>NC_090923.1:383442914-393442914 GCF_040938575.1 Ambystoma mexicanum | reverse complement strand
TATAATGGGTGGACAGTGCGGTCCAAGTACTTTGCTGTGACCACAACACTTGTCTACTGTGGAGATGCATATGGAAGTACAAGGAACTGTGGTGGTTGCTCAACCGGTAACGGGTGGGCCGTGTGGTCTGAAACCTGTGCCCAGACCACCAGGAGTAATGGGCCACAAAGTAAAGAGGGCTGGTAAAGAGCAGAAGAAGAAAGAGAAAGATCGAAGCCACAAACTCTGGCAAAACCAGTGAAGAGTTCCCAGAGAGACGGTAATGGAAATGGTAGTAAGTCTGGGAAGGGACCTGGAAAACCTAAGAAGGGGAAACCAAAATACTTGAAAGAAGCAGATAAGTTGTTGATGCATCATCCATGTCAGTTCCGTAAGACTGTGATATTGAAGAGTCAGAAAGGCTAGGGGAGCCTCTTCCTCGTCCCAGTGGGGCCAGATTTAAGGGCAGTGTCCAAGTGAAGGTAATAGTAAACCTGTGGAAAGAACTTAAACAATTAATGAAGTATCTAAAATTGAAGTAACTCAAGAAAACACTGAAGAGTCAAAGAGAGCTCAGGGGAGTATCTCCCTCGTCCCGGTGGGGCAAGTTGAAAGACAGTGTGCAAGTCAAGAAAAGCCTGCAAAAAGATGGTTATGAACTAGGAGAGAGGAGCCATTCCACTAGTACAGTTACATTTATTTATGTATTTGTTATGCGCCGAACAGCCGACAGGACATCAACACAAAAGGACAACAAAAGCATGGGACAGTGGACAACACAAGTATACCCTAGTGATTATCGGGTTCAGATGAGAGGGCATAGAGTACTATGAGAGGGCATAAAGTCTTATGAGTTTATCTGAAGGTGTGTTTTGAGGGTTTTTCTGAAATGACTCATGTTTGATGTTGCTCTGATGGCTAGGGGTAGAGCGTTAAAAAAAGAGGGCACAATACCCCAGAAGGATCTGCCTAGACCCCTTGGTCGTATGACTCCGATTCCCTGCAATTGAGTGAGAGAGGTAGAGTGCACATTTGGTCAGTTTGTGTGGCAGGACCAGTGCTTTAAGGTATTCCAGGGTGTTGACATAAAGGAAGTGATGTATTTTTAGGCCCATTGTGAACTGGATATGCTCATGTACCAGAAGCCAGTGAAGCTCTTTCCTAGATTAGGATATGTTTGACCTTCTAGGATGTCCCTGGCCATGCAGACTGTGTCATTTTGAAAAACCTTGCAGATCTAGCAATTACATTTCAAGGTTCCACACAACAAGATGTTATAATAATCCAGCCGTGACAACATCGTAGCACAAGTGATCATCACAGATGTATTAACATTAGAGTAAGATGAATGGTCCGAAGGAGCCTTAGGTGGTAATTACAGGTCTTGCAAAGGTTTTGCACGTGGGCATCCGAGTTCAGAGATGCCTCTAGATCGAGCCCCAGAACCTTAACTTTTGATTGGGTCCTGATCGTGTTACCCTTTATCATAAAGTTTACATAAGAGGGGTCGAATTTCGAATGGGCCCGGGGAGATCCAAAAATAAAGAGCTCAGTCTTATTGCCATTTAGACATAGCCAATTGGTGGACATCCAACCTTCAATGAAATTATACATGTTGTTTAATGTCAGTGAGTCCTGGGAGTAGTCCCCACTCAGCTCGATGACCAACTGCGTGTCATGGGCGTAGTTGGTAAAAAATACCCCCAGGTCTTCCAACAGTGCGCAAAAGGAATGCATATAGATTGAAAAGAAGTTGCGACATAGATGCTCCCTGGCGGACCCCATATTTGATGGAAGAGACAGGGGAGGCCGCTGAGCACCATTGATTGTTGGACACGGTATTGGACAAGAAGGACTTCATCCAGTTTACCACATCAGAAGAGCAAGCCCCTTGATGTCGTAAGCACATGAGCAAACGCTCAAGGTCCACAAGGTCGAAAGCCGCGGACCGATCTAACAGGATCAACATCCCGGCTTTCCCTTTCTCCACAATTTCCAATAGATGGGATTGAAAATCCATGAGGGTAGTTTCTGTGCTGTAGGAGGGGCGGAAGCCTGAATTGTCGGTTATGGAGGTTGTTTGTTGAATTCCATAAAGGCTTATAGCTGAGTCATAGCAGCCTTGTCCAAGATTTTCAATAAAAGCTGTCAGTTAGTAATTGGCCTAAGGTTATTGGGGTCAGTGTGATCCAAATTCATTTTTTGGGGGGATTGGAGTAGTGGTAACTTTCTTAAGTTCTGAAGGAACCTGCCCATCTCTAAAGGAAGCAAATTGTGTAAGGAAGCGTGCCAACAGATCTCTATATTCTAAGATGAGTTTAGAGGGAAAAATATTGAAAGGACAGGAGGTTGGTTGCATAGATGAGAGAATAGTGTTCATGTCCACAAGAGATATTGGGGAGAAAGAGAAACCAAGAAAAGGCACGCCACCCTCTACCATGTTAGAAGGAGCTCCTATAGTGGTGCTCAACCCTGGGCTAGCATGATTTTGGCCCTGCCCGTTGAGATTTTCTCTTAAAAAGTTGACTCAGAATCCTTGGGTTTTTCCAGGTATTTCAGAATACTAAATAGTTTACCAGTTGAACTAGAGGATTGCTGTATCTGCTCCTTGAACAAATTTGTCTTCGTATCCACAATTAGTGCTTTGTAGGATTTATCTAGTTTTCCACTCCAGCCAGGTAGTGTCAGATGGGTGTTTTATCTATAGTAGTTCCAAAGCCCTTTTGTCTTTTGCATGATCTCCAACTCTGGTGTGAACCATCTTTGGTGCCTAGGATTATATCTGACTATTTTTGTTTATACAGGGGAATGTTGTCAAGCATTTTGTTAGCTTAGTGATTTGCGTTTAAGTGACAGGGATAGATTAGGAGTTGTGACTAGGATGATTGCTATGCTTTGGACAACAGAGACATCCTGACAGGCCCACTATTTAGTATTGTTGAGGTAATGAAACCACCCCTAGCTTTAGTATTGCATTTATTCTTATAAAAAATGTTTATAGCAACAAACATGCCTTCACCTGGTCAAACTCCTCATTCCAAGTCACCACAAAAAATATCACATTACTACATATCAAAACAAAATCAAACCCCTCATTCCCCAGGTTCAATTCAATACCTTGTTATCGCACAAATTGATAGGAGAAAATCCCTGCTTACTGAGATCCAAGCAGCCCACCATGCTGCAACCTGCCTGATTGCAGGTGCCCACAATTTTGACTGTATCTATCTAACACTGCATGTGCTTCCTTAGTCCCTGTGGCTACCAGGACTTAGTTAAAAAATGCATGTATCACCTACAAAACAGTCTAAATCAGAATATCAAAATACTTGCAGGCTAACACCAACACTTGTGGAGAGTCTCTCACTGTCATGATCCCAGTCAGTGAGCATAGTCCTCATTAAGGCATTCAGGCTAGACAGGGAACATTGTATCAGTCATATGGCATCCACAACATTCACAGCATATGCTTCCATAGACTCTAGTAATGTTAAACAGTAACTTTTATACACTAAACATGGCCGCAAGATCCATTCATAAATTGCAGCACATTCTATTCACATTGCAGAGGGAGCTATTTAAGTCCTGTCTCTGTTAGAACGCACGCTTCGCGTCTGCTCTGCTGACAGCGGGTAACACTACCAGCGTTTCTTCTCACAGAACTTGTTAAAGGAGAAAATTGTGAGATTAGCTTTACAGAAATCTACAGAATACAATAGTTTATAGAAAAGACTTACCTGACCGAAGTATTCTCCGAAGCAGTTATCTTCAGTCAGAAGTTTCATTCACAGCCGCAGCATCTTCCGTCAGCAGTTGTCGCTCGTAGCCGCAGCATCTTCAGCAGAAGTTTCACTCACAGCCGCAGCATCCTCAGTCAGAAAGTTCATTCAGAGCCACATCATCTTAAGTCAGCAGTTTTCGCTCGAAGTCGCAACATCTTCAGTCAGAGGTTTCTTCCGCAGCCACTGTATCTTCTGAAAGTATTTTTCCTCAGCTTTCCAGAAACCTGCAAACACCACAAAATGTATTTTATTAACAAACTGTTAGGGTTGCTAGTCATCTGCCTGCATGTATACAGAGTGCTTGAGGGGTGATGTCACAAATGGAATGTGTAGGTATTATTGCGTGGAATGCTGTGTGGTGAGTGTTCCACCCAGGACAGTTGAGATGAGGTAGCCTGCGTGGTGGGAGCCAGTGGGCTCTGCTCTGATCCTCCGATCCTGTATATATCTGATGAATCTCCTGATGTAACCTGATTAAAGCAACCAATGAAGATTCCTGGCATCCAGTGTATCCTTTACCTGTAGACCCCACTTAGGGTCACAACATAAATTGGCAATGAGATGGGATAGAAGAATCCCTGTGATGACTTACTGGACAGGTACCTGTGTATGTTTGGTGCCAGAGAGAGAGAAGAGAGTGTAAAAAAAGGAGAAAAAGGAGACTGCTGGGGGGGTGCAGCACAGGATCAACAGACACTGGAAAAAGGGGAGGGAGCCCACTGCCCCCCATGATAAGTCCCACCACCCAGAGGCGAAAGGGTGCCTGCTATGGCAGAAGGAGGGAGAGAGACTGTCCAGCAAGCGCCAGTGTTGGGAGACCACCCAAGGGGGAACCAAGTGACAGTGCAGCAAGCTTGGTAGCTTAAGGGAGCTAGAGGCAGCAGAAACAGTGCTTTCTCAGGTTGGAAAAAAGAGTTTTAGGTCTGAAAGTCGATCGGGCACAGAAAGGTCGAGTGCCCAACATGGTTGTCCAGTGGAGCATGGGGAGAAGGGTCCTTTTATACGTGTACTGAAGAGGATATGAAAGTTAGAACATGTTGTTATATGTGTACCGAAAGAAAAACTCTCCAAGTTACAATATGGTGCCTGCGCTGTGTCACCTGCTTGGGTGTGTCAGAGGCATCAAAAACTAGCCTATGTTGAGGCAACCCCAAAGTGATGGTTGGTGTGCGGAACTCTGAGCCCTCTGGTTAGATAGTTCTCGTTTAGCTGGAAAGGACCTGGTCTATCCCGATGTGGGACATTTGAGCCTGGGGGTAGCAGCCCCATGATTCACCTGTGGCAGGGGTTAATAAAAGGAGCAAAGAGTTTGGTGAGGGTTCATTGTTGTGTATTGTGTGGTTGCCCAAGGTGGGGCTGGTTGTGCAAAGGTGGCAGCTTTGAGGTTCCCTGGTGGCGGTGGGGAGCGGATGGCGATCAGTGTTATTTGTTGGTTTGAGAGAGTAGTTGAGGCGGTTGGGTCCTGTCCTCTGTAGGTTAGTTATGTTTGAAAGTACTGCTTTCTCCCGGGTTCCTGGAACTGGATGGTGTGTGTGTTGTATTTCGCCTTGTGAGTTTTTGCGCATTTGTAGGAGTTGTCTGTTTGAAGGAAGGGAGTTGTTAGGGTTTCTTGGCTGAAGGAAGAGAGGTGTTAGGGTTGCTAGTCATCTGCCGGAATGCATGCTGAGTGCTTGAGGGGTGATGTCACGAATGGAATGTTTGGGTATATTGAGTGGAATGATGTGTGGTGAATGTTCCACCCACGACAGTTGAGATGATATAGCCTGGGTAGTGGAAGCCAGTGGGCTCCGCTCTGATCCTCTGATCCTGTATCTATCTTGTATCCTTTACCTGTAGACCCCACTTAAGTCCCGATTCTCATGTAGGTGTTAAGTACCGAAAAGGACATTAAAAGGCTTAACAACCTTTTCGGTACTTAAGACCTATTCTGAAGGTGGCACATTCTTCTGAAGTCGGAAGGGAATGCGCCACTTTTGGAATACATGTGGTGGTTGCTAGGATGGGTTGGAAACCAACCTACCAACCGCCACATTCGTAAACTGGCTTTTTGGAAGCCTATTCTTGTGGCACTCCTCCAGTTTAACATGGGTGCTAAACTAGCGCACATTTACGGTACCCTTTTGGTGCAGTTAAACTGGAGGAGTGCCACAAGAATAGGTGTAAATGGAAGTGTCCATACACCCGTGTTGTATATGGACACTTTCATGTACACCAAAGCAAGCCGCTTCAACGTTGCTGCAACGTTGAAGCTGCTTGCTTTGGTGTACATGAAAGTGTTCATATGCAACACACTAGTGTATATGAACACTTTAATTTACACCAAAGCGAGCAGCTTCAACGTTGCTTGCTTTGGTGTACATGAAAGTGTTCATATGCGACACACGGTTGTATATGAACACTTTCATTTACACCAAAGTGAGCTGCTTCAATGTTGCATCCTGCAACGTTGAAGCTGATCGCTTTGGTGTAAATGAAAGTGTTCATATACACCGCACGCATGAACACTTTCATTTACACCAAAGCAAACAGCTTCAACATTGCAGGATGCAACGTTGAAGCTGCTCGCTTTAAATGAAAGTGTTCATATACACCACACGGGTGTATATGAACACTTTCCTATACAACACAATAAGCAGCTTCAACATCCTGCAATGTTGAAGCTGCTCACTTTGGTGTATAGGAACTGTGTTCTCTGCTGCATTTTTGTTAAATAACAATTCCCTCGTTATTTAACAAAAATGCTGTTGAGATTCTGCAATCCGCCTGTTTCCATTAGAAACAGGCAGATTACAGCGAAAGCACTCATGCTTTGTGAAGACGCCCAGGCCCACATGAGAATAACAGTGGTGCCTGGGCGTAAAGAAATGGCGCAGTGAGTCGTGCTATTTAACAAGTTTACTGCGCCAAGATGAGAATCGGGCCCTTAGGGTCACAACATAAACAAACTTAACAGTTGATAAAAGAAGACATTTTATAAGCTTTTACGTACCCAAAGGTTCTTCAAGTTTTCACCTCACGGTTATTTCCGCACTCTTCCTTGAAGGCTGCAGTTACTCTGTGTAGGTAAACTTACCTTTTAAAACGCTTTCTCATCCTGAGTAACTCTGAAGCCATCCGCAGCCATAATTCTTATCCCAAATTCAGAGAACCAGCAAAAAGAGAAAGAAAGAGCACATTATTAGAAAGAGAGATCTCTCCAAAGTAGGAATGTCTTCAAGCCCTTAAGGATTACAATATTTTTGCCAGATTTCTTACCCAAAGACTCATTCTTAAAAAATATAGGCATTTCAAAGCAAGAGGCAATAGATCACATCAGCTACCCACGTTACCATTGTTTCTTAATCCCAATGCACCCCTGTAGAAAAGCAGGATGGAGAGCTCCATTTTAAATAAACACAGGTGAGAAGGGAGGGGTTTAAGGAGTATTCATCTCATGCAGTACAATCTCCATTGGTAGATGTTATAGCATTTCTATTGTTGTCATTGTTGTTTAACAGAAAGAGAATCCTAGTGCCAAGGTACCAGGTCCACAGACTGAGAAGGCATTACGCTCCCGAGGAGTCCAGGTAAGCGTTACACTCACCTCACATAGCAAAACCATCAAATGGTTGGAGTCACAGGCAGCTTTCAAAGAGAATACTCAAGAGCAGTCCTTCTCTTGCCACACCCGGACCATCTTGAACACATTCCCGGTAAAGCATCAAAATGCCTCACTTATCCTTCAGTTCTGTAAAACACTAAAACAGTGTATTTTTCAACAATACCTGCTAGATGAATAACAATCCCTCTCTCCCTCTAAATTGCAAAGCCCAATTCTGGCACACTCCTGTTATAAAACACTCTGCTTGTCTTGAGCTTGGTTTGAGCTATAAACAATAAAATAAAATAAGCACACCACACTAATCGATCAAGAAATTAACACATGGATGTTCTGGAAGGAAAACACATTGGCCCTCATTACGAGTTCGGCCGGTAGCCATGCCGCTATTGGCGGCATGGCTGCCGCCGAAATCGCATCCGTGTCCGGGTCCTCGGAATGAGGACTTACCGGGCCATTCCGAGTTCGGATGGCCCGGTAATTCCTCCCTCAAGGACCCAGATACGGTCCTTTCCTATTCCCATTTCAGCCCCCATAGGGCTGAATGGGAATGGGAGAGGGAGCAAACAACGGGCCATAACGAGATGGCCCGTTGTTTGCTCCCTCTTCCCCTCGCGGGACCCGGTAAGCACGCCTGGTTTTCCCAGGCGTGCTTACCGTGTCCCGCGAGGGGACCTCGTAATGTTGCGGAGTAGGGTTGAACGGCGCCGTCACCTTTTACGGCGCTGTTTAACCCGTTCCGCCTGGGTCGTAATGAGGCCCATTATCTTCTCTTCCATGTCCAATCTGTGAACCTTTCTCAAGTCAATTTACAACACTCAAAGAGAGGCCCCCGCCATCCATTAACCCATACATCACTGAAACCTCAACTCACCATACATAAGTCCTCAAAACCTTGGAACACCAAGTAGCGCATGGACAACAAGAGGCCCATCTTAACACTAGACACGTTTTGGAGAAAAACCTATAACCAAGGAAACCTCATCACCATAAAAGCCCTCCATTTAGCAGACAGGACACTGAACAGCACAACCAAAGAAAGATGCTACACCACAGCCATCATGTAAGTATCCAGAAATACCAAAGCTATTTTCAAACAAGCACTGTTTCAAGCCCCTGAAAGGTGCTGCAGTACCTCAATCTGATGATACATGCTGACCGTCAACAACATTTTGACACACAAGAAAGACAAGATATGGCAATACACTGACTTCTTACAACATTTTAGACTCTCAACATTCTGAAAAATGTCATGATGTACCAAATTCAGGAAACTGGTTCCAAAAATTCTAACCAAAACTCTTGCAGCCCTCCATCTCACCACCTTTAAAGTATACATAATCACTTCTTCCATTGTGGAGGTCATCATAGGTTATGCACTCACACCACTTCTCAACATCATCAACACATTGCTTCTCAACATGCATTCCATGCACATGGATTTCATTGGAACAATCCTATAGCTGTTTACCTCCTACCACTCCAGCAGACACCACAATACCCAGACAGGACTCAACAGATCACAGTACCATCCAGTAACACGTAGAGTACCAGAAATTCTCTATCCTGCTACGTGTCAACTTCAGCATCTGCATGGAACCTCTGAAAGAATGCCTTGTCAGTGCAAACATCAAGAAACACCAGTATAACAATGACATGCAGCTTCAAACATTAATTGTATCAATTACATTCACCCACTAAAGTCCTTCTGTCATTAATACATACCTGGTTGTGAAGGGACTACTTGAAGTTCAACTTGGCAAAAATTGAATCCATCCTCATAAGACACCCCAAAAAGCATTCCCAATTCTGGAATTGTCTGATTGACATGATGTTTGACTCTTTCACACATAAATTCTAACCCAGTGAAAACTGTCTTGGCTTTACCATACACTGTGACTTCTTATTAAAAAAAAATCACCAAGAAGACTTATACATGATGGTACCAGCTCATGCTGATTCACAAAATTAAGACTTGTTTTCACACTAGTAGAGGCAGAACAGCTGTCTAAGCTAGGATCAGCTTGCAACTATATGGAGGCCATGCCTTACGTGCATGAATTCTATTGTATACCTTGGATTCTTTGATAGCCACCCACATGCTGCAGTATGACTCATCACAGGACTAAGACAATTACCAAATATCCCATTATAAAGGAGATGCACTGGCAGACTACCTCACCTACAAAGCAGCCATGATCAAAACACCACTCTGGCAATCTGGAGTATCTCTGTGTGGGGCTGCTCTCTTTGTACGGCGTGCCGCCTTACAATGACTTTCAAAGCTTGTATTTTGATGCACGTTTGGAGCTTTGGATGTATTCTCCAATATTACAGTACTCCCCAACATTCCCCCCATTTGTCCCTTGAGGGACGAATCTCTGCATAGATTCTCTGCCATATTTATCTTCTTCTTGTTGCCAGTCGTACATAATCTTGGGCTCCCGTATTTTACATATTTTTCTTAACTCTCCTCTGCAAATGCCATAATGCCATGTGCTACATTTTATGAAACCTTTTTCCCAATCTGTAGTGGTGTCTTTATAGAACTCTAAATAATTTTCTGGGTCGGGGTGGTGACCAAAGGGTGCCCTCTCACCCAATGTGTTCATATATTGAGCACATATTTATTTCCTCTACCTTTGGATGCAGGTCAGTTTGGCAGCTTTCGTCTTTTCAACGTGGAGTGGCACAACCTGTCATAACTATAAGGATGTTAGGGTTATTGCCATGAGACACACAACACATCATTATTAATGAGTAAATGCATGCGATTATTATCCAGACAATAAAGATGGACAACAAAACTCTGCAAACATGAATGAGCCATTGGGGCATCGATGAAGTTAAGACTGACAACCAGTCATCAACTTTGATGATTCCCCCTGCTGGTCCCAACTTGGCCATTTGTTTTATTGCAAGAGTCAGTGTGCCATTGTCAGCATCATTGGAAGGTGTGTAGGCGCTGCAAGTGCTGCCAATTTTCCTGTAGATGCCTCCTTCCATTTCAGTTAGTACGTCTAGCACCCATTCTGTTCTGTAGTGTTATGAGCCTGACTGCACAAAGCTCTGCTCTGATTGTATTAAGACCATTTTCGAAAGGTCCATCAGGTTCCAGTGGATTATTTGTATACATTTCATATGTGTTGCAGTTTGTATTCTAGGAGCTAACAGTGAGGTGAAGAATACGTCTGTTTTCAAAAAGAGCCTATATTGTGCTGGTATCTTCTCCAATGCCTCGGCTGCTTCCTTTGAAAAGTAACTTGATTGTTTCCTTCATCTCGCTCTTTGTGCATTCATTTATTCTACAATCATTGGGGTGATGCAGGGGACATTGGGCAGTTTTACATGACAATCCAATATCATCATCCCAGGGACATGCAATGTTAGCAATGAGCAAAGTCTGCCCCATGAGGCCATGAGAGTGGAAGGTAGAAATAGGCCTTAGTTCCGTGTTGCCACAGGAATTCCACGATGGTGGCTGTGCCTTCATTTATTGCTGGTATCACGTATGTTCAATTGCAATCATTATTAGTTCCAACTGGCACACTTCCTTTGCCTCTGAAACAAAATGAAGATCGAGTGAGTTTCTGTACTTTTACAGGTTGTTCATGTTGATGTAGGCTGATCAATTTGCATACGTGCAATGCCCATATATTCCTATAGCTTTGCATTATTTCTTCTTCTGTACATCCCATCAATCCCTTAGCATTATACACTACCTACCCCTTAATCCATTTATTGTTCCAAAATTTTGCTCCTTCTATGACCAATTGTGGTTGGGCTGCACATTGTGCTACTTTGTATTTCCCCATTCCTTCACATTCATCTTTGGATCTCTTTTCCATCTTTATTCGAACTGTGTGTCCCAGAAATTGCCCTTGCAGTCTACAAATTGTCAAGTGTGCTAAGCAATGTGGCTCTATAGTTGGCACTTCCTTAGATAAGAACAATCTGGGAATGCAAACCGCATGGGGATACGCCCACACAACATGTAACATGAATCATTTACCTTGGCTCTACTAATGACTTTCATCAAGTTGTACCACAGGTTGGCACTATCTGAAGGATATTCATCTAATAAGTTATGTGTTTCTTCAGATAATTGTCTTTTGTGTCTGGTCACAAGGTTATCCCTAACAGTAAGTACATGTGATACTTTCATATAATTGTGCCTACTACCTCTAATACCTTACTTGAATAATTCCATTAGTGAGAGAGAAAGATGAAGAGAGAAAAATAGACAGCATAACCCTATAAACACATTCTTGACATTTCTACAATTGTTTTCTTGGCCTTCTAGGATGTCGACTGCTGCACTTGCTCTATGTACCTAAAATAGTGTATATTGTACTTGTCTAGTGTCTTTTAGAAATATCCAATATTGGTTGATGATTCTTGGTTGAGTCTCAACAGCTGTTGCTCGTCAGTGCCATGATGCGGTACTTGTGTCTTTGTGCAGATCAGTGTAAATGCACCCAGGCATGACAATTTTAGCTTTGCTGCAGTTGGTGTAGCTTTCTCCTTTTCAAATGGGCAAGTGAACGTTGGTTTATTCCAACGGGGTGTGTGCTGCCTGGTGTAGACTCTGTTGCTGGTTTGTAGCTGAAGAGTTTCATTGATGCTGTGCCTTGTTGATCTGTTGGGGCACAATAATCTGTAATGATATTAACTTTGCACAGGTTGACATATTCTTAAGATATACATTAAATTCCTTCCCAAATACATCTGCACTTCTGTGTGCATCAGACACTGTGCGTGTGGAGGCAACCAGGACATGCATCCTCCTTTCTCTCACCACTTCATGGGGTGTCAGGTCGTGGTCCCTGCTTGGCTGGTTGTGCAGTCTGAAGAGTGCTAAAGGCAGGCAGTTAAGCCAGGGTTTTTTGAGGGTTTCAAAAAGCTTGGCCAAGTTTAGTTTGAGCAAACAGTTCAACTTCTCCACCATCTTGTTTGCCTGAGGATGGTAGACGGTGAACAGTTTATGTCTAATTACTAACGATCAGGTAATTTATCCAAGGAACTCATTGACAAAGTGGGGCCCATTTTCAGACCTCAGAACTTCACAGATGCCCCACCTGGGGAACACCTCCCTCAAAAGGAATCTTGCTGCAGACTTGGCATCTGCATTAACACACAGTCCTGCCTCTATTCATCGGGAATATGGACACACTACTACTAGTACATACATGTAGGTGCTGCATATGTTTATCATGTCATTATAGTCAACATGGAGCTCCTTGAAGGGCCCCGTGGGGCAGGGCAATGTTGCCTTTAGGGTCTTCAGTGTATATCCAGGATGAAACCTTTAGCATGTGGTACCATTTGTCACTAATTGGATGACATTTTCAGCCAGATTAGGTATGAACCAGTCCTGACTAATGTCAGCAGAAATGAACTGCTTAGGTTCATGCGTACAGATGTGGACATGCTCTAAGGCAATGTTCAGTAACTGCATAGGCATTACTACTTTACCTGTGCTGTTTTATATACATATGATCTTAGTGGGTGACCGGGTACATCCTATTGTTACCCATAATGCATCAGCTAGGGCTCTTTCCTGAAACTCAATTATGTGTTATTTTAATAATGCACTATAAGCTTCTGGTAATCTTCCTTGCTGTATTGCTGTGACAGGCAATTGGCTTTCCTCTGGTAAGGGGATATAAGCAGCCTGTTTGGCACCCTATCCGCAGCTGCATTTTTATGTGACATCACATCTTTCCCCTAAGAGAGCACTGTGCACTTAGCTTTTGCTATGTGATGTGGTCTTTTCAATGCTATTTTCATTCTGGCCAACAGGATTGCATGTTGGACTGGTGACCCATCTGACCTTCTGTAACCTCTTACCTCCCACTGTGATAATCCTGAATGTACTCTAGATGCATGCTGAGTCGGTATATGGTGAGATCATCATGTGCTGATATTTCTAGGGTCTTCTATGAGTGCTATAAATTCTAATGCTTGTGCTGAATAGTGGGAGGGTAATTTATTTTGCATTACTATTTAGAATTGTTCTTCTTGGTCATTTGCATATTTCACAATTGCTGCTCCTGTATGTCTCTGACAACTTTCTTGATCTATGCTTGATGACCAATCTACACAGAGCACTTCTTCTGTGTCAAAGGGGTCATAACTCACCCGGCTGTTTTTGTCTGGTCCCCCTTCATATTTTGCACAATCATGAACTTCATTTTGTGGCTTTACTGGTGTGGCTATACATGTTGCTGGGTTGACTGTCTGGCATTTCACTACGGTAATCGCTGGGTTGGTCAGAATTACTTCATTACCATTTGCACTCTGGGTGGTGAGTGTTGATGTGTTCCTCTCTAAGATGGAAAAGATTGCGTGCTCAACATACAAAGTGAGTGGACATCCCATAACTATGTTGGTGGACATTTGTATTGCAAATGCTGCAGCAGATAATGCTTGTTAGCATGGAAAATGACCTTATAGTATGCCAAAGGTTTGTGTGTCTGTGAAAAGCACTATGTGAGTATTGCCGCCATAACCTGTCCATTTGAGTGTTAGAACATGAAAAACTGTTTGTTGTAATTTGGGGTTGCAAGTACTGGTGCACTGCTACCAGCTATTTTGAGATCCTCAAAGCATTCTGCAATCTCTTTTCGTCACTCAAATGGGCCTGTCATGTTTTATACTTCCTTAGGTGCCTGGAATAGGGGTTTGACATGTGTTGAATAATGAAATACCCATGTCCTGCAATAGATACACAGGCCTAGCAATGTATATAACTGTTTTAGGATATGGTGTGATTCTCATTGCTGTGGCGTATCCTTCTTCCTGCTGAGCATATGATCTGTCCAAAAGATACCACTTCTTTCTGGCAGTATTGTAGTTTGTCATTGTAAACTGTGTACCCTTTGTCTGCAAGTATCGTCAAGAGTTGTATTCTTTTTTTATTTTATTTTTTATTTACTTGTGCATAATCAAAGATACATGATTTTTACAAAGCTAAACATTGACTAAAGAGATCAGGCGTGTATAGCTCAGTTACCAGAGTTCAAGTCTAGTGACAGGTAAACAACGGTTTGCCTGTATATGAGAAAGAGAATTTCCATTGGGGACCTCACCTCTCACAGAAGCAGTTAGAGCGAGAAAATGGGCTGGGTTGCGCAATGCCCTAAGGGCATTGATTTTAATAAACACTGCTTCCAGCAGTTTGGATGTTGCAACAGCCCAGTGGTTTTTTTCCCCAGAAATGAGACGGTACCACCAGGTGTCTTCTTCTATTAATTGACGATCAACCCAGCAGGGTGACAGGAAAGCAATTTGTTCTTTCATTAAGGAAGGACAGTTCAAAAGGAGGTGGCTAACTGACTCAATAGAGTCTGGAGCCTTGCATAGTCTACAACTTTTAGTAGCAGTTTGGTGTCTTATTCCCAAGATTTCTCTTGTGTGAAGTATGTTCAAGCGTGCTCTTAAAAAAGTAGATCTTAATTTCCTATCCGGAAATTTTGAACAATAGGCCAGAGGAGTGTTTAGCCTATTGAACGTAGGAGGGAGATGGCTCAGCAGCCTGCAAGCATGTGCTTGATCATTGGTCGTTATCCAATCCTGATTTTTCAATTTTTTGCTTCTGTCTTTTCTGCACTGTTCTTCTGTGGGGCTGCACACTAATAAGTCATGTACGTATTGTAGCACTGCATTGGTCTTATGGATGTACGCTAAGTCCATCTGAAGGATCCTGTTGAATACTCCAGGGTGTTCACAGTACACTTGGGGTAAATGAGTGTGCTGGAATCTCTGTCCACGATATGAAAACACGGGCAAGTATTGTGAATATAGATGTAGTGTTATTGTGAAGAATGCATTATTGAGATCTATGACAGAAAATTAGATTGCATCAGCAGGTATGTTACACAGTACTGACATAGGGCTGGGCAGTAGCAGATTTTCTGCTTCCACTCTATCGTTCAGAGGGCAGATAGCCTGACTGAATGTCCATGATGATCCCTTTGCTTTCTTAAAGGGATATATGGCCATTTAGCATGGTGAGTCTGAGGGCACTATAATGCCTTGGTCAAGTAGTGCCTTGATTGCGTCATAAATTCCCTCATCTCCTTCTTTGGACAACGGATATTGTTTTACTCTAGGGAGTATGGTACCTGGTTTGAGTTTGATTTTAACTGACTCTATGCTCGTCAGTCACTAACATCATGTGGGTTGTTTGTCAACAATCAGCTGGGCACTTGTGCTAGGTCCTCTTGTAGCTGTGTGTGTGTGTTGTTATGGCTGTCAGTATTGTCTGTGGTACTTCCCTGTGCTGCACTACCATGTAGTAGGGTATGCTTATTTTCGAATACTATTTTACATCTGTTTCCATGTTTGAAAATAATTGTTCAGCTGTGACATCTCTGAGTGGGATTGTGGGGTCTATGCATAGTACTGTTCTCTACTCCATCCCTTGATCATTTGTGTCTGTTATGATGACTGTGTCTTTCCTCATGATTACTGCCTCAATGTGTAACGTGAAAACTGTTCCTGAGGCTTCCTCGTGTGACACTGCTGGTCTGAATAGAAACTCTGCTGGTAGGCAAAATATTATATTGTGTACACCTGGTAACCAACCAATCAAAACTCTCAAGGCATATGTAAATACCAATATGGGTATATACAGGGAAAGTGAAGTTAGCAAAAAAGCACATGTAGTAGCAGAAACAATTCATAACTTAACTGATTATTTTCATGCAAATAAATGATTGCTCTGTTTCAAAGCTGCTATTTACCCTATGTATATGTATCACTTGATGTGATTGGACCCACAGGGAAAGTACAGCCATAAAAAATCAGAAAGTGCTCATAAGTCTATTGATTATCTTTATGCACAAAAAGGATTGCTGTCTTTCAAGCTTGTGTCTTCCCGTATGTATATGTTTCATAGAATGTGACTGGACTCTAAGGGAATTACTGTAAGAACCTACTTGAAGGATACGTCTACAAATAAAATAACATTTTTAGTTTCTGACTGTTACTGAAGAAAACCATGTGGCCTAGATATGTCAGCAAAAGAAAAAAGAGTGAGCCAGACATGTGATGTCATCAGTGATGTCAATGACATTTGTGATGTCATCTTTGATGTCCTGGGTGTTAGTCTCAGCAGTGCACTGTGGTGGCGTGAGTTATGGTTGCTTAGCTTACCATAACTGGCAAATTTCAAGGGCTTTTCGGTTTTACTTGGAACCATAACGTCCCTTTGACAAAGTTTTTTCACTGAATTTCATAGGTTTTTAGTAGCGCAACTTAACCATAACATCCCTTTAACAAAGTTTTTTCACTGAATTTCTTAGGTTTTTAGTAGCGCAACTTAACCATAACGTCCCTTTAACAAAGTTTTTTCATTGAATTTCATAGGTTTTTATTAGTGCAACTTAACCATAACGTCTCTGTAACATTTTTTTTTTACAAAATTTTAAAGGTTTTTATTAGTACAACGTCACCATAACATCCTTTTCACTAGATGAAGATCACTAACATCTTATGTCCTCAAAGTGGGAACGCCGGGTGGTGAACAAAAAAAAAAAGATTTTACCAAGATGGCCACCATGGAAAGGGAAGGCGGGGTGTATAAAGAACACAACAGGGCATGAGCGGGGGGGGGGGGGAACAGGGGAGACACATGGGCATGAGCGGGGGTGAGAGGGAACAGGGTACAAACGGGGCTTGAGCAGGGGGTGGGGGGGGAAGGAAGGAAACACAGGGCATGAGCGGTGGTGGGGGGAACACGAGAGAGACACAGGGCATGAGCAGCGGGTGGGGAGGAACATGAGGGAGACACGGGGTATGAGCGGGGGGTGGGGAGGAACACGAGGGAGACATGGGGCATGAGCGGGGGGTACAGGGCACACACGGGACATGAGCGGGGTTGGGGGGAAAGGAGAGAGACAAGGGGCATGAGCGGGGGGTGGGGGGAACACGAGGGAGACACAGGGCATGAGCAGGGGGCTGAGGGGTAACACGAGGGAAACACGGGGCATGAGCAGGGGATGGGGGAACACGAGGGAGACACAGGGCATGAGCGGGGGGTGGGGGGCAACATGAGACAGACACGGGGCATGAGTAGGGGGTGGGGCCAACAGGAAAGGGACACGGGGCATGAGCGGGGGGTGGGGAGAACAGGAGACAGACACGGGGCATGAGCGGGGGGTGGGGAGAGCAGGAGACAGACACGGGGCATGATTGGGGGATGGGGGAACAGGAGACAGATACAGGGCATGAGAAGGGGTGGGGAGAACAGGAGACAGACATGGGGCATGAGCGGGGGGTGGGGGGAAACAGGAGACAGACACGGGGCATGAGCGGGGGAGTTGGGGGCAACAGGAGAGAGACACGGGGCATGAGCGCGGAGTGGGGGGGTACAGGAGACAGACGCGGGGCATGGGAGGGGGCAACAGGAGACAGACATGGGGCATGAGCAGGGGGTGGGGGAACAGGAGACAGACACGGGGCATGAGCGGGGGGTGGGGGGTAACACGAGGGAAACACGGGGCATGAGCAGGAGATGGGGGAACACAAGGGAGACACAGGGCATGAGCGGGGGGTGGGGGGAAACAGGAGACAGACACGGGGCATGAGCGGGGGGCAACAGGAGAGAGACACAGGGCATGAGCGCGGAGTGGGGGGGTACAGGAGACAGACATGGGGCATGGGTGGGGACAACAGGAGACAGACAAGGGGCATGAGCGGGGGGTGGGGGGAACACGAGGGAGACACGGGGCAAGAGCAGGGGGGTGGGGGGTAACACGAGGGAAACACGGGGCATGAGCAGGGGATGGGGGAACACGAGGGAGACACAGGGCATGAGCAGGGGGTGGGGGGCAACTGGAGACAGACACGGGGCATGAGCAGGGGGTTGGGGCCAACAGGAAAGAGACACGGGGCATTATCGGGGGTGGGGAGAACAGGAGACAGAAACGGGGCATGAGCGGGGGGGTGGGGAGAACAGGAGACAGACACGGGGCATGAGCGGGGGATGGGGGAACAGGAGACAGATACAGGGCATGAGCAGGGGTGGGGAGAACAGGAGACAGACATGGGGCATGAGCGGAGGGTGGGGGGAAACAGGAGACAGACACGGGGCATGAGCGGGGGGGTGATGGGGCAACAGGAGAGAGACACGGGGCATGAGCGCAGAGTGGGGGGGTACAGGAGACAGACGCGGGGCATGGGTGAGGGCAACAGGAGACAGACACGGGGCATGAGCAGGGGGTGGGGGAACTGGAGACAGACACAGGGCATGAGCGGGGGGTGGGGGGAACAGAAGACAGACACGGGGCATGAGCGGGGGAGTGTGGGGCAACAGGAGAGAGAGCGGGGGAGTGGGGGGCAACAGGAGAGAGACACGGGGCATGAGTGGGGAGTGGGGGGGTACAGGAGACAGACACGGGGCATGAGCAGCGGGTGGGGGGCAACAGGAGAGAGACACGGGGCATGAGCGGGGGGTGGGGGGTATGGGAGACAGACACGGGGCATGAGCGGGGGGGTGGGGGCAACAGGAGAGAGACATGGGACATGAGCGGGTAGGGGGAACAGGAGACAGACACAGGGCATGAGCGGGGGGGCAACAGGAGACAGACACGGGGCATGAGCGGGTGGGGGGAACAGGGGACAGACACGGGGCATGAGCGGAGGGGTGGGGGCAACAGGAGATAGACACGGGGCATGAGCAGGGGGTGGGGGGAACAGGAGACAGACACGGGGCATGAGTGAGGGGCGTGGGGGGCAAAAGGTGACAGACACAGCACATGAGGGGAACAGGAGACAGATACGGGGCATGAGCGGGGGGTCGGGAGAACAGGAGCCAGATACGGGGCATGAGCGGGGGGAACAGAAGACAGACACGGGGCATGAGCGGGGGGTGGGGGTAAGGGGAGAGAGACACACGGGGCATGAGCGGGGGTGGGGGAGGGAGAGAGACACACGGGGCATGAGCGGGGGTTGGGGGAGGGAGAGAGACACACGGGGCATGAGCGGGGGGTGGGCGGGAGGGAGAGACACACACGGGGCATGAACGTGGTGTGGGCTGGAGGGAGAGAGATACAAGGGGCATGAGCAGGGGGTGGGCGGGAGGGAGAGAGACACACGGGGCATGAGCGGGGGGTGAGCGGGAGGGAGAGAGACACACGGAGCATGAGCGGGGGGTGGGCGGGAGGGAGAGAGACACACGGGGTGTTAGGGAGAATTCTCTGTTTAGGCTGAATTTCCTAACCAAGTGAGTCCCCCAGCAGCTTTGCTGGATTTCTGGAGTTTGTTTTTTCCATCCTGCCAAGAGTGAGACTCTTTTTCTCTCACTCTTGGACATGAATGTGTGTTAATTCCTTTGAATGTCAATGTGTTCTATGGGCTATGGGGTCTTTTACTCCATAGGGTCTCAAATGTTTTTCTATGTGTGTTACACCGCACCCTCCGTGCCGTAACACTGGGGCGTCCTAGAGGATCCCCACCATAGACTCCATACCCTGGGACCGGCTACTGTCTCCCAGGGCATGTAAAGTCACCATTGGCTTTACTAGACCTAAATTTACTAACAGAACTAGTACAAACCATCCTATTGTGGACGTACTAGTAGGGGTAATTCGATTACTCCTGGGTCTGTTATTCGAGGGGGCACTGTCCCGTCCCCCCTCATAGAGTTTTGGCTCGTGGCAGTGGAAACTACTTGTTATATTCGACCCCGAATATAACCCTATGGGATTCTGCCCATTGTTGGAGATTAATACTTTTTCTTGTTAGTCTCTAACATACCACCGGGGGGTGTGGGAGTGGGGTTAGGCACCCTGGACTGAGTTGGTATTTTGTGCCAGAACTCGTTTTTTAAAATGGCGTCTGTGTCCGTCTCTGTGACTCCTAAACCAAAGGTTGAGCCCTTTGTTCCACTTTTGGCGGGCTTCTGCACAGAGGCCCTCCAAAGTGGTGCCATTCTGTCTGGGTACCACAGGGGGTGTGGGAGGGGGTTTAGGCACCCTGGACTGAGTTTCCTTGCCAACTCAAGTCGCACTCTGGTGTCATTGGCCCAAGTGGTGAGCCACCCCGCTCACCACTTAGCGTGTTTTGATTGACAGCTAGGCTGAATGAATGGGGGTTTTCTGCATAAAAGCAGGGCTTTTGGGACTGGATCTTGAGAAGTCGCAACAGGACCTACGAATACGACCTACGTAAAGCTGAGCCGACCTGCAACGACAACACCTCCGGTGGAGCCCTGCTGAACCGTCTCACCACTTCCCGACGACAGAGGAGATCTCCCGACCGGAGAGTCTTCTTCCCCTGACTGGTGGGAACAACCAGTCCTCTTTGCTTTTTCTTCACTTCCAGGGCGTAGTGGTCGAATTGCCCGTGCAGAGCACCCCTGCAACCGGATAGCCACTAACCCGTACCGCGACCAAAAGGTGGTACCTTGTGACGGAGCACTCCGCAGCTGGTTTCTTCCCTGGTGGTGCAACGATCTTCAAACCTTCCTTGGACGACGAGATCATCTCTTCTCTTGGCAAAGCCCCGACCTGTATCCACCACCAGGAACAACTGCCCCCGCCGGAGCTGTCTCTCCACATACAAGGTACCGTGTCCGACTGGCTTCCCTTTTTGCCGGATAGAGTGAGGTGTCTTAATCCTCGCCTCTCCATTGGGTCGCCTCCAAGCTTTCTTAACTTTCTGTTCTGAACTGGTCCAATCTTTCGATGACAATTTGTGACAAAGACTTGAAGTGCATTTCCACTGTGATACTTTTTGGAACGTATCGCCTTGCCTCTCTCCGAGTGGGCTGGCCTCTGAACTTTGCGATCTACAGTAGACCCTGCCTTACTTTCCTTGCATTTGTTCATCAAAGTGTTGGTACCGAGTTGATTTCATACCCTGCCTTTTCTCTCCCATCCTAACGAATACTAGAGTACCATCTAGGTTAAAGCATTCACCTCTGTCTGCAAATAAGTGGTGCCGTTGAACCTAGACTTGTCGAACTATTTTTAGGGGGATTGATTTTTTTATAGTAATTGTACTTGAAGTTGTTTGCTGTATTAGTGCCAGAGTGGTTTCCATAGATGTGTTGTTATAAATAAATACCTATATATCTTTACACCCAAGCTCTGTTCCGTGTTTGCTTGTTCTATTGTGTGAATTGCCCTATTTTGTATACTCCACATACGGCCTAACTTTTCTTGAGAGAAGTCTGACTGCTCAGCCACAGCTACCAGGTGAATCTGTGTGGTACAGACAGCTACCAAGTGGGTTTCCCGCCAACACCTGTAAGCCTAAATCTTTTGCAGTGGTCCCAGAGGGAACTGCACAGGTTTTCCACTTAACACTGGTGTACAGCGGTGGGATTTGTATCGAGTATACAGTTTAGAGTGCTTTTCAACACTTTAGGATAACTAACCACAAAGCTTAGCACTAAAAAGCAACTTTCAAAACATGTCTACTATGGAAGTTTACAGTCAAGAGTCCTTGTAAGGTGAAAATACTGAGAGTTTGAGAGCTCTCTGGAGACAAGAGAATCTTTCTGTAAGAGGCAAGAAAGTAGAATTGATAGCGAGATTGCTGGAAAACCAAAGTCTAGGTACTGGTTCAGAGGAACCAACTTCCCCAGCGAATGTAGAAAACAGTGATGGTATTGGTCTGAATCAAAGTCTTGATAACGAGTCAGAAGAGGAAAGTGAACCTAATGAAGTTAGCCACTCTGAGCCTCTGTCTGCCTTACCGACTCTACCTACGGGGTCCATAACAGGTCCCACATGTAACCCTGCTTATTTTGAACTTGAAAAAATGAAGCTCGAATTAGAATACAAACGGTTTTTGGCTCAATCTGAAAGAAACCAAGAGCTCGAGTTCAGACGGATGAAGGCCCAGGCTGAGCAGAAGCAAGCTGAGTTAAGGCTCAGAGAAATAGAACTTAATCACGAGTTAGAGATGAAAAAGTTGTCTGTGGAAAATGCTTCTCTCTCCTCTGGTTCCTCTAGAAGCTACAGTCCCAAAAGACCCCGGATGCCGAAGGAATTAGTGGGTATGTATGAACCGAGATTGGATGTTTTGGATTGGTTAAAACTGTTTGAGTACAATCATGGGCTCCAGGACATCACCGGGAATGAGTTACTTCCTTGGTTGTTCTCTAGGCTCCCCCCTGTTGCGACTGATGTGGTAATGGAGTTGGGGGAGGAGGATAAGAAGGATTACGAAAGTGTGAAACTAGCTTTGATAGCTAGATTTGGGAAGACCCCTTCCCAGTATCTTAAGAGGTTTAGAACCCTCAAAAAGCATGATGGTACCCCTTGGGCTACCTGGGTGAGTGAAGGGTTGAAAAACTTAGAGGGATGGATTAAGGGTTACAAAGTGAACACTTATGAGGGTATGAAGAATCTTTTTATGTTGGAGTCTATTTATGATGCCTGTTCTCCTGAGCTCAGACAGCACTTGGCTGATTCGAAGGAGTTGGATTCCAGGGAGCTAGCTAAGGCTGCTGACTTGTGGGTTGCCAACAGGGCTACTCATAAGGATTCTGGGGCAACTCAGAAAAAGGACGAGGGAAAACAGCCTAAAAAAGACTCAAAAGAGAATTCTAATAACTCAAATTCCAAAGAGGGCCCCAAACAAAACCAGAAGGGTAAGCCACAAGGAAAACCGCAGCAGAATAGTGTACCTTCTGGTGCCAAACTGGAAGGAGGCCAGAACAAGCCACCATTCCAGAAAGGATTCGGTAAATGCTTTGTTTGTGGCTCGACTGACCACGTGAAAGGAGATCCCAGATGTAAGGGTAAACCTTCAGTGGTCCAGCTTGTCTCCTTAGCCTTCGCTCCAGAGGAGGAAGTCCAAATGGCAAGTGGAAACTTTCTACTGCTGGCTGATGAACCCATTGGAGTCTCAGCCAGCGTTTCTTTAGTATCTCTGGGGTTGTGGGAACAACAGAATTTAGATGTCAATAATTCTATCCCCGATAATACTAAAGAATATTATAAGGACATTGTCCAGGTGAATGGTCAGGAGACTCCTGCCATTAGGGACACTGGGGCCAGCATAACTGTGGTGGATACATCTTTTTTTCAGGCTGAGGATGTTGCTAAGGCACCCAAACGCCTCACCAAGTTAGCTGGAGGGCCTGTGCAGATGCTTCCCCAATTACCAGTTCTCATCCAGTGTAACGACATGACTGTGAAGATACCTGTCAGCATACAGAGTGAGGTACCAGGACGCGTTCTGTTGGGCAACGATTTGAAAACTCTCAGAGTTGTATCGCATACCTCCAGACCTCCTAGTAAACGGTTACAGGAGCTAACCAGACCTGCAAGGGAGAAAACCATGCGAGGTACTCTCCAGGAGATGATGAAGAAAGAAATCACTCCTGCTCCACTGGAATTGTCAGCTGCTGTCTCCAAGAAATCAGAAGCGAAAGGGAAACCTAAGACTTCTATACCGAAACCAGCAGCCAGCATTTCAGTGCAGCCAACAAGGACTTCCCTGCGGTTGTCCAAAGTTACACCCGTAACTCCACCTCCAGCTGAGGCTGAGAGGGAGGTACAACCCTGTGTGGTAGAATTAGACTCTGAAGAAGAGCTAATGGAAGGCCAGGAACTCATTGGAGATCTGGATCATGTTGACCATCCTGAGCTGCAGTCTTTACTGGCAGAAGGTGGACCCAGCAGGGCAGACTTCAGTAAGGGACAGAGAGAATGTCCAACTCTGGAAGGTCTTCGCCACCAGGCAGAAGCTCAGGCTGAAGGGCAAGAGCCTGGGAAATACAGGTTGCACTGGGAAGATGGCCTCTTCTATAGTGAACTGACCGAGTCTGCACCTGGAGACTACAAACGTCTTGTAGTACCCAAAGAAAACAGATCACAGTTCTTGCAGTTAGGCCACGAGATTCCTTTGGCTGGTCACTTGAGTTTCAAGAAGACTAAGGAAAGGCTCTCTCTCTACTTCTATTGGCCAAAGATGGGGGCTGAAGTAGAAAAACACTGCAGGAGCTGCCACACCTGCCAGACCTCTGGTAAGGTTGGCTCCAAGAATGTGGCACCTTTAGTGCCTCTCCCAGTTGTGGGAGTCCCATTTGAGAGAGTAGGGATTGACATTGTTGGTCCCCTTGATCCTCCAACCTCCTCAGGCAACAGGTTTATACTTGTTGTAGTAGACCATGCTACTAGGTATCCTGAGGCAATTCCTATGAGGACTGTTACAGCTCCGGCTGTGGCTAAGGCCCTCCTTGGTATTTTTACCAGGGTCGGGTTTCCTAATGAAGTAATCTCTGACAGAGGGTTAAACTTTATGTCCCACTACATGAAAGCCATGTGGAAAACCTGTGGAGTTACTTACAAGTTCTCAATGGCTTACCACCCACAAACCGATGGGTTGGTAGAACAGTTCAACCGAACCATGAAGAGCATGATAGGTGCTTTAGAAGAACCCCTTAAGCGTAAGTGGGACCTCCTACTGCCATGCCTTCTCTTTGCTTATAGAGAAGTCCCTCAGGAGGGAGTAGGTTATTCTCCCTTTGAGCTTCTCTATGGTCATCCCGTCAGAGGTCCATTGGCCCTGATTAAGGAGGGGTTGGAGAGTGCTCCTTCCCCCAAGCCAGTCAGAGTGACTGACTACGTGATAGGTCTCCGGAGGAGAATGTCGCACATGATGACAGAAGCAAGCGATAACTTGAAAGCTGGAAAAGCATTGGTCAAGCACTGGCATGATCAAAAGGCTAACATGTTTGAGTTCGCTCAAGACCAGCTCGTTCTCGTTATGATCCCAACAAAGCAGAGGGCCTTGCAAGACAAATGGATGGGACCCTTCAGAGTTGTGGGAAAACTCAGAGAGGTCAACTATCTGGTGGACTTGGGCAATCCCAAGTAGGCTTCGACAGTCTTCCACACCAACCGACTCAAGGCGTATGTCTCACGACCTGATGTAGGAGCATTGCTTCTAGCATCATCCGAGGAAGAAGAAGAGAGTGAAGCTCTTCCAGATCTCCTCAGAGGCTTACCTTTAGACGAAAAAATTGAAGGAGTAAATCTCTCTTTAAATCTTACACCTGAGCATAAAGAGGAGTGCAAATCTATGTTGAATCAGTTAGCCTCTCTGTTCTCACTTTCGCCAGGCTTGACCCCTTGGGGCCAGCATGACATACTCACTGGTGACTGTCTGCCAGTCAAAAGCAGAGGATACCGAATGTCAGAAAACGTACGAACCCACATCAAAGTTGAGGTCAGCAAGATGCTTGATCTCGGGGTAATAGAGCCCTCTACTAGTCCATGGTCTAGCCCAGTTGTGTTAGTACCAAAGGCCGGATCTAAAGAACTTAGATTCTGCGTGGATTATAGAGCTCTTAATGCAGTCACCAAGACTGATGCCCACCCTTTGCCAAGAACAGATGTGTTGGTGGATAAACTTGGCACCGCCAAGTTCCTCAGCACATTTGACTTGACGTCAGGCTATTGGCAAATAGCCCTGACAGACCATGCCAAGGAGAAAACTGCATTTTCTACCCCCGTTGGCTTATACCAGTTTAAGGTAATGCCTTTCGGATTGAAAAATGCACCTGCTACATTTCAACAGATGGTAAACCAGGTTCTGAATGGGATGGAGGACTTCTGCATGGCATACTTGGATGACATAGCAGTGTTCAGCAATTCCTGGGAAGAACATGTAACCCACCTAAGAGATGTTTTGCAGGCTCTTGGACGAGCCAATCTGATCATAAAGGCAAGTAAATGCCAAATTGGACAGAGTAAGGTAGTCTATCTTGGACATGAGGTAGGAGGTGGAGAAATAAGGCCTTTGCTCAGTAAGATTGAAGCTGTGCAAAATTGGACAACACCTACTACTCAGACCCAGGTGAGAGCTTTCTTAGGCCTCACTGGGTATTACAGGAATTTCATTGAGAACTATGGGACCATAGCTTCTCCACTGAATGTCATCTCCTCGCCCAAATTTCCTAAAAAGGTTAGATGGAATGAGGAGTGCAATCAGGCTTTTGAAAACCTGAAAAAGGCTCTTTGCCAAGCCCCAGTACTCAGAACTCCTGATTACCGCCAAACTTTCATTGTGCAGACAGATGCTTCAAATGTAGGAATAGGTGCCGTACTCAGTCAACTGGATGGGAAAGGTAGGGAGCACCCCGTTTGCTTCATCAGCCACAAGCTGAAGGATCCTGAAACAAGGTGGGCAACAATCGAAAGAGAATGCTTTGCTATCGTGTGGGCTCTGAAGAAGTTTAGGCCGTACTTGTATGGTTCTACTTTTGTCATTCAGACTGACCACCAACCCTTGAGATGGTTAATGCAAATGAAAGGGGAAAACCCAAAACTACTGAGATGGTCGATCTGCCTGCAAGTGTTTGATTTCACCATTGAGCACAGGTCAGGGTGTCACCACCAAAATGCTGATGGTCTCTCTAGGATGTATGTCATCGACTAGAGGTATGAGATTCATCCAGGAGTGGATTAAATCCTCCTGTCCCTTAGTCTGGGGGGGCGAGTGTTAGGGAGAATTCTCTGTTTAGGCTGAATTTTCTAACCTAGTGAGTCCCCCAGCAGCTTTGCTGGATTTCTGAAGTTTGTTTTTTCCATCCTGCCAAGAGTGAGACTCTTTTTCTCCCACTCTTGGACATGAATGTGTGTTAATTCCTTTGAATGTCAATGTGTTCTATGGGCTATGGGGTCTTTTACTCCATAGGGTCTCATATGTTTTTCTATGTGTGTTACACGGCACCCTCCGTGCCGTAACACTGGGGCGTCCTAGAGGATCCCCACCTTAGACTCCATACCCTGGGACCGGCTACTGTCTCCCAGGGCATGTAAAGTCACCATTGGCTTTACTAGACCTAAATTTACTAACAGAACTAGTACAAACCATCCTATTGTGGACGTACTAGTAGGGGTAATTCGATTACTCCTGGGTCTGTTATTCGAGGGGGCACTGTCCCGTCCCCCCTCGTCGAGTTTTGGGTGCTGGCAGTGGAAACTACTTGTTATATTCGACCCCTAATATAACCCTATGGGATTCATCCCATTGTTGGAGATTAATACTTTTTCTTGTTAGTCTCTAACATACCACCGGTTTATTTGTCTTAAACAAATCTATCGGTTGGTATTTTGTGCCAGAACTCGTTTTTTAAAATGGCGTCTGTGTCCGTCTCTGTGACTCCTAAACCAAAGGTTGAGCCCTTTGTTCCACTTTTGGCGGGCTTCTGCACAGAGGCCCTCCAAAGTGGTGCCATTCTGTCTGGGTACCACAGGGGGTGTGGGAGGGGGTTTAGGCACCCTGGACTGAGTTTCCTTGCCAACTCAAGTCGCACTCTGGTGTGATTGGCCCAAGTGGTGAACCACCCCGCTCACCACTTAGCGTGTTTTGATTGACAGCTAGGCTGAATGAATGGGGGTTTTCTGCATAAAAGCAGGGCCTTTGGGACTGGATCTTGAGAAGTCGCCACAGGACCTAAGAATCCGACGAGGGTAAAGCTGAGCCAACCTGCAATGACAACACCTCCGGTGGAGCCCTGCTGAACCGTCTCACCACTTCCCGACGACAGAGGAGATCTCCCAACCGGAGAGTCTTCTTCCCCTGACTGGTGGGAACAACCAGTCCCCTTTGCTTTTTCTTCGCTTCCAGGGCGTAGTGGTCGAATTGCCCGTGCAGAGCACCCCGGCAACCGTATAGCCACAAACCCGTACCGCGACCAAAAGGTGGTGCCTTGTGACGGAGCACTCTGCGGCTGGTCTCTTCCCCGGTGGTGCAACGATCTTCAAACTTTCCTTGGATGACGAGATCATCTCTTCTCTTGGCAAAGCCCCGACCTGCATCCACCACCAGGAACAACTGCCCCCGCCGGAGCTGTCTCTCCACATACAAGGTACCGTGTCCGACTGGCTTCCCTTCTTGCCAGATAGAGTGAGGTGTCTTAATCCTCGCGTCTCCATTGGGTAGCCTCCAAGCTTTCTTAACTTTCTGTTCTGAACTGGTCCAATCTTTCGATAACAATTTGTGACAAAGACTCCAAGTGCATTTCCACTGTGATACTTTTTGGGACGTATCGCCTTGCCTCTCTCCGAGTGGGCGTGGCCTCGGAACTTTACGATCTACAGTAGACCCTGCCTTACTTGCCTTGCATTTGTTCGTCAAAGTGTTGGTACTGAGTTGATTCCATACCCTGCCTTTTCTCTCCCATCCTAACGAATACTAGAGTACCATCTAGGTTAAAGCATTCACCTCTGTCTGCAAATAAGTGGTGCCGTTGAACCTAGACTTGTCAAACTATTTTTAGGATGATTGATTTACTTATAGTAATTGTACTTGAAGTTGTTTGCCGTATTAGTGCCAGAGTGGTTTCCATAGATGTGTTGTTATAAATAAATACCTATATATCTTTACACCCAAGCTCTGTTCCGTGTTTGCTTGTTCTATTGTGTGAATTACCCTATTTTGTATACTCCACATACGGCCTAACTTTTCTTGAGAGAAGTCTGACTGCTCAGCCACAGCTACCAGGTCAATCTGTGTGGTACAGACAGCTACCCAGTGGGTTTACCGCCAACACATGTAAGCCTAAATCTTTTGCAGTGGTCCCAGAGGGAACTGCACAGGTTTTCCGCTTAACACGGGGCATGAGCGGTGGGTGGGCGTGAGGGAGAGAGACACACGGGGCATGAGCGGGGGGTGGGCCGGAGGGAGAGAGACACACGGGGCATGAGCGGGGGGTGGGGGAAGGGGAGAGACACACACAGGGCATGAGCGGGAGTGGGGGGGAGGCAGAGAGAGAGACACAGGGCATGAGCGGGGGTGGGGGGGAGGGAAAGACACACACGGGGCATGAGCGGGGGGTGGGAGGGAGGGAGAGAGACACACGGGGCATGAGCGGGAGGGGGAGAGACACAAGGGACATGAGCTGGGGTGGGCGGGAAGGGGAGAGACACACGAGGCATGAGCGGGGGTGGGCAGGAGGGGGTAAGACACGGGGCAAGAGCGGGGGTGGGCCGGAGGGGGAAAGACACGGGGCAAGAGTGGGTGTGGGCGGGAGGGGGCAAGAGACACGGGGCAAGAGCGGGGGTGGGTGGGAGGGGTAAAAAGACACAGGGCAAGAGCGGGGGTGGCGGGATGGGGCAAGAGCAGGGGTGGGCGGGAGGGGGAAAGAGATACGGGGCAAGAGCGGGGATGGGCGGGAGGCGGAAAGAGACACGGGCAAGAGTGGGTGTGGGCGGGAGGGGGCAAGAGCGGGGGTGGGCGGGAGGGGGAAAGAGACACGGGGCAAGAGGGGGGGTGGGGGGAGGGAGACAGACACACGGGGCAAGAGCGGGGGTGGGGGGTAGGGAGAGAGACACACAAGGCATGAGCGAGGGGTGGGGGGAAGGGGAGAGAGACACACGTGGCATGGGCGGGGGTGGAGGGGAGAGAGAGAGACACATGGGGCATGAGCGGGGGTGGTGGGGAGGGAGAGAGACACACGGGGCATGGGCGGGAGGGCGAGAGACGCACGGGGCATGAGCGGGGGGTGGGCGGGAGGGGGAGAGACACACGGGGCATGAGCGGGGGTGGGGGGAGGGAGAGAGACATACGGGGCATGAGCGGGGGTTGGGAGGGAGAGAGACACACGGGGCATGAGCGGCGGTGGGCCGGAGGGAGAGAGACACACGGGGCATGAGCGGGGGGTGGGCGGCGGATGGGGAGAGACACACAGACATGAGGGGGGGTGGGCAGCGGGCAGGGAGAGACACACGGACATGAGCGGTGGGTGGGCGGCGGGTGGGGTGAGACACACGGACATGAGCGGGGGTGGGCGGCGGGTGGGGAGAGACACACGGACATGAGCGGGGGGTGGCCGGCGGGTGGGGAGAGACACACGGACATGAGCGGGGGGTGGGAGAGACACACGGGGCATGAGCGGAGGGTGGGCGGGTGGTCGAGACGAGCGGGGCATGAGCGGGGCAAGAGCGGGGGGTGGGCGGGAGGGAGAAAGACACACGGACATGAGCTGGGGGTGGGTGGGAGGGAGAAAGACACACGGACATGAGCGAGGGGTGGAAGGAACAGGAGACAGACACGGGCATGAGCGGGGGTGGGGGACTTACTGTGCAGGCGGGATACAAAGCCTCTCATGCAAGGAACAAAGATGGCGGGCGTCTCTGAAGCCAGATGCACTGCACACTTTCACGCATCCAATGAGAGAGCATGTCAGATGTCCGCGGACATCACGCAAGCTGCTTGCCCAATCACCGTCCTGTCCGCGGTGCGAAAAGGGAAGTGTGTCCGCGAAGCGAACACAGATATCACTAATTTGTTTCACTTACATTTTTGTCATTTTTTTAAAAACTACTCTACGGATTTACACCAAATAAAGCAAAGCCCCCGCTCCTGCCGCAAATTTGGTGTAAATCCGTCCAGCGGTTTGGGCTGTAGGCACGAGCAAAGTTTTTCCCATTCAGTCTGTGGGAAAAAAAAAGTTTTGGGACCCCCCTATAACTTTGCCCCCCCCTGGACGAATCCTCACCAAAAATTCAGAGTGGGCCATATACTTTTTTTGCAAAGTTTGGTGAGGATTCGTCCAGGGGGAGCGAAGTTATAAGCCGCCCAAAAAGTGCTCTTCCTATGGAAACACCAACTTAACCATAACTACATGGCCACTACCGTGGCCATGTAATATATATATATATTACAATATTACAATATATATATATATATTACATGGCCACGGTAGTGGCCATGTAGTTATGGTTAAGTTGGTGTTTCCATAGGAAGAGCACTTTTTGGGCGGCTTATAACTTCGCTCCCCCTGGACGAATCCTCACCAAACTTTGCAAAAAAAGTATATGGCCCACTCTGAATTTTTTTGCAAAGTTTGGTGAGGATTCGTCCAGCGGGGAAAGTTCTAGGGGGTCCCAAATCTTTTTTTTTTCCCATAGACTGAATGGGAAAAAACTTTGCGCATGGCTACAGCCCGAACCGCTGGACGGATTTACACCAAATTTGCGGCCTGAGCGGCGGCCTGGTCCCAAAAGCGTGCTTTTGCAAATTTGGTGTAAATTCGTCCAGTAGTTTTTTTAAAAATGACCAAAATGTAAGGCAAAAAAATTAGTGATAGCTGTGGACAGCACCCCGATTGACCCATGGCCTTGCGTCATGTCCGCGGACATGTGACGTGTTCACTGATTGGACGGCAAGAGGCATGGAGCGCGTCAGATTTTTTGTGGCGCCCGCCATCTTGTATTCGCCGTCGACCGCGTACAGCGCGGTGAAACGTGGATAAAAAAATTGTATTTAGTGCCCTGTGTTAGTGTGTAAGAGTGTTTGGGGAGGGTGGGGGAGTATGAGATAGGTTCAATGTTTTTTTTTTATGTGCTAGACGTTTTTGTTGTGTTCGATTTGTCCGCGGAGAACACGGCTGTTCTGATATTTTGTAAATAAACTAAACGGTGGGGTGTTTAGAGGACGGAGTATGTGTCATTTTTGTTCGCAAGGAAGGTAAAAATGAGCTATGAAAACTTGCGGTGTACTTAAATACACAAACTGGGGGTGTCCTCAGGACGCTGTCCGTATTGTAATCTGTCTAGTTGAATGTGTTCTAAGAACACTCGCGGTGTCCCGAAATGGTTGCAATTACACAAAATGGGGGTGTTCTGAGAACGTTGTTTGTATTGTTCGTTGTCAGGGTGAAAGTGTTTTAAAAGCACTCCTTTTGTCCGCTAATAGTACAATTTCCTATGGGCGTCAACTGACTTTTTGTCCACTAAAGAAACGATAAAGCCGGCTGGTGTGCGCCAACATTATGTGATAATCCTATGACTGGCGCTATTGGCCTGGCTGACTTGCTTTTGCGACACTAAATCATATCTCCCGCCCCTAAGCCTGATATTATCAAAGCATTCATATTCCCCGCCTCTCTTCATGACGTTACAGGGTGCGTCATCAAACGCGCCCAGTCCTCTCCAGTCCTAAGTGACTTTACACAGAACCCGGAAGACAACACATATTATGTCACAACACAGCCCGCCACAATTCGGAATATGAAACAGTGATTTAAAAGCAAACAGCAAGATTGTAAATTTTGTAAAGTACATTTATTTGACATCAAATGTTTAGAGAATATTCAGCAATTTGCATTTGTCTTTGTTGTCAATCCGCAAAAGTTCATGTTGAGGCACGCGATGTTCCTTTGCGGTACAGAGGGTGTTAGATCAGCTTACAACTCAGTGCGCCACAATTCGGAATATGAAACTGTGGTTTAAAAGTAAACAGCAGGATTGTACATTTGGTAAAGTACATTTATTTCACATGAAATGTTTAGTGAATATTCAGCGATTTGCTTTTGTCTCTGCTGTCGATTAGCAAAAGTTTATTTGGAGCCACGCGTTGTTCCTTTGCGGTAGATAGACTGTTGGTTTATAATAAAAGCAGTAAATGGTCACTCTGATAATCGGAAGGTTGCTCCAAAAACGAGCCATTAGACCACCCTATTGGTTGGTATGTTGTTTGTAGCCGCTAGTACTGCGTAAGGGCATTTTGGTCCTTGGCGATTGTCCCATAAAATGGTGAGGGTCATGATGTTGCATATTTGGACCTGCACCTGGCAGTTGAAGACCCCATCCGCTGGAGTCTGTAAATCGTGACATAGGCAAAATGGGGCCACATACCTGTTTTAAAAAACATAAATTAGTCTCACCAGCCGATCCTCATTAAAAATCATCATTTTATTTATTAGGGCGTGAAATAATTTGCTATCGAAGATAGTGCAACAGAGTATGTTAATAATATTTTCCCATTCATATAGCGCTAAGAACCGTGGGGTATCTAAGCAGTGCTTATTTTTAACCACGGTGTGTGGTGCTCATTTATCGACCACGGAAGGATGAAAGGCTGAGTTTGGCCTTGCCGGGATTCGAACTTGCGTTAGCAAGCTGTGCACGGATGTCAAAGCTAGTGTTGTACTCGCTGCGCCACTTGACAGGCTACAGTGAAGTGGCACAGCGAGTAGAGCGCTTGACCGCCTATAGACCGGTTAAATTATTTCTATTAACCCACCCTGTTTCGTCTGCCTTTTTCAGAGCCCTCTAAACAACAGGGGATCAATTTGGTGGTTATAGTGCGCGGTAGAAAACATTATGCCACTTTCAACGAACAATTTCAACTTGAGCGGTCTTTAATGCTAGGCTATTGTAATTATATTTGGTATAAAATAATCTAAAGGGTTTCTTACAGTACAATTGCAATTTCCATTGTCTACGAGTGGTGCAGTCCCAAAATACGACTCCACGTGTGCCAACGATCTTTCGCATAGTGATATAATATATAAAAGTGGTTTTGTTTCATAAATTTCATCCTTATCTTCTCTTACGTTTTAGCAGCACTCCTTCAAGAGAAGTCTTTCATCACAATCTCTGTCTGTCAAGGTCAAAACACAATACAACCTTATAGTCCGCTTCGTGAGCCTCTCCGGGGCCCGAGAAAAAAATGGAAGCAGCTGACCTTCACTGTGAACGAGCATAAATTCTTACTTTGCAACATTCTGTGTAAAGCCATCTGTAGAAGTTGGTTTTTGCATGCCATGGTTGTATATTTTTTGCGTGATATTAAAAAAAGTTTGTTTAAAGGACGTTATGGTTTTAAGTACAGCCGAAAGACCCCTGAAAATCGCAAGTTATGGTAAACTATGAAAAATAACTCGCGCCACCACCGTGCACTGCTAAGACTAACACCCAGGACATCAAAGATGACATCGCAAATGTCATTGATGAAATCACTGATGACATCACATGTGTATGTACTTTTCATGGAATTTGTGTACTAGGGATTTTTATTATAATGTTGCTAAAAAAGTGTCAAGGATATTGCAATAAATATCATACCATTATTAGTGCTTTGAACGATGCATTGATATAAATAGCATTGATGTCCTGGGTGTTAGTGTTAGCAGTGCACGGTGGCGGCGCGAGTTATGGTTGCTTATCTTACCATAACTGCCGAATTTCAGGGGTTTTTCGGTTTTACTTTGAACCATAACGTCCCTTTAACAAAGTTTTTTCACTGAATTTCATAGGTTTTTAGTAGCACAACTTAACCATAATGTCCCTTTAACAACGTTTTTTTTACTGATATATATATATATATATATAGGGGTTTTGGGCGGGTTTGGGTTGGGTGGGGGTTGCGGGGGGTTTCCCCACGCATATATGTTACAATATGTGTTACAATTGACCTTCACAATTCGGTCAGTTGTGAAAAGGTCAATTGTCATTCGAACAGTTGTAATACGAACAATTCGTATACAACCTTTTCATCAGATTATAAAAAGCGAATTTGAGTTGGGGGAAAAGATCTGAGTTTTGTATCCAAGTATGGCCTGCATAGAGCACAGCACAGTGGTTAGCTTATCTAATAGCTGTACAACTACACTACTCAACTATTATCTCACAGGTGGAGCAGTTAAAAAGGTTCCACTGTTTAAAAACATGTTCACATTTACATAGTTGAAGCAGTGCAGTATTCAGTATATACCCATTGTCTGTCAAATGTTTTCAAAAAAAGGGGGACTAGCAAATTTGAAAATATGTACATTTCTGTTTATGATTAGAGGATCTCTGGGTCCAGGATTTAAAAAGGCAGGAGAAGCATGTGCTATAGTGGATTAATTTCACAGGCAAAAATTGCATTGTTGAAAACTTCTACACCAAATAATTTAAAATCCTGGCTGTTTCATGTATTTACTGAAGGCCCAATACTGACACAATTTACAATGCTGACACTTTATAATACTTTGAACAATGGGGTGCCAGAATGGTGGCTCAGGGGGGTGCTATGCTGCTGCAACCTAGGCCCAACATGACAGCGAAGTCATGTATAAACTCTGGCTACGGAGGCCAAGGCACAGACTGCTACGACTTAAACATAGATGCTGAAGAACTGCAAATACAAGACATCACTAGCCGTACAATTAAGGAAGAGGTGAGCCATTAGGCAAAGCTGAATTCTGTGGAATGAAGAGTATGGTGAAATTGACACAATCACTAAATGCCAACGTTATGAAAAGAAAAGCAAACCTCCAGACTCCTTTTCAGAAAAAGATTGAAATTCTATTGAGTAGAGAGAACAAAGGAGAGTCTTGCAAGCAACATGTGTGTTGACCAAGCAACACGGTCAGTTAGTAGTTCAAAAGAAGAAGGAAGTAAAAAGAGAGCAGGACCAAGTGAAAAGTGAAACGAGCAAAGAAGTGGCAAAGCATTGGCAAGCAGAGATATAGATGATGCCATATCTTTTCTTACTGTGCAGTCTATATTTTTCTCAATTATTGAGGTTTGCATAAGTGGTAACCACTGCATGGATGGTGGATTGGTATTAGAGCTCTATGTCTCCCATTAAGGTGAACCTCACATCTGCAAATATGATATGGTTTGAGTGTAGAGCGCATACATTTGACATGAACAGTAATCCCAAATTTACCACCACCAGTATGCCATCATTTTGCTCTCAACAGTAAGCAACCAGTTGGATATAACCAATAATCCACTAAATTGCTGTTATCTGTAATTTTTGCAGTTTGCTATAACCATTAATTTGCAAATTAGCCAGGACTAGTGTACCATGAGTTTGTCAGGGACAGAATTGTGTTATCATGAGTAAGATAATTTGCCCTTTACCAGTAAGCCCCTAGTTTTCCAAACCAATAAGATCTAGCAATATTATTTTGTTTCTACATGTCCTTGTTTCTCTGTATGCATGGCATAAGGTTCTTTGTCTACATAAGATGATAAGGTATTCTAATAATATAACTTATGTCTGCAAGATTGTTCCAGTGTTTAGGGGAACATTTCCCACACACACATGACCACACTCCTCTTTGAACTCCATGCCACAGATGTATGTACGCTGGAAGAAGTGTGGACTGAAAAACCTATTACAACCAGCTTCAACAACCATAGTGTGACATCAGTGGAGTATCTGAGCTTCTCCGTTTGCCTCAGCAATAAACAGTGGAACCACTCCACTTCGAAATATTCAGCATTTTTACAAAGTAGTTATCAAAAACATTTTTTAATGGCAAAGGTAATTAATGAATAGAAGGAAGGACAAGCAAACCAATTATAGGTATTTTGGCTGTGAATATGTTGAACACGTACAGAGGTATTAAAAAGAACAACTGAAGGAATGGACAGTTTTATGTCCTCTATATAACATTCCATCGACAACTGTAATATTGAATGCTGCATGATGCAACTTGTGTCTTGATGCAAGTTCGGTTGCTTTGTCAAGTGGCCTTGGGTTGATTTATTTTATTTCCCATGTTTTAGCCTCTAATTATCTTTGTACCTCAGTGTGGTACTAGTCTATTGTTCACTACCATCCATTGACCACGCTTGGGGCTGGTAATACCCATGACAAATCCCACTCAATACTATCCTCCACCTTCCCAAAATACAACCTCCTTGAATTTCTTGGAGAAAGATCTAGCATGCATGAACATAAAACAATGGGCTTTTCTGGGGCAGTCATTAGTATTTCTACTGAAAGGTAAGGGCTTAATTGCAGATATACGTGTAATAGAAATGCTGTGACCAAGCATACCTTCAGTTAGCAAAATATATATTCTCACATTAGTGTAATGAATTTTAGTTAAAAGCACACATTGGCAAAGCCAGCAGATGTGATGTTTCTTTTACAAATGTTAGATTGATATTTTCCAGGCACTGCTATCCTATGCCCAGGTTACTCAACACATGTGTCAGCTGTTGCCATACTATAGTCATCATGCATAGTGTTGCCTATGTCTGGCAAATGCCTCTGCAAATCTGCCAAGACAATTTCACCTATTTGAACAGTGTTTTATAACCTTTGTAGTCCATTGTTATTGGTGTCATCTCTCTCTATATATAAAAGGTACATACGTGAATATTTTGATGTGTCTGTTCGAAATGTTCAGCATACTTCCCAACATGCTGCAAACTTGAAATTTGGCATGTGGGCAGGTTGCATGGTGTAGACAATGTAACAAGTATAAAATATATCTTTGTCTGATGTATTTATTTAATGGTGCATGTCTCTTCAATAGTGTCTGCAATGACGTTGTCCGTCATATTGAGGGCAATGTTGTCTGATAATAATTACAGAAATGTAATTGCCCACAGAAGTTGCTGAATGTGTGTAATTTCACAGTGCAAAACTTACATGCTTCAGCCATGCACGTACCAGTACGGCACTTCAAGCGTACATGTTTTAGCCCTCAATGTAAAGCACGTATGCTGAGGTCGCTGCTGCCTCAACTGTTCATCGGGACACCAATAATGGTGCTGCGCAATTGCAACGCTCCATCTCAAAGTAGCTGGAACCTATTTACGGGATTCATGCCTTTCTCATTGTCAGCTTTATGTGGCTTGCTCCAGAGTTGGAAACAAATACAATTTGTTCACAGTAGCTCCTACAGCAAAGACTAGCTATATTGTCTACAAAGAAGCATTGGTTTAGTTCATTCAATAAACTTCAAACTAGGACTAAAGTAGGAACGTCTGTGCGAAGTACAGGTACACCTGCTAGTACATACAAATAGCTGCCTTAGAGCGTTTATTCAATTCATTTTGAGAACAGTTTCAAAAATCTTCTGTCTGATCACTTTGTACATATTATTAAGTTGTGTGTTCAAGTCCTGAATTAAATACGTTGCATCTTTTGCTCACCGGTTCTTTGGATAGTGGATGTCACTTGCTGAGGGCTTTCAAGATGCCATGAATAGCTGAGCAGAGAATACCATGTCCAATGCCTCTGAGCAGAATAGTGCAGACAATGTACTTCTTCTGGGTTCGGGCACTCTGCCAAATTATGGTGTATTGCAATGTTTCCATCACCAACTCTGGGGCTTATTTGGTGGGCTTCTATAAAGGAAAATAGTATGATAACTTATAGTATTTTAGCACTGCATAACCTCCAGTAGCAGATCACTTTGTTGTACATTACTTAGGAAAGGGAGTTAAAAAGGAACAGAGATTGAAAGCAGAAGAGAGAGAAATAAAAATTAATTAATGGTCTGCATCATCTCAATAATCTTACTTACCCTAAAGAACACAATCAGGATACACGCAGTGAATTGCAGAACTAAATATTGATAGAAAAAGAGAAAGGGCGAGAGAAAGAAGAGAATGAGAGAGAGAGAGAGAAAGAGAGAGAGAGAGAGAGAGAGAGAGAGAGAGAGAGAGAGCGAGTGAGATGCACCTCTCAAATTCCAGGTAATGAACACAACATTTCTGTGGCTGCATGCCAGTCCTGTAGAAGTAATGTGCTTCCATGAATGGTGGGTAGTCAAATACTAAAAGCACTTAGACAATGTTGCCTTTAATTGTAAACACTGAAGGGGCATTGTGCATACTGCTAATTGTGGGTTCCTCCACAGAAGGGAAAAGCCAAAAGTTAAGTTGAGCCAATTGGAATTTGACAGGTTATTATGCCAAAGTGAGGAATGCCTGTGCAGTACTTTTACTCTCACTCCCACATAAATTGAACAGTATGTGACAGAAGGTCTATATGTGCATTCCTTCCCCTATAGCCATAGATGTTTAACTCCTTCTTTTTGTTTGGCCTGGGGTGTTCAAATATGTCTATCATATTGTTAATTCATAAAGTGGATATTGGTTCTTTTATATTGTGAGTGAGAGGAGGCAGTATACTGAAGCTTACGTGCCTGATGGACAAGTACATCTCTTGTTAATTTAGAGGCAGATTCTCATAAACATGCACATTTAAATGCAATGTGCAATGGTGCAAAGATGTGCTTGCACTTTCAGGCATATCTTTGCAACATACATAAAGCCTATTTCACAGACTGTTTCCCAATGGGGTTTTTCAATTATACAATTAAGACCATAATCTCAAAGAAAACACACAAAAATGCCCTGTACTCAGGAGAGTGCAAATTGTTGTACAAATATGCACAAGTAACTTGGCATTTAATGGAGTAACTGATGAGATGTGAATCTTTAATGGTGCACCTGTCAAGTGCATTCATCATATATGTGCAAATACCTGCATGAGCATCAAATTGACCTAAACATATCTACATCTGATGAAATGTCACAAGATATTAGCATACTACCCTAAAAAAACACATTTATGGTTCATTGTCTTTTTATGTCATGTGCATAATAGTTCTTAGAATATGATAATAATGCACATTTCTTTTAACTTCTGCACTGTGGTCCATCTATGTTGTAATGTGGAACACTTCCCATGGGGGTAGCGGTATACCATTTAAATCTAATAGGTGGTGGTATTACCACTGCCATTCTTGAATATAGATGACCAACATTCATGATGTTGATTTATTGAAACCATGCTCCCAATGTGCAAGGACATTTGTGAGCTAAGTAATTTTGTTGCCTTCTAAAAGTATAAGCAGAGGGAAAAAATTGACATTGTTGGCAGAATAGTAATCTCTGTTTCCTCTGAAATGTTAAATGTAATTTTCTCTTTATGGCTGAGTGCATTGCTGCTACAAATTGACTTCTGCCCTGCCAGAGTATAAGGGTGATGTTTTTAGCAGAGAAACTTAGCTGATGTATACCATAGTGCAATTAAGGTATAAGCAATAACAACTTCAACTTGACTATTAACAATACTAATTTTAACAATACTGACATTAGTAGTTAGGGATAGCAGCCATAGTAGTTTACAAGACTAACATTGTAATTGGATTTGTGGGCCAGAAAGGGCTACTGTTGTTTGGGTCACAGGACGTGTTGCAGGTGCAGGATGGAAAACTTGAACAGTGGTGTGTTTTGCAGATGCTGGATTCAGAGCACAGTGAGACAGCAGAAAGAGCTCTGGAATTAGGACTTTCATTGTTGTGCTGGTGAAGGGATCAGGAAGGAACATTATGTTTTGTTTCACATTGCTCCAGGCTCAGGTGGTGTGTTGTAAATTGATGTGCAGGGGTCATTGGAGAAAGAACTAGAAAAAAATGAAAAGTTACTGGGTGTGCTGACTGATTAGTGATATCACAAATAAATCTTGGATAGGAAGGAACACAGTAAGGAATCAATATGAAGATATAGGTAAGAGGGAGGTGAATGGAAGAAGCTTTAATAGATGAGGGGAGGAGAAAATAAGGCTAGGCAATCAAAACAAAGGATAACAGAAAATGAAGTCAAGAGAAAAAAAAGGAAATTAAGGATGTCAAATCGGTGTTGGTGGTTGAGGTTTGACAGTGCAGGATGTCTGTTTGGAGAGCAGAACTTCATAGGCAAGAGACGTCACTGGGATTAGTGCGGGCCACTGTGAATCTGGAGCTGAAGCTATGGTTTGAAGCAGGAAACAACAGCTGCAAATGGAGGATGTTTGCCAGTACAGGCAGAAGCTTCAGAATTAAAGATCTTGGTGAGTATAGGTAAAAAAGGATAATTAATTAGGACATCTCCCATAGTCTAATTAGGGAAGTGTCAAACTGAGCACAAAAGTGCAAGAGCTCATTTGTCCTTGAGCTATGGAAGGACAACTGAGATAGCCTGTGTAAATTTTACATTTTTGAGAAAGTGGGGAGTTTAACTGTACCAGTTTTATTTCCAGAGTTGCGTATAAGGAATGCATGTCATCCTGCCAGGTTTGCTAATGAGTACTAGCTAGGTTTGCTCAATGGAAGGAAACGTGTGGTCTGGGGTAGGGGTGTGAATGGAGTTTAAAAGCATGCTGACAAAATGTGAATACAAATGTAATAATAAATCATGAAAGCTGTGTTTACATGCTTTCTTCCTTTTTGTGCTAAATGTGAAATGTTATTCTGCAAAACTGTGTTTATATGTTTTTTTTTTCTTTTTGTGGTAAATGAGAAATGTTATTCTGCATGTGTGCCCATGTGTGATAAGAATTGCATGCCTGTTTGCTGATTTTGATGAAACATAATATAACAACAAAAAACAACTGTAAACATGTGTTGTGGTCATAATTTGCACTGAACGTGGTTTTCATTGTGACAAAAAATACCTTGCAGTGAGTAGAGGCTAAAGTGTGTACTCAGCCCCAATCATAAAGGTAGAACAGGCACAGGTAAGAGATATACACCATTCACCTTTTGTGTTAACATGGGCAGAGGTTAAGCTATACTCTCAAGAGATGTGTGAAACAGTAGTAAGCCATAAAATGAAGTATAACAGTCCAAAATAAAGGAATGTCCAATCATGGTCCTATGAAAATACATACTGTGATACTCTGCCCCTTGTCTCACCTGTTTGTCTTTTGAAGTCTTCTTTCTCGAGTTCTTTCTGCCTCCAGTGTGTAGACCGGACACCAACCTCGGAGAGAAGGTAAGCGTTCAATATTCCCGGAAGATTAGGTTAGTAATGGTCTATGTCCGGGATGTATCTAGGAACCACGGAGGAGTCATGGTACTCGCAGAGTTGAAAAGGCAGAATGCAAGCATGGAAGGGACAGGACCGAATGCCCGGGAAGGAAGAGGAACGAGCGGACTCTCATTTGGGAGCTCGAGGAGCAGCACAATTAAATACCAGGAAGGATACATTGGAACAACTAACTAACAGGGGAGTAGCACGAAAGAAGAGGGAAAGTTAGGTAACGTTGAGAAGCGCAGAGGGTGTCCAGTCATTATCCCGAAAACAAAATGTCGAATTACAATAATGTCGAAGCAATAATGTCGAAAACAAAAATGTCGATTTTTTTTTTGTTTTAATTTACATGTTTTTTTGGGGTTCCAGTGGTAAAAAAAGGGGTAAAACATAAAAAAAAAAAATTAAAATAGGGGGGTTGGGGGGGAACCCCCCCATTTCGAATAAAAATCAACACAAAAAAAGAAATTCGACATTTTTGTTTTCGACTTTATTTTTTCGACATTATGACTTTCGACATATTTGTATTCGAGATTATGACTATAAACCGCGCAGGGCCGTGCCTGTTTTCTAGGAAGTGGCAAGTCTTGTGTAAACACTAGACAGCTGCTTCTCTCTGGTGTCGGAGATGTTGGTAGAATAGCGGGTATGACGATGCGGTGCTTGATGGAGCATGAAGTCCAAAAAGGGCGGAAATGGTGAATCATGACACATACTACAACTAGATACACTATATGGAATAATAACTAAATAGAAAACATTACAAAACTCCACCCCTGTAGAAAGAACACAAAATATGCAAGAGAGCAAGATGCGGGACTCTGGGAAATTAGATGGGGTGAAAAGGTAATAAAACCCACAGGTTAAAAAATGTTATTGAGTAGACAAACGGATTAATGTGGTGCAACCTGTCTGTAGGGTCCAAAAACGTTTAAATCTCAAAGCTGAGGAGTTGTATGGATGCTGTTCTTGATGAAGAGTAATAGGATCATTGGATAAATATTATCACATCAGAACCTATGTCCTAAAGCCAACTAGTTAGAGTGAAACAAACAAGGGTAGCTGTAAATCCTACCCATACTAACCCCAGTGGAAGTCGATACCCACATGTGAATTTGAGATAGCAGCTAAAGCACCAAGGTTACATTACTACCTTTTCCAGGTAAGTAAGCAGAAATATCCCCTACTAAGAGGGTTAAATTACAAGTAGTGCCACATAGCTGATTCATGACCATATCTTCATCCCTGAAGTCAAGCAATGCCAAGATCAGAAATGTGCTGGGCCACTTCAAACCACTCTGAAACTGTGATTGACTTAAAGGATATTGCCTTGTGCATGGTACCCAAGGGGATTTTGGATTTAGACTAAGGATTGTGCTTTGTGTTGAATCCCTTCATGACACCTCTTATTTGTGTAATGCCACACATTGGTTGTAAGCCTCTTCCCAATGTTTAATCCCATTTTATCAAACCGTTCCTTTCCCAGAGTATTCAGCTGGAACAAGTACAATTGGTTGGATATTTAAAACATGATTATCACGTTAACTAGAGATAAGGTTAAGGAAGGAGAAGAGCATTATCTTGCAGACAGTGGGTCTCATAGCACTTAATATTCTTCAAAGGGAACAGGTGAAAATAAGTGGAAATGTTGTTTAGAACAACATAGGAAGATCAGGATTGATAAAGAAGAGTGAGGGAGAAGATCTTGCGGAATTAAGTGGGGGAATTAATAAGAAACACACCTGTTCCCTGCTGCACTTCATAATACTATAATGGTAGCACAGAAAACATATTATGAGGTTAAAGGATATGTATTGACTATCTGAGGGGAAATGTTGAATGAAAGTTTACTCTCCTCATTCTTTACACAACTCAAAACACTACCAATATTCCTTTTTAAATTATTTTTTTTACAAAATCCTGTAAAATATGTATCCTTCTGAGGCCCAATTTAATGGGTTTCTTTATTTCATGCTATTTTGCTTTGTTGCTTTCGTAACAAAAACGTAATCTGCAAATTGTATAAGCAGAGTGTAATTGAAACCAGTCAAGCTCAGAGCAGCGCTGGCCTACAGTGTTACAGTGCAACGTGATTGTCACTATGTGTGACATCCAATGAAGCTTTTATTTAAACATCAAATCCCACCTTTATGCCATTATTCAAAGAGGCAGTTTGGAAGCCAGCAATTGCTTGGACAGATGTCTTTCTTAATGTATTCCAAGTTTTGACTATTAAATCTCTGTCATATTTCCTTCATATTCCCGTCTCAATTTTCTGTTTTGGTTGCTCTAGTGTGAGGGAACATCTGTGAGATGGATATGATAACACAACATAATGAAAACTGAATACAAGAGCATACATATGCATGTTGTTTAGTTGCCTGAGCGCTAATTTCCTTGACATTTTCAATACAAATATTTTGAATTTTGGTGTTGCTTTGCATGCTTTTTTATCCTGAAAATTATTTTTGGGGGATGAGCGTTTAATATTATCTATCACATTTTCTTTTACATTTGAGAAACAACAACATGTGTTTTGCTATTTTGAAGCATCGTCATTGGTAGGATTAAAAGGTTTTTTGAAACGGTTTCAATCATCGGCACCCATTTTTGTCACAACGGGTCATAAAGAACATCCATAAAAACATGAGTAACTTTTTAAAATAAGTTTCTTTAAATTTAGGCGAGAGATGGAATGTAGGGAAGGATCCCAGCCTGTGGGTAGTGTATGGCTTTTTACCCCATTCACCACCTATACCCGTGCTAATTCCTATGGCAATTGCCACTCACTAGCAGTCTCTACCTGGCAAAAACACACTCGTAGAATCTCTGTAAGCAAAATCTTTAATGCAAGAAAACACACCTGTGGGCTTGTATGGGGTCATAATATATATCCTACGTAGTCTACTGAAAGGTTGTGGTTAATTGCAGATACAAATCAGATCCTACTTTAATATAAAGGTAATAGCCAAGTGTACGTTCACCAAATTGAATTAGATGCAATGTGTGTATCCTCACACCTGTTCTTTGCATTGAATTCCTGTTAAAAACATCCATTGCCAAAGCTAAAGGTTTTTTAATCACATTTGCCAGGCACTGCTGTCATATGTCAGGATACGCAAACCATATATCAACTGTTGCCATAATGTGCCTAGGTTGTATATTTATGGCAGTGCCTGCAAATGCCTATCCCGTGCATATAAAATCCAAATGTCGGACTTTTCCAATGTTTGTTATGTGCATACTGCTAATTTTTATTTAATGTATTTTTTCTTATACTTTTGGAGTGTGGAGTATAGGCATATAACACGTTTTACTAATTCCACCATCCATCAGCCATTCCAGAAAACAAAACTGAATGCCATTTTGATGCAATTGATATGCTGCCGTTAATGGATTGAATGTGTACGTAATTCGACTGTTTTTAGAACATGCTAAAATAAGGTGAAGTCCAGCGTAAATGCAAAAATGTCAGGCAGTACTTACACTACTTACACTACAAAGTGCAAAAAGAAATTGAAAAGACAATCATTTGTGTTACATATTGTAAATGTTACTGGTGCTCCTATACAAGGTATCTTTTGAAAAAATGATCACCTATTCATATTCATTGATTTAATCTTGAGAAGAGTTTCCAACATTGTCTATCTGCTCCCTTTGTCCAGCTCATTAAGTTTTATGTTGAAATCCTGAGTAAAAGATTTTGCATGTGTAGCTCTTATTTCTTTGGATGTTAGTACCCAGCGGGACAGGGTGTGGGGGGTTGTGGCAGCTTCTCAGCCAATGAGAAGGCTCAGAATGGGGGAATTACGAGAAGTAATCCCCAGCTCCAAGCTGCCTCATGGCTGGAGGCTGCCATCTTCACCCACCAGTGAACAAGGAAAGTGTGGTCTCCCTCCCCAATCCCCTCCCTTCTCCCCATCCACAGAATTCCCTCCCCATCCCCTTACCTTCTTTAAAGTCCATGCCCTAGCGCGTTTGCTCCCGATCTGCAACAGGCTGTCATGGAAAGAGAGAGAGAGATGATAAAGACTGCTCTGCTTAAACCAGGGTGGCAGGGGGGTGCGGGGGAGGGGGAACATGGGATTAACATTGCACTATATAAATCCACATTACCTAACATAATATCTTGTAAACAGAATGTATTTAGAACACTGTGCATTCAATTATAGAGGAAAAGGAGGGAGTTTAGCCAGCTCATTTAGCCAGTTTATTTAGAAGGATGATGTACTTATGTGCCACTTTCAAAGGTTTGGTGCAGGGTTTTAAGGGGCGCTGTGGCATCAGGTGTGATTTGCTCTTTGGGGAGAACTTGGCCTCTATGGTGGGTTGTCAGTCCTCTGAAATTCCTGTTGCTAAGTAGGCAATTACAAATGACAAAATAAGCAAATCAAAATGTTGGTTGTGCATTTTAAACATTAAAGGGGCATTGTCCAGGCTGCTATTTTAGGGATGCCAAAAGAAGAGTGTCATGTGGGCCAATGGGAATGTTGGCAGTCGTGCTAAAGCAAGGAATGTCTACGCAGTACATTCTGTGGCCTGCATCAAGCGAAAGGTAAGAGATAGTGGATCTAGATGTGCATCACCTTCCCCATACTAAAGAATTGTTTTACCCCATCTTTATCTTTGACCTTTGGTACTCGTCTTTATCTGTGCCCTGGCCAATTCAGAAAGTGGCTGTCTGTTGGGGCCTTATTGCCTGATGGACAGCCACACTTTGTGCATACTAAATGTACACTATTGATGATGACGATGATTGCATTTGGCATGTACTGGTTACCCTCAGTCTTTTGGAACTCTATTCTTTCTATTATACCTGTACTATGGTGCCTATTTTCTCCATAACTCCTAAAGGCATCTTATTTTACTATTGCAGAACACAGCTCCTTAACAGCAGTGTTTCTGGAGACCCTTATGTTCCTCCTTTGAGGTCCTTTACAACATCCTGGAGTAACTACCATTCTTAAGGATAGAGAGATACTTAGTATCTCTCCAAAAACATTATATCCTGAGAGATTGGCACGCACCACCTTATGTGGGGTGCCAAGGGATAACTGGTATCCCCCTTCTATCTGCTCCTGTGACTTTTTATTCACATAGACAATCTCCTAATAATGGCTGTTGGCATTGGACCTGTGCAACCAACTATTGTGTAATTTGTATACCACAACCTATGTCCATAGCCACGGTAGTGCACAATAGGGGCACCCAAGTATCAACTTGGAGCCTCACTTCTTTTTTCGACATCACTAGCATGGATGTTCTTTGCTTGCTCTTCTTCTACCATTCTGGGAGGGTGAGGCCTGAGTGTGTGATTTGCCTTTGGCAGGAACCATTGGGTGTCCCTGCCTAGTCTCCTGAGTGTCTAGGCAGGCAGGAAGTGGGGGAGGAGTTTTCCACCCCCTGTCCTTTAGCTGCCAGAGTACCTGAATAGGACCAGCTCAAACTGGGGGTCTTGCTGTGCCGATTAGACAGCCAAACACCACTTTCTTTAAATTTCTGAGAGAGATTGCAGAGGAGTGTAACTGGACTGTGTAAAAGGTGAGGCGTCAGGAGTCAAAAGGAGGTCAACCACTGGAAACTGAAGTACCTAAAGAAAATGACAACCAGTGATGCCTGCAGACCCTTTGCAACACCATGAAGTGACCACTGCTGTCCTGACCCTGTGTTCAGTGTGACAGAGGACCTCCAAAAAGGATGACTACTTAGCTTTGGCTGATGGGAACAACCAGATCCAAGAACAACTTTGATTTGAGCCATCTCCCAAGGTGCTGTGAATTTCTAGAGCTGTGGAACCCCAATACCAGGAGACCTGCTGCCCATTTTGAGTGCATCATCATGGAAAGGCCAAATGCATCCAAATATTTGCAAAACCATCACACACACTTCAGAAATCTGATCCAACTCACCCAGACCCCATCATCAGAGTGCAGGACTGCAATAAGTGAAGAAGATTAACCAGGCAAATAGCGTCTGTTGTTGGTGCTGCAGAAAAGCCACCAAAACGGCAGAGTGACCAGAGAAATTGATGAACGTCATGCCAGAGATCCTCTCTTGAGACTGCTGCTGAGAGATCCCATCCATTGTCCTGCCTTCAGTCATCAGACCAAGGAATCTGAAGGCCGGGTCCAGAGCTGCAACATCGCAGAGCATCCATCACAAACATTTTCTTCTAACCTAAGGTACTGTCGGGAAAAAAGGTATTGCTTATCTGATTCCAGAAAGTCACTCCATAGCATTGGAGTGCACCCAGAGATGTCAAGGGCAGCCCCCTCTTACCTCTGACTCAAGAAGCTGCTTCTGTGCCTTTAAAGTCCTTTAACAGGATCTCCAAGGTTGGTATCCATGGGAACATTTGATGTCTTCTGCTTTGCAAGCCGTTACGAGCTGACTTTTAGCTAGGGTTGCGTATTTAACTTTAAAAGACTTCCTATGCCACAAAACTACCTCTAGAATCTGAAGCTCTGCTAGGGTTACATGATACACTAACCAACTGTTTTTCTTCCCAAAAATCACTATCTATTAAAATTCAAATGGACAACAAGAGGGACAATGAGAAAATAGCTGTACTTCTCCTACTAGACCTGTCCACTTCTTTCGATTTGGTGAACCACAATATTCTGTGTGAACACCTCAAATCAGCAGCAAACTTCTCTTCGAATGCCACTTTATGTAGAAAATACTTCCTCAGTGACAGAACCATGAAAGTCTTCTCCCCCAAAGCCAAAGCACCCCCAAACCCAGTTAACTGCGGAGTGCCAGAAGGCTCCTGTATGGCCCACTCTGTACAATACCTTCACAAAGCCACTCGTTGACTGTCTTGATGACCTGGGTGTCACCTTCACCAATTACGCAGATGACACCCAGTTCCTCATATCCATCTCAGGTGACCACGACACGGACAGAGCCACCATCAATGCCATTTACCAATCCATCCAAGATTGGAATGGCACAGCATGGGCTTTTCTTAAATGATGATCATCGGTCCTCAACACAGAATCACCAAACTTAACCACCTCTTTAAGTCTTTCATCATAGATGGACACACCATCAAAGTCACTAATGAGATGAAAACGCTTGGCTTCCACCAAAACTCCTCACTCTATCTAAACAAACAAATAAATACCACAACATCAGCCACTGCATACACATGCAAACTCATTAGTGCATGCAGAACATGATTATCCCCAGTCAGCTGTCTTACTCTAGCCAGAGTTGTAATCCTCACACGCCTTGACTACTGCAATGCCCTTTATGCAGGGACAAAGACTCAAAATATCAGAAAGTTACAGGTCCTCCAAAACAATGCCCTGAGAGTTGCGCTCAACCAGCCCAGATCAGCACACATCTCTGCCATCAGACAACAGCAACACTGGCTCCCAGTACAGGAAGGCATCATATTCAAATCACTCACCCTAACCCACAAATGTCTTCACCAGATGGCCCCTGCCTACCTGTCCAACAGCATCAGTCCGACACAACGCTCCAGACCTACCCACACAGCCTATTAGCACCGCCTAGCCACTCCCAGGATCAAACTCCAAAAGGCAGGCGGTAGCAGCTTCCCCACTTTTACCTGCAAATTCTGGAACTCACTGCTGCTCCATCGCAGAGCCTAGGAATCATTCTGGATCTTCGGGAAACAACTCAAAACATATCTCTGCACTTAAAGTCTAAGGGCCTCATTACGACTCAGGCGGTAAGGGGTTTACGGCGGCGTAAACAGCGCCGACCCTTACCGCCTGAGTACGAGGTCCCTTAGCGCCATGGAGGTTTTAACACCTGCTTTTAGCAGGTATTAAAATCCATGGCGCTAAGGGACCATGGAGTTAATTACGCCACCGTAATTTACGGTGGCGTAATTAACGCCTTCCCCACTCCCATTATGCCCTATGGGGCAAAAATGGGAATGGGGAAGGGTAAATGGGGATTGGGGACTTACCGCCCCGCCGACCTCGGAATGGGGCGGTAAGTCCGCCTACCACCATGGCGTAAACATAGTTTACGCCATGGTGGTAAAGTCACGGCCCAGGCGGTAACTTACCGCCTGGGTCGTAATGAGGCCCTAAGTAACCAAGCATCCCTGCTTAACTAGCTCATCTCCACCCTTACCCCCTCCCCTTAATCTGCAATCTCTGTTTGTATTATGTTAATATGCTGTTGCATTCTATCTGTAATGTCATTATCTTCACTCTGTCTGTTGCTCTTGCTTGTGTAACATTTGTAACTTTTATACTTTTTAAGAAAGCACACAGATGCCTATGGACTTGGCATGCTATATAAAATTCAAAATAAATAAACGGTGGTGTAGTGGATCAAACACTTGTCCCAGATCTATTAAGGATGCACAACAAGTCCTCAGGTGGCAAAGCCATGTCTGCTGCCGACAGTGAAGAGTGGCTGAATGCCTGTGTGCTTGAAAGGATGCCTATGTCCAGCAGAAGTAAGGACATGTGCAGTCCAGAACTCCACTGGTGCAGGAACGAAAGAACAAGAAGACAGGCCTTCTCTGTCTACACTACAGGAATCTGGAACCCCTCCTCTTCCAGGAATGGCTCCTCCCTAACACTCAGGTCCAAACACCCTTCATTCCCCCATCTTAACTGAGACTGGCTGATCTGAACCTCACCCCACTGATTGCCTGTAGACCGCTTCTTGAAATATTACCCAACTGCCCCCCCTGTTGTTAGCTCCCCACTCCATTGTTTCTCTGCTCCCCTCACCATGTTATTACCCCTGCTGCTTTTCAAAGATGCATCTGTGTTTTACAAATGCCATACTACTACTACTACTACTACTACTACTACTAATACTACTGCTACTACTAGTAATACTATAAGCAATAATAATAATAATAATAATAATAATAATAATAATAATAATAATAATACATGAGGGTGCTTTCAAATCCTTTGAATGGTAAGGAGACATGAATTGGTGAAATGATGAACAGCATTGCAAATGGTTGTGTATGAGCAGTATTGAATATACATTGTTGCAAAACCAGTGTCACGCTCTGTGGACAATCTGGCCCATTCACCCATTGAAAAAATCTACAAAAGGAAAAATGACAAAGGTTCAGAGGTCCACACTAACATAATGGAACATAAACTGCCTCCATCGTTCCTCCATCCATCTTATAGTCCGACCACCCTCTCAATATTTGTAAGTAAAATATCTTCAGGAAACAAACCCAACCACATTGCGGGACCTTTCTAGAGACTCTTTTCAGAGTATTTGTATTTATTATTACCTCCACCTGTCCAATTGGGTAATCAGTGGTTTTGTTATGGAATGTTGTGTTATGCTATGTTATGTTATGTAAAGTTAGTGGGATTTATACAATGCACCAGTACCAATTGCACAGTCTCCAGACAATACCATAGGACTTCCTGTATTAGTGAGAGGAGAAGGAGAGTGCACAATTGCTTTTGCTATGATGTTGGTAATTTCAGTTTAGAAAAAAAAACGATCAGCGTAGATGCTTTTGCTTATATGTGGTCTGGGTTAGTGGGCTGGGTTGGTGGCCGTGCACTGAATTTGTAACCATATGGGATGTATTGTGTAAGGATGGTTTGGCCATGTTGAAATTGTGTGAGTTATTTGTGGAGTTCTGCTGTTTGTTGTCAGTGTCAGAGTCAGTGGTGTTTTATATAGTTGTCCTGTGTGAGTAGCATAGATTGTGTGTGTGTGGAAAAGTGTCACAGTTGGAAGTATCTCACTGGTGAATTAACAAATGGCAGATTATCTTTGTTGCTCAATAGTATAGTGGAAAACTAGCAAAGGAGCAAATCCTCCCAAGTTTTAAGTATGGGTTAGTGGGGGAATGAGTGCAATCTCATGGCTTTCCGTACATCCCAGTTACACAGGTAGCATGTTTGCTAACTTAAACTCAGTGTTTCTTTGTCTGCTATTTGTGGCTTCCCTTTGACAATGGCTTATGGCTTGTGTCATTTTACCACATTTGGCAACATATCACAGAGAAGAAATAGCACAGTACCAGATTATCAAAGTGGCACTATATCACAGTGGCAGAATATTGCAGGGCAAGTTATCAACATGTCAAATTATCAAAGTCAGAAAATATAGATGTGTTCAATTATCAAAGTGCCTGAGTATCTCGGTGGCAGCATATGTCATTGGCACATTATGCAAGTGGCAAGTATCACAGTGGCCAAGTGTCAAACGTACAAACTATCACTGTAGAAAGCAAACAAAGGGAATAATAGCACATGGGAACATTTTCAAAATGGCAACATCTAAAAATAACCAACGATCAAGGGGGCAAAACATTAAAATGACAAACTGTCAAAGTGGCATAAATACTGCAATGGCACACTGTCAAAATTGCACAATTTCAAAATGGCGAACTACGAAAGTGTCAAAACGTCATAGTGACAACATGTGAATGTGGAAAACTATTTCAATGGAGAAAACCATTAAAGTGGGAAAATATCATAGTGACAAATTATCAAAGAGGTTCATGATCACTGTGACAGACTCTCAAAGTGGCAACATCTTACAATGTCAAACTGTCTCAGGTTCAAAATGGCAAACTGTCAAAGTGGAACAATAGCATAGTGGAAAATGATCAAAGTGGTACAATATCATGGAAGTGGTGTGACATGACAATGTCAATGTCAAACAGTGTCAAATTGTCAACGTGGTAAAATCACAATTTGGCAAACTACCAAAGTGGCAAATATCACAGTGACACAAATATCACAGTGTCAAACTGTAAAAATGGCAAAATATAACAATGGCAAAATATCAAAATAGAAAACTGTCAGAGTGGCAAATTATCAGAGTGGCCAAATATCACTGCACCACTCCTTACCTTAAAACTGTGTTGTCCAGAGGTCACAGTAGAGGGTGTTAAAGGTACCAGGCGAATGGGTAAACAGTAGGCACTCTTAGCTTTTGCCCTCTGTTGGTTATTTTAGCAAGGTTGTCCTATGCTAACTGTATAAATAATACTGGGGAAGAGAACAAGGGATTTCCCAGGTCTTTAGAAGGTCTGGATTTCAAAAATGCATTGTGGGAGAAGGGTGTGCAAAATGGTTGCTTGCAAAGCTAATACAATTTTACGTAATAGCTGAAAAAATAGAAGAGTAATTCCGATCCAGCGAACCATACAATCCTTGCTATTTTTAAAGGGATAATCGGATTACAAATTAAAACAAATAAAACTCGCACTTTGAAACACTTGTGTATAGGCGCATTATAAATGCCATATGATATCATATCATACACCACTCCTTGAAATGACAATCTCCTCTCCTACCAAGACAAAACTTGTCCTTTTTAGATCCGCCTCCTAGAGTTGGGAAGGCGTGATCAAGGGACTTGCTGGGCCTTTAAGCGGCCTGTATTTCACAAAGGGATTATGGGAGAGGGGTATGCAAGATGCTCATTGAATTAGGTGTAATACGTAAAACTAAGCACCACAAAGAGGTGGGCAAATGAGTGAAGAACCAATCATAAGAAACAACCTGATGGACAAAGGTGGGCATCAATTGCCTAGCTATTTGCTGTCCGAGAGGCACAGTCATGATTTAGCTGTTGAAGTATTTACAGGTCAGAACCTATGATGGCAGAGCGCATAAAACCAACTAAAAAGAAGGATCAACAGACGAAGGTAGTTGTGTCACACAGCATGCGGCCTAAGAAAATATAGGTTAATTTTACAGGTTAGAGAGGAATACCTAGCTGTGAAACAGAGTGACACTTTATGGAAGAGGGGTTCATTACAGGTGTAGGTAAATAGGGAAACTGATAATACTGTTAGGGCCGGTGAGTGTGGTTCAGGTTTTGAACAGGTAGTAGACTCAAGGCTTTCATCTCAAAAGGAATGCAAGTGCCGGTCGAGGGTACAGGTCAAGACAAAGACAAAGAAAGCAAAATGCATGCACATCAAGACAATGAAGAGGATAAAGTACAGTGCTGGGGACACTGTAAGCCATCCTGAGGCTGTGAGCGACTTGCAGGGCATTGCCCTGTGTGTGAACACTGCAGGAACTTTGGAATTCGGATTTATGGATTCCAGGTACTAGGCTCTTTAGAGGTTTCATTTAATGTCCATCCTGACACTACTTCCTTGCTAATTACCTACTAATATTGGACTTCCAGGAAAATCTGGTAAGGTAAGTGTGACACGCTAGATTGCTTAAGCTGCCTTAACCGATGGCCTCTGCACAAAGTCAATATGGATTCCACCACTAATGACTCACCTGTGAAGCTCCCGACATTTTTGCCATATACAGTTAGGTAAGCTCATATATCAACTTCTCTGCCCTCCATCAAATGATGTGAAGTGGAGAAACTCACATAATAAGATGAATTAAGTTCCTCAAAAAATGAGAGAAACCGAAGCCCAAAATGTAAGAAAAAGAACATTGCTATACCCAGTATGTTCCATCCCCATATCACAGATTAAGGGCCTGATTCATGGAAGTGTTTTATAATGGTGCAATCCCATAGGAAAACGTTCAATGAATTGGGCTCCAAATCTTCCATAACCAAACAATGCAGAAAACATAAGAGAAGATGCTCCCACAGTCACGCAGAGGGAGTCATCTCCCGTTGGCAGCACCAGAGGAGGAACTCATAGACGGAATCAACCGCAGAAAACAAAAATGTGCATGGAAAATTTGAAGACCAGGCAAGATGGTGTAAGGTCTGCGAAAAAAGAGCCAATCTAATGAGCAATGATAGAGAGGAGTTAAAACAATTGGAGGCCAGGGCTACTCACCCTGCCCAAATCACCCACATACCAACAGTTAAATTACAAAGTTACCTGGCAAGGAGAAGCACCTATTCCTTTTCTACATGTAGACATTGTACAAATGGGGAAAATACACCATGCCCCTAATAACTAAAGATCTGCAGGCCTCATAGAAAGAGTTACATTTGGATGTGGCCTCTTCTCTTGATAACATCAAGCCAGAGGTCCTTGATCCTTTGGGTAATGCTATCAAACTGATAGGTATTTAACTTTTGACAAATCAACCTAGAGAATGTAGAAAATTAATGACAAATGGCTCATTTGTAAGACATTCCTTCCCAGAGGAGTGAAAAGGCAAGAAATATCAAATCCACCAGTAGACCACTACCCAGACACACAGTCAAGTGTAGATGGGAACCCTGCCAAGAATATCAGAATGAGTAATAGTGTGAACTGGCTTGTCTGTTTATCTCCAAACAATACAAACAGGGTAAGGGCACATTGGAGGAAATGCAGACTTTTGAACTGGACTGTCCAGCTCCTTTGATGAGCACCACTTACTTTTGAGATGGATGGGGATCTTACTCATGCACCAAATAATAGTGCCGACTCATGAAGTTGACAAAAAGTATACTGTTTTCATATCAAGTATCTACAATAGGGAGCATAACGAATATCAATGCAAACACTTGATCTTCAACTCTCAACATATCAAGAAAAAACTGTATTTTAATAAGCAAAATGTGTCATCAATGACATTTAACCTACGTGTTACCAATGTCATCCTATGTGGGAAACAACAGAAACCTAAAGGGGGAGGTGATTGGGTCTTTAACATCATGTGAGTAACTAAGCCTTCCTCTAAAATGAGCACAATGAACATCACTAAATACACAATGTTGTATTGGTTTTCACACTATAGGACCGCTACATATGCAGGTCCTCTACAGTTGGTTAGCACTCTGTTTATCTTCAGTATTTTTCCACCTACATTAGCAGCTTGCAGGCTGGCCGTCCAGATGCTGGTGAGGTTGCCTTAACTTTAGCTTCCCAACAATTAGCATATCAATCCATCATCACCTCAGTGGTCTACTGTCAATTAGGCCTTTGAACTTCATCCTTGAGAGTGTTCTTAGCTCTGAGAAAAATAGGGAGTGAGCACCACAGTCTGCCTCCATGCGTAGGTGCAATCATCTTGTTCATCTACTTCATGCTTCCATGTGACTAGAGACCATAAGCCTTTTTGTGTATTTAATATTTCATTCCAATAGTCCTCTGATGTCTTCCTTGTTATGTCCATTCTTCTGAACAGGAGGTCTATTCTTTCACACAATTTTGTATCCAAAGTCAGTTTACCCCAGTTTGATAAGACCTTGGCTTCTTGGGGCTCATCCAACCTTGCCTTTCTGAGTTCTGCTTCTGTAATTCAATGTCTGATTTTAAAACTGCGATACACTGAACTGAGGCCTTTTGCTAATGTCTAACCTGCTTTAATACGTTTATTGGAAATATCCATAAACTTCTTGTTCCTATGTATGTATATGTTTGGTGCTTGCCACAATCTACTTTACTATAAGCTTAGAGCTAGCTTCATGATTACTTTGCTTCTTGCATTTCTTCTGCATCTGTATACATGTAAAATGATTTAATATCTTCTTCCGTTTCTGCGGCATAAGTTTCTACACCTTGAGCCCAAGATGTCACTTATCCTTATTGCTTTCTTGATGCCTTATAGAATATTATAGTATCTTATTATATACTTCAACTTCAGCTTCATTTAACATATATTTTGGAAGTGGCTGGTACCCTTACCATTCATCCTTGCCACTTATTGGTTCTGTTTCTTCAGGGATTTCGTTAAAATGCCCATCATATTTCTTTGTATGTACATACGTGTTCCTCAATGGATACTTTAGCTCCCAGATCCTCTTAGGTATTGATCCTTTAACTGGGACTGGACTGAGTCCATATTCTGCTCTTTTTCGATTCAGCTGGTCTGTATATGTCTCATACTTTGGTTTCCAGTATACAGGTAAAAGGGATGGGTCAATTGATGTGGGGGTACTTGGCTCCTTCTCTACACTCCCCCCTCTGGGCGATTCATCGACCACTTACATATCATCCTTTACGTCTATGCAACTCGGCCTAAAGAATAACTTTTTATGGGACCCATATTTTGATGACTCCCTTCAGGCTTCATACTGTGTTCACATGCTCATCCTTATTCCATGTCATAAACTGGCACTGTCCACTTGGACTGTAGTAGATCCATCTTCCCATATATTTTTTATGATTCTTTGAATACAGGAATTTTGTCCCCTCTGGTTCATGGATACTGGCCTTCACAAAGTCTCTGATCTCTTAATCAGTTAGATCTTTGGGTTTCCTTCTTGGTTCGACATCAATCATGATCTTCAACCCTGTGGCTTTCTTTGCTGTCTTCTTGCATTGTGAGATTATTATCTTGATTACACAAAATCCAAGCAATATCATCACTATCAGGGCTCCAAGGAACTTGAAGATGTCTGCCATCCATTGTGGGACTCAAGAGAAAAGTGATCCAAACCAACTATCATCCGCAATATCTTCTACTTCCGCTATCTTCTGGCCTGGGAGTTTTGTCATCATGTCTATAGCTTCTGTCAATATTCCATTCTCGTCATCATGAGAAGGTATAAATGTGCAACATGATTCTCCAATGTTTGCACAAACTCCTCCATCCATCACTGTGATCATGTCCAAGACATATCTATTCTGAAGAGTCATCAATCTTATTGCTCTCAGTTCTTCTCTTATTGCATTGAATCATTTTATAGTAGTGTTAATTGTTTGCAGTAATTCCCATCTGGTTATCTGTAAACTTGGTGTTTGCTCCAACTTGAACAGCAGGCATGAAGATCAGTGAAACCACAGATGAGGTCTGGCTAAACAGTCTCTGCTCATATGGTATGGCATCAAAGGCTTATATTGACTTAGCTGAGAAGTATTTCTCTCTCTTCATCCTCTTGATTAGCTCCACAGTCCTTTTCTTTCTCAGGTGAGCAACTGCTTTTGGGAAACTGTCATTGTGCAAATCACCTTTTCGGATCACGAATGATGGCACATGGACATTCACCAGTGTGCATGTTCCTCCCCAGTTTGCAGGCAACTTGATATAGGCTTTGGCTGCACACGCCCAATAATGATCCATGATCACTGCTGTACCATGTACCATTCCTGGAGCATCAAAGATTCGGCCACAGTTTTTATTCTCTCCAACTTTACTTGTGCCATTATTTCTGAAGCACAGTTTTGAACTTTCCAAGGGTATAATCTGTAGAGGTCCTTCTCTGTCTTCAACCCAAGTCAATAATTTGGCGAGCCTTGGCCAAAATGGCTTACAGCCATTCTGTACAATGTCGATGAATGGTTTGTAGCATCCAATGATCACCCAAGCTCTGCAGATGACCACTCCTTCTTCCCATCCATCAGGTGGTAACACAGATCCCCCGATCTGCATTTGACCTCTATTCTCCCATCTTCAATCATATTCTGCTGATTTTCCTGCAACCTCCAATTTCTTGTTTGCTTCCCATCTAATTCCAGCCCCGTTTACTCGAGGCTTCTAATATCTGATCACATGATTCTTGGTATGAGCTCAGTTTCTTGTTTTAGTATCTTGCACGTAATCTTCTTCTGGATCTGTCCATTCAGTTTCCTATTTGAGGTAGGCATCTCGACCCATAAACTGACCTCTGATTCTGCAAAGTACTATGTGCGAAAGACAATGAGCTGTCTGGACATCTATTTCAATAGCTATGAAGATTTTGGACTTCCACATAATATATGGCATGAGTGCACACACAGAGAACTCCTCTGTCGAGGTCCTTCTTCCTACTTCTTTCATGAGTTGGTACCAAATGTTATTTCCTAAGTGTGTTGTACTGTCCAAGTAATCATTTAGCTCAAATTCATCTTCGTGAGTGTTTCTTTTTGTTCTCATTCTCCTCATGTGACCTTCCAGAATTATGTCATGAAGTATAAAATCATAGTTTCTTCTTTCTGGATAAATCATACATCTATCAGTGGCCAATGTTCACCCATTAATGTTCCTTCGGTGGTAGAAAGTTTAGCAGGTTTCCTTTGCTCATCTGCCCATTTAGACCTAAAAAAGTAATACATACACTCTATATACGTCTGTCTTTTTGGAGTTATCTTTGGGTTCTTTACTATTGGATCAGTTGTATAGGCATTTACTACCTGTTCAGGCACTTTGTCTGGCAACTTTTCATCTTGCCCAATTTGCCAGATCTGCTTCTTGTGTCCAAATGGAATTTCTACAATGTTACTTGTATTTGAATGATTGCGAATAATGGTTATCTCAGAGTTAGATAACGAGACATCTTTCTTTGGAACATGAATAATTACATAGGGCCTTGGGTGTTTTGTAGTTGCCACAATTGCTACTTCATTTTGCTCAGGAAGATTCACTGGAGTCTTAGCCCCATGTAAATCAAGGTAGTAGGATGTGTGGACTGTGAGTGAGAAAAGTATGATTATAAACAGAACACATCCATAGATAAGGCAAACGTACATGGATGTACAACATCTCTTTCGTGGACAATGTGAATGTCTTTCTGCATCTGGGATCAGAAAGCTGCTACTAGAATTGCCAATTTTTATTTCCTAAGGAAGGAAAACATAATTTCTTCAATACATTGGCATTATGCCCTCCTTCTGGAAGTCGCTGTATTGCCTTGACACCTTTGTTCTGGATCCATCAGTCTGTTGGCTGAATAACAGAAATTAACTGAATTAATCAAAAATCATTAAACATGATTTTTAATTTTCCTGGAATTAGTTCTTAATCATGCAAAAAAAGAAATCTCTCCAGCAAGAAGAAAATTGATCTTAATACATTTAGATCAGTTCTACGATATGGATCAATCCCAGTCCACTCGTCGAATTTGCTTCAAGCCAGACAACATCACAAACTTCTTTAAGCATGAAACTAAATGTCTTTCTTTGTCAGCAACCTTCTCGATCTGTCCCTCAGAGGAAAGTGTCATACCACCATCCTGTGGGTTATCCCAGAATATAGATTGACCTGTATTATAATACCCTCCAAGAACACAGTTAGCGTTTCAGTATTTCTGGGGTCCCTTAGGAACATGAGTACCTCTGTGTCTCTGCCAATAAGTTGTGGATAGTCCTCAATCAGACTGAAAAACACCACATTGACAAGTCTGTGTACAGCCTCAGGTGACAGGGGCATTTGTGCTATTCCCACTACACTCAGGTAACTGCAACACTTGTTCGATGATTGCTGTAAGTAGCCTCCTCACTATTGGCCCATTCTTAGGATCCTGCAGAAATGTACGAAGATTAGAAGTTCTCCCCACGACTGCTGGATAAGAGCAAACTTTAAATTTGATCCTTGAGATGTTGTCATTGGAAAACACCATGGGCAGATCCAAAAAAAAAATCAGTGTTGAATGAATCAGGGTACTGCACTCTCTTCCAGTTATCAATGCCACATCAAAGTCTGGATCTCTCTTCTTATCAAGGCTTTATCATGTTTCAGTCCAAAGACAATAAGCTCCGTTGTGGTTTAAAATTAATATTATTCTTTTACTCTGATATGTCAGCTTCCTTTGACTCTTTCAAATATGGCTTGAAACAGTACATGAGCCAAGTTACAGTCCAACAAAAAGTCCTTATTTCTTTATTTATCAGGCCTGCGTCCTTCTTCCTCGTCATAGACATCATCTGCATGTGCTGTGGTTCTTCCCCGATGCTTGCACTTGCTTCTTGGTGAGGTGCAGAGGGCAGAAAGGTTGTTCCAGAAAAGATTTTCACATCAGCAAGAACAATCCAAGCACATCTGCCCTGCACTTTGACAGCAGGCGGAGTGATATCCTCAACCACGAATGGTCCGTTGACCCTAGGTTCGTACCACCTTTTTCTCATGTGGTTCCGAGTTAGGATCTCATCTCCGGCAAATACCTGGAAAAGAGGTAATTCTTTAAATTGTTCTGCTGTAGAATCTCCTTCTGTGTTCTGTTCTGCCCAGCACCCTTGCTGCTGCAAATGTCCTGAAATGATAGAAATACTGGAAGTCATACTGTTCAAATAATCATGCATTTCTTTTCCAAATGCATCTGCAGTTGATTGAGCATCGCTTCTAACTCAGGATGGAGGCATTAGGGGTGTTCTCATCTGCCTACCAGTCATGATTTCGTGAGGCATGAGATGGTGGTCAGAACCTGGTTGGTTCCTCAAAGCATATAATGCCAGTGGTAGGCAATGCAACCACCATTTCTTCAGAGTAAGCTTCAACTTGGCTATCCTTTCCTTAAGCAAGCCATTGAGCCTCTCTCAAATCCCATTTCCTTGCGGATGATAAGCTGAGGAAAACTTGTGCTTTATAGCAAGCAACAAGCTGATTTGCTGAAATGTTTGGTTCACAAAGTGTGGACCATTGTCAGACCTTATAACCTCACATACTCCCCATCTAGGAATCACTTCTCGCACCCAAAACTTAGCTGCACAGGTAGAGTCCAGATGTACAGGGACCTGCCTCAATCCACCTTGAGAAGGGACAGACCACAACGATCATGTATCTGTATCTATTACATACTTGTATCATATCAACATAGTCGATATGCAAAGGTTGGAAGGGACCAATGGATCTTGGAATTACCCCCAAATGTGCACAGTGTATGCCCAGCCGTGAATTTCTGACAGATTATACAATTTGGCATAAAGAAGGCAACATTCTCTAAAAGATTTGGTACAAACCAATCTTCAGCAACCGTTGCCACATGGTTCTCCCTAGTTGTGTGTGCAAGGTAGTGTAGCTGCTCCAGCACCACCCTCAATAAGGCTACAGGCATCACCGGTTTACCAATGCTGTCTTGTCACCACAATGCTTCCGAGGGGTTTAGAGAACAGCCTCTTCGTACCCACAAATCTTTCTCATCTTGCGGTGCTTCCCCCTGAACCTCCATAAGCTGTGGTTCTGATAAATCACCATACATTTCAACCATATTCATTAACACAGCATTTTTTTCTTTTACATCGGGTGATTCAAAAGTCATTATATTCTTTGAGCGCGCAGTGATTTTCGCTTCATCGTCTGCTGCCTGGTTTCCAAGTGAGATAAAGTCTTTTTAGTATGAACTGTACATTTAACGACAGTGATGGCCACTGGGAGTTGTAGTTCCTTAATAAGCCTGTCCAATAAGGCGCCGTGCTGCACTGGCATGCCATCCACTCTGAGGCAGCCCCTCCTTTTCCAACATGCTAACCCTGCGTGCACTGTTGACATCACATAGGCGGAGTCGCTGTACACTGTTACTTCCTGGTCTACATGGATCTTGAGCGTGACTATCAGCGCTAGTAATTCTTCAGCTTGTGCTGAATAGTGAGACGGGAGTCGTGCACTTACCAATGTCTGAAACTCACCATTGGCTGTTTATTTTACCACAGCAGCACCTGTATATCTTTGTCCATTAATTTGGTCGATTCTTGAAGAACCGTCAAAATTATTTCTCAACCTGGCAAGGCATTTTCTTTTACTCTTGGGATTTCAATGTAGAACTCTTCATAGTTTGCACAGTCATGTGAATGCTCATCCTCTGCCAATGGTTTGGCTACAAACATGGCAGGTTTCACTACTTTGCATTGAACCATTTTGATTGCTGGATTTGATATAACTACCTTATAGGCAGAAGCCTGTTGAGAATTCAATGAGCACTTAGGTTTCTCTTGGATAGCAAATAGTACATGCTCTACAAATAGTGTCATGGAACATCCCATCACTATGCTTGCAGCTTTCTCTATTGCAAACACGGTGGCAGCGAAAGACTGTTCGCACTGGAAGTGACCTTACTGTAATATGCAAGGGGCTTGTATCCCAACGTAGTTCTCTGCGTGAGGACTGCTGTCATAACAGTACCATCTGTGTGTGGGAGAATAGAAATAATTCCTCAGCATAATTGGGAATCCCTAAAACTGGAGCTGTACAAATTGCTTTTTTCAGCTCTTCAAATGCTTCCTCCATTTTCTCAGTCCACGTAATCTTTTTTCCTGTGTTGCCTGTGCTCTCTTTAAAGCTTGTAGTAAAGGCCTTATGTATGAACTGTAATCAAAGACCCATGCTATAACATAATTTCATAGTCCCAAAAATCTCTGCATGTGCTTTATAGTATGTGGTTTTGCAGTTTTCAAAATAGCCTCTGCCCTCTCTCAATTGGCCAATGTGCAATACTTCTTGTTGACAATACTGTAACTTTTCTTTGTCAACCTTATATCTTTCATCAGCAAGTATTATCATCGGCTGGACAGAATCGAGTCTGCATTCTTCCACTGTAGTACTGCAAACTAATAGGTCATCTATGTATTGCAGAACAACACTTTCCAAATTGATAGTCCATTTGTAGAACTCTATTGAACATTGATGGGGATTGACAATACCCCTGAGTCAAACGACTGCTTTTTAATCTTGTTTGTCTAAAAGTAAACAATGTCAAATCCTGCAAGTCTTTATGCAATGTGATTGAGAAAAGCAAATATTTCAAGTTAAGCAGTGAAATATCGTGCTCCAACAGGTATATTAGATAAAATTGTAAACGGGTTCGGGACCAGAGGGAACTCGGCCGCTACAATTTGGTTTATTGGTCTCATATCTTGTATTAGTCTCCAAGACCCCCCTTCCCTTTTTTCACTGGGTAAATTGCGGTATTACATGGTGACTCTGACATCACTAAACACACGCTCCCTAACTAAACATGCTATCAACATAAATGACATGATATCCGCTCATAATTTTGATATATTGTGTATAACTGAAACCTGGCTCAAAGACCCAGTGGGGCCTACATGTGAGCAGGCCATTCCAGAAAACTACACTATGTACTATGATAATAGAGTGCAGGGAAGGGGAGGCGGGGTAGCTATTATCGCCAAGAATAGCCTTAAACTCTTCAAGGTATCTGTAGGATTCAGCGGGTGTGAAGCATTGCACCTCAAACTGATTTTCTCTCCCAGCAATTGCCTCAACTTGATAGTTATCTATAGACCACCATCATTGGTCTCAGACTTCTCTCTGGAACTTTGCTCTCACTTAAGCACATTGAGATCCGAAAATGTGTCAACGGTCGTTATGGGAGATTGGAACCTCTGGAGAGGCAACAAGAAGGACAAAGTGGCCATAGCACTGGAAAAAGCTCTGAATAACCTCGACTTCACAGTTTTTAATAAGGACGCCACCACCCCCCAGAGTAACCAGTTAGACTGGCTGTGTGGTCACAACATTACAATACAAAAATGTAATACAACTCCCTGCATCTGGAGTGACCATCACCTGATCTCGGCCAACCTAAAACTGCCCTGCTATGCTCATAAGCATAACCCCCATATCAAGGTATCAATTAGAAACTTTAAAAATGTAAATGAGCGGCAGCTCAAGCCCTTCTTAGACAAAATTCTGTGCTCCTTTCAGGATCACGACTCCTGCATTGATCTGCTCGACAAATATAATAAACATTTATCTGAGTTAGTATAATCCGTGGCACCACTTACCACTAAGCTAACTAGGAGAATTAGCAATAGCCAAAAATGGTATACTCCAGAGCTTCTTGCTCTGAAGAAGGAAAAACGGTCTTTAGAAAAGAAATGGATCACAGATAAATCGGCAGAGAGTAAAGCGAGCTGGAAATGGAAGGATAAGGAATATAAAGACAAAATTAAGGCAGCTAAGGCTAATTTCTTCAACACAGAAATCGAACAAGCGGACAACAACACAAGTAAACTCTTCAATATTTTGAAGAACATTGAGAAGCCTGTATCTATTACTCCCCCTTTCGAACCTTCTGAGGAGGACTGTAATACGGTGCTAAATGCATTCCAAGCAAAAACGGAAAAGGCAAGACAAAATATTATCAAAGCCAGAACTTCTCCTAAACAGGAGAACTGCCATATAGAAGTCAAGACCACTGCCAGAGAGCAGCTCTTTAACTTCGACCCTATCTCAGAGGCAGAGATGTTGGAGGTGCTAAATAACATGAAACCCACCACTTGCGCAGAAAACATTCTGCCCCCGGCATCATTCTCCAACACAAGGATATCTTTGCTCCCGTCCTCCGAAGAATAGTAAATGCTTCATTTCAAGAGGGCATGGTGCCGAAAGATCTGAAGAAAGTCACTATTACTCCACTGGTTAAAAAAGCGGGCCTAGATCCCAAAGATCCCGGGAACCTCCGCCCCATAACCAATTCAAACTTCATCCTTAAACTGTTGGATAAGGTAGCTACTCAGCAACTCCAACAATTCGTAGAGAACCAGGAAATCCTGCACCAGCAACAATCTGGCTTCAGAGCATTCCATAGCACCGAAACAGCCATGCTGGACTTGCAGAATCGGATGTTGACTATGCTGGATGACAACAAGTTGGGGATGTTGATGCTGCTAGACCTTAGCGCCGCATTTGATCTGGTGGATCACCCCCTCCTTATCAAGGCTCTTAGAGAGAATGTTGGTTGCTCGGAGGGGGCCATTGACTGGCTTCTGTCCTTTCTTGCCAACCGCCAAGCGAGAGTACACTGGGGTAACAGTTTCTCCAACCCTTGTGATATCCTATTCGGAGTACCTCAAGGGGCCAGCCTATCACCAATGTTGTTCAACATCTATATGCGCTCCTTGTGTAGCCTATTAGTGAAAGCCGGAGTGTCGTTTACAAACTACGCAGATGACACCCAACTCATACTGGAGCTAGGGATAGGAATCACACCACAGACAGCGAAGTGATCACCAGGGTTTATAAGATCATTGACGACTGGATGCAGGCAAACTGGATGTGCTTGAATGACTCCAAAACCGAACTGATGTTGTTTGGCTCCAGTCGTCAGCTGGAAAAACTGGGGGTAGAGTATAACACATTCCAAATCAAGAACGCCACAATACAGGTGGTCCCTAAGGTGAAGACGCTAGGGATGATGGTCGATGCTGCGGTCGACCCATTAAATGTCGTATGTCACTTAGTATCTGTTGCGTATGTTTAAGCGCCCTGATGCCCGCGGGCTACCGGCGCTCTACAAAAACTAAATACATACATACATACATACTACGATGCCTTGCCCCATCATGGCGGCAATTGTTTTGAAAATACCTTCATCTGCCTCTCGAGACATGGGATACTGTTGTGCTCGAGGTGAAATTGCTCCTAGTTTCAGTTTAATCTTCACTTCTCCAACCCCCTTCAATAGGCCTACGTCATAGGGGCCTGTGGTCCATAATGATGCTGGAACTTTTGCTATGTCTTCCTCAATACTCGGGACGTTGCTGTGCTATCATCATTTTCTGAAGTACCTCTAGTTTGATGGCTCTCACCCAATAAGTAATACTCATCTCAAATACTACTTCATCATCAGATAGGTGATTGTCAAATATGTCCTCATCGGTGACGTCATTTAATCTGAAACCCTCTCCGATGGCGATCACTGTATACCATGGTCTGCCTTTGTCATCGTTCCCATCGTTCCCATTAAGCAAAGCCATTTCGCCTCGCACTGTGGCTGCTTGTAGTTTCAAAGGAAATACTTGCCCTTCCTCTTTGCACATAGACATCTTTGGTCTAAGCAGAAACTCATCAGGTATTCTCATTGCCTTAATAGGCCACTATAACCCGCATTCCATAATCAAAGACTTCTATCTCCAAGGGTATTGCTCTTATGGCTACCTGTGGGGATCTGCAGCTTCATATAACATATATTCTGGCAGTGGCTGGTAGCCCTTACATTCATCCTTGCCGCTTATTGGTTCTGTTTCTTCAGGGATGTTGTTCAAATGACCATCATATTTCTTTGTATGTACATATGGTTTGCTCAATTGATACCTTGGCTCCCAGATCCTCTTAGGTATTGATCCTTTCATTGGGACTGAACTGAATCCGTATTCTGCTATTTGTTGATTCAGCTGCTCTGTATACATCTCATACTTTGGTTTCCAGCATTCAGGTAAAAGGGACGAGTTGATTGAAGTGGGGGTACTTGGCTCCTTCTCTACATTGTCTTTTGCCAGCGGGGTGTCTGGCTTACCGCCAGCTCTTGACTGGAGGTACATCAGGTCACCCTACTGGCAAACTTAACAATGACGCCCAAAAGCTGAAAGAAGATTTAATAATATATCAGTGACAATAAACACTGCACACATTCACTGGACTTATGTTCTGGTGTTTATTTCCCATCTCTGAAACAAGAGTATACACAAATGCAGTGGATGAAGCAAAACCAAATCAATTCTAAATAAATGCCATAGGTTCAAAAGTACAGAGTTACAACACATTAAAAACAACATTGGTGTAGTGGATCAAACCCTGGTCCCAAACTTACTATGGATACACTAGCAAGGCTTCAGGTGGCAAAGCCATGTCTGCTACCGACAGTGGAGAGTGTATGAATGCCTGTGTGCTTGAAATGATGCCTATGTCCAGCAGAAGTAAGGACACGTCCAGTCCTGAAGTCCACTGGTGCAGGAACGAAAGAACAAGAAGACAGGCCTTCTCTGTCTACACCCCAAAAATCTGGAACATCCTCCCAGTCAAATTCAGATTTGTTACCTCCCTTCTATAGTTCATGAAGGACCTCAAACCCTCTGCTTCAAAGAATGGCTCCTCCCTAACACTCAGGTCCACATACTCTTCACTCCCCATCTTAACTGAGACTGGGTGATCTGAACCTCACTGGTTAATCAACTGATTGCCTGTAGACCCCTTCTTTCAATGTTACCCAACTATCCCGTCTCGTGTTGTTAGCTCCTCACTACATTGTTTCTCGGCTCAGCTAACCAAGTTCTTTCCCCTTTGACTGTAAAGTGCATTGCTGCTTTTCAAAGCTGCATCTGTGTTTAATAAATGCCATAATACTGCTTCTACTACTAATAATAATATAAACAATAATGATAATAATGATAATAATAATAATAATAATAATAATAATAATAATAATAATAATAATAATAATAATAATAATAATAGTATCACACAAGTGCCAAAGTTACAAACTATGACTGTAGAAAACTAACAAAGGGAATAATATCACATTGGAAAATTATCAAAGTGGCAACATCTAAAAATAACCAACAATCGAGTTGGGAAAAATCAAAATGACAAACGGTCACAGTGGCTAACATATCAAAATGGCACACTGTCAAAATGGCACAATTTCAAAATTGCAAACTATGAAAGTGACAAAACATCATAGTGACAAACTGTCAAAGTATAAACATATTTAAATGGAGAAAACCATTAAAGTGGCAAAATAGCATTGTGACAAATTATCAAAGTGGAACATCATCACAGTGGCAAACTATCAAAGTGGCAAATATCACAGTGATAAAATATCACAGGGGCAAACTGTCAAAATGGCAAAATACAAAATGGAAAAACATCAACATGGAAATCTATCAGAGTGACAAACTATCAGAGTGGCCAAACATCACAGCACAACTCCTTACCTTAAAGCTGTGTTGTCCAGAGATCACAGTAGAGGGTTTTTAAGGTACCAGGCGAACAGGTAAACAGTAGGCACTCTTAGCTTTTGCCCTCTGTTGGTTATCTTAGCAAGGCTGTCCTAGGCTAACTGTAGAAATGTAACTGGGGAAGAGAATACAGGATTTGCTGGGCCTTTAGAAGGCCTGGATTTCATAAAATCCATTGTGGGAGAAGGGTGTTCAAAATGGTTGCTTGCAAAGCTAATTCAGTTTTTCGTAATAGCGGACAAAAAAGAAGATGACATTCCAATCCAGAAACCATACAATCCCTGCTATTTTAAATCCAGGACAATGAGGGAGTAATCAGATTACAAATTAAAACAAGTCAAAATACCCCCAGGATGGACAAAATACACCACTCCTTGAAATGGCAATCTCCTCTCCTGACAAGACAAATCTCTGTCTTTTTTAGATCTGCCTGCAGGGACTGGGGATGCATGATCAAGCGTCTTGGTAGGTCTTCAAGAGGCATGTACTACACACAGGGATTGTGGAAGAGGGGTGTACAAGATGCTAATTGAATTAGGTGTAATACGTAAAACTAAGCAACACAGAGAGGTGGACAAATTAGTGAATAACCAATCATAAGAAATAATCTGATGGACAAAGGTGGGAATCATTTGCCTAGCTATGTGCTGTCCCAGAGACACAGTTTGAAGTAGCTGTAGACGTATTTGCAGGTCAGAACCTGTGATGGCAGAGTGCATAAAACCAAACAAAAAGAGGGAGCAACAGAAGAAGGTAATTTCTCAGACAACATGCAGTCTAAGAAAGGTGAGGTTAATGTTGCAGGTTAGAGAGAAATACCTGGCTATGAAACAGGAGAAACCCTATGGAAGAGGGGTACATTACAGGTTTACCTAAATAGGCAAGCTATAAGCACCATTAGGGCTGGTGATTGTTGGTACACGTTTTGAACAGGTAGCAGACTCAAGGCTTTCATCTCAAAAGGAATGCAAGACCAAGTCTAGGGTATTTAATCCATGTAAATTGGATGTATGGATTCCAGACACTAGGTTCTTTATAGAAGGTTTCATTTAATGTCCATCCTGACACTACTTCCTTGCTAAATTCTTTAAAAAAATTGGACTTCCAGGAAAATCTGGTAAAATAATTATTGCATGCTAGATGGCTCAAGCTGCCATCACCTCTGAACTCTGCACTTTTGTCAATTTGAATCACACTAGAAATGACTCACCTGTGAAGCCCCCTGAGGGTTTTGCCATATACAGTTAGGTAAGCCCATAACTCATCTTCTCCATCCTCCTCCAAATGATGGGAAGAGGAGAAACACACATGATAAGATAATTAAGTTCCTCAAAGAATGTCAGAAACACTATGCCACGATGTAAGAAAAAGAAGATTGCTATACCCAGTATGTTTCATCCCCATGTACCTAAAATATCACATATGAAATCTTCCATAAACAAACAATGCAGAAAACATAAGAGAAGATGCTTCCGCAGTCACGCAGAGGGAGTCTTTTCCCTTTGGTAGTACCAGAGGAGGAACTCATAGATGGAATGAACCCCACCAAACACAATTTGCATGGAGAATGTGAGGACCAGTCAAGAAGGTGTAAGGTCTACGAAAAGAGACAATCTAATGAGCAATGACACAGAGGAGTTAAAACAATTGATGATCAGGGTTAATCATCCTACCCAAATCACCCAAATACCAACAGTTATATTACAAAGTTACCTGGCAAGGAGAAGCACTTATTCGTTTTCTACATGTAGACATGGCACAAATGGGGAAAATACACCATGCACCTAATAACTTAAAATCTGCAGGCCACATACAAATAGATACATTTGGACGGTATCTCTTCTCATGATAACATCAAGCCCGAGGTCATTGATCCTTTGGGTCAAGATCCAGAGCAAACACTGGTATTTAACTTTTGACCATGTGATCTATGTCATTTGTGATGTCATCAATGATGCCCTGGGTATTAGTCTTAGCAGTACACAGTGGTGGCGCAAGTTATGGTTGCTTAGCTTACCAGGATGCAGAACTGCTGAAGGGAGCACAGGAAGGAAGTGCCAAGGAGTCCCAAAGTTGAAGGCCACTCTAAGTCCTGGGGCTGAGCAGTCACAAGAGTGGGGTGCACAGCCGCCAGGTGGTGGGTCCACAAGCACAGTGCTGGAGAAAGGGTGTGGTTCTGATGTTGGCTAGATATAGGGCCCGCAACCTGTCAGGTTTATATGGGACCGGGCCACTAGTTTCAATGGAAATAGCATGAGTTTGTAGGGAAAGGAGAGAGGAAGAGAAAAGCAACGGTTTGAGAAGTTTCTTGAACTTAAGGAATTCCAGCTCAAGTCTAAGGGTGGCAGGGAGCCTGTTCCAAAGAGAGGCACCAGCCGAACAGAGAGACCTTCCTCCTGCTCTCTGTTTAAATAAGCATGTAACAAGCAGATAATTCAAGTTACAGTAGCGGAGGGCTCTAGCAGTGGAGTATTGAGGGAGACAAAGTTGTAAATAGAGCTGTACCAGGCCCCAAAAAGCCTTCTGGTATGATGCACAGGGTCTTCAATTTCATCCTTACGGCAACCGGGAGTTAGTGTAGAGATGTTAGGGCTGCACAGACACAAAACCTGGGCTTCAGGCAAAGAATAAGTCTTACAGCCCTATTCTGGATTATCTGAAGGGGCTGTAGGGAACACAGGGGGAGGTTAAGGAAGATGATTTTGCGTTAGTCCAGGCTAGAACCCTGGGAAACAATGTAAGTAGAAAATAAAGTGGTGGAGGAGAAATGTCCCTGTTGCAGCTGCGAAGGGTGGTTAATGACGTATGAGGCCAGCCAGTCCTGTGCCGGGTCTGTAATGCCAAAAATATCTTGGAGCTGTTTAATAAGGATAGAATGGTTGACCATGTCAAAGGCGAAGCAAAAATTGATGATCACTATCCTCAATTGTATTACAATCATAAATATCATATAAACTTCAATTATAACATTTCACCATATTGCACATACAATATACTCCCCTTATAGTACCTATACTAACTATACACATATTACTGTAGTGCATGGGGCCAGTGGCCAGATTCTTGGGGCACAAAGTATCTGGCCACTGGCCATAACCAAGATGGGTGTGTCACACCCAACTAAACTGCCGCTCACTCTGGATCTCATCTAAGATTAGAACATGCACAGACACAGTTTGGTAAACTTATGCTAATTGGGTCAAACTTATAAATTATTCATATCATTGTTCGTTATTAAACTTGTTTGCACACTATCATTGCTGTAAGTATTCCAAAATAGTGAAGGGATCACAGTCAAATTGGGTGTATATTTAGAATAGAGAGTGTTTTTATTTCTGCCAATGCATTTCGGAGATATCTTTCCCCTTCTTCACGGCCGTACTCTCATATAAATTAGTCTGATTTCCATTCATTGTCATTAATGCTAATGCAAAATACATCAGAAAAGATCACAACAAAAAACATTGATCAAAATGAGAATAGCAATTTTTAAGAATGTCCCTGTAGTTGTCAGATACAGATCACACATAGAATAAATATATATCAAAGAATTACTTACCAAAACGGTGTGGGCAACACAGTGGTGGATATTGTGAAAGAAAAAAGAGAGGATATTTCAATAACTAATCGATTCTGGTTTGCTTTATATGAAACTAAATAGAACCGGATGCTGTTTAGTATACCTGGAGGAGTTGAAATCCCTCAGATGGGCAATTCTCAAAGCGAACCGTGTGGCAGCTCACTGTGGATAGTCCTGCAAGATAGTGAATACACTGGTTGCTGGCAGTCTGTTAATGTTACTCTGGTTGCTAGCAGTCTATTAATGTTACACAAAAGGGTCACATTAAGTGGAATCATTGTAAGAGTGTGTTAAACTTACTTCCTGAATGGTACTCGGGCGTGAGGAGACTAGATTGTAGATCAAGGTGATTTCATGTCCGTAGCTAGATCTAGCGCACAGCCTAAACCTCTGGATGCTATTGAACCAGGTATGGGCACAAAGCATTGACTCGATTTCAGGGAGCAGGTTGGAGTTATAGCACCCAGTACTTTTTTAAATTTGATGGAGAAGGGGGTGCCTTCTTCTACCAAAAATTATAGAGAAATCTCCCATGGTGTTTTGCAGTAGAGAGGCTTTTCAGAAATGAAAAATCCACCATTGTTTTTTCTGATATGATAGATATTCACGAATATTAGGGATAATATTTGTGGTTGTCACAAAACAAAAAGTTGAACAAATGCCATTTGGAGGGGGAAAAAGTAGGAAAAGGCATCGGGATGTAGGTGGGCAAGGGGAAAGAGGACACCATGTAAAATTGGGGAGTTAGAAGGGGTGCTGCGGACCAAGTTCAGAGCTTGAATGTTTTTGCAATTTCCAATGTTGTTTTTTTCATATCCGAGTTTATTTTCCATATCCAAGGTTATTTTTTTCATTTGCGGTTATTTTTTTAATGCATCACATGTGATATGAATGGGAATATTTTCGAAATATTAAGGGTTATTTCTATTTCATTGCTGAAATAACCGGGGTTATGGGATATTTGATTATTTTAAAACAGAGAGTTCAAATAAGGAGATTAATACAAAAATAAGTGGAATTGTACAGTGATGCGTGGGGTAACTTATTGGGCAACATGTCAAGAGTTGCAATATGGCTCTGGCCAGTGGGGATGAAGGCCGTGCTCATTGTCTAGGGTCGAAGGTCCCGGCTAGTGGACCCAAAAGACATGTACAGTGGCCACAACTGTTGGCCATGGCCACTTAGTCGGTCCTAAAGACACATATTGGGGGAACATGTGCAGTGAACAGGGCCAACGGCCATTGCAAGTGGCTCGGTACTGTTTTAAAATATACAGTGGACATGGCTGAGATGCTGTTCCCCATAATGCCATGTCCCCTATAATGCCATTTTGAATGCCATTGTGAATCCCTTCTCTTGCAATATGTATGTGCTCATGGGCTTTGCAACGGGAACGTGCTGAGTTAAGCTGGTCATAACGTCTCACATCCAATAGAATTCAAGGGTTTCATTGCATTAAATCTGCACCACTTTACTGCACCCTAACTAAGTTTTTTTTGTGAATTTCAAGGGTTTTGTTATACCATAGTTTTTGTACAGGCCAGTTTACACAGTAACCCAATATGTTTCTTTTGGACCAACCTGGTGGCCATGGCTTCATCCGTGGCCACTATACATGTCTTTGTGGCCCACTAGCCACACCCACTGTATATTTTAAAACACTAACAGGCTACTAGCCATGGCCAGTGGCCACAGCCTTTGGCCGTGTCCACTGTACACGCTCCCCCAATATGTTTTTTTTGCACCCACTATGTGGCCACAGACTTCGACCATGGCCACTATACATGACTTTTGGACCCACTAGCCAGGGCCTTTAGCCATGGCCACTGTGTATGGACTTTGGCCGTGCCCACTGTATATTCTAAAAACACCAATAGGCCACATGGGCAGTGGCCACAGCAATCAGCCATGTCCACTATGCATGTTCACCCAATATGTTTGTTTTCTACCCAATAGGGGGCCATTGCCTTTGGACATGGCCACTCTACATGTCTCTTGGGCTCACTAAACAGGGCCTTTGGTCCTGGACAGTTAGCAGGGCCTTCGGCAGTGCCCACTGTACATTTTAAAACATTACCAGGCCACTAGCCATGATCTTTAACTATGACCAGTGGCCACAGCCTTCAGTTGTATCTGCTGTACATGTTCCCACAATATGTGTCCTTTGAACTCACTGAATTGCCACGTACAAAGGCAGTGGAAACTATGCATGTCTTTCGGGCCCATTGGCCCCTACTGAGCCACTAGCCATGGCCTGCGGCCATGCCAAGTGAGCCTTTTGCCGTGACTACTGTACATGTACCGCCAATATGTTTCTTTTGTACCCACTAGGTGGATACAGCCTTTGGCCGTGGCCAGACTACATGTCTTTCGGGCCAACTAGCCAACACTGATCCACTAGCAATGGCAAACCATTACTTTGTTACCAAACACAGATTGTCACCTGCCAAATAGATGTAGGGACTGCAGATGCTAAAGCTTTTTCTTTCTAACTTCTTATTCCCATGATAATTTCACAGCAATCATTACCAATAATATACATTTCTGAGGTAGAGTGGCGGTTCGCTAATTCCAGCGATAACAGGAAAAATAACTCTGAAGTAAAATGTCTTCCACGTCCTCACAGGCACTCATCATGTGCCCCCTTGTTTTTCCAGGTGCCCTCACTATACATGATTTCTTTTGTCTCTCCCTAACCCTAACCATTTCATGTGATGCAGATTTATTTTCTGAATGTGTCTTGCAGCATTGTGAGATTTGAGGTCTTCACCTGATAAACCAAAAATGTTCTACTCATAACTGGCCCGTAACTGGCTCCCCAACCCACCATACATGCGTTGATAGTAATATCCTAAAAATAAACCTTGTAAGGACTTTCCATCCATATTACTGTCTGGGGATGTCATCAATGATGTCATTTTCTAATGGCATCCTTGATGTCCTTGGTTTAGTCCTGAGCAGTGCATGGTGGTGGAGCTAGTTATGGTTGCACAGTTCTTTTTGTTTAATATAACCATCACATCCCTTTCACAAGGATTTTTCACTGAATATCATCGGTGTTTAACAGGGCACCTTCACTTGTGTTCAATTTAAAAACGTATCTTTACAAAATATGTACTTAACAATTAACCTCCCCATCCCATATACTATTGTAGCAACGAGGACAAAACATGGTGGTGCCAGTTATCCTCATTGAAAAGGTTTGCTTTACCTACAATGATTTTATATAGCAGGTGCAGTATCTAGGAGTGAGACCTACGACCAGAATAGTAGTACTGAACATTCTAATGGCTTTTTGTACTGGTATGTCAGTCACCCATTACACACACCAGCAGTTCATGACTAGAGCAATCCATTTCCCAACCACCCTCCACATTTTGGTAACTTTAATTGGACAACATGTATTCATCATTGGAGTTAGTGTTTTGCTATGGATAGTTGTATCCTAGTTGTATTTCTGTATTCTTCCTCAATGTATTGCTAGATCATTTTGAAGTATGGGTTTGATCAGCATGTGGCACTGCCAGGCTACTCTTGCCTCTAGCACATCATCTTTCAGACTGTCATGCTGCTACAGAAGGGCAAAGACCATATACAAATGAGACTAGCTACCACCTGAACGACAGTCCAGCCCACACTGGTAGGTCATATCCCTCTAAACCAAAAGCAACGCCAGGTATGGACATAACTACCCCATTGTGTTGAGGCAGGAGGACATACCTATCCCAAGCAGAAAAGACCATATGGGAGAAGCCGGTCATACGAATATAATTAAGAACAGGTGTGAAATGGACCGAAAACACACACATCTTCACTGTGATGTGTTATATTCTGAGCCAGATCTGCTTGCAAGTGTGGGCATGCATGTACAGAGGACTGTGAAATCCAACAAGAGCAGAAGGCAGTAGCGTAACAAATCTAAGAGCAAGTGACATCAATTTAAGTTTGAAATGTGCTATCATGTAAACTATAACACATGTAAAATACTTTATATTTTAATTGTTACCTTGATACGCAAAACTTTAAACTAACTTTAAAAAGTAAATCATAATCTCTAATATTTAAACATCCAGCTGCTGAGGAAAACAATGTACCAGTGCTTACGGCGTTGGCACAAAGATGGATCCCTTACTTTTCTCATTGCCTACAAGGATTATTTACAGACTTCGAAGACAGCTTTTGACACAGCAAAACTCAATAATTGCATTAATCCTCTCTCTGCTCGCACCTTAAGAAACTATCCATGAACCTCTAGGCCATGTTTTCCCACCTAAGTTCTGTTCAAGGTCTCTCTCTCTCACTTCACTATGGACGTTGCTTCCTACTTGTCCACTGATATCACCATATTATACACGCCTTGTTACTCTGCTATCTCTCCCATCATTCTCCCTCCTAACATCTTTCCCACACTGTGCTTGCCATCCTGCATGCCAATGTCCTCCTTTGCACTATCAATTGTTAAGGAAATGTCGCTTGCCTTCTCTGCTCCTTTTCCAGTACGGCTTTTGCTGTACCGGTAAGGAATCCGAAAATAAATACGTTTGCATTCAGTATTCAGTATTCACGTGCTTGCAATAGTCACAGTTCATTTGGAAAAATACAAATGTTGAGGGAAACATATTTACCATGTACATGTATATTTGGATATGTTACAGGAGCCGGTAAATATGACTCAGCTGCTACTCTGCCCACAGTACAGGTTGCATGACATTGGAAATGGACACAACTGACTGCGACAAGTTTGTGATATTGTGAAGTACTGTAATCTTTTCAAAAAGGGCACACTCTCAGGGTTTTTCTCATTTTAGTGTTAACAGACATTTCTTAATTTTTTGAATTTTCTTCTGCCACCTCCTTATGGGTTTCCTTTTACTGTGAGCAGCCCAGTCTATAAAATGCATACATTAATTTAATATTCATCAAAAGTAATACATTTACTTGCACATTCATGAAAATACATTGCATGAAAAATAAATTAATGTTAGAATTTACCTCATGCGTGAAGTCTGCTTGCTTATCATTAGCAATCATCTGGTCTTGAAAGCTCACTTAACATGTCAGATGACTAATTCATTTTTTCATCTGTGAATTTGTCGTTTACGCTCACTTTGACCATATATTTTTTAAACACGATAGTTCAATGGCAAAGGCTGATGCATGTTCTGGCCATCTGGTATTGTACAACCAAATATCTTGAAGGTGAATCAGCATTTGTCATATAAATGTTTTCATAGATGTTAACATTTTAAAACACTGTACACAGTTTTTGTATTTTTCGAAAAATATTAAAAACATATTTTTTACTTTGTAAAATGGGACACATTACATTAGCAAGAATAGCTCTGCGATTTACCTTCATGCCCCATTATAAATGACAGTATAATAGTAGTTGTGTAATTCATGTGAATTCTGTTCATTATCATGTCTTTCATTGCAGCTTCATAGGACTTAGAGCAACCTCATAAGAGGAACTTTGTAGAGTTATGGCATCTGGGAGGGTCTTATCAAAGACTTGAGAGCAGATTGCTTTTCCTTTGATGCAAACCTTAATGCAGGTGGCCGGAAGACATAACTCCTTATAGGAGTTGTTTTGTATGCATTTACCGTTTATAACTCTCCTCGGAATCCAAATGTGGGAAAATGGCAAAAGAAGTTTACATATAATCTTATGTAGCTAGATAAACATGTACTTACATTTTTAACAATACCATTTAATTTGAGATGTTGCTTTTGTTTATGAAATTTATTTTGCTCACAGTATTTACAGGACAATTTGGTACTTTTATTTTCCAAAAAGCAGTGTAAGGTGAAATCATGGGGCCTCATTACACGGTAGGCGGTAAGGTTTTACCGGTACCTTTAAGGGCACCAGTACCGGTAAACCCTTACCGCCTTACTACAAGTTCCCTTTGCGGGACCCAACCTTAACGGCTGGTTTTACCAGCCGTTAAAGTAGGGTGCCGCAAAGGGACCTCGGTTCTAATTACAGTACCGCAATTTGCGGTACCGTTATTAGCTCCTTCCCCATTCCCATTATGCCCTATGGGGGCAAAAATGGGAATGGGGAAGTGCCTTGGTGAATGGGGAATTACTGCCCCCGCTCACCTTGGAGTAGGGCGCTAATTCCGCCATCCACAAAGGCGGACACGGTAAAATACCGGCGGCAACCATGGCACTAATAGTGCCATGGTTATCACCTACCGTGTAATGAGGCCCATGGTCTTGTACCTCCAGTGTAGCAATTGCACTTGGCATTGTCCTCAAACCTAATGCTGTTCCTTCTCAATTTCTGGCTTCTATGGCATCGCATTAGTGCTCCCTTCACCTCTCCGGCTATCAGTAGGGTATATCAAGCTTAAAGATGTCATGAGAATGTGATCTATTCATCGGACAAAGATGTTTTATAGATTATCTGACAATGTACTATTACTGCCTCAAGGCATCAGAGCCAATGTAACAACCTGGTTTCTTAGATTCAGTTTTGTATATTTGTCTAGCCTCAATAAAGTCAGAGTACATCACACATACAGCACTGTTTGTCCATCACACCTCCATACTTCAGCTTGTAGTGTCACGTTGTTGCCTCTTCCAGGTACTCATGTCTTTCCCTCTGCTGGTGTATCTTTTTCACTTCTCATTTTTCTCATTTGTTAGCTCTGTTTATGTGAAGTCCCATGACCTGTTCTCACTAGTCTAATTTTATGTGACCACTCCCCATTCTCAACATTCTCTGTTGCAAAACTTTAGTCACATGTTCTAGGGCTGGTATGTTGTAAATTCTCAGGCTGCCATCTCCTAATGTATTGTATTTTCTCTCTTGAAATGTTTAGTCAGAGGCCAGAGTTCCTTTTTATCCTTGTTTCTCAAGGTTACAGGATCTCTTTCTTAAGGGTTGCTGGTGAGACTTTGGTGCAACATAAATACACTTCCTTAATTGCACTGAGGGAGAAAGTATAAAAAGATACCCTCTCATGAAAAATGTATCTCCTACAAACCAAAGCCAAGCAGGCTTCCGTACCAGCCCCACCTCCTCCTCTCCCACCCACACAAGACCCCACCAGCATCCTCCCTTCCAGTTCCAACCCTTCACTACCCCTACCCTTACCAACATCATTAATGGACTCAAGCCTTTAACTCTGCAAGGGAGATGATGCCTGCCCAGCCTCACTGGTCAAAGAATGTGCTGAACCCCTTCTCCCCTCATAGCCGCCATCATCCATACCTTCTTCGACCGCTGCATGGTTCCATCCTCCCTCAAAGAATCCTCAAATACCCTGCTGATTAAAAAAAACACTCTCGACCCAGGAATTCCTGCCAACTATTGACCCATCACAACTGTACCTTCCCTCCTAAAAATCATGGACAGAGTTGCCTACCTGCAGATCCAATCCCACCTCGAATACTATCACATCCTTTGAGTGCACCAATCAGGCTTCTGCCCCAAATATCCTACACAAACAGCCCTCCTTAACCTCAAGAATCAGCTGGATGTCTCCAATGACAAGGGCTACCTCTCTCTCCTCCTACTGATATACCTCCTGGAGGCCTTCGACCTTGTAAATCATGACATCCTCTGCCAAGTTCTCTCCACCTCTTCCAACTTCTCTAAAGAGGCCTCCAAATGGGTCTCTTCCTTCCTGACTGACCGATCCTCCAGAGCCACCAGCCGCACACCCACTGCATGCAGCGTCCCACAAAGCTCCTGTATCTCGCCCACACTATACAACGTGTATACCAAATCCCTCTTTAACCTCCTGGATGCTCTGGGTGTCTCGTACACCAACTATGTGGATGACACACAGAACCTCATCCCCCACATAGGTGACCACCCTACAGACACCCTCTAAATCAATGCCACCTACAAAACTATCCAGTCCTGGATGGCCTCACACAGCTTATGTCCCAAAGATGAGAAAAGCAAGCTCCTCCTCATTGGCCTCCCAGGCCGACCTTTCCAAACTCCACAATGCTTACAAAGATGTCACCATCCATGGTCACACAATACCTATTGTATCTTCTGTAAAGACCTTAGGTGTGTACTTGGACTCCTCTCTTTCCATGAAGCGACACATCAACCACATCACCTCCTCAGGATATGTCACCAAACTCATCAATGCTAGCGGCCGCACTTGTTGTGCTTTTGGCTGCTTAGCAACCTCGTATGAGCCTGCTGCTCATTGGCCCTCTCTCGCATAACCTGCTCACGGCCGTGCCGGAAGGCATCAGCCGGCCCTCCAGCGAAGGCACCCAGCAAAGGCACAGACCTGTCTGTGCCTGTCCTTGCTGTCCACGCCGTTAGCCAGGAACTCTGGTTCAACCTATATATAGACATAGCGTGAGGTATGTGAACACCTACTCTTATGTGTACACTCAGACAATCTGCTATGTTCCCACACAGCTAACTGTTACATCTATTATTTGGCATTAACTAACAAAACAACAACCCGCCCGATGGAGTTCACATCTAAATTAATGATCTGACTACGTTAACAAACGGCCAGAAATAGAAACAAATAGAAATTGTCTAGTCCCATTTCACTGCTGCACCACTGTGTTTCCAGCAGTACCTGTAATTGCCATTTGATAGCGGAATGCTACACCCAGTCCTTATTCCCTTTGACCTATGTTAGCGGGATTCAGGGTTGCCGACCGATATTATGTTAAAATCATGCGCTGCTCGCCCTATGCACTTTAGCCAGTTTGCCATGTTTCACATCTAGGTGCTCTTTGCCCTATGTATTTTAGTCAATCTGCTATGTCTCACATCTAGGTGCTGCATGCCCTGTGTACTTTAGCCAGTTTGCCATGTTTCACATCTAGGTGCTGCATGCCCTATGTATTTTAGTCAATCTGCTATGCCTCACATCTAGGTGCTGCCTGCCCTATGTATCTTAGTCAAATTGCAACGTTTCATATATAGGTGCTGCCTGCCCTATGTATTTTAGTCAGCTTGCCATGTTTCACATCTAGGTGCTGCCTGCCCTGTGTACCCTAGCCATATTGTGATGTTCCAAATCTAAGGCCCCAGTCAGCTAACATTCCAGCCACCAGTACGGCTACTAGTACAGAGCATGTGTCCATTAACCACCATGCACCATGATCCTTCCCAACATCGTATTACAGCCCAATATGATACCCCAGCTACTCAGCTACCAAACATGCCATATTCAGCTATGCCCATTAACAAGCCCCCACAACTAGATACTCATAACCTTCAATCACTACAATATAGCAGTCTCCCTCGATCCACTATCGACCGGAACCTAGGACTCAGAGCTAGACTAGCAAAAATCTATGAGCCCCTTGCCCGCTCACTGCCCACCGCTCAGAACGCTAGAATGCTACTCATATCTTATACTAAACAAAAATCAAACCTGCCCCAAATCTTCAACTCTAGACCCCTACGCAACTCCCCCACACATGATACCCCCGACCCTACACGGGGCAAGGGAGCCACTACCACAAACATAACCAGCCCTAAAATAAAGGGAGCCTTGATCAACGCCAGATCATTAGTAGCTCACGCTACAGAGATCGCTGATTTGATCCTCAAAGAAGACCTTGACCTTCTGGCCATTACTGAGACCTGGCTGCACCCAGCAGCAGGTCCTATGCTCATGCTGGCAGTCCCAGACAACTACTGTATCCTGAGACAGGATCACCCGAATAATAGAGGAGGATGGGTTGCCATCATTCACAAATGTAGTCTCACCATGAGACTGGCAACTTCTTTAGAGGTCACATCATGCGAAACACTATGAGTAAAGGTTCCACTCACCAACACCCAAACCCTCAACATCCATCCAATCTACCGCCCGCCAGGCCCCATTGGCACCTTTGAGGAAGATATCAACACTATCCTCTCTAGTGACCTTACTAGCTCCACCCAGGTCATCACCTTGGGTGACTTTAATATGGGATACAACGATCCTGACGACCACGCCGCCAGCACTATAGTTAACACACTCACAGAACTAGGCTTTACGCAGTGAAGTACATCACCAACACACTCAAGAGGTAGAACACTCGATTGGGTAGCTGACTACAACTGTCTAGCGAATATTACCAAAACCTCAGCATTAGCCTGGACTGACCACCACCCGGTTTCATTCACTCTTTCGACTGACAGACCCCCACCCATCATCAGGGCCCCGCCCACCCTCACAAGAAATAAGAAGAATATAACAGCTGAAAGACTCATCCTGCACCTACTTCCCACACTCAACGCACTCCCAGACAACCTGGACCCTGAGTCCTTGGTCGAAGAATATAACAGGATTATGGCTACCTCACTGGACCAAATTGCCCCACTTAAATTGAGACCAAGCAAACCGAACACGCACCTTAACAAATGGTACACTCCATTCCTTAAAAATTTAAGACAGCAAAAAAGGAACTGTGAGGCCACCTGGAAAAAATCACCCTCTGCCGCCAACAAACTTAAACTCTCTAAACTAACTACACTTTACAAAAAAGAAATCTACCTAGCTAAACGAACATACTAGGACTCCCGCATATCCCAGGCCAAATCAAACAAGAAGGAGCTATTTGCCATCCTCAAAGAAGTAGAAACCCCTATAACACTTCCTGACACCTGTACCAAAGACAAAAATTGGTGTGCAGAAATCCAAAACGCCCTAGCAAACAAAATTGCGACCCTGCAAAGTAAAATCGCCAGTAAAAAAGCATCCCTCAATGACACTCCATCCTCTAAAACTCTGGATAAGCCCATGCCTACAGATCTCACTCGCTTCTATTTCTCCAAGGTCACGACTCTCGAAGTAGAAAAAATCATCTTATCCCTAAAGCCCTCCAACTGCCAGGGAGACCTGTGCCCGGCACAGCTCATCAAAGACGCTGCCCGTGATCTCTCCCCCTTCATCACAAAACTAATTAATGCCTCCTTCACCACTGGTTCCATCCCCACTAATCTGAAACAATCCTGGGTACTTCCTCTACCACACTCGACCCAGCCATGCCCACAAACTACAGACCTATAACGACTGTCCCCTTTTTACTAAAAATCCTGGACAAGTTTGCCTATATACAAATTCAGAAGTTCCCGGAAGAACACCATTTACTAGGTTCCAGACAATCAGGGTTTCGTCCTCAACATGGGACTGAAACTACTCTCATAGACCTGAAGACCCAGATTGATACCCTCAGAGATAACGGCCAAGTTGCCCTACTTCTTCTTCTTGATCTGTCTGCCGCTTTCGACTTGGTTGATCATTCCGTCCTCTGCACACATCTCCACACATCAGCTCAACTCTCCACTGAAGCTATCACGTGGATTACCTCCTTTCTCAACGGCAGAACCATGAGGGTCTTTTCACCAAGTGCGGCGGCAGACCCTACACCGATCACCTGCGGCGTCCCGCAGGGTTCCTGCGTCTCTCCCATATTGTACAACATATTTACCAAGCCCCTTTTCGATGATTTGGATCATCTCGGTATCACCTACACAAACTATGCAGATGATACCCAGATCCTCCTTCCGCTTTCTGGAGATTATGGAAAGGATTTGGCCTTGCTAAATAGGGTGTACATCATCATCCAGGCATGGATGGCCACTCATGGACTATGCCTGAATGATGATAAAACTGAACTCATCATCTTAGGCACTACATTCAGTATAAAGAAACTTGGCCCGGCCTACAATTCCTTAATGATCGATGGTAACAATATCAAGGTTGGACAAGAGGTTAAAACTCTGGGTTTCTACCTGGATTCCAACTTCTCCTTCAGAAGACAGGTGAGCTCCCTAGCATCCTCCACAGCCTATACGTGCAAATTAATCCGCACAGCCAAACCATTTCTGACCGACACTAGCTGCCTTACCCTTGCTAGAGCCCTTATACTGTCCCGCCTGGACTACTGCAACGCCCTCTACCTGGGAGCCTCCAAGGCCACCACCAGCAAACTTCAAACCCTCCAGAACAATGCCCTCAGAGCGTCCCTGGGCATCTCCAGAAGAGAACATATCTCAGAATTCAACCTACAGATCAATTGGCTTTCCATTAACAACTTTTAAAAACTGCATCGCTCACGCACAAATCACTCAATAACGCTGCCCCTATCTACTTGATTGATAGGTTCCATAGACAGTCCTCCTTGAGACCTACTAGATCTGCCTACAAAGACTGCCTCTCTGTCCCTAACTTCAAAAGCGCCACCATAGGGGGCAATAGCTTCCCAGTGAAAGCAGCTAAACTTTGGAACTCCCTACCGCCCAATCTCAGAGTGGACCTGCCCTACCAGAACTTCCATGCCAAGGTTGTCACTTGGCTGAAAACGGAGGATGTCACTAACTCCGCCCACTGATAGGCCTACTCTCTTGCTATCAGCAATGTACACACAATATAACCACGTGTGCCCACTTGTCTATATGTTTATAATATCTCTGTACTTCACTGTTGAAATGTATATTTTATCGTTGTACCCCACTATTACTCTGTATATTCTATGACCTGTAACAAAGCTTCGCAAATTCTTGTAAAGGCTGCGCCCTGATACCCTTGGGTATGCTTGCGCATTATAACTAATAAAACAAACAAACAAACAAACTAGCAAACCATTCCTCACTTCCCAGAACCACCTCGGAATTGCCCGTTTCCTAATAGCTAATAGGATCCAAAATGGATTACTGCAATGGCCTACTTTGTGGTACTTCAGAAAGGAATCTTCAGAAACTGCAAACAATCCAAAACAATGCACTCCGTGCTGCGCTGGACATCATCAAACATGCCCACATCCCTCAGACAAGAAAACCTGCTGACTAGCTACCGGTCAAGGATAGAATCAAACTCAAGGTTCTATCCATCACCCACTGATGCCCCTCCCGCAACCTGGCCGAAAAAATCAACCAACACGCTGTAACCAGTGTCTCGTGACACCCAGGTTCAACATAAAGATAGCTGAAGGGGCTAACTTCTTAGCCCGCGCCCCCCCCCCACTCTGGAAAGACCTCCCACTGCCTTGTGCAGTGAACCCTCCTAACAGTCTTTCAGAAAAAAGCTTAAAACCCAGTGACACTGAACCAGAGCACCATTTTATGTCTGCAACTAGCGCTTAGACGCCCATGGGCTTTGCACGCTTCCAACAAATGAACAAATAAATAAATAAATAAATAAATAAATAAATACTGCTATTTTAGCCCAAAATCGTGGCAGATACTCCCCATACACATATTTTTAAAGGAGGGCACAGATAGTGCTTCCTTCAACAAGGAAACTGGTATAGCAATTTTTTTTATTTTTTTTTATTTACTTGTGTATAATCAATATTAAAATGATTTTTACAAGAAGTTGTTAATAGCAGTTAATGTGCATCAAAAAGGAGAGTACACAAGGAAAAGTCTCAAAGTATCAAGTTCACAGATGTTCACAAAAAGAATGGCCATTGAACATCCAAGACCGGCCGGTCGCTTTAAATTACGCCACCAAGTTTGAGGAAGGCTGCTTCCAATATTTTAGCCGTGACTACCGCCCATCGGGACTTTTCGCCAGATATCAGACGGCACCACCACGTATACTCATCGATCTGGACCGAGTCAAGCCAGAGCGGTGTCAAAAATGGGGCACGGATTTCATTCAAAGTCGGGCAGTTTAGAAGAAGGTGTCGGATGTTCTCCACAGAATCAGGGTCATTACACAGTCTGCATGTGGTTAAGCTGACCAGCCGTCTTCTCCCTAAAATTTCTCGAGTATGGAGTAGATTTAAACGAGCCCTTAAAAATATTGAGCGCAATTTTTTATCTGGAAATCTTAGACAGTATGCCATAGGAAGTTTTAATTTATTATAGGTTGGAGGGAGATGGTTTAAACACTTGAAGGAAGCTGCTTTGTCAATAGTAGTGATCCAATCCTGCAGTTTTAATTTTTCACTTACTCTTTGTGGGTTAGTTATCAAGTCGTTGAGTGAGCATTGCAGGTCTTCCAATTTGGCTTTTTGACAGTGAACCCATTTTAGGACCGTCTTGGTGTTAGTTGATTTTAATTCCTGCCCAATGGTTTGAAAGATTGGCAAGCTGTCCTTGATTAAGGTTTTCCTGAATAGGGTGGGTGCGGCCCCACTGACGGTGGCGCTTAGCGACAGAAGACCCAACTCTCGTCTGATCACTTCAATAGGAATAGCATTTGGAAGGCCTAAAAGAGATTTCCATATATAGGCCTCTAGTTTACGCCATAGTTGGAGGGGTACGCTGAACATGGCATCCATGCCGTAGGTCAATGTGGGCACCATTTTTCCCTTATAAAAATTAATGGCCGGCAATAATGAGAATTTGCCGAACTTCCTGTCAAGTGCTCGTAGTTGGGCAGTCAGTTGTTTCGTTTTAGCCCAAAGATGTTCCTGCATTTTGAGTTCTTTGGACGACCCATCTATGAGCACGCCTAGATATTTAAATTGTTGGACCACTTCAATTCGAGTTTCGCACAGTGACCAAGGCCGGATAGTTTTCGGAGGGTGTCGAGAGGCGGACAGGACCATTATTTTGGTTTTAGTCCGATTTATTTGAAGGTCGTTGGAGTTCATGTAGGTTGCCAAATTGTCCAGCTGCCTTTGAAGACCAATCGGAGTTTGGTCAAACAGAATCATATCGTCGGCGTACAGAAGGCGGGACAAAGGAGAATTGCCGAACTTCGGCGGAAAGCTGCGGACCATAACTTCTGAGTCTTTGTAGTCCCCCAAAAAAGCCACAAAGAGTGCCGGAGCCAGAGGACAGCCTTGTTTACCACCTCTATACGTTTGGATATTTCTGGACAGAGCCCCTTGTTTGTTCAGTCGAACATTAAGTGAGGTATTGGTGTGCAGGGCAATTATTGGCTGTAATACAGGGGCTGGGCACTTCCAGTTTTCCAACTTTCTCCACAATCTTGTCCGGTCCACTTTATCGAAAGCCTGAGAGAGGTCGATAAAAGCTGCGTACACCGTAGGGGCACCCTGCTTTATATTAGCTTTTAAGATTGTAAGTATGAAGATATTCAGTGCGGTACTGCCATTTTTCTTGAAACCTAGTTGGTATGGGTCGCTGCAGGGAGCTGTTTTCTCCCAGTGGTGGAAGTGATCTAACAGAAGAGTGGCAAAGAGTTTACCCATAATGTCCAGTAGGGCGATTGGGCGATAATTTTCCGGGGCTTCTCTGCTTCCATGCTTGAAAATTGGAATGATGGTTGCTTTACACCACGATGCTGGGATCTGTCTGGTAGTTCTACAGTGGTCAAACAAAATGCTCATAAAGGTAGCCCATTCATGACTATGTTTCTTTAAATCAGTATTCGACAAGCCGTCCGGGCCCGGAGCTCTTGATGATTTTAGCTTTTGGATGGCTATGCTTATATCTGATATTGAAGAAAGATCGATCCAGGGGGCTGCGGACGAATCAGGGGACGGGCTCGTCTCCTGGGTCGGGGTGGCGAAGAGGTCAGTGAAGAACGTGACCCAGACTTGTTCCGGAACTGAATTGCTCATGTTATAAGTTGTGGAACCTTGCGAAGCATTTACCAAGGACCAAAAATCCGCAGTTTTTTTTGCAGTTAGGACTTTCATCATTGATTCAGCGTCTTGTTGGTATAAAGCAGCTCGACGTGCCCTGATCCATGATTTATAGGTTTTTTTTGCAGTTCTCCAGCGATCCCATGCCGCAGCGGTGTTGTCAGCCTTAGCACATCTTCTGAGAGTTCTCAAAACGTTTTTCTTCCCAGCTATTTCCTTGTCGTACAGATGTTTCCGTGATTTGGGGATAGAAGATCCCGCTGCCGAATGGTTCCTATATTTTAGGAGCATGGGAAGGTAGTCCGGCCTAGTCGGTGGAACAAGAGGTTGATCAATCCCAAAATCCGCCACGTACTGATCGGTGATAGATCTAATATTGTCCACCGTCAGTCGAAGGCGCGAATGTTGGGTATTTGTTTCAACCGATGGTAGATAATAAGTTGTGGTTCTCGCAGAAGAGCTCCAAGAAGTAGTGAGCATGTTGTGGTCGCTGGATACCGTTTTGACCACTTGGAAGTCTTGAATAGCTGCACAGAGAGCTTGTGAAGCAAAAATATAGTCCAAAGTAGCTGTCGACCGGCCCCTCTCCCAAGTCGGGAGCTGGGACTGCTCTTCACGGATCCATGCAACGTTGTGTAAGTTCCTGGATGACATGAGAGACATCCATACTTGTCCTCTGTGTTCTGCTTCTGTTACCTCTGTTGAATTTTTTGAGACTATCTTCTGCTGGACACACTTCGCATTGAGATCACCACAAACGAGTATGAACGGAGTGTTCTATTCGATAAGGATCTCGTCAATGATCTCTGCCATGGTTTGACAAAAAAGTGGCGTAGTGGTTCTTTGCGGATTCCAGTATGTAGTGATCAAGGCGAGTGGCGAAGGTGAAGATTGCTTTGGTCATTGATTTAAAGGTTCAGAAGCGGGGGTCCATTCAATTAGGACCGCCAGTACCCCGTATGATCTGGCTATGGTCCTGATCAATTTAAAATTTTGATCTGACCGTACTCCGATGAGAAGCCCTGCTGAAGGACGGCCTAAAAGCTGTTTTACAGCTGGCGAGATCACGATATCATACCCATCCATCGAAGGTGTGTCCTGTAGCCAAGTTTCTTGTAAACAGAAAATATTAAAAAAAAACAGGTCGAGAGTATTAGGGTCAGTCAGATGCACATGGCCTCTGGTATTCCAAGAGGCCAACGACAAGGGTTTTTGACACTGGTGAATGTCGGCTTCTTTTGGTAATTGCTATCTAAGGCGGTGTGACAGTAGAGCCCCCTTTATCCATTCCCAAGGGCCAGTTTGACACGCTTTTTTTTTATAAACTGGCGATGATGGTAGTTCGGATTGCCCACCAGAGCTGTGAGTTGTATAGTCTCTACGTGGGGATTGGTCTCTCCAACTTAGCTTTCTATGAGGTGTGCGGGCTCGCTGATTTGGGGAGTACCGCAGGCGATGTCTAACTGATTCTTGCGTGTATTTCAGCCGCTGGAAAGTTTGCGATACTTTTCGGGGTGGGTCAAGAAAGCCCCCGGTGGAACTTGTTGGGCGTTCAGGTGAGTCTTGCCGCAGCTTCCGGATTCTTGATGGATGAGAAAAGTGCGCCTTCAGTATATCTCTTCGATCAATTTGACGTTGAGAAGGACTGTGGACACCAGTTCTTCCTACTTTGGATTGTCGTTCCTGGGTACGATTCTTAGGGTCCTGAGACTTTATTTCAGAGAGCAGCAGGCCTTGTGTTTTGAGTTCATCGCAGGCTAGGCGGCATATATCTTGAATTGAAGACGAGTAAATGTGCAGATATGCTTTAGCTTTGTTGTCTCTATGATAAGGCTCAACCCATTTAAAGTCTTCTGAATTTAATTTGCTTAGCGAGGGTGTAGCCGCTGTGATCTTTAGCACAGTTCTTCTATTCAAGATGTACTTATCTTTGCTGGAGATTTGCTCTATTTTAAATAGGCGCGTAAAATTTCCCCTCATACAGCCAGTAAGTTTGACTGTTCCAATTTTGGCTGGCCGCGTCTCTTGCTGGAGCGGCCTAGATGACTGCATTCTCTCCCTCGGTCTAATTTGGGGATGGCTCTTCAGTGTGTCGCATCCGAGCCGATTTTTTCAGCTCCGGGGCCTGCATTGGGCATAAGAGTGGGTCCACTCTGGAGTTCAAGACACGGCTAGAGGGGGAAGTTGTCAAAGTCGCACGAGAGATTGGTCCTTTCTCGGGAACGGCTTGCACCTTGCCCGGCGACATTGCCACTAATAGGCCTGAGTTCCCGCCGGCTTCTGTTGATCTGGGGGACTGGGTAAGGTCCATCACGGAGTCTGAACGCGTGAGATTTTGAGCCGTGCTTCCGGGAACTCCGGAGTTAGAAGGCCCGAGGTATAGCAATTCAAAATCTGAAACCAGTTCATCCTATTCTAAAACATACATAAGATATGTTCAGTAGTAAACAATGTGTATGAACACCTTTGACCAACAGTATTTAGTACACACTAACCCACACATAGACTGACACATTGAATACACAATTGTGAAGATTGCTAAAATGATTAGTCAAAGTGGTAAATGAATATTACGCAGTGGAATCCCAGTGAATGAATCTTAATCCCAACATCCTTAAACAGAAAGACTAACTTTCATAGAAAATAAATACCTCAATAGAGCACATTTGACATCCTCAGATGATATAGATTGTGCTCCTGAAAATATGTATTTAACATGAATATGTGTAGACTAACACAATGGATCTAGCAGAATTACACAAAATAATGTACTTTACCTAAACATCTGAAGAGTAAAGCAACCATTACAGGATTACAGATGAACCATAATTAAAGCTGTGATCTGGACTAATCAATTTCAACCTTTTGTGTTGCACTCTGAGACAAGTAAACAACACTGAAAGGTGTGTGTGTTCATCGGTGTGTATAACCTTGTCATCTAGAGTTTAGTGCGTGTATATTCATACTGCGTGCTTCCATGCAGGTACAAAGTGCTTTTAGAAGCTGACGCCTTAGACTGCAGAGCACGACAAATGTTACAGGGTCAGCCTTTCTTTAGAATTCTGCATGTATTCCTTCACATTTTAGCCCCTACTGTCAATGTTAATGTTAATCATTTTCACATAATGGCTATACAAAATGAGGTTCTACATAGTGCCCATGTGCATATGTTTATCATTTGACATGAGGAAGCTCTAGGAACTTTGGAGGCCAAACATGCATGCCTCCTGCTCCGCCTAATGTTAAACAGTGCCTTATGTGAGCTAGGTAGGATGGCTTCAAACATTAATTCTTGTCTAATATAACATGATTCTTCATTCATAAATTGTATTTCCCACGTTGTAATTGCAGCATTCATGTCAATATGATCCATTCCATTCGGGAGACAAAAATCCACACCTGGTTTTAGATTGGCATTCTGAGACTTGTAATGTGATTTCTATCCCCCCTACATCCAGTGTCTTTCCTCTGCCCGCGTGGATTGTACTAGACACCCCCAGCAGGGGCTGTTGTAGGAATAGAGGTAGAGAAAGGCATATACCTGTCACTGTGCATCATAAACAGAGTAGACAATACACTCCTGCAATGGGCTAGCCAGCCACACTCATCCACACATGACTGATTCACTAATGGCATGTCATTTGTTAGTGGAACTACTGTTAAACCTCCTATCAACTCATTCATTTTCAACACCTGCACAATATACCATAAAACAATATACAGTATTAAGATATGTGCCCCACACTGAAGACACATAAACAAATGTTCATGAATCAATACTCAATAAAGAACACTCAATGAAAAACGCTCACACTCTCATGCAAAGTGCATTTCTTTTTATTAAGAGAAAACAGTAATAGAAAAGCTCTGCAACTAAAATTGTAACTACATATAACATCACTCAATAAGAAAAGAGTGATCAATGAAACCACTGCTATACCTTTTTCAACTGATATATGTTCTCCAAAGGAAGCAAGCACCTTAAAAATAGAAGCAGTTTCAAAAACTATTTCCTTCTCATGAATTCTCTCTCAAAAGCCTCATCAGTTGAACTGACTGGCCAATACATCGCCTCTTTCTCAATGTGATATTAAAAAAAATGTATAAAACCATATTCCATACTCACCAATGTCATCTGCAATGGTAGAGAACCGAGAGATGAACAACTATGGATGAGGTAGGTATGTTGGGTTTATACAGACCAAATCAATCACAGAAAAATCCACAAAGAGCATACAATACTAAATCCAATGGCAAGAACCATCCAATGATCCCATTGTGGTCAATTCATGGCTATAGCAAAGCCTTGAAAGAGCTCTAGAGGGAAATTCATAGAAATTCGCACAAAAGTGGCGCACGCGGCTGGCGCACAGTGTCCCCGTGCGATACACTGCGCCAGCTGCGTGCGAAAAAATCCTTTTCATCGCACAGCATATTCATGGATTTTAGCCTCCAAAACCAGCTGTGGCGCAGAGTGGCGCAGCGTTCCTGCAGCAGCACCAGTTACGCCCCCAAGAACGCCCTTGCGCAAGGAAAAGCCTTCAAAATTCCCAAATCATCGCAAAGAGCTGCGCTAACCCTGGACCAGTTCACAGGGCTGCCAAACAGCAAACGCCAAGCGGGGAACGTGTATTTCAGTGGTTCTCGGGAAGTTTCACACGCGATTGTCCTGGGTACGTGTACATCGGGGTGCGCAGGAAGTAACACACGCGATTCCATCAGGGCACGTGTATTCCAGGGGTGAGCGGGAAATAACACACGCAAAAACAGCAGGGTAAGTGCATTTCAGGGGTGCGCGGTAAGTATCACACACGATTCCATCAGGGTATGTGTATTCCAGGGGTGCGCTGGAAGTATCACAAGCAAAAGCAGCAGGGTACATGTATTTCAGGGGTGCGCGTGAAGTATCACACACAATTCCATCAGGGTACGTGTATTCCAGGGGTGTGCGGGGAGCACCACGCGTGAATTGCCCGTGTGGGTCCTCCCAGGTGTTCCCTCTATACCCTCCACGGCCCCTGCAGGTGGCCCACACCACAGGGGACTACCCTGCACATGTCCCGCAGGCAGCCCATCCACCATGCCCATGCCCCCCAGCCAACCCACATGTCATCTTGCACTACTGCCCACCAACGCATGTCCCCCTGCACCCCCACCACCCAGCAGCCAGGGGCACCCTCCACCAGGCCCCCACTCATGTCTCCCAGCACCCCCACCCCCCAGCAGTGCAGGGCACCCTCCACCAGGCCCCCACTCATGTCCAACTCATGTCTCCCAGCACCCCCACCCCCCCAGCAGTGCAGGGCACCCTCCACCAGGCCCCCACTCATGTCCCCCTGCACCCCCACCCCCCAGCAGTGCAGGGCACCCTCCACCAGGCCCCCACTCATGTCTCCCAGCACCCGCACCCCCCAGCAGTGCAGGGCACTCTCCACCAGGCCCCCACTCATGTCTCCCATCACCCCCACCCCCCAGCAGTGCAGGGCACCCTCCACCAGGCCCCCACTCATGTCTCCCTGCACCCCCACCCCCCAGCATCCAGGGGCACCCTCCACCAGGCCCCCACTCATGTCCAACTCATGTCTTCCAGCATCCCCACCCCCCAGCAGTTCAGAGCACCCTCCACCAGGCCCCCACTCATGTCCCCCTGCACCCCCACCCCCCAGCAGTGCAGGGCACCCTCCATCAGGCCCCCACTCATGTCTCCCAGCACCCCCACCCCCCAGCAGTGCAGGGCACCCTCCACCAGGCCCCCACTCATGTTTCCCATCACCCCCACCCCCCAGCATTGCAGGGCACCCTCCACCAGGCCCCCACTCATGTCTCCCAGCACCCCCACCCCCCAGCAGTGCAGGGCACCCTCCACCAGGCCCCCACTCATGTCTCCCATCACCCCACCCCCCAGCAGTGCAGGGCACCCCCCACCAGGCCCCCACTCATGTCTCCCTGCACCCCCACCCCCCAGCATCCAGGGGCACCCTCCACTAGGCCCCCACTCATGTCCAACTCATGTCTCCCAGCACCCCCACCCCCCAGTAGTGCCGGGCACCCTCCACCAGGCCCCCACTCATGTCTCCCATCACCCCCACCCCCCAGCAGGGCAGGGCACCCTCTACCAGGCCCCCACTCATGTCTCCCAGCACCCCAACCCCACAGCATCCAGGGGCACCCTCCACCAGGCCCCCACTCATGTCCCCCTGCACCCCCACCCCCCAGCAGTGCAGGGCAACCTCCACCAGGCCCCCACTCATGTCCCCCTGTACCCCCACCCCCCAGCAGTGCAGGGCACCCTCCACCAGGCCCCCACTCATGTCCCCCTGCACCCCCACCCCCCAGCAGTGCGGGGCACCTGCCAGCAGGCCCCCACACATGTCCCCCAGCCAACGCATCATCACAATCCAGATCCCAGGCTCCTGTGCCCACCCAAATCACATCCCACACCACCTCAGTCCAAACACCCAACCAAGCTTTACATCCATTCAAAATTGAAATACCCATTATATGATAGATGACAAATAAGCAGTATGCACATGAGTACAAGTCGGTCAGACCCACACAATGGCAACACATGACTGTGAAAACCCACATTGTGGCAGGCATGAAACCAATTAGAGAAGTTCACACATTGAAGTAAGAAACAAAAATGTATTACAGTGTAAATGAAGTGAATGAAATCAAAAGAAACAATAATGGCAGCACAAATCAAAATGCTGCATGTCCACCAAAATAATAAATAATGAAAATGGGAATCCAAAATAACCGTAATGAAATTGTGTCCAAAGTCACTGTCCAACAAAGCAAATCCAAAGGGAAAGTAAAGTGAAAATCCATTGCTCCATGGTGAAAAAAATAATAAAAGATGAAGGCCACAAATCCACTGTCAAACTATGTACAAAGAGCAAATCCAGGGTCCATGATCCCAACGATGTAAATGAATCCTACAATAAAACCCACCTAACTAATAACTATATACAAAAAAGTGGGGCATAGTCCAAGTGCCCCAAATTAAAAAAATAAAATAAAACCTAACACTAATTAACTATATACAATGGCAGCGGGCTAGTCCAAAGGCTCACTTCTGGATGTTGCGGGCCAGGGCATCATCGAACTCCTGCTCAATGTCCCGGAGGCGGTCCTGTTCCATGGCCCCGAGGTTCCGCAGGGACAACGACATGTTCTCCTCCAACTCCCTGCGGATTGCCTCGAGGCACTCGGCCCGCCTCAGGGCCCTCCGTATGGAGTTCTCCGCCCTGACCATCGTGAGCCGTGCCTCTTCTGTCCGCTGCCACTCCGCATCTATGGCGTGGCCCAACCGCTGCCACACGGAAGACACTTCCCGTCCTGGGTCCTCCTGCCCTCCGGCCGATGCCTGCCCCTCCGATGTCGAAGGCCCTGAGCAATCATGGCTCTCACCTACAGCCTCCTGCTGCTGCTGCTTGCTGCTGTCCATGTGCCCTGCCCGATGGTGCCTGCACATCCTCCTCCAGCTGGGGTGCAGTTATTGATGTGGCCACCCCTGCTGGACGTCCGACTCCCGACTGTGGCAGGGATCTGTTGTCCACCAGCCTGGCCGCACGGTCAGAGGCAGCTCCACAGGGCACCCAGGTGATACATGGGTGGGAAGATGGCATGGAGGACGACTGGGGCATAGGGAGCTCCGTTGAGGAGGGGGTCGGAACAAGGTCCAGGAAACAGACGAATCCGGCCATGGTGAGCTGTCCCAGTGGATCAACACGGTCAACGAGCCATGTGAGAAGATGTACAGTCTAATCATGGAAAGACTGCAGGTCAGCTCGCATGGCCCGTTGACGCAACGCCACCCCACCCTGGACAGGCTCAACCTGTTGCAGGATATCCACTTCCGCAGGGAGAGGAAGGCCAGTTGGTGTAAGCCAATCCCCTCCCTGAGAACAGGTCTGGAGGTAGGCATCCCTGCTGGTGCAAGATGATGCAGTGACAGGAGCAGGGACAGGATTGCACACAGGCACCTCTGCGGCGGCATGTGCTGCCACCTGTCCCTGGTCATGCACTGCACCACTAGCACCAGTGGAATCCCCACATCCAGACCCCGCCTCTGTTGCTTGCACGGCCTCCTCCTCCACCAAACCCCCCACCAACCTGGATGACTCCGTGCCATCTTCCTCCATTGGGCCCTTTGGGGTCCCAGCTACCCCTTCTGCTGCCGAGGAGTCCAACTCCAACCTCCGTCTCCTGGACCTCCACTCGGCAGCTGCGGCCTCGGACGTAGCACCGGACTCCTCACTCCCCGACGAGATTACAACCTGGGAGGGGAGCCGGGCCTTGCATCTCCGGCTGGTGGTGCGACCCCTGCCGCTGTGCTCCACAGCACCTTCTCCGCCCTCTTCATCAGTTGACGCTGCAGACAGGGAGAAATAAAACACAGGCATCAGGGCACTGTATAATGGACTCATAAACACATGACAGTTGTACATGAGTGGCATTGGCAAACCTCAGACATGCCATCACAATCCCCAACACACATGTCATTTCAACTTGCACACATGAGCTATACCACAGCCATATCGCAACAGCCAGCACCATCCATACGCATACAACAGCATGAGCAGGCAAAGGTGAGCCAGACATCACATGTGACACAGGGAGTGCACTACACATGCACACACACCACCACACTTGCATGCATGTGTACACCTCCGCAAACTGTCGCAGTGTTCAGATCAGCATCCATGCCACACCTGCCAATCATTCTTCCACATCCTTCGCCATGCAAGCCTACACACACAAGCACCATCCATGTGTGACACATGAGAGCCCTTGCATGTGTCAGCCTCACGGCCCTGTACCCCCCCCCCATACTTGTACGTGCTTTTCGTGGAGAGCGAGTGGGTGAAATCTGTACTTCTTTTCGGTTCACACGCGATTTACTTCACGGCGTTTCAAGTTCGTACTCCCTGTTACCTCTGACAGCTTTTTCTCTTTTCCTATTTTTCCTGGGCCTGTTTCCTCAAACAGCGTTCCCTTCTACTGTTGTCCTGTCTCCTCAGACAGCGTACAATTCTTCTTTTGGCGGGGGTGTTGCCAACGCGCACACGCGCGTCTTTTTCACGCTTTTGTTCCTGGCAGACGGTGAGTCTTGCACGTATTTAACATCTGTGCTTGCCCCGTGTGTCGCGTACCCCTTCAGAGGTCATTCTAGGCTGCGTGTGCCACGCATACGTTCATTCTTGTGTTTCTGGGTGCCACAGCGTAGTGCAGGTTCATTTTTCCACACACGTGGTCTAGGAGGGGTTGCGTGCACCTTACTTCCCTTTTTTGGGGTGCCTGTGCGTTGCGTTACCCGTCATCTTTCCCCAGGGGTGACATACAGCCTTGCTAGAGCACTAGGGTATGATTACCATCTGGTACCCAACCCCTTTGACCCCCAATTGCCCAGGACAATAGTTTACAGCGACTCCCATACGCACAATAACATCAGTGCCATGGCTGGGAGGCGAACAAGCCGTAAGGGTGGCAAAGGTGGCCGAGCCCCAAGTGGTGGCCGTGGTGGATCCGGTAGGGGACGTGGCCATGACTTGCAGGGTGCCCCTAGCCCCCCATGTGTGGAGGACCAGTCAGGGACACCCATGCACCCCCCCCGGTTGAGGGTAACGTGGCTGACACCATCCATGATCAGCCCTTGTTGGACCAGCCCACTGTGGCACCAGACCTGGCACAGGGTGACTCCATGGCTGACTTCCAGGTCAGCAGGTCTAGGCCACGTGCGCCGGTGCAAGTTGGTGTCATCAGGCCACGTGGATCAGGGGCAGCTAGGTCATCTGCTGCCCCACATAGGCAGGCTGGGGAGGCTGCAGGGGCAGCTGCGGCTCCATCCACCCCACCTCTCACACACCCAGCCAGGACAGTGTCGGTCCTAGTCCATCTTGCTGACATTCCCCCTGACACCATCACACTTGAGCTAATGCCTGCACCAACTCCCATGCTGAGTGTGCAATCCCACACTCCTAGTACAGAGTCCATCGGGGCTCTTGCCCCTAGTGTCCAGAGCGGCTAGGACACTCAGGATCCCCACCACCTTCCAAGCGGAAGAGGAAGAGTACTCGTCCAGTAGAGGCTGATGCCCCAGACACAGCTACACAGTCCGGCCCGTCAAGGAAGCCCAGCTTCAATGAGGCCGAACTGAATGCACTTGTAGAGTATGTGTCCGCACATGACTGCAAAATGGCGATTGTTGCAGGATCCATGACCACACCTGCACAACGTCTGGCACACTGGCAGACCATCGCAGACATCATAAGTGCCCTTGGAATCGTGAGGCACACAGCTACTGAATGCTACAAGCACTGGAATGACCTGAAGCGCAGGGCAAAGAATAAGCTGGCCTCAAGTCATGCCGCTACTCAAGTGACTGGAGGTGGGTCTCCAGCAGAGGACATAGAACTCACTCCACATGAGCATGTTGCTGGGACCTACGTCACGGAGGAACAGATCCAAGGCGTAGGAGAACTGTCAGATTATGAGGCATTGTCCGGTGAGTGCACATGCATGTGTGTGTCATCCATGTGCATGGTTGTTAGGCGGAAACCTGTGCAGTTCCCTCTGGGACCACTGCAAAAGATTTAGGACTACAGGTGTTTGGCGGTGAACCCACTTGGTAGCAGTCTGTACCACACAGATTCACTTGGTAGCTGTGGCTGAGCAGTCAGACTTCCCTCAAGAAGAGTTGAGCAGTATGTGGAGTATACACAATAGGGCAATTCTTCACAGCAAGACAAGCAAACACGCAACAAGGCTTAGTGTAAAGATAGTAAGGTATTTATTTATAACAAAACATCTATGAAAAACACTATGGCACTATCACGGCAAACAAATCAAACACAATTACTCTACGAAGAAGGAATGATCAATCCCCCCAGCAATATTTCGACAAGTCTAGGTTCTACCGGTACCACTTATTTACAGACAGAGGTGTATACCTCAACCTAGATGACACTCGAATATTAGTTAGGACGGGAGAGAAAAAGATAGGCAGGTTATGAAATCAACACAGTTCAATCCTTCACGGGCAAAATGTACGGTAAGAAGGCAAGACCACAATAGATCATAAAGTTCAGAGGCCAGGCCCACTCGGAGAGAGGCAAGGCGCGACCTCCCAAAAAGTCTCTAGTGGAGATGCATTCAAGTCTTTGTAGCAAATTGTTATCGGCAGATTGAACCAGTTCAGAACAATAAATGAGTAAAGCTTGGAGGCGACCCAACGGAAACGAGAGGATTAAGACACCTCACTCGAACCGATTGAAAGGGAAGCCAGGCGGACACGGTACCTTGTTGTGGAGGGCAGCTCCGGCGGGGGCAGTTGTTCCTGGTGGTGGATGCACGTCGGGTCTTTGCCAAGAGTAGAGATGTTCTCGTCGTCAAAGAAAAGTGAAGTCCGGTGCACCACCAGGGAAGAGACCAGCCGTGGAGTGCTCCGTCACAAGGCACCACCTTTTGGTCCCGCTACAGGGGTAGTGGCTATCCGGTTGCCGAGGTGCTCTGCACGGGCAATTCGACCACTGCGTCCTGGGGCGAATAAAAAGCAAAGGGGACTGGTTGTTCCCACCAGCCAGGGGAAGAGACTCTCCGGCAGGGAGATCTCCTCTGTCGTTGGGAAGTGGTGAGTCGGTTCCGCAGGGCTCCACCGGAGCCATCGTGCAAGTCGGCTCAGCGTTACCCTTGTCAGATTCTTAGGTCCTGTGGCGACTTCTGAAGATCCAGTCCCAAAAGCCCTGCTTTTATGCAGAAAACCCCCATTCATTCAGCCTAGCTGTCAATCAACACATGCTAAGTGGTGAGAGGGAAGGCTCACCACTTGGGCCAATCACTCCAGAGTGCGACCGGAGTTGGCAAGGCAACTCGGTCCAGGGTGCCTAAACCCCCTCCCACACCCCTGTGGTAACCCAGACAGAATGGCACCACTTTGGAGGGTCTCTGTACAGAGCCCGCCAAAAGTGGAACAAAGGGCTCGACCTTTGGTTTAGGAGTCACAGAGACGAACACAGACGCCATTTTACAAACCGAGTTCTGGCAGAAAATACCATCCGATAAACTAATTTAAGATAAGTAGATCGGTGGTATGTTAGAGATTAATGAAAAAAAGTATCAATCTCCAACAATGTTACGAATCCCATAGGGTTATGTTCGGGGTCGAACATAACAAGTAGTTTCCACTGCCACCAGCCAAAACTCGACGAGGGGGGACGGGACAGTGCCCCTTCGAGTAACAGATCCAGGAGTAATCGAATTTCCCCTACTAGTACGTCCACAATAAGATGGTTTGTACTAGTTCTGTTAGTAAATTTAGGTCTAGTAAAGCCAATGGTGACTTTACATGCCCGGGGAGACAGTAGTCAGTCCCCGGGTATGGAGTCTATGGTGGAGGCTCGCTAGGACGCCCCAGTGCTACGGCACGTAGGGTGCGGTGTAACACACATAGAAAAACATATGAGACCCTATGGAGTAAAATACCCCATAGCCCATAGAACACATTGACATTCAAAGGAATTACACACATTCATGTCCAAGAGTGGGAGGAAAAGAGTCTCACTCTTGGCAGGATTGAAAAAAACAAACTCCAGAAATCCAGCAAAGCTGCTGGGGGACTCACTAGGTTAGGAAATTCATCCTAAACAGAGAATTCTCCCTAACCCTGGTGTGTGTGTGAGGTCTTCTGTTTGGGTGCCAGGTGAGGGTGTGTGTGCCTAAGTGGTTTGGGTCACCCATGTGCCTCATCCAATACATTCTATGCACCAGCATTTGGGTATAGCAGTATCCCTTCTGCCAACAGTAGACATCTAGCCCAACACCACGCCAGTTGCCCTTGAAGTGCCATCTTGCCACAACATTGTTGCTTATTTTTCTCTGTTTATTCAGGCAGATTGTTTGCATTCCACCACTTTTACTAGGCATTTCTCAGTCCTATTGTCACATGTCTGACATGGCTATGGTACAGTCGACTGACTTTGTTTCCTGGATATCATTTGTTTAGACATGTCCCTGTGCTATAGGACCATTTTGGACTGGCAGCTCCAGGTTACACATTTGAACCATCTCAATGAAAAAAGCAATTTCATGAGCAAACTAGACTGAATGAACAATTGGTGCCCCCCTCTCCCTCTTCACTTTATGGCTAGGGTACATGCCATCTGTGGGATGGCATGTGTATTTGACCTGCCAATCACAGGCCAATGTATGATGCCACTGCTAGGCAGCATGCAGCAAATGTGTTCATCTTCCATCTTGGTGTCATCAATGTGTGCCATCTGCCTTCCCTTCACACGCAGTGACGGTGCATGCATGGGAGGGTTTTAGTCATGTGGGACATGTGTCAATCAAGTACTGTTTCTGTAGCTTCTCAGCCCTAATTGTGTGCCATAGTGCTAATGCCTGTTTCCATTTCTTTTCTTTTATGTCTTTGCAGGGGATGATGCACTTGATACTGCTGGGGTTGTGGAGATGGTGCAGACCCAGGAGGGGTCTCAGTGCTGACCGACCACCAGTGAGGGACGTGGTGTGGTAGTGGGTGAGAACCCACAACTGCTGCAGGTCGTGCTCTCAAGGGGTGTCTCTTGGTGCACCTCCCCCGAGCTGTATTCAGGTGTCGATTCGGATGATGAGACCTATGTGCCGTCGCAGGTGAGTGTTCCTGGGAGGGATGCTATTCTGTCCGGCCCACCTGCACCAGGGGTAGAACCCTCAATGGGGATGTCAGTGTTGGCAGGTACGCCTTTGGTGGTTACGGATGCAGGGTCACACTCCGCAACATCTGATCCTGTTCCTGGGCCAGCAGATCAGAGGGGGAATGCAGTCCTGCAGCCTCAGGCAGTGCCGGCACAGCAAGGCGCAGTTCGCCTTGAACCAGACAGGTGTGGTGCCCGCCGACGTGGTGGCCGTATGCCACCTGGCAATACCGCATGGGAGCAATCCATATACGGTATGGCAACCCAACAAGCAGCATCATCAGAGATGATGGCTCAGGCCATGGATAGGGTGGCCACTTCCATTGTCCCCCCAGAAAGGCTGATGGAGCGACTACAGCAGGCAACAGATCCATCTGCCATTCACACAGGGAGGACATGTTGGCGTCCGACAGGGACAGGCGGGCGGCACTGGCGACTCTGCGGGAAGCCATTTCCATAGAGTCCCAGGGCCACAGGGAAGCCCTGAGGGTGGAACTCCGTCACCTCAGGACGACTCTTGTTGAGCTTGAGGCTTCAACAAACACAAGGACAGAACAGCAGCTGGAGCGTCTCACACGTACGCTCTCAGCTGAGATGCAGGCAACTCGTGAGGAGGTCCGGTCAACCCGTGAGTTATTGCATGGTGACCTCTGCACGATTATCCTCCAGAACCAGACCTTCCAGACCCGCATGCTTGCTGCCATGGAGGACCAGACTAGGGCTTTGCGTGGGCTGCCTCCCATAGTGCCACCACCTCCTGAGGCAGCTGCAGAGGGTGAGGAGAGCGACACGAGCGATTCTCCCACAATAGGGTAGCCATGCAGGCCATGAGCCCATGGAGGTGTTTTTTTACTGCAAGATCCACACAGGTGGGTTTTGGTGTGCACCCTGTCCTCGGACCTCCTGGGTGGCCTCCCCCACCCCCCCGGGCCCATTAATGGCCATTTTTAATTTATTTTTTTTATTTTTTTTTAAACTTTTGATTTTTTGGACAGTGTGTTGCATTGTGTGGCTCCCGTGGGCATAAGCTGTATTGTGGCTGGGCACATGCAGGCTTGTAATGAATTTGGGTCAGATGCTTTGGTTTGTGTGACACATACCCCTCCTGCTTCCCATTTCCATGGGCTTGCAAAGGGTGTGCCCAAGTGACATTGACGTACACGGTGACGTTGGACTCCCATTTGATGTGTGGGCAGTCTGTAGTCAATACTGTGTATACATTCCTAGTGCATATTGTTGTTGTATTGTACACTGCATGCTGTATTGATATGTGCCTCTGCATACATCTCATCCTCCTAATTTGCAGGTCCATTTCTCATGTCTTCACAAGGCGGTCTACTTTGGAACTGGAGACCATGTTGTAAGCAGTGCACCTACACTTTTGCGTGGCGCTAACACTGTACAGTTGGAAGTGTTCCAAGTGCTGGCATTATCAGGTAGTGAGGCTAACAATTCCAAACAAGTCTGTACTGTCATGTTTATGGTCGGTTGGAGGTTATGTAGGTGATTGGTATTCTTGGTAAGTATTTGGTAATGTGTGTTGTAGGTCCTGCATTACTGTGAACATTTCATGTGTGGACAGTTTCCATTAGGGAGACTGTAGTTGGTGACACTTGGGGCATGTTGTGGGGATTAATTTGTTTGCTCTCACATTGCATGACATACCATGGTGTGTTGTGTGGCCGTGCCGGGGAGGGGTTGGGTGACATGGCACTGTTCTCATGTAGTATTTTGCAAGTGGGTATTCATTTCTGCTGCATGGAAGTGTGTCTTTTGATGACACTGCATTGGTGGTGTTTGTGTAGGTACGGATGCACACATTGTGACACTTCCACATGAACAATCTCAGGCTGCTATGGTTCTGACAGTTGACTGTCCCTTTGTTCGTCATAATTGTCAGGTCGAGTCATCATTGATTATCAGATGGTATGTGCCAGGGCTGTGAGCACTCCACAGGGGTGTGATTTCTATGTGAATTAATTAGCCAGCAGCTGCGTAGGGGCTGCCTCACCCCGTGCCCTTTCCCCTCCCATGCGCAGCGGGCGTGCATGTGGTTGGGGATGTGGGGGCACCACCATGTCCACAGCCAGGCCCCGGCGTGTTGCAACATTGTGCAGGACACATGCTGCCACTATGATCCTGCACACTACTGGGGGCGCATATAACAGCTGCCCGCCAGAACGGTCAAGGGAGCGAAAGCGTGACTTGAGCACTCCGAATGTGCGCTCCACTATGCCCCGGGTTGCAATATGGGCTGTGTTGTATCTTACCTTGGGAGGCGTGATGGGGTTCCGAATTGGCGTCATCATGTGGGTGCTCAGAGGGTAGGCACTGTCCCCTGGTGAGGAGGTGATGGGTATCATTAGTGGGGTAGTGACATGACTCTGCATCTGACATGCATGCATGTGCAGTGGCATTCATACTCACCAAGCAGCCATGTATCGCCATGCCGCCCAGCTTCTAGGTCCCGGCTTAGGGTAGACATTCGGTAAATGAAGCTGTCGTGGGTGGACCCTGGATAGTTGGCATATACTGAGGTGATGATTCCCTTGGCATTACATACTACCTGCACGTTGATGGAATGCCAGTGCTTGCGGTTCCTATAGATGTGCTCAGATGCCCTGGGGGGACGTAGTGCCACATGGTTGCATTCAATGGCACCTAGCACTTTGGGGAATTGTGTCACACCGTAGAAATCCAGGGCAGTAGCCTGCCTTTCTGCTGGTGTCCTGGGAAGGTATATGTGCCTGCGGACTGATGGGCGTGCAGTGATGATGTTCAAGACCTGGTGTAGGCAGCGTGACTGCGTGGCCTGTGACACCCCACCCACTATGGCACATGTCCGCTGAAATGATCCAGTGGCCAAGAAGTGCAGTACATTAAGGACCTTCTCCAGGGGGCTGAGTGCTTGGGAGCACAGGGTGGGTGATGTGAGGTCATCCTTCCACTCACTCACCAGGTCCAGTATTATGTGAGGTGGAAACCTGTACCTCCCATACACCTGGTCATCAGGCATCCCAAAAAGGCTGGTTCTGGGTGTGAAAATTTGGGCCCTCACTATCCTCCTCCTCCTTTGGTAACCCACTGCCACTGCTGCTAGGAACGGTATATTCATCCTGGCGTCTGAGCTTGTTTGTTGTTTGCGCGCACTTTTATGCTGCGCGGGTCGACGTACGCCTGCTTCCTGCTGGCGTACGTGTTTCCTGATTAGCACGTTTTTTTGTGCGCATGCCTTAGCCCCGTTCAATTCCATGGATACGTGTTGTTGGCGAGCGTGTAAAACTTCCAGCGCACCCCTGTAATACACGTACCCAAGCAAATTGCGTGTGACAATTCCCGCGCACCCCTGTAATACACGTACACAAGCAAATCGCGTGTGAGAATTCCCGCGCACCCCTGTAATACACGTACACAAGCAAATCGCGTGTGAGAATTCCTGCGCACCCCTGTAATACACGTACACAAGCAAATCGCGTGTGAGAATTCCCGCGCACCCCTGTAATACACATACACAAGCAAATCGCGTGTGAGAATTCCTGAGCACCCCTGTAATACACGTACACAAGCAAATCGTGTGTGAGAATTCCCGCGCACCCCTGTAATACACGTACCCAAGCAAATCGCGTGTGAGAATTCCTGCGCACCCCTGTAATACACGTACACAAGCAAATCATGTGTGAGAATTCCCGCGAACCCCTGCAATACACGTACCCAGGCCAATTGCATGTACGCGCACTTTCATCCAATTACACGCAATGATACTCTGACGTGCAGTGTTTCCACGTGTGCTCTGTCATCATGTGCTATGAGGGAAACACCCACGCACATCACGTCACAGACGCGCTTACGCGCTGAGGGCCTTTGGTCCAATGGAATCGCGTATGCGTGCTGACGCGCTTACACGCTAAAGCCCTTTCCTCGAATTTCACGTTGACGTGCAGGATTTTCACGTGCCAATTCACTCCGTATCAAGCTGGCCACGCGTAAGCACACGGAAGACCACGAACCTGCCCAGAATGCCGAATTACTACCCCCCAGACCCCCGAGCAGCCTCCCACGAGCCATCTGCTGCTGACTGTCTGCCTGCTGCCACCGTGCCCTGCCATTTTGTGCCTGCACATCTGCCATCTGCAGGGGTCCACTTTCTGTGTCCACCCCTGCTGGAACAGAAGACTCCCGACTGGTATACCATCGCTCCACAGCCCAGCCCCAGGACCCAGTTGCCCACCCACTCCTGCCTCTGGGGTTGCCATGTCGGGCACTGCAACATCTGGCACCAGTGGCAACCCCCGGCCAGAGAGGCAGAGGGGCACCAGCTTCAGTGCCACCGAAGTTGGTGTCCTGGTGGAGCAAGTCCTGGGGCAGTATGATGCCCTCTTCGGATCGTCACGTGCCAACAAGGAAGGACGGGACAGGATCTGGGACGACTTGGTGGTTGCCATCAACGCGGAGGGGGTGGCAACCCGCAACATCCAGAAAGTCAAGAAGCGCTGGGAGGACTTGAGGTCCAGGGCCCTCTTGAAGGCCCGGCGCCTCGTGGAGGGGGGCCGGGGCCGCATGAGTACCATCAAGGTGAGGGTCCTGGAACGTGTAGACCCAGCGCTCCACTCCCAGATCCTTGCGAGGCAGACCCGTCTGGAGTTGAGCGGTAAGTGGTCAAGCATTGCTGTGTGAGACAGGGCATGTTGCAGTGTGCTGGTTGTCTGATGCTTGCCTGGATGTGTGACATAGGCCATGTACGCATGTATGTGTGCAGGGACATCATGGTTATGCATGTGAGACCAGTGATGTGTGAACCACACGGTTGGTGCATGTGTTTAAATGCAACATGGGGAGCACTATGCGGATTGGACACATGAGAGCATGCCAGTCTCTGTTCCTGGACATGGGTGGGGGTGAGGGATGGGTGCTGGTGCCATGTACATGTATGGTATCCATGTCTGTGTGTCTGACCTGCGTGTCTGTGACTTGTGAATGCCATGGATGCATGACACATGTCTGTGGCAATGTACAGATTCACAGATGCAGCCTAGTTATCCTTGTATCCACTGTGTCTGGGGTGTACAAGGCCAGATGGATGAAATTACGTTGATGTGTGGGCATGTGATAGGCATGACCCATGATGCATGTGAGTTCCATAACAACATTGTATGTTTGGATAGTCCCTTGGACATGTATGCAAATGTCCATAGCATGTGCCATGCCTCTTACTGCGTGTGTTTTGCCTGCACTGACCCATGTGTTGTGGAGGGACATGATGGAAGTGATCTTTGACAGTGCCACTCATCTGCTATTGCTTCCTGTCTAGGGGACCATTGTATAGTACCCTGATGCTTGTGCTCTATGTCTCCCTCTACACAGCGGCAAGTGAAGAAGAGGGCGGAGACTGCGCTGTGGAGCAAAGCAGCGGGGATGCCCCCACGGCTGCAGCGGAAGGGGTGGGTGAGCCTCCACAGGGGCTTGCAACAGTGGAAGACGGTGTGGAGCCATCCAGGTTGGTGGTTTCCACAGAGGAGGAGGAGGCCGCTACTGAGGCGCACATGGGGCCTGGTGGGGGCACCCCTGCTGGTGCAAGTGGTGCAGTCCAGGTGCAGGGGCAGGAGGTAGCACAGGTCGGCGTGGAGGGGCCTGTGCATGTCACTGTCCCTGACACTGTGACTACACCACCATGCACCAGCAGGGATGCCCCATCCCAGGCCCGTCCGCAGGTAGGGGGGATGACCATTTCATCTGACTCCCCTCCACCTGCGGACGAGGGGACCCGTGGCCGTATGGAGAAGGTCCTGATTGGTGTCGCGTTGTGCACGGATGTCATTCGTGATGACGTGCATGCTTCCCGGGAGGAGCTTGCACGTCATCACGAAGAGCACCGTGCCAACGTGGCCCAGATGGGATCGGCCGTGGTCGGGGGATTCATACATGTGTGGACCTATCTGGCGGACCTCTCCTCCTCTGTGGAGACTATACGCCAGTCGTTCTCCATGCCGTCTTCCGGCCCAGATGCCACCAGGGCCCCCTGTGGACCTGCCCTGACCAATGCAGCCAGCTTGGTGGGGATCCCATCCCTGCCATAGTCGGGAGTCGGAGGTCCAGCAGGGGTGGACACCACAGCAACTGGACCCCAGCAGATGGAGGATGTGCCGGCATCATTGGGCAGGGCACGTGCACGACGGCGTCAGTGGATTCCATCAGCCTGGATGCCGTCGTGCTGGCAGAGGCAGTTGCGTCGGAGGCAGCAGCGGAGTCAACGTGGGAGGCCTCATGGCTCGAGGCAATCTACATCGGAGGGGCAGGCATCGGCCAGAGGGCAGGAGGACCCAGGACGGGAAGTGTCTTCCGTGTGGCAGCGGTTGGGCCAGCGGATAGGTGCGGAGCGGCGGCGGGCAGAAGAGGCACGGCTCACGATGGTCAGGGCGGAGAACTCCATGCGGAGGGCCCTGAGGCGGGCCGAGTGCCTCGAGGGAATCTGCAGGGAGTTGGAGGAGGACATGGCGGCGTGCCTGCGGACCCTCGGGGCCATGGAACAGGACCGCCTCCGGGACATCGAACAGGAGTTCGATGATGCCCTGGCCCGGGACACCACGGAGTGAGCCGCTGGACTAGCCCGCCGCCTTTGTACATAGTTAATTAGTGTTAGGTTTTATTTCTTTTTTTTAATTTGGGGCGCTTGGACTATGACCCACTTTTTTGTATATAGTTATTAGTTAGGTAGGTTTTATTGTAGGTTTCATTTACATCGTTGGGATCATGGACCCTGGATTTGCTCTTTGTACATAGTTTGACAGCGGATTTGTGGCCTTCATCTTTTATTATTTTTTTCACCATGGAGCCATGGATTTTCACTTTACTTTCCCTTTGGATTTGCTTTGTTGGACAGTGACTTTGGACACAATTTCTTTACGGTTATTTTGGAGTCCCATTTTCGTTATTTATTATTTTTGGGGACATGCTGCTTTTTTATATTTGTTGCCATTATTGTTTGTTTATATTTCATTCACTTCATTTACACTTTAATACATTTTTGTTTCTTACTTCAATGTGTGGACTTCTCTCATTGTTTTCATGCCTGTCAGAATGTGGGTTTTCACAGTCATGTGTTGCCATTGTGTGGGTCTGACGGACTTGTACTCATGCACATACTGCTTATTTGTTATCTATCATGTAATGGGTATTTCCATTTTGAATGGATGTAAAGCTTGGTTGGGTGTTTGGACTGGGGTGGCGTGGGGTGGGATTTGCGTGGGCATAGGAGCCTGGGATCTGTATTGTGATGACCTGTTGGCTGGGGGACATGAGTGGGGGCCTGGTGGAGGCTGCCCCTGACTGCTGGGGGGTGGGGGTGCTGGGAGTCATGAGTGGGGGCCTGGTGGAGGGTGCCCCTGGATGCTGGGGGGTGGGGGTGCAGGGGGACATGAGTGGGGGCCTGGTGGAGGGTGCCCCTGGCTGCTGGGGGGTGGTGGTGTAGGGAGACATGTGTGGGGGCCTGGTGGAGGGTGCCCCTGGATGCTGTGGGGTGGGGGTGCTGGGAGACATGAGTGGGGGCCTGGTGGAGGGTGCCCCTGGATGCTGGTGGGTGGGGGTGCAGGGGGACATGAGTGGGTGCCTGGTGGAGGGTGCCCCTGGCTGCTGGGGGGTTGGGGTGCAGGGGGACATGAGTGGGGGCCTGGTGTAGGGTGACCGTGGATGCTGGGGTGTGGGGGTGCAGGGGACATGAGTGGGGGACTGGTGGAGGCTGCCCCTGACAGCTGAGGGGTGGGGGTGCAGGGGGACATGAGTTGGACATGAGTGGGGGCCTGGTGGAGTGTGCCCCTGACTGCTGGGGGGTGGGGGTGCTGGGAGACATGAGTTGGACATGAGTGGGGGCCTGGTGGAGGGTGCCCCTGGATGCTGGGGGGTGGGGGTGCAGGGGGACATGAGTGGGGGCCTGGTGGAGGGTACCCCTGGATGCTGGGGGTTGGGGGTGCTGGGAGACATGAGTGGGGGCCTGGTGGATGGTGCCCTGCACTGCTGGGGAGTGGGGGTGCTGGGAGACATGAGTGGGGGCCTGGTGGAGGGTGCCCTGCACTGCTGGGGGGGTGGGGGTGATGGGAGACAAGAGTGGGGGCCTGGTGGAGGGTGCCCCTGGATGCTGATGGGTGGGGGTGCAGGGGGACATGAGTGGGTGCCTGGTGGAGGGTGCCCCTGGCTGCTGGGGGGTGGGGGTGCAGGGGGACATGAGTGGGGACCTGGTGGAGGGTGCCCCTGCATGCTGGGGGGTGGGGGTGCAGGGGGACATGAGTGGGGGCCTGGTGGAGGGTGCCCCTGACTGCTGGGGGGTGGGGTGAAGGGCGACATGAGTTGGACATGAGTGGGGGCCTGGTGGAGGCTGCCCCTGACTGCTGGGGGGTGGGGGTGCAGGGGGACATGAGTTGGACATGAGTGGGGGCCTGGTGGAGGGTGCCCCTGACTGCTGGTGGGTGGGGGTGCTGGGAGACATGAGTTGGACATGAGTGGGGGCCTGGTGGACGGTGCCCCTGGATGCTGGGGGGTGGGGGTGCAGGGGGACATGAGTTGGACATGAGTGGGGGCCTGGTGGAGGGTGCCCCTGACTGCTGGTGGGTGGGGGTGCTGGGAAACATGAGTTGGACATGAGTGGGGGCCTGGTGGAGGGTGCCCCTGGATGCTGGGGGGTGGGGGTGCTGGGAGACATAAGTGGGGGCCTGGTGGAGGGTGCCCTGCACTGCTGGGGGGTGGGGGTGCTGGGAGACATGAGTGGGGGCCTGGTGGAGGGTGCCACTTGATGCTGGGGGGTGGGGGTGCTGGGAGACATGAGTGGGGGCCTGGTGGAGGGTGCCCTGCACTGCTGGGGGGTGGGGGTGCTGGGACACATGAGTGGGGGCCTGGTGGAGGGTGCCCCTGGCTGCTGGGGGGTGGGGGTGCAGTGAGACATGTGTGGGGGCCTGGGGGAGGCTGCCCCTGACTGCTGGGGGGTGGGGGTGCAGGGGGACATGAGTTGGACATGAGTGGGGGCCTGGTGGAGGGTGCCCCTTACTGCTGGGGGGTGGGGGTGCTGGGGGACATGAGTGGGGACCTGGTGGAGGGTGCCCCTGCATGCTGGGGGGTGGGGGTGCAGGGGGACATGAGTGGGGGCCTGGTGGAGGGTGCCCCTGACTGCTGGGGGGTGGGGTGAAGGGGGACATGAGTTGGACATGAGTGGGGGCCTGGTGGAGGCTGCCCCTGACTGCTGGGGGGGGGGGTGCAGGGGGACATGAGTTGGACATGAGTGGGGGCCTGGTGGAGGGTGCCCCTGACTGCTGGTGGGTGGGGGTGCTGGGAGACATGAGTTGGACATGAGTGGGGGCCTGGTGGACGGTGCCCCTGGATGCTGGGGGGTGGGGGTGCAGAGGGACATGAGTGGGGGCCTGGTGGAGGGTGCCTCTGGATGCTGGGGGGTGGGGGTGCTGGGAGACATAAGTGGGGGCCTGGTGGAGGGTGCCCTGCACTGCTGGTGGCTGGGGGTGCAGGGGAACATGAGTGGTGGCCTGGTGGAGGGTGCCCATGGATGCTGGGGGGTGGGGGTGCTGGGAGACATGAGTGGGTGCCTGCTGGAGGGTGCCCTGCACTGCTGGGGGGTGGGGGTGCTGGGAGACATGAGTGGGGGCCTGGTGGAGGGTGCCCCTGGATGCTGGGGGGTGGGAGTGCTGGGAGACATGAGCGGGGGCCTGGTGGATGTGCCCTGCACTGCTGGGGGGTGGGGGTGCTGGGAGACATGAGTGGGGGCCTGGCGGATGGTGCCCTGCACTGCTGGGGGTTGCGGGTGCTGGGAGACATGTGTGGGGGCCTGTTGGAGGGTGCCCCTGGCTGCTGGTGGGTGGGGGTGCAGGGAGACATGAGTGGGGGCCTGGTGGAGGGTGCCCCTGACTGCTGAGGGGTGGGGGTGCAGGGGGATATGAGTTGGACATGAGTGGGGGCCTGGTGGAGGGTGCCCCGGACTGCTGGGGGGTGAGGGTGCAGGGGGACATGAGTTGGACATGAGTGGGGGCCTGGTGGAGGGTGCCCCTGGATGCTGGGGAGTGGGGGTGCAGGGGGACATGAGTGGGGGCCTGGTGGAGGGTGCCCCTGTATGTTGGGGGGTGGAGGTTCTGGGAGACATTAGTGGGGGCCTGTTGGAGGGTGCCCTGCACTGCTGGGGGGTGGGGGTGCTGGGAGACATGAGTGGGGGCCTGGTGGAGGGTGCCCCTCGAAGCTGGGGGGTGGGGGTGCTGGGAGACATGAGTGGGGGCCTGGTGGAGGGTGCCCTGCACTGCTGGGGAGTGGGGGTGCAGGGGGACATGTGTGGGGGCCTGGTGGAGGGTGCCCCTGGCTGCTGGTGGGTGGGGGTGCAGGGGGACATGAGTGGGGGCCTGGTGGAGGGTGCCCCTGACTGCTGTGGGGTGGGGGCGCAGGGGGACATGAGTTGGACATGAGTGGGGGCCTGGTGGAGGGTGCCCCTGACTGCTGGGGGTGGGGGTGCAGGGGGACATGAGTTGGACATGAGTGGGGGCCTGATGGAGGTTGCCCCTGACTGCTGGGGGGTGGGGGTGCAGGGGGACATGAGTTGGACATGAGTGGGGGCCTGGTGGAGGCTGCCCCTGACTGCTGGGGGGTTGGGGTGCAGGTAGACATGTGTGGGGGCCTGATGGAGGGTGCCCCTGACTGCTGGGGGGTGGGGATGATGGGAGACATGTGTAGGGGCCTGGTGGAGGGTGCCCCTGGCTGCTGGTGGGTGGGCGTGCAGGGGGACATGAGTGGGGGCCTGGTGGAGGGTGCCCCTGACTACTGGTGGGTGGGGGTGCTGGGAGACATGCGTTGTTGATCAGTAGTGCAAGGTGACATGTGGGTAGGCTGGGGGGCATGGCCATGGTGGATGGACTGCCTGCGGGACATGAGCAGGGGTGCAGGGTAGTCCCCTGTGGTGTGAGCTGCCTGCAAGGGCAGTGGAGGTTGTAGAGGGAACACCTGGGAGGACCCACACGGTCAATTCACTTGTAGTACTACCCGGCATCCCCGAAATACATGTACCCTGCTGAAATCGCGTGTGGAACTTCCCACGCACCCCGGAATACATGTACCCTGCAGGATTAGCTTGTGGAACTTCACGCGCACCCCGGAATCCATGTACCCTGCAGAATTAGCGTGTGTAACTTCATGCGCACCCCGGAATACACGTACCCTGCAGAATTAGTGTGTGGAACTTCCCGCGCACCCCGGAATACACGTACCCAGGCCAATCGCGTGTGGTACTTCCCACGCACCCCGGAATACACGGACCCAGGCAATTCACGTGTGGGACTTCCCGCGCACCCCAGAATATACGGACCCAGGCAATTCGCGTGTGGAATTTTCCGCGCACCCCGGAATACACGTAACCAGCCAATCGCGTGTGGGACTTCACGCGCACCCCGGAATACACGTACCGAGGCAAACCGCGTGTGGGACTTTCCGCGCACCCCAGAATACACGCACATGCTATTTTTCACACAGCGGGTGTCAATGTTTGTCGCGTACCCCTTTGCACGTCATTTGTCTTAGAGGGCCACCGTATGTGACATTCATCATGGCTGTATATAGGTGCTTTTTGTTGGCGCACATTTTGGCGCACATTTATTTCAGGGGCAGGGACACTACCACCTGCTTTCTTGTGGCGGACCTGTTTGGGCCTGTGCGCTGGTTTGTCCGTGCGCTGGTTTGCCCTTTTGGATTCCATGAATACGTGTTGTAGGCGAGCGTGTGGGCATTCCGTGCACTTGCCTCCTGTACTTCCCCCGTGACGCCAACATTTTGATGAGTTGTTCCCCATTCCGAGTGTTCCGCCCCGTGTTCCGCCTACTTTTGTTGTTTGCGCCGCGCTATGTGCGATTTCGCTGTGGCCGTGGTGCACGCCGATTTGCAATTCACTCCGTATCAAGCTGGCCACGCGTAAGCACACGGAAGACCACGCTCCTGCCCAGAATGCCGAATTACTGCCCCCCAGAGCCCCGAGCAGCCTCCCACGAGCCATCTGCTGCTGACTGCCTGCCTGCTGCCACCGTGCCCTGCCATTTTGTGTCTGCACATCTGCCATCTGCAGGGATCAGCTTGCTGTGTCCACCCCTGCTGGAACAGAAGACTCCCGACTGGTATACCATCGCTCCACAGCCCAGCCTCAGGACTCAGTTGCCCACCCAATCCTGCCTCTGGGGTTGCCATGTCGGGCACTGCAACATCTGGCACCAGTGGCAACCCCCGGCCAAAGAGGCAGAGGGGCACCAGCTTCAGTGCCACCGAAGTTGGTGTCCTGGTGGAGCAAGTCCTGGGGCAGTATGATGCCCTCTTCGGATCGTCACGCACCAACAAGGAAGGACGGGACAGGATCTGGGACGACTTGGTGGTTGCCATCAACGCGGAGGGGGTGGCAACCGCAACATCCAGAAAGTCAAGAAGCGCTGGGAGGACTTGAGGTCCAGGGCCCTCTTGAAGGCCCGGCGCTTCGTGGAGGGGGGCCGGGGCCGCATGAGTACCATCCAGGTGAGGGTCCTGGAACGTGTAGACCCAGTGCTCCATGCCCAGATCCTTGCGAGGCAGACCCGTCTGGAGTTGAGCAGTAAGTGGGCAAGCATTGCTGTGTGAGACAGGGCATGTTGCAGTGTGCTGGTTGTCTGATGCTTGCCTGTATGTGTGACATAGGCCGTGTATGCATGTATGTGTGCAGGGACATCATGGTCATGCATGTGAGACCAGTGATGTGTGAACCACACGGTTGGTGCATGTGTTTAAATGCAACATGGGGAGCCCTATGCGGATTGGACACATGAGAGCATGCCAGTCTCTGTTCCTGGACATGGGTGGGGGTGAGGGATGGGTGCTGGTGCCATGTACATGTATGGTATCCATGTCTGCGTGTCTGACCTGCGTGTCTGTGACTTGTGAATGCCATGGATGCATGACACATGTCTGTGACAATGTACAGATTCACAGATGCAGCCTAGTTATCCTTGTATCCACTGTGTCTGGGTTGTACAAGGCAAGATGGATGAAATTACGTTGATGTGTGTGCATGTGATAGGCATGACCCATGATGCATGTGAGTTCCATAACAACATTGTATGTTTGGAGAGTCCCTTGGACATGTATGCAAATGTCCATAGCATGTGCCATGCCTGTTACTGCGTGTGTTTTGCCTGCACTGACCCATGTGTTTTGGAGGGACATGATGGAAGTGATCTTTGACAGTGCCACTCATCTGCTATTGCTTCCTGTCTAGGGGACCATTGTATAGTACCCTGATGCTTGTGTTCTATGTCTCCCTCTACACAGCGGCAAGTGAAGAAGAGGGCGGAGACGGCGCTGTGGAGCAAAGCGACGGGGATGCCCCCACGGCTGCAGCAGAAGTGGTGGGTGAGCCCCCACAGGGGCTTGCAACAGCAGAAGACGGTGTGGAGCCATCCAGGTTGGTGGTTTCCACAGAGGAGGAGGAGGCCGCTACTGAGGCGCACATGGGGCCTGGTGGGGGCATCCCTGCTGGTTCAAGTGGTGCAGTCCAGGGGCAGGGGCAGGAAACAGCACAGGTCGCCGTGCAGGGGCCTGCGCATGTCACTGTCCCTGACACTGTGACTGCACCACCATGCACCAGCAGGGATGCCCCATCCCAGGCCCGTCCGCAGGTAGGGGGGATGTCCATGTCATCTGACTCCCCTCCACCTGCGGACGAGGGGACCCGTGGCCGTATGGAAAAGGTCCTGATTGGTTTCGCGTTGCGCACGGATGTCATTCGTGATGACGTGCATGCTTCCCGGGAGGAGCTTGCACGTCATCACGAAGAGCACCCTGCCAACGTGGCCCAGTTGGGATTGGCCGTGGTCGAGGGTTTCATACATGTGTCAACCAATCTGGCGGACCTCTCCTCCTCTGTGGAGACTATACGCCAGTTGTTCTCCATGCCGTCTTCCGGCCCAGATGCCACCAGGGCCCCCTGTGGACCTGCCCTGACCAATGCAGCCAGCTTGGTGGGGATCCCATCCCTGCCACAGTCGGGAGTCGGAGGTCCAGCAGGGGTGGACACCACAGCAACTGGACCCCAGCAGATGGAGGATGTGCCGGCATCATTGGGCAGGGCAGGTGCACGACGGCGTCAGTGGATTCCATCAGCCTGGATGCCGTCGTGCTAGCAGAGGCAGTTGCGTCGGAGGCAGCAGCGGAGTCAACGTGGGAGGCATCATGGCTCGAGGCAATCTACATCGGAGGGGCAGACATCGGCCGGAGGGCAGGAGGACCCAGGACGGGAAGTGTCTTCCGTGTGGCAGCGGTTGGGCCAGCAGATAGGTGCGGAGCGGCGGCGGGCAGAAGAGGCACGGCTCACGATGGTCAGGGCGGAGAACTCCATGCGGAGGGCCCTGAGGCGGGCCGAGTGCCTCGAGTGAATCTGCAGGGAGTTGGAGGAGGACATTTCGGCGTCCCTGCGGACCCTCAGGGCCATGGAACAGGACCGCCTCCGGGACATCGAACAGGAGTTCGATGATGCCCTGGCCCGGGACACCACGGAGTGAGCCGCTGGACTAGCCCGCCGCCTTTGTACATAGTTAATTAGTGTTAGGTTTTATTTCTTTTTTTTAATTTGGGGTGCTTGGACTATGACCCACTTTTTTGTATATAGTTATTAGTTAGGTAGGTTTTATTGTAGGTTTCATTTACATCGTTGGGATCATGGACCCTGGATTTGCTCTTTGTACATAGTTTGACAGCGGATTTGTGGCCTTCATCTTTTATTATTTTTTTCACCATGGAGCAATGGATTTTCACTTTACTTTCCCTTTGGATTTGCTTTGTTGGACAGTGACTTTGGACACAATTTCTTTACGGTTATTTTGGAGTCCCATTTTCGTTATTTATTATTTTTGTGGACATGCTGCTTTTTTATATTTGTTGCCATTATTGTTTGTTTATATTTCATTCACTTCATTTACACTTTAATACATTTTTGTTTCTTACTTCAATGTGTGGACTTCTCTCATTGGTTTCATGCCTGTCAGAATGTGGGTTTTCACAGTCATGTGTTGCCATTGTGTGGGTCTGACGGACTTGTACTCATGCACATACTGCTTATTTGTTATCTATCATGTAATGGGTATTTCCATTTTGAATGGATGTAAAGCTTGGTTGGGTGTTTGGACTGGGGTGGCGTGGGGTGGGATTGGGGTGGGCATAGGAGCCTGTGATCTGGATTGTGATGACGTGTTGGCTGGGGGACATGTTTGGGGGCCTGGTGGAGGCTGCCCCTGACTGCTGGGGGGTGGGGGAGCTGGGAGACATGAGTGGGAGCCTGGTGGAGGGTGCCCCTGGATGGTGGGGGTGCATGGGGACATGAGTGGGGGCCTGGTGGAGGGTGCCCCTGGCTGCTGGGGGGTGGTGGTGCAGGGAGATATGTGTGGGGGCCTGGTGGAGGGTGCCCCTGGCTGCTGTGGGGTGGGGGTGCTGGGAGACATGAGTGGGGGCCTGGTGGAGGGTGCCCCTGGATGCTGGTGGGTGGGGGTGCAGGGGGACATAAGTGGGTGCCTGGTGGAGGATGCCCCTGGCTGCTGGGGGGTGGGGGTGCAGGGGGACATGAGTGGGGGCCTGGTGGAGGGTGCCCCTGGATGCTGGGGTGTGGGGGTGCAGGGGGACATGAGTGGGGGCCTGGTGGAGGGTGTTCCTGACTGCTGGGGGGTGGGGTACAAGGGGATATGAGTTGGACATGAGTGGGGGCCTGGTGGAGGCTCCCCTGACAGCTGGGGGGTGGGGGTGCAGGGGGACATGAGTTGGACATGAGTGGGGGCCTGGTGGAGGGTGCTCCTGACTGCTGGGGGGTGGGGGTGCTGGGAGACATGAGTTGGACATGCGTGGGGGCCTGGTGGAGGGTGCCCCTGGATGCTGGGGGGTGGGGTGCACGGGGACATGAGTGGGGGCCTGGTGGAGGTGCCCCTGGATGCTGGGTGGTGGGGGTGCTGGGAGACATGAGTGGGGGCCTGGTGGAGGGTGCCCTGCACTGCTGGGGAGTGGGGTGCTGGGAGACATGAGTGGGGGCCTGGTGGAGGGTGCCCTGCACTGCTGGTGGGGTGGGGGTGATGGGAGACATGAGTGGGGCCCTGGTGGAGGGTGCCCCTGGATGCTGATGGGTGGGGGTGCAGGGGGACATGAGTGGGTGCCTGGTGGAAGGTGCCCCTGGCTGCTGGGGGGTGGGGGTGCAGGGGGACGTGAGTGGGGGCCTGGTGGAGGGTGCCCCTGGATGCTGGGGGGTGGGGGTGCAGGGGGACATGAGTGGGGGCCTGGTGGAGACTGCCTCTGACTGCTGGGGGGTGGGGTGCAGGGGGACATGAGTTGGACATGAGTGGGGGCCTGGTGGAGGCTGCCCCTGACTGCTGGGGGGTGCAGGGGGACATGAGTTGGACATGAGTGGGGGCCTGGTGGAGGGTGTCCCTGACTGCTGGTGGGTGGGGGTGCTGGGAGACATGAGTTGGACATGAGTGGGGGCCTGGTGGACTGTGCCCCTGGATGCTGGGGGGTGGGGGTGCTGGGAGACATGAGTGGGGGCCTGGTGGAGGGTGCCCTGCACTGCTGGGGGGTGGGGGTGCTGGGAGACATGAGTGGGGGCCTGGTGGAGGGTGCCACTTGATGCTGGGGGGTGGGGGTGCTGGGAGACATGAGTGGGGGCCTGGTGGAGGGTGCCACTTGATGCTGGGGGGTGGGGGTGCTGGGAGACATGAGTGGGGGCCTGGTGGAGGGTGCCACTTGATGCTGGGGGGTGGGGGTGCTGGGAGACATGAGTGGGGGCCTGGTGGAGGGTGCCCCTGACTGCTGGGGGGTGGGGGTGGTGGGAGACATGTGTGGGGGCCTGATGGAGGGTGCCCCTGACTGCTGGGGGGTGGGGGTGATGGGAGACATGTGTGGGGGCCTGGTGGAGGGTGCCCCTGGCTGCTGGTGGGTGGGCGTGCATGGGGACATGAGTGGGGGCCTGGGGGAGGGTGCCCCTGACTACTGGTGGGTGGGGGTGCTGGGAGACATGCGTTGTTGATCAGTAGTGCAAGGTGACATGTGGGTAGGCTGGGGGGCATGGCCATGGTGGATGGGATGCCTGCGGGACATGAGCAGGGGTGCAGGGTAGCCCCCTGTGGTGTGAGCTGCCTGCAGGGGCCGTGGAGGTTGTAGAGGGAACACCTGGGAGGACCCACACGGTCAATTCACTTGTAGTACTACCCGGCATCCCCGGAATACACGTACCCTGCTGAAATCACGTGTGGAACTTCCCACGCGCCCCGGAATACACGTACCCTGCAGGATTAGCATGTGGAACTTCACGCGCACCCCGGAATCCATGTACCCTGCAGAATTAGCGTGTGTAACTTCACGCGCACCCCGGAATACACGTACCCTGCAGAATTAGTGTGTGGAACTTCCCGCGCACCCCCGAATACACGTACCCAGGCCAATCGCGTGTGGGTCTTCCCACGCACCCCGGAATACACGGACCCAGGCAATTCGCGTGTGGGACTTCCCGCGCACCCCGGAATATACGGACCCAGGCAATTCGCGTGTGGAATTTCCTGCGCACCCCGGAATACACGTACCCAGCCAATCGCATGTGGGATTTCACGCGCACTCCGGAATACACGTACCCAGGCAATTCGCGTGTGGGACTTTCCGCGCACCCCAGAATACACGCTCACGCTATTTTTCACACAGCGGGTGTCAATGTTTGTCGCGTACCCCTTTGCACGTCATTTGTCTTAGAGGGCCACAGTATGTGACATTCATCATGGCTGTATATAGGTGCTTTTTGTTGGCGCACATTTTGGCTTACATTTATTTCAGGGGCAGGGACACTGCCGCCTGCTTTCTTGTGGCAGACGTGTTTGGGCCTGTGCGCTGGTTTGTCCATGCGCTGGTTTGCCCTATTGGATTCCATGAATACGTGTTGTAGGCGAGCGTGTGGGCGTTCCGCGCACTTGCCTCCTGTACTTCCCCCGTGACGCCCACATTTTGATGAGTTCCCCATTCCGAGTGTTACGCCCCGTGTTCCGCCTACTTTTGTTGTTTGCGCCGCGCTATGTGCGATTTCGCTGTGGCTGTGGCGCACGCCGTTAGATATCCTGTGCGTTGGCGTGCGCCGCACACTTTTTCAGCGCACATCCGATATTTTTCTCGCGCACAGCCTTCCATGAATCGATGTGCGCTGGTTTCCCTGCGATTTTCGCACTTGCACTGCGATTTTCGCACTTGCACTGCGAATCGCACGTTTTGGCACCTCTGCGCAGGAATTTTCGGCGCACATTAATTCCATGAATCGACACCTTAGTGTCAATTGGAATTAACGATGTGGCAAAACATAAGACACATCTGAATAAATTAGTCCATTGGGTATTGAGCTGCTGTGGGGAGTGGTTATTCTCTCTACAGCTTAGTTAAAAAAGGATACAAAAGGAATAGAAAAGCATAGTTCTCAGAAAAATCAGAACATTGAAACTTTTGGAGCTTCTGCAAATACAAAATCCAATTTGACATCTTCAAAAAGGAGGGTAGTTTCAAGGAGCAAAATAAGCCCTACTCCCTCGATGCGCCAGAATGTAGAAAGGATTTCCAGCTTTCTACTGCCTCTGCTCGGCCTTCTCGTCTGACAGTGTCTCCTGATTATTTCTCAACAGCTCTGTATACCCCTCCCAGAATCATTCTTTATATAGCTTTCTCTATGAATTTTTTTCATATATCAAATGTTTGTGTAAACAAAAAGCAATGTTTGATCTTAGTATAAACTACATTCGTAGTTACATCCAGCCTCACCCAGAACACCCGTCAAATTTAGTCCATTGTAGTCCATTGTAGTACATAGGACATTGTTTACAGTTTACTAGAACCCTAGGTACTAATTAAACAAAACAAAACCTCCACTGGAGCATGGCCCAGACTTTTGGTTTACTATATTTCATTTGTGTGTCATAAAAGCTGATTGCTTAGTTTGCATCCTGGATTTGCATGGAAGACAGCAAAAGAGACATTTGTTATTGTTAGCTTGAACGCAATGCACACGTACAATTACATGGTGCGCTTTACTGCCAAGCTCTCTGTGCTTTCACATTTCTACACTAAGCATCACAAAGGAATACACTGTAATAACGCCCAAACCTCCTAACCTCGCTGTTACCCTGATCAGCTAGAATATATGACACCCCCCACAAGTAGCAGAACAAACTGTGGTGGATGCCTAAGAATAATGGAAATAAGAGTGAAGAGTCATAAGAACATAATTAAACAACATTACACCAGTTGCTGATGTTCACTCAAGTTCTGCACTGACACCTAAAATAAAACACTAATTAAACAATATGAACTGAACATTCTGAATTTTAGATTTTTTTGCGGATACGTTATGCAATTCCTACTGAAGTATCATTATCTTTCCATAGATCCACAGAGCCAGTCAGAAAATTGGAAAGCCATCTGTTTTAATCCAGCATTCTATTCTCCAAAGATTGGTTAGAGCATAGAGAGGGCAACCTAAACTAAAACAATGCAAATTGTTTATACTTCATCGTTGTTACTGTCCTGTCACTCAAGTGCTTAGAATGAATGATGATACACTGTTAAACACACTGCATTTCACTAGAGCAGTAATGGTACCGATTTTCAACATAAGCCAAGTCTTAACCTGTGTCTTCTTTGTTCCATGTGGTCAAGAAGGGCACTCTGCTTGTTCCTTCTGCTGTGTTGCATCAATTTAACTCTTGTAATATCTTTGGGGAGCATCAATCAAGAAGTTACAATATAGCACTATAAAAGAACTAGTTTCAATTCAAGCCAAAGAACAAAAGGAAGTTGTTTGTGTGATAAGCAGATTTTGCCTTCCAAAAAAGATTATCTTTACAAATGCTAATTGCAAAATTATTTTATTTTTTATTTGCAGACACTATTGAATTGAAAATGTGTGTCTGATACTAAACCCCTCCTGAAGATCCGTCCAGAATTGAATAGGAACGGTGAAACACGTATAGAGAGGCTAATTTTGAGAGGCAAATCGAATGAAAAATATGATATATCAAAATATTAATAAGCATATGGCATAAACTTCAAATTGCAATATCTTCTTCTTTCAAGTTGAAATCTTAGAAACAAGGGAATTATAACAATTTAAGTTGGTGCAAAAAAAACATTTCTCCCTAACCTATACTATTTTCCATTCATTTCACCCAGTTTGAGTGAGAATGAATTGAGCATGAATTCATGCAATACATTTGGTAACATACACATATAGATATTTAGATAAAACGAAATGCATTTATTTAAAACATAATTTAAACAAAACTAAGCAGTGTTTTGAGCCTTTCATGCCAGTTGTTAATGTGATGAGTGATGTCTTTATCATTACGCTGTGCTGATAATATTATGGGGGCAATATTCAAATATAAATACACCGATAAATAGACTGATTACATATCGTGTGTATCCCATTGCCTACAGAAGTCGGTAAGAAACAGTGGTTTAAAGTAATGCATGGTTTAATATTGGGTAAATATAATTACTCCCTTCTCTTAATATTTGATATGAACCCTGAAATTTGATGTTCCACTGATTAACAAACATTACCACACTGCCCTGAAGCTTTTAAACCAACAGGCCAGGTGCATCACGTGTTATGGGGATATTCATCTTCAACTAAATTGTATACAATTGAGGATAGTTTCCTCAAAAAAGGGTTGGGTCTTCCAGTGTCAACCCCAAATGTGATGTTATGTCTGGACTTTAACCAGCCCCTTATATCTGACTTAATTAGCATCACTCTAGTCTGATACTGGTTGGTCCTTAACCCATTGGAGCAAATGTAGAGAGACTATGGGGGATGCCTTATCCCAAAGCAGAAGCCAAAACCTGAAATGATGCTCCCATGTGTGGGCTAAACTGCAGGGGCTAAACTTTGTGGACCTTTGGCATAATCTGCAGCGAAAAGTAGCCACCATAAAGTCTTTATTAGCTTGTAGATTTTAGTATGATCCGAGGGAAAGAGTATATTTTGCATGTTCTAGGTCCACCCTCATGACTGATTATTGCAACAAAGTTCCTTACCACTGTCACATGGACAACACCAACTGTTGTAAACGTAGACACCAAACCACACACATGACACCACAAGTAGGAAGGCATAGTACACGATGGATGCATACTACAAAGACGTGTGAGGACAGCCCTTAACCCACTATGTTTGTTACCCAACAGTAAACAGGTTTAGTAGCCAACCCATTTCCCGACAACAGCTATGCCCACAATACACAGTCACATCAAAGCAGCCATATAGATCACGATAATTAAGTGTACTGCAGGAAATATGCACATCTCACCATATCCCTTGTGAGCCTGCACCTGCTGTACTGTGCAATCCATAAATGTCCACCTCCGTCCCCCTGATGCTGTGTCATGTTCACTCATACAGCAGCAACTTCCCCTCCAATCGCATCAACCATCTTCCCACGCAGCATGCCTCGTCAGAGAAATACAAAACAATGTAAGGGCAGGAAACACATCCACACACCCAAACATACAGAAACATGTACGCCCCTGAGTGACATGCAACAAATGCAAACAATAACTTACCAGCCACTCATCACCATGTGTCCCGGCACTCATGCAGCCAGATATGCCCACCTCATGCCAATGCAATAGAAACACCCCACAACGTGACACCTTACACAGCTACAACACCTACACTGCCTACCCCCCTGAGTGCCATACAGTGAAAGACCATGTAACACTTACCTATTATCCTACAGTCAGTACAACACTGAGAGGATCCCCAAAAATAAACCACTTAGAGGATGGAAACCCAGGATCACCTTGGAAGTACTCCCAATGTCACGATATGGCATCACCTGATGAACATGGCAATGGGACAGTGCAGTAAACACTATCAGGGGAACCGATGATGTAAATTCGCAGAATTTGTGATGGAAAAATTCACCAATTGCACAGAAAACAGGATCTAGCAGAAGGCAGCACTTCACAGAGGCAGCTGCCATACTGGAAGTCAGGACACTGAGGCAACTGCATGAAAAAACATAAGCAGACATAAGAAAGCAATGAGAAACAGATGCCAAGAACACTGGCACACAAAAGGGAGCAGGCAACAGGAAAGTTTAACGGAAGGTAGACTTCACCAGGACTGCATTTAATTGGGTCAAATGTGCTTTGAACTGAAGGGAGCACAGAGATGCACTCAGCAGCTGTCAACAGGCCTCATAAAATGTGCTGGTATACTGTGTGCGGTACATGTTCACCATGCCAAACAACCTCTGGCCAATGGTGTGTGCCTGGTGTCTGTGTAGAACATGGCATCCCACAAATGGCCAGCAATGGTGTTATGTGTGTGGATGTGTCTTGGGACAGCACCCTCAGAAGGGGAAGATGAACCAAGATTTGACTACCTGCATGGGCAGAAATAACTATTAAAAAATAATTGTATGTATGGGATACCACGTGGCAGGCAAGACATATATGAAAAGTTCAAGGAAACACCATCACTACCATCACCATGTGTCACAGCACGCAATCAGCGGGCCTGCCAGCCTCATGGCAACTCACCAACAAAGGCCGTATAGTGACAGCCTCACTCACAACTAGGACCCCGTAACTAGTGCCCCCTGATTGACTTGAGAAAACAGCATGCATAGACTCAACAGCCTACCATAATCATGTGTCAAATGCACCCATGAAGCTGGACCCTTTCACCTCAATACAATTAAAAGAAAAATGACCCCACACAGACAAATGACAGGCAACACCCATCATGAAAGACTCATTTTTGCTACATCCTCGCAAAGAAGTGCCTACAACCACATACCCATACCCTATACCAACCAACACCCCCCCCCCCCGTTGGATTCCACAGTTAATGGACCTCAGGACAACATGCAGCTGTTCACTTTAGCCCCCAACAGACCACACACCCTGAGTGAGACTATCCCAGTAAATGTGCATGAATTCCAGGGTGCACTCCCAACTCACAAGGAAGAACAGATGAAGACAAGCTGCGGGGAGTGGACGATGTAACACTTGCATGGGCCTACAATGTGCAAGGATAATGCACACTCTCTGAAAGTGCTGGATGAGATGACCAAGGAATGCAAACCAAAAAACATGCAACACACCCCTGTGTAGATAACCAGAAACAAAAAATGTACAAAAAATAATCGGAATGGGTAACACAGAAGCGGTCTGTCAGGGCTACGCAATGCGCATATCTGTACAACCCTACATGCCGCAAGTGTGAAAAACCTGTCTTGTGGAGTCAATGTACACAGATGCCCAGAATAGTGTCACCAGAGTCTACGTCATGAAGTAGTGCAGCTGAGGATGAGCAGACCTGACCACGGACATGTATGGTCCATGTGGAACAGTGGCAGGGCAGGTCATGTAAATGGAATGGGAAGTGGCACAGGTTAGAGTATTGTGCACAGGGAGTACACCTGCAGGGCCCAGTAGGAAACATGGGGCCAGGTGAAGTAGAAGGGTGGCAGTAAGGTGATATCATCACAGTTAGTGAGGCAAGTGTTGGAGAACCAAAATACACAGAGTGTAATGCACAGAGAATGCATGCCGTCAATTAGTATGGACATCCAGAATGAAGCAAATGCTGCCTATGGCTAAAGTGTGCCAAGTGCTGCCCAATCACTTCCATTAATTGCGTCATTTGGGAAAGTGAATGTACCAAAACAATGCACCTGCATAGAAGTGTAACTGCACATACACAAACATGCATTTGGACAGACATTTAGCATAACTCATGGAGTACTGCCTTAGCTAGTAGAAATGTGCCATGCATGCAAAGACCATGGTGACCAATAAAACTGACACAACACGAGAGACAGCGCACATGCTCACCTCCTGACAGAGCTGTTATGATGTGATTTCCTCATCACCTCCACCGGGAACTGTACCTTCAAATGTATGAAAGGAGGCCAAGTACCAGGCAGGGAACATGGGGACTAGGGACGTGAAAGTGTGGAAATCCCATGGAGTGCAGTCACTGCAACAACATGGGACATTGCATTTCACCTGCCTTAGTTGACGATCATGCATACAGCACATGTGTCAAGATTCCCTCAAACCATTGTTACCTAAACATCCCATCCTGTCGACCTCAAGGCAACCATGGCAATTGACAACACTGTGCATGGTTGATATATGAAATGATATGACATTTATAATGTGCCTATACACAAGTGTTTCAAGGCACAACGAGGCAAGGGAGGGGAAAAAAAGGGAGGGCAAGACAACAATCTTACTAGGCGTAGTGACATTGAGATTGCGCAAGTGCAGGGGAACGGGAAGGGGAAAAGTGCCAGGAGAAGGGGAGGAGGAGCAAGTGCAAAACATAGGATAAAAACATCAAAAAAACAAGTCGTGCAACACAGAATCAAAACATCAATAAACAGGTAGTGTGGCCAGCAACTAGCAGTGCAAGGGTAAGTGAAGACAACAAGAGTCTGATAAGTGCAGGGGAGGGGACAGTAGGGTTGCAGATACAAACAGGTGCAGAATTGCCATGAGGCAGTGCAGGTGTGCAAATCGGAGGGCAGGGACCTGGGCCAAGTCTATAGGGTATCTAGGTGACAAGTGTAGTATCAGACAGGTGATCAGCAAGGAAGAGAGAAGACAGAAGCAAAAAGGAAAGTCTTGAGTTGCTTCCAGAACCAGAGATGGTTCTGCTCAGAGGCAGGAGAGGGAGGCGCCAGCCATACAGAAAGATATGCCCACAACTCGTTGCTTGGAAAAGCGACTGACCCTCCAGGAGTTAGAGTTGGAGGAGCGAAGAGCTTGAGTAGGAAGATATTTCCAAAGAGAGAGTTGGAGGTATTGCGGTCCAAGTCCCCAGACGGCCTTGTCGACAATACAAATGGTCTTGAACTTGATCCTTGCAGCCACTGGAATCCAATGGAGAGATTTCAGGACTGGAGAAATATGATCCCTGGGTTTGAGGCCAAGAACAAGCTTCACAGTCCTGTTCTGGATGAGTTGCAGAGGACAGAGACTAGAGGCAGACAGATTTAAAAAGATGACATTGCAGTAGTAAATCCTAGAGAGAATCAGAGCTGTGGAAATAGAGAGCTTCTGGGGGGAGGATAGAAAAGAAGAATACCTCTGAGGAGGTGCATTTGGTAGTTTGACTACTTAGAGACGTCAGAGATGTGAGGAGAGAAGGAGAGTGTGGAGTAGAAGATGACCCGGAGGTTCTAAGCTTCACAGGTGGGTGCAGGAAGATGGCCAAGGGAGGCCGGCCAGAGGGTGGCAGGAAAAGATGGTGCAGGTTTGCCGATGAGGAGGATCTCCGTCTTACTGGCATTCAGACAGAGATCATTGGCGGCACACCACTCCTGTATTGCAGATAGACAATCCAGGATGAGAGAAGTAGAAGAGGCAGAGGTGGGGAGCCTGAAAGCATCCAGAAACAGAGCAGAAAGGACTAGAAAACAAAGCGCTAATTCAATCACAATGACTGCCTCAAGTTCTGGTGTATATGCAATGATGGACAAAAAGCAGCAGGTGAATGAGTTTGTGGGCATGCTGCTCAATGCACCACAGTCAAATACATTATGAAACACAGGTACATTCACACTGCGTAAAATGTCATGTGTTGTTAAAGCTGCGAGGTCGCAGGTGATTTATTGTATTTCAAATCAGCTTTTTGTTGTCAGCGTGACATGTGTTTCGAGCTTGTACTCTTTACTAGTTATTTAATTTGCTCGAGAAACACGGAATAGTGACCCAGAAAAATGGCAGCTAGAAGAGCACAACTATTCTATTCAAGGGTGGCGGGCTAGCCGTTCACCAAAAACAGTATTTCTTACAGCAAGGAGAGCGTTGCGGTCCCTTGACAATGGGTTACCACGCCGAAATGCTAAGTAAGAGCAGCATATGTTTTGTTTGGATTTAGAAATCCAATGATTACCAGTATCAATCGAACTCAGGCGCTCTGTTGTCTTTTTTGTTTCCTGGCACAATTGGTCCCTTGGAACCTATGAAATGGATGACATCTTAGCTTTTGTGAATACGCATGGTTGACTGCAGATCTGTCCGTTCCGCATGTATTTATTGATCCGCATTTATTTAATTCTGAAATAAATAGATAATCTCCTTGCAAGGTTTTAAGGAAGTTATGTAAGTCATTTAACCAAAGCATTACTTTGCTTAATCAAGTACTGTAACTCTTAGATCGCCAAATTCCAACATAATGCAACCACCTCTTGTCTTTCTCATCGGAGCATGCATGTAATTAGAGTATTAGAGTCAGTTTGCCACACAGAAGTATGCCGCCTCTCCCATAAATGCATGACGTTTTACTCTTAAACAAATGGATGTAACCAATCATGGTACATACAAATTACACTTTATTGTATTGTTGATTTCTTATGATGTACATTCCAATGAACTGCATAGCCTGGGTGAATGACTTGAAGTAAATAAAAGTATTCAAAAGCTAAATATGCATGCAAACTGAAAATATAAACAAGGTCTAAAGGACGATGAAAGCATGCTGATATCTGCTTTGATTCTTAGGCACTATGCTAAAAATCCAATAAAGCCTCCAGAGCTGATAGAACTTTGTTGGGAAAATGGCCTGCCAGAGCCAATGTGCACAGGGAAACAATGAAACACTCTGTGCCTCTGGAGTGTTCTACTAATTTGAACATCTTGAGTTTGCAGATTTGAGTCAGCGTATGCTTAACTCAAATCACCACTATCCTGCAGAACCCACTTATTGGCCAATTACATTGCTGAGTTTTCAATGTGGCTCTGAGCATGAAGGTCCACTGACATTCATTGAGGACACCATTTAAAAGGTGTACAGCAGTCTATACAATGTTGATGAATGTGGTCACAAAAATATGCACACATAAACCAGATAGTGGCCCCTACAACTATCCAGAGGTGGATAAATCAGTTGGTCATCTGTTGGTCATTAAAGGTCTCCTATGCCCTCTGGTCAAGATTATGACAGAATGTACATATTACATGGCAGAGTGTATGGAACATAACACAAGTGAACCTAATGTGTTGGTCATTCTGTTCAATCTTATAAAGAATGCATTGGTTCTGTACATTAATGTTGTAGTATATGGAATCACCAACTTAATGCAAGAAACAAGCAACTCTGTGCAGACATATGCATGTATTACTTGGCTAATTGAACTAATTACATTAATTCTGGAAGTATGTATTCCTCGTTGAAGTTAAAGTTACTGTTGTCAGTAGACAATTCATAGAGCAACTAGCTTATTAGACTCTAAAGCATTAAACAGAACATTGGTCAAACCTAGAGTTCTGGGCAACTGTGTACCCTAAAACCAATGTGTAGGTTGTCCATTCAGTGAGTGGGGAACGTTTTTTTCTGAATTTGTCAATTCTCATAGACGATTTTCTTGTGTCTAATCGGGTAACACAATATACATAGTTTCTTTTATTTTTGGAATAACCTGGTACGTGAGAGAGAAATAATGAGAGAGAGAGAGACAGACAGGCAGAGAGAGAGAGATAAAGAGTGAGAGAGCAAGAGAGAGACAAAAGAAACTGTGGGTTGTTACTATTGGACCTTTTTTATGTGAGAACATTTTGTGTCTTTGGGTGATGTTGGGAAGAGTATATTAAGATCATTTAGCAATATGGAAAATATACCAGATGGGAATTGGCCTGCAGAGGTTGGACATGGGAGCATGACGTTTCACTGATATCTATTTGGCACTGCTCACTAATGCACCAGCCATTCTGTTTCATAACATGAAGTTCTAGATATTTTTACAAAAACATGATTGATCAATTTTTCACATCTTACAGAAATGCAATTGAACCATGTTTTGTGTTTCGCTTTTGAAAAATGTACGCTCTTTTTCTCCCCAGTCATAATTAACCTCTTTATATAACCAATGATCACACTCCTAGATGACCCAAATGTTGTGAAACACTATTACATTGATGATACACAATTGTACTTAAAGTACAAAGGCACAGAATATATCGCTTGCCTTTGTTCATGCTGTGAAATCCTTCAAACATGGATAACAATGGTGTACTTAAAGTGTAATACCACTAAGACTGAATGCATGCTCCCGTTCACCCCTTCCAGCAGTAGCACACACAAAGGGGGTAATTCATGGATTTTTTGCGAAAAAAAAACGGGATCTGTGCGCCATTCTGCCCGCAAATCCCTGTTTAACAAATGGGGATCCTGTTTTTTTTGGCGCAAATAATCCATGAATTACCCCCAAAAGGTAAGGATGGACGGGTTCAGGCCTCAATCCAAACACTCGTCAAAATCCTCATGCTTCATTGTGGATAGTATTCTATTCTTATGACAACACACTGCAATAAAGACTCAACAACTCTGCTTCACAAGATCAGGCCTGTCATACTGTCCTAGGGCTTCCACATGGTGGCGCAGGCCCTAATGACCTCACACATTGGTGGGTAAATGCCATCCTTGTAGGGCGCCTGCATTCTCACAATGTCCCCTTCAAAGCAGACTACCAGGTGTCAGCTCACATCACTGGATCTAGGAAAATTAACCACATCAACCTGATCTGGTATGAATTACACTGGCTCCACATGGTGGCTAGGATTTGGTCCAAAACATTGTGTCTCACCTGCAAGTCTATTACCACCAGTATGACAACCTACCTGATAGCCAAACTAAAAAGATCATGAGGCACATGGACATCTCACAGTAAGACCGTCTGTAGACTGGAAACCTGAATGCTCACAAGGAGAAAAGTAGGGAATGGTCCTTCTCAGGCTACTCCCCAGTCCTCTGGAACTCCACCCAGTGGCAATTCTGACTGCTCCATATCTCTGTGAGTTTAGGAAAAACCTGAAGACCTGGTTCAACTAACAAAACCTAGGTTTAACCTAGATTCTTGCTATCTTATGCAGTCCACTGTCCTTATATTGTGCGGTGATCATTATTATTAATATTTACTTAATGACATGATACCTTCTAGCTCCCAGTGAATCTTTCTATGATCTGTGCTGTTTTGTGCTTCAAAAATATATAAGAAGAAGAAGAAGAAGAAGAAGAAGAAGAAGAAGAAGAAGGAGAAGGAGAAGAAGAAGAAGAAGAAGAAGGAGAAGAAGAAGGAGGAGAAGAAGAAGAAGAAGAAGGAGGAGAAGAAGAAGAAGAAGAAGAAGAAGAAGAAGAAGAAGAAGAAGAAGAAGAAGAAGAAGAAGAAGAAGAAGAAGAAGAAGAAGAAGAATATCGTCATAACTGTATAGACTTGTTACCTTATGCATTTAATTGGTCATATACCGGAGCCTGTGAAAGGTGCATCCGTGTTTTACTTCATTGAATTTGAAGATGCGTTATTGCAAGCTTTGAAAAGGAGTGCCTTTTTAAGTCTGCTGCCGTACAAATCTGTGAGTAACAACAACGGATTTTCATAACTGTATATTGCTAGTAACTTATTTCCAAATACATGTTCCACCAGTTTCATGGGTCATCGTAGATATTACTGATCCACTCAACTTTGTTTTCGATTTACCACCACTAAACAAATTGGAAAGTATTTCTTAAGTATTGATTTAGCAAGCAGACTGTTCATACTAAAGCTAGCCAATGCCAACCCAATGTCAACCATACATTTACAGTTGTTTATCAACTGATTTGTATCTGCTGTCTAAAACAGTTCCGTAAATGTTTAGCAAATGCATTCAGTAGTTATTCTAGCATTGTGTGCTGCTTAATAGGTGTTACATAACTACTTAGTAAACAGTGTTTGAAATGTTTATATACAGTTGTAAATGCTTATGAAGCAGTTCCGCAAATGCCAATATTAATGCTGAAAATTCTACTTAAGACATGATTTTAATAATTAGGTTAGTATAGCAACAGCCAATGAAATGCTAAATGCTGCACTTATCTGACCTCTAAAATAGTATGATTGCAATCAGATGCTCATACATCTTCCATTACTGCCGAAGACGGTTATATGTGATCATACCGATCGAAATTACAGAGTGGTAATTTTCATTGCGGACAAAATACCAAATGTTTTATTTTTTCATTTGGGGACGGGGTTCCCCCAAGCCTCTGTTTTGTTATCCTTAAAAAGCCACCCCAACCCCATCCTGACCAATTTGAACCCCTTTACCCTATTAACCTTTATTTATTTAATTAACGTTTGCCGTGTTTTTCGGTGTTATGGTCCACTCTGAAATTTTCCACTCTGTAATGTTTTGGATATATTGACAGGATACCACCAAGACAACTGCATATGGTGCACCGCGAAGCACCGCAAAGGACTGTTGGCTGTTCTGGACTAAGTTGCTAGCTGTTTCTGTGCCGCCTGGAAAATCTACTCTGTGAATTTGTCACAGTAAATCTCACTCGCACGGCCGTTTTCGCAAGGAGGAAGTCTTTCTGTGTAACCCCTTGCAGTGCCTGACTCTCGTTAGGTCCAGGTGATTGAGCCTTTTTTTTTTTTTTCCCTCTCGGCTTTGGAGAAAGGACTGTATGCGCTTTGGAGAAAGGACTGTATGCGCTTTGGAGAAAGGACTGTATGCTCTTGGACTGTGGGAGGTGCTAATTCAAAAATTACATGTTTAGCATCCCACTAATTTTTGTATTTTTTGTGTTGCTTTAAAGGTACTTCGTGATTGGCCCGCGCTTGGCAACGCTCTTTACGCCTCCCTTTATCCTCAGCTTTCCGCCGCACCCGCGCCGCGCACCGTGAAGCACCGCAAAGGACTGTTGGCTGTTCGCGGTGCGCGGCGTGTGGCGTGGGAGTGCCCCGGTTTTTTGGCAGGTATTGTGTGTCAGTTGAGACTTACATTCATTCTGCCTTTTGTTATCAGACGTATTTGTTTTACACTTTACATGGTCCAGTCGATGTAATTTACAGTTTGGTGTGCACTGTGTTCTCTCCCTTCGATCAGGTGCAGATAGTTATTCCCATGGATTCCACACTAGTGACACTTAGGAATGGCAAATGCCTAAAAGAAGTAACAAAAATCTCGCAGTCTTCCAAGCCCTGTAAATCAAATACGGAGGCTGATCAATTGAGGGAAGCCTCGAAACAATTGCCTTCTTTTAGTGCCTCTCATACTCCCACTTCACATACCATAGAAGCAACGTCTCCCCCTCGACTTTCTCTGTCTTTACAAGACGCTCCCCTGTTGCCTGATACTTTGTTTGTTGACAAACTAAATACTCCCTTTTCATTAAAAACAGCAAACGATGTGGACACCATGTCCGATGTTTTTTCGGGGGAAATTGTTAATCGCCCCTTGCCATTTCTGATACCTCGATGCTGGCACCTGGTGTGATATCTGCCCTAGAGCGTCGCATTAGTCTCGCTTTGGGACCCTCTACGCCAGCTGCAGCCTCTTGTGGTTTACGGGAGCAAGTACACTTCCATCCTCTCATACTCCCAGACTCATTTCGATCCAACAAAATTGCGCAAGAGTGCCTTGCCCCTAAAACATTGGGAAGTTCGCCTCAAACCACTTTTTCTTCAAATAGAAATCTGCATTTTGAAGAGCCTCTCATTCATGATTCTACTCTTAAAAACTTATCTCAAGAGTTCACTACTGCTCAGGTACACTCCCCACCACTAATATCTCCCATACCAACTGATGTGAACTCTTCCCATCTGATTGAACAAGAGTTACACTCTTTCCCAGTCCTGTCTCGTATTCTCAATTTACTCGACAAAGGACATGAATTTACGCATGAACTCCTAAAAGACTTAAGAAATTCTATTTCATCTAATTCGCTGCAACTTACTAAACTTGAGGGCTTTATTCTGAATCAAGAAGCTAGTCATAACTTTCATGCAGCTTACCCTCAACATCTGGCGGAGGCTGTAGGAAAGAGTCTGCCTCTTATCCCTGTTAAGCAAGTCTGTACCTTTGCGGGTGCGCCGGAAAGCTGAGGATAAAGGGAGGCGTAAAGGGCGTTGCCAAGCGCGGGCCAATCACAAAGTACCTGGACCTAACAAGAGTCAGGCACTGCAAGGGGTTACACAGAAAGACTTCCTCCTTGCAAGTCTGCACCTCGCAAAGCACTCAAACAGTAGATGCTCCCCTTCTGCTTAATGGTATGCCTACTTCTTTTGCGAATGCAGTAGCACAATCGGCATCAGTGGATTGTACAAATTCCATCTCTTCTTCCACTGAATTAGCCGAAATAGCTAAACTCCAACATGAGAGAATTTTCCAAATAGAACAAATTATGATTAATTCAAAATTATTTGATTTGGAAGCTATTGGAACGGAGTTACCACCCCCTTTGACTGCTTCACATGTCATTAATATTCCTTCGCCAGATAGTCCATCTGCTCTTACAAACCTTTTAGATGGCGACGACTCCGTTTATACCGATAGACCAGCAAATTTATACCATCCCTCACGCAGAATGAAAAAGGCATACCAGAGAGCATTGAAACGCAAAAATAAATCCAAGGCAAATAAAAACTCTTCCTCTTCTCCTGATTATGTAGCACCCGTCCAGCAAGGCTTTGTTGCTACTTGCGAAACACTTGATGCCTCTATGAACATCTCGCAGTCGGAATCTGAAGATTTACAACTAAATTCGAGTCAACTAAATGAAGAAAGCCAAATTGCCCTGCAACTGAAATCCGTTAAAAAAACACAAAAAGAGAAAAAAAAACCTTTACGGTCTACATATCTCCAACCTATTCCAGAAAATTCCTTAGAAGATCAAAAGGCCGTAATAGGTGCTGTAGGTGGCGGAGGCAATATGCCGCCTGTCGCCTCTTGTCAAGCCAATTTGTGCATGTTTTTTCCTGCTATGGAGAATAAAAAAACCTCAAGCTCAACTAGTGTGGCTGACTCTAAGTCAGATGTTGTGGATTATAACACTTCTAATCTGCCCTCTGCTCAAGTGTTGAAACATCTTCCTTCTCTTAAAGTTTCGCAGATAGAACCCACAACTTCCTCCCTACAGAATAGTACCCCTCAGTCGTTATCTTCTGATGTGTCTGTACAAAATTCTACTCTGTTGTCAGCTGAATCAAAATCCACCATTATACAGCCTGTGCCTATTGCAACTTCCACATGTTCTGGCTCTATGCTGCCTGCACCCATTTGTGTTGAGAGACACGAGGAGTCAGCTTTATCCATGCCAGTCGGTCCTTCTACTCCAACAATCTCTATACTCAATAGAAATCTAGCTGCCTCCAATGATATTCCTGACGAAACTCAAACACTGATTGGCTGGTCCAGCAATTCCCTAATTAATGGCACGGCTCCTATTAACCGTTCCTTCTTGATGGACACGTTGTATAAAATTCCCTCTTTACGCAATCTTATTTCACAAGATGTTGATTGGATAAAACTGCCTTCGATTAACAACAATCGGATGTTGTGCAAAGTCTTTTCTCCGATTGTTGCAAAACTTATTTGGGAACACAAAAATGACTTGTTATTTTTGGGATTGGAATTGCATGCTTTCTCAGCTCTAGAAAATGCGATGCAATTTCTAGAATTCATTCCTCCTCGGCTTGTAAAAAATTCTAATATTTCGAAAGATTCTTTGGCTGACACATCAGAAAATGCTAAAATCGTAACACAACTGGCCTCCTTGACCTCAGCTTTGAATGGTTTTTTGGGGACCTTACCTACTTTACTCCCTCTTAATATACCGGCAACATCTACCTCTTCTTCAGCTGTAAACTCATAATGTAAAAACTTCATTTTTCAGTCTTGGAATTGTTGTGGCTTTAAGAAACTTCTAAATCAGTTTCAAAATAATGCTGCAAACTCACTCCCTACTATTATGTTTCTACAAGAAACTATGTGTTCCAACAATTTTTCCCTAGATGGCTTTACAGCATTCCATCATGTAGTGACTCAACCATTAATAGGGTGCCCAGTAGGAGGCATTTCCATACTACTCAACAATGAGTTACGATTTACAATTTATAACCAAGTTGCTACTCAATTATTCTTGATGGTTGATGTTAATATCAATATTTATGAGATAAAGAGAATGGTGCTTATATCACTTTATTGGAATCCTTCCTCTCTCTCGATTGTTGATGCACTTGCCTTGCTTAATGATCTGCTCATGGATATTCATTATTATCACCCTCCTGCAGAGATTTTAATTGGTGGTGATTTTAATGCACACTTATATGCAGCCTCCTCTGATACTCCCTTATATATGCTACTTCACAACATGCCAAAAAATCCTATGAAAATGGTGTTAAATGGACTAACTTTCTTGCGGGCTGGGACCTCTGTGTAATTAAAACACATTGTTCAAGCTCCCCACACACTTGGCATAGGGGGAATGCTAATTCCATTATTGACTATATAATCACTTCGAAATTCTTGTCAGGCCTACTTTCGCCAATCATTCCCTTTTTTCCACACTTTGGTGATCATGCTATTTTAGTGAGCACTTTTTCGGCCCAAACTGGCTTATTTATTAAGTCACCTGTTTTGGCTTTAGTCCAAAATGAAAGGCCCTTTCTCTCAATACGCTGGAATCATTCCACATGTCGACGATTGACCTTTTTAGTCAATCGTGATTGGTGGTCGGATCCACATTTTGATGATAGTTCCTCACAAGCGTTATTATCATGGAACACTCAGATGATACAGAATCATCTTAGAGACATAGCAGAATCTTCTTCTAAGCAATCTAATACTCCTAACCTAGTGCCAAGTTTAGCTTCCCGCCTTGCTCATATAAAAAAGGAAAAAAACTCTGCTCTCCGCCTTCTTAGGAAAAATATTTTGAATATGAGCTCTTCTCGTTATATAAAAGATAAAAATACTCTTCAAACAAATGTTAAAATGCAAATTAAATCTGCTCATGCCAATTTTCATCTACTTGACAATCAAAACATGATTCGCCTAATTTGCAAAAAAAACATCAGAGATATTTGGAAAATTCTTAGAACCTCGTCCAATTTGGACCATCCTCATATGGAATCTGCAATTGACGGCGTCTCCTGGTTTAATTTCTTCGAGCACAAATACTCATTGCCTATGCGCTTTCATAAAGTAAACTTACCAGACCTAACTAAATATATACCAGAGTCTTGTCCATGGGATTTAGTTGATATTCTACTAGCAATTGCAAAGCTAAAATCCTCAAGGTGTGCAGGCCCTGATGGTCTGCCGCCTTGTGTGATAAAAGATGATCCTTTATTCTGGGCCAATGTACTTTTGAAGGTATTTCAATCAATATTTAAATCAAAAAGCATTCCTCCGTCTTGGACCTGTTCTATTATTATTCCTCTGCATAAATCAGGCCCTTTAAATAATCCACTTAATTTTAGGCCAATTGCGCTTATTGATGTGGCCGCAAAGATCTTCGCCTTATTGCTTCTAAAAGATATTGAAAAAATTATCTTAGAAAGGAAGTTACTTAATAAAGTACAGACAGGTTTCAGAAAACATATGGGGACCCAATTAAATGCCACTATTCTTGCACATCTGATTGCTAAATCCCATGAACCTGCAAACGGACCAATTTTCATTGCGTCCCTGGACTTATCATCTGCTTTCGACTCTGTAATTCGCAGCAGACTGTGGGCTAAAATGTTGCTTCTCGACTTCCCCCCCGATTTAGTAGCACTTATTGCTCTTTTACATCATAATACCTCATTCCGGGTGCGGATTGCGAACAATGGCTGGTTGACTCATTCTATCCCCACTGCTACTGGTGTCAAGCAGGGCTGCAATCTTGCAGCAGTCCTTTTCAACTTATATCTGACGGACATTGAGGGTATCTGGGATTTCTCTGAATCTAATTCTGTCCGCCTTGGCAAACTCCAATTATCTTGGCTTGCCTATGCTGACGATGTACTTCTATTTGATAGCACACATTCTGGGCTTCAGAGCAAACTAGATACCTTTTCCTCCTTTTGTAGAGAAAACAATCTCTCCATTAACGCTGCTAAATCTAACATTCTCATATTATTCTATAAAAAAAAAAATTGTAAATTTAAATGGCAAATTGATTCCAGATACCTTCAAATCGTTAATCAAGTGACTTATCTTGGTTACAACCTAGCAAATAATGCTTCTGCCAGTTTTTGGAAAAGAGCAATTGTTGAAAAAATCTTACCGTTGCAAAATCAAATGCGCATAATTTATTGTAAATATTGTAAGTTTACCTTAGCGCCCTTGTTTGAGTTCTATTCCAAAAAGGTAGAGGCTATTATATTATATGGTCTGGACATATGCTTGGTAGATTTGTCGGTCTTCCTAAACCACATTCAAGCAAAATTGTGGAAAGTGACGCATCGCCTCCCTACCTCTCTGCCAAATGCACTTGTACGCCATGAACTAGGCCTAAACTCTTTAGCATCTCGACATCAGTGGCGGCTTTTGAAACTGTACGTTAAAATGAATTTCCCTCTGGAAAATTCACTTTATGAAGATTTCCACATCATGTTGAGAGAATCGCAGCCTAGATCGATTATACACTTTCGACAGCGAATACTTAACTTTCTAGCTGGGATCAATCTTCCTGTGGAAGACTTAGAGATCAATTTAAATATTGCCTAAAAACGGCTTTTTAACAACGACTGGGCTGCAACTTGCCTTCAGATATCTCAATATGTATAATTTGTGGAATACGCAGCTTATAGACACGCACAAATTCCATGCCTATCCTATCTTACGCTGTGTCCTAGTGCTGAGACCCGGGAAATCTACATGCGATTTCGATTTGACCTTATTCACACTAAATCAAGAACTCAATTTTGGTCCCACAACGAACATATCTCTGCTGATACTACTTGCAGATTTTGTAAACTTCCAGAATATAGCGAAACCTTAAAACATCTCTTTATGATTTGTCCAGTTTTCGAAGCAGAGAGACAAAAAATTATTTCTGCTTTTAGCTCTAGTAATTCTCAACTTGGAAGAGATTTAATTTGGTCGCGCTGTATGTGGGGCGCTTCAAAGGCAATAATTTCGGCAACGGTACGCTTGATAAAAATCATTGATGCAGCAATTTCTCTACAGTTAGAGAGTTCAAACTTATAAAAATTGATGTATTGCATTGAATTTGTGTCCTGCTAATGTATATATCCTTTAGACTGTGGAAAGGCTTGTTTTTGAATAACTGCTCGCCTAAATTGAATGATCTTGCTTGCTCTTTGTCATGAACTATGTAGTCTGCCCAATTGTGAAAACTCCGGTCGGAGACGCCGTTTGTGTATTGTGTATATTCGATCACAGTGAACTCGCATACATTTGTTATGTTTCTAACGCTTTACTGTCTAGCAACTATGTTTTATTAATTTTAAAATTGAAGTGTATTCGCTGTAAAAAATTTTACTGTATTTTGAATGTGACTTAAATTTGTAATGATGCGTAAGCATCAAAAACAAAATAAAAAATAAAAAAATAAAAAAAACTGCATATGGTTATTTATACAGAGGTGCTTATACTAATGAAAATCATCTCTTTGAGCCACTTTGCACACCAATTAATCTGAAAAAGGCTGCAAGTTAGGTAATTTAAAACATCCCTTATGCTGTATTGTGGACATGCCAATGGTAAATATGTTCATATATCTAAAGCTTCAGTGCACCTTTGCAGAGAAAATTGCCCCATCAATTATGCTGTACAAAAATGCAGAGGGAAAATCGTTCATAGGCTTGTAGTTTAACAATAGCATTCTTGATCATTAGTTACCTGATATTCAGGAGGAGGTACATCCAGGTGACCACATAGGATGTGTTGTGAGCACTTCAAATCTCACCTGACAGGATTTGCCCCGATATGACACCATGCATCTCAGCTAGACACTGGTGTTCACCTCGTTTCCTGACATAGCCAAAAATGAACTAACTGCATGACTCCACCTTTCCACATTATGGTGCTGGAAACATAATACTAATAATTCGTTTTTTATATAGCGCTTTAATATATAGCGCTTTACATAGGACACATTTACATACATTACTCAATCGAAACTGGTACTCTTTGGCCTGGCCGGGATTCGAACCTGCAACCTGCAGATAAAAAACAAATCACAACAACACTTGTTAAACCTGCTGAGCCATCTCCCCAGCTCTGGGAAGGCACACTTCCCATCTGCAAAAGTTTAACATTTCACATTGTATGCCTTATCCTCCGTCCTGCAACTTTTATTATTATTTGGTTCATACGGTTATACAAACAGATAACCTTTAACCACATCATGTTACTTTCCAAGCATAAAACTGAACAAGAGAGGGAAAAAAACAGTTCTACTTTCAAAATTTCTCAATCAGCTGGGAATCTTCCAATGTATTTTTGATATCAATTACGATTTTAACCAGTGCTAGGGTTATGGGTATTTTTTCGCCTGACAAAAGGATTCTCCACCATTCCTCGGCATATCTATGTCCGTACTTGTTGATTAGAGCACTCATCCTATTCAATCTCTGTTGTTTGAGAGCCGGGCATTCCATCACTAAATGTTTTAAACTTTCAGTTGAGGATTCTGCAGTACAGATCCTGCAGCATTTGGAGGTTCCTCCCAACTTCCCCCAGTGAACAGTCTCTTTGGTGTCAAATAAGTTTAAACGGATTCTGAAAATCTGGTCTAAGAAGAAACAATTAAGGAAGGATTGGAGGTATCTCGCGAGTGTATTTAATTTGCAACTTTCCTCAATAGGTTTCCCATATGATCAATATTTTTGTCTTTCAGAAAGTGTGCGGATCCAATCCAGGACATACAATTTTTTATTTTTTTATTTTATCCGTGTTCTTGATGAGTGTGTAGCGTGTTTCATTCACACTCGATAACAGTGTCTTACAGTTGGCCTCTCATTCTGTCAAGAGCAGGTCTAAAATCCTAGTACTGTCTTCAAGTGCTTTTTTCATACAGGTATATCCACCCTTCAGTTGATCTTCAATATACTTCCTGTAGAACGTCAGGTTTTTCCAGTCAACAGTTACCTCCTGTGAAGTGAGCCCGAGTTCCATTCTTACAGCTTGTATCGGGGTGCTTCTTGGAATTCTCAGAACCGTCTTCCAAAAAATGCCCTCAAATTTAGACAAGTTCTCTGTTTTAAAGTTGAGGGACGTTTCAGCACCATATGTTAGGATTGGCATCACTTTTCCTCTGTAGAATTTGATCAATGGGATCAGTGAGAAGCCGTAGAATCTTTTGAGTACAATCCTTTCTTGTCCTGCCAGATTTTGTGGCTTTCTTAGTAGTGAGTCGTATCTAGGTCCTGCAACTTTACTATTGAATGCCCTCTGTGATAAGGCACATAGCTCTACTCGCCACAATACTGTACTTCTCCAGGATATAGTCACATAATGCCAATATATACAGTAGTGTAATGTGGGGTATCAAAAAAAACGCGTGTTCAGTTTATAGTGTTTATTTACAATATTGTGTGGATGCATTTATAGTTCACCTTAAATCAAGTGGTATTGTCCTGCGCTTTGCCATTGAATCCGACCTCACATTTGTGCCTTGCTCATCTGGCCACAGTCATATACGCCTCCTCTTAGATTACATTTTTGTGGTGTGTATTTGTAGTTCACCATATCTTACTAGATAGTGCCCTGTGGTTGGTAATGCAATATTTGGGGAGCTCAGGTGTGTATGTGCGTGGAGGGCAATGAGACCCTGCTCTATTCTGATCTGTATTTCCTCCACAGAATAGATGCATGTTATTTTACACTATGCTTTTGGCATGGAGCTTATGAAAAGGGACATATTACCAGATCACCCTTTCTGACATGGGTTTATCCACATCATTGTATTCATTAAATAAACATCAAACCTTCCAGAGCACCTACACCCTTTTCAGATGGCAATTGCACACAGATGAGGTGCTGTAATTGCAGTGAAGAATTTAAAACGAAATGTTCATGCTGCTCAATCATTAAAAACATGCATACGTCTTATGGGCCTTGGTGAAATGGCAGAAGAGAGCTGACAGCAGCAGGCCTACTTGACTGTAGAGAGCTGAATCAAAGGGACATAACTATCAATTAAGAATGAGAAGCCTGAACTGCGTTAATCTTCCCTGCCCCCTCAGAAGCTTCATTGCTTCTCCAGAGTAGGAAAACCCTCAACAATAATGTTGAGATGGATAGGCGTACAGCAGCCAATAGTGTGACATGGTGAAGTCAGTGTACATGAGGAGTTAATAACCCTATTTTGAGGGCTGGGAATTCTGGGGGACCTTTATGACTGGATGGGTGCAGCCATGGGATATACAGAATGTGGGCCGGATAAGCATGAGGAAATTGGCTCATGGGAAGTGGTTGAAGAGCTATGATTCTCGCGCTGCACTTATGGGCTCGTTTTTGTGCTGCACTCATCTGCTCAATCTCCTGTGAAATGGATTTTCACCTTGATTGAGGAGCGATAGAAGGACAACTGGGAGCCCACGATATGTGACCTTCCTCCTCACAGAGAGAAGAGTTAGACAGACAACTTAACTCACACTGTACTAAAGTGCCACAAGGTTTTGCTTGTCTCTACTCCTGTGACCCTATGCCATACTCCAATAGAGGAGGGATAGAAGGACAGCTGTGACAGAGAGGAAATCCTACGTTCATTGTGCATGCTTTTATTTCTAGCTATTTGGCTCAGTTGGGAGTCTACCACTCAACTGTACCCTCAGAGAATCACAGGCACTGCTATCTGCCATTATTTGAGCAAACAAGTCATCCTATTGGCAGTTGCTCGAGGAGCCAAAGGTTGAATCAATGTGGTACAGGGCGGGTGTGAAACTGCCTAAATGTAACAATGCAGGCAGGACATTTTAAGCTTTCAAAAAGAGTGAACAAGAAAAGTGGCACCAATGAACTGATGAGCACATTTCCATATTAAATGGTGCCTTCTGTCAAGAAATTCACAAAGTAGCCCTCCATGTTTACACTGTGTATTTTAATCTCCCAGCTTAATCATCACACTAAATCTGTTGGTTGTCTTCATGACCATCAGTCTGGCTTCCGAGCTGCCAGAAGCACAGAAACACCTTTTCTCCTGAATAGCCGTGAACACCTGCTCTTCAACCTTGACTCTAGCACCCCGTGTGTCATCATCTTGCTTGATTCTTTTTTCTGCCTTTGACACTGCCAACCATGTCATCCTACTCAATTGTATCCATGATAACCTGGGTATCACCGGTCAGGCCCTGGCGTGGCTGACTTCTTTCCTCTCTGACCGACCCTTCCAGGTCCAACTTGGGTCCTTCCTCTCTGCTACCTTTATCTCTACCTGTGGTGTCCCCCAGGGGTCTAACCTCGCTCCCTGGTTGTTCAACCAATACCTGGCACTCCTTGCCCACTGCATTGTTGCTCTCTGCCCCAACTTTCAGTGCTATGCGGAGTACACTCAGCTCATTTTCAGGCTACCTTCGGCCACCTCTTGTTCGTCCCTCATCTCTGACTGTCTGTCTGCAATCCAGGAGTGGTGTGTCACCAATGACCTCTGCTTTAATGGCAGTAAAACTGAGATTCTCCTCATCGGCACACTTGCTCCCTCCTTTCATGTTGCCCTCTGGCCGGCCTCTCTTCCTGCTCCCACCTGCAAGGCTAAAAAACCTTGGTGTCATCTTCGACTCCACACTCTCCTTCTCTCCTCACATTTCTGATGTCTCTAAGAGGTCACACTACCATCTGCACCTCCTCAGAGGTATTCTTCCTTTCCTCTCATTCCCCAAGAAGCTCACTGTCTCCAGAGCTCTGGTTCTCTCTGGGCTGGATTACTGCAACAACCTCTTTCTAAATCTGCCTGCCTCTACTCTCCGCCCTTTGCAACTCATCCAGAACAGGACTGCAAGACTTGTCCTTGGCCCCAAGCCCAGGGATCGTATCTCCCCAGGACTGAAATCTCTGCACTGGCTCCCAGTGGTTGCGAGGATTAAGTTCAAAACCCTATGCATTGTCTACAAGGCCTCCTGGGGCAAGGGACCTCAATACCATCAACTCTCTCTTCCTAAATATCTTCCTTCCCAAGCTCTTCGCCTCCAACTGCCTCAAGGTCGGTCACTTCTCCAAGCAACGAGTTGGTGGAAGATCTCTTTCTTCAGCTGGGGCCTCCCTCTGGAACTTGAGGAGAACCATCTCCGGTTCTGGAAGCACCTCAAAACCATTCTCTTTGCTTCTGCTTTTTCTCCTCCTCTCCCCTGCCGATCTCCTGGCTGTAACTGAAACTGCACTGGTTACTTGGACACCCTCTGGCCCAGTTCCCTCCCCCCGCCAGTCACACACACCTGCACTGCCTGCTTGGCAACCCCCGCACTTGGGGACTGTTCTGTATGCCTACAGCCCCCCTACCAGCACTTGATACCTGATGTCTGCACTTACCCTTGCACCTGCCACCTGCTGGCCATTACTTGACTTATTGTTATTATCTATTCCCATGTATTGCACTGTCCCTGTCCCCCACCCCATGCACTTGCACGATCTGACTGACACCTGGCCTAGTAGGATCGCTGTCTGTCCTCCCTTTGTTTCCCCTCCCTTGCCTCCTAGTGCCTTGAAACACTTGTGTATAGGCACGTTATAAATGCCATATCATATCATATCACATATCATATCATATCATATCAATTCGATGTCAACTAGTTAGACACATAGAAGTGAAGGTTTGAATCAATGTCTTGTTGTATAAGTGCCTGGGTTGACTAAATAAATAAATACATGTTGTGCACAATGTACATTTTTTTTTACATCAGTCATACTTATCAACAATACTGTGTCCAACAATCACTACAAGCATACCAAGGTCCGCACATCCCACCCTCCCCACGGAACCTTTGTTCCCCCCTCGTTCCTCCCCTGGTTGCTTGCTTGTAGATCTATTGCTGCACACATTGCCTTCTCTTCCACTCCCCCATTGTTAGCATCCCTCCCTCATCTACTGATCCTTGCATTCTGCTCCCCTCGCTGTGTGTCTTTCCCCCTATGACTTCACAAGCCCTCTGTTGATTCTCAAAGCTTGGTATGTGTTCAATAAATACAATAATACTAATAACAACAATAATCAATAACACTTTTTGCCGTTTTGAAAGTACAGTTACAAAACCCATGCTCACAGGTCTTTGAATTTGGGGAGTTGTAGCCTTACGTTCAGAATAAGGAACATACAACTAAAAGCACACTTGTTTTACTTAAGGTGTTTCCATAAGGATTTGAATATTTTTAAAGTTGGAATATTTTGGAATTTTTGTTATACCTGGAAGTCAAACTGAAGCATAAAGCTGAGAAAAAGTTGGGCACATGCCTACATTTCTAACTGTTATCAAAACCTGGCTTCACTACTTAAAACACGTGTCTGATCCTGGGTAAATATTTTGATCATGTTGTGCTTTATCTGACAACACAGAATGACTAATAGTGTTTCAGTACACGGTGTATACTAATCATAAAACCATCAATCATGATGTAATAGTTTTTAGTTATGTTCCTTGTAAAACGATAATAGTGAAACATAATGTATAGCATTGAAGATACCTGTTTGTTGGCACACTCATGGTAAATATGTGTAATGCAAAAAAGGGCATGATGCCCTTTGTTATGTCCTCGGCAGGACTGTGACTAAGGGGGAGGGGAATGATATGATCTGGCAGTTATAGCGCACCTGTACACAAGTGTTTCTAGGTGCAACAAGACAAGGAGTGGGAAACAAACGGATAACAAAATAATGATCTTAGTAGGCCTTGTGTCATTCAGATTGCACACGTGTGGGAAAGAGGGAAGGGGTGAAGTGCCAGGGGGAGGGGAAGGGGAAAGTCCAGTTAACTCACAAGTGCAGCCAGCGCGTGGCTCATAAGTGCAGAGAGAAGGGACTGTAGGGCTGCAGATACAGACGCTTAATTGCTGGGGAGCCCGGAGGCAGTGCAAGGGCATCTGGACATGCAGGAGCAGGACCCGAGTTCAGAGGGTGACCAGGTGACCAGTGTGCAGAGCATCAGGTGCATCAACAAGGTAGAGAGAGAAAGAGGAAGCAAAAAAGGACGGTCTTGAGTTGCTTCCGGAACTGGACGTGGTTCTGCTCAAGTTTGAGAGAAGCAGGGAGGTTGTTCCAGAGGGAGGCTTTAGCTGAGGAAATCTGTCCCAACTCTCGGCTTGGAGAAGTGTTTGATCCTCAGAGAGCTGGGGTGGATGAGTGCAGAGCTAGAGAAGGAAGATGTTTTGGAAGAGAAAGTTGGAGGTTAAAGCGGTCCCAAGCCCCAGAAACCTTGTGGATGATGCAGAGGGTCTTTCACTTGATCCTTTCAGCAACAGGGAGCCAGTGAAGAGATTTCAGAGCTGGAGAGATACAATCCCTTGGGCTAAAAAGCCAAGGACAAGTCTTGCAGTCCTGTCCTGTATAAATCGAAGAATAAAGGAAGGGAGATTTAGAAAGAGGTTGTTGCAATAGTCCAGCCTATAGAGGACAAGCGCTCTGGAAACAGTAAGCTTCTGGGGGAAAGTGAGAAAAGGAAGAATACCTCTAAGGAGGTGCATCTGATTTCTTAGAGACGTCAGAGATTAGTGGAGAGAAGGAGAGGGTGGAGTTGAAGATGACACCAAGGTTCTTAGCCTCACCGGAAGGAGCAGGAAGAGGGCCCAGAGTGGGTGGCCATAGAGAGAGAGGAAAGGAGGGAGCGGGTGCCCCAGTGAAGAAGATCTCAGTATTACTGGCATTAAGGCAGAGATAATTTGTGGCATGTTTTAGATAATTTATCTAAACTGAATAAACAGATGATACAAATATTTCTTAAGTTATTTAGCAGAGGACACTTGACCAGCAGATAAAACAGAGCTTCCCCTTCAGCTTGGTACACTCTACATAACCTACTTTCTTTCATAATGTGATTAGGAGCATTTAGGTGTTCATTAGTGGTCATCAAATTAAAGCAAAGTCTTAAAAACTGCATCTTCCATTTAGTGTTGCGAAAGTGTTCTCAATAAAACAGCAAAACATTACGCTTTTTCTCTATTTGCATCATTTTAACATATACTTTTTATTGTTTTGCATCAAAAATAGTCTTAATCCAATCTGCATTCCACATTTTGGATTTAACAATTAGGGGATTTACTATTAAGGATTCCCTCGTAGTATTAACCATTTCTAGGACTGAGTCTCAAAGGGTAATTCATACATAAAAAAACAGGTTAATTACCCTTCTGTAGCAAATTGTTTAGGCTGGCCCACAGTGGTTGATTACTAGTTATAATTGTTTTCCTTTGGAGGGAAAAAATCTTTCCATTTCACAATGGCATCCAAAGGTACCAAACATAATGCAAACCGTATGAATTGTATGGGAATTCGCATCTGGAGGTTTACAACATATTTCCAAAAAAGGCCCTCCATTTTTGGCAAGTGTACAAGATCAATTTTTATCCCCATCTCCGAACCATAGGTCAATGTCAATTTGTTAAATCTCCAAACGGGAGAAAGTGAGAACCAACCAATTTTTGGTTACTATTTTTGCTTTTGAAATTCATTTGGTTGTTTTTTGCTTTAAGTTACTAAATTTCACCGCTTGTGATCGACCACTATTAAACACAAATACCATGTATATAAAATCCAACTTTTTATGATTCAGAAACCATTTAAAATTATAATTTTTCCTTTGTATGATTCTTGTTTTTAAAAATAAGGATTTTAGTCTTGTTTGTATTAATATTAAGACAATGTTTTGCCACATAGGCCTCAAACACCTCTATCTATCTTTGCAACGTTAGGTTAAGAAGGATTAAAACGTCTGCATATAAAATTCGACCAATTTTCAACTGGCCCAACTTTGGCTGAAAAGAACGTATTTTGCCAAGGGATTCTCTCACATCAGATATGAATGAATTAAGTTAAATAGGGGATAAAACACAACCTTGTTTTAATCCCTGTTGCATAGTAATAGTGAATGAAACATGTCCGCTATTATTAAGGCAAATGGAAAGAGTAATATTATGATATAGTTTCTGAATCATTTCAATTAAATCAGTGGGACAGCTCCAAGATCTTAATTTGGACAAGATAAGATTGCAGTCAATACTATCAAATCCTGTTTGTAGCAGGTCAAATGTGCTTAATTGCCCAAGAGAACATGTGTTGCCTAACAGCGTAGCAAACAGTTTCCCTGGGTCATCAAGAATGGCAATCGGGCAATAGTTTGCCAGATTCTCCCTATCGCCCTCCTTGTGGATTGGGACAATGACTGAAGTAGTCCACAAACCAAGGATAGTTTGGGTAGCTATGATAGGAACATAAATGGACTTTAAGATTGTTGCCTACATTAATGGTTTTCCTTTTATGTACAATTTGACAGCCCATTGGGGCCAAGGGCTCAAGAGTTTTTGCTTTGCCTTCCATTTTATATAAAAGATCAATATCATAACTTTCAGACAGCTCTCTGCAGGTGTTTTAAATGTGATGCCAATGTAACATCTGAGATAGGATTAATTAGTGCTTGATACTTGTTGTTCATTAGTGCGTTTATCAGTCTCCAAAAATAAGAAGCATTTTTGTTCAAAAGAGCAGAAAGCATATACTCAGAATTTTTTTGAAGGAGAAGATACTTCCACTGTTTAGTCCAATTTCTATACTGCTGTTTAAAGCACCTCGCAAGTAGCCCCCTCTTGTCGAACTACGGCTATCTTGGTCCCCATGATCAAAACGTGGGTGCTAATATGTTTTGGTTAAAAGTAACTGGGTATTTCCATATAACTCCAAATAAACATTTGAATTCAATTGAAGAACTAATCATCCCATTACATTTACAAACATTCACACCATTCCATAGTCTATTTCCACTATTTTATCTAATCAGTGGGGTATAATATTGAACTCTAAACTTCTTAGCATAGATATTCCAGGACAGCATCAGCCTACAGTGTTTACACTATTAGGCGATTGTGTGATTACAAGTAATGTACAACACTTAAAAGCAAAATCATAGTCAATCATTGCAGTACAGGTATCTCGCTTGCAAGTAAAATGCAAAGGTATGTCACTGGCAACATTCTCATTGAATCATATCAGAATGCATACCTCCATAAATTGCATCCATGACACACCTCTATCTCCCAGGATATCTTTTGGAGTATCAACTACTTAATTACACTCAGATTCCTCCATACAAGCGGAATTCAACCCCCCACACACAATGATGCTATTTCTAACTCGAAATGATTGGAAACTGCCCAAAATAATGTCTAGATTGCCAAGCATGGTCTCTGAAGAAATTCAGGCTTGATTAAAATAGACGTTAATAATAAGGGTAAATGAAGAATTGGGACTTTCACATCTCCCTATGGGGTAAGTGCTCTCTCTGTTGCCTGCATCCCTATGCAGCCTTACTTTTGTATTTGTATATAATTATTTTGCTGTTTCTGGCATGTACTCCATCTTCTGCCCCCAATGCGCTTCCTGCTTTCCCTCTACTGCCTCCATACATGCCTCTGACTGCTGATTGGGCCGTGAGCTCACCTGTAACATCCAAACAAGGATTTTGGCCCCTCACTCACAGTTCCCCAGCACTTTCACATCTGCCTCTGGGGTAAGTGCTATCTCTGTTGCCTGCGTCCCAGTGCGGCCATAGTTTTGTATTTTTATATATTTAATTGTTTTGCCACTTACGGGTTGTACTCCGTCCCCTGGCCCCACTGTGCTTCCTGTTTTCTTTCCCTCTCCCACATACATCCCCGCCCCAGACCGCTGATTGGGCCATGTGACCCATTTAAGGTAACCTATGAGAGCAACCTCTGCGCAGGCAGCCTTCAGCTAATGGCCATAATGCAAAGGTCACCAGCACTAACAAGCAGCTCCACTCCGTGTTTGCCAATGTTTGCCTTGAATGCGTGACGTGGACGGGGACCATAGCCATTACTGTACTCCATTAAAATCCATTAAAACCCATCACTCTTTTTACCCATTATAGCCCAGGTGTATCTCACATTTAGCCTAATTTTTTATGAAGGTAGTTGTCATTTCCTCAATACTGTTTATCTTGAATCTAGGTTTATTTTTCCCATTGATGTGTGCTTGATTCTGGGTGCAATTTCCCCAATGCTGTTTATCCTGAGTGTTGGTGCATTTTCCCACTGTTGTGTATTCTGAGTCGAGGTGCCATTCCCACTGCTGTGTATCCTGAATCTAGGTGCATTTTCTCCACTACTGTGTATCTTAAATCTGGTTGAATTTTCCCACTTTGGTGTATTCTGAATCTGGGTGAATTTTCCCTACTACTGTCTATCTTGGATCTGGGTGCATTTTGCCACTGCAGTGTATTCTCAATCTGGGTGCATTTTCCCGACTGTTGTATGTCTTGGATCTGTGCACATTTCACCATAACTGTGTATCTTGAAGCTGTGTACATTTTCTCAATTACCCTGCTGCATACAGTCCCATACCTAGGGGCATCTGGACTGGTTGTGTGACTGGTTTTCACTCCTCTGCTGCTGTTGAGTCTGGGTGGTTCTTTCATTGTAGTAGGAAGGTCATTTAGATGTTTTGGGAGTTGTCTGTGTCCGGCACTTGAATGGATTTTGGTGGCATGAAATTTGTTAGAAAATGTATTGCAATGGACAGTTTGATATTAGCCTATTAACAATACCTGTAAGGATAGCCATGTGGTTGTATCTAGATATAAAGGTAGTTTAGCATTGCAACTAGAAGAAAGCACGTACAAGTTAACACATGGGGTACACTTAGAGCATTTATGCCTACCTTGTTTAGCCTGCCCGTGATGTTCGAAAATATATGTTGGTAGCCCCGCATTGCACCTATAACTGCTTAAGTTAGCCTTTGCAAAGCACAACGGTTACATGCAGGTATCCTTGATATCGTGCTTATTAGACTGCTTTAGTTAGCGTTTGTAGCATGTGGGTTATATGTAGTAAGACTATAAAGGTAACCTGTCTATTGTGCTCAGAGAATCCTGTTAGCCTAATTTCTTTAGTAGCCTGTCTGTCCCACCTAAAAGAAGTTCTAGGTGAACCATTCTGTTGTACTTGGAAGTGTTGCTGGTAGCTATATCCATAGTGGCTATAAAAGTGTACTTAGGTAGTTGGCTTTTTCTTCCCCACAGAAGATCGGATGACACAGCTACATCACAAATAAGCTCCATCTGAACTTAAGGTATGTATAAATGCACCACTTCGGTCGATATCTGACGCAGGCATGCCAATCCACCCACATACTCTAGAATGCAGCTACAACTATGACAAGATCCGTCTAGCTTGTCACATAACCATCTCATATTGAAACACCAGATGTGCCTCAACACCTCTTCCATTAGAATACAGCGACAACCTATGGCAAATTTGACCTAGCTGGGTACATATCGAGTCTCTGGCACTAGCACTCTGTTATGACCTCCCTCAGCACCTGCCCACGTGCCTGACCTCTTGGGTTTCTTACTGGAGCCCCGCCAGGCCTCCTATGTCCTAATCTTGGCCAAATGCACGCACACATGCTCTGAGAACTTTCCCATACCAAGGGCCTACCACAAATCGTGTTGAGGCCATACAAATGGGAAAGGGCGGTACATAAATAACTACTACAATACAATACAATGATAAACGGTATCCCATGATAATTCAACAGCTTGAATGTACGGTATAGATTGATCCCAAATGGCAGCTGCAATATGGATGTCATTTCTAATGCCAAACATTAGACAAGCTGCTGGGCGACCCTTGTCCCGCTTGGTTGCAGGATTTATAAACAATGTGTAGCCATCCAAAAGTAGCGCAACAGATTGCCAAACCTTTCTCAGATTCTCATATGTATCATTCATATAAAGCCTAAATTGAGCAAGCAGTATCTCAGGCTTGTAGCTTGCCAGCCTATCTTTTCTGCAGCAGTACACTTGCCCTCTGTGCATGTCACTCCTCGAGCCTGAGCCACTAGCAGCAGGTGTCAATGCAGCATACATTCAATGCATTATTTTTCCCTCAACGGCATCAGAGGCAAGAATTTCGACTGCTGGCTCACAGAGAGCCTCCCCCATCACCACGAGGCCCTAGGATCCTGCAGCATTATTGTTATCATCAGGTAGGCCACTTGAGGTGTGCAAAGTTTGTGAGATGCAATATCAATGTCATTGAGCGCTTTCACTGCAACATCAGAACTGAATAGCTGCAGATCCAAAAATCTGTGTGTGTGCTGCATTTTAAATCATTTTTGACCATCTGGACTATATTTACTATGCTAGCTACCACCTTTCAAAATGGCCACCCTACAACAAAGCCGCCAAGCCCTCACCTCGATGCAGCCTGATACTGCAATGATTGGCCAGTGACCCTCACAAGTGAGCCAATCAGGGTAGCTGGCAGGCAAATGCCACCCCCCTTCTGAAGGCCCACTCCTAACGCCATGTCTATGCCTGTCTGGGAATGGAGGGCACCGAGGGACACCCTCTTATTTCTTCACGACGTCAGCACACCACAGCAAAGTCTTCTGGACTCTGAAGGATGTACCTGGCCCCAAGAACCTCTTGCACCGCTACAGCCTTACTATGAGTTGGCAGCTCACCTAACTCGATTTCTTTTGACTATTCTCTTCTTGCCACTTTGGTTTTTGTGCTCCCGGTATGCCTCAGCTTCAAATCGAATGTAGGTATGTTTTACATCTGTTGCCATTTTCGTTTTTGTGCTCACAATGTGCCTTTGCTAAGAAACGAATTTAGGACTGCTTTACATCTGCTTCCATTTTTGTTTTTTGGTGCTCCCAGTGAGTGTACCTCTTCCTGCCGTCCTCTCCACTAGGGCTCAAGCACTTACATTATCAGAGCTGCTCTCATGCACAAAGATAGTCTCATTATTCTGTTCGTCTTACCCTCCCCCCCCTGTTCCCCTTATGTATGTAAAAGCTATTGCATTGTTGCAACGACTGTCAGGCAGTACAATAATGTATGGTCATATGTTGTAATGCTTTCTGTATTTTGTTATTTGTTGTATCTCTAATGCATAGAACTTGTTCATTCTGAATGTTCCAATGCCTTTTATGAATGTGATGTGTACTCTGCCTTCCCCACATTGGAGCGCTTTGAAATGCTTGTTTAAGTGGTTAGGTGCTATATAAATGACCAATAAATCAAAGTAAATTAATAGCTCTCAACTCACACGCTTTTGGCAGGTGTCGCCCCCGCCATGGAAATAGTTAAATCACCCACCAGGCACCATATCATTAAATGGGCTCGGACCCACCCAAAGCAAAATCCTCTGCTTTTACCCACCCTTGGGAACTAAAAGGTTGAGGATACATGTAGATGCCAGGTTTCTCGCTTGACAGCTCGTACAGTGTTACGCCCAGTACCTGTCCCTCGCCAACTGCTCCTGAGCAAGTCAATAGAAGTGCTCGCTCGCTCGCCCAGCGTGATCAGGCAATGCTCTGCTCTTTCCTTTCTATGTTGGTGTCAGAAGAGCTCATGCTTTGCATCGCCAATAGGTTGGCCATTTGCCAAATATTTGGACTCCACACATCAAATACTTTAAACCTTCCCAAAAATATCTACAAGAAAAATACAAAAGGTTTTCCGAAATGGGCCTATGAATTGAATGCATAGGACTTTGTATGGAATGAATGTGTGAATGAATGCATATTTGGCTCTTAAACACCTTTCTTTAATTTGCTTGCAACAATTTTCCAGCACGTTCATGGACATATACACCTGCAACTTGATTGTTCAACAATATGTGAAAGACAAACAGGTTTCAAGCGCTCCTTGCCTTATGAGGAGAATAAGGTATTTTTAGAATATGTGCCTCTCGTCATTCTTGAATGTACAGTAGATACAATTATCATTTACCTCATACACACAAGAATGTGTTTCAAGATACACATGCCACTTTTATTCTGACTTATTTATTTGCTTGAAACGGTACCAGCTGTTTACTGCCGAAATACAGCATAAGTTTTGAAACACGGTATAAAGGGCAATTGTTAGATGCGATTAAACTAGGCGAGGATTGACAAGAAACTTGGCAGACACAAAAACAAATCATCTAAGTTGCCTTTGCTGGACTGAGACTCAATGCAAAACATTGGATCTTGACTATCGCACGTTTGTGTCTGTGTTTATGGAATGCATGGATGGTTCTCCCAAAAGGGTGAGGGGCGCTTAGAGGGAGTCAAAGGTTACGCAAATACACATTAGCCATCAGAGAATATGAGACTGTCCAAGTGCATGGCACCAACCGTGGTCTACAGGTAGGCTGCTGCATGTGAATGTTCTTGACATTCAAAAATCATGTACAGAACCATTTTGGTCAATGTGACAGTCTTGCAATACCCAGGAAGCAGGCCGAACATGTATGGTTGTCCACTGCACCAAGTTCATCTCATGCTTTAGGTCCTGCTGGAAAAGCAGGGACCTTCCCAAATGTTACATAGATAGACGCAATTGATTGGCTCAGGAAAAAAAGAGTGAAGCTTGATTCCATGAATGTGCCAGAAACACAATTGGCAATGTAAATTCATGTGTATGCTCGGTGAGTTAGCAGAAGCACAATGGACTTTACATTTAGATAAACATAAGGTTCCCAAACAAAATGATATATTCAGGATGTACTACTACACTCCAAATGATATAAAACAACAACACATGTCATAAAATAAATTCCCCTATGATAAAGAACATCTAGTAGAATAAAGTGTTCTGTGCTCTATATTTACTAAGTCGAGAGAATTAACACGTATTCGTTTTGTCAGTTTTGGCATTTTCCAAATGGTATGTTAGACTTCGTCTGAACAAACACACACACTAATAAGTAGATATTCTCAATATAATATGCCCTCGTTGTTTGTTAGCATACTTGCATTCGGTTCCTGGCATATGATTTAATTACTGCACCATGGCATCCTGTTTGTGACTCTCGTACCAGTTTTAGAAACACAAGTACACGCATCCAGCACAGAGAAAATGTTGCTCCTAATTGAGGAGACTCATCCATTGCTCCATGTTGATCTTGAATAAGGAAGCAAGCTGTGCTTCCCGATAGTATATCCCATATGTTGTCCAGAAAGGCTATGTCTGTTAATACAACATTATTTTCTAATAGTGGGATCAACATTTTAGGTCATATAATAAAGAGTGATAGTTATAGGTTGTGCTCCCTGTAAATAAATTACAGAAGAAAAGAGCCAGGGTAATACCGTTTACGTAAAGTTTCCATAAATGCATGAGACCTTGCGTGTGTCTTTAACCTTTGACATTAATTCGATTTTTCTGAATGCAGTGACCTACATAATCTATACAGGTGTCTTTAATGGAATTGCATTCTATTGTTGAACTAAAATGTTGCTGTCACTAATTAGAACATTAATTAAACAATAATCAAGAATGTTGTTAAAGAAATCCAGGAGACAAGCACATTGATTAATGCAAATAGATGGAGTGTTACATGTCCCTCCCGAGCAACTCAAGAATAACTGCTTCATTAACCGTTTTCCTAACTCACAAATGATGTTTTGTTTTCCTAGAATTCATGTGAGTGCACCGAACAAAACATTGTCCTCTTTTTATACACACAGTGATGTAGTTCAATTGTACTGTTGCTTCATATGACATAAGATATGACAATGCTGGTTTGTCTCTCCCCCGTGTCTAGGATTCCCTTTCTCAGACCACGCCCTAACCTTTCTGAACAAGATTTCTGGGTTCTTCACCTCCCTCATGGGGCTGCTTGTTAGGGTCTGAGTCGTTCGGACCACACCATCAATCATCTTGGATGCTTTTTTGGGTCCAACCCTCCAACTGCCCAGATGGTAATGGGCTCCGCCATCTTCCATCTCTCAACAAATTGACAAGAGGTTCTTGGGTCCCTATCTACCACTTCCATCTTCCTCTATGTTGAATAATAAAATATAAAATGAAATAAATACAATATCATGATGAAGGCAATTTTTACAAAACTCATTGAGTTGTAGACTGCAGTGTCAAAGAAGCAAGATATGTATTTCAGCTGTATCTCACATGTCAAGTTGTTAATGAAGAAACTGCTTTGAAAGAGATTCACAGACCATAGAAATGTCCCTTCTGTGATTCATTATCAAATGTTTTCCTTGCTACGGAGTTCTATCATTCCTAAATTATCCATATCTCCTTGCTATACGCCTCTCTACTCGAAAATGCTGAAAGCAATGAATCAGCTACTGATTATCAACATGTTCCAAACATTGTAACTGTGGTGTCATGACGGACAGTCAATAAAAGCAGCCTCAGCTGGCACTGCGCCAGAACGATGGCAGACTACATGAATGGCACTTCTGTCTTTGTATCTCATCATTGGGCCTGGAGGCTTATGCTGTGCGATTACGTCCCTGCTACCGATGTGTGACAATGGTACTGCAGCCCTGCTGATCTGGGTGCCCCCAGATCTGTGTGTGAAACCTGGGAGCCCCCAGGCCACTGTCCTGCTGTGTAATCACAGCCCAGTTGTATGCCCGGTAGCACCCCCTCACCCCGCGCCACTGATGTCCGTGTCATGTGACCACAGCACTATCTTTATCTGCTAAGTGCCCCCAGTACTGATTGGGCTGGACTGTGCAACCACAGGTCTTGTCACAACTGTGACCAGAATATTCACTGAATGCAGGCCCTGTTACACTATCCTGGGGACAATTCATTGTGGTCTGTGGGTTCCCTAAATCCTAAGTCTGCTGATTAAAGTGGCATGAAACCAAAACATCCATGGCAAGTGAGCTGAATGACCAAAAATGTATCGAGGCTTAGTACCACAAATGCAATACGCCAATCACGGGTTGAAAACATACAAGTATCTTTTATTACTGTACAGTATCAAAGCAAAACAGATAGCTATCTGGCTCCCAACACCTTGCAGTGTGTACCAGCCGACACAGTGAGGGGTGAGAGTGCTGGACATCTAAACACAGACATATTTATACTATTTTTAAAACATTGTCCAGCCCCTCTCCGACCTAATAAGTTACATGCTAGAGTTTGTGCCCAGTTCACATGTCAAATATTACAATATTGTACAACGGATTAAACAAGTTTGCATGTCTATGAAGTTACAATGGTGCTGCTGGTTATCTGATCCACCGTAAGCCTTGTTCCAAGAATCACTACAATGCAGTTCAGCCAGAACACATGAGCTGAGTTTGTTTTCCATGGTCTCATTGTCTATATGAGGATGAGGCTTGTGAGTGCAGACAACACTTGGATGGCAGTTCATATGAGTCACAAGGTTTATTTGCATTCGACAAACAGTCTGCTCTTGGTGAGCCTAAACATTAACAAATCTCAAAGGTTGTTTTGACTCGGCTGAAAGATGAAAACATACTCCACCATTTTAGAACACAGAAACAGGAGTGGAAATCAAAATAGCGGTTGATTCTTAAAATGGCGGTGACGTCGATCGAAAATCAATTCATTTCAGGCACGGTTTTCCATGTAACGCGAACGGGCTTAGGCCAACATTCATAATAAGGCGGTAATATGTGAATACGATTTGACAGAGCAACCAACGGAGGTGCCTGTAAGTGGGTTCAAGTCAAGCAAAAAACGTGTGGATCTCAGCACCCTGACATTTCAAAGGTTTTTAAATCTTCCCAAAGCCATTTCATGCATACAGCAACATCATATATAAGACTGGATTTTACATTAAGCGTGACTAACATTCTGTTGGGTTAGTGCTCTTTAAATACTGATAAAACTGTTCAAAGTTAAATACTCAAAGAGCAATGTGGTGTTAATTCAACAATTAAGCCATACGGCCCAGAAGAGTGGAATTCCAGGCATTAGATGTCCTTAAGGTGAGGCACAGCTTAACCTCCTGAGCAAAGGAATGTCATCAGGGAGGGCTTTGGGCAACTAATGCCTGAGAATTCCCTCTACCCCTTTCGGATTGCCCAGGATGTTAGCACCTGCTGGAAGGTGAAGTTACCTCCATGTTACCCAGGCAACAGCATCTCTTCTGCACAGCAAAGCCATGCCATTATGGCCACGAAAGGGAACACAATGCTGAAAAGGCCATGGGTATCACAATATGTACAGGAACATTGCACATAGGGTCCTGGGAGGAAAAGCATGCCTGCATTGGACAAAGAATGGAGCGGGAGAGTGGCACATTGGCTTAGAGCAGGTAAGAGGGAGCAGGAGGTGCAGGAACCGTGGCCCAACTTAATAACCCAGCTCACCATAAATTAGAAATTCTGCATGAATACAAAGTGACGGTGCCAGGAATTGATTGGATGATTGTTACTCAAACCCAATAAAGCTACTCTTTAAGTGGTTACTGTTTTGTTTGCAATGGGTCTCTTGATTGGGGGTAGGAAGCTTTTGTGAAAGCCTATCTCTATTCCTGATAACCCTCAAATACCTCGCTACTGTCTGTCAAAGCTGTTCTGGGTGCGCCGACTGAGGCGACCATTTTCCAGTGCAGGCTTACACCTGCTGCATTAGGAGCTCCCCGGAGAGTGATGTAGAATTATCTGCAAAAGCAGATGCATTATGGAAGCGCTCCCTTTTAAAAAGAAGTCTACGTACACAAGAGTTGAAAGTGGCAGAAATATTTGTAGTGCAGTAAGCATCAAATGTTTTAAGTTACTTAAAGTGAAGATTGCTTTCCTATACTGCACCAGACATCACTGGAGTTGTTGTACAGAAATAACGTATGCTTATCCACGGTATGGCATATTGCACCACTACCGAAGAATAAAGACTCTCATCTGCTAGAGCATAGAAGCACATGTTTAATGCTTATGAAACAGTTGTACAATGAGAGGTAGCAATGCAGTTTGTGATAGTTTGCCTGCCTTTAGAGTCAGTGTAGAATGATCATCTGAGAGCACTGAAGATTATAGGTAAATGCTTAATTCCCCTATTAAAATTAAAGGACACATACCTGTATAGGCAGTTTGTAGCACTCACAGGAAATTGCTGAAATTAGTAAATAAGTAGTTTTGTGATGGGCTTAAGATGTGCTTAGGTGAACCCTTTAGTCACTAAGGTTTGATTGTCCTGTAGCTGTTATTGTACCCTCCGAGATACGAGGGAGAAAAATCTGTGATTACTCAGCCGACTATCAAATGTGTCAGAGCCTAGATTGGACTGTTTGCAAGTAGAATGAGGTGTACACACAGGCGAAACGATATCAGGGTTTTTTGAGGGGTTCCACATCTGTTAAGGTAACTTGTGACTCTTGCCCTTTCCTCGTAGTTCCATATGTTAATGGCCATATACTGAGGGATGGGTGAGCGGGAGGGAATAGTGTGATAACATGATAATATATTGTAATATCTTGTCTGATTGTACACAGCTCGGATTTCCTGATCAAGGGGCCTGTGTGCATTACATGACTGCCATCACATAGGTGTTTGACACTTGTGCCGCTTATATAGTGCTTTATGTAAGATCACCTCACAACACTTGGCTTGAGACTGGAGTGAGTCTTTGAAGCTGTAACATAACAATGCAAGTACCATTGCACACAAAGGTCTACACTGGAGGACACATCACTGTCAAACAGGCAGTTCTGTCGTCGGGATTCGTTGGTGGGTCTGAAGGCACTTCCTGTTTGGCCATCAATAGGCGGGATCCCTGCAATACAGCTCTGAGATTGCTACTGAACTGTTTTAGGGTCCTTCAATAAAACATATGGGGTTTCTGCAGGCAATGTGCTGACTGAAGCCCATCCATTAATACTGAGCATCTACGTCCCTTCACTGCAGTCTGGTTATCTTAATAGGTTGCAGTTGGATGAACGTGAATACCTCCATAAAACGGCCCATATTACTACACAAGCTGCTCTTTGAACAGCAATGAATTAGACCAACCAAACTGTAGAAGGATAGAGAGAGGAAATGGGAAGAAAAAGTATGAGGAGTTGAGAGTGCAATAGCAAATTATAGTTGGCCGTTATGTCAAAATAGGCTGAACCCTGGTAGTAACTTTGGTTTAGTCAAATCAATGTTCTCTGTTTGGCTGGATTTGCAAGTAGGTTGGACATGGGTGAGAAACGACATTAGTCAAGTCCAAAGTTGTTGAGAAATTGCTATTGAAAATTAAATGAATTTGCATCAGAAAGACCCACTAGCAGGATACATAGTAATATAGGCAGCTGTTACACTTGGAAATCCTGTATGAACATGTCAGGTTTCAGGGAAGAGGTAATACACCAGAAATGAATAGGATAGGAAACGGACTGCAAAAAGAGTGGAATGCTTGGCCCAGATAGACATTGGGTAGTAAACCTATGAGAACATCCAGAGATACAATATCCTGCTAGCTTCTGGACAGAAATGTGATATACGATTCCAAGATGACCATTGGATTAGACCTTAGCATCATGAAGATGTAGCTTGCCAATGTTCTTCTCTAGATCACTCCTAAATCACTTTCCCACCCATTGGAGATTGATTTTAGATTTTATTTATTGGAGCACTGGAGGCTTTATCCACTGCTCCATCCCACATTCTGGGTCAGAGCATATTCTAGCCTGCTCTATCTCTCCTTTTTAAACCATCACTTTCCGCGTGACTCCCTACTCCACCTTGACTCTCCCACCCCATAGCCTGTGTCTCCCATGGCATTCTCTCAGCCAGAGGTGTACCCACATTAACCTTCAATTCTTCTAGCAATTTGCACTGACCCACTTTGTACCAATTCACCTTTCTCGACATCTCCCACTCTATCACTCTACTGAACCTGAAAACCCTTTTATTCTGGAACTCTGGGATTCCCTTGATTTCAAAGTTGTAAAAGTTGTATCATAGTGGCAATTTTTCAAGTGGGTACTCTACCAGGTATGTTCTCTAGCTCCCCCCTCTGTACCAGACACATTTATGTTAACAGCTAATGCGTTCTCTTTTTAACTTACCAGGCAACCTGTGAAGCACATTCTATTAAACGTCCCCTTTTTTTCTCCAGTAGTAAGGAAGAGGTTGGCGTTCAAATGTGCATGATCTACATTCGAATTGTGACAAAACACGGCAGGATTGCACTAAAACCTGTCAAGATTCAAGTGAGACTTGTCAGAATCTGCTATACATTTTTTATTGTTAATTATGCCCTTCGGTTTACATGTGTTTCGGCATTGAGGCCTTTTTCAAAACCTGACATATGCCCAGAAAATTATATTTAGTACAACCGATTCTTTTAGGTTACTGACACCGCCCTCCATTAATTAATTACCAGATTTTTGCAGTGGCCAAACTGGTGGCTATGGAATGAAAGTTATTGCAAAAAATGCTGGTATTCATTACCTTGTGCCATTTGTTCAGGAGGACAGACTTGAATTGAAAGTTAAATTACCTTCAAGCAAATCCTGTTCAATGCAATCACTGTTTCCATTGTAAAAGGTACAGTGAACCATCTCTATATATCATTAGTCTTTTCCGCATATGAGGTAGTATTGTACTGCCCTTTTTAACCATATCCCTTTCTGTTCATGTAGAATTAAATTGATTCGATTATTGGTTGAAGATTGTAAGATTTCCATTAAATTCTAAGGTAAATCAAATTAATATTGCACTCTGGATGTATCTTAAGTGTTGAGAACTATGCACATATTATATTACTGAAAAATATTTATTTTTGATAAACAAAGAGATTTGCAAGTGTATGCTCCCGAAGAAGGGAACTGTCCCTAAACACATTGAGCTATGGAACCTTTAATTTAAATGATCCTATTTTGTACCTGTTATCATTATTACAATCTTCGTTTTGTGCATATTAATGGCTTTGGCTTAAAAGTATTATTGAACATTTACTAGAGATATTCCTTTCTTAACTCTAGTCTTATGTTGAATACTTGAAGATCAGCACAAATGTGTTAGAAACTCTAACAATCTTGACGGTTATCAGCTTACTGGTTGCAGGGGTCGGGAGTATCCTTAAGTTTAGAATACCCTGTTCTTGCTATTGCCATAAAACCTTTGTGCCGGGCTGTACTACCTCCCCAGCGACCAGACAAATAGGGAGAACACTACCTATCACTACATTTCTATAATCATCTTCAAATAGGAGCCCCAAAAAATATTTTTCAAAGCTGTTGAATTCTTGCCCGACGATATCAGGTACTTCCAGTGGTTCTCTCCCCTGCACTTTGTCCAACGGGCCTCAATAACACTCAACACACAACTTATACATTCAAAGACAAATTATTGGACTTTATACAAGGACTATTTGCCTGCAGACTTCGGTTATTCACTTCCCAGCAGGAATTTGACTTTAAAGATATGCATTGCCTTTGTATTTCCTTACAGGACTAGGTTGTCTGTGATTGAAATAGTGTGTCTGTCATTTTAGTGTAAATAAAGTCTTTTTTAATATAACCTTAATTGGACATTTTGATTATAGCCTTACCTTCACCCATGCTCCCTTAAAGCAATGAATGAGTCATACAATCCATGTTGATTTAGGAGTAGCATGTAGCTCAGTTGAAGTTTTGAAACCATTTCTCATTCCTGCACCCCTACAGAGCATTTGCCACAATTGGTTTAACTGTTAAAAGTAGATCGTAAAATGTAAAAAGCAGGCTTGTCACAGTTATAAACTTGCAAAGTTGTACGGCAGCTGGGTTAAACAAAGATATTAATTGGCAGATCACAGTGAAGTATGGATGGGAGACACTACCAATTCAATTTCTGACATGGATTTCAAGATTTTATTGATGAGATTCTGAATGAAAAGACATGTGTATTTTTGTAATCAGGTAAGATTCCCCTAAATCTAAAGCACATTGAAAGCAGCCATGTCCAGGCAGTCATCTAAGTGAGAATTAATGCTTCTGCATGTATAGAGAGCACATATCATTTGAGAGAAACCTGTAGCATCTACACAAGCCTTATGAATAGAGGACCCAGGGTTTACGGAAGGCTAGCAGGCTAGCAAGGTTACCAAGGTCCTGATGCATAACCTGTGATAAAGGAGCGCAGAGCCATTGAAATATATCTTCAGTTGTTTCAATGTGTGAAATGTAGCATACTCATAGGTGGTGAATATATTACTGCATGATTCAACAGAAAGTGAAATATGCCTGTGGTCGCGAAGGCATACTCCCATCAATGCACGTTATATCCAGTAGACCAAAATAAAGGACACACCCTGCTAGGGAATGAGACCAGGAGAATAATTGCAAGTAAAACAAATTTATATAAGATATGAAAAGCTAGCAGAGAACCTTGCTGGCCGAGAGCGCTCTGCCAAACAATACATGGGCAACACATTAAGAAGACACACATTGACAGTCATGACTTTTCAAAATAGGGCACAATCTTGGCACTGTATTGGGGGAAGGCCCATGCCATACTGGATAGTATAGGAGAGGCGGGATGCTAATTGGATGCTGCTCCACTTCGCTCCGGGCACAAGTGGGTCTGCTGGGTTCATCTCTGCAGTGTTAAGGTCAGGCTAGTTCAAGAAGAAGAGTTTAATTTCTGACTAATCTAAATAAAACAACATATATTGGCATGCAGAGAATAATGGAGGGCATAAACCATTACATGGATGTGGGGCCTTTGAAGAGTATAGACAGATATATTGGCATTTTGACCCTTCCATTCATAGGCGTACGGTGGCATTGTGCCCCTCTCCCAGGTGCCTTATCTGTGGGGTTTGATCTATAATTTATGTTTCCTGGTGTCTCACGATTCAAACAAATAAATATACAGATGTTCATTCTGGGGAGAATATACTGTTGCACAGGATTAAGTATATGGTGAGTAATCTGGAGTGGTTGTTGGAAGGGGTTCTGCAGGCAGTTACCTTCAAAGAGAGTGGAGGGCAGGGGGCCAGTGGACCATGGCCTAGCAGGGAGGGGGTAGAGAGTGCACAAATAGGTCAGCGGAGATGGATGGGAACACGGTTTGGAACAACAAATGGCTGGACTTCCGTGAGAACAAGGCTCACACAGAGCTGCAAGGGGGTGGAGGCATTGTGCGCTGTCTGAGCATGGTGCAAGGGAAGGGAGAGCTGACATTTCAGGGGAATGAAGTTGGGCCTAGTAAAAGATGGGGGTCGGCAGGACACAAAATGGAGTCTCTAAATACATGCATACATTAGGTTGTTAGAATACTGGGCAATGTTCTGTTGCATAAATATATACTTAGGGGGTGGAGATGTCTCCCCCCTTTGCTTACACGTGGTCTATTTATTGTGGGAATGGTGAAGGGGGGTGGGACAATGCCACCTCTCCCCCAACCGTAGTCAAACACATGAATCTGCTACAATAATGCATGCATGTTTCATGTAGCATATATGTTTAGGTTACTACATCATTGATTAGGTGCCTTTCTTCTACAAAGACACACAAGCACTTAATGTTTTTTAAGATGTACAACTCATCCAATGAACTTCAAATGGTTAAGGTTTAATAAGGAGTGCATTTCACATGGATGTCCAGTGACTGCATTGATGATGGCCCCTTCTTGGTAGTCTTTACGCTCATAGTGTTGAGGAAAACAAATTGCTTCCTTCCTTTCATGGTTTACTGACCACCCTTATGGAACTAGCAGCACAAGTTTTAAGATGCAGATTTTATAACAAGAAACAACTACGCTCATTTTGGCGCATTAAGCCATCCTTTGCTAGTGATATGTCAATTTATTTCTTTAAATGATAAGAAAATGTGGCCCTACATCTCTGAATCCTTGCATCAGTATTCTCATCCATGTGTTGGCAAAATGCTACTTGTTTCTTCCACAATGCACAATAATTGACTCCTTTGAACCTCAGTGTTGGAGGTCATGTAGGCCTGCACATAATTGTCCACCCTGTAGATTCGAAACCAGATTATTTTGTCAAGTTTCTGAAGAATTCACCTCTTTTCATTGTTTTACATTTTTCCACTACAATCCTTGTGATATGATAGCCCAACTACAAGAAGGGTGGCTGTTATTGGCTGATGCTACTGTATCCTGCTCCTAGTACTGAAACTCCTCTGCCCAGCTGTATTTATTAATTGACACCAACCCGCATGGTGAAACCCGGCTTCGAGAAGGGAAGCTGTTTTGGGCTCATGCTCCTGTCTTTTGCTCCTGCTCTTAGTGCTGAAACGCCTCTGCCAAGCTGTATGTAATCATTGACACCAATCCGCAGCGGTGAAACACGGCTGCGAGAATGGCAGCTTTTGTGCGCTAATGCCCGTGTCTCTTGCTCCTGCTCTGAGTGCTGACATGCCTCTGGCCAGCTGTATTTATTCATTGACACCATCCCGCAGTAGTGAAGCCCGGCTGTGAGATGGGCACCTGCTGTAAGCCGTGGGCTGTTTGAAGCAGTGGGCCTGTTCGGGAAAACTCTTCAGCTTTTACCCATGCGGCAGTGACAATTACTGAATCTTTTGTTCTCCTAATAAACTGGAACTTGAAAAATCGCTTGATGCCCAATTCAGACTGGGCAGTCTTCCAGTGGCACTTTTCACATACTGATGGAAGGGATATGAATCAGAGTTATGTCCAATATGTGGTGCCGGAAATTAAACTGTGTCTCACTTTTTGCAAACTTTCCCCTCAACAATTCGGCTGTGGTGCTTGTAGTTGAGGCCTATTTTACAGGATACTGGACTTCGTACATTAAGATCTGCTAAGCTCTTCTTGCTACAGACCTCCTATCTACATGTAGTATTGGACACAGCTCATTACATCCACAGAGCTTAAATAAAGATAAAAGAGTACTGAATTGTTTATACATTGCTAATAGCCAGTGTACCAATATTTGATGAGCTTATTTATACTGTTGAGCTTTTAACGTAGTTTTATCTTTTGTATTCTGTTGTTAATTCCTTCTTTTTTAATGGCTTTGGTGCATTTTGCATAACTGTGTTTTTCTTCTTTTGTATGTACCTGAAGACTCTATGTCGAATGTTAGGCGGAAACCTGTGAAGTTCCCTCTGGGACCACTGCAAAAGATTTAGGACTACAGGTGTTTGGCAGTAAACCCACTTGGTAGCAGTCTGTACCACACAGATTCACCTGGTAGCTGTGGCTGAGCAGTCAGACTTCCCTCAAGAAGAGTCAAGCAGTATGTGGAGTATACAATATAGGGCAATTCTTCACAGTAAGACAAGCAAACACGCAACGAGGCTTAGTGTAAAGATATTAAGGTATTTATTTATAACGGAACATCTATGGAAAACACTATGGCACTATCACGGCAAACACTTCAATCACAATTACTCTACGAAGAAGAAACGATCAATCCCCCTAATAATATTTCGACAAGTCTAGGTTCTACCGGCACCACTTATTTACAGACAGAGGTGTATGCCTCAATCTAGATGGCAACCTGGTCGGCTCAGCGTTACCCTTGTCGGATTCTTAGGTCCTGTGGCGACTTCTGAAGATCCAGTCCCAAAAGCCCTGTTTTTATGCAGAAAACCACCATTCATTCAGCCTAGCTGTCAATCAACACATGCTAAGTGGTGAGCGGGGAGGCTCACCACTTGGGCCAATCACACCAGAGTGCGACCGGAGTTGGCAAGGAAACTCGGTCCAGGGTGCCTAAATCCCCTCTCACACCCCTGTAGTAACCCAGACAGAATGGCACCACTTTGGAGGGTCTCTGTACAGAGCCCGCCAAAAGTGGAACAAAGGGCTCAACCTTTGGTTTAGGAGTCACAGAGACGAACACAGACGCCATTTTAAAAACCGAGTTCTGGCAGAAAATACCATCCGGTAAACTTATTTAAGATAAGTAAACTGATGGTATGTTAGAGATTAACGAGGAAAAGTATCAATCTCCAACAAGGGGAAGAATCCCATAGGGTTATGTTCGGGGTCGAACATAACAAGTAGTTTCCACTGCCACCAGCCAAAACTCGACGAGGGGGGACGGGACAGTGCCCCCTCGAATAGCAGACGTAGGAGTAATCGAATTACCCCTACTAGTACGTCCACAATAGGATGGTTTGTACTAGTTCTGTTAGTAAATTTAGGTCTGGTAAAGCCAATGGTGACTTTACATGCCCGGGGAGACAGTAGTCAGTCCCCGGGTATGGAGTCTATGGTGGAGGTCCGCTAGGACGCCCCAGTGTTACGGCACATAGGGTGCGGTGTAACACACATAGCAAAACATATGAGACCCTATGGAGTAAAAGAGCCCATAGAACACATCGACATTCAAAGGAATTACACACATTCATGTCCAAGAGTGGGAGAAAAGAGAGTCTCACTCTTGGCAGGATGGAAAAAAACAAACTCCAGAAATCCAGCAAAGCTGCTGGGGGACTCACTAGGTTAGGAAATTCAGCCTAAACAGAGAATTCTCCCTAACATCGAATAAAGGAATTCTGACTGATACGCATCTTTTAGTGCAGTGTTCTCCTGTGAGTTTTTGATTCAATATGGCCAGTTCCTCCCTGTGTTTTTATGTGTTGGCGCCTAGCTAAAAGAAAGTGGCTTTCTTTTAACTGTCTTCAGAATAGCGTTGTCACAATTTGTCTTAGTATGTTCTTTCTTTTATGTATCTCCAGATCAAAGAGAGACTGGTGAGGTTGAGTAAGGTTTATACATGACCATGACTTCATGCTAGTGTGGGCAAAAATGTTCAACCAAAAGCCTCAGATTCCATTTGTTCTGTGCTGGCAACTCCCCAAAAAAGTTCTTACGGACAGCCAGAAAGATGTTTAATAAATGCAATATTAGTCTCTGACCAGATAATATTTCCATGTAAATTTACCGATATCTTCACTCTGGGGGAAGGGTTTTGGACCTCCACCAAGGGGAACATTATCAACTTGAGAATGGCGTGCTTACTCATCTGAGTTGGAGATCGGGAACATTATGTTGCACATGAACATAACACTCATTGACAAATATGTGGTCAATGCAAGAGCACGACTTGCCATAGCTCCAAGTAGTTGGGGTGGAGGGGTTGCCTCCAATATTGTGAGGCATCAAAGTAACCTCATAAAGAGCATCTGTCCACAACTGGTCTTTCCTTTGCAACCTCTGTCGGTAAGCTCCCTCACTCCCAAGCATAATATCAGTGTTATAAACTACCCCATCCCATTGACTGCAAGAGCTATTAAAACCACTGGCCACAATTATACCCTCACGTGGAGTTTTCAGGTACCATTCCGTCAAAATGTCTGTAATGTTTGTCAATAGTTCTGCCGTCACTGCATTAGGTCCAAGAGGTTCTCTCTGAAGTTCCATGGTGTACATTGGGTGGAAAGTAGGGATTATAAGGTGCCTGTCATGATTCACCAAAACCTCAAAGCCCATGGCCAGGAAAGATGGGGCACATACGCAGACTCTCTCAGCAACCAGCGGTGATACACATGTGATGGTCACCCAGTTAGACACCCTGTACAGATCTGAAAGCTCCACACCTTCAATATCCCTAGATGATGTTATTCGTTAGGCAAGAATGTGGTGCAGCAGATCCATGATCCTTAAACTGTTGAGAAGAGGCTTGAGCTCATTTATCTTAAGACATCTGCTCATGGTACCCCCTAGTCCGCCCAGTTGAGCAGGGGCATACTGTTGTTTCAACGGGCAAGACACAATAGTTGAACAAAAGTTTGTTGTTTCCTCCACAGGCTGCATGAGGGGGCCCAAGAAAGATCTCTGAGTACTTGCAGTAAGGTTACACTGAATAACCACTCTCTTATGAGTGAGTCTCTGCTGAAAGCCCTCAAACGACCCTCCTCCACGCCAGGCAGCTTCAGTCACTGCAATTGCAATGTGAACTTATTCCACAGGTGTCTTCTTCTCCGATACTCTTAGCCATCTATCCAGACTGCCCCCAGCGGGCCGGGAAGTGCAGCCCTAGGCAATGACTCACAGTCTGCATTGCTTTATTGCTCTGCACAGGCTACACTATGCACTTTTGCTGCTCCCCCACCATACGCTGATCGAGGGTCCAAAAAACAAAACTTGGGGGAGAGGGGTTCAGAGGCAGCCAACTGAGGCAGCGTTTTATGTGTAGAAATAGCAGGCAAACAGGGCATCACTGGCACAACCAGATGTTATGCACCACCAGAGCAGGTGGGGCGGGGGGGTGAGCTGGGATAAGAGTTGTTGTCAGCTGGCAATGAATATAAACCCACACAGCCCGTGTCAATACCCGGAGAGAGTCGCCTACCACTCTCACTATTCTTTAAAATAATGTCCAAACCCCATATCAGTATATGTTTGATGTTTGCCTCACCAGCGACGAGGATAGACCAAATACTGCATCAATCGAATTTAAGGTGGGGGTTAAACAATGTGTGTCGTGGTTCGGAATGAAGCAAGTGCTCAGATAAATTGGAAGACTCAAGATCCTGATCGGAGTCTGCCTCCGAGCTGGATGCAATGCGAAGAAGGTCCTACGAGGCAGAGGCATTGTAATGTCATCTCTTCCATCAGCTTGACCAGGTCAAGGAACAGGCACCAATGCCTCACTCTGGAGGTTTAAACAAGATTTAGGAGAGAGTTACTGTTATCAAATGCTGGCGGTATAGAGGGGCAGCTAGCGGCAGCCTCTATATGTAGGGATGTAGGTCTTTCCCTGATGGAAAACCCAAAGTTGACACCATCAAAAAGCCAGTAATTGTGGACTGTTCCTACATCTCCTCAGGCACATGTGTATACGTTGGCTGGCTTTGACTCAGGGTCATCTCAGTTTTACATGAGGTATATGCCCCGAGCTGGGTGAGATGAGGATCCATTGCTTAGGGAATACACACGAGGCAACGGGGGCATTGTTAGCTTACCATTGCCTCCTCTTGTTGCTCCAATTGTCATTATGATTTTGAATAGGGCTGCAAGATCGTAGAAAATAAGTGTGGTTCGTATTATTTTTGTGGTGGTGGCCAAGATAAAAGGTTCATCACTGACATGTACATGGTGTATAATAGTGCACATGGCATTGTCGTGGTGGGTGTGAGCAGGATGAGTGGACGTGACTCAGCGCCTACCTTTAATGACATAGGGGAAGGTGAGCCCGTGGAGTGTGCTGCTGTCTTACTAAACCAGAGTGAGTGGACAGGCCTGAAGAGAAGGCCAGTGTGTTAGATCAGTGTGTGTGGGGCCTTTGGAGAGGACCAGAGCAAAAGAGGGAAATAAAAGAGGGAAGAGTGACTGAGGGTGAATGTGGATGTTGCAGAGAGAGAGGTATATACATTGAAGGAAAGTTGAAGTGGGGGGGTAAGTAGCAATCATTGAGAAAAACACTCGACAACAGGTGGATGCATTACTTAATGAAGCAGAGAGGGTGATCAAACAGGTCAATAGGGTGTGTTTGTTCCCACAGAGTGGTGCCTATGGATTCTTTTTTGATAATTTAAGGGACTTAGGTTTAGTCACCCTAAGTTTCCTAGGGTCATCCAGACGTGGACTCCTTGCTCACTGTGCTCAGAGAGGCACAGCTCCACCTCAATGATGAGGCCCAACAAGCCTGGAACACGTGTATGGGGTTGCTGTTGGTACTCTTGTTCAGAAGGGAATTATCATAGCATTTCAGTGCTGGACTGCCCATGTGGGCTGGACAAAGACTAATATGGAAATGGATATTTCCCTTCTGTGAAAGGTACAGTGAGCTAAAGTGTGACTGCAGACTCTTGAGGGTGTACCTTCCCAAAGAACAGGTCATTTAGCCATGTTCATTCTCACAGAGGGGCGCCTATGGACTATTTTTTCATTGTATAAGGGACTTGGGTTTAGTCACCCTAGGTTTCCTAGGGTCATCCAGATGCAGACCTCTTGGTCACTGTGCTCAGAGAGGCAAAGCTTGACCTCACTGATGAGGCCCAACAAGGCTGACACATGTTTATGGGGTTGCTGTTGGTACTCTTGTGCAGAAGAGAATTGCCATAGCATTTCGGTGCTCGACTGCCCATGTGGGGGGGACAAAGACGGATATGAAAATGGATATTTCCCTTCTGTGAAAGTTACAGTGAGTTAAAGTGTGGCTGCGGACTCTCCAGTGGGTACCTTCCAAAAGAACAGGTCATTTAGCCATGTTCATTCCCCCAGAGAGGCGCCCATAGACTATTTTTTGATAGTTTTTAGGGACTTGGGTTAGTCACCCTAAGTTTGTTAGGGTCATCCAGACGTGGACCCCTTGCTCACTATGCCCAGATAAGCATAGCTCCACCTCACTGATGAGGCCCAACAAGGCTGAAATATACGTGTATGGGGTTGCTGTTGGTACTCTTGTATAGAAGAGAATTGCCATAGCTTTTCGGTGCTGGACTGCCCATGTGGGCGGGACAAAGACTGATATGAAAATGGATATTTCCCTTCTTTGAAAGATACAGTGAGCTAATGTGTGGCTGCCCACTCTTGAGTGGGTAGCTTCCCAAAGGCCAGGTCATTTATCCATGTTTGTTCTCGCAGAGGTGCACCTATTGACAATTTTTTGATTGTTTAAGGGACTTGGGTTTAGCCACCCTAAGTTCCTGGGGTCATCAGAGAGGCACAGATCCACCTCATTGATGAGTCCCGACAAGGCTGAAACACTTGTATGGGGTTGCTGTTGGTACTCTTGTTCAGAAGAGAATTGCCATAGCATTTTGCTGCTGGACTGCCCATGTGGGTGGGACAAAGACTGATATGCAAATGGTTTTTTCCCTTCTGTGAAAGGTACAGTGAGCTAAAGTTTGGCTGTTGACTCTCAAGTGGGTACCTTCCCAAAGAACAGGTCATTTAGCTGTGTTTGTTCTCGCAGAGGGGCACCTATGGGCTATTTTTTGATGGTCCCACACTACACTGCGGTCAGCGTTGTCAGGGAATCCCTTTCCCTTACCCACAGAATAACCTGCAACAATAGGGTGGCCTGCATACAAGTCGAGTGTGTCCAGTCCTAGCAGTAACTGATGGCCCTGAAGAGGAACCTGAGGTAGCAGTGAAAATAGGACTAAGGGAGTTCTCATTCCTCAGAGATATAGGAGCCACCAAATCTTGAATAAGGGAAGGGGGATCCCCACTCTCCAACCAAGTGATGGACATGCAGGGCTTCTCTGGGGCAGTAGAGATCGTTCAAGTAACAAAATACTTACACTAACAAAAGTGGCACAGCACATTGTAGCACCGCTATTGTATTCCAAATACACCCCTATCAATATACTAGGGAGAGACTTGCTTGGCAAACTGAACGCCACAATATCATTCATGGAAAAGGGGATGGTGTGCTCAATGCCAGGCATCTATTACACATAAGTGGCTGTACTCCTCCTAGTAGCACATGCACAGATCACACTACGAGTACAACCTATGTACCCTAGCATGTTTCTGTATGGGGTTGAGATACTGCTGGGATGAATCCCCGGGGATAACAGGGAAGGTGTTCTGATAGGCGACAGAATTCCTTTTCTGACCACAGTGTCAGAAGGAAGACATGAAAGGCACCATGGTAGTGCTACATATTGAAGAGGTAGTGATACGGAGAGACATGGTATTTTTATGTTGGATGGATGATGACACCATGGAATGGCGCACTGTGTTATGCATCGACCCAGCACTGACAGTAACTGAAGTAACGGGTGAACAACTGCTCTCCTATGGGAAGGAGGAAGGAGAGATGGTATTCCAGCTACAAATACCCTGCCCAGTAAAAGTAGTAGAACAGCTGGTGTGAATACTCACACAACTAGTGAAGAGGGGGAGAAGACACACAGATGAGGGTCTCAAATGGTTTCCAGAGAGTCTATGGACCAACGGGCCTGTGATGTCAGAGTACTAAAGATAGGATGGGCAGTAAAGATAAAGTTAGAAGAAGGAGCAAAACAGTACCCATTGTGCAGAGAAGCAGGTGAGGGAATCTACTCAACCCTACACGCACTGTGGCACCATGGCATAATACATGCATCCACATCCCCATGCAATGTGGCTATATACCCAATACAGATTTTAAAGGGTGGGTCATGGAGATTTGTACGCCCTCTTAACAATGTAGTCAAAGCAGAGTTTACCCTGGGAGTGAACCCTGCTATAATAGTGTGCAACATTCCAGCAAATGCAAAGTACCTTGCAGTCATTGACCCAAAGAATGCTTTCTTTTCCATCCCACTACACCCAGACTATTTTACAGCATTTATGTATTGGGGACCCAATTTGAACACACTAGGTTGCCCCAAGGGTACTGCAAATCACCTAGCTTTTTCAACAGAGTGATACAAATGGACCTGAGCAACTTACAAATGTTGAGCACAGCGATACACCATGTTGACAATTTATTGGCATGCAGCAAGACTGAAGATCAGTGTAGGACCAACTTGGTGCACCTCTTGACACTGCTAGCAGACAAAGGGTATAAGGTGGATAAGGAAAAAATGCAATACTGCCAGGAGTAGGTGGGTATTTGGTACAAATAATATCCATTGAAGGACACAAGATAACACAGGAAAGGGTGGAGGCAACTCACCTGACTGCATGTCCACACACAGTGAAGGAGATGCAGAAGTTCCTGGGGTTATGTAATTACTGCAGGGTGTGGGTTTTTGATCACTCTACATTTACAAAACCCTTACTAAAGGCCCTTAAGGAGGTGCAAAAAGAGAAGAGGTAAATAAAGTTTAGATCAGAAATGAATGAAAATTTCACAGAACTAAAAGAAGCATTAGCCCATGCGCCAGGGTTGGCCACTTCTAACTACAAACAGAAGTTCTACTTGTTCTCCCACTCAGATGGCTCAGTGATGATGGCGGTCTTCACACAAAAGAAACCACATGGGCACAAGCCATTGGCTTAATATAGTGGTTCTCTAGACCCAGTAATGCATGGGCATTTCCCTTGCAAACAACTGCTCGTGGCAGCAGTGTTTGCAATAGAGAAGGCAGCAACTATTGACATGTATTGCCCAGTAGTACTCTATGGAGAACATTCATTGTTTGCCATTTTGCAAAAAAAAATCAAAAAGTATGCCTACAACACAGAGGGTGTCAGGGTATGAAAAAATACTGACAAACCCAGCAATAGAGGTAGTGAACTGTTGTGTGGTGAACCCGGCAACATTCATAGCAAAACCAGCAGAGGAAGGAGATAACATGCATGGTTGTGCAGCAAATATGGGCAGAATGGAAGGGGACTTACGATTCAAAGAGGAAGAAATAGAAGAGGCAGGCATTGGGCCTCATGCTGAGTTTGCCGGTCTGGAAATAAGGGTGTCGGTAAGCTCAGCGGCACCCTTGTTTCCGGTCCGGCAAACTATGGGTTTGCCTGCCAGAGCTGCTGTGCCTGACAGGTCTGACCCTGCCGTGCAAAGCAGTCATGGTAGGCAAAGCCATCACGGAAGCACCGGCACCGTTAACAACAGTGCGGGTGCTTCTGTGTCTTCACTCTCATAAATGGGAATTTTGCGGCGCCTGACTTCTCGGCCGCCTGCAATTTTTTCCGGCGGCAACCCATCGTTAGCACTGGCAGAGTTACTGCTGGACCCATAATGAGGCCCATGGTCTTCATTGAAGGGTCTTGAAGTATAGACCACATTACGGTAGGGAGACATATTGGTTCTGCAATAGTGTGCAACAAGAATATTTTCTGCACAGGCAGCAGAGCTACATGCCATGATCAGTGCATTGAATATAATGGAAGGGAATGCAGCTAACATATTTTCAGATTCAGCTTATGTGACATCCACAATACATTCAGGATTAGTACAATGGGAGAGAAGGGGGTTTAGGAGAAGTGACGGGTCCCCAGTACAACATGCAGAGTTACTCTGGTAAATTATTGAATCATTAAAGCTACCAGTGGAAGAGGCCATATTAAAATGTGCCACCAATACAGGTGAGCAGGACCTGATAACTTTAGGGAACAAGATGGATGACAGAGCAGCCAAAGAAGCAGCCTTTTTACCTGAAGGGACCATGAGGCTATACCCAGGTGCAAAAGAAAGAATGCAAATAATGGCTTGCAGAGAGCAGAATGGGTCAGGTGTAAGAAAAGGGAGAACGCTTTAACACAATACCAGATAATAAAGCTGCAAGAAGATGCCCTGCAGGAAAAAATGACTTGTGGATACAAAGAGGTTGTTGCCTCTCATCCACTGACTTGTTAAGGAGGCAGAACAGCACAAGGAAACCGGTGATGCCAAAAAAGTTGTTAAGTGTAGCACTATAGCAGCTGTACTTTCCCACCTATGTGTCCAAAGAACACATAGTGGCAAAAATAGGTGAAGCATTTTACATTTGAAATTATCATTAGCGAGTGGCAGAGTTTATTTTTTTTTTTTTTTTTTTTATTACTATTTGTTTTAGCTGGTAAACCAACTTTTCAAATATTTACACTCATTATCATTTTTGTAGTTACATTTCCATACTTACAACATTAAAAGAAAGTCAATCATTCTTTGTACCTCATTACATATCATTACAGGGCAGCATAAAACAGTAAAATATGTGATATTATGACTACCAAATAGCCTTTTACTTCACATGGGTGCAAGCAATCTTCGTATCAGGGAATATTTGATTAAGAAATTGCACAATTGCAAGCTGTATTGTTAATCTTGGATTAGAAAATAAAAGATTCCATAACTGTCTGTGACTAGTACCACTCTGGACCGACACTTTGTTTCCAAAGCATTTTGCTCTTATGTTATATAGGGCGGGGCATTCAGTTATAAGATGTTGCAAAGTTTCACATTGTCCTTTGTCATTACAATGCCGACAGAAATTTTGATCTTTTGATATTACTCTCCTTCTATATAGAATCTCGTTAGTTTCATACTGATTTAGTCTGAATCTTAGATATTTCTGACGGCATGTAGGTGATGGATATTTTAGTAGGTACTCTGATATTACCCCATACCTTTTGACACCAAATGCTTCGGGGTTAAAATCCTTAAGTTTTGAGCAGATTGTCATATTGAATATCCAGTCTGCTTGATGAATTTTATTTTTGGCGCGATCAGGGTTTGTCAATAGAAGCTCGATCGTTACTGAGGCATCAGAAATCGCGTTTAGCGTATGATTTCTCCACTTCACCGACATACCAGTTTTGGAGGTTAATAAATTTTGGGCCAATACATGTAGAAGGCTGCGTTTCCCCATACCATCCAACATTTTTCGGAGAAGAGTGCATTGTTTCCATATTACATGGGTATATAGGGAGATCAGACCCAATTCATGTCGCAATATGGCCAAAGGTGTTCCTGGCGAAAGTGTTAAAACTTTTTTCCAATATCTAGCTTCTATGCTATCCCAAAATTTGCGATTTTGTGGGACCAGGGCCTCAACACCATATAGCAGAATTGGAATTGCTTTGGCCTTATAAAATTGCACAATGTGCTTCACTGTGAATTTCCCATATCTTCTGAGAATGATTTTCGATTGTGAGATCAAGGAGTTTAACTTCACCCTAGTTTCAGTTGTCGTAGTACTTAGGGTTTTTTTATGTTCAATATAAACTCCAAGATATTTATATTTGACGACTTTGGTTAATACACAGTTTTGAAGAGACCACTCAAGGTGATGTTTTTTTGTGAAGTTGTTCTTGCATACTAATATTTGGGATTTAGCTGTGTTAATCACCAGGTTGTTTGATGTTGCATATGTACCTAGTTGATTTAACATGTTTTGTAGGCCTATAGGTGTGCAGGATAATAATACCAGATCATCTGCGTATAGAAGATAGGGAACCCTTTGAGAGCCTATACGAGGCGCATCTGTTACACAGTTCATTAGAACAGGGCCTATATCCAAAATATAAAAGTTAAATAGGAAAGAGGCAAGAGCACAACCCTGCTTCACTCCTCTGTGGGTCTGAATGGCAGGTGATAGTCTTCCTCCCATGTTTAATTTAACTCGCATAGAAGTAGAGGTGTGTAGTAATGCCACTAGATTTGTGAGAGAAATTGGACACCGATGTTGTCTGAGTTTGGTTATTAACATATTTCTGTCAATGTAGTCGAAGGCAGATTTGAAATCAATGAACCCCAGATATAAGGGGAGTCCACCATCTGCTTGCTCCGATTGAATCATCGAGAGAGCTAAAATGTTCGGTATTGTGCCCATGCCTTTGACAAAGCCTGACTGAAATAAGTCTCTTAGACTGTTTTGATCTACCCACTCATTAAGCTCTTTTAGTATTATTCTACAGAATATTTTCGCCGGAGCGTCCAATAATGAGATTGGGCGATAACTCGTTGGTAACTGGCGGTCGCCTTTTTTATAGATCGGAACTGTGACGGCTTCCGTCCAAGTTTTGGGTAATTTCTGATACTTATTTATTGTGGCGAATATCTTGTAGAGAATTGAGCTCCAGACTTCAGGATGTTTTTTCATTAGGGCATTAGAAATCCCATCGGGGCCTGCTGCGCGTGAGTTGCTTGAGGTCATAATTAGATGTTTAATTTCCTTCTTATCAATGTTCAGCCAAAACCTCATCACTTTTTGTTCAATTGGGGTCGAAATCGTGTTTATAGGTAAGGCGTATAGAGATTGAAAATGATCTACCCACTGATGTGCCTCGACTACTGTGGATTGCAGATCTAACTGTTGGGCATTAGTGGTTTGATTTAATATTGCCCACATTTTTGAGATGTTTTTATCAGCCAGAGTCGACAACATAATGGCTCCATCTTTTTGATAAAGATTTGCTCGATGTCCTTTGACCCAGTTGTTATAACTCAAACGTGCTTTTTTAGTTAGATTCAATCTAATGTCGAGAGGAAGTCTTGCTAAACTTCTTACCTCGGCACGATAAGCCCTTTTCCTTGTGAGTATAGAATTGTCAAAAACGTGGATGTGGCTCACTTTTTTGGAGTGACCCGCCTTCTGTTGGCTAAATAATTGCATTGTGTTGCTATATGTCAATCCTATGTCTGAGGATTGCCAATTAGTGGAGTTAGTTGAATCGTGTAAAATTTGATTGAAGTGCCATAAGGCGTTCTCTGACCATCAGAGTCGATTCTTGCCACCATTTACCACAATGCAGCCGCCACCTATTGGCTCTGGGTTACTAACCTTAATTTTGGCCCTGGTCTGCCAACTAGCACACAACATATTATGGTCACTTAATGTAGACGGGGACACACTAAAGGAGCACATTGCTGACCATAAGGCACAGTTTACATATATATAATCAATTGTAGATGTAGAGTTTCCTCTCTTCCAAGTTGGTGCGGGGGGCATGTCAGTGTTAAATGCACCATTCAGCATTTGCAGATTTCTATGAGTAACCATTGTGTTCCATTGTAGCAGTTTCTCACTCTTATGTGTCCCATTTGTTGCCAAGCAGTTCATATTCAAATCCCCTGCTAAAATGAAATACAGAATCTTATCATCCGCAGATACAATGTCAAATATCAAATTCAGGTCCCTAAAGAAGCACTCCGGAGTGATAGCTACTGGATTCCAATATATGTTTAAAATTGCGTAGGTGTCGTCGTTGATCACCGCCCTAATAAGGAGCATATGAGTATTCGGCATAGCCCATATCTGTGACATTGTTCCTGGTTCATCCTTTACCGCCACCAGCAGGCCCGCAGTGGGTCTGCCTATAATGGGCTTCCTAGCTGGGTTCAGGTGTGTTTGATATCCAGACCAAAGTATGGGACTTAATAACCAGGTTTCTTGCAGCAAAATTATGTCGAATTTGCTTAGGCCACTCTCATTGTTATTCAGCAAATGTTTGAATCCCCGCGAGTTCCAGCTCACCAAAGTAAGGGGGGATAACTTTGTCGGATTAGATAGCTAATTTGAGTTACTGATACAGTTACATACACACCTATTCCTGTCATTTGACGCTTGATTTAAATCCTGGCCATTTACAACGTCAGATTTTACCCTTGGCATGAGTTCTGCAATGTTTGACGCAATAGGTTCTGATGTGTCCTCCATTTCTGTATCCAGCTGAAAACCTAGGTCGAACAATGAGTTCTTCGCCTGCCATACTAGATTACGGATTGCTCTGGATTGAAACCACACTCGAACTGCATTTAAGTTCTGATTTGAAATAAATTCCACCAAGGTTAAATCAGCTGAGTTTATGTCTTCAAGCAGCGGTATGTCTGAGAAGATTGCTAGTATCGCTCTTCTATTCAGGTCATATTGCGTGCATGGTGCTGGTCTGCATTTCACAATCATAGAACACGGTGTCACTCGCGGAGTGACTTTTCCCATTCCCAACATCTCCTGTGTTTTAACAGTTTTTGTAGGGATCACATTGATCGTTTTCTCTTTTGTGTTCACAACCAGGTCCCCCAGTGCATTTTTGATCATCGTTAATACCTCTTTTGAAAAGTCTGTAGGTAAGCCCAATGATGGTTGGGAAGTTAAGTCAGAATCGAGTGTAGGAGTGGGGATCCTTAAAGTGTTTGCATTTAAATTTGAGGCGCTGGTCACTGATGTTGCTGCTCCTTGGATCATTGGGACAGACCCTCCAATTTCGATTCCCTTCTGTGCTTGGTTCCCAATTTCCACGATTTTGTCAACATCATTGTGTAAATTGTGGTGGTTGGTTAATGAAGTTGGATTTGTGAGTGGAGGAATGGAGAGACCTTGCATGTAAGCATCTACTGCTTTCCTAATTTCAGATCTATGGACCTTTGCATCCTCTCCACTATTCCATCTTTCTTCCATGTCGTCATTTGTATTTCTCGTTCTCACTGTCGGCTCTGCCTCCAAATGCTGTGGGCTCTGTGACTCCCTATGTGAGATTACTTTTACCAGAGCGTCCAATGGTGAGTATGGATGGGCTCTGGCTCGCGAGCTCGCATCTGGACTAATATTTGGTTCACAGTCACTCAGTACAGTAGAGGACTGTCGGGCGCTATTTTTCTTTTTCTTCAAGAAGATTGGCGCAATCTTCACGCTAGACTTTTTCACCACCACATTTTCACCAGTATTCAGTAATACATTTGCTCTCAACTTTTGTTTGCCTTTCAAAAATATGGGGGCCAAAGGAATTGACTTCTTTGGTTTAGATGGTGCATGAGCTATAGCTGGTTTATCCGATAGGTTTTCTGTTTGAGATCCCTTCGTGAGCATATTGCGTTCAGCCATGTCTTTAGTGGTGTTCAATAGTCCTTTGTCATGAGTAGATTGAGGAGGATTTATGTAGTTATATTTGCTCTGTGAATCCCCCCCCCTTGATGAGCAGATGGGGGGTGTTAGATCGCCAGACTTCTTCTCCTCCTCTGTGGGTGCCAAATGATTGTTTCCAATTCTCTTCACAAAAAGGTTAGTGACCGATTTGTTTTGTTTTGCCTTACTCTGGTTCTTTGTCTTTTTTTGTGAGTTGTCTCTTTTCCGTTGTGCGGATTTTTCTTTGTTTCTTTTGGTCCTTCTTGCTACCCTCTTCCTCGATTTCTTTCTATCTTGATGTGAACTTGCAGGTGCATCTACTTCAGTTGCAACCTCTTGAGTGTTCAGTTGACTGGCGATATTGGTTTTTAAGGGTTTTTCCATTGAGGTTACTTGAAAAAGGTCCTCATTCATATTTGCCAGTCTCATAAATTCTTCCAATGTGGACGCTGAAAGAGATGATTCGCCATCATTTGTGGGGTCTACCTCCATAGACTCTGTTCCCACGTGTCCCTGTGAATTTCGATTATGCATTTGAAGTTGGTTTAGTAGTTCCTGTGATAAGGATCTATCGACTTCTTTGGATTTATGCATATCTGCAATGGACCTGTGTATTGCAGAGATATCCAAACCTTGTTTGGTGACTTCCAGTTGTATCAGTTGTAATTTTGGCAATACACATGAATTAACGGCGTTGCAGCAGCCTGCTATGGATCCATCCAAAGTGGCTATCTCTTTCGTTAATTCCATCATGGACCCAGATTGAATTTGAACTTCGGATTTCAGGAGTTCAAAAACAGAGACCAAAGAATTCAGCACGTAGCTGAGAGCAGTTAATGTGTTGATATTCGACTCTGTCTTCTCAGCTGCAGTTTCTTCCTGTGTTGCATTTGGGCTGAACGCAGCAGGTGTTTCAGCCAGTTGGAGATCCTGCGCAGGGCTTTCAAGTATTTGGGTGTCTTCAGTGCTTGAGAGATTTAGAGTGCTCAGTCTTGGAGCATTCATGTCCAGCGCAGAATGGCAGTTGTCATAAACATCCTGCTGGCAGGCATTCTCTGAGGAGGTTGATAATGTATCATTTGGTTCATGAGTGGTTTCCTTAGGCACTGTTCCAGTGGTCCCAAAATGGTCTTTTATTTTTTTATGAATTTTGTTTGTAGTTATCGTGTATTCTAGCCCTTTTTTCCACTTGTCAGTTAAGGAAGGTTCAGAATCCAAGGTCTCTACACATCTGGTAGGCGTAGAGGCAAGGGGGAAGCATGGATTTGCATGCACAAGCGCTTGGATTCGTGTTCGCGATTCCCCAACCTCTGTCATTTTGTCCGTACTGTTTTCATCAATGGAGCATTTAGCTCCACTTTCCAATTGAGATTTCCTCAATACCAGATCCTCCCTTTCTAGGGGTCCCGTCTCATTCTGAGATGGAGTGCTCCTTAATTTCATGAGGCGGTTTCACAAATAGAGAGCAGAAATGAGAGTAGGTATCAGGAATTTTAAAGGTCAGCCAGTAGGGGGAAATGTAAGGCACAGAGCAGCGGCGTCTTTTGCGTGTATTAAAGCAGAGCCCACGCGTGGACGCAAAGCACAGTGAAACTGTGAGATCGCACTTCTGGGGCTGCAATGTTTAGAGGCGCCGCTCTATTCCACCCCCACTTTGTCAATTAAGGCTCAAGCCGCAAAGGAGTCGATCGGCTCAGTTGTTAGAAGGCCGAGCAGACGCCGAGTTGCGCTCCTCCCACTGCCTGCACGGAGAGTAATCACAATACTACAGCCGGCGGCTCAAAGGCTTCAAAGCCCGCAGTCGCCGCTCAGCCCCTCTCCTGCGACCCGCGCTGGGATGGAAAGGAGGTTGTACTCGAGCGGGAATATATCCCGTAATCGTTCTACAAGATATCTCTAACTCCTCATGCACGCCGGCTCTTTCAGCTGTTTTAAACGTGTAAAAGGAACACTGACACGTTTCAATTACTCGAGCAATTACAGTGAACACTCGCTGAGTTTGAAAGGACGGACAATGGCAAAATCCACCGGTTCCACTATATTAATTCGTAGATGTCGCGAAAATGTCAATAGGGGAGTCCTAGTTCAAAGCAATGCGGATTTTACCTGGTAGTTTGGGTGGGTGGATGGTCCAACGGAGTTCCCCGCCTTGCCTCCGCCGACTGCACGGACTGCTTCCACTTACACACCACTTTGCTCCGCTTCGCGGTCCTGGGAGTTTTTAACTCCTGCACAGCCAGTAGTGGTAAACAGAGAGGTAGGACTCAATCCAAGTTGCTGCACAGATTTCCACACGAAAAAAGCTGGAGACTGCAGTGACTGCTTCCACTTACACACCACTTCGCTCCGCTTCGCGGTCCTGGGAGTTTTTAACTCCTGCACAGCCAGTAGTGGTAAACAGAGAGGTAGGACTCAATCCAAGTTGCTGCACAGATTTCCACACGAAAAAAGCTGGAGACTGCAGTGACTGCTTCCACTTACACACCACTTCGCAGTGGCAGAGTTTATGGGAAGGGCCCTTCTGTCACTTGCATACCGACTATGTTGACATGCAAGACCGATGTACCTCATATAGGTACATGCTTGTTGTTGTCTGTCATTTTCCCGTTGGATTGAGGCAGGTCCTGTGCTCAAAATGATGCAAAGTTAGGCGGAAAGTTCCTAGTGTGAGAGGTGTTTTTGAGGTAGGGGGTATGCGAGGAGATAAGTTCTGATAATGGGCAACATTTTGCCAATGACCTTTTCAAGGAAATAACACACCTCCTGGGAATAAAACACAGGCTATGCAGAGTGTACCATCTGCAAGTGAACAGAATTGTTGAAAGATTAAACAGCTTTCTTAAAGAATACTTATCAAAGCAAACCACGACATTGTTGAAAAACTGGCTATATTGCCTACCAATTGTGCTTTTTGCCCTTCACAACTCACCCAGTGTGGATCATCATTTGAATCTGCACGAAATTGTAACTGGCAGGAAGATGCATGCGCCTGTTCCTCTTTCACGTTCAATTCCGGACGCTAATACCACAGCACAGGTTTTGGGAGAAGAGCTGCAAATGTACTTAACTGAAATGACAAATGCCCTCAAATACATTTCCCACCAGGTTCAACATTCAACAAGTCAGCCTACCAATGTTGAGAACAGGCAAGTGTCACAGAAGGAAGAATTCCCAGAAGTACAGCTCCTTTATCCGGGGGAAAAAGTACTCATCCGTAACGTTGTACAGAGGTAGCAAGAGCCAAAGTTCAATGGCCATCATGAGGTTGTGTACGCTACACCCACCACAATGAAGATGAAAGAGATGATGGCATGGAACACATTTCTGATGTCCGCAAGGTCAAAAGCAACACCACGGAAGGAGAAGAGAGAAACGCAAGTTGATGGGAAGTATTACCCAATAATCATAAACATTCTTTACAGCAATAAGACTTTACAGAAAGCCCACAAGTGGAGAGGGAGCTGGAGAGGACACACAGAGAGGGTGGGGGGTTAAACGAAAGTATAAATATGATTGATGTGAAAACTATAGGTATACGATAGTTTTGTCTCTTTCTTGTTTCTCTTTTCTTCTTCTGATTTCTATCTCATAAAGAAAGTAGGGGTGTGCCCATCGACAAAGGAAAGGGGGCACGTACTAAGCGAAGTATATTTACCAGTAAGATGTTTTATGATTCCATTGTGGAGGGGCGAAAAACAGCACCTGGGAACACATGTTATGGCAAGATGAAAAGGGTAGGGAGAAAGAGCACTAATGGCTGTTACTCTGTGTGCTTTCTAATCCTGCACATTACAAGGACACCCAACCAATTCTTGCCACGAGAAGTAGCAGTGGAAAAGGGGGGATGTCTGATGCACCTGTCCTTATATAGAGCTTGGGCTCTGTTCCAGGGGCATACAGTATAAGCACAATGATGGATAGGCGAAGGGGAGGAGGTATATGAAGATAATTATGCACAGCTTGATAGCATAGCCAGGGAAGAGGCAACAAAGCATGTAATATTGGAATACAATGTATTAGGAGCACAATGGGGGAACAATTGGCCACTACCCACAGGAGGATATATTGCAAAAACTCAACAGGGCATGCTATTCTGTGGTCCACACCAGACCTCTGATGCAAATAGGGGGTTTGGTGTTTCACAATGGGAAATGGGAAAAGGGGATGGTGCAGAGCCGTGCAGAAGGGCTAGTGGAATATGAGGAAGAGGTGCTAAATTAAATAAACAGTGAATGCAGGGGAATATGGAATGTCAATGTACATGCTTTGACATGGATAGACGAAAAACAGTGTCCAGTGTACATAAAGCCACTCACACCACATTCCCTGTGTTTCAGAGCAATATGGATGACTGTGCTGGGGATGAACACTGGCTGTGAGAGGACGATGATATACCAGCATTGCAGGGACATCGGCAGTGATGGATTACTGGTGGGCATGCCGATCCAAAACCTATGCCCAGCTGCCTCCAGACTGGGGAGGGGTGTGCACCTGGTGACCCTCCACAACCCTACATCAATTGCGCCCCGGGTGGACCTGCTACATTTCAACAAACTTCCTACATCATGGCAGAGGAAGAAGGAAAAAGAGCAGAAGGAGGTGAGAGACAAACAAAGGCAAGTGGAGAGAAAGAAAAGGAGCAGCAATTATAGCTAAGCTGAATCAGCACAGAGTTTGGACGCAATCCCACGGCACTTAAGACTTTTTAACAAGGCATTGGTCTTCATCACATCCCTACTACATCCCGGGGTCCAAGCAGCTGCAAAGGCCAAATGGCTGCAGATTACACACTAGGAGATGCTACAGTTGGTGAATGTGACTGAAAAAGGACTGAATGCAGTGCAGGAAGAGATCCATGGCCAGCGCCTGCCATAAAATCTGTGCCCTACGCCTGCCATTAAACCGGGAGCAGCTGCTGTACAGCAATACCAGCCAATGATGCTGCCAATGGAACTCTCATGGAAGCTGTCGAGGAGATACGTACACTACATGAAAAAATGACAAAGAAACACATGATACCACTGAGGAAAGTTGTCTGGACTCACTAATTGACTGGGTACCAGAGTGGCAGCGGCGATGTTCAAAAAAACTGTCCCTGTGTCTTCATGATGCTCGACGCCTTCAGTATCAGACAGTGGATCATCAAGCAGTGTCATTTTTGCAAGGGAAAAGTATTATAATGTCTGCTGATAAAATTGTTGATGAAGATAGCAGATTAGAGTAGCAGCCGCCTAGAGTGAATTAGGGGAGGACGGAGTAAATGCAGTTTTTTGCAGTACCCCCACCACATGCAGAAGACTGTGATGATTTTTGGGTAGCCTGTTCCCTAGATGGACAGGATTGCCTAATAATTGGGGACACACTGGATGGGTACGAGGAAGAAGGAGGGGGCATGGACAGAGTAACACAGCTATGGAGGCCCACGAAACAAAGTAGGGAAATGATGCGAAAGAAGCTGTGGATTGAAAGATCAATCGAAGGCGAGAACGCAATGAAGGTGCTGATTCAGCACTAGGCCGGGGGACACAAGGGAACATGGCACATTAATGTGAGGGAGGCAAAACCACAGGTAATGTGTACTCCATGGGGGTGCCATAGGTGGGCCTCACTCTGTAGGCCAGCTCTGAATACACAGTCTGAACACTACGGCTGTGGGAGGGGAGAGCTGAATTCAGGCTGCTCATCTCCAGCAGATTGCAGTCACTGGGAAAACCACTGGTAGATGCAATCAAGGCCAGGAAGCCAGTCCCATTGCTATTCCTGGGAGCTGGGGAAATCAACCTAATTCAGAGGTACACTCGCATGGCACCAAGGCGGTTTTAAATCACCCCTTAGTCAGCGGGTATGGGAACAATGATGTGGAATGGAAGGGCGCTCCAAGAAAAAACAATCAGATGTTAAGTTTTTGTGCCCCTAGAACATAACAAGCCCTCAGAGTGTCCACAATAATAATTATAATAGTTTTTTTATAATGCTCTTAATACCACTGAGTGGTTTCTAAGCACGGGATCAGGTGTCAAACCTGTGTTGCGCTGCTTTGTTTTGCTTCCAAGACAAACACGTTTCTCCTGAGCTATCTTTCCTTACCAAAATAATCTTTGTGATTGTTATCATCAGGCAGGTGAGGTGTGAATGTCTCCCTTCCCATCGGGACAGCATGTCATTACTAATTGCAAACTGCTTGAAGGGCGGAGCAGGAAGCAATGTGGTGCCACACTGAGAGGGGATGAGCTGGGAAAGAGCAGGTCTGTTTGCTCCAATCATGTATAACTAACATATGTCTAGCTATGGGGGTATGACATAGTCTAACCAGTCAGCTTCATGGGAACTGAGAAGACATGACGTTTGAAGTGCAACTGTTTCTAACTGTATACACAATCTATTAGCAATATAAAAGTGTTGCCCCTTGTGGGCCAGTTTGTCAGCTATCATCGATCAGTTCTGTTCCACTGTGCTGTTTGATTGTTGCTTGCCCAGCTCTAATAAACAATGTTATTTCTTGCCTGGTATGTGCTCTATTTTGGACTACTTCTGGTAACATATCTATTGTGAGCCCTAGTGGACCGCTAATACACACCCATGCTGATATTATTGCTACATCACATATTGAAAGAACCAGACCCATGGGATAAGGTCATGCTACCCCCACAACACACCCCTTCAGTTTTAGCATGCCCTTTAGGATCACCTGGTGCTAATATATTAATAGATTAATGAGAGCTGTGGGGTTGTAGACCATTCTACTTCCCCTGTGTGTAATTTAAATATGAAATAGGAAAATAGTTGCATTGTTACCTTTCGGTATCCTTGTTATAAACCCATTGAAGTCAATACGAGTTCCACTCTACTGTCGACGTATTGCATCACTTGAATAACTTGAAATTGCTACCCGTAATGTAATAACCTGTAAATCCATGTGATTAAATATATTTATCAGAGTATCCATTAAGTGTGTCCCACACCTAATAACTGTAGCTTCATTAAAAGGACTATCTAAATTCAATTATTTGTGTTGTCCAGTAAGTATTAACACAGTTTTAAGCATATTTAGTCATTTAAATTCCAGATGTTCGTCAGATTAGTCTGCACCCCTTTAAATTCATCGCCTAACGGGGATATTGAGATTAGTGCTGTATTTACACATCATACTTAATGTTATTAATCTGGCAGACAACTGGTGTGAAGATCCTCACCTAAAAGTAGGTTGCGTCATTCACAGTATTTTTCTGGAATTAATACAACTTATTTCATTGCTGTACCTACAATGGTTCCCTTTGCTTTGATTTATTTTCTTTTTAAGGAGAATGAAGAGGACAAGAAAAGAGAAATGGAAATGATTTTAAAACGTGTTAATATGTTTATGTAAATAAGTTGAACCAATAAACAGTAAAACAAAACAAACAAAAAAAACACCTTACAGTAGGACTGCCCTATAAAGTTTACAAGTTAGTGGCTAAACAGCCCCTAGCGAATGATTGGCCTTGCTACTTACCAGAAAGTTGTATGATCTGGCATTTCTTTCAAATTGCAAGCAGCATTCCACGTGTGTGGATGCCGCCCGCCATTTTGAAATCTGTATTTATAACAGAAACGTCATCAACACCTTTGGCCCGATGACATCACGATTCCATGAAGCGATTGCGTTGCTGTTGCAAAGTGACAGTTCTTGTTGTTTTTAAATAAAACAAGACCAACATTGATTGTGCCATAAACAAACTGTGTGCGTTCTGGAAAGCAGACACATTTTAAATCTCCTTAGTTCTTTTAATACGTTAGTTGTTCTTGACTGAAACAGCTTAATATCAGACACTGTTTTCGCAAAATCAGTAGTTGAAAGGAATTAATAACTCCAAAGTAAAGAGAACTTCATTAAGTTGCAATCCTATTTCCTGGCTCTTATTGTAAAAGGTGCTAATTCTCTGTTCGATTTATGAATTGTATTGAATTTTAAAAGAAATTAGAAGGTGTGCTATTTGATGGGGTTACTTTTTCAAATGAAACTGGCTGATTTAAATCAAGCGTATGGAACCTACGTGTGCTATATACATTTTCAGATTACTAAACATTTTAAAGTAGTTAGATTCCTGTTAGGCTGTGAGTTTAAATTCAAGCTATGAAGTTTAATGTACCAATCGTGCAGGTAATGTTGTTAATTTAGGTTACTGCAAACACAGTGCCTTCATTTAAATAATATTGATTTGAAAATATATTAGAGAACATGCTTGTTGTGCTAAACTATGTAGTGTTGTTAATGTTTATAAAGCATTACGACTATCATTGGTGAATTCTAACTGTTTTGGTAAACAAAATGTACACTGCAGGTATAATTTTAATGGGCACATGTTGGTTTAAGTAATATTATGTAGGCATTCTGTTCACATTTGCATGCAATCATTGTTTGTGAGTGAAACAAGCACAGTTACTCTTGAACCAACCACCTCTGTGCTTTATATATGTATGTTGGGTAAAGTCCACATTTAGTAAAGGAAGTAGCAGCTGTGGTGAGTTTCTTTCCACCAAGAGACACTTGTGTTTCTATGAAGGAGGTCTACAGTTGTGTATTCTTCCATTTGCCATATTTTGTATAAGACATTGCATACAAAATAGGCACGGTGTGTCTATTTTTTAAGTGGAAAGAATGTCTGACCTGCACAAAGAGCACACGATGCCATGATTTGCTTTAATTACAAGTTGCTGAAATGGTACACTATCAAAGTGGATCATAGATATATAAACATGATTGAAAGCGCTGCATTTAGGTTTATAGGTGTATGCAATTTTCAAAATGTTATTTACATGAACTTGATCTCGTTCTCTCTAGACTTTCAATAAATCAATCAATAGTTCATAAAATTCGTATTTCTCCAATAACATAAAATAAAACATACACATGAGATAAAATAAGTACAAGAACGATGCCAAATACAACCCATCACCAGATTGGCAAACATTGTGTACATTTTATACCAGACTGATCATTTAATAACGTTACAGGATTCTATCTAAATTGACACCAAACCTAACTTTTCATGTACCCTGCTTGATGAATTGCAAACACAGAGCCTTCTTTTAAATAATATTGTTTTGAAAATATATTATAGAACATGTTTGCTGTACTCAACTATGTAGTGTCATTAATGATTTTGAAGGTGTAAAACTTTCATTGGTGAATTTTGACTGTTTTGTTAAACGAAATGTACACTTCAGGTATACTTTTTAATGGATACATTTTGGTTTAAGTTATATTACGTAGGCATTGTGTGCATGTGCATGCAATCATTGTTTGTAAGTGAAGCAAGTACAGTTACTCTTGAGAAACCACATGTGTGTTTTATGTATGTAAGATAAATGCCACATGTAGTAAAGGAACCAGCAACTGTGGTGATTTTCTTTCCACCAAGAGACACTTGTGTTTCAGTGAAGTAGGTCTACCGTTGTTTATTCTTCCATCTGCCATATCTCGTATAAGCAATTGTATGAAAAATAGGCAAGGTGAGTCTAGTTTTAAAGTGGAAAGAATGCCTGACCTGCACAAGGGGCACAACATGCCACGATTTCCATTAATGACTAGTTGCTGATATGGTACACTATCAAATGTAATTATAGATATATAGACATGACTGAACGCATTTCATTTAGGTTTGCAATTGTTTTCAATTATAACTTTACACAATTCTATCTAAAATCAATATCAAACCTAACATTTCATATACCCTGCTCGATGAATTAGCACAACCTAACATTTTCATAGAAATTAAGTGTAAAGTCTGCATTATTTTGCAATTCATAATATACCAAATTGCCTCCATACACCGCCTAATGTTATTCCCGTACAACATGCAGGTCAGCAATTTCTTACAGGTCATGAAGAGCAGGTCATCAATGACCAAGGTCCTCCGGGGGACCTATATCGCAAGGCAAGCATTTGTCATTTGTCTCTGACCCCATTTAATACATGCATTTAGAGGAAGCACATTTAGGCATATCATCAAATCTATACTTATACAATCAGGTGACATCATTTTATGCACTTCCTCTCCTGTGACTGCATTTAACCGAAGACCGACATACAGCCTAGACTTTTTAGTAAGTACATTAGGAATTCCTGTGGATCGTCTTGTGCATTTATGTGGAATTTAACTTGTTTTGCACATTGGCGCCCCATTTATTAACTGATACAGTGTAAATTGTGCAGAGAGTGTATGTTGCATTTATGTGCATGAGAGCGAGCTGTTCTGAGTCATGCACGTAAATGCAGTTCATAAGTAGTGACATTTGAAACAGCAGATTGATAGCAGTTGAGAGGGTTGATGCATGTGTCAATGTTTTGTTTTTTGTGGGGATTAACGGACATCTGATGTGGTTTAACACTATACAAGTTGTCTTTTTGAAGGTTTAACTTATTGATGTGCAGGGCATATCTCCAAGTATAGAGTGTACAATGTACGAAGTCTGCTATATTCTAGAATGCAAGCAATGTCTCCTGTTACCTGCTCGCATCAAATTCTATCTAATAAAATCACTGTGAGTGCCCATAACATATGTAACTGCCACATAACACATACCTTCTGTAAACCTTCCATTGCCCTTATCTACACGTGTCAGAGCTACTGTGATATTGTGGGATTTGTGCATTGTTAGAGCGTACGTAAGACAAAGAGAGAATTGTTCTCTTCTTCTGGTCATATCATTTAAAAAGGAGGAAATGTCAACACACAAACTTGATATCAGCCTGATTTGTATACGGTTGAAAACAAACAACTTTACCCATTACTCAATTCACTAAATCTGGTTCACATCTAGTTTTATCTTAGAATTACTCGGAACTTGACGCAGCTAGTGAATATGTATTTGTGTAATCTAGCTGAGCTGCATGAACATTTCCTATTTGGTTTAGTCATGCAGTTATGTGGTGACACGTAGAGAGTGTCAAGCCATGCATTATTAATGTGTCTGTGCAATTGGGCTGTTTTGCAGCACGTTATTATTAAATTGGCAACAATCTAAATTTGGAAACATTACACACACACACACACATTGTTCATTTTGATTTGTTAACTTATCCATCAGTGGAATACCTTATATTTATTTTACATATAGAAAGTACAACAATTATGCTGATTCTCAGTATTTCAGCATTGGTAGTGTTTGCTGACTGATACATATGTTGTAGTGGTTCTTTCTAGTGAAAATGTAACTGGAGTTTTTCATTCTCTATGCTGACCATTGCCATACAACACTATTTAAGGCCTAATGTTTGGAATACAATTTGGCCTTGACTGGTCTTAACTGAAGGAGATCACCACATGCAAAAGTTGTGTTTTGTTGTATTCACAACCAATGAATGTACTTTGGCATATTCGTCCAGTGCAGTTATTTGCTTGAGCAAGCCAGCCAGAGTGTGGTCGATAATTATAATATCATCTGTGTAACCAAATATTTGTATTATATATTGGCCAATTTTGGGAGGATATGCAGATTCACCTTCTATGGCAATTGACATGTATTCAAGTAGAGATTGAGGGGTCGATTCATGGAACAAACATGCGCCGAAAATCCCAGCGCAAGCAGGCGCAAGGAGGCGCAAGCGTGAGAAATCAAGCGCACGCGCACGATACAAGGAAGGCGCTGCGCTAGTTTCCAGCTGGTCGTGCGCCAAATCCATGCATGTCTCACATGGGCACACATGTCATCAAACGGCGTGCTTTACGTGCACAGCAAAAGCTCACAAAGCGTGGCGTACACAACAAAAGTGGGTGGAACAGTGGGCGTAACAAGCGGAATGGGGAACAACGCATGAAAAAGAAGGCGTAACTGGGGAAGTACTGCAGGGAACTACACAGAATGCCCACACGCACGTGAACAACCCGTATTCATGGATTCGAATACAGGAAACCCGCGCACGGCAAAAGACACGCACAGGCGCCAACGCATCTGCCACACGAAGGCAGGCGGAAGCATCCATGTGCACAGTATAAAAGTGCGCGCAAACAACAAACACGTATATACAGCTACGATGAATGCCCCATTTGTCGCAGCACTGATCGTGGGACACCGCAGGAGGAGGAGAATAGCCAGGGCATGCATTTTCTCACCATGGACAAGCCTTTTTGGGATGCCTGATGACCAGGTCTACGGCAGGTATAGATTTCCACCCCACATCATCCTAGACCCTTGAAGAAGGTGCTCAATGTCCTGCATTTTTTGGCCACTGGGTCTTTTCAGCGGACCACTGCCATAGTGGGGGGCGGGTCTCACAGGCCATGCAGTCACGCTGCCTACACCAGGTCTTGGCAATCATGACAGCGCGCCCCTCAGTCCGCAGGCACATATACATGCCCAGAACACCTGCAGAAAGGCAGGCCGTCGTCCTGGATTTTTACAGGGTGGCACACTTCCCCAAAGTGCTCGGTGCCATAGATTGCACCCATGTGGCCCCACGTCCACCTAGGGCCACTGAGCACATCTACTGAAACCGCAAGCACTGGCATTCCATCAACGTACAGGTGGTATGCGATGCAAAGGGAATCATCACCTCTGGCTATGCAAACTACCCTGGCTCCACCCATGACAGTATCATATACAGAATGTCCGCCCTGAGCAGGGCCCTGGAAGCTGGGCAGCATGGTGACACATGGCTCCTAGGTGAGTACAAATGCCTGTGCACATGCATGCAAGTCACACACAGACACATACCCACACCCTAATAATCTCAACTATTATCACCTCCCCAGGGGACAGTGCCTACCCTCTGAGCAACCACATGATGACGCCAATCCGGAACCCCACCACACCACCCCAGGTAAGATACAACGCGGCCCATAATGCAACCAGGGCCATAGTGGAGCGCACATTCGGAGTGCTCAAGTCACGCTTCCGCTCCCTTGACCGCTCTGGCAGGCAGCTACTCTATGCACCCCCAGTAGTGTGCAGGATCATTGTGGCAGCATGTGTCCTGCACAATGTTGCAACACGGCAGGGCGTACCGGTGGACATGGTGGTGCCCCCACATCTCCAACCACAGGCACAGGCGCTGCCCATGGGAGGGGATAGGGCACATGGCGAGGAAGCCCGGACCCAGCTTGTGGCCACATTTTTCACCTAAACTCCCACCCCTGCGGAGTGCACAGAGGCCTGGCACATACCTGGTGACAATCGATGATGACAAAGAGACAGTCAACTGTCACAACCTTACCACCCTGAGATTGTTGCCATGGAAGTGCCACATTGTGTGTATCCCTAGCTACTTAAACACAAGCTATCCTGTGTGACCAAAAGGCACACATATGATATATGATATGATATGATATGGCATTTGTAACACGCCTATACACAAGTGTTGCAAGGCGCAACGAGGCAGGGAGGGGGGACAAGGGAAAACAGACAACGATCCTACTAGGCCAGGTGTCATTTAGATCATGCAAGTGCTGGGGTAGGTGGAAGGGAAAAGTGCAAGGGGAAGGGGAGGGGGGGAGTGCAGTACAGGGTAAGTAGAATAAAAAATAAATAAATAGGCCAGCTGGTGGCAAGTGCAAAGGTAAGTGCAGACAAGTGCTGTGAAGGGGGGGCTGTAGGGGTACAGAAACAGTCCCGCAGTGCAGGGGTTGCCAGGGAGGCAGTGCAAGTGGAGAGTGGCTGGGCCAGGGACCGAGGTCGGTGAGAGTGGCCCAATTGCAGATTCAGTGCAGTTTCAGTGACGAAATTAGCAAGGGAGAGGGAGAGAGAAAGTAGAAGCAAAGAGGAAGGTGTTGAGGTGCTTCCTGAAGTGGAGATGGTTCTCCTCAAGTTACAGGGAGGCAGCAAGGCCGTTCCAGAGGGATGCCCCTGCTGCGGAGAGAGATCTACCCCCAGCTTGTTGCTTCGAGAAGTGGCTGACCCTGACATGCAAGGTGTGAATCACACACACCTGCAAAACAGGCCATGACCATCACTGTTATGTCACTCAAACCCTCCCAAACCACAACATGACATGGCAAGCAATAGCCATACACCAACACAGTACCAATAAGGTACACATTGCCATGTGAAAAATGTAAATTGGCATGGAATCAGATGAAATGACTAACCAACAACCTCCCACCCAAAATAAGTAATTCCCAAATTCATCACAAAAGTAGTAGCCGCAACATAACAAAGAATGCCTGTCTACATGCACATTGTGCATTGCAAAATCAACACTGCAGCTTCTGTGTGCTGTGTCCAACTCCTGCAACACACTGCTCAGCGCACAGCACAGTAAACAGCCATTGTGTGTGATGCACACCCTCAGCATCACATCTAAGCGACAAACCACATCAAAAAGCAAAATAGGCATGTACAGGATCCATAATTGGTCACAGAACATGTGCTACAGGGACACAGTGGGCAGCAGAAGGCAAACAGAGTGTACATGTGGATATCGAAGGGTGGTTGTACATGTAGTGCATCATAGTGCGAGTGTGCCGGTCAGCAAGGACATGCACTCAACATATGCATGTGCAATCAATTGACCATCAGTGTCCTCTACACATCACATGTGAACATTCACCATGTGTACATCCCAGCATGTCAAACCACAACTATCCACTCACACCCGAAAGGTAAATACAACACATGAACATGCATTGATCAGCAGAACACATCATGTACATAGGATACAACAATTACAATGTCAGGGTTCCCATCACACTGCAGGGCAAGGCAACTATCAACAACAAAACACCCCCCCTCCCTCACAAATGACCATGACCCACTGAACATACACTTGGGTCATGGAGCCTTCAACCTTCAATTTCACCTGGCCACAGGATCACCATTCCCCTTCGTCACCATCTCCCACCTTGTGTTTCAAAAGTTGCCTGCACCCTCAGAGTCCACCTTCATTTGCAAAGACACAAAATCCAAGGCAGAAAAAAGAACCTGAACAGCCTCCAGTAGATGACTTGAAGTAGCAGTACCTCACAAAGTCCAAGTACTACCACAATGATGTAACAACCAAGGTAGCACAGTAAAACAATGTCACAACAGGATGTGAACCATGTGTGGTACATAATATAGAATGATGCACCACGAACGGATGTGTACTGTCACAGCTCCCGTGTACGGGCGCAGGAGTGGCACGAAACAACCAACCCCACCGTGGCCTGGGTGCCTGCAAGGTCAAACTCACACAGGCCTCTGAGACCATGGTGGGGAAGGAGGGTCAGGGATATGCAGTTGGGACAGCCGTTGGCATACTGGATAACTGGAATGAGGGGCAGGAGAGGGGAGTATGAATGACACGTGAAAGTAGGGAATAGACTAAAATGGAGTACTTGTATTAACACATACACAATCATAACAAACTTGTACATCATTGTCAGGGCCTTTCGGAGTCCAGGCGCAGGAGTGGCACGAACCAACCACCCCTCTAGGGTTTTGGCGCCTGCAAGCTTGGGGCTTACACAAGCATCCGCAACCCCAGCGGGGAAAGAGGGTTAGGGAACGTTGGTTGGATAGGTACTGGAAGCAGGAATACCGGGTAGAGGGTACAGGGTTTAGAATTGGATAGGACTCGGGGTGATTACGGAAAAAAAAACATACCAAATTGAATTACACATTTATCCATGCAACAGTGCACCCCCCAACAAGCCTATGTAGAGCAGTTTGAAAGAAAAACAACAAGACACTCAGCTCTGGTTTTGAGTGCTGGCCTCCTGCCTGCGCACTCTCTGGTCCGGTTACAGGAGCACTGCAATGCTGCAAAGAGAGCCACAGTTAATAATCTGTGCGTGCCACAAACACACCACCAAATATGCCCCATAGCAACAAACTACTCTACAAATAGACAATCTGGTGTGGATGCTTCGTACCCATACGTAACATTACCCCTGTGATGGTTCAAACACAGTCAATGCAGTAAGTCAGGCGCCGGTGGGTGCGCGGCAAATGGAACACCAATGTGTCACGATTCACACAACATGCAATGTTCCCTGGGTAAGCAGACAGACGCATATAGCAAGGTATGACTTCAGAAAAAGTTGTGTCCCACCATGACCGTAAAAAATAGGCAGTACATGTTTCAAAATGTACATGGAAATGAAATGCACTGCACCCCAGTCTGTCCCTTGCTGTATGTCCCTGTGAGCTGCTCCTTTCCATGTCTCGGAAGGCAGCATGGGTGATGCAAGTGCCTCAATGGCCCATGGTGGACCGGAGGGTATGTGCCACTGCCCCTGCAGGTGACCCAGACAAACTTACCATCAACTAGCCATCAGTCCACCAACACATCTGAGCTGTATTGTGTGCTTCAACACCAATATTCGTCCAAGCTCACCCTCAGTGCTGCTACTAAGCCTGCATGTGCAACTGGCCTGATGGAAACTTTGCTGTGTTGTGGCCCCCCTGTGCTGCTCACCTTGCCTGGAGTTCCTTGGAACACATCAGCAGTCCTAGGATGTATGTCTGCAATCCCTGTGCCTCTGCTTGCGCACACATGTGCATGTGGGCACCAACAAACGTGTCCAGAATCCAGACGTCCAATGGGCCATGTCTGCTGGAAAAGCTGGTCTGGAGGCTCATCCCCCTGCAGAAAGGGCATGAAACACATGATTAATGCTTCAGAGTCATCTGTGTGTGTCTCTTCAGGCATCTCATTACTGGACCATGACAGAGACGTACATCAGAAATCACACCATCAGTCCGTCTTTCACATCCAAAGTGTGGAACACACTATCTACGGCATGAGTTGCAACAAGCACGTGTACAGTAAAGATAAGAAACATACTAGACAATGCATAGCAATGAATGTACACATTAATCATGAAACACCCCATCTAGCACAAGCAGAACAGTGGTCAATAACACCGCAATCATCCCCACTAGGGGTGTTAACACAAGTTGCACAGCACCAGACATGCACCAGATATGACAGTCCAAAGCCCTTGTGTAAAAGGCTGTTACACCGAACCATCCTTGCGAGCCCATGGATAAGGGAGGCAGGAGTGGCTTATGTGAGTCAAGGACCCCAAGCAGCAAACACATACACAAGACAAGCCTGAAGGACCCAGCTGGAACAGACAGTGGATGCTTTCAAAAGCCACAAGGCACCGCACCGTCACATGAAAGCACAATAGACAAGCAATTTTAAACTATATTAACTAATTACACTAACTATGAAAAACCTACATTACCTAATTAAACTAACTATCAAACAGAAACTTAACTAACTAAACTAAAAGAAAAATCAAAAATGGCCACATACGACCCGGGGGGGAGGGGAGGCACCCAGGAGGGGGGAGGTACAGGGTGCTGCTCAACACCCACATGCGATGATGCTGAGCCAAAAAAAAAACCTCCATGGGCTCAACGCCTGCACAGCCCGACCTATGTGGGAGATAGATGGTCGTCCGAGTCTGGCTCATCCTGGAAAGGAGGACGTGGCACAGTAGCCTGGCCACGCCTAGCCGCAGCGTGCCCCTCGATGGCAGCAAGTCTGCTGGACGGGTGAGCCTGGTTCTGTGTGGCAATGTGACGTAGGTCTGCATGCAGAACCTCACGTGATACACGTGCTTCCTCTTGCAAGGTAGCACGTGTAACACGGAGTTCCTCCTGCAAGGCCTCGCTGGACAACCGCTGCACCTCCTGGCAAGCCTGTAGCTCAGCCGAGATGGTACGCTCAAGCTGTGCAAACCTCTCCTCTGCCCGCTGCCTCTGGGACATCGTAAGGACACCCAGAGTGGATCTGAGGGAAGCATACTCCTCCCTCAGGGCATCCATGTGCGCCTCTGCATGAGCAGCAATTGCTTGACGCAGAGACGACATTTCAGCTTGGTGTGCCTTGTCTGAGGCCGCCATGCCCAGCCTGAAAGAGCGGGCTGTGGACCGTGCCGCCTGCTGCTGGAGAAGCACTTGCCTAGCAGGAGGGAGCACAGATCGGGCCACACGCTCCATGCTATCAGCGATGTTCTCCATTGCTGCCCCCTGCCGTTCTGAATTGGCAGTCATGTCTTGCTCCCACTCCGTATACTGCGGTTGCGCGCGGCGACTGCGTTGCTGGGCTTGACTCCTGCGGGACCCAAGGACCGGGTGTCCTCGCTGTGTTGGCACCACCCGCGGCTGCACGACTACATGCCCCCGTCGACGTGATGTCCCAGGCACATCATTGACTGGTGTGGAGGGTGACCCTGCGTCCCGATCCACCACGGGCGGAGGAACCAAGACTGTCTGACCCTTCAGTGCAGTTGTCACGGACAGAGGAGTGTCCACATCAGAATCATCAGAATCACTCACCCCTGACACATGGACTTGATGCTCATCCAACTCGACATGGACGTCAGAGTCGTCATCTAGGCTGGACTCATAGGCAGCCAGAGACAAGATGGACTGTAGCACTTGGGGGTTTTCGTGGCATACCACCGCACAACCCCCACTTGTGCCGGGTTGATGTAGTGGTAACAACCCTGTGTCTGGCATGACAACACCATCCTCCGCCTCCATTGCGTCATCACCTGTAAAATAGAGAGAAAAAAGGTCACTACACATGTCAGAAGCACACAACACACACACACACTGACAACAAACACATCAGGCAGATATGTGACACACAAAATAGAACCTGGCATGCATGCTGGGTCAACTTTGAATTGCTTCTGTGATCAGACCTGTTGAAAGGTGGCCGTTTGCATAGAAGTGGGTCTGTACAAGGACTCCATGGTGTGTGTCAGGAAATGTGAAGGCAGTGCAAGGTCAAATTCAGGCATCACATGCACTGTGCATTCAATGGGTAGCATATCTACAAGCAAAGCACCCCTCCACCCAATTACAAAAGCAGGGATGCCTAGCATGGTATCAAAGGGCTGACCATAGACCTGTGTATTGACAGGCAGTGTTGACTGGCATGAACAGCTTAATGTGATTCAAGTGCCAACACTGCAAATGATGATGGGACAGTAAGCAGGACACATGATGAAAACTCTGGAGGCCGCCCACGTGTGAAGAAGACACTACAACAGTCGGACAGAGTCATTGGCCATTAAACAGGCTGAGGCCTGTGACCCACACAGATTGTCAGACCCTAAACATGTGTGCAACGCAGTACTGAGCCACAGTTGACATGAGAAGGCTGATGAGATGCCATGCAATTTATGTCACCCAGGACTTGTATTACAGTGATCATCCAGTCAAGGACACATAGGGGCATGCGTGCAATGCACATGGAGCATGAATGGGCACACATGTCCCTGCGGGGCATCTGACCTATGCACAGTACAAGTGAGATACCCTGCATCAAGAACTAAGGCTGTACCACACAGCATATGTCTGGCAGATTGTACGCTGGAAGTTAGCATGTACACAGGACGCATGAACAGGAAAGTACACAATGGCAAGATTGAAGCAGACCAGTGCAAAGGTGGAACTGGGGTGCAGAGTGGCGGAGGAGGGGCAAGGGAGCATGCCTACATGGAGTACCCGCATGCAGGCAGAGAACACATGCACGTCAGTCATGCTATGACATTGTGCCTGGGCTGAGAGGAAGGTCACCCCATGCCACATGCAGAAGGGCCAGTGAGCTGGAACATGGACCGGCACGCGAAACAACAGGAAGCAGCAACACACGTCGGTCTCCACGAAAGGCATGTACAGCGAACTGCTGCCCCCGCTCACCTTTAACCCGTGCTGAGGGAAACGCCCGCGCGCGTCACGTCACTTACGCGCATGGGCCCTTTCGGATTACACGCATTCACACGCGGACGTGCAGTTTTTCACGCGCGCTGAACCACTATGCTAACGTCACAAGGGAAACGGCTGCGCACGCCCGCGCACGTCACGTCACAAAGGCACTTACGCTTGAAGGGCCTTTGGTCCAATGAAAGCGCGTACGAGTGCTGATGCTCTTAAGCGCTAGGTGCCTTTCCTCGAATCACACGCTGACGTGCACATTTTTCATGTGCCAAATCACTCCATATCAAGCTGGCCACGCATTCACACACGGAAGACCACGCTCCTGCCCAAAAGGCTGAATCACTGCCCCCCAGAGCCCCAAGCATGCTCCCACCTGCCATCTGCTGCTGCCTGACTGCCTGCTGCCCACGTGCCCTGCAATTTACTGCCTGCACATCAGCCAGGGGTGCAGTTGCTGTGACCACCCCTGCTGGAACAGAAGACTCCTGACTGGGATACCATTGCTCCACAGCCCAGCCACAGGACCCAGTTGCCCACTCACTCCTGCCTCCGGGGTTGCCAGGTCAGGCACTACACCATCTGGCTCCACTGGCAACCCCCAGCCAGAGAGGCAGAGGGCCACCAGCTTCACTGCCACTGAAGTTGGTGTCCTGGTGGAGCAAGTCCTGGGGCAGTATGATGCCCTCTTCAGAAGTTCGGGCGCCGACAAGGAAGGACGGACTCGGATCTGGACGGACATCGTGACTGCCATCAACGCGGAGGGGGTGGCAGTCCGCGACTTCCAACATGTCAAGAAGCACTGGGAGGACTTGAGGTCCAGGACCCTCAACAAGGCCCGGTGCCTCTTGAAGGCAGCGGATGCTAAGGGGTGCTGGGGCCACCTGTCGGAACATCAGATGAGGGTCCTGGAACGCGCATATTCCCAGCGCTCCACGTCCAGGTCCTTGAGAGGCAGACCCTTCTGGAGTCGAGCGGTAAGTGTACATGCATACTGATTGGAAGCTGTGCGTGTGGTGGTGTGCCAGTAGTGTGCAGGTTGTACATGTATTTTTCTAGGGCCATGTATGGATGTGTATGTACAGGGCTGTGAGGCAGACACATGCAAGTCCTTTCATGTGTGAGACACATGGATGGTGTATGTGTGGGTAAGCATGCAAGCCAAATGCAGATGTATGAGCACACATGTTTGGATTACTGTGTATGTCAGTTGGCATGGTTGTGGTGTCACACATGGATGTTGGTTCCAGCTGCATCTATGTGCACCGTGTACATGTGCATGTGTGTCTATTTGACAAGGGTGCAACAGTGATGCAACATGGATGCATGTGACACTGATATGTGGAAAACTGATTTGCAGATGTGACATGGATGCCGATCTCAACACTGCGACAGTTGGCGGAGGTGTACACATGCATGTAAGTGCGGTGTCTTGTGTGCATGTGTAGTGCACTCCATGTGTTTCATGTGATGTCTGGCTCACCTGTGGCTGCTCATGCTGTTGTATGTGTATGGATGGTGCTGGCTGATGCTATATGGCTGTGGAATAGCTCATGTGTGTCAGTCAAAATGACATGTGTGTTGGGGATTGTGATGCCATGTCTGAAGTTTGACAATGCCACTCATGTGGAACTGTCATGTGTGTATGAGTCCATTGTACAGTGCCCTGATGCCTGTGTTTTATTTCGCCCTGTCTGCAGCGTCAACTGATGAAGAGGGCGGAGAAGGTGCTCTGGAGCACAGCGGCAGGGATCGCAACACCAGCCGGATACGCAAGGCCCGGCTCCCCTCCCAGGTTGTCATCTCGTCGAGGAGTGAGGAGTCCGGTGCAGCGTCCCAGGCTGCAGCTGCCGAGGGGAGGTCCAAGAGGCAGAGGTCAGAGTTGGACTCCTCGGCAGCAGAAGGGGCAGCTGGGACCCCACAGGGCCCAACGGGGGAAGATGGCACGGAGTCATCCAGGTTGGTGGGGGGTTTGGTGGAGGAGGAAGCCGTGCAAGGGACAGAGACGGGGTCTGGAGGTGGGGATTCCACTAGTGCTAGTGGTGCAGTGCAGGACCAGGGACAGGAGGCAGCACAGGCCGCCGCAAAGGTGCCTGTGTGCAATCCTGTCCCTGATTCTGTCACTGCATCATCTTGCACCAGGAGGGATGCCTACGTCCAGACCCGTTCTCAGGGAGTGGATTGGCTTACACCAACTGGCCTTCCTCTCCCTGCGGATGTGGCTATCCGGCACCAGGTTGAGCCTGTCCTGGGTGGGGTGGCGTTGCGTCAACGTGCCATGCAAGGTGACCTGCAGTATTTTCATGAGGAGACTGCACGTCTTCTCGCATGGCTCGTTGACCGCGGTGACCCACTGGGACAGCTCACCAGGGACGTATTCCTCCGTTTCCTGGACCTTGTTCTGACCCCCTCCTCAACTGAACCCTTTATGCCCCAGTCGTCCTCCATGCCATCTTCCCACCCATGTATCACCTGGGTGCCCTGTGGAGCTGCCTCTGACCCTGCGGCCAGGCTGGTGGACAACACATCCCTGCCACAGTCAGGAGTCGGACGTCCAGCAGGGGTGGCCACCTCCACAACTGCACCCCAGCTGGAGGAGGATGTGCAGGCAGCAGGAGCAGGGCACAGGCAGCAGCACAGCAGCAGCAGCAACAAGGTGGGAGGCATGATGGCTCGGGGCCTTCATCATCGGAGGGGCAGTCATCGGCCAGAGGGCAGGAGGACCCTGGATTGGAAGTGTCTTCCGTGTGGCAGCGGTTGGGCCAGCAGATAGATGCGGAGCGGCAGCGGGCGGAAGAGGCACGGCTCACGATGGTTAGGGTTGAGAACTCCATGCGTAGGGCCCTGAGGCGGGCCGAGTGCCTCAAGGCCATTCGCAGGGATCTGGAGTTCCAGATGTCATCGTCCCTGCGAACCCTCGGGGCCATGGAAGAGGACCGCCTCCGGGACATCGAGCAGGAGTTCAATGATGCCCTGGTCCGGGACATCAACATGTGAGCCGTTGGACTTGCCCGCTGCCCTTGTAAATAGTTGGATAGTATTAGGTTTCCTTTGGTTTTTTCTTTATTTTGGACCTTCAGGACAATGGACCACATTTTTGTATATAGTTTTTAGGAGTTTTTGATAGGTTTCATTTCTTCAGTTGGGATCATGGACCCCGGATTGTTCATCTGTATATAGTTCACTGTTGGATTCTACTTTTTTCTTTGGATTTCCCCATGGAGCAATGGTTTTCACTTTTGTTGTGCCCTTGATTTCATTTTTGGAACTGTGACTTTGGACACCTTTCCTTTGGATTATGATTTGTTGTTTTTCATTATTTTACAGACATGCAGCTTTTCTTTTTTAATTTCCATTGTCGTTTGTTTGATTTTAATTCCATTCATGTTGCTTTTAATACATTTTTTTGATCCAACTTCGATGTGTGGTGTCAGATCCTCACTCCTCTTGACAGGTGCAGAGGCAGCACAAACTCCTCCCTCCCCATTGGGTCTTGGCACCTGGGAAACGAAAACCACAGGCCACCGCAACCCTCTGGGGAAGAGGGTTAGGGTTCGTTGAATGGATGGGTAGAGGGAGTTCAGGATCACCGGAAAGAGGTTTAGGGAATCACAATGGATGGGAAAGGGGGATTTGGGGAAACATGCTCCTCGGCTCCGGTTCTCCTCTTGCTGATGGTTGTTGGCGATAACTTCGCTCACACACACTCTCTCACTACCATCCACTCTCACAGAAATTCTCCTTGGAGGCCTTTGTATTGGAGCCTCAAACCAACTTATACCTAGATCAGTGTTCTCTAGGGCTGCCTTGGTTTTCACACTGCCTTCTCGAACATGAACTCCGCCCTCATTACTTCATGAAGGCAAACACTCCCAACATCACTTCATATTATGGTAACTCCCCACCAATATGCAGATACATGTTCCCACCTTACCCTGTGCAATAGTAACAACAAACAATAACATGCACACGAGGTGCTAAAACACTTAGCTCAGTGTTCTGTGGAGTTCTAGGTCCTTCGGCCTTTTCGTGTGGATGGGCGTGATATGTCTCACCAGACCGTTCAAACAATAAGCTGAAAATAGCAAAACAAAGTCAGTGCACGTGCGTGCGAAATTGCCGTTCCAAAAGAACGTTCCCTAACGGGTTAAACATTAGTTAAGGGTGCGGTTGCTTCACCGCCAAGCTAACTCCAACTCTGGGTTAGCATCATGCTCTGCATGCAAATGTTTTACTCGTCTTTTCGTGCTTCCGACAATGTCAACAGAATTATTCCTCAGCGCGTAACGCGTTTCCCTCTCACGGGATAAATCAGCTGTCTATGAAAAAGACGTGTACTTATCATTGCATGTACGCGGGGCCGGGGGTTGAGCTGGCGGGCGGTGCCCCGCGTAGGCGTGCCTGCAGGAGCTCGAGGCAAACACGTCCTCTCTGGCCGATGGTCAGGATTACGAGCGCTGCTCCCTGGGCGCGGCTCGCGCATGCGCAGTAGCACGCGTGTGGTCCTTTTCCTCCCAGCAGGCCCGTGAAGCGCATGGCCTGCTGGGCAATGTAGTCTCTGGGCGGTTCTCCTTCCTTGGGCCTTTGTCCTGCAAAATGGAAGGAGAACACGCCTGGACAAGGTGGTTGGACTCCCCAGAGCCCCCTTAACTCCTCCCAAAACCCCCGAAACACTGCCAATTGCCCCAGCCCTGACAGTACTCCCCCTCCCTCCAGCAGGTCCTGGTTTAGTGGGGTGTAACACATGAAATTGGCGGAGGAGCCGAGGAGCATGAATATGACAAGCGGGCTCCCATGAGCGGTCTTCCGGGCCATACCCCTTCCAGTCCACCAAATACCAGAGTGATCCCTGTTTACGGCGTGAGTCTAGGATGTTGTGGACTTCATATTCTGGAATGCCATCTCTCAAGACCGGTGGAGGTTTCTTGGATGTTATAGAAGCTGGGGCTGGTTTGAGTAATGAGATGTGAAACACCGGGTGTATTTTCATGGATGGGGGTAAGATTAACTTCGCTGCCACAGGGCCAACCAGAGCTTTAATCGGAAATGGGCCAATGAAACGAGGGCTAAATTTGCGGGAGCCCTGTAGATGAAGATTGCGTGTCGAAAGCCACACTTGATCCCCCACCTGGTATGGTGGACTTGGTCTCCTTTTCTTGTCAGCATGGTGTTTGTAAGTGGCTTTAGCGAGATTTAGACTGTGTTGCGCAGCTTGCCAGATGCTTTCCAAATGTTTCTGTCTCTCCCTGACTGACGGAACTTCAGGCACTGGTTCATGTGGCACAGGCTGAAATCGTGGGTGGTAGCCATAAGCACAATAAAATGGGGTGACCTTAGTTGATGCATGTACGGCGTTGTTGTAAGCCAGTTCGGCCAACCAAATTACTTCTGCCCATTCATGTTCTTTTCCTTGAGTTAGACAACGCAAATATTGTTCCAATGTCTGATTTAGTCTCTCGGTTTGACCATCTGTTGCTGGATGGTAACTGGTGGACAACCGAATCTCGATTCCTGCTGTTTTGCAAAAAGCCTGCCAGAATCGCGAAGTAAACTGAGGTCCACGATCTGAAACTATCCCATACGGTATACCATGAAGCCGTACCACGTTCTGTAAAAACAAGTTTGCTAACATGCTGGCTGTTGGTGTGCCTTTGCACGGTATGAAATGAGCCATTTTGGTTAAGTAGTCCACAACAACCAGTATAGCTGAAAACCCCCGACTTGGTGGTAATTCGACAATTAAGTCCAACGATACCGTGTGCCATGGTGCCGAAGGAGTTGGAAGGGGTTGCAACAGACCTGCAGGTTTTCTGTGCTCAGTTTTGTTTCTCAAACAGGTTTCACATCTTGATATATATTGCTTCACGTCTTTTTGTACACTAGGCCACCAGAAATGACGCATGATTAGCTCCTTGGTTTTCAGTGTTCCCGGATGACCCACGAAAGGGGAGTCGTGGCACCACCTGATGGCTTGTTGTCGAAGCGGTGTAGTAGGTAAGTATAGTGCTGATCTGAAAAAGGGCAACCCCTCCTTGATGGTTTGCTCTTGACTTTTGCTAGCCCATTGCACCAGATCTTGCGCAGACATGGCTTTTCGGATTTTTTCGAATATGGCATCTACCACCACACTTCCGATTATTCGTGCCGGGTCCACAATTGGTTTGGGTTCGTCTATGGTCTTCGATAGAGCCGAATTTGCTTCCGGATACCTAGAGAGTATGTCTGCCTTTCGATTTTCCACTCCAGGTCGATATGTGACCACAAAATCGTATTCTGAGAACTGCATGGCCCACCTGAGTTGTCTCGGACTAAGTGCCCTGGCGGATTTCAAGAATTGTAAGTTACGATGGTCGGTATAGATGGTAATAGGATGATGGGCTCCCATGAGGTGATGACGCCACTCATCGAAGGCCACCTTAATAGCCAACAATTCCTTGTCTGCAATAACATAATTTTGTTCTGCCGGTAGCAATGTTCGCGAGTAGTAAGCGACTGGGTGTAATTGCCCATTGTTGTCCCGCTGCGACAAAATAGCACCCACCGCATAACTGGACGCATCGGTTTCCATGATGTAAGGCTTAGAAGGGTCCGGATGCTGCAACACTGGTGCTGTCACGAACGCTTCTTTTAAAGTTCAAAAACTAGCTTCAGCCTTTTCGTTCCACTGAAAAGGAACTCCTTTTCGTAGTAGTTGAGTAATGGGTTGGACCTTCTTGGCAAAACCGTCAATAAACCGGCGGTAGAAATTGGCAAATCCCAACACTGTTTGAATGTCCTTCACTGAACTCGGAGAGGGCCAGTTGGCAATGGCCTGCACTTTCTTTTGATCCATTGTGATGCCTTGAGGTGACAAGATAAATCCTAGGAATTCAACTGTGGTTTGATGAAATTGGCACTTCTCAAGCTTGGCATACAACTTATGTTCTTGTAACCTCTGTAAAACAGCCTTCACATGACCCTGATGTTCCGCAGCATCGCGAGAATAGATTAAGATGTCGTCGATGTATACGATGGCAAAGACATCTAGGTAACCCCGTAACACCTCATCTAAAAAGTGCTGGAATGCTGCTGGGGCATTACATAGCCCGAAAGGCATGACCTGATATTCATACAGGCCAAACTTGGTCCGAAAGGCCGTTTTCCATTCGTCACCTTCTCTGACGCGTACCAGATGATACGCGTCTCGCAGATCTAACTTTGTGTATACGGTGGATCCTCGTACTTGGTCCAACAACACTGGGATTAAGGGCAACGGGTAACGATTCTTAATGGTAATGCGATTGATCGCTCTGTAATCGATGCACGTCCTCAGGTCTCCCGTTTTTTTTGGTATGAAAAACACAGGGGAGGATACCAGGGACGTAGAATGTCGTATGAAGCCGTTTGCCAAATTGGTTTCGATGTATTCCTTCAGGTGTTCATTCTCGGCTTCAGTGAGTGCGTATATTCTGCTACAGGGTAGCACAGCGCCCGCTTCTAGGTCTATGCGACAGTCAAATGGTCTGTGTTGTGGTAAGGTCTCGGCGGCCACCTTACTGAAGACATCCCGATACTCCTCATACTCTTCAGGTAAAACTACCTCTGTACTGCCTCCTATGAAGTGGGGACAACACTTCACCACACTACACTTAGCCTGGCAATGCATTGATGAGAATTGCAGCGTTCCTGCGGCCTAATCCATGGCTGGGTTGTGGAGTCTTAGCCAGGTTAGGCCCAAAATGAATCCAAATTGTGGTGCTGAAATCACATCAAACTCAATAATTTCTTGATGTCCCTTCCCACACTTTAATTGCATGGGCTGTGTTTGCTGAGTGATCGGGCCTGAAACCAACGGTGATCCATCCACTGATTTCACTTGTTCTGGCTGTTCTTTAGTTACCAATGAAAGTCCTAGCCTTTTAGCTACTTGATTGTCTACGAAATTACCTGTGGCCCCCGAGTCGACCATAAGTGACACTGGTATGTGCCTTCCTTGTACTTCCAGATGACCAGCCAGCATAATGTGAGCTGACGGAGTGTGGTGAACATTTGCTAGTATCTTTGGGGTATCTTCAGATTCGCTCGCCCTCACCCCCCTCATGGACGAGCTGGGGCGTTTCCCGACTGGGTTCCTTTGGGGGAGGGTTTATTGGTGCATACTCGGACAAAGTGGCCCGACTTTCCGCAATAAAGACATAACTTTTCTCTCCTTCTTCTCTCTTTCTCCTCTTTAGTTAAGGGGCCTCGTATGGTTCCAATCTGCATCGGTTCCTCGGTTCCCTTCTCAAATAACTTGGTGTTTTTCTGTTGATCCAGCCGAACCATAGGCCTATTGTCCCATTTACGACGGTCTAGGCGACGTTCACTTTGTCTCTGATCTAATCGTAATGCCAGATCGATCATGGTGGAACAGTCTTCTGGTTGGGGGTCTACTTGCGCAACTAAATCTTTCAGGTCTTCCCTTAAACCCTGATAGAATAGGGCCATTCTCTTTTCCTGGGGCCAATCAGTTTCTACTGCCAATCGGTTGAAAGCTGTGACATACGAAACCAAGTCTCTGCTTCCTTGCCTCAGAGTCAGCAATTCTCGATCCTTAATCAACGTTGCAGCCCTACGGTTAAATTTCTTACCGAATTCATCCAAAAAAGTATCCCAGTTGTACAATAAGGCATCGTCCTTGCGAACCAGTGGTGTAGCCCAAGAAGCTGCATCCCCCGTGAGATAGGATATTACGAACGCTGTGCGGGCTTGTGCGGTTCTAAAAACTCCTGGTTTGGTCAAAAAGTGCAACTGACACTGCATGATAAACTGGTTAAAATTCTGTGGGTCCCTGTGCAGCAAGAGGTAGAGTTGGTTCCGTGGCTACCTGCACTTGTACTGGCACTGGCGGGGGTAGTCTGGGCAAGGGCGTTGCTTTGGCCTGAGTCTGGATAGTCAAGGTATGGACTTGACCTGCTAAGTTCTGATAATCCTGCCTGGTTGCTGCCAATTCAGCCTTGAGGTCCTGGAGAAGGGCTACTACGTCCGCCATGATTGTGCTGCCTAGGCGCTGAAAGAATACGTGGGCTCGTAATTCTGTCAGATCCTCACTCCTCTTGACAGGCGCAGAGGCAGCACAAACTCCTCCCTCCCCATTGGGTCTTGGCACCTGGGAAACGAAAACCACAGGCCACCGCAACCCTCTGGGGAAAGAGGGTTAGGGTTCGTTGAATGGATGGGTAGAGGGAGTTCAGGATCACCGGAAAGAGGTTTAGGGAATCACAATGGATGGGAAAGGGGGATTTGGGGAAACATGCTCCTCGGCTCCGGTTCTCCTCTTGCTGATGGTTGTTGGCGATAACTTCGCTCACACACACTCTCTCACTACCATCCACTCTCACAGAAATTCTCCTTGGAGGCCTTTGTATTGGAGCCTCTAACCAACTTATACCTAGATCAGTGTTCTCTAGGGCTGCCTTGGTTTTCACACTGCCTTCTCGAACATGAACTCAGCCCTCATTACTTCATGAAGGCAAACACTCCCAACATCACTTCATATTATGGTAACTCCCCACCAATATGCAGATACATGTTCCCACCTTACCCTGTGCAATAGTAACAACAAACAATAACATGCACACGAGGTGCTAAAACACTTAGCTCAGTGTTCTGTGGAGTTCTAGGTCCTTCGGCCTTTTCGTGTTGATGGGCGTGATATGTCTCACCAGACCGTTCAAACAATAAGCTGAAAATAGCAAAACAAAGTCAGTGCACGTGCGTGCGAAATCGCCGTTCCAAAAGAACGTTCCCTAACGGGTTAAAGATTAGTTAAGGGTGCAGTTGCTTCACCGCCAAGCTAACTCCAACTCTGGGTTAGTATCATGCTCTGCATGCAAATGTTTTACTCGTCTTTTCGTGCTTCCGACAATGTCAACAGAATTATTCCTCAGCGCGTAACGCGTTTCCCTCTCACGGGATAAATCAGCTGTCTATGAAAAAGACGTGTACTTATCTTTGCATGTACGCGGGGCCGGGGGTTGAGCTGGCGGGCGGTGCCCCGCGTAGGCGTGCCTGCAGGAGCTCGAGGCAAACACGTCCTCTCTGGCCGATGGTCAGGATTACGAGCGCTGCTCCCTGGGCGTGGCTCGCACATGCGCAGTAGCGCGCGTGTGGTCCTTTTCCTCCCAGCAGGCCCGTGAAGCGCATGGCCTGCTGGGCAATGTAGTCTCTGGGCGGTTCTCCTTCCTTGGGCCTTTGTCCTGCAAAATGGAAGGAGAACACGCCTGGACAAGGTGGTTGGACTCCCCAGAGCCCCCTTAACTCCTCCCAAAACCCCCGAAACACTGCCAATTGCCCCAGCCCTGACATGTGGTATCATCTCATTAGTTTCATGCATGTCATGATATGGGTTTTGACATTCACTTGCAACCATTGTGTGTGTGTGATGGACATGTGTTCATTTACATACTTGCCATTGGGGTTTTATCATGTAATTGCCTTTTCTATGTGGGTGGATGCAATACTTGGTTGGTTCTTTGGGCTGGGGAGGCTGGCCATAAGGGCCATGATTGAGGATCGTCATGACCTGGGGGCAGGGGGACATGAGTGGGACATGAGTGGGGGCCTGCTGGCAGGTGCCCCACACTGCTGGGGGGGTGGGGGTGCAAGGGGACATGAGTGTGGGCCTGCTGGCAGGTGCCCCACACTGCTGGGGAGTGGGAGTGCAAGGGGACATGAGTGGGGGCCTCCTGGCAGGGGCCCCGCACTGCTGGAGGGTGGGGGTGCAATGGAACATGAGTGGGACATGAGTGGGGGCCTGCTGGCAGGTGCCCTGCACTGCTGGGGGGTGGGGGTGCAAGGGGACATGAGTTGGTGATCAGTAGTGCAAGGAGACATGTGGCTTTGCTGGGGGGCATGCCCATGTTGGGTGGGCTTCCTGCGGGACATGACCAGGGTTGCAGGGTAGTCCCCTGTGGTGTGGGCTGCCTGCAGGGGCCGTGGAGGGTGTACAGGGAATACCTGGGAGGACCCACACTGCCAAATCACGTGTAGGACTCCCCGGCACCCCCGAAATACACGTACCCTGCTGAAATCGCGTGTGAAACTTTCCACGCACCCCTGTAATACACGTACCCTGCTGAAATCGCGTGTGAAACTTCCCACGCACCCCTGTAATACACGTACCCTGCTGAAATCGCGTGTGAAACTTCCCACGCACCCCTGAAATACACGTACCCTGCTGAAATCGCATGTGAAACTTCCCACGCACCCCTGTAATACACGTACCCTGCTGATATCGCGTGTGAAACTTCCCGCGCACCCCTGAAATACACGTACCCTGCTGGAATCGCGTGTGAAACTTCCAGCGCATCCCTGAAATACACGTACCCTGCTCGCACAGGGCCAATCGCATGTGAAACTTCCCACGAACCCCAGTAATACACGTACCCCGCTTGCCGTGCTGGTACAGGGTTAGCGCAGCCCTTTGCGCTGGATTGGGGATTTTGATGGCTTTTCCCTGCGCGAGGGGCGTTCTTGGGGGCGTAACTGGCACTGCTGCAGGGTCGCTGCGCCACTGTGCGCCACGGCTGGTTTTGGTAGCTGAAATCCATGAATATGCTGTGCGCGGAAATGGATTTTAGCGCACGCAGCTGGCACAGAGATTCGCACGCGCACACTGTGCGCCAGCCGCGTGCGCCACTTGTGCGCTAAATTCTATGAATTACCCCCTGAATCACTTAGGTGACCTTTCCTATCCACTTGCACTGCACAGTAGTGTTCTTGTTCATCGTGATGATCATAGCCAAAAATCCATCCAGGATCCACTGGCACTGCAATGTACACGATAATAGATGTCTGCCTACCGTGTCATATGCAGCTCTTAAATCCAAGTAAACAGCATATACTGGAGCATTATAGGTAAGCTTAGCATTTTCCACAATTGTCGTTAATGTTAGGTTATTGACAAAAGTACTAGTGCCTTTTCTAAAGTCCATCTCTGGTATAGTTAGCATCTGGTTATTATCCATCTGTATGGCAAGCTCACTTAAGAGTATGCGAGCAAACGCTTTAGCTGGGGTCCTCTAGCATTTCTACTATTCAATAACTTTAGGATTATTCTTGTCTCCACATTTAACTACCAGAACAGCAATGCTGTCTCTTAAGGTTTTCAGTGTTTTGCCTGCATGGCTGATTGTATTAAAGAGCAGATATAGCATCTGTCCCAACATGCCAAGGCCCCTTTTAAGCAAAGCATTACAAGGGGCATCAGGGCCAGGAGTAATAGACTGTTGCTAATGTTTTAGTATACCTTCTAATTCTGCTACAGGGCAAGTAAATTGCCACTTTACTAAGAGTGTAGCATTAAACGATATCTTAGATGCTTTCCTACAGTTGAGGTGATGTAGTGCTCCCATACAAGCTTGGATGCTCTGACATCTATTTAAGGTGCCTTGCTATCACCATAGACTCTTCTCCTGAATAACCTGGAGGTAAGAATGGGATGCAAGAGCATAGCTATGTCTGAAACCATAACCTAGATAGCTGCTGGCAGAGAGAAAACTTCCCATCTAGACCCTTTGATGCCAATTTTTTTTAAAAGATTGCAGCCATGCCTGTACTGCTTCAGAAATATGCATCAGATAATTGTGACAATACCACAGATTAGTGTGATTGATTGTATCAGAAGCGGCCCTCAATCTCTTATGACCAATAATGTTTCCCAAATATAAAACATGATTGTCTCTGTGCCATGAAAAGGGCGAAAGCTAATTTCAAAAAGATTTAATGTTTTTAGACAGTTGAAAAGTAGCTTGTCATTCCATGATTTTTCTCAGGAAGGGAAGATTAGCTACATTTCTCAAATTCACCATGTCAGCTGGCTATAACAGCACTTTATTTTCAAAAGGGATATTCCTCACGCACATTTTAAGAAGATCTTAAATCTCTGTGGCCCTCATTACGACCCTGGCGGAAATCGAAAAACGATGGCGGAAATGCAATACCGCCATCGAATAGCGCTCGGTGCGACTATGACCCGTCACCGCAAAGTACGAAGCCATTAGCGACATCGTAGTGAACGCCAACGCTAACTGCACCAAGCACGCGCGCGCGCGCCATGCCAAACCGCAAACACCACCATGGTGCAACGGTACGCCAATTCCGACCCTAGCGGACATGCACCTAACGCCATCAGGCATGGCGTAATGTACCATTCCGCCATGGCGAGAAGTACGGCATCGCGAATCAACCGTAAACGGCCCCACTGAGTGCCTGTACACCGCTCCCTGCCCACAAAGTACAACTCCCCGTAGGTGCAATGAAGCCACAATGCAACCATTGAAATGTACAAGTCACCCATGCATGCCAACGAACAAAAGAAACACAACAGGGGCCAATGGGAGCTGCAGGGCACAGATGGCACGAATACAGAAGCCATCCCAATGGACATGACCACAGTCCCCCACCAAGAAACGCACGCAAACACAGGCACCTGTGACCAGCAATATTCCGAAAATCACATCATTCCACCAGTCCACCTGGCTGACCGGCATCTGTTACACAAAACCCAATCCCCCGCCCCTGAGCATGACAACATTCAAACTGTCATATTGGCAGCCCCCATCCCTGACCTCACTGGGCTTCGTAGGCAAACGCGGCCAGTACAGTACCACGCAACTAAACCCCGAAGCCGGAACCCGATGCAGATCTCCTCACAATACATCGCCCCCCAAATTGGCATATGCCACATCACTTGCAAAGAAAAACGCTACACGGGCCAAATCCGAATAGAAATTCAATGCACATCAAAATCACCAAGCCCATACAGCCATCAAGCCATGAACTCCAAAACACCAATCACCATTGTGGGCTGCTTCCGCAAGAAATGACCAGCCACTACCTGTGTGTCGCCCTGTTCCCCCATGGTACACAGAGCCACAATCACGTACGAAAAGGCAACATGGAAGCGCACAGAACCGCAGGCCCGTCCCAATGGGGAGGCACTAGTCCAGCTGAAAGGCCGAAATGTTGCTCCGAGCCACCAGTACTGCGTAAGGGCATGTGGCCCATTGGCGATCGTCCCATAAGATCATAATGCTGCTCCACTGATTAACACGAAGCAGCAGGTGTCGGGAGTAAAATCCATCTGCAGGAGTGGCATACAGATGGCAGTGGCAAAAGGGGAGGAGATACCCTTCAACCAAAAGAAAAGAAAAAGAACAGAATGGCCATCAGAACTACATTCCAACTACTCACTTCAATGATCACACGAAATCCACAGCCATATGCATGCTAGCCCAACCAAAAGGATCATCACCACCCCAAAACCACTTGCGACTCATAACCATCTATATCGAGGTGCAAACACCATCACAAACGAGTGTACCTGTGCATGCGTCTGTCAAAACAGATTCCATCAGATGGGAATGTTAACGTGCATGGACACAAGTGTCTGAGGGCGCCTCGAGACAGGGAGGGCTCAACAAGGCCAGATGGACGATGGTCCCACAATGGCAGCCCTGCATCACATAGCGTAGGGGAGGCGGATAGATCCCAAGAAGCCCTGTACATGGCAAACTCTGTATCAAATCACCTGCCCATGCATCCATCCATCATTCCCTCATCCCGGGATCAAAATGCCTGAATAATTACTCACATAACATTAGAAACATCCATTGAGTCCGTGCGTTATGCAGCCTGCTAAATCCACAGTGCCCCAGCCCGTAATTCCAGTGTTGTGAAGTAACATGTTTTTGGGAACGGACGGCCTCATCGCCCACGTAGCTATTGCGCATCCCAAACTATTCATATCAATCATTGCTCCCTCGCCATGGGCCCTGTCTCAAGGACATAGAACAATAGAACGTTACATTTGCAGTCAGACCTGTGGGCATCTCCTCGCCGCTAGCTGGAAACCGAAAGCGCCGCCCCTCGAATTCCTCATTTGCAACATCACGTCGAAAAGGCATCTGTGGCCGTTTGAAATCACTAATTATTCCATCGAGTGCGGCTGTGTGTGAAAATGGCAACTGCCTTCACCCACGAATGGGACGCCCCGCCCGTCGTTGAACCTCGGTGCAGTGATGCATGAGGGTCCACCGTTACTCGAGTACTACGTTCCACTGACCCCTCACAAGTCAGTTCGCGACTGCACAGATAGTATGTGAAACAATGGGACCACAGCAGAATGAACATATCAACCAATCTTACACGGCCATCGGGTACAAATACATGATTGCAATAGCAAGATACAATTCCCCGAATTGCAGCGTTGTGCGCGGGACGTGCTCGGCCAAAGGGGAGAGCAGTTTGCACAGGTGGAATGAATCACCACAGGTGGAGGCCATACAGCCTGAAAACACATAAATTGCACAGCCAGTCTCCTCCCACAACCACACCGAAATGCTACCGGCAGGACTCGCGATGTTGGCCCTGGGGGACCTGATAGCACTGCAAGCGCTCCGACTCCAAGAAGAAGACGAACACCAACTACAACCAGCCGCACGGAGGAGACGCAGGAGGAGGAGGAGGCCAAGGCAGGGCCAGCAAGGGCTGCCAGCACAGCCACTACCACCAGGCAGGCAGCCCGCAATCCCACGCCTCCGAGCACATCCGTTCAACCTCACTGATGAGCAGATCCACACCCTCTACCGTCTGGACCGGGACACCATAACCGCCATTGTGGACATGACACAGGCTGACCTTGTCAGCATGATAGATAGCCCAACCGCCATCCCACCCCTACTGAAGGTGGTGTCTGTACTCCACTTCCTGGCCACAGGCACCTACCAGCACACAGTCGGACAGTTGCATGGCATTTCTCAGCCACTGTTCTCACGGACACTATTGCAAGTGCTCGATGCCCTCCTGAAGCACGCAGACGACTACATCTCTCTACCACGCTCGGAGCAGGAAATAACCAACACAAAAGTGGGATTCCATGCACTTGCCGGCATACCGGGTTGCATTGGTGCCATCGACTGCACCCATGTTGAATTGGTCGTCCCACATGCCATGGAGGCCCAGTACCGCAACCGAAAACAATTTCATTCCCTGAATGTACAGATGGTGTGTGACTCCAACAGGATCATTACACATTGTTGTGCCCGATTCCCTGGATCAACCCATGATTCGATGGTCTTGAGGAACTCTACAATACCACGCTACATGGAGCGACACGCAGGGAACAGATCCTGGCTACTCGGTGAGTCTCATTACATGCATGATGATGTGGGGTATGTGAATTGGCATTGACCTGCCAGGAAGGGGGGGGGGTGTGCGTACGTATCAATGGCATTCCACATCATACGTTTCTCGTCCACATACAGGTGATGCTGGATATCCACTGAAGAGATGGCTCCTCACACCAGTCCGGAACCCACGGGACCAGCATGAGGAGGACTACAACCATGCCCACTCACGTACCCGTGTAGTCATTGAACAGGCATTCGGCCTACTGAAGACCCGTTTCCGCTGCCTCAGCAGGTCTGGCGGGGCACTCCTGTACCGCCATGAGAAGGTTGCAAAGATGGTGATGGCATGTGTCATGCTCCACAACATGTGCGTACGTAGAAATGTGCCCATGCCCCCTGACGCAGAACTGCAAGCACCTGATGATGGTCATGATGAGGGTGGGGATGTGGCAGCACCTCATGGAGTCTGCGAGGCACCGGAGGCCCGTGACATTCGTCAGCATCTCATTGATGTATGCTTCTAGCACTCACGCCTGGTGGCTGATACATGGACACGGGACTCGTGGCACTGCGTGTGTCTGGGACATGCACAATATGGACTGTACGCCTATGATGGCCTAGTACACAAAGATCAATGTCCACACTTCTCATTGGTTGATCGTGCACTTTTTATGGCATATGTGATATCATGTTGAACACCCTATCGACCCGCCACCCAAGTGAGCCCAACACACCCCCTCCACCCTCCTACCTCCCCCCCGAACACCAGTGTCCAAAGATGCTCATTGTAAGTGGGCTGTCGCTATTGCATGCCCCCTCTGCGGGTATCAGGGGCACCCCTGCCTGTGGAGCACAGGTTCCTCCCAGATCTACGTTGGGGGCTGCCCTGGACGGAACTTGCAACGGATGATGTGTCTGCCTGCTCACGTCCATGCATGTCCCTAAGGGTTTGCGAGAGCTCAGTGAGCACACGGCGCACTGCGGCAAGTTCGGCACATACGTCTTTGGACGTCGCATGCAGTTCCCCCCTCAGGCTCTCGGTGCTTCTCTCAATTTGTGCCCTTAGCGTCTCTGTACCTCTCTCCATTTCTGCCCTAAGTGTCTCAGTTGAAGTTTCTATGTCTGCCTTAGTGCCCCCACATTCATCGGCATGGTCCTTGAGGAGTGTGGCCAGTTGCTGCTGTTGTTCGATCAACTGGTCGAGGGACTGTTGCCTCTGCTGGGCCATGGCCATTTGCGGGGGTGTCACAGAGGGGCTGTTGTCCTCATGTTGCCTTGCCACAGGGCTTGTGGGGGATGGCCAGTCGTCGTCTGGTGGGTGCCCCTGCGTGGTATCCTCATGTTGTACGGGATGGAACAGACAGGGGGATTGGGACAGGTCATGGATGGATCTGACTTCGGCATCCCCGTTTTCTGTGTCCGAGCATGCTGCCATCAATGGGGTGTCACCTATGGTGCTGCTGCCACCAGAGGCAGTGCCTTCTGTGGCATCCATTGGGGGGACCTGTGGTGGTGGTGGTGTTGTGGGCATGCTGGCTGCTGGGGTGCCTGTTGATGTTCCCTCCTCTGTGCTGCCACCTGATTTGTGCTGCTGCCGTGTCTTGATGCGTGCAGCTGAGGTGGAGGGTCTCTGGCCGTTGGTCTTGGCCCTCTTTGCAGGTGTGCTGGTAGGGGTGTCCTGTAGCTCGTCGTTTGGATCGGACCCTGTGGTGGAGTAAAGGAGGGCGAGGGTTATTGATGGGTCTGTGGGAATTGGAATGGCATTGTATCACATGCATTGGGGTGGTACCTGAGGGTGATTTGGGTCGGGGCCTTGGAGGTGCTTTGATTTGTGTGTGGAGTGAGGGTGCAGTTGTCTGGCAGCCTGCAGTTAGGGTGTGCCTGCTGCACGTGTAGTGCGTGTATTAGGGGTTTTTAATTATTTATGTATTTATTGTGGGTTTTAACGTGTGCTTGCAGGCCGATGTGTGTGGACGTTCTCCTGGACATGTGTTTCTGTTGCACTATGTGGACGCATGGTACTTCACATGGATGGACTTTGTGGATTTGGCATTGTTTTATTTGGCCCACCTACCTGAATCTTCGGATGTCTGCACTCCTTTCTCCATCCCTCCGACTCCCTCTATGCTCTCCATTCCGATGGTGGAGGCACAGATTTCTTCCCAGGGGGTCAACTTGATGGGTGATTCAGGACCTCCCCCGGTGGCTGTGGCAATGTTGCGGTTGGCAGAGAGTATGCTGCGGACGCGTATCGGCAGGTCGTCCCATCGCTTGCGGCATTGCTGTGGGGTGCGGGGTGCGGTCCCCACCGCACTTACCCGCTGTGCCACCAGAGCCCATATGGCCTTCTTGTTTGCAAGTGCCGTTCTGGTCATTTGCGTGGAGAAGACGACGGCAGCATTCTCCTGGAGGGTCTCTGTTAGCACGGTGAGTTCCTCACGGGAGAAGTGGACCTGCCGCTTGCGGTCGCACGCTTTCTTCGCTACTTTTCCCATTTTTCTTGGTTTCGCTAGGGTGGTTGACGGGTTGGGGTGTGTTTCAGGGTAGTGATTTTAGTGGTTGTGTGGTTTTGGTGTATTTATAGGTGTACGCCGGGATGTTTCCCGTTCCGGGCCCATGTTTTAACTTCCGTTTCCGTATATTTCCGGCCACCGTACTTTCCGGTAGGCGCACACTGCGGTGACCGCTAAGAGGGGTGGCGGTATTGCACCTAGGGCGCCGTACGGCGGCGGTGTGGGCCGTTTTGGGGTCATTTCCGCCATCGCGGACTTTGCACTTCCGCCATGCCGTGGTGCTCGTGCCCGATGGGTCGGAATGGGCCGCACTTTGCTCCTTCGTGCAATGGCGGAAACGCTATTTACGCTGTGGCGCTCCGGTCAGTCGCTTTCCGCAAGGGTCGTAATGAGGGCCAGTGTCAGGAACAGAGGAAGGGCACTCATTCACATGCTTAAAAAAGAAATTCAAGTGAGTATCTATACTTAAGCATCCGGATTGACTTGCTATTTAGAGTAGAAACTGATGTCTCAGTCACATTCATGTGTGCCATGCTATCCCAAATTCACAAGAGGTCAGATGGGATTCATTCACTTGTTTTTTTTTTACCCTTTCCTGCCTTAAGCAGCTTCTAAAGAATCATGTATGCAATGATTCACTATTAGGAGGATCCATAGGCTGAAAAGATGTCTGGATGGATCACACACTTGTGGGATTCCTTGGCAAAATGCAATGCTGTAAACACATCCATACAAGATGGATGCATTCTGTTTTACAGATTTCAACGTAATGTTTCCGATCGACCAAATAATAGGCATGGGGCGGATGATGCAATAGGTACAATGGAAGAAGAAAAGGACACAAGCACTAATGCATACTGTTGATTGTGTCCAATTTCACAACATGTATCATCAGGCAAAGTAATAATTTTGACGCTATCTTAAAAGAGGAGTTAAGGTCAATTGACATGGAACTATGGCTAGAGAAATAACCTGAGAAGCATACATTGGAAGATGTTCAGGAAACTCATTATTTTTACCTGGAGTCCCCCATGTATAGCATCATCCTGGAAAATCACATACCATATATCTATTGGAAAACTCATTTCAGAGGGCCTAAATGTGGAAACAGACAATGAACTATGTGCAGTCATGTATAATATGAACTAAACACAACACATCTCAATGGACTCCTATGTGTCCTGTCCATTTGTTTGATTTGATTGTAGTTTCTTCAAATTCTTTATGTCTGATAGTATCTTCACTGCATCCCATCAAACATCCTGGCAACCCAAGTCCTGCATTCATGGTTCTTGATTCTCTTCAAATCATTCTTCCTTTTTTGGTGAATAATGTTAATAGTTCCTTGGACTCTGGCTTCATCCCTCCAGTCTTAAAACACTCCTGGATCACCCGACTTCTTAACAAGACAAAAAGAACATAGAGAAAGTGGTGGTTTCTCAATTCCAAACATTTATTGAGTTCAATAATTGTCTTATCATTCACTGATGGGTTTGGGATATTTTGAGCCAAGACTCACCTCTCTGATATCAGAGAGCACCTTTTATGGAATATGGACAGTCCTAGGGCACATTTGCTTATTTTGCTAGATCTTTCGATGGCTTTCAATACCTTGGACCACCTCATCCTCCTGTAGAGATTGCCATCTGTGGCCATGGTTACGGGAATCTGCCTATTGCTGGTTGTCCTCGTTTATCATTTGCGGGTGATATTGTCTCCCTTTGGACAGCTTATGTGGATAATAAAAGTGATGTTCCACAGGGTACAGCCCTCTCCTCTGCTTTTTAATATTTATGTCAAGCCATTGCATGAACACCTTCTCAACCAGGACATCAGCTTTCATTGCTATGCTGATGACACCTATCTCTTTTTTAAACTCCCTGGAAGTTTCTCCGAATATAATGCTACCCTCTCCATCATCATGACCCAGGTCCAATCTTGGATATGTGCTTATTGGATTGGCCTCAACACTACTACAAGGCAATTACTGATAGTACATCCCTGATCTTTGGTTCCAACTTTATTTTCATCTCCCCTTTCCTTTAGCTTTGGCTCAAGTCCTCTTCCTCTTCAAAAAAAGGTTAAATAGCTAGGCATGTACATACAATCTGCTTCAGATTTATTCATATCAAATGAAAGACAAATGGGCTACTGTTATTTACTTTGTGTTGGACTTCCCATATCCCTCTGCCAAAAGCTACACATTTTGCAAAACAACCTGCTGAGAACACTACTGAATATTCCTTTTCAAGCCAAAATCACTGCCACATTGAAAAAACATAATTTGTTACCTATGCCCCATTCCTTTGCGAGTTCAAGTCGATATAGGTCACCTGGCCTAAGCCCCACCTACCTTCTTAGCCATGTCTCTTCCTTTCTGCTCTTAATTCAAGGGTGTCTTTCACCTGGGTATCCAAAGTGAACGACCCATGAAGAAAAGTGCAATTCCGGTTTGGACCTGTTCGGACCGTCAGGTCACAGGGCCGGAACCCATGCTGCGACAACAGGTAAGCATTTGCCAACATTTCTTTTCTTTCTCCATCCCCAAAGGCCATCCCCACCTTCACCAGGAAACGCCAAGGTCAATATCGCTCCTCATCTAAGGAATGGCCTCCACAATGCAGCAACCTCAACCATATCAGCCTCCAGCCCATCAAAACCCCCTCACCATCCACAACATGGAAGTTGATGCTCGCCAATGTCCGCTCAGCTATCACAAATGCAGCAGACATCACAAACTTCATCACTATACACAATCCTGATGCCATCTTCATCACAGAGACCTGGCTGACACACACCCGCATCCAAGACGTCCTTGTCCCCAATGGCTACGGCATCCAACACAGAGACTGGACGAACAAGACAGGCAGAGGCCTTGCAGTTATACACAAGACCTTGTGACAATGCACCAAACTTGACATCAACAACATTGGCTCCTCTCCTGCCACTTCCCACTCTCCCAATGGACACAGTCACCTTCCATCTCATCTACAGACCACCCACACCCAACACCGTCTCCATCAGAGACTTCAGTCACCTGGTCACCACCATCTCCCTCACGAACACTAACAACATCTTCCTAGGTGACTTCATCCTTCCAGACAACAAGGCCACCAAACTGATGAAGGAAACTCCCCTCAGCCTTCTCGACACCCTCAGCCTCAAACAACACACGAAGGACCCAACACACAAGAAAGGTAACATCCTCAAACTAATCATCACCTCATTGTCTTCGCTCCACTACAGCTCTCCTCTCCCGCTTGGCTGGTCTGACAACCTAGCCGTGTCCTTCAACAACCTGCACACCACCCTGTCAAGCATTTCCAGCAGAAACCCAACAAACAATTCTTCAGGTCCTTCAAGAATTTCCCAGTGGAAGCCCTCACAGAAGACCTCTCCAACATACACCTTACATGGACCGAACACCCCCAACCAAACTGTTACTCTCTACTGGAAGGAGTCAACGCCACCCTCTCAGCCTTCATCGATCAACATGTGCCTCTGAAACAACACACCTGCAAATGGAAACCATCATCACCCTCGTACATGCAAGAACTCAACCTCAGCAAAAGAGTCATCCAAAAATTAAAGAAAAACATGCGCCACTCTAGGACTGCATCAGACCTGGTGCTCTTGAAGAAGCTCTGAGCAACCCGCTGACAATTATTCAAAACAGTCAAGGCCTCCTACTATCAGAATATCATAGTAAAAGAGCCCTCTTCATCACGGTCAAGCAGTCCAACAAACCGCTACCCACTCCCGCCATACCACACTCCATCAAAAAATGTACCGCCATCAACATCTTCTTCATCAACAACATAAGCAAGATTTCCCAGCACATAGACACAAGCACTGCATCCACAGACCCACTCATGTCCCTCCTCGTGAAATATCCACACATGTAACGCTCACCTGATTCCCGCAGAGGCGCCGGTCTTGACTGGGTGAATGCCGTATCTTCAAAGGTGATGTGTAACACACGGTTGGCTCTTTGGGCTGGACCTCTGTGCACTGTATGTCTGACTCGAAGAGTAAGATGTCTGCAGATAGAAAATATGGGAGTAATGAACTGGGGTTATTGGGTGCCTCTCTCCTCTTCCCTTTCTCTTCTCCTGTAGAACCCCAAAGGTTAACTCCCTCACCTTAGGTAAGTGAACGCCGAGCTCTCCATCTGCCTCGGGGCAGGGTGCCGTAACCAGTTTCTTCACTGGATAAGGGTGCAGGCCTCTTGACCTCAGAGGACTGCTGTCCGTCGTTAACTGCACGAACGGTAAGTTCTGGGCACTTCAAATGTCTTAAAAGTCTTTTGTAATGATATCTCTTGTTTTGCAGGGTTCCGGCGATGGCGGATGGTGGGCTGATGAGAGTTGAGGATCGAACCCGCGTGAGGAATAGAAGCGCCTGGAAGCACGTAAGTAAGCGCTTGTAGCCTGCTTCACGATGCGCACTAACTGTCCCTTTTATCTTGCAGGTACAAGTTCGGAGCTTTAGAGAAGCTGAAGGGTGCTGGAATACCCACTGGATTCGGCGTGGGAAGGAGTAATGGCACGTGAGTAATAAAGTTGCCCAATGTTTTTTAAACGCACCTTCTTTTGTCTTTCAGATGTGGGATGCAGCGCCGAAGGCCTCCGGAGCGTGCAAAGAGCTGGTAAGCTTTTGTCTTTCAGATGCCGGAATGCAGCGCGAGGCGTTGGTGACAGCCGATGGACCAGGTAAGAGATGCGCTGCCACTGAAGACCGTAGTGCTAACCTGTTCTTTCTTTGTCTTTACAGGTGCTGTTGAAGACTGGATTCCAGGATGGTAAGCCTTTGTTCCCTTAGGCCCAGGATCAGAAGCAGAAGACACGATGAGCATTCTGCTGCAGAGAATGCAGAATAACACAAAGCAAGATTCATCCATCGGGTGTGGTTTAAATAGCCTCCTGTAGTGCTTAGGTGTCTCCTTCCACAGCCACGCCTAGGAAAGAAAAGAGTTCCTGCTTTCCAGAAGAGTTCCAGTGTTCTGAACCTAGGGAGTGGCTCCTGCCCCACCCAACAGGAAAAGTAGTCCCAAACAGAAGAGGATCAGGGGTTCAACTGGCAGGTAAGTAAGCAGCATGGTCTGCTGCAGGTAAGTCCACCCAAGCATTATGAGCCCGGCGCTTCCAGCGCTGGGACTGGGCATCTTTATGAGCCTGGTGCTACTGGCGCCAGGACAGGGACCAAAAGGTCCCAATTGGGACTGGCTGGCACTCGGAACCGGGGTTATGGGTCTGCTTCCAAGGGAGTCGGGCAAGTCCTGATCTTTTGGAAGCAGAGATCATGACAGCACCCCCCCCTCAAGGCCCCTCCCAAACCGGGCTTCTCCGGGGGTTTGGGCTTGTTAGGAAATGTTCGATGAAATCTTTTGATTAGACGAGGCGCGTGGACATATTCTGCAGGTTCCCAGGATCTTTCTTGGGGACCGTAGCCTTTCCAGTCAATCAGGTAAAATAGTTTAGATTTGGAGATCTTGGAATCCAGGATGCTTTTGACTTCAAACTCGAGTTCTCCATCAACTAGAATAGGTTTTGGAGATGTAGTTAGTCGGGTTTGAGGTTGCACGGGTTTTAATAGAGGTACGTGGAAGACCGGATGTATCTTCATGTGAGGGGGCAAGTCCAACTTGACCGCTACTGGATTTACTATGGTAGTGATGGAATAGGGATCAAGGTATCTTGGGTTGAATGTGCGTGGTCCTTTTAGAGGTAGATATTTGGTGGATAACCAGACTTGATCTCCTACTTGATATTGGGGGGCTTCCTTCCGATGTTGGTCTGCTCCTTTCTTGTATTGTTCTTTAGCCCTTTGAAGGTGAGAAACGGCTTCCTTAAAGGCTTGGGTGATTGTAGAATGCAGGTGGTCTACTGCTGGTGTTCCAAGATCTTGGAGTGGATCCAACTCCGAGGTTCGAGGGTGACTACCGTATAAAAGAAAAAACGGGGTCTTCCCAGTTCCCGAGTGGACAGAGTTATTGTAGGCATATTCGGCTATCCAAAGGATATCTTTCCAAGTTTTTTCAGTTTGTTGTAGCATGCAGCGCAAATACTGTTCTAGAGTTTGATTGGTCCTCTCCGTTTGTCCGTCGGTTTGAGGGTGGTGGCTGGTCGAAAGTCTCACATCAATTTGAGCCGACCGACAGCAACTTCGCCAAAAATGAGAAATAAATTGACTACCTCGATCCGAAATTAGAACTGAAGGAAAACCGTGCAGTCGGACGATGTTTTCGAGAAAATCTCGGGCCAGAGTTGCTGCTGTTGGTAAGCCTTTGAGTGGAATGAAATGCGCCATCTTGGAGAGTAGGTCCACGATTACTAGGATCGTATTGTATCCGGAGCATGGAGGTAGATCGGTGGTGAAGTCCATAGAAAGCGTATGCCAAGGGCGAGGCGGGATGTCAATAGGGCGTAAGAGGCCGGCTGGTTTTTCCTTTTGACTCTTGTTTTGGGCGCATACTCCACAGGACATTATAAAGTCTCTGATATCTTTTTTCCAAGACGGCCACCAGAAGTAGCGCTTGATCTTTTCCGAGGTCTTGGTCATACTGGGATGTCCTTCCATTAAAGAATCGTGATAACAAGAGATTACCTTTTTCTGTAAATCTGTGCTGGGCAGGTATAACCGTTCTTGGAAATATAATAGGTTGTCCTTCACCGTAAAGTCCTTTCCCTGCAGATGCCAATTCTGTATGTCTGCTGGAGTTACCAGTAGCCTGGGTTTATCCTTAACTTCCTCTATGGATTGTGTGGCGATTACACCTAGAATTCTTTGTTCGGGAATGATAGGTACAGGTTTAGGATTGATCAAATGTTCTTCCACTCCCATCCGAGAAAGGGCATCAGCTTTACCGTTTTTTGTACCAGGTCGATAGGTAATTATGAAGTCAAACTCGGCAAAAAATAGTGCCCAACGGAGTTGCCTAGAGGATTGAGCTTTTGCGGTTTTCAAATATTGCAGGTTTCGGTGATCTGTAATCACAGTAACGGTGTGTCGGGCCCCCAGAAGATAATGCCGCCAAGCCTTAAAGGCGGACTTGATAGCTAGAAGTTCCTTATCAGTAATAGTGTAATTGATTTCAGGAGGCAAGAATTTGCGGGACCAAAATGCCACGGGATGCAACTGATTGGTTACTGGGTCCTTTTGTGATAGAACTGCCCCCATGGCAAGGCTCGAAGCATCAGTTTCAACGATGTAGGGGAGTTCTGGGCGAGGATGTTTTAAGATCGGTGCAGAGATAAATCTAGTCTTCAAATTCTGGAAAGCTTGTTCCGCCTCGGTAGACCATTCAAAACGTTTGTTTTTCTTTAACAAGGCGGTGATGGGCTGGACTATTCGAGAAAATTCGGGGATAAACCTGCGGTAAAAGTTAGCGAAGCCTAACATGCTTTGAACACCTTTTACGGAGGATGGCGATGGCCATTTGAGAATTGCATCGACCATCTTTGAATCCATACGCACTCCGCTAGGTGATAATATGAATCCCAAGAATTCAACTTCAGTCACGTTGAAAACACATTTTTCCAATTTAGCGAAAAGTTTGTGTTGACGCAATCTCTCGAGGACCATTTTCACGTGTTTCCGATGTTCAGTTTCCGATGAAGAATAAACGAGGATGTCGTCAATGTAAACAACAACACACACATCTATGAGCTCTCTGAGGACATCGTTCATAAAATATTGAAAGGCGGCCGGGGCATTGCAAAGTCCGAAGGGCATGACCTGATATTCAAATAGCCCATACTTGGTGGGGAAGGCCGTCTTCCATTCATCGCCCTCTTTTACTCGTACCAAGTGGTAGGCTCCTCTAAGATCCAGCTTTGTATATATGCATGCTTTTCTGACTTGGTCCAGGAGTTCAGGGATCAAAGGTAACGGATATCTATTCTTAACGGTGATCTGGTTCAGGGCGCGATAATCTATACAAGTTCTAAGGTCCCCTTCTTTTTTTGGAACGAAGAACAAAGCTGAGGAAGCAGGGGACTTGGAAGGACGAATAAACCCATTCGCTAGGTATTGATCCAGGCATTGTCGGAGGTGAAGATTCTCAGGCTCGGTGAGGGCATAATTTCTACTACAAGGAGGAGTAGATCCAGGTATCAGGTCTATCTGGCAGTCATAAGACCTATGAGGAGGTAGAGAGTTAGCCTGATCCTTCCGGAAAACATCTTGCAATTCTAGGTATTCAGGAGGTAACTGGGGAGCCTCCGAGGAAATTGCTGCCAGTGCAACACCAGGTCGAGGGTGACAAGTAGAGACACATTCTGGAAACTGAACCGTTCTTGCTCGCCAATCGATCTGAGGATTGTGCTTCTCTAACCAAGGAATTCCTAGAATAATCTGGAACTGAGGGGCCTTGATCACATCGAACACGATCTTCTCATGGTGTCCATCTTGACTTACTAGCGTCACTTCTTGGGTGGTATGCGTTACTGGTCCGGAGGCTATCTCCGTACCATCCACCGTAGTAATGACGTCCTTTACAGCCTTTGGACAAAGAGTCAGATTCATCCTCAAAACCATTTCATGATCCACATAATTGCCGATGGCACCGCTGTCGACGTAAGCTTCAATCGCATGTAATCGATCCGGATGTTCAGGGCTAATGAGGACCATAGGTATCACGAAATGCGAGGTCACTGAACTGGTTTTAACGCTCGGCAAGAGGACCTCTATTCTTGTCGGGCGAGGTCGTTTCCCTGCTCAGAGTTTGTGACCCTGGTAACTGCAGCTCCTACTGCCTTCTTGGCTGGTTTCACCGGACAGTCTCGAAGAAAGTGCCCCGAGTTTCCGCAATAGAGGCATAATTGCAGCTGTTTTCTCCTTTCCCGCTCCTTTTGTGTTAGTGGTCCTTTCAGGCCCCCTATTTGCATGGGTTCCCCGGAGTCTACTCCTTTGGTAGGAGTTGGTGGTTTGGAAAATACTCGAGCATCAAACTTGGAACGATCGGCCTTCCTGTTCTGCAGTCTGTGGTCAATTTGAACGACTAAGTCAATATAGTCCGAACAGTCTTGCAGGGGATTCACTACTTGGGCTAACACATCTTTGAGCTCTCCACGTAGACCTCTATAAAACAGCGTAATCCTTTTGTCCTCAGGCCATCGAGTTTCCACTATCAGTCTGTTGAAAGACGCAATATAAGCCAAAAGGTCTTGATTACCCTGTCGCAATGAAAGGAGCTCATTGTCCAAGGCCTGTCCCTGTGAATGTCTTGCAAACAGTTTTTCCATACTGAGCTGAAAAGCTTGAAAATCATGGAGAACCGGATCATCTTGATTAACTAGAGGGATCGACCAGTCTGCCGCATTGCCACTAAGGTACGAAAGCACGAAAGCTACCTTAGCTTGATCAGTTGGAAAGGCTGCTGGCCGGCATAAGAAGTGCAACCGGCACTGATTAATAAATACTGCAAACCTCTTTGGGTCACCAGAAAATCGTTCGGGCGGAGCCAGAGGTACATTCCCAGGTAGGTTGATCTGCACTGGGTTTGTAGAGGATGTTGAAGGAAGATTTGCCCCTGATGCGGGTAACGGAGTTTGTCCGGCTTGTGACTGTAGCAATTGTCTAGCAAGATCGTCTGTTCGCTCCTTGGAAATAATCAGTTCCCTTCTTAGAGCATTCGTTTCCTGACGGGCTGCATGCACTTCTGCTCTTAGTTCCCCAAGTAACTGGGCTAGCTGGTCGGTATCCGAGGTTTCCATAGCGCCTGGGTGGGAGTTTTGCGGTAGGCTTTGTGTTCTGTAACGCTCACCTGATTCCCGCAGAGGCGCCGGTCTTGACTGGGTGAATGCTGTATCTTCAAAGGTGATGTGTAACACACGGTTGGCTCTTTGGGCTGGACCTCTGTGCACTGTATGTCTGACTCGAAGAGTAAGATGTCTGCAGATAGAAAATATGGGATTAATGAACTGGGGTTATTGGGTGCCTCTCTCCTCTTCCCTTTCTCTTCTCCTGTAGAACCCCAAAGGTTAACTCCCTCACCTTAGGTAAGTGAACGCCAAGCTCTCCATCTGCCTCGGGGCAGGGTGCCGTAACCAGTTTCTTCACTGGATAAGGGTGCAGGCCTCTTGACCTCAGAGGACTGCTGTCCGTCGTTAACTGCACGAACGGTAAGTTCTGGGCACTTCAAATGTCTTAAAAGTCTTTTGTAATGATATCTCTTGTTTTGCAGGGTTCCGGCGATGGCGGATGGCGGGCTGATGAGAGTTGAGGATCGAACCCGCGTGAGGAATAGAAGCGCCTGGAAGCACGTAAGTAAGCGCTTGTAGCCTGCTTCACGATGCGCACTAACTGTCCCTTTTATCTTGCAGGTACAAGTTCGGAGCTTTAGAGAAGCTGAAGGGTGCTGGAATACCCACTGGATTCGACGTGGGAAGGAGTAATGGCACGTGAGTAATAAAGTTGCCCAATGTTTTTTAAACACACCTTCTTTTGTCTTTCAGATGTGGGATGCAGCGCCGAAGGCCTCCGGAGCGTGCAAAGAGCTGGTAAGCTTTTGTCTTTCAGATGCCGGAATGCAGCGCGAGGCGTTGGTGACAGCCGATGGACCAGGTAAGAGATGCGCTGCCACTGAAGACCGTAGTGCTAACCTGTTCTTTCTTTGTCTTTACAGGTGCTGCTGAAGACTGGATTCCAGGATGGTAAGCCTTTGTTCCCTTAGGCCCAGGATCAGAAGCAGAAGACACAATGAGCGTTCTGCTGCAGAGAATGCAGAATAACACAAAGCAAGATTCATCCATCGGGTGTGGTTTAAATAGCCTCCTGTAGTGCTTAGGTGTCTCCTTCCACAGCCACGCCTAGGAAAGAAAAGAGTTCCTGCTTTCCAGAAGAGTTCCAGTGTTCTGAACCTAGGGAGTGGCTCCTGCCCCACCCAACAGGAAAAGTAGTCCCAAACAGAAGAGGATCAGGGGTTCAACTGGCAGGTAAGTAAGCAGCATGGTCTGCTGCAGGTAAGTCCACACAAGCATTATGAGCCCGGCGCTTCCAGCGCTGGGACTGGGCATCTTTATGAGCCTGGTGCCACTGGCGCCAGGACAGGGTCCAAAAGGTCCCAATTGGGACTGGCTGGCACTCGGAACCGGGGTTATGGGTCTGCTTCCAAGGGAGTCGGGCAAGTCCTGATCTTTTGGAAGCAGAGATCATGACAACACCCTGGACAACATTCAAGAGACTCTCGACAGAAGACTTGGTAGAAACCATGGACTCCTTCAAAGCCACGTTGTATACAGAAGAAATCCTCCCAGCATCCATCCTCAAGACCCTCGCCCAGAAGCTCTCCTTCCCTACCTGGAAATAATCAACAGCTCTCTAACTCAAGGCACCTTCCCATCAACTCTAAAAACAGGACAAATCCTCCCCTACTAAAGAAAACCTCTCTGGTTCCCAACAACCTAGGTAACTATCGCTCCATCACCCATCTTCCCTTCCAAGGTAAAATCATTGAGAAAGTGGTAGACGTGCAACTGCAGCAATACATCATCACCAACAATCTCCTCCAAACCTACCAATCCAGATTCGGACCCAGATGCAGCATGTAGACAGCAACCATACAGGTGGTGAACAACACCCTCAACATCCTTGACGATGGTCACCCCTGAATCCTGGTTCTACACAACCTCTTGGCCACTTTTGACACAGTACACAATCAGGTGCTTACTGACACCCTGCATCAATGCATGGGGATCAACAACCTTGTCCTACACTGGTTCAAGTCCTACCCCTCCAACCACAAGCAGTTTGATCAGTTGGACACCTATAGATCGTCAATGTTACACGTCACCTGTGGATTCCCACAGGCTTCCATCCTCTCCCCAATGATCTTCAATCTATACATGGAGCCACTGGGAGTCCTCCTAGTAACACACACAACATCCACATCCACTGATTAGCCGACAACACACAGCTATATCTCAAGATCGACTCCATCACGGACATCCATAAGCACAAAACCTGACTCTTGCTGATCCATTCTTGAATGTCCAGTGCATACTTGAAGTTCTAACCCTCCAAGACTGAATTCCTACTCCTTGCCAACAACCCCGAACACCCAAACATTCAGACCTGGCTATCAACCATGCACGCTGACAGATTCACACCCAAGCTCACCTCCTGCGCCAAGTCCTTCAGGTTCCACATCGACCAACACCTCTCCATCAAGACATACATAGCTAAAAAATCTCAGACACCTTGGTATCAGCTCTCCCTTCCTCCATCTGTACAGATTTAGATCCACCATTCAAGCACTGCTCCTATCCCACCTGGATGGGGGAAATGCAGTCCTTGAAGGCCTCCCGTCATCCTCCTTTGTGCCCCTGAGAAGTGTCCTACATGTGCCTCATCAATGGTCTACGCAGATACAACCACATCACCCCAGCCCTCATCAACCTTCACTGGCTCCTACTACATGCACAAATCACCTTCAAGTCTTGCTGCATCATCTATAAGGCAGTCGCCCTCAAGTCACAAAGCTAACTCACATAGAAACTCTGCATCTCAGTCAGACAACACACCACTAGAAGCCAGGACTTGAAATTCAACTATGCAAAAGAAAAGGACCAGAAAACAAGCCATCTTTGCCTATGCCCCAAGCCTGTGGAACATCATCCCTGTCAGCATCAGACTTGCTCCCACACTCCTACAATTCAGAAAAGAACTCTAGACCCACCTCTTCAAGGAGTCTCTCCCCCTGGCCATCACGTTGCGCCTCGCACTACCTGACTTGCCAGACAATGCCCCCCATTGACCACCCGGTACAGCTGTAGCCCTTAGCTGTCCCCGTCTATATCCTACCCCCGCTGTATATCTGTTCTGTTGTTTCCACTAAAAAGAGCTCCATTATGCATCTGTAATGTACACATTTTTAAAGTGCTCCGTTATGTATCTGTATTGGTGTAGCCTCTGTAAAGCCCTCAATAAATACAATAATAATAATAATAATAATAATAATAATAATAATAATAATAATAATAATAATAATAATAGTAATAATAATAATAATAATTATTATTATTATTATTATTATTATTATTATTATTATTATTATTATTATTATTATTATTAGAATTAGAATTTGCCAGCAAAGAGGCCATTTAAAATCTTCTCTTTTTTCTACAAGTGTATTTATGGTCGGATCTCCTTTCTATCTCTCAAATACATTACTTCTTGACTCATTTGTTTGGCCCAGACAGGCCTCCACTATAATTATTATTATCCACCTTCACCCGAGATCTAAACTGAACACAGCTTGGGGAAGTAGCTACTAGGGCTATGGTTCCAGGCTCTGGAACAAACAGTGACCATATTCACCAGCTTTTCTGTTTCGTTGGTCTCGCTTGCCCTCATGTTGAGTGCTTTAAAATTACAATTAACATTACATAACATAAAAATCACACCTGCTGGGATTGCCATGCCCATTACCTACATTGAGCAGACCATGTAAACAGATCCTTTGACTTTGTGGTAGAACTACCTCAATCAAAATGATGCAAAATGATGTTGGTGGTAGTAGACACATAAAGTAAGCTAGTTTACTCAATGTCACTCACATGGACAGGAAATTCCACCAGAAATTCCAGTAGAAACCAAAATGGGGCAGATTAAGTTTAGGTGGGGGGTGCAGCCAGGATTCAGGATGTAAAGCAAATGGGGGGAGGAACACAATGAGAAAGGAACAGGAAGTGGGTAGAGAGTCAGACCCATGTGGAAATCGGACAGGTGATCAAAGGGTATGATACTCTTGTTAGGTTCCAGAATAAGCATGTGTTATGCACGCTAATTACCATTCATAGATGACCGCAAGTTATACCTTTCTTAGGAAACATAAACATATTAAGAGATTTAATAGGACCATAACATACTGTGGCATGCACAAAGAGGTTGCTTGTCAACGTTCTTGCATGGATTACTCTTTGGTTCCATTCCATCCTCTTTTGCATTATTTTGGATTTCACTCTATTTGAAGTTATGGTAGACTCTCTCCCTCTCCCTACCCTGTTTTGAGTTGGAGCTTTGATTCTCTCTCCCTCTCCTTGCATTCCCTTCCCCATCCATCTTCCCCCATTCCATTTTATGTCTCTTGAGTATTGCTCTCTGCCTCTGCAATTCCTGTGCTCCCAGTTAATCGCTCCCTCAGTGTGTCTGCCCCCTCAGCTACAGTGTTGCTCTCCTGCTTTCAGTGGTCAGATCCTCTCCACTGAGTCTTACTGACCATCTGTTCTCTTTGTCTGCATTCCCCCTCCCTCTCCTTGGATGAAACTCTGTACCTTTCTCTTGTTAGCCATAAAGGGATGGACCTATTTCCTCTGATTCTGCCTTCTCTCCTAGATAACGGGGATAGGAAGGAACGGGTAGGAGTTATGGGGAAAAGAGGCCAAAGGCCATCACATGAGACATTCCTTAAGATCCTTTTTCTGTACCAGGGACATTGCATTTCTCATGTATACTGGCAAATAATACATGTCCTTTTACACTAGCCACTAGCCATTGGGTCTACACACACAAAAACAACTCATTTTTTACTTTTAAAGAGAACTAACCATTTGCATATCGGTCTGATCCCACCAACCTGGCCAGTCCAGGGCCATCATGCTAGGTACTTTCTGCTAAAGAGAAGTACCAAAAGCAACCCCCGACATGTGTTTAAGCCTTGTTGGGCCTCATCATTATGGGGAAGCTGTGCTTTTCTAAACACAAGGAAAAGGGTTCCACATCTGGATTAATCTGGGCAACTTTGGGTGAAGCCCCAAGTCCCTGAAATGTATACAAAGGTGTTGGAGTCCCTCTACCAAGAACAAACACAGCCAAACACCTAGTTATATGGGTGGGTTCCCACTTGGGAGGGTTTACAACCACGTTTTAGCCAGCTGTACCTTTTACAGAGGAAAAATGTCCATTTACATATCAGTCTAGTACCACCATCCTGGCCAGTCAGCACCAAAATGCAAGGCATTGCTCCTCTGAACCAACAGCAACCCCAGGCACATGTTGCAATCTTGTTGGGCCTCATCATTGAGGTGAAACTGTGCCTCTCTACGCACAGTGAGCAAGGGCTCCACATCTGGATTAAGCAGGGTAACCTAGGGTGAAACTCCAAGACCCTAAACATATATACAAAGGTCGGGGAGCCCCTCTGCTGAGAATGAACACAGCTAAATAACTGCTTCAATGGCTAGGTCCCCATTCGGGAGGGTCTCCAACCATGTTTTGAGCTAAAACATGGTTGTATACCCTGATGAGCGAGAACCTACACATACAATAGGATATGTGTCTGTGTTTATTCTTGATCTAGGGGCTCCCAGATTTTTATACAAAGAGAAACAGCACATGTCACCAAGGTAAACTCCTCCCTTTGTGTTTGTGCATGGATGGATGATATATATGGTTTGGATTTATTGATGTGCTAAGATACTTAATGTATCAGTAAGTGAACAGGAGGTCTGGTAAATGTTGTATGAAACCTTCTTTGAATTGAAATAGCACCAGAATTGCCATTTGGGAAAAACGCAAGATTGGCATTTATATTCTACTAAGATGCTGAAGTTAAAAATAAAACAGCAATGTTTGTCTGGTGTTCATTGTAAACAATAAGTAAAATAAATGAAGAAAGCTGTTCCCTGAACACCTTTATGCAATGTGCATTGGAAATGTAGGGAAACAGGGGACAGGAAATTGGACTTATCTGTTGGCAGCATTCATGGACATTAAGCTCCGGTGTGGGAAAGATGGAGGACCTGTACAGGTGAAACAAGGAATCACTTTGTTTTGCAATCACCATATGCTGAACATATTTCCCAAACTATGGCCCAAATATAGCCATGATATGGCCAAGCCACTGCCAGTTGGCTTGCAGTGGTGTAACTCATATATTTGAAAATGCAGCCCTTGAGGATTCTTTGAACCATGGTCCACGCAGACCACTTTGTCACAGTACATACTGAATCAGTTGAGCGACTTTGCATCTGGGTTTATCAATCAAGTAAAGCCTTCTCCACTCATCCATTTCATCTTAGATTGATTATCCTCAATGGGTCAAGCATGTACACATGGAACTAGTCTAATTTCAGAATTGTCTTTTCACATTGACCTTCATCTGTGAGTCCTTTTTGGGCACATATATGAATACGTGGAGTATACGCTTGTGTGGCTTGAGGCAGTGCTCCAGTTAGGACAGAGTGCTAGGTTATGGGGAAAATTAAAGGCAAAGGAAGAATGCCTATGCTTAAGGTAATGTGTTTTTTTAGTGTGATATATATGAATCGACTGTTTGGAGAAATATTGCACTATCAATGTCAGTCAATGGGTGCTGCCTTTTGAAATGGATAACATCTAACATAAGACATAGAGACAGTCTCAGTGCAATGCTAGAGGTGTCAAAAGGATTCCGTATTTATTATTGATATTCACTTGTTTCATTGAGATAGCACTGGAAAAAGGACACTGGTCCCTGCTGAAAAGGAACATTGTCATATCCAAAGATTTCAAGGGCCAAGTGCCTGAAATATAATTACCAGCAAGGGAGCCAAGAAATGCTGCAAAGATATTCCTTTTGAACATATGAAAGTAAAATGAATAATCCTGGGATTTCCCAGAATGATTCCATGTTTTCACATGCTATGCCAAAAATAAACAGGACCAGTTAAAATGGAACTTAATTTCTAAAAGTGCAAAGACACCTGCATCTGTCAAAAATACAATCCTGTTAACCGGAGAACTGAGACTATGTTACAGCAATTTTAAAATTATAACATATTGACAGGATGTTGTCAAGTGTCCTGCATGGGGCACACATCAATTCTTACAGTACATTGACTGAAGGAAATGTATAATAATTTAGAGTATTTTAATGTCATGTTTTTCTTTCTCCAAAAACAGCCAGATTATTAGGCAAAGGCAAAATAATGTGTTACCTATACAGAGGATTTGAAAAGCCATTTATTGTGGGATTTGAAAAACCTGTGTATTCACGTCTGTATCCTCTATTATGCTGGCTTCAAGCTGACCTAGATCTGAAATCTAAACATTCTGCCCCCACTTTTGAGAAACTTTCTGAAACAAATCTTTGAGAAACAAGTAAAAGATGGACTCTAGAGTTGGTCTCTTACAATCAGTTGGGAAATATTACTACCCAAGCTGAACAGATGCTCACCATAATTCTCAGCTTCCGAGAGTCATAAATACATGAGTTCTTATGCCTTGACTCTGGTCCTTATACAGAGTACATCCCCTAGAAGTATGTCTCTTCTAGAAGTACAGCGAGAGGGAAGTACTACCAAAAACAGTTTATCAGTGTAGGGAACCAATCATTTTGGTTGATACCACAACAGTTTTTCTGCAAGGTATTTAGGGGCCACATTGTTCAGTCATTTAAAGATAAGACAGAGAATCTTAAAATCAACTCTCTCCATTACCGAAAGCCAATGGAGAGAGCAATTTATGGCTGAGATTGGGCTGGATTTTGAAATGTTTATGATTAATCTCGTTGATGCATTTTGGGCTTTTGTAGCATATTGATGTGTTTCATCAGGATGCTTGCAAGTATACTGTTTCCATAGACTAATTAAGAATTGATTAGTGTACCTACTACAGTTGCATGATTTTCTTGTGGGACGAATGGAAGAGTTAGAGACATCAGGCGCAAAGAATAAAAAACAGGCTCTGCCTTAGCTCCCAACGGGCCTTCACATCTGACATTAGCTTATCCAGATGCAGCCCAGGTTCTTGATTTTGGAAGCAAAATCAAGTTTTGAACCCAAGAAACAAAGAAATGGAAGGTGCTTTACATCAACTCTCAAAAGAGGGTTGGCCCGAAAAAGTGACACTAACGTCTTCCTTCGGTTAAGATAAAGCCAATTCTGGGACATCCAGTTTCCCACTTCTACCAAAAACTGACCTATTCAATGGAAAGACTCCTCAAAGTGGCCCTGTTTCAAAAAGATCAGAATATTATTGGAAATCAACATCATATTTCTTCAGAATACTCATTGAAGGCTGAATATACAGGTTACACAGCAGTTGCGAGAGTGGCGAACAATGAGGGACGGTACATCACTGGGGGTACAATTCCGAAAGGTGGTACTTCAACTATTGCCACCAATCAGTCAAATTAATCAGAACCATTTTATAGGGTGTTCTGAGACTCTACCTACCTTCCTCAGTTGTGCTAACACAGTAGCATGGTTCACTATCAACTGAGGTGGATAAATCTAGCATTACTAATAAAGACATCTCTCCAGCATCTGCTGCCTGCAATAGCTCATCCCATACCACAGTCAGTGCTGTTTCTGTTGCAAATCCTGTTTGGAAGTCGGATTGGTGGGGTCTAATAAAGCATATTTATTTACATGCTCTTGAATCTGGGCAGTAATTTGCTTTTCCAGGATTTATCCTGGCCAAGGGAGCCCAGCCACCAGGTGATCATTTTGTAGTTACGTTCATTAGGGTACAGGGTGGATTTCTTCAGCAAGGGCAATATAATAGATTTTTAAGGTTGGCTGGGATAGTCATGCAATAGTGATTGGTTCTCAAAAAGGGCCATAAAAGAGAAGTGTTGTGTCGTACACACAGGGTGCTCAAATACCGCATAATTAGTTGGCTTGAGCTTCTGAATTAGGCTCAAAATGAAGTCCTCAGACACCACTTCAGAATTAAATTGTGGGTCCTCTGTAGCAAGCAAGACAGAAAAAACAGATTTGTTTGTGTCTGTATCAAAACCTAGGAGCATATTCTGTTTAATCTTTTCTTGGATTGTTTTTACTTTGTTCATAGAGAAATTGTTAAATGCATCATCTTGGTTTTCAGACAGTTCAGTATTTAGAAATAAACTGCTGGGATGGAAGACATTGGATATTACTGAGAAATGTTATCTCTGATTGGTATTGGCTGATTTTGTTATGCAAAAAGAGAGATTTGGCAATAAAAATTGTTATCCTATAATCCTTCAGTGTGTCTTTGGTATTCATAGTAGTAGCTGGTGATCTACATCTTCTCTGGATCTTTTCGATCTGGCAATATTACTTTCTTAGTGAGACTACTGTGGCAGGAAACTATGGGATGGAATCCATCATTGTAGCTCCATGTCCAAAGAAATTCTTGCAATCTAATTTTGTGTCTATCAATTCCAAGGTGTTCTTCAGGGATATCTGGAAGGTCTTTGGACTTACATCACATAACATTTGGTTTAGAGTCGTTTAGTTGCGTTTTAGACTATGATGAAAGTTAAATAATATAACAAAGTGGTCTGTCGAGGTGTCTGGCAAGGTCTTTATCATAGTTACTCCTGAACCACAGACACATAATGGGGTCTAGACAGTGTCCCGGTTGGTGAGAAGGGGATACATCCAGTGGTTTCAGGTCTTAGATATTCAATATCTCCCATAATGCTAAGGAATCTGGGGCAGAACGATCGTCCAACCAAATGTTAAGCTCTCCTACACATAACATCTCTTCGTACTTAATTCCTGTGGATGAAATAAATGAATACATCTTTTCTAAGAAAGTTTTTGCTGATCCTGGGGGTCTATATCCAATCATGACTTTAAATGAAAAGGTAGGTGCAAGCCATATTGTAAAAGACCAATCTGAGATGTATCACCCAAGTCTGGAGTTCAAGCTGTGATACCTTCAGATTAGATTTATAAATAATGGCCACTCCTCCTCCTCCTCTTTTCCCATTACCATCAATATCTTGATTAGGTAGCCCACGGGGGCTAATAAATGGTACATTGCATAGGGGACATCATTGAACCATGTTTTAGCTACAAATAGCACATCCAGTTTATGTTCTTCAATTTGCTGATAAAGTTCACAGGCATGTGATACTGCTAACCTAGCATTTACCAATGCAGCTTTAACTATAAAAGATGGGAAGGCTGCAGGGTCTTGACTTTTGTTATTCTCCTTATTTTCATTCTTGAGCTAACTAATAATATTTAACGACTGCAATTGAGCCCGATTTGGGTCACAATTCGAGCTGCATTGTCCTGGTGTAACTAATTCTCCCCATTTACAAACACCTACAGTGTAACTCTAAATATCCACTTACCTTGGCGGCTCACTCGCTCACATGGGCACAAAGTACATGGCGTAGGAGACAACGTCCCTCCAACAGGTGGCGTCTCCTGCCACAGCCAAACAGCCTAAACAGGCTTCTGCCATGGTTTAAGCATACAATATATACAGTAAAATATAACACAATGGCTAGCAGAGTGTAATCGACCATATTGGCTCTGCAACTCCTCTCGCGATGATACAGTCCAGTTAAGGCCTAGTGCCCCCACTAATGACATTGCTGTAGTGCACAACGCTAAGGTTGATGGAGCTTGTAGTGCAGAATCGCTAATAACACGTTGTAACACTATTTCAAAATTATTAAATGGTTACAATTAACTTACAATTACATGGAATTAACTTACAATTACATGGAATTAATAGAGTTAACATGTTTTAAAGTATTAGCAAACTATAGGAATGGACAGACATATCAGTTTGACAGGGTAATTCATAGAATTTCTCACAAAAGTGGCGCACGCGGCTGGCGCACAGTGTGCGCGTGCGAATGTCTGCGCCAGCCGCATGCGCTAAAATTGATATCCGCGCACAGCGTATTCATGGATTTTAGACTCCAAAACCAGCCGTGGCGCAGAGTCGCGCAGCTGTGCTAACCCTGGACCAGTATACAGGGCTGGCAAACAGCAAACGCTGAGCGGGGAACGTGTATTACCGGGGTGCGCGGGAAGTTCCACACACAATTTCAGCAGGGTACGTGTATTTCTGCGGTGCGGGGAAGTTTTACAATCAATTCCAGCAGGGTACCTGTATTACAGGGGTGCGCGGGAAGTTACACATGCGATTTAAGCAGGGTACGTGTATTTCTGGGGTGCAGGGAAGTTTAACACGCAATGTCAGCAGGGTACGTGTATTACAGGGGTGCGCAGGAAGTTCCACACGCGATTTCAGCAGGGTACGCATATTTCTGGGGTGCAGGGAAGTTTTACACGCAATTTCAGCAGGGTACGTGTATTACAGGGGTGCGCAGGAAGTTCCACACGCGATTTTAGCAGGGTACGTGTATTTCTGGGGTGCGGGGAAGTTTAACACGCGATTTCAGCAGGGTACGTGTATTACAGGGGTGCGCGGGAAGTTCCACACGCGATTTCAGCAGGGTACGCATATTTCAGGGGTGCGGGGAAGTTTAACACGCGATTACAGCAGAGTACGTGTCTTACAGGGGTGCGCGGGAAGTTCCACACGCAATTTCAGCAGGGTACGTGTATTTCTGGGGTGCGGGGAAGTTCTACACGCAATTTCAGCAGGGTACGTTCATTACAGGGATGCGCAGGAAGTTCCACACACGATTTCAGCAGGGTATGTGTATTTTTGGGTTGCTGGGAAGTTTAACACGCGATTTCAGCAGGGTATGTGTATTACAGGGGTGTGCGGGAAGTTCCACATGCGATTTCAGCAGGGTACGTGTATTACAGGGGTGCGCGGGAAGTTCCACACGCTATTTCAGCAAGGTACGTGTATTTATGGGGTGCGTGGAAGTTTTACACGCGATTTCAGCAGGGTACGTGTATTACATGGGTGCATGGGAAGTTCCACACGCGATTTCAGCAGGGTATGTGTATTTCTGGAGTGCGGGGAAGTTTTACACGTGATTTCAGCAGGGTACGTGTATTACAGGGGTGCGCGGGAAGTTCTACACGCAATTTCAGCAGGGTACATGTATTTCTGGGGTGCAGGGAAGTTTAACACGCGATTTCAGCAGGGTACGTGTATTACAGGGGTTCACGGGAAGTTCCACATGCGATTTCAGCAGGGTACGTGTATTTCTGGGGTGCAGGGAAGGTTTACACGCTATTTCAGCAGGGTACGTGTATTACAGGCGTGCGCGGGAAGTTCCACAAGCGATTTCAGCTGGGTACGTGTATTACTGGGGTGCGCGGGAAGTTCCACACGCGATTTCAGCAGGGTACGTTTATTACTGGGGTGCGGGCAAGTTTAACATGCGATTACAGCAGGGTACGTGTCTTACAGGGGTGCGCGGGAAGTTACACACGATTTCAGCAGGGTACGTGTATTTCTGGGGTGCGGGGAAGTTCTACACACAATTTCAGCAGGGTACGTGTATTACAGGGATGCGCAGGAAGTTCCACACACAATTTCAGCAGGGTACGTGTATTTCTGGGTAGCAGGGAAGTTTAACAAGCGATTTCAGCAGGGTATGTGTATTACAGGGGTGCGCGGGAAGTTCCACACGAGATTTCAGCAGGGTACGTGTATTTCTGGGGTGCGGGGAAGTTTAACACGCGATTTCAGCAGGGTACGTGTATTATAGGGGTGCGCGGGAAGTTCCACATGCGATTTCAGCAGGGTACATGTAATTCTGGGGTGCGTGGAAGTTTTACACGCGATTTCAGCAGGGTACGTGTATTACATGGGTGCGCAGGAAGTTCCACACGCAATTTCAGCAGGGTATGTGTATTTCTGGGGTGCGGGGAAGTTTTACACGCAATTTCAGCAGGGTACGTGTATTACAGGGGTGCGCGGGAAGTTCTACACGCAATTTCAGCAGGGTACATGTATTTCTGGGGTGCGGGAAGTTTAACGCACAATTTCAGCAGGGTACGTGTATTACAGGGGTGCGCGGGAAGTTCAACATGCGATTTCAGCAGGGTATGTGTATTTCTGGGGTGCAGGGAAGTTTTACACGCTATTTCAGCAGGGTACGTGTATTACAGGGGTGCGCGGGAAGTTCCACAAGCGATTTCAGTAAGGTACGTGTATTACAAGGGTGCGCGGGAAGGTCCACACGCAATTTCAGTAGGGTACGTTTATTACTGGGGTGCAGGAAAGTTTCATACGCGATAGGCCCTGTGCGAGTGGTGTACGTGTATTTCAGGGGTGCAGGGGAGTCCTACACGTGAATTGGCAGTGTGGGTCCTCCCAGGTGTTCCCTCTACACCCTCCATGGCCCCTGCAGGCAGACCACACCACAGGGGATTACCCTGCACCCCTGGTCATGTCCCGCAGGCAGCCAATCCACCATGGGCATGCCCCCCCAGCCAAGCCACATGTCACCTTGCACAAGTGATCACCAACACATTACCCCCTTCCACCCCCACCCCACAGCAGTGCAGGGCACCTGCCAGCAGGCCCCCACTCATGTCCCCCAGCACCCCCACCCCCAAACAGTACAGGGCATGTCCCACTCATGTCCCCTTGCACCCCCACCCCGCAGCACTGAGGGGCACCTGCCAGCAGGCCCCCGCACATGTCCCCTTGCACCCCCACCCCCCAGCAGTGCAGGGCACCTGCCAGCAGGCCCCCACTCATGTCCCACTCATGTCCCCTTGCACCCCCACACCCCAGCAGTCAGGGGCACCTGCCAACAGGCCCCCACACATGTCCCCTGCACCCCCACCCCCCAGCAGTGCGGGGCACCTGCCAGCAGGCCCCCACTCATGTCCCCCAGCCAACATGTCATCACAATCTATATCCCTGGCTCTTATGGCCAGCCTCCATATGCCAAAGACCCACCCAAGTATTGCATCCACCCACATAGAAATGCAAATTACATGATACAACCCCAATGGCAAGTATGTAAATGAACACATGTCCGTCACACACACACAATGGGTGCAAGTGAATGTCAAAACCCATATCAACACATGCATGAAACCAATGAGATGATACCACAAATGGAAGTATAAAAAAATATATATTAAAGATAACGCAACATGAACGCAAATCAAATTAAACACACAACAATGGGAATAACAAAAGAAATGTTCCATGTCCGATAAATTATGAAAATCAAGAAAACATAAGCAAAAGAAATCCAAAAAGAAATGTTGTCCAAAGTCACAGTTCCAAAAATCTAATCCAAGGGAAAATAAAAAGTAAAAACCATTGCTCCATGGTGAACGCAAAAAAAATACCAAAAAAGATGAATCCAATGTAAAACTATGTACAATTGAAGAATCCAGGGTCCATGAGCCCAATTTAAGAAATGAAACCTACCAAAAACTACTACCTAATAAAAAAACTATATACAAAAATGTGGTCCATTGTCCAAGCGGTGCAAAATAAAGAAAAAACCAAAGTAAACCTAATACTAACTAACTAACTATTTACAAGGGCAGCAGGCAAGTCCAACGGCTCACATGTTGATGTTCCAGGCCAGGGCATCATCGAACTCCTGCTCGATGTCCCGGAGGCGGTCCTCTTCCATGGCCCCGAGGGTTCGCAGGGACAATGACATCTGGAACTCCAGGTCCCTATGAATGGCCTCGAGGCACTCGGCCCGCCTCAGGGCCCTATGCATGGAGTTCTCCACCCTGACCATCGTGAGCCGTGCCTCTTACACCCGCTGCCGCTCCGCATCTATTGCATGGCCCAACCGCTGCCACACGGAAGACACTTCCCGTTCAGGGTCCTCCTGCCCTCCGGCCGATGCCTGCCCGTCCGATGTTGATGGCCCCTAGCCATCATTGCTCCCACCTACAGCCTGCTCCTGCTGCTGCTGCTGCCCATGTGTCCTGTCCGATGGTGCCGGCACATCCTCCATCTGCTGGTCTCCAGTTGTGGTGTCCACCCCTGCTGGACCGCCAACTCCCGACTGTGGCAGGGATGGGATCTCCACCAAGCTGGCTGTGTTGGTCAGGCCAGGTCCACAGCGGGCCCTGGTGGAATCTGGGCCAGAAGACGATGTGGAGAACGACCGGCGCATAGCCTCCACAGAGGAGGAGAGGTCGCCAGAGTGCGTGTCACATGTAGGAACCCACCGACCAGGGCCCCTCCCAGCAGTGCCACGTCACGACGCTGCTCTTCGTGATGGCGTGCGTTCTCCGCCCAGGAAGAACGCACGTCATCACAAATGACATGTGTGCGCAATGCGACACCCACCAGGACGGATCCCATACGGTCGCCGGACCCCTCACCCGCAGGTAGTGGAGAGGCAGGTGATATGGCACTCTCCCCTACCTGCGGACGGGCCTGGGACGGGGCCTCCCTGCTGGTGCATGATGATGCAGTCACAGGGTCAAGGACAGCGACATGCACAGGCCCCTCCGCGATGACCTGTGCTGCCTCCTGACCCTGGCCCTGGACTGCACCACTTGCACCACTTGCACCAGTGGTACTACCCCCACCAGGCCCCATGTGCGGCTCAGTAGCGGGCTCCTCCTCCTCTGTGGAGACCACCAACCTGGATGTCTCCACACTGTCTTCCGCCATTGGAAGCTCCTGTGGGGGCTCACCCGGCCCTTCCGCCACAGCCGTTGTGGCAGACGCAGCACCAGCCCCCTCGCTCCCGGATGATGGTTATTCCTGGGAGGGTGGCTCGGCCTTGCGTCGCCGCCCAGTTGAGGCATCCCCACCGCTTGGCTGCACAGCGCCGTCTCCGCCCTCTTCTTCACTTGACGCTGCGTAGAGGGAGACATGGAACACAAGCATCAGGGTACAGTACAAAATACCCTAGACAGGAAGCAATAACACATGAGTGGCACTGTCAAATGTCAATTCCATCCTGTCATTCCACAACACATGGGTGAATGCACACATCACACATGCAGAAAAAGTCATGGCGCCTGCAATCAACATCAACATCCATGTAGAAGGGCCCCTGTAAACCAAGATGTTGCCTTCAAAGTCACATGCATCCATGGCGTTTCAAAGTCACACACACGCACTTCTCAGGCGCACACACATGTGCACCATACATGTACATGACATCAGCACCCATTCCTCACCCCCATCCATGTCCAGGAACAGAGACAGCCATGCTTTCATGTGTGCATTCCACATAGAGCTCACCATGTTGCATTAAAACACATGCACCAACCATGTGGTTCACACATAACTGGTCTCACATGCATGACCATGATGTCCCTGCACACACACATCCATACATGGCCTATGTCACACATACAGGCAAGCATCAGACTACCAGCACACTGCAACATGCCCTGTCTCAGACAGCAATGCTTGGCCACTTACCGCTCAACTCCAGACGGGTCTGCCTCCCAAGGATCTGGCCATGGAGCGCTGGGCCTACGCGTTCCAGGACCCTCATCTGGATGGTACTCAGGTGTGCCCGGCACCCCTCCGCGAGGTGCCGGGCCTTGTGGAGGGTCCTGGACCTGAAGTCCTCCCAGCGCTTCTTGACGGGCTTGATGTCGCGGGTTGCCACCCCCTCCGCGTTGATGGCAACCACTACGTCGTCCCAGATCCTCTCCCGTCCTTCCTTGTTGGCGCATGATGTTCCGAAGAGGGCATCATAATTCCCCAGGACATACTCCACCAGGACACCAACTTCTGTGGCAGTGAAGCTGGTGGCCCTCTGCCTCTCTGGCTGGAGGTTGCCAGTGGTGCCAGATGGAGATGTGCCCGACATGGCAACCCCAGAGGCAGGAGTGGGTGGGCAACTGGGTCCTGGGGCTGGGCTGTGGAGCGATGGAATCCCAGTCAGGAGTCTTCTGTTCCAGCAGGGGTGGACACAGCAACTGGACCCCTGCAGATGGCTGACGTGCAGGCACCAAATAGCAGGGCACGTGGGCAGCAGGCAGACAGGCAGCAGCAAATGGCTGGTGGGAGCGTGCTCGGGGATCTGGGGGGCAGGAAAATGTCCTTCTGGGCAGGAGCGTGGACTTCCGTGTGTGTACGCGTGGCCAGCTTGATTTGGCACGTGAAAATCTTGCACGTCAGCGTGTAATTTGAGGAAAGGCCCTTGGAGCGTAAGCGCATCAGCACACGTACGCAATATAATTGCTCCAAAGGCCCTTAGCGCATAAGCGTGTCTGTGACATATTGTGCACAGACGTTGCCCTTTCATGTGTAAAACTTGCCGCGCACCCCTGAAATTCACGTACTCCCTCGACCAGGGCCCTTTCGCGTGTGAAACTTCACGCGAACCCCGTAATACACGTACCCTGCTGAAATCGCGGGTGAAACTTCACGCGAACCCCAGGAATACACGTACCCTGCTGAAATCGCGGGTGAAACTTCACGCAAACCCCACGAATACACGTACCCTGCTGAAATTGCGGGTGAAACTTCACGCGAACCCCGTAATACACGTACCCTGCTGAAATCGCGGGTGAAACTTCACGCAAACCCCAGGCATACACGTACCCTGCTGAAATATCGGGTGAAACTTCACGCGAACCCCAGGAATACACTTACCCCGCTCGCTCGCACAGGGCCAATATTCCTGGGGTTCATGTGAAGTTTCACACGCGATAGGCTATGTGCGAGTGGGGTACGTGTATTACTGGTGTTCGCGTGAATTTTCACCCGCGATAGGCCCTGTGCGAGTGGGGTACATGTATATCAGGGGTTTGCAAGAAGTTTCACACGCGATTTAGCCGTCAGAGCGGGGTACATGAATTTCGGGGGTGTACGGGGAGTCCTACACGTGAATTGGCAGTGTGGGTCCTCCCAGGTGTTCCCTCTACACCCTCCACGGCCCCTGCAAGCAGACCACACCACAGGGGACTAACGCCCGCACCCCTGGTCATGTCCCGCAGGCAGCCCATCCACCATGGCCATGCACCCTGACAAGCCACCTGTCCGCTTGCACCACTGATCACCAACTCATGTCCCCTAGCACCCCCACCCCCCAGCAGTGCAGGGCACCTGCCAGCAGGCCCCCACTCATGTCCCACTCATGTCCCCTTGCACCCCCACCCCCCAGCAGTGCGGGGCACCTGCCAGCAGGCCCCCACTCGTGTCCACTTGCACACCCACCCCCCAGCAGTGCGGGGCGCCTGCCAGCAGGCCCCCACTCATGTCCCCTTGCACACCCACCACCCAGCAGTGCGGAGCACCTGCCAGCAGGCCCCCACTCATGTCCCACTCATGTCCCCTTGCACCCCCACCCCCCAGCAGTGCAGGGCACCTGCCAGCAGGCCCCCACTCATGTCCCCCTGCCCCCAGGTCATGACGATCCTCAATCATGGCCCTTATGGCCAGCCTCCCCAGCCCAAAGACCTAACCAAGTGTTGCATCCACCCACATAGAAAATGCAATTACATGATACACCCCCAATGGCAAGTATGTAAATGAACATCACACACACACAATGGTTGCAAGTGAATGTGAAAACCCATATCATGACATGCATAAAACCAATGAGATAATACCACACATGGAAGTTTGAAGAAAAAAATTTATTAAAAGCAACATGAATGGAATCAAAATCAAACAAACAACAATGGGAATAAAAAAAGAAAAGCTGCATGTCCGTAAAAAAATTAAAAACAAGAAATCATAATCCAAAGGAAAGGTGTCCAAAGTCACAGTCCAACAAAGCAAATCCAAGGGAAAAACCATTGCTCCATGGGGAAATACCCAAAAAAAAGATGAATCCAATAGTGAAGTATATACAGATGAACAATCCAGGGTCCATTATTCCAACTGAAGAAATGAAACCTATCAAAAATACTACCTAATGAAAAACTATATGCAGAAACGTGGTGCATTGTCCAAGCGCAACCAAAATAAAGAAAAAAAACAAAGGAAACCTAACACTATCTAACTATTTACAAGGGCAGCGGGCAAGTCCAACGGCTCACATGTTGATTTCCCGGGCCAGGGCATCATCGAACTCCTGCTTGATGTCCCGGAGGCGATCATCTTCCATGGCCCCGAGGGTTCGCAAGGACGATGACATCTGGAACTCCAGGTCCCTGCGAATGGCCTAGAGGCACTCGGCCCGCCTCAGGGCCCTACGCATGGAGTTCTCTGCCCTGACCATCGTGAGCCGTGCCTCTTCCGCCTGCTGTCGTTCTGCATCTATCGCATGGCCCAACCGCTGCCACATGGAAGACACTTCCCGTCCAGGGTCCTCCTGCCCTCCGGCCGATGCCTGCCCCTCCGATGATGAAGGCCCCGAGCCATCATGGCTCCCACCTTGTTGTTGCTGCTGCTGTGCCGCTGCCTGTGCCCTGGCTCCTGCTGCCTGCACATCCTCCTCCAGCTGGGTGCAGTTGTTGAGGCGGCTACCCCTGCTGGACGTCCGACTCCCGACTGTGACAGGGATGTGTCCTCCACCAGCCTGGCCGCATGGTCAGAGGCAGCTCCACAGGGCACCCATGTGACACATGGGTGGGAAGATGGCACGGAGGATGACTGGCGCATAGGGGGTGCAGTTGAGGAGGGGGTCGGAACAAAGTCCAGAAAACGGAGGAATCCGGCCCTGGTGAGCTGTCCCAGTGGGTCAACGCGGTCAACGAGACATGCGTGAAGACGTGCAGTCTCCTCATGAAAAGACTGCAGGTCAGCTCGCATGGCACATTGACGCAACGCCACCCCACCCAGGACAGGATCAACCCGGTGCCGGATAGCCACATCCGCAGGGAGAGGAAGGCCAGTTGGTGTAAGCCAATCCCCTCCCTGAGAACGGGTCTGGACATTGGTATCCCTGCTGGTGCAAGATGATGCAGTCACAGGATTGGGGACAGGATTACACATAGGCACCTCCGTGGCGGCCTGTGCTGCCACCTTTCCCTGCCCCTGCACTGCACCGCTAGCACCAGTGGAATCCCCACCTCCAGACCCGTCTCTGTCCCTTGCACGGCCTCCTCCTCCACCAAACCCCTCACCAACCTGGATGACTCCGTGCCATCTTCCTCTGTCGGGCCCTGTGGGGTCTCAGCTGCCCCTTCGGCTGCCGAGGAGTCCAACTCCAACCTCCGCCTCTTGGACCTCCCCTCAGCAGCTGCGACCTGGGACGCGGCACCGGACTCCTCACTCCCCAACGAGATAACAACCTGGGAGGGGAGCCGGGCCTTGCCTCTCCGGCTGGCGGTGCGATCCCTGCTGCTGTGCTCCACAGCACCTTCTCCGCCCTCTTCATCAGTTGACGCTGCAGACAGGGAGAGATAGGAGACAGGCATCAGGGTACTGTACAATGGACTCATACACACATGCCAGTTGTACATGAGTGGCATTGTCAAACTTCAGATATGGAATCACAATCCCCAACACACATGTCATTGCAACTCACACACATGAGCTATTCCACAGCCATATTGCAACAGCCAGCACCATCCATACACATACAACAGCATGAGCAGCCAAAGGTGAGCCAGACATCACATGAAACACAGGGAGTGCACTAGACATGCACACACACCACCACAATTACATGCATGTGTACACCTCCGCCAACTGTCGCATTGATGAGATTGGCATCCATGTCACATCTGGCAATCAGTCTTCTACATATCAGTCTCACATGCATCCATGTTTCATCACTGTTGCACCCATGTCAAATACACACACATGCACATGTACACAGTGCAGATACATGCAGCTGGAATCAACATCCATGTGTGACACCACAACCATGCCAACTTACATACACAGTAATCCAAACATGTGTGCTCAAACATCTGCATTTGGCCTGCATGCTTACCCACACATACACCATCCATGTGTCTCACACATGTAAGGACTTGCATGTGTCAGCCTCACAGCCCGTACATACACATCCATACATGGCCCTACAAAACCACATGTACAACCTGCATACTACTGACACATCACCACACGCACAGCTTCCAATCAGTATGCATGTTGCATGTACACTTACCGCTCGACTCCAGACGGGTCTTCCTCTCAAGGACCTGGACGTGGAGTGCTGGGCATAGGCGTTCCAGGACCCTCATCTGATGTTCCGACAGGTGGCCCCAGCGCCCCTTACCATCCGCTGCCTTCAAGAGGCGCCGGGCCTTGTTGAGGGTCCTGGACCTGAAGTCCTCCCAGCGCTTCTTGACATGTTGAAAGTCGCGGACTGCCACCCCCTCCACGTTGATGGCAGTCACGATGTCCATCCAGATCCGAGTCCGTCCTTCCTTGTCGGCGGCCGACCTTCCGAAGAGGGCATCATACTGCCCCATGACTTGCTCCACGAGGACACCAACTTCGGTGGCAGTGAAGCTGGTGGCCCTCTGCCTCTCTGGCTGGGGGTTGCCAGTGGTGCCAGATGGTATAGTGCCCGACATGGCAACCCCAGAGGCAGGTGTGGGTGGGCAACTGGGTCCTGGGGCTGGGCTTGGAGCAATGGAATAGCAGTCGGGAGTCTTCGTTCCAGCAGGCGTGGTCACAGCAACAGCACCCCGGGCTGACGTGCAGGCAGCAAATGGCAGGGCACGTGGGCAGCAGGCAATCAAGCAGCAGCAGATGGCAGGTGGGAGCATGCTCGGGGCGCTGGGGGGCAGTAATTCGGTCTTCTGGGCAGGAGCGTGGTCTTCCGTGTGCGAACGCATGGCCAGCTTGATACGGAGTGATTGGCACGTGAAAATCTTGCACGTCAGCGTGTAATTCGAGGAAAGGCCCTTAGTGCGTAAGCGCGTCAGCACGCATATGCGATTTCATTGGACCAAAGGCCCTTAGTGCGTAAGGGCGACTGTGACGTGCATGCGCGGCCATTTCCCTGAACCCGGGTGCATGTTACACGTTCGAGTGTCAGCTCGTGTAATTGGAGGATAGGGCCTTAGCGCGTATACACGGAAGTGACGTTGGACGTGTGGGCCGGTTCAAAAGGTACGTGTAGGACGTCATTTCCTTGTACGTGGTTTTCGTGGAGAGCGAGTGGGTGAATTCTGTACTTCTTGTTGTTTCACACGCGATTTACTTCACAGCGTTTGTAGTTCGTACTCCCTGTTACCTCTGACAGCTTTTTTCTGATTTTCTGTTGGGCCTGTTTCCTCAAACAGCGTTCACTTCTTCTTTTGTCCTGTCTCCTCAGACAGCGTACAATTCTTGTTTTGGCGGGGTTGTTGTGTATTTTTCACGCTCTTTGTACAGGCAGACGGTGAGTCGCGCACGTATTTACCAACTGTGCTTTCCCTGTGTGTCGCGTACCCCTTCAGAGGTCATTGTAGGCTGCGCGTAACACGCGTACATTAATTTTTGTGTTTCTGGGTGCCACATCGTAGTGCGGGTTCATTTTTCCATGCACATGGTCTACGAGGGGTTGCGTGCACGTTATTTTCTGTTTTTGGGGTGTCTGTGCGTTGCATGACCTGTCATCTTTCCCCAGGGGTTACATACAGCCTTGCTAGAGCACTACGGTACGAATTCCCTCTAGTAGCCTACCCCTTTGACCCCCAATTGCCCAGGACAATAGTTTACTGCAACTCCCATACGCACAACAACATCAGTACCAAACGGTAACGGTGGCAAAGGTGGCCGAGTCTCAAGAGGTTGGCGTGGTGGGCGCGGAGGGGACGTGGCCGGGATTTGCAGGGTACCCCTAGCCCCCCATGTGTGGAGGACCAGTCAGGGACACCCATGCCCCCCCCCCATGGTTGAGAGAAACGTGGCTGACACCATCTCTGCTCAGCCCTTGTTGGACCGGCCCATTGTGGCACCTGACCTGGCACAGGGTGACTCCCAGGCTGACTTCCAGGTCGCCAAGTCTAGGCCACGTGTGGCCGTGCAAGTTGGTATCACCAGGCCACGTGGATCAGGGGCAGCTATGTCATCTGCTGCCTCGAGTAGGCAGGGGCAGCTGCAGCTCCATCCACCCCAGCTCTGACTCTCTCAGCCAGGGCAGTGCTGGTCCCAGTCCATCTTGCTAACGTTGCCCCTGACTGTGTCACACTTCAGCCAATGCCTGCACCAAGTCCCATGCTCAGTGTGCATTCCCACACTCCAACTACCCAGTCCACCGGTGCTCCTGCCCCTAGTGGCCAGAGCGGTGTAGGCCACTCATGATCCCCACCACTTTCCAAAAGAAAGAGGAAGAGTGCTCGTCCAGTACAGACTGTTACCCCAGACACGGCTACGCAGTCCAGCACGCCAAGGAAGCCTAGCTTCAATGATGCCGAACCTGATGCACTTGTGCAGTATGTGTCCGCACATGACAGCGAAATGTTGATCACTTCAGGGTGCAAGACCACACCTGCTCGACGTCAGGCACACTGGCAGACCGTCGCGGACATCATAAGTGCCCTTGGATTTGTGAGGCGCAAAGCTGGTGAGTGCTACAAGCGCTGGAATGACCTTAAGCGCAGGGCAAAGAAAAAGCTGGCCTCAAGTCATGCCGCTACTCTGGTGACTGGAGGTGGGTCTCCACAAGAGGACATTGAACTCACTCTACATGAGTCTGTTGCTGGGACCTACGTCACAGAGGAACAGATCCAAGGTGTGGGTGAACTGCCAGATTACGAGGCATTGTCCGGTGAGTGCACATGCATGTGCGTGTGATCCATGTGTATGTTGTGTGTGTGAGGGGTTCTGATTGAGTGCCAGGTGAGGGTGTGTGTGCCTGAGTGGTTCATCCAAAACATTCTGCGCCCCTGGATTTGGATATTACAGTATCCCTTCTGCCCACAGTAGACATTTTGTGCAACATCACGCCAGTTGCCCTTGAAGTGGCATCTTGCAACAACATTGTTCCGTATTTTTCAATGTTCATTCATTGTTTCAATTCCCACACTTTCACTACGCATTTCTCAGCCCTATTGGCAAACAATATGTGACATGCCTATGGTTCATGCAATCTGTGTGATGGCATGTGTCATGTATGTGGATTGGACATGCCACTCACAGGCCAATGTGTGATGGCACTGCTAGCCAGCATGCAGCTAATGTGTTGCTCTTCCATCTTGGTGTCATCAGTGTCGGACATTTTCCTCCCCTTCAAACTCAGTGACAGTGCATGCATGGGAGGGTTATAGTAATGTGGGACATGTGTCAATCAAGTACTGGCTCTGTAGCTTGTCAGGCCTAATTGTGTGCCATGGTGCTAATGCATTTTTTGTCTTTCATGTTTTTGCAGGGGATGACGCACTTGATGCTGTTGAGGGTGAGGAGATGGGGCAGACCCAGGAGGGATCTCAGGCACGACCGGGCACCAGTGGGGAACAGGGTGTGGTGGTGGGTGAGAACCCACTCTTGCTGCAGACCGTTCTCGCCAGGGGTGTCTCTGGGTGCACCTTCCCAGACCTCTATTCGGGTGTTGATTCGGATGATGAGACCTATGTGGCTTTGCAGGTAGGTGTTTCTGGAAGGGATTCTGTTCTGTACGACCCACCTGCACCAGGGGTACAGCCCACTATGGGGATGTCAGTGTTGGTAGGTCCGCCTTTGGTGGTTACGGATGCAGGGCCACACTCCGCAACATCTGATCCTGTTCCTGGGCCAGCAGATCAGAGGGGGAATGCAGTCCTGCAGCCTCAGGCAGTGCCGACACAGCAAGGCACAGTTCGCCTTGCCCCAGACAGGTGTGGTGCCCGCCAACGCGGTGGCCGTACGCCACCAGGCAATACCGCATGGGAGCAATCCATATACGGTATGGCAAACCAACAGGCAGCATCAGTTGAGATGATGGCTCAAGCAATGGAGTGGGTGGCCACTTCCATTGTCCCCCCCAGAAAGGCAGATGGAGCAACTACAGCAGGCAACAGACTCCATTTGCCAATCACTCAGGGAGGACATGTTGGCATCCAACAGGGACAGGTGGGTGGCCCTGGACACTCTGCGGGAAGCCATTTCTTTAGAGTCCCAGGACCAGAGGGAAGCCCTGAGGGTACAAGTCCATCACCTCAGGCAGACTCTTGTGGACCTTGAGGCTACCACTGTCACGAGGACAGAACAGCTGCTGGAGCGGGTCACACGTACGCTCTCAGCAGAGATGCAGGCAACTCGGGAGGAGGTCCGGGCATCACGTCAGGTGGTGCATGGGGATCTCTGCACCATATTCCTCCAGAACGAGACCTTCCACACCCGCATGAGGACCAGACTAGGGCTTTGCGTGGGCTGCCTCCCATAGCACCACCACCTCCTGTGGCAGCAGCAGCACAGAGTGATGAGAGCGACCACAGCGATTCTGAATCTCTCACGATAGCGTAGCCGTGCAGGCCATGAGCCCATGGAGGTGGGTTTTTTTTGCAACATCCACACAGGTGGCTGTTGGTGTGCACCCTGGCCTCGGACCTCCTGGGTGGCCTCCCCCACCCCCTCTGGCCCCCACATGGCCATTTTTGATTTTTGATTTTTGATTTTTGAATTTTGATTTTTTGTTACAGTGTGTTGCCTTGTGTGGCTCCCGTGGGCATCCACTGTATTCCGGCTGGGCACATGCAGGCTTGTCCTGAGTTTGGGTTAGATGCTTGGGTTCGTGAGACACACACCCCTCCTGCTTCCCGTTTCCATGGGCTTGCAAAGGGTGTGCCCAAGTGACAGTGACTTACACAGTGACATTGGACTCCCAATACTAGTTAATACTGTGTATACATTCCCAGTGCATATTGTTGTAGTATTGTACACTGCATGGTGTATTGATGTGTGCTTGTGCATCCATGTTTCCCTCCTAATTTGCAGGTTCATTCCTCATGTCTTCACAAGGCTGTCTACTTTGGAGATGGAGTTCATGTTGTAAGCAGTGCACTTCCAGATTTGCGTGGCACCAACACTATACAGTTGGAAGTGGTTGATGTGCTAGCATCACCAGATTGTAAGACTACGTATCCTTTAACTTAGTACTGTCATGTGAATGCTATGTTTGGGGTTGGGTAGCTGCATTGTAGTGTGGTAAGTATTTGGTCATGTGTGTTGTCAGTTCTACATTAATGGGAGCATATTGTGTGTGGCCAGTTTCCATTTGGGACACTGTACTTTGTGACACTTGTGTCATGTTTTGGGGATTCCTTTGTTTGCTCTCACATAGCATGACATGCCATGGTGTGTTGGGTGGCGGTGCTGGGGAGGGGTTTGGTGATATGGCACTGTTGTCATGTTGTATCTTGCAAGGGGTTAATGATTTTAGCAGCATAGAAGTGGTCTTTTGATGACACAGCATTGGTGGTGTTTGTGTAGGTAGGGATGCACACAATGGAACACTTCCAGGTGAACAATCTCAGGCTGGTATGGTTGTTACAGTTGACTGTCACTTGACTCATCATCATTGATAGTCAGCTGGTATGTGCCAGGGCTGTGTGCACTCCACAGGGGTGTGATTTTAGGTGAAGTAATTATCCATCAGCTGCGTTCGGGCTGCCTCAACCCGTGCCCTTTCCCCTCCCATGCGCAGCAGGCGTGCATGTGGTTGGGGATGTGGGGGCACCACCATGTCCATGGCCAAGCCCCAGCGTGTTGCAACGTTGTGCAGGACACATGCTGCCACTATGATCCTGCACACTACTGGGGGAGCGTATAACAGCTGTCCGCCAGAACGGTCAAGGGAGCGAAAGCGTGACTTGAGCACTCCGAATGTGCGCTCCACTATGCCCTGGGTTGCAATGTGGGCTGTGTTGTATCTTACCTGGGGTGGCGTGGTGGGGTTCCGAATTGGCGTTCATCATGTGGGTGCTCAGAGGGTAGGCACTGTCCCCTGGGGAGGTGGTGAAGGGTATCATTAGTGGTGTTGTGACATTAATCAGTATCTGACATGCATGCATGTGCAGTGGAATGTATACTCACCAAGCAGCCATGTATCGCCATTCCGCCCAGCTTCTAGGTCTCGGTTTAGGGTTGACATTCTGTAAATGAAACTGTAGTGGGTGGACCCTGGATAGTTGGCATATACTGAGGTGATGATTCCCTCGGCATCACATACTACTTGGATGTTGATGGAATGCCAGTGCTTGTGGTTTCTATAGATGTGCTCAGATGCCCTGGGGGGACGTAGAGCCACATGGGTGCAATCAATGGCACCTAGCACTTTGGTGAATTGTGCCACCCCGTAGAAATCCTGGGCGGCAGCCTGCCTTTCTGCAGGTGTTCTGGGCAGGTATATGTAACTGCGGACTGATGGGCGTGTAGTGATGATGGCCAAGACCTGGTGTAGGCAGCGTGACTGCGTTGCCTGTGACACCCCCCCCCACTATGGCACTTGTCCTCTGAAATGATCCACTGGCCAAGAAGTGCAGTACATTAAGGACCTTCTCCAGGGGGCTGAGTGCTTGGGAGCACAGGGTGGGTGATGTGAGGTTATCCTCCCACTCACTGACCAGGTTGAGTATTATGTGAGGTGGAAACCTGTACCTCCCATGCACGTGGTCATCAGGCATCCCAAAAAGGCTGGTTCTGGGTGTGAAAATTCTGGCCCTGACTATCCTCCTCCTACTCCTGCGGTATCCCACGGCCACTGCTTCTAGGAACTGTATATTCATCCTGGGGTCTGAGCTTGTTTGTTGTTTGCACGCACTTTTATGATGCGCGGGTCAACGTACGCCTGAATACATGTTGTAGGCGAGCGTGTGAGACTTCACGCGAACCCCTGAAATACACGTAACCAGGCCAATCGCGTATGACACGTCCCGCGCACCCCAGTAATACACGTACCCCGCTCACCCAGGCCCGATCATGTGTGAAACTTCCCGCGCACCCCTGGAATACACGTATCCCACTCCCCCAGGCCCGATCGCGTATAGAACTTCATGCGCACCCCTGAAATACACGTACCCCGCTCCCCCAGGCCCGATCGCGTGTAAAACCTCCCGCGCACACCCAGAATACAAGCACACGCTATTTTTCACACAGCGGGTGTCGCTGTTTGTTGCGTACCCCTTTGCACGTCATTTGTCCTAGGCGGCCACAGTATGGGACATTCATCAGAGCTGTATATTCGTGCTTTTTGTTAGCGCACATTTTGGCACACATTTTTTTCCAGCGCAGGGATGCTACCACCTGCCTTCGTGTGGTGGACGGGTTTGGGTCTGTGCGCGTCTTTGCCCGTGCGCTGGTTTGCCCTATTCGATTCCATGAATAGGTGTTGTAGGCGAGCGTATAGGCGTTCCGCGCACTTGCAGCCTGTACTTCCCCCGTGACGCCCACATTTTCACGAGTTGTTCCCCATTCCGAGTGTTATGCCCAGTGTTCCGCCTACTTTTGTTATGTGCTCCGCGCTATGTGCGCTTTGGCTGTGGCCTTAGCGCACACCATTAGATGACCTGTGCGCCGGCATGCGCTGCACACTTTTTCAGCGCACATCCCTGTTTTTACACATGCACGGACTTCCATGAATAGATGTGCGCTGGTTTCCCTGCGATATTCGCACTTGCACTGCGAATCGCACGTTTTCGCATGCTTGCGCTGAAATTTTCAGCACACATTAATTCCATGAATCGGCCTGTAAGTGTCTATCGTGGTTTAGGCATACAATGCATACAGGAAAATGCAACACAACGGCAAGCAGAGAATCAGCGACCGTATCAGCTCTGCAGCTCCCCTTGCGCTGACGTAGTCCAGTTAAGGCCTTGGCCCTCATTAATGGAGCTGCTCTAACACGCAACGCTAAAGTCAATGGGACTTGTAGTGCCGAACTACTTATAACACGTTGGATATATTGCTTTATCCATGTTTTCTTTATATGCTCCTGTGTTTTTATCCTTGTTGTTGTTTAGTGCAGTTTGTATATTTCTTTCACACACTGGTGTCGTGCTTTAACACATTATTTGAAAACAACCTTTGCTAAATGTTTTTAACTTTCCTCAAAAATTGCAATTCCAACCAACATCCTTCATGTTGATATAACTCCTAGTTTAGATAAACTAATAGATTAAACATTGCCTATACTCAAACATAGTGTTTCACATGTATTACTCAGCCTGGTGCCATGTGCAATTTGTGGGGTATTTCCCATTGTCTGTCTGTTCCCTAGTGAAGTTTTATCTTTTGACAATTCAAATGCAGGCCTTGTTCCTGGTTTCAGAAGTACTTTACATTGTTGAGAATCAGAGAGCAACACTTCATCTTTCATTTTCACAATTAACTTTAAAAATACACCTAAATGCACTTGTTTCAACAGCCCTCCTAATTAGGCCAACACCAGTTCCACCCAGTCGGTTAAATAGCTAATGCTCCCAATATATCAATGAAGTTCCTTTGAAAATAGGGTATGTTTGAAGATGATGACACTAAGGGGCCATGCATTCTGTTTTCACAGATGAGGCAGACCAGGTGCATAGAAGATTATAGGTGCAAAATGTCAACCTAGCTTGTATTTAGTCCTAAGGATAGGGAAGGAGATGAGCTTCAAAAAAGCAATTGTCAGAACTCAAGTTACAATTGGAATGTGTAGATCTAAATGTTAAATCAGGGAAAGAGAACATACTGCACATCGGAAATGGTGGAGAGAAAAACAGATTCATTATATTACGATGACTTCTCTAAATATTAATAACCAGATTCATAAATACATGAATAAATCAGGATCTGAAGATCATAGAAATAAATCACATATATTGACTTGACATACGGATGAGATGAATCTACAAATATAACAATAATCAAACAGTGACCAGAATTTCTGCCTTGAAAGGATAGCATGTTATACGTCTGACATTTCTAAAGTTACCGAGTCCAAGGTAATCGCATTTTTTTTAGCCTAAAATGGGATGCACTTTATCAGATTTCCCCCCTACATCTTGTCTGTTCCATAAGCGATGTCCTACGTTAACATCCCTTTACGAAATATGCATCAATTACAGCTTGCCGTATACTAAGCAAACATCACTTCCAGTAATTTACCATGGGCCCAAAACGGGTGGTTGATAAAAGCTGGTGAAATTTAAAATAGCAGTACAAATAGTAAAAAATACATAATAACCCTGCAGCAGGTACTACATTTTGACTGGGAATGCCAGCAGAACATTAGCAAAATTATATTGAGGAATCACAAATATGTATGAGAACAAGGATCTTTCAAAGTACCATGGTTATTTCCTGAGGTCTGGCTGCAATGGAGGCACAAAACAGAGGAGTGCATTCGATTCCCGCCGCCCTCATTGAATAAGGTCATGCAGGTATATTGACCAAATGGCTTTTATCGCTCACTCAGGCGCTGCCAGGGAGGTGCAAGGCCGCACAACATTCTTACATGCTTGTTTTAGCAGTATGCACCTTTTGGTAGATTAGGTAATGCTAGGACATTTCTCAAAGACACATCTTGCTATACTAGATGCACATTTAGAAAGGAATGAACTTGACAACAGCGTGCAAGAAACATACAGTACGTTGCAGTTAAAGGGAGTCATTTTAGCATCAGAAAAAGGAAATATGTTTGTTTGAAAGGAGGTGAATAAGCCTAGATCCACAGACAAATGCCATTTCAAAAGATATTCCATTTGCATAAACTAGACCATGGATCCGCAGAGAGTAGATAGTGTTGTGACTGGACCATCGCTGGGGAGCATCCAGCACACTATTCAGCAGGAACAGTTGCTGGCTGGCTCAAGGGCACACAGAGCAGCTTGAGTGGCTGCTGGGGCACCCAGCAGACACACACACACAGTTCCTGTTGCAGGGATTACGCTGATGGCCATAGTCACATAGCAAGACCTCAGCTGCCAGGGGATCCCGGACAAAAAGCTGCTCTGCGATCACTCCGAGGGACAGTGCACCCAGGTCTCACATGCTGACCTGGGGACACCCAGTTCAGCAGGGCTGCAGGACTGTGATCACACGATGTAGGCCTGCAGGCCCAACAAAATGAGACACTGTGACACAGTGCCATTACATGGAGTCTGCCGCCGTTCTGGCGCATGTGCTGGCAGAGGCCCTTTTTATGAAGTGGCTGTCATGACAAGGTCATGACAAATATCCTTAAAGGGGCACTACATATTATTAAGGGGACAACACCGCAGATGGGTCCTGGGCCGTGTTGTTCTTGCACCTATTTGTAGGTGATCATTATTACATACAGTGAAGACTTGCTACTCCTTTGTGAACTCTGTGCAGATTGCACAAAGAAGGAGACGAACAGATAAACTCCTGTGCATGCAGACTTTTCCGTGAAAGTTTGATTGCTTTCACTTACAATGCACACAACTGTTGGTGGACCTGGATGCGTGTGCTTTTTCGCAATGGTGTAACAAATGTGGGGTGGGGCGATATTTACATGGATTACTGCAAGGATTTAGCTGGTGCAAAAGCTGGCTGATACCATAAAAATTCAGATTATCTCTGCCAATTTCAAAATCTCGTGCAGGAGTAGGTGCTTGCACTTTTTAATGACAGGGCAGATGGGAGTGCTACCTCCTATTAACCAGGAGCACACCTTTATGTAAATCTAGATTGCAGTTTTTTTTGGATAAGTAGTAGCTTGTGGGCAGAAAAACAACCCTGACAGTAGGTTTTTATACCAATGAGACAAACAAACAAGTGACCAGAAATTTGTGGAACACTCCCATCCTCCGCACACCTATATTTAATGTGATCCAATCAACATTTTAAATCATCTAAGTATTCAATTATGGTCAAACTTTTTCTACTCAATAATTATTTCACTTAGTACATTTTAAGTCAACACTCCTGATTGTTTACACATTAAATTAATAAGCACAATATATTGTACACAAATGATATTTTCAAAATGACAATGATCATGATTGGGGAGATGGGAGCTGCAGATTGGTTAATTAGAATACGTGCCAATTCTCCAACATAGAGATCTATGGAAATCTATGTCTCTGTAAATCCATGAATGCATGTTTTATGCATGCCTTATATGCATGCTTTTTTTTAAACTTCTAGATTTCCAATGAAGCCCTTTTTGTCCACGGTTCAGACTGTCGCATATGTTCAGACTTAGAATGTGGAATTTGGTGCCACTGTCCATACAACTTGCAGGTGTGTTCCTCTGTAGTGAGTCGGACTGTCATCTTCGGAAAGAAACGCAGGAAAGTGGCTCATGGTTTCACTGAAATACAGCACGGAAGGCAATGGATATATCCATTTGCAAGTCAGATCTGTCAAAGGACAGTGAGCTCAAAAATAGTTTAAAGATTTACTAAATGTTTCTTTTTAAGGGGTTTGCATGTACCCTATAATTGCCTTTAAATTGGAATACGTTCAACCAATAAAACAAGATGACTTTTTTTATTGTTTGAAGTTTAATATATGTGCATATTTCATATCCTCATCATTTCAGATGCATCCCGCAGGATTCAGAAGAATGATGCCACCTGGCCCCATTTTGCTACCCGTGCAAGTCTCGCTGTCTCAGAGGGCATGCTTTCTCCATTGATTTTAACGCTGAGGTATTTTAAAGCTGAGCAGAGCAAGTCCCTTTGCGTCTTAGGAATCCAGGCCACTACAATGAAGCAACATTCATGGAATATAGTAATTCAAGGCGCCAAATCTATCCCAGATCTGCCAGAGCCTTGTTTTAGCTTTAATATGGTTTCTTACACACGAAGGGGATGCAATCAACGGGATGCGTCTCGAAGAATAAAACCACATGGAATGTGTGGCAGTGCAAGGTATGCTTGCATTCATTATTATCCGCTTTAATCACCATTTTCTGATTGCAAATTGTCAATGTGTTTGTAGTGAACATTCTTCTAAGCTTAGATGGCATGCATGTTGCAAGGTAAAATAAAGTTGTTTTGCAAACACTAATATGTCTAGACACCATAGACAATGGAATGAATTGCAGAGCGTATAACATCTTTGCAAATAATTGCTGTAAAGCCCCCCTGTAGCACCACATGCATGCCAACGTTTCATGGTCGGGCTGGGACATAAAATAGGCCAGGAAACCATTGAAACAGTTGGCATCAATCACACATGTCAGTTTGTTACATTTCAGAAAAGACTGCTTGAGTGCTAACCAAGGACGTGTTTTTGGCCAACATTGTTTAAACCAGTGACTATCAAAGCACATTTTGTTTGTAACATTTGTCAAAAGTACTGGCTTCACAGTGCAGTACCTGATCAGGCTGGCCGATATTGCACACAAATAACTGTCCAACACTAGCATGTTGGACTGGCTCTCCGGGCACTGTCCTATAGGATGCCTGTGCTCATTGGTGTGGGTATGCCCTTACATTTGCGTGCGTGTTTGTGTGTCATAAAGCACATTTTCCTGCACATGGTGTAATCTTTCTCATGTGGACAGGCAAAAAGACCATGCCTGACAGTACTGCACTCCGTTTGCTGGAATGTGAGGTACATTCAGCACGTACCAAGGGTTTAGGATATGATATGATATGCCATGTATGCCATGTATATATACTATGCACGACAAGTCAAGGGAGGGAAGACAGAGGGAGGACAATACAAACAATCTTACTAGGCCTTGTGACATTCAGATCGTGCAAGTGTGACAGCGCCAAAGTGCAAGGGTGAGGGAAAGGAGAAAGTGCCAGGGAGTGAGAGAGGGAGGGGAAGTGCGATCAGAGCAGCAGTGCTCTGAGCAAGTGCAACCGGGGTAGCGCGCCTCTCTGTAAGTGCAGGAAGGCAGGGGATTGTAAAGTTTACAATTACAGCCCATAAGTGTGCGGTGGCCCATAGGCAGTGCAGGGGAAACTGATCATGGAGGAGCCTGGTACCCATAATGGTTCCATGTAAAGGTTGAACATCAAGGTGGAGAGGAGGGATCTTCATGGTACAGCAGCCATTCTGGTTATGTTTGGTGACCTGGAGGAATTAAATCGAAATAATTGGTGTTGCTTAGCAAGGTAGATTGTAATTAGCTATGGATGTTGTCCCTGATCCCTATGAAGCAATTTAAAATGTTAGTAAGTTTTTGGTTGTCTACTGTGTCAAATAAAGCTGAGAGGAGTAGGCAGCAATGATTCCATTCATATAGGAACTTAAGGACAGCATCATTCACCTTGATACTAGCTATGTCCATGTTGCATCTGGGTATGAATGCAGATTTGTAAGGCTGAAGGAGGCTGTTAGTGTTTAGATGAATATTGTGACTGCTGTTTTCTCAAGGATCTTATTTAGGAAGAGAAGATGGGTGATGGGGTGTGGTTTGTGGTTCAGTAGAAGTATGATAGTGTGTACCTCTGAGTTTGAAGGTGAGCATGCATAATGGTGAGCTTTTTAGTTTGGTTGGCTAGTAGCAATACATTTCCTACCCCCAACATTCCGTCTGAGTGCCGGACACCTCCCACCCCTAACAATCCATCCAAGTGCTGTACATTAATGTTCCGAACCATCTACCCAGTTGCGGTAAACCTCCCACCACCAACAATCCGTCCAATATCTGCACATTAATGATCCTTTATCTAAGTGTGGTGCACTGTGACAAATGTACTTCTGCCCTGCAGGAGTACAGGGATGAGTAGAGGCTAAAGCGCCAACTCAGCCCTCACACTTGTACAAAACACAAGCCATCAAAGTAATAATGGTAAAACAGTCACACTTAAGTCTTTTGCCTTTTATGGCAACGTGGGCTGGAAGGAAGACTAAACACACACAAGGGGTGTGAATGTGATTCAGTAGTGACTCAAACATCGACATATTACAGTCCAAAATAATATATACTTTAATCAAACTTGCTATATGCAATAATAACTAAATAGAACACACTACCCAAAAACCACCCCTGAGGAAAAAACATAGAATAAGCAAAGATAGCAAGATGCAACACTCTGAGTAATGGATCATGGGTGAAAAGCACGTAATGTTCTTCAAAAGGTCATTTTCTTGTGTGCAAAAAGGATAAGTATGACTTATCCACTCTCTATGGCCCAACACTGGAACAGTCAATAGTACCATTTTATGGTTCTTTAAAGTTGGACAGCATCGAAACAGACTTTGTGCTGTTGTGGAAGTGGGTCAAGCCAAGACCAGGTGTGGGTTGTTTAGATCCAGTTGGCGAGCTGGCATCAAGCTGGAGCAAATACGGTTCTGAGAGTAGTAAAAAGACTGTGTTCAAGCAATGCATGTAGATGCGCTAAACAGGATAAGTTTGGGGTTAAGTGGGTTCAAGTCTGGGTTGTAATTCTGGATATCGTCGACGAGTGACTCCCTTGGTTTGAATAAAAAATCAGTGACAATTTGAAGAGCTGATCCTGATGCTTCCATGTGCGGCTTGATGATGCAACATTTCAAGATCGTTTGTGTAAAAGTTGGTTTGATTCAGTGAGTGACTGTGTGGTGCATTTAAGGCCCCAAACAGAAATCCCTTTCACCTGAAAAGCCACATTTGAACACTGCCACCAAAAACGGCCTGCGTTGCTTTCCCTGTCACATGAGTGGCAATCATTGGAACACTATAAGCAAAAATGGCCCTGCTTTGCTTTTATTTCACCTGAATGACAAGAAGTTACATACTGCATCCAAAATCAGCCCTGCTTTGCTTTTATTTCACCTGAATGACAAGAGGTTATACACCGCCTCCAAAAACCACCTTGTTTTACTTTTAATTCACATGAGGGGCAAGAATGTCAACACTACCACCAGAAATGGCTTGTACTTTCACTTAAACAGCAGCCCGTAAACACTGCAAACTATAAACAGCTTGGAATTTTCTTTTGTTCACATCATATTAAAGAACCATGTGGAAGGGAGCATACCCCTTATTATCAATCTACCAACAGCAAATGCAAACTTACTCAAAAAGGAGAAATTAAAGAATCCAGAGACCTGAAAGACAGGGTTTAAACATTAAAAGAAAAAAATGGCCAGTACACGTATAAAAAGAAAAACGGTTTTAAAAAGCCAAAGTGGAGAAGATAGTGCTGCTCGCACAGATAAATGACAGGGGAATGTGAAGGGCGGGGGGGTTTGACCAAAGTGAATGAAGATTATGACCCAACCCACAAAACTACTGGCACCTTTGAATAGACCCTTTGCTACAGGAAAAACCATTTCTGGCATGAAACAGGCACACATGATGACAAAGCCCCACTTCCCACTGGATCTCACACGTATCCTATAACCATCTCGCAATAAAATGTGATGCTGGAGAGGGCGACATTATTCCCTACTCTACAGACATGAAGGCAGGAGCCCAAAGATTTCATCGGAAGCAAAGTGTGGCTAGAGCTTGACCAGGAGGTGTGAGCTCCTTGTTACACCCCCTTCAAAAGAACCCACACCACTTAAAAAAGCTCTGGTTACAGGTTGGGCCCAGGGACACAGATAGCTTTGGGGCTATGAAGCAGCCCTCTGCCGGGTGAAACAAAACACTCCCAATTTACATTAAAAATCTGATTTCATGTTAGGCATTTTCGCAGCAATCAGAATAAGAATCAATTTCGTTTTATGCTATTTCTTCATTTAATTTCCAGGTCGTTTTAAAAAGACTAATTGCATTTCCCTAGGACTTTGGGGAATGAAATGGCCAGTTAAGACTAGTTGCTGGCTGATCGGAACAAGTGACAAATATGACAGTTGATGAAAAGATGGAAGAGGAAATTAGGAACATACTGGATAATTTGCAGAGTCATAACTGTCATACATTTTATGAAAATAACACAAATGCTCCCAAAGGGCCATGCACTCCATACAGAGTTGGTGATCGGCTTACCTAATTCCCTATGAGCAACTGAAACCATATATCTATTTCATATGGCCGGGGCTAGTAGAATTATGAGACACAACTAGTGTTTGCAAAAAAGTGGTCATGAGAACAAAGAATTGTAAGAAATGCAAAAAGACATATGATGCTCTCTTCCCTTAAACCAATCACTCCAGGGGGCGGAGAGAGGAATGATAAACTGTCCTATCCAAGCGGCAGGGGTAATCCCAGGGTACTCACCCTAGATTGTAAAGTTAGTGATGTCATTTGTGTTATATAAGGGGACTCTACTAGGACTGGGGCAGACAGACAAAAATCCGGGGAGATAGGAGAAGGCGGATGGAGAGAAGGCAGCTGAACCTTACCATCTTTGAGAGTGCAGTGACCAGAACTTTTGCCCTAGCTGTCCAGAGTGTCCTGAGATCCAGCTGGATGCCCTGAATCCTAAACCAAGGCTTGCTTTGTACCTAGCATATAGCCCAGTCCTACATTGCATAAGCCCTTCATTTTTGTAGAATTGAATCCAATATTTCCCCCATTAAAAACCCCATTGAAAACCCCATTGAAACCCCAAAATTCATATTTGTATTTGTATGCATTGTTTTATTTAGTGCCTTAATCCAAGGTGCTTTACAGTTAACAACAAGAACACATTAAACATGGAACAGTAGAGGCAATAACAGTTAACATGAATCAAATCAGAAAATCGGCATGTAGAACAATTTACATAAGAAAAGGGGAATGGAGAGGAAGAGGGTGGGGAAGGAGGGAAGAGGGAGAGAAAGTAGTGAATAACGTGAAGAGTAGGAGAATTTAGAAGAGAAGGGAAAAGAAAAAGAGAACAAAAAGAAGGGTACTAGAGGGAGGGAGAGAAGGGCGAGAGGGGGGAGGAAGTCAAGGAGGGGAATGAAGAAGGAGAAATTTCAATGAGGAGCGGAAGGAGAAATAGGTAAGGGAGGAGCGGATAGAAAAAGGTAGGGCGTTCCAGTTTAAGGGGGCAAGGAGCTGAAAAGAACAAAAACGAGAGGTGGCACAAGGGGCTGGGGGAACCGAGAGTAAGAAGAATTGCCAGTGTAATTCAATTAACTTCCCATAGAAGTATCTCTCGTTAGCTTGTATATGTTAGCATCTCTCTTTTAAAAACCTATCAGTTGTCTGTGTAAATCCTTAGCATTTTTCATAAGTAAATCAATTAATTCCCCTATTTGAAATTCACGGTTCAAGATCGTTGCCATTTGAAACCAATCATCTTGTCCCTGGTGTTGTATTTAATTATTATAGTCATTAACGTGTTTCCTCAAAAGATTTTGTCTCCTTGTAACAGAAAACCAAATGTATCTGTGTATTGTGTGCCTTACCAAAAAAACTCCCATTTGCATCTGTTCTATTAAACCCCAAAACATTGTTTCATTGTGAGTGATCCCTTTTGCCTAGAAGTCTACCTGTAATGTACCTCTGTCCTCGTCATTGAAAACCAAATTTCCAATTGTAAGCCTAACCCCTTCCCTGAGCAGTCTGTCATTGTAAACCCAGTGTAAACACATTTCCATTTGCTACTGTATTTTTCCCTTTTGCATTCTCTTCCTCCCAAAACCGATTTTCCTACTTTATTTCTATTTTTGCCCTGGTGTGTTGATTAGTAATCTCTAAACTTTCTCAAATCTCCTAAAGTGTAAGCAATTCGAATTTCCTTTCATTCTGTCCCCTAGCAGTTGGGAGTAAGAATCAAAATCCCATTCTGCCATTATGCACCAAAAAAAGGTTTTCACTTTCTTTGCTGGCTTCCCATCTGGGGGTTGTGTCCACCTCCTATCCAAATTGTTCATTAGCGGGGAATGAGCAAAACAAAAACATGAAGCCTGGCAATATAGAATGATGCAAGAGGTGACCCCTATAAATATGGATGTGTGGCAGGACAGTGGCCTGTTACATCAAGCCCTGACTGACTTCTATATGACACAGAACATCAAAGATGAGCAAATTAAAATGGTCCAACTCACTGTATACATGTACTTCCACATGACAGTTATGGAAGAAAGGTACCAGGAAAGTGTAACCTCTGTGCAAAATCAGTCCCAGATTTTAAATCAAACACAGAGTGAGTTAAGGCAATTAGAGGAGAAAATGCCCGAGAGCCAAATTTCTGAGTTAGAATTAGGAAATACCATTCAGCAGCTGAAGGATGAGTTGGCAGTACAGCAACAAACCAATTCAGAACGAGAATCTCAATGATATGACCTAAAAGAGGAATGCCAAGAAAGGGTTGGTTCCCTGAAAGAGTCAACTCAAATTAAACCAAAAAGTGACATACAATAGAGCCTACTTAGTGGATATGTTCACTTTTTCAAAATCAGATCAAGCAATTGGAAGAGGAGACTAGAAAGTTAATCATTAAAGGGGTCCATTCCCAAGAAGAATTTGACAAGGAGCACTTGAAGTTGAGCGGTATGAAACAGCAGAGAGAGAATCTGACTGAACAGATTGGCACCCTGTATCAGGAAAAAGATGCCCTATGCCAGGAATTGTGCAAATTAAAGACAGCCCTGGAGAAAACAAAGTCATGTTTTCAGGAACTGACTAACATAACATTAGAGAAGGAAAAATTAATGGGGAATATAAGATAGCTAGAATGGGATCAAGAGCAGACAATACAGACCAGAAATGTGCAGTGTGAGGAGATTGGTTTTCTGCAATATAAATGGCCTGAGTATTCCCAGACAATACAAGAAGTCCAGAAAGAAAATGAGGCCCTTTGTGGTGAGAACAGAGGACTCCAGAGTCAGGTAGTAGCACAAGCGAAGGTCATAGAAGTCAGTCAAGCCCTGATAGCAGAGAACAAGGCTCAGGCCTCTGCATACTATAAATAAACAGGGGCTGAGAAGAGAAATTCAAGAGGTTTGAAAAAGAGTGTGCTAGGTTTAATAAGGACTTGAGGAATCTCGAACAGATAGAGAGTGGCAGGGCGACCCTGGATCACAGTGTGATGCCCACTGTACCAAGGGCCTCAAACCAATTTACCATCCTATATGCAAACCGGGAACCATGGGCAGCTGGACGCAATTAAGCTTAGCATGATTGAGCCGGCAGGCCAGTGTCCATCAGAGATTGATGGGCGTGCATCAATGCTTAGGTTCAGAAATATTTTGGCCAATGTATCTGACCAGGAGGACTCCTATGAAGAGAAGATCAGGGAGTTAGACTGGCAGAAACATAAGCTTCAAAGGGATCACCTAGTCCACTTTGCAGATAAAAAAGCATCTGAGTTTAGGCCCCAAAAGAGTATCCTGAAAACCTCCACCCAGTCAGGGAGGTGGGGGGACTTCTCCACCAATCCAAGAAGAAGGGAGGTGTCTGATGAGTACTCCCCTGTGCGAAAGAAGGAGTCCAAGGGAAGTGACCCAGAGAGCCCATAATACAACAGGGGAGAAGAGACTCTCAGTCTTCAAGAATCAGGGAGTGCCTAGAAGATAGGGATGGATGGGACCTCAAACGGCAGCAGCTCTGAGTCTGAGGGCAAATGGACTCAGGTGCAGTAGAAAAAGAAGGCTGCCAAACAAAATAGAATGTTGGTAAAAGACCCCATTAGACAAATAAAAGCCATTAGAAATGTCATGACCCTTTACCAAAAAAAATGCCATGTACTCAGTCTGGGAGCATCTGGAGCTGTATGAGCAGATGGTGATGTCATTTGGCATAACAAATGACCATACCTCTATGGAGTTTGCCAAACAGACATTCTCCCCAGAATACTCCAGCTTCCTTGCTGGGCTGGAGGATCAGAAACATTCAAGGTGGTTTACCTACTAAGTGGCCATCTTGAAGCACTTCTCCGAGCACCAGAACCCCCAGGAGGCTTTCAAGGTAGCCTACAACCTGCAGTGCGGAGAGGATCAGGCCCGGGAATCGAAGCGGCCATATGCACAAACCACTATGGGGGCGCACACGTACAGTAGGAAATTCATTAATATCTATTTTCATGCTCTTCCCTAAGTACATTATGGTGCAGCTGGTTAGGGTCTTCCATGTTGAAATTACCCCAAGCTGGGTAATAGAACAAGCTACTCAGATCTATGAAGTCAAAAGACAGTAGAAAATAAGAATTCCCCCAAAATTTCCAAACCAACCAGCACCCCCGCTGCTGCTAAGGTGACGGAGGTGAAGATGAACCCCATTTTGGAAATTTAGAAATCGGGGGGGCCTAAAAATACACCTTTTGCTAACTGACCAAACCAGAGCCAGAGAATACACTCTGACCAGTCCCAAGAATGTGGTAACCAGGCAGGGTACCCCACAAAGGTATCACCTTACTCTGCCACCTACTTCAGCACGAGGTGCAAGTGGAACAGACCCATCTTGGTGTACGCATGGACTCCCCCAGCTCGGGGCGGATCCAATCAGGTGAGTTCAGTCCCAGGAAACTTCCCTCCCAACCACCCTCCAAACTTCCCTCAGGGGGGCAGTAATCTTCCACCTTGTAATTTGAGTTTCTTCCCCAGGTATCCTCAACATCTAGAACAACAATCCTTACTCTCCCCACTTTCAGGAGTCTAGACCACCAAATCAGGGAGAGGGAAGGCCAGTGATGGAGGGCTACCAGGGAAACCCTCAATACCCAAGTTACTCTGGGAAAAGGGACAGTTACCCTTCCCGAGAGCAACAAAGATTTGACCCAAGTCCCAGTATCAACCTGGAGCACCAGGTCCAGAGCTTGACCCAAGACCAGAGTCGCATGCTGAGGGCTCAGCAGAACCCTCAGATGAACATGGCAGCCCAGAACAGCTGAAACCCAGGGTCTGGCACCCCAGAACAATGATGGGGAGAGACCCCTGACAACCGGCAGGTTCCAGAGGAGGAGGCTCGGGAGGAAGGGGGATCCAAAGCCCTAGAGGAAGCTTCCTTCCTGAACCATGAAAAGCCCCTAGAAACTTCTGAACCTGAACCCAAATCTCCTACCCCTGAAAAGCTGCAACCTAGGGAACAGAGGGGTAAGTTGGAGAAATCAAGGGACAAAGAAGACCCATTTTGTGGAGGAAGTCAGCATCCTCCAGTTTGAAGGGAAAGAATCCCTGGAGGACTCTGGGAAGAAAGTCTTCTCTTTCAAGGATGGGATTCCTCCCAAAGAAAATGGTGTCCCAAAAGACCATTACTCAGACTGGGTAGGTATGGGGACAGACCTAGAATTGCCTATCTCTGAATCCCACAAATGTCACCCTGAGAATTCAGAAATGAATGAGGGATCCCTATAATTCTCTAATATACCCCTACCTATATAAGTCTCTCTACTTCCCCTTTATTGAAAATAAATAGGTCTCTACTTACTGAATGGACATGTCATAATTTTAAATATCATTCTAGACAAATGTACTTAAATATCCACTGCTTGACACTGGTGCATGTCAATTGCTTCAAAGAGAAAAATGTCTATTTAACATGCCTGCTCACTAGAGTCCCTTGGAATCCGTATACATAATTGATTATAAAAAAAAGAATGGTACATTTGGTTGAATGGGAGTAGGAGTCGTAGAGGTGTGCCATGCACCCTTGTTCATTACAATGGCATCTGCGGTTGTGGGGGTTTCCCCCTGCTTCCTGAATAATAAAGTGAACATTTTTTAAAAAGAACCCTGCAGCAATGGTTCCCATCCACGTAAGTGAAGGGAACTGGCGTAGCAGAGGGATGGTGAAGTCAGCGGCACATACTGAAGTGTACCACCAACTTGTAAGTCGGGGGGCGTGTGGGTGAGCATCATTTGACCGAGGCACCCATTTAGAATTTGGCATTGCTGCATTTGGCAATTCCGAATTTGAAATTTTGCAATTCAGTCAAATTGTGGACATCTGTTTCCCTTGAGTGGTGTTTCTAATACATTACCGAGCAAAAGTGCACCATTCTCATTTACAATGGACTACTTAAAGGCGGGAAAATAGGTAGCAGTTAATTACAATTTCCCCTTTCTCTTAAATGGTACAGAGACAGTAACTGAACTTGACTTGGTGATGTAATCAGGAAATGACTTCAATTTACATTATTTGGCTAGATATGCAAACAATGAGTTATCCTTTTGACTCCCAGAATACTTCTTTCTTTTGTGTTTGATCACTATACAGAGCAGGAGGCATGGGATCTCGAAGTACATCCACCATATGACCTATGCTATCAAATCGATAATTCGAGAAGCACATAGAGTTCTGTAATATGTCTTAACTTCTAAGGATGTACAGTCAATATATGTACCTAACCCTCAGTACTGTGATTTAATCCATCCCTCATTAGAGTATCGCTCCCCTCAGAATGATTGTTCCTCTTGATTTTATACTCAAATATTCATTTCTTTTGGATTTCTCACAGACAGGTGGGCACCCTCCTAAGGAGTGGTTCAAATATCTGCCCCTGGAAAATGGGCATCAGTCAGAAATATGGTTCCAGATTCCCTCCACAGTCTGGTTCCCTTCTCTCTGTATTTGGACCTGTCTGCTCTCTTTTCCCACTGAAGAAAGCATTGGACTGTAACTTGGGGCAGGCCTCTCTTATAGTGCAGAAGCACAATAAGCCTAATTACTTCTTTCTCGGTCCGCCGTATAAGCTCACAGTAGTCTACACTTGTGTCATGTCCACCAGCACATTAGACACATCTATCAAAACAGACTGGTCACTTAAAAAAGTTAAATCAAAGTTTATTCTTACATCAAAAAAAAACAAATCACCATTACATTAATAAAAACAAAACGCCTTGGTAGTGTGCACTTTCAACAGGGCACACTCAAATGACAACAAACATCTGTTTGTAAATCTAAGAGGCCCGAAAATGGCTGAGTGATGGGGTTAGTACCTGACAGTTCTACTTATAAACATGACATTGGTCCTCATTACGACCCTGGCGGAAATCGAAAAACGATGGCGGAAATGTAATACCGCCATCGAATACCGCTCGGTGCGATTATGACCCGTCACCGCAAAGTACGATGCCATTAGCGACACCGTAGTGAACGCCAACGCTAACTGCACCAAGTACGCGCACGCGCGCCATGCAAAACCGTAATTACCACCATGGCGCAACGGTACGCGAATTCTGACCCTAGCGGACATTTACTTAACGCCATCAAGCATGGTACTTTCCGCCATGGTGAGAATTACGGCATCGTGAACCAACCGTAAATGGCCCTACTGAGTGCCTGTACACCACTCCCTGCCCACATTGCACAACTCCTCGTAGGTGCAATGAAGTCACACAATGCAACCAGTGAAATGTACAAGTCACCCATGCATGCCAACGAACAAATGAATGTAGGGGCTCCAAGTGCCTTGTGAGTGGCCATCTATATTTGGCATGTCACCATTGCCGTACCGATGCAGCACAGGCATGTGAAGGTTCAAGTACAGCAATATGAACTGAAATATGAGACAAAACAACAACAGGCCCCCATTGCTTGACACCAGTGTAAGGCAACATTCAAAGCAGTATCCTGAGGGAGACTGCACCAGCCCTGTACTCTTGCCAGTAAACAAACCAACCATCAGCATAAGCATGTACCACACAAGTTGGCAGAGTGACTGAGCAGCCAGGCTCATCCCAAGAGGGGCCAATGGGAGCTGCAGGGCACAGATGGCACGAATACAGAAGCTATTCCAATGGACATGACCTCAGTCTCCCTCCAAGAAACGCACGCAAACACAGGCACCTGTGACCAGCCATTTTCTGATAATCACATCAATCCACCAATCCACCTGGCTGACCGGCATCTGTTACACAAAAGCTAATCCCCCGCCCCTGAGCATGACATCATTAAAACAGTCAAAATGGCTGCCCCTATCCCTGACCTTACTGGGCTTCGTAGGCAAACGCGGCCAGTACAGTACCACGCAACTATACTCAGAAGCCGGAACCCAATGCAGATCTTCTCACAATACATCGCTCCACAAATAGGAATATGCTACATTACTTGCAAAGAATAACGCTACACGGTTAATATCTGAATAAAATATTAATGCACATCAAATTCACCAAGCCCATACAGCTATTAGGTCATAAACTCCAAAATATTTTTCATTACTGTGGGCTGCATCCGCAATAAATGACCAGCTTCTTCTTGTGTGACGCCCTGTTCCTTCATGGTACACAGGGGCTACATCCACGTACAAAAAGGCAACATGGAAGCGCCTAGAACCGCAGGGCCGTCCCATTAGGTAGGCACTAGTCCAGCTGAAAGGTTGATATGTTGCTCCTAGCCACTAGTACTGCGTAAGGGCATGTGGCCCATTGGCGATCGTCCCATAAGATCGTAATGGTACTCCACTGATTAACTCGAAGCAGCAGGTGTCGGGAGTAAAAGCCATCTGCAGGAGTGGCATACAGATGGCAGCGGCAAAAGGGGAGGAGATACCTGTCACCCAAATGAAATGAAAAAGAATAGTATGGGCATCAGAACTTCATTTGTATTACTCACTTCAATGATCACACTAAATCTACAGGCATATGCATGCTAGCCCACTCAAAAGGATTATTTCCACCCAAAAATCACTTGCGAATCATAACCATATAAATCGAGGTGAAAACACTATTACAAACGAGTGTTTGTGTGCATGCGTCTGTTAAAACAGAATCCATTAGATGGGATTAGTAACGTGCATAGACACAAGTGTTTGAAGGCGCGTCGAGACAGGGAGGGTTCAACAAGGGCAGATAGACGATGGTCCCACTATGGCAGCTCTGCATCACATAGCGCAGGGGAAGGGGATAGATTCCAAAAAGCCATGTACATGGCAAACTCTCAATTAAATCATCTGTCCATGCATCCATACATCATTCCCTCATCCCGGTATAAAAACGCCTGATTATTTACTCACATAACATTTGAAATTTCCATTGAGTCTGTGCGTAATGCAGTCTGCAAAATCCACTGTGCTCCAGCCCGGAATTCTAGTGATGTGAAGTAACATGTATTTGGGAACGTCCTGCCTTATCGTCCACTACGCTATTGCGCATCCCATACTATTCATATCAATCATTGCATTCTCGCCATGGCCCCTGTCCCAAGGACATTAAACAATAGAACGTTATATTTGCAGTCAGACCTGTGGGCGTCTCCTCGCCGCTAGCTGAAAACCGAAAGCGCTGTCCTTCGAATTCCTCATTTGCAACATCAGGTCGAAAAGGCATCTGTGACCGCTCGAAATCAGAAAAATCATCCATGTAGTGCGGCAGTGCGTGAAAATGGCAACTGGCTTCACTCACAAATGGGACGCCCCGCCCGTCGGTGAACCTCGGTACAGTGCTGCATGAGGGTCCACCATTAATCGAGTACTACATTCCACTGACCCTTCACAAGTTTGTTCGCGACTGCAAAGATTGTATGTGAAACAATGGGACCATAGCAGAATGAACATATAAACCAATATTACACTGCCATCGGGATTAAATACATGATTGTAATAGCAAGATGCCATGCGTCACATTGCAGCGTTGTGTGCGGGACGTGCTCGCCCAAAGGGGATTGCAGCTGGCACAAGTGGAATGAATCACCACAGGTGGAGGCTATACAGCCTGAAAACACATAAATTGCACACCCAACCCCCTCCCACAACCACACCCACTCCAAAATGCTACCGGCAGGACTAGCGATGTTGGCCCTGGGGGACCTGATAGCACTGCAAGTACTCCAACTTCAAGAAGAAGACGAACACCAACTACTACAACAACCGGCCGCACAGAGGAGACGCAGGTGGAGGAGGAGGGCAAGGCAGGGCCAGCAAGGCCCACCAGCACAGCCACTACCACCACGCAGGCAGCCCGCAATCCCACGCCTCCGAGCTCATCCGTTCAACCTCACTGCTGAGCAGATCCACACCCTCTACCGTTTGGACCGGGACACCATAATCGCCATTGTGAACATGACACACGCTGACCTTGTCAGCATGATAGATAGCCCAACCGCCATCCCACCCCTACTGAAGGTGGTGTCTGTACTCCACTTCCTGGCCACAGGCACCTACCAGCACACAGTCGGACAGTTGCATGGCATTTCACAGCCACTGTTGTCACGGACACTATTGCAAGTGCTCGATGCCCTCCTGAAGCACGCAGACGACTACATCTCTTTACCACGCTCGGAGCAGGAGATTACAAACACAAAAGTGGGATTCCATGCACTTGCCGGCATACCGGGTTGCATTGGTGCCATCGACTGCACCCATGTGGAATTGGTTGTCCCACATGCCATGGAGGTCCAGTACCGCAACCGGAAACAATATCATTCTCTTAATGTACAAATGGTGTGTGACTCCAACAGGATCTTTACACATTGTTGTGCCCGATTTCCTGGATCAACCCATGATTCTATGGTCTTGAGGAACGTTACAATACCACGCTACATGGAGCGACACGCTGGGAACAGATCCTGGCTACTCGGTGAGTCTCATTTCATGCATGATAATGTGGGGTATGTGATGCGGCAATGACCTGGCAGGAAGGGGGGGGGGGGTGCGTACGTAGCAATGTCATTCCACAAACATCCTTTATTGTCCACATACAGGTGATGCCGGGTATCCACTGAAGAGATGGCTCCTTACACCACTCCGGGACCCACAGAACCAGCAGGAGGAGGACTACAACCATGCCCACTCACGTACCCGTGTAGTCATAGAACAGGCATTCGGCCTACTGAAGGCTCGTTTCCGCTGCCTCAGCAGGTCTGGCGGGGCACTCCTGTACCGCCATGAGAAGGTTGCAAAGATGGTCATGGCATGTGTCATGCTACACAACATGTGCGTACGTAGAAATGTGCCCATGCCCCCTGACGCAGAACTGCAAGCACCTGAAGATGGTCATGATGAGGGTGGGGATGTGGCAGCACCTCAAGGAGTCCGCGAGGCACAGGAGGCCCGTGAAATTCGTCAGAATATCATAGATTCATGCTTCTAGCACTCACGCCTGGTGGCTGATACATGGACACGGGACTTGTGGCACTGTGTGTGTCTGGAACATGCACAATGTGGACTGTACGCCTATAAAGGCCTCGTACACAAACATCAATGTCCACACATCTCATTGGATGATTATGAAATGTTCATTGCATATCTGAAATTATATTACACACCCCATCGACCCGCCACCCAAGAAAGCCCAACACCCCCCCTCCACCCTCCTACCTCCCCCCCGAACACCAGTGTCCAAAGATGCTCATTGTCAGTGGGCAGACGCTATTGCAAGCCCCCTCTCCGGGTATCAGGGGCACCCCTGCCTGTGGAGCGCAGGTTCCTCCCAGATCTACGTTGGGGGCTGCCCTGGACGGAACTTGCAACGGATGATGTCTCTGCCTGCTCACGTCCATGCATGTCCCTAAGGGTTTGTGAGAGCTCAGTGAGCACACGGCGCACAGCGGCAAGTTCACCACATACGTCTTTGGACGTCACATGCAGTTCCCCCCTCAGGCTCTCAGTGCTTCTCTCCATTTGTACCCTTAGTGTCTCTGTACTTCGCTCCATTTGTACCCTTAGTGTCTCTGTACTTCTCTCCATGTGTACCCTTAGTGTCTCTGTACTTCGCTCCATTTGTGCCCTAAGTGTCTCAGTAGATGTTTCTATGGCTGCCTTAGAACCCCCACATTCATCAGCATGCTCCTTGAGGAGCGTGGCCAGTTGCTGCTGTTGCACGATCACCTGGTCGAGGGACTGTTGCCTCTGCTGGGCCATGCCCATTTGCGGTGGTGTCACAGAGGGGCTGATCACCTCATGTTGCCTTGCCACAGGGCTTGTGGGGGATGGACAGTCGTCGTCTTGTGGGTGCCCCTGCGTGGTATCCTCATGGTGTACGGGATGAAACAAACAGGGGGATTGAGACAGGTCATGGATGGGTCCTACATCGACAGCACCGTTTTCTGTGTCGGAGCATGCTGCCATTAATGCAGTGTCACCTATGGTGCTGCTGCCACCAGAAGCAGTGCCTTCTGTGGCATCCATTGGGGGGACCTGTGGTGCTGCTGTTGTGGGCATGCTGGCTGCTGGGGTGCCTGTTGAAGTCCCCTCCTGTGTGCTGCCACTTGATTTGTGCTGCTGCCGTGTCTTGGTCCGTGCAGCTGAGGTGGAGGGTCTTTGGCCGTTGGTCTTGGCCCTCTTTGCAGGTGTGCTTGTAGGGGTGTCCTGACGCTCGTCGTTTGAGTCGGACCCTGTGGTGGAGTAAAGGAGGGCGATCGTTATTCATGGGTCTGTGGTAATTGGAATGGCAATGTATCACATGCATTGGGGTGGTACCTGAGGGTGATTTGGGTCAGGGCCTTGGAGGTGTTTTCATTTTTGTGTGGATTGAGGATGCAGTTGTTTTGCAGCCTGCAGTTAGGGTGTGCATGCTGCACGTGTAGAGGGTGTTTTTGGGATTTTTAATTATTTATGTATTTTATGTGACTTTTAGAGTGCGCTATCAGGCCAATGTATGTGGACGTTCTCCTGGACATTTGTTTTTGTTGCACTATGTGGACACATGGTGCTTCACATGATTGGACATTGTGGATTTAGCATTGTTTTATTTGGCCCACCTACCTGATTCTTCGCTTGTCTGCACTCCTTTCTCCATCCCTCCGACTCCCTCTATACTCTCCATTCCAATGGTGGAGGCACAGATTTCTTCCCAGGGGGTCAACTTGATGGGTGATTCCGATCCTCCCCCGGTTGCTGTGGCAATGTTACGGTTGGCTGATAGTATGCTCCGTACGCGTATCCGCAAGTCGTCCCATCGCTTTCTGCATTGCTGTGGGTTGCGGGGTGCGGTCCCCACCGCACTTACCCGCTGTGCCACCAGGGCCCATATGGCCTTCTTGTTCGCAAGTGCCGTCCTGGTCATTTGCGTCGAGAAGACGGCGGCAGCATTCTCCTGGAGGGTCTCTGTGAGCACGGTGAGTTCCTCATGGGAGAAGTGGACCTGCCGCTTGCGGTCGCACGCTTTTTTAGCAACTTTTCCCATTTTGATTGTTTTAACTAGGGTGGCTAACGGGTTGGGATGTGTCTCAGGGTCGGATTTTTGATGGTTCTGTTGGGATTCTGATTTTATAGGTGTACGGCGTGCTGTTTCCCGTTCCGGCCCCATGTTTTTACTTCCGTTTCCGTATATTTACTGTCACCGTATTTTGCGATTACCGCTCATTACGGTGACCGCTATGATGGGTGGCGGAATTGCACCTAGGGCGCCGTACGACGGCGGTGAGGGGCGTTTTGGGGAAATTTCCGCCATCGCGGACTTTGCACTTCCGCCATGGCGTAATGCTCGTGCCCGATGGGTCAGAATTAGCCGCACTTTACTCCATCGTGCAATGGCGGAAACGCTATTTACGCTATGGCGGTCAGGTCAGTTACTTTCCGCCAGGGTCGTAATGAGGGCCATTGACTTTTGACCATGTTTATGTTTATGTTTATGTTTATTACTTGTATTGCGCACCAGACCAGAGGGTATAAGGGCGCATGGAATAGGATCATTCAAAGCTTAGTTACACGAGAAGTATACAGTCAAAGTAGTTACAAGGAGTCAGATACATAGGGCCTCATTACACGGTAGGCGGAGAACCATGGCGCAATTAGCGTCATGGTTCATGCCGGTAAAATACCGGCACCGCCTTGCTGGAAAGGGGAATTACCGCCCCATTCCAAGGTTGGCAGGGCGGTAATTCCCCCTTCCACCATTGCCCTTCCCACTCCCATTTTTGCCCCATAGGGCATAATGGGAAAGGGGAAGGTGCTAAATACAGCACAGCAAATTGCGGTACCGTAATTAGCTCCCTGGGTCCCTTTGCGGGTTGGTTTTTAACACCTGCAAAAAGCAGGCGTTAAATTCCCCAACCCGCAAAGGGACCTCGTAGTAAGGCGGTGAGGATTTAGCGGTAACGGTAAAATACCGGTACCGGTAAACCCTTACCGCCTACCGTGTAATGAGGCCCATAGAGTTTCAAATATGCTGGGTATTTACAATTTCAAATATACAGGGTATTTACAAATAAAGTATTTACAAGTCAGAATAACAAATTTAGGGCTGATGGTGGTATGTGTGGTGGATGGCAAAGCAGGTCGAAAGGGTTGTATGAATGACCAGTGGCTAGCGAGGACAGTTTGATAGGTTGTCATAGGTTTGCTTGGAGGTCGGAGCCTTAAGCCACTTGATTGTGCACTGTCGGAATTTATGATAGGAGTGCTCTGTTCTGAGTTGGGGGGGGAGCGAGTTCCACAGCTGTGCTGCCTTAACCTGGAAGCTGTAAGCGAGGCAACTTTTAGTTTGATTTTATCTACGGTGGATAGCCAGTTGTTGGCTCTTCTTGTCTCAGTGATGTGTTCTCTCCTTGCGATTCCTAGGGCAGTTCTAAGAGCATTGTTTTGAAGGGCTTTGATTTTTTTGGTTATTTGTTTGTTCGCTCCTATGTACATGGCATTACAGTAGTCAAGCTTTGAGAGTATGAGTGCTGTGGCCAGGGTAATGCAGCTGTCATTAGAAAGGAAATCTTTGCCTGCTCTTATCAGTTTGCAAGTGTAGGCTGTCGTTGAAACCATGGCGTTTATCTGTTTGTTGAGGGAAAGGGTGGCGTCTAAGTAGAACCCCAAGGTTTTTACTTTCTTGGCAACTGTAATGATGTTATTGTCGATATTGAAGGTTGAGTAATTGGGACTACATTTTTTGAGGGACGATGGGGTGCCCAGGATAATGATCTCAGTCTTGTCATCATTTAGGCATAGTCCATGGGTGGCCATCCATGCCTGGATGATGAGATAGACCTTGTTCACCAAGGCCAAATCCTTTTCATAATCGGCAGTAAGGCGTAGGAGGATCTGGGTATCATCAGCATAATTAGTGTAGGTGATATCCAGATGATCCAGATCATCGAAAAGGGGCTTAGTGAAAATATTATATAGTGTGGGTGAGACACAAGATCCCTGGGGCACACCGCACGTGATGGGAATGGGGTCGGCTGCTGCCATGGGGGAGAAGACTCTCATGGTACGATCACTAAGCAAAGATTGTATCCATGCTATGGCGTAAGCGGAGAAGTATGCTGCTGTGTCCAAGTGGCTGCATAGGACCTGATGATCGACCAAATCAAAGGCGGCCGATAAGTCCAAGAGTAGAAGAAGGGCTGAGTTTCCCTCATCACTCAATTCATCGATTTGGGCCTTTAAATCCAATAGTGCGGTTTCTGTCCCATGCTGAGGTCTGAAGCCTGATTGTCTAGATCCTAGCAGGGAGTTCGAATCTAGGTGGTTTGGGATTTGTGAATAAGCCATTTTATCTAGTATTTTTAAGAGAAATGGCTCTGTAGTGATAGGACGGCAGTTGGTGGGAATCAGAGTGGGTCTAGAGACTGTTTTTTTAGTAGGGGGAGCACCCATGATTCCTTGAGGTTGGTTGGGATGGTATTGGTCATAAATAACGCGTTGATAAGTTTGGTGATAAATGGAGATAGATCTCTGGCGGCATCTTTTATAAGTTGAGCATGGCACGGGTCGCCCTGACAATTGGTTGGCTTAAGTGATACTATGGTTTTTTCTGTTTCAATTATGGAGACTTCAGCAAACTTAAATCTAGGTGACTTGTTATTAGGGAAGTCTGCTGAAGTTCTGCTAGGCGTGTTGCTAGTTAATGAGGCAATTTTTGGTAGCAATTTTTACTTTTAGAGTCACAACCTTATTTGCTAGTGCTTGCTCTATAGTTGAGCACCAGAGTTTATCTTTAGTGCAGTTATCTGGCACAGGGATAGGAGCTTCGAGCTCTTTAAGGATAGTGAAGAGTTATTTTGTGCCAGATTTAGCTTGTGTTATTCTTGCATTGTAAGTTTCACGTTTTGCTAGGAGTATTTAATTTTTGTATAAGGAGGTGATGTCAATAAGGTTGGTCTTATTTTCTTCGGACGGTTGTGTTTTCCAGGTAGTTGCGCAAAGCCTTTTTTTAGTACGAAGTGTTTTCAGGTAAGGAGTACACCATGAATTAAGGTGGGACTTGGGTTTGCTTTGTCGCACTTTAAGTGGTGCTATAGCGTCTGTCAGGGCTGGAGCAGGTGTGGGGGTAAATGCACTCATGGTGTGCACTAAGGGTGGAAAAGGAGCCAGAAAGCATCCCACCAGGTATTCCAGGCGTGTTCTCCACCCCTTCTGTAGGTCTGTGGCCCAGGGATGGAGAACAGCCTGGAGACTACACTTCCCAGCAGGCCGTTTTCCAACTGAGCCTGCGCGAGGGATAATCGCCACGTCCCGGCCGCGCCTGCACGAATGCGCATGCGCGAGCCGCGCCCGTGGGACGCTGATCGCAATCCTGACCGGCGAACTGGAAGGACGTGTTCAGAGGCGCTCCGGTGGCAAGCTCACGCAGGGCATTTCCGCCCACCGCCTGCAAGATCCCAGGCCCCGCGTACAAACTAAGATAAGTGTATTACTTACCTAGCGCTGACAGCCTGTAGCATTCGAGGGGCCACGTAACAGGAGCGGCTCTTACTCCGGCCAGCCCACACTAGCAGGAAGCAGGAACGAACTAGAAGGGGACGCTAGATGTCATAACATCATTAACCCTGCATGCGACTTGAACTAACAATGCCCGCATGTGTTTAGACATGTGTAAAGTCGCTTGAATCTGGAGCAGTTGTTCCACCGCACGGATAACCTTTCTAAGAACCAAAGCCCAGAACTCAGTCGCACACACATTCCGCACCTGTATTGACTCGATTCTTGCTTATTTCAGAGACTGGAGAGAAACTGGTGAAGATCGTGGCCAACCAACACGAAAAGGCCAGAAAAGCCATAGGACTCTGGCAAAACGAAGCTAAGTGCACTTTCAGGTTATTTCTGGGGGAATGGCAATTGTAGCTGCATGAAGTTAATGCAGTGTTAAAACCTTGCATGCAGTAATGTGGGGGCGAGAATAAGTTGTGCATGAGTTATTGTATGATCTCCTGCAAGGCACATACTTGTGATCTGTATTTCCTGAGAAGTCTGAGAATGTCCTGGTGAGGGCTCCAGCACAAAGGCCCAGGGTGACAAAAGACACACAGTAGAAGAGTGATTGGAGGGTGCAAGTGTGAAAGGGCGGAGTATTCTGGGAACTAACTGGAGCCAGGAACATGTGACCCTGCTATCCCCCCTTCCCATCCACAACCTCTACCTATCCCTCTTACCAGTGTTCCTAACTTCCCGTACCTATCCATCCAACAGACTCTAACCGTCTTTCCCCGAAGGGTCAAGGTGGCCTGTGTTGTCAATTCCCAGGTGCTAAGACCTAACGGGGAGGGAGGTGTTTTTGCTGCGTTTGTGCTGCCTCTGCGTCAAGAAGAAGCAATCTCTGACAGCGTCTAAGGATGAAGTCATGATATGGTTATATTCCCTGACCAATGCATCAGGACTCATATTGTCCGGGATAGCATTAAGTGTGGGTAGAATGAGAGGTAGTAGATTATCACAAGTAATGTTCTTTTTAATCTGCGTGGGAATAGGTGGAGCAGGGGGTGGTGATATGGTAGCAGGTTTATCGGTAGCTAGAGTAAAGATTATGAGGTGGTGGTCTGACCATATTTGTGGGGATATGGTGGAGATAGTAGTAATACAATTGTGGTCTGCTATCCAGTCTAGAATTCTTCCTTTTGTATGAGTAGGATGAAGCACTTTCTGGGTGAAGCCTTGTTCTATTAAGATGTTTGCCACGTTGGAGGCGGATGTATCCTTTGGGTCATTGTAGCCTATGTTGAGGTTTCCTAGTAGTAGAACTTGGGAGGAGTGTTTTAGGTTGTTGGAGGAAATATTAGAAAGGTCATCTTAAAAGATCCAATGGGACCTGGAGGCCTGTAAATCAAATGGATCGTAAGGGTCTGGGAGCTGTTTATGTTTAGTTTGACAGTCAGGTTTTCACAGGAATTGTTGTCTAAAGATGGCGCTAATCTGATAGGTAAATTGTCTCATCCGATAAGTGCAATACCTCTGCCTCAGGATTCTGCTCTATCAGATCTTAAGACCATTGGGGATTGCAAGGGATAGCGCTGGTCCTGCACCGGCATGTAGCCAGGATTCAGTGATTGCTAGTAAGTCGAGGTGTTCTGCCTGTATAATATCAGCTATCTCAGTAGTGTGAGCGACCAGAGATCTAGCATTTATTAGGGCACCCTTGAGAGTATTGCAGGCTGAAGTTATGGATGCAGAGCCTGTGGGTGATTGGGTCCTAGTGGAGGTACGGTGAGAGATGGTAGGTCTGGGAGGGTTTTTAGATTTAGCGTTAATTAGGGGGGCATACAGATCTTTTATTGTGTGGGGTAAGAGTTCTAGCTAGTGGTTCATAGATTTTAGGGAGTCTTGCGCAGAGTCTACCATTTCTGTCGGGCATAGTACATGGGTATGTCTGCGGTGGGATGTCTTGTATAGTGAGTTTAGTGGGCCTTTGTCTGATTGTGATAAGCAGTTGTGTCATAGGGGATACTAAGGCCGACACTATAGTCAGGAGAGGCAGCAGGCTCCTTGGACTATGCATATTTTGGGTGATGCGTTGTCACAAAGGAGTTCACAGTTGGTATGTGAAAGGTGATCAGGATAGGGGTGGTGACGTGGATAGTACATGGGTAGAAAGTGGGCAGCAATCAATATGAGCTGGAGGCCAGCATTTGATGCAATGGCAATGTGAGTTATGGGCAGCAATCAATGTGTACAGCAGTCAGATGGGCCACATTCAATGTAGGCTACAGTCAGTTCAGGGGCAAAGGAGTTGGGCTTGCAGTCATCATCAAAGTGGGCAATGGCTCAACAAGTAGTATGATAACAGTGGCATAAAATTGAACACAGTGTGCACTTAGGCACGGTAATGACAGAAACAATCAAAATATGGATAGGGCGTTGTGAACTGGTGGCCTGCGTCCAATGAAACAACCAAGTAGGTTATGGGTAACAATCAATGTGGGCAACAAACGAGGCAGGCAGCGATCATTGCGGGCAACAAGCGAGGCAGGTAGCAATCAAGGCGGGCAACAATCAATACTGAGGCAGAGGAATTGTGAATGTGTGCAACAATCAAGGTGAGCATGTGGGCAGCAAGTAAAACAGTAGCAATAGTATAGTTTGTAAGAAATGTCAATACACAGCAAGCACTATAATCACAGTAAGGAGGCTATCGATACGAGAACAGGGGCATAGTAGCCCGGATCTGAGAGTAACATGCGTGTTTGTGTTGCGAAGGAGATGCTGGTGGTATACGTTGGACTGGCAGGTAGGATAAAGCAGGAGTGTAGGCAGGATAAGTGAGCATAGCAAAACAAAAGAGTTGATGGCTGGAAGGTTTAGAATAAATCTTGACCTCTGGCATTGCTCTGGGCAACCCTCCAGACCATCGTTCTTCGCCTGCCAAGCCATTACAAAAGGGGAAAAACCATATGCAAATCAGGCTTGGTCCCACCCCCAAAGGGGTAGTCCAGCCCGAACTGCTAGGTCACATCCCTTTTGCACGAGACCACAAGCATCCCCAGACATGTTTCAGCCTTGTTGGGCGTCATCAGTGAGGAGTAGCTTGGGTCTCTAGGCCCAGCAGGCAAGGGACCCACGTCTGGGCATACCCTTCCCACTCGGGGTGACAATAGCAAAACAAAAGAGTTGATGGCTGGAAGGTTTAGAATAAATCTTGACCTCTGGCATTGCTCTGGGCAACCCTCCAGACCATCGTTCTTCGCCTGCCAAGCCATTACAAAAGGGGAAAAACCATATGCAAATCAGGCTTGGTCCCACCCCCAAAGGGGTAGTCCAGCCCGAACTGCTAGGTCACATCCCTTTTGCACGAGACCACAAGCATCCCCAGACATGTTTCAGCCTTGTTGGGCGTCATCAGTGAGGAGTAGCTTGGGTCTCTAGGCCCAGCAGGCAAGGGACCCACGTCTGGGCATACCCTTCCCACTCGGGGTGACAATAGCAAAACAAAAGAGTTGATGGCTGGAAGGTTTAGAATAAATCTTGACCTCTGGCATTGCTCTGGGCAACCCTCCAGACCATCGTTCTTCGCCTGCCAAGCCATTACAAAAGGGGAAAAACCATATGCAAATCAGGCTTGGTCCCACCCCCAAAGGGGTAGTCCAGCCCGAACTGCTAGGTCACATCCCTTTTGCACGAGACCACAAGCATCCCCAGACATGTTTCAGCCTTGTTGGGCGTCATCAGTGAGGAGTAGCTTGGGTCTCTAGGCCCAGCAGGCAAGGGACCCACGTCTGGGCATACCCTTCCCACTCGGGGTGACAATAGCAAAACAAAAGAGTTGATGGCTGGAAGGTTTAGAATAAATCTTGACCTCTGGCATTGCTCTGGGCAACCCTCCAGACCATCGTTCTTCGCATGCCAAGTCATTACAAAAGGGGAAAAACCAGTGGTTAAGATTAATTCTAAACCTTCCAGCCATCACCTCTTTGTTTTTGCTATGTCACCCCGAGTGGGACGGGTATGCCCAGACGTGGGTCCCGTGCCTGCTGGGCCTAGAGACCCAAGCTACTCCTCACTGATGAGCCCCAACAAGGGCGAAACATGTTTGGGAATGCTTGTGGTCTCGTGCAGAGGGGATGTGGCCTAGCAGTTCGGGCTGGACTGCCCCTTTTGGGGTGGGGCCAAGCCTGATTTGCATATGGTCTTTCCCTTCTGTAATGGCTTGGCAGGCGAAGAACGGTGGTCTGGAGGGTTGCCCAGAGCATTGCCAGTGGTTAAGATTAATTCTAAACCTTCCAGCCATCACCTCTTTGTTTTTGCTATGTCACCCCGAGTGGGACGGGTATGCCCAGACGTGGGTCCCGTGCCTGCTGGGCCTAGAGACCCAAGCTACTCCTCACTGATGAGCCCCCATTAAGGGCGAAACATGTTTGGGGATGCTTGTGGTCTCGTGCAGAGGGGATGTGGCCTAGCAGTTCGGGCTGGACTGCCCCTTTTGGGGTGGGGCCAAGCCTGATTTGCATATGGTCTTTCCCTTCTGTAATGGCTTGGCAGGCGAAGAACGGTGGTCTGGAGGGTTGCCCAGAGCATTGCCAGTGGTTAAGATTAATTCTAAACCTTCCAGCCATCACCTCTTTGTTTTTGCTAGGATAAGTGAGCAACCTTAGAACTAGAGCAGTAAGTAAGCAATAGATTGTAAAATAGACGGGGTGGATCAAGGATCACGGGACATAGTACAGGGCAATATGAGGGTACATACAGTGTAGATTATTAGTTCTGATGCGGTTATTAGAGCGCGATGAGTGTGCGGACTCCAGGCTGTCATGTGGCGTAGGCAGGGGCGTCCTGTGGGATGCAACGGGGGGACTTGCAGCGTACCATAGGCAGGGTGACAATTGGTCCGAGCAGAGTTAGTTGTTATAAGCACACATTGCTAGTCTCTAGGAAGGGGTCAAGGTATGAAGAGATTGCAGAGTCGTGAATCGGGTGGAAAATTGGCATAACGATGCGCCTTGCGGCCTCGACGCGGCACGACAGGCATCAGCCTTCTTTCGGTGGCCTTCCTGAGGTGGGCCGGTTTACGCCTGCTGGCAACTGATTGGCCACTTCAAGGCAGGGCCGACCAATAGGGGGGACGATGGCTCTGTGTGGGGGTGGACAATGGCTAGAGGATGCCTAAAACAACCAGGCAGCCATCTTGGAACGGGCATCCTCCTGTCTCCAGATGTGGTGGCAGGGATGAAAGGATCATTCAACGCCGCGTAGCGTTGATCCCAGCCTGCAGCTGTAGTTTAAACAGCAGGCATGTGTAAAGCACGTTCAGCTGCACCTTTTCAAAAGCATACGGCGGTATTCCGAGGGAGGGGGATTAAGCTCACGGGCTTACCAAAATGATTGGAGCCAGCTCCTGCTTCTCCTCCGCACTGTGGCACTGCTCCTGCAGTGTTGGAAGGAGCTCCTGCTCCTCCATGAAGACGTCCATATCAACTGCGTTATAGTTTAGTCAATAAATTCCATTTAGTAATTTAGTAATTTAATAACTTTTTCTCTGTTTGTGAAATTACTAAATGGAATATATTGACTAAACTATAATGCAGTTTATATGGTCATAAGTCAATGGGGGTCATTACGACTTTGGAGGCAGCCATGGTGCTACTAGCACCATGGCTGCCTCCAAAGTTGTGTCCGGGTCTGGGATCTCAGAATGGGGACTTAGCGGGTCATTCCAACCTTGGAGGACCCGGTAAGTCCCCATTCTGAAAACCATTCCCCATTCCCATTCGAGCCCCCATAGGGCTCAATGGGAATGGGGAAGGAGCTAATAACGGGCCCGCAAATGGCAGGCCCGTTATTAGCTCCCTGGTCCCTTCGTGGCTCCCGCTAAGGGCGACTGGTAAAACCAGCTGGCCTTAGTGGGACCCGCTAGGGGACCTCGGAATAAGGCAGTAAGGGGTTAATGGCACCGGCATCCTTACCAGTGCCGTTAACCCCTTACTGCCGGCCTCATAATGAGGCCCAATGTCATGTTCATAAGTAGAACTGTCACATACTAACCCAATCACTCAGCCCTTTTCGGGGCTGTTAGATTTACAAATAGATGTTTGTTGTCATTTTAGTGTGCCTTGTGGAAAGTGCACACTACCAAGGCGTATTGATTGTATTAATGTAATGATGTTTTTTTTTTTATGTTAGAATAAACTTTGTTTTAACTTGTTTAAGTGACCAGTCTGCCTTGATAGATGTGTCTAATATGCTGGTGGACATGACACAAGTGTAGACTACTGTCAGCTTATACGGCGGACCTAGAAAGTGGTAATTAGGCTTATTGTGCTTGTGCTCTTAGTGTATCCTTCCCATACAAAGTCTAATCCCCCTTTACCAAAACATTGTGGGACCTACCCATTAACGTTACCCTCTCTTATAGTGTACTGCTAGTAATCCAAACAGAATTCAATCTATTGCATTCTCTTTTCTATTATTATCAATTTTCGTTTTTTTCCTTCTGCCAGTCAGCCAGTGAGTGAGCAAGTGAGTGTGTAGAAACTATGGGTTTGGAATTTCATAGATTAGAAATCCCTCCCTTTAGAGTTGGGTATAATTTATTTAATCTAATTGGTCGAAGTATGTGATTTGACAGTGTTCCAAACATTGCATCATACTAAACCATCCTATTTCTGTTCATCAGGTATATTAATGAAGAGTGCAGTCTAATCATGACTTCTAAACCGTGTTTCCCTCACACTTTGTGTTATGTCATCTTGGAGATGTGTACATTAAACATGTCTAACTTTATAAAAAGTCATATTCCTCATATGTGATCAAGTTGGGTGAGTCAAATGATGCAATTCTCATCTCGGCACAACATGTGATGGATGTTTTACAAATGTTGACTTTTTAAACACTAAACAATTTGCACAAAAATTAAATTTCCAGCTAAGAATAGCCAGATCTCCAGCAGGGACGCTAGGATATATGAATCATTGGCATGCACTGTGTCTGGGGGAAAACATCCACATAAGTCTCTAAGACCTTCTGATCAAAGGTTCTCAACACAACTATGATTCCTTAAGTCATTTGAACAAGGCATGTTTTTCCATACATGACATGTAATGAGATGAATCACAATCCGGAATGACATTTCAAATTCCTGGTTGGTAGGTTGGTATAGAACATTGGTGTCAGTTTATTTTGGAGTTTAGGGCTGGGGCATTTATGACCCAGAGAGGCTTGGACATCATGTCAAAAGTCCTTTAAAAGCCAGTTGCACGGCTATTTGTTTATCCAGTTGCCCTGCCCCTTGAGTGATTCAAGCCACTTTTTTTATAACTTTAGTGAGACTTCCAGTCACCAAAGGTCTACAGTTTCCTTCCAGCTGGAAGATGGGGTATTTGGTTATTTGAGAGGGGCCCACTACAGACTACTTCCCAGATAAAATATATTGTGGCTTTAGCCCAAGCTCAGAGAAAGATGGAAGTTGTAAACGGAGAGCATTTGTTCTACTTGCAATGTCTGGCTCAGAACCAACTTCCAGTCCAAAGTGGATTTATTCAGCAAAGCATTCTTCAAAAGTAATGTTATTTTCTCCACATTTGTTTTTACATTTCCACAAAAGAGGGCAACAGTATCACACGGTGAATCAATCTCCGAATAAAGACATATCTTTAACATCTCTGTATTTTTGTATACAATGCTGATGATTTTAACTCCTGTAAAGGGAAACATACACAATTCACGACCCAATGTGGTTTATAATGTTCAGATAGGACTGTTTTTCCATTTCACAAAAGATTTCTGGATTCTTCCATGTGACCGAAACGATTGCTTTTTGTATGCCATGTTATGTAATGTAGAACATATATTCTTGTTATAGATGGGCTGCTAACATTGCACACTTCTTAATGTATTTCAGATTACGTACACATGTTGTAACTCAAATGTTTGTTCTTAAATGTACATGTTTGCTTGCATCATTGTCTTCCACACAGATTTCCCTAAAGTTCATTGAGAGGGTCTGTGGCCCTTACATTGTCAAATGCCAGTTCCAGATCTAAGAACGATTCTACCTGTCTCTGTATTTTGACAATTAAACTTAACAAGACCCCCCACCCTTAGTTATTATTAGAGGTTTTCAGATTTTTTCAGGATTAAATGTGCTGGATATACAATGTATGAGGGTTGACTGGTTAATTAACTTCTTAAAGGTGTCCTCCACCTTTAGGGCCACTGTATCAGTAAGAGTAGCTTTTTAAGAAGAGACCAACATGAAACTGATTAAGTCCAATTGTCCTGGATCTACTTGTTAAGTTTCGCCAACGTATATTCTCATCAACCACTTCCCTCAGAATTAATATTGTCATTGAGTGACAGCCTTATGGATTCCTCTCTCTGTAATTTGTAATTATGCCTGAATCAGGAAGAGAAAGGAGTCACAGGGGAGGAGGGCAGAGTGGGATCTGGGTTTTCATTAGTTCGACTAGAATATTTTAAATCACATCTTTTTTTACATAATATCCCCAAATTTCAGTTGCTTTGCTTTCTTCCCTCCATGAAATAAATTGAGTTTTGGAGGAAGATTAAGAGAAATATGAAGCGAAGGAGGGAGTAAGTGTCCTGCTGGACTTCGCCTGCCCTTGTCCACCTTTTTGCCAGGATGTGTATTATTTTATCTAAATGCTTCCTGGAGACATCGGGCCTGATTCATGGAACGTTTTCCAACGGGATTGCGCCATTATAAAACACTTACATGAATCAGGCCCATCATGCCTACAAAAACTATGAGACCTGTGCTTGTTCGCATTGTCTCCATGCTACATTGGTTGTGAATGCTGGTGCTGCCATGTCATGTAATCGGCATGGCAAAATATGAGGAGAGTGCAAGCGTACTGCCCTACCATGATCTGAATTGGCACTGCCAGTCAGGTATAGAAGCCAGACAAAAAGAAAAAAACATAGGGTGCTAGTGGATGCATTTTTGTAACCCAAGTGTAACGGAAGGTAAAAGGGGAGGAGACAGACCTTCAGCAGTTCAAAACAAAGACAAATTATCCAGATGACACTAGTGGCTATGCAGTGTCTGACGAGAAATGCAGACATCCTTGCAATTAGCAATGAAGTAATGAGGAGGTGGGTTGAAGTTGCTCAATTACATTTTAGAATAAAATTGTGTTGATTTAAACATTTTAAATATCCTTCTGATAGAGATGGACATTGAGAAATCAGTAATAAAAAAAGCAAATTTGGTACATTCTAATCATACGTCATACCTTAAGCGGCAATCTGAAATGAAACTCCAACATGAAGTTTCAATGCAATTTTTCCCATTGGCTCAGAAGCATGTGCATCCATAAAGATCCCATATAATGACATCTAGCATTGTTTTGCATAGCAGACATCAATACTGATATATGCTGTGTACACATGCACTAACGGCAGAGTTCCATTTGAATAATCTGCATGGAGTGGAAAGGGACATGGAAACCTGGAACTTTGCAAGGACATGCACTTTCGGAAGGATTTTCCTCAGTGGTAACGAAAAGACCCGTAAGGCCTAATTCATAGAAGCGTTTTATAATGGCAACACCCCATTGGAAAACACTCTGTGAAGTAGGACCTTAGTGTCTGAATAAACAGTTTTTCAATGTATGTGGTGTATGTACTAATCATTGTTAATGAAACCTGCGTGAAAGATGCAGACTGTTGCGAGAGAATCGAAAAAGCATTGACAGACAAAATTTCCATGCTACAATCTAAAATCGAGCTGAAAAAGTCCAGCCTAGGCATAAGAGCAAACAATCTACCACCTTATACTAAAACCCCCACCTGTCCTCCCTTCTCTTTCACCCCTGTCTCAACGAAAGAAGTGGAAAGCATCATAAAAGGCTGCAAACCCTCCAGATGCCAAGGGGACTCCTGCCCAGCTACCATCATTCAGGAAGGCGCCAATGATTTGGCCCCTTTCATTACAGCCCTAATCAACGCCTCCTTCAAAACAAGCTCAGTCCCTAGTAGCATCAAGGAGGCTTGGGTCAGGCCGCTCCTAAAAAAACAAATCTATATCCCAACATCCCTACCAATTTCAGGCCCATCACCACAGTACCTTATATCCTGAAGATCCTAGACAGGGTGGCTTATATGCAAATTCAGAAGGACTTAGAAGAAAACAACCTCCTGGGACAGATACAATCTGGTTTTAGGCCAAGGCATGGAACAGAGACAGCCCTTCTGGACCTAAAAATCAAGATGTAAGAGGCAAAGGACAAGGGAAATCTAGCCATTCTCCTGCTGCTCGACCTCTCAGCAGCCTTCGACCTCGTAGACCATCAGATCCTCACGGAACATCTGACGGCCTTAGCTGCATTCTCTAGCCAGGCGACCGCCTGGGTCCAATCGCTCCTAGCGGACTGAAACACACGGGTCTTCTCACCTGGGGACTCAGCCCACCCCATCCCCATCCTCTGCGGCATCCCACAAGGCCGACCTTATACAATTTCTTCACAAAGCTATTGTTCAACCACCTGGACAACCTGGGTGTCACATGCACTAATTATGCTGATGATACCCAGGTTCTCATCTCCCTATCAGGATGCTATTTAGAGGATTCCGCACGGATTAACAACCTCTACCTGGAAATCCAAGCCTGGATGGCAGAACATGGCCTTTGCCTTAATGACGAGAAAACTGAGCTCCTTCTCGTCGGCTCTCAACCCCGGCTAGACAACCTAGACCTCCATTACGCATCTTTCAACATAGATGACAACCTAATCACAGTGGCCACCGAAATCAAAACCCTAGGGGTTTACTTGGACTCCACTCTCTCGCTCAAAAAACAAGTTAACACAACAGCCTCCTCCACGGTTTACACCAACAAGCTCATTAATGCTTGCAAAGCCTTCGTCTCACCGGCCAGCTGCATCACTGTAGCCCGAGCGCTAGTGTTCTAAAAAATTGACTACTGCAATACTCTCTTCCTTGAACAATGGCCTGAGAGTGGCCTTGAGTATCCCGCGCCACTCTCACATTTCCAGCTTCAGGCAAGATGCCCAACTAGATGGTGATCCTTTACAAAGCATCAAGATCTCCATTGAAACTTCCATTGGTAATGCCCTGGACAACGAATGGATTAGCGTTAAAACATGCCAGTACCTTGTCAATAAACATCCAAACACACCTGTGTTCTATGGTCTCCCCAAGATTCATAAAGATAACCAAAATCCACCATTGAGACCTATAGTCGCGGGATCAGATAGCATTTTTGACCCCCTGGCTATCTATGTGGATCGCATACTATAACCTTTGATTCAGAATATCCCCATTGATTCTGACTGTCTGATCTTAGCATGGATGTATGTAGCTTGTATACTTCAATACCCCACAGTGAGGGCATTAACACTGTTGATTGGCTCCTCTCTAATTCAGAACAAATTTGTGATGATCATGAATTTATAATTGAACTTCTCACAATGATTCTCAACAATAGCTGCTTCCGATTCGAAGGAACCTTTTACAATCAAATATCGGGAACATCAATGGGGTTGGCAATAGCCCCAGTTTATGCAAACCCGTTCATGTACAAGTTTGAGTTAGATCATGTCTTGAACAGCCCTATCTGGTCCACCAAGATTATCCGATGGAAACGGTTCATAGACGATATCTTCGGAATTTGGTGCGGTACGAGAGCAGAGTTAGATCTCTTCCTGATACATATGAATACAGTACATCCTAAAATAAAATTCACTATGGAGATTGGAGAACCATACCTACATTTTCTAGATGTCAGACTGAGGATACACGAAGGGTAGATTACGACCACCATTTATCACAAACCCACAGACACGAACAACTTGTTACATTTCACCAGCTTTCATCAAAAACCCATGTTGAAGAGTCTTCCGTACAGCCAAATATTGAGATTAAAAAGGATTATACCCGATCCAGCGGGTTTAGTGTTGAATGTTCACAGTTAATTGAACGCTTTGAAAGAAGAGGATACCCAGAGAATGTGCTGCAGGAGGCTAACATGAGATCTAACCATCTATCGCAGAATGACCTTTTGATACCTAAACCAAAAAGCGATTCAACCCCTCTTATGTATATTTCCAAATATTCGCCACAAAGCTTTCAGATAAGTAAGTCAATACGTAAACATTGGAATATTATCCAAAGCGATGAACATCAAAAAAACCTCTTCCCTAGAACTCCTATGATGGCATTTAGAAGAGGCCGGAATCTCAGAGACAGACTTGTTAAGGCAGAGAGACCTAACAAAGACAAGCAAAAACTTCTCCAGACCAGAAGATGGGCACTTTTCCCTGCTTCAACTGCACCAGCTGCAACAACGTGATTAAAGGTGATACTATTTCTCACCCACAAACGGGGAAAACTTTTAAGATCAAGTGTTTTGCCACATGTATGACTCCAAGTGTGATATATGGTTTAAAATGTCCGTGCAGAAAGCTATCTATTGGACAAACCACAAGGCCACTAAAGGATCGCATAGCAGAACACAAATCAACCATCCGGTGTAACAATCAGAAATCACCAGTGGCGAGACATTTTCTGGAGGCTAAACACAGCATTGCCCAATTAAGATTTCAAGCAATTGAAGTTATTAAGAAACCACAACGAGGAGGTAACTATTCATTGATGTTATCCCGAAGAGAAAAATATTGGATATACCTCTTGGACACGAAATATCCCCTAGGGCTTAATGAAGAAACATCTCTTAATTGCTTTATCTGAACTAGTACTCACCTATACACCATGAGTATCCTAGACTTTATACAGATAAATATACACCAGCTTCATCTAGATGATTCAGTCATACTCTCATGTCATTGATCCATTTGACAGACAGCACTAACGGCTTTTTTTTAATTACATAACAGGTTGAACTTTTGAACGACAGATGATACATGCTGTAATTAAGATCATGACTCCCTGTTAGAGAATCATATAGGCAACTATGCATTACCAACTGGGCTATCTGTAGAACATCCATTCACATGTCTATGACCATTTGTAGATTGTTTTGAATATATTAGGACGTCTGTAAATATGGTTCAAGCCATCCGCTCAATATTGTCAAGTTAGTTTGAGTAACATATATACACCGTAGCGCACAGTGTTAGCAGCTCTCATTGTACAATGATGTTCACATGTGTAACTAATTGTATTAAATATGTAACTGTTTATTAATGTTACCACAGAAATAATGATAGGTTCTACGTGGAGGCTTTAACACAGGGTTGCACTTAGGATCCAGAAATGAACGTGTTTGCGCCCCATACTGTCAGTATGCAGTTTTCAATTAAGTCTAGATAGGAATGAATATCAGTTACACTGTTCAACGTGAGAATGGACTGACTTTGAATGCTTATTTCCACCGACGTTGATACTGGGTTCCTTTAAGCTGATGAAGGCTTGAGACGCGGCTACGTGTTGACTCTAGATCCATGTGGAAGGCTCCCCACACTCAGAGAGACTCCATGATCCAGCACTGACCGGCATAAGGTCAGTTTCCTAACTCCATTACCGAGCACCCATTTCCCTGAGTTTAGACATTACCTACCATTTGATCTGCAACACTTAAGGTGATCCCCTGTATATACATTTTTTAGAGGTAGCCAGTACTTCCTCGTTTCCTGCTTTTCGATAAGTGATCTCCTTCAGACATACTCCATAGGGGCAGAGGGCAATCGCACACTTACACCGGCTTATCTTCGGATTTTTTATAAATTGTAAGTCCCAGCTGTCTTCCTTCTTTTAACACTGCATTTACTTATTTTTTCCGTCATCCAATAGTGTTCATATATACTCCTCATCTCCTATTGGAATTTGGGTCCACCACCCTCCATATCTGAGATTACTAGTAGACCTCCACACAAATGACGAATTATTTTGTAACATGTTTTTTGCTATCATGTGCACTATTCGAAAGTTTTTTAGTAGATAGATTTGATGGATCTTAACACATTGACCTTGTTACTATGGATATAGATCTCATGTGAGTGTATACAGTGATTTGACTAGTTTGGTGTGACTAGAACCAACGAGATTTACATCTATACATTTCTGAAACTCATGTGATTGTAAATAGTGATTTGACTAGTTTGGTGTGACTAGAACTAATGAGACTTTCTTTCTTCTATTTTTGTGCTGCTTTTGATAACACTATACTGAATACCAGTTCCACAAAGGCTTTTGAAGAAGAGGACAGATCTCGAAACGCGTCAGCCAAACACAGTGGATTTTTCTGTTATAGTTGTTGTTAATGATGTAAATAATGCGCTGTACTCCATACTGCCTTTGCTTCATACATCCCCTACGAATAAATGGGAGTGTACTCTCCTTTTACTCTTTACACTGACACTAAGTATTACATACATTCTATGTTACATTGAATTTCTAAAATTGTACGCCTTTATTGCACCTTTATTGCGTACACCCAGAGTGTGCAGGGGACGGGAGGACTCCAATCTTGGGTCCTCTTTCTTGTTCTAAGATGCCCAGTGGCTCCCGGTTCGAGACTGAATCACTTTAAGATCTCTCGTTATAGTCCACAAATGCCTTTTCCAATGATGCACCCAAGTATCTGGCAGTCAAGTTCAACAAACGCACATCAGTCAGACCCACCAGAATGCCATATTCTCATTTCCATAGCCATCTCGAAATTCACCCTAAAAGAAGCAGACGGCTCCAGTTTCCCAGTCCTCACTGCCAAACTGTGGAATGCTATACCCCTGAACCTTAGAGCTGAACCATCCTTCTGGATGTTCAGAGCAAAAACGAAGTCCTGGCTTGCCAACAAGAATGCCCCCACTGTTTGACTCACTATCCAATGTTTTATTCCTCCTGTGTTTGCTACTCGACCACTCCTTAACCCGGTCTTATGCTCTTACTGTTATCTTTGTATGTCCATATTTTTGCTATAACCTGCTCGAAGTCTCCGGCGCACAGTTACCTTAGGGTTCGGCGCACGGAATAAATAAATAAACTAAACTAAACTAAACTAAATTAAACATATTGTTAGTGTGATGAAATGAGTAGTCATACTGCCAAGATTAGTAGTGACTATAACGTCAACTAATCGTTGACATTTCTACAAAGTAAAAGTGTTGGTAATCCATGGACTGATATAGCCACCTTTTGCAACGTTTCACCAACATTTCCCCCAATATAGCCACCTTTTGCAATGTAAGTTATTTGTGATCTTACAGAATCGAACCAGGCTTCTTATCATATGCAAGCTGCTAGAAGCAGGTTTGTATGCAGTGAGTTACAATAATCTAGACGGAGAGAAGGCATTGAGTTAGGTTCAAACTGGGACTTGTTCAGGTTTGATGCAGAATTCATAGCGTGTCTGGTAAATGGCAAAGCACGGTTGTTCAGCAGTCAAGCTTCAGCCAAAGAATTCTATAGTGGCAAGCTTCTTCGAGCCGGCGCAATTGACACGCTCAGCTTACACAGCACAGTAGCAAACTGGTTTGAGAATCAGCAACAGTGGTTTAGAGAGGACTGAAGACGCGCCAAAGGTAGCACTGTGGGCTCTGTTGGTTCAACTGCGTAAAAATGCAGTCAACGATCTTTGATGGAGTTTGGCGCAATAGAAAGCCAGACATCAGCTGTTTTCCTTCTTCGGTTGCTGGGAGTCCCAATATAGGGGTTTAGTTCTCATTCATCCACCTGGGTTGGGGGACTGATTAACACTTGATTAAAACATGCAGGTGTCCTTCAGCTCCAGGTGTATCATTGGAGGCAGTGAAGCAGGCAGTGGGCTGCATTGGCTGAGGGAATTTGGTAAGATCAACTATCCCAAAAGATGTCCAAATTAATTATTCTTGCCGTCCAGGAAGGAATCAAAAAAAGAGGGAACGCACCCTTCCGTGAAAAAGCTAGAGTGCACACTTGATTGAGTAAAGGACAAACGTGTTTCTCACTGCAGGAAGTGGAGGAGAAAGTAAGGAAAGAGAAGTCTAGAGAAAAGCAAGGTGGTGGAATATTTCCCTAACTATCTGAACTCCCTCTGGTTACACTATCTGCCCCCTTACCAGCCCCACAGCATACAAGTCCCTTTAGTTTGCAATACCCTGCTCGTCAACTGGTCCCTTTCTTTAGGGTCTGACTTCTGAAGCCTACTTCCCCCACTGCTCCTGCTGATAGGTCCCTAGGCTGTAGAGATGTGATACTCACCCTCAGAAAAGAAAGGCAACTGCCAATGGCTATTCTCCTGCTGGTTGGCTGGCTGACCTGGGCTAACAGTGTCAATATGTGTATGTTACAGATCATGTGTGGCTTTAATAATCATGTGAACTATCAGCCACAAAACCGAAAAACTGGAGCATGGTTATGTTTCAAGTTTAAACTGCCACCAGGATGACAATTCATTATGATAACTTAGTTTTGTAACAGAGGCGCAGATGTTAGACCTAGTCTCTGCACTGCAGTGATCTTGTGGTCACAGCAGCTATCATTCAGGGCATCTATGACCTCTGAACCTGCTTTACACCACTGTAGAGCAGGCACTGTAGACGAGGATACTGATGCAGCATAGCACAGGTGTACACAATGCTTTAGGCATGCACATTGATGAAAGGGCTCTTTGATTAGCAAACCACCTTTTCTGAGGTGGATGACCCACATCATTTCTCCTTACACTTGCCAGATGGCAATCCTTCACAATAAGGTCTGTTCCCCAAATGACTATGTTAAACATTAATATATAATTCATGTATTGATTTCGTTCGAAATTTCTAGCTATAGCAACGTCAGAAAACCTCCAAATCTCATTGACAATGCTAAATACCACTGAATTCTACATCTAAATACCACTTACTTTTAAAACCCACTGGGCCTCATTACGGCTTTGGCGGGGCTGCCACCAAAACCAGGTCTGGGTTCCCTGAATGGGGAATTACCGGGCCATTCCGAGTTTGGAGGGACCGGTAATTCCCCCTACAGGTAGCCCGGGCCCGGACCTTCCTCATTCCCATTTGAGCCCCCATAGGGCTGAATGGGAATGGGTACAGGGAGCTAACAACGGGCTGATTACAACTGGCCCGTTGTTAGCTCCCTGGGCCCCTCGCGGGACCCGGTAAGGACGTCTGGTAAAACCAGGCGTCCACATCGGGTCCCTCGAGGGAATCTCATAATGAGGCGGAATGGGTTTATCGGGTCCGCCACCATTAGCGGCACCCGTTAACCCATTCCGCCAGAGTCGTAATGAGGCCCGCTTACAGGAACAAAACATTACAGGAAAACGTATGTAGGGGTTCTAACCAGGATTTTGAACTGCTTTTGGAAGCATTATAGTATTTATTTGTGTTGCCAATAGAAATTACGTGTTTCAATGACTTAATCTGCAGAATCGTTATTACTGATGTGCAAATAAGGCAATCCGTGTACCCCGCTCGTGCCAGCGAAATCTCATGTAAAAGTCCCTGCGCACCCCTCGGATTACGTGTGCCCCGCTCGCACCAGCAAAATCCCACGTAAAACTCCCAGCGCACCCCTCGGATTATGCGTACCCCACTCGCGCCAGTCCAATCGCGTGTAAAATGTCCCACGCACCCCTGGAATACTCGTACCCCACTCAAGCAAGCGAAATTGCATGTCAAACTCCCTGCGCACCACTGGAATTCACGTACCCCGCTCGCGCCAGCGAAGTCACATGTAAAATTCCCTGCGCACCCTTCGGATTACACGTACCCCACTCGCACCAGTGAAATCGCATGTATAACTCCCTGTGTACCCTTGGAATACGCGTGCCCTGCTCGCACCAGCGAAATCACGTGTAAAACTCCCCGCGCACCCCTGGAATACATGTACCCCGCTTGCGCCAGTGAAATCGCATGTACAACTCCCCACGCACCCCTGGAATACGCGTACCCAGATTGCGCCAATGAAATCATGTGTAAAACTCACCACGCACCCCTCGGATTACACGTACCCCACTCTTGCCAGCGACATTGTGTGTAAAACTCCCCGCAGACCCTTGGAATACGCGTACCCCGCTCGCATCTGTGAAATCGCATGTAAAACTCCCCACACATCCGTGGAATACCCGTACCCCACTTGCGCAAGCCCAAACGCGTGTAATTCTCACTCCCTTACCGCCAGATTCACGCAGCTTTGTGGTGAGAAGCCACATGCACCCCCTGCAGCCAGACCACACCACAGGGGTCCACCCTCCACCCGTCCACATGCCCCGCAGGCAGCCCATCCACCCTCTCCATGCCCCGCAGGTAGCCCATCCACCCTCCCCATGCCCCGCAGGCAGCCCATCCACTCTGACCATGCCCTGCAGGCAGGCTACATGGCACCATGCACTTGGGAGCCCTGACTCATGTCCCACCCCCAATTGACAGGCACCTGCCAGCAGGCCCCGACTCATGTCCCCACAAACACCAGACCCATGGCCCTAATGCCAACCCAAATCCCACACACTCACCCCCCAGTACAAACACTCAACGATCCACTGCACCCACTCCCTAGTAAATTACCCATTCCATGATAGTCTGAAAAGAACCAGCATGCCCATCAACAAATGTCCTACAGAGCCACACAGTGGCAAAACATGACTGAGCCAATGCTCATGGGGACATGCCCGAAAAAAATTATAGTAGACCACACCAATAATGAAGATTAATGAAATGTATTAAAAAGAAAATCAAATGACAAAATGAAAACCACACATGCAAATGAAGAAATAATGATTGCAATATGAAAAATGAAGTAAAATCCAAGGAAAATTAAAAATCCAAAACATGAAAAAAGAAAAGTGGTCCATCCCCAAAGTCCATAGAAAGAAATCCTAAATTGAAAAGCATTACAATAATGTACTCCATGTGAAGATATAAAAAAGAAAGTATGTACAAAAATGTCCGCAAAAATAGTAAATGAAAGTCTGAAGGGTCCATTATCCCAAAACAAAAGGAAACCTACAAAAAACCCTATCAAAAATACAACTTTAAACATAAAGTGAAGCAAAGTCTGTGGACTCCAAATCATAATAAAAACCAAATGAAACCTAAACCTAAATAACTATATGCAAAGGTGGCGGGCTAGTCCGACAGCTCACTATTTGATGTCCAGGGCCTGGGCATCATCGAACTCCATGTCGATGTTCCGGAGGCGGGCCTCTTCCCTGGCCTCGAGGTCTCGCAGGGATGCAGCCATGGCCTCCCCCAACTCCCTGCGAGTTGCCTCGAGGCACTCAGCCCACCTCAAAGCCCAATGCATGGAGTTCTTTGCCATGACCATTGTGAGCCGTGCCGTCTCCGCCCGCCGCTGCGCTGCACCTATTCGCTGGCCCAACCGCTGCCACACTGAAGACACTCCCAATCCTGGGTCCTCCTGCCCACTGGCTGATGCCTGCACCGATGATGTAGAGGGCCCCGAGGCCACATGCCTCCTACGCCGAGCCTGCCACCACCTTTCTGCTTCCTGCCACCACCACCACGACTGCCTCCAGGTAGATGGCAACACCTGGGGCCATTGTGCAGGTGCCCTGCTTGTATGTGCATGCACATCGTCAATTGCAAGTGGTGCAGTTACTCGGGTGACCACCTGTGCTGGAGCTCCGACTCCCGACTGTGGCAGGGATGGGATCTCCACCAGCGAATAGTGTGCACAGAGGAGGAGAGGGCCGCAAGACAGAGCAACACGTGGAGGAAACCATGAGCCCTCCCAACTGGGCCACGTTGGCACACATCTCTTCATGATGATGTGCGTGGTCCCCCCATGAAGCATGCACACCATCACAAATGACACGTGTGCGCAACGCAACACCAATCAGGACGGACTCAATCCTGTCACGGGTCCCCACTTCCGCTGGTAGAGGAGTGCCAGAACGTGGACCTCCCCCCTACCTGCGGACAGGCCTGGGACGGGGCATCCCTGCTGGTGCATGGTGATGCAGTCACAGTGTCAGGGACAGTGACATGCACAGGCCCCTCTGCGGTGACCTGTCTGCCTCCTGCCCCATGGCCCTGGACTGCACCACTTGCACCAGTGGTACCACCCCCACCAGGCCCCATGTGTGCCTCTGAAGCGGCCTCCTCCTATTCCATACACACCACCAACCTGGATGGCTCCACACCGTCTTCCGACGTCACCAGCCCTTGTGAAGGCTCAACCGCCCCTTCCGCTGCAGCCGTAGTGGTGGACGCGGCACCAGTTCCCCTCGCTCCTGGATGATGGAATTTCCTGGGAGGGTGACTGGGCCTTGCATCGCCGACCGGTGGAGGCATCCCTGCCGCTTTCCTCCACAGCGCTGTCTCAGCCCTCTTCTTCACTCGACGCATTGAATCATTGAACACAAGCATCAGGGTACTGTACAATAGTCTCCTAGACACAAAGCAATAGCACATGAGTGGCACTGTCAAAAATCACTTCCATCATGTCCCTCCACAACACATGGGTCAGTGCAGGCAACACACATGCAGGAACAGGCATGGCACATGCAACAAACATGTGCATCCATGTCCAAGGCACCGTAGAATCATCCAATGGTGGGCTGGAACTCACATGCATCGTGGGACATGCTGATCACCTGCACACACATCACGAGAGCGTCATGCATCTGGCCCTGTATACTCCCAGACACAGTGGATACAAGGATGACTACAAGGATAACTAGTCTGTATCAGTGAATCAACACATCGTCATAGACATTTGTCATGCATCCATGGCGTTTACCAGTCACTCACACACTACTCAGACATACGTACATGTACATCATGCATGTCCATGACAGCAGCACCCATCTCTCACACCCCAAACATGTCCAAGTACAGACACAGGCAGGCATACATGTGTGCATTCTGCATGTTGCTACTCATGATACATTGTAACACATACACCATCCATGTGGGTCACGTCTGACTGGACTCACATGCAGCACCATCATGTCCCTGCACACACACATCCATACATGACTCATGTCACACATACAGCCAAGTAGCTAACTACCACCACATTGCAACATGCACTGTTTTAAAAAGGAATGTATGGGAACTTACTGCTCGACTCCAGACGGGCCTGCATCCTGAGGATCTGGTGGTGAAGCACTGGGCGAATGAGCTCCAGGACCCTCATCTGCTGGGTGGTAAGCCTGCTTGAAGTTCCTGGACTTGTAGTCCTCCAAGAGGTTCTGGATGTGTTTGATGTCATGGGGTGCCACCCCCTCCGCGTTGATGGTACCCACTATGTCCGTCCAGATCCTCTTCTGTCTTTCCTTGTCGGCGTGCGATGGTGTGAAGAGGGCATCATAATGCCCCAGGACTTGCTCCACAAGGATGCCAACTTCATTTTCACTGAAGCTGGCAGCCCTCTGCCGCTCTGTTGGGGGGTTGCCACTGGTGCCGGATGATGTTGCGTCGGACATGGAAACCCCCGAGGCATGTGTGGGTGGGCAGCTGGGTCCTGTGGAGCTATGGCACACCAGTCGGGAGTCTTCTGTTCCAGCAGGTGTGGTCACAGCAACTGGACCCCTGCAGATGGCTGATGTGCAGGCACCAAATGACAGGGCACTGTTGGCAGCAGGCAGCAGGCAGGCAGGCAGCAGCAGATTGCTTGTAGGAGGTTACCCGGGGCTCTGGGGGGCAGGAAAATGCCCTTCTGGGCAGGAGCGTCGTCTTCCATGTGTTGTCACGAGGCCAGCTTGATGCAGAGTGAATTGGCACGTGAAAAAAACAGCACATCAGCATGTAATTCGAGGAAAGGGCCTTAGCGCGTAAGCTTCGGCACGTGTTAATGGTCTGCACGGATCTGCAGTGCACTGTACGTGCTTTCAGTGGAGACTGACGCGGGCGTTTTTCCTACTTTGGGGTTCACACGCGGTTAGAGTGCCTACCCGTATTTCTTTTCAACGCAAGATAGACGGTGAGTCGTGCACGCTATTGCATGCTATTTTTCCCACTGTGGGTGCCCCTGTTTGTCGCGTACCCCATTTATTGAGGTCATACTAGCCCGCGAGTAATCGTGTATGCTTTTTTGTGTTCCTGGGTGCCACACCGACTGCGTGAGGTTTTTTTACATGCACATGGGCTGCAGGGGTTGTGTATACGTTTTTCTTGTATGTTTGGGGTGCCTCAGCGTTGTGTGACCATCATTTATCCCCAGGGTCCACAGGCAGCCTTGCAGGAGCACAGGGGTGCATCTAGCATCATGTACCCTGCACTCGTAAACCCAATTGACCAGGACAATTGTTCAGTGCAGCTCCCATTGGCATTAGTACATCCGTGCCATGGTTGGGAGGCCACCAAAGGTTAAGGGGGGGCTCAGCTGGGCGTCCTGCCAGTGTTGGGATTGGTCGGGCACGTGGCCGGGGTGACCAGGGGGTATGTGGAGTCCATGGTGGCCGTAGAGCAGGAAGAGGTAGGGGTGCATCACAGGGGCAGGATGTGCAGCCACATGCTGGTGCAGCCATGCCACCACCCCCTGCGGCTCCAGGTGATGCTGCTGTTGCATCCGACCCTGGCACCCTTGCGACCCGACATAAGTAACATGTGCTGACACGGACCCACGGGTAGTGGTAGCTGCAGGTGCAGCTGTGGCGACTACCGCAAAGCCTGCCACCTGCCAGGGTTTCTCGTAATATGGTGGTATGGTATGGACGGTGCCAGTGACATACTGGCACCGTCTATGGCGTACCACCATACTCATAATGACCCCCTTTGTATGTGTGGGAGATTTTTGCCAGGTGAGTTTATCAGGTTCCCTGTCAGGTGTGAATCTTGCATGCCTATTTACATTTCTCACGTTGCACTTAATGATGATAGTGTCATGTGTTGTTGATTTGGTTGGCTGTTCAGCTGTTTCATGCCAGGGCATGGATGACGGGGGTCATGGGTCTTGGGAGGGTTTGGGTGACATACCAGTGATTTACATGGCCTGTTTGCAGGGGGGTGGTGGGATATGCACCTTGCATGTGTTCCTTTTGGTCACACCAGATTGGTTATGTTTAAGTAGCTAGGGATGCACACAATGTAGCACTTCTGTGAAAACATTCTCAGGGTGGTAAGGTTGTGTCAATTGACTGTCTCTTTGTCATCATCGGTTGTCACCTGGTATGTACCAGGCCTATGTGCACTCCGCAGGGGTGGGAGTTTAGGTGCAAAATGTGGCCACAAGCTGGGTCCGCGCTGCCTCGCCATGTACCCTTTCCCCTCCCATGAGCAGCACCTGTGCATGTGGTTGGGGATGTTGGGGCACCACCATGTCCACCGGGAAAGCTGCCACAATGATCTTGCACACTACTGGGGGTGCATATAGTAGCTGGCTGCCAGAGCAGTAAAGGGAGCATAAGCGTGACATGAGCACTCTGAATGTGCGCTGCACTATGGCCCTGGTTGCAATATGGGCTGCGTTGTATCTTACGTGGGGTGGTGTGTGGGGTTCCATAATGGCATCATCATGTGGGTGCTCAGAGGGTAGTCCCTGTCCCCTGGGGAGGTGATGATGGGTGTCATTAGTTGGGTTTGTGTATTTGTCTGTGTGTGGCATGCATGCATGTGCACAGGCATTTGTACTCACCTATGAGCCATGTGTCACCATGCTTCCCAGCTTCCAGGGCCTGGCTCAGGGCAGACATTCTGTATATGAAACTGTCATGGGTGGACCCTGGATAGTTTGCATAGACAGAGGTGATGATTCCCTTGGCATTGCATACAACCTGCACGTTCATAGGTGGACGTGGGGCCACATGGGTGCAATATATGGCACCAAGCACTTTGGTGCCACCCTGTAGTAGTCCTGGACCACGGGCTGCCTTTCTGCACATGTTCTGGGCATGTATATGTGCCTGCGGACTGATGGGCGTGCAGTGATGATTGCCATCACCTGGTGTAGGCAACGTGACTGTGTGGGCTGTAAGATGCCCCCCACTATGGCAGTTGTCTGCTGAAATGACCCAGTGGCCTAGAAATGCAGTACATTGAGCACCTCCTCCAAGGGGCTCAATGCTTGGGAGCACAGGGTGGGTGATGTGAGTTCATCCTCCCACTCAGTGACCAGGTCTAGGATGATATGAGGTGGATACCTATACCTGCCATAGACCTAGTCATCAAGCATCCCAAAAAGGCTGGTCCTGGTCAAATAAATGTGAGGCCTGCCTATTCTCCTCCTCCTGCGGTGTGCCACGATCACTGCTGCGAGGAATGGGACATTCATCATAGCTGTATATGCTTGTTTGTTGTTTGCGCGTACTTTTATGCTGCGCGGGGCACTTCCGCCTGCTTCGTGTGGCAGACGTATTTGTGCATGTGCATGTGTTTTGACTTGCGTGGGTTTTTCCTATTCAATTCCATGAATACATGTTTTTCACTAGCGTGTGGGTGTTGCGTGTGTTTCCCAGCGGTACTTCCCACATTACGCCTACATTTTCACGCGTTGTTCCCCATTCCCTGTGTTCCGCCCCCTTTTTAGGTATGTGCGCGAGAAGTTGTGCCCTTTCCCTGTTCCTGTCACGCACGCGTTTGGAAAGTCATAGTGACGTGTAAGGTAAGCGCTGATTTTACCTTCTGTGAAAATATATATTTGAACTTTGATTTAAATAATTGCACTATGTGTTCACGCTGTGTCATTGCTAAGTAGTTTCAACCTTAGATTGTGTTCCTTTGCTGAAACGCTTGCTCTGGCCTTGAGCAAAGGACACTCAGAACTACATTTCCCAGGAACTCTGTAGTTCCTGCTTGTATTTCATACCACGTCAGGCGCGAAAGCACTGGCACGTAGAAGCCGGTTTGCTCCGGTTCTCTACGGGAGTCGGGAGGAGGGCATCCATCGTTACTGTGCGCAATAAGTTCATATAATGGGGATAAATGAAATAATGAATGCCATAAGATCAGCAAAGGAAATGATAGATAAGCGGGGCCTCCCCATTGTATACTCTAATTTACCATCAAAGATATCCCAAGGCAAGCAAACAGAGATCATTGATTTAATGCCATTGATTCAATCTCCCCCGGTGAAAACTGCTATAGGTCACACCATTTTGATCGATAGCCCCACCACCATTGACAATAAAATGATCGAGTATTTGAGTGCACGGACCCCCGATGCTATCACACAAGATACTCAGGAGCCTGAAACTACGGCCATTACAAATACTCTTAGCTTGTTCCAAGCAGGCTTGACCACATTGTCAACAGCATTTAAGCAAGTTGGCTGCGAGCATTCACTTTAAGCCACAAAGGTGGCTTTTTGCCGTGATCTCTCTAAGGAGACACATAGGGCCTCAGAGGCCGGGTTCCCGGAATAGGGACTTACCGGCCTACTCCGACCTTTGCGGTACCCCAATCCGGGAACCATTCCCCATTCCCATTTGAGCCCCCGTAGGGCTCAATGGGAATGGGGAAGGAGCAAATAACGGTACTGCAATTTGCGGTACCGTTATTTGCACTAAAGTCCCTCAGCGGGTCCCGTCCTTAACGTGTGGTCTGACCACACGTTAAGAACGGGACTCGCTGATGGACCTTATAGTAGGCAGTGGGGATTACCGGCACTGGTGCCCTTACCGGTGCCGGTAATCCCCTACCGCCTTCTGTGTAATGAGGCCATAGTGTCCAAATAGCCCCGCCAATTACGTGTATTGCAGCGGATAGACATAAAGTATTAAGGGGGAACACAAAGTAAGTCTGTTGGGAGAAATGACTTGTGTAAATAGTCCTGCTTCCAATTACACTCAATACACCCTTTAATATCTATTGCTCAATTCGAGATCCCTCCTGAAACACGTCACAGAGGTGGCCTCTATCATTGAAGATCTTAACATCTCTGCGCTAACAGAGACGTGGGGCCATGAGGTGGCAGATACCACACTTTCACTGGCCATTCCTGATGGCTACCATATGATCAGAAAAGATAGAGCGCAGAACAAGGGGGGTGGGTGGGTGTAGCATGTATTGTTAGATCTAGCCTGAAAACATTGGAATCAAAAGTTGACATGATTCCAGGCTCAGAGATCATATCTATTAAAATAGCTATACGTGCTGAAACCACCCTTTTACTTTATAGGGCCCCCTTAAATAACCCCTTTTTCCCTATTCTTCATAACAGCTTGCTTCTATCTTTGTTGAAACCAAAGACTAAATGGTTGTGCTAGGAGACCTTAATCTTTGGTTAGGCAGTGACTCTGACACAATTGCCAAGACAATGGAAAATACTCTTGATGCCTTAGGCTTTCTTCATCATGTCAGGGTTGCCACTCATATCAAGGGACACACCTTGGATTGGGTGCCTCCCTTAATGTAAAGGTGAACAAGGTGGATGTGCAGCCATGTCCTTGGTCAGATCACTTCAGTATTTGCTTTCACACTCAATTAGGATTTTTTTAACGAAAACCCCCCCTACCCCAAATATTGTGTTACCAGTAGAAATCGAAAACACCTGAATAAAGATACCTTAGGGGCATGGGCTGAGTCTCTAATTACAGATATGGGATTTTTAACCAATCCTGAAGATATGTCAGCTATAATCATAAACTCTTTAGAGACAATCACAGAGAAGTTGGCCCCTTCTAAAACCAAAATGAAAACAATAGAGCATAAAAACAACTGGTTTTCTAAGGATCTGTTAGACATTAAAGCCAAGCCAAATAAACGTTGTCATCTATGGTGAAAGGATAAATATGATAGTAACCTAGAAGCTAATAAAATATCTGCTGCCGTTTTTAAAAAAGTGGTTATATCAGCAAAAAAGGAGGCTCTAAACAATTCCAGCGCTAAGAAGCTCTTCAAAATCGTAAAAGAACAAACACACACCCCAGGACCCACACAAGACCTGATTGTTAAAAATAAAGAATGGTGTACTGAAATTCATTCAGCCATGTCTACTAAATTAGAAAAAATTAAAGATACTATTGCGATAAAAAAAAAACTGATCACAAATACTGCTTTCCTTTTGAAGATTCTGGATTGAGTCGCATATATTCGTATTCTGTATTTTTGTAATACAATCAAATTCTGCACAAATATCAATCAGGCTTTCGTATCTACCATGGCACAGAGACAGCTCTTCTCGCCCTTAAATCTCACCTTATTCAAGGGATGGATAGGCGCAAGATTTCTCTCTTGATGATTCTAGACCTCTCCGTGGCTTTTGACCTGGTGGACCATACTATTCTGTCCACTAGGTTAAGAGAAAATGCTTCTTTCTCTGAAGATGCAATCCAATAGATATCATCTTTTCTGAATGGTAGACAGAGTAGTGTGGCCAGCAAGTTAGCTGAAGCGGACCCTATGCTTCTAGTGTATGGCGTTCCGCAGGGGGACTGCATGTCACCTTGCTTTTATAATATCTTTATGATCCTCATGATGCTGGAGGAGGAGGGGATCATATTTGCGAACTATGCAAATTACACGCAATGTGTCCTACCCATCTTGGGTGTGCACCAAAAAGGTGAAGATTTTATAATTAAAATCTATCTTAAAATCCAAAATTGGATGGTGTCTAACGGCTCCAAAACTGAATTTATGCTGGCGGGCGCTCTTAGTAAACTGGGAAAATTGGGGCGAACTTTAAGAGCTTCACCCTAGATAATTGTGTTATTGAGATCCTGCATAAGGTCAAGACTCTAGGCGTGTACCTGGATAAGCACATGAATGTGAAGGCCCGGGTGAACAATCTAGCCTCATCATCCTCATATTCCGCCATCTTTGTCTGCTGATTTCTGAGAAAAATGCAGAAACATTGGCTAGGGCCATTTTTGGCTCAAAATTGGATTATGCCTGCAGCCTATTGGTGGGTATCCCGAAGGCAGAGATCCAACACCTCCAGGTGATCCAGCATGGGGCGGTGAGAGCGGTGAAGAGCCTGGGCAAAAGGGAGCATGTTTCAGAAGCTAGAAGGAGCCTTCAATGGCTACCGATTGGGGCAAGAGTCTTGTTTAGACTCCTTCTCATTACCCATAAATTCATTATGGGGCAAATGCCTCTGTATTTGAAGGAAGCCATTGTCCTAAAAGTTTAAGACAAGGTCACTAAGATCGGATAACACTAATACCCTAAAAGTCCCTCGGAGTAACTCTAACAAGGCTAGATAAGGCACATTTGAAGTAGCAGCTTCCACTGTGTGAAATGCGCTATCGCCTGCCCTTAGAACATTAGCTTCAACTGAAATGTTCAAGAAGCAGTTGAAGACCCTAATATTTGCATAGACATTTGTTTTAGTCGTTCTAGCCCATGCCTTGGCTTAGTCTGAGCTTGTTTTGTGTTAATTCAGTATGTTTTTCTGTATGTTAGTCCGCGCCCATCAGCCTATGGGTACCAGGTACGCGTTACAAATACAATAACATAACAGAACATAACATTTGGCACACATCCTGGGAAAAACACATGCCGGGCCTTCCATGAATCGCACGCGTGCGAGTCGCATGCGTGCGCTAGCTTTTTCACGCTTGCGCCAGCTTGCGTCACACATTTTGGCGCACATTTATTCCATGAATTACCCCCACTTTGTTTTGTTCCAAACCACGTCTTGGCATGGAGATGACTCAGTCAAGACTTTGGATAAGAAAAGAGCTCCTAAATGTTCAAGAAAACATGTGTAGGAACTTTACAGAAAAGAAGTGACATATTAACTGACTTAAGGATCCTTTCAGGAGAAAGCGAGTATAAGGTGGAAGAGGGCATGGTGTGACTAAACTGACCCAACACCCACTATGCAAACACAGATTCCTTCAAAGCTAAAGCAGTCTACAAAGTCAAGCACGTCTGCATTTGAAAGTCTGCAGTGACTGGGACCTTTTTCAGTCCTTCATTATAAATGAATCTGTATGCTGAATTTTAATAATGTTGCATGGAAATCGAGATTGAAAAACTCATAACTAGTAGCTTGACACATTGTGCTACAATGACTTTTGTGGTTTCTTAAGAATGATATTTGCATGTGGCAGTCTTGCACTTTAGTCTCCAGGGTAATTATTTTACTCTCTTTGAGGGTCTCCTAGGAATTGAAGTGGAGATTTCAAATGAAAAGGTTTCATAGTTTTTGCTCTCCTTGCAAACCTACAGGGACATAACGGTTATGGATAATAAGGTCTTCTAAAAAACCTATGCGCTGTTACGTGTTTCTCATTGCAGAAAAGTGAGCTTCATGAATTATCCTATTTTAAGGATCATGGGTATCCTGAAAATAGTGCGTTGTTATAACTATTGAAAGGCACATTGTGTATATTTTTTTTCCATAACGCTATTCTTCTTCTTTAAAAAAATATATATTTTCAGTGTTTTGTATTCTTAGTTTACGCATTAAAAACTATATGACGAAAACCAGGCTAATCAAAATGTATTTTTGATGTGTTCACCATTCCCAAAATGAGCAATGCATAAATTATCCGACAACCACAATGCTCGAGGGGTGAACTAAAGGAAAGCAAAGGAAAGGATTGCTCGCGGTCCGACTATCAAAGGAAGTAGCATTGCGAAGAGGGAAATCTCTTCAATGACAACTACATAAATCACTCCTGTTAATTATAAATGCCTTCTGAAGTTTGCTCTTATCCAGCATTTTGCTGCAATATATTGTATTTCTTCGGTGATGCAGCTAGTGTTTCATTGTCAAAGGGAGTACAATGGTGCTCTCGTGTTTTTGTATGAAATTAGTTTACGTAGATGATGTGCTATCTATCTATCTATCTATCTATCTATCTATCTATCTATCTATCTATCTATCTATCCATCTGTATATCTATCTACCTGGCTATGCATGTTTGCCTTTGTCTAGCTAGTTCTATGTCTAGCTGTGTGAATGTGTTCTGCACATTTTCCTACATCATATGTATCTTATCTTTCTGTTTGTACATTTGGGATCTATCCTTGTTCATGTGTCTCTTAATTGCGTTCCCCCTTGATTAATTGCCAATAAATATTAAGGTTGTAGTGAGTTGGCTGTGGATATGATGTGATATGATATGGCTCAATTGCTAAGAAAGTTATGGTATACAAAACATTATAATCAAATCTACCTTATTATTATATACAATTCCGCTTAAACTGTAACGCGTTTCCTATATTGAACTTGTATCTGAATTGCCAGTTCTTTTCAACAGTCACCTATGCCAGAAATGTTAACGTCTTGTCACCTAAGACCAAGTGCCATGGGACTGTGACTTACCTGGGATATCAAGTGGGTGGGGGTAAGAAGAAGCCTCTCCAGACCAAAGTCCAAGTGGTGGTGGATTGGGACATCCTCACTATCTAGGTTCAAGTAAGATCCTTCCTGAGCCACGCAGGCCCTTTAAAAAGGGAATGGGATGCAACATTGTTGAAGAAGGTCACTTGAAGCCCTGCATGTCAGACATCCTCCCAGAGTTTAAAGTATGGCCAGTGCAAGGTCTGAGTTCTCTGGACATTTGGTTATGAATAAGAATTGATAATACAGATAGATGCCTGCAAATTTGGAAGTGATACAGTGGGTAGAATTAACGTGTGCATACCTGAGCAGGTGCTTGACCAAGCGAGAGTGCATTGGAAAAAGACAGCATTGAAAGGGAGGTATTTGCGGCAGTGTGGACTGTACACATGCTAAAACCCTGCATCTTTGGGCTACACTTCACTGTCCAGTTTAACCCTAATAAACAATGTCCATTAGCCATAAGGGAGAGATTTTCAAGCTATTACATTGAGCCACATCCCTACAAGTATTAGACAGAGGTATATGAGACAAACATGGTTCGCACCACTACAATGCAGATGGTCTCAGTAGTTATTTTCACCAGGATGATGAGCTAGACCCTTAGAAGTGTGAATATCAACCTTCTGGCTAGGGGAGTGTGAGGGATTGTCATCTGACAACAATGTGGAAGCTCTGACTTTTTATATGTGTATTAGTTATTACAATGAGGCAGATAATTCTATCTCTGGTAGGGAAATCTACTGATCAGCTTCCCCTTTTATTAGCACCATACCAAAAGCAAAGTGTGCACCTGTACCATGATCTGCAGAGCCTACATTCCAGTGACACAGAACAGGTTCAGAGGTAGCAGATGTACACCTGACAGCTGCAGTGACAGTAAAGTCCCTGCGGCGCAGAGGTGGCATTTGAAACATGCGCCCATGTACGAAAACCATATTATTATGAGAATACTGACCTGGTGACAGTTACATCTTTAAATATAAGCCATACCTGAGTTATGGTATGGTGGAAGGCATTTCTCAAACGAAATTAAGCCTATATCGAGACCAGAGAGAAGTGACTTGGGGCTATCCCTCTCATCTATAAAACATTGTTAAACGATTGTTATGATTAAATTAAAAACCTATGAAATTCTGTGAAAAAACTCTGTTAAAGGGATGTTATGGTTACAAGTAAAACCGAAACCCCCCAGAAATTTGCCAGTTATGGCAAGCTAAGCAACCATATCTCGCACTACCACCATGCACTGCTAACACTAACATCTAAGACATCAAAGTTGGAGGGTGTACTGGGGTCGACTAGATAGAGGGTATGTGAGGTTCATAAGGGACCAGGCCACCAGTCTCAGTGGCAGTGGTATGAGTTAGCAGGGAAGGGAAGAAGTGAAACAGGAAAGGAAAGCACAGTTTTTAAAAGTTTCCAAAACCTAAGGAAGTCCAGTTGAAGTGTGAGAGGAGTAGGAAGGCTGTTCCAAACAGAGGCACCAGCCAAAGAGAGAGACATGCCACCCGCTCCCTGTTTCAAAAAGCGTTTGACAGAGAATACAGTTACAGGAGCGGAAAGCTCTATTAGGGCAGTATTCAGGTAGACAAAGTTGTAGATATTGTAGTCCAAGGCCCCAGAAAGTCATGTCAATGATACAGAGGATCTTGAATTTCATCATTGCAAACTCCAGGAGCCAATGTGCACATTTTAGGGCTGCAGAAATATGATCCCTGGGCTTGAGGCCAAGGATAAGTCTTGCAGCACTATTTTAGATTAGCTGAAGGGGGCACAGACAACAAAGGGGGAGGTTAAGGAAGAGGCTGTTGGAGTAGTCCAGCCTACAGAGCACCAGGGCTCTAGATTCTTCTGCTACAGCCATGCTTGCATTGTGGGGCAATAACATTGCAACAGCCAGCAGCTGGGTTTGACTCATACCACGTGGAACTAAGAACAATGGAGGCATTTAACTCTCCCCCCTCTCCCTCTTTGCATCTGGGCTGCCACCGTCTTTATGGGCCTTGGTCTTTCTGCAATGGCCACCGTGTGTGCATGCTGCACACCAATCATGCCTCAGCTGTGATTGGCTGCTCCGGGATTGTTCTCTGTCAATACTGGGAGCTGGGAGGTGAACGCCGGCCCCACATGAGGCCCACAACTGAGGACCCTGATCTGATATCGATTCATTCTTCTACAGCCTTTCTCACGTTGAGGAGCAAAAGCATCTCAGCAGCAAGCATTCACGGTCCCCACTCATACTAAGTGGAGCTAAGAACAATGGAGGCACCAACCTCTCCCCCAGCTACAGGGTAAGCCTGCTTGGGCTTGTTATCTACCTGGCAGCATTCTCCTTCACTCTGAGCCAACGAGCGTCCATATGTATATGTTTGGCTGTATTGCATGTCTATTTTTGTTCAACTGAGCGCTGCCCAGGCTCCCGGCTTGAATATGGGCTTCCACCTTCTATATTTATTTATGTATTTATTTAAAATGCACCGAAAGCCCACAGGCATCAGGACACAACACATACACCAGAGGCAGAGCCATCAAAGACGGGACAGTGAGCAAAAGGTCTTAGCCAGGGAGTGGGGTGATTACTTAAAGAGCAACGTTTATGGAGTTTTCCTAAAGGTTCTTGAATTGTTATCCCTTGCGACTGTGATAGGGAGGGAGTTAAAAAATGTAGCTGCTTTGACAGGGAAGGATCATCCCATGCAGTGTTCGCATTTGTATTTTTGACATATGATGTGCCACTTATCTGCCGACTGTAGTACTCTGGTAGGACAGTACTGTGGTATCAGGGTTTTCGGTTAGAGTGGCACTGCTCCATGTATATATTTGTGGATGATGGATCCCACTTTGAACGTGATGCATTCTTGTACGGGTAGCCAGTGTAGATTCCTTCTGTGTGTTGAAATGTGCTTGCGCCTTGTAAGTCCATTCACAATGCGTACAGCATTATTTTGGAGCACCTGATATTTCCGGATGTTGTTGGTTGAGACACTTATCAGCAGAGAGTTACAGTAATCAAATCTAGATAAGACAGTAGCTCGGGCAATAGTTGCTGTGTTGTCTTTGGTGATATATGGTTGGATATTTTTCAAAAAATGGAGAGAGTAGTTGCAGCTTTTACTCATCTGATTCACATATGCATCCGAATTAAGTGAGGTCTCCAGATGAATGCCCAGAGTCTTCAACATACTAAAGACCAGGATGCAGCTAGTGCTTACTTGGAAGCTGCTGTAGTCAGTGCCAAGTTTGGGCCGAGCAGCCCTTGATCCGAAGATCATCAACTTTGTCTTATTGCCATAAATGCATAACCAGTTCGATGACATCCACCCTTTGATTGAGTGATATATCGTTGAGAGAGCTGCAGAATCGGTAGCATAGACTCCTGTTGTTTCTAAGACTAGTTATGTTTCATCAGCATAGTAATTAAAAAAAACACACTAAGCTGTCTAGAAGGGCACAGAGGGGTCTAATGTACAGATTGAAAAGAAGGGGAGACAAGCATGCCCCCTGTGGGACTCCCACACAATTGGCGCTGTAGGCGAGTGGTCCTGCCCCTATTGTATTCTTGCCTCCTGATCGGATAGGATTGAGAGGAACCAATCCACTGCTTTGTTCGAGCAGTGGCCTAGTTGGCCTAGTATTTGTTTAAGAATACCATGGTCCACCAGATCAAATGCCATGGTCAGATCCAGAAAGACCAGGTTGCCCACTTTTCCCTCCTCTGTGATTTGTACCATGTCTGACTAAAGGTCCACTAAGGCAGTTTCAGTGCCATAGTTGGGTCAGAACCCAGACTGTTTAAGGTGTAGGATGGCATTGGCTTCAACAAAGCTCTGGAACTGTATGTATACTGCTTTATCCAAAACTTTGAGAAGGTAAGTGCAGTTGGAAATTGGCCTGAGGTTGTTGGGGTCTTTGGGGTCGAGGATGTGTTTTTTCAGCAGTGGAGTCACTGCAACTGTTTTGATATATTTGGGTACCCTTCCTTCTCTAACAGGCATTGACAAATTTACTAAGAAAAAGGGCAATGAGTTCCTCATGTTTCAGAAGGATTTTTGATGGAATAATATTTTGTGAACATGCTCTGGATCTCATGGTCTTTAGGAATATTTCCATATCGTATGTCTCAATTTCAGAGAGTGAGAAGGAGGGTGGGCTTGGTAATTTGTTATCTTTATATGAAGGGATGTTAAGTATATTGACCCTAGACTGCATTTTGCATTCAATTGTCTTTCTTGCCTTGATGATTTTCTCCTCGAAGGCAGCCTGCACTGTCACTGTATGTTGGGAAGTAGGCAGAAATGGAATTTTGAGGGAATTTGGTTTGTCCGGTAGGTTTAGGGTTTCAAAACATTAACTGGAGCTATTGGAGGCCTGTTCAATTTCTAAATTATAGAAATTCCTCTTAATCTCCACCACTTTGTTTTTATAGGTTTTGTCGGCCTGTTTCGAGGCATCTTTATTATCTTTGGAATGGTGTTTTAACCAGGTGGATTCTATCTTGTTCTTCTCTTTCTTTAATGCATCCAGTTCAGGACTGAAACATTTTTGGTGACCAGGATTGTCTATAACAAGTCTGCTTTTAAGATGCACAACCCTATGAAGCAGAATGGTTAGCCTTTTTTTATATTGATTTACAAGGTGTTTAGCTCAGTCAATGTTGGAGGTTTCCTTCATTATAAGATTTTTTCTACAATCGCCACCGTCTGAGCGTGGTCCACACCCACCAAGCAGCAGCTGTGATTGGCTGCTCTGGTATTCTTTTTTGCCAACCCTGGGAGCCGGCAGGTAAATGCTGGCCCCCAAATAAGGCCCAAAACAAAGACCCCTGTCTGGCCCTGTCTTGTGCTGGAAGGCACTCCTATGCTGCCACACCTCTGATCCACCCATCACAGATAAACAAACTGAACCTTACACCATGGACAATGTGCTACCACCTTGCCCCAGTAATCACACCAGCTCACCTGCCTTTGGCAGTAAATCTCCACCTGACTGCCTACTGACTCTTGCCTCCCTTGTCTCACAGCCCCACTGCTAACACTGTCGGCCTCCAATTTGCCATGATTACTTACTGTACATCTATTTTTAACCTGCTTCTGTTGCCTACTGTGCCTAACCCTTTTAATGCTGCACTGGCTCTATTTCCCTAAGTAAAATCTAGGCATGCTTCTTGAAATTGTTGCAAACTCCATTTGTGTACTATTTTAGTGCTTTTGTGAAAAGTGAAACCTATGTGTGCTTTTTTAAATTTCCACATCTATTTTTGTGCTATTTTAGTGCTTTTTTGCAAAATTAAATCTAGGAGTGCTTTTTTAAATTGTTGCAATCTCCATTGTTGTGCTACATTAGTGTTTTTGTGCAAAGTCAAACCTAGGTGTGCTTTTTTCCATTGTCACAATCTCCATGTTTGTGTTATTTTATTGCTTTCGTGCAAAGTCAAACCTAGATGTGCTTTTTTAAAAAAAATGTTGCAACCTCAATGTCTGTGCTATTGTAGTGCTTTTGTGTAAAGTCAAACCTAGGTGTGCATTTAAACTACCCACTACACCGGGCTGCCAGGTTGCTGGTGAGCTGCCTCGTACCTGTGCTGTACCTATTCCTGGCCCACTCCACTCGCTACCTCCCTCTATGGTGCTCTCCATCTCTCCTAGCTACTCTAGCTGCTATGCTATCAGCTATCCCCCTTTCTCACTAAGTCTGGAAGGAAAAAGTTAAAAAAGATCTCTTTTCTTGCTATCCTGGATTATCTATTGCAGACACCTACGTCATTGCCAATTAAGGACAAATTGTCGATATTTCCACATTTCCAAACGTAGGGACTCTGCATCTGATTTCCGCACTATCCCCTTTCTCTTCCTCACCCATTTATGGTGCCACTAGATGGGAAGATCTCTTGGCTGGCTTCTCATCCTCCCGGTGTATCATTATTGTCTATCACAATGGCAGAATCATGGCGCAGGGTCCTCAACCCAATCTCCCCCTCTTTGACCGGTGCCTGCCATCTCTCATTAACTTCCTTCCTGCTCCTGCTACTCCTCCTTCCTCTCTCTCAGCACCTCCTTCATCACCTCCGATGGGCACCCCTCTGCCCCTTCTTTCAAAACCTTTAAGGGTGGGCACTGGCTGTACTTAGCCAAACTTAATGCTAGTTCTGCTATCAAACATTCTTCTGATATTTGCCTCCTCCTTAAAAACTTTGATCTCAACGATCTCGCTCTCACCGTGATGTGGTCCAATGCCAGCTCAGTCACTGCTTTTGACTCCCTACTCCCTGATGGCTACAAGATCATCTCAAAGCCACATCCAGACTGCAATGGCAGTAGTGTAGCCTTGATACTATCTACAGGCCCCCTGGCCCTATCTCATCTTTTCTTTCAGAATGGGCTGATTTCTCCTCCTTTCTCTTGACCTCCACCTCAAATCTCCTCCTTCTGGGTGACTTCAACATCCACTTAGACCCTTCAATCACAGCCTCTACTCTCTTCTGTGAGCTCTGCACTTTTCCCTCCCTTTCTATTCCCCTCTTCGGCCCTCCAAATTTGGCTGGACAAACTCTCAATTCCTTCATCAATTCTGATATTTTGGTCTCTACACCACTCTCCACCCCACTATTTCGGTCTGACTACACTCTCCTTTCCTCCCACCTGGGAACTTCTGGCCCTCTGACCGAACTACCCCATTCTCTGCCAGCCTCGTTTGTGGATATCCATCCAATGAAGTGAGTGTCAGTTGTTGGTTTTACTTCCACCTTCATGGCCCCCTCCAACTTCTGACTCAACTATTGACTCTGCTCTCAACAATCTAGCTCCCGCTATCACTCACACTCTCAATATTCTTGCCACTGTCATGAGGATCCACCTGAAACCTGCCTCCAAGCGTAGCACTTGGTATGATTCTGATCTAGAAGCCCTGAAATGCAAATGCAGAGCTGCTGGATGGATGTGGTAGACTTTAAACTCATCCTCTGATAAACTGTCCTGTCGCTTTCTCCTTAGGCAATATCGTCACTCCATTTGATTAAAGAAGAGGGCTGCCATTTTGGCCGGCATCTCTGGAGCGTCTAAAAACACAACTCAACTTTTTAAAATCAGCAAGGAACTAGCCAATCCATCTGCAGTCTCTACCTCGCCTCTGCCCTCCCAGGTCCCGTGCACTGCACTGGCCACCCACTTCACTGCTAAAACTCAGGACATCCTGAGTTCTCTCTCATCCTACCCTCCCCATCCCTCTTCCTCCTTGGCCACTCCTCCTCCCTCATCCACTCTTTCCTCCTTTTCTCTTATCACACAGGACAAGGTCACTAGAGTTGTCTGCTCTATGAAGGTCTCTTCCAAACAGGTTTAACCCAGTTCTTCCAAATTACTAAGGACAATATTGACTGCCTTACACCTGTACTTGCTGACTTCTGCAATCCTTCTCTTGCCACTGGTTCTTTTCCCTCTTCCATCAAGCACTCTCTTGTGCACCTCCTCCTGAAAAAAGCCTTCTGCTGACTCCTCATGTCTGGCTAACTACAGCCCCATCTCTCTAACTCCCTTCTTTCGAAAACATCTGCACAACCATCAATCTGGATTCCAAGCATCCAGAGGCACGGAAACTGCCCTCCTGAACACCCGTGAAGAATTGCTTGCATCTCTTGTCTCCATCTCACCTGCTGTTCTCATTCTACTCAGTCTCTCCTCTGCTTTTGACAAAAATGAACCACTCCATCCTCATAAACCTGCTTCATGATACCCTTGGTATCTCAGAGCGGGCACTGGACTGGCTGACCTCCTTCCGCACTGACCATTCCTCCCAAGTTATCCTGGGTTCTTCCTTCTCACCCACCTTTGTCTCCATCTGTGGCTTTCCCCATGGCTCTATCCATTCACCTTGGCTCTTTAACATCTATCTAGCTCCTCTTGCTCACCTTATCTACACTTTTTTTTACCACACTCCCAGTGATATGCAGACAAAAAACAACTCTTCTTCAGATTACCCTCTGCATCTCTTCTGCCCTCCTCTGTCATTCCTGATTGCCTGTCTGCTATCCAGTCTTGGTGTACCTTCAATGACCTCTGTCTCAATTTCAGACTGAGATTTGCCCTTTCAGGACTCTTGTTCCATCTTTCCAACATTCACTCTGGCCACCATCAATGTGTTCTCCCCCTCTCCTTCCTCTGAGACTTGAAACCTGTGACTTGTCTCTCTCCTTCATTCCTCACATCTTGGACCTTGCCAAGAAAGTCAATTTCCAACTCTACCTCCTTAGGGGCATCCTCCCTTTCCTCACCTTACCCCAGAAGCTCAATGGCACCAGGGTATTGGTAGAATCCAGGCTGGACTACTGCAACATAATCTTGATTAATCTATCTTCTTCTCTCCGCCCATTCCAGCAAATTGAGAATAGATCCTTAAGAGTTATCTGCATCATCCATAAGGCTGTCTGGGGCTGGGGACCACACTCTCACCAAATACTCTCCTTACAGATCTCTCTGATCCTTCAGCTCCAACTCTCTGCTTGTTAAGCACTTCTCTAAGCAGATGGTGGGCAGTCGTTCCCTTTCCTCAGCTGGCGCCCTCCTCCTTAACAGCCTCCCCCTTTCTCTCTGTCTTGAGCCGGACCTCCTCAAGTTCTGCAAACACCTCAAAACCCTACTCTTCTCCTCCTCCCCCTTCCCTCTCTGCCTCCCATGCTAAACCCCATAGTAGCTGTGATTGGTGCCCTGGGCCCTTATGTGTCCTTGTGGGTCCTGGCCTTGTGTCCAATCACCCAAACCATCTGTCCTCCCCCTGCACTTACCTTTGGGTACCACTTAGCCTGTGCTGCCTCAAAGGCCTGCACTTATTGAATGGGCTGGTGACCCCTATTTCATGTAGTGTTCACTGCCTGGAACGTATCTGGTGCCTTCGCAACCGGCTTTTGCACTTACATGTTGCCTTGCACCAGTCTCCCTGGCACTGCACCCCTCTGTGGAACCTCTAGCACTTAACCCCTTCCCTGTCCCTACACTCTCTCTGCACTTGCATGATCCAAATGTTCACAAGGCCTTGTAGGACCGCCTGTTTGTATTTTGCATATCCCATTGTCTTGCTGTTTCCCTTGTTCCCTTCCCTTTGCTATGTGGGTGCTTTGAAACACAATTTTCTTGATGTATTGTACCTTACAAAAGCCCAATAAAATAAAAATAAATAAATAACGATTTCTGTCTTACTTGCATTGAGACAGAGATTGTTAGCTCCACATAATGCCTCAAGGATAAAAAATGAGAAGAAATTAGTTGAGGGAGGTTTAAGGAAAGCTATGTATCATTAACATAATACTGTAAATCAGAAAAGAATAAGGAGCTCAGGTGCGCCAGAAGGACGAAATAGATATTGAAGACCAACAATCAGAGAATAGAACCCTAGGGTTCTCGGCAGGTAGACAGTGAGGTGGTGGAGTACACACTGCCCAGTTGCAGCTGGCAAGTTCGGTTAGTAAGGCACACAGTTCAGCCAGTCCGGTGCTCGATCCATGATACTATAGGTATCATATAAACATTTAGTAAGGATACAATATTTGACCATGTGAAAGGTGGAGGAGACATCAAGGAGCACTACCCTCAATTGTAATACAATCATAAATACCATAAATTGCATAATAACAAAGATCTTTCAATGAATTTGATCAGTTTTTTTTAGAGCAACTTAACCATACCATCCCTTTAGCAACATTGTTTCACTGATTTTCATTGGTTCTTATGAGTGAACATGTTTCATGATGTTACATCACTGTATATAATGTATTCATAATTCCTCTTTTAACATATATGGAACAACTATAAACCTCCTTTAACAAACATATTTCTTGCAACCCATACTGATGTGTGTCATTATCAGCAGTGCATGCTGGGGATGCAAGTCATGATTGGATTACCTAGGGCATCAGGCTCGACCATTACCCCAGCCCCACCAAACAACTCTTGTTATCCACTCTACCTTCCCTGCATCTTAGTTCAGTCTCCACTATACCCTAATAATGTGTTCATTGGCCAGTACTCATGGCGTGCAGCAATGCACTGTCTCCCCAATCCATGGGGCACGGGCTTCAGCCATGCCACATTCCTCAATAAGCAAATCGGAGAAGACATTTGTCCTTGCCGAGGGCCAGGACCTCTGCCCAGGCAGCAAAGTTACATCACTATTTTTAGTACTTCCATTTTCATATTAACTAAAATGTAAAGGTTTGCTGCATTCCTGTTCAGCATTTCGAGCTGCAGCTCCAAGCAACATTCTTTACCATTTAAACCTAGGGCTCCGGACATGCTGCATGCCCCAATAAGTAAATCACAGTCGGCATTCATCCTTGCAGAGGGACATGCCCACTGTCCAGGAGTCAAAGTTATATCACAATTTTTTGTAGTTCCATTTTGACAGTTTAGAAAAAATAAAACACATGACAGATTTGCAAAACTATGCTTTGAAGTCCTTGTGTATTCTCCTCGCGCTTGTTTGCTGCAATCCCGTCCATACTTTGGGCTTTGGCCATGAGTAGATTTATTTTCCATATTCACACCTATCCCAATTTCAAAAAACTTTACCACATTACTGGTCCGTGGAGGCCATGCCCACTTTAACCCCATTGCCAGTCCCTCCTGGTCATGATCCTGACAATCTGGCCACTGGCACCAAAGGTATATCACTATTTTATGTACCTAAATTATGCCATTTTTCCAGAAATAAAAACGGACACACTTGCGAAACCATGCTTTCGGGTCCTTGACAATGCTCCTTGCACAAGTTTGCTGCAAATCTGTCCATGTTTTATTTTGTGAAAAATTTCAAAATGTACATACAAATTATAGTCATATGACTTAGCTGCTACCACTTGACAAAATCCATTAAAACTTTGCACAAACATTCAAGGTTAGGTCTAAAATCTTTCTGCAAATGTTTCTGCAGATTCGTCAAACCGCACTAAAGTTATAAGCCATCTAAAAACGTGGAGAACCCCTTCTCATTTTGCTTCCTCTTGACAAAATACCACTAAACTTTGAAAAATCATTCAACCTCAGGTCTACAATCTGTTTGCAAACCTTTGTGAAGATTCATCAAATGGCAGTGAACATATAAGGCATATAAAAATGTCGAGAGCCCCCTCTAATTGTGCCCACGCATGACAAAATCCCACCAATCTTTGCAAAACATTGGGTCTAAAATCTGTTTGAAAACTTTTTTGCAGATTCTTCAAATCGCACCAGATTAATAAGCCTTTCAAATATTTTGGGACCTCCCTCAAATGTTTCGCCTTTTTTGTGAAACAGCACCAAACTTTGCAGTACCATTAAGGGCTGAGTCTAAAATTATACTGTAAAATTGCATGCAGTTTCATTGAGTGGCATCAACGTTATAAGCCATCCAATAACTGGCTTTCACCGACCCTATAATGCAGAACTATGCGTGGATGTCCATGAACATCTAAGATGTTTGCGGACTTCTGCGAAAAAAAAGAAAACACCCAATTTACTGCCTTTTATGGCCATATCCCATCCTCATCACCCCTCACCTCCTCAGAGATTGTTTAATTATTTTGACAAGTGTAATATTGTGTTTTTAATTTGATTTTCATGGGATGCTGCGGACTGCGTGCACAGTCTGCAAATCCAACATGGTGACTGTTTCAAAAGTTTTGACGCACCTCACAATTTTAATTGACCAATCAGCAAGCGTGTACTATGTCCACAAATGTCAAACTGCTCTGTGATTGATCCAGAGGTATCTGCGGACACCGAATCTGGAAGTGAGTCCGCGAACCGGTGCCCGGATATCACACATTTCTTTTGACTTTCTTTTTGTCCATAAAAAAAAAAAAACAACTCTATGGATTTACAGCAAATTTGTAAAAGCACCCTTTCGTGTCCAAGTCGCCCCTCCTCACACAAGTTTGGTGCAAATCCATCCAGCGCTTTGGTCTGTAGGAGTGAGCACATTGTTTTTCCACAAGATCTATGAGGATTTCAAAAGTTTTGGGACCCCCATAGAATTTTGCCCACTCTTTACGAAACCGCACCAAACATTGCATAACCATTCAGAGGAGGCCATATCATTTTTTTGCTATGCTTGGTGAGGATTTGTCAAAAGGCCCCAAAGTTATAAGCTGCCCAACAAGTGCTCTTCCGCAGGACATGTAATAAACATTAATAGTTATCACAGGGGTTGTGTCAGCATGCCCTGTAGTTATGGCTTAGTTGCTCAACTCATAGGACGAGCATTTTTTGGGTGGCTTATAACTTTGCTACCACTGGACAAATCCATACCAACCTTTGCAAAAAAAAGTATATGGCCACCTCTGAATTTTTCTGACAAGCTTGGTGAGGTTTCATCAAGGAGGGGCAAAGTTGTAGGGGGGACCCCATTTTTTTTTTACATAGACACAATGGAAAATAATGTTTGCTCATGCCAACAGCCAAAAACCACTGGATGGATTTTCACCAAATTTGCGGCAGGATCGGTGGCTTGGTCCTGAACGCGTGCTTTTGTAAATTTGGTGTAAATCTGTCCAGTAGCTTTTTAAAAATGGCCCAAAAGTAGGTAAAAAACAAATTAGTGATATCTGTGTTCAGTCCATTGACATGTTTCCATGTTAGGTCAGCGGACAGGCCTCTGATTGGTTCAGAATGCGATGTGAAGTCCACAGACTTCGGTGGCGGCCACTGAATGGATGATGAAAATCGTGAAATACATCCCATTTTTGGAACAATCCGCCATGTTGGATTCGCAGACGTCCACCGGTGTCCGTGAACATCGTGGCAAAAACCTTCTAAAAAACACAACATTGCACTTGCCAAACTCATCAAACAATGGCATGGGATATGGCCGTAAGAAGCCAAAAAACAGATGTTTTTCATCCGCTAAAGTCCGCAAAACGTCCAATGTTCGGGTCCAGTCAGGTGATGTTTGCAAACACTTCAGATGTTGGGGACATCTATGCCTATTTCTGCATTACTGGGATGGTGAAAAGTAGTTTTTGGATGGCTTATAACTTTGATTCCACTCAAAATTCTAGACATGATTCTGAATGGTTTTGGAAAGTTTGGAGCTGTTTTGTCAAGAAGGTGTTGGGCAGAATCATATACAGTACCATTTGGGAACACCACACACATTTAAGACTACAAATGTAAGTACAATTTCACCTTTGATACAAGCCTTTACTACACAATAAAGTGGTAGTGATGGCTGAGCAGCCAGACTTATCTCAAGAATTAAGTGAGCAGTACAAGAGGTTACACAAAGGACAACAATTACTATGGTTCAAACAAACACTGATTCAAGGTTTCTGAGTAAAAGAATATACATTTATTTACACCAGTTATGAAACAGTTCACTATCATAAAGCAGCAGAAAATCAAAATCTTAATATACAGCCAACAACGCCCAATCAAGTCTGGACAAGTTAGGCTAAAAAATGAAGTGTGAGCAAAATGGCACTCCAGCAATTCAAAAGGGAGAGAAGACAAGGTTATTCAATATCAACAACAGCAATAAGTTATAAGCAGGGCAATCTAGAAGAGGCTACTACAACTAGGATTCAAGCAAATAGGCCTGGGCCAATGTTAATGGTTCAGAGTCTTTGCAGAGGATCACAGAGTAGTTAGCGGTTAAGTCTTTGCCAAGAGTTCAAAACGAAGTTGGTCGGAGGAAAAGTAATTCAAAGGAGAAGAGAAGGACAAACAAGCCTTCGGAGAGGCAAAGGATTTCAAGCCCTTTCCCTGCGGTCGGACGGAATGAACGACCGGATTTGCACAGTACCTTAAATGGAGAAGAATGCTGTATCTGAGGCAGTTGTTCCTGGCAGTTTCTGCAGGCTCACGGTTCCTGAAGCTTCAGTCATGGTGACGAGAAGGAGGATGTCTGGAGGGTCCTGCACTGCCCAGGAAAGAAGCCAGCAGCAGAGCAAAACGTTGAATAAAAGGTGCGCTCCTTAAAACCCAAACAGGTCCCATTCCTCTGGCAATTCAGTTCACTGCAGCGATGCAAAGCTGGTGAGCTGGTTGGTACCACCAACCTCAAGGGAAGAAGATTCCTCGCAGATCTTCTCTGTCGCCGAAGTTACCCGCGATTCAGTCCTGCAGCAGGGCTTCACTGGGATGTCAAGTAGTTGCAGCAGCCGTCTTCCTTCAGTTTCTCTTCGGTTCTCTCGATCCAGTGGCGACTCTGCCTTCCAGTCCCAGAGACTGGCATTTTATGCACCAAATCCCCCATTCACACAGCCTGGCTGTCAATCACACAGCAGGGTGGCTCTCCTGGCAGGACAGCCACCTAGCAAATCAAACTAGAGTGCGACTTGGGTCTCCAAGGAGACCCTGTGCAGGGGGCTTCAAATCCCTCCCTCACATCCTGTCCACCCAGACACCCAGGCGCCTAAGGAGGGCTTCTGTGCAGAAGCCTGCCAAAGGACGGCAAACAAAGGAACCAAACCTGGTTTGGTGCGCAAAGTAAAACACAAGAAAGACCTTTACAAAAAGAAATGGTGAATAAACCTGACCGGAACCAAATAAAAATAAAAGGGGTCCAGCGGGTTAGAGTTTGAGGCTACCACCATAGCCTCTAAGGGTACCAAGGCTATTTTCATAGCTCGTGGTAGAATAGAAATGGTAGATTACACTGCCACCAGCCAAATCTTAGAGAAAGGGGAACATAGTCATTTTCCATGAGACTCAGACAAAAGGGGATAACTATTAAACCCTCCAGTACTCTATTGGAAGATAGGTTGTACTGGGTCTGTAAATTTAAAAGACTAGTAAATTGAATGGCAACTTTACATGTTCTGGGAGACAGTAGTCAGTCCCAGAACATAGAGTTTAAAGTGGGAAGTCTGAAAAGACAACCCTGTGTCACTGCACTGAAGGTGCTGTGTGACACACAGTAAAAAGATGATGCCTATGAGGTGGGTGAACCTCCATAGCCCATGAGCATACAAATATACAACACACAGCAAAACACATCTAAGAGTGGGAAAAAAAGTTCACACTCTTACCACGTAAAAAGATTAAAACCTAGAAATCCAGCAAAGCTGCTGAGGGACTCAACAGGTAAGGGAAATTAGCCATTCTGGAGGATTCTCCATAACAGAAGGAACAACATTGGAGGGTGTATTGCTCTTCCCCAAAAAGTGCACGGACCAACCATAAATCACCAATGCAATTATAGAGCAAATACTTTAAACCATAAACAGACAGACACAATAACTCACAGCCACGCACTCTTTAGAAGATAATCAGCTCTTTACGGCTATTTATTCAAAGATTACAAGTACATAGAAATAACTCATAAAAATCATAAGGACATAGATCACAGAAGAAGTAAAGAAGTCAAAAAGAAATAAATCATCGTGAGCGTAACAGGATTTCTCATCTCGTCCAGAAGCGTCTGGAAGACGCCGGGAACAGCCAGGCCGAGAGCACCACAGTTCACAGGAAGGCCGGACGTAAGCGTCCTTCTCCGGCTGAAGTCTTACCTGACCACCTCCGGGTTTCCGCATATATACACACTCCACAAAGGGGAGTTAATTCTCGAACATTCTGGAAATTACACTTGCGCAGTTCAGAACAGCCGTCGGTTGCCAGCTGGGTCAATCGAGAGCTCCCCCCAAGAAGTGCAGTGCCTCCCTTCTCTAAAAACATGCTCCAGAGAGAACAGTAGCAAGCCATAACAACGTTAGCTTTCCCAGCAGAAATGGCCTTGACCGTATACTAGGTTTGTAAAAGCATATTTGTCTCAGCACTGTGAATCTAACACTCAGCAAAATGTGTGCAGCGGTTCATGGCGGTATGAAGTAAATATCCAACATGGCTCCGAGCACTCCCAGAATGCATTGCGCACCCGCGCCATTTTGGATCAAGCATAACTCAAGCATAACAATTCCACCTTTTGGATATTTATCTTCCATATCTCGGTGGCACAGGAACCAGTCTCTGAAACCTACGAAATGTTAAGACTACATTGGGAATACATTGAATACAACAACAACAAGCAATTATAATAGACAGGATAATAGAAATGCAAGCAAAAATGTAACGTAGTGTACCCCCAATATCAGGTATCCATGAAAATAACCAATCCCACCAATTTCTGTTACGATCTTGAGACACTTGAGAAATGAGATCCCTCAAACCTCAAATATGACTTTCAATAGATAGTGAATGGTCACTTAAATTGAAACAACACATACCTTCAAAGGCATTACACCCTAAATTAAGTTTTAGCAATAGGTAATCAACAGCAGCTCTGTTCTGCAAAGTTGTTTTTCTAATAACTTGACTATCAAGGAGTAATTCTTCTAAAGCCTGCAAAGTATGATTAAGACTTTTAACTACTAAACACGCTCATTTCATTAAAGATGTGTAACCTCCAGCAGCTAAACCCCAAACATCCACTAATGAAAGGGTCAATGCTAGAACCTCAGCTTCTGATAACAAATGTACATGTGAATCACAGTCAGGAGATAGCCCTACAGATTCAAAAGTTGACCTTTTACCTCGAGTTATCGCTGAGTGTAAAGGAAACATCATTAGTCCTAATCGAGTTAAAGCTCATGGACCTCCAGAAATGTTAGCTGGACTATAAGTATATGTAATGTTACCACATGAAAAGAGCCATCTGTTGGAAGTTTCACATGATTCAAATCACTAGCAGTTATCACTGTATGATTGCAGGACATAGTATTATTTACAATGGTGCATTTGTGTGATATTCGCAAACATAGTCACCTCTCGAACATGGTGTTATTGTACTGATTGGTCAACTCTATTTGTCGGCATCTCGGAAATTGCCAATTTCTTGTGCTTTGCACGTCATAATGTAACACACATCCCCTTGAGTTATATTGTAAGTAATAACACGTGTCAAATTTCTCCATTTTCTGTCAGTCTCTTGACAGAACCGACAATACTCATAAACTGAAAAAGATTGTCTAATGTCTGAGTCTTGAACTAAAGAATTATTATGTGTGACGCCGAAGATATGCTTTAAAACCGGAACAGGCGTCAGTACCGCTACTAAACACGTAGTCAATAAAGCTTCAGCATTGGGCACATCAGTAAGACAAAAGTGTTTTATGTTCAGTACTTGCTGTGCCAGATATATCCACATATAACCCATTCATTTGTTCAATTAGCCCTGCCACAGCTGAATGGTAGGGCACGTGATAGATCCACTCAATGCTCTTTTCCTGACAAAATTCTTGGATTAATTTGCCTTTGAAATGTGACCCATTGTCACTTTGAATCTGCAAATGCACTCCATAATGTAATATGATCTGATCTAACAACCTGATGGTGTTCAATTGGGTTGCACGTTTGCATGGCAAAACCATAAAATATCCCGAATAGGTATCCACAATAGTGCATGCATACTGACAACCTCTGCTGATTGGCATAGGACCGATATAATCAATCTGCCAAATTTGACCTGGTAATTTTCCTCTTCTCAATGTGCCTCGAACAATTTGAGGTATCGGTCTATGTAATTGGTGTTGGCACACGGGACAATGCAAAATAATGGTTTTCACTGCTTCTAAAGGAAGACTGATGCCTCAAGCTTGTGCCCACCTGATAGTAGCATTTTCTACAAGGTGCCCACATTTCTGATGGGCCCATTTGGCCAAACCCTCCATATCATCTTCCCGAGCCTCTGCATCCACTGAGGAAATCTTGTGTGTTCATCTGCAACAGAATTAAACCAACGTTCTAATGAATCTGTGGCACAATGCGCGTCCACATGATATACAGTGACTGCACTTTGTAACAACATTTCGGCAATATCCTGCACCAGTTCCTTTCCCCACAACTCTTTTGAATGAATCTTCCATCCATTCTTCTGCCAAATTGGCAACCACACTGCCAATCCATTCGCTGCTGACCATGAATCTGTGTACACATAACATTGACCAGGGGTCTCTTGTTTCAACGCTTGGTAAATCGCGTAAAGTTCTGCGAACTGACTGCTCTTCCCTTTCCCTGTCGTTGTCAACATCTTCTTTGTTTTGGGATTGTACGATACTGCTTTCCAGTACCGCTCAGTTCCCACGTATCAGGCTGAACCATCCGTGAACTAAACATGCTCTGTTTGCTCCGCGGTCAAATCGCTGTAAGGTACTCCCCATTTCACGGGAGACTCATGTTTTAGGCACCTCCGGTGGTATGTAATCCGAGGGCGGTATGTTGGCTACTTGCTCATGTAATTTTGCCACTCCACCCTTTCCTGATTTGGCTCTGTCTTGAATATACCATTTCCACTTAATTATGCTGGCTTCTTGAGCATGTCCTATACAATGCATTTTAGGAGAGCTCAGTGGTGGTCAGATAGCACAGCGAGTAGAGCGCTCACTTTGACATTGTGCAGAGCCTGCTGACGCAGGTTCGAATCCCAGCAGGGCCAACTCAGCCTTTCATCCTTCCGAGGTCGATAAATGAGCACCACACACTGTGGGAAATAAGCAGCGCTCAGATACCTGAGAGTTCGTAGTGCTATATAAATACCCAAACAAAACCCACTGCATGATTGGTATTTCAGGTCTCATAACTACATCATGAACCACCGTCATCTGCTCAGTATCAAGCCCAATAACATGCGAGCAATTGCTTCTCAAACGGATTATATGAGTTACCAGCATCGAGCAACTTACGACTCCAAAACCCTAATGGCACACGTTTCCTGTCCTGTTTCTGCCACACACTCCAGTTAGCATAATTGTCTTGCACAGACACATTTAATTCCACTTGGCCTTCCTTCAAGGGCCATAAATCAAGCACCTGCTGCACCGTGTCTTTCGCCATCTCAAAGGCTTTCTGCTGCTCTTCCCCCCACTGAAACTCATATTTCTTTCGTGTAACCTTGTAGAGGGGGGCCAATATCTGCCCTAAATGCGGAATGTGCTGTCTCCAAAAGCCAAACAGTCCTATAAACTGCTGAGCTTGCTTTTTTCTCGTTGGAGTGGTGAATTCAAGTATTTTCTGTCGAGCTTTTGGCACCATTTCTCGATGCCCATGATGCCACTGAATCCCTAGAAATATCACTGTTTCTGCTGGACCTTTAATTTTACTCGGATTAATATCCCACCCTTCCTTTTTTAATCCTTCCATAAGGACATCTAGCTGACTTTGTACACTGTGTTCATCCTTGCCTTGGATCAAAATATCATCAATGTAATGAGAGATTTGTATGTCAGGTTTACACGGTATCTTGTCTAAGTGCTCTGCCACCAGCCGGTGACAGATAGTAAGCTGTGCATGTACCCCATGGGTAGTCTCGTGAAAGTGTACTGACGTCCATCCCACGTAAATGCAAACTGTTTTTGACACTCATCAGCAATTGGCACGGAGAAAAATGCATTAGCTAAATCGATCACTGCATACCAAGTCCCCTCAAACTTTTGGACATTTTCAATCAATGTAATAGCATCTGGGACTGTGGGCACTAAGGAAGGTGTATGTTAATTCAACTCCCTGTAATCCACCGTCATCCTCCACAACCCATCTCCATTTTTAATAGGCCAGAGCGGATTGTTCCGTGAGGTGGTAATAGGGCGTAATACAGCCACCTCCACATACTCTTTAATGGTGTCTAAGATTTCCTTGTGCCCCCCAGGAATGCGATATTGTTTCATGGCTACCCGCTTGGTTGCCACTGGCACTTGCACTCGGGGTATCGTCAATTTGCCTACGGTAATGGGTGTGCAAATCAATGCACTCACCCCAAACTGATACGTTTTACCACCAAGTCCCAAGGTTAGCCCTTGCAAAATGTCAAAGCCAATTATATATTCAGGTATTGGTACAATTAACACTTGGTATTTCTGCCTCTTTAAATTGCATATTTTCATTTCCACTTGCGTTTGCACTGCGGGGGTCTCCTTTCCCCTAAACCTGTAATTGTAAACTGTTTGCCTTTAAATCGTGTCGGATTACCATGAATCAAAGAGGCCTCCACCACAGGGTCTATCAATGCGTGCACCCCTTGTGTATTTCCTGGCCCCCAAAAAATCTAAACATCAACATGAGGCCGCCTATCCACTTTTATGCATATGTCGGCTGGTACGGGGAAGGTGTCCCCATAGACCCTTCGTCCCGTTCTTCCGCAGTGGTAACGGAAGGTGAAGTGTCCCCCTGTGGCGTGGTGACTACTTGTTTCTTAACCTGTTTATAGCGCTCTTTGGATGGAAGTCCTTGTTTTTTGTATAATTCATACATTACTCTGGTTTCAATGCCATCAATTTCTTCGTGTGGCACGCCATCTTTTAACAAAGCCAAAAACATGTCTTTTCGGGACACTCGGGAGTCTCTGCTATCTTGCCACCTGCCTTCAGTTATTCTCTCACTACGCCCCTCTCTCTCTCATGGCTTGTTATCGCTCTTATCCCACTCTCCCAAATCTGCAAGTTGCCGAATGGCATCTGCTACCTCATCAGTAGCCTTGCCCGTCATACCTACGAGCAAAGTCATAACAACACTTTTGTATGCGGGTGGCGCAGTTCTAATCACCATGTTTTGAGTTGAACCTGAGAGCGGCACGGCTCCCATGTGATCAGGCGCATCTATGTGAATCGCCTCTTTCATAGCATGCTCTCTAACTTTTTGAATTGCTTCTCTCAACGTATACCACTTTGTTTCTTCACTGGGCTAATCTGTGGTAATAGGGTATTTACAGTTACATGCTTGGGCTACCAGGTGCAACAAAGACACCTGCGTATCTTTACCATTTGCGTCAGGGGCGGTCCTGCTCTTAAGACCTCCTGTACATTGGTGTCAATTGACAGGGGTAAAAAACACTGTGAATCCGTAGAATCTACCAACAATCCTGCAGCACCCCCATCTAGCAATCTCACCATCCATGTCAATAAGTCTTCCCCTGATTTTTGCCTCAAACGGGTAATAATTTCCCCAACCTCCTGTTGCGTGTAATCCTCCAGCGTGGTTAAATCTACCATTCCGCCAGCAGGATTCTGCGGGTGTGGTCCGGCTCGCCGTCTTCTAACAGGCTTTGCTGCCACTGTTTTCTGTTTCGCCTCTGGTTTGGGGTCAGACTCATCTGCGGAACTACTTTCTAGACTGGTCGAATCAAAAATATCACCATCCCACTTGTCCGGATCCCAGTCTACGCCAGCGGTAGCGATTACAGTTGCCACCTTTCTTTTGTTGACCCCTCCCCGTCTTTTCCTATACTTATACCTGGCTACTCGGACTGCTGCCCTCTCGGCCACCGCCTGATATGTGTCGGCCTTATCTTTAAACAGTTTCATTTGAATCTGCTGCATTAACGCAGTCTGCCGTTCTGCAGCTAGCTCTCTCTCTAATCGCAAAACCTCATTTTTCATTTCCACCTTCATTTGATGTATTTTCCTGTAAGCATGCAAAAGAACCCAATCTCGCCTACCTAATGCTGCACATTCTTTACCACGTTCTACTGGAACTTGTTGCAAGCATGCAATTACATCAGTCGGATCGGCATCTCCCAATCCTTGATCCCAAGTTTCACTTAAACCGGCACCAAATGCCCATGCCTGAGCCAATTTATCATATGGACTCTTAGTCCAACCTGTGATAACAACATCGGAACAGTCACCGCCAGCGGTAACGTTCTTCTTCTTGAACAAACTACTCATTATCGCAAACAACGCAAAACCTCATTGAACCTATATATTTTCTTCTCCACACCGCAAACACTCCCGCAGGCACTCACACACTTACACAAGAGAGAAAAAAAATCTTCACTATTCAAAACTTCACTCACACGACAACCAAATCCTATCTACGTTTCAACAGATTCTTGGACACTCGGCACAATTCATCACGAGCATCCTGTTTGTGACGCCAACAATGTATTGCTCTTCCCCAAAAAGTGCACGGAACAACCATAAATCACCAATGCAATTATAGAGCAAATACTTTAAACCATAAACAGACAGACACAATAACTCACAGCCACGCACTCTTTAGAAGATAATCAGCTCTTTACGGCTATTTATTTTAAGATTACAAGTACATAGAAATAACTAATAAAAATCATAAGGACATAGATCACAGAAGAAGTAAAGAAGTCAAAAAGAAATACATCATCGTGAGCGAAACAGGATTCCTCATCTCTTCCAGAAGACCCCGGGAACAGCCAGGCCTAGAGCACCACAGCTCACAGGAAGGCTGGACGTAAGCGTCCTTCTCCGGCTGAAGTCTCACCTGACCACCTCCGGGTTTCCGCATATATACACACTCCACAAAGGGGAGTTAATTCTCGAACATTCTAGAAATTACACTTGCACAGTTCAGAACAGCCGTCGGTTGCCAGCTGGGTCAATCGAGAGCTCCCCCCAAGAAGCGCAGTGCCTCCCTTCTCTAAAAACATGCTCCACAGAGAACAGTAGCAAGCCATAACAACATTAGCTTTCCCAGCAGAAATGGCCTTGACCGCATACCAGGTTTGGAAAAGCATGTTTATCTCAGCACTGTGAATCTAACACTCAGCAAAATGTGTGAAGCGTTTCACGGCGGTATGAAGTAAATATCCAACATGGCTCCCAGCGCTCCCAGAATGCATTGCGCACCCGCGCCATTTTGGATCAAGCATAACTCAAGCATAACAGAGGGGGAGTCCCAAAATATTATAAGACTTATAAATGTGGTGCTATTTGATGAAACCACACAATTGTTTGATTTTAGATTTTAGATCTAGATATACAAGTATTTGTGAAGTTTGGTGGGATTTTGTCAAGAGGGGGCTAAATTAGAGGGGGATCTCAACATTTTTAGATGGCTTATGCTTTCTCATGCTCCTTGATTTCAGCTTCAAAAGCACCTCTAAATTGCTACCCCCTGCAGAGTGATGCATTGCAGTATATTCAGAGGCCTGTTGTCTTCAAAGGATATGGATCAACAGCCTCTTTTATTGCTTGCAAGATAGCTGGTGTAATTTTGTGTCCCACAGAAGTAGGCTGTGTGGTTACAGTATTGGTTGAGGAAGATGAGGTGGAGGAAGAAAGCCTACTACTTACTAAGGAAGGAACAACCTTTCTGAGAAAATTGTAGTGGTTCAGTGTAGGCACACATGGAGTTGGTCCCATAGGAGTATTTTGCAGGTAGTCCGCAACTGTTTACAGAGTTGCACTGAGTGCATTTCACTTTGGTAGCTTTAGCTTTGGTACATTCCCATCAGTGGTAAAGAACTGCACCACCCATGAATCTCTCTGGGTGCTAAAGGTAGGCATCTTCTTGGTCCTCTTCATTGTCTTTAGAAGTGCTGTGCTTTTTCTGTTGTGTAGGTCCTCCAGCGGGTGGTGCTGTTGGCTCTTGGGGAGGAGGGATGGCAATAGATCGTGCCATTTTTAAGATGAATAGCAGTTGAATAAGAATAGGTGTAGGAGCTGTGCAAAGGTACATTTTGAGCTTGAAAGTTCCTAGATCAGTAGAACATGCAGTTCTGAACTGTCCTCGAAGCACGGACCTGATCACTACGTGCGGAAGCATTCGCAAACACATCATCATTCTGCATGCAAGTGCATGGTCACATGGCACTGTCTGGAAGGTGCAATGAAGTCAGACATTCGCAGACATCATTGGATGTAAAAACTGTGGAAAAAGTTGCGAAAATTGTACACAAGTGTTAAAAATGATGCTAGATGGTGGGAAATGGCAGAGTTTTGAGGTGAAACTTATTAAATTGGACACACATTTTGCTATATTGGGGCAAGTATATTAGTAAGTTGTAGGAAAATAGCATGCACTGGTAAAAATCCAATAAATTCACTGAAAAAACTCTGTTAAAGGGACATTATGGTTACAAGTAAAAACAAAAAACCTCAGAAATTCGTAAGTTATGGTCAGCTAAGCAACCATAACTAGCACCACCACTGTGCACTGCTAAAACTAACTCCCAGGACATCAAAGATGACATCACAAATGTCATTGATGACATCACTGATAACATCATATGTGAAATTAATTGTGATGAAAAGTCCCGGGCAGTGTTTATAATGATGGTAACAAGATGTCAGGGATGATCGGGAGTCCTATTATGAACTACTTAATCTATTAAAGAATGTACTCATCTAAACAACATATGTATTGGAGTGTTGTTAATACAGGAACCTTATCATACATACACATAGGCAATGGCTGCAGCATGCACCATAGAAGTAAAATATTTATAATCTTGTAATTTTGGATAGTATAATAATGAATGCTACCTTATCAGAGATTGGAGTAATGTTAAACATGTAATAACTAGCCAATAATTCAAGACTTACTACACACTTTTGCTAGTACAAACAATTCATATAAAGACCCACAATGCAAATAGATCAGAGGCACATACAGTGAACCACAAGTAAGGAAGAAAGAAACAGCATCATCAGAAAATGTTAGTAACATAAAAGTGTATCTTTGTGTATACAAATGAATTGTGCAATTGTTGCCTGCTTATATCCTCATGTATGTGCAACATGAGCTGAGACCAAACCTTAAGGAATGTACTTTAAGAACATATGACAAGGTTAACATCTAGATATATAGCAACTTTTGAATTTTAATATTCTGATTGTCAGTGAACAAAACCACTTGGCCTACATATGGCAGTGATCAAAAACAAGTGGCCCAGATATGTGCCAGTCATGATAAGCTAAGCAGCAATAACTCGCGTCACCACTGGCTAACACTGAACATACCCACTGGGAAGTGAGTGTTACGCTCACATGGTATCCACGGGGATGCCACCCAGCCCTGGTTGGATGATTTGCACTCTCAAACTCTCTCCCGGTCCCTTGGTAAGGCCTCTGGTTAAAGATGGGTCTGCAATATTGGAGAGCTGGGTTCAATACCAGATTGTCTTTATGTTTTCCCACCTCCCTTGGCCTAAACTCCTTCCTCCCCCCTGGGCCCTCTCCTCACCTTAATATTGTAAAAGGTGGATTCTCCGTCCTGCTCCTTGTGGCAGGGGCGTGTAGATGTGGGGGGCGAGCAGTGACCAAGTTACTTCACTGGTGCAAGCCCCCCCCCCCGTGGGAATCCAGGCCTGCTGTGACTCCGTAGGTTTGCTGCTTTATAGTCTTTATATGCAGTTCTTATGTTCCTCTTAGTTCGAATTATAATGTCTTGCTTCTTTCCTTTTAGGTATGGAAAGGTATTTTGTTGTTGTCATGCAGTTTGAAGATGAGCATGGGGCGGTAGGCGAATGCTCGGTGTGCACAATGCTGTCCGGTGAGTAATGCGTGATGCGTGGCACTGTTTTGCCTTTTATATTGCTAACCTGTGTCTTTTCTCTCCTTGCAGGTTGCGATGTTCCTCGCCGAGCGCCGTAATGTTCCAGCAATGATACCGACCAGGAGATGACTACCCAGGTAAGAATTGTGTGGCTTTCTTCATTTGGGAGGAAACGTGAGTGACACTTACTAATGCTGTCTATCTTTCTCCTCTTTCCAGAGTGTGGTATTCCAGGATGCATGCGGTGCCGGATGATGGAGTTTGTACCTTCAGGTGAGTGGAACTGAAGTCGGTGATGGATTGAAGACAGGATACTGTTCCAGGTAAGTTTCGTAGTGTTCTTTCTCTCTCTGCAGGTCCTTGGTTTCAGGTAAGCTGGCATCAAAGAACTGGACACGGTGATCGTTACGCTGCCCACAGCAGAATAACGCAAAGCATGTTCTGCTGTTTGGGTGCGGTTTAAATAGTCTCAGGTAAAGTAGTCCAGGTAAAATAGCCTGCCACACCCAAAGTAGTCCAGGTAAAGTAGTCCCAGGCCTGCCACACCCAAAAGACTAGACCGCATAGCTCAGTTCCTTATAACTGAGCTATGTGTGTGCCTCCATGTTAGCTGAACCACCCCACATTAAAAAGTCCCAAGTAAATAGTCCCATTCTAATGTTGGTCTTCCTGATGGTTATGAGCCTGGTGCCAAAGGAGCCAGCACTGACTCCAAGATAGTTTTGGAAGAGGTTTTAAGGCCTTTGACGTGGCCCTAACTGGAAGGCTGACCTGCCAGTGAGGGCCAGGGGCAAGAGTCATGACAGCATTCCCCCCCAAGGCCACTCTCACGGTGGCACTTCTGCCTGGTCCTGGTTTGGCTGGGTAATTCTGATGAAACTTCATAATTAAGCAAGAGGATGGATTTATTCACTGGGTTCCCATGATCTGTCTTGAGGGCTGTATCCCTTAGAATCAACTAAGTAGTATAGTTTGGATCTGGTGTATTTTGAGTCTAGGATATCCTTTACTTAAAACTCTGGTTCTCTGTCAACTAATACTGGATTTGGTGGTGTTGTAACCCGAGTAACAGGTTGTACCGTTTTCAGGAGTGATACGTGAAAAACAGGATGAATGTGCATAGTGGGTGGTAGGGCTAATTTAACTGCCACTGGATTTATTATGGAATCAATAGAATAAGATCCAGATATCGGGGACGAAAGGTCCGAGTCCCTTTTATGGGCACATATTTTGATGCTAACCAGACCTTGTCTCCCATTTGATAGTCGGGGGCTTTACTAAGATGTTAGTCAGCAAATTTCTTTTGCCTGTTCTTGGCTTGGAGTAAATGTTCTGCTGCTCCTTTGAAGGCCTGGGAAATAGTCGTATGCAGGGTTTTAACCGCTGGCATTTCCAAAGGCGTTGGGAGATCCAATTCTGAAGTACGTGGATGTCTACCATATATAGTGTAGAAAGGGGTTTGTCCAGTGCTGGCGTGTAATGAATTATTATAGGCATATTCAGCTATCCATAACAAGTCCTTCCAATTTCTTTCCACTTGATGTAACATGCAACGTAAGTATTGCTCGAGGGTTTGGTTTGTTCTTTTTGTTTGGCCATCTGTTTGAGGATGGTGACTTGTGGATAGTTGAATGTCAATTTGGGCCATTGAACAGAATTTCCTCCAGAAGTTGGATACAAACTGACTACCTCGATCTGAGATCAAGACCGATGGAAAGCCAGGTAGCTGTACGATTTCCTCCAGGAATAATTTTGCTCAATTGAATGCATTTGGAAGTCCCTTAAAAGGAATATAGTGTGCCATTTTAGAGAACAAGTCTACAACTACTAAGATGGTGTTCAATCCTTGACTGGGAGTTAGATCTGCAATGAAATCAAGGGACAGTGTGTGCCATGGTGTGGGAGGAATTTCCAATGGTTGGAGAAGACCAGCTGGTTTCTGCTTTTGGGATTAAATTGTAAGATGTCTTTACGCCATGAGGGTCACCAATAGTTTCGTTTTACTTCAGCTAGAGTTTGGCAATTCCAGGATGACCTTCAATCAGGGAGTCGTGATAACCGGAAATAACCTGCTCTTGTAAATCTTTACTTGGCAAGTATAGACTGTTCCTAAAATATGTTAACTGGTCTTTAATGGTGTAATGTTCTTCTGAGTACACCACTCTTGTGAGAAAGTGGGATCCATTAAGAGTTGGATCTTGTTTTGGAGTTCACCCTGTGTCAATGTTGTCGTAACACCCAGGATACTGGATCTGGAGTTATGTATGCCTTTTCATCAACACCCATGCGGGACAAGGCGTCAGCCTTTCCATTTTGGACTCCTGGCCGGTAGGTGATCACATAGTCATATTCAGCAAAGAAAAGAGCCCACAGCAGTTGACGGGATGATTGAGCCTTTGCTGTTTTTAGGCATTGCAGGTTTCGATGATCAGTTATGACCGTGACAGTATGTCTAGGACCAAGGAGATAGTGTCGCCATGTCTTGAAAGCTGATTTTATAGCAAAGAGTTCTTTGTCTGTTATAGCACAGTTGAGTTCGGGAGGTGAGCATTTTCGTGACCAGAAGGCCACAGGGTGTAACTGGCCAGTTCCTGGATCCCTTTGTGAGAGAACAGCTACCATAGCCATGCTAGAGGCATCTGTTTTAACTATATAAGGGAGGTCTGGGCGAGGATGCCGTAGAACTGGAGCAGAAGTGATTTTTTTTCTTAAGTTCTTGAAAAGCCTTCTCTGCTTCTTCAGTCCAATGGAACGTTTTTATTGTTTTTTCTCAATAGTGATGTAATTGGATGCACTATTTGGGAAACATCTGGGATGAATCGGTGGTAAAAGTTTGCAAAGCCCAACATACTCTGGATTCCTTTAAATGAAGTTGGTGACGGCCAGTTAAGAATGGCATCTACCTTGTGCCTATCTATTCTGATACCTTTTGGTGTGAGGATAAAACCGAGGAACTCCACTTCGGTGACATGAAAGAGCATTTTTCAAGTTTAGCATACAGTTTATGTTGGCAGAGTTTAGTAAGGACGGAGCGGACATTCCTGTCATGGTCTTCTTTTGTAGCAGAATACACTAAGATATCATCAATGTAAACCAGGGTGCAAATGTCGATTAACTCCCACAAAACATCATTCATAAAGTACTGGAATGCAGCAGGAGCGCTGCAAAGTCCAAAAGGCATTACCTTGTATTCATACAAGCCGTATTTGGTACAAAAGGCGGTTTTCCATTTGTCTCCTTTCTTCACTCAAACAAGATGGCACGCCAGCCTAAGGTCCAGTTTGGTATAGATTTGGGCGTCTTTGACTTGATCCAATAATTTGGGAATAAGGGGCAGTGGATAACTGTTTTTTACTGTGATCTGGTTTAATGTGCGATAGTCGATGCAATTCCTCAAATCTCCTTCCTTCTTTGGTACGAAGAATAAGGGACTGGCTGCCGATGATTTAGATGGGCGGATAAATCCATTTGCATGGTACTGATCAAGATAAGATTTCAAATGGAGGTTTTCTGATTCAGTAAGTGCATAGATTAGACCACAAGGAATTTGCGTACCAGGTATGAGGTCGATCTGACAATTGTAGGGCCTGTGCGGTGGTTGAGTATTGGCTTGTTCTTTCTGGAACACGTCTTGAAAATCTTGGTATTCATTTGGTAGAGTACTAGTCACACCTAGTACAATCACCGCCGTACTGGGAGTAGCAGATGTACATAAGTCTGTTTTCCCCTTTTCTTGGTAATAACAGGTGCAAGCACAATCATCGGAAAAGGCCAACTTCTTAGCATGCCAATCTATTAGAGGGTTGTGAGCTACCAACCATGGCATCCCTAAGATTAGTCAAAACTGAGGAGTTTTGATGAGATCGAATGCAATAGATTCTCGGTGTCCATCCTGGCACAGTAGGGTTAGTGCTGCTGTGCATTGGGTTACTGGTTACTGGTCCGGAAGCTATTTCTGTCCCATCAACAGTAGTAACTTTTTCAGTAGTTGACTTAGAGCATGAGGGAAGCCCCATCTCTGCTGCCAGATCTTGCTCTACATAATTCCCAACTATGTATGCTCCGACAGCATGCATCCGAGACAAATATTGGTGATTGATCAAGATTACTGGTAATGCAAAGTGTGAGGTCTGTGGCTCATCCTTCTTGCTTGACAAGCGGACCTCTACGCTTGCCGGGCTTGGTAGTTTTCTGACTCCTTGTTATTATCTTCCTTCTCTGTGGCTCCAACGGTTCCCCTTGGTGGTTTCACTGGACATTCTTTGAGGTAGTGGCCTGATTTTCCGCAATATAAGCATAATTGCTGTTCCCTTCTCTTGTCTCTTTCAGTTTTAGTTAAAGGGGGCCGTACACCTCCGATTTGCATGGGTTCTACTGTGTTTTCCAATGTAAGTGGAACTTTATCCTTTGACCGGACATACACAGCTCGAGTGTCTAACCTTATCCGGTCTGCTTTTTGGTCTTGTAATCTGTGATCTAAATGCACCACAAGGTTGATGAATTCTCCACAGTCTTTAGGTGGGTTAACCACTTGAGCAAGTACATCCTTTAATTCCCCTCGTAGACCCTGATGAAATAGTGTGGTCCTTTTTTCCTCAGTCCACCCAGCTTCAATGACTAGTCTGTTAAATGTTGATATATATGTTAGCAAGTCTTGACTTCCTTGACGGAGTGACCAAAGTTTGTGGTCTAATACTTGGCCCTGGGTATGACGAGCAAAGAGTTTTTCCATTTCCATCTGGAAACCCCCAAAGTCATCTAACAACGGGTTATCCTGACTTACCAATGGTACTGACCAATCCACAGCACTGCCACTCAGATATGACAAGATATGATATGATATGATATGATATGATATGGCATTTGTAACGCTCCTATACACAAGTGTTTCAAGGCGCGACGAGGCAGGGTGGGGGAACAAGGGGAGACAGACAACGATCCTACTAGGCCAGGTGTCATTCAGATTGCGCAAGTGCAAGGATAGGGGGACTGGGAAAAGTGCAAGGGGAAGGGGAGAGGGGAAAGTGCAGTACATGGTTAGTAGAATACAAGATAAATAATAGGGCCAGCTGGTGGCAAGTGCAAGGTAAGTGCCGTGAGAAGGGGCTGTAGGATACAGAGACAGTCCCGTAGTGCAGGTAGGCAGTGCAGGGAAGAGTGGCTGGGCCAAGGACCGAGATCGGTGAGTGGCCCAGTTGCAGATTCAGTGCAGGTTCAGTGATTTTGGCAGGGGAGAGAGGGAGAGAAAGTGGAGGCAAAGAGGAAGGGTTTGAGGTGCTTCTGGAACCGGAGATGGTTCTCCTCAAGTTTCAGGGAGGCAGGAAGGTTGTTCCAGAGGGAGGCCCCTGCTGTGGAGAGAGATCTACCCCCAGCTCGTTGCTTGGAGAAGCAGCTGACCCTGAGGTAGTTGGAGGTGGATGAGCAAAGAGCTCGAGAAGGAAGATATTTAGGAAGAGAGAGTTGAAGGTATTTTGGCCCAAGGCCCCAGAAGGCCTTGTGGACAGTGCAGAGGGTTTTGAACTTAATCCTCGCAGCCACTGGGAGCGAATGTAGCGATTTCAGTCCTGGAGAGATAGGGTCCCTGGGCTTGAGGCCAAGGACAAGTCTCGCAGTCCTGTTCTGGATGAGTTGCAAAGGGCGGAGAGTAGAGGCAGGAAGATTTAGATAGAGGCTGTTACAGTAGTCCAGCTTCGAGAGAACCAGTTCTCTGGAGACAGTGATCTTCTGGGGGAAGGAGAGGAAAGGAAGGATACCTCTGAGGAGGTGTAGCTGGTAGTGTGACTTCTTAGAGACGTTAGGTATGTGAGGAGAGAAAGAGAGTGTGGAGTCGAAGATGACCCAGAGGTTTTTTTGCCTTGCAGGTAGGAGCAGGAAGAGGGCCAAGGGAGGCCGGCCAGAGAGCTGCAGGGAAGGAGGGAGTGGTTGTGCCGATAAGTAGAATCTCAGTCTTACTGGCATTAAGGCAGAGGTCGTTGGCGGCACATCATTCCTGGATAGCAGAAAGACAGTCAGAGATGAGGGAAGGGGAAGAGGAGGCCGAGGGTAGCCTGAAAATGAGCTGGGTATCATTCGCATAGCACTGAAAGTTGGGACATAGAGCAGAGATGCGGTGAGCAAGAAGTGCCAGATATTGGTTGAACAGCCAGGGGGAGAGGTTAGATACCTGGGGGACACCAGAGGTAGAGAAAAAGATGTCAGAGAGGAAGGAACCCAGTTGGACCTGGGAGGGTCGATTGGAGAGGAAGGAGGTCAGCCACGCCAGAGCTTGACCAGTGATACCCAGGTTATCACGGAGACGGTTGAGCAGGATGGTGTGGTTGACAGTGTCAAAGGCAGAAGAGAGAACGAACAAAATGAGAACACAAGGGGTTTTAGAGTCAAGGTTTGAGAGCAGGTCCTCACCGATGTTCAGGAGAGCAGTTTCTGTGCTTCTGGCAGCTCTGAAGCCAGACTGATGGTCATGAAGACTACCAACAGATTCAGTATGGAGATTAAGCTGGGAGATGGCCAGTTTCTACAGGAGCTTGCCCAGGAAGGGAGTGATAGAGATAGTTAGCTGGGCAGGAGGGGTCGGAAGAGGGTTTCTTAAGAAGGGGGTGCACAAGGGAGTGCTTGAGGGGGGATGGGAAGACTCCAGAGGCAAAGGAGTGATTGCAGAAGTCAGCCAGGGCAGGCGCCAGGGAGTCGATGTGGTCCTTGATAGTTTTGGAGGAACAGGGGTGGACCTGTTTTGACGAGACTTTCATAGATCGGACTTGTCTCGAAACCTCATCAGCAGAAAACGGGAAAGGCAGAGAAGGAGGGAGGAGGGGTGGCTGGAGAAGGGCCAGAGCGAGAGCAGGGAATAGAGGAGGGGAGGTGATAGGAGGAGACTGAGGACAGGATGTCCTGAGTTTTTGAAATGAAGTGAGAGGCCAGTGCCGTGCAGTGGGCCTGGGAGGGGACAGGAGAGATGGAGACTGCAGCAGAGTTGGCCAGCTCCTTGCAGATTCTAAAGAGTTTGGCCGAGATGTTAGATGCCGCAGAGATGCGGGCTTGAATAAGGGCTCTCTTCTTAGTGAGAACGGAGAGCCGGTATTGCCTTTGGAGCAGGTGGCAGGCCAGTTTGTCAGAGGATGAACATGAAGCACGCCATTTCCTCTCTGCCACCCTGCACTTGCGTTTAATGGTGACGAGATCCGAGTCATACCAGGAGTTACATCTGGCTTTGGGCTTCAGGCGGATTCTCATGATAGGGGCAAGGATATCAAGGGTATCAGATATAGCAGAGTGGAGAATGGAGAGGGCTGTGTCAGGGTGGGAGTCAGCCGAAGGGGGGGGGGGTGAGAAGATGGTAGCGAAAGCCTCAACTGACACGCGCTTCATGGGTCGGATGACCGCGAAGGTGGGTGGCAGTGAAGAGGGTGGCTTTGCCTGTGGGGTAGGGAAGGTGAGGTTGGAGAGGAGAAAGTGATCACTCCAGGAGAGAGGAGTGGATAGAGGGACAGAGAGGGGAAGGTCAGAAGAGATCAGACCATCAAGAGTGCGCCCTGCAGAATGGGTCGGCCCAGACGGGAGAATAGAGAGTGAGAGAGAGTCGCAGATGTCGCGAAAGAGTCCAGAGGGAGGACAGGAGGCATCAAGGTGGATATTGAAGTCTCCAAGAAAGAGGAGTTGAGTGGTTGAGGACAGGAGTGAGGAGGAGAGGTCAGCCCACACAGAGAGGAAGGAGGAAATTTGACCAGGTGGCCGATAGATAGTAGCCATGGTAAGGGAATGGCTAGGAGAGAGAGAGAGTCAGCAGACAAGGCATTCAAAGGAGGAGTAGGTCTGCGTAGGAGTGGCAGTGGCAGGAATGAACTCAGGGAAGATAAGCGCCACACCCCCCAACACGGTTGGGCCTGGGCAAGGAGAGGATCTTGTAACCGTCAGGTAGGAGTGTGTCAAAGCTGGTGACAGAGCTGGCCGTGAGCCATGTCTCAGTGAGACCGAGGATGTCAAGGTCCAGTTCCTCAAGAAGGCGACAGATATCAGAGGAATGTTTGACGGCAGAGCGAGAGTTGAGAGTGGTAATGCGGAGAAGGTTGCCATCCTTGAAGGACTTCCGGGGAGGGGTACAGATCAGAGGTACGCCCTGTGGAGGTGAAGAAGAAGGAGCCAGAGAGAGGGCAGGGTGAGAGGGTGGAGGCAAGGTAGCCGAGGACAGAGAAGAGGGGACAGCAGGAGAGGAAAGGAAGTTGATGAGGCACAGGAAGCGTCTATCAAAGAGGTGGAGGTTGGCCTGAGGGCCTTGGACAAGACGGTCCCATTAGCGTAGACATTAATGATGGCCTTAGAGGAGCAGAAGGGGGCCAAGAGGACATCCCAACGGTTGCCACCATTAATGGGAGAAGAGGAGAAGGGAGAGAGCACAGAGACCATATGAAGGGTCCATTAGTCAGGGGAAGGCACGAAAAGGAGGATGTCAGTAAGAGTTTCCTTGGAGGAGGCACTAGTGTAGGTGACAGCGATAGGGAGGCCTGGATTGGAGACCAGGATATCCTTTTTAAACTTTTTCCTACCAGATTTAGTGAGGAGAGCAGGATAGTCAATGGAGAAGCAGTTAGAGAAGATAGGAGAGATAGAGAGCACCGTGGAATAAGGAGGGAGTGGGGGGGAAGACAGACGAGAGCAAGCGGACAGGAATGAAGCGGCAAGCCCTAATTTACCACATTTCAAAGCAACAGTAACACAGTAAATACGAATTAGGTACCCAGTGTAGAAGCCACCTAAGATTGAGAGTCCTGCGAGGGGAGAAAAAACCCTAGTTTACCACAATTACAGAGAAACAGTAACACAGTAAATACGACACAGTAAATAAGACAAAAGCAACCCACGCTTGGTCATTAGGAAAAGCCCCAGGTCTGCAAAGGAAATGAAGATGACACTGGTTCATGAATGTTGCGTACTTCTTGGGGTCCCCTGTAAATCGTTCAGTTGGACCTAAAGGAACTTCCCCAGGAAGGGTTATTTGTACTGGATTGGTGGAAGAAGTTGGTACAGGTGCTAGCGGAATGTTACCAGGCAATGGGGTCTGTCCTGCCTGTAATTGGAGCAATTGTCTACTTATTTAGTCGGTATGATCCTTAGTAACAATCAAATCCCTCCTGAGAGTGTTGTTTTCTTGCCTGGCTGAATGTACTTCAGCGCATAATTGTCCTAACAACTGAACTAACTGATCAGTCTCTGAAGTCTCCATGACGCCCAGGTGGATAATATTATTGAGGCTTTACGTTCTGTTAAGCTCACCTGGTATCCACGGAGACGTGGGTTCAATTCCAGATTGTCTTTATGTTTTCCCACCTCCCTTGGCCTCAACTCCTTCCTCCTCCTTGGGCCCTCTCCTCACATTAATATTGTAAAAGGTGGATTCTCCGTGCTGCTCCTCGTGGCAGGGGTTGTGTAGATGTGGGGGGTGAGCAGCGACCAAGTTACTTCACTGGTGCAAGCACCCCCACCGTGGGAATCCAGGCCTGCTGCGACTCTGTAGGTTTGCTGCTTTACAGTCTTTATATGCAGTTCTTAAGTTCCTCTTAGTTCGAATAATAATGTCTTGCTTCTTTCCTTTTAGGTATGGACAGGTATTTTGGTGTTGTCATGCAGTTTGAAGATGAGCATGGGCCGGTAGGTGAAAGCGTGGTATGCGCGATGCTGTCCGGTGAGTAATGCACGATGCGTGGTGCTGTTTCGCCTTTTATATTGCTAACCTGTGTCTTTTCTCTCCTTGCAGGTTGCGATGTGCCTCGCTGAGCGCCATAATGTTCCAGCAATGATACCAACCAGGAGGTGACTAACGAGGTAAGAATTGTGTGGCTTTCTTCATTCGGGAGGAAACGTGAGTAACGCTTCCTAATGCTGTCTTTCTTTCTCCTCTTTCCAGATTATGGTATTCTAGGATGCATGCAGTTCCGGATGGTGGAGTTCAGGTGAGTGGAACAGAAGTCAGCGATGGATTGAAGACAGGATACTGTTCCAGGTAAGTTTCGTAGTGTTCTTTCTCTCTCTGCAGGTCCTTGGTTTCAGGTAAGCTGGTATCAAAGAACTGGACACGGTGATCGTTACTCTGCCCACAGCAGAATAACGCAAAGCATGTTCTGCTGTTTGGGTGCGGTTTAAATAGTCTCAGGTAAAGTAGTCCAGGTAAAATAGTCCCAGGCCTGCCACACCCAAAGTAGTCCAGGTAAAGTAGTCCCAGGCCTGCCACACCCAAAAGACTAGACCGCATAGCTCAGTTCCTTGTAACTGAGCTATGTGTGTGCCTCCATGTTGGCTGAACCACCCTAAATTAAATAGTCCCAAGTAAATAGTCCCATTCAAATGTTGGTCTTCCTGATGGTTATGAGCCTGGTGCCAAAGGTGCCAGGACTGACTCCAAGAGAGTCTTGGATGAGGTTTTAAGGCCTTTGACCTGCCCCTAACTGGAAGGCTGACCTGCCAGTGAGGGCCAGGGGCAAGGGTCATGACAGCGAACAGCGGAGTGAGTGAGGCGAGTGTGTTCTCATGTGGGGACTCTGTGCTTTGAGTCTGTCATTTCTGCCTATTCTTGAGAGGTTGTCCTACGTGCCCTGCTAACACTGAAAATACCTGCTTTGAAGTGAGCAGCGTAACATGTGTGGCGAGTGTGTTCTCATGTGGAGACTCTGTGCTTTGAGTCTGTCATTGCTGCCTATTCTTGAGAGGCGTTCCCATCAGCCATGCTAAAACTGAAAATACCCGCTGGGAAGCAAGCAGCAGAGTGAGTGCAGTGAGTGAATTCATGTGTGGAGACTCTGTGCTTTGTGTCTGTCATTGCTGCCTATTCTTGAGAGGTGGTCCTCCCAGCCCTGCTAACACTGAAAATACTCACTGGGAAGCAAGCAGCAGAGTGAGCGCAGCGAGTGTGTTCTCGTGTGGAGACGTTCTGCTTTGAGTCTGTTATTGATGCCTATCCTTGAGAGACAGTCCTACCAGCCCTGCTAACACTGAAAATAGCTGCTGGGAAGCGAGCAGCGAGCGAGTGTGGCGAGTGTGATATAATGTGGAGACTCTGTGCTTTGAATCTGTCATTGCTGCCTATTCTTGAGAGGTGGTCAACCAGCCCTGCTAACGCTGAAAATACCTACTGGGAAGCGAGCAGCAGAGCAAGTGCAGCGAGTGTGTTCTCATGTGTTCCCGGGGGAACCCGGGTAGCACAGAACATACTTACCACTTGCTACTCAGCTGAGATTACGACTCATCAGAAATCTGTGACCGGAAGCATTCACGGGTAATCGTTTTCGTTGTTCAGTGGTTTTGATTGACTAGAAGGAAGATCCATGAGTTCTCTGACATTCACGCAGTAGAACACAACCACTGAAATAAATATTCCTCAGTGCTGGGCAGTATTATACCTTCGCAAACATCAGAAAAGGAAATGCAAAGGTAGTTTGTGAGTGTTAATTTAACATTAACCTCTGATTGATCACTTTCATCTACCTGTGGCTATTTTCTCACCTCAACCTTGTAATCAGGCAGATGTCCACATGCTACAATTTAAGAAGTGCAGTGGTAGTGTAATCTGGAGGGATGATTTAAAGGCACCGGAGCTGTTCAATATGCCAGAGTCGAGGGGCCAGGAACAATCCACATCACATCCCTTTCCCTTGTTTACCAGACACAGAATGAAGTGTTATCTGATTATGGACTTAATCAGATACGAACATCAAGTCCCTGCCCTGCATTACACATTATGAGCAAGTTATTCAAAATGAGTGAATCCAAATGACCTACACCACCAAATTACCTAAAATAGATACTACTAAATATCCTACTGACTAAATGTTCGTAGGACAGTTTGTAGTATCTATTTGGTGGTGTTGGTCATTTTTTCTCTTTTTTTTGGTTGGAGTAGCTGCAGGTATCCCCCGCAACACCTCGCTCACTATACTATAGCAGGGATTGTGGGGGACAGCACCGCAGTTCACCAAAACAAAAACTAAAACAAAAAAAGCTGCAGGGTGCCCCGGCAACACCCCATTCACAATAATCTGCATAGCATAGTATGTAGGGGTTGCAAGAGACACACTTGCAGCTGTTCTCACCAAAAAAAAGAATAATTTGCGGGTGCTGCAGGGTTGTCCCCTGCAACACCCTGATCGCTATACTTTACAGTATAGTGAGCGGGGTTTGCGGGGGACACCCCTGCAGCTGACCCGCCCAATAAAATCAAAGAAAAAAAGAAAAGTACCGTGCACCGCTGGTTCCCGATCACAGAAGTGAAAGGGAACTGGCTTTGCAGGGACCAGCTGGATGGAAGGAAAGGTAAGTAAGGGGGTGGGGATGTGGGAAGGGTTTAGGGTTTCTATACATTTGGGGTTGTTTTACTTTGGAGGACTGAATGGGAAATGTACGAACAATTTGTATTATGTACATTTCTCCTGCAGTCATTTCCTTCGCAAACATTCCACAGTAAAACAACCCCAAATCCTGTCAACATCCTCTATGAAGAGGACAATCACTAAGGGAGTGATACATAAAAGAACCTTGAGTGATAGCACTCTGTGTGAAGGAGGGTCAATGGATGTATTAATTTGGGAACAGAACGTGTGGACATGGACACATTGGAGGGGCTCCATACCTCATTCAATGAAAAAGTCATAAACATCTTTGAAACTAAAAGCCCCATATCTCCTGGTTCGAAAGGGAAAGGGCAATTGATTGAGAGTCATTTAAATACCATTTCTTCGAATAATGCAGTACCTGATTTCACCCTGTCTGCATCCAGACAAACCTCAATCGAACTGACTAAGGAGGTCTGTGCTTGGGAGTCATCAATGATAGGTCTAAATGGTTTGATTAATTCCTCCACTTTAAAAGATCTTGAATTTTTAAAGGAGGAAAGCAGACTGTAAACTACGAATGGGACAGAAATCATGTTTGGATACCAACACAAATGGAGGATGCACCAAGATCCAACACCAAGATCCAAGATCCAACATCCGTTCTCAATGAAGGGCCATCTACCTCAAACGAGACCCCACAAAATATCCCTGTACCAAATGATTTGACTGAAAATAATGGGGGAAAAAAGAAAAGAAAATTGTAAATCAAACGAAGTAGAGCAAAATAAATCTTCAAGGAAGGATACTGTAAAGCCCCAACCTCAGAAGTCAAAGCATCGGGGAAAATAAAATTCTTTAAGAAATTGAACAATATAGCTGATAAAGACACTTCCGAATCAACAAGAAAGAACTTGACTCAAAACAACATTAAATCCTCCTTGCAAGGACCCACTGAGATGTACTCCTCATTCCAAGGACCTGATGAGATTTATTGCAATTTGGCACTTGCTCCACAAAACGTACAGCCTGGGCAAAAAATCATCTAAATTAGTGTGGGCTTGCAACGGAGGATCTTAAATTGGTGGAAAAGTGTCCACTCCACTTGACGCCCATATTTTTAAGAGTCTGCAAAATCAAGTCATCTGCCGAATGTGGCAAAGAAATGTTTTGAGGCTTCTGCGGTTTGTAATATTGACCCTGAAACTCTTCTGAAGAAACAAATCCAAGAAGTTTCACAAAACATGGTAGGAAAGAATCATAAATCTGTTGAGTCAGCTTCTGGTCAAAACTTGGATACAAAGCTGATTGGCGAGGAATGATGTAATGGAAAGAATGTCCCCAGTCCGTTTGCTATACCAACAATTTGGTTAAAAAGGACAAATCCGATGAAAGCTAAAGTGAGCTTAAATAGGGGTACTATCTTGACCCTAACGAAGCAAATACCAGACCTTTATCTGTTATCCTCCCAAGATATTGATCGTATTAGTTTCGTATTAGTTTCCCATACGACCAAGTTACACACGTAGTTGAGATGGTGATGAAATCTCAATTGCGAGTGAGAGCTCTGCTGATTGTATCAGCTGATCTCGTAAATTTAGGCAAAGAAGTATGTGCGGACAGTCAAATTTTGGGCCAGTCGCAAACAGCTTGTAGGTAGGGTAGGTCTCCTCTAGGTAAAGATATGCAAAGGGGAGAAGATATGGTTAAAGGAAGAAAGTACCAGGGACCCAATAATAAAAACAAAATTTGGGCCTTATTGCCGGGAATTATCACAGAAGTGTTTCCGAAACTGACTTCCACTGTGGACTTATTTCAGTGGACGAGGGCTTCAAAATTCTTGGTTGAAATACGCGTGGCTCCAGTTCTTTCAAGGATATTAGGATGAAGAATTACATCTTTAAAGAACATGATGTTATTCTTCTACAAGAAACATGGCTGACAGACTCTATGCAATTGGATGGCTTTACGTCATTCAATCAATTGGCTACAAAAGTGGTGGTAGGAAGGCCATCCGGGGGACTTGTGTTAATGATACACAATTCAATTATAACAACTCTTGAAGAACTGCCGACCAAAAGACTGGGGATTCTAGATGTTCGGGTGATTTTTTTCAGCTCACTTTTTCTGTGAAGATCTTGTGCAAATGTATTTATATTGGAGCCCAGCGCATTCCAACCTGGCAGTTTTTTGAGAGGATTTGTCAGATTTGTTGTCAAATGTAAGAACTAACTATCATGAGTACAATATATTATTAGCGGGAGATCTAAATGCAGATGAGAATAGGAACTAGAGACATCCAGGGGGACATTTCAGTGAGGAATGGTCTGATTTGGTCACATTTCTATGAGGAATGGGACCTTTTTATTGACAATGGAACAATAAAGGGGGACATTCCAGCAGCAAAACCTGGGAAGTGGTTCTAAGTCCTCGACTATAGACTGTGTCATAATGTGGCAAAATCTATTTACAGTGTGCAGAGAGTTTAGAGTCGTTGATAAGGGCACTAGTGATCATATTCCTGTGTCAATATTCTTTGATCATCAAAAACCAGGCCCTAAAAAGTGTGTCTACCCCATGACCCTTCTAGTAAATCAAGGCAGAAACTGTGTAGTTAGGTGCAAGCGAGGAGGCACAAACTTATATTACAAATTGGAAGCCTTGATGGAAAGAACACATGATCTGTCCCAAGATTCATTGTCTAGTCCGGACTCTTTTGTTGAGCTTCTATGGGAAACGGACACACTGGTTAACTAACAGGGGCCTATTATATTTAAGCACCAGCACCAATATGATCTAGAAATTGCTGATCGCTAAAAAGTGTTGCAGCAAAATATAGGTAGTCTGCAAAGAGATGGTTTGTCTCCAAGTGTGCTGGCAAAAGAAATTAAATGTTTACATAATAAACATCATAATTGGTCATGGTCACAATGATTTGAGAGGATACATCTTGATGGCCTTAATATGTTAAAAGCTGTGGTTAATCCCAATTCTCGTAATTTCTGGAGTTCAATAAACGCTCCAATGAATGCAATTCCAATTTTCGCAATCTAATTGTATCAGCGACTCTACATGGACAAACCATTTTTTGGGTATTTTTTGAGGAACTGAAACCATGCCGGTGCCACTGTTTCCGGCATGCCAGAATGCGCATGCATGCCAACACAGAATCATCCGGAGTTTCAGGCATCACAGGTTGACTGACACAGTGGCATCGGCATGCTGTTGAAGTAGGATTTCTTACCGGCAGCTTTGTACTGAAGCCCAGTGACCATGTATGATTCAAATGGACTAAGATGTTTGAGTTTTCATAAAGCCCAGTTATCATCCTTAAAAGACCGTTGGGGATGTCCCAGCTGTTTGCTTGGTTTTGACCAGAGCATACTGTGGTCCACGGCACCAAATGCTGCCAAAAGATCTATGGAGGCCATATAAATAGAGTATAGTTTCCCCGCCCATACCAGATCCTGAATGCACTTTAACAGGAGGCCATTCAATGGTGTCCCCATGTGTCTCCTAAAGCCAATCTGCAATTTATTGATTCTCCCAGTCTCAGATGCCCACAGCTTGTGGTGTTGCAGTAGAATACTGGCAAACACCTTGCTGTCGGCATCTAATATGACAGGGGTCCTGCTGGCTATAGGGTTTTCAAGAGCTTGTAAGTATCCGCAGTGGGAGACCAAGCAGACGGGGTGTGGGTGAAAGCAGGTTTCCCGGGAGTAACAACAAATTGAGATCGCCATGATGGGTCTGCTTTTAACAAAGTAAGAGTCCAAGTGTGTGATGCACTGCGGAGAACCTTCCCTGACACCCCAGATTTACATTTGGTAATGCAATGTACCATGGGGGAGGAGAAAGAGGCTGTGCATTACATCCTTCGGGTGCAGGACATGAGGAGATTGGAAACAGGCACAGCTTTGAACCAATCAACCTTTTTACTTTATCATCAAGAGGGGCCTCCAGTAGAAGGTACCGAAGGCCTTAGATAAAATAGCTGGGATAGATGCCAAGGGTTGGCCTGAAATTCAGAGAATCATAGTACACCACTGTAGGAGGATCAAAAAAAGAGAGAGAGAAATCGCTCAAAGGAGGTTGGCAGATGAAGCTAAGCTTGTACAGAATAAATTGGTGAAGGTCGCTGCAATTACCACAGCCCTACCCACTGAGAGACAGGGAGGATGGGTCAGGTGGTTCACTGGCAAGGATGGCAGCAACCTGGTCCGCAAACGGGCAGTAGCAATGGGCTGGCGAGGTACAATACGAGGCCCCCCAATCACAGGGAAGGCCTACAAGAAGACGAGGTGGGTACAGGGGACAGAGAGGGGGGTTTGGAGGTCAGGGAGGTAAAGGTTTTAGAGGACAAGGGACTCACGGAGGGGACCAAGGTTCATGCTGGAATTGTGGGAGGTGGGGACATTTTTCAAGGGAATGGCACTCTCGAACTGTGGGATACTATCAAGGACCCCCGCCCACTGGAAATGACCAACAATTTTGTCACCCTCATCCAGGCAGCCCTTATGGACTGCCGATGGGTGGTCACAGGCAACAAGAACAATAATATGACGATTACCAGCAGGGAACACAACAAATTCAACAAAGACAACAAGCACCACAGCAAGGCATGCAGCCCAAGTGGCTCAACAGAACACAATGGGAAACGCCCAGCCGAACATTTTCGCTACGATGGCCAATGGTGCCATTTCGCAAAAACAAAAGTGATTGCGGACAGCATTTTCTCCATCCCACAAACTCACATACCCAGATTAGGACAGCCCACAGAAAGTACTTGCGTGCCCAGTCCCATCGACTACCCTATGTTCAGAAAAGGAACCACTGGTGGGGGCAGAGATAGGAATCAAGCAGTTCATCTTCATGGTGGACTCAGGAGCAGAAAATGTGCCTTATGGAGGGCCGGTTTCCTCTCTCGGGCAGACATTTGGGAACGCAGCATTTTTCTGGGCAATTTTTTTACATTTTTTTTTATCTTTATTGGTTTTGCAAGAAACAAAAAGAGGCAATCAGTATTCAGACAAAGTTATACATCTTCCAGAGGTACAAGTCGGACAAACGATGCAAACTAAAACAATTTACTGGAATCTCTTAGTTGTGCGACAGTCCCAATTACCCGGGTATGTCTCCTTGACTGTTCGCCGTAACCCACTCCCACCCCCCCCCCCCCACTTGGGTTGGTGTACATCACAAGTGCAATTATTTGACAAAAGTATTAGTATCGTACGGTTGACACAGTGTCACATCTGGCAGTACCATGGTTGCTGGAAATGGGACTCTCATCCTTTGTAGTGTTCTTTGAGCAATGCATCATTCGGTCAGGCTTTTGGGGGTTCCTCTGATTGGGAGTCGTGAGTAGGTGCGATATATTTATTCTTGAAGTTCATCCATCGGGTTTCACATTTCGACGATTTATTATGCAGGGAGGCAGTGATCGTTTCCATCACATAAATGCTCGTGGCCAGTTTGATCCACTCGGTCTTACCTGGAACCAGAGGAGATTTCCATTTGATCGCTATCAGGGCTCTCGCCGCCAGCAATAGCTGGGGGACCAGGCCTTTCACCCAAAACCAATCCTCCTCGTCTCTTTCAAGGCCAAACAAAACAAGGTATGGGTCGAGTTCCCTATGGATGTCATCTACCTCCTTAATCCATCCCAGAACCTCAGTCCAAAACACTTTGATGTGTGGGCAGCTCCACCACATGTGCCAGTAGTTGACATTTTCTCCACAATTTCTCCAGCATTTCGGGCTCCTTGACTGGGACATTTTAAAGAGTCGAAGCGGATCGTAATGCCATCTGTGTAGGAGCTTTATTGCATGAAGCTTATATTGGTTGGATATGGAGGATTTAGGTGCAGCTCTGCACATTAAGTCCCATTGATCGGGGAGTATCTCTTTGCCGAAGTCTTTTTCCCATCTGCCTCTAAGGGGTTCTGTAGTTCCACCTCCTGCTGCTAATAGCGTTTTATACATTACAGATACAAGGCCTTTCATTTCTGTTCTGGAGTCTAGGAGTTTCTCAAAGGCGGTAAGGTCTCTTCTCAATGTTTCTCTCCATTCAGGTCTCGTTAACACCTCTTTTAGCTGGATAAAGTGAAATGTCGATAAAGTACCTAGCCCCAATGCCGTTGTCAGATCAGGTAATGTGATGAATGAGTCCTTTCTCTGGAGTTGTCCCACCCTTTCCAGGCCCGCCTCGTACCATGACTGGAACCGCTCTAGATTCGGAATATGGTCATTTATGCCAGGAGACCACAAGTGAACGAGCGGGATGGCCAGGTGGTGACTTCTCGCATCTCTTTCCCAGTGCGCCATATGTCCCATATGGTAGTCACCATATGGTGTTTAATTTTCCTCTGGACCCATTGGTATGGTGAGCACAGCCACTCTGCCACTGTGGCAGGAGACATGTAGTGGTTGTCCATCTGAACCAATTGCAGGTGTTTGTGGTCCCTAAGGTGTGGGATTAGGACACGCAACTGGGCGGCTTTATAGTAATTTCCCAGATCAGGAAGGCCTATTCCTCCCCTGTCTTTGGGGAGAATAAGTGTGTCGTAAGGGATCCTCGGTCTCTCATGATCTTTCAGGCATCTACAAAGAATTTTCTGGGCATCTCGATCGGTAGCATCTGAAAGGGGTAGAGAAAACGGGGGAGGCACACCATCTTGATGGCGTTGATACGCCCCACCCAAAAGATCGTCAGTTTGCTCCATTTCTCGAGGTCTCTCTCGAAGCAACGGAGGAGCAGGGGGAATTTAGCCTCGTAGAGGTTGTCTAGGGTTCTGGTGATCTGTATACCCAGGTATCGTAATGTCGTGTGTTCTACTTTGAGCCCTAAGGGGAGGAACTTGGCGTCATTTTCATCCGGGGTACCTTGGAGGGGAAAGAGCATGGACTTTGACATGTTTACTTTAAACCCAGAGAACCGACCATGTTCTTCTATTAGAGTTAGGGCATGAGGGATGGAGGTCATAGGTTTAGCTAGATGTAGAAGGATATCATCAGCATACAACGCTGCCTTATATTCTGTCCCTCCCAGCTGTATTCCCTCTATTCGGGAGTCGTTGCTAATTTTTTGAGCCAAGGGCTCGAGGGAAAGTGCAAGCAGGATCGCGGAGAGTGGACATCCCTGTCTGGTCCCCCGTTGCAGTTCAAACCACCTGGAATATTCCCCATTCACAAATATTGATGCTTTCGGAGAGGCGTATATTGCTTGTATCCCATCACGGAATTTGGGGCCTATCCCTACTTTCTGGAGGACTGCACCCAGGAAATCCCATTCCACCCTATTAAAGGCTTTTTCTGCGTCGATCGATAGGAGGGCCGGATCATCTAGTAGACTGTGCCCTACGTGGACAAGATGTAGAGTTTTACGCATGGTGTCGGCAACCTGCCTTCCAAGAATAAATCCAACCTGGTCAGGGTGGACCAACTTGGGCATTAAAGTTTCCAGTCTGGCAGCCAATACTCGAGCATAAATCTTCGCATCGAGATTAAGGAGGGAAATGGGGCGATATGACCCACATAGTTTGGGGTCTCTACCCTCCTTAGGGATAACAGTTATGAGGGCTTTCTTAAAGGAATCCGGTGCGATCCCAGAGCTCACTATCTCATTAAAGAGTTCCGTGAGGATGGGTGACAGTTGATCGGTGAAGGTCTTGTAGAAGCTGGCCGTGTAACCGTCTTCACCCGGAGACTTCCGTAGTGTAAGCTGTTCGATTGCATCTCGTGTCTCGTGTTCGGTTATTGGACTATCAAGAAGTTCGGCCTCTGTGTGTGTTACTGTAGGCATAGTGATTGTGGACAGGTAGGAGGATATGTCCGAATGAGCCGAAAGCAGCTCGGAGGTATATAGGTTTTCATAAAAGTTGCCAAAACGCTCGGGTATTGAGTGGGGTGGGTGCATCGTGGGATTGGTGGGCTCTATTATCTCTTTCACCTTGCGTTCCTCCCTCCGTTCCCTGAGCCTGGCAGCTAAGAGTGCATCAGCCTTGTCCCCCTTTTCATAATATGTCTGTTTCAGGAATTGCAATTTCCGCACCACCTGGCCATGTTCTAACAGCCGTAGTTCCTCTCTTTTACGGTGGGCCATGTCTAGTTTGGTGGAGTCCACCGCTGTTTTATCTCTTAGTTCCGCCTCCAGCTGGTGTATTTCATTACGCAGTTTGTCTTCTACAATCTTACGTTCTCTCTTTTTAGAGGAGCCCTCGCGTATTAATATGCCTCTCCAAGTGGCCTTCCCAGCTTCCCAAATCACTTGTTTGGAGACCTCCCCGTTGTCGTTCATCTTGAAATATTCTTCGATCTCGGTCTCCAATGCGTTTCTGAACACTGCGTCGGTCCAGAGGGACTCATTGCAGCGCCAAGATCCCCCAGCGACAGGTAGGTCGGCCCAATTGACGTCTGCTAGCACCATGACATGGTCTGACCATGTTATCGGGACAATCCTAGAGTAACTTGTGGACCCTGCAAGGTCAGGCGAGAGGAATATATAGTCTATGCATGTGAATGTGCCATGGGGGTTTGAGTAAAAGGTGAAGCCCCTTTCGTCAGGATGTTGTGTTCTCCACACATCCCGTAGATCGTATAGCTCCATCATGACGGCAAATTCAGTACGGTCCCCTCTATGCTGGGTCCGCGTGTCGGGGTTGCCTGGCCTCCAGTCTACGGATGGGTCCACCCACTGGTTAAAGTCGCCTCCTATAATAAGGTGACCTGCAGTTTCCAGTACTATTTTGGGAATCGTTTTCTGAAGGAATGCAGCCTGTCCGCTATTAGGTGAGTATATTGTAGCAATTGTGACCTGAACTCTTGCAATTTTCCCCACTATCAGGAGGGCTCGTCCACTCACATCCGACCAGGTCTTCTCTAGTGCAAACCCAACTCCCTTCTTGATGAGAATTCCGACCCCTCCCTTCCTGAGCAGACCAGAATCCCGGAATTCCATTCCTCCCCGATTCCCCAGAACCGTCCGCTCCTCCCCTCTCGCAAATTTCGTCTCTTGAAGGAGGAGAATGTCTATGCCGGATCTTCGGAATTCTCTGTGCACCAGCGACCTCTTAGTAGGGGAATTCAATCCCTTCACATTGATGGTCCCAATTCTGAGGAGACCCTTGCCCTTAGACTTCTCATATGATGCCATCAGCGGTTTGTAGTCTAGGATCTTTCACCACCAGCGGCCAGAGAGACAAGTGGATACCCTGTGTCATCTTGACTGTGATACTTTGAAGCGAACGCAGTGTTATCTGTACATTTCCCAAGTGTTCGTTACCTCTCTCCCCTTTTCCCACGTTCCACCATAGTTGATGGCGCTCGCTTGAGCTTACGAACAGGGGGTGCTGCGTAGGCAGCTGTTGACGGCGTCCGGAACGGACTAAATGAGAGTATGCAGTCCGTCGGTGGACCATCAGTAGGGACCGTTGCCTCACGGTCTCAATCAGATTTACCATCGCAACTTAAGGGTGAGCCCCCATCTCTTTCTCCCCTCCCCCAAACATTATGCAATTTCAACAATAATAACAACAAACATGTGAAAGTTTCAACGTTACGTGTGGTTCTCAGGTCCTCCCGCAGGAGTTCACATTGCCTCCCATTCCAGGGGGGTGCCCCGCCCGCGGCGGCACCAAAGTGGCGGATTTCGCCATGTCGCAACATTCGCGGGAGAATGTTAAGTAAGAGAAGCTGCCTGAGATTCGTGCTGGCTACAGCCATAGCTGAAACTATGTGTTTCAGCTATGGCTGTAGCCAGCACGAATCTCACGCAGCTTCTCTTACTTAATCATGGTCAGGGGTGTTGTTGGGGCATCTATATTTTCTCGATCCCTTTACCCTCTTGCGCCTGGGGCCCTGGAGCTCCCACTGCGATCCCGGTCGCTTGTTGTCGCCACCTTCCTTGCCCCGCGGGTCCGTGCCAAGGAGATCGGCGATGCAATCTTTGATTTCATCTTCAGAGCATAGGACTATTTTCCTGCTGCCATGCTCAAAGGTAAGCGAGAAAGGGTATCCCCATCTGTACCTTATGCCCTGGTCCTTAAGCCATTTCATCAGGGGGCTGCAAAGGCGTCTCAGGGCTAATGTTAGCGAGGATAAGTCTTGAAAGATGGTGATTTGAGTTCCTCCCATTGTGAGCGGGCCTCCAGACCTGCCTTCTCAAGAATTCTGGTTTTGTCTTGATATCGATGAAATTTGGCCAGGACAGAAGGTGGGCCACCAGGCGGCCCACCAGCTCTATGTATGCGTTCCGTCTTAGGCTCATCGATGTCTTCATCGGCGGTCAATATTTTAATGATGTCGTGGATGGTGTCTTTGAGGTCTTTTTCAGTTTCACCTTCACGTTCTGGAATACCAAAAAAGCAGAGGTTATTCCTCCTCTCCCTGTTTTCTAAGTCATCCATCTTGAGCCTCGCCTCAACCTCCCTTTTTTCGATGTTTCGGATCCGTACATCCATCTGAGCTTCAAGCGTATCAATCGAAGCCTGGTTATTCTCCGCACTTTCCAATCGTTCTTCAAATCTGTCCATTCTCTGGGTGATTTTGTCGATTTTACCGCCGAGGTTGGCTCCCATGTTTTTTATTTCAGTCAATAGTGTGCAATGTCTCCTTTGGTGGCAGCAGCACCTGCTTCCGATGGGTCCGTGGCCATAGCACCTGTAGTTCTGCAGGGCAGAGGGGACGGTTCATAGGCAAATCTGGCCAGTTTGTGGCGTAGGTCCATACGGCGAAACCCGGATTAGAGGAGGCACACGCCCCTGAGTAGGGGGCCCTACCCTCTATGAGGATGCGCAGGTTGCAGGATCAGTATTGTCCTCAATCTTCAGCACTTCGTGTGATATGGGTCAACACCTCGATTCAGCTACGCGGGGATGATCATGGGGCGGGGGCCCGATGCGACTCCGGGACCAGGGGCGCGGGATCTCACGCCAAGACTGGGTTAATTCGTGCATTGCCAAGCGACCAGTCTTGCGGCCTTCGTTGAGGCTTACCTTGCCTCACTGCCGGGTACCTGTCTCGTAGGGGGCACAGTGTTTAGGCAGTCCTTGGTGTCCCCAGCGTGGGCTATGTGTGGTTCAGGAGTGTGCGTGGGCAGAGGAACTGCACTGTAATTGGTGCGGGGCCAGCAGACCACCTTTGTTCCTTCGACGTAGTGTGTTGTGCCGGGAGCGTATGGCCCAGGCAGCAGACAGAAAACCAGAGTGACAGTGTGGAGATCAGCGTTTCCTAAAAACCGCGTTATGTGATGTGTCCTCTAATCCACGTGGCATCCAATGTCCATCTCCTCTCACAGCATTCAGGGGGGTCGTATGCAGCGTCACTGCAGGGGGGGGCAGCTAGCGCCAGAGCGCTCGACCGCAGGGGCCCCTAGCACGCTGCAGGGATTCGCGCTGGCCCAAAGCGGCTCGGCGTAGGAGGATGCCTCTTCTCCTCCGGTGCAGCGGGAGGCAGCAAGTCTAGCAGCGGGATGAGCCGCGAACCCCCGGACCGGGATGCAACACCTTGTGAGGCCAATGTGTCGTCCGGCTCGAGCAGCACACAGCCCCCGGGGCACAGTTCACAGCATGAGCTCCGCGGCAGGGATTGGGGTCATGCGTATTACGCGGCGCCCCCGGGCACGGGCCCTGGCACCGCAGAGTTTCGCATTTAAGTCCCTCACTCACCCCGTGCAGCCGCTTGGTATCCTTGGGAGTCCTTGGGCTCGCCGCCTCTCAGAGGTTTCACGCAGCGTCTCCCACGAGCGAAGGAATAACCTCCACAGGCCTGGGGCACAGATATTCACCGCTGGCAACGCATGTCGCACGGGCCACGCAACACCAATGTTCACGCCTCCCGTGGCATAGCGGGTAGGCACTCCTGGAACTGCCGATTTTTGTCGGGTTTTTTCTTAGCTCCGGGGGGGTCCCTTCAGGTCGCAGAATCTCGAACTTTCGTGGGGGGGTCCATCAGCGGGGGCTCATACCGCTTATTGGGACCACAGGGACGGAGCTCACACGGGAGGGATATTCATCTGTGCGCCCCCTGGTGGCCGATCCCTTCTGGGCAATTTTAAAGGTTCCCTACACAAAGGATTTGGTAATAACGGTGGGAGGAAAAACCATTCAAGCACCCCTATTGTATCACAAAGATTTGCCCATAAATTTGCTGTGGAGGGACCTCCTTAGCAAGCTTAACATGACTATCTCCTTCACAGAACGGGGAATAGTGTGTTCCACCCCAGGGGTATGTCCAGTACGAGCAATGTTAATGATCAGCACAATGGCAAATGAAGTTGCAGTGAGGGGAGACCCCACAGATGTTGACATGTTCATCTATGGGATACAGGTTCTAGCTAGAGTAGTACCTGAAATAACATGAAAAGAAAGGAGGGCGCCATCTGACTTTGTTTTTCGCCCTGTGGTAAGCCCAGAAATTGTGCCTGCCACAATCCTCTCAATTGACCTACAGGGGGTGCAGGTATCGGGTAAATGTATTGTGGCAATAGGACTTGACACACACAGATGTAAGTGGAGAACAGTGTTATGGATTGACCCAAATATAGCACTGCGAGATATTACTGACGTAGAGCTGTTCACTGACAGTGACACTGATGGTGAGATAATAATGGAAATATGTGTGCCATGTGACATCATGATTCAACACAGAGAGATAAATAACCCCCTCATAGCCCGTGTCAGTGCACACCTTCGGTTTTTGATGACAATATGAAACAAGTACCACCAGAGCTGTAAACAACAGGGCCCCATGATGTAGGGCTCCTGCAGGGAGTAACTCCCATTAAAATAAAAGTGAAACCCTGCGCAGTACCACCCAGAGTAAATCCATAGAGGCATAACAAGGAATAAATTAAACAATAAATGCAATTGTACCATCAAATTTGCCATGCAATATTGCTATCTATCCCATAAAAAAGGCAAAGGGCGGGGCTTGGAGGATGATACTGTATCTCCGCCCACTTAATAACATCATACAAAAAGAGTTCCCCTTAGTGCCAAACCCTGCATCCGTTTTATGCAGCATCCCATAAGAAGCCACGTGTTTCACAGTTGTAGACCTGAAGAATGCCTTCTTCTCAGTGCCACTCGACCCCAGCTGTCAGTACTTAACAGCATTTACCTTAGGGGGGAAAAGATATGAACATTGCAGGTTATCTCAAGGTTACTGTGAGAGTCCCAGCACATTTAACAGAATTTTCCATGAAGAGCTTGGCAATATTGATGTAAAAAGCACACTAATTCAGTACATAGATGATCTCCTTATATGCAGAAAAAATGAAGAGCAATGGATCGCAGACTGTAAGACTGTATAACATTATTAAACCTCTTAGCAACAAAAGGGTACATGGTGGACAAGGGGAAATTGCAATATTGTTTAACAGAGGTGTTGTACCTAGGGCAGCTAATATCAAAGGATGGCAGAATAATTGTACCAGACAGAGCAACAGCAATATACCATACTCTGATGCCCAAAACGGTGAAGGACATGCAGAAATTTCTCGGCATATGCAATTATTCCCAGGCATAGATCCTACATTATGCTGCATACACACGCCACCTTCTCCAAGCACTGAAAGAAGACCAACAGAACAGCATTCCATAAAATGGACACAAGAGATGATGACACAATTCCTTAAACTACAAGATCTCATCTCAACAGCACCCGTCCTAGCGACTCCAGATTATGATTGAGAGTTTTATTTATTCTCACATTGCAATGGAACACTAATGACAGCAGTATTAACGAAAAAAACATTGTTAAGCCACAAGCCATTGGCCTACTTCAGTGGCACATTGGACTCAGTGATGCAAGGGCACTTTGCGTGCAAACAAGCTCTCGCTGCAGCAGCCTTCGCGATAGAAAAAAGCGGCACCATAGTGATGGGCTGCTCTGTAACGCTATTTGTTGAACACTCTATGTTTGCTATACTAGAGAGGTCATAATCCACACTCACCACACAGAGAGCAACTGCATATGAAATAATAATATCAAGTCAAAACAAACACGTTGTACGGTGTAAAACTGGAAACCTAGCCACGTTCATCACAGAACCCTGCACGGTGGAAGACATGCAGGTACACGACTGCACTGCATATGAGGGAGAAGGAGATGAAAAGTGAAAATGCCCCAGAGGGAGGTGAGATATACTTTGTTGACAGGTCAGTGTCCATTGACTGTGAGACAGGAGAAAAACACGTAGGGGCAGCAGTGGTAAGAATTGCAGGGGAAAAATACGAATTGATAGTACAGAAACGCCTCCCCTCACATTTTTTGGCACAAGCAGCAGAACTTATAGCATTAATTGAAGCAATGCATACAGTTAAGGGGTGCGCAGTAACAATTTACTCTGACTCAGCATATGTGACAACGACGGTACACTCCGGCTTGTCACGATGGTGACGAAGAGTATTTAGGAGAGAAGATGGCTCTCCCATCCAACATGCAAAGTTGTTAAATGACCTAATTGAAGCATTAGCAGAGCCATCAGTAGTGGCCTTAGTGAAGTGCCAGGCACACACAAATAACACAGACACAGTGTCACTCAGGAACGCAGCAGTGGATGGCGCCACAAAGGAAGCAGCATACTTTAACGTCCCCCAAGAAGTAGAATGTGTAGTAAAAACACCCACACAAGACGACAAGGAAGAGGGGTACAGTTCTACGCCTATACTTCAATTAATAGAGTTACAGAGACACGCCCCACCAGATGAGTAGGTACTATGTGTTAAACGGGATATCACATTGTACCTCCTTTATTGTATATATTGGCCTAAGCCCAGTTGCTCTGCGAATAAATCCGCGTTGCAAGGTTCTGACCTTAGATCGATTTAGCCGCCATTTTAGGTTTATCCGCCATTTCGATTCTCACTCCAAAGTCATCCTGTGTTCTAAATTGGTGGACAGTGTTCTTCTGTTTGTAACTTGCCCGTCTTGACCACTACATGACATTAATGCCTAGTCTGCCCGCAGGCCAAATGTTAGTGTCATGTAAGGAGACCTTGTCCTTCGTTGACCTGTAGATCAAGGATTACCTGTGCCACCAAAACTGATCCGCGAGCATATAATAAGCACAATGTTGTTTAAATACTGAATGTGAACACTTGTAGAACTGCATTGTATGAAACATGTACGAAGGCTTAATGTTAAATCCAAAGGTACACTGTTGCCATTGTGACTTATTTGTGTGTAAACTAGGAATAATCCATATGCATATAGGTGAATAAATTAGAAGTGAACGCGGCACGAACCCCTAGCCCTAGGAATGATTAACCTGTAGATGGGCTGGACATCATGTTAGAGAATTGTATAAAAAGAGTGAGTGTTCTGATGTACAGCCCCACTCACTTCTCACACTGAAAGGCTGGTATTCACTGTGATCTACTGAGGGCCAGATAGCTATCTGATATTTTGTTCCTTTGAAAATAGTTCAGTTGTAGAATAAAGATCTGTGTATCTTTGTAAGCCTGTGTTTGGTGTATTTCCTTTTGTGGTGCTCAGTTTCAATATTCTCTTTTTGCTTTTACATATGGACAGAGAGAAGATGCAAACAGTCATCCACAGACTTACTCTGGCGTCAGGAAATTACAGAGAAATTACAGAGATTAACATTCCAACAGCTCCACATCACAGCACATGTGACAAGACAACACATGGCAGCAGACATCCAGGAGGATTGGTTTGTTCCCAAATTACAAGAACACTTAAGGAAATGAATAATAGAGATACAGTCCAGGTATGACCCTCAGAACATTGCTAGGAACACTGTCTCATCAGGGCCGTTCCAAGAATTACACATTGACTATGCCGACATGGGTGAACGGTGTAACGGAGCAAGGTATCTTATAGTTGTGGTGTGCCCCTTCTCACGTTGGGTAGAAGAAGGACCCTGTGCACACCCAAACACCAAGTGCGCAGCCAATTTCCTGGTGAGGGAGGTGTTCCCAAGGTGGGGAATATGTGATGTGATTTGTTCAGACAACGGCACTCACTTTGTAAATGACCTCATCAAAGAAGTGACCACATTGTTATGGGTGAAACATAAACTTTGTTCTATTTATCAGCGCACGCTCACAGGATGGTAGAAAAGATAAATTGCCTCCTCAAGAGTAGATTGTCTAAATTATGTCACACCCTCAAGAAAAATTGGGTTTACTGCTTGCCTCTAGCACTGTTCAAGCTCAGAACACAGCCAAGTAAGGACCACCATTTGAGCCTGCACAAAATAGTGACGGGAAGGCGCATTCAAACGCTGCTCTCTCCAGTAAGAAGAGCATCAGATGCTCACAGAGCTGCCACAGTGCTAGTTGATGAATTCAAGGAATATCTCACCCAAGTGACACGCGCTGTGCGGAGCATAGTGAAACAAATAGCGCCTCCATTTACACGAGAACATGAAACTGATACAAACAGCCAACCACCAGACAGCCCAGCAGTACAGCTAATGCCCAGTGAAAGCGTATATGTGCGCAGTTTCACGAGGAGATGGAACTCCCCATGATTCCATGGCCCATATGAAGTCATTTATTGCACACCGTCCGCAGTAAAAGTTAAGGGGTTGAAGTACTGGGTGCATCTTTCAGATGTAAGAAAGGCACATGAGAGCACAGTACCCCATGGTGAACATTCACAAGAGCAAGATAGTGCAATACCCTAAATAAAAATTTACCAGAGGAATGTGGAGTGAAAAGAAAAGAAAGAGAAATATAAACAAAGAAATTATATATGAGTATTGAGTATTAAGAAAAAGTAAACATATGTATACATGTATATTGCACTCTCTCTCTCTCTCTCTCTCTCTCTCTCTCTCTCTGTCTCCTTCTGCTACAAGTAAACAAATGATTCTACCTCGTTAGTGTACTTTCACACAATTTACTATAGAGATGTAAATAAGTATTATAATGATTTGTTGGGGAAGGAAAAGACGAGGCGCGATTTATTTTTGTGTACTTAACACATTTGTATCACCCCTTCAGGTGGAAACATGGGGGAAAGGAGGGCCCTCACTAATCACACCAAAAATGTAGATAGTGATAGGGGAGAAATTAGTGCTACTAGAGCATACAGCTATGAGTGTGGCCTCTATTTTGTGGCCATTGTTGTTTCTGTGATGTTATTTTGCCTAGGTCTGTACTGGAGTATCACCTTTATTTTGGGTGATATAAAGGAGGTGGGGGTGGGATACATTTAATACAAGAAGAGTCAAGCCTCATTTGGAATGGGTTCAAAGTAATGTGGGCCCACAATGCTTCTTTAAACGCCAATCTGACCACCCTGCAAAAAAAACGAACTGTCAAAACCCCAATTTTTACATACGCTCCTATGGCTTATGATGTTGATAACGTATCCAATGAGTATAATGTTGATTATCATATGTTCGGTGTTCTGGGATCACCATATGTCAATATGCACACAACTAAAGAACCTACCTCAGACGACTATAATATGCACTTTAAATCCTATGTCCCAACCACACAAATGTATCCAGTGTCACAATCTTGGCAGAGTGGTAACGAACAAAATGATGAAACATGGACAGTCATGTTCCCTGTACGATATCAAAAGGTGAAAAATCTACACAGTGATCAACGGGGGAAAGAAGGGGTTAAAATGCATACCATGGCCTGGGATTATACAAATTAGAAGACCACCGCCACCCTGATCAGTCCAATAAATTGTTTTCAAACATGAGTGCCACAGCTAAACAAGAAACAAATGAGAAATGCAATGTTTTTTTTTAATACCACATTTTATTGTTTTTTTGGAAACACAAAACATACAGCCCCACACAGTGGGGTAAACAAAACTTCCCATACCCACCCGCCGACAACTCCCCGCTGTGGTCCCTTACCAACGAACTGCAAAACATGCCACAACATTTGTCCCTTTCGCATTACACCCACCAGTCCATCTGCAAGTCTCTGGATAGCGTAACAATACAATATTATAAGTTACTTTAAGTGCGCCTCTTCCCAACTTTGCCATATCTTTTGAGCTTTTTCTGGGCACACTCTGGCAGTATAGACTCTCTTTTCCATCGCGATGCATATATCCACGTCCGTGATCCATTGGTCAAGGCTCGGTGGCCTCTCGGAGCCCCAAAGTTGTGCTATGTTCTTTTTAAGTATCGCAGTGGTGGTAGATAAGAGCGCTCTCTCATACCTTGTTAGATCAGTGTCTCCTTCTATCCCCAGCAATAATTGCTTTGGATTTGCAAGTATCCTCTTGCCCATTACCCTTGACAGTTCTTCACAGCACTGTTGCCAGTATTGTTGAATGATGGCACAGTTCCACAGGATATGATAATAGGAGTCTTCCTCCCTCTTACATTGCAAACAGTATGAATTCGTAGCCTTTCCCCACTTGAACAGTGCCACCCTTGGGTAATAAATCCTATGTAGTATCTTCAGTTGAATTAATCTAAGCCTGGAGGAGATAGTTGATTCTCTGGGGTACATCAGCGCAGTCACCCATTCCTCTGGGAGTATATCACCCACCTCCCTCTCCCACTTGGCTTTCAGGCTCGACAGCTCTTTCGTAGCAAAGGAGTTAATAGCACTGTACATAGTCAAAGTGACCTTCTGTTTAAGCAGTTCTGGGAATACATTACGTTCTAGTGGAGAATAATCAGGTATGTCACTCAATTCAGGGAGATGGGCCTGCAAAGCATGTTTGTGCTGGATATAGTGGTATTGTTCGTTGGGGGGAGTGCAAAGGTGGCAGCTAGATCCGCAAATGCTATTATTACATTTTCTTTCATCACATCACCAATTTTCGAAATACCTAGTTGGGCCCATGCTTGCCAGTTAGGGAGTTTGTTCACCTCAGGGAGATATCTGTTCTTCCAGAGTGGTTGTGCTAGAGTTAGTTTGTTATCCCAACCTAGGTATTTATGTGTATCTGCCCAGACTAGGGTTATATGCGACAACATGGATGGGCCAGCGGGTCGCTCTTTTTTCCGGTGGCTCATGATTGGTCTTTCTTGTGCGTCAGTTTCTAGTATTATGTTATGCGGTAGAGTGGTATCCCCATGCTTTTGGTCATTCAATATTGCCATTTGACTGGCCAGTAATAGGTCTGTAGCCGGGGGACGCCCAATCCCGCCCTCCCATATGGATCTTTGTAGGGTAGTAAGTGCCATTCGTGGGTGCCGCCCTTTCCATAACAACTTCCTAAGTGTTTGATCTATCTTATGGAACTCACTGGGTGCCATTGATAGTGGTGCATTTTGTAGCACGTAGAGAAAACGGGGGAGGGCCATCATTTTGAAGAGTGCCACGCGTCCCAGCAATGTGAGTGGTAGGGACATCCAGTGGCGAACATCAACTTTGAACCTGGTCACCACTGGATGTAAGTTTTTCCCCACATAGTCAGTTAGTTTGTGTGTGATTTGTATACTGAGATATCTGAATTGTTCCCTTTCAATACGGTAGGGGCACACATCTGGTATCGCAATGTCTATATGCTTCACCGGGAATAGTATGCACTTTGTCCAGTTGACGCGGAGTCCGCTGAATGCGCCATATCTCTCTAGTAAATGCGACACAACGGGGCAGGAAACTTGCGGGTCCGCCAGATAAATTAACAGATCATCCGCATATAAAGACACTCTGTCTTCCCAGCCGTCCGCCCACCTGAAGCCACTCCATGTTTGCGTGGATCTTAACAGGATTGCTAAAGGTTCGATTGCTAATGCAAAAATCAAAACTGACACGGGGGGGCCTTGTCGTGTGCCCTTACCTAGCTGGAAGGGTTCGGAAGTATACCCATTCACTCTTGTTACTGCCACTGGAAGGTGGTATAGTAGTTTAACCCAACTCATGAAATAAGGGCCTATGCCCATTCGTCGCATAATTTCCCAAATTGCCTCCCAGTGCACAGAGTCGAAAGTCTTCTCGAAATCTATGGACAGTAGGGCTAGGGGGTTTGGTAGTTTAGGTGTTTTTTCTAGTGCTGTGTGTAATCTATATATATTTTGCCTGGTGGATCTTTGTGGCATGAATCCGCATTGGTCCGGGTGCACTAGTGTGTGTACGACGTGCTGCAGCCGATTGGCCAGTACTTTCGCCAGTATTTTGGGCTCACAGTTTATAAGGGAGATGGGTCTGTAGGAACTGCACTTGTCAAGTGGCTTATCTGCTTTGGGCAAAACTATTATTGTAGCTTTTCTGAGGTCTGGGGGGAGGCAACCCTGCGAGCGCAAGTGTTGAAAGAGGCGCAGTAGTTGTGGAGAGATTATTTTTGCACCTATTTTCTTCAATATTTCGACAGGAAAACCGTTCGGGCCTGGGGTCTTCCCTGACTGAAGTTCTGACATTGCACAGGTTACTTCTTCCTCTGTGATTTCTTGTTCTAGTAGGACCGCCTGTTGCTCGTCTAGGGTAGGAAGGGTAATTTCTTCTAATATATCGGTCGGTGGCAGTGCATGTGGTGCACTGTACAGTTCAGCGTAATATTTAGCAAATCCCTCTGCTATGTCCTGGTCTGTTACTAGCGGGTCTGGCTCTTCTGTCGTTAGTTTCCTAACTTGAGTGAGGCCTTAGTCCCTGCGCTCCAACCATGCCAGAATTTTCCCCGCCTTGTCTCCAGTTTCATATATTTTCGCTCGCATTGCTGCATGCGCTTGTTTTGCATTGTCTAAGGCTATGTGCTCTAGCTGTTTCTGTGCTAACTGCAGTGCACGTTGTGTCTCGGGTAGGTCATGGACCAGGTGAGCAGATTCTGCATTCCATACCTTGGCTTCAGCTGCACGTATCGCTTCAAGGTGTTTATTCTTGTGGGCTGCAGTCCAGGCTATGATTTCACCTCTCAATACTGCTTTTAGTGCCTCCCATAGCGTTGTTGGGCTGTCCACAGAGTCAGTATTTATTTCAAAGTATGTTTCGGTAACTTTTTCTATGTGTTCCACCAGTTCGGGAAACCCCAGGTAATAACCTTTCAGTCTCCAACTGGGTGGGGGGAGTGGTCTGCTGGTCTTAATCGTTAACATGAGTGGGGAATGATCCAAAATACCCCTGGGGAGGAGTTGTGTGTCACACTCCTCATGTATGTTACACATTGTTACAATTATTATTATTATTATTATTATTATTATTATTATTATTATTATTGGTAAGAAGAAGTAATCCAACCTGGATAACGAAGCATGTGCACCGGAGTGGTACGAATATTCTCTTGTATTGGGATTTAGGGATATCCATGCATCATGTAACCCCAGTGCATTGGTAAATGCGGCGAGTTTAGTGCATATATCTGGGTTTCTGGATCGTACATGGGTCCTATCCAACTCTGTGTTCATGACTTCATTAAAGTCACCTCCAATCAACGTGAGGCCTTCAGTATTGTCAACAATTAGAGGTGTAATATTGTTAGTCAGGGGGGTTAGGAGGTTGGGTGGTGCATATACAGCGATCATAGAGATGGTGCGTTCCCACAGGGTTCCTATTGTGTGCACATATCTACCTCCCTGGTCCTGGGTGACTGCAGTGTGGCTATAGGGGAGTCTTTTATGTACTAGGATCAATACCCCACGTGATCCCATGGTGAATCCGGCATGAAAGGCTTGTCGGTAGTTTGTGCGACTAAACAGTTTGCATCTTGTGCCCGCCAGATGTGTCTCTGTTAAGAAGGCCACGTCCGGTGAGTGACTAGGCGTCTTTTAATACTATTTCCGAGCCCGTTAACGTTCCATGTCATCACCCGGATGGCTCTGCTTTTATCTACATTGGTGTTCTGCGCCATGTAACTTGTGCTTGTGTGGTGTCAGTATATTGTATATCTAAGAGTGTTCCATGATCCACCAACCCGGTTCGGGATTGGGCTGGATCGTACATCTGTTGGTTCAGTGTCGGGACTTGTTTGCTCTTTCGTTCCATGCGGGTCAAACGCAAGGGAGTTATTGGCATGTACTTCTTGAACTTGGTGTAACTTTTAACATAATAACTCACACCCTCCCGCCCCCACCCTATACTCCACCCAACCTGAAGCATCTGTCGTCCAATACAACAATCAAACTCCCTGTCAAACGGACAGGTAACTCATTAACTAATAACCATTACCCAAGTCTCTGTGCTTCTGCTTTAACCAATCTCCAACTGTCTTACTTTGGTTGTTCCGTTGCCAAACTGACTATTCATGGTCACAGTCTAAATTTAAGTTCAAGTTCCTGGGAGGTGGCCTCGGGCGGCCGCCGTTGCTATGTTGTTTTCGTAATGTTATTTGTGGTTCGGAGTAAGAGTGCATCATCCTGGCTGGTGCTCGGCGGGCTCCACTGGTTCCATGTCCACTGAGGGTCTCCCCCGGGGGGCCCGGTCTGGGCGAGGCCGGCGTCTATCTTCCTGTCCCCTTGGTCGTGCTGACCAGTCGCCCTCAATGTGGGTCTCTGCCCATTTCCAGGCCTCCTGAGGGTCAGTGAAGCGTGTGGTTGTACCTTTATGATATATCTTGAGCTGAGCTGGAAATAACAGTCTGAATTTCACTTTCATGAGTGATAGCTGCCGCTTCAGTGGTTCGAATGATTGTCTTGCGCATTGCACTTCTTTCGTGTAATCAGGGAAGAAGGCTATCCGGGAGCCATTACAAGTGACCGTTCCCTTTGCACGGGCCATCTGGAGCAGCGGATCCCTATCACGATAGTTAAGGAGCTTAGCAATCACAGTCCTGGGTGGCATTCCTGGGATGGGCTTGCCAGAAGGTATCCTGTGAGCGCGTTCTATTGAGAAAAATTTGGAAAAGGAATGAGGGTCATAGATGTCCACTAGCCACTGTTCCAAGAACAATTCCATGCTCGGTCCCTCCATTTCCTCCGGAATTCCGAGGATATGTACGTTGTTGCGGCGAGACCTGCCCTCGCCCTCATCCACTCTGGCCTCCAGGGTCTTCAACCGGCGCAGTGTCTGTGACATTTGTTGGTTGATATTGCTAATGTTGTCCTCTGTACCTGAGATGCATTGTTCCGCTTCCCCCATGTGGGAGGTGAGTTTTTGCAGGTCGTGGCAGAGGAAGGATTCATCCGCCGCTATACTGTCTATTTTCATTTCCATGGAGGTGCGGCAACTCACAATGGCTGCCTTTACATCTTTCAGAGAAAGGGTGTCCTCCGCGTCTGGAGAGTTTGACAGCAGTGCTTGATCCGTCGGTTGAGATGTTGTGGTGAAAGCATATTGGTCCATTCTGCTTTGTATGCTCGATTTCCGCGGTTTGTCTTTCCCCATTCTGTAGCGTGTGAGGTGGCGGTATAGTGTGTGGAAGTTTGCTCCATTAAACTCTTTAACTGATTTCACAGGTACCACTTAGATATGCGATTGCTATGCTGGTTGAAATGTGCCGCCACGCCCCCGCAAGGGGCCTCCTGTGAGTCCGCTTTGGCAGAGTCTGGTCCGAGCGCTGTGTAACCACTTCTTCTTAACGGGAGGTGTCACTCGCACTACCACTGTGCCTGCACACCTTGACTGGGGCGAAGTGGGTTTAACACTTCGTGGTTCGTTTCGATGCCTGTTTCGCTTCTCGTAACTGCCGAGGTAGGAGTTGTGTTTGAGTGCTTTCAGGAGTGTCCCTGCAGGCCCTGGTTCCGGATCTATTGTTGCCTCTCTGCCCAGTCCGTGGAATGCGGATTTTCTCCAGTTCTCCTCGCGGGGGGCTGGAGGTGAGGAAAGGATCGGCCGTGGGCCGCAAAGCCAGTGCCACTCATGGGGGGAGGCCGCTTCACGGCAACTTAAGTCTTTTGCCTCATCCCCAGAGCGAAGTCCCAGCCGCACCGCCAATCCAACGGCGAGCCGTTACTCCAACGAGGGGGAAGGGGGATCTGTCCGCTCCCTCTCGGAACAGCGTCCCTTCCTACCTTCTTTCTGGGAGGCACACGCAGCACTGTGCCGTCCGCTCTGCATATCACCCGCCACTCCCGCTGCTCCCTGCGTCTCTCTCTCTGTCCTGCACCGCAGCTCCGCACACGTTGCCTGCCTCCTCGGTGTTGGGCACACTAACCGGGCGACAGCGCAGCCACGTTCCCAGTCCTTTCGTGGATGCCACAGCTCTCTCCCGCAGCTCCACTAAGTCGCGGCGGTCATCTTGGTTTCACGCTTTCGCGCCCGATCAGGTTTCATTATCGTCGAATATCTCGGTAAGAGGCTGGCTTTCTGCTATCCAGCTCTGTGTGCCTGTGCCGCACCTTATCTTCTTTGCCACAGATGTGTTTGGAGCCAAAAAATGTTCCATCGAAAAGGATGTTTAAACAGGATTTCGTCGGCGGCTGCTGAAGCTCCACGGACTCACGTCAAGCCTGCTCGCATGCTGGCCACGTCCCCCTCAGAGATGTAATGTTTGCTCTCTGATACCCCATGCCTCGGGCATGCCCAAAGTTCTCATTCCCCAAGAAACATCTTTGTCGGATGCTCAGTGTCTAGTTCATCTAGTTTTATGTAGGATTCGAAGTACCTTCAAGGCACATATGGTAACAATACAAATGCTGCAGAACGAGAAGACGTGCACCAGCAGACCAAAAGGAGTAATATGTGTGAAAGAACCATTTTTTATTATCAAAGGGACAATGTTCACGGAAAATAAAGGGTGCGAAGAGACAATTACATGCAAAGCTGAAGCACTACGAGGTCTTGTAGAAGAAAACTTCCAATGGGTCACACGAACATGCACTCCAACATAGTCTCAACACATTGTCAAACTCACATAGGTGACAGCACTGGAAAAAACGATCAAAATACAAAAAGAAATCAAGCACAAACTTTGTTTTCATGGTGAGGGGAGTGTGCCTATGGGCTCGAACAAACATTGCAACAAAAAAATCATCCTTCCAGATATGTAAAAGGGCACAGCAGCATTAATGGACACTTACTGGGTGTTCGGCAAACAAGCGTACCTGCACCTCCCACCATCATGGAGAGGTACCTGCACCAGGGCCAAGTTGCATTCAGCATTGATGGTAATCCTCGAGAGTCATGTCCAAGGGGGCAGGGTGCCAACTTAAACATCGGCGGCACCCCAGCCAGCAACCAAAGAGCCCTCTGCATACGACATCCTGTCTGAAGATGAATTAGAGGACAGAGTGCTCCATAAACGAAGATCGTCCAACTATATTTCCAGCAAATCCTCAGACCTCCAGGTGGAGATTCCTGATCAGTAATAACTTTTTAATTCCACTGAAACTTTCTTCGCCCCTCTTATAGTACCAGGCATCCAGGCATGAATGAATGCCAAATGGGTGCAAATCGTTCACTGGGAACTTATCCAGCTGGCCAACGACACTGAAAAGGGGTTCAACGTGATCAAAGTGGAACTTCAAGCCCTGCGGTTGATGCACATGCAAAACCGGTATGTCCTAGATCTACTCACAGCAATGGATGGCAGTGTTTGCCGAAAAATCAGCAGTGCATGATGTACATTCGTACCTCCTGCTGACGCAGACAATGGGAGCCTATCGCAAGGGATTTCGGCAGTGCACAACCTGGGTGAAAGGATGAAGAAAGAAGGGGAGATCGAACCCAGCAAAGGTTCAACAACATTTTCGACTGGATACCTTCCTGGTTCAGCTCATGTAAATTGCACCCGAGGAACGCAGTGCCTGGCAAGTCCGCCTTGGTGACTACCATCTTTTGACAATTACATTTATGGATCGGCCAGTTCAAAAAATGACATTAGTACTCGCTGACCAGAGCAAAACTACCATTTTGCCAAACGTTCTTGCAAAATTGAGCAAAACCTTTATCTCACACATTAACATGTAAAGAAATGAATTTCAAACGATGCTATCGATGTGTATTTAATATAATGTCCACTCGCTGCCAGTGTGATAGAAAATGACCAATGCACTGATAAAGAGTGGCATTTCTTTTTAAACACTTTCAGGTGCTGATCGGTCATGAAGGCCGTGATAACATACTATACTTTCACAGCCCTGCTTCAAATCCTTCTACTCACTAAATTACTCTGGCATCACCTCATTTTATGTTCTATTAATGTAAATGTGCGGCGCCACATGTGACAGCGTGTTTGCATAACAAATGTTCTCATCGAGCCTCTGCAGCAGGTCGCACCGTGGGATTAATGTGCATGGGTGGAAAGGGAAGCGTGAGACCCATCTTCAATGACGTGAATCATTCAGTCAACCATCACTGTGCCTCCTACACTGAAAGACTAATGGCAGCTGCTTCACGTAGCTCCATACATTAACAACGGGCTCCCCATAAAAGTGTATTGGTGCCCTGGAACACTAAACCACAAGGCTTTCTTCCATTCTTGCCTTTATTAACGCGTAGAAGGAGTAAGGGAAATTGGTGGATGCAACCTTCAAAGTGACACCAGCAAAAAGCCCTTTAAACAGCAGAGAAGCTAATTAAAGAAAAATGCACGATTCTGCTATATTCAAGAGCCAACCACTGAAACACTTGACTGTTAGCGACGTGACATTTATTTTTGTGACTCAGCAGAAGTTTGCCTATAACCAGCAATATGCAGCGTTCTATTAAACTGACATAACATTACAGGAAAATAAATATATTGATTTTGACAGCACACTTAAAATGCTAACCTATTTTTATGCAAATTATGCAGGGCGGGATTGATTGATTGAGTGGTTGTGTTGCACGAGGAATTTGCTGGAATCCTGCTGCTTATTTTCATGGATCCTGTGTGCAGAGGCAGTAGGTGAATTTTTCGTTTAAACTTTATTACTACGTGTTTCATGTTTCGAAACGAAGTTATATCTTGTGCAACGGACATGCCCAGCCTTGTTAATTAATACTCTGATGGCTAACTATGTTGTGGTCATTAACTTCTTAAAGAGTCTTGAGAGTAGCTGCATTGAGATGTCTACAGGTATCCGAGGCGCCCACATCCTATCACATTATGAATACATGAGTTAAGAGAGTGGCTTGTGCAGTAATTTAGTGAATGGTTGGGGCCACGCACAGGCGTGCCGCGTTGACATCATACTACCACTGGCATCATAACCTTTACAGTGATCGAGTTTAAAGGACTCCTCACTAGAAATTCAACTCCCCTTCTGAGTTCTGAGACTGAAAAAAATATTCGAAGAGCTGTTACAAATCATGAACATTTCTAATCTCTGCATGTGAATGGCGTCGGGGAAGACCAATGACAGAATTGCACTTTAACTGCCCCTGTAATCATGTAAGAGGACCATGACATGTATGAAATTCAAAGCGCATACCGTTCAAAATCGGCAAACGCTTTGAAATGTGCCTTTCATGCCCGATAAACAGAGAACACCAAACTATGCGCCTCTAGTACTCAAAAGTGCATGTTTAATGCAAATGCATATGTGTCGCAAATATATTATTGCAAATAAATGTTGCACAATTTATATCTTCTCTTTACATCTATAGTACGCTTTGCACTTCTAAATTCATAGCTCTTTATTTATAACAAAAGTGAAAAAATAGCACAAAGTCTTAGCCCTACTGAAGAGGGGTTCGGAATCCTGATACACCCCACCCCCACCCCTACTAAATTCATGAAATAGAAGAAGGCAAGGAAACACAATCACCGATTCTATTTTGGGCAAATTCCTAATGGGCCTTTGATTGATAAGTACTTTGAGAGGTATCCTCTCAGCCAGCCATACCGACCAAGGGACAAACAGATCTATCCATGCGTGCCTGAAGAGCCGCAGGCCATGATCAGAGACATTTGTATGGACAGCTTGGACTAAACACCAAGAAGCCTTGTTGCTGACGTCGTCAGAGACACCACGACATAGCAGCGTTAGACATGAATAACACTTGCCATCCACACTTCGGGACATAGGACACACTCGAATACATGAAGAATGCAAGTGTACAGTTCTACAGTTAGAGGACAGATACATATACACACTGTCATTGCTTTTTATTATTTTTGCAATTAGCCAAATGCAGTAATGCAGAAGTCGCAAGGCTCAAGAGATCCTGAGCAAAGCTTGCAGATGCTTCAATGCAAATAACCTTATCGAACTGCAGGAGCACCTATGGGACCTGACAGAGCCAAGTGTGACTAACCTCTGGAGATGTAGTTTAATATGGACACTGTAGAAACTGCATCATAAGGCTTAGGAAAAGTACAGCAGGCCTCAGGCCTCTGAGTAATTAATGAGCTGAGCTGATTCAGGCTGGACAGAGAGCAAGACGTGTGGGACAGGCCCGGAACCAAGGTCAAGAGATACGGATGACATTATGATCCTCAGACACGAAGGGACCCGCTACAGAAAGTACAAATGCATCCTCATAATTCAGGGCAGCAGAGCTGAAATGTGTGGTCTCTGAACACGTGACGCGGCCGAAGCAGACAATGGACAGCGATCGGCGGTGTAAAAGGAGAACCGGTCCCAGGCTGCCAGACACAGACTGCAACAAGTATGCAACAGTATGCAACAAGTCTTGCGCCGGACAAGGGAGCACTCTCATAATGCAAAGGTGGTATACACAAGTTACAATACAGACACTTAATCGTTCACATCACCTTGAAGATGTACACAATGACGCTTTGTGGTTCCCAGGCCTTGGGACATCAGCTCAAGCCAATCACAGTTTAGTACCACAGTTTAGTACCCTAGAGGTGGGTAACAACGGGCAGGAACCAATGGTAAGTCCACTACACTGCAACAATTGTATAGTTAGTGAATTGGGGAAGGAACAGGCCAGCCACCTGACATTGAGGACCAGTAGAATAACATCTGTCGTGTCCTGTATAAGTTATAACATACTCAATACCCAATAACTCGGCCCGATAGGTTTTCTGGAGAAGGGCCCAGGTTGTGACGAAGTGCTGACACCATTTGGGAATAAAACCAGCCTGCGAGCCGAGGAAGAGCAAGATGTGCATGACTATTCTTTGTTCCTGTGCTGATCCCAGTTGTTTTCTTTTGTAATAAACCACAGCTTGAACTTGCCATTGACTGAGTCCTCCGTGTATCCTGGGGAAAGGTGTTGGGCCCTCCAAGGCTGCAGACTTCCAGTATCCCTCTGGTATACCTGGGGGTCCTCCCCAACACTACTGCTAGGAATGTATAGTGCACAACTATTGTGCAGTGAGATGATTCACAACGTTAACATGGTGCAAAGGCAAATGGCACAAAGGAAAACTTTAACACAATTCATGCCCAAAATACTCCCCCAGACCAGCCCACTACTGCACTGTAGGCCAACATTGCACCTTGGACTTCCAATGTGCCATGACAGGAGTTACTAAAAAGTCAATTGCAGCGAATGAGTTGTGAATTCATACAGAACACCTCAACAAATAACAACCTCCACCAGCTACATGCAAAGGAAGGTTATGATGCAAGGGCTCAACGCAGAAACATACAATTTGGACTGTCAAGTCTGAGCCACGTCAAAATACTGCACCATGAGGTGGAAGCCAGTTGCATCAAAAACAGGCCAACTAACAGTCCTGATCTAGCAGTGTCTGTACAGCATTCGGCTCCAAGGCACCATTGCTTGCACTGAACACTGTTGCTGGCCTACATCTGCTGGAGCAAATGCCAAGCTACTGTGTCCTCAAGGAATACACCTAGGAGGGGCACATTGATGAGGGGCCAGTAGTGGGTGGGCCATTTGAGGTCCATTCTTTGTTACTTGACTATTACAAACCTTTCCAGGTCTGCAATGTCAAGATGAAGGTGCAGTGATTGAGAGAGCTGTGAGGGATTGCCAGCTAAGGGACAACTGCTGCAGGTGGAAGGGACTGGATTACTGAGGCAGGGAGAGTGTTCATCGTGTAGAATGTGGCCTTCAGTCAACACAAGCAGTCAGTTGTGCTGTTGCTGACTCATGTAAATATGTATTCAGAAAAGCTAATACATGACAATTCATTCCATGGTGCCCATAACACAAAACATGTGTGTATTGTGGAGAAACTTCACGCAATGCACCATAGCCCCAAGAGGAATCTGCCGTTGGTGCTTTCCTTGTCTGTAGTGTTCATGCATTACTTGACCCTAACCCTGTTTATCAGTTCTCTGCGTGTATTTCACACTTACCTGAGTTAGCCAGGCATCAATGCAGTGTGGCAAACTGCCTAAGTCACTCCTTCTGTACTGATGCCTCGATTATAGGGGTTGAGGCCTTAAGTATAGCTGGCAGAGGAAGGTCAAAATGACAGGGTGTGATGGCATATAAGTGCATGATGGTTGATGTTGCTAGGAACACTGTTGTATATTTGTGGATAAACGACTTGCACTCATGGCACTTTTACTGATATTAGCCCTTGTGAGTAGGAGGTTGCTGAGATGGTCCCTGACATTTAACAATGAGAAGCAACTGGATGATGTGAAAACATGTTTGGTGACCATGGATTTTCTTGACTGGGGCAGTGTGACTAATGTGAAAGACTGTTGTCAGATTTACTAACTAGTACAGTGTTATTGGACAGCAAGGAGTGTCTGAAGTGTGCTCATGCTAAGAAGCAGATATAACCATGTATGTGTGTTGCTTCTGTTGTCTACAATGTCTGATTCAGAGTGTTGAGAACAAACTGGACACCTTCCTTCAGCCAGTTTTTTTCCAAAATTGCATTGAATATCGAATACACTGAGGAATAAGGTATTGAGGTGATTGAGCCACATTGTGTTGAGCACATCTGTGAAGTCTCCAATTGAACATTGACTATATTTCAGTGAAAATGACATCATGTTCAAGTTGACTTTGTTTTTGAAAGTGGGAAGATGCAGGAGACTATTCAAAGAGTCACTGGTGTTGATGTCCCTTTGGTTGCATGTGCAAGAACCATAGTGAATTATGGAAAAGGATCTGTGACATGTAAGCGTGTGTGGGTGACATACCGGTCTCAGTCATGAATAAGGTGTACCTGTAATCTGTGGAGATTCAAATTGGCAACATATGATGCGTGTCAGGTAGTTGGGAGCATGCAGGGAAACATAATTCCTAGTGTGCTGGTGGCAGTTGTAGTGCTGATGGTAACATGTGTGAAGAAGGTGTGATGCCAGGCCCATCATGCTGCCTGTGAGCAGCAAGGTCAACAATGATTTGAGATATTGTTTCTGGGTTTGTGGGAGGGATTGGGGTGTTGAAATCATCAATAGTTCAACTTGGTTTTGGTTGTAAAACCAATAAAGTACAGACAGCAATTAAATACTAATTACAAATAGTTAAATTTGTGTTATGGTATTTGAAAAGTACAAATAGGAATCATTAAAAAAAAATACATCATGTTGGTACTTTTAAAAGAAGAAACCAGTCCAAATACATAATTTAAATACACTTAGTTTAAAATAACGATTACATAGTTCACTTTCGCTCATAGTGCAGTCTGGCTTATAGGTCATTTTCTTTTATATTTCTCACTACTTCGCCAGGTATTCTTTATGTGAGTAGATGCAGCACAAATTATATCAATTGAATCAGTCACCATACAGATTCCTTCACCAATTATCATCAAACTTATCCCTCTGTTTTGAAGACATGTTTTCAGGACCCTCCTTCTTATATCTAGTTACTGGGAACACACAAATAGTAAATGTGCTAAGGACTCTGGCCTATCATGGCAGAAGGGGCACAAGTCAGCTACACCCTCCTTCCATCGAACTGAAACAGTTGCTAAGGGCAGAGTGCCCAATCATATTTTTAAATAAAGGTCTCTGGACATTGGTCTCTCAATGATACAAAGATCATTTTCCATTAAATAGATGTTTTTCCTCAACAGGTATGTGTTGTCCAATTGTCTCAATTCAAAATCTACATCTGATATTACATGTTTAGTGGGCATTGTTACGTTTTCAGGATTACACCATAGCTCTTCCAGAAATAATAATTTCAGGTACTGGTTGATATGCTTAAACTATGGGAGGATAAGGGCTCTCTGATAACTTTCAAGGTCTTTGAGGTCGGCACAATATTTTTCCGATATGGCCGACGGCCAGACGCATACCCAATAGAGCAGAGGTCTGATAGTAATCTGATGGTTTATGGAAGTGAGTCCCATTTCCATACAGAGCGGAATGTTTGGCGTGTTACTCGGTACAACAGTGGGAAAACGGGGGACATTTGTCAAAGTGCTGGGGTCGGCAGGAGGGTATCTATTCTTTGCACCCCTGCAGGAAGTAGGTGTAGCTGTTTCATTCCCACAGCTGCATTTGTTATTGGAGAGTCAGGTGGTCTATGTCATGGCCACAGGCTCCAGAGCACATAAACCACAGCATCTAGCGATGGGGCAATGGGTCACTTGACTTACTTACGTCCCTTTGGGACCTACAAACACTGGGGCCCTGGCTGGACTCTATCCTGGTGCCTTTGGTGCCAGGCTCATATAGAGATGTGACCAGGAACACTTTATTTCAGTGCAGGGGTGCTTTTACTTTATTTCAGTGCAGGAATGCTTTTATTGTACAAGAACTTTCCAGGAGCTGAAAGCCTTTATTCCAGATAACATCCTCATGTGCTGACTCTTCAGGTGTGGCTCCCTAGGCCTGGTCTTCATGTTCTGACTCATTGTGTGTGGCAGGGTGTGGCAGGCAGGCTGAACCCGGTGGGCCTGGCTTCAGAAGCTCAGCTATGTAAGCTGTTCCATCCTTCAGGCCTGTGCTTCACGTTACTGTGCACTCGCGTGCAACATGACGCTCACCGCTGCTTGGACCAGTTTACTTACTTTTGAAACCAGGCGTTCTCCTGCATATTCACCTCCAGGAAACCGGTGCTTCATCGCTTCATCTTCAGACTCATCTCCTGACATCCAGTGATCTTGATCCTGACGCCGCAGCACCGCACTCCGCATCCACGAACTCGGACCCTGTGAAGAAGAAGAAAGACAAAGTTAGAACATCCGTCCTAGGGTAGCACCGCATTCGAACCCTGCGCGCCCCCTAGTTAAAAACTTACCAGCTACTGTACCACTGCACCTTCGTTCCTCATTTCCTCCGGCTGTCACCTTGAGCTCTGCAGCTTCTGCCGGGCTGGCAACATCACCTGCAAGGAAAGAAAGCAAAAGAGCAAACATCAAAAGTGGAAAGGACAGCAATACAAGACAACAAACTTTACAATACAACAAAAACAGACGAGGAAAGACAAAGGCAAACAGGAACACTTACCTGAAGTATAGTGGCTTAGTCGCAGCAAGACTGGACTACCATGTGCAAGGGACCAGTGAAGGAACTCGGTCCAGATCATACAAGCACCCCTGCCAGAAGCAGCAGGACGTAGTGCTCGCCAAAACTAATCAACAGGTGAACTTTCCAGGGACAGTGCATCCCACGGGTTCACGGTTTGGGAGAAGGGGTCTGGAAGGGGATCAGGCGCACAAGCTGGCATACTCATGCCCCCTATTCTCCACGCAGGAGCAGTCCAAGCAGCATCACCTATTACCACCAGTCACCACATAAGCACAGAGTGTGAAGCCGGACTCGAGTGACATCGCCCCCAGGAGGGCTGAAACCATGCCCCAACGCCTCCGCAGAGACCAGGTCAGCGTAACAGAACGCAAATCCTCTTCAAATCCCTGCCTGGACATTATGGAAACCTCTGAAAAGGACCAGTTGTCCTGATTACTGGGAGAGTTATGGGCTGCAATTCAGGAGGGATCTAATTGTGAACCGGGAGCGGACAGATGAACTAGCAATGCAAATGCTCCAGGCACAGGCAGGCCAGGTCCCACTGCCGGGGTATGCCCCTCCTGCCGCGCCCCTACAGCCCATGCCAGTACAGGTGGTTCATCCAGGGGGGGTTCCCCTGGCCCCACCAGAATGGTTTACTGGGGATCCGAATAAGTACGCCATCTTTATGAATCAATGTCGCCTACATTTCTTGTGCAGACCTGGGGCATTCCCCAATGATCAAGTGAGAGTGGCATTTGTACTCTCATATTTGGGAGGAAGTGCAGCGGACTGGTCAATACCCTTGGTAAACCAGCATGATCCTTTGCTTTGAGACTTTGGAGGTTTCCAGCGTGAAATGGAGAAACTATTTGCACGGCATACTCAAGGACGGGCACTGGACAATGAACTGTTATCACTACGGCAGGGTAAGCAAGACCTACTAACATACATTGCTTCCATCAATCGTCTGATAGCACAAACTAACTGGCCAGAGGAGAAAAGAAATACGCTCTTTTATCGAGGCTTGCGAGGGGAATTTAAGGACCTATTAGCCCAAGTAGTAAATCCCCCAGAAAGATGTGCTGAATACATCGACCTGACAGTGCAGCTCGATCACAGATTGCAGGATCGGAATATGGATCGTGCCAAGGCCGAGGGGTGGTCGGTCTACGTGCGACCCTGTTAGAATCAAACCAAATCACACGATCAGTCTGAGCCAATGCAAATCGGAGCCTTGCAGAGCCCACTCACCAAGGCAGAAGGGTAAAAGGAGACAACAGCAGCTTTGTTTGTACTGTGGTAAGGCAGGTCACTATCTCCGAGAATACCCGGTGAAACCACCTAGGAAAGCAGTTGGAGCAACTGACAAGGGTGAAGAAAAAGAAAAGGACTCAGGAATCTCCAACGCCCGGCAAGTGTAGGGGTCCACTTATCAAGCGGTGAAAAGGGAACTATACAGACCTCACATCTAGTCATCCCTGTGCTCCTGTTAAACCATAAGCAACCATTGAAAATACATGCCTTGGAGGCATACATTGACAGTGGGGCTGTGGGAAATTACATGGACCAAAATCTGGCTATCCGGATAGGACTTCCTCTCCGACAGAAGTAGATTTTGGAAAATGTCACAGTAGTTGATGGATGTCATCTATCATCCGGCCCAGTGATGCATCACACCGAGAAGGCCACGCTTCTGTGTCAGGACTGTCACCAAGAGGACATCACCTTTGATCTCATCAGCGCTCCTCAGTTCCAGATGATATTGGGAATGCCTTGGCTGGAGACCCACAATCCCAGGATTGACTGGCGTAAACGAGTTCTGACCTTTCCCCAAGACTGTGCCGACACCTGCTATAGCAAGGGATTCTCTTTAAAAGGTCTTACCAACGCAGGTTTGTCAAAGAAAGAAATCATACTGGGCCTCACCAGTTCACTACCACCTGCCTGGATTACCAAGATGTCTTTCAAAAAGAGCAAGTGAACACCCTACCTTCGCACAGACCGTATGACTGCCAAATTGATCTGGTACCTGGAGCTAAAGTTCCCTGCAGCCGGATGTATGCCCTAACAGAACAGGAAAACCAGCATCTAAAAACTTACCTCGATCAGTATCTGACAACTGGCTTCATTTGTCCGTCCGTCCAAGTCCCCTGCATCCTCGCCCCTCTTTTTTGTGCCCAAAAGGAGGGAGACCTGAGAACTTGCATTGACTACAGAGCACTTAAACAGATCACGGTAAAACATGGTACCCATTACTGCTTATCCCTGAGCTCTTGGATCAAGTCAAAAACGCTCTGATATATACAAAACTAGACTTATGTAAGAGTCAAAAAAGGAGACAAGTTGAAGACGGCCTTTCACACGAAATATGGCCTTTATGAATATCAGGTTATGCCCTTTGGACTATGTAATGCCCCGGCGGCGTTCCAATTTTTCATGAATGACATGCTCCGGGAACTGTTGGATGACTGCGCTCTTGTCTATATTGATGACATTCTTATCTATTCAACCACTAAGGAAGACCACATCAACCACGTCCGGGCAGATTTGGAGAAACTGCTGCACCACCGGCTATATGCCAAATTGGAGAAATGCTTCTTTCATGTGACAGAGGTAGAATTCCTCGGCTTTATTCTCACACCACGGGGCGTACGCATGGGCACACACAAGGTAGACTCTATCCTTAACTGGCCCTCACACACATCCATAAAGGGAGTACATAGTGTACTCGGGTTTGCCAACTTTTATCGCCAGTTCATTCCCGGGTTCTCCCAGATCGTCCACCCAATCACCTCTTTACTGTGGAAAAAAAAAAACAATTGAATTGGTCCGCAGAGGCATAGAAAGCCTTCCATGAGCTCAAACAAGCATTTACCACACCACCAATTATATGTATCCTCAACCAGAACTACCATACATGGTCAAAACTGATGCTTCCAACATAGCAATGGGAGCAGTCCTGTCACGAGACCCCAAAACAGGTCAGTTGCATCCTGTGGCATTCTGGTCTCGCAAGTTTTCAGCCCCTGAATTGAATTATGCAATCACTAATAAAGAACTGCTAGCAATTAAGGCAGTGTTCAAAGCCTGGAGACATTATATTCTTGGAGCTAGACATACAGTCACCGTCGTCATGGATCATCGCAATCTACAATATCTGAAGACTGCTAAAGCGCAATCATCATGCCAACTCCGCTGGGCTCTCTTCTTTGTGGAATACGACTTCGTCATCACCTATAGACCCCGAGTACGCAATGGAAAAGCGGCACCCTGTCTTGCATGAGTGAGGGAGAAAAGGCTTTCACTATGCCAGAACACGTGGCCATCATCCTTGAAGGACGAATCCAAGGCATGATTGCTGCAACCACCACTCTAGACAACTTAAAATCTGACCTGCAACACTTGATGAGTCCACCAGTTCAACAGGAATGGCTAGGGAAGGGAAACCGATATACGATCGTGGACAACCTACCATACTACCAAGGACGATTGTACATCCTGGATAAGAAATTACAGAAGCAAATCATTGCAAACTATCACAATTCATTAGTAGAAGGGCATCCAGGAATTGCCAAAACCCAAGCTAAACTAAAGAAAAATTACTGGTTGCCAACTCGGCAAAAGGACATTGTCCAGTTCTTCGTAACCTGTCGTACCTGTGCACAACACAAGTCCCAAAAACAAAGTCTTGCAGGTCTGCTACGTCCTTTAGAAGTACCCCCAGCACCTTGGTATACGCTATCAATGGATTTTATTACAGACTTCCCTCCTGTAACAGATACAATACTAGCTTAGTCGTTATAGATCTTTTTTTCCAAAATGGCCCACTTTATTCCCCTGAATGGTCTCCCAACTGCTTCTACTCTGGCAACCGTGTTTTTGGAACAGATTGTTGGCTACACGGGTTCCCATCAAATTTGATATCAGACCGAGGAACTCAGTTTGTCTCTGCATTCTGGAAAACCTCCAGTTATCTACAAGCCATCACCCTCAAACTGACAGCCAGATCAAATGGACTAACCAGACCCTCCAACAATACATAAGGTGTATGTTGCAACAAACCAAGGATACCTGGAAGGACATACTTTGGTTAGCAGAATATGCATATAACAACTCCATTCAAACCAGTATGGGACAAAAGTCCATTCTACATAATGTACGGTCGAATCATTACAAATGCCCGCTGTAACGACCTTACACAAAACCATCACTCAGGTTTTTAAGGCAACAACAGAGCATCTTGTCAGAGCCAAAGAGAAACAGAAGCAGTTTGCGGATTGACACCAAAGGGAAGCTCCCGACACTACCAAGTCAGAGACAAAGTTTGGTTAGCATCCAAAAACATCCCTCTGAAAGGACCATGAGCATTCTATCCCAGATATCTGGGACCCTACACTATCAAGGCTGTGATCAACCCTGCCACCATGAAATTAGAATTACTGGCCCACATGCGGATCCACCCGGTGTTTCATGTCTCCCTCCTAAAACCATTGAGACCAGGTACGCGGATCGATACTCCACCGGATCCCAAAATAGTTGAAGGAGAACCAGAATACAAAGTTAAAAGGATCCTAGACTCTAAGATAGTCTGGTCCAAGTTATACTAACTTATAGACTGGACAGGTTATGGACCCCAAGATCAGACATGGGAACCCAGTGAGCATGTCCACGCTCCACAATTAATCAGGCAGTTCCACCGCAATAACCCCACTAAACCAGGGCCAGTGGGGAATCCACCCATGAGAGGGGCCTTGAGGGGGAGTGCTGTCATGGCCCCAGAACACAAAAACCACACCATCTAGTGATGGGAAAATGGGTCATTAGATTCACGTATGTCCCTTTGGGACCTATAAACACAGGGGCCCTGGCTGGACTCAGTCCTGGTGCCTTTGGCGCCTGCTCATATAGAGATGTGAGCAGGAACACTTTATTTCAGTGCAGGAGTGCTTTTATTTGACAAGAACTTTCCAGGATCTGAAAGCCTTTATTCCAGAGAACATCCTCATGTGCTGACTCATCGAGTGTGGCTCCCTAGGCCTGGTCTTCATGTGCTGACTCATCGGGTGTGGCAGGCAGGCTGAACCTGGTGGGCGTGGCTTCAGAAGCTCAGCTATATAAGCTGCTCCATCCTTAAGGCTGGTGCTTTGCGTTACTGTGCACTTGCGTGCAATGTGACGCTCACCGCCGCTTGGACCAGTATACTTACCTTTGAAACCAGGTGTTCTCCTGCATACTCACCTCTAGGAAACAGGTGTTTCATCGCTTCATCTGCAGACTCATCTCCTGACATCCAGTGATCTTGATCCCGACGCCGCAGCACTGCACTCCGCATCTACAAACTCGTACCCTGTGAAGAAGAAGAAAGACAAGGTTAGAACATCCGTGCTAGGGCCGCGCTGCATTTTAACCCTGCGCGCCCCGTAGTTAACAATTTACCAGTTACTGTAGCACTACAGCTTCGTTCCTCATTCCCTCCAGCTATTGCCTCAAGCTCCGCAGCTTCTGCCGGGCCGGCAACATCACCTGCAAGGGAAGAAAGCAAAAGAGCAAACATCAAAAGTGGAACGGACAGCAATACGAGACAACAAACTTTACAATACAACAAAAACTGACAAGGAAAGACAAAGGCAAACAGGAACACTTACCTGAAGTATAGTGGCTTAGTCACTCGCCAAAGTGCTCGCGAGTGACTAAGCCACTATACTTCATATAGTGAAGGAGTGCTCGCCAAAACTAATGAACAGGTATGCTTTCCAGGCACAGCGCATCCCACGGGTACCACGATTTGGGAGAAAGGGTCTGGAAGGGGATCAGGCGCACAAGCTGGCTTACTCACGCCCCCTATTCTCCACGCAGGAGCAGTCCCGAGAAGCATCACCTTTTACCACCAGTCACCACATAAGCGCAGAGGGCGAAGTCAGACCCGAGCGACCTCACCCCCGGGAGGGCTGCAACCATGCCCCAACGCCTCCGCAGAGACCAGGTCAGCGTAACAGTTTACTTTTCAGTTGAATGAGTAGACCTGGGGGAGGAAACGTTTGGCAATCACTTAACAACAGACCCCTTTTTATGTGGTCTTTTATAAGGAGATTTTTGATGTGGTCGAGGTCGTCCACTTCAGGAGATTGGTATCAGAAGACATTCATTATGTCAACTCAAATTATGCAGAGGGAGTGTTTTTTGTGTCTAATCCAGTGGATACATGTATTCACTAGATTGGCCTTCCCTTCAAATTTCCCTCACTGATGACTAGGTACATTTACCATATAAATTACACTATTTACCTCTGCTTATGGTTGGTTCCATCCTCCTTAGGGGAAGACTACTCCCCACAGGTCGGATTGGATCATTTTATGTGGGCACCTTTTTTCATCGGCCACTACTAATTTCAAATGAATAATGGTGTTTTCAAACTTTAGTTCTCGTACTAGTTTATGGAGAGTGGCAAGTTATTGTCCTGGTGAGTGACAATTGGGACAAGAAGTTAGATAACGTTTAGGCAGAGATGTACTAGATGTATTTTGTTTACCCTTATTTTTGCAAGTAGCCTTTCAGACTTTATTTCTTGCACCCAAGTTTGAACATGTGAGGACTGTTAGGGAGAATTCTCATTTATGGCTAATTTCCCTCACCTAGTGAGTCCCCCAGCAGCTTTGCTGGACTTCTGGAGTTTATTTTTTTCCACTTGGTAAGAGTGAGAGCTTTTCCCCACTCTCACCTGTGTTTTGCTATGTGTTTCTACTTGTTTTTGTGATTGTGGACTCTGAAGTACACCACTTCAGTAGCCCCCTTCTTTTTGTGTGTAACACAGCACCTTCAGTGCCGTGACACAGGGTTGTCTTTGAGACTTCCCTCGACTCCATTTCTGAGACGACTACTGTCTCCCAGAAAAGGGTAAAGTTACCATTAACTTTACTTAGTCAATCTACCACAGATCCAGTACACCCCATCTTCCATGGAGTACTGGAAATGGTTAACTCGTATCCCTTTGTATCTGTACCTCCTAGAGCATTATTTCGCTCTTTTAACATTTAGACTTGGCTGGTGGCAGTGGTATCTACCCTAAATTTTCTACCGCGATTATATTAGATAAACGTGGTACTGTTCTTGGCTATTATATTAGCCTCGAACATAAACCCGCTTTACCAAATCGTCTTTCTCTTGGCTCCGGTTGGGTTTATTCGCCATTTCTTTTTGTTAAAGTCCGTCTTGTGTTTTACTTTGCAAGGCAAACTAGGTTTGCCTTCTTTGTTCACTGTCTTTTGGCGGGCTTCTGCCCAGAAGCCCTCCTCAAGGCGCCTGTGTGTCTAGGTGGGCTGAATGTGAGGGAGGGGTGTAGTCACCCTCTGCACAGGGTATCCTAGGAAACCCAAGTCACACTTTGTCATGATTGGCCAGGGTAGTTGTCCGGGACATTGCTGCTGGGACATTGACAGCCAGGCTGTGTCAATGGGGGTTTTACGCATAAAAGGCAGGTCTCTTGGGCTAGAAGTCAGAGAGTCGCCACTGGAACTACAAGGAACCATAGAGAACCGGAGAGAATGACGGCTGCTGCAACTACCCCGTCCCGGTGAAGCCCTGCTGCAGTCCTGAGCTATCTGCCATTCAACGACTCAGAGAAGATCCAGTCCGGAGTCTTCTTCCCTTGAGCTTGGTGGGGATAACCAGCTCATCTTCTACAGCCAGAGGATCCTCTTCCTTGGTCAAAATCGCTGCACACTGCTGTAGTGGTCCGGATAGCCACCTGAAGAGTCTCTCCTGTTTTTAAGGAGCGCACCTTTTATTCCTTGTCGCTGCTGTCGGCTTCATCCCTGTGTGGTGCAGACCCCCTTCAGACATCCTCCTTCACAATGAAGCTCCAGGAATCGTGGGTCTGCGGGAAACCAACAGGAACAACTGCCAGGGCACCAGCTGCACCACTGGAACAAGGTACTGGGGCTCATTACGACCCTGGCGGAACGGGTTAAACAGCGCCGTAAAAGGCTGCGGCGCCGTTCAACCCGTTCCTCCACATTACGAGGTCCCCTCGCGGAACACGTTAAGAACGCCTGGTTTTCCCAGGCGTGCTTTACGTGTCCCGCGAGGGGAAGAGGGAGCAAACAACGGCCCATCTCGTAATGGCCCGTTGTTTACTCCCTCTCCCATTCCCATTCAGCCCTATGGGGGCTGAAATGGGAATGGGGATGAACCGTGTCCGTGTCCTCGAGTGAGGAATTACCGGGCCATCCGAACTCTGAATGGTCTGGTAAGTCCTCATTCCAAGGACACGGACACGGATGTGGTTTTGCCGGCAGCCATGCCGCCAATAGCAACATGGCTACCGGCATACCTCGTAATGAGGCTCACTGTGTTCTGTTGAGGAAACTGGGTGAATCCCTTTTTCTTCATTTCCAAGGCTTGCCCTTGTCTTCCCTCCTTCTTCTTACTTTTGTTCTGAACATTGACAATATCGAAGTACTTTTGGCTACGTTGAATCGTGAACTGTCTGACCGTGTGATCTTCGGCAACTGGCCCCAGTGTCTTTCGACCCTGGCTCCGGCCCTTTGACTTTTGACCTCCTGTCTATGAGTGTTTCTTGATTCTGCCTGCCTACATTGCCTCTGGGTATCTCAAGTGTTAAGTGTGTTTTTGCCCCGGTAGCATTTCATGTCACGGATATGTGTTTGTTTAGTAGACCGAACTGTAAAAAAGTTATTGCAATCGTATTCGCGGTAACGTGTTTTGTTCATAACACCAGTTCATTCAAACACAGGGTACTTACCTTCAGACTTACTGTACAAAGTAAATTAGTTAGTTGTAGTATATTTAACGTGTGGTTTTTATTGAAGTTTAATAGAAGTGTTGTGTTTATAACGAATGGTTTAAAAATAAATATACTTATATTTTTCTACCTGAAACCTTGAGTCAGTGTTTGCTTGAGTCACAGTAATTGTGGTCCCTTTGTGTAATCTCTATTACTGCGCATATACTCTTGAGATAAGCCTGGCTACTCCGCCACTGCTACCACTCTGACATAGTAGTACAGGCTTGTACCAAAGGTAAAACTTGTATTGCCACCTGTGGTCTTAATTGTGTGTAGTGGTCCCTAAGGGCACTGCACGGGATTCTGACTAACAGGGACACCACATTCAATATGGGATGGGCAGCTGACAGCATTGGAGGTCGTAGGTGTTTTCTCCTCATCCCTCATTTTCACTCCTTTGTGCAGCAATGGTGAGGCCTGCCTGATGCCCCTCAGAAGACATCTGAAAATCAACCATTAAAGCAGGTGAGCACTGCTGTGCCCACACAAAGTGCTTTTATTTAATATTGGGCCTTGTTCTCTTCTGAGAAGGATACCGCCATCCACCGGCACAGCAGCGCCTTCTGACACCCAACGTAGCCCGTCCTGCAGTAAACCTCATTGGCCCATTCTCACTACTACGCACCAATCCGGGAGCCAGCAGGCTGAGACGGCCCTTCTGCTAAGGCACACAGCTAGGCCCTTGCTTGCAGTGTGTGCCATTTGGTCCTCTTCCTTCCCTGGTCACTCCATCTGCTCCAATTACTGCCAGCTCCTTCCCCCACCTATCTGCCCTATCTGTAAGTCATAACTTTTTACACCATCGGCAACAAACCTCTTGATTTGCAACATCACTATGCCTGCTGTGGCTCTCTGAATGCCCTACTTCAAAGAATTAACTAGAAATTAATAACTTGTGACACATAACTCTTCTGCTCTCTGGTATGCCTTCAACTTTTCATCCACCTTCATTGTGTACAGCTTTTAGTGCTTTTTGGCTAAATCCGTATTTTGGTGTGCTTCCAACTGTGGATCCACCTCCATTTTGTACTGCTTTTAGTGCTTTTTGGCCAAATGCATATTTAGGTGTGCTACCAAATCGTTAACTGGTCTGTATATCTGACCATTTCCAATGTGTTCATTAATCTGTGACTGTGTGACTGCCTGGTTTGTTTCTACTGTTGCACAGTGCTTGACCCTCTCCACTACTGTCCTCTGGCTCCCTCCCCCTCCTCCTCTTCTCTGCACCCATGGAACTCTCTGTCTCCCCTATCTTTTCTGCTTCTCCATCTCCTATCCTCCCTCCCTTACAAAATCTGGAAGGAAGAAACTAAAAAAGACATTCCCGAGTTCCAACCCTGGTCTGCCCATAGCCGACACCTACACCAATGTCTTCCCTAGCCAGACCATCACTGACATTCTTGTTGCTGGTCCTTCTTCTAACCCATGGACACCCTCATAAGGTCTTTGTCCTCTCCCCTTTCTCCTCCTCCCAATTAATGGCGGCTCCCGATGGGAGGTGATCTTGGCACACTTTGTATCTTCCAGATGCACCATTAATATATATTATAATGGCACTATCATGGCCCAGGTGTTGTACTTACAAGGCAGCGGACTGGGACACCATGCAATCCTGTGTGGCATAACAGGAATTCCGATCAGACCTCTATGTGAAACCTCAATCTGACTAGTGGCCATGTGACCCGGAAGCAATGCAGGAATAGGTCACATGACCAGGTGGGCAGTTAGTGCTTCTCAGCTGTTTTTCTTCGCGAGTAGCGGTTCTTGTGCTCCACATATTTCTCTTGCTGGATTCCATGGATTTTGACCATGTTTTGTTATTCTGGATTGCCTCTTGGACTTTTACACTAAACCTTGTGCCTTGGAACTGTTTTGACCCATGGACTGCCTTACTGGACTGCTGCCTTGATTTGCCTTTGGATTTGTTTACCCTTGGGACGAAACTGTTGTTATTTACTTACAATTCCTGGAACGCTTCCTGTACTGCCTTCCTCTCTGCTTCCCCAGACTAAAGTACTCAGCCCAATCTCAGCAAACCTTGTCTGCCAACACCCCCCTCTCCGTTCCTTCAGGTGGGAACAGTTAGGTTCCACGCTAGCACCAGTTATCCTTGGGGTAGGTGTTTATTTCTCTCCTGTTTGTCCTTGATTATTGTGGTAACCCTGTACTTGCATTCTAACCCTGCCTTTCTTTTCAGCCACCGGGACATGGTGATTCCTGTTCCTGCCTATCTCCTGAGGCCCCAATAACTGGTCAGCGAGTAGTATAGCTCTTCTCTGACTGGTGCTTGGGGACGGAGACATTATAATCCACGTGGACCTCAGATCATAACAGACCGAGAAGCCACCCCCCACGGGATTATGGATGCCTCCGCCAGGACCCGGTGGCTGCCCTTGTCCAAGCAATCACTGTCCTAAGAGCTGATATGACAGCAGCCACTGCAACCATCCATCAGCGATTAGACACAATACAAAGTGAAAGACATGCCCTATCTCCAGATGAGGAATTCGGGGACGCCCCTTCACAGTCAGAACCCCCACAGCACCCACCGCCACAGTCCCGCTCTACGTACCTACACCCTTCCCATTAGCCGCCCCCGACAAATTCCATGGTGGCCCCCGGAAGTTTCGAACCTTCCTGAATCAATGTAAGTTACTCTTTTTGTGTCACCCACAAGCTTTCCCCGATTCCACCACCAAAGCTGCTTTCACCTTATTCCATGTAACAGGCATCACTGCCACTTGGGCCAACCCATTGTTTGAAAACGATAGCCATTTGTCGTATAACTTTGACAGGCTAGTAGCAGAAATGACTATGGTGTTTGACACACGCCACAAGGCACAGACATGTGACCTGGAACTCCTTGATTTAACACAAGGAAAAGCCACCCTAATCGAATACATAACCGGTTTAATCAATTATAAGTTGCGACGGCCTGGCCAGAAGAAAAGAAAGCGGTTGTTTTCTATAAGGGATTAAGCGATCACATGAAATAAATCCTTGCTGTAGTTCCCTCACTCCCTACACAATACCTGACTTGGTGGATTTGGCATTATAAGTAGATGCCAGACACTTTGAAAGAAAGATGGAATCCAAAAGACTCAAACCCCTTTTTTCTTTGCATCCTGCTGTGTCCGAACCACCCAGTGAACCCATGCAAATCGGTGGTGTCCGCAGTCCCATATCCCCTACTGAGAGAGAAAGACGCAGACAAGCTAATGCCTGCTTCTATTGCGGCCTGAATGGCCATTTTGTTCAAGAGTGTTACAAACGGCCCAAACAAAGATCCACAGGTTTTTTGAAGGCTCATCCCTTGTCGGAAGCCACGCGGCCTTTGTCTCTCTCTGCTGCTCTGATTTCAGCTGATAACATCAAACAGCAGGTCCACCTGGTCATAGATTCTGGAGTCACGGTTAACTACATTGACATTTCGCTGGCCGCTTCACTAAACCTGCCCATACAGAACAAACTAAAACTTGAACCAGTACAAGCTGTGGACGAGTCCCCTTTGCTTTCGGGTCCTATCAGACAACAAACATCCCCAGTGACCCTCCTCATGAAGGACACACATCAAGAAGTCCTTACTTTTGACTTGATTACCACCCCACAATACGGTGCGATCCTTGGCATCCCATGGCTACGTACACACAACCCTGCCGTCATTTGGTCCCAAGGTGTAGTGTTCTTCGAATCAATGTACTGCCAAGAGTCTTACCTCTTCAGAACCAGCAACCACACACGCCCAAGTACTGGGTGCCATATCTATGTTGTCCATTTATGAACCACAACGAGTGGAGTTAGACATCTCAGAACATTTAGTCGGTCTTGTCACCTCCAACATACCCCCGAATACCATAATTACTTGGAGGTTTTCGATAAAAAGGCCTTGGAACATTTGCCCCCTCACCGGTTTTACGACTGCCCCATAGATTTGGTTCCTGGGGCTACTGTACGTTGCGGATGGATATACTCTCTCTCTCCATTAGAGGATGCCGTTCTAAGGAAGTAGATACACCATTCTCTTCAAGTAGGGCATATTCAACCATCTCAATCCCCCGTTGCAAGTCCAATCTTCTTCGTCCTGAAGAAAGAAGGCGACCTCCGCCCATTGTATTGATTATTGTCGTCTCAACCATGTCACAGTCAAAGATCGTTATCCCATCCCCTTCATCACTCCTTAACTGGACCTCCTAGCAAACGCCACAGTTTTTACCAAACTCGACCTACGTGGGGCGTATAACCTCATACGCATCCGTAAGGGTGATGAATGGAAGACAGCCTTTTGCACTAAGCACAGTCTTTTCAAATATACCGTTATGCCCTTCAGGCTATGCAATGCACCAGCAACCTTCAAAGATTCATGAATGCCATCTTCCACGACATCATTGATACCTTTATGGTAGTTTACCTGGATGATATCTTGGTATCCTCACAGACCCAACAGGAACACATTTTGCATATCTGGGAGGTCTTAAACCGACTCATTACTCACCATCACTACTCCAAATCAGAAAAATGCAAGTTCCATGTCCACGAAGTGGAGTTTTTGGGATTCACATCACATCTGGGGGTCCAGCCATGAACACCACCAAGGTCCAAACAGTGGTGGACTGGCCCGTACCAAAAACTGTGAAAGAACTACAATCATGTCTTAGTTTCGCCAACTTTTACAGACGTTTCATCGCAGTTTTTTCGTCTATTGTTGCACCACTGACTCACCTTACAAGTCCACACACTCCATTTATATGGTGCTCCTTGCATCAGAACACATTCACAACCCTCAAGATGGCCTTCACCACTGCCCCTGTTCTACAACACCCCAATCCGGAACTACCCTATGTTCTAGAAGCCGATGCCTCCTCTTATGCCATGGGTGCCTTCTTGTCTCAAACATGCCCTGCTACTGGTCTATTACACCCCGTTGCCTTCCAGTCGCGTAAATTCATTCCAACCGAAAGCCACTACATGGTCACAGAAAAAGAGCTCTTGGCTGTTAAGGATGCTTTTTCAGGTGTGGCAACACCATTTATTGGGGGCTAAACTCCAGGTTACGGTTTACTCTGATCATCGCAATCACCAAGACCTGGCCACGTTCAAATGCACCAACAGTCGACAAGTCCATTGGTATTTGTTTGTTTCCACCTATGATTTCGTCATAAAACACCGTCTGCGCACCGGATATGGAAAAAGTGGGCGCCCTTTCACGCATTCCCGGGGGCATGTTACTCCCCATCTTTCCCGAAACCCTCTTGGACACCAAACACGTAATCTGTGTATGTACACCACCAGCGGATTTGTTAACTCTGATCCGCCAATGGTCGCACATCCAGACCATTTATGCTAATGGGAGTTAGAGATACATGATGGGTTGCCATTCATTTAAGATACATTTTATTTGCCTACACACACACATTAGCATTGGAATGGTCTCATGATGCAGCCGTCAATGGACATCCAGGCCAAAAACTTACTCTGGCCTTGCTCCAGCATTGGTGCTGGTGGCCCTCTATGTGCAGAGACACAGGGCCTCATTACGACCCAGGCGGTAAGTTACCGCCTCGGCCGTGACTTTACCACCATGGCGTAAACTACGTTTATGCCATGGTGGTTGGCGGATTTACCGCCCCATTCCAACCTTGGCGGGGCGGTAAATCCCCATTTTCCCATTTACCCTTCCCCATTCCCATTTTGCCCCATAGGGCATAATGGGAGTGGGGAAGGCGTTAATTACGCCACCGTAAATTACGGTGGCGTAATTAACTCCATGGTTCCTTAGCGCCATGGATTTTAACACCTGCTAAAAGCAGGTGTTAAGTCCGCCATGGCGCTAAGGGACCTCGTACTCAGGCGGTAAGGGTCGGCACTGTTTACGACGCCGCCGTAAAACCCTTACCGCCTGAGTTGTAATGAGGCCCACAGTGTCTTACGTGGCCTCTTGTTCTGTCTGCGCTCAGTGCAAGAATAGAAAGGGTCAACCTCTAGGGTTATTGCAACCTTTACCCCTTCCATTGCGACCTTGGCACACTCTCACCATGGACTTTGTAACAGATATGCCCAGAGTAAAAGGCTATGACACTATATGCGTGGTGGTTGATTCCTTCATGAAAATGGCACGATATGTTCCCTGCACTGGAATACCCAAGGCTCCTGTCCTGGCTAACCTCTTCTTTTGCCACATCTTTTGTTACTTTGGATTACCTTCCATTCTGATTTCCAACCGGGGGTCGCAGTTCACATCCCAATTTTGGCGGTCTCTCACAAAGCTACTAGGAATCGACACGCGCTTCTCATCCTCTTACCACCCTGAAACAGACATGCAGACCAAACGTGTTAACCAATCCCTGGAGCAGTATCTGCATTGCCTTTCCTTACAACATCAGCAATCCTGGTACCAGGTACTCCTTGTGGCCGAATTTGCATATAACAATGCACCTCATTCATCCACAGGCTACTCACCCTTCGATTCCCTTTACGGCCAACACCATTGTGTCTTTCCTATTCCTTATCTACCACCCACACTACCTCCCTCTGTCTCTTCCTGTGTGAACAATTTAAGGGAAGTACACACACAGACCTTGCTACACCTTCAGGAATCACAGGTCCAAATGTGTAAAGCGGCCGACAAGAGGCGTGCCATAGCACCTATCTATGCCATAGGGGACAAAGTTTGGCTCTCCACTAGATATCTTCCGTTACCAGGCTGCCGCAAGCTCCTGCTCCATTTTGTCGCTCCATACCGTGTGACCCAAGTCATCAATCCTGTAGTCTAGTGGCTCTCACTGCCCGTCCCTTGGCGCTTCCATCCACTTCCTTCATTAAACCATGTCCAGTTAATATGCGGGTTGTCCTGAATCCTTTCCCAGTCTTGAGAGGCACCTCTGTTGAATACAAGGTCAGTGCTATCCTTGGGTCTCGTGTCGTTCGGGGTCGTCTCGACTATCTGATAGATTGGTTGGGGTATGGTCCACAGGAAAGGTCCTGGGAGCCCGCTAGTCAGGTTCACGCCCCATTGTTGGTTGCTCGTTTCCATAGGGATAACCCTCTGAGCCCACAAGGACATGTTCCCTTGGGGGGGGCTATGTCACACTGCATTCCCCCCCACAAACCTCCGCCCCCTTACCTGTTCTGATGGGGCCTCAGCGCTCGCACGGACCACGGGTCCCTCCCGCTCTTTCCTCAGCAGCGTGCCGCGCTTTGTGGTGTCCTAGGTGCCTCTGCACCTGCCTGTCTTGGGGTTTGCCCTGGCGCTTGCGGGTGCGCAGGCGTGCCATCCGCTTACACGGGCACCTCAAGATCCCGACGCTCCACAACAAGGGGTCACGTGAACCAACTAGCGGTCACGTGAACCGAAAGTAATGCAGGAATCAGTCACGTGACCAGGTGGGCAGTCACATGACCCGACAAAACGCTTGAAAAGAGCTCTGGTCCTATTTCTCAGTGCTTCTCAGCTGTTTTTCTTCGGCAAGTAGCGGTTCTTGTGCTCCATGTATTTCTATTGCTGGACTCCACAGATTTTGACCCTGTTTTGTTATTCTGGATTGCCTCTTGGACTTGCCCACTAAACCTTGTGCCCTGGAACTGTTTTGACCCAGGGACTGCCTTACCGGACTGCTGCCTGGATTTGCCTTTCGATTTGTTTACCCTTGGGACTAAACTGTTGTGATTTACTCACAACTCCTGGAACGCTTCCTGTACTGCCTTGCTCTCTGCTTCCCCAGACTCAAGTACTCAGCCCAATCTCAGCAAACCTTGTCTGCCAACACTCCCCTTTCCGCTCCTTCAGGTGGGAACAGTTAGGTTCCACTCTAGCACCAGTTATCCTTGAGGTAGGTATTTATTTCTCTCCTGTTTGTCCTTGATTATTGTGGTAACCCTGTACTTGCATTCTAACCCTGCCTTTCTTTTCAACCACCGGGACCCGGTGCTTCCTGTTCCTGCCTATCTCCTGCGGCCCCAATAACCAGTCAGCGAGTAGTATAGCTCTTCTCTGACTGGTGCTTGGGGACAGAGGCATTATAATCCACGTGGACCTCAGATCATAGCACATCTATAGACCCTCCAGACCATCCTCCCTCTTCCTTTCACAATGGCCCGATATGTCCTCCTCCCTTCTTGCCTCCTCCCCAAAACTCATCTTCCTTGGGGACTTTGACATCCATCTTGACTCTCTCAATGGGGCCACTGTTCTCTTCTGCATCCTTTGCAACACTTTTTCCCTCTCTGTCCTACCTTCCACCCAACCCACTCAGCAAGACACACCCTTCATGCCCTGATCTCAACAGACATCCCTCTCTCTAACCCACTTACCACCCCTCTTTCCTGGTCTGACCACTCTCTCTGCTCGTCCCACCTTGACCGTCTCCTGGCCACTCCACCCGCACTGCCAGTCTCCGTTTCTGTCATTCAACCGATGAAGCTTGTGTCACTCTCTGCATTTATCTCTTCCTTCATCCCTCCTAAGCACCCTTCATTAGACTCTCCCTCTGACTCTGTTCTAGCTAACCTCCATCTTTTCATCTCCAAGACTCTGGACATCCTTGCCCTGTCATGAGTCCTCATGAAACCTGCCTCTGAATGCAACTACTGGTGCTGCTCAGATTTGTCCGCTTTGAAACGCCAGTGCAAAGCTGCAGAGTGGAAATGGCAGGCATCTAGCTCATCCTCTGAAAAACTGGCCTGCCACCTACTCTAAAGGCAATACTGTCTTTCCATCTGCTACAAGAAGAGGGCACTTGTCCAAGCCCGTATCTCAGGAGCCACCAACAACATGGCTGAACTCTTTAAAATCTGCAAGGACCTTGCCAGTTCTACTGCTTTCTCCTCTTACCCTCCTCCCTCCCAAGCACTCTGCTCTGCTCTGGCCACCCACTTCTCCTAAACATTGGACATCCTGTCCTCTCTGCATCTGCTCCCCCTCTCTACCGTCCAACCCCATCTCTCACCTCCCTTGGCCTCCCCCCATACTTTGAGTTTTCTCTCCCATTTTGCCAGAAGAGATTTCTAGAGTCGTCCATTCTATCAAAGTCTCCTCCAAACAGGTGCTCCCCTGCACATCCAGAACCATCAAGGACAACTTTGCATCACTCATTCCTGCCTTGGCTGACCTCTGCAACCATTCATTTGAAACTGGCTCCTTCCCCAACCCCTGAAGCCCTCTCTTGTGCAACTTCACGTAGAACAGCTGTCAGCTGACCCTTCCTGCCCAGCTAACTATTGCCCTATCTCTATTACCCCTTTTTTTAGGTGAACTAATTGAGATGCTGGTCATCCCCTAACTGACCCTCCACACTGAGATGTCCGCAGCCTCCATGATCATCAGTTCGGTTTTAGGACAGCCAGAGGCACAGAAACTGCACTCCTGAACACCCATGGTGACCTTCTCTCTAAGCTGGATTCTAATACTCCCTCTGTCCTGATCATTCTCAATCTTTCTTTGCTTTTGCCACAGTCAACCACTCCATCCTCATAAACCATCTCCATGATACCCTAGGTATCACGGACAGGGCACTGGCATGGATTATCCTCTTCCTGTCAAACAGACCATCTTGGGGGCAAATGGGTCCTGTCCTCTCCTCCACTTAACTTTCTACCTGTGGCGTCCCTCAGGCCTGTACCCTGTTGCCATGGCTCTTCAACATCTACCTGGCCCCTTTGGCCCATCAGAGATCTCGATTTTCTCCCCTTGTTTCCAATGATACGCAGACGACACACAGTTCTCTTTCAAACTGCCTTCCCCTACCTCCTCTTCCCTCATACCTATTTGCCTGACTGCTATTCAGGAATGATGCTCTGTCAATGTCCTCTGCCTGAATGCCAGTAAGACAGAGATCCCTCTCATTGGATGCCAGCCCCCCTCTCTCTGGACAGGCTTCCTGGGTCCTGTCCCATCACCCACCTGTGAGGCAAAAAACCTTGGGATCATCTTTGACGCCTCTCTCTCTTTCTCTCCACACAGATCTTGCCAATAAGTCCAAGTTTCAGCTTCACCTTCTCAGGGGTTTCTACCTTTCCTAAGCTTCCCCCAGAAGCTCAATGTCTTCAGAGCCATGGATCTCTCAAGGCTAGACTACTTCAACAGCCTCGTTCTCAATCTGCCTCTTTCCTCCCTTCAACCCCTCCAACTAATGCAGAATAGGTCTGTGAGACTTATCCTTGACCTCATGTCCAGGGACCACATCTCTCCAGCCCTAAAATCTCTACACTGGCTACCGCTGACGGCAGGGATCAAATTCAAGACCCTCAGCATCACCCGCAAGACTGGCTAGGGCATGGAACCTCTTTAAATCCAGCTTTCCCTCCTGGTCCTCTGGCTCCAACTCTCTGCTAGTCAAACATTCCTCCAAACAGAGAGTGGGTGGTAGATCCCTTTCCTCGGTTGGCTCCTCCCTCTAAAACGTCCTCCCTTACCCCCTCAGACTTAAGCCATATCACCTAAACTTCCAGAAACTTCTCAAAACTTACTTTCCTTTTCTCCGGTTTCTTTTCTCTTAACCCCTTCCGTGCTAACTTCCACCTGCTGGTGTGACTGGGGACTGGTCCCTTCAGAGTCATACAGGGGTCAGACCAACCCCCACAAGTCCCCCCTGCACTTGCCCTTGGGCTCCCTTTCCCAGAATAGCCCAACTTGGTCTGCCCTGCCCACCACACTCATCTTCCTTTCCCTCCTTTTCCCATTGTACTTGCCACCTTGGCCCATGGAGCACTTCCCTGCCCCTTCCCTGGCGACACCCCACTCCTGCATTTCCCCCCTACCTCCTCCCCCTGCACTTACCCCCTCTTCAAGCACTTGCACGGTAGTTTTGTCACAAGGCCAATGTTACTGGTTTTTTTCTGTTCTACGTTCATGATTCCCTTTTTATATTCTTATTGGTCAGGTCTTGGTCTCTGTCTCACTTTTGTTGCTTCCCAAAGGTGAATTTCCCTTTATCAGCCCTTCCTCTTCGTCAATGTCTTCTAAAAGTGCCTCTGTTTCATTAATAAGTATATTCCCTTTAGTAATGGGAGCTGATAATTGTACAATTATTTTTATGTCATGTGCTGGGGAATTTTATGATGTCGCCTTTCGCTTAGACATAACTCAAGCACTATATTATAACTCAAATACAGAAATTGAAATATACCAGTGTTAAGAAAAGGAAAAAAAAACGATGACAGCACAAGACAGCACAATCAGCGCAATTATTTAGGAACACAGAAGGGACCTCAAAACCTAGGCCATCACATTGCCCCACGTGCCACTTGATTCACAAGATGCTGCCTTCCCCTCTCCTCCCCACCACCCGGTACAGCTGTACCCCTCCTCTGTACCCCTCTATATCCCACCACTGCGGTACATCTGTTCTGTTGTTACCTCTGAAAAGCACTCTGTTATGCATCTGTACTGTTGTATACCTCTCTAAAGTGGAGCATGCTCTATGGGCAGAGGAGAGAGCACCAGTGTGGCTTGGGGGGCTGCCTGAGTTTGTCCATCCCCATCCCCCTCTGACTTAAGTCGTTGTTGATCGAGTGAGGTTGTGGGGATTACGAACATTTCACCAGGGTTCTCGAAGAATGGTGTTGGGTCATGGCTTACACTCTAAACGATGCCACAGGCAAAGTTCCAGTAAGGATGCGATAAGTACGTTCACTGTAGAGTTTCAACTGCCAGAGTGCAGGGAGGAATGCCTGATTGGCTTAATGGGCTGCCCCAGTCCATCTCCCCTCCCTCCTTAGGTGTTGTATTTTCAATCATGAGAGGCTGCGCAAAAAGACAAATTGGTGATTTTACTAAAATATGCAGCATAAGTTACTGGGGATCAGCTGCTGCCACGAGAATGCACTGCTCCTTGAGCAGGGGCGTCATTTTGGGGTCACCAGGGGTTGCATCTGCGACCCCTGAGGTCTCCCTTGCTACCCTTGAGGTCTGCCTTGCTACCCCTAGAATTTCCTTTTTTTTTAAACAGTGTTTTCTTTTTTTACTTTTTATTTAATGGAAGCCTTTGGGCTGTGGACAGCATCCTGTGGTTCCTTGTTTCTGGAGTGGCTGACTTTCTTGTTCTGGCCTCTTTTAAAAAAAACAAGTGTTCTACAAGTGTGACCCTAAATAAGAAAGAATAGGAATAACACATAATTTTTCTGGAATTGTATTCAATAATTGATAGACCCATTAAAGGTTTCTTTTTGGCACACTTCAGGGGGTGAGTCACTGATTTAGTCTGATTTAGTCTGTTCTTAAACACCTCAGATATTCACAATGCAGACACAAACTATATGTATTTTGCTTTTCACAAGTTGCAGTTATAGCATGTTTTTTTCTGCCGTTGTCTCTGTTGCGATCATCACAATACATTCCATCTCTGTGTCTTCGGTCACTTGACAAAATCCTTGTGCCTAAAGACTTGTGTACAGTGTAGAAATGTTTGACCATAGCACATCAAGTGGCCCTTGATTTTATTATGCCACAATTAATGCTTTGTTGTAATGTGTCTATCTTTCCTAACTCGCTGGCATCCTGTTCAGGATGTTTGTTTGCATGTATGAGGTATCAAGTGCCCACAGTATAGGATACCGTGTGAGTGCGCTGCTTTCCCTGCACTACTCTAAATACACAAAGGCTTGACATGTGGCCAACTTTGCACCAGACCTGCAGATGAACTGCAGTTAAATCTCAGTTGCCGGTTTATTGGTATCCACTACAGAGTGTAATTTGCTTTCTGACTTTGAGAACATTCAGACATGTAATTGCTCATTTTACTATAACTGGTAAAATAGCTATAGCTGGTAAGATAGCACAATGGGTTCAGTGCTCACTGCTGCAATGTGTGTGTGATCAGCAGTTTGCAGGTTCAAATCCAGGAAAGGCCAATTCAGCCTTTCATCCTTCTGATGTCTGTAAGTGAGAACGCAGGTTGGGTGATATTGTATGTATATTTGTTCTATATAAAGCACTTAAGTGTAAGTGCTATATAATAACACATCATTATCATTTGGCTTTGGACGCCTGCTTCTAATTAGGTACTATGGGCCTATACACCCTGATATTAACGATACATATGGTGATTTATTCTTGTATGAAATGTAGATCACATTACAGTGATATTGAAACCATATTTATCGTAGTGTACTTAGGAACAATACTATGTGATGCCGCTTTCTGTTTTGTCAAGGGGTGAAAGGTTGTCTTCCATTGCTTCCTGCGATGTCACTTTGGGGTGGGGTCAAATGACAGAATCTCCTGTAATGTAATCAGAGGTCAAGGGTCGTGTGTTGTCACTTCCACTACCCCTGGCCTTTTGGTGAAAGGACGTCTCTGTCCTTGAGGTCAGATCTTGACCGCCAGCATTACATGTTGGGGTAAGAATTACTGGTATTGTTCTTCTTTTGGTCTTTAGGCATTTTAAGCTGATAAAAACACAAAGTGCCAAAATATATGGTATATAAAATATAATTTAAACAGTGATTTAAAAACAAAGTCGTACGACTAGTTGTATTGTGCTGACATGTATTGGGCCTTTGATTAAGTTTGAGTGTAGAGTTTTCAACTAGGGGCCTATATCAATAGTTCGGGGCTCACCTGGAAAGAAGTGCGACTCACATAGATCACAAGGCTGGACACCAGTTTATTCAACGTATTCAATTGATGGATCCCTGGACTGGCCTCTTTGCCTTTCTCATGCTATACAGCGTCAAACGGCCATGCCCTATCTCCTCTGCAGGCTTTGCCACTTGCAGGTCTGTGGCATGATGTCTGTCCTACTCTTTGGACGGCTGGGAAGGAGGTGGCCAGTGACCTAACTGTGAAAAAATAGGAAAGCAAGGGGAATGCTTCCCAGATGGGTGGGGCACAGGTCACATCACCTACAAACACCTGCACCAGCCATCCACCTGGGCAAAGGCCCTCAGTTTCCACAATAAAAGGCACCTCTCCTTGAAGGAGCACATGGCAATCAACCAAGAATACACCACTACCGACATGCATTCATATTGAAACACAATTCTCTCAGCCCAGCTAATTAATCCATACCTCCTCGACCAAACATTAGTCTCCTCTTAACTAGATGGACTCTATGACCCCGAGTAAACCCTTCGGGTCACCACCCTGACACACCTAAAAGGTGTGCTACAAAGTTCCAGCCTCATTCGTCAAAGGACTCTCAAGTATAAAAAAACAGTTCTCACTAAATATCATTGACTCCTACCACAAAGACATTTCACTTTCAAAGAAGCTTGCATCATCTACAAGGCTGTCTCTCTTAAGTGCCTAATCCATATTGTAGATAAACTATGTACATTTTCAGCCTAACTATGCACTGGAAACCAATGACATGTGCATGACACCTCCATTGTGCTGAAACAGGAACACAAGCCTTATCTAGCCATACCCACAGACCATGTAACACCCTCAATGTCAACATCTGAATTGCCAACACACTTCTACCTCTCATCCACAAGGAATGGCTCCTCCACAACACCTACCTCCACACACCCTCGACTCCCCACTGACATTGGCCCATATAATTCCCCTATTACATCATCCGGTTGCATGTACATTCCTTTCTGCATATGTGTCCACACTCCTCCATTGTTACTTCCTCAAACCCTCCCATTGATCCTTTGCCAACTGGCTCCACCCATGCACACTTTCGTATATGACTAAGTAAAAGCACTGTAGATACCTGAGGCAAGCTCCACCATCATAAAACAACAAATGAAACGTATAGGAAGAATTGTTCAAAACGTCCCACTGCCCACATCACCTCCTTACAGACCCACCAACCACTTTACACGAATTAACTGCCTTCTTGCGTGTAAACATTGTAAGGTGTAATGCAAGGCATTTGTTGCCCACAGACACAATCATGTGAAAAATGTGAACAATACCATACTGCAATAACAATGCCACGCCATGGATTGTGATTGAAAATTAAGTAATGTATTCTACAAAACAACATGATATGAAAAATATGACCATATGTACTCAAAGAAAAAAAAACTGTCAAAACAAACATGAAACTACCCTTCCAAATAATAAATAACCCCACACTACTAAGCACATTTTTCCTCCGCCAGTTCTGCCAACGCCTGAGCCAAGGCAAACTTGGCTTTCACATTAGGCTTCCAGAGGGAAACTTCCCTCTTCTCAACCACGATATCTTAGGCATGCACCTAAAAAATGAAGCTCACTTCTCCCCAGAAGCCATCGCTTGGGTGGCTTCATTTCTAAATGAAGGACTCATGAAGGTCTTCTCAGACACAGCCTCGGCATCCGGTACTATCATCCATTGTGGCGTCCCTCAGGGCTCCTGCACTGCCCCCACACTCTAAAATATATTTACCCTTCCACTCTTCAATGATCTCGACTGTCGCAACATAGCGTACACCAACTACGCGGCCGACAAGCAGATACTACTCCCACTAACTGGGACCTATGAAGAAGATGCGACAGCTCTAACCAAAATGTACACAGCCATCCAAACCTGGATGGCTGCCAGCGGCCTCTGCCTAAACGGGGACAAAACTGAAATCTTCATAGTAGGTACTACCGAAACTCTCAACAAACTCCCCCCGCAATATAAAACCTTCAACATCGATAATTCCATCATTACAGTCTCCAAGACTGTCAAAACCCTAGGTGTCCACCTAGATGCCTCATTATCCATATCCCGCCAGGTCAACGCCATAGCCTCCTCCTCAGCGCTCACCACCAAGGTGATCAATGCAGTCAAGCCCTTTCTCTCTACCAAAAACTGCCTATCCATCGCCAGAGCCATAATAGGTACGAAACTGGACTATTGTAATGCCTTTTTCCTAGGCACCTTTGTCAACAATCTAAAAAAACTCCAAATCACGCAAAACAACGCGCTCCAGGCAGCGCTGTCCATTCCGAAAAGGGAACACATCTCTAAAGCAAGGAAAGAGGCCCATTGGCTACCGGTAAAGGAACGTATACTCTTTAAAACCATGGCCCTCACACATAGATCCCTTACATCTGATGCCCCACCCTACCTCTCGGAAAGAATCAACCTCAACTCTTCTAACAGACCAACTAGAGCCCACCGCGCCAACCAGATCTATGTTCCTACATTCAAAAGAACCAAAACCGGAGGGTCTAGCTTCCAACACCTCGCGCCCAAAAATTGGAATGCCCTGTCAACCTCACCAAGGAATGAAAAATCATACACCACCTTTCGCAAAAACCTAAAAACCTTCTTGTTCCACTAAAGTTTTAAAACCAGCCTGTATAATTACGCTATTGCACTGTAACCATAGCAAAGCATAACACTTGACCCGCTCTGTCTTTTACTACGTGTCATTCTCAACGCTGCACTCATAGTATGTAATCTGCTATACCACTGCAACCGACTATGTTAAATCTTACCTATGTTAAGTTCAAGCTCGCTGTAACAGCACCACGATGCCTCAGGGCCGTTTTTGTGCGCTTTATAAATGCAAATAAATAAAAATAAATGTGGAGGGTTTCTAGGTCCTTCCTCATCCCTGCCTCAATATCCTAGGCAGCCTTCAGAGATTCCTTCATGATCAAAACCTAAACATGTGCCATGGTGTTCTTCATCTCAGGCAAAGCCTCTGGCACTGGCACGCATAGGTTCTACAGCCTAAGCTGCCCAATTCCTGATATATGTGAACCCTTAGCCTGACCTCTGGTCTTTCATGGGTGATGTTGCAAATCTGTTGAACCCACCTATCCACCTTGATCTGAATGTCTTGCCGTCTTTGATGCAACAACTCTCGCTGTCTGGAAATCAGTGGCAGCTGCTGGTTCTGCATCCAAATAGATTTTCAGCTCAGCTGCAGAGAGAGGAACACATGCTAGAACTGTCACAGAATTATGGTTGGGCCACCAAAGACTGGTCTCCACTGGGCACCATGACAGGGCCAGAGGTCTGCACTTCCACCTACAGTAAATTCATGGATGACACCTCATCAGCCTTATTTCAAAATTGAACCTCCACTAGGCGCAGATGCACCCCCAAAAAGGCTGATGATAAGACAGCAACAGAGGAGCCATAGCAGAAGCAATGGCCTATAGGCCTCTTTTGAGGTAGTCTGGGACACAGATGAGGAGGTTGAGAAGGGGGCCATTGAAATGGACTGTGCAAATAAACCACCTGTGTCAGTGCTCCTGTCGGGTGGGTGCAGAGCATGTCCACCTCTGTGTGATGCTGTGGATCTTGATGTTGACTGGCAAGCACAGCCTCACAGATAGCTTTGCTCTGAGGCAAACCATCCATGTATTCTTGATGTTCTCTTCTGCTGAAGACTTGGCCATTGCCTGGGTGGAGGAACCAGAGAGGATTTGTAGGGCTGCTGCTGATGAGCTGCTGGGACAGGAGGATTGCTGAATCAAATCAAATCCTCAACCTGCCCTGCACACCCAACCCTGACACCACAACTGAGGTGTCCAGGTACTGTGGCTCCCCTGTTAGCTGTGAAGCACTTCCCTCTACCTCTGCTGCTGAGGTTCCCACAGTAATTACATCACCTATGTCCTTTTTCTCAGCAACTGTGCCATTGGAGGAGGCCACAACTCCAGGCACATGACCCTCGTTGGAACATGACATCATGGAGAGTGCCTGGGGTCTATGGTACAATCTGGATGCTTTGTCCCAAACATGCCCTCCTTCTCAAGGGCAGAACCCCCTTCAGGTGCATGGGTAACTGCAAAAGAAGGACAAGAAAAAAACATCACCATAAGAATGTGTATTCACATTTCTTTAGGAAGAAACAACATGTGTACATTTTTCCGGACAAAAATGCACATCTCAAATGCATGTCTGCTAGGACAGCATCCAGGGAAATGTCCATGGGCATATGGACACTTTGCCTCTAACTCACAGACTCTGTCTCTCCATCTTGCTTTGAACAACCTGGACAATCTGGAAGAACGGTATGCAGCTGTGATGCTGGAAATGCCTTATGGAGGGACAAGGACTCCTAATCCTTGTCCTACCACTTCTCTGTGTGTGTTTTCCCTATGGTCTCTACCACGGAGGTCCAGCCTGGACCTCTGTCGGTGCAATTCTTCATTTTATCTTTTGGTGAATAACACCCATGGGATACCCTCTTGGCACCCATGGGTGGGGGTACACACTTGTACCTCTTATTTGTGTTGTTGGGCGCTTGTGTGTTTTCTACATAGCAGGGAATGGGCTGCTGGCAGCTAAATGCTGATTTGGCAGTGACTCTGAGTGTCCTACATTTTTGGGATATGCCATATGAATCAATGGATTCCTACAGCAAGGCAAGATGGGCACTGTGGACTGTTGGTTTCTATTGCCTTGTATCTTGTTTCCCACAGTCCTGTGAATCCATGTCTCTGTTCCCTTCCTCCTGAATGGTTGGTTGGAAACAGCATACATCTCTCTGCTCGCTTTCCTCCTAACTGGCTGTTGGGTGGAAATACCTTATTTGGCTATGAGGTTGCCTCCTGTCACACTGAGTGCATCTATTACTGGATTTTTTTGAAAATTATTTGTTTAATTGTATTACAATTTTTACAAAACCTTTGAAACAATTCCATATAGTCCTTCAACCGTTAGTCTTACTATGTCCTGGCTTTTGGTGAGAAGAGACATCTTTGTTTTGTTATATCATTCTGAGTGTTCATCATATTGTTCGATATGCAAGGATCTAAAGAATAGAGCCACCCCTGTTGCCCATCATGTGTTTGGCCCACTTGCCAAAGCATTCCACCATGTCTCTGCATCGTAGGTTACCTTACTTGCCAAGATTTTAGTCAGATGTTGTGCTCTCTGCAGGTTTCTCCCTGGGCAGGCTAGAAGCAAGTGGCGAGAAGTTTCTTTCGTTTCATTTTCTCTGCAAAAACGACAGTTGTTTGTGACTGCCTGGTTCCTTCTTGCTTTTACTTTGTTTGTCAGGATTTGGTTTAATCTAAACCTTAGGAACAATCTGACCAGTTTTTTATCTGGAAATTTAGCCAAGTAATTTCTCACTGAGTTGACCTTTGCTGGAATGGTTGGAATATCTTTTGTTGTTTTATACTGTTCTGCCAGGTCCAGGGCCCTAATCCAGTCCATTTCTATTAATCTTTTAGTAACTTTATTGGGGTTTGTGGATAGTTCCTCGGCTGTGGTGTTCAGATCTACCAACGTTTGCTTATTTTTTGCTGCCCATTTGGACATGATGATGTTCTTTCATATCTCCATTTCTGCGTTAATGATGTGCATTATCCTTGATTTTGGCTCTGTGATGGCTTTTCTGTAGAGCATCAGTGTGTTTCGCGCCACCATTGCCACCTGCAATGAGAGACACAATTTCCTTCTGATCAGCGTCATGGGTGTGGTTTTTGACAGACCAAGGACATTTCTCCAGTAATAGCTCTCTATTCTGACCCAGATTTTAAGTATTGTGTAATACCACATAGAGTGTATATATTTGCTATTCTATGAATAAATATTCCAAGTACAAAGTGTTATTATTTATGTGTCTATATGTTACTTAATCCTTATTTTATATAAACAAGCTGTGTTATCACCTAACATAGTGTGTGGACATTACTTTGTGGGGTTTTGGGGAAACACTGTACTTAAGAACCAGCCTGCATCACCTATTGAAAGCTGAAGCCTGGTTGCTCATCCATTGTTACCAAATGGAGAACCTTGCTGGGGTGTTCTGTGCCTTTACCCTACCAAATAGAGGGCAGAGGTACAGATACCCCCCTTCAGTCTTTACAGCAGCTCACATGTATTTGGAAATAGTCACCAATGGATGTCAGACTTATGGCTAATCCATGACATATATAGTACAGGTCGCTATGTTCCCTGACATCCTGCAAAGGTGTTGTTCTTCATTTGATTTATGGTTAAAAACTCAGGCAAAGAAAGGGAGAACGACATGTTTTGCAGACATGGGAATCCCTCACAAAAAACGCCTGTCAATGCAATGTTTACTTGTGTAACAATCTACTGTGATAAACCAGGAATGAGACACTGACACAGAGGACTTTTCAAAATAAAAGGGGTTGGAAAATAGCTCACTGTCCTTGCTCTAGGAGGTATTTCCATACCTCAACCAAAAACTTAGGCTCTGCCCTGCGTCAAGAAGTCCAAAGCAAAATGCCCTGTGTCAGAAATTCTAACCTAGCCCTAACATTATAAAAGTAACTCTAAGGTTATTGGCTAGGCCTTGTAAATGCACAAATGTTCAAAATTCAAGAAGAAAAGGATAACTTCAACAAAAAGGAAATTGATCAGACAACCATTGGATGGCTCCGATACCCAGGTTTCTCTCCACCACAAACAATACTTCAACAAGAATAACCACGTTTTTTATAGACCAGGAGGACAACTCCCTCTGTTGGTATTTGCAATTTACTTCACAGATTTGCCTTTGTCTGGTATACTCTCCAGACAGGAATTTCTTGGACAGTTCACTCAATTCACAATCCCAAGGGCATGGGTCTTCCTTATGAATCTCTTTAGACATTTGGCTTTGCCTGGCATACTCTCCTGCCAGGGCTTTCTCATATCACTCAGTTCACAACTCCAAATGCATGGGTCATACTTAGGATTCTCTTTACACACTTGGCTTTGCCTGGCATACTCTCCTGCCAGGGCTTTCTCATACCACTCTGTTCACAACTCCAGGGGCATGGGTCTTCCCTAGGATTATCTTCGCACACTTTACTTTGCTTGGTATACTCGTCTGCCAGGACCTTCTCATAAAATTCAACTCTCTCAATATGGATGCGGTCCTGGATTCATACGGTTCTCTTGCAACATTCTCTCTCTTCCAGGGCTTCTTTCTCTTCCCAAGAGACCTTTCAGCTTATTCCCCGGTGCGCAACACTCCTCTCAAAGCCACCCGGTGGGCCACATTCCCACACTCAGTTTACCAGCTGTGTTGGGATGCTTCGCTCTTCCTCAGTTTGCCGGTCGACCAGAAGTATGATGAGCCTCTTCTCCACTCTCTGTCCAGTCCCCACAGTTAAAGGGCAGCCTCTTGCTCTCAGCCCTTCCACAGCAGAGCACCAGCTCTTCATTCCTTCCCCGGTGATTTTGGTGATGCTGGTAACCCTTAGAATTGCACAGTGCTTTGTATGCTTCACCCCTTCACAGGACATCCCCTGCTGTCAAGTTCACCTTCAGATTCTTCTGACGCGAACAACATGCTTGTGTCATGTATCTCTCTCTCTCTCTCTCTCTCTCTCTCTCTCTCTCTCTCTCTCTCCTGCATCAGCTGTGGGGAACTTGGCACTGAGTGGCTCCTTCCAAAAACTAGAGCATGGTGTGGGCTTTCGGCTGTAGCGATCTACATAGCTCCATTCCTTCTCCCCGCCCCAGTATTTCCAAAGGATTCATATACATAAGATTGATAGTTGTTGTCATTCTATTTTCAGGGTATTGTAGAATACCATTGCCAAGTCTTGTAGATTGTTGAAGGGGGCTACCACAATATGCCATTAAGGCATGAGGAATGGAGGAGGTATCCCTAAAAGGAAAAATGGAGATACCATGTCTCATCTGATGACTCCTTCCCCACACATATCCACTCCCATGGTCAGGATCAGGTAGTGTCTGCTATTCCCTGGCTACATGGTAAGAGGCACCCATTGGAAAAATAGTGGTGACATCATCATATTCATAACATTACACTACATCACACGCAAGTGACATTCACCTTCCACAGCCCACCATGGTGATCATTCCTCACATGCAGACTTTGTGCAGCACCAGAAAGATGTATTCTGAGAAGATAATGTGACAACATGTCGTTTACCAGTTCACTTGTGAGATTATTTCACTGTCTCATGTGAACATCACTGAAGAACGGGACATTTGCACAGGTGTTTCAAAGAATGACATGTACAAATGCCATGTACATCTGATAGAGCTTGTGTCCACTATTTGACCAGATGAACATGAGGCTACTATGGCTCAACTCCCACTAGGCATATGTGTCCCTTACCATTGTTGCAATATGCCAATGAGCTACCACAGAACAAACTGGTTGAAAAACACCCTTTTAGTGGTAGACATTCTCCCACCCCTCTTAATGCCATCTCATCCATGCCATTGTAACAATAAATGAGCTGATTCCATTTGTGTAAGTACCAGCAGATTGGATCTGGGGCCACAAGTCAATGACCTGGGCATGAAGTGCTTGGTTCACTTTCTCTATGATCTGTAGCAGTGTAACACAATATCAGCCACAAGAATGAATACTGGCACTGTGTCTTTACTCAATGTTTCTCCTCACCTTCTTCTGGCTCTCAATCCTTACATTATCCCAGCGCTTCTTTACATTGTCTACAGTGTACTGATACCCTCTCCACGTGGAAGGCAGCCATAGGCGGAGTTAGCAGAGTGTTCTGTGTGACATTGTGAACCTTGCTGCCTGGTTGGTTCCTGCAACCTTCCTTTGTTTTCCACAGACCAGAGTCTATTTTTGCTGGCACTGTAGGAGGATGAGCATATAAACTCACTCCCTCGGCGGAGTGAGCAGAGTGTTCTATGTTTGGTGGTAGGAGGTGGAGAGTCTGTATCCAACTAAGCCTCCCCACACTAGCCCCACCTTCCACTCCCCACTTCCGGCAATGGTGAAAAAACAGGGGAGAAAGGAGCTGCTGGACAGTGGAGCACCTGTGGAGTGGGGCGCCACTCTCTGCAGCTTTCGATTCCCCTCAAGAAACTCTTTCACGGAAAAAGAAGCTGCCTCAAATAACATCTTAATGGATGCCGAGATTGATATAATTGTATTCCAGGACGGAGCAAGTCAAGGTATGCTGAATGACACTATTATAATGATTCCACCTAACCCTAACCTAGAGCTCCCCTATGATCCATGTGAGACTGGTGCTCCTGGTCTGGGGAGAAACAATAGTGTGATCCCCAACAGGCTCCCCCCATCGGTTTTCGTGACCGCCTGCATTGATCAGCAGCTCCCGGTAGAGCCGGAGGTGGGAGCGGTTGGTGGCTGTACGCCCGCGAGGCTTTCCCTCCCAAACTCTGTACACAACATTGTTCTGGATGAACTGGATGGAGTATCGAGTGTCGCGATCCCTAAGACAGGCGGAAGTCTCAGAGTCTAGTGTCCAGCCGCATGCCTGGCAGCCCGCAAGATGGGTCTCCTTCGATCAACGTAAACCAGAATCGGGCCAATGCCCACACAAAGGAGGGACCCATCCCTCAGGATGAAATATTATGATCTTCTTGACTCCAGCCACAAACACTCTGAAGCAAAACTTAAAAACCTCATTTGAGAATGAGTGCGGATTAGTGGCCGCCTTAGAATCGCAAACATGTATTGACATGTTATGCCGGCAAATGGAATTGGCCTCATTTGTTCAGCCCTCTGAAACAACATATTGCCCTACATTACCCTGTTCCACCTTTGCAGCATCATGCTCTATCCCACCTCATAAGTCTAGGAAAAGCCTACCCAAACACAGTGAACATAGGTTAGAGCTCAGCGCGCCCTTTGAGTCTGCGAGGGGAGCTACTGGGCCACTCACCACACAAGTGGAATCTGACCTGACCAACGCTAAACTGCAGCTTTCAACATTAGTCTCTCAGTCTCAGGAGAGACTGCTGCCTTCCAATGATCGGCCTAACGAGATGAGCAACACACAAGATCACCAACAAAGCAAGATAGACATTCCTCAATTCCTGAATGGGAATTTTTAGAACGACAAGATCGGACTGGGCACTATCCAAACATGAGAAATGTAACCCTTTCTTCCTCTACAGTCTCATCCGGCAAGATCCAGCTACCAAATCACTCCCCCAGAGAGCCTTTGGGTCCTGGGAAAACGAGGCCCCTGTGAGATGTAGTGCACAGGGGGTACTCTCTCCAGATAGTCCGACACAGATATTGTAAAAGAAATGAATTAAATCCAACTGCAGAGCTTGGCGCAAAATGTATAAAGCAGATCTCTGGCAAAAAGATGCAGTAAGTGACCTGGCAGCCATAAAGGATAAATTGACAGCCTGGCTGTGGACCTTTCTAAAAACACCTTGGAACACTCAATGTGTCAAGATTGCTAACGGCTAGGTCTCTCTCCCGTGACCCCACCTCACCTGTGGTTTCTGAGGATGTGTTCAAAGTTCTTGAGGACCCTCTACTTCCTCTAGTAGTGGTTGTCTGAGTCTTCTTCCTTGGCCCTTGACCTTCTTATCGTGGAGGTAGGGACGGGCTCCACTGGAGGCCACCTAGGCAACTGAGGAACTCCTCGCCAAGTGGGACCCCCAGTAAGCCCGTCCGAGTATTCAGGGAAAAAGCTTCTGCGGCACCAAAAAACCCTGAAGCACACAGGCTGAACTTGGAGCTTGATCTTTCCGGTGGTGAAATTCTGCAGGCCGTAGATATTATCCAATACCAGGGGAAGGTAATGGTAAATAGAGAAAGGCAGAAGGAAGAGGAAGACAGAACAGAGCGCCAAGGGCAGCTTTAGAGTGTGCAGGGGCACAGGAAAGTAAAGGAATAATGCGACCCGATTCGAGTTGGCACTGGGAGTCGGAGTCGGGCGGAAGGAGTGCACTCAACCGAAAGCCGGAAGAGAGAGAGTGGGAGCGAGGAAAGAAGGAAAGGAATGAAACCGGGCGGAGAGGAGCAGAGCGAGGAAGGGCGGAAGCCGGGGAAACTCCTGCAAGAAGGACCAGGAACAAGAGCGAACTGAAGGCGACTCGAACCAGAGTAACGAAGTCAAAAACAGGAAGTGGGAGCGATACAACGCACTGAACGTAGGTTTCAGTGCGTTGTTATAGTAACGCTGACTGGGGGCGGCCATCTTGAAGAAGACTAGACCGTGCGAAACGGTTCTAGTCGTAGATCGCTCACCTAAGTCGGGAAAGGGACCATCTTTGCCAAACCTTCCATGGCCGGAACATAACAGTATGACCTCTTCTCCTCGGGGTTCTCCCCGGCTTGCCAGGGTGTTTCCTGTGGAACATTCGCAACAGACGAGGTGCATGGATATGATGACAGGGTTCCCAGGTACGTTCCGCCACTGAGTATCCCTTCCAATGGATCAGATATTGTAGGGACCCCCGGTAATATCTGGAGTCCACCACATGAGACACTTCATATTCCTCAGGCTCAGAGACAGGAGGTATCCTTGGTTGGATTCTGGGTCTTTGGTAGGGATCCAGCACATAAGGCTTTAACAGGGAAGTATGAAACACTGGATGAATTCTCTTCATCTTCTGGGGGAGTCGAAGACGGTATGCTACTGGGTTAACTTGTTTGATTATTGAGTAGGGACCCAGGTATTTGGGAGCAAATTTGCCAAGGTGTAACCATCTAGGTAGGTATTTGATCGAAAGCCAAACCAGTGTGCCGGGTGTCCATTCCGGGTTACTTCGTCTATGTCGATCTTCCCGCTCTTTTGTATTCTTGTGGCTGTCCTCCAATGCCTTCAGGGCCATCTTTTGGGTGGATCGAATTGCTTCCAATAAACTGTCCACAGTGGGAGAGTCTGAACAGTTTTTCCGAAGGCCTGGTACATGGGAAGGGTGGAATCCATAGGTGCACAAAAACGGACTCATCTTTATGGCAGAATGATATGTGTTATTATACGAAAATTCTGCCAAGGGTAACAAGGAAGTCCAGTTGTCTTGCTCCCTGTTACAAAAACTTCTGAGGTATTGTTCGAGGGTGGCATTCAGTCTCTCAGTCTGGCCATTACTTTGTGGATGGAATCCCGATGATAGTGCTCTCTGTATTCCTAATTGTTTACACAAGGAAGCCCAGAATCGTGATGTAAACTGCGGCCCTCGGTCGGAAAGTACTGTTTTGGGTAACCCATGCAGTCGAACTATTTCACGAAGGAATACTGTTGCCATTTCTGGAGCTGTTGGGAGTCCTGCAAGTGCAATAAAGTGGGCCATCTTACTAAAGGAATCCACAGTGACCATAATGGTTCTATGACCTTCCGAGGGTGGCAAATCCACTATAAAGTCAGTAGACACGTGTTCCCAGGGCTGAGAGGGTACCTCCAGTTGTTGCAACAGACCCAAAGGTCTACCAGTTTGGGGTTTGTTCACAGCACATACCAGACACGAGAACACGTATTGTTTGACATCTTGAGACAAGGTTGACCACCAGAAAAGTCTCTTCACCAATTCCGTCGTATTCCTCAGACCCTTATGTCCTGCCAGGGGAGACTCATGGCACCACCTCAGCACCTGCGTCCTCAGATTATGTGTTGGGATGAATAAAGCTGAGTCGTGATATAATAGTCCGTCTTTGAGAAGGAGATTAGGGTCTACACGGTTGCTGCGCTGAATTTCCTCTTGTATTGCCTGCAGAAAACTAGAAACCACTGAGATAAATTTCTTGTTGGCAAGTAGCAGCTCGTTACTGGACTATGTGTCAGAAGAAACTTCCCAGCTTCTAGACAAGGCGTCTGCCAAGATGTTTTGAGAACCTGGTAGATATGTAAGGTGGAAGTCAAATTGAGAAAAATAATATGCCCACCTAGCATGTCTAGTGTTGGTGCACTCCATCTGTTGTAGCACCCGCAAATTACGATGGTCAGTTCTTATGACAAAGGGCTCAAGGGATCCTTGTAAGAGGTGCCTCCATTCCTCACAGGCTTTCTTCATTGCCAGAAGCTCTTTCTCCAGTACCGAGTAATTTCTTTCGCTAGGACTCAAGGTCTTGGAAAAATAAGCTATCGGATGTTCAGCTCTGTCCTCAGAGTTCTGGAGCAGGGCCGCTCCATTGGCATTCTCCGATGCATCTGTCTCCAAAACAAAGGGACGTGTCTGGTCAGGTTGAACTAGAATGGGAGCAGAAGTAAACAAACTCTTGAGATACTGAAAAGATTGTATTGCGTCGGAGTCCATCTGAAACCTAACCCCTTGTTTCAATAGTGCTGTGAGTGGTAGAACAATCTTCGAGAAGTGAGGGATGAATCGACGATAAAAATTTGCCAGTCCTAGAAACCTTTGAATCTCCTTGACACACCTGGGTTCTGGCCATCGTAATATGGCTTCAATCTTCCCTGGGTCCATCTTGATACCTTTATTGGATAGGATGAAACCTAAATAGGGGATAGAGTCAGCATGAAATTGACATTTTTCGAGCTTCACCAAGAGCTGATTCTCCTGAAGACGTCTCAGAACTTCCTTTACCACCTGGATGTGTTCGTTCAGATGTACAGAAAATATAAGGATGTCGTCAAGATAAACAAGTACGGATCGGTATAGTAAATCTGAGAATATACGATCCATAAATCTTTGGAATATTGCAGGGGCATTGACCAGACCAAAAGGCATCACCCTGTATTCGAAATGGCCTAGGGGAGTCCTAAAAGCAGTCTTCCATTCATCTCCTTCCTTAATCCTAAGGAGATGATAGGCCCCCCTAAGGTCCAACTTGGTGAATAGACGTGACCCCTGCACCGCTTCCAGGATATCTCTTATCAGTGGCATTGGATATCTATCTCTACAGGTGATCCTATTGAGACCTCTAAAGTCAATGCAGGGTCTTAGTTCTGTAGTTCCCCTCTTGGGTATAAAGAACAGGGAGGCCCCACCAGGAGATCGTGACTCCCGGATCAGTCCATTCTCCAGATTCTCCTCCAGATATTCCTTAAGGGCCTTCCTTTCTGGGAGAGATAAAGGGAACATTCTTCCGAAGGGCACCACTGCACCCTCCTGTAACTCGATGGAGCAGTCTTCTGGTCTGTGGGGTGGCAAAAGATGTGGAACCTTGTCTTCAAACACTTCAGAATAACATTGGTAGACCAGCGGAATGCTCGAGACAACCCTAGTCTGTAGAGTGTTACCTCGCCCCTCCTGTCTCTCTGGTACCTGCTACTAAGGCAGTTTTTATGACAGAACTCAGAGTCAAATCTTAGTGTGTTGAGGGACCAATCAATGTAGGGGTTATGCTTTCTGAGCCAAGGGATCCCCAGTATAATGGGGAAATGAGCCGCTCTTATCACGTTGAAACTGATATTTTCTTGGTGATCACCCATCTGTATCCATAAAGGTTCGGTCTCGGAAACTATGGGTCCAGAAACGAGAGGTGTACCATCAACTCCTTCGACAGGAATGGCTCGGTGTTTAGTCTGACAGAGAACTCCTTGATCAGTAGCCCAGACCCTATCCACAAAGTTCCCTGCCGCGCCGCTATCCAACATCGCCAAAACCTCCACGGACTTCTCGGTAGACAACTGTAATCGAACCTGGAAAACCATCAAGCGAGAATCCTCAGCTACACCTGAGGCTTGGGTGTGATCGCAGGGCTTGTGATGGTTTCCCCCGAAGTCGCCCCTGCACAGACTCGGGGGGTAGCGTTTCCCTTCTTCCGGGGAGGCACATCGGGACAATTCCGGAGTAAATGTTTACATGACCCACAATACATACATAGACCCAATTCACGTCTTCTTCGTCTTTCTTCAGGTGTCAGCGGGCCCCTGGCTGAACCAATCTGCATAGGTTCTTCAAATACAGACTCCGGTTTAGGTACCAGCTTGGTTGCTGGAGGAGGGTCATTCAAGGGAGAGTAATCCTGTTGCCGTCTCTTCTCAAGGCGTCTCTCATTAAGCCGATATTCGATCTGTAGGGTTAAGGTAACCAGTTCTTGGAACGAACCAGGTCGTGAAACCCGTGCTAGTTCATCTTTGAGTTCTTCGTGTAAACCCCTCCTAAAGATGGTTTGTTGTGCCGAATCAGGCCATCCAGCCTCGGTAGCCAGCTTCTGAAATTTGGAAACATAAGTTTGGATGTCTGCACCACCTTGCCTGACGTCCAACATTGCCTCATATGAAGCAAAAACCACCTCAGGGCGATCGAATCTTGCTTGAAACTGTTGCGAAAATTGATCAAAATTCTGTAAGACCGGGTCATTATTAGTCACTAGTGGAGTGGCCCATGCCAACGCGTTCCCCACCAAGCTTGAGATTAAGAAACCCACCTTCGCCTTATCTGTCTCGAACGTCTTTGGTCTAAACATGAAGTACACCTTACAGGCATCCATAAATTCCTTCCAAGCCCTGGGATTTCCATCATATTTGCCAAACGATAGAGGCATCGGGGGGAGGTCTCCTCTATCCTCATTGCGGGCGGCCACTTGTTGTCTCAAAGAGTTGTTCTCTGCCTGCATGTTTTGCATTTGTACTGTGAGTCCCTGGATGGCAGCCACCAACTCCTGATATTGTTCCAGGGTAGCCATAGGTGTTTTCAGGCATTGTATACTGTCAAGATTGCTAATGGCTAGGTCTCTCTCCCATGACCCCTCCTCACATGAGGTTTCTGAGGACGTGTTCAAAGTTCTTGAGGACCCTCTACTTCCTCTAGTAGTGGTCGTCTGAGTCTTCTTTCCTTGGCCCTTGACCTTCTTATCGTGGAGGTAGGGACAGGCTCCACTGGAGGCCACCTAGGCAACTGAGGAACTCCTCGCCAAATGGGACCCCCAGTAAGCCCGTCCGAGTATTCAGGGAAAAAGCTTCTGCGGCACCAAAAAACCCTGAAGCACACAGGCTGAACTTGGAGCTTGATCTTTCCGCCGGTGAAATTCTGCAGGCCGTAGATATTATCCAATACCAGGGGAAGGTAATGGTAAATAGAGAAAGGCAGAAGGAAGAGGAAGACAGAACAGAGCGCCAAGGGCAGCTTTAGAGTGTGCAGGGGCACAGGAAAGTAAAGGAATAATGCGACCCGATTCGAGTTGGCACTGGGAGTCGGAGTCGGGCGGAAGGAGTGCACTCAACCGAAAGCCGGAAGAGAGAGAGTGGGAGCGAGGAAAGAAGGAAAGGAATGAAACCGGGCGGAGAGGAGCAGAGCGAGGAAGGGCGGAAGCCGGGGAAACTCCTGCAAGAAGGACCAGGAACAGGAGCGAACTGAAGGCGACTCGAACCAGAGTAACGAAGTCAAAAACAGGAAGTGTGGAGCGATACAACGCACTGAACGTAGGTTTCAGTGCGTTGTTATAGTAACGCTGACTGGGGGCGGCCATCTTGGAAGAAGACTAGACCGTGCAAAACGGTTCTAGTAGTAGATCACTCACCTAAATCGGGAAAGGGACCATCTTTGCCAAACCTTCCATGGCCGGAACATAACACAATGTCAATTTCAAACCAGTGGAGTATCAGAAATCATCTGGGCTAAATACTATTCAAAGCTTTTTAAGGACCAAATGAGGCTTGTCAAAAGAGAGCATATAGCCCGAGCAGACTGGACCCTAGCCTATGACATTGAAAATCTGGTCACAATGATCAAAAAACATAACAACGGGTTCTCTAACAAAACGCTAAAAGACTATCCGGAACTATGGGCTTGGACGTTGGACATAATACTTCAAGAACCTCTGAGGACAAAGCAGATACCGAAATCATGGAAGATGGCTAATTTAATCCCAATCTTTAAAAGCAGGGGGAGAGCGTATCCGACCAATTACAGGCCCAAAGCCCTTTTAGATGAGATGGGGAAAGTATATGCATCCCTGCTGCTGAAAAGACTGATTAAATGGCTGGAGCAGAATGACTTACAGGATCTATTTCAAGTAGGATTGGTAAAGAGCCTAGGAACGGTCCCACCAACATTCATCATCTCTATGCTAAAAGACAAAACTTTGTGTTCCAACACCAAGATACATCTGGCTTTCGTGGATTTCATTAAAGCCTTTGACAGTATCAGTAGAGATCAACTATGGGCCAAACTAAAAGAGAAAAACTGCCCTGGAGATTTATTAGAGGAAATTAAAGGTCTCCACACTTAAACCTCTGTCAGAGTAAGTCTCTCAAGAGCTGGTGAATTGAGTGAAGAACTCCTGACATTTAGAGGTGTTAAGTAGGGCTGTGCCCTGGCCCCAGCCATATATAATTTCTACATTGCAGATCGGATGTGAACCTGGCATAAGATTCTTCTTGCCCAAGTTGGGTTAAAAGATCATCACCCACCTACTCTATGCTGATGATCTTGTTTTGTTGGATCACACTGAAATTGCCCTGCAACGCCTTCATAAATATGCTGTGGCTAACCACCTAGAAATGAACACCAAAAAGATCAAAATGTTAACCCTTTCAAAAGGCCTGGTGGGAAGTAAATCAAAGAAATTCTGTTGGTACCTGGCAAGGAAGAGGTGACAATGTCACAGTCCTTCAGATACTTGGGCATAATGATTACCCATCACAGAATTTTACAAATCCACTTCTGAACCTCCCAGACAAATGGTGGCCTTGTCTGGAAGGTCAGCTTTGAAAATAAACTACTTGGGGTTCCACCCTCTACACCGATTCAAGTGATTCAGATAGAATTAGGCCTAAACTTGTTATTCATGGCAGTTCAATGGAAAAAAAAACTATCTTTCTATGGAAAATGTTTATCAGTCTCTGCAGCACCCATGATAAAAGCTATAGAAGAGGAGTTACTAACTCGATCTAACCCAAGGACCAATGCCTTGGAAAAAGACTGCAACAAATTGAAAAAAGTCTTTTGAAATCCAAACAGATGATCTATTACACTTTCCTGCATCAGTAAAAAAGAAACTGAGACTAGATGATTAGATAAAAACAACGGATGAGATAGTGCAGCTAAGCTTACACCAAGAGCTTGTAACAGAGTCAAGGAAAAGGGGGTCTACTCACCCTTATATCAAGAAACGCCCGGATCTAGAAGTCAGGAGATGTTTCATGAGACTTTGTTTCAACCTCTAATTAACGGGAGAGATCACTACAATAAGAGACCCAACACAAGAAAAGAGTTTAATCTGCAGGTTCTGTTTTAGGAAAGACAGTAAGGAATCTATCAAACATCTTTTTGTATCTTGCTCCTTTTTCACAGAGCAAAGGTCTTCTTCTTTCATTACTTCTTGGTTAATTTTCAAACCATATCTTCTGACGTGGTGGTCATATTTGCTGGCTGGACATAACATTTCAGTAACCCCAGCTATGGTCGGTTTTTATAAGACCATTTTGGAAAAGGAGCTGGAAAAGAAATCTCTGGAGCCTTAATGTGTCATTTTCTTTTGAGCTCTCATGTCACCCTGATGGGCTCTGGAGCAAATGTCTGGGATCAGGTTCCATGGGCTCATGTTTCCTGTGGTATGGATTTGGTTTGGCTTAACGTTTATCTGTAAACTACATAGCTTTATAATAAAAATAAAAGAAAATAAAAGAAGGCAGCAATAGTATTGTCCCAGATCCTTCAGCAAGTAGATGATCCAAAATGCTTGTCAAGCTAGCGGGTAATGGAGATCTATATGGCCACATCTGGTGAGTGACATGTGTGCATGATGGCTTTTGTTGTCTGTAGATGTAATGTAAGCATATGTACAGGGGATACCATTCGCAGAACTTCTCTTACTATCATCAATCCGCATGTCATGTGAACATGCCCTGTCCTATTTAATGGGGTATTACACACCCGATAAAGGCATCATACCAGGGGCAATGCAACTGAGCAGTCCTTTCTTTCCTTGACGCGGTAAACATTCCTACCTGCTTAACTGGCCATTGAATGAAATACACAGGTTACAGCAGCTAATCCAAGTATCAGGTCAGGGGGTGAGCATGGAGTTCCACTACAGATGCCTCCTTCAGGGATACACTTTACTGCCCCATGTATGAGGTATGTCTTATTTGGCAATAGCAGCCACTAGGTGAGTGGGGGTACCAAATATAGTAGAAATGTTCAGTTCCTATGCCATGTTAAGTCCTGTGCTCACCCACAATTCTGAGGTGGCAGTGATGAAATGCCAGTCATCAAGTCCTGAGCCATCTGTGAGAAGCAACCATATACTGCCTAGCGGCATCCATTGTGCCCATGTTCACATTTTACTCACAACAGACATTGTGCAGCTGCATAGGAGCATGCACAAGGACATCAGTGTACTTATGTTCTGTATGTATGGTGGTGATAAGGATATAAACCACACATGATCTATCAGGAATTTACTGGTTGTAAGGCATGGTGTCTGACACTCAGGGGTAGTATGCTGGTAGACCTCATATGCAGATATGGCATCAACATAATTTCTGATACTTCCAGAGGCCATTGGTAACAAGGACATAAATATGTATGTTGGTAGGGTGATAGCCAAGTCCTCGAAGTGCCTTGGTTCTGGTTCCCAACTCTGGCTCCATGATGATGTGCTCTGTACTATTCAAATGTGTGGGTTTGTAGTCCACTTGCTCCCTTAATTTCAGAGTCTATCACATAATCACCAGTACATTCACCCACAACCTTTGTACATTACCTGCCTTTTAAAATGTACACCCAATCACATTGGGTAATGGTTTACGAGTGCTTGCTCCTCATTCATCATCAGTCTGGCATTTGTTCATCCTGCTGTTTGCAGACACATTGGACAGGGTGTCCAAAGTAGAGAATTGCTAAAGAGTAGCTGTGCATCTGACATAGGTATGTGGAACACACGTGACCTGTTACATGAGGACGTCTGGTTGGTATCAGGTAAAAGGCTGCAGTTTATGAGCATTGACTGTTCTCTGTTCTAACCTCTGCTTGTGGGTTATTGGCACAGTGTGGCATTTGTAAGTGTTAAGATGGATTTCTAAAATCTGCCCTGGTGGACAGACTATAGAAGGACACCCTAATTCTGGAGAACAGGGATACTCTGAGAGGTTAGCCAAACCCAATCAAAGTAAGCATGAAGAGTGGTCAAGCCTTAGTCTCAGGAGAAGGTGAGTGGGGTCATGGGTCCAGAATGAGTCCACACAGTGAAACACACAATAATTCATTGTATACAGGTGGGTACTACAAAAATACTCCATTAATTATAGGCCCAAAAACACACTAAGTAATGAAATAAGTAGGTAGCAATATCACACAATGTTCAATTATAAAACAAATATACAGTTACCTTTGGGCTTGTAGGAATGCATACAATGACTTAGTCAACTCAAAATCCGAGGAAATTCTGACTCTCAGAACACTCAAGAGACAAAAAGAACAGGCATAGTGAAAAAACACAAATGATTGTAGCCTTGGTTTGTATCATAAGGTGGTGGCTAATTACAAGATGGTCATTACTGTGGCCAAAGGAAACTTTTATAAAGAAAGCATCAACTCTGCCAACTCTAACCATAAAGAGCTATTTACTAATTTTAGGGACCTTAAAGGGAAGCATAACTCTTGCCCTTCCCTGGCTAAGAGTGACCAATGGTGCTCTCACACTCAACAGGGCTTCAGCAACAAACTGAACTCTCATCACAGTAAGATTGCAATTTTGCTTTCCTCTCTTTCCTCGCCTACCAATATTACTCCTAGCTCTGCTTATAATAATACACCCTCTGACCGCTCCACCCCCATTTTCAACTTAAACCTTCTTTGTGCCCTGATGATATATTTCCCCCTTCAAAAATGAAATAATCATTTGATATAATGGCCTCTCTGGTTGCACGGTTGGTTAACTCCTCCTTCATTTCCTCCATGGTTCTAGATTCGTTGAAAAAAAGGTATGGATCTTCCCTGTGATTAAAAATGACTTCTCTTGATCCATCCTCTGTTGCAAATGATCATCCTATCACCAATGTTACATTTCTCATGAGGATTCTGGATAGGGTTGCTTAGTCCCAGATCCAACAACATACAGAGAACAATAACCTCCTTTGCCCTCTCCAGTTGGGCATTCAAGCTCTTCATGGCACTGAGACTGTTTTGGTTGACATGAGGGCTTATTAATGCCACATAGCAGACTTGGGTCAGGTTGTGTTACTCATGCTTTTCAACCTCTAAGCAGCATTCAATCTTGTGGATCACTCCCTGCTACTTGAGAGGTTAGGGAATATTACCAACTGTTCTAGAAACACATTACAATGGTTGGCCTCCTTCCTGGGCTATAGATCTGCCTGGGTAGCCTCTAACAGCTTTAAACACCCTCTGGAACCTCTCAGATAAGGTGTTCCACAGGCAGCCTGCCACTCTCCCACTCTCTTCAATTTGTACATACCTCCTTTCTTCCAACTCCTCGACAGTCTCGGCATAGATTATACTAACGAGGCTGATGATACCTATGCAGAAATTTAAAATTGGATGATAACAATTCCCTGGCTCTCAATGGCAACACAACTGAGCGTATGCTCATTAGTACCAGTCTGATTCTTCAGAAGCTGGATTCTAGATATGCAGCATTTTACATTGCTGGCTCTCCTATCAAAACTACTCCTTGGGCTAAGACCCTTGGTGTCTATTTAAACTCTGCACTAAACATGAGAAAACATGCCAGTCAAGTGAAAGCATCATGTGCCTACACTACTCATCTTATTAGGCAGATTAAATCCTTCTTATCTGAAGCTAATACTGCCTCCCTTGCAGTTACCCTGGTTAATTTCAAACTTTACTATGTGAACTGCCTGTTGGCAGGCATGTCAATGTCCGACATGAAAATATTTCAAGTTGCTCAGAACAATGCAGTGCATGCTGTTAGTGGCCTCTCTAGAAGGATGCACGTGACTGAGGCTCATACCTCCTTGCACTGGCTTCCTATTGAACACTGCATCACATATAAGTTCCTTCTTCTCACCCATAAAGCTTGACCACATAGATATAAGCTAGAGCGCTATGGTGGCATCAGCTTTGATTCCATTGCCCCACATTTATAGAATCACCTTCCTACATCTCTCCGTCTCTGTGAGGACCTTTCCTCTTTCAAAAGATCACTTAAAATGTTTCTCTTTAACTCAGATGACTAGTCCTCTATCCTCTCTGACGTCTCCCTGTCCTGATCTCCTTTTTTTATTTCTGACTTGCTGCACACTGAGGCCTTTGGGCGTAATGCATCATTACATATAAGGTAAGTAATGATGCATTATAATGAAACCAGTTCACAAGAATGATGCCCATACTTTATAAGTCCAATCCCTATTATGTATGGGGAGGGGCGCCCAAATGTCACATTGCTTCTTCTTAGGAGAGTTCTTCAAAAATGTTACAGGTTAGTACAATTATTTCCCTACCTGTAGGACCAGCATTTAGATCAAAAAGTGATGGAATGGAATAAAGTATATTCTAAGATCTTTGTAAGGGAGACAGTTACGGCTGAATGCTTTGCGACTACTTATCCCCATGACCCAGATTTTCCCAATTGATTTGGTGGATTGGCTAGGGGTTGCTGGCTTTCGGTTTTCACCCCATTGGTTCCTGTGCAGGATGTCCACAGGTTGCGGATCAAAGGATTTCTGTGGTTAGCTGCTGGTGCAGAATGCAACCCCCTGGCATAGAAGACATGCAGGATTCAACAATACAGGACTCTTCTGGGCATGTCACAGGACAGAGGGAAGCAAATTCCACCAACAGTCACAGCAAGGCGATGGTGGCAAATGTCTCTACATAAGTGGTTGAAGAAGACCTTCCAGGGCTAGATCCCTTGATGCTGGGAATCTGAAACCTGGCATGAAGTTGACTTGTGGCACAAGGTGGCGACCACCAAAGTTCCAGGTGAAAACGCAGAACAGCAACGCTTCTGTCGAGGCAGCCCATTGGAGAGCTGGTCAGTCCACTGGTTGGTCCAGGGATACTTGTGAAGGCTCGGGATGGCTGGATCTTCAATAAGGCTTTGAGTCTGGTTGGTCCCATCAGTTCAAGGGTTGAAGCACTGCAGAGGACCTTGGCAGATCATGTACTCCAACAGGGCTACTCCGGGCCAAACGCAGGATAGATTGCCAATCCTCTTCAGGAGTCATCCACAGATCTTCAGTCAGCTACTCTTCTACATAGGATACTTGACTCCAGTGCGGATCTGAAGAAATGACTGCAGGAGTTCTCTTCTTATCCTAAATCCTGCCTTAAAACAAGTCCTAGCCCACTAATGCTAGGGATCTGCACCATTCAAACAGACAACAGTGGTCCAATCAGGGACCACTGTGGGTTTCACGCATCCTGCACACCTAAACTTTCAGGCTCCATGGATCTGGAGTGGCACCAGACAGCCCTACCCACTTCCTGGGTTCAAACACACAAGGGCAGAAGAAACCTGCAAAAGCAGCCGCTTTCCCAGACAAATTCATGACAATATTATATATTTCCTGGGCTGAGAAGGCAGGAAGAAGGTCAAACAACAATATGGACAAAGAACAAGCAGGAAATCACATGGCAAGGCCATTTTAGGTCACTAGCCACGTTTAGTAACCAGATGTGGTAAATGCAACAATAGTACACATGTACCTGCTGCCACCAGGTTTTTTTAGTCACATATATACAAATAACCAAATTACCCCAAGTTTAAAAGACTAGGGTGATCCAGAAGTAGCCCCACTGCAATGCATTGTAAGTTATGAAAATGTTAAAAAGGTAAAAAGACAAAAGGGGAACATGTTTTCCCAGTACTGATAGTCTGAAGGACTGATACATTTTACCATTACAATAATTAGTAAAAGGCCAGGGGAGTGAATCTGAAAGCTTAACCTACCTGTAAAAAGCCAAGACAGGTTAAAAAACAAAAGCAAATGTTTGTGGGTCTATAGAATATGGAGGGAAAGAGTAATCTTTCCTGGCAGCATGGTGGGGAAATGATTGGACTGCAGAATGGGGAGCTGGGTCTCTACTGAAGAAAGACCAGGTAATGGGATTCAGACTGGGAGAATGTAGAATTAGAAAGTGGAAATGAGGGTTTGTGCATTGTTTGGTGGTATTGTGGCCAGTGTCCTTGGCATTTGTGCAGTTGCAGGTCTGGCGCCAGGTATTGCCCTTGCATGGTGTACACAGTCAGAGAATGGGCGTTTTCAGTGTTCATAGTCCTAGCATGTGCAATGTTCATAGCAGGCATTTCCAAGGCTGACACACAGATGTGATGGTGTGCATTACATTTGCATTGAGGTTGCATTGCATGTAGCATGTTTGGTTGATTTTACAGCAAGTGATGTCCTCTTTGTGGAAGTCATAGGATATTGATAGGGGGTGGGGGGCTGTCAGTAATTTGTTAGGATGTGATGCTTGGTTATTGTGGTAAATTGCTGAAAAATGGTGGCCTATGTGCTTAAACGGTGTAGTGTAGGTGAGGATTCCCCAGTCGAAGATCAGGCTGGAACATCTACCAGCAAAGGCCACCTTGCTGTGTCTGGTGAGCATCCCCAATGCTTGCAGGCAATACATGTTACTGAAGTAGATTAGATATTTGATGAACACGTCCATGGGCCAGAGATCAACAGCCAGGATAAGGAGGAGTCACTCCTGTTCAAGTCAGAGGATGGGTTAGAAGAAAAGACCCAGTTCAACTTGCCCACATCTGATGTGACCATGGCCAAGAGCCTAGATATGCTGGTTGTGCCAGGGACAGTGGGAAACATGTAGGCAAAGACACAAATGGCTGCTAGGCTGTCTGTTTTGGCAGAGGAGTTACTGCATGCGAGCAGCAGACAGGGCTATGTCCTGCAGGAGTTATCTGGGAATATGACCCAGATAGGCCATGCAGTGGTAGCAGCCATTGGGGATTGGTGTTTAATTGGGTGAATTCTTCAGGTGTTCCATCTCTCTATCTACATATCTATCTATAGGTTTTTTATATTTAGCCACACATCCAAAGGCCTTAGGGCTCTCACAAAACAGAAAGGTCAATCTATAACCTCATCAAGAAGAAATGTTTTAAGCATTTTTTGAATTGCACTATTGTAGGAATATTTCTGAGATCACGCTGGAGAGTATTCCAATATGCAGGGTGCCAAGCATCAAAGCAGGATCCTCATATCTTCTTTAAAGCAACACAAGGCTGAAATCGCAGGTCACCCTTATTAGAGCACAAAATGCATCTAGTAGGTGCTTTCCTGATTCGAGAGGAGAGATACACAGGGGCATCGCCAGTCGGGCATTTATGCACCAGTGTAGAGGCCTTAAAACGCACTCTTTGGCTCACCGGAAGCCAATGCAGCCTCTGGCGACCCTCGGACACATGGGACTGACGTTTCATTCCACAGACTGCACAAACAGCCCCATTTTGAATGACCAGCAGCATTTTTATATGAGTCTGAGTGGTGCCCACAAGGACACCATTACAGTAGTCTAGTTGTGTGTTTAAGATGGCAGCTACAATCAAAGCTCTATTGGTTTCAGAAAGATAAGGGCAAATCTGCCACAGCAAGTGTGTCCTGTATCAACAGAAAGAGTTTAACTTGGATACATGTTTCTTAAAAGTTAATTGGGAGTCTATATATATACTCCCAGTGTTTTTACATATTCAGAAACATGAATAATGCTGGAAGAAATAAAGAAATTACTGTAACAATAATCCAGTTTTTTACATTTCGCACCATTACTGAGAATACACAACTTTATTGATCATTCAAGGCAAGCAAGTACATTGCCATCCACGATTGTATAGCAGTATAAACTTCTTTTACTCTCTCCAGATGTTTAGCATACAAAATTCCAGATATTTCTAGAATGATCTGGGTGTCATCCACATAAATGGTCAACTGCACAACAAGATCATTCAGGATATCGCACAAAGGTTTGGAATAGATATTAAAAGACACAAGTCCTGCGCTACACAGCAAGTAAGGAACTTTGTTTGAGAAAATGCACCATCTTTAACCACTTCTGCCATTCTTGGGCAAGAAAGGATTTAAACCAACTCGCAGCACGGCTAGAACATCTTCCTGTCCCGACCAATCTGTTCGCCAAAATGTCATGATCCACTAAATCAAAGGTGGCAGAGAAGTCGAGTAACAGAAGGAGTGCTATTCCACCTCTGTCAATGATTTTTACTATATTTGATTTCAAATCTAAGAGGGACATCTCTGTGCCATGATTTTTCCAGAAACCGGATTGTCCTGGAGTAAGAATTCCACATTGCTCTACAAATGTCTTATATTGGCTACAAGCTGCTTTGTAAAGTACTTTCAACAAGAAAGGCATTTTTGTTATGGGCCTGTAGTTGCCAGGATCTCCAGGATTGGGATTTTCTTTTTTCATCAAAGGCGAGATCCAAGGGCCAGATCACAGGACCTTTGCACTGGTGTACGTGCAATGTTTGTAAGGTATTAGCACTAGGGCAAAGTTTGCCCTATTTTTAAAAACACTTGGACATATTAGAATACTATTTAACTGTGACAAGTGCAGTGTTGCATGGTATAAGCACCAGGGCAACACATGCTATGGTGCAAAAAAGATACATTTCCAATGTGTTCTTACACTAGAGCAAAGTTTGCTGTAGTGCTAATACCATTCTGTATAAGCACTAGGGCAAACTCTGCCCTGGTGCAATAATGGAGTGAAAATGTATCTTTTTTGCCCAAAGCCATTTTTTTCCCTTGGTGCTTATACCATGGCAAACTGCACTTGTCGAGGTGCAATAGTTTTCTAATATGTCCAAGTGTTTTTAAAAACCGGGCACACCTTGCCCTAGTGCTCATACCGTGCAAACTTTGCACTTGCACAAGTGCAAATTGTCTGTAATCTGGACAGGCCTCTTTAAGACATTCAGGAACATTGGCCTCTAAAAAGGATTTATTTATAAACTTAGTGATCCAGTGAACAAGTAATCCAAAGTATTCTTTAAAGTAAGATGCCAGGAAAGAATCTCATTTACAATGGGTGGGTTTAATCCTTTGGACTATCTCTAAAGTATCATTATCTGATATCTTCTCAAAGGAGAACAGTTTAGGAGGAACTGGCATATCTGGGACATTGACTGGCTGAAAAGAATGTATCTCAGTTTCTGTACTCTCTATACATTTAACACATTCAATGATGCAGACTTGGTATTGCAAAATGTTGTGGGTAAAGCCATCATGAATTTGTTGACACCAATTGTTATCAATAATAACAGAGGGATTTTTCTTCCAACTACATTCAGACATACGCTTGGTTCCAAGCAGATGAAACTTCAGGGGTGAACCAAAAATGTGTTTTTCGATTCTTGATCGCCTGACTTTTGAAGGTAACATTTGTCAAACCATCATAGTAGGGGATTTAAATCTCCATTTGTTATCACAAACTTGCACTGAACATACTGATGATGAATTAACCTGGACAAATATGATGCATGAGAGAGGATTTGTGATGCTGAATGGTGCCATCATAGGAGATATCCCTGCTGAGTATACATGGAGTAGAGGGTCACAACGGGCAATACTTGACTATGTTTTTGTCCACAAGACATTTTTAAACTGTGTACATTCTATGCAAGTGGTTGCAACCGACCATAGTGATCATAATAAGTTAACTATGCGATACTCAAGGTCATCATCTGTAATTTCGTCTATGGTTGAAACCTATCCCTATCCAAATATTGTAAATAACAGCGGCACGCGAGTGAGATGGAATAGAAATCGACTAAAACAGTTTCATGCGGCCCTTCGTGTGTCTTCTGGGTCAACAGACTGTTATGTTACAGTAATGCATTTGTTTAAGCAGGTAAAACTGCCAGACCTGAGTGTTCGTTATAAACATTGTCATCCCTTTGACCCAATAGTCCAGTCTCAGAAAGCTGAATTGCGAAGAGACCTACGTAATTTAAAATTTGTTCCTATAACCTATCGTTTGCTCTTTAAAACAAAACTAAAAGCATCCTATAGAACATGGCTAAAGGGTCAGAGAGCTGTGCGCTATCAGCAAAATGGGGAAACCATGATGTCCCAGATTATTAAGAAGTCCACTAGTGATATATGGGCCTGCCTAAATGAGGCTACGCATAGAACACAGGATGCTGTTCAAATAAATGCCATTCCAAATGCAATCTGGAAAACCTACTGTGAAAAGCTTTATGCATCGTCCTTTTCGAACTTGATTCCAAAGACTTACTCCCTAGGCTGGTCCCATTTTTTTACCATCACCATCAATGATATACTGATATGTATTAAAAACTTGAGTCGCTCGAGGGCGATAGGCCCGGATGGTCTCCACAATAGCACACTTAAAGATCACCCACAAGAATAGGCAATGATCCTCCATCAGATCTTCAGCAAAATCATCTCGACAGGGGTCATTCCGAAATCTTGGCAGAAGTCCATCATTTTGCCCATATTTAAGAAAGGGGAGCGTGATGACCCAGCTGCCTACCGCCCCATAGCACTCTTGGATTGTCCTGGGAAAAGTTTTGCCCGACTAATCCTGAATAGATTTAACATTTGGTTGGAAGTAAATAACTATCGAGACATCTTCCAAACAGGATTTTTGCCTGGACATGGGACGACTATAAATGTTATTACCCTTACAAGTATTATTCAGAAGGCTTCCCATCAACACCAGCCACTCTATATAGCTTTTATAGATTTTAAAATGGCGTTCTACACTGTTCCTCGTGAACTCCTTTTCAAAAAGCTTATGGATAAAAAATGTCCCTGGTCAATTGTCAAGTGGATAATTGACTTACATACAGATACCTCGATACAAATCAAACTTTCTAGCGAGGGACTACTGTCTGATCCAATTAAGACTGCATGTGGGTTGAAACAAGGTTGTTTGCTAGCTTCTGCATTATTTACTTTTTTTATCTCAGATATTGGTGTAGACCTTAGTAAAACTGTGGCAGATCCACCCAAAATTAATGGGGTTAAAGTTACATACCTACTCTATGCTGATGACATGGTGTTATTCTCAAAGACTCCCAAAGGATTACGGGCACTTTTGTGTGCATTGGATACCTATACCAAAAAGAACTGTATTGCCTTTAATTTAAATAAAACAAAGGTTATGCAGTTTGGCACAAGCATGCAAAGGAAAGCCACCTACAGATGGCCTTTACAAAATGTCAACTTGTCTTCAGTTTCCTCGTATATCTATTTGGGGGTCTTTATAAGTAATTCACCAGATAAGAATGCGAATCATCAACATCTAAAACAGCGTCTAACGACGGCTATATCACAAAGCAGACTAATAAGGAGTAAATATTGTAAGTTTTCAATAGTACCATTATTGGTTTGTTATAGACAAAAATTCATTCCGGTAATTCTTTACGGCTCAGAGGCTGTCGTGGGAAAATCATACCAATACTGGGCCATTATGGAAGGATGCTATTGGAAGCGTGCTCTCAACCTCCCATTGTCAGAACCCATTTGCATCCTGCGACACGAGCTAGGACTCCTGTCTTTATATGCCATCTATAAGTGGAGGCTATGCTCGTTGTATCGAAAATGCATGTTAAGTGCTAATCATCCTGGGTTGTTAGGAATGATTGCTATTTATCTTTTAAAATCTGATGATCCATTTGCAGTGTCGTGGCGAAATCACGCAGAGAAAATCATTATTGATATCGGATTTTCAATGGCACTATTGCTAGGCAATCCCACTAAGGCAAAAAAACGGATATGGGAGGATGACTGGATAAAAACAAGATCTGCATGTCTCCTATACAAAAAGTTTAAGAAAAACCCATTTGCCTTGAAATGCTATGGAGACACAGAAAGTTACTTAATGATGTTCCCACATTCCCGACAGCGGGATGATTATTTAAGATTTCGATTAAATATTTGGCCCACAAAAGAAATTCTGTGCCATCGCAGAATTACTAGAAAAGACGATACTTTGTGTCGATTTTGCCAATTAGCCATTGAAACAATGCAACACTTATGTGTGGAATGCCAAAGTTTGCAAGTAAAAAGAACTGTGCATTTTGAACATTTATTTACTGGGTATATGACCATGTCTCAAACACGTTGCTGGTTTCTCCTATTTAATAGTCAATTGAAAGTTGTTAGATATGCAATATTGAGTTTTTTGTATAGTTTGGGACTTAAAGGCGAAGTTAGTGTGCAAAGTCGCACTTAAGGAGTTCACTAATCAAGTTTAAGATACAGGACTTATCTTATTACTTGTTTTCGATTGATCTTATTTTGTTTAAAGTTATTAGGTATATATATGTATGTATAGATGTATTTAATTAGTTTGTTGTTATTGACTATGTAAATTTGTATATGGACGTAATTTTTGCTAATATCAATTTTACTTTTTCATAATATGTTTTCTTTTAATTTTAAATACGTTATGTAAATTTTGTATGTTGAAAAATCAAGATTTACTTGATTAAAACAACTTTTTAAATAAAAATTAAAAAAAAAAAAAATGTGTTTTATCTTTTTCTGCTGTGTAGTAGGACTGAGAGGTGATAAGATATCATAAGTATCTTTAGTGATGGTTCTAATTGGCTCGTAAAATTTGCAAGAGATAGAGCGAAATGGTGATTGCATGAGGAGGAACAGGGGACAACAATGCAACATTGAATACTAGAATGAAGCGAGCGAGTGGAAATATAGAATGAAACCAGAATAGAGAGATAATCAGGCACAAGACCATAAAAAGATTTAAAGACTGGACATATAAAGTTAAATTTGAGACGAGACAGGAAGAGAGCCAGCAAAGTAGCCTAAAGCCTCAAAAGTATCCAACAATAAGGATGCATTTGCCAGCGGATCATTTGCCCACAAATTGAAGTCTCTAAGTATTAAAAAAGATGATGAATGTTTAGGAACAGTCCCAGGAGAGGCTAACAATTGTTGTTCAAATTGCAGAGTCTGTATAGATGGTCCATTTGTTAATATAATGCTAAGTGTACTGGTAGAGTTAACATTTAGCTTCATTTACATGGATTCACAAAAATCCAGCAGTAAAATATCTTATTTAAACATATTCAAATGTTCTCTAAAAATCAATGCCACTCCACCTCCTCTTCATCCAATAAGATCAGTATGAATGATGTTGTAGTCTTCAGGGGTTGCACTCTGAGTGCTATGCAATGCAGCTTTCTGGAGCCAAGTTTCTGTAAAAGTTATAACATCTAGTTTTGAATCAAGAATAAAATCTGCTAATCCAACAGCATGACGTACTATAGAGCGGGTGTTTAACAATACAACTTTCAACACTAATGGTGTAGTTAATGAAAAAAACGGACTATGATAAAAAGGAATTGAAATGTGTTTAGTCATAACTGGTAATTGAATGTGGCTTTTTACTTTCTGTTACAGAAATAACCCATTAATAATAATAATAATAATAATAATAATAATAATAATAATAATAAAAATAATAATAATTATAACAATAATAAATAATAATAATAATATGATAATAAAGGATTTGGATATTGAAGTAGTGATTTCTTTGACACGCAGAAGTGTGCCGCCCTAAAGGTAAGTGGGGTGGGGGTGGTTGGGAGGGGTAATGCAGGCCAGGGGAAGTGGGCACAGTGATCATATGATCACTGTGCCACGCTGTAACTGCCGTCAGCAGTTTCGGCATCACAGTTGCAGGCGGAGCAGTGATCACATAAATCCATATATAAGCAAAAAATACATACACAATCAATCAATTAATCAATCAATTTTTATACCAGAACACACCAGCCCTGACTGTGTTCATTGCTGCGTGTAATGCCCTGATGTATGTCGGTTTCTGTGGCATCTGCATGATGGTTGCTGTAGTTATTTTTGGATTTATGATTATGTGATGATGGCACTGCGTGTAGACTATGTGTTGTGAATGGGTAGTGATGTTGTGAGTTATGTGTCATGAGTGTTCTGTGTCTGTGTGTGTATGTTTGAGGTGCGTAGAGGCAGATGAGCTTGCTTTGTACTATTTTTGTCAATGTGTGCACACTCATTGCCGCCCTCTTTCATCATTGAAACCCATCAGGGATGGAGGTTTAGACTGGGTGTGTTTCATGCAAAAAATGGTTACACTACGTGGTTGTGGGTGGCCTATCCCTGCACCCTCTGCCCTGCTACGGGTATGGATAGGGCCCATGGATTTGGTTGCAAACCCTCCTGCCCCATCAAAGATATGCCACTGCATGCTACATGTTGTGCAGGACTCAATACGCCAGCGTGATTTTACGTAGCACTGGTGGTGTATATATAGCAAATAAAGGCAGTGGAACCGTGATTTGAGAACTCTGAAGGTGCATGTAACATATGCCACTGGTGGCAGTGTGTGCTACATTGTAGAGGGTATCACCTAGGCTCTCTGGATTCCTAATTGGTGTCAGGATAAATGTTGAGAGACGGTAGGTAAATATTGGGTAGCTTGGCTGCTGTGGAAGGTGGATGTTTTGCATGTGCTTGTTTGTTTGTGCGGTTGGATGGATGTGATCTGTCATACTCAACAAGGAGCCACATGTTGCCAAAGGATCCTGATGACAGAGCATGATGGGAAGGGGAATGGAGGAAAATGTAGCTATCATTAGTACCATGCATTATGTGGCCTATTGCATCGCAGATGAACTGCACACTGCTGAAATACCACATTCTCTGATTCCTGCATATGGGTTACATTTATCTGGATGATTTCAGCACAACAAGCATGCAATCTTTGTCTCTGATGACCTGGGGCAACTGTGCCAAGGCATACCAATCCTGGACTACTTAGTGCCTAGCCTCCAGCGTGTGGGCATGTCAATATGGCAATGCAGACAGTCAATGATGCACTGCAACACCTGATGCTGGCATGCAGAATTGTGTAGGCTGGGATTGTGGCCAAAAATGAAAGAGCTGGGAACGCCTTAACATGCTGACGACATACATGATACAAACAAATGGCGTGTGATTTCAAGTCATCCTCCCACTTTCTGTCCATGTTCAGGATGATACGTGGGCGAAATCTGTATGTGCCATGTACCTCCTAATCTGGCATTCCAAAATTGGTGGTGCGGGTGTGCAAGATCCTGGAACTCATCCTTGCATTTCATGCATTCACAAGTGCAAGCAATGCATGGTTGGCCATTCTCGCTGAGATTCACTTAGCTTGTACAGGACATTTATAGTTTGCACCTGTCTGGAAAGGCACTCCCGAACCCCTAAAATAAATATATAATTAAAAAAAACGAAAGTCGACATTTTTTTTTCGACTTTTTTTGTCGACATTTTTGTCTGTCGACATTTTTTTTTCGAAATTATGACTGCCCACCGTGTTTTCCCTGTGGTATGAAACACAATTAAATTCACAGGGACATAATTGTACTCTCTAGGCCCCAGAAGTGGTGATGCAGCCAGAATGATCATGCGTGATGCTCAGCTTAAAAAAAGGCCAGCTTGGGGGTGTGGACAAGTGACATGCAATGAGAACATGGATTGCTTGGGCTCCCGATTGATCCTTTGTGTTTGATATGTACACTTGGCTCCTGTTGGATCTGGAAGTCGGAAAAAGAGAAAATGATGTCTGTGTACCCTCAGGATCATGCTGTTTGATGCCTGGGCAGATCGGCTATGTCCGAACTTTTCTGTGCAGACCAGCGAGGCTCCCAAGATGGTGGTGATGTATCGGAGATCTGAGCAACTGTGAGATACATGATCAAAAGCATCAGAGTCGCTTACAAGATGCACCAATCCTGGATCATCAGTCTGTGGGGAGGGCCACACAGACTAAAATGGTATATTTTATACAGAAGGGTGGGGACCAGATACAGGCATTGCAGCTCCTTGTGGTCTTGGAGGGTAAACGGCAAATATTGGAGGCCATACCGCCCCTGAGGTCCTCTGTGGAGACTAATATTGATGAAGTGAAAATAGATGTCAATTTACTGAAACAAGACGTTTGGTCTCTTGCACTTAGGGTGAGTGCTACTGAAAACAATATATCTGAGACCATGACCACCACAAAGGATCTATAAGTGTTGATGACCAAATTGAATATGAAGACGAAAGTTGTTGCAGGGATCGCACACCGTCGTTAAGCTGATGGTTGGTTATCGATGGATTGTTTGCAGAAAAAAATCCATCGGATAAACCAAATCGAAATGTTTATGTAGGGTGGGGAATGGTATGTGTTAGGACAGTTTTTCTGAAGTCCAGTTAAGGGCCTAGCAAAACCATTCTACTGAGGCAGTACAAGACTCCACTTTTAGTATAAGGCTGTACCACCTGAGTTCGGGGTAGCGTAGACAGAGCAGCAGGGTTATGTTAGGAGGGAGAGAGGGCAGTAGATACAGTACACATGAAATTGTAATACAAATGATCCAAAGAAACAATGAAACACTATGTATTGTAAAAATAAAGGATTTATTTAAATACAGGTAGGCCCAGATAAATCTAGGGGTTAAGTAAGTACTAACACATTATATGAAATCACAATATAAAACATAAACCTTATTTGGAACACCCAACAGTACTTCTAGGGAAGTCAAAACCTTGTTATACACATTTAGTACAGACCAAGCCTATTCTTTGGGAGTAAAAGACCAATTGTTACTTTTAGATTACTTTTGGTAATACAAGGACAGTAGGCCCTTCCAGTTGTACAGTGACTCTTGGAACAAATCACATAAACCATCAACTGGACCATATACTTTTGGTGAATCGTGAAACACTTATTCTAGGTGCAGTAAAAACCTATAATTACTTTTGTCATAACCCACAGTTATACCAGGTGAGTAAAACCTAAGGCTGTAATATACAATTACAGATGCTTTGGGAATCAGGGAACCCCAGATTGCGGTAAGCAATAACTCTGGTAACTTGTTTTGGATGGCACACAGCTAACACAAGGTAAGTAAAACCCACATACTTTAACTTCACAATGAAGGGGAAAGTGAAACCCAGTGTCACACTTTACTGAATAGTTATTCTAGGTAGGCAACAACCTAATGTAGACTTATTAAGGACAGGCTAGCAGTAAGTCAGGGGAAGCAAGATCCAGTTGGGGGACACTCATACAGTTATTCTAACAGGACTAACCTGGTGATACCAACAGTTGGAGGACACTCATACAATTACCCTTCAGGAATAATCTGGTGAAACCAACACATTACTTTTGTAAAGATACCTTCACATCTACTTTCTTTTAGACTGGCAAAAAAAAGGGCCAAGGAAGGAAAGATGCTAACCATACTTTTAAGAATAGTGCATCACACATTCAAGAATAATAAGAACTTTTGTAACTGTTCACTCTGAGAATTACAGTTACCCACCAACTCTTTACTAGTAAGTAAAACACTTGATTTCTTTTCTGGGCAGAAGTCCCAATCCCTTCAAAGTCTTTCCCTTAGAGCATGAGTGTTCTCAGTGGCAGAAGGGGGATCACTAGGACTAGTGACCAACAGGCAGTGTTAGAATAAGTTCTTTAGTAGCAAAAGTCAGAGTTCCTTAGGAAAACTGGGCAAACAGGTGAGTACTTTACTTCTAGGGTTAGAAGAGGGTCCAGGGGCTTCACAGAAGACACCCCAGCAGGATTATAGCAGTGGGACTGGGTGCACTGGATGAGGGAACTCCCAATCACAGAAGACACCCCAAAGCTACAGATAAATCCCAACAGGCGTATGGTAAGTATATATCCAAGCCAACACAGTACCTCAGCAATGAAGAAGAGATTGCAGCAGGAGAACTTCAGGGACTGCAGCCAAATACCCGGTCACTGGATTTCTTGTCCTGGAGACTGAACACAAGACCTCAGAAGGGACTTTGCATCAGGGATCGATGAAGAAGGCACTAGGCAAGATTTCTCTCATGGCTGAATGCAGTTCTGTGGGTTTGGCGCCTTTCCAAGAAGCACAGAAGAAGACAGAAAATCGTGGTTGAATTCTTGTCAAAGGTCCAGCACTCTTGTGAGGGGACTTTTCATACTTGATTCGTGTCTCTGGAGATACACCAGGATGCCGACGAAGTTTCAACGAGATTCGGAATTCGGAAGACCGTGCAGCGCACAGTGGCTGGAGGTCCCAGGGTATTGGGATATTGCAAGAACGCAAGGTCGCAGCAACCCATGGGATGGCTCAAAATGCAGGTCGTCATGACTCTAGTGGGTCTCACCTGGCTCTGGGTTCGGGTCATCGTTTTCACAGACCCCAGGTTGATCGGAAGGAATGGCTGCAGCAGACTCTGGTTACACAGCAGGCTCTCCGGTCGCTGTAAATCATTCCCGCTGCTTTTCCTTCGTCATCCTCTTCGGTTTTCTGTTCCAGTGTTCGACATGACTTCAGCTTCCAGGTTTCCAGTATTTATCAGGAACTACAACACAACCTCTGCATTCTCTCCCCGCATTTTACAAGAAAAGGGTGTCTGGCGGGACAGCCAGCCCCCACTGGGATTGGGCCCAGTTGAAGGAAGGCATGAGAGAAAGGAGGGGGAAGTTTGGGACTCCACCCCCACTTCCAGTGCTTACAGACTGACTGGAGCCTGGGCGGGGTGTCCAGGGGACTCCCACCAAAAACAAAACTCAAACAAAGGAATTTCCCACCCTGGATGTCAGGGGAAGGAACAAGAATCAACAAGAAATACTAAAATGCCAGAAAAAGAAGACAGAGGCCATTTTGGTAAAGTGAGCACCCTTAGGTGCCTTTATTGCAGCTGTGATTACAGCCCGCGGTAAAGGTGCACCCAATAAGTAAAAGGCATGACTACCACCAGCCATTAAAGGTAAGCTTGTCACTGTAACTTAAATGTTACAGTTTTAATGTGAAAGGGGATACATTGTATCTCCCCAGCACTCCACATAAGGTGGGGTGTGCTGGTTTCACAGAATAAAATGTAAAAGGGATCCAAAGATCCTTTCTACCCTTGGGAACTGTAGTTCACTCAAGGTGAGCATAAGAAAGTTAAATGGGGAGCCCCAAGGGCAACCCAGCAACAACAGGCACTTATTGCCAATAAGTTGTTAGACATGATAACGTTAAAAAGACACTATGGAGAGTCTTAAAAATGACACCCATAAAAAGAGTTAAAGACAGGTGAGTGTGGAAAAAGGTTCCCACTCACTGAGGTATTCATGAAAAATATCCCACTAGAAAAGCAAAAAGTTCTGGAGTTGAACCAGGAAAGGAAGATTTGCCAGCTCTGTGGAAATCTTACCTAACAGTATGAAAGGGATCGGGAGAGGGTTGGTGTTTCGTTTGAAAAAATTGTTCCATCGGGAAAAAGAACGTCTGTAAAATGGCATCGAACCACAGGTATTTACAGTTGAAAGAGCACACAAATCGTTTGCAAGGAGACCACCACCGGGGGCCACACTCAGACCGCTCATTGTTAAAGTTTTGAATTTTAAAGACAGTGAATGGATCCCAACATTCTCTAGGGAAGGAGGTCATATAAAGATAGTGTCTTCCATACTGGCTATCTACCCACACTATATTTTGCAGGAACAGAGGAAACAGAACCAGTTTGTTCCGGTCAAAGAAGGGTTGCTCCAGTAAGTTTCGAAATATATGCTGATTTATCCAGCTAAACTGAAATTGCTCTACAATGTAAACACACATTTCTTCGATGCTCCTGATGAAGTGCATCTAAAGGATGCACAATAACAAGATGCAGGATCTATGTGATGAACACAAGCCTACTATGTGATTTAACTCAGGCTGTATGACTTTGCCTAAGGGTATCCTGCCATTTTGGTCTCCTAAAAAGCTAGCTCGATGGCTGAATCGTGTTCAGGTGGTTGATTGGAGATACACACATCCTTAAGGGAAAGTTTTGGAGCACATAATAACTGGATAAGTACCCCATGGATGTATTACATCTTTTTGGTATACCCAAGGTTTTAGTATACCACTGCCTGCTGCTGTTACTTATTTTGTGGGCGGGGATTATCTCGCATAATTGCTTGAATAGCATAGCACTATTGGGCATTGTTTTTGGTTTTATGTTTCATGGTCAATTTATGCATACTCATCTTTGCTATGGCGTTTCTTAATCATAATAATGCTGTGTGGTTGCTCAAATCATAAGGGTCTTGTGGGTGGTAGCTGGAATGGGTGGAAAGGCTGTTTGTGAACTTAGTGAGGGCTCTAGGGGAGACCAAAGGAAACTATGTGCTACCTGTTCACCATATCTCTGGAACTCATGCCTTCAAATACTATGAAGAGACTGCTGGAGAGGTGATGGTAAAACTATGTATCACATCAAATGGAGAATACTTTAAATGTGATGACTTGGAATATTAGGGGGCTGAATAGTTTTGTTAAACAGAATAGAGTTGGGGCATATCTACATAGGACATGAGTTATGATTGCATTATTACAAGAAGAACACCTCACTTGTGCAAGACAAACAGATCTTTTTGGCTGATGGGGTATTGGGATATGTCGCTAACTACTCTACATATGATAGGGGAGGTCATAATCTGGATAGCTGTCGCTGTGTCCTTCAATATGTTGGAAACCCAGTCTGACAGTGACGGGAGGGTAGTATTGGTACATGGGTATGTGGAATATAAGGATGTGTGTGTTATCAATTCATACGCCCCGAACCAGAGAATGGCCAAATTTAGAAATTCTCTCTGGATATGTGGTTGAGACTTCAATTGTACTGTGGAGCCCTTGAAACAGATCGGAAAATAAATATAGATGTGTGTCCCCCCAGCTATAATTCTCTGTAATGTAGTTGAAGAGTTGAATCTTGTGGACATTTGGAGGAAGACTAATGGAATTGGGAATAGCGTACTTGCATTATTCTGCCCCACATAAAGTCTATACATGCATCGATTATCTGTTTACCGGAATAGAGGCCATTCCAGAGTTTGCTAACACCGTTTTGTATGGGCAGATGGCTATCAGACCATGCTCCATTAATTTAAACTTGGATAATACATGGTAGTCTACCACTGTACCAACATGGAAAATGAGAGCTGAGACACACAATGGGTGAGCCATTCAAAGAACATGTAGCAGAGAGAACTGGTGAATTCTTTGAGACAATGAGGGAAGTGTGGTGACATATGACACACTTTTGGAATCCTTTATTGTGGTGATCCAGGTGGAGTTGATTGCTAAGGCTAGAGGTGTGCAGAAAACTCAACTAGATGAATTGTCTAGGATTGAATCTGAAATGGTCACATGTTAAACCTCTGTGATACTTGACAAGTTTACGGATCAAGGTTTGGTCATCGTGAGACAATAATCTGCTGATGCATGGGAAAGATTAAGTAAATATTACTTTGAGACGTACACAGAGAAGTTGCATGAACAAGGTCAGATAAAATGTAGACATCTCGCCTGCCTTTGTCGTAAGGAAAACCCTCGATATACGATATGCTCCATAGTGAATGAATCTGGGGAGACCTAACATTCTCAAACTGCGATTAACAGATTTCTTCTGTATGGGGATGCTGGAAATAACAACCAGGAGGAGATTGAATTCACTTTATCTCAGAATAAATTAGCTAGACTGTCACAAGAACAGGTTAAGATATTGGATGCTCCCTTGATGGAAGGTGAACTTCAGGCAGTGGTGACTTCATTAACATCTGGGAAGACACCAGGGGAGACAGTTTACCAGCCACATTCTACAAGTCATACTGTGGGATCTTATTGCCTAAATTATTAAAGATGTACCAGTCACCCTTTGATAATGAGATATTGCCCTTGCGTATGCGAGAACCAATGATAGTACCTATACTTAGACCAGGGAAACCACAACAAATGTGTGAATCAGATAGTAATCTCTCTATGTTAAACCAAGATATTAAAATACTTACGGCTTTGTTGGCACGTAGACTATGAAACTAGTTTGTAGGGATCAAACAGAATGTTCCCGGGCAGGAATACCTCACTAAACCTGAGAAGGCTACATTATTTTATTGGCAGAACACAAAAGAATCATTAGCAAAGAGCAAGAAAAGAAGACAGATGTGTGAAACAAGACTTGTTGATCCATTGGAACACAAGGGGTTTCCAACACCTAATGAAAAATGTGAATAGAGATCTGAAGGAAGCCTCAATTATTTGTCTCCAAGAGACTTGGATCCGAGAGTTGCCACTTTGCAATAACTACGAGGTTTAAATGAATCTGGCTCAAAAAGGTAAATGTGGGAGACCATATGGGGGCATGTTGCTATTGTTATTGATAAAGCAAGGAAATGGGATATCAATACAAAACAAAGGTAACCGGAATCACTTCTTACAATGGGTCACAATAAGAATCAAAGAACAGTTCTTGAACAGGGAACACAGATTTCTGATATTAAACACTTACTGGACTCCACTAAGAATTAAGACCCACACATTATTGAATAAAATTGCGAACATAATAAAGAAAGAAAGAGCTAAGGTGTCAGATTTGAGTGTGATCCTTTGCAGTGACCTAAACATCAAATGTTTAAACAACCAGGGCCTATCAATCATTGATACCCTAGATTCTGGTAAGTCAGATGCAGAAAAATGGGTACAGATGGCTACAGAAAACAATCTAACCATGTTACATGGGCAAGTGAAAGGGGATATCCCTGGAAAGCCAACTTGGACGAATGGAACGGTAAACTAAATTATAGACTATATTTGGATATCAAAAAACCACTTACATTTGATTGACTGCATAGAGGTCGTAGCTAAATACATGAGTGATCATAACATTCTGTGAGTGACTTGGTTAAAGGCCTCAAACGATGATGCGAGAAGCTACTGAAATACCATAGATTTGAATCCTGGAGGAAATTGAGTAATACTAAACAAAAAAGATGTAAACGACACTATGGATAAATATAGAGATTTGCGGGCTGATTCATGGAACAAATGTGCACCGAAAAAAGTGGCGCAAGCTGGCGCAAGCAGGCGCTAGCATGAAAAAGAAATTCAAGGATTCATGGAAGTCTCTGCGCATGTTTTTCCCGAAATGTGCACCAAACCCGTGCGTGGCGCACACAGGCGCACACGTCATTGCAACATCCCGAACGCTGTGCGCGACGTGCACAGGGAAAGCATACAGCGTCCACGCACACACCAAAAAGGGGGCGGGACACAGGGCATAACACGCAGAATGTGGAACAACGCGTGAAAAAGAAGGCATAACTGGTGAAGCACTGTATAAAACAACACAGAACGCCCACACGCACGCGAACAACCCGTATTCATGGATTTGAATACGGGAAACCCGCGCACGGCAAAAGACGCGCATAGGCGTCAAAACGTCCGCCACACGAAGGTAGGCGGAAGCGTCCCCGCACACAGTATAAAAGTGCGCGCAAACAACAAACATGTATATACAGCTACGATGAATGCCCCATTTGTTGCAGCACAGATCGTGAGACACCGCAGGAGGAGGAGAATAGCCAGGGCCCGCACTTTTTCACCCCGGACAAGCCTTTTTGGGATGCCTGACGACCAGGCCTACGGCAGGTATATGTTTCCACCTCGTATCATCCTAGACATGGTCAGGGAGTGGGAAGATAACCTTACATCCCCCACCCTCTGCTCCCAAGCATTGAGCCCCTTGGAGAAGGTGCTCAATGTCCTGCATTTTTTGGCCACTGGGTCATTTCAGCGGACTACTGGCATAGTGGGGTGGGGGGGTCTCACAGGCCACGCAGTCACGCTGCCTACACCAGGTCTTGGCAATCATGACAGCGCGCCCCTCAGTCCGCAGGCACATACACCTGCAGAAAGGCAGGCCGTTGCCCAGGACTTTTACAGGGTGGCACACGTCCCCAAAGTGCTTGGTGGCATAGATTGCACCAATGTGGCCCTACGTCCACCTAGGGCCACTGAGCGCATCTACCGAAACCGCAAGCGCTGTCATTCCATCAACGTACAGGTGGTATGCGATGCAAAGGGAATCATAACCTCTGTCTATGCAAACTACCCTTGCTCCACCCATGACAGTTTCATATACAGAATGTCCACCCTGAGTCGGGTGCTGGAAGCTGGGCAGCATGGTGACACATAGCTCCTAGGTGAGTACAAATGCCCATGCACATGCATGCATGTCACACACACACAAATACACACACCCAAATAATCACAACCATTGTCACCTCTCCAGGGGACAGTGCCTACCCTCTGAGCAACCACATGATGAGGCCAATCCGGAACCCCACCACACCACCCCAGGTAAGATACAACGCGGCCCATTTTACAACCAGGGCCATTGTGGAGCATACATTCGGAGTGCTCAAGTCACGCTTTCGCTCCCTTGACCGCTCTGGCGGCCAGCTACTCTATGCACCCCCAGTAGTGTGCAGGATCATTGTGGCAGCATGTGTCCTGCACAATGATGCAACACGGCAGGGCGTACCGGTGGACATGGTGGTGCCCCCACATCCCCAACCACAGGCACTGGCGCTGCCCATGGGAGGGGATAGGGCACGTGGCGAGGCAGCCCGGACTCAGCTTGTGGCCACATTTTTCACCTAAACTCCCACCCCTGTGGAGTGCACACAGGCCTGGCACATACCAGGTGACAATCGATGATGACAAAGAGACAGTCAACTGTCACAACCTTACCACCCTGAGAATGTTGCCATGGAAGTGCCACATTGTGTGCATCCCATGCTACTTAAACATTAGCAATCCTGTGCGACCAAAAGGCACACATGCAAGGTGTAAATCACACAGACCGCCAAAACAGGCCATGACTATCACTGGTATGTCACCCAAACCCTCCCAAACCACAACATGACATGGCAAGCAATAGCTATGCACCAACACAGTACCAATAAGGTACACGTTGACATGTGAAATATGTAAAGTGGCATCAGACAATGATGCCTGACATGGAATCAGATGAAATGACTGACCAACAACCTCCACCCAAAATAAGTCATACCCAAATGCATTCCAACAGTTGTAGTTGGTACATAACAATGAATGCCTGTCTACATGCACATTGTGCATTGCAAAATCAACACTGCAGATTCCGTGTGCTGTGTCCACCTCCTGTAACACACTGCTCAGCGCACAGCTTAGTGACCAGCCATTGTGTGTGATGCACTCCCAGAGCATCACATCTAAATGACAAACTACATCAGAAAGCAAATTACGCATGTACAGGATCCACAAATGGTCATAGATCATGTGCTGCAGGGACACAGTGGGCCCCAGAAGGCAAACGGAGTGTACATGTGGACAAGGAAGGGTGGTTGTACATGTAGTGGATCATAGTGTGAGTGTGTGGGTCAGTAGGGACATGCACTCAATATATGCATGTGCAATCAAGTGACCATCAGTGTCCTCTACACATCACATGTGAACATTGACCATGTGTACACCCCAGCATGTCTAACCACAACTATTCCCTCACACCTGAAAGGTAAACACAACACATGAACAGGCATTGATCAGCAGAATACATCATGTACATAGGATACCACAATTACAATGTCAGGGTGCGCATCACACTGTAGGGCAAGGCAACTGTCAGCAACAAAACACCCCCCCTTCCTCACAAATCACCATGACCCACTGAACAACTCCAACTGGGTTATGTAGCCTTGATCCTTGAAGTTCACTTGGCCAAAGGGTCGCCCTTCCCCTTTGTCACCATCTTCCACCTTGTGTGTAAAAAATTTCCAGCACCCTCAGAGGCCACCTTGACTTGCAAAAACACCAAATCAAAGAGAACTCAAAGCAGGCCAACACAGAAGCCAAGCAAAAGCCTTGCAGGCAGCAAAACAAACGAGAAGAGCCTCCAGTAGATAACTTGAAGTAGAAGTACTACCACAATAATGTAACAACCAAGGTAGCACAGTAAAACAATGTCACAACAGGATATGTACCATATGTGTAAATAACATAGAATGATGCACCATGAACTGATGTGTACTGTCACAGCTCCCGTGTACAGGTGCAGGAGTGGCACGAACCAACCACCCCCACCGTGGTCTGGGTGCCTGCAAGGTCAAAGTCACACAGGCCTCTGAGACCCTGGTGGGGAAGGAGGGTCAGTGATATGCAGTTGGGACAGGCATTGATATACTGGATAACTGGAATGAGGGGCAGGAGAGGAGAGTAGGATTGACACAGGAAAGTAGGGAATGCACAAAACTGTAGTACTCACATTAACACATACACAATTACACCAAACTTGATCATCATGCACATAGTAACAAATTACTCAAATGGAAGTCAAAGAGAAACTCATCTCTGGGGTGAGTGCTGGCCTCCTGCCTGCACACTCTCAGGTCCGTTAACAGGAGCAGTTCAATGCTGCAAAGAGAGCCACAGTTACTAATCTGTGCGTGCCCATAACACACAAACACACCGCCATATATGCCCCAAAGTAACAAACTACTCTACAAACAAACATTCTGGTGTGGATGCTTCGTACCCATACGTAACATTCCCCCTGTGATGGTTCATACACAGTCAATGCAGTAAGTCAGGCGCAGTGGGTGCGTGGCAAATGGAAGACCAATGTGTCACGATTCACACAACATGCAATGTTCCATGGGTAAGCAGCCAGACGCATATAGCAAGGTATGACTTCAGAACAAGTTGTGTTCCACCATGACCGAAATAAAGTAGGTAGTGCATGTGTCAAATTCGACATGGAAATGAAATGCACTGCACACAAGTATGTCCCTCGCTGTCTGTCCCTGTGAGCTGCTACTTTCCATGTCTTGGAACGCTACATGGATAATACAAGTGCCTCAATGGACCATGGTCGACCGGAGGGTATGTGACACTGCCCCTGCAGGTGCCCCAGACAACTTTCCCATCAACTAGCCATTAGTCCACCAACGCATCTCAGCTGTATTGTGCGCTTCAACACCAATATTTCTCCAAGCTCACCATCAGTGCTGCTACGAAGCATGGATGTGCAACAGGCCTGGTGGAAGGTTTGCTGTGGTGCGGCCCCCCTGTGCTGCTCACCTTGCCTGGAGATCCTTGAAACACATCAGCTGTTTTTGGATGTATGTGCACAATCCCTGTGCCTCTGCTTGCGCACATATGCGCATGTCGGCACCACCAAACGTGTCCAGCTTCCAGACGTCCAATGGGCCATGTCTGCTGGCAAAGGTGGTCTGGAGGCTCATCCCCCTGCAGAAAGGGCATGAAACACATGATTAATGCATACAAATCATCTGTGTGTGTCTCTTCAGGCATTTAATGACTGGACCATGACAGAGACATACATCAGAAATCACACCATCAGTGCGTCTTTCACAGGCAAAGTGTGTTACACACTATCTACGGCATGAATTGCAACAAGCACATGTACAGTAAAGATAAGAAACATATTATACAATGCATAGCAATTAATGTACACATGAATCATGAAACCCCCATCTAGCAAAAGAAGAACAGTGGTCAATAACACCGCTATCATCCCCACTATGATTGTTAACACAAGTTGGACAGCAGCAGACATGCCACAGATCTGACAGTCCAAAGCCCTTGTGTAATTGGCTGTTACACTGAACCATCCTTGCGAGCCCATGGATAAGGGAAGCAGGAGTGGCATATGTGAGTCAGGACCCCAAGATGCAAACACATACACAAGACAAGCTTGAAGGGCCCAGCTGGAACAGACAGTGGATGCTTTCAAAAGCCAAAAAGCACCACACCGTCTCATGAAAGCACAATAGACAAGCAATTTTAAACTATATTAACTAATTACACTAACTATGAAAAACCTACATTACCTAATTAAACTAACTATCAACATATGACCCCAGGGGGAGCTACCCAGGAGGGGAGAGGTACAGAGTGCTGCTCAACACCCACATGCGATGATGTTGAGGAAAAAAAAAACCTCCATGGGCTCAACGCCTGCACAGCCCGACCTATGTGGGAGATACATTATCGTCCAAGTCTGGCTCTTCCTGGAAAGGAGGATGTGACAATGGAGCCTGACCACACCTAGCGGCAGTTTGCCCCTCGTCGGCAGCAAGCCTGCCGGATGGGTGAGCCTGGTTCTGTGTGGGTCTGCATGCAGAACCTCCCGTGATACACATGCTACCTCTTGCAAGGTAGCACGTGTAACACGGAGTTCCTCCTGCAAGGCCTGGCTGGACAACTGCTGCACCTCCCAGCAAGCATGTAGCTCAGCCGAGATGGTATGCTCAAGCTGTGCAAACCTCTCCTCTGCCCGCTCCCTCTGGACATCAGAAGGACACCCAGAGTGGATCTGAGGGAAGCATACCCCTGCCTCAGGGCCTCCATGTGTGCCTCTGCATGAGCAGCAATTGCTTTACGCAGAGACAACATTTCAGCCTGGCATGCCCTGTCTGAGGCCGCCATGCCCAGCCTGAGCGAGCGGGCCGTGGACCGTGCCACCTGATGCTGGAGAAGCACCTGCCTAGCAGGGGGGAGCACGGATTGGGACACATGTTCCATGCTCTCAGCGATGTTCTCCATTGCTGCCCCCTGGCGTTCAGAATTGGCAGTCATGTCTTTCTCCCACTCAGTATACTGCGGTTGCGCGCAGCGACCACGTTGCTGGGTTTGACCCCTGCGGGACCCAATGACCTGGTGTCCTCGTTGTGTTGGCACCACTCGCGGCTGCACAACTACATGCCCCTGTCGACGTGATGTCCCAGACACATCAGTGACTGGTGTGGAGGGTGACCCTGTGTCACGATGCAACACAGGCGGAGGTTCCAACAGTGTATGACCCCTCAGTGCTGGTGTCGCAGACAGAGGAGTGCCCACATAAGAATCACTCACCCCTGACATATGGACCTGATGCACATCCAACTCGACATGAATGTCAGAGTGTTCATCAGGGCTGGACTCATTGCCAGCCAGAGCCAAGATGGACTGTAGCACATGTGGGTTTTTGTGGCCTACCACCCCACTATCCCCACTTGTGTCTGGTTGCTGTAGTGATAACAACCCTGTGCCTGGCATGACAACACCATCCTCTGGCTCCAATGCGTCATCATCTGAAAAGTAGAGAGAAAAAAGCTCACTACACATGGTAGAAGCACACAACACACACACACACAGACATCACACAGGCACCCATGACATCAATCAGACATGTCACACAATAAGAGAACATGCCATGCATGCTGGGTCAACTTGACGTTGCTTCTGTGATTAGGCATGTAGAATGGTGTCATATTGCTCAGAAGTGGGTCGATGCAGTGCAGCAACTTTGTACGTTACTCAATATCTACATGTACAAGTACTTCATGATGTGCATCTGAAAATGTGAAGCCAGTGCAAGGTCAACTTCAGGCATCACGTGCAATGTGCATTCAATGGGTAGCATGGCTACAAGCAAACCACCCCCCACCCCAAGTGCAAATGCAGGGATGCCTAGCATGGTATGAAAAGGATGACCATAGACCTGTGTATTGACAGACAGTGTTGACTAGCATCAACAGCATCATGTGAGTCAAGTGACAACACAGCAAATGATGATGGGACAGTAAGCAGGACACATGATGAAACCTCCGGAGTACACCCACGTGTGAAGAAGACACTACACCAGTTGGACAGAGTCATTGGACATTAAACAGGCTGAGGCCTGTGACCCGCACAAACTGTCACACCCTTAACATGTGTGCGACGCAGGACTGAGCCACAGTGGATATGGGAAGGCGGATGAAATGCCATGCAATGTAGGTCACCCTGGACTCATACTACAATGATCATCCAGTCAAGGACACATAGGGGCATGCATGGAATACACATGGAGCATGAATGGGCACTCATGTCCCTGTGGGGCATCTGACCTCTGCACAGTCCAAGTGGGGCACCCTGCATCAAGTACAAAGGATGTACCACACAGCATATGTCTGGCAGATTGGCCGCTGGAAGTTAGTATGTACACAGGACGCATGAACAGGGAAGTAATCAACGGCAAAATTGAAGCAGCCAGTGCAAAAGTGGAATTGGGGTGCAGGGGGAGGGGGTGGAGGTGCAAGGGAGCATGCCTACATGGAGTACCTGCATGCAGGCAGAGTACACATGCACGTCAGTCATGCTATGACATAGTCCCTGGGCTGAGAGGAAGGTCACCCCACGCTACATGCAGAAGGGCCAGTGAGCTCGAACATGGACTGGAGGGGCATCCTGGTGACCAGCATGTGAGTAGGGTGCAATAGTGGTGATGCGGACAGTCCCCGTCCACTCCACATGTCCACCATCTAGCAGAGCAGACATGCATCAGGGAAGCATTGCATTACTTGCACATCAGAACCATGTACACGTGACATGTAGTGGCAGTCATGCCCAACACATCACACAAGTAAAACACACATGTCCTCAACAAACATGCAGCAACACTCACTGGACTGGGCATCAAAGTCCGGCATCTCTCCTACTCCTTCGACCGATTCTGATGGTATGAACTCCGCAACGAGTGACTCATGCGGAGTGAGGTCTTCCTCCTCAGGTGCAGGCCCACTGTCAGTCACCAGAGCCAAGTTGTAATTTGAGGCACGCTTAGCCTTAGCGCTGCATTTGAGGTAATTCCAACGCTTTTTGCACTCTTGCGCCGTGCGCACCTCATGGCCGAATGCACTCACATGTTCCGCAACTTGCTTCCATTGAGTATCACGGTGAGCAGCCGTAGTCTGACAATTAGGACCCACTAGCATGTCACGGCTGTGGTCCCGCACGTAGTCCACGAGGAAGTCCAGTTCCTGGTTGCAGAAAGGCTTCTTCCTCGACATGCAGGAGGTCGTGGCTGTGTGTGGGGTCCCAGCCTGTGCTGCAGGTGCAACCTTCCTCCTCTTGGATTGTGGCGCAGACCCTGGCTGGCAAATGCCACCCTGATCAGTATGGCCAGTGGCACCGGTGGATTGAGCCAAGGGAGTGGCAGTGGAGTGGAGGGAACACCAAAGGCCTGACTTGCGTCAGTGGCATCTGGGTGCCCTCTAATGGAGCCTGCGCAGCAACATGCGCTGTGGCAGGGTCATTGACCGCGACTGTCCTGATTGGCAGACTCACAACCGAGGTGTTGTTGGCTGCATATGCCCCTGCACTTGCCAACACCCGGCTGTTCGGGGCAGCAGATGACATTACTGCCCCAGGGACACATGTCTTGTTCAGTGCAGCCCTGCATGCACCTACGGTTTCCCTCCTGGCCTGTTGGAAATCTTCCAAGGACTCTTCAAGTGCCAACACAGCCTGCGCTGGCAGACCCTGAGCCTGGGTGGTGGTGTCCACAGCTGCACCTGCAGCTACCACTACCCTTGGGCCAGTGGCAGTCGATAAACGGACTTCCGGGTCACACGGGCACCAATGCCAGATGCAGAAACTGAACCTCCCGGACCCACAGGGGGTGGAGGCATGACTGCACCGACACATGGCACAACATCGTGCTCAGGTGGTGCACCCCTGCTTCTTCCCCCTTTGCGGCCACCCTGGACACCCTGGAGTCCCCCTATTCCCTGGTTACCCCAGCCACATCCCTGACCATGCCTGCCACGAGGAGGACACCCAGCTGAGGCGCCCCTCACCTTTGGTGGCCTCCCAACCATTGCACAGATGGAGTAGTGCCGGCACAGATGGAGGAGTGTCAATGGGAGGTGTACACCACAGTTGTCCTGGGCAATTGGGGAGAAGGGGTTTGGAAGCAAGATGTTAACAGCCTCCCTGCACCTGCAAGGCTGTATGTGACCCAGGTGATGTAGTGATGGGTCACACAATGTTCAGGAACCCCAAAACTGCAGTAAAACTGTGCACGCAACCCCTCACTGCTGGGTGGGTGGGGGTGCTGGGGGACATGCGTTGGCACCCAGTAACACGAAAAATGCATACGCGTGGGACACGCAGGCTACTATGACCTTGAAAACAGGTGTGATACACAGGGGCACCCGCAATGGGAAAAATAGCGTTTGGGACTCACCGTCTGACTAGCGTGATAATGAAAAATACGTGTAGCCAATACCCCTGCCAAAAGTAGAGATACGTCCTTGATCCGCTGTGAAGTTGTGATGGCGCGCGAAATAACACGAAGTAGCAACACACGTCCTTCTCCACGAAAGGCACATACAGCGAACTGCTGGCCACGCTCACCTTTAACCCGTGCTGAGGGAAACGCCCGCGCGCGCCACGTCACTTACACGCTTAGGCCCTTTCCTCAGATTACACGCATTCACATGCGGACGTGCAGTTTTTTCACACGCGCGCTGAACCTCTATGCCCACGTCATGAGGGAAACACCCACACGCGTAACGTCACAGATGCACTTACGTGCTAAGGGCCTTTCCTCAAATTACACGCTGACGTGCAATTTTCTTCACGTGCCAAATCACTCTGTATCAAGCTGGCCACTCAACAACACACAGAAGACCACGCTCCTGCCCAGAAGGCCGAATTACTGCCCCCCCAGAACCCTGAGCATGCTCCCACCTGCTGCTGCCTGCCTGCTGCCCACGTGCCCTGCTATTTGGTGCCTGCACGTCAGCCAGGGGTGCAGTTGCTGTGACCACCCCTGCTGGAACAGAAGACTCCCACTGGGATACCATCGCTCCACAGCCCAGCCCCAGGACCCAGTTGCCCACCCATACCTGCCTCTGGGGTTGCCATGTCGGACACAACACCATCTGGCACCACTGGCAACCCCCAGCCAGAGAGGCAGAGGGCCACCAGCTTCAGTGCCAGGGAAGCTGGTGTCCTGGTGGAGCAAGTCCTGGGGCAGTATGATGCCCTCTTTAGAAGGACGGACCAGGATCTGGATTGACATCGTGACTGCCATCAACAAGGAGGGGGTGGCAGTCCGCGACATCAAACATGTCCGGAAGCGCTGGGAGGACTTCAGGTCCAGGACCCTCGACAAGGCCCAGTGCCTCTTGAAGGCAGCGGATGCGGAGGGGCGCCAGGGCCACCTGTCCGACCACCAAATAGGGTACTGGAACACATACGCCCAGCGCTCCATGTCCAGGTCCTTGAGAGGCAGACCAGTCTGGAGTCGAGCGGTAAGTGCACATGCATACTGATTGTACGCTGTGCGTGTTGTGGTGTGCCAGTAGTGTGCAGGTTGCACATGTGTTTTTGTAGGGCCATGTATGGATGTGTATGTACAGGGGCGTGAGGCTGCCACATGTGAATCCTCTGATGTGTGAGACACATCGATGGTGTATGTGTCGGTAAGCATGCTGGCCAAATGCAGGTGTGGGAGCACACATGTTTGAATTTCTGTGTATGTATGCTGGCATGGTTGTGGTGTCACACATGGATGGTGGTTCTTGCTGTATGTATCTGCACTGTGTACATGTGCATGTGTGTGTATTTGACAAGTGTGCAACTGTGATGCAACATGGATGCATGTGACACAGACATGTAGAAGGCTGAATGCCAGATGTGACATGGAGGCGATCTCATCACTGCGACAGTTGGTGAAGATGTACACATGCATGTAAGTGTGGTGGCGTGTGTGCATGTGTTGTGCACTGCCCGTGTTTTATGCGACGTCAGGCTCACCTTCAGCTGATTGTGCTGTTGTTTGTGTATGGATGGTGCTGCCTGGTGCAAAATTGCTGTTGAATTGCTCATGTGTGTGAGTTGAAATGACATGTGGGGAGTGATGCCCTGTCTGAAGTTTGACACTGCCAGTCATGTAGAACTGTCATGTGTGTATCAGTCCATTGTACAGTGCCCTGATGCCTGTGTCCTATCTCTCCCTGTCTGCAGTGTCAACTGATGAAGAGGGAGGAGGGGGTGCTGTGGAGCAAGACGGCAGGGATCGCACCGCCAGCCGGAGACGCAAGGCCCGGCTCCCCTCCCAGGTTGTCATCTCGTTGGGGAGTGAGGAGTCTGGTGCTGCGTCCCAGGCTGCAGCTGCCGAGGGTACGTCCAAGAGGCGGAGGTCGGAGGTGGAGTCCTCAGCTGCAGAAGGGGCAGCTGAGATCCCATAGGGTCCGATGGAGGAAGATGGCACAGAGTCATCCAGGTTGGTGGGGGGTTTGGTGGAGGAGGAGGCAGTGGAAGGGACACACACGAGGTCTGGAGGTGGGGATTCCACTGGTGCTAGTGGTGCATTGCAGGGACAGGAGGCAGCACAGGCTGCCGCGGAGGTGCCTGTGTGTAATCCTGTCCCCAATCTTGTGACTGCATCATCCCACACTAGCAGGGATGCCTACGTCCAGACCCGTTTTCAGGGAGGGGATGAGTGCACAACAACTGGCCTTCCTCTCCCTGTGGACATGGCAATCCGGGACCGGGTTGAGCCTGTCCTAGCTGGGATAGCATTGCGTCAACGGGGCATGCAAGGTGACCTGCAGCGTGTTAGTGAAGACACTGCACATCATCTCGGATGCCTCTTTGACCGCGTTGACCTACTGGGACGGGTCACCAGTGCTGGTTTCCTCCGTATGCTGGACCTTCTTCCGACCCCTCCTCACCTGAACCCCCTATGCGCCAGTAATCCTCCATGCCATCTTCCCACCCATGTATCACTTGGGTACCCTGTGGAGCTGCCTCTGACCCAGGAGCCAGGCTGCAGGCAGCAAGAGCCAGGGCACAGGCACAGGCACAGCAGCAGCAGCAAAAAGGTGAGAGCCATGATGGCTTGGGGCCTTTAACATCCGAGGGGCAGGCATCGGCCAGAGGACAGGAGGACCTAGGATTGGAAGTGTCTTCCGTGTGGCAGCGGTTGGGCCTAGCCATAGATGCAGAGTGGCGGGGGGCGGAAGAGGCATGGCTCACAATGGTCAGGGCGGAGAACTCCATGCGGAAGGCACTGAGGAGGTCCGAGTGCCTCGAGGCAATTCGCAGGGAGTTGGAGGTCAACATGTCATCGTCCCTGCGAACCCTCGGGGCCATGGAAGAGGATTGCCTCCAGGACATCGAGCAGGAGTTCGATGATGCACTGACCCGAGAAATCAGAAAGTGAGCCCGCCACCATTGTATATAGTTTGTAGTTTTAGGTTTCCTTTATCTTTTTCATTCATTTGGGGCACTTGGATTATGCCCCACCTTTTTGTATATAGTTCTTTATTAGGTAGTTTTTTTGCTAGGTTTCATTTCATTCGTTGGGCTCATGGACCCTGTATTTCTTCTTTGTACATAGTTGAACAGTGGATTTATCTACTCTTATTTTTCTCACCATGGAGCAATGGATTTTACTGTTTCTGTTTCCTTTGGATTTGCTTTGGTGCCCGGAGACTTTGGACACATTTTCATTTCGATTTATTTGGATTCAGACTTCATGTTTTATTTTTTGTGTTTTGGACAGGCTGCATTTCATCTTTTGTTTAAAAAAAATGTAATGTGTTCATTTGATTACATTCTTTTTATGTTCAATACATTTTGGTTTATTACTTTGATGTGTGGTATTCTCTCATTGGTTTCATGCATGTCACGGTGTAGGTTTTCACAATCACCAGCACCCATTGTGTGTGTGTGACAGACATGTGTTGATGTACATTCTTGCCATTTTGGTTGTATCAAGTAATGGGCATTTCAATGTGGGGTGGATGGGATACTTGGTTGGGTCTTTGCACAGGGGTGGCGTGTGGTGGGATTTGGGAGGCCATGAGGCCCATGATTGTGGATCATGATGACATGCTGCAGGGACATGAGTCGGGGGTCTGCTGGCAGGTGCCCCTCACTGCTGGGTGGGTGGGGGTGCTGGGGGACCTGAGTCAGGGCCTGCTGGCAGGTGCCCCTCACTGCTGTGTTGGTGGGGGTGCTGGGGGACCTGAGCCTCACTGCTGGGTGGGTGGGGGTGTTGGGGGACATGAGTTGGGGCCTGCTGGTAGGTGCCCCTCACTGATGGGTGGGTGGGGGTGCTGGGGGACCTGAGTCGGAGCCTGCTGGCAGGTGCCCCTCACTGCTGGGGTGGTGGGGGTGCTGGGGGACATGAGTCGGGGCCTGAGCCTCACTGCTGGGTGGGTGGGGGTGCTGGGGGACCTGAGTCAGGGCCTGTCGGCAGGTGCCCCTCACTGCTGAGTGGGTGGGGGTGCTGGGGGACATGAGTCGGGGCCTGAGCCTCACTGCTGGGTGGGTGGGGGTGTTGGGGGACCTGAGTCGGGGCCTGCTGGCAGGTGCCCCTCACTGCTGGGTGGGTGGGGGTGCTGGGGGACCTGAGTCAGGGCCTGCTGGCAGGTGCCCCTCACTGCTGGGTGGGTGGGGGTGCTGGGGGACATGAGTTGGGGCCTGAGCCTCACTGCTGGGTGGGTGGGGGCGCTGGGAGACATGAGTCGGGGCCTGCTGGCAGGTGTCCCTCACTGCTGGGTAGGTGGGGGTGCTGGGGGACCTGAGTTGGGGCCTGCTGGCAGGTGCCCTTCACTGCTGGGTGGGTGGGGGTGCTAGAAGACCTGAGTTGTGGCCTGCTGGCAGGTGCCCCTCGCTGCTGGGTGGATGGGGTGCTGGGGGACATGAGTTGGGGGCTTCGAGCAGGTGCCCCTCACTGCTGGGTGGGTGGGGGTGCTGGGGGACATGAGTCGGGACCTGAGCCTCACTGCTGGGTGGGTGGGGGTGTTGGGGGACATGAGTTGGGGCCTGCTGGCAGGTGCCACTCACTGATGGGTGGGTGGGGGTGCTGGGGGACCTGAGTCGGGCCTGCTGGCAGGTGCCTCTCACTGCTGTGTTGGTGGGGGTGCTGGGGGACCTGAGTCGGGGCCTGAGCCTCACTGCTGGGTGGGTGGGGGTGTTGGGGGACATGAGTTGGGGCCTGCTGGCAGGTGCCCCTCACTGATGGGTGGGTGGGGGTGCTGGGGGACATGAGTCGGGGCCTGAGCCTCACTGCTGGGTGGGTGGGGGTGTTGGGGGACATGAGTTGGGGCCTGCTGGTAGGTGCCCCTCACTGATGGGTGGGTGGGGGTGCTGGGGGACCTGAGTCGGAGCCTGCTGGCAGGTGCCCCTCACTGCTGGGTTGGTGGGGGTGCTGGGGGACATGAGTCGGGGCCTGAGCCTCACTGCTGGGTGGGTGGGGGTGTTGGGGGACATGAGTTGGGGCCTGCTGGTAGGTGCTCCTCACTGATGGGTGGGTGGGGGTGCTGGGGGACCTGAGTCGGAGCCTGCTGGCACGTGCCCCTCACTGCTGGGTTGGTGGGGGTGCTGGGGGACATGAGTCAGGGCCTGAGCCTCACTGCTGGGTGGGTGGGGGTGTTGGGGGACCTGAGTCGGGGCCTGCTGGCAGGTGCCCCTCACTGCTGGGTGGGTGGGGGTGCTGGGGGACCTGAGTCAGGGCCTGCTGGCAGGTGCCCCTCACTGCTGGGTGGGTGGGGGTGCTGGGGGACATGAGTTGGCGCCTGAGCCTCACTGCTGGGTAGGTGGGGGTGCTGGGGGACCTGAGTTGGGGCCTGCTGGCAGGTGCCCTTCACTGCTGGGTGGGTGGGGGTGCTGGAAGACCTGAGATGTGGCCTGCTGGCAGGTGCCCCTCACTGCTGGGTGGATGGGGTGCTGGGGGACATGAGTTGGGGGCTTCGAGCAGGTGCCCCTCACTGCTGGGTGGGTGGGGGTGCTGGGGGACATGAGTCGGGACCTGAGCCTCACTGCTGGGTGGGTGGGGGTGTTGGGGGACATGAGTTGGGGCCTGCTGGCAGGTGCCACTCACTGATGGGTGGGTGGGGGTGCTGGGGGACCTGAGTCGGGCCTGCTGGCAGGTGCCTCTCACTGATGGGTGGGTGGGGGTGCTGGGGGACCTGAGTCGGGGCCTGCTGGCAGGTGCCCCTCACTGCTGGGTGGGTGGGGGTGCTGGGGGACCTGAGTCGGGGCCTGCTGGCAGGTGCCCCTCACTGCTGGGTTGGTGGGGGTGCTGGGGGACATGAGTCGGGGCCTGAGCCTCACTGCTGGGTGGGTGGGGGTGCTGGGGGACCTGAGTCAGGGTCTGCTGGCAGGTGCCCCTCACTGCTGGGTGGGTGGGGGTGCTGGGGACATGAGTCGGGGCCTGAGCCTCACTGCTGGGTGGGTGGGGGTGCTGGGGGACCTGAGTCAGGGCCTGCTGGCAGGTGCCCCTCACTGCTGTGTTGGTGGGGGTGCTGGGGGACATGAGTCGGGGCCTGAGCCTCACTGCTGGGTGGGTGGGGGTGTTGGGGGACATGAGTTGGGGCCTGCTGGTAGGTGCCCCTCACTGATGGGTGGGTGGGGGTGCTGGGGGACCTGAGTCGGAGCCTGCTGGCAGGTGCCCCTCACTGCTGGGTTGGTGGGGGTGCTGGGGGACATGAGTCGGGGCCTGAGCCTCACTGCTGGGTGGGTGGGGGTGTTGGGGGACATGAGTTGGGGCCTGCTGGTAGGTGCCCCTCACTGATGGGTGGGTGGGGGTGCTGGGGGACCTGAGTCGGAGCCTGCTGGCACGTGCCCCTCACTGCTGGGTTGGTGGGGGTGCTGGGGGACATGAGTCGGGGCCTGAGCCTCACTGCTGGGTGGGTGGGGGTGTTGGGGGACCTGAGTCGGGGCCTGCTGGCAGGTGCCCCTCACTGCTGGGTGGGTGGGGGTGCTGGGGGACCTGAGTCAGGGCCTGCTGGCAGGTGCCCCTCACTGCTGGGTGGGTGGGGGTGCTGGGGGACATGAGTTGGCGCCTGAGCCTCACTGCTGGGTGGGTGGGGGCGCTGGGAGACATGAGTCGGGGCCTGCTGGCAGGTGTCCCTCACTGCTGGGTAGGTGGGGGTGCTGGGGGACCTGAGTTGGGGCCTGCTGGCAGGTGCCCTTCACTGCTGGGTGGGTGGGGGTGCTGGAAGACCTGAGTTGTGGCCTGCTGGCAGGTGCCCCTCACTGCTGGGTGGATGGGGTGCTGGGGGACATGAGTCGGGGGCTTCGAGCAGGTGCCCCTCACTGCTGGGTGGGTGGGGGTGCTGGGGGACATGAGTTGGGGCCTGCTGGCAGGTGCCACTCACTGATGGGTGGGTGGGGGTGCTGGGGGACCTGAGTCGGGCCTGCTGGCAGGTGCCTCTCACTGATGGGTGGGTGGGGGTGCTGGGGGACCTGAGTCGGGGCCTGCTGGCAGGTGCCCCTCACTGCTGGGTGGGTGGGGGTGCTGGGGGACCTGAGTCGGGGCCTGCTGGCAGGTGCCCCTCACTGCTGGGTTGGTGGGGGTGCTGGGGGACATGAGTCGGGGCCTGAGCCTCACTGCTGGGTGGGTGGGGGTGCTGGGGGACCTGAGTCAGGGTCTGCTGGCAGGTGCCCTCACTGCTGGGTGGGTGGGGGTGCTGGGGGACATGAGTCGGGGCCTGAGCCTCACTGCTGGGTGGGTGGGGGTGCTGGGGGACCTGAGTCAGGGTCTGCTGGCAGGTGCCCCTCACTGCTGGGTGGGTGGGGGTGCTGGGGGACATGAGTCGGGCCTGAGCCTCACTGCTGGGTGGGTGGGGGTGTTGGGTGACATGAGTCAGGGCCTGCTGGCAGGTGCCCCTCACTGCTGGGTGGGTGGGGGTGCTGGGGGACCTGAGTTGGGACCTGCTGTCAGGTGCCCCTCACTGCTAGGTGGGTGGGGGTGCTGGGGGACTTGAGTCGGGGCCTTCTGGCAGGTGCGCCTCACTGCTGGGTGGGTGGGGGTGTTGGGGGACATGAGTCAGGTCCTGAGCCTCACTGCTGGGTGGGTGGGGGTGCTGGGGGACCTGAGTCGGTGCCTGCTGGCAGGTGCCCCTCACTGCTGGGTGGGTCGGGGTGTTGGGGGACATGAGTCAGGTCCTGAGCCTCACTGCTGGGTGGGTGGGGGTGCTTGGGGACATGAGTTGGGCCTGCTGGCAGGTGCCCCTCACTGCTGGGTGGGTGGAGGTCCTCGGGACCTGAGTCGGGGCCTGCTGGCAGGTGCCCCTCAATGCTGGTTGGGGGGTGCTGGGGGACATGAGCTGGTGATCACTAGTGCAAGGTGAGATGTGGGCTGGCTGGGGGACATGGCTATGGTGGATGGGCTGCCTGTGGGACATGACCAGGGGTGCAGGGTAGTCCCCTGTGGTGTGGGCTGCCTGCAGGGGCCGTGGGGGGGTAGAGGGCACACCTGGGAGGACCCACACTGCCAATTCACGTGTGGGACTCCCTGTGCACCCCACTGGATATACGTACCCATCTCGCACAGGGCCAATCGTGTGTGAAACTCCCCACGAACCCCAGTCATACACGTACCCCGCTCGCACAGGGCCAATCGTGTGTGAAACTCCCCACAAACCCCAGTAATACACATACCACGCTCGCACAGGGCCAATCGCATATGAAACTCCCCGAAAACCAAAGTAATACACGTACCCCGCTCGCACACGGCCAATCGCGTGTGGAACTCTCAGCGAACCCCAGTAATACACATACACCGCTCGCACACGGCCAATCGCGTGTGGAACTCTCAGCGAACCCCAGTAATACATGTACCCTGCTCGCACAGGGCCAATTGCATGTGAAAATCCCCGCGAACCCCAGTAATACACGTACCCCACTCGCACAGGGCCAATCACGTGTGAAACTCCCCGCGAACCCCAGTAATACACATACCCTGCTCGCACAGGGCCAATCGCGTGTGAAATTCCCTGCGAACCCCAGTAATACACGTAGCCCGCTTGCACAGGCCCAATCGCGTATGAAACTCCCCGCGAACCTCAGTAATACCTGTACCCCGCTCGCACAGGCCCAATCGCATGTGAAACTCCCTGCGAACCCCAGTAATACACGTACCCCGCTCAAACAGGCCCAATTGTATGAGAAACTCCCTGCGAACCCCAGTAATACACGTACCCCGCTCGCACAGGCCCAATTGCGTGTGAAACTCCATGCAAACACCAGTAATACACGTACCCCACTCGCACAGGCCCAATTGCGTGTGAAACTCCCCGCGCAGGGCTGTACGTGTATTTGGAGGGGGAGCGGGAGTTTTACAGGCATTTTCGTGGTTGGGGGCATGTATGCTGGTCCACTGGCCTGTGCCCCATGGACGGGATTAGTGCGCTGTGCATGGCGCACGGGGAGGGGTTGGGGGCGTAACTGGCGCTGCTGCAGGGTCGCTGCGTCACTCTGCGCCACGGCTGGTAATGGATGTTAAAATCCATGAATATGCTGTGCGTGGAAATGGATTTTGGCGCACGTGGCTGGTGCAGACTGTCTCACGTGCACACTGTGCGCCAGCCGCATGCGCCACTTGTGCGCTGAATTCTATGAATTACCCCCTTGGTCTCATATGACAATGCTGATCCTGCATATGACTCACTATTGAACATTTATGAAACAAGAAAGTCTGGAACTAAACTGGCCCAACTGGTACCAACACATCAATACAGTATGATATTGGTAGCTGAAAGGAAAAACTTAGACAGGAAATTTGTCTAATAAAGAAAAGATTAGTGGGGAAGAACGACTACTACGAATTAAAAGCAGGATGCAACAATATAAGCATTGGGTAAATGATTTTATATACTTGAGAGATCAAGAGCGGAAAGAAAGAATGTTATGTGCAATGGCACAACCAACAACAAAGAATATGTGGGATTTAATCTATAACCACACATTAAACCAACAATGTCCGCTCATAAGTGAAGTAACAGAACTTCAATGGATAAAGCATTATCTATTCATATTTGGCAGTGCAAATTCTAACACTGGAGAAATACAACCAGTGAAAAACATTACATGGAACATCTTGAAGGATGAAGTCCACATTGAGCAAATGATTAGAAAGCTAAAAGACTCTACAGCAGCCGGCCCACACGGCCTAAACAACTTACATCTAAAAAAAAAAAACAGCTTTGTTCCAAATATATAAGAACGATCTTTAGGAAAATTGAAGGAACAAAACAAATTCCTGAATCATGGAGCAAAAGCATCACAATATCAGTTTTTAAAAAAGGCAAGAGGGGTGACCCCCACAATTATCGGCCAATTTCCCTACTTGATATAATAGGGACATTGTTTGCAGCAGATCTACAAGACAAATTATCAAAGTGGGAAGACACTAATAAGATCATAGATCCATGCCAAACAGGCTTTACTAAAGCTACGGGCACAGACTTGAACCTATTTATACTGTCAATCATAAAACTCACACCCATCAAGGCAAAGAAGAAATTACATCTGGCCTTTTTTGATCTAAGGCAAGCCTTTGATGGAGTAAATAGGTTCATACTTTGGACTAACTGTAAAAAATTGAATTGTCCTCAAGAATTTTCTACAAAAATAAAAATTAACAACAAGGGTAGTTTATCTATAGAGCTATCTATCACCAAAGGAGTAAAACCAGCATGTCTGCTTGCCGATTAGCCAGAGGCCCTAAAGAATATTCAACACTTTCCACTGAAATTTAACAACCAAGAGATTTCAATGATTTGCTATGCAGATGACATTGTCCTGTTAGACCGAATTCAAATCGTTCTTCAACAGCTACTAATCGAATTACAGGTCTACATGACACAAAACAAACTAGAGATAAACATTGGCAAATCAAAAATCACAACAGTAGGTCACTCCAAGAAAATCAGTGAGAGCAGATTCACTTGGGAAATCGGAAAGAGATTCACTACTTGGGAGTGAGAGTAATCAATCAATTGCAGAGGATGAGTGGGAAGACAAACTCCTCTCAAAGTAAGAATAATGTGCTCCCAAGGTGCAATAATGAATGGAAGATTTGGCAAATTCTCCCTTACACCTGTTCACTCGTTGTACATCCAAAACGTCATCCCTATTCTATTTTATGGTGGGGAAGCAGGCCTCAATCTCTCATGTAGTATTTGGGCAAAACTTGAGGCACAATTTTAGAAGCCAATATTGAAGGTGCCCAGGTGTACCCCAATAGCTGCAATTAGAACAGAGCTGGGGCTTCAATCATTGTACTCCAAAGTAAAATCCAAATCGATAGCTCTTCTAAGGAAGATCTCATTGGAAATGCTGGCACATGGATACCAAATACTCACAACACAAGAGGTGTGAAAATGTGCCAGCCTGCTTAATGAATGGAAGACAGAGTGGATTAAGCAACTTCACACTTTAGACACTTCATTGAAAGAACTACTAGAGAACCCAAATCGTGTAAAGGAAAACACACGATTGGATCCTCACGAGAGAAGCAAAACTTGCTAGCAAAATTCAAAATCCTGCATCCAATGAACACAAAAAGAGAGACACTACTCCGCAATACATCAAAAGATTCCCGGCGAAACATCTACGGGAAAGGTTGATGCAAATCAGACTTGGAGTCTTCCTGACAAACTAATTCAAACATAAAACAGGAAAACATAGAATAAATTAAGGATCATGTACATTCTGCAATAATCAGAACCATGCAGAAACAACTAAACACCTATCACTTGAATGTAACGTATTGAATGGAGAATGGCAGAAACTTCTTAACACATACATGGCACCATTCCAAACAAAATCCTTGGATGAATGGTGGGAAGATTTTTTAGGGGGACGGAATGAGCGATTCACCTGTGCAGGAATACAATTCCTAGACAGTTTGTTAAAGAAACAAGAACTTACCTTGCGCTGGGTAAAACTGATACACACTAAGTCCTAAGGCTAAAGTGAGAATTGGGCTGATTATATATCAGAGGAATGCAAACTAAAAAAGTGGAATAGAGAAGGGTTCCCACTGACTCCAGTGGTATTTATTTTGGCATTGGAACCACTGGCAGAGTTTCTCAGGACAGAATTTATTTATGCAATCATATTAGTAGATGGAACTAGACCCCAGATTTTTCTTCACGCAGATGGCATGTTGTTATATGTACAGATTCTAGTGGCCAATCTGCTATATATATATTAGTATTTGCTAGCGGTTTTACCAACACAGAGGAGACATATGTTACCTAAACTTGGAATAAGATGGACTATTGAATTGTTTAGATGTCCCGGATTATCATTGGTCATAATGTTGAAGCCTCACACAAGCAGAACGCAATGCAGGAGCGAGATGGAATTTCATAATCTGTGCGATTTTGGGAGAAGTTACCTTAATCAGTGATGGGTCATGTGGCATTGGTAAAAATGGTTGTCCTGCCCAGCTTGTTATATTATATTACAAAAGTTCCCTTTGTTATCCGAAAAATCACTTTTTATGGTCTTGAACTCCAAGGTTAGGGAGCCCCTCTAAGAAAGTGGGAGACACTGAATTTTGCTGGACACCTCTGTTTGGGCTATGTGGACAGTGGCATAAAACTGTCAAACTTTGAAGTCAGATAGTTTTTTTGTTGGATATCAGATAAGGTTACATTGGATACAGAATTGATGCAAGTCAGTGGTATATCTGAGTATCTATCATAAGTAACCTTATGGATAGGCAATAAGTGGTTCCCAGTGTTCCCCTACCTCTTGGAAATGGGTAAGGCACTCTGGTGGAGGTCCTCAAAATGAATAGGAAACGGGGCACCATTCTCGTCGAATATCCCACTGGTGCCCACCTTGTGCCGGTATATTGGAGTATTTCAACTCATTAGTAGTTGCTGGGAAAAAAACGAAGTTTACCACGTGGGATTATATGTTTCTGAACGGTGTGCAATTTCAATTCATGGAATTGGTATCTGAATGCGGATTACGTTTGGGACCATTTTTTATATTTGCCAGAATTGCCCGGGGAACGGAGATTGATATGACACTTGCGTAGTTATATGAGCTGTCAGAAGGTGGGAAACATGTGTCAAGACTACATAAGAACTTAAGAAACACAAAGCAAAGTGTTTGTGGGAAAAAGATATTGATACAAACATAGAATATGGGGATTGGGATAAAGTGCCGATATGTGTACAAAATGTGTCCAGAAACACAAGACACCAAAATATAAAAAGACATATTTTGCATAGGACATACATGACCACATTTAGGCTATCTTGTTTCCCTGCTTTGGCTTCGCCCAGTTGCCCCCTGTGTTTTCATCATAAGGCAGATTGGATGCATATGTTTTGTTGTTGCCCACTGATGCAACAGTTCTGGGGAGCTATTCACCAGAAAATGGAACCTGTTGAATTTACTAGTTTCAAATGGGTACCAGAGAATTCCCTTTTGGGTATATATCACCGGCCAAACACTAGGAGACAAGTGACTGAACTGATTGACTTATTTAGCCTATATTCTAGCTAAACCACAAATACCCATGGCATGGAAAAAGGTTCTGGGCCTGCAATTTGATGCATGGTGGGTGGATCTAAAATGATGGTCTACTGCTAAGTCTAAAGTGTGGTATAAAAATGTGCACAAGGGTACACACGACAGTAATACTGGCCTGCAATGCATTGATAATATCTATGTTTTACCCTTGGGATGATCTACTGCCTTGAACAATACATAGCTCTGCGAGATGAGATGCTAATTGGGTGATGCTCTTATTGCTGGGGAGAATCTTCTAACTGGAGGGTACATTTAGATAATGACTTAATAAACTGGGTTGTGTCTTTATATCACACTGTTTGATTATCTGATGACAGTATGCTGGAAATGATACAATATTTCAGGGAAGCAACGGACGAGCAGCATTGTTATATTTAATGTGTTTGTATACTTTTATTGGAACAGTACGAAATTAATGTAATTCATTTTGTTGTATTATTTTGGTTTGAAAACTAATAAAAAGAATACAAAATGAAAAAAGTCCAGCTTAAGTGAGGCATAGCAGAGTATGGTGGAACAATTAAGTCTGCAGTCTACAGCAAGGGCTAGACCTAATCATTCTCTCTCTTACCCAGTGACAGTAAGGAGCCTAGAGCACAGGAGACCTGCTGACATGTGACACTCATTTCAAAACTCTCAGCTTAAGTGAAGCCTCACAAAGTATAGTAGATGTTTTTTAACTTCAGTATTGTAGAGAATTTCATGTACAGGACCGAATTCTATGACAAGACAGGAGGCTCGCATTATGCTATTTCTTTCTTTATTTACTGCCATGTCAGCACTTTAAAACTTTCAACTTTAATACTGAACATTTCTGTTTTTCTTAGAAACAAAGTTTGGAAAACAAAATGCAGAAGTTTAAAGATCCTCTAGTCCATAGTCTTATTCGATCAATCTGCATCGGGGAACTACAAGCCCCATGAGTCTTAGGTCTGAGGTAGTCCTGACCTTTCCCCTCTGCCCCTATCCGTGGGCAGCCCTCTCCATAAGAACCCCTCTGACCAGGTCCTTTCCTCTTTCTTTCTGCTGCCAACAGATAAGTGACATGATTTATTGTTTCTTCTGTAGAAGAGATAGATGAACTTTATATCACCTGTATATGAGATTAATTGCTCGAATATTGTTGTAATACACTTACACTTAGTAATGCTTATTACTCATTTTCAACGCCTCGCGCAGGAACACAAAACGCATTTACAATGATTTTGTAGTCGTCTCAGAACGCAATCATGTTTCTTACCGTATCATTAGGGCAGCGCGAGCGCAGTGAGTTTCCCGCACATCGCGGGTAAGAAGGGTGTTGTGAGCGAGCTGGGGCCGGAGTCACGTGCATATTTAGTCTGCGTTAGACTACTGCGCCCTGCTCTCACTCTCTCCGTATTTCGGCGCCGGCGAACGTGGCAGCCGTTAGGACCCAGGGGAGCTGGAACCTTCCACAGTTCCCAGCGTACCCTGGGAATCCGGCTTCCGCGCGCATTGCGCACGAACACAGAACGAAGGAAGTTGGTTTGATAGAGCTCCAGTCAGAATTTTGAAAAAAAAAAAAAAAGGGGAAGCTGCTTTCACACACACGCTGCTAGCAATATGCAGCACGTGTTCAGAAGTGTGCAGAAGCATTTCCAACTGCTGACTTCCTCACAGTTGGCTCTGCCAACATCTAGGATATGGCTTCATTTGGCATCCCCACTAATACTCCTTCCTCTTCCCCAGAATGGAGCCAGGAAGAGTGGGTAGAAGACCCTTCCCAACAAGATTCTGACTTATCATTAAGTTTTAAGAAGGTACTGGGAGATTCCTTGATTCAAGCGGTCTCACAGGGGGTGCAACCTATTCCGAAAAGGCTGGAGACTCTAGAAATGATTATGGCTAAACAGCAGAAACAGCTTACAGCCAGGAAAAGACGGGCTAGCAGCCCTGAGGAAGGATGTCGGCAGGACACCCCCAGAAAGGGGTTGAAAAGAAGGGGTGTAAAGTAGCCCGGAAGAGCAAGCACTCTTTGACCCCCCAGGTATCAATGAAAGGGTTAACACTGTTCCCCAATTGGAAGCCGACCCTGTTGCCAGGCTTAAAGAAGCCTTCCTGGCAAAGAAGAAAGAAAGTCAGGACAGACCCCCTGCCCCAGGGGTGTACAATCTAGGGGACGAAGACGAGGGCTATTCACCTGACGATGAAGGGGGTGAGGAGGAAGATTACATCGATAAAGATGTTGAAGGCCCCCATGGTATCGACGATACAACAGACATGTTCGATCGAGAGGCCATTCGGCATCCCAAGTCGTCGGATTGGGAGCCATCACCCAGAGTGGCAGCATACATGGCCCAGCACATTAGAAAACCCCTAGAAAGGGAAGTAAGGTCACGCATGAGGTCGGAGTGCCCCAGACCAGAGCTGCCAAATAAACTTGCAGATACTCCAGAGCTAGACCCCAAGATGGTCACCTTTGTAACAAAAGCAGCTCACGATATAAGGAAAGGAGTAGACCGTGCCTGGAGAGGGTGTCAGGACAAGCTCCTAGACATCTCAGGGCCCCTAGCCAAGATAATGGAACTTGCCTCAGAACTCCGGCCATACTCCATACAAGTGCGCTCTCCTCAATGTTAGATCCCTCAATGCCCACGACATAGAAGTACATGACCTACTTACCTCCAATGACTTAGACATACTTGCCATTACCAAGACATGGCTTCACCAAGCGTCCGGCCCTGCCATCGCTCTAGCCCTACCTACAGGGTATGCCATCATCAGACAAGATAGAATGACCAAAACAGGAGGGGGGGTTGCCCTTATACACAAGGAAACCCTACCCATTAGAACCATACCTCATCAAGAAGGCGGAAATGTTGACATCCTTTCTATCAAACTTACACCATCACCTAACTGTACTATTAATATCCATACCATCTACCGTCCACCTGGCCCCTCCACCAACTTCCAAGGCCATATTAACCACCTCGTAAGAAACAACATTAAGAAATCCACAAAGTCACTCCTCTTAGGAGACTTAAACTTAGGACTCAACGACCTCAAGGACAAAGCTGCCCTATCTCTAGCCAAGGACCTCCACAAACTAGGATTCTCCCAAAAAATCATAGCTCCCACTCACGCCAAAGGGCGCACCCTAGACTGGATCTCTGACCACAACTGCAACATAGTAATCACCGCCAACACCAGCCTCCCGTGGACAGACCATAACCTCATCCTATTCAATATCCCCTGCACTGTAAGCAGTAGAATGCCCACCAAAGCTGCGGCTACTCTAGCCAGAAGTGCCACAAAACTCACAGCAGCTAATATCAGTGCACTACTTAACGTGTCCTGTCTAAAGCCCCCTTTGTCATCAGACCCTAATACACTCGCTGAAATATTTAAAGACTCTATCACAAGGGCAGTCAACACTGCTGCCCCCTTAGAAAGCAAAAAAGAGAAAAAATCCTTCCACTCCAACTCTTGGTTCTCAGAGGATCTCCAAGCAATGCGCACAGACAAACGCCAAGCGCTCAAGAACTGGCAACCTAATCCCTGCGACAACACAAAAGATATATTCAACCATAGCTAAAAAATACAAAGAGGCCATCATCCAAGCCAAATCCGAAGCCTACAACCAACGCATCACGGCGGCCAACTCTCAATCTAAAGAGCTATTCTGTATCTTTAAAGAACTAACCATACCGCCCACTTGCCCAGAAGAGATCATCAAGGACGAGGCCTGGTGCACAGGCATACAAACAGCCATGCTAGAAAAAATAAACCTCCTCCAAAAAAAGATATCACACCACTACAACTCCTTACCTAAGCAAAGTTCACACGCAGACATGAAACATAGTGTCAAAGCCAACAACATACCCAAGTTCACTTTCACCGAAATCACCAAAACTGAGGTCATCGACCTCCTCAAACATCTCAAACCCTCACTCTGCAAGGGTGACATATGCACCCCAAAGATCATCAAAGAATGTGCTGAGCAGCTAGCTCCACTCCTCACTGCGTTCATCAATGCATCATTTAGGTCAGGCATAGTCCCAGACACCCTCAAAGAGGCCTTGGTGCGCCCCCTCCTAAAAAAAAACACACTTGACCCCACGTACCCTAACAACTATCGCCCCATAACCACAGTCCCATTCCTTCTAAAATTACTTCACAAAGCCGCACATGTACAGATCCAACACTACCTAGAATCCAACGCAATTCTAGGCAAAAGGCAATCTGGATTCCGTAAGGGACACGGAACTGAAACCGCCCTTCTAGACCGAAAAAATGAAATTACTAACATCCTAGACAAGGGCAAGCCTGTCCTCCTCCTCCTCCTCGACCTATCAGCAGCATTTGACCTAGTAGATCACGACACTCTCACCAATCATCTAACACAAGCAGCACACTTTTCTAAGGACGTGACCTCATGGGTAACTTCCTTCCTACAAGGCAGAGCTATGAAAGTCTTCTCCAACACAGCTCATGCTGCGCCATCCATCATCCACTGTGGGGTTCCTCAAGGCTCCATCACGGCCCCTACGCTATACAAGCTCTTTACTAAGCCCCTATTCGACAAACTGGACGCTATGGGGATCACTTACACGAACTACGCTGACGACACGCAGATACTCCTGCCCCTGACTGGTAACTATCATCAAGACTCCACCTCCCTCCAACTAATCTACTCCACTATACACGCCTGGATGGCCACCAACGGACTCTGCTTGAATGGGGACAAAACTGAAATCCTCATCTTAGGCCAGAAGCCCACCCTTGCCAACCTTAACCCACTTTACACTAACTTAAGCATAGACAACTGCACTATCCCAGTCCTATCATCAGTTAAAACACTAGGAGTTCACATAGATGCCATCCTATCTATGGATAAACAAGTAAGCGCAATCGTCTCGGCATCGGCATTGAGCACTAAACTCATCAATGCTATAAAACCATTCCTAACAAAAGAAAACTGCCTGTCCATCGCAAGAGCCACAATTGGAGCCAAACTGGACTACTGCAATGCGCTCCTAGCCGGCACCTCCAAGAACAACCTAGCAAGGCTCCAAACCACCCAAAATAATGCTCTTAGAGCAGCACTCAGCATACCTAAAAGAGAGCACATCACCCTAGCCAGGAAAGCCGTCCATTGGCTCCCAGTCAAGGAGAGGATTGCTTTCAAAATTATCACCACAACACATAAATGCATCAACCTCACAGCACCATCCTACCTAGCTGACACACTGTCTAGATCCCAATCAACAAGACCAACCAGATCCACATACGCCAACCGTCTCACCATACCACGCATTAATAGATCCAAGGCCGGAGGTATAGGCTTCCCATACCTGGCACCTAAGCTTTGGAACGCACTGCCCACCAACCTCAGAGCAGAATCATCCCTCCTCTCCTTTCGGAAACAACTTAAAACTGCTCTCTTCAACTAACTTGTGCACCTGACCACCTCTGTGTTCTCTATGTACATGCACTTAAGCATAACCATTGCCCAATGTAACCAAGGGTACAACTGCGTGTAACTAAGTTTAAGAAACACTGTAACCAGCGCCACGATGCCTTCGGTCTGATGTGCGCCTAACAAATGTGAATAAATAAATAAATAAATAAATAAATACATAAATAAATGGATCTATCGGAGAAATCAAAAGATACCGGTATTCCAGTAGATGTCACAGTCTTAGCTAACTGGGCGCAGCAAGCGGTATGCCTACTAGGCAATGCCAACTGTGCCATCTCTTCAGAAAGACGAAGTGGAGTCCTGTTAAAAATAGATAACAAATTGAGTGACCTCGCCAGCTACGAGACAGGTGAAGGCACCAAAGGAATGTTGTTCGGCGAAACGTTCGCTAAAGAGATGTCTCAATTTGTGGGCACATATACTGCTCTAGAGAGAGCTCAGAGTACCATCAGGAAGATCTTCCCCGGGCGAGTTTTTGCCAGGACCAGCCGACATAGGGGTCGCTCGTCCGGTTGCTATACCTTCCAGCGAAGACCCCAAGGTCAACGATCGAATTACTGGGAGTCTAGACAGCAGGATAACTTCTTCCCTGCCAGAACAAGATTCCCAAGAGGTCGAAGAGGAAGAGGATGGCACCGGCAACCGGGGCAGTCAGCGGGTGAGTACCGCAAGCTTGCGTGTGGGAGGGAGAACTCTCCACTACCTGAACGAATGGCAAGCCTTATCAAGCGATGCTTGGGTATTACAAGCAGTAGTGGGGCTGCGTTTAGAGTTTATAGGAACACCCGTGCAGACAGCAGAACCTCGTCCCATTCACATGACACAAGCGGATGCAGCGCTCGTGCACTGCAAGCTCACAAAGTTAGAAAGGAAAGGCGCGATAAAGCGCGAGTACCAACAGGTTCCCGGTTTCCTCAGCACCATGTTCCTAGTTCACATAGGGGACAAAATAAGGCCCGTAATAAATTTGAAAGATCTAAACGAATGGGTGGTATACAACCATTTCAAGATGGAGGGAATTGTTGCCTACCGTTGATTGGCCGGCCCGCCTAGATCTCAAAGACGCATACCTTACGATTCCGATAGCAGCAGCATTTCAGAAGTATCTACGCTTCCTATGGAACGGAGAAGTATGGCGTTTCTCCTGCCTCCCGTTCGGCCTCTCCTCCGCTCTGTGGGCTTTCACCAAGCTCATGAAACCAGTAGCAGCCGCCATCAAAGAGAGAGGAATTTGTATCATTATCTATCTAGACGACATCCTTGTCTTGGGCCCAGACAAATTATCATTGACAAAGAGCGTCCAGTGGGTGTTCTCACTTCTGACTTGGCTCGGGTTTTTAGTGAACCTGGAGAAATCTCAGCTGACTCCGGTCCAGAGAATAGAATTCCTAAGTTTCACAATAGATTCTGTGAAGGCATCTATCCCAAGCTCCCAGGGTACAAAGTGAGAGCGATCAAGAAGGAGCTCAGAGCTGTGATAGCGAAAAGGGTTATCTCGCTTCGCAATCTAACCAGAGTAGTTGGTCTGCTAGCAGCCTCTATTCAAGCCATTTTTCCGGGTCCACTTCATTATCGAGCTCTACAGCGGCTCAAAATAAAACATCTGCAAGGAGGCCTTCGCTACCATCAACTAGTAGATCTAGACCACGAAGCCCTCACAGAGCTCCATTGGTGGTTACAGAATATGGAGGCTTGGAACGGTCGTGCCATTTTCGGTGACTCCCCAGATCTGGTAATAGAATCAGATGCGAGCAGATCAGGTTGGGGAGCCAGGTGCGAACACGTGCAGACAGGAGGCAAATGGTCAGAAGAAGAGTTGCGGCTCCATATAAATTGCCTCGAGCTTCTGGCAAACTCTTTCGCAGTTCGCGCCTTCATGAAAGAGAGAGTAAAGTGCTGCGTCCTGCTCAAAATGGACAATATCACCGCAGTAAGGTATATAAACAAATTGGGCGGAACAAGATCCAAGATGCTGGCAGAATTAGCGAAGGGCTTCTGGCATTACTGTCTCCAGCACAGAATTTCCGTATCAGCGGAATATTTGCCAGGGACTCTGAACGAAGTGGCAGACTGGAACTCATGTTATCTTGCGGACTACAGCGATTGGAAGCTTCACCCCCTAGTCTTCCAACAATTGCAGGAACTCTGGGGACCTCTCCACATAGATCTGTTTGTGTCCAGACTGAACGCTCAGATGCCAGTATACTTCAGCTGGAGGATGGACCCGGATGCAGCGGGCACAGACGCCTTCTTACAATCATGGACAGGAGGAGTGCATTATGCCTTCCCGCCATTCATTATGATAACGAGAGCGCTAGCGAAGATTCGCAGGGATCACGCAGAGCTCGTAATAGTCCTACCCTTGTGGAAGGCTCAGCCCTGGTTTCCAGTAGCGATGGAACTTTCTACGGATTTTCCGAGGATAGTTCCCATTCTGCCGGACCTTCTTCTCGACCCATCAGGGCAAGCTCACCCACTCATAGCAGCCGGCACGCTGCAATTGATAGCCTGCAGAGTTTCAGGAAAAGATGGGAATTGCCAGGAATTTCACAGCTCGCTGTAGAGTGTATCAGAGATTCCTGGGCGCCTTCCACCCTTCGGAGCTATGGTGCGGCTTGGAACGGGTGGGCTACCTGGTGTTCAGACCACGGTGTGGATCCCGTTTCAGCCCCTGTAGTAGAGGTTCTCAACTTCTTAGCTTTTAAATTTCGAGAAGGCGGCGCATTCAGAACAGTGGGAGTCTATAGGTCCGCTATCTCAGCGGGTCACGAAAAAGTGGAAGGTAACAATGGTGGGTGAGCACCCAGCGGTCGTGAGATTGCTGAGAGGGATGAAGCTTAAGAAGCCACTGGAACCCAAATATAAAGTGTTATGGGATGTGAGAGACGTATTTCGTCTTTTCCTCAGATGGCCAGATAACGAAAATGTATCACGATCTCAGATATCAGGAAAGCTAGCTATGCTGCTCTGCCTTACTTCCTGTAAGAGAGTTTCTGATGTCAAAGCGCTTGAAGTCGATAGGAAAATATTCTATCCAGACAGGGTATCATTCACCATTTCCAAGAGAACTAAGACAGGTTCGAGAGTAATAGACTACCCATACTTCACAAGTAATAAAAAGCTTTGCGTGGCACAGTGTATTAAAGATTATAAAAAAGCAACAGCGCATTTTAGGCCGCGAGGGCTGTCCCAGCTGCTTATAGCGCGCAGGAAGCCTTATCATGCTGTAGCATCTGCGACCATTGCTAGATGGGTGAGAGAGATTATGCAATGGGCTGGAATTGATTTATCACTTATTGGGGCGCACTCTGCTAGGGGAGCGAGGGCTTCCAAGGCTTTTGCACAGGAGTGTCTCTTCAGGACATTATGAAATCAGCAGATTGGTCTTCCGAATCAACCTTTAAGACATTCTATTTTAAGCCTGTTTCTGAGATTACGAATATGGTGGTAGCAAGCGTTGAACAAGCATAATGCGAGCCTCCTGTCTTGTCATAGAATAAACATTGTCCACGCTAATAGTTCAGGAAGTCTTCATTCTATTAAAGACAAGGAGGCGAGCATTATATCCCACCCAGAATGACAAGATTATTGTCTGCATTGCTATATTTGTTATGAGATAACTCCTTTGCTCTTTCCCACCCTCTTGATTTGCTCTCCATTATTTACAGGAGAAGAGCATAAGACGGCAGGATGAAACACTACTTAGCAGTGGAAGGAAATCTGTTCAAGTTGGTCATGTTGGGCCGCAGGAGTTCCCAGTTTCAAGGAACAATTCTCTGTTCAATGATAATGGATGTTTTGGTTTGCAAAAATGAAGTGGTTCAGTGGACAGACATAAAGAAAGAGGAAAGGACCTGGTCAGAGGGGTTCTTATGGAGAGGGCTGCCCTCGGATAGGGGTAGAGGGGAAAGGTCAGGACTACCTCAGACCTAAGATTCATGGGGCTTGTAGTTCCCCGATGCAGATTGATCGAATAAGACTATGGACTAGAGGATCTTTAAACTTCTGCATTTTGTTTTCCAAACTTTGTTTCTAAGAAAAACAGAAATGTTCAGTATTAAAGTTGAAAGTTTTAAAGTGCTGACATGGCAGTAAATAAAGAAAGAAATAGCATAATGCTCACCTCCTTGTCTTTAATAGAATGAAGACTTCCTGAGCTATTGGCGTGGCCAATCTTTATTGTTCTCTCTATCACCCAGTGGTGATGAGGGGGCAGGGTGGCTGGGAGAGCAGAATGCATGATGATACTTAATACACAGCTTTAAAATAATCCAGTTAAAATAAAGTGTAGAGAAGTATTGCATCTGCAGTCTGCAGCAGAATGTCATGCATTGGAACTGATCATTCTTTCTATAGGAAGCACACTTACACTTGATGCTCAGCTTTCACGCATTCCAGCTCAAGCAAAGCACATCAATATGTGACAGTGTACTTAATATCTGCTGTCTACACCACATTTTGATGCACAGGACCTAAGAGTTCTTTCTGGACCAATGGCAGAAAGGAGGCATGGAGTCCATGAGGCACACTGATGCTTGTAGCTCAGCTTTCGAAATGTCATGTTTTGAAGAGTGGCAAGGTGTAGAACAAGTGTTTACCTCCAGCCTATGTCAGTCTCCTGCAGCTGAACAGCTAATGAAATAATGGGTGTTCATCTTGCTCCATATTACGTCTTAGACAAACAATATGATTTCCCAATTCTAATCATGTTATCAAGAAGACATGTGTGCTGTGGTCCAGCTTTCCATAGCCATATCTAATAAATAAGTAGCACATTCAAATATAGATGGATTAGCATCTATATAAAACTATACATATAAAACGCATAGGTATGTTTCTGTACTCAGCTGATCCAATTTCTCAGTGTTAGGTTGCCCTCTGCTGTCAAAATGGCAAAGTGCACCCACTTCAACAACAGTTATAATTTCAACATACACATGCAATTTCTCAGTGTTAGGTTTCCCCCTGCTGTCCAAATGGCTAAGCGCACCCACTTCAACAAAAGCAACAATTTCAACAAACAGAATGAGCCTGGTTGTACGTGGTCACCTTCACTTTCAGTATCACTAATATTTGGAAGTTCCTTATTTCAACCCCCACATCTCTTCTCACAGGGCACAGTCATTCCGTAAACATTCAGAGGATACGTCTTTCCACCCCCAATTCTCTTCATACAGGGCATGGTGGTTGCAGTATCAATGAACAGTTAATCACTGTCACGAAGTTTCACTCTCTAAAGAGCAACAAAAGCTGAAGGATGAATGCCTCCTCACAAGCTAAAACTGAAAGCAGGTGCTGTAACTATACAACTAAGCAAACTTATGCCATTGCAGGGACTCTGCAATGGAACAAGGTTGAAAATTACATGTCTACAAATACACATCATAAAAGTCTGTGTGATCGAGGGAACTTAGATACTGTTATTATACCACACATACCTGTCATTCCAACTGATACTTTTAGCATTTTCAATGACCATTAATAAGTCACAGGGACCAACAATCCCTTCCTGGAAAGGATCAGTGGTAATTATGATATTTATATTTAAGAAGGGGACAGAAGTAACCCTATGAATTACCAACCAATATTAATCTTTAAGGTATGCTTTTACAGCGTAGGTTACACCAGGAACAGCTAGTTGAATAATATTTGGTTAAGTTCTATTGCACAGCTGTCCAATGGGAGGGGGAGATGGACTAGCAACAGCCATATTAGCAGGCGGATGTGCCCTGTGATAGTATTTTATAACTGTGCAGATGACCTGCAGCATCACATAATAATTGAATCACCAATACATTTGTTTGCAACTTATTATCCCACCTATTTGTAGCCTTGGGGAAACAAAAGATCAGTGCATGCAGAATATATTGCTTGGTACTTATATGCATTTGAAAGCATTTGGATATACCTTTGCATTTATAAAGCCATGGGGAAGGCCTAGCAATACCCCCTTTAGCCAGTTGTCCCATGGAATTTTTTCACTGCTTTTGTACTACTACAAACTGAATTTGGAAGAAATTAGTTTTTTTGTATTTTTATATCCATTTTCAACTCATGGAAAACAAAATGGTATTGTTTGAAATATATAGAACCTGGCTCACATAAATACACTCACACTGTACTTTGCACATATCCTGTTGTGGAAGAGAGTCATGCTAATACTCAACTCTTTAAACAGCTGGGCTTGCCCTTGGTGGTTGTGCAATTGTGCAGTTGGTAAATTATTCTCCTATTTTTCGAGTGGTCATTGTCTAAAGAACTATTTTCTCCTGTATTAAATATGAAATGGTTTTGTCATTTTTCAGCCATGTGGATGGGGAGACCATATACACCAGTCTAGCATTCCCTGTGGCTGGCCTATAGCTTTAGTCCAACATGTTTATATTTCATGTCACTGTGCGAATAGGATGTACTGCTATTATAAGGGTGGGTAAAGCGAGAGGTCACATGATTTTTTGTTAAAGTTGAAAAGTCGACAAATGAATTCATTTTAGGGAACATATTCATCAATGCATAATGTTTTCGGTAGATGGCCATGCTGAAAAGGCAAGCATAATAAAAGTTGATTCGATTGGCATGTTTCTACAATAGCTACTGTGTTTGTGTTAGAAAAAAATATACCTTTGATTTCCTTTTAAGTTGTATTTCTTTTTTACTATGAACAAGGGACAACATATTGTGAATAAGAGTAATACAATGTGCTAACTTAAATCAACTTACTAAGTTGATGACAAAAGGAGAGAATCAACATTGCCCCTATGCCCACCCTTGTCTCCTCTCAGTCCTTACTACATGAGTGATTCCAGGCTTCTCAGACAGAAACCAACGAAATTGCAAAGACTTTCCAAATTTTCACTCTAACAAATTGGATTTTGCACTGCAGGTTAAAAGGTCCACTCAATCCTTACACTGCTACAAACCAAAAGGCACACAACCATACAAGTAACACAGGCAGAAATAGAGTAGTTTGACACAAGATAGGAAAGCTAAGAAGGAACGCAGTTATGATGAGACTTGACAACTAAGCAGAGAAAGTTGGACATTAGAGGTAAGTGAATAGGAATCCATCTAAGGGATAAGAGGGCAGTACAGATAGAATCATGGGGAGAAAGAGATACAATTAGGTGAGAAGATGAGTTATGAATAGATTCAATGGGATAAAATATAAAGAATGGAGTCTGAAGAAAAGAAAGGAACAGTAGAACAGGTGTGAGAAACTTAGAGTAGGTATCAGGAGCTCAGAGACATGAACTTAAAGAAAGAGAGGGAATCTAAGAAGTAAAAGAGAGGGAAGAGTCAAGATTAACCCGAAGATTTTGAGTGGACAGTGAAATGGGAAGAGTAGAAGGGGAAAGAAACTAAAGCAGGAATGAGTGGACAAGGAATGGTGGATGCTGGAATGGAAATAACCTCTGTTTTGAGAAGAAATTAGTAATAGATAGTGGCTAGCCATCCATGATTGAATAGCCAGAAGGCAAGAAGTAACAGTCACATGGATTGTGGAAAAAAAATAATAATAGAGAACTGAGTATCTTCGGCGTAGAAATGATGGAACAAACCAAGAGAAGTAATAATAGAAGCATAGGGACAAGTGCATACAGAGAAAATAAGATGATCTAGCATGGAGCCCTTGGAAATTATATGATGAAGAGGCTGAGTAGTAGAGTTGTTGCCATCCAAAGGAACAATATAGGTTCTGTCACACAAGTAGGCCATTTATGAACTGACCATTAGAACCCAAATGAGGAAAGAGCGGGAAGAAGGAGAGAGTGGTTGACCATGTTGAAAGCTGCTCATAAATCCAGAAGAATTAGAATAGAAGGAGGAGCAATCGACAGACATAGAATAAAGCAGTCTCTCTAAAACTAAAATTTAGTGAATTTGGAAAATATTCAGCATTTGAGAATTGAGTTCCCAGTCAAACAAAGGAAGAAATGCACACAGAGAGGTAAATAATAGATTATATACTGCTCCTATTTGTGAAGAAAATGTATGTAATATTTTTGCTACACATTAGATGGTCATCTACATACTGAATGGTACTACTTTATACATGTAGGTTACCCAAATCCAAATGGAGTACTCTGTTGAAGATGCTATGGGACTCACAGTATCCTTGAGGAAGTCAGGTGTTTTGGAACCTTTGTCCGCAATAAGTAAAGGCAGTGAGATATTGAGAACCTGGGTGCACTGGGATGGAAACAATTTCAATAACAGTAAAATGTGAAGTTTCAGTAGGTATATTATTACAAAGGATCATGGTGGGATTCGGTACTAGTGGGAACTTGGCCCCCACAATTCCATTCAATGGCTGTAAATCCTGTATCATTCTTCATCTTGACTTTTTTGTTTTTTGACAGGGTATTTCACTGTGTCAACATGTTGACTCTGAGGGCGCTATGATGAGCTCCTGCCATAACACCACAATTGTCTCATGCATTCTCTCATCTGCTTCCCTCGACAATGGATACTGTCACACTTTGGGTAACATTGCTCCATGTTTCAAATTGATGCATACTGATGCTATACTCTTCAAGATCCCTACATCATATGGATTGTCTGTCTATAAAGTGCTGGGGACCTTCATCAAATGCACCAGTAAATACGTGGGCTTGGACTTGGCAATGACTATGGAACAAGGTACATTCCTATGCTGAATCATTATTTGAAACTGTATAAAAACCTCTAGGATGATTTCACCATCATTACCAGAATCCTCAAATAGCTGCCCATCTGAAACCCCACTCTGTGGTGTAGTAGTATGTAGCGCTTTATAGTGCCTTGGAGTGTATAGCACCTCACTGAATGTGATAGCATTTTGTTGCCAGCAATAATGTGGCATACACATATAGCCAGTCTATGTTGCTAGCATAACATGTGAGTATGTGGCTGGAGACAGGATTTATAATACTGCAAAAAGCAATGTGAAGCTGCAGGTTTAAAAGTGCACCAGAAATTATTTTGTTCTCTCTTCTTTGAAATACCTCATACATAGGAGATTACAATTTTCATCTAACTAACTGGCTTAATTACCAATTACTAATTACTAGAGATAACTTATTAACATTATAATGTAATCTCTATGTGCAAAATGGGGTGCAAATACATATTTTGAAATTTGTTTTTCAAACGTGCACTGAATTTTTCTCACTTATTGTTCTGTGTTTGCAGTAAGCACAGAGCCTGCATACCAGGAAGTGATATTAGTTACAGTTGCTCACTGTATAACTGGTCTATTGTGCTAAAGGAAGGGTGCTGACTTCCATTTGATTGGAGCAGTGTATCTGCAGTTGTGCTACGTAAGCAAAATGGAAGGTGCAGAACTTTGCTGGGGGAACAATGGCAGAGGGAGAGTTAGTTTGGTTAATGTCTGGGCTCTCAGACAGATGTGCCTAGTCTCACTTAGCGCTGGCTTGAGAACTCTATGTTTTCACCACACACTTCATACATCCGAGATAGCAGAGGCAATCCATGCTGACTGGGCTTGTCCTTCTGAAGCGAGCGAAAGGAGATTGTGTGGGGGAGAGAAAAGCAAATCTTTGGTGAGCATCCAAGTCAAAGTGAGGTTATTCTGACGTGATTGTTTGATGAATGTGATCTAAAAATAATAGGCAGTTAGAGTATCAAAGCAAAAGAAAATCCCATGGATTTTTATTCGTCATGTGTTGAATTATGAAATGTGACGCCTAGTTTGAAAAGGATTGCATCTGCATCTGTGGGTTTGTTTTTCTCTTCTCATTTTGTTACAGGTAATGCTGAAATGTAAATGGTATGAACTGTATCATGACATTGTAATTATTTACAATATAAGATATATATATATATATATATATATATATATGGTAGCGTCCATGTAGTTATGGTTAAGTTGGTGTTTCCATAGGAGGAACAATTTTTGGGCGGCTTATAACTTCGCTCCCTCTGGACGAATCCTCACCAAACTTTGCACAAAAAGTATATGGCCCACTCTGAATCATAATGGGAAAAAACTTTGCGCATGCCTACAGCCCAAACCGCTGGACAGATTTACAACGGCAGGAGCGGGGGCTTGGTCCAGAAAGCGTGCTTTTGCAAATTTGCTGTAAATCCGTCCAGTAGTTTTTCTTAAAATGAACAAAATATAAGGCAAAAAAATTAGTGATATCTCTGTCCGCTTCACGGACGGACTTTCCGGTTCGCTCCGCGGACAGTGCCCTGATTGGCCGAGCGGATTGCACGATGTCTGCGGACATGCAACGTGTTCGCTGATTGGACACCATGGGGCGTGTAGCGCGTCTGATTTTCTGTGGCGCCCGCCATCTTGCTTTCACAGACGACCGCAGACAGCGCAGTGAAACTTGGATTAAAAATGGTATTTAGTGGAGTGTGTTGGTGTGTAACAGTGTTTGGGGTGGGTGGGGGAGTATGAGATAGGTTCAATGGTCTGTTTTTTTTATGTGCTAGACACTTTTGTTGTGTTCGATTTTTCTGCGGACAACACGGCTGTTCTGAAATGTTCGTAAATAAACAGAATCGATTCAGTGAAAGTGTTCTAAGAAGACTCGTGGGGTCCTGGAATGTTCGCAGGGGGTATCGTGAAGACCTTGTCTGTATTGTTCGTTGTCAAGCTGAAAGAGTTCTAAGAACACTCGCGGTGTCCTGAAATGTTCGTTCATAAATAAAATGGGGGTGTTCTGAGGACGTTGTCCGTATTGTTCGCTGGAAAGTTGAATGTGTTCTAAGAACACTTGCGGTGTCCTGAAATGTTCAAAAATAAACAAAATGGGGGTGTTCTGAGGACGTTCTCAGTATTGGGTGCCTGCTTAGCTATATCCAATGAGGGAATGGCAGAGAGAATGAAGTGGAAATGGTAGAAGGGCTGTCTAAGAGTTACGCGGTCCGTGGACAGGGCGTGCTACATCCGGAGTTTTCCAGCAAATCCAGCATGGAAAGAAGACTGTAGGGATCAGCCAATCAGATGTTGAGGTTGTGGATTTGTGTTCAAAGAGACTGTGTTTAGTGAAGATGGCAGAAGTGGAGAAAGTCAGGGTGTTGGTGCTCGGAGCTATGTCTGTGCATGGTTTACAACAGTATGCTCAATGCAGGCATGTTGCAAAGAATTTCAATGTTAAAGGAGTGGAGGTGGTGTGGAGCACTGTGCCTGATTGCAATGTGTAGGGAATTGTACAAGATTGTGAAGATATGGGCAGGATCAACAGTCCCCATGTGGTAGTTTTGCACTATGGTGCTTTCCATTTGGGCTATGTCAGTGCCCCTACTTTGTTGGCAGATTTGGAACACTTGGTTCAAGCAGTAATGAACATCCTTCCAAATGCCAAAGTATTTTTTTCTGGATTAGTACCTAGGGCAATATGGGACAATAGTTCAGTTTTTTGTCCTCAGCAAAACAATGCTAGGTGTGTAATCAACTGAGGCATGTGTGCCTTCATGCTTAGACCTGGTATGTTCTTCTGTAATAATGAGAATATTGATTCCAGTAATGCTGTTTATTTTAAAGAAGATGGCATTTCCTTATCTTTTATGGGAAATTCCATTCTGTTTTGGAATGTAAGGGTTGCTTTGGAGAGGGTTATGTGCAGATTTTAGTAGTAAAGTAAGAAAAAAAATACAAAATAACAGGTGTCTGCCAAGCATCTGCAAAAAAAAAAAAAAAACGACTCTTTTCAGAGCCAACCTCAAAAGGGAAATGGAGCACACTATTTAAATTTACATTCACCACGCTTAGATTTTCAATATGTCCGCGGACAAGGCAGTAGTTCGCGGACATCGAAATCACTAGCTAGGGGTTCAGTATGTTCTATGTTACATGTATATAAAGTCAGGGACATTATGGTTAAGTTGCGCTACTAAAAACCTATGAAATTCAGTTAAAAAACTTTGTTAAAAGGGACGTTATGGTTAAGTTGCGCTACTAAAAACCTATCAAATTCAGTAAAAAAACTGCTAACACTAACACCCAGAACATCAAAGATGACATCACAATTTTACCGAATATATATATATATATAAATGCTTCTGAGTTTTCATTGTTTTGGGTTTGCCTATGCAGACGTGGGGAAGATTTGTCTTCATTGGTAATACAGCTGCAAACGTGTTCATGCAGATAGACTTAGCGGTGATAAATAGGTGTATGCGTGTGTTCCCCAGTGGTTGTTGTCTGGGGAAATCTAATACAATATATAGAATACTGGGGGGTCTATGAAACAGTAATGAGGCCTACGGACGCATAGTTCACTGGTGTAGATAAATCAGTGATACCGGCCACAGGTTATAGGTGGCACTCTTTGTAAAAGTGTGGTGTCTCTGGATGTAGGTCCGAGGCCCTCTATAGATCACTAAGAGTATTATAATTATAAGGAAAGTTGTGTGTATGATGGGGCTATAATGTAGGGAAGGAAAATTATGCTCACCAAATACCGCCACCAATACATATTACTGGATTCACCAATGTAATATAATAAGGTATGGTCTCTAGGATGATGTGAGAACAAACCCAAACATAAACGCAAGGATTAGTATTTATAAACTACTACTCTTCTGCTGCCGGTAAGAAAATATCGCCAGACCCCAAATTTACACAAAATATCCCACAGTGGTTGAGCTGAGTCAATACACAAAATGGTATGGCACTCATCTTCCTCTTCATCAGTCCTTATTAACACTTTTGTAGTTAGCCATAAGCCCCCCCTCCATATCTAGTTTGATGATAGCACCCGGAGCATGGTCTTGGGGAACTGCTTGCCTAAACAGAAATTCTGATGGTACCATCCAGGGTTTATTTCTAATGCCAACTCAACAACATGGTTGCCCCATACATGAACAAATCTGGGTGGAATGGGATTCTTCTATTAATGCTATCACTCCACAATTCTCACGTTATCACCAGGACCCTAGCATACCAAATTCCTTGCATGGCACACACTACCCATTCTTTTGTAAATTAAAATGTCATATTAAGTTGCTTAGCAGATCCCTGCCTAGCAGGTTCACTGGTGTTCAGTTGAAAGCAATAATGCCTGCAGGCTTTTGGCGTATCATATATACATAAATAAATAAATACATACATAATGGAGCTAACACCTCTTAGTTACCTACCTTGATGGACAGGTCTTCTGTAAATGGAACCAAATGTAATGCTCCAGAGAACCCCTGCCTGTCCACTACCTTGCCTGATAAGGGGAAGCATCCCTCCTATATGCATGATTTTGTCTGACATGTGTCATCCATAAAGACAAATTAAGTGTTCTCCACATCTACCAGGGGCTCCTCTTCCAGGTCAGCAGTGACTGACAGGACTGTGGATGACAGGGCTCTCTGTGGGCCATCCTAATCTGGATAAGCATTTGGCCCTGGAAATATGAAGGGTTTACCACCCACCACAATTGCCACTGTATATTGGGTCACTGAGCCATGCAGAAAGCATTTCTGTCCCACATTGGTATTGCTGACTGATGTATCTGCTGCTGCACTTACACAGGTGCATTATTGGGTGTTGGGGTGGCATCTGTTGCTGTATTGGCACCTCATATTGATACTGGGGCTGTGATCCCTGCTGCAGCAACTGTGAAGGTGCCACGCTTTACAGAGCACTTGGAGGTATCATGCTGTACTGCTATTGATATGTTACAGGGGCTGCAGGTCCACTGGGATACATGCAGGGAACATATGCAAGTGCTTGTCTGCTCCTGCACTCTCACGTAAACTGGCACATCTCATAAAGGGCAACATTGTCCTGATCCATTGAATATGTGACCCATCCTGACTCTCTATATGCTGACCACCCTTCTCATCGCCACTACCAAGTACAGCTGTACCCCTCCTCTGTCTCCATATGTCTCCTAGCCCCTCCTGTATAGTTATTCTTTTGTTACCTCTGTAAAGAGTTCTGTTACATTTCTGTATTGGTGTGCTCCCCTGTAAAGCGCTCAGTTGCTTCTCAAAGCTAAGTCAGTGCTCAATAAATATGATAATAATAATAATAACAATATTAATAATAATAATAATAATCCTGCCAAATACTCCACCCCTACCTCCTCGTCCTCCTTGGAACCTCCCCTTCCTTCTCCTGGCTTTCCTCCCTGATATTCTCTTTTGTAACCTTGGTTGTCTGGATAACCTTGGCATCGTTCTGTCCACTCCGGTGCTGCTCTCATTTCTACCAGAGCCTCTCTCATTTCTACCTACTGTACAGGTGGGCCCGTAATCATTGCTCCTTCTATGATCAACTTCTCTAATTTCTTCTCTACTAACTTCGCTTCAGCCTTCAACGCATTATCCACCACTTCCTTTTCCTGCAACCACCTGCAATGATGTATTATAATTGCTTGAATCTCTGTCCATTCCTTAGACTAGATCAATAATACTTTCTCCAAATCTTTCTGCATCTGTGCTGGAATTACTTTCTTTAACATATGGTAGCATATTGCTATGGTCTTAGCCCATGTTCCCCTGTCTCAGCCCTCCACATCTCCTGAATCTGTAATATGTAATTTGCTGGATCTTCCTCTTGTTTCAAAGTACACACCATCATTGCATGTATATCCAGTGTGTCGGGATAGGCTACTCGCAAGGCAGCCACACTTTAGCCCGACAATTGTTAAAATGTGCCCCATCATGATTGTCATCACCCATTCATGCCCCTGGGTAACCTGCCTTTTGGCAAATATCATCCACTTGGTCTTTCAGTAATGCAGCAAACAAGCTTTTCATGTCTCCTACTGCTAGTGTAATACGTGCAGTCTGTTTTTCAAGTTAGTATATCAACTTGCCTGCTCCTGCTGCGAGTGATGGCTTCATCAAATTGTTTCTATCTATGTGTGGCCAGTGCCATTGCCGTGCCCTGCCAAGACCTTTATGTAACAATGGAAACTCTGTACCCTCCTGCTTAACTGTTACTTCCTCTTCTATTTCCCTTCCTCTCTTCCCCTTCATCACTGCCATGCAACTTGGTCATGCTCTCAGCCTTGGACACCACAAACTCTCTACTCTTGGTGTCACTCTGGGTAGCATCTCATCACCATGTTCCTCATCTGTTCCCCATTCCCCCTCCTCCTTTGCTACTCCTGCATCAACATTCAATCTGATTGACTCATAATCTAATCTGTCCTCCTGTTGTAGTCCCTCTGGTTATCACTCATCTTTGGCACCATCATCCTTCATTTCAACATGCACATCCATAATCACGGTACTATAGATCCTAGATAAAATATCACCTGCCTGCCATTCCTCAGTGCCTATTGGTGCTATTCGCCCTTCGTCCCCATTTGGCTTGACTCGCACAAGCTCTGCCTCTGACCTTCAAAGCACTTTTTCTAAATGCCTCTGTGCCCTTTCTCTGTCTTCATAAGCAATCGATAGTGTGTGGTATTTGCTGTTGGGGGCTGCAGGACATTTTGATAGGTTGCAGGTGCCAACTATCGTGGGGCTGCATTGGGCACATAATCAGGATTAGTATAACCTGGGGCTGCTTGCATGGGGTAACAACCCTGTGATGGTGGTGGGGCCGTGGGGGTTGTAGGTGTATTACAAGATGCAGGGGTGACACAGAGTGTTTATACTACAATCTCTCCCCTTTTAGGATCCTCAGGGACATACAAATTTCAAGAATGTCCTTCCTATACTTAAAATTCTTCCCCTTCTAGATAGTACCTAAATAAATGTACACATGGCCCAGAACATATTTATTATTGTTCCGTTCTTCAGGCCAAGGCTTGTACATGCCTCCTCTCGTAATAGCAACCCACTCTCTCTGATATTTCATGATCTTTTCCTGGTACAGCGGAAGCCCTGTTCACATGTATTCAAGTGGGGTAATGGAAATCAGAATTACTTTTAAACCTTCACTCATAATAATCTTTTGTTTCCTACACACCGATCCAGTGGCTCGGATCGATCCTGCCATCCCACAACTGCCCACACTCCCCGCTAACCCTCCACTTCTCTTCACACCTCACACTTATGATACCACACCTCCCTTCATTCAATTCAATAACCACCACTCCACACTATAACAAATCAATAAAATGCCTTACACCACAAGCCAATAAACACAATTATATACACAATGGTTTAGACACTTCCTCCGTCTTCTCTTCAAGACAAGGGAATGTACCTCCTTATTCCTTCTTATGTCAGGTGAAGGGATCTCAGGCCCACCATATAATTGGACTAAACTCAAAATCACTTTTATTTACACAATGGTTTTGACCCTTCTTCTATCCCCTTGCCTTGCCTCAGGAAGAGGACATGTACCTCCTCACCCTCCCTTATGCTGAGTGGAGGGATCACAGGTCCTCCATATACTGTACCTCACCTCTATTTTACCTGCAGCACTGTCTTTCCTCTGCAATGAAGGAGATCCTGTTTCCTCTCTTCCCTTTTCTCATGCAATTATACCATGGCATCACCTTTCCTGTTTGCGGAGGAGTTGGCCACCTTTATATATAAACATCCCACTATATGTTGCGATGTGGTCTTTATGATCTGCACACTCACAATCAACTCACTGTCCACACACTCTACTCTTTCAAAGGAGCTGACAGGCTTCTGTCAACACAACACCTGCTAACCTCTTCATATTGTGCATGGGAACTGGTCACTGCAGATGGGTGCTGCACCCCAGGATGCGCTGTTGAGAAACCCCAAAACTCACGGAGTGTCAGGGATCAGTTTGGGGTCACCAATTTGTAAAGAGAAACAGCAACCCAAAAACTGAACAGTAAAAATAATTAAAAAGGCCCAATAATCACTGCAACCCTTTGCAAGAGAAAACATGCAAAAGGGTATCAAAAGGTCCTGTACAACTAAACTGACACAGAGCTCATCAAATCTCAAGAATGTACAGGTTTTATAGAGGAAAACTGCAAAATCTGAATATTTAGGTTACATTGTTATTCCACCACCCTCATTGGCTACAACCTATAGTACATGCTAATACCCCATATAGTGCCTTGACAGATTGGCCACTCCTTATCTAAACCCATTCCCCTAGACACGTGGCCTGATATATCATCACCAACACATCCAGGTATGGGATTGTTCATTTACACTTATTGATGCATTAATAAATCAAGACATCACATGATGTGCACCCCCCGATCCATCTGTGTTCAAAGTAAACTGGCGAGGCCAACTCTACTTTGATAAGACAATAGGCCTTCTCATTATTCCAGATGATGCAGTACACACAAGCTGCACCCCGAACTTGTACTAAATTTATTGTCATCTTGGCATCACCTCTGCTCCTCCTGTCCCAATTCACTTAATGTTCCAGACACAGATCCCTGGACCCTTATCTCCTTCAAACCCAAGCTCCCCCGTAATTATGTGAGTACAGCTCCACTATTGGGTCTGAATTTCAGGGATTTATTGGTATTGGGTTATGCATGTCACTGTAATTCAAATGAGATGACCGTTCTTGGGTGGAGGAAGTCCTCTACCTCTTGACCTAGCCTCTTGGAATCACGCAACCTCATGTTCTGTCCTTATGAATTTGTCCTTCAAAAGTGGCATCCGTTCCTGCTCTACTTCCATCTAATATTCCATTCCCACCACATTCTGAAGCTTTATACAGTTAGCACTTATCTGCACACCACATGTACCTCTGACCTCGGTTTCTTTCCTGGGCATCCGAAAAGAGATTTGTTTTGGGCCTTAGCTAAACAGAGCCGCATTTCCACATTGAGGCCTCTGTTCTATTCTGTTCATTGTACCTTTTAGGCCTTAGCTTCCAATATGGCAACATTTCTGCCATCTCATATCCTGACCTCGCTCCTACCGGAGTACCTTTCCGACTCCATTTTCCACCTAATCGATTCTCGTCTAACGGCTAATTGAAAACATCACCTGTGTATTAGTTCTAAACACAGGGCCTATACTATATTGCCCCATCTATAACCTCTCCAGCCACCATATTAATACATGTGTTGCTCCGTCTGTGTTGCTATATGTGGGTGTCTAATATGCGTCAGACCTAATTAGAAGCAATACATGCACCTTTTGTCTTGCCAAATTCGCTCTGTTCACACAATGATACGTGCTATTGGGTTTTCCCCAACCTGGCTGATACGCTGTACGTGCAACAATTAAACTGTTCATGCTTTTTTCCAACCTATAGAATTTGTGTAAAGGGAAAAGACTGTGGAAAGTCCATCCAGGTTCCTGTCCATTTCTACTATTTATTTTTAAGCATATTCTGTACCTGAAGATAACAAAGTCGTTTGAGGAGCAACTATTATCTTGGCAGCATTAATGGTTGTTTCTCTCTTTCATTGGCTACCACCATCTCTAGAACCACCTCATGGAGCAGATAGATGAGGAAATATTAGGGACAGTGGGGTCAATGACAGTGCTTGCTTTTTGAGTTATTAGAGGTTACAGAGGTGTACATATTATGCTAATATAAGTATTAGAAGTAATAGTTGCGCAACTGTTTTGACATATTTCTAAATAGTGGGTTGTTTGCTTTGACTTTGTTTGCATTGAAGGTTATCAAAAATAGATCTGTGAATGTACAAATATGTGAGAATGCTAATAAACTCATACCTTCCTTGAAGACTGTGCTGCCAATATTTACAAGTGCATAGTGGAGGGCTAGATTTATGGCTTGTAAATTGTTACAGCATATGCAAGAGAACGGCAGAATTGTTCTCTGCATACTGGAAGAAACCTCAAGGTGTCTCCCTAGCTAGTGCCCGGGAATCTGTCATCCAGGTGGCCAGGACAGACTGTCGCTATTAGATGCAGTTCCTGGGGGTAGACCAGTGAGGGAGAATCACCTTGATGGGGGGGTCCTTGGGGATTGGGACACTTATGGGTGAGATGCGGTTTCCCCCTTATTTAAACACCTTTTCTCCATCGGACCACATAGGATATTTCAAAACACACACCCCCTTTTCCGACACAAACACATTCGCATAACACAAAAGACAACGGACTAACACCAGAGCTGTTTACCTGAGATGTCCCAATACAAGGGTCAGGCAAAGTCAGGAATCACACACACCTGATGGCCCTTTCCGTTAACCACAGGGATAAAAGGTGGAGCACAAGAGCACAGGGCAAGCAAGGCAGACCACACAACGTGAGAGCTACCGCAGCATGGCAGTTCAAGAGGAGGCGAAAGATGCTGAATACTGAGAGGGTGACAAGGGGAGATGTGACCTCTGAAAGCTTGATCGTGTGCTTTGCTCGATGGTCCCGCCTTGTCCCGGTCTGAAAACCAGAAGGAAGACCCCTGTCAATCACATCCTGACTTATCATTTGTGAACACTTCTTTCTTCATGAAGAACATTACCCCACACTTCTTTTTGTATTTAGAGTAAGGATTGGAAATAGGTTTTCATAGTATATATGCATTATTTTCATTTGATGGTCTATGCTTGCTCCGATCTTAGATTTAGGTTTAGGTTAGGCGTTTTACCACCCTGCATTTATATTTTAATAAACACCCTTGAACTGGGACCACTTGTGTTTGTCTTGTGTCTGTCTTTACTGTTTCCACCATGAGTTCCTTACAATACATACATGAAGGAAATGTGCCGAAGTGGTGCAATGCTTTTTAATTGTTTCAAGTATTTCAAACTTGATCAGGACAATCCAGCTGTGCTTGATACAGATTTTTATAGGATACTGCATTCTGCAGCTTGTTCACACGTAGGCAGTCTCGTGACATGGACTTCTCATTTGTCTATGCAGCTCATATGGATTATAAAATGACTTTTGTTTTGAGCATTATGTCATTAAATTGGGCACCGGTTGCAAGGGTTGATATTAAACACATCTGTTTCTGATTTTGCTGTGTTAATGTTTCTGTTATTTTAATGCCTGATGTGTTTTTCCCATATAGTGAATTTAAAAGTCTACTCTTTAAGGATGATTTTCCGTGTTAAGTACACACATTGTTATGCTCTTTAACATTTGAGAACATGATGTGTCTGCTGACTAATTCATATTTTGCACAAATTCACTGTAGCATAAGTGACACCATAGATTAACATTACCTTTGCTGTCAGTAAGACAAAGTGATGGGTAATAGCCTATGCATTTGGTGAGCTGCAGCAAAATAACAGAGGTGAATAACAACAGGGGAAGTTGAATCATGAGTGTCATGTTCAAAGAAATGAAAGAGAAATGCCTGTGAAATCAATAAATGTCCAAATAGGTTGATTGAGATAGCAAGGACATAAAGGCACCCTTTGTTTACATAATATTTATTTTTTATTTTATCTTATTTGGCATTAATAGGAGGACACCAATCCTGTGGGTATCTAGGCGCTGGTTACAGTCAAGCAAGGAGGGATTGGGGAGCAGACACAAGGATAGGAACCTTAGTTGAATAGGAAGGTTTTGAGCTTCTTTCTAAAGATGCCGTAGGAAGGTTTGTAATGGAGGGAGCACAGAAGCTCATTCCAGAGTGCGGGTGCATGTGCTGGTAAGCTAGCCCCCCCATTTGGGATGGAATATGGGGGTGACTAATGCAGTGTTTGTAGGCACAGCCTTGTGACCTCATAGAGGCGTGTCTTGAGATTTTTGTTGCCAGGTAGGAGGGCGCTGTCATAATCACACTTTGTAAGGGAAGAGAGCTCGACACTCTCCCCCGCACCACAGAAGCCAAATGAATTAGACGCTCCCACAGGTACCTGATAGATATATATACAGGTCACCATGTGGCAGCCAATGGGGGGAAGAGGGAATAGGGAGAGGTTGTGGATAGGGTGGGGCAATAGGAACACTGATAAGAGGATAAGGAAACACCTAGTTTGGATGGGAATGGGGAAGCACAGGGTAAACCCTAACCTATCAGAACAAATGGTTATGTAACTCCACTCCTGTGAGACTACACACACACATACATGCTCCAATATACCTGTTTCCTGCTCCTACCTAGTCAAGCACACCTTAATACATGTACCTACTAAACATGAACACATAGAGAACAATATGCCTCAAGCAGAATGAAACAAACATGGACAGGGATTTAACCCCTAAAGCAGCTGTGCTCTCATCCAATCTAATGTGGAATTTTGCCTTTAAAAGAGGGTCTCACTGACTCCTTCTTTAATTCATTTTTGGACCTTCAAGGACATGCATATGGCCTCAGTTGGTGAAACAGTCATTTGCAAAGTCCTGTGCCAGAGGTGCCTATTGGTGCTCTAAGGGAAAGGCAACCTTTTTTTATCCTAAATGCATTTGTAAAGCTTGACATAATCCCAGAGGCATCTTGGCACTAAGCAGTAAGAGGAAGGTCAACCAAAACCAGCAGAGACTAAAAGAGGAAAGTCTTCAATGCCCGGCGAAATGGCCAGTGAGCCTCAATATTACATAAAGAAAAAGGAAGAGGATTCCAGGCCTTTGCTGTCGCCACTGAAAAAGCAGAACCGTCTACTCAAACGAGCCTGGCCTTCGGGGGCTGAATGGTCTTCAATGCTTGCGAGCAGAGTGGCTTGGCAGGTTTATAGATACAGAACTTCACCTGAAGAAATTCTGCTCCTGACTTGTGAACAGCTTTTGTACAAAGCACAGTGTTTTATATATAAAACCTCTGCTCCCTACCTACTCCCTACCTATTCCCAGAGCACATAGCAGGTGACTTTGCTGGGGACCAATGCCGGACAAAGCAAATCTCCATATCCTGGAACAGCAGAGACTGAAAAGGACTCAGCTTTTCCTATCGCCCCTTGCAGTGGGTCTCACAGCATCCAAGAAGCCAATGCAGGTGGGTCTCCTGTTTTCAATGCTCAATCCACTTCAAACTGAATTCAACCCATGTTCGATGCTTTTGAAGCACAATTTTGACACTCACCTTTGAGCTTCAAACCCTTGCTTGCATTCATCAAACCAGTTCGATGTCACATCGCCCAAGTCTTGTCGCTTGGTTAGCATGAATACCAGTGCACCTGGAGCATGTTATCACTCGTTGAAAAGAATCAGCTGCACTCATCATTTTGAAACTGCATGATTATCAAACCCAACCTGTATTGCTCAATGTAGCCTTCAGAGGGAAAACAACAACACTCAAACCTGACTTGCCATCTTTGAACCTGGTTCGACACACAAGCATTCTATCTCAAAGCCTGGTTAAACCCTGGTAGCTACTCATGAACTGCAATCAGGTACTCTTTAGGGCCTTTGTACCTTGGTCCATTTTTGAGGCTCTACGTGTTGGTTAAGGCCGTTGTTGAAACCTTTTGCTAAAGAACATATTCTTTGTGTAATATTATTGCAATAATTACCTTTGTCCTCCCTGCTACCCAGAGTGCTGACACATATGTATTCTGCATTGTCTGCCTTCCTTTACACTGGTGGGTTGTGTAGTGTTTTATTAGTTAATTGTATTATTGATCTGTTTAACTAAAGTATATATTTTCGTAAAACCTTGAATAGACATTCTTTTATTTTGGAACTGTTGTGCTATTTCTGTTTGGGTTGCTACCATATCACATTCACACTACTTCTAAGAGCAAAGCCTTCCCACTGCTTAGCTATATATCTCTTGGCTATGCATTTTTCAACTTCATGATTGAGATTGTTGTTGGTGTTTAGATGTATAAGGGCAGAGTATGCTGTTAAGTCATCATTGTAATCCTGTGGAGTCAAATGTTATTGCTTACACTCCCGTCTACCTTTTCAATGAATGTGTGGCTCAGAATGCTTTGGTGTGCTCTCTTGCCACCTACAAAAAGTAAATGCACCTAAGAATTATTTGGTGTGGTCTCCCCTGCACCTATAAAATGAACCTGTAACTAAGAGCATTTGCAGTGTTTATTTCCCACTTACTAAAATGATCTGTGCCTGTGAATGCTTCAGAGTCCTCTCTCCTCTGACTATTAAATTTACAAGTTACTTAGCATGCAATGGTGTGCTCTCTTCCCAAATAATAAAGACATTGTTCCAATGAATGCCTTGTTGTGCTCTTTTCCCACATATGAAAAATGATGTGCACTTGTGAATGTTTTGACATTCCCTCTGGTTCCATATATAAAATCATGTGTGCTTGTAAATGCTTACAAATCTCACCTTTTTCTATTAAATGACATGTGACTAAGAAATCTTTGGTGTGCTATCTTCCTACCTTCCAATATGAATTGGCATGCTCTACTGCTCTTCTCTACAAATTAAATGAATGTGTGCCTCGCCTAAGAATGTTTCAGTGTGCATTCTCCATTTCTACACAAATCATGTTTGACAAACAATGATTTCCCATACTCTCCACCGCCAATACAATTAATGTGTGCTTTAGAATACTTTGCCATATTCTTTTCCACCTACACATTGAACATTTGCCTAAAAATGCTTTAGTGTGCCCCCTCCACCCACAAACAAATGTGATTCATACCCATCCCCTAAACCCTAAGACACTATCATAAATCCTTAATTCTGGTTAGCCCACATTATCGGTTTAAAACATACTCAACCTGACATAAACTACAATACTGCACTACCTCCTACCTTCACAGATACTGTTCAGTTTCTAGAGGTCTCAAATGATCACCACTGACTATCCCAAATCCTAAACCTGCTCCTTTGTACATATATGCAAAGGACCACATTGGTTGAACCTCATAGCCTGAGCCTCTAGAAAAGCACCTAAACCCTGACGTGCTCAAACTCCTTAGGGTCAATGCTATACTGAAATGGATCACTCATGCTTAGTTCACATCATAATATGACTTGAGCATTTTAATTTACATCCACTCCTGGATCATTCTTGATCAACGTCCTGCCATACTCAATGCTTGGAGTGAAAGGGGCCCCTAGAGGACCCTGACGTCTATGGAAACAAGGCGGGTCACCACACACGATAGAGACGCCAGACACGAGGTTGTATTCCCAAAGCTAGGGTTTTATTGCAAAGCAAGAGTCTCAGTTGGCCAACTCGGTCTCACGCCCCGCGACGTGTATCTCTAAACCTCGAGGGACACAAGAGAGTGAATTACGTACATCAGTTACATATATACAAAATGCATATCAAACAATCAACTATGACATGTATAACACCCCTCTTCATTGGGTTTCTTTGAACTTGGTGTGATGATGGACATCTCCGACCACTATGACACCTTCAAACATCTATTCTAGTAACAATTTGCAATTTGTGAGTGCGTAGGCATCTTTCGGTTATTGAATAGAACACAGCGCTTCTGTTCTTGGAAGCAAACTACATGCAGGGGGGAGTTGCATTCCGGACCTTGCTATCTATCAGGTGCTATTCGTGTCCTGGGAGCTGACATGCTCTTAGCGGGCTCAGCAAAGGGGGGCCATTAGAAAAGCATAATGCAAGCCTTTAGCAGTATTATTCTAACATATTCTACCATATAACGAGACTGGCTGGCAGCTGTGAAAAGATTAAATGCCCTGCGGCTCTGCTTCAAGGCTACATTAAGGAGGGGCATTCTTCCTGGCGCTGCATACGTTTGTGTTTCAGCGAAACTCTTGTTATCCTCTCGGCCCTGTGGCCTTGTCCTTTTCATATACAGACAACAATGTTCCACAGTCGAGCAGTGCAAGTGGAAAATATACTGCAAAGCAATAGGAACAGAAAGCAATGTGCAATGGTTAGAAAACAAAATGGCGATTCTTGTTACATCAAAATGGCCGTTTTTTGGAAAACTCGAAAACCTATATTCTGTCGTATCGTGCATGAGACGGTTGTCCCACGTTTGCGTTCTCAAATTAGATTTCTAGACTGACAGGAGTTTTCCATTTAAAAAGTCATGTTTTTCTGAAAATGTATTCTTTTCTTCTCTTTCAATATTTATCTAGGATAAAAGTTCAAATTGCCCACTCATCCAGATGGTCATTTGTGTCTCTGAAAGGTTTGAACAACATTTCAAATATCCTCCCACCAAACACCAATTTATGTAAACCAAACGGTGTGAAAAAGGGAGCAGGGCAGGCCTAGTGAGGGTCTTGCACTTTGGTTGCCCACCAATTTGTGTTTTAGATCAGTTATAAATGTTACACAGTACCCCAACACCTTTTGTGTAAAAGTAGAAGGGGATAATGTATTTTTGATTGTATTATTTAATTTCTATGTGAGACCTGGTGAGGATTTTGTCTGTGAATGTTTGGACATTATCATCATGATTGATAAAATGATGGTAGAGCAGAATGGGAACATGCTACTTTTTTTTGAAAGTGACTTAAATGTCCAGATTGAACCCTTTTTAGATCACACAACTGGACACAAGGGCATGGGCAGACCTGAACTGTGCAGGTGCAAGAAGGAAGAAAAACAGAAGACTGCCTTATTTATCTAAGTCCAAGAGGCTGTAACTTCTTCCCCATCAACATCAGTTTTGCCCACTCACCTCCACATTTCATAAAAGAGATCAGGACTTTGCTCTTCAAGGAATCGGCTCCTCCCTAACACTTAGGTGCTTAAACCCTCCCCTCCCTACCTAATCTGAGACTGGGCAATATGGCTTGCCAGGTTTTCTCTCCTGGATGCTTGTAGCTCCCTTAGCTTCAAAATGCATGCCACTGCCATCCCCCATTGTAAACTCCCCACTCCCTTCAACTGCTCCTGTTTGATCTGCTTCGCTTCCCCCTATGTCTTGTGAAGTGCTCTGCTGCTTTCCAATGGTCAGTCCATACTCAGGAAATACCTTAATAGGAATAATTACAAGACAAAGAAGAATCATGAACTAATGATGAAAGCTATGCAAGAGGGATTCCACATGTGGTGTACAACAGTCCTTAAAAATGTATTTGTATTTATTTATTTATAAAGCGCAGCCTGGCCCGGGGGCATAAGGGCGCATAAGGTAAAGCTGGTTACAAGTGAGCGGTTAAGCAAAGTTACGTTGCAGATACAGGGAGGTTACAGTTACAGAGGTGTGCAGTCAAGACAATACAGTCGGCCAAGTTCCAAAATGGTTACAGGTAGGAACTGGCATAATAAGCAAGTGCATGCGCGGAGATAATAATTCCAGGAGAGTGGCTCAAGATCAAGAGGCTAAGTTAGGCTGTCAGAGGTCCGTGTTATGGAGCCAACACTTCGTGCTCTGTTTGAACCGGTTAAATGAAGGTTCTGCACGAAGATGTGGGGGGATGGTGTTCCATAGTTTGGATGCTTGTACCGGGAAGCTGGCTCCACCTGAGTTGTGGAGTTTAAATCTTGGTATGGTTAAGGTGTTGGTTTGGGCTGCTCTAAGAGGTCTCGAGGCAGAGTGAGGTCTGAAATGGTTAGTGAGGTATGCTGGAGCAAGGTTAGCCCTGACTTTGTGTGTTAGGGCAAGCGTTTTCAAGGATATTCTGTGCTTGACAGGGAGCCAGTGTAGGTTACGTCTGGTCTCGGATATGTGTGCTTTTTTGGGAATGTTAAGGGCAGCTCTGATAGCATTGTTTTGTACTACTTGTAATTTATTAATGTTTTTGAGGCTGGTGCCCAGGTAGAGGGCGTTGCAGTAGTCTATTTTGGAAAGGATTAATGCTCTCGCGAGAGTGATACAGTTAGGTGCAGAGATGAATGGTCTACAAGCAGTGATAAGCTTGCAAGTGTAAGCAGCTGATGAGGCTACTGCGTTAGTTTGTTTAGAGAGGGATAAGGTAGCATCAATGTAAATACCAAGAGTTTTAGTGTTATTAGAGACAGAGATGAGATTACCATCTATGGTAAAGGCTTTGAATGCAGGGTTGAGATTTTTAAGTTTGGCGTGAGTGCCCAAGATGATCAGCTCTGTTTTATCGTCATTGAGACACAAGCCATGGTGTGCCATCCATGCTTGTATAACGGAATAGATTTCATTGAGGGTCGTGCTGTCTGTTTCATAGTCACCCGTGATAGGAAAGAGTATCTGGGTGTCGTCCGCATAATTGGTGTACGTAACACCCAGATAGTCTAGGATATCGAAGAGGGGTTTCGTGAATATATTATAGAGTGTCGGGGACACGCATGAACCTTGCGGGACACCACAAAGTACTGGGGCCGGCTCGGCGGAATCGGTGGGAGAGAAGACCCTCATGGTTCTGTTCACCAGAAATGAGCTGATCCATGCCGTGGCTGCATCTGAAAAGTGGGCTGCGGATTTCAGGTGTTGACAGAGTGTTTGGTGGTTAACCAAATCAAACGCTGCTGACAAATCAAGCAATAAAAGGAGTGCAAGTTTGCCATGGTCTTTCAAGGTTTGGATCTGGGTGGTAAGGTCAATGAGTGCAGTTTCCGTGCCGTGTCTTGGTCGGAAGCCTGATTGCCTAAGCCCTAGGAGGTTGTTAGCTTCTAGATAGGCCTGTATTTGTAGGTAAGCTGCTCTGTCCAGTATTTTTAATAGGAATGGTACTGTAGTTATAGGTCTGTAATTAGATGGGTTGGCTGGGTCAAGCGTAGGTTTTTTGAGGAGTGGAATGACCCAAGCTTCCTTAAGATTGTCCGGAACTATTCCAGATTTGAACGAGGCATTGATGAGATTGGTAATGAATGGCGCCAGATCGTGTGCAGCTGCTTTAACAATCGGGGCAGGGCAGGCGTCACCTTGGCAATTTGAAGGTTTTAGTTTCCTGATGATGTTTTCTACTTCCCACGTGGAAAGGGGAGAGAAGCTGAAGGGTTTACAGGTTGTGTGGAAGGTTGGAGGTATGTTAGGCAGATGTTTGTAGTTAGAGTCTGCAGAGAGCACAGATTTTTTTGCGTTAATTTTGGATTGTAGGCGAGCTATTTTATCTAGTAAGGCTTTCTGGATGTTGCTACACCATAATGCGTCAGTGATACCTTTGTCGATAGGGGTAACAGGGGATTCTAATTCTTTGAGTATTTTGAAAAGTTCTTTAGTATTGGATTCCGCTTGTGTAATCCTTTTGTTGTAGGAGTCTTTTTTGGCGCAGAGTATGGCTTCTTTGTAGCTAGAGGATACTAAGGTTAGTTCAGATTTGTTATGAGCTGTGGGGTGTTTTTTCCAAAGTGCCTCAGCGGTTCTTTTGGCTTTGCGTAGTTCTCTCAACTGTGGTGTGAACCAAGTGTTAAGGTGACGCTGTGGTTTCGGTTTCCGCAGTTTTAACGGGGCAATGGAGTCCAGAGCTTTAAGTATAGCCTGGTTGTAGGTGTCCACTAGAGCTGTAGGGTCTGTATCTGAATCAATGTTATTCAGTATGGGGAGTAGTAAAGGTAGGAGTTTGTCGGGAGTGATGTCTTTCTTGTTTCTCGTTCGGATGGCAGGGGCGATGGTAGGCGCTGAATGAGTAGTGTAAGCTTTGATAGCAAAGGTTAGTTTGTGGTGGTCTGACCAGATGCAAGGGTCATTAGATAGGAGGTCAATAGGGCAATTGATTTGTGAGATCCAGTCTAGAGTTCTACCTTTGATATGGGTGGGTTCGTGGATGATCTGCGTGTGACCCAAATCAGATAATGAATTAGCTAAGTCAAGGGCGTTAGTGTCTTTAGGATCGTTGAAACCGAGGTTGAAGTCCCCAAGTAAGATGGTTTGCGAGTTAGGTTTGGTGTTTATGGATATAAGTGAAGCAATGTCCTCTGAGAAAGAGGAGATAGGTCCAGGTGGTCGATAAATGAGGTGCACGGTGACCGTATTGTTAGGTGAGAGGGGTAGCTTAATTGACAAGGATTCGGCAGACGGGATTTGCGCATCTTGGATGATTTTGATGTCGAGAGTATTTCTGTATATGAAGGCAAGTCCACCTCCCTTTGTTTGAGTGGTGTTTCTGTCAGATCTAATGATGGCATAATCAATAGGTATTGCGAGGGCCAGAGATGGGCTTGATGCGGCATTAAGCCAGGTTTCAGTGACTGCAAGGACATCAAGGTTTTCGTAGGTTATAAAGTCAGCAATGTCGAGAGCGTGGGCAGGAAGGGACCTGGCATTCACTAGTGCTGCTTTGATGAGTTTATCTAGTTTGAGGTTTTTTTTTTCAGGTGTTGGCGGTGGAGTGTGGGCTAGATTGTTGACGTCAAAGGGGGGAACAGCATGATTATGGGCAAGATGCAAGTGTTTCATGGTGCGGGCCCTTAGTCTGGAGTTCCTGCCTAGGATACTAGGGTGGTGAGAGTATGGGGCGGTAGGTGGACTGGTTCGGATGTTCAGGCTAGTATTTCTCTTCAGTGTGCTGGGGTGGAACGTGTCTGGGTGGTTGGCTGGTCTAGTTCTAGAGTTCAGTCTAGAATTTCTGATGGTGATAGTGCAAGGTTGGTTAGGTGTTGGTTTGGAGGCAGAGTGACGTATCCAGAGTGCTGGGTCATCCAGGTATAGATTTGCGGGTGTCGTGATGCTAGGCCTCAGGGAGGAGGTGGTGTGTGCCATGCCTGATCTAGTGGAGGTGTATTGTTTAGAGAGTAAGTTGGGCTGAATAGACCAGTAACTACTGTAAGTGTACAGTAGGTGGATGAGCGTTGATAGGTACCAATACATGATGTTTAAGGGGATACCGGTACACAGGAGGACAGGGGTGGTCTATTAGCGAATAGAGACACAGCATAAATTAATTGAGTTTGATCAAGGGGTAGCTATGCAAGGCATCCTAATAGTCATCGTGGTCTGTAGGCGACCAAATGACCAAGGCACAACACAATGCTAAATGAGGCGACCAAAAGGCACAGCACAATGCTAAATGTGGTCTGATAGGCGACCAAAAGGCACAACACAATGCTAAATGTGGTCTGATAGGCGACCAAAAGGCACAACACAATGCTAAATGTGGTCTAATAGGCGACCAAAAGGCACAACACAATGCTAAATGTGGTCTGATAGGCGACCAAAAGGCACAACACAATGCTAAATGTGGTCTGATAGGCGACCAAAAGGCACAACACAATGCTAAATGTGGTCTGATAGGCGACCAAAAGGCACAACACAATGCTAAATGTGGTCTGATAGGCGACCAAAAGGCACAACACAATGCTAAATGTGGTCTGATAGGCGACCAAAAGGCACAACACAATGCTAAATGTGGTCTGATAGGCGACCAAAAGGCATAACACAATGCTAAATGTGGTCTGATAAGCGACCAAAGGTACAGCATAGACCATAGACATTAAGAGCGTGGAATAGTGAAATGTGTATTGACCAGTGCTGTAAGACATCCGATCATCATGGTTCAGGGGCGGCATCAGTGAGTGTTTGCTAGGAACAAGTGCATAGGCAGCAATGGTGTTGAGCGCGCTGCACGAGCAGGGTACGCATCATGTGATTGGACACGGGCTGGTGCACCCTAGGAGCAAGATTACGGCTGGCTAAGAGCGTCCAACATGTGGTGGGAGGATGTACCGTACGTGTGTAATATGCGGAGGCCAAGAAGATTGTAAATAATAAGTACAATGCAGGATTATGTGTTTGTTAAGGGAGATTGGTAGATGACATGCCTGCTTCTCCAACCTTTAGAGAACATGCAAGCTCACTACATACAGCTCTAGATGCCCAGAAGCTCTCACTAACATGGTCATTGACGATAGCATGGGACAAAGATTTGAGCAGAGGACACCGTGCCACAGCTATATCCTTTTTGCCTCCCATTGTTAGAATGTCTCCTAGAAAACATCAATACTCATTTCTTTCTGAAAACAGTTTATGAATAGTTGGTGTACTTTATTGACCCTTATGTTACCATAACGAGGGCAGTTTGTAAAAAATCCCAACTATCCAAAAATCCATTTTTCGATAAAGAATGAAGGGCCACCAAAACCATGTTGACCTTAACCGAAAAAAAAAAAACAACCCAGAGAATATCCAAGTCGATTTTACAAAAGTACAGAAGGAATAGACACTTAAAACCTGATTCATGTAATTATGTGCATGTGAAATGGGGATTTGTGTGCCATTCTGCCCGCAAATCCCTGTTTGATTAATAGGGTTTTGCAGGCAGAAAGGCACGCAAATCCCTGTTTTACACGCACATAGTAACCCAAAGTTAATTGTGCACCATGGTAAGGGATACACTTACAGAGACATGAAGTCTTGTAGAGCTGAGATATATCAATCTATGTTTTAATTTTCGCAAGTGTACCATTTTCCTCATACTCAAATATGCTATTGTGTACATATGACTGTCTAAAGATGCAATCCCCCAAGGTAATCCAAAAAATAACACGAAAGTAATCAAAAATGGAGTGCTCAATTTTGCCCAAAAAAATAGCTTTTTATTTGCAAATATAGCCGGGTAAAGCAGACAGTTCTGTGGAACTGAACCGAAAAACAGCAAAATTAACATATTGTCCAAACACAATATTCATTCTAATCCTAGCATTTCAATTGACTACTTGTCATCAAGCCCCTAGAGAACACTTTACATTAAACAGATTGAGAGTTTCCTTTCTTGTGACCATTACAAATACCACCCCTCAAACATGACCTAATTTAATTATCAGCCCTAAATGCCCCAGTTCGATTGGTTGGCACGCTTCATGGTGAAATTAATAAAACATGCCTGCCCTAATTGGACAGTAACTCCAGAGGCAGGTTGGGTTGTAGCATCCCACTGGAATGGACCAATGGTACAGTGAGTGGAAATCAGTGAGGTCAAAATGTTGTACATCCAATGGAACACCGCCATCCCTTCCCCATGATTAGCCCTTTGACCTTCTGACCCTTGCATCTGCAATTTCCATCTCAATACACGTTGCCAACTCTAGATCTGATCTTCTGGTTACCTTCTCACAGTGAACGGCTGTATGAAAAAACATATGTGCGGGCCTGCTCCTGGAAACTAATGTATTCTATTTATTTGTTTCACCAAGGCACTTTTGTCTCCAAACCAAATGCCCGGCTGTATGTGGGGGCACTGTGCTCACATCCCAGTTCTTCAATTTGGCAATGCTGCTGTGTGGACTTTCTTGTATGTCTCACTGTGTCCTTCACAATCATTATGTATTCATTTGTTTATCATCTGGAAAGGCACTTGCTGTCTCAAACCTAATTTCAGCCCCTGAGGATGTTCTCCCTCGCAACAATTAGCTGACCACTGTTCTGCTTCTCTTACTATTGGTACGTTGCCTGCCTGGAGATTTCTGTCCAACAGAAGAAATATACCTTCAATTAAATGATCATAGCTTAGAAATGTGGCCTAGCACACTAGAGTGGCAAAATCTACAGCCTCTAGCAATAGTGTTTCTAACATGGCAGACATCTTGTTTGCTCAACAAATCCACTAACAAGTTATCTAACTAGAGCTCAGCCTCCACAATCCAAATGAATCCAAACTACATAACTTAAACGAATAATATAAATCTAATAAAAGAATATAAAGAAATATGTTGCTGCACGTGTGTTTTTATATGCAGCACAACGCCCAAAAGCTCCCTGAGGTGTGACAAAACAAAATCTACTCTAAATACCATGTCACACCACAGAAAACATGTGATACTTACGTCACAACCATTGGTCTGATGACTTGCTAAAAGAGTTGTATCTTGTACTTGCAGACACCTTAGGAAATGTGGACTTGCATGTTTACAATTGAGTTATGAACGAATAATAAGAGACAGTTAAAATTTGGAGTCCACCAAATTATATTAACTACAATTGGGATTTTATTGGTTTTAGGTCTGATGCCCCTGGGTGATTTGCATCAGGAAAATGTCTATAGCTCTGGATATGAGTGATATATTGAATGACCAAGGCCCAACTATAGCTACTTTATTTATGTATTTATTTATTTATTTATTTATTTATTTATTTATTTATTTATTTATTTATGTATATAGCGCTCACAGCCCAAAGGCAACTAGGCGCTGGTACAAACTTAGAAAGATGGTTACAGTTGAAGGATCATAACGTCATAGTTATATAGTTTCACAAATACATGTTGCACATTTACATTGATAATAACACAACGCAGTATACATTTATATACATAAGATTATCAGGCATTAACTCACGCTAGCTACTGATGAAGGTCTGTCCTGAAGAGTAAGGTTTTGAGATTTTTTCTGAATGACCAGAAGGAGGTGCCATTTCTGAGGTGAGTATGGAGGGCATTTCATATTTTGGGAGCTATAGTAGGGAAGCTTGAGCCTCCTGCTTTCTGTCTTCTGTACTTAGGGATGCTTGAAAATTGGTGTGCGGGGACCGAGTTGGTCTGTTGGATTGTGCTTTGCGGATGAGGTTGCTAAGGTATAGTGGTGCTTTGTTTGACATGCATCTGTGAGTAAGCGTAAGAATTTTGAATTTGATTCTGTCATTGACAGGCAACCAGTGGATCTTCCTCCTGATGAGCGAGAAGTGTTTGTGGCTGGGAATGTTTAAGGCTGCTCTGATAGTGTTATTTTGAATGACCTGTCATTTTTTTTTATATTTCTTATGCTGGTTCCTGCAAATAGTGATGGAGTTGTCAGTGGAGAGGAACGGTCTGCTGGCTCTTATCAATTTGGAGTTGTAAACTGCTGAGGAGATGACCGCCTTAACCCGTCTATTTAATGTAAGTGAGGAGAATGTTGTGATTGGCCAAATCGAAGGCTGCTGAAAGATCTAAGAGGAGGAGGATGCACATTTCTCTTTCGTCTTTGTATTGATCCATTTGTGTTTTCAAGTCTAGTAGGGCGGTCTCTCTACCTTGACCTGGTCCAAAGCCGGACTGTCTTAGACCCAAAAGGTTATTGTCTTCCAAGTGTTTTTGGATCCGCAGATAAGTTGCGCAATCGGGTAATTTTAGTAAAAATAGTACAGTAGTGACAGGACAGAAATTGGTAGGGATGTTAGGGTCTAGTGTTGGTTTTTTGAGCAGGGGTAGAACCCAAGCTGTTTTTAAGTCACTTGCTACTAGAAGCAAATGAGCTGTTGCTGAGGCTGGTGACAAAGGGTGCACATTCTACTGCACATTCATTTACCAAGGTTGTAGGGCAAATGTCACCTTAGCACCTAGACAGTTTTAGACTTTTGATGATATTAATGGTGTCGGAGATGGAAATTGGCAAGAATGAGAATTTGTTGGACTCGATCGGAGGAGATGGTGATGAGTGGATTTGGTAGAGGCAGAGTTTGGATTTTTTGCTCAATTGTTCGCTGAAGTAGGGTGATTTTATCTGCTAGGGTATTTTGAATGTTGGAACACCATTGTTCGTCTTTGATTGTGTGAACCGGGGTGGGTGCAGGGTATTCTAATTCTTGGAGAATGGTGAATAATTCACTAGTATTGAGCATTAGATATTCTCTGATTGTAGACTTCACTTTTGGCTGAGATGATTTATTTTTTGTAGTCATTTTTGTTTTCTATTGTTGGCAATTTGTGCCAGTTATTTTCAGCCGATCTTTTGGCAGCACACATTACTTAAGTTCTAAGGTAAACCATGGATTGATGTGTGTTGAGCATTTAGCTTCTTTTATTTTTAGAGGCGCAACTTTTTCAATGACTTCTCACATGATTTCATTGTATTGGCCTATCAGAATTGATGGGTCATTATTTAGGTGCAATGAGTCTAAGAAAGGTGATAGGAGAGGTAGCATGTTATCTTTGTGGTTTCTAGAGGGAGCCAGATGTGCTAGTGAAGAGGGGTTCTGATTTTTAGTGATAATGGTAGAGGTGAAAATTCTGTTGTTGTGGTCTGACCAAGGCATAGAGGTGTTAGATTGTATGTTCGGTGATATAGTTACTCTCCACTAACTAAAGTATGTCCTTTTTTGTGGTTAGTGTCATGGATCCTTTGTGTGAGCCCTTGGGCCTCCATAGATTTGCTAGGAGGTCCGCATGGATGTCAGAGGGGTCGTTCAAACCTAAGTTGAAGTTGCCTATGATGATTACTTCAGAATGAGGTTTCATGTTGTATGCTAGGAGATTTGTAATGTCATCTTTGAGGTTGGAGATGGCTCCAGGAGGTCTGTAGACAATGGGCCTCATCACAACTTTGGCGGTAACCCTTAAATCCGGCGGTCGCGCTATTATCGCCGGATTTAAGGGTCCACCAAATCAGGACTTTGGCGGATTTTGCCCCATCTCTTGGCTGGGGGGAAATCCGCCGAGAATTCGTGCTATTACCGCCGGCGGGAAATCCACCGGCGGTAAGAGCGCAAATTTTCCCCGTTGAGCCCAATGGGGAATGGGGCATTTCCGAATGTGCTCAATGGTGAATGGGGAATTACATTACCGCCGAACTCGTGATCCGGCGCTATTAGCGCCGGGGAGTTCGGCGGTTGGGCTAATACCACCAGCGGTAATACCGCCGGCGTTACCGCCAAAGTCGTGATCAGGCCCAATGTGCAGAGTGAGTGTGCAGGAGGGTCTCAGAGATATTTCTAAAGTGATGATTTCACCTGCACTAAAGGGGAGATCCTTATGTTTAGAGTATCCTTGGCTAGTACGGCTACTCCGCCTCCTTGTGATGTATCGCTGTCCTTTCTTTAGATGGCATATCCCTCTGGGATGGTAAGGGAAAGCTTAGGGCTTGAAGCTGTGCATTACCAGGTTTCCGTGGCTGCTAAGAATTCTAGATCATTGGTTGTAATCACGTCTGCAATATCCAGGGCATGTGCAGTGATGGATCTTACGTTTAAAAGTGCTCCTTTTAGTGTGGTTGTGTTTGTAATGGCAGGGACCTTGCTTGAAGTGATTATGTTGTTTTGAGGGTCAATTGGTGCATGACGGAGCGGTAAGGAGGGGTTGATGGTAGTAGAGGTAGGTGATTTAGTTGTTTGTAGGTATGAGCATGTTGATAGTCTATGTCGTCTCATCGGTCCCGTGATGGGTCGTGAGTGCCAAGGGGGGTAGTAACTTGAGGGTCAGTAGACAGGGATTTTTGTGCATGATGGGCAAGGGTAGCATGGGCGTATCTGATCCCTGTTCTTGTGGAGAGAAGGTTTAGTCTTGTGGGTTTGTCGGGGGAAGTGCAGTTGAATGGAGCTCGTTGGTACGGTTGGTATAGGATTGTGATGTAATCATGTCTTTAATAGAGGAGCAGATGCATACATAGAATGGTGCTATAAATACATGAAATGTTGTCTAGAGGTCTGTTGTCTGTCGATATAGATCTTAAAGAACGATATGGATAGAACCTTACATTGCAGGAATCTTTTTACAGGAAGTTGATTTATTCCAACATGATGGTGGGAATTCATCCACTGGTCACCTTTCCTGAAAAATGGGTAATCAGGATGATAAGTTCTGTCCCAACTTCAGGAATATTGTGGAGATTGTTTAAACCCTTGTTGCTTAATAATCATATACAAATGTGCAATTATGCTCTCACCATGTGCCTACCAAACAACCCTGACACTGTGTTCATTACAGTCCCATATCTTGTGTAAGCATGGAGACTAAGTGAAACATCATTGGGGATGTTTGTTGAGCAGAAATGAGATACCAACCTTTGTTTCTTTTTTTAAATAAATCGTCTTGGCCTATGCAATTCTATGTCATCTATTTCTAATTGTTATTTGTATTAATGTGTAAAATTTGATTTGATCTGTATGGGTATTTTTATACTTGCATTGTAGGTTTACTAATGCTATCGTATTATTATCAACTAGCAAAAAATACTCACACTTCTCACATGATCTGCAGACAGACATGATTACACTCATCAGTTGTTGACAATCAATGATCCTGTAGGTCCCTGTTGTGAGGCGCTTATGAAAATCAATAGTTCTGTAGGTTCCTGTTCCTAGTTGCTTATATGTTGATGTGCTTGCCCTCTGAAGTTAACTGCACTGAGAATGGGTGCATGTGGTTGGCTTACATACTCCGAAGCAGATGAGGAGTAGAGGTGAGAATCGGCATGTTGCAGAATGATGGGACCTTCTGTGCTCCCTCCCCATGGTGCAGTGTGTTGAGGTGCAGATAATTTTAGAAATGGTGCATCCTGCGGCATGGACCAGGACCTTGGAGATGTGTTCCTTGCGCACAGACACTTGAAATTAGCTGTGTTCAGTCCTTCTACAACCACCTTGATGTTTTGCCGCTTCCAGGTAACAGACCCACGTGTGCAGGAGCTGAAATCCAGGGAACGGTGTGGGGTGTTGGCAGGTAATGTAACCAGTGACGTCCAGAAGGTCCTGACAGGTAACTATGCTAAATATGGTGTAGATTGGTGGAACAGTGAGGAAATGTTTATATATAAAATAAACAAACTAACTAACAGATATTCCGTTTTTGATAGATTGTCACTGATTGTATCTACAAACGGTATGGGTGAAGCCAAACTGACTGACTAACATCCTTTTCAATACTTGCTCATTTTATTTACCCAATACATAGCTGCCCCGTTTCCCTGTTTCATGCAGAATCTTTGAGCCAGTCCTGCTCTTTTTGTCTGAACTGCATGCTGGGATTTGTATGCCCATCCCTGCAACGGGAAACACAAAACTACAAGTTTCAGGATGCAATTGGAAGCAAAAAACAGGACTGGCTAGAGGTATCTCACATGTAACTGGGAAAACAGGCAGGGAGGCCAATATATTAATCTAGATATGTATCACTTTAACTATATGTATTTCACAGTGTTGTAACAGTATTTGCCAAGCTGTACAGGATTCATAACAGGTGTAAAGCTAATCACTATCTATGCCTATTATAATATACAATTTGACATCCAGGAATTATAACATATTTAGATGCTAAAGCAATTGGCGAATACATAAATATACCTCTGTGTTCCATATAGTGTGTGTGCTTAACAAATAAAAAGATATACCATCAGATTTGATTTGATTCGATTTTTAAATGTCCATGTCTCCGCCTGCTTTAAGGTAACCCAGGAATGATCTGAACAGGTATGTTTTCAATTGTTTCCTGAAAGGCGATAGGGTCCTTAATTTACAGCAAGTGTTGTGGAAGAGAATGCCAGGCACGAGGGCCCATAAAAGAGAATCATCTGTCTTACTGAGAGGTTGTTGTAGAAGGGGGAATTACTAGCAAACCTTGTCCCTTGGATCGCAAATTATGAATGGGACAGTAAATTACAATCTTGGATGTCAGAAAAATTGGCACAAGATCATGTATGCATTTAAAAACAAGACAAAAGATCTTGAACTCTGTGCCTTGCTGTACTGGCTGCCAGTGAAGACCTCTCTGGTACTCTGCGATTAATGTTTTTCATGGCAATGAAAAGATCATTCGTACTGCAGAATTCAGGGCCACCTGGAGGCGTTGAAAGTGATATTTTGCTATACCTGATAAAAGGGCATTGCAGTAGCTCAGTTTAGGGTGTGTAAGGGTTCCTACCACCGTGGGACTATCCTTCTCAGAAATGATTCAAAGTAGGGGTTTAAGAAGTTTAAAGACTTGATAGTTTGAGTAACTTATAGATTACAACTTAAACTGGACTGCCAAATACAGCCTACATTTTTTGCTGACTGGGTGTATTTAGTTGCAATCCCAAATAGGGTAGGCCAGGCAACCAAAGATGGCACACTAGTCAATTTCTTTTTAAAGCCAAAAACAATCTCGGTCTTCGAGGGGTATAGATGGAGTTTGTTTTCCAGCATCCAATGTTGGATTTTTTCCACACATGTTACAACTCGCTCCACTGCCTCTAAGGGTTGCTTTAACCAAAAATGAATCTGCATATCATCAGCATATGAGTGATACTGTAAATCAAATTGGGCAAGATGTTGAGCAGTAGGCGGATGTAAACATTAAATATTAGGGGCGAAAGAGATGACCCCTCTGGCACTCCGTTGGTAACCAGTAGTGCTTCAGCTAGATACGGACCTGCCTAAACCCGTTGAGATCGATGGTTAAAAACAAATCAAAAAATATAATGGCCTCTTTGGATACATGTGCCAATAATGTCAATTTGGATTTAAGTATGCCAAAGGCAACTGTATCTAACGAAGTCTGCTGACAAGTCAAACGTGACAAACATGCTGATATCACCCTTGTTAGCAGCTATGGGAATGCTGTCCCAGACTGCCAATAAGTCTGTCTCGGTGCCATGACCTGGCCTAAATCCTGACTGGTAACTGTCCAGAACGTTGTTTTCTTCCAGAAGACCTTGCAACTGTGTAGTCACAATTTTCTCTAGAATATTAGCTGACCACAGGAGACCCGCAATATGGTGATAATAGGATAGGATTTTGTGGTCAAATGTGGACTTTTAAAACAATGGAGTATGGTATTATTTCTTTAGTTCCGCCGGTACACTGCCTTGAATTAACAAAGCATTCACCAATGTCTGTATGGGCTTGCTGAGAGCTTGCGTGTTGCTTGGCCAGATAAGCCATAATAGAGTCATAACTATGATTAGTTGGTTTGAGATTGGCAATCAGTTTCTTTATACTTTCTTCTGTCATCAATGAGAAGGTAATCTCAGATGAAATCGCACCATTGTTTGCCACTTGAACAGTGACAGCCTCAGTATGAGTGGCCACAGTCTGAGAATCAATGTTAGGTCTAATATGGTCTTTTGTTTTTAAAAAAGCATTTAAATTTGAATGATTGGACATCTTTTGAGATTTCGATAAGCTGGCATTTATAAAGATAGAATTAGAACAATTTCTGATGGCTGTGAACAAGGCCTTTGGCCTATTGTCTGCAAGATTGATCTGTTGCTGAAGGCATTGGGATTTAGTCAATAAAATATGTACCTTGTAGGTGTTAGGGCAAGTTTAGCCTTAATGTTGTCGGGTCAGTGCTGGTCTAAACCATTTTTTCTCATTTTTCCAATATAAACCCTTGAGAGTTTTAAATTTTCACTATACCATATGTTATTTCTTTTTTGCACCATTGCAACCTTTTTTAAAGGAGTTGTGATGTCACAATTAACTTTTAGTTGTCACATCACATTTGGGTATAAGGCTGCACAAGATGTTTCCATTGGTACTCTCCAAAAGCTCATTATCCAAAAGGAGATTGAGATCTTTTTTTCAATGACGCAGTTCGGGTTACCTTCATTCTACCTGAAGTATGGTTAGTGACCATAGTCAAACGCACCACTGGCTTATTATCAAGGTGTTATAAGCGTAGGCCTCTGGAAAATATAAGGTCCAGACAATGCCCACTTCTATGTTTTGATACTTTAGAAAGAATACCGAGATTATGTGAATATCTTTCAGATGTCTACAGTCAGCATCAACAGCGTCATTGCACCAAATATTTAAATCTCCTAAAATGATTAACTTTGAGTAACAGAGGGCTGCAGTCCCAGGGCCAGACTGGCCAATGGGCAATAGGGCAATTGCCGAACAGAAAACATTGAAAATGTTAGTGTGGGCCACTTTTTTGGACAATGTGGGCCACTTTGATGAGATACTTCATTAGTTTTGACCATTGTTGCCAAAAAAATATTCTTTAAATTGCACCATTTGCTTCACATTTTATCAAAAAAACACCCGCTTGGGTACTATTCAGTCAGCCACAAAAGGAATTAATTGACATTTGCAACTGTGGGCCACTTTATTCATTGGTGCCCCAGACAATTTTTAGGCCCCGACCCCGTTCAGTCCCCAAGTAGGCGTCCATAATATCTAAAGTCTTGCTGGTCCTGATGGTCTGTAACATAAAATGTCTTGACAGGAGTCAATAGGAGTGAACTGACATGTACAGGCCAATACCTGGCATGTATTATCCCGGTTTCAAGTGTAAGTTTGAGAGTATTTTTATACAGAATGAGAACCCCCCCTTTTTGCTGTTACCTTTCGAGACACTTGATCTGGTAATTATCCGGCAGCAGATAGTGAAAGGATGTAAACCTGGACTCACTTGTCCATAGAATGTCTGGGTCACTGAATTGAATAACATAATTTATGGCAGTGGCATTTCTAGCATTTATCAGCGCCACTGTAAGTGTGATCGCTGTATTAGATTCTAGGGTCGTCGTAGAGTGATCATAAAACAGATTTAAGGACCTGATCTTGTTCAAAGCATGGAGTGAAAGAAAGCCTTGCTGTGAGTCACTAAGGGAAAGAAATGTATCTCTGGGGTAATATTGATACATTGTAATTAAATATATAGGTATTTCTAAGCTTTATCACAGAATTAAAAGCCTCAATAATATGTTTTCGGCAATACAGAGTGGAAGAAAAAAGATAAAATGCAACAATGTTAAAAAAAACTCACCAGTTGAGTAAACCACAGGAAAGGTATTAGGCCTACAACCACAGGACACGTACCGCCAAAGACCGGATTGATGGTGTTGCACTGGCACTGTTGGCCTACTTGGCAAAAACATATCAGCAAGAACTACAGCTCCCTTGGGAGTTGTAGTTCCAACTAATCTAACATATGCATCTCGGGAGGATAGCTCAAGTGCAACGTGCTCTCCTTGGAAGCAAGATGACACAGAGTAAAACAGGTTCGATCGCTGGGTCCGTGCGTAGAAATCTCTGTGAATTAAGCGCATTATAAATAACCTATCATATCATGCAGCATTCAAAACACGCTTTTCAATTTTCTAGAGAAATATGGGCACAATGAAAAATGGGAATCTAGGCGGGCTGACAATTTAAAAATGCAATACTAACTACAGTTTTCTTTCTAAAAGCATTCATAACCTCAGTATACCACAAATTCAAAAAAATGTGGCTGCTAATTCAAATTATGGTTAACGCAGAGTACATCTGCCAGCACAGTATGCTGCGCTTGATCGTAATAAAGCCACTACACAGTTTCCTCATGCTTAAGTAGGCCACAGACCGGCTTGACGGTGTCGCGCCAGCACTGTTGCGCCTGGTGGACAAAAATATATCGACAAGAACTACAGTTCAACATTAATTGTGTTAACTCAGTACGCGCATATAATATGATGCTTGTAGTAACTTGGTGCACCGCCAACAGAAATTTTAAGTGAAATTGGTTAATGCTGTATCTACCCCTGCTGCTGCTTTACATTCTGCTTGAGTTTATTGTTATTTGAAACCATGGTCTGCCCCTTACGGACTGCAAAGCTGTTTATCCTTGTCGACCTTCAGAACATCTGGCTAGAGGCTTCAGTGCACGTGATTGAATAACGTCAAGCGAAGGACACATGTATGTTAAACACTTGCTTTGGGCCATATAAGGTATTGTAAGTACGCATGCATATGTATCGAACCAGCAGAGCTGTGCTTGTTTATCACCCTAAAGCATGCACTGTAACATTTTCTGTTGTACTTTTGAACGTTTAATTCTTGAATTATTTTCTAAGAATCTGTGCCATAAGACCACTGTTTAAAACAAATGCGAACTGCCAGTAAGGCTGCTGCCATTCTTTTTTTTTATTAAGGAGGGCCACATGTTCGGCACTTGCCCTTGCCTCTCCCACAGTCGTTACCTCTGCTCCCTGGTCTTGTTCTGCTTAGACAGGGTAGGGCCTCAGTGGTCAAACCGACCCAACATCTGCAAATACCCTCTCAGCCGCACTTTATGTGGGCCCGACTACATTAGCTTCAGTCCCCACTTGTTAGACAAACCTGGCTAGGCCTCTGGTTCAGTTAGAACAATGGAAACGCATAACGAGGGTTTAACCTGTCATCATTTAGACCTACATCTTTTGAGTACGGTTTGGTTATTATGTTTCAACACCAGGACCTGATGGAGAGATCCGGTTTCGAACAAAGGCCTTGGATACTTCTGATTTTTTGCAGAGATGACTCAGCCCCTCAAACCCCCTGGATAATGTAATTGAGCATCATTAAATTGGGTAAAACACCTGGTACTGATCTCAGAAACGGGTGCAATCTGCTAAGAAGTGCTATTAAAAATGCCTGATATTGATATATCCATACATGTGTCACTGGTGTGCCCTGATGTTACCAATGGGTGGACATTATCACAATAAAGCCACCAATGCCCCCTACGCGCCATTCCTCTGCACGTCACCCTAGCCTTAGCATGCTACTCTGCCTTATCGCGATTATGTTCCCCTTTTGTGTCATGCAAAGTTACATACCCTGCATTGGCAATAGTTACATAGCCTACAACAATGGTCTAGTCAGACCTGCCTGCCCAAGACATTACCCTATCACCTGCCCCACACCATTCCTGCCTACCACACCGGCCTTCCTCCCGGTATCACAATCCGCCTATCCCACCCTCAGCCATGCACATTCTTCTGATCCCCCAGCTATTATGCACTCAGCTATCTCCAAGTGGAACCCCACTGACACGAGAGTATCATGCCCCACCCTCGACCACAGCACCTCCATAACTGCTAACCCAACTGTCTCTCGAACCATTACCCCCATCCCTACCGATCGGAACATTAGACTTGGTGCCAGAACCCACCACAGATCCAGCAAATGCCCAGCCAAAACACCTAATAAGACTAACACTCATACTGCAACACCCATCAACTCCACCCCTCCTATTCCTAAAGGAGCTCTTCTAAATGTTAGATCATTAGTCGCCCACTCCATAGAAGTCGCTGACATTATTCTAACCAACAACCTGGACTTCCTTGCTGTAACCGAAACTTGGTTGCATGATGCTGCAGGACCATCTCTCACCCTAGCCATACCTGATAAATACACCATCCTCAGAGCAGATAGACCTAACGCTCGAGGAGGTGGTGTAGCTATTATTTTTAAGTCCTCGCTTGATATCAGACTAGCCTCCTCTCCTCCACTTAAATCATGTGAGCATCTCACAGTCAAATTACAAACGTCCCCTAAAAGCACTATCACGCTGCATTTAATTTACAGACCCCCGGTCCCACCCGGCTCATTTGAGGAAGACATCACCTCACTAATTGCCGAAAGCTCCAAACCATCAGCACAAATGATTATACTTGGAGACTTCAACCTTGGGTTTAATGACCCTCTCGACACCCCAGCCATTGCCCTGGCCACGGCATTAGAGGAGTATGGCCTCCAACAACTCTGCTCCAAACCCACCCAGTCGAAGGGCAGAATCCTTGACTGGATTACCGCCCTTAACTGCAACATTACCTTGAAAGATCCCACACAGCTCATTTGGACCGACCACTACTTCCTCCCATTTGACATTAATACCAGCAACTTAGCGCATAAAAGACCTATTATTGCACCTGCCTGTTCAACTAGGAAAAAGAGCAACATCACAGCGGAAGCCTTAATACCCTTGGTGATCCCTACTCTGAACGCATTACCAGCCACAACTGACTTGAACCAATTGGTCAACGTCTACAACGATTCCATGGCCAAAGCCATCGACATCATTGCCCAACTGAAATTGCGCAAAGGGAAACCTAAAGCGCACCGGAATACATGGTACACCCCGGAGCTTAAAACTCTCCGTCAACAAAAAAGTAAACTCGAAGCACTATGGAAATCAGTGCCGTCAGTAAATAACAGAACTAATCTCACCAATATCTCCACTCTCTACAAAAATGAGATCATACGCGCTAAGAAAGAATCTCTCAACTCCAGGATTTCCCAGGCAAGCTCCAGCACAAAGGAGCTATTTAACATACTAAAGGAATTAGAAAACCCCACTCTTCCCACTGACATTTGCACTAAGGATAAACCTTGGTGCACAGGGATCCAGAATGCCCTTGCTAACAAAATTTCAGGGCTCCAAACTAAAATTGACAACAAACGACAACAACTTACTCCAGGTCCTACTTCCAGTCCCACCCCTCTTCCACCTACCGCCACTAGCTCAGGCTTTACCTTCAAAAAGGTATCCATACCGGAGGTACAGAAAATTATAGCATCCTTGAAACCCTCGAACTGCAAGGGGGATAGTTGCCCCGCACAGATCATAAAAGATGCAGCTAGGGATCTCTCCCCCTTCATTACTAAATTAATAAACCTGTCTTTCTCCAATAACTTGGTCCCCAGTAATCTGAAACAATCCTGGGTCCTACCACTACTATAAAAAACACACTCTCGACCCTGACATACCCACGAATTATAGACCCATTACCACCGTCCCATTCTTACTAAAAATTCTTGATAGAGTGGCCTATTTACAAATCCAGGATTACCTCGAGACAAATCATTTACTAGGAACTCGCCAATCTGGCTTTCGACCACAACATGGGACAGAAACGGCCCTTGTTGATCTGAAATGCCAGATAGACGAACTCAAAGATAAAGGTAAGGCTGCCATCCTTCTTCTCCTCGACCTCTCCGCTGCCTTTGACCTGGTCGACCACAAAATCTTGTGCAACCATTTGTCATCGGCAGCACACTTCTCCCACTCTGCGGTCACATGGATCCAATCCTTCCTGGACAATAGGACCATGCGGGTCTTCTCATCCCTAGCAGCGGCTGACCCTGTCCCCATTACCTGCAGTGTCCCACAAGGATCCTGTGTCTCACCTACTTTGTACAATATATTTACAAAGCCCCTATTTGACAAGCTGGACAATCTGGGTGTCACCTACACGAACTACGCAGATGACACCCAGATACTCCTCACTCTATCCGGTAATTACAATGTGGACGCCAAATGGATCAATGAAGTCTTCTCCATCATTCAGGCATGATGGCCACACATGGCCTCTGCCTGAATGATGATAAGACCGAACTGCTTCTTGTCGGCTCACCCAATACCATCCGTAAACTCTGTCCCGGCTACACCAGCTTTACCATTGACGGTAACACCATACCCATCGCCAAAAGTGTAAAAACCCTTGGTTTCTATTTAGACATGAATACCAACTTAGCCAAACAAATCAATATGACTGCCTCAGCCACTGCCTACACTGGTAAATTAATTAGGGCCTGCAGACCATTGATCTCCCCCAACAACTGCCTCACTTTAGCCAGAGCACTCATCCAATCCAAACTGGACTACTGTAATAGCCTCTATGTAGGTGCCAATAAAACAGTAATCAATAAATTGCAAGTCTTACAAAATAACGCACTCCGTGCAGCCCTAAATCTTCCCAGAAGAGAACACATCTCCGCTACAAGAATTGCATGCAAATGGCTCTCCATCCAACAAAAAATAGACTTAAAAACCATATGCCTTACATACAAAGCTCTTAACCACCTAGCCCCGCCCTATCTCACTAACAAATTTACATTAAGACAGAACACTAGAACCACTAGATCGTCTAACACACTACAACTGACGGTGCCCAAATACTCCCTCAAAAGAGCTGGTGGATCCAGCTTCCCAGCTCTGGCCTCACAACTTTGGAACACCATTCCACTGGATATCAAATCCACACCTACCTTCCAACCCTTCAGAACTAAGGTCATCACCTGTTTACTCAACAAATAACCAACCATGTATGTATGCATACCCAATGTTCAAATGCTTCTTATTGTGTTTGCCTATTATTTCCTATGCACTAACTGCCTTCCTGTCAACCTTTATATGCCACATTACTGTTGTACTATTGTTCCCTACTGTTGCCTGTAACCAGATGCTCAAAGCGCACATATACCCCTGGGTCAAGAGCGCTATACAAATAAATAAACAAACAAACAAACACCTTCGTGCTACTTTCCTCCTAGGAACCATAATACATCTGTGTTGTATATCCGCAGACATGAGGTGGTGTAGAGGTGGTTTTCAATGGCGATAGTGTAGATGTCATTGCTTTGTGCCAGCTTTTCTTCTTCAAGCTATAAAAAAGAGGATGAATTATACACATATATGCTCTCAAACAATAGGCCAACATAAACAACAGTGCTGCACTATCGTCTTCGTATTGTACGCATTCTGTCACTGAAATACATACTGTGCCTGGAAACTGCCTGAGAACTGCTGTTGCAAAAAGCTGCACATGCCCTGTGTCTACCTCTTGTTCCCCCCACCCCCCTGCTCATGCCCTGTGTCTACCTCTTGTTCCCCCCACCCCCCGCTCATGCCCCATATCTCCCTCCCGGTTCCCCCCACCCCCCGCTCATGCCCTGTGTCTACCTCTTGTTCCGCCCACCACCCGCTCATGCCCCGTGTCTACCTCCTGTTCTCCCCACCTGCCGCTCATGCCCCGTGTTTTCTTGCCGTTCTCCCCACCCCCGCTCATGCCCCGTGTTTCATTCCCGTTCTCCCCCACCCTCCGCTCATGCCCGTGTCTACCTCCTGTTCCCCCCAACCCCCGCTCATGCCCCATGTCTCCCTCCCGGTCCCCCCCACCCCACGCTCATGCCCCGTGTCTACCTCTTGTTCCCCCACCCTCTGCTCATGCCCCGTGTTTACCTCTTGTTCCCCCACCCTCTGATCATGCCCCGTGTCTACCTCTTTTTCCCCCACCCCCCGTGTCTACCTCTTGTTCCCCCCACCCCCCGCTCATGCCCCGTGTCTACCTCCTGTCCCCCACCCCCCGCTCATGCCTCGTGTGTCTCTCTCCTGCTCCTCCCACCCCCCGCTCATGCCCTGTGTCTTCCTCCCGTTCTCCCCCACCCCCCGCTCATGCCCAGTGTCTACCTCTTATTCCCCCTACCCACCGCTCATGCCCTGTGTCTACCTCTTGTCCCCCATCCCCCGCTCATGCCCCGTGTCTCCCTCCTGTTCCCCCCACCCCACGCTCTTGCCCCGTGTCTATGTCTTGTTCCCCCAGCCCCTGCCCATGCCCTGTGTCTACCTCTTTTTCCCCCCACCCCCCACTCATGCCCCGTGTCTACCTCCTGTTCCCCCTACCCCCGCTCATGCCCCGTGTCTACCTCTTGTTCCCCCCACCCCCGCTCATGCCCTGAGTCTACCTTTTGTTCCCCCCACCCCCTGCTGATGCCCCGTGTCTACCTCCTGTCCCCCCGCCCCCGATCATGCACCGTGTCTACCTCTTGTTCCCCCACCCCCGCTCATGCCCTGTGTCTTCCTCCCGTTCTCCCCCACCCCCCGCTCATGCCCCGTGTCTACCTCTTGTTCCCCCCACCCCCCGCTCGTGCCCCTTGTCTCCCTCCTGTTCCCCCAACCTCCGCTCATGCCTCGTGTCTCTCTCCTGTTCCCCCCACCCCCACTCATGCCCGTGTCTCCCTCCTGTTCCCCCCACCCCCCGCTCATGCCCCGTGTCTACCTCTTGTTCCCCCCAGCCACCGCTCATGCCCTGTGTCTACCTCTTGTTCCCCCTCCCCCCGCTCATGCCCCATGTCTACCTCCTGTTCCCCCACCCCCACTTATACCCCGTGTCTCTCTCCTGTTCCCCCAACCCCCGCTCATGCCCTGTGTCTCCCTCCTGTCCCCCCACCCCCCGCTCATGCCCCGTGTCTACCTCTTGTTCCCCCCACCCCCTGCTCATGCCCCGTGTCTACCTCTTGTTCCCCCCACCCCCCGCTCATGACCCGTGTCTACCTCCTGTTCCCCCCACCCCCGCTCATGCCCCGTATCTCCCTCCTGTTCCCCCCACCCCCGCACATGCCCCGTGTCTCCCTTCTGTTCCCCCATCCCCGCTCATGCCCCGTGTCTTCATCCCGTTCCCCCCACCCCCCGCTCATGCCCCGTGTCTTCCTCCCGTTCTCTCCCACCCCCCGCTCATGCCCCATGTCTCCCTCCTGCCCCCCCAACTCCCGCTCATGCCCCGTGTCTACCACTTGTTCCCGCTACCCCCGCTCATGCCCCTTGTCTTCCTCCCGTTCCCCCCACCCCCGCTCATGCCCTCTGTCTCCCTCCTGTTCCCCCACCCCCCGCTCATGCCCCGTGTCTCCCCCTGTTCCCTCACCCCCCGCTCATGCCCCCTGTCTCCCTCCTGTTCCCCCCACCCCCGCTCATGCCCCCGGTCTCCCTCCTCTTTCCCCCACCCCCCGCTCATGCCCCATGTCTCCCTCCTGTTCCCCCCACCCCCCGCTCATGCCCCTTGTCTCCCTACTGCTCCCCCCACCCCCCGCTCATGCCCCGTGGTCTCCCTCCTGTTCCCCCCACCCCCGCTCATGCCCCGTGTCTCTCTCCTGTACCCCCACCCCCGCTCATGCCCTGTGTCTTCCTCTTGGCCCCCCCTCCTATGATGCCCCTTATTGACCTCTTGTTCCCCCCAGCCCCGCTGATGCCCCGTGTCTTCCTTCTGTTGCCCCCACCCTCTGCTCATACCCTGTGTCTCCCTCCTGTTCCCCCCACCCCCTGCTCTTGCCCCATGTCTCCCTCCTGTTCCCCCCACCCCCTGCTCATGCCCCGTGTCTCCCTCCTGTTCCCTTCCACTCCCCGCTCATGCCCTGTGTCTCCCTCCTGCCCCCCCACACTCCGCTCATGCCCCGCGTCTCTCTCCTGTACCCCCCACCCCCCGCTCATGCCCTGTGTCTTCCTCTTGTCCCCTCCCTCCTATGATGCCCCTTGTTGACCTCTTATTCCCCCCTCCCCCCGCTGGTGCCGTGTCTTTCTCCTGTTCTCCCCCACCCCCCGCTCATGCCCCGTGTCTTCCTCTTGTCCCCCTCTTCTATGATGCCCCTTGTTGACCTCTTGCTCCCCCCACCCCCCGCTGAGGCCCTGTTGTGTTCTCTTTATACACTCCGCCTTCCCTTTCCATGGTGGCCATCTTACCACCGGGGTTCCCACTCTGAGGATCTAGGATGCTAGTGGTCTTCATTCATTGAAAAGGATGTTCTGGTTACGTTGCACTAATAAAAACCTATGAAATTCAGTAAAAAAACAATTGTTAAAGGGACATTATGGTTAAGTTGCACTAATAAAAACCTATGAAATTCAATGAAAAAAACTTTGTTAAGGGGACGTTATGGTTAAGTTGGGCTACTAAAAACCCACGAAATTCAGTAAAACATTTTTTGTAACAGGGAGGTTATGGTTAAGTTGCGCTACTAAAAACCTATGAAATTCAGTGAAAAAACTTTGTTAAAGGGACGTTATGGTTCCAAGTAAAACCGAAAAACCTGTGAAATTCACCAGTTATGGTAAGCTAAGCAACCATAATTCGCGCCACCACCGTGCATTTCTAAGACTAACACCCAGGACATCAAAGATGACATCACAAATGTCATTGATGACATCACTAATGACATCACATGTACATTTATCATTCATGAACACTTTGCAGAAGGTATTCTCATTATAATGTTGCCCAAAAAGTGGCAAGAAATATTGGAATAAATATCAGGTGCTAGTTAGTACATACATTAAGCAATGTGTTGATATAAATAGCATTCTATTATGAAGTTCTATCCAGTATACTAAGCTACTCATGTAGAAACATAGGCATTGTGTGCAGCATATATGATGGAGGTGCAATATTGATAAGCTTGCCGTGTTCAATAGTGAAATCATAACTGTTTTCTTATTAGAGTTTTGCGTACTGTGAAACAGGTGATAAGTAGGTAATAAAACCCACTTACTACATATTTGCATTATTATAGACAAAACACAAAGAGACAACAACATATACACATCTGAGTATATTCAAGGACTTTCAAGTAATGAAAAAAAACGCAGTAGTAGCAGAAAGTGTTCATATTCTAACTGATTACGTTTATGCAGAGAAATTATTGCTCTATTTCAAAGGTGCCACTTACCCTATGCATATGTATCACATGATTTGACTGGACCCTAAGGGAATTACTGTAAGAATATACTTGAAGGATAAGTCAACAAATAGAGTACCTTTTCAATGTTTTGTCATCAATGACATTTGTGATTTCATCTTTGATGTCCTGGGTGTTAGTCTTAGCAATGCTCGGTGGTGGCACGAGTTATGGTTGCTTAGCTTATCATAACTGGCGAATTTCAGGGGTTTTTCGGTTTTACTTGCAACCATAACGTCCCTTTAACAAAGTGTTTTTACTGAATTACATGGACGCGGTGAACAAGCATAAATTCTTACTTTGCAACATTCTGTGTAAAGCCATCTGTAGAAGTTGGTTTTTGCATGCCATGTTTGTATATTGTTTGCGTGATATTAAAAAAAGTTTGTTTAAGGGACGTTATGGTTCAGCCAAAAGACCCCTGAAAATCGCAAAGTTATGGTAAGCTATGAAAAATAACTCGCGCCACCACCGTTCACCGCTAAGACTAACACTCAGGAAATCAAAGATGACATCGCAAATGTCATTGATGAAATCACTGATGACATCACATGTGTATGTACTTTTCATGGAATTTGTGTACTAGGGATTTTTATTATAATGTTGCAAAAAAAGTGTCAAGGATATTGCAATAAATATCATACCGTTATTAGTGCTTTGAACGATGCATTGATATAAATAGCATTGTATTATGGGATTCTATCTAGTATACTGAGCTACTAATGGAGAAACATAGCATTGTGTGCAGAGTACAAGATGAAAGTGTAATATTTGTAATGTTAATATGTTGAATAATGAAATGATAATTGTCCTGAAATGTTCGAAAATTCACAAAATGGGGGTGTTCTGAGGTCGTTATTAATATTGTGTGATTGCTTAGCTGTATGCAATGAGGGAATGGCACAGAGAGTAAAGTGGACGCCGTCCGCGGACACCGCGGCTCTTCGTGGCAGGGCGTGCTACATCCAGGTTTTTCCAGGAAATCCAACATGGAAAGAAGACTGTACGGATCAACCAATCAGATGTCGAGGTTGTGGATTTGTGTTGAAAGAGACTGTGTGTGGTGAAGATGGCAGAAGTAGAGAAAGTCAGGGTGTTGGTGCTTGTAGATAGGTTTGTGTATGGTTTACAACCGTACGCTCAATGCAGGCATGTTGCAAAGAACTTTGATGTGAAAGGAGTGGAGGTGGTGTGGAGCACTGTGCCTGATTGCAATGTACAGGGAATTGTACAAGTTTGTGAGGATATGGCCACGATGAACAGTCCGCATGTGGTAGTTTTGCACTATGGTGCTTTCCATTTGGGCAACGACAGTGCCCCTACTTTGTTGGCTGATTTGGAACGCTTGGTTCAAGCCGTAATGAAGATCCTTCCAAATGCGAAAGTAATTTTTTCTGGATTACTACCTAGGGCAATATGGGACAATAGTTCAGTTTTTTGTCCTCAGCAAAACATTGCTAGGTGTGTCATCAACCGAGGCATGTGTGCCTTCATGCTTAGAGCTGGTATGTTCTTCTGTAATAATGAGAATATTGATGCCAGTAATGCTGTTCATTTTAAAGAAGATGGCATTTCTTTATCTTTTACGGGAAATGCCTTTCTATTTTGGAATGTAAGGGTTGCTTTGGAGAAGGTTATGTGAAGATTTTAGGAGTAAAGTAAGAAAAAAAAACAAGAAAAAAAATACAAAATAACAGGTGTCTGCCAAGCATCTGTAAAAAAAACAAAAAAAAAGCGGCTCTTTTCAGAGCCAACTTCAAAGGGGAAATGGGGCACACTATTTAAATTTACATTCACCAAGCTCAGATTTTCGATATGTCCGCGGACATGGTGGTAGTTCGCGGACATGAAAATCACTACGAGGGGGTTAGTATGTTCTATGTTACATGTATATGAAGTCAGGGATAATATGGTTAAGTTGTGCTACTAAAAACATATGAAATTCAGTGAAAAAACGTTGTTAAAGGGACGTTATGGTTAAGTTACGCTACTAAAAACCTATGAAATTCAGCGAAAAAACTTTGTTAAAGGGACGTTATGGTTCAAAGTAAAACCGAAAAACCCCTGAAATTCGGCAGTTATGATAACATAAGCAACCATAACTCGCGCCACCGTGCACTGCTAACACTAACACCCAGGACATCAAAGATGACATCACAAATGTCATTGATGACATCACTGATGACATCACATGGCTGGCTCTCCCTTTTTATCCTTTACTGACATATCGAAGAAACATAGTTTTCTTCAGTAACAGTCAGAAAGTAAAACTTGAAAAGGTACTATATTTGTAGGCTTAGGGTCAAGTCACATCATATGAAACATATACATAGCGGAAGACACAGGCTTGAAAGAGAGCAATCCTTTCTGTGCATGAAGATAATCATAAGGGTTATCAGCACTTTCTCATAGTTTTATTTTTATTGCTCTACCTTCCCTGTATATGCTCATATTTGTATACATTATACTCACTCTCCTTTCCTTTGGGTGCAGTCACATCATGTGATACACATACATATGGTAAGTAGCAGCTTTGAAACAGAGCAATAGTTTCTCTGCATAAAGACAATCAGTTAGGTTATGAACTCTTTCTGCTACTACTTCTGCTTTTTTGTTTACTTCACTGTCCCTGTATATACTCATATGTGTATGTGTTGTTGTCTCTTTGTGTTTTGTCTGTAATAATTATGTATTAAGTGGGTTTTATTATCTACTTATTACATGTTTCACAGTACGCAAAACTCTAATAAGAAAGCAGTTATCATTTCAGTATTCAACATGGCAAGATTATGCATATGGCATCTTCATCATGTACGCTGCACACACTGCCTATGTTTCTGCATGAGTAGCTTAGTATACTGGATAGAACTTCATAATAGAATGCTATTTATATCAATGCATTGCTTAATGCACTAATTAACTCATGATATTTATCCCAATGATCCTTGACAGTTTTTGGTCAGCATTATAAGAATCCCTTGTACAGAGTTTTCATGAAAAGTACATACACATGTGATGTCATCAGTGATGTCATCAAAGACATTTGTGATGTCATCTTTGATGTCCTGGGTGTTAGTGTTAGCAGTGCACGGTGGCGTGAGTTATGGTTGCTTATGTTACCATAACTGCCGAATTTCAGGGGTTTTTCGGTTTTACTTTGAACCATAACGTTCCTTTAACAAAGTTTTTTCACTGAATTTCATAGGTTTTTAGTAGCGCAACTTAACCATAACGTCCCTTTAACAACTTATTTTACTGAATATATATATATGTATATATATATATCAACGATCATGTGAGTTTATGAACACTATTTGTTTGACACTTTTTCGTATTTCATAGGTACTGTATTTTCAGAATCAATGAAACATTTTGTTAACATCACATCATTCCTAGTTTTGCATTTTGGTGCGGGGACACATGGTGAAAGCTAGCATAGAACGTGAGGTAGAAACAGGTTGGCATATGCATCAGTGGAATTTTACAACATTCTACTTATGATGAGACTTGTGTACATGCTCAAGGGTTAAATAATTACTTTAAACTGATAAAAAAGGCGGTGCTTATCACTTTAAAAGGCTCATATGTTGCAACACTTAATTATTTACTTGTAAACTTGCATGTTTTATGGGAAATCATATTGTGCATAGGGGTTTTACACATTGCTTTTTAAATATTGTGCACCAACAATGACCATTGGTTAGTAATGACAAATTTGAATATAGGCAGCTTTACTTTTCTCGGACCCCGATTTAAGGTCCGATCACCGTCAGGTCAATGATGTACTGCAGAAGGTGAAAGATACAGTCTTTGTATTGTTACTTGTTCGCGCCTAGTTGCTCGTGAGAACAGGCCTTCAGCGGAGCCGCCATGGGGAGGAGGGTGAGGGGAGTGCTGGCTCGCTGTGTGCGGTCGAGTGGGGGAGAGCTGCAGCCCTGCACGCCGCTTGTGCCACTGAGGCATAGAATGTTGTACTCAAAATGGAGTCTACGTGTATCACAAAAAGGAGTCTGTATCATGCTACAGGGTGAGCCGTGCAGACTACTGCATCAGCGCCCAGCCATTCCACATCCCGGGCCGAGGTGCATAGATGGCTGCCGGCGAGTCATAAGCCCCACTTAGGTGAGAAATGTAGGGCGAGGCGGGTCCTAAAGACCTTTCCTCCCATACATTCGCCTCTTTCGTTACTTAAGTAACGAATATTGTATCTCACCCAACCTACTCTGTTGCTTTTCATCAGCTAATGCTTCATCCCAAGCTGGCATTCCCTCTATTGGCATCCAGGCCCTACATACTCCCCGGCGACTTTGTCCTGCTCTAACTTATTCATCAGGGGTGCAAGTCATGTATATACATCCCCCATCTCCCATCTCCCTCCAAATCCACAAATCCACCCATACCTCTTTATACCATTTTAGTGTACAGGGCTCCCTTATTGTAGTGTGATACAACCTGTCCACTATGTCCCTGTCATAGTACAGGGCTACCATTCTATATTTGGGCCCAGGTTCCTCAACTGTTTGTACTTGTGCCTCTTGTGTCATCTGTGACACTCCTCTAGCATTGCCCATTGTCACCATCATCATTGCATCAATAGAAACTGCGTTTGCGCAACACCGAAGACCTAACTGGCACACACAAAAAATCAAGAGCAAAAACACAGTGATAGTTATCAGCAGTTTAACAGTCATCCCGAGCCAGGAAGGTACCCATGAAAAAATCTTGTCGAACCATGAGCTCGGCTCCACACCTCCTTCATTCTTCATCCGCTCGCCCAGGTTGTGCACGGCTGTGATAACGTGGGACAGTGTTCCATTGTCCGCATCTGCAGAAGGTACGAACGTGGAGCATGCGCTTCCGATTTTTTGACAAACACTTCCATCCATCGCTGTCAACAGGTCTAGGACATACCTGTTCTGCATTGTCATTAGCCGCAGGGCCCTTAGCTCACTTTCATCACGTTGAACCCCTCTTCAGTGTCGTTGGCCAGTTAGAACAGTTCCCAGTGCGTTATTTGAAGCCATTTTGTGTTGGCTTGCGATTGGATACTGGAAATAAGGGAGGCGAATAATTTTTTTTTCAGTGGTATTGAACAGCCGGAATCTGTCTGGAATTTGCCCCAAAAGTTCTGTGGATGCTTGGGATATGTAATTTGATGACCTCTGTTTTCTGGATATCAGGCTTTGCATGTTGTCCGCGGATAGGGCATACATTGGTGTCTCATCCGTTGGTTGTGGGTCTTCTGGAACTTGGACGGCTTGCAGCCCCTTTCCCCCTTCGATATGACTCACCAGAACCACCATCAGGGCAGAGTGCAGCATTGCCAGAAAACACATGCCCCTCCAGGATTGTTGGAGGTGCAAGTATGCCTGTTTACCGCAAACCCAGTAAGTGTACATTAGGGCAGCTGTCTCTTTCTTCATATCTGGAATGATGAGTGTTTTGTTACAGTTCTTGTTTGTGCCCATGTTAGTTTTCCCTTCCCCGAGGAAGCACAGTTCATATGCAATTTCTTTTTGCAGTTTGAAGGGTTTTTCCAGGTTTGTGACCCAGGTGAGCTTTGTGATATGTTCGGCCCATACTGGAGCGCACGTTTTCTCGACCCATTGCAATTTTTCTGCTGGCAACCCTAGCAGTGCTTCTGCTTTGCATGTCACTTGTTCCTCTTTCCACTTGTTGTCCAAAAACAGTGTCCCTTTAATTACTAGAAATGGTTCCTTTAGGAATATCACTCCTTTAAGTCTCGAGTAGCACATTTTTTCGTTCTGCCTCATTTCAAAAGAAACTGTGTGTGCCTGAAAGGTGTTCTTTATTCTACATATGGTGAGATGAAGGAGACACTGGGCGTCTGTAAGAGGTAGTTCCTGTGGCAGGAGCACCTTGGGGGTACCTGAGGTGTGGGGTATTAGAGAGCACACATAGCAGCTCTCGTTGGTGGTTTGTTTGGCAGTGGAACTCATATCTGCATACCACTTGTTGGACTGGTGCGGGTGTCTCGGATCTTCTATTGCGTCTAACCCCAACCTGGAGTATTCATCATACTTCCTCCTCCCAACCTCCCTCCTTCGCCTATTGCTTCTGGCATTTACTCTCTCTTTTTCTACTTCATGCCGTATAAAAGGCGTCCCCCACGCCCCCCCCCCTTTTCCCATTCATCATACAGGGCAAGAAATCTCTCAGCTATTTCCGCATTTTCTTCTTTTATACTTGTGCGGTAATTATACCCTACAGGTGTTTCAAATATTGGTGTTACAGTGGTGGTGGTGTCATCATATAACCAAGGCAAAACAGAAGGATGTGGATCATTCAGTTCATAAAAGTTATATTCAGAGGCATTGTACGGGGAAATAGGGCATGGGGTTATCTGCTCATTGCTGTATCATTTGGGTGCTGTGTGCCGTCATGGTGGGTACCATGCCCCATATGAGCTGAAAGCTGTCCCATAGGAGGTAGGACCATGTTTTATCAGACTTGTTCCGTTTCCTCCCCCTCATTAATATCAATAGCTATAAATGCAACCGCCCAGTATATTGATAGGCCAAGCATCATTGTAAAAATATTACAGCACACACAAACAAGCCACACTCATATGAATATCTACGTAGGTCAAAATTAGTATTTCCATTTCTATCTATTCTAACGCTGTTCACAGCGGGGCCCCCTCAGTTGCCATGGTTTCTCTATATAGTGAGACATAAAAGTGCATTAATCATCCCATAACATCACGTAAACCATCTCCCCTGGCATTAGCTGGCCTGTTGGACTGTTTACTGCAGGTGTTATTGTGTCAGTGGATTCTTCGCGTGTAAATGGGGGTGCTAGCTGCCTGGCTTGCATACAAGCTGCTTTTGTGAGCTTTGTCAAATATTCATTGAATTTTTCCCCTAGTACTGTAGCACTTCTGTGATCATCTGAATGTCTGCAGAGCAGGGAATGTGAAGTATGCATGCACCTTCCTGTTACAATTTCATGTGGGGACAGGTGGTGGTCCTTGCTGGGTTGATTTCTCAGTTCAAGCAAGGCCAGGGGTAGACAGTACACCCAATTTTTATTGAGTGTGAAGCACAATTTTGACAACCTTCCTTTCAGTAGGCTGTTGATTTTCTCAACCTTGCTGTTTGATTGCAGGTGATAAATCGTTCATAGTTTACGTTGAATTCCATACCTTTCTCCCACATCTGCATAATCAATATGCAGCTCTCTAAAGGGGCCTGTTGGTTTGGGCAATGTCCCTCGCAATTTTCTTAATGTAATTCCTGAATTATATATCTGACACGTTGTACACTCCATTGTTAGTTTTTAAAGATGTTCCTGTAGCCCTGGGGTGAACCAATTTTCTTGTAGCTCTGCAGCAATGTGCTGTTTTGCATTGTGAGCTGGGAAGTGAGGCGGTTGTAACGTTATGTCTAGTAGTTTGCGGGGCATCTCTACTTTACCTGTGTTGTTCTGGCACCAAAGGATATCCGTGGACGACTGGCTACACCCTCGTTTCTCCCATAACTCCTTTTCCTCATCTGACACCCCTTCTTGCAGCTCTAAGATTTGGGATATGGGCATTGAATTATACCCGTCTTGGCGATCCACTTCCACATGTTTCTGCATCAAGTACTCACCTGCTCTCCCTTTTGTCAAATACGATGCTTCTTTCGCGGCAGTGTCTGTTGCCGCGTTTCCCAAAGAGATGACGTCATTGTTGTTTATATGGGCCTGGAATTTCACTATGGCCACTATTGTAGGTTCTTTTAGCGCCACTATCAATTCTTTGAGTAATTCTGCTTGTTGCACAGGGAATCCATCTGCTCTATGGAATCCTCTTCTTCCCCATCTGGCCAACCCCCGTGTACTATTGTAGTCATGTATGCTGAATCTGTATAGATTGTTACTGGTCACCACTTGGCTGCGTGTAGAGCTTCAATGAGTGCTACTAACTCTGCTGCTTGTGCCGAGTAATGGGCTGGTAGTCTCTGTTGGATGAGTACTTCATATTCACTTTCCTCTAGTCTCATAACAGCTATCTCCACATGTTTTTCTCCTGTTTCTGAATTTATTGATGCTGACCCATCTATGAAGTATATTTATCCTTCTGTCAGTGCATTTTCACTTACTGTGGGCGCATCCCCATCTTCTCCTCTGTATGTTGCACAATCATGTATTTGAATATCCTCCACTGTACAGGCTTCTGTGATATATGTTGCAGGGTTAACTGTTTTGCACCTCACTATGTGTATGTTGGCGCTGGATAAAATTACTTCATAAATGTGGCTCTTTGTGTTGTCAACGTGCTCTTTGATCTTTCTAATATTGCAAATAGTGACTGTTCTACGAACAGAGTCACAGAACACCCCATCACAATTGTTGCACTCTTCTCTATTGTGAACGCTGCGGCTGCAAGAGGCTTCTCACAAGCGAAGTGTCCTTGCATTACTGCATCTAATGTCCCGCTGTAATAGGCCAAGGGTTTGTGCCCCAGAGATGTTTTTTGTGTCAAAACTGCTGTCATTATTGTCCCATTGCAATGTGAGAATAAATAAAACTTGCGTTCGTAATCTGGATTTGCGAGTACTGGTGCCGTTGAAATGAAGCTTTTCAGTGTGGTGAAGGCCTCATGCATTTCTGCTGTCCATTGTATCTATGTGCTTTCTTTTTGCGCTTCTTTGAGTCCCTGCAGTAATGGTGTTGTATACCCTGCATACTCTGATATCCAGGCTCGGCAGTAGTTACACATGCCGAGGAATTTTTGCATTTCTTTCACTGTTTTCGGTTCACTTACTCCCCTGATGCCAGCTGCCCTATCTGGTATGATTGTTTTACCATCTTTTGATATCAGTTGTCCCAAGTACGATACTTCTTTCTGACAATATTGTAATTTCTCTTTTTCTACTTTGTAACCTTTGTGGCCCAACAATGTCAAAAGTGTAATAGAATCCTCATCTTTTCTACAAATCAGTAGATCATCCACGTATTGAATAATTGTGCTTTCTGTGACAACATTTCCTAGATCTTCATGTAAGATTCTGTTGAATATACTTGGGCGTTCACAGTATCCCTGGGGTAGCCTGCAATGTTCGTATCTCTTTCCTCCCAATGTGAATGCTGCCAAGTATTGGGATTCTGGACCTAGTGGTACTGAGAAGAAAGCATTCTTCAAATCCACTACTGTGAAACAAGATGCATCTTTTGGTATACTGCACAGAATTGATGCAATGTTAGGAACTAACGGGAATTCTTTATGTATGATGTCTTTAATGGGGCATAAATCCTGGATCATTATCCACGCCCCGCCCTTTGCTTTTTTGATGGGTAAATGCAGGTATTGCATGGCGAATTTGAGAGCACTAGTATTCGCTGTGCGTTAATCGTTTCTTTTATCCCTTCTTCGGCTTCCCGAGACAGGGGGTACTGTTTTACTCTGGGCACTAATGCTCCATGTTTGAGTTTTATCTTCACTGGTGTCAACTCATGCAACAGCCCTACATCATGTGGGCCTGTCATCCATAGGTCATTTGGCACTAGTTGTATGTCGTTGTTAAAGAAGGACGGAGGCGCTCCTACTACTGCTAGCTGCACTGGCACCTGTCGTGTTTGTATCATGATGTCACAGGGAATCGCTATTTCCATTATTATTTCCCCATCGGTGTCTGAGTCTGTGAATAGGTCCTCGTCAGACAAATCTCTCAATGCAATGTTAGCATTAATACACAATACTGTACGCCACTGACACCCATGCATGTCCATTCCAATAACTGCTATTCTCTGCTGTGATACCTGTACTGCATATAAGTCTAAGGACATCACTGTTCCTGGCACTATTTATGGGCATGCTACAGGACGAAAGACAAACTCTGCGGGCACCCTCCATTCATGGCGTTTTAACTCTGGAACCACTCGTGCTAGTGTTTTCAACCCCTGAATGAACATCCCTGGGTCCACCGGTATGCAGCGTAATTCCAGTGCTGTTGCTCGTGTGTGTACTACCAACATGATTCACAATGGGCAGATCCCCGGGGTCGAGCAAACTATCCCCCTCTTTGTAAATGAAATGGTCATATTGATCTTGCTGAGGAGGTCCCTCCCCAGAAAGTTGATTGGAGATTCTTCATAGTACAGCGGGGGAGCTCGTACTGTTTTTCCCCCTACTGTTACATCCATATCTTCTGTGTAAGGAACTTCGACCACCACCCCAGAGAAACCCTGCATCTCCAATTTACGATTAGATAGTGGAAACCTGCCTTCACGTAGGTATGATTTTTCAGCTCCCGAATCTACCATAAAAATAAATTGTTTGTTTCCTATCTCCGCCCCCACCAATGCTTCCTCTGCTTCATCGAGGGTCATTGATAGTACTGGACACGCAAGTGCTCTCCGTGGGCTGTCCTATGCTGGATGCCTTGTTGTACCTCCATTGTCAACAACATTTCCTGATACCACAGCCACCCTGCCAAAGGTTGTAGGTGCACTATTTGCCATTGCAGCGAAAGGGTTGCCCTGTGTCTGTGTCAAGTACTTGCGGCATTGCGGGTGTTGCTGAACATTACGCGGCTGTACCCTATGCTCATCTGGCAACCTCTGATCTTGCTGTCCTCCTCCCCCTCCACTGCCTATTGGCAGACCATATGGGCTTCCTGGGTAGGGGTGGTCATACTGCTGTCCATTTTGATAAGTATTCATGGGTCTGCTTCTACACTCCCGTGAGAAATGTCCCCACCACCCACAATTCCGACAATTCCCTTGTCCCCCCTGTGGGCATGGACCTCCGTACCTGCCATGCCTTCCGTACCCTGGACCACCACCTCTTTGCCCTCTGTACCCACCTCTTCCTCCCCGGCCGCTCCACACTTGCCACTGCGGCCCTCCATACTGCTCCTGTCTGTTCCACTGCTCCTGCCCATTTCCCGCCCAATTAGCTGCCATTCTCCCTTGTATTGCTACTGACCCCTCCTCCTCCTGTGGTTCTTTATCCATGGGGAGTGCAGCTACAGCTGATGTGACCTTCACCAGTTTCGTCTGTATTAATTTTGCCTCGTCTGCCAACCTTCTCTGCGCTATCTCCTTCTTCCTTTCTTTGATCCTTTCGCAGTGGTGTACTATGATGCTTTGTATCTCGGACCATCCGTTTGCTTCAATCCTGCTATTTTGTCGAGCGCTTTCTGAACTTCTTTTGGGAGCCCTCTCATTATTATAAAGTAAAACAAGGAGGTTGATTGGTCCCAGGCCATACCAGTTTCCGCTCTCCACATCTCCTGTACCCGTAAAATGAAGCTCATAGCATCTTCCCCATCATTCATTGTACACTGCAGTACTGACTGTAAATCTGGTGGATCTGGGAAAGTGTCTTTTAATGCATCCCAGATCCTTGCTCTTACTGTGTTAAAAGAAGCATCATCATGCCTGTCACAATCTAATGTTATTCCTGGGAATCCGGCCTTTGCCCAAACCCGGTCAGCTTGATCACCCACTGCCAATACTAGCACACTTTTCACATCACCTACCGCTAATGGAGCCCCTGCTGTGTGTTTTTCAAATGCATATATCCATTTACTTGCGCCTCCTGACAGTGGGGCAATCATTTCAACAAGTTGGCTTTATCCATCTGTGCCCAGTGTATATAATTTGGCTTCCCTCCTTCTCTGTGTATCAAGGGCAGCTGTAACCTACTTTTTCTTCCTTTCCCAATACTCATCTTCAACCCTTTCCTTCACACTACTGCCATCCTTCCCACATTACTCCTTAATCTTCCATTCTTCCTCCATTGGCCTCCCCAGAGGTGTTTCATCGAGCCTCACTGGTGCTAGCAATAGTCACAGTACATATTGTTTGGCCATTCTCTTATAAATCGGGCCATTGGCCATGGCCATAAGAGTATGCTTATTTTGGGTTTGATGCCTCCAGTAATATGGCCACTGGCAATGCTTAGAACAGTAGGCTTACTTTGCATTTAGTAATTTTGCAAATTTGGACAATGTGACCTCTGGCCACAGCTACAATGTGAGTTTTAGAATGTGGGTATAGTTGTAGCAGTCACAGCATATCTGGCAAATAGTTGATTATTTGATGTTAGGAAGTATCAGATAGGTAACTAGTGAACAGCTGTGCTTCTTGGTCTGTTGTGAGGAACCCGAGGGCACCCTCACTTATTTTCCTCCAGAATCCTCCTCTCAGGAGGCCAGGGAAAGGGCATCACTTTTGGGTCCTGACCCTGGGAGTGGATAAGTGAGGGAGGATCACCTTTGTGGAGGGAAATTGGGGAGTGGGGAGAGGCCGTCATTAGGTGTGAAGGTGAGACATCGTATCCCCATTCCCTTTCCAAAACAAACCTTCTCTTCCACAAGCCTTCATAGGCTACTGGCAGTCTTTTACCATTTATTCCTTCCAAAAAGGCCCCCAAAATAATCATCTCAACACTGGGATGAGGACGAGACCAACTAGGAACACACATCCTCATTTAGGTGAGAAAAACTCATATTCACCTTATGCTGTTTAGGCAGACACACATCAGTTAAGTACCAAGACGAGTAGGAGACAGCACAGAGTAATGCACACTTCCTTTTCAAACCTCCCCAAACATCACTTTGCTGCTGCATGAAGAAGAGGGCTATGGAAGTATACCATTGGAATAGCCCAGCATGTCCAGCTAATAGGTTTCATGAAGGTCAGGCAATTGAACTAAATTACCCACACCTGACTAACCATAGAGGTATAAGAAGCCTGCCTGCACAGCAAAAGGGAGTGCACGGAAAAGAACCCAGAAGCGGGTTGCCGATTTGAGCGGGATAGATGCTGGCTGGAGAGGAGCAGGAGCCGAGACTAATGTCGGGCAGAGGAAAGGGATGCCATGGCAGAGGCCTGCCACGAGAGGGTGCACACAGCAGGAGCTGTGGGTGCTGAGACACTGCAGTGAATGCAAAACACCAAGAGAACAAGCTGTGCTCTCTCCGGTCTCTGCAGAGGAAGTGCAGAGACAAGAGAAGCCAGACCTCAGTGCGAGGAGCAGACGAAAAGCAGAAGGGAGCTTCCATACAGAGCTGGTGAGTTATACAAGGCAAACACTCGTAGTGGTGCTTGAAATATGCATTCCTAATTACGGAATGAATGGAAATATGTTATAAGCTCTTGTGGAATGCAGAAACCAGTGATTTTGAAAAAGCAAACAGAGTGAAAGTGATAGTAATCAAATTTGAATGCCTTATAAAGCAAAAACAAGTTATTTTGAATACTGAATGAATTAAAAGACATTGGGCCACATTACGAGGTGGGCGGAATGGGTTTAATGGCGCCAGTAAAGGTGCCGGTGCCATTAAACCCATTCCGCCCTATTGCGAGGTTCCCTTGCAGGACCCACTCAGGACGTCTGGTTTCACCAACGGTCCCGTTGTTAGCTCCCTCCCCATTCCCATTGAGCCCTATGGGGGGTCGAATGGGAATGGGGAATGTTCGGGTCTGGGTTCCCTGAAAGGGGAAATAACGGGCCCTCCAAGGTCAGATTGGCCCGGTATTTCCCCATTCAGGGAACCTGGACTCAAGTTTGGAGGCAGCCATGCCCTTATGGCATGGCAACCTCCAAACTCATAATGAGGTCCCTTGTGAACAATTTTGAATGCTGCATAAAACTGAAGCAAGTAATGAGTACTCATGAATGGAATAGAAATAGGGTGGTGCAAGGGAGAGATACCACAGAATGAATTGTTTAACACACACATGTTGGCAAAGCCAAGGAAAACACAAGAAGGGTAGGAGAGGAGACGCCACGTGTTGGGCAAAGTTAAAATCGTTCAAGGAACTGCAAGTTAAGGGAAAAAACTGTATTGGCCAGTGCCAGCAGAAAACACAAGGTGTAACAAAGTTGATAGTGGTAAACCAGACTGCTGTAAAGTGTTGGAAGAGTAACATTTATGAAAGGAAATAACTGTTCAAGGAAAGCAATGGGCGATTGTTGATGGAAAGCAGACAAGGAGGTGTATCGGTTGTGTGACCTGCTTTGGGTGGACCATGTGGTCCGACAACTGCACCTAGACTGAGGGTCCTTTATCAACAGGTGCTCATATGATTTGAAGTCAAGAAGCAGACTTGAACCAGTGAAAAGTACTAATGACAAGAGAGAATTGGAAAGTGTCCCAATGAACTGTATTGTTTTGAAAAGCTGGAAGATTTGAACTCTTGGGGAAGAAAACCCCAGTCTTTCGTGAACCATCTTGAACTTGGGAAAGGCTGATCATAAACCAAGAGCCACAAGAAGCACTAGACTTTCTTTTGAACTTTCAGACACTATTTCTTTATAAGCTGACATCCCTGAACATTGTATACAGTTAGTTGTGAGGCCAAGTATAGTTTGTGGACACAGAGAGATACTTGATTTGGAGTTCCTGATGCAGACTTCCCTTTATTTTCTTGAGGTAGGGAAACCCCAATTTAGCATAGTGCAAGTTAGGCCTTACTCCACCCTGGCTCTTGAGTATACATTGGAATCTGTTGTCTGAATCTTGCTTGATGATGCCTTCACACTGTAAAGAGAAAACATATATATTTAGTTGGAGAACATGGCATTAAAGATATATACAGTTTAGGTTGTATACATGCCTTTACTTTTTTTTATACTCACAGGTAAGTACATTATGTGTGTTGTTTTCACCAACATTTGTGTGTGATACACTGTTGTTGTATAGACATATTTTAATCATTAGATCATGGGAACTAAATCAAAGAAGGATATAAAAAACATTTTGGTGTGTCATGCCGCAGGAGTGCATCAGAGTGTGCTGTGTTTGCTGTGGCAAATTACTAGTACTTCTGTTCCCTTTGGACTCTGTTGTGAACCCTTCCTGTGGTGCTTCCCATATCGGGATAATTTTTCCTACAGGTTGGAGTTAATCTGTGATCGCCTGCTACTGGCTGGAACCTATCTGTGATTCTTTGCCTTGCCTCAAGAAGGTCTTGGAGCTAAAACATGTGCAAGTGCACGTCAGCGCATGCGTCATGCAGAATGAGTGCATCAGAGTGTCCTGAGTTTGCTGTGGTAAATTACCAGTACTCCTGTTCCCTTTGGACTCAGTCGTGAACCCACCCTGTGATGCTTGCCATTCCTTGATCGTTTTTCCTTCAGGTTGGAGTTAATCTGTGATTACCTGCTCCTGGCTGGAAACTATCTGGGATCGTTTGCCTTGCCTCAAGAAGGTCTTGGAGCTACAACATATGCAAGTGAACATCAGTGCACGCGTCGTGCAGCAGGAGTGCATCACAATGTCATGTGTTTGCTGTGGCGTATTACTTGTACACATGTTCGCTTTGGACTCGGTCGTGAATCCTACCTGTGGTACTCGCCATTCCGGGATCGTTTTACCTTCAGGTTGGAACTAATCTGTGATCGCCTGCTCTTGGCTGGAACCTATCTGGGATCGTTTTTGCCTTGCCTCTAGAAGGTATTGGACATAAAACTTGTCCACATGCGCATCAGCGCCTAGGTCATGCAGCAGGCGTGCATCACAGTGTCCTGTGTCTTGTGCTCCCGTCTCTTGCTGGAGCCTCTTTTCCTGCCTTTTTGCACAGGTAAGATTATCTAGCTCTGCTTCTACACTCAATGCGTTCTCGAGCGCTCCCAAAGATGAAATCACAAGCTAGTTGCAGGACTACCGTGCTATCTTGCGCAGCATGGTGGAATGCGCTATGCGTGGGGTCTGAACAAATGCCAGCAAACGAAACTGCTCGAACTTAATAAAACTACTTTCACACAACCGGTTATCTGTGCATTTTTCTCTACGGAAAGAAAGACATTGGATATTCCAGCCCTGCCTATGACATTTAACAAGTCTGTTGAGCATTATCAATCTTTCTCCATAAATAACAACAACTCGCTTCTTAAGATGTGCATTGATCACAGGTGCGCATCTTCGGGGTTGCACGAAGGGCACTTCGCCCACGGCCCATGAATATAACGTAATTGACATTGGTCTCTCTAATTCACCTGACCTTGCAGCTTTGGTTTCTTCTTTGTCAGCTGCTGACTCCATTGAAACAAGTTGTGATGAGGATGTTGACAGCAACATGAGTGTTGCCTCTGCTTCGGTAGACAGTGATACAGCTATTCTTAGAGCCCTTGATGATATTATGGCTAAAGTAGAAGCCTTGTCAATGCTGATTGCTACTCTTGCTAAAGATCATTCAGAGATTTAACCATCATCTGTTCAGACTCTGAAGAAGTTTGACAAAGTTATCCCTATTAAGCGTATTGAGCTACCCAGAGTGAGTAGCCCCAGAAACTAGGCACTGATTGAATTCTCTTCAGAAGTTGTCACCGCCCTACTTATGTCTCATGCAGAGTCCTTTACGCCTTTAGGGTTATCTTTAATCCTGAGTCGTAAGAGGAAAAAGTTGGTTCAGTTTGATTCCGCTCTACCTGAAAAAGGACAGTTTGGTACTCGACCTTTATTAGACCACCTGACAGAGAGAGGATCCTTATGCACTTTCCAAAGAAAGGCACAGCCATAACAAATTACTGTGAAAGGGAATGTTGGTTGCCTACACAGATTACTAACACTGCACAGTGACATTTCACCACTGATACAACCTTGTCGTGGACATCATGGAATAGTCATGGTTATAGGTCTTTTCTTTTGCACCCTGTAGATTTTACTTTAGTTGTGTTAAGTGATTTTTTTTTCATTACAGGAAACCTGGTGCACTTTGACCTTCTTTAAAAATGGTTTTCAGATTGAGTGGTGGCCTTGCATTGGTACCAGATTGGAGCACTCTTTGAAAACTTTTACTGTTGCTATTCCCTCACCATTTGTACTACCTGCTGTTCTTTGTCTTTTTGGGGATTTTTCCAGACCTATCCTAGTAATTAACGTCTATGACCCTCCCAGTGACCATCAAACTAAGCTCATCCTTTCAACAATTGAAGACATTATTTTACAGTGGTTAATTTGTTTGTTTGTTTGTTTTCTTTATTTGTAAAGCACACCAAACCCTCAGGTAACTGGGCGCAAAGGTTACAACTTTACTTTAAGCTTCATGTTTACAGATATTGCATACTAGGATATACACAAGATAAAAATTGGAGGATTAGGGAATGCAAGACAGCGAATACAGTAGAGGACATATTGATACATACATCAGTGGTGGATACAGAAAGGCAACAGGATGGTTGTGAGCAAAGTAAGAGCTATATTACATAATAAAGTATTCAGTACAGGACTGCAAAGGAAGTCACTTGTCATTGGTTCTCAGCCAGTTTAAGGTATTGCGCCTAAAACTGTGGAAGGATTGTTCCACACTTAAGGAGAATGGGAGTACATTCCAGATCTGTGCTGCCATGACAGGGCAGCTACTTCCTCCAGATTTTTAAATTTGAATCTGGGTATGACAAGGCAGAAGGAGTTAGCAGTTTTGGTGGAGCGAGAAGTAGGTTTCATGACTATTCTCTCCACTAGGTAGGGTGGTGCAACGTTGCTGAGGCATTTCAATGTGAGGGAGACTGTTTTAAGCAGGATTCTGTCATTGTTGGACAACCAGTTTTTTTTTCTCCTCAACTCTGAGATATGCTCTCTGTTTGAAATACTGTGGTTATAAGTGTGTTATTCTGTAAGATTTGAATTTCAGAATGTACTTACTCGCACCTATGTGTAGGGCATTGCAGTAGTCCAATTTCGAGAGTATAAGGGAGTTGGCTTGGATGATGCAGTTCGCTTTAGATAGGAACGGCCTACAGACCCTGATTAACTTGCAGGTGTACGCTGTTTCTAAGGTGTTTAATTCCTTTACAACATTATTAAGTTCCCATCAATATTAAAGGTGGTGTAGTTGGTACTATGTTTTTTCAGATTGGCGACTGTTCCAAGGAGCACGGTTTTCTCGTCATTCAGGCATAGGCCATGGCCAGGCATCCATACCTGAATGATTAAGTGAATTTGATTCACAAGAGCCGTGTCCTTATTGTAATCGCCCGAGGGGGGTATGAGGATCTGGGTGTCATCTGCATAATTAGGGTAGGTGACACCCAGACTGTCCAATTTGACAAACAAGGGCTTTGTGAATATATTGTACATTGTTGGAGAGACACAGGAGCCTTGCGGTACACCACAAGTTATTGGTATAGGGTCTGCGGTAGCTAACAGAGAGAAGACTCTCATCGTCCTATTATTCAAGAAAGATTGGACCCAAGCTATCGTGTCCTTAGAAACATGAGCCGCAGAGGCAAGGTCTTTGCATAATGCTTCATGGTCCACCAAGTCCAAGGCGGCATACAGGTCAAGGAGGAGTAGCAAGGTAGTTTTCCCTTTGTCCTTAAGCTCGTCAATTTGGGTTTTTGAGTCGATTAGTGCCATTTCCATTCCATGTTGTGGCTTAAAGCCCGACTGGCAGACACCTAAGAGATGGTGTATCTGTATCTGAAAATGTGCTACCTTATCAAGTATTTTAAGTTGCAAAAGTACAATTGTGATCCGCCTGTAATTAGTCAGGATAGTAGGGTCCAGAGTTTGCCTTTGTAGCAAGGGTAAGACCCATGACTCTTTTAGGTTACTTGGAACAATGCTTGACAAGAAGGAGGCATTGATTAGTTTAGATATGAATGGCGCCGGGTCTCTGGCTACATCTTTGATAATCTGGGCTGGACAACTGTCTCCCTGGCACCTAGAAGGTTTCAGGGAAGAGGTGATTTTTTCAACTTCAAGAATAGAGACTTTAGAGAATCTAAATTGTTCTGGTGTATTAGTAGAGTGATTCGGCATTCTAGTATGTGTGGCAAGGTTTGGCAAGATGGCTTTCTTATCAGCAATCTTATTTTAAAGTAAGTCAATTTTGTTTGTTGGGCGTTCTGAATGTTAGAGCACCAGAGTTTTTCCTTCACAACGTTGTCTGTAGGTGGGATTGGCACTTCAATTTCTCTTAGAATCAAGTTTAATGCCTTAGTACTGGAGCTTGCTTTAGTAGTCCTTTCATTGTATGTGTCTTTTTTCGTGCAGATTATTTCTTTTTTATAGTTGGCAGCAAAATTAATCAGGTTAGTGTTGTTTTCTTCAGATGGATGGTGACGGCATGTGGCTTCTCATTTTCTTTTTTTAATCTAAGGGCTTTTAGTTGTGGTGTGAACCAGGAGTACAAATGAGCCCTAGGTTTACTTTTTCACATTTTTGGTGGTGCAATGATGTATAGAGCTTTAGACATAGGGCCTCATTACGAGGTATGCCGGTAAGGGAAAAATGATGCCGGTATGTAGATACCGGCATCATTTAACGTTCCATAGCATTCTGACCCACAAACCCGGTATTAACGGCACCGTTATGTACTGTGCCGCAAATAGCGGCATAGGCGCGTACACGCGCCTCTTCAGGCAGGAAATACCGGCATGCCTGTAATACGTGCCAATTACAACCCACGCAAACATGCAAAAACCGGCATCACGAACCCGGTAATAACGGGCTGCATGATGCAGGCAAAACAGGCATCGCGGACCACCCGCAAACAGCAACCAAGATACAAGGCAGCTGACACAGGTGCACACAATCCCCACAGGTGGAGTCAATGGAGGCTGTGCCAGTATGAACTGAGCACACCCACACACCACAACCCCCCCCACAGGTGAAGGCAATGTGGAGTGACCCAGTACAAAAGGAGCACACCTACACACCACACCCCTTCCTACACCAAAATGCTACCACTAGCATTTGCAATCATGGCACAGGAGGACATGCCTATACTGCTACAACTACAGCAACAACAGCAACAACAACAACAACAACTACAGCAGCAAGAACAGGCAGCACAGAGGAGATGCAGGAGGAGAAGGAGGGTGAGACAGGGCCAGCAATTACCACCAGCGCAGCCATCAGCGCCTCGTAGGCAGCCACCAATCCCTCGCACCAGACCCAGCCCATTCAACCTAACCCCTGAGCAGATCCACACCCTGTACCGGTTGGACTGTGACACCATCACCACCATAGTTGACATGATACAGAACGACATTGCCAGCCACATACAAATACGCACTGCCATCCCCCCACTACTAAAGGTGGTGTCTGAGCTACACCTCCTGGCCACAGGCACCTACCAACACACAGTGGGCCAGCTGCATGGCATTTCAAAACCACTATTCTCACGCATGCTGAACCAAGTGCTGGATGCCCTCCTGAAGCACGCAAGCACCCACATATCCCTACCACGGACTGCCCAGGAGATAGCTGAAACCAAAGTAGGCTTCCATGCACTGGCAGACATGCCCAATTGTGTTGGTGCCATCGACTGCACCCATGTGGAATTGGTAGTCCCCCATGCCATAGAGTCGGTGTACCGCAATCGCAAGCAATACCACTCCATCAATGTGCAAATGGTTTGTGACTCCAGCAAGGTCATCACCCATTGCTGCGCCCGATTTCCTGGATCCACACATGATGCCATGGTACTGCGCAACTCCACACTACCCCGTCACATGGAGCGACATGCAGGACCACGTGCCTGGCTGCTCAGTGAGTTGCACAACAGGCCCATGGCCATGCTGTGGGGTACTCATGTGTGCGGATGCAGAGGGGGGGGCTACTGCACCCGGGTGGGAAAGGGGGGATACTTCACCAGGGTGGGAAAGGGGGGGCTACTTCACCAGGGTGGGAAGGGGGGATACTTCACCAGGGTGGGAAAGGGGGGTCAATAGTACACCTGGGTGGCAATAGCCAGTGAGTGGAGAATGAATGCAGAGCTAAACACTCCTCACCTGACCCAGCCAAACGGAAAATGACACATCACTGGGCCACATATCAGAAATAATGCATATGGATGACAAAAAGAGGCACAACCGGGGCACCATGGTGATGGCAAGCAATGTATGACTGAATAGGATAGCAACTGTAGCAATGCGGCTAGTGTGACCATGCATAGTGAAGAGTATACAGCATGAATTGAAGGCTAAACATTGTCTCACTGCCACAGCACATCTGGCTCAGCATGCATGATTACACCCTGCATCATCTATTCAACCCCATCCAGTGTTCCACACCTCTTTACAGTATACATTCCATATAGGTGACTATTTGGTACACGTACAGGGACATGTGCATGCCCACACCAAATAGCTGCTGCCATGACCGTGCTCCCTGAAGGTGGCAGTTCAGAGTGACACACACCTATTTGTATCTGCTTGCAGGTGATGGAGGATATCCCTTGAGGCTGTGGCTACTTACCCCTGTGCGGAACCCGCAGAACAGCCATGAAGAGGAGTACAATCGTGTGCACACTCGTACCCGAGTGGCCTGTTGAAGGCGTGGTTCCGCTGCCTAAGCAGGTCTGGTGGGGCACTCCTATATAGGCCTGAGATCACCAAGATCACCATGGCCTGTGTCATGCTGCACAACATGTGTGTCCGAAGGAATGTACCATTGCCACCTGACATTGACATGCATGGGCCGGGTGAGGATGAAGGGGATGGAGACGGAGGCGAAGGAGCCCCCCTGCCAGTATGTGATGCACGGGACGGCCATGCTGTACGCCAAGCACTAATTGACAAATACTTTTGAAACACAGGGACGATGAATGACTTGTGTCAGTCAGACACTGGGCCAATGTTAACATGCACAAAGGGAATGTTGGTGGTTGGGCACTGAACACTGTAACGCATTAAATGGATGAACACGAAAAATAACAATGTCCAGCCATGGATTTTTCTCATCGCAATTTGTATTATTTGTAACAGCAAAACTGTGCCCACTACCGCCTCCCTGAACCCCCCAACAAACTCCCTCACCCACCCCACATACCCCAGTGAATAGGCCAACAAACTCCCTCACCCACCCCACATACCCCAGTGAATAGGCCAACAAACTCCCTCACCCACCCCACAGATCCCAAATGTCCCCATGTGTGCAACCAACAGTGTTGCCTTCACCATTGTAGTTCCTCACATATTGTCATTTACCATAATGTCATTTCTTTGCGACTTTTGGGTCTGGGGGTGCCATGGCCGAGTGCCGTGCGCTCCTGCACGTTAAGCGCACAGGGCTTGATTGCACCGAGGTGGAAGGGGATGACGTGGTTGAGGTGTCTATTATCAGTCCCCTGGCTGGGCCATGGTGTGGCTGCTGCACTTGCGTGATGTTCGCAAGAAGGGCCTGGGTCTTTGACCCCATGCACTCCCGGAATGCACACATGGACACCTCCACGGCAGCTGTATTGGCAGCAATGGCCATGGCTATGGCCTTCATGGCCTCATCACCAGCGACGTCCTGTTGTCGCATTATCTGTAGCATTTCTTCTTGGTGGGCCTCTACCCTTGCCAGACGGACCTCGAAGGGGGTTTCAGCCGCAGGTGTAGTGGTGGCTGGCGGGGTGCTGGAAGGCAGGGTGGTGGAAGGCAGGGTGGTGGCTGGCGGGGTGGTGGAGGGCTGGGTGGTGGCTGGCGGGGTGGTGGAAGGCATAGTGGTGGCTGGAGGTGGTGGAAGGCACCTGCGTGGGGTCCTCACCCTGGGCAGTGTCCTCCTCTAAGATTCCAATGTTGATTCTCCAAGGTCGGAGTCATGCAGACATGGGTCATCCTGGCTCTCAGTCTCCACAGGTGGGGGGGTGCTGGGAATGGGCGTTGGGCTGGGCGTTCCGGACATAACCTCTACCTCTTCAGCCACCTCTGTGGACACGACGTCCGTGGTGGCCGGCGGAACAGCTACCACTGTCGCAGCAGGTGCCCCCTGCAGGGTTGATGCCTTGCGTGGCACACTGGGTGTGGCTGCAGGCAATTTCTTGGACGAGGGGGTGGCGGTGGCCCTGTTCCCCTTGCGTGCACGGGATTTGCTCACACCCCTGTCCTCTGTTCCACCTTCCTCATCGGTGCTGGGAGATAGAAGAGATGCAGGTCATCAGTGATGTTGTGAAATGGCAGCTGTGATGGTTTGCGTTGTGATATTTTCATACATACAGGTACAATTTCATTTCTGTTGTGTGGCATTTGGTGTACTGAGGGGACATGTTGGCAATCATTGCATGGCTGGTGGCATTGGATTCTTTTGTTGTCTGGGGGGGGGCATGGGCATGGTTGGGTCATGTTGCACCTCTGTTGGGATTGGAATTTTCACTCATTATGCGTGTGGTGCAGGGGGTGGCACTCCTTATTCTATTGATTTGTTGATGTCGCCTTGGGACATGCATTGGCGTGCCTAATATGACTTCAACATCACTTGTGTCACATCATGTTTTGTTTTGCGTGGATGTGATGGTTCACTCACCTTCCTCTGTTGTAGTTGCTGCGCCAAACTCCTGGTCTCCTATCCCCTCTATGGATTCCGGGTCGATGAATTCACTTGCAATCTCCTCCCATGCAGTGAGCATTACAGGGGAGTGTGTGCCACCGCCTGTCGCCATTGCGGCCCTCCGGTTCTCCAACAGGATCTTCCGGACCCAGAGGCTGAGGTCGTCCCAGCGCTTTCGGCAATCCCGTATGCTCCTTGGGGTGCTCCCCACTTCCGACACCCTCGTAGCAACCTCCTGCCACACCTCTTTTTTTTGGGTTTGGGCTGCATGCTTAAGGTCTGTGCTTCTGATGATATAAGCATGCTGTTTGAGGGTGTTTGCCAGCATTGTCAGTTCAGCATCACAAAAACGCTGCTTCCTCTTCGTTTGGGTGCTTTTTCTGGTGGCCTTCGACATCCTGATTGAGTTGTGGCACTCAACAACACGGGTGTAGTGGTGGTTATGGAGGATGGCAATGGATTGTGTTTTTAAAGATATCCGGCGGCCCATTTCCCGTTCCTGCGCGATGACGTAATTTCCGGATCCGGTTTTTACGTACACGGTGATACCGTGCCGGTATCACCGTGCCGGTATTCAGGTGTTGGTATGAAGCGGTAACGCTATGGGCGTGCCGCGCGATGCCAGTATAAGGGGGTTGGTGGCACCTTACCGGCATGGCGGGATTGACACTACTGGCATGGGGGAACGCGCGTGCTTGTGCACTTGTAATCACCCACTGTTAGCGGGTTCATACGTGCACGGACACGCTCATTCCGGCATGCCGGAAATGGACCTGTTCTTACCGGCCAACTCATAATGAGGCCCATAGTACTGTTATAAGCCTCAACTGAATATCAGGATCAGAGACACTCAATAGTGAGTTGAGGGAGAGGATGATATCTAGTAATATCGTATCCACCGGAATATTTCATTTATTCCTTTTTGGGAGAGGTGATGCTTGTCTTTGGACACTTGACTATTTATTGCTAAAGTTAATGCTATCAGGAGGTGATCTGTCAAAGGTTGAGGAGTTATAGAGGTGATAGAGGTTTCACAGTTCAGGTCAGTCTAGTGTTCTGCCTTTGACATGGGTGGGCTGAGTCACTCTTTGGGTGAGTCCCTGTTCCAAGAGTATGTTCGACACTGTGTGAGCATGTTTGTCGTTGGGATCATTGAAACCAAGATTGAAATCCCCCAACAGTAATACTTCTGAGGAATCTTTGGTATTGTCTGATAGAATTATGGAGATGTCCTCCTCAAAGGTAACAATGGGTCCCGGAGGTCTGTACACTAGGTGTATTGTTAACGTGCGCAAGTTGCAAATAGGTACTTTAGCTGTGAGAATTTTGCAGGATTTAAATGTCGGTGATGGGACTAATTTTATGGCCAGGTTAGCTTTGGCGATGAGGGAAATGACTCCTCCTCTAGTGTCAGCTCTGTCAACTCTAAGAATATGGTAATTTTCTGGACTGCTAGAGAGAGGGCCTGACCTGCAGCTACATGCAGCCATGACTCTGTGATTGCTAGGAAGTCAAGGTTGTCTATTGAGATCAGGTCCGCTATTTCAGTGGCATGTGCCACTAAGGATCTAGCATTTATTAGGGCACTTATCATATTAGTGGAGTTTTTAAGTTCCTGGAGGTCCATAGGTTTAGCCTGACTTACTTTTGTCTTTAAGTGATTTTTTGTTTTAGGATTCTGGGTGTTAGATGTGGCAGCATTGTTTAATCTGTAGAGAGATTTGGCCTGAGGGGTATTTCTTTTGGGTATTATGGCATGGATTGGTTGAGGTGCTGATCCGATGCTCATAAAGACATGGTAGTCTGGCACGGAGTCTGTTATTTCTTAAGGACAGTGGGCAAGGTCTAGTAGAAGTGATTATAGAAGTGATCATCGTAAGGACAGGTGGTGAGGAGCTATTCAAGTCATAGCTAAGGTGAGATTGGTCAGATTTGATGGCAGATAGTAACGTCGATAAAGATTTATTATGATTAATAACTAATGATTTTGGGGCAATTTTTAGTGGAGGCAGATAAAGCGTAGAATTAATCTCCTGTGTGATGAGTGTTTTGTTGGTCATAGTCAAGGCCTTCTGGCCTATGATGTCGGTGCCTGTGACTAAGGTCTATTGGATGACTGCTAGCTTGGTATACAGTACTAATATCAGCTGGTCTATCATAGGATGCATATTTCAGACAGGATGTAGAAATCGTAGTCTATGGCAGAGCCTTCTAGGGGGATAGCAGTCCTTCAATCAATAATGCAAACATAATAATGAATCAAAAGCCAGTGGTAGTACTGGTAATATACAGGCGTACTAGGGATCAAAGGTGATATAATATATCCTAAGATAACAGATGTAGGCGAGTCATGTGCAAAGGCCTAAGGATCAATCAAAAACAAAGCAATCAATATATGCAAGATCGTAGAATTTCAACTGTGGGCAAGTACCGTGCACAGGCCTGAAGCACAGGCAGTATAGTCAATCATAAGTAATGCAGGCAATGTACAAGATCATAGATATTGAGGTATGGGCCAGTACTACGTACATGCCTAGGAGTGACAGGCAGCACAATGAGTCACAAACGGTCCCAATGGAAGGCAGTAGTAAGTGAAGGGCACACAACATGACTGATACTATGCTGCACCAGGCAGGTTTTTAAAAAAGGTGTGGCCCATCTCACAACGTGAAGCTAGAGTCAACCTAATGGCAAGGTTGATTGTTATCTAATGAGGGAGGTATTTATGCATATAAAAATAGCTTAGTGATAGAGTTGTTAGGCAGATTGTTTGTGATGGTACCAGTGGCAGTTAGAGTCAGAGGCCAGATGCCCCTATGGTACAATCAGGTACCAAAAAGTAGGGGCTTAGGAGCCACAGGTCGTGGGGCATTTGACTTGCATCGCAACCTTATTAGGCAGAATGCAGGTATGGGATCTTTGGGCGGGTTCATAGTGGTAGAGAGAACAATATAGTAGGGAGCAATTCAGGTTAAAGGGTGAATCCTTGTGGTGGCAGTGCATAGATCAAGCTCTATTGTGAAAGATAAGCTTGAAAAAATGTACATCAAGATGAGTGGATGGAACACTCCAAGCAGGCAGCACTTACCAGCAACCCTTCAGGTCGGGATGTCACAGCGGATATGTGCAAATGTGCGTGCTTCAGCAAAGCGTAGTCTGTAGTTCAAATAGGGGCAGGAGGATGGTTAGCAAAATGGGCAGAGATACTGGTAACTCTGGACAGGCTCAGTACAGAGGGCCTTATACTCTGGACCTTGCCTGATCGGGCCTGCTTCCGCCTCCGGCAGACGTAGGTTGTTCTTAAGGGCTACGTTGTAGAGGTTGCCTAGCAACCATGTAAACAAAAATGTTACAGGTTGGCGGCGCCCATCTTAGCTTCTCTTCCTATCAGCTGGACACACAACGTCTACTACGCAAGTAGTTTTACACAGCCTGGTGCATCGGACACACGCACAAAAGTGCTACTGCATGGAGGCACAGCTAGGAATGGTGGATGGCAGTGATGCTGGTTGGGGAAACTGCTCCGGCTGCCGTGGGGTGGCGAAGATTGCAGATAGCATGTGGAGAAGTCCTTATTCACAAAGCTCTGCAGTAGCAGAGTGCAGGTGTTGAGGCTCCTGCCCTTCGGTGCATATGGTCTAAATCATGTTCTGTTGTGATCGCAGGGGATCTGAATGTCAGAAATCTGCATTGTCCCTTTTTTCAGTCATACAACTCGTGAAGACACTAAGTCTACCTATACACAGTAAATTGTATGGTGAAAACCCATATTGATTATATCATTACTGATTCTGTCACCAAATCTAGGTGCAGTGATGTGACGATCACTGTCAATAACCAGAGAAACCATGCTGAACTTAATTGGAAATTGTACTTCTCTGCTCCATATAAACAAAAACTAATGGCTGCTAATTTAGACACAGACTCTAAATGCAACTGTATAAATTGGTCTGCAACAAAAATAAAGGTCACCAACAATGCAATGTGGCAGGGCAAACATGATATACATGCTGTTGTGCCAACAGCAAAATGGGACCTCACACGTTTTGGTACATGTCCACACCAGTCCAACTGGGACTACAGTTCATGGAGGCACGGTCTTTAGAGGCACAGCAAAAAGCAAAATTAGACAACCATATGATGCCATCATTGCTGAAAAGAAGAAGGCTTACCTCAAAGCAAACACTTTGGTTAAAAACAGTACAGTAATTAGCCCTGAGAATAAATTGTCCCAAATACATAATTTAGCTACTAGATACACGAATTGGCACAAACAACATAAACATTCTGTTAACAACTCTAATTGACTATGATTATGTAGTTGATTGAAGTCACACGACAGTAAAGCATTTTGGTCTAACTTTACCTATTACAAGAAGGGTGTTACCCCTATTGAATTAAATCCTGAATCTGAAAATAAATGCATGGATTATTTTGCTGATTTATACTTTGATCCTGAGGCACCATATGCCCAAATGAAAATGAACACCACTAAAACTAGCATGACCAACTTCAATATAGATGAGGATTTATTGAGTAACATCATTAAGAGATTGAAATCTCCTGTGCCCCAGGTCTCGATGGTATAACCAACATCGTACTAAAGGCCCATTCTGATCTTTGGGCCTGGATACTTGGCCTTCTTTATAAGCATATAGAATCAACTGGTTTTATACCCCATAGTTGGTCTGAATTTGCTTCCATACTGTTGCATAAACTCTCTAGGTGGGCTGATTAAAAAATAAATACTTAGCCTCTTTCTGACAGGCTTTAGAAAAAAATATAACACCATCTCTAACATATGAGCCCTGCAATACTTAGCAGCTGAAACAGAAAAAATGAACAGGCCATATCTTTATTGTTTTTGTGTGGATTTTCATTAACATAATAACTGTCCACCTAGGATCAATGGCGTAAAGATACTGTGGCTTTCTTACACTGACAATATAATAATGTTCGACCTTACTCTAATATAAATATAGCCACATCAATAATTGTGCATTTGAGTAAAAAGAGCAAAGATAGAGGGAAGGCATCCTCGTTAGAGTCACTGAATATAACTATCTGGATTTATCTATCAGGAAAAGGTCACCACAAAAGCATGGAGAAGGCTGGCCATAAAACATTACATTGTTCAGCGTGGTGGTTAAAATATTGAAGGCCTCTTGGAGGTGTACCGTGCAGTGTGGTTCCATCCATATTTTATGGTTTGGTATCCTTCGAACACAAGCAGATTTACTGGTTGGAAACAGTTTGAGGGAAAACTTTTGAGATCTGTTATAAATATACCAAACTCAGTTCCTTGTGACTCGAGTTTGGGGTTACATTGTTAATTACACTATGGGACGCCAAAGATCATTATTATATACCAGGTTTTTGAGTAGCAGTCAGAATTCAAATGATCTGCTTTTGCTAATGGGAAGAAGTGTTGGCAACTTGAACACAAATAGTTTTGTTGCTGATTTAAAGAATACTGCAGTAATATTTATTGGCCAATTATTTTTCCCCCCAGATATGTTAACATCAGATCCTAACTTTGAAGTCAAAATAAAAAAGAAAGCTAGGTGTTGGGATTTATCGAACAATGTTGATAAACTCCATGGTAAACACCGGTATAACGACTTGTCTCGACAGAGTTTCTGTATCCATTTGACCACTACTTACTTGACTAAACTGTTCCCTACTGATCTTAAATGTTTTGTCCTGTACTTGCGACTTACCTTGTTGCCCACTATGGACTTTGTTGGTGTTTGCTTGAAAATCCCTTACGAGAAAAGGCTTTGTCGACTCTGACATATTGAAGTTGAGTCTTGTCGTCACGTCTTGACAAACCTTACGTCTCTGTATACCTTTTATTTAATGTGGACACGCTGATTTCATTACCAACATTGAGAATTGCTCAGGTGACCAATTCTGGTCTGCCCTTTTGGGGCAACATCAATGGTCGTAGCAGCAGCAGCTTACAACATATGGAGGGAAGTGCGGAAGACAGTCCAAATGCACTAATATTGACAGTACCCATATGGCGGATAACCTGTTATTTGTTTTCTTTAGGAATAATGCAATCATGCGTTATTAATTGTTTTATTACTATTTGTTTTATTTCTTTATTTCTATTTTGTTTTACTGTTTTATTGCTTCTTCTTTTTATCTTAGTTATACAATTTACTATTTACATGCTTAATGTTGCATATTAAACTAAATGCACAACAAAAAAACATGTTGCACATTTACTTTTAATAATATGTTCATCCGGTTAAACTTTTTTTTCACACTGTGATCTTTATGAAAAGGAGACACATTTTGTATGCGTACAAATTAGTATAAGGCTAGAATGGATGCATTAAGTAATTAGCTATTTGATGGTGTGTTTGTAGTGTAATGTAATTAAGGCATATTTGTTTTGTGTGTGTGTTTATATTTAAAGTAGTAAGATACCCATTGGCATATTCTAACTGTATATTATTATAGTGTAATGTTATTAATGCATATATGTTTTGTGTGTTTGTTTATATTTCAAGTAGTAAGATACCCACTGGCATATTCTAACAGTCTATTATTGTAAATATTAATTACAAGTATAATTTAATGACTACATTTTGGTTTAATGACTTTTAAGTAGGCGTTTTCTGCATTTACTGGTAACCTTTGATTAGGAGTAACACATTGTTGTTACAACCACTTATTTTTTCACATATGCAGTATAATCGCATAAAGTGGTTGGGGCACCAGTGTGATGCATACTGTTGTGAATGATTTGTTGACAATCTTAAAGCATTAATATTTCATATTGGGCATAGACAGATATTTAAATGTTTTAAACATTGTCTGAATTGCAAAATGAGCATAATTTGCCATAACATGTATTTTGGAGAACTTGATGAAATTGATTGTATTACAATTTGGTATACATACATATACAAATAATTGATTGGGAACATGCTCTTGAGAAACATGGCTGCAGAGACTGCATGCATGTTTCCAAGTCTAGGACATTTGTAGGATTTAATTTAGAAGTATGTGTTCCGACTCTAGATATGCTAGTAAATACATTAGGAATTCTTGTGGATCCCCCTGTGGTGAATTTTACAATTCTTGCACAGTGGACCAAATCATGTCTTATTTCTAAAAGTGTGAGGGTTCTTAGAGGCATTTATGTGCATGATGAGGGTTTTGTAAGTAAATGTTGTCCTTGATTGGTGGCAATTGGCGGCAATGGGAATAGAAGATTGGTTGCAACATCTGCATAGCAATTTACTCCAGTTGTGTTGCTGAATTTAAAAGTAATAGACACTCTGATCTCTGTTTGGTTTGAAGGTATTGCATTTCTTTTCTAGCGATTAAGTGGAGATGTGATATAGTTGTTGTTTGTACTAGTTATCTAGTTGTCTTTTTAAAAGTGTCTTTTTTGAGGTACAGACAGTGAACGCAATATATTTCATTCTAGGGTGCAAGGCATGTCAGCGTTGTCTTTGTTTGCATCAAAGTGTTCGACGAATAGACCAGTGAGTGTACAAAGTTGTGAAAGTGATACTTAACTCATACCTTCTTTGGAGACAGTGCTGCCAATGTCTATAAGTGCATGGGTGAGGGTTAGACCTTGTGACTTGTGAATGTTAACAGCATATGCAAGAGACAGAGAGAATTGTTCTCTGCATACGTACATATCTGTAAAAATAAGGAATTCTGCTCTGGTTCAGGGAATTGATTAGGTTTGTTCAAGTTTGTCAATAATTGATGATGACAAACTGTATATTGTTTTTGTTTGGATACGTTTGTTAGCCAACTACTGCTCCAATAGCTCCATTGACTAAACCTTGTTCTACAACAAGGTTACATTTTAGGATCAATATGCAGTTTAGTGAGGGAATTAATACTTGTTCCAATTCAGCTGTTTTTGAGATAGATATTTCTAGGTTATTTAGTCATGTCTTTTGCTTGATGACACATAGGGAGTTTCATGTCATGCACTTCCAGTCTGTCTGTGCAGATATTATTGTGGACTAAGGGTTGCATTTCTTTTTTGAGCATTGTTTCATGACATTGGTCACAGTTTACAAGGGTTGGCATAAGACACATACATTGTTGGTTTTGTTCTGCTAATTGTTCAATTACATCAGGGGCAGATGTGTTTTGTGCATACAGCTCAGTCATTAATCTCCTTTTCGAGAATGACTTTGCGTCTAAACACACCAATTCTAATGTTTTTCAAAATGTGAGTATATGTCGAATCTGTAGACTGATGCATGTTTTGTGAAAGTTCTATGTAGCCAAAATGACCCCAATGATTGACATTGCCTATCCTGCCGAGTGTAGTGTGGCATTATTTGTATCCTGATGCTTCTCCAAAGGCAATGGTATTTTTTCCTCAAAACAGTTCTTTGTATACAGTTATTAGAACATCCTGCATTTTTTGATGTATTTTGACAAGCGTTAGGTTGGAGAGTATGCTTACGTCATCTACTAGGAGAACTTTCACTTGTTGTAAAATGTTGTGTAATTCAGTTGCAGCTTCTGCTGACAATGTGTTTTTTCTTCTTCATTCCAAGTGATTCTTAGCATTCCTGTAAGCGATTGTTGACTCCCTTCAGGAGTGTCTGTATCTTGTCTTTCTATTTCTTCTCCTTGTTTGTGTACATTGTCTAACATTTCTTTGTATTGTTTAAACTGTTTACTCATTGATTTAAAGACTCAAATCCAGATGCTAAAAGATAAAGGTAAATCTGCCCTTCTCTTACTACTTGACCGATCCGTGGTATTTGACCTAGTGAACCATGATATTCTATGCAAGCACTTGTCATCTGCTGCACTTTTCTCTGACCAAGCCAACTCCTGGATTAAATTGTTCCTCAGTAATAGATCCATGAGGGTCTTTGCACTATCTGCTTCAGCCCTACCTACGCCAGCCTCCTGTGGAGTCCCACAAGGATCGTGTGTGTCCCATACACTCTACAACGTTTTCACCAAGCTACTATTTGATATACTCGACTATCGGGGTGTCACGTATACGTCAAATATGGATTTCTAAGCACAGTTTATGTTTAAATGACGATAAAACCGAACTATTATTACTCAACTCACCATCCAAATTAAATAAACTAGAAGTATCCTTCAAAACATTCATTATCGATGGAAATATGATTAATGTAGCTAACGATTTGAAAACATTAGGCATCTACATAGACTTTTGCAATGCGCTATACTTAGGAACGTCCCAACAGAATATAAATTAAATGCAAGTCATTCAAAATAACGCAATTAGATGAGCATGCAACATCCCAAGGAAACACCATATTACTACAACTAGACAGAACTTAAAATGGCTGAATATCAAGCAAATAATTGAACTTAAAGCACTCTCACTTACACATAAATGCCTATACAATCAAGCACCTATATACCTCTGTGATACGTTCTCACGCCACACATCTTCACGACCTAGCAGAACAGCACAAACACATTGTGTTGTCATACCTCGTTTTAACCAACAAGGGGTGGGCGGAGTCAGTTTCCCAGTCCTCGCTGCCAAAAATGGAATGAGCTCCCTATCGTCATTAGAGCAGAGCCTTTGTTCAAGATATTCCGGAACAAAATTAAAGCCAGGCTCCTGGATCAGGACCACAAGCAAACCTTGCGATAATATATGCCCTACATCAGTAAGGTCATTGCTGTATGTATGCATTGTAAATTGTATATTCACTGCCATTGTTTATGTACTTTCTTTGTATACTACCTTGAAATGTCCCATTTGTAGTCATATGACTGTAAATTGTAAGATTGTATACCATGTAAGTGAAGCACTCAGTTGCCTCAGGGTCTTGATGCACTATACAAATAAATAAATACAAATACAAATGCACTTCTCATTTGGTATACTGTTTCTTTTGTCTTGAATGCAGCTTCAAATGTGTCATGATCACCTAACAATTCTTCCTCTTTACTCCACAGGTTTGAATAGTTGCAGTAGGCTCATGTAATTTATTTATCTATGTAAATTTAAAAGCTAATTTGACATGGTTAATTAGACTGGCTGAGACTGCCCTCACAATGTATTACTGAGTATTTGCCTGTTGTCTCATTTGGCATGACAACATTTTGTTATTTATAGTTTTGAGCTATATCATACTTGCACACGATTTTCCATAATTCTGTTTGGATAGTATGGGTCTCATTACAAGTTTTGAGGTAGCCATGCTGTTCTTAGCAGCATGGCTGCCTCCAAACTCTGTCCTGGTCTGGGTCCCGAAAAAATGGAATTACCAGGCCATTCCGACTTTTGCAGGCCCGGTAATTCCCATTTTCAGGACCCGGAACTGGTACATTCCCATTCTCATTTGAGCCCCCATAGGGCTCAATTGGAATGGGGAGGATGCTAACAATGGACCCGTTAATGACGGGTCCGTTGTTAGCATTCTGGACTGCTCACGGGTGCCGGTATGCATGTCTGGTCAGGCCCAGACGTGCATACCAGCCCCCGTGAGCAAACTCGTAATGTGGCGGACCGGAACGAACAGTACCGGTACCTTACTGGTGCTGTTCATTCCGCAGCCGGCAGGGTCATAATGACCCCATATGTGTCAATCAGATTATTTGTTTTAGATATATTGACTGTTGGCACATACTGTAACTATAGATTCAATGGGGGTCATTACAAGTTTGGAGATAGCCATAGTGCTATTAGCTATCAGCGCCATGGCTGCCTCCAAACTCGTGTCCGGGTCCGGGTTCTCAGAATGGGGATTTACCGGGTCATTCCAACCTTGGAGGACCCGATAGGTCCCCATTCTGAAAACCATTCCCCATTCCCATTCGAGTCCCCATAGGGCTCAATGGGAATGGGGAAGGAGCTACTAACGGGCCCGCAAATAGCGGACCCGTTATTAGCTCCCTGGTCCCTTAGCGGCTCCCACTAAGGGCAGCTGCTAAAACCAGACGGCCTTAGTGGGACCCGCTAAGGGACCTCGGAACGCGGCAGTAAGTGGTTAACGGCACCGGTAAGAATGCCTGTGCCGTTAACCCCTTACCGCCACACTCGTAATTAGGCCCAATGTCTTGGCAGGATGTAAGTACTCTTTTTTGCAATGAGGGCAAACAGGTTTGAGCCAGAGAATATTTTCCGATTTCCTGTACAGGGCTGTACCTGTTAAATGATCTGCAGCTTTGTAGGACCCAAATTGTCTATGTCAAAGTATTTTCATACCTAAACTGTATCATTTTTGTGAAAAGGGTTTTGCTGGATAATATGTCATCCCTACAGTCATTTAACTCAGTCTTCTCAGCTTTGGTGAGATTGGCTGTGATGTATCTTGCAACAGCAGTCGAATTGTCTGCAACAAATTGAATGACTATATTAGCATTCCACAAGAGGGCAATGATAGGATTGTAATCATTCATGTACTTGGATTCCTCATCTCTTTTAATGTTGAATGTGTTTTGGGGAGATTTGCCTTTTTACGCTGTGCCTTCCAGAATACAAGAAACTATTTACTTGACATTTGGCACAAACTGATAGAGGGAATTCAAAGCAACATTTTTTGAAGTATTTCCCTTTGTTTCTGTATCAAGGTTGGCAGTATTTGCCACACTTCTGTTATTGGAAACATAATATTTATGTCTGTAGGTTATTATGAATGTCTTCTGAAGGGATGTCACAGTTCATTTCCTTTTGTAAAACAGTGTCATCACTTTTGTTACCTAATTAGGAACATGTTTAATCCACAAAAGCATGATGTGTCTTGTTCTCCTCTGGGCAGATATTCTTTCCTCCAACAGAAGTGTTCTACTTCTCCAAGTGGAGGACAGTATTCATTAATATGGTAAGAATACAATAATAATAATAATAATAATACTACTACTACTAATAATAATAATAATAATAATAATAATAATAATAATAATAATAATAATAATAACAAATAAAGTGTAACATGGCAATAGAATGTATGGCAAAAATATCTTGAGACTTTTACAGGATCAAAAGAACTTAGTACCCCAGCACATTTTATAACTATTTCTTCTTTATTTTGGTTTGTCATATAGGAAGTCATCAGTCAACAGAGAGTAACAAACCAATTAGGTGTGCTTAGGTTCCTAAACCTGCATCGTGCATCAGCATGATGTCAGAACCAGTATTCTTTTGTACAACATATATTTGGCAAAAGATGTGTAATACTTGCCTAAAAGGACCTCATTACAGGGTAGGCGGTAAGGGTTTACCGGTACCGGTAAGGGCAACGGTACCGGTAAACCCTTACCCCCTTACTACGAGGTCCCTTTGCGGGACCCGACCTTAATGGCTGGTTTTACCAGCCGTTAAGGAACGGGCCCGTAAAGGGACCTTGGTGCTAATTACGGTACCGCAATTTGCGGTACCGTAATTACCTCCTTCCCCATTCCCATTGAGCCCTATGGGGGCAAAAATGGGAATGGGGAAGTACCTTGGTGAATGGGGAATTACCGCCCCCGCTCACCTTGGAGTAGGGTGGTAATTCCGCCATCCACCAAGGCGGACCTGTGCCAAAGTGCACAAAAAAATGCACACACAGCCTTGTTGACATTGCACCTTACTTTTTCCATTTGCGGACCAAATGAACCCCGGGTGCAGCCACATCTGTCTCTGGGCAATGTGAGTAAAAATTAGTCGTGAGTTGGAGAACATTTCCTTCATTTTGCCAAATGTCTCCTTCATTGAAAACTGCAGTTAAATTCCAGTTACATACCCTAAACTGTTCCCTCCACAATGAACAATGATAATGTCTGGATGTTGCAGTGTGACCAAATTGACACAAAATGGGAACAAGCCCACCTACTTCATGCCAGGCACTCCATACCATTGAACATGAATATCATGAAACCCAATATTTTCAGCCACTCCACATTGTTCTGAAAACACCTTCAACCAATCGATCCACGAGTCCCCCAAAATCCACACACTTTGCCTCCTGAAAAACATAGTCATAGCCATAGCCATCTACACTCCTCTCAGCAAGCACATCTTCTGGCAAACTCTCTCCTTGCATACCACAGCCAGTAAACCTTATTGGCTAATCGCCTGGACTGCACAGTCCCATTTCCATGCCTGGCAACCTCAAAAGACCCGGGTGTGGCACAAGCTGTCCACGAGCTAACGTGGTGTCTGCGGACAGATCGTCCAATTCAAGGGGGTGGGGAGAGAAATTAAATGCAAGGTACGTTATGTACTCTTTAGTGGTAGCTCTGAAAAATACTCTTTTTATAAGGGGGTTTGAACCTCTTCAATGCATTCCTTACATTATAAAGGACAATTGTGTTTCCAATATTTGAACAGTGAATTCTATCTGGAGCAAAACAATTCACACCCTGAGAATTGATATTATCATTCTCAAAAGATGACATTCCTAAACCATACAAAAAAGCAGATACATCTTTATTGACAATCTGTATTGATATTTTGAGGACTGAAAATGTTTGTTTGACATCTCAATGTGCATCTCTGATTTATTTCTGAAACAATTATCTTAGTATCAGGAAACAGTTGCACAAGGCTTTTAAATAAAATCATTCAACACAACTTACAGAGACAGTGGGATCACCAACCCCAAACTGTCCCCTCCACAATGGACAATCACAATGTTTGGACTTTTAAAATACGCCATACTCTCACAAAAGGAAATCAAACATGCCCATTTTGAGCCACATACTGCATGCCAGGAAACTTGCACTTCTGGCAACCCAATATTTCCGAGGATGCCATGATTCTCAGCATGTACATTCAATGAATTGAACGAATTGAAGAGTCCCCCAGAATCCACACTCTGCCTCCTGAAAGACACAACCATAGCCATAGCCACCTGCACTCCTCTCAGCAAACACGCCTTCTGTCAAAATCTCTCTTTGTATAACACACTAAGGAAACATTATTTGCTCATCCCCTGGGCTGCACACTCCCAGTTCCATGCCTGGCATCCTCAAAAGATAGAGATGTGGCATGTGCCATCCACAGATAATGCAGTGTCCATGGACAGATTGTCCAATTCAAGTTAGTGGGGAGAGAAATTAAACACACTGTAAGTTATTTACTCTTGAGTGATGGCTCTGAGAAGAACCTTTTTTTGTATTTTGATTATTTTTTTGCAGCTTTTCAGATTGTATTCCGACACCTATTCACATGCACTCTACATCATTTTCACACCACCTCACACCCCTGCGCTTCCTGCGAAGTACTCTCAGCAAAAATGCAACTCTCCAATAACCGCACGCTAGCCATTCACCTGATCTACAGGCCCCCAGGTCCCCTGGGAACCTTTGAAGATGACCTTACTACCCTCATAGCGAACAATACCCAAAAACACTCGCAAACGCTGCTGATGGGCGACTTCAACATCGGCTTCAACGAGCCAGGCAATAAAAATGCCCTTTCTATAACAGCTATCCTAAATGACCAAGGCCTTACCCAAAAGATTCTCTCCCCCACACATGCTAAAGGCAGAACCCTTGACTGGGTCTCAGAACTCAACTGTAACATAGTCACCACCTCCATCACCCCTCAACTATGGACTGACCACTTTCTAATAAATTTCACTGCCACACTTGACCTCCCCAGTCCCAAGACTATCAAAATGATACCACCACTCCCTACCAGAAGCAAAAAAGATATTACTACAGAAAAACTTATCCCCCTCCTCCTGCCCACTATTAACGGTCTGAAGGACAACACTCACCCAGACACACTAGTAGACACCTTTAACAAAGCTATGTCTCACGCACTAGACACCATTTCACCTGCAAAACTACGCAAAGCTAAGCAAGAAGCCCACCTCAACGCCTGGTTCACCCCCCACCTTAAGGACCTTAGAAAGCAGAAACGAAAACTCCAAACCATCTGGCGTAATTCGCCCACTAACGACAACAAAGCCAAGCTAACCCAAGCTACAAAACACTACAAGTCTGAAATTATCGACACCAAAAAAAATGTATTCAATGACAGAATTACCAATGCCAAATCGAATACCAAGGAACTATTTGCCATCCTCCGGGAAATGGAATCCCCTATCCAAGCATCTGACACGGTCCCAAAGGACAAGATATGGTGCACTAATATACAGAATGCCCTATCTAACAAAATCTCCACCCTCCAACTTAAAATAATGAACAAAAAAGACACCCTCTCTCTTACTGATCAACAACTGCCTCCAGTAACTGAACCTACCACTATCCCCCCTTTTAGCTTTAAACCCATCTCCATCGTCGACACTGAAAAGGCCATCCTCTCACTGAAGCCCTCTAACTGTAAGGGCGACAGCTGCCCAGCTCAAATAATAAAGGACGCTGCCAGAGACTTAGCCCCTTTCATCTCAAAGCTTATTAACTCATCCTTCAAATCTAACACAGTGCCAGCCAACTTAAAAGAATCCTGGGTCCTCCCCCTTCTCAAAAAACAAACCCTCGATCCTTCTATCCCGACTAACTATAGGCCCATTACCACGGTACCCTTCCTACTAAGAATTATCGACAGAGTAGCCTATCTCCAAATTCAAGAGTACCTAGAAGCTAATCATCTACTAGGCTCGCGCCAATCGGGCTTCCGCCCTCTCCATGGCACGGATCTCAAAACCAAAATGGAGGAATTTAAGGATAATGGGAAAACAGCGTTGCTACTCTTACTGGACTTGTCAGCAGCTTTCGATCTGGTGGACCATGCAGTCTTATGCAACCACCTCAAGCTGGCTAACCAACTTCACAGGAGATGCTATAGCATGGGTCCAATCCTTTCTAGCCAACCGGACTATGAGAGTGTTCTCCTCCACCACCTGGGCTGACCCCATCCAAATCACATGTGGAGTCCCACAGGGCTCCTGTGTCTCACCCACTATGTACAATATCTTCACCAAGCCATTGTTCGACAAGTTGGACAGCCTGGGCGTCACCTACACTAATTACGCAGATGACACCCAGATCCTCATACCCCTTTCGGGCAACTATGAAGTGGACTTGGCTCTGGTGAATAAAATTTACATCCTCATTCAAGCATGGATGGCCACACATGGCCTCTGCCTGAATGACAATAAAACTGAAATCCTGCTCCTCGGTTCAGACCACAAACTATCCAAACTCACCCCGGACTACACCTCATTTAACATTGATAACAATACTATTAAGGTTATGCGCGAGGTCAAAACGCTGGGTTTTTACCTTGACTCAGCTCTCACCCTCAAAAAGCAAGTGAATTCCCTCGCTTCCTCAACTACATACACGTGTAAATTCATCCGTGCCGCCAGACCCTTCCTGTCCAGTGCCAGCTGCCTCACCTTGGCCAATGCCCTTGTCATGTCCAGACTCGACTATTGCAACGCCTTATACTCAGGTGCCAACAAGTCGGTCACTGATAAACTCCAGAGATTGCAAAATAACGCTCTTAGAGCAGCTCTGAACATCCCACGCAGAGAACATATCTCCAAACACCGGATAGGAGCCGTTGGCTAAAGATAAAGGACAGAATCCTACTTAAAACTATTTCCCTCACTTCTAAATGCCTCAACAATCAAGCACCCCCCACCTAGCGGAAAGAATCAACTGGAGACCCTCTAACCGACTGCCGAGATCTGCCAACACCTTCCTACTGCAAGTCCCCAGATTCAAACTTACCACAGCGGGCGGTGCAAGTTTCCCAGTTAGAGCTGCACAATCATGGAACACACTCCAACCCGACCTTGGATGCCCTTTACCCTACACAAGATTCAGATCCTACGCTCTCAAATGGCTGCACAACAGCGACATGCAACGACCCTCACCCTAGTGGAAACGGCACAACCTGTTAAAATGTTGCTCTTTTGCGCTTAAACTTGATATTTTATATGCATTGTATCACCTACTGTAAGCAACCATTGTTTTTCTATAATAGCCTGTGTCAGGCATTGTAACTAAGTTTCGAGTCATCTTGTACTGCTGCGCCCGGATGCCCACGGGCTCGGAGCGCATTACCAAATAAATAAACAAACAAACAAACAAAACAAGAACTTTATGAGTGCATTTTGAATATTGTTAAGAGAGATTGCATTGCCACAATCAGTAAAATGTCATCCCAACACCAAGAATAAAAGAACATACCCCATTATTCACAAGACACCTTCCTGCATCTTATTGAGGATAAAACACATTGGGACATCTCCATAGTGGAGGCATATGTGAACAGATTACATTACCACATGGAAACAGTTCCATTAGTGCCTTCTTAATATCTTTCACTGCAATCTGCAAACTTATTGCACATGATATACACCAAAATATGTCCTCCACAATGCACCACAATTACACCTGGACAATGGAAAAGAGACATAGTTGTGCAACGTGCAAATAACATTTTCCAGTTTTGCCTAGGCACACCAGACCAAAAAGCCCCCACTCCCTCCAATCCAAGGTTAGCATGAAAGAATCTCACACCATCCACACAGTAATCCTTCTCAGCTGCACAACCACAGTCATCTTCCATACACACAGCAATGAAAATAACTGTTACCCTCTCTTCCTATAAAGCACAACCAGAAGACCTCATTGGCTAATCCTCACAGTCCCCTCTCCATGCCAGGCAGCCTTAACAGACCTGGATGTTGCATGCCCTGTCCACAGAAGACCACGCTGTCCATGGACACTGTAACACAGCACAGCCCTTCTTCCCTTTCCACTGTAATCTTTGCAGCACTCCCTCTTTGGCTACTGTCAAGCAGTCACACACCCATCCACCAATCACATCCAAAACCTCTACATCTAACTCTGCCATCTCAGTTAAACACTTCAGATGTACTGTTGAACACTCAGAGTACATGTCGCCTGTTACACCCAGGAACAACCAGAGGACCTCATTGGCTAATCCCCACAGTCCCCTTTCCATGTCTGGTAGCCTCAAAAGACCCAGATGTGGCATGCCCTGTCTGCGGAATACTGTGCTGTCCGTGGACAATGTAACACAGGACAGATCTTCTTCCTTTTCCACTGTAATCTTAACTCCCTCATTGGCTACTGTCAAGCAGTCACACACCCATCCACCAATCACATCCAAAAACTCACATCTAACTCTATCATTTTAGTTAAACACTTCAGATGTACTGTTGAACACTCAGAGTACATGTCTCCTGTTACTCCCAAGCATCTGCTTAAAAACTACTATAACAATCTCCAAGATTCCTCTTTGCAGATTCAATCACATCTGCATCTATCAACACAAAGTACAGGTATGCATATATCTTGCAAATTACATTTCCAACTCTTTTAGAAATACATATAAACAGCATCATACTTGTGTGTGTCCCACCTCCTGATATCAAGTGGCAGTAACTTACAATGCTGTGTGGTTGGACCTGTTTCTTTTCATAACAGTTTTAGAAATACGTATTTGCAATTTCAGCAGCAAGCCTGTGTCTTGTTTGAGAAAGAAAAGAAAACCACATTTAAGACATTTCCACAACATGTTTAAGTGCTAGATCCTGTGTGAAAGTTCAATATATAACCAGTACATGCATACTTGCCCATATGAGCCATTATAATGTATAAAGTGTTATTTACTTCTTTCATTCTGTCACTTTTAACACCACTTCTCCCAATAAAAAATGTACACAAAAACTGCCACAATGCAAACTCAAAACAAAAACTGCATGTATGTTAGTAAAGCATGGCATATACATGGAATGAAAAATGGCAAAATTCAATGCATTTAAAATACATATTTCAGCACCATTTCAAGTAGAATAAATAAATGCATGTATACATTTACAACAGCGCTGTGTGTAATTTTTAATAAATAAATTAAAGAAAATTTAACCAATTTCTCCAACATATTGTAATAAAATTCAGTGTGTGCAATTTCATTAACTTTCCCACACCTGCATACTTGCTAACATTCTCCTATCTAATTTGTACATGCTTATTGGCTTCTTGATTTTTCTCTGCATTCTGGGACTTGCAGTTTCTAATGCAAATAGTGCAACCACAACTCCCATAATACCAGGAAAAAAAACATCATTCAAAAAGCAACTTCACATTAAAATAGATGCCATTCACAAGCATGTTTGTATTGACAAAATAACACACTTTCACAAAAGTGCTACTTAAAAGTGTTCTACAAATGTTTTCCAAATCTATTTCTTTTTTAGAAAAAAGTTACACAAATGACTACTATACATCCACAAAACCATGTTTTACCTTTCATGTCTAGCTTCACAAAAAGGACAGCTTTTTAAACGCTCTGAATTTTCCATTCTCAATTATATTAAAATGTAACAGTTTCTTGCTCCACAACCGTGGGCCATACTTATCACAGGACCACTGGCCACATTAGCAATGCTGCGGGTGCTCTTGTGTCCCCATTACCATACAGTCCTATACAACTCCACAGAAACAGGGACTAATATTTTCCAGCACCTGCCTTTCCAGGCCAACAGGACCTTTAATATCCTTGTGCCACTGGAAAGTTAGCTACCAAGCAATTATTAGGAATCTAGTGGCAACCCGTCCGCAGCAATGGCAAGGTTACCACAATACTCATAATACGGTCCAATGTTACTAACTCTTCTTCCCAAAAACTCCTCCTACATTCCAAAATAATGTCTTCTTTTATAAAATTACTTCACCATTACCATACTTACCCACTATTTCTCTTCATTCCCAATTGCAGTGAAGACCAAGCTCCTAGAAGATAACAACCTACCTCCTGAAGACAACACCCTGATGAAAACTACTCTTCACATCCTACAAAGTAAGTTTACTAGTGTAGTAGTATTCTTTCTGTTACTCGAACAGTACAGTGCAGCCACACAATAGCCTACAAAATTCCTTTCAAACCAACAAAAAGTACTTCACTCTTATTCATTGCACCTCAGCAGGTACACTCTTTGTATTCTCATCTGAAAAACATCATCACAACATCCTCTATTATTGTGAAAACATTGTAATGTCCTTACTTATTTATGCACACTAGCACTCTCTTACGCACTAACCCAAGCCCTTCACACATCTACACACATGAGATACAACCTTCCCAACTAAACTAGCAGCCCATTGAACAATCATACAGCCCTTTATTCATGTCTGCCCTCATATTCACACATTCATTCACATTGCATGCAAATATATTCCACAACTTTCAAACCCACAATTTCCTTTATTCTCCTACGGACAGAACAGAATGCCTACAAAACAAATATATATATATATATATATATATATATTTTTAGAGCAGATGAAAATAAAAGCATGCAAAGTACTTATCCACCTCTTACTGAGCAACTTAATAGCAAGTATACAGACACAACTGCTAATACAGTCAGTCAACAAAACTGAACCAGCTATCACTCAAAAAATGAGGGCTCCTCTTCCAAAAAGTACAAATAAAAACAAATATATAAAGAAGAACACAGCTACCACTATATCTACCAATGTTAACGTAGCCACAGTTAAGCATTCCAAAAAATGTATTTTACAAAAAATGTTCCACCGTAGAGTACTTCAAAATCTTATTAAAACAGCAGAAAAGTCACACTTGACCCTTAACAATTACTGCAGAAGTTCCTGAAAGCTCTAATTAACAGTGAAATGATCCTCAAAAGAAAATTGTTTATATTAATTTTAACCAGAAGGAAACCACTAACAAAATTTACCAGTAAACTACAAAATGTACTTCTAAACATATGCAATGTCAACAAAGATACCTTAGCAAACTTCTCTGAAGGTGAGTGGATTAACAGAAGTAGCACTGAACCATATTTCAATGAAAAGTCTTATAAACAAGAACAGCAACCCCCAATTGCCATACATAGTAGTGGCCGAGGGTATGAAATGCTAGAAAATACCATTATGGCACAAGAAACCCTTATTGAAAACACGTCCCCAACAAACTTGGAATCAACTGTTCCTTCCTCCCAGCCAATATGTCCAGTCTTCAAATGGCCATGCAGCTCAATGTGTAACATACAGGAACAATCCTTGAAATCTTTACGACAATTCCTCAATCACTATGTGAAAGTAAAAGACAAAATTTGAATACAAAACTTTAGAAACCATGGACTCCTGCCCAGTGCGCAAATACACAGGACTGCGAGGACATTCATTAGCCTGCATTTCGGGACCTGTTTGCAAAAGCACCTTCGACCACATCAAAATGTTATCAGCACACCATTCCACTATATGGAATATTCTTCAGAGACTGTACTATGCAAAAAATCCTATTTTACAACTACAACATTTTAATAACATTCTCCTACAAGGAACAGCCAAATAACTTGTTCCTATTTTGGAAGTTAAGATGACTTTGACAATTCAGAAACATTAGCGAAAACCTTTCAGATGCTATTCTTCTAATAAACACGTACAAAAAAGAAATAGCAAAGTTTAAAAGCACACCCACTGAAGTACCAAACCACGTATGTGTGTGTTGTTGCAGAACTTATTATAAAAAGAGCACAACAACTGTAGATATGATTTACAAAATAGAAGACAATGCGTAATCCCAATGGTTACAATTAGCTCTATATTTTATAACAGAAAACAAATACAAAATAACTGACCCCTCAATACTTTCCACATACTGCAATGCAACACTTGATAATACCAAAATGCCTTAACAGGCTGTCACTAATAACTTCCTACTTGCCAAACCTCTCCAGTGGCTTAATTTGAGCGAGAGCAGTATAATCCAAACAGTACACCCATTTCAAACTATAATACACATTCAACCCAAAACAGTCAAATTGCCTCCTTCTAAATTACTAAAAAGGCATTTGTGGCAAAGTAGTTTATTTGCCATTAGATCTTAACATTAGATCTTAACATAAATGTAGAAACTCTAGGTGTGCATGGACAATAGATCAATCTTTGATTATCCTAGCTAATGGTGTAACAACGAAAGACAACACAATTTGGCAACATCTAGTAGACTTAAACACAGTTAAAAAAGCTCTACAATATCTAAAAGAAACAATGACTACTACAAATATATAAACATCGAACAGAACTTAAGGGAAACCACCCAAATAATTCAGGATTCTTCACCAACTGACCAATTTGAACTTGTAGATCCTATCTCAACATCCAATATTTGAGACCAGTTTACAATTCACCCACTAAACTCTAAACACACCATAGATGATGCATTAGATGCATTAGAAACATATCAAATGTGTCATGCCAAAGGATCTCCAATCAGAATATGGGAGAAAAGGGTAAAAGCAGACGCCTTTCCTATACTCTTTCCTATAGGAAAAGTGGGACGAAAAATCCACACAAATAACATCATCTGAAGACCCCAGATTCAGACAAAATGTTGAATACATATTGAACCTCCCGTTCAAATCTATGCTGCAGAGTTGCACATACATTGAGAACAGGCTCAATGTTTTAAACATGTCTGCTACCCGGTGTCCGGACATTTCATCGAAAACAATTGGTCGACAGGACATTTGGTCGACGTAATTTCATCGAAAACTAAATGGTCGAATTTTTTAAATTTATTTATATATATATTTTTAAGGTAGTAGTTTAGGGAAAAAAAGGGCTTTTTAGAAAAAAAAGGGGGTTGGTGGGGATCCCCCCAAAAAAAAGGGGTAAAAATAAAAAATAAAAAAATTCGACCATTTGGTTTTCCACCAAATTGGTTCGAGCATTTGTCCAGTCGACCAATTTTTTTTTATCAAATGTCTGGTAACCCTGCTACCCAACTACTTCAAAAGATAAAAGACAAAAATGAAGTATCACAAATCTCTTGGCAAACATATGTGGTACAAAAGAATACTGGTTCTGACGTCACGCTGATGTACAGTGTATGCTAAGGAACCTCGGCACACCCACATGGCTTGTGACTTTAAGTTGTGCAGAATATGCATGGGATGACTTGCACGACTTTGTATGCATAGCAAACCAAAAAAAGAAGGGATAGACATTAAAAAAAACAGCAGAACTCTCTTATCCCTATAAGATACTTTCACCACTGCTTTATTGCCATGCTGCACTTCATCTGTAATAAAAATATTCCTCCCCTTCTTTTGGAGAAAAGAATATCAATCGAGAGCAGCACCACACATCCACATGCTTTTGTGGATAAAAGATGCTCATAAATCCGGTCATGACAGTGATGCCACTGTTTTACAGTTTATTCCCAAATACATAACCTGCAACATTATGTATTATGCAGGTTATGTACTCCTAAATATATAACCTGCAACGTTCCTTTGCTGTTTCATGGGGACGCCAGACCTCTCCTTCCTTCCCTCTGATTTACGGTGTTCCTCAAGGCTCTGTACTTGGCCCTTTCCTCTTCTCTCTCTATACCTCCCTCATTGCCCCTGTCATCTCCTCCTTTGGCATCTCCCATCATTTCTATGCGGATGACACCCAACTCTTTCTCTCTTTCTCCTCCTTCACACCTGACCTCCACCTTAAACTCTCCTCTTGTCTCACAGCCATCAAGAACTGGATGTCCTCACGTGTTCTCTCACTTAACACGGATAAAAGTGAAGTCCTTTTCTTCCCCGCTAACTCTCTTCCCCCTCCCCCTCCTCCACCGTTCATCCACTTTCCTCCTTCCAATCTCCCTATCTCCACTCATGCTCGCAACCTAGGCGTTCTTTTTGACTCTTCTCTCACCTTCTCGCAACACATTTCGCTCACCTCCCGCTCCTGCAGATACCACCTTTACAATATTCGCAAAATCCTTCCCTCCCTCACATTTCATGCTACCAAGCTCCTAATCTCCTCACTCATCTTTTCCTGCCTCTTCTACTGTTACTCTATAATTTTCGGTCTTCCCTCATCTCAGATTGCCCCTCTTAAATCTATATACCACTCTGCCATTCGAACCCTCTGTCTCCTTACCTCCCGTGACTCCATTTCCTCTTCACTCTCTTGACTAGGCTGGCTACCTTTCCACCTACAACTAAAATTCCACTTTCTCTGCCTCGTTTTCAAATCCCTTCATGGTCTTGCCCCTCCTTATCTCTCCTCCCTTCTCTCCTTCTACTCCCCCTCTCGCTCCCTTCGTTCTGCTGACCACTTCCTGCTCTCTGTACCTCCTTCCCCTTGTGCTTCCTCTCTGTTCCGCTCTTTCCAACTTATTGCTCCTCTGCATTGGAACTCTCTCCCCCTCTCAATCCACTCTTCCACTACCCTCATCTCATTTCGCACTTCCCTTAAATCCTTCCTCCTCCATTCCCCACCTTGAAGCCCCTCCTGCCCTCTCTACTCCTCCGCATCTTTCCACTCTTCTAATCCCTCCCCTCCCTTTCCACCTTCCCTTTTCTATTTTATACTCTCTCGCCCTTCCTTCTACTCTCAATCAATCCTTCCCCGCCCCGCCCTTCACTCTCCTGTTCGCACTCCACTTCTCCCCCCTCTCAGTCAATTGCTCTTTGCACTCTGTTTTGTTGTTGAATGATTCAAGTTGCCACTTTGCTCATATTGTTATTTGTTGTTATTACTCTGTATTTTGTTGTTCCATTGTACAGCGCCTTGGTGTAAAGCGCTCTATAAATAAATAAATCAATCAATCAATCAATCAAACATTGCTTCAGAAACCAGTGAGCTACGTCCACAAAGGTTACACTTCCAAAAACATAAGTGTGGCAAATACTGTTGACACAGATATAAAAACAAAGGTAAAAACTATACCAAATGTCGCTTTAGTTTCCTTAGACCAGTTTCAGCAAAAGGACAAGTAAACAGCTTCATGTCTTCTGTTAGACACAGTGTGAAAAGCAAATCGCTAAAAACACATACAGCATTAAAAGAAACAAAGCTTCATAGTACATCAATGATTACAATGCAATAATTGTGCTCTTGTGGAATCCAAACATAGAAATACAATATATTGCAGACAATACCACCTTATGTTGCAAGATATGTCACAGCCTACCTAACCAAAGCTGAGACAACAGAGCTAAAAGACCTGTGGGATGACACATAATACGACAAAACACTGTCACAATAATTGTCAGCTTTGGGATAAAAATGCTCTCCCATAGAGAATGTGGATGCTATGAAGCTACAGACCGTTTAACAGACACAGCCTTATATCGCACATCTGAACACATAGTACCTCATTAGGACCCTGGCGGAATGGGTTTACCAGCGCTGGTGCCGTTAAACCCATTCTGCCCTATTGCGAGGTCCCCTAGCGGGACCCGCTCTGGACGTCTGGTTTTAGCAGGTCCCACATTATTGATGGGCCCTCCCCATTTCCATTGAGCCCTATGGGGATAGAATGGGAATGGGGATGGTCCGGGTCTGGGTTCCCTGAATGGGGAAATACCGGGCCCTCCAAAGTCGGAATGGCCCGGTATTTCCCCATTCAGGCACCACGGACCAGGACCCGAGTTTGGAGGCAGCCATGCCCTTATTAAGTGCATGGGTACCTCCAAACTCTTTATGAGGCCCATAGTCTGCCTAAGCCTTGGTCAGGCTGCATCCAGAAAAAGAGTGCTGAAATCGTACCAAGACATAGAAACAATCACCAAAATATTATCCCAACAGCCAGGACATTTTGAAAAACAATCTATTCGACACATACTACACAAACAGAAGTACTTCTTTGGAAAATATGTACCTGTACCACATAACCCAACATTTCTCCTACAAGAATAATGTTAAACCAGATGAAAAGTGTGGAAAGTAAGTGGTCTCAGCTAGTGAAGGGACCCTCTTCAAACTTACCAAACCCAGCCTCATTAATCATTTGAAGTTATCATTTAAAACTCAACATAGAGAACTTTACTACATGACCCTACTGCAACATTTTAAAGCATGGAGACACGAAGAAGATTTATTATGCAACCATGACTCATTTGAAACTGCATTCAATGCAAATGAAAGCAGTATTTCAAATGTCACTTTCAGGTTGTACAAAAACATGTTGAACAATGAACGCCAACAAGAGGAAGAAGTTCAAGCACAACTAAGTAAAGACACTCCTGAGGTCAGTCAACCTTCTGTTACAGGAAGCCAAGAACCACTTGGAGAGCCACTCGTAGTAAATGAAGCAGAATTAGCCTGAAATAGAGAACACCTGTATCAATATGAGCAATCAGTAGAAAACTTGGCAGTGCTGAAATCACAACTAGATGATGAGCAACTAAGCATTTTCCTAGAAGTAACTAAAGAAATTGAACACGGATTGAAGCATGCAAGTACAATTTGTAGCTGTCAAAATTATAAACCTTTATTCCTCTATGCAAGTGGTGAAGCTGGTTCTGGAAAAACAGCTGTTGTAACAGCCCCCACAGGTTTAGCTGCCTAAAACATAGGAGGTGTTACTTTAAACCGACTACTACTCCTTCCAGTAGAACACCAAAACACATTAGAGTACTACAAACTATCAAAAGAAGTTTCTACTGTAGTACGCAGAATTCAGAAACAAATGAAAATGCCCCTAATAGATGAGGTAAGCATAGTCTCCAACCTAATGTTGGCTACAATTCACCTCAGATTACAAGAAGCCCTTAAAACATACTACGAAGAACTCTTTGGCGGAAAACACATAATTGTTTTTGGAGATCTCCTACAATTAACACCACTGAAAGGTGAACCTATTTTTAAAACATTAGGAAACAAGCAGTGCTGCAGCACACATGGCAGCATAGGAAATGTAAATCTCTGGCAATATTTCCAATACAGAGAACTAACTTAAAACATGTGTCTGCAGACCTCACCTATGCTTACATTTGGAAGAACCATATATGGTATTGTGGGGAGTTCCAGGCCAGACTGACTGGAGCCTTCCCAGTGACTGTATGTTGTGTGTACACCCTCGGGGTGGGACCTGGGTGAATGGAGTGTGTGACCAATATGCATTCCATGTTTTGGGTGTCTGGTATCTTTTTGTGTGACACAAAGAATGAGACAACCCTACCTGAAACTGACATGAATGCAGTGTGGTGTGCTGAAAGAGTGGGTGCTTTCCCCAATCCACATTCCTTGTTATGGGTGTCTGGATGGAAATGAATGGCCTGAATGCACTGTGAGCCTGATTGGCTGCCTGCCTGCATGAATGTCTTCTGACTGATTGGCTGACTGAGCTTGGCTCAGCAGTGTGAATGAGGGACAGATGTGTATGTCTGGGGACCTCTCACTTAAAAATTGTTCCGAAGGTGAAGTTGAAACTTGAAGCTGCTTATCCTTGAAGCCAACCTGGAAGAAGTAGGTTTGCTGCTGTTCACCGTCAACAAAATCTGAAAGCTGCCATGTCTGTCCAGGACTGATCCAAGAGAGGGCATTGTGCAAAAGAAGATCTTCATCAAGACACCCTGGCAATCAGTCCCCAAAGGTTGTCAAGGTCGGCAACGACCAAGGAGAATCCGTCGGTGGGTTTCATACCACCTGAAGTCCACAAAGATGCAGACGAATGAAGATCCATCCGTGGTCGAGTCACAACCATCGACACCAACGCCGACACTCGACGGCCACTGCCGGGCTTATGCCCGTCACCAAGTCCTCCTTGTGGAACCAAACTCTGTCATTGAGGGGCACTGCATGCCTTGTCTATGCAGGACTTCCACGATCGATCGTTGATGAGCACCACGAAATTTGAAGTTGCTGTCCTGACAATGGTGTTCACCTTTTCTTCATGGAGTCTCAACGACCGTGGCTACTTCTTTAAAGGGAGTCCGCTCACGAGGAACCCGTTGATGAACCCTCAAAAAACTCTGCTAAACTCAGGTACATTGGGGTAGTGGAACGTCTTTGACCAGGAAACAAGACTGTTTTAAACATTCATGGACTGGGCTTGTTAATACGCATTATTACAGGATGCCCAGGTGGGGGGAATCCTCACTCAGAATTGTGCATTGGTAGAGGTGCACAATATGTTGCCATTGTTTAACCTAACTTGCCTTCCTTCCATTAGAAACTGTCAGCAGAGTGGTACCACATAGACATTGTATATATTTGCCATTTAGATTTGCCAAAGTACAAAGTACAAAGTGTGTCATTAATTGTGTATATATCTTGAACCTTATGTATATAAAGAACTGTGTTAGCACACAAGTGTGTCGACATTCCATTGTGGGGGACTTGAGGACTGCACTGTACTTAAGAACCAGCCTGCATCAACTCCTGAGAGCTTAAACCTTGGTTGCTCATCCTTTGCTACCCTATAGATAACCTTGGCTGGGGTGGCAGGAGTACAAATAGCCCCCTACAGTCTTTACAACAGCAACTAAAGAGAGATTTGTATTTTGCATGTAAGTGTTGAGCTGAATCTGGAACTAGATGGTTCTCTCTGAATTGAAAAGTTTCCTAGTAGTTTCCACTGGTATGGCATGGCCGTCGACTTTTGCCATGCAAGCTGCCATTTCAATCCTTTGGGGTTGCCAAATGTTAGAATATCTTGCTTAGTATTATTAAGCCATCGGGGATCATTCCGACCCTGGCGGTAAGGGGTTAATGGAGCCGGTAAAGGTGCCGGAGCTGTCAACCCCTTACCGCCTCATTACGAGTTCTGCTTGCGGGACCTGCTAAGGATGCCTGGTTTTACCAGGCGGCCTTGGCGGATCCCGAGAGCAGCCCAACATGTTATAAACGGGCCCGTTGTGAGCATGCTCCACATTCTCATTGAGCCCTATGGGGGCACGAATGGGAATGGGGATGTACCGGGTCCGGGTTCCTTGAATGAGGAGTTACCGGGGCTCTAAGTTCAGAAAGGCCCGGTAATTCCTCATTCAAGGAAACTGGACCCGGTACACGGTAAGGGGGTAGCCATGCCACTAATAGGTTACCTCCTACCTCGTAATGACCCCCATCATCTTCTAAAGGACATTTGTTGAGAATTTAGCGAAGGATCCCTGCTGCATTGAGATGTTTATCTGGGTTATTGTCCAGATATATCATCATCTGTGAGTCTTTTGTACATAGTACTGAATGATTCCAGAATCATAGTAAGGAGGCACATATAGAACTGCTGCTCCCCAGAAACAGCTAGTTCCCCTCAGGCTTGACTCAGTGGGCCTCATTACACGGTAGGCGGTGGACCAAGGTGCTATTAGCACCTTGGTCCATGCCGGTAAAATACCGGCACTGCCTTGGTGGAAAGGGGAATTACTGCCCTATTCCAAGGTTGGTGGGGAGGTAATTCCCCCTTCCCCCATGGCCCTTCCCCATTCCCATTTTTGCCCCATAGGGCATAATGGGAATGGGGAAGGTGCTAATTATGGTACCGCAAATTTGCGGTGCCGTAATAAGCACCAAGGTCCCTTAGCGGGTTGGTTTTTAACACCTGCAAAAAGCAGTTGTTAAATTCTCCAACCCGCTAAGGGACCTCGTAGTAAGGCGGTAAGGGTTAACGGTCACCGGTACCATTACCGGTGACCGTTAACCCTACCGCCTACCGTGTAATGAGGCCCAGTATCTTCACAGAATTCTCATTAAAAGGAATGTCTAGTTTAGACCAACTGTGGATACTATCGGATGCCCATGATTATGAACTAGCTATGGAACACATAGTGACTGAAAATGATGATCCCTCTAATACACCTTCCTTGTAGGCAAACTGGAGTGATCAAGGCATTCAAATCACTCACTACATTGATACCTCTGTCATGGGATTATTGCAATATGCCTAAAGCCATGTCAGCCATGTCTGTTAAATAGGGTGATGTGTCAGTATTAAAGAGTGTCATTCAGGAAATACTAGTGTTACTACATGTACACCTCTGTTTTAACTTCCTGCCATGCTGAGTCCTGGAATGAAACTACATCTTTATTCCATCAACGCATAAACCTTGGGAAGCATTGCATCTCTCATTAAGAAAATCCTGCTTCTATCTCACTGGATTCAAGACAATGGGCCCCATTCCGAATAGGGCGCAAAGGGATACCAGGCACCATTTAGGACATCAGTGCCGGTAATCCCTTTGCATCCTACTACGAGTTCCCTTAGCGGGTCCCTTCCTTAATGCCTGGTTTTCCCAGGCATTAAGGATGGGACCCGCTAAGGGAAATCAGAGCCAATAACGGTACCGCAAATTGCGGTACCGTTATTAGCTACTTCTGCCTTCTTATTGAGCCCTATGGGGGCTGAAATGGGAAAGGGGAATGGTTTGGTGAATGGGGACTTACCGGTCCTGCCAAGGTCGGACTGGACCGGTAAGTCCCCTTCTCACCAAACCGGACACAATACCGGTATGGGAGGTAGTCATGGTGCAAATAGCGCCATGACTACCTCCATACTCGGAATGAGGCCCAATATCATTGTTGTAGGAATGTCTTTCACCAAACAGTAGAAACATGTCCAGCTAATGGTGTTGAGATTCAATAACTTATTCGGACAATAACTTAAAAACTCATGCCAACATTAATAGCCTTCAGTATCTTTAGAAATATGAATTTCCGTTTGAGTCTGAGAGGAAAATCACAATAACAAAATTATCAATAGACTGGTGGAGTCTGGCTAGCCTCTGGACATAATACCAGAGTCTAGAGTGTCATTATTAAGATTTGATGAGCCTTTGACTCTACTTTCTGACCATAGTGGGAACTATGTGCATTATGAAGTGCTGTCCCAACACATTAAATTACTTAGCTCAACCATGAGAATGACCACATAAAGGAAGCCATCCCTCCTTTCAGCAATATGTCTGCAGAGTACATGGTGGTCGGTCAAAAAACCGAAAAAAATATTGAATTACAAAAATCTCGAATTTAAAATCTCAAAAAAAAAATCTCGAATTATTTATTTATTTATTTATGTATATGTATTTGTGGGTTCAGGTAAGTATAAAAAAGGGTAAAATAAAAAAAAAATGAAAAAAGGGGGGTTGGGGGGGAGAACCCCCCCATTTCGAAATAAAAACGTATTAAAAAAAAAATGTAAGATTTTTTTTTTCGAGATTTTCAATTCGAGATTTTTTTTTTCGAGATTTTTTTATTCGGTTTTTTGACTATAAACCAGAGTACATATAGCAATTGTGAGTGATTACCCCACCTCCACTGTGGAAATTCAAATACATATTGTGGCTCTGCACCATATCTGCACTGTAGGATTAAGCCCAGTGTCTTTGGGTGTTAGTAACAGTCCACTGCAGATTGTGTATACACAGTGATCCTGTACCTCATGCAATTCTCGTTGTGTGGCTAAACGTAAGTGTCTGAGTATGAATGCCCACCTTCCTTAAAGTAGGGTTAAATGTTATGGAGCTCATTTTGCTACCAGGCATACATTTCCCAGAATGGACCTTTGTACTATGTTGCAAACAGGACCTATTCAGGCTATTGTTAATGCACAAAGCAAAGGTGGAAAATGCAGGCATATTAACCTGTAGGACTTTTCTTGCACTTTGCTGTGCAAACAGAGTAAATACTGCCTGCCCTTTACACATGGCAATTATTGTTCACACTGGACTCATGCAGAATCCACTTGCTTAATGTCTGCTCTGCAAACTCCCTTTGATTCAAATAGATTAAACTGAATAAATGTGTTAAGAAATGTGTAACCAAAAACGTGATGGGTGGAATGTTTTCAATGCATTTCAACCACAGACATTGCTTTCGGCAACCTTCTACACCTCCATATTTTAGCCCGTCTGTGCCATTGCAACACAGGCCCGCCATATGCAAATCAGTCAGGTAATACCACCAATGGAAGCAGCCCAGCCCACACTACTAGGCAAGGCACCCTTTGCAGGGAAAGACAAGCAGCCCCAGACATGTTTTGGCCTTCTTTGGCCATATCATATAGGTGCAGCTTGGTTGTCTATGTCACAGCATGCAAGGGACCCACATCTGGGCATACCCTCTCCCATACTATAACCAAAAAAGTGATGGGTGGGAGATTTTGAATAAATCTGGACCACTGGCACTGCAATGGGCAACCTTCCACATCACTGTGTTTTTGCCCGTGAGGCTGTAACATGTCGGGGGATGCTTGTGGTCTCGTCCAGAAGGGATCTGACCTAGCAGTTCAGACTGGTCTGCTCCTTTTGTTGTGGGGCCACACCTGATTTGCATATGGTCATTCCACTTCTGTAATGACTTTATGATTGATTCAAAACCTTCCAGCCATCACCTTTTAATTTTGTTTGAGGCATGTGCAACACCATTACACGTATCCTTAGTGCCTTGATTTACTTTCTAAGGACTTGGAAAATGAGCCCCCACATGTGTGGTTGACACTATTGTGTCGGTGACAGATCCATAATAAACTGCATAAATACTTGTTTGGTGGCTGAAAATAGCCATTGGCACATTAAATGCAGCCTTCATGGTATATCAAGACTTCACAACCACCAATATTCTATTAAGTCTTTAGTGCCACACATTTTATTATCCATCAAAAGGCATGTGGCAGAGACTCCCACTCTATTTCTCCAACCAACCTACCTTTCTCAAGGAAACATGCTATTTTATCAGTTCAAGGTAGGTTTCTTCTTATGCCCACACTGACACACTTTGAAGGTATTAGTTAGTGATACTGTGTTCACCAAGATTCACGGACTATAAATATGACTATATACCTGAATTTACAATGATGCTCTTTGATTTCATGAAGCAATATGCCATCTGTCAAAACTATAGTTATTATTTGTAATATTCCTATGGTAGTGTATACTACTAGTAATAATAGCTGTAGGTTAAGAACACCAAAGTGGGATTTTCAAAACATAATAAATTACATCAGTCATGAATATATGGATCGTATCACTGGAGCATCCAACAACACAGCGGATCTCTTTAAAATCTGCAAAGAACTAGCCAATCCTTCTGCAGTCTTCACCTCACCTCTTCCGTACCATGCCCTCTGCACTGCACTGGCCACAAACTTCACTGCAAAAAGTCAGGACATCATTGGTACTCTTTCTTCCTCCCTTTCCCCCTCCCCTACGCCCATCTCCCGGCCCCCCTGGCCTCTTATCCACCCTCTCCTAACACATCGGAAGAGGTCACTAGAGTTGTCCGCTCTATGAAGGTCTCCTCCAAACAAGTCTCCCCCTGTTCTTCTAGAACTATTAAGGACAACATCGGCTCCCTTGCCACTGCACTTGCTGATTTCTGCAATCACTGGGTCTTTCCCCTCTTCCCTCAATCATTCCCTTGTGCACTCCCTCCTGAAAAAACCTTCCGCTGACTCAGCATACTGAGCTTGTTGGTTGCCTACACAACCATCAATATGTATTCAGAGTATCCAGAGACACGGAAACTGCTCTCATGAACTCCCATAAGAACTGCACGCATCTCTTGAATCTAACTCACCCGCTGTTCTCATTCCACCCAATCTCTCCTCTGATTTCGATATGGTCAATCACTCTATCATCATAAAACGGCTCCATGACACCCTGGGTATCTCTGAGCTACACTGACTGACCTCCATCCTCACTGACCATCCCTACCAGGTTATCCTTGGTTCTCCCCCCCCACCTCTATCTCCACTTGTGGCATTCCCCAGGGCTCTATCCTTTAATCCTGGTTTTTTAACATCTATCTTGTCCCGCTTGCCCACCTTGTCTTCACTTCCTACCCGCACTTCCAGTGTTATCAGATGAGACCCAACACTTTTTCAAACTTCCCTCTGCACCTCTTCCCACTTCCTCTATCATTCTTGACTGCCTGTCTGCTATCCAGTCTTGGTGCACCTCTAATGACCTCTGTCTCAATGCCAGCAAGACTGATATCCTTCCTTATGAGACTCCTGTTCCTTTTTTCCTCTGTTCACTCTGGCCTCCTTCTACGGGCTCTCCCCGCTCTCCCTCCTCTGAAGCAAGAAACCTTGTTGTCATCTTCGACTCCTCTATCTCCTTTCTTCCTCACATCCTGGACCTTGCTAACAAGGTCAATTTCCAACTTCACCTCCTCAGAGGTATCCTCCCTTTCCCCACTTTTCTCCAGAGAAGTCTCTAAAGCTCTGGTACTCTCTAGGCTGGACTATTGCAACAGCCTCTTCCTTAATCTACCTTCTTTCTCTCACTGCCCCCTCCAGTTAATCCAGAATAGGGCTGCTTGAGTTATCCTTGGTCTCAACCCCAGGCCATATCTCTCCAGTTCTAAAATCTCTCCACAGTCACACGGTTGCTGCAAGGATCAAACTCAAATCCCTCTGCATCATCCATAAGGCTGGCTTGGGCCTGGGACCACACTATCTACAACTGTGTCTCACCAAGTACTCTCCCTCCAGATCTCTCCGATCTTCTGGCTCCAACTCGCCGCTTGTCAAGTTCTTCTCTAAGCATCGAGCTACTGGCTGATCTCTTTCTTGGTTTTACCAGCCACCCTTAGCAGGAGCCGCTATGTGACCAGGGAGCTAATAACGGGCCTGCTATTAACGGGCCCGTTATTAGCTCCTTCCCCATTCTCATTGGGCCCTATGGGGGCTCAAATGGTAATGGGGAATGGTTTTCAGAATGGGGATTTACCGGGTCCCCCAAGGTTGGAATGACACGGTAGGTCCCAATTCTGACTACCCGGACATGGGTTTGGAGGCAGCCATGTCACTAATAGCGCCATGGTTACCTCCAAACCCCCAATGTCTTCATGTAAAAGCACCTTACAAATGCACAATAAATAAATAAATACATACATAAATTGCATGTAAGTTAGTAGTAAAATCTCCATTTTAGCAATGCACTTCTTATGCTCATGACTGGAATCAACATCAGGATTTCATTTGCAGTCAGTGCTATACATTGCCGGAACCTGAATTATGGAGTGATAAAAGGTGGACATGCTTTAAGTGAGAAACTCCTTTATGATACATTTGCCATCTGATTAATAGCAGATACACATTTCCAGATAAAAGGACAAACGCATTTCAAGAAACTACCATGTTGATTTAAAGTAGCTACCATGATAATACAAATGTATGCCCAAAAGTCACATTACAGTTATGGTAAGCTATGCAACCAAAACTCACGTCACTGCCATGCAGTGCTTACACTAACACCCAGGACAGCAAAGATGGCATCACAAATGATACCATCAATGACCTCACTGATGACATCACATATGATGTTACCCCTGTGTAACAATGCAAATGGAAGGATTGTATAAGTGGTAGTGCTTACAGTGGCAAGTATTCAAATTGAAGGTGAATCAGATGCGCTGATCCTGAGCGATCACGGTTAACAAAAGTCAATGATGCTAATAACACCAAAGAATGCTTCTTGGACTTCAAATTCTTGAAACAATAAAAGTCTTTATCATGAAATCAAATGGAAAAGTCTTGAAAATCAGCCAATGGAAAAGTCTTGAAAATCAGCCAACACCTGTTTCGACCCTCACGGTCATTGTCACGGCTGTATGATTAGCACTAAATATATTCAAAATGAAAGTGAATACATTAACACAGCAGATAAAAACAAAATATTCGAAAATATGAGAATAAAAAATGTTGTCACACAAAATCAAGGAAAATGATAACAGAAATATTATCGTACCATGATTCAGTAGTGTAGATGAAACGGGCAGAGTCATGATGAGAGTAAAAAACCAAATGGCAACATGGAGAATAAAGTAAATACGTTGTTGCATTAACTTTGTGGTCACAAAGATGTCAAAAATGGACCAATTTTAAATAGATGTGTTAGCATGACTGAGACCCAGGTTCCCATATTGGTCAGAGGTAAAAATAGTAGGGTCACCAATGCTAGAAAGAAGCTTAAAGTGATAAACGTGAAGAACAAAACCGGGTACTTGTGAGGTGAGAAAGGCATGTATAGCATACCAAATAGTATGTTGTTGTTGTTGCAGAGAGAAGAGTAATTGGCTGTGGATTATACAGCGTCACCTAGAAAATTGAGTAACAAGAGGTTTAAAAAGTGCTAGAAATTAACATTATATGTGGTCCAAAAGTTAGATTAGTAACGAAGGGACAGGAAATCGTTTACTTACCCTATGTGATGGATCACAGGAAAACTAAAGTGTAGCATCAATGCTAGAGGTCTAGTCCTTAGGCTAAAAAGCCAACAAAGGAAAGAAAAAGAAGAAACACATTTGTTGAATAAGGTCAGTGTGCCCTTAGGCCACGTGTGCTATGAGTAGGACTGACATTTATCTGTGTTATCTCTAGTGAAGTGGTCCAATTCCCATATGTAAGCCGCGTGACAGGTGCGTCCGCCTCTGAATACAGAAAAAAATGAAGGTTGAAGTGGCTGTGATGTAATGCGCGCGCCACGGTCATGACATCATACGCACGTAGTGCGCATGACGTCACGCGCACGACGTGCGTGCTGAGAACAGAAAACAAATATGGCCAAGTATGTCACAATCAACTGAGTGAACCCTGGAAACAAAAATGGGTTGAAAAATGTGTGTACATTAACAAAACCAGGAATGTCTTGCTAACAATAGTGGGATGATGTAAAGAGGATGTAAGGGAAATAACGGAGGTACCCGAATTCATTAATGTGTAAGCAGATTGCTGTGCCATGAGAGTCATGTTGTTAGTAATAGCGTGTAGTAAATGGAGAATGTTAGAAAAAATAGAATAGCACCAGATAAATACTAGTTTATGAGCATAATGCAATACCAGAAAAAACTTGTTGATAATAATGACATGTTTTGCATAAAGAATGCAAGAAAACTACATAAAAGTACCAAATATGCAACAGAACAAATCAAATAAAAGAAGATCAAAGGGAGTACATTATTAACATTGGTCAAATTAAACATTGTGAGACCAGTAGGGATTGATTTCATATTAACAGAGATTCTACCTGAATGAAGGTTACGCTACATGATACACAGAATATGTATGTGCATTATGACTTCAAGGAAAACCCTAGGGGAAAGAGCTTCAGAATATAGCAAGGTCAAGCTCTACATGCACAGTACCATTATAGTATGTATATTCATGGTGTCAATGTAGTATAACCACATGAAGTCCCCAGCTTAAAATTAAAATTGTCACTGAACAAATACAACCACCCAAATTTTATGATCTAATTTGTGATGTCATCGTTGATGTCCTGGATGTTTGTGTTAGCAGTGCATGGCAGTGGTGTGAGTTATGGTTGCATAACTTGTCATAACTGGCACATTTCATGGGTGCTTCGATTTTACTTGTAACAATAATTCCCCTTTAACATCGTTTTATAACCATATTTAATGGGTTTTTGTTACTGCAACTTGTCCATAATTTCCCTTTAACAACGTTATTTCACTGAATTTTATAGTTTTTATTAGTGCAATTTAACTATAAGGTCCCTCTAACAAAGTTCTTTCAGTGAATTCCATAGGTTTTTATTACTGAAAATATTTCATGATGTTACATCACCATATATAAGTTATTAATATTTCATCTTTTAACATATATGAAATAACTATAGACTGTCCAGATGTGTCCCGTTATCAGCAGCACATGCTGGGGATGCAAGTCATGGTTGATTTGCTTAGGGCATCAGACTCAACCATGACCACAGCTCCACCAAACCACCTCTGTTATGCACTGCACCTACCTGCATCCTAGTTCAGTATCCACTATATCCTCATAATGTGACCAATGGCCAGTGTTCATGGCTTGCAGCCATGGCCAGTATCCGCAATCCATGGGCATGGGCTTTGGCCATGCCACCTTCCCCAAGAAGCAAATCAGAGTAGAAATGTGTCCTTGCCGAGGACCAGTCCCACTCCACAGACACCAAAGTTATATCTCTATTTTGTGTACTTACATTTTGACACTGCACAAAATAAAGCAGGACAGATTTGCAAAACCATGCTTTCAGGTCATTGATGATGCTCTTTGTGCAAGTTTTCTGCAATCCCTCACAGCACCTTGGGCTGTAGAAAAGCTTTACCACATACCCTGGTGGCCATGCCCATATTAACCCCATTGACAGTCCCTGGTGGCCATTGCCAGTGGCCAGATTGCATGGTTTCACAAATGTGTCTGTGGCCTATGGCCATGACCTGGGCAATCTGGCCACTGGCATTGGCCAGAGGCTATACCGCAGTCACCAATGGTATATTACAATTTGTTGTACGTATGTTATGACACTTTTCAAAAAATAAAACACGGACACATTTGTGTAATCATGCTTTCAGGTCCTTGCCAATACTCCTCTCACAACTTTGCAGCGAATCTTTTTGAAAAATGTCAACACGAAGGTACAGAAAATAGTGATATACCTTGACAAAATACATCCAAACTTTGCACAAAAATTCAAGTTTGGGTCTATAATCTTTTTGCAAACTTGTGTACAGATTCGTCAAACAGCACCAAAGCTAAAAGCCTTATAAAAATGTTGAGATCCCCCTAATTTTGCCCCCTCTTAACAAACTGAACCATAACTAAAGAGCTGCTACTGCAGGCCCTGTAATAGACAGAAATCAATTATCTATGTCTCTTGCATATTTGTTTACCATTCAGAAAGCACAGGGTCAAACTCTCGACAATTCACTTGTAGACGTTGGCCTGACCCTGTTCAAAGAAGATATGAGTTACTAAGTACTTTCACATCATTGTGCACTCGTTAGTCTAATCTTAGTAAACTTTGATGAAAATTCAAAGCTGTCATTGCTTACATCCTTGAATACAATAGACGTGCAATGTACCCGCCAGATCTCCCTATAATCCCCACTAAATAAGAAAAAAAATAAAAATACATCTCCTTTAAATCAACCACAGGCCACATTCGCTGGGCCCTTTAAATCTGACAACAGAACTGCAGTGAATTGTTAAATTTACCATAAACACACAGGAGGATGCACCCAAATTCCTAATGTACTTACAAGAAGTTCTAGAGCGAGAACACATCCATGTACACAAAATCCTCCAGATTTCATACACTGGGAAACATACATAAATGAATGATTTGTGAATATATCTATACCAAACTGTTATACGATTCCATGTCAATAACTTCTCCAAAATGCAAATCTTGGCATGGTGTGCTCATTTTGCTATTCGGACAATTTTTCAACAATATAAATAGATTATTTTAAGATACAATGCAGATGACATTAAAAATAACAGTTCACTCACTCACTTCACACAAACACACATATCTCTTAGCAGAAAACATTCAGCACAGTAAGCACAATATATCACAGTGGTGTCATGACCACTTCAGGACACTATACTGCATATGTGAAACAAAGAAGTGGTTGGATTGAATGTAACAACAATTCAGTTACTCAAAACCAATAAACCAAAATTAAGTCATAAAATTATACTTTAAATTCATACTCATATTCACAATAATATACAATTAGAATATACCAATGGTTAAATAACTACTTAAACAAATACACATAGCAAAAAAGTTACAAAATGATGCCTTAAATAAATGACACTTAGAAAGCGCCATCAGTTATCTAAGTATTTTAACTATCCGTACACCACTACAGCACTTTCTACTTACACAATATCCTTTCCACAAACATTTACAGTCTAAAACAATTGAGAATATGTTAATACAACAACAGTGTATAACACAAGCTTGTTGTAGAAAACATAATATATAAAATGTACTGCTTATGAGGGTAAAAAAAGATTATATATTACATGGCCACAGTAGTGGCCATGTAGTTATGGTTAAGTTGCTGTTTCCTTAGGAAGAGCACTTTTTGGGTGGCTTATAACTTTGCTCGCCCTGGACGGATCCTCACCAACCTTTGCAAAAACAGTAGTTGGGTTACTCTGAATTTTTTTGCAAAGTTTGATGAGGATTCGTCCAGGGGGGGAAAAGTTATAGGGGGGGTCCCAAAACTTTTTTTTTCCCATAGACTGAATGGGAAAAAACTTTGCGCACGGCTACAGCCTGAACCGCTGGATGGATTTACACCAAATTTGCGGCAGGAGCGGCGGCCTGGTCCCAAAAGCGTGCTTTTGTAAATTTGGTGTAAATCTGTCCAGTCGTTTTTTTTAAAATGACCAAAATGTAAGGCAAAAAAATTAGTGATATCTGCGTTCGCTTCGCGGACGGACTTCCCTGTTCGCTCCGCGGACAGCACCCCGATTGGCCCATGGGCTTGCGTCATGTCCGCGGACATGCGACGTGTTCGCTGATTGGACGGCGAGGGGCGTGGAGCACGTCACATTTTCTGTGGCGCCCGCCATCTTGTATTCGCAGTCGACCGCGTACAGCGCAGTGAAACGTGGATACAAAATTGTATTTAGTGCCGTGTGTTGGTGTGTAAGAGTGTTTGGGGAGGGTGGGGGAGTATGAGATAGGTTCAATGTTTTGTTTTTTTATGTGCTAGACCTTTTTGTTGCGTTCGATTTGTCCGCGGAGAACACGGCTGTTCTGACATTTTGTAAATAAACTAAATGGTGGGGTGTTTAGAGGACGGAGTATGTGTCATTTTTGTTCACAAGGAAGGTAAAAATGAGCTATGAACACTCGCGGTGTACTTAATTGTTCGTAAATACACAAACTGGGGGTGTCCTCAAGACGCTGTCCGTATTGTAATCTGTCTAGTTGAATGTGTTTTAAGAACACTCGCAGTGTCCCGAAATGGTTGCAATTACACAAAATGTGGGTGTTCTGAGAACGTTGTTTGTATTGTTCGTTGTCAGGGTGAAATTGTTTTAAGAGCACTCCTTTTGTTCCCTAATAGTACAATTTCCTAGTGGCGTCAACCGACTTTTTGTCCACTAAAGAAACGATAAATCCGGCTGGTGTGCGCCGACATTATGTGATAATCCTATGACTGGCGCTATTGACCTGGCTGACTTGCTTTTGCGACACTAAATCATATCTTCCGCCCTAAGCCTGATATTATCAAAGCATTCATATTCCCCGCCTTTCTCCGTGACGTTACAGGGTGCGTAATGAAACGCGCCCAGTCGTCTCCAGTACTACGCGACTTTACACAGAACCCGGAAGACAACACACATTATGTCACAACACAGCGCGCCACAATTCGGAATATGAAACTGTGATTTAAAAGCAAAGAGCAAGATTGTAAATGTTGTAAAGTACATTTATTTGACATCAAATGTTTAGAGAATATTCAGCAATTTGCATTTGTGTTTGTTGTCGATCCGCAAAAGTTCATGTTGAGACATGCGATGTTCCTTTGCGGTACAGAGAGTGTTAGATCAGCTTACAACTCAGTGCGCCACAATTCGGAATATGAAACTGTGGATTAAAAGTAAACAGCAGGATTGTACATTTGGTAAAGTACATTTATTTCACATGAAATGTTTAGTGAATATTCAGCGATTTTCTATTGTCTCTGCTGTCGATCAGCAAAAGTTTATTTGGAGCCACGCGTTGTTCCTTTGCGGTAGATAGGCTGTTGGTTTATGATAAAAGCAGTAAATGGTCGCTCTGATAATCGGAAGGTTGCTCCAACAACGAGCCATTAGACCACCCTATTGGTTGGTATGTTGTTTGTAGCCGTTAGTACTGCGTAAGGGCATATTGGTCCTTGGCGATTGTCCCATAAAATGGTGAGGGTCAGTTGCATATTTGGACCTGCACCTGGCAGTTGAGGACCCCATCCGCTGGAGTTTGTAAATCGTGACATAGACAAAATGGGGCCACGTACCTGTTTTAAAAAACATAAATTAGTCTCACCAGCCGATCTTCATTAAAAATCATCATTTTATTTATTAGGGCATGAAACTATTTGCTATCGAAGATAGTGCAACAGAGTATGTTAATAATAAAATAATAATATTTTACCATTCATATAGCGCTTAGAACCGTGAGGTATGTAAGCGGTGCTTATTATTAACCACGGTGTGTGGTGCTCATTTATCGACCACGGAAGGATGAAAGGCTGAGTTTCGCCTTGCCGGGATTCAAACTTGCATTAGCAAGCTGTGCACGGATGTCAAAGCGAGCGCTGTACTCGTTGTGCCACTTGACAGGCTACAGTGAAGTGGCACAGCGCGTAGAGTGCTTGACCGCCTATAGACCGGTTAAATTATTTCTATTAACCCACCCTGTGTCGTCTGCCTTTTTCAGAGCCCTCTAAACGACAGGGGATCAATTCGGCGGTGATAGTGCGTGGCAGAAAACTTATGCCACTTTCAACGAACAAGTTCAACTTGAGCGGTCTTTAATGCTACGCTATTGTAATTATATTTGGTATAAAGTAATCTAAAGGGTTACTTACAGTACAATTGCAATTTCCATTGCCTACGAGTGGTGCAGTCCCAAAATACGACTCTGCGATCTTTCGCATAGTGATATAATATGTAAAAGTGGTTTCGTTTCAGAAATTTCATCTTTATCTTCTCTTACGTTTTAGCAACACTCCTTCAAGAGAAGTCTTTCATCACAATCTCTGTCTGTCAAGGTCAAAACACAATACAACCTTATAGTCCGCTTCGTGAGCCTCTCCGGGGCCCGAGAAAAAAATGGAAGCAGCTGACCTTCACTGTGAACAAGCATAAATTCTTACTTTGCAACATTCTGTGTAAAGCCATCTGTAGAAGTTGTGGAAGCAGCTGACCTTCACTGTGAACGAGCATAAATTCTTACTTTGCAACATTTTGCAAAGGTTAAATAACTACTTAAACAAATACACATAGCAAAAAAGTTACAAAATGATGCCTTAAATAAATGACACTTAGAAAGCGCCATCAGTTATCTAAGTATTTTAACTATCCGTACACCACTACAGCACTTTCTACTCACACAATATCCTTTCCACAAACATTTACAGTCTAAAACAATTGAGAATATGTTAATACAACAACAGTGTATAACACAAGCTTGTTGTAGAAAACATAATATATAAAATGTACTGCTTATGAGGGTAAAAAAAGATTATATATTACATGGCCACAGTAGTGGCCATGTAGTTATGGTTAAGTTGCTGTTTCCTTAGGAAGAGCACTTTTTGGGTGGCTTATAACTTTGCTCGCCCTGGACGGATCCTCACCAACCTTTGCAAAAAAAGTAGTTGGGTCACTCTGAATTCTTTTGCAAAGTTTGGTGAGGATTCGTCCAGGGGGGGAAAAGTTATAGGGGGGTTCCCAAAACTTTTTTTTTCCCATAGACTGAATGGGAAAAAACTTTGCGCACGGCTACAGCCTGAACCGCTGGATGGATTTACACCAAATTTGCGGCAGGAGCGGCGGCCTGGTCCCAAAAGCGTGCTTTTGTAAATTTGGTGTAAATCTGTCCAGTCGTTTTTTTTAAAATGACCAAAATGTAAGGCAAAAAAATTAGTGATATCTGCGTTCGCTTCGCGGACGGACTTCCCTGTTCGCTCCGCGGACAGCACCCCGATTGGCCCATGGGCTTGCGTCATGTCCGCGGACATGCGACGTGTTCGCTGATTGGACGGCGAGGGGCGTGGAGCACGTCACATTTTCTGTGGCGCCCGCCATCTTGTATTCGCAGTCGACCGCGTACAGCGCAGTGAAACGTGGATACAAAATTGTATTTAGTGCCGTGTGTTGGTGTGTAAGAGTGTTTGGGGAGGGTGGGGGAGTATGAGATAGGTTCAATGTTTTGTTTTTTTATGTGCTAGACCTTTTTGTTGCGTTCGATTTGTCCGCGGAGAACACGGCTGTTCTGACATTTTGTAAATAAACTAAATGGTGGGGTGTTTAGAGGACGGAGTATGTGTCATTTTTGTTCACAAGGAAGGTAAAAATGAGCTATGAACACTCGCGGTGTACTTAATTGTTCGTAAATACACAAACTGGGGGTGTCCTCAAGACGCTGTCCGTATTGTAATCTGTCTAGTTGAATGTGTTTTAAGAACACTCGCAGTGTCCCGAAATGGTTGCAATTACACAAAATGTGGGTGTTCTGAGAACGTTGTTTGTATTGTTCGTTGTCAGGGTGAAATTGTTTTAAGAGCACTCCTTTTGTTCCCTAATAGTACAATTTCCTAGTGGCGTCAACCGACTTTTTGTCCACTAAAGAAACGATAAATCCGGCTGGTGTGCGCCGACATTATGTGATAATCCTATGACTGGCGCTATTGACCTGGCTGACTTGCTTTTGCGACACTAAATCATATCTTCCGCCCTAAGCCTGATATTATCAAAGCATTCATATTCCTCGCCTTTCTCCGTGACGTTACAGGGTGCGTAATGAAACGCGCCCAGTCGTCTCCAGTACTACGCGACTTTACACAGAACCCGGAAGACAACACACATTATGTCACAACACAGCGCGCCACAATTCGGAATATGAAACTGTGATTTAAAAGCAAAGAGCAAGATTGTAAATGTTGTAAAGTACATTTATTTGACATCAAATGTTTAGAGAATATTCAGCAATTTGCATTTGTGTTTGTTGTCGATCCGCAAAAGTTCATGTTGAGACATGCGATGTTCCTTTGCGGTACAGAGAGTGTTAGATCAGCTTACAACTCAGTGCGCCACAATTCGGAATATGAAACTGTGGATTAAAAGTAAACAGCAGGATTGTACATTTGGTAAAGTACATTTATTTCACATGAAATGTTTAGTGAATATTCAGCGATTTTCTATTGTCTCTGCTGTCGATCAGCAAAAGTTTATTTGGAGCCACGCGTTGTTCCTTTGCGGTAGATAGGCTGTTGGTTTATGATAAAAGCAGTAAATGGTCGCTCTGATAATCGGAAGGTTGCTCCAACAACGAGCCATTAGACCACCCTATTGGTTGGTATGTTGTTTGTAGCCGTTAGTACTGCGTAAGGGCATATTGGTCCTTGGCGATTGTCCCATAAAATGGTGAGGGTCAGTTGCATATTTGGACCTGCACCTGGCAGTTGAGGACCCCATCCGCTGGAGTTTGTAAATCGTGACATAGACAAAATGGGGCCACGTACCTGTTTTAAAAAACATAAATTAGTCTCACCAGCCGATCTTCATTAAAAATCATCATTTTATTTATTAGGGCATGAAACTATTTGCTATCGAAGATAGTGCAACAGAGTATGTTAATAATAAAATAATAATATTTTACCATTCATATAGCGCTAAGAACCGTGAGGTATGTAAGCGGTGCTTATTATTAACCACGGTGTGTGGTGCTCATTTATCGACCACGGAAGGATGAAAGGCTGAGTTTCGCCTTGCCGGGATTCAAACTTGCATTAGCAAGCTGTGCACGGATGTCAAAGCGAGCGCTGTACTCGTTGTGCCACTTGACAGGCTACAGTGAAGTGGCACAGCGCGTAGAGTGCTTGACCGCCTATAGACCGGTTAAATTATTTCTATTAACCCACCCTGTGTCGTCTGCCTTTTTCAGAGCCCTCTAAACGACAGGGGATCAATTCGGCGGTGATAGTGCGTGGCAGAAAACTTATGCCACTTTCAACGAACAAGTTCAACTTGAGCGGTCTTTAATGCTATGCTATTGTAATTATATTTGGTGTAAAGTAATCTAAAGGGTTACTTACAGTACAATTGCAATTTCCATTGCCTACGAGTGGTGCAGTCCCAAAATACGACTAAGCGTGTGCCAACGATCTTTCGCATAGTGATATAATATGTAAAAGTGGTTTCGTTTCAGAAATTTCATCTTTATCTTCTCTTATGTTTTAGCAACACTCCTTCAAGAGAAGTCTTTCATCACAATCTCTGTCTGTCAAGGTCAAAACACAATACAACCTTATAGTCCGCTTCGTGAGCCTCTCCGGGGCCCGAGAAAAAAATGGAAGCAGCTGACCTTCACTGTGAACAAGCATAAATTCTTACTTTGCAACATTCTGTGTAAAGCCATCTGTAGAAGTTGTGGAAGCAGCTGACCTTCACTGTGAACGAGCATAAATTCTTACTTTGCAACATTTTGTGTAAAGCCATCTGTAGAAGTTGGTTTTTGCACACCATGTTCGTATATTGTTTGCGTGATATTAAAAAAAGTTTGTTTAAAGGACATTATGGTTCTAAGTACAGCCGAAAGACCCCTGAAAATCGCAAGTTATGGTAAGCTTTGAAAAATAACTGGCGCCACCACCGTGCACTGCTAAGACTAACACCCAGGACATTAAAGATGACATTGCAAATGTCATTGATGAAATCACTGATGACATCACGTGTGTATGTACTTTTCATGGAATTTGTGTACTAGGGATTTTTATTATAATGTTGCGAAAAAAGTGTCAAGGATATTGCAATAAATATAATACTGTTATTAGTGCTTTGAACGATGCATTGATATAAATAGCATTGTATTATGGGATTCTATCTAGTATTCTGAGCTACTAATGGAGAAACATAGCATTGTGTGCAGAGTACAAGATGAAAGTATAATATGTGTAATGTTAATATGTTGAATAATGAAATAATAATTGTCCTGAAATGTTCGAAAATTCACAAAATGGGGTTGTTCTGAGGACGTTATTCGTATTGTGTGATTGCTTAGCTGTATGCAATGAGGGAATGGCACAGAGACTAAAGTGGACGCCGTCCGTGGACAGCGCAGCTGTTCGTGGACAGGACGTGCTACATTCGGGTTTTTCCAGGAAATCCAACATGGAAAGAAGACTGTACGGATCAGCCAATCAGATGTCGAGGTTGTGGATTTGTGTTGAAAGAGACTGTGTGTGGTGAAGATGGCAGAAGTGGAGAAAGTCAGGGTGTTGGTGCTCGGAGATATGTTTGTGCATGGCTTACAGCAGTACGCTGAATGCAGGCATGTTGCAAAGAACTTTGATGTGAAAGGAGTGGAGGTGGTGTGGAGCAGTGTGCCTGATTGCAATGTACAGGGAATTGTACAAGTTTGTGAGGATATGGCCACGATGAAGAGTCCGCATGTGGTAGTTTTGCACTATGGTGCTTTCCATTTGGGCAACGTCAGTGCCCCTACTTTGTTGGCTGATTTGGAACGCTTGGTTCAAGCAGTAATGAAGATCCTTCCAAATGCAAAAGTAATTTTTTCTGGATTACTACCTAGGGCAATATGGGACAATAGTTCAATTTTTTGTCCTCAGCAAAATATTGCTAGGTGTGTCATCAACCGAGGCATGTGTGCCTTCATGCTTAGAGCTGGTATGTTCTTCTGTAACAATGATAATATTGATGCCAGTAATGTTTCTTTATCTTTTACAGGAAATGCCTTTCTATTTTGGAATGTAAGGGTTGCTTTGGAGAAGGTTATGTGAAGATTTTAGGAGTAAAGTAAGAAAAAAAACAAGAAAAAAAATATAAAATAACAGGTGTCTGTCAAGCATCTGTAAAAAAAAAAAAAACTGCTCTTTTCAGAGCCAACTTCAAAGGGGAAATGGGGCACACTATTTAAATTTACATTCACCAAGCTCAGATTTTCGATGTGTCCGCGGACATGGCGGTAGTCCGCGGACATGTAAATCACTACGAGGGGGTTAGTATGTTCTATGTTACATGTATATGAAGTCAGGGATATTATGGTTAAGTTGTGCACTAAAAACCTATGAAATTTAGTGAAACAACTTTGTTAAAGGGACGTTATGGTTAAGTTGCGCTACTAAAAACCTATGAAATTCAGTGAAAAAACTTTGTTAAATGGACATTATGGCTCAAAGTAAAACCGAAAAACCCCTGAAATTCAGCAGTTATGGTAACATAAGCAACCATAACTCGCGCCACCGTGCACTGCTAACACTAACACCCAGGACATCAAAGATGACATCACAAATGTCATTGATGACATCACTGATGACATCACATGGCTGGCTCTCCCTTTTTATCCTTTACTGACATATCAAAGCCACATAGTTTTCTTCAGTAACAGTCAGGAAGTAAAAATTGAAAAGGTACTATATTTGTAGAAGTAGGGTCCAGTCACATCATATGAAACATATACATAGCGGAAGATACAGGCTTGAAAGAGAGCAATCCTTTCTGTGCATGAAGATAATCATTATGGTTATCAGCACTTTCTCATAGTTTTATTTTTATTACTCTACCTTCCCTCTATATGTTCATATTTGTATACATTATACTCACTCTCCATAGAGTGAATGGGAAAAAAATTTTGCTCGCGGCTACAGTCCAAACCGCTGGACGGATTTCCACCAAATTTGGACCAGGAGCAGCGGCTTGGTCCCGAAAGCGTGCTTTTGCAAATTTGGTGAAAATCCGTCCAGTAGTTTCTTTTTAAAATGACCAAAAAGTAGGTAAAAAAAAATTAGTGATATCTGTGTTGGGTTTGCGGACACACTTCCCTGTTCGCTCCGTGGAAAGTGTCCTGATTGGCCAATCATCTTGCGTAATGTTTGCGGACATGCAAAGTGTTTGCTGATTGGACGGCGTGGAGCGTGAAGCGCGTCAGATTTTTCGGTAGCGCCCGCCATCTTGGATTTGCGGACGTCCCCGGACAGCGCGGTGAAACTTTCTTCAAAATGTGTATTTTGTAGAGTGTGTTGGTGTGTAGGAGTGTTTGGGGAGGGTGGGAGTGTATGAGCTAGGATGAAAGTTGTGTTTTTTATGTGTTAGACGTTCTTTTTGTGTTTGATTTGTTTGCGGCCATCAAGGGTGTTCTGACATGTTCTAAATAAACTGACTAGGGGGTGTTCTAAGGAGTCAATATGTGTCCGTTTTGTTCGCAAGCAAAGTGAAACTGTTCTAAGAACACTCGCGGTGTCCGGGGAGTGTTCATAGGGGTTGTCCTGAGGACGCTGTCCCTATTGTTCTCTGTCAAGTTGAATGTGTTCTAAGAACACGCGCGGTGTCCTGAAATGTTCGCAAATAAACAAAATGGGGGTGTTCTAAAGACGCTTCTAAGAACACTCGCGGTGTCCGGGGAGTGTTCATAGGGGTTGTCCTGAGGACGCTGTCCCTATTGTTCTCTGTCAAGTTGAATGTGTTCTAAGAACACGCGCGGTGTCCTGAAATGTTCGCAAATAAACAAAATGGGGGTGTTCTAAAGACGCTTCTAAGAACACTCGCGGTGTCCGGGGAGTGTTCGTATGGGGTGTCCTGAGGACGCTGTCCATATTGTTCTCTGTCAAGTTCAATGTGTCCTAAGAACACTCGTGGTGTCCTGAAATGTTTGCAAATAAGCAAAATGGGGGTGTTCTGAAGACGCTTCTAAGAACACTTGCGGTGCCCGGGGAGTGTTCGTAGGGGATGTCCTGAGGACGCTGTCCGTATTGTTCTCTGTCAAGTTGAATGTGTCCTAAGAACACTCATGGTGTACTGAAATGTTCGCAAATAAACAAGATGGTGGTGTTCTGAAGATGCTTCTAAGAACACTCGCGGTGTCCGGGGAGTGTTCGTAGGGGGTGCCCTGAGGACGCTGTCCGTATTGTTCTCTGTCAAGTTGAATGTGTCCTAAGAACACTCGCGGTGTCCTGAAATGTTCGCAAATAAACAAGATGGTGGTGTTCTGAAGACGCTTCTAAGAACACTCGCGGTGTCTGGGGAGTGTTCGTAGGGGGTGTCCTGAGGACGCTGTCCGTATTGTTCTTTGTCAAGTTGAATGTGTCCTAAGAACACTCACGGTGTCCTGAAATGTTCGCAAATAAACAAGATGGTGGTGTTCTGAAGACGCTTCTAAGAACACTCGTGGTGTCCGGGGAGTGTTCGTAGGAGGTGTCCTGAGGACGCTGTCCGTATTGTTCTTTGTCAAGTTGAATGTGTCCTAAGAACACTCGCAGTGTCCTGAAATGTTCGCAAATAAACAAGATGGTGGTGTTCTGAAGACGCTTCTAAGAACACTCGCGGTGTCCGGGGAGTGTTCGTAGGGGGTGTCCTGAGGACGCTGTCCGTATTGTTCTTTGTCAAGTTGAATGTGTCCTAAGAACACTCGAGGTGTCCTGAAATGTTCGCAAATAAACAAGATGGTGGTGTTCTGAAGACGCTTCTAAGAACACTCCCGGTGTCCTGGAATGTTCGTACTGGGTGTCCTTAAGACGCTGTCCGTATTGTTCGTTGTTAAGTTGAAAGTGTTCTAAGAACTATCGCGTTGTTCTGAAATGTTCGTAGGGGGTGTCCTGAAAACGGTGTCCGTATTGTTCGCTGGCAAGTTCAAAGTGTTCTAAGAACACTCACATTGTTCGCAGACATTAAAAGTTTCCCATAGATTATAGTTGAAATGTTTGACTCTATGGATGTGATATGCTGCGGTGGTTGTTGCCAGGGCATAGAGTCTTGGGTGCATGGCCATTTGGCCATGCACCCAAGATTGTATGCCCTGGCAACAACCACCGCAGCATATCACATTCATATTTGCTTATAACTTTGGGTGAAAAACAAATGTATAAGGAACAAAGGTATTAGATACAATGGATGTGATGTGCTGCTATGGTTGTCCTTATTATTGTATACTTACTGTTTGGTCTAGTAATGGGAGTCCATGTTTTTCTTCTTCATTTCTGTGATAAAAGAAAATAGCATGTTAGTATTAGTATTTTGTAATGACTTATTACACTGTATAAGCAATATACTTTTATTTTTTTTCGACCCTCATATTTAGTAGAGTACAAATCAGAGTACTGTGCAATTTGCCCAGTTTCTGTATTTGTTGCTAAAATCATTGGGTCTGTGGGAGAAAAAAAATCCATGTTGGATTAAAAAAAAAAACCTTTTTCTGTTATGCTACAGTTTATTTGTTTGTTTGTTTTCAGTGTTCACTTGTTGTTTCTGGCTAATGCTTTATACTTTGCTTTGTTGTATTTTTTTTGGAGCAGTAACAGATTCTGATTCTTCATTTGTTTTGATATTATAAAATTTTGGAGCAGTTAGATACCAATTGGCATATTCTAACTGTCTATTTTTTAATATATTTTAGTTGTTTTGATTTACCTATTTGGATATTGTTAAATTTTGGGACAGTTAGATACCAATTGGCGTATTCTAACTGTGTATTTTTTGGCCTAATTTAGTGGTATTCATTTATCTGATTAGTTGTTGTAGAATCTTTGAGCTGTTAGATAGCTTTTGGAGTATTCTAACATTTTATATTATTTTAACACACATTTATAATTTTGGGACAGTTAGATACCAATTGGCGTATTCTAACTGTGTATTTTTGGTCTAATTTAGTGGTATTCATTTATCTGATTAGTTGTTGTAGAATCTTTGAGCAGTTAGATAGCTTTTGGAGTATTCTAACAGTTTATATTTTTGTAACACAAATTTAGTTAAAGGTTTAAATACAGTTTATTTATCAAATTTTGGTTTTAAGAACATCAAATAAGCGTTTGTAAGATTTGCTGGTAATCTCTGCTTTAGAGTAATGGTACTATCATTACATTCAAACCATCCACATTTCTTTTTCATGTATGCAGTGTAGTGCCCTGAATTGGTTGTGGCTCCTGCGTGGTAGATTATACCTATTGTTGTGAAGGTTTTTTTACCAAGTGATATTTGACCATGTGTGAATCCAGTCAGCTTGCAGTTGTTTTTGGTACCATCTGCATTGTAACGTAGAAGCATTAGTATTACGTATTTACTATGTGTTTGTATTATTAACGTGGAGCGAGTATCTGAATTGCAGGTAGAGCATAATCTACCATGGTTTGCATTTTGTACAAGTTGCTGAAATGAAATGGATTCACAATTTGGTATTGGTATATATATATGAAGCGTTCATTGGGGATTTCTTCTTGTGTCACATTGTTGCAGAGAGTGCATGTATGTTTTCACATGTATGAAATCTCAAAGATTTCATTTATAGTGATGTTTTTGTTTTCCAGTATTTGTAGTAAGTACATTAGAAATACTTGTGGATCTTCCTGTGAGTTTATGGTGAATTTCACCATTCCAGCACAGTAGTCCAATTGTTGTCTTATTCCAAAAACACTATGGCCCTCATTACGACCCTGGCGGAGAACCATGGTGCAATTTGCACCATGGTCCATGGCGCTAAGCTGCCAACTCCGCCATGGTGGTAGGCGGACTTACCGCCCCATTCCGACCTTGGCGGGGCGGTAAGTCCCCAATCCCCATTTACCCTTCCCCATTCCCATTTTTGCCCCATAGGGTATAATGGGAGTGGGGAAGGCGTTAATTACGCCACCGTAAATTACGGTGGCGTAATTAACAACAAGTCCCGTAGCGCCATGGATTTTCCCGCCTGCAAAAAGCAGGCGTGAAAATCACCATGGCACTACGGGAACTCGTAGTCAGGCGGAAAGGTACGCCATGCTTTACGCCGGCGTAAACCCCTTTCCGCCAGGGTTGTAATGAGGGCCTGTGTGTGTTGTCAGCATTGTTTGCTGCATTTCTGTCAAGTACTGACATTTGCAAACACAATGGGTCTGTAGTGTGTGAGTAAATATTGTCAACAATTGGTTGTAATTGAAATAGAATATTCATTGCTACATTTGCATAGCAATTTACACCAACTATATTTGAGAATTTAAATGGTCCAGGTAGTTCTGTATCTAACTGCTTTTTTGGAGTTTGTCTTCCTTCTTCAAAGAAGTACCTGGTTTACTTTCTCTAATTGATTCTTTTTTGTTTGTTGTACTTGATGAAGTATTAGTTTCTTTTACTCTCTTTGGAGGATTTGCAGTGACGTCCTGTTGCATTTCTGTTTGATTTAGTTTTCCTTTACAACGTTTTAGTTTTTGTGGAACAGAATATGTGTTTAGATGGGGAGTGTATAGTGAGCGAAGTCTATTATATTCTAAAATGCAAGGAATATCAGCGTTTACTTTACTTGCATCAAAGTTGATTGGAAATAGACCATCAAGTGTATGTAAGCGTGATAGTGCTATGTAGCTTATGCCTTCTTTAAAGACTGTGTTACCAATATCTATCATTGCTTTGTCTAGGGTAAGACCTTGTGATTCATGAATTGTGACTGCGTATGCAAGAGTTAGAGAAAATTGTTCTCTGCGTACATACATATCTTTGAAGAGAAGGAATCTAGCTGTTGAGGGTCCTATCCGTTTTACTTCTGAAAGTTTGTCAAAGAGTATATTGACAAACTGAATTTTGTTGTCACGTGGGTATGTTTGAAAGCCAACAACTGTACCCAGTGCTCCATTAACTAGTCCTTGGTCCATGTCAAGGTTACATTTAAGCATTACTCTGCAATTTAAGGATAATTTTAACATCTTTACTAAGCCTGCTGTGTTTGAGATTGATTTTTCTAAATTATTTAGTCTTGTTGCGGCTTCGTCACACATGGGTAGTGTCATACCATGTACATCTAGTTTGTCTGTGGTGCTAATTTCCATTATTGGTTGCATTTCTTTACTTAGCATGATTTCATTGAATTTGAAACGCAGGGCAGGAGTTGGCATTGAGGCCATACTATTGACATTTTTGTGGGCTAATTGTTCCATAACATCTGTAGCACATGCATTATCGCCATAAAGTGCATTAATGTGCCGGGTTTTCAATGTTGCTTCTGCTTCTTTAGAAAGTATACCAACTCTCAAACTTTTAAAAATTTTGGCATAAGTTAGATCTGCAGATTGGCGCATGTTTTCTGTTAATACTCTGTATTGGAAATGTTGCCAAAGGTTGACATTTCCAATGCTGCCAACAGTTTTACGGCAGAGTTTGGCCCTAATGTTTTAAAAAAGGTTCACCTTTTACTGGTGTTAATTGAAGCAGATCTCCAAAAACAATAATGTGTTTTCCTGCAAAGAGCTCTTCATAGTCTGTTTTGAGTACTTCTTGTAATCTGAGGTGAATCAAAGCTAACATCAGGTTGGAGACCATGCTCACTTCATCTATTAGTAGCATTTTCATTTGTTTCAATACTCTGCGTAATTCCATTGCAGCTTCTGCAGAACGTTTGTAATAGTCTAATTTGTTCTGGTGTTCTACTGGTAATAGTAGTAATCGGTGTAATGTAACACCACCTATGTTGTAGGCAGCTAAACCTGTGGAGGCAGTGACAACAGCTGACAGTTTGTTGTTTGTCAATTGTTGAAGGAACTTACTAATGATTTTGATTAGGAATGTTTTGCCAGAACCAGCTTCACCACTGACGTACAGTAGTATAGGTTTATAATTATGGCAGGAACATTCTTTATTTTCATGTTTTACACCATGTGCAATTTGTTTTGTTACTTCTTGAAAAATGCTACTTTGCTCATTGTTTAGTTTTGATTGTAGTATAGTTTAGTCTTCCTTATCTTCATACTGACACATGGTGTTTTCTACTTCTATCATAGCTAATTCTGCCTCATTTGATATTAGTGGTTCTCCCAGTGGTTCTTGGCTTCCTGTTACAGAAGGTTGACTACTGTCAGGAGTATCCTTATCTAGTTGGGCTTGGAGTTCTTCTTCATGTTGCTGTTCATTGTGCAACATTGTTTTGTACTGTGTAAAGTTTACATCAGTTATAGTGCTTTCATTTGCTTTGAAAGCATCCTCATATGAGTCATAGCTATCCAGTAATTGTTCTTCTTTTCTCCATGGTTTGAAGAGTTGTAGCAGGGACATGTAATATACTTCTTTATGTTGAGGAGTCTTCAATGACAATTTGATATGATTAATTAAATTTGGTTTAGTGAGTTTAACTAAGCTGCCTTCACAGTCTGTCACTCTAAATTTACCTTTTTTTTCATCGTGTTTCATATTATTTTTGTATGTGTAGTTTTGGGCTATTTGGTATAGACACATGTTTTCCAAAGTATTACTTCTGTTTGGGTAGTATGTGTCCAATAAAATGTTTTTTAAAATGTCTTGGCTGTTGGGATCATGTGTGGCTATTGTTTCTATATCTTCATATGATTTTAGAACTCTTTTTCTAGAATTAGCTGGACCAAGACTTAGCCATACTATATTTTCAGATTTACCATACAATGAAGTGCCAGTTAAACGATCAGCTGCTTCATAAGATCCACATTCTCTATGGGTGAGCATTTTTATGCCCAAGCTGTATAATTTCTGAGATACTGTTTTATCTGATGACAGGTCATTCCAGAGGTCTTGCAGCTCTATCTTTTCTTCTTTAGTTAAGTATGCTGTGACATATCGTGTAACTGCAGTAGAATTGTCTGCAATGTACTGCACATCTATGTTTGCATTCCATAAGTGGGCAATGATTGCATTATAATCATTGATATATTTTTCTTCTTCTTTTCTTTGTATGTAATATGTATTTTTAGGTGACCTACCTTTAACACTATGTCTAACTGAAGACATGAGGTTGTTTACTTGACCTATATTTGTAACTGGTCTAGGGAAACCAAATCGGCATTTGGTGTAGTATTTGCCTTTGTTTTTGTATTTGCGATGACAATATTTTCCACATTTGTGTCTTTGAAATTGTAAAATTTGTGCACGAAGATCACTATTTGTGGCTTCTGATGGAATTTCACAAGTGACATATTTTTCAATAAACTGTAAAACAGTGGCATCACTGTCTTGACCAAATTTAGGAGCATCTTTAATCCATAAAAGCATGTGGATATGTGGTGCTCCTCTGGCTTGGTATTCTTTTCTCCAAAAGAAGTGTTGCACTTCTCCAAGGGGAGGAACAGTTTTATTACAAATAAAATGTAGCATAGCAATGAAGCGATGGTGAAAATATCTTGAAACATTAACAGGATCCAAAGAACAAAGTTCTCCAGGTGTTAGAATATCTATGTTTGTTTTGTTTTTATTTGATATGCGTAGGAAATCATGTAAATCTTCCCATGCATATTCTGCACAACTTAATGTAACAAACCAAGTGGGTGGGCCAAGGTTTCTGATCATACAACGTACATCTCCATGACGTCGAAACCAGTACTCTTTAGTACCACGCATATTTGCTAATAGATTTGTAATATTTGATTGTAAAACCTCATCCTTTTGTTGCACTTTCTCTAATAATTGTGTAGCTGTCATATTTTGAAAGTGTGATTATGATTTTAATATGTGTGCAACTCCGTAACATAAAGTTGCTAGTTCACTTTCAAAGAGTAGGTGGAATATGTATTCCACATTTTGTCTAAATCTGGGATCTTCAGAATACATCCGTAATGAGCAGTATTCTGAAGCTGATATTTGAATAGGTCTATCATCATACTGTCGGGGGAAATTCTGCCGGGGTCGGCCGGGCCGTCCACAGACCTCCGGGCAGGGAGGCCCCAACTCCTCCCGTATATCCCAAAAGAGATAGAGTATGAGACACACGCAAGAAGCAAGGTGACTCTGCTGTTTATTAGACAAAATGGCAGGGATGGGTCAAGGTGCGTACGCGTCCGTCCTGACACAAACACAATCGTGGGGCTCGCAGGCCCTTTTTACCTTAGTATGACGCGCTACTTGCATCACTTGGAAAGTTTAGCAAAAAACCTATCTCCACTCTGGATTGGTTACTCGAGTGGTAGGGTTAGTATAGCGCACATATAGAGAACGGTGTTAGTGGTTGAGGGTTAGTCAGGTGGCTGTCCCTTCAATTTGATACATGAAAATTGTTACATGAAGACATCTGAGGATTGGTCAATGTTAATGGCGTCAGTGATAAGAGCCCCATGTTCTGATTGGTCCGCTCGCGAGCCTCCCAGTCTGGGACTATCGCTGTTGCCAGCTCGCGGTGCACCTGTAATTTGCAACAATGTTTTAATATGGGTAGGTGTAAACAATGTGAGGATTTATTCATATGTTGGGAGGTCGACTACTCCCACTGCTGCAGATGTCCAATGAGTCTTTTAATTGTATCTGCCTGTGTCTTGAAACGTGGGATTCAGACGTCTCCTTCCTCCTGGGCTTGGCATCTTGTCAGGGTTGTCTTTGTCACGTGAGGTGGGACCGTGTTTGAGGCAAAATTCAACATAATTAATATTGTTTTTCCTACTGTGCGCCTGGTTTATCTTGCAGGTGCGACCTTGGCGTTGGCTTGCAGCGTGCAAGATTGCAACATTGTGCCCTTGGCGGTGTGCTTTCGCCGGGCTCATTCTGCAGGGTCAGCAACCCAGTTCTTGCTCATTCAATGTTCATGGAAGCTTTTGCTTGCGGCCTACTTGGGCCTGGCGCATAGGTGGAACCGTTTGATGCAGAACGCTTTAGGTTACGGTATCATATTGCTCTATCCTCAGTATCGTGTCTCCGTTATATTCTTCATTATGGTACATGGTTCTTAGAAGAAGCGTGAGCAAGCCTTTTTAGATAAGTTCATGATGCGTCTTGCGCTTCTGCATTTTGAGAGCCTATGTGGAAAATAATAAAGATGCACGTCCGTGAGTATGTCTGTCGCCTACGTCATAGCACTGAGTATATCCTTCGTGTGGATTGGTGTGGGAGTGTCCGATGTGTATGTTTGCACAGGTGTGCTGACCGTTGGCTAGGTCATCATGGCATCTCTAACGACGTGTAAGTTTAGTCGAGTTGATCCGTGCCGCAGGTGTCGGCATGGACAGGGCGGGCTGCTGGGCAGGTAGATGGGCACATCCGTATGTTCCTGTACCAGGGTATTTGGTCGTCTGGTAGATAGGCAAACTCCTCTCGTGGCGGGTGTCTAGGCCGTGATCCTCTAGGCCAAGTGCGATAGGGGAAGGGCGGGAGCCTGTTCTTCCATTCTCCCACTGGAATACCTTCCTCCTTTGCCAGTAGGAAAGAGTAGAGGAAAAGCACATGCTTCTATACTTTTTTCCCATATACTGATTGGCGATCCTTTTGTTTGACGCATTTGGTAAGTTTCCAGTACATCTTGTACGGTGTCATTACAGTGCAAAGGATGAATTGTATAATGGTCTAAAGTATTTGATATTGTAGCAGGATCTAGTAGCTCAAATTGACCAGCTTCTTGTGTTTCTTGAATTATTTCAGTTGTATCTTTCAAGTTTTCTTCAATATTAATTTCTTTGTAATATTCATTATTCTCTTTAAGATATTGGAAGGCTTGTCTAACTTTATATAAATCTACCAGCTGTTGCCATATTTTTTTGTCTTTTGTAGGTACTCCATTTACTAATATAATTAAAGATTTCTGCATTGGACGTTGCACTCCTAGAGTATGCACATTTTCTTTTAGATTTAATGGTAAATAAACTACTTTTCCACGAATGCCTTTTACCAATTCAGAGGGAGGTAATTTTGCTGTTTTTGGTTGAAGGCATATTATTGCTAGAAATGGGTGTACTGTTTGAATTATGATGCTCTCATATAAATTAAGTTGTTGTAGAGGTTTTGGTACTGGGTATAATTCCAAATTATTTGTGATAGAACGTGAAGGAGTTTGGTTGTTGTCAAGTTTTGTAGTGCAATAACTGCAAAGTATTAAGGGCTCAGTTATTTCATATTTGTTTTCTGCTAGAAGGTAGAGAGCAAATTCAAACCATTTAGAATCTTCATTGTCTTCTATTTTGTATGATAGGTCCACAGTTGTTGTGTTACTTTTATAAAAAATTCTACAGCAACATACACATACATGGTTTGGTACTTCAGCTGATGTAATTTTAAATTTTAGTATTTCTTTTTTGTATGTGTTTAGCAAAAGGTTGCCATGTGTAGAATTGTTGCTTAATTGGTTTAAAGCTATTTCATTCTGTAAATGGCTTTCACTTCCAAAATATTTTTTCTGGATATAGTGAATTTCTTCAAGTAGGTGCTGTACCATGTAGAAGGATGTTATTTAACTTTGCTAGTGCTAAAGCAAGACTTTTAGCATAGTACAGTTTATAGACTAGATTTCTTATAGTTGAATGATGTGTTGATATCCTTTTGATATCATGGAAAGTGGTTTTACAAGTAGGTCCTGTAATGCAGGCCAATGAATGTCCTTGTAGTCCTGTGTACTTGCGCACTGGACAGGTATCTATATTTTGCAGTAATTTAATTTTGATTTTGTCTTTGCTTTTTACATATTTATTGAGGAATTGGTGTAAAGATTTGAAACATTGTTTGGGAATGTTACACATTGACGTGCATGGCCATTTGTACACTAGACATTCTGATTCAGTTGAATGGAGGGGTAATTCTAAGTTTTCAGGGCATATTTTTGTAAGGAGTACTTCTTGTTCCATTATGGTATTATTCACTTTTTCATAACCTCGACCACTGCTATTTATGGATATTGTATTCGTTTGCTTTTGTTTGTACGCTTCTTCATTAAAATATGGTTCTGTGCTCGTAGTGTGGTTCCATTCACCTCCACAGATACTTAAGAAGTTCTTTCTGTTGACATTTCGCTTATTGAGAAGTCTTTTTTGTAATTTAGATATTGTTTTGTTAGCGGTTTCATTTTGTTTAACAGTAAAATAAATACATTTCTTTTGAGAAGAATTGCACTGTCCATCAATGCTTCTAAGATTAATTTCCTACAATAGGTTTTAAGCTTTAAACCTGATTTCTCTCCTGTTTTTATAAGATTTTGAAGGACTTTGTGACGGTATATTTTGGCTAAAATACTTTTCTTGGTATGCTTACTTTGCACTATATTAAAATTTGAAGAAGTAGTTTTATCTGTACTGATAGCTAATTTTCTGTTATTTGTTTTTTGGTTTGTTTTACATTTTGATAGAGGAAGCAAAGTTGTTGTACTTGAAACTTCTTGTGTTTCACTAAATGATTGTATTAGCTGTTTTGTTTCAACTTTTTTTTACAAATTCTGCTAGAGATGGATGGTTATGTTGGACATTTGCTCTAATTTTGCGTTGCTTTCTACGGATTTGTCTTTTGGTAGGCATTCTTTAGGGTCTGTTGAAAAAAATAAAGAAGATATGGGTTGTGGTGTTCCGGAATGTATGTGTGCTGTGTGCATGAGTGTTTGAGTAAGATGATAAAGATGTATGTAATGGTGTGTGATTGTGCATTGGGAACTAAAACTAGTAGGGATAGGTATTCTTGAATTTATGTGTCACTAAACTGGGGTTCAGATGACAAAAAAAAAGTAAGCTAGTGGTGTGGTAAAGTACAAATAGTAAATCTAATGTATACAATTAAAACAGTTGTTTGTTCTATAATATGAAAATTGTAGTGGTTCAGTTGGCTAATTTGTGTGTCCAAAAATAGAAATTTGTGGGCCATTCTGGTTGTAAATCGCTGTTTACGACATGGACATTTTTGGACAAAATGGTACAAAATCTCTATTTTAAGAAACCAAAATAGCTGGTATGAATGTTATGGTATATTTGATTAATAATATAAATATTATGGTGATATTTTACTTACTTTTTTTTTTAAATTAACAGATAACTTCTTAGTTTTTCTTTCTTCTTCGAATTCGGCTTCTTCTTTTCAGGAAACTGCAACTGTAAAAGCTTCAAATTAGTAACTGTGTTTGTATATAGCACTGTTTTTAATTTAGATATTGATTTTTTTAATTGAAATCCTCAGTGCCTTCTGTAAAACCATTAAACTAATTTATTTACATAAGATACATTGCATCAGTTCAGTACATATGATATGTTCTTAATGAACAAATTGTATTGAATGGCTAACTGTAGCAAAAATAAAATATCTTTACTATGTCATGTGAAATTTATAATATATTAGTGAATACCACTATTTCTGTAAGTAAACTGTTCTAGGTAATAGTGCCTCAATGGCATGTCTAATTTAAAGTAATTAAGTAAATAAATAAACAAAAACAAAAAATATGAAATTGTATAAGTATTTTTATAAAGGTTTAAACAGGGTAATTCATAGAATCCAGCGCACAAGTAGCGCACGCGGCTGGCGCACAGCGTGCGGCTGCGATAGTCTGCGCCAGGCACGTGCGCTAAAACTGATTTCCGCGCACAGCGTATTCATGGATTACATGCTCCCAAACCAGCCGTGGCGCAGAGAATCGCAGCGAGCCTGCAGCAGCGCCAGTAACGCCCCCAAGAACGCCCTCGCGCAAGGAAAAGCCATCAAAATCGCTAAATCATCGCTAAGGGCTGCGCAAACCCTGGACCACTTCACAGGGCTGGCAAACAAGGAAAGCAAAGCGGGCAATCTTCAAATCAGGAGTATGCGGGAAGTCCTACACGCGACTAGTCAGGGAACGTGAATTACAGGGGTACGCGGGAATTATCACACGCGAACAGCCAGGGAACGCGTATTACAGGGGTACGCGTGAAGTAGAACACGCGATAGGCCAGGGAACGTGTATTACAGGGGTACGCGTGAAGTAGAACACGCGATAGGCCAGGGAACGAGTATCACAGGGGTACGCGTGAAGTAGAACACGCGATAGGCCCGGGAGCGTGTATTACAGGGGTACGCGGGAATCATCACACGCGAACAGCCAGGGAACGCGTATTACAGGGGTACGCGTGAAGTAGAACACGCGATAGGCCCGGGAACGTGTATTACAGGGGTACGCGGGAATTATCACACGCGAACAGCCAGGGAACGCGTATTACAGGGGTACGCGTGAAGTAGAACACGCGATAGGCCATGGAACGTGTATTACAGGGGTACGCGTGAAGTAGAACACGCGATAGGCCCGGGAACGTGTATTACAGGGGTACGCGGGAATCATCACACGCGAACAGCCAGTGTGCGTGTATTACAGGGGTAGCGGGAAGTACAACACGCGATTGGCCAGGGTACGTGCATTACAGGGGTACGCGTGAAGTAGAACACGCGATAGGCCAGGGAACGTGTATTACAGGGGTAGCGGGAAGTTCAACACGCGAATGGCCAGGGTACGTGTATTACAGGGGTGCGTGGGAATTATCACACGCGAATAGGCTGGGTGGGCCCTCACAGGTGTACCCTGTACACCCTCCACGGCCCCTGCAGGCAGCCCACAAAACAGGGGACTACCCTGCACACCTGATCATGTCCCCCTGCACCCCCATCCACCAGGGGCACCCTCCACCAGGCCCCCACCCATGTCTCCCACCACCCCCACCCCCCAGAAGTGCAGAGGCACCTGCCAGCAGGCCCCCACCCATGTCTCCCACCATCCCCACCCCCCATCCACCAGGGGCACCCTCCACCAGGCCCCCTCCCATGTCTCCCACCACCCCCACCCACCAGCACTGTGGGGCACGTGGCCAGCAGGCAGTCAGGCAGCAGCAGATGGCAGGTGGGAGCGTGCTCAGGGCTCTGGGGGACTGTAATTTGGCCTCCTGGCCAGGAGCGTGGTCATTCGTGTTTGAACGCGTGGACAGCCTGATAGGGAGTGATTTTGCACGTTAAAATCCCACACTCAGCGAATCGGGCGAAAACCCGTCACCAGCATATGTGCGTCTCTGCACGTGCAGTGTCAAAGCGTGTGATTGGTGAAAATGGATCTACACGCAGGAGTGACAAAGCGTGTGATTGTTGAAAATGGATCTACACGCAGGAGTGACAAAGCGTGTGATTGGTGAAAAGTGAGCTACACGCAGGAGTGACAAAGCGTGTGATTGGCGAAAAGTGAGCTACACGCAGGAGTGGCAAAGCGTGTGATTGGTGAAAAAGGATCCACACGCAGAAGTGACAAAGCGTGTGATTGGTGAACATGGGCCAAGCACGTACACGCCGTAAGTGACGCTGTACGTGTGGGCCTGTATATAAGGTAGTGTAGAACACCATTTCCTTGTACGTGCTTTTCGTGGAGAGCGAGTGGGTGAATTCTGTACTTCTTGTCGTTTCACACGCGATTTACTTCACGGCGTTTCCAGTTCGTACTCCCTGTTACCTCTGACAGCTTTTTCTCTTTTCCCTCTTGTACTGGTTTACCTGGGCCTGTTCCCTCAAACAGTGTCCCCTTCTACTGTTGTCCTGTCTCCTCAGACAGCGTACACATCTTCTTTTGGCGGGGGTGTTGCCAACCAAACGCGCTCATTTTTCACGCTCTTTTACCTGGCAGACGGTGAGTCACGCACGTATCTAACTTCTGTGCTTGCCCCGTGTGTAGCCTACCCCTTCAGAGGTCATTCTAGGCTGCGTGTGACACGCATACGTTCATTGTGTTACTGGATGCCACAGCGTAGTGCAGGGTTTTCCATCAGCACACGTGGTCTAGGAGGGGTATTGTGCACGTTCCTTAACTTTTTTGGGGTGCCTGTGCGTTGCGTGACCCGTCATCTTTCCCCAGGGGTGTCATATAGCCTTGCCACTGCACTAGGGTACGAATACCATCTGGTACCCAACCCCTTTGACACCCAATTGCCCAGGACAATTGTGCACACCGACTCCCATACGCACAATAACATCAGTGCCATGGTTGGGAGGCGTGCAAGCCGTAAGGGTGGCAAAGGTGGCCGAGCCACACGTGGTGGCCGTGGAGGATCCACTAGGGGACGTGGTTGTGACTTGCAGGGTGCCCCTGTCCCCCCCAGTCTGGAGGACCAGTCAGGGACACCCATGCCCCCCCCCCCAGTTGAGAGTCATGTGGCTGATACCAACCCTGATCAGCCCTTGTCGGACCAGCCCATTGTGGCACCAGACCTGTCCGAGGGTGATCCCATCGCTGACATCCAGGTCAGCAGGTCCACTGCACGTGCACCAGTGCACATTGGTGTCATCAGGGCATGCGCATCTATGCCAGATAGGTCATCTGCTGGCCCCCGTAGCCAGGGTGTGGCTCCATCCACCCCACCTCTCATACACCCTGCCAAGACTGTGTCGGTCCTAGTTCATGCACCTCAGATCAGGCCTGACCCCATCCCACTACCCCCAATGCCTGCACCTACTCCCATGCTGAGTGGGCAATCCCACACACCCAGTACTGAGTCCACCACGGCTCCTGCCCCTAGTGTCCACAGCGGCGTAGGACACTCTGGATCCCCACCCCCTTCCAAGCGCAAGAGGAAGAGTGCACGTCCGGCACAGGCTGATGCCCCAGGCACGGCTGCACAGTCCGGCCCATCAAGGAAGCCAAGCTTCACAGACGCCGAACTGAATGCACTTGTTCAGTATGTGTCAGATCATGATAGGGAAATGGTCATCGTTGCAGGGTCCAAGACCACACATGCCAGACGCCAGGCACACTGGCAGACCATTGCTGACAGAATAAGTGCCCTTGGAGTAGTGAGGCGCACAGCTAGTGATTGCCAGAAGCGCTGGAATGACCTTAAGCGCAGGGCAAAGGATAAGCTGGCCTCAAGTCATGCCGCAACCTTGGTGACTGGAGGTGGGTCCCCAGCACAGGAAATAGAACTCACACCACACAAGTCCGTAGCTGGATCCTACGTCACCGAGGGACAACTCCAAGGTGTGGGAGATCTCCCTGATTACGAGGCATCATCCGGTGAGTGCACATGCATGTGTGTATTATCCATGTGCATGGTGTGTGTGTGAAGCATTCATGTTGGGTGCCTGTCAAGGGGGTGTGTGGCAGAGTTGATAGTGGCACCCATGTGCCTCATCCAGTATGTTCAGTGCAACACCATCTGCCCACAGCACTATCCCTACTGGCAACAGTGCACATATGGCCCGACACCATGGAAGTTGCCCTTGAATTGTCATTTTGTCACTACATTGTTGCTCATACTCCCCTGTCTAATCATCTGATGTCTTACATACCATTCCTATCCTTTCCCCCAGCCATTCAAGTTTCATCTTCACATGCCTGACATGCAATGATACCACATGCTAATGCGTCCTCTGTATATAAATGCCAACCAACATGCTGTCATACTGTGGATGTTGCCTTGACATCCACCTCCTACCTGTGGGCTTTGGTACCGTCTGGTTTCGAGCCCCATTCCCTCACACTCCATGCTGCTCTTCATGGTCTATCTTCCATGACTTCTACAGTTCAGACCATCGTGCCCTACTCACGACACCTGCTTGCCAAAAGTCAAATGAGGGCACCCTGCCCTCCAATGCGACCCACCCTATTGCTGACCAGTGCATCTGAGCCTACTCAAAGCTAACTCTCACTGACATCTGCTCATACATGCCTTTGCCTGTCCCATAGACCCTTCACATGGTCCCTGTCCTCTCTCCTTGCTCCTCTTCCACCATCAATGGTGGGACCCGTTGGGGTGTACTCCTGGCCTCCTTCCAATCCTCAGAGGCCACTATTGATGTGCATGGTAATGGGAGCGTCTCAGTCCAAGGCCCTTAGGCCAACCTCAATCGCCTTGAGAAATGCTACCCACATCTCATCAACTTCCTTTCCTCTCCTGCTGTCCCCCCTCCTCTCTCCTCATCAATCCTGCACTGCCTCCCTGCACCCTCCCATGATCCTTCTCCGCCTCCCACTCCAACTCCTACACATGCTGCACCTCTGATCTCTAGCACTCCCAGTAAGTCCTACAAGGCTGTCAACCTCCTCCACAATTACACTCCTTTCACTGCGGCTGCATCAGGCATTCCTCCGATATCTGTCACTTACATGAGGTTATGCACCTTGACATCCTTGGTCTCATGGAAACATGTCTGACGGCCAGCTCTGTCTGCATCCTTCACACACTCCTACCTGATGTTCAGGAGACCCTCTCCTTGGCCCGCCACTACTGTGCAGGGGGGGTGTGCCCTTGGCTTCCCTGAGGGTATTCCTGCCACTGTCACTCCTACTTAGACCTACTCCACTCTGGAATGGCTTGTGTGACGTCTCTCTCCACCACACCTTGACATTCACAAACTGTGCGTACTGTGTCTGGGAAAACTGGTCAAATGTACTACTTCCTTTCTGAGTGTCCTCACCTCTCCTCCTCACTCATGTCCCCAGACACAGAAATCCTCTTCCTTGGTGCTGTACGCATCCACCTGCATGCTTGTTGACGCCCCCACGTGACCTTTCTGTGACCTCAGCAACTCCCTCTCACCCTCTAGACTCCCGTCTGTCCCTACTCATTCTGCAGGGCACACTCTTGATGCTCTGATCTCATCTGACTTTCCCCTCTCCGTCCATCTCTGCACTCCTCTCTCCTGGAGTGATCACATTCTCCTCTCCTCCCAGCTCACCCTCACCACCCCACAGGCAAAGCCACCCTCACCACTGTCACACACCTTCTTGGTATTCCAACCCATGAAGTGTGTGTCAGTCGAGGCTCATGCTGCCAAAATCTCCCCCCCATCCAGCTCCCCCTTAGGCTCACTCCCATCCTGACAGGGCCCACTCCATGCTCCACTCTATGTCAGGTACACTGGATGTCTTTGCCACGGTCATGACCACCTGTCTGAAGCCCCATGCCAATGCAGAGTCCTGGCATGACTCGGATCTTGTGAACCCAAACCACAGGTGCCGGGTGGCAGAGAGGGAATGTCCTGCATCATGCCCATCCTCTGGCAAACTGGCCTGCCACATGCTCCAAAGGCAATAGCGCCTCACCCTTTTCACCAAGATGAGATCCCCAATCCAAGGGCACATATCTGCGGCATGTGACAACTCTGCAGGACACATAGAAATCTGCAAGGACCTTGCCGAGCCAGATGCAGTGTGTACCTCCCCTGTCCCCTCCGAGCCCACAGCACTGCATGATTGTCTCTGTACCCCTATAGGCCACCCCCCCAGCACTTGTCTGCGCCTAACACCATCTGCCCTTGACGTCAAGTCCTACTTACCTTGTACAGCACTTCCAGCCGCCACTTCCCCTTGCACTTCATTGTGCCACCCACCCCTGCACTTGCGTGACATGAATGACACCAGCACCAGTACGATTGTTGACTGGCATCCCCTTCTGCCCCACCACCCCTCAGTGCTCCGCTGTACCTTCATACATTTCTGGACCGGTGCTTCACGAATGCAATATGATTCCTTTACAGGTGATGGGGAGGTGGAATCACATTGTTTACTGCATTTTGTTGATGTAGACAAGGCACTGTGCATCGTGGCCAATTTGGACTAGCAGATCCATGTACAACATGTTTACTTATTGATGTGACGATGCAATGTCAGGACCAGAGTGGTTGAAATCCAAAAAAGTAGCCCTCCTCTCCCTCTTCACTTGGTGGCTATGTCACATGCCATGTGTGTGATGGCATGTGCCTTTGACATGGCAATCACCGGCCAATGTGTGATGGCAGTGCTAGGCAGCATGGTGAGCAGGCGTTGCTCTCCAATCTGTACATTGTATGCCCTGAGCCTCCCCTACAGACCCAGTGATGGTGAATGCATAGGAGGTCTCCCAGTCATGTGGGACATGTGTCGTAGAACTACTGCCTCTGTTGTTCATCAGCCCTTGTTGCATGCCATGGTGCTAATGCCTGTTTCCATTTTTCTCTTTCATGTCTTTGCAGGGGACGAAGCACTTGTTGATGCTGGGGATGTGGTGGTTGAGCCGTCCCAGGAGGGCAACCCGGGCCGACCTCCCACAAGTGAGGGACGTGGTGTGTTTGTGGGTGAAAACCCACAAGTGCTGCAGGTCGTGCTGTTGAGGGGTATCTCTGGGGGTTCCTCCCCCGAGCAGTATTCAGGTGTAGACTCGGAGGATGACACCTATGTGCAGTCGCAGGTGAGTGTTCTTGGGAGAGAATCTCCTCTGTCCGACCCACCTGCAGCCGGGCCATTGCCCTCAATGGGGATGTCAGTGTCGGCAGATCAGCCTCCGGTGGTTACGGATGCAGGGCCACACCACCCAATCTCTGATCCTGTTCCTGGGGCTGCAGATCAGAGAGGGAATGCAGTCCTGCAGCCTGAGGCCTTGCCGGCACAGCAAGGCGCAGTCCGCCTTGCCCCAGGCAGGTGTGGTGCCCGTCAACGTGGTGGCCGTATGCCACCTGGCAATACCGTTTGGGAGCAATCCATCTACGGTATGGCCACCCAACAGGCAGCATCATCCGAGATGATTGCACAGGCCATGGATATGGTGGCCACTTCCATTGTCCCCCCAGAAAGGCTGATGGAGCGACTGGAGCAGGCTACAGAGTCCATCTGCCAGGCACACAGGGAGGATATGTTGGCGTCCAACATGGACAGGCGGGCGGCACTGGCGACTCTGCGGGAATCACTTTCCATGGAGTCCCAGCGCCACAGGGAAGGCCTGAGGGAAGAATTCCGTCACCTCAGGTCGACCCTGTTAGAGCTTGAGGCTTCATCCCATAGAAGGACAGAGGATCAGCTGGAGCGTCTGACACGGACGCTCTCGGCCGAGATGCAGGCAACTCGTGCGGAGGTCAGGTCATCCCGGGAGTTACTGCATGGGGACCTCCGCATGATTATAACCCAGAACCAGAACTACCAGACCCGCCTGCTTGCAGCCATGGAGGAGCAAACTCGTGCTTTGCGTGGGCTGCCTCCCATTGTCACACCATCTTCTGAGGCAGCTCCCCCACCTCCAGAGTCAGCTGCAGGGTCTGGCCAGAGCGATAGCGACTCATCTCCCACAACAGAGTAGCCGTGTGGGCCACGAGCCTATGGGGTGTTTTAGTTTCCCATGATCCACACAGGTGGATTGTGGCGTGCATCCTGTCCTCGGACCTCATAGGTGGCCCCCCCCCCCGCCGGCTCTTTCGTGGCCATTTTTTCTCAATTTTATTTTTATTTTGCAAGAGTGTTGCCTTGTGTGGGTACCTGGGCATACACTGTATTGTGGCTGGGCACATGCAGGCTTGTCCTGAGTTTGGTTTCGATGCTTGGGTACCAGACATCCACACCCCTCCTGCTTCCGTTTCCATGGGCTTGCAAAGGGTGTGCCCAAGTGACAGCAAATTACACGGTGACATTGGACTCCCATGAGCTGTTGGCCAGTCCATAGTCAATACTGTGTAGACATTCATAGTGTACATTGTTGTTGCACCTAACTATGCATGATGGTTTGATATGTGCCTCTACTTACATATGTTGCTCATGTTTTGCAGGTATTTCACACAGATCTTCACACGGGCATACTCTCTGGAGTCAGGCTACATGTCGGTAGATGTGCACTGACACTTTTGCGTGGCACCATCACTGTACATCTGGACGGTGAGGACATACCAGCAGAATCAGGTAATGAGACTACCATTGATTACATGCATTGTGTCTTGTTTGTGTGGGCTTCAGGGTGGGTTGGTGTGTAATTTGATTGAAATTACTCTTACACAGGTGTGTAGTAGTGGCTCCAGCGCGGTTAGCTGTTCAAGTGCGGCTATGTTCCATTTGGGGCACTGCTATTTGTGACACTGGTGTCATGTTGTGATGGCCAGTTTGTTTGCTGTCACATACCATGACATGGTGTCCTCAGTGGCGGGACTGTGAAGGGAATGGGTGACATGGCAATGTTGTCATGTAGTGAATCGCCTGTGGCAATGCATATTTGATTGATGGAGTTGTGTCTTTACGTTGTGATGCATTGCTGGTGTATGTGTAGGTAGGGGTGCACACATATTGACACTTCCATGTTAACAATCTCAGGCTGATGTGTATCTGACAGTTTATTGTCAAGTAATTTTCAGACATTGTCAGGTAGTGTCATCATTGATTGTCAGATGGTATGTGCCAGAGCAGTGTGCACTAGCCAGCACTGTGATTCCTAGGTGAAGAAGTTGGCCACCAGTTGCGTACGGGCTGCCTCCCCCCGTGCCCTTTCCCCTCCCATGCGCAGCGGGCGTGCATGTGGTTGTGGATGTGGGGGCACCACCATGTCCACGGGCAGGCCCCGGCGTGTTGCAACGTTGTGCAGGACACATGCTGCCACTATGATCCTGCACACTATTCGGGGAGCATATAACAGCTGCCCGCCAGAACGGTCAAGGGAGCGAAAGCGTGACTTGAGCACTCCGAATGTGCGCTCCACTATGCCCCGTGTTGCAATGTGGGCTGTGTTGTACCTTACCTGGGGTGGCGTGGTGGGGTTCCGGATTGGGGTCATCATGTGGGGGCTGATAGGGTAGGCACTGTCCCCTGCGGAGGTGGTGATGGGTATCATTAGTGGTGTTGTGTCATGACCCAGTATCTGACATGCATGCATGTGCAGTGGCATTCATGCTCACCAAGCAGCCATGTATCTCCATGCTGGCCAGCCTCTAGGTCCCGGCATAGGGTAGACATTCTGTAGATGAAGCTGTCGTGGGTGGACCCTGGATAGTTGGCATATACTGATGTGATTATTCCCTTGGCATTGCATACAACTTGCACGTTGATGGAATGCCAGTGCTTGCGGTTTCTATAGATGTGCTCTGTTGCCCTGGGTGGACATAGAGCCACATGTGTGCAGTCAATTGCACCAAGCACTTTGGGGAATTGAGCCACACCATAGAATTCCTGGATGCACGTCCGCCTTTCTGCATGAGTCCTGGGGAGATATATGTGCCTGCGGACTGATGGCCGTGCAGTGATGATGTTCAAGACCTGGTGTAGGCAGCGTGACTGCGTGGCCTGTGACACACCACCCACTATGGCACTTGTCCGCTGAAAGGATCCAGTGGCCAAGAAGTGCAGTACATTCAGGACCTTCTGCAGGGGGCTGAGTGCTTGGGAGCACAGGGTGGGTGATGTGAGGTCATCCTCCCACTCACTGACCAGGTCCAGTATGATGTGTGCTGGAAACCTGTACCTCCCATACACCTGGTCATCAGGCATCCCGAATAGGCTGGTTCTGGGTGTGAATATTCTGGCCCTGACTCTCCTCCTCCTCCTCCTTTGGTAGCCCACTGCCACTGCTGCTAGGAACGGTATGTTCATCCTGGCATCTGGCTTGTTTATTGAAAAGTGCGCAAATTAATGCCTTGCGCGTGTTCTAGGCGAGCGTGTGACCCTCGCACCCCTGGAATCGAGTTCCCACTCCAATAGCGTGTGGAAATTCCCACGCAGCAGGCATACAGGTGCGCTGACGTACTTGCGTGTGTAAGTGGCCGCGCACCCCTGAAATACACGTACTTAGGCCAATGGCTTGTACGCGCACTTTTGGCCAATTACACGCGATGAAATACACGTACATAGGCCAATGGCGTGTACGCGCACTTTTGGCCAATTACACGCGATGACACTCTGACGTGCAGTATTTCCACGTGTGCTCCGTCATCACGTGCTGAGTGGGGAATGCCCGTGCGGATCACGTCAGACGCGCTTACGCGATGAGGGACTCTGGTCCAATAGAATCGCGTATGCGTGCTGACGCACTTACGCGCTAAGGGCATTTCCTCGGATTTCACGCTGACGTGCAGGAATTTCACGTGCCAAATCACTCCGTATCAAGCTGGCCACCCGAAAACACACGGAACACCACGCTCCTGCCCAGAAGGCCGAGTTACTGCCCCCCCAGTGCCCTGAGCAGCCTCCCACGTGCTATCTGCTGCTGCCTGCCTGCCTGCCTGCCTGCTGCCACCGTGCCCTGCCATTTGGTGCCTGCACATCAGCCATCTGCAGGGGTCCAGTTGCTGTGTCCACCCCTGCTGGAACTGAAGACTCCCAACTGGGATTACATCGCTCCACAGCCCAGCCCCAGGACCCAGTTGCCCACCTACACCTGCCTCTGGGGTTGCCATGTCGGGCACTTCCACATCTGGCACCAGTGGCAACCCCAGGCCAGAGGGGCAGAGGGGAACCAGCTTCACTGCCACCGAAGTTGGTGTCCTGGTGGAGCATGTCCTGGGGCAGTATGATGCCCTCTTTGGATCGTCCCGCGCCAGCAAGGAAGGACGGGAGAGGATCTGGGCCGACTGTGTGGTTGCCATCAACGCGGAGGGGGTGGCAACCCGCAACGTCCTGAAGATCAAGAAGCGCTGGGAGGACTTGAGGTCCAGGACCCTTGTGAAGGCCCGGCGCCTCGTGGAGGGGGGCCGGGCCGCATGAGTTCCATCCAGAAGAGGGTCCTGGAACGCGTATGCCCAGTGCTCCACGCCCAGATCCTTGAGAGGGAGACCCGTCTGGAGTTGAGCGGTAAGTGTCCAAGCATTACTGTGTGAGACAGGGCATGTTGCGGTGTGCTGGTTCTATGATACTTGCCTGTATGTGTGCCATGGGCCATGTATGCATGTATGTGTGCAGGGACATCATGGTAATGCATGTGCGACCAGTGATGTGTGACCCACATGGTTGTTGCATGTGTTGAAATGCGGCATGGGGAGCCCTATGCAGATTTAGGACATGAGAGCATGCCAGTCTCTGTACCTGGACATGGATGGGGGTGAAGGATGGGTGCTGATGCCAGGTACATATATGGTAGCCATGTCTGTGTGCCTGACCTGCATGTCTGTGACTTGTGCATGCCATGGATGCATGACACATGTGTGTGACAATGCACAGATTCAGTGACGCACCCAACTTACCCTTGTTTCGCCTGTGTTCGGTGTGATTGGGGCCAGATGGATGTGACTGAGGTGAAGTGTGTGCATGTGATATGCATGAGCCATGATGCATGTGAGTTACATATCATTGAATGTTTCAAGAGTCAATTGGACATGCATGGAAATGTGCATGGCATGCACCATGCCTGTTACTGTGTGTGTTTTGCCTGGACTGACCCATATGTTGTGGAGGGACATGATGGAAGTGTACTTTGACAGGGGTGCTCATCTGCTATTGCTTCCTGTCTAGGGGACCATTGTACAGTAGCCTGATGCTTGTGTCCTTTGTCTCCCTCTACGCAGCGGCTAGTGAAGAAGAGGGCGGAGACGGCGCTGTGGAGCAAGGCGGCGGGGATGCCCCCACGGCTGCAGCGGAAGGGGTGGGTGAGCCCCCACAGGGGCCTGCTACGGCGGGAGACGGTGAGGAGCCATCCAGGTTGGTGGTTTGCACAGAGGAGGAGGAGGCCGACACTGGTGCACACATGGGGCCTGGTGGGAGCATCCCTGCTGGTGCAAGTGGTGCAGTCCAGGGCCAGGGGCAGGAGGCAGCACAGGTCACCGTGGAGGTGCCTGTGCATGTCGCTGTCCCTGACCCTGTGAGTGCACCACCATGCACCAGCAGGGATGCCCCGTCCCAGGCCCGTCCGCAGGTAGAGGGGATGTCCATGTCAACTGACTCCCCTCCACCTGCGGCCGTGGGAACCCCTGGCCGCGTGGAGCAGGTCCTGATTGGGGTCGCGATGCGCACGGCTGTGATTCGTGATGCCGTGCGTGCTTCCCGGGAGGAGCACGCACGTCATCACGAAGTGCACCGTGCCGACTTGGCCCAATTGGGATCGGCCATGTTCGGGGGGTTCCTGCATGTGTTGGCCAATCTGACGGCCCTCTCCTCCTCTGTGCAGGCTATCCACCGGTCGTTCTCCTTGCCGTCTTCCGGCCCAGATGCCACCATGGCCCCCTGTGGACCTGCCCCGACCAATGCAGCCAGCTCGGTGGGGATCCCATCCCTGCCACAGTTGGGAGTCGGAGGTCCAGCAGGGGTGGACAACACAGCAAGTGGACCCCAGCAGATGGAAGATGTGCCGGCATCATCGGGCAGGGCACGTGCACGACGGCGTCGGTGGTTACCATCAGCCTGGATGCCGTCGTGCTGGCAGAGGCAGTGGCGTCGGAGGCAGCAGCGGGCTCGACGTGGGAGGCATCATGGCTCAGGGCCATCAAGATCAGAGGGGCAGGCATCGGCCGGAGGGCAGGGCAACCCTGGCATGGCGGTGTGTTCCGTGTGGGAGGAGTTTGGCCAGCGGATAGGTGCGGAGCGGCAGCGGGCGGAAGAGGAGCGGCTCGCCATGGCCAGGGTGGAGATCTCCATGCGTCGGGCATTGAGGCGGGCTGAGTGCCTCGAGGAGGCTCGCAGGGATTTTGGTGAGCACATGGGGTTGTCCCTGCGAGACCTCGGGGAAAGGACTGAGTCCCGCCTCCAGGACATTGACATGGAGTTCGAGGATGCCCTGGCCAGCATCACCAAGTGAGCCGCAGGACTAGCCCGCTGCCTTTGTATATAGTTTTTTAGTTAGTTAGTGCTAGGTTTCCTTTATTTATTTTTATTATTTTGGACCGCTTGGACAATGGCCACTTTTTTGTACATATTTTTTTAATTAGTTAGTATTAGGTTTCATTAGTGGTGTTGGGCTCATGGACCCTTGAAAATTCCTGTATATATTGTTATTTTTTGGGAGATACATTTTTTTAATTTCATATTGTTTACACCATGTCGTAATGGTTTTTCTTTGATTTCATACTACATGTTTTTGCTTTGGACAAAATCTATTGATTTGTCTATCCTTTGTTTTTTGGTTTATCATTTTTGTTCTCGGACATGGACCTTTTATTTACTTTGCCAGATAGTTGTATTAGTTTACTTATTTTTTGTTTTTAATACATTTTTATATTATCTTACACTTGTGTCATTTTCTCTTTGGTTTCTTACATGTCATGATATGGGTTTTGACATTCACTTGCACCCATTGTGTATGTGTGTGTGACGGACATGTGTTCTTTTGCATACTTGCCTTTGGGGTTGTGTCATGTGATTGCATTCACTATGTGGGTGCATGCAATCCTTGCCTGGGTGTTTGTGCTGGGTATGCTGGCCATTACTGCCATGATTGTGTATCGTCAGGACCTGGGGCCAGGGGGACATGGGTGGGGGCCTGGTGGAGGGTGCCCCTGGTGGATGGGGGGTGGGGGTGGTGGGAGACATGGGTTGGACATGGGTGGGGGCCTGGTGGAGGGTGTCCCTGGTGGATGGGGGGTTGGGGGTGGTGGGAGACATGGGTTGGACATGGGTGGGGGCCTGCTGGCAGGTTCCCCACAGTGCTGGGGGTGGGGGTGGTGGGAGACATGGGTGGGGGCCTGGTGGAGGGTGTCCCTGGTGGATGGGGGTTGGGGGTGGTGGGAGACATGGGTTGGACATGGGTGGGGGCCTGCTGGCAGGTTCCCCACAGTGCTGGGGGTGGGGGTGGTGGGAGACATGGGTGGGGGCCTGGTGGAGGGTGCCCCTGGTGGATGGGAGGTGGGGGTGGTGGGAGACATGGGTTGGACATGGGTGGGGGCCTGCTGGCAGGTTCCCCACAGTGCTTCGGGTGGGGGTGGTGGGAGACATGGGTGGGGGCCTGGTGGAGGGTGCCCCTGGTGGATGGGGGGTGGGGGTGGTGGGAGACATGGGTTGGACATGGGTGGGGGCCTGGTGGAGGGTGTCCCTGGTGGATGGGGGGTTGGGGGTGGTGGGAGACATGGGTTGGACATGGGTGGGGGCCTGCTGGCAGGTTCCCCACAGTGCTGGGGGTGGGGGTGGTGGGAGACATGGGTGGGGGCCTGGTGGAGGGTGTCCCTGGTGGATGGGGGGTGGGGGTGGTGGGAGACATGAGCAGGTGTGCAGGGTAGTTCCCTGTGGTGTGTGCTGCCTGCAGGGGCCGTGGAGGGTGTACAGGTAATGCCTGGGAGCACACAGCCAATTCGCGTGTGGAACTTCCCGCGCACCCCTGGAATCCACGTACCCTGCCATATCGCGTGTGCAACTTCCCGCGCACCCCTGGAATCCACGTACCCGGCCATATCGCATGTGGAACTTCACGCGCACCCCTGGAATCCACGTACCCTGCCATATCGCGTGTGCAACTTCCCGCGCACCCCTGGAATCCACGTAGCCGGCCATATCGCGTGTGGAACTTCCCGCGCACCCCTGAAATCCACGTAGCCGGCCATTTCGCGTGTGGAACTTCCCGCGCACCCCTGCAATCCACGTACCCTGCCATATCGCGTGTGCAACTTCCCGCGCACCCCTGGAATCCACGTACCCGGCCATATCGCGTGTGGAACTTCCCGCGCACCCCTGAAATCCACATAGCCGGCCATTTCGCGTGTGGAACTTCCCGCGCACCCCTGGAATCCACGTACCCTGCCATATCGCGTGTGCAACTTCCCGCGCATCCCTGGAATCCACGTACCCGGCCATATCGCGTGTGGAACTTCCCGCGCACCCCTGGAATCCACGTACCCGGCCATATCACGTGTGGAACTTCCCGCGCACCCCTGGAATCCACGTACCCTGCCATATCGCGTGTGCAACTTCCCGCGCACCCCTGGAATCCACGTACCCGGCCATATCGCGTGTGGAACTTCCCGCGCACCCCTGCAATCCACGTACCCGGCCATATCGCGTGTGGAACTTCCCGCGCACCCCTGCAATCCACGTACCCTGCCATATCGCGTGTGGAACTTCCCGCGCACCCCTGAAATCCACGTAGCCGGCCATATCGCGTGTGGAACTTCCCGCGCACCCCTGAAATCCACGTACCCTGCCATATCGCGTGTGGAACTTCCCGCGCACCCCTGGAATCCACGTACCCGGCCATATCGCGTGTGGAACTTCCCGCGCACCCCTGGAATCCACGTACCCGGCCATATCGCGTGTGGAACTTCCCGCGCACCCCTGGAATCCACGTACCCTGCCATATCGCGTGTGCAACTTCCCGCACACCCCTGGAATCCACGTACCCGGCCATATCGCGTGTGGAACTTCCCGCGCACCCCTGCAATCCACGTACCCGGCCATATCGCGTGTGGAACTTCCCGCGCACCCCTGCAATCCACGTACCCTGCCATATCGCGTGTGGAACTTCCCGCGCACCCCTGAAATCCACGTAGCCGGTCATATCGCGTGTGGAACTTCCCGCGCACCCCTGAAATCCACGTACCCTGCCATATCGCGTGTGGAACTTCCCGCGCACACGTTTATTTTTTCTATCTGCGCGTGTCTGTGTTTGTGGTACCCCTTTGTACGTCATTTGTCCTGGAGGGCCACAGTATTGGACATTGATCATGTCTGTATATAGGTGCTATTTGTTGGCGCACCTTTTAGCGCACATTTCTTGCAGGCGCAGAGACGCTACCGCCTGCTTTCTTGTGGCGGTCGTGTTTGTGCCTGTTTGTGCCTGTGCGCTGCTTTGAGCGTGCGCTTTTTTGCCCTATTCTATTCCATGAATACGTGTTGTATGCGAGCGTGTGGGCGTTCCGCGCACTTGCCTCCTAAACTTTCCCCGTGCCGCCCACATTCTTCCCCATTCCGAGTGTTGTGCCCCATTTTATTCCCCATTCCGAGTGTCCCGCCCTGTGTCCCGCCTACTTTAGAGCTGTGCGCTGCGCTCGGAGTGATGGCGCAGTGGCCGTGGCGCACGACGTTGGTTGACCTGTGCGCCGGCCTGCGCCGCGCGCTTTTTCCGCGCACGTCCTCTGCTTTTCTTGCGCACGGACTTCCATGAATCGACGTGCGCTGGTTTCCCTGCGCTTTGCGCTAATTTTCGGCGCAGCGCACGTATTGGCCCCTCTGCGCCGGGATTTTCGGCGCACATTTATTCCATGAATCGGCCTGAGATTGTGTTTGCATGCAATTTTGTTTGAATATATGTAGTCTATATATTTCATTTAAAAAATGTTAGTTTAACATGATTTGAGTGTGTGTGTATAAAGAAAGTAAAAAGTATAAAGGTGTATAAGTGATAGTTGATTTTAGGAAATTGAAAAAAGTACAGTAAATTCATTTTACAGATTTTACATGGTAAAAGTCTGTTTGAAAATGTGTTCATCTACCATAGCTCTCAACTCACACACTTTTGGCGGGTGTCACGCGCCTTGTAAAGGGCAGACTCACCCGCAAAGCCTCCTGCACGCCCATTTATTCCAATGGGCGTCTCACCCGCCAAAAACAAAATCGGGTGATTTCACCCGCCTGTAAAACAAAAATGGTTGAGAGCTATGTCATCTACTATACAGAAAATATGCATACCTGAAGTTTGTGTTCATGCATATGGATATGCATGGAGCTGCAAGTAGAAATCTTGAAGACTTGTACAGTATTTGTGGTAGATGCTGCTTGCCAATGATATGACACTTGTACTCAGAGAGATTCAGAGTACATTTGCAGTGCTGATCTATGATGATGCAGTTAGATGTAGAGGTCTTGAATGTGATTGGTGCATGGTCATGTGATTTTTGAGGTACATCCAATGAGGGAATGGCAGAGACAGTGTAGTGGAAATGGTAGAAGGGCTGTTCATGTTACGATATGTCCGCGGACATGGCGGTAGTTCGCGGACATCGGGAGTTACATCCGGGGATTTTTGGGTTCAGAAGTCATGCAAATGAGAATAAGCACTGAAAGGGATTGGTCAGGAACGTTTGGTGGGTGTGTTGTGCCAGGAGAGATTTTCTGAGATACTCTTTTTGCTGAGAGAACAAAAGATAGCTGTGGCTGTGTGTTTCAGAAAACAGATTGTTTGGAATTTAGGAGATTTGTGGATACATTGGTTGAAGGTGCATGCAGAAAGCTGTGGAGTAACTGTAGATCTTGGATTCCCACATGTGGAAGTACACTGGCATGGAGTACGTGGAATGAAGTGGTTGGACTTGCTACCTCTCTGTGCTACTTTGGAGACAGAGCAAGATCCAGACATAATTGTAATTCATTGTGGAGGGAACATTTTAGGACATGTGACTGGAATTGTTTTGCAATTTGCTATGAAAGAAGGACTTAGGAAGGTTATGGACATGTTTCCTAATTCTCAAGTGATATTTTCACGGATTGCGCAGAGACAAATGTGGCTTGGTTCTTCTTCATTTGGTCCACAAATGGAAAAAGCAAGGCGTAATGTTAATAAGGCTGTTTGTGGCTTTCTAAGAGATTTTGGCATGTCTTCTTTTAACAATGAAAATATTATGTTTTGTAGTACATACATTTTTCGCAGAGATGGAGTCCATCTTACATATGCTGGCAATCAGATTTTTCTGAGAAATGTACAAAATGCATTGCGACCTTTTTTGGAATTACAACAACGATTTTGAAGTAGATGTTAAGCATTTACAATTTTTGACTTACAAACACCACCCAAAGGCTCTTTTCAGAGCCACCACTTCTTTCCAGAGGAAATTACAATGTTTGTGATAGAGTAGCAACCCAATTTTTTTAATGTTCGCGAACTGTCCGCGGACTTCTAAAAAATACCAAGAGCCCTGCTTCATTTATTTTCACTTCTATTTTTTAACTGGGAAAGGCGCTCTGAAAAGAGCCTTATTTTTTTTAGATTTTTGTAATTTTGTATTTTTTTTGGTTTTTCAGACAAGACACACTAGGAGAGGAGGGTAAAGGAGGGTGAAGGGGGGGACACCAACCACAGGGATAAGAAAGGGCGAGCTGAGATAGGAAGATGTAGAGTGGGTTTTATTTGGGTAGTGAGCAGGTCTTCTCGTGCTCTGAGACGATAGTCTCAAAAGCACTCCGAAGTCGCTCCCCCCTGCAGAGTACTGTGTCACAGTACATACATACAACTGTGACCCTCAAAAGGTAAGGGTCATCAGCATTCTGTATGGCCTGTGAGGCAGCTTGAGAAAGTCACTGTCCCACATAGGTGGTCCTTGTGGTGACAGGATCAGAAACAGAGGATGAAGTAGAGGAAATCAAACTGCTACGTTCTTCACAAGGTACAACCCTGCGAATAGCCCCAGAGTGAAATGACCTCAGGTGTCGCTTCATAGTAGTGGTCCCAAAGCTGTAGTTACCGTGCTTCCCGCGACTGAGTATCATTTTGCACTCATTGCAGGTAACATGGTTCGCACGAGCCTTAGGACCGTTCCCATGAATGGTAAATAACCGCCACACCCAAGACTCACGCCTAGTGCGGGTGGTAGAGATTTCCTCTGCCTCATTCTCATCATCCTCTTCTTCCTCCTCCGCATCCTCAGTCCTGTTTCCCTCTTCAGGCCCTTGGGGAGGTGGTGGTGGTGGAGGGGGTGGTGGTGGTGCTGAAGCAGGTGCAGCACCAAGTGGCAGTTCAACAGCCAAGGATGCCATCTCGATGATGGTGTAGTCTGCAGGTGGCAGCAAAAATCACTGTGTTCTGAAGAATAGCCAGAAACACAATGGGAATAAGCTCTTGGGCGTGGTCTTTTATAGGGGTGCTCGTGCGCGGTCCGCGGACATGCGCACTGTGCGCGGACAGATCGAACACAAAAAAAGGATCGGAAAGTTTCAAAAGGTATATAGAAACTCAAGATTGCTATGTGGGACTTGTGGCATGGTGAGATTTTATTGAAAAATATTATGGATTAACTGAAAATGTACTTTTAAATTGTTCGGGGACACGAACAGTGTCCGCATTTCAGGACACACGATGAGCGTGGGCGCGGTCATATGATCCGTTTGCGAACTAGTCCGCGAAGGAAGCGCCTGTCCGCAGGACATCAAGTGCATGGAGATTGGTTAGCGCATACGCATTGATGTCCTACGGACACTGTTCGGGTTCTGAAGTAATTAAAAGTGCGTCACATGTGAAACGATCATTTCAGGACAACGCGTGTGTTCTTAGAACAGTTTAAACTTGGTAGCGAACAATAAGGACAGATATAGTGTTCTTCAGGACACGTGTAATTTAGTTTATGTACCAACATTTCAGGACACCAATTGTGTTCTTAGAACAGTTTCAATTGGGTAGCGAACACTACGAACAGGTATAGTGTTCTTCAGGACACCTCCATTTCCGTTTACGTACGAACATTTCAGGACACCAATAGCATTCTTAGAACAGTTTGAACTTGCTTTCGAACAGTACCGGACAGGTATAGTGTTCTTTAGGACACTTTAATTTTTGTTTGTTTACGAACAATTCAGGACAACGCGTGTGTTCTTAGTACAGTTTCATGTTGCTAGCGAACACTACGAACAGTTGCACTGTTGTTCAGGACACATCATTTTCGTTTATTTACGAACATTTCAGGACACCAATTGTGTTTTTATGACAGTTTTAAGTTGATAGCGAACATTACGGACAGATTTAGTGTTCTTTAGAACACTTTAATTTTTGTTTCTTTACGAACATTTCAGGACACCACGTGTGTTCAAACCATTTAGAATCGTCATTGTCTTCTATTTTGTATGATAGGTCCACAGTTTTTGTGTTACTTTTATAAATAATTCTACAGCAACATACACATACATGGTTTGGTACTTCAGCTGATGTAATTTTAAATTTTAGTATTTCTTTTTTGTATGTGTTTAGCAAAAGGTTGCCATGTGTAGAATTGTTGCTTAATTGGTTTAAAGCTATTTCATTGTGTAAATGGCTTTCACTTCCAAAATATTTTTTCTGGATATAGTGAATTTCTTCAAGTAGGTCTTTTGCTGTACCATGTAGAAGGATGTTATTTAACTTTGCTAGTGCTAAAGCAAGACTTTTAGCATAGTACAGTTTATAGACTAGATTTCTTATAGTTGAATGATGTGTTGATATTCTTTTGATATCATGGAAAGTGGTTTTACAAGTAGGTCCTGTAATGCAGGCCAATGAATGTCCTTGTAGTCCTGTGTACTTGCGCACTGGACAGGTATCTATATTTTGCAGTAATTTAATTTTGATTTTGTCTTTGCTTTTTACATATTTATTGAGGAATTGGTGTAAAGATTTGAAACATTGTTTGGGAATGTTACACATTGACGTGCATGGCCATTTGTACACTAGACATTCTGATTCAGTTGAATGGAGGGGTAATTCTAAGTTTTCAGAGCATATTTTTGTAAGGAGTACTTCTTGTTCCATTATGGTATTATTCACTTTTTCATAACCTCGACCACTGCTATTTATGGATATTGTATTCGTTTGCTTTTGTTTGTACGCTTCTTCATTAAAATATGGTTCTGTGCTCGTAGTGTGGTTCCATTCACCTCCACAGATACTTAAGAAGTTCTTTCTGTTGACATTTCGCTTATTGAGAAGTCTTTTTTGTAATTTAGTTATTAGTTTTGTTAGCGGTTTCATTTTGTTTAACAGTAAAATAAATACATTTCTTTTGAGAAGAATTGCACTGTCCATCAATGCTTCTAAGATTAATTTCCTACAATAGGTTTTAAGCTTTGAACCTGATTTCTCTCCTGTTTTTATAAGATTTTGAAGGACTTTGTGACGGTATATTTTGGCTAAAATACTTTTCTTGGTATGCTTACTTTGCACTATATTAAAATTTGAAGAAGTAGTTTTATCTGTACTGATAGCTAATTTTCTGTTATTTGTTTTTTGGTTTGTTTTACATTTTGATAGAGGAAGCAAAGTTGTTGTACATGAAACTTCTTGTGTTTCACTAAATGATTGTATTAGCTGTTTTGTTTCAACTTTTTTTACAAATTCTGCTAGAGATGGATGGTTATGTTGGACATTTGCTCTAATTTTGCGTTGCTTTCTACGGATTTGTCTTTTGGTAGGCATTCTTTAGGGTCTGTTGAAAAAAATAAAGAAGATATGGGTTGGGGTGTTCCGGAATGTATGTGTGCTGTGTGCATGAGTGTTTGAGTAAGATGATAAAGATGTATGTAATGGTGTGTGATTGTGCATTGGGAACTAAAACTAGTAGGGATAGGTATTCTTGAATTTATGTGTCACTAAACTGGGGTTCAGATGACAAAAAAAAGTAAGCTAGTGGTGTGGAAAAGTCCAAATAGTAAATCTAATGTATACAATTAAAACAGTTGTTTGTTCTATAATATGAAAATTGTAGTGGTTCAGTTGGCTAATTTGTGTGTCCAAAAATAGAAATTTGTGGGCCATTCTGGTTGTAAATCGCTGTTTACGACATGGACATTTTTGGACAAAATGGTACAAAATCTCTATTTTAAGAAACCAAAATAGCTGGTATGAATGTTATGGTATATTTGATTAATAATATAAATATTATGGTTATATTTTACTTACTTTTTTTTTAAATTATCAGATAACTTCTTAGTTTTTCTTTCTTCTTCGAATTCGGCTGCTTCTTTTCAGGAAACTGCAACTGTAAAAGCTTCAAATTAGTAACTTTGTTTGTATATAGCACTGTTTTTAATTTAGATATTGTTTTTCTTAATTGAAATCCTCAGTGCCTTCTGTAAAACCATTAAACTAATGTATTTACATAAGATACATTGCATCAGTTCAGTACATATGATATGTTCTTAATGAACAAATTGTATTGAATGGCTAACTGTAGCAAAAATAAAATATCTTTACTATGTCTTGTGAAATTTATAATATATTAGTGAATACCACTATTTCTGTAAGTAAACTGTTCTAGGTAATAGTGCCTCAATGTCATGTCTAATTTAAAGTAATTAAGTAAATAAATAAACAAAAACAAAAAATATGAAATTGTATAAGTATTTTTATAAAGGTTTAAACATAGATTGTGTTTGCATGCAATTTTGTTTTAATATATGTAGTCTATATATTTCATTTAAAAAATGTTAGTTTAACATGATTTGAGTGTGTGTGTATAAAGAAAGTAAAAAGTATAAAGGTGTATAAGTGATAGTTGATTTTAGGAAATTGAAAAAAGTACAGTAAATTCATTTTACAGATTTTACATGGTAAAAGTCTGTTTGAAAATGTGTTCATCTACCATAGCTCTCAACTCACACGCTTTTGGCGGGTGTCACGCGCCTTGTAAAGGGCAGACTCACCCGCAAAGCCTCCTGCACGCCCATTCATTCCAATGGGCGTCTCACCCGCCAAAAACAAAATCGGGTGATTTCACCCGCCTGTGAAACAAAAATGGTTGAGAGCTATGTCATCTACTATACAGAAAATATGCATACCTGAAGTTTGTGTTCATGCATATGGATATGCATGGAGCTGCAAGTAGAAATCTTGAAGACTTGTACAGTATTTGTGGTAGATGCTGCTTGCCAATGATATGACACTTGTACTCAGAGAGATTCAGAGTACATTTGCAGTGCTGATCTATGATGATGCAGTTAGATGTAGAGGTCTTGAATGTGATTGGTGCATGGTCATGTGATTTTTGAGGTACATCCAATGAGGGAATGGCAGAGACAGTGTAGTGGAAATGGTAGAAGGGCTGTTCATGTTACGATATGTCCGCGGACATGGCGGTAGTTCGCAGACATCGGGAGTTACATCCGGGGATTTTTGGGTTCAGAAGTCATGCAAATGAGAATAAGCACTGAAAGGGATTGGTCAGGAACGTTTGGTGGGTGTGTTGTGCCAGGAGAGATTTTCTGAGATACTCTTTTTGCTGAGAGAACAAAAGATAGCTGTGGCTGTGTGTTTCAGAAAACAGATTGTTTGGAATTTAGGAGATTTGTGGATACATTGGTTGAAGGTGCATGCAGAAAGCTGTGGAGTAACTGTAGATCTTGGATTCCCACATGTGGAAGTACACTGGCATGGAGTACGTGGAATGAAGTGGTTGGACTTGCTACCTCTCTGTGCTACTTTGGAGACAGAGCAACATCCAGACATAATTGTAATTCATTGTGGAGGGAACATTTTAGGACATGTGACTGGAATTGTTTTGCAATTTGCTATGAAAGAAGGACTTAGGAAGGTTATGGACATGTTTCCTAATTCTCAAGTGATATTTTCACGGATTGCGCAGAGAAAAATGTGGCTTGGTTCTTCTTCATTTGGTCCACAAATGGAAAAAGCAAGGCGTAATGTTAATAAGGCTGTTTGTGGCTTTCTAAGAGATTTTGGCATGTCTTCTTTTAACAATGAAAATATTATGTTTTGTAGTACATACATTTTTCGCAGAGATGGAGTCCATCTTACATATGCTGGCAATCAGATTTTTCTGAGAAATGTACAAAATGCATTGCGACCTTTTTTGGAATTACAACAACGATTTTGAAGTAGATGTTAAGCATTTACAATTTTTGACTTACAAACACCACCCAAAGGCTCTTTTCAGAGCCACCACTTCTTTCCAGAGGAAATTACGTTTGTGATGGAGTAGCAACCCAATTTTTTTAATGTTCGCGAACTGTCCGCGGACTTCTAAAAAATACCAAGAGCCCTGCTTCATTTATTTTCACTTCTATTTTTTAACTGGAAAAGGGGGCTCTGAAAAGAGCCTTATTCTCTTTAGATTTTTGTAATTTTGTATTTTGTTTGGTTTTTCAGACAAGACACACTAGGAGAGGAGGGTAAAGGAGGGTGAAGGGGGGGGACACCAACCACAGGGATAAGAAAGGGCGAGCTGAGATAGGAAGATGTAGAGTGGGTTTTATTTGGGTAGTGAGCAGGTCTTCTCGTGCTCTGAGACGATAGTCTCAAAAGCACTCCGAAGTCGCTCCCCCCTGCAGAGTACTGTGTCACAGTACATACATACAACTGTGACCCTCGAAAGGTAAGGGTCATCAGCATTCTGTATGGCCTGTGAGGCAGCTTGAGAAAGTCACTGTCCCACATAGGTGGTCCTTGTGGTGACAGGATCAGAAACAGAGGATGAAGTAGAGGAAATCAAACTGCTACGTTCTTCACAAGGTACAACCCTGCGAATAGCCCCAGAGTGAAATGACCTCAGGTGTCGCTTCATAGTAGTGGTCCCAAAGCTGTAGTTACCGTGCTTCCCGCGACTGAGTATCATTTTGCACTCATTGCAGGTAACATGGTTCGCACGAGCCTTAGGACCATTCCCATGAATGGTAAATAACCGCCACACCCAAGACTCACGCCTAGTGCGGGTGGTAGGGATTTCCTCTGCCTCATTCTCATCATCCTCTTCTTCCTCCTCCGCATCCTCAGTCCTGTTTCCCTCTTCAGGCCCTTGGGGAGGTGGTGGTGGTGGAGGGGGTGGTGGTGGTGCTGAAGCAGGTGCAGCACCAAGTGGCAGTTCAACAGCCAAGGATGCCATCTCGATGATGGTGTAGTCTGCAGGTGGCAGCAAAAATCACTGTGTTCTGAAGAATAGCCAGAAACACAATGGGAATAAGCTCTTGGGCGTGGTCTTTTATAGGGGTGCTCGTGCGCGGTCCGCGGACATGCGCACTGTGCGCGGACAGATCGAACACAAAAAAAGGATCGGAAAGTTTCAAAAGGTATATAGAAACTCAAGATTGCTATGTGGGACTTGTGGCATGGTGAGATTTTATTGAAAAATATTATGGATTAACTGAAAATGTACTTTTAAATTGTTCGGGGACACGAACAGTGTCCGCATTTCAGGACACACGATGAGCGTGGGCGCGGTCATATGATCCGTTTGCGAACTAGTCCGCGAAGGAAGCGCCTGTCCGCAGGACATCAAGTGCATGGAGATTGGTTAGCGCATGCGCATTGATGTCCTACGGACACTGTTCGGGTTCTGAAGTAATTAAAAGTGCGTCACATGTGAAACGAACATTTCAGGACAACGCGTGTGTTCTTAGAATAGTTTAAACTTGGTAGCGAACAATAAGGACAGATATAGTGTTCTTCAGGACACGTGTAATTTAGTTTATGTACCAACATTTCAGGACACCAATTATGTTCTTAGAACAGTTTCAATTGGGTAGCGAACACTACGAACAGGTATAGTGTTCTTCAGGACACCTCCATTTCCGTTTACGTACGAACATTTCAGGACACCAATAGCATTCTTAGAACAGTTTGAACTTGCTTTCGAACAGTACCGGACAGGTATAGTGTTCTTTAGGACACTTTAATTTTTGTTTGTTTACGAACAATTCAGGACACCGCGTGTGTTCTTAGTACAGTTTCATGTTGCTAGCGAACACTACGAACAGTTGCACTGTTGTTCAGGACACATCATTTTCGTTTATTTACGAACATTTCAGGACACCATGTGTGTTCTTAGAACAGTTTCAACTTGCAGGCGAACAGTACGAACAGGTGTGGTGTTCTTCAGGACAACTCCATTTTCGTTTTTCGCACTGTCCGCGGACACTTTTATTGTTTAAAAAAAAAAAAACGGAAACTATTCACAATACAATATAAAAATTAAACTTTATTTAACATATATTAATAATTTATGACAGAGAAGGTGAGGCAGAAACAGAAACAAAAACAGGAGAATTTGGGGTTTCAACATGATTGGTATTAGGTGAAGAAAGGATGGAAATCTCATCAAAACGTTTTGGATTATGGAGAGGGTTTGGGGATAATTGACTGGGTTATGGTGAGGAGGGACAAGTACATGTGGGGCAATGGTATGACGTTTTTGTTTTAAAATGATCTTCAACAAAAGTTTTCAAATTATTAAAATTGGTCAAGAGTAAATCAATTTTTTCTTTTATATTGTCAAGCGTGTTTTCCATAATAGCTTCTTCAGAGGTAGTTTCTATTTTGTTATGCTCTGTACAAAAAAAATATATGTATGTTAAATGTATACAAAATAATAATATTTAAATGGTTTATATTATAAAGTGTTTACCATTAGTTTCACTATCTTGTGACATTTCTTCATGTGGGAAATTGTCCTCTAGCCATTCCAGAGTACTAGACATTTCTGTGAGAAAAAAAAAAGATAATATATTTTTTAATCTAATACAGAAAGTTTATAAATATATGAGTAAAATGAAGCACACTTACTATTTCTGGTAATATAAGTCCTATGTATTCAGCGGGTCTGGTCTTATTCTCAGTTCTGTTGTGTCTGTGAGGTAATTATGTTGGAAGCCAATTTATGTTCTTGTGATATATTCCATTTCAGAACATATTGTATTTAAATGAATGGTTAGTGTGTTACATATATGGGTTACATTTCTTATGTATTACTATATATAATGTGTTTGTGTGCTGCTTTTTGAATTTGTTAAATGTTCCTATATTATGATATAACAATCAAACATACCCCACCACCCCCCCACAGTTTTTAGGTAGTGGTACTGTTCTCCGAACATGTCCACGAACATTAAATAAGTTCGCGGACATCACGTTCATAGGAAGAGAGCTAGTCAGTTCCATATGACATGTATATAAAGTCAAAGTCATTATTGTTAAGTTTTGCTACTAAAAAACTATGAAATTCAGTGAAAAAAACTTTGTTAAAGGGACGTTATGATTAAGTTGCGCTACTTAAATCCTATGAAATTCAGTGAAAAAACTTTGTTAAAGGGACATTATGGTTCCAAGTAAAACCGAAAAACCCTTAAAATTCGCCAGTTATGGTAAGCTAAGCAACCATAACTCGCGCCACCACCGTGCACTGCTAAGACTAACACCCATGACATCAAAGATGACATCACAAATGTCATTGATGACATCACTGGTGACATCACATGTGTATGTACTTCTCATGAAATATGTGTGGAAGGGATTCTTATTATGTTGCGAAAAAAGTGTCAAGAATCATTGCAAGAAATATACCCTAATAAGTGCATTGAACGATGCATTGATATATAAATAGCATCCTATTATGGGGTTCTATCTAGTATACTAAGCTACTCATACAGAAACATAACATTGTGTGCAGCCTACAAGATGAAGGTATGATATTCGTTATGTTAATATGTTGAATAATGAAATGATAATTGTTTTCTTAATAGCTTTTTGTGTACTGTGAAATATGTAATAAGTAGCTAATAAAACCCATGTATTACATAATTGCATTACTATAGACAAAAAACAAAGACACAAGAACACATACCAATATGGGCATATACAGGGAAAGTGAAGTTAGCAAAAAAGCACAAGTAGTAGCAGAAACAATTCATAACTTAACTGATTAGTTTCATGCAAATAAATGATTGCTCTGTTTCAAAGCTGCTATTTACCCAATGTATATGTATCAATTGATGTGATTGGACCCACAGGGAAAGTACAGCCATAAAAAAAACAACAGAACTATCAGAAAGTGCTCATAAGTCTAGTGATTATCTTTATGCACAAAAAGGATTGCTGTCTTTCAAGCTTGTGTTTTCCCATATGTATATGTTTCATATGATGTGACTGTACTCTAAGGGAATTACTGTAAGAAGCTACTAGAAGGATATGTCTACAAATAAAATAAAATTCTTAGTTTCTGACTGTTACTGAAGAAAACCATGTGGCCTAGATATGTCAGCAAAAGAAAAAATAGTGAGCCAGACATGTGATGTCATCAGTGATGTCATCAATGATATTTGTGATGTCATCTTTGATGTCCTGGGTGTTAGTCTTAGCAGTGCACGGTGATGGCACGAGTTATGGTTGCTTAGCTTACCATAACTGGCGAATTTCAAGGGTTTTTCGGTTTTACTTGGAACCATAACGTCCCTTTAACAAGGTTTTTTCACTGAATTTCATAGGTTTTTAGTATCGCAACTTAACCATAACGTCCCTTTAACAAAGTTTTTTTCACTGAATAAATATATGTATATATATATTCTGTAAAAAAAACTTTGTTAAAGGGACATTATGGTTAAGTTGCACTACTAAAAACCTATGAAATTCACACAAAAAAACATTAACGGGACATTATGGTTCGAAATAAAAATGAAAAACCCTTGAAATTCACCAGTTATGGTAAGCTAAGCAACCATAACTCGCGCCACCACTGTGCACTGCTAACACTAACACCCAGGACGTCAAAGATGACATCAGAAATATCATTGATGACATCACTGATGAAATCACATGTCTGGCTCCCCCTATTAGCTATCACAAATAATTTGGAATTATTCCCACTACCAAAACCCCTGCAACAACTCAATGTGTATGAGAGCATCATAATTCAAACAGTAAACCCATTTCAAGCAATAATACGCCTTCAACCAAAAACAGCAAAATTACCTCACTCTGAATTGGTGAAAGGCACTTGTGGCAAAGTAGTTCATTTTCCATTAGATCTGACAGAAAATGTGCACACTCTAGGAGTGCAACGTCCAATAGAGCATTCTTTAATTGTCTTAGTAAATGGTGTACCAACAAAAGACAAAACAATTTGGCAACAACTCGTGGATTTACATAAAGTTAGACAAGCCTTGCAATATCTGAAAGACAATAATGAGTACTACAAATAAATAAATATTGAAGAAAGCTTAAGGGAAACAACTAAAATAATTCAAGAGTCATCAGAAACTGGTCAATTTGAACTTCTGGATCCTGATGCAGTATCCACTGTTTTGGACCATTATACAATTCATCCATTGCACTCTAATGAGAGCATAGATGATGCACTAGAAACTTACTAAATGCGACAAAACCAAAGGGTCACCAATGAGCATATGGGAAAAAAGTATAGAAGCACGTATTTTTCCACTGCTTTTCCTACTGGCAAAGGAGGAAGATACAATGATAGACCCACTCAGATAACAGCATCAGAATACCGCTCATTACCAATGTATTCTAAAGATCCCAGATTTAGACAAAATGTGGAATACATATTCCACCTACTCTTTGAAAGTGAACTAGCAACCCTATGTTACAGAGTTGCACACATATTGAAATCTGGAACTCACTTTCAAAATATGTCAGCTACGCAATTGATACAAAAAGTGCATGAAAAAGATGAGGTTTTACAATCAAACATAACAAATCTGTTTGTAAACATGCGTGCTACGAAAAAATACTGGTTCCGACAGCACGGAGATGTACGTGTATGATCAGAAACCTTGGACCACTCACTTGGTTTGTTACATTAAGTTGTGCAGAATATGGATGGGAAGATTTACATGATTTCCTACGCATATCAAACAACAACAAAAGCAACATAGATATATTGACACCTGGAGAACTTTGCTCTCTAGATCCTGTTAATGTTTCAAGATATTTACACCATTGTTTCATTGATATGCTACATTTTATTTGTAATAAAACTGTTCCTCCCCTCGGAGAATGCAACACTTCTTTTGGATAAAAGAATACCAAGCCAGAGGAGCACCACATATCCACATGCTTTTATGGATTAAAGGTGCACCTAACTTTGGTCAGGACAGTGATGCCACTGTTTCGCAGTTCATCCAAAAATATGTCACTTGTGAAATCCCTTCACAAAGGACAAATAGTAACCTTCATGGACAGATTGTACAATTTCAAAGATACAAATGTAGCTTTGGTTTCCCTAGACCAGTTACAGAAACAGGTGAAGTGAACAACTTCATGTCTTCAGTTCAACAAAGTGTTAAAGGTAAATCACCTAAGAACACGTATTACATAAAAAGAACAGAAGAATCAAAATATATCAATGATTACAATGCAATCATTCCCCTCTTATGGAATGCAAACATAGATGTGCAGTACATTGCAGACAATTCCACTGCAGTTGCACGATATGTTACAGCCTACTTAACAAAAGCAGAAAAAACAGAGCTTCAAGACCTCTGGAATTACCTATCATCAGACAAAACACTATCTCAGAAATTGTACAGTTAGGCATAAAAATGCTCTCTCATAGAGAATGTGGTGCCTATGAAGCTGCAGATCATTTAACCGGTACTCCTTTGTATGGAAAATCTGAAAATATAGTATGGCTAAGTCTTGGTCCTGCTAAATCTAGAAAAAGAGTTCTCAAATCATATGAGGACATAGAAACAATTGCCAAAAATGATTCCAACAGCCAAGATATTTTAAAAAATAATTTACTGGACACATACTACCCGAACAGGAGTACCACTTTGGAAACCATGTGTCTATACCACATAGCCCAAAACTTTGCATACAAAAATAATATAAAACCCGATGAAAGCAAAGGTAGATATAGAGTGACAGATTGTGAAGGCACCTTAGTGAAACTTAAGAAACGAAGCTTAATTAATAAAGTAAAATTGTCATTAAAAACTCCTCAACACAAAGAACTTTATTACATGTCCCTGCTACAAAAAAAAGAAAAGAAAAGAGGAAGAGATACTAGATAACTATGACTGCTTTAAAGACACTTTCAAAGCAAATGAATGCGCTATCACCAATGTGAACTTTACGCAATACAAAACAATGTTGCACAATGAACAGCAACACAAAGAAGAACTCCAGGACCAACTAGATAAGGACACTTCCGACAGTAGTCAACCTTCTGTAAAAGGAATTCAAGAACCACTAGGACAGCCACTAATAGCAAATGAGGCAGAATTAGCTATGACAGAAGTGGAAAACACCATGTGTCACTATGAAGAAGATATAGAAGACTGACTGTACTACAATCAAAACTTAACAAAGATCAGCGCACCATTTTTGAAGAAGTAACAAAAGAAATTGCACATGGTATACAACAGGAAAATAAAGAATGCACCTGCCAAAATTACAAACCTATACTGCTGTATGTCTGTGGTGAAGCTGGTTCAGGAAAAACATTCTTAATCAACATCATCAGCAAGTTCCTTCAACAATTGACAAACAAGAAAATGTCAGCTGTTATAAATGCCCGCAGAGGTTTAGCTGCCTACAACATAGACGGTGTCACTTTACACCTATAACTTCTCCTTCCAGTAGAACACCAGAACAAATGAGACTATTACAAACTTTCTGCAGAAGCAGCAATGGAACTACGCAGAGTATTAAAACAAATGAAAATGCTACTAATAGATGAAGTGAGCATGGTCTCCAACCTAGTGTTTGCTTTGATTCACCTCAGATTGCAAGAAGTACTTAAAACAAACTACAAAGAACTCTTTGCAGGGAAACACATTACCATTTTTGGAGATCTTCTACAATTGACACCATTGAAAGGTGAACCTATTTTTAAAACCTTAGGACACAAACTCTGCTGTAAAACTGTTGGCAGCATAGGAAATGTCAACCTTTGGCAACATTTCCAATACAGAGAATTAACAGAAAACATGTGTCAATCTGCAGACCTCACTTACGCCAACATTTTAAAAAGTATTAGAAATGGTGTAATCAAGAAACACAAGCAATATTGAAAAACCGGCACATCCATGAACTTTATGTCGATAACGCATGTGCTACTGATGTTATGTAACAATTAGCGCACAATTAGTGCACAAAATTTCAATTGTATGGCCTTAATGCCAACTCTTGCAAGTTGTTTCAAATTCAATGAAACAATGTTAAACAAAAAAAGCAACCAATAATTGAAATTTGCTCCACAGACAAACTGGACGTACATGGTATGACACTACCCATGTGTCAGCAAGCCACAACAAGACTAAATACCTTAGAAAATTCAATCTCCAACACAGCTGGGTTGGAAAAATATTAAAATTATCCTTAAATTGTAGAGTAATGCTTAAACGTAACCTTGATGTGGAGCAAGGACTAGTTAATGGGGCACTGGGTACAGTTGTTGGCTTTCAAACATACCCACGTGACAACAACATTCAGTTTGTCAATATTCTCTTTGACAAACTTTCAGAAATGAAAAGGATAGGGCACTCAACAGCTCGATTCCTTCCCTTCAAAGACATATATGTACGTAGAGAACAATTGTCTCTAACTCTTGCATATGCAGTCACTATTCATAAATCCCAAGGTCTTACCCTAGACAAAGCATTGATAGATATTGGAAACACAGTCTTTAAAGAAGGCCTGAGCTACGTAGCACTATCACGCTTATGTACACTTGAAAGTCTATTTCTAATAAACTTTGATGCAAGCAAAGTGAACGCTGATATTCCTTGCATTTTAGAATACAATAGACTGTGTTCACTGTACACCCCCATCTGAAATCATATCCTGTTCCAGAAAAAGGAAAACCTTGTAAAAGAAAACTAATTCAAACAGAAATGCAACAGGATCTGACTGCAAAACCTTCAAAGAAAACAAAAGAAGCTAATACTTCATCAATTACCACAAGCAAAGAACCTATTAGTGAAAGTAAATCAAGTACTTCTTCAAAGAAGGAACAGAAACTCCGAAAAAATCAATCAGACACAGAACTATCTGGTCCATTCAAATTTTCAAATGAAACTGGTGTAAGTTGCTACGCAAATGTAGTAATATCCTATTTCAATTGCCACCAATTGTTAACAACATTTACTTATACAGCACAGCCCAATTGTGTTTGCAAATGTTAGTCCTTCAAAGAAACGCAACAAACAAACAATCCTGACAACACGTATAGTGTTCACGGAATAAGAAAAGAATTGGACTACTGTGCTTGAATGGTGAGATTTCATACATTTGGAAACATACATGCACTCTCTGTAACAATGTGACATAGGAACAAATCCCTAATGAGCGATTTTTGTGTTTGTATCCATACCTAATTGTGAATCCATTCCATTTCAGCAACTTCTACAAAATGCAAACCATGGCAGAATAAGTACTATCTGCAATTCAGATAATCGCTCCACCTTACTGATACAAACACATAGTAACTACAATATACTAATGCTTCTATGTTAAAATACAGATGGTACCGAAAACAACTGCAAGCTGACTGGATTCACCCACGGTCAAGTGTCACTTGGTAAGAAAACCATCACAACAATAGGTATAATCTACCACGCAGGAGCCACAACTAATGCAGGTCACTACACTGCATATATTAAAAAGAAATGTGGATGATTCGAATGTACTGATAGTAGCATTACTCTAAAGCAGAGATTACCAGCAAATCTTACAAACATGTATTTAATCTTCTTAATGCCAACATTTAATAACTAATGTGTACTTCAACATTCACAAAAATCCAATTAAAAGACTATAAACAGTTAGAATACGCCAACAGGTATCTAACTGCCCAAGATTGCATAACAACCACATAGATAAATGACTACCACTGATTTGTAACAAAAAATACACAGTTAGAATATGCCAGCAGGTATCTAACTGTTTAAAAAATCTGCAACAAGCCAACATACAGAACATTAATCAGAAACAACAAGTGAACACTCAAAGGAAGCAAATAAATAGTTTGTAGCATAGCAAAGAAAGGGTTTTTTTAATCCGACAAGGATTTTTTTTCCCCCAGACCCAATAATTTGAAAAACAAACACAGAAACTGAGCAAAATGCACAGTACACTGGTTTGTAAACTAAATATGAGGGTTAAAAAAAAGCTAAAATGTCTATTATACAATGTAATAAGTCTTTATAAAATACCAACACTAACATGCTCTTTTCTTTTATCACAGAAATTGAAAAAGAATATTTCCTCCAAGTACTAAAGTCATGTAAGAAATATATCGAATCTCAACAAATGAAATAGTAAATATAATTTCACACATTTCATAAATAATCAAATCTATACGTCTGATCTATGGCAGTAATATGGTGCAGTGGCTGTATGCAGGGCCTAGACTATTGGATGTATAACCTACGGCCTACACCCTGCGACCTTGCAACCAAGACTGTAGGTCCTACCCACAACCACCGCAGCATATCAAAACCATGCGGCTTATAACTTCACTGATTATCACTTTGGTCTTGGGTGCATGGCTTGTGGCCATGCACCTAAGACTCTAGGTCGTGCACACAACCACCGCGCCACATCACACCCATGCTGACTTATAACTTCAGTGCTTATAACTTCAGTCTTGGATGCATGGGCTTTAAGACTTTAGGTACTACCAACTACCATAGCATATTGCACCCATAGTGGCTTATAATTTCCCTACGTATACATTTGATCTTGGGTGCATGGCTTTTGCCATGCACCCAAGACTCTAGGCCCTACCCACAACCACCTGATCGATATGCGATATTACGGGTGTATCTATTGCTGTGATATGCTACGCTGGTTGTGGCCAGGGCCTAGAGTCTTGGGAGTATGGCCTACAGCCTACGGCCATGCACCCAAGACTCTAGGCCCTGGCAACAACCACTGCAGCATATCACACCCATGGTGGCTTATAAATCATTAGCACCCCCATAGAATGAAACATTTTAACTGCAGCATATACTCAATTTGCACCCAGGACTCTATGCGCTGCCCACGCCTACCAGATAGATATTCGATTGTATGGGTGTGATGTATGAATGTGATATGCTGCAGTGGTTGTGGGCAGGGCCTAGAGTCTTGGGTGTATGGCCTACGGCCTGCAGCCATGCACCCAAAACTCTACGTCCTGCCCACAACTACTGCACTATATGAAACCCATGGTGCCTTATAACTGCAGTGCTTATAACTTTGTTCTTGGGTGCATGGCCTTCGGCGATGCAACCAAGACTCTAGGTCCTGCCCACATCAATGATATTTGTGATGTCATCTATGATGTCCTGGGTGTTAGTCTTTGCAGTGCACGGTGGTGGCGCAAGTTATGATTGCTTAGCTTACCATAACTGGCGAATTTCAAGAGTTTTTCTGTTTTACTTGGAACCATAACGTCCCTTTACCAAAGTTTTTTCACTGAATTTCATAGGTTTTTAGTAGCACAACTTAACCATATTGTCCCTTTAACAAAGTTGTTTTCACTGAATTACATAGGTTTTTAGTAGCAAAGCTTAACAATAGTAACTTTGACTTTATGTACATGTAATATGGAACATACTGAACCACTTCTACTGAATGTAATGTCCGCGAACATTTTTGATGTCCGCGGACATATTCGGACAACAGTACCACTACCTAAAAAGTCTGGGGGGGGTATGTTTAATTGTTATATTACAACATGATAACATTTAAAAAATTCACAAAGTAGTACACATACATATTATATGTAGTAATACATAAGAAATGTAACCCATATATGTACCGCACTAACCATTCATTTAAATACAATATATTCTAAAATGGAATATACCAAGAGAAGATAAATAGGCTTCCAACATAATTACCTCATAAACACTCCACAACTAAGACCAAGACCAGACCTACAGAGTACTCAGAACATATCTTACCTGAAATAGTAAGTGTACATCATTTTACTCATATCTTTATAAACTTTCTGTATTAGATTTTAAAAAAAATATTATATATATATTTTTTTTTTCTCACAGAAATGTGTAGTACTCTGGAATGCTAGAGGAGCACTTCCCACATGACGAAATGTCAGAAAATAGTCAAGCTAATGGTACACACTTTACAATATAAACCATTTAATTGTTATTATCTTATATATATTTAACATATATATTTTTTATGTACAGAGCATACCAAAATAGAAAATATGTCTGAAGAAACTGTTATGGAAAACACGCTTGACAGCTTAAAAGAAAAAATGGATTTATTATTGAGCAATTTTAGTAATTTGAAAACTTTTGTTGAGGATCATTTTAAAACAAAAACCTCATACCATGTCCCCCCTCACCATATCCCAGTCAATTATCCCCAAACCCTCTCCATAATCCAAAACATTTTGATGAGACTTCATCCATTCTTCACCTGATACCAATCATGTCGAAACCCCTAATTCTCCTGTTTTTGTTTCTGTTTCAGCCTCACCTTCTCTGTCATAAATTATTAGTATATGTGAAATAAAGTTAAATTTTTATATTGTGTTGTAATTACTTCCCATTGTTTATTTTTTTTAAAACAATGTAGATGTCCGCGCACAGCGCGGGTGTTCTGAAATGTTTGTAAATAAAAGAAAATTAAAGTGTCCTAAAGAACACTATACTTGTCTGTATTGTTCATTAGAAATTTGAAACTGTTCTAAGAACCTAATTGGTGTCCTGAAATGTTCGTAATTAAACGAAAATGGAGGTGTCCTAAAGAACACTATACCTGTCAGCACTGTTCGCTAGCAAGTTGAAACTGTTCTAAGAACACAAGCGGTGTCCTGAAATGTTCGTAATTAAACGAAAATGGAGGTGTCCTAAAGAACACTATACCTCTCCGTACTGTTCGCTAGCAAGTTCAAACTGTTCTAAGAACCCAATTGGTGTCCTGATAAGTTCATAATCAAACGAAAATGGAAGTGTCCTAAAGAACACTACATCTGTCCGTAGTGTTCGCTAGCAAGTTTAAACTGTTCTAGAACATACGTGATGTCCAGAAATGTTCGTTTGATCTGTGACGCACTTTTAATTAATTCAGGACCCGAACACTGTCCGTCGAAAATCAACACGCATGCGCAAACCAATGTCCGTGCATTTGGTGTCCTGCGGACAGGAGCTTCCTTCGCGGACCTGTTCGCGAAGGGATCATGTGGCCGCGCCCATGCTGATCGCGTGTTCTGAATGCAGACACTGTTTGTGTCCCCGAACAATTTAAAAGTACATTTTCGAGTAATCCACAATATTTTTCCATAAAAACTCATCATGGCACAAGTCCCACATAGTAATCCTGAGTTTCTACATATATTTTGAAACTTTTTGAACCCTTTCTTGTGTTCCATCTGTCCGCGGATAGCGTGTATGTCTGCGAACTGCGTACAAGCACCCCTATAAAAGACCACTCGTTAGAGCTTATTCTCATTGTGTTTCTGGCTATTCTTCAGAGCACAGCTATTTCTCCAGCAACTTGCTGATTACACCATCATCGATATGGCATGCCTGGCTGCAGAACTGCCACCTGGTGCTGCACCTGCTTCAGCACCACTCCCACCCCCACCCTCTCCACCACCACCACCTTCCCAAGGGCCTGAAGAGGGGAACAGGAGTGAGGATGCAGAGGAGGAAGAAGAGGATGACGAGAATGAGGTAGAAGAAATACCTACTACCCGCACTAGACGTGAGTCTTGGGTGTGGCGGTTATTTTCCATTTATGTGAATGGTCCTAAGGCTCGTGCGAACCATGTTATCTGCAATGAGTGCAAAATGATACACGATCGCGGGAAGCACGGATCGTACAGCTTTGGGATCACGACCATGAAGCGACACCTGAGGTCATTTCACTCTGGGGCTATTTGCAAGGTTGTACCTTGCGAAGAACGTAGTAGGTTGATTTTCTCTACTTCATCCTCCGTTTCTGATCCTGTCACCACAAGGACCACCTATGTGGGACAGCGTCTTCCTCAAGCTGCCTCACAGGCCATACAGAATTCTGATGACCCTTACCTTTCAAGGGTCACAATTGTATGTATGTACTGTGACACAGTACTCTGCAGGGGGAGCGACTTCGGAGTGCTTTTGAGACTATCGTCTCAGAGCACGAGAAGAACTGTGCACTACCCAAATAAAACCCACTCTACATCTTCCTCTCTCAGCTCGCCCTTTCTTATCCCTTTGGTTGGTGTCCCCCCTTTACCCTCATTTCCCCTCTCTCCCAGTGTGTTGTGTCTAAAAAACCAAATCCAGAGCCGCCTTTCACAGTTAAAAAATAGAAGTGATGATAAATAAAGCAGGGCCCTTTGTATTTCTTAAAAGTCCGCAGACAGTTTGCGAACATTAAAGAAATTGGGGTGCTACCCTATTGTTACCATTGCATTTTTCTCTGGGAGGAAGTGGTGGCTCTGAAAAGAGCCTTTGGGAGGTGTTTGTATGTCAAAAATTATAAATACTTAACACCTACTTTAAAATGGATGCTGTATTTCTTAAACAGGTTGCAATGCATTTTGTACATTTCTCAGAAAAATCTGATTGCCAGCATAAGTAAGATGGACTCCATCTCTGCGAAAAATGTATGTACTACGAAACATAATATTTTCATTGTGAAAAGAGGACATGCCAAAATCTCTTAGAAATGCACAAACAGCCTTATTAACATTGCACCTTGCTTTTTCCATTTGTGGACCAAATCAAGAAGAACGAAGCCACATTTGTCTCTGCGCAATCTGTGAAAATATTACTTGAGAATTAGGAAACATGTCCATGACTTTCCCAAGTCCTTCTTTCATAGCAAATTGCAAATAAATTCCAGCCACATGTCCTAAACTGTTCCCTCCACAATGAATTACAATTATGTCTGGATGTTGCTTTGTTTCCAAAGTAGCACAGAGAGGTAGCAAGTCCAACCACTTCATTCCACGTACTCCATGCCAGTGTACTTCCACATGTGGACATCCAAGATCTACAGCTACTCCACAGCTTTCTGCATGCACCTTCAACAAATGTATCCACGAATCTCCCAAAATCCAAACAATCTGTTTTCTGAAACACACAGCCATAGCTATCTGTTGTTCTGTCAGCAAAAAGAGTATCTGAGAAACTCTCTCCTGGCACAACACACCCACTAAACTTTCTTGACCAATCCCTTTCACTGCTCATTCTCATTTGCATGACTTCTGAACCCAAAAATCCCTGGATGTAACTCCAGATGTCCGCGAACTACCTCCATGTCTGCGGATATATCGTAAAATGAACAGCCCTTCTACCATTTCCACTTCACTCTCTGTGCCGTTCCCTCATTAGATGTAGCTAAGAAATCACATGACCATGCACCAATCACATTCAAGACCTCTACATCTAAATGCATCATCATAGATCAGCACTGCAAATGTACTGTGAATCTCTCTGAGTACAAGTGTCATATTTTGGCAAGCACCATCTACAAGAAATACTGTACAAGTCTCCAAGATTTCTACTTGCAGCTCCATGCATATGCATATGCATGAACACAAACTACAGGTATGCATATTTTCTGTACAGTACATGAACACATTTTCAAACTGACTTTTAGCTTGTGTAATCTGTAAAATGAATCTACTGTCTTTTTTTCCAATTTCCTACAATCAACTATCACTTATAAACCTTTATACTATTTACTTTCTTTATACACACACTATCAAATCATGTTAAACTAACATTTGTTCAATGAAATGTATAGACTACATATATTCAAACACAATTGCATGCATGCACACTCTATGTTCAAATCTTAAAAAATAATACTTATACAAGTACATTTTTCATTTATTTATTTATTTGATTACTTTAATTTAAGCATGACATTAAGCCACTATTACCTAGAACAGCTTAGTTACAGAAATGGTGGTATTCAGTGGTACATTATGAATTTAACAAGACATACTAAAGATATTTTGTTTGTTACAGTTACTCATTGCAATACAATTTGTTCATTAAGAACATATCATATGTATTGAACTGGTGCGACGTATTTTATGTGAATAAGATAATTTTAATGGTTTTAAGGCAGGCACTGAGGATTTCAATTAAAAAACTCAATATCTAAATTAAAAACAATGCTACATACAAACAAAATTACTAATTTGTTTCTTTTACAATTGCAGTGGAGACCATTCTCCTGAAAAGAAGCAGCTGAATTTCAAGAACAAAGAAGAACTAAGAATTAAACTGCTCATTTTAGAAAAAAGTAAGTAGAATATCACCATAATATTTGCATTATTACTCAAACATACTGTAAAGTTAATTCATGCTATTTCTATGCCTAAAAATAGAGATTGTGCACCTTTCTGTCCGAAAATTCCCATGTCTTAAACAGCGATTTACAGCCAGAATGGCGCACAAATTCGTACTTTTGGACACACAAATTACCCAACTCAACTGCTAAAATTTTCGTATTATAGAACAAACAACTGTTTTTAGTGTATACATTAGATTTACTATTTGTACTTCTCCACACCACTAACTTATTTTTTTCTGTCATCTGAACCTGAGTTTAGTAACATATTAATTGAAGAATACACATCCCTACTAGTTGTAGTTCCCAATGCACAATTAGACAACATTACATACATCATCTTACTCAAACACTCATGCACACAGCACACATACATTGCAGAACACCCCAACCCATACCTTCTTCATTTCTTTCAACAGACCCGAAAGAATGCCTACCAAAAGTCAAGTCCGTAGAAAGCAACGCAGAAGTAGAGCAAATGAAAATAAGTGTCCATCTAGCAGAATTTGTAAAAAAAGTTGAAAAAAAACAGCTAATATAGTCATGTAGTGAAACACAAGAAGTTTCAAGTGCAAAAAATGTGCCTCATCTATCAAAATGTAAAACAAACCAAAAAACAATTAACAGAACATCAACTATCACTACAGATAAAACGACTTATTTAAATTTTAATATAGTGCAAAGTAAGCATACCAAGAAAAGTATTTTAGCCAAAATGTTCCGTCACAAAGTCCTTCAAAATCTTATAAAAACAGGAGAGAAATCAGGTTCAATGCTTAAAACCTATCGTAGGAAATTCATTTTAGAACCGTTGATAGATGCAATTCTTCTCAAAAGAAAGTTATTTATTTTAGTGTTAAACAAAAGGAAACCACTAACAAAACTAATAACTAAATTACAAAAAAGACTTCTCAATTAGCAAAATGTCAACAGAAAGAACTTCTTAATTATCTGCAGAGGTGAATGGATTCACCCTACGAGCACAGAACCATAATTTAATGAAGAAGCGTACAAACAAAAGCAAACAACTACAATTGCCATACATAGCACTGGTCGAGTTTATGAAAAAGTTAATAATACCATAATGGAACAAGAAGTACTCCTTACAAAAATATGCCCTGAAAACTTAGAATTACCCCTTCATTCAACTGAATCAGAATGTCTAGTGTACAAATGGGCATGCACGTCAATATGTAACATTCCCAAACAATTTTTCAAGTCTTTACGCCAATTCCTCAATTAATATGTAAAAATCAAAGACAAAATCAAAATTAAACTACTGCAAAATATGGATACCTGTCCAGTGCGCAAATACAAAGGACTACAAGGACATTCATTGGCCTGCATTACAAGACCTACTTGTAAAACCACCTTCCATGATATCAAAAGGATATCAACACATCATTCAACTATAAGAAATCTAGTCTATAAACTGTACTATGCTAAAAGTCCCGTATTAGCACTAGCAAATTTAAATAACATTCTTCTACATGGTACAGCGAAAGACCTACTTCAAGAAATTGATTATAACCATAAAAATATTTTGTAAGTGAAAGCCATTTACAGAATGAAATAGCTTTAAACCAAATTAGCAACAATTCTACACATGGCAACCTTTTGCTAAACACATACAAAAAAGAAATACTAAAATTTAAAAGTACATCAGCTGAAGTACCAAACCATGTATGTGTATGTTTCCGCAGAACTTTATATAAAAATAACACGAAAACTGTAGACCTATCATATAAAATAGAAGACAATGAAGATTCTAAACGGTTTGAATTAGCTCTCTACCTTGTAGCAGAAAACAAATACGAAATAAGTGACCCCTTAATCCTTTGCAGTTACTGCATTACAAAACTTGACAACAACCAAACTCCTTCACGTGCTATCACAAATAATTTGGAATTATACCCACTATCAAAACCCCTACAACAACCTAATGTGTATGAGAGCATCATAATTCAAACAGTACACCCATTTCAAGCAATAATACGCCTACAACCAACAACAGCAAAATTACCTCCCTCTGAATTGGTAAAAGGAATTTGTGGAAAAGTAGTTTATTTACCATTAGATCTAAAAGAAAATGTGCATTCTCTAGGAGTGCAACGTCAAATGCAGCAATCTTTAATTAGCTTAGTAAATGGGGTACCTACAAAAGACAAAAAAATATGCTGGTAGATTTACATAAAGTTAGACAAGTCTTACAATATCTTAACGAGAATAATGAATATTACAAAGAAATTAATATTGAAGGAAACTTGAAAGATACAACTGAAATAATTCAAGAAACACAAGCAGCTGGTCAATTTGAGCTACTAGATCCTGCTACAATATCAAATACTTTAGACCATTATACAATTCATCCTTTGCACTCTAATGACACCATAGAAGATGCACTGGAAACATACCAAATGCGTCAAACAAAAGGATCACCAATTAGCCTATGGGAAAAAAGTATAGAAGCACATGCTTTTCCTCTACTCTTTCCTACTGGCAAAGGAGGAAGGTATGATGATAGACCTATTCAAATATCAGCTTCAAATATCAGCTTCAGAATACCGCTCATTACGGATGTATTCTGAAGATCCCAGATTTAGACAAAATGTGGAATATATATTCCACCTACTCTTTGAAAGTGAACTAGCAACTTTATGTTACGGAGTTGCAAACATATTAAAATCAGGATCACACATTCAAAATATGACAGCTACACAATTTTTACAAAAAGTGCAACAAAAGGATGAGGTTTTACAATCAAATATTACAAATCTATTAGCAAAAATGTGTGGTACTAAAGTGTACTGGTTTCGACATCATGGAGATGTTGTATGATCAGAAACCTTGGCCCACCCACTTGGTTTGTTACATTAAGTTGTGCAGAATATGCATGGGAAGATTTACATGATTTCCTACGCATATCAAACAAAACAAAACAAACATAGATATACTAACACCTGGAGAACTTTGTTCTTTGGATACTGTTAATGTTTCAAGATATTTTCACCATCGCTTCATTGCTATGCTACATTTTATTTGTAATAAAACTGTTCCCCCCTTGGAGAAGTGCAACACTTCTTTTGGAGAAAAGAATAACAAGCCAGAGGAGCTCCACATATCCATATGCTTTTATGGATTAAAAGATGCTCCCAAATTTGGTCAAGACAGTGATGCCACTGTTTTACAGTTTATTGAAAAATATGTCACTTGTGAAATTCCATCAGAATCCACAAATAGTGATCTCCATGCTCAAATTTTACAATTTCAAAGACATAAATGTGGCAAATATTGTCGTCGCAAATACAAAAACAAAGGGAAATACTACACCAAATGCCGATTTGGTTTCCCGAGACCAGTTACAAATACAAGTCACATGAACAACCTCATGTCTTCAGTTAGACATAGAGGCCGATTCATGGAATAATTAGCCCGGCGCAAGTGGGCAAAAACGTGCGAATCGCAGTGGAATAGCAAAAATCGCAGTGCAAGTGCGAAAATCGCACGAAAAGCAGCGCACGTCGATTCATGGAAGGCCGTGCGCGAGAAAACCAGCGGATGTGCGATAAAAAAGTGCGCGGCGCACGTTGGCGCACGTTGGCGCACAGGCCATCTAACAGCGTGCGCCAGGTCACAGCGAAAATCGCACAGGCCACAGCGAAATTCGCACATAGCGCGGCGCACGCAATAAAAGTAGGCGGAACCCGGGCGTAACACTCGGAATGGGGAACAACTTGCCAAAACGTGGCCGTCACGGGGGAAGTACAGGGCACAAGTGCGCGGAACGCCCACACGCTCGTCTACAACACGTATTCATGGAATAGAATAGGGCAAAAAAGCGCACGCTCAAACCAGCGCACAGGCACAAACACGACCGCCACAAGAAAGGAGGCGGTAGCGTCTCTGCGGCTGTAAGAAATGTGTGCCAAAAGGTGCGCCAACAAATAGCACCTATATACTGCCATGATGAATGTCCCATACTGTGGGCCTCCAGGAAAAATGACGTGCAAAGGGGTACCCACAAACACGGACACCCGCTGACAAAAAATACGTGTGCATGTATACCGGGGTGCGCGGGAAGTGTCACACGCGATTTGCAGGGTACGTGCATCACAGGGGTTCGCGTGAAGTTATTCACGCGATCGGGCCTGGGGGAGCGGGCTACGTGTATTACAGGGGTTCGCGTGAAGTTCCTCACGCGATCGGGCCTGGGGGAGCGGGCTACGTGTATTTCAGGGGTTCGCGTGAAGTTCCACACGCGATCGGGCCTGGGGGAGCGGGCTACGTGTATTACAGGGGTTCGCGTGAAGTTCCTCACGCGATCGGGCCTGGGGGAGCGTGCTACGTGTATTTCAGGGGTTCGCGTGAAGTTTCACACGCGAATAGCCTGGGCGCGTGAATTTGAGGGGTGCGCGGGAAGTTCCACACGCGATCGGGCCTAGGGGAGCGGGCTACGTGTATTACAGGGGTTCGCGGGAAGTTCCTCACGCGATCGGGCCTGGGGGAGCGTGCTACGTGTATTTGAGGGGTTCGCGTGAAGTTTCACACGCCAATAGCCTGGGCGCGTGAATTTGAGGGGTGCGCGGGAAGTTCCTCACGCGATCGGGCCTGGGGGAGCGGGCTACGTGTATTACAGGGGTTCGCGGGAAGTTCCACACGCGAATAGCCTGGGCGCGTGTATTTCAGGGGTTCGCGGGAAGTTCCACACGCGAATAGCCTGGGCGTGTGTATTTCAGGGGTGCGCGGGAAGTTCCACACGCGAATAGCCTGGGCGCGTGTATTTCAGGGGTTCGCGGGAAGTTCCACACGCGAATAGCCTGGGCGCGTGAATTTGAGGGGTGCGCGGGAAGTTCCACACGCGAATAGCCTGGGCGCGTGTATTTCAGGGGTGCGCGGGAAGTTCCACACGCGAATAGCCTGGGCGCGTGTATTTCAGGGGTGCGCGGGAAGTTCCACACGCGAATAGCCTGGGCGCGTGTATTTCAGGGGTGCGCGGGAAGTTTTACACGCGAATAGCCTGGGCGCGTGTATTTCAGGGGTGCGCGGGAAGTTTTACACGAGAATAGCCTGGGCGCGTGTATTTCAGGGGTGCGCGGGAAGTTTTACACGCGATTTCTGCACGGTACGTGTATTTCAGGGGTGCCGGGGAGTCCCACATGTGATTTGACAGTGTGGGTCCTCCCAGGTGTACCCTGTACACCCTCCACGGCCCCTGCAGGCAGCCCACACCACAGGGGACTACCCTGCATCCCTAGTCATGTCCCGCAGGCAGCCCAGCCAACATGGGCATGCCCCCCAGCAAAGGCACATGTCTCCTTGAACTAATGAACACCAACACATGTCCCCTTGCACCCCCACCCCCCAGCACTGTGGGGCACATGCCAGCAGTCCCCCACCCATGTCCAACTCATGTCCCCCACCACCCCCACCCCCAGCACGGTGGGGCACCTGCCAGTAGGCCCCCACCCATGTCCAACTCATGTCTCCCACCACCCCCACCCCCCAGCCACCAGGGTCACACTCCACCAGGGCCCCACTCATGTCTCCCACCACCCCCACCCCCCAGCACTGTGGGGCACCTGCCAGCAGGCCCCCACCCATGTCCAACTCATGTCTCCCACCACTCCCACACCCCAGCCACCAGGGTCACCCTCCACCAGGGCCCCACTCATGTCTCCCACCACCCCCACCCCCCAGCCACCAGGGTCACCCTCCACCAGGGCCCCACTCATGTCTCCCACCACCCCCACCCCCCAGCAGTGCAGGCTCAACCTCCACCAGGGCCCCACTCATGTCTCCCACCACCCCCACCCCCCAGCACTGTGGGGCACCTGCCAGCAGGCCCCCACCCATGTCCAACTCATGTCCCCCACCACCCCCACCCCCCAGCACTGTGGGGCACCTGCCAGTAGGCCCCCACCCATGTCCAACTCATGTCTCCCACCACCCCCACCCCCCAGCCACCAGGGTCACCCTCCACCAGGGCCCCACTCATGTCTCCCACCACCCCCACCCCCCAGCAGTGCAGGGGCAGCCTCCACCAGGCCCCCACTCATGTCCCCTATCACCCCCACCCCCCGGGCCACCAGGGGCACCCTCCACCAGGCCCCCACTCATGTCTCCCACCACCCCCACCCCCCAGCAGTGCAGGGGCAGCCTCCACCAGGCCCCCACTCATGTCCCCCTGCACCCCCACCCCCCTGCCACCATGTGCAGCCCCCACCAGGTCCTCACAATCCCCAATCATGTGCGTAATGGTCAGCCTCCACAGCCAAAAAGACCTACCAAGTAACCCATTCACCCACATGGAAATGGAAATCACATGTTACACCCCCAATGTACATGAAGCAAATGAACCCATGTCCGTCACACACATATTTTCAAATTGAATGGGAAAACACACAACATGACATGCATGAAACCAATGAGATGAAACCACACAGTGAACAATGGACAAAAAAATGTATTGAAAAAAATACAAATGCCAAAGAAAGAAAACTAACTACAATGTAAATGTGAAAAAATAAGCTGCATGTCCGCATAAAAACACAAAACTAGAAAATCAAATCCAAAAAATTATGTCCAAGGTGAAATGTAAAAACTCTCCGTGCAACAAAGAACTATGTACAAAAATAACAAGGGTCCATCATCCCAACTGAACTAAGGAAACCTCCTAAAAAACCTACCTAAATATCAACTATATACAAAAAGTGGAGCAGTGTCCGTCGACTCCAAATAATAATAAGAACGAAAGGAAACCTAAAACTAAAGAACTATATACAAAGGCGGCGGGCAAGTCCAGCGGCTCACTCTGTGGTGTTCCGGCCCAGGGCATCATCGAACTCCTGTTCGATGTCCCGGAGGCGGTCCAGTTCCATGGCCCCGAGGGTCCGCAGGGACGACGCCGTGTCCTCCTCCAACCCCCTGCGGATTGCCTCGAGGCACTCGGCCCGCCTCAGGGCCCTCCGCATGGAGTTCTCCGCCCTGACCATTGTGAGCCGCGCCTCTTCCGCCCGCCGCCGCTCCGCACCTATGGCGTGGCCCAACCGCTGCCACACGGAAGACACTCTCTGTCCTGGGTCCTCCTGCTCTCCGGCCGATGCCTGCCCCTCCGATGTCGAAGGCCCCGAGCCTTCATGGCTCCCACCATCTTGCTGCTGCTGCTGCTCTGCCTCTGCCCGTGCACTGCCTCCTGCTGCCTGCACATCCTCCGCCGGCTGGGGTGCACCTGTTGATGTGGCCACCCCTGCTGGACGTCCGACTCCCGACTGTGGCAGGGATGCCTCCTCCACCAGCCTGGCCGCACTGTCAGAGGCAGCTCCACAGGGCACCCAGGTGACTGATGGGTGGGAAGATGGCACAGAGGACGACTGGCGCGTAGGGGGTCCAGTTGAGGAGGGGGTCGGAGCAAGCCCCATCAGACAGCGGAATCCGGCCTGGGTGACCTGTCCCAGCAGGCTGACGTGGTCAACGAGCCATTCGAGATGACGTGCAGTCTCTCCATGAAAAGACTGCAGGTCACCTCGCATGGCCCGTTGACGCAACGCCACACCAGCCAGGACAGGCTCAACCCGGTCCTGGATGGCCACGTCCGCAGGCAGAGGAAGGCCAGTTGACGTCAGCTCATCCCCTGCCTGAAAACGGGTCTGGACGTAGGCATCCCTGCTGGTGCAAGATGATGCAGGGACAGGATCGGGGACAGGATTGCACACAGGCACCTCCGCGGCCGCCTGTGCTGCCTCCTGTCCCTGGTCCTGCACTGCACCACTAGCACCAGTGGGATCCCCACCTCCAGACCCTGTCTCTGGTGCTTGCGCGGCCCCCTCCTCCACCAAACCCCCCACCAACCTGGATGACTCTGTGCCATCTTCCCCTGTTGGGCCCTGTGGGGTCCCAGCTGCCCCTTCTGCTGCCGAGGAGTCCAACTGCAACCTCCGCCTCTTGGACCTCCCCCCGGCAGCTGCGGCCTGGGACGCGGCACCGGACTCCTCACTCCCCGACGAGATGACAACACGGGAGGGGAGCCGGGCCTTGCGTCTCCGGCTGGCGGTCGGATCCCCGCCGCTGTGCTCCACAGCACCTTCTCCGCCCTCTTCATCAGTTGACGCTGCAGACAGGGAGAAACAAAACACAGGCATCAGGGCACTGTACAATGGACACATACACGCACGACAGTTGCACATGAGTGGCATTGTCAAACCTCAGACATGTCATCACAATCCCCAACACACATGTCATTGCAACTGGCACACATGAGCCATACCACAGCCATATCGCAACTGCCACCACCATCCCTACACATACAACAGCATCAGCAGCCAAAGGGGAGCCATACATCACATGCAACACAGGAAGTGCACCACACATGTACACACACCACCACACTTGCATGCATGTCTACACCTCTGCCAAGTGTCGCACTGTTCAGACGGGCATCCATGTCACATCTGCCAATCAGGCTTCCACATACCGCTGTCACATGCATCCATGTAGCATCACTGTTGCACCTTTGACAAATACACACACATGCACATGTACACAGTGCTCATACATGCAGCCGAAAACAACATACATGCCTGACATCACGGACATGTCTACTTACATACACATTCATCCAAACATGTGTGCACGCACAACTGCATTTGCCATGCAAGCCCACACACACAAGCACCATCCATGTCTCACACATTACAGCCCTCGCATGTGTCAGCCCCACGGCCCTGTACACCCCCACCCATACTCCACCCCATACAAACAGATGTGCAACCGGCACAATGGGGAATGATCACCACACGCCCTGCTCACAACCAGGATGCATGTACACTCACCGCTCGACTCCAGACGGCTCTGCTTCTCTAGGACCTGGACGTGGAGCGCTGGGGATATGCGTTCCAGGACCCCCATCTGTTCTTCCGACAAGTGGCCCCGGCGCCCCTTGGCATCCGCTGCCTTCAAGAGGCGCCGGGCCTTGTTCAGGGTCCTGGACCTGAAGTCCTCCCAGCGCTTCCTGACATGTTGTAAGTCCCGGACTGCCACCCCCTCCGCGTTGATGGCAGTCACAATGTCTGTCCAGATCCGAGTCCGTCCTTCCTTGTCGGCGCGTGAACTTCCAAAGAGGGCATCATACTGCCCCAGGACTTGCTCCACCAGGACACCAACTTCGGTGGCACTGAAGCTGGTGCCCCTCTGCCTCTCTGGCCGGGGGTTGTCAGTGGTCACAGATGGTGTTAGCCCCGACATGACAACCCCAGAGGCAGGAGTGGGTGGGCAACTGGGTCCTGGGGCTGGGCTGTGGAGCGATTGAATTCCAGTCGGGAGTCTTCTGTTCCAGCAGGGGTGGTCACAGCAACAGCACCCCTGGCTGATGTGCAGGCAGCAAATGGCAGGCCACGTGGGCAGCAGGCAGTCATCACAGTGTGCTCTGTCATCACGTGCTGTGTGGGAAACACCCGTGCGGGTCACGTCACAGACGCGCTTACGCGCTGAGGGCCTTTGGTCCAATGGAATCGCGTATGCGTGCTGACGCGCTTACGCGCTAAGGGCCTTTCCTCGGTTTTCACGCTGACGTGCAGGATTTTCACGTGCCAATTCACTCCGTACCAAGCTGGCGACGCGTGAGCACACGGGAGACCACGCTCCTGCCCAGAAGGCCGAATTACTGCCCCCCAGAGCCCCGAGCACGCTCCCACCTGCTATCTGCTGCTGCCTGACTGCCTGCTGCCCACGTGCACTGCCATTTGCTGCCTGCACATCAGCCAGGGGTGCTGTTGCTGTGACCACCCCTGCTGGAACAGAAGACTCCCGACTGGAATTCCATCGCTCCACAGCCCAGCCCCAGGACCCAGTTGCCCACCCACTCCTGCCTCTGGGGTTGTCATGTCGGGGCTAACACCATCTGTGACCACTGACAACCCCCGGCCAGAGAGGCAGAGGGGCACCAGCTTCAGTGCCACCGAAGTTGGTGTCCTGGTGGAGCAAGTCCTGGGGCAGTATGATGCCCTCTTTGGAAGTTCACGCGCCGACAAGGAAGGACGGACTCGGATCTGGACAGACATTGTGACTGCCATCAACGCGGAGGGGGTGGCAGTCCGGGACTTACAACATGTCAGGAAGCGCTGGGAGGACTTCAGGTCCAGGACCCTGAACAAGGCCCGGCGCCTCTTGAAGGCAGCGGATGCCAAGGGGCGCCGGGGCCACTTGTCGGAAGAACAGATGGGGGTCCTGGAACGCATATCCCCAGCGCTCCACGTCCAGGTCCTAGAGAAGCAGAGCCGTCTGGAGTCGAGCGGTGAGTGTACATGCATCCTGGTTGTGAGCAGGGCGTGTGGTGATCATTCCCCATTGTGCCGGTTGCACATCTGTTTGTATGGGGTGGAGTATGGGTGGGGGTGTACAGGGCCGTGGGGCTGACACATGCGAGGGCTGTAATGTGTGAGACATGGATGGTGCTTGTGTGTGTGGGCTTGCATGGCAAATGCAGTTGTGCGTGCACACATGTTTGGATGAATGTGTATGTAAGTAGACATGTCCGTGATGTCAGGCATGTATGTTGTTTTCGGCTGCATGTATGAGCACTGTGTACATGTGCATGTGTGTGTATTTGTCAAAGGTGCAACAGTGATGCTACATGGATGCATGTGACAGCGGTATGTGGAAGCCTGATTGGCAGATGTGACATGGATGCCCGTCTGAACAGTGCGACACTTGGCAGAGGTGTAGACATGCATGCAAGTGTGGTGGTGTGTGTACATGTGTGGTGCACTTCCTGTGTTGCATGTGATGTATGGCTCCCCTTTGGCTGCTGATGCTGTTGTATGTGTAGGGATGGTGGTGGCAGTTGCGATATGGCTGTGGTATGGCTCATGTGTGCCAGTTGCAATGACATGTGTGTTGGGGATTGTGATGACATGTCTGAGGTTTGACAATGCCACTCATGTGCAACTGTCGTGCGTGTATGTGTCCATTGTACAGTGCCCTGATGCCTGTGTTTTGTTTCTCCCTGTCTGCAGCGTCAACTGATGAAGAGGGCGGAGAAGGTGCTGTGGAGCACAGCGGCGGGGATCCGACCGCCAGCCGGAGACGCAAGGCCCGGCTCCCCTCCCGTGTTGTCATCTCGTCGGGGAGTGAGGAGTCCGGTGCCGCGTCCCAGGCCGCAGCTGCCGGGGGGAGGTCCAAGAGGTGGAGGTTGCAGTTGGACTCCTCGGCAGCAGAAGGGGCAGCTGGGACCCCACAGGGCACAACAGGGGAAGATGGCACAGAGTCATCCAGGTTGGTGGGGGGTCTGGTGGAGGAGGAGGCCGTGCAAGCACCAGAGACGGGGTCTGGAGGTGGGGATCCCACTGGTGCTAGTGGTGCAGTGCAGGACCAGGGACAGGAGGCAGCACAGGCGGCCGCGGAGGTGCCTGTGTGCAATCCTGTCCCCGATCCTGTCCCTGCATCATCTTGCACCAGCAGGGATGCCTACGTCCAGACCCGTTTTCAGGCAGGGGATGAGCTGACGTCAACTGGCCTTCCTCTGCCTGCGGACGTGGCTATCCAGGTCCGGGTTGAGCCTGTCCTGGCTGGTGTGGCGTTGCGTCAACGGGCCATGCGAGGTGACCTGCAGTCTTTTCATGGAGAGACTGCACGTCATCTCGAATGGCTCGTTGACCACGTCAGCCTGCTGGGACAGGTCACCCAGACCGGATTCCTCCGTCTGATGGGGCTTGTTCCGACCCCCTCCTCAACTGGACCCCCTACGCGCCAGTCGTCCTCTGTGCCATCTTCCCACCCATCAGTCACCTGGGTGCCCTGTGGAGCTGCCTCTGACAGTGCGGCAAGGCTGGTGGAGGAGGCATCCCTGCCACAGTCGGGAGTCGGACGTCCAGCAGGGGTGGCCACATCAACAGGTGCACCCCAGCCGGCGGAGGATGTGCAGGCAGCAGGAGGCAGTGCACGGGCAGAGGCAGAGCAGCAGCAGCAGCAAGATGGTGGGAGCCATGAAGGCTCGGGGCCTTCGACATCGGAGGGGCAGGCATTGGCCGGAGGGCAGGAGGACCCAGGACAGAGAGTGTCTTCCGTGTGGCAGCGGTTGGGCCACGCCATAGGTGCGGAGCGGCGGCGGGCGGAAGAGGCGCGGCTCACAATGGTCAGGGCGGAGAACTCCATGCGGAGGGCCCTGAGGCGGGCCGAGTGCCTCGAGGCAATCCGCAGGGGGTTGGAGGAGGACACGGCGTCGTCCCTGCGGACCCTCGGGGCCATGGAACTGGACCGCCTCCGGGACATCGAACAGGAGTTCGATGATGCCCTGGCCCGGAACACCACAGAGTGAGCCGCTGGACTTGCCTGCCGCCTTTGTATATAGTTCTTTAGTTTTAGGTTTCCTTTGTTTTTTCTTATGATTTGGAGTCGACGGACACTGCTCCACTTTTTGTATATAGTTGATATTTAGGTAGGTTTTTTAGGAGGTTTCCTTAGTTCTGTTGTGATGATGGACCCTTGTTATTTTTGTACATAGTTCTTTGTTGCACGGAGAGTTTTGACATTTCACTTTGGACTAAATTTTTTGGATTTGATTTTCTAGTTTTGTGTTTTTATGCGGACATGCAGCTTCTTTTTTCACATTTACATTGTAGTTAGTTTTCTTTCTTTAGCATTCGTATTTTTTTCTAATACATTTTTTTTAACATTGTTCACTGTGTGGTTTCATCTCATTGGTTTCATGCATGTCATGTTGTGTGTTTTCCCATTCAATTGGAAAATATGTGTGTGACGGACATGGGTTCATTTGCTTCATGAACATTGGTGGTGTAACATGTGATTTCCATTTCCATGTGGGTGAATGGGTTACTTGGTAGGGCTTTTGGCTGTGGAGGCTGACCATTACGCGCATTGTGAGGACCTGGTGGGGGCTGCACATGGTGGCAGGGGGGTGGGGGTGGTGGGAGACATGAGTGGGGGCCTGGTGGAGGGTGCCCCTGGTGGCTGGGGGGTGGGGGTGGTGGGAGACATGAGTGGGGGCCTGGTGGAGGGTGACCCTGGTGGCTGGGGGGTGGGGGTGGTGGGAGACATGAGTGGGGGCCTGGTGGAGGCTGCCCCTGGTGGCTGGGGGGTGGGGGTGGTGGGTGACATGAGTGGGGGCCTGGTGGAGGCTGCCCCTGCACTGCTGGGGAGTGGGGGTGGTGGGAGACATGAGTGGGGGCCTGGTGGAGGCTGCCCCTGCACTGCTGGGGGGTGGGGGTGGTGGGAGACATGAGTGGGGGCCTGGTGGAGGGTGCCCCTGCACTGCTGGGGGGTGGGGGTGGTGGGAGACATGAGTGGGGGCCTGGTGGAGGGTGTCCCTGGTGGCTGGGGGGTGGGGATGGTGGGAGACATGAGTGGGGGCCTGGTGGAGGGTGACCCTGGTGGCTGGGGGGTGGGGGTGGTGGGAGACATGAGTGGGGGCCTGGTGGAGGCTGCCCCTGCACTGCTGGGGGGTGGGGGTGGTGGGAGACATGAGTGGGGGCCTGGTGGAGGCTGCCCCTGCACTGCTGGGGGGTGGGGGTGGTGGGAGACATGAGTGGGGGCCTGGTGGAGGGTGCCCCTGCACTGCTGGGGGTGGGGGTGGTGGGAGACATGAGTGGGGGCCTGGTGGAGGGTGCCCCTGGTGGCGTGGAGGGTGCCCCTGGTGGCTGGGGGGTGGGGGTGGTGGGAGACATGAGTGGGGGCCTGGTGGAGGCTGCCCCTGCACTGCTGGGGGGTGGGGGTGGTGGGAGACATGAGTGGGGGCCTGGTGGAGGCTGCCCCTGCACTGCTGGGGGGTGGGGGTGGTGGGAGACATGAGTTGGACATGGGTGGGGGCCTGCTGGCAGGTGCCCCTGCACTGCTGGGGGGTGGGGGTGGTGGGAGACATGAGTGGGGGCCTGGTGGAGGGTGCCCCTGGTGGCTGGGGGGTGGGGGTGGTGGGAGACATGAGTGGGGGCCTGGTGGAGGCTGCCCCTGCACTGCTGGGGGGTGGGGGTGGTGGGAGACATGAGTGGGGGCCTGGTGGAGGCTGCCCCTGCACTGCTGGGGGGTGGGGGTGCAGGGGGACATGAGCAGGTGTGCAGGGTAGTCCCCTGTTTTGTGGGCTGCCTGCAGGGGCTGTGGAGGGTGTACAGGGAACACCTGTGAGGACCCACCCAGCCTAATTGCGTGTGATAATTCCCGCACACCCCTGTAATACACGTACCAAGCCAAATCGCGTGTGATAATTCCCACGCACCCCTGTAATACACGTACCTGGCCAAATCGCATGTGAAAATTCCCGCGCACCCCTGTAATACACGTACCCAGCCGATTCGCGTGTAGAACTTCCCGTGTACCCCTGTAATACACGTACCCAGCCAAATCGCGTGTGATAATTCCCACATACCCCTGTAATACACGTACCCTGGCCAATCGCGTGTAGAACTTCCCACGCACCCCTGTAATACACCTACCCAGCCAAATCGCGTGTGATAATTCCCACGCACCCCTGTAATACACGTACCTGGCCAAATCGCATGTGAGAATTCCCGCGCACCCCTGTAATACACGTACCCAGCCGAATCGCATGTAGAACTTCCCGTGTACCCCTGTAATACACCTACCCAGCCAAATCGCGTGTGATTATTCCCGCGCACCCCTGGAATACACGTACCCAGCCAAATCGCGTGTGATAATTCCCGCGCACCCCTGGAATACACGTACCCAGCCAAATCGCGTGTGATAATTCCCGCGCACCCCTGTAATATACGTACCCATCCAAATCGCGTGTGATAATTCCTGCGTACCCCTGTGATACACGTGCCCTGGCTAATCGCGTGTAAAACTTCACGCGTACCCCTGATATGCACGTTACCCGCTTTGCGTTCCTTGTTTGGCAGCCCTGTGGACTGGTCCAGGGTTAGCGCTGCCCTTTGCGATGATTTAGCGATTTTGATGGCTTTTCCTTGCGCGAGGGCGTTCTTGGGGGCGTTACTGGCGCTGCTGCAGGGTCGCTGCGATACTCTGCGCCATGGCTGGTTTGGGAGCCTGAAATCCATGAATACGCTGTGCGCGGAAATCGGTTTTAGCGCACGTGCCTGGCGCAGTCAATCGCACGCGGACACTCTGCGCCAGCCGCTTGCGACACTTTTCTGCGAAATTCTATGAATTACCCTGAAAGTGTTAAAGGTAAGTCACCTAAAAATACATATTACATAAAAAGAAAAGAAGAAGAAAAATATATCAATGATTATAATGCAATCATTGCCCACTTATGGAATGCAAACATAGATGTGCAGTTCATTTCAGACAATTCTACCGCAGTTGCACGAAATGTCAACAGCATACTTAACTAAAGCAGAAAAGACAGAGCTCCAAGACCTCTGGAATGACCTGTCACCAGATAAAACAGTGTCTCAGAAATTATACAGCTTGGTCATAAAAATGCTCTCCAATAGAGAATGTGGATCATATGAAGCAGCTGATCGTCTAACTGGTACTGCATTGTATGGTAAATCTGAAAATATAGGGCTAAGTCTTGGTCCAGCTAAATCTAGAAAAAGAGTTCTAAAAACATAAGATGATATAGAAACAATAGCCAAACATGATCCCAACAGTGAAGACATTTTAAAAAACAATTTATTGGACGCATACTACCCAAACAGAAGTAATACTTTGGAAACCATGTGTCTATACCACATAGCCCAAAACTACACATACAAAAATAATATAAAACCTGATGAAAAAAAAGCTAAATACAGAGTGACAAACTGTGAAGGCAGCTTAGTCAAACTCACTAAACCACATTTAAATAATCATATCAAATTGTCATTGAAGACTCCTAAACATAAAGAAATATATTACATGTCCCTGCTACAACTCTTTAAACCATGGAGAAAAGAAGAAGAAACACTAGAAAACTATGACTCATATGAAGATGCTTTCAAAGCAAATGAAAGCACTATAACTGATGTAAACTTTACACAATACAAAACAATGTTGCACAATGAACAGCAACATGAAGAAGAACTCCAGGCCCAACTAGATAAAGAAACAACCTTCTGTAACAGGAAGCCAAGAACCACTTGGAGAACCACTAATAATAAATGAGGCAGAATTAGCTATGATAGAAGTAGAAAACACCATGTGTCAGTATGAAGATAAAGAAGACTTAACTATACTACAATCAAAACTAAACAATGAAAAATGTAGCATTTTTGAAGAAGTAACAAAACAAATTGCACATGGTGTACAACATGAAAATAAAGAATGTTCCTGCCATAATTATAAACCTATACTACTGTACGTCAGTGGTGAAGCTGGTTCTGGCAAAACATTCCTAATCAAAATAATCAGTAAATTCCTTCAACAATTGACAAACAACAAACTGTCAGCTGTTGTCACTGCCCCCACAGGTTTAGCTGCCTGCAACATAGGTGGTGTCACTTTACACCGATTACTACTATTGCCAGTAGAACAGCAGAACAAATTAGACTATTACAAACTATTACAAGAAGTACTGAAAACAAACTATGAAGAGCTCTTTGCAGGAAAACAAATTATTGTTTCAGAGATTTTCTTCAATTGACACCATTGAAAGGTGAACCTATTTTTAAAACCTTAGGACACAAACTCTGCTGTAAAACTGTTGGCAGCATAGGAAATGTCAACCTTTGGCAACATTTCCAATACAGAGAATTAACAGAAAACATGCGGCAATCTGCAGATCTCACGTATGCCAACATCTTAAAAAAAATCAGAGTGGTATACTCACTAAAGAAGCAGGAACAATATTGAAAACCCGGCGAATTGATGCACTTAATGGCGATAATGCATGTGCTACAGATGTTATGGAACACTTCGCCCACAAAAATGTCAATTGTATGGCCTTAATGCCAACTCTTGCAAGCTGTTTCAAATTCAATGAAATAATGTTAAGTAAAGAAATGCAACCAATAATGGAAACTAGCGCCACAGACAAACTAGATGTACATGGTATGACACTACCTATGTGTGACCAAGCCACAACAAGACTAAATAGTTTAGAAAAATCAATTTCAAACACAGCAGGCTTAGAAAAGATATTAAAATTATCCTTAAATTGCAGAGTAATGCTTAAAGGTAACCTTGACGTGGACCAGGGACTAGTTAATGGAGCACTGGGTACAGTTGTTGGCTTTCAAACATACCCATGTCACAACAAAATTCAGTTTGTCAATATACTCTTTGACAAATTTTCAGAAGTTAAAAGGATAGGACGCTCAACAGCTCGATTCCATCTCTTCAAAGACATGTATGTACGCAGAGAAAACTTTTCTCTAACTCTTGCATACGCAGTCACGATTCATAAATCACAAGGTCTTACCCTAGACAAAGCAATGATAGATATTGGTAACACAGTCTTTAAAGAAGGCATGAGCTACGTAGCACTATCACGCTTACGTATACTTGACGGTCTATTTCTAATCAACTTTGATGCAAGTAAAATAAACGCTGATATTCCTTGCATTTTAGAATACAATAGACTTCGCTCACTATACACGCCCCATCTAAACACATATTCTGTTCCACAAAAAGTAATACGTTATAAAAGAAAAATAAATCAAACAGAAAAGCAACAGGATGTCACTGCAAATCCTCCAAAGAGAGTAAAAAAAAAAGTAATACTTCATCAAGTACCACAAGCAAAAAAGAATCAATTAGGGAAAGTTAACCAGGTACTTCTTCAAAGAAGGAAGACAAACTCCAAAAAAAGCAGTCAGATACAGAACTACCTGGTTCATTTAAACTCTCAAATATAGTTGGTGTAAGTTGCTACGCAAATGTAGCAATGAATATTCTATTTCAATTACCACCAATTGTTGACCTCATTTACTTACACAGTACAGACCCATTGTGTATGTAAATGTTAGTACTTCACAGAAATGCAGCAAACAATCCTGACAACACATATAGTGTTTATGGAATAAGACAGCAATTGGACTACTGTGCTGGAATGGTGAAATTCACTATAAACTCACAGGAAGATCCACAAGAATTTCTAATGTACTTACTACAAGTACTGGAAAACAAAAACATAACTATAAATGAAATCTTCCAGATTTCATACATGTGGAAACATACATGCACTCTCTGCAACAATGTGACACAAGAAGAAATCCCCAATGAACGTTTTGTATATATATCAATACCAAATTGTGAATCCATTTCATTTCAGCAACTTGTACAAAATGCAAACCATGGTAGATTATGTTCTACCTGCAATTCAGATAATCGCTCCACGTTAGTAATACAAACACATAGTAAATACGTAATACTAATGCTTCTATGTTACAATGCAGAAGATATCAAAAACAACTGCAAGCTGACTGGATTCACACATGGTCAAATATCACTTGGTAAGAAAACCTTCACAACAATAGGTATAATCTAGCACGCAGGAGCCACAACCAATTCACGGCACTACACTGCATATATAAAAAAGAAATGTGGATGGTTTCAATGTAATGATAGTACCACTACTCTAAAGCAGAGATTACCAGCAAATCTTACAAACACTTATTTAATGTTCTTAAAACCAAAATTTGATAACTAAACTGTACTTAAACCTCAAGTAAACTTGTAGTAAAAAATATAAACTGTTAGAATATTCCAAAAGCTATCTAACTGCCCAAAGATTCTACAACAATTAATCACATAAATGAATACCACTAAATTAGAGCAAAAAATAGACAATTACAATACGGCCATTGGTATTTAACTGCCCCAAAATTTAACAATATCCAAACAGATAAATCAATACCACTAAAATATATAAATAAATAGACAGTTAGAATATGCCAATTGGTATCTAACTGTTCCAAAATGTAACAATATCCAAACAGATAAATCAATACCACTAAAATATATAAAAAAAATAGACAGTTAGAATATGCCTACTGGTATCTAACTGCTCCAAAATTTCATAATATCCAAACAAATAAATAATATGTTACTGCTCCAAAAAAAATGCAACAACCCAATGTATAAAGCATTAGCCAGAAACAACAAATGAACACTGAAAACAAACAAACAAATAAACTATAGCATAACAGAAAAAGTTTTTTTTTTAATCCAACATGGATTTTTTTTTCTCCCACAGACCCAATGATTTTAGCAACGAACACAGAAACTGAGCAAATTGCACAGTACTCTGGTTTGTAATCTACTAAATATGAGGGTAAAAAAAAAAAGGTTGATTATACAATGTAAAAAGTCATAACAAAATACTAATACTAACATGCTATTTTCTTTTATCACAGAAATTAACAAGAAATACATGTACTCTGTGTTGGGCTAATAAGGTGTTTTTGGTGGCGACTCGTCAAATTTTACACCTCTGGAAGACGAGAAAGAAACCAAGGATTGATGAATGGTTATCGCAGGTGCAGTTGCTGTCAAGATTTGAGAGGATTAAGTATTATGCTTTACATAAAGAAGAATTTTATAAGGAACAGTGGTATGGTTTTAATGAACTCTATGTGTGAATTAAGTGCTGATGGGCGATGGTTTTTGTTTCAGAGTGGTTAATTTACTATTGTGTTTTTTTTATTGTGTTTGTCTTGTGTTGTGTGGTTGTGTGTTTGTGTTTTTTTTTTCCTCTGAATTTTTGCTAGTTATCATTTCAAATTAGGTTTGTTGCGATTGGTAGAGATAATTGATAGGTTTTTCTTATTTATTCTGTACTATTTGTATCAACTTGTATAATGCTTTTTTCGTTTTATTTGTCGTTTTCTTGTATCATAATTGTTGTTTCGGAATGATATGTATTTCTTTTGATAAATCTTTAAATAACGTTGTCAAAAAAAAGAACACCCCCATTTTGTTTATTTGTGAACATTTCAGGACACCCTGAGTGTTCTTAGAACACTTTCAACTTGCCATCAAACAATACTGACAGCATCTTCAGGACACCACCTGCGAACCGAACCTTTCAGGATACCACGAGAGTTCTTAGAACACATCCCCAATCACGTCCCAAAACTTCTTTTTTTCCCGTAGACTGAATGGGGAAAAAACTTTGCTCATGTCTACAGCCCAAGCTGCTGGACAGATTTTCACCACATTTGGACCAGGAGCAGCGGCTTGGTCCCAAAAGCGTGCTTTTGCAAATTTGGTGAAAATCCAATCCGTCCTGTAGTTTTTTATAAAACGAGCAAAAAATAGGTTAAAAAAAGTTAGTGGTATCTATGTTCGGTCCACGGACACACTTCCCTGTTCGCTCCGCGGATAGTGTCCTGATTGGCCAACTGGCTTGCGTCATGTCAGCGGACATGCAACGTGTTCGTTGATTGGACGGTGAAGAGCGTGAAGCACGTCAGATTTTCGGGAACGCCGACCATCTTGGATTCGCGGACGTCCGCGGACAGCACGGTGAAACTTTGTTGAAAAATACTATTTAGTAGAGTGTGTTGTTGTGTGAAAGTGTTTGGGGAGGGTGGGAGAGTAAGAGATGGGTTAAATGTTTTATTTATTTAGGTGGTAGACCCCTGTGTTGTGTTCGCTTTGTCCGCGGACAATGTGGATGTTCTAAAATGTTCTAAATAAACGAAATGGGGGTGTTCTGAGGACACTACGCCTCTCGGTATTGTTTGCAAGCAAGCTGAAAGTGTTCTGAGAACACTGGCAGTGTCCTGAAATGTTTGAAAATAAATGAAATGGGTGTATTCTGAGGACGGTAAGCCTGTTCGTTTTGTTCGCAGGCAAGTTGAATCTGTTCTAAGAACACATCATGTGTCCTGGGATGTTCGTCAATCAATAAAATGGGGGTGTCCTGAGGACGGTATGCCCGTCCGTTCTGTTCGCAAGCAATTTCAAATTGTTCTAAGAACACAAGTTCGCAAGCACGTTCAAAGTGTTTTAGAACATATTATGTATCCTGGGATGTTCGTAAATAAACAAAATGGGTGTGTTCTGAGGATGCTATGTGTGTCCGTACTGATCGTAGGCTAGTTGAAACTGTTCTAAGGACACTCATGATGTCCGCTGACATTAAATGTGTCCATATGGCATAGTTAAAATGTTTGACTCTATGGGTGTGATATGCTGCAATGGTTGTGGCTATGGGCATAGAGTCTTGGGAGCATGGCCAAGTCCAGCAACCCCGGAAGCAGGCATCAAGTTACCCCAAGCAAGCCCAACAACCCCCGCTAGGGGCTATTTGGGTGCAGTCCTGGTGCCAATGGTGCCAGGCTCATATGGAGAGTCAGTCCTGGCGCCATAGGCGCCAGGCTCATAGATTAAAACTTACCTGATGCAGAACATGCTGCAAATTTACCTGATGCAGACAATGCTGCAAGAGCTCCAAGCCAAACAAGGCTTGGAAGGGACTATTTTACCTAGGGACTATTTTTTTACTCCGGTGGGGCTGGGGAGGAATACTTACCTGGGACTACTTTGGAGGCTATTTAAACCACGCCCGAAGAGCAGCACACGATTCACATTATTCTGCATCCAGCAGCGTGACGCTCAACGTGCCTGCAAGTCTGCATCCAGTCTTCTGCTAAGCCGCCTCGAGTTTGGAGCTCCTAGAAAAAGGGAGTAAGAATGAGAAAGGGTTAGAACAAGAGCAATACCTTTGATCCTTACCTGAATTCCTGATCCATCGCGCCTTCGAGCTGGAAGAAAGAAGTTATTTTATGCGCGTCGCCTCGCCTGCTGCAGCTCACCGGCCTTCGCAGCATCTTCACATTTCACTGCATCCTCCTGCATGTTACCGCTGCACTCCGGCACCTAAGGAGAAGACAAGAACAGCAAGGAATACCCCCAGAGACTTACCTGATTTTACCACCGGGGGTACTATTCTTCTTCACGGGTCGGCGCAGCTTCCACTGCATCCTAGCCGAACTCCGGGCTCTAAGGGGAAACAAAAGGACAGCAAGGTGAAACAAGGGACTAACAAGGGGAACCCTCCACACCACAAAAGACTTACCTGATTATACCGCCAGATGCATTATTCCCCGAGACTTCATACTTTCTCTCAGCGCCTGAATAAGGGAGAAGCAACAGGTTACATATGGACATTATTTTATCGAACTGTGTTGGATAATACAAATCCTTACCAGAACATTACCGGTTGCCACGAGGAACTCTTCAGTAGGGTCAAGCTGCAACCTGCAAGGAATCGGACACGAGTGAAAGTCAGGCATTTGAACTCTTACAATCTACATACTTACGGCATCTTGCCGGGAATATCAGATCAATATTGTCCTGGAACTCACCAATTCCTTCGAGCCAGTGAAGCATCTGGTTATCTACGTGCCCCTGCGCTCAATGCAGGATGGAGAGCTCATCTTTTCAAATCATCAGGTGAGACTATAAGAGGGAACATACAAGGTGATCAGTGGGGAGAACAGCGGGGTGGGGGGATTTACGCTCAACTCCACGGGTGGTTAATTCCCTTTTTCCACTTGCAGAAGAATATTCCTACGGGCCAAGCAAACGAAGCTAGGTGGGCCAGTCCAGTCCGTCATCTCGGCCCTACGCGTCACATTGGTGGAGACCGCAGCAGTCCAGTCCAGACCGACGCCTCTGAGGGAGCCAGGTGAGCGTAACACCTGTATGGTAGATTATACCTATTGTTGTGAAGGTTTTCTTACCAAGTGATACTTGACCATGTGTGAATCCAGTCAGCTTGCAGTTGTTTTTATTACCATCTGAATTGTAACGTAGAAGCATTAGTATTATGTTTTTACTATGTGTTTGTATTAGTAAGGTGGAGCGGTTATCCAAATTGCATTTAGTACATAATCTACCATGGTTTGCATTTTGTACAAGTTGCTGAAATGGAACAGATTCACAATTAGGTATTGATACATACACAAAGTGCTCATTGGGGATTTGTTCTTGTGTCACATTGTTGCACAGAGTGCATGTATGTTTCCACATGTATGAAATCTGGAAGATTTCATGTATAGGTATGTTTTTGTTTTCCAGTACTTGTAGTAAGTAAATTAGACATTCTTGTGGATCTTCCTGTGAGTTTATAGTGAATTTCACCATTCCAGCACAGTAGTCCAATTGTTGTCTTATTCCATAAACACTACGTGTTGTCAGGATTGTTTGTTGCATTTCTATGAAGTACTAACATTTGCAAATACAATTGGTCTGTACTGTGTAAGTAAATGTTGTCAACTATTGGTGGTAATTGAAATAGAATATCCATTGCTACATTTATATTTGACAGTTTAAATGGACCAGGTAGTTCTGTATCTGAGTGATTTTTTGGAGCGTGTCTTCCTTCTTTGAAGAAGTACCTGGTTTACTTTCCCTAATAGGTTCTTTTTTGATTGTGGTACTTGACAAAGTATTTGTTTCTTTTAATGTCTTTGGAGGATTTGCAGTGACATCCTGTTGCATTTCTGTTTGATTTAGTTTTCTTTCAGAACATTTTACTTTTTGTGGAATAGGATATGTTTTTAGATGGGGGGTGTATAGTGAACAAAGTCTATTGTATTCTGAAATGCAAGGAATATCAGCGTTTACTTTACTTGCATCAAAGTTGATTAGAAATAGGTTGTCAAGTGTACGTACGCGTGATAATGCTATGTAGATCATGCCTTCTTTAAAGACTGTGTTACCAATGTCTATCAATGCTTTGTCTAGGGTAAGACCTTGTGATTTATGAATGGTGACTGCGTATGCAAGAGTTAGAGAAAATTGTTCTCTTCGTACATACATGTCTTTGAAGAGAAGGAATCGAGCTGTTGAGTATCCTATCCTTTTCACTTCTGAAAGTTTGTCAAAGAGAATATTGTCAAACTGAATGTTGTCACATGGGTATGTTTGAAAGCCAACAACTGTACCGAGTGCTCCATTAACTAGTCCTTGATCCACGTCAAGGTTACATTTAAGCATTACTCTGCAATTTAAGGATCATTTTAATATTTTTTCCAATCCAACTGTGTTGGAGATTGAATTTTCTGAACTATTTAGTCTTGTTGTGGCTTGTTCACACATGGGTAGTGTCATACCATGTATGTCTAGTTTGTCTGTGGCGCTAACTTCAATTATTGGTTGCATTTCTTTTTTTAACATTGTTTCATTGAATTTGAAATAGCTTGCAAGTGTTGGCATTAAGGCCATACAATTGACATTTTTTGTGGGCGAATTGTTCCATAACATCCATAGCACATGCATTATGGACATAAAGTGCATGAATGTGCTGGGTTTTCAATATTGCTTGTGCTTCTTGAGATAATATACCAACTCTAATACTTTTTAAGATGTTGGCATAAGTGAGATCTGCAGATTGCCGCATGTTTTCTGTTAATTCTCTGTATTGGAAATGTTGCCAAAGGTTGACATTTCCACTGCTGCCAACAGTTTTACGACAGAGTTTGTGTCCTAAGGTTTTAAAAATAGGCTCACCTTTCACTGGTGTTAATTGAATATGATCTCCGAAAACAATAATGTCTTTTCCTCCAAAGAGCTCATCGTAGTTAGTTTGGAGTAATTCTTGTAATCTGAGGTGAATCAAGGCCAATATTAGGTTGGAGACCATGCTCGCTTCATCTATTAGTACCATTTTCATTTGTTTTAATACTCTGTATAGTTCCATTGCAGCTTCTGTAAAAAGTTGTAATAGTCTAATTTGTTTTGGTGTTCTACTGGCAGGATTAGTAATCAGTGTAAAGTGACACCACCTATGTTGTAGGCAGCTAAACCTGTGGGGGCAGTGACAACAGCTGACAGTTTGTTCTTTGTCAATTGTTGAAGGAATTTACTGATGATTTTGATTAAGAATGTTTTGCCAGAACCAGCTTCACCACTGACGTACAGTAGTATAGGTTTGTAATTTTGGCAGGTGCATTCTTTGTTTTCATGCTGTACACCATGTGCAATTTCTTTTGTTACTTCTTCAAAAATGCTACGTTGTTCATTGTTTAGTTTTGATTGTAGTATAGTTAAGTCCTCTTTATCTTCATACTGACACATGGTGTTTTCTACTTCTGTCATAGCTAATTCTGCCTCATTTGTTATTAGTGGCTCTCCCAGTGGTTGTTGGCTTCCTGTTACAGAAGGTTGACTACTGTCAGGAGTGTCCTTATCTAGTTGGGCCTGAAGTTCTTCTTCGTGTTGCTGTTCATTGTGCAACATTGTTTTGTACTGTTTAAAGTTTACATCAGCTATAGTGCTTTCATTTGCCTTGAAAGCGTCTTTATAGGAGTCATAGTTATCTAGTATTTCTTATTCTTTTCTCCATGGTTTAAAGAGTTGTAGCAGGGACATGTAATATAGTTCTTTATGTTGAGGAGTTTTTAATGACAATTTGATATGATTAGTTAAATTTGGTTTGGTGAGTTTTACTAAGCTGCCTTCACAATATGTCACTCTGTATCTACCTTTTTTTTCATCAGGTTTTATATGATTTTTGTATGTGAAGTTTTGGGCGATGTGGTGTAGACACATAGTTTCCAAAGTGGTACTTCTATTTGGGTAGTATGTGTCCAGCAAATTGTTTTTTTAAAATATCTTGGCTGTTGGGATCATGTGTGGCTATTGTTTCTATATCTTCGTATGATTTTAGAACTCTTTTTCTAGATTTAGCAGGACCAAGACTTAGCCATACTATATTTTCAGATTTTCCATTCAAAGCAGTACCAGTTAACTGATCTGCTGCTTCATAGGAGCCACATTCTCTATGGGAGAGCATTTTTGTGCTCAATCTGTATAATTTTTGAGACAGTGTTTTGTCTGATGCAGGTCATTCCAGAGGTCTTGTAGCTCTGTTTTTTCTGATTTGGTTAAGTATGCTGTAACATATTGTGCAACTGCAGTGTAATTGTCTGCAATGTACTGCACATCTATGTTTGCATTCCATAAGTGGGCAATGATTGCATTTTAATCATTGATATATGTTTCTTCTTCTGTTCTTTTTATGTAATATGTATTTTTAGGTGATTTACCGTTAACACTATGTCTAACTGAAGACATGAAGTTGTTCACTCTACCTGTTTTGTAACCGGTCTAGGGAAACCATAGCGGCATTTGGTGTAGTATTTCCATTTGTTTTTGTATTTGCGACGACAATATTTGCCACATTTGTGTCTTTGTGCTCGAAGATCCACTATTTGTTGCTTCTGATGGAATTTGACAAGTGACATATATTTCAATGAACTGTAAAACAGTGGCGTCACTGTCTTGACCAAATTTAGGAGCATCTTTAATCCATAAAAGCATGTGGATATGTGGTGCTCCTCTGGCTTGGTATTCTTTTCTCCAAAAGAAGTTTTGCACTTCTCCGAGGGGACGAACAGTTTTATTACAAATAAAGTGTATCATAGCAATGAAGCGATGGTGAAAATATCTTGAAACATTAACAGGATCTAGTGAACAAAGTTTTCCAGGTGTTAGTATATCTATGTTTCTTTTGTTTTTGTTTGATATGCGTAGGAAATCATGTAAATCTTCCCATGCATATTCTGCACAACTTAATGTAACAAACCAAGTGGGTGGGCCAAGGTTTCTTATCATGCAACGTACATCTCTGTGACGTCGAAACCAGTATTCTTTAGGACCACGCATATTTGCTAATAGATTTGTAATATTTGATTGGAAAACCTCATAGTTTTGTTTCACTTTTTGTAATAATTGTGTAGCTGACATATTTTGAAAGTGGGATCATGATTTTAATGTGTGTTCAACTCCATAACATAAAGTTACTAGTTCACTTTCAAGGAGTAGGTGGAATATGTATTCCACATTTTGTCTAAATCTGTGATCTTCAGAATACATCTGTAATGAGCGATATTCTGATGCTCTTATTTGAATAGGTCTATCATCGTACCTTCCTCCTTTGCCAGTAGGAAAAAGTAGAGGAAAAGCATGTGCTTCGATACTTTTTTCCCATATGCTGATTGGTGATCCTTTTGTTTGACGCATTTGATACGTTTCTAGTGCATCTTCTACGGTGTCATTAGAATGCAATGGGTGAATTGTATAATGGTCTAAAGTATTGGATATTGTAGCAGGATCTAGGAGCTCAAATTGACCAGATTCTTGTGTCTCTTGAATTATTTCAGTGGTATCCTTCAAGTTTTCTTCAATATTAATTTCTTTGTAGTATTCAGTATTGTCTTTTAGATATTGCAAAGCGTGTCCAACTTTATGTAAATCTACCAGCTGTTGCCAAATTTCTTTGTCTTTTGTAGGTACACCATTTACTAAGATAATTAAAGGTTGCTCCATTGGACGTTGCACATTTTCTTTTAGATCTAATGGTAAATGCACTACTTTTCCACGAATACCTTTCACTAATTCAGAGGGAGGTCATTTTGCTGTTTTTGGTTGAAGGCGTATTATTGCTTGAAAGGGGTGCACTGTTTGAATTAGTATGCTCTCATATAAATTGAGTTGTTGTAGGGGTTTTGGTAGTGGAAATAATTCCAAATTATTTGTGATAGCACATGAATGAGTTTGGTTGTTGTCAAGTTTTGTAGTGCAGTAACTGCAAAGTATTAAGGGGTCAGTTATTTCGTATTTGTTTTCTACTATAAGGTAGAGAGCTAATTCAAACCATTTAGAATCTTCATTGTCTTCTATTTTATATGTTAGGTCTACAGTTGTTGTGTTACTTTTATAGAAAGTTCTACGGCAACATACACACACATGGTTTGGTTCTTCAGCAGATGTACTTTTAAATTTCGGTATTTCTTTTTTGTATGTGTTTAGTAGAAGGTTGCCATGCATAGAATTGTTGCTAATTTGCTTTAAAGCTATTTCATTCTGTAAGTGGCTTTCACTTGCAAAATACATTTTTCTGGATATAGTCGATTTCTTCAATTAGGTCTTTTGCTGTACCATGTAGAAGAATTTTATTTAATGTGGCTAGTGCTATAGCAGGACTATGGTATAGTACAGTTTATAGACTAGTTTTCTTATAGTTGAATGATGTGTTGATATAATGGAAGGTGGTTTTGCAAGTAGGTCCTGATATGCAGGCCAATGAATGTCCTTGTAGTCCTGTGTACTTGCGCACTGGACAGGTATCCATATTTTGCAGTAGTTTAATTTTCATTTTGTCTTTTCCTTTCACATATTGATTGAGGAATTGGCGTAAAGACTTGAAAGATTCTTTGGGAATGTTACACATTTACGTGCATGGCCATTTCCATACTAGACGTTATGATTCAGTTGAATGGAGAGGTAATTCTAAGTTTTCTGAGGATATTTTTGTAAGCAGTATTTCTTGTTCCATTATGGTATTATTAACTTTTTCATAACCTCGTCCACTGCTATGTATGGCAATTGTATTTGTTTGCTTTTGTTTGTATGCTTCTTCATTAAAGTATGGTTCTGTGCTCGTCGTGTGACTCCATTCACCTCCACAGATACATAAGAAGTTATTTCTGTTGACATTATGCTTATTGAAAAGTCTTTTTTGTAATTTAGTCATTAGTTTTGTTAGTGGTTTAATTTTGTTTTTGTTTAAAATAAATAACTTTCTTTTGAGAAGGATTGCACTGTCTATCAATGCTTCTAAGATTAATTTCCTACAATAGGTTTTAAGGGTTGAGTTTGATTTCTCTCCTGTTTTTATAAGATTTTGCAGGACTCTGTGACGGAACATTTTTGCTAAAATACTTTTTTGGTATGCTTAGTTGCACTATATCAAATTTTATACGAGCAGCTTTATCTGTAGTGGTAGCTGATTTTGTGTTAATTGTTTTGTGGGTTGTTTTACATTTTGATAGAGGAGGCAAAGTTTCTGTACTTGAAGCTTGTTTTGTTTCGCTAAATTACTTTATTAGCTGTTTTGTTTTAACTTTTTTTTACAAATTCTGCTAGAGATGGATGCTTGTTTTAGACACTTCTATTTTCATTTGCTCTATTTCTGTGTTGCTTTCTACAACTTGATTTTTGGTAGGCATTCTTTAGGGTTCGTTGAAAAAAATAAAGGAGGTATGGGTTGGGGTGTTCTTAATGTATGTGTGCTGTTTTCATGAGTGTGTGAGTAAGATAATAAAGATGTATGTAATGGTGTGTGATTGTGCATTGGGCAACTACAACTAGTTGGGATGGCTATTCTTGAATGTATGTGCTACAAAACTGGGGTTCAGATGATAGTCAAAAGTACGCTGGTGGTGTGGAGGAGTAGAAATACTAAATTTAATGGTATACAATTAAAACAGTTGTTTGTTCTATAATATCAAAATTCGAGGGGTTGTGTTGGGTTATTTGTGTGTCGATAACTAAGAAATTGTGTGTCATTCTGCCTGTAAATCTCTGTTAAAGAAATGGGGATTTGTAGACAGAATGTTGCACAATCTCTATTTTTAGACACAGAAATACCATGAATTAACCTTACAGTGTGTTTGAATAATAGTACAAATAATATGGTGGTATTCAACTTACTTTTTTTCTGAAATGAGCAGGTTTCTTCTTAGTTGTTCTTTGTACTTCAAATTCGGCTGCTTCTTTTCAGGAGAATGGTCTTCACTGCAGTTGTAAAGGAGCAAATAAGGAATTTTGTTTGTATATAGCATTGTTTTTAATTTAGACATTGATTTTTTTAATTGAAATTGATCCTCAGCGCCTTCCTCAAAATCATGAAAACTATCTTATTCACATAAGATGCATTGCACCAGTTGAATACATATCATATGTTCTTAATGCATAAACTGTATTGTAATGACTAACTGTACCAACCAAAATATCATTTGTATGCCTTGTGGAAATCATAATGTACCACTGAATACCACTATTTCTGTAACTAAGCTCTTGTAAGTAACAGCGCCTCAATGCCATGGGCTGCTTGCGCAGTATATAAATATAAGTAAATAAATGGTTATATTTTTGTACAAGTATTGTTGTTTGATTTTTGAACATACTGTGTGCATGCAATTTTGTTTGAGTTTGTTAACTCTTCATATTGTACTTTAAATATGTTAGTTCAACATGCTTTGAAAATGTGTGTGTAAAAAGAAATGAAATAGCAGATATGTTTGGAAGTGACAGTTGATTTTAGGAGATGGAAAAAATGACAGTAAATTCATTTTATAGATTATACAAGATAAATGTTGGTTAATCTGTTTATATGAATCTATAAAAATTGTACATGTACTATATAGAAAATATGGATACCTGTAGTTAGTGTTCATGCATATGGATATGTATGCAGCTGCAAGTAGAAATCTTGGAGACTTGTACAGTATTTCTGGTACAAGGTGCTTTCCAATCATATGACACTTGTACTCAGAGAGATTAACAGTACATTTAAAGTGCTGATCTATGATGATGCAGTTAGATGTAGAGGTCTTGGATGTGATTGGTGGATGTTCATGTGACTTCTTAGCTATATCCAATGATGGAATTGTACAGAAAGAGAAAAGGAAATGTTAGAAGGACTGTTCATGTTACGACATGTCCGCGGACATGGCGGTATTCTGCGGACATCGGGTGTTACATCCGGGAATTTTTGATTTGGGGAACCATGCAAATGAGAATGAGCAGAGAAAGGGATTGGTCAGGAAAGTTTAGTGGGTGTTTTGTGCCAGGAGAGAGTTTATCAGATACTCTTTTTGCTGAGAGAAGAACAGATAGCTATGGCTGTGTGTTTCAAAAAACAGATTGTTTGGATTTTGGGAGACTCGTGGATACTTTGGTTGAAGGTGCATGCAGAAAGCTGTGGAGTAGCTGTAGATCTTGAATTCCCACATGTGGAAGTGCACTGGCATGGAGTACGTGGAGTGAAATGGTTGGACTTGCTACCTCTCTGTGCTACTTTGGAGACAGAGCAACATCCAGACATAATTGTTTTTCATTGTGTAGGGAACAGTTTAGGACATGTGTCTGGAATTCCTTTGCAATTTGCAATAAAAAAAGGACTTGGGAAGGTCATGGACATGTTTCCAAATTCTCAAGTAATTTTTTCACGGATTGCGCAGAGACAAATGTGGCTTTGTTCTTCTTCATTTGGCCCATAAATGGAGAAAGCAAGGCGCAATGTCAATAAGGCTGCTTGTGCCTTTCTAAGAGATTTTGGCATGTCCTCTTTTCACAATGAAAATATTATGTTTCATAGTACATACATTTTTCGCAGAGATGGAGTCATCTTACTTAAGCTGGCAATCAGATTTTTTTGAGAAATGTACAAAATGCATTGCAACCTTTTTTGGAACTACAGCATCCATTTTATAGTAAGTGTTGAGCATTTCAAATTTTTCAAACACAAATAAACACCACCTAAAGGCTCTTTTCAGAGCCACCACTTCGTTCCAGATAAAACTGCAATGGTTGTGATAGGTTAGCACCCCAAAATTTTAGATGTCCGCGGACTTCTAAAAAATACACAGGGTCCTGCTTCATTTATTTTCACTTCTATTTTTTAACTGTAAAAGGCGGCTCTGAAAAGCGCCTTTTCTTTTTTTTTGTTTTTCTTTTTTTTTTTATACAAGACACACTAGGAGAGGAGGGGAAAGGAGGGTAAGGGGGGACACCATCCACGGGGATAAGAAATGGTGAGCGGAGAGAGGAATATGTAGAGTGGGTTTCACTTGGGTAGTGAGCAGACCTTCTCGTGCTCTGAAACGATAGCCTTAAAAGCACTACAAAGTCTCTCCCCCCTGCACAGTACTGCGTCGCTGTACATACACACAACTGTGACCCTCGAAAGGTAAGGATCATCAGCATTGCGTATGGCCTGTGAGGTAGCTTGAGGAATACGCTGTCCCACAGGAGTGTTCCTTGTGGTGACAGGATCGGAAACAGAACATGAAGTAGAGGAAGTCAACCTGCTACGCTCCTCGCAAGATACAACTTTGCGAACGGCCCCCGAGTGGAATGACTTTGGGTGTCGCTTCATGGTAGTTGTCCAAAGCTGTATGAACCATGCCTCCCGCGACATTTGTGATGTCATCTTTGATGTTGTGGGTGTTAGTCTTAGCAGTGCACAGTGGTGGCGCGAGTTATGGTTGTTTAGCTTACCATAACTGGCGAATTTCAGGGCTTTTTCGGTTTTACTTGGAACCATAACGTCCCTTTAACAAAGTTTTTTCACTGAATTTCATAGGTTTTTAGTAGCGCAACTTAACCATAGCATCCCTTTAACAAAGTTTTTTCACTGAATATATATATATACATATATATATATACACAACTTAACATATGTTTATTTTCCATGTTTTGTTCTACACCTAACTATATTGTGTTCTCTTTGCAGACAAAGAAAAATAGAGATCATACCTTCTGCCCATGTCCACTAGTTGCAATCTTTCATCCCCTCTCATAGTACTCAGCCAATCCAATATATCATCTCTTCTGTCCATACAAATTGAATAGTGTGGTCATGGCCCATATAAACACTTGTCATGATTAAATGAATTAATTAATCTATTATTACAAATATAATACTGACAATCAGTCTACATGCACATGTCTGGGATTTGAACCCCTGCTGCTCTGTGTTGTATTGCTTTCAAATTAATGCATTGTCCCTGAGCTATCCTTCCAATACCCATAGCCAGTTAGTCACAGCTACATCAACTGAATATATCATCCATAGTGCTAATAGTGACAGTATGCATGGCTGTGCTCATGGACAGTAGCCAGATTGTTCACATCATGGTGAATATATCATTCATAGTGATAATACTCAGAGTAAGCATGCCTGTGGGCATGGCAAGTGATGTTGGTCATGCCACAAACAATCAGGCCACTGGCTATGGCCCAACCAATATTACCATACTCACATTCCAAAGGTTTAATTACATAACAATTAAACCCAAACCCACTAGCACTATTAAATACAACAAATACACCACTAAAAATATGTCAAACACTCCCACAATGTTAAATAGTTGTCTGAAGACATCAACAGCAGCATGTGATGGTTGGCAATGGCTGCAAGCAGGAGAGGAGGCTTCAAACACTGCAGCAAAACATAAAGGTATGTTGTACCCAACAATACATACATTAAACCACTTTCTACCATCAGGCACTGTTTCATCATCAACACAACCACAAATGTGTTTTCCAAAACATTTTATGCCATGGTGCCTACAAACAACAGACATGGATTGCAGACCCAACATGATGGCCATTTCAGAGTATTTTCACTACCTCATGTTTCTTGGATGACCAATTGGCACCTTTAACCAGTATCTGTAGATGTTAGTCAGCTCGCCAAATGTTCATCCGTGGACACCGAAACAGGAAGTGAGTCCATGGAGCACATCAGGAAAACACTATTTTGTTTACCTATTTTGTGGAAATGTTTAAAAGGTCTACTGGATGGATTAACACCAAATTTGCAATAACATACATTTGAGGAGGTTGCCTCTCCTGGTTCAAGTTTGGTGCAGATCCGTTTAGTGGATTGGGCTGTAGCCTCGAGCAACACATTTTCCCGTTCAAGTCTAATTGGAATTTTAAAGGTTTAGAAACCCTCGCCGCCAAATTTAACTCACTTCAACAAAAAAAAGCTCACCGAACTTGGTATAATAATTCTGAGCCAGGTTAGGGCCCAGTAATATACATTGAAATTCAGCAGGTGCTGGAAGCGACCCAACCTTAACTATAAGTACCCGCATCGTGCAGCCCTTAAACACCAGCACCCATGACATCTTATGGCATCAGGAGTGACATAACTAGTACAGCAGATCACACATGTAAGAAAGAGGAGTGCAGCATTTAAAAAAGGTTTGATTCTGTTTTTAAACATAATGTTCATTTAAATCCATGGTATTCGTACACATCAGAGTTACTCTGTATTGATTGAGCATTTGCCATGATGAGGTGCCTTTATCAATCTGTTTTAAAAACAGTCCCTTTTGAGTACACCAAGTATGACTTTACACCTGGCAACTAAAGAAAACAACATACAAAATAAGGGGCAGTTTCCAAAGTCGACATATCTACACATGACAGACAACATACTGTCATTATAACAAAACAAATGGTAGGCCTTGAGCCTTCTAAAATTGTAAATGACCACACAAGTGATGGATGGAAGGTTTCGAATGAATCTAAACCACTGGCAATTGCTCTGGGCAACCTTCCACACCACCGTTTTTTAGCCCGTCTGCGCCATTGCAAAAGGGGACCAGCCATGTGCAAATCAGTCAGCAGCTGCCGCCACCGAAGGTAGCAGCCCAGCTCGAACTGCTAGGCCAGGTCCCCTCTGCACAGAAAACCAAGCAACCCCAGACATGTTTCGGCTTTGTTGGACCTCGTCAGTGAGGTGCAGTCTGGTTCCCTATGGCGCAGCAAGCAAGGGATCCACGTCTGGGCATACCCTCTCTCACAAGGAGGTACAAACTGACCACAAAAGTGATGGGTGGAAGGTTTCGAATGAATCTAAACCACTGGCAATTGCTCTGGGCAACCTTCCACACCACCGTTTTTAGCCCGTCTGTGCCATTGCAAAAGGGGACCAGCCAAGTGCAAATCAGTCAGCAGCTGCTGCCACCGAAGGTAGCAGCCAAGCCCGAACTGCTAGGCCAGGTCCCCTCTGCACAGAAAACCAAGCAACCCCAGACATGTTTCGGTCTTGTTGGACCTCCTCAGTGACGTGCAGCCTGGTTCCCTCTGGCTCAACGAGCAAGTGACCCACGTCTGGGTATACCCTCTCTCACAAGGAGAAACAAACTAACCACAAAAGTGATGGGTGGAAGGTTTCGAATGAATCTAAACCACTGGAAATTGCTCTGGGCAACCTTCCACACCATCATTTTTTAGCCCATCTGCGCCATTGCAGAAGGGGACCAGCCATGTGCAAATCAGTCAGCAGCTGCCGCCACCGAAGGTAGCAGCCCAGCCCGAACTGCTAGGCCAGGTCCCCTCTGCACAGAAAACCAAGCAACCCCAGACATGTTTCAGCCTTGTTGGGCCTCCTCAGTGAGGTGCAGCCTGGTTCCCTGTGGCGCAGCAAGCAAGGGACCCACGTCTGGGCATACCCTCTCTCACAAGGAGAAACAAACTGACCACAAAAGTGATGGGTGGAAGGTTTCAAATTAATCTAAACCACTGGCAATTGCTCTGGGCAACCTTCCACCACACCGTTTTTTAGCCCGTCTGCGCCATTGCAAAAGGGCACCAGCCATGTGCAAATCAGTCAGCAGCTGCTGCCACTGAAGGTAGCACCCCAGCCCGAACTGCTAGGCCAGGTCCCCTCTGCACAGAAAACCAAGCAACCCCAGACATATTTTGGTCTTGTTGGACCTCCTCAGTGAGGTGCAGCCTGGTTCCCTGTGGCGCAGCGAGCAAGGGACCCACGTCTGGGCATACCCTCTCTCACAAGGAGAAACAAACTGACCACAAAAGTGATGGGTGGAATATTTCGAATAAATCTAAACCACTGGCAATTGCTCTCGGCAACCTTCCACACCACCGTTTTTTAGCCCGTCTGCGCCATTGCAAAAGGGGACCAGCCATGTGCAAATCAGTCAGCAGCTGCCGCCACCGAAGGTAGCAGCCCAGCCGAACTGCTAGGCCAGGTCCCCTCTGCACAGAAAACCAAGCAACCCCAGACATGTTTCGGCCTTGTTGGACCTCCTCAGTGAGGTGCAGCCTGGTTCCCTGTGGCGCAGCGAGCAAGGGACCCACGTCTGCGCATACCCTCTCTCACAATCAGAAACAAACTGACCACAAAAGTGATGGGTGGAAGGTTTCGAATGAATCTAAACCACTGGCAATTGCTCTGGGCAACCTTCCACACCACCGTTTTTTAGCCCATCTGCGCCATTGCAAAAGAGGACCAGCCATGTGCAAATCAGTAAAGGCTAGGCCAGGTAATCTGAAAGGTAATATGAAAGGGACTGCAATGTTAAAAAACACTTTCATGCTGTAAGCTTGCATAGTAATGAGGACTAGAGTAGCTAATGTACTGGATGGACAAACGAAATCAGTTTAGTGCATGTGCAGTTGACTGCCATATATTCTCACAATTGCCTATATGGCTAGGGCTAGTGGAAGTTGTAATGTAAAACCTCAGGAGATCCAAATATTGCAGACCTTTAATATATTGGGCCTCATTACGACCCAGGCGGTAAGTGGTTAACGGCGCCGTAAAAGGTGGTGGTGCCATTAACCCCTTACCGCCTAATTACAAGGTCCCTTTGCGGGTCCCTACCTTAATGGCTGGTGTTAGCAGCCATTAAGGAACGGACCCACAAAGGGACCTTGGAGGTAATTACGGTACCGCAATTTGTGGTACCGTAATTACCGCCTTCCCCATTTCCATTGAGCCCTATGGGGCAAAAATGTGAACGGGGAACGACAAATGGTGAATGGGGAATTACCGCCCTGCCTACCTTGTGATGGGGGCGGTAATTCCGCCATTCACCATGGCGGCTTCCGGCATCAACAATGGCACTAATAGCGCAATGGTTAACGTCTGGGTGGTAATGACCCCATCGCCTCTCAATTGTCAATTGCTATGTGCAAAACAGAGTTTCTGTTGTTTCATAACCATTATTTACAATGCTTGATAAATGCTTTCAGACCTTCATAGAAGACATAATATATTTCATATGTGCTATATGTTCAAATACAGTCACATATCTTTCCCCATAGCTGGTACTTACCAGCAAGTTCACAAGGAAGTTTCAGGTGATGTTCTGTCTGATTTCCCATACATTGTCATTACTGATGGCATCTGACATATCCTATGTGACTAAGGAGTGCAGTTAAGTGGAAAGGCTGCACACGCTCCAAGTATTGTCGAGTGTGGATACACCTTGGCTTAGATTCTTTGCTTGGTTGGAGTTACCATACATGTAGATGTCAGGGTGAGTGTGTATGAAAATGTGGCTAATCAGTGAAAGTCACATGGTGACAGGCAAAGTGCAATGTCAATATATATGTGTGACATAAAGGGAAATGTAAATGTGCGGGCAGTTTACCCAAATACGTGGCAAGCTGAACCGAACCTTATATGCAGAAACATGATTCTTAAATGTTTGATCTCTCTTTCTTGCACACATGAGCTGCTGTACCACTGATGTGACTCATGATGCCATAAGTGTTGTTGGATGTTATATCATCAATGATGTCATTGGTCATGTCATTAGTGTACTTATTGGCCGCACAATAGCGGCATTATGGTTAAGGTGGTGCAGCTTCCAGCACCTGCTGAATTTCAGCGGTGTTGTAGTGTTAAATCGGCACCTTAACCTCGCTTCAACTAAAGGTTTTTCACTGAATTTCAAGGGTTTTGTTGCATCAGATTGTTTCACATTTACGGTGCTTCTATTCAAGATATTCACTTAATTTCAAGGGTTTTGTTGCACTGAACCTATTCACCTTAAATGTCCCTTAACTAAAGTTTGCTCACTGAATTTCAAGGGTTTTGTTCAGTTATAAATCTCACCAACTGTAATTCTGTCATTTATCCTGACACCGTAATGAATATAACATCATTTGTTATCAATATGTATTCTTGAGCTGAGCAAGACCAGGTTTATCAAGTATTTCCTCTTTTTTTGTGTCCACTAGATGGGAAGGGATTTTTAATGGTGTACTGTGACTAGGGAGACTTGAGTTGTGTAATTCGGGACTGTGATGAAGAAGAATTAGGTGATGTTAGTGATGGACTGTGATGAGGAGATTAAGGTGCAATAGTAGGGGACTTTGACGAGGAAGAGTGAGCTGGTGATAGTAAGGCTACTGTGATGAAGAAGAGGTGGAGTTAGTGAGGCACTGTGATGAAGAAGAGTGAGGTGGTGGTAGTGAGGATACTGTGACAAAGAAGAGTGAGGTGGGGTAATGGGGGGCTGTCACAAATAATAGAAAGGTGGATTAAATTCGGTACTGTGAAGAGGAAGAGTGTTGTGGGGTTTGTGGGGGAATGTGATAAGGAGGACTGAAGGTATGTATTTGTAGACTTTGATGAGGCAGAGTTAGGTGGGGTAGTTGGGAACTGTAAGGAGAATGAGTAAGGTGGTGGTAGTGGAGAACTGTCAGGTGGGAGAGTGAGGTGATGTAGTTGCAGACTGTGATGAAAAAGGATACGGTTTGGTAGTTTGAGACTGTAATGAGGAAGAGTGAGGTGGGGTAGTTGGGAACTGTGACAAGGAAGAGTGAGGTGGTGGTAGTGGAGTACTGTGATGAGAACGAGTGAGTTTATGGTGGTGGAGTACTGTTAAAAGAAGAGTAAGGTGGGGCAGTTGGGGATTGTGATGAGGTGGAGTTAGTGTGGGACTGTGACAAAGAAGAGTAAGGATGAGATAGTGGGGGACTGTGACGAAGAAAAGGGAGGTGGAATTAGTGGGTTACTGTGATTAGGAAAAGTTAGTTAGGGGAATAATGGGACTGTGATGAGGAAGAGTGAGGTGGAGTTTGTGGGAGATTGTGGCGAAGATGAATGAGGGAGAGTTAATGGGGGTATGTGATGAATAAGAGTGGTGTGTTGTTAGTTGGGGGCTGTGATGAAGAAGAGTGAGGTTTAGTTAGAGGAGGCCTGTCATGAGGAAGAGTGAGGTGATAGTAATTGGGTACTACAGTGAGAAAGAATGAGGTGGAGTTAGTTGGTTGAATGTGTTAGAGAGAGTGAGGTAGAGTTAGTGGGGGACTGTGATAAAGAGTGAGGTGGGATAGTTGGGGGCTGTGAGAAGGAAGAGTGAGGTAGAGTTAGAGGAAGACTTTGATGATAAAGAGTGAAGTGGAGATAGTGGGTGACTGTGATGAAGACTAGTGAGGTAGAGTTAGAGGGGGGCTGTGACAAAGAAGAGTGGGGTGCAGTTAGTAGAGGACTGTGATGAGGAACAGTGAAATTGTGTATTTGGGGACTGTGATGAGGAAAAGTGAGGTCGATTTAGTAGAGGACTGTAACTAGGATGATTGAGGTAAAGATAGTGGGGACTGTGATGAAGAAGAGTGAAATGGATTTAGTGGGGGACTGTGACAAAGAAGAGCAAAGCGGAAGTTAGCGGGGGAATGTGATGAGGAAGAGTGAGGTGGGGTAGTTGGAGACTGTGATGAGGATGAGAGAGTTGGAGATAGTGGGGGATTGTGACAAAGAAGAATGAGGTGTAGTTAAAGGGTCTGTGACAAAGAAGAGTATGTTGGATTTAGTGGGGCAGTGTGAAAAAGAAGAGTGAGGTGTTGTTACTGGGGGACTGTGATGATAAAAAGTGAAGTGGAGTTAGTTGGGGACTGTGACGAGGAATAGTGAAGTTATGGTAATCGGGTACTGCAGTGAGAAAGTGAGGTGGAGTTAGTGAGGGACTGTGTCAAAGAAAAGTGAGGTAGAGCTAGTGGGGGACTGTGACGAAGAAGAGTGCAGTAGGATAGTTGCGGACTGAGATAGGGAAGAGTGAGGTAGAGTTAGTGGATGACTCTGATGAAGAAGAGTGAAGTGGAGTTAGTGGGGGACTGTGATGAAGAAGAGTGATATGTAGTTAGAGGGAGACTGTGACAAGGAAGATTGAGGTTGTGCAGTTTGCGACATTGATGAGGAAGGGAATAGTGAGGTAGAGTTAGTGGGCTACTGTAATGAGGAAGAGTGAGGAGAAGCTAGTGGGGAATTTTGAAAAAGAAGAGTGAGGTGGAGTTAGTGGGGAACTATGATGATGAATACTGAAGTGGAGTTAGGGGGATCTGTGATGAGGATGATTGAGGTGGGGTAGTTGTGTACTGTTATGAGGAAGCATGAGGTGGAGTGAGTGAGGGGCTGTTACAAGGAAGAGTGAGGTGGAGTTAGTGGTGGACTGTGATGGAGACGAGTGAGCTGGGTAGTTGGGGACTGTGATGAGGAAGAGGCAGGTGCAGTTATTTGGGGACTGTGACACAGAAGCGTTAGGCGGAGTTAGTGGGGGACTATGACAATGAAGTGTGAAGTGGAGTTAGTGGGGCACTGTGACATGGAAGAGTGAGGTGGGGTAGTTGGTGACTATGATGAAGAAGAGTAAAGTGGATTTTTTTGGGGACTGTGATGAGGAACAGTGATATAGTGGTAGTTGGATACTGTGATGAGGAATATTGAGGTGGAGTTAGTGGGGAACTGTGACAAAGAATGAGGTGGAGTTATGGGGTCTCTGACAAGGAATGGTATGTTAAAGTTAGTGGGGGACTGTGATGGGGATGAGTGAGGTGGGGTAGTTGCAGACTGTGATGAGGAAGAGTGAGGTGGAGTGAGCGAGGGACTGTTACAAGGAAGAGTGGGGTGCTGTTAGTGGTGGACTGTGATGAAGATGAGTGAAGAGGAGTTAGAGGGGGACGCTGATGAGGAGGAGTTAGGGGAAGGTATTACAGGACTGTATAAGGAAGAGTGAGCTGGGTAGTTGGGGACTGTGATGAGGAAGATTCAGGTGCAGTTATTGGGGAACTGTGATGCCGAAGAGTTAGGTGAAGTTAGTGGGGAATGTGATGAGGAAGAGTGGGGTGGAGTTATGGGGGACTGGGATGAGTAACAGTGAGGTGGGGATGTGGGGGTTGTGACAAGGAAGATCAACATGGATATAGTGGGGGGACTGTGACCGAACAGAGTGAGGTGAAGTTAGTGGGAACTCTGAAAGGGAAAAGTGTGGTCGGGTAAATGGGGACTGTGATGAAGAAGAATGAGATGGATTTAGTGTGGACAATGACAAGGAAGATGGATGTGGAGGCATATAGGCAATATGACTATCCAGAACTGGGACACGGAAGAGGGATGTAGGAGTTCAGTTGGGTTCTTTACAAGGTACTTTAATGAAGAAGAGAGAGGTATGATCATGTAAATATCTACTTTCATGATGTTAAACATGAATCGAGAACTTCTCTGATAAGTCATGTGAAATTCGTGTTCAATCACAACACAGGATATATGAAGCAAGCATTGTCTCCCTTTGGTCTGTCGCTATGTACCTTTATCAACACAAACACAATAATAGCTCCCGAATGCACCACTCCCAAACATTAAAAAGCAACACACATATTTTCTTTTACATGTAAAATCAGAATACTACACTTGCCATATCTCAATATATTATAGTTTTGAAGTATTTACACTTTTTCTTTGCCATTCATGCTGATTCTCAAAATTGTGTCTCGAATCAGGCAATGTCGAATTTCCAGAATTTTAAAAGCTTGGCACAATCAATGCATCATGAGAGATATAACTAACTTTTGTATAGGGGCAATGTGCTCTATGCCAAATAAATAAATAAAATAATACTGAACGTATTTCACGCCAGACTAAGAAAGGATTTCCTTTGAGCGCTTTGTGCCTGACTTGTTTCATATTTTGCGCAAATACGTCTAGCGGTTTGGGCTTGTTTCATGGGCAAAAAGTGGACATTTTCCTATGGTAAGAACAATTGAAAAGTGAAAACACACCCTTGTTTTACCCTATATACCTATTGAGGCGTAAGCCAGAGTTTTCGCTACATTTTCAATGTCTGGGGGTCTGGGCACCACCTTATTAGAGGGCCTGCATTAGGGGCCCTGCAGTTATGGTTAAGTTGTTCAACCCATAGGAAGAACACTTTTTGGGTGGCTTATAACTTCGCCCCTCTGGAAGGATCCTCACAAAACTTATAGGGCCCGGTCAGATTGATCCTCTGAAGATTGGTGAGGTTTTGTGCAAGGGGGGCAAAGTTATAGGGGGGGGTCCTAAAATGTGTGGTTGTTCCCAAGGACGCAATGCAAAAAAAAAAAGTGCTCATGCTTACAGCCCAAACTGCTGAATGGATTTTCACCAAATTTGTGGCAGGAGCGGTGGTTTGGTTCTGAAAGCCTGCTTTTGTAAATTTGGTGTAAATCTGTCCAACAGTTTGTTTTTAAACACCCAAAAAGTAGGTTTGTGATATTTGGATTCCGTCCGCAGACTCACTTCCTTGTTCGGTCCATGGACAGGCCTTTGATCGGCCCAGAGGGAGGCGGGAGGTCTACAGACATCGGCCGTGCCCGCTGATTGGATTGTGAAGAGTGTGTGGTGCATCATATTTCTGGAAACGCCCGCCATGTTGGATACGCAGACTATCACTGCTGACCGCGGACAGCACAGTGGGGGAAAAGTCTGTAAAACACATTTTGGGTTATTTGGTGGTGAAAAGAGGGACTGGATAGGACTAAACCTTAGTCCCTTAAACAATGAAAAAATGTCCATTGGTCCCCTTCTGTGAGAACGAACACAGCTAAATGACCTGTCCTTTGGGAAGGTTCCCACTCGAGAGTCCGCAGCCACACTTTAGCTCAATGTACAGTTCACAGAAGGGAATTAACCATTTGCATATCAGTCTTTGGGCCACCCCCATGGGCTGGGGCAGGGTTGCTGTGGGCACTCTTGTTCAGAAGAGATTTGCCACAGCATTTCAGTGCTGGACTGCGCATGTGGGTGGTACTAAGACTGATATGCAAATGGATATTTCCCTTCTGTGAAAGGTACAGTGAGCTAAAATGTGGATGCAGACTCTCGAGTGGGAACCTTCCCAAAGAACAAGTCATTTAGCCGTGTTCGTTCTCACAGAGGGGTGCCTATGGACTATTTTTACATTAGAGGTTAGAATATGTTTTTTCATATAAGAATTGCTGTTGTTTTGACATTAAATAATCATTGGGTCATTGGGAAAAAAAATCTGTACTAGATTTAAAAAACTTGATTACAGTTACGTGAGTGTAAGGGTGAGTGTAGTATGTTTGTTTAAAGTATGTTGTGATTAAGGGAATGCTTGGAGTAGTAAGATATATATTGGTGTATACTTACTAAAATACATATTAGAAGATGTTTTGATGTATAAGAATTGAGATGGTGTATATGAAGTGTTTTGGAATGGAGGGTGTTTTTCAAGTAGTTAGATACCTCTTTGTGTATTCTAACTAGATTGACTTTCTTTCAAAAGTGCTACTGTAGCATTATGGATATAGTGAGATACCTGGTAGCATATTTTAACTTGTTAATTGTGCTACAGTTCAGTGACTACATTTGGGTTTAAAGGAATATTAAGTGGGCATTTGTTACATTTGCTGGTAACCTATGTTTTGGAGTAACATAGGTATCGTTACATTCAAACCAACTACTTCTTTTTTAAATATGCAGTGTAGTGCCCAGAAGTCTTTCTGGCACCAGTGTGGTATCCTATTCCTACTGTTGTGAAGGTTTTATTTCCAAGAGATACATGGCCTGTAAGCTTACAGTTATTTTTGGTATCATCTGCATTGTACTTTAGAAGCTATAGTATGACATATTGGCTATGTGAGATTAATTGGATGGTGGAATGATTGTCTGAATTGCAAAAAGGGCATAACATGCCATGATTTGCATTCTGGAGATGCTGGTGAGATGGAATGGATTCATAATTTGTTATGGATGCATATACAAATTGTTCAATAGGGATGTGCTCCTCTAAAACATGGTTGCAGAGAGTGCATGTATGTCTCCATGTGTATGAAATATGGAAGATTTTGATCATAGGGATGTTTTTGGTTTCCTGTACATGTAGTAAATACATTAGGAATTCTTGTGGATCTTCCTGTGTGTTTATGGTACATTTTACCATTCCTGCACAGTAGTCCAAATCATGCCTTATACCTGAGACAATGTAAGTGCTATTAGGATTATTTGTGGCATTTCTGTGAAGGACGAGCATTGGCAAACACAACTGGTCCGAGCTGTTTAAGTAAATGTTATGACCAATTGGTGCCAATTGAAAGAGAAGATTCATTGTCACATTACCATAACAATTTAATCGAGTTGTTTTACTGAATTTACATGGACCAGAGGGTTTTGTTTGTGGATCGTTGATGGGCCTGCAGATCTTTCTAGAGAAGAGACATGTGTGTCTTTCTTTTCTGATCGATGTGCAGTTGACGTTGTACTCAACAGTTTTGTGGTTGTATTGTTTCAGGCAGAAGGAGTTTATCATTATTTTTTTAGCAGCATTGATGGGATATCTATAGCTTCTGTTTGTATCATTAGACTTGTAAAAGGTTTCTTTTTTTGAGGTACAGGTCACAGATGTGAAAGTGCTACGTAACTCATACCTTATTTAAAGACTGTGCTCCCAACGTCAATCTATGCTTGATCTAGGGTTGGACCTTGTGATTTGTGATTAGTGATAGCATATGCAAGAGATAGATGAAATTGCTCTCTGCGTACATACATGTCTTTGAAAAAAAGGAAATGTGCTATTGTCTGGCCTATTCGTTTAACTTCTGTAAGTTTGTCAAAGTGGATGTTGACAAACTGAATGTTGTTGTCATGTGGATACGTTTGGAAGCCAACAACAGTACCAATGGCTCCATTGACTAAACCTTATTCTAGGTCAAGGTTAAATTTTAGAATGACTCTGCCGTTTAGACACAAAGGGCCTAATTCACAGAAGTGTTTTATAATTGCAAAATCCAGTAGGAAAACGTTCTGTGAATCAGGCCATAAGTCAATATTTTCTCCAATCCAGCTGTGTTGGAGATTCATTTTAGACTGTAGTTAGTTAGACTCAATTTACAAGGATCCTTGTCTTCTAACATCAAGACCTTTAGAGGCTTAAGACAAGGGTGTATACTCGCGTCTGCCTTGTTAAATTTTTTTATATCAGATATCTGTAGATCATTTCAAGACATAGTGGCAGATGCTCCCAAACTCACTGGCAAGGCCCTTGTGGCCGTATTATATGTGGATGATTTGGTGTTAATTTCCAAGATGCCCCATGGCCTTCAACACCTGTTTGATGCTCTTGCAGGATACGTATCTAAGAACCTGTTGACCATCAACCTTAAAAAAACGAATCCTAGAGCTACTCTTAGGAAAAGTAAATGAACAGTTAAATGGCATATTCAAGGTGAAACTTTAGAAGTAGTATCAACATATACATACTTGGTGGTCATCATCTCTGGTACCAACAGCATTGCATATTTGCAAAGTCTAAACAATAAACTGAGTATGATGATATCCCAGGTGGTAATTATACAAAATAAATATGGCAAATGTTCTATCATACCAGCAATTACCTACTACAAACAAAAGGTTACACCAGTTTTGCTCTGTGGATCTTAGACTAAACCCATTATCGCAGAGAATATATGAGCGCAAATTGAGAGTCAATACTGGAAGTGCATCTTGGGACTACCTGGGTCTATACCAATTGCCTGAATTACAACTGAAGTAGGCTTAATACAACTCCATGCACGTTACCTATGGCAGATTACTACAATGTTTAGGAAATGTATTATGGTGACAGAGGCAAACAAACTGATAAATGCACTGGCTGAATATGTCTTTTTATCTCATGACACATTTATAGTAAAATGGCCATGTCTTGTCATTGGTGTCTTAGCTGATGCTGACGCATCTCTGAATGATCTTCTCACAAATACAAACAGAGTTAAAACCAAGATATTTCAGCGTGATTGGAGAATCACAAAGAGAAAAATGTTTGACATATTGTGATTTCACTAAGAATCAATTTTTACACTAAAAACATAGTTGTAGTCGCCTAGGCAAAGAGCGCAATTTTTACGATTGTGATTTAATCTGTGGGAAACCAGAGATCTAGAAACTAAACGTAAAATCATACTACTACAAGATAATATATGCCGATTTTGTGAGATTCATGATCAACCAGAGACTTCTCGACATTTGATAACAGAATGCATAATGCTTAGACCAAAACGTGAACAACATATAAAAACCTGTATTGCAGAATGTTAGATTCCTTACAGTTAATGATAAGTGGTGGATGATTTATTGTGGGCAAACAACTACTCTAAGAATTGCAACAATTGCCTTCCTCAATGATTTAAAACTTTAAGAAGAACAAGTATAAGCTTGAATCATGCTTAGAATTATAGCAACTGATGAGCAGTGACAGTCTAAGATGAGCTGTTATATAGGTGGCAGTTGACATATTTTTCTCAGTGGAATGTATGTAAAGCAAAGAAGACCATAATGTCTGAAGCATATGCCCCTTAGGCTGAATACTATCTCCTTATTATTTTTATTTTATTTTATGATAATATGGTATTGTGAAAGGTACAGTGAGCGGTAAAGCAATGGCTGTGGACTCTTATAGTGGGAGAAAACCACAGAAGAGGTTATCATGCCATGTTTTTTCTGTAGAGGGGCACCTGCTACCTTTTTTGAAAAATCTTTATCTTTTATTTTGTGATGCAGTTGGGTAGCGGTTATATTTAAATGTTAGAGCCTGTTTTTAATGTGCGTGCAACTCCATAACATAGAGTTGCTAGCTCACTTTTGAAGAGGAGGTTGAACATGTATTCAACATTTTGTCTGAATCCGCGGTCTTCAAAATACATTCTTAAAGAGCGATAATCTAATGCACTAATTTGCACTGACCTTTCATCATATCTTCCTCCTTTTCCTGTAGGAAAGAATAGAGGAAAAGAATGTGCTTCTATGCTTTTTTCTCATATGCTGGGGATCCTTTGGCTTGATTCATTTGATATGTTTCTAATGCATCGTCAATTCTGTCTTTGGAGTCTATTGGGTGAATTGTATACTTGTCTAAAATGTTGGCTGCAGTAACAGGATCTACATTTTCAAATTGGTGATTTGCTGGTGAGTCTTGAATAATTTTGGTTGTTTCTCTTAAGATTTCCTCTATGTGTATATCATTGTAGTATTCATCATACTTTTTTAGGTATTGTAGGGCTTTTTTAACTTGTTTAAGTCGACTATTTGTTTCCAATGTGTGTTGTCTTTTGTTGGCATACTGTAAACTAATACAATCGAAGATTGATCTATTGGCCATTGTACTCATAGAGTGTGTACATTTTCTTTTAGATCTAATGGTAAATATACTACTTTGCCATGGATGCTCTTTAGTAACTCGGATGGAGGTAACTTGGTTAATTTCGGTTGAAGGTGTATTATAGTTAGAAATGTTTTATTATAATGCTCTCATACAAGTTAAGCTGTTGGAGAGCTTTGGAAGTGGGAATATTTCTAAGTTATTAATGATAGCACGTGATGGCATTTGGTTATTGCCAAGATTTGTGTTGCACCAAGTGCACACTATAGAGGGGTTAGTTATTTTGGACTTAGCTTCCGATGCTATATATAGCTAATCGGAACCATTCACATTCTTCATTGTATTCAATTTTGTAGGCTAGATCTACTATTTTTGTGTTCTTTTTATTAAACGTACTGCAACAGCAGACAGATGTTTGGTCTGCTATTTCAGCAGATGTGTTTTGATACATAGCTATTTCTGTTTTGTTTGTCTTTATTAGGTTGTTGGTGTTCATGAGGTTTTCGGTCATGTTTTCTGAAGGTACAGAATTTTCAAAGTCCCCTTTTCCCAATTATTTACGTTGGATGTGCTCTATTTCTTGAAGCAGTTCTTAGGCTGTTCCGTGTAGGAGAATGTTATTTAAATGTTACAGTTCTAGAACAGGACTGTTTGCATAGCATAGTCAATGCACAATATTCTGTATAGTAGAATGGTGTGTCGCTAACATTTTGATGTGGAGGTAGTGCTTTTGCTAGCAGTTCCTCAAATGCAGGCTAATGAATGTCCTCGCAGACCAGTGTGGCTGTGCACTAGACATGAGTCCATGGTTTGTAAAGTTTTCATTTTACCTTTGTTTTGACATAGTGATTGAAGAATTGTCGTAAAGATTTAAAGAATTGTTGGTGTACATTACACATTGAGCATATAAACACATGACATTTGTTTTGTTTTGTTCTTGTTAAAAAGTTTTAACATTGAAGTATAGTTCTGTGCTGCTTGTGTGAATCCATTTGAAAAGATCTCTATATTGGCACTGCTTATGTTTAGAAGTACTTTTTATAATGTATTGATTAACTAAGTCAGCAGTTTCATTCCGTTTAAAATGAATTAGAGCTTGCAGGATTATTCTCCTGCTGTAGTTTTTAAGGGTAGATTTTTTATAAGATAAGATTGTGAATAACTCTAAGGTCGAACATTTTCTTCAACAAGATCTGCATCTAACAAATCATAGTATACAGGTATGCTTATTAAACAACAAAATGTCTTCAACTCTTTCGCAAATATATGTATATATAAAGGGTAATACTTTCCCGGTGATAAGCTTCTCAATAAGCATATTCTATTTTTTAACCACTCTAGCAAATGCCAATTGCAGCATTCATTAACTGGTCACATGGAGCAGCAAGCAACCACAACGCTAGCAAAAGCACTTTCCTCCACATCAAAATGTTAACGACACACCATTCTACTGCTTATACTTTCTTCTATGAAAATGTGACACAGTGCTGCTGTAAAAGCAGATATGCATTTTTGAACTTTATTAAAAATGTTTCCCCAAAAAATATTTTGAAAAGCACAGCAATTGATATGTTTATTTGATATACATGTGACCGTTTTGAATCTTGAAGTTATGTTGTGTTTTTTTCTTTGCATTCTGGGAGTTGTTATAATAGGCGAAATTAATTGGAAGTGACAGAATGCAATGGAAAAAATAAAGACTTAATAAGCACGTATAGATTGGAATGGGTGATGTTGGGTTGTATGCATTTGCTGCCAACATATAGAACTGGCAGACACCGAGTGCCACTTAGAAATGCTCTAATGATCTATTTTATATGAATTTATTTTATTTTATGAAACAGTGACACAGTGCTGCTGTACATGCACATATGTATTTTTTTGAACTTTTACTAAAATGATTTTAAATAGAAACATTTTGAAGAGCATAGCATTGTGGTTGCTTGCTGCTCCATGTGACCAGGTAGTGAATGCTGCAATCCATGGCATTTGCTAGAGTGGTTAAAAAATAGAATATGCTTATCGAGAAGCTTATTACCAGGAAAGTAGCACCCTTTATATATACATATATTTGTGAAAGAGTTGAAGACATGTTTTGTTTAATAAGCATACCTGTACTATGATTTGTTAGATGCAGATCTTGTTGAAGCTGGAAATAGAAATCTTGGACAGTTGCACAGCAGTTTTTGATAAAGATACCTTTCATTAACAGGAGATATGTACTTTGAGAGTTCAAGTGTACATCTGAAGTGTTGAAGTGAGATGACAGGGTCAGGTGTAGAAGGTTTGGATGTGATTGGTGGATGGATGTGTGACTCTTTGAAAGCTGCCAACAAGGGAGTGTTGAGAACATGAAAGTGGAAAGGATAGATGGGCTGCCCCTGTGTTACAGGGTCCACAGACACTGCAGAAGTCCATGGAGGGCATGTGCCACATCTGGGTCTTTTGAGGATACATGTCATGGAAAGGGGGTGGCAGGGATTAGCCAATCAGGTTTGCTGGGTGTGGTGTACAGGAATGGGTGGTAGAGTTTTGTATGCAGGAGTTGTAAGAGCACTGACAATGGCTATTGTTTCAGAAGGCAGACTGTGTGGATTCTATTGGACTCTTCAATTTAGTTACTGAAAGTGTGTGCTGAAAATCATGACATCCTTGGAAATATTGGATTGGCAGAAGTGGAATTGTTGTGTCATGCAGTTTGTGGTTTAAACTGGGCAGGCTTGTTTTCCTTCTGTTAGAGGATGGCTCACTTTAAATGTCCAGATATTGGAAGTGTGCATTGTGGAGAGGACAGTTTGGGGTTTGTTAGTCCAGTATCTTTGCAAGTTGACCTGAAGGTTTTCTTTAACCCTTTAAGTGCCATGGGTATTTCTCCCCAGTGCCAGGGCCTTTTTTGGTGATTTTGGTATGTGGCCATTCAATGGCTTGTAACATTTTTGTTACATGAGATATCTCGGACAAATTTGGCTCCTTTTTTTCCCACATGTAGGCGGTCGTAACGCCACCCAGGAATCCCAGGTTGCTGTAGGGTGGTGAGAGAAAATAAGGAAAAAGTGCGAAAATGTTGGGTTTTTTCAAAAAATTCCAATAAAATGATTTACAAAGAAGCCTTTGTTTTTTTCCTTGTAAGAGCTAGGAACAAATGGTTTGCTGTGCTGAGTTCCCCAACTTCGTGGCTTTCAGGAACAGGTTGAGTGGAAATGGAAAAAAATTATTTTGATGTGGTTATCAACCATTTTGTGAGAGGTAGGCGATTTTGGCCATTTTTGCCAATTGGACATGCATGGACGGAATGGAAGAAAAGGTCAGTAAAGACAAATTGGAGGACAGAAAGGCATATATTTCTGAAAAGTAGACAAAATTCCAAGTTTAGGAAGGGGTGATTTGCATAGGTCAGGCAAAAACTAGGTAGGGGAAACTGCCATCGAATGGGGGAAAAGCGGGAAAATGACTGAAAAAAAAGGTATGTGTTGGACATGGTTGGCTTGGTACGGCAATGGCTTCTATGAATTTTTGAGAAAAGCAATGCTCTGCTACATTCCCCCGACTCTTGCAGTTAGGAGAGCATACAATTTTTGTAGTGTTTTTACAAAACAAGCAATACCACAAGCCAAACACTGAGCCATGGTACACAGGAGTTTTACGCTCACGGCCTGACCAGATGCACTTAGCCTGTGTAAATTGGGAAAACCAATGTGGTGAGGAACGGCAAGCATACATTTTTTCAAAGAGCACAGGCAGACCTTTTCCAGGGTAGGTGACTTGTGCAGGTTACAAAAGTGTATGGTGGCTAAAGCAGCGACTAAATGTAGGTCACATTTGGGAAAAGAAAGGGTTGTGAGACAAAGGGCACCAGCAAATGGGTCAAAACGTTATGAAAACCAGACAAGCACAACACATGGCCTACCATCCCGCGTTCCCACAGGTGTCCCGATGAAAACGGTACCACACATGTGTGGGTGCACCTACCTGGCCGCCAAAGGGAAAGCCTAAAACACAAGTAACCCCAAGTCTGTTTTCAGAGCGAAATCTCAGACATTCTGCCGACCGGCACAACGTACAGATATGGGCCTTGGGTGTCCAAGCCACTGAGGAAAACAGGGAACCCAATGCATTTCCAAAAAGAGGACTCCCATGGGAATCCGCAGAGGTATGATTTGCGCACATCGCCCTGGTTTTTATTACCCAGAAAGCCCCGCAAAGTCCGAAATGTGGGAAAAAACACTTTTTCTGCACATTTCGCTTGACGCACCCATCGAAACACGCCCCCAACAACACATGGCCCACTGTCACGCGTTCCCACAGGTTTCCCGATGAAAACGGTACCTCACATGTGTGGGTGCACCTACCTAGCCGCCAAGGGGAAAGCCTAAAACACAAGTAACCCCAAGTCTGTTTTCAGAGCGAAATCTCAGACATTCTGCCGACCGGCACAACGTACAGATATGGGCCTCGGGTGTCCAAGCCACCGAGGAAAACAGGGAACCCCATACATTTCCGAAAATAGGACACCCGTGGGAATACGCAGAGGTATGATTTTCGCACATCGCCCCAGATTTTATTACCCAGACAGCCCCGCAAAGTCCAAAATGTGGGGAAAAAAATGCTTTTTCCGCACATTTCGCTCGACGCACCCATCTAACCACGCCCCCAACAACACATGGCCTACTGTCACACGTTCCCACAGGTGTCCCGATGAAAACGATACCTCACATGTGTGGGTGCACCTACCTGGCCGCCAAGGGGAAAGCCTAAAACACGAGTAACCCCAAGTCTGTTTTCAGAGCAAAATCTCAGACATTCTGCCGACCGGCACAACGTACAGATATGGGCCTCGGGTGTCCAAGCCACCGAGGAAAACAGGGAACCACGTGCATTTCCAAAAAGAGGACACCCGCGGGAATCCGCAGAGGTATGATTTGCGCACATCGCCCCAGATTTTATTACCCAGACAGCCCCGTAAAGTCCGAAATGTGGGGAAAAAAACGCTTTTTCTGCACATTTTACTCGACGCACCCATCGAAACACGCCCCCAACAACACATGGCCTACCATCATGCGTTCCCACAGGTGTCCCGATGAAAACGGTACCTCACATGTGTGGGTGCACCTACCTGGCCACCAAGGGGAAAGCCTAAAACACAAGTAACCCCAAGTCTGTTTTCAGAGCGAAATCTTAGACATTCTGCCGACCGGCACAACGTACAGATATGGGCCTCGGGTGACCAAGCCACAGAGGAAAACAGGGAACCCCATGCATTTCCGAAAAGAGGACTCCCGTGGGAATCCGCAGAGGTATGATTTGCGCACATCGCCCCAGAATTTTTTACCCTGACAGCCCCGCAAAGTCCGAAATGTGGGAGGAAAAAACGCTTTTTCCGCACATTTTGTTCGACGCACCCATCGAAACACGCCCCCAACAACACATGGCCTACTGTCTCACGTGCCCACAGGTGTCCCGATGAAAACGGTACCTCACATGTGTGGGGGCACCTACCTGGCCGCCAAGGGGAAAGCCTAAAACACAAGTAACCCCAAGTCTGTTTTCAGAGCGAAATCTCAGACATTCTGCCGACCGGCACAACATACAGATATGGGCCTTGGGTGTCCAAGCCACAGAGGAAAACAGGGAACCCCATGTATTTCCGAAAAGAGGACACCTGTGGGAATCCGCGGAGGTATGATTTGCGCACATCGCCCCAGATTTTATTACCCAGACAGCCCCGCAAAGTCCGAAATGTCAGGAAAAAAACGCTTTTTCCGCACATTTCGATCGAAGCACCCATCGAAACACGCCCCCAACAACACATGGGCTACCGTCACGCGTTCCCACAGGTGTCCCAATGAAAACGGTACCTCACATGTGTGGGTGCACCTACCTGGCCGCCAAAGGGAAAGCCTAAAACACAAGTAACCCCAAGTCTGTTTTCAGAGCAAAATCTCAGACATTCTGCCAACCGGCATAACGTACAGATATGGGCCTCGGGAGTCCAAGCCACCGAGGAAAACAGGGAACCCCATGCATTTCCGAAAAGAATACACCCGTTAGAATCCGCAGAGTTATGATTTGTGCACATCGCCCCAGAATTTATTACCCAGACAGCCCCGCAAAGTCTGAAATGTGGGGGAAAAAAATGCTTTTTCCGCACATTTCGCTCGGCGCACCCATCGAAACACGCCCCCAACAACACGTGGCCTACCGTCCCGCGTTCCCACAGGTGTCCTGATGAAAACGGTACCTAACATGTGTGTGTGCACCTACCTGGCCGCCAAGGGGAAAGCCTAAAACACAAGTTACCCCAAGTCTGTTTTCAGAGCGAAATCTCAGACATTCTGCCGACCGGCACAACGTACAGATATGGGCCTCGGGTGTCCAAGCCACCGAGGAAAACAGGGCACCCCATGCATTTCCGAAAAGAGGACACCCGTGGGAATCCGCAGAGGTATGATTTGCGCACATCGCCCCAGATATTATTACCCAGACAGCCCTGCAAAATCCGAAATGTGGGGGAAAAAACGCTTTTTCCGCACATTTTGCTCGACGCACCCATCGCAGCACGCCCCAAACAACACATGGCCTACCATCACGCGTTCCCACAGGTGTCCCGATGAAAACAGTACCTCACATGTGTGGGTGCACCTACCTGGCTGCCAAGGGGAAAGCCTAAAACACAAGTAACCCCAAGTCTGTTTTCAGAGCGAAATCTCAGACATTCTGCCGACCGGCACAACGTACAGATATGGGCCTCGGGTGACCAAGCCACAGAGGAAAACAGGGAACCCCATGCATTTCCGAAAAGAGGACACCCGTGGGAATCCGCAGAGGTATGATTTGCACACATCGCCCCAGAATTTTTTACCCAGACAGCCCCGCAAAGTCTGAAATGTCGGGAAAAAAACACTTTTTCCGCACATTTCCTTTGACGCACCCATCGAAACACACCCCCAACAACACATGGCCTACTGTCACGCGTTCCCACATGTGTCCCGATGAAAACGGTACCTCACATGTGTGGGTGCACCTGCCTGGCAGCCAAGGGGAAAGCCTAAAACACAAGTAACCTCAAGTCTGTTTTCAGAGCGAAATCTCAGACATTCTGCCGACCGGTACAACGTACAGATATGGGCCTCGGGTGCCAAAGCCACTGAGGAAAACAGGGAACCCCATGCATTTCCGAAAAGAGGACACCCGTGGGAATCTGCACAGGTATGATTTGCGCACATCGCCCCAAAATTTTTTACCCAGACAGCCCCGCAAAGTCCGAAATGTGGGGAGAAAAAATACTTTTTCCGCACATTTCATTCGATGCACCCATCGAAACACGCCTGCAACAACACATGGTCTACCGTCACGTGTTCCCACAGGTGTCCCAATGAAAACAGTACATCACATGTGTGGGTGCACCTGCCTGGCTGCAAAGGGGAAAGCCTAAAACACAAGTAACCCCAAGTCTGTTTTCAGAGCGAAATCTCAGACATTCTGCCGACCGGCACAACGTACAGATATGGGCCTCGGGTGACCAAGCCACAGAGGAAAACAGGGAACCCCATGCATTTCCGAAAAGAGGACACCCGTGGGAATCCGCAGAGTTATGATTTGTGCACATCGCCCCAGAATTTATTACCCTGACAGCCCCGCAAATTCCGAAATGTGGGGGAAAAAAACACTTTTTCCGCACATTTCGCTCGGCGCACCCATCGAAACATGCCCCCAACAACATCTGGCCTACCGTCCCGCGTTCCCACAGGTGTCCCGATGAAAACGATACCTAACATGTGTGGGTGCACCTACCTGACCGCCAAGGAGAAAGCCTAAAACACAAGTAACCCCAAGTCTGTTTTCAGAGCGAAATCTCAGACATTCTGCCGACCGGCACAACGTACAGATATGGGCCTCGGGTGCCCAAGCCACCGAGGAAAACAAGGAACCCCATGCATTTCCGAAAAGAGGACACCCGTGGGAATCTGCAGAGGTATGATTTGTGCACATCGCCCCAGAATTTTTTTTACCCAGACAGCCCCGCAAAGTCCGAAATGTGGGGGGAAAAAACGCTTTTTCCGCACATTTCGTTCGACGCACCCATCGCAGCACGCCCCAAACAACACATGGCCTACCATCACGCGTTCCCACAGGTGTCCCGATGAAAACAGTACCTCACATGTGTGGGTGCACCTACCTGGCTGCCAAGGGGAAAGCCTAAAACACAAGTAACCCCAAGTCTGTTTTCAGAGCGAAATCTCAGACATTCTGCCGACCGGCACAACGTACAGATATGGGCCTCGGGTGACCAAGCCACAGAGGAAAACAGGGAACCCCATGCATTTCCGAAAAGAGGACACCCGTGGGAATCCGCAGAGGTATGATTTGCACACATCGCCCCAGAATTTTTTACCCAGACAGCCCCGCAAAGTCTGAAATGTCGGGAAACAAACACTTTTTCCGCACATTTCGCTTGACGCACCCATCGAAACACACCCTCAACAACACATGGCCTACTGTCCCGGGTTCCCACAGGTGTCCCGATGAAAACGGTACCTCACATGTGTGGGTGCACCTACCTGGCAGCCAAGGGGAAAGCCTAAAACACAAGTAACCTCAAGTCTGTTTTCAGAGCGAAATCTCAGACATTCTGCCGACCGGTACAACGTACAGATATGGGCCTCGGGTGCCAAAGCCACTGAGGAAAACAGGGAACCCCATGCATTTCCGAAAAGAGGACACCCGTGGGAATCTGCACAGGTATGATTTGCGCACATCGCCCAAAAATTTTTTACCCAGACAGCCCCGCAAAGTCCGAAATGTGGGGAGAAAAAATACTTTTTCCGCACATTTCATTCGATGCACCCATCGAAACACGCCTGCAACAACACATGGCCTACCGTCACGTGTTCCCACAGGTGTCCCAATGAAAACAGTACATCACATGTGTGGGTGCACCTGCCTGGCTGCAAAGGGGAAAGCCTAAAACACAAGTAACCCCAAGTCTGTTTTCAGAGCGAAATCTCAGACATTCTGCCGACCGGCACAACGTACAGATATGGGCCTCGGGTGACCAAGCCACAGAGGAAAACAGGGAACCCCATGCATTTCCGAAAAGAGGACACCCGTGGGAATGCGCAGAGTTATGATTTGTGCACATCGCCCCAGAATTTATTACCCTGACAGCCCCGCAAAGTCCGAAATGTGGGGGAAAAAAACACTTTTTCCACACATTTCGCTCGGCGCACCCATCGAAACATGCCCCCAACAACATCTGGCCTACCGTCCCGTGTTCCCACAGGTGTCCCGATGAAAACGATACCTAACATGTGTGGGTGCACCTACCTGACCGCCAAGGAGAAAGCCTAAAACACAAGTAACCCCTAGTCTGTTTTCAGAGCGAAATCTCAGACATTCTGCCGACCGGCACAACGTACAGATATGGGCCTCGGGTGCCCAAGCCACCGAGGAAAACAAGGAACCCCATGCATTTCCGAAAAGAGGACACCTGTGGGAATCTGCAGAGGTATGATTTCCGCACATCGCCCCAGAATTTTTTTTACCCAGACAGCCCCGCAAAGTCCGAAATGTGGGGGGAAAAAACGTTTTTTCCGCACATTTCGTTCGACGCACCCATCGAAACACGCCTCCAACAACACATGGCCTACCAGCACGCGTTCCCACAGGTGTCCCGATGAAAACAGTTCCTCACATATGTGGGTGCACCTACCTGGCCGCCAAGGGGAAAGCCTAAAACACAAGTAACCCCAAGTCTGTTTTCAGAGCGAAATCTCAGACATTCTGCCGACCGGTACAACATACAGATATGGGCCTCGGGTGCCAAAGCCACTGAGGAAAACAGGGAACCCCATGCATTTCCGAAAAGAGGACACCAGTGGGAATCTGCAGAGGTATGATTTGCGCACATCGCCCCAGAATTTTTTACCCAGACAGCCCCGCAAAGTCCGAAATGTGGGGGGAAAAAACACTTTTTCCGCACATTTCATTCGATGCACCCATCGAAACACGCTCCCAACAACACATGGCCTACCGTCACGCGTTCCCACAGGTGTCCCAATGAAAACGGTACCTCATATGTGTGGGTGCACCTACCTGGCCGCCAAGGGCAAAGCCTAAAACACAAGTAACCCCAAGTCTGTTTTCAGAGCGAAATCTCAGACATTCTGCCGACCGGCACAACGTACAGATATGGGCCTCAGGTGTTCAAGCCACCAAGGAAAATAGGGAACCGTATGCATTTCCGAAAAGAGGACACCCGTGGGAATCCGCAGAGTTATGATTTGTGCACATCGCCCCAGAATTTATTACCCTGACAGCCCCGCAAAGTCCGAAATGTGGGGGAAAAAAACGCTTTTTCCGCACATTTCGCTCGGCGCACCCATCGAAACACGCCCCCAACAACATCTGGCCTACCGTCCCGCATTCCCACAGGTGTCCCGATGAAAACGATACCTAACATGTGTGGGTGCACCTACCTGACCGCCAAGGGGAAAGCCTAAAACACAAGTAACCCCAAGTCTGTTTTCAGAGCGAAAGCTCAGACATTCTGCCGACCGGCACAACGTACAGATATGGGCCTCGGGTGCCCAAGCCACCGAGGAAAACAGGGAACCCCATGCATTTCCGAAAAGAGGACACCCGTGGGAATCTGCAGAGGTATGATTTCCGCACATCGCCCCAGAATTTTTTACCCAGACAGCCCCGCAAAGTCCGAAATGTGGGGGGGAAAAACGCTTTTTCCGCACATTTCGTTCGACGCACCCATCGAAACACGCCCCAACAACACATGGCCTACCTGCACGCGTTCCCACAGGTGTCCCGATGAAAACAGTTCCTCACATATGTGGGTGCACCTACTTGGCCGCCAAGGGGAAAGCCTAAAACACAAGTAACCCCAAGTCTGTTTTCAGAGCGAAATATCAGACATTCTGCCGACCGGTACAACGTGCAGATATGGGTCTCGGGTGTCCAAGCCACCAAGGAAAACAGGGAACCCCATGCATTTCCGAAAAGAGGACACCCGTGGGAATCCACAGAGGTATGATTTGCACACATCGCCCCAGATTTTATTACCCAGACAGCCCCACAAAGTCCAAAATGTCAGGAAAAAAACACTTTTTCCACACATTCCGCTCGAAGCACCCATAGAAAAAGCCCCCAACAACACATGGCCTTCCGTCACACGTTCCCACAGGTGTCCCGATGAAAACGGTACCTCACATGTGGGGGTGCACCTCCCTGGCCGCCAAGGGGAAAGCCTAAAACACAAGTAACCCCAAGTCTGTTTTCAGAGCGAAATTTTAGACATTCTGCCGACCGGCACAATGTACAGATATGGGCCTCGGGTGACCAAGCCACAGAGGAAAACAGGGAATCCCATGCATTTCCGAAAAGAGGACTCCTGTGGGAATCCGCAGAGGTATGATTTGCGCACATCGCCCCAGAATTTTTTACCCAGACAGCCCCGCAAAGTCCGAAATGTGGTGGGGAAAAAACGCTTTTTCCGCACATTTTGTTCGACGCACCCATCGAAACACGCCCCCAACAACACATGGCCTACCGTCACGCGTGCCCACAGGTGTCCCGATGAAAACGGTACCTCACATGTGTGGGTGCACCTACCTGGCCGCCAAGGGGAAAGCCTAAAACACAAGTAACCCCAAGTCTGTTTTCAGAGCGAAATCTCAGACATTATGCCGACCGGCACAACGTACAGATATGGGCCTCGGGTGTCCAAGCCACAGAGGAAAACAGGGAACCCCATGCATTTCCGAAAAGAGGACACCCGTGGGAATCCACGGAGGTATGATTTGCGCACATCGCCCCAGATGTTATTACCCAGACAGCCCCACAAAGTCCAAAATGTCAGGAAAAAAACGCTTTTTCCGCACATTTTGCTCGAAGCGCCCATCGAAACACGCCCCCAACAACACATGGGCTACCGTCACGCGTTCCCACAGGTGTCCCAATGAAAACGGTACCTCACATGTGTGGGTGCACCTACCTGGCCGCCAAGGGGAAAGCCTAAAACACAAGTAACCCCAAGTCTGTTTTCAGAGCGAAATCTCAGACATTCTGCCGACCGGCAAAACGTACAGATATGGGCCTCGGGTGTCCAAGCCACAGAGGAAAACAGGGAACCCCATGCATTTCCGAAAAGAGGACACCCGTGGGAATCCGCGGAGGTATGATTTGCGCACATCGCCCCAGATGTTATTACCCAGACAGCCCCACAAAGTCCAAAATGTCAGGAAAAAAACGCTTTTTCCGCACATTTTGCTCGAAGCACCCATCGAAACACGCCCCCAACAACACATGGGCTACCGTCACGCGTTCCCACAGGTGTCCCAATGAAAACGGTACCTCACATGTGTGGGTGCACCTACCTGGCCGCCAAGGGGAAAGCCTAAAACACAAGTAACCCCAAGTCTGTTTTCAGAGCGAAATCTCAGACATTCTGCCAACCGGCACAACGTACAGATATGGGCCTCGGGTGTCCAAGCCACCGAGGAAAACAGGGAACCCAATGCATTTCCGAAAAGAGGACACCCGTGAGAATCCGCAGAGTTATGATTTGTGCACATCGCCCCAGAATTTATTACCCAGACAGACCCGCAAAGTCCGAAATGTGGGGGAAAAAAACGCTTTTTCTGCACATTTCGCTCGGCGCACCCATCGAAACACACCCCCAACAACACGTGGCCTACCGTCCCGCGTTCCCACAGGTGTCCTGATGAAAACGGTACCTAACATGTGTGGGTGCACCTACCTGGCCGCCAAGGGGAAAGCCTAAAACACAAGTTACCCCAAGTCTGTTTTCAGAGCGAAATCTCAGACATTCTGCCGACCGGCACAACGTACAGATATGGTCCTCGGGTGTCCAAGCCACCGAGGAAAACAGGGATCCCCATGCATTTCCGAAAAGAGGACACCCGTGGGAATCCGCAGAGGTATGATTTGCGCACATCGCCCCAGATTTTATTACCCAGACAGCCCCGCAAAGTCCGAAAAGTGGGGAACAAAACGCTTTTTCTGCACATTTTGCTCGACGCACCCATCGAAACACGCCCCAAACAACACATGGCCTACCAGCACGCGTTCCCACAGGTGTCCCGATGAAAACAGTACCTCACATGTGTGGGTGCACCTACCTGGCAGCAAAGGAGAAAGCCTAAAACACAAGTAACCCCAAGTCTGTTTTCAGAGCGAAATCTCAGACATTCTGCCGACCGGCACAATGTACAGATATGGGCCTCGGGTGACCAAGCCACAGAGGAAAACAGGGAACCCCATGCATTTCCGAAAAGAGGACACCCGTGGGAATCCGCAGAGGTATGATTTGCGCACATCGCCCCAGAATTTTTTACCCAGACAGCCCCGCAAAGTCCAAAATGTCGGGAAAAAAACAATTTTCCGCACATTTCGCTTGACGCACCCATCGAAACACACCCCCAACAACACATGGCCTACTGTCACACGTTCCCACAGGTGTCCCAATGAAAACGGTACCTCACATGTGTGGGTGCACCTACGTGGCAGCCAAGGGGAAAGCCTAAAACACAAGTAACCCCAAGTCTGTTTTCAGAGCGAAATCTCAGACATTCTGCCGACCGGCACAACGTACAGATATGGGCCTCGGGTGCCAAAGCCACCGAGGAAAACAGGGAACCCCATGCATTTCCGAAAAGAGGACACCCGTGGGAATCTGCAGAGGTATGATTTGCGCACATCGCCCCCTGAATTTTTTACCCAGACAGCCCCGCAAAGTCCGAAATGTGGGGGGAAAAAACACTTTTTCCGCACATTTCGTTCGATGTTCCATCGAAACACGCTCCCAGCAACACATGGCCTACCGTCACGCGTTCCCACAGGTGTCCCAATGAAAACGGTACCTCACATGTGTGGGTGCACCTACCTGGCCGCCAAGGCGAAAGCCTAAAACACAAGTAACCCCAAGTCTGTTTTCAGAGCGAAATCTCAGACATTCTGCCGACCGGCACAACGTACACATATGGGCCTCGGGTGTTCAAGCCACCGAGGAAAACAGGGAGCCCCATGCATTTCCGAAAAGAGGACACCCGTGGGAATCCGCAGAGTTATGATTTGTGCACATCGCCCCAGAATTTATTACCCTGACAGCCCCGCAAAGTCTGAAATGTGGGGGAAAAAAACGCTTTTTCCGCACATTTCGCTCAGCGCACCCATCGAAACACGCCCCCAACAACACATGGCCTACTGTCACGCGTTCCCACAGGTGTCCCGATGAAAACAGTTCCTCACATGTGTGGGTGCACCTACCTGGCCGCCAAGGGGAAAGCCTAAAACACAAGTAACCCCAAGTCTGTTTTCAGAGCGAAATCTCAGACATTCTGCCGACCGGCACAACGTACAGATATGGGCCTCGGGTGTCCAAGCCACCGAGGAAAACAGGGAACCCCATGCATTTCCGAAAAGAGGACACCCGTGGGAATCCGCAGAGGTATGATTTGCGCACATCGCCCCAGATTTTATTACCCAGACAACCCCACAAAGTCCAAAATGTCGGGAAAAAAACACTTTTTCCGCACATTTCGCCCGAAGCACCCATCGAAACATGCCCCCAACAACACATGGCCTTCCGTCACACGTTCCCACAGGTGTCCCGATGAAAAGGGTACCTCACATGTGGGGGTGCACATACCTGGCCGCCAAGGGGAAAGCCTAAAACACAAGTAACCCCAAGTCTGTTTTCAGAGCTAAATCTCAGACATTCTGCCAACCGGCACAACGTACAGATATGGGCCTCGGGTGTCCAAGCCACTGAGGAAAACAGGGAACCCCATGCATTTCCGAAAAGAGGACACCCGTGGGAATCTGCAGAGGTATGATTTGCGCACATCGCCCCAGAATTTTTTACCCAGACAGCCCCGCAAAGTCCGAAATGTGGGGAAAAAAACACGTTTTCCGCACATTTTGCTCGACGCACCCATCGAAACACGCCCCAAACAACACATGGCCTACCGTCACACATTCCCACAGGTGTCCCGATGAAAATGGTACCTCACACGTGTGGGTGCACCTACCTGGCCGCTAAGGGGAAAGCCTAAAACACAAGTAACCCCAAGTCTGTTTTCAGAGCGAAATCTCAGACATTCTGCCGACCGGCACAACGTACAGATATGGGCCTTGGGTGTCCAAGCCACCGAGGAAAACAGGGAACCCCATGCATTTCCGAAAAGAGGACACCCGTGGGAATCCGCAGAGTTATGATTTGTGCACATCGCCCCAGAATGTATTACCCTGACAGCCCCGCAAAATCTGAAATGTAGGGGAAAACAACGCTTTTTCCGCACATTTCGCTCGGCGCACCCATCGAAACACGCCCCCAACAACACGTGGCCTACCGTCCCGCGTTCCCACAGGTGTCCCGATGAAAACGGTACCTAACATGTGTGGGTGCACCTACCTGGCCGCCAAGGGGAAAGCCTAAAACACAAGTTACCCCAAGTCTGTTTCCAGAGCGAAATCTCAGACATTCTGCGGACCGGCACAACTTACAGATATGGGCCTCTGGTGTCTAATCCAACGAGGAAAACAGGGAACCCCATGCATTTCCGAAAAGAGGACACCCGTGGGAATCCGCAGAGGTATGATTTGTGCACATCGCCCCAGATTTTATTACCTAGACAGCCCCACAAAGTCCGAAATGTGGGGGGAAAAAACGCTTTTTCCGCACATTTCGTTCGACGCACCCATCGAAACACACCCCCAACAACACATGGCCTACCGTCACGCATTCCCACAGGTGTCCCGATGAAAACGGTACCTCACATGTGTGGGTGCACCTACCTGGCTGCCAAGGGGAAAGCCTAAAACACAAGTAACCCCAAGTCTGTTTTCAGAGCGAAATCTCAGACATTCTGCCGACCGGCACAACGTACAGATATGGGCCTCGTGTGTCCAAGCCACAGAGGAAAACAGTGAACCCCATGCATTTCCGAAAAGAGGACACCCGTGGGAATCCGCAGAGGTATGATTTGCGCACATCGCCCCAGATTTTATTACCCCGACAGCCCCACAAAGTCCGAAATGTGGGAAAAAAAACACTTTTTCCGCACATTTCGCTCGAAGCACCCATCGAAACACGCCCCCAACAACACATGGGCTACCGTCACGCGTTCCCACAGGTGTCCCAATGAAAACGGTACCTCACATGTGTGGGTGCACCTACCTGGCCGCCAAGGGGAAAGCCTAAAACACAAGTTACCCCAAGTCTGTTTTCAGAGCGAAATCTCAGACATTCTGCGGACCGGCACAATGTACAGATATGGGCCTCGGGTGCCCAAGCCACCGAGGAAAAAAGGGAACCCCATGCATTTCCGAAAAGAGGACACCCGTGGGAATCTGCAGAGGTATGATTTCCGCACATCGCCCCAGAATTTTTTACCCAGACAGCCAAAGTTCGAAATGTGGGGGGAAAAAACGCTTTTTCCGCACATTTCGTTCGACGCACCCATCGAACACGCCCCCAACAACACATGGCCTACCGTCACGCGTTCCCACAGGTGTCCCGATGAAAACAGTTCCTCACATGTGTGGGTGCACCTACCTGGCCGCCAAGGGGAAAGCCTAAAACACAAGTAACCCCAAGTCTGTTTTCAGAGCGAAATCTCAGACATTCTGCCGACCGGCACAACGTACAGATATGGGCCTCGGGTGTCCAAGCCACAGATGAAAACAGTGAACCCCATGCATTTCCGAAAAGAGGACACCCGTGGGAATCCGCGGAGGTATGATTTGCGCACATCGTCTCAGAGTTTATTACCCAGAAAGCCCCACAAAGTCCGAAATGTGGGAAAAAAACGCTTTTTCCGCACATTTCACTCGAAGCACCCATCGAAACACGCCCCCAACAACACATGGGCTACCGTCACGCGTTCCCAAAGGTGTCCCAATGAAAACAGTACCTCACATGTGTGGGTGCACCTACCTGGCCGCCAAGGGGAAAGCCTAAAACACAAGTTACCCCAAGTCTGTTTTCAGAGCGAAATCTCAGACATTCTGCGGACCGGCACAACGTACAGATATGGGCCTCGGGTGTCCAATCCACCGAGGAAAATAGGGAACCCCATGCATTTCCGAAAAGAGGACACCCGTGGGAATCCGCAGAGGTATGATTTGCGCACATCGCCCCAGATTGTATTACCCAGACAGCCCCGCAAAGTCTGAAATGTGGGGAAAAAAAGCTTTTTCTGCACATTTTGCTCGACGCACCCATCAAAACACGCCCAAAACAACACATGGCCTACCATCACGCGTTCCCACAGGTGTCCCGATGAAAACGGTACCTCACATGTGTGTGTGCACCTACCTGGCCGCCAAGGGGAAAGCCTAAAACACAAGTTACCCCAAGTCTGTTTTCAGAGCGAAATCACAGACATTCTGCCGACCGGCACAACGTACAGATATGGGCCTCGGGTGTCCAATCCACCGAGGAAAACAGGGAACCCCATGCATTTCCGAAAAGAGGACACCGGTGGGAATCCGCAGAGGTATGATTTGTGCACATAGCCCCAGATTTTATTACCCAGACAGCCCCGCAAAGTCGGAAATGTGGGGAAAAAAACACTTTTTCCGCACATTTTGCTCGACGCACCCATCGAAACACGCCCCAAACAACACATGGCCTACCATCACGCGTTCCCACAGGTGTCCCGATGAAAACGGTACCTCACATGTGTGGGTGCACATACCTGACCGCCAAGGGGAAAGCCTAAAACACAAGTAATCCCAAGTCTGTTTTCAGAGCGAAATCTCAGACATTCTGCCGACCGGCACAACGTACAGATATGGGCCTCGGGTGCCCAAGCCACCGAGGAAAACAGGGAACCCCATGCATTTCCGAAAAGAGGACACCCGTGGGAATCTGCAAAGGTATGATTTCTGCACATCGCCCCAGAATTTTTTACCCAGACAGCCAAAGTCCGAAATGTGGGGGGAAAAAACGCTTTTTCCGCACATTTCGTTCGACGCACCCATCGAAACACGCCCCCAACAACACATGGCCTACCGTCCCGCGTTCCCACAGGTGTCCCGATGAAAACAGTTCCTCATATGTGTGGGTGCACCTACCTGGCCGCCAAGGGGAAAGCCTAAAACACAAGTAACCCCAAGTCTGTTTTCAGAGCGAAATCTCAGACATTCTGCCGACCGGCACAACGTACAGATATGGGCCTCGGGTGCCCAAGCCACCGAGGAAAACAGGGAACCCCATGCATTTCCGAAAAGAGGACACCCGTGGGAATCTGCAGAGGTATGATTTCCGCACATCGCCCCAGAATTTTTTACCCAGACAGCCCCGCAAAGTCTGAAATGTGGGGGGAAAAAAGACTTTTTCCGTACATTTCGTTTGACGCACCCATCAAAACACGCCCCCAACAACACATGGCCTACCGTCACGCGTTCCCACAGGTGTCCCGATGAAAACAGTTCCTCACATGTGTGGGTGCACCTACCTGGCCGCCAAGGGGAAAAGCCTAAAACACAAGTAACCCCAAGTCTGTTTTCAGAGCGAAATCTCAGACATTCTGCCGACCAGCACAACGTACAGATATGGGCCTCGGGTGTCCAAGCCACCGAGGAAAACAGAGAACCCCATGCATTTCCGAAAAGAGGACACCCGTGGGAATCCGCAGAGGTATGATTTGCGCACATCGCCCCAGATTTTATTACCCAGACAGCCCCACAAAGTCCAAAATGTCGGGAAAAAAACACTTTTTCTGCACATTTTGCTCGAAGCACCCATCGAAACACGCCCCCAACAACACATGGCCTTCCGTCACACGTTCCCACAGGTGTCCCGATGAAAACGGTACCTCAAATGTGTGGGTGCACCTACCTGGCCGCCAAAGGGAAAGCCTAAAACACAAGTAACCCCAAGTCTGTTTTCAGAGCGAAATCTCAGACATTCTGCCGACCGGCACAACGTACAAATATGGGCCTTGGGTGTCCAAGCCACTGATGAAAACAGGGAACCCCATGCATTTCCAAAAAGAGGACTCCCGTGGGAATCCGCAGAGGTATGATTTGCGCACATCGCCCTCGTTTTTATTACCCAGAAAGCCCTGCAAAGACCGAAATGTGGGAAAAAAACACTTTTTCTGCACATTTCGCTCGACGCACCCATCGAAACACGCCCCCAACAACACATGGCCTACTGTCACGCGTTCCCACAGGTTTCCCGATGAAAACGGTACCTCACATGTGTGGGTGCACCTACCTAGCCGCCAAGGGGAAAGCCTAAAACACAAGTAACCCCAAGTCTGTTTTCAGAGCGAAATCTCAGACATTCTGCCGACCGGCACAACGTACAGATATGGGCCTCGGGTGTCCAAGCCACCGAGGAAAACAGGGAACCCCATACATTTCCGAAAATAGGACACCCGTGGGAATCCACAGAGGTATGATTTGCGCACATCGCCCCAAATTTTATTACCCAGACAGCCCCGCAAAGTCCAAAATGTGGGGAAAAAAACGCTTTTTCCGCACATTTAGCTCGACGTACCCATCGAAACACGCCCCTAAAAACACATGGCCTACCGTCACGCATTCCCACAGGTGTCCCGATGAAAACGGTACCTCACATGTGTGGGTGCACCTACCTGGCCGCCAAGGGGAAAGCCTAAAACACAAGTAACCCCAAGTCTGTTTTCAGAGCGAAATCTCAGACATTCTGCCGACCGGCACAACGTACAGATATGGGCCTCGGGTGTCCAAGCCACCGAGGAAAACAGGGAACCCCATGCATTTCTGAAAAGAGGATACCCGAGGGAATCCGCAGAGGTATAATTTGCGCACATCGGCCCAGAATTTTTTATCCAGACAGCCCCGCAAAGTACGAAATGTCAGGAAAAAAACACTTTTTCCGCACATTTCGCTCGACGCACCCATCGAACCACACTCCCAACAACACATGGCCTACCGTCACGCGTTCCCACAGGTGTCCCGATGAAAACGATACCTCACATGTGTGGGTGCACCTACCTGGCCGCCAAGGGGAAAGCCCAAAACACGAGTAACCCCAAGTCTGTTTTCAGAGCGAAATCTCAGACATTCTGCCGACCGGCACAACGTACAGATATGGGCCTCGGGTGTCCAAGCCACCGAGGAAAACAGGGAACCACATGCATTTCCAAAAAGAGGACTCCCGTGGGAATCCGCAGAGGTATGATTTGCGCACATCGCCCGAGATTTTTTTACCCAGACAGCCCCGCAAAGTCCGAAATGTGGGGGAAAAAACACTTTTTCCGCACATTTTGTTCGACGCACCCATCGAAGCACACCCCCAACAACACATGGCCTACTGTCACGCGTGCCCACAGGTGTCCCGATGAAAACGGTACCTCACATGTGTGGGTGCACCTACCTGGCCGCCAAGGGGAAAGCCTAAAACACAAGTAACCCCAAGTCTGTTTTCAGAGCGAAATCTCAGACATTCTGCCGACCGGCACAAAGTACAGATAGGGGCCTCGGGTGTCCAAGCCACAGAGGAAAACAGTGAACCCCATGCATTTCCTAAAAGAGGATACCTGTGGGAATCCGCGGAGGTATGATTTGCGCACATCGCCCCAGATTTTATTACCCAGACAGCCCCACAAAGTCCAAAATGTCAGGAAAAAAATGCTTTTTCCGCACATTTCGCTCGAAGCACCCATCGAAACACGCCCCCAACAACACATGGGCTACCGTCACGCGTTCGCACAGGTGTCCCAATGAAAACGGTACCTCACATGTGTGGGTGCACCTACCTGGCCGCCAAGGGGAAAGCCTAAAACACAAGTAACCCCAAGTCTGTTTTCAGAGCAAAATCTCAGACATTCTGCAGACTGGCACAACGTACAGATATGGGCCTCGGGTGTTCAAGCCACCAAGGAAAACAGGGAACCCCATGCATTTCCGAAAAGAGGACACCCGTGGGAATCCGCAGAGGTATGATTTGCGCACATCGCCCCAGATTTTATTACCCAGACAGCCTTTAAAGTCCGAAATGTGGGGAAAAAAACGCTTTTTCCGCACATTTTGCCTAACACACCCATCGAAACACGCCCCAAACAACACATGGCCTACCATCACGTGTTCCCACAGGTGTCCCAATGAAAACAGTACATCACATGTGTGGGTGCACCTACCTGGCTGCCAAGGGGAAAGCCTAAAACACAAGTAACCCCAAGTCTGTTTTCAGAGCGAAATCTCAGACATTCTGCCGACCGGCACAACGTACAGATATGGGCCTCGGGTGACCAAGCCACAGAGGAAAACAGGGAACCCCATGCATTTCCAAAAAGAGGACACCCCTGGGAATCCGCAGAGGTATGATTTACGCACATCGCCCCAGATTTTTTTACCCAGACAGCCCCGCAAAGTCCGAAATGTGGGGGGAAAAAACACTTTTTCCGCACATTTCGTTCGATGCACCCATCGAAACACGCCCCCAACAACACATGGCCTACCGTCACGCGTTCCCACAGGTGTCCCAATGAAAACGGTACCTCACATGTGTGGGTGCACGGACCTGGCCGCCAAGGGGAAAGCCTAAAACTCAAGTAACCCCAAGTCTGTTTTCAGAGCGAAATGTCAGACATTCTGCTGACCGGCACAACGTACAGATATGGGCCTCGGGTGTCCAAGCCACCGAGGAAAACAGGGAACCCCATGCATTTCCGAAAAGAGGATACCCGAGGGAATCCGTAGAGGTATAATTTGCGCACATCGGCCCAGAATTTTTTATCCAGACAGCCCCGCAAAGTCTGAAATGTCAGGAAAAAAACACTTTTTCCGCACATTTCGTTCGATGCACCCATCGAAACACGCCCCCAACAACACATGGCCTACCGTCACGCGTTCCCACAGGTGTCCCGATGAAAACGATACCTCACATGTGTGGGTGCACCTACCTGGCCGCCAAGGGGAAAGCCTAAAACACGAGTAACCCCAAGTCTGTTTTCAGAGCGAAATCTCAGACATTCTGCCGACCGGCACAACGTACAGATATGGGCCTCGGGTGTCCAAGCCACCGAGGAAAACCGGGAACCACAAGCATTTCCGAAAAGAGGACTCCTGTGGGAATCCGCAGAGGTATGATTTGCGCACATCGCCCCAGAATTTTTTACCCAGACAGCCCGCAAAATCCGAAATGTGGGGGGAAAAAACGCTTTTTCCGCACATTTTGTTTGACGCACCCATCGAAACACGCCCCCAACAACACATGGCCTACCGTCACACGTGCCCACAGGTGTCCCGATGAAAACGGTACCTCACATGTGTGGGTGCACCTACCTGGCCGCCAAGGGGAAAGCCTAAAACACAAGTAACCCCAAGTCTGTTTTCAGAGCGAAATCTCAGACATTCTGCCGACCGGCACAACGTACAGATATGGGCCTCGGGTGTCCAAGCCACAGAGGAAAACAGTGAACCCCATGCATTTCCGAAAAGAGGACACCCGTGGAAATCCGCAGAGGTATGATTTGCGCACATCGCCCCAGATTTTATTACCCAGACAGCCCCGCAAAGTCCAAAATGTGGGGAAAAAAATGCTTTTTCCGCACATTTCGCTCGACGCACCCATCGAAACACGCCCCTAAAAACACATGGCCTACCGTCACGCATTCCCACAGGTGTCCCGATGAAAACGGTACCTCACATGTGTGGGTGCACCTACCTGGCCGCCAGGGGGAAAGCCTAAAACACAAGTAACCCCAAGTCTGTTTTCAGAGCGAAATCTCAGACTTTCTTCCGACCGGCACAACGTACAGATATGGGCCTCGGGTGTCCAAGCCACCGAGGAAAACAGGGAACCCCATGCATTTCCGAAAAGAGGATACCCGAGGGAATCCGCAGAGGTATAATTTGCGCACATCGGCCCAGAATTTTTTATCCAGACAGCCCCGCAAAGTACGAAATGTCAGGAAAAAAACACTTTTTCCGCACATTTCGCTCGACGCACCCATCGAACCACACTCCCAACAACACATAGCCTACCATTACGCGTTCCCACAGGTGTCCCGATGAAAACGATACCTCACATGTGTGGGTGCACCTACCTGGCCGCCAAGGGGAAAGCCTAAAACACGAGTAACCCCAAGTCTGTTTTCAGAGCGAAATCTCAGACATTCTGCCGACCGGCACAACATACAGATATGGGCCTCGGGTGTCCAAGCCACCGAGGAAAACAGGGAACCACATGCATTTCCAAAAAGAGGAATCCCGTGGGAATCCGCAGAGGTATGATTTGCGCACATCGCCCGAGATTTTTTTACCCAGACAGCCCCGCAAAGTCCGAAATGTGGGGGAAATAACACTTTTTCCGCACATTTTGTTCGACGCACCCATCGAAGCACACCCCCAACAACACATGGCCTACTGTCACGCGTGCTCACAGGTGTCCCGATGAAAACGGTACCTCACATGTGTGGGTGCACCTACCTGGCCGCCAAGGGGAAAGCCTAAAACACAAGTAACCCCAAGTCTGTTTTCAGAGCGAAATCTCAGACATTCTGCCGACCGGCACAACGTACAGATATGGGCCTCGGGTGTCCAAGCCACAGAGGAAAACAGTGAACCCCATGCATTTCCTAAACGAGGATACCTGTGGAAATCCGCAGAGGTATGATTTGCGCACATCGCCCCAGATTTTATTACCCAGACAGCCCCGCAAAGTCCAAAATGTGGGGAAAAAAACACTTTTTCCGCACATTTCGCTCGACGCACCCATCGAAACACGCCCCTTAAAACACATGGCCTACCGTCACGCATTCCCACAGGTGTCCCGATGAAAACAGTACCTCACATGTGTGGGTGCACCTACCTGGCCGCCAGGGGGAAAGCCTAAAACGCAAGTAACCCCAAGTCTGTTTTCAGAGCGAAATCTCAGACATTCTGCCGACCGGCACAACGTACAGATATGGGCCTCGGGTGTCCAAGCCACCGAGGAAAACAGGGAACCCCATGCATTTCCGAAAAGAGGATACCCGAGGGAATCCGCAGAGGTATAATTTGCGCACATCGGCCCAGAATTTTTTATCCAGACAGCCCCGCAAAGTACGAAATGTCAGGAAAAAAACACTTTTTCCGCACATTTCGCTCGACGCACCCATCGAACCACACTCCCAACAACACATAGCCTACCGTCACGCGTTCCCACAGGTGTCCCGATGAAAACGATACCTCACATGTGTGGGTGCACCTACCTGGCCGCCAAGGGGAAAGCCTAAAACACGAGTAACCCCAAGTCTGTTTTCAGAGCGAAATCTCAGACATTCTGCCGACCGGCACAACGTACAGATATGGGCCTCGGGTGTCCAAGCCACCGAGGAAAACAGGGAACCACATGCATTTCCAAAAAGAGGACTCCCGTGGGAATCCGCAGAGGTATGATTTGCGCACATCGCCCGAGATTTTTTTACCCAGACAGCCCCGCAAAGTCCGAAATGTGGGGGAAAAAACACTTTTTCCGCACATTTTGTTCGACGCACCCATCGAAGCACACCCCCAACAACACATGGCCTACTGTCACGTGTGCCCACAGGTGTCCCGATGAAAACGGTACCTCACATGTGTGGGTGCACCTACCTGGCCGCCAAGGGGAAAGCCTAAAACACAAGTAACCCCAAGTCTGTTTTCAGAGCGAAATCTCAGACATTCTGCCGACCGGCACAACGTACAGATATGGGCCTCGGGTGTCCAAGCCACAGAGGAAAACAGTGAACCCCATGCATTTCCTAAAAGAGGATACCTGTGGGAATCCGCAGAGGTATGATTTGCGCACATCGCCCCAGATTTTATTACCCAGACAGCCCCACAAAGTCCAAAATGTCAGGAAAAAAGATGCTTTTTCCGCACATTTCGCTCGAAGCACCCATCGAAACACGCCCCCAACAACACATGGGCTACCGTCACGTGTTCGCACAGGTGTCCCAATGAAAACGGTACCTCACATGTGTGGGTGCACCTACCTGGCCGCCAAGGGGAAAGCCTAAAACACAAGTAACCCCAAGTCTGTTTTCAGAGCAAAATCTCAGACATTCTGCAGACTGACACAACGTACAGATATGGGCCTCGGGTGTTCAAGCCACCAAGGAAAACAGGGAACCCCATGCATTTCCGAAAAGAGGACACCCGTGGGAATCCGCAGAGGTATGATTTGCGCACATCGCCCCAGACTTTATTACCCAGACAGCCTTTAAAGTCCGAAATGTGGGGAAAAAAACGCTTTTTCCGCACATTTTGCCTAACACACCCATTGAAACACGCCCCAAACAACACATGGCCTACCATCACGTGTTCCCACAGGTGTCCCAATGAAAACAGTACATCACATGTGTGGGTGCACCTACCTGGCTGCCAAGGGGAAAGCCTAAAACACAAGTAACCCCAAGTCTGTTTTCAGAGCGAAATCTCAGACATTCTGCCGACCGGCACAACGTACAGATATGGGCCTCGGGTGACCAAGCCACAGAGGAAAACAGGGAACCCCACGCATTTCCAAAAAGAGGACACCCGTGGGAATCCGCAGAGGTATGATTTACGCACATCGCCCCAGATTTTTTTACCCAGACAGCCCCGCAAAGTCCGAAATGTGGGGGGAAAAAACACTTTTTCCGCACATTTCGTTCGATGCACCCATCGAAACACGCCCCCAACAACACATGGCCTACCGTCACGCGTTCCCAAAGGTGTCCCAATGAAAACGGTACCTCACATGTGTGGGTGCACCTACCTGGCCGCCAAGGGGAAAGCCTAAAACTCAAGTAACCCCAAGTCTGTTTTCAGAGCGAAATGTCAGACATTCTGCTGACCGGCACAACGTACAGATATGGGCCTCGGGTGTCCAAGCCACCGAGGAAAACAGGGAACCCCATGCATTTCCGAAAAGAGGATACCCGAGGGAATCCGTAGAGGTATAATTTGCGCACATCGGCCCAGAATTTTTTATCCAGACAGCCCCGCAAAGTCCGAAATGTCAGGAAAAAAACACTTTTTCCGCACATTTCGTTCGATGCACCCATCGAAACACGCCCCCAACAACACATGGCCTACCGTCACGCGTTCCCACAGGTGTCCCGATGAAAACGATACCTCACATGTGTGGGTGCACCTACCTGGCCGCCAAGGGGAAAGCCTAAAACACGAGTAACCCCAAGTCTGTTTTCAGAGCGAAATCTCAGACATTCTGCCGACCGGCACAACGTACAGATATGGGCCTCTGGTGTCCAAGCCACCGAGGAAAACCGAGAACCACATGCATTTCCGAAAAGAGGACTCTTGTGGGAATCCGCAGAGGTATGATTTGCGCACATCGCCCCAGAATTTTTTACCCAGACAGCCCGCAAAATCCGAAATGTGGGGGGAAAAAACGCTTTTTCCGCACATTTTGATTGACGCACCCATCGAAACACGCCCCCAACAACACATGGCCTACCGTCACACGTGCCCACAGGTGTCCCAATGAAAACGGTACCTCACATGTGTGGGTGCACCTACCTGGCCGCCAAGGGGAAAGCCTAAAACACAAGTAACCCCAAGTCTGTTTTCAGAGCGAAATCTCAGACATTCTGCCGACCGGCACAACGTACAGATATGGGCCTCGGGTGTCCAAGCCACAGAGGAAAACAGTGAACCCCATGCATTTCCGAAAAGAGGACACCCGTGGAAATCCGCGGAGGTATGATTTGCGCACATCGCCCCAGATTTTATTACCCAGACAGCCCCACAAAGTCCAAAATGTCAGGAAAAAAACGCTTTTTCGCACATTTCGCTTGAAGCACCCATCGAAATACGCCCCCAACAACACATGGGCTACCGTCACGCGTTCCCACAGGTGTCCCAATGAAAACGGTACCTCACATGTGTGGGTGCACCTACCTGGCCGCCAAAGGGAAAGCCTAAAACACAAGTAACCCCAAGTCTGTTTTCAGAGCAAAATCTCAGACATTCTGCCGACCGGCACAACGTACAGATATGGGCCTCGGGTGTTCAAGTCACCAAGGAAAACAGGGAACCCCATGCATTTCCGAAAAGAGGACACCCGTGAGAATCCGCAGAGTTATGATTTGTGCACATCGCCCCAGAATTTATTACCCAGACAGCCCTGCAAAGTCCGAAATGTGGGGGAAAAAATGCTTTTTCTGCACATTTCGCTCGGCGCACTCATCGAAACACGCCCCCAACAACACGTGGCCTACCGTCCCGCGTTCCCACAGGTGTCCTGATGAAAACGGTACCTAACATGTGTGGGTGCACCTACCTGGCCGCCAAGGGGAAAGCCTAAAACACAAGTTACCCCAAGTCTGTTTTCAGAGCGAAATCTCAGACATTCTGCCGACCGGCACAACGTACAGATATGGGCCTCGGGTGTCCAAGCCACCGAGGAAAACAGGGAACCCCATGCATTTCCAAAAAGAGGACACCCGTGGGAATCCTCAGAGGTATGATTTGTGCACATCGCCCCAGATTTTATTACCCAGACAGCCCCGCAAAGTCCGAAATGTGGGGGAAAAACGCTTTTTCCGCACATTTTGCTCGACGCACCCATCGAAACACGCCCCAAACAACACATGGCCTACCATAACGCGTTCCCACAGGTGTTCCGATGAAAACAGTACCTCACATGTGTGGGTGCACCTACCTGGCTGCCAAGGGGAAAGCCTAAAACACAAGTAACCCCAAGTCTGTTTTCAGAGCGAAATCTCAGACATTCTGCAGACCGGCACAACATACAGATATGGGCCTCGGGTGACCAAGCCACAGAGGAAAACAGGGAACCCCATGCATTTCCGAAAAGAGGACACCCGTGGCAATCCGCAGAGGTATGATTTGCGCACATCGCCCCAGAATTTTTTACCCAGACAGCCCCGCAAAGTCCGAAATGTCGGGAAAAAAAACACTTTTTCCGCACATTTTGCTTGACGCACCCATCGAAACACACCCCCAACAACACATGGCCTACTGTCACGCATTCCCACAGGTGTCCCGATGAAAACGGTACCTCACATGTGTGGGTGCACCTTCCTGGCAGCCAAGGGGAAAGCCTAAAACACAAGTAACCCCAAGTCTGTTTTCAGAGCGAAATCTCAGACATTCTGCCGACCGGCACAACGTACAGATATGGGCCTCGGGTGCCAAAGCCACCGAGGAAAACAGGGAACCCCATGCATTTCTGAAAAGAGGACACCCGTGGGAATCTGCAAAGGTATGATTTGCGCACATCGCCCCAGAATTTTTTTACCCAGACAGCCCCGCAAAGTCCGAAATGTGGGGGGGAAAAACACTTTTCCCGCACATTTCGTTCGATGCACCCATCGAAACACGCCCCCAACAACCATTGGCCTACAGTCACGCGTTCCCACAGGTGTCCCAATGAAAACGGTACCTCACATGTGTGGGTGCACCTACCTGGCCGCCAAGGGGAAAGCCTAAAACACAAGTAACCCCAAGTCTGTTTTCAGAGCGAAATCTCAGACATTCTGCCGACCGGCACAACGTACAGATATGGGCCTCGGGTGTTCAAGCCACCGAGGAAAACAGGGAACCCCATGCATTTCCGAAAAGAGGACACCCGTGGGAATCCGCAGAGTTATGATTTGTGCACATCGCCCCAGAATTTATTACCCTGACAGCCCCGCAAAGTCCGAAATGTGGGGGAAAAAAACGCTTTTTCCGCACATTTCGCTCGGCGCACCCATCGAAACACACTCCCAACAACATGTGGCCTACCGTCCCGCGTTCCCACAGGTGTCCCGATGAAAACGGTACCTAACATGTGTGGGTGCACCTACCTGGCCGCCAAGGGGAAAGCCTAAAACACAAGTTACCCCAAGTCTGTTTTCAGAGCGAAATCTCAGACATTCTGCGGACCGGCACAACATACAGATATGGGCCTCGGGTGTCCAATCCACCGAGGAAAACAGGGAACCCCATGCATTTCCGAAAAGCGGACACCCGTGGGAATCTGCAAAGGTATGATTTCCACACATCGCCCCAGAATTGTTTACCCAGACAGCCCCGCAAAGTCCGAAATGTGGGGGGAAAAAACGCTTTTTCCGCACATTTCGTTCGACGCACCCATCGAAACACGCCCCCAACAACACATGGCCTACCGTCACGCGTTCCCACAGGTGTCCCGATGAAAACAGTTCCTCACATGTGTGGGTGCACCTACCTGGCCGCCAAGGGGAAAGCCTAAAACACAAGTAACCCCAAGTCTGTTTTCAGAGCGAAATCTCAGACATTCTGCAGACCGGCACAACGTACAGATATGGGCCTCGGGTGTCCAAGCCACCGAGGAAAACAGGGAACCCCATGCATTTCCGAAAAGAGGACACCCGTGGGAATCCGCAGAGGTATGATTTGCGCACATCGCCCCAGATTTTATTACCCAGACAGCCCCACAAAGTCCAAAATGTCGGGAAAAAAACACTTTTTCCGCACATTTCGCTCAAAGCACCCATCGAAACATGCCCCCAACAACACATGGCCTTCCGTCACACGTTCCCACAGGTGTCCCGATGAAAACGGTACCTCACATGTGGGGATGCACCTCCCTGGCCGCCAAGGGGAAAGCCTAAAACACAAGTAACCCCAAGTCTGTTTTCAGAGCTAAATCTCAGACATTCTGCCAACCGGCACAACGTACAGATATGGGCCTCGGGTGTCCAAGCCACCGAGGAAAACAGGGAACCCCATGCATTTCCGAAAAGAGGACACCCGTGGGAATCCGCAGAGGTATGATTTGCGCACATTGCCCCAGAATTTTTTACTCAGACAGCCTGGCAAAGTCCGAAATGTGGGGAAAAAAACACTTTTTCCGCACACTTTGCTCGACGCACCCATCGAAACACGCCCCAAACAACACAATGCCTACCGTCACGCGTTCCCACAGGTGTCCCGATGAAAACGGTACCCCACACGTGTGGGTGCACCTACCTGGCCGCTAAGGGGAAAGCCTTAAACACAAGTAACCCCAAGTCTGTTTTCAGAGCGAAATCTCAGACATTCTGCCGACCGGCACAACATACAGATATGGGCCTCGGGTGTTCAAGCCACCGAGGAAAACAGGGAACCCCATGCATTTCCGAAAAGAGGACACCCGTGGGAATCCGCAGAGTTATGATTTGTGCACATCGTCCCAGAATTTATTACCCTGAGAGCCCTGCAAAATCCGAAATGTGGGGGAAAAAAACGCTTTTTCCGCACATTTCGCTCGGCGCATCCATCGAAACACGCCCCCAACAACACATGGCCTACCGTCCTGCGTTCCCACAGGTGTCCCGATGAAAACAGTACCTAACATGTGTGGGTGCACCTACCTGGCCGCCAAGGGGAAAGCCTAAAACACAAGTTACCCCAAGTCTGTTTTCAGAGCGAAATCTCAGACATTCTGCGGACCGGCACAACGTACAGATATGGGCCTCGGGTGTCCAATCCACCGAGGAAAACAGGGAACCCCATGCATTTCCGAAAAGAGGACACCCGTGGGAATCCGCAGAGGTATGATTTGCGCACATCGCCCCAGATTTTATTACCCGGACAGCCCCGCAAAGTCCGAAATGTGGGGAAAAAAATGCTTTTTCCGCACATTTTGCTCGACGCACCCATCGAAACATGCCCCAAACAACACATGGCCTACCATCACGCGTACCCACAGGTGTCCCAATGAAAACGGTACCTCACATGTGTGGGTGCACCTACCTGGCCGCCAAGGGGAAAGCCTAAAACACAAGTTACACCAAGTCTGTTTTCAGAGCGAAATCACAGACATTCTGCCGACCGGCACAACGTACAGATATGGGCCTCGGGTGTCCAAGCCACTGAGGAAAACAGGGAACCCCATGCATTTCCGAAAAGAGGACACCCGTGGGAATATTGCGACCGACGGCTTGTGTCCAATTCCCATGAGCAGAATGAGACCACAAAACTGTCTCATTTCAACATTGTTTGTGGGTACCCATGCTTGTGCTCTGGAGTGGGGTTTCAGAGTGGGACCCCTAGACCTCATGAACAGTGCAGCGTATAAATTGGTTTGCTGAACCACATCTGCAATGAACCCATCATCAACAAAAAGGTTGAAAAAATCAATAGGCTGAAACCCTTCTGTGTTCACTGTGCACCCTGATATACCAGTGAAAGGGGGCACAACAAGCTGAGCCATTGCTGGAGGCACCCAGAGCGGCTCTTGAGTCATTTCAGGAACTGCCACATTGCGTAGCCGTCTTGCACGTCCCCTCCCCCTTACAGGTCCTCTGCGTGTGGGAAGTGTGCGAAAAGGTGGACGCACTATTCCTTCCTCTTCGTCATCAGATGATGACGATGATGAGTGGGAGGAGGGACTTTCGTCAATGGCCATCTCACTTCCCCAATCACTTCCCTCTTGCCCCTTAGAAGCACTATCTGTTTCAGAATTCATGTACACATCTGTGCCTTGCTCTGAGCCAGACATTGATCGCCGAGAAGCCATAAGTACCTTCGCTATGGAACCCTTCACTGCCCAAAGACCAGATGAAGACTGAAACAATAAGTATATGTGCTTCTGAAAGTATGGAACGTAGCACAGTAAGTGGTATTCAGTGCCACAAACCTACTCCACACAAGTACACCAAAATGTCCAGACTTTGCTCACAAACTGTAGCTGCCCTCTGCAATATGACGTACTCCCTGCACGCTACAATAAACGGAGTAGTACTTTGCAAACACTCACGTGAAATGCTAAGGACCAGCTGACTGCTTTCCTACAAGTGGGTAGACAGCTACAACACACCTGCACCTAAAAGAAAGACAACAAAAAATCTATGGACAATGTACTATTTCGCTAAACTGTACAGAAATACAAGCGTGGGGACGAGGATTTCAGTCACACTACCGATTCAGAAACAGCCAACATGCTTTTCACCATGCCCTCCTCCATGGGATGCTTGTGGATGGGAAATCGAGGTGAGAAGCAACCATGCAACGTATTAGTGAATGGGTGAGTTGAAAATCCATAGGCAATGAAGAAGCAGAAAGGGAAGATAAATAAAGTACACGGCTGGCCCTTCCGGGCAACTGCTGGCACACTTTTGACAAAAACACCTGCTCACTCACATAGGGGTGTCTTTTGTAAGGGGAAAGCTCACAAGGACAAAATTAATGCAAGGCCAAGCAAATTGATGTAGGCTGAAGCAAGTGGTGATGGGTAGCTAAGAAATAATCAGCACAAACATACTGAATGCTTTGACATGCCATGAATGCAAACAATTGCTAGGAAGTGGAAGTCTCACTGCCAACATACTACCATTTTTATTCACTTTTCACATCTTCCAGTGCGTCCATCAGTCACTGGGCAAACCCCCCCTAAAATAGCGTCTGGGCAAAATCCATTATTTTTCCAATGAACAGCTCCATGCCTGTTTTGGAAAGGTGCACCCCAATTCTGTGAAACATCACAGCACCTTTGATATTGACATGGTGAATGGTCCGTATTCTGGTGTTGCCCTCTGTCAGTCTAGTGAACTCGCCATTCAGTTTCCACACCGAGCGGTTGATGGCCCTTCTATTCCCTTGAGTTCTCCAATCCATCCTGGGAATCATCTGGGACCAGGCCACCACAGTGTTTGGAAACCTCTGTGCAATCCATTCAAGGTCTGCCATGAGCTGCTCCCGTACCCCCTTCTGTCCCACAGACGCAAAATCATTTCCTCCCAGGTGCACCACTATAAGGTCAGGGGGGGGCCTCTCCTTTTGCTTGGGCAGCGATGATGGCTCCTCGGAGCTGGTGAAGGCTCATCCCCCCCACCCCAAACCAATGCACTGCAGGGCCATCCCTTCCAAACCCAGATGTAGGTGGCCCTCGGAAAAGTTGTGCAGCCCTTTGGATATAAGAGTGGCCGAAAATCCACACAACCCTCATCCTCACTAGGAAATGGAAACAGGAAAACCCCCATGATTATGGCTACACATACATTTTACCAAATTACACAACAATTGCGTCAATACATGACCCTTGTAACAATCCCAGACACACACTTCACCCATTCAGAACGCACCTCTCATTTGAGATAACAGCAGGTTGACACATAATTGCCACATTATTTTCAGGGGAAAGAGGTGAAGAAGATAGTATGTCACCTTGTGCCAATAACACAGTTGTGCTGGCGCAATTGTAATCAGTAAAAGTTGTCTGCTCCTGTGGCCCACCGCCTGCACAGCACGGTGGTAAGGTGACTTGCACATGCTACATCCTTACACTTTGGCAGGGTGACTAGTCTGACAGAGGATAAGAAGTCCACAGGAAGTGTGCTTTGTACGCTCTCTGAATATAGGTACCCTGACAGAATGTGCCACATTTACCACAAATGGGTGCACCTTCAGACACTTTCATTGTGAGTGTTTCGGCCATAGCTCCAGGACCACTGGTGAACTTGGAGGCACTCGACTACCAAGGAAGGGAGGTGGCCAAGGTCACACCCATCACCCACCACCACCCTACATCCCTTCCTGGCCAGCACTACAGCTTTCCTCTCCAGGAAGGGATTGGACCCTGCCAGGGCACCCTGCACCCACTGCTGAATTTGGGGGACAAAATATCCACCTGGGGGACGGACGCCCAAGGCCAATGACACCCCCCCTCTCTAGCTACCCTGCGTTACAGTTTTTCCCCCTGCAAAAGGATGGGGACCCTGACAGGGCACACTGGGACCACTGCTGGAATTGGACCACAGAAATGGTGAACTTTGCAATGAAAGGAAGGAGCTCTGTAACAAGTGTGCATAGCATGGTCAGAAAAAATGACCATCTATATAACTACTGGAAAAAAAATTGAAAATTTGCTGCTACTTATGTCGGCCAAACCTTTCCTTCTGCAAAGCAGCTGCCTTCCTCAATGCAAGGCACACCCAACACTGGCCCCCGACCCTCCCCACTACCCTTTCCCACCCTTATCACTGACAATGCAGCCACAATTCCTTCCACCGCAGTAACCCTCCACCCCCACATTACCAAGTAATAAATGTTGTACTTACATAAGTCAGCAATAGCTTTTCAGTAGCCGCAACTGCAAAGGAAACATTAAAGAATTACATTCAATGCTTTGCCTACCAATAACACATCCAAACTGTCTGGCAACTATCTGTACATTTTTCACTTCCTTCCATTTTTCACTTTGTCACCTTGTGCCAATAACACAGTTGTGCTGGGGCAATCGTAATCAGTAAAGGTTGTCTGCTCCTGTGGCCCACCGCCTGCACTGCACGGTGGTATGGTGACTTGCACATGCTACACCATTACACTTTGGCAGGGTGACTAGTCTGACAGAGGATATGACCTGTGCAGCAAGGGTGCTTTGTAACCTCTCCGAATATGGTTACTCTGACAGAATGTGCGCCATTCATCACACATGCATGCACATTTGGACACTTTGATTGTGAGAAATTGGGGCGCAGCTCCTGAAGTACTCGTGAACTTGGGGCCATTCGACTACCAAGGCAGAGAGGCAGCCAAGGTCACACACATCAACCACCACCACCCTACATCTCTGCCTGGCCAGCACTGCAGCTTTCCCCTCTAGGACGGGATGGGGACCATGCCGGGGCACCCTGCACCTACTGCTGCTTTTGAGGGACAAAATATCCATCTGGGAGATGGACGCCCAAGGCCAATGACTTCACCCCCCACCCCTCCTGCCCCTCTAGCTACTCTGCGTTACAGCTTTTCCCCCTGCAAAAGGATGGGGACCCTGGCGGGGCTCACTGGGACAACTGCTGGAAAAGGACCACAGAAATGGGGATCGTTGCAGTAAAAGTAGTGTTCTCTGTATCAAGTGTGCGTACCATGCTTAGAAAAAAATGACCATCTGCATTACTACCGGCAACATTTTTGAAAAGGAGCTGCTACTTATGTCGGCCAATTTTTCCTTCTGCAAAGCAGCCACCTTCCTCAATGCAAGGCACGCCCATCACTGGCCCCCGAACCGCCCCACTACCCTTTCTCACCCATACCACTGACACTGCAGCCACAGTTTCTCCCACCACAGTAACCCTCCACCCGCACATTACCAAGTAATATATGTGGTACTTACATAAGTCAGCAAAAGCTTTTCAGTAGCCGCAACTGCAACGGAAACATAAAAGAATTACATTCAGTGCTTTGCCTACCAATAACACATCCAAACTGTCTGGCATATATCTGTACATTTTTCAGCTCCTTCCAGCACATACATGAAACTTCTCAGTCATCTACCTCCACAGAAGGCTAGACTGCACAGTGATAGCAAACTGGCATAAGACCAATGGGTGTATGGCAACCCCCAGCACACAAAAAAAAACATTGCACAGATGGCTAAGTGGCAAACTTCCCTTCCAGGGAAACAGCACTGTTCAGCTGCACTGGGGGGCGTTTTGTGCGCTACCCCAGCAAGTGTGTTCCTGGCCACCCCAATACCTCCCCAGAGCACCCACTTCCTTCACAACACCAACACTACATGCCCTATTCACCCCCATCCCAATAGCAATGTGCCCTCCACCCACTATAAAATGTTGGAATAACCAAAATGTCATACGTACATAACAAGGGAGAAGCTTGAACTGCTCAAGACCTGTAAAGGGAAAAACAAAACATATATTATCTGTGTCAGCCCACCCAAATACCAGACCACCCATATTGGCCCCTCCTGTTGCATTGGCCAGTACGTTTTGGGCATCCCGGCGCCAGACTGGCACACCAATGTGCCCCTCTACGCCAAGGCAGGTATAGTAAACGAAGAACACAATTCAAAATGGCAGGCTGCCCTTTTGCGGGGGCGGAGGGGCCCCCTACACCGCTGTGGAATTTTCTAACGTGAAGGGGGTGCACCTCTCCACCACCACCCTAATTGGAGGGGCGGCCCATCTCATGTAGCCCTCCCCAGGGGCAGATAAGGGGGGAGGCTGTCCTGCACTCCTCCCTGGGCTCAGGCGTCCGTTCCTAGGAGCAGATATCTGGTCCCAGAGTGGGCTGCATGACATGGCACCCACTCCATTGTGGGTGTGGGGGGTTAACGCCCCATCCCATTAGAAACTTTCCCGACCTTTTGGGGTGCCCCACCGCCCCCCTAAAAAGCGTTCCACCATTTTCACTTTTTTCCTTTGGTAACCCAACTCCCCTTTGTGCACAGGGGCACATTGGTGTGCCAATCTGGCGCCGGGGTGCCCAAACCTTACTGCCCCATCTATTGGGGGGCCTGTCCCAGCATTTTTGGGGGCCCTCTCCCCCCCACCCCAAATGGGTGGCGGGGGCACCTCATGCAGGCCTCCCTGGGCCTCCTCCAAACGGCTGCGTGAGGTACACCCCACCTCCATTTGGGGTGAGGAGGGAGAGGGCCACCACAAAAGGTGGGGCAGGACCCCCAATAGATAGGGCAGTAGGGTTTGGGCACCCTGGGGGCAGATAGCCACACTAATGTGGCCATCTGCACCAAGCAAAGTTGGGTAAACAAAAAACAAAATACAAATTCATAGGCTGCTTTTTAGGGGGGGCTGAGGGGCACCCTAAATTGGCAGTGAATGATGTACAGCAATGGGGGGTGTCCCTCAACCCCCCCACCCCAAATGGAGGGCCCCACCTCATGCAACCCTCCCTGGGGGCAGATATCTGCTCCTAGGAAGGGGCATCTGACCCCAGGGAGGGATGCATGAGGTGGGGCCCCCCCTATCTGCCCCTATGAGTGGTTCCATGGGCATGTGCCTCAGTCATGTTGCAGGACACACCAAATAACCCTCATCAGAGATTAGACAGGGCAACCTAACCCTATTGTCCCTTTAACAAGGATTCTTCAGTGGATTTAAACAGTTTGGATACCTGAAGATATGTTACGCTGTTACAGCAATGCTTGTTAGTTATTCAAACGTCTTCTTTTAACACATTTAAACTAACTCACCCTACCCACGGGTCACCTTAAGGGTCAGTTCTAGGCCCCTTTCTCTTTTCTTTGTACACATCACATCTCAGCCATTATCTCCTCTTTTGGTCCATCTCATCACTTCTATGACAATGACACTCAGCTGTTCCTTTTCTACATTTTCTCCAGAAATCCATCACACACTTTCAGCCTGCCTTGTCGCTATTAAATCCTGGATATCCTCCCACTTTCTTACTATTGACGCAGGGAAGACTGAGGAACTGTTCTTCCCTACAAACACTCTTCCTCCTCATCTTCCACCTCCCTTCATATCTTTTTCCCCTCTCCGAGCTCCCAATTTCAACTACAGACCGCAATCTTGGTCTCCACTTTGATTCAAATCTCTCCTTTTCCCATCACACCTCTTGTTCCTGTCGTTTTTACCTCCACAATATATGTAAGGCCTTCACATTCTCACTTTTCAAGCATCCAAACTTTTAATTTCCTGACTCTTCTATTGTTCTATCACTCTGCTTGGGCTCCCTAATTCTTGTCTTGCTCCTCTAAGATCAGTCTTTAATTCTTCTATTCTTCTGTTGTTCTCCCATATCAGGATTCTATTTTGTCTTCTCTTGCAGTACTTGGTTGGCTGCCCTTTTACTCTCAAATACAATTTTACTTTCTTTGTCTTGTCTTCAAATCTCTCTACGGTCTTGCTAGCTGCACTTATATCCTTCTACATCCCCTATGGCTCTCTTCGGTCTTCCTCTCAGTTTAGACTTTTGGTTCCTCGCCCCCCCTGTGCTCAGTCTTGTTTTCAATCTTATGAACTTCTTGCTCCCCTCCACTGGAATGCCCTCCCACTTTCTCATCACTGTCTACTCTCTCTTCCGGTTATCTAAAATCGCACTTACGTCAACACCCTTGAGCAGTCGCCTTCTGCACCAAATTGTTTATTCACTTTTATTGTACTGTGTTTCATTTTCATGTTCAGCGCTTTGATTTAAAGTGCTTAATAAAAGACAAATACAATAAAAATACAAACAAAGAATTACAATGCTTCTTTAACCAATATTTATTTAACACGACACTTTAATGTTTGACAATTAATGCAGAACATGATAGGGATGTCTATCATGGCTGAATTGCCTGGGGTGTGACATTTAGCCAACCCCAGATGCCAGCGAACAAACTACAATAGCCAGTGGACCTACCTATGGAATGATGCAGTGCCCACCATACCCCCATAATATCCTTAGGGTTGTATCACATATTAAATTAAACCAAAGCTCATTTTGAAATTATTCACATCAACACCTCACAGGTATTGTGCAGCAACATTTGTTTCCAGAAGCCAGCATTAATAAACCAACAATGATATTAGAACATATTTATGGTCAATGACGAGGCATAAGAGAATATTTAGTGTTGCATATTTGAGAAAGAAACACCATTTATTTGAATGTGCAAAGAATATGTTTTAAAAATAAATGATGTTTATGTTTATTAATAATAACATTGTTGTATTCTCATCTGTAAAGCTCCATTCACGAAACCAACATACAAATATAAACAGTACATTATCAGTGGCTACAAAGGGTCACTGAAAACTATTTTGCACAAATGTAATTTAATTACATTGTCACTGCTTTAATTAAGAGGTGCGTTGCAGCTGTATTTTGTTCTGTATGTGGCTCAAAAAGTAGCCATTGTCATGTCACCAGTGAAGTGGAATAATGGTTACAGTTTTGATGTCACTGCTTATATATTAGTACTGACATATATTATTTTCAAATGTATACTTGCAAACAATGCGTCCAAGAATTCCTTCAATATTCACAAAAACATACATTATGGTAGGGTTGACAAAATCCAGATACTATCTTCCCATAATCATGCACCTATTATGCTTTCCAAATATTCTCTATTTGCAACCCACACTAATTCTTCTTCCTTATTTTAGTTGTAAATAATTTGATAGCAAATATTTAACACATTGATGCCGATGCATTTAAATGCTGATATTCTGGCCGCATTATTTTTGGCAAACAGCAGGACAGATTGCACACCACGACTGTCCAGGACAATTGCATATTTCACAATCAGCTCACACATGCCATAAACACATGTAAAGTTATTTTGATGTTTTTCCTCACGCCATACAAACCTCAAAGTACAATATTGTACCATGTGCAGATGGTACACCCACGCCTAAGATTTCTTTACACTTTTTACAACTATTCTTGCATTTTTTCAGCATCCAGTTCTGCAGACACCGCACATCAAGGTGACCTACCCATGTATTCTATTCATTTACACTGAGCTTCTCAACCTGCGCCTTTGTATACCCAACTCAGAGCCTTCAACACAGGATGATAGCTATAATTTCAGCAGCACCCCCAATAGCCACCAACACATCTGGCAACTGCAGAACTGGGATTAGGAGATAACAAGGGTACAAGTAACCCTCCACCCCCACATTACCAAGTAATAAATGTTGTACTTACATAAGTCAGCAATAGCTTTTCAGTAGCCGCAACTGCAAAGGAAACATTAAAGAATTACATTCAATGCTTTGCCTACCAATAACACATCCAAACTGTCTGGCAACTATCTGTACATTTTTCACTTCCTTCCATTTTTCACTTTGTCACCTTGTGCCAATAACACAGTTGTGCTGGGGCAATCGTAATCAGTAAAGGTTGTCTGCTCCTGTGGCCCACCTCCTGCACTGCACGGTGGTATGGTGACTTGCACATGCTACACCATTACACTTTGGCAGGGTGACTAGTCTGACAGAGGATATGACCTGTGCAGCAAGGGTGCTTTGTAACCTCTCCGAATATGGTTACTCTGACAGAATGTGCGCCATTCATCACACATGCATGCACATTTGGACACTTTGATTGTGAGAAATTGGGGCGCAGCTCCTGAAGTACTCGTGAACTTGGGGCCATTCGACTACCAAGGCAGAGAGGCAGCCAAGGTCACACACATCAACCACCACCACCCTACATCTCTGCCTGGCCAGCACTGCAGCTTTCCCCTCTAGGACGGGATGGGGACCATGCCGGGGCACCCTGCACCTACTGCTGCTTTTGAGGGACAAAATATCCATCTGGGAGATGGACGCCCAAGGCCAATGACTTCACCCCCCACCCCTCCTGCCCCTCTAGCTACTCTGCGTTACAGCTTTTCCCCCTGCAAAAGGATGGGGACCCTGGCGGGGCTCACTGGGACAACTGCTGGAAAAGGACCACAGAAATGGGGATCGTTGCAGTAAAAGTAGTGTTCTCTGTATCAAGTGTGCGTACCATGCTTAGAAAAAAATGACCATCTGCATTACTACCGGCAACATTTTTGAAAAGGAGCTGCTACTTATGTCGGCCAATTTTTCCTTCTGCAAAGCAGCCACCTTCCTCAATGCAAGGCACGCCCATCACTGGCCCCCGAACCGCCCCACTACCCTTTCTCACCCATACCACTGACACTGCAGCCACAGTTTCTCCCACCACAGTAACCCTCCACCCGCACATTACCAAGTAATATATGTGGTACTTACATAAGTCAGCAAAAGCTTTTCAGTAGCCGCAACTGCAACGGAAACATAAAAGAATTACATTCAGTGCTTTGCCTACCAATAACACATCCAAACTGTCTGGCATATATCTGTACATTTTTCAGCTCCTTCCAGCACATACATGAAACTTCTCAGTCATCTACCTCCACAGAAGGCTAGACTGCACAGTGATAGCAAACTGGCATAAGACCAATGGGTGTATGGCAACCCCCAGCACACAAAAAAAAACATTGCACAGATGGCTAAGTGGCAAACTTCCCTTCCAGGGAAACAGCACTGTTCAGCTGCACTGGGGGGCGTTTTGTGCGCTACCCCAGCAAGTGTGTTCCTGGCCACCCCAATACCTCCCCAGAGCACCCACTTCCTTCACAACACCAACACTACATGCCCTATTCACCCCCATCCCAATAGCAATGTGCCCTCCACCCACTATAAAATGTTGGAATAACCAAAATGTCATACGTACATAACAAGGGAGAAGCTTGAACTGCTCAAGACCTGTAAAGGGAAAAACAAAACATATATTATCTGTGTCAGCCCACCCAAATACCAGACCACCCATATTGGCCCCTCCTGTTGCATTGGCCAGTACGTTTTGGGCATCCCGGCGCCAGACTGGCACACCAATGTGCCCCTCTACGCCAAGGCAGGTATAGTAAACGAAGAACACAATTCAAAATGGCAGGCTGCCCTTTTGCGGGGGCGGAGGGGCCCCCTACACCGCTGTGGAATTTTCTAACGTGAAGGGGGTGCACCTCTCCACCACCACCCTAATTGGAGGGGCGGCCCATCTCATGTAGCCCTCCCCAGGGGCAGATAAGGGGGGAGGCTGTCCTGCACTCCTCCCTGGGCTCAGGCGTCCGTTCCTAGGAGCAGATATCTGGTCCCAGAGTGGGCTGCATGACATGGCACCCACTCCATTGTGGGTGTGGGGGGTTAACGCCCCATCCCATTAGAAACTTTCCCGACCTTTTGGGGTGCCCCACCGCCCCCCTAAAAAGCGTTCCACCATTTTCACTTTTTTCCTTTGGTCACCCAACTCCCCTTTGTGCACAGGGGCACATTGGTGTGCCAATCTGGCGCCGGGGTGCCCAAACCTTACTGCCCCATCTATTGGGGGGCCTGTCCCAGCATTTTTGGGGGCCCTCTCCCCCCCACCCCAAATGGGTGGCGGGGGCACCTCATGCAGGCCTCCCTGGGCCTCCTCCAAACGGCTGCGTGAGGTACACCCCACCTCCATTTGGGGTGAGGAGGGAGAGGGCCACCACAAAAGGTGGGGCAGGACCCCCAATAGATAGGGCAGTAGGGTTTGGGCACCCTGGGGGCAGATAGCCACACTAATGTGGCCATCTGCACCAAGCAAAGTTGGGTAAACAAAAAACAAAATACAAATTCATAGGCTGCTTTTTAGGGGGGGCTGAGGGGCACCCTAAATTGGCAGTGAATGATGTACAGCAATGGGGGGTGTCCCTCAACCCCCCCACCCCAAATGGAGGGCCCCACCTCATGCAACCCTCCCTGGGGGCAGATATCTGCTCCTAGGAAGGGGCATCTGACCCCAGGGAGGGATGCATGAGGTGGGGCCCCCCCTATCTGCCCCTATGAGTGGTTCCATGGGCATGTGCCTCAGTCATGTTGCAGGACACACCAAATAACCCTCATCAGAGATTAGACAGGGCAACCTAACCCTATTGTCCCTTTAACAAGGATTCTTCAGTGGATTTAAACAGTTTGGATACCTGAAGATATGTTACGCTGTTACAGCAATGCTTGTTAGTTATTCAAACGTCTTCTTTTAACACATTTAAACTAACTCACCCTACCCACGGGTCACCTTAAGGGTCAGTTCTAGGCCCCTTTCTCTTTTCTTTGTACACATCACATCTCAGCCATTATCTCCTCTTTTGGTCCATCTCATCACTTCTATGACAATGACACTCAGCTGTTCCTTTTCTACATTTTCTCCAGAAATCCATCACACACTTTCAGCCTGCCTTGTCGCTATTAAATCCTGGATATCCTCCCACTTTCTTACTATTGACGCAGGGAAGACTGAGGAACTGTTCTTCCCTACAAACACTCTTCCTCCTCATCTTCCACCTCCCTTCATATCTTTTTCCCCTCTCCGAGCTCCCAATTTCAACTACAGACCGCAATCTTGGTCTCCACTTTGATTCAAATCTCTCCTTTTCCCATCACACCTCTTGTTCCTGTCGTTTTTACCTCCACAATATATGTAAGGCCTTCACATTCTCACTTTTCAAGCATCCAAACTTTTAATTTCCTGACTCTTCTATTGTTCTATCACTCTGCTTGGGCTCCCTAATTCTTGTCTTGCTCCTCTAAGATCAGTCTTTAATTCTTCTATTCTTCTGTTGTTCTCCCATATCAGGATTCTATTTTGTCTTCTCTTGCAGTACTTGGTTGGCTGCCCTTTTACTCTCAAATACAATTTTACTTTCTTTGTCTTGTCTTCAAATCTCTCTACGGTCTTGCTAGCTGCACTTATATCCTTCTACATCCCCTATGGCTCTCTTCGGTCTTCCTCTCAGTTTAGACTTTTGGTTCCTCGCCCCCCCTGTGCTCAGTCTTGTTTTCAATCTTATGAACTTCTTGCTCCCCTCCACTGGAATGCCCTCCCACTTTCTCATCACTGTCTACTCTCTCTTCCGGTTATCTAAAATCGCACTTACGTCAACACCCTTGAGCAGTCGCCTTCTGCACCAAATTGTTTATTCACTTTTATTGTACTGTGTTTCATTTTCATGTTCAGCGCTTTGATTTAAAGTGCTTAATAAAAGACAAATACAATAAAAATACAAACAAAGAATTACAATGCTTCTTTAACCAATATTTATTTAACACGACACTTTAATGTTTGACAATTAATGCAGAACATGATAGGGATGTCTATCATGGCTGAATTGCCTGGGGTGTGACATTTAGCCAACCCCAGATGCCAGCGAACAAACTACAATAGCCAGTGGACCTACCTATGGAATGATGCAGTGCCCACCATACCCCCATAATATCCTTAGGGTTGTATCACATATTAAATTAAACCAAAGCTCATTTTGAAATTATTCACATCAACACCTCACAGGTATTGTGCAGCAACATTTGTTTCCAGAAGCCAGCATTAATAAACCAACAATGATATTAGAACATATTTATGGTCAATGACGAGGCATAAGAGAATATTTAGTGTTGCATATTTGAGAAAGAAACACCATTTATTTGAATGTGCAAAGAATATGTTTTAAAAATAAATGATGTTTATGTTTATTAATAATAACATTGTTGTATTCTCATCTGTAAAGCTCCATTCACGAAACCAACATACAAATATAAACAGTACATTATCAGTGGCTACAAAGGGTCACTGAAAACTATTTTGCACAAATGTAATTTAATTACATTGTCACTGCTTTAATTAAGAGGTGCGTTGCAGCTGTATTTTGTTCTGTATGTGGCTCAAAAAGTAGCCATTGTCATGTCACCAGTGAAGTGGAATAATGGTTACAGTTTTGATGTCACTGCTTATATATTAGTACTGACATATATTATTTTCAAATGTATACTTGCAAACAATGCGTCCAAGAATTCCTTCAATATTCACAAAAACATACATTATGGTAGGGTTGACAAAATCCAGATACTATCTTCCCATAATCATGCACCTATTATGCTTTCCAAATATTCTCTATTTGCAACCCACACTAATTCTTCTTCCTTATTTTAGTTGTAAATAATTTGATAGCAAATATTTAACACATTGATGCCGATGCATTTAAATGCTGATATTCTGGCCGCATTATTTTTGGCAAACAGCAGGACAGATTGCACACCACGACTGTCCAGGACAATTGCATATTTCACAATCAGCTCACACATGCCATAAACACATGTAAAGTTATTTTGATGTTTTTCCTCACGCCATACAAACCTCAAAGTACAATATTGTACCATGTGCAGATGGTACACCCACGCCTAAGATTTCTTTACACTTTTTACAACTATTCTTGCATTTTTTCAGCATCCAGTTCTGCAGACACCGCACATCAAGGTGACCTACCCATGTATTCTATTCATTTACACTGAGCTTCTCAACCTGCGCCTTTGTATACCCAACTCAGAGCCTTCAACACAGGATGATAGCTATAATTTCAGCAGCACCCCCAATAGCCACCAACACATCTGGCAACTGCAGAACTGGGATTAGGAGATAACAAGGGTACACATGAAATGAACTACAGGAGAAAGAGAAGAAGCCAAATAGGGATAATGTTAAACAGTTCCTGAATGTCTGCCATCTTTAAAGAGTCATAGAAGTCGCAGTTTTTTACCACCAAATAAACTGAAAGCTGAGACTGTGAATGCAGAAACTCTTTTTTTTAATGAAAAGGTAAATTGGTTATTTATGCTTTCATGGAAAATGAAAAAGATACTATTGTACTTGTTTTGTTGAAAATCTATCAAACATATTATACCTGCATATGTCTGTATACTTTTTCCCATTGAATTTTAGGTGGCATGTCTTCACATTAAAATGTACATGTTAAATGTACAACTACGATACTCTTTGCAATGTATAGAAATTGCATACATTTAATGCCCTTTGTGAAAATTAATTCATTGGGATAAATGTAGCATGAATATCTTTGACTGTGCTGCTTTTTTACAGTGTGGAAACAGCAGCAATTTTGCAATGCTATTTTGTATTAGTAGTAAAAAACGTATTTTCTGCATCTGCCATAAAAGCACAAGATAAGACACCAAATGCAATATAACATCTAAAAACTGATGAAAGCAATACAATCAATAAAAATCAATTCATATGTGGCAGTTTAATGGCAGTGTATATTTCCTTCTTATGAATTTTAAGGTGGTTTGTGTGCCATTTAAATTATACATGTTTTACATTGGGACTGGTCACTTAAGGAAGGAACATGCTCCTTTGCAGGGGACATAGAACAAGGAAATGAATGAGATCTTCAACAGCACTCAGACAGACTATACACATTGTTGAGTCAGCCCCAAGAGCTGACAACCCCCGCAAGAGGGAGAACCCCCAACCTATCTTTCAAAAACAATGTACAAGCCTCCTTATCTGGTATGCAGTATAGGTTTTTTTCTTGACACAACGATTGTTTCAGCTCACAATATTTTACTTTAGTATCTACCCGACCGATCTCCAAGATTTCTGCCCTGTTTTACCAATCCTTATATTTTTGTTTAATGCATTCTCTCATTATCATGTGATCTTGAAAATTTGAATCAGACATTGGGGGGAAACCAAGTTTCCTAATTAGGCTGGAGACATATTTAAACCATGGTAATGTTCTAGCCCCATCTTGTGCAAGGACATCCAAAAAAGAGTCTCTATAAGTGCAGAGGGCTGGTGAAGTACACAACTTATGGTAATAAAAGGGGGGGCACAATTGGGTATCAAAAGCCACTCCGTCCACCCCAAGTCCTAATTTTAAAGGGACAGACAGGGCTCTTTTTGGTAGAAAGATGAGTCTTTTTTAGTATAATAGTTTCCTTTTACCCCAGTCTCACAGCATCAGCATGACCCCAAGTATTTGCCCCAAACACAGAAGATAAGTTGGCACATTCCATCTAAATCTCCAGTGCATAAAGCAATACATTTCCACCATAGTAGTGCATGAAGCACTGCACAGCCTCACCTTGCCTTGTATAATTAAGTGTGGATTTTTTTATATGTTTCCCCCTGTGACTTCCTGCATCTAGGCGAACCCTCAGATAGTCATACAATTCTACCATCTCTAACATGCTACTCCTCAGATGGATTGAGGAAAAATAATGACTGCACTCTTGGACCAGAGCATAACCTTAGTTTTAGAGCCCCGGACTGACTGATATTAAGTCAAACAGAATGAGTACTTTCTGAATGCCGGTTTTTGTTTTACTGATCAGAAACGTGTTATCAGTACATAGAAGAATACCCATTTTCCTCCCTCCTAGCATAGGTGCATCCATGTTGCAGCATTCACTCTCCTCTGCTATCTGGTTTATGGATAAATTAAAGAGGGCAGGAGCTATAACGCAACCATGCTAAATGCCCTTAGATACAGGAAAGGAGTTGGTCAAAACTTCACCTATGGTGGTACGCACTTGTGAATATGTACCAACGTGCATGACATGAATGGCCGCTAAGAGGGTAACAGGGACCACCATCTGGAATAGATAAACCCATAGCTTTGATCTAGGGATTGAATAAAAAGCTGCTCACAAATCAATAAAAACCGAAAAGAGGTTTTGGTTTCTGAGTCTCATGTATTTGTCACAGATTAGGGACAGCCTAAAGATTTGTTCCACTGGGCCAACACCTGGACGGAAATCTGCCTGCAGATCTGAAAGTACCTTGTTTGATGACATTCAATCCTCCAACCTATTTCCCATAAATCTTTGAGGCTACATCAATTAGGGAGATATCTGTGTAATTTTTAGGGAGTTGTTTTTACTCCCTTTTTTAAATACGGGGTTTTTAGTAGCCTCATGCCATGACTCAGGCACTAGGTTGGAGCTTGTCATATTTAAAATGACCTGCAATGGAACAGGGCTCCATCCTCCTACTTCTGCAATAAATAGCTTTATGGGTGTTGAGTCTGGCCCTGGCTCGTTTCAGTGAAAGAATTGCTTCCTTCACCTCCACTAAGGAGATGTATTTTGCACTACTGAATTCAAATAGAAATTAAAGTTTAGAATGTGTTTTTTAAGTATTTTCATTTTGTTTTTGTTTGATCCTTTTAAGTTTTGAAATGGTTACTTCACAGTTTAAATACTGTCAATATATACGATGTTTTTCATCGTGTATATTCGAGAATTTAAGAAAACGTTATCAGAATTTAAAGTGCTTAATGATTTCAATATGAAAATTGAATGTATAATATAGTTTCAAGGATCTTTCAAGGATCTTTTTGCACATATATAAGACTGAAGTTCATCTGTGAAAATAATGCATTTATTTTTTGCACTAAACAGTGTTAAATATGCAAGTGGTGTTAATAGTGAACTACTAAATGTAGTACCACATTTCAACACTTGCTGAAAATCTAACTTCTGATCGGGTGGTGTGTGGTATTTCCAAAAATACTTGGGCCGCTCATAACCTGAAAACCTGTGATCCAATGCAGAGCCAAAATCATGTGTGCCAAAGGTTACCAAGGTAGGTTCTCTGGTCTGCCATCATGTAAAGGAGGCAGATTTTACATCGATAATTATGAAGCTTAAACCATCTACGGCCATGGGCCCTGATGGTTTCTGCAACACAGGCCTTAAAAACGACCCCATGCACTGGGCTGAACTATTACGAACACCGTTCTATCAAGTCTGTGAAACTGGTTGCTATCTTCCCACATGGTTGGAATCTATCCTGATACCAGTTTATAAGAAAGGGCTATGATCAGACCTTCATTATTATCGTTTACGGGCCATGTTGGACAGCAGCTCAAAGACTTTTTGCAGCTATGGTCTATTACAAAATGTATACTAAACAGCACACAGATGGGTTTTAGGAAGAGGCATTGCACAAGCCATGCAATTGGGGTGCTCCTTACCCTCATATCGGACACCTTACGTGACTCGGGCTCAAAACTCTACATGTGTTTTGTGGACTTCAGTTCGCATTTGACACTGTGGACAGGGGCAGATTATTGGGCCAAATGAGTGCTTGGGATCTGGATTCTTCCTTGATATACTTTATTAGCCTCCTGCATGGAAACACTGTGGTAAGGGTTAGGCTAACACAGGATGGCGCACTCACGAGACCTTTCCATACCAATGTTGATTTCAAGCAGGGCTCTGTCCTGGCACCACTGCTAAACAATCTATTTGTGGCAGACTTTTCTTCTGCCCTAGAAGCTGCACATGACTATCTACTGAGTTATGGGGGTAAGAATATAAACAGTATTACCTATGCGGAAGACACTGTTATATCTGTTCACCTTTGGGCCTCCAACATTAGCTGGAGACTTTGCTGGAATGTGCTGATCTAAATGGTTTGCAGGTCAACATAGGAGAGATGAAGATTATGACCATAGGCAAGGGGGCCTGTCGGGGGAAGCGGATCACCTGGAGACCTTTAAATATTTTGGCATGCATATTTCCCACAGATTAGGCAGTAAATGCCATTTGAAAGTGATCTCCTCACTGGCGTGGATAAAATGGTTAACATTGAAGAATGTGTTTGATAGACAAGGAGGAAGATCGATGGAGGCAAAACATTCTGCATACAAGGTATCGGAGGTATCCTGGATCCTGGATGCTCTGGAAACATTGCCTATAGGATCAGTATCATGGCTTCAGAGTCTTGAGAGTCAGCTTTTAAGTTCGCTGCTAGGCCTCCCGAACTCAGTTCCAGTTGAAGCCATGTGACTGGAATTGGGGCTGCCTTCTTTACACATACTCTGGCAACTGGCTGTCTGCAAAATATGGGGTTCTATATTTTTCAGTGACGAGGGAAGAGGAAGACGTCTGGACCTAACTAAGCACCACAGACATTGTTGTGGGTGCAGTGTATGGTTCATAGATATGCAAAATGTGGTTGTGAATCACTGTATGAATGTAGGCATGAAGAGTCTGCCGTGATATCTTGGGGAGGTACATGTGATGAAAAAGAGTTCTGATGGTATTTCTGCTTATTTGCAAGGTAATCAATGGATTGTATCCACTCGTATCCAATCCATTGATTACCTTGGAAATAAGCGGAAATACCATATGTTCTCCACTCAAGGAATGAACAGAGATAATCCCTGTAATTACTTGGTCAAAGTTTATTCCCCCGATTGGTGCATGTTATCTTTTCCTTGCGCCTTGAAACACTACTGGTCTATGTAAATACAGGGGCCTGGACTGGTCTTAAAAGTAATTAGCGATTGTGCTGTATACGTGGCTGTTGAATCGATGAGGCATCTGCTTAGTCAATGCAGTCTGCTCCATACACTACATGAACAGGTGTATCATGCGAGTGTGGACTATACATCAGAACAGTTATGGAGTTTAATCTATAGGGCAAAATCCCTGGTTATGACTGATGATACACCACATCTGTCAAATTGTGTGGGAAAAAAAATGGTTATTCTATAAGGTTACAATTAAAACATTACTGACCCACAAACTGGTGATGTTTTCCTTTTACGAAATGAAATGTTTTGGCCTAGGTCAACTTTTCTAATTTTAGCTATTTTGTTTTTGTGATGAAATGTTGTGTAAATGTCTTATTTGCTGTGTTTAGTGTAAAGGTCATGTGTGGCCTAGACACTTAAAAAAGAAAAAACATCTTACTTCCACATGAGGTGCACAGGATGATATATGAAGTGTTGAATTAAGGATGGAGGGATGATTGATAGGTGCTGTTGGGTTGTCCATGAAGGGTAGGAAGAGAGAAAAACAGGACGATGCAGTACCATAGAGTTCTAAGAAACAGGTTCTTCAGAAAGAAGTAGAGCTTTGAGATTGGATTTAACTAGTGGTTGAGTTAGTGTAGTTCATAGAGGGGGAGCATTGCAGAGTATGGGAGTGAGGAGTGAGGAGTGAGAGGGAGCACGCATGAGCACACATGGGGCTTCAGTGGTGGCAAGGAGGTGAGCTGACGATAATCCTAGTGAGCAAAAAGAAATACGGGTAGGGAATGAGATGAGAAAATAGGTAGGGTGTGGCAAGTCTATGGTTAGTTTTGAAGATGATGAGAAGTAGTTTATACTTTGCCCTTTGTTAGACCATGAAGCTGAGCACTTTTCCAGAAGCAAAAAAGCACAGTTTGGGAGGCCATATAGGAGACTGGCACAGCAGTCAGATCTAGAAAGGACTAAGGATAAGATTAGCTGTTTAGCAGTATTGAAAAGGAGAAGATGACAGATTTTTGTGATATTGAGGCGGTTGTGTCTGGATGCAGCAGGCGATTTGGAGATGAAGAGCAAGAGGTTCTGTGAAGGGTCAAAGATGATGCCAAGGGTACGAGTGGAAGGTAGTCAGGAGAGAAGAGAAGAAGATGACGAGATAGCGTGTTTGGCTGGGAATTAGAGAACTTTAGTCTTTGTGAAGTTGAGCACGAGGAAATGAGGTGCCATCCAATATTTGATTGCGGAGAGACAGTGACATTGTTTACAACAGATCATCAGTAAGGAGTGTAAATGATACGAAGATCTGAGTGTCCTCAGTGAAGAGTTGATAGGAGAAGCCGTAATAGGAGATTAGGGTGCCAAGAGCTGAAGTATAGAGAGTGAAAATAAGTGGACCATTGGCAGGCCCTTGGAGAACTCCAACTGTAAGAGGGTTGAGTGTGGAGTTAAGGCTGTTCCAGGACACCTGAAACTGTCTGGGGGCCAGACATGTAGCAGACCAAGTGAGGACTTTATCTCTGATACCAAGAGAAGGTCAGAATAATTAACAGTATCACAGGAAGCAGAGAGGTTGCATGTTGAATGGAAGATATGAAGTTGCTGACACTGATGAGAGCTGTCTCGCTAGAATGCAGAGGTCAGAAGCCAGATTGAAGAGGGTCCTGGAGGTTGTGAGTATCAAGTACTCAAGTAGTCAGTCGATTGAAACCTACTCGTTCTAGGATTTTGGAATAGTGTGGTAGAAGATAGTCAGGGTAAACTTTGGCAGCACAGTAAGGATCTAATTATGATCTAGACCAGGTTTTTTAAGTAGTTGTCTTATAGGATGAGGGAAAAGTGGCATTGTCAAGAGTGGAAATGAAGAGGGAGGTAAGATGTGGTTCAACACTGGGAGCTATGTGCTTCAGAATGTGAGGGGACAGTGGGTCCGTGGGGGCACAGGAAGGTTTAGCTTTCAGCAGTAGGTTAAGAATCTCATCAAGTTTGGTGGGGGCAAAGAAAGACATAGGGCCTCATTACGACCCCGGCACTAAACCATGGTGCTATTAGCACCATGGTCCATGCCGGGGTCCGCCATGGTGAATGGCGGAATTACCGCCCCATTACAAGGTTGGCGGGGCGGTAATTCCCCATTCACCATGGGCCCTTCCCCATTCCCATTTTTGCCCCATAGTGCTCAATGGGAATGGGGAAGGCGCTAAGTACGGTGCCGCAAATTGCTGCACCGTACTTAGCACCAAGGTCCCTTTGCGGCACCCTACTTTAACGCCTGCTAAAAGCAGGCGTTAAGGTCGGATCCCGCAAAGGGAACTCGTAATGAGGTGTTAAGTGTTTAACGGCGCCAACACCTTTTACGGCGCCGTTAAACCCTTAACGCCAGGGTCGTAATGAGGCCCATAGCAGTGGGGGGGGAGTGGTGGAGAAAAGTGAGCAGGAGGAGGTGATATAAGGTAATTAATTATGGTTTTCTCAAAATGCCGATATTTTAGAAGCTAAGTAGAGAGAAAGATAATTTGCAGACATAGTAGAGGAGATGGAGGTGGGTTTAGGAGGTGAGAGAATTGAATTGAAAGGTTTTTGGAGGTGCCTCGTTTGGGAGGACTGAGACAAAATAAGAGAGTAATAGAAGTCATGTTTGGTGGAGGTATGAAGATCAATGAGATGGAGTTGGAGATCAGAGTAGAGTCTTGTCCTTTGCCAAATAAAATGTTTTTTCTTCATTGTTGTTTTCAGGGTGTGGATGAGAGGTGTAATCCAGGGCAGTGGAGGGGATGATGTAGGAGTGAGTGTAGTAAGGGAGTAGTGAGAGGAGAAGGGAACATAAAAAGCAGTGTTAAAGTTATTCTTTTTTTTTTTTATTCATTGGATATTTATAAGATGCTGATACAACAAGGCAGTGTTTCAAAGTGCCACGAGGCACAAAGGGAGGGAACAAGGGAGCAAATAAACAATAAAAATGATAATGAATAAATAGAAACTAACACTAGTCCTACTAGGCCATGTGACCTTCAAGGCATGCAAATGCAGCAAAAAGAAATGGAAACAAGGGGTTGGGGTGGGGGTAAGTGCTATGAGGGTCCCCTAGGGGAGAAAATGCTTGAGGTGCCCATTGGGGAGGCAAAAGGTAAGTGCATGAGCAGAGAAATCCAAGGCAAAGAGGGATGTCTACCACCCAACAGGTAAGTGCAGGGCAGAGTGTGGGCCCGTATTTAGTAAGAGAGTTGCATGTAGTGTGGTCCTAGGCCCCAGACAGCCTTGTGGATGATGCAAAGGGTCTTAAATTTGATCCTTGCAGCAACCACGCACAAGTAGAGAGATTTTAGAGCTGGAGAGTTACGGTCCCAGGGCTTGAGGCCGAAGTTAAGTCCCTATTCTGGATTAGTTGAAGAGGGCAGAGCGAAGAAAGGGGCAGGTTGAGCAAGCGACAGTTACAGTAATCTAGCCTAGAGAGGACCAGAGCTCTTGAGGCATTGAGCTTCTGGTGGAAGGCGAGGAAAGGGAGAATGCCTCTAAGGAAGTGAAGTTGAAAGTGGGCCTTCTTGGCAAGGTCCAAGATGTCAGGAGTAAAGGTGAGTGAGGAGTCAAAGATGAACCCAAGGTTTCTGGCTCAGTGGAAGGAGGTGGAGGTGAGCCCATAGAGGAAGGTGAGAGTGCAGGAGGGAAAGAGGGAGCAGGTGTCTCAATAGGAAGGATATCAATCTTACTGGCAATAAGACAGAGATCATTGAAGGTGCACCAAACCTGAATAGCAGACAGGCAGTCAGGGATGATAGTGGAGGAAGAGGAGGAGGAAGAGGGGTGCTTGAAGAAGAGTTGTGTGTAATCTGGATAAGACTGGAAATGAGGAGAAAAGGCAGAGATCAACTGAGCAAGAGGTGGAAGGTAGATGTTGAAAAGCCAAAGTGATAGAATAGAGCCCCGGAGAACACCACATGTAGAGAGAGTGGCAGAGAAGGAGAAGGAGCCTAGGAGCACCTGGGAAGGGTGGTCAGTGAGGAATCCAGTGCCCAGTCATAGATACCAATAGTGTCTTGGAGCAGCATTATGAGGATAGAATGGTTGACCATGCCAAGGCAGAAGAAAGGTCAAGGAGAATGAGAACAGCAGGCGAGTTAGAGTCAAGGCTTGCAAGCATTTCTTCAGGGGTGTTCAGGAGGTCATTTTCTGTGCCTCTGGATGCTAGGAATCCATATTGATGGTCATGTAAATAATCATAAAACTGGTGGGTCAGTTGTGGGAAGACCAACTTCTCCAGGAGTTTCCCATGGAAGGGCGTAGTAGAGAGAGGGGTTGGATGAAGGCTTTTTTGGAGGGAGTGCAACAGGGAGTGCTTGAGAGAAGAGGAGAAGGAGCCAGATGCTAAGGAGTGGTTGCAGAAGTTGGCAAGAGCTGGAGCAAGGGATGAGGTGATGTTCTTAATGGTTCTGGGAGAATAGGGAGACACCTGTTTGCAGGAGAGATTCATAGAGCAGACTATTCTAGTGATCTCATCCATTGTGATATGTGAGAGGGAGGAATGAGTTGGAAGGGGCGGCCGAGAGGCCAAGGGAGGCAGGTGGGTTAGGGGCAAAGAATGGAGGAACGGGAAGAAGTGAGATAGGTCCGAATATCCAGAGTTTTAGAGGTGTAATGAGTGGCCAGTGCAGTATAGAAGGCCTGAGAGGGAAGAGGCGAGGTGGAGACTGCAGATGGATTGGTTAGATTTTGAAGAGTTCAGCCGTGTTGTTATAGACTCCAGAGATACAGGCCTGGATGTGGGCCCTATCTTGGAGTGGATAGATAGACGGTATTGCCTTTGGAGTAGGCAACAGGCCAGTTTTTCAGAGGATGAGTCTGAGGTCTGCCACTTCCGTTCAGCAAATCTGCACTTGTGTTTCAGAGCAGCTAGATCAGAGTTGTACAAGCTGTTACACTTGGAGGCAGATTTCAGGCGGATCCTCATGACAGGGGCAAGAATGTCAAGAGTGTTAGTGATAGCAAGATGAAGTTGGCAAGGACAGAGTCAGTGGGAGAGTCTAGAGGAGGGGAAGGATGACGGATGAAGGTAGAGACAGATGCAGCAGCGGACACTCGTTCCATAATTCAGATGACCACAAAGGAGGCTGGGAGTGCTGGTGGAGACTCGGCCAGGGGGCCAAAAGGTCCCAGATGAGAAGAGAGGAGAGAGTGGTCAGACCAGGAGAGAGGGGTAGTGAGAGGGTTGGAGAACAGGAAATAATCGGGGATGGAGGCATCAAGACAGTGTCTGGCAGAGCGGATAGGGCCGTAGGGGAGAATACTGAGGGAGAGAGAAGTGCAGAGATCATGGAAGAGTGAAGAGGCAGAAACATTGGAGTCAAGGTGGATGTTGAAGTCTCCTAGGAGGAGAAATTTAGAAGTAGAGGTCAGAAGATATTAGATGAAGTTAGCCCATTCCAAAAAGAATACAGACACAGGGGCCTGTAGATAGTGGCAAGGGTGAGAGAGTCAGAGAGACACCAAGATTGCAGAAAAAAAACTTTTAAAGGAGGAGTAGGGTTGGGTGGGAGTGATGCAGGTAGGAACATACTCAGGGAAGATCAGGGTTACTCCACCACCAGGTCAGTTGGGCCGAAGGCTTGGAGAGGATCTTGTAGCCATCAGAGAGGAGGGAGGCAAAAGCAGTGACTGAGCTGGCATTGAACCACATCTTGGTGACAGCGTGGACATTGAGATCAAACTCTTCAAGAAGAAGGCATATGTCAGAAGAATGTTTGACAGCGGATCGAGTATTCAGAGTTGCAAAATGTAGATGGTCATCACCTTTGAAGATTTTTTGAGGAGGGGTACAGGGAGGTTGTGCACTTATTGGAGGTGGTGAAGGAGATGCAGAGAGAGAAGAAGGAGGAGTAGCAGGAGATGATGGGAATTTGATGAGGGCTGACAGGCGCCGGTCAAAGTAAAACAAAATTGGGTTGAGGACCCTGGACCATTACAGTTCCATTGCGATAGACATTAATGATGCACCTAGAGGATGAGAAGTGCTACTAGAGTACTTCCCATTTGGTGCCACCATTAATGGGTGAAGAGGAAAAAGGGGAGTGGGTAAAGATCATATGGGCGATCCATAGGTCTGGAGAAGGGACAGAGAAGCGGATATCAGTGATAGTCTGTCTGGAAGTAGCACTAACATAGGTGTCAGAAATAGGTAGGCCAGGATAAGAGGCCAAGAGAACCATTTTAAATGTTTTTCTATTTTTCTTAGTGAAGGCTTCTTCAGTCTATGGAAAGGGGAGTGCAGAATAGGAGAAGATAGAATAGAGTAGGTCAGAGAGTTTGGAGGGAAACCCGCGCTTAGGAATAGCAATGGTAGATGGACAGAATGAAAAAGAAGCAGGAGTGGAGTTTGAGGTAAAGATGATAGAGTGATTGGAAGGAGAAGGGTTGGTGGCAATATTAGAGGCAGACGGTGGAGAGGATGTGAGAATAAGGTCAAGGAAAGTTTCCATTTGAATGGGTGAACAGAGAATGGACAGAAGAGAGTGGGTGGTTTAGTAGAAGAGAATTAAAGTCAGTGGATAGAGCAGAACAGAGAGCGGGGAGGTTGAAGTCATCAATGACAATGAGGTGGTGATCGGGAGGGAGAGTGTAATTATTGGGAGCTGTGGTTGAAGAATTAACCGGACCAGGTTGCTGGTAGAGAGAGATAATATATATGCAATAGGGGGTCAGTGGTTGTGGATATAGTGTATTCGAATGAAGGATAATTAGCGGGAGATAGGGAGTAGACGAGATAGAATGTTTGGAGGATGAAAACATGATCATGAAGGGCAGCAAGTGTTGCAGAGTAAGAGGGAAGGATCCAGGTTTTAGTAAGTTAATGAGGTCAAGAGAAAGAGAATGAGAAAGGAAGAAGTCGGAGGTGAAGCAGGTTTTATTGCAGACAGACTGTGCATTCCAAAGAGCAATAGAAAGACTGTGATATGAGATATGTGAAGCATAGAAATAGAGATCTACTGGGGTAGATGTGAATAAAGGAAGTGTAAAGGAGGTTATTGTTTGAGTAGGTTTTGAATAGAAAGATTAGTAGAGCGAGAACAGCGGTGGTTTGAAGGAGAAGAGATGATAGGGATGGAAAGAGAGTTGAGATGGCTCTGAGCAGAGGAGAGCAATGAGAGGAGGTGGAAAGAAAGGAAGAGATATCATTAGTGCATGGTATGAGTGAAGCAATAAAGGGTACTTACAGACAAGTAGCAGGACACAGCAAAGCAAAGGCTCAGAGGCTAAGACACAAATAGGCAGCAATGGCTGGTATCACCCTTCACAGTTCAGCCCTTAACTGCAATGACCTGGCTAGATGGCCCTAGGAAGTACAGAAGGGATGACACACACTCTAGACTAGTCCATCAGTGGTTGGTCTCTCTGTTGTTTGTTGTTGTTCCTGGTACTACTCAGGTGAGGCAATTTCTTCCTGATTGATGTTCCCAGAGGAAACCCCTTTGGCCTTTGGCTGGATATTGTACTGATCCATGTCCCATGAATATACTTTTATAGAACCATTTACCATCCTGAGGTAATTGTAACTTTTCATATCTGATTGTGCTGTGCCAACCAGGCTCTCCTAGGCTTGAACAAAATAGTTAAATAGCTCCAAGCTCTACATACATACAAATATATTCCATTTGCTGATGAATATAATCAATCTAAGTCTGTTTCATTGCAGAAGAAAAGACATATGCATCTGTTTATTTGTTGCAGAAAAAATCATCTAACACGTTTTCATTTTGTGGTAAATTACATGCAAATTTGTCCTCCCCTATGTCAAACTCCATTAACATGCAACCATAACGTTCTTTATTAGTTAATCGTTGTAAAGTGTCATACATGTATAAAGCTTAGCCCAGCTATAATGAAGTGCTGCAGTTACAACTTTATTTTCCATTCATTGTGCCATGTCAACTGACGCATAATGAAAGCTTGTAGTAGTGATGTCATTTTCTTTTAACAGGTAAGTAGACATTTCAAAAATTGCCTGTAATAATAACATTAGTTTGTATGCAGGCATTGCAGGTTGCCCTGAATTACATGCACATAATATCAGAAGACGCATCAAACACACTACCAGATACTGCTTATTTGCCTTGCATTTTGACATTAAAGAGACTGTTCTATTGCAATTCACAATGTATTATTTCGGAGAGGTTACGTTTGCATACAGTAAAAATGTATAGTGCAAATATATTGTATATTTTTACATGTGTCTGTTATCTACTGTATTGTTTTACATATGTGATCAGTTTTAAAATAGTTCATCAAAACGTCCCTGTAGAATATTGTTTTAGATTTGACGGCTGTACATCCACAGATATACTTTTCAAATGTTCATATGCAACACACACTACTGCACGTATTTATTAAACATGTTTAAACACAGCAAACAATGCATTATCATTCCTACAGAGGAGCATGTTCCTTTCCGGGTTCTAGGTGGCCCATTAACTACGTTTTAAATGATAATGCACAGCACACATTGAGTGAACACCACCAAGCAAAATATCATCTAGTGCCTAGCCTGCAGTCAGGCAACAAGCCCTCTTTTCTCTAAAATCCAGAGTATGAACAGTGCCAAGGGAAACAACCAGTGTATGTACTTGATAGCTATAAGTGTTCAGTTATTTCAGCTCCCCTTCTGTCTGCATGTCCAGTGATACTCTATCTCATACATGAGAAACAACACAATCCATTAAATCAATTGTGATAAACAACATCACTTTAATCTTTTCATACAATGTACTCTGTTTAGAGCTCAGGGGTTAGTGACATGAAAAAAGAGACAGTGTTACATTTCATCAATGTTAGACAATAAAACAATAGTAACCACTCCAAATAATCACTTAATACTCATTTTAACAGACACAAATGTAAAGATCAATTATGTTAAATATACAGCTTCCATCTGTCTGTGTCACATCATATGTTACTCATCAATTTGGCAGTAGGGTTGGGTCTTAACTCAATGACACCAAATATCATGAAGACTAAATGTGTCCCTATTTAATTCTTCTTTACACGGCCTTCAACAGGACTATAAACATTCATAAAAACTCCAAAACATGGCCCCCCTTTTCTGAGATATGTGATCTCTCAGCTGTAAAAGAGATGGATGTGTGCTCTCAAAATTCATTTTAATCACAGCAGGGGTTTTTAAATAATAACCACATCTCTATCGTTACTGATCTTGGCTCCTCACACATGATGTGGGTATTTATGCTCTGACTTGCAGTCTCTGTGACAGAAGGGAAAATGGTCCTTCTGTGAATTCCGTCAGAAATACATTTGAACATCAGTATCCATAGTGATATAGCTCAATATATGATTAAATGTTTCCACGTTATCCATTAATCCTGCCTTGGTAATCTCTTATTATCTAGCCCAACCCCTAACTGTCTGACCGTGTGTACTACTCTACTCATAAAAGTCTATTTGGTACACTATGAGTCAGTAGTTATGAGTAGTAGTAAATCATAACTATGAATATTCAATTAGATTCTTTTTGTGAAAGCCGTCCCAGCCATTAGCCATCAATACCTGTACTATAATCTAGAATGTACCACTCTGTATACTATAGATTCCCTAACATGTATTCGTCCTGCCTAGCGTAGGTTTGCTGCTATGATTTTGCCATTGTTAAGTGCGGTGAGGGATACAACTAACCCCCAAAGCCGTGGTTTTGCTTTCCACAGGTATGGACGATGGCTTCTGATCCACTCCCAGTCCTCGTCTTTGGCGTCCCTACGTGAATATCATTACAACGTGATCAATGCTATAGCTCGACATGCCTTTGTTCTAAGGGATATAATTGCTTGCATAAATGCGCCCACTCTGGGTGCCATTTTAGTTTCGTTTAATGGGGCAATCAATCCATTGTTGTGCTCTTATACATCAGCTCTGCTTGTTATACCAAACTGTGTACAGTTGAATAGTTAGATGGCAAAAATCCTGGATGTATCACATTGCATTTTTTTCCCATCTGTTACCAGTGTGTCGCTCGTTTTGCTCACAGGTGAAGTTAGATCCGTCTCTCCTTTTGAGCCAAAGGAGTCAATGAATGTAAACCTCCTTTCCTTCTAAACATTGTTCTGGGTACGTAGCAGTTCTGTTAGATGAATAATAGATTTAGTGCTCAATTATGTAGGCAATAATTTGAAGAGGTCAAGCCTGAAACATTATTAACACGGACGTGCCAAATAATCAGTAGGCCAGGACCACGGGTCTGAATCCAAGATCGTGGTCCGATTTCTCTGTGACATGCCAGCGAATTTGAACCCTAGGCACTATTTATTCTTTGCACCCCCAATCCTCCCCTTCGTCCCCAGACTAGCCGCCTTCTCCCCAAAGACACCCAATGTCCATTGCAACCACATTCCTCTCTCCTCCCCACCCAGCCCCAATTACCTACTTTCCACCTGACCATGTCATTTACATTGCCCGACTTACACCATGGAAACAAAAAAGGGACATGCTCTCTTATCTGTTTTCATGGTGATGGCTATCTTTGTTTTGATTGTCCTCACTAGAGATTAGGCTCACAAAATAAGTGTGGAGCAAGTCTCCCATTCCATAAAAACAACTATTAGTTTTGCAGAGGTGATAAAGTGGTAAACCACACAATGGGATGTGAACAGGCACCTGGCTCAATTTGACATACTATTAATGGCTCCTCAGTTTATCCTCCCCCTCCCCCACATTGAGGAGTTTACCGCCATATTCTTAGAGTCTGAACCTGCATTCCATCCAAATATGTTCCTACTCCAACTGATTTGAAGAGGTCATCATCCATCCTTTCCATTGTTATCCAAGTGTGAGGAGAGACTGGTCCCACAATGTTCAAATGTCTGGAGATATTCTATTTCTCTAGAGAATGTCAAGCTTTGGCAAATAGAGAAGCCGGTACACCTTTCAATAAGAGAAGGCATTGCACATCTCACAGAGGATGGATCATCAGGATTCTATCATAAGCCTACTCTACTGCAGGTATTGTAATTCCTTACTGTTTTCTGAATTGATCCGCTAGAGCAATTGGTAATATCCTGGGTAGAATTCCATAATGCTCAATAACTTGACATTTGCAGGGCAGCAATATGGGCAATTTCTCATAATTGTGTGTATTACTAATGTCTCGACCTGATGAATGGCAATGATACCCGATTTTGGATGAGATCACTGGTTTCTGTAATCAAACGTGCTGCTCCATTCTCATTGTTCAATAAAATAAGTGTGTTAAATATGATTGTATGTGTAGTTCGGTTTGTTTGGGTGCAGAAGCTTACGCCTAGGTAGTCTGTATGCACTGGTTTGAGGAATAGGGATGCACAGGTAATGCCCCAATTACATATGCAATTGATGATTATGTGTACAATAGCTAAGGGGGACTTACCCCAGATAGAGATGGGGATGCATCATTTGTACAAAATGGAAAAAATAGGTAGGTCACTTGTGAGGGACCATGACCAGGAAGATTTTGACTTGACAGGGATAAAGATTACTATACTTATTCAGGAAATTCCACTTCCAGGAGCATGCCACATCGCCTGTGTACTGTATAGCACATAAAATGACAACACGAATCTACAGAATTCAAAATGAATCAAATAACTTGACTATGCAGGTGCTTATTTGTCTCTCAGGGCCTCATTACGACCCTGGCGGTAAGGGGTTAACGCCAGCGTTAGCTGCGCCGACCCCTTACCGCCAACTACGAGGTCCCTTAGCGCCATGGCGCTTTTAACACCTGCTTTTAGCAGGTGTTAAAATCCATGGCGCTAAGGGACCATGGAGTTAATTACGCCACCGTAATTTACGGTGGCGTAATTAACGCCTTCCCCACTCCCATTATGCCCTATGGGGCAAAAATGGGAATGGGGAAGGGTAAATGGGGATTGGGGACTTACCGGCCCGCCGACCTCGGAATGGGGCGGTAAGTCCGCCAACCACCATGGCGTAAACGTAGTTTACGCCATGGTGGTAAAGTCACGGCCCAGGCGGTAACTTACCGCCTGGGTCGTAATGAGGCCCTCAGTCTGCAGAACTGCTATTGCCTTAACGGCAAGGCATCAGGAATAGCATTGCGTGGTCTATTTATGAAGATATATAAAGTATCACTAATACAATTATTATAAATAAGAAGCACTAATACCATGTTAATACAAATAGTGTTTTTTTAATTTAAATGTTTATATGCGTACACAATCAACCATTCATGTAAAGTATTAATTATGCAAATTATATCTTGAACTGAAAAGCAAATCTTATGGGTTTTTTTTAAGCGTTAATTTGATAGAATAATGAACTGTCAGATGAATACTGTTACTTAGGGAAAATGTTCTAGCCTCTAGGCAACGGAGAAACATTAATACAGTGACACATGGAAAAGACAACGTATGAAGTTCAGGATTAAAACAGAAACATTAATTTTGCATTTGGTTTCACGTATTGTGGTTTGGGATCAAATAAAAATACTGAAAACCAAGAACAAACAGTAATTATTTAGGAAACATCTTTTTTTTTAATTAGTAATTCACTTAAACTATGCACGATTTGTATGGTGATGTTTTTGTTGTTTGATTGCAAGGCAAAGTGTTTTAACAGCTTGGGAACAGCATAAGTATGTGAAGAAACAGTATCTATGATAGGAAAGCTTATTTTTGTTAGTAACATGATTAAAGGTGTGGAAAACTCAAATACATTTGCAGGGCATGGAGAACAGCTGCCCTTGGGTAAAAGTGTCGGAGGGGGCGTGTGTTTAACGATTCGCTAATTTACTTTCATGAATATGTATGAACAATGAGTCATCCGCTGACTGATGCTGCTGGTTGTGAGAATAGTAACACTAGTCTGACAAAGACTGTTAGGTTTGTTAGTTTTGGGAAGAGTGAAACTTGCGTTCACAATATATTCACTGTTATTGCCGATCTCAAGAAAAACACTACCATACAGGCAAAGCTTCTTCAGACAACACATACATGCGTAGAAAACTACAAGATATTGAATGTAGACATTTACATAATGCAAATAGATCCGATTGTGTCCAGAATTTAGATTATTTCTTATCTTTATTTAAGGAAATTATGTATGCCTCATCAAAAACTGGTACATAATCTCCTACAGCGTTCACTGCCCAGCATAATCCACAAGGGGACAAGCAATTAACTGGGTCCTTTAAAAAGCATCAAACTACCAGTAGATTCAAGAGCTCTAACTGGACGGATGAACTCAAACATTCAGCACAAGAGCTGAGCCTCCTGTTTGGAATCCCGCTGTGAATTTGATGGCACTGCCAGTCACATTTTAGGAAGTCTGTGCAGGCTTACTGAAGTCTGCAAACAATATAATCAGCGTATTGTTTTTGTTATTTTCAGTTCTCTGGGTACTGCCAAACATACAAAACCAATTCATCTGGCATTCATAGATTGTATGTATGCATTTATCTGCACCAGTTGCATTGTTGTGACAGATGTTGTGGACTAAGCAAAATGTGCTGGCCAAAGGCCCATATGTACACCCTCCTGGCGAGAGGCTGATTTCCCATTACCCTTAGTATTATGTAAAGTGTGCCTTAGCACTTCAAAGCAGGCGGCATTTGCAAAGGATTCAAAAACAGCTACCTAGTGCAAAATGGCAATGCCAATGCTAATGGATCAATGGATCAATGGGGACTTTATTTGTCCCAGCATCGTGTTTATCCTATGACATAAGCTGCGAGCTAGTGGCAGGAGGACACATAACATGGCAGAGGGCCATCTGATACCATCCTTCTGATCTCTCTAAAGTGGGAATGGTGTTATACAAGGCTGTCTGACAAATGGAGGGCCGTAGGAGAATGCTCACTAGTATTTGGAACTATTTGTAGGATTTGGTATATTTATTGGCAGAGTTTGGGTTGTCTTGAGTGCTCCTTTGTCTGCTTAGTTTGTTCATCTATTTGTTTGCTCACCTTGATAAAAAAACAAAAAAAAGTGTACATCTCCTGTGTTTGTTGTTGTTGTTGTCATCATCTCCGTGTTTTTTGTACTGGTTTGTCATTTTTTGTGTCTATCCGTAGGACATTGCTGTGTTGTTATCCGGTCTGTCTTGTTCCTTTGGTGCAGTTCTCTTCATGTTTTTGGTTCTCTGGTTCTCCAGTTCCTCAGTTGCATGGTACTTTCAAGAAAGAATGGTGAGCACGCAACGATGTGAATTGCGGGATCTGGCAGAAACGAGAAGCAACGCAATTCTCCTCACAGCGAGAGAAAGAATATTGACAATAGGGTTAAGGCTGAGGATCACTTGAGGCAGGGGAGGCAGTCCCGCCAGTGGAGGCTCCAAATGAGGCAGGACCTTTGGTGGAGGACTTCATGAAGGCAGGGCATGTGGTAGACCAGTAGAGCCTATGGTGGTGCAGGTTGGTCATGTGACAAAAGTGGGCAGCTTCTCCAAGCACACTGGAGGAGGGCAGTGAGGGAGTTGAGTTGATTGGGGAGGAGGAAGTTGTCTTCACCCACATATACAAGGTTGAAAAAGAGGGAGCCGTCACTACCTGGGGGCAGCAGGTGGAGAATGAGGATACTGAAATAATGGAGGAGGAGCCTCACCCTGAACCCGCCATTGCAGAGGGTGCAGGTCCGGCACAGGAGCCGTGCAGAGAAAATACCTCATCCCCTCCACACAGCCCACACAGTACTGGGTGTGGCAGTATTCTGACTGTGCAAGCATGGCACATGTGCCATAATCTGCAAGATGTAGGGCTCTTGCAGGAAAGGGTGGCGGGGGCAGAACACAAGGGTGACACCCTGGTGATGACAGCCATGTGCAATCGCATTACCCAGTGACACCAATTGATTTACCCTGCACATGAGTCCTCCAGAAACATTGATATCACCAGTAACCTGGTTGCCAACACAGCTCAGGCCAGGAGTGATGACCAGGATTTTGCAATGACCTTGTTGCTGGTTCTACCCCAAATAGTGGTTGAAAGCAACACACACAGACAGATGCTACATTTGGGCAGAGCTGCAGGAACAGTTGATAAGGCATGATGGACCATTTTGCTTACATTGCCTCATTCCTTTCAGCCCTGGGAATAGAACTCCATGACAATTGAGCCTGCCTTAGAGAGGCATTTGTGCAATATCCTCATTCCCTCTTATTAGTGACTGTCTCAGGAGGAATTAATGAGTCAGACATGGGGGACAATTGGTCATCCATCTTCATGTTCATGTTCAATTGATGTTGCAAACACTGCAGAAACGAATTCTTGCACATTTCCATATATCGACCTTGTGATGTTTGATGCAAGCCTTATCTTCCTCACCTACATATGCAGAGGAAAATCAGCCTCTTTTACTTTGAAAGTTCAGCCTGAAAACGTAGGCAGTAGATACGTATTTTTACCTTTAAATCCAGCTATCCATGGCTCACTGTGCCACAAGGCTGAAAAGAGGTCTGCATCCTTCTCCAGGGCACTGGCCCACGCCATATTAAACAGACTGACCTCAAGAAAGTAAATGAGCGATAGAACCCCACAGAAGGCCTTACTTTACTCGCTAACCTTCTTGGTGACCTCTTCACAATTTGCCTCTGCCATGGCTTCATGAGTACATCTGAAGCTAGCTATGCTGTGAGTATTGCAGTGGTGTATAATGGCATGGCACAGCTTAAGTAGTCCGTCAAACGTGTGCAAAATAGGCTGGCCAATTAGGTCTTTTGGCTGCCCAGTCACAATTTGTCATACACATGCAATTGGAATAGCACATTTTGGTATTGTAAGACTGCCAGAAATATGAGCTGATTTTCTGGCTCACAGCATCTATGTCATTCACAGGCCGAACATTCCTGACAAATTGTTTGACGACAAGTGGAACAACCTGTGCAAAGCATTGCCTCCTTCAACAAAAGGCGAACATACAGAATATGAGGCCTTTGGCATTGTGCCTACACCTCCTCTCCCAGAGGTTAACTCTCCTGTGACATCTGCCCTCTTATCCTAGAACTCACAATGCGGCCTGGTGGCACATTGAATACTTTTTCTGAGACCTTGCATGACTCACATGTCCAAGATGAAGCAGATTATTTGGTGCATGGACTGTTGTATTACCCTCCCCATGACAATAACCTCATCGCACGATTCTAGAAACACTTTGCTGAAGAAACAAATATCTTGCATTCCTGCATTGGCACGTTCTGAATACTCACAAGGCATAGTAGGGTTGCCCCCCTCCCCATTCCCCCTTTGCCCTTAAATATTGTGTTGTAATGTTGTAATGTACTTCCCACTCTCCCACCCTCCCTGCCCTGTGGGCACTTTGAAACTGTATATTTGTATTGTATAAGCAACTAACAAGCAAACAATAAATAAATAAACAAACAAAAGTGTGGGCGAAGAGCTATATTGCTGTCTTTATATCAAAGATAGCAGGTAATCAGGTGTGGTCTGTCATGCGACCTATAGCATGCAATTTGTTAACTCTGGCCTGTAACAATTGTGGAATGATATGATATGATATGGCATTTATAATGGGGATTTTAAAATAAAATGAAGCCTGCTAAGCATCACTGGAGCACTAGTTGTAGGGCCTGATGTCCCAAACTATGTCAGAGCTGTAGTATTTTAATGAATAATTCTGCAGACTGATGGTGGTATGCTGCTGGTCTAGCGGTATCAGGGTTCGTTCCTCAAATCTCTTAACTTCTTCCCATGCTGCACTTGATGTCACATGCATACAATACAGTAAGTCCTGCTCCAGATTTCAAAAGACCCCAAGTTCCCTTATCTCTGTCTCATTTTAGTGTTGCAAGCATGTTGTCCACTTTAAATCACTGAATGGTATTTCCTGGCTCTCTAATTTACAGCTTATTTCCACGTAAAAAAAGCATGCAAACATACACTGTGCTTCATTCACTCACTTCAAGATACAGAAATTAAAAGTATCATCCAACTACCTTAATCTCTGCTGCTGTCTCCCACTCAATTCAGCTATGTGTGACTCCCATACAGCTGTACTTACGTTTTCTCTGTTCCCCAGGTCCTTCATCACAAGTGTGACCCACTAGCACGTCTCATTGACTCACTTCAAGGGACAGACAGGGAATGATATCTCCCACCTACCTGCATTTCTGATACTTTTCCCACAAACATCACCCAAGCATGAGTCTTAAAGAAACACACTTCAATGTATCCCCAACCTCCCTGAATCCCTGCTACGTTTCCCTACAAAAACGTGCAAGTGAATAATACATGCACCATTGTGTCATTAATGTTCTGCTCCACTTCCGAATGTCAAACAATGACACATGTCTTGTTCACTCACGTCAAGAGATGAAAACAGATTCAGATCGCTCACCTTCTTGAATCTCTGCTACTTTCTCCCACAAAATCCACCCAAGTGTGAGCCTTGCACAAGCTGCTCTCAAGGATTCGGTTCAGTATCCCAAGTGTCATCCAGAGCTATATGCCTCGTGCACTCACTTTAAAAGATTGAAATGGAATTTTATATCATATCCCCCTGAATCTGTACTATTTCTAGCCACACACATTATGTGAGTTCCTGCCATCATAGATTCTCTGCTCCTCCGACTGTACCTCCCAAGTGTCACCTGTTTGCACATGTCTCCTTCATGGATATTGAAAGCTACCTCCCATCTCTCTGCATCCAAGCTACAGTTTCCCACAAAAATCATGTGGGCATATGCCTCACACATTCTGACAGCAGAGATTCACACTACACCATGTGTCACACTGTGGCATGCATATCATTCACTCTCTTCAAGAGATTGAGGGGTGAGTGGGGATAGTTCAGGAGCAACGCATTTGTCTTGGAAGCAAGACAACGCAGCGCAACACAGGTTTGAATCCTGACCTCATGCTCAGAAACCAATCTCTGGTATTAATTGCGTTATAAAAGAACAATTATAATTGTATCTTACACTGCCATGCAGTTCTGCTAATTTCTCCCACAAATATACTGTGAGCATGAGTCTCACACAAGCTTCCCTCAAACACTCTTTGCTCCTCTTTCCAAGTTTCACACAATGGTGCATGTATTGTTCACTAACTTCAAGAGATGAATAGTGAATGGTATCTCTCACCGACCTGAACCACTGATAATATCCCCACAATGATAGCATGGGTGTGAGTTTCACAGAACCTGCACTTAGGAATTCTCAACTCCCCCTGCTCGTCTTGCCAAGTGTACCTCATTCACTGACTTTAAGAGACGGATCCTAAATTGTTTCAATTGCCCTGCTGAGTCCATGCTACAAGCCTGTACAAAAGGCAAATGGTGTTATTGTTCTTGTAGAATATGTGTTGCTTACAGAAAATTAAAGCCATAGAATGGCTGACATATCCTCCCGCTTTGAACAATCACTGTTATGTTCTGCATACTACTATAAATGTTACTCAAAATGAAAACTGAAGAGTGTATGTGTGTATGCGTGTGTGTATGTGTGTGCCTCATAGTCACACACGCAACTCTCACTTTCTGCAGCTCCATGACCAGATGATATTTGTGTTGTTTACCCACCACCTATACCTACATGTGTTACACAGTGTAAGGAAAATCAAAACTAAATCTAACTCCCTGAGTCTCCGACTGAAAATCAACTCCAGCCATGTGTGCCCCTTAATAATTCACACGTTTATATAGTTTTATCACTTTTGACAAGGCGGTATTGCCTAGATTGTGGGTGATTTTAGTTTTTACCAAATAAGTTTGTCCTAGCGTATTAAAAACTCAACCTTTAGTTAGCATACATTATGTTTCTTAGATTCATTGATTTACGTACATTTCGAGTTTATAGTACAGAGATGTCTTGTATATTTGATGTTGCGTGCTTTGATTGACACACAAAGACACTAAAAGCATCTTTGAGGAAGAGTGCACACTTTATTATTTTGTGTGTCCATTCAAAGCAAGCTACACCGATGGCTGTCAGCAACACACACTGCATGGCTGATCACTGATATTATTATTATTATTATTATTATTATTATTATTATTGTATTTTTTTAGCACTTTACAGAGGTATACACTAATACCGATAGATGGTTGAGCGCTTTACAGAGGTGTACAACATTACAGATGCATAACGCAGCGCTTTTCAGAGTTAACAACAGAACAGATATACAGCAGGGGTAGAATACAGAGGGGCACAGCTGTACCGGGTGGCGGGGAGGAGAGGGACGGGCGGCATCTAGCGAGTCAGGAGATTGAAGGAGTGACATGGTAGTGTGGCATTACAATACAGCAGTCTTGAGTTCTAACTTCACGTTCCAAGTGATCATGGAAGAAGAAGATGACAGCAAGCCTCTCACAATAAACATCTTTATTCAGTACAGTATTATTTGAAAACACCCATATCCTAATAGTATGTGTAAAGTGGGATAACACAATTTCTTTGGCTTTGAGAGGCACGTGCCTGGGAAGCTGATAGCAGTTCTTGTAATGTGGTGGGAATCCAGGAAGATTATGGCATTACATAGCAATGGTGAGGTACCACTAACACTTTTTTGCATTAACTGGCACTTTTGGAATGCTTATGTGCATGACATGGTCATCTTTAAAAATGAGGCAGACTCGTAGGCATTGCATGCACTTCTTGTCAATATGGGTCAATCAGCTGGGCAGTAGATGCTATCCTTGATGATGGGAAAAGTATGTGGGTAGGTGCTGGGGCAGATGATCACAATGTTTTGCAGTAGGACATATTTGCACATAACATGAAGCATTGTTCCTGGTGGGTCCAAATACATTGTTGATTTCAAATAGCTACACATTCGAATGCATCCACCACAAGCAATTCCTGGGTATCCAATCACAGACAATGAATTACTTAATTCAAAGAAACATTGTTTAAATTATTGTTATTTGCATATTACTCATTTCATATACCAAATCATTGTTCTTATTCTTTTCATTGCATATTACTAATTTCCGATGAAAATTCATGTTTCTTATTCTTTTCATTTGTTTTTTGTGAATACCATTTTGAAACAAGTAAAAAGGGCAATAGCCAATAACAGCTGCGAGTTAACTAACAGTATGGCGTGCTTGTATTTGTATATTTTCCTAATGTACACCAAATAGCGTTTTGGCAAAGTAAATGTATTTGCCCGTGGTGATATACAAAAAAAGAACTGAAAAAATGTGAAAACCTCGCAATTTGAAAGATACCCGTAAGAAAGGGGTTAAAGCGGGTGTTGCAAGTCACCCACGGTTGATTCAGGAAATACTTGAGGAATTACCTCCCCTGCATTGTTCCAGTAAACTTCAAATCTCTGTATACTCACTCATAAATCTAAGAAATTAAGATAAGGCGAAGAAAATACAGGTACGTGAAAGAAACCTCCATGATAACACATACCATGGCCCATCAGTGTAGTTCAATTAGCTGTGTGCTGCATACAGCACCAGCACTGAAAAAGCAGCAATCTTTACCGTGAGGTAAGAGCAGAATATTTAGATAAGACAGGGGAAGATGTTCGTGGACATATATGTTTTGGGTTTACCAAAAAGAGTTTTGCTATTATTTAAGTAGGAGATGCTGTCAAATACTGTGTCCTGTGTGAAGCAAGAAGCCTGTTTAGGTTTGGAACACTGAGTCTATTTTAAAGGCCTGGACTGACGCTAAGAGCGTCATAAAACATGGCATCTGGACTTCAAGGAAGGAACCACATTTCTTAAATGCTATAATGCTGTTTCCGCATGTACTCTGTAAAATCTAGAAGTCATGGCAAATTCCTTCAGCCATGCTGTAGTCGTGTTATGAATCCATCTAATAGTATGATTGTGAAGTAATAAGCCTATGTGGGCTTGTACCTCTACACCGTGTTTGTAAAGGCTCTGGAGTGACGCCATTGTAATTGTGTTAATGCTGCATTAAGAAAGGTAATCGTCAAGCGATCTGATCTAGAACCGTTAGTGGATGCAGGCGTCTGGGCATTTTTTTTAAGGTATCTAAAACTCACATAGACATTTCGAAGAATGCAGTGCCAATAAAATAGGGGTCGTAAGATCTTGGAGATCAATGTTGTGCCATGTTTCTTGAAAAATAGAGCTGTGATTAGCTATAGCACTTGAATAGTGTGATTAGGACATGCAAATCTAAGGCCAATAATAATGATTTGTGCCTATGGTCCTTAAGGCAGAAAGACATTCATACGTATTCTGAATTAGCAAAATAAAAAAAAGATCAAATCAACTGGTATCGGCATTCCTAAATACTAGACAGTAAATTACAGTACTGTTAGGTGAGTACTGTAGGATTGTTTAGCGTGTTTTGGGAGCACAGAGCGCAGCACCACTGCACAGGATCAATGAATAGCATGTTTTTTGAAGTGCAGCGCCACTGCATGGGGTTGGTGCATTGATATAAGGTGGTACAGCGAGGCATGTGTTGCCAGTGCAACCTATGGACATGTAAATGAAAACTGGCTATACAGTCAAAAACGATTTCTACATATAAAATGCAAATAATTTTCTTTTTCACAGTTAAAAGCATATTTTTTTTTACCTGAAATTCCTCTGTTGCAGGAGACACATTTGAGGATTAATGAACTAACCTCATTAACAAAAAACTAACATGCTAACTCATTAATAAAATAATGTGTTCTCCACTGCAAAATGAGGCAGACTCTGAAAGTCATTTTAAACGTGAATCCAGATTTTTCTGTGCTGCTTTGTCCACAGTATTTGAAGGAAGAAAGGATTTGAATAGCAGGAAATCAGTTTTGTTACAGTTGCTTAATGTAAAAGATTTCTATTGTGTGCAGAGGGAGGATAGGACATGATAGAATTGTATTGGTTAGGATCCTTTGGTAGGAGATAACCAGAGTTTTCCTGTATAATCTCGGGGAAGAAGCTAGGAGACGACATCTTGACACAGCTCGGAGAAGGACTGGGCTGATAGCTGGGGATGCCTGATTCCTAAAGCAGATTCAATACTGCTACAGAGACTGGGATTTCCAGTCAACAAGTCCCAGTTTGAGCGACAGCAAATGCTTGTCCTTGCTGGGTGAACCCCTCCAGAAGGCGACCTGCCAAAGAAGTTACATGCTGAGCAAGCCTGGTAATTATCTCGCTGAAGTGTGGGGGCTGTGTGTATGTCTGCGAAAATATTCAGTCAGAGTAGGAGAGGAGATTCCTGTGTTTTAACCACATGTTTAATGTTGCAAATTGAATTCTTGTTCCTCGCCACTCTCTTTTCATTTTGTTACAGATAATGTTGTTACTGTGAGTTTTCCATTTATTTCTGTAAAAAAAGAGTAAGCTCGTGTTGAAATGCAAGTTTTATAATACAAACAAAATTATCTGAAAGCAGGTGGGATGTGTGTTTCATTTTTATCTTGTCCTTTGTGCATCTACCATTATAACACTGGTAATATGGGAAGATCTTTGCACAGTGCAATTGTCATTTTTAAAAGTTGCTAAAAGATAAGACATGGCGGTAGCTGTGTGCATGAATCCATTCAGTGTATGAGTGTGTGTGTTTTCTGAATGGAACATAATAATAACAAAATGAAATAGCCTGCTGCCGAAGGTCTATGAGTCGGCAGAAAGAGAGGCCCTGGACATAGCTCACCAAACGTAAATAAGTTGGTGATAAATACCACATATAGCTTGCTGTCGTAGATAAGTCAGTGAGAACAGCCCATGGTGGCACTCCAATTGGAAATGTGGTGTTTTTGAAATGCAAGCCTGAGGTCTCTCTAGTGATCACACGAACAAACTAAACAAAAATAAGGGGCTCTGGATATTGTGGTCAAATATATAAAACAAAGGATTTATGCTCACCCATAAATACCACCAATAACGCATACCAACATAATGTATACCACTAAACGTATCAGTGTGCTGAAATAATGTATGTATACTATAGTACTATATACCAAATCTAATCTGAATGCAAAGAGTGATTATTACTGAATTATTTTCATTTTGGCGGTAAGAAAATACAGCTAGGCCCCAGATCTATACAAAATACCCAACAGTACTTTTCTTGATGGGGTATCCATGTCATCATATTGCTTACTTAATGTACAGTTGCCTCTATATACTGAATAGTACAATTTAACTTGTCAGACTCAGTTTAAGCAATTTTTGTGATGTTTATTGGTACGAATGTATTCATTAATTTGAAAAATAATGGCATGTTATTATTGATCATACAGAACAATGATACTAATTCTGAGATCTGAAATCACTATGAAGCAACATTCATTAATATTCATAAAGTACCAAAGTAAAATATTATATGTTCAACACTTCCGGCTGAATAACAGTAGCGTGACAAATCATCTTGGCAAAGGTTAATCGTTGGGACTTTCCACCTAACAATTTTATTTATTCAGCATGTGTTGATGCCTGATTATTTATTCTAATATTGGAAGACCAGCTTTCAATAAAGTACAGTCAGAATTATGGCCAACCAAGTTCTGAGACAGAGTTATTGTAATACAAATTGTTCATCGGGAAGTGTACGCAAGTGTCTGGCTGTTGGGCTGTTCCCCACGTCCGTCGCTGCCCGACAAGAACTGATTCCTGTTTGTGACGGCCCTCTTGCTGCTATACCAAGCGAACACTAGTCTGCAAGAGGAAGCGCGACTACCCTGAAACACGCAAACTCGTCTTCAAGAATATTTCAAACTCGTCCTCCAGTGACCCTCCCTCCAGTGACCCGCACTCCTTGCATCCCACTGGTGCAGAGTACTCATAACACTCCAGTGCACGCTCAGCTCGCGCGCACAACCGGAAGTGTACACAAGTATCTGGCTGTTGGGCTGTTCCCCACGTCCATCACTGCCCGACAAGAACTGATTCCTGTTTGTGACGGCCCTCTTGCTGCTATACCAAGTGAACACTAGTCGGCAAGAGGAAGAGCAACTACCCTGAAACACGCAAACTCGTCTGTAAAGAATATTTCAAGTAAATATCCTGGGACTGGGGCTCGCGACCCCTTCAAGGGCGCGCACCTTTTCCTTTTCCGCGCTTTGTGCCCTGATTCAAATACCTACAATTGTTCTTGTCTTTCTTCCTAGACTCGTCCCTCCACTGACCCGCCGTCCAGGGACCCGCCCTCCTTGCATCCCATTGGTGCAGAGTACTCATAACACTCCGGTGCACGCGCATCTCGCACGCGCATCCGGAAGTGTGCGCAAGTGTCTGGCTGTTGGGCTGTTCGGCTGGTCAGGAGTGAATCACAGTAGCAGTAAGTGCTTACTTTTTCTGGTATTTAGTTCTCTACTTTAAAAACGTGCATTTTTGATCTGTGATACACGGATCCTATATAAAAATATGAGGAAGAACAAGCTACCAATAATTAGAAGAGAAGCTAGAACGGATTCTTTGCCGCCGTCAGCCCGAGACGTGCTAGTCTTGCTCCAGCAGCAGCTCTTCCGCTACCTGATCCCAATGATGATGAAGATGCATTATTGCAATGTGTGCAAGAATGCTCGGTAATGGGCGAAATGATTGAGGATAAAATTGATCCATCTCAACCACTTTTTGTGGAGGAAGAGTCACCTGACACAACAAAGATAATAGAAAAAATAGCAAATGAGAAAGAGGTGGTATCCGCCTTGCATGATTTGTGTAAATCGAGTAGCTTCAGTTATGACAATTTCTCTGATTTCCAACACACTCTTCCCTCTATTGATCACAATATAGAAGCTAATTGCTTAGAGAGTATGATTGATCCTACCAATCGGCAGTGGGCTCTGATTTAACAGCCATGATAGGTATTTTCAATAGATTGATGTTGTCAGAATTAAGAAAACAGACAGCAGTCCTTATGAGTTTAGCTGCCGAATTTGGGCAACTACCCTTTAGATTAAGTGAGGCATTTACTAAAGTACTCAAGGCTGAACTAAGGATACCCCCTATGGAAGAGAGGTGTTGCAACGTTGAAAAAGCAAAGACTGGGCAAGGCAACTCTCTGCCAACTGATGAGATAATAATACCTACAACTCAAGAAGAGGATAGTGATATGTTAGCAATTGATAATGCTGGAAAGAATAGGATTCCAGGTGAGAAAGGCAACTCTGCTGATGGGAGTGAGGTCCAAAAACAGGTTGTTACTGATGTTTCCGAATTAAAAATATCAAAAAGGCAGGGTAAATAATTTGCTAAAATTAAGAAAAAAGAAAACAATGAGGCTCTCAAACAATCATCTAGAACATTTATGAGGGATGACCTCAAACACACCATCCGAGAAGCCGCGGATGTAATCTTAGTGCCTGAAAGTAAAGGAGTAAACCAAAGAAAAATATGACCAATTACAATGATCTTTCAGACCCCAAAGAAACCAACGATCAAGCCTCACAGAGTGTATTCTCAGAGGGGGATTATGCTTTCTGTGACGTAATGAAAACGAAAAGGGAAGACATGTTTGAAATCTTTAAAACAACACCTTTGATAGATAACAACCATGCAATACCGAATTCCAAATTTGAATGTTGATCCTTCAGTGACCTCTGGTATGACAATAAGAAAGATTGACACGTCTGTCAGAATGGGTGAAACTAGGGAACAGCAGATGAAGTGTGGTGGATCTACTGTTAACACTGGCCTTGGTAATACAGAGTGGAAAGCCTCCCAGGGCATGATGGGGACAAACCAGTTTAATGAATTCGACTATGTACCCACCAACACTGTAAACCATGAGACTCTACCTCTCAAGGCAACAAATGAGGTACGAAAACGGTCGGATAAGGTTGACTGAGATACCAAGGAAGAGGAATTACATCAACTTATTCTTAAGGTGTTTAAGGATAACTTTTCGCTAGAGACCAGGTGCAATTTGATAGATCCACCGCCCCCAATCAAGACAGTAGAAATTATTCTAGACAAATACAAAGGTAAGGATTTTGATGGGACTGGATGCGGTGATCATGATGTTAATGTGAACGAACCGGGTGGTGGCAGGGATCAAATGCTCTTAATTCATCAGGATACTGATTTGAGACAGCCAGTTCACCCCAAGCTACCTGGGTTAATTATTAGATTGCTATTTAACGACACTGGTAGCATATCTTTATCCTATCCTTATTTGCAACTATCCCGGAAATAAGTTTAATTACGTCAACAGACATACAGTCAGTTGACTTCATCCATAAAGTTAGGCACAACTATGTATGTCTGGTTATACCCTCTTCCTTGGTGAGGTGTCTACTTTTGAAAGAGGCTGAACAACTGCAATGTAGAGGTTTTTACATCTTTGAACAGAAGTTTACTATGCCTACAGCTCAAACAACCGCACCAAAGTCATTGAAGTATGATAGGGGTTATCAAGAACTAAATATAGAAAGGGCTAACACCAAAACTGAATCTAATTTGGACAAACAGGATTGGAGGTGGCTGGCCTTGTCCTTGCGGGAGTCTATTGACACGGTGAAACAGCTGGGCAAGCCCCTCTAGCTCTTACAACAGCTTAACATTTGTGAGTTGGAATTCAAGAGGCTGCTTTGATTTAATGCACAATGATGAAATGATGTTTGATTTGGCACAGTTTGATTTTCTCCTTATACAAGAATCATGGTCAAGAGCTCAATTGTGTTAGGAAGGCTGTGCACGAGGTGTGAATAAAGGCCGCTCTAGGGGGGTCTTATCATAGCTGCCAAAAGACTCCAATTATTTGACCAAAACTGGAGAATGGTGCTTTTCCCATCATTTTTTTATGGTCTCTTTTCATGTGGGGGCTAATGAAGAGGGCATCTCTTTACTTATTGTAAACGTATACTGGAACCCTAGCGAACAGTAAGACCTACAATTAGTGAAAGAATTGAGCAATCTGGGATCCTGTATTGAAGCATGGCTACAAGAGAACCCCGCAGGGCAGCTTGTCATTGCAGGTGATATGATGCCGACTGTTACAACGATCGTCTGGGGATGTTATTCTTTCTAACTTTGGTACACAGGTCAGATTGGGGGGTAACTCCAAACTGCGTGGGAGAGTATGGACACACTTTGCTGAAGTATGGGGTCTGGACTTGCTGTATAATGACCAATACACTTGGAAAACAAGGGGCCATGAATCAATTATTGACTATATTTTTCTTTCGGGTGGCTTGTCAAAGGGTATGGGAAAATTTGAAATTAAGGAAACAAAGACCAGCGACAATTGTATGCTTACTATTGACATACTTGTCAATTTCCAAAGATCTATTGCAAATGTTTATAACCAAGGTCTGCTGACTAACTTCAAGGGTAATAGAATCAAATGGACTCAGAAATTCTTAGCCACTATGGTGAAAGATTATGGTACTTTGTCCTACTACCAACGTGTCGACCATTACTCAGCCCAAAATTTTACACACTACATAAACACTGCTATATTAAAGTTGGAAGAATCTTCACGTAAGAATACAAGCCCAAATAAATTACACAATCATCACATTGACACTGAAGTCCACGATCGTAAATGTCTTTTTAGGAAAGAACTTAGACATTTGCATAAATCGGGGTTACCTCCATCTAGAATTTTGATACTGAAAAAGAAAATTAAACAAAGGTACAAAAACTGGATAATACATCATAGAGGGTGTCAAACACTACTCGAAGGTGAGGCAATGTTAAAATCTTTACGGGGAGCTAACCTTTCAAACTTTTGGAATTTAATTAATGAGCTAGAAAGACCCAAGAAGGACGTAACCCTGAATCCTATCAATGAAGCCATATGTGCCATTTTTCCAAACTCTACACTAACAACGCTATGATAGAGGCAACTAAGACCACTGTGAGATGAAACTGGTCATTAGAGTTTACTACGGAAGACATGGTGGGTCGTATTAAAAGATCACAAATTGTGGTTTCCCCCGGCCCGAACAACTTTTCAAACAAATTACTGAAGCTTGACCCAGCCACATGAGCTAAAATGTTGTATCCGCTATCCGAAAACATTTTACAAAATATACATATCCCACAATCATGGAGGTTTTAGATTGTAATACCAGTGTTTAAAAAAGGCTCTTGCCTGTGCCCATCTAGCTATATGCTGATAGCAATAGCAGATCCTGAGTCCAAACTGTTTGCTTCCCTAGTTCTACTAGATATACAAAAATGGATCTCGGAAAAACATATTTTAGATCCCAAACAAATTGGGTTCAAAAAGATTATTGGCACAGATTGCAGTGGTTTAATTTAAGTCCATAATCGCCAAATCGATGAAAAACAGGAGCAAGTCCTACTTTTGTCGCATCTATGGATTTGATTTAGGCCTTTGACCTGGTCGATATAAAAATCTTATGGCAGCTGTTAAGGGATCTTGGTATGCCCACTCATTTACTTGATATTGTTATGCTCTGTACTCTGACACCAGGTTGAAGGTTCGACTTAACTCCGGGGGTCACCTTTCTAAAGAACTGAAAATACCTAATGGTCTCTGTCAGGGCTGTATGCTGGCCCCACCATATTTAGTTTATATGTAAGTGGTGCAGATACCGCCTTGACCAACAAGGGTTTAGTTTGCCCCAAATTGAATAATGTTTGTTTGTCATGGATGGCCTACGCGGGTGACTTCCTACTGATGATAACACGAAGGTTGGTCTCCAAAGATTATTAAAAGCATTTCCGAGGTTCGTACTTAGCTTATCACTAAAAATAAATCCAACTAAAACAGTAATTGTCCGTATTGGGAGACCGAACAAGAGGGAAAGTGACTTTTCTCAGTCATGCGGAGATAAACTGATCAGCTTTCAAGTACTTAGGCTACTATTTTTCTATGGCCGACACCACTACTTTAATTAAAAGCCAGCTCAAATTAAAAGTGGAAGTCGCAATTATGGAAATGCGTGCTACTGAAATCAAATTTGGGACATTTTCTATGGTACCACTTAGGGAATTCTATGTTAAAAAAAGTCATACCCCGACTTTTTTATGGTATGGAATTGTTTTCAAACGAACTGAAAGAGTACTTTAAGTACCTAGAAGGCAATATATGGAGGTCAGTGTTATTTTTCCTACCGAAAAGTATCCCGTTCAAACTGATAAAATAGGAATTTGGCTTACAATCTCTTTCTACGTATGCAACCTGGAAAAGAATGTCTTTATGGAGAAAATGCAAAATGGCAACCGAGGGCAATTTGTGTGCGTGTGCTGATAAGGAACCTACTAGTCCTTTTATGCATACTCTGCATGCAGAGACGATGCAATGTCTTGTTGAGTTAGTTATGTCTGTTACATCTATGCGCAATAAACCTAAAAAAATTAAAGAAAGCTTTATGGGCTTTGACTGGCAGAAAACTATGAACATAATCTCAGAATCCAAATTGTATAAACATGCATGCACTACATGGAAATGGTATCTGGTTATGGAAGGGTACTTAAAGAAATACCTTTGCAAGAGAGTACGTAATGACTTAATTCGCTTTAGATTTAACATTATCCAAACTAACCAAATCAAGTGTATCATAAACTGCAACTCTGTGGATTGGATATGGTGCTGATTCTGTAAATTGGAGGGGGTAGCGGAATCACTGCAACATATCCTCCTTATATGTCCAGGACATAAGACCTACAGGATTAGCTATTTTGTACAATTTGTGAGATCAACTGAAAACATAAATAGAGAATTTTATTGAATAGAATGCTGCATGACAATACTGCCAATTTAAACATACGGGTAACTTCTTTTTTGAGAAACATTTGTGATTTATGTTAGTTCTTTTAATGTTTGTTATCATGCAGTCTTTTGTGCCCCTATTGACCTAGTGGTATACCATGAGTTTTAATCATTTGACATTTTTATATTTTAAGAAGTGTTTTGTGATTCATGAAAGTTTCTTTTTTTCCTCTTTTGGGTTTGATTCAATTCTCTTTTCTCTGTATCTTTGTACAAACATGTAAGATTGTGTATACTTATTTTTTTACTTCTGTAAACATCTATAATATTGTCAAATGTTCTTAATACCTCTTTATTTTTGTAAAGGTTTATAATAAACCAAAACAAAAAAACAAAAATAAAATAATTGTTCATTCAATCCATCTATGTAAGAACTCATGCGATGAATCCATCAAGATTCTTTTTTGTAGCAGCAGTTACTCCACATTATTTCCTCTCACTGTGTCAAGCACCCAGCATTTTAGATCGTATGGTGAGTGTCTCAGTGATTCAAAATTTTGAACCAAGTGTGCAGTGATGACCTTGCGCCAAATTTGTGATCTATGTTTGCATATTCTTGTATTTACGGACCTCTTTGTTTGACCCACATGTCTGAGATGGCAGGGACATAGAATACAATAAATGGCTTTCTGGGGTTTACAGTAACTGAGTTCTCTTGTTTTCCAATGTTTTTTCACTGAAGGGGAATGAAAGGGCCTTTTCTGTAAAACTGCAAACAGGACATGTATCACATAGGTAATGGCCAATTAAGGGCCATAGATTTCACAAGGTGTTCTTGGGTTTGATATTAGTAAGTCTGGAATCTCTGGGGTTGGGGGCACATTTGAGTGCAAGCATAGGTTTCTCATTCTGCAAGGTAGGTTTGGCTATGGACCAGTATTTGTTAAGGATATTGCTGACCTGTAAAATTGTGGGAGAGTGAGTAATGATGCATGTCATCCTGGCTTCTTTATTTACCCTGTTCTGTCCCGATAATACGTCTTCTCCATGAGTGTATCTAGTTCATTTCCAAGGCTTTTTGAGTTATTTGCCAGGATATTTTCTAGCAAGTAATCTTGAGCCTAGGTTATCAGGATGATCATTGAAATCATTTAGTTCAGTGCAATTTGTGTGTATTCTTAAATGTTATCCAAAAGGAAGATTGACCTTTAGACTTCTTAGGGGGGCAACACTGATAGTGGAGAAGAGTGTTGCATCCTGTTTTTCTGAACACAGTATATTTGATCTTATTGACAGTATTTAACAACCATAAGTCAAGGAAGTTAATCTTAAAAGTGTCCTGTTCCATTGCAAATTTGATGTGAGGGTTACAGTTGTTAAACCAAATATAACATTCTTAAAGATTCTCATTTCCACCATGGAAATATTTGCAGCAAATTGATGTCAATAAATAACAGTTTACTACCAAGATGTTGGAAAAGGGCCACATGGCATGTTTTGGGGGCATTTTCTGACACTTCTTGACAATGGGACAAGAAGAAGAGAATGTTATGCAAGTCATTGGCAGTGGGACATATACATAGGTAGAAGATGGTCATTCCTTGTAATGTGTGACATTTCCCAGTGGGCAATTGATGGCAAAGAGGCCTTCCTTATTTACCCATTTAGATCAGCTTCCTGGTCACTCTTTCAGGAACTGGGACACAGTAAAAGGGGTGGCTATCCAAAAAATCTAAACTATTGAATTTGCCCCTGCTTGCTTTCGAATGATTGAATAGCAGACTGTTCAAATGTGGCATAGAAAGTATGACAGAATACCAAAAATATGAATGTGATAGTATATTAGATTATAATTCTAAGAACACAGATTTGAAATTTGATATTTCAGCCATGTCATGATATTTTAATTATGTAGTTATTCTTACAGTAGATTACCATTTTTGTGCAAAGAAATCAATACAAATGACAAAATAATTGTTACTCTAAATCAAAACAGGAGATCATTTGACATTTGACAAACATCTACATGTGTGTAGTATCGATTGTATCTATCTGCACTGGGATAAACATTGCTGGTAGTAGAATAGAGCTACAGTTGAGAACACAGATGCCATCTATTTAGCTCCCTGCCTTTCTAAACAACTAGCCCTGTAACTTACAAATAAACATTCTCCTTTTATATACTCAAGTCTCCAGTGCCTTACCTGAATCCTGATGACTTCTTACCATCCTCCAATACTACAAATGGCGACAAGGATGGGATCAACAGGTGTTTGCTGGATCCAGATAAACTGATGTGAATAGCCTGTTGATCCCAAGACAAAGGACCCACTGGAGAAGTGCTGCTGGTTCCAGGAATATGTATATATGAATGCCGGAGAAAGGTCTGCTAAAAAGAAGGTCTGCTGATCCTGATTCATAAAGATAAGGATGGCTGAATTCCATGATGAGCCCAGCAGTAATGAAGCCCTGTGTACCATCTACCCATGAAGATGTTTCCAAATAAATCATCTTCTGTGCAAGGTGTAAGTCCTGCTATGATGTGAGCAGGCAGCCGGCACACAGCGTTTGCAGAGGAATGTCTTATTTCCAATTATTAAGGTACTGTGAATGACTGCTGTTTATTGTGCGCTGTGCGTGATTCAGTTACTATTGCCTCGATGATTAGAGTCCAAATATATGGTTATGAAGTGTGCATGGCTGTGCGCTGTCTTATAGAAATGTTTTGTATCACAGTGACATTGCAATGTAATCAACGGCATACGCTAATTACGGCGTTAGTTATGGGAAAATGTGCAATGAAACTGTCATGCAGACGATGTTTGTGTGACATGAACTTTCAGGCGAGGAGCGCTGCTGTATTACGGGTGTTATTATGACCTTTTCAAGGTAACATGGTGTTCCGCCGTTGACTGTTATGCGGTCGCGTCACAGAGTTCTGCCAGATTCCGTGAGTTCAGATAAAATGATGATGTCCATGAGTGGCTGGGCGTATTGGCGGAGCAGCGAACGTTGGAGACTTCAGAGTTCGGCTTTGGTGATTGTGGCAACGCGTCGTTTTCGTTCTCTCGAGCTTGCGGAATGATGAGAACATTAGAGGAATGGCCTTGTCAGCGTGATCTGCGCCATGACGCATTCCATTTGTTTCAATATGTTGATTGTGCACCCATCAAGAACGGATATTGCGCATCCATCTAGCATGAAGTAACACAGCACGGGTTGTTTCCAGTAATGCGCGTTGAGGTCACCCCTAGATGAATTCTGCTAATGTTTTGCCTCCAGCCACAAAGAGTAATAAACGGATCGACCGGACACTAGTAATGTGTTCCGTTCCATCAAAGCATGAACATGAGGTACTGTTTTTGATCCTGCAGCAATATAGTTAATGGAACGTGGATTCATTGAATGGTTGAAAAAGAAATGATATGCTTTTCTTCCTACGTGCAATTTATGGACATTCTACTGTTTTAGTGTAGAAATGTTTCCAGCAAAATTTGTGCATGCAATTAATGGACTACAATTCATTTTGTATAGTGATCCATTTTTATTTTGCTGTTCTTTATGAATGCAGTTAATATTTTATGATGTTTTGGATGCAATTATTTCAAATTGTTATGTTTTAGCTAGTTAATACTTCCGTGGTATATATGATTAGCAGATACTGCCATGATATAGTTTAATGGTGCTCGCTCTGGTAAGCATGATATGGTTGTTTCAGAGTTAGGACTGGTTGTTGTTAATGATGGTGTGCCTGGATGGGAAGGTGCACGGTGGATTTGATATTTGTCTGAGGGTGCATGGTGTATGTATAGTGTGTTATCCATGCGGACAACACCCAATAAACAACACAAGAAGAAAAATAAGAAAAATAGAATGTTATTTAGGGGTAATTCATAGAATTCAGCGCACAAGTGGTGCACGCGGCTGGCGCACAGTGTGCGCGTGCGAATCCCTGCGCCAGCCGCGTGCGCTAAAATCCATTTCCGCGCACAGCGTATTCATGGATTCCAGCCACCAAAACCAGCCGTGGCTCACAGTGGCGCAGCGACCCTGCAGCAGCGCCAGTTACGCCCCCAAGAACGCCTCTCGCGCAGGGAAAAGCCATCAATATACCCAATCCAGCGCAAAGGGCTGCGCTAACCCTGTACCAGCACAGCAAGCGGGCTACGTGTATCACTGGGGTGCGCGGGAAGTACCTCACGCGATGCCATCAGGGTACGTGTATTTCGGGGTGCTATCAGCAGGGTACGTGTATTTCAGGGGTTCGCGGGAAGTTCCACACGCGAATGGCCTGGGCGCGTGTATTTCAGGGGTGCACGGGAAGTTCCACACGCGAATGGCCTGGGCGCGTGTATTTCAGGGGTGCGCGGGAAGTTCCACATGCAAATGGCCTGGGCGTGTGTATTTCAGGGGTGCGCGGGAAGTTCCACATGCGAATGGCCTGGGCGCGTGTATTTCAGGGGTGCGCGGGAAGTTCCACATGCGATTGGCCTGGGCGCGTGTATTTCAGGGGTGCGCGGGAAGTTCCACACGCGAATGGCCTGGGCGCGTGTATTTCAGGGGTGCGCGGGAAGTACCACACGCAAATGGCCTGGGCTCGTGTATTTCAGGGGTGCGCGGGAAGTTCCACACGCGATTGGCCTGGGCACGTGTATTTCAGGGGTGCGGGGGAAGTTCCACACGCGAATGGCCTGGGCGCGTGTATTTCAGGGGTGCGCGGGAAGTTCCACACGCGATTGGCCTGGGTGCGTGTATTTCAGGGGTGCGCGGGAAGTTCCACACGCGAATGGCCTGGGCGCGTGTATTTCAGGGGTGCGCGGGAAGTTTTACACGCGATTTCAGCAGGGTACGTGTATTTCAGGGGTGCCGGGGAGTCCTACATGTGATTTGACAGTGTGGGTCCTTCCAGGTGTTCCCTGTACACCCTCCACGGCCCCTGCAGGCAGCCCACACCACAGGGGACTACCCTGCATCCCTGGTCATGTCCCGCAGGCAGCCCACCCAACATGGGCATGCCCCCCAGCAAAGGCACATGTCTCCTTGAACTAATGAACACCAACTCATGTCCCCTTGCACCCCCACCCCCCAGCACTGTGGGGCACCTGCCAGCAGGCCCCCACCCATGTCCAACTTATGTCCCCTTGCACCCCCACCCCCCAGCACTGTGGGGCACCTGCCAGCAGGCCCCCATCCATGTCCAACTCATATCCCCTTGCACCCCCACCCCCCAGCACTGTGGGGCACCTGCCAGCAGGCCCCCACCCATGTCCAACTCATGTCCCCTTGCACCCCCACCCCCCAGCACTGTGGGGCACCTGCCAGCAGGCCCCCACCCATGTCCAACTCATGTCCCCCTGCACCCCCACCCCCCAGCACTGTGGGGCACCTGCCAGCAGGCCCCCACCCATGTCCAACTCATGTCCCCACCACCCCCACCCCCCAGCACTGTGGGGCACCTGCCAGCAGGCCCCCACCCATGTCCAACTCATGTCCCCCACCGCCCCCACCCCCCAGCACTGTGGGGCACCTGCCAGCAGGCCCCCACCCATGTCCAACTCATGTCCCCCACCACCCCCAACCCCCAGCACTGTGGGGCACCTGCCAGCAGGCCCCCACCCATGTCCAACTCATGTCCCCCACCACCCCCACCCCCCAGCACTGTGGGGCACCTGCCAGCAGGCCCCCACCCATGTCCAACTCATGTCCCCCACCACCCCCACCCCCCAGCACTGTGGGGCACCTGCCAGCAGGCCCCCACCCATGTCCAACTCATGTCCCCCACCACCCCCACCCCCCAGCACTGTGGGGCACCTGCCAGCAGGCCCCCACCCATGTCCAACTCATGTCCCCCACCACCCCCACCCCCCAGCATTGTGGGGCACCTGCCAGCAGGCCCCCACCCATGTCCAACTCATGTCCCCTTGCACCCCCACCCCCAGCATTGCGGGGCACCTGCCAGCAGGCCCCCACCCATGTCCAACTCATGTCCCCTTGCACCCCCACCCCCAGCATTGCGGGGCACCCTCCACCAGGCCCTCGCCCATGTCCCATCCATGCCCCCCTGCACCTGGGTCCCAACAATCCCCAATCATGTCCGTAATGGCCATCCTCCCCTGCCAAAAGGCCCAACCAACTATCACATCCACCCACATATCAATGGCAATTACATGTTACACACCCAATGTAAATAATGCAAATGAACACATGTCTGTCACACACAATGGCTGCAAGTGAATGTTAAAACACCCAACATGAAATGCATGAAAGTAATGAGATGATACGACACAATGAAGGATGAAAATAAAAATGCATTGAAAATCAACTAGAATGGAAATGAAATGAGAAAAACCACAAAGCAAAACAACAAAAAGAAGATGAATGTCCATGAAAAAAATCCAAAAAATATCAAAAAATCCATAGAAGAACTATTTACAAGACAATCCCGGGTCCATGAGCCCAACCAAATGAAACCTAACTATGTCAACTAACTAAAAACTGAACTATATACAAAAAAGTGGCGCATTGTCCAATCGCAACCAAATAAAAAAAAAATAATTTAAAGGAAACCTACCACTAACTATATAACTATATACAAAGGCAGCGGGCTAGTCCGACGGCTCACTGGTTGTTGACATGGTCCAGGGCATCATCGAACCCCCGTTCAATGGCTTGGAGGCGGGCATGTTCCCTGGCCCCGAGGTCCCGCAGGGATAATGCAGTGTCCAGCTCCAACTCCATGTGAATACCCTCGAGGCACTCAGCCCGCCTCAGCGCCCTCCGCATGGAATCCTCCGCCCTGACCATTGTGAGCCGTTCCTCCTCTGCCCGCTGCCGCTCCGCACCTATCTGCTGGCACAAACGCTCCCACACGGAAGCCACTCCCATTCCAGGGTTCTCCTGCCCTCCGGCCGATGCCTGCACCCCTGATGTTGATGGCCCCGAGCCATGATGCCTCCCACGTTGAGCCTGCTGCTGCCTCCGACGCAACTGCCTGTGCCAGCACGACGGCATCCAGGCTGATGGAAACCACTGACGCCGTCGTGCACGTGCCCTGCCCGATGATGCCGTCACATCCTCCATCTGCTGGGGCCCAGTTGCTGGTGTGTCCACCCCTGCTGGACCTCTGACTCCCGACTGTGGCAGGGATGGGATCCCCACCGAGCTGGCTGCATTGGTCAGGGCAGGTCCACAGGGGGCCCTGGTGGCATCTGGGCCAGAAGACGGCAAGGAGAACGACTGGCGTATAGTCTCCACAGAGGAGGAGAGGGCCGCCAGATTGGCCGACACATGCAGGAAACCCCCCAACATGGACAATCCCAATTGGGCCACGTCGGCACAGTGCTCTTCGTGATGACGTGCGTGCTCCTCCTGGGAAGCACACACGGCATCACGAATCACAGCCGTGCGCATCGCGACCCCAATCAGGACCTTCTCCATACGGCCAGGGGTCCCCTCGTCCGCAGGTGGAGGGGAGTCAGATGACATGGACATCCCCTCTACTTGCGGACGGGCCTGGGACGGGGCATCCCTGCTGGTGGATGGTGGTGCACCCACAGGGTCAGGGACAGCGACATGCACAGGCCCCTCCACGGTGACCTGTGCTGCCTCCTGCCCCTGCCCCTGGACTGCACCACTTGCACCAGCAGGGATGCCCCCACCAGGCCCCATGTGCGCCTCAGTGGCGGCCTCCTCCTCCTCTGTGGAAACCACCAACCTGGATGGCTCCTCACCGTCTTCCGCCGTAGCAGGCCCTTGTGGGGGCTCACCCACCCCTTCCGCTGCAGCTGTGGGGGCATCCCCGCCGCCTTGCTCCACAGCGCCGTCTCCGCCCTCTTCTTCACTAGCCGCTGCGTAGAGGGAGACATAGAACACAAGCATCAGGGTACTGTACAATGGTCCCCTAGACAGGAAGCAATAGCAGATGAGTGCCACTGTCAAAGTACACTTCCATCATGTCCCTCCACAACACATGTGTCAGTCCAGGCAAAACACACACAGTGACAGTCATGGTGCATGCCATGGACATTTCCATACATGTCCAATGGACTCTCGAAACATACAATGTAATGGTACTCACATGCATCATGGGTCATGCCTATCACATGCACACACTTCACCTCAGTCACATCCATCTGGCCCCGTACACCCCAATCACAGTGGATACAAGGATGACTAGGCTGCATCAGTGAATCTGTGCATTGTCACAGACATGTGTCATGCATCCATGGCATTCACAAGTCACAGACACGCAGGTCAGGCACACAGACATGGATACCATATATGTACCTGGCATCAGCACCCATCCCTCACCCCCACCCATGTCCAGGAACAGAGACTGCCATGCTCTCATGTGTACAATCTGCATAGGGCTCCCCATGTCGCATTTAAACACATGCAACGACCGTGCGGTTCACACATTGCTGATCGCACATGCATTACCATGATGTCCCTGCACACATACATGCGTACATGGCCTATGTCACACATACAGGCAAGTATCAGACAACCAGCACACTGCAACATGCCCTGTCTCACACAGCAATGCTTGGCCACTCACCGCTGAACTCCAGACGGGTCTCCCTCTCAAGGACCTGGGCGTGGATCGCTGGGTGTACGCGTTCCAGGACCCTCATCTGGATGGAACTCATGCGGCCCCGGCCCCCCTCCACGAGGCGCCGGGCCTTTATGAGGGTCCTGGACCTCAAGTCTTCCCAGCGCTTCTTGACCTTCTGGATGGTGCGGGTTGCCACCCCCTCCGCGTTGATGGCAACCACACAGTCGGCCCAGATCGTCTCCCGTCCTTCCTTGTTGGCGCGGGACGATGCATCATACTGCCTCAGGACCTGCTCCACCAGGACACCAACTTCGGTGGCAGTGAAGCTGGTGCCCCTCTGCCCCTCTGGCCAGGGGTTGCCACTGGTGCCAGATGTGGATGTGCCCGACATGGCAACCCCAGGGGCAGGAGTGGGTGGGCAACTGGGTCCTGGGGCTGGGCTGTGGAGCGATGTTATCCGAGTCGGGAGTCTTCTGTTCCAGCAGGGGTGGACACAGCAACTGGACCCCTGCAGATGGCTGATGTGCAGGCACCAAATGGCAGGGCATGGCAGCAGGCAGGCAGGCAGGCAGGCAGGCAGCAGCAGATGGCACGTGGGAGGCTGCTCGTGGCACTGGGGGGCAGTAATTCGGCCTTCTGGGCAGGAGCGTGGTCTTCCGTGTGTTTTCGCGTGGCCAGCTTGATACGGAGTGATTTGGCACGTGAAAATCCTGCACGTCAGCGTGAAAATTGAGGAAAGGCCCTTAGCGCGTAAGCGCGTCAGCACGCGTACGCGATTTCATTGGACCAAAGGCCCTTACAGCGTAAGCGCGTCTGTGACGTTTTGCGCACGGGCGTTGAAAAAGTTCACGCGAACGCCTGAAATACACGTAGCCCGCTCCCCCAGGCCCGATCGCGTGAGAAACTTCACACGAACCCCTGAAATACACATAGCCCGCTCCCCCAGGCCCGATCACGTGAAAAAGTTCACGCGAACCCCCAATATACACGTAGCCCGCTCCCCCAGGCCCGATCGCGTGAAAAAGTTCACGCGAACCCCTGAAATACACGTAGCCCGCTCTCCCAGGCCAGATCGCGTGTGTGACTTCCCGCGAAACCCCGGAATACACGTACCCCGCTCAATCGCTTGTGTGACTTCCCGCGCAACCCCGAAATACACGTGCCCCGCTCACACAATTGCTGTATGTTGCCACTTTTGTAATGCGCAGGGACGCTACCGCCTGCCTTCGTGTGGCGGACGTGTTTCGGCTTGTGCGTGTCTTTCGCTGTGCGTGGCTTTGCCCTATTCGATTCCATGAATACGTGTGATTCGGGTGCGTGTGGGCGTTCCGTCTGCTTCCCTGCAGTACATCCCCAGTTACGCCCTTGTTTTCGCGAGTTGTTCCCCATTCCGGGCGTTACGCCCCGTGTTCCGCCCACTTTCTAGTGTATGCGCCGAGGTTGTGCGCTTTCACTGTGCGCGTCGCGCACGTCTTTCGGGATGTTGCAGTGACGTGTGCGCCATGCACGGGTTTGGGGCACATCCCGAGGAAAACACGCGCAGGGACTTCCATGGATCGCACGCGTGCGCGTGCGCCTGTTTTTTTACGCTTGCGCCTGCTTGCGCCTGCTTGCGCCTGCTTGCGCGAAGATTTTCGGCGCACGTTTGTTCCATGAATCGGCCCCTTAGTGTTTAACAATTTTGCAGGAATTTCAGGGTGAATATATGGACTGCATTTACGAACTGCTAATATGGACATTAATCTGCTCAGTTGTTTAGTATTTAAAGAGCAATGTTGATGATGATGATAATGTTATCATATGATATAGATTATGTGATGGGCATGGTTATATCTTCAGTTTTACCGACACTGCATCGTTCAGTTGTCAAGTATATTTATATGGTTCTGTTTGTAGGCAGATGGATATATATGACGGATTATTTTATATGAGTAGTGGCACAGCATCATACTGATGCCATAATCAAATGAGCCTGTAATAGGTCATGTCTTAACCCACATGTTCATGAATAAGGTAGGAAAGTGTCATGAGTTAGTAGTATGAGTAATATATGAATGAGTTTGTAGTCCATTATATATGAATGTGATATGAATGTTGCGTGATAGGTACGCAAGTTTTGGGCATATGATAAATGGCATGCATATTATAATTTAATACTGGTTTATTTTCCTTGGCCACACATGTTTTAAACGTAGAATGCTTTCATGTTTTGACTGCATTCCAGTTTTATGAATGCATAACCTGGACGACTACATAGGTTATACGGTTTCTAGTACATGCATTCTGTACATGATGAGTACAATATGTTTCACTGGGAACAAGGCTGTCACACTGATCATCACCTGCCAACTAAAGCCTTTTTCTCTGGATCTGAAATGTCCAATGGTGTTCTTTTCACCATGTGTCATCTATTGCAGTGAAAAGTGTATACTCTGGTCTCCGAAGTAGGAGTTTTCTTACATGAACTGCAGTGCACAAAAAGTTAACATTTTGGTGAATGTTGAACCACTAAACAAAATTGAACATGAACTAAGCAGCTTGCCCACTTCAACATTGTGAAGAAGCAGTTAAACAGACCAATAAGGGCAGTATTGTTTTTCTACAAAGGTATGTTGTATTGCTAAGTTTGTTCCAGTGACATGATTTTGAAAATGAGGCAACGGATTTCAACAAACTGCACCATCATTCATTATTGTGCTTTTGACCATCTTTCTCGCAAAGGCCCTTGTTTGGGGAGGTACTTTCTTCTGCTTCTCCTTTAAATGTCATAGTCATTTCCTCTGCACTATACATACGTTAACATGGGTCATGTTCTTTATTATCCAAAATATGTTCAAACTCCCTGAAGCTTCTAAAAGCAAAATGTTTGGTGCATGGGATATAAACAATGATATCAAAGTGGTCTCTTTAAAATGCAAGTCAGGCTTTTATGGTGTAGATTGAGAACTATATTGATCTGCATGGACTTCTCTTACTTCTTCAGCAAATAATGTCTGCTTTGGAGTAGAAATTGGAGAGTAGCAATGGTCTTTGAGAACCCTCCTTGGCTGTTCAATGGTGTTCAACTCATATTCTGGCATGGACAATTCTCATGATTACAGTTGGTAACCATTTTGATTGCTGCATCATAAAATCTGACCATGTCAATGGCATTTGACAGTCTGTGTCTCATGTTTGTTGTGTGGTCTGAATATGTCTTCCATTTTGTTAGTCCCTCCCCTCCTGTTTGCTACCCGCTCCCTTGTTTCACTGCCTCCATCACCATGTTCTTCCTCCTATGATTGTAAAGCGCTATGTTGCTTCCCAAGCTAGGTTAGCACTCAATAAATACCCTGATAATAATATTTAAAATCATATGTCTAAATATAATTTTGAACAAAATACCTAACAGGTTATTTGTCAGTGTAAGCAGAGGAACTGTGAAATAATTGTATTGACCAGTAGAGTTACTCTCTGTTGATTGTTTTTGGATGAAGGTTATGTATAAAATATATAAAATATTTGCTCTTATATTATTACCTGAACTGTCAAATTGTGCACCTGAGGATAATTCGATCCCATTCAATCAGACTGGGTTCAGAAAGAATACAACAACTACACAAACATGCTTGTTCTTGTATCTACTGCTGTAAATTCATTGAAAATACTACAACAGGCTATATATGTGGCCGCTATAGACTACAACTCAGCATTTATACTATTGAGTGAGCAGCACTTTGGCAACAGTTAATATTAAAGGGAATTCCATCGGGACTACTCAAGATGATAATCGCTCTCGAATCAGAATCAGACCATCACAAAAGGGAGAACTCACAGAATCCCTGCACACATAAGCAGGTTTAAAACCAGCATGCATTCTTGCCCCAATTATAAGCTTGAGGAAAATGTGGCTCTTCACCTAGATGGGGCATGACAACTGTCCAGTGGCTTGGCTCTGGCAATGATTTGGCATTATTGGATTAGACCCAGAATATTCTACAAAACCAATTAAACTCCCTACCATTGCATGTTTCTGAAAATGGCCTAACCATTAACATTACCATGATGAGAACTGGGACCTAGGTCTCTCAAGGTGGTAATCCAATACGACTATCTTGGCATAACTATTGACAACAGGCTCAATTGGAAGTACCATTGGTGAAAGTCAAAATTAAGATACAGCAACAGCTAGGTGGAACAATGACATTTGCCGGTAAAAATGGTGATTATTCTCTGAAGACATTCATTGATATCTATAAAGCGAAAAGTCCCCTGATTCTTTTATATGGTGCAGAAATATGGGGGTGAAAGTTCAGCACAGAACTAGAGAGGTTGGCAGAGTATTGCTTCAGAACCATCACTGGGAGCCCGAGTAGGACTTCAATTGAATACCTACAGATCGAGTTCAAACTTATTGGAATTCATTATTTAACATTTGTTGTCACTTTTATACTGAAGGTTACTTAATTATGACCCTGGTACTTTGATGAATTGCGTGACTGTATCTCATATTAATGCATTAAGAAGTTTGAGAAATACATGGAAGAAGGAGACAGAAGGAGCAAAAGCATCAACATCAACCCTACCAACCTTACATTCAAAACTAACTGTATTCCCTAACTCTACCTCAGTCCCGAAATATTTACTTTGTATGTTATTTACTTGTCTGAGGAGTTCTTTGGTTGTTCCATTTAGGATATTGTCATTGCTTTGCATTTTGCATTGTGGAATGGTGCATAGACAACATTTTCATATGATTTCTATTGACTTCAATTCAGGAACTACTTGTGAAAGCTCCGAAAAGCAGTCCCTGAAGTCAAGTCAAATGAATGTCCTAATAGTCCAGTGTGGATTGAGTAGTGGGCAGGAGTGCATGGTTTGCAAAGTTTTTACACTGCTTTTGTCTTGTATTTTAACATAGGAATTGTCGTAGGCATTTGAACGACTGTTGGGACACTTTGCATATTAAGCTGAATGTCCATTTCTACATTGGATGACTGATCTGGACAGAAGGAACAGTTGTTTGAAAATTTGTTATGGAAGATTTCTCTATTAAGGTTTCTTTTGCCTTAATGGTGTCTGCTAGTATTTCATAGCATCGTCCATTACTGTTAATGGCAATTGGGTTTCTTGTTCTTGTTTATAGGGTTCCTCATTAAATTATGGTTCTGTACCACTGGTGTGAAACCATTCACCAGCACAGAAATTTGAAAAGGTATCTATATTGACGCTGCGCGTGTGTAGAAGTTATTTTAGCAGTTTTTTAAAAAATTTATTTAGTGGGTGTTTTCATTCTGTTTAAAAGTAGAATATGGTTATACTATGCATGCGGTACCAAGTGTGGGACAAGTACAAGCAGAGGTAATAGCCAAATGTAACCAATTAACAGCACAGATGAAAAAGATTCAGGGTATGTACTGTAAATTCTCTATCCTTCTCCTAATAAAGTTCTACTCGGCAAAGGTGGTACAAATCCTCCTCTATGGACTAGAGGCCAAACCATTGGCTTGGACAATGGATTGGCACAAAATAGAGGGAGCGATTTGGAAGCAGGTCTTAGGCTTGCCAAAAGTCTAAAAATGGTAAACCTGAGATACAAACTTGGTTTAAAATCCTTGACTTCCTAAAAAAAATGGAATTTACTTTCATTATTTAGACTAATTGCAGACCCCATGGAGAACACATTATTTGAAGATCTTTTGACTCACACAGACTTAGATGGTTCATGGCCCTTAAAAGAAATGAAAAGTCTGGTCAAGATAACTCTTGCGTACTGTGACAGTGATGAGCACATGCTTGTCACAAACCCACTAAAGGTAAAAAAAGCACTGGCGATTTTCGGACTGGATCATGACAATTGACCAGATGCGGAAATTGCCAAGTGCTGGGACCCTCTCCAAATATGACAAGGATATCTTCCAAAGTATATGACGAGGTTCCCAGATGCAAAATTCAGACAGAATATTCTTCGAGTACGTTTAAATTTGGTCAGGACGGGCTCTGTCCTATATCAGTAGGGTCAGGAAAGAACGTCTCAACCCCTCTGTTCGATATGTGATGACCCGAAACTTCAGACATTAAAACATTTGTTAAGGTTCTCTCAGGGCACATGGAAACTAAGGGTTAAGTATTTTGAGAAATCTGTTATGAGTCGGGACCGTCTATTATGCAACGCATTGCAGGACATGAAATTATATTGTCTTTAAATATAATAAGAGTACTGCAAGAGACGGGATTCATATTACAGAAGTTTACCTAACTCACTTATCCAAGCACATGGTATATGCCACAGACATTGTTAAACCTTCTCCTGCATCTAAAATCAGATATTGGCTATAAATGGGCAAACGTTTTTCTTTCTCTTTCCCCTACTTATTTTACTTATTTTTCTTTTTTTTTTCTTTTCCTCTTATGGAATAGATCACATTTTTTATTTATTCAGATTTTATTTGAAATTTTTATGATTAAATGTTTAAACAGTATGTAATTATTGTTATATGTGTAAAAAACCTGAAATTGGTTAAATCACAATACAAAGCTTCAAGGATATTTTTTCTCTGGTAGTTTTAGAGTGCAGAACTTGACTTTTCATATTTTTTATGAGCACTCTTACTCAGAATTTATTTTTGTAATATTGATTTCTTTTAATATTTTACTGTGGCTACATTGACATTGGTACATATAGTGCAAAGGTGATCTTCAGTTGCATTTTATTTACTACATATTTAGTAGTTTTATTTCATGAAGGAGGTGGATTGCTGTTGTTAGTGCTGACTGTTGTACTTTGCACGAGTGAAGTTACTTGTTCTGTTACTTTTACATTTTCTATACATTTCTTAGTAGAGGTTGACAGTCTTTTTTGTCTTCTATATCTCCTCTTTGTTTTCTGCAAAGCTGACTGTTAGAAGGCATTGTTTAGTATCTGTTAGAAAAGTGTGTATTTTAAAGTTGCAGAAGGTTTATGAGGATGCTGTAAATGGATGAGGGTTGTGTGGATGTAATTTGAGAGACAGGATAAAGAGTGGTGTATGATTGTGTAGTGGGATGTGGACAATGAATGCCTACATAGTGGGAGGTATGGAGGGAAATATTTGGAGATGTATGTATGGTGTGTTCAGTAGTAACAGTTTGTACAGTGAGAGGTTGTAGGGTTGTAGAATTGCAATGTGTTGAGTAAAGGTTGCATTGTGATAGGGAAGCATTGTGTGATGGGTAATGTGTCATAACATGTTTTCACTTGTAAGTTTCACAGAAGTAGTGTTAGTGAATAAAGTAGTGGTGGTGCTATTGAATACGGTTTAGGGTCGTGGCATAATGAGAACGTGTGTGATTGCTGCAATAGAATGATTAACTATGTAATGACGGTATACAGTTAAACATGAATTCTAGGCTACTGCTCAGTTTAATTAGGTTATTACAATTACAGTTACAGTTCATTAATATACTTACTTTGTTGCAATTAAAGAGGTTTCTTTCTTCTGTTGATGTTTCTGGTAATATTTTTTGTTCTATGAATTGTGAAGGTATCATGAAGTAAGACACAGACAACAGACTTAAAGTTCAAAATGAAATACTTTATTAAATCAAATGTCAGGATGATAGAAGGCCTAAGTTGCTATATGCTAAATTGTGATTTCCCTACCTAAATGAAACTAAGGAAAGTCTGAGTCAAAGAGTTCAAATTAAACGTCTGTCTGCATCCAATACCTATGCTTGCCCTCACAACTAAAGCTAAACAATGCATAGGAATGTCCATAATAAAACTTCCAGCTGCCAGTATGCTTTCAGCTCCCCTTCTCCAATAAAGTTCCACAAAAAAGTCTCAACATTATGTTTCTTTAGTTCAAGGCAACACAGTTTCAAACGATCCTCGGTGTTCCCTTCGCCATATTCCCTGCAACACAGTTCAAACACAAAAGGTCTTGAAGCCCTGTAATCAAGACAACTTGCGTGGTTTCTCAAATCTCAGGGTTCCCTTCCCCAAGATTGTATATTCACCACATATACTTGCTTCAGTATTTTCTAAAGGTTTGACAATCTGTTTGGTTTTCAGCCTTCAGAGCTCACTGGTCTAGGTGCATTTGTCAGACCACATGGTCCACCCATCACAGGTCATGCAATCAGGATCCTCGGACTCCTCAGCTCACACAGGTTCGTTGGCACTGGCTCCTGGTCACCAAATCACCTCTACTTAGTTTCTCTTTGTTGCCTGTTGGCTTTATGTGTTGAATTACATTCCTCTGGCTTCCCTTTGTCATCCTCTTGGCTTTGCCATTGCACATCACACACCTCTTGAAAGTCCCTGGCCTTGCCGCACTGCATTTATTCACAAAAGTTCCCTTTGGGGTATTTCGCTCCTGTTCCACACACATGCACCCTTTCTGTTCTTCATTTTCACATGGGCACTTGGGCGGTTCTCTGTTATTTGCTATGCCCATAGGTTTTTATTGCGTGTATTATTCACGTTGCTTAATTTTAAGTTTCCATTCAGTTCGACTTGTAATGTACATTTGTTTTGCTTAATTTAAATGTGCCATTCAGTTCGGCATTCAATATGTGTTTGTTTTGCTGAATTTAAAGTTTTAAAGTTTCATTCAGCTCGACGTTTAATATGCTTTTATGTTGCATAATTTGAAGTTTCCATTTAGTTTGGTAATCAATATGCATCTGTGTTTCTCAATTCAATGGACCATTACTTAATTTTGGTCTGATAGGAGCACCTAGGTGCACTCGCCCTCCCCCATACTCACTGGCTTCAGACGTTTCCTCTCGGCAGCTAACCCTGTTTCCTCTGCATTTGTGAGGCTGGGAAGTCTACCAATACAAGTCCAGCTCGTCTGCCGGGTGCCTCCTTCCCCACGCCAGTGAACTGCATGCTGCTTAAGGGATGCGGGCAGCATCGGTTCTTCTCCTGGCATTCCTGCAACTCCTGCTGCTCACTCAGTATCACAGAGGCTTCCAGACTAGCAGCAATTACCCAACTTGCTATTTCTGGGTCCTGCAAGTACTCTGGGATATATTCTAGTGTCCTGGCTCCTTCCACAGTCCCACCATGGCTGCCTCCTTTTTTCACGGGTCCCCTGCTAATCTTTCCCACCTATGCCTCCATGTGGCTCTTTTTGGTGTTCTCTGTCTCTCATTGTATACAACTGCAACCACTCAATAGGTTGCAGGTGTGTTCTCGCAATTCGGTCTGCCTGACTTTGATTAAGGTGACATACTTGACTCTTGTAACTCTTTGCAGGCATCTTCTTCATCCCAGTATTAGATTGGTGAAAGGGTGTAGTGTTCATTACTCTTAGTCGCCTCTTACTCGTCTTGGTACTTTCATGTTTCATATTTGTAGAAATTAGGGGAACAGCTTTATAGTAACCGACAAAAGTCGGGGGACGGTTTGGTTAGTCCTCAACAGGAAAAGGGGGATACCATGTATTGCCTGTGTGTACCCTACTCTCAATCCACATGAACCTCCACCCAGGATATCCTCCCTTGCCTCTCCATCACTAAGGTCGGGATTCAGAATGATGGCCTTTCCCTTGCCACCTAAGCAGGGGATCCCAGGGGAGTAGGAGTGAGAATACTCTCAGGTTTCGCAGAGAATGTAAAAGAAAGGTAGTTTGTTCATGTGGTAATTGTGGACTGCTTTAAGTAGTAGGGGTTGGCATGTATGATAGTAGCAGATGACATTGAAAAAGCAAAATGTAAAACTGTTGCCACTGGTAATGCAGCTATAATCTGAAGCTATTGGAAGCATTTGAACATTTTTAAGAAAGATGCAAAATGCACTTGTGTAAGAACCCTATAGCATTATGAGGTGGAATTTCATGGTAGAGGTGTACAATGTTGAAGTATATGGCATCTGAAAGCGCTGCCTGGAAAAATGTGTACCTTTATAGATAAGCAAAGCTGTTGTGTTCACCTATGTAGACGTTTACAAAATTACACTGTGTTTGGCGCAATAGCTGCAACAGCATTTCTATATGTCTTCTAACAAGAAAAAAGCATGTGTTAAACATTCATATAATATTATTAACTGTTACCTGGTATCACCAGGTGTAAAATGTTGGCACTATAAGGTATCTTATAGCAGTGCCTGGAAAACACAATTATTACACGGCCTCCGGTAGCGGCCTTATAGTTATGGTTAAGTTTCTCAAACCATAGGAAGAGCACTTTTTGACCAGCTCATAACTTCGTCTCCCCTGGACGAATCCTCCCAGAACTTTGTAAACAATGTATATGGTCCTGTCAGGTTCCTTCTGCGATGTTTGGTGAGGTTTCGTGCAGGGGGGGCAAAGTTATAGGGGAGTACCAAAATGGGTGTTTTTTCCCATAGATGCAATGGAAAACAAATATTGCTCACACCTACAGCCCAATCCGCTGGACCGATTTGCACCAAATTTGCTGGAGGAGCGCTGGCTTGGACCTGAAAGCGTGCTTTTGTGAATTTGGTGTAAATGCATCCAGTAGATTTTTTTTAAATGACCAAAAAGTAGGTTAAACATTAGTGATATTTGGGTTAGGTCCCACGACTCACTTCCCTGTATCCCCCGCGGACGGGATTGCAATTGATGCAGGGGTAGCAGAGATGCGCAGGCATTGGACGCACCCTCTGATTGGATGGTGAAAAGTGTGAGGTGCGTCATATTTTTGGAAACGCCTGCCATGTTGGATCAATAGAGAGCCACTGGTGTCTACGGATAGCACGCTCGGGGAAAAGTCTGGAAAACATATTTTGGGTTATTTGGTAGCGGAAACAGGGGCTTGGAATGGTAGAGGAGTGGAAAATAGATGATATGGGGCTATTTGTGTAGGTGAGGAAAGGTTGTGCATGTGTCCACGGACAGCTCCATGAATAGGAGGTTTGGGAAAAATATTTGGGGTTATTTGATGGCTGAAAGAGGTCATAGAAATGGTAGGAAAATGGAGATGTTTTTATAGGTGAAAAAAGGGGTTGGAAAAAGGGGTTGGAAATGCTGCTGAGTCCACAGTCAATTGCGATGCTCGCAGAAATCATTTCGATTAAAGGGGGTCAGGGTGAGTTGTATTACTTTATGGTGTATGGTACGTACTTCTTACATAGTTAATTGTATTGTGGTGGTTGAGGACAGTGGCCAGATTCCTGGGGTCATGGCCGCAGGGCAAGGCCTCAAGACTATATTCAATGTCCACAGCTGCCACAGTAGTAATATGTGTATAGTAATTATAGGTAATGTATTAGGAGTATGGCCAGAATCACCATAGTAGTAATATGTGTATAGTAATGATAGGTAATGTAGTGGGAGTACAAAGTGTTCGTAATATTGAGGAATGATATAATTGAACTGTATATGCAGTACAATTGAAGATAGTGCTTATAGAATATGTATTTGATTATAATTGATATGGTTCCTTAGTTTTATAGCTTTATGAAGCTACAATCTCTGGTTTATTTTCTGTGGAAAAAAAACAGTACAATTTGTTAAGCAGGATAGTTTAAAAGCTTTTCATTTTACATATACATTTGTTTAGACCCTCATAAACAGTACATTGTAAGCACTTTTTATGGAACAAAATTAGTGTATGACACACTGCTGTTGTTTTGACATTAAATAATCATTGGGTCATTGGGAAAATAAATCTGTACTGGATAAACAAAATGATTACAGTTACTTGAGGGTGATAATATGTCTTTTTGAAGTATATAGTGATTAGCTACATTAGACATTAGAGGTTAGAAGATGTTTTGTCGTATAAGAATTGAGATGGCGTATTTGATGTGTTTTGGAGTGGTTATATACCTGTTGGCGAATTCTAACTAGTTTGACTTTCAAAAGTACTTTTGAAGTATTATGGAGGTTTTTAGGTACTTGATGGCGTATTCTGTTATTTGTGCTTTGGTTTAATGAATACATTTTGGGCTGAAGGAATATTACGTAGGAATTTGTTAAATTTACTGATAACCTATGTTTGGAGTAATGGAGGTATTGTTACATTCAAACCAACCACTTTTTTTTTGGACATATGCAGTGTAGCGCCCTCAAGTGGTTTTGGCAGCAGTGTGGTATACTATATCTACTGTTGTCGAGGTTTTCTTTTCAAGAGATACTTGGCCATGTGTGAAGCCTGTAACATTACATTTATTTTGGTACCATCTGCATTGTACCTTAGAAGCATTAGTATGACATATTGGCTGTGTGAGTTTATTTGTATGGTGGAACGATTGTCTGCAATGCAAAAAGGGCAGAATGTGCCCTGATGTGCATTCTGCAGAAGCTGCTGAAATGGAATGGATTCATAATTTGGTATGGATACATATACAAATCGTTTATTAGGGATGTGGTTTTGTGAAACATGGTTACATAGAGTGGATTTATCTTTGCACACGTATACAATCTAGAAGATTTCATTTATAGGGATGTTTTTGGTTTTCAGTACATTAAACATTCTTGTGGATCTTCATTTGTGTTCATGGTATATTTTATCATTCCTGCACTGTATTCCAATTGTTGCTTTATACCTGAGACACTGTGTTGTCAGAATTATTTGAGGCATTTTTGTAAAGGAGGAGTATTTTCAAACACAACTGGTCTGAGTCGTTTAAGTAAATGTTGTGAACAATTGGTGGCAATTGAAAGAGAAGATTCATTGTTAAATTGACAGAACAATTTTCTCCATTTGTGTTACTGAATTTAAATGGAGCAGAGAGTTCTATTTGTGGATTGCAAAACACCGGTACTGTCAATACGTTGCACGAAACAATTCTGTATAAATGAAAACAATGCTGTACATTCTACAAGGTAGTGCACATGAAAAAAATGCAATTATTGCCTTCATTCCATTAATTTATGTCTGTATCAGTTACACAGGTGGTGTAGGTTTGTGGCATATTCGGCGTTTACATGGTAGAATCATCAAATACTGTGATTTTGCGTCTGAAGAGTAATACCTACCTGTGTGGTTCAAGACATTTGTGATGAATTCCCCAGTGACAGCAGACAATATTGTGGATTGATGCAGCCAGCACCTCAACCGCAGCAGTAACATTTGTAGTGTCATATCCACCCTACCAAACTAAATATAAATATTACAAATAATTCAAGCTAAACAGTTGTGAGAAAGCTTTGCAATTGCATTACACATCCAAACATATAAGAGTATCATTAGTTTGCAATAACATGTGCATTGGCCTATGGCTTTTACCTTATCCTCATATACCCACCTCCAGTATCATTGGCAGTTGGCAAATGTGATCGTGCACTTGCAAGGGGGGTGGGTGGATGGGGACGTGCAAGGTACGGGACACCGTGTGCACCTCAAAGGGATCTTACGCACTGTGACTATTGTCCACATGGCCACTGCAGTCCTGGTTTCCCCAGACTCCCTTTTGAAGTTCCCGTTCCTGCAATGAACATATGCATGTGTCCCTTGAATATTGACCTGGGCCTATCGAGCTCACCCCATCCTCATTCACCCCGCTTTACTTTTACCTAGAAGCTCAACGTTTGTAGAGCTCTGGTGCTTTCTAGGCTGTACTATATCAACAGCCTCTTCCTTAATCTACCCACTTTCTCTCTCGCACCCCTCCAGCTAATTTGAAATAAGGCTGAAAGACTTATCCTTGTCCTCAGGACCAGAGACTGCATATTTCACTGTGGTTCTTCTACCTTTATTTGGCACCTCTAGCACACCCAATCTCTACATTTTTCAGTGTTATGGGGATGACAGTCAACTGTCCTTCAAGCTCTGTGCTGCCTCCTCTCCTCTCGCTTATTCCTGACTCTATCTGAGCGATTCAGGAATGTTGTGCCTCCAACAATGTCTGCATTAATGCCAGTAAGACTGAGATCATCCTTATTGGACCCCTGCTACCACTTTCTCTCTTTCACTCTGACTTCCCGCCTTAGGTCCTGTACCTGCGCCTTCCAGCGATTAAAGAATCCTGTTTCTCATCTTCAACTCCACCCTCTCCTTCCGTCCTCACATTAAGGACATCTCTAAGAAGTCCCACTACCAGTTGCACCTACTGAGAGCTATTCTTCCTTTTGTCACTTTCCCCTCAGAAGCTCACTGTCTCAAGAGCCCTGGTTCTCTCTAGGCTGGACTATTGTAACAACCTCATTGTAAATCTTCCTTTGTCTACTCTTTACCATCTGCAAACAAGACTGCAACAATTGTCCTTGGCCTTAAGCCAACGGATGGTATATATCTCCAGTCCTGAAATCTCCACACTGGCTCCAATTGGTAGCTGCAAGGATTATGTTCAAGACCCTCTGCATTGTTCACAAGGCTTTCTGGGGCCAGGCACCACATTGCATGCATATTTATCTTCCTAAGCATTTTTCTTCTTGAGCCCTCCACTCATTCACCTTCACTGAGGGTTATACGCTTCTCCAGGTAGAGGTTGCGGTGACAGATTTCTCTCCTCGGCTGGTGCCTCCCCCTGGAACAGCCTCTCTCAAACTTGAGCAGGTACACCTACGTTTCTGGAAGCAATTGAAGACGTTCCTTTACGCTTCTGCTTTCTCTCTCTCTCTCCACTGCTGCAGTATCTGGTTACCTGGCCACCCTCTAAACATTGCGGGGGCCAGGTTCCCTCATGACCAGTAGCCCCATGCATTGCCTCCGGGCACAACTTGCACTATGAACTGTATCCGCAACCATACAGTGCCATGCCTATTTGCACTTACTTAGAGCAGACCACCCCAGCGTCACTTACTGGAGGTTGCTTATTGGACTCTACCCTTACATTCCCCTGGCACTTCTCATCTTGTTTCCCCTTGCACTTGCATGATCTGAATGACACAAGGCCTAGTAAGATTGTGTACAGGCATGTTATAAATTACGTATCATATCATTGTTTTGTTCACTGACTCTCCCATTCTTTTTTGGTCTTGTGGCTATGTGACAAAACATTTTTTGGTGTAGGCGCTTCACAAATACCTAAAAAATAAATGAATAGTGTAAATGAAGTCGGGACACACTAGAAAGTAGGTACCATGAAAAGTGGCTACAGATTGCAATAGACCAAAGGTGAATGTGCCACAGTGTTAGCCAACATTGAAATAACAGGTGAATGTATTGCCAATGTACATTATGAACATATGCCTGTGGCCTTTGCTCATTTACATCGTACTGTGGAGGGTATCGAGGGGTGCCTGCCTGAATGCAGAAATGGATATGATTGCAGGAATAGACTACACAGAAGATAGTAAGTCTGTACTTCACTATTTTTGTCTCTACACCTTTAAGTGGTCACTCTACCTCTGTTTCCATCCTTATTATCCCTTCAGGTTCCAACAATTATGCCAGACAAGCTCTGATGCCTTTGTGGTTGCTTTAAGGCTCCAATTCAAGACCCATGTATTAACCAGAAGGCTGCCTGGGGCATTGGCACAAAATACCTTTCACCTGTCGCTCCAACTCTGTTGTGGGGAAAACGTTTCTCATAGCAGAGAGCAGGGGGCAGATCACTATTAATGTATAGGGAAATTTGTGCCTGTGTAGACCAAGAAATAGGAAGAAGAAATGAAGAAGAACTTTGATATTGAAGTTTTCAAACCTAAATTAGAAGCCCACATGAAATAAATGCCAACATTCAAAGCGGAATCTAGCTCAGAAAGAGTTAAGAGACTGAAAAAAGACCTAACTAATTTTGCACATGAGAAAGCTTTCCAATATGTCACTAAAGATTATAATTTTGGACCACCAATAGTAGGTCAGAGACCGGACCGTCGGATGAGATTTAGGAACACCTCATATAGCTCTAGCGAGGAAGGAGGTACACCGGGTGAGGACGAAGAAACCAATGGTGCAGGCCAAAGAGGAAGAAATAAAAATACCTCAATGCAAAGGGGCCGCAATACGAGAGGCAAACAAGGAGCAAGAAATGGGTCGAAACGTCCACCTTTTTTAGGCAGAGGGAACAGTCGGCAGGAATGGCCAACAGACCGCATGCAGACACGCAGCTACCTGGGCTGGTAGTGAATTTATCGAGTGAGATCTTAACTAAGGATGAAGAACGTTGTTTGAATAAAGGCCTGAATTTTTTGGTACTCACGACCCATTTGAATTCAGATTAGAGTTTAGTGCGTTAGATTAGAGTTTAGTGCGTTTATGCGCAAGGTACATTTGAGAGAATTCTTTGAAGATCAACCAGCTAGTCTTTATACTAATTTTAGTGGTTTAAGAAATCCTTCTACTTGGTGCCCTCCACACCACACGCATTCACCAGAAGCTGTGGTGTTTGAAAAGAAGGTCTTACAAGAACTGAGGAAACTTGAAACCAAAGGCATCCCCAAGAACTCCAACCTGAGTCAGCAAGAAATTGCTTTATTGCAAGGTTTGGGTAAGAATGATAAAATTGTCATCCGCCAGGCGGATAAAGGAGGGGCGATTGTCCTTTTGAATAAGAAGGATTATATTGAGGAATGTCAGAGATTATTGGCAGATGATATCAACTATCAAAAAATTGATCAAGTTCCCAGCCCTGCACTCATGAAGATGATAAAGGAGAAAGTTGACAAAGCAGTGGATTTACAACAAATCAGTAAACAGGAAGGAGATTACCTAGCGAAAGAGACAGCGAGAACCCCCATCTTTTACATCTTGCCCAAGATCCATAAAGATATGGTGAGACCCCCGGGAAGACCTATTGTGTCTGGGGTCAATTCTATTTTGGAACCCCTTTCCAAGTTTGTGGACTTTTACCTACGTCCTTTTGTAATGAAAATGAGAAGCTTTGTACAAGATACCAGAGATGCCATTGGGAAAATTGAGGGGTTGACTTTTGATCACACGAAGACATACTTATTTGCCTGGATATACAATCTCTTTACACAAACATCCCACAACGAGCCACAATTGAAGTTGTGGAGGAGACATTATTACAACAGGAAGATAATCACCCTGTGAGCAATGCCTTCATTTTGTGGTGTGCAGGAACAGCGTTGACAAACAATTTTTTCCAATTTTTGGGGCAATTCTATCTACAGGTAGAGGGCACAGCCATGGGGGCAGCCATGGCCCCTAACTTGGCCAATTTGTATGTGGATATGGTGGAACAAACAGTGATCTATTCGGAAATCAATCCTTTTAAACATCAAATAACACAGTGGTTAAGATACATCGATGATGTGTTCATGGTTTGGCATGGTTCTATTGATGAAGCCAATAACTTTCTGATATGGTTAAACAATCAGAATAGATATCTGAAATTTACAGCTACAATGAGTTCCATAGAGGTTAATTATTTGGATTTGACAATTTACCATCAGAACAACCAATTATGGGTCAACCATTTGTAAAAAGTACCGACAAAAATGCACTTCTTCATTATAAAAGCCATCATGCCAAGCATGTCCGTGACAACTTGCCCTTCGGGCAATTTTTACGGTTGAAACGGAATAGCAGTACTAAACATGATTATGAAGCAGGCACCAACATATTTATGGATAAATTGATTGATAGAGGCTATCCTGCCAAAATCGTTATGCAATCGGCTTAACAAGCTTTCAATAACAACCGGGAAGCTCTTTTTGATAAGAAAGAGAAAAATACTGTCAACCATGATACCCCATTGGTGTTTGTCAACACTTTTAGCAACATGACCTATAAAGTTAAGAACATCATTTGTAGGAATTGGAAAAAGACCATGATCAGCCCACTGCCTTTGATAGCTTTAAAAAAAAGCACCAATATTCGCAATCTTGTGATGAAGAATGAAATACATAAAATTGTGAGTTCCGAGAGCGCACAAAGTACTTTGTGGGGTCTGCCCCGAGTGGTGGGACATCATCCCTGTAGAGAGTGTGTCATGTGTCCTTTTACATGGAAAATGACTTCTGTAAATCTTGGTCTAACTTCAGAATGGAAATTAAAAGAACATACAAACTGTAAAACGGAAAATGTAATTTACATGATTAAATGTCTATGGCCCTCATTACGACCCTGGCGGAAAGTAACTGACCTTACCGCTATAGCGTAAATAGTGTTTCCGCCATTGCACGATGGAGTAAAGTGCGGCTAATTCTGACCCATCGGGCACGAGCATTACGCCATGGCGGAAGTGCAAAGTCCGCGATGGCGGAAATGTCCCCAAAACGCCCCTCACCGCCGTCGTACGGCGCCCTAGGTGCAATTCCGCCACCCATCATAGCGGTCACCGTAATGAGCGCTAATCGCAAAATACGGTGACCGTAAATATACGGAAACGGAAGTAAAAACATGGGGCCGGAACGGGAAACAGCACGCCGTACACCTATAAAATCAGAATCCCAACACAACCATCAAAAATCCGACCCTGAGACACATCCCAACCCGTTAGCCACCCTAGTTAAAACAATCAAAATGTGAAAAGTTGCTAAAAAAGCGTGCGACCGCAAGCGGCAGGTCCACTTCTCCCATGAGGAACTCACCGTGCTCACAGAGACCCTCCAGGAGAATGCTGCCGTCGTCTTCTCGACGCAAATGACCAGGACGGCACTTGCGAACAAGAAGGCCATATGGGCCCTGGTGGCACAGCGGGTAAGTGCGGTGGGGACCGCACCCCGCACCCCACAGCAATGCAGAAAGCGATGGGACGACTTGCGGATACGCGTACGGAGCATACTATCAGCCAACCGTAACATTGCCACAGCTACCGGGGGAGGATCGGAATCACCCATCAAGTTGACCCCCTGGGAAGAAATATGTGCCTCCACCATTGGAATGGAGAGTATAGAGGGAGTCGGAGGGATGGAGAAAGGAGTGCAGACATCCGAAGAATCAGGTAGGTGGGCCAAATAAAACAATGCTAAATCCACAATGTCCAATCATGTGAAGTACCATGTGTCCACACAGTGCAACAGAAACACATGTCCAGGAGAACGGCCACATACATTGGCCTGATAGCGCACTTTAAAACTCACATCAAATACATTAACAATCAAAAATCCTAAAAACACCCTCTACACGTGCAGCATGCACACCCTAACTGCAGGCTGCAAAACAACTGCATCCTCAATCCACACAAAAATGAAACCACCTCCAAGGCCCTGACCCAAATCACCCTCAGGTACCACCCCAATGCATGTGATACATTGCCATTCCAATTTCCACAGACCCATAAATAACGCTCGCCCTCCTTTACTCCACCACAGGGTCCGATTCAAACGACGAGCTGCAGGACACCCCTACCAGCACACCTGCAAAGAGGGCCAAGACCAACGGCCAAAGACCCTCCACCTCAGCTGCACGGATCAAGACACGGCAGCAGCACAAATCAAGTGGCAGCACACAGGAGGGGACTTCAACAGGCACCCCAGCAGCCAGCATGCCCACACCAGCAGCACCACAGGTCCCCCCAATGGATGCCACAGAAGGCACTGCTTCTGATGGCAGCAGCACCATAGGTGACACTGCATTAATGCCAAGCATGCTCCGACACAGACAACGGTGCTGTCGATGTAGGACCCATCCATGACCTGTCTCAATCCCCCTGTTTGTTTCATCCCGTACACCATGAGGATACCACGCAGGGGCACCCACAAGACGACGACTTCCCCCACAAGCCCTGTGGCAAGGCAACATGAGGTGATCAGCCCCTCTGTGACACCACCGCAAATGGGCATCGCCCAGCAGAGGCAACAGTCCCTCGACCAGGTGATCGTGCAACAGCAGCAACTGGCCACGCTCCTCAAGGAGCATGCTGATGAATGTGGGGCTTCTAAGGCAGCCATAGAAACATCTACTGAGACACTTAAGGCACAAATGGAGCGAAGTACAGAGACACTAAGGGTACAAATGGAGAGAAGCACAGAGAGCCTGAGGGGGGAACTGCATGCGACGTCCAAAGACGTATGTGGTGAACTTGCCGCTGTGCGCCGTGTGCTCACTGAGCTCTCACAAACCCTTAGGGACATGCATGGACGTGAGCAGGCCGAGACATCATCCGTTGCAAGTTCCGTCCAGGGCAGCCCCCAATGTACATCTGGGAGGAACCTGCGCTCCACAGGCAGGGGTGCCCCTGATACCCGGAGAGGGGGCTTGCAATAGCGTCTGCCCACTGACAATGAGCATCTTTGGACACTGGTGTTCGGGGGGGAGGTAGGAGGGTGGAGGTGGGGTGTTGGGCTTACTTGGGTGGCGGGTCGATGGGGTGTGTAATATAATTTCACATATGCTATAAACATTACATAATCATCCAATGAGATGTGTGGACATTGATCTTTGTGTACGAGGCCTTTATAGGCGTACAGTCCACATTGTGCATGTTCCAGACACACACAGTGCCACAAGTCCCGTGTCCATGCATCAGCCACCAGGCGTGAGTGCTAGAAGCATGAATCTATGATATTCAGACAAATTTCACGGGCCTCCTGTGCCTCGCGGACTCCTTGAGGTGCTGCCACATCCCCAGCCTCATCATGACCATCTTCAGGTGCTTACAGTTCTGCGTCAGTGGGCATGGGCACATTTCTACGTACGCACATGTTGTGTAGCATGACACATGCCATGACTATCTTTGCAACCTTCTCATGGCGGTACAGGAGTGCCCCGCCAGACCTGCTGAGGCAGCGGAAACGAGCCTTCAGTAGGCCGAATGCCTGTTCTATGACTACACGGGTACGTGAGTGGGCATGGTTGTAGTCCTCCTCATGCTGGTTCTGTGGGTTCCGGAGTGGTGTAAGGAGCCATCTCTTCAGTGGATACCCGGCATCACCTGTATGTGGACAATAAAGGATGTTTGTGGAATGACATTGCTACGTACGCATCCCCCCCCCTTCCTGCCAGGTCATTGCCGCATCACATACCCCACATTATCATGCATGGAATGAGACTCACCGAGTAGCCAGGATCTGTTCCCTGCGTGTCGCTCCATGTAGCGTGGTATTGTAGAGTTCCTCAAGACCATAGAATCATGGGTTGATCCAGGAAATCGGGCACAACAATGTGTAAAGATCCTGTTGGAGTCACACACCATTTGTACATTAAAAGAATGATATTGTTTCCGGTTGCGGTACTGGACCTCCATGGCATGTGGGACAACCAATTCCACATGGGTGCAGTCGATGGCACCAATGCAACCCGGTATGCCGGCAAGTGCATGGAATCCCACTTTTGTGTTTGTAATCTCCAGCTCCGAGCGTGGAAATGAGATGTAGTCGTCTGCGTGCTTCAGGAGGGCATCGAGCACTTGCAATAGTGTCCGTGAGAACAGTGGCTGTGAAATGCCATGCAACTGTCCGACTGTGTGCTGGTAGGTGCCTGTGGCCAGGAAGTGGAGTACAGACACCACCTTCAGTAGGGGTGGGATGGCGGTTGGGCTATCTATCATGCTGACAAGGTCAGCGTGTGTCATGTCCACAATGGCGATTATGGTGTCCCGGTCCAAACGGTAGAGGGTGTGGATCTGCTCAGCAGTGAGGCTGAACGGATGAGCTCGGAGGCGTGGGATTGTGGGCTGCCTGCGTGGTGGTAGTGGCTGTGCTGGTGGGCCTTGCTGGCCCTGCCTTGCCCTCCTCCTCCTCCTGCGTCTCCTCTGTGCGGCCGGTTGTTGTAGTAGTTGGTGTTCGTCTTCTTCTTGAAGTTGGAGTACTTGCAGTGCTATCAGGTCCCCCAGGGCCAACATCGCTAGTCCTGCCGGTAGCATTTTGGAGTGGGTGTGGTTGTGGGAGGGGGTTGGGTGTGCAATTTATGTGTTTTCAGGCTGTGTAGCCTCCACCTGTGGTGATTCATTCCACCTGTGCCAGCTGCAATCCCCTTTGGGCGAGCACTGTACCGAGGTTCACCGACGGGCGGGGCGTCCCATTTGTGAGTGAAGCCAGTTGCCATTTTCACACACTGCCGCACTACATGGATGATTTTGTGATTTCAAGCGGTCACAGATGCCTTTTCGACGTGATGTTGCAAATGAGGAATTCGAAGGACAGCGCTTTCGGTTTTCAGCTAGCGGCGAGGAGACGCCAACAGGTCTGACTGCAAATATAACGTTCTATTGTTTAATGTCCTTGGGACAGGGGCCATGGCGAGAATGCAATGATTGATATGAATAGTATGGGATGCGCAATAGCGTAGTGGACGATTAGGCAGGACGTTCCCAAATACATGTTACTTCGCAACACTATTATTCCGGCCTGGAGCACAGTGGATTTTGCAGACTGCATTACGCACAGACTCAATGGAGATTTCAAATGTTATGTGAGTAATCAGGCGTTTTTATACCGGGATGAGGGAATGATGTATGGATGCATGGACAGATGATTTAATTGAGAGTTTGCCATGTACATGGCTTTTTGGAATCTATCCCCTTCCCCAGCGCTATGTGATGCAGAGCTGCCATAGTGGGACCATCGTCTATCTGCCCTTGTTGAACCCTCCCTGTCTCGACGCGCCTTCCAACACTTGTGTCTATGCACGTTACTAATCCCATCTCATGGATTCTGTTTTAACAGACGCATGCACACAAACACTCGTTTGTAATAGTGTTTTCACCTCGATTTATATTGTTATGATTGGCAAGTGATTTTTGGGTGGAAATAATCCTTTTGAGTGGGCTAGCATGCATATGGCTGTAGATTTAGTGTGATCATTGAAGTGAGTAATACTAATGAAGTTCTGATGCCCATACTATTCTTTTTCATTTCATTTGGGTGACAGGTATCTCCTCCCCTTTTGCTGCTGCCATCTGTATGCCACTCCTGCAGATGGCTTTTACTCCCGACACCTGCTGCTTCGAGTTAATCAGTGGAGCACCATTACGATCTTATGGGACGATCGCCAATGGGCCACATGCCCTTACGTAGTACTAGTGGCTAGGAGCAACATATCAACCTTTCAGCTGGACTAGTGCCTACCTAATGGGACGGCCCTGCGGTTCTAGGCGCTTCCATGTTGCCTTTTTGAATGTGAATGTAGCCCCTGTGTACCATGAAGGAACAGGGCGTCACACAAGGAGTAGCTGGTCATTTATTGCGGATGCAGCCCACAGTATTGAAAATATTTTGGGGTTTATGACATAATAGCTGTATGGGCTTGGTGAATTTGATGTGCATTAAAATTTTATTCTGATGTTAACCGTGTAGCGTTATTCTTTGCAAGTAATGTAGCATATTCCTATTTGTGGAGCGATGTATTGTGAGTAGATCTGCATTGGGTTCCGGCTTCTGAGTATAGTTGCGTGGTACTGTACTGGCCGTGTTTGCCTACGAAGCCCAGTAAGGTCAGGGATAGGGGCTGCCATTATGACTGTTTTAATGATGTCATGCTCAGGGGCGGGGGATTAGCTTTTGTGTAACAGATGCCGGTCAGCCAGGTGGATTGGTGGAATGATGTGATTATCAGAAAATGGCTGGTCACAGGTGCCTGTGTTTGCGTGCGTTTCTTGGAGGGAGACTGAGGTCATGTCCATTGGAATAGCTTCTGTATTCGTGCCATCTGTGCCCTGCAGCTCCCATTGGCCCCTCTTGAGATGAGCCTGGCTGCTCAGTCAGTTTGTTTACTGGCATGAGTACAGGGCTGTTGCAGTCTCCCTCAGGATACTGCTTTGAATGTTGCCTTACACTGGTGTCAAGCGATGGGGGCCTGTTGTTGTTTTGTCTCATATTTCAGTTCATTTTGCTGTACTTGAACCTTCACATGCCTGTGCTGCATCAGTACGGCAATGGTGACATGCCAAATATGGATGGCCACTCACAAGGCACTTGGAGCCCCTACATTCATTTGTTTGTTGGCATGCATGGGTGACTTGTACATTTCACTGGTTGCATTGTGTAACTTCATTGCACCTACGTGGAGTTGTGCAATGTGGGCAGGGAGTGGTGTACAGGCACTCAGTAGGGCCATTTACGGTTGGTTCACGATGCCGTAATTCTCACCATGGCGGAATGGTACTTTCCGCCATGCTTGATGGCGTTAAGTAAATGTCCGCTGGGGTCAGAATTCGCGTACCGTTGCGCCATGGTGGTAATTACGGTTTTGCATGGCGCGCGTGCGCGTACTTGGTGCAGTTAGCGTTGGCGTTCACTACGGTGTCGCTAATGGCATCGTACTTTACGGTGACGGGTCATAATCGCACCGAGCGGTATTCGATGGCGGTATTACATTTCCGCTATCGTTTTTCGATTTCCGCCAGGGTCGTAATGAGGGCCAATGTGTGTTGCTTCAATACATGATTTGTATAAATATGAGAGGGACCATTATACATCATTACTTGTCCTTTGAATAGGATGTACCTACATTATGAGGTGCGGTTTGCTTTCCTTCCACATTTGTCGGACATGATCAGGGGCAGGGAGCATCGCTGTGGTCTTTGGACAAGGGCCTCTCTCTCATTTTCATCATTTTTTTCATGGCACTGGGTGAAGTCCATTCGGTTATACCTTCTTCCCTTTTAATCTAGGAATTGCTATTCTTAGCTCTGGGTATGGACCCACGATTTGACTTGGGAGCTTTTTCTTCCCTTCTTATCAATGGGATTCCCCCTTTTTTTCTTTCCATCTGTTGGAAAACCTTCTCACAGGATGGTTGCTTAGCAACCTTGTAATGATTGTGATGGAATAGCCGGTTGCTAGCTGCGACCGAGGTCCGTACCGGTTCGGCTGCGCGTGACATCATCACGCAACGTCTAGCATGATGACGTCATGACGTAGCGTCATTGACACGTAGTAGGGATATTGTCAAAGGCGCTTGCGATGGCGAGAGTGTGTATTCCGCTGGTTTATGCCTCGGCACCCTGCCCTGCTTCAGGATTATACCATCTCCTGATTAGGTAAGAGTTTGGTTGTGGGGGAGAACGTTAGTAGAGTCCCTAGATGTGGACAATTTGTTTTTAGATCTAATCCTGCTCATACATTGATTTGTATTTACAGACCCCTGTCTAGGAGAAGGAGGCTCCATTTTGGCATACTTCCTTTCTAATGTGGTGTGGTTTGGTAATAACAGCTTAAGAGAGGTAAGGGTTCTCGGTTAATGTACTATATGGGTATACTAATGGATTCCAGTGAGCTGTGGAACTGACCTTGACTTCCCCTCATTTTAGGCATCAGAAGGCCTGCAGGTATTTGAAAGGGACACTTGGTTGAGGCTGCTTCTATGATAGAGTCACGCTTAGGAGAAGAACAGCATTACATCTGCGGGTGAGCTGCACTCTTTATTTCTGGTTCTTATTTGGAAGGGCAGGCTAAAGCCCCATTCTTTAAGGTGTAATGACATGAATTTAGATGTTTTTGAGCAAAGGACAGTCTGTTGAATTGGTTCTAGGTACTCGTAAGTGAATCCTACCCGCTAAAATAGTAAAAAGCAAAAACTTGTTTTGCTATCTTGGTCTGAGACATTTATTTCTTCTGACCATTGGATTTGGTATATGATGCATTGTATACCGTAGACCCTATTGGTGATTAGGAATTGGTTAGGTTGATTAATTAGACCCATAATGCCCGTATTAGTAATACGTTCTTGTTTTTCTACCTTAGATGTAGCAATCTGGTGTATGAATAGGAGGAATCTACCTAAAGCACAGGACTACTTCTGCCCCTGATGAATGTCCAGTTACCAGTCACAAAGAGGACAGAAACTTATATAAGTTGGGCTTGTTTACACAATGGGGAATAAGAAGAATTGAGTTGCCATTGTGGTGCTTGTTGATCAATTATTTGGCAACTTTCGATACTGTGAGGTGGAATGATTTTAACATGTATATGACTATGTGATGTGTATATGTTTTTTTTAAATGTTTGTATTACTTGTGCTTGAAAGAGATTAATATATTAAAAATGATATTTTGTGGTAACACTGTTTGTCACTGAACACTTTGAACATAGAATGCAGCCCATATTTGTTTAGTGGCTGTTTTAAGATTCTGCTATCTAAGGGTACATCAACTGTTGTATATAGATCGTTTAGTGTTCCTTCCTTTTGTTGAAGTACATATTAGATATCCTTACTTAGTAGGAGGGAATATCACCTTAGTGTGTGGCTACCCCTGTAGAATATTACCTGTGTCGACCACGTCTGAGGTCATCTTTGAAAGAAAGCGTAAATGTATTGGGAACAGGTACGTTGATACAGTACACTGATTGCCACTGCTATATTGTTCTTATTTGTGGCATGTGTTAAAAAAAACGAAACTGAAGAGTCTACTGTTCTGTGTCCTTGCATACACCGCACTTAGAATTTGAAGGACTAAATATGTCAAAAATCCGCATAGAAATGGTAAGATTCACTTTATTGAAAGCTTATGCCAGAAAGTAAGTTTTGAAGCAGTCGGTCCTCCGCTACGTTGGAAGAATGGATTCTCAAAAACAATGCAAGCAAGATTTTAAATAATATTTATGTAAGTGTGGACACGTCTGTTCTGTGTCATATGATGGATGAATGTTCAATTTGAAGCAAAGAATAGACATTGTACTTGTTAATTGTAACTTTAATGTATAGCGGACATAAGAATGTACTGTATATTAAATTATAAAGTGGTTACTGAAATATTTTTGCATTCTCGATTTCACATAGTTATGTGATCCTGATGTGTGCATGTCATGGGTACAGTCTACCAGCCAGCAGCTTGTTTATCAGTATTTGGACAAAAATGATCAACAACGGATCTGTGATAACGATCATCTTGGACGATCGTCAGACAACAATCTGTCCTTTTGTGGTTGCAGTAACACGGTTCAACATGGGAGTGTATAGGTTGTAGAAACATGCGGATGCATAAGTGTTGAATTTATTTCAATTCTAAAGCACTAATTTCTCCTCCGTAATGGATTGCCATGTGCATAGATTACTTATCGGTCATTGAAGATAACTTTTTGTGAAGAACGCAAAGACCTATTAATCGATCGATGGTCGGATTTGGCATTAGAAGATCACCATTGACTGTTACACAAAAATGAGAACGATGCAAAGTTTGGTTGCTATGAACTGTGTTAGAAAAAGTTGACCGTGTTTTTGTGGACTTAATTAAATGTTTTCATCACTGTACCAAAATTAAAACTACTTGTTATGGTCCTGACTGTTGCTGTTTTCTTCAAAATAAAAGTTCCGATGATATTTGAAAAAAGAAACAAAATTTTGCGTTTGTGGTGGATGTGTTTGTTTAAGTTCCTGGTTCTGTGTTAGATAACCTTATTTTTTTTACAAAAATTAAATAACAATTCAAGTTCAATTATTCAACCATATACAATTCAAACAATTCATACACAATAGATCATAAACATTAAATACGCATTTCACAATCATAATCACAAATACAAATACTATACTAAAGGCAAAAGGATGATACTCAATTTGAAAATCTCCACAGGGCTATGCCCTTCAATTTACACCTTTTTATTCAGTTTTTGGGAGGAGGGAAGGGGGAGGACATGGGTCACTAAATAAAGTGCTAATACAAGTGCTTATCATACAGCTTATCAAACATCATTCCTTAAAACACATTCCATAAACCAATAAATACATATTTCCATTAAAATTCTTCTAACATCAAACATTTGATATCAGGGGGTTGGGAGGACGACCTCCAACATGCTATTGTTTATTATTTTTGTCAGGCAAGTGCCCTCGAATTTTACACTGCAGATGGTAGAGTGCAAGATAAGAGCTTTCGGTTTCTGTACTTAAGCAGTAGAACTAAAAGGCATCTTCCTTAATAGAATCATTATTTGACACCATATGTCCTATAGTATTCATATAATCAGTACACATGGCTGGACATTCTGTTAATAAGTGCCTTGAGGTCTCCAACATACCGGGTACTTTACACAGCCGACAGATTCTGCCTTTAAGCAAAATACCCAAGGAACCTCCCAAAGTAACTAACGTAGGAAGCTGATTAATTCTCAGTCTTAACCGCATACTCTGTGCCGATATATTAGGACATGGGGTCTCATTACGAGTCTGACGGTAACCGAGGCGGGAAAAACTGCCTGGTTAACGCCGAACTCATATTACTATTCCGCTTCCGTGACTCCCGGAAATACCAGGGCATTACGACCCTGGTGTCCCAGGAATTCCGGAGGCGGAATTCGGTACGTCCCCATTCCCATTGAGTCCCACAGGACTCAATGGGAATGGGGAAGTGGAAACACTGGCACCATCTCGTGATGGTGCTGGTGTTTCCACGTCTGCCTGCAGGCGAGCGGTGTTAAACCCGCCAGGTCAGACCTGGCAGGAACATCACCTCCCACCTGCAGGAGGCGGGATCGGGCGGTCCGGAATTAACAGTGGCGGCGGGTTTACCACCACTGTTATTTCCGGACCGCCCGACCTGTAATGAGGCCCAGTGTCTCAGTTATCTCTCAGGTTTGAGGTATTTATGCACTACCATAGCAACATAGGCATGGCTTCTAATCGTAGACAAATGGGTGTAATTATTAATCCAGTCCCATTAGGATAATTTGTGCTTAGAAATATGTTTCAAACATACAAATTGGTCCCCCGAGAAAAATCTGGGTACCAGCTAATAGCCTTGTATGTTTTATAAGCCAAGGTATCAAATTAAGATTTTCCACTGCGTTGAACAACAGGGCTGGAAACCAACAGTGTCAATAGTTGACATTCAGGAGAAATATTTAATTTAATGTTAAAAACAGCCCGTCTAATTAGCAAATCACTTTTAAGAGACAACAATCCCAAATCTAGTCTAATATATTCTATTGGGGTAGATTTCCGCAATCTGAAAATGGTGTTCCAAAATACTCCTTCTATTATCCCAGCCACTGTAGATCTCTCATGGCTAGGGCCTCCTACCCATATAAGACCATGGGACAAAAGCATTGAGGTTAGAGGCTAAGTATTCCCTCCATGGAAAATCCTGAGGTTTTTCTAGCATAGTTACAAATAAAATGGGTCATTTGCTTGGCCATTGCTTTCTTCATAGATATTATGTGTACGTAGGCCCTACTAGTGCCCATATCAAGATCCATATATGCATACAATGTCACGTAATCCACATTCCCAAGTGAGGACTGGAAGTCAAGGAGTTTTACGTTTTTTGATGTGACTACCAAGATCTTAGTTTTCCCCATATTTATATGCATCTCATTTACTGCCGTATAGCTAATCAAAGATTCAAATATAGCTATAAATCCCATATACGTGTAATTAAACATAACCAGATAAACGGCGTACAGCATAAAGTGGATGGAACTACCACCCACCTTTGGACTGCACCCCCTGTCCGCTGCAAGCCAAGCTGGGAGACCTGGTGTAAATAGATTGTAGAGCAGTGGTGCAATAGTGCAACCCTGCTTCACACCTTTCCCTATGGGGACTTGCTTGGATAAACTCCTGTCTTCGTTCATCCTTACGAGTTCCTGTGTATTAAACTGCAATCCTCTTAGTATCGCTACAATCCAAGCCAGACACTCATATTCAAGGAGTTTATTCCACACCCTGGTTCTATTAACTCCATCGAAGGCTGACTTAAAATAAATCCACAGACTTAATATACAGTGTAAACCCATCTATTTCCAAAGACCCTCAAATCAAGTGGTCCAACATTCTTAAGTTATGGCTGGTACCACAACCGGGTCTAAACCCTGTCTGCATAAACGGGAGTACATTTACCTTATCTGCTCAAGTCTCCAGCTCCCTACGTACTAAAAGATTTTTCCTGCCATGTCCAGTAATGATAAAAGTCTATAATTATCAGGCATGATGCGATCACCCTTCTAATGTACTGGCAACAATATAGATTGCTGCCATGACATGGGGATTTTTTGCGTCATACACACCTTCTCAAATAATATACCTAGGGGGTTTTGTTTTAATGCTATAGTCACAAGACCATTTGGGCCAGCTGCCCTGGAATTCTTAAAGCTAAAAATCATGCAATGTATATTTTTGTCTATTGCCGGAGGCCAACGCCCGGCACTTTCTCTAGAGGAGTAGCTAACTCAACATCCCCATTTTGCTTTAGGATATGGGCCACCCAATCATTCTCGGGAATGGGATTAAGCAGGCGTTTGTTTGGTCCCCCTTTACCAAGGCTAGCTAATCACAAATGTTCTTATGATCTGCGCTGCGAAGAGCAATATACATTTCCTGGCAATTGGCATTAAGGAAAGAACGCTTGCTCCTTCGGAGCCTACCTTGACACTGTTTCTTAATGAACGTAGTATGAAACACCAGCTCACGAGCTGAGAGCCCAATATTACGGCCTGTCGTACTTCCATGTGCATAAATCTTTTGCCGTCTCTAATGGCGATATTGTACTTCTGCCATGGCTTATCACATATATAATCCTGCCTTTTTCTACCAATGGCGCCCGCATAAGTTGTTATAGCACAAATCCATAACTCGATGTCATCACCACTCATAGATTCAATTGCTAAAAAGTCTGCAACATAAGCAGCCATTCTCTGTAAATTCTTCTCGGACCAGCAAATACAATTGCCAGCATGGTTAGTGCTTACATTAGTACAGCCGCTTCGAGCAAGTCTGGTGTGGTTTAAATTAATATACAACTCTAAAATATCATTATTCTTGGGTCGAGGGTAAACATGCATTATTACCAAAATAATAATCTAATGTGGCAGTACACTTGTTGTCCCTCCAGGTGCACCTACAGTTCTTCCGTTCAACATACACAATCCCCATTGGTGAAGGAAATCCACCCACACTTTCCCTTTATGATTAAGGCATCCATGCGACATAACATATTTTTTTACATTACTGTAAGAAGCAACTGTATTTTCATCTGTGCACTTTGCATTAAAGTCCCTACCCAATATAATCATATATTCTGAATTTTTCTCGCTTCTGTCAAACAAATCTCTGCAAGAACCAATTGGACGTCATCCAGAACTTTGGTAGTAGGGGGTACATAAACATTAATCAACAAGTGTTTCCATTCAGTCTCCTGGCCATCCTGCCAAACCTCAATGGCAAGAGCATGTTCCACATTCAAAGAACATACCAGCCAACTGGAATGGAAATAATGATTGATACCTAGTATAAGCCCCCCAAAGGATCTGCCTTTAAGGCCCTTTTTTGCCATAACTTGGTGGATATAATACCCCTCGACCTGGAGGGCACTGTCCAACCAGGTTTCTGAAGCATGAAAATGTAATCCGTCAAGATTGCCGACGACCCATTTTTCCGACAAGATAACCTTATGACGGTGGTGATGACAGGGTACGTTTGGCCATGCTGCCCACTAAAGTCATTGAAATAGGTGGAGCTCATCCTGAGCTTATACTGATGTTAGCATTAGTGCTGAGAGGGCCTTTGAGCTTGGGGTAATAGAATCTTACTGAGTCTATCTACCTTAGTGAGAAATGTAGAGTAGATGGAATCTATAAGATTATTTTTGATAGTTCTATTTTTTAACTGTGATTGTGGTTTTTATTTTTTTTGCAGGAGAGGTCAGAAAGTAAGGTGGGGAGGGAAATGAGGGAGGAGGCAACAACCGCAAATATGGAGGGCTGGTGGACAGGGGAAGATGTTGCCTGTGTGTTACATTTAAGGTAGGGGGCAGTGTTTATCATGCTTTTTGATTAAAGCTTCAAAAGCACTTCGAAATTGCTCCCCCCGGCAGAGTAGTGTGTTGCAGTATATACAGAGTATTGTTGTCTTCAAAAGATATGTATCAACAGACTCTTTTATTGCTTGCAAGATAGCTGGTGGGATTTTGTGTCTCACAGAAGTATACTGTTTGGTTATAGTATTGGTTGAGGAAGATGACGTGGAGGAAGACAGCCTACTACTTGCTAAGAAAGGAACATCCTTTTATGAGAACATTGCAGTGGTTGGATATGGTGTGGCAGCGCATGGAGGTGGTCCCATAGGAGTATCGTCCAGGTAGTCTGCGACTGAGCATCTTCATTGTCTTTGGAAGTAGTGTGCTTTTTTGATTGTGTAGGTCTTCCAGCTGGTGGTGGAAGTGGCTCTTGGGGAGGAGGGAAGGTAATAGCTGATGCCCTTTTTAAGATGAATAGCAGTTTTGCTAATATTCTTCTAAGTATGCGCACTGTGCTAGATTGTTAATGGATAATGAGTAAGAATAGATGTAAGAGCTGTGCAAGGGTACATTTTGATCTTGAACATTCCTAGATCAGCAGTAAATTCAGTTCCAAACTGTCCACGAAGCAGAGACCCGCTCGCGAAATGCGTATGCTTTTTGCAGCACGTTAAGTGATACGGTCTGGAAAGTCCTTGATTATCTCAGACGTTTGCGAACGTCGGCAAACACAGAAAAAGTTGCAAAAAGTGTATAGACGTGTTAAAAACTATTCTAGAATGTTTGGAATGATGGAGTTTTAAGGTGAAACTGTGTAAATTGGACCCAAATGTTGCTATATTGGAGTAAGTATGATATTAGTACATTGTAGAAAATTATGGGTGCACTGGTAAAAACCTATGAAATTCATGGAAAAATCTTTGTTAAAGGGACGTTATGGTTAGGTTGCACTAATAAAAACGTGTCAAATTCAATGAAAAACATTGTTAAAGGGACGTTATGGTTACAAGTAAAACCGAAAAACCTCTGAAATTTGCCAGTTAAGACTCAATCCCAGGACATGAAAGATGACACCACAGATGTCCTGGGTGTTAGTCTTAGCAGATCAAGGTTGAGGCGCAAGTTATGGTTGCTTAGCTTACCGCAACTGGTGAATTTCAGAGTTTTTTCTGGTTTTACTTGTAACCATAACATTGCTTTAACAACGTTTTTTCATTTAATTTCATAGGTTTTTATTAGTGCAACTTAACCATAACTTCCCTTTAACAATGTGTTTTCAGTGAATTTATATTTATAGCAAGAAAGTTATGGTGGGTTTAAAAAGTTTTGAAAAAAACTTTTGCGCTGAAATGTGAAAGTAGAAAAGCTAATTTGAGACAAGTCTCACATTCCACAATATATATTACAGGGCCTTAGATAGTAGCCCTGTAGTTATGGTTAAGTTGCTCAACCCATAGGAAGAGCACTTTTTGGGCAGCTTATAACTTCGCTCCCCCTGGACAAATCCTCACCTTGCAAAAAAAGTATATGGCCCTATCAGATTGATTCTTCAAAGTTTGGTGAGGTTTCAGGCAGGAGGGGAAAAGTTATAGGGAGGCTTGCAAAATGTGTAGTTTTTCACATGGACGCAATAGAAAAAAAATGTTGCTCATGTCTACAGCCCAAACCGCTGGACGGATTAAATATGCGGTAGCAGTGGCGGGTTGGTCCCAAAAGCGTGATTTTCAAAATTTGGTGTAAATCCTTCCAGTTTTTTTTTTAAAGGCCAAAAAGTACATCCACAAAAATGTGTGATATCTGAGTTCGCTCCGCAGACCCACTTCCATGTTCGGTCAGCGGACAGGCCTCTGATTGGTCCAGAGGGTGGTGTGATATCCGTAGATATCGGACGTGCCCACTAATTGGATGGGGAAAAGAATGAGGTGCGTCAGATTTTTGGAAATGCCTGCCATGTTGGATTTGCTGACAGCTCCCATTGTCCTCGCGCATCGCGATAAAAACACATTAAAAATAAAAGGAAACAATCTCTGGGGATGTGAAGGGAGATGAGGACGGGATGGGTTATGGAGTTAAAAAGGCCAAAAAACTGGTGGTTTTTCATCTGTGACCTCTGTGAACAGTTCTGATGTCCGGGGCAGTACTGTGATGTACGCGAACATCTGAGATGTTCAGGGACATCTATGCCTATTTCTGAATAACATGGTTGGTGAAAAGCAGTTTTTGGTTGGCTTATAACTGTGGTGCTACTCAATGAAACTGCATGACATTTTGGAATTCTATTCTAGACCTGACTCTGAATGGTTCTGCAACGTGTGAACAAAATAAGAGGGGGGTCCCAAAATATTTTAAAGGCTTATAAATGTGGTGCCATTTGACGAATCTGCACACTGGTTGGAAGAACAATTTTAGACCTAGATATGCATGTTTTTACAAAGTTTAGTGGGATTTTATGAAGAGGGAAAAGATTAGAGGGGGCTCTCAACATTTTTAGATGGTTTATAAGTGTTGCCGTTTGACGAATGTGGACACAAGTTTTGATAAAGATTATAGATCCAACCTTGAATGTTTGTGCAAAGTCTGAATGGATTTTGTCAAGTGGGGGATAAGTTACATAACTATTTAATGTAGGTGCATTTAAACACTTTAAAAAAAAATAAAACCGAGGCGTATTTGCAGCAAACTTGTGCAAGGAGCATTGGTAAGGACATGAACCATAGTTTTGCAAATGTGTCTGTGATTTATTTTTTGAAAAGTGTCATAATATAGGTACAAATAATAGTGAGATACCTTTGGTGACTGAGGTATAGCCTCTGGCCATGGGCAGTGGCCATATTGTCCGGTCATGGCCAAAGGCTGTGACCCGGACAACCTGGCTACTGGTCATGACCATGATGGAGCAGCAATGGGATAAAAGTGGGCATGACCAGGTTTGAATGGGAAAAGTAATTCGGCTTGTGGGTGCTGGATGAGATTACAGTAAATATGCACAAGGAGGGTCAGCAAGAACTTCAAAGCATGGTTTTGAATATATGTCCTATGTTTTGAAAGTGTGAAAATGTAAGTACACAACACAGTGATATAACATTGGTGTCAGGGCAATCGGCCTGGCCTTCAGCAAGGCGGAATGTGAACTGTAATTTGCTTATTGTGGCATGCGGCATGGGAAGCTCTATTTAAGTTCTGTGGTCAACGTCTGTGGCTCTCCTAAGGGAGGTCCTCCTCAAGCCCTGTGGTCAGGTTATGTTTCTCTCCCAGGGAGGTCCTACTTAAGCTCTGTGGTCAGGGTCTGTGGTTCTCCTAGGGAGATGCTCTATATGCCCTGTGCTCAGGTTCTGTGGCTCTTGTTGGGAGGTCCTCCTTAAGCCCTGTGTCCAGGTTATGTAGCTCTCGCAGGGAGGTCCTATTTAGGCTCTGTGGTCAGGGTCTGTGGTTCTCCTAGGGAGGACCTCCTTAAGCTCTGGAGGACCATGGAGACCACTAACCTTTGATGTGTTATTATAATACTATTGTGAAAGGAGGATACTGGTTATATGAGACGGTTTTGCTCCTTTTGAGAAATATTGTGGGCATTAAGATATGTAGTAGTGGTAGCAATTGTAATTTCTATAGTGCCTTTTCCCATTTGTATGGCCTCAAAGCACTTTGTGGTAGGAATGCCCTTGGGGGCCGAAGTCCAAGTATGGAAACCTTCTCAGAAAAGTGTTAGAGTGCATGTATGCATTTGGCCAAGATTAGGAAGTAGATGGGCTGGCTAGGCTCCATGAAGCAATCCAAGAGGTTATGCATGTGGATGAGTGCTGAGGGAGGTCACGACAGAGCGCTGATAAGCTAGACCGAATATTGTCATAGGCTGTCGCTGTATTCTACTGGCGGAGGTCTTGAGGCAAATATGGTGTAAGGGGTGCAGTCATTAGGTGTCCAGTTAGACCAAATTTGTCGTAGACGCAGCTGCATTTTGTGTGGATGGATAGCTGTGCCTGCGGCAGATGTCCCCTGAAGTGATGCGTGTATCCATATCTTAAGCTCAGATGGAGCTTATCTTTGATTTCACTGTGTGATCCGAGTGTCTGTGTGAAAAAGACAAGTTACCCTCATATGCTCTTCTAGGCACTATAGACAGGCTACCCTCAAAGTCCTCTAAGCGCAAATAGACTGGCTATCTTATCGAGTCTTCTAGACGTGGCAGACAGACTGCCTTAAGATCTAGGGTCATAGATTTCTTCGAGCACAATAGACAGGCTACCCTTGTAGTCTTACTCTATATTTCTAATTTCCATAATAGGATACTGTCAGTACTCACCCAGCTTCCAGGTCAGAGCTTCAATGTGGGTACCGCACATCTGTGTAACTGTATAACCTGGGCTAGTCCTAGCCCAAGTTTCCTCACTGAGGGAGATCTTTCTTTTGATACGCCCCTATGCTGATTTAGTAATCACCAGATCAAAGGGGTAAATGAAATGAAAGAGCGGGAGAACAACACTGCTGAGAACCCCAGGCTGTAAAGGAAAAAGGACAGTTTAGGCCGAGGAAAACAATGGTTAACAAGGTAGGATAGATACTGGAAGAATAGCCTACTTTGAATGGAATGGTATCTTGTCTGACCCTGGCCGATGTTACGCAACCTCTCTAACCCGGTTCAAATACACTAAGAACAGAAAACAACAAACTTGTATTACTTCCCACTGCAGACACAGAGGGATAAGGAGACCAAATGCTAACCGCAAGTGACAGGAGTATGCATTTTACCAGATATAGGGATTTGTAAGCGAATCAAGTGTGTTGCCAGTGAAATATCCAGAGGAAAACAACGTAAGAGAAAAGGGGATGTTAGTATGGGGCTAAACCCGAACGGCACGAGGGACGTGCTAGATTCGGGGTGGTGCACTATTTTCTTGCTGCAGAGCATCGTGGAGTGCACTCCTGATCCTTAGTAACAGGTTGAGATGTAAAAAGACTGTTTAGTGGTTAGGTTTGTAGGGACTGGAGCAAGTAAGAGGCTGAGTGAGTCTGGGGTTGCCAGCTAGAGGGAATCAGTATGCAAGAGCAAATTGAGGATATTAGGTTTTGGCGCCGTGCGAGCGGTCATCTTGAAGCAGTATCGAAATGCACAGGCCAATAAGGAAACTAGCAATGTTTGTTACCATACAAACTAAATGTCAGCGTAAACAAAACAGAATCGTGAGACAGGAAAGGATTGTTAACCATACACGTAGGTTTCACAGCCGGCATCCAATAAGCATAATCAATCCGGGGGACAGGTGTGGTTTCAATAACAGGCAGTCAAAAAGGTAAGCCGAATCGAGAAACAAGAAAGTCCAGAACGCAGTGGTAAATCGGAGCTTCGAAAGGTGAAGTCAGGATACACAAAGGATATGACTACAATCAGAAGCAGTGTTCCGAGTGTAAGAGAACGCTTTATACAACAGCAATGGGCGGAGTGTTTTCTGTCTGGAACAACACCTGATGATCACGTGACCACTATGGTGAAATGCAGAGCTGCAATGGAACACAGTGCAGTCAGGAGCGTCTGTGCACGGTGCTTCGCCATGGCAACCTCCAGTAATGAAAGGGGGAAGCCATGGAACAAAGCAAATTAGGTACTTGTCTCTTCTGGTCTGAAGTTGCAAGAAAGGATGATTCACGACCTGTCGGGATTGTGACAGATACCTGCAGGCAGCTTCTAGAACAGTATCAAGGATACCTGCATATATCATTATGGGTTACACTGGCTAACTTGCAAATTTCAGATTTGTACGCATAGCAAGATAAGGTCAAAACTGCTGATGTAATTTGAAAACAATGTAGGGGTGGGTTCCACGTAGCGGCTAAATGTTGGGCAGCAAGGAGCTTCAAATGTGCACGTGAGAAAGGAGATTTGCAATGAAGAAATCACTGTGAAGAGGATGCAGTAGTCTAGAACATACATACTGTGAAGGCATTATGAGTCAGACACAGACAACAGGGTCAAGTTTTCTTAACAAAACCTTTATTTAACTGAAAAGGCAGGATGGATGAATGAATAACTTGCCCTATGGTAAGGTGGGATTTCTGTACCTAAAGAAAACTAAGGATAGTCTATGTCAGGAAGTCCAAAGTAAAACATCTGTCTGTGTCCAAAACCTATCCTTGTCCTCACAACTAACTGCATACAATGTGTAGGGATGTCAGCATAAAAAAGGAAGAGGATTCAAAGTAAAGTTCAGAGCTTCTTCTAGCTCTCTGGCTTGTATTCAGCTCCTCTTCCCCAAGTATAAGGTAGTTCATCAAATTCAGGGGTTCCCTCCCCCGGAAGAGTTCAAATCTACAGCTTTCAAACAAAGAGAGTTAAATTCTTCCAGCTTTCAAAATAACACTTGAATTCAATACACAAGATTGAGTATAGGTGTTTTCAGTGGCTTTTCCATTCAGGGTCGCCCAGTCTAGGCGCAGTTGTCGGACCACATGGTCCACCCATTACAGGTCACGCAACCGGTACCCTTCCTTGACTGCTTGTCTTTTGCCACCTGTCCACTGCTTCTCAGCAGTGACCTTTGCCTCTGTCAAGTGTGTCACACTCGTCTGTTCTACATTCAACTCCAGGTGCTCTCTTGGCTTTGCTAGCACTTGTTCCATTGAATGCAGTTAATTATATTAATATTCTTCAAAACTTTCCTTTCATTAAATTTCACAATTCTTTCTGTCACTCCTTTTAATGTGCTCAAGTATTTCCAACATGTTTCAATTTGTTCAGTATTCAAAATGTGCTTTAACTTGCTTTCTATTCGTTTTGGTTTTCAAAATCACCTTTACTTCATTCAGCATCACTCACTGCCAGCCTGGAGTTCTCCCTCTTTCTCTGGTTTCACTCAGCAGTTTGTCATACAGACCCTCGCAAGTCCTTCCACTACCACAGGTTCCTGTTTCTCTGTGCAGGCATCTGTGACTTCTCTGGGTGGTCTCCCTGTGGCTCCCGCACACCCAGCAATGCTTCCACGGAGAAGCAGGATATTCAGGACTGCTTCCTTCTGTCTGGCCAACCTTCTTCTCGCAGCTTGCCAATGACCTCCAGTTTCTTCTACTGCTGCTTCGTGCTGCATGCACTCTGCACTGCTTCCCTGGCCTCCAGCGCTCCTCCTGCCACGCTGCCACAAAAGAGAGGTCTCCCTGCACAAAGCTGCCCGTGCTCCCACAGCTGACCCTGCTATACCCAACTCCATTACTGTCGGGCTTCCCATTGTTAAAGCTCTGCCTCCATTTCTGTTACAGAAAAGACTAGACCGCTCACCAGCAAAGGTGCAGTCCTTGTTGCTCTTGTTGTCCTCCTCCTCATCCCAGTACTTGGTTGGAGCTAATGTTTGTTCGTTTTCATGAAATGAGGATGTCTTGGTCTAGTTGTCCTCTTCTTTGTCCCAGTATCAAACTGATGCAATTTGGGGATACTTTAGGGGAGTCACCTTAAAAAGGGCTGACAAAAGCCCATGAAGGCTTGTGGGATGGAGGGTTCATGGTGACAGGGAAATGGGGGATACCATTTCTCACCTAAGAACATCCTCTGCACACTCTCCAAGTCTCCTCCACCCAGGTCATCCTCCCTCGCATATCCACCCCCAGGGTCGGGATGCAAAAATGATGGCCTTTCCCTGGCTGCCTGAAAGGAGAATACCAGGGGACAAGAAGTGAGGACGCCCTCAGGTTCCTCGCATACCCTTCCCCTATGCGTGTTGAACCTCAATGCTTCACAGGTAAAGTTAGCGTTCCGTTGGTCTCAATCCTTCTGGTGTTCTAATGTGAAACAGTACGGTTGGAAGTCTAAAAACCATTGCATAACCCTTGGGTTTGTTTCCTTCATCTGACTGATCCATACTAAAGGGGAATGATCAGTGACCAATCAGAATTTGTCTCCCAATAAGTAATAATTCAGTGTAATATGGCCCACTTAATGTGCAAGCCCTCTACCTCAATAGTTCTTTTCTCTGGGAAATAACCTCCTACTGATGTAGAGTATGGGGTATTCCAGTCCATCATAATTTTGTGAGAGGACCGTTCCTTACCCCATCAAAGAGGCATCCATTTATAGGATAAACTCTTTCAAGAAATGTATGACTTTTAGAATGGGGCTCTAGTAAAGGGCTTCTTTTGGGTTGTTATAATAAAGTTGATCTTCCTCATCCCACTTGATCTTTTGGGGCATACATTTTTCAGTGTATCTGTAAGTTTGACAGTCTGGCTTGAGAAATGTGGGATGAATTGGCAATAATATCTGATCAAACCTAAAAAGGCTCTAAGGTCTTTCTTTGTGGTGTGGATGTGTGTAGTACTGCCTTAACATGTTCCTGATGGGATTGTAAAGATCCATTCCTTGGTCAGACCACTCTCTAATCTGCTTCATCCTAAGCACCACCCACAATCACCCATATAGCCCAGGAAACAACCTCCCTCCGATTGCAGCCAGATACACACGTAAACTTAAAGTCGAACAACTAGCTTCCACACTCTTGGCTCCCCTTGAGGCAGTGCCGGCCAGCACCAACCCCGAAGACATACTCACAGCCTACAATTCAGCACTACTCAGCGCTTTAGTCAAACATTGCCCCTGACAACCTCCAACCGCAGGAAAAGAAACCCTCTCAACTGGTTTACAGATGAATTAGCCACCCTCCGCAAACAAAAATTAGCCCTCGAACATCTCTGGTGAAAGAATCCAACACCTGCCAACAAAACAGCCTACCACTGCTCTGCCAACACCTACAACACAGCATATATGCCACTAAAGCAAACATTTACAATGTTAGAATCACTGAAGCAAGCTCTAACACCAGAGAGTGCTTTCATATCCTTAAGGAGCTCAAAAAACCAACCCCACCTAATGGCAGCTTCTCTAAAGACAAATCCTGGAGCACACTTATCCATTCAGCCCTTAACACCAAAATCCACAAGCTCAGAGACAAAACCATTCTCAAAAAGACTCTCCTTTCCCCCACACCTGCCACATGGAACCCACCCCTCCCACTTTCATGACCCCACCATTCCAATTCTCTGCCGTCTCTCCAGCTGAGGTCGTCACCACCATCCAACACCCGAAAGCCTCTAACTGCTCTGGAGACACATGCCACGTGCACTTTGTCAAAATGTGTGCTGGACTGCTTGCTCCCACCATTGCCAACCTCATCAATGCTTCCTTCAAAGCAAACTTAATTTCAAGCTCCATCGCACAATTCCTGAAAAAACCACCCTCTACCCCTCCCTACCCACCAACAACCAACCTATTACAAATGTACCCTACCTCCTCAAATATCTCGACTGTACAGCCTATTCTCAACTCCCAATTCATCTCGAAACCTATAATCTTCTGGGTACCCGACAATCGGGCTTCAGACCAAGACACAGTACCGAATCTGCCTTCCTTGATCTCAAGATCCAACTAGACCACATCAGTGATACAGGAGAGACTGCCATCCTCCTCCTATTAGATCACTATGTGGCCTTTGATCTCATGGATCACTCGATCCTGTGCCGTCATCTCACCACCACCTTCAAACTCTTGCCTGAAGCTGCCAGTGGGATTTAGACTCTTCGCAGACGTGGAGTAGCGGATCCCATCCCCATTCTCTGTGGTGTTCCTCAAGGATCATGCTTATCACCCACGCTATAGACTATGTTCACCAAACCCCTATTTGACCATCTGGACAGCCTCAATATACCCTATACTCATTTTGCTGATGACACACAAGTCCTCTGGTAACCACGAGCTAGACTCTATCAACATTAACCATATTTACAGCATCATCCAGGCCTGGATGGCAATACACCATCGTTGCCTTATCGATGATAAGACAGAGCTTCTCATTGTTGGCTCGCCTCACCGCCTTAAACACCTAAACCCTGCCTACACCTCCTTCTGTATCGACGGGACCATCACCCCGGTATCCCCCATGTAAAAAAACTTGGAGTCTACCTGGACGCAGAACTAAACATGCAAAAACATGTTAAAGCCATCGCTTCATTTTGCTGATGACACACAAGTCCTCTGGTAACCACGAGCTAGACTCTATCAACATTAACCATATTTACAGCATCATCCAGGCCTGGATGGCAATACACCATTGTTGCCTTATCGATGATAAGACAGAGCTTCTCATTGTTGGCTCGCCTCACCGCCTTAAACACCTAAACCCTGCCTACACCTCCTTCTGTATCGACGGGACCATCACCCCGGTATCCCCCATGTAAAAAAACTTGGAGTCTACCTGGACGCAGAACTAAACATGCAAAAACATGTTAAAGCCATCGCTTCATCAGCCGCATACTCCACAAAACTCATAAACCTCTCCAGAAAATTCCTCACCAACAGCAACTGCCTCACCCTAGCCAGGGCTATCATTGGGAGCAATCTGGACCACTGCAACGCCATCCTAGCAGGAACATCGGCTAATAACTTAAACTACAATTGGTCCAAAATAAACGCACTCAGATCAGTATGGGGCCTAAAAAGCTCTGACCATATTTCACAAATCAGACGCAAGGCACACTGGCTCCCTGTCAAAACACGTATTGAATCAAACGCCTTGCGATAACCCACCGCTGCCTACACAACACTGCCCCCTACCCTACTGACCACATCACCAAAAAACCTCCTACCCGCAAACTACACGCCTCCTCCGCATCCGCACTCTGCATCCCCAGATTCACGAAAAAAAATGAGCGGGAGGCTCCAGCTTCACCACCATCGCCCCACCCTGTGGAATGCCCTGCCACAATGCACCCAAGAAGAAATTTCCTATTCACTTTTCCGAAAAAAAGTAAAAACATCTCTCTTCAACAAATATCTGTAACTGACTTTACTTTAAAGCTTAAATGTGCCTTATCTGCATCGTTCTACCTGTATTTGTATTTGTTTATTATTTATATTGCGTGCCACGACCGAAGCCATCTGGGCGCATTACAAGAATGTGCAATTTCTTAGTTGTTCACACAAATATAGGCAAGGGACAAAGGGTAACAGGAAGAACATGAGATATATACAATACGCACAGAGAAGAAATGTACAGTAATTTACAATAATTACAGTATTTACAATATATACAATGTATAGGAGTATACAGATGCAGTACTACTAGACAAGCTTGCCAAAGAGATGGCTAGTATGGTGCGTCATTGGTAATCAACCAGTTTTTCATATCTTTCCTAAATTTATAAATGATTGGTCTGCTCTAAGGGTGACAGGTAATGAATTCCAGAGCTGCGCTGCCATAACTGGGAAGCTGCAACCGCCTGCTTTTTTGAGTTTGTATCTGGGCACTTGCAAACAATTGGAAGTCGAGGACCTGGTCAGTCTACCAACTAGTATTCATTGTATGAACTGTACCTTTCTCTTAGCACCGTGATACCTCCGGGTCTGGGCACTACTTACAAAATCAATAAATAAATTAAATAAATAAATAAATTACCCACAAAGAATCCTAAAAACACTGCCTTTCTCAGTGTTCTCATGACTGTGTAAAGATGATAGACCTGATCATCTCAAGTTCTGCTATTTATGACCCAAAGCCACCTCCTGTTAAACCCCTCCAAAACGGAAATCATGGTATGTGGCAACTCCGAACTTCTTTCCGAACCCACTACCCTGGCCACCCACCATGGGCAACTCACCGACCCCCTGCAACTCAGTGAAAAATCTTGGATGCACCCTTGACTCTGACCTAACACTCTCGCGCCAAATGAACAACGTCTCAAAGTCCTGCCACTACCACCTTAAAACCCTCAGGGACATCTTTCCATATCCCTCCTTTCCCAACAGACTCTCTGCGGTCCAATCAATCGTTATATCAAGACTGGACTACGCAAACCCCCTATATCTCGATAAACTCCAAAGGGCACAAAACGCGGCAGCCAAAATGCTACTTGCGCTCGGCCCAAGAGACCACATCTCCCCAGCCCTTAAGACACTTCACTGGCTTCCAGTAGCCCGTTGCATGGGTTTGTTATATTAATTACTGCTATCAGATGGTGTTTATTATCATTTTATTTTTTAATGTATTTTTGTTTTACATTCACTAACATGGATCTACAAAATTAGATTTGTCAATCAATGGCATTTATATGTAGGCATTTCATTTTTTATTCATGTTAGTGAGGTTGAAGGTATATTTGATTGTGTTTGTTGTAATGTTAATGCATGTAGGAACACAAGGCATGCATTGTGGGATGGTGGTCAGTTGGGCTGAAATACAGCAGATTGATGATTGTGTTTGTCTGCATGTCCTTACTCGCATAATCTGCCAGTAAAGTGAGAAAAAGTGGTAAATAACTGCACCAGATTTTTTGAAAAGTGTAAGGTTGGAAGGAAGAAGCATTCATGCATTAGGGAGACCTCAACCAAAAGTAAGGGTTGGTCCAGTGCCAAGATGTCCCAAAGCAAGATGTCATGTGTCCAAAGTCCTATCCTGGCCCTCAGGTAACTGTACGGTGCTAAGTGTAATGGCTTTGGCCCTGAAGAGTGCACAAATGTTCAAGTTCAACAAAAGGGATAATTCCAACAAAAATGTTCTCACTCACGTAGTGTTCACTGTTCCTGGGAATGTCTCCCTTTCCCAGGTTTATTTTCAGTAAAAACAATGAAGTCTGGCTTTGCCTGGTATACTCTCCTACCAGGACTTTATGCTAAAGTTTACTTGGTTCACAATCCCAAAGGCATGGGTCTTTCTTAGGATTCTTTCACCTACTTAGCTTTGCCTTGAATACTCTTGTAGTAAAAGTGCACCTATCAATTATGTAACTGATGGGGGCACGCATAGGGGAGGGGGAACTACTGTATTTTAGGTCATCATTGATCGCTGTACTGTGTATCTTACGCGTACATGCAGCCGGAGATGGCCATGGGACATTGGGTTTGGGGGTACTGACTGGGGCATGGGAGGGAGGGGCATGCAAGTGATAGAGATAAGGGGTGGGTTGTGGGTGGTAAAAGGTGATATAGCACGGTGTGAACAACATAACAGCCATTTTAGAGCATAGGCCTCAGATAAGTAAAACATTTGCCTTGGTACAGCCACAGGTCTCACATGCTGGGTAAACATGAATGTCTTGAGCGCTCAGCTACAGCAATGTGCTGGAGAAAATTTGCAAGTTGGCAGTTTCTAGGCGAACGTAGGTTCAGGGAAATGGGACCATAAGACACTTTCAAGGCCAGAAAGTGTTACGCTCACCTGGCTACCACAGAGGCGTCGATCTGAACTGGACAGCTGCAGTCTCCACCAATGTGACACGTAGGGCCGAGATGACGGACTGGACTGGCCCACCTAGCTTCGTTTGCTTGGCCCGTAGGAATATTCTTCTGCAAATGGAGAAAGGGAATTAACCACCCGTGGAGTTGAGCGTAAATCCCCTCACCCCCGCTGTTCTCCCCACTGATCACCTTTGATGTCCCCTCTTATAGTCTCACCTGATGGTTTGAAAAGATGAGCTCTCCATCCTGCATTGAGCACAGGGGTGCGTAGATAACCAGTTGCTTCACTGGCTCGAAGGAATTGGTGAGTTCCAGAACAATATTGACTCCGATATTCCCGGCAAGACGCCGTAAGTATGTAGTTCATAAGAGTTGAAATGCCTGACGTTCACTCTTCTCCGATTCCTTGCAGGTTGCAGCTTGACCCTAGTGAAGAGTTCCTTGTGGCAACCGGTAATATTCTGGTAAGGATTTGTATTATCCAACACAGTTCGATAAAATAATGTCAATATGTAACCTGTTGCTTTCTCCCTTATTCAGGCGCTGAGAGAAAGTATGAAGTCTCGGGGAAAAAATGCCTCCGGCGGTAAAATCAGGTAAGTCTATTGTGGTGAGGAGGGTTCCCCTTGTTAGTCCCTTTGTTTCACCTTGCTGTCCTTTTGTTTCCCCTTAGGGGCCGGGGGTTCGGCGAAGATGCAGTGGAAGCTGCGCCAACCCGTGAAGAGGAATAGTACCACTGGTGGAAAAATCAGGTAAGTCTATGGGGGGGTAACTAATATTCCTCTGTGCATTCCCTTGGTTCACCTTGCTGTTCTTGTCTTCTCCTTAGGTGCCGGAGTGCGGCGGGAACACGCAGGAGGATACGGTGGAATGTGAAGATGCTGCGAAGGCCGGTGAGTTCAGCGCGGCGCTGCAGCAGGCGAGGCGATGCGCATGAAATAACTTCTTTCTTCCAGCTCGAAGGCGCGATGGATCGGGAATTCAGGTAAGGATCAAAGGTATTGCTCTTGTTCTAACCTTTTCTCTTTCTTTCTCCCTTTTTCTAGGAGCTCCAAACTCGAGGCGGGCGTGGCAGAAGACTGGAAGCAGACTTGCAGGCATGGTGATCGTTACGCTGCTGGATGCAGAATAACGCAAAGCGTGTGCTGCTCTTCGGGCGTGGTTTAAATAGCTACCAAAGTAGTCCGAGGTAAGTATTCCTCCCCAGCCCCACCCGAGTAAAAAATAGTCCCTAGGTAAAGTAGTCCCTTCCAAGCCTCTTTTGGCTTGGAGCTCTTGCAGCATGGTCTGCATCAGGTAAGTTTGCAGCATGGTCTGCATCAGGTAAGATTTAATCTATGAGCCTGGCACCTATGGCACCAGGACTGACTCTCCATATGAGCCTGGCGCCATAGGCACCAGGACTGCACCCAAATAGCCCCTAGCAGGGGTTGTTGGGCGTGCTTGGGATAACTTGATGCATGCTTCCGGGGTTGCTGGACTTGGTCTGGGTCCCCGGGGGTAGGCATCATGACAGAAATCTAGGCACTGGGGTGCTTGCTGGGAATTTGTAGGGAATTCAAATCACCCCTTGGCGGATGATCCTGGGGAGAGGGCTGTGGGGCGAGGGGATGAGTGACAGGAACCAATCACCAGGAGAGGTGTTGGTGTCCCTAGGGTGCAACAGTGTTTTGTATCATTGCTGATGTTCACAGGGCACCTGATTGGTGAAATGTCATGTGAAAGTCTCCCCTTTGTCAAACTCAGGTTGTTTAGAGCGTTTAGTGTTGGTCAGCACAATCAGGTAATGCTTTGAAACGTCATTGTGGGGTGGTGTGGGAAGGTTTATAACATCACGCTGGGTGGTGTTGGACAATGGGGGCATGGATGGTATGAGCCAATTACAATCATTCAATGCATGCCTGGATATGATGGATTGACGTAGTCCAACCAATCAGCTTTTATAAGGTCTTTCAAAAAATGTTCAACTAGGTTTATGCAAATTATGTTGGTGGTGTATAAAGGTTTTTCCCGCTCTGGGCAGCGTTGACAGCTTACAACACTCAGTTCTATTCAACAATGCTGTTTGAACCACGGTTTCCCAGCTGCATTAAGGGACTAAATAAATTGTGTTACTTTCTGCTTGGTGTACGCTCCTTTTTGGATCACTTTGGTGTTACAGTCGTTACTTGCTTTGGAGTACCGCTGATACACTCTCCTGCCAGGACTTTATGGTAATGTTCACTTAATTCACAATCCCCAAGGGCATTGGTCTTCCTTAGGATCCTATGGTACAAAGCTTCACAACTCTCTTTCTCAAGGTTCTTAATTTAAGGTGTGGGTCACAAACCCTGCTTTCCTGCCTTCAATGGATCAGCGACTCACTCTCATTAACTTCCACTTGGCGTGTCTGGCTCTCCCACATTATGCAGCACTAGCTGTGAAGTTCCCCGGTGCCCCAACCTTCCCCAATGGAGCTCACCGGTCATATGTGTTTGCTTCGGCATCCCTCGCATACTTCCATGGTTGCTGAATTTGTTCAGGCGGATGGGAAAGCGACCTGTCTTTCCTTCACTCTCGACCTGCCTTCTTCATTCTAGAGGCAGTGTCCCTCTGATACTGCTCATGTGACGCAAAGGCTTCGGTTCTCCTGCTTCCCTAAATGGTGAGACCGACAGACCTTGTTTATAACACAGCGGTCGGTGTGCTTCTCTCTCCTCTACAGGTTTCACTGGTAGCTGGGCTCTCACCTAGCCGTTTCCTTCTATCCAATGGAAACACTTGCTCCTGTCATCTTCTCTCTCGGTTTCTTCAGCTTTGGGTATTTAAATATCCTGCCACGGTGCCACTCCTTCCAGCATCTAGAGCGCAGTGTGGGCTTCCATGATCTAGTAATGCTGATAAGTCCATTCCTCCTCCTTGTCCCAGTATCTTCAAATGTTTTACACACATGGGATTGAAAAACAGTTATTGCCATTCTATTTACATGATATTTTAAAATGTCATCAGTAGGTCTGGTTGTCTGCAGAAGGGGTTTACCACCGTAGGTCATTGAGGCATTAGAAATAGAGGGGTCCTCCCTAGAGGGATAGGGGGATACTGTGTCTTGTCTGTTGATGTCAATTCCCCCCATGAGGGTCACCTCTCCCATGAGGGTCATGTCCCATCATGTGTTCCTCCCTTGCATGGCCACCCCAATGGCCAGGATCAAGTAGCGGCTGCAGTCGCCTGCGCACATGAGGAGAGGCTACTTCAGGGAAGGGAGTGATGCCATCACCAGAGCAACCATGGCTTGGTGGATGGATTTTCTTTGACTGCTTGATTGGGGAATAATAATAAGGATAGGGGAAATAGTTTTGCGAAGTTTTCTCTAACAGTGTTTCTCCAGCTTGTTACATTTGAACTCTTTTATGATCAAATGTTGTTTCATTATATGAATTTGATGTTTTAAAACTGCTTTTAGTACTTTGATTAATTTATTGGGAAACGTGTATTGTTTGCCTAATTTTCTGTATTGACTTGTCCTTAATCTAGCTCTGTGAAATGTCTGATTATTTTAGAAATCACTTGCTTCCTTGGCACACTAACGCGACTGGACTACAACTCCCAGCACTTTTGTTGTCCTTGCACTCTATTTCAGTTTCCCCAGGCGCATCAGCGCCGGCACATCAGGGGTTAACCCATCTCTTCCGATATAAATAAAACCCTCACTCTCGCTGTACTCATCCACCTTGTTACATTTTAACTGGTTTATGATCACATTTCGTTTCATTTGATTAATTTGATATTTTAAAACAGCTTTTAGTACTGTTTATTGATTTCTTGGGAAAACGCTTATTGTTTGCCTAATTCGCTGCATTGGCTTGTTCTTAATCTAGCTCTGTTAAAATCACGATTATTTTAGAAATCACTTGCTTTCTTTGCACACTAACACGACTGGACTACAACTCCCAGCACTTTTGTAGTCCTTGCATGCTATTCCAGTTTCCCCAGGCACATCAGTGCCGGTGCATCAGGGGTTAGCCGGTCTGTTCCAGTCCGTGCTGTCCATGGGAATGTGGTTATCCTAGGTTACACATGTAAGGGTTTCGTTTTTTTTGTGATGCATTCTGTTGATTTTGTGAAATGGGATTTAGTCATCTAGTTAACAAGGCAAACCATATTATGGGTAATATACTGGATTTGGTGGCTACTGTTGTATTTCCATGATCATCGTCTGATCATTGTTGTTGTTCACTTTGACTTACTGCTTCCTAAATGAGTTAAGAGAACACCTATGATTCGAACACGGATAACCTCCAGGAATCTACCGAAACTCTCTCCAGAGGAAATTGAAGAGTGTTTTGCTCCCTTGACAAGAGAAACAGGTAACTTGGAGACTGCCAATGATGTAGAAAATGTATACCAGCAGACTCTCTCGAAAGCAGTAAATAGAATACCCCTGTTAAAGACTAGACTATTACCACAGGAACATGAATACTTGGTTTGCACCAGGGTTGCAAAAGCTTAAAGTGTGTAAAAGTAAATGTTTTAATACTTGGAGTCAAACTGGATTAAGTGAAGATTAGGAGGCCCATAGCAGTGCAGGTAAGGTATACAAACTAGCCACTATTGAAGCAAAACAAAGTTATGACACCAGGATATCTCTAACAAAGAGCTGGATTCTCACAAATTATCTAAGAATCTTGAAAGATTTAGAGAACCCCGATCCAAAAAAAAAAACAGGTTGGTCCTATTGTACTACAATTCAGGATGCAATGATTAATAAGCTTCATAAAATTAGACAAAATATAAATATCAAGAGAAATAGAGTCAGAAGTCAGAGTCAGAAAGTATGGTGAACAAGATAAATAAGAACATGTAGGGAGACACGTGCAGAGAGTTTAGTTTTAGAATGGTTACATTACATTACATTTGTAATGCGCACTATTGGCCCTCAGGCATAAAGGCGCAGACAAGACAGGAACAGGCAAGGTACACATGGAAACAAAAAGACACATCTTCCACCCAAAAAAAGACGGGAGGAAAAGAGGCATATGGGGACCACCAACGAGTGTTCAACTGGGTCAACCCCGGATATCATATCACAAATTAATTAGAGCATTAATATGATAGAAGAGATAGATGATATTGCGAAGAGTCCCTTTTTTGTGGAATCAGGCAAAGAGAAGGGTTTTAAGTTCTTTCTTAAAAACATGCAAAGACTCCTTAGACTGACTGGAAGTTTATTCCACAGAAAAGGAGCCCTAACATTGAACGCTCCATTTCAGCCTTTGCAGTGATGCTTCTAGGCTGCACAATCAAATTTTGTGCTCCAGATCTGAGGGATCGTTGGCTGTATTTCTCTATTATGTGACTTTGTAACTATATAGGCATAAATTGTAACCTACATTTAAATGTGATTACCAGCACTCTGAAAGATATCCGGGATTCTATCAGAAGCCAGTGAAGAGATCTCCTAGCCTCTTTTATGTGACTATACTTGGGCAGTCTGAGAACTACTCTGACCGCCCAATTCTGAGCGACCTCCAGTCTACGTAGTTCAAGTTGACTAATGCCTAGCAGGAGACTGCTGCAATAGTCCAGCTTTGCTGCAATTATCTCCCTAGCAATAGTCTCAGCACATTCCTGAGATATCATAGACCTCAGGTGAGAGAGTAGCTTAACATACTACACTACTCTCGCCACTACCGTAGAAACATGAGCCTTCATACTCAAGGTCGAATCCAAGGTTACCCCTAAGATTTTTGTTTTCGGTAGAGGAGAGTTGACATCATCCCCTAGTTTAAAGGAGCTATATGCTTGATCAAGATTTTTTAGAGCCTTTGAACTGTCAACAATCAATAGCTCTGTCTTGCTACGGTTCAGAGCAAGGAAGTTTTCCAACATCCACCTTTCTATCAAAGTAAAGATTCTGTTTACCTCCAGCTCATCACTCTCATGATGTGCTGTTAATGAGATGTCATCTGCATAATTTGAAAATATGACCCTCTCCTCCTCAAGCATGAAGAAGAAGGGTGCCATGAATAGGTTATAAAGGCCGGGTGACATACTCGCCCCTTGGGGAACCTCGTATAGCACAGATATACGAGGGGCTTCAGCCAAGGCTGAGCAGACTCTGCTGCTTCTATGCTCCAGGAAAGACTCAACCCACTGAGCTGCCGAGGCAGAGAGGTTAGCCACTTCTTGTAATATAGGAATGAGAATGGAATGTTCAATCAGATCAAAAGCTGCTGATTGATCTAACGAGATTATTAACGACAAGCCCCTTCTATCCATTTCTCCTAAGAGTTTAGTTTTAAGCTCCAAGAGAGCTGTTTCTGTCCCAAGTTTTTTTCTAAAGCCTGACTGCTTAGGGTGGAGAATAGGATGTTTCTCCAGATGTTCTGCCAACTGGCCATATGCCACCCTGTCTAAAATGTTTAGTAAAAAAGGAGTATTGGATATGGGGTGAAAATTAAGTGGGTTGTCCATTGGCAGGCCCGGTTTCTTGAGAATGGGAGTTACCATAGTAGTTTTAATCTCGTCTGGGATGCTTCTTTCCTTCAAGTAAGTGTTTATGAATGTACATACAGCAACTAGGAACCGCGGGGGACATGTCTTTATAATCATTGAGGAGCAAGCATCTCCTCTGCATTGTGAGGGTTTCATATGTTCTATGATTTTTTTGAAGCTCACTCACCGTTATGGGATTGAAATCAAATTGAGGGACCGAGGGGTCATGACCGAGCCCTTTGTTAGAAACCTTGCATACCGAAATGGAGGATTTCTTTTTCTCAAACATTGTCGACCGAATGTTATGTAGCTTATTGAATAGACCGTCTTGTATTAATTGCCACCAATTTGCGTCATCCTTCGCTAGGGTGTCTAGAGGAGCAGGAGTACTTTCTTGTTCTTTTAGGATCCTAAATATTTCCCTTGTATTAGATTTAGCTGTATTAATCCGGTTGTTATGAAATTCTCTTTTAGCTTCAAGGATCGATTTTTTACACTCATATACTAGGTTTTTATACCTTACTAGACAAACAGGGGTACATTCCTTTTTCCATGCAAACAATGCTTTACTAACTTCGTTTTTTTTGGTTCGAAGCTCCTTTGAGAACCAGGCCTTGCTTTTATGTTCTGGTGACTTTATGTTTTTAACTTGAGCGGCGCTAACTTCTCTGATATGCAGGATAGATTATCTATCAGAATTGTTGCCATATCCTGAGAGGACAGTTCTGTGTCAATATTGAGAGGTTTATTATTAAGCAAAGGGTCAATATTATCTATTGTGATATGTTTAAGATTCCTTAGCCACACTTTAGGTGGCTTGCTCAGAGATTTTACAGGAAAGGGCACATGCAAAGTGAAGTGCACAAATGAGTGATCAGCCAAGGACATAGGCTAGCATCAACATTGCTGCAATCTATATTTAGACTTCCAGGCTGGTCCAGTGTATGACCAGATACATGAGTAGGCATTGTCAAAAGGTGGGAAAAACCCAGGTCATCTAGTGTTTGTTTCATTTCTATAGCATGGAGATCTGTATCTACTCCCAGCCAATAGTTGAAATCACCAAGGATTAGGATAAATTCCCTTGGTCTATTAATTGTCCTGTTCCTAAAGGCGACATTGGGTTTGAAATCAGTTTAGTAATATCACTGTCCAAACTTACGATGCTGGAAAGGGGGGCTTTGATGTTCAAATTGTCCAATAGACATAAAGTCTCATCAATTTGCCTTTTGTTTTTAATGGTAAGCTGTTTTACCTGATCAATCGCTATTGAGGGTGTGGTGGGCCGCGTACTTGTTTCCAAATCCAATACAATCTGTGGATTATAATCTGACTTTTGCAAAGACTTTACCTCGGGCACAGCAAGCAAGGCCCTTGACCTGGCTAGGGATTTTTCTTTTTCTGCCGTAATGGTGCATAGGACTTCTGCAAAACCCATTGGCTTTGCTGTACCTGACGCGCATTAGAAGTGGACTGGTGCAGACTGGCTCCTACTCGTCCGCGCTGGCGCGTTCGCACTGGGTTTCTGCAAAAATTCCCTTACGGACTACAATCCGGGTGGGGATTGTAGTTCGGTGCAGCTGTGGGCGTGCGTTTCTACTCGCACTGCTTTCAGTTGCTTCTAGTGCAGTAATTACACAAATGGATGCCTTACTGTCACAGAGTCTTCAAAACTAACAGAAAGAAGCGTGACTGGGAGGCGCACGAAAACTAATCTTATTTTCAAAACAGTAAAATTAAATAGAGTTGCTAACAATTTCTAAAAGTAGGATGGCGCAATTAAAAAGAATCTTAAAACGAAAGGTACGCTATATCAGCAAAGAACAACCATTACAATCTCACAGAATTTTTACAGAAATTGAGATGACATATATTGTCACAAAACTTAAACCTACTAGCTGCAAAGGAGATATCTAGTCGGCTATCACAGTTAAGCCAGTTTGCCATCCCCAATAGGTCCTATTACGAAGTTTGTGAACTAATACTTTAAGGGGAGTCATGTGCCCGCTGGATTAAAGAACGCATGGATCACTCCATTATTTAAAAAAATGGTTTGGATTCCCTGGCTCATTCAACTATCAACCTATTACCAATACACTATTTCTCTTAATAATTCTTGATTTGGTGACCTGAGCACCTGTTGAACAATAATATATTGAATAAATGGCAGTCTGGGTTCGGCTGGGCTATGGAACAGAGATGGCCCTCCTGGGCCTTAACGTCAAGAATGCTACAATCATTGACAAGGGGCATATGGTATGGCTCATGCTAGTGGACTTGTATGCTGCTTTCAATATGGTGGATCACTCCATGTTGATCAAGGGACTATGGGCAGTGGTAGTTTTTTTTCTGTTGGAGCAGTAGCATGGGGAAAATCCTTTGTGGAAAAAAGATGCATAAGGGTATGTAGCAATAGCGTAGCGGCAGCTACGATTCATATGAAGTATGGGGTCCCCCAGGGTGAGTCCCGCTCCCCATCCTTGTACAACATCTTCACTGTGCCACCCTTCCAGATGTTGTAAGCTAGGGGAGTGTGTTTTAAAAACTAAGCAGACTATACAGAATGCCTTGTTCCCCTGTTTGCATTGTATGATGAGCAGTACGTAACATCAAGAAACTGTACAGGGTGGATCAGGCATGGAGGGTTAAAAGCATTTTAAATCTGAATGATGTTAAGGCAGAGTTGATGGTGGTTGACAAAGGGAGCAGAATTCATAAGTTGGGTCCTGAGTGCCAATATTTTCAGGTTGCAGGATTGCCATGCAACAGAAAGTGAAAAGACTGGGTGTATACCTGGATCAAACATTGATGAAGCAACCCAGGTGCATAGATTGGTCTTGGCATCAGCCTATCATATCAGAATATTGTCACAAATACAAGCTTATCTAAAGTTGTGAGGCAGTAGCTAGGGCTATTATCAGTATGAACATTGATTACTGTAGTAGTCTCCTGGTCGGTTTTGGCAAAGGGGTTTGTGTGAGACTAAAGGTAATCCAGAACAGTGCAGTGAGAGCAGTAGGACTGAAAAGAAGAGAACACATTTCTGAGGCTGGTAAAAATTTGCATTGGCTACCCATCAAAGCCAGAAATGTTTATCGTCTTTTAACTATAGCGCATAAGTGTCTGATAGGGATCAACCCAGAGTATCTAGGGGAAATCCTGAGGAGAAATGCAGTATTGAGAGTTTTGAGGTCCAATGATACCAACTCATTGATAGTGCCAAGGTCTAAATTGACCCTAGTCAGCAAAAGTGATTTTCGGCAGCCTCTCCCAGGGCATGGAATGCAAGCACGCCTAATCTGAGAGAAATTAAAACACAAGAACTGTTTAAGAAGAATTTGAAAACCTATTTGTTTAGATTGTGCTTTCCCTGGTTTCCCTCTGCAGGTTAGTCTTCCTCAGGTTGTTTGTACCTGCCTGACTATATGTCTTCTCTTCTTTTTTCATTTTTGTTATTGTGTTTAAACATGATATATTTAGCAGAGTGCCTGCATGCCTCCCGGCCTTTTGGTGCACAGTATAAATAAATTAACATAACATAACCTGTTTTGAAAAGAGTCACACAAAGAGTTTCACAACTGAAAGTACAAAAACTAAGACATATAATACATTACTGGATTTCTATCAGCATTATTGAAGCCCTGCTGATGCCTAAGATTCTTCTTGAGATCCAGAAAGGAGTATTTTCATCATTAATGTTCTTGGAGCTACTTGATGTTGGAAATAGTGAGAAAGCGGTTTTGTAACTTATTTGAGTACCACATCAGTGGTGAGCTCATATTACTGTTCTTATCTAGCCTCATTATAACCATGGTGGTAGCCATGCCTGTAAAACAGATACGACTGCCACCGGAGTTGCATTTTTTCCGGCACCCAATTACTGGGTCATGCCGAGTTTGGCAGACACAGTAATTGCCCATTTGCGGGTGCCAATAATAAGGGACTCCCCATCCCCATTCGGCCCGATAGGGCTCAACGGGAATGGGGAGAGCAGTAGCACCAGTACTGTTAATAACGGTACTGGTGCTACCATCATGTTCTGCTCGTGGGTGCCGGTCCGCCCGCCAGGTCAGACCCTGTGGGCAGATGGGCACCCACGAGCAGGACTTGTAGTATGGCGGTGCTGTAGCAACGGTGCCGGTAGCTTACTGGCACCGTTGTTACCGTACCACCATGCTTATAATGAGGCCCATATTATGACTGCGTGTGGTCAAGACATTATAAGTAAAGACAGCAACATTTAGATTGTCTGTGCATGTCTTCATCCTCCCACACCTTTTTTGACGTCATGTCCTTCCCTCTTGGGATGGGTTCTGCTCATGGCTATGACTGAGGTGCAACCGTGATCTTTTCTTCACACCATGGTGCTCCTAGAAAAAATTGTGCTCATATTTCTTCCTGCAAATCATTCTAACATTTCAAACAACTTGTGATCATGGCACAGTGATACATGGCATTCATTAACATTTACACCGTGGCATTAAATATGTGTAAAGAAGTGTGGTGGTGCATCGAATATAGAGTATAACATGTGACCCAATTATCCCGGACAGTGTACATTTAAATATGGTAGTGGTCGACATAATAATAATAATAATAATAATAATAATAATAATAATAATAATAACAATAAATACTAAGAATACCAAGAATACTAATGATAATAGTAATATTAATGTTGTAGTTACTTGCTTCAACAGTATTTGTAGTTTGGTAGCTCTTTTAAAAAAATATAAGAATATATGTTTTGCAATGATAATTAACAAATTAACATCGATGGATAAGGTCACTAGTTATGATATGAAGGAAGACTCCCATCAAGGCATTTTGAATAAATGTAATGCTGCAAGGTTGTAATTCAGTGATGGACATATTACGATTACATTGCATCTTTGCAAGTGCAATTAGAATGAAAATAGATAATTACACTAGTTATAAAAAGCATATTCTTTCAATGCATGTTTACCCAGTGTAAAGGACTAAGATACGTGTTGCCCTGGTTCAAAAATGAAAGGGAAACGAGTGCTAATTGCACCTTTACAAAATGTCTTGTAATACAGTGTAATGCATTTAACTGAAAAGATGGATTTAAGGTGGGGTTCTCGCTGTCAAATGTCTCGTATTTTAAACTAAAGAAAGTACCATACTCAATGTAAGTAGAGCCCCAATAGAATAGGCCACCCTTCAGTGAATGCCGTTATCTTTTCTGAATGGATAGTGATTTAACTTCCTGTCAAACATCCCTCAAAGTCCTCTGCTCGTAATATGTTAAAATGGATGCAACATTTCACATGAGGACTCAGCCTATAGCAACGAAAGGAAAGTCATGAAAATTGAAATTAAGAAAAATGATTTCGATGATTGCCTTTTGATTATGTGGATCTGTGTTATTGGCTTGGACCTGATCGCCCTGTGTTGTCATTTGACAAAAACAGTATTGCTAATCTGTTTGACATTAGAACAGCTGTTGATGTCACTTGTGTTAATGCGTTCACCGCGGATTTAACAAAACAGCAGATGTTCATCACAAAAGCCATTTGTGTAAAATCTGAAAACCTGCTTCATTAGCAATGGGCTTCCCCATTAACATAATTGACCTGCAGAAAGAGTACAAATGCAAGGTTACCTGAACTCTCGACTCGAAAAGAAGAATGCATCTATGACGGATGAACATTGCTGACTGAATTAAAATCAACACCAAAGTGCTGTGCACGGGATCATGATGTGTGCGTGCTTCAGAACAATAATGTTATTAAGGTATTGGCTAAAGATAAGTCCACATTTTGGCAATCTGCAAAGACCCTCCTATCGTTGCATTGGCTGAAGCGTAGACCTGTTTGTGGTTGTTCAACGATTTGCCATGATCAGTTTAAAATGAATATTGTTAGTGAACAAAAACATCTTTCTCGCATATTTTATGTCAAATGTGATGTCATCAATGATGCAATTTGTGATGTCACCTTTGTTGTCCTAGGTGTTAGTCTTAGCAGTGCATGGCGGTGGCACTAGATATAGTTACATTGTTACCATAACTGGAGAATGTCTTTGTTTTTTTGATTTTACCTTACAACCATAACATCATTTTACAAAAAAATGTTCACCTAATTTCATAGGTTTTTATGAATGCAATTTAACCATAATGTCCCTTTCACAAAGTTGTTTCACTCTATTACAAAGATTTGTCCCAGTCCAACGTAATTTACTAGCAACTTCACATGTTCTCTTTGAAAACCTTTCACATAAGAATCATTCTGCACTGCCATACAATGGCTTTATTGTCCGTGGACAGTATATTTAGTTTGCAGACGTACCTGGGGACAGGTGGCATCAATATAAGCCAAAATCACAGGGGGAACACAATATTCTTTTTTTTTTCCTTTAGTAGATAAAGTATACGTAGAGCAACATTACAAATAATCATGAAACCATATTTTACATCTATATAACATTGTACCTTTATAAATGTAAATACTGTTTTTAAAATCATGACAGGATATTATGGATTGTATCAAATATTTATTTTTGAGTTATATTTTATTGTTGATATCGCGGCGCTCGCTTCAGAGCAGCCGACTGCTGTACAGAGTGTGGGTATCCAGAATGTAGGACGGTAGATTTTAACAGTAGCACAGTACTTCAAGGTCTGTGCGTTAGTATGTGCATCCATTGGAATAAGTCCTTGGTCAGGTGTTGTTGAAAGAGCCACATTTTGAGAGATGTGCGAAATTGGAGAATCGGGAGGGGGCATAACGAGTCAACACCGGGTTAGATTTCTAGAGGGTGGGTGCATGACAAGAGAAGGAGTGTTTGCTGGTCCTCTCTTTGCAGATGAGTTGTGATTCAAGCAAGTTTGTCAATTTGCTGTGCGAGGAGCGTGTACCATCAGATATGTGGAGCTTAGCCAGGGTATTGTCTGCGTATTGGGGGATAGCTATATTGGGATCTTTGAAAAGCGTGCACAGTGGCTCCATTTAAAGGTTAAAAAGGATTGGTGCGAGGATGGAGTCTTGGGAGACTCTGCAGGATACCTGGAGTCAGTTAGAATGCAACAAGTTCATCTGGGCAGCTTGAGGTTTGCCTGAGAGGTAAGAGGTAAACAAATTCAGGACAGTGCCAGAGAATCCCATCCTGTTAGCAAGGAGAGAGAGAAGGTGGCGGCGGTCAACGATGTCGAATGCAGTCGAGAGGACAAGGAGAATGGGGAGGCATGAGCTACCCTTATCCATGATTGGGAGAGCATCATCGACCACCTGAATAGTGGCTTTCTCAATGCTACAGTATGGGTGGAACCTGGACTAAGAGTCATTTAGGGGGTGGAGTACCAACTACTTTTTTCAATAAACCTAAGGTTCACAATACGCCTGTATTTGGACAGGTCATCAGAATCTAGGGTTGTTTTTTCAAAAGAGGTCATATGAGACCAGTTTCGAGGGTGTCTGGGTATGATGCTTCTGTGAAAAAAACATTGATTATGCTGAGGAGGGCATTGATTGCCGGGCCTGTCAATTGCTTAATGATGGAGGCCAGAATTATATCATCAGAGTAAGAGTAAGTTTGAGGGAGACAATCCTTTTTGGGAGATCCAGGGAAAGAGAGGAGAGAATTTGGTCAAGAGGGGCAGTGTGCATGCTGGGGTGCAGGGGATGCTAATGATGTGAGAGGTTTATTTGATGGCCTCTCAGATTTTGTCTAATTTTTCAATAAGAAATGTGTTGATTCTGTTGCATTTTTCCTGAGTTGATGGTACCACAGGGTCAGGTTAGGGTTTGGTATAATGCTTTACTACTTTGTTCTTGTTAGAGGCTGTTTCAATGGTGGTGGAATAGCAAGCAGCTTTGGACACATGAATCAGAATACTATGGTTTGCGCAAAGAGATTTGAGGTTTCCTGCAACCTTTACTCTAGAGCTCTCATTGAACGTTTGTTGGAGGCCAGCTTGGGGGTGTACCATGAAGTGTATGGTGTAGTCTTAGCCTGGCACCATTTTAGGGGGGCATGATCGGCCACCAGTTACATAGCAACATTTCTGAAAAATTCCAGTATGCACGAGTCATTCCTTTGGGGCGGGGGGTATGTAATGTTTGCTTCTAGCTCATTGAACAGGAAGGTTTTGAATGAGTGGCTGTGAGTGAGTGGGTATTTAGCATACCTTTGTTGAGTGGGTGACTGATAATGGGACGGCAACATGGTCAGACCAGTCAAGTGGGATACTGTATGCAGAGGTGATGCAGGGGGATGATGTGAAGACTAAGTCTAGGGTGTTGTCTTTGTTGTGCATGGGGAAGAGCAGAATTTGCGTAAGGTCCATGCAAGCAGTCAGTGTGAAAAGCGTGCTTCATGTGTGGTTGTCTTGCATTTGTCTTGGCAGACGAGAGTAAGTTGGAGACTGCAATTAAAAAGTCACTCCTGTGAGGTGGTCTGTAGATGAGGTGGAAGAAGATGGATTCCTTGTGTGATAAAGGGGGCAGGCAGATGAGTGATTTGTTCTGGGAGAGGGAATGATGGAGCATGGCCAATCGCTCCTGTGCGTGATTGCTTCTCTGCCTCCTGGCCTTCCTGGCCATCGGCATGTTGGATGCAGTAGCCTTGGGATAGGAGGACGTCAAAAACATGAGGTTTTGCTTATTCTGTGTAAATACATTGTTCAGTAGATGGACTCTTTGTTGTATGTTCAGAGTTTGATTTATGTCTATTCAGTGTCCTGTTTGATGTGTCTTGAGACTATGTGCAACATATATCTGACTATATGTGTTTTTTATCCTAATTTAATAAAGGGGGCTCATTCTGATATCTGCGAAAAAAATGCCTAATAAAACGAATTCATAAATCCTGGGGCACAGCTAAGTATAATACAATGTAGTGGTAGAATGCAGCATGATAAATAGTCCCCCAAAATCCTGCGTCTGCTTTAAACGTGTGCAAGCATTTTATTTGTGGCAAAGGCCACACCAGCTGGTTCATTAGTACAGAGCGTGCGATACCAGGCCAAGTGCTCAAAGAAGTGCACACAAGTTGTTGTTTTTCAAGGTTAACTGATTACAGCGGGTTTGCCAGTGAAAGAGGAATATATGACCATTTTATAATTCAAACTAATTTCTGAAATGTGATTTTCTAGTGAAGCAGACAAGGCCCACAGCAGTTTCAAATCGCCCACAGAGCATTTTCCCTGGGAAGAGGGTTAGATTTATCCTAAAATGCAAAAATTATTCATTAGTGTATCCGTGGGTCAAGGCTCTGATGGTGTCGTGGTGAGTAGCCATTCCCATGAGAATCAGGAAGAGGCGACCAGGACAGAATAAGAAAGTTCTGCTGGTCGTCTCATATGTTTCAATCATATAATTATGTGTCGTGAAAATTGGGGGTGGATTGTGATGTCACATTATTGTAATTGGGGCAGTGTGTGAAGGTTCTTGGACCAAAACATCAATCATAACATATGGAGTTCTCTATGTGTCCAAAGTGCAAGGACCAATAACTCCTGTGTGGGGATAGTTTTTCTAGTCACACAATACAAATGCTAATTATTTTGCTTTCTATAAAGGTTTTGATCTCGAGGGTGGTTCTTTGACAGCACCTTTTCATGCAGTTCTGTTCAGCATTCTGTTTGAATTTGCTGTTCCAGCCATGTCTGGGGCCCTCAATAAAATTGTGTTACTTCTTGCATCGGCATACAATCCGTTTTGACTACTTTGTGATTTTTTTATGAGTTCTACGTGGGCACCCCAATGCGCCCTGATCAATTGTTTATATTGTCTATGATTTGATGCCTTTACGATAAGGGTCTCTACCAGGTACCCTAATTTGTCTTAGTGATGACCGTGGCATCAACATTTTTGTACGAGATGAGGTCAGCAATCTCTGCAGCATGAGCAACTGCTGATCGAGCATTTATCAACATGAGAGGACGTGTGCAGGTGGTCCATGCGTGTTGATGAGGTTCACAGCTTGTCGGGGCTGCTCAGTGGACTTGGCCATTCAAACTCTAGTGAGAGTGGGGATGGGCTATGAAGGCAGGAGACACATGGTGGTGTATTTTGGTGAGTAGCAGTAGTCGCAAAGTTTGTACATGAAATTCAGGATAGCAGGGCTGGCCCCTGGCCCTAAGAGGCCTGAACAGGCACAAATAGGTGAGGTCCTTGTATTTGCACATTCCTTGCTGAGGACATCTGATGCCGGACGCCAGCGATTGAAGAAAAATGTACACCCTATATAACCAATTCCCTTCAACAAATGGCAGGCACTGAAGCACAACATTAATACAGCCAAACACATACTCTGAAAACATAGTAAGTAAACAGAACCTTTCCTTTCTATTTTAAACATTGACTATGTCATTTTAATTCATGTTTAAAAAAATCATAAATTAAACTAAACATTATACATTTAAATAGCTAGAGCTGTACTTACAAAATACTATATAAGTGATGAACAATGTATTAATGGTAAATAAATCCAAGCATTGTACAACATAATATAATTGTGAAACGTATACATACATTATCAAAATATATCACTTACAAATACATTTTGCAATGTAGGACAACAAGAAGAGAAACACAATAAATGAGGAACAGAAACTGTAGAACAGTGAAGAAAGATTACAGAACATTGAAAATCAAATGAACACATCATATATACAGATGACTCAACTGACAAATCAAATTACAGAATTATCCACATATGTTCAAAATCAAGCTATGCAAAATATTGATTTTCACTGCACAGCCTGTACCTCAGACACTTCCCTGCATTATTCACCCATTCATTCCCATAAAATGTTAATGATTAACACTTTAATGAAATTTCTATGCCAAATTCACCCAATCATGAAAATATACCACCTCCAAGTTCCCCAATTTGTTTTCCATAGTGACTCTTCATCCCTTTCTTAAAGTACATCATTGTAAATATTGTGTAAATATTCCTCAAATTATTTCATTTAAAATAAAAGTATTTAGAAATCATAGGACTATATGAATGTGTCAGTGTGCAGATTTAATATATGGTCACATTTTAAAAAGCATTGTTCACACATGTAATTGTTATGTGTATTTTTGCTTGCTCATTTGTCAATGTGTTTCATGTTGCATATACAAAGCCTTTTTTGGTTATGAGTATATCTGAAGTAAAAACATACAAAAAAACATTAGAACTGTTCCGCTTATTTAGATGTATGGACAAAACACATCTGCCAGTGATGTGATGAAACAATGAAATCAAGAAAAACAAAAATGGATGTGCTTAATGGCAACCCTTGCAAGATCTAACCAATTCAATGACAAAATGCTGAAAAAAGAGATGAAACCCATTGCCCATTGTGAGACAGGCAAGGTATCAAAAGAAACACAGACTCAAAGATGTTAGTTTGAAAAACTTTATTTGCTAAGGTTCTTGGGTTGGTGTAATGACTTGCTGGCCCTATCTCTAAAGGGATGGTTCCCTTAACTGATGTTCCTAAGGGCCCTCAATGTCTAAGAGTCCAAAACAATAGAGTGTCCGTGTCTAAACATCTGCTTGTCCTCACTCTTTACAAAAATGTGTTAGGAAGTCTTCAAAAAGGAAAAATCGTGATTCAACAGAAAATAGGAAACCAATGTTGGTTTCAGGTGACTTTCTCACCAGGTGTGGGGTGGTCATCTTCACAAACATTTGTTCAATCAACAAAGGGTTGTTCATCAGATTTTCTCCATAGTTCTTGTCACAGTCTTACACTTCCAAATGTCTTAAGATCCTTGGGTCCCGCTTTCCCAAGCTATAGCTCTTCCAAGTTCCAGAACACATTGAAAAGAAATATTCACAGCTCTATTCTCTTCTATTCTATTCTAGTGTATTTTAGTATAGCGCCAACTAACGTGCAGGCCTCAGAGCGCTCACATAGAACAGTACATACATAAAACAGGCGCAAAGGAAAAAAGTACAGCTGGGCATAGTATAACTATAATCAGATAGCGTTAAATGTGTCAGTGACTTAGTTGCCACCTCCATCGAATAAGAGAATGTTAAGTGCCTTCCTAAATTGGGTCAATGATGGCAATTGCCTTATGAAAACGGAGAGTCCATTCCAAATTCTAGGCCCCCAGACATCAAAGCTCTGGTCCCCATAGGTTCTCAGTTTGAAGAAGGTTTGAGAGAGAAGATCCTTATCATTGGAACGTAAAGTATGTCTGAAAGGCTGCTGCCTGATCCGTGACTGAAGTTATCGTGGGGCAGTATCAGCAAGGCACTTGTAGACTAAGCAGGATGACCTAAAGTGGACTCTTTCGCGAACAGGGTGCCAGTGCAGCTTCCTCCATGCATGAGAAACATGTTCTCGGCATCCCAAGCCACACACTGCACGTACAGCTCCAGTTTGTATAGTCTGCAGTTTTCGTATATTAGCCGCAGTGGTACCAACCAGTAGGCTATTACAGTAGTCTATTTTTGAGTTGACAGTGGCTGTCGCTATCAGAGCTCTATTTCCTTCTGAAAGGTAGGGTTGAATTTGCCAAAGAATGTGTGTGGTGTAAGTACAGCTGGGGCTGATGTTCGCCATTTGTTTTGCAAAATTTAAATTGCTGTCGAAAAGCACACCCAATGTTTTAACAGAGCTAGAGACCTGCATGATGGCTTCCACCACTAAAAATATATCATATTGAGCTCAAGAGCCTTACGTGTGTCTGTACTGCCGACAAGCAGGATCTCTGTTTTTTTTTATCATTGAGTGCTAAGAAATTACCTTGCATCCAAGCTTTTATGGCATCATACACCTTAATGACCAGTGGAGAGTCAGGATGATTTGGGTGTCATTAGCATCATTTGCAAATTTGACACCCAGACAGTCCAGCACATCAAAACAAAGCTTTGAATAAAGATTGTAGAGCAGAGGAGAAACAATGGAGCCCTGAGGAACTCCACAGTCAAGAATCGATTCCTCTCACTGCGAATCCCCTTAAACAACCCTAGCTCTTCTGGGGCCCAGAAATGATCGAAACCAATTAGCTGCTGATTTAGCGCAGCCTTCAAACTCGATTATCCTGTCTGCCATCCTATCATGATTGACAAGATCGAAAGCAGCAGATAGGTCTAATAACAATTACATAGCCACTTTCCCTTGGTCAACTATTCCAGCTAACAGGGATATCATATCAAGCAGCGCTGTTTCTGTGCTGTGATGTTTCCTGAAACCAGATTGTTTGGCAGATAGTAGAACTCTCTCCTCAACGAAAGCGTCATATTGATTGCAAGCAACTTTGTTGATAATCTTGAGGAGAAAGGGAACGTTGGTGATAGGGTGATAGTTCAGCAGTTCATGTGGATCAGTTCCTTCCTTATATAACAAGGGGGAGATCCATGCTTCCATGATACACTCTGGAACTATACCTGTTGAAAAGAAAGATTTATAAAGGATGTAACAGGGAGGGCAATACTTGGGAAAACATTTTTTAAATAGGGATGCAAGAATAATTTCGCACCTAAAAGAGGTGGGTTTGATGTTTTCCACAATGATGGATATTTCCTTCACTGTAACTTGCCTGAAAGCAAAAGTGTCCCTGTTACTAACCACCTTCCTGTTTGCTGTCCTGGCCTCTGAAACAGCCTCAGGGCACTTAGATGTTTGTTTCTGAATATTCAATTGGAGTTGTTTAACCTTTTGCAGGAAGCTATTGAGGATATTCTGACACCATGCAGTATTAATAACTAGCTGGGATTCTTTAGGTTTTCCCTTCAGTTCTCAGAGAATATGAAATCATTCTATGGTGCTAGATATCGCTTGCAGGATGTGTTCCACAAGCTTTGCTCTTTTTGCTGGATGGTGGCTTTAAAGTACTTAACAGATTCCTTATTTAGGGCCATGGTATCAACTGTTGGAAATTTCCTCCAGCCTCTTTCAGCTGCCCTTTTTAACTGTCTGGCAGCAAGGACCTCAGGAGAGAACCACTGGTTTATAAAACCATGTGTGTCCTTTTTGCCTTGAGCACCTTTGAGTGGTGCCAGCTTATCAAAGGCACCATTTAAAATGTTTTGCAGTTCTGTAGTGTGAGAGTCTAATGACCTGATTTCCGCCAGGAGTTTAGGCGAGGTAATTGCTGAAAATGCTTCCAAAGATACATTGCGTATGCATCTACGCAAGTTGGATGGAACTAGTGCGGATACTATTTTATGCTTTTGCCCGGAGAACATAACCAAAAAGGAGGTGGGATTATGATGAGACCAGCAGCAGGATTCAACTTTTCTGACTGAAATAATTTGCCTTCTGGTCACGATCCAATCAAGACTGTTGCCTCTTGGATGGGTAGTGTGTGGGAGTGAGGCCAGTAGGTCCCCCCGTCCCTCCTTTCCTTAGTACAAACTTGGACCATGTGCCTCCAGTGGTCGTGAGTGCCCGCGTTGCCCTTATGTGATACCAGCATCGGTTGGCACTCACGTAGATGGGGTCTTTGCGCAGGACACAGGGCATCCATTTTTGTGCCCCCTTGACTCCATCTTGGTAACTAGCCAACACTGCGATAATACGAAAAGGCTTCTCTCCCCTTTGCAGAGCCGCGCACACAGCACACATTGCCACCACCTTTTCTCTCACTGTGTCTGGAAAATTCTGCAGCCCCATTCTCACGCTGAAGCCGGAGGTAATTGCAACAAAGAACAAATTCAACATCTCACTCTTCCTCTGAGATCACAGCCCCGCATGTGAACCGGCTTGAACCATGGGCTGTAGGTCATCAATCTGTCCATGGCCCCTCACCCTCTCTATTGGAAAATGACTGCCAGTGTAACCCTGTGTCCCTGTAAGGTATTCTCTTGATGTACCAGATATGCAACCTTGCCATAGTGCCCACCTAGCGGGCCCCCAACTAACATTAGAACTCTGTTGCAGTATATTGTCTTCCACTACTAACAAATGCCAACGTGCCTTAGATTCTTTACGAGTCCAGACCCTAACTTCAATCAATGTTATCATGATGGTCAAAACACTTAACCTGATGCCCTATATAAGCCGCTGTTATTAATGATGTATACATGTATGAAGTTTATAGGTTTACAATTATTTGTTCAAAAGAGTTTCAATGATCATTATTTAGTGCATGCTTCACTTCCAAGTTCCATGCTTCACTAAGATGTATTATGTTAGCTTAGTTAGTGGCCACCCTGCTTCACGGCAACCTGACCTTCACACCTCCTGGACACTGACAGCCGGACCATGTGATGTTCACCCTCCCCCCAAAGGGGCAACCAATCTGGATGAAACAGTGCTGCCACTACTATATAGTGCCATAATGACTGTCCAGTCCTGCGCTGGCTTATTACCCTATGTTAATTGCGTCACCTATGACGATTTTTCTCTTTATAATGTGATGTAATTGAGATATTTGTCAGAGCGCTCTCGGGCAGCAGAGTTCTCTGGATGCCAATTATATAAAATATTTTTTGAACTCTCGCAAACCTGTCCTCTTAGCCTTATTCCCCGTCAGGGGTGTGTCTCATTTATTCTTTTTACACGTCTAAGATGGGGAGGGCTCTTACAGTAGGGACTGTGAAAAATTGTTTAAAGCCAAGACTTTCAAAAAGATTTAACAGAGCACAAGCCTCCTGGTCAACCCGGTTATTGGCCCAGAGATTAATATCTCCAGCAACAAGAAATTGAGTTTAACGTGAGGGCCCAAAAGGCCAGAAGTTGTTCTCGAGAGTCAGGCAGGGTTGAATGGGAGCAAGAGAAAACAAGAAGACTAAGAGTAGAGGAAGGGCTGAAATGAAGTTTAACTAACATGCCTTCACAGGTTTTGAGAGAAAGGATGCTAGATACATAGAATTTGAGACTGTCTTTAAAATTATAGCAGCCCCTCCGCCCCTCTGTCCCTCGCAATCCACATTTAAAACGTTATAACCTGCTGGAGTAGCCAGTTGCAGAGCATGTAGGTTGGCATCATAGATCCAGGTCTCTGTGAGAAGCATTATATCCACATTGTTCACCATTATATAGTCTGCTTCTTCTATAGCTTTATTGGCTAATGGACAAGTGATTAATAGCACTGTTTTTAATGCCACACTAGAGCTAGAGTCGTTTTTTCTCTGTTAATAGAGTTAGAGTGACCAATACCCTCCTCTAATTTCTCTGCAATAGTTGTCTCTTGGAGGGCCATACCAGGCGGAGAAAGTTCCCCCAGAGTATCATGGCCAAGAGATTGAGCCTGCACATTTGAGAATGAGCTCCTCTTCAAGCTCCTCAGGGTTCCCTCCCCCAAGCTTTAACTCTTTTAGCATCAAAACCAACAAGTACTCCACTTCTTTGGGACTGAAACACAAGTTCAACTGTCACCAAATATTAAGTATTCCACTTTGTTAGGCTTCTCAGAGTTTCCCTTCTTATAGTTTAGGCCGCTCTTAGATTCAAACTTAAGTTCAGTTTGCCAGGATGTACATTTCCTTTAATTTTAGATTCAGTTCTTTCATACACATTTCACATCTAGGGTACACTCAGAGACTTTCAAACATGCCAGGTTCTTTGCTTCTCCTTGGCGTGACCTCTCTTTATTCCTTGCTCTCTTTTTAACCTCTCACTGTCAGGTGATTCCTGCACCTTTATCTTGCCTTCCAATGTTTCTTTTACTTTCTTGTGCACTCTTGCACCTTTCTCTGCTGTGTTTTATCTGTATTGTGCCTCTTGCACTCTTTCCACACTTTCCTTTCTTTACTGTGCCCACTTGCACCTGGTTAGCATGCACACTTGCACATGTTCGTTCTCTTCCTGTGTCTCTACACACTTGTACACTCTTTAAATGTCTTTCCATTCCCTCTGCTTTTCCTTCTTTCTGCTTTCCTTAAACGGCTTTCTTAAGCTTCCTCTTGCTTTCCGTTCTGTGCTGCTTCATAAACGTTCTCCCACTTTTCTGTGCCGTGTCACTTTGCAAACTGTGTCTTTATTCCGCTCTGCTCCTATCAACCGCACGCTCCCGAGTTTCTCTCTCACTGATATGAAACTCACCGGGCAGCGTTGCATAAATGAGCAGTTTCTCTGGATTCACAGGGTTGAGGTGAGGGTCTCATCAGCTGCCCCTCAGACACATTTGGGACAGGCACTAGTCAGAAGGGAACACGCATTTTGCCAGACACCAACAGCAGGATACAGGCTGCCTCGCTCCGGCTCCTTGGAGGCACGGCTCCCTAGACATGCTGCAGACCTTCACCAACACTGGGCCATCGTCTCAGCACACCGTTCTCCTCCACGATTCAGGTCCTGCTGATCGCTACTCCATGGCTTCTCTGGTCCGGACAACATCCCCAGCTCGCTCTCTCCTCTGTGAAAAACCAAACATTTATAGTTGAACGAACAATGAAGTGGAGTCAGTTGACAGAAACCATAGCAGATCTCCCCACAATCCCAGCAAAAAAAGAAAAAAAAACAATTGCAGTATGTGCTTATGTTGTATTGAACCATTCTTGCCCAGTGTCATAGGCATAAGACAGGAATTGAATTGCTGTGCATGATATGGTTAAATTCAACATAAGCACACAGGAAGATTTTGAAATTGCTTTAATCTTGTAGACCTTTAGGAGAGGGCATATCAAAAAGCAGCAGACACTAGAGTTCATTTTCCTGATTTGGGTGGATAATTGCTTTGGAAAGATTCTTTACAAAATTAAAAAGTTATTAAGAAAACCAAAAAACTGTGTTCTCGGCCTAGTCCCCATTCATTTTGTCATAGACAAAAAAGGTCAATTTGTGCTAGATCGCGCAGCAAAATCCGGTGGACAGATTGGGACTTGGTCCAAAAAAGCTTGGGCATAAAGAGTTGACTCACGATCCTTTTGTGGTTTGGGGTTTTTCCGTCCAGTAGTGTTTTAAATATTTGACAGAGAAGGGGGTGTCCCCTTCTCCAAAATAGATAGCTATATCTCAGGTAAATTGCCAAGAAACCAGGAGGTTATTAATGAAACAGACACAATTTTTCTTCCTCGATGCAAGAGATAGCCGTGGTTATACCCAGGTTATAACCGAGGGTATCGGGAAATAAAACACAGAAAAAAGAAAATGCCAATAGTATAGAGGTGAGGGGAGCCAAGACTGCATCAAGTGAAATGTGGGAATTGATGGAGGTCTAGGGACCATGTTTGCATCAATTAATGGCTCAATTAATTTTCACACAGCCTCAGTTATAACCTGGGGTATAACTGCGGCTACCCGACCCTTCAAATGAAACTGCATCAAGGCAACAACAAGTTTTTTAGAGTGAATGAGAGAGGGCAGGGGAAGTCAGTAGGTCATCGGGAGAGTGGGGGCAGCTGACACAGATGTGGGGGCACTTGGTGACGGCCTTGGAGAGAATGGAAGCATTTATTCGTACACTGTTTTTCCCGATAGCTGCAGCTATGACAAAACAGAAACAAGTTATTTTATTGGTTGTTGGCATATGTGCGGGTATAGAGGATCGCGCCGGCTATCACCTGGAGTATAGCTGCGGCTACCAGACACTTCAGCTGAAACTGCATCATAGAAACGACAAGTGTTGTAGGGGGAATGGGAGAGGGCAGAGGATGTCAGTATGCCAGCAGGGTAACAGGGAGATGGCATAGATGTGGGGAGGGACACTTGGTGAGGACCTGGGACAGCAGGAAAGCTTAACCCGATAACCGCAGCTATGACAAAATATAAATAACTGGTTTCATTGGCTGCTGGCATACGCATGGGTATTCAGCCATGCTACAGGCATACATAGCTGCGATAACCTACCACATCAGTTGAGTGGTTGTTATTTTACACTCGCCTATGTAGAATAGCTATCGGTGTTAAGCCATACATTTCTGTGCAATATTCATATTATTCCACAGATGTTAGACACACAATTTTACATGCATTTCTGATTCCATGTCCTCACCCCCACCCTGGTGTCATTTGAACTTTGAAAGGTTGACCATTTTTGTTGTTGAGCATGTAAAAAATGTACCTGTATCTGTGGCTACAAGAGGGTGTATGGCCACTTGTGAAATAGCGAAAGTTATAAAAAGACGGCAAAAAAAGTTTTGTATGTGTTTGGTTTTTTTAAATTGGTTGATGTTACTGTTGTAATTGTGTTCTTGTCCATGATAGGCTGCAGTGAAAATGTGTCAGCCCTTTTAGTAGTTTGCTTACTATACTCTTTTTGTGCCATTTATTTTGGAAAGTATCATAGGCATCGTTTTGTAGACATCTGCCCTTCTGATTGCAGTACTCACACTGTGCACATGCTGAGTATGTGGCTGATGTGAAAGTGTCAGTTAAAAAAAAAATATAAATATATATCATAGTAGCCTGAGGAAGCTCGCGAGTCGAGCGGAACGTGTGGCGTTTTCCACCCGCTGTGGGTGAGTGCTGCATGACACCTGGTCTGCTTAGGTATTGTTATGTATGCTTTTTATACTATGTTCACTCTTTTTGGATAAATAAAATGAAATTTTGAACACAATTTGAAGTCTTGTGTGCTTGGGCATTTTTTGGTAGGTGTTTGTGGGAGAGCTTTCTCCTCCCCAGCACCTTTACCCTTTTCTGTTTAACATATATATATATATATATATATATATATATATATATATATATATATATATATATATATATATATATATATATATATATATTAAACATAAGAGTTTAGATAGTGTCAGTAAATATGTACAGGTTTATTTGCAGTGGAAATTCTGAGAGGGCATTTTTCCTATGATTCGGAGCCTGCTCTATCATAAACGATTGTTCACCCTCTTACAGATTTCTATTTGGAGATTCAAGAAGATCTGGACCAATTAATTTCTTGGGCTCCACAGCAACTATATTGGCCTGGAGCACTGATCCATGTAGAATGTTTTTCTTGTGGAGGATTTAGGGTTGATCTGAGGTTAAAGGTTTATTGGCTTGCACATGTCCTAAACTGTTATCCTCCACCAGGTAATAATGCCAGCTGTCTGTATTTTTTTCATGCACACAATTCCTTACTGGGACGAGATGGTGTCAGAACCTATATGACCTCAGCAGTGCTACTGATGTGACCAGACAAGAAAAAGTACAGTTTTACTAAAAACTAAATATTTAAAAAAAAGAAAACAACTAACTAAAATAATGAATTGACAACTCAACTTGCTCTGAGGTTAAAGGTTTATTTGCTTGTACTTGTCCTAAACTTTCTCTACAATAAAATGGGATCACATTGACGTCGACCCAGTGGACCTGGATTTAGAGTTGAATGAGAACGGATGTCCCCAAGCTCTGCAATGGCATGTTAGAAGGTCCATGGTGAAGAACCTTCTTGCAGAACTTGCACTGCACCTTTTCAATTAGTTTTCATGAATGGTGCTCCTCCACCATGAAGTACCTCCAGCTGCCTGCAGCTTATTACATGCTGCACAATTTTGGAAGTGCCGGGGGGTGGGGTGGTGGTGGTATGGTGTCGGCACCCAGATGAGATTGATGCTGTTACTGCTGTGGTGAGATACAGTGGACAATATCTGACCTTGGAGAAAAATGTAATAACATGAAAAAAGACACAACAATAAGGACTCTGCCAGTAATAATAAAAAATATTGAAAACATAAATAATGAGCTAAAATAATGCAGAGGTTGATGCGGTGGTTGTTGGTGCAGAGGTTGATGCCACAGCAGCTGTGGCATCTCTAGACAGAGTTAGATCTATGTGCATTTATTTTGTGTTGCTCACAGTCCTTACAATAGCCGTCATCGACATCGTCCCAAACAGAGTACATGACAGGACAATGGTAAAAGGTTGACAACTTCCTCTGAGATGAAAGATTTATTTTCATGCACTTGTCATGAACTTTCTCTGCAATAATTAGATGGTGTATGGGTTTTTTCAATCGACTTTGGAATTTTGACCAAATGATTATTAAGATAGCAACAGTGAACCATGCACAAATATTGTATCACACATAGTCCATATAATACACTAGTTATGAGGGTTAAAACAATCAAACATATGGGTTCAACTGTAACTCATTTTATGTTCTATAAGTAATTATATTTTCTTTATTTACAGACAGAAAAGTGCAAAGTATACCCTTCTTACCATATCTAGCTATGTGTCCATACCTAACATGATGTGTATTGCATTTTGTAAGTACAATAACCACATTATTCAATGTACAATGTTCATATTCATGACATAATCCCTGTGCACATATTACAGTGTCCATGGCCCATATCCAGATGAGTGGGGGCATGGCCTACAGCTCTGCCCACTGTTTTTAACCATAATCATGGCCGCAACTATACAACCTACTATGGCCACAACTATACTGGTGACATCACTAATTACATTATGTATGACTTCACTGAAGACATCCTCAAAGGCATGCACACTGGATGAATTGGGGAACTCAGAACTGGCTTAGCATGGCGCTTTGCTGTTGCAAAGCCCATTAGGACATATATTTCTCAAGAGAATGAATTGACAATCACGTAGAAAATGCCATTATGGGGATATAGCATTATGGCTGATACGATGAGAAACGTATTGCAACTAAACTCTTGTAATTCAATGCAATGGGAACTCAGAACCTGCTTAACTTGGGGCATTATTATCCCAAAGGCCAATAGCATATATATATATATATATATATATATATATATATATATATATATATATATATATATATATATATATTTATATATATATTAGAAGAGAATGGATTGACAATCAACGCAAATGCACTGAGCTAACCCTGAGGTATTTACGTTTACTCTTTTTAAATGTTTGTCCAGCCACCCTACCCTATCCCACTACATCCTCTAAACCCCCACCTGTCCTACATGCACCTATTTATCCCCACCCACCCTCTGCCAGCCCGTCTACCCCTTCCTCCCTACCTCCACTCACCTACCCTACTACATCCTGTGTTCCCCCACCCACCCTCCCTCAATCACCCCCTGTACCATTGCCCACACATCCTACCCCAATCTCTCTACCCATGTATATCATATCCTCTTTCTGTATATCAGATCCATCCTAACCCTGACCTTCTACCCTCATTTAACCCCACCGTACTCTGAATTTCCCATCTACCATACCCCCATCCTCTCTACCACTATCCACTCTACCCCCATCCTCTCAAACCACTCTACCCTAATCTTACCCTCTCTATCTCCACCTGCCCTACATGCACCTTATCTATCCCATCCACCATAACCAACCTTTTTACCCCACCTACCATCTGCCAGCCTGCCTACCCCTACCACTCTACCTCCACACCCTTACCATACCACATTCTGTGTTCAACACCCACCATCCCTCAATCACCCCCTCTACCATTGCCCACAAATCCTACCCAAATCTCTCTACCCCTGTATACCATATCCCAACTCTTTATATCAAATCCATTCTACCCCTGTCCTTCTACCTTCATCCAAACCCACCCTACTCTGAATTCCCCATCTATCATACCCCATCTTCTCTACTGCCATCCTCTCGAACTACAGCCACCCTACTTGCACCCTCTCTCAGTTTGGAGTCACTGTTGTTATGCAGTGTGTAAGGGCTGGATATGCAGTTTAGTCACTATTCAGACTTACTACAAAGCAGTAGTCACTGTGTCACAAATGCATTTGCTTTTAGTATTTGTAATAAATGCATGTGTGCTTAACTAATTAACTGTTTCAATCTATTTTCGAACTGTGAGCGTTGGTACTATACAATTTTAAGGATGCATGCAGACTAAAAGACATATTGCTAATTGAGTATTACATCCTAGGAACATCACAAATTCCCACGTGTAACCACGTCAATAAAAATAGAAATGATATAACTGCCGATTTTAAGTCGGAAAACCTATTCTTCAATGTTTTGTGATAAATATTGGAAACCAGGAGATTGGAAAAGCGACAGATAATCAACAATATTCCGGACATTCTGTTTCCTCATATGAGGTTCATTTTATGCACCAAATTATTAACTGTACTTTGAATGTGCTGATTCTGTAGAAAAACAAATCTAATTGCTATTTCATTCTGCCAAGCAGTATGATAATTTGTGAAGTGGGTATACAGAGCAGCCTTTTCATAATAAGGAATTGGTATTGCCTATGGCAAAATTGTGTAATGGTTCCAAGATAGTAATATTCAACTTTCTTTCCCAAAACGTATAAGATGCAGGTATTTTATCAGAATATTTTGTACATACTACAACGTAATTTTGCCTCAGTCGGTTAAATTATATAGACACACTTAAAACACTACAATCACTTCAAACAATAACCTGTTTCTCAAACATGCAGCTAAATGTATATTTGAAAACTCCAGTTTAAAATGCTGCATTTACTCCATAATGGAAAATAAATGTGAGCCTTAGATTTTAAAAGAAATTAGCGAGATTTCATTTATTGTAATTGTGCTCAGACATTTTGCAAATCTGGCTGAACAGTTGGCACTGCTTGAGGGATGTTTTGCAAAGACATTTGCCCCGAATCACTAGTGCACCGATAGCATTATTGGCTTAAGATGTATTCCGAAATGCCTAGTGAAAAAGTGTCCAAAGCAGGCCTTAATTTCACCTGAGCGGAGCTGGAGTAATGATCAGTGCCCTGCTCGTAAAGGATTCGCAGGTATATATATAAGGTTAAGGCTGTGATGAAATTATTACTGCTCTGCAGGAGTACAGGATTGAGTAGAGGCTACCACCTCTTCAGCCTCACGCTACTAAAGGTCAACAGTAATCCCAATCATAAACGTGAAACAGGCACAGTCAAGAGATTTACCACCTTCTCATTTTGTGGAAACGGGGGCCCTACGAGTGTTATCAATGTGATAACAGTAGCCAAGCGTACAGCAAAAGCACAAAGCTCCCTAAATAAATATATATAATTAAACAATTCGATAAGCAATTAACTATTAAAAAAACACTAACAAAACTGCACCCATCTGGAAAGAACACAGGCAATGCAACAAAACATTGAAATTATATCAATTGAAAAGGATATGGGTTTAGAAAAGGTGAAAACATGGAGCATATCAGTCACTATAATCCCAAAAGGCAACCAGAGAATGTGGGCCTCTCAATTGTACCAGTCTCGTTCTGTTGGATGGTTCGATTAAGATGAACCAGAAATCTAGGTGCTGTTCTTGCAGATGGAGCCAGATTCCATAGCAGCAAATCACGCTGATCCAGGTGAGTATTGTGTGGTTAAATGTAGTACTCAAGTCTGTTCGAAGGTTGAGCTGGTTGGAGACTATGGTTAACTTGTAACACAATAGTTCCAGTGGTTTGAGTCAAGAATCGGGTCAGGATGGTGACAGGGTGTCTGGTGGGTCGAAGTGTTTCTTTGAAGTTGCAGCGGTTTGAATGCTTCCACAGTGAGCTGTTGTTTGAGTCAAAGCAGTGATGAGTTGTGCTGGTGCAACTCGGTTCAAAGGATGCAAGCAGTGGTGCAAATATAGACAAGATAGACGAGAGTGCCACAGGGCAGCACTGTAGGTCTGTGCAGTATGAAGGCTTCGAACATGGTCAGATCAGTTTGAGGACGGTTTGAGTCAGCAGAAAGAGAAGGCCAAGCTGTGTGAGTTTACCAGGGTGCTGTCAGTTCCAATCCAGGGGATATATGACAAGATAGGCTATTATTATTCAATGCAGTCTGGGGAGCTAGGCTGGCACCAGCAGGTGTCCCTTCTCATCCAGAAGAGGAACCTGGTCCCAGTGCAGGCCTGATTGCACAACAGTTCACTCCTAATGTCCCCTGTGGATGGGTAGGGAACAGTGCTTGTAACTCTCTCTTATATGCACTCTATTTTCATCTCCCTGTTGGTAGACATTGTTCTTGTCTTGTTAGAGGTCCACAATGAATCAAAGAAGGAGTGAGAGACCACTTCTTCATAAAGTCCTCAGGAGTTTGGACAAAAGCAAGCCTACTCTTCATCCATAATACCTAGAGTGCTTTGTGCCACAAGAGGTGGAGGGGGCAAGAAGGAAATAGAAACCAACAGGAAAGCAGTATTTTGAATATTTATGTCTTTCTCCTCTGTCCGTTCTGGCTACTCTAACTTTATTCCTTCCAAGGCCTGTAGCTTTAAAGGCTGTTTAGTGTGCATCACCCTGTTGTGATGCTGGCCTTTCTTATCAAGCACCTAATAAAGTATGGTTCCTAGGGGATCTCTATTGTATTTCAAATGAGCCACTCAGTCTGACAGGATAGAGAGGCTTTATTCAGAGCTAAATACAGGCTGCAGCTCTCTTCTCTGGTGAGCCCACTAACACCATTTCTTACATCAACACTCTAAAACCTCCAAGTTCTTATTGGAACCAAGGACCGTGTTTCATTTGGAATGAGGTTGCATCACTGACACTCTATATCAACATGAACTATGAACAGTGTGAACTATTTTCATTATATAAAACACTCCAGGTGAGAGTTCCTGGTGTTGAGAGGAGGTGTTGAACTTCCTCCCAGAGAAGTAATAGAGAGCAGCTGCCTGCCTATTGCCTCTGTTAGGATGCAGGTGCATGTGAAGGGATGTACACACTACAGAAATTCTATTAGCATGAAGATTTTGTTGTTGTCAGTGTTTCTGTCATTTGTGGCAGCACTTCAGGGCATTTTCGAATTGGATTTAGTTTTGTCACATCGTAGAGAGCACTAGGCTACCAAGTGCATGGTAGGCAAGGGCCTCTTGCACCTTTAGCCAGAGGCCTCCCATTTTTTATTTAAATAGACCCCCACATAGTTTGTAGATTTCTGTTATTTAGACCATTGGCCACAGTTTTGAGCCTCTTCGCTTCCATTTAAATCAACTTTTTCCTACTTCCCCCATTAAGTTCTCAGCATGAACAGGTCCTTGGAAGAAGGGTGAGGAGCAACACACATTACTTATTGTTGCAGGGCCTAGGGGTTCTCGGGAGCTTTGAGTGAAATGTAGAATATCAGTTTGTGTTCTTCCCAAAAGATGAGTACAATAGATGTAAAGGACATATTATGATGTGAACAAAGGCTTGCGTGTAGACATTGACAAAGTGTCAAACTAGATTGTGGTTACACTGCCCCCCAGAAAGTGTTAGGACAACTTGGTCTCCAATAGAATGGCTTCGTAGTACACATAACTATGATAAATTAATTTCCAAAGAGTGGAGCCTCATTAGTTTATTTTTATGAAGCCACCTGCTTCCCAAGAGATAGCCAGAAGAATGTGTGCCAAAGATAGCAACATGTCTCAAAACTGGAGATGCAAAAAGTGTTGCAGAGTAAACTGCTTTAAGGCCTGGGAACTGTCTGTATTGCCAAATTGGCTGAGCTCATTGGATAGGATATTACTGTGTCTAATTTGATGACTTGATTAGACCAATATTTTGACCAATGAGGGAATGCCATTTTAGTAAATGTTACATGTATAACTTTAGCCAATCAGGATGGAGTTTTTTCCGCTGACTGCACAATTGGGTCATTTGGTCACAGATTGTTGTAAAGGCCCAGGTTCAATGCTACCAAGGGAGGCACACACATCAATTGAGCAGGTAACATGGTGATTTCAAGAGTGACATGGGTGGTAATATAGGAAATGGGGATGTGATTGAATACGGCACAGTGTGCATAGGGGAACACAGAAGCAGGTGCAGCACGAGAAGTCCTATAGTGGAATGCAAGAAAGGGTGAGAGATTTGGTGTAGCAGTGGGGTAGTTCGCACGCGTGGGCATGGGGTCATGGTGCAGGGCACCATAAAGGGATTTGTGATAGGGGGCTTTGAGCAATATGTGAACAGTGGAGAATCCATTTTATTATAGGTCCACATTAGGAAAGCATTTTTGTACAGAGCTCATAATAAAAGGGTTGCAGGCCGTGGTGACAGCAGTGTGCTTTTTTGAATAGTCAGCAGAAACAGTGCACTGACATATTGCAAGACTGTAGGTTTCCCAGGAGAATACAGTCCCAGCAAAGTCGTTCCAAGAGATAATTTTGAGGCCAACAAGCTAGACACATAAGTGCGTGAAAAGAATTGACAGAGAAATAGAAATCAAATACAGTTAATTAAAATCCAGTCACAGTGTGGCATATTTTTTTCAGGCTACACTTGGCAGCAAGGTGTGAGAAGGGAGCTGGGTGGCGAGAGCAGTGGGGTAGGGGTTATGGGGAGCGCAAGAGGGTGCCAGTAGGGAGAGAGAGGTTTTGGTGTCCCTAGGGTGCAACATTGTACAGTTTCCTTGTTGATGTCCACGGGGCACATCATTGGTCTGATCAGTGTGACTCGGTTGAATAAACACTGTTGTACAGAGGAACATGCATAAACATTTGACACATGTCAAGGAGAAAGGAAACACAGGTAAAACAGAGTCACTTAAATTATATAAGTATGCATATACTCTTTTCTAAGCAGAATTTTGATGTATCTGCTTGGTACAAATGTATTCTTACACAATTTCTCATGTTTCGTTATACCATTAATTTCATAAGCAGAGCTTAAAAACACTAGTAGAATGGTACTAATGCACATGGGGAAGGCATGTTAACAAATTAGACTTGAGCATCACATGAATATTTATGTTCTTGTTTCTTTTGTTCTTGTTTTATTTTCTATTGTTTATTATCTTATGATTGTCGGGGGGAAATTCTGCCGGGGTCGGCCGGGCCGTCCGCAGTCCTCCGGGCAGGGAGGCCCCAACTCCTCCCGTATATCCCAAAAGAGATAGAGTATGAGACACACGCAAGAAGCAAGGTGACTCTGCTGTTTATTAGACAAAACGGCAGGGATGGGTCAAGGAGCGTACGCGCCCGTCCTGACACACACACAATCGTGGGGCTCGCAGGCCCTTTTTACCTTAGTATGACGCGCTACTTGCGTCACTTGGAAAGTTTAGCAAAAAACCTATCTCCACTCTGGATTGGTTACTCGAGTGGTAGGGTTAGTATAGCGCACATATAGAGAACGGTGTTAGTGGCTGAGGGTTAGTCAGGTGGTATACCTGGGCTGTCCCTTCAATTTGATACATGAAAATTGTTACATGAAGACCTCTGAGAATTGGTCAATGTAAATGGCGTCAGTGATAAGAACCCCATGTTCTAATTGGTCCGCTTGCGAGCCTCCCAGTCTGGGACTATCGCTGTTCCCAGCTCGCGGTGCACCTGTCATTTGCAACAATGTTTTAATATGGGTAGATTTAAACAATGTGATGATTTATTCATATGTTGGGAGGTCTACTACTCCCACTGCTGCAGATGTCCAATGAGTCTTTTAATTGTATCTGCCTGTGTCTTGAAACGTGGGATTCAGGCGTCTCCTTCCTCCTGGGCTTGGCATCTTGTCAGGTTTGGTTCTGTCACGGAAGATGGGACCATGTTTGAGGCAAAATTCAACATAATTAATATTGTTTTTCCTACTGTGTGCCTGGTTTATCTTGCAGGTGCGACCTTGGCGTTGGCTTGCAGCGTGCGAGATTGCAACATTGTGCCCTTGGCGGTGTGCTTTCGCCAGGCTCATTTTGCAGTGTCAGCAACCCAGTTCTTGCTCATTCAATGTTCATGGAAGCTTTTGCTTGCGGCCTACTTGGGCCTGGTGCATAGGTGGAACCGTTTGATGCAGGGCGCTTTAGGTTACGGTATCATATTGCTTTATCCTCAGTATCATGTCCCCGTTATATTCTTCATTATGGTACATGGCTCTTAGAAGAAGCGTGAGCAAGCCTTTTTAGATAAGTTCATGATGCGTCTTGCGTTTCTGCATTTTGAGAGCCTATGTGGAAAATAATAAAGATGCACGTCCGTGAGTATGTCTGTCGCCTAAGTCATAGCACTGAGTATATTCTTCGTGTAGATTGGTGCGGGAGTGTCCGGTGTGTATATTTGCACAGGTGTGCTGACCGTTGGCTAGGTCGTCATGGCATCTCTAACGACGTGTAGGTTTAGTCGAGTTGGTCCGTACCGCAGGTGTCGGCATGGACAGGGCGGGCTGCTGGGCAGGTAGATGGGCACATCCGTATGTTCCTGTACCAGGGTATTTGGTCGTCTGGTAGATAGGCAAACTCCTCTCGTGGCGGGTGTCTAGGCCGTGATCCTCTAGGCCAAGCACGAGAGGGGAAGGGCGGGAGCCTGGTCTTCCATTCTCCCACTTCAATCCCCCCTCTGGTCGACTTGTCGACCACAAACATATCCTTTTCTTTATCTCCTCTTACTCTCCATATTTTAGTTATTCCTCCCAAATGTCCATAGTGGTTAACATGGTCTTCAAATGACCAATACATATATTCACAGGTTCCTCCAGGAGTGCAGTATACCCATTTCCCTATGTAGCTCCTTGGGTTTCTTGGGTTTTCGAGCTTCACAGATGGTGGGTCCAGGTGGTTGGTGATGATCTGGTTGCGCAACTTCTCTCTCTCTTTTATGATTGTGCCTGTGTGTGCGTGCCTTCCGGGCTTTCCAAAATCTTATTATGATCAGTGTAGCTCCAGCCAGAATAGTACATCCAACTATAATCTTCAGTCCATCTGACAGCCAAGATGGCATCCATGACCATAATATCGAAAACCAGCTCTCATCCTTTTTCACACCTTTACTTTCATCCATCATTTTTGAGTGCATTTGGGTCAATTGTGATACTGCTTCCGTGAGTGTACCATTGTCAGCATCATTAGCAGGAATGAATGTGCAGCATGATTGTCCTATCTTTGCGCAAACTCCTCCTTCCATTGCTGTGAGGAGCTCCAGTACATATCTGTTCTGTAGTGCAACCATTCTTACTGCTCGCAATTCCTCTTTTATTGCGTTGAATCCATTTACTGTAGAGTTAATTGTCATCATTAGTTCCCACCTAGTTATCTGGAGCCATTTTGCGTTTGCGCAAGCCTGCAGTCCAGGATGTATTATTGAGGAGAAGAACATAGCTGCTCTGCTGAATAGTCTGTGTTCCGGCGGGATTGAGGTCAGTGCTGTTTCCGACCTTCCCCACAGGTAATTTCCTGTCAGAGGTTCTCCTTATCTTTTTCTTCTGTTGAGGACAGTGTTGTTGCCGTTGCGTCTGTTCTCTGGCCCTTTCCGAGGCTGTGCAGATCTCTTCTTCCTTTTGTTTCCTTCATCCATCTTGGGGAAATTCGCCATATTCACATGCTTCTGGGGTACCACTAGTGATGGTACATTAACGTGTACTATAGTGCATACACCATTCCACAAAGGGGGCAGTGTGTGATGCGCCTTGTCTCCACAGGCCCAGTAATGGTCCATTACTACTGCTGTTCCTGCTCCCCCCTCAGGTAACTCCATCACGCTTTCACAGTTGGTATTGTATCCTACATCCACCTCTCCTTTATGTTGGTAGCATACCTTAGGCGCAGTTAGCGGCAGTATTGTTATTGGGTCTTCATCCTTCTCCATCCACGTGAGCATGGGTACGTACTTGATCCAAGTCATCCAACATCTATGGTTATGTCCATCAATAGTTGAAATATTTTCTCTTGTTACCATGTTGCTGCCAACCACTCCTATGTCCCATTTGTTGTCCATGTACACCTTCCCTGTTATTATCATCAGTGGTCTTTCCCAATATCCGTTTTTACCAGGGACTTCAGTGGCGTACCAATCACATGGTAGGTACTGCAGTGTTACCTTCTTTGTTTCTCCTTTTTCAGGACCACTTGTTATGTATTTGAATCCTTCAGCATGTAAACTGCTCTTGTGGTAACTCAAATAAGTCTTGAGGAAGTTGTTTTCGTATGGATATGTATCTCGTGTTTTCCACACTAGATGCACCACTGTCCCTTGAAATCTTCCTTTCGTCTGGAACAGTGCCAGGTATATTATACATCGTGCTATTTTTCCATCTGTCTCCGTGGCAACAAATGTTCGAGAAGCGCTCATAGCGTATGGGATCAATGAGCAAACGTAGCAGCTGTCTTCTGTTGTCTGCTTACCAATGTGGGTCATGTGTTGATAACATATGTTGTTTGAGATGTGTGCTGAATCTTGTACGTAGTTGTCAATGCCTTTATTATCTGAGTATGTGCTGCGTTTAACTCTATTTTCCTTGTGTGGGATTTTACTAGTACCACCTGACATAACACCTGTTGCAGCTGGGGGTGGGGGTGTATTAGGTTTGGGTACAGCAATAATATTGATAGCATAGCTGTACTGCCATACAGAGGCAGCCAAGAACCCGGTGATCAATAAAATCCCTATCAATTTTATTACAAATGCTAATTTCACCGGCATTTTGCTCTTACCTTGCTGCAGTCCGGCAGCTTATTCTTGCGACGTTACAGTTGCACGCCTGAAAATTCTTAATATGCTCGTTATTAAGGTTAGTTATTGTTATTAAGCTCTCCCTATCAAGTAGTCATTCAGTTCCCAGGCGAAGAGCTGTTCCCACGCCAATCTAAGCGATCTATCGCTCAGGGCAGGCAAGTATGGTTGGAGGTGAGGCATTGAATGTTCTATGGCCAAGAGGAATGATGTGTAGTAGACACGTACCCTCCTTCTTTTCAGGTACGTTGGCCTTTTTACTTCATATACAAATTGGTGTGACAATTCTTCCAGGTAATTATCGTCTGAGGGTACCATCTACTCCTGGGCAGTGAATTGGTTAGTTATCTACTTTCTTAACAGTACAATAATACACTGTAACTGCATGTGCGAGAGAAAAGAAAGAGAACATTCAGGTGTTTACATGTGTATATGTGCAAAAACAATGTCCTTCAGTTCAATTGTTACTACAGTGGGCAGGGGGTCAATGGGCAGAGGGTTTGGGGTTCAACTGGCGGATGTCTCTTTACCCTTTGATCGTGTAACCATGGGGTGGGCGGTATGGGGATCACCCCTTTCTTTTCTAATAGTTGTATCTGGGGAATCTGGGGAGTGGCAGGGTATGGGGACACTTAGGCTGTTAGTTGTGGTAGAGGTCTCTTCCTCCGTTGGTGACGCTGTTGTTGTTCTTCCAGAGGCCGTGTCGGTGGCGCTGGGGCGGGTCTGGGGTTTGTAGATCTTTACGTCGTGTAGGTGGTTCCAAGCACGTTCGTCCTCTAGCTTTACTGCTCTCGTTGATACCTCCTCTACCAGATGGGGGCCAGTGAATCGTGGACTGTTCCACTTTCTGTTGAAATTGCGAAGTAGTACGTGGTCACCTTTAGCAACTTTGCACAGTCTTTCCTTTTCCAATTCTTTATCCACGTCTTCTTTTAGATTGCTGTTAGACCCGCCCCGCGTGCGCTCGAGCTGTTGAGACACAAACACAACACTAGTAATCAAAGAAGACACATATTGGTACATTTCATCACCAAGAACACTCGCAGTACTCTCGTGGTCGGTAAATGCTCTTGATGTTGGCGTTAGGGGAAGGCGCATTTGACGTCCGGTAACCACCTCGTGAGGGGTGAGGTGGTGGTCGGACCCTGGTCTATTCCTTAGCTCAAATAAGCTAATGGAAGGCAATACAACCAACTCTTCTTTGTTGTTTGCTGTATCTTTGCAATTGCCTCCTTTAGTAGGCCATTCAGACGTTCACATACACCGTTGGCCTGTGGGTGGTATGCGCATGCAAATGTATGCTTGATGTTCAGCAAGGATGTGATGTGCTGGAACATTTCGTTTGCGAAATGTGGGCCATTGTCTGACCTCAGTACCTCGCACACTCCCCACCTGGGGAAGACCTCCCTCACTAGGAATTTAGCTGCTCTAAATGCATCTGGGTGTGAACAGGGCCCTGCTTCAATCCACCTTGAAAATGGGCATACTACTACAATCATATACCTATTTCCTTGACATACGTTGATCATATCAACATAGTCAATATGGAGATGCCGGAACGGTCCCTCTGGCCGGGGTATAGTACCTCTTATCACCTTCAGAGTGTGGCCGGCTGTAAACTGTTGACATGTGAGACAATTGCTGATAAAATTTGACACATGAGAATTTAACTCGGGGCAGAACCAGTCTTCCCTAATTCGTGCTGCAATTACTTCCTTGCCTGTGTGGGCTGGGTAATGTAGTTGGCTCAGGGCGGTGTTCAATAGTGCCAATGGTATTACAACCTTTCCAGTGTCACCCTGGCGCCATAGTGCGTCGGTTGGTGACATTGTGCATCCTCTTTTTACCCATATTTCTTTTTCGGCCATTGGTGCAGCCGCTTGTAGCTCCATAATCTGTGTGGCTGGGAGATGGGTGTACCCTTCTCTTATCAACATCTCCTTAGCCATTCCCCACCCTCTCTCTCTCTGTGACTCTGGGGGGTTCCATATCTCACCAAAGTATGCAGCATATTTCGCATGTGCGTCTGCTGCTGCATTCCCTTTTGAGATGTGGTCTTCACCATTGGTGTGTGCGGTGCATTTGACCAAAGCTAATTCTTAGGGGTCGTTTATTGCTTCAATTAGTTCAGCCAGTAGGAGTGCATGTTGCACTGGAGTGCCATCAGTTCTCCTAAACCCTCTTCTTCTCCATTTCGACAGCCCTGAGTGGACAGTGGATGTAACATACGCGCTGTCGGAATATATGGTCACTCGTTTGTCAAAGCTTTCCTTCATCGCCAAGATCAGTGCAACTAATTCCGCTGCTTGAGCGGAGTAATGCTGTGGTAATTGTACACATTTCATGGCCACACACACCGGTACCTCCATCATTTTTACCACTGCTGCCCCAGTCCTCCTTACACCATCCCTTTGGTCGATAGTTGATGACCCATCAATGAACAAGAGCTCACCTCCCTCTAGTGCGTTTTCTTCAACCTTTCTAGTACATGAGTACATGTCAGTTATTTGCGTACAGTCGTGGGCATAATCTCCCTCCTCAATTACTTCTGCTAGGAACCTTGCAGGGTTGACCGTGCTACATCTAACAATTGATAGTTCAGCTCGGGATAAGATGATCTCATAACCTGATGCCTTTTGTGTGGTTAGGGTGGACTTAGGTTTATTCAATAATGCAAATAGTGCATGTTCCACAAACAGTGTAGTTGGGCACCCCATGGTGATTGCTGATGCTTTCTCTACCGCAAAAGCAGCTGCGGCGAGACCTTGTTCGCAAGGGAAATGACCTAGCATCACAGGATCTAAGTGGCCGCTGTAAAATGCTACTGGTTTGTAGCCCATACTTGTTTTTGGGCCAACACTGCTTTCATTACTGCTGAGTCGCAATGTGAAAATATAAAAAATTGGCGCTCATAGTCTGGGGATGCCAGTACCGGAGCAGTTGATATCGCATCTTTCAATTCATCAAAAGCCTCTTTCATTTCCATTGTCCACCCCAGCTTTTTCTCCCCTTTATTAGCTTCCTTTAACGCCTCAAGCAGGGGTCCTATGTATGAACTGTAATCAAATACCCATGCTCTACAGTAGTTGCACAGCCCCAGGAACTGCTGCAGTTCCCTCACTGTTTGTGGCACTGGTGTGTTTGAAATGGCCTGTGCTCTTTGTGGTGCAATATTTCTTCCATGTTGGGATATGAGCTGACCAATGTAAAGTACCTGTTCTTGACAGCACTGTAGCTTTTCCATGTCTACCTTGTAACCTTTGTATTGTATTGTATTGTATTTTGCATTTATATAGCGCCTTATATACCATTGGTATGGTCTGAAGGCGCTGGTAGGTTGAACGCCCTTGGGAACCGAGGTTCGAGTCAGTAGAGAGGGTGAAGAGAGACAAAAGGTGCGTGTGCGCACAGAGTATGTGTGCAGCTGGTGCGGGGTTATTGTGGTAGCTGCTTCTTATCGGTAGGTGTGGTGGTTGAGAGGTCAGGAGAATGTGTACGCTCTGGCAGAATTAATCCAGCTCGAGAGTGGCTGCGTTAGGCCTGAGGAGAGACGCCTGGCTGGGGGTGTTAAACCAGCGGTGGTTACTTAGAGTGATGGGGAGTGAGCGGGAGATGTTGATATGAGAACAGTTATACCGAATGGTGTCATAGTATCCCTGTGTTCTATTTGAGTTATGGTGTAAGGAGGAGAGTAGGCGTGAGGTGTGGTATGATATATGTTCATTCGAATGTTCCCGCATATCAATGCATATTGTGTACGTTCCTCACACTCAGCCATTTCCCACACTCAGCCATTTCCCATATACTCAGCCATTTCCCATATACTCAGCCATTTCCCATATGTCAGCCAATATTGTCAACATCTTTAATGAGTCCTCTCTGCATGTTCTTTCGTTTGTACTGCAAATTATTATGTCATCCACATACTGCAACACTGTGCTTTCCACTTCAATGTTACCCAAATCCATCTGTATTACTCTGTTGAAAATTGAGGGTGATTCGCAATACCCTTGTGGCAATCTGGTGTGTTTCCACTTTGTGTTTCTGTAAGTGAAGCTTGTCAGATCTTGTGAGTCTGGGTGCAATGGTATTGAGAAGAATGCATTTTTAAGGTCGATCACTGTAAATCGTGATGCTTCTGCTGGAATGCTATGGGATTATTCTGCTTCTACTATGTTGTTCAAGGGCCTGAGATCCTGTATGAAGCGCCAAGAACCCCCTTTAGCCTTGCGCACTGGGTATACAGCCGTGTTACATGGTGATTCTGAGGGGACCAATATGCCATTATTTATAAGGGCCGTTATGGTTTCATATATGCCCTCATCTGCCTCTTTTGATAGTGGGTACTGTTTCACTCTGGGGAGTATTGCACCTTTTTTCAATTTTATCCTTACTCCCCCTATACTTTTTATGCACCCCACGTCATAGGGGCTAGTAGTCCACAATGATGTGGGTACCTTTGTCATATCCTCCTTAAAGAAGGGGACTGGGGTGCATGTGGGTGCCTCAAGTGCCATTGCAATTTTCTGTGCTACTTGTTTGTACGCCACTCTTAGCCATATTTCCACACTCATCACAAACACCATTTCACCTTCCTCTTTTTCTTCTGAGAACAGCTCCTCATCTGACACCTGGTTGAGTCTACATCCTTCTGCTAGTGCTATCACTGCCCTCCATGCTCTTCCTTCTCTGTCTTGGGCATGTACAGCAATGTAATCAGCTGTTGCTATAATGCTCTCAATGTCCACTGGAACCACCTTTCCTTCTGGTTCATTGACTGGTGTTTCTGGTCTGAACAGATAGGCTGCTGGCCTCCTCCAGATTTTTCCCTCTATCCCTGGCATCCATGCAAATGCCATGTCTGTCCCGTACTGGAAGAGTTCGCCATCTACTGGCTCCGCCCTAATCGCTGTCTGTCCGCAGTATGCTTGCATAATCTGTCGTGCTGTGAGCATGTTAATCCCTGGAGTAGAGCAAATGATGCCGTCCTCAGTAAAGGAGATCGTCATATTCAACCTTTTCATTATGTCTCTCCCCAGTATATTTACTGGTGAGGCACTATAATATAGAAGTGGAACTGACAGGTCATAATCTCCTATAGATAAGGGAATGTTATCAGTAAAAGGAACCAACCCTCTAGCCCCAGAGAATCGTTGGGTGTTCATGGCTTCGCCTGACATCTTAAATTTACCTTCCCTTATGCAAGACCGGGTCGCCCCGGTGTCAACAAGGAATGATAACTTTTTGTCACCTATCGTTACCTCTATGCGTGGTTCCTCCGCACTATTAGGTGTTACTGACAGGATGGGACACACCAAGGCCGTCTGTGGGCTGTCCTATTGAGGGTACAACGATTGGCCATTTCCTGTGTAAGGGTTGTGTCCCAGGACCGTCACCCTACCCAGTTGTGTTTGTTGTACTTGGGGTTGTTGTGTTATCGCTACCTGTTGTTGTGGCAGTGAATGTGTCTGTGGCTGTTGTTGTGTTATTATTTGTTGCTGTTCATTTCCCTGTTGCAACGTCTGCTGTTGCTGTATGCCCTGCTGTTCCTGTGTGGGCCTTGGTTGTCCCTGTTCACTCCATGATGGTGTTCCTGGTCTTACTCTACACGTGCGTGACATGTGCCCTAATAATCCACAACTCCAACACACCGGTGGTTCCCTACTCTGCCATGGAAAGCTCCCTGTGTTGTCCTGGTATACTGGTTGCCCTGTGGGGTAGGAATTTCTAAGTCCTCCCACCTGCTGTTGGGTGTTATATCCGTATCCTCTCCCTCTCATAATTCCTCCTCTCCCCCTGTTATAATTATAATACCCAGCTCCTGGCATTGGGTATCCTCCTCCCATGTTGGTCGTGTATGGTTGGAGTGGCGGCACCTATTGTGTTATAGTCTGTGAAGGTGGTATTTGGGAGGAATCTTGTGCAGCCACTACTTGTGTGGGGCTTTGGGTCATTGTTGTAGGCATAGTTATTAGTGCCCCTTCCATTGTGTATTTAGTAAGCTTTTTCTGTACTAGTTTAGCCTCATCCGTTTTCCTGTCCTCTTCCTTTTGTTTCATTTTTCCTTGCCATGTCCTGCAATGATGCACTATAGTCAGTTGTATTTCTGGCCATGCTTTTGCTTCCATTCCCACTACTTTCTTTAGTTGTTTCTGAACTCCTTCTGGGAGCCCTTGTACTAGTATATGATGAAATATTGCTGGTGTTTTGTCCCATTGTTCTCTAGTTTCCATGCGCCACTTCTCTTGGATTTCCTGGATATAATCAACAGGATCTTCGTTCTCACGCATCTTGCGTGAGGTAATCGCTCCTATGTCTGATGTGTCTGGGTACTGTACCCTCAGTGCCTGCCATAGTGCATGTCTGCAGTTTGCGAATGGTGCCCGATCATGCGATGTATTTGTTATTGTTACCCCAGGGAATCCCGCTCTCTTCCAAATGTCATCCGCTGCATCCCCTAATATCGATATTAGAAGGCCCTTTACATCTCCTACTGCCAGTTTCTGTCCTGCGGTGTGTTTTTCCATTTCATATATCCACTTACCCGCACCTCCACTTAATGATGGGAGCCTGCATTTTATATTTTCTTTGTCTGTATGCTTCCAAGGGACATACTGTGGTCTAACCCCTCCCCTCTCCAGAAGTGGCATTAAGTTATGTCTCGTTTTACCCTTTGTGTTCCATAAAATCGAGTCCTCACACCCTTCCTCTTCTTCCCTTTCTTCTACATCGTCAATTTCATCCGTAGTTCCCCTGCTCGTAACTCTTTCTTCTCCATCTTTTCCCCTTCTTCCATCATTTCCTGTATTTAATGTGGGCATGTGTATTTGTCCTTCCTGCCTGCGTATAGGGAGGTCCCTAAGCCGACATGCATAGGGTGTCAGTTCGACTGTGAAGGGCGCAAGTTTTATTGTGCGTAACGAGCGTGAGGTGATTGAGCATGTAGGGTGGGATGGGAGAGGGCGTGATGGGGACGGTGCGGCCTCATGTGTCTGTCTTTCCGCTATTCCTTGCTCTCCCTCCTCACTTCTCTCCAGTTCATCCTTTCTCCTACGGATCCATGGTGAGTCTGTGTTGGTCCGGGTGATGTATAGTTTATCTAGGCTTTCCCTTTCACTGTTTCTTCCTTCCTTCTCCACTCCTTCTTCTTCCTCACTACAAAAGTCAGTCATAAACGGCACCCCCCACTCTGTCTTTTTCCCCTTGATTGTTACTGTTTTTAAGTCTATTAGGTCCAGTTCTCCTTTTTCTCCTTTATCAACCGCTCCCCTTTGCGCTGATGTTGTTGCTACTTCTGTGTCTCTATATACATCCCCCCATACTTCACTCTCCCTTCTCCTATCTTCTCTTTCTCCTTCATTTCTCTCCTTCATCTCCCTACCATTTTCCTCCCTTTTTCTTTTTAATTCCTCCATTACTTCACTACTCATCTGTTCCAATATTCTTTCATCCTCTTTCTTCCTTTCCCATTTCACCCTTTCCCTTTCTAATATTCTCTCTATCACCCTCCCTTCTTCGTATTTCTTAGTCGTTTCTGATAGTAATCTCCTCTTCCACATTGCCATTTCTCTTTCTTTCTCTTCTTCTTCCCTTTTCTTTTCTCGCAACACTGCTCTTGATACCCTTTCTGCTGCTGCTTTTACCCTTTCAGCTTCTCTCCTTTGCTCCTCAGTTCGTTCCCTTATATTTTCCAATTTATTCTTACCTTCTTTCCTTTTCCTCGCTCTCTCTCTTTCCTCCCTCTTTGATCAGTTCATTCTGCTCATCCCTTAACTCTGCTAGTCGTTCCTCCAAAATCTCTTCCTTTTGTCGTAACAGCTCTCCCCCCCTCATTTCACTCTCCCTGGTATTATCCTCGTCTGTTTTCCTTACTACCTCCTTCTCTTCTCCTGTTAATGAACCTCGTAATTTTAATAGTATCTGTGCAGCTACCCACTCATCATTTCCTATTTCCACAGTTTGTTCTTCTCCAGTCCTCCCCTCCCCTGCTGGCATCTTCCTATGAGCCACATATGGTGGAGGGCTGTATGCCGGGTTCAGTACCCCTCAGCCGCCCTTAACTGACCTCTTCCTATTTCTCCTAACTCCCTTAAAGGGCTCAACCCCCCTCCCTCTGTTTTCACTCCCTTTGTTAGGGGTATATCGTTGCTCGGTTCCTTTTTTATTTCATTTGATGTATTATTCTTTTCTCCTCCCTCTTGTCCGTTCCCCGTGTTCTTTGGGTCTTCACTCCCCTTTTTCCCATCCTCTCCTTCCTCCTTAATCTCTTTTTCTTCCGGTATTTCCCCCACAGTGAACATTCCATTTGGTCCTGGTCGGGACCCTTGGAACATCCTCCATAAGTTAAACACCTCCACGTGGTTTGCCAACTTCTTCCCTTTGTATGTATTATGCAGATGGTTTAATAGTGAATGTTGGGCATATGGATCGAAGCTACCATTAGGCGGCCACGGTGTTATCATTTTGTTGTCCGTCCCCTGGGTCCATTCTATGCTATACTTAATCAGTTTCTCCCTATGGGGTGACAGTGTGGTACATATGTGTTGTAGTGGGGTAGTGAGGGTGTTCCCCCACCCTCCCGATCCTGTCCCGTATGACATAGTAGCGCTCCACTTGTTACCTTCCCCTATTTGGTAGCGGTTATCTCACTAGCAGTTTACAATATACAGCCTTATATCGTTACCTGGCCCCGTAAGTTTGGAGACTTGCGATAGTCCGCTAAGGAAAATTATTAAAAATATAGTATTTACATTTGTATATTTTATTTTCTTCTTTCTTCCTTTACACGACACCCTTACGGCCCCCTGCGGCCGAGGCGCACGTAGCCCCCTGCGGCTGCGTACCCCTTATGACGTTCTTATACAGTCGTCCTATTTTCACTTGCTCCTCCTCCTTCTTCTACACTTGCCGTGGCCGGCGTTCTCCGTGCGCCGCCACGTCCCCCGTTTCGCCTTTCCTTGGTCAATTCATTACCATTTATCTCCATTTCCACTCCCTTACCCTTTCTTCCTTTCCCATTTCACCCTTTCCCTTTCTAATATACTCTCTATCACCCTCCCTTCTTCGTATTTCTTAGTCGTTTCTGATAGTAATCTCCTCTTCCACATTGCCATTTCTCTTTCTTTCTCTTCTTCTTCCCTTTTCTTTTCTCGCAACACTGCTTTTGATACCCTTTCTGCTGCTGCTTTTACCCTTTCAGCTTCTCTCCTTTGCTCCTCAGTTCGTTCCCTTATTTTTTCCAATTCGTTCTTACCTTCTTTTCTTTTCCTCACTCTCTCTCTTTCCTCCCTCTGAAGCTGTTTGATCAGTTCATTCTGCTCATCCCTTAACTCTGCTAGTCGTTCCTCCAAAATCTCTTCCTTTTGTCGTAACAGCTCTTCCCCCCTCATTTCACTCTCCCTGGTATTATCCTCGTCTGTTTTCCTTACTACCTCCTTCTCTTCTCCTGTTAATGAACCTCGTAATTTTAATAGTATCTGTGCAGCTACCCACTCATCATTTCCTATTTCCACAGTTTGTTCTTCTCCAGTCCTCCCCTCCCCTGCTGGCATCTTCCTATGAGCCACATATGGTGGAGGGCTGTATGCCGGGTTCAGTACCCCTCAGCCACCCTTAACTGACCTCTTCCTATTTCTCCTAACTCCCTTAAAGGGTACAACCCCCCTCCCTCTGTTTTCACTCCCTTTGTTAGGGGTATATCGTTGCTCGGTTCCTTTTTTATTTTATTTGATGTATTATTCTTTTCTCCTCCCTCTTGTCCGTTCCCCGTGTTCTTTGGGTCTTCACTCCCCTTTTTCCCATCCTCTCCTTCCTCCTTAATCTCTTTTTCTTCCGGTATTTCCCCCACAGTGAACATTCCATTTGGTCCTGGTCGGGACCCTTGGAACATCCTCCATAAGTTAAACACCTCCACGTGGTTTGCCAACTTCTTCCCTTTGTATGTATTATGCAGATGGTTTAATAGTGAATGTTGGGCATATGGATCGAAGCTACCATTAGGCGGCCACGGTGTTATCATTTTGTTGTCCGTCCCCTGGGTCCATTCTATGCTATACTTAATCAGTTTCTCCCTATGGGGTGACAGTGTTGTACATATGTGTTGTAGTGGGGTAGTGAGGGTGTTCCCCCACCCTCCCGATCCTGTCCCGTATGACATAGTAGCGCTCCACTTGTTACCCTTCCCCTATTTGGTAGCGGTTATCTCAGTAGCAGTTTACAATATACAGCCTTAAATCGTTACCTGGCCCCGTAAGTTTGGGGACTTGCGATAGTCCGCTAAGGAAAATTATTAAAAATATAGTATTTACATTTGTATATTTTATTTTCTTCTTTCTTCCTTTACACGACACCCTTACGGCCCCCTGCGGCCGAGGCGCACGTAGCCCCCTGCGGCTGCGTACCCCTTATGACGTTCTTATACAGTCGTCCTATTTTCACTTGCTCCTCCTCCTTCTTCTACACTTGCCATGGCCGGCGTTCTCCGTGCGCCGCCACGTCCCCCGTTTCGCCTTTCCTTGGTCAATTCATTACCGTTTATCTCCATTTCCACTCCCTTACCACAGTTCTCTTCCCCACCACCCTCAGAAGGAAAGATGCCTTGTGCTCGGGATATCCTATGAAAGCCCTATTGGTGACGTCACCGATCACTTCGAGCTACTGGTAAGTTCTTCATATATTATTTAAGTTCAAAATACACTTGCAATCTACCCCCGTTAACCTCACAGCTGTCTTCCTGTCACTCCTGGAACAAGGTAATCAATAATATAATCAGACGGCGCACACTGCGTCGCCTCGCGTGTAATACGCCCCTCGACAGGAGGGCTTAACCAGCCAATTATCTTCCGTATTGGGCAACTGACTAGCTACCGCCTACAGGGAAACGTCATCTACCTATCGAGTTTCTTGCTCGAACAATAGGAATCCTCATCTACTCATTGATCAATAAATGCCAAATCGTAGGAAACCACACACACACACCCTTACACATAGTCGCGACCTAGGCCAATCAGTGTCTACGAGCGGCCGCACATGATGTTTTCGTGCTCCGCCCCCCTCTCTAGCGTAACGTAGCTCACTGCTCTCGCACTCGTTCGGCTACCATTCATTTCATTGCCTACACTAAATTGTCAAAACCTTCGCCACGCACCTGTGCAACACCTCCCCCCTCCCGTATTTAATTCCTCCCCCCTCCCTCACAATTTCACATTGCTTGTTGTGCGTGGCATGCTCACCAAGTTCTCCTGATGTGTGGCCGCTCGACTGCGTGCACCCCTCCAAGCGGCTCGCCACCTCCCCTCGTCTGGACCACGTCTGGACACTCGCCAACCGCGGGCGGGATACTTCTCAACCGGCTCCCGAAGGCCAATATCCGGATTGCGCTGTCCGGTCTTCTCGCAGTTCCGCGATGGTCCTGTAGTCCTCAGAAGGGGGCAACGGCAGAGGGGGCCGCGCCGCCAGGCCTCCTCGCACCGGTAGTACCGGGAAAAAAGTAAAAATAAAAAGCAGATCTTAAACAGATCTCAGCAGTGCCTCCAACTTGTCGGGGGAAAATGCTGCTGGGGTCGGCCGGGCCGTCCGCAGACCTCCGGGCAGGGAGGCCCCAACTCCTCCCGTATATCCCAAAAGAGATGGAGTATGAGACACACGCAAGAAGCAAGGTGACTCTGCTGTTTATTAGACAAAACGGCAGGGATGGGTCAAGGAGTGTACGCGTCCGTCTTGACACACACACAATCGTGGGGCTCGCAGGCCCTTTTTACCTTAGTATGACGCGCTACTTGCGTCACTTGGAAAGTTTAGCAAAAAACCTATCTCCACTCTGGATTGGTTACTCGAGTGGTAGGGTTAGTATAGCGCACATATAGAGAACGGTGTTAGTGGCTGAGGGTTAGTCAGGTGGTATACCTGGGCTGTCCCTTCAATTTGATACATGAAAATTGTTACATGAAGACCTCTGAGGATTGGTCAATGTTAATGGCGTCAGTGATAAGAACCCCATGTTCTAATTGGTCCGCTCGCGAGTCTCCCAGTCTGGGACTATCGCTGTTCCCAGCTCGCGGTGCGCCTGTCATTTGCAACAATGTTTTAATATGGGTAGGTGTAAACAATGTGAGGATTTATTCATATGTTGGGAGGTCTACTACTCCCACTGCTGCAGATGTCCAATGAGTCTTTTAATTGTATCTGCCTGTGCCTTGAAACGTGGGATTCAGGCGTCTCCTTCCTCCTGGGCTTGGCATCTTGTCAGATTTGGCTCTGTCACGTGAGGTGGGACCGTGTTTGAGGCAAAATTCAACATAATTAATATTGTTTTTCCTACTGTGTGCCTGGTTTATCTTGCAGGTGCGACCTTGGCGTTGGCTTGCAGCGTGCAAGATTGCAACATCGTGCCCTTGGCGGTGTGCTTTCGCCAGGCTCATTTTGCAGGGTCAGCAACCCAGTTCTTGCTCATTCAATGTTCATGGAAGCTTTTGCTTGCGGCCTACTTGGGCCTGGTGCATAGGTGGAACCGTTTGATGCAGGGCGCTTTAGGTTACGGTATCATATTGCTTTATCCTCAGTATCGTGTCCCCGTTATATTCTTCATTATGGTACATGGCTCTTAGAAGAAGCGTGAGCAAGCCTTTTTAGATAAGTTCATGATGGGTCTTGCGTTTCTGCATTTTGAGAGCCTATGTGGAAAATAATAAAGATGCACGTCCGTGAGTATGTCTTTTGCCTACGTCATAGCACTGAGTATATTCTTCGTGTAGATTGGTGCGGGAGTGTCCGGTGTGTATATTTGCACAGGTGTGCTGACCCTTGGCTATGTCGTCATGGCATCTCTAACGACGTGTAGGTTTAGTCGAGTTGGTCCGTGCCGCAGGTGTCGGCATGGACAGGGCGGGCTGCTGGGCAGGTAGATGGGCACATCCGTATGTTCCTGTACCAGGGTATTTGGTTGTCTGGTAGATAGGAAAACTCCTCTCGTGGCGGGTGTCTAGGCCGTGATCCTCTAGGCCAAGCGCGAGAGGGGAAGGGCGGGAGCCTGGTCTTCCATTCTCCCACTTCATGATATTTGATCTTGATATTGCACTTGTTTATACTTACAGTGTTCAGCCCTGAAGATGGACCTGGTGCAAAATTCATTGGCTAAACACAATTTCTTCATGAACACTGCCACAGAAAAAGGATTGAAAGAGCTGTGATTATTAGTATTGTTGACTACAATTATTTATTTTCAAGTGACTAAGAAAATATATATTGATGGAAACAGACTGATTATAAATTGAATGTGAATTTGTTTCAACCCATTTGGAGACAAGCTAGAGCACATGGCTGTTCCAAGGGGAACCCTGGAACTTTTCTGTACATTAGATACCCTTGTGCCAACGGCTATTTTTGCCATTGTGTTCCAATTAATACAGTATAAATGTATAAAGAGTAGAAACAGAAACAAACAGGTTGGAATATTAGAGTTGTGCACACCTTCAATAATGTTGTTGATGTCTCATCGCTTGGCTTATCAAGATGTTCTGTCCAATTAGTATGCAACAGTTTATCCCTTTGTATATTGAGCATTGCCAACCAATGACAAACAAGTGTTTTTTTACAGCTCAGCAACATCACGTAATTGAGAGAAGGTATGGGTAAGTTTGTGACGTCACAATGGGTTTTTTATGTAATTTCGGCCAAAAGGTGTATTGTCTACTCAAGGTCACTCAACATATATTTATATATAGGGGATTGACATAGTGCCACCTATCAGCTCATCTGAACTGCCTTAAAATGTAACTAAAATGTTTTATGATAATGTTGTAGTTTTGTATATAAAATGTTTAGCCACAGTGGGGGGCGTTGAGAGCTCATTTCATTCAGTCCAGTTCCACAGGGCTGTCTGAATCATGCTTCCCTGCTATTTGGGTCAAATAAACCTGCATTACTTCTTGCTTGGTGTACGCTCCTTTTTTATTTAATTTTTTCGTTCCTGTGATTACTTCTACCAGAGGTCCCCTGGTATAGGGTAATTTAATAACCAATGGAGTGTACTAATGTATATTGTATTTTTATTTCTATATAAGCACAAGCCAATAGGGAACATGGGATTAAAATGTACTTGATACTTGTAAGGTATTAAAATGTTGTGTTTTTTTTTACACTGCATCTCAATGTGTTTTTAATTTTCAGTTCTAAGAAGCAGACTGACCCTCCCGGAAGAAATTTGTATATATGAAAGTTGTTTTTCTTGCAAATCGACTGCTCCATTATTGCTTCCTTGGATTGATTAGTCTAATCAGTTTAGTTTTTGGGCTTACCATACATGTTGGTGACCACAAAGTGATACACAGTTGCTCCCGAAACACTGAGGGTCCTCCAGCTGTACGGCCCAGTCCGCCAAGCCTTGTCTCCCGAGAGCAGTTTATGCACACAAATGGAGAGGTGAGCAGATGCCTTATTAATGTCTATCTGGTCTATCACTGGAGTCGGCGCTGCTGTTCTGTGCTGTGAAGGTAGATTGCAGGGGACAAGTCCTTGGGGGAACTCAGATGACACAATGAATGTGGGTGCACTTTCTGTATGCTATCTTTTGTTATTGCTTACATATTTCTATTGTGATAGAATGGAAAGATCCTCGAAGATGAAGAAAGACAGCATTGTGTGTTATTGCATGAGTTTTTTGACTCCCACGCGAGGAAAGCTGACCTTTGAGTAAAGTACAGGATATCCCTCATCTCTAGAAGGGGAGTTTGAGGACGGATGAGTTCCCTCGACTCAAGGCAAGGAGCCAGAGGAAGGATCTACACCATTGTGTATGTTTTACTTGCAGATATCAGTAGCCAGTGTGTACCTAAATGTATCAATTCTTACGCATTGAGAGCACATTGTGTACATAGAGGTGTTTGTGGGTACAGATTTTTCAGCCTTTGTGTGTAAGTTACAGTGTTTTAGGGACATGTGTTTTTTATATTTGTGAGAGTAATTGATTTATTGGTGTTTTGTGAGTGTTTGAAATAAGAAGACACAGGTCTGGTGTCTGTGGAGTTTTTGTTGTTTTGAGTGAGGATAGAACCTCAGGTTATTATGGGTACTCTGTTGGAGAACATGTGCAAAACACTTCTGCAATACAAAGAGAAACTCCTGAAGTACCACCAAGAGGTTGTTCAAGGTACTGTTGGCAAATTGTTTAGACCTTGACGCGAGGAGGTCCCGAGGAGGGCATGCATGGTAGAAATGTATTAAAACATACATATACACATTTGTTGTCAACTCATAAAGGGAAAATGTTTTTAACTGATCAGCACAATCACATAATTGAGGGGCAGTGTGGAAAAGTTTGCTATGTTATGGGGGGGGGTTAATGTCATTGTGGCCAAAAGTTGTATCAACCAATTAGGACCATACAGCATATATTTTGATATAGGGGAATGACATAGTCCCACCAATCAGCTCTTGTGATTTGCCTTAAAAGTGTAACTAAAATGTTGTAGTATAATTTCACATATTTTGTGTAAAACATTTGGCCGCAGGGGATGGCCTTGACAGCTCATTTCATTCAGTTCAGTTCCACTGGGTTGTCCGAACCGTGCTTCGAAGCTGTCTAATAAATGTGTGTTACTTCTTTTGTTTGGTGTACGCTCCTTTTTTGCATTACTTTTTCTTCTCTTGGATTATTTTTGACAGAGCCCCCCTGCTACAACAGAAATAAGAATTGCCACAGATATGCAAGGGATGCCCTATCTTGCCCTCGATTAAATCACATAGGCCAAATTACCTAGCAGACTTCCTCTGTCCAAACCCATGAAACATTAACTCTTTCAGTTTATGTTTGAAGATTTTTTGTCACATTCCTTTGTGTTTCAAATAATCTTTATTGTCTTTTTTGTATGTGAGTCCATTTGTCCTATCCACTGGCCTTTGTGTTTTTTTCTTCTTTAGTTTGGACTAAGTTAGACTAGTCAAGGAAAAAGAGGTTCATGTCTCTGATGATGTCGGATTAATTGAGAAGGCTTGAAGGACATTGGTGTGACTCTTGTGCAGGTGTTGCCATGAGTTGGCATAGTCAATGGGGGATGACTCAGGAGGAGGTCTTTGGGTTTTTGAAGGTCTTGAAGGCTCTTAGAAATCATCATGATTATGCAGGAGGTATTGGATATTTTGATTCCCCCCATAACATCTTAGACAGTGGGCCTCATTATAAATGTGCTGGTCCGGAAACAACGGTGCTGGTAAGCTTACCAGCACCGTTGTTTCCAGACCAGCACACTACAACTCTCCCGGGTGAGTGCCCTCCCTCCCGGCAGGCCAGACCTGCCGGGGGCAACGCCACCCGCCTGCCGAGTTTTGACGGGTGCACCGGCACCATTAGCAATGGTGCTGGTGCTCCCATGTCCCCATTCCCATAGAGTCCTATGGGACTCTATGGGAATGGGGACTAACGAAATTCCCAGCGCTTGACTTCCTGGATGCAGGACCTGGAATAGCCCAGTGGCACTGGGACGTCAGGCACCAGTAATTGTTTACGAGTCTGGCGGCAACCCAGTGCTGCAAAAATATTGAAGAACAATACAGGGAGAAAACATAATTCGTACCCCAGTAAATGACTGAATTGAAGTAAAAGGCTGGGGATTCTGTGCTATACCTATGCCTGCCTTGACAGCCATGCCCAGACACCCCTTTTGTCATTTCACCCGTCCTACTAATTACAGTTCCCACATCAACATTGATGGGGAGAACTTTAGCTTGCTGGATGCAAGGTCTGTCATAGCAGAACAAGTCAGTGTTTAATGTAATCTTTGCAAGCGGCTACTCAAGTAGGATATACAAAGGAAGGGCTATGCATTTGGATACACATGGAACAATAGTAATGGTGTGACTCAACCTAGTGTGCACACATCAAATCCCACTCACCCTTATTTCACAGTATTGCTTTCAGACAGACGGATAGACCATAATGTTGAAGGAGATGCTCTTTACTATAGGAGAGTCAATTCATTTGTGCTAGAGGGTGATAGTATGGATATTTTTCAAATCCCAGTTTTACAGCCCTTTGATTTGTGGAAGCAAAATTAAACGTTACTCACCACAACACGTCGTACTATTGTCAAAAATAAGTTAATCCTGAATTAAAGTCATGGTTCAAATTTCACTGAATCCTATAGTTGCCATGAAAGAACTGTTATAATAGCCTATGAAATCAGAAATCAATTGAATAACATTTCACATGTTATGACATGTTTTCTGTTTTTTATTCTCATGAAAAAATGATGAGTGGAAGGGAATGGGGGATTTGAGTTAATTTCTGTCATTTATGAAAGCAAAATGTAGTGGAGCACTAAGAAGGCCACTCAATTCATTGTTGGTATATTATCTAGGCTGCATAATGAAGAAGCCAACAATATAACCTTTCAAATGCAAGGCAGTGATATATTTTTCAAATTATTTTATTGTGTATGTAGTTAATAACACATTCTTACACAGAACAATAAATAAAAGAAAGCAATTATACCAATTATAAACATGATTATCAATGCAAATACCCACATGACAAATAATAACCAAATAATAGGATACAATCAAAGTAAGAATTATTTCATACAAAATCTCAGGAACTGTAAACATGTTCAGTCAAGAGAGCATGGATAGCAATTAGACATTTACTAGACCAATAGTTAAATATATTTGATGACCACTAAGTATGTTCCAAAAATAATCATGCGACAAAGTATAATTGCGGTAGACACATTTTCCAAATAAATGTTTCTCACAGTATCTCAAAAGATGTTTTAGTGTTTTCTGTAGTGAGTCATCTTTACCATGTCTTTCCACTAACAGTCTGGAAGCCCTTTTACTGAGTACGAACACAGGCAAATGACCTGTTCTATGGGTAGGTTCTCACTCAAAAGGATCTACAACCACATTTGAGATCACTTTACCTTTCACAGAGAACAGGCTGCATCAACGGTTATTGAGCAAAATGTTTCTAATCAGGCCCTATCTCTCGAGGGTGTCAAAAACATTACATCAAAAACATGGATAAATGCGACAATAAGAAGCAATGGGAAATGTACATAATGAATCAAAACTTTGGTAGTACAAGTACATGGTCGTACATTCAAAATATTGTATCGGCGGTCGCCTCGTAGAACTCACCGAAAAATTACAATGGTAGTCAAAAAGGAGTGTACTCCGGTGCAAGAGGTAACACAATTTTATTCAGGGCCCCAGACACAGCTGGGAAAGCATACTCAAACAGAACTGCATGAAAAATGAAAACCTTTATAGAAAGCAAAATAATTAGCATTTGCAATCGTACGACATAGAATGAATCTCCCCACACAAAAATGATCGGCCCTTGACTTGTGGACCCATATAGTAATACATACACTCCGATTGAACATTGGATCCAAAAACCTTCCGACACCACCCTCAATTACAGATTTGTGATGTCACAATCCACCCCTATTCCCACAACAAAAAAGTATGTGATTGAAACATTTGAGACAACCAGCAGAACTTTATTATTCTGCCCTGTCTGCCTCTTCCTGAAGATCATGTGAACAGCTACCCTCCATGAGAGCCTTGGACTACTGACATACTGCTGTGTAATTGTTGCAGATTGGAAACACTCTAACCCTCTTCACAGGGAAAATAGTCTGCAGGCGATTTAAAACTCTGCAGTTCTTCCCGGTTTCACTAGAAAATCACATTCCATAAATGATTTTGAACTATACAATTGTCATATATTCCTCTTTCACTGGCAGACCCTCTAAGCTTTAATCAGTTGACCTCTAAATAATAACAACCTCTGTAAAGCTGGCCCGGGAGTGCATGCTATGCTAATGAACCAGCTTCAGCTGCCTATGCCATGAACAAAATGCTTGCACACAATCTTTTTTTTTAAATAATTTTTTATTGTTCAAGAAATTGATAATAATACATGTGTTAACAAGTTACAGACTTTGAGTGGAACAGTTAACCATAATGCATGAACAAAGTAAACAATTTTAACAAGCAAGAATAGGATCTTTGTGCAAGACATTCCTTAGTTGAATTGACTAACTGTACCAATTTCAACAAGCATAGAATGGAAGTTGGAGCTATTGCTAATAAAACATGGATTATAAAGAGTAACTAATATTGGGAAAAGAATAGAAATATGGGGAAACGTACTGGGAGACACACAGGAGACATACAAAAAAACAGATAGGGGCAGGATCAGGGGGGGAAGATGGGTATAATAAATGATGTCATAAAACTGATCTTTCCATTTCTGTGATAATATAAAACAGGCATTTGAATATAAATATAGACATCAGGTTAGAGAAGTGAATATGAGAATATATGTTCATTAACCATGCACAGTTGCATTGAAACAGTTAGGATAACAGATGAAATAGTGCCATTTAGCATTGTATTCAGGAATTGTATTTTAATTATTAACCATGCACATTTCCAATTTATGAGTGTGACAAATAGCGTTCCACCATGCTTTAATAGAGAGTAATCGAAAGTCTTTCCAGTTAGCTGTGATACATTTTAAGACTATACATATAAATAAATCGTATAATCTGGTAGAGTCTGGCGGAATATATGTTGTAATGGCCAAACTTCCTAAAAATATATTCACAGAACAAAACGGAACATCAACAGAGAAGATACGCGTAATGAGCTTCCAGATATCATGCCAAAATTTGACAATATATGAATATTCAAAGAGCATATGCATATGTAGCAGGACCTAAGCCACATGACCAACATTTGGCATCATAATTCGGGTTAGCCTTAGCTAATTTAGCCGGAGTAATAAATGTTCTATGAATGAAGAAGTAGTAGTGTTGTGTAATGTTTGCTGAGACTGATAATTGTTTAGTTTTAGAAAACAGGTGGAGCCATATCTGATCTTCAAACCTATATTCTAAGTAAAAGTCGAACTTCAGACAAATTGGGCATACTTGAAATGTGGAGGTGAGCATATTATATATTTTTGAGGCACTAACTTCACTGGTCATGGTTAGCTGTAGTAGTCTGAGGGCGTCTGGAGAAAGAATCTCGTGGAAAAAGTGACCAAGTGCATCAAGACATGAGTTGATTAATTTATTGTAAAACTGAAAGTCAGTCTTGGGTATGCCAAATATGGTAGAGAATTGATGGAAGGAGAGAATAGAAGGACCATCTATAATATGTTGGAGGAATCTGATTCCTTTTTTGATCCATGCTTTGCGATTAAGGATCTTTTTTATTTATGACTATATTCTTATTATGCCATAGTAAAGGGGAAAGGTACTTATTGGGAGTTTTAATATGGGGGAAGATAAAGGTTTGTAAGGGTAAAACGAGATGTTTTAATAGATTCCAAGATGTTCTTTGAGGTATGATTAAATATGTATATGAGTCAAACAAGTTTATTCGGGTTTCAAAAAATCCATCAAACACAAGAAATACAAAATCACAGCACATAAAAAGAATTACCATCTGTGCTCCATATCCAAATGTAATAAATCAGAAGTACTAGGAGGGAGAAGGGGTCAACCATAGGCCCCAATTACATCCCATATTGTCCCTTTACTAGACCAGAGAGTCACAAGACTAATTGCCCACGCTTGGTACTCGCTCACAACCCCCCCGCGGGCCTTTTTCCCAGAGGTGTACAGTTTGCTCCAGACAGGACATTACTATGGGTGATAGTTGCAGGTGGAGCAACAGCTCCCAGATAGGGGCGCAAGCTGATTGCAATCCCACTATATGGGGCCCGCACATAACCCTCAGAGCTTCTCAAAACTTCCCTGGCCATTTGATCATTCCTAAAAACCAGTTTACCAGAGTCGGAAGAGTTTATACCCTCGCCAGCCAATCTAACACACCCCACCATAGCTTCCCTGGCCACAAAGGGACAATTCCCAGCTGTACGAAGCCAGTGGAGACATTTGTTAGAAAGGGCATCCCTTGGTTCTCTCCTGCCCAAAAGCAGCTTAGGTACCCCATGCAGGAAAACAGTAGCAGTTATTTGCCCCCCATATACATGACTCTTGGGGCTGCGCACCCTTGAACAATTTCCATGTGCTCCAGTCCCTAAGGGGATTTTTTCTCAAGGAGCTTCCGGGACCCTCCACCAGCAGAGTTGGCATGGTACACCCAGGGGGGTGTCCTCTATCAGCGTTAGGGTGCGTCAACTGCTCATCCGGAATAAGGCTCATTAGTGCATGAACAGTCCCTTCGCAGGATACAGTGTTCAAAGGTTGCCTAGGGGGGTTGGGTCCCTTACCAGCTAGAGGCATGCTGGAAGACTCCCCCAGCGAATCCACTCCACCGTTCCCCTCCCCATTCCTCCCCTGGGCATCGATCAGTACCAAAAGTAGTTTGGAGAGCACCAGTGCGCAGGGGCAACTTCCGACAGCATGCACCTCCTTGGGTGTTGGAGCAGAGGAGGGATGACTGCCGTGGGTGATGGACTTGAGCACCCTAAATGGTGGTAAGTTAAGAAAGGAACTGGACCCTAAGGTCGATGCAGGTTGGTTCTCACTCCAGGAGCTGCAGATGGGACTGGGAGGGTGCTTATCTTCGGTTGCTATGACAGTGTCTATGTCTGTTGGCTCCAGAGTAGCAGCAACAGTGATTGGGGGGGGGGCAGTCAAGAGTAGGTCCCAATATGAACAGGAGATCAAGGGGCAAGCATGGACTTGCAAGGGGCGGGCTAAGTGTGGTGGTAACTGGTACAACAAGTGCCAGGGATGCTGGTGGAAGAACTAACACATCACAAGCCCCCTCTATGAAAGTCCCAGGAGCATTAGCCAGCGGCAAGGCATCTAGATTCCCAGTGTCGGCGGGCAAAGTATCCTGGCAGGCAATGGTTTTGTGGTTCAGGCTTGGGGGGCTGACATTGCAGCTCAGTGCTGGGAGGCTAGCAAGATTGCTGCAGGGTCCCCCCCCCACATTGTGATCCTGGGGTGGATACTTTCCTACCCTCCATGATGTGGATGGGCCCTCAGTAGGCCAGGTCAATGTCAGGGCATGGAGAGGTGTGGGTCTTTGCTTTGGCTGTTACTCCCGGTTGGCTTCTTCTTTTGACAGCCAGGAGCTTTCGCGCTGGAGTATGTTTGGAAGGATTGGTGGCAGACTCGGACTCGAACAGTTCGGGGGCGGCGTGAATGGCAAAAAGCTGTCTGGTTTCCTGGCCAGTTTCCTTGGTACAGCATGGCCCTTAAAGGACCTCAAGGATTTTAATAGGGACATAACGGAGCCCCCCTGCACTTGGCCTCAGGATACTGGGCTGATTTGCTGAGTATGGGCCCCAAAAAAACTTCTCGGGCTCTACACCTTGTAGGAAACAGTCACGAACAGTCAAAAGGTGTATAACACTCGCCGGCACTTACTTCCCTTGGCACCCCGTCCGACAGCCTACACAGCCTACACAGAGAATGCCTCTCTCTGTGGACGCCGAACACCTGCGGCGCCAAATACCACGCCCTTGCCCCGCCGCGGGCTTCACCGCTGCGGGGCTAGTGGCCGCGAGATAAGCCCAGGGGGGCGTGGCCACAGTAGCAGGAAGTCCCTCCGGGGACCAGGAAGGCGCCAAACACCGCACCCTTGTCCCGCAATCAGTAATATTGTGTGGATGAACTGTGTGTTTTTCTAATGTACACCATGTAGGGGAATCGGCAAATTCGGGATCTGTAACCCATTGGAGAGACTGTTTTATGAGAAATGCCAAGTGATATAGTTTAAAGTCAGGGAATCTGACACCTCCCATTTAATAAGGAGCTTTAAGTTTGATAAGCGCTATTCTTTTGCTTTTTCCTATTCCTATTTTTCCTATTCCCCAAAGAAAATGTATTAATATGGAATATATAGATTTGAAAAAGGAAAGGGATAGTGGCACGGAGAGAAGCTGAAGATAATATAGTACAATAAGGGTTAGCATTATTTTAATTGTGTCCAAACGCCCCCACCAGGAGTGGTAAAGGGGGAACCATCTGGACGTAAGATCCTTAAGAGTATCCATTAATGTTTTAGTGTTGAGCTTGATGGTTTCTTGAATTGTAGGGGCAAAACAAAGTCCTAAATATTTTTTGGAACCACTGCACCATTTGAGACCAAAAATGTCAATGTTGTGCTTGAAGCAGTAGGGATTTAAGGGCATCATTTCTGATTTTTGTCTGTTTAGTTTGTATCCTGATACATGACCAAACTGAGATAGTGTTTCTAATAGGTTAGGAATATGAAGTTTGGGGTTTTTGATTAAGATAAGTATATCATCAGCGTATGCAGCAATTTTAGTAATTGAGGCACCTGCTTGAATTCCCAGGATATTCTTGTTGGATCTTATTAATTCTAGTAATGGTTCAGGTGAAAGAATATATAATAATGGTGAGAAGGGGCAGCCCTGCCGCGTTCCTCTGAGCAAGGGAAAGAATGAGGATGTTTGTCCATTTAAATAGATAGAGGATTTGGGGGCTGAATAGAGGAGTTTGACTAATGAGATACATTTTTCCCCACAACCGTGCCAGCAAAGGGTTTGAAACATAAAATTCAAATCCACACGATCAAAAGCTTTCTCAGCGTCTAATGCAATGGCAGCGTAGCCTTGATTATCTTTCTTGTCTTTAGCTGCTGTATTAATGGCATTAAGTAGAAGTCTAGCATTAGAGGATATATTACGTCCTTTTACATGGCCAGTTTGATCCGCTTTAACCAGATTTGGGAGTGAGGATTCAATTCTATTAGCTAGTATAGTATTTTAACAAAAATGTTGCTTTCTATGTTGATTAGGGAAATGGGTCGATAGTTACTGGGGACATTTAAGGGTTACCGCCAAAACTCGTGATGAGCCTGTATGTCTTAGAAAGCTGCATAGCTGGCATGTTATATTGTTGGATTTACATATTACAAAAATCACAAAATCAAACAATTTCACCTGTGTAAATTCATCACAATGTTCATACAAATAAAATATCATGAAGTGCAATGTGAAATGTGGAAAATTCTACTTATGTATCACACCACAATCCGACCCTGCGTATGTGTGATGGAATACTAATACATAAAAGATCCCCAAAATTTGAAAATCCTGAAGACAAAAACTTTGATTCTAAAACATCCTCATTGATGTGAAACACGCAGCATCAACACCTGAAAACAACTATGGTATAATTCTAGGCCATATAGCAAGGAAAGCAGCAGCTTGCCCACATTGTACTTAACCAAAGGTAGCATTAAGCATTTGCAGAATTTAGAGTTAATTATGTGCATTTTTTTGCCAAGAAAAGCAAAAATTATAACCCAGTTCTTGTCTCATCCACAAACAGCTATCCACTATGCTCAAATAGCCCAAGTGAGTTAGTATGTTGACCAGTTTGGTCTTCAGCCCTGCAATCGCCATGATTTATAACACTGCTATAATTAATCTGAGATTATTTTCCTTTAGAAAAAATCAAACCTTTTGAGATGCTGAAGAATCCCAATTTGAGTCTTTGAGATCAAGAAATTGTTGTCCACAAATAGCATTGCCTGCACATGAAAGTGGCCTAATTTGGGTGGGAAATGTTTTACAGAGGACAGGTATACATTGAACAAAGACACAGCCTTGAGATAGTTCCACAAATGTTCCACTCTGAGTGCCCATTGTGCCCTTTCCGTTTTGTCTCACCCCTATTGTAGTATCAGAGTGAAGGAGCATAACTTGATTCAGTAGTCCACCTCATATATTGCAGCCTTAGAGCGTGTTCCACAGCCTTCAGCAATCAACTAGGCCAAAAGCACATGATCAACTGACGTCATATACAGCGGCTATCTTTTTGTTGTTTTTGTGCTTGCTTCGCTGAGTAACAAACTAACTATCATGCTATTTTACAATATTCCATAACAGTTCCAAAATTCCGTTTGTAATTTGGACAGGCTCTTTATGGTTCTGGCACAAGCAGATAGATCATCTAGGACTAAAGATGCAAAGATCTTGTAAGTGTAAGGGTCTGAATGCCCCACTTCCTATAAACTGTAACAATATAAGAAGCATGCCAAGAAGTTGGTAAATGTCATCCCTGTGAGATATTATGAAAAAAAGGAGCTAGCAACCCTGCCAATAGCTCTGGAGTTTTCCTTTAAGACTATAACTGGGATGCTGTCTGGGCCCATAGCAGAGGAATTTCTAAATCACTTAATCGTATGAACTACAGCCTGTTGTGTAAAGGGGGCATTCGAGCAGCCAAAGCAGTATGATAAAATGTTAGTCTAGTGGATGCTGGTAATCCAAATGTACTCACATACTGATTGTGCCAAACAGAACCCGAAATTGCATTATATAAAGCTGCAGATGTGGTTAAAAGGTTTGATGGAGTAAATGTCCAGTGAATGTCTTACAGTGTCAAAACCTTTGACAGTAGACTTTTGACAGTAGAGTTGACTATCACCAGAGTAGAAAGTGCAGGGTCATCAAAGAGCTGAGGTGGCAAGAAGTGAGTTTATCCCTTTGCTTGGCACTGACTTTTGCACTTCATTTTCAAGGCTCAGACAAAGTTCCAGAAAGGATTTTTTTACATCAGCCAGAGGGCGGTTGCATGGTAAAGCTATAGGACCCCCTTCAATAGCACTAGAAGAGCTCAGCGCAGAGAATTAAGTTAAGATGAAGCAATCATTAACTACATGTTCCCCTTGGTGACCCAGGTGAGTGTGGTGCTTGCAAGGACCCCCTGGGCCTTTTTTGATTTGAAAAAATATTTATTTCAGTCCCTCACCCCCGTTTGCTGTGTTGCTTTCCACGGCCCTCTCCCTTCCGTAGATTTCCCTTCCGCTCCCTCCTTCCCCCTCTCAGCCCTCCCACTCCCCTGATTGGCTGCTTCTGCCTGTCCATACCTGGTTAGTTGCCAGTGCTTGCCTTCAAGTGCTTTTTCACCCATGGCGACCCAGGTGAGTGTGATGGTTGCAAGTACCCTCCTGGGCCTTCTTTCAGTGGATAAATATTTGTTTCAGTCCTGCGTGCTGTGTTGCTTTCCCCAACCCTCTTCCTTCCATAGATTTTCCTTCCACTCCCTCCTCCCGCCTCCCAGCCCTCCCACTCCCCTGATTGGCTGCTTCTGCTTGTCCGTGCCTGGTTAGTCACCAGCGCTTGCCTTTGATCGCTTTTTCACCCGTGGTGACCCAGGTGAGTGCAGTAGTTGCAAGGACCCTCCTGGGCCTTGTTTGGGCAGAAACAATATTTGTTTCAGACCTCCTAGCCCTGTGTGCTGTGTTGCTTTCCCCGACACTCTCCCTTCCATAGATTTCCCTTCTGCTCCCTCCTCCCGCCCCCCAGCCCTCCCACTCCCCTGATTGGCTGCTTCTGCTTGTCCATGCCTGGTTAGTCACTGGCGCTTGCCTTCAAGTGCTTTTTCACCCATGGTCACCCAAGTGAGTGTGCTGGTTGCAGGGACACTCCTGAGCCTTGTTTGAGTGGAAACAATATTTGCTACAGCCCCCCCAGCCCCGCGTGCTGTGTTGCTTTCCCCAACCCTCTTCCTTGCATAGATTACCCTTCCGCTCCCTCCTCCCGCCTCCCAGCCCTCCCACTCCCCTGATTGGCTGCTTCTGCTTGCCCCTGCCTGGTTATTCTCGAGCGCTTTTTCACCCGTGTTGACCGAGGTGAGTGTGGTGGTTGCAAGGACACTCTTGGGCCTTGTTTGAGGAGAAACAATATTTGCTTTAGCGCCCCCCTGTGTTGTGTTGCTTTCCCCGACCCTCTCCCTTCCATAGATTTCCCTTCTGCTCCCTCCTCCTACCTCCCAGCCCTCCCACTCCCCTGATTGGCTAGACAACTACTCTTTTCTGACCTATCCAAGGCAGCCCCCTGCCCGGCAGCCCCTGTGGTTAAGGGCTCCTAGGCAAAGGGCAGCTCCCACTGAGGCGGCTCCAGCTAGTGTCTGCAGGTGGCAGCAGGGGAAGTCAGTGGCCAGACATCAATCAGCAGTGACTACACAAAATAGGAATGGCCCAGGCTAGGAATGAAGCTTCAGTCTACCCTGATAACCAGGCCACATAGCAGACTCTCAGACATAGCTGTGTTTTTCCACCATTATCTGAACTACATTGTGAAAGTATTTAAAATTGCATTGTGAAACCTAGGCCTTTTCCCCACTTTACAAGACTCTCAGACTTAGGTGTGTTTTCCACCATTATCGGCAGTGCGTTGTGAAAGTATTTAAAATTGCATTGTGAAACCTATGCATTTTCCCCACTTTACAGGACTTACAAAGTTAGGTGTGTTTTCTGCCATTATCTGAACTGCATTGTGAAAGTATTTAAAATTGCATTGTGAAACCTAGGCCTTTTCCCCACTTTACAGGACTCTCAGATTTAGCTGTGTTTTCTGCCAATATTTGCGCTGTATTGTGAAGTAGGAGCCGTTCTGTGGTTTTTCCTCCTAGCAAGCATTCATCTAGAAAACGTTCTACCATTATCTAAGCTCCTGTTACCTTGTCAAATGTGTCTACTTTCTGTCTCAACTCTGTCTTGTCTGCTTCCGCCCCTCCCTGTGTTGTTCCCTTGTGTTCTCCCCGCCCTCTGCCAGCTCCCCTCCTCTTCTCTCCTCTCCCTACCTACTCTATGGTGTTCTCTGTCTCTCCTATCTTTTCTAACTGCTTCTCTATAGACTATCCAGCTCTCCTCGCTAAATTTGGTAGGAAGAGGTTTAAAAAGGACACCCTAGTCTCTAACACAGGCCTCCCTATCGCTGATACCTATACCAGTGCTTCTTCCAGGCAAACCCTCACCAACATCCTCTTTGTCGTTCCCTCGCCAGACCTATGGACTCTTCATATAGTCTTTCTGCTCTCTCCTTTCTCTTCCTCTCCCATTAATGGTGGCACCTGATGGGAGGCCCTCCTGGCCTCCTTCCACTCCTCCAAGGTCATCATTAATGTTTATGTGAATGTTACCATCTTGGTCCAAGGCCCTGAGGCCAACCTTCTCCTCTTTGATAGATGCTTCTCATCAATTTCCTTTCTTCTCCTGCTGTCCCCTCTCTTCCCTGCACAACGTCCTTGCCCACCCCAACTGTCTCTTCTTTGACTACCTTTCCCTCTCCTCCTTCCTCTTCTGCCCCCCCCGGCTTCTTCTACACCTCTGCAGGGCCTACTTCTGATTTGTACCCCTCCCTTGAAGTCTTTGAAGGATGACATCCTTCTCCATATGGCCAATTTAAACACTCACTCTGCTGTCAAACACTACTCTGACATCTGCCGCCTCCTGGAGGAACTTGACCTTGATGCCCTCGGTCTCACTGAGACATGGTTCACGGTCAACTATGTCACAAGCTTTGACAATCTCACCCCTTATGGGTACAAGAACCTCTCTGCACCCAGATCCAACCGTTCTGGAGGGAGTGTAGCCCTGACCTTCCCTGAGTGGATTCCTGCCTCTTTCATTCCTATGCAGGCCTACTCCTCTTTCGAATACCTCGTCTGCAGGCGCTCTCTCCTGGCCATTGCCTTACTGTGACTACCATCTACCAGCCACCTGGTCAGATCTCCTCCTTTCTCTCTGAGTGGGCGGACCTCTCCTCTTCCCAACTGGTCTCAACCACTCAACTCCTTCTTCTTGGAGACTTTAACATCCACCTGGATGCTTCCTATCCTTCCTCTGGACTCTTTTGTGATCTCTGTGATTCTCTCTCACTCTCTATTCTCCCCTATGGCCCGACTCACTCTGCAGGGCACACTCTGGATGTTTTGATCTCCTCAGACCCTCCCCTTTCTATCCCTCTCATCACTCCTCTCTCCCGGAGTGATCACTTTCTTTGTTCCTCCCAGCTCACCCTCTCTACCCCTCCGGCCAAGCCTACTCCAGGACTGCCACCTACCTTCTCAGTTATCCGACCCATGAAGCATGTGTCAGTTGAGGCTTTCACTGCCACTTTCTCATCACACATTCCCCCTTGGCTAACTCACACCCTGACACAGCCCTTTCCATGCTCCACTCTGCTATATCTGATACTCTTGATGTTCTTGCCCCTGTCATGAGGATCCGCTTGAAACCCCAAGCCAAGTGCAACTCATGGTATGACTCAGACCTCGGGAACCCTTAAACGCATGTGCAGGGTAGCTGAGGGAAAATGGCGTGCTTCCAGTGCACCCTCTGACAAACTGGCCTGCTACCTGCTCCAAAGTCAATATCAGCTCTCTGTCCGCTCCAAGAAGAGAGCCCACATCCAAGCCCACATCTCAGCGGCATCTAAACATTCAGCTGAACTCTTTAAAACTGCAAGGAGCTGGCCAATCCTGCTGCAGTCTCTAGCTCTTCTGTCCCCTCCCAGGCCCTCTGCACGGCCCTGGCTTCTCATTTCATCTTTAAAACTCAGGACATCCTGTCCTCTCTCTCTTCCTCTCCCCCTCCTCCCTCTACTCCCTGATCTTCCTCCGGCCCCTCTTCGGCCAACTCTCCTCCCTCCTTCTCTGCCTTTCCCATGTTCTCTCCAGACGAGGTTTTGAGACAATTTCAAACTATGAAAGTCTTGTCAAAACAGGTACAGCCCTGTTCCTCCATAACCATCAAGGACCACATTGACACCCTGGTTCCTGCTGTGGCTGACGTCTGCAACCACTCCTTTGCCACTGGAGTTCCCCCCACCCCCTGAAACACTCCCTTGTGCACCCTATTCTTAAGAAACCCTCTGTCAACCCTTCTTGCCCAGCTAACTATCGGCCAATCTCCATCACTCCTTTCCTGTGCAAACTCCTGGAAAAGCTGGCCATCTCCCAGCTTAATCTTCACACTGAATCTGTTGGTTGTCCCCACGACCATCAGTTTAGCTTCAGAGCTACCAGAAGCATGGAAACTGCTCTTCTCAACATCCGTGAAGACCTGCTCTCCAACCTTGATTCCAACACCCCCTGTGTCCTCATCTTAATTGATCTCTCTTTGACATGGTCAACCATGCCGTCCTGTTCAACCGTCTTGGTGACATCCTGGGCATCACCGATCAGGCCCTGGCATGGCTGACTTCTTTCCTCTCTGCTCGACCCTCCCAGGTCCAACTTGGGTCCTTCCTTTTATCTATATCTATCTCTACCTGTGGTGTTCCAATGGAGTCTAACCTCTCTCCCTGGCTGTTCAAGCAATACCTGGCACTTCTTGCCCACTGTGTTGCCGCTCTCTGTCCCAACTTTCAGTGCTATGCCCTTGACACGAAACTCATTTTCAGGCTCCCTTCCGCCACCTCTTCTCCTTCTCTTATCTCTGACTGTCTGTCTGCGAACCAGGAGTGGTATGATGCCAATGATCTCTTCCTTAATGCCAGTAAGACTGATATTCTCCTCATCAGCACACCGGCATCCTCCTTTTCTGTCACTCTCTGATGGGCCTCTCTTGGCCCTCTCCCAGCTCCCACTTGCTAAAATTCTCAGGGTTATCTTTGACTCTGCAATCTCCTTCTCTTCTCACATCTCTGATGTCTCTAAGTAACCACACTACCAGCTGCACCTCCTCAGAGGTATTCTCCCCTTCCTCGCCTTACCCCAGAAGATCTCTGTCTCCCGAGCTATGGTTCTCTCTAGGCTGGACTACTGCAACATCCTCTTTCTAAATCTACCTGTCTCTACCCTCGCCCTCTGCAACTCATCCGAAAACAGGACTGCGAGACTTGTCCTTGGCCTCAAGCCCAGGGATCGTATCTCTCCAGGACTGAAATCTCTGCACAGCCTCCCAGTGGCGGTGAGGATTAAGTTCAAAACCCTCTGTATTGTCCACAAGGCCTACTGGGGCTTGGGGCCTCAATGCCTTCAACTCTCTCTTCCTAAATATCTTCCTTCTCAAGCTCTATGCTTATCTGCCTCCAACAGGGTCAGTCGCTTCTCCAGGCAACAAATTGGTGGTAGATCTCTTTCTGCTGCTGGGGCCTCCCTCTGGAACAGCCTCCCCGACTCTCTGAAACTTGAGGAGAACCATCTCCGGTTCCGGAAGCACCTCAAGACCTTCCTCTTTGCTACTGCCTTCTCTCCCCCTCTCCCATGCTAATCTCCTGGTTTACCTGAAACTGCACTGGTTACCTGGCTAACCTATGTATTTAGTGTCTTATTTATTTTATTTTTTATCCTATGCACTGCACTGCCCTCTCCCCTTTCTCCCCACACCTTTCCCCTTCCCCCTCCCCTGCACTTGCGCGATCTCAATATCACCTGGCCTAGTAAGATCGCTGTCTGTGTCTTCCCTCTGTTCCCCCTCCCTTGCCGCTTTGTGCCTTGAAACACTTGTGTATAGGCACGTTATAAATGCCATATCATATCATATCATACCTTGTGGATTTATACAGTTACACAGGAGTTTATAATGTTATCCCCAGCCAAGTTATAAGTTAACAATGGAGTCTCCAGGGTCTCAATAGAGAGGATTGAGGAGTCAGATGGGGAGGCCATGGTAGTGGAGGCTGTTAGAGCAGATTTATGTGACCTACTCCGTAGTTGGTCCATGAAAATAGCAACACACCTTCCCACAGCTCCCATGTGTACAGAGGGTAGATCCCACCCACCTCAAACTAGATGTATGGGAGGTAGACCCCCCTCAACTGAATGCAGATAACTTATCGGGTTGATCAATGACTCTAGTACTGCGAAAATCAGAATTGTAGTGCCTGGAATGGCGACATGCATTTGTAGGCTGAGAATGTCTTGTGTAGCGAAGGGCATGTTAGATAGCATACATGTATTGTAGTTATCCAACATTCTAGGCTCGAACCTGAACAGGAGCTAAGGTCTGATAAAAAATAGATTGGTCAATCATTTCGTAATTTGATCAGCCATTTTGGTTAAGACAAGTCAGACAAACTCTAACTCATAACATTCCCTGTGTCCTACGGACAACAGACCTGTCCGGCATGTCTGCAAAGTTGTGGTGTACTTTTAATTAGTTTGGGGACCCCAGCCTTGTCCGGTGGACACTTGGAGGCATGCACATATCTTCCCCGGCTCCTACGAACAGCCGGCCTAACTGACATGTCCACAAATTGTGACGTACTTTCATTACTGTGGGGACCCCACCCATGTCTGGCGGACACCTGGACGCATGCACATCTCATCCCCTGGGTCCTACGAACACTGCGCCTGTTCGGAACTGTCCGCCGCACATATGACACACTTTTAATTAGTCCTGGGACCCCAACCCTGTCCGTAGGACACCTATGCACATGCGCACACCGGTCCCCGCGCAATAGGTGTCCTACGGACAGCCGTCCCATTCGCGAATGTTCGCGATGTCATCATGTGACCGCACCCATAGCAAAAACATGCTTATTTGGCCAATCTAAGGGGTTTTATTGTGAAACATCACCCTTGCAGAGGTCCCAGACCATGCCCCTGGCGATCTAGCAAATTCTTTTAACTTTTCAGCCCAGCTTGGGGTATGAAACGTCAGCGAAACTCACGCCTATCCATGAAGCACTCCCCAGCCCACCTATAAAAGGCCACACCCCAGTGCTGCTCCTCTTTCTGTTTTTGGATTTCCAGGACGGACACTGCTCCACATTGCTGGATAGCTGAATTCTGTTTCTGCCTGAGAAGGACTACTGCTGCAGGTTGCTGTTTAGCTGTTTGACACATTGTTGTGTTCCTGCTGTTTTGCTCTGTACCTGGTTCTAGGCTACTTTTACTTGGATAATGGCATCCATGGCTACCTCTGCTTCTGCCTCTGCCTCAGCATCACCCCCACCAACACCACCACCATCTTCCCAAGAGCTGAGTCATGGCAAGCCTAGGCTCTACAGTTATGTGACTACCTCCATGCAGCGACACATGAGATCCAGCCACAAAGCAGCCATTCGGAGGGTCGTCCCCTTTGAACAAGGTAATAGGTTGAGTTCCACTGCAGCATCCTCAACATCTGCTCCTGTCACCAGAAGGGGCACACCTGTGGGGCAGCAGATCCCTCCAACAGCCTTGCGGGCCATACGCAATGCATTAGATCCTTATCTTTCAAATGTCACTGTTTTGTTTGTGTACTGTGACGCAGTACTCTGCAGGGGTGAGCAGTTCCAGAGTTTTTTCAGGCTGCGGTCCGGGACCACAAAGGAAAGTGCCTCCTAATTCAATGAGGTGCACCCAACATCTTCCTCTCTCCATCTGTCCTTTCTTATCCCTGTGGTTGGTGCCCCTTCCCTACCCTCACTACCCTTCCCTCCCTTGTGTGTCATATGTAAAAAATACAAATAAAATCACAAAACACAAAAAAAGCTCTTTTCAGAGCCACCTTGCACAGTTTAAAAATAGAAGTGCCAATGAAATGGTGCTGGCCCCTGCACTGTCCATGAAGTCCACGGACAGCGCAGTAGTCCTCGGACTTCTAAAGCATGCAGGGAATGGCAGCATGTAAACCATTGCATTATTTAATAGGAGAAAGTGGAATCTCTGAAAAGAGCCGTTTTTTGTTTTGTTCATTTGTGCAAGTTTTGAAGTAGACAACACCTACTGCACACATGATTGCTATGCTTGCAAGAACGGCTGAAAAGCATTTTGGATATTGCTCAAAAAAAGGGGATTGTCATCATCAGTAATATGGACGCCATCTCTGCAGAGAATGTTGGTGCTACGAAATGTAATGTTTTCACTGTGGAATGAAGACATACCAACATCTCCCAAAAAAGCGCAAACTGCCTTGTTGACATTGCCTCTGGGTTTCTCCATTTGCAGACCAAATGATGAAGAGTGCAGCCACATCTGTCTATGGGCAATGCGTGAAAAAATGACTTGAAAGTTTGGAAACATATCCATGACTTTCCCAAGTGACTCCTTCATCGCAAACTGGAGACATTCCAGTAACAGGACCTAATCTGTTCCCTCCACAATGAACAATAATAATGGCTGGAAGATGCTGCATCACTAAACGTGGCACAAAGGTGAAGCAAATCCAGTCACTTCATGTCACGTACTCCATACCAATGCACATCCGCATGTGAGAATCCAAGATGTGCAGCCACTCCACATTTCTCTGCATACACATGCAACCAATGTATCCACGAGTCCCCCAAAATCCACACATTCTGCCTCCTGAAAGACACAGCCATAGCCATAGCAATCTGCACTGCTCTCAGCAAACAGACCTTCTGCCACAGTCTCTCCTTGCACACCAAACCCAGGAAACCTTAATGAACAATCCCCTGGCCTCCACACTCCCATTTACATGCCTGCCATCCTCAAAAGCCCGGAGTGGCATGTGCGATCCGCGAACTATTGAGGGGTTCGCGGATTACTTGGCCAATTTAAGAGGGTGGAGAGAGACATTTAACCCATGGTAGGATTTCCTCTATTGTGGTGGCTCTAAAAAGAGCCTTTTTAAACCTTTTAAAAAAAAATGTCTTATTTTCCTCCTTACTGCCTTACATCAACCTCTGCAAAAAGAGCATAGAACAAAACAATAGACAAGGAAATGTCATCTGCAGTAAAATAGTGCACACTAAGGGAGTCAAAGTTGTCGCTGGAGAAAACAGACATCTCAGAACATCGCAAAACTATACCCATGGCTCTATTAACAAGGCACCTTCCAACATTTTGGTGGAGATTGAAGACATTGGGGTTGTTCCATTGTGCTCTTGGTAGTATTTCAGAAAAAAAAACACCTTAGCAGTAAGGAAAAGCAGCATTAGTTCTTCCACCAACAACTTCAATACAGAAACCAAACTTGGGGCACTGATGTAGCCCAAATGGTCTCCTCCACAGTGCACCACCAAAACATAAGGACGATCAAAAGTAGCCATATTTCTGCAAAGAGCAAGCATTGCCTGCAAATTGCCTTTGCATACCTCTACAGATCACAGACAAAGGAATCTCCCGCTTTCCATATAATAACTCCAGCCATCTTCACGATACAATCAACAAAGCAATGAAAAAAAATATTACCCTCCCTTCCTATAAAGCACACCCTTAACACCTGATTGGCTAATCCCCACAGTCCCATTTCCATGCCAGGCATGCTGAGAAGCCCTGGATGTGGCACGTGTGATCCGTGAGCTACCGCGGTTTTCACGGATCCCGTAACACACGGGTAGCCCTTCTTCCCTTTCCACTTCATTCTTTGCAGTACTCTCTCATTGGCTACTGGTAAGCAGTCCCACAACCATCCAAAATGATATCCAAGATCTCTACATCTAACTCTATCAACTCAGTACAACACAGCAGATGTACTGTTGAACACTCAGAGCACAGGTCTCCTATGATTCAAAGCAACTGCATCCAAAAGTAATGTACAACTCTCCAAGATGTATACTTCCAGATTCATCCACAGCTACATCCCTCAGCAAAAACTGCAGGTATGCATACATTTTGTAATGCACACAGAAAATAAAAACTGCATGTATGTTACCAAAGCATTGCAAGTACATAGATTGCATGCATATGATCAGGGTGCCTTCCACTTTCCCTGCATAACATACTCAATAATCATACTGTCATTTGTACCAGCTCCTCACATCAACTGACACTTACTTACAATGCTGTTTGCTTTCACAGTTTTCTTGTACTGCCCACTAGCATAAAAGCCACAAACCACATATTCCAATTTCAGCACCACTGCCTGCGATTTATTTTTTTATTAAAGAAAACACATTGGGAACATTTGCACGACACATTCAATGCCAGATCCTATGAGAAATGCCCATAATGTACACAAAAAAGGGAAACTGCATGTATGTTAGGAAAGCATGGGAAGTACATGCATTGCACAAGTGACGAAATACACCATTGGGAGGAAAGCAAAGAAATGCATGTGTTCATTGGAAACAGTGCTATTGGTAAATTTGGATAAATAAATGAAACAATAGAAAATAATGACTGCACTCATGTAGCGAGTATCTATGTGTAAGAAAGTTAACAAAATCCCACAAACTATAACATTCTCCTTTCCAATCTCTACATCTTCCTGCTCTTTTTCTCACTATACTATGACTTCCACTAATCTATTTCCAAAACAATGAGTGCAAAAACATCTCACACACTTCAAAAGTGCAGCCGATGGGGCACACTTATCACAGCACTACTGGCCCCCATACCAACAATACTAATTCTCTCAAGTCCCCACTCGTATGCAGTGCTGTACAATTGCACACACAGACTACCTCTTCCTGCCAACACATTCACCTACAATCTAAAACAATGTGTTCTCCTACTGCTATTACTGTACCATTAACACACATACCCACTAACCCCTTCATATCCACCTCTTAAAAGCCAGTGACGTATCTGTTGGAAGGTAAAGCCTAGAAAAAACCTACTCTTCACATCCAACAAAGTAAGTGCAGTACTGTTGTAGTGTTAAGTCTGTTACTCAGACAGTGAAGTGTTGTATTGTAGCTTAGACAATGTTATCCAACCCAACAGCACTAGTTTCACCCTTACTCATTGCACCTTTCCAGGTCCACTGTTTATATTGTCGTCAGAACACCAGCATGTTGATACCCACTAGTTGTTTTTTAAAAGAAAACATTGTAATGTCCTTACTTCTTCAAGCACATTACACTGTCATACAAACCAAAGCAAACCTTTCCCACAGGAACGCACACACACACACCAGTAAAACTGTCCCAACCAAAAGTAAAAGCCCTTTGCACAATCACATTCCTCTATGTATACCTACCCTTATATTCAGACATTCAAGCACAGTACACACTAATACATTGCACAACTTCCAAACCCACACTTGCCTTTTTTCTCTGACAGACACAAGACAATGCCTACCAAAAAGCAACTTTGTAGAAAACAACGCAGAAATAGAGCTGATAAAACTCAAACCATGCAAAATGGCCATCTACCTCTAGCAGACTTTGTACAAAAAGTTCAAATAAAACAGCTAATACAGTCACTGAGCAAAATGAATCCAGATAGCAGGAAAAAAGTGTGACTTCAATTGCAAAATGTAAATCTAACACTAAATGTATTAAGAAGAATGCAGCTTCGAGTAGTGCTACGACTACATCTACCAACGTTAACATAGCCACAAATAAGCATTCCAAAAAATATATTTTACAAAATAACTTCCATCGTAGAATCCTTCCGAACCTTATACAAACAGGGGAAAAATCATGCTCCACTCTCAAAACTTACCCCAGAAAACGAATCCTGGAAGCTCTCATAGACAGTGCAATGCTCCTCAAAAGGAAATTATTGATATTAATTTAAACAGAATGAAACCACTAACAAAATGAATTAGTAAACAACAAAAAATACTTTTCATCCTTACTCATTGCACCTTTCCAGGTCCACTGTTTATATAGTCATCAGAACACCAGCATGTTAATACTCACTAGTTAAAAAAAAACACATTGTAACGTCCTTACTTCTTCAAGCACATTATACTGTCATACGAACTGAAGAAAACCTTTCCCACAGGAACACACCAAAGCATTATAAGTACATAGATTGCATGCATATGATCATGGTGCCTGCCACTTTCCCTGGCTAGCCTACTCAATAATCATACTGTCATTTGTACCAGCTCCTCACATCAACTGACAGATACTTACAATGCTGTTTGCTTTCACAGTTTTATTGTACAGCTCACTAGCATAAAAGCCACAAACCACATATTTCAATTTCAACACCACTGTCTGTGATTCTTTTTTTTTTTAAATAAAAAAACACATTGGAAACATTTGCACAGCACATTCAAATACCATATCCTATGTGAAATGCCCAGAATGTACACAAAAAAGGGAAACTGCATGTATGTTAGGAAAGCATGGGAAGTACATGTATTGCACAATTGACAAAATGACAAAATGCACTATTGGGAGGTAAGCAAAGAAATGCATGTGTACATTGGAAACAGTTTCATCTGTAAATTTGGATAAATAAATGAAACACAAGAAAAGAATGACTGCACTCATGTAGTGAGTATCTATGTGTAAGAAAGTTGACAAAATCCCACAAACTGTAACATTCTCCTTTCCAATCTCTACATCTTTCTGCCCTTTTTCTCACTGTACTATGACTTCCACTAATCCATTTCCAAAACAATGAGTGCAAAAACATCTCACACACTTTAAAAGTGCAGACGATAGGGCACAGTTATCAATGCACTACTGGCCCCATACCAACAATGGTAATACTCCAAAGACCCCACTCGTATACAGTACTGTACAATTACACACACACACATTAACTCTTCCTGCCAACACATCCTCCTACAATCTAAAACAATGTGTTCTCCTACTACTATTACTGTACCATTAACACACATACCCACTAACTTCCTTCATGTGCAATTGCAGTAAAGAACCGCCTCCTAAAAGCTAGTGATGTTCTGCTGGAAGATAAATCCTAGAAGAAACCTACTCTTTACATCCAACAAAGTAAGTGCAGTACTGTTGTAGTGTACTGTCTGTTACTCAGACAGTGCAGTGTTGTTGTATTGTAGCTTAGACAATTTTATCCAACCCAACAGCACTAGCTTCACCCTTACTCATTGCACCTTTCCATGTCCACTGTTTGTATTGTCATCTGAACACCAGCATGTTAATACAACCGTCCCAACCAAATGTAACAGCCCTTTGCACAATCACACTCCTCTATGTAAAACTACCCTCATATTCAGACACTCAAGCACAGTACACACAAATACATTGCACAACTTCCAAACCCACACTTTCCTTTTTTTCTCCAACAGACACAAGACAATGCCTACCAAAAAGCAACTTTGTAGAAAACAACCCAGAGAAAAACCAGCTAAAACTCATGGCATGCAAAATGGCCATCCACCTCTAGCAGACCTTGCACAAAAAGTTCAAACAAAACAGCTAATACAGTCACTGAGAAAAACTAAACCAGATAGCAGGAAAAAAAAGTGTGACTTCACTTCCAAAATGTAAATCTAAAACTAAATGTATTAAGAAGAATGCAGCTACCAGTAGTGTTAACACTACATCTACCAACGTTAAAATAGCCACCAATAAGCATTCCAAAAAAAGTATTTTACAAAATAACTTCCATCATAGAATCCTTCAGAACCTTATACAAACATGGTAAAAATCACACTCCACCCTCAAAACTTACCCCAGAAAACTGATCCTGGAAGCACTCATAGACAGTGCCATGCTCCTCAAAAGGAAATTATTTATATTAATTTTAAACAGAATGAAACCACTAACAAAATTAATTAGTAAACAACAAAAAGCACTTTGCAACATATGCAAAATCAACATGGATTTCTTTGCAAATGTCTGTGCAGGTGAGTGAATCCAGTAAATGTAGAAGAGAGTAGCAACAACCTCGCAGATGCCAATCTTCTATTACACACGTACAAAAAAGACAATGAGGAATCCCAATGGTTCCAATTAGCTCTCTTTTTTAGCAGAAAACACATACGAAATTACTAACCCCTCAATAGTTTACACAATTTTGCATTGGAAAACTTGACAATAACCAAATGCCTTCATGTGCTATCACTAACAACTTGGAAATATTTCAACTGCCAAAACCACTCCAACAGCTTAATTTGTATGAGAGCATTGTAATCCAAAACAACCAAGTTGCCTACTTCTGAATTACTGAAAGGCATTCATGGCAAAGTAGTTTATTTGCCATTAAATCTTAAAGAAAATGTAGATACTCTTCGAGTGCAAAGACCAATAGATCAATCTTGATTATCCTAGTGAATGGTGTACCTACAAAAGATAAAAAGAAATTGGTAGCAACTAGTAGACATAGTTAGAAAAGCCCTGCAATATCTTAAAGGGAACAATGAATACTACAAAGAAATAAACATTGAACAGAACCTGAGCGAAAACACTGAAATAATTCAGGATTCCTCCTCAACTAGCCAATTTGAACTTCTAGATCCTACAACAGACTCCAATATTTTAGACCTGTACACAATTCACCCAATGCACTTCAAATACACCATAGATGATGCACTAGAAACATATCAAATGAGGCAAGACAAATGATCTCCAACAGCAAATGGGAAAAAAGTTTAGAAGCACAAGCCTTTCCTCTACACTTTCCTACTGGAAAAGATGGAAGGTATGATGAAAGATGCACACAAATATTACCATCAGAATACCACTCTTTACAAATGCATTCTGAAGACCCCAGATTCACACAACATGTTGAATACATATTCCACCTCCTGTTTGAGAGTGAACTAGCAACTCTATGTTACAGAAGTGCACACACATTGAAAACAGGTCCAATTATTTAAACATGTATGCTACGCACCCACTTCAAAAGGTGCAAGAGAAAGATGAAGTTTTACAGTTAAGTATTACACATCTCTTGGCAAACATGTGTGGTACAATAGAACACAGGTTTCGACGCCACGCAGATGTGCAGTGTATGCTATGTAATCTTGGCCCACCCACTTGGTTTGTCACTTTAAGTTGTGCAGAGTGGGCATGGGAAGACTTGCACGATTTCCTACGCATAGCAAACAAAAACAAAGCAGGGATAGGCATAAAAACACCAGGAGAACTCTTCTCTCTTGACCCTGTAAATTTTTCAAGGTCCTTCCATCACTGCTTTATTGCCATGCTGCACTTCATCGAAAATGAAACGATTCCTCTCCTCAGAAGTACAACACTTATTTTGGAGAAAAGAATATAAATCCAGAGGAGCACCACACATCTACATGCTTTTGTGGATTAAAGAGTCTCCTAAATTTGGTCAGGATAGTGATACCACTGTTTTGCAGTTCATTCACAAATGTTTTACTTGCAAAATCGCTCCATAAAGCGCACATTGTGACCTACATGCACAAATGTTGTGGTTTCAAAGACGCAAGTGTGGCAAGTATTGTCGGTGCAAATATAAAAACAAAGGCAAATACTACACCAAATGCCGCTTTGGTTTCCCTAGACCAGTTTCAGCAAAAGGACAAGTAAACAGCTTCATGTCTTCTGTTAGATACAGTGTGAAAGGCAAATTGCCTAAGAACACATATTGCATAAAAAGAAACAAAACATCAAAGTACATCAATGATTACAATGCAATCATTGCCCTCCTTTGGAATGCACACATGGATGTGCACATTGCAAACAATTCCCCTGCAGTTGCACGATATGTTACAGCCTACATAACCAACGCTGAGAAAACAAAGCTAAAAGACCTGTGGGATGACATATCATCTGACAAAACACTGTCACAAAAATTATACAGCTTTGGCATAGAAATGCTCTCCCATAGAGAATGTGGCTGCTACAAAGCCGCAGACCGTTTAACCAGCAGAGCCTGTTATGGGAAATCTGAAAACATAGGCCCTCATTATGAGAATGGAGGTAATGAAAAAAGGAAGGTGGCATGGTAATACCAGCATCGTTAACGGGGCCGGGTCATTACGACCCGACAACCCACCAATACCACCACCACCCGTACCATGCCCCCTCATACCAGCATGCGCGCGTACCCGCGCCCTTTCGTGGAACAAATACCGGAATGCCGGTAATAGGAGGACATCACAACCCACGCCGGATTGCAAATACCGGCATCCTTAAAGCAGTAATTAGGACCTGCACGATGGCAGCCATACAGGCATCGCGGACCACCCGTAAACAGCAATCAGCAATCAAGCCAACTGCCACAGGTGCACACAATCACCACAGGTGGAGTCAATGGAGTCTGGGGCAGTATAAAAGGACCACACCCACACACCACACCCCTTCCTACACCAAAATGATACCACTAGCTGTTGCAATCATGGCACTGGAGGACATGCCTATACTGCTACAACTACAGCAACAACAACAACTACAACAACAACTACAGCAGAAACAACAGGCAGCACAGAGGAGACACAGGAGGAGAAGGAGGGTGAGACAGGCCCAGCAATTACCATCAGTGCAGCCAGTAGTACCTCGTAGGCAGCCACCAATCCCTCGCATTAGACCCAGTCCATTCAATCTAGCCCCTGACCAGATCCACACTCTGTACCGGTTGGACCGGGACACCATCACCACCATAGTGGACATGATAGAGAACGACATCGCCAGCCTCAGAGAAATATGCACTGCCATCTCCCTGCTACTAAAGGTGGTGTCTGTGCTCCACTTCCGGCCACAGGCACCTACCAGCACACAGAGGGGCAGGTGCATGGCATTTCACAACCACTATTTTCACGCATGCTAAACCGAGTGCTGGATGCCCTCCTGAAGCACGCTAGCACCCACATATTCCTGCCAACCGACTGCCCAGGAGATAGCTAACACCAAAGTAGGCTTCCATGCACTGGCAGGCATGCCCAATTGTGTTGGTGCCCTGGACTGCCCTGGACTGCACCCATATAGAATTGGTAGTCCCCCATGACGTAGAGGCGGTGTACCGCAATCGCAAGCAATACCACTCCATCAATGTGCAGATGGTATGTGACTCCAGCAAGTTCATCACACATTGCTGCGCCCAATTTCCCAGATCAACACATGATGCCACGGTGCTGCGTAACTCCACGCTACCCCGTCACATGGAGCGACATGCTGGATGACGTGCCTGGCTGCTTGGTGAGTTGACTGACTAGCCCATGTCAGTGCATTGGGTTAGTGATATGTTGGGATGCATACTCCACCTGTCTGGGAATGGGGGGGATGCATACTCCACCTGTGTGGGAATGGGGGGGATGCTTACTCAACCTGGGTGGGAATGGGGGGGGATGCATACTCCACCTGGGTGGGAATGGGGGGGTGCATATTACACCTGAGTGGGAATGGGTGGGATGCATACTCCACCTGGGTGGGAAAAGGGGTTTATACATACTCACACTGGGTGGGAATGGGGGGGTGCATACTCCACCTGGGTGGGAATGGAAGGTGAGTGGGGAATGCACGCAGAGCTAAACACTCCTTTGCAGCACATTTCTGCTTACACTGCTCGACTGTTAACATTGTTGTCTGAACGTGAAAGGACAAGGTTGCAAGGCTGCGAGGATAATAAGAGTTCCTTGAAACACAACGTAGGCAGCTCCGGAGAGGAATGCCCGGCTCCCTCCCGAATGTAGCCTTGAAGCAGAGTCGCAGGGCATTTAATCATTTCACAGCTGCCAGCCAGTCTCGTTATATGGTAGAATATGTTAGAATAAAGCAGCTAAAGGCTTGAATTATGCTCTTCTTACGGCCCCCCTTTTCCGAGCCCTGTAGAGCGTGTCGGCTCCCAGGAGACGAATAGCACCTCATAGATATCAAGGTCTGGAATGTGACTCTTCTCCCGTATGTAGCTCACTTACAAGAACAGAAGCACTGTGTTCTGTTCACCAAAGAAAAGATGTCTCCACACTTGCAAGGTTGCATACTGTTGCTAGAATACATATTTGAAGGTGTCATATTCGTCAACATTGTCCATCATCAAACGGAGTTCAAAGAAACCCAATAAAGAGGGGTGTTAAACATGTCACAGCTGATTGTATGATATGCATTTTGTATATATGTAACTCATGTATGTAATTCACTCTCTTGCGTCCCTCGAGGTCTAGATATACACGTCGCGGGGCGTGAGACCGAGATGGCCAACTGAGACTATTTGCTTTACAATAAACCCTAGCTTTGGCAATACAACCTCGTATCTGGCGTGTCTATCGTGTGTGGCGACTTGCCTTGTTTCCGTAACGCGAGGGACACCTAGGGGCCCCTTTCAATGGGTATGTCAAGCAATGCATGACTAAACAGGATTGCAACTGTGCCAATGTGGCTAGTGTGACCATGCACAGCACAAATGGGAGGCAAAACATTGCCCTACAACCACAGTACATCTACATCAGCATTCATGAATTCACCCTGCATCATCTGTACAAGGCCATCCAGACTACCACACCATATTGCAATATAGAATGCGTCTAAACAAATTTGTGCATACGTACAGGGACATGTGCAGGTCGACAGCAAATAGCTGCAGCCATGACTATGAATCCTGAGGGTGGCAGCTCAGACTGACTCACATAGACCTATCTGTATTTGCTTGCAGGTGATGGAGGATATCCCTTGAAGCCGTGTCTACTTACCCCTGTGCGGAACCCTCAGAACAGCCATGAGGAGCAGTACAATCGGGTACATACCCATACCTGTGTCATGATTCAGCAGACCTTTGGCCTGTTGAAGGTGCATTTCCGCTGCCTGAGCAGGTCTGGTGGAGCACTCCTGTATGCAACTGAGAAGGTGGCAAAGATCACCATGGCCTGTGTCATGCTGCACAACATGTGCACCTGGAGAAATGTACCACTGCCACCTGACATTGACATGCATGCATCGGGTGAGGATGATGAGGATGAAGACGGAGGAGAAGCTGCACCCCTACCAGTACGTGATGCACATGATGGCCGTGCAGTACACCAATCACTGATTGATGAATACTTTTGACCCACAGGGACATTGATAGATATGTGTCAGTGACACATTGTACACTGGGTCCATGCGGACATGCACACAGGGAATGTGGGGAGTTGGGCACTGTGCACCAACATTAATTTAAAGCATACACACAAAATGAACAATGTCCAGGCATTGAATGATTTTTCACACAACGGGTGTATTGATATGAGCAGCAGAAATGTGCAGCCCCCCCAACCCTGCAATGTACTCCCAAAACCCCCCAGTGAACTCCCAAAACCCCCAGTGAACTCCCAAAACCCCAATGAACTCCCAAAACCCCACAATGAACTCCCAAACCCCCCCAGAGAACTCCCAAAACCCTCAATGTACTCCCAAAACCCCACAGTGAGCTCCCCCTAATTCACCCATTCACCGCCAACACCATCTGAGCCACTCCCATAGTTCTCCAATACTACTTCCTGGACTTCTTGATGTCCAGGGGCAGCATTTCAGAGTGCCTGGCACTACGTCTTGTTAGATGCACAGGGCTGGAGGGTGTAGAGGAAGTGGGGGCAGAGGAAGCGGGTGTGGTAGATGGGGTGGAAGCCGTGGGGATTTCGACGGCTGGTGCGGGTTGTGGCTGCTGCATGTGCAGCAGGATGGAAGTGAGGACCTGCGTGATGGCCCCCAGACTGTCTCTCATCAACAATGCAGTGTTCACCGCTATGGTGGCTGTGGTCCCCGCGATGCCCTGGGCTATCGCACGCCTTGTGTCCCCCCATCGACGACATATGGTCTGAGCAGGTCCAACATAGAGTCCTGTCTGACCTCCACCATCGCTAGCTGTGCCTCAAGGTTGTTGGTGGGAGCAGCAGTGGTCGATGGTGCTGTGACCGGGCCTGCAGTGACAATGGGGTCCTCGAGAGGCTGCTGAGGTCAGAGTCATGCAGCAAGGGATCCGCACTGCTGCAGGCGGGTGAGGGCTGAGTGTGAGTTTGGGGGGTGGACACGGGGCTTGGGGAGTGTGGACATGGCACATGGGTCAGTCCATCCTGGTCCACATACTCCTCCACTGTGGTATCAGTGTTGCTGAGTGGGTCAACAGCCTCGCCTTCCACTGACGTAGCCAGCTCAGTGTCCACGGTGTCAGGCGCCCTGGGTGTTGGTGTGGGCTGCAAGCTTGTTTCCCCCGGAGTTGGTGTTGTCAGTGGCCATTGTCTTTGGCTGGGACGCGGATGCCCTTGCGGTTCGATCCTTGCTGGCATCTTCTCCAGCAGGGCCTGGGGGGGGTAGAAGAGATGCAGGCCATCAGTGATGGTGTTACATGCTAGATGCATCATATGGTGCTGTGGAGTATTTCATTTATCATGCATTCATATCTTACAGGTGTGTCACACGGGGTGGTATGAAGGGGACATTCTGGTGTTGGATGCATGGCAGGTGGCATGCCGTTGTGTTGGGCTTTGTGTGATTTATTACATGTGTACGGTCCGTGTGTGTTGGCTGTGTGTTGGTAATGGGATTGGCACTGAGCATGCATTTCAGTGTGGCAGGGTTTGGCCCTCCATCTGCGCAAGGATATGTTCATGTGTGTGTTGGCACATGCATTGCGTTCCCTAGACTCTCTTCCATATCACTTGTGCTACGTAGATTCCCCTACAGGGATCTGCAGGATCACTCACCTCCATCTGCAGATGTTGCGGCACCCGTCTCCATCTCCCCAAATCCCTCGATGGACTCCATCTGAATAAATGTGCTTGCAGTCTCCTCCCAGCTTGACAGTTTGGCAGGTGAGTGGGGACCCTTGTCTGTAGCCATGGCCTCCCTCCTGTTGCTGGCCAGGATATTCCTCTTTTTGCAGTCCTTCACTGTCCGTGTGGTGGTGCCGACTGCCGAGACCTTGCGGGCTACCTCCTCCCAGATCTCATTTTTGCGCTGCTGCACCTCCCTCTTCAGGTTCTGCAGGTTGATCTCGTCTGCATGTGCGGCAAGGTTATCTGCCAGCATGTTAAGTTCTTCATCTGAAAAACGCTTTTTGCGTAGGCGGGGAGTTGTTTTCCGGGTAGCCTTTGACATGGTGAAGGGATTGGCACTGGTCTCTCCTGAATACAACTGCTGGATTGGGAGGATTGCAATGGAATGTGTTTTTAAAGATAACATAGTTGTCTGAACGTGAAAGGACAAGGCCGCAAGGCTGCAAGGCTAATAAGAGTTCCTTGAAACACAACGTAGGCAGCTCCGGAGAGGAATGCCCGGCTCCCTCCCGAATGTAGCCTTGAAGCAGAGCTGCAGGGCATTTAATCATTTCACAGCTGCCAGCCAGTCTCGTTATACGGTAGAATATGTTAGAATAAAGCAGCTAAAGGCTTGAATTATGCTCTTCTTACGGCCCCCCTTTTCCGAATCCTGTAGAGCGTGTCGGCTCCCAGGACACGAATAGCACCTCATAGATATCAAGGTCTGGAATGTGACTCTTACCCTGTATGTAGCTCACTTACAAGAACAGAAGCACTGTGTTCTGTTCACCAAAGAAAAGATGTCTCCACACTTGCAATGTTGCATACTGTTGCTAGAATAGATATTTGAAGGTGTCATATTCGTCAAAATTGTCCATCATCAAACCGAGTTCAAAGAAACCCAATAAAGATGGGTGTTAAACATTTCACAGCTGATTGTATGATATGCATTTTGTATATATGTAACTGATGTATGTAATTCACTCTCTTGCGTCCCTCGAGGTCTAGAGATACACGTTGTGGGGCGTGAGACCGAGTTGGCCAACTGAGACTATTTACTTTGCAATAAACCCTAGCTTTGGGAATACAACCTCGTATCTGGTGTATCTATCGTGTGTGGCGACTTGCCTTGTTTCCATAACGCGAGGGACCCCTAGGGGCCCCTTTCAATGGGTATGTCAAGCAATGCATGACTAAACAGGATTGCAACTGTGCCAATGTGGCTAGTGTGACCATGCACAGTGTAATATACACAGCACAAATGGGAGGCAAAACATTGTCCTACAACCACAGTACATCTGCATCAGCATTCATGAATTCACCCTGCATCATCTGTACAACGCCATCCAGACTACCACACCATATTGCAGTATAGAATGCATCTAAACAATATTTGTGCATACGTACAGGGACCTGTGCAGGTCGACAGCAAATAGCTGCAGCCATGACTATGAATCCTGAAGGTGGCAGCTCAGACTGACTCACATAGACCTATCTGTATTCGCTTGTAGGTGATGGAGGATATCCCTTGAAGCCGTGTCTACTTACCCCTGTGCGGAACCCACAGAACAGCCATGAAGAGGAGTACAATCGGGTACATACCCATACCTGTGTCATGATTCAGCAGACCTTTGGCCTGTTGAAGGTGCAGTTCCGCTGCCTGAGCAGGTCTGGTGGAGCACTCCTGTATGCACCTGAGAAGGTGGCAAAGATCACCATGGCCTGTGTCATGCTGCACAACATGTGCATCTGGAGAAATGTACCACTGCCACCTGACATTGACATGCATGCATCGGGTGAGGATGATGAGGATGAAGACGGAGGAGAAGCTGCACCCCTACCAGTACGTGATGCACATGATGGCCGTGCAGTACACCAATCACTGATTGATGAATACTTTTGACCCACAGGGACATTGATAGATATGTGTCAGTGACACATTGTACACTGGGTCCATGTGGACATGCACACAGGGAATGTGGGGAGTTGGGCACTGTGCACCGTCATTAATTAAAAGCATACACACAAAATGAACAATGTCCAGGCATTGAATGATTTTTCACACAACGGGTGTACTGATATGAGCAGCAGAAATGTGCAGCCCCCCCAACCCTGCAATGTACTCCCAAAACCCCCCAGTGAACTCCCAAAACCCCCAGTGAACTCCCAAAACCCCAATGAACTCCCAAAACCCCACAATGAACTCCCAAACCCCCCAGTGAACTCCCAAAACCCTCAATGTACTCCCAAAACCCCACCGTGAGCTCCCCCTAATTCACCCATTCACCGTCAACACCATCTGAGCCACTCCCATAGTTCTTCGATACTATTTCCTGGACTTCTTGATGTCCGGGGGCAGCATTTCAGAGTGCCTGGCACTACGTCTTGTTAGATGCACAGGGCTGGAGGGTGCAGAGGAAGTGGTGGCAGAGGAAGCGGGTGTGGTGGATGGGGTGGAAGCCGTGGGGATTTCGAGGAAGCCGTGGGGATTTCGACGGCTGGTGCAGGTTGTGGCTGCTGCATGTGCAGCAGGATGGAAGTGAGGACCTGCGTGATGGCCCCCAGACTGTCTCTCATCAACAATGCAGTGTTCACCGCTATGGCGGCTGTGGTCCCCGCGATGCCCTGGGCTATCGCACGCCTTGTGTCCCCCCATCGACGACATATGGTCTGAGCAGGTCCAACATAGAGTCCTGTCTGGCCTCCACCATCGCTAGCTGTGCCTCAAGGTTGTTGGTGGGAGCAGCAGTGGTCGATGGTGCTGTGACTGGGCCTGCAGTGGCAGTGCTGTCCTTGAGAGGCTGCTGAGGTCAGAGTCATGCAGCAAGGGATCCGCACTGCTGCAGGCAGGTAAGGGCTGAGTGTGAGTTTGGGGGGTGGACACGGGGCTTGGGGAGTGTGGACATGGCACATGGGTCAGTCAATCCTGGTCCACATACTCCTCCACTGTGGTATCAGTGTTGCTCAGTGGGTCAACAGCCTCGCCTTCCACTGGTGTAGCCAGCTCAGTGTCCACGGTGTCAGGCGCCCTGGGTGTTGGTGTGGGCTGCAAGGTTATTTCCCCCAGAGTTGGTGTTTTCAGTGGCCATTGTCTTTGGCTGGGACGCGGATGCCCTTGCGGTTCGATCCTCGCTGGAATCTTCTCCAGCGGTGCCTGGGGAGGTAAAAGAGATGCAGGCCATCAGTGATGGTGTTACATGCTAGATGCATCATATGGTGCTGTGGAGTATTTCATTCATCATGCATTCATATCTTACAGGTGTGTCACACAGGGTGGTATGAAGGGGACATTCTGGCGTTTGATGCATGGCAGGTGGCATGCCGTTGTGTTGGGGTTTGTGTGATTTATTACATGTGCACGGTCCGTGTGTGTTGGCTGTGTGTTGGTAATGGGATTGGCACTGAGCATGCATTTCAGTGTGGCAGGGTTTGGCCCTCCATCTGCACAAGGATATGTTCATGTGTGTGTTGGTACATGCATTGCGTTGCCTAGACTCTCTTCCATATCACTTGTGCTACGTGGATTCCCCTACAGGGATCTGCAGGATCACTCACCTCCATCTGCAGATGTTGCGGCACCCGTCTCCATCTCCCCAAATCCCTCGATGGACTCCATCTGAATAAACGTGCTTGCAGTCTCCTCCCAGCTTGACAGTTTGGCAGGTGAGCGGGGACCCCCGTCTGTAGCCATGGCCTCCCACCTGTTGCTGGCCAGGATATTCCTCTTTTTGCAGTCCTTCACTGTCCGTGTGGTGGGGCCGACTGCCGAGACCTTGCGGGCTACCTCCTCCCAGATCTACTTTTTGCGCTGCTGCACCTCCCTCTTCAGGTTCTGCAGGTTGATCTTGTCTGCATGTGCGGCAAGGTTATCTGCCAGCATGTTAAGTTCTTCATCTGAAAAACGCTTTTTGCATAGGCGGGGAGTTGTTTTCCGGGTAGCCTTTGACATGGTGAAGGGATTGGCACTGGTCTCTCCTGAATACAACTGCTGGTTTGGGAGGATTGCAATGGAATGTGTTTTTAAAGATCGCTGCCGGCGCAGTTTCCTGTTTCGACGCGATGACGTTACTTCTGGGTCCGGTATTACGAGCCCGGTATTTGCATGCTGTTATTACCGGGTCGGTATTAAGGGGTTCTTTCTAGGCGCAGGCGGTATCGGTTGGTCCCGTGATGGTATGGCCATTACCGGCGTGGGGGTTCGCGCGTGCTCGCGCACTCGTAATCACCCACTATTAGCGGCGTCATACGAGCATGGACCCGCTAGTTTCTCCATGCCAGTAATGACCCCGTTTTTACAGCGTTCCTTGTAATGAGGCCAATAGTCTGGCTAAGCTTTGGTCATGCTGCACCCGGAAAAAGATTTTTCAAATCGTACCAAGACATAGAAACAATAGCCAAAAATGATGCCAACAGCCAGGACATTTTGAAAAACGATGTATTGGACACATACCACCCAAACAAGAGTACTGCTTTGGAAAGCATGGGCCTCATTACGAAGAGGGCGGTAAGGGGTTAACGGCGCCGGTAATGGTGCCGGAGCCGTTAACCCTGTACCGCCCTATTACGAGGGGACAAGCATGCTAACAACAGTCCTGTCATTAACAGGTCCGTTGTTAGCATGCTCCCCATCCCCATTGAGCCCAAACACCACCTCCCCCTCACCCATTGTCATCCCACACACAATGTGGCAATCATGAATATCCCAAGGTGGCAGTTAGCACATGCAGGGTGGACCTGCTAGTTCCAGCCTCTCTTCGAGTTTGGGGGTAGCATGTCCATGTGGTGTGTGCTGCACCTGGTCATGTGCACAGGGCTTGCGGGAGTCGAGCTGGCAGATGTGGTTTATGGGGTGGAGGTGAATGACTGTGCGACCGCCGGAGCGGGTTATTGCTGCTGCATAAGGTCTACAATCCTGCCAAGGAACTGTGTAACTACAGCTAAACTGTCTCAGATGACAATGGTGTTGGAGTTCATGGCCATTATGGAAGCTGCATTTGCCTCCCGTATCTCACGGCAGGTCAGTTCCCCCTCCGCCACATACTGCCGGTCTAGTTCAATCATGCTGTCCTGGGGGACCTCCACCCTTGTCAGGTGGGCCTCCATGTTAGTGGGGGCTGTGGAGGTGGACGGTGCAGTGGCAGGGTGGCCCATTGCTGGACTGCCCTCCGATGTGGTCGACAGATGCAGACTCCCCAGAACAGCGGCATGTTCCTACATGGGGCATACTGGTGTGCCCTGTGTGGAGTGCTGGGGGGTGGGCTGCGGGCTCGGGGTATGGGGACACACCACATGGATGTTGTTGTCCATGTCTAGGAATTCCTCTGCATGGACCTCCATGTCGCTGAGGGGGGCAATGGTTGCTACCTCCCCTATGGAACTGCTGGCAGCAGACTGCATTCCATCACCCTCTATCTCTGCAAGAGTTGCCGACTCCGTGGTGGCAGTGTCGTCGGCTGGTGTTGTCTCCTTCTCTGCTGGCCTGGGCTGTACTGCTGGCCTGTGTTGCACTCTGGGCGATGGTGTTGCCCTGGAGGTAGAAGGTCCATTGCCTTCTTGTCTGGCCCTGGATCCCTTTGAGGATGTCCTGGCCTTTGGGGCAGGGTCTTGGCCTTCACTTTCTGCATCTCTGCCTGTGGGGGAACAAGAGATGCAGGGAATCAGTGATGGTGTTACGTGCAAGATGCATGATTTGGTGCTGTTCAGTAGTTCATGTTTCATGCATTGCATTCTTGTAGGTGTGACGCATAGGGTACTTGCAATGGGGGGGCCATATTGGCATACGCCGTGGACTCTCCTTTCCGGACTGATGTGTATTAGGTGGCATACCGTTGTATTGTGGTTTGCATGTGTGACATGTGAACGATCCCTGTGTGTTGGGTGTCTGTTGGTAATGGGATTGGCATGCAGCATGCATTTCATTGTGCCAGGGTTTGGGCCACCATCTGGACATGGATCTGTATATATATGTGTATGATGGCCCATGCATTGGCTTGGTTCACTTTCACATCTGTTGTGCTACTTCATGCTTTGGTTCATTGGGATTTGTGGGGACACTCACCTCCATCTGCCGATGACGGCACACCCGTCTTCATTTCTCCAAAGCCCTCAATCGATTTCATGTTGATTGTGGTGTTACATGTCTCCTCCCATCACATCAAGTATGTGGGTGAGTGGTCCATGTCGTCGGTAGCCATGGCCTCCCTGCAGTTGGCTGATAGTATGTTGCGCAATGGGAGATGTAGCTCGTCCCACCTTTTTTTGCAGTCCTTCACCGTGCGGGTGGTGGTGCCAATCCCAGTCACCTTGCGTGCCACCTCCTCCCATATTTCCTTTTTGCACAGTTGGGCTGTGCGTTTGAGGTGATTGGCAAAGACCTCATCGGTCTGGCCTGCCAGCGTGTCCGCCAGCATATTTAGCTCCTCGTCCGAGAAGCGCTTCTTGTGCATGCGTGGGGTGGACTTGCGTGTTGCCTTTGACATGGTGGCTTGATTGGGCCTGCTCTCCACTCTGTACCTGTGCTGTGTTAAGTGGATTGCAATGGATTGTGTTTTTTATGATGGCCGCCGGCGCATTTCCCGTTTCAGCGCAATGACTTTACTTCCGGGTCCGGTATTATGAACCCGGTATTTACATGATGGTATTGCCGGGTCTGTTATTAAGGGGTTGTTCCTGGGCAGAGGCGGTATTGGCGGGTTCTGTGATGGTGCTATCGAGGGGTTGGGAGGTCTTTAGCGCCATGGTGGTGCAGCCATTACTGGCATGGGGGTTTGCGCATGCTCGTGCACTCTTAATCAGCCACTATTAGCAGCATCAAGGGTGCACGGACGCACTAATACCACCATGCCGGTAATGACTGTGTTTTTAGCGTGATTCTCATAATGAGGTCCCATGTATAAGTATGAGCAATCTGAAGAAAACATTGCCCTACTGAAGTCACAACTGAATATTGAGCAGCGTAGCATTTTCCTAGAAGTAACTAAAGAAATTGTACATGGTGTGCAGTACAACACTTAAACTTTTACCTGTCAAAACTATAAACCTGTACTTCTGTATGTAAGTGGTCAAGCTGGTTCAGACAAAACATTCTTGATAAAAATCATCAGCAAGTTCCTCCAACAATTGACAAACAACAGGCTTTCAGCTTTTGTAACTGCCTCAACAGGTTTAGGTGCCTAAAACATCGGTGGTGTTACTTTACACCGAGTTCTACTCCTTCTAGTAGAACACCAAAACAAATTAGACTACTACAAACTTTCAGCTGAAGTTGCTATCGAGCTACACAGAGTTGTGAAACTAATGAAAATGCTCCTAATAGATGAGGTGAGCATGGTCTCCAACCTAATGTTGGCGTTGATTCACCTCAGATTGCAAAAGGTCTTTAAAATGGACTACAAAGAACTCTTTGGAGGAAAACACCTTGTTTTTGGAGATCTTCTTCAATTAACACCAGTGAAAGGTGAACCTATTTTTAAAACCTTAGGACACAAACTGTGCCGTAACACATTTGGCAGCATAAGAAATGTAAATCTCTGGCAACATTTCCAATACAGAGAACTAACTGAAAACTTGTGTCAGTCTGCAGACCTCACCTATGCTAAAATTTTGAAAAGCATTCAGATTGGTGTGCTTTCTAAGGAGGCACAGTCTATCTTAAATAGCAGACACATCCATGACCTATACGGGCATAATGCATCTCTTACTGATGTAATGGAACATTTAGCACACAAAATGTAAAATGTATGTCCATAATGCCAACCCTAGCAAACTGCACAATTCAATGAAACAATGTTGAAAAAAGAAATGCAACCAATAGTGCATATTTACTCCTGAGACAAACTGGACGTGCCTGGTATGACAGTACCTATGTGTCAACAAGCCACAGCACGACTAAATAGCTTAGAAAACACAGCTGGTTTGGAAAAAATGTTAGCATTGTGTTTTAACTGTAGAGTAATGCTAAAGCGTACCTTGACTTGGAGCAAGGTTTAGTTAATGGAGTAATTGGCTTGCACGCATACCCACGTGACAACAGCATTCAGTTTGTCAACATCTACTTTGACAAACTTTCAGAAGTTAAAATGATAGGACACTCAACAGCCCGATTCCTACTTTTCAAAGACATGTATGTACGCAGAGAACAGTTTTCTCTGTCTCTAGCATAAACAGTCACTATTCATAAATCACAAGGTCTAACCCTTGACAAAGCATTGATTGACATTGGCAGGACAGTCTTTAAAGAAGGCATGAGTTACATAGTACTGTCACACCAACGTACACTTGAAAGACTATCTCTAGTCAATTTGAGGCAAGCAAAGTCAAGGCTGACATGCCTTGCATCGTAGACTACAACAGACTACGTGCACTCTACACACCCCATCTCAAAATGTACCCTGTTCCTCAAAAAGTCAAAATTTGTAAAGGAACACTAGTGCAAACAAAACTTATTTGTGATCACCCAACAGTACCACCAAAGAAATTGAAAGCAGTTGATACTCCATCAATTACCACAACCACAGAAGGATGTAATGAAAAGCTATACTCATACCCAACTGCACAAACAAGAAATACCTCTTCAAAAAAGCATGTGGATGTCCATCAAATGACTCAGACACAGAACTGTCTGGTCCATTCAAATTTTCCAACACAACTGGTGTACATTGCTATGCAAATGCAGCAATCAATGTTATATTCCAATTGCCATCAATTTTTGAAAACATTTGCTTAAACGGTGCAGACCAGTTGTATTTGCAAATTCTACTCCTTAATAGAATTGCAACAAACAACCCTGAAAACACGTACAGGCCGATTCATGGAATAAATGTGCGCCGAAAATCCCGGCGCAGAGGGGCCAATACGTGCGCTGCGCCTAAAATTAGCGCAAAGCGCAGGGAAACCAGCGCACGTCGATTCATGGAAGTCCCTGCGCAAGAAAAGCAGAGGACGTGCGCGGAAAAAGCGCGCGGCGCAGGCCGGCGCACAGGTCAACCAACGTCGTGCGCCACGGCCACTGCGCCATCACTCCGAGCGCAGCGCACAGCTCTAAAGTAGGCGGGACACAGGGCGGGACACTCGGAATGGGGAATAAAATGGGGCACAACACTCGGAATGGGGAAGAATGTGGGCGGCACGGGGAAAGTTTAGGAGGCAAGTGCGCGGAACGCCCACACGCTCGCATACAACACGTATTCATGGAATAGAATAGGGCAAAAAAGCGCACGCTCAAAGCAGCGCACAGGCACAAACAGGCACAAACACGACCGCCACAAGAAAGCAGGCGGTAGCGTCTCTGCGCCTGCAAGAAATGTGCGCTAAAAGGTGCGCCAACAAATAGCACCTATATACAGACATGATCAATGTCCAATACTGTGGCCCTCCAGGACAAATGACGTACAAAGGGGTACCCACAAACACAGACACGCGCAGAGAGAAAAAATAAACGTGTGCGTGCATACCGGGGTGCGCGGTAAGTTGCACACGCGATATGGCCGGGTACGTGGATTTCAGGGGTGCGCGGGAAGTTCCACACGCGATATGGCAGGGTACGTGGATTACAGGGGTGCGCGGGAAGTTCCACACGCGATATGGCCGGGTACGTGGATTGCAGGGGTGCGCGGGAAGTTCCACACGCGATATGGCCGGGTACGTGGATTGCAGGGTTGCGCGGGAAGTTCCACACGCGATATGGCCCGGTACGTGGATTGCAGGGGTGCGCAGGAAGTTCCACACGTGATATGGCAGGGTACGTGGATTGCAGGGGTGCGCGGGAAGTTCCACACGCGAAATGGCCGGCTACATGGATTACAGGGGTGCGCGGCAAGTTGCACACGCGATATGGCCGGCTACGTGGATTCCAGGGGTGCGCGGGAAGTTCCACACGCGATATGGCAGGGTACGTGGATTTCAGGGGTGCGCGGGAAGTTCCACACGCGATATGGCCGGCTACGTGGATTGCAGGGGTGCGCGGGAAGTTCCACACGCGATATGGCAGGGTACGTGGATTGCAGGGGTGCGCGGGAAGTTGCACACGCGAAATGGCCGGGTACGTGGATTTCAGGGGTGCGCGGGAAGTTCCACACGCGATATGGCAGGGTACGTGGATTGCAGGGGTGCGCGGGAAGTTGCACACGCGAAATGGCCGGGTACGTGGATTTCAGGGGTGCGCGGGAAGTTCCACACGCGATATGGCAGGGTACGTGGATTTCAGGGGTGCGCGGGAAGTTCCACACGCGATATGGCCGGCTACGTGGATTGCAGGGGTGCGCGGGAAGTTCCACACGCGATATGGCAGGGTACGTGGATTGCAGGGGTGCGCGGGAAGTTCCACACGCGAAATGGCCGGGTACGTGGATTTCAGGGGTGCGCGGGAAGTTCCACACGCGATATGGCCGGCTACGTGGATTCCAGGGGTGCGCGGGAAGTTGCACACGCGATATGGCCGGGTACGTGGATTTCAGGGGTGCGCGGGAAGTTCCACACGCGATATGGCCGGCTACGTGGATTGCAGGTGTGCGCGGGAAGTTCCACACGCGATATGGCAGGGTACGTGGATTGCAGGGGTGCGCGGGAAGTTGCACACGCGAAATGGCCGGGTACGTGGATTTCAGGGGTGCGCGGGAAGTTCCACACGCGATATGGCCGGCTACGTGGATTCCAGGGGTGCGCGGGAAGTTGCACACGCGATATGGCAGGGTACGTGGATTCCAGGGGTGCGCGGGAAGTTCCACACGCGATATGGCCGGCTACGTGGATTCCAGGGGTGCGCGGGAAGTTCCACACGCGATATGGCCGGCTACGTGGATTCCAGGGGTGCGCGGGAAGTTCCACACGCGATATGGCCGGGTACGTGGATTGCAGGAGTGCGCGGGAAGTTCCACACGCGAATTGGCTGTGTGCTCCCAGGCATTACCTGTACACCCTCCACGGCCCCTGCAGGCAGCACACACCACAGGGAACTACCCTGCACACCTGCTCATGTCTCCCACCACCCCCACCCCCCATCCACCAGGGATACCCTCCACCAGGCCCCCACCCATGTCTCCCACCACCCCCACCCCCAGCACTGTGGGGAACCTGCCAGCAGGCCCCCACCCATGTCCAACCCATGTCTCCCACCACCCCCAACCCCCCATCCACCAGGGGCACCCTCCACCAGGCCCCCACCCATGTCTCCCACCACCCCCACCCCCAGCACTGTGGGGAACCTGCCAGCAGGCCCCCACCCATGTCCAACCCATGTCTCCCACCACCCCCAACCCCCCATCCACCAGGGACACCCTCCACCAGGCCCCCACCCATGTCTCCCACCACCCCCACCCCCAGCACTGTGGGGAACCTGCCAGCAGGCCCCCACCCATGTCCAACCCATGTCTCCCACCACCCCCAACCCCCCATCCACCAGGGGCACCCTCCACCAGGCCCCCACCCATGTCTCCCACCACCCCCACCCCCAGCACTGTGGGGAACCTGCCAGCAGGCCCCCACCCATGTCCAACCCATGTCTCCCACCACCCCCAACCCCCCATCCACCAGGGACACCCTCCACCAGGCCCCCACCCATGTCTCCCACCACCCCCACCCCCAGCACTGTGGGGAACCTGCCAGCAGGCCCCCACCCATGTCCAACCCATGTCTCCCACCACCCCCAACCCCCCATCCACCAGGGGCACCCTCCACCAGGCCCCCACCCATGTCTCCCACCACCCCCACCCCCAGCACTGTGGGGAACCTGCCAGCAGGCCCCCACCCATGTCCAACCCATGTCTCCCACCACCCCCAACCCCCCATCCACCAGGGACACCCTCCACCAGGCCCCCACCCATGTCTCCCACCACCCCCACCCCCAGCACTGTGGGGAACCTGCCAGCAGGCCCCCACCCATGTCCAACCCATGTCTCCCACCACCCCCACCCCCCATCCACCAGGGACACCCTCCACCAGGCCCCCACCCATGTCTCCAACCACCCCCAACCCCCCATCCACCAGGGACACCCTCCACCAGGCCCCCACCCATGTCTCCCACCACCCCCACCCCCAGCACTGTGGGGAACCTGCCAGCATGCCCCCACCCATGTCCAACCCATGTCTCCCACCACCCCCAACCCCCCATCCACCAGGGACACCCTCCACCAGGCCCCCACCCATGTCCCCCTGGCCCCTGGTCCTGACGATACACAATAATGGCAGTAATGGCCAGCATACCCAGCACAAACACCCAGGCAAGGATTGCATGCACCCACATAGTGAATGCAATCACATGACACAACCCCAAAGGCAAGTATGCAAAAGAACACATGTCCGCCACACACACATACACAATGGGTGCAAGTGAATGTCAAAACCCATATCATGACATGTAAGAAACCAAAGAAAAAATGACACAAGTGTAAGATAATATAAAAATGTATTAAAAACAAAAAATAAGTAAACTAATACAACTATCTGGCAAAGCAAATAAAAGGTCCATGTCCGAGAACAAAAATGAGAAACCAAAAAACAAAGGATAGAAAAATCAATAGATTTTGTCCAAAGCAAACACATGTAGTATGAAATCAAAGAAAAACCATTACGACATGGTGTAAACAATATGAAATTAAAAAAATGTATCTCCCAAAAAATAACAATATATACAGGAATGTTCAAGGGTCCATGAGCCCAACACCACTAATGAAACCTAATACTAACTAATTAAAAAAATATGTACAAAAAAGTGGCCATTGTCCAAGCGGTCCAAAATAATAAAAAGAAATAAAGGAAACCTAGCACTAACTAACTAAAAAACTATATACAAAGGCAGCGGGCTAGTCCTGCGGCTCACTTGGTGATGCTGGCCAGGGCATCCTCGAACTCCATGTCAATGTCCTGGAGGCGGGACTCAGTCCTGGCCCCGAGGTCTCGCAGGGACAACCCCATGTGCTCACCAAATTCCCTGCGAGCCTCCTCGAGGCACTCAGCCCGCCTCAATGCCTGATGCATGGAGATCTCCGCCCTGGCCATGGCGAGCCGCTCCTCTTCCGCCCGCTGCCGCTCCGCACCTATCCGCTGGCCAAACTCCTCCCACACGGAACACACCGCCATGCCAGGGTTGCCCTGCCCTCCGGCCGATGCCTGCCCCTCTGATCTTGATGGCCCTGAGCCATGATGCCTCCCACGTCGAGCCCGCTGCTGCCTCCGACGCCACTGCCTCTGCCAGCACGACGGCATCCAGGCTGATGGTAACCACCGACGCCGTCGTGCACGTGCCCTGCCCGATGATGCCGGCACATCTTCCATCTGCTGGGGTCCACTTGCTGTGTCGTCCACCCCTGCTGGACCTCCGACTCCCAACTGCGGCAGGGATGGGATCCCCACCGAGCTGGCTGCATTGGTCGGGGCAGGTCCACAGGGGGCCATGGTGGCATCTGGGCCGGAAGACGGCAAGGAGAACGACCGGTGGATAGCCTGCACAGAGGAGGAGAGGGCCGTCAGATTGGCCAACACATGCAGGAACCCCCCGAACATGGCCGATCCCAATTGGGCCACGTCGGCACGGTGCACTTCGTGATGACGTGCGTGCTCCTCCCGGGAAGCACGCACGGCATCACGAATCACAGCCGTGCGCATCGCGACCCCAATCAGGACCTGCTCCACGCGGCCAGGGGTTCCCACGGCCGCAGGTGGAGGGGAGTCAGTTGACATGGACATCCCGTCTACCTGCGGACGGGCCTGGGAAGGGGCATCCCTGCTGGTGCATGGTGGTGCACTCACAGGGTCAGGGACAGCGACATGCACAGGCACCTCCACGGTGACCTGTGCTGCCTCCTGCCCCTGGCCCTGGTCTGCACCACTTGCACCAGCAGGGATGCTCCCACCAGGCCCCATGTGTGCACCAGTGTCGGCCTCCTCCTCCTCTGTGCAAACCACCAACCTGGATGGCTCCTCACCGTCTCCCGCCGTAGCAGGCCCCTGTGGGGGCTCACCCACCCCTTCCGCTGCAGCCGTGGGGGCATCCCCGCCGCCTTGCTCCACAGCGCCGCCTCTGCCCTCTTCTTCACTAGCCGCTGCGTAGAGGGAGACAAAGGACACAAGCATCAGGCTACTGTACAATGGTCCCCTAGACAGGAAGCAATAGCAGATGAGCACCCCTGTCAAAGTACACTTCCATCATGTCCCTCCACAACACATGGGTCAGTCCAGGCAAAACACACACAGTAACAGGCATGGTGCATGCCATGCACATTTCCATGCATGTCCAATTGACTCTTGAAACATTCAATGATATGTAACTCACATGCATCATGGCTCATGCATATCACATGCACACACTTCACCTCAGTCACATCCATCTGGCCCCAATCACACCGAACACAGGCGAAACAAGGGTAAGTTGGGTGCGTCACTGAATCTGTGCATTGTCACACACATGTGTCATGTATCCATGGCATGCACAAGTCACAGACATGCAGGTCAGGCACACAGACATGGCTACCATATATATACCTGGCATCAGCACCCATCCTTCACCCCCATCCATGTCCAGGTACAGAGACTGGCATGCTCTCATGTCCCAAATCTGCATAGTGCTCCCCATGCCGCATTTCAACACATGCAACAACCATGTGGGTCACACATCACTGGTCGCACATGCATTACCATGATATCCCGGCACACATACATGCATACATGGCCCATGGCACACATACAGGCAAGTATCATAGAACCAGCACACCGCAACATGCCCTGTCTCACACAGTAATGCTTGGACACTTACCGCTCAACTCCAGACGGGTCTCCCTCTCAAGGATCTGGGCGTGGAGCGCTGGGCGTACGCGTTCCAGGACCCTCTTCTGGATGGAACTCATGCGGCCCCGGCCCCCCTCCACGAGGCGCCGGGCCTTCACAAGGGTCCTGGACCTCAAGTCCTCCCAGCGCTTCTTGATCTTCAAGACGTTGCGGGTTGCCACCCCCTCCGCATTGATGGCAACCACACAGTCGGCCCAGATCCTCTCCCGTCCTTCCTTGCTGGCGCGGGACGATCCAAAGAGGGCATCATACTGCCCCAGGACATGCTCCACCAGGACACCAACTTCGGTGGCAGTGAAGCTGGTGCCCCTCTGCCCCTCTGGCCTGGGGTTGCCACTGGTGCCAGATGTGGAAGTGCCCGACATGGCAACCCCAGAGGCAGGTGTGGGTGGGCAACTGGGTCCTGGGGCTGGGCTGTGGAGCGATGTAATCCCAGTTGGGAGTCTTCAGTTCCAGCAGGGGTGGACACAGCAACTGGACCCCTGCAGATGGCTGATGTGCAGGCACCAAATGGCAGGGCACGGTGGCAGCAGGCAGGCAGGCAGGCAGCAGCAGATAGCACGTGGGAGGCTGCTCAGGGCACTGGGGGGGCAGTAACTCGGCCTTCGGGGCAGGAGCGTGGTGTTCCGTGTGTTTTCGGGTGGCCAGCTTGATACGGAGTGATTTGGCACGTGAAATTCCTGCACGTCAGCGTGAAATCCGAGGAAAGGCCCTTAGCGCGTAAGTGCGTCAGCACGCATACGCGATTCTATTGGACCAGAGTCCCTCATCGCGTAAGCGCGTCTGACGTGATCCGCACGGGCGTTCCCCACTCAGCACGTGAAGACGGAGCACACGTGGAAATACTGCACGTCAGAGTGTCATCGCGTGTAATTGGCCAAAAGTGCGCGTACAGGCCATTGGCCTATGTACGTGTATTTCATCGCGTGTAATTGGCCAAAAGTACGCGTACACGCCATTGGCCTATGTACGTGTATTTCATCGCGTGTAATTGGCCAAAAGTGCGCGTACACGCCATTGGCCTATGTACGTGTATTTCAGGGGTGCGCGGCCACTTACACACGCAAGTACGTCAGCGCACCTGTATGCCTGCTGCGTGGGAATTTCCACACGCGATTGGAGTGGGAACTCGATTCCAGGGGTGCGAGGCTCACACGCTCGCCTACAACACGAGCAAGGCATTAATTTGCGCACTTTTCAATAAACAAGCCAGATGCCAGAATGAACATACCGTTCCTAGCAGCAGTGGCAGTGGGCTACCAAAGGAGGAGGAGGAGGAGAGTCAGGGCCAGAATATTCACACCCAGAACCAGCCTATTCGGGATGCCTGATGACCAGGTGTATGGGAGGTACAGGTTTCCAGCACACATCATACTGGACCTGGTCAGTGAGTGGGAGGATGACCTCACATCACCCACCCTGTGCTCCCAAGCACTCCGCCCCCTGCAGAAGGTCCTGAATGTACTGCACTTCTTGGCCACTGGATCCTTTCAGCGGACAAGTGCCATAGTGGGTGGTGTGTCACAGGCCACGCAGTCACGCTGCCTACACCAGGTCTTGAACATCATCACTGCACGGCCATCAGTCCGCAGGCACATATATCTCCCCAGGACTCATGCAGAAAGGCGGACGTGCATCCAGGAATTCTATGGTGTGGCTCAATTCCCCAAAGTGCTTGGTGCAATTGACTGCACACATGTGGCTCTACGTCCACCCAGGGCAACAGAGCACATCTATAGAAACCGCAAGCACTGGCATTCCATCAACGTGCAAGTTGTATGCAATGCCAAGGGAATAATCACATCAGTATATGCCAACTATCCAGGGTCCACCCACGACAGCTTCATCTACAGAATGTCTACCCTATGCCGGGACCTAGAGGCTGGCCAGCATGGAGATACATGGCTGCTTGGTGAGCATGAATGCCACTGCACATGCATGCATGTCAGATACTGGGTCATGACACAACACCACTAATGATACCCATCACCACCTCTGCAGGGGACAGTGCCTACCCTATCAGCCCCCACATGATGACCCCAATCCGGAACCCCACCACGCCACCCCAGGTAAGGTACAACACAGCCCACATTGCAACACGGGGCATAGTGGAGCGCACATTCGGAGTGCTCAAGTCACGCTTTTGCTCCCTTGACCGTTCTGGCGGGCAGCAGTTATATGCTCCCCGAATAGTGTGCAGGATCATAGTGGCAGCATGTGTCCTGCACAACGTTGCAACACGCCGGGGCCTGCCCGTGGACATGGTGGTGCCCCCACATCCACAACCACATGCACGCCCGCTGCGCATGGGAGGGGAAAGGGCACGGGGGGAGGCAGCCCGTACGCAACTGGTGGCCAACTTCTTCACCTAGGAATCACAGTGCTGGCTAGTGCACACTGCTCTGGCACATACCATCTGACAATCAATGATGACACTACCTGACAATGTCTGAAAATTACTTGACAAGAAACTGTCAGATACACATCAGCCTGAGATTGTTAACATGGAAGTGTCAATATGTGTGCACCCCTAGCTACACATACACCAGCAATGCATCACAACGCAAAGACACAACTCCATCAATCAAATATGCATTGCCACAGGCGATTCACTACATGACAACATTGCCATGTCACCCATTCCCTTCACAGTCCCGCCACTGAAGACACCATGTCATGGTATGTGACAGCAAACAAACTGGCCATCACAACATGACACCAGTGTCACAAATAGCAGTGCCCCAAATGGAACATAGCCGCACTTGAGCAGCTAACCGCCCTGGAGCCACTACTACACACCTGTGTAAGAGTAATTTCAATCAAATTACACACCAACCCACCCTGAAGCCCACCCAAACAAGACACAATGGCCCTCATTACGACCCTTGCGGAAATCGACTGACCGGAGCGCCACAGCGTAAATAGCGTTTCCGCCATTGCACGAAGGAGCAAAGTGCGGCCCATTCCGACCCATCGGGCACGAGCACCACGGCATGGCGGAAGTGCTAAGTCCGCGATGGCGGAAAAGACCCCAAAACGGCCCACACCGCCGCCGTACGGGGCCCCAGGTGCAATACCGCCACCCCTCCTAGCGGTCACCGCAGTGTGCGCCTACCGGAAAGTACGGTGGCCGGAAATATACGGAAACGGAAGTTAAAACACGGGCCCGGAACGGGAAACATCCCGGCGTACACCTATAAATACACTAAAACCACACAACCACTAAAAACACTACCCTGAGACACACCCCACCCCGTCAACCACCCTAGCGAAACCAAGAAAAATGGGAAAAGCAGCGAAGAAAGCGTGCGACCGCAAGCGGCAGGTCCACTTCTCCCGTGAGGAACTCACCGTGCTAACAGAGACCCTCCAGGAGAATGCTGCCGTGGTCTTCTCCACGCAAATGACCAGGACGGCACTTGCAAACAAGAAGGCCATATGGGCTCTGGTGGCACAGCGGGTAAGTGCGGTGGGGACCGCACCCCGCACCCCACAGCAATGCCGCAAGCGATGGGACGACCTGCGGATACGCGTCCGCAGCATACTCTCTGCCAACCGCAACATTGCCACAGCCACCGGGGGAGGTCCTGAATCACCCATCAAGTTGACCCCCTGGGAAGAAATCTGTGCCTCCACCATCGGAATGGAGAGCATTGAGGGAGTCGGAGGGATGGAGAAAGGAGTGCAGACATCCGAAGATTCAGGTAGGTGGGCCAGATATAACAAGCCACACAGTCCATCCATGTGAAGCACCATGCGTCCACATAGTGCAACAGAAACACATGTCCAGGATAAGGTCCACACACATCGGCCTGATAGCGCACGTTAAAACCCACAATAAATACATAAATAATTAAAAACCCCTAATACACGCACTACACGTGCAGCAGGCACACCCAAACTGCAGGCTGCCAAACAACTGCACCCTCACTCCACACACAAATCAAAGCACCTCCAAGGCCCCGACCCAAATCACCCTCAGGTACCACCCCAAAGCATGTGATACAATGCCATTCCAATTCCCACAGACCCATCAATAACCCTCGCCCTCCTTTACTCCACCACAGGGTCCGATCCAAACGACGAGCCACAGGACACCCCTACCAGCACACCTGCAAAGAGGGCCAAGACCAACGGCCAGAGACCCTCCACCTCAGCTGCACGCATCAAGACACGGCAGCAGCACAAATCAGGTGGTAGCACAGAGGAGGGAACATCAACAGGCACCCCAGCAGCCAGCATGGCCACAACACCACCACCACAGGTCCCCCCAATGGATGCCACAGAAGGCACTGCCTCTGGTGGCAGCAGCACCATAGGTGACACCCCATTGATGGCAGCATGCTCGGACACAGAAGACGGGGATGTCGAGGTCAGATCCATCCATGACCTGTCCCAATCCCCCTGTCTGTCCCATCCCGTACAACATGAGGATACCACGCAGGGGCAGCCACAAGACGACGACTGGCCATCCCCCCCAAGCCCTGTGGCAAGGCAACATGAGGACAACAGCCCCTCTGTGACACCCCCGCAAATGGGCATGGCCCAGCAGAGGCAACAGTCCCTCGACAAGTTAATCGTCCAACAGCAGCAAATGGCCACACTCCTCAAGGACCATGCCGATGAATGTGGGGGCACCAAGGCAGACATAGAAACATCAACAGAGACACTTAGGGCAGAAATGGAGAGATGTACAGAGACGCTAAGGGCACAAATTGAGAGTAGCACCGAGAGCCTGAGAGTCCAAATGGAGAGTAGCACCGAGAGCCTGAGAGTCCAAATGGAGAGAAGCACCGAGAGCCTGAGGGGGCAACTGCATGCGACGTCCAAAGACGTATGTGCCGAACTTGCCGCAGTGCGCCGTGTGCTCACTGAGCTCTCGCAAACCCTTAGGGACATGCATGGACGTGAGCAGGCAGACACATCATCCGTTGCAAGTTCCGTCCAGGGCAGCCCCCAACGTAGATCAGGGAGGAACCTGCGCTCCACAGGCAGGGGTGCCCCTGATACCCGCAGAGGGGGCTTGCAATAGCGACAGGCCACTGACAATGAGCATCTTTGGACACTGGTGTTCGGGTGGGAGGTAGGAGGGTGGAGGGGGTGTGTTGGGCTCACTTGGGTGGCGGGTCGATAGGGTGTTCAACATGATATCACATATGCCATAAAAAGTGCACGATCACCCAATGAGATGTGTGGACATTGATCTTTGTGTACTAGGCCATCATAGGCGTACAGTCCATATTGTGCATGTCCCAGACACACGCAATGCCACGAGTCCCGTGTCCATGTATCAGCCCCCAGGCGTGAGTGCTAGAAGCATACATCAATGAGATGCTGACGGATGTCACGGCCCTCCGGTGCCTCGCAGACTCCTTGAGGTGCTGCCACATCCCCACCCTCATCATGACCATCATCCGGTGCTTGCAGTTCAGCGTCAGGGGGCATGGGCACATTTCTACGTACGCACATGTTGTGGAGCATGACACATGCCATGACCATCTTTGCAACCCCGCCAGACCTGCTGAGGCAGCGGAAACGAGTCTTCAGTAGGCCGAATGCCTGTTCTATGACTACACGGGTACGTGAGTGGGCATGGTTGTAGTCCTCCTCATGCAGGTCCCGTGGGTTCCGGACTGGTGTGAGGAGCCATCTCTTCAGTGGATATCCAGCATCACCTGTATGTGGACGATAAACGTAGGATGTGGAATGCCATTGATACGTACGCACACCCCCCCCCCTTCCTGCCAGTACATTGCCAAATCACATACCCCACATCATCATGCATGCAATGAGACTCACCGAGTAGCCAGGATCTGTACCCTGCGTGTCGCTCCATGTAGCGTGGTATGGTAGAGTTCCTCAAGACCATGGAATCATGGGTTGATCCAGGGAATCGGGCACAACAATGCGTAATGATCCTGTTGGAGTCACACACCATTTGTACATTCAGGGAATGAAATTGTTTTCGGTTGCGGTACTGGGCCTCCATGGCATGTGGGACGACCAATTCAACATGGGTGCAGTCGATGGCACCAATGCAACCCGGTATGCCGGCAAGTGCATGGAATCCCACTTTTGTGTTCGTAATTTCCTGCTCCGAGCGTGGTAGGGAGATGTAGTCGTCTGCGTGCTGCAGGAGGGCATCGAGCACTTGGAATAGTGTCCGTGAAAACAGTGGCTGTGATATGCCATGCAACTGTCCGACTGTGTGCTGGTAGGTGCCTGTGGCCAGGAAGTGGAGTACAGACACCACCTTCAGTAGGGGTGGGATTGCGGTTGGGCTATCTATCATGCTGACTAGGTCAGCCTGTGTCATGTCCACAATGGCGGCTATGGTGTCCCGGTCCAGACGGTAGAGGGTGTGGATCTGCTCATCAGTGAGGTTGAACGGATGTGCTCGGAGGCGTGGGATTGCGGGCTGCCTGCGTGGTGGTAGTGGCTGTGCTGCTGGGCCTTGCTGGCCCTGCCTTGGCCTCCTCCTCCTCCTGCGTCTCCTCCGTGCGGCTGGTTGTAGTTGTTGTTCGTCTTCTTCTTGGAGTCGGAGCACTTGCAGTGCTATCAGGTCCCCCAGGGCCAACATCGCGAGTCCTGCCGGTAGCATTTCGCTGTGGTTGTGGGAGGAGACTGGCTGTGCAATTTATGTGTTTTCAGGCTGTATGGCCTCCACCTGTGGTGATTGATTCCACCTGTGCAAACGGCTCTCCCCTTTGGCCGAGCACGTCCCGCGCACTACGCTGCAATTCGGGTAATGGTATCTTGCTATTGCAATCATGTATTTGTACCCGATGGGCGTGTAAGATTGGTTGATATGTTCATTCTGCTGTGGTCCCATTGTTTCCCATACTATCTGTGCAGTCGCGAACGGACTTGTGAAGGGTCAGTGGAACGTAGTACTCGAGTAACGGTGGGCCCTCATGCATCACTGTACCGAGTTGCAACGACGGGCGGGGCGTCCCATTTGTGGCTGAAGGCAGTTGCCATTTTCACACACAGCCGCACTCGATGGAATAATTAGTGATTTCAAACGGCCACAGATGCCTTTTCGACGTGATGTTGCAAATGAGGAATTCGAAGGGCGGCGCTTTCGGTTTCCAGCTAGCGGCGAGGAGATGCCCACAGGTCTGACTGCAAATGTAACGTTCTATTGTTCTATGTCCTTGAGACAGGGCCCATGGCGAGGGAGCAATGATTGATATGAATAGTTTGGGATGCGCAATAGCTACGTGGGCGATGAGGCCGGCCATTCCCAAATACATGTTACTTCACAACACTGGATTTACGGGCTGGGGCACTGTGGATGTAGCAGGCTGCATTACGCACAGACTCAATGGACGTTTCTAATGTCATGTGAGTAATAATTCAGGCGTTTTGATCCCGGGATGAGGGAATGATGAATGGATGCATGGGCAGGTGATTTGGTGCAGAGTTTGCCATGTACAGGGCTTCTTGGGATCTATCCGCCTCCCCTACGCTATGTGATGCAGGGCTGCCATAGTGGGACCATCGTCTATCTGGCCTTGTTGAGCCCTCCCTGTCTCGACGCGCCCTCAGACACTTGTGTCCATGCACGTTAACATTCCCATCTGATGGATTCTGTTTTGGCAGACGCATGCACAGGTACACTCGTTCGTGATGGTGTTTACACCTAGGTATAGATGGTTATGAGTCGCAAGTGGCTTTGGGGTGTTGATGATCCTTTGGAGTGGGCTGGCATGCATATGGCTGTGGATTTCGTGTGCTCATTGAAGTGAGTTGTTCGAATGTAGTTCTGATGGCCATTCTGTTCTTGTTCTTTTCTTTTGGTTGACAGGTATCTCCTCCCCTTTTGCCACTGCCATCTGTATGCCACTCCTGCAGATGGATTTTACTCCCGACACCTGCTGCTTCGTGTTAATCGGTGGAGCAGCATTACGATCTTATGGGACGATCGCCAGTGGCCCACATGCCCTTACGCAGTACTGGTGGCTCGGAGCAACATTTCGGCCTTTCAGCTGGACTAGTGCCTCCCCATTGGGACGGCCCTGCGGTTGTGTGCGCTTCCTTTTTGCCTTTTCGTACGTGATTGTGGCTCTGTGTACCATGATGGGACAGGGCGTCACACAAGTAGTGGCTGGTCTTTTCTTGCGGATGCAGCCCACAATGGTGAAATGTGTTTTGGAGTTCATGGCCTGATGGCTGTATGGGCTTGGTGATTTTGTTGTGCATTAAATTTCTATTCTGATTTGGGCCGTGTAGCGTTTTTCTTTGCAAGTGATGTGGCATGTGCCTATATGTGGGGCGATGTATTGTGAGGAGATCTGCATTGGGTTCCTGCTTCGGGGTTTAGTTGCGTGGTACTGTGCTGGGCGCGTTTGCCTACTGAGCCCGTGAGGTCAGGGATGGGGGCTGCCTATATGACAGTTTGGATGTTGTCATGCTCAGGGGCGGGGGATTGGGTTTTGTGTGACAGATGGCGGTCAGCCAGGTGGACTGGTGGAATGTTGTTATTTTCGGAATGTTGCTGGTCACAGGTGCCTGTGTTTGCGTGCGTTTCGGGGGGGGGACTGTGGTCATGTCCATTGGGATGGCTTCTGTATTCGTGCCATCTGTGCCCTGCAGCTCCCATTGGCCCCTGTTGTGTTTCTTTTGTTCGTTGGCATGCATGGGTGCTTTGTACATTTCAATGGTTGCATTGTGACTTCATTGCACCTACAGGGAGTTGTACTTTGTGGGCAGGGAGCGGTGTACAGGCACTCAGTGGGGCCGTTTACGGTTGATTCGCGATGCCGTACTTCTCGCCATGGCGGAATGGTCCATTCCGCCATGCCTGATGGCGTTAGGTACATGTCCGCTAGGGTCGGAATTGGCGTACCGTTGCACCATGGTGGTGTTTGCGGTTTGGCATGGCGCGCGCGCGCGTGCTTAGTGCAGTTAGCGTTGGCGTTCACTACGGTGTCGCTAATGGCTTCGTACTTTGCGGTGACGGGTCATAGTCGCACCGAGCGCTATTCGATGGCGGTATTGCATTTCCGCCATCGTTTTCCCCTTTCCGCCAGGGTCGTAATGAGGGCCAATGCATGTAATCAATGGTAGTCTCATTACCTGATTCTGCTGGTATGTCCTCACCGTCCAGATGTACAGTGATGGCGCCATGCAAAAGTGTCAGTGCACATCTACCGACATGTAGTCTGACTCCAGAGAGTATGCCCTTGTGAAGATCTGTGTGAAATACCTGCAAAACATGCGCAACATATGTAAGTAGAGGCACATATCAAACCATCATGCATAGTTAGGTGCAACAACAATGTACACTATGAATGTCTACACAGTATTGACTATGGACTGGCCAACAGCTCATGGGAGTCCAATGTCACCGTGTAATTTGCTGTCACTTGGGCACACCCTTTGCAAGCCCATGGAAACGGAAGCCGGAGGGGTGTGGATGTCTGCTACCCAAGCATCGAAACCAAACTCAGGACAAGCCTGCATGTGCCCAGCCACAATACAGTGTATGCCCAGGTACCCACACAAGGCAACACTCTTGCAAAATAAAAATAAAATTGAGAAAAAATGGCCATGAAAGGGCCGGCGGGGGGGGGAGGGGCACCTATGAGGTCCGAGGACAGGATGCACGCCACAATCCACCTGTGTGGATCATGGGAAACTAAAACACCCCATAGGCTCGTGGCCCACACGGCTACTCTGTTGTGGGAGATGAGTCGCTATGGCTCTGGCCAGACCCTGCAGCTGACTCTGGAGGTGGGGGAGCTGCCTCAGAAGATGGTGTGACAATGGGAGGCAGCCCACGCAAAGCACGAGTTTGCTCCTCCATGGCTGCAAGCAGGCGGGTCTGGTAGTTCTGGTTCTGGGTTATAATCATGCGGAGGTCCCCATGCAGTAACTCCCGGGATGACCTGACCTCCGCACGAGTTGCCTGCATCTCGGCCGAGAGCGTCCGTGTCAGACGCTCCAGCTGCTCCTCTGTCCTTCTATGGGATGAAGCCTCAAGCTCTAACAGGGTCGACCTGAGGTGACGGAGTTCTTCCCTCAGGCCTTCCCTGTGGCGCTGGGACTCCATGGAAAGTGATTCCCGCAGAGTCGCCAGTGCCGCCCGCCTGTCCATGTTGGACGCCAACATATCCTCCCTGTGTGCCTGGCAGATGGACTCTGTAGCCTGCTCCAGTCACTCCATCAGCCTTTCTGGGGGGACAATGGAAGTGGCCACCCTATCCATGGCCTGTGCAATCATCTCGGATGATGCTGCCTGTTGGGTGGCCATACCGTAGATGGATTGCTCCCAAACGGTATTGCCAGGTGGCATACGGCCACCACGTTGACGGGCACCACACCTGCCTGGGGCAAGGCGGACTGCGCCTTGCTGTGCCGGCAAGGCCTCAGGCTGCAGGACTGCATTCCCTCTCTGATCTGCAGCCCCAGGAACAGGATCAGAGATTGGGTGGTGTGGCCCTGCATCCGTAACCACCGGAGGCTGATCTGCCGACACTGACATCCCCATTGAGGGCAATGGCCCGGCTGCAGGTGGGTCGGACAGAGGAGATTCTCTCCCAAGAACACTCACCTGCGACTGCACATAGGTGTCATCCTCCGAGTCTACACCTGAATACTGCTCGGGGGAGGAACCCCCAGAGACACCCCTCGACAGCACGACCTGCAGCACTTGTGGATTTTCACCCACAAACACACCACGTCCCTCACTTGTGGAAGGTCGGCCCGGGTTGCCCTCCTGGGACGGGTCAACCACCACATCCCCAGCATCAACAAGTGCTTCGTCCCCTGCAAAGACATGAAAGAGAAAAATGGAAACAGGCATTAGCACCATGGCATGCAACAAGGGCTGATGAACAACAGAGGCAGTAGTTCTACGACACATGTCCCACATGACTGGGAGACCTCCTATGCATTCACCATCACTGGGTCTGTAGGGGAGGCTCAGGGCATACAATGTACAGATTGGAGAGCAACGCCTGCTCACCATGCTGCCTAGCACTGCCATCACACATTGGCCGGTGATTGCCATGTCAAAGGCACATGCCATCACACACATGGCATGTGACATAGCCACCAACTGAAGAGGGAGAGGAGGGCTACTTTTTTGAATTTCAACCACTCTGGTCCTGACATTGCATCGTCACATCAATAAGTAAACATGTTGTACATGGATCTGCTAGTCCAAATTGGCCACGATGCACAGTGCCGTGTCTACATAAACAAAATGCAGTAAACAATGTGATTCCACCTCCCCATCACCTGTAAAGGATTCATATTGCATTCGTGAAGCACCGGTCCAGAAATGTATGAAGGTACAGCGGAGCACTGAGGGGTGGTGGGGCAGAAGGGGATGCCAGTCAACAATCCTACTGGTGCTGGTGTCATTCATGTCACGCAAGTGCAGGGGTGGGTGGCACAATGAAGTGCAAGGGGAAGTGGCGGCTGGAAGTGCTGTACAAGGTAAGTAGGACTTGACGTCAAGGGCAGATGGTGTTAGGCGCAGACAAGTGCTGGGGGGGTGGCCTATAGGGGTACAGAGACAATCATGCAGTGCTGTGGGCTCGGAGGGGACAGGGGAGGTACACACTGCATCTGGCTCGGCAAGGTCCTTGCAGATTTCTATGTGTCCTGCAGAGTTGTCACATGCCGCAGATATGTGCCCTTGGATTGGGGATCTCATCTTGGTGAAAAGGGTGAGGCGCTATTGCCTTTGGAGCATGTGGCAGGCCAGTTTGCCAGAGGATGGCCATGATGCAGGACATTCCCTCTCTGCCACCCGGCACCTGTGGTTTGGGTTCACAAGATCCGAGTCATGCCAGGACTCTGCATTGGCATGGGGCTTCAGACAGGTGGTCATGACCGTGGCAAAGACATCCAGTGTACCTGACATGGAGTGGAGCATGGAGTGGGCCCTGTCAGGATGGGAGTGAGCCTAAGGGGGAGCTGGATGGGGGGGAGATTTTGGCAGCATGAGCCTCGACTGACACACACTTCATGGGTCGGAATACCAAGAAGGTGTGTGACAGTGGTGAGGGTGGCTTTGCCTGTGGGGTGGTGAGGGTGAGCTGGGAGGAGAGGAGAATGTGATCACTCCAGGAGAGAGGAGTGAAGAGATGGACGGAGAGGGGAAAGTCAGATGAGATCAGAGCATCAAGAGTGTGCCCTGCAGAATGAGTAGGGACAGACGGGAGTCTAGAGGGTGAGAGGGAGTTGCTGAGGTCACAGAAAGGTCACGTGGGGGCGTCAACAAGCATGCAGGTGGATGCGTACAGCACCAAGGAAGAGGATTTCTGTGTCTGGGGACATGAGTGAGGAGGAGAGGTGAGGACACTCAGAAAGGAAGTAGTACATTTGACCAGTTTTCCCAGACACAGTACGCACTGTTTGAGAATGTCAAGGTGTGGTGGAGAGAGACGTCACACAAGCCATTCCAGAGTGGAGTAGGTCTAAGTAGGAGTGACAGTGGCAGGAATACCCTCAGGGAAGCCAAGGGCACACCCCCCCTGCACAGTAGTGGCGGGCCAAGGAGAGGGTCTCCTGAACATCAGGTAGGAGTGTGTGAAGGATGCAGACAGAGCTGGCCGTCAGACATGTTTCCATGAGACCAAGGATGTCAAGGTGCATAACCTCATGTAAGTGACAGATATCGGAGGAATGCCTGATGCAGCCGCAGTGAAAGGAGTGTAATTGTGGAGGAGGTTGACAGCCTTGTAGGACTTACGGGGAGTGCTAGAGATCAGAGGTGCAGCATGTGTAGGAGTTGGCGTGGGAGGCGGAGAAGGTTCATGGGAGGGTGCAGGGAGGTAGTGCAGGATTGATGAGGAGAGAGGAGGGGGGACAGCAGGAGAGGTAAGGAAGTTGATGAGATGTGGGTAGCATTTCTCAAGGAGATTGAGGTTGGCCTAAGGGCCTTGGACTGAGACGCTCCCATTACCATGCACATCAATAGTGGCCTCTGAGGATTGGAAGGAGGCCAGGAGTACACCCCAACGGGTCCCACCATTGATGGTGGAAGAGGAGCAAGGAGAGAGGACAGGGACCATGTGAAGGGTCTATGGGACAGGCAAAGGCATGTATGAGCAGATGTCAGTGAGAGTTAGCTTTGAGTAGGCTCAGATGCACTGGTCAGCAATAGGGTGGGTCGCATTGGAGGGCAGGGTGCCCTCATTTGACTTTTGGTAAGCAGGTGTCGTGAGTAGGGCACGATGGTCTGAACTGTAGAAGTCATGGAAGATAGACCATGAAGAGCAGCATGGAGTGTGAGGGAATGGGGCTCGAAACCAGACGGTACCAAAGCCCACAGGTAGGAGGTGGATGTCAAGGCAACATCCACAGTATGACAGCATGTTGGTTGGCATTTATATACAGAGGACGCATTAGCATGTGGTATCATTGCATGTCAGGCATGTGAAGATGAAACTTGAATGGCTGGGGGAAAGTATAGGAATGGTATGTAAGACATCAGATGAATAGACAGGGGAGTATGAGCAACAATGTAGTGACAAAATGACAAATCAAGGGCAACTTCCATGGTGTCGGGCCATATGTGCACTGTTGCCAGTAGGGATAGTGCTGTGGGCAGATGGTGTTGCACTGAACATACTGGATGAGGCACATGGGTGCCACTATCAACTCTGCCACACACCCCCTTGACAGGCACCCAACATGAATGCTTCACACACACACCATGCACATGGATAATACACACATGCATGTGCACTCACCGGATGATGCCTCGTAATCAGGGAGATCTCCCACACCTTGGAGTTGTCCCTCAGTGACGTAGGATCCAGCTACGGACTCGTGTGGTGTGAGTTCTATTTCCTGTGCTGGGGACCCACCTCCAGTCACCAAGGTTGCGGCATGACTTGAGGCCAGCTTATCCTTTGCCCTGCGCTTAAGGTCATTCCAGCGCTTCTGGCAATCACTAGCTGTGCGCCTCACTACTCCAAGGGCACTTATTCTGTCCGCAATGGTCTGCCAGTGTGCCTGGCGTCTGGCATGTGTGGTCTTGGACCCTGCAACTATGACCATTTCCCTATCATGATCTGACACATACTGAACAAGTGCATTCAGTTCGGCGTCTGTGAAGCTTGGCTTCCTTGATGGGCCGGACTGTGCAGCCGTGCCTGGGGCATCAGCCTGTGCCGGACGTGCACTCTTCCTCTTGCGCTTGGAAGGGGGTGGGGATCCAGAGTGTCCTACGCCGCTGTGGACACTAGGGGCAGGAGCCGTGGTGGACTCAGTAGTGGGTGTGTGAGATTGCCCACTCAGCATGGGAGTAGGTGCAGGCATTGGGGGTAGTGGGATGGGGTCAGGCCTGATCTGAGGTGCATGAACTAGGACCGACACAGTCTTGGCAGGGTGTATGAGAGGTGGGGTGGATGGAGCCACACCCTGGCTACGGGGGCCAGCAGATGACCTATCTGGCATAGATGCGCGTGCCCTGATGACACCAATGTGCACCGGTGCACGTGCAATGGACCTGCTGACCTGGATGTCAGCGATGGGATCACCCTCGGACAGGTCTGGTGCCACAATGGCCTGGTCCGACAAGGGCTGATCAGGGTTGGTATCAGCCACATGACTCTCAACTGGGGGTGGGGGGGCGGCATGGGTGTCCCTGACTGGTCCTCCAGACTGGGGGGGACAGGGGCACCCTGCAAGTCACAACCACGTCCCCTAGTGGATCCTCCACGGCCACCACGTGTGGCTCGGCCACCTTTGCCACCCTTACGGCTTGCACGCCTCCCAACCATGGCACTGATGGTATTGTGCGTATGGGAGTCGGTGTGCACAATTGTCCTGGGCAATTGGGTGTCAAAGGGGTTGGGTACCAGATGGTATTCGTACCCTAGTGCAGTGGCAAGGCTATATGACACCCCTGGGGAAAGATGACGGGTCACGCAACGCACAGGCACCCCAAAAAAGTTAAGGAACGTGCACAATACCCCTCCTAGACCACGTGTGCTGATGGAAAACCCTGCACTACGCTGTGGCATCCAGTAACACAATGAACGTATGCGTGTCACACGCAGCCTAGAATGACCTCTGAAGGGATAGGCTACACACGGGGCAAGCACAGAAGTTAGATACGTGCGTGACTCACCGTCTGCCAGGTAAAAGAGCGTGAAAAATGAGCGCGTTTGGTTGGCAACACCCCCGCCAAAAGAAGATGTGTACGCTGTCTGAGGAGACAGGACAACAGTAGAAGGGGACACTGTTTGAGGGAACAGGCCCAGGTAAACCAGTACAAGAGGAAAAAGAGAAAAAGCTGTCAGAGGTAACAGGGAGTACGAACTGGAAACGCCGTGAAGTAAATCGCGTGTGAAACGACAAGAAGTACAGAATTCACCCACTCGCTCTCCACGAAAAGCACGTACAAGGAAATGGTGTTCAACACTACCTTATATACAGGCCCACACGTACAGCGTCACTTACGGCGTGTACGTGCTTGGCCCATGTTCACCAATCACACGCTTTGTCACTCCTGCGTGTGGATCCTTTTTCTCCAATCACACGCTTTGACACTCCTGCGTGTAGCTCACTTTTCACCAATCACACGCTTTGTCACTCCTGCGTGTAGATCAATTTTCACCAATCACACGCTTTGTCACTCCTGCGTGTAGATCCATTTTCACCAATCACACGCTTTGACACTGCACGTGCAGGTAACTATAGACGCACATATGCTGGTGACGGGTTTTCGCGCGATTCGCTGAGTGTGGGGTTTTCACGTGCAAAATCACTCCCTATCAGGCTGTCCACGCGTTCAAACACGAAAGACCACGCTCCTGGCCAGGAGGCCAAATTACAGTCCCCCAGAGCCCTGAGCACGCTCCCACCTGCCATCTGCTGCTGCCTGACTGCCTGCTGGCCACGTGCCCCACAGTGCTGGTGGGTGGGGGTGGTGGGAGACATGGGTGGGGGCCTGGTGGAGGGTGCCCCTGGTGGATGGGGGGTGGGGGTGGTGGGAGACATGGGTGGGGGCCTGATGGCAGGTGCCCCTGCACTGCTGGGGGGTGGGGGTGGTGGGAGACATGGGTGGGGGCCTGGTGGAGGGTGCCCCTGGTGGATGGGGGTGCAGGGGGACATGATCAGGTGTGCAGGGTAGTCCACTGTTTTGTGGGCTGCCTGCAGGGGCCGTGGAGGGTGTACAGGGTACACCTGTGAGGGCCCACCCAGCCTATTCGCATGTGATGATTCCCACGTACCCCTGTAATACACGTTCCCTGGCCAATCGCGTGTTGAACTTCCCGCTACCCCTGTAATACACGCACCCTGGCTGTTCGCGTGTGATAATTCCCGCGTACCCCTGTAATACACGTTCCCTGGCCTATCGCGTGTTCTACTTCACGCGTACCCCTGTAATACACGTACCCTGGCCAATCGCGTGTTGAACTTCCCGCTACCCCTGTAATACACGCACCCTGGCTGTTCGCGTGTGATAATTCCCGCGTACCCCTGTAATACACGTTCCCTGGCCTATCGCGTGTTCTACTTCACGCGTACCCCTGTAATACACGTACCCTGGCCAATCGCGTGTTGAACTTCCCGCTACCCCTGTAATACACGCACCCTGGCTGTTCGCGTGTGATGATTCCCGCGTACCCCTGTAATTCACGTTCCCTGCCTAGTCGCGTGTAGTACTTCCCGCGTACTCCTGATTTGAAGATTGCCCGCTTTGCTTTCCTTGTTTGCCTGCCCTGTGAAGTGGTCCAGGGTTAGCGCAGCCCTTAGCGATGATTTAGCGATTTTGATGGCTTTTCCTTGCGCGAGGGCGTTCTTGGGGGCGTTACTGGCGCTGCTGCAGGCTCGCTGCGATTCTCTGCGCCACGGCTGGTTTGGGAGCATGAAATCCATGAATACGCTGTGCGCGGAAATCAGTTTTAGCGCACGTGCCTGGCGCAGACTATCGCAGGCGCACGCTGTGCGCCAGCCGCGTGCGCTACTTGTGCGCTGGATTCTATGAATTACCCTGTTACAGTGCCTCAGGAATAAGGCAGGAATTGGACTACTGTTGGGGGAATGGTGAGATTCACTATAAACACACAAGACGATCCACAAGAATTTCTAATGTACTTACTGCAAGTACTGAAAAGCAATAACATACCTAAAAATTGAATCTTCCAGATTTCATACATGTGGAAACATACATGCACTCTCTGCAGCCATGTGGGACAGGAACATGTCCCTAATGAGCGCTTTGTGTATCTATCTATACCTAACTGTGTATTCATTCCATTTCAACAGCTGGTACAAAATTCAAACCATGACATATTATATGCTACTTGCAAATCAGACAATCGTTCCACCTTACATATACAATCACATAGCCAATAGGTAATACTAATGCTTTTACGATACAATGCAGATGGTACCAAAAACACAATAATCATTGAGGGACACTTTTAGGCATGCCACTTGTTCCAATAGGCAGTCATTCACAGCCAATAGTTTTAACTTCTGTTAGTTTGTCAAAGTGGATGTTGACAAACTGAATGTTGTCATGTGGATATGTGTTGAAGCCAAGAACTGCACCAACTGCTCCGTTAACTAAACATTATTCTACATCAAGGTTATGATTAGAATTACTCTGCAGTTTAGGCACAAAGTTCTAATTTTCTCCAATCAGCTGTGTTAGAAATAGATGTCTGAGCTATTTAGTTGTTGAAAAATAGGGAGTGGCATGCCATGCACTTGTAGTTTGTCTGTTTTTTCGAACATTGTCTCATTGAATTGACTACAGCTTGCAAGGGTGGTATTAATGACATGCATTTATACTTTGTTGAATTAATTGTTCCATTACATCAGGAGCAGATGTCTTTTGCCCATGTAGCTCATCTATTAGTCTACTATTTAAGATGGATTTTGAATCTTTAGTAAGTAGACAAGTTCTAATGCTTTTTAAAATGTTAGCATGCATGAGGTCTGCAGAATGACACATGTTTTGAGTTAGTTCTCTGTACTGAAAATGTTGGCAGAGATGTACATTTCCAATGCTGCCAAGTGTGTTATGCCGTTGTTTGTGCCCTAATGTTTTCAAAATTGGTTCACATTTTACTGGTGTTAACTGTAGAAGTTGTCCGAAAACAATAACATGTTTTCCTCCAAACAGTTTTTAGGACTTCTTGTATTCTGGGGTGAATTAAAGCCAACATGAGGTTTCAAACCATGCTTATATCATCTATTAGAACTTTCATTTGTTTCAGAATTTTGCAAACTTCAGTGGCAGCTTCTGCTGATAATGTGTAGTATTCTAATTTGTTTTGGTGTTCTACTTGAAGGAGCATTAGTCGGTTGTTTGTTAAGTTTTGTAGAAATGTGCTGATTATTTTAATTAAGAATGTTTTACCAGAACCAGATTTACCACTTACATACAGGTGCAGAAGTTTTTTACAGCTGCACATGTTAGTTTCATGTTTAAAACCACGTCCAATTTCTTGAATGATTTCTAGATAAATGGTGAGTTGTTCATCATTTAGCTGTGATTCCAGAACTCACAAGTCTTCCTCAGATGTTTGATATTGATACATGGTATTTTCTACCTCAGTCATGGCTATTTCTGCTTTATTTAGAATGAGTGGTTCTCCAAGTGGGTCTTGGCTTCCTGTAAGGGAAGGTTGACTTCCCTTAGGAGTGTCTTTGTCGTGTTAAGCTTCAATTTCTTCCTCTTGTTGGCGTTCATTGTCTAACATTTGTTTATATTGTTTGAAATTGTTGTTTGTTATACTTATTTCATTTGCCGTGAATGCAGCTTCAAATGAGTCATAGTCACCTAATAATTATTTTTCTTTTCTCCGAGGTTCAAAACTTGGGAGTAGTGGCATGTAATACAGTTCTCTATGCTGTGGAGATTTAAATGATACCTTTATGGGATTAATTAGACAGGCTTTGGTGGTTTTCACTAGGCTTCCTTCACTAGTTGAGACTGAATATGTGCCTGTTGTCTCATCTGGTGTGACATTGTTTTTGTAGGAGTAGTTTTGGGCTATGTCGTACAAGCAAATGTTTTCCAAAGCAGTACTTCTGTTTGGGTAGTATGTGTCAATTCATTATTTTTTTTAAATGTCCTGCTTGTTGGGGTCATTTGTGCCTATTGTTTCTATCTCTTGGTAGGATTTTAATATTCTTTTTTGGCATGAAGCTGGACCAAGGTGTAGCCAGACAATGTGTTCAGATTTCCCATATAAGACTGTACCTGTTAAATGTTCTGCAGCTTCGTAACACCCGCATTCTCTATGGGAAAGAATTTTTATACAAAAGCTGTACAATTTTTGTGACAGTGATTTGTCTGATTATATGTCATCTGATTTGGTGAGATAGGCTTTGTGACAGTGATTTGTCTGATGATATGTCATCTGATTTGGTGAGATAGGCGGTGACATATCTTGCAATTGCAGTGGAATTGTCTGAAATATATTGTATGTCTATGCTTACATTCAACAAGAGAGCAAAGACTGCATTGTAATCATTGATGTAATTGGATGCTCGTTCCTTTTAATGTTGTATGTGTTTTTAGGGGATTTGCCTTTTACACTGTGTCTAACAGAAGGCATCAAGCTATATACTTGTGTTTTCTTTTTTTTAACTGGTCTACGGAAGCCAAAACAACTTTTGGTATAGTATTTACCTTTGTTTTTATATCGATGTTGGCAGCATTTGGCACACTTATGTTTTTGGAAGCGTACATTTTGTGTACTTAGTTCACGATCTGTTCTTTCTGAAGGGATGTTGCAAGTTATGTATTTTTCAATAAAATGTAAAACAGGGGCGCCACTGTCATGACCAAATTTGGGAGCGTCTTTTATTCACAAAAGCATGTGGATGTGTGGTCCTCCTACAAACAATGCATACAAAATAACTGATCCCTCAATAATTTGCACGTACTGCAACTCAAAGCTTGTCAATAACCAAATGACATCATATTTTTCATTCAATATAAATGTCACACTTTTGAATATTCCATTCCATTCCTGTTTTTTCTTTGCATCGTGCGACTTGTAATCTGAGTTTTATAATGTGAGAAGTGGAATTACTTTTTACAGAATGCAAATAAAAAAATGAAGACTTGTGAAGCACCTATAGATTGGAATGGGACATGTTGGCAGGTATGCATGTACTGTCGACATATTAAATTTGCACACAGCTAGTGCCACTTAAAAGATTTCGACTAATGTTTTGTGTCTGCTTTTTCTTTATGTTAGGAAAATGTTACACACATTGCTGCTATAGATGGACATATGAATTTTTTAATTTTGATCAAATTAGTCCTAAAAAGACACATTTTTAAATGCAAAGCAGTCTAAGTATTTGCTGCATGATGTGAGCAGGTGATGAATGCTATAATGCATGGATTTTGCTGGAGTGGTTAAAAAAGAGAACATACATATTGAGAAGCCTATTACAGGGTAAGGGTATATATATATTTGTTAAAGAGTTGCAGAAAATACTTAAAAAAATATAAGCATAGCTGTACTAGGTATTTTTAGATGCAGAAGTTGAATCTGGAAATAGAAATCTTTGAGAGTTTCACTGTAGTTTTTGATGCAGATGGCAATGATTAACCAGAGATATGTACTCTGACAGTGTACATTTTAAGTGTTGAACTGAGATGACACGGTTAGGTGTAGTTTTTGGATGTGATTGGTGGATGGATGTGTGACTGCTTGAAAGCAGCCAATGAGGGAGTGTTACGAACATGAAAGTGGAAAGTGTAAAAGAGCTGCCCTATGCTACCGTGGTAGTCCGCGGACAGCATGTGCCACATCAGCTTCTTATAAGGGTGCCTGGTATGAAATGGGACTACAGTATTAGAAATTAAACAACCGCCATCTTGTTTTTCTCTCGATGCAAGTGATATTCGCGGCTATAGCCGAGGATATGGGGAAATGAAATGCAGGAAAAGATCTATTTGCAGGTCAGAAAACATGCAAATACCATCAGGCTAGAGGTGGGGGTGGCAAGAGGGCACCAAGGGAAATGTGGGAGTTGGAGGGGGGTCAAGGGAATGAGTTTGCAACACAAAGCTATAAGTAGCCTTGGTTATAGCTATGAACAGCTGACATCTGAAAGCAAACTGCATCACAGAAACAACTTCTGTTGTTGGGGCAAGAGCAAGGACAGGGAAGGTGAGGAGGTGTCTGGGCGGTGGGTGAGGGAATGGGTTTGTAGGAAAGAATTTTTCATTTTCGGATGTTTGCCGATATTCACAGCTATATCTGAGGCTACTAAAGACTATATATCTGTGGGTAGGAGTAGATCCATGCCCGCGGCTATATATTTTGGGATTTCAGTATTTTTTTAAAAAGTTATTTTAAAAGGCCATGGTCAGTGACCTGGTATGTATTTGAGAGTGCTTTTTTATTTTTATTTATCATTGAATTTTGAGAATTTTGTATATGTGAGACTTTGGAGAAAAAGAAAAGAAAACATTTGACAAAAAATATAAAAAGGAGGAATCAAACTCTGTTTTTAAATGCCCCATACAATGGGCCTCATTACGAGGGTGGCAGTAGCCTTAGCTGTATTAATTCCCCATTGCCCCATATGTTTCAATGGAAATGGGGAAGCCGGAGGCATAGGCACCGTTTATAACGGAGCCTTTGCATCCGACATGCTGTGCTCGCACGTGCCTTTCATTCTGCCAGGTCAGACCTGGCGGAATGAAAGGCACCTGCAAGCACAACTCGGAGTTTGCCGGTCCAGGTACAATAGTACCGGCAAGCTTACCGGTACCATTTTATCTGGACCGGCAAGCTCGTAATGCGGCCAATGTATTTTAGGTTGTGTATTCTCACTTACGGTATTATATTTGCCTACCATTTTGCTGTTACCTTCATCCTTCATACAATCTGATGTTATGTGTATACTCTGCTTTCTTTGTCTTTAGCTACTTTACATAAGTACATGAGTAATGTTGTACTGTAATCATCTTTTAAGTTGTATTGTAGTATAAAACCTGAAGTGAGTTAGCTTTTTAACCCATTTTGTAACTGCAGTTAAAAACTTGTTTTTGTTTATTTTATTGTATTTGTATATTTATACGTCATAATTAGTCCTTGAAAGGACTGTTTTGGGGTACACAAAGTGCAATATTTTAGCACATATGGAGTACTGTTTTGATGTTTTGAAGCAACACCACGTTTCCTTCATCAGTTAGTGTGCTCAGTCATGTCCATAGAAATTGCCCATGTTGAACTTTATGTTGTTGTTCGAAATCCATAATTGGTTGTGGTCTGTCATGAATGCTGAAACTGCTTTATTAACATTTCGCTGGGATTTCTCAATTTAACCATTACATATGCTAGCCCATCTCCATTTTTCCCTCTGAGTCAGATTGGAAAATATAAAGATGGTGTGAGCAAATAGTTGCAATAGTCTGTCCGTCTGTCCTGGCCTCACATCTACTAGGATCCAGGAAGAATGAGCTTTCCCATATACACTCTCAAGATACCCACCTCGCCACCTCGATGCCACAGTGATTTGGGTCTGGCACCTTGATCATTTGCAGCATTGCAGCATGCTGCCCTACTCCAGCAGCGAGGCTCGTGAAGTGTGTGACCAAACATCCAGATTCCAATCCCTAGAAAGCGCTCTCTTCCTTATTATAAAATAGCTGTATGCGCTTTTCCTTTTGGGCACAATTACTTTTAAAACTATATTTGCCCATATTGCCTCCTCGACCTCTAAAGATGGCCACCATGGTACAGTGTAGCCCTTTGTTTTTCTGGAGGCAGGACCAGGCCCCCTGATTGGCAGTTTGCCATTACATCCAGCCAACAGCAGACCGGCAGGCGAAGCTGGGCCACCACCAAAGGACCTGATATAAGGTCCCTGTCTGTCCTGGCCTCACATCTACTAGCACGCAAGAAGAATTAGCTGTCCCATCTGCAGGCTTGAGATACCCCCCTCACCGCCTCAATGCCACGATGAGTTGGGGCTCGCACCTTGATTATTTGCAGCATTGCATCACACTGCCGTACTCGAGCAGCAAGGCTCGTGGGTTGCACATCCAAACATACAGGATAACCGCATTTCAATCCCTGCAAAGCGCTCTCTTCTTTATTGTAAAACTGTAGCATGGGCTTTTGTTTTTGGGCACAAATACTTATAAAACTATAATTGCCTGAATTGCCTCTTCAACCTCTAAAGATGGCCACCATGGTAGAGTGCAGCTCTTTGTTTTCCTGGGCGCAGCACCACGTGCTGCCTGATTGGGTGTTTGCCATTACCTCACAGCCAACAGCAGGCCGGCAGGCAAACCCAGCCCACCACCCAAGGGCCCTGTCTGTGCCTATCCAGGCCAAGAAGGGCCTGGATAGCCTCTGTATCCCTGTTCAAACTATGATCCATCCTGCTGACTAATTACTGGACTTCTTACCATGTCATTTGATCCTAGACCATCTACAATCCCTGCATGAAAGTGAGTTTAGCTGACCTCCAACAATAACTCTCCTGAACATCTACTCTGCATTTGAGCTCTTCCTTCCTCGCCTCAACTAACTTCATTTCTTTCACTGCACTTACAACTCCCATTTGTGTTTACTAGTAGATATGTGCACATCTGCATTGCCTGTTTAGTTTTACATTCAAATAACATTGCATTGTTTTTGTTGCCTCTGTTTTAAAATCAAATTTATGTGTGTGTAGCATTAGATCTGTGCACCATCTGCATTGTCTGTTTAGTTTTACATCCAAGCAACATTGCACTGTTTTTGTTACTTCCAATTCATCTGATGTCATTATATTCCTTTCTGGTTTGCATTTATTCTTTTCTGACTTCTTCTACTAGCCCTACTGGCGAGTTTAGCTAGAACTATGCTTTGCATCCACTCCTCCTTCATTCCTTATCTAAACTTCTGCTGACCTATGTTTCTCTCCATTTCGCCTATATTCTCTAACTGCTACACTATCACCTATCCCCCTTCTCTAAAAGTCTGCAAACTTTCTCTCCGTCCACATGCTCTTCGATTAATGGTGGCACCATGTGAAAAGTCCTCTTGGTCGGCTTCTCAATGTCTATCACACTGGCAGCATCCTGGTTCAGGGTCCACAACCCAATCTCCTTCTCTTTGACCAGATCCTGCCGTTCTCATCAAGTTCCCTCCTTCTCCTCTGACTTCCCCACTACTTTCTCTCTCCCTTCTCTGAATAGTGTACCACGCCCCTGTACACCACCTCAGAAAACCTTGAAAGGCACAGACCTCCTCCACCTGGCAAATCATAATGCCCGCTCAGCCAACAAACACTCTTCTGACATCTGCCTACTTCTTGAAGAAATTGACCTTGACATTCTCACTCTTACCAAGACATGGTTCAATGTCAGCTCAGTCACCGCCTTCGACTCCCTCCTCCCTGACAGCTTCAAAATCATCTCCAAGCTTTGACCTCAATGCACTGGCGGGGGGTCACCCTAATCTTCCCAGAGTGGGTTCCTGCTTCCATCTTACCTACCCAACTCTACTCTTCCTTTGAAAGCCTGGTTTGCAAGTTTCTATCTCTCCCATCTCCACCCTGACCATTGCTACCATTTACCGGCCTCCAGGAAGCAACACCCTGTTTCCCTCTGAATGGGCTGACTTCTGCTCTTGTGTACTTTCATCCACTTTTAACCTCCTCCCCCTGGGTGATTTCAACATTCAACTGGACTCCCCTTGCCCTGCATCCATTCTCCTCACTGACCTCTGCACCTCATTATCCCTCTCCATTCTCACTTCAGGGCCAACCCACTAAGCTGGTCACATGCTGATACGTTCATACAATCTGACCTCTCTCTCTCTCCCCCCGATTAGTCACCCCTCTCTCCTGGTTAGACCATTGTCTTCTCTACTCCCACCTGGGTCCCTTTGGCCAGTGACTGCCCCGTCCCCAAAAAGTCCCACCAACCTTGTTCGCTAACATCTGCCTGATAATACAAGAGACTGTGGATGACTTTGCCTCACCTTCATTCCCCTCATCTCTACACCTCTGACTCTGCCCTCAGCAACCTCCAACTTTCCATCACCAATACTCTTGAAATTCTTGCCCCAGTCCTGAGGACCTACCTGCAACCTACCTCTAAACGTAACACCTTGTGCAACACCGAATTTATGGCTCTGAAATGATAGTGCAGGGCAGCAGAACAGAAGTGGCTAACCTCAGGCTCATCCTCTGACAAACTGGCCTGCCACTTGCTCCAAAGGCAATGAAGACTCACCATCCATGCCAAGAAAAAAGCTGACACGTAGGCACGGGTCTCCAACGCATCAAACAACACGGCTGAACTTTTCAAGATCTGCAGGGAACTAGCCAACCCTTCTGCAGTCTCCTCCTCCCCTTTCTCCTTCCCAGGCCCTTTGCAATGCACTGGCCACACACTTTGCCACCAAAGAATGCTTGCATAATGTTGTTAGAAGCAAAGTTATAAAATATATGTGTAATATTCTTTGTGAATATAAACATGCATAATGAAATGGAAGAACAGTATGATACATGTTTTATATAATGTTACTTTTTATGATGGATTGTTACTAGGATGTACAGTATATACATAAGAAGACAAAACAACATTCTGCAATCTTCTACTTCTGTTTTATTTTGTAAAACACTGTATAATTTAATATGTACAAGTGTTCCCTATAGGTGTTAGGTTGCATAAATGGTTCCATGTACATTGTTTGAGTGTGAGGGAGTGTAGAAGGGCATGACTGTTTACATATGAAACATGTAAACAGTAGGTTGTAGATATTAAAAAAAACATATTGTACAAAGTTTGAAAAATAAAGAAGATCTAACTACTAATAAGAGTTTGACGGAAGAATTTAGATATAATGTGTTTACTTATGTGTATAAGTGGTGAAAATAAGTATGCACAAAACGTTTTTTTTTAAAGTATTCTAATTGAATAAAAAAATGCAGTGTGAATTTTTTTACTAAAGTCATCCAATCTATTCAGTCAATACACTGTACATGTTTTTCCATTTCGTTTGGGGGTTTAAGAAAATTGTCATTAGCTTCTTAGGTGTGTAGCTGTTCGGATAAAGAACGCACATATAATTATGAAAGAAGTTATGAAATGGCAATGTAGATATCATTTTTATAATCTATAATGAATTTTGATATAGTAAACATTTTTTTGCAGACTGCATACAACTATCAGTGCCAATAGAAGACTAAATAACAATGCCAAGCTTTTAAAAATGTGTAATATGATGTGTGTAGGTGGCCAAACAATGGAAGCACACAGATTTAATAAGAAGTATGGAAATTACATTTGTTTGGTTATTAGTGTGGTTTTTGATAAGTGTTAATATGTTTACATTAAAACATTTTTATTGTCTACCTATTATTTAAAATATAGGAACTATGCTTTAAAACACTAATGCTCAAACTTATGTTACACTGTTGGCATGTCTTCATTAATTTATTTGTAAAACTGAAAACATATTTAGGTTAAAACGCTTGTTTTCCTGGTTAAGATTGCATAAAGGGATCTGTAAATTTGTCATCATATATTATTAAATAATGTTTGTTTTAAAATAACTAATGCACAATAAAAATAAAAGTGTACTGTATTGTAGCATATGTGCATTGTAGTGAAATGCCTGTATCAGTGCACAAATAATTGCCATTGTGTGTACTTCTTTTTAGAATTTGCCGATGCAATTCTAAGTTTGTATTTACCCAAATGGTTAGTGCTAAGGTGATAATACTGCATTTCCTTTCGTATACTGCACTGTAGAAGCTTTTAGATCAGAAAGTGTTATTTTGTGAAGGGTGAATTTTTTATACAATAGTTATAAACTTGCTTACATTTTTATTTTACATGCTTTATATACATATACTTGTAGAAACTGAGATAGTGTATAATTTGAATATGTATATATAATTAATTGTTAAATATTTGAAATAACTGAATTGAGGATTTTTTTCTCTCCAACAAGAAGTATGTTTCCTCTGTAGTATGATTAATGAATAAAACCTGTTAATGGTTGTGTATTAGGAATACAATCAGTATTCAAGTTTTACCATCATGAAATAAAAAAAAAATGATTTTGTTTTTATTTTGTTATGAACTACATTTTATTTTGTTTCAGAGTTGGAAATATGGAAGAAAGAAGAGAACATGTATAAAGGTATTTGGCAAGACAATTCATAAATATGATATATATATATAAATGTGAAATGCACATATTTACAGACACAGAGTAGTATATGTTTTATATAATTATTTGCAGGATGTTGCGTGCACGGCTAAGTCAAGTGCTTTTATTCGTGGCTAAACTGCTGCCCCTGGCAACAGTGTAACCGTGGCTACAAACAAACAATGTGGGGATTTTGATTACTGAAACTACAACAATAAATTACAATAGATATTGTAATTTATTTTTTAAGTCTTTGTATAATTTTATCTATTTTTGTAACTTAAAAAAGTGACCCTTAAGGGTCGTTTTGCAGTATAAAAAGAGGGGGTGGGGTGGTATAGTGGATGAAAAAACAAAACGATGAAACATATAACAAAGGGAATTAAACTAAAAAACAACATTACACGGCCTGCGCTAGCAGCCGTGTAGCTATGGTTAAGTTGCTCAAACAATACAAAGCACACTTTTTGGGCAGCATATAACTTTGCCCTCCTGGACAAATCATCACAAAACTTTGCAAGTATTTCGCCCAGTCAGATTGATTCAACAAAGTTTGGTGAGGTTTCGTACATGGGGTGGGGGGGCAAAGTTATTAGGGGGTCCCAAAATGTGTGTTTTTTCCATAGGTGCAATGAAAAACATTTTGCTCATGCCTACAGGCCAACTGGCGGGTGTATTTTCACCAGATTTGTAGCAGGAGCGCAGCTTCATCCTGAGAGTGTGCTTTGTAAATTTGGTGTAAATATGTCTGTCATTTTTTTTTTTAAATGGACAAATAATATGTAAAAAAAAAAATGAGATATCTGTGTCCTGTCCACGGACTCACTTCCATGTTCGGTCAGCAAATGGACCTCCGATTGGCCCAGGACATCAGCCACACCCACTGAGTTATTTGGATTGACTTCTATATTTGCTTTTTCTGTTCTCTTGTTTCTTAATATGTCTGCCAAATATTAGGCAGGTATTGTTCAAAAAAACTAAAAAACACTATGGGAAACCAAACCCATGTTCATTTGACATCAGCTAAATAAACAAGCTAATAGTCACTATATATATGTTTTCTTGCTAACACTTCCATCAAACATAGGTATACAGTTTTGTTGATACTTGGCATGTTTAATGGTACAATCTTTGCAGTAAATGTGAATGCAGAGTAATATCCATAAGAATGTGTGTGGCAGGGCGCCACCCCCATGTTGCAATACTTATTAAGGGCATGGCTACCTTCAAAGTCGTAATGAGGCCCAGTCAGTATTGGGAGACTTTGTTTCCCTTTGTCCTTTCCTCATGTTGCAACTTTTGTGCAACAAGTAACAAGTTTGCAATGTATCTTACCATACAGAACACTTGGGTCTATAGTTATTTACAAAGGCCCTAGATACTCTTGCTGGACTTTTTATGAACTGTGCAGATGTGTCATGGACAGGACTGGTGGCAGCTATCTTTTTGCATTGTTTTTAACCCTTTCCTCCATGTTAACCACGTTAACTGCGTTTGGCACAAATAGGTGGCCTGGCTCCAAAATGGCCATGCCACAAGGTTCTTTGTCCTGACCTTTGGCCATCTTGCCCCTTCACCTTCCCCAGGTCGAGTCGACCCAGGTCATTCCTTATTTGGTCATGCACTTTTTCGTGAATCCCAATACTTACGCAGACTTCTGCATGCCTTGTGTGTGTGCCTTCAGGATGTGGGCTGGAACGTCTGGTTCCAATACACATCCTAGGTGCCATAGAGTCTGGAGTGCCATGAATGACTGGGACCACCGTGGTCTGTGATTGGTCCATGTATGGAGTGTGTGTTTGTGATCAGATCTCCCATTGGGTCCACTCAATTTTGGCGTGAAGTGAACTTTTGATAAAAGGAGTCTGAAAACACCACTACCATGTTGATCTCCAGAGTTCTCACTGAACAAAGGATAGGATCCAAGTATCCTGCAACTACAAAGCTGAGTCGAGGAACTGCTGGTGGCCAACTGGAAGGTTTGGCACCCTAAGCCCGCTGTCTTACCGTATGACCCCTCTGCATCTGGTTGTCCTAGAAGGTCTGTGAAGATGCTTTGATCCATTGGAATAGCAGGACCAACTATGCTCGGCACCTTCATCAAACCCTGCAAGTAAGCTTTCTCGGAAGTGTCCCGGGGTCAACCAGGGGACTGACCAGTTTATCCAGTTACTTTGCTCTGTGCCCGCCGCCGTTTCGAGGAGGCCCTCGAAACTCGGTATACTGCTAGCTCTGTGTCCCCGGGACCGTCAAATTGAATTTTGTACACTTGGCGTTCCCATGTCTGAAGTGAGACAAGTGTGCCAGGACCAGAGTAAACGCGGTTACCGTGTTGCCCTCCCGCGGAAATGTCCTTTGCAAGTCCACTGCATTTGTGACTCTCTTGCCCCTGAAGCCTGCTGCAGTGAAACTGGGTCGATTCATCCAGCCGGAGCAGAGAAATCGCCACTGTCCCATTTGGGAATCATCGCTGTATCTCAGGAACTAAAAGGTGCCAAGATGTCCTTTTTGCCGCATTCGAACCTGCAAGCGAAGTGGACTGACCTACCGAAGTTTGGGTCTGCATGCATTGGGGAGCAGTGAGTACTCAATACCCCAACCGGTGGCCCCTAGCGCAAGGGCCCATTTTTACACGAGTGGCCCCTGGGGTCCCCTCTCCTTTCCACTGCCATTGCAAAATAACGACTCCATCCCAAACTCTCGAACTGCCTCTGCCTTCAAGTGGAGGTCCTCCTTGAATAGTGGGAACTTGTACTGCATCAACTCATCCACCTTCCTGAGCTGCTAGAGATCCCTGAAGAGACCCTGTTCTGCCCATTGGAACAACCTCGTGCGTTTGCATTGCATGTACTATTGAGCACAAAGCTCCTCTCTTCTTAGGGCTTGGACTGCCTCTTAGTTAGGTGTATTGTCGATGTCGAACTGGGCCTAAAGACTATTTGCACTGCCTGCTTCCTTCCCATCTAGGTTATTGACATATTTCGTGCATTTAACCCTTTAGACCCCAATGGTCTTGTATATACATTGTATTGATAGTGTTGTGTTGGTTTACTTAGTGTCACTGTGATTTTTTTGCTATGGTCTATGTTACAAAGGCCTTGTAATAAATGTGTCTATTATATTTTTGATATAACACCTGTCTGGGGTAATTTGTAAGTGTCCTTGCACTGTGTGCTCATTGAGGTCCTTCACCCCTCCTGAGACTTAATCTTGACTGCCTGCCATAGCTACCCTGATTGGTCTGGCATGTCTAGAGGTTACCCTGTTCCAAGAAACTATGCTGGCCTTCTGAGCATCTGTCCCTCCAGGTCAGAGTTCAGAGATCTATCTTAACAGCAAAGGAGAATTCAAGAAAGGCTGGTTGGCCCAGCACCAAGAGTCGGGCAGCTGTGAACTTGGTTGTCTGTCGAGAAGCTACATGAACGTGAGAAACAAGCAAACTTCTGTTTGAAATGTAATGGAAAAACACTGAAGGCGCCAATAGTTCATCATTTAATAGTATTTGATGCAACAAAAAGCTAGAAAACGTGGCCTCCAGTCACATGATCAGATGGAAATTGACTTTGGGTCAAGCTACACTGAAACCAGAAGATATTTGGGATGGGCTTAGTTGTCTACCTAATCTTGGACACACAATCACATCCCCTGTCAGTATGGAACGTATACCTAGATGTTCCCTTTAAGCCTATCACATCCCCTAGTAGGTTTTCTTAGTTTGCCATGTAGGATGACGTCAGTAGTGACAACTTGTTTTGTATAAGAATGTTGTTTTTTCATGTGATGCTTTCAGAGAAATCGAGCAAACATCCGTTGATGTCCGTTGTAACTCCCTGTTTCAGATTGTTGTTAATAAAACAGTACTGAGTTTTACCAACTTCCTGAGTCGATTTGATTATGGATGTATGAGTAAGTTCTGCATCCCCATCCATCTTACAGTATTGCTACCTAGTCTTAAAGGGCCCCAGGTTCGGGGGTGTTCACGTGGCAGTGGAGGTAGATGGTTAAAGATCCATCGACCCAGTAGGCTTTTAATGGTCTTGAAATATCAGACGTCTTCCGCCATTTAGCTGGAGGACTGCAATGCTTCCTGTGGATAGCGGATGAAAAATGCTTGCATGACAATAGAGATAGGTGGGCTGGGTCCCTCTTTCACAAAATCCCCTCCTCATTTCCAAAAGGAGCTGAGTGGACCAAAAGCAATAGTGGCCAGTTGAGGAGGAGACGATCCCGAGGGTCAGGAGCTGAAAAGCGAATGGTGAGTAGATTGAGAAAGGTGTCAAAAAATGAATTAATATTAATTGTGGAAAGTGATAATGGGAAGAAAGTAACAGAGGGTTGGTGGAGTATTTAGTTAATTATGAAGAGTGTGAAATAGAGGTCTATGACGAAGAGCGTCACAGGTAAGCCCACAGTCCTACGTTCAAGGAATGTCTACAAGAAGTTATTTCAAAATACAAGTGGATAAATAGGTGACACGCAGACGAGGTCTGCGAAAGGAAATATATTATATTCCCATCAGAGTAAATTTAGGGGCAAGAATAACAGCGAGGAGCACTGAGAAGAGATATATGTGAAGGTCAGCCAGTCTGTCTATTTGTATATGTTATGTGTTTTATGTATAGAAAAAAGAATAAGATGTCGAAGAGCGACAAATGATAGGATGTGTTAAAAGGTTCAGAATAAAAAAATGTTGATTTATTCAGTTATTATTGGTACCGATTGAACAGGTAGATTGAAATAAAGTGTGAAAAGCGGCAACGATTGTTGCACGTTCATATTTATTGTGTTTTAGAAACGTATTTTTGTGTAAAATAATGGTAGGTATGGACAGTCGATTGAGACTTGTCGCAATGGGGGATGTTACTCCACTTATGCACCTATGTAAGCAACTGCCAAAACACACACCCAAACTTAAGAAATTTAGTACAGAATGGGTTAAGGGCAGGGCAAATAAAATGCTCATGCCATAGCCAAAAGGGGGATCACTGTCAAAATCGGTTTTGCAACAGATGTAGTAAAAGTAAAGAGTGTAAAGAGGGGTGTTGAGCCTTCTGCTCCCCTTACCACGCCTGAAGTAAATGGCAATAGTGCAAAAGATGTAGGAATGTATCTATTAAGGGAACTAAAAGCAGCAATAGGATATAGTAATACGCTACATGAGCTTCCTGCATATAGCAGTAACATGAGCCCAGAAAGGACTTCAGAAAAGGAAGTGATCTCTACAATCTTACAGCACAAAGATAAAAGTGAACGGTCAAGTGCGACCCTAGAAAAAGAACGGGAAATTAAGAGATGGAAAGGAGAGAAAGACAAAGCTGACGAGATAGAGCTCATACAGAATGAGTGGATGGGTGGTTAGATATTGCTCAAACTTGATGGGAAAAACATTGAGGAAGTAAGGCAAGGGGAAGATCAAGATGAGCAGAATACAAAAAGACAGGGAAAGAGAGAAACATTGAAAGAAGATGAGTATTAAAGAACGAGTAGACAAAGACGATAACAGATGTATCAGGAAGAACAGTTAAGAAAGGAAGAAAGAGCAGAAGAGCAAATAAGACATGATAATAGACAACAAATAATTGAAAAACGAGTAAGGTTAGAAAAAAAAGAGAGCAGAGGAGGAAGAACAGAAGTTCCTTTAGAGATAAAGGAATGCAAATACAAAGAGACAAAGAGGTGTGTAGGCCAAATGAAAGAAGGGAAGCAAAAATACAGGAAGACTAAAGGGTTAGAGAGGAAGCAAATAAAAGAAGGGCATTTGATGAGGAAATGGAACTAAAGAGAAGACAAGGGACACGCAACAATGATCGCATTGAGAAAGATCTAATCAAACCAAGTCCAGTAGTATTATGGGGAGACATAGAGGAGTTTCTCCTGTCACAAGAAGTGATGCCAGAACCCTCTAGGATAAACCTAGAGGGGAATTTTGAGATAGAAAGTATTGGAGACAGAATCGATGAAGCTTATCTGGAGATGAGGACATAAAGTGAATTGAGGAACAGAGGAAAAGAAGATTGATCTGAAATTGTGCAGTCTCGAGGCAAGGAGGGAAGCCTGTTTAGTCTCGGGCATAGAGCCTTGACTTTGGACTGGCTGACTCTAAACAGAGATGAGAAAGGTGATAGTCATACTATTGGAGACAGGATATGTCAGGCAAAGACAGAAAAACCTTCTGTGAGGAGGAGGGTGTCAGTGCATGCGGTTCTGAGGTATGCTTCCAGACAGATAAGAAAGTAAGATGGTCAGACTTAGACCAAACCAAAGAAAGGACACCAGAGCTTATGGTGTACTGAGAGCGGCCTAAAAGGCAATCTCATAGTGAGAGGGGGGAATCGCCACCATATGTGAACAGAATCAGGTCATTACCAGGGAGAGGGCGATCAGGAATCAATGTCCCTGCTATGGATAGGCAGATGATGGGAGACGATTGCGATTTGGGGATTTCACATTTCCATTTATTAGAGAATGGAGGGGTCAGACAGCAGTATATGCCCTGGCCCCAAATGTATAAGGACAATTTAATGGCGGAGGCAGGGAAATAGATTTATGAACTGGAGTAAATACCTTAGCCATAGGGGACATTACGGGTCTTCTAGCAGCTATCCTTGGGAAACATTTGGACATTTGGACAAGAGCAGGGTACTCAAGTGCCACAGCACAGAACACAGCGCATGATGGAGCGCTGTTTCATAATTGCAATGCGGCAGTCTGGAAAACGCTTAGAGTACAATATCCTGATACATCAGATATGGGTGCAATTATGGCAAGTAAAATGAAAGAGGACGGAGATCTGCTTGCTTACATTAAACATATTCAGGAATGCTGGTCTTTGGAAACTCGAGAGCCTTGGGGGAAATCAATACCTGTATTCTATCATATTTTATGTCAGGGATTGCCAGAGCAGGTACAGAGACAGCTCAAAAAACTAGTGGGAATGGAAGCAAAGCCAAGGGCAGAAATACAGTTGAACATTGCGCACCATTGCAGATTGCTGCAAGAGAGAAATAAGAAGAGGGAAGATGCTAGGAAACTTGAGGGAGCCAAGTTAGTTCAGAGGAAATAGTCGAAGTACGCTATAGAAGGAGCAGTACTGACAAGCGAAGAGGGGCTAGGAACACAGCAAGCAGCGGGTATGTCACAGGTGAATAATCAATGACAATCGAATTAAGGAGGGAACGGGTTGATGCCAACATGCAGGGGTTCAGGCTTCAGAGGAAGAGGAGGCTTTCAGAATAATCAAGGAGGCTTCCAGAACAACCAAAGTGGTTTTCAGAATGTGCAGAATGATACTCAAGGCATGCAGGGAGGGTAGATTAGAAGACTCCCTCCTGTGTGTTGGACATGTGGAATGACTGGGCATATTGCATGAACATGTGGGAGCCAAGGATATGTACAAAATGGCCAATTCTCAAGAGGGGGGACAGCTTATCCTCCAGCTTATAGCCCACAAAGTAGAAATGGATTTGCCCAAGATCAGACAGTGTATCAAGCACAAGTACCGCAAACGCAACAGGCTTTGCAACCACAGCAAGCACCATTGAGTCCACCACAAGGGCACTCACAGCACGCACCCATGCAGATACAGCAGAGTGCAAACACAGGGCAGTTATTGACTCTTAGAGTAGGTGGTGTCACTGTCAAGGGAGGAAATCCTTTTACAGGCTCGGGATTAGCATGTACCCACAATAGGACAGCTCACACCGTGACATGATGTGTTCAGTATGATCAGTGATGCCAAATCCTCAAGAGGGACCAAGGGTTGATGTTACCATAGGAGGCAATTGCTTTTCTTTTTAAGTAGACACTGGGGCAACTCGCTCATGTATATGAGAGGGAAAATGCTTGTTATCAGGAAATGCCATGAATGTTCAAGGCTTCTCTGGAGCTGCAAGTAGAGTTCACTCAGAAATTACCAGCCTCTATAGGAGAGTGTGATATGTCTGTCCCATTATTGTATTCAAAATAGACACCAGTTAACATTTTGGGCCGAGATTTAATGACGAAGCTAAATATGACAATTTTCTTCACTGACAAAGGTATAGTGTGTTCCATGCCAGGAATACATTAATTATATGTGGGCGAATTTATCATGGCATATACAGGACAAACAGCTTTGCGAGGAACAGTGTTAGAGCCGGCAGTTTTTCACTATGGGGTATGCATTTTGTTAACGAGGCTACTCAGTTTAGTGGGCAAGACTATGAGAATGCCTAATGAATTATTGTTCAGGCCCCAGATACCTATGGACAAAGAGGTGGGACAGATGTTTCCCCTAGAGTTGCAGGCAGCCATAGTACGAGGGGAATTGGCCATGCTCGAAGGATGTGATGATGAGGGCAGACCATGGAGAACAATGATTGCCGTTGGGGAAGGGTACAGATTGATTGACGTCAATGATGAGGATATATTTAAAGACGACCCATCAGACAATGAAGTAGTGTTCGAGATGAGCATTATTTATTGGATTAGGATAGGAAGAAGAGAAATCCCACAGCGAATGATGATAGTGCGGCAGTGTCCCGCATTTTTTGATGAAGACATGGAAAAGATGCCATTATCTTTATAGACCACAGGCCCCTATGATATAGGCATGTTGAAGAGCGTCGGATAAGTTAAGATTAAGTTGAAACCAGGAGCAATTTCACCTCGAGCAAAGCAGTATCATATGTCTCGAGAGGCAGATAAGGTCATTTTTAAGACTATATCATTATGATGGAACAGGACATCTTGGTGATGTCAGAGTCACCATGCAATACCGCAGTGTATCCTGTGAAGAAATCGAAGGTTGGGGTTGTGGCGTTTAATTCAGGACATACAGCCGATTAACCAGATTGTAGAGGCAGAGTTGCTGCTGGTTCCAAATCCTGCAACAATTTTATGCAGTATTCCCCCGGAGGCACAATATTTTACGGTGATTGACTTGAAAAATGCATTTTTCTTAATCCCATTGCACAAGGATTCCCAAGATCTTCCTCATTACAACCCTGGCGCTAATGGGTTAACGGCGCCGTAAAATGCTGCAGCGCCATTAACCCATTAGCGCCTGATTACGAGGTCAATTTGCGGGACCCGACCTTAACGGCTGGTCTACACCAGCCGTTAAATTCGGGACCCGCAAAGGGACCTTGGTGCTAAGTACGGTACCGCAATTTGCGGTACCGTACTTAGCGCCTTCCCCATTCCCATTGAGCCCTATGGGGCAAAAATGGGAATGGGGAAGGGCCATGGAGGAATGGGGAATTACTGCCCCGCCAACCTTGTAATGGGGTGGTAATTCCCCCTTTCTCCATGGCGGAGTCGGTAAGTTACCGGCATGGACCATGGTGCTATTAGCACCATGGTTTTCCGCCTGGGTCGTAATGAGGCCACTTATATCTTTCACGTTCCAACAGACTAAACTGAAAAGCACACGTTTGCACCAGGGGTTCTCTGAGTCTCCATGGATCTTTAATAGGGTCCTGCAGATGGACATGATGCAATATTGATTTGCCAAGTATTGTGTTGCAGTACGTAGATGATATTATAGTTTGTAGCACAACAGAGGAAGACTGCAGATGAGATTCAATTCAGCTAATGATCATTCTAGCAGACAAAGTATACAAAGTCTATAAGGAGAAATTGCAAAATTGTCAGGAAGAGGTGTTATACATAGGTCAGTTAATTTTGCATGAAGGAAAGAAAGTTACATCTGAAAGAGCTGAGGCAATTATGAAAACGTGAGAACCGCATTAGATAAAGCAAATATAACTGTATCTGGGACTGCGTAATTATGTTAGAGCATGGGTATTTGATTATAGTTCATATACAAGACCCCTTTTGCAGGATCTGAAGAAAATACAGGTGAATAAGGAAAACATTGAATGGACTGAGGAAATGGAGGAAGGGTTTGATGAATTGGAAAAAGCAATTTGCACAAGCTTAGGAATTAGGGATTCCTAATTATTGTGAAAAACTATACCTGTTCTCGCACATGAATGGAACAGTTATGACAGCAGTACTCACACAGACAACCACATTGGGGTACAAACCATTTGCATATCATAGTGGGAATTTAGACCCAGTTATGAGAGGTCACTTCCCTTGTGAACAATCTCTGGCAGCAGCCGAGTTTGCTTGTGAAAAATCGGCAAGGATAGGGATGGGGAGTTCCATTACTTTATTTGTTGAGCATGCTTTGTTTACTGTTCAGGAGAAACATAAGGGTACACTGATATCTCAGAGGGCTTCTGCTTATGAGGTGGTCATGTCGAATCCAGTGATCAAAATAGTCAGGTGTCAAATAGTGAATCTTGCCACGTTTGTAGCCGAACCATTGGCAGCTGATGAGCAAGTGCATGATTGCTCTAACTATAAGTTATTATATGATGAGATCCCAAGGGTGAAAGAGAATGCATTAGCAGCGGGGAAGGTTCTCTTTATTGATGGGTCTTCGAAAATTAATCAAACTGATGGAGAAAGGCATTCAGGTGCAGCTGTTTAAGATACAGAGCTAACAGGGAATTTGAAGTTGTAGCAAGTGCGAGACTACTGTCTCATTCTTCAGCACAGGCTGCAGAAATGGTGGCGCTTATTGTTGCACTCAAGAATCACGCAGGGAAAGAAGTGACAGTGTACAGTGACTCCGCCTATGCGACGTCAACCGTACACGCAGGGTTAGCACGTTGGAAAAGGAGGGGCTACCTCTGAGGAGACGGCACTCCATTGCAACACTCAGTATTATTGGACAGGCTTATTAAAGCACTATAACTCCCATTAGCCATTGCAACGGTTAAGTACTAAGAGGAGTGATTTTATTTCAAGCAGAAACCAAGCTGCATTTGAAGAGGCCGAAAAGGTTGCATATTCATCTGATATTTATAGTTTTGATACTCCTGACGTAAAAGAAGGAATGGTTATAATTATGGTTGTGAATGAAGGGTTTAATCATTTGTCAAGAATTAAATTGATGGAATACAAGGTGGAGCACCCCAGGAAGAAAAAGATCTGAGGCAACAGAGGGAGTGTTCTATGTCCCCTTCCAAAGCATTGTGGCAGCAAGACAGCACTGGTAAACCGGTGATGCCTGTAGCCTTATTAAGGGTGGTCTTAGAACAGCTACACTACCCTGTGCATGTAACTAGGGAGAGCCTTGCAGCAACTGTCGGGGGGAAATTCTGCCGGGGTCGGCCGGGCCGTCCGCAGACCGCCGGGCAGGGAGGCCCCAACTCCTCCCGTATATCCCAAAAGAGATAGAGTATGAGACACACGCAAGAAGCAAGGTGACTCTGCTGTTTATTAGACAAAATGGCAGGGATGGGTCAAGGAGCGTACGTGTCCGTCCTGACACACACACAATCGTGGGGCTCGCAGGCCCTTTTTACCTTAGTATGACACGCTACTTGCGTCAACTTACAAAGTTTAACAAAAAACCTACTTCCACTCTGGATTGGTTACTCGAGTGGTAGGGTTAGTATAGCATACATATAGAGAACGGTATTAGTGGTTGAGGGTTAGTCAGGTGATATACTTGGGCTGTCCCTTCAATTTGATACATGAAAATTGTTACATGAAGACCTCTGAGGATTGGTCAATGTTAATGGCGTCAATGATAAGAGCCCCATGTTCTGATTGGTCCACTCGCGAGCCTCCCAGTCTGGGACTATTGCTGTTCCCAGCTCGCGGTGCACCTGTCATTTGCAACAATGTTTTACTATGGGTAGGTGTAAACAATGTGAGGATTTATTCATATGTTGGGAGGTCGACTACTCCCGCTGCTGCAGATGTCCAATGAGTCTTTTAATTGTATCTGCCTGTGTCTTGAAACGTGGGATTCAGGCGTCTCCTTCCTCCTGGGTTTGGCATTCTGTCAGGTTTGGCTTTGTCACGTGGGGTGAGACCGTGTTTGAGGCCGAATTCAGCACAATTAATATTGTTTTTCCCACTGTGTGTCTGATTTATCTTGCAGGTGCGACCTTGGCGTTGGCTTGCAGCGTGCGAGATTGCAACATTGTGCCCTTGGCGGTGTGCTTTCGCCGGGCTCATTCTGCAAGGTCAGCAACCGAGCTCTTGCTCATTCAATGTTCATGGAAGCTTTTGCTTGTGGCCTACTTGGGCCTAGTGCATAGGTGGAACCATTTGATGCAGAGCGCTTTAGGTTACGGTATCATATTGCCCTATCATCAGTATCGTGTCTTCGTTATATTCTTCATTATGGTACATGATTCTTAGAAGAAGCGTGAGCAAGCCTTTTTAGATAAGTTCATGATGCGTCTTGCGTTTCTGCATTTTGAGAGCCTATGTGGAAAATAATAAAGATGCACGTCCGTGAGTATGTCTGTCGCCTACGTCATAGCACTGAGTATATTCTTCGTGTGGATTGGTGTGGGAGTGTCCGGTGTGCATGTTTGCACAGGTGTGCTGACCGTTGGCTAGGTCGTCATGGCATCTCTAACGACGTGTTGATTTAGTGCTGGATGGTTCAGTCGAGTCCATCCATGCCACAGGTGTCAGCATGTGCAGGGCAGGCTGGTGGGCACATCCGTATGTTCCTGTACCAGGGTATTTGGTCGTCTGGTAGATGGGCAAACTCCTCTCGTGGCGGGTGTCTGGGCCGTGATCCTCTAGGCCAAGCGCGAGAGGGGAAGGGCGGGAGCCTGTTCTTCCATTCTCCCACTTCAGTCCCCCCTCTGGTTGACTTGTCGACCACAAACATATCCTTTTCTTTATCTCCTCTTACTCTCCATATTTTAGTTATTCCTCCCAAATGTCCATAGTTGTTAACATGGTCTTCAAATGACCAATACATATATTCACAGGTTCCTCCAGGAGTGCAGTATACCCATTTCCCTATGTAGCTCTTTGGGTTTCTTGGGTTTTCGAGCTTTACAGATGGTGGGTACAGGTGGTTGGTGATGATTTGTTTGCGCAACTTCTCTCTCTCTTTTATTATCGTGCCTGTGTGTTTGCCGTCATCTGTTGGCATCAAGAGGTGCATAGCAACCATTTCGATCATCTCGTCTGTGGTGCGTGCCTTCCGGGCCTTCCAAAATCTTATTATGATCAGTGTAGCTCCAGCCAAAATAGTACATCCAACTATAATCTTCAGTCCATCTGACAGCCAAGATGGCATCCATGACCATAATATTGAAAACCAGCTCTCATCCTTTTTCACACCTTTACTTTCATCCATCATTTTTGAGTGCATCTGGCTCAATTGTAAAACTGCTTCTGTCAGTGTACCATTGTCAGCATCGTTGGCAGGGATGAATGTGCAGCATGATTGTCCTATCTTAGCGCAAACTCCTCCTTCCATTGCTGTGAGGAGGTCCAGTACATATCTGTTCTGAAGCGCTACCATCCTCACAGCTCGCAGGTCCTCTTTTATTGCGTTGAATCCATTCACTGTAGAGTTAATTGTCATCATTAGTTCCCACCTAGTTATCTGGAGCCCTTTTGCGTTTGCGTAAGCCTGTAGTCCCGGATGTATTATTGAGGTGAAGAACATTGCTGCTCTGCTGAATAGTCTGTGTTCTGGCGGAATTGAAGTGAGTGCTGTTTCCGACCTTCCCCACAGGTAATTTCCTGTCAGAGGTTCTCCTTGTCTTTCCTTTCTATTCAGGACAGTATTATTGCCGTTGGCTTTGTTCTCTGGCCCCTTCTGAGGTTGTACAGATCTCTTCTTCCTTTTGTTCCCTTCATCCATTTTGGGGAAGTTCGCCATATTGACATGTTTCTGGGGTACCACTTGTGATGGTACATTAACGTGTACTATTGTGCATACACCATTCCACAGAGGGGGCAGTGTGTGGTATGCCTTGTCTCCACAGGCCCAGTAATGGTCCATTACTACTGCTGTTCCTGCTCCCCCCTCAGGTAACTCCATCACGCTTTCACAGTTGGTGTTGTATCCTACGTCCACTTCTCCTTTGTGTTGGTAGCATACCTTAGGCGCAGTTAGCGGCAGTATTGTTATTGGGTCTTCATCCTTTTCCATCCACGTGAGCATGGGTACGTACTTGACCCAAGTCATCCAACATCTATGGTTGTGTCCATCAATAGTTGAAATATTTTCTCTTGTTACCATGTTGCTGCCAACCACTCCTATGTCCCATTTGTTGTTCATGTACACCTTCCCTGTTATTATCACCAGTGGTCTTTCCCAACATCCGTTTTTACCAGGGACTTCAGTGGCGTACCAATCACATGGTAGGTACTGCAGTGTTACTTTCTTTGTTTCTCCTTTTTCAGGACCACTTGTTATGTATTTGAATCCTTCAGCATGTAAACTGCTATTGTGGTAACTCAAATAAGTCTTGAGGAAGTTGTTTTCATATGGATATGTATCTCATGTTTTCCACACCAGATGCACCACTGTCCCTTGAAATCTTCCTTTCGTCTGGAACAGTGCCAGGTATATTATACATCGTGCTATTTTTTCATCTATCTCCGTGGCAACAAATGTTCGAGAAGCGCTCATGGCGTATGGAATCAATGAGCAAACGTAGCAGCTGTCTTCTGTTGTCTGTTTACCTATGTGGGTCATGTGTTGATACAATATGTTGTTTGAGATGTGTGCTGAATCTTGTATGTAGTTGTCAATACCTTTATTATCTGAGTATGTGCTGCGTTTAACTCTATTTTTCTTGTGTGGGATTTTACTAGTACCACCTGACGTAACACCTGTTGCACTGGGGGTGGGGGTGCATTAGGTTTGGGTACAGCAATAATATCAATAGCATAGCTGTACTGCCATACAGAGGCAGCCAAGAACCCGGTGATCATTAAAATCCCTATCAATTTTATTACAAATGCTAATTTCACCGGCATTTTGCTCTTACCTTGCTGCATCCCGGCAGCTTATTCTTGCGACGTTACAGTTGCCTGCCTGAAAATTCTTAATATGCTTGTTATTGGTGTTAGTTGTCGTTTTTTAAGCTCTCCCTATCAAGTAGACATTCAGTGACCAGGCGAAGAGCTGTTCCCACGCCAATCTAAGCGATCTATCTCTTAGGGTAGGCAAGTATGGTTGGAGGTGGGGCATTGAGTGTTCTATGGCCAAGAGGAATGCTGTGTAGTAGACACGTACCCTCCTTCTTTTCAGGTACGTTGGCCGTTTTATTTCATATACAAATTGGTGTGACAATTCTTCCAGGTAATTATCGTCTGAGGGTACCATCTACTCCTGGGCAGTGAATTGGTTAGTTATCTACTTTCTTAACAGTACAATAATACGCTGTACCCGCATGTGCGAGAGAAAAGAAAGAGAACATTCAGGTGTTTACATGTGTATATGTGCAAAACAATGTCCTTCAGTTCAGTTATTACTACAGTGGGTAGGGGGTCAATGGGCAGAGGGTTCTTTACCCTTTGATCGTGTAACCATGGGGTGGGCGGTATGGGGATCACCCCTTTCTTTTCTAATAGTTGTCTCTGGGGAATCTGGGGGGTGGCAGGGTATGGGGACACTTAGGCCGTTAGTTGTGGTAGAAGTCTCTTCCTCCGTTGGTGACGCTGCTGTTGTTCTTTCAGTGGCCCTGTCGGTGGCGCTGGGGCGGGTCTGGAGTTTGTAGATCTTTACGTCATGTAGGTGGTTCCAGGCACGTTTGTCCTGTAGCTTTACTGCTCTCGTTGATACCTCCTCTACCAGATGGGGGCCAGTGAAGCGTGGACTGTTCCACTTCCTGTTGAAATTGCGAAGTAGTACCTGGTCACCTTTAGCAACCTTGCACAGTCTTTCCTTTTCCAATTCTTTATCCGCGCTTTCTTGTTGATCGCTGTTAGACCCGCCCCGCGTGCGCTCGAGCTGTTGAGACACAAACACTACACTAGTAATCAGAGAAGACACATATTGGTACATTTCATCACCAAGGACATCTGCAGTACTCTCGTGGTCAGTAAATGCTCTTGATGTTGGCGTTAGGGGAAGGTGCATTTGACGTCCGGTAACCACCTCGTGAGGGGTGAGGTGGTGGTCGGAACCTGGTCTATTCCTTTGCTCAAATAGGGCTAATGGAAGGCAATACAACCAACTCTTCTTTGTTGTTTGCTGTATTTTTGCAATTGCCTCCTTTAATAGGCCATTCAGGCGTTCACAATACCGTTGGCCTGTGGGTGGTATGCACATGCAAATTTATGCTTGATGTTCAGTAAGGATGTGATGTGCTGGAACATTTCGTTTGCAAAATGTGGGCCATTGTCTGACCGCAGTACTTCGCACACTCCCCACCTGGGGAAGACCTCCCTCACTAGGAATTTAGCTGCTCTAAATGCATCTGGGTGTGAACAGGGCCCTGCTTCAATCCACCTCGAGAATGGGCATACTACTACAATCATATACCTATTTCCTTGACATACGTTGATCATATCAACATAGTCAATATGGAGATGTCGGAAGGGTCCCTCTGGCCGGGGTATAGTACCTCTTATCACCTTCAGAGTGTGACCGGCCATAAACTGTTGACATGTGAGACAATTGCTGATGAAATTTGACACATGAGAATTTAACTCGGGGCAGAACCAGTCTTCCCTAATTCGTGCTGCAATTACTTCCTTGCCTGTGTGGGCTGGGTGGTGTAGTTGGCTCAGGGCGGTGTACAATAGTGCCAGTGGTATTACAATCTTCCCAGTGTCACACTGGCGCCATGGTGCATCGGTTGGTGACATTGTGCATCCTCTTTTTAGCTATATTTCCTTTTCAGCCATTGGTGCAGCTGCTTGTAGCTCCATAATATGTGTGGCTGGGAGATGGGTGTACCCTTCTCTTATCAACATCTCCTTAGCCATTCCCCTCCCTCTCTCTGACTCTGGGGGGTTCCATATCTCACCAAAATATACAGCATACTTCGCATGTGCGTCTGCTGCTGCATTCCCTTTTGAAATGTGGTCTTCACCATTGGTGTGTGCGGTGCATTTGACCAAAGCTAATTCTTGGGGTTCATTTATTGCATCAATTAGTTCAGCCAATAGGAGGGCATGTTGCACTGGAGTGCCATCAGCTCTCCTAAACCCTCTTCTTCTCCATTTCGACAGCCCTGAGTGGACAGTGGAAGTAACATATGCGCTGTCAGAATATATGGTCACTCGTTTGTCAAAGCTTTCCCTCAACGCCAAAATCAGTGCAATTAATTCTGCTGCTTGAGCGGAGTAATGCTGTGGTAATTGTACACATTTCATTGCCACACACACCGGTACCTCCATCATTTTTACCACTGCTGCCCCAGTCCTCCTTATACCATCCCTTTGGTCGATAGTTGATGACCCATCAATGAACAGGAGCTCACCTCCCTCTAGTGCGTTTTCTTCAATCTTTCTAGTACATGAGTACATTTCAGTTATTTGCGTACAATCATGGGCATAATCTCCTTCCTCAAGTACTTCTGCTAGGAACCTTGCAGGGTTGACCGTGCTACATCTAACAATTGATAGTTCAGCTCTGGATAAAATGATCTCATAACCTGATGCCCTTTGCGTGGTTAGGGTGGACTTAGGTTTATTCAATATTGCAAATAGTGCATGTTCCACAAACAGTGTAGTTGGGCACCCCATGGTTATTGCTGATGCTTTTTTTACCGCAAAAGCAGTTGCGGCGAGACCTTGTTCGCAAGGGAAATGACCTAACATCACAGGATCTAAGTGGCCACTGTAAAATGCTACTGGTTTGTAGCCCATGCTTGTTTTTTGAGCCAACACTGCTTTCATTACTGCTGAGTCGCAATGTGAAAATATAAAGAATTGTCGCTCATAGTCTGGGGTTGCCAGTACCGGAGCAGTTGATATTGCATCTTTCAGTTCATCAAAAGCCTCTTTCATTTCCATTGTCCACCCCAACTTTTTCTCCCCTTTATTAGCTTCCTTTAACCCCTCAAGCAGGGGTCCTATGTATGAGCTGTAATCAAATACCCATGCTCTACAGTAGTTGCACAGACCCAGGAACTGCTGCAGTTCCCTCACTGTTTGTGGGATTGGCGTTTTTGAAATGGCATGTGCCCTTTGTGGTGCAATCTTTCTTCCATGTTGGCATATGAGCTGACCAATGTAAAGTACCTGTTCTTGACAGTACTGTAACTTTTCCATATCTACCTTGTAACCTTTTTCAGCCAATATTGTCAGCATCTTTAATGAGTCCTCTCTGCATGTTCTTTCGTTTGTACTGCAAATTATTATGTCGTCGACATACTGCAACACTGTGCTTTCCACTTCAATGTTACCCAAATCCATCTGTATTACTCTGTTGAATATTGAGGGTGATTCGCAGTACCCTTGTGGTAATCTGGTGTGTTTCCACTTTGTGTTTCTGTAAGTGAAGCTTGTCAGATCTTGTGAGTCTGGGTGCAATGCTATTGAGAAAAAAGCATTTTTAAGGTCGATCCCTGTAAATCGTGATGCTTCCGCTGGAATGCCACACAATATCGTGGCCGGGTTTGCGGCTATGGGGAATTCTGCTTCTACTATGTTGTTCAAGGGCCTGAGATCCTGTATGAAGCGCCAAGACCCCCCTCTAGCCTTGCGCACTGGGTATACAGCCGTGTTACATGGTGATTCTGAGGGGACCAATATGCCATTATCTATAAGGGCCGTTATGGTTTCATATATGCCCTCATCTGCCTCTTTTGATAGTGGGTACTGTTTCACTCTGGGGAGTATTGCACCTTTTTTCAATTTTATCCTTACCCCCCCTATACTTTTAATGCACCCCACGTCATAGGGGCTAGTAGTCCATAATGATGTGGGTACTTTTGTCATATCCTCCTTAAAGAAGGGAACTGGGGTGGATGTGGGTGCCTCAAGTGCCATTGCCATTTTCTGTGCCAATTGTTTGTACGCCACTCTTAGCCATATTTCCACACTCATCATAAACACCATTTCACCTTCTCCTTTTCTTCTGAGAACAGCTCCTCATCTGACACCTGGGTGAGCCTACATCCTTCTGCTAGTGCCATCACTGCCCTCCATGCTCTTCCTTCTCTGTCTTGGGCATGTACAGCAATGTAATCAGCTGTTGCTATAATGCTCTCAATGTCCACTGGAACCACCTTTCCTTCTAGTTTGTTGACTGGTGTTTCTGGTCTGAACAAATAGGCTGCTGGCCTCCTCCAGATCTTTCCCTCTATCCCTGGCATCCATGCAAATGCCATGTCTGCCCCGTACTGGAAGAGTTCGCCATCTACTGGCTCTGCCCTAATCGCTGTCTGTCCTCAGTATGCTTGCATAATCTGTCGTGCTGTGAGCATGTTAATTCCTGGAGTTGAGTAAATTATGCCGTCCTCCGTAAAGGAGATCGTCATATTCAACCTGTTCATTATGTCTCTCCCCAGTATATTTACTGGTGAGGCACTATAATATAAAAGTGGGACTGACATGTCATAATCTCTTATAGATAAGGGAATGTTATCAGTAAAAGGAACCAACCCTCTAGCCCCAGAGAATCCTTGGGTGTTCATGGCTTCGCCCGACATCTTAAATTTACCTTCCCTTATGCAAGACCGGGTCGCCCCGGTGTCAACAAGGAATGATAATTTTTTGTCGCCTATCGTTACCTCTATGCATGGTTCCTCCGCACTATTAGGTGTTACCGACAGGATGGGGCACACCAAGGCCGTCTGTGGGCTGTCCTATTGAGGGTACAACAATTGACCATTTCCTGTGTAAGGGTTGTGTCCCAGGACCGTCACCCTACCCAGTTGTGTTTGTTGTGCTTGGGGTTGTTGTGTTATCGCTACCTGTTGTTGTGGCAGTGAATATGTCTGTGGCTGTTGTTTTGTTATTATTTGTTGCTGTTCATTTCCCTGTTGCAATGTCTGCTGTTGCTGTATGCCCTGCTGTTCCTGTGTGGGCCTTGGTTGTCCCTGTTCGCTCCATGATGGTGTACCTGGTCTTACTCTACACGTGCGTGACATGTGCCCTACTAATCCACAACTCCAACACACCGGTGGTTCCCTACTCTGCCATGGAAAGCTTCCTGTGTTGTCCTGGTATATTGGTTGCCCGGTGGGGTAGGAGTTTCTAAGTCCTCCCACCTGCTGTTGTGTGTTATATCCGTATCCTCTCCCCCTCATAATTCCTCCTCTTCCCCTGTTGTAATTATAATACCCAGCTCCTGGCATTGAGTATCCTCCTCCCATGTTGGTCGTGTATGGTTGGAGTGGCGGCACCTGTTGTGTTATTGTCTGTGAGGGTAGTATTTGGGAGGGATCTTGTGCAGCCAATACTTGTGTGGGGCTTTGGGTCATTATTGTAGGTGCAGTTATTAGTGCCCCTTCCATTCTGTATTTAGTAAGTTTTTTCTGTACTAGCTTAGCCTCTTCCGTTTTCCTGTCTTCTTCCTTTTGTTTCATTTTTCCTTGCCATGCCCTACAATGATGCACTATTGTCAGTTGTATTTCTGGCCATGCTTTTGCCTCCATTCCCACTACTTTCTTCAGTTGTTTCTGAACTCCTTCTGGGAGCCCTTGTACTAGTATATGATAAAATATTGCTGGTGTTTTGTCCCATTGTTCTCTAGTTTCCATGCGCCACTTCTCTTGGATTTCCTGGATATAATCAACAGGATCTTCGTTCTCACGCATCTTGCGTGAGGTAATTGCTCCTATGTCTGATGTGTCTGGGTACTTTACCCTCAATGCCTGCCATAGTGCATGTCTGCAGTTTGCGAATGGTGCCCCATCATGCGATGTGTTTGCTATTGTTACCCCAGGGAATCCCGCTCTCTTCCAAATGTCATCCGCTGCATCCCCTAATATCGATATTAGAAGGCCCTTTACATCTCCCACTGCCAGTTTCTGTCCTGCGGTGTGTTTTTCCATTTCTTATATCCATTTACCCGCACCTCCACTTAATGATGGGAGCCTGCACTTTATATTCTCTTTGTCTGTATGCTTCCAAGGGACGTACTGTGGTCTAACTCCTCCCCTCTCCAGAAGTGGCATTAAGTTGTGTCTCATTTTACCCCTTGGGTTCCATAAAGTCGAGTCCTCACACCCCTCCTCTTCTTCCCTCTCTTCTACATCATCAATTTCGTCCGTATTTCCCCTGCTCGTAACTCTTTCTTCTTCATCCTTTCCCCTTCTTCCATCATTTCCTGTATTTAATGTGGGCGTGTGTATTCGTCCTTCCTGCCTGCGTCTAGGGAGGTCTCTAAGCCGACATGCATAGGGTGTCAGTTCGTTTGTGAAGGGCGCAAGTTTTATTGTACGTAATGAGCGTGAGGTGGTTGAGCATGTGGGGTGGGATGGGAGAGGATGTGATGGTGACGGTGTGGTTTCATGTGTCTGTCTTGCCGCTATTCCTTGCTCTTCCTCCTCACTTCTCTCCAGTTCATCCTTTCTCCTACAGATCCATGGTGAGTCTGTATTGGTCCGGGTGGTGTATAGTTTATCTAGACTTTCCCTTTCACTGCTTCTTCCTTCCTTCTCCATTCCTTCTTCTTCCTCACTACAAAAGTCATTCACAAACGGCAGCCCCCACTCTGTCTTTTTCCCCTTGATTGTTACTGTTTTTAAGTCTATTAGGTCCGGTTCTCCCTTTTCTCCTTTATCAACCGCTCCCCTTTGCGCTTATGTTGTTGCTACTTCTGTGTCTCTATATACATCCCCCCTTACTTCACTCTCCCTTCTCCTATCTTCTCTTTCCCCTTCATTTCTCTCCTCCATCTCTCTACCAATTTCCTCCCTTTTCCTTTTTAATTCCTCCATTACTTCACTACTCATCTTTTCCAATATCCTTTCATCCTCTTTCTTCCTTTCCCCTCTCACCCTCTCCCTTTCTAATATACTCTCTATCACCCTCCCTTCTTCGTATTTCCTAGTTGTTTCTGATAGTAATCTCTTCTTCCACATTGCCATTTATTTTTCTTTCTCTTCTTCTTCCCTTTTCCTCTCTCGTAGCACTGCTCTTGATACCCTTTCTGCTGCAGCTCTTACCCTGTCAGCTTCTTTCCTTTGCTCCTCAGTTCTTTCCCTTATTTTTTCCAATTTGTTCTTACCTTCTTTCCTTTCCCTCGCTCTCTCTCTTCCTCCCTCTCGAGCTGTTTGATCAGTTCATTCTGCTCATCCCTTAACTCTGCTAGTCGTTCCTCCAAAATCTCTTCCTTTTGACGTAACAGCTCTTCCCCTGTCATTCCACTCTCCCTAGTATTATCCTCGTCTATTTTCCTTACTACCTCCTTCTCTTCTCCTGTTAATGAACCTCGTAATTTTAATAATATCTGCGCGGCTACCCACTCCTCATGTCCTATTTTCACAGTTTGTTCTTCTCCAGTCCTCTCCTCCCCTGCTGTCAACTTCCTATGAGCCACATATGGTGGCGGGCTGTATGCCGGGTTCGAGTACCCCTCAGCCGCCCTTAACTGTCCTCTTTCTATTTCTCCTAATTCTCTTAAAGGGTACAACCCCCCTCCCTCTGTTTTTACTACCTTTGCTAGGGGTATATCGTTGCTCTGTTCCTTTTTTATTTCATTTGCTTTTGAGTTATTATTCTTTTCTCCTCCCTCTTGTCCATTCCCCGTGTTCTTTGGGTCTTCACTCCCCTTTTTCCCATTCTCTCTTTCCTCCTTAATCTCTTTTTCTTCCGGTATTTCCCCCACAGTGAATATTCCATTTGGTCCTGGTCGGGACCCCTGGAACATCCTCCATAAATTAAACACCTCCACGTGGTTTGTCAACTTCTTCCCTTTGTATGTATTATGCAAATGGTTTAATAGTGAATGTTGGGTATATGGATCGAAGCTACCATTAGGCGGCCATGGTGTTATCATTTTGTTGTCCGTCCCCTGTGTCCATTCTATGCTATACTTGATCAGTTTCTCCCTGTGGGGTGACAGTGTTGTACATATGTGTTGTAGTGGGGTAGTGAGGGTGTTCCCCCACCCTCCCGATCCTGTCCCGTGTGACATAGTAGCGCTCCACTTGTTACCCTTCCCCTATTTGGTAGCGGTTATCTCACTAGCAGTTTACAATATACAGCCTTATATCGTTACCTGGCCCCGTAAGTTTGGGGACTTGCGATAGTCCGCTAAGGAAAATTATTAAAATATAGTATTTACATTTGTATATTTTCTTCTGTCTTTCTTCCTTTACACGACACCCGTACGGCCCCCTGCGGCCGAGGCGCACGTAGCCCCCTGCGGCTGCGTACCCCTTGTGACGTTCTTATGCAGTCGTCCTATTTTTCACTTGCTCCTCCTCCTTCTTCTACACTTGCTGTGGCCGGCATTCTCTATGCGCCGCCACGTCCCCCGTTTCGCCTTTCCTCGATCAATTCATTACCGTGTATCTCCGTTTCCACTCCCTTACCACAGTTCTCTTCCCCACCACTCTCAGAAAGAAAGATGCCTTGTGCTCGGGATATCCTATGAAAGCCCTACAGGTGACGTCACCGATCTCTTCGAGCTACTGGTAAGTTCTTCATATATTCTTTAAGTCCAAAATACACTTGCAATCTACCCCCGTTAACCTCACAGCTGTCTTCCTGTCACTCCTGGAACAAGGTAATCAATAATATAATCGGACTGCGCACGCTGCGTCGCCTCGCGTGTGATACGCCCCTCGACAGGAGGGCTTAACCAGCCAATTATCTTCCGTATTGGGCAACTAACTAGCTACCGCCTCCAGGGAAACGTCATCTACCTATCGAGTTTCTTGCTCGAACAATAGGGATCCTCATCTACTCATTGATCAATAAATGCCAAATCGTAGGAAACCACACACACACACACCCTTACACGTAGTGGCGACCTAGGCCAATCAGTGTCTACGAGCGGCCGCACGTGATGTTTTCGTGCTCCGCCCCCCTCTCTTGCGCAACGTAGCCGACTGCTCTCGCACTCGTTCGGCTACCATTAATTTCATTGCCAACACTAAATTGTCAAACCTTCGCCGCGCACCTGTGCAACACCTCCCACCTCCCGTATTTAATTCCTCCCCCCTCCCTCACAATTTCACATTGCTTGTTGTGCGTGGCATGCTCACCAAGTTCTCTTGATGCGGGGCCGCTCGACTGCGTGCACCGCTCCAAGCGGCTCGCCACCTCCCCTCGTCTGGACCACGTCTGGACACTCGCCAACCGCGGGCGGGATACTTCTCAACCGGCTCCCGAAGGCCAATATCCGGATTGCGCTGTCCGGTCTTCTCGCAGTTCCGCGATTGTCCTGTAGTCCTCAGAAGGGGGCAACGGCAGAGGGGGCCACGCCGCCGGGCCTCCTCGCAACGGGATTACCTGGAAAAAAGTAAAAATAAAAAAGCAGATCTTAAACAGATCTCAGCAGTGCCTCCAACTTGTCGGGGGGAAATTCTGCCGGGGTCGGCCGTGTCGTCCGCAGACCTCCGGGCAGGGAGGCCCCAACTCCTCCCGTATAACCCAAAAGAGATAGAGTATGAGACACACGCAAGAAGCACGGTGACTCTGCTGTTTATTAGACAAAACGGCAGGGATGGGTCAAGGAGCGTACGCGTCCGTCCTGACACACACACAATCGTGGGGCTCGCAGGCCCTTTTTACCTTAGTATGACGCGCTACTTGCGTCACCTTACAAAGTTTAACAAAAAACCTACTTCCACTCTGGATTGGTTACTCGAGTGATAGGGTTAGTATAGCATACATATAGAGAATGGTATTAGTGGTTGAGGGTTAGTCAGGTGATATACTTGGGCTGTCCCTTCAATTTGATACATGAAAATTATTACATGAAGACCTCTGAGGATTGGTCAATCTTAATGGCGTCAATGATAAGAGCCCCATCTTCTGATTGGTCCACTCGCGAGCCTCCCAGTCTGGGATATTCGCTGTTCCCAGCTTGCGGTGCACCTGTCATTTGCAACAATGTTTTACTATGGGTAGGTGTAAACAATGTGAGGATTTATTCATATGTTGGGAGGTCGACTACTCCCACTGCTGCAGATGTCCAATGGTTCTTTTAATTGTATCTGCCTGTGTCTTGAAACGTGGGATTCAGGCGTCTCCTTCCTCCTGGGTTTGGCATTCTGTCAGGTTTGGCTTTGTCACGTGGGGTGAGACCGTGTTTGAGGCCGAATTCAGCACAATTAATATTGTTTTTCCCACTGTGTGTCTGGTTTATCTTGCAGGTGCGACCTTGGCGTTGGCTTGCAGCGTGCGAGATTGCAACATCGTGCCCTTGGCGGTGTGCTTTCGCCGGGCTCATTCTGCAGGGTCAGCAACCGAGCTCTTGCTCATTCAATGTTCATGGAAGCTTTTGCTTGCGGCCTACTTGGGCCTAGTGCATAGGTGGAACCGTTTGATGCAGAGCGTTTTAGGTTACGGTATCATATTGCCCTATCATCAGTATCGTGTCTTCGTTATATTCTTCATTATGGTACATGGTTCTTAGAAGAAGCGTGAGCAAGCCTTTTTAGATAAGTTCATGATGCGTCTTGCGTTTCTGCATTTTGAGAGCCTATGTGGAAAATAATAAAGATGCACGTCCGTGAGTATGTCTGTCGCCTACGTCATAGCACTGAGTATATTCTTCATGTGGATTGGTGTGGGAGTGTCCGGTGTGCATGTTTGCACAGGTGTGCTGACCGTTGGCTAGGTCGTCATGGCATCTCTAACGACGTGTTGATTTAGTGCTGGATGGTTCAGTCGAGTCCATCCATGCCACAGGTGTCGGCATGTGCAGGGCAGGCTGGTGGGCACATCCGTATGTTCCTGTACCAGGGTATTTGGTCTTCTGGTAGATGGGCAAACTCCTCTCGTGGCGGGTGTCTGGGTCGTGATCCTCTAGGCCAAGCGCGAGAGGGGAAGGGCGGGAGCCTGTTCTTCCATTCTCCCACTTCACAACCATTAAGGAGGACTGGTTTGTACTGAACTTGTTAGAATGCGTTGCTTTTTAGTTAGTTAATTGCATCGTATGTCAAAAGTTTACTGCTTGGCAAACAATCAGAGAAGTGATTCCTGGACCAAATGGTCATTTTCAGCATTTACATATTGACTATTTTGACATGCTGCAATTATGCAATGGATACAAGTATATGATCGTGGGAGTGTGGCCCTTTTCGAGAAAGATTGAAGCTGGTCCATGCACACATCCAGATGACACTTGCACTGCAAAGTTTTTAGTTTCTTCCTCTCGTGCAGCTGGCCCAGACAGTCTACATAACTTCATGTTTAAACAGCATTCTTCCAAATGGGCGATATTATTAAACAATGTATTTCAGCAAATAATTTCTTCTAAGAAAATTCCCACCTCATGGCAGTCATCGTTACTTGTTCCTATTTTCAAGAAGGGCGATAGAGATTCGGCTGCTAGCTATCGTCCGATAGCTTTGCTTGATGCTCCAGGGAAGTTATTCGCCCGGTTAGTATTAAGAGACTTTTCTCGCTGAACTGATAGCTGCAAGCAGCGCGATCCATGCCAGACTGGTTTTGTTGCTTGCTTGGGTACCAATATTAATTTACTGACTCTTAATGCCATAAAAGCCCAGGCACAATCCACACAACAACCATTATTTTTTGCCTTTGTTGACTTACACCCAGCTTTTGATTCTGTTTCTCGTGTTAAACTAATGGGTAAATTACTTTTGGCTAATTGTCCCCCAAACTTGTGTGATATTATCTATGCTTTCCACTTGTCTACATCCGTAATGGTTAGACTGTCTATGCTTGGCCTGTTATCAGCTGCAATACCCACTTTTAGAGGGCTGAAACAGGGCTGTGTCTTGGCCTCAGCCATCTTTAATTTTTTTATTCATGATGTGTGTGAATACTTTGCTGCGGTCTGATTCACCAAAAATGAAGGGTACGGTCATCAAAGCGCTTTGTTATGCAGACAACCTGGTATTGGTTTCTAAAATGCCGGTAGGTCTTCAAAGGTTAATGTCTGTGCTACATGCATATCTGAATGCTAATGAGTTAGTAATCAACTTAAATAAAACTCAAGTGTTTGTATACGCTCCAAGACAAACTAGGAGAATGAAATTTGATTGGAAAATTGACAACAGGTCAGTAGATGTAGTGCCATCGTATCTCTATTTAGGGATCTTATTGGATGGTTCGCCCACTATTGACTCGCACTCAAGGATATTAGGCCATAAAATTCTAACTGCCATCTCTCAAACCAAAATCATCTTATATAAATTTGGTAAATTTACCATCAGACCAGCTATCTCCTACTGGAGACAAAAAGTATTGCCTACACTATTGTACGGTCTGGAGACTAAGAATATTATCTCCTCTACTGTTCTGAACCGTCTGGAGGCTATATACTGGAGAGGTGTTTTACATCTCCCTCAATGTGTACCTGGACCGTGGCTAAGACATGAATTGGGTCTTACTTCCTTGAGTGCGGAGTATCATTGGAGGCTATGAGCCTTATTTCGGAAATGTCTGACTTTTACACAAACTGACAATATACTTACCATTCTATCTTCATATATGTTAACCTCTGGTCATCTATTTGTCAAAACCTGGGTATCGTATATTTATAACATCATGGCAAAAGTGGATTTGACCCTGGAAGTTCTCAATTTCAATCCCACTAGAGCAAAAGAAAAAATCTTTAGATACGACTTGATTAATACAAGAACAGAGTGCCTGTCTTATAATGATTATTAAGCACTAGTTTACGAACACAAAAAACTCACTGGTCGATTCATGGAATTAATGTGCGCCGAAAATTCCCGCGCAGAGGTGCCAAAACGTGTGATTCGCAGTAAAAGTGCGAAAATCGCAGTGCAACTGCGAAAATCGCAGGGAAACCAGCGTACATCGATTCATGGAAGTCCGTGCGCGAGAAAAACATTGGATGTGCGCTGAAAAAGTGTGCGGCGCACGCCGGCGCACAGGTCATCCAACGCTGTGCGCCACGGCCACTGCAAAATCGCACATAGCGCGGCGCACATCACAAAAGTAGGCGGAACACGGGCCGTAACACTCGGAATGGGGAACAACGTGTGAAAATATGGGCGTCACGGGGGAAGTACAGGAGGCAAGTGCACGGAACGCCCACACGCTCGCCTACAACCCGTATTCATGGAAAAGAATAGCGCAAACCAGCGCACGGTGAAAGACGCGCACAGGGCCAAACAAGTACGCCACAAGAAAGCAGGCGGTAGCGTCCCTGCGCCTGAAATAAATGTGCGCCAAAATGTGCGCTAACAAAAAGCACCCATATACAGCTATGATGAATGGTCCATACAGTGGCACTCTAGGACAAATGAGGTGCAAAGGGGTACCGACAAACACAACACCCGCTGTGTGAAAAATAGCGTGTGCGTGTGTTTCTGGGTGCGCGGGAATTTCCACACACGATTGGCCTGGGTACATGTGTTTTGGGGTGTGCGGGAAGTTCCACACGCGATTGGCCTGGGTACGTGTGTTTCGGGATGCGTGGGAAGTTCCACACGCGATTGGGCTGGGTACGTGTACTTCGGGGTGCGCGGGAAGTTCCACACGCGATTGGCCTGGGTACGTGTGTTCGGGATGCGCGGGAAGTTCCACACGCAATTGGCCTGGGTACGTGTGTTTCGGGATACACGGGAAGTTCCACAGGTGATTGGCCTGGGTACGTGTACTTCGGGGTGCGCGGGAAGTTCCACAAGCGATTGGCCTGGGTACGTGTGTTTCGGAATGCGCGGGAAGTTCCACATGCGATTGGCCTGGGTACGTGTACTTCGGGGTGCGCGGGAAGTTCCACACGCGATTGGCCTGGGTACGTGTGTTTCGGGATGCGTGGGAAGTTGAACACGCGATTGGGCTGGGTACGTGTACTTCGGGGTGCGTGGGAAGTTCCACACGCGATTGGCCTGGGTACGTGTGTTTCAGGATGCGCGGGAAGTTCCACACGCGATTGGCCTGGGTACGTGTACTTCGGGGTGTGCGGGAAGTTCCACACGCGATTGGCCTGGGTACGTGTGTTTCGGGATGCGTGGGAAGTTGAACAAGCGATTGGGCTGGGTACGTGTACTTCGGGGTGCGTGGGAAGTTCCACACGCGATTGGCCTGGGTACGTGTGTTTCAGGATGCGCGGGAAGTTCCACACGCGATTGGCCTGGGTACGTGTACTTCGGGGTGCTCGGGAAGTTCCACACGCAATTTCAGCAGGGTACGTGTATTCCGAGGTGCGCGGGAAGTTTCACACGCAATTTCAGCAGGGTATGTGTATTTCGGTGGTGCCAGGGAGTGCTACATGTGATTTGCCCATGTGGGTCCTCCGAGGTGTTCCCTCTACACCCTCCACAGCCTCTGCAGGCAGCCCACACCACAGGGGACTACCCTGCACCGCTGCTCATGTCCCACAGGCAACCCATCCTCCATGGCCATGCTCCCCAGCCAACCCACATGTCACCTTGCACTACTGATCACCAACACATGTCTCCCAGCACCCCCACCCCCCAGCACTGTGGGGCACCTGCCAGCAGGCCCCCACTCATGTCCCACTCATGTCCACCTGCACCCCCACCCCCAGCAGTGCAGGGCACCCTCCACCAGGCTCCCACTCATGTCCCCCTGCACCCCCAACTCCCAGCACTTTGGTGCACCCTCCACCAGGCCCCCACTCATGTCTCCCAGCACCCCCACCCCCCTGCATCCAGGGGCACCCTCCACCAGGCCCCCACTCATGTCTCCCAGCACCCCCACCCCCAGCACGGTGGGGAACCTGCCAGCAGGCCCCCACTCATTTCCCACTCATGTCTCCCAGCACCCCCACCCCCTAGCACCCAGGGGCACCCTCCATCAGGCCCCCACTCATGTCTCCCAGCACCCGCACCCCCAGCACTGTGGGGCACCTGCCAGCAGGCCCCACTCATGTCCAACTCATGACCCCCAGCACCCCCACCCCCCAGCACTGTGGGGCACCCTCCACCAGGCCCCCACTCATGTCCCCCTGCACACCCACCCCCCTGCATCCAGGTGCACCCTCCACCAGGCCCCCACTCATGTCCCACTCATGTCCCTCTGCACCCCCACCCCCCTGCATCCAGGGGCACCCTCCACCAGGCCCCCCACTCATGTCTCCCAGCACCCCCACCCCCCTGCACCAGCGGCACCCTTCAACAGGCCCCCACTCGTGTCCCCCTGCACACCCACCCCCCAGCACTGTGGGGCACCCTCCACCAGGCCCCCACTCATGTCCCCCTGCACCCCCACCCCAGCACTGTGGGGCACCCTCCACCAGGCCCCCACTCATGTCCCCCTGCACCCCCGCCCCCCAGCACTTAGGTGCACCCTCCACCAGGCCCCCACTCTTGTCTCCCAGCATCCCCACCCCCCTGCATCCAGGGGCACCCTCCACCAGGCCTCCACTCATGTCCCACTCATGTCCCCCTCAAGCCCCACCCCCCTACATCCAGGGGCACCCTCCACCAGGCCCCCACTCATGTCTCCCTGCACCCCCACCCCCCTGCATCCAGGGGCACCCTCCACCAGGCCCCCACTCATGTCTCCCTGTACCCCTACCCCCCAGCACTTTGGTGCACCCTCCACCAGGCCCCCACTCATGTCCCCCTGCACCCCCACCCCCAAGCACTGTTGGGCACCTTCCACCAGGCCCCCACTCATGACCAACTCATGTCCCCCAGCACACCCACCCCCCAGCACTGTGGGGCACCCTCCACCAGGCCCCCACTCATGTCTCCCAGCACCCCATCCACCTGCATCCAGGGGCACCCTCCACCAGGCCCCCACTCATGTCCCCCTGCACCCCCACCCCCCTGCATCCAGGGGCACCCTCCACCAGGCCCCCACTCATGTCTCCCAGCCAACATGTCATCAGAATCTAGATCCCTGGCCCCTATGGGCAGCCTCCAAATGCCAAACACCCACCCGAGTATTGCATCCACCCACTTAGAAATGGCAATTACATGACACAACCCCAATGGCAAGTTTGTAAATGAACACATGTCCCTGACATACACACAATGGGTGTCAGTTAATGTCAAAACCCATATCATGATATGCATGAAACCAATGAGATGATACTAGACATTGAAGTTTGAAGAAAAAATATTTATTAAAAGCAACATAAATCGAATCAAAAATAAACAAACCAAAATGGGAATTGACAAAAAAAAAGCAGCATGTCCGTGAAATATTGTAAAACCACAAATCCTAATCCAAAGGAAAGGTGTCCAAAGTCACAGGTCACAAAAGAAAATCCAATGGAAAATTAAAATTGAAAACCATTGCTCCATGGGTAAATCATAAAAAAAAATTGAAAATCCAACAGTCTACTATATACAGAAACAATCCAGGGTCCATGATCCCAACTAAAGAAATGAAACCTATCTAATAACACTACCTAATAAAAAAAACTATATACAAAAATGTGGCCCATTGTCCAAAAGGTCCAAAAAAAATGCAAAACCAAAGGAAACCTAACACTAACTACAGAACTATTTACAAGGGCAGCGGGCTAGTCCGACGGCTCACTTCGGGATGTTGCGGCCAGGGCATCATCGAACTCCTGCTCAATGTCCCAGAGGCGGTCCTCCTCCCTGGCCCCGAGGGTCCGCAGGGCCGTCGAAATGTTCACCTCCAACTCCCTGCGGATTGCCTCGAGGCACTCGGCCCGCCTCAGGGCCCTCCGCATGGAGTTCTCCGCCCTGACCATCGTGAGCCATGCCTCTTCCGCTTGCTGCCACTCCGCATCTATAGCGTGGCCCAACCGCTGCCACACGGAAGACGCTTCCCGTCCTGGGTCCTCCTGCCCTCCGGCCGATGCCTGCCCCTCCGATGTTGAAGGCTCCGAGCCATCATGGCTCCCACCTCGTTGCTGCTGCTGCTGTGCCTCTGCCCGTGCCCTGGCTCCTGCTGCCTGCACATCCTCCACCGGATGGGGTGCAGTCGTTGTTGTGGCCACCCCTGCTGGACGTCCGACTCCCGACTGTGGCAGGGATGCCTCCTCCACCAGCCTGGCCACACCGTCAGAGGCAGCTCCACAGGGCACGCAAGTGACTAATGGGTGGGAAGATGGCACAGAGGACGACTGGTGCATAGAGGGTTCAGTTGAGGAGGGGGTCGGAGCAAGCCCCATCAAATGGAGGAATCCGGCCTGGGTGACCTTTCCCAGTAGGCCGACGCGGTCAACGAGCCATTCGAGATGACGTGCAGTCTCCTCATGAAAAGACTGCCGGTCACCTCGCATGGCCCGTTGACGCAACGCCACACCAGTCAGGACAGGCTCAACCCGGACCCGGATAGCCACGTCCGCAGGCAGAGGAAGGCCAGTTGTTGTGAGCTCATCCCCTACCTGAAAACGGGTCGGGGCGTAGGCATCCCTGCTGGTGCAAGATGATGCAGTGACAGGATCAGGGACAGGATTGCACACAGGCACCTCCGTGGCGACCTGTGCTGCCTCCTGTCCCTGGTCCTGCACTGCACCACTAGCACCAGTGGAATCCCCACCTCCAGACCCCGTCTCTGTTGCTTGCACAGCCTCCTCCTCCACCAAACCCCCCACCAACCGGGATGACTCCGTGCCATCTTCCCCCGTTGGGCCCTGTGGGGTTCCAGCTGCCCCTTCTGCTGCCGAGGAGTCCAACTCCGACGTCCGCCTCTTGGACCTCCCCCCGGCAGCTGCGGCTGGGACGCGGCACCGGACTCCTCACTCCCCGACGAGATCACAACCTGGGAGGGGAGCCAGGCCTTGCGTCTCCGGCTGGCGGTGCGATCCCCGCCGCTGTGCTCCACAGCACCTTCTCCGCCCTCTTCATCAGTTGACGCTGCAGACAGGGAGAAATAAAACACAGGCATCAGGGCACTGTACAATGGACACATACACACATGACAGTTGTACATGAGTGGCATTGGCAAACCACAGACATGACATCACAATCGCCAACACAAATGTCTTTTCAACTTGCACACATGAGCTTTACCACAGCCTTATCGCAACTGCCAGCACCATCCATACACATACAACAGCATGAGCAGGCAAAGGTGAGCCAGACATCACATGCAACACAGAGAGTGCACTACACATGCACACACACCACCACACTTGCATGCATGTGTACACCTCTGCCAACTGTCGCAGTGTTCAGATCGGCATCCATGTCACATCTGCCAATCAGGCTTCCACATCCCGCTGTCACATGCATCCATGTTGCATCACTGTTGCACCCTTGTCAAATACACACACATGCACATGTACACAGTGCTGATACATGCAGCCAAAAACAACATCCATGTGTGACATCACAAACATGCCTACTTACATACACATTCATCCAAACATGTGTGCCCACACAACTGCATTTGGCATCCAAGCCTACACACACAAGCACCATCCATGTCTCACACATGAGAGCCCTTGCATGTGTTAGCCTCATGGCCCTGTATACCCCCACCCATACTTGGCCCCATAAAAACAAATGTGCAACCTGCACACTACTGGCACATCACCACACACACAGCTTACAATCATGAGGCATGTACACTTACCGCTCGACTCCAGACGGGTCTGCCTCTCAAGGACCTGGACGGGGAGTGCTGGGGATATGCGTTCCAGGACCCTCATCTGATCTTCCGACAAGTGGCCCCGGCACCCCTTAGCATCTGCTGCCTTCAAGAGGCGCCGGGCCTTGTTGAGGGTCCTGGACCTGAAGTCCTACCAGCGCTTCTTGACATGATGGAATAGTCGGACTGCCACCCCCTCCGCGTTGATGGCAGTCACGATGTCCGTCCAGATCCCAGTCCGTCCTTCCTTGTCGGCGCGGGAACTTCCGAAGAGGGCATCATACTGCCCCAGGACTTGCTCCACCAGGACACCAACTTCGGTGGCAGTGAAGCTGGCGCCCTTCTGCCTCTCTGGCCAGGGGTTGTCAGTGGTGCCAGATGTTGCAGTGCCCAACATGACAACCCCAGAGGCAGGAGTGGCTGGGCAACTGGGTCCTGGGGCTGGGCGCGGCACCGGACTCCTCACTCCCCGACGAGATCACAACCTGGGAGGGGAGCCGGGCCTGCGGACGAGGGGAGCCCTGGCTGTATGGAGAAGGTGTGTCATTCGTGATGACGTGCGTTCTTCACGGGTGGAGCACGCACGTCATCACGAAGAGCACCGTGCCAACGTGGCCCAGTTGGGAGTGGCCATGTTCAGGGGTTTTGTACATGTGTCGGCCACTCTGGCGGCCCTCTCCTCCTCTGTGGAGACTATGCGCCAGTCGTTCTCCATGCCGTCTTCCGGCCCAGATGCCACCAGGGCCCCCTGTGGACCTGCCCTGACCAGCGCAGCCAGCTCAGTGGGGATCCCAGCCCTGACACAGTCGGAAGTCGGAGGTCCAGCAGGGGTGGACACACCAGCAACTGGACACCAGCATCGGCCAGAAGGCAGGAGGACCCTGGAATGGGATTGTCTTCCATGTGGCAGCGTTTGGGCCAGCAGAGAGGTGCAGAGCGGCGGCGGGCGGAAGAGGCGCGGCTCACAATTGTCAGGGCGGAGAACTCCATGCGGAGGGCCCTGAGGCGGGCCGAGGGCCTCGAGGCAATCCGCAGGGATTTGGAGGAGAGCATGTCATCGTCCCTGTGGACCCTCGGGGCCATGGAAGTGGACCGCCTCTGGGATATCGACCAGGAGTTCGATGATACCCTGGCCCGGGACACCACGGAGTGAGCCGCTGGACTTGCCCGCCGCCATTGTATATAGTTAGTTAGTTAGTGTTAGGTTTCCTTTGTTATTTTTTTCTTTTGGTTGCGCTTGGACTATGCACCACATTTTTGTATATAGTTTTTTTCTTAGGTATTAGTTTTTGGTAGGTTTCATTTAGTTAGTTGGGCTCATGGACCCTGGATTGCTCATTTGTACATAGTTCAACACTGGATTTATCTTTTCCTGATTATTTTTAGTTTCACCATGGAGCAATGGTTTTGTTTATGGTTTTTCCCTTGGATTACTTTTTTTTACTTTGATTTTGGACTACATTCATTTGGATTCTGATTTCTTGTTTTTGATTTAAAAAAAGGGACATGCAGGTTTCATTTTTTCATTCCCACTGATGTTTTTTTCATTTTATTCCCATTCATGTTTTTTTAAATACATTTTTCGGATTCATACTTTGATGTGTGGTATCGTCTCATTGGTTTCATGCATGTCATGATATGGGTTTTCACATTCACTTGCAACCATTGTGTGTGTGTGACGGACATGTGTTCATTTACATACTTTAGATTGGGGGTGTATCATGTAATTGCCTTTTCTATGTGGGTGGATGGGAAACTTGGTTGGGACTTTTGGCTGGGGAGGCTGGCCATTACAGCCATGATTGAGAATTGTCAGGACCTGGGTGCAGGGGGAGATGAGTGGGGGCCTGGTGGAGGGTGCCCCACAGTGCTGTGGGGTGGGAGTGCTGGGGGACATGAGTTGGACATGAGTGGGGGCCTGGTGGAGGGTGCCCCACAGTGCTGGGGGGTGGGGGTGCAGGGGGACATGAGTGGGACATGAGTGAGGGCCTGGTGGAGGGTGCCCCACAGTACTGGGGGGTGGGGGTGCTGGGGGACATGAGTTGGACATGAGTGGGGGCCTGGTGGAGGGTTCCCCACAGTGCTGGGGGGGTGGGGTGCTGGGGGACATAAGTTGGACATGAGTGGGGGCCTGGTGGAGGGTGCCCCACAGTGCTGGGGGGTGGGGGTGCAGGGGGACATGAGTGGGGGCCTGGTGGAGGGTGCACCAAAGTGCTGGGGGGTGGGGGTGCAGGGAGACATGAGTGGGGGCCTGGTGGAGGGTGCCCCTGGATGCAGGGGGTTGGGGGTGCAGGGAGACATGAGTGGGGCCTGGTGGAGGGTGCCCCTGGATGCAGAGGGTGGGGGTGCAGGGGCACATGAGAGGGACATGAGTGGGGGCCTGGTGGAGGGTGCCCCTGGATGCAGGGGGGTGAGGGTGCTGGGAGACATGAGTGGGGGGCCTGGTGGAGGGTGCCCCTGGATGCAGGGGGGTGGGTGTGCAGGGGGATATGAGTTGGTGCCTGGTGGAGGGTGCACCTGGATGCAGGGGTGTGGGGGTGCTATGAGTGGGGACCTGGTGAAGGGTGCACCAAAGTGCTGGGGGTGGGGGTGCAGGAGGACACGAGAGGGGGCCTGGTGGAGGGTGCCCCTGGATCCTGGGGTGTGGGGGTGCAGGGGGACATGAGTGGCACATGAGTGGGGGCCTGGTGGAGGGTGCACCTGGATGCAGGGGGGTGGGGGTGCTGGGAGACATGAGTGGGGGGCCTGGTGGAGGGTGACCCTGGATGCAGGGGGGTGGGTATGCAGGGGGACATGAGTGGGGGCCTGGTGGAGGGTGCCCCACAGTGCTGGGGGGTGGGGTGCAGGGGGACATGAGTGGGACATGAGTGGGGGCCTGGTGGAGGGTGCCCCACAGTGCTGGGGGGTGAGGGTGCTGGGGGACATGAGTTGGACATGAGTGGGGGCCTGCTGGAGGGTGCCCCTGGATGCAGGGGGGTGGGGGTGCTGGGAGACATGATTGGGGGGCCTGGTGGAGGGTGCACCTGGATGCAGGGGGGTGGGTGTGCAGGGGGACATGAGTGAGGGCCTGGTGGAGGGTCCCCCTGGATGCAGGGGGGTGGGGGTGCAGGGGGACATGAGTGGGGGCCTGGTGGAGGGTGCCCCACAGTGCTGGGGGGTGGGGGTGCAGGGGGACATGAGTGGGGGCCTGGTGGAGGGTGTCCCAAAATGCTGGCAGGTGGGTGTGCAGGGGGACATGAGTGGGGGCCTGGTGGAGGGTGCCCCTGGATGCATGGAGGGTGGGGGTGCGGGGAGATATGAGTGGGGGTCTGGTGGAGGGTGCCCCTGGATGCTGGGGGGTGGGGGTGCAGGGGGACATGACTGGGGGCCTGGTGGAGGGTGCACCAAAGTGCTGGGGGGTGGGGGTGCAGGGGGACATGCGTTGGTGGGCAGTAGTGCAAGGTGACATGTGGGTTGGCTGGGGGGCATGGGCATGGTGGATGGGCTGCATGGGACATGTGCAGGGTAGTCCCCTGTGGTGTGGGCTGCCTGCAGGGGCCATGGAGGGTGTAGAGGGAACACCTGGGAGGACCCACACGGGCAATTCACATGTAGTGCTCCCCGTGCACCCCTGAAATACACGTACCCTGATCGAATCGCGTGTGAAACTTCCCGCGCACCCCTGAAATACACGTGCCCTGGTGGAATCGCATGTGATACTTCCCGCGCACCACTGAAATACAAGTACCCTGCTGCTTTTGCATGTGATACTTCCTGTTCACCCCTGAAATACACGTGCCCTGATGTAATCGCGTGTGATACTTCCCGTGCACCACTGAAATACATGTACCCTGATGGAATTGCGTGTGATACTTCCCGCACACCCCTGAAATACACGTACCCTGCTGCTTTTGCTTGTGATACTTCCCACGCACCCCTGGAATACACGTACCCTGATGGAATCGCGTGTGATACTTCCCGCGCATCCCTGAAATGCACGTACCCTGCTGTTTTTGCGTGTGATACTTCCCGCGCACCCCTGGAATACACGTGCCCTGATGGAATCCCGTGTGTTACTTCCTGCGCACCCCTGATGTACACGAACCCAGGACAATTGCGTGTGAAACTTCCCACAAACCACTGAAATACGCGTTTGCTGTTTGGCAGCCGTGTGAACTGGTCCAGGGTTAGCGCAGCCCTTTGCGATGATTTGGGAAATTTGAAGGCTTTTCCTTGCGCGAGGGTGTTCTTGGGGGCGTAACTGGCGCTGCTGCAGGGTCACTGCGCCACTCTGCGCCACGGCTGGTTTTTGAGGCTAAAATCCATGAATACGCTGTGCGATGAAAAGGATTTTATCGCACGTGGCTGGCGCAGTGTATCGCACGGGGACACTGTGCGCCAGCCGCGTGCGCCACTTTTGTGCGAAATTCTATGAATTACCCTGATAATGTACTGCCTCTTACTTAAACCAGTCTCCTTCACCCCAAGTAAGGACAACTATTTTACGTCTTTGTTTCAATCTGTTCCCTACGCGTGACATCTTGGTCAGAAGAGGAATTCTGCCCTTGTTTGAAAATTATTGCTCCTTCTGTCAAAATGTGGCTGCTAAGGAAACTCTTAAACATATTCTAGTTGAATGTCCAGCAGTAGAGGTCCAGAGAAAAAAATATTTTGAGTCGCACATGTCCTATATTAGTGCGATACCTGCTGACACTCAATAGTCCGTGTTACTTTCCGCTGGATCAACTAGCATTCAGATTTCTATTAATAATTTTCTGATTGTGCTCAAATTGAATGTGAATTTTGTCTCTCGTCTGGGATCAGAATTATAAGAATTCTCCAGATCTTTTACCTATTGGATAATTCATCAGGAATTTCAACTCTGTATTGAATTACTCTTTTTTCCTTTACCAATTGAGTGGTTGTTCAATTGCTTCAATTGTTGCTGGTTTGAATTTTGTTTGATTTTGATCCTGTCTGCAATCTCACAACCTTTCGTTTCCTTGTATTTTACATCAAGATTTTTATCATTATGTATTATGTTTGTAATTTGTAAACATGTTTAAGAACTTGTTAAGTATTGAAAAAGTTGATTTTTTCAGCTATATTCAATAAACAATAAAAACATTTAAAGTTTAAGAAGTGTTTCCTGGATGGGGGTAGGTGAGGTGGTGAGATCAGATAATGGACCTCTGTATTCAAACAGATTAGCCTCTTGCTTAGTATTAAACATATGTTTTCTTCTGCTTATCACCCGCAAGCAAACGGATTATGTGAGAGATTCAACAGTCCTCTCAAGGAAAGGATAGCAAAGTTGAAATTGACACTCAAGCAGGGGTGGCTGCATTGCCTGTCCCTTGCATTATATGCATTTATAAATCAGTCTGGATCAGACCTACTACCTCACACCACATGAGCTAGTAACATGGAGGCAGATGAGGACTCCTCTGACTCCTCCATCGAGGATTAGACGTGATGCCCAGGCAACTGCTGAACTGTTAGGAAATTAGTTACATGCCTACTTAACATGTATGACCGCTAGTATCTTTGTCATTTCAGATCAACTCAAGCGGAAGGGGTGTCGGTCTCAGGACACAGATGATGACAATACAGTAACCAGACTTGAACAGCTCTGTTCTAATTGGAACTTCACTAGAACGTGGCACAAGCACAGGTTTGTGGTCCGTAAGTTGCAGAAGATATGAATCCTTCAGCAGTTAAAGTCCAAGGGAGGCGAGCTTAGATCCACTTGGGAGATGTAATGATATATGCTGGTGAGACTGACATGCCCCCACCCCATTCAGAAGCAAGTCAAGAAGAAGTAGTTCAGCATGTGCAAATTCGATCGATGATGAGGAAGAAGGACGCAAAGACTATCCAGTAGACAAATGCAAGTGTACATTTGGACTGTGGCTCTCCTGAAACATTCCTTATAAATATCATAAGTAGGAAATGTGAAAGTTACTGTTCTTGGGCCACAGGAGCTTGTTGACATTGGACCCTAGGAAGTGCTGAAGTAAATGAAAAATTCCCAACTTAGACTTCCTTTTTGACGACTGGAAAGGGAGCAGTTTCCCGACTCATTTCTCACTGAGTTTCTCTTTGGACACGTAGATGGTGTTATCTAATGATGATACCTACAGATTACTTGTTATGGTCTTCCATTATATAATTTGATTTCATCCCTATCTTGTGTGGCATAACACCAACACTTATGTGTTTCTACGAGATCCTATAAATCGTCCTGCAATCACTTGGTTACTTGTGGAAATAATAGAACAAATCAGACAACTAACGAGCCTTTAACGAGATTGCCAGATTGAAGAAGTTTGTCCTTCCTTAAAAGTAATTACAGGAATAATGTGGTCTATTGAAAATTTTTAATTCCAGAGAGTGAGCAAAGTTAACAATGTGTGGAGATGCACCGGTGGTGGAGTCTAATGTATTGGTGCATAATATGTGCCTGTTCAGCATCTATCATTGTTGTTTTCTTTCTATTGATCAACACTGTTTACTTTAATGGTCTCAAAAGGGAAGGAGTTCTGTTAATCCTTCCCACTCCAGTCTCCTTTGCAGTACTAGACACTGTAAGAAGGCCAAGGCCATATGTGATTGTTCCTACACCAGTGATACATGTGAAGGCACCAATTTCTCTGACACATTTTCCTAGTATTCCTATTGTAGGACGGACTGTTTTGGATATTCTTAATGAGTATCATGTACAAGCTCTTTTAGCAACGCAAAGAAAGAGACCAAAGAGAAGTGCAAGGGAGGATGATTACAAATGAAATGACTATTTAGACAGTACAGCACATTTGGGAAACAACATGTGCATCAGCACATGAAAGAAGTGGGAAAAAACCTTCTAAGGAGGATTGCAATGTATGTGCTCTCCTGCCTTATGCTATGGGAAAGTCTAAGATATTCATAGCTATAGAGATAGATGTCCAAACAGCTAATTGCCTGACTCAACTTGCACTCTGTCATACAAGATGTCAATTCCAGGGTAGAACTGCATCCTTGGTATGGGTGAAATAATGGTCAGCTGCAGAAGATGATGACTATGTCCAAGATTTGAAGACAAGAGATAAAGCACACACCAGAGATCATGTGATAAAATACGAACAGCCTGGCATGAAGGGAGTTGGAATTAGATGGGAGATTAACAGGAAACTCAACTGAAGCTGCAAGGAAAGAGGCCAGATGTGAATCTGGGGTACTCTACATTCTCTGGATGGTTGGGGGTTGGGAGGAAGGCATAGTCATATGCAGAGCCATGGCATTAACTCGTCATCACAAGCCAGTTATCAAACAAGTGGAAAAAGGATGCAAACCTCTCTGGCCGAGGATAGCAAAGCTTCTGTCATGGGTCGAAGACCAAGGAGGCCAGTTGGAGATAGTGCCTTTGGCTAGTGCAGAGCTATGCTTCAGAAACAAAGGCACAAGAAAAGTTGGAGAGAATCAGCAGTGCAGTCGAATCTTGCATGTGCCAGGAATGAAAGATGGGACAGTGGTGATAACGGATCACCACTGGGCCTGTAGATCCAGAGCTTACACGAAGCTGCCCGGAGATTGGGGAGGACTATGTTCTATAGTGATGGTTCATGTGCCATCATTGGTGATTCCAAAGAGTGACCTGAACATTGGCAAGTTTCCGAAAGCAGATGCTCACCTGAGGAAGAAGAGATCTGCTGAACTCCTTAATCGAATGATTCCTTAATTCTCAGCCAAATCAATATAAGCCTTTGATGTTATTCCATATGAACACAGATTGTTCAGCAAGACTGCTTCTGTTTTTACTGTTATCTTTATGACTGGGATCCAGACGATGGCAATTCCAAAGTGGTTGCCGATCACAAGACGGGAATTACAGCAGATGATTAACACCACCATAAAATGATTCAATGCTGTGATGACTCTTCAGAACAGATATGTCTTGCATATGATTACATATGATTACAGCTATGAATGGAGGTATTTGTGCCAAAATTGGAGAATAATGTTGCACATTCATACCTTTTCATGACAATGAGAATGGCACCTTGGCAGAGGTCATAACAATGTTGGCAAACTTGCACGTCAAGATGGAAGATGAAGTGGAAGATGTTGCAGATGACAGCTAGTTTGCGTCAATCGTCTCATGAGTCCACAATGGATGGTGAAAATATTTAAGTTCCCTTGAGCCCCGTTGGTGATGATCATATCAGTATTCTGTGTGATCAGGATAATAATCACACACTGGAGCCTAGCAGGTGAGTGGGGCTCTTAGAGCGACCCCATTTTTTGGAAAAAAGGCCTTGGTCCATACCTCCATCTAGTTGGACCGTGGCACCTGCTGCTGCTCACAAATCTCCCCCGCCTCTGGTTCCCATCCCCTCCCACCTCCCTGCCTGTGTCCCATCTAGCGATTGGCTCATTCTGCATGCTTCAGCTACCTCCCCAGGGCAGCCCTCTGCTCGGTAGCCACTGCTGCCAAGGGCCCCCAAGGCAAAGGGCGGCTCCTACACTGGCGGCTCCAAGACGTGTCTGCAGGTGTCAGCAGGGGAAGCCAATGAAGCCACCAGACACCGACAAAACTGTAAGTGCTGGCATGGGTGGGGGGCAGAGCAATTACTCTACTACAGAAAGCTCCTGCCACTCTAACTTACGTTTCAATGTCCTAGACTGCTACAGACCTACACCATGCTTTATTAGAGAGATATGTGACCACCAGCCTAAACTTACTCATGGCTGGACAGCAAACATTGCCTGCAGTATAATGTTACCTAGTACCATACCACGAGAGAACCACAAAGATTAGCCCGCGCCAAATCTAGACAGAAATGTGATTGTTAGCATATGTGACTCTTAGCATGCACCACACTTAGAATTCTGAACATAGCTTGCGTCGCATCTAGATAGCAATGTGATTGTGAGCATATGCCACACTTAGATGGAATTCTCAAGTTTAGTCTGTGCCAAATCTAGACAGAAAAGTGATTGTTAGCATATGCCACACTTGGATGGAATTCTCAAGTTTAGTCTGCACCAAATCTAGACAGAAATGTGCTTGTTAGCATACGCCACACTTAGATGGAATTCTCAAGCTTGGTCTGCGCCAAATCTAGACAGAAATGTAATTGTTAGCATACGCCACACTCAGATGGAATTCTCAAGTTTAGTCTGCGCCAAATCTAGACAGAAATGTGATTGTTAGCATATGCCGCACTTAGATGGAATTTCAGAAATGTGATTGTTAGCATATGTGACTCTCAGCATGCACCAAACTTAGAATTCTGAACCTAGCTTGCGTCGCATCTAGATAGAAATTTGACTATCAGCATGTGCCACAACCAGATGAATTCTCAAGTTTAGTCTGAGCCAAATCTAGACAGAAATGTGATTGTTAGCATATGCCACACTTAGATGGAATTCTCAAGCTTAGTCTGTGCCAAATCTAGATAGAAATATGATTGTTAGCATATGGCACACTTAGATGGAATTTCAGAAATGTGATTGTTAGCATACGTGACTCTTAGCATGCACCACACTTAGAATTCTGAACCTAGCTTGCGTCGCATCTAGATAGAAATGTGACTGTTAGCATGTGCCACACCTAGATGAATTCTCAAGTTTAGTCTGTGCCAAATCTAGAAACATGTGATTGTTAGCATATGCCACACTTAGATGGAATCCTCAAGTTTAGTCTGCGCCTACTCTAGACAGAAATGTGGTGGTTAGCATATGCCACACTTAGATGGAATTCTCAAGCTTAGCCCACGTCGCATCTAGATAGAAATATGATTGTTAGCATATGCCACACTTAGACGGAATTTTCAGAAATGTGATTGTTAGCATATGTGATTCTTAGCATGCACCACACTTAGAATATTCTGAACCTAGCTTGCGTCGAATCTAGATAGAAATGTGACTGTTAGCATGCATCACACCTGGATGGAATCCCACAATTGCAAAGACAGCATTGCCAACTAACCAACCAACTAACAATTCCATCCCTCTGCATACACCTCTCAAACTAAATCCATACACAACCACAAGCCTAAAACGCAGCAATCCGCACAAACTTCCCAACATTGCAACAACAAAACAAACCACACATAGACTTGCACAACAGCACACGACGACAACGGACCGTAAAACACCCCAAGCCCAGCCAACGGACCCGCCGGGCTGAGGCTGCCAACACCACATCACTGCTCTCTTGCACTTTTCCAGCTTATTCCCACTAACCCACCCCCTCTCCTCCCCTTTTTCAGAGGTGCCAGAGCACCAGGGGACCACTTAGGTGGTGATAGTGTGCCGTACAAATGTTCTTTAACATTAAAATTAACTGAGAAGACTGCAAAGAAAGCAGTAGGAATGAAGATAGTGATTGATGTTAAATCAGGATTCAAACCTAAAGAGTTGACAGATGAAGAAATCAGGGACTACGTAAAGGCCAGTATTCATGCATCTAAGGGAACAAATTTCCTGTATCTGATGAACCAGAAGAAGTATGTGGGAAGATGGATCTACTCTAGTCCAAATGGACAATGTAGCCTTATGACCTGAAGTGTTGATGAACATGTGAAATCAGCAGAATGCCTGAAAGGAGTCATAAAGATATGGACTCCAAAGAAGCACTTCTTCAGACGAGGATGTCTCGATGTAAAGATTGATGAGAGAGTGGTCAATGAATCACCCAGAGGGGGGGAGTGTAGAGGAAGAGCAAAATACCCCTACTATTAGTTCCTCGCCATGTTACATATATGCCTGGAACCGTAAATTGTGACATGCACAGTACCAGTGAGGATGACTATACAACAAAGAATCCTTGGGACAAGGTATCCATTGGGAAAACCCTAAATGCATTCACGAAGAAGTAATGGTCTCCTAGAAGAAGTAAGAGAATGAATTAGAAAGAAGACTGGTGATGTCATACGAAGCAGAACTGATGCATCTAGAAAAGATACAAATAAGGAAGGATTATAGACATTCTATAGGATCTGAGGATGAGGTAACGAAGTAAAGCAAACATTTCGGGATCAAAATGAAGATTGCCTGTGCGAAGAAACACTGAAGACAATGCAAAATCATTTTACAATTGTACAGATGCTGTAATGCAAGTAGACAAAGTAATCCTGAGGCTGGCTACGTAGTGAAAAGATTGTGGCGATGCGCCAATGCATATACATAGGAATATATAGAATCTGGATGTTCCACAATGCACTTTAGCAAACTTGAACCCCGTGAATGGAAAGGGCTTGAAGTGTGGCACAGTTGAAAATAGCTGATGGTGAAGGAGAATTCAAGAAAGGCTGGCTGGCCGAGCACTAAGAGTTGGGGTCACCGTGAGCTTGGTTGTCTGTCGAGAAGCTACATGAATGTGAGAAAGAAGCTAACGTGTAATGGAAACACATTGAAGGTGCCAAGAATTCATCATTTAATAGTATTTTATGCAACAAAAAGCTAGAAAACGTGGTCTCCAGTCACATGATCAGATGGAAATAGACCTTGCGTCAAACTACACCAAAACCAGAAGATAAGACTTTGACACACTCCCTTTTATTCTCAGGCACAGTGAGCCTCTATAAGGCTGAGTTCAAAGCCTAATTGAATGGCAGACCGCAGGAGTGATGAAGGATGAGGGCAAATTGGGTGGGGAGGCATGAACGGCAAACCCTCCGAGCACCTGGGTTTACCAGGTTGTGTGCTGCTAGCAAGTGGAATATTCCAGAAGGGTAGATGCGTGCCAACCAATTATAGAGGGCCACATACTAAACAACCCTATAATTTGTGTAACCAATAGGGTGTTGAATATTAGTATGACACGGAAGATGACTTGCACTCTGAATGGGCTTAGTTGTCCACCTGATTTTAGAGGCCCAATCAGAACCCCTGTCAGTATGGTAGATGTTCACTTTAAGCTTTTCACATCCCGTAGTAGGTTTTCTTAGTTCACCACATAGGATGACGTCACTAGTGATGACATTTTAGTATAAGAATATTAGTTTTTGCATGTGATGCTTTGAGAGAAATCGAGCGAACGTCCGTTGATGTTCGTTGTAACTTCCTGTTATAGATAATTGTTAATAAAACAGTACTGAGTTTTGCCAACTTCCTTTGTCTGTTTGATTATTGATGTATGAGTAAGTTCTGCATCCCCATCCATCTCTAAGTATTGCTACCTTGTCTTAAACAGCCCGAGGTCTGGGGATTCAACAGGATTATGGGAATGGTGGTTAGGTTACTACAGCAATTCATGGGGAAAAAATATCCACTTCTGCATTGACATATCAACCAGTGATCAGAGCGTTGGATATAATAAACGTCACTTCAAACTAGGAGGACTTTCTTTCCACTTCTAGCCAAGAGGTACCAGGAGAAATGTTGGACAGTTTATGAGGGCAGATAATTGTCATCACAGATTACTGGACCATAAACAGCAGAGATCTTTTTGGGACTTTTTTTGACAACTTGTCAGTGGCAGCTCCTGTCTAATGTACGTTCTAGGACCTTTCAAAGATGCCAACATGCAGATGAGCTGTCACAATGCATCCCTCAGCGAGGTCTTTTCTGGTGTGTACCTGCTTGTGATTAACCTGTCCAGCATGGTGAGAACCTGTGCATTGGCATGTGGTGTCGATGTAGCAAAGCTGGTGAAGGGACAGCTTTCAACAGTGCCTGGAAACCATGGTAAAATTGAGTATCTGCTTGCTTTCCAAATAGGCACACATTTCAGGTACACATGGTTCCTTGTCATATGCATGTGTCAATGGAGGAGAATTCACAGAAAACATTACGCAGAGCAGAGACTGTGTAAGTTTGCAAACATACTTTGTCCCAATATTAATTGGGAAAAGAAAACATGGAACAGCATCAGAAAGCATTAAATCACTTAAGCCTCTTAATAGCTTTGTGAGCAGCATGGGCCCTACATATTGAGAGAAGATGCTGTGGAACACCTTCCTCAGTGGCTCCCATGTTCTTTAACAGAGTGCTCCCTTGGGTACAGATGGGTGGTAAACATTAAACATCAATTACAGAGATGTTTAATAGCTCTCCTATGTACACTTCACCTGTGGGAGCAGAAGATGACCCAGCACACTAATTGTACTATAAGTGGTCCAACTGACCAACAGCACTTGCTAGACTTGCTATTGAATCACTAAGCCGGGTCCTGTATGTGTACAGTACAAGAGGCTTTTTAGAACAAGTGTCTATTGTGCAATTGTCTATTGTCTACTGTTCTCCCTCGTAATGCAGAAGCAACCTCTCAGTGCTGCATATTGATCAATTTACATTTTTTAATGTTTTATTTATTGAATATTTATAAGGCGCCAATACAACAAACGGTGTTTCCAGGTGCCACAAGACACAAAAGGGCATGGGGAACAAGGGAGTTAAGTAACAGTATGGTCCTACGAGGCCTTGCGACATTCAGATCATGCAAGTGCAGTAACAAAAGTGCAGGGTGGGTAGGGGACTGGGTCGAATGAAGGTCGGGAGAGGCAACATACAAGGGGGGAGGGGCCCAGAGGCTAGCAAAGTGCTGAGGGGAGCCCAGAGGGGGAGTAAGTGCCTGGGGAAGCTGGTGGCTAGGATCTCTGTCTAAGTGTGAGGACCAGACTCAGGAGGGATGCCAATGCACCAGACTAGTCAGGGAGGGGTTTCCCGGGGGCAGTACTGGTATGAACGGGTGCTGGTAGAGACTTGTCAGGGGGACCTGATACCATGTAAGACTCATAAAGGGCCTGGCCACCAGTCGTAGCAGCAGATTGGGGCATTAGCAAGGGAGGGAGAGAGGGAAGGCAATAGAGAAAAGCAGCAGGGTCTTGAGAAGCTTCCAGAACTTAAGGAGATACTCCTCAAGTCTGAGAGGGGCAGGGAGGCAATTCCAGAGGAAGGCGCTGGCCAAAGAGAGAGATGATTCACCCACTCTCTGCTTGGAGAAACATCTGATATGCAGATAGCCGAAACTAGTGGAACAAAGGGTTCTAGCAGGGAGTTATTTAGGAGAGAGAGTTGGATGTAGCGGGGTCTCAGCCCACAGGAAGGCTTGTGGATGATGCACAGGGTCTTGAATTTGATCTTTATTTACTTTCTGGATATTTATAAGGCACTTATTCAACAAGACAGTGTTTCAAAGCACCACAAGGCACAGGGTAAAGGACATGGGAGCAAATAAACAATGACATTAACAATGAATAAATTGAAAGTGAAATGCGGTCCTACTAGGCCTTGTAACATTTGGCGCATGTATGTGCAGTGAAAGAAAAAGCATAATGGGTTGTGGGGTAAGTGCTATTAGGGTCCTCTAGGGGGGAGTGCCAAAGGAGCCTATTGGGGAGACAAAAGGTAAATGCATGGGCAGAGACATCCCAGGCAAAGAGGGAGGTCTACCATCCCTATAGGTAAGTGCAGAAAGGAGGCAAACAACCTTAGGTGTGGGAACAGAGGGCACTGCAGGGGGATACTGAGGGTGATTCACGGAGGGCCATGGCCCTGTTCGACCCTTGAGGGACCAAGCTGTCAATCTCAGTGACAGAGGAGATGGTTAGCATGGGGGTAGAGGGAAGGAGGAAGAGAAGAAAATGCTCTTGAGTTGTTTGCGGAACTTGAGGTGATCCAGTTTAAGACAAGAGAGAGAGAGGGAGGCAGTTCCTTATGAGGCAGCCAGCGGAGAAGAGAGATCTGTCCCCAGCGTTTGATCAGCAGAGTTGGAGTCAGAAGATTGAAGGGACTGGAAGGAGAGTACTTAGTGATAGAGTCTTGTAGGTAGTGTGGTCCCAGTCCCCAGGCAGCCTTGTAGATGATGCAAAGGGTCTTGAATGTAATCCTTGAAGCAACCGGAAGACAGTGAGAGATACGGCCCCAGGGCTTGATGCCAAGGATAAGTCTTGCAGCCCTATTATGGATTAGTTGAAGAGGACGGAGGGAAGAAAGAGGAAGATTTAGGAAGTGGCTATTACAGTAGTCTAGCCTGGCGAGGACCAGAGTTTTAGAGACATTGAGCTTCTGTAGGACAGTAAGGAAAGGGAGAATGCCCCTAAGGAGGTGAAGTTGAAAGTTGGCCTTCTTGGCAAATTCCAAGATATTAGGAGTGATAGACAGGGAGGAGTTGAAGATGGCCCCAATGTGTGTGCCTCAGTGGAAGGAGAAGCGGGTGAACCCATAGAAGACAGTCAGAGTGCAGGAGGGAAACAAGGAGCAGGTGTCCCAATTGGAAGGGTCTCTGTCTTACTGGCATTAAGACAGATGTCATTGGAAAAGCACCAAGATTGAATAGCAGACAAGCAGTCAGGGATGATAGAAAAGGAAGAGGAGGAGGAAGAGTAGAGCTTGAAGAAGAGTTGTGTGTCATCTGTGTAACACTAGACATGAGGAGAGAAGGCAGAGATCAGGTGAGCAAGAGATGCAAGAAAGAAGTTGAAAAGCCAGGACAAGAGGATAGAGCTCTGGGGAACACCACATGTAGAGAGGGTGGTGGAGGAGAAGGAGCCCAGGAGCACATGGAAGGGCGGTCAGTGAGGAAGGAGGTCAACCAATACAATGCCTGATCTGAGCTACCAAGAGTATCTTGGAGCTGCTTTATGAGGTTAGAATGGTTGACAGCGTTAAAAGGTAAAAGAAAGGTTGAGGAGAAAGAGAACATCCAGAGAGTTAGAGTCAAGATTTGCAAACAGTTCTTCACGGGTGTTCTGGAGAGCAGTTGCCGTGCCTCTGGATGCTCGGAATCCATATTGATGGTCAGGAAAACAACCAATGAGCTCAGTGTGTTGGGTCCATTGGGGGATGACCAACTTCTCCAAGAGTTTCCCAAAGAAGGGTGTAGTAGAGATAGGGGGGTAGATGGCCGGACACAAGTGATCGTCTGAAGGCTTTTTTCGGAGGGTGTGCACAAGGGAGTTCATGAAAGAAGAGGGGAAAGAGCCAGATGCTAGGGAGTGGTTGGAAAAGTCAGCAAGAGCTGGAGTGAGGAAGGAGATGTTGTTCTAATGGTTCTGGAAGAACGGGGAGACACCTGTTTGGATGAGACCTTCATAGAGCAGACTACTCTAGAGATCGCATCCGTTGTGATAGTTGAGATGGCAGAGAGAGTGGGAGGGAGTGGACGAGAGGCCAATTGAGGCAGATGGACAGAAGGAGGAATGGAGGAGGTGGAAGAAGAGAGAGCGGTCAGAATCGCCTGAGTTTTAGAGGTGAAATGGGTGGCCAGTGCACTATGGAGGTCCAGAGAATGAAGAGGCAAGGTGGAGACTGCAGATGGATTGGATAGTTCCTTGCAGATTTTGAAGAGTTCAGCCGTGTTGTTAGAGACCCAGAGATACGAGCTTGGATGTGAGTCCTCTTCTTCGAACAGATAGAGAGACAGTATTGCATTTGGAGTAGACAGCATGCCAGTTTGTCAGAGGATGAGTCTGAGGTCTGTTACTTGCGTTTCATAGCAACAAGATCAGAGTCATATCGACTTTTAGGATTGGAGGCAGGTTTCAAGTTGATCCTCATGACAGGGGCAAGAATATCAAGAGTGTTGGTAATAGCAAGATGAAGGTTGGCAAGGACATAGTCAGTGGGAGAATAACGCAGAGGCGAACAAGGAGGGATGAGGTGGGGGTAAATGCAGCTGCTGACACTCATTTCATCGGTCAGATGACCATGACGGAGGCTGGCAGTGCAGGTGGGGGCTCGGTCAGGGCACCGAGAGGTCCCAGTTGGGACAAGAGGAGAGAGTGATCAATGCAGGAGAGCGGGGAAGTGAGACGGTTGGAGAGCTGGCGATCAGCGGGGATGAAGGCATCAAGGATATGCATGGCCGAGTGGGTAGGCCCAGAGGGGAGAATAGTGAGGGAGAGAGGGGTACAGTGATCACAGAAGAGAGAAGAGGCAAATACAGTGAAGTCAAGGTGTATGTGTTGAAGTCTCCTCTCTTCTGACCTTTAGAGGTAGAGGTCAGAAGAGAGGAGGTAAAGTCAGCCCATTCCGAAAGTAAGACAGGCACAGGGTCAGGAAGCCTGCAGATAGTGGCAATGGTGAGAGATTCAGAGAGACACCACAGTTGCAGACAAGAATTTCATGGAAGGAGTAGGGCTGATCAGTGCTACTCTATCACCAGGTTGGTTGTCCAAGGCATAGAGAGCATCTTGTAGCCGTCAGGGAGAAGGGAGTCAAAAGCAGCGACTGAGATGGCATTGAACCATGTCTCGGTGAGAGAGAGGATGTTCAGATCAAAGTCTTCCAGAGGTAGGCAGATGCCATAAGAATGTTTGACAGCAGAGCAAGCGTTCAGGGTGGCTAATTGAAGCCAGTCACCACCTTTGAAGGTTTTCCAAGGAGGGATACAGGCAGCCAGCACACCAGTCGTAGATGGTCAAGGAGGTGCAGGGAGAGAGAAAGGAGGAGTAGCAGGAGAAGGTAGGAAGTTGACATGGGGCGGTAGGCTCCAGTCGAAGAGAAGAAGAATGGATGGAGGACCCTGGGCCATGACAGTGCCATTGTGATAGACATTAATGATGAACTTAGAGGTTGAGAAGTGTGCTAAGAGTACTTCCCATCTAGTGCCACTATTGATGAGTGAAGAGGATAAAGGGGAGAGTTCAGATGGGAGGTCCATAGGTCTGGAGAGGGGACATAAATCATTAATAGGTAGGCAGGATTAATGGCCAAGAGATCTTTTTTGAGCTTTTTTCTTCCAGGCTTTGTGAGAGAGGAGGGATAGGAGATAGAGTAACAGTAAGAATAGATGGGGAGATGGAGAGTGCCATAGAGCTGTAGGAAAAGAGGGACAGTTTCAGAGGCTGCACAATTCATGGGCACACTCACCAGGTGGCTGCCACAGGGAGCCAGTGAAGGGATTTTAGGACTGGAGAGATGAGGTACATGAGGGTGAGGTCAAGCATAATTCTTGCAGCCCTATTCTGGATGAGTTGAAGGGGGCAAAGCGATGAAAGAGGCAGATTTAGGAAGAGGCTGTTGCAGTAGCCCAGTTTAGAACCAGAGCTCTGCAGACATTGAGTTCCTGGGGAAAGCCGAGGAAGGGGAGAATGCCTCTGTGAGGTGAAGTTGAAAGTGGGGCTTCTTGACAAGGTCTGTGATTTGAGGGGAGAAGGAGAGAGGCGAGTCGAAGATGACACCAAGGTTTTTAGCATCACAGGATGGTTAGGGGAGAGGGCCCAAAGAGGTTGGCCAGAGAATGTGGGGAAGCAGAGATCAGGGGTCCTTATGAGAAGGATCACTGTTTTACTGGCATTAAGACAGAGATTGTTAGCTATGCACTACGCCTGAATAGAAGTCAGACAGTCAGGAATAAAAGAGGAAGAAGAAGAGGTAGTGGACGGAAGCTTGTTGGAGAGCTGTGTGGCATAAGCATAACACTGGATGTGAGGAGAGAAGGAGGAGATCAAGTGTGCCAAAGGGGAAAATAGATGTTGAAGAACCACAGTGATAGGACAGAGCCCCGAGGGATGCCGCAGGTAGAGAATGAAGGGGATGAGAGGCAAGAGCTCAGTTGCACCTGGGATGGTCAATTAGGGGTAATGAAAAGGAGACAGTGGCAAAGGAGTGTTTGCAGAATTAGTCACGGCAGGGGGAAATAGGAGAGGTTGCCCTTGATAGTTCTGGAGGAGCAGGAGAGCACCTCTTTGGAGGAGGCTTTCATAGAGCTGGTGACTGTCGAGATCTCATCCAGTGCTATGGGTGAGAAGGAGTAGAGTAAGGGGGAGGCCCTGAAGATATGGGCTCAGATGTGGGTGGAGAGACGATGGGATGGAGAGACGGTATTGTCTTTGGAGCAGGCAACAGGCCAGTTTGTCAGTGGAGGTACTTTAAGCTTGCCATTTTAATTCAGGAACTCTGCACTTGCATTTCAGTGAATCTAGGTCAGCTTAATACCAGCAGTTGCACTTGCAGGCAGGCTTCATTGTTATCCTCATGACAGGGGCAAGGATGCCGATGGTGTCGGAGATGGAGAGGTGAAGCTTAGTGAGGACTGTGTTGGTGGAAGAGTCAATAGTAGGGGTGGGTGGATGGATGGCGGCAAAAGTAGCAACTGACACTCGCTTCATCGGTCGAATGAGAGAGAAGGAGACTGGCAGTGCGGGTGGAGGCTTAGCCAGGGAGCCAAGGAGAATGGTCAGACCAGGAGAAAGGAGTAGTGAGTGGGTTAGAGATAGGGATGTCTGCTGTGATGAGAACATACATTATGTGTCCGGCTAAGTGGGTCAGACCAGAGGGAAGAATGGTGAGGGAAGGAGAGTCACAGAGGTCATGGAAGAGTAAGGTGGAAGCTACAGGAGAGTCAAAATTAATGTTGAAGTCTCTGAGAAGGAAAAGCTTGGAAGCAGAGGTCAGGAGAGAAGAGGTGAGGTCAGCCCATTCAGAAAGGAAGCAGGCCTGGGGGCCAGTAGATAGTGGCAAGATTAAGCGAGAAGGTACGAGTGAAAGCAAGCCTGCAGATGAGGCATTCGAAGGAAGAGTAGGATTGATTGGGTATGATAGTAGCAGGGACCCATTCCTGGAAGATCAGGGCCACTCCGCCTCCAGCCCGGTTGGGCCTGGGCTTGGGGATGATCCTGTAGCCCTCGGGAAGAAGATTGTCAAGAACAGTTACAGAGCTGGCATTGAACCACGTTCAATCCATGAGATTGTTGCTTAAGATTAGGGAATAGCATGCACATAGGCAAAGCACCTGCTCAGATAATTATGACTTGCTACCTGTTAAAGCTCAGAAACAGAAATATGGAGTGAATTTTTCGGCGTGCCTGTCGTTTGGAAACCAATATATGTAGTTGTGGCAGAGAGGCCCTACACAGTTACTGGCTTCCAAAATTCCATTACCACATCTCGGTAAAGGTGAGGCTATCGAGGTCAAAGTCTTCAAGAAGGAGACAGATGTTGGAAAAGTGTTTAACAGCAGAGTGAGCATTGCAGGTAGCTAAGTGAAGCTGGTTGTTATCATTGAGGTTTTTCCGAGGAGTGTTACAGGGAGGGAGGACACCCGACAGTGATTGAAAGAGGCCAGGGGGTAGGTGAAAAAAGGAGTGGCAGGAGAAGAGAGGATGTTAATGAGAGATGGCATATGCCTATCAAGAAGGAGGAGATTCGGCTGAGAGCCTGGGCCGTGACAGTGCCATTCAGATAGACATTAATGACACACCTAGAGGATGAGAAGTGTGCCAAGAGAACTTCCAATATGGTACCACCATTCATGGGCAAGGAAGAAAAAGGGGAGAGGATTGGGATCATATGGGGAGTCCATAGGTTTGGACAGGGGACGACAAAGAGGATGTCAGTGATAGTCTGCCTGGAGGAAGCATTGATGTAGGTTTCAGCAATGTGCAGGCCTGGGTTGAAGACCAAGAGAGCTTTCTTAAATATTTCCCTTCCAAGCTTCGAGAGAGGGGTAGGATAGGTGATAGAGCAGCAGTTAGAACAGTTAGGGGAGATGAAGAGCACTGTGGAGGCAAGGGGAGAGAAACAGACTGAGGAACATCACAGTGTTCGAGGTTCTCACCGTGTGGCCTAGCAACAAGACAGGCACTGAAGATTCAGGTGCACATCCAAAAGTTGCAGAGACAGAGGGGTTGCAAGCAGACATAGTCCAAGGTGTGAGCTAGAGCAGAATTAGGGGTTTGGGGCTGCAAAGTCTTTGAGGCACCATATCACGACACCTAACACCTGCGGAGTACAACACAGCACCCTTAGCCTGCATGAACTTCACCACTGTGGGCTTCTGTCCTGGATGATAAGCAGATAATCGCCAGAAGTTACACAGGCGTGGCAGAGGTATATGCCGATGATGGCTAGGCAACATCTCGTTTACCTGCGGTGCACAACACCATGCCCTTAGCTTGCACAGGTTACGCCTGTGTAGGCTTCGGTCCCTGGATGATAAGCGTATCACCGCCGGAGGTTATGCCAGCATGGTGGAAGTGAAGGCCGATGATACTCGAGCAGGGTATCGCACACCTGCAGCACACAACACTACACCATTAGCATGCATGGTTGTCGCCTGCCTGACCTTTGGTCCCTGGATGATGAGTGGATCGCCACAGGAAGTTACACCTGCGTTGCGGGAGTGAAGGCAAATGATGGTCTTGCAGCGTCTTGTGCATCTGGTGAGCACAACACCACACACTCAGCCTGTGCGGGCTTCGCCTGTGTGGTCTTCAGTCCCTGTATGATAAGCAGATTGTCACCGGAAGTTACACCTGCGTGGCAGAAGTGTAGCCGGATGGCCATCAGGCAGGGTCTCGTTCACCTGCCGCACCCAACACTGCAACCTTAGGGGCCGATTCATGGAACAAATGTGTGCCAAAATTAGTGGCACAAGCTGGCGCAAGCATGAAAAAGCAAGTGCATGTGCATGCGTGCAATTTATGGAAGGCCTTGGGAGTGTTTTTCCCAGGATGTGTGCCAAATCCGCAGGTGGTGCACACGGGTGGGCACGTCACAGTGACATCCCGAACACTGTGCACGACGCGCACATAGAAAGCGCAGAACTTGTAGCACACACACCAAAAAGGGGGCGGAACATGCGGAATGGGGTACAATGCGTGAAAATGAGGGCGTAACTGGGGAAGTACTGCTCAGAAATACACGGAACGCCCACACGCATGCATATTCATGTAATCTAATACGGGAAACTCGTGCATGCCAAAAGACACGCACAGGCGTAAACACGTCTGCCAAACAAAGGCAGGCAGAAGAATCCCTGCGCAGTATAAAAGTGCACGCAAACAACAAACACGCATGTACAGCTACGATGAATGTCCCATTTCTCGCAGCACTGATCTGGGGTCACTGCAGGAGGTGGAGAATAGCCAGGCCCAGCATTTTATCCCCAGGACCAGCATTTTCGGGATGCCTGATGATGAGGTCTATGGCAGGTATAGGTTTTCACCTCATATCATCCTAGACCTGGTCACTGAGTGGGAGGATGACCTCACATCACCCACCTTGTGCTCCCAAGCACTGAGCCCTTTGGAAAAGGTGCTCAATGTCCTGCATTTTTGGCCACTGTGTTATTTCAGCAGACAACTGCAATAGTTGGGAATGTCTCACAGGCCACGCAGTCCACCTAGGGCCATTTAGCACATCTACAGCAACCACAAGCACTGGCATTCCATCAACGTACAGGTTGTATGCGATGCCCATGGAATCATCACCTCTGTCTATGCAAACTATCCTGGGTCTACCCATGACAGTTTCATGTACAGAATGTCCGCCCTGAGTGGGGACCTGGAAGCTGGGAAGCATGGCAACACATGGCTCATTGGTGAGTACAAATGTCTGTGCACATGCATGCATGTCACACACAGACAAATACAGAAACCCAACTAATGACAACCATCCTCACCACTCTATGGGACAGTGCCTACCCTCTGAGCAACCACATGATGACGCCAATACGGAACCTCACCACCCCACCCCAGGTAAAATTACAACGCTGCCCATATTGCAACCAGGGGCATAGTGGAGCACACATTCGGAGTGCTCAAGTCATGCTTCCGCTCCCTTGATCGGTCTGGCGGGCAGCTACTATATGCACCGCCAGTAGTGTGCAGGATCATTGTGGCAGCATGTGTCCTGCATAATGTTGCAACACGGCGGGGTGTACCGGTGGACATGGTGGTGCCTGCTGGCAGGTGCCCATCACTGGGGGTGGGGTGGAGGACATGAGTCGGGGCCTGCTGGCAAGGTGCCGTCAATGAGGTTGGGGTGGGGGACATGAGTCGGGGCCTGCTGGCAGGTGCCCATCACTGGGGGTGGGGGACATGAGTCAGGGCCTGCTGGCAGGTGGCCATAACTGGCGGTGCGGAGGGGGACATGAGTCGGGGCCTGCTGGCAGGTTGCCGTCAATGGGGGTGGGGTGGGGGACATGAGTCGGGGCCTGCTGGCAGGTTGCTGTCAATGGGGGTGGGGTGGCGGACATGAGTCAGGGCCTGCTGGCAGGTGCCCATCACTGGGGTGGGGTGGGGGACATGTGTCGGAGCCTGCTAGCAGGTTGCCATCAATGGGGGTGGGGTGGGGGCCATGTGTCGGGGCCTGCTGGCAGGTTGCCGTCAATGAGGGTGGGGTGGGGGACATGTGTCAGGGCTTCCGAGTGCATGGTGACATGTGGCCTGGCTGCGGGGCATGCACAGGGGTGATGGGTTGCCTGCGGGGCATGCCCAGGGGTGATGGGCTGGCTGCAGGCCATGGGGGGAGGGCCACACCCGGGAGGGCCCACACTGCCAAATCGTGTATAAAACATCCGCACACCCCTCGGAATATGCATTCACCGCTCGCGCCAGCAAATTCGCGTGGAAAACTCCCTGCGCACCCCTTGGATTATGCGTACCCCACTCACGCCAGCGACATTGCATGGAAAACTCCCCGCGCACCCCTCTGAATACGTGTACCCCGCTCGTGCCAGCGACATCGCGTTGAAAACTCCCTGCGCACCCCTCGGAATACACTTACCCCGCTGGCGGCAGCGAAATTGCGTGGAAAACTCCCTGCACGTTGCATCACTGCAGGGGCGTTGCACCACTCTGCGCCATAGCTGGTTATGGATGTTAGTATCCATGAATACACTGTGCATGAAAATGGGTTTTGGCACATGTGGCTGGCCCACACTCCCTCTCTGCGCCAGCTGCATGCGCTTCTTCTGCGCTTAAATCTATGAATTACCCCCCAAGTCTGCACAGGTGGTGGGCTTTGGTCCCTGGATGATAAGTGGATTGTTTCCCGTAAGTTTGTTGCTTAAGAATAGGGAATGGCATGCACATAGGCAATGCACCCGCTTAGAAAATCTTGCTACCTGTTACAGCTCAGAAACAGACAAATCTAGTGAGTTTTTTCAAAGTGTCTGTGATTTGGAAACAAATGTATGTAGTGGCCCTGTACAGTTCCTGGTTTCCAAAATGTCATTGACTTTTCTACCAGTACTGTTTTAAAACCCTTCTATTGATTTAATTAAAACGGACACTTGTTAAATGTCTCTTGCTCTCTCACAGAGGCCCACCACCCACCAACGTTATTGGACTCTCCCAAAGAACGCAGATATCCATTCCCAATCTTTGTCTCTCCTTCAGAACAAAGCCAATGCCAAACGTTCTTGGGATCTTCCATAGAGCACATCCACCTCCTCAATTTCATGGGCTTCCACAGATCACTGTCAATCACTACATGTTCCATTTTCTCCCACAGAGTGTATGCAAACTAGCATGCTCTCCCACAGGGAGCTTAATCAACCTCTTAAATTCTAATTCTCCCCAAGAGTGCACAATCATCCTCTAAAGTGCACTAGATCACCAACAAACCACAATACATATCTAAAGATAACATTCTCACCACAGAGTGATGTCACCAGTTAAATCTCTCCCACAGAGTGCAGTCACCCATTAGGTTGCGGAGCTCACCCAGAGAGCACAACCAATCACAGATTTCCTGGTTCTCCCATAGAGTGCATCCACCCCCTAAACTTAATATGATCTTCCAATCAGTTTCTTCCACAATCTGAAGTTCACAAGATCACCCACAGAATGAAGCCACTCCCTAAAGTTGATGGGGTCTCTCGCAAAGGGTGCCATCCCCTAAAAGTGCACTGGCTTTCGTACAGGTTGCTGCTACTTTCATGTGTGAGGTGTCACTTGAAGAGGACAGTCCCTCCCCATGACTGTCTCATTCATTTCCCCCCGGACACCCACCTACATGAGGGAAGAATGGTGCTGCATCAAATGCTTCTCCACAGAAGTTTCAATTGCCATGAAGTCCAGGTGCCCCAACCTAGAGGCATCTGACAAAGTACAAAAAACAAAATAACAAACTCTGAACAGACAAAGTGGCACAAAATAGACAACAAAAACACAACATTCTAAGCATTGTTCTTACAAATATTTAAAACGCTAATTTTACTTTCCAGATTTCAGCCTGCACTATGTAACACCTTTTACAGCTTAGTAGACCGCACACAGGAACAGGACGTGAGCTAGGCCTTTTATAGAGCTTCGTCCTTCCCAACAAATGAGCCTGAGAGAACTCGTATTGGCTAAACAAACGGAAGACGATATCCCTTGATTCAAAGAAAGATCCAAGGTTACTAATTGATGCCAGATAACTGGATACCTGCTGCAGGTTGATCTGGGATACCACTATGCCAAAACCCTGTCATACACTCATGAAATGATTTCTAGGGCCGCAGAGCCACTTTTTATACGTTCATCCAGGATCTTTTAGAACCTTTAAAAGATTCCAAATGCGGAGTTAAGTATGTCAAAATGCCAAAATGCATTGAGTTACTAGTGAATGCTACAGTATGTATGTTGTACTACTCATTGACGGTTAACACTTGTATCATCCCAGTTTAACAATTGTATGTAACTGAATGTGTGTATGTATACTTATAAAAACAACTAGTTTAGTCAATCATGATATTGTGGGTCTCTGTAGCCTTTTCAAATTGCTTTTCGTGTGACCCAAGCACATTGAAGCAATAGTTAACTTTGGAGGGAACTTTTCACACGTGTGTTGCATATAGGCTTTTATCATTTGTGCGGTACTATTGAGACAGAATTAGAGGATCTTTTTGGATGGGGGACAAAGCATGACAGCTGAGTAGTCTACAACACACTGTTCAAATGCTCCTTTAAAAACATATTTAGAAAACAAATATGTACAAGTTATGATACAACGTTGAATTTACACTGTATATGTGTTTGCATCAAGTTCCAAAGTTCATCCATTTTTCCACTAGCCTCTTCTCTAGGCAATCCGTTATTGTCCATGCAAAAAATGTATTGATAATTATACATTCTGCTTTAGAAACATTCCATAATGACAATGTTTCAAAAGGATTGATTAGTAGATGGTGAGTAAACGTATATAAGATCAAATACATATTATTTGAAGTCCACTATCAAAGCATGTCACCCTGCCGGATGTATGCCTGGTACCTGTATGTGCATGAGTATGTGGTTGTGTGTTCGGAGCATAATGGATTACTTTAGTCATTATAAGTAGCGTATTGTCTTTAAATTATTATGGCGCATACAAGAAAAACGAACACACCGGAGAGGTTTTATAGATAATGGCATTCTAAAGTAGATTACTTCTTTATCCCATCAATCATCTGCTTCAGATTCGTTCGCCCTGATTGCAAATCCATTTTCATTTGAGGAAAATAGACTGATGTAACAGTTATATGGACCTGGAATAGGCAGTTCATATTCATCCTGAATCTCAATCCATTCTTTTTTGCTATAAATTAAGTGTGCTTATTATTCATATGCGTCCAAAATATTTAAAAAAGTAAAAGTTATACATTTAGAAATTATCATTTTTGTGCATTAGTCCAATCAGTGAATGACCAATAACATTTTAATGAGCATATATTACTGCGGTAACATTAAGGTGTTTATCGTATATAGTGCATTCATTTAAACATTCAGTTGAACATTCAAGAGAAACTGATGCTTTTCAAGTTGAACTTTATATGTAAGACATCGATTCTCTTTGCTGAGAATGTATTTCTTAATATATGTATACCTTTCCACATGTATGCAAATCGCAGAATGGTTAAACAGTTGAATAGCAGTCTGACAGTATTGAACAGTTGTATGGGTTGTTTACAACTATAACATGATATTTAAAGTGACACGGTGCACGATAATAATTAATATATCAGTACCATACATTTAAGAAGTCCAACATGTAGAGTCTCTTTTCAAATCCTTAGCCGAACACCAGAGGGTAAACAAAAACACTGGAAAAAGATGTGACACTAGGTCTCATCAGGGGTTGGGCGAAGCAGTAAAAATGCGGCAGTAACTCTATTACTGGTTTACCTCCTCTTTCTGCCCTTTTTCAGCACTAATACCACTAGTGGTATATTTACCGCAGGGTTACTGCCGAACTCGTGATGAGGCCCATAGTAACTCCCGACTTACGCAGGGGGGTAGCGTCTCTGAGCACCATTTTGGCTTCCACCCCAGTATTCAATCTCTCCAGTTCTCAGTTTGGCGTAGATCCTGTGCCAATAGAACCAGTGCATAATTTGTAAAAAAATAAATAAATGCCAGGGCCCAAATATTTTCAAACACTCCTGTGACAGTGCGGGTGTGCACCACTGCTGTCACCACCCATAACAGCTCACAATAGTGTTGCCATATCTGGGTTTACACTACAGCTCACAACTTCGCATTGTGGTAGATGGATGCACTACCTATTACCACTTCATAATTAAACGGAGTTTGAGACAATAAGTGCCAGGGCTCAAAAATAGTTTCAGGGCCTGGCAAACAGCCCCACAAATTATTACAGAATAGAACTCTCTCTGTAATTGGCAATGTCCTTTTAAAACACGTCCAAAACGTTGTATCAAGCTTCTACTCATTTCAATGTGACAGAGAGCAGCTTTGTTGCACATGCCTACAATTTACATTCCTTTTAGGGAATACTTCCTTCTTAATGCCATAAGTCACCTTGATGATGTTAATACAGTAGAACATGTAATAAACAATGGCTTTCATTGCCACGATGCTAGTGGATGTTGTTCGCACAACTAAATTCTAGGTGCATCAATGCAGAGCACCATTTCAGAAAGTGCAACTGAATAATAAACACAAGGACTCCTTTTGGTGCGCTCCAAAATTGATTTTATCACAATGTAATTCTTGTTAATTGTCGATATTAGCACGTATTTGATACATATATCAATTCAGAACATATTTGATCAATTCATGACTTGTCTTTTCTTCTCACATTTTTTCATATAAATTGTCAATATTGACAGGTATTCAATTCATACATTGATTCGAAGCATATTACATTACTTCATAACTTGTCTTTCCCTCTACACGTGTTTACCCAACCTTTCAGGTGGTTCCTCAGGAGGGATTCCTTGTTATCCTTTCTGTAGTGGTCTAAATATTATAGTATTTAAGAGTGATTTCAATGTGAAATTATCTGTCTCATAGCTGTGAGACCAAGAAGTAGCGGGTCATTGACTGTATCTACAGAGGGTCTGTGCTTTTGTATTGCATAACATTTGAATGTAATACATCATATATACTTACTTTAGCTAGTTTAATCAGTTTCTTTGTTGTCCTTCCATAGTATGACATGTTAGGTTCTATGCATTTGATTCTTATATAAATGCTTTTGATTTATCAATGTTTTCCCATGCAGTTTTTGTTCAGTTTGCTCTAATATTGATTTTCTGATCAGAAAGAAAAAATGGAATGGAATGAGCTTGAAGGACATTCCGACAGTCATTGACCAGTTTGTTGTAAAAGGTAAAGTCTGATAGGTGTAGAGAAAATGAATTCTTGAGGTCCTGGAATACCTTATGGTGTGATCTTGCACAATCTGATGGATAAGCCTTATACCCCTGCAGAGCCATAACTTCCAATACAGTACTCTGTTATTAATTGTCAAAGACTTGTTATGACACAGATAAGGGGGAAGTTCCTGGGACGGGGATTTGATGGATGAGATGAGGTGTGCTCTTAGGACAGATATGGAAGCTTTGATCGGGTCAGAGAAAGTAATGCAAAAGTGATTTGAGAGATAAAATATGTCAGCAATATTATGAGGGGAAGCTAACTGTTTTTCAATTACGTACCAGCAAGGGGGGTCATTTAAATCAGAAGGGGACTTGCAACAGTGGGTTTGTTTAAGTATGAAAGTGCAGTGATATAGTTTGAAATCCGGAAATCTGACACCACCTCTTTCATAAGCGGTCTTGTGTTTGTTGAGTGAAATTCTTTTGCTTTTGCCTTTTCCCCATAGGATGTTGAGCAACATTGAGCAGATGGATTTGAAAAATGTATTTAGGAGAGGTACAGGAAGCATTTGTAAATAGTATAGCACAATAAGGGAAAACATCATCTTAATTTTGTCCAGGCAACCCCACCAGGATAAATAAACAGGGGACCAACTGGATGATACATCTTTAAGCCTGTTGAGTAAAGTGTCTAAATTTATTTTGATAGTGCTGCTAACGAAGGAAGAATCCCGTAAGCCTAAATATGTGAAGGAGTTATTGCACCATTTGAAGCCAAAGACATTTAATTCATGTTTAAAACAGTACAAATTGAGAGGTAATAGCTCTGATTTGTCTCTATTGAGCTTATACCCAGATATACATGAACAATTATGTAACATAGCTAACAGAAAGGGGAGGTGTTGTTTTGGATTTTTCCTAAGAAAGAGAATATTGTCCGCATAGGTGGTTATCTTGGTTACATGCATGTCGGACCAATCCCAGGAATATTTTCATCGGATCGGATTAGTTTTAAAGGGGTTTGAGGGATATTACATATAGAATGGGGATAGAGGGCAACCCTGTCAAGTTCCTCTTTGTAAGGAGAAAAAGGATGACTGACCATTAACACATATTGAGGATTTGGGATCAGAGTACAAAAGTTTAACGAGGGATATGAAGCCATCACCACAGCCATGCCATCACAGAGCTTGGAAAATATTGTCCCAGTTGACCTGATCAAAGGCTTTTTCAGTGTCTAAGGCGATGGCAGCATAGCGTAATTTGTCAATTTTGTCCTGTTAAATAATGTGCAGGGAATTAAGTAGAAGTGTAGCATTGTCCGAAATATTCCGCCTTTGACATAACCTACTTGGTTGGATTTAATGAGATTGGGAAGGTAGGATTCAATCCTATTGGCGATTTTTTTGTCAAAGATCTTACTTTCTACATTTATGAGGGATATGGGTCTATCATTTTTGGGCAGATCTAGATCTTTTTAGACTTTAGGAAATATGTCTGGGAGTTAAGGAGCTGGAGAACAGGCTGAAAAATTCAGTGGATAGACCATTAGGTCCTGGAGCCTTTCCTTTTCCAATCCCTTGACGGCCTGCATGATTTCCCACGTAGTAAGGTCACCATCAAGGCCACCCAGATCAGTTGATGGGGAAGATCGTCAAAGAAGATTTGAGATTGTCCTCTGGAACCAAACACTTTGGAGAATATAGGTTGGTTTTGAATTCTTTGAAGACCTCTATAATATCGGAGGGATTGGTGATGATGGAACCAGAGGGGTTTCTTAATGTGGGAGTTGAGTGTTTTCTCTTTCCTTGCTTTGAGATAGGAGGCCAGAGCTTTACCAGCTTTATTGGAGGTTTGGTAGATTTTGGATTTGTATTTTAAGATGGCACTAGCGGCTTGTTCAGTGAGTATTTTGTTAATTTAAAAGCGTAGGTACAGGATAGTACAAAGGTCTGTGTTCGAGGAGGAGCAGCAATGCACTAGTAAGCTGAAGGTATAGAGAATCAAGTTATTTTTTGTATTGCTTCTTATACTGGAGAAGGCAATTATATGACCTCTTAGAGCAGTTTAAAAGGCATCCCATTTAGTGGTGATGGAAGTATCTTCATCTGGATTTTCTGAAAAAAAGTTCTTTTGGAAGGACATGAATGACTGAATGAATTGTTGGTGATGAAGAAAACAGTTATTGAATTTCCATCTAGAGGATGGTGTTTTAATATCACATAGATCAAAGGTAGTTATGACTGGAGCATGATCAGATATAATAATGTAAGAGATGAGGGAGTCAGTAATGGTATTTGTAAGGGATTTAGTAGTGAAAATGTAATCAAGGCACAATAGGGCATCATGGGAATGTGAGTGAAATATGTATTCTATGTCAAACAGATGCACCAGTCTCCAAGTGTCAATAAGGACAGTTTCAGTTAAGCAATGGCTAAAAATTCTATGGTACTTGGAATTCTCGAAGGAGGATTTTGGATTTTCTAGCTTTTAAGGGGTCAAGACCTTTGTTCACATCACAACATAACATTAGATTGGAGAAATTTGAATTGAGTATGGTTTGTTTGATAGAGTCCCAAAATCGGGATCAGTTAGAGTGGGACCATTAATAATATCAGATCCAACCAGCAGTTTGACCCACGCCCACCTCCCGTTGGGATCCATGTCCTGACCCAGAATCTTATATGATAGCTTCTTATTAATTAGTATGGCCACAACATTTTTCTTCCCAACTGCTGGACTGGCAATCACATCATTGACTTTTTGAGTTTCATGGCTTCTTTAATAGAGAGGTGCGTTTCCTGTAAACAGGCAACAGATGGGTTAAGCTTTTTGAGATGAGCGATAATGTTGTACCTCTTAAATTGGGTTATAACAGCCCTTAATGTTGCAGATAACACATCTAAAAACCATCGAACAGATGCAGCATGGTTAGAACAGGAACAAAAAAATACCTAATGATGAAAGTTTCATTAAATACAGTAAGCAAAACAGTAGTAGGAATATCATCTGTAAATAAATACCTGAGTGAGTGGTGCATCCAATACTGTGAGGGTGAACATAGAAGGATGACACAAAAGGAAGGAGGGGAAGGAAGGGGATACTTGATTGAGCAAGGTAAGATAGAACAGAAAGCATGACTCTGAACGAGATGACACATTGAGGCATAACCTATATAGAGAGAGCAGACAGGATCAAGTGCATAAAGGAGAATATAAAAGGGAGAAAAAAGAAAGGAGTAGGTGACACCAACAGGGCAGGAAGAAAAAAAGCCCTGGAAGAAGAGGGGTACCAAGCGGTGCCCGGCCCACCATTATTGGGGCCAAATTAGAGACTGCAATTCTGAAGTAACGTAAAAAAGTCAAGACCCAGAAGAAGATGGGTTGGTAGTGAAGGTGCTCACTCCCCACTTCACCAACAAGAACTCAGAATAAAGGACACATCCCAGTAGGGAATGAGACCAAGAGATTGGGTTGCAAGTAGTCAAAGTTGTATATAAGATTCAGCATCCAGAGAACTCTGCTGCCTCGAGAGCGCTCTGGTAAACAATACAAATACAATATGTTTTAAAGGGTTACAGCATGATCAGTGATGATTTCTATACTGGCTACAAGTTACAGTTTCATTGGTTACAAAGGAGGTGCAAATATATTTCTGTAGGGGCTGGCTCCACAAGATTGGCTGATGACTTGGCGGGAGGTTAGACATCACGTGGTTCAGCTGGGCTGGTCTGTATGAGGTGAAGGTTAGGTCAGGTCGGAGAGGCAGCTGGTCCTTACTAGGCTAATCTACATACTTATTCTAGACATATAATCAACAATAAGCATCAATATACCTTTGAGTAAATATTAGAAGCCTATAAATTGTACATGTGGGTTTACATGTCCCACTTTGAGTCATTTGTGAGGTGAAGGGCATAGAGGTCCTGCCCTTGTGGTAACCTGGGTGCTGGGATTGATAGCTGTCTGGTCTGGCACATCGGATGGGGAAGAGGGTGGCATGATGTGTGTTAGCTTAGAGCAGAATATACTGTGACAGGAGTTGGGTTTTATTGAGGGAATTCTAGGGTGGTCACTCAGGACGGGTTATACTTCTGGTACATGGAAAGGATAGCTTTGGAAGGGCAGAGGTTTGGCCAGGCAGTAATTTTCATCAATGGGGTGAGGGGTGCAAGAACAGGTTTGTTGTGATGGATGAACTACAAGTCATGGTTCGGCCCGGTCACACACAGGACTGTGATCTTAGAGGAAGAGTGTGAAGAATACATTTTTTAATTGTAACAGTTTGCATCTGTGAGAAAGGGAGTTGGGAAAAGAAGGCAAAGGAGGATAAATGTAGGGGTTGTTGGTGTTCGCTGTGTGCGGTGCAGCTGAGGGTCGAGGAGACTTTGTAATGCCAGAATGCGGCCTAGTCTAAGATGGAATCGAGGGCACACAAAATGGAGTCCAAGTGTGTCTTGCAATAGCCCCACCTCTGCTTCTGCCAGGGCCTTATTCCCCATGGCTGCAGAAGGGCGATGGCGGCATACCCACTTGTACAAGCGCAAGTATTCCATTTCACATATAATATATGGGTGGGACTCAACCGGCACCTTCCTTCCTTACATTATGAAGCGACGTATTCATGCTGGCGGTTTTGAGGGAATGGATGAAAGTCTTGAGATCAGCCCGTTAATCAAATATTGAAGTATGACCATCATACGTAACTTTAAAAGAGCATGCGTGGTAGAGGCCATATCTGATGTTGAGATGTTTTAGCGCAGGCCTGTATGAGAGGATTTCCTTCCTGCGTTGAGCAGTTTTTTTTGCCCCGTCTTGAGAGATGCAGATCCTTTTCCCATGCAAGGTGTGGGTTTCAATTCTTTGGCCTTTGAAAGAATGAGCAGCATTTGGGTGTATTCAAGTAGATACAAGTTCTAAGTGCACGGTGGGAGGTGTGCTGACTGTGGGTTTCTTGGTGGGCCATTGCAATGTGTGCGTTGTATATTGAGGGATATTCTTTTGGGATATGAAGCAGGGCTGGTAGCAAATTCTGGAAAAATAGTATTGCGTTGTTCAGCTCTGATCCCTCAGGGATACCCGTAATGCACAGGTTGTTGCACCTGTTTATATTTTCCAATTCGTTGTTATGTTTTTGAAGGTCCTTCACCGCTTTTTCTAGCTGGGACATCCTGGGTGAAATGTCTTCCACAAGACCTAGTCCATTTTCCATTTAATACATTCTATTCTCAAATGCGTTCCACCTATCATCAAGCTGCTTCAATGTTTGGTTGGTGGTTTCAATAAATGATTTAAGCGACCTTATTTCTTGTAGAATTACATCAATGGCAGGGTCTTGTGAAAGTGATGGAGGTGGTAAATCACTTTTGAGCCTTTTATGTGTAGCAGAGGAAGTTTACGCATCTTTAGAAGCATTTGGTAATTTCTGATTATGTTTGCTAGAGGCCATATTGACTAATTAGGCCCCCAATAAAATTGTGTTGGTACCATGAGCACAGAAGTATCCCACCGGCACGAAAAAAGAAGGAGGCACTCGGAATACCCCAATTTCAAGTAAATTAAGGGAGAGAAAATCATACCTCAATACTAAGGAAGAAAATGTTGTGGAGTGAAGTAGATTTAATATCACCTTATGTCCTTCATTTGTTCTATCCTTTTGGTGCAATTAATCCTTGTTGTGGGCACTATTGTTTATCGGCCATGAAGTGGCGCTGTGTTGAATATCAAAGGCCAGAATGGGCCCAATCCGGGAAGTTGCATCACTGCCGCGGCCATGGATCTCTTCACTGGTGACGGATGGCTTGTTTATAAAACCAGAGAGCAAGTAGCCGTAATAAGGTGAGCAGAAGGGGGATGTTTTTGAGAGAGAAAATTAAGTTGCAGTTTGTTATATGGTGCAGTGGACCAGTGCCTAATCAGCCATCTTCACCGGCTCAAACCACACCCCCAAAGCATTTAAATTAATGTGGCCTCATGTAATCTGGGGTACATATCCAACCACCATATGTTTTTTGACTCTCTGTCACATGCAATCCTAATGTAATGATGGCAATGAACACAGAAGTTAAACATCTTAATCGTCTAACAGTCATATGTTTGAATAAAGTACTAATCCACAAACCACATGTATGTCACACACATTGAACCCTAGTCCAATAAGCAGTCCCAACATAGCCCTTCTACAATTTAAATGACTTACAGCATGGCCCATCGAGATGCAATATCACAAGACCAAACACGTGTGTGCAAGTACCTTTTCTGGCTGTGGTAGTAGGATCATTTCACCCCACCAAGCCTTTGAAGGGGGAAAAAGTGCATCCTGGAAACAGTGAGCACAATATAGCTGATCCCTGCATAAGAGCACTGAGCAGGAGAAAAACCAGATGATATGCCCTGGCACCCCGACCATTCAACATTCATACCAGATGGCTTATGTAAATGAGGAGTGCAAGCCAATATGCTATGCGCATTGTGCATACATTATGTTACCTCCAAAATGCATGTCATTGAAAAAAATACAGTTGTCAACATGGGAACTAACTACATAAAGCATGTCTCCCAACAGGCACCAAAGGTAGCCAGGTAGGGGAAGAAAGTGACAGTGCTGCTGGTAATCACCTCATCCACCTTCTCATTGCGAGCACCTACCTACCACAGGTTACTGGCAAAGTCACCATCTTTTAGAGTGTGTACAGTAGGCTCAAACCCCAATCGATACAAACAATTGCAAGGAATCAATAGGTGTGAACGATTTGCAAGAAAAACAAGGTTGGTTACATTCAAATAGCGCCAGGAGGGTCAGCCAGCTCTGTAGAACTGAAAAACTGAAAACACTCTTGACACGCCCACATCAGTTGACAGTGTTGACAGACGAAAACCACAAAACAACAATTTGTTACAAATATCAAGTACATGTTAATACCATATTCTCCATTGACTAGCCCCTATACAGAATTCAAACACACCCTTTGCATCCCAAACCCATTGGTCACTAACCTACCCATGATTATTTAAATGCCACCCCCCTACGAATTATCTAATTGCGTAGTCAGCAAAAAATACTCCGTTTTGATTGGACAACCGTATTGATATTACTGTTGCTACAATGGCCTTTTCGTTCCATTTGCCAGGACAACTTCATGATGTGCATGCCCCGAGATGGCCAATCCTGAAACAAGTGTGAACAGTGAAGTCAGTACCCTGTGGCAACAAAATAGACACAATACTACTTCCTCATGAGACCAGACAACTTGGCACCTTTGGCAAGACATCCGGGGACTTCCATCTTGATACATTTTACTTTCCTAGCACCCATCCTCTCATATCTCTCTTGAGAAGCAGGTGGCTTTATAAAACAAATTAGCCACTCTACTGATCCTGATAACTACATTTGTGGATTTATTTGCTCTCTTACTCCTGTCAGCTGCAATTTCAAGGGTCCTACCAATTTTCAATGGTGGCAGTATAACCACAATATTGTTCAACACCCAGAGTAGGCTTTGCCTGCAGGCCTTGTTCACACCAAAACATGTCCTTCATTGCTTTTACATTTATCTAAGGTTAGGAACATAGAGTTACCTATCTCCTGCCTGAAACACCTGGGAACAACTAAGTCCTATAACAATAACCAATCTCTGTGTGGCTCCTCACCCTTCCTCCAAGGGCCTTGGCAATCTGGACCCTCGCGGGGAATCTAGAATAAAATCTAATTAAATGAACAGGAAAGAAGCTCAGAAATGCAGCCCAGTGCCTTAAATGACAGAAAGGCATCAACTCTTAACTGGGCTTAGTTCAAAATAAAGGGGCTCTGTCTAAGATGGCAGGTGGCCCTTATGCTAATAGCAATTAATATGTACCCTGCTTCATGATTGCACTATGTGACCTTTCAGCCATCTACTCAACACTAACAAAAGTGTGTCCTAATATAATAGTGACACAATCTAATTCTCTCCACTGTAAGAATGACATCATCTATTTCAATAATGTTCACTAATACATCTTTATAGTAGCATATACCTAAATGCTAAGTGTAATGGGCAGTGTCTTTTGCTATCACTCAATTCCCTCTATAATGCTTTCACAGTTGTGTGTCATAAAAAGGTGCACGTCACACGTGGACACAAATACCAAAACAACTAATAGAAATACTGGATTGGACAGTTGTCTATGTGAATAGAACCTACACTGCTTGAACCTCCTTCCACATTTGAGACATTGCACTTGCATACCAACAAGTGTCAAAAATAGCTAGCACTACCAACACCACCACCATCGCCACCAGCTTGGTAGCCAACTCTCTTGCTTAGTAGCCAACTCACTTCTGCTGTTTCTGAAACCCTCAACACCACCAACCTGAAAGCCACCTCATACACTCATCTCTATTCAACAATCCCTGCCACATTCCTGCCAGTGACCTTACCTGTGTGTTGGCTAATACCACCACCCCCAGCATGCCAGCACACAGAATTCATGCCCGGACATATGTTGCTGCTGTTTCAGTCGTTCCCATCTCAATAACTATGCTCCCTCCTCCTTTTACTCGGGCACTGCACTGCACTATGCTGACACCCTCTTCATGACTCTGATTTTGGTATTGATGATGATGTGACTGCAGATGCTTTGGAAGGTGGAGTAGAGATGAGGCATCCGTTTGGCAAATTGTACACTGTCCACTCTATAGAATAGTTATCCATTAATACAATACTACTGACATGTCTATTCTTAGCTGAAAAACAAACTGCCCTTTTTTGCAATATGATCATCTGCCTATGACTAGCCCCACAAACACTTTCTTTGTGACGTCCCACGCTTCTCTGCCAAAAACGTAAGGAAAAACTATTCACTGAACACTGAGGGCCATCTTGGAATGGTTTGTACACTGGTTGCCAACTTATTAATAATATCCATTCATACATCCCCTTACCCTATGTGCCTTTACAGCTTTTTTATATATTGTGTCAAAGGCAGAGATAACATCACCTCAGAGCAGCCTGAAAATGGACACAGGTGAGGGAAATAAGGCCCGAGGTGCACCCAATCCACCCAGGTCCACCCAATGCACACAAGGACAGTACTTAAGGGCCTTCCCCAAAAACACTTTCCAACACAACCATGCTTTCAATCATTGCCTCTATCATGGAGTGGAGGCTTCTCCATGCTGATGTCCAGCTGCTGCTGGTGCTGGAGCAGCAGCAGTGGTGACAGGAGGTCAGGGAAAGAAGGAGGAGGAGGAGTTAGATAGGGATATAAGTGATGCAGGTGTCGCAGTGGAGGCATGCCGTTATCCCTTGCACAAGGACCACACCATGGGACCTCACAGCCAGATACACACCCTGTACCGCCTAAACAAGGAGACCATTCATGACCTCCAGACCCTTATCCAGGATGACAATGGGAGCAGGATCGACATCAGGACAGGTATACCACTGCTATTGAAGCAGATGTCAGTCCAGTACTTCCTGGCCAGCGGCAAGATCCAGCACTCTGTGAGCCAGCTGCATGGCATTTCACAGCCTGCTTTCTCCAGGGTGCTGGTGTAGGTACTGGATGCCCTCCTATGTAATGTGGGCCAGCATATATTCCTCTCTACCAATCAGGTACAGGTAAATGTCCCCAAGGTACGCTTCTATGTGATTGTGGACATGCCCAATGTGTTGGAAGCATTGTACTGCAGGCACGTAGAGCTGGCGCCCCTCATGCCTCAGTAGGGGTCTACAGGAAACAAAACCAATTCCATTCCCTCAAAGTTCAGGTGACCTTTGACGCCTACCTGACCATCACCCATTGCTGTGCCCGGTTCCTTACCTATTGCAGGTGACTCAGGATACCAGCTACTTCCATGGCTGATGACCCCTCTGAGGGATCCCCAGATGCAGGAGGAAATGGCATACAACAGGGCACACACCCACTCCCCAAAAGCCCACTTCCCACATACCTTCCTCCCCACCCCAAACACACCAAACACCCCAATCACAAAGTGAAACATAGTGCCACAGCAAGAGTTATTTTCGCAGCCTCGAATTCTGCAGGGAGTGGCGCCTTGGGCTCTCCTGCTGCGAGCTCCCTGGGATAGTGATGATTGATGGTGGGTCAGACCCCTGGGCCAACAAGTGCTATAGGGTGTGTAGGATATTTTTTGTAAATTTGGGTTTTGGCGGTACTTTTCTTACCAGTAGTTTGGTGGTAAATTATCCTTGCATTTAGATTGGGTTTGGCCTCATATTATTTTAGTGACCATACCTTGTTATATTATATTGGAGAATCTAGTAATATGTATTACTTGCGGTATTTTGTGGTAGTATGTTGTTTGCTGTATTTAGTGGTGAGTATAGTTTCCTTCCCTACATCATAACCCCATCATAAACAAAACCTTCCTTTCTATTAGAATACCTCCTAGTGATCTATAGAGAGCCTTGGACCTATACACACAAGAAAACCCAACACTTTTGTATAGAGTGCCACCTACAGTCTGTGGCCGGTATCACTGGCTTATCTACACCAGTGATCTATGCACCCGTATGCATTACTGGCTCATAGACCTCCAGTAATCTATATGTTATATTAGATTCCCTCCAAACAACATGCAAGGAGGACACACACACACCTATTTTATCACTGCTTATTCTGGTTGTTATTCTTGACAAATGTATTACCAAAGAGAATGAATCTCCTCTGTGTCCACATTTAAAGTCCCAAATGCAATAATGACTCTAAACAATTTGTTTTTATATTCTGATTATATTATATACAATTCAGTGCTGACCACGAACATTTCACCATTATCACCATTATCTGTAACAAAAGAAAAAGAAACAGAAACAGAGCAAACAAGCCTTTTTAAAAACATGAGTTACTTTTTAACATTCTAAACATGACAAAGTAAAAAGCAGGGGTCTTCCTTTGCTATCCTGCCTACATGACATTTTAATTCAGTCAGCCATCCGACTGTACACAGTGACCTCACTTAACTATCTGCTTACCAGAAGTATCTGTTTGACGCTCCCCCACACGATCTTGCTTTGCCCGCCTCCGAAAAACAGGCAGAGTCAACAAACTGCTACTGTAATGTTGAGTGTTTGGAATGCGCGGCGAGAAATTCTCCAGCCATTGCTCAGTGATACCAGGCACGAGCCCAGTCATCCTGAACTAACTTTGTTTTTCCACGTTTGTCATCATGAGACTTTTTTTCCCAGCCCCTTTTTACGTAGTTTCATCTGCTGACACTTTCCTCCAATCAGTAAAAAGGATTTTTTCAACAGCACTCTTTACTGTTCTAACAAAGTAATCCTTGCTCACCGAGCAACTGTATCCATTCTTATTTCCTGTTATGCATGCTTTCTGCTTTCTGCAAACTGAACACAGAAGAGAGAGAAAACAAATGCCAGTTCACTTTTTAAAACAAATTATCTTTTCACCTCATTTTGTACATGAGACTACATTATAATGTTAAGGAAGTTAGAATTATTGCTTTAGTAAATGTTAATTAAAGTTAGTTATAGATAAATAATGTAGTCTTCTACGTATGAGGTATTCAAGAGAAAAAAAATGGTGCACTTTACTCTCTGCAGTTTCACATTGGGCTTTTGCTGTGTTATGAATTCTGTACCTTGCATGCCACCAGCAATATATTCACATGTTATACTGGCAACATAAAATCACTATATGTGTGTGCCACATTTTTGCTGGCAACAAACATTTTTGCCATCACATTTAGTGAAGCACTATATATTCTAAAGCGCTATAAATATTATAAAGATTTATATATATATTACTACAGGTCACCTGCAGGGTGTCTGAGTAGAGATCCCCTCATTCCCCTTGCACACCCTTTTTTTCAGCATGAGCATCAGTGTTACTGCCTTGTGCTCATGCGCCCCTGCGTCTGCTGGCCTGGATTTACTCCTGCAGCAGCCACAGCACATTGCTGGGTAAGATGTGTAATCGCCCGTGCTGTTCCTCCATTGCCCAGAGCAGCACATCCATGTCCCGAATGTTGGGCGTGGGTGAAGGAGGGGTCTGTGCAATGTTGTTGGGCTTAACAACGGGGTTGGGTGTTGGGTTTGGTTACCCTCCTCCTTCTCCTCCATGCTGTACCTACCATGATAGGGTAGTGGGTGGTGTGGCAATGGTGTTGTGGTGGGAACAGGAGGGATGGTGGGGCCACTGACCACAGGTGTTGTGTTGCCAGCTGCTGGTGATGGTGGTGTCACAACTGGTACAGCAGGAGTGGTGGTGTTGTGGGTTGAGCTGCTGGTGGTGGCGGTGGTGTCACAGCTTGCACAGCAGGAAGTAGTGGCAGTGCTGGTTGTTACAGCTGGCATGGGTGGTGTCAATGAGGGTGGTATCCCAGCTGTCACAGCAGGAGAAGGTGGTGCTAGTGCAGGAGGTGGCAGTAGTGCGGCCTTCCCAGGTCTGCCTGCCCATCTCAGCCTGATGACAGTTGAGCCGCATCGCTGTCAGAGGATGTGTATTTTGGGGTGAGATGAGCATGATTCTGGGAGTCACATCTGCCGGCTTGCATTACACTCATGCTATAGTGTGTGTGTCCTGCTCTTGTCATGCTGTTTCTTTTGTCTGTTAGCTCCAATGTGTGCTTCTACATGTGGGTGGTGGGAGTGCACATTAACTGTTGGTCTGCCAAGGTGGCTTGCTGTTGTGTGTGCAGTGGGTTTATGTTTCCTGTCCTTTTCTCCCTTGCCACACATGGCCGCTTGTCATGTGTCCACAACCCCTGGCATGTGTGTGTATTTAGCTAATTTGCTGTGACTGATAACTGTTTCCTCATTTGTTGTGTCTCTGTCTGGAGATGCCTGATAGGGCATGAGGGTTAGGGTTGCCAACACCCTACCCCGTGTGCCAGCAAATTCCCTCCTTTGGGTGGCCAAGATTATCCCGACCGTGAGCCGCATGTGTAGTATAATACCCACAGCAATGACCTTGTCGGCTACCTCCGAACAGATGGCCATCTTCCTCCTCTGGCTGGTTCTTTAATTTCCAGCCCCAAAGAAGGCCTGAGCCTGGATTACCACATTGTCTGCAAGGGCAGACAGCTCAAGCTATGCACATTTCTGCTTGCCGAGCTGGATCTCCGTGACTATTGAATTCCCACTTCCTGGCATGACTGCAGTCTCAGATGGAGTGGATAGCAGCAGGGAGTTATTCCGGCACTTAGGGTGCCAATAACTATATTTGTGGCACATTTCTGTCAGAAACACTGGCACTTTGGTGCTGACACCGGAATTCCATTGTGCTGGTATTACCATTTCGGGATGGGGGTGTGCGTGTGCCCAAAGACCTGTAATGTGCCAGTAATTCTGGCATCGGTCTTCCAGAAACTTTAATAAAGGCACAATGGAATTACAGTTACGCTCACCTGGTATCCACGGCGTTGCCACTCAGCCCTGGTTGCTGGATTCGGCATGGACCCTTTCCCAAACCCGGATGGTGCCTTTGATGGAAGTCGGGCCTGAAAGCACAGGAGGACTGGATTTAGGATCAGATTCAGTCTCCTCCCACCTGCCCAGGATTCGACCCGTTGGCCCTCTCCTCACCTTGTTGTAATGTCTGGTGTGCTCTCTGTCCTGCCTTCTTTGCAGGCGTGCATCATTTTCTGCGGGCTTGAGCGACCAAGTTAACTTCACTGGTGCAAGCCCATCCAAGAGTCTTTTAAGGTAGGTAAGTCTGATTGCAGCAGTCCTTATATGTCCTTGCCTTTCTTTCGTGTGATTAATGTCTTTTCTTACTCCCCCTTAGGTGAGCGGCTGTTGGGAAGTGCTCAGCTGGGTTCGGGCTCTTGGCAGAATGGAGTATGCGTACTACAATTTTGGTAGGTAATGCGCGAAGTGCGGCACTGTTTTGTCTTTTATTGGCTAACCTGTACTCTGTCTTCCTTTTCAGGTCGCTATGGTCTTTTCTGGCATGCGAGGTGTTCCGGAATGATGCTGGCCGAGAAATGCCCAACCAGGTGAGGTTTGCGTGATGACTGTGGCTAGCGCCACAGTTTCCCATCAGGACTGATGGGAAACCATGTAGTTTAATAATATTTTCCAGGAATGCTTTTGCTAAGCGGGATGCTTCTGGGAGGCCCTTGAAAGGGATGAAGTGTGCCATCTTTGAGAATAAGTATACTACTACTAAAATAGTGTTCAATCCTTGGCTGGGAGGCAAGTCTGTAATAAAGTCGAGAGAAAGTGTGTGCCATGGTGCAGGAGGAATCTCCAATGGCTGCAGGAGGTCAGCTGGTTTCTGTTTTAGTGACTTGTTTTGTGCACACACCCCACATGACTGGACATATTAGATGACGTTGTGACGCCAAGCAGGCCACCTATAGTTTCATTTCACTTTGGCTAAGGTTTTGGCAATCCCGGGGTGACCCGCCTTCAGGGAAACGTGATAATAAGAAACAATTTGCTGTTTTAGCTTTGCTTTAGGCACGTACAGACGTTCACCAAAATATGGCAGCTAGTCCTTAATGGTATATTGTTTTCCTCTAGTATGCCATTCCAGTAGGGTATAAGGAGTTATTTCAAGCCGAATCTCGTTTCTGAGCTTGTTTTGTGTTAAAGCTGTGGTGAGGCCTAAGAGCTTGTCTTCAGGAATTATGGTCACCGGATCTGGAGTTGCATACACCTTCTCGTCAATGCCCGTGCGAGATAATGCGTCGGCTTTCCTGTTCCTTAAGCCTGGTCGATAAGTGATCACATAGTCATATTCGGCAAAGAAAAGGGCCCATCGTAGTAGGCGTGAGGATTGTGCCTTGCCTGTTTTCAAATATTGTAGGTTCCGATGGTCCGTGATTACTGTGACCGTATGTTTGGTCCCCAAGAGATAATGCCACCATGCCTTGAAGGCGGATTTAATAGCTAGATTCTCCTTGCTGGTGATGGCATAATTGAGTTCAGGAGGTGAGAATTTTTGCGACCAGAAGGCCACGGGGTGCAACTGGCCGGTTTCAGGATCCTTTTGAGAAAGAACAGCCCCCATAGCCATGCTGGAGGCATTGGTTTCCACAATGTAAGGAAGGTCTGGGCAAGGGTGTTGTAAGACTGGGGCGGAGGTGAACCTTCTCTTAAGTTCTTGGACGGCCCTTTCGGCATCTTCTGACCACATGAATTTTTTATTGTTATTTCGTAGGAGTAACATGATCGGATGTATGATCTGAGCGAAGTCTGGGATGAACCGATGGTAGAAGTTCGCAAAGCCCAGCATGCTCTGGACCCCTTTTAACGAAGTTGGAGAAAGCCTCTTGAGAATGGCATCCACCTTGTGTACATCCATTCTGATGCCTTTCGGGGTGAGGATGAAACCAAGGAATTCTACTTTGTTTACGTGAAAAAAGCATTTTTCAAGTTTTGCTTATAGTCAATGTTGGCGAAGTTTGGCGAGAACAGAGCGGACGTGCTTGACATGGTCTTGTCTCAAGGCCGAATACACTAGGATGTCGTCTATGTAGACCAGGGATCAAACATCGATCAATTCCCTCAGAACTTCGTTCATGAAGTATTGGAACGGTGCAGGGGCGTTGCAGAGTCCGAAAGGCATTACCTGGTAGTCAAACAACCCATATTTGGTACAGAAAGCCATTTTCCATTCATCTCCTTTTTTAACTTGGACTAGGTGGTACGCTCCTCTGAGGTCTAATTTGGTATAAATCTGGGCTACCACACCAGAAACACTGCACCGAACAGTCTCGTTCTTAGGAACAAGACTTTGTGGGTGCCTCCATGTTGGCTGCATGCCCCCCACAGTAAAAGTAGTCCCTTCACAGAGGTTTTGTATTCTGAACATGAGCATGGCGCCAAAGGCGCCAGGACTGACTCCAGGAGAGTCCAGGAAGATAGTGCAAGGCCCCTGAGGCCCCTTTTGAACCCCGAGTCCTGGCCCTACCTGGCATGTGGGCATGCCAGTGGGGTTTTGGTTCAAGGGTCGTGACAATTACCAGATTTTTTCCAGGAAAGTTGTTATGAGGGTTATAGGGCCTTATTACAAGTTTGACAGTATCCCCCCGGCAATTCTGGTGTGATACCAGAAAACTGCCCCTACCATTTCCAACGCCTGATATCCTGGATTTATTAGGATATTACAGGCAGTGGAAAGGGCAGTAAATCCATCCCGTACAGTCCGAGAAGTCTCCATGGAGGGGATTGCCAGAATTGCCGGCACCAGTGCCGGTAATTCTGGCATTCTTTTGCCAGTAGGGGCCTGATTTACTTCCAGCTCTCGTCTGGAGGTAAATCAGTGTTTCTACTGGCAAACTTGTGATTTGCCCTTGCCTTAAAATTTCCGGCACTGGAATTACCGGTAATTATAACGCCCATTTTACCATACCGGCAAAACTGTAACAAGGCCCATAGTCTTGTTTCCTCATTCTCTGTGCATAGTCCCCCATATCAATAGGACTGGCAGTAATAGGTCTTCCACTTGAGTTCTGAAGAATTTGGCTTGCAAACCTAATAGTGGTGTGGAGACTTCCATATTCTATTTAGCAGTAACTAGGCTGTGTTGTGAATAGGCTGGTCTCTTGTTTTTGATCATATGTTTTAATCCCTTGAATGTTGGATAAAATATGTGCTGTTGTGTGATAATGCATAACACCTTTCTAGTTTCTAGTTTGAAGTATTCATATTTCATGAAGTCAAGTTATTGGTCAAACCAACTATTCATTGTCTGGTGGTTGGCATTGGCCATTTTGTGATGCAGGACACTATGCACTAAAAGATGTCAAATGGTGATGTAGTGAATATGCTACCAATAAAATAAGGATCATATCAGAAAAGAAGTTATTTACAGATATCAACTATTTTACAATTGAAGAACAGAACATCTAGTTGTTGACCATAGTGGTTTGTTGTACATTGAATACATTGGTAAAAACCTAGGTCTGACATGTTAGCCAATATACCTTGTGTTGATCCAGTGTTTACATCTCCCAAATCTAAGACCTTGTCTGGTGAATTGACAGCTGTGGCCACTGAACCAATCATTGAGGAGTTAACTATTTAGTGTTGAAAGAAGTTATTGCTAGCCTACAAAATAGTGTCTCATTGGGCTGTGCATATAAAGGACATATCTCTTCTGGTATTTGCTTGTATTTGCATGTCTTGATGGTTGAGGTGTCACTTGAATCAGAAATAATGTACATCGTAAACAATACAGATGAAAGTGTAAGTTTCAGGGTGATTTTACAATCAAATGAGGGTATCAGAGAATGAGAAATTGGATGTTGAGGATAGAGAATGGCATATAGAAACATGAGACATTATCAAGGGCGAATTCATCTCTAGTACACCAAGGGACTCGTTTGGATTTTGCAGTGTGGTAAAAAGTGGCATTGAACGGATTACCACCACTTTCACCACACCACTAAATTCAACTGTTCTGTCCTGAAATTCATGACCACCACCTAGTTTTGTGGGGGGTGTCCTCCACACCAATCAATAACTGCATCTGTTATTACCACATGTAGTACTTAAAGATCCCCGTATCCCTATGAAAATCCTAAACATGGGAAATATGTGAACCCTTCTTGTTTCCACATGAATACTGCATACGGTAACAGTATTTCAGTTTGGGGATATTAGCAAAGGAAACACTGCCAAATGCTTAACGAGATCCTTATCATCCACCCAAAAGAACACCATATAATTTGATACATTTCCACATATTTACATTTGAACATTTCGATGGGATAATGAGGCAGTGGTGGTGTGAGGTCAGTTAGGGAGGTCAGGGGTACATTCTCAGGACAGAAGATGGAGTTTTTGAGTGTAGCCTTGAACCATTTAAGAGATGGGTACATTTTGTTATCTAAGGGAGGGTACTCCACTGTACTAAGGCAAGTAATGAGAAGAGTCAGAGTGAGGGACAGCATAGGGGAGTGGGAGAAAGAGTGGCTAAGGAGGGGGGAGGAAGGTAGAGGGTGGGAGGTAGAGTAGAGAGAGATACATTGAAGGCAAGTCCCTGAGCACTCACACCATAGAGATTACAACCCGCTAGGGAAGAAAGACCCAAGTCGATTTTGTAAGGATAGCATGTTTTTAATCTCACACCCAGATGAGAGCAAGAACTCTGCTGCTAAGACTGTTCTGCCAAAATGTAGTACAAGCTGAATCTTATAATGCAAAACATCATCATACTTGACGCATTACATAGAGTAAGTTTATGTGCGGCAGGTTGGTGTGCACCTATACAGGATCCGCCTGTCCCATAAGGAATGTCAGGCCATTGGTTCCAGCCTGATCTGTCCATCTTCCGTCACGTGGGTGCAGCAGTGTCATCTTCTTCTCACGTCAAAGGTCAGAAATCAAATAAATTATACTCCTACCATACAACTATTTTATCACTCATACTGTGCACTTGGCAGGCCTTAAGACGGGCAAAGGAGGTTCTGGGGCCCTCTAACCTTCACACACACATTTCACTCAGTCCCATTTGCACCATCCAGCTCCAAGGTCTCCACCCTTGTTTTGAACTATAACTTATCCCTCCCAGCACCTCGCAATACAAATCACACGATTGTCGCTTCAATGATGTGCCCTGTCCGTCCTCTTTGAACATCTCAGAACGTGTTATTTTGGGGTTGGTGGTCAAAGGGCATCCTGGTCCGATGTCGTTTTTAAGTGTTTTAAGTTTTAAGTTTCAGTCAGTTATATGGGCTATAACTCGTGGTCGCCTGGGGATGGGCCGGGCCATGCTTTGGCCAGTGTGAGATAACATGCACACCATGCTCCGGACTGTGATCACAGCTTTGTAGGGCACATTCTTCTTGGGTAAAAAAACACATCTTTGCATTACTGTTAGAACTATTAATTGGCAGTGTGGGGTTTGGGGAAGAGGGCTGTCCTCATGGGAGCTCGGGCCTGACTGGATATTGTAATTGGGGCCTAGTGTTTGCAATTTCGCATTCACTGTGAATGCCTTACCTTCTACCTATGATTGTTATGTTATGTTATTTGGCATTTATATAGTGCTCTATATATCATTGGCATGAACTCAAAGCGTTTGTGGGTTGACCACCCTCGGGGACAGTCAAGAGAGTAGGGTATCATAGGGTGCTTGGGTGCACTCAATATGTGAGCAGCTGATGCAATTGCCTGATGGTAGCTGCAGCCTAACATTAGCTGTGGTGGTATTAAGACCATTTGTATGTGTGCAGTCAGGAGGTTGTTCCCCGAGACTGGATTCTGGTGGTGTTAGGCCTGTGTAGGACGCTTATGTGTGCTGCTAGGATGTTGAGGTGTTCATGGAGTATTGTTCGCATGTGACCTGCTATGCTGAGATGATCGAGGGGTGTAGCTGCGTTCTATTTTGTGTTGGTGTAGAGAAGAGAGTGAGCATAGTGATAGGAGAGGAGAGTGTCTGGAGTGGAGGTTTTATTCTTACAAGCCCACTGTTCCAGATTTCATTTACACGTTTCTCGATAGCTTCGTTTAGAGTGACTTATTAGTGACTTATTAGTCGCTTTCAGTGGTTTCTTTGCTCAGTATCTCCTCGAACATTTGTCCGCAGGTTGCAGGGTGTCAGCGGCCCTGGATGGTCTTAATCGGGTTTATGGAAAGAGCCATGTTTTTAGAGCTTTCAGGAAGGCCATTTAGTCTTCAGTGTGTCGAATGTGTGGGGGGGGATGAGTTCCACAGAGTTGTGCCAAGATTGAGAAGGCAGATCCTCCAACCCTGGCTGAATTGGTGGTTGGATTCATTAGTAAGGCAGCAGTGCTTGATGTTAGGGTGTGTGATGGGGTAGGGTATATTCTCTTGTAGGTATGTTGGGCCGGTCTTGTGCACTGCTCGGTGGGTAATGCTTAGGGTTTTGAAGGTTTTTGAAGTATATGGTTCCTTTCTTCTTCTCAGGGTGAATATATACATTTGTTTTGTAGTATGTGACAATATTTAACTATAGGCTTTACTTGCTTATTGTTTATGTTAAAGGCCCAATATATCTGTTGTACTTCCCTGGCTAACCCAAATTCTTTGTGGTGTTCTGTGTGGGCTCATTGTAGCCCTAGACTACTCACAGCCCTGTTGGGTTCAGGTAGTCCTCAGTGTTCTTCCTATTCTCCATAATCCACCCCCTAGGGGGATTTTGGAAATCCATCTCAACACCCAGCAACAGGCATCCCCTGGGAGAAACATGGATTGGGACCTAACGTTCTCAATCCCTGTGTCAACCGTTTACAGTCACACAAAGCACTGACCAGAAGCGCCAAGTACAGGGGCTGCAACCTATGACTTTTCAGATGTAGTGAACTGCAAATGCAATATCCCTCACCATTGATTCTGTTGAAGTGGATGATGATGATGATGCACTGACCTAAGGGACTGCCCCATACCTCCTGAGAGCAACGGGTATAATTGTGCACCTTGGTGCCCATACTCGCTAGGGGCATGAGAGGACAGAGAGCCAAGGCCCCTACAAAAGCCAAACTAAAACCTCAAACCAAGCTAAAACCTAAAACCAAGCCCAGAGCCCTGGTGGGATGGTAAAGGCCAACAGGATATTCAAACGATGACTTGAGGCAACCATCGATAAAAACGGGCCTTTCACAGTAATACACTTCAAACTGCAGTTATCACCAATAAGTTGGTTGGTGGGTCAGATACAGGCTTAGCAGACCAAGTAGGTTGGGACTGCGTAAATGGTTGATAACACTGGTCGATAATACTGGTAAGCCGGTAAGATTGTGTTCACAGCCGCGGTAATGCACAAGGTTCACCATTGACCCAAAATGGTGGCTGTTTTCATTTTTCACTATTTCTTGGTGCTTGTCCTTTCTTGGTCATTCTTCTGCCGTGCAAGGTGGGGGAGGCCTGGTTTGCCATTTGTCTTCACTGGGTATCCTTTGTGAATCCTGTGTAACTGTAAGGACAGGAAGCAGGGGAGCAGTATGAAACTCTGCTGTTCTTTGTCTTCTGGCATGCCTGCCTGGAGCCAGTTCCGACTGGGAGGCTGGCTATCCTGAAAAGTCATCCACCCCTCAAGGTTTGAATGTATCAAGGGTGTTGATTCGCTGGGTTCCTGGATTAAAGGGGAGGATCCTAAGGATGAAGACAAGTCAGCCACTGGAACTGAAGAACCAAGGAAGAAGATGATCAGAGACACCTGCAGCACATTCCATCAACCGGAAAAGAATACTGAAGTGACCACTGCAGTCCTGCCACTGTTTCCAAAGACAGAGAAGCTTTGACAAGGACAAATTCCTCCCTTGCATTGGTGGGCCTAAAAAGACCTAAGACAACCTTCCATTTGAACCAACCCTCGATGTGATGCGACCCTCCTGGGCTACACACCACCAATACACTGGGACCTGCAACCACTTTGCGGTGCATTATCTTGCCACAAACCAATACTCACTTTGGTGGACTCCTTCTGGACCCTGAGAGGCGAGATTCCCCTCCTCAAAGTACCCTCACCAGAGTGTGGGATTGGGCAAACGAGAAGAATCAACCAGGCTTTATCTGTTCCTTCTTGGTGTCTGTAAAAAGGCTCCAAAACCACAGATCTGCATTGGATCACAAAGAATGCTTTGCTGAGAGTCCCCTCTCTCAACTTCTGCTGAAAAATCCATTCCAGCATCCCTCCTTTTGTCTTCATGACCAAGGAGCAGGAGACCAGGTCTGTAGCTGCTGCATCGGGAAGGCGTCCAGGTTCTTCTTCTTCATCACTCCAAAGATACTATGGGTCTCATGGTAATACTTATCCCAAGTCATTCTGTCGCTCCTTTGTTGCTGAAGTGCTGATTGCAGTGTTTGGATGTTTGCCCATACATTTTCGCCGAGGCGTAACTCTTCTGCACACTCGGGGAGACTTCTCTGAACTTCCTAAACCTTTTCTTTTACCAACAAACGCATGTTGCTTGTCTTAGAAGAATCCTCTAGAACTTTGACTTTCTACAGCTGTGCCTTACCTGCTTTCCCTTCAATCTGACTTTGAAGAATTTATACCTAGATAGGGATGCAATGCTAAAGGCTTTAACCTTCTGAAAAGTATAAGAGTTCTTCAAAAGTGCTTGCCTGCTATTGTTGGTGCTGTTCATCATTTCTTTTCCTTTCACAGACTAATCTGAATTATTATAACATTGGTTTTGACTTATCTATGAAATGCATTAATTGACCATATATGTTTTTACATTGTGGTTTACTCACCTGAATTATTACATTGGTCATTTATTGTGTGTATTAGCTTTGAAACAGTACTTACCTTTCTGAAGATGTATCTTTGCCTGGTGCATATATGAAATAAATAACTATTTTGATATAACTCTAAGGGATGGTCATTGAAGAGAGTGTAGGTTGGTTGCAGTTAAAATGGTTACTGATACAAATACGTTTTATTACAGGTGGATTGGGAATTCCAGAGGCGCATGGTGAGCTCACTAAGGGGCAAGGGAAGAGAACGGGTAGTTGGATAATGGCTAATGGATGATTCCCAGTGTGGAGAAGATTAGAGTGGTTAATGGATGGGAGAGATTAGCAGCCGTGACAGCATTACGAGGGGGAAAAGAGGTTAAGCATGGGTGAGTCAGTGCAGTCAGTGGAGAATTGTGGAATAGATCACAGGACTAAGCGAGGGAGGGTGGGAGAGCACATTGATGAGAAGTGAGTCTTGAATAGGAGAATGGGATGATAGGTTGGTGGACAGAGTATCCTTTGGGACTGACCCATTGACCATAGACAACAGTGACAGATAGATGAGTAACATATTGCAAAGACAGGTAGCCACCAGAGGCCGGTATTATGCAAACAACACACAATTACATTTCACAGGTCAATCAGGGTGCACACAGAAACATTTGGACCACATGCTGGATGGGATACTGTCCGTCACCTCTGCGGAATAAAGCAGGAACAAGCAACCCATTGTGATAGGTGTGTTTGTACACCTATGTCATTCAGTAACATGTGGACGCAATCCTAGGACAACTTAGTGGCTATGCCGAGTATTGAGACTCATAATATGTTGTTAAATAGGAGGACTAATATGGATTCATTTCATTCTACCAACTTGATTCTTAAAATATGTATGTGACCCACTGGCCAACAAGGTGAGAGGGCAATGCGCTCAGGTGGTATATTTAGATAGATGCCAACCATCTCTATAATATCATGGCTTTGAATGTCCCAATCACATGACACAGCTAACCCATCAGTGGAGACACCAGTAGTGACTTTGGACCTATATGCTGGTGCCCCATAGAGACCATAAGCAGCTATTTTGGGAAGAGTTTAATTTAAATATTGTAAGAGGTTAAGATAGCTGAGTTGAAGAAACCATGAATAGGTCAGTTAGAGTCGAAATAGACCATGTTGTCCTTTGGTATATGGACCTGACAAGGTAGCAGGTATACTAACAGAGAATGGCCACAGCAGTTACATTTTCTGTGCATCCGAGCTCTATGGAATAATCATGATTCAATGAAAAGCCAATTAGAGCACAACAGAGGTATGTCATTTCGATAGGGGTCCATGTAGAATTTAACATATAGGGCCTCGTTACGAGGTTGGCGGTAAGGGGTTAACGGCGCCGGTTAGGATGCTGGTGCCGTTAACCCATTACCGCCGCATTACGAGGTCCCTTAGTGGATCCCGCTGAGAGTGGTTGGTAAAATCAGCCGTCCCTAGCGGGAGCCGCTAAAGGAACAGGGAGCTAACAACAGGCAAGTTATTAACGGGCCCGTTGCCAGCTCCCTCCATATTCCCATTGAGCCCAATGGGGGCTCGAATGGGAATGGGCATGGGTTCCCTGATTGGGGAAATACTGGGTCCTCCAAGGTTGGAATGACCCTTTAAGTACCCATTGTTAGGCAGAATCCTTTGCGGTGCCCTTAGGGACCACTACACACAATTAAGACCACAGGTGGTAATACAAGTTTTACCTTTGGTACAAGCCTGTACTACTATGTTAAAGTGGTAGCAGTAGCGGAGCAGCCAGGCTTATCTCAAGAGTACATGAGCAGTAACAGAGATTACACAAAGGGACCACAATTACTGTGACTCAAGCAAACACTGAATCAAGGTTTCAGGTAAAGAATATAAGTACATTTATTTTTAAACCATTTGTTATAAACACAACACTTCTATTAATCCAAAATCACACGTAAAATACACTACAACCAACCAATTCACTTTGGTACACTCTAACCCAAGGTAAATACCTTATGTTTTAACGGACCGGTGTTGCGAAACAAAAGACGTTACCGGGAATACGTATGCAATCACTTTTTGACCGTAATGACAGTTCGGTCTTACTAAAGAAACGTGTATCCGCGGCAAGAAATGTTACTGGGGCAAAAACACACTTAGCACCTGAGTTAACCAGAGAGAGTTGAGGGAAAAAATCATAGGCAATACTTTTGTCAAGGCAGACAGAATCAGAGAGCACTCGTTGACAGAAATTCAAGAGTCAATAGGCCGGAGCCAGTGTCAAGTGGAACCGGGTTCCTGTTGTCGAGGATCACACAGTCGGACAGTTCAAGATTCAACGTTGCCAGGAGTACTTAGATATTGTCAACAGAGGAAGCAAAAGTTATAAGAAGGAGGGTAGACAAGTGCAAGCCTTGGAGGCGAAGAAAAGGGATTCACCCGAATTCTTCAAGCAGAATACAGTACCTTATTCAATGAAGAAGCTGGTGCCACGGCAGTTGTTCCTGGTAGTTTCCTGCAGACCCACGGTTCCTGGAGCGTCACTGCAAAGGAGGACATCTGGAGGGGTCTGCACCACACAGGGATGAGGCCGGCAGCAGCGTCGGGGAATTAAAGGTGCGCTCCTTAAAAACAGGAGAGGCTCTTCAGATGGCTTATCCGGACCACTACAGCTGTGTGCAGCGATTTCGACCAAGAAAAGGATCCTCTGGCTGTGGAAGATGAGCTGGTTATCCCCACCAGGCTCAAGGGAAGAAGACTCCAGACTGGATCTTCTCTGGTCGTAGAAGAGTAGGTAGCTCAGGACTTTAGCAGGGCTTCGACGGGATGCGGTAGTTGCAGCAGCTGTCTTCTTCTCCCCTTCTCTTCAGTTCCTTGCAGTTCCAGTGGCGACTCTGACTTCTAGCCCAAGAGACCTGCCTTTTATGCGAAAATCCCCCATTCACACCGCCTGGCTGTCAATCACGCAGCAGGGGGGTTGTCCAACCCGGACAACCACCTCAGCCAATCATGGCAAAGTGCGACTTGGGTTTCCTAGGATACCCTGTGCAGGGGGTGACTACACCCCTCCCTCACATTCAGCCCACCTAGACACCCAGGCGCCTGGAGGAGGGCTTCTTGGTAGAAGCCCGCCAAAACAGTGAACAAAGAAAGCAAACCTGCTTTGCCGTGCAAAGTAAAACACAAGAAGGACTTTAACAAAAAGAAATGGTGAATAAACCTGACCGGAGCCTAAAGAAAGAGTATTTGGTCAAGCGGTTTTATGTTCGAGGGTAATATAATACCCTAAAACAATACCACGTTTATATAGTATAATCGCGGTAGAAAAGTTAGGGTAGATACCACTGCCACCAGCCAAGTCTAAGGGCCTCATTACACGGAATGCGGTAAGGGTTTACCGGTACTGGTAAGGGCACCGGTAAACCCTTAACGCCTTACTACGAGGTCCCTTTGCGAGACCCAACCTCAATGACTGGTTTTACCAGCCGTTAAGGAATGGGCCCGCAAAGGGACCTTGGTGCAAATTACGGTACCGCAATTTGCGGTACCGTAATTAGCTCCTTCCCCATTCCCATTGAGCCCTATGGGGGCAAAGATGGGAATGGGGAAGTGCCTTGGTGAATGGGGAATTACCACCTCCCCTCACCATGGAGTAGGGCGGAAATTCCGGCATCTACCATGGCGGACACGGTAAAATACCGGCAGCAACCATGGCGATAGTAGCGCCATGGTTACCGCATACCGTGTACTGAGGCCCTAAATGTTAAAAGAGCGAAACAATGCTCTCAGAAGTACAGATAAAAAGGGCAAAGGATTAACCCTTTCCAGTACTCCATGTAAGATGGGTTGTACTGGATCTGTGGTTAAATGATTAAGTAAAGTTAATGGCAACTTTACCCTTTTCTGGGGGACTGTAGTCAGCCTCAGAAATGGAGTCGGTGGGAAGTCTAAAAGACAACCCTGTGTCACTGCACTGAAGGTGCTGTGTAACACACAAAAGAAGGGGGCTACTGAAGTGGTGTACTCCAGAGTCCACAATCACAACAACCGATGAAATACACATGGCAAAACACAGGTAAGAGTGAGAAAAAGAGGCACACTCTTACCAAGTGAAATAAGTAACTCGAGAAATCCAGCACAGCTGCTGGGGGACTCACTAGGTGAGGGAAATTAGCCATAAAATGAGAATTCTCCCTATCACCCATTCAGGGAACCTAGACCCGGTATGCTATAAGGGGGTAGCCATGGTGCTAACAGCACCATGGCTACCTCCAACCTCGGAATGAGGCCCATAGTGTTTGGAAACAGATTTGACTGTTGATTGATTAATTCATTTGAGTTTGAAAGAACAGAAACACCAAAATTGTGACAGAAAGAAGTAATTGAGAGGCATTGGAAGTGTGACACAGGAGAATATGTGATAACTTCTAACTAGATAATCATCATTTAAATATACTATAATGAGTCAGAACAACTATAAATGGACTATAAATGGAATGGGTACACCATGTGAATGGCAAGGGAGCTGAAGGCAGTGACGCTAGATGTTAGGCAGAAACCTGTGCAGTTCCCTTAGGGACCACTGCAAAAGGCTTAAGACTACTGGTGTTGGCGGTAAACCCACTTGGTAGCAGTCTGTACCACAAAGATTTACCTGGTAGCTGTGGCTGAGCAGTCAGACTTCTCTCAAGAAGAGTTAGGCAGTATATAGAGTATACACATTAGGTACCAAAATACAGTAGCACAAGCAAACACTGACCAGAGCTTTGGTATAAAGATATATAATTATTTATTTAAAAACACACTTGTAAAAATACACTAGCACTAATATGGCAAGCAAGTTCAAAACATAGTCACTATCAATATATGTACATCCCTGATTACTCATTGGACAAGTCTTAAATCCTTACCGCCTTACTATGAGGTACCTTTGCGGGTTGGGGAATTTAACACCTGCTTTTTGCAGGCGTTAAAAACCAACCCGCAAAGGGAACAGTGGAGCTAATTACGGTACCGCAATTTCTGGTACCGTGATTAGCGCCTTCCCCATTCCCATAGAGCCCTATGGGGCAAAAATGGGAATGGGGAAGGGCAATGGTGGAAGGAGGAATTACCGCCCCGCCAACCTTGGAATAGGGCGGTAATTCCCCTTTCCACCAAGGCGGTGCCGGTATTTTACCGGCATGAACCATGGCGCTAATAGCCCCATGGTTTACCGCCTACCGTGTAATGAGGCCCTTAGTTTAAATCACTACTTATTTGCAGACAGAGGTGAGCGCTTAACCTAAGATGGCACTCCAATAAGTTAGTTAAAAAGGGAGGGAAAAGGCAGAATGAGAAAAGAACCACAGCAAGTCAAGAAAGGCAGAGTCTACTGTAGAGCAAGAAAGTTCATAGGCCAGGCCCACTCTTGGAGAGAGCCAGGCGGAATGTGCCCAAGATCACACAGTTGAAGTACACTTTAAAAGTCTTTGCAGATAGTTCAAAAGGAGTTGGATCAGTTCAGAAAAGTTAGTTAACAGGTCCCAGGTCACCCCAGGATAGAGAATCCAGGATTTACGGGACATCTTGAACAGTCTGTTGCAAGGGAGACCAGGTGGGAAACAGTACCTGAAATGGTGAGAAATCTCCAGCGGGGGCAGTTGTTCCTGGCAGCGGGTGCAAGTTGGCACTTCGTCCAGGGCAAGAGAAGATCTCGAGGTAGAGGAAAGCTGGAGGTCGTTGCACTGACAGGGAAGAAACCAGCCGCGGAGTTTCTTGGTTAAAAGGTACTACCCTTTTATTCGCGGTAGTGGTGAAGCGTGGCTATCAGGCCGCCGAGGTGCTTGGCACGGGCGATTCGACCATGAGACGATCCAGGAAGGTGAAAAGAGGGCGAACTGGTTAACCCCACCAGTTCAAAGGAAGAAGACTCTCCAGGATGAAGATCTTCTCTGTCGTCGGGAAGTGGTGAGGCGGTTCAGCAGGGCTCCACCGGCGGTGTCGTCGTTGCAGGTCGGCTCAGCTTCTCCCTTTTCGGATTCTTTAGGTCCTGTGGCGACTTCTGAAGTTGCAGTCCCCAAAGCCCTGCTTTTATGCAGAAAACCCCCATTCATCAGTCCTAGCTGTCACTCAAACATGCTAAGTGATGAGCCGGGCGGCTCACCACTGGGCCAATCACACAAGAGTGCAACTTGAGTTGCAGAGGCACCTCATTCCAGGGTGCCTATTCCCTCCCCCCCCACACATCCTGTAGACCCAGACAGAGTGGCACCACTTTGGAGGGCTTCTGTGCAGAAGCCCGCCAAAAAGTGGAACAAAGGGCTCAACTTGGGTTAGAGTTACAGAAGCAAACACAGATGCCATTTTGGCACCGGGTTCTGGCAAAAAATCCCAACTGGTGAATTAATATTAATTTAATAAACCGGCGGTATGTTTGAGGCTATGGTAAAAAGTGGTAGCCTCGAACAATGGGAAAATCCCATAGGAATATATTTGCGGTCGAATATAAAAAGTAGTATCCGCTGCCACCAGCCAAAACTCGATCAGGGGGGTCTGGACAGTGCCCCCTCGAGCAACAGACCCAGGGGCAATCGAAAAGCCAATGGTGACTTTACATGCCCTGGGAGACAGTAGTCAGTCCCAGGGTATGGAGTTTATGTTTGGGGTTCACTATGACACCCCTGTGTTACTGCACAGAGGGTGCGGTGTAACACACATACCAAAAACACATGAAGCCCTATGGAGTAAAAGACCCCATAGCCCATAAAACACATTCAAAGTCAAAGGAACACCTCAAATCATGTCTAAGAGTGGGAGTAAAAGAGTCTCACTCTTAGCAGGAGAAAAATATAAACCCCAAAAATCCAGCAAAGCTGCTGGGGGACTCACTAGGTTTGGGAAATTAGCCTATACAGAGAATTCTCCCTAACACTAGAGATGGAGATTTAGGAGAGTCAGGTGTGAGGGCATAGCCACTCACTATATTCTGAGAGTTCACCTGTCAATCTTATGGGTAGGGAACTGCACAATATGTTAAACATGACTATATCATTTGCAGATCATGGAGTAGTATGTTACACGCCTCGGATGTGTGCTGTGAGGGCGATGTTGATAATCCACACAATGGCAATGGAGGTGATGGTCCGCTGAATTCCCATAGACCCAGACATGTTTATTTATGGTATCACAGTGCTTGTGAAGGCGGTGCCCCAGATTGTCAAGCAGTGCTGACGAGTGCCACTGCGTTCATTTTTCATCCAGCTGTGTTGCCCGAGGTGGTGACAGGAACAATACTATCTATCGACCTGCAGGGGTTGGCCATGTCGGCCCAAAGGATTGTCCTATTAGGGGTGGATAGGGATGGATGTGAGTGGCACACTGTGCTCTGTGTAACCCAACAGTGCAGCTAAAGGAGTTGACGGATGATTAATTGTTTGAGAATAATGACAAAGAGGGGGAACTAATTCTAGAAATATACATCCCGTGTGACATAATGGTACAGTACCGTAGAGTGCAATGTCCGTTAATGGCAGTAGTAACTTCATCCCCATTTCTCGAAGAAGATTTACAGCACATGCCCCCGTAGTTGTGGTCTATGAGTCCACATGATGTAGGGCTATTGAAAGATGTAATACCTGTGAGAATAACCCTAAAACCAGGTGTGGTGCTGCCCCCAGGTAAGACAATATCCACTGTCAAGAGAGGCGGCGGAAGGCATCATAAAGACCATACAGACTCTCCTGGACCAGGGGATTATAGTGCCATCTGTATCCCTGTGAAATATGGCGATATATCCAGTCAACGATTCTATGCAGCATCCCCAAGGAGGCTACATATTTCACGGTGATAGATTTGAAAAATACTCTTGTCTTGAGTCCACTTCATCCAGAGTTGAGGTACCTTACAACATTTATGCTGGGTCAGATGAGGTTGGAGCATACTAGAGTACCTCAAGGGTACTGTGAAAGCTCGACTATATTAAACAGAATACTGCATGCTGATTCATGGAATATTTAGGTAAAGAGCATGATTATCCAGTGCATAGACGACCTGCTAATGCGTAGTGACAATGAACAGCATTGCTGAAGACACTTGGTTGCACTGCTACAATTACTAACTTGTTAAGGGTACAACATTGACAAGGCCAAATTTCAATATTGCCAGCAGGAAGTAATATATTTGGGGCAGTTTATATCAGTAAATGGGAAGACGATACTACTACCTGATAGGACAGCATTGGTACGAGCCACCCCCAGACCTGCCTTAGTTAAGGAAATGCAGAGGTTCATGGGCCTGTGCAATTACTGCAGGGACTGTATACTCGATTACGTGGCATACACATGGCCACTTTTGCAGGCCCTAAGGAAAACACAGAAAACAAAGGACACAAGTTATTGTGGACATCGGAAATGATTAGACAATTTGATGATTGTACTGGCCAGCCTGGATTATACGCAGGAATGTTATTTGCTTTCATATTCTGATGGTCAACTTATGACAGCAGTGTTGACACAGAAGAGCACTATGGGCCACTAGCCATTGGCCTATCATAGTGGTACTCTGGATGCAGTGATGCAAGGACAGTTTGCATGCAAACAAGCATTAGCAGCTGCTGTCTTTGCCATAGAGAAAAGTTTCACAGTTGCGATGGGGTGTTCAGTAATGTTGTATGTGGAACATTCTTTGTTTGCTATTTTGGAGAGGTTGAAGTCTACCCTGACTACGCAAAGGTCATCGGCATATGAGATTATCTTTTTGAAACCTCACATTCACATGGTTAGGTGTAAAACAGTGAATCCTGCCACCGTTTTAACAGACATGCCGATAGCAGAGGACTTGACAGTACATGATTGTGCCACATACGAGGGAGAGGAAGATGTCACGACGAATCCTGGTCCAGCGCCGAAGCAGCACAAACTCCTACCTCCCCTTGGTGATCTTGGTGCCCGGAATAGTATTTACTCAGGCCTCTGCGACCCCACGGCGAAAGAGGGTTGGGTCCGCGGATTGGATGGGTAGAGGGTTATAGGTACACCGGGTAGAGGATTAGGGAGAGGTGATGTATAGGTAGAAGGATTGTAGGTATAACATGCTCCTTGGCTCTTGTGAGCCTAACCAGCTGGCATGGTGCTGGTATGCTGTGCTGATGAGTTCTTGCAGCACCTTATTCTATTTATGCGTGCTCATGCATACTTGCACTCACATTCATACATGCACACCCCCATCAGAGGCTTTACCTCAGTTAATATCAGCACTGAGGTATCCCCCAAAACTGTGGTTGTCACCAATTGAACACATACAATGCTTATCTCAGCCCAACTCACCCCACAGTGCCTACTACTAGCTTTTTCCGTTTCTTTTGCTTTTGCTTAATGACAGAGGATGACACTCCAAAAGCAAGGGATTGTGTATTAACAGAGGGTATGGTACTTTTCGTTGATGGGTCATCCACAATTGATCAGGAGGATGGGAAGAGGCAGACAGGGGCAGCAGTGGTACGATTTGAGGGAGGGGAGTACAAGACAGTGGTTATGACACTATTCCGCACAAGCGGCAGAACTTGTGGTGCTCACTTGTGCTCATCGAAGCACTGAGAGCGTCGCAAGGGTGTCATGTTACAATATATTCTGACTCAGCATAAGTTACAACAACCGTACACGCGGGCCTTTCCTTTTGGAAGAGGAGGGTGGTCAGGAGGGCAGATGGATCTCCGGCACAGCATGCTCTGCTGTTAGAGATGCTGATAGAAGCATTATCACAGCCATCTGTTGTGGTGGTCATCAAGTGCACTGCCCATACTCACAGGACTGATGAAATCTCAAGCGGGGGCACATCCGCCGCTGCAGCATCCAAAATGGCAGGTTATCAGTCAAGTGAAACATCCACTTAGTATGTTATAACTTCCCCACCGACATACGAGCGTACAGTACCTTACACTGCATTGCCTATTTCACAGATTATTGAGCTTCAAGGGAGGGTGCCTGAGTGGGAGAAGGAGTTGAGGTTACGGAGAGGATGTAAGCAGTCTCCAACAGATCTATTGTGGAGGCAGGAGAGGTCTGGGAAGACAGCAATGCCCCAGAATTGCTAGCAGTAGCATTTAAACAATTGCACTACCCATTTCGTAGTTTGAAACAACCATAGCTGCTGACATACAGGAAGATTGGTTCACATCAAATATCCAGGAGAGTCTCATAGTTTGAAACAACCATAGCTGCTGACATAAGGAGGATTGTTTCACACCAAATATCCAGGAGATTATCACTGATATTCTCGTTCATTGCACCACCTTTCAATGTTTTAGCACAGGGATCACACTACGAACACTACGGGGTACATTGCCCCGCTCTAATGGGCTGTTCCGTGAGTTACATATAGAATACGCTGATATGAGGGAATGTTGGAATGGATCGCAATACCTCATTGTGGTGGTCTGTCCCTTGTAACGTTTAGTGGAAGCAGGGCCATGTGCGCACCCAAATGCCAAGTGTGCTCTAAGGTTTCTGGTGCGGGAAATGTTCCCACGCTGGAGTGTGTGCGAAGCCTTGAGATCAGACAATGGCACACATTTCTTCAATGCGTTATTCCATCATGTTACAGCAAACTTGGTATCAAGAATCAGAGGTTTTTGATTTCTCACCCACATGGCAATGGCATTGTGGAACGGATAAATGACCTCCTCAAGAGTAAGTTATCTAAACTGTGCACCACATTGAAGAAAAACTGGGTGTACTATTTGCCCCAGGCTCTTTTTAGATTACGTATACAGCCAAGCAAGGACCATCACCTGTCACCTCACAAGGTGGTTACTGGTCGGTGCATACATACCCTTGTGTCCCCTGTGAGAAGGGTTTCTTATGTGCATAGGACTGCAGCAGTGTTCGGAGAGGAATTCAGGGATTATTTGACGATATTAACTTGTGTCATTAAATGTGTCTCATGACAGATTGCACCTCCCCAACCGTGACTATGTAGATGCCCAATGCTGCACAGACAACAGGAACAGATCCTGAGCATATAAAGGCCAGACCACTGCTGCAAGGGGATTCCGTCTACGTCTGGAACTTTGTGTGTGCTGGAACAATCCCCGGTTCCAGAGACCACACAAGGTGGTGTTTTGCACTCTCCTCGCAGTTAAAGTAAAGGAGCTGTGCTACTGGGTCCACCTCTCTGACGTTCATAGGACACGTCCAGAACGTACAGTGGTACATCAGTTCTCTTAAGAACAGGGGTGACAATGCCTGTATTCCAAGCACCTTACTGGCCTGCCCGAAGGAGATACAGGTATGGAGGCATGCTTAAGTGGCAATCCACATTTCATCTGCTAGATCCATACTTTTCCTTTTCTAGAAGCTATATTATCCAAATGGAATGATACATATAGATGTCAACAACGCAAATGGAGTTACATATAGTTGTACTAATGTGAATATGAATTATAATAATAATGGTAACAGGGTCAACGACTCCAATATACAGGTCCCGTCTGTGAAGGAAGCAGAGAACAATCTGTTTACAGCATGTAGGGGAGTGTCTACCACTATGGCAGGGCATAATGGTAGGATTGACAGTATTACTAAAGTGACTATCCTCGAAAATGTGTATGGAAAAATTAAAAGACATGTACAACAAAAGTATGACACATATCAAGGGTTGGGCTTTGATGTGATTGAGGATATTCATCACACTGAATTCTCTAATTCCTTGTGTTCTGATATGAGTGGTGTGGGGAGAAATGCTGTAAATGGGAGCTGTTATATGTGTTCACTCATTCTGCTCCCGTCAGGGTCTCCCAAGGTGTTCAAGCAGTCCCAATTATAGAAACACAATGCCTGGTTCATCTTGTGTTTTGCAGAATAAAAGTAACATTCCAGGCACATAGTGTGTAATTGAAAATGGTGGGCCCAGATTTAGTAAAGTGTCCCAACGACCAAAGAAACATCAAGTGTGGAGTTACCTTATCTGATGGTGAAGGGGCAGAAATATGTCAATAATAATTGGCAGGACCGCACACACCTTGCTTAGCAGAAGGACTGGTAACATACAGAAAGAACAGAATAACTTGAGTTTTCAACTTCTGTGCCAAATCTGGACAAAGCATATCACAAAGCTGACATGGATTGCAACAATGGAAAAGCCGGTACAAGTGCACAAGGAATAAGAATATAAGCTTTGTTTCCACAGAAAGGGTACAGTCTCTGTTTGCATAAACAAACATTGTAATAAGACTCTCTTGATCGCAGACATGAAGAAAGGAACAGCGGCAATGATGGATTATTACTAGATCGGTTGTCATCAAGATTACTTGCACCTCCCTTGGAGGTGCTCTTGTTAGCTGGCCACATTGCATTCAGCGCTATTGGCAATCCCAGAAGAGCACCTTAAAGGGGGGTGGCTGCCTCCAAAGGGGCCAACAAGTTTTCCCACAATATAACGTGAAGATAAGATCCTGGTGCCCATGCACAAGCCTCACATCAAGCTAGGAAAAGGACAATTCCAGCAACCACAGAGAATTAAAATGTTGAACTACATTTCTAAAGGCTCTTACACTTCTTGTTCTGAAATACCAGAATAATAGACTTAGCCGACACACCACGTTGCATGGTGAATCAGTAGACCCCGGTTTCGAACGCATGGACTATGGCTTGTGTCGAAGCCACTGTGCATCAACATCAACAAATGGAAGTGCCTTCATTTTGAATTCAGCACTATTGCGAATTGAGCCGAGTGAAGCTCCTATACTTTACCAGTTCGCCAAGATTGAATCACGAAAGACACAGTGCATGAAATGAAATTTATGGCATTCCTGTAGGAACCTGTTGAAATTGCCGACAAATACTACCATATACGACCCAAAGAAATTGAGAAACTCTCAGATGTTCTACAAATGGGAAAGTATTTATTACGGAAAAGTACAAATCTGCCCCTGTCCTGAAGACGGCCATTATCAACATCCAGGCCAACGGCACCAGAGAGAGTCCCGTATGAGTCAGAAAGGCCGAAACATATGTCGACTTGTTAATAGGAATTTGTGTATTTGCTGATTCCTACCTCTCATATTGAATAAATTGCAATAGGATAGCTGGCGTGTATTAAATAACCCGCAGCTACCATACATTAATGCAAGTTAATCTAAACAGAGTGACTAATAAACTAAAAATATAATATTAGATCATTCACTCTGGTTAAAAAACCTTTTAGGCATACTTTAGGAGTTGGGAGACCACAATATATTTTGACTCTTCCGTGTAATCATATGCGTACATACTCACAGTAATTCATACTGTTCTTTCCCGTTACATTTGACTATGGTTTTTGAGATCCTGAAAGGCCTGGTGGACCTTCACCAGTTAGATTGTAAGTGATTAGCACAGTTTGTTTTTATAGATTTAGGTTTGTTTTTATATACTCATTATTTGAATAATAAATTGAAAAGTAAAAAGCAACATACTTGTGTGAATCAGGTGTGGTATGTGTAACCTTAAAATCACATGAGGTTGCCTTGGATATAACCTTTTGCGACTCAGGGTCTCTAGGTAGGGGAAGGTGACATATCACCCCTTGCTCTCAACGTATCAGTCTCCCATTGATAGTGCCCCCCCCCCGAAAACAAAAAACTGGGAGTACCCAATCTTATAACACTTCCCTAATCTTGCCAGGGGTACAGGCAGCGGCCAATGCCAAACGGCTGAAGATAGTGCAGTGGGAACTAGTCCAGCCTGCAAACGATACAGAGAATGGGTTCATCATGATCAAGGTCAAGTTATGAGCACTAAGACTTATGACAATGCAAAATAGATATGTGCTTGATATGTCAACAGCACGTTCGTACCTCCAGAAGATATGGAAAATGGATCACTATCCAACATCATTGCAGCTGTCCATGGCCTAGGTGTTCCAATGGGGGAATTCACCAAATATTGCTAAATATGTGGTGATTCCTGTTGCACGTTCGTACCTTCAGAAGACACGGAAAATGCATCACTATCCCACATCATTGCAGCTGTCCATGGGCTAGGTGTTCACATTAAGAAGCAAGAATTCAGGACAATGATTGGCTAAGCATGATTTTCAACATGGCCCCTGTCATGGCCACAAAGCAAGGACCACAAGATCCATCAGATAAAGGGTGCAGTTGGACTCAGTCCTGGCATCTTTGGCGCCATGCTCATGAGAAGTGTGTTCTGCACACTTTTATTCTGGTGCACGTGTTATTTCCTCCCCTGCAGGCCTCCACCTGCATCCAGGTCGGGCATGGCCATAGGGATACATTGGGCTGCACGTACAGCATCTTCTGGGAGTGGCAGGGTGGGGCCACAAGGCAGAGCAAAGAGGCGTGGCTGGGACCAGGCTATTTAAGCCTGCCCCGCCTGCATGAAGCACTTCACGTTAGTCTACTTATAGCTCACTGCTGCCTGAAGCGCTTCTTACCTGATTCCAGTAATACCATCGCATGAAACGCATTTTACCTTATTCCAGCAATACCGTTGCCTAACGCGCATTTTACCTGACTCCAGCAATACCATTGCCTGAAGCGCATCTTACCTGACTCCTGCAATACCATCGCCTGAATTGCGTCTTACCTGATTCCAGCAATAATCATCGCCTGCAGCACATCTTACCTGATTCCAGCAGTCAACGGAGTCGGAGGGCATCCTTACCTGTTCCGGGCTTCCAACACTTACTCGGGAGCTCATCTCAGCCAGCATCCTCATGGATCCAGCCATCCATCACCCGCCGGCAGATCTTCACATAACTGCTTCCCGCCTGACTGTGCCAGGACATCCCTGCAGGAGAAAGGGACAAATAGGGTTAAAAACAACATAAAGACATTACGCTAAGGTTGCGTGCAACACAATCCTCGTGCTTGACCTTAGAACCAAACTTACCATCTATTTGGGACATCGTAAACTCCTCAGGCCTCCTTTGGGGTCCGCTTCCAGCACCGGGACTCCACTGGGCCTCTCCTCACCTACTGGGGAGAAGGAAAGACATTACAAGCGACACAGACAATAATCACCGAAAAAAAGACATTGCAAAAGAATATGGACAATAATCATTGTTGGAGAACACTTACCTTTGAAGTGGATCAGCCACAGCCAGTCTGGGCTGCCACACACATGGACCAGTGAAGAAACTAGGTCTATCTAAGGCACCCCTGCAGGTGAGAAGCAGGACGGAGAGCTCACCCTCATAAATAAACAGGTGAGACTATATGGGTAGGCGCATGCTCACCACATTCTGGGAAGAAGGGTTTGAGGGAAACCACAGCCATATCACAGCATTCTCGCAGACTCTCATATTCTCGCAGGGGCAGTATCAACAACCAGCGCAGTCCACAACACAGGATCAGGGGAAGAAGCCTGACCCAGGGGAGCCAGTTCCAGGGAGGGCTGCAACCGTGCCCCAATGTCCCCTCAGAGACCAGGTGAGCGTAACAGCCCTATTGTGGCTAGTACCAATCATGAAGATGTCATTGTCTATCATTGTATTCATACTGGTCATTTTTTGCAGCTGGTTCTTCGATGCTGTGCCACTGTGGCACCTGATAGCACAAGAATGATGGTATCAATTGGGGGTTTAAAAGCGCCTTGTGAAACAAAAACATTGTAGTGCAGAGTGATGTCCCAGAGTGGCCAGAAGTATGAAATGTGTCCTATCCCGTATGGAGATGAATTTGATCCTTTATACCACACTGTCATTTCCCAACCCCCTGACCTAGAAAACTACACAGAGGTTTGGGTGGACTTGTTCACCTGAAGAGTATGCACGTAGGTGGGAGAGTTTGCAATCAGTGTGTAGTGTGTGGGTGCAAGTAAAAAAGAATAAGCCATATGTGGATGTAGAAACTGGGGAGTGGGAGCGCAGACCAATTCCAGAATTCATCACTGTAGAAGTAACGAAATGGGGGAATGTTGGGAAGGGACAGCCCCATTCCCCCAGGTGTTGCAAAGTAAGGTGAGATGCATTTGATGCACTATAATTAACCAGGTGGGAGGGGATCAGTGAAAGGGGTGCTTTCCCGTCTGGTAGGACCCCATGCTAACACAATCAATTATAGCATATTCATATGGGGTGGCACAAGGCGTAGATATTAATATTCCTAAATAGAAGTGAAAGCTTGCACGGTAAGCAGTGTAAAGGTGGCATTGCATGCACTCTGCCCAAATCCACGAGGCAATGGAAATCTGCAGTCATGCCTGAGCTCCCATGAGGACAGTTTGCAAACCGACCCGACACACTGTTGTCCCTTGGTTCTTGAAAGTGTTGGGAATATGTGTCTTTCACCCAAAAGGAATGTTCCCTACAAGGCCGCAATTAGAGGCTGGCGCCTGTTGTGCATGTTATCTAACTTTGGCCAAAGCACAACCCGGCCCATTCCGGAGTGACCATGAATTGTAGCCAATATAACTGACTAAAGCTTAAGATCCCCGAATTCCATGATACCAGGTGCCCCTTGACCACCAACCCTAAAGTAAAAGGTCCTGAAATGTTCAAAGAGAATGGACAGGAATTATCATTGCAACAACAATTGTGTGATTTGTATTGCGGGATGCTTGGAGGGAAACATTATAGTTCAATGCAAGGACGGAGACCTTGGAGACGGATGGCACGGAGGGAGTGAGTAAAATGTGCGGTTGAAAGTAAGCGTGCCCTGGAACCTCCTGTGTGTCTGTTTATAAGCCTGCCAAGTTTGTGGTATGAGTGATAACTAAGCTGTATTGTAGGAGTATAATTAATTTGTTGTCTGCCCTTCAACGTGGGAATAAGATGAGCCCTGCAGCACCCGCGTGACAGAAAATGGATGGATTGGGATGGGGCCAATAAACTGCCAGCCCATAAAGATAAAGGCAGCACATGTATCCATCCAATCAGCTGTGTATTTATTTACTGTATGTATTGCATAATTTATGACAATATTTTTCTTCAATGAACTTGTCACCAGTCACAGATTGGCTTACTTTGACCACATGTGGTATACCAAAATAACACAGATTGGCTTACTTTGACCACATGTGGTATACCAAAATAACAGTGGATGGCAGTTCCGTGGGCCTGGGGGCCATTTTGATCCAGTCTGACTCTGAGAAGCAACCAGTAAAGCTTATCTTGGCCCCAAGCCCCCTCCCCCACCAATAGGGTGTACTTGCAAGCCAAGAGGGAAAGCTTGGCAGCCACGTGGGCCTGTCTGAAGTTCCACCACTTTCTAATTGGGCATTGGTTATTGATATTGATATTGATATTGATATTTTATTTCTATCGCTCTTGTACACAAGTGTTTCAGAGCATGACAAGTCAAGGGAGGGGAACAGGGGAGAACAAAACAGTGATCTTACTAGGCCCAGTGACATTGAGAACACGCAAGTGCATGGGAGAGGGGGAAGGCAAAAGTGCATGGAAGGGGGGAGAAGTGGAAAGTGCAAAGCAGAGGAGAAACAGATAATACATAAATAAATAATAAAGGCAACAAAAAGTGGTAGTGCAGCAAGCAATTTGCAAGTACTAGCTTTAAGGTAGCATGGTATGGGTACAGATACAGACCCCAGTGCAAGGGGTGGCCCGGAGGCGTGTGGGAGTGTGGCAGGGTGAGCAGGTACCTGGGCCCGGAGGACAGAGGGTGGCCAGGTGCATGGTGCCAAGAGAGAACAGATCAGCAGGGGAGCGGGGGAGCAAAGGCAGAAGAAAAGAGGAAGGTCTTGAGGTGCTTCCGGAACCGGAGATGGTTCTCCTCGAGTTTTAAAGTGGCAGGGAGGCTGTTCCAGAGGGAGCCCCCAGCCAAATACGAGATCTACCCACAGCTTGTTTCTTTGAAAAATGACTGACCCTGAGGGAGTTGAGGTAGAGGAGCGAAGAGCTCGAGAGGGGAGGTATTTGTGGAGGGATGAAGGAGTTTTGGACCCAGGATCTAGAAAGACTTGTGGACAATGCAGAGGGTTTTGAATTTAATTCTTGCATCCACTGGGAGCCAATGGAGAGATTTCCGAGCTGGAGAGATACGATCCGAGGTACCTGCTCATCTTGCCACCCTCACGCACTGCCTCCGGGCCACCTCGTGCACTGGGGTCTGTATCTGTACCGATACAGCCCTAAACTGCTGCCATAAACCCAGCACTTGCCACTTACTGGCTGCACTCCCATTGTTTGTTGCCTTTTTATTTATAATGTTATTATTATTTTTGTTTTTTCCTTCTCGCTCCGCACTCTCCTTTTGTTCCCCCTTCCATGCACTTCTCCCCCTTCTCCCTCTACCCTGCACTTGCACGTTCTCAATGTCACTGGGCCTAGTAAGATTGTTGTTTGTGTTCTCCCCTTTTCCCCTACCTTTGCCTTGTCACGCTCTGAAACACTTGTGTATGAGCGCGATAGAAATAAAATATCAATATCAATATCAATGCATTGTCGGGTCTGTCTGCGTGCAGCAACTGCCAAGGCCCCCTGCTGTCTCAGGGTGTTCCACTTCCCCCAGGCCTGTGGCAAAGGGTTGCATTAGAATTCTATGGGCCTCTTGGGGAAGGAGGACATCTACTATTGGCCACAGATGAGTACTCCTGCTTCCAGGTCGTGAAGCAAGTGCTGTCCATGGAATTTCAGAGCGTGGTGGGAATACTTGATGAATGGTTGAGCGAGTGGAGAGTGTCTAATGTAGTGAAAATGGACAATGGATCCCTGTTAAAGAGCCAAGAGCCAAAGTTTGCAGCACCAAAAGGTCACACCACTCTTGCACAAGCGAAACGGATGGCAGAGCCCTGCATGCCCAACATCATGCGGACAATGCAGAAAGTGCTCATTGTCCAGGTGCTATTCCCACAAGCACTCTGCCCGATAAGGAGAAGCTACCAAACTACCCTGCACAAGGCCACAGGGAAGACCCGGATGGAAATCATGATCTGCCACAAACTCAGGACCCGTCTGCCACAATTTGAGGATGACACTGAGGACCAGGATGCAGAGATCAGGGAGAAGGACACAGAGAGGAAGAGAAATGGGGTCTGACCGCTGCAGAGAGCCCAGGGAGATACTGCTGGTCATAGGAGATGAAGTTCTCATCCGTCAAAAGCAACAACGGAAGACCAACACCACGTATGACATGCACCCCTTCCAAGTTGTTGAGGTCAAAGGATCCATAGTCAAGGCCAAACGAGAAGAGCGGGACAAAACACACAATGTGTCATTCTTCCACAAATTGCACACTCTGCCCACGTAAACCGAGGGTCAGCCGAGATGTGAAGATGATCAAATCAAGGCAAAAGAGAGAGGCCATGTGGGTGGCCCCAGGGAACCACCTGCGAATGAAACGATGGGCCCAGACGAGACCAGAGCAGGAGAGTTACTTGAGCCACGAGGCAGACCAGACAGGTCATCAAGAAACCCAAAAGACGTATTGAGCAGATGTGAGAAGATTCATGAAAAGTAGTGGGAGATGTTGCAGAGCAATATTGGGACACTGGCTCTACAAAAAGTGACTGAGTTCAGGGGAAGGCAGGGCACATGGGAGTGGGGAGGAAGAGGCAGGTACTAGGGAAGGGAAGTTAGTTAGATGTAGCAAGTAAATAAAGGATGTTGAACCGAGAATGCTCTGTGTGCTTTATACTGTTGGGGGTAGCCCAAGTGCCCCCAAAACATCTACCATGTCTACTTGGTCTCCTACCTCTTTTGTGACTAAAACATGAAACCTGGGTACAGCGTGGGAATTGGATCTTTTGTGGTCATGCAAAGTCACAAGATGTTTTTTTTTTCACTTTTGGTCGATTCTATAATTCCACTCCTAAGGAGGAGTAGCCTCAGTGGTTGCCATGCTTATATGCTTCTTCCTGGATTATGGCAATGCTTTATATGCAAGAATGACTGATAAGCTTGTGCAGAAACTCCAAAATGATACTCAATGCATCAGTGTTTCTTATGTTTTACATTCCCAAGTATTAATGCATGTCCCCCATTGCAGAAAACTCAATTGGCTTTCTGTGCGCCAAAGGATTATCTCCAAATTATAATGCTTGGTTTTCAAAGGTAAGTACGAGTTGGCCCCACCTTACCTGCGTTCCCTCTTGACTTGGTCTAAACTCAAGAGAAGCGTTAGGTCAGAAAACATGGCTTTTGGTCCATCCCAAGATCGTGCTGCGTTGTTAAAATGTGGAAGGAACTGTATGTGGAAATTCACCTAATGGGTTGTTTGTAAGTAGTTTGGAAAAAAACATTGGGCCTCATTACGAGGCTGGCGGAATGGGTTTAACGGCACCGGTAATGGTGCTGGTGCCGTTAAACCCACTCCGCCCTATTACAAGGTCCCCTCATGGGACCCGGAAAGGACGTCTGGTAAAACCAGACATCCTTTCCGGTTCAGGCGAGGGGACCAGGGAGCTAACAACGGGCCCGTTATTAACGGGCCCGTTGTTAGCTCCCTCCCCATTCCCATTGAGCCCTATGGGGCTCAAATGGAAACGAGGATCAATTTTTACTGGGCCCATGGAATGGGCAATTACCGGGTCTGACAAGGTCGGCATGACCCGGTAATTGCCCATTCCATGGGCCCGGTAAAAAATCATTACCGGCGGCAGCCGTGCCCTTAATAAGGGCACAGCTACCGCCAGCCTCGTAATGAGGCCCATTATCTTCCAAATATTCATGTAGTTTTTTGAAAGGTTGTGTCTTCTTACTTTCAATACTTATATCACACCTGTGCCTAGATACAGGTTCTCCTTTTTGGTTCCATATCGATATGTATTTTGAAAATAAATCAAATCAAATAACTAGTGCACATAGATCAACCTTTTCACAGAGCAGACAACGCCTCTTGTCATTTGTCTCACTCTCCCAGTTATAGGTAAAGCTTCAAACATGGTATGTGTTTGGGTCCTTGAAGAAAGCTCTGTGTCACCATTTCAGGGAAGAATAGGTTCTTTAGTGAAGTCCAGATGACAAGGATGCAAGTACAGGTAAGTTCTCAGATAAGTTGTTAGGAAGACAAATAAGACATTCACCAGAACCCTATCTCACAGGCACTCATCTCTCAAACTGACACCCAGGGAGCACTCACACATAAACATTCCACTCATAAACTTTCCACAGGCATTCCATCAGTTTGCCCTCACACAGTGCCAGGACAGGGGAGTGTCAAGACACAACAGTCCTCCAGTTTCTAATACTCGTCATCTGGCAATACAAGTGCCATCTTCCGGTGGCCATGGAGAAATGGTTGTACCAATTGCAAGGCAAAGAGGCAGCCATGAAATATTTTACATTAGCCACATCGATTAACTATGTGTTAAATTTAAAACATCAGATATTTTTACGGCAGTACTCCTGGCCACAAATAACTGTGTGCAAAATAAAGTAGTACGTTATCGGGTATTGCAGACTGAGGAGGAAGCATTTCACAATTCTGTCCTGGGGCAGAAGGTGGAGAAAAGTTGCAGCTTGAAACTACTGAAAATGAGCAGGATATGGGAAGCTCTTATTTTCCCCTCCTAAACCAACCAAATCAACTAATGATTTCTGAGAATAATGATGGTGATGACAAGGAAGATAAAGAGTACAATTGACTTTTAAACATATCTTGATAGATACGAAATTGTGAAATGTTAACATGTGGAATCACGCCAGACATTCTGTCTTCCAAGACCCTTTTCACGTTGCTGAAAAAACGGCCCCAAGTTAGGTACTACATGGTTGGGCCACAATGAAAATTGATTTGATGAACCTGAACGTTATCTAATATAGCTCTGCCATCATAATGCCACCTCTATACCTAATTGGGAGCTATTCCATATGTCTGATAACTTGTAGCATTAGCTTTAGTATGAAATGCTAGAAGCATTGCGTTTTACAACTGTTCTGGCCTTAAAATCAAATGGATCTAGGAGCTGTGTCCACATGAGCCAGCAGGTAGCATGTGTCCCTGAAATTCCTTTTGCAAATGGCTCTAAAAACCGTGTTAGCAAGTTCCATCAAGTAGTGTTTCAATCTTTTTGTGAGGTTACCCTATCAGCATTTCCTTTTGGAATCTACCCATCTGCTTCACTGCCAGCTCGCTAATTGTGTCTCCCCATTCTCGTTGCCTCCTACCAATCACCCCGACATCCAGACCTGGCTCTCCACTCTGAACCCCGGTGAGTCATGCCACAACTCAAAACCTGTGCCAAGTCCCTTAGGTTATAAATCAACAAACACATCTCCTTCAAGGAGCACATACATAGAAAGACGCAAACGCCTTGTTTCCAACTATCCATGCTGACAAAAATCAAGCCATTCACGAAAGCAAACAACTTCAGACCTGCTGTCATCTCCCAACTGGATGGTGGCAATGAACTTCTAGAAGGCCTTCTTTTGACCACCCTGGCATCCCTGAGATGTGTTCTACATCCAGGAGCATGACTCATCAGAGGACGATGCAAATTTTACCCTACTATTGCCAAGTTGCACTGCTCCCAAAGTAAGCACTTATAAGATTCAAGTCCTGCTGTACCATCTAAAAGACTGTCACACACAAGTCCTCAAGCTACCTCACTGAGACGCTCAGTATTTCAGGAGACCTACCATCCACGAGAGGTGAGGACATGTACTCTGCTACTGCCGGAGAACAAGAAAACAGGCATTCTCTGTCTCCACCCCCAGACTCTGGAATCTCCACCCCATCAACAAGTGACATGTTCCCTTGTTTCAACATGTCTGGAAGGAGCTGAAGAACCTCGGCTTCAATGATGATTCCTTCCTAACACCTAGGTCTACACAACCTCCACTCTCCACCAAGTCTAAGACTGGGTTATCTGCTCCCGTTTCCTCCACTAGTTGCTTGTAGATCACTTGTCGTCAGATTGCATGTTCCCCTTGATAGTTCGCTGCTCTGTTGTATCTCTGCTTCCCTTATTGTGTACTTCACCCTATGACTTGTAAATTACTCTGTTGTTCCAGAAATGAAAAAATAAAATAAAATAAATAATAATAATAATAATAATAATAATAATAATAATAATAATAATAATAATAATAATAATAATAAACAACTGGTTGCACACAACATGCAAGTAAGGAAAAAGGAATTAGGCCCTTCATTCTGGAATACCATCCTGAGGGTAATATGAATTGTGCTCGTTTTTTTGCAGTTCAGGAAGGACCTCATGACCCTACTCATCAGTGAATATTTAGCTAGTCTTCTTGCATCTCTGCATCACATGCTATACCCATGTCAAGGACATCCCATGACATACATTTTGACTCCTCTTAGCTTCTTACCTCATATTTTACATTCAACTAAATGTGAAGAACTCTGCTGCATCTTAGGTAGGTTTGCAATATATAAACATGCATTCAAATACGTGGTGCTAAGTGTCAGCATCAATATTAAAGCCTGCGTGAGATGAGGATACATTCTTGCCACCACCTGTATAAAGATCAGGGGAAACATGCTCCATCTCTAAATACTTATCTCTGTGCTTTGGAAAAATATGTTCCAACACAAAGTGGGGAACGAGACGATGGATCACTGATGTCTTCTTGTTTTACACAAAGAGGTTGATTTACATAGACTCTTGCAGTGCTGTGTAATGTTTTGCCTTGATAGAGGGCATGCTAGTAACACAGATACATCGAAAGTTATGCACAAAGTGGGAGACTAAGGTCAACATTGTGTTATGCAAACACTTAGTTGGGGGTGTTCAGTCACTATAATTGCCTTGATATATGTTTAACTAACATTTCATCCTGGAAGTCTCACGATTTGAAAATCAGGATTATTCCTACCCAGAACATAGATGGTTTTCATTTTAGGGCTGTGCCTGCCTCGCTCTATCAATCAGAGCCGTGGGGTGGCTCAGATTTACAGGTATGATATGATATGATATGGCATTTATAATGAGCCTATACACAAGTGTTTCAAGGCGCAACAGTGCAGGGGAAGGGGGGAGGGGAAAGTGCTGTGGGTAAGGGGGGCAGTGCAGTAAAAGGTAACAACAGTAAAAATAAATAGAATACATAAAGCAATAAGTAAAAGTGCGGCCAGCTGGTGGCACGTGTAAGGATAAGTGCAGACATCAGGTGTCAAGTGTTGGTAGGGGCTGTAGGGATACAGAAAACAGTCTCCAAGTGCGGGGAGGCCAGGGAGGCAGTGAAGGGGTGCAACTGGCGGGGAGGGGACCTGGGCCCGAGATCAGAGGGTAGCCAGGTGACCAGTGCAGTTTCAAATTCAGCCAGGAGTTCAGCAAGGGAGAGAAGGTTTTGAGGTGCTTCCAGAAATGGAGATGGTTCGCCTCAAGTTTCAGGGAGGCAGGGAGGCTGTTCCAGAGAGTGGTTTAGCCGAAGAAAGAGATCTGCCACCAACTCATTGCTTAGAGAAGCGACTGACCCTGAGTGAGTTGGAGGCAGATGAGCGAAGAGCTTGAGAAGGAAGATACTTATTAAGAGAGAATTGAAGGTATTGAGGCCCCAGGCCCCAGAAGGCTTATGTACAATGCAGAGGGTTTTGAACTTAATCCTTGCAGCCACTGGAAGCCAGTGCAGAGATTTCAGTCTTGGAGAGATACGATCCCTGGACTTGAGGCCAAGTCAAGTCTCTCAGTCTTGTTCTGGATGAGTCACAGACGGCGGAGGGTGGAAGCAGGCAGATTTAGAAAGAGGCTGTTGAAGTAGTACAGCCTACAGAGTACCAGTGCTCTGGGGACAGTATTGATCACCACTCCATGTCATTGTCATCTGTTGCAACCAGTATAACCATATCTTTTCTCACTACTACTTCCCCCAGGTATAGTAGTGTGTGTGTGTGTGTGTGTGTGTGTGTGTGTGTGTACCTGGTGTGATGGTTGAGGGGTGCTGTGGTCTGAATACAAATTCCTTTAGCAGTCGAAAGACCTTTCCATCTCCTTGTGCATGGGTACCCCTCTCAATGTGATGTGTCTTAGTATGTGTCAGGTGTGGTGTACACTGTCCCTTTCTCTGAAAATGAAATTGTGCCATTCAATGTACTTAAGAAATATCTTCCTAATATGTCGACAGGCATGTTTTTTTTAATACAATAATGGTGCTACAATGTGTTGCGTCCATATTCTCAGTGGTAAATCTTTTGTTAGAGGAACCACTTGGATGGTCCCCGAAATGTTTTGTGTGTCTAATGCCTTGTTGGATCATGGGAACCCCCTTCTTTTATACTTTATCTAGTTGCTCCAATATTTATTAGAAAGGAAAAGTCCCTCTGTCCTATTTGAACTGCTACCTCAGGCTCCACTCTGGTCTCTTCCGATATTGCTAGGACACACTTATACTTCCCGTTGGCTCCCCTATTAGGAAAACATGTTGATCCAAGATGTGAATGGATTTCCACCCACCACTGCAACCCCCAGTGATATGATATGATATGATATACCATTTATAATGCGCCTAACCACAAGTGTTTCAAGTGCAATTGGGTACCTCATTTTGTCCCAACATTGTCACTTTCTCTTGTGTGTGTCTCTAAGCTGGCGCCTGCAGTACGCTTATGGTACACATTGGTCCAGCTATCATTCCCCCTTGGCATTATTCTTGTCCCTGTGTAGGTACAACCTGTGACTGTAAAATTTGCAATTGCATCTGTAGCTGCAGTATTATTTGCATCTGCTGAGATTGTGTGGCTGTCTGGATATATGGCTGCTGCTCTTCTCCGTGCTGTCCAGTCTGTTGAATGAGTGGGCATGTTCCGACGTAGTGACCAACATTTCTACAGACACAACACTGACCTCAAAACTGGATCCTCATGCCCCTACATTCAAATCCCCTTCTCCTTGGTTAATATCCTTGGCTCCCTGTATGATATTACCCCATGTATGTATTTCTCCTCCTTTATTTGTAAATCTGGGTTGCTATTGCATCTGTTGTGCTCCCCATTGTGGGTTTTATGGTGCTTGGGTATATACCCCTTGCTGCACTACCACTGTCACTGGAATGCCCCCTGTTGGGCGGGCGGAGCGCTAACCGGTCCCATGAGCACTGCCCCTTCCATGCTTATTTAGGCCAGGTATTTTTTGCACTAGTTTCTTTTCTACTTTTACCGTGTTATCTACTCCCTCCTTGTCTTTTTCCTGTTTTCTTTTACAATAATGTACAATAGTTGTCTGTATCTCAGGTCATCCTTTTGCTTCTATCTCTACTACCTTTTCTAGGGAAGCCTGCACATCTGTGAGGAGCCCCCTCACTAGAATATGATAGAATAAAGGTATTGTATCGTCCCATGAGTGTTTATTCTCTTGTGTCCACATTTCTTGTATTGATCGTATGTATTCTGCAGGGTCTTCATTTGGCTTCATTTTACATGCTAATATCGATCTGATATCTGAGGTATCAGGATACAGCTCTCTCAGAGCTTTACACACACATATGCTTGGTAATTGCTAAAAGGTGCACCGTCATGTATGTTGGCGCTTATTAATTTTACACCTGTACACCCTACCTTCTGTCAAATCTTGAACTTCGTTCCCCTACCAAAACTGCCAATGAACTCTTGATGTCCACTATGGCCAGTGGGATCCCCTCTGTCTCCTCCTCAAATACATATATCCACTTGCTGACCCTTGCCATTAGTGAAGGTAAGCTGTAAACCAAATGATCCCCATCCTTCGTCTACCAGGGTCTGTTATTTACTTCCCCTTTTGCTTTCTGTAGAAGGGGCAACTGCGTTTGTGCTATATTAACCGTTCGCTGTCGTCTTTATGCTACTGCCATTCTTGCTTTCCTTCTTTGAAGCCTATTTTCTCAGTCCCCTGTTAGTTCCTCACTTTCCTTGTGTTCCCCTTCTTTTCGCCTCCTTCCTCTACCTACACGTGTTGTTAAATTACAAGGATCGAAATTGTCATCTTTATTGTAATTGTTTTTGCTGTCCTTCCAGTCTAATGCAGTATTATCATCTTCTGTCATGTCTGGCTCGTCTTCTTCAATGTCCTGTCCCCAGTTAATCAATTTTAAATTGTATACGTCCTGTTGCCCATCGCTGCTGGTCATCTCCCTTTCCCTGATCCTTCCCTTTTTTCTCTATCGCCCTTTCCATTACCTTTTCCACTTCTCTAAACATTGAGTCCAGTTGCTGTTGTGTGCTTCTCTTAATATCCACTAAATATTTCTTATTCCCTTTCTCTTTCTTATCCTCCGTATGAGGGTCTGGCTCTGCCTTATTTTTCTTTCTCTTCTCCTTTTCTAGAAATGCCTGCCTAGGATTTGTATATCCTGCATCCGGCTTTAATAATGGAAACGATCCATAGGGAAGGGGTGAAGCACTAGCCTTCTCTTCTTCCCCTCATTCCTTCTTTTTCTCTCCTTTAGTTTCTTCATAAAGCTTCTAGAGACCTAAAATGTCCTGGCTCTATTTAAGCTTTGCAAATGTATATGTTGCTAACAGATATGAATACACACTGTCAATTATAACCTTTTATAATGGTCCCTCTCCGGGCCATTCGTGATAACACTTTCCCAATGTATCATTCACCACTGAAATGATATTTTATCTCGATATTGGGTCAATTTTGTACACATATAATCAAGGGGTGCGTCTATAAAATAGGATGACATTATTTCACCCTTTTGTCAATGTTTAGAGTACTCTTTTCCCCCATCTTACTTAAAAAAAGTTTACTCCCTTCCTTATTCAAACCCACTCAAACCCACTCAAACTCACTCACTCACTCACTCACTCACTCACTCACTCACTCACACACTCTTATACTTACAATTTATCTTGTTCACCCTACTTCATTAATCTTAGTTAATACACAAATGGCCCTCTCCAAAGGCACACCACCTTTACAACTATGCCCTATGTTAGTGTGCCTAGGGTTCGGTTGCCCCTCCCTCCGTTCAACTGTGCCTCGGACCCGTGCTACACTGCTCCACCGTTATTTATCTATTAGTTTGGCTTTGGCACTCCTGCAGTTTCCACAGTCATAATAAACATAAAACACAATAACTTCACATTATCATAACAAACTACTACTGTTTCAATAAAACACTGAAGCATATGCCATTTCTCCTTCTCTTCACAATTTCAATACTTCTCAACCTGTAATAAAAATGGACGCAAGAATTACAATTGCCTGCACTACGCACAGCCATCGTCTAACAAGGTCCACCACTTACTATGCAAACCTCTGCTCTAACGCAGATGTGCTACCACCCACTAACTCCCTATTGGCTAAGTGGGTACAAGATCTAAGACTACTACCGCCAATCACCTTCCAACGCTTGAGGGTGAGTCCCATACACCATAAACCCTTGAGTCTTCCTTTAAAGGCCATAACCCCCTTCTGAGCATAGGGAGTATTTCGACCAGGCAGACCTTCATAAACTTGGCCTCTGCTCGGCCTCCACAGTGTCGATCTCTTAGGACTGGTCTGGAAACTCTGTCCTGCACTCCTGTGGGAGCATAACAGGAATTCCTACATCTGGTCGGGAAAGGTGATTTCCCGGTTCGGGTCACCAGAAATGTACAGCAGCCTCAGAACTACCCAATAAAACATTACAAAAGTAATTTAAAAAGGAGTGTGCACCAAGCCAGACATAACACAAATTCTTCTGGGTCCAGTCACAGCTAGGAATGCAAAATTCATACGGAATGAAGAAAAGAACTGCATGAAAGGGGCTGTCAACAGTACACCCTAAAAACAAAAGCTTTTATAATCATACAAACTAATTAGCATCAAACCACATTGCAACATTAGTTTAGTCCTCCAATTGAGGTTAATTGGTTGAGCCACGTCAGTCCCCTATAGAGGGACATACATTATCCCGCAATGATTGGGTCCTGCAATCCTGCAAACCTTGCCACACCACCCTCGACTACCTATGTGACGTGACAGTCCAACCCACAATTCCCACATCATTGTGCTAAAACATTGAGACATTTCAGATGACCAGCAGGTATGTATTCATCTGCCACCTGTCATCTCCAGCTGTTTCTCATAGGAATACAACTGATCATGGCACTGTTGGAGCCTCGAACCATTGAAAAGTTACTGTTTTAATAATGCATTTTAGGAACTCTTTGAATTTCTTCTCAGTCTAAGATATGCAAAGGGGCAATTGAAACCGAAATGGGACATTTTGAAACCATCAGTAGACCAGTTTCATAAACTAATATGCCAAATTATATAATGGTTGTGTATCCACTGCCTTCCCCCAGCACCCATGAGCTGATCGTCCTGACCTTGAAAGTATAAGCAGCTGTTCCTTTCTTACTGTATGATCCTGGAAACTTGTAGTTTGCAATGTGCTGCCAGCCTCTGCGGCTACTGAGTTAATAAAATGTGAATTTGTTTATAGTGAAACGCATGCTCTGAGGCCTGTTAATAGTGCCCAACCCAACTTTATCACCTATATGTTATTTGCTTAGAGCACAATTATTTAGGGACTTCTCCAGCCTAGTACATAGAACTGTGTGGCTATTTTTTAATTTATTTAGTTGATTTAATCAAATTAAGGATTTTTACAAAACATTATAGAAGAAGCAGAAGAAACTGTATATCAAAAACTGTATATCGAAAAAAGAAGCTGCATATCAAAGGAAGTGATTCATGTAAAGGACGATCAATGCTTTCGAAGTGTAAAAGAAAAGAACCAAGGAAACCAAAAAGAAAAACGTTTTTGCAGAAGTCATTTCAGCCAACAGTGCTCTAGTCTCTAAGTTTGTTGTTGTTTGAATAGTGGTTTAGATTTCATAAAGATAGAATAAACTTAAGAGTCTGTGTTGTGGCGATTGTCCAAGTGTTCCTTTCTCCGCTCATTGAGCGGTTCCACCACAGTTCCTCCTCCTTAATATGTGATGCCGAAAGGTGAGGTAGCAGGAATTTCTCGCCTATTTCTCTTGTGCCTGGACAGTTTCAGAGCAGGTGGCGTATGGTTTCCACCTTTGTGTCGTTCTTACAGAAACGGCATGTGTCTGAATTACTCTGTCCTCTGAGTTTTAGGATATCGTTGGTTTCCAGTAAATTTAGACATGCTCTCAAGAACAAGTTTCTGGCTGCTTTGCTGGAGAACTTGCTCAGATAGTTTGGAACAGCGTTCAATTTACTTTGATAGGGTGGGAGATGACTGACTGATTTTGCTTTTGCTGCATTGTCCAAGGTTTTGATCCCGTCAAGCTCGCCCATTTTTCTTTTTATCTTCGTCGGATTACAGATGAGGTCTTGCTCTGAGGAGTGAATTTCCAGTAGTTTCACTTTGCACGCTGTTTCCCAAGATTTTAACACACTACAACGTCCGGCAAACGTTTCAGTATGTATAATGGCTAACATATGCGGACAGTCTGGGAGCAGCGTTTTCCTATTAGGCATCATGGATTTTATCTCCGTAGTCCCTTCTAGGGAGAGAAGGCCTAACTCTCTTCTGATGAGAGGTGCAGATTTTGACTTTGGGAGGCCTAATACCGTGCGCCAGAAATAGCCCTCTAACTTCAGCCACAAATGCGCTGGCGTGTGAGGAAGAGCTTCTGCTGCGTATGTGAGTGACGGAACCACCTTCGCACAGTAAAATATGATCATTGGTAGCAAGGAAAAACGTCCAAATTTCTTATCCAGGGCGCGGGCTTGTGCCGCTAGTTCTTTTGCTTTGTTCATTAAGCAGCTCTGGAGGGTTGCATTGATACTAGAACAGTCCAGCGTCAGTATTTGAAGATCGAGACTTTTTCTAGTGCAATCCCCTCCAGGTACCAGGATAGTTTTTCTTGTGGTCGTTTGGATTTTTCCATGATCATGATCTTGGTTTTGGATACATTGATGGTTAAGTCATTTGCTCGAGTATAAGCGGCCAAGTTATCAAGCTGGCGCTGGAGGCCAACCGGGGTCATGTCCATTAAAATGAACTCATCCGCGTATAGTAGCCTTGTGGTTTTCTGCTTCCCCATCGACGGCGGAAAGGAGCGAATAGGTAGTTCGGAATCCTTGAAATAGCCGACATAAGCAATAAAGAGGGCCGGGGCTAATGGGCAGCCCTGTTGCACTCCTCTACCAACTGGGATTTCTGCCGATAACAAGCTGGCTTGATTTAGCCTCACACGCATCTTGGTATCTTGGTGTAGTGCTTGAATCGGTTGAATAAATTCTGTGGGGCATTTCCAAAGACTCAGTTTTCCCCACAGTTTCGCTCTGTTTACTTGATCAAAGGCTTGCGCCAGATCTATGAATGCCAGGAACACTCTCGGGCCTCCTCTGAGGACTTTGCTTTTTTGCGCACTGAGGAACATGATATTTGTTGTCGTGCCGTTGTTTTTAGTAAATCCCGTTTGAAACGGGTCAGCGCACTCTGTGTTACTTGCCCATCGCTGAAAGTGTTGCAGTAGCAGTGAGCCAAAGACCTTACCGGCAGTGTCCAGAAGTGCTATAGGGCGGTAATTCTTTGGGTCTTCTTTGCGCCCTTTTTAAATATGGGCACTACAATTGATGTAGTCCATGAGGACAGAATTTGCCTGGCCTGTTTACATCGTTTGAAAATTTCACTAATCAGCGTAGACTTTTTGGATGTTGTTTAAGGTCAAGGTTTGTGATTCCATCCGGACCAGGCGCTCTCGAGGGTTTAAGTCTTTGAAGAACTTTGGTGATCTCTGCTTCGTTGCTCAGGTCTACCCATGGCTCCTGTTTAGTACTGGTCGCCGGGGGGCTGGAGGCTGCGGGTGTCTGGAACAAGTTTGAATAAAAGTTCATCCAGTCAGTTTCACAGATCGGGTTTGTTTGTGATTCCTCTAGGGGAGCAGCTGTGGATCTGAGGAGGGACCAGAACTCTCGCGGATGATGACCGCTGACCAACTTCAACATGGCTTCCCCGTCTTGTTGGTATAGGTGAATCCGATGTTGTCTGATCCAGGATTTGTAGATTAGCTGGACCCGATTGAAGCTTGCTTGATTTTCTATCGAGGGAAAAACGCACAGTTTTCTTCTAGCTTTCCTCACTAGGCGCCTTTTTTTCACGACCAGTTCTTTGCTGTACTTGTGTGTAACGAGTTTGTTTCTCCGTCTGGAGCTATTGGATTGATGTCTGAATGGCACCAGGAGAGGTTGATAGTCTGGTGGTTGCGGGTCGTTCTGATGACCAGGCTCGCTAACTTTACTTAATTAATGGTACTTTATCTTCAGAATGGAAGCTGCCGATAGTTTTAGGCAGTTATGTTGGTTATTTGACTCCACTTGAGCAGTCATGTATAAGTTGTGAGTCGGACTAGTCTTCCATTTCAGGACCAGCAAATTGTGATCGCTCGCCAAGGACTTTAGTACTTCAAACGAGATGGTTAGGGGTGCCAGATGTCTGCTGATGAAACTGTGATCGATGTCCGCATGAGAGTTGCCTCTTTCCCAGCTTGGTGGCCTCTTTTCTCTAGAGAATAGGTTGTCAGCACAGAGCAAGTCTCTGGACGACATCAGGGACAGCCACGTTGCTCCACGTTTGTTTCTGGGTGATGAAGAAGGGGGAGGAATACCAGTTGTTTCATGCGGGGACCAAGTGGCATTTAGGTCGCCGCAAATGATCAACAAGGCCTCTGGACAATTCACACGAGCTTCATCAATGATCTCTCCAGTCAAGGCAATGAAGGATGAATCACTCATGGCTACAGGGTTCCAGTAAACATTGATTATAATTAGGGGCTGCAGTTTGGACTTGCCCTTTTCCTCCTCAAAACTCTCCCAGCTTACTTCCATGGCAAGCAGGTATGTAGTAGATCTCAGAGTTTTCTTGAGGTGTAGTCCACAGCCACAGCGGATGGCCATTATGAGGCCGGATGAGGGGCGGCCAAAGATCCCTTTAGTTGCTGGAGCACACGCCATGTCGTATCCATCCATGGAGGGACGTTCAGTCATCCAGGACTCTTGTAAGCAGATTATATCAAAGCACCCAAGATTTAGGTCCCCTTTCTTGGTCAGATGTAAGAATCTGCGGGTGTTCCATGACCCCAAAGACAGCTCTGATTTCCCAGGGGTTTGTCTGATGGAAAGGGGTACGGAGAGGTGCTTGGCGGGTTGCTATTTGTTCTTACTGAGCATGAGGGCCTTCGGTAACCAGGTCCATAGTTGCGATAATGAGGCTTGTTTGAGAGTTTGTTGAGAGCCTAGATCCTTTGAACCGAGAGATTGGTTTACAGTCCTTTGAATTTTTGCCATGGGGCCGACACGGCGTCTGCCTATTCCTAGGGAATCTTTGTAGGCAGTTTTGTTTCTTGTGGCATCTTTCGTGGGTTGAAGAGTCTCTGCTTCACGACGAGAACTCGGGGACGAACCCCGTATATAGAGGTCCTGTGAAGGTGGGTCGTTGATTTGAACTATCTGTTCCGGGCCCCTCGACTCCGTTGTTTCTCCAGACGATTTTGGTTTACTGCTAGGGTTTGTTGAATGGGAAGGTTTATTATACTCAGACGTCTCGGATGGTTTTCGTGGTGAGGCGGGTGGTGCACTCTCTTCGAGTTCAAACAGGTCAAATCCCAGCTTTAGTAAGTGTTCTGCTGTCTCAGAGATCCTAACTTTTGGCCAGTTTGTATGCACATGCAGGTAGGCACTGGCGATTTTTCCTTTATGAAACGGTTCGACCCGAGCTAGGTCTTTTGTTTCAACTCTACGAAGCGTCGGCACACATTTGAAAAGTTGTAATAGGAAACCTCGGTTCAGTATCACGTATTTTTTGTTATCCAGCAGTTGTTCAATCTTGAAGTTGTGTTCGGTTTTGAGACCAAGGACTGAACTCCTCGGAGCTTGCTCTGGACTAGATTTAGGGCTGTTCCAGGTTTTCTTTCCCTTATTGTTGGTTTCTGAGTGATTTCGCATTTCTGGTAGCCATTTGGCCCGTGTGGCATGCACCCATCTAGTCGTTGGAATAGTTCTCTGTCCAGGCGGGGAGGCGGTTTTTTCAATCCTTCTCCTTGGGGGAGAGTAGTGTAAGCTGGACTGACCATTTGCAGCTCCTTTGTGCGGGATTCGATGTGGTTCCTGAGTCCGAAACTTTGGAGGTCCCGGCCCCCAACTGGACGTCTTTACAAGCTTCTTACAGCGATTTTCTAAGGTTTCGAAGGGAGAGGTCTCCTCTTCCATGTAGTGGGGTTTACTGGTTTCCTCCTGATCATCAGGTAACGTATAAACGCTAAGGTTTAGTAGGTCCTCATCCACTTCTAAAATGTCCTCCTTAGTTACTGGTAGGCTGCCCATGGCGGTATCGCCACTCTTCTGGTTTGAGTATTCCTGCTCGACAAGGGTTGTCGGAGATTCCGTGTACAAGGGTTTCTCAGTCCATATGCGGGACCCCCTTTCTCTTTGGAGGGCACCTCTTTACCGCTGTTCAGTTGGGGGAGAAAAACTTATTTGTTTCCTGATTTTGAAGGATAGCGAGACCTTTCGTTGCAGGTACGTTTACCTTTACATTTGAGCCGTGAGTCGGCTCACGGTAAGGAAAGATGGAGATGGTTTCGTTACAGATTGCTCCATTTGCATTTACGGTTGCAAGCTTGGCTTTCATCTTCGTGGAGCCCCTGGAGGGTGGATCTGGGCCAGGCTCTTCCATGTGCTCCTCAGAGTGGGGGGTCGACCACAGCTCTAGGGTCTGAGAGCTCGAGTCAAGAAGTGAGAGCCCCTGTGTGGCTATCAACAAAGCCCTGTCCCCTTTTAGTGGGTTAATCACGCAGCTGAGAAGTTTGGGTCTTTCTACCACGCCGAACCTGCATTTGTACCACACTTTCTTCACTTGTCTAGCTAAAGTCTATATTTAATATTAATCGAGTCTGAAAGATAAACTCCTGCACTTGCATTGATGTTGTATGTGCTGGATTGTATTAATGCATATTTTGTGGTGTTGGTTGTTCTTTAAACATTCTGCTGATAATGTGCATGTTATTTAGCATAATGTGTTTTGTTTTCTTCTTTTATTTATTTTTATGGATTGATTCATCCTAAATATTGATTGATTGCTAAAAAGAAATATGTTGTCTTTAAATATTGTTAAAGGCTGATAACCTTTGTGTAATTTGAAGACTAACAATTGGCAAGGGAATATATATTAATGGGAGCAAATATAATTTGCTTAACAGCAATAAATAGGAAAACCACCTCACAAGAACGAATGTATCTAATAGAAAATGCTGGACATCGACAATGAATACATGAATTGCACTTTTCTGCCATGCAATCTCCTACCTCAATGTAATGCCTTCATGTGGGCTGACTATCCATGGACAATCATTCCCATTCAAATGACTTCTTTAAGTGCACTTATTGTCTAGCCATCTGACCTCAATAAATACATCTCTCAGTAGTCTCCTATTCACGCTGTAGGCTGTCAATCTCTCATCAGTTTAACTCCCTTTTTCTTCCTCCTCCTGTTCTCCTCCACTTTTCTTGGCCAAATAAATTAAGATGGCGCTCACTTAGATGGCTACAAAAATTACATTTCAGCTCACCCTTTGCATATCAGTCTGTTCCCTCCCATGAGGCCACTCCTGCACCGAATGTCTAGACACATTTTCTCAGAACATCATTACCCACATATGTGTCTTCCTTTGTTAAGCATCACCAGTGAGGAGCGATTGAGGTGAAGCATCTCTTTAGGCTCACAGAGCAGGACGTTCAGATGTAACTTAATGTGAACGAGAAGCTTTCCACCATTTACCACAACTGTTCCTCTAACTCAGAATAATTAAGGACAACTATTTGGTTCATGGTGCCCACTTCGGAGGTCTACAGTTACATTGTATTGCGCCATGTCTAAACAGAAGATCAATTACCATGTCCATATCATCCAGCCCCAACCATGAGTACAGAAAAACACCAAGGTTCTATTGTTGGGGATGTCGTCAGTGAGATGTGGATGACGTGCAGCATTCCGACCATGGTATGTCCTTAGTTCAGTGATTCTTGGGAAAGCACATTGTTTCCAATAAATAAATACACATGCAAATAAATCAATAGCCCAAGTTGAGCATTACGTTTTAGGTGACACAGTTGTACTATACAAAACATAGTTCACTTTGTGACATTAAGTGCCCATTTTACATTCCTTTAGAACACAGATTTATGATGCCGTGTGTGGTGTTTTCTGATTTTAGGTTTTGTCTTCCCTTTCTGAGACCTCTCCTTAAGATACCACATCAGTGCTCACATCTTTATTCCGTTTAACGTACATCTCGACTATTCCCGTGAGACTGTTAAATGTAACCTAGCTCCCTCGCCTTATATAAACACCATTTGAATGAGAACATTCGAAATACAAATTCACATCAGAGCTGCCGAAGCATGCAACACTTTAAAATTCTCAAACGTGTGCTTTTAAAACTACATGGTAAGTTAACGAGTGACAGAATTCTGCAGACTCAAGCAAATCTAGCTTTTCAGCAGAGCGCTGCAACTGTGTCAAATTTGTCAGAGTTATATCACTTCACTCCCTATAAAGGAAAAATGAGACTAATTCCACAGCTCACTGAAGGAAGTTCGAATACATTACCACAGATGCAAAGGTCAGGGAAGGTAGAATTACAAGCCATATTCTACTGCCATTACCAGAAGCAAATGTTTTTGTCTTTCAGGTAATTTTGTTTTATATTTAACAATAAATCAAATACTGCGGCATGGCATTTCAGAAACTGAATTCTGGAAAACATATCTGTTTTTTTTTAAAGTTACGTTTATCAAAATGAAAATGTGTTGTCAGTTTTAATGTTTGGTGACCTTTCAAGACAACAACAAAAATATAAATGCTCGATCAATAAACATTTTGTATTGATAAAACGTGTATTTGTTTACTTTTAAAATATATCTTTTTTTTTAAGTAACTAGATTTGTAATCTGTTCAATACTCATGTTTTGAATTAATCAACTGTATTAGCTTGTTTGTGCTCTTTTCTCCTGGGTGTACATGTATTTTAGATAGCATTCCAAAGGGTTAATTTCAAAGAAGAACACTCAGGGTTGATTCGTATTCATGTCAACAAGAAACTGCACACACATTGGGCCTGACTCAGGGGGTTTTCCAATGGAATTGTGCCATTATAAAATGCTTCTTTGAACAAACAAATAATGAAAGGAAAAAGTAATGGAGAAGGCAAAATAAACACTGCACCTCTTTGCAAGAGAAAGCAAGATTTGTTACAAGCAAACAGGTCTCAGACAGTCCTGTAAAACCAAACTGACATGGAGTTTGTCTTATCTCAAAATGTTATATTTAATAAAGCGGGAAAACCACAAATTAACAGTACTATGCATAATAATTAGCACAGCATAATCCCACCACCCTCATTGGCTACCACCTATACAAGATGAAAATCCCCCCTGTAGTTTCTCGACTGCTTGGCCACATCTAATCTAAACCCATTCTCCAAGGCACATAGTCCCCCACATCATGACTTGCAAATCCAATTAAGGGACTGATGGTTTAACCATAATGATTCAATCATAAATTGAGACTGTCTTGTGATGTGCAACCCTCTGTTCCAGGTGTAATCAAAGTGAACTGGTGAGGCAAACTCTGCTTCGATAAGAAAATAGGCCTTCTAAGTATACCAGATGCTACGACGCACACAATCTGCAACCCTGATGTTGTACTAAATGTAGGAACATCACCTCTGCTCCTCCTATTCCAAACTACAGAACATTCCAGACATGGCTCACACCGTATCTTCTTCCATTCCAATATGCCCGGTAATAACGTGGCCAGTGTGCCACTCTTGAGTCTGAATTTCAGAGATTAATTTGTTTTTGGTAATACACCTGCTTTTAATTCAAATGGGATGACCAGTAGTGGTTTAAATCTCCTCAATGCACCTTGGCATCTCACAAACGTATGTCCTATTCTCATGAATTTATCCTCCCAAAGGGCACGTCCTTTCCAGCTCTTCCTTCAAATAGCATTCCATTCCCACTACGTTCAGACACTACAGCTGGATTTATTGAATTAAATAAATATATTGTTAGTAACGGCCATATCAAATGCAGTATCAACACGATTGTTTCATATCATTTTAAAAATGGCAAAGAGGAGGTTGGGAGAAAATGGGAGAGGGATAAATGGGAAATCAAATCTGTTCTGTATTAACACAGGGGGCGGTATTATTTAGATGATTCCCATTAGTAAGGAAATCAACCATCTGGTGTAAAATGAAGGATTTATGATATGTTTTGAAGTACGTAAACTTAACACCTCCAACATTTATAGAAAGGGTTTTTTATCACAATTTTAGGTGTCTTGTTGTTGCATGGGAATTTGGGTAGTAAACTATCTATTTTATTAAAGATTTGAGAGGGAAAGGAAACTGGGATCATGGAAATTAAATATAACACAATATGCCTAGTCATTTTGATGGTGTCAAGACAACCCCACCTAGACAAAATACGGATGGCAATCTAGTAATTAAGTACATTATTTTATTAAGAATGTGCATAGTATTGAGAGTAATAATTGTATCTGTATTCTTTGCTATGAGAATGCCAAGACATTTAATTGATGAGGGAAACCAAATCATCGCAAAAAGGTGGATATTAGAAAGAGAGCAGCCAATGGTAAAGGATACAATTTCAGATTGGACCCAATTAGTTTACAATCAGAACCAAGTGAAAAATCATTCATAGCAGTACTTGAGTTATGGATAGCTTGAGACACATTAGATAAATAAAGAAAAATGTCATCTGCATTAGCCGGTATTTTAACTAAATGATTGTGCAGTGAAGTATTGTATTTGGGTGATAATTATGAAAGAATTCCAGAGTAAAGTTGTTCATTTTTTCGAAAAAAAGTGTTAGCTTTCAAAAGAAATGAGTTAAATCTCGAGCTAAATAGATTATTGTGTTGGGGTTCCCATTTAGTGGATGTAAGGACTGGTGCATGATCCTCAATGGTTTGGATCCTATTTCGGAATTATGAATAGCATAGACTAATGAGGAATTAACACAGATATAATCAAGCTTAGAAAAGGATTTGTGTGACGGGGAGAAGAATGTAAATTCTTTCAGGCCAGGATGGAAAAAAACAATATATTGAAGTTCAAGAAACTCTTGTAGGATTTGGATTTAACAAACTTTGCATCGGATTTACGATCCATTACAAAATCACACATCGGATTATAATCACCACAAGAGATTAAACAATCTGAATTTTTCGTGAATAATCTTTATTTAGGTGGCCCCATAAATACTTACAAAAGTAGACAATAAGTTATTAATGATGGTATCTGTAACAATGAAGCAAGCCTTGGTACCCCTCCCTTCATTAATTTATGTGACCTTTTTTTTTTCAATTCATAAGAATTGCAACTCCACCTTCTTCTGAGAAGCACAAGAGAAAATACATTTTCCATCAAATATATATTTATTTTATTTATTTTTTATTTTCTGTATCTACATTGGTTTCTGCTATTCAGGCAATTTCCACCTTAAAATTAGAAAATTGAGATAAAATATGTTGGCGCATGACAGGTTTATTGAGGCCCTTAGAGTAGAAGGCAAATATAGATATAATGGGCGATTTATAATATTTGCTAAATAAATTCCAAGGTGTGCATAGTATACAAAGGGCCTGGCAAACGTACTTTACACCATGTGGTGGTGGGAAGAAGGGATGGAAAGGGTGGGGGAGTGAGAAGTGGTTCATCTGATATATCTCATTAGGTAGAAGAAAGCGGTGGTGTCCCTGCAGTATCTGTGCATTCTGCGCCAATTCACGGGTATCTCCCTCCACAGGTGACTACCTTGTGTGGTGAATGCAGGCAGCCTTCATTACGGCATGATAGCTTGTGCAGTGACTTCTTTCTGTGGTGACTCATGCCAGGTCAATTGCAGAAGGGGAGTGCATTGCACATGACATGAACATTTTAACATAGCGTGTACTATGGTGTGTTGCATGTGGTAAGACCGTAACCCCTTCCATGCATGGCTGGAGACCTTGCACCGACAACTATGTGCCCTGGTTGCAAGTAGGTTTAACATTTTTGCCTTTTGTCTGTGGTTTGTCAGCATTGCATACATTGTTGGTTCCATGGGTGTGTTGATTGTTAGCACATCCTACAGTGTTTAGTCCATGGCTGGAGCTGATGGAGTGAACACACCTGCAGTGTGCCAACTGGGTGCAATGTTCAAATACTGTGTGCATAGAAGTGGATAGGGATCAACTGCATATGTGCTGACTACTGTACTACACTATAAAGTATTGGTTTTGTGCACTTAATAGAGTTCTGGGAGAAGGGCCACTGTTGTGAAGATGTTGTTGTTCGGTTTGCAGTAACACCATAGTATGAGAATGAATGTGGGTAGGTGTGCCGGAGGCTGTGTTATGTTTGTAGATAATTGTAGCATGTTTCCATGCATAGCTGTATTATGGTGCAGAGGTTGGGTAGGAGTGCCGGTGTCTTTGGTGCGTTTATGGATTGTGGTACTTGGTAACATGTTCTCATGCATGGCTGCATTAAGTTGTGGTGAGTGTGGCTAAGGCCTAGACTCTTTGGTGCATGGCCAAAGGCTGTTGGCCATAGGCCATTCACCCAAGAGCCCAGGCCTTGATCACACCCACTGCAGCCATGCAGTTTTCAGTCTTCATCTCTCAAAGGGTGGTGACCTTTAAAGAATGGTTGTGGAGCACATTTTAGACTTGGTAGAGCACCAGAAGTGATCTGACATGCGTATATTGTTGGTTCCATTGGTGTGGTGATTATTAGAACATCCTATAGGTTTCAGTGTATGGCTGGAGATCCTGCAGTGACAAGTCCTGCAGTTTGCCTACTAGGTGCAGTGTTGTAATACTGTTAGTACAGAAGAGGGTAGGGTTGCACTGGATCTTCTATGTGCTTGGGTACTGTCCTTTGTGCAGATTGCTGGGAGTAGGCCCAATGTTGTGAAGATTTTGTGGTTTGGTTGGCAGTGACACAATACTGTGTGAATGGAAGTGGATAGGGGTGCCGGAGGATGTGGTATGTTTGGGAACTCTGAAAACTGTTACATGGTTCCATGCATCACTGTGTTATGGTGTGGGGGTTGGGGTAGAAGTGTTGTACCTGGCCACATGTTCCCATGCATAGCTCCATTATGTTGTGCTGGGTGTGGGCAAGGCCTAGACTTTTGGGTGCATGGCCAAAGTCGTGATGGGTGGCGCTCTGGATGATTTTGGATGCAGAATTCGTGTATTCTTTTGCAGAACTTTCTACTGCAGGTGCTTTGAAAGCACCCGCAATGTGTACTCAGAGTGTTTAATGGTACATATGGAGTGCTGTACAGAAATGATAGTGTTGGGCACAGAGGTCTTGGATGTGATTGGTGCGTGTGTGTGTGAATATTTGACAGTACCCTGAAGTGGGAGAATGGAAGAACACTCTCCCGCCCTTTCCCTCTCGCGCTTGGCCTAGAGGATCACGGCCTAGACACCCGCCACGAGAGGAGTTTGCCTATCTACCAGACGACCAAATACCCTGGTACAGGAACATACGGATGTGCCCACCTACCTGCCCAGCAGCCCGCCCTGCCCATGCCGACACCTGCGGCATAGATCAACTCGACTAAACCTACACGTCGTTAGAGATGCCATGACGACCTAGCCAACGGTCAGCACACCTGTGCAAACATGCACACCGGACACTCCCACACCAATCCACACGAAGAACATACTCAGTGCTATGACGTAGGCGACAGACATACCCACATACATGCATCTTTATTATTTTCCACATAGGCTCTCAAAATGCAGAAACGCAAGACGCATAATGAACTTATCTAAAAAGGCTTGCTCACGCTTCTTCTAAGAACCATGTACCATAATGAAGAATATAACGGAGACACGATACTGAGGATAGAGCAATATGATACCGTAACCTAAAGTGCTCTGCATCAAACGGTTCCACCTATGCACCAGGTCCAAGTAGGCCGCAAGCAAAAGCTTCCATGAACATTGAATGCGCAAGAGCTCAGTTGCTGACCCTGCAGAATGAGCCCGGCGAAAGCACACCGCCAAGGGCACGATGTTGCAATCTCGCATGCCGCAAGCCGACGCCAAGGTCGCACCTGCAAGATAAACCAGGCACACAGTGGGAAAAACAATATTTATTGTGCTGAATTTTGCCTCAAACACGGTCCCACCTCACGTGACAAAGCCAAACCTGACAGGATGCCAAGCCCAGGAGGAAGGAGACGCCTGAATCCCACGTTTCAAGACACAGGCAGATACAATTAAAAGACTCATTGGACATCTGCAGCAGTGGGAGTAGTCGACCTCCCAACATATGAATAAATCCTCACATTGTTTACACCTACCCATAGTAAAACATTGTTGCAAATGACAGGTGCACTGCGAGCTGGGAACAGCGATAGTCCCAGACTGGGAGGCTCGCGAGCGGACCAATCAGAACATGGGGCTCTTATCACTGACGCCATTAACATTGACCAATCCTCAGAGGTCTTCATGTAACAATTTTCATGTATCAAATTGAAGGGACAGCCCAAGTATATCACCTGACTAACCCTCAACCACTAACACCGTTCTCTATATGTATGCTACACTAACCCTACCACTCGAGTAACCAATCCAGAATGGAAATAGGTTTTTTGCTAAACTTTCTAAGGTGACGCAAGTAGCGCGTCATACTAAGGTAAAAAGGGCCTGCGAGCCCCACGATTGTGTGTGTGTCAGGACGGACGCGTACGATCCTTGACCCATCCCTGCCATTTTGTCTAATAAACAGCAGAGTCACCTTGCTTCATGCGTGTGTCTCATACTCTATCTCTTTTGGGATATACGGGAGGAGTTGGGGCCTCCCTGCCCGGAGGTCTACGGACGGCCCGGCCGACCCCGGCAGAATTTCCCCCCGACAAGTTGGAGGCACTGCTGAGATCTGTTTAAGATCTGCTTTTTTATTTTTATTTTTCCAGGTACTCCCGTTGCGAGGAGGCCCGGCGGCGCGGCCCCCTCTGCCGTTGCCCCCTTCTGAGGACTACAGGACCATCGTGGAACTGCGAGAAGACCGGACAGCGCAATCCGGATATTGGCCTTTGGGAGCCGGTTGAGAAGTATCCCGCCCGCGGTTGGCGAGTGTCCAGACGTGGTCCAGACGAGGGGAGGTGGCGAGCCGCTTGGAGGGGTGCACGCAGTCGAGCGGCCCCGCATCAAGAGAACTTGGTGAGCATGCCACGCACAACAAGCAATGTGAAATTGTGAGGGAGGGGGTGGGAATTAAATACGGGAGGTGGGAGGTGTTGCACAGGTGCGCGGCGAAGGTTTGACAATTTAGTGTTGGCAATGAAATGAATGGTAGCCGAACGAGTGCGAGAGCAGTCGGCTACGTTACGCGAGAGAGGGAGGTGGAGCACGAAAACATCACGTGCGGCCGCTCGTAGACACTGATTGGCCTAGGTCGCGACTACCTGTAAGGGTGTGTGTGTGTGGTTTCCTACGATTTGGCATTTATTGATCAATGAGTAGATGAGGATCCCTATTGTTCGAGCAAGAAACTCGATAGGTAGATGACGTTTCCCTGTAGGCGGTAGCTAGTTAGTTGCCCAATACGGAAGATAATTGGCTGGTTAAGCCCTCCTGTCGAGGGGCGTATCACACGCGAGGCGACGCAGAGTGCGCAGTCCGATTATATTATTGATTACCTTGTTCCAGGAGTGACAGGAAGACAGCTGTGAGGTTAACAGGGGTAGATTGCAAGTGTATTTTGGACTTAAAGAATATATGAAGAACTTACCAGTAGTTCGAAGAGATCGGTGACGTCACCAGTAGGGCTTTCATAGGATATCCCGAGCACAAGGCATCTTTCTGAGAGTGGTGGGGAAGAGGGAACAGGGAACTGTGGTAAGGGAGTGGAAACGGAGATAAACGGTAATGAGTTGATCGGGGAAAGGCGAAACGGGGGACGTGGCTGCGCACGGAGAACGCCGGCCACGGCAAGTGTAGAAGAAGGAGGAGGAGCAAATGAAAATAGGACGACTGTATAAGAACGTCACAAGGGGTACGCAGCCGCAGGGGGCTATGTGCACCTCGGCCGCAGGGGGCCGTAAGGGTGTTGTGTAAAGGAAGAAAGAAAGAAGAAAATATACAAATGTAAATACTATATTTTAATAATTTTCCTTAGCGGACTATCGCAAGTCCCCAAATTTACGGGGCCAGGTAACGGTATAAGGCTGTGTATTGTAAGTGTTAGTAAGATAATAGCTACCAAATAGGGGAAGGATAACAAGTGAAGCGCTACTATGTCATACGGGACAGGATCGGGAGGGTGGGGGAACACCCTCACTACCCCACTACAACACATATGTACAACACTGTCACCCCATAGGGAGAAACTGATCAAGTATAGCATAGAATGGACACAGGGGACGGACAACAAAATGATAACACCATGGCCGCCTAATGGTAGCTTCGATCCATATACCCAACATTCACTATTAAACCATCTGCATAATACATACAAAGGGAAGAAGTTGACACACCACGTGGAGGTGTTTAACTTATGGAGGATGTTCCAAGGGTCCCGACCAGGACCAAATGGAATGTTCACTGTGGGGGAAATACCGGAAGAAAAAGAGATTAAGGGGGAAGGAGAGAATGGGAAAAAGGGGAGTGAAGACCCAAAGAACACGGGGAACGGACAAGAGGGAGGAGAAAAGAATAATAACTCAAAAGAAAATGAAATAAAAAAGGAACAGAGCAACGATATACCCCTAGCAAAGGTAGTGAAAACAGAGGGAGGGGGGTTGTACCCTTTAAGAGAATTAGGAGAAATAGAAAGAGGACAGTTAAGGGCGGCTGAGGGGTACTCGAACCCGGCATACAGCCCACCACCATATGTGGCTCATAGGAAGATGCCAGCAGGGGAGGGGAGGACTGGAGAAGAACAAACTGTGGAAATAGGACATGATGAGTGGGTAGCTGCGCAGATACTATTAAAATTACGAGGTTCATTAACAGGAGAAGAGAAGGAGGTAGTAAGGAAAATAGACGAGGATAATACCAGGGAGAGTGGAATGAGAGGGGAGAGCTGTTACGACAAAAGGAAGAGATTTTGAATTAACTGATCAAACAGCTCGAGAGGGAGGAAAGAGAGAGAGCGAGGGAAAGGAAAGAAGGTAAGAACGAATTGGAAAAAATAAGGGAACGAACTGAGGAGCAAAGGAGAGAAGCTGAAAGGGTAAAAGCAGCAGCAGAAAGGGTATCAAGAGCAGTGCTACGAGAGAGGAAAAGGGAAGAAGAAGAGAAAGAAAAAGAAATGGCAATGTGGAAGAAGAGATTACTATCAGAAACGACTAAGAAATACGAAGAAGGGAGGGTGATAGAGAGTATATTAGAAAGGGAGAGGGTGAGATGGGAAAGGAAGAAAGAGGATGAAAGGATATTGGAAAAGGTGAGTAGTGAAGTAATAGAGGAATTAAAAAGGAAAAGGAAGGAAATTGGTAGAGAGATGGAGGAGAGAAATGAAGGGGAAAGAGAAGATAGGAGAAGGGAGAGTGAAGTAAGGGGGTATGTGTATAGAGACACAGAAGTAGCAACAACATCAGCACAAAGGGGAGCGGTTGGTAAAGGAGAAAAGGGAGAACCGGACCTAATAGACTTAAAAACAGTAACAATCAAGGGGAAAAAGACAGATTGGGGGCTGCCGTTTGTGAATGACTTTTGTAGTGAGGAAGAAGAAGGAATGGAGAAGGAAGGAAGAAACAGTGAAAGGGAAAGTCTAGATAAACTATACACCACCCGGACCAATACAGACTCACCATGGATCTGTAGGAGAAAGGATGAACTGTAGAGAAGTGAGGAGGAAGAGCAAGGAATAGCGGAAAGACAGACACATGAAGCCACACCGTCACCATCACACCCTCTCCCATCCCACCCTACATGCTCAACCACCTCACGCTCATTACGTACAATCAAACTTGCGCCCTTCACAAACGAACTGACACCCTATGCAGATCGGCTTAGAGACCTCCCTAGACACAGGCAGGAAGGACGAATACACACGCCCACATTAAATACAGGAAATGATGGAAGAAGGGGAAAAGACGGAGAAGAAAGAGTTACGAGCAGGGGAAATACGGACGAAATTGACGATGTAGGAGAGAGGGAAGAAGAGGAGGGGTGTGAGGACTCGATTTTATGGAACCCAAGGGGTAAAACGAGACACAACTTAATGCCACTTCTGGAGAGGGGAGGGGTTAGACCACAGTACGTCCCTTGGAAGCATACAGACAAAGAAAATATAAAGTGCAGGCTCCCATCATTAAGTGGAGGTGCGGGTAAATGGATATATGAAATGGAAAAACACACCGCAGGACAGAAACTGGCAGTGGGAGATGTAAAGGGCCTTCTAATATCGATATTAGGGGATGCAGCGGATGACATTTGGAAGAGAGCGGGATTCCCTGGGGTAACAATAGCAAACACATCGCACGATGGGGCACATTCGCAAACTGCAGACATGCACTATGGCAGGCACTGAGGGTACAGTACCCAGACACATCAGACATAGGAGCAATTACCTCACGCAAGATGCGTGAGAACGAAGATCCTGTTGATTATATCCAGGAAATCCAAGAGAAGTGGTGCATGGAAACTAGAGAACAATGGGACAAAACACCAGCAATATTTTATCATATACTAGTACAAGGGCTCCCAGAAGGAGTTCAAAAACAACTAAAGAAAGTAGTGGGAATGGAAGCAAAAGCATGGCCAGAAATACAACTGACAATAGTGCATCATTGCAGGACATGGCACGGAAAAATGAAACAAAAGGAAGAGGACAGGAAAACGGAAGAGGCTAAACAAGTACAGAAAAAACTTACTAAATACACAATGGAAGGGGCACTAATAACTACACCTACAACAATGACCCAAAGCCCCACACAAGTAGTGGCTGCACAAGATCCCTCCCAAATACCACCCTCACAGACTATAACACAACAGGTGCCGCCACTCCAACCATACACGACCAACATGGGAGGAGGATACTCAATGCCAGGAGCTGGGTATTATAATTACAACAGGGGAAGAGGAGGAATTATGAGAGGGAGAGGATACGGATATAACACACAACAGCAGGTGGGAGGACTTAGAAATTCCTACCCCACCGGGCAACCAGTATACCAGGACAACACATGAAGCTTTCCATGGCAGAGTAGGGAACCACCGGTGTGTTGGAGTTGTGGATTAGTAGGGCACATGTCACGCACGTGTAGAGTAAGACCAGGAACACCATCATGGAGCGAACAGGGACAACCAAGGCCCACACAGGAACAGCAGGGCATACAGCAACAACAGACGTTGCAACAAGGAAATGAACAGCAACAACTAATAACACAACAACAGCCACAGACATATTCACTGCCACAACAACAGGTAGCGATAACACAACAACCCCAAGCACAACAAACACAACTGGGTAGGGTGACGGTCCTGGGACACAACCCTTACACATGAAATGGTCAATCGTTGTACCCTCAATAGGACAGCCCACAGACGGCCTTGGTGTGTCCCATCCTGTCGGTAACACCTAATAGTGCGGAGGAACCACCCATAGAGGTAACGATAGGTGACAAAAAGTGATCAATCCTTGTTGACACCGGGGCGACCCGGTCTTGCATAAGGGAAGGTAAATTTAAGATGTCGGGCGAAGCCATGAACACCCAAGGATTCTCTGGGGCTAGAGGGTTGGTTCCTTTTACTGATAACATTCCCTTATCTATAGGAGATTATGACATGTCAGTCCCACTTTTATATTATAGTGCCTCACCAGTAAATATACTGGGGAGAGACATCATGAACAGGTTGAATATGATGATCTCCTTTACGGAGGACGGCATAATTTGCTCTACTCCAGGAATTAACATGCTCACAGCACGACAGATTATGCAAGCATACTGTGGACAGACAGCGATTAGGGCTGAGCCAGTAGATGGCGAACTCTTCCGGTACGGGACAGACATGGCATTTGCATGGATGACAGGGATAGAGGGAAAGATCTGGAGGAGGCCAGCAGCCTATTTGTTCAGACCAGAAACACCAGTCAATGAACCGGAAGGAAAGGTGGTTCCAGTGGACATTGAGAGCATTATAGCAACAGCTGATTACATTGCGGTACATGCCCAAGACAGAGAAGGAAGAGCATGGAGGGCAGTGATAGCACTAGCAGAAGGATGTAGACTCACCCAGGTATCAGATGAGGAGCTGTTCTCAGAAGAAAAGGAGGAAGGTGAAATGGTGTTTATGATGAGTGTGGAAATATGGCTAAGAGTGGCGTACAAACAAGTGGCACAGAAAATTGCAATGGCACTTGAGGCTCCCACATCCACCCCAGTTCCCTTCTTTGAGGAGGATATGACAAAAGTACCCACATCATTATGGACTACTAGCCCCTATGACGTGGGGTGCATAAAAAGTATTGGGGGAGTAAGGATAAAATTGAAAAAAGGTGCAATACTCCCCAGAGTGAAACTGTACCCACTATCAAAAGAGGCAGATGAGGGCATATATGAAACCATAACGGCCCTTATAGATAATGGCATATTGGTCCCGTCAGAATCACCATGTAACACGGCTGTATACCCAGTGCGCAAGGCTAGAGGGGGGTCTTGGTGCTTCATACAGGATCTCAGGCCCTTGAACAACATAGTAGAAGCAGAATACCCCATAGCCGCAAACCCGGCCACAATATTGTGTGGCATTCCAGCAGAAGCATCACGATTTACAGTGATCAACCTTAAAAATGCTTTTTTCTCAATACCATTGCACCCAGACTCACAAGATCTGACAAGCTTCACTTACAGAAACACAAAGTGGAAACACACCAGATTGCCACAAGGGTACTGCGAATCACCCTCAATCTTAAACAGAGTAATACAGATGGATTTGGGTAACATTGAAGTGGAAAGCACAGTGTTGCAGTATGTCGACGACATAATAATTTGCAGTACAAACGAAAGAACATGCAGAGAGGACTCATTAAAGATGCTGACAATATTGGCTGAAAAAGGTTACAAGGTAGACATGGAAAAGTTACAGTACTGTCAAGAACAGGTACTTTACATTGGTCAGCTCATATCCCAACATGGAAGAAAGATTGCACCACAAAGAGCACAGGCCATTTCAGAAACGCCAGTGCCACAAACAGTGAGGGAACTGCAGCAGTTCCTGGGTCTGTGCAACTACTGTAGAGAATGGGTATTTGATTACAGCTCATACATAGGAACCCTGCTTGAGGCGTTAAAGGAAGCTAATAAAGGGGAGAAAAAGTTTGGGTGGACAATGGAAATGAAAGAGGGTTTTGATGAACTGAAAAATGCGATATCAACTGCTCCGGTACTGGCAACCCCAGACTATGAGCGACAATTCTTTATATTTTCACATTGCGACTCAGCAGTAATGAAAGCAGTGTTGGCTCAAAAAACAAGCATGGGCTACAAACCAGTAGCATTTTACAGCGGCCACTTAGATCCTGTGATGTTAGGGCATTTCCCTTGCGAACAAGGTCTCGCCGCAGCTGCTTTTGCGGTAGAGAAAGCATCAGCAATCACCATGGGGTGCCCAACTACACTGTTTGTGGAACATGCAATATTTGCAATATTGAATAAACCTAAGTCCACCCTAACCACGCAAAGGGCATCAGGTTATGAGATCATCTTATCCAGAGCTGAACTATCAATTGTTAGATGTAGCACGGTCAACCCTGTAAGGTTCCTAGCAGAAGTAATTGAGGAAGGAGATTATGCCCACGATTGTACGCAAATAACTGAAATGTACTCATGTACTAGAAAGATTGAAGAGAACGCACTAGAGGGAGGTGAGCTCCTGTTCATTGATGGGTCATCAACTATCGACCAAAGGGATGGTATAAGGAGGACTGGGGCAGCAGTGGTAAAAATGATGGAGGTACCGGTGTGTGTGGCAATGAAATGTGTACAACTACCACAGCATTATTCCGCTCAAGCAGCAGAATTAATTGCACTAATCTTGGCGTTGAAGGAAAGCTTTGACAAACGAGTGACCATATATTCCGACAGCGCATATGTTACATCCACTGTCCACTCAGGGCTGTCGAAATGGAGAAGAAGAGGGTTTAGGAGAGCTGATGGCACTCCAGTGCAACATGCCCTCCTATTGGCTGAACTAATTGAAGCAATAAATGACCCCCAAGAATTAGCTTTGGTCAAATGCACCGCACACACCAATGGTGAAGACCACTTTTCAAAAGGGAATGCAGCAGCAGACGCACATGCGAAGTATGCTGCATATTTTGGTGAGATATGGAACCCCCCAGAGTCAAAGAGAGGGAGAGGGAGGGGAATGGCTAAGGAGATGTTGATAAGAGAAGGGTACACCCATCTCCCAGCCACACAGATAATGGAGCTACAAGCGGCTGCACCAATGGCAGAAAAAGAAATATGGGTAAAAAGAGGATGCACAATGTCACCAACTGACGCACTATGGCGCCAGGGTGACACTGGAAAGATTGTAATACCACTGGCACTATTGAACACCGCCCTGAGCCAACTACACCACCCAGCCCACACAGGCAAGGAAGTAATTGCAGCACGAATTAGGGAAGACTGGTTCTGCCCCGAGTTAAATTCTCATGTGTCAAATTTTATCAGCAATTTTCTCACATGTCAACAGTTTACGGCCGGTCACACTCTGAAGGTGATAAGAGGTACTATACCCCGGCCAGAGGCACCCTTCCGACATCTCCATATTGACTATGTTGATATGATCAACGTATGTCAAGGAAATATGTATATGATTGTAGTAGTATGCCCATTCTCGAGGTGGATTGAAGCAGGGCCCTGTTCACACCCAGATGCATTCAGAGCAGCTAAATTCCTAGTGAGGGAGGTCTTCCCCAGGTGGGGAGTGTGCGAGGTACTGCGGTCAGATAATGGCCCACATTTCGCAAACGAAATGTTCCAGCACATCACATCCTTACTGAACATCAAGCATACATTTGCATTTGCATACCACCCACAGGCCAACGGTATATGTGAACGCCTGAATGGCCTATTAAAGGAGGCAATTGCAAAAATACAGCAAACAACAAACAAGAGTTGGTTGTATTGCCTTCCACTAGCCCTATTTGAGCTAAGGAATAGACCAGGTTCCGACCACCACCTCACCCCTCACGAGGTGGTTACCGGACATCAAATGCGCCTTCCCCTAACGCCAAAATCAAGAGCATTTACCGATCACGAGAGTACTGCAAATGTCCTTGGTGATGAAATGTACCAATATGTGTCTTCTTTGATTACTAGTGTAGTGTTTGTGTCTCAACAGCTCGAGCGCACGCGGGGCGGGTCTAACAGCGATCAACAAGAAGACGCGGATAAAGAATTGGAAATGGAAAGACTGTGCAAAGTTGCTAAAGGTGACCACGTACTACTTCGCAATTTCAGAAAGTGGAACAGCCCACGCTTCACTGGCCCCCATCTGGTAGAGGAGGTATCAACAAGAGCAGTAAAGCTACAGGACAAACGTGCCTGGAACCACCTACAAGACGTAAAGATCTACAAACTCCAGACCCACCCCAGCGCCACCGACAGGGCCACTGGAAGAACAACAACAGCGTCACCAACGGAGGAAGAGACTTCTACCACAACTAACGGCCTAAGTGTCCCCATACCCTGCCACCCCTCAGATTCCCCAGAGACAACTACTAGAAAAGAAAGGGGTGATCCCCATACCGCCCACCCCATGGTTACACGATTAAAGAGTAAAGAGACTTCCGCCAGTTGAGCCCCAAACCCTCTGCCCATTGACCCCCTACCCACTGTAGTAATAACTGAACTGAAGGACATTGTCTTGCACATATACACATGTAAACACCTGAATGTTCTCTTTCTTTTCTCTCGCACATGCAGGTACAGCGTATTATTGTACTACTAAGAAAGTAGATAACTAACCAATTCACTGCCCAGGAGTAGATGGTACCCTCAGACGATAATTACCTGGAAGAATTGTCACACCAATTTGTATATGAAATAAAAAGGCCAACGTACCTGTAAAGAAGGAGGGTACGTGTCTACTACACAGCATTCCTCTTGGCCATAGAACATTCAATGCCCCACCTCCAACCATACTTGCCTGCCCTAAGAGATAGATCGCTTAGATTGGCGTGGGAACAGCTCTTCGCCTGGGCACTGAATGACTACTTGATAGGGAGAGCTTAAAAACGACAACTAACACTAATAACAAGCATATTAAGAATTTTCAGGCGGGCAACTGTAACGTCGCAAGAATAAGCTGCCGGACTGCAGCAAGGTAAGAGCAAAATGCCGGTGAAATTAGCATCTGTAATAAAATTGATAGGGATTTTAATGATCACCGGATTCTTGGCTGCCTCTGTATGGCAGAACAGCTATGCTATCAATATTATTGCTGTACCCAAACCTAATACACCCCCACCCCCAGCTGCAACAGGTGTTACGTCAGGTGGTACTAGTAAAATCCCACACAAGGAAAATAGAGTTAAACGCAGCACATACTCAGATAATAAAGGTATTGACAACTACATACAAGATTCAGCACACATCTCAAACAACATATGGTACCAACACATGACCCACATAGCTAAGCAGACAACAGAAGACAGCTGCTACGTTTGCTCATTAATCCCATACGCCATGAGTGCTTCTCGAACATTTGTTGCCACAGAGATAGATGAAAAAATAGCACGATGTATAATATACCTACCACTGTTCCAGACGAAAGGAAGATTTCAAGGGACAGTGGTGCAACTGGTGTGGAAAACACGAGATACATATCCATATGAAAACAACTTCCTCAAGACTTATTTGAGTTATCACAAGAGCGAATTGCAAGAGGAATTACCGCAAGAGGAATTGCGAGCAGTAAGAATGGTTGCACTTCAGAACAGATATGTACTGGACCTCCTCACAGCAATGGAAGGAGGAGTTTGCGCTAAGATAGGACAATCATGCTGTACATTCATCCCTGCCAACGATGCTGACAATGGTACACTGACAGAAGCAGTTTTACAATTGGCCCAGATGCACTCAAAAATGATGGATGAAAGTAAAGGTGTGAAAAAGGATGAGAGCTGGTTTTCAATATTATGGTCATGGATGCCATCTTGGCTGTCAGATGGACTGAAGATTATAGTTGGATGTACTATTTTGGCTGGAGCTACACTGATCATAATAAGATTTTGGAAGGCCCGGAAGGCACGTACCACAGACGAGATGATCGAAATGGTTGGTATGCACCTCTTGATGCCAACAGATGACGGCCAACACACAGGCACAATCATAAAAGAGAGAGAGAAGTTGCGCAACCAGATCATCACCAACCACCTGGACCCACCATCTGTGAAGCTCGAAAACCCAAGAAACCCAAGGAGCTACATAGGGAAATGGGTATACTGCACTCCTGGCGGAACCTGTGCATATATGTATTGGTCATTTGAAGACCATGTTAACCACTATGGACATTTGGGAGGAATAACAAAAATATGGAGAGTAAGAGGAGATAAAGAAAAGGATATGTTTGTGGTCGACAAGTCGACCAGAGGGGGGACTGAAGTGGGAGATTGGAAGAACACTCTCCCGCCCTTCCCCTCTCGCGCTTGGCCTAGAGGATCACGGCCTAAACACCCGCCACGAGAGGAGTTTGCCTATCTACCAGACGACCAAATACCCTGGTACAGGAACATACGGATGTTCCCACCTACCTGCCCAGCAGCCCGCCCTGCCCATGCCGACACCTGCGGCATAGATCAACTCGACTAAACCTACACGTCGTTAGAGATGCCATGACGACCTAGCCAACGGTCAGCACACCTGTGCAAACATGCACACCGGACACTCCCACACCAATCCACACGAAGAACATACTCAGTGCTATGACGTAGGCGACAGACATACCCACATACATGCATCTTTATTATTTTCCACATAGGCTCTCAAAATGCAGAAACGCAAGACGCATAATGAACTTATCTAAAAAGGCTTGCTCACGCTTCTTCTAAGAACCATGTACCATAATGAAGAATATAACGGAGACACAATACTGAGTATAGAGCAATATGATACCATAACCTAAAGCGCTCTGCATCAAACGGTTCTACCTATGCACCAGGCCCAAGTAGGCCGCAAGCAAAAGCTTCCATGAACATTGAATGAGCAAGAGCTCAGTTGCTGACCCTGCAGAATGAGCACGGCGAAAGCACACCGCCAAGGGCACGATGTTGAAATCTCGCACGCCGCAAGCCGACGCCAAGGTCGCACCTGCAAGATAAACCAGGCACACAGTGGGAAAAACAATATTAATTGTGCTGAATTTTGCCTCAAACACGGTCCCACCTCACGTGACAAAGCCAAACCTGACAGGATGCCAAGCCCAGGAGGAAGGAGACGCCTGAATCCCACGTTTCAAGACACAGGCAGATACAATTAAAAGACTCATTGGACATCTGCAGCAGTGGGAGTAGTCGACCTCCCAACATATGAATAAATCCTCACATTGTTTACACCTACCCATAGTAAAACATTGTTGCAAATGACAGGTACACCGCGAGCTGGGAACACCGATAGTCCCAGACTGGGAGGCTCGCGAGCGGACCAATCAGAACATGGGGCTCTTATCACTGACGCCATTAACATTGACCAATCCTCAGAGGTCTTCATGTAACAATTTTCATGACGGCCCGACCGACCCCAGCAGAATTTCCCCCCGACAACCCAATGAGGGAGTTCTGAAAAAAGAACAGTGGAAAGGGAAGAAGGACTGTCCCTGCTTTAAGGGGCGCAGCCCTTGCTGTAGCTGGGAAAGCGCATGTGCCACTTCCTGCGCTTCTGAGCATGGCGTGGAAGGAAATGAAACTGTGGGGATTATCCAATCAGGTGTTCAGGGTGTGGTTCACAGGAAGGGCCAGTACTATTTTTTCCCAATACTCTTTGTAGTGAGGTTGGCAGAGATGGAGGGACGCTTAGTGCTGATCGTGGGTGATACCTTTGTGCAAGATCTGCACATGTATGCTGTGCAAAGAGGCATTGCTGCTAATTTCGGTTTGGAAGGAATGGAGGCTTTGTGGGGCAGTCCCTATGAGTGCAGTTGTGGCTGTATGGTTCACCTTTGCAGATAAGTGGCCTCTGTCACTACTGTTGAAGTTGTTGTGGTACATTATGGAGGTCTACATTTGGGTGATATTTCGTGTGGATGTTTGTTCCGTCACCGGAGACCATTGTGTCAATTGCATTCACGTTACAGGAAGGAACGCGTGTTGAGCATCCAGCCCAGCACTGCGAGTCTTGGAGACTCTTGCTGCCTTGCGCTCATTCCTAGGAGGGGGCGGAGCCTATTGGCAGTCACGTGCTGTAGCACGTGACTTTTCCCAGCTGCAAAAGCCAGACACAGCCGCCCGAGCGGCGAGACCATTGTGTCAATTGCATTCACGTTACAGGAAGGAACGCGTGTGACTGTGTTGAGCATCCAGTCCAGCACTGCGAGTCTTGGAGACTCTTGCTGCCTTGCGCTCGTTCCCAGGAGGGGGCGGAGCCTATTGGCAGTCACGTGCTGTAGCACGTGACTTTTCCCAGCTGCAAAAGCCGGACACAGCCGCCCGAGCTTCGAGACCAGTGTGTCAATTGCATTCACGTTACAGGAAGGAACGCATGTGACTGTGTTGAGCATCCAGCCCAGCACTGCAAGTCTTGGAGACTCTTGCTGCCTTGCGCTCGTTCCCAGGAGGGGGCAGAGCCTATTGGCAGTCACGTGCTGTAGCACGTGACTTTTCCCAGCTACAAAAGCCGGACACAGCCGCCCGAGCGGCAAGACCATTGTGTCAATTGCATTCACGTTACAGGAAGGAACGCGTGTGACTGTGTTGAGCATCCAGCCCAGCACTGCGAGTCTTGGAGACTCTTGCTGCCTTGCACTCGTTCCCAGGAGGGGGCGGAGCCTATTGGCAGTCACGTGCTGTAGCACGTGACTTTTCCCAGCTGCAAAAGCCGGACTCAGCCGCCCGAGCGGCAAGACCATTGTGTCAATTGCATTCACGTTACAGGAAGGAACGCGTGTGACTGTGTTGAGCATCCAGCCCAGCACTGCGAGTCTTGGAGACTCTTGCTGCCTTGCGCTCGTTCCCAGGAGGGGGTGGAGCCTATTGGCAGTCACGTGCTGTAGCACGTGACTTTTCCCAGCTGCAAAAGCCGGACACAGCCGCCCGAGCGGCGAGACCATTGTGTCAATTGCATTCAAGTTACAGGAAGGAACGCGTGTGACTGTGTTGAGCATCCAGCCCAGCACTGCGAGTCTTGGAGACTCTTGCTGCCTTGCGCTCGTTCCCAGGAGGGGACGGAGCCTATTGGCAATCACGTGCTGTAGCACGTGACTTTTCCCAGCTGCAAAAGCCGGACACAGCCGCCCGAGCGGCGAGACCATTGTGTCAATTGCATTCACGTTACAGGAAGGAACGCGTGTGACTGTGTTGAGCATCCAGCCCAGCACTGCGAGTCTTGGAGACTCTTGCTGCCTTGCGCTCGTTCCCAGGAGGGGGCGGAGCCTATTGGCAGTCACGTGCTGTAGCACGTGACTTTTCCCAGCTGCAAAAGCCGGACACAGCCGCCCGAGCGGCGAGACCATTGTGTCAATTGCATTCACGTTACAGGAAGGAACGCGTGTGACTGTGTTGAGCATCCAGCACTGCGAGTCTTGGAGACTCTTGCTGCCTTGCGCTCGTTCCCAGGAGGGGACGGAGCTTATTGGCAGTCACGTGCTGTAGCACGTGACTTTTCCCAGCTGCAAAAGCCGGACACAGCCGCCCGAGCGGCGAGACCATTGTGTCAATTGCATTCACGTTACAGGAAGGAACGCGTGTGACTGTGTTGAGCATCCAGCCCAGCACTGCGAGTCTTGGAGACTCTTGCTGCCTTGCGCTCTTTCCCAGGAGGGGGCGGAGCCTATTGGCAGTCACGTGCTGTAGCACGTGACTTTTCCCAGCTGCAAAAGCCGGATACAGCCGCCCGAGCGGCGAGACCATTGTGTCAATTGCATTCACGTTACAGGAAGGAACGCGTGTGACTGTGTTGAGCATCCAGCCCAGCACTGCGAGTCTTGGAGACTCTTGCTGCCTTGCGCTCGTTCCCAGGAGGGGGCGGAGCCTATTGGCAGTCACGTGCTGTAGCACGTGACTTTTCCCAGCTGCAAAAGCCGGACACAGCCGCCCGAGCGGCGAGACCATTGTGTCAATTGCATTCGCGTTACAGGAAGGAACGCGTGTGACTGTGTTGAGCATCCAGCCCAGCACTGCGAGTCTTGGAGACTCTTGCTGCCTTGCGCTCGTTCCCAGGAGGGGGCGGAGCCTATTGGTAGTCACGTGCTGTAGCACGTGACTTTTCCCAGCTGCAAAAGCCGGACACAGCCACCCTTGCGGCGTTAAGCCCGACAGGGGTAAAGGCCCTGGGCTGTTAAGCGGCTGTTGCGCGGAGGTGCGCATAAGGTACACTTTACTGTTCTTCATATTACCTCGTACAATTGCAAATCTAGTGGCAGCATCTAGCCTAATATTACTTCTGGGGTTGGTTTCATTTTTCCTACTTATTGATCTGTAAAAGAAGAGAGGAGGTTGATAAATGAGACTCCGGAGCACACCCCTCCTTGAAGATATGGTAGACCAGGAAGGCTCATATCTCGTGGGAGAGGGTACTGCTGCACCTGATGCATCAGCCCCCTCCTTACCAGGAACATCCCAGACTCCCACTCATGTCATCCAAGCCATCTTTCATGTTGATAGTCATCCGGCTTCTGAATCCTACGTCCCCCCACCCCTTATTCAGGAAGGTTGGAAAAGAGGACTGGAATACACTCTAACAACTAAAAAAATTCAAAGCAGAATCAACAATCACTTTGTAAGAAAAAGAAACAAGAGTACCAATGATTTAGCTGATTTAATTGTCACTTCCAGCCAGTCCTCCTGTACAAACCAGGAGGGCGATAATATCTTCCCTCCATCCTTGTCTACGGACTGCCTCCGCCCCTCGGAATTGTCACCACCCAAAGCACCAGAAAACGGACTACAGGATGCACAAGAAAGACGTACCTCTCTCTTACAAGGGATACCTTCGACAGCCAGTGAGAATACGTTGACAGCACTGAGCATTGTACTAAACTCCCTAGTGTCCGTATTTGAACTTCTAAAAACAGAGGTCCAAACACAAGCAGGTGTCTTACTGGAACTTGCAAATGAAGTGTCAAAGAACGAATCAACAACAACGCTCTCAATAAGATCATGAATACAATCCTGATTCCGACCATAAAAGACTCACAAATAGAGGGAGTGAAACAAGGTCTGGACCTCGCTCAAATTTACTGTTTACTGAAGGAAGAGGCCAAGAACAACCTCACAACACAAGAGCTCGTAAAAAACCTCCCCTTGGTCATTCAAGAAAGTACATCTAAGAATCAACTACAGATAGAAGAGGACCCCATAGACCGCTTCGATGACACTCCATTATCAAACTCAGTTCTAGAAGAATTCCGAAGACTAGCAAATGTTGACTTGGAAGGCATTGAAGAGATCCCGGAGAGCCCGACAAACATCACTGTAGCAAATATTCAAGTCTCCCCACACAATGAAACGATCTCTTATCTTGCAACCCCATGTCATTCTAGAAGAAGAAGAAGGAACAAGCAAAAAAAGAAGCCTACTGCAAAAGATTCTTGCTCTCACCTACAGTCGGAGAAAACCCAAAAAAAATCAAAAAATCAAAAAAACAGAACCCAAAAAAAATCTGGAACCAATGCCTTCCTGAAAAAAATCAAATTGTCTGAGGAAAAGACCTCCGACCTAGAAGCTGAAACACCCTCTGTAGCTGGACCATCCCAGAGTGAAAACCAAAGTTCCTCTAGGCCCACTACAAGGGGACAGGGCAAAAACGGAAAAAAAGAGGTCTCTGTAAAAGCAGGGGAGGCTCAAATTAATATTAAGGTACAAACCTCAAACATGGCCATACAAACTGAGCCAATAAGCACTGTGAGTGGAATTTCCAACTATCAAAGCCCAAAAGCGGCCCAGATGAACATCAAGTTAGCACCTATCTTCTTAAAAAATAAAACCCAAAAAGACACCATCAGCTGTGCGGCCCTGCAAAAAAGTTCAAGTAACACCAGACTGACGCCTACCTGCTTAAATGCCATTGCGAAACCGGTAGTTGAAATACCAACGGTCGACTTCTTCCAGCCCCGGCCTATCCTCGACAATGCCCTAACTAGGCCCATGCTTAATGAAGCGGTCTGTCGGAACGGTCTGGGAAAATCGTCAAGCCTAGAGCTGCGCTCACACATCAGAATAGTGGAAGATGAACTAGAGGGCCCTCTTCTTTCCATACCTGCGAGGGCTACAGAGCCAGAAATAGTTGACTTTTCAATTCCTAGGATCTGGCTAAGACTGGAAAGACCTAATAGGTATACATCACTCTGTAGATCAGTACTGTTGACGGAAATTAGAAAAAACTACAATCTGTTCCTTTTTTCGTCAGATGACATCGAATATGTCAAATTTCCAGCGGCGAATGACAAATTTCTTGTGGAGGTCGGCCTCGTTTCTAGAAGAGCCCTTCAGGCAATTATCAGGAACAAAATCGACCTGGCCAGATCAGGCCTCTTGGTGTTTGAGCGGGAAGAGGAAGATAGAGCCAGAAATCATTCCAGCATATTTACAAACAGAGAAGTCAGTCCAAGCTTCGGAGGACCAGCTGGTCCAGTGACAGAACACTCAAGGATCCCGACCCCCGGTCTCAAACTAAATGAAAACCTAATTACAAAACTTCCTGAGATCATTTCTCAAATTCTCCTGAAGTTAGGTGAGGAACAAAATAGTCTTTAGGCAAAATGGCCTGGGACTAATCTCCTGGAATACAAGAGGCTCTAGCTTTCTAAAAAAAAAACTACTAAAAAACAAGCTGTTACAAAATTTTGATATCTTACTATTCCAGGAGACCTGGCTTGTTAACCCCATAGAGATAGAGGGCTTTACAGTCCTAAATCTCGGGGCCTCACAAAAATCTAAAGGGAGACCTGCGGGTGGACTTTTAATGGTCCTTAAAAATTCAAGTATTAAACAAATTGTCCCGCTATGCAATAATGCAGCAGGCATTCAGGCCTGCAAAATGGAGCTTGACTTAGATAACTCAATAACAACCTTAGTGGTTATCAACATCTACTGGAACCAAGCCACCATAAACCATCAAGAGTTCACAGAAATCCTACACAATATATTAACAGTCGTGAAGACCGAATTCGAGAGAGCTCTCATCCTCATTGCAGGAGACTTGAACGCAGACCTCATTTCCCCAAGAAATAGTCAGGTCGTACATCGCAAGCTGGCCACGTTACAAAAGGGTAAAATATGGTGGGACTTCCTCTCCTCCTGGGACTTTGAAAGGATTCTCGAGCAAAATGGGGGCAAGGAAACAGGAAATCATACATGGCGCCAGGGTTCCTGGCAATCCACATTAGATTATATTTTTGTGACACCAGGCCTTTCACTGCTCTGCCCGACCCTCACCCTCAACTGGGAAGGAGGTAGTGACCATGCCTGTCTGGAACTTCGGTTTCCAGTCCAACAGAGAGCCTCAAATCTACTTCGCCCGGAGGAACTAGTTACATTCAAGGGCAAACTGAGAGTGTCCAAATATAAATCTGGAGGGAAAAAATTGAACCAACTGCTAGAAGCAGTTCCTGCTCCATTGTGGATCGAGGAATTCCACCCAGAAAAATTTGGGAAATTTGTGTGGTCAATTTGTCCACCAAATGAAATAAAAGCCATAGGGAAACAAACACATATTCATTATTTTGACGAAGAAATATATATGCAAAAGAGATCATTCGTCAATCTATACGCATCAAAAAGGAAGAGGAGACCTACAAGAAAATTTGCAAAAAATCAGGAACGTTAAACAATCTTATAGAAATTGGTCCCGCAACCACAAACATCAATTAAAACAAGAAGACGGGGAAAAGATGCTTCACCTACTTAACGCAAACAATTGCAGAAGCTTTTGGGCAGCTCTCAATCAGTTGGAAACAGGTCGTAATAGCTCACTCTGCAACCTGGTCTCAGAGCAAACTTGGATCGACTATATGTCCAAGAATTTTGAACATCCAGGTTCCAGAGATTTTATTGGACCTTCGACTAGTTGGACATTGTCATTCAACCAACAAGATATTAAAGAGCTTATCCTCTCTGCTTCTACATCAAAGGCCGCAGGGCCTAACGGACTCACTTACCAGGTTCTAAAAAATCAGCCCTCTCTGTGGGCAAAGCTTCTGTATCACCTTTTTCAGGAAATCCTAGAGAACGGGATCTTCCCTCCATCATGGAAGAATGCATTAATTATTCCATTCTTCAAGGGGGCGACAGGCTTAGCCCTGCACGTTATCGTCCTATCGCCCTCCTGGATATTGACAGCAAGCTTTTCATGCGGCTCCTTCTGAAAGAAATTACACACTGGGTCGACACCAACCACATTCTTTCCCGGCATCAAACGGGTTTCAGGAAGGGCCTCTCCACCAGTTTAAATGGCCTTATCCTGAATTTACTCAGTGAATGCTCTAACGAGAAGGAGGGCGTTCCACTCTTTGGGGCCTGGGTAGACCTGTCCAAAGCATTCGACCTGGTGGACAGGTCACTCCTCTGGCAGAAGCTTCATAATTGGGGGATTCCAGCTCCCCTACTGGCCATGCTCATGGAACTACACAGGAACACCACCATCAGGGTAAGGCTGGACGATGTAGGCAACCTCTCTGAGGTAATACAGGTTCTCAAGGGAGTCCGGCAGGGGTGCCTAGGTGCCCCCCTGTTTTTCAATCTCTTCCTGGCAGACCTCGGAAACTTTTTGGCCTCGGCATCTATGATTTCACCCAGGATCAATGGGAGAAGCATACATTGGCTGGCCTATGCAGACGATATCGTCTTATTAGATGGCTCGGCATTGGGGTTGCAACGGCTCCTCCTCAAACTAGGCAACTATGCCAAGTTAAATGGCCTATTAATCAATCCTTCAAAATCTAAAATCTTGATATTTAAACATCCGAGGAAAAACCGCCAGTCTAGGAAGTGGTCTCTAGATGATATGGAAATTCCCAGAGTTGAAGAGCTCATCTACTTGGGCTACGAAATTCTTGCATCTCCATCCTTGAGCAAGCTGCTTCCAGTCATCCTCGGAAAGACCTGTAAAATCATGGCTCAGATGAAGAATTTAAAAGGGAAGTTCTGTAGATTTTCATTATCCCCACTTGTTAAATTCTATATTGGTAAAGCAGTACCAGTCCTCCTCTACGGTTTAGAAGCGAACCCTTTGCTTTGGAACTTCGAATGGAACAAAATTGAGGGTAGGCTGTGGAAAGCGGTATTACATCTACCCGCATGCACTCCCCTCACTAGTCTGAGATTTGAATTGGGTCTCATCTCCCTGGGTTGTCGTGTGGACTGGAAGCTCTTGTCGCTTTATTGGGACATTATCATTGCCAGACCTTCTACCCTCTTCTTCGACGTAAATGAACATCATAAAAAGGGCAAATCGAAACAACTTCTTGGTCTGGAGAGAAAAGTGGGCGATATTTTATTGAGGTTGAACTTAACAACAGAAATACTCCTCGTTAACCCTCTGAAAACCAAAAAACAACTTGAAATATGTGAATGGATCCGCACGCTCGAGGGAGTCAGACTTTTGAAACCACCAAACCTTTTTCTGAAAGTTGAGAGAAAAGTAGGCACATTACCACATTATCTCCAAAAATTCCCTGATCAGAACATTCGAAATAATTTTCTTAGATTAAGATTGAATTTGGCTCACACTGGAGAAATCTTGGCTAAAAGAAACCAGGGCGATAAGGCCATAAAGCTCTGTAGGTCTTGTGCCCTACCGAACTCACAATCATTGAGACATTTGTTGTTAGAATGCGAGGGTACCTGGAGGGCAAGATTGCAGTTGCTCTGAAGATTCTTCTCTAGAGAGGAGACCTTAACACAGGACTCCTTCTGGGACAGATTGATTTCTGGTCAAGAAGCCATGCTCACTACGGCTGTCGTTAGGGTCCTGGAAAATTGCTTGATCCTAACAAAACACAACTAAAATGCCGATGGGTGTGCTTGTCTAATCGAAGTCTTGAACTGTTACCTCATTGCCCTGTGGGGCCCTTTCCACCTCTTTTCTCCTGATCGGCTTTTTTCTTCTTTTTCTTTTTGCCTGCTCCCTTATTCATTCCCTTTTATACTTTGTAAAGGTTTTCTTTGTAAAACCATAAACAAATAAATAATAAATAAAAAAAAAAAGTTTGCTCCGTCACCTAAAGAAGTTGATGAATGCAGTGATGCACATTTTTCCCAATGCCAAGGTGGATTTATCATGCATACCACCAAGAGGAGTATGGGACCATGGTGGTGTAAGTTGTCCCCAGCCAGAGCTCGGAAGGAGTCTTATAAACAAAATAATGTGTGCATTTATGTGCACTGATGGAATATTCTCCACCCACTATGAGATCATGAATTTGCAAAATATGCACTGTTTCCAGGCAAATGACATTTCTTTGACTGCCATTAGCAATGCTATTTTCTTTTACACTGTGCAAGAAGCATTGACCAGAATTTGGTAAAAATATAAGGAGAAAAGGAAAACAGAAAGCCATCTAAAGACAAAAAACAAAAAAGGGTCTTTGCAAGCATGTAAAAAAAAATATTTTCAGAGCCACCACTAAAGACGAAATCCCTTACCCTGGTTCAAATGTATTCCCCCCTCCCGTTCCTAGCACGATAACTCTGCAGAGTCCATGGTAGTCTCAGGATTACATGTACCTTTTCAGGATGGCAGGCATGGAAATGGGACTGTGGAGGCTAAGGCATTGCGCAATAAGGTTTCTGGTTGTGGTGTGTACTCAAAAACTGTGGCAGAAGGTATATTTATATAGAGAAATGCAGAACCTATGGTTGAATTGTGCAAGGTCAGTGTCAGGCATCCTATTTGAATGCATGCACTGTATGCACTTGTTTGACATTGCTAAAATACATTCAGTGCTGCTTTTGTGCAATATTTTTATGAATTTTGTAGGAAATGGGTTTGTGCGGAAACAAATTCTGTGAAGTGTGCAAGTTAAGTGGCAGGTGTCCTGTTTTTTTATGCATGCAATTTGTGAACTTGGTTTAGGTTGCAACAATACATTCAGTGCTGCTTTTGTGCAATATTTTTATGAATTATGTAGGCAATGGGTTAATGTGGAAGAACATTCATAGCATTGCCGGGAGGAAAAAATAGAGTTCCTGTTTGGATATTGCAATGGCTGATATGGGTAAATGAAAACATTGAAAGCATATACCATTGAAGTGGCACTTGATGGTAGGTGATGGGAGAAAAACCAGTATGTTTTTTAAGTACGTCATGGACATTCAATGGCAGATACCGGAGGCGCTAACAACAGAGTTGTACACATACTGCAGAAAAAGTATTAATACCTTACTTTGTGGTGATGGGTGCCCATGTGGATGAATGTGGATGCAAAAATTTTGGATAGTTTTACTGCACTTTCTACTGGAGGTGCTTTTGAATCACACTACACTTGCAGTCTGAATGTGTAACGGTACATATGAAGTGTTGCACAGAACTGACAGTGTTAGATGCTGACGTCTTGGATGTGATTGGTGGAGGAGTGTGAGATTATTTAACAGTACCCAATGAGGTAGTGCTGGACAAAAAATAGTGGAAAGGGAAGAAGGACTGCTCCTCCTTTAATGGGGCGTGGCCCTTACGATAGTTGGGGAAGTGCACGTGCCACATCCTGCCCTTCTCAGCATACTGGGAATGGGACTGTGGGGATTATCCAATCAGATGCTTAGGGTGTGCTTCACAGGAAGTGGCAGCAGCTTTTTTTATCACTCTGCCTAGTGAGGCTGGCAGAGATGGAGCACTGCACACTGTTGATCGTGGGTGATGCCTTTGTGCTGGATCTGCACAGATATACCATGGAAAGAGGCTTTTATGGCAATTTCGATTTGGAGGGTGTGGAGGCTTTGTGGTGCAGTGTCGATGTCTGCAGTTTCGGCACTGGGCTTGCACATTGTAGAGAAGTGGTCACGTTCACTACTGTTCATGTTGTGATGGTGCACTATGGAGGCTTGCATGTGGGTCTCGTGCCTTGTTTACATGTGTTCGCTCAACTGAAGAAGTTGATGAAAGCAGTGAAGCACATTTTTTCCACTGCAATGGTGCTTTTCTCATGCATACCACCAAGAAATGTATCAGACTATTCCAATGCATGTTGTCGCCAGCCAGAGGCTGGAAGGTGTCTTATCAACAAAAGCATGTGTGATTCTTTGAGTGCTGTTGGGATGTTCTCCTGTGACAATGAGATCATTGGTTCTTAAAAGGTGCACCTTTTCAATGCAAATGCTATTTCCTTGTCCAATGTTGGCAATGCTTGTTTGTTTTTGAATCTACAGGCTGCATTAAAGATGTTATTGTAAGCATGTGAGGAGGAGAAGAAAACAAAAACCCTATGCAAACCGAAAAAAAGGGTGTTTCTTTGCAAGCACCAAAAAAAAGCACTTTTCAGAGCCACCACTAAAAACGGAATACCCTACCCTAGTTGAAATGCATTCACCCACTCCCGTGTACATAACACATGAAAAGTCTGCAGACACCACAGTAGTTCGAGGATTACACGTGCCACATCCAGCCCTTTTGAGGATGGCGGGCATGAAAATGGGACTGTGGAGGCTATGGGATTGCTGAATGAGGTTTCTGGGTGTGGTGTATACACAGACTGTGGTAGAAGATGTATTTGTAGAGAGCAATGGCGAAGCATAATGTTATGGCTCTGTGTTTCAGTATTAAGACTGTAGGGATTTTGGGGGAGTGCTAGATATATTGGTTGAAAGTGAATGCAAAACACTGTGCAGTGGCTGTTCATTTTGGATTCTATCATGTGGATGTGTCCTTGTATGGAGTATGTGCAATAAAGTGGCTGAGTGTGGTTCTTCTTTGTGGCACTTTGGTGATGCACGATCATCCATACATTACTATTTTTCATTGTGGAGGGAAAGGTTTAGGACATGTTACCAGAATTTCTCTGCAGTTCGCAATGAAGGACACACTTGGCCAGGTCATGCGTATATTTTAAATCTGCTGCATAATCTTTTGTAGAATTACACACACACGGATGTGGCTGCGTTCTTCTTTATTTGGTCTGCAAATCGGGAAAGCGAGGCACATTGTCAAGAAGCCTATTTGTGCCTTTTTCTGACATGTGACCATGTCCTACTTCCACAAAGGAAATATTACACTTCATAGCACAACATTTTTTCGCACCACTGGCGTTCATCTCACTGATCCTGGAAATCAGGTTTTTCTGCGACCTATCCAAAATGCATTACTGCCATTGTTCTAATTATAGCAAGCATTCCTCTAGTAGGTCTTGTGTACTTCAACCATTCGAAATGCAAATAAACACAGGAAGAAGCCTCTTTTTACAGCCAGCACTTTCTACCCTTACGTCTGAAAGCAGTTTTTTAAAAAACGTTTTCCCATTTTCTGTTGTTTTGTGTATTTCTTAGTCTTCTAATACACGACACAGAAGAAAAGGAATGAAAGGGAGGGTACGGAAGGGCCACCACCCACAAGGATAAAATAGGGCACGTGCACAGAGAGGAAGATGTTGGGTGGATTTCACTTAAGTAGAAGGCAGTCATTGTCATGCTCCTGGACCAAACATTCCCAAGCACTTCGAAGTTCCTCCCTCCCGCACAGTACCATGTCCTAGTACTTGCACAATACAGTGACCTTTGACAGGTAATGGTCTGTTGCACAGCATATGGTCTGCAAGGGTGCTTTAGGGCTCCGCTGCCCTACAGGAGTGTCACTGGTGTTGGCAGGAGCAGACACGAAGAAGGGTGTAGAGGAAAGTAACCTACTGCTTTGTTCGAAGGGCAGTATCCTGCGCACTGCTGCCTTGTGTTCCGATTTGAGGTGTTGTAGCATGGAATATGCTGACTTGACAGTAGCAGAAGCATTCACGGAGAAAATTGTGAAATACAAGAATGCTTTGTACAAGGAGAAACGCAGCCGCATTACGTCCAGCAAGAACACACATTTTCGATTAGCCCCACACAGCCACAGTACCTTTGACACCAGCAGTGAAGTTCATTGAGATCCAAAGGTTCTGATGTGTACTTAGTTGTCCTTACATTTAGTTGTGTAGGAGTAAACAAGCAGCAACAGCTATGCCCTTTTCCAGACTGCCACACTTGCAGTGAAGTCCTTCCTCTACATATACAAACTGCCGCCTAGAACTTGACACTTCAGCAAGAAGCATATTAATCAAATTAATGGGCCAATTAACATGCCCACCATACGTTGGAGGATGATGTTCCTTGCTCCAACTGGGTCCCAGGCAACCAGGCCTGCTGCAGCCATAAATTGCTAGGTTTGGACAGCACAATACGTAGGTGGTATGACAGCTTTAAATGCGGTAGCCTACCACATGAATCGTTAGCGTTGGGGACAGGGGTGGTGTTACAAGGACACAGAGAATGAAATACGTATGCACATAGCTGTGGAATGAACAGATGTGTGCTCCCACAACTAATTAAAAGTGCATTAGAAGATGCAGACATGCACCCAGCAGTCGAGTCCTAAGGATACCTGTATTGTGACTGCACATACACCAGGCAGGTGCAGTCTCCCTAGGAAACCTCCATTTTGCTTACCTGCTGCCATCTCAGACAGTTTTGTATGCCACAGACTCACCATCCAACTTTAACACAAAAGGAAAAGCCACTTACACATTCACCAATACGTTTCCATGTTTAATGTATACGATACATAGACCCCCTTAGGAAAGGGAAGGGTAGCACAAATGGATACATACACAGGGGAATTTGGGATTTTAACAAGTTTGTCATGAGGGGAGCCCAGGATTGAGGTCTCATCGTAACATCTCTGCTCACAGGGATGTTGTTGGGGATTGTGGGCTGGGAAATGGGGAGGGGGTAGACGTGAAGGTAGTGCAGTCATATTTCATTTCTCCAATAATATGTCCTTGAACAACAACTTTTAAGGGGGCTAAATTATTTAACAATTGTTCGAATTCGACGTCCAGACAGTATACGTTGCCTTTTAAAGCATTTCCTTCATTTCCTGTGGCCAAATGCTGTTATGCAAGAGGTGTCACTTCTGATGCATTGCTTTCATTTCCAATATGTCCTGTTAAAGTGAAAAATATCTGTTAGATGTACATGAAGCAATACATATTAACTGTCTTACTTTTCAGACTGTGCTACGTACCAATGGCGTTACTATAGTTACTCATTTTGTGAAGTGGCAAATTCTCTTCCAGCCATTTTAGGGTGCTTTGCATTGCTGCGTACCAAAAAAAACGATTAAGATTTTTCACAGTTGTACACTGCACACGCTGTGCAATTATAGGAGAAGCTGCAGTGTACTTACTGTATTGTAGGGATGTTCTGCTCCCAATACATTTGTAGTCAATACACTGTCATTTCCTTCTTCGTGTCCATGTAAAGCAGGAGTGCAGTAATATTGATGGACGCAGACGTCACTTCATCTATTGCTGCATTCCATTATGGTGTACACTCTAAGATTTTGGTCTGTTTGCAGACCTATTCTATTTGTCCTTGCAATGCACATACATGGTGCTCTTTGTACATGCGCCTTCACTTTGCTGGCTGCTACCACTACATAAGAGAACCCCTGCCTTTTTCAGCAATTTTAATGGTAGCTGCTATCCGCGAAGAAACGCACAGTCTGCGGTTAGTGTGCCCATCGGCATGCAGACATCCATTTGGTATGCTGTATGGTACATCTATAAATACTAAGGGCATACTGGTAAAAACCTATGAAATTCAGTGAAAATATATTGTTAAAGGGACATTGGGGGTCATTACAACCCAGGCGCTAATTGCGCCAACTTTACCACCATGGTGTAAACTATGTTTACACCATGGTGGATGGTGGATTTACCGCCCCATTCCAAGGTGAGTGGGGCGGTAAATCCCCATTTCCCATTTTCCCTTCCCCATTCCCATTTTTGCCCCATAGGGCATAATGGGAGTGGGGAAGGTGCTAATTACGCCACCGTAAATTACGGTGGCGTAATTAGCATCATGGCTGGTTAGCGCCATGGATTTTAACGGCTGCTTAAAACAGCCGTTAAAATCAGAATAGGCGTTAAGGGTTAACGACGGCGTTAACCCTTAATGCCTGGGTCGTAATGAGGCCCATTATGGTTAAGTTGTGCTACTAAAAACCCATCAAATTCAGTGAAACAATGTTGTTAAATGGATGTTATGGTTCAGTTTCCCTAAGAAAAACCTATCAAAGTTTGTGCACAAAGTTTTTTAAAGGGACATTGCAGTTACTCTGTAGTAATACCAACCTATCCATATTATGGCTACATGTAAAACCGAAAACCCCAGAAATTTGCAAGTTATGGTAAGCTAAGCAACCATAACTTGCACCACCACTGTGCACTGCTAAGACTAACACCCATGACATGAAAGATGGCATCACAAATGTCATTGTGACATCACTGATGACATCACATGTCTGGCTCCCTCTTCTTTTCTTTACTGGCATATCTGTATATATCAAGGAAAAAACATTTGTTGCAGGGACGTTAAAGTGAGAAGAAAACCCCTGAAATTCAGCTAAAGCCCCCTAAATGTGTGCCCCCTGTTGCACAACATATCACCACAATGTTGACATGACAAATGTGTATGAGAACACAGATGACATTACAATTCACCTCACTAATGACATCATTAGTGACAACACAAATTGCATTGTATACAACTGATTAGATCAATAATGAAATTAGACATAACATCCTTTTTAAGTTAGCTCATGAAAACTTTGATTACATTAATAACAGATTAGGCCATGGACTTGGCCATGACAAAGGCTGGGGTCACTGGCCAGCACCAACGTCCATAGATAGTGGTTGGTTAGTGTTCAAATATACCAATGTACATGGTTAAAAGCCATGACTAGTAACCCATCACTGTTTTAAAATTTACAGTGGGCAACGTTGAAAGCTGTAGTCAGTGGCCATGGCTAAAGGGCATAGCTATTGCCCAATAATATGCCAGAATATATAGATGGCGCAGCCAAAGGCTGTGGCCATTGGGTAGTATTGTGTTGAAGACCATTGCAAGTGGATGATTAGTGTATATAATATGCAGTAGGCCCGGACGAAGGCCACAGCTAGTGACAAGTTAGTGTTGCATAATACACAGAGTGCACGGACAAAAGACATAGCTTATTGCATTTTATTATTTTAAAATATACAGTGGACATGGCCCAAAGTTGTACACACTGTTCAAGGTCAAAGGCCATGGCTAGCGGCCCATTTATATGTTCAAATATATAGTGTGCACAGCCAAAGATTGTGGCCACTGGCCAGTATTATGCTAAAGTTCATGGCTAGTGCCTGAAAAGTGTATATAATATACAGTGGGCACAGTTGAAAGCTGTATGGACTGGTAAAGGCCAAAATCTATGGTTGGTAGCCTGTTAGTGTTTTAAAATATCCAGTGCACATGGGTGAATGTTGTAACTACTGTCCATAACTGAAGACCATGAATAGTACTCGTTCATGTGTTCAAATATATTTGGCCATGCACACTGACCATGGCAAAAGACCAAGGTTAATGCCAGTTCCTGCTGTAATGTAATTTGTGTTGTCGTCAGTGATGTGATATGTGCTGCCATCATTCTGGTCGTAGGCTGCGCAACAGGGGGTGCACATTTAAAGTGTCTTGAGGTGAATTTCAGGGGTTTTGTTTTGTTAAGTTCTCACCTTAACGTATCTGCAACTAAAGGTTTGTCCATGAATTTCTAGGGTTTTGTTAACCCATACACAATTGTCATTAAAATTACAGACAAGTTGGCTAATGAAAACAATGTATCATACATGTGTAGAAAGTAAAATAAAAAAGAAATTGTGCAGCCACATTGTCCCCAAATAATTCTGTTCTTAAAAAACTTTGTTTGCATGTTTCCTTAACTTTTTTAAGTGTTTACATTTATATGTACTGTTTATGAATAGGAAGTTATTAAAGTGTTACATTAACTGCCTACAAAGACTACACTCAATGTATCTTGAAATACATATTTACAAAACGACTGCCCACGTAAATATGTACCTATATATTTTTTAATGAATGATTTTCTAGCCGCGGCTTCCAAGATACAGGCGTGGCTAAGTGCGGCAACAACAGTTTTTTTTACCCGCGACTTCCACAGGTCATGACCGCAGCTGTAATGAAATTCATAACGGTATGTACGTTTTTTACACACACTATATTGAAAGGATCAATTAAAGGTCTTTGATCCATATCCAAAGTATCTGTTTTTATTGTCTATTTTATAACTGAAAATATGGCCTTGAAAAGGACCCTTTGGGTAATAAGGAAAAATGAGGTAGGAACTGGGCACTGACACTTAAAAATATACGTAGGGTTGGAAATTGGTCATATATTCAGAAAGAGACTTGCTCAAACCATCTAGAGTGCCACCTGCCACCTCGATCAAGCTGTAACAGGTTTTGCACATCACAATAACGTTTGAAATATCAGGTGCAGGCATGATGGATTGAGGTCGGGTGTTAGATGAAGGAAAATAGTTAGAAATTGTGTTCAAAGTCTCTGTCACAGATGGCAAATACTACTGTGCTGATCTTGCTCCATTTGATTTTACATTATGTTTTACATTAGCCTTCCTAAAGGATTCACACACTTCATCCCAATGAACACAAACAAGATAATGGATTAACGTTGATGTTCCCAAACTTTGCGATGGCTTCTGTGAAGGTCGCCTCCAACAAAACCGTATCGCAAAAATTATACAAGACCTCCTTGATGTCCTATTTGCTGTGTTGATCCTTTACACAGAAATATTGCCAACTGTCAGAAATACTTTTTTTGTGCACATTGCTCCTTCCATAGTTTTAAAGATGAAGCCTCCCACACCACCTCATCATCACTGCTGGTCATAGTCATTTTGAAATGCAGGACCGTGAAGGAAACATAAATACTGTACAAATACACAACACAAAAAGGACTCCACCACTTAATATAAAAAAATACAAAATAAAATATAACAGCTAAAATAACAAAAAATGACAAAGTAAAAGTCACAAGACAGAGGACAAAGGGGTTATAGGTCAAATGCTTGAATGCATTTGATCGAATGACAATATGCTCGAGGCAAATTGACCAAAAAAAAAGGGTCCATTTTTTTTTTGGGATGTGGGGGGCCCAAAACCCCTGTTTTTGGTGTTAAAACACCTTTTTTTACCTATACTAGAGAAAAAAAATATATATACTTTTAAAAAAAAAAATTACCTTTTTGTTTTCGGTCAAATTGACTCAAGCATTTTGTCATTCGATCAAATGCATTTGAACATTTGCCCGGACACCGGACAAAGGCTTAGGAAGAAGAAAGGTAAACAATGAAAGGATAAATATAGATACTGCTTTAAAAAATTCCTGAAGGCTTACAAAGAAATTCACCCACCAAGAGAAACAAAGAAATGACAGAAAACAGGAACAAGGTGCTTGGGAGAGGGCTATAACCTCGGTTATGCAATATAGCAAACCAGAATGGGATTTTCATAGCGCGAGTATGCCCAAGCGCACTGATGTGTTTGTGCACAAATCATTTATGAATCGCCTTAATCAACGAGAAGACATGCCTGCACTTAGCCGTAGCTGCATTGAGGAAAGGCCCAATCACTTTGAAAGTTGCATTAATGCAGCTGGGCGGCTTCACGCCTGTTTGTAACAGGAAATCGGATCATGCAACAGTTTTACTTTTCCACTATATCTTGAGTGTGTTCATTTTTCTAATGCTATGAACATAGGCAGTTTAAAGTACACTTAGTACCTGACAAGGGAAAATTGGATTGTTACCAACAATCTAATTGGCTGTCACCAGGTCCTTAGCATCCAGACAAGGTATTGGTCACCACTACATCCCTTGCTGTTCGTTCTGCGAGTTGATGACATGGAAAGAGAGAAGGGACTACATGTACTCCTTTCTTCCCTTCCATTGTGGCTTTGTTCTGTGTTCTTTTTCTTTTGTCTTTTTAATGGCCACCATGTAAATGGAGAAAGGACTATGTATACACCCTTCTCCCATTCCATGGCAGACATCTTCTTTGTCTCTTTTTTTTTTACTGTTTTAAATAGCTGACATCAAAAGGTTGAACGGACTTCATATCCCATTCACAACAGAAATCTTTTTTTTTCAGTTGTGAAATGCTGAAATGTCTTGCAACCGAATAATGACACTATTAGTACCCCGAGATGAAGTGAATGAAGAATTCCAGCAGATGCATTGCATCAGAAAGAAAAGTTCCTGGGTAGCCCCTCGCTCATCCGCTGAACTCCCATTAGATCAGGCCAACCAGGAGTTGTGTGCCTCTACCGATAAACTCTAAATTTGATGGTCCAGAAAGGGTACTGGTAGGTTCATACCAGTACCCTTATTTCTGGAGTGCCAAACTCGTAATGAGGCCCACTGGATGTTGCTAGCAGCACCTTTAATGGTGGAGTTTCATATATAATTAATTGACATAGTTACAGACCCGACCAAAGTTGGGGTTTTAACAGAGACCCTGGGGTATTACCCAAGATGGTAATGCCCCCCCGGCTCAGGGCTTATAGTTAAATTATAATTTTCTGCATAACATATGTCCAATATATTATACACTTAGACTGAAAAGACCTTAATTTCCCAAACCTGTGTGTAAATTGATTTATGTACATGTTTTTCTTTTTTTTATTAAAAAGTAATATGCATAGAAATAAAAGTTACAAAATAGTGATCTTCTTGAATCTGCAAATAGAAATCTGAAGGTAAACAATAGTTTATCATAAAACAAGCTCTAAATAACACAAGAAATGCACTCTTAGAGTTTCCACTGCAAATAAACCTGTAAATATGTATTGACACTTCTACTACTATCTACTTGTCTACTTGTCAAAAAGATCCACAGATGTTAACGTCAACAACAGAGTAAGTGTGTGTGCAGTGTGACTTCTGCACTCATAGCCTATATTGTTATTAAGAAATTCAAAGTTGTATAAGCAAATAATAACATTGCGCTTCATTACGTGTCTGGCCGTAACCCTGCCGGTGCTACCGGTGTGTTGCTGCCAGACCAGTGAAAAATGACTGATGCCTGACTTCCTGGTGCCACCAGGCTATTCCAAGTCCGGCAGCCGGGAAGTGAGGCGCTGGCAATTGCGTTAGTCCCAATACCCATTGAGTCCACAAGGACTCTATGGGAATGGGCACACAGGAGTACCGGCACTATTGATATCTGTGCCAGTGCTCTCGTGAAAACTCTGTGGGTGGGTGCTGTCCTGTGTGGCAGGTCTCACCTGGCGGGTGGGAGTGCACCCGCCCGACATAATTGTAGTGTGCTGGTCCAGAAACTACCGTGCCCGTAAACATACCGGCACCGTTGTTTCCGGTACCAGCACACTTATAATGATGTCCATTATGTCTAATGCCATAAGTGTTTCATCTACATGCACATAATCTATTTGTTTTTCTAAAGAAGGTGGGAAAAATTGCCACTTAAAAAAAAAACAAAGATAACAATTCATCTGGTATTCAGCTATTAACTTGTCCCAATCATTACTTTGGCACCTCCCACAGCTAACCATTGGTGGCATAGATCACATATGACCCATGACTTAGATATTGGGAGGTGGTAAAATTGGGACATGTGGAGTTTTCACTGCTGCCAACATCAAGGGTTCATTCAGTGTCGGTCATGTTGCACTGGTGGAACCAGGTGCTGGATGTAGTGACAATTTCCATGCACGTAAAACATGAGCTCCATGCATTTTTATTTTGTGGTGCTTGTTCAATTTCCAATACGCCTCATCCACCCATGCCAGTATACTCGCAATACATAATTTATCATGATTGATGTTCCCAGCATTTGCAATGGAACATTAGAAGGGCCATGCCTTAGTGTTTTCTTGTACAATGTTCACTGAATATTCTCAGCCTCCCTTTTAGAACACTGTTCTTTCACCTTGAAATATTTCCAACTGTCTACAGGCGTTTTTATTCCTGTGACTTTCTTCCTGAGTGGTGATGGATTGGGCACCTAGATGGCATCATCATCGCTGCTGCTGCTGACCTCATGATTAGACATGCTAAAATGTCCATCTGGTAAGGAAAAAGACAATGCCACAAAAAAAATGAAGCCTTGCCTCCGATCTTAACTTGCATTTCTGATGACTTTTTGAATGGCGTGCTCCAGTGCAACAGGTGTTTCAAGACTCTGGCTGTTGCTGGCAGCACCTTTAATGGGTGGAGGTTGATTCTGATCACCCACCAGTCACAGCTTCAATGAACAGGTAGGACCACATGTAAACCAAAAAAAGGCTGCAGCCCAGTATGAGCCAGACCATCTAGAAGGCGTTAGGTGCTACTTTGAGACATAGTTCATGGCATCTATCCTTCATGCAAAATAGGTTCAAGTTCTACCAAGGCACGGACAAGATCAGAAGTACAGGTGTCCACAGAAGCGAAAAAGGGGGAAGAAAGAAAGCCCAAAGGGCACATGGTGGCCACAAATCTCTGAGTACTAAAACAAACAAAAAATAAGCAATGTCACACTTTGCTCCTAGAGGGTTTATATGTTCTTCCAAATTGAGAGGTAAATTCACAACTTTGCCTCTAACACCTTGCACTTATGATTTATTAGGCACATTTGACATCTTTGTTTAACAATAATTTGAACAGGATGAACAGTTTGCAATGCAATCACTTCAAACATGTGCACAACAGGGATATTAGACACTATCATGCTGTTCAAAACACTTCTTGTAGGAATAATTGTTTGATAATACAATCCAACACAGTGTCTACAAACAAAAAGTGGCTCACTCATTCTTCTACAAATAAATACTGATACATTTCTTTCCAAACATCTTCTACACTCTGTTTAATTTTCTCCTCAATGTACACTAGTTACACTTGAGAAAAAGTGTGACAACAAGATACGCAAACAATGTCAGATCTTTCCGTAGAGGACAAGTCAAACATTGCAATACTTTTCTCATAGGATAAAGGGGAGGAGGAATGGGAATAGCAAGAGAATGAAGAAGATACTGCAGGCACACATCAAGGAGGAGACGAATGGGTTGAGAACTGTGGCCCATGACATTGCCATTGTGATAGACATTAAAAATGCACGTGGAGGATGAAAGGTTGCCAAGAGTACTTCCCATCTGGTTCTAACATTAATGGGTGAAGAGGAAAAAGGGGAGAGGGTTGAGACCAAATGAGGGGCCCATAGGTCCGGAGAGTGGACAGAAAATAACATTTAAGTAAATGGGCCTCATTACACGGAAGGCGGTAATGGTTAACGGCCACCGTTAATGGTAACAGTGACCGTTAACCATTACCGCCTTACTACGAGGTCCCTTAGCGGGTTGGTGCTTTAACGCCTGCTTTTTGCAGGTGTTAAAAACCAACCCGCTAAGGGACCTCGGAGCTAATTACGGCACCGCCAAATTGCGGTGCCGTAATTAGCGCCTTCCCCATTCCCATAGAGCCCTATGGGGCAGAAATGGGAATGGGGAAGGGCAATGGCGGAAGGGGGATTTACCGCCCCTCCAACCTTGGAATGGGGCGGTAAATCCCCTTTCCGCCAAGGCGGTGCCGGTATTTTACCGGCATGAGCCATGGCGCTAATAGCGCCATGTCTCACCGCCTTCCGTGTAATGAGGCCCATTGTCTGCCTGGATGAAACATTGACATAGGTTTCAGCAATAAGTAGGCCAGGATTAGAGGGCAGGAGAGCTTTTTAATTGGTTTTCTTCCAGGCTTTGAGAGTAAGATAGGATAGGTGATAGAGTAGCAGTTAGATGGAGCGCACCATGCGGAAAAGGGGAGAGAGACAGACACAGAGCTGCAATGTGCATGAATGCACTCCCCAGGTGGGCTAGACCAAGGAGTCTTTAAATGCAAAAGGCCTGACAGACTCTCATTAAGCAGGGTGGGCACAGCGTAAATGTAGAAGTGATGCGGCTGCCTAGCAGCTGATGGACAGGCAAGTAGAAGACCAAGAACAAACTCTTCAGGGCCAATTAGCCTAGTAGTAAAGATGACAAAGGTGGCTTTTTCATAATCTTCAGGTTTCACGGTTGGTCAGCCCTTCAGGTGAACAGAAGCAGAAGGTGAAAACCATAGGAGAGGGAATTCCTAACCAGTGAAGGGCCTCGCAAAGGAGATAGTACTTTGTTGGAGATTCCCTACTATACACAGTAAATAAAGAGTGTTGGAGATGCAAGATCAAAGGTGAAGGGGACCGTCATTTGTGGTGCTGTGAGGACAAAGGCAAAGGTGCCGCTTCTCTCTATCTTCAGTAGTCATTAGAACCACAGGTTGTAGTTTACTGTGTGTTCTTCATAAGCATTTAATTCACCCTCCCCATCTTTACTCACACCTCTTCTGCCCAAGTAATTATCCAGAAGCCGTACTGCCACTCTTTCAGCTTCAGGTAACAATGCCACACTTGTATCTTAGGCCACTGCACTGTTGACAGCTCCATAGTGTAGGTGGATGGCTTTTTATCACTTACCAAAACCGTCTTCACTACGAAAAGGGGTTGCCTCTTGGCTTGAGTAATGCCTGTATTTTAGATTCTTTAATTCTTGACATTAGAAAGAATGTCAAATCTGGATAGAGTATATGATACAGTATATGCATCAGTCTTTTCAGTGAAACCACAATTGGGCACACGTGACCACACTATAAGGTAGATTTTCAAATTTAAAATTGTGGATAGAATTTATTCCCATTCCCATGTAATGTTGAAGGATGCAACTCAGACTTCTTTCGGAAAACACAATTGAACACACACGACCTTCCTTTGAAGTAGTTTTCACCCTATGTTACATGTAACTGGTATAATGTCAATGTTAGGTATTTGGGAATGGTCTAGCAAGTGTTCCTTCTTTTCAATTAAGGACACGCGACCACTCGTTCAGACAGAAAAGAGTTAATCAATGGATTTAATTGCCCTGCACTTCTCACACAAGTGTTAAAGCTATTAGAATAAGCACAAGTGCTACAATTCCATTGTACATCAAACTTCAAGTATGTCGAATAGCTTTTACTCACTTTACACAGTATGCAAGTTACGCAGGAGCTGGCTACAGTTACCGGTAAGCCTCAGATTCCAGCACGTCTTCAGCTCTGCAACCTCTGCAATTCAGGTTTTGGGAAAACAGGACCCTCTCAGAACTTGCAGGTGAAATCTACTGTCTCCACGTTTCAGCGTCCCTTCTGTGCTCCCACTTCCTTGTGACTTGTCAGCCGTGTGCTTCTCCTCTGCTTCTACTACTGCCAGCCTTCCAACTCCCATTACAGCTCCTTCTGCTCCTGCTTTCCTGCTGGGGCCTTTTATGTCTACTACATCTACATGCCTCTTCATCCCTCTTCCTCATCTCAGTACCTCTAGAATTCTGTTTAATGTTGTTTTTTGTTTTAACAAAGTTAGGATTTTCTACTTCTGAATTACTTGTAAGGGTAGATGTTATTCCCTTGAGGTTTTCAACATAGGGGTTGTAAAACTTTTTTTTCTCATAGGAAGATGTTTTAAAGAATACAGCATTTCCATAATCTTTTGCATTGCACTCTTGAGATTGAGGAAGCTATTTAGTTTGGGATACCAAAAAGGATCTTTCTTTTGGTATAATGTGCTTTGATATTATAACCTTAGAGTCCACAACCTTATATTTATTATGAAGTTGTTAGATATAAGCATGAAAAAGACCATAACCCCTTTGGGTACATTGGGAAGGCATTTCCTGTCTTAGAAAAAATACTGTGTCTCATCCCACGGAATCGCCTCGCTACCCTTGGCCCTGTCTCCTCCCAGGTGATCCTTCCACAGTACATCAACACCAGGGTTGGTATCAGAAAGCTTCTGCCTTCGCATGGCCATCTGGGCGGAGACATCAGGCAGGGCTTCATTGAGGGATCTGTAGGATTGTTCACCGATAATGGAAGCTGGCTGGCACATAGAGCAAAAGTATAGATGATTTTAGCTAGATACAGCACACAATTACTAGATATACACGGGAACACGACGTTTGGGCTTTTAAGGTTTCATTTGAAGCCTGCAAATAACAAACCAGACAATCAGCATTGTATGGAGTAGAACTATGGGGGGTTGCAAACTATAGCACCTTCTATTCATAGAGACAAACATGTAGAGAATAGAGCACATATGTAAATTCAAACCCGTTTATTAATGGATTAGTATTTGGACCTCACCTAGGCTAACAAGATTTAAAGAAGCCATAGAGGATGTTCTGTCACAGGAGGGTGGACATGCACTAGCCTGGTTTGCGCATATTATATCAGTGCTATGCCACCTGGTGCATAGTGAATGTTGGAGTGTATGTAACGGTATGCAGGGGTTGCATTAGCAGAAGTTGGAGGAAAGTTGAACTGTCTACGGCCACGGCTGCTTTGACAACTACTTCTTCTTTACCACCAATTATGAGGGCAAAGACACCCACACCATTCTGATGTGTAATTTACATCAGGCTGTCAGTCCACTCCTCCGGAGGAAGCAGGAGTCACATCTGTGTTGCGTTGCCTGGTAACACCATGCAACGACTTTGGCCATGCCCCCCTGCCTCACTCCGGATCTGCCCTCAGCTTTAACATCCACCTGGAGGCAAAGCCGGGGCGAAGTTGGGGGAATGTTGAACTGTCTACGGTGATCCACGGTGGGAACATGCGTCCGTGGCCATGATACCCAGCATTCTCACTACTTTCCTGTGATACCCAGGTAAATCATTCCCTGGAATCAACTTTTCTATCAAGGTACTGGTCTCACTTTTCATGACTTTGTCAATACCCATGTTATCATCTCCTGGAAGCCTTCATTCAGATGTCAGGCCTTCAAGCACATGTACCAACTCTAACCTTATCTATCCTTTGGTTCGCAATACCAATGCTACTATTGACCTGGCCCTCTGGAATGCCAGGTCTCTAAGTAATAAATCCAATGCGGTCTTGGACTTATTCTTAAGATTACACTTCCATTTCTCATGTCTTACTGAAACCTGGAATACTACTGTTGCAGCCTCGCTTACGACATCTCTTTTTTCTTTTTCCCATGTCCCCCATGCCACTAGTCACAGAGGGGGTACTGGTATACTCTATCACCCTTCTTTCTTATATATTTCTCCACCTATTGATATTTCTTCCTACTCTTCTTTTGAATTCACATATACAATCTTCATTTCACCCCATTCTATTTAATGTATTATTGTCTATCGTCCTCCTGGACCAACTGGTTCCTTCTGTAATGATATTGACCAACTTCTATCTCATATTCTGCCTAGTCCTACTCCTCTTGTCTTACTTGGGGACTTAAATCTCCATCTCTCTACTGTTCACTCCACCACTCCTTTTCTCTCTATTCTTGACTCCCGTTTTCTTTCACCTCTTATAACTCACACTACTCACCTATCTGGTTCTTCTCTTGATCTAATTTTCCTCTCAACCTTTATAGCTACCTCTGTATCTGCTTTACCTGTCTATTTTTCCAACAACTACTTACTCTCAACATCACTTTTGTCCTTTGTTCCCCACTGTTCTCTTCCTTCTCCTCCACACACCTTCTTCCAGTGTGATATCTGCTGCTTAAACTTTACACTTTTCCATGACACTAGAGCTGAAAAACTCTCTTTGTTCTCATACATTCACCACACCCAATGTGGACGAGGTGGCCTCTGACCTTTCCTCATCTCTCTCCTCTTGCTTACTTCAACTCTATCCTTTATCTGCCTTCCATCCTACTCAGAAACCCTCTCAACCCTGGCTCTCTCCTCACCTTCACTCTATTCAATGCTTTCTCACTGTCTCGAAATGCGTGGACTCAAATCTAAATCTGAACATAACATTTCCGCTTATTTCTCCTATCATACTCTTTATGATGACTGCTTACTTTCCGCTAAACGCTCCAACTTCTCTGATCTTCTTCATACTCAATCTTCCCTTCCTAAGCATCTTTTTCAAACTCTTGCTCACCTTCTCTCTCCTCCTACTCCTGATCACTGTGTTAATTCCACTGTCACTGCTCTTGACGTTTCCCAATTCTTTTCATCAAAGGTTCTTTCCCTTCAGCAAGATATTGAGACCTGCATTCCTCTAGGTTCATTACCTCCCTCCTTGCCTACCCCGTTGGTCTTTATCTCTCACTTTGCTCCTATCTCTAATACTGATGTTCTTTCTCTTCTTAACAAAGCCCACCCTACGGCCACGCCTAGTGATCCAATTCCCTCTGCTCTTATACCTTATGTCTATCCTCTATTGATACCCTATCCTGTCTCTTTATTTAATACCTGCCTTTCAATTTCTGTCTTCCCTGTCTCTTTCAAACATGCAAATATTATCCCTATCTTAAAAAAAACTACAGCCAATCCTCTGATTATCTCTAACATCCGGCCTATTTCTCTTCTACCATATCTCTCTAAGCTTCTTGAGCATCTTGTGTATTCCCAGACCTCATCTGTTGTCACTAATCTCTCTCTTCTTCCTCAATTCCAATCTGGCTTTCGTCTCCTTCACTCAACTCACTTATCTGCAGCTTTTGATACTGTAGATCATTCTCTTCTCTTGATTGTACTCTCCTGTTTTAGTCTTAAAAACTCTGACTTATCCTGGTTTAACTCATATATCTCAAATCAAACTTTCCCCATCTCTTGGGTGGGCAAAGTCTCTGCATCTTTCACCCTTGATCATGGGGTTCCTCAAGGATCAGTCCTAGGTCATTCCCTCTTTTCACTACCTACTTCACAACCTGTGGCTATTATTTCTTCCTTTGGTCTTTGTCATCACTTCTATGCGGATGATACTCAACTGTTTCTGTTTTACTCATTGTTTACTCCTGAACACCACACTGTCACAGTTTGTCTTACTGCTATTTAATCATGGATGTCTTCCTACTTTCTCACACTTAAAGCAAGGAAGACTGAGGTTCTGTTCTTCCCCGTCAACATCATGCCTCCGATCCCTCACCTCCTTTCATATCTTTCCCTGCTTCTAATCTTCCAATCTCAATTACTGCTCATAATCTTGGTCTTCACTTTGGTTATAAACTCTCTTTTTCTCATCAGATTTCTCTCACTTCCCACTCTTGTCTTTTCCACTTGCATAACATCTGCAAGGCTCACACATTCATCACTTTCCAAGTTTCTAAACTCTTAATATCTTCACTGATTTTCTCTAGACATTTTTACTGTTCCACTACTCTCTTTTCGGCTTCCAAGTTTTCATCTGGCTCCACTAAAATCAGTCTTTAACTCTTCTATTTGCTTACTCTGTCTTCTTCTTCCTTACCCTGATTCTATCGCTTCCTCTCAAGATACTCTTGGCTGGCTTCCTTTCTATTCACAAATGAAATTTCACTTTCTTTGTCTTGTCTTTAAATCTCCATACAGACCTGCCCAAATTACCTTGTTGTGCTTTTTTCCTTCTATATCCCTACTCGTTCTCTCTGGTCTGCTTCTCTCTTCACACTTATGGTCCCTCGTCCTGCATGTGCCCAGTTCCGCTTTCGATCCTTTCAACTTCTTGATCCGCTCATTTGGAATTCTCTTCCCTTCTCACTTCGCTCTATTACTTCATACTCCTTCTTTCGTGAATCCCTGAAGACACATTTTCTTTTACATCCCTGATTGAATGTTACCTGGATTTGACTTGCTAATTGTCTAAACCATTTGTTTTTAACTAGAGTTTTTATTAGAATGTCGAACATACAAAAAACAAGGACCATCAGAACACTTCTCCTTAAACTGTAATATTGTCCACAGAAAACTTGACATTTCCCTCCCACCTCCCCCTACACTCCCCCACCCCCAAAAAACAGTAATGGCAGTCTCTTGCATATGGGAAGATTAATCGAGTTGGCTTACAGATCTCTGCTGGTCCTGTACCCCTTCCGGGGGACGTCGCTCCCATGCTTGGGATCTTGGTGCAAAGAATCGTTAGGATGTGTCCTGCTACCTCTACCTATCGAGCCAGGTAGTTTTGGTTCTCCTCCCACTATTGGCTCCCTCTCCCTACCCTTCCTCATGTGGGGCCCTCACCCTTTGTCCATCAGCTCTGCACTGGTGACTACCCCTTCTTGTTTTCTAACACTTACCCGTGTTCCTTGCCTCAGTGCACTGCGCATCCCCATTTTTCCCTCACCCCATCTCATGCTGCTGGGAAGATGTCCAATTCGTCGTTCGCCATGTCCGTTAGTTTGTCCATTAAAAACATATTTTTCACTTTTAACAACCATTCTTCTTTGCTGGGGATCATTGGGCTCTTCCACTTCTGGGCCAAGGCTAACCTCCCCACCCGTAACATGGTCTCCCACATTCTGGGATATCTATATATCTCTGAGTCTCTCAGGGGTAGGCACAGTAACATCGTCAATGGGTCCTGTGGGAGCGTTCCCTCTATGACCCGGACATCCACCCCCGCAAGTTTCCCTAATATGTTTGTATCCGATGGCAGGAGCACCACATATCGGCCCTCGACCCTTTAAGGTCACACCCCTTTGTGCATCATGGCGAGTCTCCTGGGAACATTTTGGATATCTTTACGGGGTCCATATGCCTACCCTGGAGCACCTTAAAATTGTGTTCCTTACTCCATACCTCATCCATGAGTTCCTCTCCCGCTTGGTCATTCAAGTATTGACAGAACCCTTGTCTCTCCTTTAAGTTATTGGTATTGATTACTTTATACAATTTAGATACCATCCCCTCTTGAGCCGGGTGAGTCGAAGGCTCTCTCGAAGGGGGTTAAGGGTCTCTTGAGCTTATCTCCCCATTTCTGATCACACAGAAGCCCCTTAAAACTCAGGTACTCAAATACCATAATCATATTGAAGCCCACTGGCTCCCAGTCAAGGAAAGGATCAACTTCAAAATCCTCACCATTACAGATAAATGCATCAATCTCTCTGCCCCATCCTACCTATCAGAGACAATAACCCAAATAACCCAATAACCCAGCTCATCCCAAAAGGTGCCACCATGCAAACCAACTCCGCGTTCCCTCCATAAAAAGAGCCAACGCTGGAGGTATCAGCTTCCCTCATATAGCACCCAAATTCTGGAATTCCCTCCCCAACACACTCAGAGCAGAACCCTCTCTTTATCCTTCCGCAAATCCCTCAAAACCACACTATTCACATAATCTCACACTACTCCCTCGGCCTCGGCCTCTCCACACTCACTGCTTAAGCCTAAATTACTCTGCAATCTACAATGTCTATGTAATGCTAGTTTGAACTCAGGCCACTGCAGATCCCCCGTATTTCTGGGAGTGTCCCCACCGCTATCGCTAAGGGTTCCATTGTTAGTGCATATATCAGTGGGGACCAATGGCATCCCTGTCTAGTGCCCCGGGTAAGATTACAGGTGGCCGTTAGCTCCACATTTACTTGCACTTTCGCTGTGGGGGCTCTGTAAAGGGTGGCTATCAATTTCCTCATATGCTCCCCAAACTACATCTTTTGTAAAAGAACCATCATGTACCGCCATTCCACTCTGTCGAAGACTTTCTCCGAGTCGAGGGAAAGCAGGCTAGTGTTTAGGTCTGATTCCCGGACATGGTGGATAAGGTCTATGGTCTTCCAGATGTTATCTGTGCCCTGGCACCTCCAAATCAACCCCACTTGGTCCCCATGGACCAGGGTGGGCATAATCCCCTCCATCCATTTACAGAGCACATTGGCCAGGATTTTAACGTCAGTGTTGAGTAGTGATATTGGTCGGTATGGGGAGCACTCTGCCAGGTCCTTTCCCTCCTTTGGTAACTCCACTATTATGGACCCCATCATCATCTCAGGCAGGATCTCCACCGTTCGGACTGCGTTGAAGACTTTAGCGAGGTGCAGGGTGAGGGTGGAGTGGAATAATTTATAGATTTCACTGAGAACCCATCCTCCCCTGGCGTTGTATCTCCCTTCATCGCCTTAATCAACCGGACAATTGCTTCCTCCATTATGGAGGTCTCTAAATTCTCTGCCGCTTCCCTAGCCAGGCCAGGTATCGAGATCTTTCTCAGAAAATCTTTGATTAGGGTTTTGTTACCATCAAATTCAGATTTGTAAACGGCTTTGTAATACCTTTTAAAGGCCCCACCTAGGCTTGGGTGTCACAGGTTGAGCCTCCATTGTCTGATTTTGTGGCTTTTACCATTTTACTTTTCTGGGCTTCCCTCACTTTCCACAACAAGATCCTGTCTGCCCTGTCCCCCTTCTCATAATATTTTTGTTTGAGGAATTGGAGGTTCCTTTCCATTTTGGACAGTAAGAGATCTTTTAATTGGGTCTTACACTGGTCAAGGGCTACCACTTGATCTAGAGTGATGGACTTGCCTGGGACCCGTCACGGCCGGAGTTCTACCATTTTTTCTCAGAGAGCCTTTTCCTGAATGTCCCTTTCCCTTTTCTTTTGTGCTCCCACTTTTAACAGAGTCCCCCGAATGGTGGCCTTGAAAGCATCCCATAAAATATGAGGGCTGACCTCCCCATCATCATTCAGTTCAAAGTGTTCTGTTATATTTTCAAGCGCTGTTTTGGCAATTACCGGGTCCTTCAACAAGGCATCATTATATTTCGATCTGCCTCTTCGCTGTCAACCCCAGCCTCCCACTAAGGTGATCCTAACCAGGTCAGGATCAGACCAGGGGACGACGTCCACCCTATGGTCCATCACGTGGGCTAGCAGGGAGCTGTCTACCAAGATGTAGTCTATTCTAGAGAAGGTCTTGTGGATTTTTGAATAGTAAGTAAAAGGAGGGTCCCCGCACAAAGCTCGGGAACGTGTCTTCCAGGCCCAGCTGCCGGGTGAGTTTGTGGAAACTCCAGGATATGGGCTCGTCCGTGGCCTGGAGGGATTGGGGTGCAATTATTTTCATGTCTCTCACGGGGTCCATTACCATGTTGAGGTCCCCTCCTACAATTAAGGTGTCTTCTACAAAGAGCGTTAATTTGTCCATTACCCCCCTGCCAAAATGACACCTGACCTTCATTCAGACCATAGATCACTGCTAGGGTCAGTAGAGTTCCCTGAAGCTCCTCCTTAACCAGTAAGTAACGACCTTCCGGGTCTTTGAGCGAGACCTCAGTTATAAAGTCCAAATCACTGGTATGATGATCGCCACCCCTATTTGTTTTGTTTTGTATGAGGTGTGAATTATCTCCCCCACCTCTCTACCTCAGAGGACCGGCTCTCTTCCCCTTGCCCAGTGTGTCTCCTAGAGGAAGAGCAAGTCTAGCTTGGCTCTTCTATATTCCACCTACCCCTCTTCCCCAGCGCCCAACCAAAAGGTCCAACCATTCCCGGTGCTTGACTGGACCACCAACGTGCCCGCCTTAGCTGGGCCCCCTTTGAAACTGAGTCTCCCGCTTTGACCCCCCCTCTTAGGCCCCTCATTGAAGTAGCATTTTCGTCCAAGCATGCCCCATACTTGCTATTCATTGGGGAAGCACGCTATGTCTTAGATCAGGACATCGGGCAGTTCCCCCAGTCTTGGAGAGGGTCTGCATCATCCGTCTGGGTTTTTCTGACCTCTATCACTTGTTGGGGATGGGGTATAATGCACATACATAGAACAAGAAGCAGGACCCACGCAGATAATACATTTCTCAAGAATGTGATATGCTTCGACTTATCATTGTACTACTTAAACATACCATTTTAAGAATACTTTAGTTCTATGACCAATACTGGAATAATTGTTTCTCATTATGTTTATTTGATTGCTTTATTCACAAAACAACTTCAGTGCAAAGTTTCTTTTAAAAAAAGCACCTTTTAGGTGACATAGGGCCTCATTACGACCCAGGCGGTAATCTTCCGTCATTACCGCCATGGCGTAATGAGCGTTTACGCCGTGGGCCGATGGCGTAAAGAGCGCCACATTACGACCCATCGCGCACGAGCATTACGCCATGGCGGTAATGCAATTAACGCCATGGCGGAAAAGGCCCCTACCGGCATCGTAAAGCGAGCAAGGTGCACTTCCGCCACCGTAAGTAGCGGCCACCGTAATTAGCGCCCACCGTAATTAGCGGCCACCGTAATTTGCGGTGGCCGTAAAAAGCAGGACCGGAAATAGCGTCATCGCGCCGGAACGGGAAACAGCACGTCGGCCATCTTTAAAAACACAATCCATTGCCATCCTACCGAACAACACCAGATCCAACCCTGACACCTGTCCCAACCAATCACCCACCCATCCAAGTACCCGAAAATGCCTAAAGTTGTAAAGAAGGCATGTGACCGCCAGCGCCAGGAGAGATTCAGCCGGGAGGAACTCTGCATGCTTGCGGAGACCCTGCAAGACAACGCAGGTGTCGTTTTCTCCCGGAAATGACCAGGACAGCGATAGCGAAGAAGAAGGCCATCTGGGCCCTGGTGGCTGAGCGCGTCAGCGCGGTGGGGACCGTACCCCGCACCCCACAGAAGTGCAGGAAGCGCTGGGATGACCTACGCATACGGGTCAGAGCCGTCATCTCTGCAAACCGCAACCTTGCCCTGGGTACCGGTGGAGGGTCGGAATCCCCACTAAAACTCCAACCGTGGGAGGAGATCTGTGCAACCACGATTGGCATGGAATCCATTGAAGGCGTCGGAGGGATGGAAAGGGGAGCTCCGACATCAGGCGATGAAGGTCGGTGCCTCAAACAAGACATGCCATAGTCACTGCAGTCCATTCATGTGTAGCACAAGGTTGCCCTACAGTGTAAATGCAACACATTTCAACACTGCCCATAGCCACATGCGAGCACCACCCTGTATACACTGCTGGCACCCGCATACCTGCATCCACATTCCCCTCTAAAAGGAGACAACCTGCATGGCCCTGCCTGAAATCTGCCTCATCTACTGACCAGAATAATGCAATCATTGTCATTCCAAAGTCTGCAGACCCATCAATAACGCCCTCCCTCCTTTGCTCCACCACAGGCACAGATTCACACCCCGAGGACCAGGACACCCCTGCGACGAAGAGAGCCAAGAAGGCCATCAATACCGTCCCCGCACCCTCAACCTCAGCTGCAGTGAGGCAGACCCCACAACAAGCAGGACCCACTGCGAGCATACCAGACGTCCCACCGGCAAGCACCCCTGTAGGCTGCAGGCCAGCAGCAGCTGCTCCACCTCTACCGACATTGCCTGCCACAGAAGGCACCGGGTCAGCGGCCAGCAGCAACATCGATGAGACAGCTGCAATAGCTGCATGTTCAGACTCAGACATGGAGCACGAGGTCAGAAGCCCCACTGACCTACTACATTCCCCCTGTTTCTCAGACGCCAGCCCCCATGAGGATCACACACAGGGGCACACAGAGGTAGAGGAGTGGCCTTCCACCCCATGCCCAGTCCTCACTCCACAGGAGGGGAGCAGCCCCTCCATCACACCACCAGCACTGGCCATGGGCCAGCAGGGGCAGCAGTCCCTCGAGGACATCACAGAACGGCAACAACAACTGTCCACGATGCTGACTGAGCATGCCGCGGAATGTGTGGGGGCTAGGGCAACCATTGAACAGGCCACGGAGACCCTAAGGGCCGAAGTAGCGCAGAGCACTGCCACCCTGAGGGATGCCATGCAGGCCATGTCCAGGGACATCTGGGCTGAACTTGCCGGCTTGCGTCGTGCACTCACTGAGCTCACCCACACCCTACAGGACGTGCATGCACGGGGGCAGGCAGGGACATCCTCCACTGCCAGTTCTGCACAGAGCAGCCCCGTGCGACGTTCCGGACGTAACCTGCGCTCCACAGCCAGGGGTGCCCCGGGGGCTGGGAGAGGGGGCTTGTAACAGCCTGTGGCCACTGTCACAGGCATCTGTTGACACCTACATGGGGTGTGTTGGGGTGTGCAGGGGGGAGGTGGAGGGGGTGTGTTGGGGTGTGCAGGGGGGAGGTGGGAGGGGGTGTGTTGGGGTGTGCAGGGGGAGGTGCGAGGGGGTGTGTTGGGGTGTGCAGGGGGGAGGTGGGAGGGGGTGTGTTGGGGTGTGCAGGGGGGAGGTGGGAGGGGGTGTGTCACGACGTTTCATAGTTTGAATACACTTTTTTCTTTCCAAAAAAGAAATGTGTGGACATTTTCATTGCGTATGTGTGCTTTATTGGTGTACAGTCCACAGTGTGCATGTCCCAGAGCCACACAGTGCCCCAAGTGCAGTCACCATGTGATACACACCAGCCGTGTGTGCTAGAAGCAGTGGTCGATGATACTTTGGCGCATTGCACGCCCCTCCTGTGCATCGCCTCCTCCATGGGGTGCCGCCCCATCTGCACCCTCCTCATCCTCATCGTCAGGTGGTTGCAGTTCTGCGTCAGGGGGCAGGGGCACATTCCGTCTGACGCACATATTGTGTAGCATGACACATGCCATGACGATCTTTGCCACCTTCTCATGGCCATACAGGAGTGCACCACCAGACCTGCTGAGGCTTCGGAACCGTGCCTTCAATAAGCCCAATGTCTGCTCTATGACCACACGAGTACATGTATGTGCACGGTTGAAGTCCTCCTCGTGCTGGTTCTGCGGGTTCCGGACTGGTGTAAGGAGCCACCTCTTCAGGGGATAGCCTGCATCACCTGTATGTAGGCGAGAATGTATGTGTCAGTCATGTTGTCTGATCAAGAACATGATGTTCCACCATGGCTTGCATCCAACTGTTACTTTGGCTCACTTCTACATGCACTAATTGATTCACACAATGCAACCAGTATATGCTCATGGCTCCCATGGCCTGTTTTGCATGCCATCACCCAATGTATGCAGAGGGGTTGTGTGCATTGTGAGTGCCCATCCTCTGTCTCCGTTCTCTGTGTTACTCACAGCCAGGTGGCGTATGCATCCCCCCCTTTCAGCCAGGTGGAGTATGCATCATCCCCCCCCCCTTTCAGCCAGGTGGAGTATGCATCATCCCCCCCCCTTTCAGCCAGGTGGAGTATGCATCATCCCCCCCTTTCAGCCAGGTGGAGTATGCATCACCCCCCCCTTTCAGCCAGGTGGAGTATGCATCATCCCCCCCCCTTTCAGCCAGGTGGAGTATGCATCACCCCCCCCCCTTTCAGCCAGGTGGAGTATGCATCATCCCCCCACTTTCAGCCAGGTGGAGTATGCATCAACCCCCCTCTTTCAGCCAGGTGGAGTATGCATCATCCCCCCCCTTTCAGCCAGGTGGAGTATGCATCATCCCCCCCCCCCTTTCAGCCAGGTGGAGTATGCATCATCCCCCCCTTTCAGCCAGGTGGAGTATGCATCATCCCCCCCCCTTCAGCCAGGTGGAGTATGCATCATCCCCCCCCTTTCAGCCAGGTGGAGTATGCATCGGTACGTCATTCACCTGCCCACTTCCATGACATTGGACTCACCGAGTAGCCAGGATCTTGGCCCTGCATGTCGCTCCATGTAGCGTGGTATTGTGGAGCTCCTCAGGACCATAGAATCATGGGTTGATCCGGGGAATCGGGCACAACAATGTGTGATGATCTTGTTGGAGTCACAGACCATTTGCACGTTGATTGAGTGGAACTGTTTCCGGTTGCGGTACGGTACCTCCATGGCACGTGGAACCACCAATTCCACATGGGTGCAGTCGATGGCACCAATGCAACCGGGTATGCCGGCTAGTGCATGGAAACCCACTTTGGTGTTTGCAATCTCCTGGGCAGTCCGTGGTAATGAGATGTGGTCGTCTGTGTGCTTGAGGAGGGCATCGAGCACTTGGATGAGTGTTCGTGAGAATAATGGTTGTGAAATGCCATGCAGGTGCCCCACTGTGTGCTGGTAGGTGCCTGTGGCCAGGAAGTGGAGTACAGACACTACCTTCAGTAGGGGGGGGATGGCGGTTGGAGTTTCTATCATGCTGACGATGTCGTTGTGTGTCATGTCTACGATGGCGGTGATGGTGTCCCGGTCCAAACGGTACAGGGTGTGGATCTGCTCAGCAGTGAGGTTGAATGGATTGGCTCTGATGCGTGGGATTGGGGGCTGCCTGCGTGGTGGCACTGGCTGTGCTGGTGGGGCTTGCTGGGCCTGCCTTGCCCTCCTTCTCCTCCTGCGTCTCCTCTGTGCTGCCTGTTGTTGTTGTTGCTGTTGTAGCACATGCATTGCTGTCAGGTCCTCCAGCCCCAACATTGCTAGTCGTATTGGTATCATTGTGGAGTGTGACTGGGTGTGGGAAGGGGTGGGGTGTGCTCTTTTTGTACTTCCTGAGTCTGTATTGCTTTCACCTGTGCTGTTTCTGTGCACCTGTGGCAGCTGCATTCACTTAACATGGCCCTTTACGGTTGGTTCGCGATGGCGTTATTAGCACCATGGCGGTAAGGTACTTAACGGGCTGGGTGATGGCGTTAGGTGCATGTCCGCTTGGGTCGGCATTTGCGTACCTTTCCGCCATGGCACTAAGTACGGTGTGGGCGGTCGCGTGCGTGCACCCTTAGCGCAGTTAGAGGCAGCGTTAACTACGACGCCGCTAATGGCATCGTAGTTAACGGTCACGGGTCATGATCGGACCTGGCGGAAAACGATGGCAGTAACCATTTACCGCCATCGTTTTTCACTTAGCGCCAGGGTCGTAATGAGGCCCATAGAGTAGACAATACAAGGCTACTGATCACTTTGATATGTTCTAACTGACACTGTAAGTGGTACCACTTATACCTACATTCCATTTGCATCGTTACACAGTAGTAATATCATATGTGATGTCATCAGTGATGTCCTCAATGACATCAGTTGTAATGTCATCTTTGATGTCCTGGGTGTTACTGTTATCCATGTACAGCAATGGTGCAGGTTATGGTTGCATAGTTTACCATAACTGGCAAATATCTTGGGGTTTTCGATTTTACTTCTAACCATAACTTTCATATAACAATGTTTTTTCACTGAATTTGATAGATGTTTATTAGTGCAACATAGCCATAAAGTCCCTTTAGCAATGTTTTTTCACTGAATGTCATAGGTTTTTGTTACTGCAAGCAACTTAACCATAATGTCCCTTTAAGAAAGGCGTTTCGCTGAATTTCATAGGTTTTCTATTAGTGTAACATAACCAAAATGTCTCTTTAACAACGTTTTTTCAGTAAATTTGATAGGTTTTTCATTGGTGCCAACATTATAAGCCATCCAAAAACTGCTTTTCACCGACCCTATAATACAGAAATATGCATGGATGTCCTGAAACTTTTGTCAAGTCCATGAACATCCCAGCAATGCCCCCAAACATCTGAAATGTCTGCGGACTTTAGAGAAGAAAAAAACTCTGATTTTTGGCTTTTATGGCCTTATCCAATCCCATTGTCACGCTCACCTGGTCTCTGCGGGGGCGTTGGGCATGGTTGGAGCCCTCCCTGGATTCGGCTCCCCGGTATCGGTTCTCACCCCCAGCTGCTGCCAAGTATACTGTTCTGGATGCTGGTACTGCCCATGCAGGAACACAAGAGGCAATGAGAAGGGTGTGGAGATATTGTGACTCCCCTCTGACCTTTCGTGCCAAAATGAGGTAAATAAGCATTGACCCATATAGGCTCACCTGATACATAGTTAAGGCGAGCTCTCCATCCTGCTTTTCTTCAGAAGGGGCGCTTCAAGATGACCCAGTTGCTTCACTGGTCCAAAGATGTGGTGGCCCAGGCCGGCTTCGACCAAACCATTTTGACGGTAGGAGTCTTTGTGATGATTATTGTTCATATAAGTATTAATGTCTTGTTACATGATTTAAGTTCGTACTAATGTCTCTTTCTCCCTTATAGGTGATGGCAGCCCAGCGGAGCCATTGCGCCGGTGGAGGGCTTCGAAGTGTTCCCCAGAAGATGATTAGTTGGAATCCAAAGGTAAGCGATAGATGCAATGGCGCGCAACCTTAGCAAATGTCTCAATTAGGTTTCTAACCTTATTTGTTCTTTCTTCCTGCAGGTATAGTCTGGCGGCGCTTGGAGAAGAGTTGCTGTGTGCACACCTGGCGGCGGGTTAAGGATGCCTGCGACCACGATGAAACTGGCCGTGTAGAACTTCTGAGTTGGTGTCCGAGCTGAAAGTCAGGTAAGGCGTGCAGTCAGTGGTTGTATTCCACGGCCCAGGTAAGTGCACTCTGGTCGATCACGGATGTTGTCACTGCGAGCAGGTAAGAGACACGAGCTATGATTCAGCTGGCTCTGATGGAGAAAATGGGTAAATTGCGCCTCTGCGATGGTTTGGCTGGATATGCAGGTAAGATGCTTCTCCAAGATGATTTGCTAGGAGGCAGGTAAGAGGCTTCTCTGAGATGGTTGCAATGGAAAACAGGAAATATGCTTCTCTGAGATGGTTTGCCGGGAGGCAGGTAAGAGGCTTCTCCGAGATGGTTGTACTGGAAAACAGGTACGATGCTTCTCAGGTGGCAGTGAGCGTTACGCTGCTTAGGCAGAATAACGCAAGCCTAGGCCTGTGGGCAGGGCAGGTTTAAATAGCCTGGTCCTGGCCATGCCCCCTTGCTCTGCTAGATAGCTCCACCCTGCCACTCACAAATGATGCTTCACGTGCAGCTTCATTGATTCCTATGGTCACATCTGGCCCAGATACACGTGGTTGACTGATATGTGATGGAATGGCACGTGCCCAAGGGAAAAAGTGTACAGAGCACACTTTCTTATGAGCCTGGCGCCAAAGGCGCCAGGACTGGGTCCAGCTGGACCGTTTAGGGGATGTGAACTGTGGTTTCTGTCCAGTGGCCATGACAGCACTCCCCCTCAAGGCCCCTCTCACAATTGTCCCTCCTCCTGGCCTTGGTTTGGTGGGATTATTATGATGAAATCGTCTTACTATCTGTGGGGCAGGGACAAATTCACTGGGCTCCCAAGTTCGTTCTTGCGGTCTGTTGCCTTTCCAATCAATTAAGTAGTACTATTTGGATCGTACTACCTTGGAATCCAAAATGTCTTTGGCTTTGTATTCCGGTTCCCCTTCTATGGCAGCTGGTTCAGGTGGTGTTTCAATCTGAGTATCTGGCTTCATTAGTTTCTAGACAGAGACATGGAATACCGGATGGATCCGCATGTTAGTTGGTAAATTTAAATTCATGGCTGCAGGATTAATAATAGCCTTGATGGGATAGGGTGCTAAGTACCTGGTTCGGAAGGCCCGGGGTCCTTTCAATGGGATGTTCTTGGATGCCAACCAAACTTTATCCCCAACTTGGTAATGTGGAGCTTCCTTTCGGTGTCTATCTGCAAACTTTTTCTGTTGTTCTTTAGCCCTGGTTAGTGTCTCTGTAGCCCTTTTTAGAGTTTGTGAGATAGTTTCATGTAAGGTTTTGACAGCTGGCATTTCCAAATCGTCAGGAGAGTCAAAGACGGATGTTCGGATGTGGTGACCTTGGACTGTATGAAACAGGGTCTCTCTGGTGCTAGTGTGGACTGAGTTGTAGGCAAATTCCGTTAACCAGAGAAGGTTTTTCCAAGGTTCCTCAGTTTGTTGCAGCATGCACCGGAGGTATTGCTCTAAGGTCTGGTTGGTCCTTTTGGTCTGGCCATCGGTTTGGGGATGGTGACTTGTGGACAGCTGGACGGTAATTTTGGCTATTTTGCAGCATCTCCTCCAGAGAGCAGAAACACATTGTGTTCCGCGATTTGAAATTAGCACCGACAGGAAACCATGTAGTTTTATAATTTGCTCTAAAAACACTGTGGCGAGTGCGGAAGCAGTTGAAAGCCCCTTCAAAGGAATAAAATGGGCCATCTTGGAGAACAAGTCTACAATAACCAGAATTGTATTGAACCTGTTGCAAGAAGGTAGGTCGGTGATAAAATCCATCAACAGTGTATGCCATGGTGCTGGTGGTACCGCTAAAGGACGTAATTGCCCCACAGGGCTTTGTTTCTGAGATTTGTTTTGGGTGCACACCCTACAGGTGGCGATGTATTGAGCAATGTCTTTTCTCCCGGTTGGCTTCCAGTAGCCCTTTTGGACCTTGGCCCGAGTCTTGGTGATTCCAGGATGCCCTTCCACTAGTGATTCATGGTAATTTGCTATTATCTGCCTTTGCAAGGTTTTGTCTTGAAAATATAACCTTTCTTGGAAATAAGGCAAATCGTCCTTAATGGAGTATTGCCATTCCTGTTGTGCAGTTGGAGTCATTTGAGATCGAAGATCAGTTTTTACTTCTTCCAAACAGGAGGTTGCAGCGATTTGATTCTGAATCCGTACTTCGGGTATAATGGCCACAGGCTCGGAGGTTGCAAAGGTTTCCTTGCCTTTGCCAATACGGGATAGGGCGTTGGCTTTCCCATTGTGCACCCCTGGCCTGTATGTAATTATGAAATCATAAATCATATTCTGCAAAGAAAAGAGCCCAGCGGACCTGGCACGACGATTGGGCCTTTGCTGTCTTTAGATATTGTACATTTCAGTGATCTGTAATAACCGTGACCGTGTGCCTGACTCCCAAAAGATAGTGTCTCCATGTCTTGAAGGCCCCTTTGATTGCCAGTAGTTGCTTGTTGGTAATTGCATAGTTCAAATCAGGTGCAGAGAACATACAGGACCAGAAGGCTATGGGATGCAGTTTTCCAGTATCCAGATCTTTCTGTGATAAGACGGCTCCCATGGCAATGCTAGAAGCTTCTGTTTCAACTACATTTGGCAGATCAGGATGGGGATGCTGCAGAACTAGTGCTGAAGTGAAGGCCTTTTTCAGTTCCTGGAAGGTCTTTTCTGCCTCAGGAGACCAAAGGAATATTTTATTCTTCTTCAGTAAGGAAATGATTGGATGGACTATTTGCGAAAATCCAGGAATGAATCGTCGGTAAAAGTTAGCAAATCTGAGTACGCTTTGCACCCCTTTGATGGATGTTGGTGATGGCCATTGTAGAATTGCGTCCACCTTGCGGGTACCCATATGAACACCTTCTGGGGTAAGCAGGAAGCCCAAAAATGTGACTTCAGTGACGTGGAAAGAGCACTTTTCCAATTTGGCAAATAGCCAGTGTTGACGTAGCTTTTCTAAAACTGCTCTTAAATGGATGACATGTTCTTCCTTGGATGATGAGTAAATGAGAATGTCTTCAATGTACATGAGTGCACAAATGTCTAACAATTTGTGAAGTACATCATTCATGCTGAACTGAAATGCAGCAGGTGAATTGCATAATCCGAAGGACATGACCTGATACTCAAAAAGCCCGTACTTGGTTCGGAATGCTGTTTTCCATTTGTCCCCCTTTTTTACTCGCACGAGATGGTAGGCCCCTCGTAAGTCCAATTTATTGTAGATTTGGGCGTTCTTGACTTGATCTAGCAATTCCAGGATAAGTGGTAAAGGATACCTGTTCTTTATAGGGATTTGGTTCAGTGCTCTTTAGTTTATACAAGTTCTCAAATAACCTTCCTTCTTAGGTACGAAGAATAGAGCTGAAGAGGCAGAGGACTTAGACGGGCGGATAAAACCGTTAGCTAGGTACTGGTCCAAGTAAGATTTCAGATGCTGATTTTCTTGCTCGGTTAGAGCATAAATTTGACTGCATGAAATTTGTGCCCCCGGCACCAGATCGATTTGGCAGTTGTAATGCCTGTGAGGCGGGAGGGTATTTGGGTGTTCCTTTTGGAACACATCCTGATAATCCCGATATTCCAGGGGTAAAGAGCCAGAAAGTAACAAGATGGATTTGGTTTATAGTTCATTGATCTTCTCTTCTTGGTGGAAGCAAACGTTAATGCATTTTGGAGGAAAAGTCAGCACTCGTGTTCGCCAGTCAATCCTTGGGTAATGTGTTTCCAGCCACGGCATCCCTAAGATCATCTGGAACTGTGGAACTACAATAAAGTCGAAGGTAATGTCTTCTCGATGGCCGCCCTGACATATCAGCATGACTTTGTTGGTTTGTCACGTCACAGGGTCAGATGACAGTTGAGACCCGTCCACCACTGTGACGTTTTCTGACTTGAGCTTTTGCTGAAGAGGAAGGCCTATTTGTTCGGCCAGATTTTGATCAATATAATTTCCTACAGCGCCACTGTCAATATATGCCTCCAAGGCATTCACCTTTGTGGGTTGCTGATGGTTGACCAAAAGTACCAGGATGACCAGGTGTGAGGTCTGTACAGATTCCTTCTTTTCGCTCGACAAGTGGACCCCTACACTTGCCGGGCGCTGGAGTTTTCCTGATCTTGTTCCTTTTCTTTCTTCCTATTGTCAGTTGCTCCTACACTTCTTTTGGGGGGTTTGATGGGGCACTCCCGAAGGAAATGTCCTGCTTTTCTGCAGTGTAAACATAGTTGTTGCTGCCTCCTCTTCTCCCGCTCCACCTTGGAGATATGGGTGCGTATTCCTCCAATCTGAATTGGTTCTACTGGTTCATGGGTTTTGGCTGAATTGTCCCGTGGTCGCACATAGACGGACCTCCCTTCATTCCTTGAGTGGTCCATTCTTTGATTTTTCAGCTGGTGATCTAGTTGTACCGTCAGATTTATATACTCTGCACATCCTTCAGGAGGATTAACCACTTGGGCTAGTACATCTTTTAATGGTGTCCAGTCATATTTTCGAATACAATATTTTCGAAAGTCAAAATGTTGAAAATATTTATTCGAAAATAAAAATGTCGAAAAACAACAAAGTCGAATTTTTTTCGATTTTTTTCGATTTTATGTGTTAATAATAAATATTTTATTAAACTTTTTTTTTAAATAATTAAAGGTATATCCATGGGGGGTGGGGGTGATGGGGAGGAGGGGGGGGTTGGGGGTAGGGGTTTGGGATGTTTTTTTTAATAATTTATTAATTTTTTAATATTATATTAAATATTTTTTTAAAATAATTAAAGGTATATCTATGGGGGGCTGGGGGGGATGGGGAGGAGGGGGGGGTTGGGGTAGGGGTTTGGGATGGGGGGGCTGGGGGGACCCCCCCATAAAAAAAGTTAGTATTTGTGTAAAAAAAAAAAAAGTGTTTTGGGGTTTCGATTTTTTTTTCGACATTTTTTTTTCGAAATTATGACTTTTCCTATTATATGTATGTGTTTTCGACTTTTTTACATTCGACATTTTTTTTTCGACATTTTTGCTATTCGAAATTAAGTTTTCGACTTTTTGACTATAAACCCTTTTAATTCCCCACGCAAACCCTGATAAAAGAGCGTGGTTCTCTTTTCTTCTGGCCAATTTGTCTGTGCCACGAGGTGATTGAAGGTGGCGATATAGGTAAGCAGGTCTTGGCTCCCCTGTCTGAGGGACAACAGTTTAATGTCCAGGACTTGGCCTTGGGCATGTCTAGCAAACAACTTTTCCATTTCTAGTTGGAAATCCCCAAAGTATCGGAGCAGAGGATCATCCTGGTTTACTAATGGCATCGACCAGTCTGCTGTGCTTTCTCCTAAATAGGAAAGGACGAAAGCCACTTGTGCACTATCTTTTGGAAAGGCCCCAGGTCGACACAGAAAGTGAAGACGACATTGATTCATAAATATTGCATATTTGTTTGGATAGGCAGTGAAAGGTTCAGTTGGGGCTAGTGGCACTACACACAGAAGCATCACCTGGACTGGTGGTGATGTCTGTGATGTAGGAGGTTGTGACATCCCAGGTAGCGGAACCTGTCCTGTGTGTGTCTGAAGCATTTGCCTTGCCAAATCATCGGTTTGTTCCCAAGTTACAATTAAGTCCCTTCGCAAAGCACTGGTCTCTTGTCTGGAAGCATGGACTTCAGCCCACAATTCCCCTAGTAATTGGTCCAGCTGGTCTGTTTCAGAGGTTTCCATAACGCCCAGGCAGAGTTTCAGAGAGGCTTTGTGTTCTGTTACGCTCACCTGGTCTCTGCAGGGGCGTTGGGGCATGGTTAGGGCCCTCCCTGGATTCGGCTGCCCGGGATTGGTTCTTACCCCCAGCTGCTGCCAAGTATACTGTTCTGGATGCTGGTACTGCCCCTGCGGAAACACGAGAGGCAATGAGAAGGGTCTGAAGGTATCGTGACTACCCTCTGACCTTTTGTGCCAAAATGAGGTAAGTAAGCATTTACCAATATGGGCTCACCTGATATATAGTTAGGGTGAGCTATCCATCCTGCTTCTCTTCAGCAGGGGCCCTTCAAGATGACCCAGTTGCTTCACTGGTCCATAGATGTGGCAGCCCAGTCCGGCTGTGACCGAACCACTTTGAAGGTAGGAGTCGTAGTGATGATTATTGTTCATATAAGTATTAATGTCTTGTCACATGATTTAAGTTTGTACTAATGTCTCCTTATCCCTTATAGGTGATGGCAGCCCAACGGAGCCATTGCGCCGGTGGAGGGCTTCATAGTGTTCCCAAGAAGATGACTAGTTGGAATCTAAAGGTAAGCGCTAGATGCGATGGCGCTCGACCTTAGCAAATGTCTCAATTAGGTTTCTAACCTTATTTGTTCTTTCCTCCTGCAGGTATAGTCTGGCAGTGCTTGGAGAAGAGTTGCGGTGCACGGACCTGGCGGCGGGTGAAGGATACCTGCGACCACGATGAAGCTGGTCGTGTAGAACTTCTGAGTTGGTGTCTGAGCTGAAGGTCAGGTAAGGCGTGCAGTCGGTGGTTGTATTCCACGAGCAAGGTAAGTGCGTTCTGGTCGATAGTGGATGTTGTCACTGCGAGCAGGTAAGAGACGCTTCAGCGACGATTCAGCTGGTTCTGATGGAGAAAACGGGTAAATTGCGCCTCTGTGATGGTCTGGCTGGATTTGCAGGTAAGATGCTTCTCTGAGATGGTTTGCTGGGTGGCAGGTAAGAGGCTTCTCCGAGATGGTTGCACTGGAAAACAGGAAAGATGCCTCTCTGAGATGGTTTGCTGGGAGGCAGGTAAGAGGCTTCTCCGAGATGGTTGCACTGGAAAACAGGTAAGATGCTTCTCAGGTGGCGGTGAGCATTACGCTGCTTACGCAGAATAACGCAAAGCCTGGGCCTGCGGGTGGGGCAGGCTTAAATAGCCTGGTCCCAGCCACGCCCCTTGCTCTGGTAGATGGTTCCACCCTGCCACTCCCAAATGATGCTGCATGTGCAGCTTCATTGATTCCTGTGGCCATGCCCGGCCCAGGTACACGTGGTTGATGATATGAGATGGAATGGCTTGTGCCCAAGGGAAAAAGTGTGCAGAGCACACTTTCTTATGAGCCTGGTGCCAACTGGATCCTTTAGGGGATGTGAACTGGGGTTCCTGTCCACCCATCCTCATCACCCCTCAAATACCCAGAGATTGTTTGATTAGTTTGACAAGTGCCATGTGTTTTTTAATATGTTTTTATCGCAAAGTTAGCAGACTATGAATGCAGTCCGCAAATCCAACATGACTTCCGTTTCATAAGTCTTGACGCACCTCACATTTTTAATTGGCCAATCGGCATTTTCACCTCCGAAGTCCACGAACAGATCATAGACATCCCTGTAATATTTGAGAACATTTTAGATGTTAAGAAGCATCCATACATATTTTTGCATTACAAGCAGTGGTCGAAGTGGGCCGGAGCAGTTAGGAGCGGTGCTCCTCTACTTTTGTTATTACGTTTTACTGTTCCTATACTTTTATTTTAATAAGAAAGTGTTCCTGAATGGTTTCATTTGAATATCAAAGTGTAGGAAGAACTTTGCTCTATGAAGCAAATTGCACTGAGAATGGACATGTGTGGCTGGCTGACATACCCTGGAGCAGAGGTTTATTCTATTTATTTTTATTTATTACGTTTGTTACTCGCCCAGACCCGCGGGATCACAGCGAAAATTCAATAAGTTGAGGCATTTTTATATAGTGTTACAGTTACCATCACACAGAACATATTTAACTAAAATACAAATAACTCATGTGATCACATTTCTTATACTCAATTCAGTTGGTCAATGTAGCAGGTCACATATTATTTGAACACTAGTTACAAGAGGCGAGCCCTAGAGGAGCATGAAGGACATGGGCTTCGTTAGCTGTTTAGATTCAAAGAGAGCGGTGACCCAAATCATTCAGTTAGGTTAATATTTTTTAAATAACCAGATTTTCAGAGCATTTTTGAATCTTAGTAGGGAGTCCTCATTTTTGATACTAAAGGGTAGTGTTTTCCAGTGCGATGGGGCTAGGACTTTGAAGCTGCTCAGGTTGGGGAAGGCGAGAGTTGGTGTGCTGCTGCATACTGGGACCTACTGTGCTCTCTTCCCAACTGGGGCCTTGCCCTGGCATGGTGCAGTTTGTTGCAGTGCATTGCAGTGAAAATGCCCCACAAAGCGTGCATTCTAGAGTTAAGGACCAGTTCTACTACAAATGCATTGATGTTTTGCTGATTTCAGGGAACCGTGTCATGTGTGACGGTACTGAAATCTGGTGCAAGCGGTGGGGTGTCCAAATGTCATGTAGCCAGTAATGTCTGGAGGGTCCTAACAGGTAACTATGCTAAATATGGTGCAGACTGGTAAAACAGTGTTGAATTGTATAAGGAACAATGTTTTGCCAAGCCAGAAACCCACACATTTTCACTTTTATAAATATAGATGTGACAATGGGAATTTGAGCACTTAAGTGTGGCCACAGGGTATTTAATGCCTATGTACTTGTTAACCATTTCAATAGTTAGTCATAAATACTTTTTTTAAAGTACCAGGAGCAGAACTCCTATTGGTGAAAGTGGCCATTAGTGCTGAAACCACACTTAATATTGTATTACCTTACAGGGCGCCATCAACAGACCCTGCCTTCCCCAACCTACTGAGCATAATATTTTTATGATCACATTCGTTCACATGTTGGAAGGTGAAGGGACTGTTTTCGTGAATTACACAGATGACACGCAGCGCATTAATCCCATCTCAGGCTCGCATTGTGTTGAGTAAATCTATATTAACAAGATATACCAATGACCCAAAATTGGATGGAGACTAATATGTTAGCCCTCAATAGTTCCAAAACAAAACTTATGCTTGTTGGCTGATCTAAACTGAAGAAATTGGGTCCAATATACAGGAGTTTTAACATAGATAGTTGTAGTATCTAAGTGAAAAGTAAGGCCAAAACCTTAGGTATTGTTCTTGATAAGAACCTTAAAATGAAAGCACATGTGAACAGTCTGGTTTCGTCATCCTTTTATTTCATCAAACTGTTTCGCCATCTTCGACCTCTAATTTCTGAGAACAATTCGGAGACACTACCAGGCCTATCATAAACTCCAAACTGGATTATTATTGCAGCTTGCTAGTGGGAATCTCTCAAACTGACCTTCAACGTCTACAGGTCGTCCAGAATGGGGCGATGAGGGTCATCAAGTGCCTTCACAGGAGGGACCATGTGATGGAGGCAAGGAGGAGTCTTCATTGGCTCCCCATACAGGCCAGGGTGCAGTTTAGGTTATTACTTATAACCCATAAATGCCTTGTGGGCCAAATGCCATCCTATCTAATTGCAGCCATTGTAAAAAAAAAGAAAACAAGCACACGGTCATTAAGATCGGATAACACCAACCTCCTTAACACCAATACTAATAAAGCATGCAACGCAGCATTTAATATAGTGGCCCTGCTAGCCTGGAATACCCTAATGGCAGCATTGAGAACCATAGACTTGAGGGAGGTGTTTAAGAAGACATTGAAGACCGAACTTTTCTTCTAGCCCAGGAAACAATAGCCTTTTCACTGATCGTACATGATAATATTATTTCTTAGGTCTGCCCCATGTTGTCTGGTTCTTTGTATGTTAATCAGCGCCGGTAAACCTTTGGGTATCAGGAACGCTTTAAAAATGTACAAACATTACAAATATACAAATAAATACGGATTCACTAGGCACTTTATAAGTGGTTAGACTATTTATGTATTTATCATTTGCTGTTGGTGTGGCACAAAGACAGTGGGCCTCATTACGACTCAGGCGGTAAGGGGTTTACGGCGGCGTAAACAGCGCCGACCCTTACCGCCTGATTCCGAGATCCCTTAGCGCCATGGAGGTTTTAACACCTGCTTTTAGCAGGTGTTAAAATCCATGGCGCTAAGGGACCTTGATGTTAATTACGCCACCGTAATTTACGGTGGCGTAATTAACGCCTTCCCCACTCCCATTATGCCCTATGGGGCAAAAATGGGAATGGGGAAGGGTAAATGGGGATTGGGGACTTACCGCCCCGCCAACCTCGGAATGGGGCGGTAAGTCCGCCAACCACCATGGCAGACTTATCTCAAAAGTAAAGTGAGCTGTAGAACAAGTTACACAAAGGACCAACAAATACAGTGATTCAAACAAACCCTTTCTCAAGGTTTCTTGGTAAAAGAATATACATTTATTTACACAGTCATTTGGAAAACATTACACTAGCAAGAGCAGCTCAATATCATATACTAATATACTACAAATACACAACCAATAATTTAGTGATCAAGTTCAGCTCCCCTGAAGTGGGAGCAAAATGGCACTTCAGTTACTTTTAAAAGGGTTAAAAAGACAAGGTTATAAGAAATACTTTCATAGGCAGGGCAACGGGTTTCAGTTAACTACAACCAGCAATTCAGTTCATAGGCTTGGGCCAAAGTCAATGGTTCAGAGTCTTTGTATAGGACAGCACAGTTCTGGTAGTAAACAGTTAAGTCTTTGTCACGGATCTTAGAAGAAGTTTGTCAGACGAAAAGTTAGATGTTGGTTTAGAGAGGACAAGACTTCGAATTTGGGACAGTTTCACAAACTTTCACCTTAGCTGAAAAGATTTCCGGACCACGTTCGCACAGTACCTTTAAAGTGTAGAAGAGCTGTAGCTGAGGCAGTTGTTCCTGGCAGTTCGAGCAGATCTCGCTGTTCCTGAGCTTCAGCCATGGGGACAAGAAGGAGGAGGTCGGGAGGTTCCTGCACTACCCAGGGAAGAGGCCACATGCTCGGCAAAACATCGGTTTAAGGTGTGAGTGCCTTAAAGTCCACAAACTGGTATCCTGCCCACTGGCTATCCGATCTTCCACAGCACTCTGCAGAAAATTTGGTCAAGAGGGGACGGTGTCCAGCTGGCTTGCGAGTTGTTTGTTGCCACCAAACTCAAGGGAAGAAGTTAACCTTGAAGGGCTTCTCTGTCGATGGAGTTTCAGGCAATTCAGACCCACAGCAGGGCTTAAGCGGTCGTTCAGGAGTTGTAGCAGTCATCTTCCTTCAGCACGTCTTTGGTTCTTTCGTTCCAGTGGTCGACTCTGCTTTCCTAGTCCCAGAGACCTGCTTTCAAACAGTTTTCCCCCATTTATTCCAGACTGGCTGTCACTCACACAGCAGGGTGGCTGTCCTTGCCGGACAGCTAGCCGGCCTATCACGCTACAGTGCATTCAGGTCTCCTAGGAGACTAAGCACAGGGTGTTTCGGGCACCTCCCTAGCATCCTGTCCACCCCAAACACTCAGGCTCCAGAGGAGGGCTTCAGCACTGAAGCCCGCCAAAGGCCAACAAACAAAGGGTCCAAACCTGGTGTGTGGCGCAGAGACAAACACAAGAAGGACCTTTCCAAAAAGAAATGGCACAAAAAGTTGACCGAAGTCTGTTTTTACAGATAGGTCTTGGGCCCATTTTAAAAAACATTGCTGACCCCATATTTAGCTACCGTGGTTCGTGGTAGGGAAAAATCATGGTAGTTTGATCTAAACCACTGCCACCAGCCATTTCAAGTAGGAAAGGGTAACATGTGACTGTTACATGAGTGTTTTGACTCAGGGGATGCTTAGCAACCCCTCCAGCACTCTATAGGAAGATAGGGTTTATAGTGATATTGCCGAATTACATTATGTCGAAAGTCATAATGTCAAAAAAAAGTCGAAAAATAAAATTTCAAATGTTTTTTTTTGTTTATTTTTTGTTCGAAATCGGGGGTTCCCCCCAACTCCCCTTTTTTCAATATTTTTGTTTGTTTTACACCTTTTTTTTAGTTGCAGAACCCAAAAAACCATATAAATAAAAAAAGAAAACATTCGAAAAAAAAAATGTCACTTTTCTTTTCGACATTAGGACTTTCGACATAATGTTTTTGACTTTTTCACTGCACACCAGAAGCTAGTGTGTGCTGGGTCTGTAAATATAAAGAGACTAGTAAAGTCAATTTAACTTTACATGCACTGGGAGAGAGTAGTCAGTCCCAGAGAAGGTATTTAAATCTTGGGAAGTCTGAAAGATACCCCTGTGCCACTGCACTGAAGGTGTGGTGTGACACACAGAAGAAGATAATGCCTATGGAGTTGTTTTAAAACTCCATAGCCAAAGAACACACAAGTAAAACACACATCAAAATGCATGGTGGAGTTAGAAAAAAGGCTCACACTCTTCGCAGGGAAAAAATCTAATTCTAGAAATCCAGCAAAGTTGCTGGGGGTCTCAAAAGGTAAGGGAAATTGGCACATTCTTGAGAATTTGCCCTAAAATCATGGAGGTCTTGGGGCTTCCCCCATCATATATCTGCTGGGCTGTGGCCAAGGCATTGGGCCTCATTACACGGTAGGCGGTAGGGATTTACCGGCACCGGTAAAATACCGGTACCGGTAAATCCCTGCCGCCTTACTACGAGGTCCCTTAGCGGGTTGGAGTTTTAACGCCTGCTTTTTGCAGGCGTTAAATACCAACCCACTAAGGGACCTCGGAGCTAATTACGGCACCGCAAAATTGCGGTGCCGTAATTAGCGCCTTCCCCATTCCCATAGAGCCCTATGGGGCAGAAATGGGAATGGGGAAGGGCAATGGCGGAAGGGGGATTTACCGCCCCTCCAACCTTGGGATGGGGCGGTAAATCCCCTTTCCGCCAAGGCGGTGCCGGTATTTTACCGGCATGAGCCATGGCGCTAATAGCGCCATGGCTCACCGCCTACCGTGTAATGAGGCCCATTGTCTCTTATTCACCTCCCCCTTCCGGCTGACCTTCGATTTGTGGATACTCCTCCTCTCGCTCCGACAACTCACCTATATCACCGTCCAGGGTCACGTTCTCCTCCGCTCTTTGCCTTGGGACATGCCCTTTGTCGCCCCCTGCTCTTCTCGTTGCTGTGTTTCCCCATCTCTTTTAGGACTCTTTTGAACCAAAATGCATTTCTGGCGATTGTTTCATGCCCTCTGCTTGCTGTCACCATACTTCCTTCCATCCGGACGACCCTCCATGGTGCGTGGTCATAGTGCATTTCAAGCTTTGACTTTGTGGGGTTTCGTAGCACCAGCACTTGGTCACCCACTTTGTGCTTGGATTCTTTTGCATTGCTTCTGTTGCTCATATGCCTGTTTTCTGCTACCCTCTTAGCTTGTATGTGCTCTCTGTGGAGATCATCCACGCTCCTGTCAGGGTGATGTGGTATTGATGAGTTTACCATTGTCCCGTACATGAGATCTGCAGGGTGTACGTTTGTGGAGATGTGAGGCGTTACTCTGTAGTTCTGCAGGAACCGGTACTGGTCAACTCGCCATGGGCTGTTTTGAGCCCTGGAGATTCACAATACTTTGTTAATTGTTCTCATGAATCTCTCCATGTCTCTATTGGCTTGTGGACACAGGGTGTGATGTGGTGGTATTGGATGAGTAGGTAGTCCAAAAATCTCCTTATTATTATTAGTCCGCTGGAATGGTGGCCCATTGTCGCTCTTAATGTACTTGGGCAGTCCGTGTGTGGCAAACCTTTTCTCGAGTGCTGGGATTACGGTTTCTGCCACTATTGAGGTTATTATCTCCACCTCTGGGTACCACGAATAGTCATTGATAGCTATTGGCAGGTAAGGTCCCTCCTGTACTGTGCAGAAGTCAATGCTGATGGCTTCCCATCTTGATGATCCACGCACTGCTGATAGATTGGTTCCAGGTTTGGTGATGCTCCCGTTATTTAGCATGGTTGGCAGAATGTGATGATCTCCTCCATATGGCATCTATATGTGGGAACCACACGCTGTGTCTTATTCTGGCCTTTGTTCTGACCATTCCTTGATGTCTCTCATGGGCGAGTGTTGTGATTCTGTCTTGTAGACTGATGGGGATTATTATTCTTGCTCCCCTCAGGATCAATCCCTCGCTGGTGATGGAGAGCTTCTGCCATACTGGTCACATTCCAGTGAGAAAGTCCTTGGCTGCGAGTGTGTGATTGTGTATGTGACAAAGGAATGATTTGAACCTCCCACCAATATTGTGTTTTCCACAATGTCACAACATGGGTCGCTCTGTGTAGCCTCCACGATGTCAGCCATGCTGATTACCCTGGGCTTCATGGTATTGAGGATCTGGCAGATGTGTTCCTCCGTCTCTTCTGACTCATACACTTTGCAGAGGCTTGCAGCCCTTGGATGCCTGGATACAAAGGGCCTCATTACAACTCAGGCGGTAAGGGGTTTACGGCGCCGTAAACAGCGCCGACCCTTACCGCCCGAGTACGAGGTCCCTTAGCGCCATGGCGGATTTAACACCTGCTTTTAGCAGGTGTTAAAATCCATGGCGCTAAGGGACCATGGAGTTAATTACGCCACCGTAATTTACGGTGGCGTAATTAACGCCTTCCCCACTCCCATTATGCCCTATGGGGCAAAAATGGGAATGGGGAAGGGTAAATGAGGATTGGGGACTTACCGCCCCGCCAAGGTCGGAATGGGGCGGTAAGTCCGCCAACCACCATGGCGTAAACTACGTTTACGCCATGGTGGTAAAGTCACGGCCCAGGAGGTAACTTACCGCCTGGGTCGTAATGAGGCCCAAAGTCTGCAAGGTAGTCCATACCTGCCTAGTCTGCCAGATCTAACTCATAATGTTCAAGGTTTAGTAGCCATTTCCAGATTCTGGCTGAAGGATGTGCTGATGATGCAGTGAAGATATCGGATCAGGGGCTTGTGGTCGGTGTAGGTTTTGAACTTCTGACCATAGAGATATATGTGAAAGTGTCTGCAGCCCCACAGAACCGCTATGGCCTCTTTCTCAATGTGGAAGTACCATTGTTTGGTCGGCATGAGGGCACGTGAGGGCTAGGCGATGGGTCTAGTCTCACCCTTCTGGGATTATTGGACTAGGATTGCCCTGAGTCCCACAGGTCTCGTATCCATGTACAGTGTATGGTTCATGGCTGTGTCCGATGACAGTGATGCCTTGTTCCGTTCAAGGGCTTCCACACACTTGGGGCTCCAGTCCCATTTGACAATCGCTCTGCTGAGTTCTCTGAGTGGTTCTGACATGGTTGCGAGATTGGGGATGAACCTGGCACAGTAAGTGGCCTGCCCAGAAAACTGCGTACTTCCGTGGGGGTAGTTGGTGGAGAGGCTTCTTTTATGTCCGCCACTTTCCGGGGATCAGCAGAAACACCTTCTTTGTTAAAGATGTATCTGAAGAATGTCATTTCCTCTTTTAGGAACTCATACGTGTTGCGGTATATTGTGAGGTCTGCTGTCTCCACTCTGTTAATGACCATTTCAAGGTCGTGCATGTGTTCATCTCTGTCGCTGGCATGAATGAGAATGTTGTCGCTGACATTTATCACACCTGGGATGCCCTGTATCGTTTCTTCGATCGCTTGCTGAAAAATCTCAGTTGCCGATGTTATTTGGAAACAGAGTCTATTGTACCGCCGTAGGCCCAGGCGAGTCACAAAGGTTGTTATGTACCACGAGTCACAGTACAGCTTCAGTTGATGGTAGCCAGCGGTGAGGTCAAGTTTGGAAAAGATTTTCAACCTTGTGAGGTCTGTAATTATTCTGTCCAGGGTGGGGGGGATGTGTCTTTCTCTTTTTCTAGCTGGGTTGGGTAGGCACATGTCTAAACAGATCCGTACCTTTCCTGGTTGATTGGGTTTTTTCATGACAGTCATTGGGGATACCCAGGCCATTGGCCCCATCACCAGTTCGATTATGCCTGCTTTTTCGAGTTCCTGTAGTTCCTTTGCCACCAGGTGCCTCATGTGGAACAGAGTCCTTCTGAGTTGCACTGCCCATGGTTGAACTGCAGGATCAATATGTAGTTTTATTAACTTTCCTTTAAGGCATCCAATGCCCTGGAGGTTGCTTGGGTGCTTGGCAAGTAGGTTGGTGATGTCTGTAGAGTTAGTAATATTGCAGATGAAGTATATGAGGCCCAGTTCCTCAGCTGATTCCCAACTGAGTAGGCACTCGATGCCTGCATTGACGACATAGATATTCAATTAGTACAGTCCTGAATCACCCCCCTACCGGAAGCAGCATCTTTCTGCTGTAGGCAAATGGTAAGGTCTCTGTGTGTTTGAGCTGTGGCTGGGGCTGTAATTTTCAGAAGAAATTTATAGGCATGGCGTTCACCGATGCTCCTGTGTTGATCGTAATCATGGTTTCTTGGCCCTGTATATTTACGAGGCACTTGGTTCATCTCTTCCTCTTTTTTGGGGTCATGCCTCCTTGCTCCAGTGCGGATATCAGGTGGATTTTTCCTTGCCCTACTTCCACCGCTGTTGCCACTTCTTCATGTTTATCCCCAGACTCATCTGTTGATGAGTTGTCTCTGGTTGCCACAAGTGCTTGTCCACTTGCTTTTTCTTCCTGGCGAGGGTTTTTTGCAGTTGCTGTTCTGTGCATTGGGGCTGGCCTGAGGATCTGCAAGCGTGTGCGCAGTGGTCATTTCTGCCACATGCTCCGCATTTGTTTTTCTGTGCTGGGAAATTTCTTTTCCCATGTTGCGCTCCTCCGCACCGTCCGCGCTCGGTCGGCCCTGGGATTCTTGATTGCCACCATGGAGAGTTGTACATTTCAATGTTTTCATCCCTTGGGGATTGGCATTTTGTGATCTGCTTTATAGTGGCCATCATTGGTGCCATTTATAACTTCTGCAAAGTGGTGCCCATTTGTGCTGCTCTTGCGTGTGATAGCTCCCTTTGGCGACCATATTCTTGTATTTTCGCTAGGGTGATTCCTTTCTCACTCATTATTGTTCTGTGTATTTTTTCAGAGCACATTCCATTGATCCTTTGGCGCCTTATCTCCTTTTCGACATTGTTGAATTTGCAGGATAGTGCTAATAGCCTAAGCCTTGTGTGGTAGGCATCAAGCATTTCTTCTTCTGCTTGCACCATGATGCAAAAGTTTAAAGTTTTGAAATCAGGATTTAGTTGTGACATGAAGTGCATCATTAGGGTATCTTTTTCCAGTTGATATACGTCTGCGCCATCGCCCACGGCCAATGAATTAAAGATGTGTAGCACGTCATCACCAGCATTGAGAAGAAGGTGTGATCTTAGTTTTCTTGGGGTCACACTCTTGCAGTCCATTGCCATCTCAAATTATTGATGCCAGATGGTCCAGCGGGGCTCTACTGATGATGGATCTGTGTATGGGTCAACAGGGTCAAGCACCTCTGTGGCTCCCCCTTGGTGTTGAGGTAATGGCACAGGTGGTGTTGTGGCGCTGCCATTTTCGCCGGTGTGCTGGGCTTTGGTGTAGAAAGTTCACTGGCCATGTTGGGGCACTATGTGAAAAATGGCACCCGTGTGGTGGTGAGCAATTTGTGTTTGCCCGTCCTCACCTGTAGGTTGCTGCAGAGATGCTGTGCTTCCCGTGGGGTGTGGGTTGCGGAATCATTGTCTGTCCCTCATCCACGTGTGGAGGAGGGGGCCCCCTTCGTGCTTCCAAAAATTGTTTGTGTAGTAATCTATATGGCATTGATTGATTGCGTTATCAGCTGTGTGCGTATGTTCTAACACACGTCCTCATCACCAGTGTTGGATCTTCTGCTGGGGTGGCCACCGGGGGCTGAGATCGGCTATGCCGTGCATGGGGCTTTCTCATGTGTAGTGCCAGCAGCATAGAAAAGACACAACACACCATTTGCCTTCCGCATCCCGAACAGCATGGCTTCCGGCTGGGCGGGTCTTTCTTATGCATCTCACCTCACCACGCATGCAGGACGTGAGGTGGATATAAGAGCCATTACACCAGTTTAAGATGGCACTCCCATTCAGGATAACAGATCATGAAACTGTTGACCTTGGTCCTCTGACTTTTTGACCACATGACATGGTGTTGGGGCCTGGCCTTTGTGTTTCAAAATTACGAGCTGATCAAGGAATGATTACATGTTTTCCTGATGAAGTCCTGTGAGAGGATGGAACGTGTGGCAGGGTAATACCATATCATGGGCTATTTAATTATTGAGCGTTATAAACTATTGTTCAGTTGTCTTTTTAACTGGTATGGTTACTAATTTTAAATAACATTGAAATGTTTTCAGTACTCTTCGGACCGAGTGCCTGGGTTTTTTGTAAAAGATTCCCTCGAGCTGGTATAGTTTGAGCGTTGTTTTGAATTCCTATGCCTTGTTGTGTGGAAATATAGAGGGGTGCCTTTACCCCACCTGGAGGCACCCACTACATTTGTTTGAGGCTGTGCTCTGTTAAAAGTCAACGTTTGTTATATATATGTATTTTGTGTTTTATGGCTGGTTTGCCAAAATAACACATTACTGCAACAACAACAATTTCACTCATAATCATTGACCAGTTGTTCAACTATTTGTTCCAATTGTGCTCTTCATTGTAGCATAGTCGTGCTTTTGAATTCATTTTACAATGTGACATAGACATTGCAGCATGCTGGAAAGATAGGCCTCCTATCCTGAATACCTTGGTGGGAGTTGTAGATTTTAGCTGCAGCCAATTTCAAATTTCTTACAATATGTATTCTGGTACCTTTAGTTCAATCATGCATAATATAAAGTATGGCTCTGTGCAAAAGAAAGGTTCCCCCAACCATCTGGCTTATGTTATATTAGAGAGTTACCAGGACATAAATTTAAGGGGTACTGTTTCCAATGGTTCAAAGGGAGGAAGCTTCAACTGCTGGAGAAAAAGTAGCAGATCCCAAACTGGCAGGAAAGCCTTCCTGGGAAGTTTCTGTAATGCAAAACTATAATGCAGTCGTTTGACCATCAGTTCCATTGTTGATAAAGCTGAGCGAGGGTCCCTGAAAGCTCTTATGGAGGATTATTGTGTTCGAAGGGTGCCTGTCATGATCCCTAATTTGAAGCCATCTGCCAAGAAGTCCATATTTCTCCAGACGTGTCCTCGGGTAAGAAACACATGCCTTTGCTCTGTCTGCATAATGAACACAAGTGCCCTGTATAGGGCTCCAAGGTCCATGGTCTGTGGGACATCAGAAATACTGCTCTGGATATCCCCATATCCAAGATGGCATTCAATTCAGGTCCCAAGCCATCCATCATAGGTGTTGTAGTGTCTATAGAGACAAATCCAGGAAGACAGTTGGTTAATGTTGTACCAAAGTGGGAACTGACTCTGCCAAACTCATGGTTTGGAGAAGGGGAAACCATGTCATCCTGCTCCAAAATGGCATTATCAAAATCAACCAAGCGGATTCCTTGAGCGGTTTCTTGAGAACTCGGGAAAGCAGTGGAAAAGGGAGGGACATGCAGAGCAACGCTTTTATCCATGTCCTTAAAATCCATGAACCATGCTCTGGTGCCCCGGATGGAGGGCTGTAGAAAATAGAAGGAGGGAGTTCACCATGGACGAGAAGGGTTTCATGTACAGACACCCACTGACTCACAATTTAGCTGAAGGCCTTTGGGCAAAGCAAAAGTCTACTGATGAAGGGAACGTCCTGCTCAGGCGGTCTGCCCTGTGATTCAGCTCTCCTGGGAGATAACAGCGCTCAAGTTCATCAGAAGAATCGCTGCCCAGAAGAACATCTGGTCTGCCACCTGATACTGGGAGTGACATTTGGATTGATGTAAACTTCCACCACCTGATTATCCATCCTGACTAGGACCCACGTTCCTTCTAGCTGCTGTTGAAAATGAAGTAAAGTCCTCAAGATCGCCATTAGCTCTCTCCAGTCCAAAGGCAGCTGGGCATCCCTGGGGAATATCTTTCCTGGACCTCATGGTTTATGGATGCCCATACCCAAATGCAACTGCAACAATGCAGCACTCATGAGAGGCTGCCTTTCTAGGCAAAGAAACCTGCAACAGCACAGCCTCACTGCCCTAGGTCACCCTCAATTTAAGCATTTTTCGCAGCATCCCTGCACATGGTGACACAACAGCACAGCCTGAGTGACCCAGCGAGTGCTTTCTAGCATCCGCCGGGGTTGTCGGTCCCTTCCCCATCCAGTGCCCACAATGGTGTGGCCCCAACAGGCACTGTGAGGAGCACTGCCCCCTGCTTTGCCTGGTGTCTGCTATTGTGCAAATCCAATTGACCTCTATACCCAAACAGGAGCTCACAAAAGTGTGGCCCCAGGCGGTGCAGGAACTGTCTCGATACTCCTGTGCCTGACGCCAGCAGCGTGTCCCCAGTACAGCAATATTTCAAGAGGACGAACCTTAATCTAGCCATGCAGCTCCTAACAGCCTGCAAACCCGCCGCATGTTAGCTGCAAGCAAGGTATCGTTCAAGTGGCACAAATACACTGGTGGAGTTAAGCTTAGTCCAGCCCAGCACCAGGACCAAAACGGTAACTGTGTGCCACTCAAGAAACATTAGAGCCACCAATGGCATTCGTGTGCTTGATTATACGAGAGATTGATCCTCGAAGGCACAACATGTACAAGGTTCGATTCCTTGTTAACATCAGAATGCAGTAGGCATATTAACCTTTGATACATGATGTTGCAGAATAGAGTAGGTGTTCATAATAGGATGGATCTGAGGTCAGTAAAACATTCTAAATAGAGGAAAATTATATGTCCTGTCAATCTACACATAATGTGCTTCATCACATCATCTGGGCTCTGTGTAGACTCACTGGCTGCTGTAATGCCGAGTTGTGCCGCATTCAGAACTTTGCTAACAGGGGAAGTGGCACTGCTATTTGACCTCCCAAATGGTGACTCCGTGCATCCTCTAGTGCAGCTCCTGACAGGATTAGTGATAACACTTAAAGGAGCTGATCTGATCTGTCTAAGGGATCATTCAGGAGTCAGTATCTCGTATAACAGACAGCAATGCTAGGTGATAGTAAGCACTACAGCAAAAAGTCATTAGGGCTCTCTAGTTACACGACAAGGCAGGTCTGGTTGTAGTAGATCATGCTATTAGGTATCCTGAAGCAATTCCTATGAGGACTGTTACAGCTCAGGCTGTTGCTAAGCCCCTGCTTGGTATTTTTACCAGGGTAGGTTTTCCTAAGGAAGTCATCTCTGACAGGGGATGTCCCACTGCATGCAGGCCATGTGGAAGGACTGTGCAGTGACTTACAAGTTCTCAACTGCCTATCATCCACAGACAAATGGATTGGTAGAGAGGTTTAACCGTACAATGAAGAGCATGATAGGTGCTTTAGAAGAACCCCTTAGAAGAAAGTGGGACCTTCTACTGCCATGCCTTCTATTTGCTTATAGATAAGTCCCTCAGGAGGAGTCAGATTTAGTTCCTTTGAGCTTCTCTATGGCCATCCAGTTAGAGGTCCCTTGGCGCTAATTAAGGAAGGGTTGGAGAGTGCTCCTTCCCCAAAGCTAGTGAGTGTCACTGCACTGACTATGTGATAGTTCTCCAGAGAATGTCACAAATGATGGCAGAAGCATAAGATACCTTGAAAGAAGGTCAGGCTCTGGTGAAGCATTGGCATGACCAGAAGGCCAACATGGTTGAGTTTACTCAAGACCAGCATGTTCCAGTTATGGTACCTACAAGGCAGAGGGCTTTACAGGACAAGTGAATAGGACCCTTCAAGGTTGTGGGCAAACTTGGAGAGGTCAACTATCTGATGGATTTAGGCAATCCTAAGGAGGCTCCCAAAGTCTTTCACACCAACTGTCTAAAAGCTTATGTCTCAAGATCAGAAGTAAGAGCTCTGCATCTAGCTTCAGCTCATAATGAGGAAGAGAGTGAACCTCTACTTGACCTACTCAGAGGACAGCCTTTAGATGAGAAGATAGAAGGAGTCAATCGTTCTTCTGATCTGACACTGGAACAACAGGAGGAGTGCAAGTTTCTGTTAAATCAGTTTGCCTCCCTGTTTTCACTATCACCAGGCTTGACCCCTTGGGGCCAGCATGATATTCTCACTGGTGACTGTTTACCTGTTAAAAGCAGAGGTTACAGGATGTCAGATCATATCAGAACCCACATAAAGGAAGGGGTCAACAAGATGTGTGATCTCGGGGTAATAGAGCCATCTACAAGTCCATGGTCTAGTCCAGTTGTACTAGTGCCAACGGCAGGATCCAAGGAGTTGAGATTCTGTGTGGACTATAGAGCTCGTAATGCAGTCACAAAGACTGATGTCCATCCTTTACCAAGGACAGATGAACTGGTGGAAAAACTTGGTTCAGCAAAGTACATCAGTACATTTGATCTCACTTCAGGCTATTGGCAAATAGCACTGACAGACCATGCCAAGGAGAAACTGCATTCTCAACCCCAGCCGGCCTCTACCAGTTTAAGGTAATGCCTTTTGGACTAAAGAATGCACCTGCAACATTCCAAAGGATGGTTAACCAAGTTCTGAATGGGATGGAGGACTTCTACATGGCATACTTGTATGACATTGCAGTGTTCAGCCCTACTTGGAAAGAACATGTTGACTACTTAGGATATGTTTTGCAGGCTCGTGAGCAGGCCCATCTCACCATAAAAGTGAGTAAGTGTCAAATTGGTCAGAGTAAAGTGGTCTACCTTTGACATGAGGAAGGAGGAAGTGAAATCAGGCTTTTGCCTAGCAAAGTACAAGCTGTACAAAACTGGGCCACCTATACTACTCAAACCCAAGTGAGTGCCTTCCTAGGCCTCATTGGTTACTATAGGAATTTCATAGAGAACTGTGGGGTCATAGCCTCTCCCTTGAGTGTGATCTCCACCCCCCAAATTTCCTAAAAAGTTCAGGTGGAATGAGGAGTGCACTTAAGCATTGAAGGACTTAAGAAAGCCCTTTGTCAAGCTCCAGTCTTAAGAGCTCCTGACTGCAACCAAACCTTCATTGTGCAAACAGATGCTTCCAATACAGGTATAGGTGCAGTTCTGTGTCAGATGGATGAGAAAGGTAGGGAGCACCCCATCTGCTTCATCAGCAGTAAGCTGAAGGAACCTGAAACAAGGTTGGCAACCATTGAAAGAGAATGTTTTACTATTGTGTGGTCACTAAAGAAGGATCTACTTTTGTGATTTGGACTGATCACCAACCCTTGAGATGGTTGATCAGCCTGCAAAGGTTTGATTTTACCATTGAACACAGGTCTGGGTGTCACCAACAAAATGCTGATGGTCTCTCCAGGATGTTTGACCACCTAGAGTAAGGAGATTCATCGAGGAGGGGATTCAATCTTTGTGTCCCTTAGTCTGGGGGGGACGAGTGTTAGGGAGAATTCTCAAGAATGGGCTAATTTCCCTTTCCTTTTGAGAGCCCCGGTAACTTTGCTGGGTTTCTAGGATTTAAATTTTTACCTGGAAAGAGTGTGAGCCTTTTTTCCCACTCTTTCCTGTATTTTGATGTGTGTTTTACTTTTTTGTTCTTTGGATTGGCTACAGAGTTTTAAATAAGTCCATATTCATCATCTTTTTCTTGTGTGTCTGTTAGGGAGAATTCTCAAATGTGCTAATTTCCCTTACCTTTTGAGACCTCCAGCAACTTTGCTGGATTTCTAGGATTTGATATTTCTACCTGGGAAGAGTGTAAACCTTTTTTCCCACTTCCATGTATTTTGATGTGTGATTTGCTTTTGTATCATTTGGTTATGGAGTTTTAAAACAACTCCACAGGCATCATCTTTTTCTGTGTGTCACACAGCACCTTCAGCGCAGTGACACGGGGGTGTCTTTCAGACTTCCCAAGGTTTAAATACCTTCTCTGGGACTGACTGACTACTGTCTCCCAGAGTCTGTAAAGTTAAATTGACTTTACTAGTCTCTTTAAATGTACTGACCCAGCACACACTATCTTCCTATAGAGTGCTGGAGGGGTTGACTAGCCTCACCTGATTCAAAACACTCATGTAACAGTCAAATGTTACCCTTCCCTACTTTAAATGGCTGGTGGCAGTGGTTTAGATCAAACCACCATGATTTTTCCTGACCGCGAACAACGGTAGCTAAAAATGGGTCAGCCATGTTTTTCAATATGGTGCACCAGACCTATCTGTAAAAACCAACTCTGGTCGACCTTTTTCGACATTTCTTTTAGGAAAGGTCCTTCTTGTGTTTGGCTCTGCGCGCCAAACCAGGTTTGGTCCCTTTGTTCATTGGCCTTGGGTGATTGGCCGGCTGGATGTCCGGCAAGGACAGTCACCCTGCTGTGTGAGTAACAGCCAGGCTGGAATGAATGGGGGAAAACTTTTTAAAAGCAGGGCTCTGGGACTAGGGAAGCAGAGTCGACATCAAACACCCTCCCCATAATGGAAGAAGGGAAATATAGGTGAGACTGCACTTGGGCAACTAAATTCCAGGGCATGGACTGTACCTTGCTTATGATGAATATGCCAGGCGTGCAAGACCGTAACTGGCATAAGATGACATATGCATATGAATACATATATGAGGCTTTACTGTAATGTAGAGAAAGTGTTATGACCTATTATGGTTCGGTTCTGCATGATTTTGAGCCTGCTTCATCCTGACTCCAAAAAGCCATATCAAGTCAGTATGCCTGTTACAATGTTTAGTAAGTCAAACAACCGTTTAACCTGATCTCATAGCTCTTTAAATTAATGTTGCTTACTATAGCGTTGTGCATGCCACTTCCAGAGAAACTGCTAATGTGACATCACTTCCTTTGATGCCATGAAGATCAAAGGTCATGTAATGTCAATTACTGTGATACCATCAGTCTTGTGATGACACTTCCCATTATGTTTAACAAATCAACTGATCTTTTAGCTATATTGCACCATTGGACAGATAGAGCTCCTAAATGGCCCCCATTCTAGTAATCTTGAGGAAGAATGGGTTTGCCATTGTAATGACTTATGCCAGTTGCAGTATGTCTGTAATGTCGGGGTCTTTCTGAATATTGGTTGATTCCCCTGTGGAGAAGTAGCATTTTCATTCTTGCATTTCTATTACAAGCGAATGCGAAGCAATCACCAAAAAGCGGAGGAATGACTCTCAATTACGGGCATTTCGAGCCACAGAATGCTCGCTGATTACTATTAACCTTACGTATTCGACAGGCCAGCCAGATGGGAAATGAATTCGGCCAGCTATTCATACTCAGGCAATGGGAACAGACAATGTGCTGTCATTTTGGTCTCATAGGTGTCCATGCCTTTACAATGTCTAGGTTTAAAGGGAAAAAAAGCGTTATACTAGAAGTCCCTTCAACATTAATTTGATACGTGATGCCAGTTTCGACAATGCTAGTCGTGAAGGGTATGATTTGAACAGGGCACGGGAGTGGCAGTGCTAGCTACACCATTATTATGTGTCTATATGGCAGCGACAGGGAGCTCCATGCTCTTATTGTACTGGCCTTTTGGGTGTCAAAAAATCTACTTATTTGCTCAAATGAATTTATACTTATTTTAATGATCCTTTTTGTTTATATGTCGCAGTGAGAACCATTTAATCTGTTTTGTATTTGAAGTTTGAATGCTTAACAAAAATGTAGGTACACGTCCTTACGAAGTACAGTTGCTGAAACTTCCCTAAACGTGCCCTACATAAGGTCCTTGCAATTCTGGACAGGTTCGACCCCCTGTGAAACTCCTGTGGGTCAAATTCCACCTCGGTCTTGTGAGTCCGTGCGACAAGAGCTCTACCAATCAAATAGAGGTGTTGATCCATCAAATACGTGTTTGACAGCGTCTGATAGCGCAGCTTGCTTTCTGCTGCCTTTATGGGATTTGGCTCACAGTTCCACGATATGGACGAGATTCAGGGTCGTCTTGGAAAGTGTTGGAAAACTGTTGGATGACTTTGCTCGATGTTTGTTATGTTTGTGTTGGTTTTGTACCTTCTTGTTTGCTCGTAGTTGTTTGCCTTGTTTTTGTCATTTCATGATTCCTGTTTAATACCCTTGCTTCTGTTTCTGTTTTTTTAGACCCTCTCTCTTATTTCCCAATACTTTACCCCTACTTGCCTATATACACATTGTTAAAAACCCAAAAAAGAAGGGCACTGTGGTGCTGTCCCAAGATGAAAGATGAGCACCTATAACCCTCACTCTCTCCGTTTACACTGATTTTAGTTTTATTGCAGCAGTGTTACCTATCCCCTTACACCACGACTTATGGAATCTCATTCACAACGTTGAGGAAACCCAATTGATCTGTTTAGCAGAGCTGACAGTTCCTGCTATACAAATATATAAATACTGGAAGCCCTGGTGTTAGCGCTGCCCAGTGCAGAAACCTGCCCTGTTGTGTAACTAGAGAGCCCAAATTACCTTTTGCAGTAGTGCTTACTGTCACCTAGCCCTGCTGTCTTTTATATGAAATACTGACTCCTGAATTATTCCTTAGACAGAGCTGATCAGCTCCTCTTAGTGTTATCACTAATCCTGCCAGGAGCTGCACTAGAGGATGCAGAGAGTCACCATTTGGGAGGTCAAATAGCAGTGGCACTTCCCCTGTTAGCAAAGTTCAGAATAGAGCACAACTGGGCATTAAAGCAGCCAGTGAGTCTAGACGGAGCCCAGATGATGTGGATGAAGCACATTATGTGTAGATTGACAGGACATATAATTTTCCTCTATTTAGAATGTTTTACTGACCTCAGACCCATCCTATTATGAACACCTGCTCTATTCTGCAACATCATGTATCAAAGGTTAATATGCCTACTGCATTCTTATGTTAACAAGGAATCAAACCTGTTGCCTAACGAATTTGGAGGGTCTAAGGGTCCAATAATGTTGATTCCTACCCTCTCAAAAGGGACTCCCACCACTGTGAGAGGCACCAAGGGTACCACATTATTGGCTCCACTCTTGCCAGATGTCTGACAAGTGTGACAGCTCCTACAGAATTTATCTACACAAGACCCCACCTTAGATCAGTAGAAATAAAGAGAAAGTCTTTCCTTAGTCTTCTTGAAACTCAAGTGAGCAGCCAAAGGAATCTCATGGGCTAACTGTAGGAACTGTTGTCTGCTTTCAAGAAGCACTACAAGTCTCCTGTAGTCCCCTGGAATAGACTCAGTAGGTTCACTGTAGAAGAGGCCATCTTCGCAGTACAACCTGTGCTTCCCTGGCTGTTTCCCTTCCAGCTGGGAGGCTGCCTGTTGGCGAAGACCTTCAAGAGTGGGACACTCTCTTTGACATCGGTTCAAGTCTGCCCTACAGGGTCCACGTTCTGCCAGTAAAGACTGCAGGAGGTGGTCTGCAGGATCCAGATCTCCAACAGAAACAAGGTCCTCTTCCAGCTCTGATTCCTCAGCAGCTGATTCAACCACACTAGGTGGTTCCTCACACTCAGCCTCAGCTGGTGTGAGTCACAGGTGTGACTTTGGACAGTCCTCTCGGGGATGTCCTTGTAGGTAGCACAGGTGTGCTAACTGGTTTCTTCCTGGAGGCTTTAGGTTTCCCTTTTTCCTCCTTCTTCTTAGAAATTGCCGTCAGTAAGTCCTGTGGACTGGAGGTTATATTTCCTTATATAAGTTCCCCTGTAGAGACTCTTAAGGTGCTCTGTCTGGCCTTCCTTGTTTGCTCCTGTTTCCTTTTGCTGGCAGGCCTGGGGGTGTTTGATACAACTGCAAGAGTTTTTAAGTCATTCCCCAACAGGACTATCCCAGGTACTTCACTCTGCACGCTTACAGGTATCTTGACAGTCATGTTATTGCTCTGGATGAGAGCTGGGAACTGTGGAAGCATTTGGAAAGGGCCTCCAGCAAGCTTAGTGAGGTATGTCGGTCCCTTAGCAACATCCTCTACCTTGAAAAACGATTCATCCACTACAGTGTTTCTGATGGCAGGGGTCTCCTGAACATTCACAAGAAAACAGTCTTTGTAAAACTCTTTAGTATTGTCTGGAATGGAATTATAGACATCTAAGTTCTGTTGTTCCCACAGACCCAGGGACACTAAAGAAACAATGGCTGAGACGTTCATGGGTTCCTCAACCAGTCGGTGAAAGTTTCCACTTGCCATTTGAACTTCTTCCTCTAGGGAGAAGGCTAAGGAGACAGTGTGGTCCCCTGAAGGTTTACCCTTACATCTGGGATCCCCTTTCACATGGTCAGTGCCGCCCTTTGAAAACAAAATCAAAATATCGAGGCTAAGTACCCCAAAAGGAAATACACCAAACACAGGTTACAAAGGAACATACAAAGTACTTTAATTTATACTGAATTCAGTTACAAAGAACAGAACAAAATCAGATAGCTATCGGCCCTCAGTGAAACACAGCAAACTCAAGGGTGGTTCAGTGTGTTAGATGGGAGACGCCATACATTATAATTCATTGCTCTTTTATACTATTTGCGAACACGATGTCCAGCCCTACTTCGGGTTAATATTCCTCTAATACCTTACTGATCTAGGGTTCATGTCGATTTCGCATATCCACATGTAACTGGTTTGCCTTTAATACATACGTCAACAAGCCTACCTGGTAACTGTGTATTCTGGGATTTCCCATGCAGGTCTTCTCAAACATTAATACAATGTAGTTAAACAAGTGTTCTACGTTCAGTATTTGAATACATTGTTCTCAACACATGCTCGCGGATTAGTTTCATTGCACGAGTTATCCTTTACACACAGGTCAATGAAGGACAAGGGGGCTCATTACGATCCTGGCGCTAAGGGATTACCGGTACCGGTAAGGGTACCGGTACCGGTAATCCCTTAGCGCCTGATTACGAGGTCCCTTTGCGGGTTCCCACCTTAATGGCTGGGTACACCAGCCATTAAGGAATGGACCTGCAAAGGGTTGTAAGAGGATTCAATTCAACACTACAGCTAAGTCAACGCCTAGTCTATAATACTGAATGAAAACCCTTATTGATATATCTTTAGGTCCAGTTCATGCGTTCTGGATGACTACCCCTATATAACACCCCTCTCTTGGAATCCCCCTGACCCCACTGAGCCAAGAAGTAGTTCTGTTTTGCAAGTTTAAAAGGTTTATTTGACAATTTAAACAATAGGTATATATATCCCACTTTATAATAAATTAATAATTGAATAGCACACTTAATCTGATATGATAAAAATCAACAACGGAGAATCTGGCACTAACACGCTTCTCTATAATCAATAAGGAGTTGAGATGAAATGGATAAGGTAGCACACTGGTAAATAGGAACAAAAGAAGAAGGTGGTACAAAATGCTTTATAGAGTTCAAATGGAGGCAAGGTTGAATGAATGAAATGCCGTATAGAAATACTCAATATGATTTCAACAAAACAATGTAATCACTTTTCTCTGGTAATTCCCTCCCCCCCCCTTAATGCAAGGCAAGGAAATGGAAGGAAACACACAGTTCTCAGAAATGCAATCAAATGTGATTCAGTTCAATCCCAGCAAGCTTACAGAAAACAGATAGGAGTTTTGAAAACACAGGCCCAAATGCTTTGATATGTGCTAGCAATGGATGAGAAATATGCTGGAAATGCTTTTTAATTCCCTTTTAGAGGTTCAGGATGAGTGGTATCTAGTTAATATTAGTCCAGGCTCACACTAGCAATGAGGCAGGGATAGTTAGCAGGTTAAAACGAATTTCTGGCAAATGGAAAGCAAACAGCACCAGTTTTTACATGTGAAGAAATTGCAAATCGCGGTAAAATTCGCGGATGCGTGTTCCGCGATTGCGGTAAAACTATAAGGGCTAGGAATGCGGTTCTTGGTTCATAGAAAAGCCACGATTCTAAGCTTTCAAATAAAAGTTATTGCAAGTCTCTAGCCCAAACGGTTGCGGAGATATGAGTAATTTAGTAAAGGTCGTTTTTGGTTTTGTAAATTTTAAACGCACACTTTTTCAAAATGACAAGTGACAAATTTTTGCAGCTAGAATGACAGGTGACAGCTAGGAGGCAGTTCTACTTAGGTTAAATAGATTGAATTAGATGAATTTAAACTAAGAGATGTGTTCTGAGTTTTGCTAAGTACTCACAAGAGATTTTGAACAGGAAAGCGACTTGGTCACGGACTTCAGTCTGGTCAGGTCTTTCCGGGTTCTGCTCACAGCGCCTGGCCTCTGGAACTGCTCACAGGGGTCTGGTCTCTGCTAGGCACCGGTTCTTTGGGTCTCTCTGCTCTGGATAGATTGAAGTCTCTAGTTTGGCTTTCTGGAGTTTGATGGAGGTAAGTATGGATTTTTCCGGCAGAGCTTTCAGCGGCAGATGAAAAATGAATCTCTCTATGTGTCCTGACTCTCTGCTTTTTATCTGTTTCTTGAGAATGGGTGTGTGTGTTGCATCACTAGACTTGCCCCTCTCAATCGTCATTGGTCAGCTTTCATTCGTCCCCTTGATTGGGGGAATGAAATGAAGTGTCATCATGATGAGGTCTGTTTATGATACAGAGAACCCACCCCTGTCAACTTTACACACAATCTATATCTGACCTAAAAACATATTTGCACAGGTACACATTTGTTTAAAATTACATATACATGGTGTGGCTGAATTTAGCCATGTCTATGTCCAAATCTGCTCATTCTCGGAGCTTGCATTCAAAGAGTGTACATAATTGACTTTTTAACTGCTTTTCCAATTTCCGACATGGACCCAACTTTACATACATGTGTGCAGGGGGTAGGGACATTAACTGATGAAGTTTCAGATTTTTAACATGCACACATTTAGAGTAATATCCACTTTTCCGCTAAAACCCCCCTGAACATACCACCGGTTCCTACCACGTCTTAAACTGTGGGCAGAAAAATCACAAGAATTATGGTATCATTTATAAAATGTTCACATGTCCGCTCTATGAATTACCCCCCTTTTTATAAAACCATATCCTTGCTGCAGGGGTGTGTCTTTTCAGGTCACATGGTACAGAAACCAGTCTTTCCAGTTTCTGCCAAGCCAGCTTGCTTCTCACAGGCAGTGCTCCTCCCAGCTTCTCCAGGAGGAAGCCACTTTTTACGACGTCTGTAATAAAAAACCTTTGCCTGAGTGGAGAGGGCTTTGTTCACTCTCTGGCAGAGCACAGGAAATTCAATTATCAGATAGATGGCATATCCTTAGCCTGGGCAGCAAAAGGAAGGTTGGCCTGGGAACACAGTGGTGACTCAAGTTTCACTGCTGATGGGTAGTTGCTAGGCAAAATCAAGTTCCTTAAGCCAGACCTTCAGCTAACTTTTTGTTGCTTTTAAAATAACTTGTAATTTTACACATGCAGCTAGAATGCTGATTCTAAGCGCAAAACTATGACATTTCAACAGTTACAAAGGCATGTGACACCAAACATAGGTCACTCATTTAATTTAACATTTTCGATTTTGGTGGTTTTAAATCCAGTTGTAGTTAGGCTTAAGCTGCTGACTCCATAGCATTTTTGTTATAAGCATTGTTTTTGGGCTCTTCATTTCCCAGATTTTGTAGGCACACAAAACTCCATTCTGCCAAATGTCTGCTGGTGTTCAGTGAATATTTTGCACATGTTGCAAGGTTTGAAATAGGCATTTTGCTTGCCTTCAGAAAAACACACAGAGTGGTTTTAAAACGCCGGCTTTTGGATAGTGGTGAGTACTGGTACTGCACTCATTTTTGGGATTTAAGAAATGAATTCCCCACACTTCTAGGTTGCATTTGGCAATCAGCATTGCCATTCCCAATGGTTTCAGACTACTGTGCGGGTAGTCCAATGGTGGTTTTAAAGCGCTTTGAAGCTAACCGGCGCTACTGTTTTTCCTTTGGCAACCCATTTCCCTCATGGCAACCCGGCCTTTCATTCTCGCACTGGTGGGTGGCAAGTGAGGCAACCATTTTGGTGGGCGCACAAACTGCACAGCTTTCCTGGATTTCGGCGCACATGTGGGTTTTCCGCCATCTTGAATTTCCTAAGCCCACAGCACCAAATGTTGTAGCAGGATAGCTTAAACGTGGGTCAGGACACCCTACAGGGTCCTTGGTGCTAATTACGGTACGGCAATTTGCGGTACCGTAATTACCGCCGTCCCCATTCCCATTATGCCCTGTGGGGCAAAATGGGAATGGGGAAGGGCCATGGTGAAATGGGGAAGTACCGCCCCGCCAACCTTGGAATGGGGTGGTACTTCCCCATTTCACCATGGCGGACTTGTTACAATACCGGCAGCAACCATGGTGCTAATAGCGCCATGGTTTAGCGCTGGGGTTGTAATGAGGGCCAAGGTCTCAGTTCACGACTCCAACAAGTGGACGGCAGGCAAGTTACATATTAGCTACATGCATAACATTTTCCAAATGTCTTTATGAATGAGGGTTTGGCCAGACCCACCTCTGGTTTAGCAACAGGGGTTACACTAGCCTGATGTGTTTTCGCATGTGGCTTAACCCTTTATGTTTGTGGTTCTCTTTTGGATTGGAGGAATTGGAATTTGCTTTATCTTTCTTGCGCTGTTTTCCCTCATCCTTCTTCTGAGTTGCCCCAGAATCCTTGTGAGTAGCTCTGTTGGCAACCCGCAAGTCAGCAGCCCTTGCTAACTTCTTTGTATCAATTTCCTTAGAGTCAGCCAAGTACTGTCTGAGCTCAGGAGAGCGGGCATCATACATAGACTCCAACATAAACAGATTTATCATACCTTCATAAGTGTTAACTCTGTAACCCTTAACCCAACCGTCTACGTTTTTAAAACATTCACACACCCAGCTAGCCCAAGGGGTACCATCATGGTTTTTGAGGGTTCCAAACCTCTTAAGATACTGGGAAGGAGTTTTCCCAAACCTAGCTATCAAACCTAGTTTCACACTTTCATACTTCTCTTATCTCCATTACTACATCAGATGCAACTGGGGGTAGCCTAGATAAAAGCCATGGAATCTGCTGATTCCCTGCAATTTCCTGAATCCCATGGTTATATTCAAAAGTTGCAGACCAATCCAAAATATTAAGCTTAACCTCATACATACTTACTGCATCTTTGGGCATGCAAGGCCTCTTAGGACTGGAAGACTAGTGGAGAGAACCATTCTCAAGAGACAATTTCTGCATTTCAAGAGCATGTTGTAATTCCATTTCCCTTAGTTTAAGTTCTTGATGTTTACTTTAGTTTGGGCTTGGATTCTTTTGAATTCTAACGCAAGTCTCATCTTCTCAAGGGAGACAGGGGGCCTATTTACCATTGAGGCGGAACGGGTAAACGGGACCCGCTAAAGGAGACAACCCATTAAACCCGTTCCGCCTCATTACAAGCTCCCCTCACGGCACCGGTAAGTAACGCCTGGTCAAACTAGGCATGCTTATCGGGTCCCGCGAGGGGAAGAAGGAGCAAACAACAGGCCGCTCGTAATCAGCCCGTTGTTTGCTCCCTCCGCCATTCCCATTCAGCCCTTTGGGGCTGAAATGGGAATGGGGAAGGTCTGGGTCCGAGTTCCTGGAGGGAGGAATTACCAGGCCCTCCGAACTCGGAATGACCTGGTAATTCCCCATTTTGGGAACCCAGACCCGATTTTGGGCCCAAACTCTGGACTCAGTATTGGACCTGGTGCAGCCCCTGTGGTAAAAGGATGGGGCCTAAGAGAAGGTAGAGGTAAAGTGAGGCCTACATCTTTAGACCCCTCTGCCTCATCTAACTCATCAATAACATTTGAGTTGGACTCTGAAAGATTATCATCTTCATCATCATTTTCCAAATTTTCATCAACAATGGGCATATCAGACCTAATTCTTTGACTTTGACATTGCAACACATTTTCTATCAATTCATTCTTTTTGCCTTTAACAGTGAGGTTCCTAGCTTTACACATTTCTCTCAGCTGATTAACTGTTAAAGTGACTAGGGCCTCCTGTCTGTAGCTATCCATATCAGGTATTATAAAACAATTGCTTTTCTAATGGTGCAGAGCCTTGTGAGGGTTATTTGAACAAAGGTAAGAGCAGCACTCTCAATGTAATAACTATACTTTATCCTCACAACGTGCCACCAGTGTTAAGCAGAATTACATGCAGTACCCCTTGGGAACACTACACACAGTTAAGACTACAGGTGTAAGTACAATCTCACTTTTGGTACAAGCCTGTATTACACAGCTATGTGGTAGCAGTGGCTGAGCAGCCAGACTTAACTCAAGAGGGATGTGAGCAGTACAAGATGTTACACAAAGGACTTGCAATCACAGTAGTTCAAACAAACACTATTCAAGGATTCTTGGTAAAATAATAAACATGTATTTACACATTTAGTTAGAAAACATTCCCCTAGCAAGAAGCAGCTCAATATCACACTATAATACACTACAGTACACAAACAATATGTTTCTGAACAAGTTAGGCTCCCCTTTAGTGGGAGCAAAGTGGCACTTCAGTAACTTTCAAAAGGGGTAGAAAGACAAACGGTTATAAGAATTAAAGCACAAATACTTTCAGAGGAAGGGCAAATAGTTTCAGCTCACTACAAGAGGCAATTTGATTCAATAGACCTGGGCCAAAGTCAATGGTTCAGTGTCTTGGATAGGATAGCACAGTTCTGGTAGTAAACGGTTAAGTCTTTGCCAATGTACTTAGAAGTAGTTTTCCAGAAAAAGAGTCGGTTTAGGAGTGCAAAGTTGCGGCAGTTTCACAAACTTTCACAGCGGCATAAAATATTTCCACACCGTGTTTGCACAGTACCTTAAGTATCAGATCTTGCTGTTCCTGAACTTCAGTCACAGGGACAAGAAGGAGGATGTCAGGATGTTCCTGCACTGCCCAGTGAAGAGGCCACAAGTTTGGCAAAACGTCGGTTTTAAGATTTGAGTGCCTTTAAGTCCACAAACTGGTATCCTTCTCACTGGCTATCTGGTTTTCAACAGGTGGCTTACGATTTGGTTTTTCCTACCAGCTCAAGGGAAGAAGTCGTCCTTGAAGGGGCTTCTCTGTCAATTGAGTTTCAGGCAATTCGTCCTTGTAGCAGGGCTTAACCGGGAAAACCAATGGTACAGGAGTTGTAGCAGTCGTCTTCCTTCAGCTCGTCTTCGGTTTTTTCATTCCAGTGGTCGACTCTGCCTTCCAAGTACTGAGACCTGCTTTTTGAATAGTTTTCTCCGATTAATTCAAGCCCATTTGTCACTCACACAGCTAGGTGGCTGTCCTTGCCAGACAGTCAGCCAGCCAATCACACAAGAGTGCATTCAGGTCTCCTAGAAGACTAAGTACAGGGGGTTTCGGCGCCTCCCTCACATCTTGTCCACCCCAGACAGCCAGGTGCCAGAGGAGGGCTTCAGCACTGAAGCCCACCAAAGGGCATCATACAAAGGGCCCAAACCTGGTTTGGTCCGCAGAGTTAAACACAAGAAGGACCTTTCCTAAAGGAAACGGTGAAAAAAGATGACTGGAATCTGTTTTCACAGAGGGGTCTTGGGCGCCATATTGAAAAACATGGCTGACCCGATTTTTAGCTACCGGTGTGTGCGGCTGGGAAAAATCATGGTAGTTCATTCTAAAACCGCTGCCACCAGCCATTTCAAAAGGAAAGGGTAACATTTGACTGTTACATGAGTATTTAGACACATGGGAGGCTAGGCAATCCCTCCAGCACTCTATAGGAAGATAGTGCGTTCTGGGTTTATGAATTTAAAAAGACTAGCAAAGTCAATTTAACTTTACATTCTCTAGTGCGTGCTGGGTCTATGAATGTAAAAAGACTAGCAAAGTCAATTTAACTTGACATGCTCTGGGAGACAGTAGTCAGTCCCAGAGAAGGTATTTAAACCTTGGGAAGTCAGAAAGACACCCCTGTGCCACTGCACTGAAGGTGCTGTGTGACACACAAGAAAAAGATTATGCCTATGGAGTTGTTTAAAACTCCATATCCAAAGAACACAGAAATAAAACATACATCAAAATACATGAAAGAGTGGGGAAAAAGGCTCACACTCTTTCCAGGTAAAGTTAAATCCTCGAAATCCAGCAAAGTTGCTGGGGGTCTCAAAAGCTAAGGGAAATTAGCACATTCTTGAGAATTCTCTCTAACACCATCCATCCCAACTAAACTGCCCATGCCGTCTCAATTTCTGACCCACCAGGCCAGGGCCCACCAGTCCCCGACCTTCCACTCTCTTTCATGGTGATACACGTCTGACCCCCTTGCACTGACCATTCCAGAACACAAACCATAGAACTAACTGTGCAGCAGTATATACTCCCCAAACCCAACACATGTATGTTCGTATCATGAGGCATCATGGAACATAAATAGTACATCAAACCCCAGGTGGAGACACCTGGGAGCGGGACCCCGGTATCAATGAAAACCTGAATGTAGAGGTTGTAATGCACAACTATATTAGCCCACTAAGCATTTAGGGTTCATTGAAGTATGCAGGGACCAGACAGGAGGCAGGCATATATAAAAGGAAGTTAGCTGTATTTCTTTTACAGGGTAAGTTATGGGAAGAGGGTAGGAGCACAAGGTATAAACATCTTCATTCATCACTCTCCCATCCTGTGTGTCCCAACTGACTCCACTGGAACCTTGATGTAGTGTAGGTTCCAGTCACAAGGAAACATTCCGATACTTGCATCTGTGCACTCAATGCAAGTAGCATACTACACATCCCACCTCCCACATCCAGACATCCCCTCTCTTTATAACAGATACACAAACCAACAACAAGCACGGAACAGGAACTCACATCAAAACAAACATTAATCACCCTCCCAGTACAAACCACTTTCTCATCCATCTAAGCAACTCTACATTTACGTAACCGACGTTCCACAGCCATCATAAATATCACCAATCCAGAATATATCCAGAACTGCCTTCACTGGATCTCGTAATTGCGACTTACGAGCACAAACCACATACTAACCACATTCCATTACCTTCCAAGCGTACACACCTTCTACCGTGTCTGCCACACACGGTCCCTGGTCTGCCACACCCACAGCACTAACACACGCTCACATGCAACCAACCAAATACACAACTAACATTCTGTAACCTTAGCAATACACATAACATACCATACAACACCACCTCTCATTCTCACACAAAGAACCTGCAGATTGCACTTACACTCTCATACTCAATTACCCCAAGGAATTTATAAAAGTAGGAAAAGCAAGATAAAAGATACGAACTACACAAAGATCACATAAAACAGAGCAACTACATAGGCACAGCACATGAAAAGAAAACACTGTGACAGGAAGTTGGCCAAACAACCCATCACATGTAAATACTCTCAATTTATGGATATTCAAATAAATCATCTAACTCACAAATTATGGATCCATGTCATTTTCACACCTTACTACTTAACCGGCACACAACCATAGCCCGGCTCATATCCATTGCCCAAACATCATCACACAATTCATCCAATACTCAACTTAGGCTTCACATTAACTTCACTGAAATCACAATCCACTCCTATGGATTAACTAACTAGCATCATCTATGCTCTCAACACCTTGGCACTTCTACATCCTCAAACTGGAGGCACAACCCCTCTTAATGCATTTGCAAACGATTCCACTAATACATCTCATATATCACACACCCAAATAAATTGTGCCATTCACCACATTCACATGCATGAAACTCCAAAATACCATATTGCTCATGCATATGCTTCATCACCTGACTTAATGCCCTATATACTTCATACATTAATAAATGTCTTTAAAACTCTGTCACATTTGCTCATAAAGCCTTAAATAGACTGTGAGCGTAATGCAATGCACACCCAAACATCACAATCACTTTTAAACACAGAGACCGCATACAGAGATCCGACAGGATGCTGTCCTCCATGGCATCTCCTGCTCACTGTAGTACTCTTTCACTCATAGTTGATGGCAGGGAAGACAGATGACAGAACTCCGGAGTTCCGTACACGTGATCACGTTGAGGCCATGCAGCAAAGGACTTTCTTCTAGTGTTTTTCTCGTCCGAAGCAGTTTGGAACCCCATGGAAAGCCGCACTGTTACGAGCAGCTTTGGAATGCCTGGAAACGCAGCATCCACATTCCTTTCATTACATGGCTTCACCATACTCAGCCACAATGCTGCATACATCATCATTTACCCAGTTACTTCAGGCCGCACAGATCTCCTGAACAGCAACCGTATTAATGGTCACAGGGCACCTTCCTTAACAAAACAACCACATTTAAACACTTATCATTGAAGCTCCTCACACGCTTGATTAGTCCCACAGGAGCTAGTAATCACAGAGCACAGCGCGCTCCTTACACAGTTGCTTGAACACTGTTGGGCTGACTTTTAACACAAAATCACCAACTTTCCTTAGTGTTTCCTCAGGTGTACGTAGTGGTCCAAAAACAGCTGCTTGCCACTCCATAGAACAGCTCCCTGCCACGCACATCATGTTACTCAGCCACAGACAGCCCATTTACAGTACCTTTCTTTCTTGAGAAGAGAAGCATTTCCAACTCACCACTTCTCTGGCTGCCTGCAAGGGAGAATGTGTCCTCCCATCCCCAAGAGGACTTATGCCACATAGCATCTTCATCTTCACCACTGCCCTAGTCAAAAGGGTTTTCATGGGCACATTTTTCTTGTAACTCCTTTTCTCATTCACTTCTGGCGCCATCCCCTCTGGACTGCCAACTGCCATCTTCCATCTCTGGGCCCTCATTTAAAAGCATCCTCATTGCCACTCTAGCATTTAGGGTTCATTGAAGTACTCAGGGACCAGACAGGAGGCAGGTATATATAAGATGAAGTTAGCTTTATTTCTTACAGGGTAAGTTATGGGAAGAGGGTAGGAGCACAAGGTATAAACATCTTCATTCATCATTTTCCCATCCTGTGTGTCCTAACTGACTCCACTGGAACCTTGATGTAGTGTAGGTTCCAGTCACCAGGTAACATTCCGATACTTGCATCTGTGCACTCAATGCAAGCAGCATACTTCACCCACCTTCTCTAAATACCCCCTTCATGCAAGGATTTTATGTTCGCCATTGTTCTCATATTATCAGTTCCTATTGTGTTGCTTAGATTGTCATTTGTCCTGTTATTTACCATGGAGATGAGGCCACCAGGTGCCACCAGATCGACTGGGAAGCAGCGGCCAATTGCAGCCTGGCATCCCCTATAGATCAGCTGTGCCATACGGGCCCACCAATCCGCACTGTCATTTTGCACCATATGTAAGGACATCATGTCTGACGAAAATGTTTTTTATAATGTGCTGCCTGTGTACTTTTTGGCAGAGCGCTCTTGGGCATCACAGTTATTTGCTTGCATACTTCATTCTATATAACGTTTGTCATCCTTGTAACGTATCTCCTGGACTCATTGCTTGATGGGGCACAGTATCTTAATTTTTGCATTTTTATGAGGACCCTTGTTTGGGTGCCTACCTTCACTTTGTATGCAAACGACTTTGTTTTTAGCACTTCATGACAGAATTCTATTGCTTGTAAGTGCAGTAATAACACGTTGTGCAAATACCCAAATGAATGATAACAATGTTTTGAACATTGGTAGGATTATGAGATGATTTTCCATCCAGTGACCCTAGGCGTAACATAAACATCTCTGCTGTAAACACCTAGCTCACTAGGATTTATCATTGGGTATGGTGGAAAGGTGCAGAGTTTCACCAGGTCACTGCTTTACATCTAACCTGGGTAGTTCACATAAGCGTAAGAACAGGTTTTATATTGTGTTTCCGCTCATTTCTCTTGCGGGGCAATCCCTTTTTGACCATATCATACGTTTCTCATACAATAAATACTTTATTCAATCCTTGTGATCCTCTTTGCACTTCTATAAGTGTTGTTTCTGCACTGTGACAGCTGCTGATTAAATGCAGATAAAAGCATTTTCTGACATCGCTGATCCCAGTACATGATAATTGTTGTATTGCATAAAAGGAGTCTTAAAACCACTCTGCTTCATATAAAACACGCTGAGGATGTGTTGCTTTGTAAATGACACACATGTTAAGCAAATGATACATTGTAGTCGTTTACCCTGACATGCAATATAGGCACCATTTTTCAATGGTCGCTTGCTTGAGTCTGAAATCCCCATTTTTTGAGCATGGCATCAATTCAACGGATCAAATGTTTCTTCTATCTGCTGCTAGTGCCCATGTGACAATGAGCCACTGCCAGTGGTGGTAGCAAGCGGATTCTCAGGTGTTGCTGCGGCTACATCTGGTAGCCTTAAATGATCTCTATGCAGCAAAGATATGTGAGTAATTAGAATAAACAGTTTTCAAACAGACATTCAAGCTTTCTGAGCAGGTGGTGACATTGAATAGGGAGCATAGGCAAACAGTGGGGGCTTGGCAAGGGGGTGCAGCTGTGCTCTGACTCCAGGCTTTGGAGTTGTCAAAATAGGGTTGGCGGCAATGGGGCAGCTGGGCGTCTACTTTTACAATATCCTGCATACCGATCCCCTCTGTGCAATTGTAATCATTTGCACTGTGAAGTGCAGAACAAGCGTGTAAATGCTGGCATAATTTCCTGTACGCCTTTGTTTCTGCACTTCGCAGTGAAAACAGAGTAACACTGTCGGGCATTTATGCATGGCAGGTAGTGTTTACAATTGATTCCCATGGAATCTGCCTGCTTTTTGCGGGTGTAAAAAGCAGATGGATTTCATAGGGATCGATTAGTTTTATGCCAGCATGAACATGTCATGACAGTGTAAAACATAATTATTTTTGGAGGCGCAGCGGACAAGTGAAGCAGAAAACGTAACTCCCATTCCAGCCCCCCTTCGCCTTTAAAAACCACAAATATGCATCAAAGAAAAAATAATATTGTTAATACTGACTTGGCACACTACGTTTAGATTCAGTGGAGTATTTACCTCAGGAAGAAAAGAGTAAAAATGCTCTTTTTTTTATAGACACGCAATATAGTTCAAAGATCATCTTCCAGTCTTTACATTGTATAACATTTTTAACTAGGCAGTATGTAACAGACTTAGGGTGTTGAATTGTGCAATATTTTTAAAATGATAAGTACGACCACTCTTTGGTGGTGGGACCAGGCCTGATTTGCACATAGTCTTCCCCTTTTTGTAATGGCTTGGCATGCAAGGAATGATCTGAGGGGTTGCCCAGAGCGATGCCAGAGGTTCAGATTTATTCTAAACCTTCCAGCCATCACCTCATTTGTGCTGAATGTGAGTGAGCTTTTAGAACTGAGTACCTTGGGGTACACTGCACTGCCCAGCATGGAAAGAAACGCATGATGTCACAATAATCTTACTCACTGTATGTCTTCCGCTGTCATCAGCTTGTGGAGTCGCAAAACACATTAGTTTGAACTGGTCGACCTCTGTACAGTACCTCCAAACATGTCAAATTATATTTTTATGCAATTTACACTTACAGTCCAATCATCTCCCATATTCATTCGCCCAGCATTCCTTTTATGAATAGTGTTGACATTATATGTTTGTGTATGAATGGTGCTGGCAACTGTATACTTTGGTGGTGGACGAGGGCAGCAACAGCAAATAAGGATGACACTCATGGACGTCATTTAGTGGTCGCCAGGGGTCGCACCTCTGACCTCTGAGGTCTCCCTTGCTACCTCTGTGGTCTCCCTTGCTACCCTTTAAAAAGAAATCACAAAAAGTGTTTTTCTTTTCTTTTTTTTTTCAAAATTGAGGCTCGTGGGCTGTGGCCAGCAGCTTGTGGCTCTTTGTTTCTGGAATGGCTGGTTTTCTGATAAATACAGCGGTAAGATAGGTCAGTGGGTTGAGTGCTTGCTGCTGCAATGTGTGTGTGTGATCTGCAGGTTGCAGGTTCGACTCCTGGCAAGGTCAACTCAGGCTTTCATCCTGCTGAGGTTGATAAATGAGTACTAACATAGGTTGGGAGATATTGTATGTATATTTGTTCTATGTGAAGCGCTTTAGCGTAAGTGCTTTATAATAACACATCATTATCGTTTATTATCGTTTAGCCTTCAACGTCTGCTTGCATTCACAGTAATTTGGTATATGGTTCTATACACACTGATTTTAATGATACATATGGTGAGCCATTCTTGTATGACATGTATATCACTTTACATTGATAGCATAACCATATTGTTGGTATTGTTGAAACACTTGTGTATAGGCTCGTTACAAATGCCATATCATATCATATCGTAGTGTCCTATAAACAATGCTATGTGATGCCACTTCCTGTTTTGTCAAGGGCTGAAAGGTCATTTTCCATCGCTTCCCGTGATCTCACTTCAGGGTGGGGTCAAATGACATCACGTCCTGTGATGTCACCATAGGTCAAGGGGTGTGTGATGTCATATCCGCTACCCCTGGCATTTTTGTGAAATGACGTCCCTGATGACATTGTGCGGCACCCACAGTGAAATGGGCCTGCACTCACAGTTATAGAATGTAGTAGTCTAAATCAACAATTTGGGCCATGTCACTTATTTCCTTTTTACAAATAAAGAACTGAACTAGCCAATTAAAATATAAACGGCTTGTTCAGACTTTATGACAGTATACTTGAGTGTTTTGCTTCTTTCCTCAGCCAAAGTTAACATTCCCAAGTAGTTGTTAGACCTGCTCTCATCATAACTAATGAACATTGCTTCTTCTCATATGGATCCCTACACTTTCCAAGGCGATCCCTGCCTTGGGGCCTTTGCCCACCAAGAGGACGAAACCATCCCAAATCCCATCCCTCGATCAATTGTTCCCTCTCCTAGTCCCGTCACTGATCTTTGGGCCACCCACAGAAGGCACATTTGTACTGTGTGGCCCATCCCGCCTGAGGCCCATTTCCGGTTGGATGTCCATCCTTGCCCTGTCAATCTTAACTTTACAGAAAACAGTCCCTGTACCTCAATAGGGTCAGGAATAAGACACTGTGTAAAATGCTGGTTCAAAGTCAGCATTCCTTTACAATTCATTGGCAACAGATTGCTATTTTAGGTATCCACAAAAGACAATGTGCAAGTTATTTCCTATTGCTTGTTTTCTTTTTAAAAAGAGCACCTCCTTCGCCACAAAGAACAGTATATTTATAATTTAAGACAGATTGGGTATTGTGTCTATGAAAAGCACTCAGCCTGTGCGTTCTGCTTCATGTGGCACTAAACTTCTCAATGATTCTAATGGTAACAATGTACAGTGAGGTTATATTACACTGTAGCTATATAGTACATGACAGTTTGTGATATCCATATAAAAACATGGACATTGGGCCTCATTACGAGGATGGAGGTAGCCTTGCCGGTTTTACTGGCAAGGCTCCCTCCAAACTTGCATCCGAGTCCGCCACCCGCGAATGGGCAATTACCGGGCCATTCCGGCCCAGTCGGACCCGGTAATTGCCTTTTTGCGAGTGCCGGGCCTGGTACATCCCCATTCCCATTGAGCCCTATAGGGGTAGCTCCGCTACCGTTAATAACAGTACCAGTGCTACCATTATGTTCTGCTCGCGGGTGCCGGTACAGCCACCAGGTCAGACCTGGTGGATGCAAGGGCACCAACGAGCAGAACTCCTAGTATGGCGATACGGTAGCAACGGTGCCCGTAGCGATACTGGCTCCATTGTTGTGGCATCACACATGACTTGTAATAAGAACATGGCATTACAATTGCTCTGTAATCAGCTATGACACTTCTCTTGTGATGTCACAATGCCTGCTGCTTGACCCAGAACAGAAAAGAATTTCAGCTGTCATAGCAGCACTATTCTACAGACATGACAATATGTTAACATTCCTTGCTTGTAAAATAGATGTCTGTGATACTCTACAGCCATCAATTGAAAAGAAACCATTCATATTAACATGTTTAATTTATGTACTGCTGAAGTTGGGTTGGGAGGAAGAAACTGCATGGAACTACTTATTATAAAGCACAAAATGGAAACGTTTTTTCAAAGATTATTTTATTAAACTGCTTTAACTATTTTTCTGCCAGACACTAGCATATGCATCTTATTTTTTCAATCCAAATTCTACATCGATTTTAACATGGATTGATGAAAATGAAGACCCTTAGTCATTTCTAGGAAATAATGATGAGACACACACGTTCTGAGAGAACACAGGTATAATACAGAATAATAGCAGCCAGACACTCTTCTGAGACAGGAAGACTGAAGATCCTGACATTCCCACATCAGGCTACAGTATTTAAAGAAAAAACCCACAACATTAGAATACATTGTATGTGCTAGACATTAGGCGTACACAACATTCCACCACTGTATTGGCTCCTGCCTATATAAAACCTGAGTCAGCATAAATCACCCTTCTTTAATTGGTTAGTACAATAACTCATGACATCAGTTGTGCAACCCACCTGGTGTCCAATCTAGTGAACAGTAGAGAGAGCAAAACCTACCCCCACTACGACAGCAAGTTAGATACAGTGAAAACTCCATCCCTTTCTATTTTAGTTTTACTCCCAAATTGTGCAGCTGCACTCTGTCACATGGGAGCTTGCCCTTGTTGCTGTCATATTGAAGTGGGAGAATGGAAGAACAGGCTCCCGCCCTTCCCCTCTCGCGCTTGGCCTAGAGGATTACGGCCCAGACACCCGCCACGAGAGGAGTTTGCCTATCTACCGGACGACCAAATACCCTGGTACAGGAACATACGGATGTGCCCATCTACCTGCCCAACAGCCCGCCCTGTCCATGCCGACACCTGCGGCACGGACCAACTCGACTAAACCTACACGTCGTTAGAGATGCCATGACGACTTAGCCAACGGTCAGCACACCTTTGCAAATATACACACCGGACACTCCCACACCAATCTACACGAAGAATATACTCAGTGCTATGACGTAGGCGACAGACATACTCACGGACGTACATCTTTATTATTTTCCACATAGGCTTTCAAAATGCAGAAACACAAGACGCATCATGAACTCATATAAAAAAGGCTTGCTCACGCTTCTTCTAAAGAGCCATGTACCATAATGAAGAATATAACGGGGACACGATACTGAGGACAAAGCAATATGATACCGTAACCTAAAGCGCTCTCCATCAAACGGTCCCACCTATGCACCAGGCCCAAGTAGGCCGCAGGCAAAAGCTTCCATGAACATTGAATGAGCAAGAACTGGGTTGCTGACCCTGCAAAATGAGCCCGGCGAAAGCACACCGCCAAGGGCACGATGTTGCAATCTCACACGCTGCAAGCCAACGCCAAGGTCGCACCTGCAAGATAAACCAGGCACACAGTAGGAAAAACAATATTAATTGTGTTGAATTTTGCCTCAAACACGGTCCCACCTCACGTGACAAAGTCAAACCTGACAAGATGCCAAGCCCAGGAGGAAGGAGACGCCTGAATCCCACGTTTCGAGACACAGGCAGATACAATTAAAAGACTCATTTGGACATCTGCAGCAGTGGGAGTATTCGACCTCCCAACATATGAATAAATCCTCACATTGTTTACACCTACCCATATTAAAACATTGTTGCAAATGACAGGTGCACCGCGAGCTGGGAACAGCGATAGTCCCAGACTGGGAGGCTCGCGAGCGGACCAATTAGAACTTGGGGTTCTTATCACTGACGCCATTCACATTGACCAATCCTCAGAGGTCTTCATGTAACAATTTTCATGTATCAAATTGAAGGGACAGCCCAGGTATACCACCTGACTAACTCTCAGCCAATAACACCGCTCTCTATATGTGCGCTATACTAACCCTACCACTCGAGTAACCAATCCAGAGTGGAGATAGGTTTTTGCTAAAACTTTCCAAGTGACGCAAGTAGCGCGTCATACTAAGGTAAAAAGGGCCTGCGAGCCCCGCGATTGTGTGTGTGTCAGGACGGACGCGTACGCTCCTTGACCCATCCCTGCCGTTTTGTCTAATAAACAGCAGAGTCACCTTGCTTCTTGCGTGTGTCTCATACTCTATCTCTTTTGGGATATACGGGAGGAGTTGGGGCCTCCCTGCCCGGAGGTCTGCGGACGGCCCGGCCGACCCCGGCAGAATTTCCCCCCGACAAGTTGGAGGCACTGCTGAGATCTGTTTAAGATCTGCTTTTTTATTTTTACTTTTTCCAGGTAATCGCGTTGCGAGGAGGCCCGGCGGCGCGGCCCCCTCTGCCGTTGCCCCCTTCTGAGGACTACAGGACCATCGCAGAGCTGCGAGAAGACCGGACAGCGCAATCCGGATATTGGCCCTCGGGAGCCGGTTGAGAAGTATCCCGCCCGCGGTTGGCGAGTGTCCAGACGTGGTCCAGACGAGGGGAGGTGGCAAGCCGCTTGGAGGGGTGCACGCAGTCGAGCGGCCCCGCATCAAGAGAACTTGGTGAGCATGCCACGCACAACAAGCAATGTGAAATTGTGAGGGGGGAGGAATTAAATACAGGAGGTGGGAGGTGTTGCACAGGTGCGCGGCGAAGGTTTGACAATTTAGTGTTGGTAATGGAATGAATGGTAGTAGAACGAGTGTGAGAGCAGTCTGCTACGTTACGCGAAGGGGGGAGGGCGGAGCACGAAAACATCACGTGCGGCCGCTCGTAGACACTGATTGGCCTAGGTCGCGACTGCGTGTAAGGGTGTGTGTGTGTGTGTGGTTTCCTACGATTTGGCATTTATTGATCAATGAGTAGATGAGGATCCCTATTGTTCGAGCAAGAAACTCGATAGGCAGATGACGTTTCCCTGTAGGCGGTAGATAGTTAGTTGCCTAATACGGAAGATAATTGGCTGGTTAAGCCCTCCTGTCGAGGGGCGTATCACACGCGAGGCGACGCAGCGTGCGCAGTCCGATTATATTATTGATTACCTTGTTCCAGGAGTGACAGGAAGACAGCTGTGAGGTTAACGGGGGTAGATTGCAAGTGTATTTTGAACTTAAAGAATATATGAAGAACTTACCAGTAGCTCGAAGAGATCGGTGACTTCACCAGTAGGGCTTTCATAGGATATCCCGAGCACAAGGCATCTTTCTTTCTGAGAGTGGTGGGGAAGAGAACTGTGGTAAGGGAGTGGAAACGGAGATAAACGGTAATGAGTTGATCGGGCAAAGGTGAAACGGGGGACGTGGCTGCGCACGGAGAACGCCGGCCACGGCAAGTGTAGAAGAAGGAGGAGGAGCAAGTGAAAATAGGACGACTGTATAAGAACGTCATAAGAGGTACGCAGCCGCAGGGGGCTACGTGCGCCTCGGCCGCAGGGGGCCGTAAGGGTATCGTGTAAAGGAAGAAAGACAGAAGAAAATATACAAATGTAAATACTATATTTTTATAATTTTCCTTAGCGGACTATCGCAAGTTCCCAAACTTACGGGGCCAGGTAACGATATAAGGCTGCATATTGTAAACTGCTAGTGAGATAACCGCTACCAAATAGGGGAAGGGTAACAAGTGGAGCGCTACTATGTCATACGGGACAGGATCGGGAGGGTGGGGGAACACCCTCACTACCCCACTACAACACATATGTACAACACTGTCCCCCATAGGGAGAAACTGATTAAGTATAGCATAGAATGGACCCAGGGGACGGACAACAAAATGATAACACCGTGGCCGCCTAATGGTAGCTTCGATCCATATGCCCAACATTCACTACTAAACCATCTGCATAATACATACAAAGGGAAGAAGTTGGCAAACCACGTGGAGGTGTTTAACTTATGGAGGATGTTCCAAGGGTCCCGACCAGGACCAAATGGAATGTTCACTGTGGGGGAAATACCGGAAGAAAAAGAGATTAAGGAGGTAGGAGAGGATGGGAAAAAGGGGAGTGAAGACCCAAAGAACACGGGGAACGGACAAGAGGGAGGAGAAAAGAATTATACATCAAATGAAATAAAAAAGGAACCGAGCAACGATATACCCCTAGCAAAGGGAGTGAAAACAGAGGGAGGGGGGTTGTACCCTTTAAGGGAGTTAGGAGAAATAGAAAGAGGTCAGTTAAGGGCAGCTGAGGGGTACTCGAACCCGGCATACAGCCCTCCACCATATGTGGCTCATAGGAAGATGCCAGCAGGGGAGGGAGGACTGGAGAAGAACAAACTGTGGAAATAGGAAATGATGAGTGGGTAGCTGCACAGATACTATTAAAATTACGAGGTTCATTAACAGGGGAAGAGAAGGAGGTAGTAAGGAAAACAGACGAGGATAATACCAGGGAGAGTGGAATGAGAGGGGAAGAGCTGTTACGGCAAAAGGAAGAGATTTTGGAGGAACGACTAGCAGAATTAAGGGATGAGCAGAATGAATTGATCAAACAGCTCGAGAGGGAGGAAAGAGAGAGAGCGAGGAAAAGGAAAGAAGGTAAGAACGAATTGGAAAAAATAAGGGAACGAACTGAGGAGCAAAGGAGAGAAGCTGAAAGGGTAAAAGCAGCAGCAGAAAGGGTATCAAGAGCAGTGCTGCGAGAAAAGAAAAGGGAAGAAGAAGAGAAAGAAAAAGAAATGGCAATGTGGAAGAGGAGATTACTATCAGAAACGACTAAGAAATACGAAGAAGGGAGGGTGATGGAGAGCATATTGGAAAGGGAAAGGGTGACATGGGAAAGGAAGAAAGAGGATGAAAGAATATTGGAACAGATGAGTAGTGAAGTAATGGAGGAATTAAAAAGGAAAAGGGAGGAAAATGGTAGGGAGACGGAGGAGAGAAATGAAGGAGAAAGAGAAGATAGGAGAAGAGAGAGTGAAGTATGGGGGGATGTATATAAAGACACAGAAGTAGCAACAACATCAGCGCAAAGGGGAGCGGTTGATAAAGGAGAAAAAGGAGAACTGGACCTAATAGACTTAAAAACAGTAACAATAAAGGGGAAAAAGACCGAGTGGGGGGTGCCGTTTATGACTGACTTTTGTAGTGAGGAAGAAGAAGGAGTGGAGAAGGAAGGAAGAAACAGTGAAAGGGAAAGCCTAGATAAACTATACATCACCCGGACCAACACAGACTCACCATGGATCCGTAGGAGAAAGGATGAGCTGGAGAGAAGTGAGGAGGATGAGCAAGGAATAGCGGAAAGACAGACACATGAGGCCGCACCGTCCCCATCACGCCCTCTCCCATCGCACCCTACATGCTCAACCACCTCACGCTCGTTACGCACAATAAAACTTGCGCCCTTCACAGACGAACTAACGCCCTATGCATGTCGGCTTAGGGACCTTCCTAGACACAGGAAGGAAAGGCGAATACACATGCCCACATTAAATACAGGAAATGATGGAAGAAGGGGAAAAGATGGAGAAGAAAGAGTTACGAGCAGGGGAAATACGGATGAAATTGACGATGTAGAAGAAAGGGAAGAAGAAGAAGGGTGTGAGGACTCAATTTTATGGAACACAAAGGGTAAAACGAGACATAACTTAATGCCACTTCTGGAGAGGGGAGGGGTTAGGCCACGGTATGTCCCTTGGAAGCATACAGACAAAGAAAATATAAAATGCAGGCTCCCATCATTAAGTGGAGGTGCGGGTAAGTGGATATATGAAATGGAAAAACACACCGCAGGACAGAAACTGGCAGTAGGAGATGTGAAGGGCCTTCTAATATCGATATTAGGGGATACAGCGGATGACATTTGGAAGAGAGCGGGATTCCCTGGGGTAACAATAACAAACACATCGCATGATGGGGCACCATTCGCAAACTGCAGACATGCACTATGGCAGGCACTGAGGGTACAGTACCCAGACACATCAGACATAGGAGCAATTACCTCCCGCAAGATGTGTGAGAACGAAGATCCTGTTGATTATATCCAGGAAATCCAAGAGAAGTGGCGCATGGAAACTAGAGAACAATGGGACAAAACACCCGCAATATTTTATCATATACTAGTACAAGGGCTCCCGGAAGGAGTTCAGAAACAACTGAAGAAAGTAGTGGGAATGGAAGCAAAAGCATGGCCAGAAATACAACTGACTATAGTGCATCATTGCAGGACATGGCAAGGAAAATTGAAACAAAAGGAAGAGGACAGGAAAACGGAAGAGGCTAAACTAGTACAGAAAAAGATTACTAAATACACAATGGAAGGGGCACTAATAACTACGCCTACAACAATGACCCAAAGCCCCACACAAGTAGTGGCTGCACAAGATCCCTCCCAAATACCACCTTCACAGACTATAACACAACAGGTGCCGCCACTACAACCATACACGACCAACATGGGAGGAGGATACCCAATGCCAGGAGCTGGGTATTATAATTACAACAGGGGGAGAGGAGGAATTATGAGAGGGAGAGGATACGGATATAACACACAACAGCAGGTGGGAGGACTTAGAAATTCCTACCCCACCGGGCAACCAGTATACCAGGACAACACAGGAAGCTTTCCATGGCAGAGTAGGGAACCACCGGTGTGTTGGAGTTGTGGATTAGTAGGGCACATGTCACGCACGTGTAGAGTAAGACCAGGAACACCATCATGGAGTGAACAGGGACAACCAAGGCCCACACAGGAACAGCAGGGCATACAACAAGAGCAGACGTTGCAACAGGGAAATGAACAGCAACAACTAATAACACAACAACAGCCACAGACACATTCACTGACACAACAACAGGTAGCGATAACACAACAACCCCAAGTACAACAAACACAACTGGGTAGGGTGACGGTGCTGGGACACAACCCTTACACAGGAAATGGTCAATCGTTGTACCCTCAATAGGACAGCCCACAGACAGCCTTGGTGTGTCCCATCCTGTCAGTAACACCTAATAGTGCGGAGGAACCACGCATAGAGGTAACGATAGGTGACAAAAAGTTACCATTCCTTGTTGACACCGGGGCGACCCGGTCTTGCATAAGGGAGGGTAAATTTAAGATGTCAGGCGAAGCCATGAACACCCAAGGATTCTCTGGGGCTAAAGGGTTGGTTCCTTTTACTGATAACATTCCCTTATCTATAGGAGATTATGACCTGTCAGTCCCACTTCTATATTATAGTGCCTCACCAGTAAATATACTGGGGAGAGACATAATGAACAGGTTGAATATGACGATCTCATTTACTGAGGACGGAATAATTTGCTCCACTCCAGGGATTAACATGCTCACGGCACGACAGATTATGCAAGCATACTGCGGACAAACAGCGATTAGGGCGGAGCCAGTAGATGGCGAGCTCTTCCAGTACGGGACAGACATGGCATTTGCATGGATACCAGGGATAGAGGGAAAAATGTGGAGGAGGCCAGCAGCCTATCTGTTCAGACCAGAAACACCAGTCAATGAGCCAGAAGGAAAGGTGGTTCCAGTGGACATTGAGAGCATTATAGCAACAGCTGATTACATTGCTGTACATGCCCAAGATAGAGAAGGAAGGGCATGGAGGGCAGTGATAGCACTAGCGGAAGGATGTAGACTCACCCAGGTGTCAGATGAGGAGCTGTTCTCAGATGAAAAGGAGGAAGGTGAAATGGTGGTTATGATAAGTGTGGAAATATGGCTAAGAGTGGCGTACAAACAAGTAGCACAGAAAATTGCAATGGCACCCGCATGCACCCCAGTCCCCTTCTTTAAGGAGGATATGACAAAGGTACCCACATCACTGTGGACTACTAGCCCCTATGACGTGGGGTGCATAAAAAGTATAGGGGGAGTAAGGATAAAATTGAAAAAAGGTGCAATACTCCCCAGAGTGAAACAGTACCCACTATCAAAAGAGGCAGATGAAGGCATATATGAAACCATAACGGCCCTTATAAATAATGGCATATTGGTCCCCTCAGAATCACCATGTAATACGGCTGTATACCCAGTGCGCAAGGCTAAAGGGGGTTCTTGGCGCTTCATACAGGATCTCAGGCCCTTGAACAACATAGTAGAAGCAGAGTATCCCATAGCAGCAAACCCGGCCACAATATTGTGTGGCATTCCAGCAGAAGCATCACGATTTACAGTGATCGACCTTAAAAATGCATTCTTCTCAATACCATTGCACCCAGACTCACAAGATCTGACAAGCTTCACTTACAGAAACACAAAGTGGAAACACACCAGATTGCCACAAGGGTATTGCGAATCACCCTCAATTTTCAACAGAGTAATACAGATGGATTTGGGTAACATTGAAGTGGACAGCACAGTGTTGCAGTATGTCGATGATATAATAATTTGCAGTACAAACGAAAGAACATGCAGAGAGGACTCATTAAAGATGTTGACAATATTGGCTGAGAAAGGTTACAAGGTAGACATGGAAAAGTTACAGTACTGTCAAGAACAGGTACTTTACATTGGTCAGCTCATATCCCAACATGGAAGAAAGATTGCACCACAAAGAGCACAGGCCATTTCAAACACACCAGTGCCACAAACAGTGAGGGAACTGCAGCAGTTCCTGGGTCTATGCAACTACTGTAGAGCATGGGTATTTGATTACAGTTCATACATAGGGCCCCTGCTTGAGGCGTTAAAGGAAGCTAATAAAGGGGAGAAAAAGCTGAGGTGGACAATGGAAATGAAAGAGGCTTTTGATGAGTTGAAAGATGCGATATCAACTGCTCCGGTACTGGCATCCCCAGACTATGAGCGACAATTTTTTATATTTTCACATTGCGACTCAGCAGTAATGAAAGCAGTGTTGGCCCAGAAAACAAGCATGGGCTACAAGCCAGTAGCATTCTACAGCGGCCACTTAGATCCTGTGATGCTAGGTCATTTCCCTTGCGAACAAGGTCTCGCCGCAGCTGCTTTTGCGCTAGAGAAAGCATCAGCAATAACCATGGGGTGCCCAACTACACTGTTTGTGGAACATGCACTATTAGCCATATTGAATAAACCTAAGTCCACCATAACCACGCAAAGGGCATCAGGTTATGAGATCATCTTATCCAGAGCTGAACTATCAATTGTTAGATGTAGCACGGTCAACCCTGCAAGGTTCCTAGCAGAAGTAATTGAGGAGGGAGATTATGCCCACGACTGTACGCAAATAACTGACATGTACTCATGTACTAGAAAGGTTGAAGAAAACGCGCTAGAGGGAGGTGAGCTCTTGTTCATTGATGGGTCATCAAATATCGACCAAAGGGATGGTGTAAGGAGGACTGGGGCAGCAGTGGTAAAAATGATGGAAGTACCGGTGTGTGTGGCCATGAAATGTGTACAATTACCACAGCATTACTCCGCTCAAGCAGCGGAATTAGTTGCACTGATCTTGGCGTTGAAGGAAAGCTTTGACAAACGAGTGACCATATACTCCGACAGCGCATATGTTACATCCACTGTCCACTCAGGGCTGTCGAAATGGAGAAGAAGAGGGTTTAGGAGAGCTGATGGCACTCCAGTGCAAAATGCCCGCCTATTAGCTGAACTAATCGAAGCAATAAATGACCCCCAAGAATTAGCTTTAGTGAAATGCACCGCACACACCAATGGCGAAGATCACATCTCAAAAGGGAATGCAGCAGCAGACGGACATGCGAAGTATGCTGCCTACTTTGGTGAGATATGGAACCCCCCAGAGTCACAGAGAGGGAGAGGGAGGGGAATGGCTAAGTAGATGTTGATAAGAGAAGGGTACACCCATCTCCCAGCCACACAGATTATGGAGCTACAAGCGGCTGCACCAATGGCCGAAAAAGAAATATGGGTAAAAAGAGGATGCACAATGTCACCAACCGACGCACTATGGCGCCAGGGTGACACTGGAAAGGTTGTAATACCATTGGCACTTTTGAACACCGCCCTGAGCCAACTACATTACACAGCCCACACAGGTAAGGAAGTAATTGCAGCACGAATTAGGGAAGACTGGTTCTGCCCCAAGTTAATTTCCCATGTGTCAAATTTTATCAGCAACTCTCTCACATGCCAACAGTTTACGGCCGGCCACACTCTGAAGGTGATAAGAGGTACTATACCCCGGCCAGAGGGACCGTTCCGACATCTCCATATTGACTATGTTGATATGATCAACGTATTTCAAGGAAATAGGTATATGATTGTAGTAGTATGCCCATTCTCGAGGTGGATTGAACCAGGGCCCTGTTCACACCCAGATGCATTTAGAGCAGCTAAATTCCTAGTGAGGGAGGTCTTCCCTAGGTGGGGAGTGTGTGAGGTATTAAGGTCGGACAATGGCCCACATTTCTCAAACAAAATGTTCCAGCACATTACATCCTTGCTGAACATCAAACATAAATTTGCATGTGCATACCACCCACAGGCCAACGGTTTTTGTGAACGCCGGAACAGCCTATTAAAGGAGGCAATTGCAAAGATACAGCAAACAACAAAGAAGAGTTGGTTATATTGCCTTCCATTAGCCCTATTTGAGCTAAGGAATAGACCAGGGTCCGACCACCACCTCACCCCTCACGAGGTGGTTACCGGACGTCAAATGCGCCTTCCCCTAACGCCAACATCAAGAGCATTTACTGACCACGAGAGCACTGCGAGTGTTCTTGGTGATGAAATGTACCAATATGTGTCTTCTTTGATTACTAGTGTAGTGTTTGTGTCTCAACAGCTCGAGCGCACGCGGGGCGGGTCTAACAGCGGCCAACAAGAAGACGTGGATAAAGAATTGGAAAAGGAAAGACTGTGCAAAGTTGCTAAAGGTGACCACGTACTACTTCGCAATTTCAACACAAAGTGGAACAGTCCACGATTCACTGGCCCCCATCTGGTAGAAGAGGTATCAACGAGAGCAGTAAAGTTACAGGACAAACGTGCTTGGAACCACCTACACGACGTAAAGATCTACAAACTCCAGACCCGCCCCAGCGCCACCGACAGGGCCACAGGAAGAACAACAGCGTCACCAACGGAGGAAGAGACTTCTCCCACAACTAACAGCCTAAGTGTCCCCATACCCTGCCACCCCCCAGATTCCCCAGAGACAACTATTAGAAAAGAAAGGGGTGATCCCCATACCGCCCACCCCATGGTTACACGATCAAAGGGTAAAGAGACTCCCGCCAGCCTGAGCCCCAAACCCTCTGCCCATTGACCCCTACCCACTGTAGTAATAACTGAACTGAAGGACATTGTTTTTGCACATATACACATGTAAACACCTGAATGTTCTCTTTCTTTTCTCTCGCACATGCAGGAAAAGCGTATTATTGTACTGTTAAGAAAGTAGATAACTAACTAATTCACTGCCCAGGAGTAGATGGTACCCTCAGACGATAATTACCTGGAAGAATTGTCACACCAATTTGTATATGAAATAAAACGGCCAACGTACCTGAAAGGAAGGAGGGTACGTGTCTACTACACAGCATTCCTCTTGGCCATAGAACATTCAATGCCCCACCTCCAACCATACTTGCCTGCCCTAAGAGATAGGTCGCTTAGATTGGCGTGGGAACAGCTCTTCGCCTGGGAACTGAATGACTACTTGATAGGGAGAGCTTAATAACAATAACTAACCTTAATAACTAGCATATTAAGAATTTTCAGGCGGGCAACTGTAACGTCGCAAAAATAAGCTGCCGGACTGCAGCAAGGTAAGAGCAAAATGCCGGTGAAATTAGCATTTGTAATAAAATTGATAGGGATTTTAATGATCACCTGGTTCTTGGCTGCCTCTGTATGGCAGTACAGCTATGCTATTGATATTATTGCTGTACCCAAACCTAACATACCCCCACCCCCAGCTGCAACAGGTGTTACGTCAGGTGGTACTAGTAAAACCCCACACCAGGAAAATAGAGTCAAACGCAGCACATACTCAGATAATAAAGGCATTGACAACTATGTACAAGATTCAGCACACATCTCTAACAACATGTGGTACCAACACATGACCAAAATAGGCAAGCAGACACGACAGCTGCTACGTTTGCTCATTGATCCCATACGCCATGAGCGCTTCTCGAACATTTGTTGCTACGGAGATAGATGGAAAAATAGCACAATGTATAATATACCTGGCACTGTTCCAGACGAAAGGAAGATTTCAAGGGACAGTGGTGCATCTGGTGTGGAAAACACTAGATACATATCCATATGAAAACAACTTCCTTAAGACTTATTTGAGTTACCACAAGAGCAGTCTACATGCTGAAGGATTCAGATACATAACAAGTGGTCCTGAAAAAGGAGAAACAAAGAAGGTAACACTGCAGTACCTACCATGTGATTGGTACGCCGCTGAAGTCCCTGGTAAAAACGGATGTTGGGAAAGACCACTGATGATAATAACAGGGAAGGTGTACATGGACAACAAATGGGACATAGGAGTGGTTGGTAGCAACATGATAACAAGAGAAAATATTTCAACTATTGATGGACATAACCACAGATGTTGGATGACTTGGGTGAAGTACGTACCCATGCTTACGTGGATGGAGAAGGATGAAGACCCAATAACAATATTGCCGTTAACTGCGCCTAAGGTATGCTACCAACATAAAGGAGAGGTGGATGTAGGATACAACACCAACTGTGAACGCGTGATGGAGTTACCTGAGGGGGGAGCAGGAACAGCAGTGGTAATGGACCATTACTGGGCCTGTGGGGACAAGGCGTATCACACACTGCCCCCTTTGTGGAATGGTGTATGCACTATAGTACACGTTAATGTACCATCACTAGTGGTACCCCAGAAGCATGTGAACATGGCGAATTTCCCCAAGATGGATGAAGGAAACAAAAGGAAGAAGAGATCTGCACAGCCTCGAAAAGGATCAGAGAACCGACGCAACGGCAACGACACTGTCCTCAACAGAAGGAAAAGACAAGGAGAACCTCTGACAGGAAATTACCTGTGGGGAAGGTCGGAAACAGCACTGACCTCAATACCGCCGGAACACAGACTATTCAGCAGAGCAGCTATGTTCTTCTCCTCAATAATACATCCTGGACTGCAGGCTTACGCAAACGCAAAATGGCTCCAGGTAACTAGGTGGGAACTAATGATGACAATCAACTCTACAGTAAATGGATTCAATGCAATAAAAGAGGAATTGCGAGCAGTAAGAATGGTTGCACTACAGAACAGATATGTACTGGACCTCCTCACAGCAATGGAAGGAGGAGTTTGCGCAAAGATAGGACAATCATGCTGCACATTCATTCCTGCTAACGATGCTGACAATGGTACCCTCACGGAAGCTGTGTCACAATTGGCCCAGATGCACTCAAAAATGATGGATGAAAGTAAAGGTGTGAAAAAGGATGAGAGCTGGTTTTCAATATTATGGTCATGGATGCCATCCTGGCTGTCAGATGGACTGAAGATTATAGTTGGATTCACTATCTTGGCTGGAGCTGCACTGATCATAATAAGATTTTGGAAGGCCCGGAAGGCACGCACCACAGACGAGATGATCGAAATGGTTGGTATACACATCTTGATGCCAACAGATGACGGCCAACACACAGGTACAATAATAAAAGAGAGGGAGAAGTTGCGCAACCAGATCATCACCAACCACCTGGACCCACCATCTGTAAAACTCGAAAACCCAAGAAACCCAAGGAGCTACATAGGGAAATGGGTATACTGCACTCCTGGAGGAACATGTGAATATATGTATTGGTCATTCGAAGACCATGTTAACCACTATGGACATTTGGGAGGAATAACTAAAATATGGAGAGTAAGAGGAGATAAAGAAAAGGATATGTTTGTGGTCGACAAGTCGACCAGAGGGGGGACTGAAGTGGGAGAATGGAAGAACAGGCTCCCGCCCTTCCCCTCTCGTGCTTGGCCTAGAGGATCAGGCCCAGACACCCGCCACGAGAGGAGTTTGCCTATCTACCGGACGACCAAATACCCTGGTACAGGAACATACGGATGTGCCCATCTACCTGCCCAACAGCCCGCCCTGTCCATGCCGACACCTGCGGCACGGACCAACTCGACTAAACCTACACGTCGTTAGAGATGCCATGACGACTTAGCCAACGGTCAGCACACCTGTGCAAATATACACACCGGGCACACCCACACCAATCTACACGAAGAATATACTCAGTGCTATGACGTAGGCGACAGACATACTCACGGACGTACATCTTTATTATTTTCCACATAGGCTTTCAAAATGCAGAAACGCAAGACGCATCATGAACTCATATAAAAAAGGCTTGCTCACGCTTCTTCTAAAGAGCCATGTACCATAATGAAGAATATAACGGGGACATGATACTGAGGACAAAGCAATATGATACCGTAACCTAAAGCGCTCTGCATCAAACGGTCCCACCTATGCACCAGGCCCAAGTAGGCCGCAGGCAAAAGCTTCCATGAACATTGAATGAGCAAGAACTGGGTTGCTGACCCTGCAAAATGAGCCCGGCGAAAGCACACCGCCAAGGGCACGATGTTGCAATCTCACAGGCTGCAAGCCAACGCCAAGGTCGCACCTGCAAGATAAACCAGGTACACAGTAGGAAAAACAATATTAATTGTGTTGAATTTTGCCTCAAACACGGTCCCACCTCACGTGACAAAGTCAAACCTGACAAGATGCCAGCCCAGGAGGAAGGAGACGCCTGAATCCCACGTTTCGAGACACAGGCAGATACAATTAAAAGACTCATTTGGACATCTGCAGCAGTGGGAGTATTCGACCTCCCAACATATGAATAAATCCTCACATTGTTTACACCTACCCATATTAAAACATTGTTGCAAATGACAGGTGCACCGCGAGCTGGGAACAGCGATAGTCCCAGACTGGGAGGCTCGCGAGCGGACCAATTAGAACTTGGGGTTCTTATCACTGACGCCATTCACATTGACCAATCCTCCGAGGTCTTCATGTAAAAATTTTCATGTATCAAATTGAAGGGACGGCCCAGGTATACCACCTGACTAACTCTCAGCCAATAACACCGCTCTCTATATGTGCGCTATACTAACCCTACCACTCGAGTAACCAATCTAGAGTGGAGATAGGTTTTTGCTAAAACTTTCCAAGTGACGCAAGTAGCGCGTCATACTAAGGTAAAAAGGGCCTGCGAGCCCCGCGATTGTGTGTGTGTCAGGACGGACGCGTACGCTCCTTGACCCATCCCTGCCGTTTTGTCTAATAAACAGCAGAGTCACCTTGCTTCTTGCGTGTGTCTCATGCTCTATCTCTTTTGGGATATACGGGAGGAGTTGGGGCCTCCCTGCCCGGAGGTCTGCGGACAGCCCGGCCGACCCCGGCAGAAATTCCCCGCAACAATATCTTCATCTGACCATGTCATGGACACACGCCCAGCAGCTCATTGTGTACTATTATTATTCAATTGTATGTGTGAGTTTCTACTGAGAGGTTTTACAAGGAAAAATACAAATTCTTTGAACAATAACTCATACTTGCTCTGCCCACATCCAGCACCAACACGGCAACCAGTAAAGCTTATCTTGGATTTCTGCAGAAATAAAACCACATCTAGTAAATGGCAAAACAATAGTGTGTACTAGGCCTTAACTAGGCCTCCATTCTGATTACCATAAAACCTTAAATGGCAACAGAATATGTCAAAAAAGCAGTAAAATAATGACAAAGGCTTAACCTAATCTAATCAAAAGGGTGTAGATTGAAGGTGAGAGGCCCCCTGCAGGCACTCCAGTGAACTACCACCAGAGTCAATAAAGGTACATCCCAGGAGGGAATAAGACCAAGACCAAGTGAGAGTGATGTCAAAGGCTTTATCTAAAATTAGGGCAAACAGAATCTACTCACGCCGAGAGCGCTCTGCAGAAAACATGTTGAAAATTACTTTTATACAGAAAAATCATCATCGAGTTGTGGGAAGGCCTAGGCGGCACATGAACAGTTGGGATTGGTCACTAAGAAGAACCACCTATAGGTGCTATGTGGTCGGCGATGGCTGATTGGTCCATGGGTGGGTGGTGAGTTGACATCATGATGTGGTGTGCTGGGTCAGGAGTTCATCCGGGTTCATCTGTCCAACCTCCGACGAATGGGCACATCTCTTCCTGGTCCTGTCACATTTTGCCCTAGTGGCCACACATTCCCATCCGGTCACATATTCAATCACTTCATTTGGCAATATGTTGCACATGGAAAAACAATGCATGACTCTAATATTGGACACCGCTTGTGTGCCTCTTACCAAAGATATCGTTTTCATGTAAAAACACATAAACATAGTTGAATACCGGGTTGGGGGCATTTCTTCATTATTGACAGGTGGAGGCAGGGGTATATGGTTACTGCAGATGGATTTTCAGGAAACACATTACATCTGTGGACATATCTTTTCTTCGAGGGCCTTTCTGATTGTGTGTCTAAACAGCATAACTCTGCACTTGGACAGGGTGTTCTGGAATGGGCTTAAGGCCCTCCTACTAATGTACATCAACATTAGCATTCCATAGCAGGGCAATTATTGCATTGTAATCATTGATGTACTTTAATGCTTTTCTCCTTTTTATGCAGTATGTGTTCTTAGGAGATTTCCCTTTCAAACTGTGTCGAAGCGAAGACATGAATCTGTTTACTTGACCTGTTGCTGAAACTGGTCTAGGTAAACCAAAGCAGCATTTTGTGTAGTATTTTGCTCTGTTCTTAAATTTTCACTGACAATACTTGCCACAATTGTGTCTTTGTAATTGCAAAAAATGTGTGTGTAGGTCACTATTTGTACTTTCTGAAGGGATTTCGCAAATGACATATTTGTGAATGAATGGCAAAACAATTTCATCACTCTCCTCACCAAATTTAGGAGCATTTTTAATCCACAAAAGCATGTGGATGTGTGGTGCTCCTCAGGCTTGATATTCTTTTCTCCAATAGAAGTTTTACTCTTCTCTGAGTGGAGGAAGTGCTTTATTGCAAATGTAGTGCAGCAAGGCAAGGACTCGATGATGGAACTACTGTGAAACATTTACAGGAGCAAGAGAGCAAAGTTTTCCTGGTGTTTTCATGTCTACACCTGTTTTGTTTTTGATTGCTATGCAAAGGAAAGTTGGAAAGTCTTCCCATGCATACTCTGCACAACTTAAAGTGACAAACCATGTGTGTGGGCCAAAGTTGCGTAGCATACACCATACATCTGCGTGCGTCAGAGCCAGTACTCTTTTGTAATACATATGTTTGCCAAGAGATTTGTAATACTTGACTGTAAAACTTTATCCTTGTCTTGTACCTTTTGAAGTAGCTTTCTAGCAGAACTGTTTTGAAAATGGGAACCTGTTTTCAATGTGTGTGCAACTCCATAACATAGCGTTGCCAGTTTACTTTCAAAGAGGAGGTGGAATATGTACTCCACGTTCTGTCTAAATCTAGGGTCTTCGGAATACATTCATAAACAGCAGTATTCTGCTGCTGTTATTTGTGTGCATCATTCATCATATCTTCCACCTTTTCCAGTCGGGAAAGTGTAGAGGAAAGGCTTGTGCTTCGACACATTTTTCCCATATACTTATTGGCACTCCTTTGGCTTGCCACATTTGATATGTTTCTATTACATCTTCTATGGTGTCTTTGGATTGCAGAGGGTGAATTGTATAGTGATCTAAAATATTGCAGGCTGCAGTAGTAAATTGGCCAGTTTTTGAGGAGTCCTGGATTATATCAGTGGTTTCTCTCAGTTTTTCTTCAAAGTTTATTTCCATCGTTTTTTGTAAGGTATTGTAAGGCTTTCCTAACTTTGTGTAAGTCCACTAGTTGCTGCCAAAATTTTTGTCTTTTGTAGGTACACCATTTACCAAGATAATCAAAGATTCTTGTATTGGCCTTTGCACTCGTAGATTGTCCACGCTTTCTTTCAGATCTAATGGTAAATAAACTACTTTCCCGCCAAAGTTTTGGTTGAAGTCATATTATTGCTTGCTAAAAAAGAGTTCAAACCAAAAGCATAGAGATATAATCCTTCACTTTAGACTCAATATTGTGAGAACAAAAACAATCCTGTAAAAATATGGTCTAGAAAAATACAGCATATGTCGGCTATGCAATCAGGACGACAAATCCCTATGACATCTACTACTCTTCTGTTCTAAACTGGAAATAGAAAGAAGAACAATACTACAGCCGACACTAACGCCAACGTGTGACTTAGACCCTGATAAATGGTGGGCAGCCTTGTATGACAAACTAAACCAAAAAACAGTAAGAGGGCTAGCGGTTTTTCTTGAAACCATGCTAAAGAGATTGGCATATCCACAGGGGGAAAAAAGTATTGTGAATATGGATGCAGATCTAGAAACTAAGTCAAGACCAAAATTGAAGAAAAGGAAAAAACAATGCCAAACTGACGGACAAAAATGTATGAAAGAACTAAAAGGTGGAATTAAATGGGATTATGGGTTTAGCTTTGTGGTGATTTGTAAATGTTCTTTTAAAAAGCAAAAGCATGTATTAACTTACGCTGAAAGCTTTAATAAAACATTTTTAAAAAAATGATTCCTTGAAATGGGTGCACAGTTTGGATATAATGCTCTCGTACAAATTAAGCTGCTGCAGTGTGTTTGGCAGTGGAAATACTTCAAAATTATTACTGATCACCCGTGAAGGCATCTGGTTATTGTCAAGTTTTGCAGTGCAGTATGTGCACAGTATGGAGGTGTTAGTAATTTTGTATGTGTTTTCAGCTATAAGGTTCTATAATGTTAGTGCTCTTTCTATAGACAGTTCTACGGCAACACACACATACTCGTTTGGCATTTCAGCAGAGGTTCTTTTGAACTTTTGTATTTATTTTTTGTATGTGTGACATAAAATGTTGACATCTGCAATGTTGTCAGTACTGTTTGAAATTGCTGGAGTTTGTAAGCACTCTTCAGTTCCACAATATTTCCTTTGGATGTGCTCTATTTCTTCGAGCACTTGTTTGGCTGTACCGTGTAGGAGAATTTCTTTAAATGTTTGAGTGCTAAAGCTGGACTTTTTCCATAGTACAGTTTGTAAACTAGATTCCTGACAGTTGAATGGTGGGTTGCTAACATTTTGCAAGCAGGTCCATAAATACAGGCTAAGGAATGTCCTTGTATCCCTGTGTAGTTGCGTACTGTACAGCAATCCATAGTTTGTAGTATTTTCTTTTTTTCAACTTTATTTAATAATTATACAAAACATAATACAACTGAGTAACAACAGAATGGGAACAAGCAAAAGATTACTCCATATACATCAGTGCAACAAAATGCAAATTACTACTAAAGTAACAGCTATTCAAAACGAAATCCGAAAACATCCCCACCCTCCTATCTCATGGCAAGACGTGACAACACACAACACAAAAAAAAAAGGACAAGACATACACCCCTACCAATCCCCAACCTCAATAGCCACAAAATAAACCAAAGCCTACACCTCATCCAAATAAATCCCTGAATGACCTCCATCTCTCCTCATACTCAGTTTCCCAATGTTGTCGAACTGCCTGAGTCTTTTCATTTGTCTTTTCTCATTGCCTTTCACATAGTGATTGAGGAACTGCTGCAAAAATTTGCTTAAGAATTGGAGAACGTTACACATTGATGTGCAAGATCATTTGTAGGTGAGGCATGTTGGTTTGGTAGAATGGAGAGTGACATCTAAGTTTGATGGGGATATTTCTGAAAGCAGTGTTTCTTCTTTCATTATGGTATTCTTTATCTTTTCATACCCTCGTCCACTCTGATCTAAGGATATTTGGTTGTTGGTGTGACTCCACTCACCTGTACAGATGTGGCCAAAGGTATCTATGCTGATATTGCGTTAGTTACGAAGTACTGCTTGTACTTTACCATTTAATGTTCTTAGTGTTTTCATTCTGTTTAAAATGACTATAAACAATGTCTGTTTCACAATCATTGCACTGTCTACAAGAGCTTCCAGGATTACTTTTCTGCAGTAGATTTTGAGGGTTGAGTGTGATTTCTCCCCTCTATTTATAAGGTTCTGAAGGACACTGTGGTGGACCATTTTGTGTAAAAGTAATTTTTTGGAATGCTTGCTTGGGGTTGCATTGCCATTTGTACGTGGTCTGTTAGTAGTATTGTGAGTTGCAATCTTTTTAGTGTTTTTCTTTTCATTGTCACATTTTGACAGATGATTTACACTTTCTTTACTGGTAGGTGCATCTGTTTTGGTTAATGACTGTTTTAGCTCTTCTCTTTCATTTTTCTGTAGAAGTTCTGCTTGCAGTGGATGGCTACTTTCTATGCTTTTAGGTTGTGTGGCTCTATTACTGTGTTGTTTTCTACGGAGTTGCAGTTTGGTAGGCATTGTGGAGTAGCTGTTGAAGAAGAAACGGAAGCATGGGTTTGCAGATTTTTAAATGTATATGTGTGCAATGTGCATGAGTGGTTCAATATGAGGGTAGGCATATACATGGACGTGTGTCATTGTGTGGTGGCCTCTAACTGTAACGCTCACCTGGTATCCACGGGGATGTCACTCAGCCTGTACTGACCTCTTACGACCTCAAACCCTTCCCTGGAGGCTATTCGACTGGAGACTGGGCCTGAACACAGGATTGGTAGAGTTTAACTCCCTATTGTCTCTGTGTGCTTGAACCCCTTCTTCCACGGGGGCCAACCCTCCCCTTTGATCCACAGCTCACCTTGTTTTCTTGGATTCTCTGCGTCCTGCTTTCAGCGCAGGGGCTTGTTGATTGATGTGGGCTTGTTATTGCCTAGTTACTTCACGGGCAAGAGTCCTACAGGTAAGTATAATGAGTCTTTTGAACTGTTCTCTAACTTTGTTCCTTTCCTTCCTTAGATGATGGCCAGCGTCCGGGGATGGCGACGTGCTGCTGAGATGAGTAGCGCTGAATGTGAGTGAGAGCGCGATGCACGATGCACCCCTTTCGTATTTGTATTGAACTGAGTTCTTTTCCTGTGTCTTTTAGGTGCCTCAACGTTTTCAGTGTGGATGCCGAATATGAAGAACAAATGCGTTGAGTAAGCGCAGTATGCAGCGCCTCTAGATGTTTCCACGCTAACCTGGAGTGTCTTTTTCCTCTTGCAGATGGATGGGAAGTTCCGGAGACAGAGTTCCCCCAGAGCGGCTGGGATTCAGGTAAGCGTTTGAAGCTCGTACAGTATTTAAAAATAAGCGAAGATTTGCAGAATGCTTACTAATGTCTTTTTTCTGTTCTTTTCCCTTTTACTTAGGAAGCGGCGTGCCGGGATGGGAATGACACCGCCGAAGATGCCCGCAGAACAGAAGGAGCGATGAATGATGGGCAGAAGCGCCTCAAGGTAAGGCTGTTCCTAACGGTGTTCTTGTTCTTGTAGAAGCTGAGCGCAGAAGAAAGATGCAGTCCTACTGGAGACCGATCTGAACACGGTGAGTGTCACACTGCAGGTGCAGAAAACACAAAGCATGTTTCTCAGCCTGGGCGTGGCTTAAATAGTCTCTGGGTATCCCAGGTGTCTCTGGGCTGAACCACACCCAAAAGACTAGACTGCACATGCAGTTCTGGGAACCAAAATATATGGGGGCATCCATCTTGTCCCCATCAATGCACTACAAGCCCAATCCCCAATGTTATCCTATGGGAGTGAGTGAGTCTTGTGCCACAAGCGCCAAGTCTGACTCCTATTGGGTCTTTGGCGGGATGGAGAGGCCCTTGAGGGCCATGTAGGTGATGTGGCCTGGCTCCAGCCTTACATCTTGGAGGGCTGGGGACATGAGAGGCAGGAATCAACACACTAACTTTTGGTTGGGGACAGTATCTTACTATGTAGGGATTAGTCTAATGGTGGTGACATAATAAACACTGAGCACCTGTTGAGGTGTCATGAGTAACAATGAAGTACATACTGTTGGGTTGCCGCTAATCTATATTCTACAATAAAAGAATAGTGCACTCTCCCAGTAAGACGCAAAGCACTAAGATGGTATTGTATTTACTTTGTTGCTTGATGAGAGTAGGTTTGTTGAAGGTTGTATTTTGAAGTGCACACACCAGTGTATTTCAGGAGCGAGGTGGGTACTGCACCTGTATAAGAATATGGTAAGAAAACATGTTGGCTAATGGCATAGTAATTGCATTTGTACAATACATTCTTTAAAAGTGTAGGGGGATGTGTTGGCTGGAAGAGAAACTGTGTGTGTATAAATGGATGGCTTAATATATGAATGGGGACTTGGGAGCATAAGCATGGTTGTTAAAGGGGTAGGTGGGTTATTTGCAAGTGTATTGTAAGACGTCCTATTTAGCAAGTGTGTGTATGAATGTAGGACTATTCGCTTTGAACATGGTGTATTTCTCATGTGGAAGGATGACAAAACGTTTTGGAAAGATGTAAAGACTCCAAAGCAGAATACTTTTGTGTGTGCATTTGCATGTACTTTTGTAAATATATATGCTTGCTACATGAGTGGAACCAGTGTTTCCGTTCTTTAATTTCATTATGCCCATTTATAAATGGTACTGTTGTCAATGCACATATAAACATTTTTCTTTTTCAAGAAATGTTGCAAACTATAAAGTGTGAAAGATAAGTGACATGAAACTGTTGTTATGCATGCAATGTATGTAAATGGCTTTGTTTGGCGGGAGGCGCTGACTGGCCTTTTTCTGTGCGATTTTTACAAATTTCATAGGAGGTGCATTAATGGGGGAACGCATCGCAAAATTGACGGAACGAAAGAACAGAGTAACCGTTTCCATATTTCAATGGCTGCTATGGACAAATGAAACAAGAGTACAAGTGAATGGGTCGATAGTTCACTGGAATACTCTCTTTCTGTTCAATCACCGTCAAATAACACACTTTGAGAGTTGTACCTAGGTATAGTGATGTTTAGTTTTTATATCGTAATTTCTATTTTCATGAAGTAAGGTACAATGTAAAACATCTCAGTGATTTCAGATTTTTTGCCATACAGAAAATCACAAGAACATAAACAACGGATCAACACAAATTCTTGTGCATTTATCAGAGTACAAATCCTCTACTGTCGACATCTAACAGACAGTGTCAAAACATAAGTGAACATTTAAAATAAAGATACATAAAAGGGAAAAATATTCATGACAGTGTAACTGCATTGATAACACTATGATTACAAATGTTTCATCTACAACGGGGTGTTTCAGCCGTCTATATGGGCTGGATGTGCCTTGTGTCTTATACGGCCTTCTTCAGGACGGGGGAGTGTATGGACTAGATGTTCAAAGAATGCTGTAATATGGTGAATGGGAATATAATCAGGAGAGAGCTGAAATGTATTCAATATGGTGACAGAATCACTAAGTGTGCCATGTAAAAATGAGCAATGTTTCTTAAACAAAACCCATCCACGAATTCCAGCATTTTACATTCTGCCCAAAATACATAAACACCCAAAAACCACCAGGGAGACCAATTGTGTCAGCATGTGAATCTTTGCTCGAACCTTTGTCACTCTATACTGATTTTTTCTTAAAACCTTTTGTGGCCAAAATGCCTTCCTACTTGAAAGATACAACCAGCACAATAAATTTACTTGATGAAGTCTGCTTGACCAACGACAGTGTCCTTGCCACCATGGACGTGGAAGCTCTGTATACATCAATTCCGCAAGCAGGTCTAGATGCCATTCGAGACATCCTCAACATGAGAAACAACATCATTTCAACTCCAACTGAATTCATTCTGGAGTGTACATGATTGGCTATGTCAGAAAACTTGTTTTTGTTTAAAGACCAGATTTACAAACACATCAAGGGAGTGAGCATGGGGGCTACGTTTGCCTCCAACATCGCCAACCTTTTCATGGCCAACTATGAGAAAAACAACATCTTCACCGAGGAAAACCCTGTCCTAAGGAACATCCCGCACTGGAAACACTACATAGATGACATTATAATCATATGGAATGGCTCTTCCCTTGAATTACAAGAATGTCATCAATGGGTAAACCAACGTGGTCCACACATGAACTTCACTATACATTGGGATCATCACCAGATTGACTTCCTAGATCTACACATATACAAAACATGAGACCATCTACACACTGAACTATACAGGAAACCAACTGACCGTAACAGTCTACTACACTTTCAAAGTTACCATCCGTCAGGCCTAAAATACAACCTGCCCTAAGGCCAATTTCTTAAGAAGCCCTCCTGGGCAGAATAAGGTCCCCTCAAGGAGCCCAGATTTCTAAATGCTATGGGCAAATGCCAACTTTGCCAGCATCTACCAATGTAGAAGCCATTTCATGGTAGGTTTTAGGAGAAATAACATTATGCATTTTCAGAACGTTATGAAGATTCAGTGGCAGGGTACCCTGTTGCGACGGACATATAACACAGTTGCAAATGTACTGTACAAAAAGTAGTGATACCTGCAGGGTGTGCTGATGGGTGGCGATGCTGATGAATGTGGATGCAGAACTCGTAGATTATTTTACAATACTTTCCAGTGCAGGTGCTTTTGATTCACTGGACACTTAAACTCTGTGTGTTTAACAGTTAGTATGGACTGTTCAACAGAGATGATAGCGTTAGATGCAGAATTCTTGGATGTAATTGCTGGATGCGTCTGTGACCGTTTAACAGTAGCCAATGAGGGAGTGCTGGAAAGTGAAGAAGGACTGCCCCTGCTTTACTGGGGCGCAGCCATCAAAGTAGTCGGGAAAGCGCGCATGCGACATGCTGTGGTTCTTAATATGCTTGCCATGGAAATGGGACTACGGATTATCCAATCAGGTGTATGTCTGCTTTTCTTTTCCATGCTGGGATGTTCCTCTGTGCCCATGAGTACTTTAATGCTGTGGAGCTGACAAGGTGTTTCTTTACAAGTCTCTTTAAAAAAAACACACTTTTCACAACTATCAACAAAGAGGTGCTTCTCTATCCCGCTTCAAATGTGCTTGCAAACCCCCACACAGGACAATATGTTCACAAAAGCCGCCGCATTTGGATGTGCGCACATGCTACAGCCGGATATTTTTAGGGTGGCTGGCATGGAAATTGGACTGTGCAAGAGTTGGGATTGGTCAATTAGATTTCCTGGGCATTGTATGTAACAACAGATTGTGCCAGAAGGTGTGTTTGAACATAGGAGTGCACATGGCTATGGGTATGGTTGTGCCGTTTAGTAGGCGGACTATATGGCTTTTGGGCGGCTCCTGGATACATTAGTTAAAGGTGTACACCGAACGATGTGCACTGGCTCCACACCTTGGGTTCCAAAATGTCGATGTCAACTGGTACGCAATACGTGGGAGGAAGTGGCTGCATGTGGGTCCTCTTTGTGTCAGTCTAGGTACGCTCGATCATCTAAACATTATTATTGTTCATTGTGGAGGGATCAGTTTAGGACATGTTAGCAGCATCTCACTGCAGTTTGTGATGAAGGAGACATTTTGGCAACTGATGTCAATGTTTCCAAAATCGCACATTGGTTTTTCTTGCTTTGCCTAGAGACAGATGTGGCTGCATTCTTCCTCGTGTGGGCCACAAAAAGAGAAAGCAGGGCGCAATGTGAACAAGGCTGCGTTTTTTTGCGAGACGTTGGCATATTCTCCTTCCACAATGACAACATTACATGTCATAGTAGTAACATTTTCCGGTCAGATGGAGTTCATCTGACTGATGCTGGCAATGAGCTGTTTCTGCCTAATATCCAAAATGCAGTGCAGCACTTCCTGCATGTTTAGCAAGCGTTTCCCCAGTGGATGTTGACCACTTCCAACCTTACAAACACAAACAGCACAAAAAGGCTCTTTTCAGAGGCACCACTTTGTTTTGGGAATGCGCACAATGTTTCGATGGAGTTGCGCCGCCCATTGTTTGCCACCCTGTACGCCACGCTTATAGGCTGCGGCACCACCTGCTTGCTTTCATTGATATTCTATTTTTGAACAGTGCAAGGTGGCTCTGAAAAGAGCCTTTTTTGCTTCGCCCCTGACCCCCTTCTGGTTGTGTTGCATTTTTCCTGTTCTTCTAACACACGCCACAGAAGGAGAGGAATGGAAGGGAGGTTTGGCAAAGGGTACCAACCACATGGATAAGAAACTGCAAGTGGAGAGCAGAAGATGTTGGGTGGACCTTCATTGAGTAGAGGGTACTCTTTGTCATGCTCCCGGACCGAAGCCTTGAAAGCACTTCGAAGTTGTTGCCCCCGCACAGTACCATGTCGCAGTACATGCACAATACAGTGACTTTGGAAAGGTATGGGTCTTCTGCGGTGCGTATGGCCTGCAAGGCTGGCTGCGGGATGCGCTGTCCTACTGGAGTGTCCCTAGTGGTGGTCGGAGCAGATGCAGAGGATGCAGCAGTTGAAATTATCCTAATGCCTTTTCTGAAGGGGACAACCCTCTGAACAACTGCCTTGTGGTTCGATTTCAGGTGCCGTCGCATGGAGGTGGTGCCGTAGATGTACAAGCCCGGTTTTACGCGACTGAGTGTGTTGCACTGAGTGCATTTCACCTGGTTAGCACAGGATTTGGGCACATCTCCGATGGTGGTAAATAGTTTCCACATCCACGACTCACGCTGGCTGCAGGCAATGGGGAATCACTCTACTCTATCCTCGTTTCCTTATTGATCTCCATCTACATTATTACGCCTGTTCCCTTGTTCAGGCCATTCCGAAGGAGGTGATGGTGGTAAGGGTGTGGTGCTGCTGAGTCAGAGGTAGTAGCTGCAGCCCTGGTGGCTATTACTTGGAAAGGTACTTTTGACGCACAGAATTGGTCACAAAGCAATTTCTGCATGAAGCAATGTGTATCGCTGCTCTGTTCTGCAAAGCCAAACAGGAATTGCAGCGCAGATGGTGGTGTGGCCTTCTATAGGACAGTTGTGAAGCACATGCAACTGGAAAGGGGCCCTAAATCTTTCTCAAAAACAAGTCAATGCAGAAGGGGGAATGTAGGACCTCTGTAAGGGTGCACTTTCACTGCAACACTCCATACATTGCAGAGAACAGTATTTTTTAAATGTGCATGGGCCCAGATCATGTCTGCCAAATAAGGACCCACATGCAGCGTGGTTCTGTTCCCATGGTGACGTTGCACATGTTCTCCATTGGGAAGGCTGACCGCAGGACGCCTATTGGCCGGAATAGTTCGTGCCCATGTTCATAGGTGTCCTTGGGATCCCCAGACTACTTAGAAGTACTGCACACTTGCCCCGAACATTTCTAAACAAGCTAGGTGTGTGAACGGTACAGTAGGTGGGATGTTCACGTGCAGAGATACCCACAGGACGTGGGTGAGCGCTTCCACCTACTAAAAGTACATCACACATTTCTTTGCATATCTTAGCCAGGGGCGGTGTTACCAGGCGGCAGAGGAAGATATACGCTTGTGAGAAGTTGTGTGACCGACAAACGTATGGTCCTTCACGTGCTTACAGGTAGTTCTGTGAATGCAGACTTGCGGCCCATAGTGGCGTCCTACGGATGCTTCCATTGTGCATAGGCCAGTCAAGTGCGGCGGTCGTACGACTCCTCCATTTCCCTCACTTGCAATCATCTCCAACAGTACTGTGCCCCTCAGAGTTATAATGGGCTTATTAAAACAAATCAAAAGGCACATATAAATTCACCAACAATTTTATCAATCTTCATTTCCACTCATTCATAACCACTTTTAGGAAAGGGAAGGGGGACAAGAAACGGATACATATACTGGGGATTTCGGCATTTCTACAAGTTGGTCGTGAGGGGAGGAAGGGATTGAGGTCTCATCGAAATGTCTCTCATGACATGGAATTTTTGCAGTGATGGGGGGCTGAAAAATGGGGAAGGGGGCATGTGCAGGTAGGGCAGTGGTATTTTATTTTCTCATAATATGTCCTTGTAAGAAATCCTTCAAGGTGCCAAAATTGTTCAGCAATTCATCCATTCAGGAGGTCTATTTTGGTATTTACAGCGTTTCCTTCAGTTCCTGTGGCTGTATGTTGTTGTGGAAGCAATGCCGCTTGTGGTGTACTCCTTTCTATTCCCGTATGTTCTGTTAAAGAAAAACAAATGTGTTTGGTATACATGAAGCAATATATTGTAAATTGCGTTAATTTTCACACTGCGTTCACTACCTATGGGGTTAAAATGGTCACTCATTTCGTCATGCAGGAAATTCTCTTCCAGCCATTTTAGGGTGCTTGCTATTGCAGTAATTCTTTTACTTTTCACACTGCAGTGCCTACCAATGGGGGTATCGTCCTCACTCATTCATAATGCGGGAATTTTTCTTCCAGCCATTCTAGGATGGTTGCCATTGCTGCGCACAAAAAGAACACTTCATGCTTTCCTACTATTGTACACTGCACGACCTGTGCAACTATAAGCTAAACTTTGGTGTACTTACCACGTTGCAGTGACATTCTTCTCTCAGTACTTTTCAGGCCTAACTCTGCCTCTTCGTTCTTCCTTCCTATGTAAAGCAGCTGTGCAGTAAGATTGTAAAAGGCAGACATTACTTCTCTTGTGCATTCCATTATGCTGCATAACCTATGCCTTTGCGCTGTTTGTTTCAAAAGAACAGAGTTTGTACACCTACTGCATTTTCCCTTCCAATTCACCTACTTGCTGCTGTTTGTATATCTTTCTTGTCTTTGCCTCATGGTACTATATGTACGACCACCCCTCCCTTTCTCAGCAGGTTGGATGCCACCCGATGTCCACGACCAGATGCACTGTTCGCAATCACTGTGGCTATTAGTATGGAGCCACCGGTTTCAGTATGCTGTACAGTACATCTATACAAACTAACAGTATCCTAGTATGAATCTATGAAATTCATTGAAAGAAACGTTGTTAAAGGAATGTTATGCTTAAAGTGCCCTACTAAAAACCTATGAAATTTACCGACAAAAAACATTGTTAAAGGGACGTTATGGTTAAGTTGCACTAGTAAAAACCTATGAAATTCAATGGACAAACATTATTTATTTATTTGTTCATTTATTCACATTTTTAAAGCACATGTCAGCCCGGAGGCATCGTGGCGCTATTACATATATGATACATTTCTGGTTAGAAAGGAAGGCTTAGTAGTTACATAGACATAGACATAAGCATATCTGATTCAAATCTGAATCTGATTCATATCTGATTACATGGTGCAGAGATTTATGTGAATAGTGTGGTTTTGAAGGTTTTGTGAAATTTGAGTAATGAAGGTTCTGCTCTGAGTGCGTTGGGGAGGGCATTCCAAAGTTTATGAGCTTTATATGGGAAGCCAATGCCACAGACGTTGGCTCTTTTTATGAGAGGTACACAGACTTGGTTGGCATGGTGGCTTCTGGTGGGGCGAGTAGAGATGTTTTTGGATATGGTGTCAGAAAGGTATGATGGGGCGGAGAAATTAATACATTTGTTTGTAAGAGTGAAGATTTTGAAGTTGATCCTTTCCTTTACTGGGAGCCAGTGTGCATCCCGTCTGGCTTGGGATATGTGGTCCCTTTGTTGGGGGTTACTTTGGGGGTAACGTTGTTACAGGGACGTTATAGTTACAGGTAAAACCGAAAAAAACAGAAATTCGCCAGTTATGGTAAGCTAAGCAACCATAACTCACGCTACCCCTGTGCACTGCAAGCACTAACAACCATGAGTTCAAAGATGACATCACAGATGTCATTGATGACATCACTGATGACCTCACATGTGTTTTTATTTTTCTTGAAAAGTCTCCACAAGGGACTGTCATTGTAATATTGGCAGAAAACTATCTGAGATCATTGTAAAAACTATCATGAGATAAATAGTTTGTTAACCAATGCATTGCTATAAACACCATTGCATTACACAGTTCTTTCCAGTACATGAACCAACTCCTGTAGAAATGTAGGCAGCATGCATCATAGAGGTGCAATATTCAAAATCTTCCCATGTGGATGTTAGGCAGAATTATATGCAGTACCCTTTGGGAACACCACACACAATTAAGACTACAAGTGACAGTACAAATTCACCTTTGGTACAAGCCTGTACTGCACAGTAAAAGTGGTAACGATGGCTGTGCAGCCAGACTTATCTCAAGAGTAAGTGAGCTGTAGCAAATAGTTACACAAAGGACAGCAATTACTATGATTCAAACAAACACTAACTCAAGGTTTCTGAGTAAAAGAATATACATTTATTTACACATAAGTTGTATAACATTTCACTAAAGTAAAGAAGTTGAAAAATCACGTTACCAATACACAACACGACTCCCAATAGTTTCCAGACAAGTTAAGCTCACAAAATGAAGTGGGATAAAAATGGCACTCTAGTAATTAAAAAGGGAGGGAAAGACAAAGTTAGGCAGAAATTTACCAGCACCAACAGGTAAGTAAGCAGGGCAATCTAGAAAGTGGAACTACAGTGATGGAACCAAATCAAATAGGCTTAGGGCCAAAGTAAATAGGACAAAAGTCTTTTGCTGAAGATCACACAGTTCAAGTTTTTGCCAAGAGTTCCGGAAGAAGTTGGTCGGCAGAAAAGTTAGTTTAAAGAGAAGAGAAGGACAAGCCCTGAGTTGGCGAAATGTATCACACACCTTCACCGCAGCTGAACCAAACACACAACCGGATTTGCACAGTACCTTTAAATGGAGAAGAAGCTGTAGCTGAGGCGGACGTTGCTGGTAGTTCCTGTAGGCTCACAGTTCCTGAAGCAACTGTCGGACTGACACGAAGTAGGATGACTGGAGGGTCCTGCACTACCCAGGGAAGAAACCAGCAGCAGAGCAAAGCAACAAATAAAAGGTGACCTCCTTAAAACCCAAGCAGGGTCCCCCTTCCTGGCTATCCGGCCCACTGTAGCTCTGTACAGCGAATTCAACCAGAGGAGGGAGTCCTGGCTTGCAGTTTGGGCAAACTGGTTGGTCCCACCAGCTCAGGGGAAGAAGATTCCCAGAGGAAGACCTGTTTTTTATGCAGTTTTCCCCCATTCAAAAGCCTGGCTGTCAATCACACAGCAGGGGGGCTGTCCCGCCGGGACAGTCACCACAGCCAATAATTTCAGAGTGCTACATGTGTCTCCAAGGAGACCCTGTGCAGGGAGTCCTAAACCCCTCCCTCACATCCTGTCCCCCCCATACATACAGGCACCTAAGGAGGGCTTCTGTGTAGAAGCCCGCGAAAAGACTGCAAACAAAGGAATCAAACCTGGTTTGGCATGCAGAGTAAAACACGAGAAAGACTTTTATAAAAAGAAATTGCAAATAAACCCAGCTGGAACCGTAAAAAAACATATATGGTCTAGCGGGTTTAAGTCCGAGGCTACCAAGATAGCCTAAAACAATACCAAGGTTATTTAAGATAACCGCGATAGGGGAAATAGGGTAGTTACCACTGCCACCAGTCAAGTCTTGATGAAAAGGGAGTGAAACAATGCTCCAAGAGAAACAGACAAAAAGGGATAAGTATTAACCCTTTCCAGTACTCCATGTAAGATGGTTTTTACTTGGTCTGTGGTTTTACAGAGGCTAATAAAGTTAATGGAAAAGTTATGTGTTCTGGGAGACAGTAGTCAGTCCCAGAAAATGGAGTCTGAGTTGGGAAGTCTAAAAGACAACCCTATGTCACTGCACTGAAGTTGCTGTGTAACAAACAGTAAAAAGATGACGCCTGTGGAGTAGGTGAGGCTCCACAGTCTATGAACACACAAATGTTAAACACAAACAGTAAAACACATGTAAGAGTGGGAAAAAAGGGCTCACACTCTTACTAGGTGAAAGAAAGAAATCCTGGTAAGGGAAATTAGCCATTCAGGAAAATTCTCCCTAACATTGGATAGTAACATGATGAACAATTTCGTTTCAGGGTTTTGTGTATTGTGAAACATGTAATAAGTAGCTAAGAATGCCTCACTTACTACATAATTGTACTACTATACACAACACATAAAGAGACCACAAAGCATACAAATATGAGCAAATACAGGGAAAGTAAAGTAAGCAAAAAAGTACCAGTACTACCAGATAATGCCTAACTGATTATCTTCATGCACAGAAATGATTGCTGTGTTTCAGGCTTGCTTCTTCCCCTATGTATATGTGTCATATGATGTGACTGAACCCTAAGGAAAGTAGTGTAAGAACATTTGAGAAGGGTAAGGTCTACATATATAGTGCTTTTTGAATTTGTTGTTCCTGACTGTCAGTGAAGAAAGCACCTGGTGTAGAAATGTCACTGAACAAAAAAGAGGGAGCCAGACATTGTCAATGCAGTCTTATGGTTTCAGTGCAAAATTGAAAAGCAAAAGAAATGTGCCAGCTATGGCAAGCTGTGCAACCATAGCGTGCACCGTGCCATTCGCTGCTCAGAATAACAACCATGGCAGTGAGCTGGAATGTTGGTTGTGTTGGAGGTCTGTCTACAACCTCTGTTATAGCCTACAGTACCAGCATTCACTTTCATAAACCCAGCCAGGTCCTGTAGTGACGTTGAGTGAGCTGGAGTGTTGGTCGTTTTGGGGGTCTGTCTACAAACTCTATTCTAGGCTGTACTAGCAGCATTCACCTTCATAAACCCACCCATGTCGCAGAGTGACGCGGAGGGAGCTGAAGTGTTGTTTATTTTACTAAGGAGGCCAGATGGTGGGAAACCAATTTGAGAAATCTGATGGAGCCGGCATTAAGATTCTTCTTGATGCCGAGGACTAGACTGCAATCAAAATCCCAGGTAAGCACTGCGCCAACCGTGTCCACCAAACCTCACAGACTCCTAAAACTGCAGCCACCCTTGGTGCCTGGAGGCCAACTGGGTGGGAGCGAAGGTATGGGTTTGGGGCACCCCTGAAAAGATGCCCACACTTGGTTGCAGGATGCAACGGGCTGAAAAAAATGCTTATAGCTATCAGAAGCTATGAAGGGGAAAAGCTCAATTAAAACAAAAGACATCCCTTTACCAATGAGTCTCCCTCGGCCTCCCAAACCTGGCCAAAACAAGCATTCTAAGACAGTGAACGTGCAGGACCAGCTCCCCTCAAGCAGCATGTCTGTTCTGGATTTGACTGATGCAGAGATTTTACAGAGTGAAGGAGCTCCCCCTTGAAGTCCTCGGGTTGTTGTTTCCCCAGTCCTCGATCCACGGAATGCCCGACTCATCGATACTAGAATCATACCTGCTAGGGACAAAGCCAGAAATCTATCAACTAGCACCCTTCCCAATCGTATGGCCTCACCTAGCTGTTCAAGTTAGATGGCCATAACAGACAAGATTGACTGCCTGTGTTGAAATCAGGGCAACCATCGAAAGGTGCTGTGGGAACCTTCCCCGACTGTCTGGGGATGCAGATAATTTTACGTCTAATTCTCTGATCCGTCTGCCACAGTTGAGCCCCTTGGACACTGGTCTTGTTGAAGCGACCACTTCTCCTTCTGTGGTTGATGTCTGGCATACTACACCACGGCACTTAATAGCCCAATCTGAGACAAAATCTATGCATATAACAGCTCCTGCCCTGGAGGATGATATGCCGGGGGATCGGCGGTTCACACATGACAATGGACATTTGCACCTGGAGGACCACCATCTCCTTTTCCATGGATCAAGGACTTATCCTCTCACCCCAAAACCTGCGGGTCTGCCCCCATTGACTCACCCGATGGACTGTGTATTTTCACCTAGCTTGATAAACAACCCAAACTAAGAAGACAGAGCTCACACGACTCCAAAATCATTTATGTTTATTAATTACGTCACTGCAATCAAGAGTGGACAAAGAAATTCTCTGCTCAAATAGGATCCAAAGAAAGATCCAGGGAGCCCTAGAACTTGAAAGAACAGTCAAGAAATATCTATTAACTCAGTTCTAGACCTCCTCCATTTAAAATCAGTGGTACAAATCAGGAAGGCCACCTTAACCACAACGACAGAAGCTGACCTATCTGGGAGGGTTTTGTTAATTCTCCCAATGTTCACCCTAGATCCATCAACAAACCTTCACCTAAAGATACCGAATCTGACTGCCCAACATCGTCTGACCCTAAGGCAGGAGAGACTCGCACTGTCCCTAACCCGCTCAGGGCTTCGGTGAGTGCCCTAGAAACCTGGAAGGCGATCAACCTTACTATCAACGAGCAGGTGTGTGCTACAACTGAGACACCATCAACATTTTCCACTTCTCCGACCAACCTCTCCAAACCCTTGGCATTCAATGCTTTCTCAAGACAAGAAACCTAAACACCAAACTATGGCAAAACCTATTTTCCCGAGGCAGCTGGTATGACTACCCGGTATTTCCTTTCTTTGCACCCCTCCTGTCGGTAAAAACTAGAATGACTAGACCATGCCTTCCCACAATAAAGCTAATGTCTTCTTCAGTTCCTTCAGAAATTCTGCAACTGGAAAGAACAAAGTACACTGTTATATTGTACATTACTCTAGAAGCTTGTTTAAATTGTGCTGCTTATACCTATGAGGACATGGATTTGGTGTAGGAGGAATCATCTGTTCACTTTCCATCAGGCCCATGGATAACTTCATCTAATCAAAGTACTCTACCAACTTCAGAGCGTCCAAAGAAGCCTCAGCGGCTTTGGGACAAGACGAAGAGGGGTTCTCTCAATGATGTTCACTTTTTCCTTCGTCTTCTTCCTCCTACTGCCTGATCCTGCTCCGTGGGATCTGCTGGTGCCTCCCACACTTCTTCATGATGCCTCCACAAACCTCTCTCATGATCAGCTGGTGAGAGCAGCCCCTTGGGGCATCCAAATGTCATGCATATCGTCACGCACATTATGGGAATTAATAACAACAATTGTGTGTGCATTATGTTGTGCTGCACTCTGCAGCATGTTGTGTGTTTGGGGGAACTGTTTTGGGCCTGCAAAGCCTCATGGATGCTTTACTTCTGCACTGTTTCCTTTGCTGGCCTGCCACTCCAACATGGCTGCCCTCCCCTAAGCACTGGAGTGCCTGGGGCTTTGTCCTTCTGCCCTCCTGGATTGGCTGCTGCCCACTTTAATTTAGCCTAACAGAAGCCGGTAGGCTTGGCCGACCCTCCCACCAAAGGCCCAATCCAGGCCACTGTCTGTACCCTGTCTGCTACAGGTACGCAATGGTTGCGAGTGCTTACATGTTGAATGCCCCTCCAATGGTCGCCTGTGTGCTGAATGCCCCCCCATGCCCTATATGGTTGCCACTGCTCCCACCCATTCCCCCTTCCTCTTAGCCAAGCACAACTAAAAACAGTCCCTATGCATTGTATGTTGCTGCCGCCCTTCAAGATGGGGTTGTGCATCATGTCTGTGCTACCTATATTGACTATTCTGCATTACATGCTGCTGCCACCCTGCAAGATGGTGTTGTGCATCATGTCTGTGCCACCTATATTGACTATTCTGCATTGTATGCTGCTGCCGCCCTTCAAGCTGGGGTTGTGCATCATGTCTGTGCCACCTATATTGACTTTTCTGTCAATATAGGTGGCACAGACATGATGCACAACCCCATCGTGACGGGCGGCAGCAGTGTACAATGCAGAAAATTCAATATAGGTGGCAAAGACATGATGCACAACCCCATCTTGAAGGGTGGCAGCACCATTGTATGCTGCTGCATTCCCCTTAAAAGGGGGTCAGGCAAACTGTATGTCTTTGCTTGCACTTGTAACCAAGATTTCTCACAAGCACTTCTGTAACTAAGTAAGCCTTCCTAACAGCGCCATGATGCCGAGGGCAGCTGTGTGCTTTACAATGCAAATAAATCAAATAAAAATAAATGTAAGTGTTCACCTCAGGCCTATCAGGCCTACGAGCCCATTCCAGACCCTGGCAGAAAGTACAAGAGTTCAATCAATGCTCAACTATACTTATGAGTGCAAACCGAGAAAGGCGTTCTTGCTTGTATCCCAGGAGTGATGCTTTCCTCTTCCACAGGGACTGCCCACAGGGTCATTACCCTTGCACTTGTCACCAGCTGGCCACACTTTATTTATTGCATTAATTGTATTTATGTTTTACTGTTATCCTATGCACTGCACTGCCCCCTGCACTTCCCCCTCACACTTTTCCCCTTCCCCCTCCCCTGCACTTGCACAATCTCAATGTCACCTGGCCTAGTAGGGTTGTTGTCTCTGTCTTCCCTTTGTTGCCCCTCCCTTGCCTCGTCGCGCCTTGAAACACTTGTGTATAGGTGTGTTATAAATGCCATATCATATCATATCATATCATATCATATCATATCATATCTTCTCCTACAAATGTAATACTGGAACGTCTCTTACCTGCCAGATATGGCCTGATTTTGGACTGTGCTAACATTTTGTGCCTCCTGCAGATTGTTCCTTGACTATGATTTCTTAAAACTGAGGATGTTCTGATAGTTGATTTTCCTAAAGAACATCAACAGACAGTGTGATTCTGCATTTACACTCTCAAGGAGTCAAAACTTTATTGCTAGAGATGGCTCATGGACTACTTCCAATGGGGTTTGATTGATGTGAATACCTGTCAAAAGTTTCTTCCCTACAACCTGCTGGAGGCTCTAGGAGTCGATCTCATTCGCCTCCCAGTTCGTCGGAGGAGGCTCGCTGTGAGTTCAGTTGGACCAGAGACGTCTTTATGGGAGGGCAAAAGGGGCACTTTCCCAGGGCCCCCACCTTGGAGGGGGCCCCAACAAGGCTGCCTGATCTAAAGTAAGATTCCATTGTTTACCAGACTTAAATAGCACATGCCAAGAGATTTTGTGGAATGCTGCTGAAGTGCTAAACCTATTGCCTGTCTGTTTTGACAAGTACATTCTGCCTTGATCAATTAATCATGCAATGCTTTCTGTGGTCACTGTGGAATACATAGTTTCTGTGTTCCGTATGGCACAGCTTCTGTGGCATTCTTTCATTCTTGTGGGAATTATGTTGATCATGTGCAATAGCCAAAGTTGAAATCCATATTGATACATTTAGTGCCACAATGGTTCAGAAATTAGCACAGTGTGTTAAGCACTCATTGCAGAGATATGCGTTAATATGAAAGATTAGAAGAGCACTCCAGCAAGGCTGGATGAAGCTTTCCGATGTCTGAAGTTTATAAACCTACCTGCATATGTACTTGTTTTTGAAGCATAAGAGGTGCTATTATCAACAACGTGCCTGCACCAGTTAGGGGTTGCTATAAAAGCTAACATGCCATTCATATGGTGAAGGTCTAGAAATTGGTATGTTCAGATGGGGCGTTCTAAAAGCTAGGTAATCCCAGCCAAAGATGAGCATAAACTATTAGTCCAAGAGGTGAATAAAAGACTGTGGAACCAACAAATTCATGCTTGTATCCTGGCTTTGCCAGCAGATGATACAGTGATCCTGGTCAAATAATATATCTCTTTCATTACTGTGCTGTCTTCTGTGAGGTTTTCCTTCTTGCATGCTGGTGGCATCATTTAGCTCATTACTTGATCTTTCTTCTTCTGTCAGTCATTTGAGTGGAGGGTGTGGTAGAGAGGAGAGAGCGGACCAGATGTTCTAGGCCTTGGGCAAGCATATTTTAAGGTCTACTCGTTTGACACAAAAACATTTAGTTTGTGTATAAAAGTCAAAGTTTTATTTGCACGTTTATGAATGACAATTTCACAAGCCATTGTTTTGGAAGTATTTCAAAGCTTGAAAGTACAAAAGACCTACCTAGATTAAATCTGTTAAATCACATCGATTGGTAAATCATTCCCATTTTGCGTAATACCCTCCTGTAATATCTTGGTTTTAAAAATTGTCAGGCCTGGAAATGTGATTTGTGTACTTTACAAGTCAGTGGTAAGAGCTGGAAATGAAAGTGTTCAAATGCAAAAATTGCAGAGTTGACACAAATCCCAGCTTCACCCTGTAAGCAATGTGTGATCCTGGGCATCTCATTTAATCGTGCATTGCCTAACCTTTCAGAATTGCCACTCCCTAAACCTTTAAAAATTGTCAGCCCTTCAGAGTGATTTCCTTCTCAGGGTATAATCTTCATAAAAGCCTCACTCACGGTTTCAATGGCTATAGGGTTGCTTCCACTATAATAGTGAGCATTGATATACTGCACACCACAGGCACTTGTTCCCTTGATCTCTAATGAAAACACTTCTAATCTCACTCTGTCTGGATAGAGACACCTTCCTGGTAGCTTCTAATCTGCATTCACTTTTCATGCTATGCTATTTGTAGCTTTCTCCTGCCTTACAAATGGTCTACTCTATCCATGCTTGAAAACTTTTTGCATTCTCTGAGGCAGCTAATGTGAGTTCTCTGCCTATTCTGGGTTACATGTACCTTTTACATACAGTCCTACATTAATACTACAGGCTGCATACCTTCCCAGATGATATTGATAAAAAGTATCCTGTTTCTATACTAGAAGAGAAGTAACCTCTTCATTGATTCCTAATGTTGGCCTTCAAATGCTACTTGTTTATCATTCTGATTAGGGCAAGACTGAAGAGGATAAGGGGACTTAAATGGAGTATACATGCTTATTTGTAATGCTGCAAGGTGGCATATCTACCTATGGGTTACGCTCACGGTGGGGAAGCGAGAGGGTGGGTACCAGCAAATATTCTTGATCACTTAATTCCTTTGGTTTGGTGAAGGGGGCCCCAAAAATGTCCATGCGCAGGGCCCCAAAAATGCTTAAGATGGCCCTGAGATGGACCTCTATGTTGGAAAATTGTCGAGACATCACTCACCTCCCTGTGAAAGACCTCCTTGAGGGGCCCGTCACACAGCCAGCTAGATGACCCAAAGGCCTCTTGAAAATCACATTTAAGAGCCCGGGCTCTAATGAGCATTTAAGCACGCACAATAACATGTCTGCCAAAACAATCGAGACAGAGAAGGGATCAGCTACTGTTGGCCAAAACGGGAAGCAGAGCAAAAAATAGCCACAAAGATCTTTGTATAAGATCGTATTCTGGAATACGAGAGGATCTGCACATCTTTTCTATGACAGCTACATACACGCAGGAGGATTGTATATTTTGTGCTTGCAGGAAACCTAGCTTCGTAAAGGCACCTTTCCTTAACAGTGTATGGGAGGAACGGTCTTCATGGCCCCCCTCCCCTCCATTCTCACAAAGCATTCAGACTATGACTCGTCCAGCAGCCACCCATGCGCCTGTGGCCAGGGATGCAAAGTGACTGCGGGCCAACACACATAGCTGCAATGCTCATCTGGTAGGATGATACCAGAATCCATTCAGTGACCATCCTTAGCCCTACTCACACTCAAGGCAGAACGCTTGACTGGATAGCACAGCATAACTGCCCACTCATCATTACAGGTAACAATCCCACCCCGTGGTCTGACCACCACATCATCACCTTTAGCATCCTCACCACTAGCTCCCCTGCTGCCCCCTTGCCCCAACCGCTCCCTCCTTGCCTCACCAGAAGCTCCCGCCAGCTCACCAAGGATAGGCTACTGCCCTTCCTCCAAGGCCCAGCCTTCAGACCACCTTTTTCATCAGACCCAGAAACACTCGCAACAACCTATGATACTGCCATTAAAGCAACTATCAACTCCATTGCCCCTCTCAAACCACGCAAATCCAAACCCACTACCCATTCCAACTCTTGGTTCACACCTGAGCTCCTCACACTCCGCAACGAGAAAAAAGCTGCACTCACACAGTGGCAAACGTCCCACTCTGAAAAAGACAAGATGTTCTTTAAAGCCCTATCCACCAAATACAAAAAGGCAATCACCCAAGCAAAGGCCAAATCCTTTGAATCCAGAATCTCGGAAGCCCAATCTAGCACCAAAGAAATCTTCGCCATTTTCAGAGAGCTCGAGACACCCACTCCCGCCCCCCAGAATCTCACCAAAGACAAAGACTGGTGTGACAAAATACAAACGGCCATGCAAACCAAATTAAGCCTCCTCAAAAGCAAAATACTAGCCACTAAACAAGCCCTACCCACTAGCCATATCCCTATCCCGTCAAACGCCACGGATCCCCCCCTACCCTTCTCCTTCAAACCCATCCAAGAAAAAGACATCATCAACATTATGAGGAACATCAAGCCCTCTAACTGCAAAGGTGATGCATGCCCAGCCTCCATTATCAAAGACTGCACGGAAGCGCTAGCGCCCTTCCTAACAGCCTTCGTTAATGCCTCCTTTACCACAGGGAAAGTCCCCGCCTCCCTCAAGGAAGCTCGGGTCCGACCTCTCTTGAAAAAACCAACTCTCGATCCCACCTCCCCCAACAACTACAGACCTATCACCACTGTCCCATTCCTCCTCAAAATATTGGACAAAGCAGCCTACTTGCAGGTCCAGCATTTCATTGAAAAGAACCAAATGGACGATGCTAGAGACATGGGTAAACCAGCACTTCTCCTACTCCTTGACCTATCCGTGGCATTCAACCTCGTGGATCATGGCGTCCTTTGCCACCACCTTTCCTCCACCGCCAAATTCTCCCCAGAGGCCACATCTTGGATCACCTCCTTCTTACAAGACAGAACTATGCAAGTATTCTCTGACCTAGCCGCCGCATCCCCAACTACTATACTTTGTGGTGTACCCCAAGGCTCCTGTCTCTCCCCCACCCTATACAACATCTTCACACGACCCCTCTTCCTCATCCTCGACGCTATGGGCATCTCATACACCAACTACGCCGACGACACCCAGATCCTCCTCACTCTCACAGGTAAATATGACACCGACTCCCTGACCCTCAACAACCTCTACAACACCATCCAAGCCTGGATGGCTGACAACGGACTATGCCTCAACTCTGACAAGACGGAACTCCTCCTGGTAGGTTCCCCCGACACGCTAAAAAACCTAGATGTCCAATTTAGCCACTTCACCATTGACTCCAATAAAATCCCGGTCTCTGATTCTGTCAAAACTCTGGGAGTCTACCTGGACTCCAGCCTATCCATGGATAGACAAGTCAACGCAATAGCATCCGCAGCTGCATATCATGCTAAACTTATCAACGCAATCAGGCCCTTTCTATCCAAAGAGAACTGCACCAACATAGCCAGAGCCATCACCGGCTCCAGGCTAGACTACTGCAATGTACTCTTTCTTGGAACCTCCAACAAAAACTTAGCGAGACTACAAGTAATACAGAACAATGCTCTCTGGGCAGCCCAAGGCATTGCTAAAAGAGAACACATCTCTGAAGCCAGGAAACTAGCCCATTGGCTCCCAATAAAGGAAAGGATCGTATTCAAAGCCCTGACACTGACCCACAAGTGCATTCACTTCACTGCTCCTGCCTACCTTTCTCAAAGGATCCACCCTGTCTCCACCACCAGGCCAACCAGATCCCCGTACACCAACATGCTCTCTGTGCCACTAGTGAAAAGAGTAAAAGCGGGTGGGTCCAGCTTCCCCTACCTCGCGCCCACCCTCTGGAATGCCCTACCTCCCACCATCCGTGGCGAGGACTTCCTCACCACCTTCCGCAAAACACTGAAAACTACCCTCTTCACATAAGGACCGACACATCAGCACAAATACTTATCATTTAGGTTTGTAATTTACGCCCAAATGCTATATTTGTAACAACAGTATGATTTCCTGTACTACTCATAATGTGTCAACAATCGCTATCATATGTACCATGTAACTAAGTTATTGCAAGTAACAGCGCCTCAATGCCCCTGGGCTGCGTGCGCGATATATAAATTTAAATAAATAAATAAATAAATAAATACATTTTGTGACAAACTCAGACTCCATTTTGAACATAACTGCTTGGGCCTCACCGGCCCAAGCGGCGTCGCAGGGCTGGAGCTCTCCACTCCTGTCATCTTTGATGTCCTGGGTGTTCGTCTTAGCAGTGCACGGTGGCGGCGCTAGTTATGGTTGCTTATCTTACCATAACTGCCGAATTTCAGGGGTTTTTCGGTTTTACTTTGAACCATAACGTCCCTTTAACAACGTTTTTTCACTGAATTTCATAGGTTTTTAGTAGCGCAACTTAACCATAATGTCCCTTTAACAACGTTTTTTCACTGAATTTCATAGGTTTTTAGTAGCGCAACTTAATCATAATGTCCCTTTAACAAAGTTTTTTTACTGAATTTCATAGGTTTTTAGTAGCGCAACTTAACCATAACGTCCCTTTAACAAAGTTTTTTACTGAATTTCATAGTTTTTTAGTAGCACAACTTAACAATAATAACTTTGACTTTATGTACATATAATATGGAACATACTGAACCCTTTCTACTGAATTTGACGGTCCGCAGACATGTTTGGACAACAGTACCACCACCTACAAACTCTGGGGAGGTATGTGTAATAGTTTTATCATAACATAGGAACATTTAACAAATTCACAAAGCAGCACACATACAAAGTATATGTAGTAATACTTAGAAAATGTTACCCATATATGTAACACACTAACCGTTCATGTAAATACAATGGGCCTCATTACGACCCTGGCGGTAAGGGGTTAGCGCCAGCGTTAGCTGCGCCGACCCCTTACCGCCAATTACGAGTTCCCTTTCCGCCATGGCGGTTTTTACACCTGCTTTTAGCGGGTGTAAAAAACCATGGCGGTAAGGGAACTTGGTGTTAATTACGCCACCGTAATTTACGGTGGCGTAATTAACGCCTTCCCCACTCCCATTATGCCCTATGGGGCAAAAATGGGAATGGGGAAGGGTAAATGGGGATTGGGGATTTACCGCCCCGCCAAGGTCGGAATGGGGCGGTAAATCCCCTTACCGCCATGGCGTTAACGTAGTTAGCACCATGGCGGTAAAGTCACGGCCCTGGCGGTAACTTACCGCCAGGGTCGTAATGAGGCCCAATATGTTTTAAAATGGAATATACCAAAAGAAGATAAAGTGGCTTCCACCATAATTACTTCACAGACGCTCCACAACCAACAGCAAGACCAGACGTATACACTACTGATTACATATCTCACCAGACATAGTAAGTGCACTTCTTTTTACTCATATATTTATAAACTTTCTATATTAGAAAAAAAAAACATATTACTTGTTTGTTTTCTCACAGAAATGTGTAGTACTCTCGACTGGCTAGAGGAGCATTTCCCACGAGAGGATAAGTTAGAAAATAGTCCACCTAATGGTACACACTTTACTATATAAACCAATTAATAAATATTATTCTGAATACATTTAACATATACATTTTTTTTATTACAGACCATACAAAAATTCCAAGCATCTCGCAACAACAATCAGAGGATATCACTCTACAGCAGATTAATCAAAAAATGGACAACCTTATGCAAAATTTTATGGATTTGAAAAACTTTGTGGAAAATTATGTGAAACCCCCAACAGCACACCATTGTCCAACCTGCACTTGTCCCCCCTTACCCTATCCCACGCAGTTAACCCCAAACCCTGTCTATGGACCAAAGCGTTTCGATGAGCTTTCCTTCCCTTCTTCACCTGATCCCAGTTATCTAGAAATCTCTAATTCTCCTGTTTTTGTTTCCGTTTCTACCCCACCTTCCCAGTCATAATTGTATATATATATATGAAATAAAGTTACTTTTCTTATATTGTGTTGTAATTACTTTCAGTTCCTTGTGATAAAACCAATTTAGGTGTCCACGGACACCACGGTTGTTCGGAAATGTTCATAAAGAAACGGAAATGTGACTGTCCTGAGGACACTACATCTGTCCGTAATGTTCTCATGCAAGTTGAAAATGTTCTAAGAACACTCGTAGTGTCCTGAAATGTTCGTAAATTAACGAAAATTAAGAACACTATGCCTATTCGTAGTGTTCGATAGCAAACAGAAACTGTTCTAAGAACACTCGTGGTGTCCTGAATTGTTTGTAAATAAACGAAAATGGAGGTGTGCTTGAAACGCTATGTCTGTCCGTATTGTTAGCAAATAAATTAAACTGTGCTAAGAACAAACGGCTGTCTGTAACTGTTTGTTTTACATGTGACACACTTTTAATTAGTTCAGGACCCGAACACTGTCCGCAGAACATCAACACGATGCGCAAAACAATGTCCGTACATTGGGTGTCCTGCGGACGACCGCTACCTTAGCCCACGCTCATCTCGTGCTCTAAATGCGGACACTGTTCGTGTCCCTGACCAGTTTAAAAGTACATTTCCAAGTAATCTACAATATTTCTCATTAAAAAATCACCATACCACAAATCCCACATACTAATCATAAATATCCACATAGTTTTTGTGACTTTTTGAACCTTTTTTGATATTCGATCTGTCTTGCGGATGGCGTGCATGTCCGCGACCCGTGCACAAGCACCCCGATAGAAGACCACGCCCTAGAGCGCATTGTCATTGTGTTTCTGACTATTCCACAGAGCACACTGCATTTTGCTGCATACTTTGCAGATTTTGAGATTTCCATCTCCAAGCCTATGACATCCATGACTCGACTATTACCACATGGTGCTACATCTGCCTCAGCACCACCCCCACCCCCTCCACCACCACCATTTCCCCAAGGGCCTGAAGAGGGGAACAGGAGTGAGGTTACAGAGGAGGAAGAAGAGGATGACGAGAATGAGGTAGAGGAAATCCCTACTACCCGCCCTCGGCGTGAATCTTGGGTGTGGCGGTTGTTTACCGTTCATGGAAACAGTCCTAAGTCTCATGCGAACTGTGTCACCTGTAATAAGTGCAAAATGGTACTCAGTCGCGGGAAGCATGGTTTGTATAGCTTTGGGACAACTACCATGAAGCGACACCTGTGCTCATTCCACACTGGGGCCATTCGCAAGGTTGTACCTTGCGAGAAGCGTAGTAGGTTGATTGCATCTACTTCACCCTCCGTTCCTGATCCTGTCACCACAAGGAACACCTCTGTGGGACAGCGTCTTCCTCAAGCTGCCTCACAGGCCACACAGAATTCTGATGACCCTTACCTTTCGAGGGTCACAGTTGTATGTGTGTACTGTGACACAGTACTCTGCAGGGGGGAACGATTTCGGAGTGCTTTTGAGACGATTGTCTCAGAGCACCAGAAGACCTGCTCACTACCCAAATAAAACCCACTCTACATCTTCCTCTCTCAGCTCGCCCTTTCTTATCCCTGTGGTTAGTGTTCGCCTCCCTTTACCCTCCTTTCCCTCCTCTCCTAGTGTGTCGTGTATAAAAAAGAACAAAAAAAAATACAAAATGACAAAAATCAACAAAAAAAAATAAGGCTCTTTTCAGTTAAAAAATAGAAGTGAAGATAGATAAAGCATGGCCATTTCCATTTCGTGAAAGTCCGCGGACGGTCCACGAACAGAAAAACAATTGCATTGCTACCCTATTGAAACCAATGCATTTTTCTCTAACAGGAAGTGGTGGCTCTGAAAAGAGCCTTTGGGAGCTGTTTGAATGTAAAACATTTTAACTACGTAAGACGTACTTCAAAACGAATGCTGTATTTCTAAAAAAGGTTGTAATGCATTTTGTACATTTCTCAGAAAAATCTGATTGCCAGCATAAGTAAGATGGACTCCATCTTTGCGAAAAATGTATGTACTACGAAACAAAATATTTTTATTGTTAAACGAGGACATGCCAAAATCTCTTAGGAAGGCGCAAACAGCCTTATTAACATTACGCCTTGCTTTCTCCATTTGTGGACCACATGAGAAAGAACGAAGCCACACTTGTCTCTGCGCAATCCGTGAAAACATTATTTTAGAGTTTGGAAACATGTCCATTATCTTCTGAAGTCCTTCTTTCATTGCAAATTGCAAAGAAATTCCAGACACATGTCCTAAACTGTTGAATTACAATTATGTCTGTATGTTCCTCTATCTTCAAATTTGCACAGAGAGGTAGCAAGTGCAACCACTTCATTCCACGCACTCCATGCCAGTGCACTTCCACATGTGGGAATCCAAGATCTATAGATACTCCACAGCTTCCTGCATGCACCTTCAACCAATGAATCCACGAGTCTCCCAAAATCCATACAATCTGTGTTTTGAAACACTCAGCCATAGCTATCTGTTCTTCTCTCTGCAAAAACAATATCTGAGAAAACCTCTCCTAGCACAACACACTCACTAAACTTTACTGATCAATCCCTTGCTTCATCCAATCTCATTTCCATACCTCCCCTCCCCAAATTCCCCGGATCTAATACGCGGTGTCCTAGAACTACCACCATGTCCACGGACGTATCGTAACATGTATAGCCCTTCTACCATTTCGATTTCACTCTCTGTGCCATTCCCTCATTGGATGGAGCTAAGCAATCACATGACCATCCACCAATCAAATCCAATAACTCTACATGTAACTGCATCATCATAGAGCAGCACTACAAATGTACGGTGTATCTCTCGGAGTACAAGTCTCATACCATTGACAACCACGATCTACGAGAAATACTATACAAATCTCCAATATTTCTACTTGCAGCTTGGTCCATATCCATATACATGAACAGAAAGTACAGGTATGCATATTTTCTACGCAGTACATGAACACATTTTCTAACCGACTTTTACCTTCTATAATCTGAAAAATGAATGGACGATCATTGTTTCATTGTCCTAAAATTACCTGTCACTTACAAACCTTTATATCGTTTAATTTCTTCATAAACACACACACATGCAAATACTATTAAACTAACATTTTTGAAATAAAATATATACACGACATATAATCACACAAAATAACATACACACTCTATGATCAAATCTCAAACAATAATATTTGTACAAACACATAATTGGTTTTAATTTTTTTCGTTTATATAAGTACTTACATACATTTATATAGGACAAGCAGACTATGACATTCACTCACTGTTACGTGCAAAAGCAGGCTATGACAATGACTCACTATTACGTGGAAAAGCTTAGTTACAAGAATAGTGGTATACGTTGGTAGATTATGAATTCCACAAACCATAGTAAAGATATTTTCTTTCCTACTCTTAGTCATAATATAGTTTTAATGGTTTTCAGGAAGGCGCTGAGCATTTCAATTTAATAAAAATCTATGTCTAAAATGAAAACAGTGCTATATAGCAACCAAATTACTAATTTATTTCTTTTACAATTGCAGTGAAGCCATTCTCCTGAATAGAAGCAGCCGATTTTGATTTACAAAGAACAACTAAGAAGCAAACTACTCATTTTTGAAAAAAAAGTAAGTAGATTGTTACCATAATATTTGATTTATAACTCACACGCACTGTACGGTGCATTCATGGTATTTCTGTGCGTAAAAATAGAGATTCTGCACCATTCTGACCAAAAATCCCCCCGTCTTAAACAGTGATCTCCTGTCAGAATGGCCCTCAAATTCCTATTTTTCGGCACACAAATTACCCAACTCAGCCGCTAGAATGTAGATGTTGTAGAACAAACAACTGTTTTAATTGTATAGCTTTATCTATATTATTTATTCTTCTCCACACCACCGGCTTACTTTTTTCTGTCATCTCAACCCCAGTTTAGTAACACATTAATTGAAGAATACCCATCCCTGGTAGTTCAACTTCCCAATTCACAATCACACACCATTACATCCATCTTTATCATCTTACTCAAACAATCATGCACACAACACACATGCATTGCAGAAAACCCCAACCCATACCTTCTGTATTTTTTTCAACAGACGCTACAGAATGCCCAACAAAAAGCAACTCTGTAGAAAGGGACACAGAAGTAGAGCAAATGAAAAGAAAAGTCTCCAACATAAACACCCATCTATAGCAGAATTTGTAAAAAACGTTGAAACACAACAGCTAATACAGTCATGTTCTGAAACAGAAGAAGTTTCTAGTGCAAAAACTTTGCCTCCTCTATCACAAAGAAAAACGACCCAAAAAACTATTAACAGAAACGTAGCATTTTTCAAGAAATAACAAAAGAAATTGCACATGGTGCGCAACATGAAAACAAAGAATGCACCTGCCAAAATTACAAACCTATACTATTGTATGTCAGTGGTGAAGCTGGTTCTGGCAAAACATTCCTAATCAAAATCATCAGTAAATTCCTTCAACAATTGACAAACAACAAACTGTCAGCTGTTGTCACTGCCCCCACAGGTTTAGCTGCCTACAACATAGGTCACTTTACACCAATTACTACTCCTGCCAGTAGAACACCAAAACAAGTTACATTATTACAAACTTTCTGCAGAAGCTGCAATGGAAGTACACAGAGTATTGAAACAAATGAAAATGCTACTAATAAATGAAGTGAGCATGGTGTCCAACCTAATGTTGGCTTTGATTCAACTCAGATTACGAGAAGTACTCAAAACAAACTATGAAGAGCTATTTGCAGGAAAACACATCATTGTTTTCGGAGATCTTCTTCAATTAACACCTGTAAAAGGTGATCCTATTTTTAAAACATTAGGACACAAACTCTGCCGTAAAACTGTTGGCAGCATTGGAAATGTCAACCTTTGGCAACATTTCCAATACAGAGAATTAACAGAAAACATGCGCCAATCTGCAGATCTCACTTATCCCAACATCTTAAAAAGTATCAGATTTGGTATACTTTCTAGAGAAGCAGAAGCAATATTGAAAACCCGGCAGATTCATGCACTTTATGATGATAATGCTTGTGCTACAGATGTTATGGAACAATTAGCCCACAAAAATGTCAATTGTATGGCCTTAATGCCAACTCTTGCAAGCTGTTTCAAATTCAATGAAATAATGTAACCAAAGAAATGCAACCAATTAGGGAAATTAGCGCCACAGACAAACTAGATGTACATGGAATGACACTACCCATGTGTGACCAAGCCACAGCAAGACTAAATAGTTTAGAAAAATCAATCTGAAACACAGCAGGCTTGGAAAAGATATTAAAATTATCCTTAAATTGCAGAGTAATGCTTAAACCTAACCTTGACGTGGACCAAGGACTAGTTAATGGAGCACTGGGTACAGTTGTTGGCTTTCAAACATACCCAATTGACAACAAAATTCAGTTTGTCAATATTCTCTTTGACAAACTTTCAAAAGTAAAAAGAATAGGACACTTAACAGCTTGATACCTTCTCTTCAAAGACATCTATGTACGCAGAGAACAATTTTCTCTAACTCTTGCATACGCAGTCACCCTTCATAAATCACGAGGTCTTACTCTAGACAAAGCAATGATAGACATTGGTAACACAGTCTTTAAAGAAGGCATGAGCTACGTAGCACTGTCACGCCTACGTACAATTGACGGTCTATTTCTAATAAACTTTGATGCAAGTAAAGTAAACGCTGATATTCCTTGCATTTTAGAATACAATAGACTTTGTTCACTATACACCCCCCATCTACAAACATATCCTGTTCCACAAAAAGGAACATTTTCTAAAAGAAAACTAAATCAAACAGAAATGCAACAGGATGTCACTGCAAATCCTCCAAAGAGACTAAAAGAAACTAAAACTTCATCAAGTACCACAAGCAAAAAAGAATCAATTAGGGAAAGTAAACCAGGTACTTCTTTAAAGAAGGAAGACAAACTCCAAAAAAAGCAGTTAGATACAGAACTACCTGGACCATTTAAATTCTCAAATATAGTTGGTGTAAGTTGCTACGCAAATGTAGCAATGAATATTCTATTTCAATTACCACCAATTGTTGACAACATTTACTTACACAGTACAGACCCATTGGGTTTGCAAATGTTAGTACTTCACAGAAATGCAGCAATCAATCCTGACAACACGTATAGTGTTTTTGGAATAAGACGACAATTGGACTACTGTGCTGGAATGGTGAAATTCACTATAAACTCACAGGAAGATCCACAAGAATTTCTAATGTACTTACTATTAGTACTGGAAAACAAAAACATACCTATAAATGAAATCTTCCAGATTTCATACATGTGGAAACATACATGCACTCTCTGCAACAATGTGACACAAGAACAAATCCCCAATGAACGCTTTGTCTATATATCAATACCTAATTGTGAATCCGTTCCATTTCAGCAACTTGTACCAAATGCAAACCACGGTAGATTATGTTCTACCAGCAATTCTGATAATCGATCCACGTTACTGGTACGAAAAACAACTGCAAGCTGACTGGATTCACACATGGACATATTTCCCTTGGTAGGAAAACCTTCACAACAATAGGTATAATCTACCACGCAGGAGCCACAACCAATTCAGGGCAGTACACTGCATATATAAAAAAAAAATGTGGATGGTTTGAATGTAATGATAGTACCTTTACTCTAAAGCAGAGATTACCAGCTAATCTTACAAACGCGTATTTCATGTTCTTAAAACCAAAATTTGATAACTGAACTGTACTTAAACCTTAAGTACACGTGTAGTAAAAAAATATAAACGGTCACAATATTTCAAAACCTATCGAACTGTCCAAAGATTCTACAACAACTAATCAGATAAATTAATACCACTCAAATAGAGTAAAAAATAGACAGTTAGAATACTCCAATTGGTATCTAACTGTCCCAAAATTTACAAATATGCAAACAGATAAATCAATACCATGAAATTATATCAAAACATAAACAGTTTCAATACGCCAACTGGTATCTAACTGGGCCAAAATTTTACAATATCCAAACAAATACCTAATATCTTACTGCTCACAAAAACTGGAAAAATCCAATGCATAAAGCATTAGGCAGAAAGAACAAGTAAACCCGGAAAACAAACAAATAAATAAACTGTAGCATAACAGAAATAGGTTTTTTTTAAATCCAACATGGATTTTTTTTCTCCCACAGACCCAATGATTTTAGCAACAAACACAGAAACTTTGCACATTGCACAGTACTCTTGTTTGTAATCTACTAAATATGAGGGTCAATAAAAAGAAGAAAATGTTGATTGTACAATGTAATAAGTAATTATAAAATACTAATACTAACATGCTATTTTCTTTTATTACAGAAATGAACAAGAAAAACATGGACTCCTGTTACTAAACCAAATAGTACGTATAACAAGATAAATACAACCATCGCAGCATATCACACCCATACAAGCTTATAACATTGTTCCTTATAAATTAGTTTTTGACCCAAAGTTAAAAGCCACTATGGGTGTGATATGCTGCGGTGGTTGTGGCCAGGGCATACACTCTTGGGTGCATGGCCGAATGGCCATGCACCCAACATTCTATACCCTGGCCACAACCATCGCAGCATATCACACCCATAGATGCAAACATTGCAACCATTGTTATGTCCGGGGACAGGGGGAAGGTCCTAGGACACATTCAACTTGCCAGAGGACAATACAAACAGCGTCCTCAGGACACCCCCATTTTCTTTATGTACGAACATTTCTGGACACTGCAATTGTTCTTAAAACATTTTCACCTTGCCAATGAACAATACAGACAACGTCTCCAGGACACCCCCGGCAAACATTCCAAGACCCCACAAGTGTTCTTAGAACACTTTCAAGTTGACACCGAATTCATTATGTTTATTTACGAACATTCCAGAACAGCCGTGTTGTCCGCAGACAAATCGAACACAACAAAAGCGTCTAGCACATAAATAAAATACAACTTTGAACCTATCTCATACTCCCCCATCCTCCCCAAAGACTTCTACACGCCAACACACTCTACTAAATACACATTTTGAACAAACTTTCACCCACGCTGTCCTCGAACGTCCGCAAATGCAAGATGGCAGGCACAACAGCAAATCTGATGCGCATCACGCACCACGCCGCCCAATCAGTGCACACGTCGCATGTCTGCGGACATGACGCAAGGCCATGGGCCAATCTGGGTGCTGTCCGTGGAGCGAACAGGGAATTGCTTCCGCGAAGCGAACACAGATATCACTAATTATTTTGTCTTACATTTTGGTCATTTTTAAAAAACTACTGGACGGATTTACACCAAATTTGCAAAAGCACGCTTTCGGGACCAGGCCGCCGCTCCTGCCGCAGATCTGGTGGATTTGCTGTCGATCAGCAAAAGTTTGTTTTGAGCCACGCGTTGTTCCTTTGCCGTAGATAGGCTGTTGGTTCATGATAAAAGCAGTAAATGGTCGCTCTGATAATCGGAAGGTTGCTCCAACAACGAGCCATTAGACCACCCTATTGGTTGGTATGTTGTTTGTAGCCGCTAGTACTGCGTAATGGCATATTGGTCCTTGGCGATTGTCCCATAAAATCGTGAGGGTCATGAAGTTGCATATTTGGACCTGCACCTGGCAGTTGAAGACCCCATCCGCTGGAGTCTGTAAATCGTGACATAGGCAAAATGGGGCCACGTACCTGTTCTAAAAAACATAAATTAGTCTCACAAGCCGATCTTCATTAATAATCATCATTTTATTTAATAGGGCATGAAACTATTTGCTATCGAAGATAGTGCAATGGAGTATGTTAATAATAAAATAATAATATTTTCCCATTCATATAGCGCTAAGAACCGTGAGGTATCTAAGCGGTGCTTATTATTAACCACGGTGTGTGGTGCTCATTTATCGACCACGGAAGGATGAAAGGCTGAGTTTGGCCTTGCCGGGATTCAAACATGCGTTAGCAAGCTGTGTACGGATGTCAAAGCGAGCGTTGTACTCGCTGTGCCACTTGACAGGCGACAGTGAAGTGGCACAGCGAGTAGAGCACTTGACCGCCTATAGACCAGTTAAATTATTTCTATTAACCCACCCTGTGTCGTCTGCCTTTTTCAGAGCCCTCTAAACGACAGGGGTTCAATTCGGCGGTGATAGTGCGCGGTAGAAAACATTATGCCACTTTCAACGAACAAGTTCAACTTGAGCGGTCTTTAATGCTACGCTATTGTAATTATATTTGGTATAAAATAATCTAAAAGGTTACTTACAGTACAATTGCAATTTCCATTGTCTACGAGTAGTGCAGTCCCAAAATACGACTCTGCGTGTGCGAACGATCTTTCGCATAGTGATATAATATATAAAAGTGGTTTCGTTTCAGAAATGTCATCCTTATCTTCTCTTACGTTTTAGCAACACTCCTTCAAGAGAAGTCTTTCATCACAATCTCTGTCTGTCAAGGTCAAAACACAATACAACCTTATAGTCCGCTTCGTGAACCTCTCCGGGGCCCGAGAAAAAAATTGAAGCAGCTGACCATCACTGTGAACGAGCATAAATTCTTACTTTGCAACATTGTGTGTAAAGCCATCTGTGAGAAGTTTTTTGCACGCCATGTTTGTATATTGTTTGCGTGATATTAAAAAAAGTTTGTTTAAGGGACGTTATGGTTCTAAGTACAGCCGAAAGACCCCTGAAAATCGCAAGTTATGGTAAGCTATGAAAAATAACTTGCACCACCACCGTGCACTGCTAAGACTAACACCCAGGACATCAACGATGACATCGCAAATATCATTGATGAAATCACTGATGACATCACATGTGTATGTACTTTTCATGGAATTTGTGTACTAGGGATTTTTATTATAATGTTGCGAAAAAAGTGTCAAGGATATTGCAATAAATATCATACCGTTATTAGTGCTTTGAATGATGCATTGATATAAATAGCATTGTATTATGGGATTCTATCTAGTATACTGAGCTACTAATGGAGAAACATAGCATTGTGTGCAGAGTACAAGATGAAAGTGTAATATTTGTAATGTTAATATGTTGAATAATGAAATGATAATTGTCCTGAAATGTTTGAAAATTCACAAAATGGGGGTGTTCTGAGGACGTTATTCGTATTGTGTGACTGCTTAGCTGTATGCAATGAGGGAATGGCACAGAGAGTAAAGTGGACGCCGTCCGCGGACACCGCGGCTGTTCGTGGACAGGGCGTGCTACATCCGGGTTTTTCCAGGAAATCCAACATGGAAAGAAGACTGTACGGATCAGCCAATCAGATGTCGAGGTTGTGGATTTGTGTTAAAAGAGACTGTGTGTGGTGAAGATGGCAGAAGTAGAGAAAGTCAGGGTGTTGGTGCTTGGACATATGTTTGTGTATGGTTTACAACAGTACGCTCAATGCAGGCATGTTGCAAAGAACTTTGATGTGAAAGGAGTGGAGGTGGTGTGGAGCACTGTGCCTGATTGCAATGTACAGGGAATTGTACAAGTTTGTGAGGATATGGCCACGATGAACAGTCCGCATGTGGTAGTTTTGCACTATGGTGCTTTCCATTTGGGCAACGTCAGTGCCCCTACTTTGTTGGCTGATTTGGAATGCTAGGTTCAAGCCGTAATGAAGATCCTTCCAAATGCGAAAGTAATTTTTTCTGGATTACTACCTAGGGCAATATGGGACAATAGTTCAGTTTTTTGTCCTCAGCAAAACATTGCTAGGTGTGTCATCAACCGAGGCATGTGTGCCTTCATGCTTAGAGCTGGTATGTTCTTCTGTAATAATGAGAATATTGATGCCAGTAATGCTGTTAATTTTAAAGAAGATGGCATTTCTTTATCTTTTACAGGAAATGCCTTTCTATTTTGGAGTGTAAGGGTTGCTTTGGAGAAGGTTATGTGAAGATTTTAGGAGTAAAGTAAGAAAAAAACACAAGAAAAAAAATACAAAATAACAGGTGTCTGTCAAGCATCTGTAAAAAAAACAAAAAAAAATGGCTCTTTTCAGAGCCAACTTCAAAGGGGAAATGGGGCACACTATTTAAATTTACATTCACCACGCTCAGATTTTCGATATGTCTGCGGATATGGCGGTAGTCCGTGGACATGAAAATCACTACGAGGGGGTTAGTATGTTCTATGTTACATGTATATGAAGTCAGGGATATTATGGTTAAGTTGTGCTACTAAAAACCTATGAAATTCAGTGAAAAAACTTTGTTAAAGGGACGTTATGGTTAAGTTGCGCTACTAAAAACCTATGAAATTCAGTAAAAAAACTTTGTTAAAGGAACGTTATGGTTAAGTTGCGCTACTAAAAACCTATGAAATTCAGTGAAAAAACTTTGTTAAAGGGACGTTATGGTTCAAAGTAAAACCGAAAAACCCCTGAAATTCGGCAGTTATGGTAACATAAGCAACCATAACTCGCGCCACCGTGCACTGCTAACACTAACACCCAGGACATCAAAGATGACATCACAAATGTCATTGATGACATCACTGATGACATCACATGGCTGGCTCTCCCTTTTTATCCTTTACTGACATATCGAAGCCAGACAGTACTATATTTGTAGACTTAGGGTCAAGTCACATCATATGAAACATATACATAGCGGAAGACACAGGCTTGAAAGAGAGCAATCCTTTCTGTGCATGAAGATAATCATTAGGGTTATCAGCACTTTCTCATAGTTTTATTTTTATTACTCTACCTTCCCTGTATATGCTCATATTTGTATACATTATACTCACTCTTCTTTCCTTTGGGTGCAGTCACATCATGTGATACACATACATATGGTAAGTAGCAGCTTTGAAACAGAGCAATAGTTTCTCTGCATGAAGACAATCAGTTATGTTATAACTCTTTCTGCTACTACTTCTGCTTTTTTGTTTACTTCATTGTCCCTGTATATACTCATATTTGCATGTGTTGTTGTCTCTTTGTTTTTTGTCTGTAATAATTATGTATTAAGTGGGTTTTATTATCTACTTATTACATGTTTCACAGTTACCAAAACTCTAATAAGAAAGCAGTTATCATTTCAGTATTCAACATGGCAAGATTATGAATATGGCACCTTCATCATGTATGCTGCACACACTGCCTATGTTTCTGCATGAGTAGCTTAGTATACTGGATAGAACTTAATAATAGAATGCTATTTATATCAATGCATTGCTTAATGCACTAATTAGCTCATGATATTTATCCCAATGATCCTTGACAGTTTTTGGTCAGCATTATAAGAATCCCTTGTACAGAGTTTTTATGAAAAGTAAATGCACATGTGATGTCATCAGTGATGTATCCAATTAAGTATCACAATATGTATGGTTTAAAATGATGTGTGCCGACTGTATAATAGAGTGTCCTTTGTAGCATACGTGTAACCTCTGAGCATTGAATCATACACTTCGTATTGTAAGCAGAACGTTGCACACCCTTTAATGTTCCTATGCACACACTAAACTATTTCTACCTTATTTGAATGCATGTTCTATGTCTGCCCCCACATAACATAAACAATGTACGGCCCAACTTGCCACAGAGCCATTTCTCCCCTCTCATGTACCACCGCATGCACAGCCCCCACCTTCCCTCCCACTCTGGCTGGGCTAAGATGTGAAGCCATGGCCCTGTGAATGATGTGATGCTACAATTATATCTCCTCACCCTTCCCTTGTTCCTGCCCCCAGACTCTGATTGAAAGAACTATGGTTGACAAGCCTCCCATCCCACCATCTCCTGCAGTACCGGCTGAGTGCCCTCTGACCCGGTAGTATCCCAGTTCACCCTAACCCCGACTGACAATAAATGCCATATATTTTCTCTTGTACTAACACACTACAAAGGTGTCCCTCAATAGACCTAACAAGGAGGAATGTTGGATATATTCCTGCCTGTGCCCCCTGATAAACCACCTGAACCCATGAAAGCTGCTCACCTATTGTTCACCCAGTGTATAATATTCTTTAGAATAATGAACGACTCACGCCCAGAGTTATGTGTTATGTCTCCTGTGATGTTAGAATAACGGCTTGTAGGATTTACATGGTATTACAAATTACCATTAACAAAGAATGAGTGTGTGAGACCACCAGGGCAAATTTTAGCATAGTCAAAAATGGATCAATCAACCATCAACTGACCAAAGCTCCACCATGATGAGTTCAGCTGACCTGCAAGCATCACGCTGGCACCACATGTCCTTCTGCCAATCCTGGAGCACCGGGCCTAAGGATTACATAGTGTCTATTTATGTCCCCCCTATAGCTTACGTCACCTATGATGCAACTTTGTAATAAATGAGAATGTTTGCTGATGTTTGGCAGAGCGCTCTCTGAGTTTTCAGAGTTTTCTGCTTGCCCTATATTGATTTTAATTTTTGACTTCACCTGCAATTGGTCTTGGACTCATTCCCATCTGGAGTGTGTCCATCATTGTCTCTCACTGGAGAGTTTTAAATGCCTTTTAGGGGGACGCTCACTTTCAAGTGGTGACCCCTAGGACGTGATTTGTCCTTTCGTTCCTTTTGGCATGAGACGTCCTCGGCCACAGCGGAGACCCATGGTGCGCCCCCTCAAGAGAGCTGACCGCCTACGGCAACTGGTCCGCTTAGACGTGCGCATGCAGTAGGGCAAGAGGGTGCAGGTCCCACTTTGCAAAACCCACAGTAACGCTTGCCGCAGCTGGGGGTGACAAATGAGCGTGGGCCAGCGCCTGGACAGAACGAGTCCGGAGGGTCACAGATCAAGACGGACACATCAGTATCAAGTGCGAGCAACGTTAAAAGGAGTTGGATGTAGAACATAGTATACGAGTTCTGACTAAGTTAAGGGGGCTCTTGGAGGTATAATCGACACTATTTTTTTTTCTTTCTCTGCATATGGCCATTAGGAGGAGCTAAGGAGATTAGGAGGTGAAAAAGGAATATGGTAACCTAGCTGTGTGAGGGGGGTAGAAGGCGGCGCTGCATTGTGCTATCTTGACTAGTACTGGGAATACGTGGAAAATAGAAGAAATAAGTGGGAGTCTCGCATAAGGGTAGGACTCAGAGTACAATTTAGAAACGCTATATTCTTTTCCTTTTCCTGATTTACGGGAAGATATTCAGACAACCTAAGGGATAAGGGGTGTAAAGTGCTGGGTTAAGGGAGATCCTCATTAATGAGAGCATTGAGAGAAGACAGGGAGGGAATGTGTTATGTGTTGTATGTGAACTGTCTATTGGTCAATGTTATGTACTGAATGTGTTATGTCTTTGTGATCACTGCATTTTGATAATGGCTAAAATAACTGTACTTTTGTCCTATGAATAAGTGGTCATTGTAAGTGTGACACTTTTTAAGACTTGGTGTATGTGTATAGAAGTGGTATATCAATGACACAATACTGGTATAATTAGCATTGTAACTACATAACACACACACACACCAGCAAGAGATAAAAGGGGGGACGAGAACTTAACATGGGTGTGGAAAAACCACTGACCCATATTTGTCAGAGTTTACCAAGTTACGAGGAGAGAATAACTATCAGTGGATCACAGAATTAAAAGGAGAAGGGCTACCACAGGTATGGCCCCAGGGAGGATCATTTGATAAGAACATGTTGGATATGGTGACCACATGCCTATTTGTAAAATATAAAAAAAACAATTGCAGGATAGAATGGAGATATTAGACCTATCGAGGTTATTTGAAGAGGTGCCTCCAATAAAATGTAAAGAGCAAATAAAGGAACAGGTTGCATCTCCCCTGACAATAGAGAATAAGGGAAAGGAGGGTGAAGAAAAGAAAGGGCCAGAAGAGGTTGTACGAATATAACCCCTCTTAAAAAAACCAGGGCCAGCTGAGAGATACAGTGACCCGGTGTATGTGTCAAAACCTACCTCCCCAACCACACCACAACCCACAGCACCCCCAACAAGTGCTCAAGAGCGAATGAACAGGTGAGAACCCCGGCAATAGATATTGAAAAGTTTACAGAATATTTAGACTCAAGGTTATCGTTAGCCCAGAGTGAACTGTCCAGACTAAGAGATATGTGCAAACAGGGTGATCAGGTACTTCCAGGGCCGATCAGACACAGAGATCACGGACACCCAACAGATTTATAGAAGAAGGGTGGAAGAAGGGGGAGATACTATTTCGAATAAATGATGAACCAACAAGAATAATAGAACTAGAGCAACACACACCTGAGGGAGAAACAATGGGAGAGGGCATGGCATCGGGAGGAGTGGAAGAACTGTGGTCTGACACAGAGGAAGAGGAGTTAGAAGGTAGGAGAATAGGGATTGCAGCACGAGGAGCACAGGTGAGGTTAGACGAAACACCCCTGGAGCGGGCAATGGAAGAAGAATGGAACGGGAGACTAAGACAAAGAGTGGGGAGGTCCATACTGGGAAAAAGAGGGACAGCGGAGAGTACGGGGAAAGGAACAAAAGGACGGATACATAGGGGAGGAGGGAGACCAAATTACATACCATGGGCACAGATGGATAAAGTAAATGTATTAAAACTATTACCTCCACTTTCAGGGGGTGCAAGTAAATGGATATATGCATTCGAAAAGAACACAACTAATCGGGTTTGGGCAAAAGCAAGCTTCCCAGGAATAACATTAGATTGTGACCGTGTTAGGCAGAATCCTGTGCAGTTCCCTTAGGGAGCACTACAGAAGATTAAGACTTTGGTATGAGCAATAAAATCCCTTTGGTATCAGTCTGTCCCACAAAGATTTAATTGGTAGCTGTGGCTAAGCAGTCAGACTTATCTCAAGAGGGAGATGAGCAGTATTCAGGATTTACACAATAGGGCTATACTACTATGGCACAAGGAAACACTGACCAAAGCTTTGTATTAAAAAGAATAAATATTTTTATTTTACACACTTCTAGTTCAACACATAAATCACGGTTATTAAAGCAAGTTAAACTCAGTCAAGAAAAGTATACACAACTACCTAGTTAAGTTGTAGACAAGTTTGAGCAAGAGTGAAAACTGATCAAAACGGTCAAGTGAAAACCAAAGACAAATGGCACTCTATTAATTTCTCACAAGGGAGGGAAAAAACAGGTTATACAGGAATATACTCTTAGTCACCCTAGCAACACTTCCTAATAAGATTGTGATCAAGTTTAGTCAAGGCAGTACTTTAGCATGTATAATACTTATGTGAAAACCGAGCAAAATGGCACTTCACAAGTTTAAAAATTGGGAAGGAAGAGGTGGTTATAAGAGTTGGGTGCACCAACACATTTCTAGGTGAGAAGCAGTTGTAACAGATTTAGCCAGAGTCAATAGGCCTGTGTCAGAGTCAGTGGTACAGGGCAAAGAGCCCAGGAGCAAAATGTTCTTGTAGCTGCAGTCAAGTCTTTGTTAAAAAATTCAAAAAGGTGTTTGCAGAGGGTGAAAGACAATGTTAGATGATAGGGGCGTCCACCCCAACAGGTAGGTAAAGGATTTAAAACACCTTTAGCACTACCAAATGATAATTCCTGGCAGTTCCTGCAGTTCGGGAGATCCAGCAGAGGAAGAGAGGCTCTCGTCGTGGAGGAAGGTTCGAGTTACTGCACTGCCCAAGGATGAAATCAGCCGTGGTGCTGCCAAACGAAATAAAAGGTACCCTTCTTTAAATCGCGGCCCGGGTGGACGGGTGCCTGGCTATCCGGCCTACGAGTGCAGGGCAGTGGCGGTTCGACCAAGGCAGGTCCGGGAAGGTGATTGGCAAACTGGTTGGCCCCACCAGCTCAAGGGAAGAAGGCTCTTGCAGATGAGGATCTTCTCTCGTCGTGTGGAGAAAAGTGGTGAAACGCTGCAGCAGGGCTTCCGCAGTGGTTCAGTTGATGCAGGTGGATATGGCTTCTCTCCTCTTTGACTTCTTAGTTCCAGTGGCAACGTCTTGCTCTTACAGTCCTCAGGACCCTGCTTTTATGCAAAAAGATCCCCATTCATATAGCATAGCTGTCACTCACACAGTGGAGTGGTCATCCTGGCGGGAGACCCTCCAGCCTATCAGGGCAGAGTGCGACATGGGTTGCTGAGGCAACCCTGTCCAGGGGTCCTACTCCCCCTTCCACACAATGGGTCCACCCCAGACTCAGTGGCACCGAAAGGAGGGCTTCTTGGTAGAAGCCCACCAAAAGGACGAACAAAGGATCCCCGACCTGGGATAGGATTTTAGAGAAAGACACGAGAAAGAATTTATATAAAAGTTCTGGCAAATAAAACCTACCGGAAATAAAGTAAATATAAAAATGAACAGGCGGTATGTTAGAGGCTGTCAGTAAATGTGGTAGCCTCGAACAATGGGAAAATCCTGTAGGAAAATATTTGCGGTCAAATATTTTTGGTAGTAACCATTGCCACCAGCCAGAAACTTTTGAGAGAGGGACTGTACGGTACCATCTCGAAAATGAACTTAGGGGAAAAACTATTAACCCTTTCCATGCCTCCTTAGTAATATGGGTTGTACTGGTTTTGTTAATAAAGAGTGACTAGTAAAGTCAATAAGGACTTTACATGCCCTGGGAGACAGTAGTCAGTCCCAGGGTATGGAGTCTATGTTTGGGGGTCGCTACGACACCCCTGTGTCAGTGCATGGAGGGTGCTGTGTAACACATGTGGATAAAGATGGTTCCTATGAGGGTGATACCAACCCCATAGACATTAAAGACAAAAAATAGCCTAGAACACACATAGCAAATATACCAAAGAGTGGGAAAAAGAGTGTCACTCTTAGCAGGAGAAAAAAACAAAACCTTCAAATCCAGCAAAGCTGCTGGTGGACTCTATAGGTAAGGGAAATTAAGCATAGAAAGAGAATTATCCCTAGCAAACCGCCACAATGGCGTTTCCTTTAATACAGTTAGAGCAAGAATCTGAGATTCTTTAAGAGACACATTCCCAGATACACCTGACTTACAGTCAGTAATGCAATGCACAATGAATGACGAGGAAGATGCAATGGCCTTCATTTTACGGGTGCAAGAGATGTGGAGAGCGGAGACCGGCACGACATGGGATCAGTCAACCTCCCTGTTTTACTTTATATTAAAAAAAGTGCTTCAACACAATGGGAAATATGGGACTGACGGATCAACGCCTCCCAGAAACGGATGGGCGGGCATCTATGCATAGGTTCCCAAATATTAGGGCCAGCCTCTCTGATCAGGGAGACTGCAGTGAGGGGAGAATCAGAGAACTGGATCCTCAGAAATATCACCTACCAAGAGCATCTTAAAAACCTCTTCCAACCTAGGACAGTGGGGGTGGGGGATGGGATTCTCATCCAATCCTGGGAGCAAGGGAGAGTCAGAAGACTCTTCTGAGCCCCACAGGTCTCAAGAGAGTAGGCCCCCACATTCTGCCAGCCATTCCCAAGCTCGCAGAATCAGGGAGAGCCTAGAGGAGCTTTAGTGAAAGATCCCCTGAAGCAAATCAAGGCTAATAGGAGCGCTATCACGCCTTACCATAAAAATGCCAAATATTCAGTTTGGGAGCACCTTGAGCTGTGTGAGAAAATGATGGAGACTTTCCACCTGAAGGACAGCCAAAGCTGTATTCAGTATGTCAAGTGGACATTTTCACCTGAGTACTCCAGCTTCTTTGCAGGGCTGGAGGATCAGAACCACTTAAGATGGTTCACATATAGGGCGGCCATCTTAAAGCACTTTTCGATCCATAGAAACCCTCAAGAGGCCCGCAAGGCAGCCTACAACCTGCAATGTGGGGAAGAGCAGGCCCCACAAGAATATATCTAAGAACTGAAATGTGCCTTTGCGCAGACCACCAAAGGGTGCACACAGACAGCAGGGAGTTTGTCAATACCTTCTTTCATGTACTCCCTAAATACATAATGACCCAGCTGGTGAGGGACTTTCATGAGAAAAGATCACTAGACTGGATCATTGAACAAGCCACTCGCATTTACGAAGTACAGAAACTAGTAGAAAGTAAAAGTGTTAATAAAAACCCAAAACCAACCAACACTGCTGCTGCTGCCAGGGTAGTGGAGGTGAAGGTTGCCCCCATTTTAGATCTGGAGATGGGGGGGGGCTAAAACATTCCTGCACAGAATCCCACTAACCCAAGACCCAGAAGGCCCTCGGGCCAATCCCAAACAGGTAGTCAGGGATGTAGCCCCACAAATGGGACCCCTAACTCCCCGGACTACATCAGCCCCTGTTACAGGGGCAACAGACCCATCCTGGAATATGTGTGGACTCCTCCAGCCCAAGGAGTGGGGCGATACAACTCAGGCAGCCACCAATCCAGGAAACTTCTCTCCTCACTTTCCCCAGGAGAGCAGTAATCCCCCAAATGCCGGGCTGAGTTTCTTCCCAGGTACCCACCAAACTCCAACCCCCAAAACAAACCTTATTTCATTCCCCACTTTCCTGAGCTCAGAGAGCCCAATCCGGGAGAGGGGAGGCCAATGGTGGAGGGGTAACAAAACTATCCCAACCAGTGGTATTATGGGAGAAGGGACGGTTACGCTTCCCGTGATCAACTAAGGGTAGACCAGAGAACCCCGTACCAGAAAGAGTGGGTGTCTCGACTGGAGCGCCAGTTCCAGAACATGGCACAGGATCTGAGTCGCATGTTGAGGGCACAGCAAAACCCTCCAATGAACACGGCGACTCAGAACTCCTCAAATCAAGGGTTTGGTGCTCCAGAACAATGACAGGGAAGAACCTTGACAACCCACCGGTTCCCAGGAAGGAGGCACAAGGGGAAGGGGTGTGTAAAGCCTTAGAGGAAGCTTCCTTCCCCACTTGTGGAAAGCCCCTGGAAACCCAGGAACCGTAACCAGAATCTCCTGCCCCCGAAAGTCTGCACGCTAAGGAACAGAGGGTGGGTAGGAGAAATAAAGAGCCTAAAAAGGCCCATTTTGTGAAGGAGGTGCTAATCTTCCAATTTGAAGGAGAGTGGTCCTCAGAGGATTCTTTGAAAAGGATCTTCTCCTTCAGGGATGGAGGCACTCCTCCCAAAAAAAATGGGTCCCAAGAGATATTGATCAAGACTGGGAAGATGTGGGGACCGAGTTAAAACCGCCCATCATCCTACCCCAGAATGACCAGCAAGAAAATCACCTTGGTCAAACCAATTCTGGTGAATGTCTCCAAAAAGGGGCAGGAGGGGCAGCCCAGAACCAGAACCAGGGCAAACCCAAACAAAATCCTGTCCAAATCACCCCTCTGTCAGAATCCAAAGCAAAGAAATTAATTAGCCAAAAATGTTCATTATCTTTGCCCCCTTGAGGAGAAGGAGGGAGGATTTTATGCCCCGGTCCAAATACAGGGGCAATGTACAATATTGGCACTGGTGGACACTGGATCCGAAGCCACCCTTCTGTCAAAAAGGGCCATTGATCAGCTGAATTTGGGAAGGGGGGAGAAATACCAAATCCCTCTCAACCCTCTTCCTGGACAACTTCAGAACTTTGATGAGAATGAAATTCCTGTCGAGGGGACTGCAGATTTAGACATTAAAATTGGGCGACACAAGGTGAAGCACTCGGCCATAGTTGTTACTCCAGAGGGCACACCGTGCTTACTAGGGAATGACATCCTGCTTAGATTGTCTCCCCTCATAGATTGTGTAAACAAGGTCCTCTGGACCCAGACTAACCGACCAATTAAATTGAAACATAGTGTCAACCGTGTTAGTTTAAATGGCACATGCCACATGGTTGAACAAAAACCTGACCAAATTGAATTCCACTTTCCGAATAAGCAAATCCCAGACATGACAGTAATTGCAGTAGGACAACAAACTGGTGATGGGGAGTCCTCTCTATTTCTGAAAATCAACCTTCCTTCCAGTCTAAGGTTGCATTTCACACTGGAAGGAAACACTCTGAAATTCTATACAATTTCACAATCAGAAAATCCTACTCCTATAGTCCAAAATGATAGGAAATCAGCTCAAAGCTTGGCTGATATTCAGAAAATTGGAGAGCAGTTGTTCATCCCTATTCAGTTAAATGAAGGAAGGACTCTGTTCTCTCCCGAGTATGTGCGAACAATGGTAAGAGCTTCGTCAGTGAGGCCATGTTCTGCAAACTCCCAAAAGATCCAGCCATTCCCACATTTAAATTGGTAGAGAAATGGGAAATGGACCTGGAAATATCCATTTCCAAACATCTCCTGTCTAGCAGGTGTATGCTCAGAATTTCCATAAGTAACAAGAGCATTGTCCATAATTGTTGGGTCGTGCGAGATGTCCCTGCTGCATCTTATTTAGGCAGTGACATTCGCAATCGCTTTGCCATTAGTTTGGACCTAATAAACTTCAATGTCTGGTCCCAATTAGCGGGTAATCCCATGTACTTTGATGAAAGCATTTCGGTCAGCTCAACTGCTGCCATATGCAGTTGAAATTCAGATTGGAGAGGAAGTCACCATCCCAGAATGGACCCGACAATTCTCACTGGAAGTAAAAATTAAAAGAAGACAGAAACTGAAAAATCCTGGCACCTATGTTCATCTCAATGCTCATTTCCAACAGCAGGGTTTGGGGGTAAACCCAATACCACTAGTCAATATAGAACACAACACCATTCCAATAGAGGTGGATAACAGTGACTTAAAGAGTATCACTCTGGGCCCAGGCACCATTATTGGAATGGCGGTTGATGACCAACCTTTTTCCATAGATTTAGGTAACAAACTGTTAGGACCAATCGGCAAGGACTCTTTTGAAAGTGATAGCGACAATGACACAACACCAGACAGGATCTTCACCCAGCATGGGGGGAATTTCCTGGTGTTCCTGCCCTTATGGTAAGGAAGATGTGACCTGTGACTTCAAGAGGGATAAGGTGATCTTTCAAGTCCACCAGGACAGCCTTCCCCACTTGAAGCCATCAGTCCAAAGCAATACTTTGACCAGGGACTTCTTCACCCAGCTGGAGGAGGCAGCTGAGATAGCCAAAGCAGAAGTCAGATGGTTGCAGAGAGAGTCAACCTAGCTGATGCCTGTGAGATCCTGGAGCAAAAGCAAACATTGAAACAAGTTTTATTAGATTTTCAAGATCTCTTTGCGGTGGACTCATATGACTGCGGTTGCACCGACATCCACACAACAACAATTCCCACGGACTTTGGCATGACTCCAGTGTTTGTGAAGCAATATCACTTGCCTCTCGCATCATTGGAGTCCCTTACTGAAATCATTAAGAACCTGGAGTCCCGTGGGATAATTTGTCCAGTCCACAGCACCGTCAATAGTCTGGTGCTGGGAATTCTGAAACCAAATGGCCAGTGGAGACTCTGTGCTGACCCTGTGCTAAGGGAGGACCAACAAACTGGTCCATACTTCCCGATGGCCTCTTCCCTACATTGACCAAGGGCTGGCTCAGATCCAGGGGTCATAGGTATACACTGCCATTGACCTGACCAATGGGTACTGGACTGTACCTGTCAGTAGGGAGGACCACTACAAGCTGGCCTTTACCCTCGGGGGTAGCAGTACAATTGGACCTGGACTCCCTTCGGATACATCAACTCCGGCAATGAATTTAACATCTTACTGCATAAAGCCATGCCCGACTTGGGCGAAAGGGGTAACCTGGCCTATGTAGATGATGTTCTAATCAAAAGATCAACTGTGGAGGAACACATAGCGGAGATCCGTTATGTTCTGACACAGTTGAGGGCTGCTGGATCAAAACTCTCTTTCCAAAAGTCACAGTAGTGCAGGACCCGTGTCAATTTCTTGGGGCACGAGATAACTCCTGAGGGTCTCTGTCCCCAGGAAAAGAAAGTAGAAGCGCTCCAGAAAATAAAAGACCCCACAACTCTGCGGGAACTAAGGAGCCTCCTTGGACTAACTAATTACAGCAGAAAGGTCATTGAGGATTACGCAGAGATCACAAGATCCCTGATACATGTTTTGAAGGGGGGGTCAAGTGGGAGTGGGGTCCAGAACAAGACGAGGCAGTAAGACAACTCAAAAAAAGCCTCTCACAAGCACTTTGCCTAGCTTACCCTGTCAAAAACAAGGAGTTCTTCTTGGAGACAGGGTTCTCAAATACATGCTTGACTGCAGTATTATATCAAAAGCATGACAAGGCCAATAATGTAATCTCCTATGCAAGTAAGACTTTATCCTCTGTGGAGTGAGAAGGCACTCCTGGCAACGGTGTGGGCATTGAAGAATTACCCGTTTATCTAGGGGGAACACATCATAGTGGAGATTCCACACCAACCTTTGCAATATCTTCAAAGTGACAGAATCCAAGCCGTAAATGTGAGTAATTCCCAAATTCTTTCCTGGATTCTGTCAATGCAAGGCTTTCCTGTGGAGGTCAGATATGGCCAAAACAAGAAGAGTCCCCTCGCGCAAGGTCTGGCTGACTTGCATGATTGTGCTAGAGGAAATTGTCTAGAGGACGAAAGTCTTAAAATCAAGGACAACATGGAGGCATACCTTCATTCCCCACACAAAGTCTATGAAGAAGACAAGTGTGAGGGAATGCCCACTGTCTATGTGGATGAGTGCTCCTAGCATGTTGACAACAATGGTGAAAAGGAACTTGTGGCCGCCGTAGGGAATGCATGGATGAATGATGCCCCATAACCCTCCGCTGAATACAAAATCGGTCAAGTGGGAGAGATGATGGCTGTGCATCAAGCCACCCTCACTGCTGTCCAAAACCAACTCCACAAACTGGTCATAATCACTGATTCAAATTATGTACGGAACAGGTTTGTGGAGCACCTGGTTAATTGGAAAATGCTATGTGCTAATATTATACCTTTTAAAAACGGAAAGTTAATACAAAATATTGATGATCTGGTCACCTCGAATGCGATGACCATCTATTGGTAAAAGATTAAGGGTCATTCTAAAGTAGAGGGACCACACAAAACTGGAAACGACCTAACTGGTCAGCTGGCCAAAACGGGACCAATCCAAGGGGATCTACTTGAGATCGAGTCCCTATTGGGGGAAATCCAGGTCACTACTATCACTAGGTCCCAGACAAATGCTCACAATGAACTCTCAACTGCACAATGGAGTAAGGAGACCCCAGATTCTGATTTCATTACAGCTCAAAAAGGGGATCCAATAAATGGTAAGTTTTATCAACACATTGAGGACCCTGAGCACTTTCCCCTGACTGATACCGATTACATTGGGAACGAGGACCTCAGAGTGTTGATGAAATGTCCGAAAATGTTTTGAATCCAAGACGGTTTGTTGGTGAGGAGATTCATAGCTGGCCATGACCAGTGGGATGTCCCCACCTCATTCCGAAGCCATGAATTCACGCCCATGATACTGCCACAGCTGGTCATCGGGGGTTTCATACGACATTAGCAATCTTGCGAGAGGTTGCATACTGGTCACACATGAGTCAGGACCATGACCAATACTTGAAGGGGTATCTTGTGTGTGCACAATTTCAGGCAACATCACTCACACACCGTGCTCCCCTCCAAAAGAGGGGGATGACACTGCCTTGGCAGTTTTGCAAGTTGATTTTATCAGGCCCGTGATTTGCTCCTCAAGAGGGAACAAGTAAATGTTGACCGTAACATGCTTGTTCACTAAATGGGTGGAATGTCTTCCAGCCCCAAATTGCAAGGCAGAAACAGCAACTGCCCTGATGATCAATCACATCTTCTCGCATTTTGGACTACCCCAAAGTTGAGTTATACTGAGGTAGCCACTTCACTAGCGAAGTGATGACAAAGATGTGGGAGATACTTGGGGTCAAAAGGAAACTACATATCGCCTACCGGCGAGGCTCTAGTGGTGGAGTTGAAAGGTACAATAAAACTATTGTGAGCATATTAAAAAAAATTGTGGTTCTGGGCCAAGTTGGGACATTCGATTACCCCTTGTCCTGATGGCCATCAGATCTACCCCTTCTTCTGTAACAAAAATTTCTCCATTTGAGCTGATGACTGGACGAAGGATGGTGCTACCCCAGCATGTGTTCTACAGAACCCAAGAGCAGACCTTGATAAATGCCTCCACAACTCATGAGTATGTTGAGAATCTGAGAAAACACCTTCAACATGCTTTTGCCTATGCTCAGCGGAATCTAGAGGGATCTGCAGACAGTATGAAGACCCACTATGATCTCAAGACAACTAAAAAGGAATACCAAGTAGGAGACCGGGTTTACTTGTACAATTTTCAAAGGAACCAAGCCAAATAGTGCAAATTCCTCCCAACTGGGTGGGGCTCTTTTGAAATTGTGGACAGAATCTCGCCAGTCGCCTACAGAATCTGCATCCCCAAGGGCAGTTTGGTAGAAGGGGAAGACAAGTGGGTCCTCATAAAAAAGCTGAAGAGTTGCCATCCCAGGCATACTTTGCAGCAAATAGAGGAGCCGACCGGAAACCCAGAGGTGGAAATCCGGAAACATGGAAGAATCACTAAATGTTTACAGTGTATGTGCAAAAAGAGTGTTAAGACCATCAGTAAACATAGATTGGGAATATTGCGTATTATAACCAATGCAAGTGTCTTTCCCACTGTTGACATCCCCAGATGATGTGTGGACGCAGTAGTGGAAAAATATCCATAACCATGCTCTGTTCTATCTTCTAGCATCTGGACTAAGAATCATCCAAAGGATTACCAAGGAGGACCACTCGGGGACCTGAAAGAAAGACCCAAGGAGCCCGGAGTGTCGGTCCATACTCCCAAACAGCGGCATCACCCTGCCATTTATGGGGAAAGAAACAGCAACAATGGCGGCAAAACCCTTGTGCACGTCAACAACCTACTAAAACCTACAAAAACCTACAAAAACTGTGTGGGATGTACAGCCTGCCACCCATGGTACATGTGCGGTGGAATAGAGCACACCCTGCAGAAATGTGCCAGTGGACTCCATGACCAGCAAACAGAGTGCAGAGAGAGAAGCAGCACTTTGCAAGTGAAACCCCAAAATGTGTCTACGCATGGCATTTGATTTTTTGCTAAAAACTCCTAAACTCCACATTTCTCCACATTCACAATCTTGCCTGGTGCTAAAATTCATGTATCAAATGGAGCATTGTGAAACATACAAAGTCTGAAAACTAACAGCCTCTATGCCAAAATCTGGGTGCAGTACCCGGGGCTAGCTGAATGACAGCTGTCAGAGGAGTACTGAGGAAACTTAAAATTACCTAAAACCCAAAAGTCTGCTGAATTAGCAAACATAAACAGGATTGTTGCCAAAAAGGAATACAGATTTTAGTTGTGTTTTCCCCACAGATTTTAAGGCTAAGAAAAAATGTATTTATGTTTGATGTAACAAATGTAGTTTTTGATGGGTTTAGGAAGTTAATTAGACTGGCTGAAGCTGCAAGAACTGGAAAAGCAGGTTTTTCTCCCAGAAGGAGGGCCTTCCATCTCAGCAGAAACTCACTGGTAGGTGTTAATTGTGGGTTAGAATAGAATATTGTTTACAGAAAGCAAAGGAACAATGAAAAGCCTTTCAGCCCAGGAAGCGGAGGTGTGAAGGCAGTCGTAAACTCTCTTGGAATTAGCCACCCCCAAGGAGGGGAATGCACTGGACATCCAGGAGAGACAAAGGGGTGGAGCCAAGTGATCATCTGCTGTTAAGAATGAACAATGAACAATTTTTAAAAGACTCATAACTTGTTATTCAAAGAGGTGAAAAATATGAAAAAGGGCAGAGTTGTTAATTTAATTTTATGGTGGCACGTGTGAAGAGGCGGTAGAACTGTGTGACATGTTATGGACAGGAATGACAGTATATGTGGTTTTATGCTAAATGTATTAATGTCTGAATTGTGGAAATGTACATGCACATTCCTATGTGAAACATGCACATTTGTGGAAAGTGCCTAAAATGTGGAAATTGTGTTCATAGTAAAACGACAACATTCTGTAGAAAGTTGAGACAAGATCCCACAGCTACAGGGTTTTGAGGAATAGCTGCTGCTTAAAATATGGCATCTTTGAGTGTGATTTGTATAAAGGTGACCAATGTAGAAATGTACATTTAGTATCAAATCCGATTTTGAGACCAGCGGCTAAAGGGATGTCTCTGAGGATTGTAAAGCAAATCATAAAATGTGACATCATCAGGCCTTGATCCAATCACTCAAATTGCAAGGTGGAGATGAAGTGTGGTCCTATCCCAGCTCACAGGGGCAAGATTAGCTAAGCCAGCCCACGCACCCCTTTGTGATGTCATCCTATAGCATAAATAGAGACAGCTGACAACACATAGAGACTCACAGACCCACTCACTTTCCTGATTCCGGTGAAGCACTCTGATCCAGCATCCTACATCCAGCTTTAATATTCTTCCAGATCCAGATGCCAAATCTCTTGCCAGCAATAAAGAACCATTGATTTCCAGGAAGGCCCAACACCTCAAATGTATTCTCTCCACCCAGTAAAGCGCTGTGTGGTGTGAGAAGGCCTTTTGAACCAGTATTCTGAAATCCCATGGCTTGCCACCACTAGGCTTGCCTGAGGAACTCGCAATCCAGCTGATTCAAATACCCACAGACAAGGAGGAAAGATCCTGTGCTAATCCGGCGACCGGTCTAGATGATCTAATACCGTGCCTGATGTGCTGTCTTTCCTAGTCCAGACCCAATCCTTGACCAGAACTGACAGTCCAATTTAAAAATGTATCCTATGCCTATTAATAGGAAGAACTGTGGCCATAGCATATTTGCATTGTTTTATCCCTATCTCAAACCCATCCTATCTTTCCTTCAGAACCAGTATTGTTAGAACCATCTTTGCGCTGACCCTGTTCTCATCTGAAGAAGTCGAGTTTCCTTAGCCGGCGGGTCACCCTGATGAAGTGACTATAAGATCCCTGGGTGGTATTCGCTTTTTCATAGTCATCCTCTAGTGTAAGCAAACCCATTTGTCATTTTCAAAAGTGCATTTCTGTTTTCCATTCTCACGCATATTTTACAAAAACGACCTTTACTAAAACCTCTCTAACTCCCTCAGTTTTTGTGATAGAAACAAAGTCAGTGCGATTCTCCCGTTATCGCGAATATTGCACAATGAAAAGTTTGCATCAATTTTAAAAATCTGGAAGTTTTACTCGTGTGAAATAGCTTTAAACTGCTTCCGAATTGGACCTTAACATTTCAAATGTTTTCTGCTGACTAAATCATTGCTTGTGATTGTTTGCACCTATTGAAAATGTCTTCCATATGAATTTACAACACGTTAGGTATTTTTGACCATATTTGGTGATTTGCCCAGTCAATTCTAAAGATAATTTAAAAGCCATCTGACAGCTGAAAAGTCAATTCCATTTTCCTCTTGTGTTTTGTGCTATCCCTGAATACCTGCTCTCTCCTCCCATCTCTTTCCATTGTCCATTGGGAGTTAAGGGGTGTTGCAGGGGAACCTCTAACCATAGTGCCATCTGTCCAAACCAAGGCAGAAGTATTATTTTCTGTGCTGCATATGTTTTGCTCCTTACTTATTCCTAGTGTATTAAATATATTATTCTGTGTTCTGTCACCCCATTGGTGATTGTTGTTTATCTATTAAAACATATTGTGATTAAATTGTAAATAAATAAATAAATATTTACCTTTGCAAACTAGCCTGATTCCTGGTTCAGTGTGACCGGGGGAGGAGGTCTCAGGAGAAGGGTGTGATATGAGTGGTATATCGTTCAGAATATGTTCTGTCACCCCATTGGTGATTGTTGTTTATCTATTAAAACATATTGTGATTAAATTGTAAATAAATAAATAAATATTTACCTTTGCAAACTAGCCTGATTCCTGGTTCAGTGTGACCGGGGGAGGGGGTCTCAGGAGAAGGGTGTGATATGAGTGGTATATCGTTCAGAATATTGAACTTATAGAAAAAATAAATAAGGGTTTCATTTGTGCACTACATGCTGGGCTTTGACTTGGGTGTGTGCTGGATTTAAATCACTTACAGAACGAATTTCCATTGGTCCTAAATCCTGCATCAATTTTGTGTAGTATACCAAAAGATGCATCATATTTTAAAGTGGCAGACTTGACAAACGCATTCTTCTCAGTTTCACTGGGCCCTGAGTCCCAATCATTAACAGCATTCACCCTGGGAGGGAAGAGATATGAGCATTGCAGATTACCTCAGGGATACTGTGAGTGCCCAAGTATATTTGACAGAATTCAACATGAAGATCTAGGGAATATTGTCACAAAGAGCACAATCATTCAATATGTAGATGATCTCTTGATTTGCGGGAAAGATGACGACGAGTGCAGGAAAGACTCTATCACACTTTGACATTGTTGGCCCATAAAGGTTACAAGGTGGACAAGGAGAAATTACAATACTATCAGGAAGAAGTGCTGTGCCTGGGTCAATTAATATCAAAGGATGGTAAAAGAATCATACCAGACAGGGCAGCTGCAGTACACACTGTAAGTGAGCCTAAGACAGTGAAGGAAATGCAGAAGTTTCTTGGCATGTGCAATTACTGCCGTGCCTGGATCCCAGGATATGCAGGATACACAAAACCATTACTGCAGGGACTTAAAGAAGCACACAGGGAAAACACAGAAATATAATGGAAAACAGAAATGCATGATGTATTCAGCACATTAAAAGAACTGATGTCAACAGCACCAGTACTCGCGAACCCAGATTATGAAAGTGAGTTCTACTTTTTCACATTGTAATAGGACACTTATGACAGCAGTGCTAACACAAAAAAACATCTTTAGGTCACAAGACTCTGGCATACTACAGTGGTACGCTAGATGCAGTCATGCAAGGACACTTCGCTTGCGAGCAGTCTCTCACAGCCGCAGTGTTCGCGATAGAGAAAAGTGCAACGATTGTGATGGCATGTTCTGTGACACTGTTTGTGGAACATTCACTATTCGCAATATTAGAAAGATCAAAGAGCACACTGACAACACAAAGAGCCACAGCCTATGAGATTATCCTACCCAGCGCTAACATACACATAGTGAGATGTAAAACAGTTAACCCTGCAACATTTATCACAGAAGCTTGCACAGTGGAAGACATGCAAACACACGAGGAGAAGATGGAGACACACCCACAGCAAGCGAAAATGCACTATTTGAAGGAGAAATATACTTTATAGATGGCTCAGCATCAATAAATTCAGAGACAGGAGAGAAACATGTGGGGGTGGCTGTTGTGCGACTAGAGAAAGGTGAATATGAAGTACTCATCCAAAAAAGGTTACCTGCCCATTAATCAGCACAAGCAGAAGAGTTAGTAGCACTCATTGAAGCACTACATGCAGCGAAGGGATGCCCGGTAACAATATACAATGACTCTGAATACATGACAACAACAGTACATGGGGGATTGGCTAGATGGGGGAAGAGAGGATTCCACAGAGCAGACGGATCCCTAGTGCAGCACGCGGAGCTACTAAAAAAATTGATAGAGGTGTTAAAGGAACCTACAGTTGTGGCCATAGTGAAATGCCAGGCCCATACGAACAACAATGACGTCATCTATTTAGGAAATGCAGCAACGTAAACTGCTGTGAAAGAGGCATCATATTTAGCCAAGGGAAAAGCAGGTGAGTACATAATACAGAAACATGTGGAAGAAGATTGTCCTGATGGGTATAATTCAATGCCCATTCCTCAGATATTAGAATTATAACAAGGAGTGACTGTTGAGGAAAAGGAGTTGTGGGAGAAAAGAGGGTGTAGCCAGTCACCCACTGATCTCCTTTGGCGTCAAAACAATACAGGTAAAGTAGTAATGCCCCATAAACTACTAGAAATAGCGTTCCAACAGCTTCACTTCCCGGCTCACAATAGCAAACATCACATTGCAGCAGAGATACAGGAACATTGCTTTGCCCCAGGGTTGCAGGAACAAATATCAAAACTGGCCATGGAATGTAAAACATGTCAAAAATATAATTCAGGGATGACACTCAGAATACTACTCGGAACGCTACCCAAACCAACTGGCCCATTCAGAGAGTTGTATATAGATACTCCGATATGGGCGAAAGATGCAATGGATAACGCTACATGATAGTGGTGGTTTGCCCTTTCTCAAGATGGGTGGATGCAATACCCTGCGCCCACCCAGATGCAAAATGTGCAGCAAAGTTCCTAGTGCGGGAAGTGTTTCCCCGCTGGGGAATCTGCAACATAATACGCTCAGATAATGAGACGCATTTTGTCAATGATCTGTTCAAAGAAGTAACAGCAATGTTGGGAATAACACATAAATTGCACATTATTTATCATCTGCAATCAAACGGCATGGTTGAGAAAATAAACGTCCTCCTGAAGGGGAGATTGTCGAAATTTTGTTTCACGCTAAAGAAAAACTGGGTGTACTGCTTACCCCTGGCCTTGTTTGAACTGAGAAATCAACCCAGCAAGGACCACCATTTGTCACCCCATGAGATTGTGACAGGAAGACGCATGTATACACCCCACTCCCCACTCTGCAGATACTCGGATGCCTACAGGAGTGCAACAGTAGTAATGGAAGAATTCAATGAATACTTAACTAAGCTCACTAAAGTGGCCCATATGATTGCCAGGCAGCTAGCACCCCAGTTCACACAAGAAGCAACAAGTGACACAATACCACCAACAGCAGGCAGTCCAACAGGTTAGCTAATGCCAGGGGAGATGGTGTATGTGAGAAGTTTCGTACGGTGGTGGAACCCACCAAGATTTCATGGCCCATATGAAGTGGTGTATTGCACACCCGCTGCCGTAAAGGTGAAGGGGCTGAGATACTGGATACATTTGACACACGTCTGAAAAGCTTACAAAAGTGCAACACAGGAAACAGAAACGGGAATGGCAGAAGAGGAAACACAAACTTAACAATAGAAAGGTGTAGATTGAGAGGTACACACATGTCAGAAAGAAGAAACACTAAGTGAAGAAGTAGAATGATGTATAAAACAAGGTTAATGGAACCAAGAAAAATTGCTCTCTCTCTCTCTCTCTCTCTCTCTCTTTCTCTCTCTCTCTCTCTCTCTCTCTCTTTCACTCTCTCTCTCTCTCTCTCTCTCTCTCTCTCTCTCTTTCCCTCTCACAGCTCTAAGTAATAATATGCTAACAATAATTGAATTAAAATATGGTAATAAGAAAATTAAATGAACAAAAATATAAATGTGAAAACTGTAATGTATATGAGTTGCTTAATACACTTGTATGTCCCATTATGTAGGAGAAACTATAGCAACGGAGGGGGCTCCCAATGTAAACAGCATTAGAATATATAGAAACGGAAATAGTAACTTTGTCTTGCGTAGATACAGTTACGAATGCAGTCTGTTTATGTGTGCTGTGATATTTTTTTCAATGATGTTTGGATTAGTAGTAGTATATTGAGCTGTAGCGTTTATATCAATTGATATAAACGAGGGGGTAGGGAATGGGACAAGCATGATAACACAAGAGACTCCCCTCATATGAGATGGGATCACGGGACACACCACGGTGCACACGGCATACAAATAGTACAAGTGATGCACAGGCATCAGTACGCCCCACTGTCCAATACAATGCATCTGAATACAATATTTACAGTATTACACTGGTTATATGATGACACCACCACAACTGTGACACCACTATCGGAAACCACATAGGCAATCCTTCCCCCTCAGTTGTAGTGCAAGAAAATGCCGAGACAGCAGAGAGGTTTATTGCCTTGTACAATGAATGGGAAAAAGGGGTGGCGGGGGAACATCTCTAATGTAGCATGATGTAGAGAAAGGAAAGCACATCCCAAAGGTAATAGAAGAAGAAGAAAGGAGGTGGGGAGGAGGAAGTATGATTAATATACTAGACTGGGATTAGACACAATAGAGGATCCACGACACCCACACCAGTCCAACAAGTGGTATGCAGACATGAGTTCCACTACAAAGCAAACAACTAATGAGAGCTGTTACGTGTGCTCTCTTATCCCCCATGCCTCAGGTACCCCCAAGGTGCTCCTGCCACAAGAATTACGTATTACAGATGCGCAGTGTCGCCTTCATTTTGCCTTATGCAGAATAAAGGACACCTTCCAGGCACACACAGTCTCTTTTGAAATGCTACATAATGAAAAAGCTTGCCATTCAAGACCCAAAGGGGTGGTGTGCCTGAAGGAAACAGTTTTAGTGAAGGAACATTGTATTCGGACAATAAATGACAAGACAAACAAATTACATGCAAGGCAGAAGCACTGTGAGGATTGACAGCAGACAAGTTGTAGTGGATCAAGAAAACATGCGCTCCGATATGGGCTCAACACATCACAAAGCTCACTTGAGTAACAGTCCTTTAAACTGCAAAAAGAAATTACCTGCAAACTGTGCTTTCTCAGCAAAGGAAAAATAAACATGGGTACAAAACGCTCATCATCCCAGACATGAAGAAAGGGACAGCTGCATTAATGGATACTTACTGGGATTGCGGTAAACAGGCATACTTGCACCTCCCACAGTCTTGGAGGGGCACGTGTTATCTGGCTATGCTGTATTCCGCTCTAATGGTGGTCCCGGAGAGTCATATTCAAGAGGGAAGGGGCTGCCGGCCGTCCAAGAACCAGAGGCTCTGCAATCAACCGATGAGGCCCCAGTGTATGCCCTATACGTAGAGAACATGCAAAGCCCTGTATCCAGAAAAAGGTCATCCAATTACATATCTAAGGCATCCACAGAATGTTTGGCACAAATTCCAGACAAGTTCTGGTTGTTCAATTACGCGGAAAACTTCCTCCCTCGTCCCAAGTATCTAAGCGCGAGCCAACGCAAAATAGCTCCAAATTATGAGCTGGGAGCTGATCCAACTGGCCAACGACACAGAAGAAGGATTCAACGTGATCAAGGTAGAACTAACGGCCCTATGGCTAATGACAATGCAGAAGAGGTAAGTCCTAGACCTGTTGACGGCCATGGATGGAGGTGTTTGCCGAAAAATCAGGAGCACATGTTGCACTTATGTACCTTCTGTAGACGCGGACAATGGAACTCTGTCTCACGTTATTGCAGCCATGCACAACCTGGGCGACCAGATGAAGGAAGAAGGAGGGGTGCAGCCAAGCTCGTGGTTCAATGACCTTTTTTCATGGGTACCTTCCTGGCTTGGGATGACTGTCAAACTATCGGTACCCATCATCGTTTTTTTGCTCCTGCTTTTTTGTGTGTGCCAGCTAGGACTTCGATGCTGCGCAAACGCAGTCCCTAATGGTGCAATGATGATGGTGACAATGGGCAACGCTAAATGAGTGGCAGAGATGACACATGAAGCACAAGTGCAAACAGGTGAGGACCCGGGGCCCAAATATAGAATGGTACTGGGTTATTATGATGGGTACATAGTAGATAATTTATATCACACGACAATAAAAGAACCATGTACACTAGAATGGTATAAGTAAGTATGGGGAGACCTGGAGGGAGACGGGGGTGCATATACATGACTTGCACTCCTGATGAATATGCTAGAGTTGGGCAAAGCCTCCAAGGAGTGTCTAGGGCCTGGATGCCACGAAAGGGAAATCCTGCCTGGGACGAAGCGGTAGCTGATGAGGAAGAATGGAGAAGGTTGAGTGTACTGCAATATTAGTTACTTAAGTAACGAAAGGGGCGAATGTATGGGAGGAAAGGTCTTCATGGCCCCCCTCCCCTCCATTCTCACAAAGCATTCAGACTATGACTCGCCCAGCAGCCACCCATGCGCCTGTGGCCAGGGATGCAAAGTGACTGTGGGCCGACACACGTAGCTGCAATGATCATCTGCTAGGATGATACCAGACTCCATTTTGTGACAAACTCAGACTCCATTTTGAACATAACTGCTTGGGCCTCACCGGCACAAGTGGCCCGCAGGGCTGCAGCTCTCCCATCCTGATCGCGCACAGTTCCTTCCCTTGCCCTCCTCCCCTCGGTGGCCCTGCTGCAGGCCTGTTCTCACGGGAAACTAGCTGTAAACAAGTTACATGACAAACACTGTATCTTTCACCTTCCGCAGTCCATCATTGACCTGCAGATGACCGGGCCGAAGCTGGGGTTTGAGAAAAACAAGCTATTTCCATAAAACATTTCCTGTCCCCTTGCAGACCCAACTTTTATGATATATGCTGAGGATAAGCCCCCAACCCCGTTCCCTGTTTGAAGTTCCATACATAGCCCGGGTGCCACCCTGGTTCACCCGTGCAGCTAATCCCTCTGAAGAGACTATAAATGTACTCCTGGTGGTGTATGCTAAGAGATCAATTGTATTACATGGCCACGTTAGTGGCCATGTAGTTATGGTTAAGTTGCTGTTTCCATAGGAAGAGCACTTTTTGGGCGGCTTATAACTTCGCTCCCCCTGGACGAATCCTCACCAAACTTTGCAAAAAGGTTCGTCCGGGGGGTGGGGGGGAAGTTATAGGGCGGTCCCAAAACTTTTTTTTTTTCCATAGACTGAATGAGAAAAACATTTTGCTCGTGCCTACAGCCCAAACCGCTGGACGGATTTTCACCAAATTTGGACCAGGAGCTGCGGCTTGGTCCCAAAAGCGCGCTTTTGCAAATCTGGTGAAAATCCATCCAGTAGTTTTTTGAAAAATGACCAAAAAGTAGGTAAAAAAAAATAGTGATATCTTTGTTCGCTTCGCAGACACCCTTCCCTGTTCGCTCCGTGGACAGGACAGGGATTGGGCAAGCGGGTTGCGTGATGTCTGTGGACATCTGACGTGCTCTCTCATTGGATGCGGTGAAAGCGTGCAGTGCGTCGTGGCTTCAGAGACGCCCGCCATCCTTCTTTCTCGCATGAGAGGCTTTAGGCTTTGTCAGGTCAGCAGGAGCGGGATCTGCCGCCTGTACAGTAAGTCCCCCACCCCCGCTCATGCCTGTGTCTGTCTCCTGTTCCCCCACCCCCCGCTCATGCCCCGTGTCTCCCTTCTTCCCCCCACCCGCTCATGCACCATGTGTCTCTCCCCTTCCCCCCTCCCCCCGCTCATGCCCTGTGTCTGTCCTGTTGGAACAGCACCCGCTCACACCATCGGCACACAGAGGCCAGCGGAGGGCCGAGGAGCAGGATCTGCCGCCTGCACACAAACTCATGTCTGTGTTTTTGTCTGTCAAATACCCTCCCCCCCACCCCCTGCTCATGCCCCGTGTGTCTCTCCCCTTCTCCCTACCCCCCACTCATGCCCTGTGTGTCTCTCCCCTTCCCCCCATCCCCCACTCATGCCCCGTGTGTCTCTCCCCTTCCCCCCCTCCCCCGCTCATGCCATGTGTCTGTCCTGTTGGAACAGGGCAGACATGGGGCAAGAGCGCGAGCGGGGGTGGGGGCCCCACCCCCCGCTCATGCCCCGTGTCTCCCTTCTTCCCCCCCACCCCCGTTCATGCCCCGTGTCTCCCTTCTTCCGCCCACCCCCAGCTCATGCCCCGTGTCTCCCTTCTTTCCACCCCACCCCCTGCTCATGCCCCGTGTCTCCCTTCTTCCCCCCACCCCTTGCTCATGCCATGTGTCTCCCTTTTTCCCCCCACCCCTGCTCATGCTCTGTGTCTCTCCAATTCCCCCTACCGCCGCTCATGCCCCGTGTGTCTCTCCCCTTCCCCTCACCCCCCGCTCATGCCCCGTGTGTCTCTCACCTTCCCCCCCACCCCCCACTCATGCCCCGTGTCTCTCGACCATCCCCCCACCCCTCGCTCATGCCCCGTGTGTCTATCCCCCCCGCTCATGCCCCATGTGTCTCTCCCCTCCCCCCCACCCCCTGCTCATGCCCCGTGTGTATCTCCCCTCCCCCCACCCCATGCCCCGTGTGTCTCTCCCCTCCCCTAGCCCCCACTCATGCCTGTGTCTCTCTCCCATCCCCCTCACCCCCGCTCATGCCCTGTGTGTCTCTCCCTTCCCCCACCCTCCGCTCATGCCCTATGTGTCTCTCCCCTCCCCCCACACCCCGCTCATGCCCCGTGTGTCTCTCACCTCCCCCCAACCCCCGCTCATGCCCCGTGTGTCTCTCGACCTCCCCCCAACCCCCGCACATGCCCCGTGTGTCTCTCCCCTTCCCCCCACCCTGCTCATGCCCTGTGTCTTCTCTGCTCCCCCCCACCCCCACTCATGCCCTGTGTCTCCCCTGTTCCCCCAACCCCCCGCTGATACTCCATGTGTTCCTCCCATTCCCCCCACCCCACGCTCATGCCCCGTGTGTGCCCTGTCCCCCCCACCTCCCGCTCATGCCTTGTGTTTGTCCTGTTTTCCCCCACCCCCCGCTCATGCCCCGTGTCTCCCTTGTGTTCCCCCCACCCCTGCTCATGCCCTGTGTCTCCCTCTTTCCCCCCACCCCCACTCATGGCCCGTGTCTCCCATCTTTCCCCCCACCCCCCGCTCATGCCCTGTGTCTCCCTTCTCCCCCCCACCCCCGCTCATGCCCTGTGTCTCCCTTCTTCCCACCCACCCCCCGATCATGCCCCGTGTCTTTCTTCTCCCCCCCACCCCCGCTCATGCCCCGTGTCTCCCTTCTTACCCCCCAGCCCCGCTCATGCCCCGTGTCTCCCTTCTCTCCCCCACCCCCTGCTCATGCCCCATGTCTCCCTTGTTTCCCCCCACCCCCGCTCATGCCCCGTGTCCCCCTTCTTCCCCCCACCCCGTTCATGCCCCGTGTCTCCCTTCTTCCCCCCACCCCCTGCTCATGCCCCGTGTCTCCCTTCTTTCCCCCCTACCCCCCGCTCAAGCCCCGTGTCTCCCTTCTTCCCCCCACCTCTTGCTCATGCCCCGTGTCTCCCTTCTTCCACCCCACCCCCCGTTCATGCCCCGTGTCTCCCTTCTCCCCCCCACCCCCCGCTCCTGCCCCGTGTCTCCCTCCTGTATCCCCCACCCCCGCTCATGCCCCGTGTGTCTCTCTCCCTCCCCCCCACCCCCTGCTCATGCCCTGTGTGTCTCTCGACCTCCCCCACCCCTGCGTATGCCCCGTGTGTCTCTCCCCCTCCCGCCCACCCCCGCTCATGCCCCGTGTGTCTCTCTCCCCCCCACCCCTGCTCATGCCCCGTGTGCCTCTCCCCCTCCCGACCATGCCCCATGTGTCTCTCTCCCTCCCCCCCACCCCCGTTCATGCCCCGTGTGTCTCTCTCCCTGCTCATGCCCCGTGTGTCTCTCTCCCTTCACCCCGCTCATGCCCCGTGTGTCTCTCCCCCTCCCGCCCACGCCCCGCTCATGCCCTGTGTGTCTCTCTCCCTCCCTCCATCCCCGCTCATGTCCCGTGTATCTATCTCCCTCCTCCCCCACGCCCCGCTCATGCCCCGTGTGTTTCTCTCACTCCCGCCACCCGCGCTCATGCCCCATGTGTCTCTCCAACTCCCGCCCACCCCCTGCTCATGCCCCGTGTGTCTCTCTCCCTCCACCCCACTCCCGCTCATGCCCCGTGTGCCTCTCCCCCTCCCGCCCATGCCCCGTGTGTCTCTCTCCTTCCCCCCCACCCCCGCTCATGCCCCATGTATCTCTCTCCCTCCCTCCCAACCCCCGCTCATGCCCCGTGTGTCTCTCCCCCTCCCGCCCACCCCCCCTCATGCCCTGTGTGTCTCTCTTCCTCCCCCCCACCCCTGCTCATGCCCCGTGTGTCTATAAATTTCATTTAAAAAATGTTAGTTTAACATGATTTGATAGTGTGTGTATAAAGAAAGAAAATAGTATAAAGGTTTATAAGTGATAGTTGATTTTAGGAAATTGGAAAAAAGACAGTAGATTCATTTTACAGATTACACAAGCTAAAAGTCAGTTTGAAAATGTGTTCATGTACTGTACAGAAAATATGCATACCTGTAGTTTGTGTTCATGCATATGGATATGCATGGAGCTGCGAGTAGAAATCTTGGAGACTTGTACAGTATTTCTTGTAGATGGTGCTTGCCAATGATATGATACTTGTACTCAGAGAGATTCACAGTACATTTGCAGTGCTGATCTATGATGATGCAGTTAGATGTAGAGGTCTTGAATGTGATTGGTGCATGGTCATGCGATTTCTTAGCTACATCCAATGAGGAAATGGCACAGAGAGTGAAGTGGAAATGGTAGAAGGGCTGTTCATGTTATGATATGTCCGCGGACATGGCGGTAGTTCGCGGACATCGGGAGTTACATCCGGGGATTTTTGGGTTAAGAAGTCATGCAAATGAGAATGAGCAGTGAAATTGATTGGTCAGGAAATTTTAGTGGGTGTGTTGTGCCAGGAGAGAGTTTCTCAGATACTCTTTTTGCTAAGAGAACAACAGATAGCTATGGCTGTGTGTTTCAGAAAACAGATTGTTTGGATTTTGGGAGATTCGTGGATACATTGGTTGAAGGTGCATGCAGAAAGCTGTGGAGTAGCTGTAGATCTTGGATTTCCACATGTGGAAGTACACTGGCATGGAGTACGTGGAATGAAGTGGTTGGACTTGCTACCTCTCTGTGCTACTTTGGAAACAAAGCAACATCCAGAAATAATTGTAATTCATTGTGGAGGGAACAGTTTAGGACATGTGTCTGGAATTTCTTTGCAATTTGCTATGAAAGAAGGACTTGGGAAAGTCATGGACATGTTTCCTAATTCTCAAGTAATATTTTCACGGATTGCGCAGAGACAAATGTGGCTTTGTTCTTCTTCATTTGGTCCACAAATGGAAAAAGCAAGGCGCAATGTTAATAAGGCTGTTTGTGCATTTCTAAGAGATTTTGGCATGTCCTCTTTTCACAATGAAAATATTATGTTTCGTAGTACATACATATTTCGCAGAGATGGAGTCCATCTTACTTATGCTGGCAATCAGATTTTTCTGAGAAATGTACAAAATGCATTGCAACCTTTTTTAGAAATACAGCATCCATTTTGAAGTAGGTGTTAAGTATTTATAATTTTTGACACACAAACACCTCCCAAAGGCTCTTTTCAGAGCCACCACTTCCTCCCAGAGAAAAATGCAATGGTAAGAATAGGGTAGCTCCTAATCTTTTTAATGTTCGCGAACTGTCCGCAGAATTTTAAGAAATACAAAGGGCCCTGCTTTATTTATCTTCACTTCTATTTTTTAACTGTGAAAGGCAGCTCTGAAAAGAGCCTTATTTTTTAGATTTTTGTAATTTTGTATTTTCTTTTGTTTTTTTAGACAAGACACACTAGAAGAGGAGGGGAAAGGAGGGGAAAGGTGGAGGGACACCAACCACAGGAATAAGAAAGGGCGAGCTGAGAGAGAAAGATGTAAAATGGGTTTTATTTGGGTAATGAGCAGGTCTTCTCATGCTCTGAGTATACTGGATGGATGAATTAGCACTTGATATTTATTCCAATAATCCTTGACATTTTTTTTAATTAAAATTACAATAAGAAACCCTTGTACAGACTTTTCTTGAAAGATAAATGCACATGTGATGTCATCAGTGATGTCATCAATGACATGTGTGATGTCATCTTTGATGTCCTGGGTGTTAGTCTTAGCAGTGCACGGTGGTGGCGCGAGTTATGGTTGCTTAGCTTACCATAACTGGCGAATTTCAAGGGTTTTTCGGTTTTACTTGGAACCATAACGTCCCTTTGACAACGTTTTTTCACCGAATTTCGTACGTTTTTAGTAGTGCAACTTAACAATAATGACTTTCACTTTATATACATATCTTATGGAACTGACTGAATCTCTTCTACTGTACTTGATGTCCACAAACTCACTTAATGTTCGCGGATATGTTCGAAGAACAGTACCACTACCTAAAAACCCTGGGGGGGGTATGCTTGATTGTTATATCATAACATAGGAACATTTAACAAATTCAAAAAAAGCACACAAACACATTATATGTACTAATACATAAGAAATGTAACCCATATGTACAACACATTAACCATTCATTTAAATGCACTATGTTCTAAAATGGAATATACCACAAGAAAATAAATTGGCTTCCAACATAATTACCTCACAAACACTACAGAACTGAGGACAAGAGCAGACCCATTGAGTACATAGGACATATCTTACCTGAAATAGTAAGTGTACTTAATTTTATTCATATATTTATAAACTTACTGTATTAGATAAAAAAATATATTATCTTTTTTTTTTCTCTCACAGAAATGTCTAGTACTCTGGAATGGCTAGAGGAACATTTCCCACGTGAAGAAATGTCACAAAATAGTGAAACTAATGGTAAACACTTTATAATATAAACCATTTAATTATTATTATTTTGTATACATTTAACATATATATATATATTTTTGTACAGAGCATACCAAAATAGAAAATACTTCAGGAAAACCTGTTATGGATAACACTTTTCACAGTATAGAAGAAAAAATGGATTTATTGTTGACTTTTGTGGAAGATCATTTTAAACCAAAAACCTCTTACCATTGCCCCACATGTACTTGTCCCTCCTCACCATATCCCAGTCAATTATCCCCAAACCCTCTCCATAACCCAAAATGTTTTGATGAGACTTCCATCCCTTCTTCACCTAATAACAACATGATGAAACCCCTAATTCTCCTGTTTTTGTTTCTGTTTCTGCCTCACCTTCTCTGTCATAAATTATTAATATATGTTAAATAAAGTTTAATTTTTATATTGTGTTGTAAATAGTTTCGTTTTTAAAAAAAAAAAAAAAATGTAGGTGTCCGCGGACAGTGCAGGTGTTCTGAAATGTTCGTAAATAAACGAAAATGGAGGTGTCCTGAAGAACACTATACCTGTTTGTACTGTTCGCTAGCAAGATTAAACTATTCTAAGAACACACGCAGTGTCCTGAAATGTTCGTAAAAAAAAAAAAATTAAAGTGTCCTAAAGAACACTATAGGCCTCATTACAAGGTAGGCGGTAAGGGTTAAAAACCAACCCGCAAAGGGTCCCAGGGAGCTAATAACTGTACCGCAATTTGCGGTTCCGTAATTAGCGCCTTCACCATTCCCATTATGCCCTATGGGGCAAAAATGGGAATGGGGAAGGGCAATGGTGGAAGGGGGAATTACCGCCCCGCCAACCTTGGAATGGGGCGGTAATTCCCCTTTCCACCAAGGCGGTGCCGGTATTTTACCGGCATGAACCATGGCACTAATTACCCATGGTTCACCGCCTACCGTGTAATGAGGCCCTATATCTGTCCGTAGTGTTCGCTAGCAAGTTCAAACTGTTCTAAGAACACACGCGGTGTCCTGAATTGTTTGTAATTAAACGAAAATGGAGGTGTCTTAAAGAACACTATACCTGTCCGTACTGTTTGCTAGCAAGTTGAAAATGTTCTAAGAACACAATTGGTGTCCTGAAATGTTAGTACATAAACGAAATTGAACGTGTCCTGAAGAACACTATATCTGTCCTTACCGTTCGCTATCAAATTTAAACTGTTCTAAGAACACACGCAGTGTCCTGAAATGTTCGTTTCACGTGTGACGCAATTTTAATTAGTTCAGGACCCGAACAGTGTCCGTAGAACATCAAAGCACATGCGCTAGACAATCTCCGTGCATTTGGTGTCCTGCGGACATGCGCTTCCTTCGCGGACTTGTTCACGAACGGATCATATGACCGCGCCCACGCTGATCGCGTGTTCTGAATGCAGACACTGTTCGGGTCCCCGAACAAATTAAAAGTACATTTTCAATTAATCCATAATATTTTTCAATAAAATCTCACCATGGCTCAAGTCCCACATAGTAATCCTGATTTTCTACATACCTTTTGAAACTTTTCAAACTTTTTTTTGTGTTCGATCTGTCCGCGGACAGCGCGCATATCCGCGGACCGCGCACAAGCACCCCTATAAAAGACCACGCCCTAGAGCTCATTCTTATTGTGTTTCTGGATTTTCTACAGAGCACAGCGAATTTTGCTGCCAACCGCAGATTTCCATCGCATCTTTGATGGCATCCCTGGCTGCTGAGCTGCCACCTGGTGCTGCACCTGCTTCAGCACCACCCCCACCCCCTCCATCACCACCACTTCCCCAAGGGCCTGAAGAGGGGAACAGGAGTGAGGATGCAGAGGAGGAAGAAGAGGATGGGTGTGGCAGTTATTTACCATTCATGGGAATGTTCCTAAGGCTTGTACGAACCATGTTACCTGCAATGAGTGCAAAATGATACTCAGTCGCGGGAAGCACGGTAAGTACAGCTTTGGAACCACTACTATGAAGCGACACCTGAGGTCATTTTACTCTGGGGCTATTCGCAGGGTTGTACCTTGCAAAGAACGTAGCAGGTTGATTTCCTCTACTTCATCCTCTGTTTCTGATCCTGTCACCACAAGGACCACCTCTGTGGGACAGCGTCTTCCTCAAGCTGCCTCACAGGCTATACAGAATGCTGATGACCCTTACCTTTCGAGGGTCACAGTTGTATGTATGTACTGTGACACAGTACTCTGCAGGGGGGAGCGACTTCGTAGTGCTTTTGAGACTATCGTCTCAGAGCACAAGAAGATCTGCTCACTACCCAAATAAAAACCACTCTACATCTTCCTCTCTCAGCTCGCCCTTTCTTATCCCTGTGGTTGGTGTCCCCCCTTTACCTTCCTTTCCCCTCCTCTCCTAGTGTGTCATGTATAAAAAACCAAAAAAATACAAAATATCAAAAATCAAAAAAAAAATAAGGCTCTTTTCAGAGCCGCCTTTCACAGTTAAAAAATAGAAGTGAAAATAAATGAAGCAGGGCTCTTTGTATTTTTTATAAGTCCGCGGACAGTTCGCGAACATTTAAAAAATTGGGTTGCTACCCCATCACAAACATTGCAATTTTCTCTGGGAGGAAGTGGTGGCTCTGAAAAGAGCCTTTGGGAGGTGTTTGTAAGTCAAAAATTATAAATGCTTAACACCTACTTCAAAATGGTTGTTGTAATTCCAAAAAAGGTCACAATGCATTTTGTACAAGTCTCAGAAAAATCTGATTGCCAGCATAAGTAAGATGGACTCCATCTCTGTGAAAAATGTATGTACTACAAAACATAATATTTTCATTGTGAAAAGAGGACATGCCAAAATCTCTTAGAAAGGCACAAGCAGCCTTATTAACATTGCGCCTTGCTTTTTCCATTTGTGGACCAAATGAAGAAGAACGAAGCCACATTTGTCTCTGCGCAATCCGTGAAAATATCGCTTGAGAATTAGGAAACATGTCCATGACTTTCCCAAGTCCTTCTTTCATAGCAAATTGCAAAGAAATTCCAGACAAATGTCCTAAACTGTTCCCTCCACAATGAATTACAATTATGTCTGGATGTTGCTTTGTTTCCAAAGTAGCACAGAGAGGTAGCAAGTACAACCACTTCATTCCACGTACTCCATGCCAGTGTACTTACACATGTGGAAATCCAAGATCTACAGCTACTCCACAGCTTTCTGCATGCACCTTCAACCAATGTATCCACGAATCTCCCAAAATCCAAACAATCTGTTTTCTGAAACACACAGCCATAGCTATCTGTTGCTCTCTCAGCAAAAAGAGTATCTGAGAAACTCTCTCCTGGCACAACACACCCACTCAACTTTCCTGACCAATCTCTTTCAGTGCTTATTCTCATTTGCATGACTACTGAAACCCAAAAATCCTTGGATGTAACTCCCGATGTCCGCGAACTACCGCCATGTCCGCGGACATATCGTAACATGAACAGCCCTTCTACCATTTCCACTTCACTCTCTCTGCCATTCCCTCATTGGATGTAGCTACGAAATCACATGACCATGCACCAATCACATTCAAGACCTCTACATCTAACTGCATCATCATAGATCAGCACTGCAAATGTACTGTGAATCTCTCTGAGTACAAGTGTCATATCATTGGCAAGCACCATCTACCAGAAATACTGTACAAGTCTCCAAGATTTCTACTTGCAGCTCCATGCATATCCATATGCATGAGCATAAACTTCAGGTATGCATATTTTCTGTACAGTAGATGAACACATTTTCAAACAGACTTTTAGCTTGTGTAATCTGTAAAATGAATTTACTGTATTTTTTTCAATTTCCTAAAATCAACTATCACTTATAAACCTTTATACTATTTACTTTCTTTATACACACACACTCAAATCATGTTAAACTAACATTTTGTAAATGAAATATATAGACTACATATATTCAAACAAAATTGCATGCAAGCACGATCTATGTTTAAATCTTTAAAAAAATACTTATACAATTTCATATTTTTTTGTTTTTATTTATTTATTTACTTAATTACTTTAATTTAGACATGACATTACCTATTACCTAGAACAGCTTACTTACAGAAATAGTGGTATTCACTGGTATATTATAAATTTCACAAGACATAGTAAAGATATTTTTTTTGCTACAGTTAGTCATTCAATACAATGTGTTCATTAAGAACATATCATATGTACTGAACTGATGCAATGTATCTTATGTAAATAAATTAGTTTAATGGTTTAAAGAAGGCACTGATGATTTCAATTAAAAAAATCAATATCTAAATTAAAAACAGCGCTATATACAAACAAAGTAACTAATTTGAAGCTTTTACACTTGCAGTGAAGACCAGTCTCCTGAAAAGAAGCAGCCAAATTCAAAGAACAAAGAAGAACTAAGAAGTTACCTGTTAATTTAAAAAAAAAAGTAAGTAGAATATCACCATAATATTTGTATTATTAATCAAACATACTATAACGTTAATACAAGCTATTTCGGTGCCTAAAAATAGAGATTGTGTACCATTTTGTCCAAAAATCTCCATGTCTTAAACAGCGTTTTACAGCCAGAATGGCCCACAAATTCCTATTTTTGGACACACAAATTACCCAACTGAACCGCTACAATTTTCATATTATAGAAAAAACAACAGTTTTGATTGTATACATTAGATTTACTATTTGTACTTTTCCACACCACTAGCTTACTTTTATTTTGTCATCTGAACCCCAGTTTAGTAACACATAAATTCAAGAATACCTATCTCTACTAGTTGTAATTCCCAATGCACAATCACACACCATTACATACATCTTTATCATCTTACTCAAACACTCCTGCACACAGCATGCATACATTCCAGAACACCCCAACCCATATCTTCTTTATTTTTTTCAACAGACCCTAAAGAATGCCTACCAAAAGTCAAGTCCGTAGAAAGCAACGCAAAAGTAGAGCAAATGAAAATAAAAGTGTCCAACATAAGCATCAATCTGTAGCAGAATTTGTAAAAAAAAATTGAAACAAAACAGCTAATACAGTCATTTAGTGAAACACAAGAAGTTTCAAGTACAAAAACTTTGCCTCCTCTATCAAAATGTAAAACAAACCAAAAAACAATTAACAGAAAATCAGCTATCACTACAGATAAAACTACTTCTTCAAATTTTAATATAGTGCAAAGTAAGCATACCAAGAAAAGAATATCAGACAAAATGTACCGTCACAAAGTCCTTCAAAATCTTATAAAAACAGGATAGAAATCAGGTTCAATGCTTACAACCTATCGTAGGAAATTAATCTTAGAAGCTTTGATGGACAGTGCAATTTTTCTCAAAAGAAAGTTATTTATTTTACTGTTAAACAAAATGAAACCACTAACAAAACTAATAACTAAATTACAAAAAAGACTTCTCAATAAGCGAAATGTCAACAGAAAGAACTTCTTAAGTATCTGCGGAGGTGAATGGAATCACACTACGAGCACAGAACCATATTTTAATGAAGAAGCGTACAAACAAAAGCAAACAAATACAATTGCCATACATAGCAGTGGTCGAGGTTATGAAAAAGTGAATAATACCATAATGGAACAAGAAGTACTCCTTACAAAAATATGACCTGAAGACTTAGAATTACCCCTCCATTCAACTGAATCAGAATGTCTAGTGTACAAATGGCCATGCACGTCAATGTGTAACATTCCCAAACAATGTTTCAAATCTTTACGCCAATTCCTCAATAAATATGTAAAAAGCAAAGACAAAATCAAAATTAAATTAATGCAAAATATGGATACCTGTCCAGTGCGCAAGTACACAAGACTACAAGGACAGTCATTGGCCTGCATTACATGACCTACTTGTAAAACCACTTTCAATGATATCAAAAGGATATCAACACATCATTCAACTATAAGAAATTTAGTCTATAAACTGTACTATGCTAAAAGTCCTGCTTTAGCACTAGCAAAGTTAAATAACATCCTTCTACATGGTACAGCAAAAGACCTACTTGAAGAAATTCACTATATCCAGAAAAAATATTTTGGAAGTGAAAGCCATTTACAGAATGAAATAGCTTTAAACCAATTAAGCAACAATTCTACACATGGCAACCTTTTGCTAAACACATACAAAAAAGAAATACTAAAATTTAAAAGTACATGAGCTGAAGTACCAAACCATGAAACACTTGTGTATAGGCGCGTTACAAATACCATATCATATCATATCATATCATGTATGTGTATGTTGCCGTAGAACTTTTTATAAAAGTAACACAAAAACTGTAGACATATCATACAAAATAGAAGACAATGAAGATTCTAAATGGTTTGAATTAGCTCTCTACCTTGTAGCAGAAAACAAATTCGAAATAACTGAGCCCTTAATACTTTGCAGTTACTGCACTACAAAACTTGACAACAACCAAACTCCTTCACGTGCTATCACAAATAATTTGGAATTATACCAAGTACCGAAACCCCTACAACAACTTAATTTATATGGGAGCATCATAATTCAAACAGTACACCCATTTCAAGCAATAATACGCCTTCAACCAAAAACAGCAAAATTACCTCCCTCTGAATTGGTAAAAGGCATTCGTGGAAAAGTAGTTTATTTACCATTAGATATAAAAGAAAATGTGCATACTCTAGGAGTGCAACGTCCAATGCAGCAATCTTTAATTATCTTAGTAAATGGAGTACCTACAAAAGACAAAAAAATATGGCAACAGCTGGTAGATTTATATAAAGTTAGACAAGCCTTCCAATATCTTAAAGAGAATAATGAATATTACAAAGAAATTAATATTGAAGAAAACTTGAAAGATACAACTGAAATAATTCAAGAAACACAAGAAGCTGGTCAATTTGAGCTACTAGATCCTGCTACAATATCAAATACTTTAGACCATTATACAATTCATCCTTTGCACTGTAATGACACCATAGAAGATGTACTGGAAACTTACCAAATGCGTCAAACAAAAGGATCGCCAATCAGCATATGGGAAAAAAGTATAAAAGCACGTGCTTTTCCTCTACTCTTTCCTACTGGCAAAGGAGGAAGGTATGATGATAGACCTATTCAAATCTCAGCTTCAGAATACCGCTCATTACGGATGTATTCTGAAGATCCCAAATTTAGACAAATTGTGGAATACATGTTCCACCTACTCTTTGAAAGTGAACTAGCAACTTTATGTTACGGACTTGCACACATATTAAAATCAGATCACACTTTGAAAATATGACAGCTACACAATTATTAGAATAAGTGCAACAAAGGGATGAGGTTTTACAATCAAATATTACAAATCTATTAGCAAATATGCATGGTACTAAAGAGTACTGGTTTTGACATCATGGAGATGTACGTTGTATGATCAGAAACCTTGGCCCACCCACTTGGTTTGTTACATTAAGTTGTGCAGAATATGCATGGGAAGATTTACATGATTCCCTACGCATATCAAATAAAAACAAAACAAACATAGATATACTAACACCTGGAGAACTTTGTTCTTTGGATCCTGTTAATGTTTCAAGATATTTTCATCACCGCTTCATTGCTATGCTACATTTTATTTGTAATAAAACTGTTCCTCCCCTTGGAGAAGTGCAACACTTCTTTTGGTGAAAAGAATACCAAGCCAGAGGAGCACCACATATCCACATGCTTTTATGGATTAAAGATGCTCCTAAATTTGGTCAAGACAGTGATGCCACTGTTTTACAGTTTATTGAAAAATATGTCACTTGTGAAATTCCAACAGAAGCCACAAATAGTGATCTTCATGCACAAATTTTAAATTTCAAAGACACAAATGTGGAAAATATTGTCGTTGCAAATACAAAAACAAATGCCGATTTGTTTTCCCTAGACCAGTTACAAATACAGGAAAAGTGAACAACCCCATGTCTTCAGTTAGACATAGTGTTAAAGGTAAGTCACCTAAAAATACATATTACATAAAAAGAAAAGAAGAAGAAAAATATATCAACGATTATAATGCAATCATTGCCCACTTATGGAATGCAAACATATGTGTGCAGTACATTGCAGACAATTCTACTGCAGTTGTACGATATGTCACAGCATACTTAACTAAAGCAGAAAAGACAGAGCTCCAAGACCTCTGGAATGACCTGTCATCAGATAAAACAGTATCTCAGAAATTATATAGCTTGGGCATAAAAATGCTCACCCATAGAGAATGTGGATCATATTAAGCAGCTGATCGTTTAACTGGTACTGCATTGTATGGTAAATCTGTAAATATAGTATGGCTAAGTCTTGGTCCAGCTAAATCTAGAAAAAGAGTTCTAAAATCATATGAAGATATAGAAACAATAGCCAAACATGATCCCAACAGCCAAGACATTTTAAAAAACAATTTATTGGACACATACTACCCAAACAGAAGTAATACTTTGGAAAACATGTGTCTATACCACATAGCCCGAAACTACACATACAAAAATAATATGAAACCTGATGAAAAAAAAGGTAAATATATAGAGTGACAAACTGTGAAGGCAGCTTAGTTAAACTCACTAAACCAAATTTAATTAATCATATCAAATTGTCATTAAAGACTCCTCAACATAAACAAGTATATTACATGTCCCTGCTACAACTCTTCAAACCATGGAGAAAAGAAGAACAATTACTAGATAACTATGACTCATATGAGGATGCTTTCAAAGCAAATGAAAGCACTATAACTGATGTAAACTTTACACAGTACAAAACAATGTTGCACAATGAACAGCAACACGAAGAAGAACTCCAAGCCCAACTAGATAAGGACACTCCTGACAGTAGTCAACCTTCTGTAACAGGAAGCCAATAACCACTGGGAGAACCACTAATAATAAATGAGGCAGAATTCGCTATGATAGAAGTAGAAAACACCGTGTGTCAGTATGAAGATAAGGAAGACTTAACTATACTACAATCAAAACTAAACAATGAGCAAAGTAGCATTTTTCAAGAAGTAACAAAACAAATTGCACATGGTGTAAAACATGAAAATAAAGAATGTTCTTGCCATAATTATAAACCTATACTACTGTACGTCAGTGGTGAAGCTGGTTCTGGCAAAACATTCATAATCAAAATCATTAGTAAGTTCCTGTCAGCTGTTGTCACTGCCCCCACAGGTTTAGCTGCCTACAACATAGGTGGTGTTACATTACACTGATTACTACTATTACCAGTAGAAAACCAGAACAAATTAGACTATTACAAACTTTCTGCAGAAGCTGCAATGGAATTACGTAGAGTATTGAAACAAATGAAAATGCTACTAATGAAGTGAGCATGGTCTCCAACCTGATGTTAGCTTTGATTCACCTCAGATTACAAGAAGTACTCAAAACAGACTATGAAGAGATCTTTGCAGGAAAACACATTATTGTTTTTGGAAATCTGCTTCAATTAACACCAGTAAAAGGTGAGCCTATTTTTAAAACATTAGGACACAAACTCTGTCGTAAAACTGTTGTCAGCATTGGAAATGTCAACCTTTGGCAACATTACCAATACAGAGAATTAACAGAAAACATGAGGCAATCTGCAGACTCACTTATGCCAATGTTTTAAAAAGTATCAGAGTTGGTATACTTTCTAAAGAAGCAGAAGCAATATTGAAAACCCGGCACATTAATGCACTTTATGGCGATAATGCATGTGCTACAGATGTTATGGAACAATTAGCCCACAAAAATGTCAATTGTATGGCCTTAATGCCAACTCTTGCAAGCTGTTTCAAATTCAATGAAATCATGCTAAGTAAAGAAATGCAACCAATCATGGAAATTAGCGCCACAGACAAACTAGATGTACATGGTATGACACTACCCATGTCTGACCAAGCCACAACAAGACTAAATAGTTTAGAAAAATCAATCTCAAACACAGCAGGCTTAGAAAAGATATTAACATTATCCTTAAATTGCAGAGTAATGCTTAAACGTAACCTTGACATGGACCAAGGACTAGTTAATGGAGCACTGGGTACAGTTGTTGGCTTTCAAATATACCCACGCGACAACAAAATTCAGTTTGTCAATATACTCTTTGACAAACTTTCAGAAGTAAAAAGGATAGGACGCTCAACAGCTAGATTCTTCTCTTCAAAGATATGTATGTACGGAGAGAACAATTTTCTCTAACTCTTGCATACGCAGTCACGATTCATAAATCACAAGGTCTTACCCTAGACAAAGCAATGATAGATATTGGTAACACAGTATTTAAAAAAGGCATGAGCTATGTAGCACTATCACGCTTACGTACACTTGACGGTCTATTTCTAATCAACTTTGATGCAAGTAAAATAAACGCTGATATTCCTTGCATTTTAGAATACAATAGACTTCGCTCACTATACACCCCCCACCTAAACACATATTCTGTTCCACAAATAGTAAAACGTTATAAAAGAAAAATAAATCAAACAGATATGCAACAGGATGTCACTGCAAATCCTCCAAAGAGAGTAAAGTAAACTAATACTTCATCAAGTACCACAAGCAAAAAAGAATGAATTAGGGAAAGTAAACCAGGTACTTCTTTAAAGGAGGAAGACAAACTCCAAAAAAAGCAGTTAGATACAGAACTACCCGGACCATTTAAATTCTCAAATATAGTTGGTGTAAGTTGCTACGCAAATGTAGCAATGAATATTCTATTTCAATTACCACCAATTGTTGACAACATTTACTTACACAGTACAGACCCATTGTGTTTGCAAATGTTAGTACTTCCCAGAAATGCAGCAAACAATCCTGACAACACGTATAGTGTTTATGGAATAAGACAACAATTGTACTACTGTGCTGGAATGGTGAAATTCACTATACATTCACAGGAAGATCCACAAGAATTTCTAATGTACTTACTACAAGTACTGGAAAACAAAAACATACCTATAAATGACATCTTTCAGATTTCATACATGTGGAAACATACATGCACTCTCTGCAACTATGTGACACAAGAAGAAATCCCCAATGAACGCTTCATATATATATATCAATACCAAATTGTGAATCCATTCCATTTCAGCGACTTGTACAAAATGCAAACCATGGTAGATTATGCTCTACCTGCAATTCAGATAATCGCTCCACGTTAGTAATACAAACACATAGTAAATACATAATACTAATACTTCTACGTTACAAAGCAGATGGTACCAAAAACAACTGCAAGCTGACTGGATTCCCACATGGTCAAATATCACTTGGTAAGAAAACCTTCACAACAATAGGTATAATCTACCATGCAGGATCCACAACCAATTCAGGGCACTACACTGCATATATAAAAAAGAAATGTGGATGGTTTGAATGTAAGGATAGTACCATTACTCTAAAGCAGAGATTACCAGGAAATCTTACAAACACTTATTTGATGTTCTTAAAACCAAAATTTGATAACTAAACTGTATTTAAACCCAAAGTAAACTTGTGTTAAAAAAATATAAAGTGTTAGAATACTCCAAAAGCTATCTAACTGCTCAAAGATTCTACAACAACTAATCAGATAAATGAATACCACTAAATTAGACCAGAAATACACAGTTAGAATACACCAATTGGTATCTAACTGTCCCAAAATGTAACAATATCCAAATAGATAAATCAATACCACTAAAATATATAAAAAAAATAGACAGTTAAAATACGCCAATTGGTATCTAACTGCTCCAAAATTTTATAATATCAAAACAAATAAATAATATGTTACTGCTCCAAAAAAATACAACAAGCCAAAGTATAAAGCATTAGCCAGAAACAACAAGTGAACACTGAAAACAAACAAACAAATAAACTGTAGCATAACAGAAAAAGTTTTTTTTTTAATCCAACATGGATTTTTTTTTCTCCCACAGACCCAATGATTTTAGCAACAAATACAGAAACTGAGCAAATTGCACAGTACTCTGATTTGTAATCTACTAAATATGAGGGTCCAAAAAAAAAAGTATATTGATTATACAATGTAATAAGTCATTACAAAATACTAATACTAACATGCTATTTTCTTTTATCACGGAAATTAACAAGAAATACATGTACTCCGGTTACTAGACCAAACAGTAAGTATACAATAATAAGGAGAACCATAGCAGCATATCACATCCATAGTATCTAATACCTTTGTTCCTTACACATTTGTTTTTCACCCAAAGTTATAAGCAAATATAAATGTGATATGCTGCGGTGGTGGTTGCCAGGGCACAGAGTCTTGGGAGACTCTATGCCCTGGCAACCACCACCGCAGCATATCACATCCATAGAGTCAAACATTTCAACTATGGTCTATGGAAACCTTTAATGTCCGCGGACATTATGAGTGTTCTTAGAACACTTTCAACTTGCCAGCAAACAATACGGACAGCGTTTTCAGGACACCCCCTACGAACATTTCAGAACAACGCGATAGTTCTTAAAACACTTTCAACTTGACAATGAACAATACGGACAGTGTCCTCAGGACACCCCCATTTTGTTTATTTGCGAACATTTCATGACACTGCGAGTGTTCTTAGAACACATTCAACTTGCCAGCGAACAATACGGACTATGCCTTCAGGACACCCCCTATGAACATTCCAGGACACCGCAAGTGTTCTTAGAAACGTCTTCAGAACACCCCCATTTTGTTTATTTGCGAACATTTCAAGACACAGCGAGTGTTCTTAGAACACATTCAACTTGACAGAAAACAATACAGACAGCGTCCTCAGGACACCCCCTACGAACATTCCCCGGACACCGCGAGTGTTCTTAGAAGCGTCTTCAGAACACCACCATCTTGTTTATTTGCGAACATTTCAGGACACCGCGGGTGTTCTTAGAACACATTCAACTTGACAACGAACAATACGGAGAGTGTCCTCAGAACACCCCCATTTTGTTTATTTGCAAACATTTCAGGACACCATGAGTGTTCTAAGAACACATTCAACTTGACAGAGAACAATACGAACAGCATCTTCAGGACACCCCCTACGAACATTTCAGAACAACGTGAGAGTTCTTAGAACACATTCAACTTGACAGAGAACAATACGGACAGCGTCCTCAGGACACCCCCATTTTGTTTATTTGCGAACATTTCAGGACACTGCGAGTGTTCTTAGAACACATTCAACTTGCCAGCGAACAATACGGACTACGCCTTCAAGACACCCCCTATGAACATTCCAGGACACCGGGAGTGTTCTTAGAAACGTCTTCAGAACACCCCCATTTTGTTTATTTGCGAACTTTTCAGGACACCGCGAGTGTTCTTAGAACACATTCAACTTGACAGAGAACAATACGGACAGCGTCTTCAGGACACCCCCTACGAACATTCCCCGGACACCGCGAGTGTTCTTAGAAGTGTCTTCAGAACACCACCATCTTGTTTATTTGCGAACATTTCAGGACACCGCGAGTGTTCTTAGAACACATTCAACTTGACAGAGAACAATACATCACGCAAGCCGATTGGCTAATCAGGACACTGTCCGCGGAGCGAACAGGGAAGTGTGTCTGCGGACCGAACACAGATATCACAAATCTTTTTTACCTACATTTTGGTCATTTAAAAAAAAACTACTGGACGGATTTTCACCAAATTTGCAAACGCACGCTTTCGGGACCAAGCCGCTGCTCCTGGTCCAAATTTGGTGAAAATCTGTCCAGCGGTTTGGGCTGTAGACGCAAGCAAAATGGTGCAATTGTTTTCTACTATGTCCTAGTGTTTTAAAAAATAGGGCAAACTTTGCCCTAATGCTAATACTGTACAACTTTGCCCTTGCACCGGTGCAAAGTTTCTGTAATCTGGCCCCTGCTAGGAAATTTCTGAAATGTGTGTTTTTTTCTCTAAATTTCTGACCTTGCCAGGGCTTTTGGGTAATAAATTTGAGGGCCATTTGCTCAAGTCATATCTCAGTAGATTCTCACGGGTTTCTTCTTTTCAGAAATGCACAGGGTTCCCTATTTTCCCTGTGGCTGCAACACTCCATTCCCAAATCTGTAGGTTGTGAACAAGAGCAAATTCCTGCAATATCTGCTCTCCCGATCCACTTTTTGATATGAGTGGTTTAGCCTTTTCCTTTTGCACCCAGGTAGGTGCATCCACACATGTGAGATGCTGTTTTCATTGGGCCACCTGTGGGAACACAGGAAGGTAGGACAGGTGTTGTTGGTGGCGTGTTTGTCACGGATGGCACTCTGTTAAGAGTGGCACAGGGCACCCAGATAGGGTTAGGGTGGTTGTGCTGAAGTAAGGTGGACAGACAAATACACACACAGCAGAAAGTAAAAGAGAACAAAGAGTAGGCAAGTGTAGCAGGGGAATAAAGGTACAAACAAACCGGATTCCCTCTTGGGGTGCATGCAGAAGTGGGAAAGAGTGTTCCACGGACCTTAGGAAAAACTCCAGCCTTCTGCACAGATTGCTATAACAGAGGCCCACGCTGTTTGCTCATGGCTGGGGACAACAGCTGTGGGTGTCTGTAACACAGACACGAGACAAGGGAAGGGGCAGAGTTGCCTGCCGGAAACCAACAGACAAACTCTGTACAAAGGGGTCTACAATAATACAAGAGAAGACAATTACAGACAAATCCAGGAAAAAGGAAGTTGATGAGCAAACTAGCAGAAGGAAATGAAAGGAAAGCAGTGTAACTGAATTGGACAGGGATAAAGAACTGAGGGTTGAAAACAAGGAAGAAAGCAAGGGAGCAGCAGTCAGGAAACAGGCAATAACTGAAAGTAATAAATGCAGGTAAACTGTTGTGGATTGCAGAGGACTGTAGGGTGCAAGGTAGAGAGCTCAGAGGAGCAGGATAGCAAGGAGCAAGCCCAAAGGAGCAGGGCTGTAAGGAAGGGAGCCCTGAGGATAAGGGCTGTAGGCAGCGGAGTGAAGCAAGCTGCAAGGCAAGGAGCCCAAAGGACAAGGGCCGTAGGCAAGGAGCCCAAAAGACAAGGGCTGAAGGCAGAGGAGTATAGATAAATGAATAACAATTAGCCCATAATGGTCGTCAATGTATGCACCCATGGTGCAGACATGACAGTATGCCCCTCTCCTGGCCCCTCTCCAGGATCCCTGAAGACTGACCAACAAGAAGAATGTCTGTTACACCGTGAAAGAGTCTTAATCCAAAAAGACACATCATGAAGCACCAAAAACTGTTAAAGGTTGCAAGGTGAGAGTCTTGAAGGGAGGAGACAGTACCAATGTTCTGAACCTTTGAGGTAGAATTCAGAAAAGACAAAGTATTTGGAGCACAAAACCCAACAGTGTGTTCATAAACTGAGGAACTGTGAAAATCTGCTGCAGGCTTCATGGCAAATTTTGCTTTGAAAGTAGTGGTCTTCCTAAGGGCCGGCAGCAGTATAGTGTTGAAAGGTGGAGCCAGAGAAACAGCTGAGTTGGTTGCTCTCGGAAGGTTTTCCAAGGCGTCAGAAGCAGCAATGGCAAAGTCAAGATTAGCCGCAGAGAATTCAGGAGTCACAGCGGCGGGTTCTCCATGATTTTTAGAAAGTTCAGAAGCCACAGCAGCAGGGAGATCATGAATGGCTGTTGATAGTTCCGGTGCTGTAGCAACTGGGAGTTTAGGTACCATAGGAGAACCAGCGGGTAGGAACACACCTGAGACTGGTAGAGTAGAGTCTGGTAGTTTAAGTGCTGCAGAGGCACCAGCAGGAACAACCGGAGCTGTAGTCTTAAAAGAAGAGCTGTTAACTGGCTTAGCAACAGGTACTGTCCTTGCAGGCAGAGAGGAAGGGGGTGCTTCTACTGCAGAAAGAGTGACGTGAGATGCTGCATCAGTAGCAGATTCAGAAGTACTAGCCGGAGAAGCAGCAGAGATGGGGCTAGCAGATACTGTAACAGGTAGTATGACAGATGTGGGGTCAGGATAGGGTAGGCGTTCTGATGGCTGGTCTTCAAAGTCTGATGTGCTCAGATACCTAGGTGGGTCAGGGGTATTGACTGTTGGAAAGGCTGGATTCCAGACAGGTACTGGGTATTGTTCAGAATCTGACTCATGGGGCCTCATTCCGAGTATGGCGGTAAGGGATACCGGTCACCGTTAACGAGACCGGTGCCGGTAATCCCTTACCGCCACATTCCGAGTTCCCTTTGTGCCCTCGTTCTTAACGCCTGCTTTTAGCTTTTAGCAGGCGTTAGGGACGAGGGCGCAAAGGGGCTTTTTAGCCAATAACGGTGACCGTAAAGTACGGTCACCGTTATTTGCAATTTCCCCATTCCCATTGAGTCCTATGGGGGCTCATTTGGGAAGGGGGAAGAGCCCTGGGGAATGGGAAATTACTGCCCTGGTCAACTCGGAATAGGGCGGTAATTTCCCATTCCACCAGGGCGGTGCCGGAACGGGTCCGGTGCCGACCAAGGCGCTACTACCGCCATTGGTTAGCGCCAGATTCGGAATGAGGCCCATGGTCTGGTGTACAAAAACCCTTTGAAGCAGAGTACATTTCTGATTTAGTCACTTCAGTAGAGGCTGTAAGTGTGAGTAAAGGACAGTAGTCAAGGGTAAGAGCGGAACCATCCTTTGACTCAGAAGGATCTCCAATCAGAAGATTACACTTGATTTGTGGTGTAATGGCAGTGTGAGTGATTTGGCCCACCAAAGGAGTTAATTTTTTACTATCTGTACAACAACCTGGAAAGTGAAAGAGCTGTGTCAAACTTTAGAAGGGATGCATATGCTAAATTCAGGTCTTCCATCTGCTTGGTATAAGTCTCTATTTTTTTTTGCGTAGCAATTCCAGGCCTTATCATGTCGATCTCTAAAGACAGAATGTCGGGTGTTGGACATAGGGCCTCATTACACGGATGGCGGTAGGGATTTACCGGTACCGGTAAAATACCGGTACCGGTAAATCCTTACCACCTTACTACGAGGTCCCTTTGCGGGTTGGGGGATTTAACGCCTGCCTTTTGCAGGCGTTAAAATCCAACCCACTAAGGGACCTCGGAGCTAATTACGGCACCGCAAAATTGCGGTGCCGTAATTAGCGCCTTCCCCATTCCCATAGAGCCCTATGGGGCAGGAATGGGAATGGGGAAGGGCAATGGTGGAAGGGGGATTTACCGCCCCTCCACCCTTGGAATGGGGCGGTAAATCCCCTTTCCGCCAAGGCGGTGCCGGTATTTTACCGGCATGAGCCATACCGCTAATAGCGCCATGGCTCACCGCCTACCGTGTAATGAGGCCCATAGTGTCAGATGGTCTGGTAAATTGTGTCCCTTCGTTAAATTCTTACTATGCAAATAAACAAATTCGTCTTAGAGGTCTTCGGTTTGTCTTTTAAGGCGTAAGAGTTGTTCTTGTAACAGGTATGTTCCATTAGCCTGATCTGAAGCTTCAGAATCTGGTGTAGCAGAAAATGTGGGTGTTGCAATAGGAAGACTGACCTTAAAGTTTTTATGGTTAGTAGATACTGCGGAAGCATTAAGACAACCGATGGTCAGTATTGGTCTTTTGTACCCTGGACCAGCTGCACTAACCTCAGTATACTGAATGCCTTGTCCTGTTAAATGAGGGTTTCCAGCAGTCTGGGGTGCTTGCCAAGCTGATCTTGAGCATATCACTCTGGCAACAACGTACTCTGGTTGTGAGTCTCCCACAATGAGTGCAATATCCGTGGCTGTAGCAGTGTTAGAAGAAATGTCAGACGGTGCAGGAGTGTTTTTCACTGTTTGGGCTAACAAAATCTGCAAGAATTCATTATCTTGCTGTAGTTCTTCAACAGATAAGGACTGCGGATCATAGTCGCAAATGTCATAATATTTAAAAGCAGTATAACTGAATTGGACAGGGATAAAGAAATGAGGGTTGAAAACAAGGAAGAAAGCAAGGGAGCAGCAGTCAGGAAACAGAGGGGCTGCAATAACTGAAAATAATAAATGCAGGTAAACTGTTGTGGATTGCAGAGGACTGTAGGGTGCAAAGTAGAGAGCTCAGAGCAGCAGGACAGCAAGGTGCAAGCCCAAAGGAGCAGGGCTGTAAGGAAGGGAGCCCTGAGGATAAGGGCTGTAGGCAGCGGAGTGAAGCAGGCTGCAAGGCAAAGAGCCCAAAGGACAAGGGCCGTAGGCAAGGAGCCCAAAAGACAAGGACTGAAGGCAGAAGAGTGTAACAAGCTGCAAGACAGGGGTTCCAGAGGACAAGGGCTGTAATCAGCGGAGTGATGCAGACTGCAAGGCAGGGAGCCCAAAAGGCTAGGGCTGTAGGCAGCAGGGTGTAGCAGGCTGCAAGGCAGGACGCCCAAAAGAGCAAGGGCTGAAGGTAGAAGGCAGCAGAGCGTGATCGGCTGCAATGCAGAGAGCCCGGCAGGGCACTGGATCAAACGCAGGAGTAAGCATGAACAGTATCCAAAAATTCGTAGCTCGAAGCAAAAAGGTGCCGGAAGAACTCTTAATGCAAGAGACTGAGCCCCTGCAGGCAGCAACTTTTACACTGCCCTGCCCAGCACAGAGGCAGGCTAAATGGCCGCACCTGGATCAGCACTCCTGAATACAATCTGCCTCCTCCCTCTCTGTTCCTGAGCTGGTGGAAGCAGCGCTGAACCCTGGGGCTTCTGGGGATTGTAGTTCCGATGATGACGAATTGGAAAGGCCAGGAATAGATAGTTATAGCAAAGTGCATTATGGTACGTGTAGTTAGTTGGGTAAAATAAAAAAGCACCAAAGTCTCGCAAATGGGGTTGTTCCAAGAGATTTCCGTAGATAAATGAATAACAATTAGTCCATAATGGTCGCCAATGTATGCGCCCATGGCGCAGGCATGACAGTGTTTTGGTGGTTTCCAGGTGGAAAATGTCTGAAAATTGTGTTTCTTTTCCAACATTTTTGACTTTGCCAGGGCTTGTGGGTAATACATTCTAGGGCGATTTGCGCAAGTCAGACCTCTGTGGATTCCCACGGGTGTCTTCTTTTCAGAAATGTATGGGGTTCCCTATTATCCTTGGTGGCTGCAGCACCCCAGACCAAAATCTGTAGGTTGTCCACATGAGCAAATTCCTGCAAAATCTGCCGTCCCAAAACACTTTGGGATACCACGGTTTCGCCTTTTCCCTTTGTGCCTAGGGAGGTGCACCCACACATGTGAAGTATCATTTTCATCAGGATACCTGTGAGACTGCAGGAAGGTATGACATGCTTTGCTGGGGGTGTGTTTCGGTGGTTTCCAGGTGGGAAATGTCTGAAATTTGTGTTTTTTCCCCTAAATCTCAGACTTTGCCAGTACTTGTGGGTGATAAATGTGAGTGTAATTCGTGCAAGTCAGATGTCTTTGGATTCCCACGCAAGTCTTCTTTTCAGAAATGCATGTGGTTCCCTGCAACACCCCAGACCCAATTCTGTAGGTTGTGCACAAGAGTAAATTCCTGCAAAATCTGCTGTCCTGACACTCTTTGGGATACCAGTGGTTGAGCCTTTTCCCTTTGCGCCCAGGTAGGTGCACTCACACATGTGAGGTACTGTTTTCATCAGGAAACCTGTGGGAACGCAGAAAGGTAGAACATTGGTTGTTGGTGGCGTGTTTCAGTGGTTTGCAGGTGGCCAATGTCTGAACCTTTTTTTTTTCCCTATATTTAAGACTTTTCCCGGGCCTTGTGAGTAATACATTGTAGGGCGATTCGTACAAGTGAAATCTCTGTGGATTCCCACAGGTGTCTTCTTTTCAGAAATGCATAGGGTTCCCTGTTTTCCTTGGTGGCTGTGACAACCTAGACTCAAATCTGTAGGTTGGCCACAAGAGCAAAATCCCAAAAATATGCACCCCCAAAACCGTTTGGGATGCCAGTGGTGTAGCTTTTTGCCTTTCCCTTTGCACTCAGGTAATGCACCCACACATATGATGTCCCATTTTCGTCAGGCATTTGTTTTTGTTTGCGTGTTTCGGTGGTTTCCAGGTGGGAAATGTCTACAAATTGTGTTTTTTTTCTCTAAATTTCTGAATTTGCCAAGGTTTGTGGGTGACACATTCTAGGGTGCTTGGCACAGGTCAGACCTCTGTGGATTCCCACAGGTGTCTTCTTTTCAGAAATGCATGGAGTTCCCTCTTTTCCTTGGTGGCTCTAACACCCCAGGCCCAAATCTGTAGGTTGTGCACAAGAGCAAATTCATGGAAAATCTGCTTTCCCAAAACACTTTGGGATACCAGTGGTTTCGCCTTTTCCCTTTGCACCTTAGTAGGGACACCCACACATGTGAGGTACTGTTTTTGTCGGGAAGCCGCTGGGAATGCGGGAAGGTAGTACATGTATTATTGGCAGCGTTTTTCAGTGGTTTCTTGCCGGCAACTGCCTGAAAATGTGTTTTTTTCCTAAGTTTTGGACTTTTCTGGGCCTTGTGGGAAATGTCCCCTCTAAGCTGTGCACATGTGCGCTTGACCAGCTTCTTCTCGATGCCGCTCAGAAGATTTTTAGTAGCGCACACAGACAATTCTCACCTGTTCAAAAAGATTTAATAAGGCACAAGCCACAACAATTACTGACATTGGGCCTCATCACAAGTCAGCCGGTCCGGAAAAAATGGTGGCGGTAAATCTGCTGCCAACATTGTTTCCGGACCGGCTGATTCCGAGTCCTGCAGGCGGGAGGTGTCACTCCCACCAGGTCTGACCTGGCGGGAGTAACACCACCCACCTGCAGGCGGAACACTGGCTCTGTCATAGACAGAACCAGTGTTTCCATGGTCCCCATCCCCATGGAGTCCGGGAATGGGGCTTAATAGAATTCCTCCTCCAGAATTACTGGTTCAGCGGGGTTGTAATGCCCCAGTGATTCGGGCAATCTCGGAGGCGGAATGGAATTATCGGTCTGCCGGCAGCCGGCTGGTTTTTCCTGCACAGCAGCCTCCGCACCCGTAATGAGGCCCATTGTCTTTCTTTTAAATGAAGCAACTAGTCTTGATATTCTACTTATTTGCATAACACTACTATGCATGGGGCCGTAAACACCTACAATCCCTAACAGCAAAATACAAACACAAGAGGTTAAAAATGAAAATGAAAAACTGGCTGCATGAACAGAATAATGTAATCAAAATATGCCTCTCACATTAACCAAATAATGTTCCCTCCCTACCAATGAATCCTAAAGCTTTTACCTTATGGCTCTAAGTTCGGCCGCAGAACACATTGAGATACTACCGGACAACCTTGACTCTCTCCTCTCTTGGCTCTGCAAAAGGTTAGCAGACTTGTACCTACATCCACTTGTTTTATGTTTGTTGTAACTTGAATAACGTTCATGCGCCAACATTTCTGTTACTCATTGCGTCTTACCAAAAGAATCACCCACACTATATAATCGAACTACCAGCTCAAATATAGGATACTGACTGTAAGCAAACAGGCTGCTTGGATGTGTAACCTTATCCCATACTTCCTCTTCTTTTTACCTATGTCAGGCAAGTGCTTTGAAGCAGCCCCCTTGCAAGTTAATGCATTATAAAACTCAAACATTAATTTGCCGTCTAAAGATTTTGAGAAGACAAAAGTGAAGCTCAGCGTCTCCTATTTTATCATTTCTAACATTACCCTATAAATGTAGAGCAACATTGCAATATCATTTACTTAGCCTATAAGGGATAATAGGTATGGACTATGCCTCTGATTACTCGTCCATAGTACCAGGGCACTGGAAATTCAGACAGGAGATTGCTTTTTACACAATCTGCACTGTTTCCAAGCGTTCAGAGTTCCTTTGGGCATAGACCTTCACACATTATATGTTAATTTACATCTATACAAAAAGGATTTCACTGAGCACTTGTGTAATCCTAAACAATCTAGTATGCACTGCCGAAGAATTGTGTACATGCATGGTCATGACATTCTTAAAATGCACATAATATGTGGAGGCAAAGTACTGTGGAACTGCAAATATACCAGTGAATGTTTACTGCTACAATCGCTCACTTTTTACAGTGCTATATCAACTAGTATTGGAGGTTAGCACAGGGGTCGGGGAAGGGTATGGGTGGAAAAGCACAGGTCATCACTCCTTGCGGGTGATGAGCAAAGCAGCACATTTCAAAAACCAAGACAGACGTTTCAGCAGTACACTGAAGGAAAAGTGTTGATAGGAAATTCTAGTACCCGTCTAGACAACAGCACCTTCTTCTTCTTTCTATGATCAGCTGCTGAGGGCTCTTCAAAATAACCATGTGTTCTGTGTGTATCGTCTCTAGTAGCTCCCTGCATCTTATTTAACTTATCACAAAGAATTACAGAAGAGGGATCCATAGTTACAGAAGAAGGCACTTAGTTGTATCTGTGATAAATAGATGCTATTAACTTCAAAGGCATATATATGTGATTTTCTTCAGTAAGGCTCTTATTTAATTGTATCTAGGCTGTGGTGCGGAAGGGTGGGCAAAATTATGCACTTTATTATGTGCCATGTCATTTCACTTCCTATGTAGGGGTAAACGCAGGGCTCTAATCAGATGTTGCTCCCTACTTGGAGTCAAATGATTTTTCAGGAAGTAAAAAAGTAATTAGCTTTGCCATTAGGGATACTTTATGCTTAAAGATGTTTTTCCCCTCAAAATTCCTCTAGAGATCGGGCATTAATATTATTAGAGTTCCTTCCTATGACACTGCTCTACTGGGGTCACTCATTTTTTATCCACAAATTGAGGTGCAGTTATTCTGATGCAATTATCATCCTTGCAGAAATTATTTAAAGCATGTTCTCCTGGCCCTTGAATTACTTCATTAAAGTGACACTTGAACTCCTATCAGCATGTTTTTTGACACATTGCTTTTTAATTGCCATTAATCCATTGGCAAATAATGTATTCTGTCTGAATTTCCTGACAGCCACATCAGTTATGCCAAGATATATTGGTGTTTTGTAATACACATGGGTGATTTTCCAGTGGCATAAAACATAAATTTTTCTCTGCACAGAAGTACCTTTGCAAGGTACTGTGGCAGATGTTGAAGTTTTGGACTGGTTGATGAGTTTTCTCTATAATCACATATGACATATTTTATTTTAACCTATGTGTTTGGAAAAAATGTTGTAAGATTTGAAAAGAATTGCAGTGGCTAGAAAGAGGAAATTCCTTTCCAAACTCTCTTCTGCAACTGTAGCTCACAAAGTGGCTTACATCATTAGTCAGTAGCGGACATGGAAGATAAAGTGTGCACAACAGCCAACCAGTTCCACTCATAGAGAAAAATAATTAGAGGGAACATTGCTTGTGGGTAATGCATTCTAGGGTGATTCCCACAAGTCAAACCTCTGTGGATTCCCACTGTTTTCTTCTTTTCAAAAATGCATTGAGTTCCCTGTTTCCCTTGGTGGCTGAGACACCCTACACCCAAATCTGCAGGTTTTCCACAAAAGCAAAATCCTAAAAATGTGCACTGTTGAAACCGTTTGGGATACCAGTGGTGCAGCCTTTTGCCTTTGCGCCCAGGAGGTGCACCCACACATGTGAGGTACCGTTTTCATTGGGACACTCTGTGGATTCCCATGTGTGTCTTCTTTTCAGAAATGCATGGGGTTCTCCGTTTTCCCTGGTGGAGCCCAAATCTGTGGGTTGACCACAAAGCCAGATGCGGTCTTCTCCAGGGCATTTGATGTACCAATGGTTTGGCCTTTCCCCTTTGCGCCCGGGTAGCTGCACCCACACATGCGAGCTACCGTTTTCATCAGAAAACCTGTGGGAATGTAGGACATTTGCTGTGTTCTCTTGTTTTTCATAAAGTGTTCATACATTTCATACTGCACTTTGTTACACAACCCTTTCATTTCCCATGTGTAACCTACATTTAGTTAAAGCTTTAGGTACTGTATAATTTTACAATCTGCACAAGTCACTTACAATTCAAAATATGCTTGCCATTCCTCACCACAGTTGTTTTCCTTATTTACAGATGCTAATTATGTCAGTTTAGGCAATCAGCATAACAATCCTGTGTGCCATGGCTATGTTTTTGGCTTGTGGTAATGCTTGTTTTGTGAAACATTATGAAAACTGTGTGACGTCTTAATTAGAAGAGTCGTGGGAATGTAGTGGTGCATTGCTTTTCTCAATATTCACAAAAGCCATTACCTGTAGGTCCAGCACATACCTTTTTTTCTGTCATTTTTTTTTATTCCCCAAACTATGGGAATTTTACCTACATAGTTGTTGCCTGACATGCACAAATGACCCCTTCCTAAACTTAGAATGCTGTCTACTTTTCAGAAATGTATGCCTTTCTGTCTTCCAATTCAGCTTTCCTACGCTCCGCTTTCATTCTGTCCACGCATGTCCTATTAGAAAAAAAGGGTAAAATCTCCTACCTCTCCCAAAACTGATGGTAACCTTATACAAATATTTTTTTTTTTATTTCCACTCAACCTGTTCTTGGAAGCGTGGAGAATGGCAAAATCAGAATAGCAAACCATTTCTCCCTAGCTCTTACAACGAAAAACCCCCAAGCTTCTTTGTACATCATTGTATTGGCATGTTCTGAAAAAAACACAGGACCTGGGAGGGAAAACCATTGGCAGTTAAGGGGTTAAGATTGTTGTGGCTACTTAGTGTTGTAGCGTCAAGAAACTGCCGTCTCTGTTTTTTTTTTCTATGGAAAAAAACCAGTATAATTGGTTAAGCATGATAGTTCAAAAGCTGTATTGGTATACCGTTTTTAATATATATGTTCTTTTTTAGACCTCATAGACAGCACATTTTCAGTACTATGTTTGCCACAACATTAGTGTATGACACACTGCTGTTGTTTTGACTTTACATAATCATTGGGTCATTGGGAAAACAAATCTGTACCTAATACAAAAAAATGATTACAGTACATGAGCGTGAGGGTGGTATTATGTTTGTTTGAAGTATGTTGTAATTAAGGGAATGCTTGAAATAATGAGATACCTGTTGGTGTATTCTAACTGCATTAGAGAATAGAAGATGTTTTGTCATATAACAATTCACAGAGCATATTTGAAGTGCTTTGCAATGAAGGGTGTTTTTCAAGTAGTTAGATACAGGTTGGCGTATTCTAACTAGATTGACTTTGAAAAGTGTTATTGCAGTATTATAGATGTAGTTAGATACCTGCTGGTGTATTCTAACTGTTAATTGTGCTATAGTTTAGTGACTGCATTTGGGTTGAAGGAATAGTAAGTATGCATTTTTTAAATGTGCTGGTAACCTATGTTTTGGGTTAACTGAGGTATCGTTAATTCAAACCAATTACCATTTTTTCCACATATGCAGTGTAGTGACTTGAAGTAGTTGCTGAACCAGCATGGCATATTATACCTACTGTTGTGAAGGTGTTTTCTTTCCGAGAGATACTTGGCCATATGTGAAACCTGTAAACTTACAGTTATTTTTCGTACCATCTGCATTGTACCTTAGAAGCATTAGTATGACATATTGGGTATGTGAGTTTATGTGTATGCTGGAACAATTGTCCGAATTGCAAAAAGGGCCTAATATGCCATGATGTGCATTCTGCATAAACTGGTGAAATGGAATGGATTCGCAATTTGGATACATATATAAATTATTGATTAGGGATGTGGACTTGTGAAACATGGTTGCATAGAGTACATGTAGCTTCCACTTATATGGAGGTTTTTGGTTTCCAGTACATGTAGTAAGTACATTAGGATTTCTTGTGGGTCTTCTTGTACATTCCTGCGCAGTAGTCCAATTCTTGCCTTATACCTGAGACACTGTAAGTGTTGTCAGGATTATTTGTAGCATTTCTGTGAAGATCGAGAATTGGAAAATACACAACTGGCATGAGCCATTAAGTACATGTTGTGAACAACTGGTGGCAAGTGAACGAGAAGATTAATTGTGTTATTAATATAACAATTTACTCCAGTTGTTTTTGTGAATTTAAATGGACTAGAGTGTTCTGTTTGTGGATCAGTAGATGGGCCTGCAGATCTCTGTGGAAAAGAGACATTTGTGTCTTTCTGTTCTTTTCGATGTGAACTTGACTTTTTACTAGATAGTTTTGTGGTTGTATTGTTTGATGCAGGAGTTGGTCATAGTCCCGGGAGGATAGCTCAGCTGCAACGTGCTTGCCTTGGAAACAAGACGACAGGAAGCAACACAGGTTCGTACCCCCGGTCCGCATTTAAAAACCTCTGGCTGTTATAAATACGCAACTAAGAGACATATTCCTGTAACAGCGCCTCGATGCCCACGGGGTGTGTGAATGCTTAAAAAATGCAAATAAATTAATACATTGGTTTTTTGTGGTATTGTTGGGAAATCTGCTATAGCTTCGGTTTCTATTATTTGTCTTTTAAAATGTTTCTCTTATTAAGGTACAGGGTACATATTTAGATGGGGGTGTTTTGTGCCCGTAGCCTGTTGTATTCCAAGATGCAAGTAATGTCAGGATTAACCCCTTTCTTAGGAGTGTTTTGTGTTTATTTTACAGTATGTAATTTGCGGAACATTGTATTTATTTGGCATTTGAGTGTTTATTGTGCATGTTTTTTTGTTATTAACATGTTTTATTCTGCATTCTGCTGAAAGTGTAATGAAATCTGAATTTTACGTGGTAACAGTGAATTTAACACACTTCTCATTACGACTCTATCGGTCTGGATACAACGGTACCGGAAAGCTTGCCGGTACCGTTGTATCGGACTGGCAAACTCTGAGTTGTGCTGCGGGTGCCTTTCATTCCGCCAGGTCTGAAAAAAGTCCAACATTATTTAGCACAGTTCAGGAGACAGCACAGTGGAGGAGGAGAACCCTTGCTGCCCTGGCACAGAGTCACACTAAAGGGTAATCTTGTTTGTAAAGGTACACATTCAGCTACTTCCAAAATATAAGCAGGCATTTTTCAGCTGTAGGTCTATGGGAGTAAGTTCCAAAGGTGGGCACCTCCATCAGGCATCTTAAAGTTCTTGTTGGAACATGTCTATTGAAGAGATCTACCAGGTTCTCTGGAGCCTTGCAATGAAGTCTTTGTAGATGAGACAAAAGGAATGCATTACATTATTTATATTATAGAGTAAGCCAGTCAAGAGATTTCAGGGTTGGATTGATATGATCACACATTTTTGAATTTATAATTACCCTGGCAGTTTTGTTTTGGATTAGTTGATGGATGAGGATGTGGTGTTTTGTAACATTCACTTTATGATGCTTAGCTAGGAATGGCATAATATGCTTAATCACTAGCAGGTGTAAAAGTTACAATTTGAATAGCTCTTTGATGTACCTGCTGAAAGAATGATTCCTGTCAAGAAAGATACCAAGGCTTTTTGAATTCAGTAACCAGGGTAGAGGGGGTGCCATGAAGGGAGCTACAAAAAGAGGGGATAATGTGGATGTTGATACCATTGAACGTGATGTCAGTATCTGCTGCATCTAGATAGAGGTGGTTGTCAATTGTTGCGTCCTGTATGGAGGGGAGTGCCATGGTAATTGTATTATTTGTGTTGTTAATTGCTGGGTATGGGCAGATTTCGAGTGAGTAGGCATTCATTTTGGCAACTGTTTGATCAAGTCTTAGATGGCCACAGTTGAAAGATCAATTATGAGCTGGCACGATTGGAAGCGGGGTCAGGCCCTAGACTGGCTATACGTATTTTGTAAGATAGTCTCATGAAACAAAGTTGTGAGGTCATCAGCATTTGCCAGAGTGTAGGTGTTGGAGGTACAACAATAGGTAGTTTTTTTCAGGTTCAGAGTACATTTTGAAAATTTCCACCGATGTCCTTGGAAAAGCAAGATGTGCTGAAAAGGAAAGAGTTTCTTTTGTCTGATTATATCACTCGAGTGCCTCAAAGAGTGCTGTCTGCTGTTGGAAACCCTGCTGATTTTACCTTTGATTGTGGACTCTATTGCGTCCAACCCGACTAACAACCTCGAGCCTTCACGCAATACTGCGAATTGAAGGACATCTTTATACTTGTGCCAGAGAAGAGAAGTTTTACTGGCCGTTTTGAACAAGTCCCTCCCTTCCGACAGGAAGCGGTTAAATATTGTGGGCCTTGCGCACTCAGCGCATGCGCATTCAATGAGTGCCTCAATGAGTGCTGTCTGCACATCTGCGCAAGTATCGGGAAAAAAGCAAGTAAGTGGACTTTGAAACAAAGTGATTAAAAAGATATCTTTGCCCTATTCCCATCCTCGCCTGTGTTTGCTATCTAGAGCCAGCAAGGTTTTGAGGAGATCCTTTTTTCTGGTTTTAATTACTTAGTTCGATCTGCTCCTGTTTTATTTATTTGCAAATTGCTGTGACTTTAAAAGCTTCTTGTATTGACAGGTCTACACTTGCAAAGATAAAAACTAAAGTTTACCGAAGATCTGCCCTCGGGATCTGTACTACAAAGCTTGTGATGTGCCCTTGAAGTACAACATAACACGTTCAGAGCTCTAACAATACACCAAAAATTAAGAAAGACAAAAAAGTCCACTTAGCCAAAGTGAGTACACCTCAGGCTCTACAAACTAAGAGCACAGGCTTCTATGACATGATGGATGAAACAAGTAATCCTCTATCGCCTGATATACCACCGACTGACTATGCTGGTTCTGAAACAGTGAATATGGTTAGTAGCATTAATGTCTCATCAGTGATTGATCTACCTCCTCGTCCCAAAACTCTGGAATACATCGACGATTTAAAAAATCTGGCTATTAGTTCACCACTGGATAAAGATAACAACTGTTACTTGCTTAATTTATGCAATGCAATTCCCTAGGACCCATTACTGCAAGTTATGATAACATCATAGGGACAAACGTGTTAAGTAGCCCAAATCTGGAAGCTCTGATATCTAGCTCTGGGAGCTCGGAAGACGAAAGCTACTGTAAAGAAGTTACTATCACCTTGCAAAAAATTATCACACTACACCTTTTCAGTCTATGGCAAATATCATCCTTTCCAAAATTGACATACAATGTATGCTTTGTACAGACACGGCTGCAGAAAAACACAAATTAAAGAATATTACTGCGAAAGAAGTAGACATTATCTTATATAATTATACTGCCCCATAACTTTCCTACAGGAACATTGGGAAGGAAAAAAGAAGTTAGAAAGCAAACACCTGCATTCAAATGGGATTCATCAATCAGCACAAGAATATGATTGGTGGATTTCTCTATTGTTGTACGAGACTCCCAGGAGGATCGCTTAACACCTACTGGTTCTCCCACTACGCGGTAAGGTTCATTAAGCATCACTGGAAGCCTTGTGTCATGAGATATCAATGATGAAAAGCCTATCAGCTACACATAAAACATGGAAAAAAGACATACGAAAATTTGCAACTCTGGTAAACATACAAAGCATGTGCTATTCGTAGACAAAGTCACCAACCCATTACCTACTCGATGACCCGAGAATGTTGCACCCCAGACCTAAAATGACAAACTATATTTAACATGGTCCAGGAAGATGGTTCGTTGAGACAAGTTTGCTTGAGAGGCCTGTTAGACAAATGGATTTCTCCGAACCACCCTAAGCCCTTGATTAAGGAGCCATTTTTCTCACCTTCTGAGTACAGTTGTAAAATCCTTGAGCTCACCATGGACCCACAATGAGAATTCCTGGGAAAAATGAGGCCCACTGCAATATGAGGCCTGCCCCCGAAAACAGGCTACTGGACAGGGGGCCTACTCATTTTAATGAGCCCAGGATAAGGTAAAGCCTCTTAATAAGACCTGATACATTCAAAGGTGTCTCCAATGTGGCTTCCCGTGAACAGAACCCTGTCTGACTGGCAGAGGATGATGAAAATGTTCCAAAGCACTGTAGGGACAACATTGTAATGTCAAAGTGGGGTCCATTGGTGAACATTGAAGGACAGTACCCCACTGTGGCCAGTGCCTTCCTCAATTGCTCATACTCAATAAAGACGTGGAGGACCATCCCCCGGTTGTCTATGATTAGTAGTAGAGACATATGTCAATTGAACTACCCAAATGGGACATGGTGACAAACTGGGCCTTGATTAAGTTTGCTTCACTGGTGGTGGTATTTTTATTGTGCACAAGTGTTGATGCTCTACTAAAATTAGGATATACATTGACGGCATGCTGTCAACAGCCCACAACAAGGTCTAATGCCCCCGTTAAATATTGCGCTTGATTGTGGAAAGATTTTTGTACCCGGCCTCAGAGGCTCCAGCCAGAAATCTAAGGGTGCCCTCTTCAGTCCACCCATGGTATGGTTGTCCCTGAATGGGAGGGAGATATGTTGGGCACCAGAGGTCAGAGATAAACACTACTGATGGGTTAGAATTAAATGATCCCATAAGATAGAAAGCTGCAACAGCATGGATTACAGCCACCTTTTACATAAGGATTGGTCTGCACCCTTATTTGACATGTTTCTACTGCAGGAAACATGGCTTGAATCAACAATATACATAGATGGTTACCATTTCTACCAAGTAAGATCAAAAAGGGTATACCACCATGGAAGACCGTATAGGGGATTAATAATCATTAGTACCCGGCACGCGCGGAGCATCAGGAATCGAAAGTGTTGATTGGCTCTTTTCCGAGCCATAACACACGGAATTTCCATTTACGTTGTGCGTGCCGGGTCCTCTGTTCCCGGCGAGGGGTGTGTCAGCCCCTCAGCCAATGAGGAGGCTCGAAACGGGGCAATCCCCACTCCGAGCCTACCCATGGCTGGAGGCTGCCTTTGTCCCCCACCGGGGACTCAGGTAAGACTTTTATTTTTCCTCCTTCCTCCTACTTCTCCCCACCCCACTTACCTTCTATCCCCTGGTCTCCGGCGGAGGACGATGGAAGCCTCCAGGCATATGGAGTCTCCGAGCCTTCACACGGCTGGAGGCTTCCATCCTCCACGGACTACATTTTCCCTTTCCCGGTGGCCATTTTTTTCACTTTTTTTTGTTTTTACCCCAAAAATGTTCTTTTTGTTATGTTGTACTTCAAGGGCACGTCACAAGCTTTGTTTTTTCATTTCCGTTTCTAAACAGAAAGAAATGCTATTAGTACCTCGGTCTAATGGTCCGGGGCACTAATGGCAATAAGACCCTCAGTGGCGGGCCAATACCGGCCACGGTAATGCCCCTGGGGCTACGCTCGGGCCTGTAACTACGGCCCAGGGCGGTATTGGCCCACCACCTCGGGTCTTATTGCCACAGTGTTAGTGAAGAAATAGAATCCCACCATATTGACGTCCCACTTGCCAGTGGTACTATTCAGGCTATTGAATTGAGTGTGAGCGATAGAAATGAAAGGATTCAAATGTTGGTTGTAAACCTATATATCTCGCCGAATACCCTCTCCTTAGTCACCACACACAACCTTTTGGAGTTTTTCTTGGCTCAGGAGTTTTCTTGACATCAGAGAGTTAGATAATCTTACTTGGTGGGGATCTTAATGCATGCTGTTTGGACGAGCAAGAGTGTGCCCCATATCGAAATGTTGCTGACAAATGTAAGATGCTCCAGAACGAAAGCAACAACCAGGGGGAATGTTGGGTACACTTATTGAGAGATTGGGACCTTACACTATTGAATGGCAGAAACAGGGGTGACCGCCTAGGACAATACACATGGGGCATGACCAACAACAGGGCCATTTTAGCCTACTTCTTTGGTAAAAACATGTGCCTTGAATGAGCTGATGAATTAGAGGTAGCATTGAATGCCTATAGGGATCATGCTATATCTGACAATAACTGCACCAAATCATGCCATCAGAACTCTGTGTTGTAGTGGTGTCTACTCCAACCATGGATCAATCGCATATGCTGGACGGCTAACCATATTTGTAAAACAAGCTTACCTCTTTATCAATCTATTGCCAGTGTCACAATCCCATTGACTTCATGGAATTTCAATGAAATCGCAGACTGGTTGAAGTCCATAGCTATGACAATGGATTGGACACTAAGAGTTGCCTTGCGACCTCTGTGGTCTCCCTTGCGACCTCTAAAAAATAAAAATAAAAACAAGAGCATGTTTTTTGTTTTTTTTGTTGTTATTTAAGCTCCTGGGCTGTGTCCAGCACCATGTGGCTCTTTACTTCTGAAGTGGCTGGCTTTCTTGTTCAGGCCCCTTAAAAAAAAATAAGAACAGGAGTGTCACAAGTCTAACACTTTCAGCATTGACCCTAAATAAGAAAGAATAATAATACCAAATAATGTGTCTTTCTGGATTTCTATACAATAATTGCTAGACTCATTAAAGGTTTATTTCGGCCACACTTCAGTGGGTGAGTCACTGATTTAGTCTGTTCTTAAACACCTCAACTCAGCCTTTCCTTCTTCTGAGGTCGATAAATGAGTACCAGCACAGGTTGGGAGATATTGGGTGTTTATTCTTTCTATATAAAGCGCTTAAGCGTAATTGTTATATAATAACACATCATTATAATTTGGTCATGGACGTCTGCTTGCATTCACAGTAATTTGGTAATATGGGCCTATGCACACTGATCTTAACGATACATATGGCTATCCATTCTTGTATGAAATGTACATCACATTATAGTGATATCGTAACCATATTTTTCATAGTGCATACTGCTATGTGATGCCAATTCCTGTTTTGTCAACGGGTGAAAGGTCATGTTCCATCGCTTCCCGCAATATCACTTCAGGGTGGGGTCAAATGACATCACTTGCTGTGATGTCATCAAGGGGTCAAGGGTCATTTGATGTCAAATCCGCTATCCCAGGCATTTTGGTGAAATGACGTCCCTGCCGTTAGCCAAGGAACTGAGATGTATTCTAAATCTAAGGTCATAAAGGTCAAATACAAGCACTGGCTAAAACGTTTCCCTTAAAAATTCTTATTGACAAAACATGATTGGAGCCCTTAGAAAATGCGAGAGTAGAGTCAGATCCTGTCCCGAGGAAAAGATGAGAGAGTGAAGAAGACCTTAAACCCTATAATGGAAGATATGTGGCTGTCAAACGTAGAGGACAGAGAGGGCAGCCCTACTAAAGAGGCTGGGCTGGAACCTTGCCCGGGGGCTGGCCTTTGGGGGCATGTGTGGATGATATTGAACAACTCATCAGGAAACTAAAGAACATTGGCCCAAATGGGCTTGCAAGTAGTGTGTTAAAATACGACCCTAGTGGGTGGGCTAAGATATTAAAGCAGTTATATGACAAGGTACATGCCATGCAAGAGATACCTTAGAAATGGCGACAATCAATCTTGGTCCAGTTTATAAGAAAAGAGACAGATTATTACTGGAAAGAATATAGACTAGTGTCCCTCCTGGACATGACGGGAAAAATATTTTTGACTCTTGTCCTTAGAGTCTTGCAGATGTGGGTGGACGACAATCACTTACTTAATTTTACTCAGACCGCATTCGGTGCTGGAGTGCTACTACCCTCAAACTTAGGGTCTTGGATAGATTGATGCGGTCAGCACCAGTTATGGGATGGTCAGCACTATATATTATTTTTGTAGATTGTTGTGCTACCATCGACTGCATCAACCGGCAAAGGTTATGGCGTTGGATGGAGGAATCGGATTGCCCTAGGAAGGTGATTTGTATTTTGAAGGGTCTACACCTAAACACAGGAGGCGAGGGAAGCTGGATGTCTCCAGTACCATGACTGCGTAGATCTTGATCAACAGGGTAGTCAAACAAGGATGTATTTTGACCCCCTGTTGTTCAATATATAATTGGTGGAGTTGTCATCCCGCTTCTCCTCAATGGTCGGCTGTCACCCAAAAATTGGAGGTGTGCCCATACCATGCATGTTATGTGCTGACAATTTACTGTTGTTTAATCACACTCTTCAAGGTGGGAGAGTGAGGTTTGAGGCACTTAAGACATTCGTAGTTGAAAACAAACTGGCCATAAATATGGACAAAATGAAAGTAATGCTGGTATCTGCGGAGAAGATATATAGGCCCACTTTTTTGACAAGGCTGGGTATGTTAGATTATGTGGATAGGTGCGTTTACCTGGGATTAGAAATGAGTGCCATAGGGACTATGTACAAATAATAGAGACTAGAAAGGTGAAGGCCCAGGCGACTGATGCACATAAAAGATACATTTGCAAATCAGACTGCTGGATACTCCATATAGGTTATAATCATGCTGTTTAAGCAAAGTTATTGTCCCTTGGTATTATTTGGTCATGATGCTGTGGCCATGAGGAACTTAAAATTGGCCAGATAAACTGGAGGGTTCTTTTTGGAGGAGGATTCTAAAACTCCCTATTTCCATTCCGATTGAATATCTTAGGTTGGGACTGGGTTTAGTTTCCTTGAAGGGTCTGTTGATGATCAAGTGAAGAGAATTGTTTATAAAAATCCAATTCTAATCCCACGTGCGTATTATTATCGGTGGAGGGAAGCGACAATTGGGTAGAATCAGAAACTTGGAATTGTGAGTTCTCACTCCTGAATGAAAAGCTTTTTGAGAGTATACATTGGCACCCAGATGTTAGGCGTGGACAAGTTGCATTACCTTGAATAATTTATTTCGGACAAAGGTAGAACAATGGAACTGGGTTAATAATTATTTACACCTATCGACCCTACAAAGCCATACATACGTTATTAATGTTACACATTGTTACGGACTTCAGGGATTTTTAGGATTTCATTGCGTTTTCGGATGCAAATGGCTTTTAAGGATTTTAAGAAAATGCCTCAAGAATTATTATATTTTTTTTTTAGGAAATAGTAATTTTTAAACATTTTTTTTTAAGGACATGTTTTAATTGTTAACCATTGAATTCGAAAACACTTGATTATAGATTATTTGAGAAATACTGATATTTAGTTAAATGTTTTAAACTGTGCTTTACTTTTTTACATTTTGTAAAGGTTTTACAAATAAATAATAATAAAATAATTATAAAATAAAATCTCCTTTAGCAGATTGTTACCTGATCCAACTTGTTCCTGGCTTTACGCCAAATGCTTTGCGGGTGGCCATTCTTTCCTTTTTTTGGCATAGACAGTGCACTGTTTTGACAAGTTAATGTTTTTTTAATCATGTTTTGCTCTTTTTCAATGAAGCCTGGCCAAATCTGGTGAGTTCAGCATCAAGAGTCCTGAGTGCACTTTTCAGTTAAGAGATATCCAGGGGGAGGCAATGAAAGTTTGCTAAAAAAAACCGTTTTCATTGGCTGGACTGTGAGTATTGTCTTCACCCTTTGTTGTGGATGGCCTACCTTTAGAGGCAATCCTTGTGAAGCTATAGAGGAATGGGCATTGTGCGAATCATTTTAAGGGTTTCAAGGGAAGCGTTTCCAGGGATGATTGCATCTAGAGAGTGGCCTCCCTTATTATAGATATATCAAAAGCACTGTGTGCAGAGATGTTATAAGGCAGAGATCCAACATGATTTGCAGTAATACTGAATAATGATAAAAGCACAAGGCAGATGTTGTTAACCAGAGCCTGTCAGGGACGTCAGTTCACCAAAATGCAAGGGGTAGCGGAAGTGACATCACACGACCCTTGACTTCTGATGACATCACCAGGAGTGATGTCATTTGACCCCCAACCCCAAGTGACATCACAGGAAGTATGGCACATGACCTTTCACCCCTTGACAAAACAGGAAGTGCCATCACATAGCATTGTTCCTCAGTAAACTAAGAAAAATACGGTTACGATATCATGGTAATTTGATATACATTTCATACAAGAATGGATCACCATATGTAGCATTAATATCAGTGTGTATAGGCCCATATTACCAAATTACTGTGTATGTAAGCATTTGCACTTACTTTGGCTTGCCTGCAGTTACGGTCATCTTGAGGTTCTGGACAAGGCAATGCAAGCCACTCCTGGTTAGTGTTGGTGTGCTCCGGCCGTCCTGCAGCACAGGATGCTGAAACCTGGCAAAGAGGTAAATGGCAACACGTGGTCAGGATGCACAGTTACACTTAAACTAATGCAACGTGCACCTAACAAAAAAAGAGGCAATGCAGCAAAAGCGACAGCAAATCTTGACTGTAATTCTCTTGGATTTGGTAGGGAATTTAGAAAAAACAATGCCTTCAATAAAATATTAAGGGAAAGTTTGTAGCAACAATATAATCAATCACATTTTAAATTAATAGTTCATACACAAACTAAAAGGGAATACATACATGGCTCATCATCATACAGACCAAGAGGCTGACACCAAAACATTGTATTCCTCTATGCCGCTGACCTTATATGTTATTAACCATACATGTCTGAGTTATATGGCAAGTGTCATATATGGTTGCGTATGCCTTGCTAGGATGGTTCCATGTGATAATATCCCCGCAAAAATGTCGTCGTACAAGAATGGCGCTGTTTTTTTGTGGCAATATTACCATATGGAACCAGCGGGGGACACCCCCAACATTTTTTTAAAAGGAGCGTGGGACACCCCCTCATCCCCTGCTACCATTTACCCCATATATTGTCCCTATAAATAATGTTGCCTATGCCGTTTCCCAGTGACTATATGTATGGTGACATTATTTATGGGGATAATATTACCGGATACCACTAGGATTCAAACCTATGACGGGCACTGGTCATGAGCTACAAAACACTGCACAACACTGAGACCCCCTAACTGCTTATGGCCTCTCTAGCCTCTGGAAGGAGGAGCTTTGGGTGGTGGAGCCGAACAAGGAGTCCCTTCCAGGCCCCCTCCACCTGCCACACATAAACAGAATTAGTGATTGCATCAATTTTGTTCCCATTCCCATTTAAGATTTGTTCACAGAATTCCTGAACCCAGGCCACTAAAATGACTATTTCAGCATTACTCAGTATCTTGTTTCCTCCATTGCTGTGGGTGTTATGCCTCCAGTTTCATCGCCAGCACATCTCTCTGTTATTCTCTGTTACCTACTGTAACATGACTATTGTCTGTTGTGATTCGGCTGACGCGTATTAAAGCATTGCTAGATGTCTCTCCTCTGTACATTGGACATAAGCACGGATATATAGTGTTTCCTTCGCCCCACACAAAATGCCTCTCTTTTCCGATTGCAGCCTTTGGTCACAAATGTCTCTCATGCATGTCCCATGGTTGCAAGGAAGAGGAGGAAAGGTGCCCCATTGTCCTATTACTCATTTAACACTATTACTACAGATAATAAACAGGTTCTGTAAGATACAGTGAGACATTCAAGGGAACAACACAAAAAGGAAATATATAACTACACAATACTGATCCCTACTGTACCACTGTGTCAGAGCACACTCAAAGAGAATCTAGAAATAGGTTTTTACTAATACCTACCTCAGATTCATTAAAAAAGCGACACATTATTTTGTTCTCATCAACCCCAATGTACTCCACCACCTGCAAGATACAAGTTAGAAACACATGGAGCACTGGCCAGAGACCTTTTGGAACTAGAAAACTCATAGCAACAAGCATGACCCAAGCTTACAAACATATATATTGGTTTGCATCATGCTTCAAATCCTGAGAAACACTGTGACAGGCCTAAAATACAGTCTTACGTCTCCCTAAACAAATCATGACGTCACCAATATTAGGAAGAACAACCATCACTTTCCTAAATCAGAACTACCTCCAGAAATCACACCACCAGAGACCTAAATACTGCAAGACTACTAGACCTAACAACAACTACAAGGCACATTATTGGGATATCTTTTCACACTGAAATCCACAATCAGCAAAACCTGTAGATATCATGCTTGGTCTGCCTCATTACTGGCACAATAAAATACCAAAATAGTAAGCCAACAAGATATACATTGCTCGCATGTGGCACATTCCTGAGTGTCAGCGCCCTCCCTGCTACTCAACCTCACCTTAGCAGAGCTGTTGTGGTGTAACAGTATCAACATATGCAGTAGCGCCGCAATGCAGCCCAGGTTCTCCTCCTTCAGCTACAATCTAGTTCTGTCAACAGAATCAAAGGCTGTGCGGAAGTCCGCATACACAGCCTTTACTTTTAGCATTTCTTATTCATGTAGCTGTAAGCCTTAGGTTATGAGTCGTGACCGAACCAACGCTAAATCATTTCTGAAAAATATCGAGTACTTGCGCATTCTCAGCACATGTCTGTAGAAAACAAATGAGGAACACATTTTGTCAGTAAAATCTGACGTAGACAACAGTCTATTTAGGTAGAAGGAACGAGGCATGAGTCTTTCTTATATATAGGCACCAGTATCAAACATCGCCATGAATCAGGAATAAAAACCCCATCACAGACCATACCAAACGTTATTTCAAAATTATTGGCACACACCTTGGGGTCACTCCTAAGCACTACATTGACAGGGCCATTTGGCCCAGGGGCACAAGATACTTTTAACTTCCTTATTGCTGCTTTATTATTGTGACCCTCAATTGGTAGAACTATGTTCCACGGGCTTTTACTATTGTGATCCCGGTTTAAAGGTTTTATTGCACCAACATTCTTAATAATAATTTCACACCATTGGGCTTCGCTAATGGGATTTGCTACTGTTGTGAAGAGTCTAGGAAATGTGGAAACCGTGGTGGAATGTGTATAGGGAAAACAGGCTCCATGATCTATTAAGGGCATTTGGAGGGTAGTGCCTGAAAAGGGAGGATGTGATGGGGGTTCTTGTGAAGATACTGAATAAGATGCAGATAAATCCCACCTGGCATGCCCAGCCAGCTGATCGGCTTCTGGAATGAGCAGACCTGCGGACCGTTTCCCCGTGTGCAGCCACTCTGTGTTTGCTGTCAGGCAGTTTTTGGACAGGAAACACAGCTGCACGCGTGGCAGGGGGGCAACATTTTGACCAAAAAATACTGCTAACCAGGTTCCAGGAGGGTCCTGGGGGAGCTCCACTCACCTGCATCTCCAAGATTTTAAAAGGAATGCACAGTGCAGCGTGGGCCACTGAACCTAAGCAATGGATTCAATTCTAGCCAATCATGGGGCTCGGAATGCAGGAGCAAGGAGCAAGAAGCCTGGAAAGGGCCAGGGCAGCGAGGCGGAACGCGGTGCTCGGGGGCACAATTTTGACAAAAAATAATGCTAACCAGATCCCAGGAGTGTCCTGTGGGGGCTCCACTCACCTGCATCTCCAAGATTTTAAAAGGAATTAATGGTGCAGCGTGGGCAACTGGGCTAAGCAATGGATTCAATTCTAGCCAATTATGGGGCCTGGGAGGCGGGAGCAAGAAGCAGGAAGCCTGGAAAGGGCCGGCGCAGCGAGGCGGCACGCGGGGCAGGGGGGCACAATTTTGACAAAGAAATACTGCTAACCAGGTCCCAGGAGGGTCTTGGGGGCTCCACTCACCTGAATCTCCAAGATTTTGAAAGGAATGCCTGGTGCAGCTTGGGCCACTGGGCCTAAGCAATGGATTCAATTCTGGCCAATCACGGGGCTCGGGAGGCGGGAGCAAGGAGCAGGAAGCCTGGAAAGGGCCAGGGAAGCGAGGTGGCATGCGGGGCAGGGGACACAATTTTGACAAAAAATATACTGCTAACCAGGTCCCAGGAGGGTCCTGGGGAGGTTCCACTCACCTGCATCTCCAAGATTTTAAAAGGAATGCACGGTGCAGAGTGAGCCACAGTAGATGAAAAATACAAAGCTATCTGCACAATGCACCTGACGGTGTACCAGAAAACTACCAGGCAGAATCACTGAAGCCAATCATATGCAGACAGAGGTTTCCATAATGCATAACGAACATGCAAAGATGCCCTATACCAAAAAGCTGTTTTTTTCCTTTAAAATTGTGGAAGGCATGCAATATTCTTCATGGAGAAAGTGCAAATCAACAAGACCAAGGTCAGTGCCACATTAGTACCAATATCACCAGAAAAGGACCAAATCATCCTGTGTCACTAGCTTCACATTAATCAATGCAGAAAATATGATTACGCTGGCCTCCAAACTAAAAGCCTTATCCATTGAATACTACTCTTTCCCATTCCTCATGAATTAACACATGGTAATGCTTCAATGTCACTCATTACCTTGGGTATCATTTCCATCTGTTAACAGAGGCAATACCTACTCCCCCTATAAAACCTCTGGTTAGCAAGGCTCTGGAAAAAATAGAACATGATTCAAATGACATTGAAATTTCCATCGAATTTGCATCTAGCTTTTCAGAGTTAAACTCACAATGCCATCAAATACAAACTAAAGGAATAAGGCACAGCCTGTAAAATCATCAGACAAGCCAGAGTATCACTCTATCAACAAAGTAATCTTACAAACTCATCTAGTAGCCCTGATCTGTTGGGATCTCGCAGCTGCTAATAATGCTGATGGCCATGAGACTCTTTTAGAATGGCTGTAATGGTGCCTGGTGATGTTCAGTTTGGCTGTTACCCGGCACAAGAATTCCAGTTGTTCCAAGTATCAATGTTTCAACTTCAATCTGAACTCCATCACCAAAACAAATAAAGTCGTAAAAGGATCTGCCTATCCTCATGAATGTTCAGTGCACATGTGAGGGTTATTCCCTTATCTTCTGGATATATATTTAAGTCCCCTGTGTTCCCCTGTGTTCCCTGCTCTGTGCCTCCTGTGTGCCTCCTTTTGTGTGAACCCTCCCCTTTGCTGCCTCCCTTGCTGCTCGGCTTTGGGCTGTGCTTCTTTCCTCCCATAGCTCTCCCCTCTTGCCTTCTCACACCCTCCATGGTGCTCTCAATCTCTTCCATCTTCTCAAACTGCTACTCTATCTCCTATCCTATCCCTCTCACTAAGTATGGTAGGAAAAGTTTCAAGAGGGATATCCTGGTCTCCAACCCTGGCCTCCCTATTGCTGATACCCACATCAGCGCATCCTCCAGACAGACCCTAACTGACATCCTCTTTGTTGTTCCCTCTCCAGACCTATGGACCCCTCATATTATCTCTCTCCTATCTCTTCCTCTCCCATTAGTGGTGGCACTCGGTGGAAGGTCCTCCTGGCCACCTTCCACTTCTCCAAGACCATCATTAATGTATATCTGAATGGCACCATCTTGGTCCAGGGCCCAGACTCTTCCTTTTCAATAGGTGTCTCCCATGTCTTATCAACTTTGTTCCTTCTCCCGCTTCTCCTACTAGCACCTCCCTGACTCGCCTGCCACCACCTTCTTCTTTCACCTCTCTGGATCCTTCCTCCTCCTCTCTGGCTACTGTGCCACCTGCCTACTCCTGCTACCACCTATGTCCACTCTCAGGACCCTCTACTACTTCCGCTGGGTATACCATGAGCCTGTAACGCCCGGACATATTTCAAATGTGGCAACCTGATACACGTTGCTGCTTTCAGTTCTCGCTCTGCTGTCAAGCACTCCTTTGACATCTGCAAATTCATCTAGGAACTTGACCTGGATATACCCGCTCTCACCGAGACATGGTTCACGGCCAGCTCTGTCACATGTTTTGACATTCTCCTCCCTGATAGCTTCAAGATCCTCTCTAAGCCCAGAACCAACCATCCCGGAGAGGGAGTAGCTCTGATCTTCCCAGAGTGGTCCCTGCTTCTATCATTCCTATGCAGGCCTACTCCTCCTTTGAATGTCTGGTATGCAGGCTCTCTATCTCTCCTGGCCTCTCTCTGACTGTGGCCACCAGCTACAGGCCACCTGGCCAGGTTGCCCTCTTCCTCTCATAGTGGACTTACCTCTTCTCCGCTCTTCTTACCTCTACCTCTCAACGTCAACGTCAAACCTCAATATCCACCTGGATGCTTCTAATCCGTTCTCTGGGCTCTTCTGTAACCTCTGCAACACTGTCATCTCTTCAGACACCCCCCTCTCTAAGCCTCTCACCACTTCTCTCTCCTGGACTGAACACTTTCTGCTCTCCTGTCACTTGAAACTCTCTATCCTTCAGGCAAAGCTCACCCCTGCACTGCCTCCTACCTTCTTGGTCATTTGGCCCATGAAGTGTGTGTCAGTGAATGCCTTTGCCTCTACTTTGTTCCTCCTTTCACTCCTGTGGCTGACTCACGCTCTGACACAGATCTCTCTAACCTGCATCTTTCTATCTCTAACATTCAGGAAATCATTGCCCCTGTCATGAGACTCCATCTGAAGCCTACCTCCAAGTGCAACTCTTGGTATGAGTCTGACCTCATCAACCTGAAACACAACTGCAGGGTGACTGAGCGAAAGTGGAGGGCTTCTGGTGCATCCCCTGACAAAATGACCTGCTCCAAATGCAATAGAGACTTTCTGTCCTGTCCGAGAAAAGAGTCCACATGCACGTCTGTATCTATGTGGCCTCTAACAGCAGAGCCAAATTCTTTAACATCTGCTAGGAGGTGGCTAGCCTTTCTGCAGTCTCCACCTATCCTGTTCCCTCCCAGTCCCTCGCTCTCCTCTTCCTCTCTCTCCACATCAATCAGACCCCTCTGACCACCTCCCCTCTTTCTCTCAGACAACAACGGATGATGTTTCTAGACAAGTCCAATCCATGAAAATGTTGTCTAAACAGGTGCTCCACTGCTCCACTGCTCCTACAGAACCATCAAGGATGACATTGACACCCTCACACCAGCCTTGGCCAATTTCTGCAATCAATCTTTTGCCACTGGATCTTTCCCATCTCTCCTCAAGCACTTTGTTGTGCAGACACTCGTTAAAAGGTCTTCTGCAGATCTTCTTGTCTGGAAAAATGTTGCCTGATTTTTGTCACTCCTTTCCTGGGCAAACTCCTGGAAAAGCTGCCCATCTCCCAGCTTAAACTCCACACTGAATCTGTTAGTTGTCTCCATGACCATCAGTCTGGATTCAGAGGAGCCAGAGGCACCAAACCTGCTCTCCTGAACGTCCACGAAGCCCTGCTCTCTAACCTTGACTCCAGCCTTCTTTCTGTCCTCATCCTCCTTGAACTTTCCTCTGCTTTCAACACGGTCAACCACGCCATCCTGATAAATTGACTCTGTGAGAACCTGGGCATCACAGATCGAGCCCTGGAGTGTTTACCTCCTCCCTCATGGACCGGCCCTGCCAGGTCCAGCTTGGGTCATTTCTCTCCACCACCTCATTCTCCACATAGGGTGCTCCCCCGAGCTCTATCCTCTCACCCTAGCTTTTCAATGTCTACTTAGCCCCTTTGGCCCACCTGATCTCTACATTCTCCTCTAACTTTCAGTGTGATACAGATGACACACAGCTCTCCTTCATTCTCCCATTATCATGCTATCCTCTCTCGTTTTTTCCTGACTGTCTATCCACGATTCAGGATTGGTGCACGTCCAACAATCTTTGTCTAAATGCCAGTAAGATGAAGATCCTTCTCATTGGGACCCTACTCCGGCATTCCCTCTTTCACTGTGGTGCCCTCATTGGGCCCTCTTCCTTCACCTTCCTGTGGGCAAAAAACCTTGGGGTCGTCTTCGATTCCACCATCTACTTCTTCCCTCACATCACAGACCTTGTAAGAAGCCCACTAATATCTGCTCCTCCTCAGAGGTATTCTTCGTTGTCTCACTTTCCCCCAGAAGCTCTCTGTCTCCAGAGCCTTGTTTCTCTCTAGGCTGGTTTACTGCAACATCCTCTTTCTCAACTCTCTACTATACTTTCTGCCCCCTGCAACTAATCCAGAACAGGACAGCAAGCCTTATCCTTGGCCTCAAGCCCACGGATCATATCTCTCCAGCCCTGATAGCTCTACACTGGCTCCCAGTGGCTGCATTGATCAAGTTCAAGAAACTCTGCATCATCCACAAGACTTTCTGGGGCCAGGGACCACACTATATCCCACTCGTTCTTCAAAAATTCTTTTTTCTTGGGCCCTTCACGTGGCCACCTCCAATTCTCTAAGGGTCAAACGTTACTCCAGGCGGCAGAGAGTGGGGGGTGGGCATCTCCCCACTGCAGGTGCCTCCCTTTTGAATGGCCTCATTGTACCTCTCAATCTTGAGGTGGACCACCTGAACTTCCGGAAGCAGCTCAAGACCTTCCTCTTATGCTCTGAATTCTCTCTCTCCCTCCCCTGCTGAGCAGTCTGTCTGTCTGATGTGCCAACTGGTTGCTTGGCTACCCTCAGACACTCATTGGGTACCTGCCTCCTCCATGATCAGTCCCCTCTGCACTGCCTCCGTGCCTACGGCACACTTATGGGGTGTAACTGTAACCCTACAGTCCCCTGCCACCTTGCACTACCCAGATCGGGCTGCACTAACTCAGAGCACTACTGTCCTGTTCACACTTCCCACTTCCCTCTCACTGGCACTTCACTCTCTCCCTTCCCCCTGCACTCTGTACTGTCGCACTTGCACAATCTGAATTGTAATTGTAATTGTACATTTATATAGCGCTATACACAAATGGAGTGAGTTGCTGTATGCTTCATCTCTTTTTTCTATTCTTTGGTCTCTATCCTAGAGGGTGAATTCCATGCATCAAAGAGAAACCTTTTATTGTTCTCTATTCAAAAGATAGTCTGTGATTGGTTTTTCTGGATACTCTCACACCATTACTGGACAGCACTTCTACCAGTTAATCGTCAACATGAGTCGCAACTTGAGAAGTACAAGTCGTCCCTGTGAAGCCCCTATTGGTCCAATTAAAGGCAAGGTTAAGGTTATCAAACTTGTTAATGCCACACTTCCCTTGCTCCTGCCCACTACAAAGTGTCTTCTATCTATGTCAATTCTTATCCCTCCAGTGGCAAGTCACTCAGTATCAGGATGATCTGATTCTGCCCCCTGTAAATCTACCTGAGATCAGGGAGGGGCTTTCACCCCCCCAAAAAACCCTGATCACATTATGCCCTCCTTCTCTTCAAAGAAGCAAATGACGATGAAAGAATCTTGTTGAATGAAGTAAATGACCAGGCTCACTTCAATCGCTTCCGAAAAGATACCCAGGATGACTTTGTGCCAACCTTGGACACCTCGATGCTTGCTCCCGCCGCTATGAGTGAGTTGGGCAAACGTGTGCGGCTGTCTCTTGGCCCTTCAACCCTGGCCTCTAGGACATCCGCCTTTCGTGAGCAAGTGCATCTACATCTGGCTGACAAATTCTCATATAAAGTCTTTACCATACCTAGTATGGAATCTTTTGGCTCCAGTCTTCAGGACGTTAGAACCAATATATTCCCTATGCAGCAGAATGTCAGTGGCTCCTCTATGTCTAATTCACTTTGTGATCATGACCCAAGGTCGATTTCTTCTGAGAATCACTTACCAAAATCAGCAGATATTCTCTCCTCAACGCTGGAGGAATCGCCGATACACATCGAGGAGCAGGATTTACAGAACTTCCCTGTAATTATGAGAATTCTGAATGTCTTGGATAAAGGCCACAACCTTACTCATTACTCTCTTAGAGATATGAAAGGATCGTTAGGCCTTAAGATGGAAAAAATCAGTAAAATAGAAGGCTATATACTGGCCCAGGAACACTCACACTCCTTGTATGCTGCATTCATGGAGAAAATGTTGATTCAATATCAATCAGTTGCACCTCCTCACGCACCTGTGCCAGAACCAAGAGCACAGGGTTCTCAAACGGATCATGTGGTGCAAACCCAGGGTCACACAGGTAGGTTGTATTCCCAGGTCTTGCTGGTTATTCAACCTGAGGTAGTCGAAACGTTGGAAGCGGCTACAGGCCTGTCGGCCACTGTTGATGAGTCAACTTTGACTCCTAATAGTCCATTTGCCCTAATGGACATTATCGACTCTCATGCTACCCAGAAGTCTCAGATTCTGCAAACAGCTACTGAGCCAGGTGTAGAATATAACAGCCAAACAGGATCCCACTTTATGTCCCGTAACGACTTAACCTCTCTAAAGCTAAGCTTAAGGACACATCGGCTAGGAGTAGAGCTGTTGTTGAATCTGGTTCTCTCATAAATCATGATGTGGCCTCTAAATCAAAGTCTACCCTGAGTGTCAATGAGCCCGTTTTAAATCTATTGGAATTAAATGATGAAAGTAAAAAACTGCAAATTAAAGTGGGTGAAGGTGATGTAAGAGTTCCCTCCCCCCGATTAGCAGTAAACATTACTGAAAATACGCAATCTCAGTTACACACCTTCTTTCCAATTGCACAATCTAAAAAGGTGGCCTCTCCGGTAATCTCGCAGGATATCCGCCAACTGTTCAGCCTGCTAATGTGCCCGCATATCAGAATAACGGGGGCGGACCCAAGGCTACTGCAGCCATAGGCTTGGAGGCTCCTCAGAATGCTACCAAGCTAGAGGAGCAGGGCACTTGTGCGTCTGATCTTAATCCTTTGATCAAGCCCCAAGCCGAGAACAAGCTTGTGGACAATTTGGGGAAAAAATCTGAGTTTGAACCCGAAGATCTAAGAGATCAAATCCTTGTTTTCCTGGAACTCCGCAAGGAAATGAAATACATCCTCGGTTGGGTCAGTGAACCGAACATTAATGGAACAGCACAGGTTAATAGGTCTATTCTGATGAATGCCTTTTACCAGATTTCATCTTTATGGAATTTATCTACTAAAGGTATCGAGTGGGTAGAACTTGCAAACCAAAACAATCACAGAGTGTTGTGTAAATTCCAATCTCACATCATTACTAAGCTTATCTCAGCTTATAAGGGGGACTTTGAGACCTTGGGCCTCTATTCCTACATTTTTAGCGAGATGGACACTGCATGGTCCTTTTTGGACTATGATTTGCCGGCATCACAAGATGGGTCCCCTAATGGCTCAGCCATGAATGCAATTTCGGCTCCAAATAGTGAGATCCTGACTCAACCTGCATCGCTCACCAAGGCACTAAATGGCCTGAGCTGGCTCAAACCACTTATCAAAGCGGTAGCTACAATGAAAGAAGGTACTGCCATGTCGTAATTATCTAATATTGCGATCTTTTCATGGAACTGCTGTGGGGAAAATAACTTTTATGCTTGGCACAAAGTGGTAGGCCCCCACAATGTCCCTGAAATTATGTTGATACAAGAAACCATGTCAAGCGTGGATATTGTTTTAGAAGGTTATGTATCTTTTTGTGTTCCAGCACGCCCGCTCTTGTTGGCCGTCCGAGTGGTGGCTTTGCTATTCTTATTAAGAATAGCTTAAGATTTGCAGGTGCTTCCTTTCAGAAAATTCTGCTGATATCGCTATACTGGAACCCCATGGCCTTATCCATAGACACGACTTTACAATCTATAAACGTGGCACTGACCGAAAGCCATGTTGTATTATCTTAGCTATGAATTACTGATTGTGGGGGGACTTTAATTCTTGTCTGGACATTGAAGGAACTAGTGCATCTTCCTCTGACTCTATGCCCTATGCAAAGCAGGCTCGGGCAAGGGGCAAAACTTTTTTGAAGCCTGGAACATTTTTCCCTTATTTCTCACACTCCTGAGTAGTAAGATCTCTTGGCAGCGTGGCACATCATGTTCCTTAATTAATTATTTTTTGGCATCTAGTGAGCTGTCTGGTTTTCTCGATCCTACCCTGATTATTCAACTTGGACGGGGAGACCACAGTGCTTTGAGCACTGTTCTGTATCTTATCTGCAACACCTTTGACGTCACGCCTCAAACAGTCTTGGTTGAGAGTGATCGCTATGCACTATCTGTCCACTGGAACCCAAGCACATGTAGGAAACTTGTGTCCTGGGTGAACAGGGACATGTTGGTCTGTGCAGAAAATTAGGTGTCAGTGCATTATTTTGAAACGCTTACTGCAATAAACTTAAAGATGATCTGTGACCATCTCACAGCATTATCTAAACTCCCAGTTAGGTACCCGACTTCTAATGCATCCAAGAATTTTGTCTCTGACATAGCAGCTCTGAAACGCATAAGGAATCACGATATCAGAGCTGCGGCTCGTCTACATCTATCTTCTTCCTCGCATATGGCATTTAAAAACACCATATTGACCGCATACAAGAAAAAAGTGAAACTAGTACGATATGCACAACATAGCCTTGACAATCAGCATATGATTGAGCTACTTTGCAGGTGCAACATGAGGGAACTATGAGTGATTCTTAGCCATCCCAAATGTGCCCCAGTGAATCCCTTGGTTCCTGTTATAAATTGAGATACTTGGCAGGTCTTTTTTAAGGATAAATATGCTCTGTCTCTCCAGTATGTAGCACAGGAGACATATGTCCCCATTATGTCCATTGCATCCTCATGTCTTTAGGTATTGAAGGACATAATGTGGGCAATCTCCAAATTATCATTCTCGAAAGAAGCAGTTTCTGCAGGCTTCACCCCCCACCCCTAGTGTCATTAAGGATGATCCACACTACTGGGCCAAGCATCTCCTTAGGCGTTTTGAACTTATATTTCGTTCTGGCACAATTCCCCCCTCATGGCTGATTGCCATCATTATCCCCATCCACAAAAAGGGGCGTTTGGACAATCCTGCTAATTTTAGGCCCATTGCGTAGCTGCAAAGATATGTTTGCATCTTGTTGTAAACGACCTGGAAACTTTTATGGCAACATCCCTTATTCTTTCAAAAGTACAGTCCGGGTTTCGTAAGGCGATGGGTACTTCGCTGAATACGACCATACTTGCGCATCTATTGATTTCCTTGCGTCATTCTGCCAATGAACCTATATATATGGTCGAATTGGATCTCACATCAGCGTTTGATAGCAATCGCAATCGGTTGTGGAAAAAAATGGTGACGTATGGAATTCCAGCGCACATAGTGGCACTGATTGCGTTTCTGCATACCAAGACCTCATATAGAGTTTGTATCAATGCTGCAGGTTTAGTATCGGATAACATCTCCACCGCAATTGGTGTGAAGGAAGGCTGTAAACTTTATCTTGCAGATATCAAAAACATCTGAGACGCGAATGATATATTCCCCGTTATATTGGGAAATCTTCCTATCAACTGGTTAGCTTTTGCGGACGATAAAATCCTCTTTGATAGAATCCCGTTCGGGTTGCAACACAAGTTGAATTATTTTCATCAGTATTGCTTGCTCAACAACTTGGTTATTAACTCAGCTAAATCTAACATCCTCATTTTTACAGCTAAGAGGAAGCTTTCTAGATTTAGCTGGCATGTTGATGCGAAGCGAATAAACGCCAATGGTCGAATAGTATCTCAATCCAAAAGTGGCAAGCATCTTTAAATTTGAAATTGGTCCAGCTAACAGCACAGATGAAACTGATCCATCCTCGCTACTGTAAGTTTTCCTCGCTTCCACTGATACATTTTTATCAGCTGAAGGTAGAGCCAATTGTACTCTATGAATTGGATCTATGTATGATGGACTTGGGTCCCTTGTTGAATAAAAAAGTGTGGAAATCTGTGTTGGGGCTTCCTGGTTATCTTCCCAATTCCATTCTAACTCATGAACTAGGTCTCCACCCTCTCGCAGATAGATTTGAATGGTGAATGCTAAGTAACTTTATGAAGATGGTGTCTCCGCCACCCAATTCCTAATGTGAGGACCTCCATGCAATGCCAATTGTCGTCCTTCCCACATCAATTTATATCTTTCACGCACGCATGGATAAGGTTCTCACTTCTCTTAATCTCACAAAGCAAGACATCATAGAGCGTCCAGGGTGCGTGGGTATGGTACATTTACAAACTACGCCAACTTCAGACATGCGCAGAAACCGTGCAATCGTTAGCTCTTGTGTTTTCCTGGCAATAAAGCCAGGGCCACCTATATGAGATTTCGACTCGACTTCATTCATACGGGCTCTCGGATTGTCAAATGGCAAGGCCATGGCGCCTGTGACCTCGGGCATTTATGCTGTTTCTGTACTAACTTAAATGAAACATAAACCTTTCAGCATCTATTTCTTTATTGTCCATATTTCGAAAATGAAAGAAGGATATGTCTTGGTGCCTATTTAGGAAACGCCTCGAATCTCACACATCACGCTGTTTGGCCATGCTGCATGTGGGGCAGCACTAATTCAATAACACTGGCCACGGTGCGACTTGTGAGTAAGATAGAAGTTTGCCTCAAAGAAAGAAATCTAGGGTTAGTAGATGCAAATATCTGAGTGCTAGCAGGAGTAATGATTTCAGATTATTTTTTGGGAAAGACAGCATTGTAAGGTGACAGTTGTTGTCACCTTCCCAGTTGTCTAACCAAAATATGGAAATTGAATACCCAATGAGATGCCACACTAGGCAGTTTTTAGGTTAGCCTAACTCTATATTACATCGGCTGCTACCTTGATTGGGCAACATTGACGGAATGCGTCCTCTCTATATTGATGTATGAGGGGGCCTAAAGGTTTAACGCATTAACTGTCTGTAGTCATTTTAGGCTAGTAATTGGAGTGTTTCTGTCTAGTGTGCAGCATTTCCACTTCTACATTTTCTTCTCACTGGTATAGGCTCGACTGAATACACTGGGCCTGGGACGGTGCACAACGTGTACAAGTTCTCAATGCACCAAGCAGCTAAGGTAGTGTTGTCGACTTGGAACTTCTTAGATTGGATTTAAGGATCATCACCCTTGCACCTTCATCTGATGTGATGTTCACTATATATTCATGAAGGAGCAGGTTGAATTAGAAAATGTATTTTATGTAATTTTGAATTTTATGGTGAAAAGCATTCATGACAACAAATGGTGGTGTGTCTAATGTTTTTATTTTAAATGTGTTGGCAAATGTAGTGTATAAAAATTGTAAGTTCGGAGAAAAAATATATATGTATTTGTAAAGATGTAATTAATTTTATTTTTCACCAAAAACAAATAAAACATGTAAATAAAAAAAATGAGTAATTCAAAGTGCTTCAAGGTGGAAAGGGAGCAAGGGAATACAGTAATGATGTTTAAGCCTTGAAGTTTCTTAATGATCAGACATAAAAACGAGCGTACTAGGCCTGACAGCATTTCTCCGAGTGCAAGTGCATGAAGTGTTACAGTCGTTAACATGCTAGGTAGGAGAGACAAAAGTACAAACGAGCTTACTAGTTCAAGTACCTTAAGGTCATGCATGTGTACATGCATGTGTACAGACAGGATAAGAGGAAGGGGGAAGAGGGAAGGGGATAAGTGTGCCACAGTCCAGCGGGCCCTGGGTTTAGTGCAGAGAGGTTGCCCACTGTTGGAGGTTAACGTGAAAGTGCAGGAATGATGAACATATTGCAACAGGCTTGAGGCATGTGCAAGAGACTGGTGTGGGGAGCCTGAGGCCTGTGATGCTCTGGAGGTGAATCAGGTAACGAGTCAGCAGAACTCAGCTGAGTTAAGTAGGAGAAGGTGGAAGAGGCTGAAAAGGGAGAAGGTAGGTTAGCAGGTGAGAGGTACAGAGAAGGAGGAAGAGAAGATGAAGGTCTTGAGGAGTTTCCGGAATTTAAGGTGCTCAGGCTCAAGAGAGAGAGAGGCAGGGAGGCTGTTCCAGAGGGAGGCGCCTGCAGAGGATTAAGATCTACCCCCAATCTTTGTTTGGAGAAACAGCTCACTCGCAGAGGGGGAGTATTTAGAATGACACCAGGCCTAGTAAGATAATTTGTCTTGTCCACCCGCAGTCTTCCCTCCCTTGTCTTGTCGCACCTAGAAACACAGGTAAGTTATAAATAACTTATCATATCATATCATATGAAGCCTGTGTTGCAACTCTATGTTACTAACTCCAATACCCTGATTCATCTTAAAGAAGAAACTTATTTCAGATCTAACACTCAATGGTTGACAACCTTGTATGCTTAAGTGGGAACAGAACGGAAATCCTGATATGTGCTTGTTAAAAATTATAAACATATCTTTTGACTGGCTCTTTTCCCTGGGCACCCCCTGCCACTGGTGCAAACAGTGAGAAACCCAACAGTCAACTCTGATAAATAGATCAATGGCACGCCCCAATTGAATGTGGCACTTAAGAATGCACCCTGCCAACTCTATAGGCTGTGCAGCATCCTTTGAATCCTGCTGTTCCACCACAAAGGGGATGCATTTTGGCTGGTAGGCTACCACAACCTTTTCTGAACAAATATTGTGCAAGCAGCTGAGTTATCAGTGTGTGCTGGGTATCAATATTGTCGCTGGTATGAGAAACAGCCAGCAGCACTTTGGACACAGATAGTTAATCATTTGATTATCTTTAGTACATAAATGTGTATCCTAATTTTAAAGGGAAATCGTTACATTCTGGGCAGGGTTTTATTTTTTAAAGTAAGAGAGTTAAGCATCTCCTAACTTGTGATAACTGCATTAACATGTGTTCCTATGACATAACATGTTATACAATGTAGTTAGGATGCTGACATGTGTTTTTAACCCACATCAGCACTGTTTCATAAATGGCATAACTATTTCTTAAAGTTATAATAGTGAAATAGTGAAAATCCTTGTGTATGTGGGCTGCCCCCTGGGGTACCGAAAGGGTCTCCACTGAGGGAGTAAGGCTCTTCCAAAATGTAGGATGCTGTGTAATATTAACAGAAAATATAAGCAGAAATGACAACTAGAGGAGACCAGAAGTGATATTTGTATTCAAGGGGGACTCAGCAACAAAACTTTTATTCAAGAGGGGTGTGGCATAAAAAAGTTTAAATACCACTGCGGTAAGTGCTGTGGGCAAACACTTCTGGGTCACATGCTCATACCCCAGTCCTGGGTGCTGATAACAGGTTAAACATGATATAGAACATTATTTTCTCTTCTGTGCAATCCCTGGAATTGCAAAGTTGTAGGCTTGAAACACATTTTGAATTTTTTATTGACTAATGTCAGGAGATACTTAACTCACCTAGTTTAAACAAAAATGTATGTGAGGTTTAACTCGAAGTAAAAAAAGAGTAGAGGATAACTGTTATGTATGGTAATAAACAAACGTTCACTGTGGACCTAATTGCCACACAGTTGAAGTGGCATTGTACACACCTTTCAGTAACCCCAGGTCTGCCAGGACCTGTCTTATATGCAAGCACAGTTACATGCAGTGTTTAGCAGAAGAGCAGAGGAGGAATTGGATTTTGCATGGCTAGTCACAAAGCAAACTCTTTCTACACCTCAAATTGGAAGGGACATCCTTAATTTCCCAAAGAAACAAACTAAAAACCCTGCTCTTCCTGAAGGCCTGCCCAGAAAGAGGGGTCACTGAAGGATGGATTCTTCAATATGGCCTATATGCAGTTTGATTAGACCCACCCATCAGACAAATTCTCAACATGCCATGACTCACCCAAAGAGAGGGAATATATAGATAACTACGCACTTACTCCTAAATAATAACCCTTTAAGTGAAATCACTGCATGTCTTTGTAGAAATTCCAAGAAAACCAGAAGTTATTATCCTTGGCACCCTGGACATTCCTGACAAAATGATAGTGCCATCATAGTCTGCATCACACTTTCATGCTTGGCTCCTGGCCATTCAAAGAAGCTCTGGTACTCAAACTTAGAAAGCTCTGAACTCCAGAGAAGGGACTGGGAAGAACTTCCTTTCCTGTTGGTAATGAAACATTCAGCATGTAGCGCTTGGTCTCTGTCAATGTTGTGCTTGACTTTACTGTATCCGATTTAATGTATGCACACACTATGTTCCTGACCCCTTCATGTGCTCAACTCCATTATCCCCTTTCTTGTCCTTCTTCGCTAGCTAGAGCTCTGAAAATGTCATCTGCATATAGTTGATACAAAACGCCTGAAGAGATCATGTTTATGGGTCTATATTCCTATATTCAGTTGAATGTGTTGGTCCTTTTTGATAAATATCAGCATAACTGTAAAATGTCAGCTTGAGTGAGTCAATCAATAAGAAATCGACCTCTAAATTTGATGACCATGGCTTTGACCTTTTCATCAATTTTGTCAATTCCAGGCTGTTTGTTGAAAATTCAATGAAAAATACAATGACCAATAAAAGAGCAAGTTAAACATGTTTTTTGAAGTCTGGAAGTCAGAATGTCTGCCCAATAAAACTGACTACAGTGCCAACCATACCCACTAAAGCAAATCACTCTCTTGCCAATCTCCATCCAACACACATACCTTTAAACATTCATGCCCCAAACAACTTAGTATTAGTTTGTCTGACAGCTGAAATGAGAATAAGTAAGCCATAAACCTTGTGATGGGGGGGCATTTCCAAGTCAGCTAATGACCCGGGCTCCAGTTTCACATGTGCCTTAACGTTGGTGCCAGGGCATTAGGTGATGCATAAATAATATATAATAGAAATAAGGGATGCCTGGTACTATGTCTATGGTCCGCCAGGCGAATGTGCAATTAGAAAAAGGGGGGTTTGGACCAACTTGACCAAAGATGACAGAATACTGTTTATCAATTCTTAGTAAAACATCACATTTATTTTACAATTATAGAAAACGGTTTCACAAAATGAAGTAAATTAGGCTCAATATACAAAAAACATCCCTCCGAATTCTATTCAATCATAACTCATCCATACCTTTCTCTTATTCGCATACGTTTTGACAATCGGGTAAAAATATGTTACCATCTCAAATTCTAATCAGATAAATGTCAATTTAACACTCTGTAATTAAATGATGTGACCCTCTGTACATCTCCAGGGGTTGGAAAGCTATTGTCGACACATGTTTTGGTTGAGTTTTCAAGGGTAGGATCTCTTTGCCCAGTTATTTTAGTCAACCTTCCTCAGGACGGAGTGAAAACGTCAAATACACGTTTCCTCTTCATAAACAAAAAAGGGGGGGCGAATCAGGAGAGCCTCGGTTCTGGGAAAAAATAAAATAGACTACATTAGTCTCGTCAAACAGTATTGTCATCTTAGCTTACTTATAACCACACAAAGGTATCTAATACAACTGTTTTAATCAGTTGCATATGGCCATCTCACCTCCTATGAACTGCCAGGGGCCGGTGGCTCTGTGATGTGGAAGAAATCCTAGTGTGTATTCTGCCAGTAGTGTGGAATCTACCTGAAATTAGTTCCTCACCTGCAGAATAGAGTAAAAAACAAGTGCCATGGACAAGGTTAGGGGCCCTGTGCTACTTGTGTGATCAGAGAGAGTGGTTAACCCCAAATAGTGGTACTCACTCGGATAGTGGGGGTCCTAGATGTAAAATCATAGGCCGGCTCGGCATTATTCGTGTAGGGCACCAGGTGGCTAGAAGGCGGCAGGACGCGATGTCCAGCCAAAGTGAGCCCCATGCACCAGAAGAGACAAAAAATGGCAAAAAATGAGAATGCCTCTTACTCACCCTCGTCGGTTCACATGGGGAGAAAGGCGGTAAGTATGAAATATCGCTTATGTAGGACGTCTTATTCATGGATCCGGTGATAGCGGCTCATGCAGGCGTAAGTCTCTAGCGTTCTGTAATTCTGGCACTGCGTGATTAAGTAGCTGAAAGAAAACAGAGGAGACCAGGGTCACTAGTGGTCCAGGCGCCGGTCATGGAGTCTTGTGTGAGGCTAGCATATTGGTGGTTACGGACGTGTCGGCCTGATCACAAAGTCTTACCTCAGACAGTGGATCTTCATGCTTAGGAAGCGTGCGGCTAAGGACCGCATCTGCGGTACGCGTCTGCAGGCTGCGAAAAATCCTCTGTGCATGTCATGGTGAAAGCAGTAACAACTGCTTACCCTGTGTCGCGACTGGGTTGGTTGCAGTGCCGTGTCACATGGGGACATGGAATTGTGGGGATTGTAGTTTCAATCTCCTTGGGTTGGTGCGGAGGCACGGATGCAGTTCGCGTGTCTAGATCCATGTATGCAGGACTGTAAATAGTTCAGTGCACGTATCATGCTTATGATACAATTGGGGCAAATTAGTTGCCAAACTGCTTGTCTCATCTTACGATCAGGCTGGGTAGGACCACGGCATTGTGGGAGACGTAGTTTTGGTGTCACAATGTGAAGCAGCTGTCTCCTCCGGGATTCTCAAGTTGATTTGTGGCACACTGGAAGGAGTGGTCTCCAGCAGAGGAGTCTGTTCGAACTTAGCCTAAATAGGGTGGCCGACAGCGTTGAGAACATATTGTATTGAGTGCTCAGTGCATTCCATTGAGTGCTCAGTGCATTCCATTCCACTGAAATATTCAGTCCGTGGAGTACTGTATCCAAGGAGTCAATCCACCGTTGCTCTAAACGGTGGAGGGCAGTTAGCATATCACTGCCTCTTGTTTGTGTCTTGATGGTTAGTAGTATAAACCATTTCATGTCAGTGGGTCTCATTACGAGGTTGGAGGTAGTCATGGCGCTATTAGCGCCATGACTACCTCCAATACCGGTACCGTGTCCGGACATTTGTGGGACCGGTAAGTCCCCATTGAAAAAGCCATTCCCCATTCCCATTTCAGCCCCCATAGGGCTCAATGAGAAGGGGGAAAGTGCTAATAACGGTACCGAAAATTGCGGTACCATTATTAGCTCTGAAGTCCCTTAATGGGTCCCTTCCATAACGCCTGGTAAAACCAGGTGTTAAGGAAGGGACCCGCTAAGGAACCTTCTAGTAGGGCGGTAAGGGATTACCGGCACCGGTGACCTTACCAGTGCCGGTAATCCCTTGCCGCCCACCTCGTAATGAGGCCCAGTGTCTTTATGGTTGTTTTTGTTAAAGTGGTCAACCAGAGGTTTATCTGGTGTGTGGTACCTTATACATGAACAATGTTCTCCTATTCTCACTTTGACCTCTCTTGTGGTTTAACCCATGTATAGTAGGTGGCAGGGGCACGAGATGACATAAATGGCCTTCTTAGTGCAGCGGTTTGTATGGTTTTCTAATGTCCATAACTTAGCCCCGTATTGGAATGTGTATTTTGTATCAGTCAGGGGACAAACATTAGAGTTCCCACACTTGGGGTGTCCAATGATGGGTGGAAGTCCCCATTTATTAAGGATAGTTTGTTCCTTGGATTTTTCTTGGTATGTGTGTACCAATTGTTGTCGTAAATTGCTGTTGTGTTTGAGGCGAACATGGGTTGTTTCACCAAAGAGCCTGGATTTTTCACAAGTCCCCAGTTGCGGTTGATTATCTTTTTAATCTCATTGCTGACTGGATTGTATGTGGTGACACAAAGCAGTCTCTCATTGGGTTTCTTTTCTTTGCTTTGCAGACTTAATTCCCTATTGATGTTTGCAGCTCTCTTCTGGTTGTTCTTTACCATTTGTTTTGGGTAGCGTGTATGTCGTAATCTTCTCTGTCCGTACACTTATATCAAACCCGCAGGAATTGTCCGTACGGTAAATTGTATTTCAGACCCTCGGGGTGGAAACTTGAATAATGTAGGAGAGTGTTCTTATCTGTGGTTTTGCGATATAGGGATGTAGCTAAGTTGCTACCTTTTTTCTTGATCATTAAATTGAGGAAACTAATCTGATCTCGGCTCCATTCGATGGTGAATTTTATGTTGATATCGCAGGTATTGAGCCACTTATGAAAAGTCAACAGGGACGTGTTGCCCCCTCTCCAAATGATAAATGATAAACACGTTGTTGATGTAACAATGCCGCATTTTTAGCTGTCTGTGTGCCTGGTTATGTAAAACTTTGGCTATATACTTGGATTCGAAGTTAGCCATGTATAAATTGGCTACATTGGGGGCAAAAGTCGCCCACATGCTGACTCCTTTTTGTTGCTTGAAGATTTGGTTTTTAAAGAGAAAGACATTTTCCGTCATGGCAATCCTGAAGCATTCCAGTATGAACCCTGTTGGCGGTTTATGGGGTCTGCTACACGTGTCCAGCACTGCTGCTGGGGCTTCCAGACATTAATCTATGATATTACCTATTAACTATTTTGCTTGATTCTTTATTACGGTGACGTGTTCCTGGTCAATACCCCTCCACTGCAACAATTCTAACCACCCAACAATCTGGCATAAGAAGCCAAATTCATAATATTTTGTTTTATTTGAAATAATACATCAATAAATCCATTTGGTCCCCTAAGCATTAAAGATGCCACCTATTAAATACAACAAATAACATCAGTCCACAGTGAATATGAATACACTGCAGCCTGCCTACATTTTGCTCACTAACATTGTCATTTATAATAAAACTTTCAACCTACTTTGCATTTTAACTTAAACTTCAATACATAGAAAAACAAATATGAATCTCTATTGTAGACAACAGGCTCCAAAGTTTTACTGGAGACAGACACAATCATTAGCATTAATGTTTTCAGAAGAACTAAATCAAAGAATCAACACTATAGAATTGTCTGTCTTCATCCCCCCCCCTTGATATCATAATTGAATGCAATTCACTGAATAAAGTTTGAAAAAATAAATATATCAAGTTTTCTTTGAAACCAATAAGGGCATCAGGAACTTTTACAGCCCCCTTTTCAAGGCATAGTAATTGAAGGATATTATATGGCCTTAACTGCTTGAGGCGATTATTAATTGCCATGACATGAGGATGTTATGGCTTCCACATGTGGCAAATGTATACATGATTAAGTGAATGCAGTGATTTTTTTGCCTGAAAATGTCCTTAACTCCTTACCTTTGAAAGCATTAAGTTGAACCATTAAAGACAAAAACAAAATAATGAATACGCTGTTATCCTCATTATAAGGCAGTGCACCAGCCCACCATCGGCGCCCCGGAGCATAGTGGCTAAGATCAATGGCACATCCGCCATTCTGGAGTGGAGCGATCCGCTGGAGAATGGTGGCCAGAACGATGTCACTTACACCGTCCTGTGCCAAGAGTGCCTGGAGCGAAAGCTTTGTCGAGCCTGCCACTGGGTCCCCTTTGGTACCCGGCCTGTGAGTCTGACCGAGCGCCGACTTCTCATCAAGGGACTGCAGCAGTACATCACCTACACCTTCAAAATCCAGGCCCTTAACAGGGTATCGTGGGAAAGCCCCACTGGCCCCCACTCTGTGTCTGTCAACATCACCACCAATAAAGACGGTAAGTGACACAGCGGTTGTGTGCCCCTGCAAGACATAGGTGTTAGCTGTGCTACAGGGTTCTGTGTGTGTGGGTCACTGTTAACTTCAGATGTAGGGCCTGTAGCAGAGGTACAAGCCCTGGGAGCTGTGGGCCCTAGTAGCTCTGGGCTTAGTCCCCTGGGAACTCTGCAGGTTACCTGGGGAGATGTGGCTGATGGCCCCTCTGAGCTGTGATTGGTGCGCTAGAAGCTGTGTGAAAGCTGGATGAGGATCCCAGGTAGTTGTGGATGACCATCTTAAGAGGTGCGGTCTAGGGCCCCTTGGGAGGTGTGGCTAATGGCCCAGTGAAGTGTGGTGACGGGATGCTGGGATCTGTGACAATGGGAGGTCCCTTTAAAGTTGAGAACTCCTGCGTCAGCCTCCTTGCTCCCCTCTGCCACGCACCTGCATGTGCCTGGAAGCCCCTTCATCCTCCATCTTTGCTCACCATCCCACCCGAGGGTGAGAGTGTAGAATGGAACGCTGTCAGGGAGGTTGAGTGAAGAGACGGTAGCAAAAGAGAAGGGACGGTGCATCATATGTTGGAATTCCTGCATGCATAGTTTGTGGTATGTTGCAATTCTCACATGCATAGTTTGTGATATGTTGCAATTCCTGCATGCATAGTTTGTGATATGTTGCCATTCCTGCATGCATAGTTTGTGGTATGTTGCAATTCCGGCATGCATAGTTTGTGATACGTCACAATTCCTGCATCCAGAGGTTTGATACGTCCCAATTGCTGAGTTAATTTTAGGGGAGTACGATGGTTGACAACCCAGTGAGTTCCAATGCCACAGTACTGAAGGGGATTCTGGGGTTCCGGTCTGACGCTACTCCCAAGCATTTTACTGTGGGATGCGGCCATCTAGTATACAGTATTTGGTGGGACACGCAGCCCTGGCTTTCTCCATTGGGGTGTTGGGACTGCCCTCCAAACCCAGGAAGTGGCAGACACCATTGCATGGGATTGGTGAGATGTTGTTCTCATCATCTGGAGGGCCAGGATCTGAAGGTGCTCCCCAAGATTGTAAATATTAGGAGTGGTGCAGTGTTTTTTGGGTTATCCAAGTCTAAAATGAATACATTGCCGTTGTTTAATAAAACTATGGCTGAAAGTGTTTTGACTTGGGGATTATTGGCCCGTCTTACTCCCCACCTCTCAGCCATGTGATCATAAGGGGCGTGCATCCTTCAGACGAGTGCTGGAATTACTTGAGGTTTAATGAGGCGAGGTGCTTCTTGCTCGGGGTTCCCGTGTATGCAGCACCATCTGTGGACCTGTCCAGTTTAAGGGAGGGATGGAAATTGTGGCCTTCTGCTATCAGTGGAGTAACTTTGCTGAACATTTTGGGGGGGGCATGACATCTGAATAAAAGGTGCCCCAGTCAAATGAATGGGGACAAAATGGTGTGCCATGAAAGTTGGGGGGCCCCCCGTGCCTCAGAATATTACACCCATGCCTGCTATGAAGGGTGGGCTGCCTTCACCAGCTCTAACCGCCTGGCTGGCTCCACTAGACAAGGGATTCGAAGGGCTGGCGTCCTGCCCAGTGGCCCCTCTGTGACACACACCATGGGCGGACTGTCTCGCCTTGAACCTGCGCTTGGTCCAGCCAAAGTGTCATCACTTAGTGGGAAATCAGATACTTAGGGTGTTAAATTGTGGGGGGCTTTACAAAACTTCACCCATATCTCAGTCATTAGTATCATTGCAAAAATTGCAAATGATAACATGTGCCTCAACTAGTTAGAATTATGATTGGTAGCATATAGCTCACTTAGTTGGAATTGTAAATGATAGCATGTGCCACTCTTAGATGGAATGGTAAATGACAGCATTGTGCCTCATCTAGATACAATTTTGAGCTGTAGCATTATCCCAAAATTAGTTGGAATTATAAAGGATAGCATGTGCCACTCTTAGATCGAATTGTAAATGGTAGCATGTGCCTCATCTAGATAAAATTATGATTGTAGCATAACCCTCACTTAGTTGGAATTGTGAATGATAGCATATCCCACATTTAGATAGACTTGTGAAGGATATCATGTCTCACACTTATTGTTGAACTTAGAAATCGTGCCTAATGTACTCTCCCTGACCTGCTCTCATGCTTGATCACAGGCACCTTACTGATAACCACCATATGAGACCACTATGCTTACTCTCCCTTATACACCATCATTCAATTAGAACACAGCTGTACTATGACACATTCGGTCTAGCTGTTCTCATAATGACATGACCCCACAAACTCCGCATCATCCTAATAAAACACAGATAGCTGAGCACTTTACGGCTAGCTTAAGCGTCTCCTCAGGCCTAACGTAGCCGGAACTCAGTCTGGGTGTCCACCCTCCAGACTGAACACATCCAAATGATTTCCTCAGCACCACACCTACCGCTAAGAAGCAGCTATCATGCAACAACCACACCAGCTGCACACATATCCGGTGCACCCACGCACCATACCACACTCTCTCTCTCTACTGACTGAACTGTGGTTCCCGAGGGCGTTCAACCTACCAGCATTTTGAGATCATACCAATGATACATAAGGCGCTATATAAATGCCAAATAACATAACATAACATAACATAACATAACATAAGCAGCATTGCACATGTACCTTTTATTAAATGTTACAGTAGCGCATACCACCCATAAGTGCATTGTCAACTTAGTTTGAACTCAAAATTACGTGCTGGGTCCTTGCTGCTGACAAACCCTTCCCTTTCTAATGGCAGAAAATGCATATGTGTTTGTGCAGTGTAGTGCAAATTACCATATACATGTTTCTGTTTTGCTATTTTGCTAGTACATTAAGGTGGTGTGGCTTAGGTGTGCACTAATGTTCTGAACTCTGGTTCCTAGTTGATGCTATAATATGGGCAATGGTGCTCATGTGAGGTGTGGCCTTATGAGTCATCATTATCACTTCTGCATCCATATAATGTGAGCTATGTGTAAATGTCTATGTTATTCATTAGTTCCTATTTAGGGCTGAATAGAGGTTAATGTTTCTTGCATAACCATTTGTTCACCAAAGAGAGCTCTCTCTATGAGTGTTATTTTACCCTGCAGGGGGCAGTGTTGTGCTCGATCAGTCCATCTCTATAAATATGCTTTATCAATTCTTACTGTTCGACTTCTGCTAATGTGTGACCTTTATTACTTTACATTTGATTATTCTGCCCAGGGACAAAAATGGTTATACTTCACAGGGACGTGGTTGTGGGTACTCAGTAAACCTGATGTGGTCTGGCCCATCAGGGTACAGTGTCTGGTTCTTAAACTCTGGGGTCTGGTATAATTTTCTGTTGTGCTTTCATGATTTCACTATTGTAAACTAAATGCTGGGAAATCTCTCACTTCCCCTTGCTTTAGCCAATCATTGTGCAGCATTCGGTCTGTGGCTGTGTGAGTGTTGCAACCCAGAATGTGTATCTTTCAGCGAGGATATGACTGCTGCTTTCTGCAGTGGGGTAATGGTGTGACTGTTCACACTGCAGGAAAAGATAACTAAATCTCGAGGCACATATGTAATGCATTCAGATAATGTAAAACAATGTCAATGACTCATTAGTATAAACACTCTTTCGATAGATTTCTCTGACTAAAGCTAATGCTTCTGGGTGTGTGTATGTGTGTTGTGTTTGTGTTACTATCCTTGTAGAGACTTGGGTATGAAAACACACACACGCTGTGGGGACTTGATTTCACTGTGGGGACCTGAACCCAAGTCCCCACATGGTAATGCCTTCCAAATGACTTAAAACAACTTAAAAGACATCTGTGCCAATTTTTATAACTTTTTAAAAATGGCTTTGTGGGGACCTGTGTTTATTTTGGTGTGTTGATTTTGTACTCAGCTCTGCCCCCGCAGCCTTGGTGTGGTATTCCAGTCATCAACACACAACAAGAATGTAAACACACTTGATAAATCGGAAGCCCTACATGCTTAGGCAGCAGACAGCAGATTCATGGGAACCATTTATACACCCATTCAATCATGTATTAAATGGCCTGAACTCTGCGATTAAATGTAAAATAATGAAATGAAGCTTTTTTTTGTGTATTTCGTATGTTTACAGAATTGGATATAATTGATACGCAACATAAGTCTTCCCTCATTGCACAACACACTGCCAGAATAATTTTAAGCATTAGGTACTTTTGCAACAAACCAATCACAATGTGGCTTACTTTACTCCCTTATTTTTCTGTGATTTTGTTGAAGTCCCCATAGGGGTGGTGTGTGATGATATTGAATTCCACACTGTGAAGACAACACATTATGTGCACTGATGTCATCTTGTCCACACTGTGAAGACAATACATTATGTGCACTGATGTCATCTTGTCTTTAGTCTGATATGTGAATGAATTGAATGTTGGCATTACATTTTGTCTGATTATACAAACATATTCACAGGGTTCATTTTAATTAATATTAATTTGGTTTCATTACAAGTTCACCTCTAAGGGGAAAAAGTGGCAGTAATGGTATTGCCGCCACTTTCATCAATCGGCTGATATAAGGGTTATTGAAAATGGACGCTAATTCCTCTGGTGGAATTAACCATGAAGAAATTAGCGCTGGAGGAATACGCAATGAAAACCAGTGATAATTCCCCTGTGGCTAAATCCTCCAGTGGAATTAGCACTGGAAATAAAACATTTAATTCCATCACATCTACAGGTTCAAATACTGAACGAAACACTGCCAAAAATAGTGGCCGATTTAACCAAAAATACCCAAAAGGCAAAGAGAAATGCATTCATGTGATGCAAATGAAACCACAGATGCACCCAATTGGCCATACAAAGGTATGTGAATACGAACAGTATGTAACAATTCTGAAGTCCCCATAGAGCTGATATGATGGTACTGTGTCCACCAAAAGGATGGTATGTGGTTAGGTTGAGGTCCCCACTGGGATGTTGTTTGATGACATAGAGGTCCTCACAGGGATGGTGTGTTATGGCAAAGAAGGCCCCATAAGAATAGTATGTAATTATGCTCAAGGTCCCATAGAGATGGAATGCAATGATATTCAATCCTCCAACTGGATGGTGTGTGCTGTTGTTGATGTCCCCACATGGATGATATGTGATGATATGTAAGTCCTCACATGGGTGGTGTGTGCTGATGTTGAGGTCCCCACAGGGATGATATGTGATGATATTGAAGTCTTCACATGGATAGTGTGTGATGATGTTGAGTTCCACACAGGGATAATATGTGATGATATTGAAGTCCTCACATGGATAGTGTGTGATGATATTGAAGTCCTCACATGGATGATGTGTGATGATGTTGAAGACTCATTAATGAAGATGTATAATAATATTAAAGTTTTCATATGTGGGCTCTTTGACATTACATGCCTTACAGATAAATAATGCTTCAAGGAAGTAAAATAGAGGTTTTGTGAAGATGTTGAAATAATTTAAGAAAGTATTTATAGGCCCAAGTGTGTTTTATGTTAACTTGAACTCATGTAATGGTAACATTACATCATTTCTGCTTAGTACATGACCAAATCAGAAATCAAACGAAATCTCATCTGACAATGGAGGTAATTACGAGTTGGGCGGTATTCTGTCTGTAAATCCACTGGACTTTCTGTTACTGCCACTTGGTCTGGCAAATTTACCGCTGAATTACACGTGGTGGTGGCGGAATTTGTACCCATTTTTTCAGGATCCATTGGACTCAATGGGGCATTTTTGGCAGAATTACTGCAGCAGTAATTGCGCCGCAGTAATTTCGCTGAAAATGGGTAGAAAGTCAGCAGATTTACCTCCAGTTCATATCTGGAGGTGAATCCTTCACATTGCTGCCAAACGTCTGCCACATTTCACCTACTTCACTGTGCCCATTTATTTAGCATGAAGTTCACGACTGTCCTTCTTTAGCAGCATGTTGAAGCTGTCCCTCAACTCTCCATTTAGGAGATTTGTTGTTGCTTCAGAGACCACAGCCAAAAATTCAAAAGATATCTTGGCCAAGGTGCAGGATGCATTTAGTGCTTTCAGGGCAAGGATGCCCGTAGTTAATATCTTGTGCCCCTAAGCACCCAGTCCCTTGCTCCCCCTGTCAGGAGACAAAAGGGGGAACATTTGGCTGGAAGCTAGCCACCATGACCTTCACCACCAAACCTTATGCGGATGCATGGGTGGAGCGTGGCAAGACCACCCCCCCTTACATTTCTTGGAGGCACTGCTGAGCTCACCTCTGGTGTGCCTATACCTATTCTACCCTACCTACTGACTTAGGCATACCTCCCCTCTCTCTTCTCGGGGTTACTGTACATATGTCTAGTGTAAGTTTCCATTTTTCTTTCGTCTAAATAGGATTTTTTGCACATTTGTGGATAAGGATTTGTTTATATGCTTATAATAATTGTGATTTGCCACCACAGCAGATAGACAGGCACCATCTTCATACATCAAGTTCCAGTAGCCAGCTGGGCTGAGTGTGAGGGGTTTAAGACTGGCCATTAATTAATTGTAGGTGATGTCGCATGGAGCACACCCCTACAACAGGTGCTCAAAATGACGGTGTCCCTAGAGTCCCTCGAGTCCCTCACAGGCTAGGTCAAGTGCCTGGGTAAAGACCTTGGCCCAACAAGGACCAGTTTCCTGGTCTGCCATGGCCCTAAGAAGTTGATGCTGAGACATTGGGGGTCATTCCGAGGTTGGAGGGAAGTATTGGTTTTTACCGGCATGGCGGAAAGAGCAAGTCCGGTCTGGTACCACGCCGCTATTTACAGGCTATTCCGACCTCGCGGGCACAAGCTTTCCGCCATTCCGGTAAATCCCCTAGTGGCATACCGCTAAAGGGCCCGTTAAACCCCTTACTGGCATGAAGCGAAACGTTCTTAACAACACCGCCATCGAAACTTCGCCGTCCGTAATTAGCGGTCACCGTAATTTACGGATACCGTAAATTACGGTCACAGCTAATTAACGGATACGGAAATTACGTCATCGCACAGGAACGGGAAGGAGCGCGGCGGCCTTCTTTAAAAACACAATCCATTGCCATCCTCTTCATACAGGACCCGGAGGCATATTTGGATCGGAAAAATAGCCATTCGAGACCAGCATCATGCCGAAAGCACTGAAAAAGGGTGCCGCCTGCATAAGGAAGGAGCGCTTTACACAGGACGAGCTCCAGGTACTGGTGGACACTCAGCACGAACATGCAGAGATAGTATTCAGCAGTGACTTGCGTAGGCCCACCGTCGTCAGGAAGAAGGAGATCTGGGACTTGGTTGCACAGAGGGTGAGCGCCGTAGGAAACACCCCCCGCACCACGAAGGACTGCAGGAAACGGTGGGATGATCTCCGTCTCAGGGTGCGGGCCATCCTATCGGCCAACCGAAGTCAGGCCCTGGAGACAGGAGGAGGCCCAGCTTCTCCCATCAAAATGATGCCCTGGGAGGAAACGTGTGCGGACATGATGGGCACAGAAGCCATAGAAGGGGTTGGCGAAATGGAGTGCGGTGCTCCGTCATCCGCTGATGGAGGTGAGTGTCCTGAGTCAAGACAGTAAATGCATTCCTAATGTAAGGCACCGCCAAGGGCTGGGCAAGCTGTCACATCATGTATGGGAAACCCGCCCCCCCCCCAATGAAATCATGCCGTAACAAGTGGGACCCAGGCTGATGTCAGGTGCAAGGCTGCAACCCATATTGGCCATACCACACAAAGAGGCTGTCAATGTGAGTCACCACAGTACTCCGCCAACATGAGTGACCCAGACATCTGCATGCATTTTCCATCCAAGCCCAGATCACTGTCCCACTCACCACCCAAATGTCAACAAAACGCTGCAATCCCATTGTGATACCATAGGCTTGAAGAAATGCTGACCCCCAAATCATTGCTCATGCCGTCTCTCTCTTCCCCCCCACAGGCAGCGGGCATGAAAGTGAGGACCAGGAAGCCAACCGGGCCAGTACCTCCAGGGGCAGAGCTAGGGGACACCGTATACCTGCAACCAGGAAGAAAACACATGCAACACCACCTGCTCCAGCAACCCCCATGGAGGGTGCACAACCCCCACCCGCACCCCTACCCATGCCTGCAGTGCCGCCGGACACATGCCCCACGGTGCACTCTGAGGAGTCCAGTGTGGCAGGGGAGAATGCTGCCATGTGCCTCCTCGATGTGCCAGACAGCCCCACATCAATTTCTGTGGCCAACGTGGAGGACCCCAATGACATTGGACATAGCCCAGACACTCCATTATACAGGCAGGTGGCACACAGCAACTCCAGGGAGAGTGACACCCCAGGGCTCACAGGCCAAGGAGTACCACCTGCATGTCCTGGATCCACTTGCCCTGCAGAAAGTCCCGAAAGGGCTGCAGGCTCAATACCAATCCTGCCAAGCACATTGGCCACACCGGCCGTGGATGCAGTGCGCTCCCAGCACCTCACAGGCCTGATTGAGGAGTTCATCCGGGACAACCGCGAATCAAGGTTGGAGTGGCACAATGACCTTCAGGCTCTGGGCAGGGTGATCACTGCGAGCACAAACCGGCTCTGTGAGGTGCAGGACCAGATCGCAGATGCCCTGGAGGCAGCACCCCCCAGACCACAGCCCCAGTGGGAGTACCCACCCTCCCAAAGCTCCTCCACGCAGACCAGCCCTGTCCGTCGGTCACTGCGTACATTACGCCGCCACGACATTGGATCCCCCTGGCTCTGGGAGTGCACATTGACCATACTGCCACACACATGTGGCCTATGTTGCACTGATGGGACTATTGTGGGGTTGTTGTGGGGGGAGGTGAAGGGGGGTGAGGGTGTGTGTGGGAGTTGGGGGAGGGGGAGGGGTGAGGGTGTGTGTGGGAGTTGGCGGGAGGTGGAGGGGGGTGAGGGTGTGTGTGGGAGTTGGGGGGGAGGGGGAGGTTTTGTTGAACACGTTTCTACATTATTATTCAATACACTGGTTGATCATCCCTAAAAAACAGAGTGGACATTGATCATTGTGCATGTGTCTTTCAATGTCTCACAGTGCATGGTGTACATGTACCCCCACACCCAGTGCCCAATGTCCTGTCATCCTCACACCCTCAGCTGACTTGTGAGTAAGAAATATTGTCCGATCAATGATTGCCGCACGGAACGTCCCTCCTGTGCATCGGCACCGTGATGCTGTCCTGCCATTCCTTCCTCCTCCCCCTCATCATCATCTGGTGGTAGCAGTTCCACGTCAGGGGGCAGCGGCACGTTCCGACGGATGCATATGTTGTGCAGCATTACACATGCCATGGTGATCTTGGACACCTTCTCGTGGCTGTAGATGAGTGCCCCACCCGACCGGCTGAGGCAACGAAATCGTGCCTTCAACAGGCCGAAGGTCTGCTCTATCACCACCCGTGTACGGGTATGGGATCTATTGTAGTCCTCCTCGTGCCTGTTCTTTGGGTTGCGGACCGGGGTCATGAGCCACGGCTTCAAAGAGTAGCCAGCATCACCTGCATGAGAGTGGAATGAAGGTAAGTGTTTGTGCATTCATGGTGGAGAATTGTACTAGTCTTACATGGCCGCAGGTGATTACTGGCCATACACACATGTCCCAGGATACAGTCACCCCATTACTGGCCCGGCTATGTGTCATGTGCAATGGAATGGTGGAGGGGGTAGCTTCTCCCTGATGGGTCATGGTGTGCACTCACGTCTTGTTGCATGTGCATCGTATATGCATGCAGCAGTGTTGGACTGCATTCATTGATGTCTTGCGCGAGACTTGGTGAAAGGGGGTGTTGGCTGTAGTTGGTAGCATACTCGTCATTCTGCACGGATCCCTACCATGGTGACTTGCAGCAAACCTATGGGGGTGCAGGACCAGTGACACGCTGTAGGATCCCTGTTAGACTCACTTCTATGCACTCCCAGGTACGACTGTCCTGTGTGTTGAGATGCAGGAGTCAGCGACATGGTGCTATTGCACTGCATGGTGCAGGATGCCCCTACGGTGTGTAAGGGCCGCCGATGAGTGGTGCATGTGTTGTGGTATCTGGCCAGGTTTCCTGTTAGTCATGTAGTGTTAGGTGTCGGCTCAAATTCATCACTGTGTGGTTATGTGGTCATGTGCCATGTCACTTGCCTTGGGGCACAGTGTGCTGTGAGGTGCACATCGTGCACTGGCGTGAACATTCCCACCCAGGTGGAGTATGCATCCCCCCCTTTCCCACCCAGGTGGAGTATGCATCTCCCCCCCCTTTCCCACCCAGGCGGAGTATGATGCATCCCCCCCCCCCTTTCCCACCCAGGTGGAGTATGCAGACAACCTACTCACAGCCCCAATGCACTGCCATGGCCCATTCAGGTTACTCACCAAGCAGCCAGGCACGTCGTCCAGCATGTCGCTCCATGTAGCGTGGTAGTGTTGGGTTCCGCAGGACCAAGGAGTCATGAGTTGATCCGGGGGATCGGGCATTGCAATGTGTGATGGCTTTACTGGCATTACACACCATCTGGACGTTGATGGAGTGGTATTGCTTGCAGGTGCGATACGGCACCTCCATGGCATGCGGGACCACCAATTCAACGTGGGTGCAGTTGAGGGCACCTATGCAATTTGGCATGTCTGCCAGTGCATGGAAGGCAACTTTGGTGTCATATATCTCCTGGGGAGTCCGGGGTAGGGATATGTAGTCCCTTGTGTGGTTGAGGAGGGCATCCAGCACTTGGTTGAGTATCCAGAAAAATATGGGGTGTGAAATGCCATGCATGTGCCCCACTGTATGCTGGTAGGTGCCTGTGGCAAGGAAGTGGAGCACAGACACTACCTTCAGTAGAGGGGGATGGCAGTGCTGATTTATATGTGGCTCACTACATCGTCATGTATCAGGTCCACTATGGTGGTAATGGTGTCCCGGTCAAGCCGGTACAGGGTGTGGATCTGCTCTGGTGTGAGGTTGAAGGGGGTGGCTCTGATGCGAGGGATTGGGGGCTGCCGGTGTGGAAATGGTGGCTGCACCAGTAGGGCATGCTGGGCCTGTCTCACCCTCCTTCTCCTCCTGTGTATCCTCTGTGGTGGGGGCTGTGGTTGTTGTTGTTGCTGTTGTTGTAGTTGCTGCCTTGCAAGCAGGGCCTCCAGCTTCAGGAATGCTGCTACAATTGGTATCATCTTGGTGTGGGAGTGGGTGTGGTGTGTGGGTGTGCTCCTTTTGTGCTGTGCCACACTCCATTGCCTCCACCTGTGCTGATTGAGTGCACCTGTTCCTCTGGAAACACTGCTCAGGGTTCTTAACACCTTCTCGGCGATGCCGGTATTTACTCCATGGCGGTAAGGTACTTTGCGGTCTTGTGGAGGCCGTTTTTTCCATGTCCGCTTTACTTGGGATCAGCTCCGGTTTACGCCATGCCGCTAATTTTGGAATGGCGTGTCGGGCGCGCGCCACTAAACCGCTATTTACAGCCTCGTACTTTACGGCGCCGTAAATAACGGTCTGGTGGGTCAGAATGGGCCGTAACGGTAAAGGACTACCGGCATCGTTTTTCCCTTACCACCCAACTCGGAATGATCCCCATTGCCCCTTACCGTCCACAGGTGTGACTCAATAGTGTCCTATCCTCATTGGGCATTAAACATCTGGCCAGTGTTAAAGTCTAGCCTACCATCCACACCACCTATGCCTAGCTCAAGCCCTGCCCTGACCAACACTGCATGCATTCAGCCTGAAGTGACCACTGTAGGTGCCATCATAGCTGCACCCACAAGCAACCCTAGTTCACCTGGGTGTAGCATGCACCAGTTCTACACCAGAGGATAGAGGCACCATACTGAACATTTCTTCCATGGCGAATGCTTTCAAGCATATGTTGAATGAGGGTATCATGACACCAGCAGAACATGGACCCTATATCTGCCTGAGACCCTTCTCAGGTGAGAAACCGACCCTGAGATGTGAAGAGGAATATCGGTTAAGGGTGAACAAGACCAACCAGATAATCCACGGCTGGAGAGCTCCTGACAGGGAGACAAGGCATTGTGCTCTTGAGAGTCTCTGATGTCTTGCCACACACCCAAACCCCACATCAAAGGACATTTTACATGCTGGACGGAGTCTTTGGAGCCACTGAGTCCGATGAAGAGCTGACATTTAAGTATTATGCCAACCACCTCCAACACAGTGGGAGTCTCTCAGAATATCTGGCCAGAACTGACCCAATTCTGCAGCTGGCTTTCAAGCAGAAGCAGGTTGAGTCAAACAACCTGAAACTGGTCAGGCTGCAACACGTAATGTGTGTAGCATGATCAGTGCTGCTGATGCTTCTGCAGCTCCGACTCTGAGAACGGATACCAAAACCACCTTCCTTTGATGGACTGGCCCAGAAGGAGAGATGAAGGCCTGGTGCATAGTCTACCAAGTCAACTGGTGTCTCCTTACACAGCTCCAGCATATGACCGGAGACATCAAGTGGTGAAATTGCATCAGACCAGCTTGGTGATGAAGCTGCAGAGGGCACCAGCCAGGACACTGCCTTTAGGGTCACCGATGCTACCAGAGCTAGGAAGAGACTCTACACTATCCGCCCAGGAGAGGAAATGCCTGCTCTTCGAGCTCAAGAGCCACGGCTGCCCCAAGAGTACCAACGGTGAACACCACCGCTGCAGTCCGGGCAGTTCTGTCAAAGGTGGGGACAGCCGAGCACCACTTTCTGTATGTGCACAAACCCACCAGATTACATCCGAGTTTCAGAAAAGTTCCAGGCCTTGAACATTCCAACATGCGCAATGGTGGGAAACGTCAGTGAGGACCAGAAGTAGGAGCAACTGAACCCTCACAATTATTATGCACCGACAGTGTAAAGACAGAGAACTGCACGTCTGTGCCACCAGACAGGTCCAAAGCTGCAGCAGCACCACTTGTGGGCAAGCCATCTGCAAACCAGCATCCATCCAGACTGGCTAGCCCACCTAGATCACCTGTAATATAGCAGGCACACACACTACTGCAAAGCGGCTCACAGATGACCATTGTGTATGAATGCTTCTACAGAAAACACCTAACTGATATCCCATAGAATCCCTTCACTGGACGGATCCTCCTCTGCAAGAGAGACCACCCCTTCAAATATCTGGCATAAATTTGATGCAGGCTGCAGTTTCCATGCAATGTAGCTGGAGTCAGTACCTCCCTCGTCTCCATGGCTTTGTTGTGCAGCAACCGGAGTGTGGAACCCACTCACTGGTGGTGATTAGAACCAATTCCTCGATGTTCAATGCATTTGGCTGCTCTATGTCAGGAGATGGCTGAACCACGACATGTCAGCACATTGTCCATGCACCCTATGTGCCAGTAGGCATGCTTGCAGATAGACATTTGTCTAGAACTCTACCTGATGGACCCGTTGGAGCTGTTTGCAACAACTGGTTCAGGCAGATCACAATCCTGGCACACATCACAGTGTAGAGTTCCTGCCAAAGTGCGACTCAGCGGGGAGAAACAGCCAAGATGTATGCTGATGGAGGCACTGGAAGGTGGGGAGATCCCAGGGGGTTTACTAGTACAGGAGACCCTGGTGACAATCGATGGCATGGACCTCAAGACCATCAAGGTATTGGCCATTAATATTGATTACCAGGGTGCACCATCATCATACAGTTACACCTGACCCCTTCTGTAGCCCCAGCAGGTGTTGCCACTAACCATTGTGACGCGGTACAGGATTTGAAGACCTTGGACTTTAGATACTCCTTGATCTCAGAAAAGGACCATGACCACCTGAGAGAACAGCTCGCCATGAGCGTAAAGGCTTTCTCTACCAGGGGAAATCAGCAAGGCCCAAACAGTGGAACACCGGATGAGTGTGAGCGACAAGACACCCTTCAGGGAGCGATTGTGATGCCTGGTGCCAGGAGATGTGGAGGATGTACATCACCACCTGGACGATCATCTGAAGGCAAGGATCATCCAAGAGTCCAAGAGCCCCTATGCTTCTCCTATCATCATCACCCGGAAGAAGAACAGGGATGTCTGGATGTGCAGCGACTATCCCACACTATTAGGGAGCAATACACCACGCCCCAGGTGGACGATACATTTGACTCCCTGATGGGGAGTGCATGGTTTTTGTTTGTTTGTTTGTTTGTTTGTTTATTTTATTTGTAATGAGCTCCTCACCCGAAGGTATCTGGGCATGACAAGAATATACAGTTTCTTTCTGTACAGAGTATGTTGAATTGCAGGCAAGCACAGTAATTACAGTGCATGCATATTACAAGTAGAGCACAGTATTATAATACAAAAGACAAGAGAGTAGATACAGAGCATGGAGATAGCATTCAGATTTCATTAGAGATCAACCAGGTTTTCGTATTTCTCCTAAAACTTGGGAAGGTTTGGTCTGTTCGCAGGTGCAGGGGTAGTGCATTCCAGTAGAGGGTGGCTTGGACTGGGAAGCCGTTTCCCCAGCTCTTTTCAGGTTAAATCTGGGCATCGTTATACAATATAATTGGGCCGCTCTGGTAGGGTGAGATGATTTTCTGCTGATTTTTTCTTGGAGGCACAATGGAGCAGCATTGTTCAGACATTTGTGGGTGATTGAAACTAATTTGAATAGAATCCTATCTTTGTTGGGAAGCCATTTGGTTTTCTTCTGGCCACAGAGATGTGTTCTCGCTTAGGAATGCTTAGAGCTCATCTCAGAGAATAGTTTTAAAGGATTTGTAACTTGTTAGTGAGTTGTTTGCTGGCTCCTGCATAGAAGGTTTTGCAGTAGTCGAGTTTCAACATAATTAGGGCTCTCGCTAGGTGCTAGGGTGGTGCTGCTCTTAGTGGATAAGTAAGGTTTGCAGGCATGTATGAGTTTACAAGTGTACGCTGTGGTGGATGAAGTGGTGTTGACTTGTTTTCCCATGTTCAGTGTGGAGTCTAAGTAGAAGCCTAGGGTTTTAGTTTCTTTAGCCACTTTGATGGTGATGCCATGAATAATAAATGCAGAGTATTGTGCATCGAGATTATTCAGTTGGGCTGGAGCACCTAGGATTCGGATTTATGTCTTTTCGTCATTCAGGCATAATCTGTGTGCCACCATCCATGCCTGAATGACTTGGTAGGTGTTGTTCAGGAAGGCTAGATCCTCGTCGTAGTCGCCTGATAAGGGGAGTAGTATCTGGGTATCTTCTGCATTGTTAGTGTAGATGATCCACAGACGGTCCAGTTTGTCGAATAGCAGATTAGTAAATATATTGTACATGGTGGGGGACGCACAAGATCCCTGAGGGACACTGCACGTGATTGGGGAGGGGTCAGCGGCAGCTGCCTGAGAGAAGACCTTCATCGACCTGTTAAGAAAGGATTGGATCCAATCAGGGGCTTTGTGCGAGAAGTTAGCCGCAGTGGAAATGTGCTTGCAGAGAATAGTGTGGTCCATCAAGTCAAAGGCGGCCGACAAGTCAAGTAGGAGGAGCAGGGCACATTGCCTTTTGTCCTTGAGTAAGTCAATTTGCATTTTTAGGTTGATCGGGGCGGTTTCAGTACCATGAAGTGGTCTGAAGCCCGATTGTCTGAGTCCTAGGAGTTTATTTGTTTCCAGATAGTGCTGGATCTGTAGGTAGGTCGCCTTATCTACAATTTTAAGGAGGAATGGGTCCGTGGTAATTGGCCTGTAGTTTGTGGGGATGGTTGGGTCTAGGAAGGCTTTCTTTAGCAAGGGTAAGACCCAAGCGTCCAGCTGGTTGGTTGGGAATTTGCAGGTACGAAATGAAGCATTTATTAATTTAGTGATAAATGGGGTAAGGTCTCTGGCAGCTTCTTTAATTATTTGAAGGGGCAGATGTCGCCTTGGCATCTGGAAGGCTTGAGAGATGTGATGATTTTTTCCACCTCCTTTATTGCAACTTAAAAGAATTTGAATTCAGTAGTGCATTTCAATTGGGGTTTTGCCGGTTCTGGGTCTGAGTCAGGTTTGGCAATATTGAGCCTACAATCTTTTTTTTGGAGGGTGTCTATTTTGTTTGGTACAGGGATATTGAGGGGCTATGGGGGATTCCAGTTCCCTTAGGATCATGAAGAATTCCTTAGTGTTGGAACTGGCTTTGCTGATCCGGTTGTTGTAAGTTTCTCTTTTAGTTCAAAGGATTTCAGCTTTGTATTTACTTGCTGATTCAGTTAAATTTAGTTTATTTTATTTGGATGGGAGATTTCTCTATAGAACTTTGAGTTTTCTTTTTTCTGCGTGCATGAATTTAAGTGGGGGGTGAACCAGGTGTTGAGATGGCCTTTAGGTTTGCTTTTATGCAGTTTGGAGGTGTGATGGCATCTCGCGCAGAGGTCATGGTGGCATTCTACATTTCAACTAGTTCGGCTGGGTCCGCTGATTCTGAAACGGTGTTCAAGGTGTGTAGTAGGTGAGGCAAGAGCCTGTCGGTAGTTATCTTTCATTTGCTCCTCGTAGGGAGGGGTGGCGCTATCTGATTGGTTTTGGTTTCTACTTGAGTGGTGAAGGAGATGAGAAGGTGATCCGTCCAAGTTAAGGGTAGGATAGATGATATGGGGGTTTCTGTATGGATGTCTGCTACCCAGTCAAGAGTTCTACCTTTCTCGTGGGTAGGATAATTGACTCTTTGAGTAAAGCCCAGTTCGGTTAAGACGTTGGATAGTGCCTTAGCTTGTGTATCGTTAGGGTCATGAAGAACCCAAATTGAAATCACCTAGCAGAAAGATTTGGGATGAGGGCTTGGTGTTGTCTGAAAGTAATGTCATGATGTCTTCTTCAAAGGTACCAATAGGGCCAGGGGGTCAGTGAATGGTAAGGGTGCTAGTCTTGGGCGTGGGAAGTTTAACTGTAAGTAGTTCACAGGACTTAAGAGTGGGCGAGGGAGTTGCTCTGAGCCCTATGCTAGATTTGGTGATAAAGGCGATGCCACCCCTTTTGCGGCGAGACTGTCAGCTCTCACAATGGTGAAGTTGTCAGGTACGGCCAACGCAAGGGAGGGACCTGCTGCTTCATTTAGCCAGGTCTTGGATACAGCTAGGAAGTCTATTTCACCTGTGGTGATTGGATAGGCTATGTCTGTGGCATGGGCCACCAGAGATCTGGCATTGATTAGAGCACCTTTTAGCTGGGAGATAGTCACGGCCGGGGGGTTGGATCGAATGTTTTATAGAGAACCCCTATTTTTCTTGGGTGTCTTTGAAGTTGTGAAATTTGTTAAGTTAGAAGTGCAAGATTTATCTTGCGGGTTAGACTGTAGAGCGAGTTTATTGTTAAGTCTAGAGCAGAGCCTGGCATTTCTGACCATAGTAGAGCAAGGGTGGTTAGGAGTGAGTTTCCTGGCATATAGATTAATCCATTGTGCTGGTGTTAGCGTTGCTACTGTATCCAGTTTGGTGTTGGTGTTGAGCTTGGAGGCCTTGGGGGTTTTGCACAGTTCAGGTAAGAATGTCATGGGTCTGATGTTGAGGTGGTATGCGTTGGGGTTAAGGGAAGGGAGGAATTTCGAAGGTTTGATCCCTAGTGAACGGGCTAGGGTCATAATGGCTGTGACTTTGGGAAGCTCTGAAGTCGAATGATGGGTCAGCATGAGGTGATGGCGAGCCTGAGCTAGACTGAACAGATAGGTAGCTAGGAGGAGGCAGGCAATATGCAAGTTGTGGTTGGGAGATATAAGAGAGGGGCTGTTCCCCATGGAGTGATAACGTGGAGTATAAAGTATGCTGGTGAGATAGAGCTCAGTAAAGTTGGGAGAAGCAGTAGTGTGGCATCTGAGGCGTAATTCAAATTGGTACAGAAGCAGTTGTGTATGACATGCTGTGTGGTATGCTACTGTGCCAGGAGAGCTGTCCCACAATCAGTGGTACAATTTGATTGGCAGTATAAAACTTTTAGAAATAGCCACATAATACAGCAATACAATAGGTAGATGCGAAGCAACTATAGAATATAGCAATGCAATGGGCGAATGTTAGGCTCACCATAGAATACAGGAATGTAGGGCTCAAAATGTGAGACTCACTAGGGAATACAATAATACAATAGGCAGATGCAGGGCTCTCCCAAGCATACAGCAATACACTAGGTGAATGCTGGGTTCACCCAGGAGTACAATAATACAATAATCGAATGCAGGGCTCACCCAGGAATACAGCAGTACAGTAGGCAAATGGGGGCCCACCAAATAGTACAATAATACAGTGGTTCAGTGCCAGGCACGCTAAGGAATACAGCAATGCAATGGGCAAATTCAGGGCTCACCAAGGAATACAATAGTACAATAGGCAAATGCAGGGCTTTCCCAGGCATACAGTAATACAAAAGGCAAATGCGGGGCTCGCCCAGGAATACAGTAGACAAACAGCGGGGCTCAATCAGGAGCACGGTGGCTAGGTATCAAGCGGTTGGCTATAATATGGTAAATGCAACCATTAGGTGCAAAGAAGTCATTGTTCCTAAAAGGATCCTTCTTGGCAAAGAATCTTAGCAAGTGGAGACCAAGACTAAGATCACTCAGTACATATGGCGGGATATTGGGTGTCCTAATAAGAATGGAGTAAAGTAGTCTCCCTAAGGATTGATCATGCAAGTATACATTCACATGCACAAGAATCAGCAATTGTGGGAAGGCATAGAAATAACAGTAAGCGGTAAATACCAGTTATATGCTCAACACGGCTGCAATATTACATTGATAATTGCATGTATTTTCATATGTCAAAGAGGTGCCAGGCAAGCTATAAACACATATGGTTATGTTATAAGTACTGGCAACATTTGTCATTAGTTCCATCAATAAAGGATATGGAAAATATTTTGTATGTTGAGCTATATTGGTATTAAAAAGGTAGTCCTATCTGACGTTCTAGGTGGACATCAGCATGTTGAGAAAGCAGCATTCACCTGCTTGCTTGGATTGTACAAATTGATCAGGATACAACAAGGGATTTCCGGTGCACCAGCACATTTCCAACACCTCATGTAAAAGACTGTCAGTCACATGAACCACCTTAAGGTAGTGGTTTACATGAATGATTTCATTTTGTTCAGAAGGACCCTGGAGGAACACAACAAGAGGCTCATGAAGGTGCTTGATCGCCTAAGGGAGCAAGGGCTAAAGGTCAGTGTGAACAAGTGCCAGTTTTGTTGGATAAGCATCAAATACAGCAGAAACATCATCTCTGCAGTCAGCATTCCTGTAGATCCCGCAAAGACGAAGCCCTCCTCATCTGGTCAAGACCTCAGAACTTAAAGGACTTACAGAGTTTCCTTGACTTCTTTAACTGAATTCTTTAACTGCTACTTGTGGTCCTTATCAAACGATACCTGCCTAACCAGATGAGCGGCAGGGTTCCCATCAACTCTGCAGACCATTTACACCATCCACATGAGCCCTTTGATGATAGGTGGACTGACTAATTCCAAGATGCATTCAAGGGGCTGAAGCGGACCCTCACTACTTGAGCTCCTTCAATCCTCAAACCAATTCTGGGCTACACGGATCCTCAGTTGCCTTGCATCTTGCACATTAATGCAAGTATTCTGCCTGGTGATTGTGTGTTGATCCACAGCCTGGGAAAGAGTGGACAGAACAAGCTGAGTGACAAGTGGGAGTCTCAATCATTCATCATTGAGCATCAATTAGGAATGGTGCCTGTCTACTGATTGTGGGTAGGAGGACAGCCATGAAACAACAAGACCTTGCACCAGAACCATCTGCTCCAAGTCCAGGATGAGTTTTAGCTAACACCGGAAATTAGAGAAATGGACGTGAACCCGAATCTGAGAGTGTTCATTCGAGACTATTCCTGATCACATTGCACCTGCTAAATTGGATGCGGCAGGGAACCCCTGCCCATTCCTCCACTTGAATATAGAGTCCCTGACATGGTACAGGGTTGATTGCTGGGTCAGGGAGAAACCCTAGTTGAGGCCCCGGCTGATCTTAGTCCTGCCACCAGGGAGAGCAGGACTTTCATGAAACTAATTTAGGATTCACAAGGGGTCCAATGTGAGTTTCACATTGCCTGATCCTCAGTTTTCCATTCTTTCTTCTTTAGTGCAGGTGTCTACGAGTTCAGGGGTACTGTGGCAGGTGGACTGTAGATCTAAATCAAGGCTCAATTATTTTTATATCATTATTATTATTATTATTGATAGGGTATTTGGAGGGGGTGGGTCGGAAAGGGATCTCCAAAAAATCAGGGGAGGAAACAGTGAGGAGCAGATCACCCATTCTCAGGTCGGGTGGGGATTGGTGGGTGTGTGGAGCTAGTTGTTAGCTAGATAGATTCATAATTCAGGCCAAGGCTATTCTCAAGGTTGAGGATATTTTAATGGGGGGGGAGCATGCAACAAATTAGAGTAAAAGACATCCGCACGTGATGCCACACAGAGATTCTTTAAAAAAGGAAAAGTTGTGCGACATGAGCAGAGCACCTTGGGGACAGTTGGTCTCAACCTTCACTGAGGAGGGTTGAGCAGCACTCCTTCTGGCACCTTTGCTAGTACTGTTTTACCTCTGCGGGCCCGAGCTGAATGGGTGATTCATCCCAGACAGGTAGGGGATTGCCAGAACCCACCACTGCCTCCTGGCACTCCTGTCACTGCCGTGGCCTTGCTCCACATGGCTCTGTGAGTGGGGAACACCCCCAGTCATTGCCCCCCCTCTGTCAGGCGTGGTGCTCTCCGGAAGAGAGGGGAGCGCTGTGTAATGATTTAAGGCCTGCCAAGACGGGCCTCTGAGACTCCCGGGCTGCATCTGGCAGACGCAGCCTGGGTGGTGCATTGGTTTGGGCCCCCGCCCCCAGGCTGCCATCAATGCCGGGCTGCAGCTGGTATAAGCTGCCCATCCAAAAGAAACTTTGGGGATGCATCACACATGCTGCTGCTCCTAGCCTGCCAGAGAACAATCACAACACAGAGGAAGAGAAAAAACCACAGTGGAAAGGACCCTGTGACAGCCCTGGCCTGGCTGGCTCCCAAGTAATTTTGTTTTATACATAGTTACAGCACACTCTACAGAAACATTTGCATATATTTTGAAGGACTTTTATATTTTGGAAGAACTGTTTATTTATTTTCTGTACTGTTTTTAGTAATTCAGCTGTTTAGGTAGGTTAATAATCTAAATAGTATTGTGTGATTACCCCTTTGTATATTCAAATGTGAAAATCTGCTGGTGTACAGGGAGAAGGGAAAATGCTTAAGATCAACTAAACAAACCATACACCAGCATTTTGCTGTCTGCCTTTACTTTTCTGTCTTCTAAAAGTCATATCCCTGTGTTTCTTACCAAGAAGTTTTGGGGGAATCCCATCCTAACCTTTGCATTTTTATCCCAAGTCAATTTCCCACCATGGTGCACCAAGGCAGGTTCAGACTGGGGCATAACATTAATCCAGGCACCAATGAAAAAGGGGGCCACAATCACACATTACATGCTGCAACTAACAAAACCTATTTGCTTAGTAACATTGGTTAAGCATAGTGTAGTAACTTGTGAAACTGGCCCACTCTGACCAAAATAGTTGTCCATTCTATTAAAAAATAACTGGCCCCTCCTTGAGCTATCGGGTACACCAGGGACAGTGGTGGCTGGTAAGACTTTTTTATTGGATGGGTGTATATGTTTCCCACGAATATGGTGGAGTGACTGAGTGTAGCGGGGGAGCATGAACTAACAGAGGGGGACTTGTGTGAGTTCCTTCCCTGATTTATTTTTGATATAATAGGAAAAAAGTGCCTTTTACAGCACACTTTCTGTAAAAAATTGGGTCAAAAGCCACACAGTTTGCAATCGATTTTGTATAGTAGCACATGAAAACTTCCAATTACTGCAAGTCACCAACAACGCACAGAATACTTTTCCAATTCATTTCCATGATGCCTTTGTGCACAATATTTGCAAGTTTAAAAAAATGTTCATGTTGGCTGTGCCCATACAAGTCCATGCAGACTGCACCAATATATGGCAGTATTACCAGATAAAAACATACTCCTGTTAGCTGTGACAGTAAAATAATGCAATGCCACAATGAGAGATTATATCCAGCCTGCCTTCACCAATGTACGCTTTATGTCAACTTAAGAACACTCATGTTGGCTTGCTGCCTTATGCCACTAAGAAATGCCATGCCACAGTATTTCTATTTGCAGAGTGGTTGCACTAATGTAGGGAAATCTAGCCATATAATAACACTGATCATGATTCTTTAACTTTGGTGCCCGGCACTAAATGCCACACCACAATAAGAAAAGATGTTCAGGTGGGCTGCACCAATGAACGCCAGTCTAGCCACACATTAACACTAATCAGTTTCACCTATTGGGCATGCTCACTAGGGTAATATGCTTCCCTTTTACAGTTAAATCCAGACCTGGTTTACTTACTGAGCTGCTTTCCGCAGCTGAGAAAGCACTGGGTCTTGTCACAGGGCTAGCTTTGATCCTCCATAATGTGTAGGTGGGCCAGTTCCATGCTGCCCATTATCTCCGAGCCACACCTGCATGGAGACCAGGAAGTCCAGCTTAACAGGACCCTTAGGCCAGTGGCTTTAGTTACCTGGAGGAATACTGAGTAGGGTTTGTCAGTGGTCCCTTCCCCATACCCACCTACCACCTTCTAAATTCATTAGGGACAATGCCCTTGCAAAGCTGATTCCTCATTCTCTCCTAGTATGGTTCCAAAACTTTTTATGAGGGCAGTAACAAGGAAATATGGTGAGAAAGGCACAATAGGTACAACTGCTCCAACTGATCTTACCACAACCAAACTCAGGCTCCACATGAGACACTTCCTGCTTAGGTTAGACATAGAGCCAAACCTGGAATTTCCCTGAGTAAGCCATCTCACTGTTTTACCACAGAAGAAGTAGACAGAATCATTGACTGAGAACCACTTGACCAATTGAGCTACTAGAGCCACCAGAGCCAGTTGGGACATACACAGTCACACAGAGGAGGCAAGATTTTCTCCTGATCCCAAATGGCCACCCAGCCTTTTCAAGCCTCGGGCACTGCACACCAGCCAGCCAGATGCACAGATTGAATTAGCCCCATTGACACAGAGCAACTCATTCGAAACAACCACAATTCAATCGGGTGAGCCACTACCAAACAGGCAATTGGGGTTATGTGGATTTATTTTCCTTACATTGAAAATAGTATCTTGTTTGTAAATCAAAAGGTGCTTTCTGTGATGGGAAAATGCCCCCTTTAACCACCAAACATATGCAATTATGCTACAGTAATCAGTAGGAATCAGAATGATACTGAAGTCCCGACAGAGATCTTGTGCTGTGATATGTAAGGCCCCACATGGATGGTGTGTGTTTCACAGCACTGTTGTGTGAAAAGTCTCTACAGAGTCTATGGTGATATTAATTTCTTCATATACTTCACATGAATTGGGTGTGATACTGATTTACGTACTGCATGAATTATAATGAGAATAGTCCCGGTTACCAGACATTTGATCGAAAAAAATTGGTCGACTGGACAAATGGTCGAACCAATTTGGTCGAAAACCAAATGGTCGAATTTTTATTTTTTTTATTTTTACCCCTTTTTTTCTAAAAAACCCTTTTTTCCCTAAACTACAACCTAATAAATATATATATAAATTAAAAAAAAAATTTGACCATTTGGTTTTCGACGAAATTACGTCGACCAAATGTCCTGTCGACAAATTTTTTTCGATGAAATGTCCGGACACCAATAGTCCCAACATTAGGTGCAATTCTAATCAAGTCCCTGCAGGTTTGCTGTATCATGATATTGAAGTCCCCACAGGGATGGTGCAATTGTGATACAGAGGTCAATGGATGGTGTGTGAGGATATTAAAGTTGCCAATGTTTTTTAATTTTGAAGTACCTTACAGGGATAGTTTGTGATAATATGGATTAGTCTGTATGGGCTTGGTTTGGTGGTGTTGTAGATGTCTCTCCCACTGAGGTCCCACTTGCCTCAACCCCTAGGGAGGGCCTTGCGGTGTGGGCTCACATCACTAGCCTCACAGTGGGGGGTCTCCCACTTGGGGAAAAGGGATGAATACCTGTGATTTGTCACATACCCTTCCACTTACAGTGGTGGGTTCCCCATCTCTATTGAGAGAATCAACTTAAACTATACATATTTCACTGTTCTTTCTCCTTCCGCTGTTCTACAGTGAAGCAAAATGGTTGGAGTTCCAGGAACCATCTCATTACTCTTGGGTTAGTGTCTTTTCTCAGGCTCATCCAGGTTAATGGTGAGTGGTCAGTAAGCAACCTGAAATTCCTTCCTGTGAGGTAGTACCTCAGATGTACGATGGCCCATTTGATGGCTAGGGCTTTGAGCTCTACAGTGGCATAAGACTTCTTTCAGGAAAATAGTTTTTGGCTAGTGTATAAGACAGCAGGTTCAACTATTTCATACTCTTGAGAGAACACTGCACCCAAGCCTATTTTCTATACATCTGATTGCAGAATACATTCTTTATTAAAGTATGGCATCTTAAGGACAGCCTCCTGATATAGAATTTTCTTCAGCTTTTTGAAGCCTGCTTGGTCTATTTTTATTCCAATCCAATATCTGTGGGTGTGAGTTTTTTAGTTTGTCTGTCGGGTTAGCAGCTAGTGTAGAGTAGTTGGGGATAAACCTTCTGTTATGTCTGGTTAGACCCATCAGAGATCCTGGTTGGTTTTAGCGGTTGGTGTTTGTTGCACTGCTTTTACTTTCCCAGTTTGAGTTTGGATTATAATTTTCCCCACAAAGTATCTGAGATATTTTACAGCGGACTGGGCAAAGTGACACTTTTGGGGGTTTGCTCATAGACTTGCTTTCCTAAGAGTGCCGGCGATCGAGTAAAGAAGTGAAATGCTCTGGCCAGCTGTTAGTACGGACCAAGATGATGTCCAGGTATGCCCCACAGAAAGTAGTGCAGAGGTTCAGTATTTTATCTATGAACCATGGAAAGGTGGCAGGAGCTCTGTATAATCCAAAGGGTAAGACTTTGAACTGGAAAAGGCCTTCTGGTGTTGAAAAGGCTGTCTTTTCCCTATCTGCTGAAATTGAGGAGACATGCTATTATCCTTTTGTTAAATCGAATATTGAAATGTTCTTGGTCATCCCTAACTTCTCAATTAAATCATCAGTGCATGAAATTTGATAATTGTCAAAGATGGAGATTGAGTTCAGCTTCCTAAAATCTATACAGAATTGCCACGAGTTATCCGGTTTGGCAATTAGGAAAATAGGGGATGACCAAGGACTCTCAGAGGGCTCAATGATATCAGCCTTGAGCATCTCCTCTATCTCCTGTTCAATAATGTTTCTTCTGGCCTCAGGGATCCTATAAGGCTTTAGGTTGATAGTTTTTCCTGCCGGTGTGCGGAAGAAATGGAACAAATTATCGACCCTCCCTGGTTGTTCTAAAAACACTTAAGGAAATTGAGCCAGTAATTCGCCTAAGTCCTCTTGGTGGGATAATGGCAACTCAAGTAAAATCAATTGGGTCTCAATGTCTGGATCAGTAAGGAGGGTGGCCATAGTGACTGTAGCTGTCCCACTGGGATCTACTTTCCATTCTTTCAGGAGATTAACAAGATAGACTTTGGTTTTCTGATGCCTACCAGCTTGGGATATTTGATAGTACACGGGAACTTTTTTCTAGGACTTCATAGGAAATTATCTTATTATTCACTGTTAGAAGGAGAACTAACACATATTGCCTGATAGAAAAGGATTGGGTTACATCATGTTTGTTATATACTGCCTTTTGCTATTCTTGAGCTTGACCTAAGTGTCTTTTTACAAACTCCCTTACTGATGCCATATGTGCTTTCAGTTTCTGGGCCATTTGGGAAATGGGTAAAATGGCCTCCTCGCTCTCCTCCCAGGTTTCTTAAACATGTCCAAAACATCCTGGTTCCCTTCCATAGAGTAACTCAAAGGGAGAACACCTCAGGGAAGTCTGACGGGTCTTCTGGACTGTGAATAGGGCCCTGGGTATCATTACATCCCAATTTTGCCCATTGGATTCCACCAGGAATGATTAAACTGGATTGTTCCTCTTTCCTTCTTCACAATGCTTTTCTAGCATCTGCACACGCCACACCTCCGGCGTCTCATATTGGCATTATCTGCCATGATGAAGGTTGCGGGCTCTGCAACATGCCTTTGTTCGACCTCCACAAGGCGTAATGATGTCAGGGGGCTTTCCCTGCACACAAGGCTCTCCTTCTTCTCTCCTACTTGTCCCAGGTAATATATGTCTCTTGTTAAAGAGACATCTTCCTTTTCTCTTTTTTGCATTGCCTTCAGCTAAAAGTAAAGATGCCACGTTATTTGATCTAACATGTATGCAGCCATGGTACATGGCCTAGGGAGTTCCTCAAAGGAACGGGAGTCCTTGTCCCCAAAGTGGGCACTTGCCTCGACCCCCTAGGGAGGTCTTGCAGTGCGGGCACATCTCCATAGTCTCACAGGGGGGCTCTTCCTTGTGGCAAAGGGACGAATACCTGCAATTAGTCAAATAACCCTGGAAAGAATAATAGAATTCCGGCCAGAATAGGGTGCAGCAGGCATTAGGTGATTGACAGTCGTACCCTCCAGATGCAACAAGGCATATATATGAGTGGTAGGGTCTGAGGCCCTCCTAATTCCTCAGGTGACTGAGTGATGGTCGGAACTGAAGTTACACATCTGAACTGCTATGTATCTCTCCAAGAGATAGGAGACATACCAGTTGAGGACTGTACCTATGAACCACATTCTATCTAAGAGTAGGCTTGTACGTTTGCAATAGTCAACCGTGTTCAACCTGGCAGCGGGGTTACGTAAAATCAAGAGGCAGGAGTCATATTTATTTATGATTTGGAAAGCATCATGTATGACCTGAATGTCTCAGTTTCCATGCTGCAACTAGGTCTACATCCACATAGGCAGTGATGTAGCAGGCCATATTGGTTAATCCATTTATAGAGTTGACTGGAAACTGCCTGCTCTATGATTTTACCAATGATCCAAATGATATAGATTGGTCAGTATTTAGTAAGGTTGTGGATTGGGCACATTAACCCTATTTTTAAGGTGCTCTGGAAATTGGCTAGATCGAGTGAGGCATTGTCTTTTTGGAGTCTGGGGTAAGGGCAGATTTTGAGAACTAGTTCATGACGGAAGGTGTAAGTATGGTCCTTGTATGAGGCCAATGTTGATGATGGAAGAGTATCAGTGAAGTCCTTGTGAGTAAGGGTTGTGAAGGATGTCTGGGGTTGTGTTGCATGAGGGCTGATCCCGAGCAGTATGTTGCCTGATTTTATATATGTTGGTGATGGAAAATGTGTTAATTGTGTTACATTTTTCTGTGGAAACTGCAATTACTGTGTAAATCAATGTCTTGGAGCAGTGTTTGACTGGCACAAAGAGGGCTTGATTCCTGTTAGCAGCTTCCGTGATAGCCATGGCGAACACAGAGTTTTAGCTTCAGTGGTGAGTGCCCAGCATGTACTACATCATGCCATTAAAGGGAGGGGGTCCTTGGGTTTATGTGTTTTTCACCAGCATTTTTCTTGTGTTCCCATAGTCTTATGTCTACCAATTCCTTCATGGTTTGGTTGAAGGTTTATAATAAGGCGTCAACTTTGTAGTCTGTTTGCTGGTATTACAAAACTGTGTTCTAGGATATCTGAGGGTACGTTCTTAAATGAGCAGCATCTGATCCCAAAATTCTAGAATGGTTTCTGCCTATATTCATAGTTGCCTCTGCAAAATAATAGGTATACATTGACTACAGGTTCATCCGCATATAATAAGTCTGCTATCTAAGAGTTTCATAACCTATAGCTAATTGTATGTTTCTGTAGCACATATTTTTTCAAACCTACTAGGAAAAGAAGACAAGATGTGAGGCAAAACATAGTCCTGACCCAATTCTTTAGTGACACCTGACAGATAAACAAATGTTTAAAAATCCATGCTTTGTTTTTTTAATTTGGGTGTAGTTATGTAAGTGGAGAGATAAAGTTATGCTATAAAGTGATCCCTTAAGATACTTCAAGATTCTAACTTGGCCCAGAGAGTGGCTCTCTTTACTTTATGAATTTCTGACCATACATTGCCAAACCAGTTCAGAAGACCCCTATGAGCCTGCATTGTTTGCTCCTGTGCTATCTGTCCTGAATCCTTGTGTTGCTCTCGAACTAGGTCTGTGGTTTAAACAATAAAAAACAATTAATGGTGGAAAAGTGCTTCTACGTACATGCCTTTTATACTTGGATAAGATTCTTACTTTTTCTCACTTACAACTCTGCCAGTATAGGTTTAATAAAAGGGTCTAAAAAGATCATCTATGTGAGCAGCCTGTTTTATGAATTGAAGTCATTGGGCCTCATTACGAGTCCAGCGGTAACCGTGCCTGAAATTCCGGCAGGTTACCGCCGGACTCGTATTACCATTCCGCCTCCGTGATTCCCGGAATTACCGGGGCATTACGACCCTGGTGACCCGGGAATTCTGGAGGCAGAATTCGGTAAATCCCCATTCCCATGAAGTCCAATAGTCCAATAGGACTCTATGGGAATGGGGCAGTGGAAACACCGGCACCATGCTGTCATGGTGCTAGTGTTTCCACATCCGCCTGCAGGCGGGAGGTGTTAAACTCGCCAGGTCAGACCTGGCGGGAATGACACCTCCCGTCTGCAGGACTCAAGATCAGTCGGTCCGGAAACAATGGTAGCGGCAGGTTTACCGCCACTGTTATTTCCGGACCGACGGACTCGTAATGAGGCCCATTGTATTATCTCTCTACAAGTCTGAAATTAAATAACTATTTAGGATGCTTTTAAATATAGGATATACAATGTAACTTATCATGCACAAGGCACCTTTAAACCATTTTTCAAACTGCCTGGACCTAGGAATTCTATCAATGTTAGTCCTGCTAATCTGGTGGGTAATTTGGAGCCTTTATTTACATTGTTATTGTCTGTGTCCTAAAAAATATTGCATCCTATCCCCTTCAAATTCATTCAAAGCCTTTAACCACAGCATGGGGACATGACCATTATTTTGTGGCTTCATAGAAATAGAGAAAAGAGGGCATATTCATGACAGGGGCCTGAGTGAACATTCTCCATGCAGATCCCCATTCTGATCTGAGCTGGTTTTAGTAGCCTGTTGGGTGAGATAAACAGCTTCAAGTTCTGGGGTCTATGGTTAGAATGCCAGAGAGACAGTGTGGAGTAGTTTAGTAGATGCAGTGTTACTCTCATGTATACTATAGAAGACACTAGTGGTGGGTCACTGGATTAGACTATCCTGGGCCATTTCCCCCTCCCATGCAAGGGAGACTGCTGTCTGAATGAGGAATTGCCTTGAGCAAGATTGCAGCTGCAGTGGTAAGCATTGGTGATCGGTGCTGGAGGAGATTTGATGGGCTTGTGTCCTGGGGCCACTCACAGGAGAATATCTGCTTCCTGACCCCTGATTGATGGAGTTGATGAGCGCTACCAGCACGGGCAGTTGTCAGCATCCACTACAGTTTCTAGAAAACTATGACTAACCACACAAGTAAGGAGGCAGCCTGTCATATGTGTACTTTAGGTGTTGGCCCATGGCTCCAAATAAACAGACATCTGCATTGTACCTAACCTTCAGCACACTTTCTGTTCTTGGGCACTGAAGCATCACAAGCCACCTGATGGCTGTGCATGTTAAAGATAATTTTTATAGCAGCGCCAAACCCACTGTTGAACTACTGGAAAATAGGATCTACATTCATTGACTGTTCACATCGAGGTCTCCAGCATTGACCCCCATTGATCATGATTCAATCATGGATGATAGACAATAGTCTTGCTCTTAATGTCTCCAGATAGAGTTGTTAAGAACAGGTACTGCAGCCCATCACAAATACTGGGAGTTCCTTACAGCTGGCTGCTCTATTACTACGCTTAAGGACGCTGGGGGCCCGTTTCTCATCTTGGCCTAGTGAGCGTGCTAAATAGGGGATTATTTAACGAAAATGCTGCCGAGAACACAGTTCCTATACACCAAAGTGAGCAGCTTCAATATTGCAGGATGTTGAAGCTGCTTACTGTGGTGTATAGGAAGTGTTCATATACACCCGTGTGGTCTATATGAACACTTTCATTTAAAGCAAGCAGCTTCAAGGTTGCATCCTGCAACATTGAAGCTACTCGCTTTGGTGTAAATGAAAGTGTTCATATACACTTGTGCGGTGTATATGAACACTTTCATTTACACCAAAGCGAGCAGCTTCAACATTGCAGGATGCAACGTTGTAGCTGCTCGCTTTGGTGTAAATGAAAGTGTTCATATACACCCGTGTGTTGTATATGAACACTTTCATGTACACCAAAGCAAGCAGCTTCAACGTTGCAGCAACGTTGAAGCTGCTTGCTTTGGTGTACATGAAAGTGTCCATATACGACACGGGTGTGTGGACACTTCCATTTACACCAAACAAGGCTTCTTGTGGCACTCCTCCAGTTTAACGGCACGAAAAGGGTACCGTAAATGTGCGCTAGTTCAGCGCACATATTAAACTGGAGGAGTGCCACAAGAATAGGCTTCCAAAAAGCCAGTTTACGAATGTGGGGGTTGCTAGGTAGGTTTGCAACCTATCCTAGCAACCACCACATGCATCCGAAAGTGGCACATTCCTTCCGACTTCGGAAGAATGCGCCACCTTCAGAATAGGTCTTAAATACCGAAAAGGTTGTTAATCCTTTTAACGTCCTTTTCGGTACATAACATCTACATGAGAATCGGGCCCTGGGTGTTGTCTTTGATCAAGAACTTAATATGAAGGTGCATGTTAACAGTCTTGCCTCTTCCTCGTCTTATTATGTTAAGTTGTTCACTCAATTTAGACCTTTGATGACCGATGACAACAGCATGACTATTACTAGAGCAATTTTTAGCTCAAAAATAGACTACTGTGCAAGTGTGTTGAAGGGCATCGGGAAAGGAGCACCCACCAAACCTCAGACCATTCAAAACAGCAATGTTCGGGCAGTAGTAGGTCTAGGTAAAAGAGCTCACTTCTCTGAACTAGGAGAGTGCTTCATTGGCTTCCAGTTGACACCAGGATCACCTTTTGTCTGCTCTCCTTAACACATAATTGCTTGAAGAGCCTTAGCCCATCATATCTTTCAAACAGGCTGTCCTAGTTTCTGGCTCGTAGAGCATTGTGATCTAACAGCACCCACCTTCTTAGCACGCCCAAAGCTAAATAGATCATGGTCAATCAGGGAGGATTTCAGTATATCACTCACAAATGCCGAATTTAGGGCATGTGTCTCTCTTGGCTGCTTTGAACGTGGCTTAAAGACTGCGCTCTTGTATTGACGCTTCATGCTGCCTCTTTCCTAATATATGCTATCAATCTGTTTGGTATCTTTTCTGTTGTTCGTCATGTTTGTCCTGTTGGCAGTTTTATGCCTCCAGGCCATTTGTTTCAGCCCTTTACAAATAATACATAAATAAATAGAGTACAAATATTCACTATTTTGTGTGACTCCTCCTAAGTACTGGCCAATCGAGTGAATCAGCAGGAAGTGACATGCTTAGGTAAGTACACAGTATCTACACTGAGTAGAGATAAAGCCAAAATAATATTGACACCAGGCCATAAAGTAAGAGTTTAAGAAAGAAACACTAAAAGGAGAGCCCCTTTTATCATCTGAACATCGAGGCCATTGGCTTTAAATTAAATGGAAGCACCCTCATGACTAAGGCATGATGACCCTCATTATGTTGACTTGCATTATAGAAGAGCCTATCTTGTGTGCTAAAGCTCATATTCCCAGAAGCACTGACAAGAATGCTAGTACAATCAAACCATCACCTGGACTATCCTTGGAAACAGTTCTGCTCTAAGCATCCCAGAGATGCATAACAGATTTCATTATATATCAGTATGACACTGACTGACTGTGCATGTACGAGTTATCTGGATACCAGAGTCAGACAAGCTTCTTTCACAGGCCCACACACACAGCACAAGTCCGAAAACAGGCAGATCGGCTGCAGCTGCCTGGAGTGCGCTGCAGACGGATGATGATGAATGTATCTCAGCTCGGGAGGCTCTGCTTTGGACCGAGGGCAGCCAGAGCCAGCTGTGCCGTGGGCACAGACAAGCCATTAATTGTCTCCAAAGAGAGATGCTGCAGTCGCAACATTAGTCACTGTGACACATCTGATAGCTGTAACTTACTCAGCTCGGACTGTCGCAAGACCCGATATTTGTGCAATTACTTGGTCTTTTGTAGCCAGTTGGATGGAGGTATGGGTGGTGCCGCAGCAACTCTGGGCCTGCCGCAGAAAACCTGGAGACTCCACGCTCTTCCCCAGAGACCTGGAGAAGAGTATACAAATCCAGAATCTCTGGGCTAAACCCAAAGACTAGGCGGGTCTGGTGGGTGGAGGAGTGGAAGGCAGCTTTCGGTTTGCAGAAATGTGAATGGAAGGGAACCATATTCTGCAGACTTTCCGAAGTTGTGCTCTGTATATCCCCTTTGTGCGGGGGTTCGTCCAATAGGTAGCTGTTGAACCAAACAGTGCCAAGTAAACTGGGTCGCACTCAAGATTTGAATGTTCTTGGGAAAAACTGAGAGCGCTGGAAAGTAGTATTTATAGGTGGCAACTTTGACAAAAGGCTCCAGGTACATCCACACCTGCCTACATTTGAAAATCAAAAACTCTGAGATTTGTCAAGTGATGCCAGTTGATACTCTGCCCAAATTTGCTTACGGCTCTTCAGCAAAAGTAAAACAAAAAGAAATCCCAACACTGGCTGGATGATGGGTGAGGTTATTGTGTAGAATTATATCAGCATTCCTCCTTGCCTCATCCCACTCCTAAAATGTCCAATATTAAACCAATGCCAAATAAACAGTCAGCATATGAACAAGTATACAACCCTACAAAATGCCCCCAAAGTAGCTTATTGCATTATTTTACAAAGCATACCACTTGTGATATTTTATTTATATTGCACTCGTACACAAGTGTTTCAGAGCGCGACAAGGCAAGGGAGGCTAACAGGGGAGAACAAAACAAAGATCTTATTAGGCCCAGTGACATTGAGAACGTGCAAGTGCATTCGCAACAGCACCCGTACATATCCATCCATACATTACAGAAACATGCATGCATTGTCTGATAAATATCTGAATCATGTGTACTTCTTAAATTCTTGCTGCACCCCCAAAATACTTTTGCAGCCTTATGAAACGATCTTGTAAGGGCAGCCTTGGCACAAGGATTTCCCTAAGAACTCAAAATATTTATTTATAAGGTTAACAACTATGTGACCAACTAGCACGAGCATTCTGAATTTCAGCTAGAGTGGAAGATACATGCAGGACCATCCCAATCTATGTTAATACTCAAAATATCAGAGTTTTGAGACCCTGTATCTGAATTGAGAGAGGCCTGTAAATGGCAAGTTTCTGTTGCAGGTAATCTCTGTCAGATTTCCCAAACGTTCATAACTGCGCATGTCATCCTACAATGCAATTTAGGATTGTGGTCGTTTGAGGCAGGATGTTTGGAGTGCAACATAATCAAGTCAAAAAACATCATCACCCCCGTACACACACACACACAATTATATGGAGACATTGATGTCCTATTTGTAACACACAGGCTTAAAGGGAGAATTTATAATCCTCATTATCAAACAGCATCACTTTGGGGACTTTAATCCTATTTGCACACACCATCTTTGTGAGAACCGGAAAATCAGTATCATGACACATAGGGCCTCATTACAAGGACGGCGGTAAGGGTTAACGGTCTGCTTTTTGCAGGCGTTAAAACCCAACCCGCAAAGGGACCTTGGTGCTAATTACGGCACCGCAAATTTGCGGTACCGTAATTAGCACCTTCCCCATTCCCATTATGCCCTATGGGGCAAAAATGGGAATGGGGAAGGGCAATGGTGGAAGGGGGAATTACCACCCCACCAACCTTGGAGTAGGGCGGTAATTCCCCCTTCCGCCAAGGCGGTGCCGGTAATTTACCGGCATGGACCAAGGGCCTCATTTCACGGTAGGCGGTAAGGGTTTACCGGTACTGGTATTTTACCGGTACCGGTAAATCCTTACCGCCTTACTACGAGGTCCCTTTGCGGGTTGGGGATTTTAACGCCTGCTTTTTGCAGGCGTTAAAAACCAACCCGCAAAGGGACCCAGGGAGCTAATTACGGTACCGCAATTTGCGGTGCCGTAATTAGCGCCTTCCCCATTCCCATTATGCCCTATGGGCCAAAAATGGGAATGGGAATGGGAAAGGGCAATGGTGGAAGGGGGAATTACCGCCCCTCCAACCTTGGAATGGGGTGGTAATTCCCCTTTCCACCAAGGCGGTGCCGGTATTTTACCGGCATGAACCATGGCGCTAATTGCGCCATGGTTCACCGCCTACCGTGTAATGAGGCCCATAACCTTTTTTGGGACTATAACATCACCAACATCACACACCAGGGGCCTCATTACAACCCAGGCGTTAAGGGTTTAACGGCGCCGTCGGCGCCGTTAACACTTAATGCCTGATTACCATTTTAACGCTTGCTTTTAGCAGGCGTTAAAATGCAAGGCGCTAACCCGCCTTGGTGCTAATTATGGCACCGTAATTTACGGTGCCGTAATTAGCGCCTTCCCCACTCCCATTATGCCCAATGGGGCAAAAATGGGAATGGGGAAGGGCAAATGGGGAATGGGGATTTACTGCCCCACTCACCTTGGAATGGGGCGGTAAATCCGCCATCCACCATGGTGTAAATGCAGTTTACACCATGGTGGTGAAGTAGGGAACTTACCGCCTGGGTTGTAATGAGGCCCCATATCTGTGGGAACTATAACATGTACATCACACACCATGTGAGGACCTGGGCATTAGTATCAAGATATACAATATATATTGATACTTCAGCATCACCAACATCAAACACCATCTCTCTGGGGACTTTAACATCAACATAATCACACACTGGGCCTCATTACGACCCAGGCGGAGGACCATGGTGCTAATAGCACCATGGTCCATGCCGGTAACTTACCGACTCCGCCATGGAGAAAGGTGGAATTACCACCCCATTACTAGGTTGGCGGGGCGGTAATTCCCCCTTCCTCCATGGCCCTTCCCCATTCCAATTTTTGCCCCATAAGGCTCAATAGGAATGGGGAAGGTGCTAAGTACGGTACCGCAAATTGCGGTACCGTACTTAGCACCAAGGTCCCTTTGCGGGTCCCTACTTTAACGGCTGGTAAAACCAGCCATTAAGGTCGGGTCCCGCAAAGGGACCTCGTAATCAGGTGCTAAGTGTTTAACGGCGCAGCAGCCTTTTTATGGCGCCGTTAAACGCTTAGTGCCAGGGTCGTAATGAGGCACACTATCTCTCTGGGGACTTTAATTTCATTATTATCACATACCAACACTGTGGGGACTTTAAAGTTATTATTAACACACACCATCTCTCTGCAGGCTTTAACCTCAAGATCATCACATACTATCTCTTTGGAGACTTTAATATCATTATTATCACATACCATCACTATGGGGACTTTAAAATTATTATTAACACACACCAGCTCTGTGGGGATATTGATATGATTATCACGACATGCAATCTCTTTTGGTACTTCAACATCACCAACATCAAACACCATATCTATGAGTACTTTAGCATTATGTTAATCACGCACCATCTCTGTGTGGTTTATACAACAACATAGGTATAGGGTCTTTAACATGATTATTCATACACACCATCTCTGTGAGGCACTGAAACCAGTATCAAGGCATACAATCTCTATTGGGACTTCAATATCAAACACCATTTCAATGGGGACTATGACATCAAGATAATCACACACCATCTCTCTGGGGACTTTGCTATCATTATTAAAACATACCATCTCTGTGGGGACTTTAACCATCAAGGTAATCACACACAATCTCTCTGGGGACTTTGCTATCATTATTAACACATACCATCTTTGTGGGGACTTAAACCATCAAGATATTCACACACCATCTCTCTGGGGACTTTAACCTCAAGATAATCACACTCTAGCCCACATTACAGGTTTGCCGGTTAAACCCGCTGGTAGGCGGCGGGTTACCGGCAACCCTGTAGCACAGTTTCTGCTTCCTGGCATCCCGGTGCCACCGGGATATCATGGCAGGTGGCAGAACAGTACATCCCCATTCCCGTGGAGTCTGATAGGACTCTACAGGAATTGGGACACTGAAGCACTGGCACTGTTGGTAACGGTGCCGTTGCTTCAGTGAGAGGCATGCGAGTAGGGGCCTGACAACCCGGCAGGTCAGGCCTGCAGGGAGTTTGGTGGCCCCTACCGGCATTCTCATATTTTGGCGGTAAGGAAAGGGTGCCGGTACATTACTACTGGCACCCTTATTTCTGGACCACCAAACTTATAGTGAAGCCCACTATCTCTCTGGGGACTTTAATATCATTATTATCACATTCCAACACTGTGGGGACTTCGAAGTAATTATTAACACACACCATCTCTCTGGGGACTTTAACATCAAGATAATCACACACTATCTCTCTGGGGACTGTAATCTTATTATCAGGTACCAGCACTGTGGGGACTTCAACGTTATTATTGACACACAGCATCTCTCTGGGGGAGTTAACATCAAGATCATCACACACTATCTCTCTGGGGACTTTAATATCATTATTATCACATAGCATCACTGTGGGGACTTTAAAGTTCTTATTAACACACACCAGCTCTTCAGGGACTTTAACATGATTATCACACACTGTCATTGTGAGGATATGGATATCATTATCATGACATACAACCTCTTTTGGTACTTCACCATCACCAACATCAAACACCATATCTATGGGTACTTTATCATTATGTTAATCATGCACCATCTCTGTGTGGTTTACAAAACGACATAGGTATAGGGTCTTTAACATGATTATTCATACACACCATCTCTGTGAGGATCTGAAACCAGTATCAAGGCATACGATCTCTAGTGGGACTTCAAAATTACCAACATCAAACACCATTTCAATGAGGACTGTAACATCTTCGTCATCAGACCAATCAAAGAGAGTAGATGTGTTTCGGTGGACAAGATGGTGACTGTGAAACAATGATACCTGTATTCAAATCACTGCCTCCTCACTTGACCACAGGTGTGATCCCGAGTCATTCACCTAAGTATTCTCTGCCCCAGTTCTCTTTCTTTTCTGACACATTTGGGGTGTTTTAAAATATAGAATAATGCCAGATTGAGCACGTTTTTAAGTGAGCTTCTTATGGAAAAACAATACCATTACCATACATCTATTGTGCATTCCACTGGTATGGGTAGGTACTCATATATAGAAATAGAGCTACGTATTTTACAAAGATTTCTATGAAACAAACATTTAGCTATTTGCATAGGGAAAAATTAAATTCCAAATAAGAAGAATTAAGTCCTCACAAGGATGGTAACACGCGTTCAGGTCCCCACAGTGATGGTAACGCACACGCAATTAAAAATTAGCATTTTTGCACATTTGAAGGGGGAGGAGGGGTGGGGGGAGTGTGTGTGTGTGTGTGTGTGTGTGTGTTTTGTGGCCTAATCAAAGCATTGTTCCTTGTGTTCTGTTAGCCTAAACATGAAGCCTTATGCTAAATGGGGCTATTTGCCTTGTAGCAGCATGCTTCTCTTCACAGTGACTTTTGCAGCTTATATTTTCATGCAGGTTTGGGATGATGGATACATTATCATCTCCTTGTACACTAAAATTCCACAAGATGTAAAACTCAGTATGGTAAAGTAGAAGAGAAGGGGGTCCCACACCCAATTCATTTATAATGTGGTGCACAGAGTTGTCTCTAACCAAGAAAATGTTTAATAACACATTTTTCCACCAAATTCATGGCATGGCAATGGGCTCGGCCATAGCCCCTACAATGGCAAATCTCTACCTAGAAAGCCTAGAAATGACTAAAATCGTGTCCGAAGATAATCAAACACAGATGAGTTGCCTCCCAATTCACGGAAACCAAGCACAGATTTGAATATGTCCTAATGAGATGGTTACTTAGAAACCACACTGTCAGCCGAAAAATATACTGTACATCATTATGTGTCCCTGTAATTAAATGTATGTGGGAAAAACCACCTGCCACATTAAACAATGCATTTCTGAGCATAGATCATAAATCTGGTAGAGCATAACACCAAGATGGAACATACAAAGACCTGCACTGGTTTTGGTCCTACAGTCTACAAGAACGAACCCACGAGGTGGTAACATGGTGTTGCTGCTGCATAAATTAAAGCAAAGATGGATTTATTGTATAAATACAGTGAATCAAGGACTGCATATTTCAGTTGAGCAGAACATACTGATATTTACTGAAGGTGTGTGACATTTATCCAGAGAGGGTCTCATGCCTGGGAGAAGGCACAGTTGCAGTATCTGGGTGGAGTTAGGCCTTATACAAAACAACTACACATTTATGTTGAAGCGGGCATTTCTTCTTGCTCTCCCTGTTATTAGATTCGGACTGGGAAGAGAACAGAATAGTGTATTTTGCACCTCTAGCATGAGAGGGTCGTAGCCGATCTCTGACATGTTTTCCATGCATGAATTGATATTTTTTCATACATTTTTGCACCAGTAGGCATGAGCATTTCCTGCTTTTTTGAATGGATCTTGTCCTGATTTCTTAAGTGGATGATGTCTTCAAGACCTTGCATGGCACAGAAGAGATCATTTACTCGAACAGCAAGCTTGTGCGAACACCTTTTCTAATCTCCGTTAACCGGTCACAGTCAGTCCATTGTCTATGTCGGTACACTTTCCATGGCTAGAAACGCACGCATTTTAATTCAGCACCCACAAGTACTTCTGTTAACAACGATTCCCCTGGTTGCAGTCTGCACGCCGAGGTAAGCCACTGGTTCAGCCCAAGATTTTTACATCTGGGCGGAGTACAATATTTGTAGTAAAGTGGACCTATAGAAATGCACACAGTTATATTCAAGGGAGCGGGCACCGTATTGTTAAACAGAGCATGGCTATTTTGTCTTGGTTTTTCTTTTTACTTCTTTAGGCGCAGTGGAGTCCCGCTCTACAGCGTCACCAGTGAGATGAACGAGAAGCCGCCTTCAAGTGCCCGCTATCTGGACCCTAGGAGTCAGAGCATATAAATAGGGGCAAGTGAGGACCACGATTAGCCTGACATTAGACACAGAGAGTGCAAGGGTAGAACATCAATATAAGGGGAACATTTCCCTCCTTTTCTGGATATCCTCCTGAGACTGACGGAAAGCATTATCCACAGCAGAAGACAGGAAGTGGTCCACACACAGGGCAAATGTAAGCATCAGTATTGTGTAAGTAATGGGAGTCACAATAGCACACTAGCTGTAGTGATCAGTGTTGTGTCTGTGTAAAGATAAGTGCCATTAGGTGGGTTCATTTTCAAGTGAAACAGTCACCTGAGCATGATAAATCACAATATACAAGGTCCAGAGCTCAATCATTTCCGGTATGTACCTTGTTTTTCATAGATATGAGATAACAATTCTGAAATCATTCATTCTAGACATACATGGAGAAGTGAAGACAGAACTTGTTTTTGATGGAAACTATTTGGGTTTGATTTATAGATAGCTACGAGTGCACAATAGACTAAGCAGTGGGGCATAGTACAGCATCCACTACTGTCCCGAGGAAGGCTGGATTACCAAAGGGCCACAGTGAAAGGCTCATAGGTTCTAGCTGAAACACGTGCTGATGACTTTTTTGTTGCTGAGCAATAGACACATTGTTAAAAAGCAATTAGGTATAATGAAATATGGAAAACAAATTGTTAGTGTAAAGCCCTGATCAATTAAAAGGGCTTATGTATATAAAATATTTACAATTGTGTGGTGTGGTGAGATTGAGATGATGCATGATTAGTGTGGTGTGGATGTACTCACGCAAAGGTTGAGCAAGAAATGACGGTCACAATGAAATGTATTTCTAATGTTGCACATTACGGCAAGGTGGCAATTTATATTTCAAAAATAAAATGATGTATTCATCAAAAATGAAGTTGTGAGATTAGAAGTTAATCTGATATGTTCTGTTTACCATAGTTGGTCTTGATATTTTTGTGTTAGATTACAGTTACCCACAGGGTGATCCGGACCATACCAGGTTCCCTTATATAGTAGAGATTGTCATTACGGTCTGCCATATACACAAATGGCGTGAAGTCGAACGCAAGCATGCACAGATTGACATACGGTGACCAGGAACCCCGATGTGTGCAATTACTAGATGAAGACAAACATTAGTAAGTGGTCTTTGTGCTGTCAACGTTCCGTGTCTAGTAATACCGCACACAGGAATATAGATGACTGATACAAGTACCAAGTGAGCTAATCATAGGTATATGGCTTCTGTCTCCTCAGATAGAAATATGGAGAAATAACTCTTCATACTGCACCCCAGTTAGTAATCAAATAAGGGCTCGAGCTAAGCATATAAAATAGACCTTTACTTACATTTATGGTCATTCTGAGACATGCTGTAAGAATTACAAACAGCCAACTAATGACAACTTTTTTGTGTGTTTTTTGTGATGCAGGGAGGAACAATAACAATACCAAACCACATCCTTCAATTAACTAAGTGTCAAGTAAAATTGTTGTTTGAGGAGACTTTTTTATAAAGTGCTCTAATTATCCTTTGGCTCCACTGTCAGAGTAGTACACATTGTCATAGATACACAAATCCCCTGAATAATTTCCCAAGATTCATAACAGTGATTTAGGAAAGAGGGATGGTGTGTTAAATAATCTTTTTCACCCCTATTTATAAGGTGTGCAACATAAGTAATTCTATGTTCACTTAGGGTGGTTTTGAACAAGCAATACAATAAGCATAAACCTTCAACACTGTGCATATATCAACACTGTGCATATATCAATTGTTAGTCTGTCTAAATTGTGCTGTTTTCTACACTCTTTATGTATGAGCTGTTCAAATTTTTGAAGAGGATGATTTATTTTGTAATGTTTTATCTAACACATGTTACCCATGTGAGAGATATTTTGTACTTGCTGATTTGCGTAAAGATAACCAGTTTTGAAGTCTTCTAGAGATACATATTTTTCATAATAATAATACAATTAAATTTATTTTAGGGTCCAGAGAGAGGTAATTGTATTATTTTTCTCGCTTGAATTGTGTTGTTCCTTGCGTCACAAATAAGCATGGACAAATTGATACACAAATTCTGTTTCATTTTTGTTTTGGTTATTGTAAAACCAGGATTGCCCTTGAAACATTCTAGCCTGGTGTCCCACCTTGTGTGAATAGAATAAATGTGCCTATATTCTCATACTCCCCTACATTCCCCTCTTTCATCCCTTGAAGGATGAATGTTTCTCTAAATTCTTCATAGATTGCTTCTTCTTCTGGCCACTCATAGACACTCCTGGGTATCCAGATTTTCCAAACATCTCTTATATTCCAAGCATGTATGATATCAACCCAAGGGATGCATTGCAAATAGTTATGGGCCACTTTAAAGTGGTATAAATATAACACTCAAGACAGTCGGTAGGGTTGTCGCGTTGGACCAAAGGGTATTGTCAGGGTAAATGTGTGTGATAACTGATATATGCACCAGAATAATACCAAGAAAATGAGGATAGGAAACAAAATTTGAAAAATGTTGGTTAGCCAACGTGGCATCCACAATGTAAACAGCATTAGCCAGTCATCTTTTGTATCAATTCCTCCTTCCTTGTTTGTGTCCATTTTCAATTGGGTGATCTGCTTGATAGCTACGGTTAATGTTCACTTACCCGCTTCATTGGGAGGGACATAGGTACTGCAAGAGCTACCAACTTTTTAGCAGATCACACCCTCCATTGCTGTGAGAAGGTTGAGCACCTTGCAGTTTTGGAGTGCTACGAACCTGAGGGCACAGAGCTTCACACGTACTGCATTTAGTCTGTGTTCTGTTGCATTGGAGAGTTCCATCAAGTTCCAGCAGAGCAGCAGCAGCCATTTGGAGTTTGTGGCTACTTGTATTCTTGGTGCAAGCAATGAGGTAAAAATTACTTCTATTTTGCTGAGCAGGCGGTACTGCAACTGTATCTTTTCTAATGCTTCATCAGCTTCCTTTGATAAGTAACCTTTCTTGGCACACTAGATGAACCAAAAGACCTACATTCATTGGAGGCTGTTCAGAAGATTGGGCTTCCTTTCTGGGCTTTTACATGTGATGTGCATGGATAACCATCACTGGTGCTTGTAGGGTAACAAGGAATCAAAGAACACTCCAAGATTCTGGCAAATAGTATTAGGCTTTTGACACACATTGACAGAGTGTGTCCATTATCGTGGAGGTGCCTTGGTTCAATGCTGGCATCTGGTAGGTTTGGTTGCAATTTGAGTTGACGCTAATAGGCACACTGCCTATGTCTCTGAAACAGAATGAAGATCGAGGGAGTTTCTGTACTTTTACAGGTTGTTAATGTTGATGCAGACTTGTCAATTTGCTAAAATGCAGTAAAATGCAACATAGTTCATCTGTTTGCTTCACTTCATCTTCTGTAAATTCCATTAGCACCTCAGCTTTGAATTCTGCCTGGCACTTTATCCAGTGCTTATTGCAAAATGTTGCTCCTTCTACTACCATTAGTGGTCTTTCTGGTCACTGTGTGCCTTCTTGCTTTCCCATCTTTACACATTCTTCTGCTGAGCATTTCTGCATTCTAATTTATGATGTGTGTCCCTGAAAGTGGCTCTGATCTTTGCAGGTTACTAAATGTGCAAAAGAACTGTGCCTCTAAAGTTGCCCCCTCCTGTGATAGGAACAGTCTAGGGGTGCCAACCACATGTGAGATAGGTCCACAAATATAACATGATTAATTTACCTGGGCCCTAGTAAACTCTTTCATAAGGTTGTACAACATATTTGTGCCATCTGAGTGAGGATCATCTACCACTCCACTTGTGTCTTTTCTTACTTGTCTTCTATATCTAATCATAACATTATTCCTAAATGCAAATATATTTTCTACTTGTGTACCATGTTGCTTAATACCTCTATGTCCTAATCTTAATAGTTCTGATAAAAAGGATAGAAAGGAGAGAGAAAAATAGACATGTCCCTATTAACAAATGTATTCCTATTTCGATGACTATTTTCTTTAACTTCTTGCATATTGATACTTGCACTTGTTGGGGCTATGTCCAAAGGGCCTCACTTTCATCGTATATTTGTTCTTGCAGTCAGTAAAAACATTCTACATTTGTTTGTTTTGGTGTTGGAGGCTGGTGTTGAGTCTCTGTGCTTTTGTCTTTTCGCAAGTCAGTTAGATGCACCCAGGCGTGACAATTTTTGAATTTTGCATCCATTGGGGTCGAAATAATCCACTTCATATGGCCCTGTGTACCTGGGCTCACACCATTTACCTAGGTGGTGTCTTGCATAATCCTTGTTACCACGTTGTAGCTGAAGAGGTTCTTCTGTTGTGGTGTCTTGTTGATCCATTGGGGCCCTTTTCTCTGTCATGCTGTTTATCTGTGAAGAAATTAACTTTGCACAGGTTAACATGTTCTTGAGATACACACGCAACACTTCTCCCAATAAGACTGCAATGTGATGAGCATCTGAAACTGTTTGTGAAGGTACTGCTGGGGCAAACAGTCCCCTCCCCTGCCAGTCACAACCGCATGGGGTGTGAGGTGGTGTCTTTTCTAGGCAGAATTTGTAAGCTGAATAGGGCTAGGGGCAGGCAGTGGAGCCAACTCCTTTTGAGGGTGTCACAGAGTTTGTCCAATTTTGAGTTCAGGGGAAAATGTATTCTCTACCACTCAGTTTGCTTGTAGGTGGTAAGCAATATGCAGCGTGTGCCTTATTCCTAATAATTAAATAACCTCTGCCAGGAATTAAATACTAAAGTGGAGACCATTATCTGACCTCAATGTCTCGCAGATACCCCATCTATGGAACACTTCCCTTACTAGGAATCTTGTAGCCGATACAGCATCTGCATTGACACATGGCCCTGTGTCTATCCACCAGGAGTATGGGCAAACTACCACCAGTACATACCTTTAAGTGTTGCAAAGATTCAACATAAATGTGTAGTCTATGTGAAGTTCTTTGAATGGCCCTGTAGGGTGAAGCAATACTCCCATCAATGTCTTGAGTGTGTGTCTTGGATGAAATATGTGACATTTAGTGCAGTTGCCCACAAATTCCGGCTAGATTTGACATGAACCAGTCGTCACTTATGTCAGCAGCAATGTGCTGATTTGGTGCATGTGTGGAGTAATAGAGCTGCTCTAGTGCAATGTTTAATAACCCTATGGGCATGACAACATCACATGTGCTTTTATGTCTCCAAACAATGTTGGTAAGTGATAGTGTGCACCCTCTCTTTATCCATAAAGATGTGTCCTCTGCTGGGGTTCTTTCCTGAAGTTCTATTATATGTTCTTTTGATAATACACTGTATGCTTCTGGTAACCCTCTCTGCGGGCATATAAGCCGAGTGACGCTAAGACTGTTCCTTTAGAGTGTGCTGTACACGTTATGATGGATACATGTACTGGGCCTTTCAGTGCTTTATTTAATCTAGCTAGCAAAATCGCATGCTGGACTGGGGCCCCGTCTGCTCGTCTGTATCCCCTCGTCTTCCATCGTGATAACCATGAGTGTACTCTAGATGTCATGCATGCAGAATCAGTGTATATGGTATGCTGATATTTCTAAGGTTTCCATGAGTGCAATACGTTCTGATGTTTGTGCTGAATAATGTCAGGGTAGTCTCTGCTGCATCACTATCTGAAATTCCTCTTCTTGACTCTTCGCCTATTTCACTACTGATGCACCCGTGTGCCTTTTACCACTTTCCTGATCTATGCTCGATGACCCATCTACAAAGAGTATTTCTCCTGTATCAATGGAGTCTTCAATGATCCTGCTGAACTCATCCGATTCTCCCTCATATACTGCACAATCATGGACTTTATCTTCTGGTCCAACTGGTTTGACAATGTAAGTTGCTGAGTTAAGTGGCATCTCATGATGGTGATAGCTGGCTTTGTCAGAATTACATCAGACCCAGTTTCTCTCTGTGTCGTGAGTGTGGACTTGTTTCTCTTGAGTATGGAGAAGACTGCATGCTCAAAATATAAGGTGAGTGGACACCCCATGTCAATTGTAGCAGACCTCTGTACTGCAGATTTAGCTGCTGATAATGCTTGCTAACATGGAAATGGTACTTACATTACTGGGTCTAGGAGGCCACTGTACTTTGCCAACGTGTTATGTTTCTGTGATGATGGTTGTATCAGTACTGCTGCCATTACTCGGCCATTTGAATGTGGAAATAAAAATAACTGATTTTTGTAATCTAGTGTTGCTAGTACAGGTGCGCTCCTGATTGCTATGTTGATGTCTTCAAAGCTTTCTGCAATAAGGGTCTAACATGTATTGAGTAATCAAATACCCATGTGCGGCAATAGTTGCATAAACCCAAGAATTGTTGCATTTCTCTGATTGTGTTGGACTGTGGTGTGTTTCTCATTGCTTTGGCTCTGTCTGGGCTTATCTTCCTTCCTGTCTCTGATAAGATGTGAACCAACTATAGCACTTCTTTCTGGCAGTAATGTAATTTTTATCTGTCCATCTTGAATCCTTTGTCTGCTAACATTGTTAGGCACTGTATTGTGGCATGCCTGCACTGCTGCACACGAGTAAGTCATCTACATACTGTAGTAGTGTACTGTCCATGTTGATGTTCCGTAAGTCCATCTAGAGGACCCTGTAAAAGTGTGAAAGACACGGGGGCATTCACAGTACCCCTGGGGCAGCCTAGTGTTTTGGAATCGCTTTCCACAATCTGAAAAAGACTGTCAAGTACTGCAATCTGGGTGCAATGATATGGTGAAGAATGCATTATTAAGATCTACTACAGAGAATTAGTCTGCATTCAAGGGTATGTTGCATAGTATCAATGCAGGGTTTTGTACTAGTGGATATTCTGCATCCACTATGTCATTTAGAGTGCAGAGATCCTGTATAAATCTCCATGATCCCCAATTGCTTTCTTCAATGGGTATATAGCTGTGTTGGAAGGTGACTATGAAGGTATGCATGTGCCTTAGTCAAGCAAAGTTTTGATTGTAGCATGAATTCCTTCATCTGCTTCTTTGGACATTGGCTATTGCTTTACACTAGGAAGTATGGCACAGAGTTTGAGTTTGATTTTCACTCCCCCTATGTTGGTCAGTGGCCCTATGTCATGTGGGTTGTGTTACGCTCACCTGGTTCCCACGGGGGCGTCGACCGGAACTGGGCCGCTGTTGTTTCCACCAGCATGACGTGTAGCGCCGAGATGACTGACTGGACTGGCCCGCTCAGCCTAGTTTGTCTGGCTCGCAGGAATATTCTTCTGCAAAGGAGAAGAGGAATTAACCACCCGTGGAATTGAGTGTCAACCCACCTTCCCCACTCCCGTTGTCTTCCCACAGATCACTCTTGATGTCCCCTCCTTAGTCTCACCTGATGGTTTGGAAGGATGAGCTCTCCATCCTGCGTCGACCGCAGGGGCGCGTTGATGACCAGTTACTTCACTGGCGTAGAGGAATTGGTGAGTCCCAGTATTGACTCTACAGTCCAATTGTTCATTAGAGTTCAAATGTCTGATCTTCACTCTGTCCGATTCCTTGCAGGCTGCCGATTAATCCACTCGAAGATTTCCAAATGGCAATTGGTAAGATTCAGGTAAGTCTATTGTGGTTTTCCCCTTAGGGGCTGGGGTACGGCGATGAAGCAGAGTTGACTGCGCCGACCTGAGATGAGGTGAGTACCCCCCGTGGTAAATCAGGTAAGTCCTTGGGGGTAGCTTGTATAGCCTTAGAGAGTCCCCTTGCTCATCTTGCTGTCTTTGTATCCTTAGGTGTCGGAGGATGGCCGCGAGATGGAGAGAGCGTGATGGAATGCTGAAGTACCGCCAAGCAGGTGAATTCAGCGCGGCGCCGTAGGAATGCGAAGTGATGCTTCAAAGACTTCTGTCTTTCAGCTCCGTGGCGAAATGGATCAGGATTCAGGTAAGGATTAAAGTTAAAACTCCTGTTCTAACCTTTATCCTTCTTTTCTTCTTGTTTCAGGAGTCCCAGGACTGAAGCGGGCGTGGCTGAAGACTGGAGCTGCTGAAAACACGGTGAGCGTTACGCTGCAGCAAGCAGAATAACGTGAAACATGTGTGGCTGTCCGGGCGTGGTTTAAATAGCCTTGGAAGAAGATCCAGGTAGGTATTCTTCCACAGCCCCACCCAAGTAACAAAATAGTCCCTTCAGTAAAATAGTCCCTCCTAAGCCTCATTTGGCTTGAGTCTTCATGCAGCATGGTCTGCCTCAGGTGAGTATGCAGCATGGTCTGCTTCAGGTAAGTTATCAATAATGAGCCTGGTGCCCATGGCACCAGGACTGACTTTATCTTTATGAGCCTGGCGCCACAGGCGCCAGGACTGCACCCAAACAGCCCCTGACTGGGGCTTTTGGGCATGCTCCAAGTGGCATGATGCCTGCTTCCGGGGCTGCTGGGCCAGGTCTGGTCTTCCAGGGGCAGGCATCATGACAGCTTGCTCGTCCACAGTCGACTAGCCACTTGTGCTAAGTCCTCATGTGCTTGTGTTGGTGGTGTGGTTGCTGTCATTACTGTCTGTAGGACTTCCCTGTGTTGTATTATCAAATGACAAGGTATGCCAATTTCAAAGACTACCTACCCATTTGTGTCCAAATTCGCAAATAGCTGATCATCAGTAATTTCTTTTAATGGCAGTGTGGGGGACTATGCATAGTACACTTCTCCATTCCATCCCTTCCTCATCTGTACCTGATACCATGAGTGTGCCATTCCTCATGATTAGTATGTCAATGTGCAAGGTAAACATTGTCCCTGGGGCTTCCTCATGTGGCACTGCTGATATAAATAGGAATTCTACTTGCAGGTGAAATATCACGTTCTACATTCCTGGTAACCAGCCGATCAAAATGGTCACTGCATATGCGAATAGAGCCTAATGCAATGGTTGTGCTTGATATGTGTTGGTGCTGCAAAGTGCTTGTATTACCGTGGCTATTCTGTTATAATGCATGCGTAGTGTTGAACACACTATTCCTGTGTCAGTGAATAAAATGGTCATGTTGAGCTTTTTAAGGAGATCATTCCCTAATAGATTCACTGGTGTATCAGAACTGTACAATAATGCTGTGACTATCTCTTGATTCTCTATATGAGGGTAGGTCATTTGTGAAAGGAACCATTCCAATTGCCACAGAGAAGCCTTGAGTATCCATGCTGTAGTCTGTTAGTAGAAACTGTGCTTTCCGTACACAAGATCGGGTTGCTCCTGTGTCTACCATGAAAGTAAACATTCTGTTCCATATCTTAACCCCCACTTCGGGTTCCCTGTCTGCATTTGGAGAGATTGAGAGAACTGGGCACATAAAGGCTTGATGCGGGTTGTCCTATTGTGTATAGGTGTTGTTTCCTGAAAGATGGAAAGTATTATTGCTTATGATGCTTGCTCCAGTGTAATGTGTTAGTGTTCCCCATGGAGGGCATCCTGTTCCCACGGTACCAAAGTTGCCTGTGCCAGAACTTACTGTACAATGTTCTAAATTGCATTTGGTGTCGGATACTGTATGGGTTGTTCCTGTGTGTATCGATCCTACATTCTGGTACGGGACAGAGCCAGCAGCATACCTTGACATGGGGGCTGCAGCCTACTGTGGGGTGTAGCACCCATTGTGGTGTCCCTTGTGTGTAATAAAGAACTGTGGGTCCTCCTGGATGGTATTACATGGGGTATCTACTGCGACAATCCTTAGACATGTGTCCCATCTTCCTGCATGTCCAACATGATGCCCTGAGTCATGGTGTTAATCCTCCAAAATGTCCCCCTGTCCTTTCTGTGAGTTGCCTCGTGTCCCTACATCCCCTCCCCTATATCACCTGTTATTGTTGTTGACCTGTGAATTTACCCAGTCTGGTGATGGTCCCTCTATACTGACTTTGGCTAGCTTTTCATTACCCGTTTGGCTTCTGCCTGCTACACTTTTCTTTCAACTGATGTTTCGCCATTTTGCACTTCCACTTGCAAAATTGTACTATGTGTGACTGTATCCCTCCCCATCTCTTTGCTTCCATACCTACAATCCTATCCAGCTCTACTTTCAGCTCAGTAGATAGGCCCTTTCTTAGCACGTGGTAGAAGAATGGTATGCTCTGTTCCCACGTTTCTTCTGTCTCCTCTCGCCACAGTTCCTGAATGGACTGAATATACCATGCAGGGTTTTCATCATGTTTCATTGTTCGTGCTATTATAGCACCTACATCAGGTCTATCGGAGTGATCCCTTCTCAATGCATCCCATAAAAGGGCTCAACAATTATTAAATGGAGCACCATCATGTGCATCACTCTCTAATCGAACACCTGGGTAACCTGCTCACTCCCGAATTGTGTTTTTCTGATCTTCTATTGTGCTAGCTAATAAGCTCTTCATTTCCCCTGATTGCTAGGATAGCCCCTGCTGTATACATTTCTACTGCACTAATACATTCACCTGCTTCCCTTGAAAGAGGTGGTAACATCATGATCCATGTATTCTTGTCCATATATTGCCATGGTACATATTATGATCTGCCCACTCCTTTCTGTATCAATGGGAACTGCCTGCCCTGCTTTTGGCTATGCTGTGCTCTACACTTATTCTTCTCTCCAACCAGTGCCACTGTTGTAGCTTGTGGCCTCAATCATCTCCCCATGGAGTTCTCTCTTCCTGGTCCTCCTATGTTTCCCAATTATCCTTACCTTCTTCTGGCTCAATCTCACTTTCATTGTCATCTGTCCCATAGTCTAGACCCTGCAGTTCTGGTTGCTCAGTTTCTATTTTCACATACTTAATTACTGCCTTATGCATTTTCAACAGTACCTCTTCTGCTGCCCACGTTTCAGCATCTATTGTTAGACATAGCCCGTCCCTTCTCTTGGTTGCCCTGTGTAATTCTTCCACTGCATTGCGTATTTCTCCTTCTACATCTTTGGGTGCTTTGTTTTCTAGTTTCACTATTGCTGGATCTCGTCTACCCATGGCGCCATTGCTCTTTTCATGGGGGTTGTTTCTGAGTATTCCTGGGGTTTGTATTTAGGGTTTATGTACCCTCCGGCTGGCTTTAAAGGGTAGTTGCCTACTAAATGCATTGAAGCCAGTGCCGACTGGGTGCCTTGCTCTGTATTCGTCTAGAGCGTCAACTGCACAGGCATTGAAACCTGTGTCGATTTCATGCTGTGCAAGGGTGGGGTGGATATGCACTCGGCATTCCCCTTTTCTTTTGGGCTACTTGCATCTTCTTCATAGAGCTTCCAAAGCTCAATGTTCTCTGTCTCTTCTTTCATGTGTTTACTTTTATATGTGGAAAGTAAATGGGTGTGCATATGTGCTGTTATGTTTTTATTATGGGTTCCCTCAGCTGGCTAGGTTGTGAACATTTTCCCTTCTGTTCCTACTACCCATTCTTTTAGTATTTCCTAATTGTCTCTCTACAAGTGGGTAGTTCGCTGCACATTTGATCTAGGGGAGTGCTCATCCTTTGTCTCTTACTACAATAAACAAACCTAATCAACAGTTTTCTTTTGTGTGTCACAGTGCAGAAATCACATCTCTTTACAAGACTGGAATCAGGGGAGTTGATAAAAGACAATGATACCTTCAACAATATAACAAAGTGCTGCTCTTCTTTGTCGCACACTTAACCTCTCGTGCAAATCTCAAAAGTAGACTATGCTGCAAATCAATACCAACGTACAAAACCACACCCCCAAAATTCAGTCTCCATCCCAATCTTATTCCCTCTCAATATCTCATCAACATTCACCTCTGATCGTTCATCAACACATGTAAATTATATACAATGCAAATAAGAAAATTACAGTTCTACAATGTTCTACTATTGTCTGCCTCGCACCCCCCTGACTCTAGGCAGAGGGTACGGTCCTCGCTCACTAATGCAGGACCTCCCACTCTTATCTCTAAAGAAGCCCTTCCCCTCTCTCCTTTACTGAGGGGTGTGTTCAAATCACATGACTCACAGCAGCATTCACTCTACTTCCACATTTATACTCACTCTCTCTGTAGTTCTCATATCAGGTGCACCCGCTTGCTGGGGTCATCAAAGTCTTCCAGGCTGCTTCTCCCCTCAAAAGCCTACACTCGAGAAAGGGAGCCATGAGCTTGGAGGGGACAGGCAGGCCATTTGGTCTTTAACACCAGCCCCTGCTACCGACCTTGTAGGTGCTGCGCAGTGTTCCTTTCCCTACAGGTGAACTTCACTTGTCGCCAAAGGGCGGCAGAGGAGCCTGCCGATTTTCCAGAAGAACCTGGATTCCCTGTTTATGGGCCACCAAAATATGTATGGTATTAATAAAAGGAATCCAAAGAGCCAAAAAATGCGATGCACGAGATATGAGCAAAACAAACATTTATTGTAACTGCCACGGCAGGGAGTTATCTAGCAGACATTCAAATTCTAGTAGAGTGAGTGCATTTTACGAATTTCTTCAACATTAATTGGCTGGCATGAGTTACAGTCTATGTGCTTCTATACATTACACAATTTCTTTGGCCTGTTCTACCCATGTGGTAACAGTGGCATATATGATAGTTAGCTCATGTTCAATGACGTTATATCCCTTCTCACGCTCCATGATTGAATGGTGAGTATCAAAACATGTAACTGTCCGATTTGGTCTTCTATTGGATGTTCCAGGAGGAGCAGATGTGGAGGGGGTTGTCACGCTCACCTGATTCCCACGGAGGCGCAGGTCTGCCTTCGAGTGCTGATGCTTCTTCTATGGTGAAGCGCAGGACTCTGAAGATGGACTCACTGGCTCGCAGGAATATTCCCCTGTGCGTGAAAAGGGAGTATTACCTACTGACGGAATAATGCTCAAGCCTCCCACTCCCTTCCAACCCTCCACGATACCCTTCCTGTGAAGTCTCACCTTAGGGTCTGGAAGGATGAGTTCTCCATCCTGCTTCTGATGCAGGGGCGCGTTGAAACCCAGTTACTTCACTGGATTGAGGTTTGATAGGAGTTCAAATAAGCTTGACTATTCAGGTAAGGCGCTGTAAGAGTTCTGTAGCAAGTTCAAAAGTTCAAGCTTAATAATAATGTTCATTGTCTTATTGCAGCAAGCGCTAACGCTTATGTCTTTTTCCCCTTAGGGGCCGGGGTTCGGAATGCCGGAGATATGGCGCCGACCCGAAGTGAAACGTGCAGTTCCAGTAAATGACAGGCAAGTTCTGGATGAGCGTTCGGGTAATGTCTTTGCATTCGCTCATTCAATGTCTTTGTCTTTTTTCCCCATAGGGGCCGGGGTCCGGAATGCCAGGAAGCGGCAGGACCCGAAATGAAATGGGAATGACCCAACAGGTAAGTCTTAGAAGGAAACCGAGCTTTTCCTTTTTCCCTTCCTTCTCTCACCTTGTTTTCTTGTCTTTTCTCTCTAGGCTCTGGGAAGTGGGTGCGGATCCGGATGATCGCTGCTGAAGATGGAGGTGCCCAGGAAAGGTGAGTGAAATGCAGCGCTGCAGCGATCGAAGCGAAATGCTTTTAAAATGATGTCTTCCCTTTCAGGATCGTCGGTGTGAAGTCTTCGTGATGCAGCTTTAGCAGGTAAGGTCTTCTTTCTCTCCAATTCTCTCTTAGCAGGTGACCCAGGATGCTGACAGGCGTGGCTGAAGTCCAGAAGCAGGAGATGACACGGTGAGCGTCCAGCTGCGAGGAGCAGAACAATGCGAAGCGTGAGTTGCTGATCGGGCGTGCTTTAAATAGCTTTGGAAGAAGTTCCAGGTATGTATCCTTCCACCGATCAGGTATGTACCCTTCCCCGACCACACCCAGAGGAAAGTAGTTCCACAGGTAAAGTAGTTCCATTCAGGCTTCAAGAGGGCCTGGATGTAGCAGCATGGTCTGCAGCAGGTAAGTGCACCTTAAAACACTTGAACACATGTCTAGCTTTATGAGCCTGGCGCCTAAGGGGCCAGGACAGGGGTCCAACATGAGCCTGGCGCCTAAGGCGCCAGGACTGTGTCCAAAGGGCCCCAGATTGGGCCCGCTGGCACTTCCCTGGGGGAAATGATGCCTGCCTCTGTGGTTGCTGGGTCGGACCTGGCTCCTTGGAGGTAGGCATCATGACAGTACCCCCGCTCAAGGCCCTTCCCAAGGTTGTTCCCACTGGGGGTTTTGGCTTGTTCGGAAATCTCCGGTGGAACCTTTGTATTAATCGAGGTGCGTGAACATGGTTACTAGGCTCCCACGATCTCTCCTGAGGTCCATATCCCTTCCAGTCAACAAGATAGAAAGGTTTGGACTTTAACACCTTGGAGTCTAAAATGTCTTTAACTTCGAATTCTAATTCCCCTTCAATTTGAACTGGGTCTGAAGGCTTGGACTGTCGGGTCCCTAGTTGTACTGGCTTCAAAAGTGATGCATGAAAAACTGGATGAATACGCATGTTAAACGGTAAATCCAGTTTAAAGGCCACGGGATTGATTATAGCCTTGATGGGATAAGGTCCTATGAATCTGGGATTGAAGGTTCGCGGGCCCTTGAGGGGTAAATGTTTCATTGCTAGCCATACCTGATCTCCTACTTGGTAAGGAGGAGTTTTACTTCGGTGCAAATCAGCGTTTTCTTTATACTTTTTCTTGGCTTGCTGTAAATGAGTTGCAGCTTCTTTGAAGGCTTGGGTTATTGTGGAATGCAGATGATTTACTGCAGGCATTTCCAGGGTCAGAGGTGGATCTAGATCAGAGGTCCGAGAATGGTGACCATACAAAATATAAAAAGGAGTTTGTCCGGTTCCAGAATGCACTGAATTGTTGTATGCATATTCTGCGATCCAAAGGATGTCTTTCCAATTTAACTCGGATTGATGTAACATGCACAGAAGATATTGCTTGAGAGTCTGATTGGTTCTCTCGGTTTTTCCGTCGGTCTGGGGGTGGTGGCTGGTGGATAGCCGCACATCCATTTGTGCTAGTTGGCAACACTTCTTCCAAAAATGGGAGATAAATTGACTTCCACGATCCGAGACTAATATGGAAGGGAAACCATGTATGCAAACTATATTCTCCAGAAATTCCTTGGCCAAGGTGGAAGCTGAAGGCAAACCTTTTAAAAGGATAAAGTGGGCCATTTTGGAGAATAGATCCACAATTACAAGGATAGTGTTGTAACCAGCACAAGGAGGCAGGTCAGTTATAAAGTCCATTGACAAGGTGTGCCATGGTGCCGGTGGAATATCCAAGGGTTGAAGTAGGCGGCTGGCCTTTTTTTTTTACCCTTGTTTTGGGCGCAAATTCCGCAAGACAATACAAAAGACTTTATGTCTTTTCTCCAAGAAGGCCACCAGAAGTGGCGTTTGGTTTTTCCCTCCCTTTTAGCGATACCAGGGTGTCCTTCCATTAATGATTCATGATGATGGGCAATAACAAGTTCTTGCAATTCTTTACTAGGCAGAAACAACCGCTCCTGGAAGTAGGGTAAGTCATCCTTAACGTTGTAATGAGGACCCTTTTGACTCCATTCCAGTAAGGCTGAAGAGTCTAGAAGTTGTTTTACTTGCGTTTGGATGTCCTCAATAGTTTGCAAAGAAGTTAGGCCTAAGATTCTTTGTTCAGGTATGATTGGCACAGGTTCTAAACTCGAATTGGGTTCTTCCATGCCAATCCGGGATAAGGCGTCCGCTTTACCATTCTTGCAGCCAGGGCGATAGGTAATTACAAAATCAAATTCCGCAAAGAATAGAGCCATTCAGAGTTGTCGTGAAGATTGAGCCTTGGCCGTCTTTAAATACTGTAAATTTCTGTGGTCCGTAATTACGGTGATGGTGTGTCTTGCCCCGAGAAGGTAGTGACGCCAAGCCTTGAAAGCAGATTTAATAGCCAGTAACTCTTTTTCGGTAATTGCGTAGTTGATTTCAGGAGGAGAACATTTCCTGGACCAAAAGGCCACAGGGTGTAGTTGGTTAGTTTCTGGGTCTCTTTGCGACAGGACAGCTCCCATGGCCGAACTGGATGCGTTGGTTTCCACAATGTAAGGGAGATCTGGGTGCGGGTGCTTCAATATAGGTGCAGAGGTGAATTTGGTTTTCAGGTCCTGAAAGGCTTGTTCGGCCTCAAGAGTCCATTCAAAGCGTTTGTTTTTCTTTAGGAGAGCTGTGATGGGTTGGACTGTTCGGGAAAATTCCGGGATGAATCTTCGATAGAAATTGGCGAAGCCGAGCATGCTCTGAACTCCCTTCACCGAGCTAGGAGATGGCCATTTGAGGATGGCGTCCACCTTTCGCGAGTCCATTCGGACTCCTGGAGGTGTCAGGATGAATCCGAGAAACTCCACTTCTGTGGTATGAAAAACGCATTTTTCGAGCTTTGCAAATAGTCTGTGCTGGCGCAATTTATCAAGAACTGCCCTAACATGTTTTCTGTGATCGGATTCTGAAGAGGAGTACACCAGGATGTCGTCAATATAAACAATGACACAGACGTCGATAAGTTCCCAAAAAACATCATTCATAAAGTACTGAAAGGCGGCAGGTGCATTGCACAAACCGAAGGGCATCACCTGATATTCGAAGAGCCCAAATTTGGTGCGGAATGCAGTCTTCCATTCGTCGCCTTCTTTTATACGCACCAGGTGATAAGCTCCTCGGAGATCTAACTTGGTGTACACACACGCGTCTTTCACCTGGTCAATAAGCTCAGGGATCAGGGGCAGAGGATAACGATTCTTAATCGTTATTTGATTTAGGGCGCGATAGTCTATACATGTTCTAAGGTCGCCCTCTTTTTTCGGCACAAAGAACAGAGCTAAGGAGACAGTAGACTTGGACGGGCGAATAAAACCATTGGCTAGGTACTGATCTAAATACTGACGCAAATGTAGGTTCTCAGGTTCCGTAAGAGCATAAATCCTACTACAAGGTAGTTGAGCATTGGGTACCAGATCGATTTGTCAATCATAAGACCGATGGGGGGGGGTAACCTGTTAGCCTGTTCCTTCTGAAAAACGTCTTGGAATTCTTGGTATTCTGACGGTAGCTGTACAGGGGTGGAAGTTGCTGAGGCTAGACCCATAACTGGATTTCTTGGGTAACAAGTTGGTTCACAATCAGGAAAACTTATCTTCTCTGCTCGCCAGTCAATTCTGGGATTATGTGTTTCTAACCAAGGAATTCCAAGAATTACTTGAAATTGTGGGGCCTTCTTCACATCAAACACGATTGCTTCCCGATGTCCATCCGGACCCACCAGTGTCATTTCAACAGTGGAATGCGTTACAGGCCCTGAGGCTATTTCGGTTCCATCTACTGTAGTAATGACATCTTGGGTTACTTTCGGGCGGAGAGGGAGCTTAATCCTGGAAGCCAATTCACGGTCTATGTAATTTCCAATAGCTCCACTGTCAATGTATGCTTTTATAGCATGCAACAGCTGAGGCTGTTTTGGGTCCACGAGCACCATTGGCATGACAAAATGCGAGGTCAAAGAGTTTGTTTTCAAGCTCGGCAAGCGGACCCCTACGCTTGTCGGGCTAGGTCGTTTCCCGAATCAGGTGTCAATAAATCGTTATCTGTGGCTCCAACCACCTTCTTAGGTGGTTTAACCGGACAATTTCGAAGAAAGTGACCGGAAGTCCCGCAATACAGGCAAAGTTGCATTTGCCGCCTTCTCTCTCGTTCCTTCTGTGTTAATGGTCCTTTAACACCGCCGATTTGCATAGGTTCGGATACGTCGGTACTCTTGGAGTTAGCGTGGGTTTTGATCGGCACTCGGGTTTCGTACTTGAACCGATCTGCTTTTCTATTTTGAAGTCTGTGATCAAGTTGAACCACCAAGTCTATGTTGTCTGCGCAGACCTGGGGTGGATCAACTATCTGAGCTAGAACATCCTTAAGCTCTCCGCGCAGGCCTCGATGAAACAATGCGATCCTTTTGTTTTCTGGCCATCCAGTTTCCACAACCAGTCTATTAAAGGTGGCAACGTAGGACAGAAGATCTTGATTACCTTGTCGTAAGGATAGCAGTTCATTATCAAGGGCCTGTCCTTGAGAGTGTCGAGCAAACAATCTTTCCATGCTGGCCTGGAAACCCTGAAAATTCTGGAGAATGGGATCATCCTGATTTACCAATGGAATAGACCAATCGGCAGCACTGCCACTGAGGTAAGATAGTATAAAGGCTACCTTGGTCTGGTTGTTAGGGAAGGCCCCGGGTCTGCATAGAAAGTGTAAACGACATTGGTTCATAAAGACGGCATATTTCTTGGGATCCCCGGCAAAACGTTCAGGCGGGGCCAAAGGCATGTGTCCAGGTAGATTGATTTGTACCGGGTTATTCAAACCCATTGATATGGAAGTATCTCCGGAATTAGGTAATGGAGTGTGCCCTGCCTGGGCCTGCAATAACCTTTTGGCCAGGTTATCTGTTCTTTCCTTGGATAGGATCAGTTCTCTTTTGAGAGCGTTAGTCTCCTGGTGGGCTGAGTGCATTTCTGCCCGTAATTCCCCCAAAAGCTGGGCCAGCTGATCTGTCTCGGAAGTCTCCATAGCGCCCGGGTGGGAAATTGTGGGCAGGCTTCGCGTTCTGTCATGCTCACCTGATTCCCACGGAGGCGCAGGTCTGGCTTCGAGTGCTGATGCTTCTTCTATGGTGAAGCGCAGGACTCTGAAGATGGACTCAGTGGCTCGCAGGAATATTCCCCTGTGTGTGAAAAGGGAGTATTACCTACTGACGGAATAATGCTCAAGCCTCCCACTCCCTTCCAACCCTCCACGATACCCTTCCTCGATTCCCCGTGAAGTCTCACCTTAGGGTCTGGAAGGATGAGTTCTCCATCCTGCTTCTGATGCAGGGGCGCGTTGAAACCCAGTTACTTCACTGGATTGAGGTTTGATGGGAGTTCAAATAAGCTTGACTATTCAGGTAAGGCGCTGTAAGAGTTCTGTAGCAAGTTCAAAAGTTCAAGCTTAATAATAATGTTCATTGTCTTATTGCAGCAAGCGCTAACACTTATGTCTTTTTCCCCTTAGGAGCCGGGGTTCAGAATGCCGGAGATATGGCGCCGACCCGAAGTGAAACGTGCAGTTCCAGTAAATGACAGGTAAGTTCTGGATGAGCGTTCAAGGTAATGTCTTTGCATTCGCTCATTCAATGTCTTTGTCTTTTTTCCCCATAGGGGCCGGGGTCCGGAATGCCAGGAAGCGGCAGGACCCGAAATGAAATGGGAATGACCCAACAGGTAAGTCTTAGAAGGAAACTGAGCTTTTCCTATTCCCTTCCTTCTCTCACCTTGTGTTCTTGTCTTTTTCTCTCTAGGCTCTGGGATGTGGCTGCGGATCCGGATGATCGCTGCTGAAGATGGAGGTGCCCAGGAAAGGTGAGTGAAATGCAGCGCTGCAGCGATCGAAGCGAAATGCTTTTAAAATGATGTCTTCCCTTTCAGGATCGTCGGTGTGAAGTCTCCGTGATGCAGCTTTAGCAGGTAAGGTCTTCTTTCTCTCCAATTCTCTCTTAGCAGGTGACCCAGGATGCTGACAGGCGTGGCTGAAGTCCAGAAGCAGGAGCTGACACGGTGAGCGTCCAGCTGTGAGGAGCAGAACAACGCGAAGCGTGAGTTGCTGATCGGGCGTGGTTTAAATAGCTTTGGAAGAAGTTCCAGGTATGTATCCTTCCACCGATCAGGTATGTACCCTTCCCCGACCACACCCAGGGGAAAGTAGTTCCACAGGTAAAGTAGTTCCATTCAGGCCTCAAGAGGGCCTGGATGTAGCAGCATGGTCTGCAGCAGGTAAGTGCACCTTAAAACACTTGAACACATGTCTAGCTTTATGAGCCTGGCGCCTAAGGCACCAGGACAGGGGTCCAACATGAGCCTGGCGCCTAAGGCACCAGGACTGTGTCCAAAGGGCCCCAGCTTGGGCCCGCTGGCACTTCCCTGGGGGAAATGATGCCTGCCTCTGGGGTTGCTGGGTCGGACTTGGCTCCTTGGAGGTAGGCATCATGACAGGGGTCAGCACAGAACTCTCGACCAATCATTATTTGAAATGTGACAGTGTAACACAAAATAATAGCATTTAAGTTCTTTCTAAATGATCTAAGCGTTTGGCACCACAATACTGTTTCCATCATTACCAACTGTGTATTATCAGTTCATTTTGCAACTCCCTTGGTGGAAAGGCTCCTTGCCTATACCTCCTGCATCTCATGAGTTCATCCTGTTTGGATTCTGACCAAACAGGATGGATTCTGATGGGGCCTCGCTGCTGCCATCTTTGCTCTTTCATAATGACAAAAATGTGTATGTGTTTGTGAAGTGTGATTGACATAAAATATTTTGCTAGTACATTATGGCATCTCTGATTCCTTGTGGATGCTATAATGTGAGCAATGGTGCTCAGGTGAGGTATGGCCTTATGAGTCGTCATTATCACTGTTGAATCCATATGATGTGAGCTATGTGTAAATGTCTACCTTGTTCATAATTCCTAATAACGGCTGAATGGTGGTTAATGGTGTCTTGCATAACCATTCGTTCATCAAGGAAAGCTCTGTGAGTGCTATTTTACCATGCAGGGGGCAGTGTTGTGTCAGGGGGAAATTCTGCTGGGGTCGGCCAGACCGTCCGCAGACCTCTGGGCAGGGAGGCCCCAACTCCTCCCGTATATCCCAAAAGAGATAGAGTATGAGACACACACAAGAAGCAAGGTGACTCTGCTGTTTATTAGACAAAACGGCAGGGATGGGTCAAGGAGCGTACGCGTCCATCCTGACACACACACAATCGTGGGGCTCGCAGGCCCTTTTTACCTTAGTATGACGCGCTACTTGCGTCACTTGGAAAGTTTAGCAAAAAACCTATCTCCACTCTGGATTGGTTACTCGAGTGGTAGGGTTAGTATAGCGCACATATAGAGAACAGTGTTAGTGGCTGAGGGTTAGTCAGGTGGTATACCTGGGCTGTCCCTTCAATTTGATACATGAAAATTGTTATATGAAGACCTCTGAGGATTGGTCAATGTAAATGGCGTCAGTGATAAGAACCCCATGTTCTAATTGGTCCGCTCGCGAGCCTCCCAGTCTGGGACTATCGCTGTTCCCAGCTCGCGGTGCACCTGTCATTTGCAACAATGTTTTAATATGGGTAGGTGTAAACAATGTGAGGATTTATTCATATGTTGGGAGGTCGACTACTCCCACTGCTGCAGATGTCCAATGAGTCTTTTAATTGTATCTGCCTGTGTCTTGAAACGTGGGATTCAGGCGTCTCCTTCCTCCTGGGCTTGGCATCTTGTCAGGTTTGGCTTTGTAACGTGAGGTAAGACCGTGTTTGAGGCAAAATTCAGCACAATTAATATTGTTTTTCCTACTGTGTGCCTGGTTTATCTTGCAGGTGCGACCTTGGCGTTGGCTTGCAGCATGCGAGATTGCAACATCGTGCCCTTGGCGTTGTGCTTTCGCCGGGCTCATTTTGCAGGGTGAGCAACCCAGTTCTTGCTCATTCAATGTTCATGGAAGCTTTTGCTTGCGGCCTACTTGGGCCTGGTGCATAGGTGGAACCGTTTGATGCAGAGCGCTTTAGGTTGCGGTATCATATTGCTTTATCCTCAGTATCTTGTCCCCGTTATATTCTTCATTATGGTGCATGGCTCTTAGAAGAAGCGTGAGCAAGCCTTTTTAGATAAGTTCATGATGCGTCTTGCGTTTCTGCATTTTGAGAGCCTATGTGGAAAATAATAAAGATGCACGTCCGTGAGTATGTCTGTCGCCTACGTCATAGCACTGAGTATATTCTTCGTGTGGATTGGTGTGGGAGTGTCCAGTGTGTATATTTGCACAGGTGTGCTGACCGTTGGCTAGGTCGTCATGGCATCTCTAACGATGTGTAGGTTTAGTCGAGTTGATCCGTGCCGCAGGTGTCGGCATGGACAGGGCGGGCTGCTGGGCAGGTAGATGGGCACATCCGTATGTTCCTATACCAGGGTATTTGGTCGTCTGGTAGATAGGCAAACTCCTCTCGTGGCGGGTGTCTAGGCCGTGATCCTCTAGGCCAAGCGCGAGAGGGGAAGGGCGGGAGCCTGGTCTTCCATTCTCCCACTTCAGTTGTGTTTGAATGGCCTATCGCTATAAACATGCTTTTTCATGTCTTACTGCTCAATTTCTGTCAATGTGTGACCTTTGTTAAGTTGCGTTTGGTTATTCTGCCTAGGGACACAAATGGTAATACTTCGCAGGGACATGGTTGTGGAAGCTCGGAAAACCTGATGGAGTCTGGCCAATCAGGATACAGTGTTTCGTCTTTAAACTCTGGGGTCTGGTATAATTTTCTGTTGAGCTTTCATGATCTCACTATCGCAACCTAAACCCTTGCTTTAGCCAATCATTGCACAGCATTTGGTCTGTGGTGTGTTAGTGGTGCAATTCAGAATGTGTATCTTTCAGCAAGGGCTCGATTGCTGCATTCTATAGAGGGGTAATGGGGGGACTTATCACACTGCAGGAAAAGATAACTAAATCTCAAGGCCTGCGTGTAATGCATTCAGGTAGTGTAAAACACTCACTCATTAGTATAAACACTCCATTCATAGGTGTTTCTGACTAAAGCAAAATGATGCTGGGCCTTGCTAAGAGGCACATGGTTATGTTTATTCACAACATATGTGTGTGTGTGTGTGTGTGCATTGTGGCCTAATCAGAGCCTGGCTACTGCTGCACTTTTAGCCTAAACATGAAGCATTTTCCGAAATGGGGCTTCTTGCCTTGTCACAACATGCTTCTCTCCACAGTGAAGTTTGAAGCTTATATGTTCCTGCAGGTTTGGGACGTTGGATAAATGTGCCCCTATTCTCAGATCCCCCTTCAATTGAAATACATTTTTGTGTTTCTATGTATGGATGTTTGTGCAAATTGAAATGCAAACATTAATTGGTTGAATACCAGGTAGATTTTATTTAGATAAGCTGCCTGTATTTATGTGGAATATTATGGGGGAGCTGTTAAATAAAACAGAATATTCAGATTAAAAACATCATGTTTCTTATCATAGATGTCAGGTGGGATTTTCATTGTGGTGCTATTAGAGCGAGGATACATATCTGACAAGTGTCATGTGTATGCAGTCTGGAAAAAGGATCAGCTACACTTCCCTCTTTTCTGGCATTTGCACTCTGTGCTAAGAGCAACTTTTTTCAAATCAATTAAGTTTGAGAACAATGAAAGGAACGCAAACAATGCATTGAAACATTTAAAATGCAAACAGTTTATTCAAGAGGTTTTTGCAGTTGCAAATTATATAAGAGTAGTGTGTGCTAGATATGCATAGTCTCTAAAGAATATCACACAGTGAAATTGATGATTAAGTAGAGATTAGTGGACATTGATGACGCATGCTTTGACATTGTAACAGTTTGCTGATGATGCATATTTGCGTTCATGCACCACTAGGTGCTTTTGAAGATGTTACTAACTATAGACGACTTGACTTAACCTCTTGGATGTGATTTGGGGTTTTTGAGGTTTTTAAGGTTTCCTTCATTGTAATTTACTTGAATTGTATTCACTGTTTATATTCGTATTTTGCATAATGTATTGTGAACTGTGGTTTAATGTACAAATGGTCAACGCTTTTCTGCAGACAATCCACCATCACTTTGCATGGCAAAAATAAAAAGAATAACTCAGGATTGTACTCTCACATGTGGCATTCTTTCACACTAAACTACTAGGATATGCACGAAATGTAAGGTTGCATTTACATATATTTTAATTGTAGACACTATAACACATATTCAGACATTATTAAATTGTAGGAAATTGCAAAGCATTTCCCTTTTTGCACATTTCTGTGCACATATTCCTCCAAGGATAACTTTATTTACAGTTGATACTGAATTTGCAAATCAGGTGTGCCCTTAAGCATGTTACTCAATAGTAAGTATCTGAAACACTTATGTATGAGCGCCTTACAAATAAAATATCATATCATATCATAAGTGCCATATTTCATATTTTATTTATTGTGTTTTATTTTAATTTAAATATTTGGGCGCACTGGTCTACCCAGAGAGTGTCTGAGCTCCTTACAAAGTTCAAAGGTTAGATAGGAGGGAGGGGAAATAGAAGTATATAATAATTAAAAATAATCAGGATGTAAGATCCTACAAAAAAGCAAGCTACGGTTCTGAACAAAAGAGTTTATTTCAGAAAACCACAAGTGTTATTGTTCAATTAGTTTACATAGCTTTCGATAGACGACTGGCTTGGTTCCCACCTAAAACAAGAGCTTGGATGTCAGGAGTGGGTGTGTGTCATGACAGTAGGTATCACCTACCCACCTCCCCCTGGATGACACCCCTTCACACCTTTGGGTTTGCTTTGTGGAACCATCTGTCCTTCAGTCGAATGCAGGGCGCATAGGTGTGTATCTCCAGTTACTTCACTTGAGGTGCCCAGTCCTGCTGTGGCTTGTGTCACACTCTTTAATTGTTTCCTCTTCTCTCGTGGTAAGTACTCTCCTTGCTCAAAACTGCTGTGGAGCCTAGCTTGTTCCAATGTCCTTATAGTGTCTTTGGGCCTGGTACACGTTTGAGGGGATTTGCATCAAGCCGCAGACCCTGGATGCGGTTAATACCTTACTGTTAAGTCTTTTCCCCCTGCTGGGCAATGCGCAATGGTGGCGAGCATTGGGAAGCTCTTGGGAAGTCTTTTGTATTTGTATATGTATTTATTTATTTATAAAGCGCCTTACACCAAGGCGCTGTACAGTGGAACAACATAATACATAAAAACAAAAACAATATAACGGTGGAAGCAAAATTACAATATAAATCATACAACAAAACAGTGAAAAGAGCAATTAACTGAAGGTGAAAGGGGGAATAGGAGAGTGGGACTGGGTAGGGAGGCGGGGTGGTGATGAGTTGGAGGAGGGAAAGGGAAGGGAGAGAGAGGGGAGGTGGGAGAGGTTAGAGAGATAGTCAGGGGAAAGAATAAGGAGGGAGGGGATGCAGAGTGGGGATGGGGTTTCAAGGAGGAGAATGGAGGAGGAGAGATTTCAGGGAAGTGCGGAATGAGGAGAAGGTCGGGGTGGAGCAGATTGCGAGAGGAAGGGAGTTCCAGTGCAGAGGCGCTAGGAGTTGGAAGGAGTGGAAACGGGAGGAGGTACAGTGAGAAGGAAATGGTAAGCAGATCGAAGGGAACGGGAGGGGGAGTAGAAAGAGAGAAGGGAGGAGAGATAAGGGGGAGCGAGACCATGGATGGATTTGAAGACAAGGCAGAGAAAGTGAAATTTAAGTTGGGAGTGAAATGTTAGCCAGCCAAGGTAAGAGAGCGAAGTAGAGATGGAGTCACGGGAGGTAAGAAGACATAGGGTACGAACAACAGAGTGATAGATGGTTTTAAGGGGGGCAAGATGCGATGTAGGTAGTCCAAAGAGTAGGGAAGAGCAACAGAAGAGTTTGAGATTAAGAGTTTTGTAGCGTGAAAAGTCAGGGAGGGACAGATTTTGCGAATATTGAAGAGGTGGTAGCGACAGGTGAGAGAAGTGAGGGAAATATTTCCCACCTTGTGGGCTGCACGATGTTATCAATTATGTGAAGGCTGTGGAAACGTTTTTTCACAGCTTGGTGGATGCGAGATCTCTGGTGAGATTGCTGTTTTATAAATGTCTGTGCGATGCCTGAGAGCGCAGACACTGCTGACCTTATTGTTTCCTTTTATTTTGCAGATCTGGAGTCAGCGCAGAATACTTTGTGATGATTTCTGCTTGATGGATGTCAGCGCGATGCGAGGGAGTGTGGGCACCAGTTGACCTTGTCTCTTTTTTCCTTTGCAGTTACGGAGTCGGAGCAGAGTGAGCAGAATACCTGAAGCTGTCCATGCAGTGCACGCTGTTTGAAAGTAAGTCAATGCTGGCTGGTATCAGAACTGACCCAGAGCCAACAATGAGTATTCCACTGCTTGAGGCAGAAGAAACATGAAGCAAGGCTGCAAGCATGGGAGTGGCTTGAATAGGGAGGTCCACCCATGCACACTAGACAGCTCTGCAAAGTGCTAATAATGACCCGACTGTCAGCCTTATTGGAGTACCCCTAGTGTACTATAATGGAGGCCATCTTAGAAGGGGGTTCTGCCTGTACTGATATGCTGCTGGAAGAGCTATTGGTTCTATGGAAGTGCTAGTTATGCGACAATGCAGTCCAGCCTACCCTCTTCCTAGTCTTCTTAGTCCTGCTCACAGTATGCAAATTAGTCCTGTTGGGAGAGTGGATGTGTGTGCTTCTAGAGGCTACCCTGGTAATCATGACAGCTACCAGCAGGACCAGGGTCTGCATCAAGCGTGCCTTTGGCCTCCTGAAGGTACGGTCGAGGAATACATGTCCTGGCTCGACAGTACCGGTGGACCCCTGATATACACTCCAGAGAAGGTTGGAAATATTGTGCTGGTGTGTGCAATGTTGCATAATATCTGCCTGATGAGAAATGTCCTTCTAACCCTTGACATGGACATGCCACCCCCAGAGGATGAGGATGCAGTGCCTGTGGCAGAGGCAAATGCACACATTGCCAGAGATGACATGAGAGACGGGATAATTGCATGCCAGCGACTGAAAGAACATTTTTTCTGACACTTACACATAGCACGAGTCATGCACCACTGTCTGACCCCTACTCAATCAATAAATTCGACACAATAATTAATGTCCTCACACTGATGAATCTTAGGTTTTTATAGGATGTAGTGCCCTAAATATCCCCTCCCATTACCAACTCCCATTCACACAACCCACCCTCCCACTTCCAACTCCCGATCACACTATCCCCTCCTGCCTCCGACCACCAACTCACAATCACTCAATCCCCCATCCCATCAGTGTGCCAGAGTCTATCACAGCCTTGGCCTCTTCCCACCCGTGCCAACCCCTGGTGATTTGGGTGTAGAAGGCACGCTGGCTGTTGCTGTGAGGTGCCCTGCTGTGGCCCCTTTGGGGGCAAAGATGATGTGGATGAAATGGATGGGTGGGAGTCTGTCCCCATGTTTTGCTGCTGTTGCAGCTCTTCAGGTATTCTTTCCCCTTCCTCTGATGGCTTCCTCTGATGGCTTGTTTTACTGATGAATGGTGGTCTGGAATGTAATCCAAAGATAAACCAGAGATTATGATTAATTCTAAACCTTGTAGCCATGACCATTTTTGTTTTGCTTCAGGTTTGGAGAATGTGTCTCAAAATAATGAATTGTATTAACTGATTACCCTAAAGAGCCACCATCCCTCTGGGCACAAACATCTGCCTTCGCTTATCTTGTACAAAACGACACATCTTTTCTTCATATAACACTGTTGCTAAATCTGTAGGTGCAATATTTGCTAAAACTGGTAAGAACCACCATGGGGGAAGGACTCTGTCTTGGTCGGTCCGTGGTGTGGGTAAAAGAGTCACTGGGCCTCATTATAAGGCTGGAGCTCCCGTAATGAAGGGGGCCGATACGGTACCGGCCCCCTTCATTCCCGGAGCGCCGATATGAGCTTCCCATCGCGGGAGTGCCGATACGAGCTTCCCATCGCGGGATCCGGATCACACGCCTGGTAAAATCAGGCGTGCTTTCTGGGACTCGCGAGGGGAAGAGGGATGCAATAACGGGCCAGATGTAATCTGCCCGTTATTACCTCCCTCCCCATTCCCATTGGGCCCTATCGGGGCTCAAATGGGAATGGGTTCCTGTAAGCAGGAATTAACGGGTCCTCCTATGTCGAAGTAACCCGGTAAGTCCCCATTGCAGGAACCTGGTAATGGAGCCTGGAAGGAAGGCAGCCATGGAGCTGATAGCTCCATGGCTACCTCGATTCTCGTAATGAGGCCCACTGTGTCACTCTCAGGTATGTCTCGTGCTCCATATAGGGAGTCAAAAAAGTACCAATAATGTAGTCCAACAATTCGTTGTGGCGACAACGTTTTAACAGCCAAATTGGCTGATAGTTTTCCATGAATGTAGTGAAACTGTCTGATTTCGCTTCCTGGTTGCCCTAAAAATTGTGTTCTGCCTCTGTAGTTCTCGTCCTTTCCATTAATATTTGATGGTATGAAAGTGGTGTGTGGCCCCGCAAGGCAAAGTTGTGTACATAGTCAACCGAGCTCATAAATATAGGGGAAACAACTATGTATAGCTGTGACACATTTTAAAAGACAGGCGTGTGTAAACATTATGCCTTAAACATAGTAACGTATCATACACCATGCTTTATAACGTGCTACCAGTAAAATGTTACTTCATGAATAAGCATCTATCAATAAAATAGAAAAAGTGGAGGCTCCGAATATATTACATGAAGATCTGTGACGGGAGTGCATTGCGACCGTTTCATCCATTGATTGTGTGCACATTAAAGTCGTCTCTCCTGTTTTTTATACTGCTTAAAAACACATCTGTTTAGAATTGCTGTAATATTTATGAGCTGAGACTTTGCAGAGACCTGTCGACAGCTACATTTAGCGCGTGCTGATTGATAAATCCCAACGTGGAACTAAATTCAGCTTGAACTATATTTCCTGTGCTATTGTACGCTATGCAGTTTTGGAGGTCCATTCATGAATGAGGCACACGGTTTGATTCTAAGAAGAACATTTTCTACATTTATGTAACTATTTCAAAGAATCTTACTTCAGCGCAATTACAGAGATAACCTTGTTACAAGATCATGAAAAATAACTACACGTGCACGTTTGGGAATTTAGCAATTTATATATTTTGCATGCACAAATCTAAGCATTAGCATGTCCTAAAATGAAACCCCATATGGCTGATTAAATGATACACAAGGGGATAGAGTAAACTAATACACATAGAATTTAGATCTAGATTAATGGTTAGTATTTCAAAGTAGAAATATATTTTCTGTTATATAGCCTTCTTCCACCTCCCCCCTCTCCCTCTCTCTCTCTCTCTCTCTCTCTCTCTCTTTCTCTCTTTCTCTCTCTCTCTGTCTCTATCTCTCTCGCTCTCCTCCGCTCTCGCACATACACACACTTTTTTGCTTACAGAACGGCCTTGGTGTTGGACAAGGTATGAAGGTGAATGATTATTATGCAGCATGTAGATTAATGTGAGACGATTATGAGAACTAATAAAGAATCAAGACCAGTCATCTGCAGCATGATGCTGTATCTTTATGACATCCTTGAGGTCATATCATATCACTCCATCACATTTCATTTTTGTAAACACATTTATTCTTTTCAAACCGGTAGTGTGATCGTTTGAAAAAACAGTATTTGTTTACAATCGATCTCCTCTTGGAAAGTGATTATTCTGAGTTATGAATATGAAAATAGATGCCCAATTCTGTTTCCCAAATATCTAACACGTTGCATGATAATTTAACAAGTCATTGGAAGAGAGGCAGGCTCTTAGGCCTGGCCGTTTGGTTTTTCTGATATAGTGCCCGCTTGATAAGTTGACATAACTATTAGTAAAAATGTTATTGATTTATAGCCTGATATGCACCTACCTCCGTTACCCCATAGCTAGATTTGAAATACAGTGCATGCAACCCTATCCAAAAACAATTATGGCTAGCTTACCCTAACTATGAGTGTAACTAGGATCAGGCATCAATCAGTAGTCGTGCACCAGTTTTCTTTTTGGAAATGCACTCTTACATGTTGATTACAGCTGATTGGGGAGGAAGATGAGCTGAAGCCACCATCTTAAATAGTTCAATATGAGATAAGGACAAACGGGCTTCTTTACATGACAAAGTGTCAGGAGCTCCACCATATGTGTTTACATAGTGCTACTAACAGTTTTGACCCACCTTTACATCACAATGGATATATCTGTATTCACCTATGTGTATAACATGACTGTTTCTAGGTTGCTTTCTCCTAGCATATCAGTATGTATGCTTGATTCTGTAGGTGTTTGGTTTGAAGATGTCCGGATGCCGGTGTATCCCTTTACTCCCTTTTCACTTCCCGATTTTAGGTTGGCTATAATGTCATGCTGCACAGAGATGTCCATGTTGTTTTCATGGATGGTTGCATCAAAAAGGGGAAGAGTTGTGTGAAATAGTGACTGATAAAGGTCTACTGCAAATAGTCTTGGTAAGGGAATGGTAGCATAGGGTTGAAACATGGGAGTAATAGTTTGTAAAATGTTCACTTGATTACTACTGCTGTTTACATAAATGGAACGAACAATATATAACATTTGCTTCGATGAGAATAATAGAATCCTGACTTTCTGTCATAAAGACTCCCAACAATCAAAATTCCTCAAAATGACCAAGTAAGACACGTTTGCTACATTGGAGACACATTTAAACTTAATGTATGCTACTTGAGGAATTGTTCAAAAGACTAAGTTGCAAAATCAGTTTCAATTGAAAAACATCTGTACTTTTCAATTGAACAAAAAATGCAGAACTATTTCTTTGCTCTGAGAATATCCGTTTATGCTTTGAGAGATATCCTGCAAGGATCAATACATTTCGCTTTTTGATGTAGTCCTGGAGAATTAATTTCAAACATTCATCTATGATTTATAAACTTCAGTTCGAATTTCAATGCAGGAGCCCCTTTTACTCTTACCCAAATCCTGTCTGTGCCTACCACCCACGCTGCGTTCTCAAAACCCGCGAAAGAATGGTAAATATGGTTCATAGCTCTGTGCAACCTGTTTTTAGATCATGGCTAATACAGCCCGCGATAGGGCATGTACGATATGAGATACATATATTTTTTTAAAACCACACTTGTTTGGGGTTAATTTAGGCCACAAAATGATGTAACCGATCCAAACATCTCTATGCATTGGAAATACAATTTCGGTAATGTGTCTATTGCATGTATATACATGTATATACAATCTTCTTTCTTGATTATTGTAATAACATTGTGGGGGACATTGACTTTGGGTGTATATGTTTACATGCTATGTGTAAAGGCGTAATCCAATGTGATTTGTTAAGCTTGTGTTAAGATGTTTAATTGCTTTTAGCAACAGGTAAGCACAATCATCGTGGTATGTATACAAAGCACAACGCTAACTGGGAACCAACAACGCCCTGTACATAGATGTCACACTGAGGGGGTTACAGGTAGGATGCAGATATCATCTGACTTAATGACAATATTGAAAAAGTGAAGACAATTAGTAGGGACGTGTTCATCTTGTCTTTTGGAGTTCCTTCTATGAATGCTTCTTGTCGTTTTTTTTATAATTACAAAAAAAAAGAGTTGATTGAGTTGAGGGGCTCAGCAAAACTGAAGTGAGGGGATCAATTGTCCACTGGGGAAGAACAGGTGAACAACAGAAGAGCAAGACCTGAAAGGCACATTTTGCAGTCGACTGATTTTCAAATAACTTGCACCAGCCAATGACAGGAGGGTGACGTGCACTTCACTTGGCCATACGACAGCAAGACAATTAAAGAGACATTTAACATGCCATTCATGAAACTAGGAATTGAAGAAGAGACATCTTAAGTGAAAAGGAATGCTGGTCTTTTTTTCTACAACCTGAACAGAGGTGTATACAAAGGTGTCAGCTGCTGTTACACCAAATCAAATGTCTCTGCACTGCATCCCTGTGTCACCATGATGGCCACAAGCCCTTGGGCACACCGATTGCACCTAATACACAAGAATCACTGTGACCCTAATGCTCCAAAGATTTGTAGATGGTCACTGTACACCAATATCACAACATTGCCTTGAACACATTTGCCTCAATTTCCCAGCACCTAGGAATTAATTGGCATTCCACGTGAGATTTAGCTGTATGCCTATTATAGCATTGCATTTAAAGGATAATGTGCATATGATGTTAGTATGTGTCAGTTCATTTAACAATGGATATTATTTAGCAATGGATATGGTTTTCTGGGGCCAGGGACAGATGGATTTGTTTAACAATGGATAAGGCTTTCTGCGGCCTGTGACCCTGCTACATCCAACTATCTCTCAGCGGCATAACAAACAATTTGGGTGTTCCCTAGAGAGCCATGCTGAGCACACCCCCAGCTCGGCAACAAATCACATACCTAGACTGGTTGCACCAAAATACTAGTAAAAGCAATAACCCTTATCATAGTTGCTTTCTCACAGATGTCCAGAAAAATATACAATGCCAAAGTAAAATACAACTAGACTAGCAGCACCCAAATGCCAGTCTAGCCAGGTAAGTACACTTAGCAGGACTGCTTTTATCAGTGATGCCCAGTTAAAAGAATGTCAAGTCATACTAAGAAATACATGGACTTGTTGCACTATAATGACTCTCTAACCACTAATACCACATATCATGCCAGCTTTGCCTGGAGATGGATTACCGTTATGATTTATCACACAACCCCCCCACACATCCCCTCTCCCTCCAACGCCCTGCTAAAACCCCCAAAAGTATCACATTGGCCCAGAATTACCTCCATGTCCCTTTTACTTGTCCCAGTGCTGACATATGAGGCACCTTGCATCATAGGTACGTACTAGGATGAGGAAGAGTGGGACTTGGAGTAATGAAGATTACAGGTAACTAAGCCAGGCATTACCTCCATGCCCTGCTACCTCATCCCAGTACTTGCAAAGTGCCTCGTACACAAGTGCTGGGACGAGTAAGAATGGGGCTACGAGTAATAAAGATTACTAATAAGTAATCATGCCATTAAACACAAGCAGTGGCACAACACCATTGATCTGACTCAACTTCAGTACTCTCCCCCACCCCCTGAAATTCTGGGCTATGTTGACTCGACTTGGCTGACCTACAAAGCCGTTGCTGGATAGAACGAGACACAGATTTTAAACAGCGCTTGTGTTTCACCAGTAACAAAGGCCAGTCAATTACTAACGTAAAGCATGTCACTGTTAGTTTTTAGTAAGTTGAAATCATGATGCGGGTTTAGTACTTTCATGCCAGGGGAGTGATTGGAAGGGTAGAGAGTGGACAAAATACTGCTCATTCTCACAGCAGTTCATACGTGGGTGCTCTCAGACTTAAAGGAGAGAGGATACAGCAGAGAGACCCTGCACAAGGTCACAAACATGAGCTGTTCAAGCCAAGTCCAAGGTTGAGCCAAAGCCAAAGGGTAAACGAAAGGCTAAGGCTAAGAGTTAAAGAGAACATTCTGTCATGATCTCTGCTTCCAAAAGGTCAGGGTTTTCCCAACTCCCTTGGAAGCAGATCCATAACCCAGGTTCCGAGTGCCAACCAGTCCCAATTGGGACCTTTTGGACCCAGTCCTGGCGCCAGTGGCACCAGGCTCATAAATATGCCCAGTCCCAGCGCTGGAAGCGCCGGGCTCATAATGCTTGGGTGGACTTACCTGCAGCAGACCATGCTGCTTACTTGCCTGCCAGTTGAGTCTCTGATCCTCTTCTGTTTGGAACTACCTTTCCTGTTGGGTGGGGCAGGAGCCACTCCCTAGATTCAGAACACTGGAACTCTTCTGGAAAGCAGGAACTCTTTTCTTACCTAGGCGTGGCTGTGGAAGGAGACACCTAAGCACTACAGGAGGCTATTTAAACCACACCCAATGGATGAATCTTGCTTTGCGTTATTCTGCATCCTCAGCAGCAGAATGCTCATCGTGTCTTCTGCATCTGATCCTGGGCCTAAGGAAAAAGGCTTACCATTCTGAATCCAGTCTTCAGCAACACCTATAAAGACAAGAAAGAACAGGTTAGCATTACGGTCTTCAGTGACAGCTCTTCACTTACCTGGTCCATCGGCTGTCACCAACGCCTCGCGCTGCATTCCGGCATCTGAAAGACAAAGGCTTACCTACTCTTTGTGCGCTCCGGAGGTCTTCACACTGCACTCCGGCATCTGAAAGACAAAAGCTTACCAACTCTTCGCACGCTCCGGAGGCCTTCGGCGCTGCATCCCGCATCTGAAAGACAAAACAAGGTGCGTTTAAAGACATTGGGGAACTTCAATACTCACGTGCCATTACTCCTTTCCACATCTAACCCAGTGGGTATTCCGGCACCCTGCAGCCGCCCCGAACTTGTACCTGCAAACTAAAAAGACAGTTAGAGCGCATCGTGAAGCAGGCAACAAGCGCTTACTTACGTGCTTCCAGGTGCTTCTATTCATCACACAGGCTCCATCTTCAACTCACTTCAGCCCGCCGTCCGCCATCGCCGGAACCCTGCAAAACAAGAGACATCATTACTAAAGACTTTAAAGACATTAGAATTACTCGAAACTTACTGTTCGTGCAGTAAACGACGGACAGCAGTCCTCTGAAGTCAAGAGGCCTGCTCCCCTTATCCAGTGAAGAAACTGGTTACAGCACCCTGCCTCGAGGCAGATGGAGAGCACGGCGTTCACTTACCTAAGGTGAGAGCGTTAACCTTTGGGGTTCTACAGGAGAAGAGAAAGGGAAGAAGAGAGAGACATTCAATAACCCAGTTCATTAATCCCACATTTTCTATCTGCAGACATATTACCCTTCGAGCCAGACATACAGTGCACAGAGGTCCAGCCCAAAGAGCCAGCCGTGTGTTACACATCACCTTTGAAGATACGGTATACGCCCAGTCAAGACCGGCGCCTCTACGGGAATCAGGTGAGCGTTACAGAACGCAAAGCCGACAACAAAACTCCCGTCCAGGCGCTATGGAAACCTCGGATACCGACCAGCTAGCCCAGTTACTTGGAGAACTAAGGGCAGAAGTGCATGCAGCCCATCAGGAAACGAACGCTCTAAGAAGGGAACTGATTATTTCCAAGGAGCGAACAGATGATCTCGCTAGACAATTGCTACAGTCACAAGCCGGACAGACCCCGTTACCCGCATCTGGGGGAAATGTTCCTTCTACATCCTCTATGAATCCAGTGCAGATCAACCTACCTGGGAATGTACCTCTGGCTCCGCCCGAACGATTTTCTGGTGACCCAAAGAGGTTTGCAGTATTTATCAATCAGTGCCGGTTGCATTTCTTATGCCGGCCAGCAGCCTTTCCAACTGATCAAGCTAAAGTAGCTTTCGTTCTTTCGTACCTTAGTGGCAATGCGGCAGACTGGTCGATCCCTCTAGTAAATCAAGATGATCCGGTCCTCCATGATTTTCAAGCTTTTCAGCTCAGTATGGAAAAACTGTTTGCAAGACATTCACAGGGGCAGGCCTTGGACAATGAGCTTCTTTCGTTGTGACAAGGTAATCAAGACCTTTTGGCTTATATTGCGTCTTTCAACAGACTGATAGTGGAAACTCAATGGCCTGAGGACAAAAGGGTTACGCTGTTTTATAGAGGTCTACGCGGAGAGCTCAAAGATGTGTTAGCCCAAGTAGTGAATCCCCCACAAGATTGTTCGGACTATATAGACTTAGTCGTTCAAATAGATCACAGACTGCAGAACAGGAAGGCCGATCGTTCCAAGTTTGATGCTCGAGTATTTTCCAAACCGCCAACTCCTTCCAAAGGAGTAGGCTCCGGGGAACCCATGCAAATAGGGGGTCTGAAAGGTCCTCTAACACAAAAGGAGCGGGAAAGGAGAAAACAGTTGCAATTATGCCTCTATTGCGGAAACTCAGGGCACTTTCTTCGAGACTGTCCGGTGAAACCTGCCAAGAAGGCAGTAGGAGCTGCAGTTACCAAAGTTACAAACTCTGAGCAGGGAAACGACCTCGCCCGACAAGAATAGAGGTCCTCTTGCCGAGCGTGAAAACCAGTTCCGTGACCTCGCATTTCGTGATACCTATGGTCCTCATTAGCCCTGATAATCCGAATCGATTACATGCAATTGAAGCTTACGTCGACAGCGGTGCCATCGGCAATTATGTGGATCATGAAATGGTTTTGAGGATGAATCTAACTCTTTGTCCCAAGGCTGTAAAGGGCGTCATTACTACGGTGGATGGTACGGAGATAGCCTCCGGGCCAGTAACGCATACCACTCAAGACGTGACGGTAGTAAGTCAAGATGGACACCATGAGAAGATCGTGTTCGATGTGATCAAGGCCCCTAAGTTTCAGATTATTCTAGGAATACCTTGGTTAGAGAAACACAATCCTCTGATCGATTGGTGAGCAAGAACGGTCCAGTTTCCATAATGTGTCTCTACTTGTCACCCTCCACCTGGTGTTGCACTGGCAGCAATTTCTTCAGAGACTCCCCAGTTACCTCCCGAATACCTAGAATACCAAGATGTTTTCCGGAAGGATCAGGCTAACTCTCTACCTCCTCATAGGTCTTATGACTGCCAGATCGACCTGATACCTGGATCTACTCCTCCTTGTAGTAGAATTTATGCCCTCACCGAGCCTGAGAACCTTCACCTTCGACAATACCTGGATCAATACCTGGCAAATGGGTTTATTCGTCCTTCCAAGTCCCCTGCTTCTTCAGCTTTGTTCTTCGTTCCAAAAAAGGAAGGAGACCTTAGAACTTGTATAGATTATCGCTCCCTGAACCAGATCACTGTTAAGAATAGATATCTGTTACCTTTGATCCCTGAACTCCTGGACCAAGTCAGAAAAGCATGCATATATACAAAGCTGGATCTTAGAGGAGCTTACCACTTGGTACGGGTAAAAGAGGGCGATGAATGGAAGACGGCCTTCCGCACCAAGTATGGGCTATTTGAATATCAGGTCATGCCCTTCGGACTTTGTAATGTCCCGGCCGCCTTTCAATATTTTATGAACAATGTCCTCAGAGAGCTCATAGATGTGTGTGTTGTTGTTTACATTGACGACATCCTCGTTTATTCTTCATCGGAATCTGAACATCGGAAACACGTGAAAATGGTCCTCGAAAGATTGCGTCAACACAAACTTTTCGCTAAGTTGGAAAAATGTGTTTTCAACGTGACTCAAGTTGAATTCTTGGGATTCATATTATCACCTGGCGGAGTGCGTATGGATTCAAAGAAGGTCGATGCAGTTCTCAAATGGCCATCACCATCCTCCGTAAAAGGTGTGCAAAGCATGTTAGGCTTCGCTAACTTTTACCGCAGGTTTATCCCCGAATTCTCTCGAATAGTCCAGCCCATCACTGCCTTGTTAAAGAAAAACAAAAGTTTTGAATGGTCTACCGAGGCGGAACAAGCTTTCCAGGATTTGAAGACTAAATTTATCTCTGCACCAATCTTCAAACACCCTCGCCCCGAACTCCCCTACATCGTGGAAACTGATGCTTCAAGCCTTGCCATGGGGGCAGTTCTATCACAAAAGGACCCGGTAACCAATCAGTTGCATCCGTGGCATTTTGGTCCCACAAATTCTCGCCTCCTGAAATCAATTACACGATTACTGACAAGGAACTTCTGGCTATCAAGTCTGCCTTTAAGGCTTGGCGGCATTATCTGCTGGGGGCCCGACACACCGTTACTGTGATTACGGATCACCGAAACCTGCAATATTTGAAAACCGCAAAAGCCCAATCCTCTAGACAACTCCGTTGGGCATTATTCTTTGCCGAGTTTGACTTCATAATTACCTATCGACCTGGTACAAAAAACGGTAAAGCTGATGCCCTTTCTCGGATGGAAGAACACTTGATCAACCCTAAACCTGTACCAATCATTCCCGAACAAAGAATTCTGGGTGTAATCGCCACAGAATCCATAGAGGAAGTTAAGGATAAAGCCAGGCAACTTGTAACTCCAGCAGACATACAGAATTGGCATCTGCAGGGAAAGGACTTTGCAGTAAAGGACAACTTATTGTATTTCCAAGAACGATTATACCTACCCAGCACAGATTTACAGAAAAAAGTAATATCTTGCTATCACGATTCTTTAATGGAAGGACATCCCGGTATGGCCAAGACCTCAGAAAAGATCAAGCGCTACTTCTGGTGGCCGTCTTGGAAAAAAGATATCAGAGACTTTATAATGTCCTGTGGAGTATGCGCCCAAAACAAGAGTCAAAAGGAAAGACCAGCAGGCCTCTTACGCCCTATTTACATCCCACCTCGCCCTTGGCATACGCTTTCTATGGACTTCATCACCGATCTACTTCCATGCTCCGGATACAATACGATTCTAGTAATCGTGGACTTATTCTCCAAGATGGTGCATTTCATTCTGCTCAAAGGCTTGCCAACAGCAGCAACTCTGGCCCGAGAACTTCTCGAAAACATCGTCCGACTGCACGGTTTTCCTTCAGTTCTAATTTTGGATCGAGGTAGTCAATTTATTTCTCATTTTTGGCGAAGTTGCTGTCGGTCGGCTCAAATTGATGTGAGACTATCAACCAGTCACCACCCTCAGACCGACGGACAAACCGAGAGGACCAATCAAACTCTGGAACAGTATTTACGCTGCATGCTGCAACAAACTGAAAAAACTTGGAAAGACATCCTTTGGATAGCCGAATATGCCTACAATAACTCTGTCCATTCGGGAACTGGGAAAACCCCGTTTTTTCTTTTGTACGGCAGTCACCCTCGAACCTCGGAGTTGGATCCCCTCCAAGATCTTGAAACACCAGCAGTAGACTACCTGCATTCTACAATCACCCAAGCCTTTAAGGAAGCTGTTTCTCACCTTCAAAGGGCTAAAGAACAATACAAGAAAGGAGCAGATCAACATCGGAAGGAAGCCCCTCAATATCAAGTAGGGGATCAAGTCTGGTTATCCACCAAATATCTACCTCTAAAAGGGCCACGCACATTCAACCCAAGATACCTTGGTCCCTATTCCATCACTACCATAGTAAACCCAGTAGCGGTCAAGTTGGACTTGCCCCCGCACATGAAGATACATCCGGTCTTCCACGTCTCTCTATTAAAACCCGTGCAACCTCAAACCCGACTAACCAAATCTCCAAAACCTATCCTAGTTGATGGAGAACTCGAGTTTGAAGTCAAAAGCATTCTGGACTCCAAGATCTCCAAATCTAAACTATTCTACCTAATTGACTGGAAAGGCTACGGCCCCCAAGAGAGATCCTGGGAACCTGCTGAATATGTCCACGCTCCTCGCCTAATCAAAAGATTTCACCAAACATTTCCTGACAAGCCAAAACCCCCGGAGAAGCCCAGTTTGGGAGGGGCCTTGAGGGGGGGTACTGTCATGATCTCTGCTTCCAAAAGATCAGGGTTTTCCCAACTCCCTTGGAAGCAGATCCATAACCCAGGTTCTGAGTGCCAACCAGTCCCAATTGGGCCTTTTGGACCCAGTCCTGGCGCCAGTGGCACCAGGCTCATAAATATGCCCAGTCCCAGCGCTGGAAGCGCCGGGCTCATTATGCTTGGGTGGACTTACCTGCAGCAGACCATGCTGCTTACTTGCCTGCCAGTTGAGTCTCTGATCCTCTTCTGTTTGGAACTACTTTTCCTGTTGGGTGGGGCAGGAGCCACTCCCTAGATTCAGAACACTGGAACTCTTCTGGAAAGCAGGAACTCTTTTCTTACCTAGGCGTGGCTGTGGAAGGAGACACCCAAGCACTACAGGAGGCTATTTAAACCACACCCGATGGATGAATCTTGCTTTGCGTTATTCTGCATCCTCAGCAGCAGAACGCTCATCGTGTCTTCTGCATCTGATCCTGGGCCTAAGGAAAAAGGCTTACCATTCTGAATCCAGTCTTCAGCAACACCTATAAAGACAAGAAAGAACAGGTTAGCATTACGGTCTTCAGTGACAGCTCTTCACTTACCTGGTCCATCGGCTGTCACCAACGCCTCGCGCTGCATTCCGGCATCTGAAAGACAAAGGCTTACCTACTCTTCGTGCGCTCCGGAGGTCTTCACACTGCATTCCGGCATCTGAAAGACAAAAGCTTACCAACTCTTCGCACGCTCCGGAGGCCTTCGGCACTGCATCCCGCATCTGAAAGACAAAACAAGGTGCGTTTAAAGACATTGGGGAACTTCAATACTCACGTGCCATTACTCCTTTCCACATCTAACCCAGTGGGTATTCCGGCACCCTGCAGCTGCCCCGAACTTGTACCTGCAAACTAAAAAGACAGTTAGAGCGCATCGTGAAGCAGGCAACAAGCGCTTACTTACGTGCTTCCAGGTGCTTCTATTCATCACACAGGCTCCATCTTCAACTCACTTCCGCCCGCCATCCGCCATCGCCGGAACCCTGCAAAACAAGAGACATCATTACTAAAGACTTTAAAGACATTAGAATTACTTGAAACTTACCGTTCGTGCAGTAAACGACGGACAGCAGTCCTCTGAAGTCAAGAGGCCTGCTCCCCTTATCCAGTGAAGAAACTGGTTACAGCACCCTGCCTCGAGGCAGATGGAGAGCACGGTGTTCACTTACCTAAGGTGAGAGCGTTAACCTTTGGGGTTTTACAGGAGAAGAGAAAGGGAAGAAGAGAGAGACATTCAATAACCCAGTTCATTAATCCCACATTTTCTATCTGCAGACATATTACCCTTCGAGCCAGACATCCAGTGCACAGAGGTCCAGCCCAAAGAGCCAGCCGTGTGTTACACATCACCTTTGAAGATACGGTATACGCCCAGTCAAGACCGGCGCCTCTACGGGAATCAGGTGAGCGTGACACATTCCCCCAAACTCACCTACCTCTGAGGTGGTGGTTGTTGGCAAAGCACCTGAACCTGACGAGGAAAAGGTGCTGCCCTAAATACTTCACCCACATGACCATCCTGAACTCCAAAGTTTATTTGTTTAAGGTGGTCCTGACAATTAAGAGTTCAGTAAGGGTCAATGTGAGTGCCCATCTTTAGAAGGCCTACGGACACAGGCCTGCTCCCAGCTTGAAGGTGAACCTCTTGGGAAGCATAGGATTTATTGGTAAAATGGGCTCCTGTACAGTGAGCCGACAGAGTCTACTGAAGGAGACCATAGGAGGTCAGTGGTCCCTGCTCAAGTCAGACCCTTCCTCCTGCAATGTGTGCATGAAGGCCCCCTTTCTGGTCACCTTGGGATAAAAAGAACCAAGCAAAGGTTATGCATGCATTTCTACTGGCCCAAGAAGGGGGTGCAAGTAGAAGGCCATTGCAGGAGTTGTGCCACATGCCAGATCTCTGAGAAGAGTGGCTCAACAATGCAGGCTCCGTTGGTGCCATGCGCTGTTGTGGGAGTGCCCTTTGAGAGGGCGGGGATCAACATCCTCTGGCAATAGGTTTATCTTGGTGCTGGTCGACCATGCCACCAGATATCCTGAAGCCATCCCTTTGAAGGCAGTGACTGCCAAGTCAGTTGCTAAAGCTTTACTTGGCATATTTACTAGCATTGGCTTCCTTAAAGAAGTTGTGTCTGACAGAGGCAGCAACTTTATGTCTAAGTATATGCAAGCCATGTGGAAGGTGTGTGGGGTCACTTATACGTTTTCACCAGCCTATCATCCACAAACAAATGGCTTAGTTGAGAGGAGAGGTTTAATATAACTCTCAAGAGCATGATTGGGGCTCTGAAAGAACCTCAAAGGAGAAAATGGGATCACCTGTTACCATGCTTACTCTTTGCTTACAGAGAGGTACCTCAGGAGGGGTTGGTTTCAGCCCCCATTCAGCTTCTTATTGGTCACCCTGTAAGGGGACCACTGGCCATAGTCAAGGAAGTGTGGGAGCTCCCCACTCCTCCTGTAACTACCAATGTAGTAGACTATGTGCTGATGTTAAAGAAGAGGATGGTCCCCCTGATAGCTCAGATCAGTGACAAGTTGAAGGCCAGCCAGGCATTGTTCAAACATTAGTATGACCAGAAAGCTTCACTTGTTCACTTTACTCCAGGTCAAGAAGTTCTGATCATGAACCCTATAAGGCTTCAAGCCCTACAGGATAAATGGTGAGGCCCTTACACAGTTGTGGAGCAGGTGGGTGAGGTCAACTATTTGTATACCTTAGAAGTCCAGGGCAGGCTATAAACGTGTTTCACATAAATAGACTGAAGGCTAGAGGCTAGAGTTGAAATAGCTGCACTGCTACTGGCATCAGCTATAGAAGAGGAGGAATCAGAACCTCTCCCTGACTTATTCAATAATGATCCTCAGGCTGGCTCCATTGAGGGTATACAAGTCACCCCTCACCTGACTTTTGACCAACAAGGGAGTGTAAGAACTTTGCTGAGGAAGTTCTCCTCCTTGTTCTCACTAACCACAGGTTTGACACCTTGGTGCAAACATGAGATAGACAATGGGATTAGTGTACCTACCAAAAGTTGGGGTTACAGAATGTCGAATAAGGTGAGATCATACATCGAGGCTGAGGTCAGCAAGATGTTGGAACTTGGGTTGATTGAGCCCTCCAGTAGTCCATGGTCGAGTCCTGTGGTTCGTGTACCAAAAGCTGGTACCTCTGAACTCAGGTTATGTGTGAATTACAGGGCTCTGAATATTGTCACCAGAACAGATGCTCAACCCCTGCATAGAACTGATGAGCTGCTGGATACATTGTGAGCCTCCAAGTACGTCAGTACATTTGACCTCACTGCAAGGTAAAGAGAAGACAGCATTCTCAGCTCCAGAAGGCCTTTACCAGTTCAGGGTAATGCCTGTTGGGTTGAAAAATGCACCTGCCACTTTTCAGAGGCTTATGGAGCATGTTCTAAATGAGATGGATGAATTCTGCTTAGCATATCTGGATGATATAGCAGTCTTCAGTGCCACCTAGGAGGAACATGTGGAGCACCTTAGGATTGCGTTACAGGATCTTCGGGAGGCTCACTTAACCATAAAGGCCAGCAAGTGCCAGATCGGGCAAGGATCTGTGGTCTATGTTGGGCATGAAGCAGGTGGAGGAAGGATCCAGCCTCTATCCTGTAAGGTACAAGCAGTACAAAACTGGCCTAACCCCACTAAGCACACCCAATTGAGAGCCTTATTAGGACTCACTGGGTACTATCGAAATTTCAGAGCAGACTATGGTACCATAGCTGTCCCTCTGACTGCTCTCACAACTCCAAAGAAGCCTAAGAAGGTCTCTTGGTCTGTGGAGTGTGAGAAAGTCTTCAATGGCTTAAAAGACTCCCTGTGCAAGGCACCTGTCCTCAGGGCCCCTGCCTACAAACGTACTTTTTCTGTGATTACAGATGCCTCTCACACTGAGATAGGTGTTGTACTATCACAGATAGATGAGTAGGGCAAGGAACACCTGATTTGATTAATTAGTCGCCAGCTCAAGGACCTTGAGCTCAGGTGGCCCACTGTGTGGAAAGAATTTTTCTCTGTTGTGCGGGCCCTAAGGAATCTGAGGCCCTACCTCTATGGGACCCACTTCACTGTGCAAACTGACTATAAGCCCTTAGAGTTGCTGACGAACATGAAGGGAGAGAATCCAAAGTTGCTCGGGTGGTCTATAAGCCTGCTAGGGTTTGACTTCACCTTTGAGCACAGGCCACGTGTCCAACATAGCAATGCTGATGGGTTGTCCAGAATGTTTAACTGACCTGAACATGAGGCCTATCCAGGCGTGCATTAGTTCCCCCTGTCCTTAGTCTGGGAGGGGAGAGTGTTAGCAAAGATTTCAATTATGTGTAATTTTCCATCCATGTGTGGATTTCCCAAACGTTTTACTTTTGTTTGGTTATCCTATCCTGACTTTTTGCCAGTGGAGCACAGCCTTTACCTGTACTCCCCTGTGCTTTTGCTCACTTGATATGGGGAAACTAACATGTCCTTTAGACTGTCAGTACTGGGAAACTATGTTTCCCTTAGTCTTTGACTATGTTGCCTTTTCTTGGTAACTTTTTAACAGTGCACAATGTGCCATCCAGTACCGTGCACTGGGGTCCTTTTTGTTTTATGGCCCTAGACACCCTCAAAGGAACGTTTGGTGATTGTAACAGTGAACCTGGGACGAACTGGTGGCAGCAGTTACTTTTTATAATGTTTTACTTCTTTTTACTGAATCACACCATGTTTAACGTGTTTTGTTCACGACTGTGGCCAGGTCTGAAAATGGCCAAGCCACAAACAATTTTGTTCTGTCCCAGGCCCATTTTGTTCCTTGCCTTCACCCAGGTCGAGTTACCTGGGTTTTCCTTATTTGGGCATGCAGCCTCCTGGGAAATCTGATCTCTTTTGTGGGATTCTGCCTGTCATGTGTGTGTTCCCAGGAAGTGGATTGGGACTGTCTGGTCCCAATCCACACTTGTGGTACCAGGATGTCTGGAGTGTCTGAATGACTGGGACCACCTTGGACCGTGATTGGTCCATGACTGGGAGGCCCGCATGAGAGCAGATCTTCAATTGGAAGTCCTCGATTTTGGCATGAAGCTAATATTGGATGAGTGAAGGGGATCTGCAGCCATTCCAGGTCTATCTCCCGAGTTTTCAGCGAACAACAGAAATAGCCAAAGCTCCTGCATGAAAAAACAGACATGTGAAACCGCCGAAGATGCTTTGGGAACCTCGCCCTGTGGTGTCCCATCCGACTGCTGATTTCTTCATCAATCAAGAAGGCCTGCCAAGGCACTTTGCCCCTTTGGAGAAGAGGAAACAACTACTCCACGTACCCCCTGATTACCCACCGAGTGTTAGGAAAGATTTCATAATTGTATGTAATTTTCCCTCCATGTGGCAACTCCCAAACCTTTTGCTGCTGTTTTACACCCTGATCTAGACTTTGCCAGAGAAGCGCAGCCTTCTGCCGCACTCCTCTGGGCTTTCGCTCAATTCTTATGGGGAAACTGACATGCCCTTAAGACAGTCAGTAGTGGGAGACTTTGTTTCCCTTAGTCCTTTCCTCATGTTGCAGCTTTTGTGCAACATGAAACAAGAGTGCACTGTAACTTACTTTACCCTGCGCTTGGGTCTCTAGTCATTCCAAAGGCCCTAGAAACTCTCGCTGGACTTATTATGAACTGTGCAAGTGTGTCACGGACAGGACTGGTGGAAGCTATCGTTTCTCTTGTGTTTTGAACACTTTTTTCGCCAAGTTATCTGCGCTTACAGCGTTTGGCACAATCAAGTGGGCGGGCTCCCAAAATGGCCATGCCACAAGGTTCTTTGTCCTGTCCTCTGACCGTCTTGACCCTTCACCTTCCCCCGGTCGAGCCAACCTGGGTCAGTCCTTATTTGGTCATGCACTTTCCCGCGAAACCCAAAGCTTTTGCACGCTTCTGCATGCCTTGTGTGTGCCTCCAGGATGTGGGCTGGGATGTCTGTTCCCAATACACATCCTGGGTGCCAGAGAGTCTGGAGTGTCCTGAATGCCTGGGACCACCCTGGTCCATTATAGGTCCACGTATGGTGTGAGTGTTTGTGAGCAGATATCCCATTGGGTCCTCTCCGTTTTGGCGCAAAGGGAACTTTGGATAAGAGGAGGATGAAAACAACACTACCATGTCAAGCTCCTGAGTTCACACAGAACAAGGGATAAGGAGCCAAGTATCCTGCAACAAGAAGCTGAGTTGAGAAACCACTGGTGACCAGCTGAAGGTTTGGCACCCTGAACCGCTGTCGTCCTACGAGACCCCTCTGCATCTGATCGTCCTAGAAGGTCTGCGAAGGCGCTTCGACCCATTGGAATAGTGGGATCAACTATTCCCGGCACCTTCATCAAACCCTGCAAGTAAGCCTCTTCGGAAGTGTCCCTGGGCCAACCAGTGGGCTGACCATCTTACGCAGGACGCTTTGCTCTGTCACTGCAGCTGTTTCAGGGAAGCCCTCGAAACTTGGTCTACTGCTTGCTCTGCGTCCCTGGCACCCTCACACCGAATTTCGTACACTTGGCATTCCCAGGTCTGAAGTGAGACGAGTGCGCCTGGACCAGAGTAAACGCGGTCGCCGTGTTGCCCTGCTGCGGTAACAACCTGTGCACGTCCACTGCATTTGGGACACCCTCGTCCCTGCATCCTGCTACGCAGAATATACAGGGTGTCGAGGCGTTCTGATCATCGCAGCTGAACCTGCCAGCAACGTGAACTGAACTGGAGAAATCTGGGTCTGCCTTCGTCGGGGTCCGGTGAGTAATCCATACCCCAACCGGTGGCCCCTCACGCAGGAGCCCGTTTTTTTTCTACCGATGTTGCGAAATAGCGACTCTATCCCGCACTCTCACCCTGCCTCTGCCCACAAGTGGAGGCCTTGCTTGAGTAGTGGGGACTTGTTCTGCATCGCTTCATTCATCTTCCTGAACTGCCTGAGACCCCTGAAGAGACTCTACTTTATCCATTGGCACCAGTGCATGCAGATACTTTTGAGCATAAGGCTCCTCTCTTCGTAGGGCTCGGACTTCCTCCTAGTTAGGTGTATTTATGATGTCGAACTGGGTCTAATGATTACTTGCACTGCCTGTTTTCCACCCCATCTAGGTGGTCTACATATTACGTGCTCATAACCCCTTACACCCCTAGGTCTTGTATATATATTGTATTGATTGTGATGTGTTGGTTTACTTTAGTATTATTGTGATTCTTTGCGATGGTCGATGTAACAAAGGCCTTGTAATAAATGTGTCTATATTTTTAATATAACACCTGTTTTGAGTAATTTGTAAGTGTCCTTGCTTTGTTGCTCATTGAGGTCTTTCATTCGCCCTCACACCTCTTGAGACTTAGTCTTGACCGCCGCCATCGCTACCCTGATTGGTCTGGCTTGTCCAGAGGTTACCCTGTTCCAAGAAACTAGGTTGGCCTTCTGAACCTCTGCCCCTCCAGGTCAGAGTTCAGAAATCCATTTTAACACCGAGTGAGCCCCTTCGGAAGTGTTCCTGGATGTCCAGTGAACTGTCCAGCTATACCTCAGGGTACCCTGCAGAATCGCTTGCTTCTTGAGTGGAAGCCCAGGACTAGGGACATTGCCTGCCTATGGCATATGCCTTCTCCTGCCAAATTTCACAGGCCTAGCTCATCTGGGTCCCAAATTAGGAGAGTGTGTAAAACGGCATTCATTTGTGAATCCCGCATCACTACTTGTTGGTGACGGTCGCTGTAGGTGCCTTGTTCTTCTGCTCTCCTGTGCCCTGAAGCCTGCTGCTCCACCAAGGGCAGATCCTACCCGAATAGTGAGAACCAATTCTTGATCACCTTAAGCTCCTTCCTGAATTGCTACAGCAATCCCAAGAAGACCCGCTTTTTACTTCAACTGCGTGATTGTGTGTTCTGTTGAGAACAAGACTCCCCACTTCTTAGTGCTGGACCCGAAAGTTAGGGAACCACTCCTAAAAACTGTCTAATGCTTCTAGTGTGTTAACTCACCCTTCTCTTTAAAGGTTTTATCTGTGTTTTCCACATGTGTCACATTAGGAAACATATTGTATATATGTTATATAGTAGAGTAGATTGTGTGGTAACTGTTTTTGCATGACTAAAGTTTACCTGTGTCTATTGCTCCGAAAGACAATAAATGTATAGATATTTTTCATATACACTTGTCTAAGAGTAATTTGTGATACATTACTATGTGTGCTCATTGTGGGATTTTGGTCACTCTCACCGCTCCTGACATTTAGTCTTGACCGCCTGCCAAGCTACCTAGATTGGTCTGGTTTATCCATTACGTTACTCTGTTTCACTAAACCGAGAGTGGCCTCCTAAACTTCTGCCCACCAGGTCAGAGTTTAGAAATTCATCTTAACAACATGTTGGGTGATGGTGGAGGTGCATGATTGTGACAGCTTGGCTGTGACTGACTAACAGTTGTTGAGAGGTATAAGGGGTGAGCTGCAGATGGGGAGAGTGTCTTTGTAGATGATGGTGACTACAGTGCCTTTCTGTGTGGATCTATAATTGCAGAGGATGGCATACTTAGGTGGTATGGCCATAGTGAGGGCCAGCCCAGCAGTGTCATAGAGCCATGTTTCTGTGATGGCTTAAATGTTGAGATTGTTGGCTTTGCTGAGATCAAGCATGTCTGGGGTGTGCACAGCAAGGGAGCGTGCATTTATTAAGGCACAAAAGATTTTAGGTGATAATGATATGGGTGTGTTGGTGGGTGTGAGTGCTGACAGTCGCGTCAAGGCACTGGTTGAAGCTGATGGTGGCGTGGAGCTACTGGTCAGGGCTGACTGTGGCGCAGATGTTACGCTCCCCAGGTCTCTGCAGGGACGTTGGAGCATGGTTGGAGCCCTCCCTGGATTCGGCTCCCCAGGATCAGTTCTGACCCCCAGGTGCTGTCAAGTACACTTTTCTGGATGCTGATACTGCCCTTGCGGGAACATGAGAGGCAATGAGAAGGGTTTGGAGGTATTGTGACTCCCCTCGGACCTTTCATGTCAAAATGAGGTAAGTAAGCATTTACCCATATAGGCTCACCTGATGCATAGATAGGGAGAACTCTCCATCCTGCTTCTCATCAGAAGGGGCGCTTCAAGATGAACCAGTTGCTTCACTGGTTCATAGATGTGGTGGCCCAGGCCAGCTGTCACCGAACCACTTTGAAGGTAGGAGTTTTTGTGATGATTATTGTTCATATAAGTATTAATGTCTTGTCACATGATTTAAGTTCGTACTCTTAATAATGTCTCTTTCTCCCTTATAGGCGCTGACGGGCCAGTGGAGCCATTGCGCCGGTGGAGGACTTCAAAGTGTTCCCAAGAAGATGACTAGTTGGAATCCAAAGGTAAGCGCTAGACGCGATGGCGCGCAACCTTAGCAAATGTCTCTATTAGGTTTCTAACCTTATTTGTTCTTTCCTCCTGCAGGTATAGTCTGGCGGTGCTTGGAGAAGAGTTGCAGTGCGCAGACCTGGCGGCGGGTGAAGGATGCCTGCGCCCGCGATGAAGCTGACCGTGTAGAACTTCTGAGTTGGTGTCCGAGGTGAAGGTCAGGTATGGCGCACAGTCGGTGGTTGCATCCCATGAGCCAGGTAAGTGCGCTCTGGTCGATCGCGGATGGAGTCACTGCGAGCAGGTAAGAGACGCTTCAGCGATGATTCAGCTGGTTCTGATGGAGAAAATGGGTAAGTTGCACCTCCGCAATGGTTTGGCTGGCTATGCATGTAAGATGCTTCTCTGCGATGGTTTCACTGGACGACAGGTAAGAAGCTTCTCCAGGATGGTTTCGTTGGACGACAGGTAAGATGCTTCTCCGAGATGGTTTGCTGGGAGACAGATAAGATGCTTCTCCGAGATGGTTGCACTGGAAAACAGGTACGATGCTTCTCAGGCGGCAGTGAGCGTTACGCTGCTTAGGCAGAATAACGCGAAACGTAGGCCTGCGGGTGGGGCAGGCTTAAATAGCCTGGTCCCGGCCATGCCCCCTTGCTCTGCTAGATGGTTCCACCCCGCCACTCACAAATGATGCTGCACATGCAGCTTTATTGATTCCTATGGCCACGCCCGCCCCAGATACACGTGGTGACTGATATGAGATGAATGACACATGCCCAAGGGAAAAAGTGTGCAGAGCACACTTTCTTATGATCCTGGCGCCAGAGGCGCCAGGACTGGGTCCAACTGGACCCTTTAGGTGATGTAAACTGGGGTTCCTGTCCAGTGGCCATGGCAGCAGAGGCAATAGTTAGGGCTGGCTCTGGTGTGGTGGCACTCATCAGGACTGACGGTGGCATGAAGGCACTGGTCCGGGCTAATGGTGGAATGGAGGCACTGGTCAGGGCTGGGGTGATGTGCAGGCACTGGTCAGGGCTGTAAGTAGTGGGGATATAAGTGCACAGCGATGAGCAGCTTGGAGAGAGAGGGAGGGTATGAAGTATGGTGGGGGTGGGGGGTGAGTGTAGCACAGCAATGGTTGAGTACTAATGGCATAAGCCTGGGGCCGACCCGGTAGTGTGCTGCTGGGAAGCGAGCAGTGGGAGAGAGTGGCTGATGGCCTGCTCGCATCCTCAGGGCTCACTTGGAGAATAATTGTGGGCAGGTGGTTGTGCCACATGAGCAGCATGCTATTCTGAGTGAAGTTAAGGTCATAATGGGAGGTGGAGGCCATCTTCGATGGGATCAGGCAAACTGCAGCACTGTTGCTGAGTGAAGCTTGGTCTGACAGTGGATCCCAAGGCCACACTACGGTGGTATCATGGGTAGGCAGTAGGAGAACCTTGGTGTCTGGAGGTTGATTAGGCTTTCTGGTGATTTTGAATAGGGAGGTATGGGCTGGGCTGGTGTTGTGTTGGAGGAAGACTGGAGGGGCTCCTTCTGTGCCGTGACAGGCCCGGACAGGAGTCATTGGCCTTATCTCTGGGCCTTGTATGTGAGCCGGCTTCACCTACTGGCTCAAATCGACTTGGAACAATGAAGGGGTACATGGCTAATCACAGTGCGCCATAGCTATTGGATGCATCAGCATACCTGATAGGATCACAGGAGGGCTACAGGCAGTGAAGAACATAGAGGTTGTGGTGGTGGCCATCTGGGCCTGGTCGAGGGGTTTCTCTAACCCAATTCTGCAGGTCTGGGGCTCATCCATGAGGGCCAAAGGAAGGGCCTAACGTACAGTGTACCATTTCTGAATAACATTTCAATTTCAATGAACACAAGTTTATTTTTAAATCGCAGTTCACATTGCATATGAACACCTAGGAAAGCTTGGAAACACACAGTCATTTAAACCAGCGCCTTTGTACCTTTTTTAACCCAAAGCAGTCTTCTGCTTTGAGTATTACCTGCCCACTCTCAGGAGGGAGTGTATATATACTTTACCTGGAAAATCACGATTTGCTTAATGTATTTATCAAAAAAAAAATTCTCCCAGCACCCTACCCAGGCATCAGTTACACGTGACATTCCTTGGTTTGAAGGCAAGGTTTAGGGAGTGGGAATATCTTGGGAAATTAATTTGTCTTTTTATTTGAAAGGTCGTATTTGGGAAACAGAAGCAATGGGAAATGTATTTGTTAACACAGCACATTCAAATGCAAGGCAGGGATTTTGGGATTTTGGGATTTAGAATACATGGAGACGTTCGTTTTGGAACAATTCACTTTCAAAGGGAATGCAGGGTATTGGGATTTTTGTTTTGGGCCAGGGGACTTCTTTGTTCACAGACCCAGTCTGGAGAAAGGGTTAACAGCAGTTAATTTAGGTTTTAGAGAACGAGACCCCTTTCCTTAAAGGAAGTCTGGGTTTGAATGGAAAAATAGAGTTACCCAATTACTTTCTAGGCTACAGTCCTATAAAGTACACTGGGAATGAGATTTGTTCATTTAAAACTTTAGCAAGAATCATCCTGTGATATTTCTATAGGTGCAATAATTGAATTATGTTTAATCAAATGGGTTAAGGGTCTACACAGTTTCCCCCACCCACAATTATGAGAAAGGATTAAGACAGGTAGTTTAATAGCATTTGGATATGCCTACCTACATGGGAGATCTCAGCTCAGGAGTCCAGACAGGTTTTAGGACCTCTTTTGGGAACAGGTAGGAGTGAGCTCACACCACAGGTATGGACAGCTCAGCTATTCTGAGCAGGGCCTGGTCAAAGTTGAAGGCTGTCTCCCTCGGATCGGGCTTCTAGTTTTCAAAGCAAAAGTCTTCAGCAAGAGTCCAAATATCTGTTTCCCCTCTATTCTCCTTCTTTGTATTTCCCCTCTTTCTCTCTGTCTGTCTTTCTGTCCCAGGTCCATAGGGAATTACCTTCTATAGGACCACTGACACCATCATCATTATGAATATATCCAAATTTAGGATTGAACAGTTATTTTCCTCTCCCTCCCACAGTCTGGCCTCTGCCAGCCGATAGACCAAGGGGTTTAGGAGGTCTGGATTATGGATAATGATGGCAGGTTAAAATACATCTTTTTAAAAGGACATTTAAAGGTGCATTTTAGTCTCTCTAAAAGTCACAACATGACAACTTTCTTCAATTTACAGATAACCACCATAAAATGTATATATTTGGATTCCGTGATTCACGCTGTATCTGGGGAAACAACTTTGATCACGGCACGACCTTCCTAGAGTTAGCTTTAATTTTTCATGGTTTATTTATACACCCAAATAGGAATGACCAATAGACGTCACAGAAAACACATTCAATTTGCTTTCCATCACCTCACCGAATTACAAATTGCGGTCATGTATAGAAATACCTCAGTCAACTTATTAACTATCACTCATGTTCCACATATCAAGGGAGGTTGAGCTTTACATAGAACTGACAGGCTTTTTCTGATCTTTAATGTGATTCATGGATGAGCTTGATGGGACGCACAATTCTCTTTTCAATAAGGACATTGGGCCTCATTACGAGTTTGGAGATAGCCATGCGATCATTACTGCCATGGCTACCTCCAAACTCGTGTCCAGGTCCCGGAAAAAGGGAATTACCGGGCCATTCCGACTTTTGCGGGCCCGGTAATTCCCATTTTCGGGACCCTGAGCTGGTACGTCTCCTTTCCCATTTGAGCCCTCATAGGGCTCAATGGGAATGGGGAGGAAGCTAGCAACAGACCTGTTAACGACGGGTCCATTGTTAGCATCCTGGTCTGCTCGTGGGTGGCGGTATGCACGTCTGGCCAGACCAGACGTGCATACCGCCACCCGCAAGCAAACTCGTAATGTGGCGGCCCGGAATGAACGGTTCCGGTACCTTACCAGCACCGTTCATGCCGCGGCCACGAGGGTCGTAATGAGGCCCATTGAGTCCTGTGTTATTTAATCCCAATACATTAATATAGAAGTCTTTAGTTTCACAACCCAGGCAGTTTTGTTTTTCCAAAGGCACATGACCTGGACATCTGCTTATCCAAGTTGGCTGTTTATGAAACAGTAATTGAAGTTCCATTAGAATTCTCTGTTTGAAGCTGAGAGACAGATTATTGGGGCCATAATGGTCCAAGAGGTCAGGTCTGTATTTCTTTATCCACCCTCTCACACAATTTTGATCCGAAAACACTGTGTTTCTGTTAATTTAACTGAAAGCAGAGTGCATTCCTTGTATGTATCAGCCAAGGGTCTGCTGGGGTCACAAGCAGATAACCCAGTCCATCTTACCGTTCAGAGGGGAAGCTGAAAAGCAAAGCCACATGTACAATTCTGAAAGAAATGACTTTTTAAATCATAAGCAATGCCATGTCACTTTTTACATTATATCTGGGCCCTCTGTCCATGTGTAAATAATATATTTGTTTAATCTGACGGTTGAAAAGACATGAGTTTTCCTTCTGAATTGTCCACACATATGCCATTATTTAACATTGGGAACCAGTGTCCATTGTAAAGTCAAGTAGGCCTTTCCATTTAAATAACGTCATTTTGTGTGTTAGAAAGTAAGTGTCTCTTGGTTTTGCTTTTTGAAATCAGGCACACTTTCACTTAGATTTCCAGATCACAGTCTTGTATTGCATGGAATTCAACGTGACATGCTGTTGTTTGTCTTTCTCAGTCAGAATGTGCCTTTTCCCATTATACATGAAGTCAGCATCTGCAGAAACACATGCCTTTCTGTAATCCATTGGCACATTCAACAATATTACAGCTCTAAGGCACACTTTCTTTCACCTGGATGCTTTTCCATTTGGGCAATGTTCAGTGAGGCCCACTTTTTGCAACACTAGGCCTCAGCCATCCATTATGGGTTTGAGCTGGCCTGCATGTTCCAATGTGTCTCTTTCCTCGGCCAGTTGAAATCTCACATGTGAGGCCTAGTTTGGCCTTTTAAGTTTTCAATCTGATACTTATCTTTATTTGGCACTGAAGTTATAATGCACATTACAAAATAAATAAGTGTTTTTACTACAGTTGAATAAACCGTAATTGTTTAATTTGGAATAAGGTTGGCATGTTCTTGTTTGTAGGATTTTGCATTTCCGAGCAAGACATAGAAAGGGTTTGGCTTCCTAAAATGGCAATGCTATACTTACCAAAAAGGATCATTCCGTTTGGGTCTGATGGGGAGTTAATGGGACTCATCCATAGAGCTTTTTACAACTATATTTCACCATTGTAAAATGTTTCTGTTAATCAGGCCCAATGTCTTAGCAGCCCTCACATGAATAGACAATGTAACTGGACTCTTAGTTAAACACAAAGGGAATGTAGAGAACCCCCTCAACGGTCACACCAGAAAAATACAACCCACTAGGAAAAAAGACCCAGCACACCTCTTGCAAGGAGAACAAGATTTTATGTGTATTTATTTTATTTATTTATTGTGCATTCGTAAGGCACTTATACATCAAGAAATTGTGTTTCAAAGCACCCATAGGGCAAAGGGGAGGGAACATTGAAACAAAGGCAAATAGAATAAACAGATTAACAGAAAAGGGCAGTCCTACTAGGCCTAGTGAACATTCAGAACATGCAAGTGCAGGGAGAGAGGGAAGGGACAGGGAAGGCGGTATGTGCTAGGAGTTCCACAGAGGAAGTGCCAAGCAATCAGTTGTGTGCAACAGTAAGTGCCTGGCAGAGATCACTTGGAACAGAATGATCACCTGCCAATAATAAGTGCAGGCCTGTGAGAAACAAGTGGGTGCCCGATGGCAAGTTCTAGGATCGGGTGGAAGTCTGAGGGAGATTGGGTGGAATGCCGGGACCCAGAAGAACACATAAGGTCCCAGTCCACCAATCTCAGTGACAGTGGGGTATTACCATGGGAGTTAGAGGGGGGAGGAGGGGTTGAAGAGGAAAGTCTTGAGGAGCTTCTGGAATTTGAGGAGATCCAGCTCAAGAAGAAGAGAAAGGGGGAGACGGTTCCAGAGGAGGGAGCCAGCCGAGCAGAGAGATCTGCCACCAGCTTGCTGCAGAGAAAAGCCACTGACACACAGGAAGTGGGAGCTAGAGGAGTGTAGAGATCTGGATGGAAAGTATTTGGTGAGAGCAAGTTGTAGATAGATTGGTCCTCGGCCCCAGACAGCCTCATGGATGATGCAGAGAGATTTGAATGTGATCCTTGCAACAACTGGGAACCAGTGGAGGGATTTTAGGGCAGGAGAGATACAGTCCCCAGGCTTGAGGCCAAGGATAAGTCTCACAGCCCTATTCTGGACAAGTTGGAGTGGGCAGAGAGGAAGACTGTAGATTAAGGAAGAGGCTGTTGCAGTAGCCCAGCCTAGAGAGTACCAGAGCTCTGGAGACATTGAGCTTCTGGGGGAAAGTGAGGAAAGGAAGGATACCTCTGAGGAGGTGGAGTTGAATATAGGACATCTTGGCAAAGTCCAGGATGTGAGGGGGGAAACAGAGAGAGGAGTCGAAGATGACTCCAAGGTTTCTGGTTTCAGATGCAGGAAAAGGGAGAGAGCCCAAAGCGGGTGGCCAGAGTGAAGGGAGAACAGTTGGAGTCCCAATAGGAAGGATTGCAGTCTTGCAGGCATTGAGGCAGAGATCATTGGAGGAACACCAGGACTGGATAGCAGAGAAGCAGTTGGGAATGGTAAAGGAAGTAGAGAGAGCATCAGAGGAACACTTGAAGAAGAGTTGTGTGTCATCTGCATAACACTGGAAGTGAGCCGAGAAAGAGGAGATAAGATAAGCAAGCAGAGTGAGATAGACATCAAAGAGCCAGAGTGAGAGGTTAGAGTTTTGGGGAACGCCACAGGTGGAGATAGAGGTAGGAGAGGAGACAGAGCCCAGGATGACCTGGGAAGGACGGTCAGTGAGGAAGGAGGTCAGCCAGTCCAGTGCCCACTCCGACATACCAAGGTTATCTTGGAGCTATTTTATGAGGATGGAGTGGTTGACCGAATCAAATACAGAGGAAAGATCAAGAAGAAAGAGAACAGCAGGGGTGTCAGTGTCAAGAGATGTGAGCAAAAATAAAGATTTGCCAGAAAAGTACTCTGGTGCCACGGACCGTTCTGACAAAATCGGTATGAGCAACACTTTATGAAAGCACACGTCGTCAGTGACATAAAGTACATAATTTACAAATCTAAATGGCTGGTTGGTCAGGCCATATACATAGGTTACCTGCTCCATAAGGGATGCCAGGCCATTGGTCGCAGCCCCTTCTGTCCATCTTCTTCTGTGTGAGTTCCTCCTTGTGCATCATCAGGCTTGAAGCTTCAATTAATTGGTGATTATGCGAGGAAAAAACATACATGCTCTCTCCAACCTCTTGTGCACCTGGTTCTGCAGAAACCTGCTAAAATATACTTTGAGGTCATTGTATCTAACAGACTACAGCTCGACTGCAGACATGTCAGCGCCCGTCCAAAGCACCACACCCTTGGTTTAGATTTGTTGTTTTGCCCCTCTCTGCACCTCGCAGCACAAATCACGTTACCTGTGGTGAAGACAACTGGTCCATGCTTTCTGATCTTTTCTGATCGATTGGGGGTCTAACAGTTTTATGGTTAGTGGTCTGAGACTGACTGGTGCCTTAGAATGCTGGGGGTCTTGGGGCGGGGCATCTGGGTGCTATTACCTAGATCTGGGATGGGGAAGGTCAGAGGCTCTTGCCCTCCTTCTCGTGGGATTGCTTTTCGAGCTCTCACCCCCTCGTGGCCTTGCAGGGCAAATTCCTTCTGGGATATGAATTATGGCAACATGAGACAATGGAGGGTCAATACATCTCTGCAGCTCTGACCTTTCTCACCGGTGCCCAAGCTACAACCTATTTCTGCAGGCATACACTTATTTCTATGTGTGTGGCTTGTGCCTGCAGCCCGGGCTGCAGTGCAGAGCTAGGCCTTGATATCAATATGGCTGCTACTATCTAAGACGGCATTTGATTCCCCATGTACTCTAGAGCTTATGCATGCACCATCCTCCCTGCACCCTGCCCACACTATAAACACTGTCAACATCCCTCTTGCCCCTGTACCCTCCCCTAGTTCTAATTACACACTTCTAGGCCTCTGCATCAACAAAAAGCGCTTGGGGGTCTGGGACGATCGTCCCTCCTTCCCAACATTAATTACGAGCTGGCTGTGGCCTAACATATGCTGATCTAGCGGAATGTGTTGGGTCTGGCCGGCATTGCCCCCGTGTTTGGCTCCCAGTCAAAGACAACTTTGCACAGAGTGGTGTGCACTGCGCAGAGGGTGCTTTTGGGGATATTTTGAGTGTGTGAATGTGTGTGTTTGTGTGCCCGCACTACTGTCCTTCTAGTAACTCTGTCACTTCCCTTTGTCCATGATCCACTCTGTTCCCCTCCTCCAGCTCTTCATGCCTCACGCTGTTTCTCATTGTGTCCATGCTGTGCATACATTGTGTTGTGACTTTGGGCGGAAAAGTGGATGTCTTTTGAATGACTTTTGAACCTTGATATATGTAGAGGTGAAGTTTCAACAAGCATGCTTAGCTTTTAGATAGATAGATTAGTGTATGATATTGGGGTTGTCCCTAATAGGAATTGACTAACTATAGAACATGCTTATGTTTAAATTCATAACATGTAATAATGTTTGAACAAGTATCACTTCCTGTTTTCTACGCACAGTGTAATGCATTTCAATAATGATGCAGGAAATGTGAGCATTCATGTTAATTACGAATTTTTTGTGGTGTAAGTACACAATATTCCTATCAGAAAGACAGCAAATGACATTTTCCATATAAACTCCTTGATAGAGTCCCACTCAGAAGAGGAATGCTGTTATGTATTGCACACAAGCTTGCCCAATAGTACTCCTTCATTATTTGACAACACAAACATGTGTTTAACTGCATGTGACCTGAGTAACCCAAGAGTCTACCAAAGGGAAAATATAGAACTCACAAAGGGATACCTGTATGGGCCCAGACCCCTCCATGTAAACAGCACAAATTAAATCAAAAACATAGATCGGGGGCAGTGAGGTTGGATAGATAAAACTAAAATATGCTCCACTACAAATTTGGGTCTAAAGAAAAAATATATTTTTAAATTCTTTTTTGTATCAATACACACTTATACAATATAAAACAACCATAGAAACTATATATGCCCAATTGTTTTGGACCATACCTTTCATAACCACGTTTCATACACATTCATACCACACATTAACCAGTATTTTCCAAAATTATTTAGCACATATTACCAATGTAACATACACTGTAATATTGTATCACTTAATTACAAAATTCATTGCGGCCCTATGTTCCCTTTTCAATAGTGTGCCGTTTTTCAAAGCCACCTTTGTAAACTGGTGTCCCCTGTCTACATATGTTTCAGTCCTCTGTTGGCACCATTATTGCCCCCAATTCTTAGGACCTTCTTCAGGACAAAATGTAACAAATAGAACAGTAGTAAAATCTCTTTGTTTGTGGCAAACTGTAGGTGGTAGGTTTTTTCACAGGTTATATAGATCTCAGTCACATCCGGCTATATTTCTATATATATACGGCTGCTGGTAGAGTTAGATGCCAACTGTTTCTGATTAAGTGGCGGACCTAAAGACCACAAATGTAGCGAGGACACTACCAACGCAGACACTGCTAAGAATGTACAGTGTTCCCTAATCATAACAGAAGAGTCGGGATTCCTGCCTCAATATAGGTCATTGAACGTCTGTCCTGACATTACAGCAGATGACCAGTGTTAATAAATACCTAACATCCTGAAGAAGTCGTTTTGGGTGATATCCCATTTTGAAGGTTGCACGAGGTTCCAAGACCACTACGGGGTCCGCTAGAGCCAGAGGGACAGTTTTGCCCGCTACACACAAGACCCCTGCAAGTAATTGACAGAGGTGACTGAGAACTATATAACCTGTGAAAACACCTACCACCACCTGCCTCCCTTGGGAACATCTATGTGAGCTGATGTACTAATGTGGGAGTCGGTAATCGTTTCCAGAGCCCTCTGAATCAAGAGATATAGATAACATCAAGAATGACTGCATGTGGGATTGTATCTTTAATCCAGGAGGGTGTGGTCTTCTGCTTTTACTTCAATGTATGAATTGGTTTACAAATTGCCAATGCATTCTTCTAAACTCTCAAACAGCGTAATTCTAAGGATGAAATTGAAAATTAAAGATGAACATTGGTCTTGTATTTGAAATTAAAACATATTACAATGTAAATGGACATTGGGATGACAGGCACGCCACTCATTCAAATGTGTGCCTACAGTTCACAGCAAGCAGATATAAGCAAGTACCAAACAGTGGTCGAATTTAGATGGAAATTAGTGTACTGCCGAATCATTATACACACAATAATGCAATAGAGAGTTATAAATAATAATACATGGACATATCTAGGTCTATCCTCGATCTGCTGAAAAGTATGAAGCTACTTTTAAAGGTTCTTTTTAAGTAGGTTTGCAGATGGAGGTGCTGCCTAATTCTGCTCCAACCTTTGTCCCATTATAAACACAATGGGCCTCATTACGAGCATGGAGGTTATGAAAAAAGGAAGGTGGAATGGTAACGTGCCCCCTCTTACCGGCATGCGCGCGTACATACGGCCCTTCACGGCGCCAATACCGAGATGCCGCTAATAGGAGGACATCACAAGTTACGTGGGCATGCACTTACCGGCATCCCGAAGGGCCTGCATGACGGCAGCAATGCAGGCATCGCGGACCACCTGTAAATAGCAACCTGCAGTGTAGGCAACTGCCACAGATGCACACAATCACTGCAGGTGGAGTCAATGAGCATGTACCAGTACAAAAGGAGTGCACCCACACACCACACCCCTTCCTACACCAAAATGATACCACTAGCTGTTGCAATCATGGGGCTGGAGGACATGCCTGTACTGCTACAACTACAGCAACAACAGCAACAACAACAACTACAGCTACAATAACAGGCAGCAGAGAGGAGGCACAGGAGGAGAAGGAGGGCGAGACAGGCCCACAGCAAGTTCCACCAGTGCAGCCAGTGGTACCACGTAGGCTGCCACCAATCCCTCGCATCAGACCCAGTCCATTCAATCTAACCCCTGAGCAGATCCACACCCTGTACCGTCTGGACCGGGACACCATCACCACCATAGTGGACATATTACAAAACGACATTGTCAGCCTGATAGAAATACGCACTGCCATCCCCCCGCTACTAAAGGTGGTGTCTATGCTCCACTTCCTGACCACAGGCACCTACCAGCACACAGTGGGCCAGCTGCATGGTATATCACAACCACTCTTTTCACGCATGCTGACCCAAGTGCCGGATGCCCTTCTGAAGCACGCTAGCACCACATATCCCTACCACGGACTGCCCAGGAGCTTGCAGACACTAAAGTAGGCTGCCATGCACTGACAGGCATGCCCAATTGCGTCAGTGCCCTTGACTGCAACCAGGTCGAATTGGTTGTCCCTCATGACATAGAGGCGGTGTACCGTAGTCACAAGCAATACCACTCCATCAATGTGCAGATGGTAGGTGACGCCTGCAAGATCATCACCCATTGTTGCGTTTGATATCCCGGAACTACACATGATGCCATGGTGCTGCGTAACTCCACGCTACCCTGTTACATGGGGCGACATGCTGGACTATGTGCCTGGCTGCTCGGTAATTTGCCTGACTGGGCCATGACAGTGCATCGGGGTCGTGAGGTGGGGGGATCCATACTCCACCTCGGTGGGATTGGGGGGTGCATACTCCACCTGGGTGGGATGGGGGGTGCATACTCCACCTGGGGGGGATTGGGAGGTGAGTGGACAATGCACTCAGAGCTAAACACTGTTGTCCTGAACATACCAACCTGAATAAGACACATCAATTGCATACATAACACCAATGCCGTACATCAATGACAACATGCAAGACGCACAAGCAGGCCACCATGGGTATGTCAAGCGATGAATGACTGAACATGATTACAACTGTGCCAATGCTGCTAGTGTGATTAGGTACAGAGTAGCATACACTCAATGATGGGTGGCAAGACATTGTTCCGCATCCACAGTACATCCGCATCAGCATGCACATGAATACCCTGCATCATCTGTACAGCGCAATCCACACTAGCAAACCATAGTGCAGTACACAATGCATCAAATGAACATGTGTACATACATACAGGTACATGTGCATGTCAACACCAAATAGCTGCACCCATGGCTGTGAACCCTAAAGGTGACAGCTCATATTGACTCACACATACCTCTTTGTGCTCCCATGCAGATGATGGAGGCTATCCCTTAAAGCCGTGGCTACTTACCCCTGCACGGAACCCGCCTAACAGGCACGAAGAGGAGTACAATCGGGTACATACCCATACCGGTGTCTTGATTGAGCAGACCTTTGGCCTGTTGAAGGCACGGTTCCGCTGCCTAAGCAGGTCTGGTGGAGCACTCCTTTATGGGCCTGAGAAGGTGGTAATGATCACCATGGTCTGTGTAATGCTGCACAACATGTGCATCCGGTGAAATGTACCACTGCCACCTGACATTGACATGCAAGCACCGGGTGAGGATGAAGGAGAAGAAGCAGCACCCATGCTAGTACATGATGCACAAGATGGCCGTGCTGTACGCCAATCACTGATTGACAATTACTTCTGAACCACAGGGATGTTGATGGTTATGTGTCAGTGCTACACTTAGCACTGGGACTGTGTGGACATAGGCACAGGGTGTGTGGGAGTTGGGCACTGTGCGCTGTCGTGAATTGAATGGACACAAGCATTAAATGATTTTGAACACAACAGGTGTATTAAGAATATTTACAAAAAAGTGCTTCCCACCTCCACCACTCACACGCCCTCCCCCTCCCACAAAACACCCAAACACCCCATACCCCCAATAAACACCCCATACCCCCAAACACCCCATACCCCCAATAAACACCCCATACCCATCAATGAACACCCCCTTAATCCCCTCTAAACCACCAACATCACCTCCCCCCTTACTCATTGTCATCCCACACTATTTCTGGGCTTTTTTTGTGTCCGGGGGCAGCATTTCTGTCTGCCTTGCACTGCGCCTCATCATCCGCACAAGGCTGGAGGGAGAGGAGCTTGTAGGTGTGGACAATGGGGTGGATGAGGATGTGATTTGCACCGCCGGTGCAGGTTGTTGGCCCTGCATGTGTTGGAGCATGCTGGTGAGGGCCTGTGTGACGGCCCCCAAACTGTCACGGATCATGATAGCACTTGAATTTTTCGCCGCAATGGTCCCAGCATTGGCCTCACGGATCTCTCTGTGTGTTTCTTCGCCATCAGCCACATATTCACGCACTAGCTCAATCATCGAGTCCTGCCGGGCCTCTACCCTTGAGAGGCGTGCCTCGATATCAGTAGGGGCTATGGAGGTAGAGGGTGCAGTGGCTGGGTGGGCCATTGCAGGGCTGGCCTCTGTGGTGGTAGTGAGATCTGGACTGTGCAGTAGAACCGCAGGATCCAGCATGGGGCTAGACAGTGTGCCCTGAATGGTGTGTTGGGGGTGGACGGGGGCTTGGGGTGCGTTGACATTCCACATGGATTGTGCCATCAGGAGCCTCAAACTCCTCTGCTTCCACATCCACATAGCTGAGTGGGGCTGTGGCTGCTGCCTCACCCACTGAACTTGTGGCAGCGGACTGGGTGCCATCAGCCTCCCCTTCAGCTGTTGTTGGCAGCTGAGTGGTCGCAGTCTCGTCCGCTCCTGTGGTTTCCTCATGTGCCTGCCTGGCCTGTGCACATGCCCTGGGTTGCACTGTGGGCCGCGGTGCTGCCCTGGAGGTGGAATGGCCAGTGTCATGTGGTCTGGCCCTGGATGTAGATGGCTTTGGGGCAGGGTCCTGACTTTCACCTTCTGCATCAGTGCCTGTGGGAGAAGAAGAGATGCAGGGCATCAGTGATGGTGTTACATGCAAGATGCATGATTTGGTGCTGTACAGTATTTCATTACTTATTCCATTGCAAACTTATAGGCGTGTCACATAGGGTAGTTTCAAGGGGGGGGCATATTGGCATAAGCCGTGGCATCGCCATTCGGCACAGATGCGTACCAGGTGGCATGGCATTGTATTGAGGCTTGTGTGATGTATGACATGCAATCGGTCCGTGTGTGTTGGGTGTCTGTTGGTAATGGGATTGGCATGCAGCAGGCATTTCATTGTGGCAGGGTTTGGGCCTTTATCTGGACATGGATCTGTATATGTGTGTATGATAGGCCATGCATTGGCTTGGCTTGGCTCACTTTCACATCAGTTGTAGTACATCATGGTTTGGCCTACTGGGGTTTGCAGGGTCACTTACCTCCATCTCCCGACTTCGCAGCACCCGTCTATATTTCGCCGAAGCCCTCTATGGACTTAATTTGGAAGGTCGTGCTGCAGGTTTCTTCCCAGCGCATCAGTTTGACTGGGGAGTGAGCACCCCCGCCTGTGGCCATGGCCTCCCTGTGATTGCTGGCCAGGATGTTCCGGACCCTGAGATGGAGGTTGTCCCATCTTTTTTTACAGTCTTTGACTGTGCGGGGGTGGTGCCAACCGCAGACACCTTGCGCGCTACCTCCTCCCATATTTCTTTTTTCCTTATTTGTGCTTCCCTTTTGAGGTTGGAAGCAAAACCTCATCTGAATGGGCTGCAAGAGTGTCAGCAAGAATGTTTAACTCCCCATCGGAGAAGGGCTTCTTGCGCAGGGGGGGAGGGTGTTGTCTTATGGGTAGCCTTCGACATGCTCTATGGTATGGCACTGCTCTCTCCTCTGTATCCCTGCCGGATTGGGAGGATGGCAATGGATTGTGTTTTTAATGATGGCCGCCGGCGCATTTCCTGTTCCGACGTGATGTCGTTACTTCCGGGTCCTGTATTACGAGCCCGGTATTACCATGATGTTATTACCGGGTCGTTATTAAGGGGTTGCTCTTAGGCGGAGGCGGTATCGGTGGGTCCCGTGATGCCGCTATCGGGGGGTTGGAGGGCCTTTAGCGGCACGGCGGTACGGCCATTACCGGCATGGGGGTTCGCGCGTGCTCGCGCGCTCGTAATCAGCCGCTATTAGCGGCGTCAAGGGAGCACAGACCCGCTACTTCCTCCATGCCGGTAATGACTCTGTTTTTAGCGGGATTCTCGTAATGAGGCCCAATGTCCCACAAAACAAAGTAAGGACTGCTTTGCGGCATAATAAACTAGCTACCACCAAGACAAAAAGACACCATTGACCTTGGAAATAAGAAACAATAAACGCCTTAAATATTCAACCAAATACCCAAGGAGGGACCAAGAATATTAAGTGGAAAAGCTTTCGAAATGCCATGTCATTGAAAAAGTGCTAATGTGAAATCCAATATTCCCTATGGATCAGAGACATTTAATTAACAATTAGCATTGATAATTACAGAGCTCAATTTGCAACCTCTTGCAAGTGACAGATGGGCGGAATCTAGGTGTGCCTTCCCTCACTTTCATAAGTGCTTGTAACTATGTTTTTTTTCATAAATATTGATTGATCAGGTTAGGTGGTAACCATTCACTAAGTGAAAGCACAGAATGGAGGACGATGCACAGAGTGCATTCTGATGTGAGGAGCCACGTGGCTATAGGTGGTGCTGCGCGCATCCGTAAATCTTGTTTTAGATATGCAACTCTGTGTGCATTGTGATTAATCACCCTTTGCGGAATAGCTTACAGAATACAGGTTACATTTTATAGCATGTGCAATGATATTAGTCTGCTGTCCCCTTAAAACATCCAGTCCTGTATTTTTTATTTTTATTTTATTAAAGAGTTTCAGATTATAGAAACTTTTTAACACTGCACAAATTCATATTTGTATCATATACAAACATAATAAGGCACATATACTAAAGCAGATTTACCCTATGGTGGCTGATGAAGTCTTTAATTGAAGGAGCATCAATATTTCCCATGGATGTGTGCGAGCAACCAAGCATAGTGAGGAATCCCACACCAAGCAAGAAGGGGGCTTATTTTACAATAGACTTTGAGCTCGATTCATGGAATCTGGTGAAGAAATGGTTCAAGGGCTGTGCGCAGAGAAGGACCCTGTGCATGCCGTGCCGCAGAAAAAATATTGCGCACCACACATATTCATGGATTCAAAGACACATTACTAGCCGTTGTGCAAGTCACAACAAGCTGCGCGGGGTACGCCTACAACACGCCCCCATGCACACCAAAAAGCAAGCCAAATGACTAAAACGGTGCAAGCCTCCGAGCCACCCCTGGCCCAGCACCCAGTACCCCAGCAAAATTGCGCGCCTAACCTCGCAATCCCAGGCCACACCTCAGAGAAATTACATGCCCTCCCTCGCAAGCCAAGGCCGCACCACAGCAAAATTGCGCACCTCACCTCGCATTCCCAGGCAGCACCCCAGAGAAAAAGCGTCCACTCCCTCACAAGCCCAGCCCATACCCCAGTGGAATTGCACACTTCACCACACAATCCCAGGCCACACCCCAGAAAAGATGCGTACCCTCCCACGCAAGCCCAGGCCACACCACCGCAAAATTGCGAGCTTCAATGTACTGCAACAAGTACAGGTCAGATTAAAAAATAAAAGCAAACAGTTTAGGGGATCCATAAAGATGGAAGGAAATGTGCAGTAAAGATAATCTTTCCTAACACCCTTCACCAGGCACTGTGCCTCCGGTATCTGATTAGGAGACACAGTTCTGGGTGAAGGTGATGCAAGATTCACACCATGGCGGCGCAGTCATCGGGTAGGCATAAACACTGTCTTGTATGTTAGGCATGCATGATTTTCTGCATGTTTGCTGCATGTCTTACTAACTTATATGTGCTGTGCATGCTAACATGCTAGTATGGTTATTTAAGTTATGCTTATGTCACTGTGTTACCTACCTTGGTGAATTCATCTATGGCCGCACCCACTGTGGTGTAGAGCATATCCTTGTCCATTTCCAATCCAGGCAGTGTACTCCTTGGTGTGGCATTTCCTCGGGCTTCCCTCTCATTGTCTCTCTCCTTACCTCTCTCTCTTGTGGTACAGTGCACCCCTGGGCTGATCACAATATATTTCCTGTCACCCTCTTGCACCCTTTGGTGCTCCTACAGTGGGTGGTCTCTGCATACTTTCTGTATCAAATCATGGTTGTTTCTGTTGTTACTATGCATGTGATTGCATTTAGGGAAAACTTCTCCCAATGGTGTGCATCCTATGCAAATCAGGTGGGTACCCTGTACAGGTAAGTGAAGGGAATTAGCAGCTGCTTGTGTGGTGTTTGCATAGGAGTCTAGCACTGTGTGTGTTCACTTAGGAGTGACTTGTCTGTTGAGGCACCAGTACTTCTTCATGGGTTCATGTTTCACAGGGTGTGCTTCTGATGATGTGTCTGGGCTTGGTGTTGTTTCGATGGATTGGTGGGGCCACTGGTTTCACATTGTAAATTGTGGGCATTCTAACTGTGTGTGCTGTTGTGTGTCGCATTGGCAGTTTAAGCATACTTCACATCCCTTTCAATGTGTGTGGGGTTATGGTTCGACGGCACATTTGGGCTGTCTTGTTTATGGATCAACCATTCTGGTGTGCAGCACCAGCTGAAAGCCACAAACATGTGGGTATTTATGCACTTTTTTGGGATGCTATGTTGTGTACCAGCACATTAGGGTTAGTGGTGTTGGTGCTTTCTTATGCATGTATCATGCATGCTGCACCATGGTGTTTGCAGCTTCAAGTTCACCACAGCTGGGTGCATGGTACTGCTGCATTCTATTGAATGCAGTATTTGACCAATTGTATGCTGTGACAATGAAGTCTGCATTGACTATGCTCTTTTTGTTTGTATCCTACATTTGGCATGCATTTCCCGTTACTTGTTGTATCACATTGCTTTGTGTTGTCTGCTTATATCTTCCCCTACAAAATGTGCTGCCACTTGCCAACCTTTCCGCTGTATCTTCTGCCCCTACTCCTTCACAGTCCCTTTGTAATGCACTTGCATCTCAGTTATTTTCAAAAAGCCAGGACATACTGAACCTCCTTATGACAGGCTCTTCCAACACAATCCTCCTCCCTCTGCCCCCCACCACTCACCATACTCCTTTCTCCTTCTCCTCCTTCGCTCATGTTGCCCCTGAAGAAGTCACCAGAGTTGTTAACTCCATTAAGGTGTCTTCTAAAGGGGTGGGTCCATGCTCATCCAGGAACATCAAGAGCAATTTCTCATCCCTGGCCCCTGCTCTTGCTGATCTCTGCAACCACTCCTTTGCTGCTGTTTTGTTTCCATCCTCTCTTGTGCACCCCACCTTACAATACCATCTGCAGAACCTTCCTTCCCAGCCAACTACCACCCCATTTCAATCACCCCCTTCCTGTGGAAACTGCTTGAGAAGTTGGCCCTCCTCCAAATGAAGTTGCTGGCGGTGTACATGTACACCAGTGAGGATTCCAACCTTCATGAGCCATGTACGCTGCTCTCCTGAATATCCATGAAAAATCACTTGCATCCCTCAATTCATAATCCCCTGCTGTCTTCATCCTCCTTGATATCTCATCTGCATTTCACACAGTGAACCATTCCATCCTCATTAAAATGCTCCATGATACACTTGTTATCTCAGAGGAGGCAGTGGACTGGCTTAGCTCATTCCTAACCAACCATTTCTACAAAACCATTCTGTGCCCTTTCCCGACCCCTACTTCCTCCTCCACCTGTGCTGTCCCCCAGGTCTCCATTCTTTTCCCATGCGTCTTTAATATGTACATTTCTCGGTTGCAATGCTTCATTGCCTCATTCTCCCATAAATTCCAATGATATGCTGATGACACACAACTCTTCAGCAAGGTTCCTACTGACACACTTGCACCTCCATTCACCCTGACTGCCTCTCCGCCATCCTGGCCTGGTGCACTGCAAATCACCTCAGAGTGTACACCATCCAAAACGAGAGTCTCCCTATTGGATCCCTTGCAGCTTACTTCTTCTATTCACTTTGGCCTTCCTCCATGGGCTCACACCCTGCCCCCTCCTCTGAAGCCAGAAATCTTGGAGTAATTTTTGACTCCCCCTTTTCTTCATCCCTCATATTCTGGACATTGTCAAGAAGTCCCACTTTCAGCTCTTCCTTATCAAAGTAACTGTACCCTTCCACACCTTCCCCCAGAGACTCAATGTTACCTGTGTTCTGGTTCTCTCCGGCCTACACTACTGCAACAGTATCCTCCTTATTCTTCTTAGTCCACCCTGCAACCCCTCTTGCTTAACCAGAAGAGGGCAGAAAGACGTATCATTGGCCTCAGGACCAGGGACCGCATCTCCCTTGCCCTACAAAGCCTTCACTGGCTCACAGTCTCAGTAAAGATTACATTGTAATCCCTCTATATCTTCCAAAGGGCTATCTGGGGCCACATACTTCTATATCTTCAAAGTTCCTGATCAAATACTCCTCTTCTAGACTCCTGCATTCCTCTGGCAACAACTCCCTGCATGTGAAGCACTTTGGTATAGAAAGGGCTGTTGGTGGATCAATTTCCTCTGTGTGCTGTCGCTTGTGTAATAGCCTTGCTCTCACTCTGTGACTTGAGCAGGACCCCCTTAAATTCCCAATAAGCCTAAAGTCATTTCTCTTCTCCTCTTCCTTCTCCCCCTCTCTTCTGTGCTAATCATACAGTAGGGGGACTGATGTGCACGACCCTTATGTGTCCTCGGGGCCCTGACTTCTCACATGTATCATCGAAGCAACTGTGTATATACTGCACTTTCTCACACTCATCCTCACCACGGGAGGATGCACTTACGTTAATCTTTTATTTTCTTAGCACTTCACCCCGAGCATTTCTGCATGAACAACTCAGAACCTTATCCCTTACCCACCTCCCCTGTACAATTGCACATTGGGAACACTCATAAGGCATAGTGGGTTTGTCTCCCCTCCCAGTTATTGTTATGATTTGTTTGTAATATTGATTCTATTATTTATCTCTGTTAGTAATTCATTGTCTACCTTTCCCTGTCCCCACCATGTTGCCCTTTGTGCTTTTAGAAACATTTGAGGTCATTGTATAAGTGCCTAAAAAAATGACCAATACATAAGGTTATTAATATTGTGCTCCCATGACTGTGCAGAGTGCACTGTCCCAATACTACACAGATGATGGAATGCCTTATCATGTCATTGGTAGTCTTCCAGGAGCGTACCTGCTTTTTTGTGGGATAAATTATCTGCATTTGTGATGTTGTCTCATTTTCATGCAGCATGTTGACTGATGCATGCATTGTGTAGGTGCCATTGTCTACTGAATGGGGGTACGTGACATGCACATTTGCTGCATGTCATTAAGGGGGACTGGCAGTGTGTCGGATGTTGTTTGTCAGTGTGTGTGTATTGTGTGTTTGATTTGCATGCAGTGTGCAGGTGTTTGTGCATGTGTGCTGGGATACATGTTGATAGTTGTCTTGTGAGTTGTTGTTTGCATGTGTTATATGTCACTGAGGGGTGCCCATGTGTCTTCAATGTTTTGGGGCATGGATGTGTTAGCTGCACTATATTTCATTTTGTTCTTTGTCTGCAGACCCTTCCTTCAGCAAATTATGGTTATTTCATGGGATGAAATTTGACTGTTAAATGCATGCCAAGTGGAAAGGTAAGATGTTTGTTTATATTGATTGTTATGGAATGTTGAGAAGCTTGTGGGTCAATACTGCACTTCTTTTCTACACCACACAATAGGGACATGTTTGTGCGCATCATGCACAATCTAGGACATGTGTGCATATATTTTCAATTGTGCTTGTTGAAGTTTGTGTACATGTAAATATCTGAGGCCATCTATGGCTTGCAGCTCAGACATGATGTTTCTGGATTTATCCATGCTTACACATTTGACCGGTATGTTAGTAAGTGAGATCCACCATTGCAGAAGGGGATCACTAAAGTGTGTATGGTGTACAGTATAATTATCATTTTACATTAGATATGGGATGGTTTTGGTGACACATAGGTGATTTAATTGATGGTTGACATGGTGATAGTGGCTTACTCCCTCTTCAATGTGTATCTTTTGGAAACACAAAATGAAATGTCTTTTAGTTCTAAGGGATGCATACAATTTAGCACTTCCAATGGCACTTTCTCAGGGTGGTTTTGAGTTGCACAGTGGATTGGCCCACTGTCATCATTGAATTTCACCTGGGATGTAGCGGGATTGTGTACGCTCCACCGGGGAGGGATTTTAGGTGAAGTATAATTGCAGAAGCTGGATACGTGCAGCCTCTCCATGTGCCCTTTGTCGAGACACATCCAAGCGGTGGGCCTGTGGGTGTGGATGGAGTGCCACCAACATGTCCACTGGGATGCCATGCCATGTTGCAACATTGTGCAGGACACGTGCTACCAAAATGATCCTGCAGACTATTGGTAGTGCATATAGCAACATACCACCAGAGTCGTCAAGGCAGCGGAAACGTGACTTGAGCACTCCAAATGTGCACTCCACTATGCCTGAGTTGCAATATGGGCAGTGTTGTAACTTACCTCAGCAGGTGTGTTGGGGTTGTGTATGGGTATCATCATGTATGTGCTCAGAGGGTAGACACTGTCCATTCTAGAGTTGAGAATGATTGTCAATGTCATTTGTGTCTATTGGTCTGTGTGCAACATGCATGCATCTGCATGTCCATTTATGCTCACCAATGAGCCATGTGTTGCCATGCTTCCCAGCTTCCAGGGTCCGGTGTAGAGGTGACATACTGAAGATCTAACCATCATGGAAGCTGCCAGGATAGTTGGCATACACTTTAATAACGATGCCCTTGACATCACACATCACACAGAACCTGAACATTGATGGATTGCCAGTGTTTCTGGTTGCAGTAGATGTGCTCTGCTGCTTGAGGTGGACGTATAGCAACATGGAACCTAGCACTTTTGGGAGGTGCACCATCCCATAAAAATCCTGGACCATGGTCTGCCTTTCTGCAGGTATTCTGGGCAGATAGATATGCCGGCGGGCAGAAGGACGTGCAGTTATTATTGCCAACACATATTGTAGGCAGTATGATTGTGCAAAGGTGGAGTCAAGTACCACCTCCAAAAGCTCCGCCCCCATGCTGCCTATATATTGGGAGCAGGAAATTGCAACACATGCAGTACCAGTAAGGATGCCTTTACCACAGACAATCATGGAAACAAGGTATCCATTAAGAAAACCTTATATGCATTCAGGAAGAAATAATGGCCTTTTGGACAGAGTTCCGGAAGAAGTGTGAAACCGAGTGAAAGAGAAGACTGGTGATGTCATATGGAGCAGATGATGACACACCTAGAACAGATGCACGAGGCAGAAGAACATATACATTCTATAAGCTCTGAAGAGGAGGTAGTAAAGATGAGCAACATTATGGGCTCGAGATGAAGATGTTCATGTTACAGAAATGCTGAAGAACATGTAAATCAGTTTACACTTGTACAGACGCTGTAATGCAAGTAGACAAAGTGATCTTAAGGCTGGCTACGTAGTTAATAGTTTTGCAGCGATGCACCAATGTATAATACATAGGAATATATAGAACTTGAATATTCTACAGTGCACTTTAAGCAAGACTTGAAACCCTGTGATGGGACAAGTATTTTTTTTCAGTGTGTCACAGTTGGAAAATAATTAAAAGCGATGGAGAAAAACAAGAAAGGCTTGGCTGGCCCAACACCAAGAAGTCGAGGCCACCCTGGTTGTCCATCTAGTAGTTACACTGAACGTAAGAAAGAAACAAACTTCTATTTGAAATGGAATGGAAGGCATCAAACGTTCATCATTTAATAGAATTAAATGCTTCAAAAGGTTTGAAAATGCGGGCTCCCAGTCACATGGTCAGATCAAAATAGACATTGGGTCGAGCTACACCAAAACCAAGAAGATACTCACTTTAATTCCCAGGCACAGAGAGCTTCTACAAGGCAAAGCCTAATTGGCTGGCAGACTGCAAGAGTGACGATAGATGTGGGAATAATTGGAAGGGGAGGCATGATCACGCCGACCTTCCATGCACCCTGCGTGCTGCTAGCATGTGGAATATTTCAGGAAGGTACTAAGGTGCCAAACCAATGGCAGGGGGCCACGTATGAAAGAGCCCTATAGTTTGTATAACCAATGAAGTGTTGAGCATCAGAGTGACACGAAAGATGATTTGCACTTGGGATGGGCTTAGTTGCCCACCTTATAGTAGAAACCCAATCACTTCCCCGTCAGTATGGAACATATACTTAGATGTTCCTTGTAATCCTATCACATCCCCAAGTAGGTTTTTGTAGTTTGCTCGTAGTGTGATATCACTTATGACGGGTTTTTGCTATAAAAGTTTTGTTTTTTATGTTATGCGCTGAGAGATATGGAGCGAACGTCCGTTGATATCCGTTGTAACTCCCTGTTTTAGACAATTGCAAATAAAACAGCACCGAGTCTTGCCAACTTCCTGAGTCTTTGATTATTGATGTTTGTGTAACTTCTGCATCCCCATTCATCTCAAAGTATTGCTACGTAGTTTTAAAGGAAATTAGTCCTATGGGGTCAACTGCGTGGCCTGTGAAATGCCACCGACTATGGTGGTTGTCCGCTGGAACGAGCCTGTGGACAAAAAATGCAGTACAATGAGCACTTTTTGCAAGGGGCTCAGTGCTTGGGAGCACATGGTGGGTGATGTGAGGCCATCTTCCCACTCCATGACAAGGTCTATGATGATATGGGGGATCCTATACCTGGCATAGACCTGGTTGTAAGGCATCCCAAAAAGGCTGGTGCTTGGCTGGAAGATCCATGCCCTGGCCATACTCCTCCTCCTGCGGTGTCCAGGGTGACTGCTGCAACAAATGATGCATTCATCGTGGCTGTCTATGTGTGCTTGTTGATCATGCATGCTTTTAATGCATTTGTTTGTCTGTGCATTGATGTTTATACCTGCTGTCACGTGGCATAGGTATTTCGGGATATGTGCATGCTTTTTCACGCACCGTCGATCCCTATTCAATTCCATGAATACGGTTGTTTTGTTGTTTGACTGTGCAACGTCCCTCGTAACGCCAACATTTTCGCTTGTTCTTCCTCATTCCACGTGTTCAGTCCCCTTTGAAGGTGGCTGCGCAGGCCCAGCCGTCCCTTGGTCTGGAGTCTCGCACAAGGCCTTCGTGGGATTGCAGTGATGTGTTGGACCGGCACGGATGCCTCGCATGTCCCAAGTAAGCGATTTTGCGCGCAAGTACCCGACTTTCAGTGCAAATTATTCCATGAATAGGGCCCATTGTATTTACAAAATGGTTACAATTCTGTGGAGTTGGTTTGTACCATACCACATTAAATAGATGCCAGGTTAATGCTATTGCAAACAAAGCAATACCCATCAAGCTGGAATAATGCCATAATATATCCTGTATTTAGGAACAAGTACCAATATCAGTCTTTGGACAACTCATTTACATTTCTTGCGAGACTTCAGAAATGGGTGAACAGCTACAATCTGATGTTTACATCCCAACAAGGGTTTCAAACTAACCTGGGGATAGTGTATCAAAGCTTACATCTTCACTGATTAGCAGCCATATCCGTATTGGTATTTTATTCTTTACACAGGTTTAGGTTATGGTCTACTTAGTATGATAAGGTGATACCCAGGGATCTTCTCTGCATAATCATGGGTCTTCATGCAAACAATAGAGCAGTGGTAAGACTGGGCAGAAATGTCACTCCCCAATACAAGTTGTGAGTCAGGGTGTGACAGGGTTGTTTTGGCACCCCTCATGTTTAATTTATTCACAAACTCATGTTAACATGCAGGTGCAGCATTCTAAACGTAAGAGGAAATATAAGCTGGGAGAATATTACTGAATACTATGGAAATGTATAGGTCAGACATGTATTGATTTAATTTCTGCCATTTTATTGAATTACAGTTGAGACTATTTAATTAGTGACTTAGTTTAGGCTTGGTGAACATTACTGGAGGGAATGTTTCTGCCATTCATTCAATTGGTTTTAATGTCTGCCACATCCTAGAGAGTCTTTGACCTGCCGTGTACGTGGTAGGGTCGCTGGGCAGCACAAATATGTCTGTTATTTTCCCAAGTATTAGGCCTCGATTATATTTTCTCATGAGGGTTTCGCCAGAAAGCTGAGCATACTATGAAATAATGGTTTTGTGTCCTTGGCTTATGTAGACGTACGCAGTAGTACCAAGGACATGTTTTAATGAAGATATCTGGTCACATGGGATGAAACATCACTGTATTTTGTTGTTGCTAGGTGGGCATCTGTTGCTCTTCCTCACTGACTGCACGTTCGGTCATCTGCAGTGGGATGCACATAAAACGGTTGCATAATGTTGCATTAGCCAAGTAAGGTAGGCCCATTTGAGTTGTAATGAGGCTGTACAGGCATGAGCCCATAGGACGGTTACGATGTACTTGCACATCATTTTTGCGTTTTCTGTCTTTAAATACTACAACCTGATGTGGGCTGGCTGAGTTTTCTGACTGACTGACCTCCCGGCTGTTTTGCATTTGATGTAAACTGTGCTTTCTTGCAATTTGTGTGTCTCTTTTATGTTTTCTGAAAATTACTAAGGCTCTATACATCCGACATGAAGTAACAACACTGCATGTAAAGTCCCATAATTAAATGGTCTGAAGTTTTCAATTTTATTTTACACAGACAATAATGTTGTGGGAAAATCTATGTGAAAGAAAAGGATGCCAGTGCTGTTGGGAAATCTAGACAAAAGAAAATTATGCCAATCAAAACTTTACATTTAAAAACCAACATGTGAGAAGCAGCCTGCGGACAGCATCTGAAAAAGACACTTGCAATGACATTTGCATTGTCAGCAGCCCATCTTCAAACACAATATTAGTCCAAAGTAAATGACAAGATACAAACATTCATCTTTACAGTTAACAGGAAGTTCCCATCAACCTTTTATTTAAGAGAGCGCTCACAAGCAGCAGAGTTCTTTGGATGCCAATTATATATAAAACATTTTGAACTCTTGCAACCTGTACTCTTAGCCTCATTCCCCGTCTGGGGTGTGTCTCATGTATTCCTATTACACGTGATAAGATGGGGAGGGCTCTTACACTAGCAAGGACATTTGTTACAAGGTACTGCATGCTTTCCGAACATTGGATAAGTGTACCCAATCCCACAACTCCTTCACCCAAACTACAAAGGGTTCTGCAAAAATCACTTTGAAAGGCCCCTGAAACTTTTGATAATTCCAGAGTCAGACACAATTGCAAATGTAGATCTCATCTCCAGGATATAGCTGTGGCAGTGGAAAGTTCTGTTCATCTGTTGGTGTGTCTTTTTTACTAGGAGCAATTGGGTGAAATCGAACTTGTATGCATTTTGTTAATTCCCGCAAATACTCCTGCCCCAAAACTCCTGCTGCGTTGTGAGCATCTGATGCTGTGTGTTTAGGAGTAAGAGGCATCTGCATCCTTCTCCCCATCACTATCTCATGAGTGATATTTACTGGGCTACGTTCATAAGCGAAACAAAGCCAGAGGCAGACATTTCACACAGTTCAGCCCTAACGTTGCACATATTTTAGACTGTTTATTTTTCAAAAGTCCATACATTTTTCTACAGTCCATTTGACTAAAGGATAATATAGTGTGCAAAGTTTGTGCTTTAACCTGAGTAGAGTTCACTAAAAAAGAGAGTTCCGTTCTCAGATTTGAGGACATCACAAACACCCCAATGAGGAAATACCTTTCAGACCAAATGTTTTGTTGCTGCTTTTGCATTAGGCTGTTCACAAGGACCAGCCTTAACCCAATGAGAGAATGGACATGCCACAAGCATAAGGTAACAGCAATTGCTGTATCTGTTAATCATTTCGACATAGTCAATGTGAAGCTGCCAGAATGGCCCAGCGGGACAGGGCAATATGCCATGCAACATCCTGAGCGTCTGGCCAGTGTTGTGAAGATGACACGTTGTGCAATTTGCCATAAATGTGTTAAGGAATTATTGCAAGTTGGGGACAAACTAGTCCTCCTGGATTTCAGCTGCAATGTACTCTTTAGAACATGTTCTAAGTAGTGCAGCTGCTCAGAAACAACCATGAGCAACTTCTGTGACATTAATAGTTTTCATGTAACATTTTGTCTCCAGATCAGCTCGGTCGCTGACTCTGAGTAACCCTGTTTAATCCAGAGATATTCAAATCCTGGGGTGCTTGGCCCTGTAACTCAATTATTTGTGTGAGTGATAAATCAGTGTATCAAATCATTAGCTGCAACTGTTGGTTTGACACCTCAGGATATGCAGTGATGTCTGGATGCCTGTGATACGCTGCTTCTTTGGCAGCCTTTTATGCTGCATCATTACCAAGAAAAAGTGGTCTGTATTTTGCATGTGGGCGGCACACTTAAACACTACTTCTAATATGTGATGGGACAAGACATGAATACATTTTTCTAGCAAGGTTGCATACTGCACGGGTGTGCGGTCCGACCTATGAAAGTCTCTCATTTTCTATAAGGACAAAAAGTAATGCACTGTAGTGGTCACATATGCAGAGCCTGAATATATGGCCACTAAGCTTACTTAAGATGCTTCTAATGCTTCCATTAATGCCATCAGTTCTACTGCCTGAGACAAATAATGTGTTGGTAACCTCTTTTGAACTAAAATCACATGTTCCCCATAGACACGGTACACCACCACTACCCTTCTATGTCTCTGGCCAGTCTACTGATCAATAATCAAATAGGACCTCCCTTTCATCAAGAGCGCCCACCCTTGCTCATATCAAATCATCTTCAAGGCCTTCATAACTAATGCAATCATGCACTTCTTCACCTTTCTCAACTGGTTTTGCAATACATGTGGCAGGGTTCACTGTGTAGCATTGTACAATGTGAATGGATAGGCTTGACAAAATTACTTCATATGCAGAGGCCATATGTGTGCTTAAAATGGATTTAGATCTCCCAAGAATTGCAAACACACTAGAATTACTGAGCAACCCATGGTAATTAATGCAGATTTTTCAGTGACAGAGGCCACAGTGGCCAGTTTGTGTTCACAAGGGAATTGTCCCTGCATTTCTGAATCTAATATGCCACTGTAATATGCCAGGGGTTTATGTCCTAGAGAGGTCTTCTGTGCCAGCACAGCAGTCATTACTTGCCCATTAGAATGTGAGAACAAATCAAATTCCTTTGTGTCATCAGGGGTTGCTAATACTGGTGTGTTAGTTATGGCATTTTTGTATTCCTGTAAACATTTTATCATCTCACCCTTTCCATGTATTCTTTCACTGTTTTGGGCTGAGGTGTGTTCTCTACTGTGTTTTCTCTTTCTGGTGTTACTCTTTTCCCTTCAGATGAAATTGTTTGTCCCAAGTACACTACCTCTTTCTGACAATATTGCATTTTGTCCTTCTATTTATGTATTTATTTTATTTATTTGCATTTTCGATAACACACTTGCAGCCCGGGGGCATCGAGGCGCTGTTTGAATCCTTTGTGTGCAAGAAATTACATGCTGTGTGACCATGCTCGTACGTATATATTGCCCAAATCCATGTGCAGGACTCTGTTAAAAACATTGGCAAACTCACAATACCCCTGAGGAAGTCTAGTGTGATAGAATCTTGGCACACGATAGGTAAACACAGTGAGATTATGAAAACCAGGGTGTAATGCGTTGGAGAAAAATGCATTTTTCAAATCAGTGACAATGAAATGTGTGGCCTCAGTGGATGTATTACAAAGAATCATGGCAGGGTTTGGTATAACTGGGAATTTTCCTTCAACAATATTTTTCTTGGGGCACACATCCTGTATCACACTCCAGCTTAAACTCTTTTCTTTTTTGACAGGTTGCATTGTTCATTTACATGCAGACTCCGAGGGTACTATAATGCCTTGTTGCCACAATGCCACAATTGTCTTGTGTATTTCATCATCTGCCTCCCTTAAAAATGGCTTCTGTCACAATGTGGGTAACACTGCGGCTGGCTTCAGCTTGATGCATACTTCTCCTATGCTCTTCACAAGCCCTACATCATGGAGGTTTTCAATCCATAAAGTGCTTGGGACCTGTAACAAATCCATCTGTAAGTGTGTAGACATGCTTTTAGGAACAGGTATAGGACAAGGGACATTACGATGCTGAATCATTATTTGACATGGGATACAAACTTCCAATAGTATCTCACCATCATTAACTGCCTCTGCAAACAAGTGCCCATCCAACTCAGTAGTTCAGACGGGTCGATTCATAAAACAGTACGCCACTCATCTCTTTCTTCATCAGTCCCTATCAACACTACCTTGTAGACTGCAATTAACACCCCCTCGAAATCTAGCATCATGATGGAACCCATTGCATTATTGTAGGGCACTATTGGCCTAAACGCAGTGGCGTAACACAACATGCGGTTGCCCCCCTGCGAGCCATGCTGATGGGGCCCCCCAACTCGGCAACAAATCACTGGTCGTGCCTCACTCTGGGCCGGCATAGATTATCATGCTTGCGCAATACGCGCAAACGTGCTGCTGCAGGGATATGCTGCACACTGCACTAGGAGAAAGATATAAATATGTGTTTTATTGCGATATACAGCAGACTTTCTGAGAAAAATTGGCTAAAAAGCCAGAGTGTTTGCAATTGTTTTGTAGGGTAACACCAATCCAATAGATGCAAGTCACTAACAGTGCACAGGAACATTAATGCTTTGCTATTAAAAATGCCATGCCACAATGAAAACATGTCCAACTGGCTGCACAATGTAGACCAGTGTAGACATGTAATAACGTTACAGTAAAGCATGCCAGGCCACATTTAGACATACCTAGACTGGTTGCACCAAAATGCCAATCGAAGCAATTACACTCATCAAGAAGAGAACACACATTCATGCCCATGGCCTCTAACAGCACGGCCAAACTCTTTAAAATCTGAAAGGAACTGGTCAATCCTGTTGCAGTTTTTACCTCTCCTGTTCCCTCCCAGGCCCTCTGTATGGCTCTGTCATCTCACTTCTCTGCTTAAACTCAGGACATCCTGTCCTCCATCTCCTTTTCCTCTCCCTCTTCCTCTCTGGGACCCCCTTAGGCCATCTCTACCTCTCTTCCTCATTTCTCCTCTGACAACACCTAACGAGGTTTCTAGACAAGTCTGATCTATGAAAGTGTCATCCAAACAGGTGCTCCACTGCTCCTCCAGGACCATCAAGGACCATATTGACACCCTCGCTCCAGCCTTGGCTGATTTCTGTAATCACTCTTTCGCCACTGAAATGTTCCCCTCTCCCCTTAAGCACTCCCTTATGCACCCACTCCTCAAGAAGCCGTCTGCAGATCCTGCCGGCCCGGAAAACTATCGCCCAATCTCCATCACCCCTTTCCTGGGCAAACTGTTGGAAAAGCTGGCCGTCTCCCAGCTTACTCTCCACACAGAATCTGTTGGTTATCTCCATGACCTTCAGTCTGGCTTCAGAGCTAACAGTCATGGAAACCGCTCTCCTGAACACCTGTGAAGATCTGCTCTCTAACCTTGATTACAGCATTCCTTCTGTCCTCATCCTCCTTGATCTTTCCTCTGCTTTCGACACGGTCAACCACGCCATCCTGATCCATCCTGATCAATCGACTCCATGAGAACCTGGGCATCATGGATCAGTCCGTTAAGTGGCTGACCTCCTTCCCCTTGGCAGCCCCTCCCAGGTCCAATTTGGTCCCTTTCTCTCCGCTCCATCCTCTCACCCTGGTTTTTCAACCTCTACTTGGCCCCTTTGTCCCACCTGATCTCTACCTTCTCCTCTAACTTTCGGTGTTATGCGGATGACACTCCTCTTTCCTTCAGGCTCCCCTCAGACTCCTCTCCTCTCTCGCTCATTGTTGTGCCTCCAACGATCTCTGCCTTAATGTCAGTAAGATGGAGCTCCTTCTCATTTGGACTCCTGCACCTGCTTTTCCTTTCTCACTCTGGCCGCCCGCTTTGGGCCCTCTTCCTGCGCCTTCCTGTGAGGCAAACAACCTTGGTGTCATCTTTGACTCCACTCTCTCTTTCTCTCCTCACATCTCTGACGTCGCCAAGAAGTCCCACTAGCAGCTGCACCTCCTCAAAGGGACTCTTCCCTTTCTCACTTTCCCCCAGAAGCTCAATGTCGCCAGAGCCCTGGTTCTCTCTAGGCTGGACTACAGCAACAGCCACTTCATCAATCTGCCTTCCTCTACTGTCCACCCTCTGCAACTAATCCAGAACAGGACTGTGAGATTTATCCTTGGCCTCAAGCCCAGGGATCGTATCTCTCCAGCCCTGAAATCTCTCCACTGGCTCCCACTTGCTGCAAGGATCAAGTTCAAGACCCTTTGCATTGTCCACAAGGCTTCCTGGGCCCGCACTACATCCAACATTCTTTTCCAAAAAATCTTTCTTCTCGAGCCCTTCGCTCAGCTACCTACAACTCTCTAAGGTTTAGATGCTTCTCCAGGCAGAGGGTGGGGGGTAGCTCTCTCTCCTCTGCAGGTGCCTCCCTCTTGAATAGCCTCCCTGCCCCTCTCAAACTTGAGCCGGACCACCTGATGGTCTGGAAGCAGCTCAAAACTTTCCTCTTCACTGCTTTCTCTCTCTCCCTCCCCTGCTGGCCTACCTGACCTACATGTCTGCTGTACCAACTGGTTGCTTGGCTACCCTCAGAGTCTCACTGAGTCCAGACTCTTTCTTGATCAGTCACCCTTGCACTGCCTCTGGGCCTACTACACACTTAGGGGCTGTAACTGTAACCCTACAGTCCCTTGTTCTCCTTGAACTACCCAGAGCCCCGCTGCCCTGGATGCACTTACTCAGAGCATTGCTGCCCTGTTTTTCCCTCCCCTCTCCCTTGCACTTACCCCCTCCCTTTCCCCCTGCACTTCTCGTTCTCAAACTTGCACAATCTGAATGACACAAGGCCTAGTAAGATTGTTTGTATTGTCCTACCTCTATCTTCACTCACTTGTCTTGTCACGCCTAGAAACACCTGTGTACAGGTGTGTTATTAATGACTTAGATCATATAATTTGATCACAGATGCCCAGAAAAATATACAATGCTGCAGTAAGAAATGGCTAGACTGGCAGCACACAAATGGCAGTCTAGCCAGGTAATTCACTTAGCAGGACTGCTTTATCAGAAATGCCCAGTTAAAAAAAAGTCATACCAAACTGAGGAATGACTAGACTGTATGCACCGAAATGCCTCTCAAGCCACTAATACCAAATGTCATGCCTGCTTAGTCTGGACATGGACAGCCATTATGATTTGTTGTACAATCCTGCCCCCCGCACATCCCCTCTCCCTCCCAACCATACCCCATCCTCCAAAATACACTCCTGGGCCTAGAATTACCTTCACGTCCCTCTTTCTTGTCCCAGAGCTTACGTGTGAGGCTCTTTGCATTATAGGTAAGTACTGGGATGGGGAAGAGTGGAACTAGGAGTAATGAAGATTACAGGTAGCTAAGTCAGGCATTACCTCCATGTACCTCTACCTCACCCAAGTACTTGTGTATGAGGCAGCATGCCTTATACACAAGTACTGTCTCATACACACTGGGACGAGGAAGAACAGGGCTAAGAGTAATGAATAATCAAGGCATTAAACACACATATTGGTGCAACACCATTGAGTTGACTGGGATTCCGGAAAAACATAATTCCGATATGAGGGCGGTTGCCGCTTCGCCCAGCAGGTCAGACCTGCCGGGCAGAATGGCACCCACCCACAGAGTTTTCACATAAGCACCTGCACCATTATTAACGTGCCGGTGCTTCTGTGGTTCCCATTCCCATAGAGTCAGTTGGAAATGGGGACTTACCATTTGCCGCACCTGACTTCCCGGACCGCCGGGGTTGTAATCATCCGGTTTTACTGGGATGTCGGGCACCAGTAAATTATTACGGTCTGGCGGCAACCTGCCGGTAGCACCGGCACGGTTACCGCCAAACCCGTAATGAGGCCCATTGTTTCTTTTTGAAGTCACTCTGACCTCATAAAGAAATTATTTCCGTTAAGGAGCGAACCATAACGGAAATAATTTCTTTGTGAAGGCAGAGTGACTTCAAAAAGAAACTATTTCTTTTTGAAGTCATAGGGATCCCCTCACCCCATGACATGGAGACCTCCAGCCTAGGGATGTGCCCTCAGGCTTCAAAAAGAATGTTTCTTTTTGTAGTCTCTTTGCCTTCATAACAGAGTGATTCTGTTACAGAAATCATTTCTTTATGAATGCAGAGTAAATTCAAAAAGAAAAAAAATATGTTTTTAAAAAAAAAACATTTTTTCCTCCAGTGGGGCTCCCTCTCAGCACATGTGCTGGCGGGGCCCCCCGCACCGCAGGGGCTGCGGGGGCCCCTGTTACGCCAGTGCCTAAACAGAAACTTTGAGGGCACTCTCCATTTTTAATCTCTGATGCCTGGCATCCAACTCAGCAACACATAAACATACCTTGATTCCCAGCTCCTTTCCAAATGTCATCCGCTTGTTCTCCTAATAATTCAGCAAACAATGTGTTCATGTCCCCTTTCGCAAGTGCAATACCAGCGGTCTGTTTCTCGTCCTGCTCCAACCTGACTTCTGCAACCACTCCTTCACCACTGGAGTCTTCCTTTCCCCCCTGAAGCACTCTCTTGTGACCCTCTTCTCAAGAAACCCTCAGCCGGCTCCTCCTGCCCGGCTAACTATCGCCCAGTCTTCATCACTTCTTTCCTGGGCAGACTCCTGGAAAAGCTGGTCATCTCCCAGCTTAATCTTCACACTGAATCTGTTGGCTGTCTCCATGACCATCAGTCTGGCTTCGGAGCAGACAGAGTCATGGAAAATGCTCACCTGAACATCCATGAAGACCTGCTCTCTAACCTTGATTCTAATCTCCCCTCTGTCCTCATTTTACTCAATCTCTCTTCTGCCTTTGACACAGTCAACCATGCCATCCTGTTCAATCGTCTCCATGAGGACCTTGGTAACACCGATCAGGCTCTGGCCTGGCTGACCTCGTTCCTCTCTGATTGACTCTTTCAGGTCCAACTTGGGTCCTTCCCTTCCTCTATCTCACTCTCTACCTGTGGTGTTCCCCAGGGGTCTAACCTCTCTCCCTGGCTGTTCAACCAATCCGTGGCACCTCACGCCCACTGCATTCCCGCTTTCTGCTTCAATTTTTGGTGCTATGCGGATGACACTGAGCTCGTTTTCAGGCTCCCCTCTGACACCGAAGATCCGAAATGTTTCTGCCATCATTATAATCAGCATGAAATCCGCTGATTAGCTTTAACATTGTGGCATGGTTTTATCTGTATTCTGATTTTTTGTGTGTGCTTTTTTGGTGCAATCCATGCTGCTTTTGAAGATGGCCGACAGCATCCTTTGAGACATATGGCCATTTGCAGTGCCTTCTTTGTGCTTCCCATTGGCCAGCTGGTCACAGAAAACCACGATGACGTGACCGGCAGGCTTCAGCCGGCACTGTGCTTGATGGCCTTCCTCTGAGCTTTTTACTCGGATTGCCATTCTTTTTTCATCTTTGCAGCGTGTGGTCCAGCACTCATATACCTGCCTGTAGCCTCACTCTTGAGGTGCTTCATCTGGTGCCCTTGTGCGCACAAAGGTACTGGTGACTTTGTTCTCCTTGAATCTTCAACTGCAACAGCTGCTTTGATTGTAAATGGGAAAAAAACATTGAAAACAAAAAAAAGTCTAAGTCATTTTTAAAGATCCAAAATTTTCTGCCATCATTATAATCAGCACGGAATCTGCTGATTAGCTTCAACTTGGTGCAGTGGCATGGTTTCAGCTGCATTCTGATATTTTTTGTGTGCATTTTTGGGCAATCCATGCTGCCTTTGAAGATGGCCGACAGCATCGTGCGAGACGTATGTCCATTTGCAGTGCCTTCTTTGTGCTTCCCATTGGCCAGCTGGTCACAGAAAACCACCATCACATGACCGGCAGGCTTCAGCCGGCACCGTGCTCAAAGGCCCTCTTCTAAGGCCCCTGTCATCTTCCCTGTCCCTGTCAATGAGACATCTGCTTCTGCCACAGCCCAACCCTCCTTGAGTCTGCTACCCCTGGACTATTGGGCTACCATGACTCTTTTACCATTTTCTGTATGGGTTAGTTCCCTCCCTCTTGATTTCCCTTTACTTCCTTTTTTGGCAGGTACTCTCAGCTCTCCCTGTTATGTACTCATTTGAAGCTGTTCTATACTCACCTTTACCATCTCACTCCCATTTTAAATTCCTTAACTTCCTGGCCCTCATTTAACTTGAATGTCAAACTTGGGTGTATTTTGCATATAACTTGAAGTCAAACCTGGGTGTATTTTGCATTTTTAACTTGAATGTGAAACCTGGGTGTATTTTGCATTTAACTTGAAGTCAAACTTGGGTGTATTTGGCATTTAACTTGAAGTCAAACTTAGGTGTAATTTGCATTTATCTTGAAGTCAAACCTGTGTGTATTCTGCATTTTACTTGAAATCAAACTTGGGTGTATTTTGCGATTTTAACTTGCTAGCCCAGTGACTGTTCTACACCGCTGTACTTGTCTATTCCTCCCTCTGACTCCTCTCTTCCCACACATGGCGCTTTCCGTGTCTACCATCTATTCTAACTGCTTCTCTATCAATCATCCTACCCTTCTCACTAAGTCTGGTAAGAAGAAGTTTAAAAGGTATATCTTGGCCTCCAAGCCTGGTCTCCCTGTCGCTGATACCTATACCAGCGCCTCTTCCAGACAGACCATCACCAACATCCTTTTTGTTGATCCTTCGCCGGATATTTGGATCCCCCATATCATCTCTGTGCTCTGTCCTGTCTCCTCCTATCCCATTAATGGTGGCACTTGCTGGGAAGTCCTCATGGCTTATTTCAACACCTCCAGAGTCATCCTTAATGTCTACCTAAACGGCACTGTCATGGTCCAAGGTCCTCAGGCCAATCTACTCCACTTCGATAGGCAGTTCTCTTGCCTCATCAACTTCCTTTCATCTCTGGCTGTCCCCTCCTCTCATGCCTTGGCTATCTTGCCCACTCTTCCCTCCTCTGCCCTACCTCAGGCTACCTGCACAACTCCGCAGGGCGTACCTCTAATTTGCACCCCTCCCCAGAAGGTCTTTAATGCCGGCAACCTTCTTCATCGTGTCACCCTCAGCTCTCGCTCTGCTGTCAAACACTCCTCTGACATCTGCCACCTCCTTGATGTACTGGACCTTGATATCCTTGTTCTTACGGAGACATGCTTCATGGCCAGCTCTGTCACAAGCGTTGACACTTTCCTCCCTGATGGCTACAAGATCCTCTCCGGACTCAGATCCACTCGGCCTGGAGGGGGTGTAGGCCTGATCTTTCCTGAGTGGATTCGTGCCACTATCATTCCCACTCAGATTTACTCCTCTTCCGAATGCCTTGTCTGCAGGTTCTCTCTCTCCAAGTCACTCTCTTACTGTTGCTACTCTCTACCGGCACCCTGGTCAAATCACCTCCTTTCTCTCTGAGTGGGCCGACCTCTCCTCCTCCCTCCTGGCCTCAACCACTCAACTCCTCCTCCTTGGTGACCTCAACATCCACCTCGATTCTCCCGGTCCCTTATCGCTGCACTTTTGGGACATTTGCCATTCCCTCTCCCTCTCTATCATCCCCAAGAAACTTGATGTCTTGATCTCCTCTGGCATCTCCTTCTCTATCCCTCTGACCACTCTTCTCTCCTGGAGTGACCACTGCCTTCTCTCCTCTCAGCTCTCCCTCTCTTCCGCCCAAGCCAAGCTCACCCACACACTGCCACCTACCTTCTCGGACATCCGACATATGAAGCGTGTGTCAGTTGAGGCTTTCGATGCCACCTTCTCTCCCCCCCTACTCCTCTGGCTGACTCACACCCGGACTAATCCCTGTCCCTTCTCACCTCTTCTATTTCTGATACTCTCGATGCTCTTGCCCCTGTCATGAGGATCCACTTGACGTCCAAAGCCAAATGCAATTCCTGGTATGACTCCAACCTAGCTACACTCAAACGTAAATGTCGGATGGCTGAGAGGAAATGGAGAGCTTCTTGTTCATCCTCTGACAAACTAGCCTGTTGCATCCTCCAAAGGCAATTCCGACTCTCTGTCCGCACCAAGAAGAGAGTCCACATTCAAGCCCGTGTCTCTGCGGCATCGAACAATTCGGCCGAACTCTTTAAAATCTGCAAGGAGCTGGCCAACCCTGCTACTGTCTCTTCCCCTCCTATTGTCTCCCAGGCTCTCTGCAATTCCCTTGCCACTCACTTTATCTCAAAAACCCAGGACATCCTGTCCAATCTCTCCTCCCTTCCCCCTCCTATTCCCTGTCAGTCTATGCTTGCTGACCGCCCTTTAACCACTCTCCTACCCTTTTCATTTCCACTTTCCTCCCCTGATAAGGTCGCTAGACAAGTCCAATCTCTGAAAACCTTGTCAAAACATGTCCATCCCTGTTCCTCTAAAACCATCAAGGACCACATTGACACCCTCGCACCGGCCCTTGCCGATTTCTGAAACCATTCCTTTGCCTAAGGATACTTCCCCTCCCCACTGAAGCACTCCCTTGTGCATCCTCTGCTCAAGAAACCCACCCTCAGAAATCCTGTCTGGCTAATCATTGCCCAATCTCCATTACTCCCTTTCTGGGAAAACTCCTGTAAAAGCTGGCCATCTCACAGTTTAATCCTTACACTGAATATGTTGGCTGTCTCCATGACCATCAGTCTGGCTTCAGAGCAGCCAGAAGCATGGAAACTGATATCATCTATCTTTCTCTCCACCTGTGGTGTTCCTCAGGGGTCTAACCTCTCGCCCTGGCTTTTCAACCAATACCTGGCTAATATTGCCCACCGCGTTGCCATTTTCTGCTCAAATTTCCAGTGCTACGCTGACAACACTCAACTCATTTTTAGGCGGCCCTCGGCCACCTCATCTCTCTCTCTCATCTCTAAATGCCTAACTGCGATTCAAGACTGGTGTGCAGCCAATGATATTTGTCTGAATGCCAGCAAGATTGAGATCATCCTCATTGGCACACCTTTGCCATCCTTTCCCCTCACTCTCTGGCCGGCCTTTCTTGGCCCTCCTCCTACCCCCACCTGCGAGGCTAAGAACCTTGTGGTCATCTTTGACGCCACACTTTCCTTCTCCACCCACGCCTCTGAGGTCACTAAAAAGTCAAACTTCCTACTGCATCTCCTTAGAGGTACTCTGCCTTTCCTCTCCTTCCCCCAGATGCTCACTGTCTCCAAGCTCATGTTCTCCCTAGGTTGGACTACTGTAACAGCCTGTTCCCTAATCAACCTGCCTCTACTCTCCACTCTCTGCAACTAATTCAGAACAGGACTGCAAGACTTGTCCTTAGCCTCAAGCCCTGGGGTGTTATCTCTCCAGCTATGAAATTTCTCCATTGGCTTTCAGTGGATGCAAGGATTAAATTCAAAACCCTCTGCATTGTCCACAAGGCTTTCTGGATCCTGGGTCCAAAATAGCTTCAGATATTCCTCTGTAAATACCTCCCCTCTCAAGCTTTTCGCTCCTCTTCCTCTAACTCCCTCAAGTTCAGTCATTTTTCAAAGAAACCAGCTGGTGGTAGAGCTCTCTCTTTGGCTGGGGCCTCCCTCTGGAACAGTCTCCTTGCCACTCTAAAACATGAGGAGAACCACCTCTGGTTTCAAAAGCACCTAAAGACCTTCCTCTTTGCTTCTGCCTTTGCTCCCTCTCTCTCCTGCTGATCTGCTCTCTCTTGGCACTGTGCACATGGCCTCCCTCTGTTGCCCTGAGCCTAGGTACCTGCTCACCCTGCCACCTTCCTGCACTGCCTCCTGGCCACCTCTTGCACTTGGGGACTGTATTTGTACCCATACAGCCCCCCACCCCCACCCATTTTCTTCTTTTTGTGCACTTATCAGACTTAGCCAGTTCTGCTGCCGGTAACACAGCACTTGCCACTTGCTGGCTGTATTACCACTGTTTACTGCCTCCATTATCTGTTTATTTGTATGTATTTATTATTATTTATCTGTTCTCCTCTGCTCCGCACTTTCCACTCTCCCCCTTCCACGCACTTTTCCCCCTTCCCTTTCCCATGCACTTGCACGTTCTCAATGTCACTGGGCCAAGTAAGATTGTTTTTGTGTTCTCCCCTGTTCCCCTCCCTTGCCTTGTCACGCTGTGAAATATTTGTGTATGAGCGTGATACAAATACAATATCATATCATATCACTTCTTCTCATTCATTCATCTTCAACTGTCTGTCTGCTATCCAGGAGTGGTGTGCCGCCAACAATCTCTGCCTTAATGCCAGTAAGACAGAGATTCCCCTCCTCGGCATACCTGCACCTTCCTTTCCTGTCACTCTCTGGCCGGCCTCCCTTGGCCCTCTTCCTGCTCCCACCTGTTAGGCTAAGAACCTCAGGGTCATCTTCAACTCCACACTCTCCTTTTCTCCTCACATATCTGACGTCTCTAAGAAGTCAAACTACCAACTGCACCTCCTTAGGGGTTTTCTTCCTTTCCTCTCCTTTTCCCAGAAGCTCACTGTCTCTAAAGCTCTGGTTCTCTCTAGGCTGGACTACTGCAACAGCCTCTTTCTAAATCTGCTTGTTTCTACTCTCGACCCTCTGCAACCCTTCCAGAACAGGACTGCAAGACTTGTCGTTGGCCTCAAGCCCAGGGATCGTCTCTCTCCAGCACTGAAATCTCTGCATTGGCTCCCAGTGGCTGCAGGGATTAAGTTCAAGACCCTCTGCATTGTCCACAGGCCTTCTGGGGCCTGTGTCCTCAATACCTCCAATTCTCTCTTTGTAAATACGTTCCTACTCAAGCTCTTTGCTCCTCCACCTCCAACTCTCTCAGGGTCACACACTTCTGTGAGCAACGGTGGTAGATCTCTTTCTTTGGCTTAAGCCTAACTCTGAAACAACCTCCCTGTCTCTCTGAAACTCAAGGAGAACCATCTCTAGTTCCGGAACCACCTCAAGAACTTCTGATTTGCTTCAGCCTTCTCTCTTCCTCTCCCCAGCTGACTTCCTGTTTGATAATGCACTGGTCACCTGGCTACCCTCTGATTTCGTACCCAGGTCCCTACCCCCCAAGTTGCAGACCCGCACTGCCTCCCAGCAACCCTTGGACTTGGGTCTGTATCTGTAAACCTAGAGTCCCCGTACCTTTACTTTTGGACACCTGCTTGCTGCACTTACCCTTGGACCTGCCACCTACTGGCCGCACTTCTTGTTATTGTTTCGATCCAATGTACAGTACTATCCCATCCCCTTTCCCCTGGCACGTTTCCCCTCCACTCCCTTGCAATTGCATGATCTCAGTGTCATTCGACCTAGTAAGATTGTTGTCTCTGTTCTACCTCTGTTCCCCCTTAGTTGCCTCATTGTGCCTTTAAACACTTTACAAATGCCATATCATATCATAAATGCATATATCCATTTACTTGCTCACGCTACAAGTGAGGGCAGTGCCTTCATTAAATGATTTCTATCCATGTATGGCCAAGGCACGTACTGTGATGTACCGGTTCCCTTGTGTAACAATTCGACCTGTGCTCCCACCTGCTTAGTCTGTGCCTTTTTCATTCCCTCTCTTCACCACTGCCATGCTACCTGGTTATGCACTCAGCAAAGGACTGCACAAACATTCTACCCTTGGTGTCCCTCTAGTACATTCGAGCCCCACTCCTCCTCTGCTGCTCAATTTCAACATATGTCCTTATTGACTCATTATCTAGACTGCCCGCTCGTGGAAATCCCTCTCTGTACCTATCATTGGTCTATCCCCATCCTCTTTTTCAAAATGCACACCCTTAAACGTGGGGCTATCAATCCTAAATAAAATATCACCTGCTCTCGACTCATTAGTGCCTAATGGTGCTCTTTGCCCCCACCCTTTTTAGCTTTGCCACTTTCCTTCACAAAGCTGTTTCTAGTTCTCTTTGTGCCCATTTCTGCATTTCCATTACTAATGGGGGTGTACATGGTACCTGCTGCTGTGGGTTGCAGAACATGTTCATAGGTTGCAGGTGCCCTCTGCAACGTTGCTGCATGGGTCACATACTTGGGATTAGTATAACATGTGGCTTCTTGCAGACGGAAACACCCTGGTGGGGGTGGCGGGGCTGTGTAGATTGGCAGGGTCTTACTGGCCTCAGGGGATATACTAGGGTTTACACAGGGCAATTGTATAAAAATGTCACCCCTTCAGAGGGTCCTTGGAGACTAAATACTCAACCATCCTTCAAAGCTCCAAATTACCGTTTCTATTCTTTAGCTTCTGACCCTTATATTTCACAGCTAAATATACATACAAGTGGCCCAGGACATCTTTGTTATGTGTTTCCTTCTTCGGGCCACAACTTACACATACCTCCTCTCGTGTCAGCTACCATCTCCATAATCTTCTGTTGGTACAGCAGAAGCACTGCACATATGTATTCTAGTGGGGTGAGGGAACTCATAGTTGCTTCAAATCTACGCTTATAATAATACTTTGTTTACTATCCAGCGATCCAGTGGTGCCAATCTACCCGCCCCTTCCCAATGCTACCCACACTCTCCATTACCCCCGCTCATACTTTTTGCTCCATGCACCACACACTTTCCATGTCATACCTATCTTCAAGCAACTCAAAAACCACCAATACACACCACAATACTTCCAAAAATACAACAAAGTTCACAAATCAATACTATCACAATTGTATACAAATGGCTTAGACCCTTCTTCTGTCTCCTCGTTGAGATGAACACATTTACATCCTTACGCCGGGCAAAGGGATCCCAGGTCTGCCATATACTGGACATACACAACCAAATCACACTTATCTGCAAATGGTTTTGACCCTTTCCCTATCCCGCCATATTTTACCTCCTCACACTACCTTTTGCCAAGTGTAGGGATCCGAGTTTCTCCATAAAATAGACCTCATCTCTATTTTATTTGCAGTGCTGCTTTTCCTCCACAATGGAGAAGATCCTGTTTCCTCTCTTCTTTTTACCTCACAATTTACTGTGAAGTCACCTTTCCACTGAGCGGAGGAGGTCCCTCTGGCTACTTCTATATATAATAACAACTATATGCAACCAGTCCTTCGCCTTTGCCACTGGGGTCTTCCCTTCCCCCCTGAAGCACTCCCGTGTACACACTCTTCTTTAGAAACCCTCTTCTGACCCATCCTGCCCTGATAGCTATCGCCCAATCTCCATCACTCCTTTCCTGGGCAAGCTCCTGGAAAAGCTGGCCATTTATCAGATTAATCTTCAAACTGAATCTGTTGGTTGTCTCCATGACCATCAATCTGGCTTCAGAGCTGCCAGAAGCACGAAAACTGCTCTTCTGAACATCCGCGAAGACCTGCTCTCAAACCTTGATTCAACACCCCTGTGTCCTGTAGGGTATTTTGTGGAGATTTGGGGCCTGACGGTATTTTCTTACCGCCGAAAAAATAACTTAGCAACAATCACTCCTTGTATTCAGATTGGGCCATGTACAACAATAATACAGTGGACATGCATTATTTCAGCACACAGACATGCGTATTTGGTATGCGTGGTTGGTATGCGTGGTTGGTGGTATTTTGGTGAGCATAATTCCCTTGTTTTATTTGTGGCCCCAATATCCAGAACCCCTTATTTCTGTTTAGATTTTTTCGTGTAATCACTAGAGAGACCTCAGGCTTGCATTTCAGGAACACCACATTTTCATTTTTAGTGTGCCACCATGGGCAATTTCTCTCTGTCTTATCTACGGCAGCGAGCTATCATGTGGTATTTTCACTATCTTATATACGGTAGTGAACTATGTCCCGGGCCTCCCTTTTTGCCAACTCATAGACCTCCGAACAAACTACAACACACACAGTTAGTTATAATTGCTCATACTGAATTACATTGTGCACACGGCTGCAGCCAAATTTGATGTTTAGCTACCTTGAAAATGACAATTGTACTGTCTAAACATCTCCCCACATCATCAGCACTGTATTGGTAAATATAAAACACACCACCCGTCTGATTTCAAATATTTTTGTGTATTACAAAAGTTGCATTTAAATACGATCTCACTCTTTACAGAAATAAATAAAATAGCAGTGTAACAGCATTGTCTGTGATACACTGAAAAGAGAGTGGCGGAGACAAGAACTCAATTTGCAACATTAAATATGTGAGTAAAGCACAGGAATCTCCTTTCCTACACTGACTGAATATTCTCGTACACACTCAGCCCACACACTTCTGTAATTACCTTATCTGCTCAGCATGAGTTTTCTTCAGCTGTTCTCTTTCTGAATTTGGCTCCCTTGAAGATTAACCCCAGTGAAAACAAGCGTCTTTCGTTCTCAAACCGGGGTAATTGCCTGGAATTCTCAGCTTTTGCAGCAGGAATGCTTCAGCCAGGAAACAGGTCCTTCTCCCAGCTCTGCCAAATCTCGATTGTCCTCCCCCTCTCCTCAAGCTCCCCCAGCAAAACTCTAATCACTGCCTCTAGCATGATACTTGCTATGACGCTGCTCCAATCAGAATCAATCATGCCATCTCCTCCCTCACTACACAATGGCTCATTTCTACAGTAACCATTTGTAACCAACTGATTTCCTGTTCCTTCGAGTCCTTTGCTTCCTGTAGTTATGTGGACAGAGCAGCAGAGAAAAAGAAAAAAATGAATGTGCGTTTAAAAGTTCACTTTCAGAGTAGGCCTAATTCTGCAGTGGAGACACATTTTTATTAGTGGGTTATGTTAAATGCAGTTTTATTAGTCAGGTTAGTTATTAATAAGGTTAGTTATTAATTTTCAAATGTGTCTCTTGCACCATAGGCATTTCAGGTGAAAAATAGTGTGCATTTTTGAATGTGCACATGTGCTTTTAACTGTAAAAATAGATTTGCATCTTATATGTTAAAATCGTTTTTGACTGAATAGCCTGTCTTTACTTATATGTCCATATTAATCTGGCAACACATATAGCAATGCACCACACCCATGTGGTGGTGCTGCATCAAAAAAAATGCTACCTGTGCAGTAGTGCTGTACTCTGTGCTGTAACGCGCCAAATATCCTTACATACCCTCTGTTTGTTTTTAGAACTTGGCTACGCTCCAAGCCAATTCCTAAAAACAATTTGTTCTTTTTTTTCTTTTAAAATGCATGTGTATTGGGATATCTTTCTCTTCCTGACGTAGCTAGTAAAATCAGTAACATTTTCATTTTTACTGATGGCACAATCAACCATCCACCCATGATTAGCACCAGGACAGCCAAACCCACTATTGAGCGTTCCCCCCAGGTTCCCAGGTCTTTCTTTGTGATTCAATAAATATTCCACATCCGGATCTATTGGAAAAGTATCCCTTTGAAAAAAATCGATATTTTCCACTTGGCTTTCCCAAACATCATTTGTTACATGAAACAATTTTAACCCCCCAATTGACACAATTGTATCCTTTGGAACCTGTAAATAAAAAACATTATATTTCGCCTGTTTAACCACATATGTTCCATGGTTTAAATGTACTACCGTCATGTTCTTTAAACAGGTGCTGACCAACCATTTACCTCTGACCATCTTAGCCTGTGCCATTTCTTCACTCCCCATATTGCTAATAATCACTTCACATCCTTCTGATATACTTGGGTCAGATTTCAAACCACAAATAGCATCTGTGGCATCAGGGACAAACGGTTTACCTGGACACATATAATTTTGTTCTTTAAATTTTACACATGTTTCCAGGTTTGGTATTAAATAAACTTCAGGTTCCCATGACTGAAATGCCACCACTTCTGGAGTCTTAATCTTAATAAATGTGTCCTCTTGCCAAAATCCCACGTTGTGTACCCACTTCGTTTGATAAATAAGTTCAGGGGCTACATATGGGATGCATAGCAAAAATCCGATCTCTAGTCTTTCCAAGTCCACATATAATGGCATTGCATTACCCATTTCGAATGCAATTTTTACCTGTATTATATCAATTTCCCTCCTGGTCAATCTTTCTATCATTTGACGAATAATATCCTGCAAAACAAAATACAAGGGGATATATCCTTGAATCAATTGTGAAACTGCAGTTTGAACTTCTCTCATATAATTCGTTAATAGTCTATCAACAGAACTCATTATGTTCAATATTTCATTTAAAGTTCTGTCATGCTTAAGTATTATTTTAGTCGCCCGTTGCATTACATCCGCTTGTTCATTTAGAATGATTGCAGTTTCATTTATGAATCTTACTTGTTCATCCAGTCCCCCTCTAATTCCATCTAATGTTTTTAGTATTATTTCTAGGTCAATACTCAGTTGTTGCGCTTTAGTACTGAGTGTTCCTACCGAAATAGAATTGGCTGTTGATATTGTGGTACCTATTATGGCTCCAACTATAGACATTACCAATGATATCGCAAGCATCACCGCACCTCTCTTTCCTCTCCTCTTCTTAATGTCTGCTGAATTCACAAATGTTTTTTCCAATGGCATTAATATATCTCTTATTGACTGCATAGTGTCCTCTTTTCTTATTTCCAGCCACTCTTTAGTCTGTTCAATCTTAATTCTGGTATTGTTCAAGGGTTTTTCAACCAAATCTCAGGATTCAATGGTATTGTAACGCTCACCTGATTCCCGTAGAGGCGCCGGTCTTGACTGGGCGTATACCGTATCTTCAAAGGTGATGTGTAACACACGGCTGGCTCTTTGGGCTGGACCTCTGTGCACTGAATGTCTGACTCGAAGGGTAAGATGTCTGCAGATAGAAAATATGGGATTAATGACTGGGTTATTGAATGTCTCTCTCTTCTTCCCTTTCTCTTCTCCTGTAGAACCCCAAAGGTTAACGCTCTCACCTTAGGTAAGTGAACGCCGTGCTCTCCATCTGCCTCGGGGCAGGGTGCTGTAACCAGTTTCTTCACTGGATAAGGGGAGCAGGCCTCTTGACTTCAGAGGACTGCTGTCCGTCGTTTACTGCACGAACGGTAAGTTTCGAGTAATTCTAATGTCTTTAAAAGTCTTTAGTAATGATGTCTCTTGTTTTGCAGGATTCCGGCGATGGCGGATGACGGGCTGAAGTGAGTTGAAGATGGAGCCCGTGTGATGAATAGAAGCGCCTGGAAGCATGTAAGTAAGCGCTTGTTGCCTGCTTCACGATGCGCTCTAACTGTCTTTTTATTTTGCAGGTACAAGTTCGGAGCGGCTGCAGGGTGCCGGAATACCCACTGGGTTAGATGTGGAAAGGAGTAATGGCACGTGAGTATTAAAGTTCCCCAATGTCTTTAAACGCACCTTGTTTTGTCTTTCAGATGCGGGATGCAGCGCCGAAAGCCACCGGAGCGTGCGAAGAGTTGGTAAACTTTTGTCTTTCAGATGCCAGAATGCAGTGCGAAGACCTCCGGAGCGCACGAAGAGTAGGTAAGCCTTTGTCTTTCAGATGCCGGAATGCAGCGCGAGGCGTTGGTGACAGCCGATGGACCAGGTAAATGAAGCGCTGTCACTGAAGACCGTAATGCTAACCTGTTCTTTCTTGTCTTTATAGGTGTTGCTGAAGACTGGATTCAGGATGGTAAGCCTTTTTCCTTAGGCCCAGGATCAGATGCAGAAGACACGATGAGCGTTCTGCTGCAGAGGATGCAGAATAACGCAAAGCAAGATTCCTCCATCGGGTGTGGTTTAAATAGCCTCCTGTAGTGCTTAGGTGTCTCCTTCCACAGCCACGCCTAGGTAAGAAAAGAGTTCCTGCTTTCCAGAAGAGTTCCAGTGTTCTGAACCTAGGGAGTGGCTCCTGCCCCACCCAACAGGAAAAGTAGTTCCAAACAGAAGAGGATCAGAGGCTCAACTGGCAGGCAAGTAAGCAGCATGGTCTGCTGCAGGTAAGTCCACCCAAGCATTATGAGCCCGGCGCTTCCAGCGCTGGGACTGGCCATATTTATGAGCCTGGTGCCACTGGCGCCAGGACTGGGTCCAAAAGGTCCCAATTGGGACTGGTTGGCACTCGGAACCTGGGTTATGGATCTGCTTCCAAGGGAGTTGGGAAAACCCTGACCTTTTGGAAGCAGAGATCATGACAGGTATGTATATATTTTGGAAAATCATCCTTCTATCACTCATGATGAATCCTGGTGCCTCTTCCACCGCGATACCAGATGCTGGTCCAGGTTCAATGACAACCTGTGCTTCTGAATTCTTGAAGATCCCTCCAAATATCATCATCATCAACCAGATCATCGGTATCATCTTCAATGCTGATCGCTTTGCAGCCTTGGTCTTCACCCCTCTTTGGGGCTTTCCCGGAATCCGTCTCCCGTGGGCTCTGATCCCGGAACCTCCGACCAAATAATGTTAATTTTCTAAATCAAATAGAAAATAAACAAATTAAGTACATAGCACAATACTAACTTCACCCTTTTGCCAAAAATAAAACATGCTTGGTAAAAATATATATATATTTTTTTTCTGAAATTAAACACAAGTTAAAAAGAAAACAAGCACATATAAAACAGCATTCAATATTTAATACATTTTCTCTCTGCACACCAACCATGAGCTTCCATTATATATATTTATTTATTTATTTATTTATTATATATTTTTACATATATTACAGTGTTTATGTGCCATTATAACAATCAACTTTTTAACTTCTTTGTCACTGCCTCCTGATTGTACCCATTTATTTTCTCTTTTTGTGTTCAAGGGACTTTATCTGTTTCTACATGCTCAAGCTGCCTGATCTCATGTCTGGGATGGCATGGTTTGATTTGATTTACATGGACAAACTGCTCTATTGCCGTTTCACCTTCATTTTTCAAAATTTTATAAACTACAGGAGAGACCTTATCTATAATTCGAAATGGCCCCTGCCAGGGTGCTAGAAATTTAAAATGTTTCTGTTTAATTTTTCCAAAATGAAACTTGTACACCTGATCCGCTACACTGTATTCCTTTACTGATGTCTTTTTGTCATAATAAGACTTTGCACTGTCAGCAGCTCTTTCCAGATTTCTCTGCACAAAAGCAAATGCATGTTGCAAATGCCTCCTCAGTTCATCAATATATTCATGAACTGTGGATGCACTCACAAGTGTCTGCTCATGTGTTCTGTATAGTAGGTGTTGTGGTAACACCATTTTCCTACCTGTCAAGACCTCATGGGGGCTAACACCTGTTGCTTTGGCAGGAGTTGATCTGATTGCCATCAAAACCAATGGTAAACGTAAATCCCAGCTGGAACCTGCTTCTGCCACAAATTTCTTTAAAATATCCACAACAGACCTATTGCTTCTTTCAACTGTACCTGAAGACGCTGCCCGATATGCAATATGTAGTTTCCTTTTCACACCTATTATTTGCTATACCTTACTCATTAGAGTACTTGTGAAATGACTTCCTCTGTCTGACTCAATTCTTTGTGGCAACCCAAACCTTGAGAACAGATGGTTCACCAGCAATGTGGCTGCTGTTTGCGCACTACAATCTGGTGCAGGAATGCATTCAATCCACTTCGACATCAAACATACCACACTCAAAATATAACGGTTTCCCCTGCTCGACCTTTTTAAAGGACCTACATAGTCTATTTGCAAATCTGACCATCGGAGAGTTAGGCCTCTTTTCATCAATGGTGCTCTATGCATTGGTGAAGCAGGTTTAAATTGGGCGCATACTAGACATCCTCTAGTATATAATTCCACATCTTGGGACATATGTGGCCAGTAAGCATAATCTTTTAGTATTTCTAATGTTTTTTTTGAACCTCTATGGCCTGCAGTTATGGCATCATGTGCATGGTGTAGCATTAGACCTCTGAATGAAAGGGGTACTACCCACTGTATTTGTCCTGTTATGGACTCTCTAATCATGAGTCCATCCTGTAATCTAATTCGTGTTTTGTTCTTTAATAGCTCCCTCAACTCTTCTTTTCCCATACAATCATTTTCTGTTAAAGAATTTTGTTCAGGATCTATCAAATGATTATAATAGATTCCCAAAATTCGATCATTCTTTTGTGCCTCAATCAAATCTTGGTCTGGCGTGTCATGACTCCACTGCACCACCGGCTGATCTACCTCCTTTGGTGCTTTAGAACGTGTCACTGCATCAATTTTTATTTCACCCATTAAATAATCAATAGGTAGCAATTCTCCCATCACAGCCCCAATCTTAGCCAGGTGGTCTGCCTTATCATTTCCCTCCTTATCCTCTCCTGGTGTTTTTAAATGCCCACAAATATTTCTCCAGTATATTGTTAAATTATTCTCTGACACCAATTTGTCTATGGCTTGTATCATTTTTCCATGTTTAAGTGGCTTTTTGTTGTATGTAATCATGCCTCTTGCTTTCCAACCAGGCAAATACTCCACAAAGCTATTCCGTGCATAGTCAGAATCAGTCAGCAGGACAATTTCACTGAACTTTTTATCAACTGCAGTAGCAATTGCTTTATAAATGGCTGCCAGGTGCCAATTCCGCAACCTGACTGCTCCTATCTCCAATCCTCATCCCTATACTTGGGGCGCCTTCACATTTCAACCAGACATTTCCTTTTCCTGCCACTAACTGTTTATTACTATCATTTTCAATGTGAAAAGCACAACCATCCACATATACAGTTGGCAAATCCTTGCATGTTTTTTCATCAAAAGCTTTGTGTGGTGATTGTTCAAATTCCTGCAAACTAGTTTCCACTTCCATTTCATTTGGAATTTGTTCAGCTGCACAGTCATGTAAGTCAGCTAACCCTTGAGCAATTGGGTTCTTTTTATTTTGTCCATATCTCACTTCTACGGGAAAACCTTGTAATGCCAGCGTCCATGAAGTGATTCTGGATTGCGCTAGATTACCTGATCTAATTCTTTTACTCTCTAAAAATTGCAAAGGTTGATGATTTGTTTCAATGATCACCTTTTCTCCCTGAACAATGGGGCGGAAATGTTGTAGCGCCCACACAGTGGTTAATAGGGCCTTTTCACATTCATTAAATTTCATTTCAACTTGGGAAAATGCCTTACTTGCATAGGCAATGGTTTTGTTATTCAAATCGTGTTTTTGTGATAACACTGCTGACATACAATGTTCAGAAAAACCTATTTCTATAAAGAAATCCCTGTCCTTCATGGGGTATGCTAAACATGGTGCCTTTACAAGACATTCCTTTAATTTAGCCACTGCATCAGACTGCTCTTTTTCCCATTTCCAGGGAGTATTCAGTTTAAGCAGTTTAGTCAATGGTTGAGTGATTTCTGCATAATTTTCAATGAACTTTCTGTTATAGCCTGTCATCCCTAATAAACTTTTTACTCCTTTCACATTTTTAGGATCTTTTAATCTTTGTATGGCCTCTATTTTCTTCTTTTGTGGATTTAGCCCATGTTCAGTCATTTCATGCCCTAGAAAGTTCACTTTTTTCTTGCACCATTGTGCTTTTTGCAAAGATACTTTGGCGCCTGCTTTCTGCAATTGGCCAAGTACATGTCTTATTTCATCAAAATGGCTTTTCAGGCTTTCATTTTTTATCAGGACATCGTCCACATAAACTATTGTTCCTCTTTCCGCTGCATCCGGCACGTCCTTTCTCAAAAATATGTCAAATTCACTCCCACTATTGATGTACCCGAACGGAGCTCTAAGCCAGGCATATTGAGTCCTGTCAAATGTAAAGGAAAATAAATGTTGTATCTCCTCTGCCAATGGCACGCACCAATATCCAGAGGTGAGATCTAATGTGGTAAATACTTTTGAACCATGTACCTGAGCTAGGCCCTGATCAATGAATGGCAGTGACCATCTAGATACTGGTACTCTTTTATTTAACTCTCTCAAGTCTGCACATAGCCACCATTGACCATTTGGCTTTAACACACCTAAAATAGGTGTATTGGATGTGCTATGAATGGGCCTGATGATTCCCCGCGATTCCAAATTTTTAATAATCTCTGCCAATGATTCTAAACATGCCAGCGGTAGTCTATACTGGCGTACAAACACTGGATTTCTGCTACACCCTTCTGGTAGTGTGGCCACATGTAAATCAGTTAAACCACAATCATAAGCATCTTTTGCAAATACATCCTTAAACTCCATAAATATCTCCCGCAGATTGTCCCTATCCTCATTGCTTTCACACGCATCCGCTAAGGAGATCTGCTCTTCTACCATTTTGGAAAATTATGGAAAATCTTCTGGTAAGGGAATCTCGGCGCTTTCCTCTAACTGTGTGGCTGTGTCTTTTTGTAAAGCTGCCACTTTTAAATATTTTGGCATATCAGCTTCCACTTCAATGGGCTGATTTTCTGTTTCATTTTCATTTAAATTATATATTATGCAATCCTCTTGATGGCAGCACACTGTCTCATTTGAATCATAAGGATACACAGAATGAATTTTAAATATTCCTTTGGGCTGAGAGTCCAGGTGTTCTGGCAACTCACCCTTGGCATCTACATACTTTTCAGGGATATTTCCAATCACCATGTTATTTAAATCTGCCGTATAATGTGATTTTTGTATGGCCATTCCTAATGGGGAGTTTTCCTCTAAATGAATATCCTGACAACCTTTATTATTTACCATGATTTTTACAGATCCTTCACCAATGTCTACCAATGGAATGTATTCATAATACAGGCCTTGCTGTTTTATAGATTCATTCAGGCATACAAATGCATCAGAGCCTTTCATCTGCTGTCCATTTTTACATTTCAGTGGAATTGCAAACTGTTTTGTAAATGCAGGAATAATAGTATCTTTCCTCATTTGTAATTCGATTGCATAAGGAACCAGTTGTGCACAATGATAAGCCCTTCTTTTGTCTTCAAATTCAGGTGCCGGACCACCTAGGCGTGACCATATTTTTTGATTAAGGAAATCTAACACCATACACATTCTGTGCATGATGTCATTGCCCATGTAAAATTCATTTTGTGCTCCACTCACTATCCATACATTATGGTAAATTGTTTTCTGCCCAATGCTAATTTTAAGCATGCATCTGCCTGCAATTCGGTTTTCAAAGTCTGGACTGTCCAACCCAGAAACATATTGGTTTTTAATCCTAAATCTCAGGATTTCTTCCCTCTCCATTATTTTTTGCAACAATTTCTCATTAATGAAACTCCTTTCATGTCCAAGCGCTAAAGTGGCTTTTATTGTTTTAAAATAGTCATTTATACCAACATGAACCCATGGTTGCTCATCTTCCATGTGTATTTTCTGCCAGAGTGGTAATGTGTTTTTCTGAATCTGTTTAAGGAGCAATATTCTGTTTGCATGTTTTCTCTTTTAAATAAAAACGTAATGTGTGCTCATCTATGGCAGTCTGCCAATTTTTCCTTGGGTCCAAGTATATTTGTACAGGTAGTTTTTCATTGTCGCTCTGCATTTTGTCTTGACACATTAATATAACAGTGACACTAGGTATGCAGCTATTCTGGAGATATACCTCCACAGCATCATTTGTTTTGGCAATGGTGTGACATTCATTTATATTGCTGTTTTGTGATTTTAGTTTCTTAGGCCTCAATGGTTTTTTGGTTAAGGACCACAGCACTCCATTCACCCCATCTATTAGAGGAGACAATCTTTTCAGGCAATCTGTCCCCATCAGAAATGGAATTTCACAAATAGATGTGATCAATACCTCTTGTTTCATTCTGTGCTTTCCTATTTTTATGTCAACCTCAGTTACACCTATGATGGGCACCTCCTCCCCATTAAAGTTATGCACTGGGCCTTGATTTTCCTTCACTGTGATCTGACTCTGTGGGGGTCTCCCTTCATTGATACTCTTTACCAGCTCCTTGGACATAATTGTGGCCTGTGCGCCAATGTCAATCATAGCAAAGGTGTGGCATTTTCCTTCTACAGTGATGGGTGCATAATATCTGTCCTCAACTTCCTCTAATACACATAAGAAATGTGAATTCTTACTGATTTCAGGGCTCACCTTTCTCAGGTCTTTTTCACTTTTGGCTAAACACATTGGTAAATGGAAATACATTTTTCCCTCCTTTTTACCCATTTCTGCGCGAGAGACTTTATTCATTTCTCGATGATCAGAGGTTTTTTGGAGTGTGGCCACTGTTCGCCCATCCATCTGGGTAACATCAGAGACCACATTACAACCTTCCAACTGAACATGTATAACAACATCATTCAGCAATTTGTCATTTTTTAATTCTGTGCATGTGTGATCATTTAGTGTGATACCAGCCCTTTCAGCCTCTTCAAAAATATGTGGCTCAAAGAATTCTTCAGGTGATTGACTTGTACCCTCCTTGTGAGTATTTCCTTTTTCTGTCTGTGTTTGGTCATTGTTTTGTTTGCCCAGGGAAGGAGCTATAGCATCCCCACTTACTCCCTGTCCACTGGTATTCCCCATGCATGAGTCATTTTTCTTAAATCTGTCCCTTTGTTCTTTTGGAATTCCTAATGTTTCTTTTTCATTTGTACAAATCTTTACTGTTTTATTTAGCTCTAGGTTAAACCGTACCTCTTTTTTAGAAGTATTTGCACTTTCTGTCACAAGTTCATTTACTGGCACTTTCACATTTAATCCATTAGGCATCTCAGAGTCGTTATGCAAAATTATATCAGAGCAATCTGTCATTTTGGCACTGCAGTTATCATAAGTACTTAGTCACTTTTCGGAAGCCCCCCGGTCATTGCTATGGCCATCAGCCCCCTCTTTGGAAGGTTGTTTTTGCGCTGTACAGTTTTTCTATTTGCTCAGCTAACATTTTCACTTGGGCCTCAAGGCACTGGAACCTTTCCATCTCTCTAGGATCCTCTTTCTGTGGCCTAGGTCGATATTGGATGTTTTCCCCCTGATTGGATCTATTCTGATACCTCTCAGGTGATTGATGTCGGTTGGGATGGTTTCTGAACTCTTGATTCATTTGTGGATTGGAGCTGGTTGCACCCATCCTTTGATTATAGTCCCCTGGTGGGGAATCATTGTACTGTCGTGGATTGTAGTTCCCGTTTTGCCTCATGTCCTGTCTCTCAGATTGTGGGTACTGGCCCCTAGGTTGATTTCCATTATCAGTAAATCGATCCACATATTGGGGCCTATCCTGATTACCATATATCATGGTGTTGGGATCAAATCTGCTCTGTGTCCTCAATGACTGGTAGGGACCATCATTTCTTTGATCTTGATTTTGTCTCTGGTTATTGTTCATACCTGCCATATCAGGCCGATATCCTACCCGGGGTCTGTCCCCTAAATACCTAGGGCTGATGTAGCTCTCTCTATTACTAGGATCATGTGATTGGAACATTGGTACAGGAAATGGCGATCTTTGTTGATTACCCCTTTGTTCAGGTGTCACATTATTTTTACCTTGGCTTTGAGCAGACTCAAGGGACATTTTGGCTGACCTGATTTCCCTTACTGTGGCTGAGGGGTCTTTAGATTTAGGTCTAGTATCTTTCATTTTATCACTTTCTCTACCCTGACAATAGAGTACCTCATATAGTTTTGTGCTTTGATGTACAATCCATTCAAGGGACTTGTCACGGTCAAATTAACTGACCAATTGGGATAAGATGTCTTTCTGTAGCCCATAGAAGTATGCAGTTATAAACTCATTGGAATTTGAGTCAAAAGATACATCAAAGCGAGAAAATGCTCTTTTTAAGTCTTGTAAAAATTGGCGAGGGGATGTATTAGGTCCAGCAGTAATTGTGTAAGCGACTTTCTTTGCCACCTGAAAAGGAGAAAAATGACGCCTAATTTCTTTTTCAAACTCCAACCAGGTCATATTCTGCTGTTCATTTAAACCCCTTATGATGCTGGCCGTTGGGGCATCTAAAGTTAAATGAAAATATTGTCTGTACTGTTCCTTAGGTATCTGGACTGCTTTAAAAATGTCATGCACCGCTTCTAAGTGATCCTCAATGCAGCATTCACCTCCCTTTTTAAATGGTTTGATCAGGGCTTTAATGGATTTCATTATTTTTATGGGGCTACTTGTTGCAATGCATGGAATTGCACTATTTTGTGATTCAATCCTGTTTTCAGGTGTATGAGATTGGTGGCTGCCCCCAATGGGAGTATCAAATCCCCCAAGGGCGCTGCAACCAAGTTCAGTCACCGGCCCAGTCACTGGAGCACGAGCTCTTTGGGCAGAGCTAGAATTCACCTCCACCCCATTGAATGTGGTACCCTGCCGCCTCTCCTGGGACCTGGGAATGCACATTTGCTGTTCTAAGTCCTTACACTTTTTAAGGAGTCTGTTTGCTTCATTTTGCAAATAGTTGTTTTCATCACTCATCTTATTAATCACCTCCTGCATGTCGCACATTTGCATTTGGCATTCATTGAACTCTTTATTTCTCTTGTCTCTTTCTTGAATCATTTTAATCATTTCTTGTTCTGCACTCTGGAGATCACATTCTTTTTCACAATGTTCTTTTTGTAAAATCTGCATTTCTGAAACAACCTCATCTTTATCCTGTCTAATGTGGTCCACTAAGGCTTTTAAGTGTACCAATTCTTGCTCACTATCCTCAAATTGTTTCTTGCTTTTGGATAACTGAGCATCAAAGTCTCTGCATTTTAATTGCATGTTTTTTTGGCATACATCCAATTCTGCTCTTAACATTTCCTGATTTTTACTTGCCCCATCTAATTCAGTCTTTAACCTGTTAATTAGCTGAGTATAATTCTCCTGCATTCGCAGGGACTTATTCAAAATAAACCATATTTTGCCGCATAGCCGTATTAAACAGTCTTTCTCTGCACTTTTATCGGCTGCATTCTATAATCTTGTAAGGCAGACCTGAATTATGCTGCCTTCTGCAAAAATATTGTCTAGTTTTTCTTTCTGCACCTCACCTCGTTCACGCCATTCTAACATGCTATTCGACGACCAAGTCCCATGTGCAAACAACTTTGCCTATAAATATTGCACTAGGTCTGAGAATGTGGTTTCCCTTTGTGACATTCTGATATTCGTTTTTAGTGGCACACTGCTATTATAAAATGGGTTCCCTTTAATGTGCAAATGGCAGTGTGAGACACGCTTGCCACGCCCAGTAGGTACTCTATGATCACTTTCCCAGCCTGCAACGCACTATAAATATGTAGGGTATTTTGTGGGGATTTGGGGCCTGACGGTATTTTCTTACCGCCGAAAAATAACTTAGCAACAATCACTCCTTGTATTCAGATTGGGCCATGTACAACAATAATACAGTGGACATGCATTATTTCAGCACACAGACATGCATATTTGGTATGCGTGGTTGGTATGCGTGGTTGGTGGTATTTTGGTGAGCATAATTCCCTTGTTTTATTTGTGGCCCCAATATCCAGAACCCCTTATTTCTGTTTAGATTTGTTCGTGTAATCACTAGAGAGACCTCAGGCTTGCATTTCAGGAACACCACATTTTCATTTTTAGTGTGCCACCATGGTTAATTCCTCTCTGTCTTATCTACGGCAGCGAGCTATCATGTGGTATTTTCACTATCTTATATACGGTAGTGAACTATGTCCCGGGCCTCCCTTTTTGCCGACTCATAGACCTCCGACAAACTACAACACACACAGTTAGTTATAATTGCTCATACTGAATTACATTGTGCACACGGCTGCAGCCAAATTTGATGTTTAGCTACCTTGAAAATGACAATTGCACTGTCTAAACATCTCCCCACATCATCAGCACTGTATTGGTAAATATAAAACACACCACCCGTCTGCTTTCAAATATTTTTGTGTATTACAAAAGTTGCATTTAAATACGATCTCACTCTTTACAGAAATAAATAAAATAGCACAGTAACAGCATTGTCTGTGATACACTGAAAAGAGAGTGGCGGAGACAACAACTCAATTTGCAACATTAAACATGTGAGTAAAGCACAGGAATCTCCTTTCCTACACTGACTGAATATTCTCGTACACACTCAGCCCCCACACTTCTGTAATTACCTTATCTGTTCAGCATGAGTTTTCTTCAGCTGTTCTCTTTCTGAATTTGGCTCCCTTGAAGATTAACCCCAGTGAAAACAAGCGTCTTTCGTTCTCAAACCGGGGTTATTGCCTGGAATTCTCAGCTTTTGCAGCAGGAATGCTTCAGCCAGGAAACAGGTCCTTCTCCCAGCTCTGCCAAATCTCGATTGTCCACCCCCTCTCCTCAAGCTCCCCCAGCAAAACTCTAATCACTGCCTCTAGCATGATACTTGCTATGACGCTGCTCCAATCAGAATCAATCATGCCATCTCCTCCCTCACTACACAATGGCTCATTTCTACAGTAACCATTTGTAACCAACTGATTTCCTGTTCCTTCGAGCCCTTTGCTTCCTGTAGTTATGTGGACAGAGCAGCAGAGAAAAAAAATAAATGAATGTGCGTTTAAAAGTTCACTTTCAGAGTAGGCCTAATTCTGCAGTGGAGACACATTTTTATTAGTGGGTTATGTTAAATGCAGTTTTATTAGTCAGGTTAGTTATTAATAAGGTTAGTTATTAATTTTCAAATGTGTCTCTTGCACCATAGGCATTTCAGGTGAAAAATAGTGTGCATTTCTGAATGTGCACGTGTGCTTTTAACTGTAAAAATAGATTTGCATCTTATATGTTAAAATCGTTTTTGACTGAATAGCCTGTCTTTACTTATATGTCCATGTTAATCTGGCAACACATATAGCAATGCACCACACCCATGTGGTGGTGCTGCATCAAAAAAAATTGCTACCTGTGCAGTAGTGCTGTACTCTGTGCTGTAACACGCCAAATATCCTTACAGTCCTCATCTTACTTGATCTCTCTTCTGCCCTTGACACGGTCAACCACGCAATCCTGCTGAACTGTCTCTGCGATAACCTGTGTATCACCGATCAGACCCTGGCTTGGCTGTCCTCTTTCCTTTCCGATCGACCCTCCCAAGTCCAACTTTTCACTAATACATTGTGTGAACATTCTTTTGTGAGTGCTTGGGGACTACACTGTACGTATGAACTAGCCTGCATCAGCTCCTGAGAAGCTCGACCTTGATTGCTTGACCATAGCTACCGAAAAGAGAATCTTGGCTGGGGTCCTCTGTGCCTCTCCTCTGCCATGTAGAGAGCAAGAGTACAGACACCCCCCTCCAGTCTTTACACAAAGGAAGCCAGCAGGTATCCAATGTTACTTTTAAATCCAAGCCCCAGTGGATCTCCACACAATTGTGAAAATTGGTCCCTCGCCAGCTGTGCCTCATCTTCATTAGATGTCCAGGCACATAACGTCACCATTTTGCTCAGAGTCAGCTCAATTATATGGACCAGAGGAAGAGCACTCTTATGATTAAAATGCTGGGTGTCTGCCTCGAAAAGTTGAAGTGCTGGGTGAACATTACACATCTGCTGTCTCTAACATGGACATGGTGTAAAACGTGCCTCTTGCAGATATCTGCTATGAATGCGTTCTGTGGAGGCATTGACATTCTCACATAGCATGTTCACAATGTGCAAACGAGAATTCTTACTGGTGGTCACGGGAGGTTTCCAGGTTTCCACGTTGTTCAGTGGCAGCCATTGGCTCATCTGTAATTGGTGCAGGGCATTAATTGCATAGAAATGATCCTGACCCACAGCAACCTTTCATTCACAAATGGACAATTATGGATACTGTGCGTGCAGATGATGGGCCTATTAAAACTTTGGTGGTATCCTGCTGGTAAATTCAGCGGGATACCACCAAATGGTAATGTTGTTACCACCATTTCATCTGCTGGAATTACCTGCCTAGGTGCCAACATACCATCTGACATGGCTAACACCACCACATGCCTTCCATCCACCAAACTCTCTGCTAAGGCTGATACCCACACCACTACTGCCAGCCTACCCCTTCCATTATATTGCACAATGCCACTGACTCCTGTCACTGATTGCTCTGCCAAAGACCACCTGGGGGGTATCCCCAGTCCCCGCAACGGGACCTGTCCTGGCCCTCCTCTAGAGTGGTTGGTCCCAGGCAGGAGGTATGGGTGTTATCCATCTTGTTCCATCCTAAGGCTCTACCTCTGATCACTCTAGGGAAGGTGTGTGGACGGGGAAGATTGCTCCTAGGGAAATCACATTAGGTGAACAGAGAAGGAGGGTTGAGCGCTTGCTGCTGTGATCTGAGCGTGATCTGCAGGTCGCAGGTTAAAATCCCAGCAAGGCCAACTCAGCCTTTCATCCTTCTGAGGTCGATACATGAGTATCAATTTCAGTTGGGTGATATTGCATGAAAATATGTGCTCTGTAAAGCGCTTTGGATTAAGGCGCTATATAAATAACACATCATTATCATTATTTGTGTGCCCCTCTGTGTTTTAGCACAAGTAATATTCATAAAGATGTTATATGCTTGTCAAACTGGTTAATCAAAAATAAATGCTTCTGTTATGCTGACAGCAGTTTTTAGGAAATTAAACTGTGGGTTCATGGGTGCCAACTTTTGATTTTCACAGGGGCAGAAATATCCCCACCTCAGCCCTGAATATAAGCAAGCAACCAGCCTAACCCATACCCTGGCCAAACACATTGCATAGCACTTTTTTTTATAATGCATTACAAAAAGTCATACGATTAACAACCTGTAGTTTTGAATATATAACATCTCAGCATCGGTCTTGCAACCTGCTGAACTACCCTGGTAGGCTTCTACTGTACAGCGTGTCTATGGATTGATTAATGTACTAAAAGTGGGTGTACTTGTGTCATGGAAGTGATTTAAAGTGGAAATGTACGGTGTGGCATTTGGAAAGAAACCACCTGAAAGAAATTTTTTTTTTTAATTTTATTTAGAACATTTCCAGGCGAGCGGCAGTGCTACTGTGATATTTTCATTGCGTGGTCACAATGATCCTGATCCGGGCCCAGCCCCTCCAACATCTCTGGCAAACAAGAGCTGCTTGCTTAAGAAAGACTGTCGTGGGGGCGCACAAGGCCAACTGTGGTACTACAGGCGGCCTGCAGAAGCATAAAGTGATACTGACGTTTGTCAGTGGATTCATAAGCACTTCCAAGTTGCACAGTAGCTAAGCTCTCTGCTGCAATTGGTCTGACTAGAGTTCGGATCCTGAACACGGAACATGTAGTGCAAAAAGCACCAATAAAAAAATATAACTTGGCATAAATGTTTTATTTTTCGGTATCTTCAGCGCAGGCGACTGAAAAGGCTCAGGCGAGCTTCTAGTCGCCCGCGATCGACTGTTTGGCGACCTCTGGTTTAGAGGTAATAATAAAAAGGTATAGTCAGTGAGACCCCTAGATAATCAACCATGCTGGATGTGCCACGTGTTGAGCAACAAAGTAAGGACTCAAGCCATAGTCCATTTGCTGTTTTAACATCAATTTTGGAAGGAGGTGTCGGTACATTTGTGAGTTTCTAGAAAGTGAGCTTTTTGTAGCTGTCAGATTCAGAGGTGAAAGTAGACATGTTTAAATACAGCTGCACTTTTTTTTTTCTGAGCATGGACATTTTTTTCATTTTTCGGCTTCACCAAAGACAGGCGTGTGCACCACCACCAAGATTATAAGTGTGTGCGGAAATGTTTGAGTTGTTTCCTCGGGAGGTATTGCTAGGTTTGGAGTCAGTGTACCCACAACACATGCCAGTGTCCCATATAACTCCAGACTCCTATGAGGGACGCCTTCTTAGCTACGCGCCGTGCAAGCTGTCTTTCTACCAGCAGCCTGCTCAAGGCCCGCCTCGCCGTGTTCGGAGTTCGCTGCCTACATTCCCTGTATCTATTGTTGTGCAGGAATGCATTGTTTGTACTCCGTAATCTTACATTACGCAGGATGTTTTTGAAATGGCATACGAACGACTTAAAACTACTTTTCGCGTGTTTGGTTTGAAATACACACCATTCAAGATATACTCCTATATCGTTAGAAAAAAAAAAAAAAACAACGTACTCTAATTCTGCTGACATAAATAAGTGTAAGTAGTTTTATCAACATTCAGTGATTTATTACTGAGCAATTTTGAAAATGCAAATTAGTGAGTGTGGTTCAAGGACTGCATCGAATCTCTCGTAATATTCTCCAAGGTATTTGTTTTGCCATTTGAGAATTCCATTTCTTTGATCTGATTTGTACATGTTTGCAATATAGAGACATGTTTTGCACCACCATGATGTTGCATACATACATTACACATCTATAATGTGTAGGTCAGCTAAACACGATAGTCTACCGATGTGTTCATCAGAAAGCCCTTAGATTTTGGATATGTTTACTGTCTGTGTGTGCAACGAGAGTCATATCGTGCCATATTACGGTCCCAATTCTGTGAGAATGAGTCATGTTCGGCAGTCAATAGAATACGATTAAATAATCCGTTCTGCATATTGTGGCAAACATCCACCCTTGAATATCTACATTTAAGACGCTTATTTACAGTTCACACAGACACCATTGACTATTGTTGACAAATGAGCCACATCCTAATAGGCTCTGTTTTTGAAATGACACACACACACACACACACACACTCTCTCTCTCTTTCTCTCTCTCTCTCTCTCTCTTTCTCTCTCTTAAATATTTAACACCTTCCTCTACTGTATTTTCCATGTTTCAATAGTGTACGTTTCTATAAAGGGTGACAAGAATATTTTTAGAGGCTCCTACACAAAACATTTTTTGAAATAATCGCTTGCTAAAACAATTTATAATTCGAGATTTTTTAATGGTTCATAAATTGTACTTGCAGATATGAACAGCATCTGGAGGTGACAACAACACTGCGCTAGCGGGTGCCAGATTAATGAACACACAAGGGTAAATAAACATCTGCACCTGCTAAGGAGATCAGAAGTATTAGACGTCGAAGATCATGGGTCTGAAAAGGAAACATGTTTTTCTGTATGGTGTTACACTTAAATAACTCATTTGTTTTTTCAAACTATCCCGATGATAAGTATCAGCAGTGACTGAAGCATGGTAATTACATAGAAATATTATTTGATGTTAAGTTGAAGTTGAAGAAAGAAAGAAGTGCTGTACTTCTTGGGAATAATGGCATATTTGCCCATGCTGTTTTTCTTGAAAACACACTTATATTGTTTATGGCAATAAATATCATGTTAATGGCTGCGTTTTTGCAGTTTGAAATATTATAATACGAAACAAAAAAAATAAAAACTGAAAACGTAACACTTCCAAACACACGGTTGAGCGTTAAAAAAGTAAATACAACATGCCATAAAAAAAAAACAATATACCAAAGGGGTTCTGAAGATAAAGTGTGCTCAATTATCCATAGGTGTGGACGTTTTCGTTTGGTTTTCATCAAAAGCAGAAGCAATCGAGTCAATATTTCATTTGAAACCATATGCAATCGTTCTTATACATATTGTAAGTGTGCAGAATAAGGAGGTGGCATGTGTGGGGCTAAATACTTTTATTTCTTTTGAATACCCTGATGCTACACAACCCTCAAGTCGCAGTGGGACTGTGATCCTAGAACAACCTAAGACTCCCTCTAAACCAGAGGTCCTTAAAATTGCTTTACTTAACACAAGGTCTCTTAACAAACATGCCTAAAACGTTCACGATTATATCCTTGAAGAGAATCTAGACATCCTCTTCCTTACCGCAACCTGGCTACAAGAACCTACCGGTCCGACCATTAGCACAGCTGTTCCCCCCAATTTTAGCATCCACTTTGAAAACAGGGCAACAGGAAAGGGAGGCGGAGTCGCCATAATAGTCAGACAAGACATACATCTTTTCACTTCACACATTCAATGCCCGGGATGCGAAGCACTCCATCTCAAATTCACCCCTTCCCAAAACAATTGCATCAATTTCATTGTAATCTACAGACCCCCATCACTTACATCGGACTTTAATGACAACCTCTGACATATTCTTAACAATCTCAAAGGAAAGAACTCAGGCATACTTCTCCTGGGCGACCTAAATAGATGGAGGGGAAACCCCATCGACAAAGAGGCTATTAGCCTAGAAAAAAATCTCTCTAACATTAGCTACTCAATCGCCAATAATGGTCCTATCATCAATTCAAACAACCAACTTGATTGGATTATAACCAATAATGTAGACCTCACAGTAACAAACACACAGCCCTGTATCTGGAGCGATCACTACAAAATCGAAGCCACACTCCCTGTCATTCAAAAAAACCCATCTCGACAACTTAACCAAAACATCCAGAGTAGAAACCTCAAGAAAATCACGCCAGATATTCTCTCGCAGGGGATCTCATGCATCATGGACAACACCACAGATGATGATCCCTGCGACACTATTATCACTACTTATAATGACCACTTCCAAGAGCTTCTAGATAAGAATGCCCCACTCCAAAACAAACAAGTGCGCCCCAACCCTAATCACCAAAGTTGGTACACTATGGAACTAGGCACCCTTAAGATAGCCAAAAGGAAACTCGAAAGACAGTGGCTTAAAACTCCTACAGAACTCAATAAAGACAAATGGAAGAAATCTGACATCCTGTACAGAAATAAAGTAATTGAAATAAAGAAAAACTATTATAATGAGCAAATTACAGGGGCATCCAACTCTACGGGAAAGCTGTTTCAAATTTTAAAAACCTTTGAAAAGCCGCCTACTCTCACCCCTCCCTTCCAGCCAACTATGTCGGACTGCGAAAAAATCCAAACTGCATTCTCACAAAAGATTCTAAAAGCTAGAGACACCATCTTAAATTGCAATGTTATTGACACCCCACTGACTTATAACAAGGTTGACCCCGAAATTAAAGCATCCAAATTCCAATTCACACCGATAACACCAGAAATCATGTCGGACACTCTCTCCAACATGAATTGCACTTCATGTCCTGAAAACATACTGCCCCCTAAATTTATCCTAGACAACGCAGGCATTTTTTCACCCTTTCTTTGCCGCATGATAAACTCGTCTTTTAGAGACCGGACTGTTCCCACCAGTCTAAAAACAGTAACAGTTACACCACTGGTTAAAAAGCCTGGCCTTGACCAGCAAAATCCGGCCAATCTTCGTCCTATCACCAATTGCAACTTTTTGTTGAAGATTCTTGATAAAGTAGCCACGCACCAACTTCAAGAGTACGTGGACAAGCACGACTTGCTACACCCCCAGCAATCAGGATTTAGAAGTGCACACAGCACGGAATCAGCATTACTCGACCTTCAATCTAAAATGCTGGAAATCCTTGATAAAGGAAAGGCTGGCCTGTTTATTCTACTGGACCTCTCGGCAGCATTCAATTTACTAGATCACGGGAAGCTCCGTGAGGCCCTGGGAAAAGCAGGAAACTGTGCCGAGTAAGCCATCGATTGGATATCCTCCTTTCTGGAGGACAGAAAATCTAAAATCGAACCCTGTGGATTGCGGCATCCCGCAAGGTGCCAGCTTCTCCCCTCTCCTATTTAATCTATATATTCGCTGCCTATGCGCCCTCCTCTCACAGTTGGGAATTTACTTTACCAACTTCGCAGATGATACACAGCTGATTATAGAACTCAGCGGAGACCACGATACAGACAACAACAGACTGTCAACTATCTATAATACCAGAGAAAGCTGGATGAAGGCCCACTGGATGTGTCTGAATGGGTCAAAAACAGAATTTATGACATTTGGATCTACAAAAGCCTTATCCAATCTAGGCCCAGTTTATTCCTCATTCAACATCAAATACTCCAGCATTATGGTCTCAAGCAAAGTGAAAACACTTGGCATATACCTGCAATCCTCGCTAGGTGCAGATTCACAGGTTTCATACCACAAAAGGAATTGCCAATACTAACAGAGATTATTACACCGTATTAGGCCATATCTCAACGCCAAAAATAGCACCACCATCGCTAGAGCTACGATTCTGTCCCGATTGGATTATGGGAATGCATTGATGCTTGGTTCAAGTAACTCTTGCATTAAACAATGCCAGATAATCCAGAACAATGCTGTTAGATCTATCACTGGGAAATCGAAGCACAACCACATCACCCACGACCGAATAGGCCTTCACTAGCTCGCCATAGAGGAGCATATTAAATTCAAATCTCTGACACTAGTCCACCGCTGTCTATTCGGTACGGCCCCATCATACCTTAAAAAGGACTTTCACTGGTATGAACCAAGCCGTTGTCTAAGATCAGCCAAAAAAGGGCTACTCAAAGTTAGCCATACTAGAGTCAAAGCTACTGGACTTGGGCGAGCCTTCCCCACCAAAGCTATTGCCCTCTGGAACGAGCTTCCAGATAACCTTAGATTGGAAAGTAGTTATTCCCTATTTAGGAAGCAGCTGAAAATGTTACTTTTTCGGTGATTCGTTAAATATTCAGCACTGACTCCCTTGAGTCCCTCTCTTTTCTTTTTTATGTAGTCCTGTGACCTCTTTTCTCGTGTTCTTGTCACGCCCTGATGCTTGTGAGCTTCGGCGCGTTATAAATACATAAATAAAAATAAATAAAAATAAAATAAATAAAGCATTATGGTTGTAAAGGGGCTTAGGAACAACTGCCTGCACCCTCTTCATAAACTGACCCACATACCCTCAGGGTCTTTCATGATACCCTTTAACTTATTGAGGGTTTTGGCACATCGCCGGGGTCTTCCTGGGACGGCAGGAATTCCATTTGGCTTCTCCGGCATCTTGCTTCCCCTCTGGTTGTGCGACAGTATTCCCTTCTGCTTTCTGTGTTCCTTCCTCCTCTTGACACTGCTGTACACCGGCTTGCTCCTGAAGACCTCCTGATCATCAGACACAGCATATTGCCAGCCACATTGGAGTTCTCTCCCTCCGGATCAGCGACATAGGCTTGTATCTCCTGCGTTTGGTGCACAGCACACCTTCCACGGCTGGCAAAACTCAATGTTAAGTCCATTGTCAATTTTTATATAATGTTGCTAGCAATGACGTGCACATTGTATAAATCCTTTGTATCTTTCACATGTTTCTGCTTCATTGCTCCGTGGGGCCAACTCATCCAAGTACTTGGATTACTTAGGTTCCCCTTGTTCTTTCTCATCTCAGTACTTTCAAGAATCCTGAGGCACTCTGCTTATAACAGTACATAGGTCTACTTTCTACAAAGAGGTTAGCAGAGGAAGTGGAGGCTTGAGCATGTGGGAGGGTGATGTTCTCATAAGGGCTGTACCCTAGAAGGTCATCTTTATCCCTAGAGGAGGAGTTCCTCCCCATGAGATCTTGCTTCATTATACCACCACCAGGGGGACTCTTGGGTAGCAGCCTCACCTTCCTGGACTCATGGGAAAGGACACCACATCGGGGAGAATTGTTGGAATCTAGGTTATCATCATCTACCCTTCCCCTAATGATGCTGGCTTCCCCATCTCCTTCCATAGGAAAATGGGTCAGGAAATCCCTGTTCCTTTGATCTTTTCCCTTCCTATGTTCTTCACAAAACCAGAAGCGCTGTAGGTGCAAGAGCCAGCGCATGATCCTAGGGCTGGCATTCTTTCAGAGACTAGGCCAACTGAGCGGTAAATGGTAGCGATAATCCTAGAATTTCTCTGTTGCATAGTATTTTAGGTATCCTATGACCCACTTTATTGCCAGTGCCTCTAATTCGATGGTGGCATACTTCTGTTCTTGAGTAAATAACTTCTGGCTGATGTAAAGCACACTCTGTTCCACACCCTCATATTCCTGAGGTAATACTGCACATATCCACATCTTAGAGGAATTAGTCTGTAGGAGGAATTCCTTATTAACATTTCAAGCCTGGTTCACTACATAGGATTGATTTCAGGGTGTCAAAACTGGTTTGATCCTAGATCTACCAACGCAGTTTCTGGGGCTATGCATTTTTTAACTTATTGATTAGATAGGAGGAGATGAACCTGCTGTAATATCCGGTGAGTCCTAAGAATGCCCTCCGGTCTCTCTTGGATATTATAGCTAGTGATTCCTGAAGAGCACAGACTCTTTCTAACTGGGGTTGGACGAACCCTATCTCCACAAAAATCCCAAGTATTTCACTGCTGACTGCACTAAGTGCATTTCTTGGGACTAGCAGTGATGCTGGCACTTCTCAGGGCTTTAGTGATTTCATAAAGATCGAACATGTGCTCTTTCCCAGACTGACTATGAGTGACTGTGTCATCCATATATGTGCGCAAAAGCTGGAATATGGTCACACAATCTGGTCCATTAGTCATTAGAAAGTAGCGGGAGCACCATGGAGTCCTAATGGGAGGACTTTAACATGAAATAGTCCTCTAGGCATGGTCCTCTAGGGGTGGAGAATGCCGTCTTTTCTTTGACCGTGTGATTCAAGGGCAGCTGCCAATAGCCCTTGGTAAGATCAATGATGGATACTGCTGACCCCAGATGATCAATAAGGTCATCAATCTGTGGCATCAGATAATTATCGAACTGGGATATGGCCTTAAGTTTTCTAAAGTCTATACAAGTCCTCCAGCATTGATCAGGTTTTGCCACAAGGACTATTGGTTAGGACCACAGACTTCAAAATATCTGAGGCCAGCATTATCTCCACCTCTTGGAGGACTACTTCCTTCCTTACCTCTGGGATCTGAAAGGGCTTTAAGTTGATAATTTTTCCAGGGGGAGTGTGGATGCGGCGTTCGATTCTCTTCACTTTCCCAGGTTCACAACTAAAGACATCCGGGTACTGGACCAAAAAATTGTGGATGTGTTGCTGTTGCTATGGGGGAATGTAAAGGGGTACAGAGTGTGTTCCCTCTGTCTCCTCTGACAATAAACTGGCCATTACCATGGGGGAAGATTATACTGGGTTGTCTTTGTACTCCTTTAGGAGGTTAATGTGGTGTATTTGGGTATTATTTCATCTATCAGGTTGGGCAACTCAATAGTTACAGAGGCTAGTTCTCTCTGGGATTTCATATTGGCCAGGCCAGCTGGACAGCTTTGTGTATTTTGAAGTGGGTTCAAGTACCAATACCTTCTGTCCAATAGAAAATAACCAGGGTATTGCCTTTTTTATCATACTGGGCTTTTTGATTTTCCTGTACTTTCGCTAGGTGGGAATGTACAATATTGCTCACCACGGCCATATGTTCTTTAATATGCTTTGTGATTTGAAATAGTGGCACAATGGCTTCTTAGTATTCTTCCCATGTCTTCCTCAACATGTCTAGGACATCTCTTGGGTCTTGTCCATAGAGGAGCTTGAACGAGGAGAACCTCAGGGAAGCTTGGGGAGCCTTCCTGATGGCGAATAGCACCTGAGGAATCATCATAGCCCAATTACGGCTGTCGTCCTTTACCAATGTCTTCCAAACTGTTTTCAGGGTCATATTGAAGCATTCAACCAACCTATCCATCTGAGGGTGAAAGACAGAGGTTCTTAAGGTTTAAATCTGCAGAATCTATTGTACTTCTGCCATGATCTTACTCATAAATGTGGTCCCCTGGTCTGTTCAAATTTGTTTTTGGAAGCCCACCCACGATAGAAAAGAGATAAAGTGTTTTAAGATCTGCTGAGGTGTATTGTTCCTCAATGGGAAGGTCTCATGGTAACGTGTGGCATAGTTGAGAAAAAACAAAATGTACTTATTCACAAGTTAAGATGGTACCAATGGGTCTATTATATCTATTCCTATCCGTGAAAAGGGTACCTCTATTATATAAGTTTGTAACGAGCCAGGCAAGGGTTAGGTGGAGTGGTCTTTTGACAGAGAGAACATGTAGCAACAAAGTTTTTAACATCTGCTTACACACCTGGACATTAAAATTTGCTCACAACCTTTCAATGTGTTTTTGCCATCCACAATTCTATGGCAGTTAGAGGGGCATGTGTGATTTCTAAGACTGCCCTGCAATGGCTTCTCGGGACCACCATTTGGGTTCGAGGAGATCCTTCATTGGTGGTATCTCCCCGATACAACAACCCTTTTTAATGAAAAATAATGGACCATCTTTACTTCGGCCTTCATCCTCAGGTGCTACTTTGAGGAAGGCTTTGGCCAGAATAGAGTCATTGAGTTGCGCAAATGCTATCTCAGGAATTCTGTATGGGGTTTTGGTATTCCTTTTTTTAACCATTATTTAAAAAAGATAGTCTAACAACAAGCAGCACACATGGTGCTGCACTTTTGGCATTGCAGAATATTCACACCAGGCAACATGATACAATATTGCAATAGTACCTGAAACAGCTGAAAACCATTACTCTGTATTAAGATGTACAGTCTCTTGCACGGACCCTTCCAGCTCCAGTTCCTCCATTTGCCCTTCTTCCACCCCAGTATCAGAGCCAGCCAAATAAAGTCTTAGCAGGTTCCAAATGTCTTTGGGATGACACGTGGACTGTACAGTGAGTATATAGTCCACTTCTTTTTGTTAGTGTAAACAAGGTTGCACATCAATTCCTCCATGTTAGGGGCAGGTCTTGATTTTCAGTATACATGTCTTTGCTGCAACACATGATGCAATATTGAAAACATGTTGAGTAACAACAGAGATTTTACCCATATCCCCCAACAGATATTTGATCAGTGTCATCCCGCTCCATGGGTCCCACAGATTGGATGAAATTGCCATCAATAGAGTCTTTACTTTAATTGAAACCTGGATGGTTCATAATAAGTTAGCACTGAACAAATCCAAAACTGAACTATTGGTAGTTGGTTCACCAAATACTATTACTAAACTTGGTCCACAGTATGATAACTTCCAGCTGGGGGAAGAATCCGTCAAACCTCTAAAAAAAGTGAAAACCCTGGGAGTGACTTTCGACCAACACTTGACTATGAAACAGCATGTTAGTAGTATTGTTTCATCATGTGCATACTTCATTCAATTTCTAGCACATTTAAGGCCTCTTATTTTCCAGGACAATGCAGAAACTATTGCAAGAGCAATAGTAGGCTCAAAAATAGATTACTGCTCTAGCCTTTTTATGGGAATCAATAAATCTGAATGCAACAGGCTGCAAATCTGTCAAAATGGGGCTATTAGAGCCGTTATGAAACTCAGACACAGAGACCATGTTACACCAGCGAGACGTGAGCTTCACTGGTTGCCTGTGACCTCTAGATTTCTATTCCGCACCCTGACTATTGTACAGAAGTGCAGATCTGGGAAGATGCCTGGATATTTACAACAGCTATTATCCATAAGAACTAATACAAGATCACTGAGGTCAAATAACTTGTTTCTCCTATCTGAACCAAAGTGCCGTACTGTCAGAACAACCAATTCACCTTTCTTCTCTAATGGACCCAGAGCTTGGAACGCTCTTCCGCTGGAGTTAACATCCATGGACTCCTTTGAATTCTTTAAAAAAAGATTAAAGACCTACCTGGTTCACTAAACGACCTTTATGCCACTGATATAATCTTGTGCAGCCCTGCCTCATGAATACACTTCTTGTTTTTTGTTATCTTTGTCCTGTAGTGCCCTCACGCCTTCGGGTTCATGGTTGCGCTATACAAATGTATTAAAGTAAAGTAAAGTAAAGTTGGTGGTATGTCGAGTATGGTATTTAGAGTGACTGCCACTTCACCACAGAGTGCCAGGACTGGGGGACATGTCCAATACATGTGAAATGAATCGGCCTGCGCCTTGCCACATTTCACACATTCAAAACTTGTGTTGGGGGAGAATTTAGCTAGTCTAGCTGGCATGTAATGCAAATGATTATGGATCTTAAACTGTATCAGTCTAAAAACTGCATTGACTGAGATTGTGTTGACAAATGGCAGCACCTATTCCATGTATACTCCACCAAAGTTATCCCCAAGTATTGCTCCCATACAGTTTGCATCTTTGCATCGTATTCTTCAATTTGAGGTGAGACTGAAACAAGTTGTACAATCTAGATACTCCACATCTGGATCCATCCGCAAGTACAATTACATTAATACACTTGTGGGTCTCTGGCTCAGTGGGGAAAGAGGGCCACTTCCTGCAGAATGCTGCCATCAAATTGTAGTACTGCAGCATCCGGAGACATGTCCCCCCTTGTCAGTTGACCCAGCGAATCCCAAGATCATCTGATTTCACTCTCAAACATGGGGAGGATATCAGGGAAGTTTCACAATGGGACAGAACTATTGTTGGGAGCTTTGATGTCCAGCCTGCTAAATATTCTTGACCAAGCATTGACCTTAGTTCTAACCGGATCAAACGTGCAGGAGTCAACATATCGGTCACTGAATAAAACTGATTTCAGGTCTGCAGGAGAAGCTCTGTATTGCTCTAGAGGTATGTGCATTGGCCTTGGTCCATCAGTGTAACAGTGTCCAGCCAAATGAGCCTGAGCAGCTAAATAATAGAGCTTAAAGTTGAAGGCTGCCCGCCATCCATGCTCATAGGGCTCTGTCATCTTCTCCGTGCTGATCCTAGCCGAACCCTAACCCCAGAAAAATGCTGACTCCAGTGATCTGATCTTCTTAAAGAAGTTCCTTCCCAGCCATATAGGGACATTACGAAAAAAAATACAACTTTGGAAGTATCACCATCTTCAGCAAGGCCATCCACTCATAGAAAGAGATCTTGAACCCAGCCCATAGCTTCAGTTTATCCACTAACTGTTGTAGGTAGACCTCGTGGTTATTTGAGTATGCTGACTGGTGCATCCGGGATACAACTAAACCCAAATACTTGATGCATGAGGGGGACCAGTGAAACCCCCTGAGATTATTAGGTTGCACTGTAGCAGGAGTGAGGGGAATATCTCAGATGTTGCGCTATTTATCTTGTACACTTAGTGCTCTGTAAATACACCTATATCCCTCATGATTGGGTCGAGGTTCTATTCACGGTTTGGAATATACAGGGATATCAATGTTCGTGTCACAGCTTTAACAGTCTTGGGGTCTCATTACGACCCAGGCGGTAAGTTACCGCCTGGGCCGTGACTTTACCACCATGGCGTAAACTATGTTTACGCCATGGTGGTTGGCGGACTTACTGCCCCATTCCGACCTTGGCGGGGCGGTAAGTCCCCAATCCCCATTTACCCTTCCCCATTCCCATTTTTGCCCCATAGGGCATAATGGGAGTGGGGAAGGCGTTAATTACGCCACCGTAAATTACGGTGGCGTAATTAACTCCATGGTCCCTTTGCGCCATGGATTTTAACACCTGCTAAAAGCAGGTGTTAAGTCCGCCATGGCGCTTAGGGACCTCGTACTCAGGCGGTAAGGGTCGGCGCTGTTTACGCTGCCGTAAAACCCTTACCGCCTGAGTCGTAATGAGGCACTTGGTGTTAGTTCTTTGTGGAACTCTTTTTATAATTCTATCCCAGCCCATCAGACCCGGGGGCCTTCCCAGAAGCCAGCCATTTTACTCCAGCAATCACCTCCTCAACCATCACTGGCAGCTCCAGGACCTGTCTCTCCTCCTCGGACAATGCAGATGATTCAATACCATGCAAGTAACGGGTAAGCTTGTTGTCCGCTACAGTGTCACAATTAGAATATACATTTGAGTAGTATGAACGAAAAACTTAATTTATGTCATTATCTGTTACCAATATTGTGCCGTCCTGACTCTGTATCCCTGTGATGTTCTGCCTGCAATTTTTGGACCTAACATTTCCAGCCAGCAACTTGCCCGCCCTATCCCATTCGCCACAATGCCTAGCCCTGGCAGTTTAAGCATAAATAATCGTGCTCGGTCAGCCAGTTAAGGGACCTGTGCCAGCTTGTCATGGATCTGACCCAACACAGTTCCCTCCCATGTCCTACTATGTTCATTTTCCAGCCCCCTTAGTTGTGTCTCCACCTCCTTTAACTCCCACCTAAGGCCTTTAAGTGCCCCCACAATAGCACAATTTTCACCCACACCTTGAATGCCTCCCATATAGTTGAGTCCAGCTGTACTGAAACTTTGTTTATTTCAAAGAATTCAGCAATGCTGGCCTGTAATATCTCCGCCAGATTGGCATCCCTCAGCATAGTAGGGGCCATTCTCCAGTGGGGCCGTGGCCAAGGGCAGTAGGCAAACACAATTGATAACAGCACCGGGAAATGTTCAGATAGTGTGTGCGGGCAAATCCGACAATTTGCTCAGCTCAGTGGTAAGCAGCCAGACGGCTATACAAGGCCCAGTGTTATTTACTGTTGAATAGTATGTGTATTCTTTTGCATGTGTATGCAGCTCCCGCCATACATCGACCAATAAGAAATATGCCAACAACTGGTGGAGAGTCGGGGGCTGCCCTGGACAACACCTCTGGGGTACCAGATGTTCTGTCAACTTGATTATCTAGAATGGTATTGAAGTCCCCACCCCAAATTATCACTGCCTCCTCTGTAGTTGTCTGTGTGTCTGAGATCAGCCTGTAGTTCTCTGGGTCATCAACGTTCATCCCATCTGTATTCACCAGTATCACCATACTACCTGCCAAGGTACCCCGGATTATGACATAAAGGCCCAGTGGGTTCTCAGTTCTCCCTGAGACCTGGAACCCCAGAGAATTATGTTTACAGGTGAAAACACCCAGTGACTGCGATGAGTAATCTGTGTAGGATTTCAGGGGCTCCATTTTGTGCAAATGTTTTGTGCACCCTTCAAGGAGAATGTGTCTCCTGGAGCATGAGTATGTTGGGTCTATGTCTAGTTACATAGCTTAGTATCTGTTATGATCCCAGTCAGTGGACATAATCTTTATTCAGGCTTTCAGGCTAGGCAGAGAACATTACATAAACCAGCAGGCCAAAGATGGGTGCCTGGCACACATGGCATTTACATAATTCTCAGCATATACTTCCATAGACTTTTGTGATGTTTTACAGTAAATTCCATACACTTAACATGGCCACCGCAAGATCCATTCTTGAGTTGCAGCACGTTCCATTCATATTGCAGAGGGAGCTATTTAAGCCCAGCCTCTGCTGGAATGCACGCTTCGTGTCTGATCCGCTACAGTGGGTAATGCTACCAGCTTTTCTCCTCATAGAACCGTAATAGGAGATAATAGAGACATTAGCTTTACAGCAATTTACAGCATTTAATAGTTAACAGAAAAGACTTACCTGACCAAGGTTATCTCCAAACCGATTATCTTCCGTCAAAGGTTTTACTCACTGCCGCAGCGTCTTCAGTCAGCAGTCTCCACTCGTAGTTGCAGCATCTTCCGTCAGAAGTTTCACTCACTGCCGCAGCATCTTCAGTCAGCAGTTTCTTCCGCAGCCACTGCATCTTCCGAAGGTATTTATTCTCAGATTTCTGAAAAACCTGCAGACAAAACAAGAGGTAATTTATTAACAATAAACAAACTTAATAGTTCGTTTAATGTTAGTTCCGAGCATGACGTACCTGAAGGTTCTTCAAGTTTTCACCTCACAGTTGTTTCCGCGCTCATCCCTGAAGGCTGCAGTTACTCCGTATAGGCGAACTCACGTTTTAAAGACGTTTTCTCATTCTGGGTAACTCCGCAGCCCTTCTCAGCTGTAAGCCCTTTTCCAAAATTCTGAGAAACTGTAAAAGAAAGAGAAAAAGAGCAAGTTATTAGTAAGAGAGATCTCTCCAATGTAGGAATCTAATTTCAGCCCTAAATGATTACAGTATTTTCACCAGCTACTTACCCCAAGACTCATTTCTAAAAGTAAAGACACTTTTTTAAAAGAAGCCATAAAGTACAACAGCTATCCAAGTTACCATTGTTTCTTCACCTCAACACACCCCTGTAGAAAAGTAGGATGGAGAGTGTCAAGGTCACACAGGTCCCAAGCGCAGAAGTAGAATTAACCAACCACCCCCGCAGTGGTCTTGATGCCTGCAAGTCAGTGCTTACACAGACATTCGCGACCAGAGCAGGGAAGGAGGGTTATGGTCTCGTTGATTGGATGGGTAAGGCAAAGTTAGGGTAACCCGAAAGAGGGATAGGTAGAAGTTATGGACAGGACTGAGGAAGTTGGAAAAGGGCTTGATTGTTGGACACCTTTGTCACCTGCCAAACAAGGCAACTTTGACTATCCTTGAATGTTGATGCACGGTTCACAGAATTACCATAACAGGCTTGGCTCACAAGGTTAAATCTACATGAGGACTAGGCGAATTGTACATTATGCCAGTTAACAACTCACTGACACTAAGCATAAATGCATGCACACTTAGCTCTCTCAAGTTGTCCTAGTCCAGAAATGTGGTCCTTAGTTGTCGCCAGTTGAGAGCTGTCAGTCTTATGCTGCGTCCATTTTGCAGGCAAGGTCCAAGCTACAAAGGAAAGGGTACAAAGTTATTGTGTGCTAATGCGCTTTTGCGGTCATTCTCTCCATGCCACATTTATAGGCCCCCACACACACACACACACACACTCACACACTCTTGAGGTTGCTGCTGATGTGCGGCACCGCACGTGGTTTTGCCAATGGGTCTTTTTCCCTAAGTTTTGCCAGATTAATGATGCCCAACAATGCCAGCACGAGCGTCGCCACGTGTAGCTTGAAGCAACTGCCTTTTTCCTTTTTGTTCCGAGGTCTTAGAGGTACATCTCTATCAAGATGAGCAGAACGCGTTTCTACACGCGTTCTAAGCAAGAAGTCTCTTCTACAGTGTGGCAGTACAAAAATAATGGCGACAGATGAATCCCCTCGGGTGCGGCTACTTAGCTTGCTAGCAGACGCAGGGACGATTTGTGTGGGCGGAATGAGCCCCCTGCGCTTCCCCAGCTCCCTCTGCAACGCGGCTGAATTTATCTTTGGTCAGTGAGGGGCCGGATTCCTGATCTGGTGGCGCGGGGCCCCTCGCATGTGTTTTTCTCCAGAGCTGCTCTGCACATGTCCTCCTATCTTGAAACCTCAAGCACAAGCCCCATGCCTTGGAGCTCGCGCATGCGCGATAACGCGCCACACCGAGTCTGCTTCCTGATTGGCTGCCCATGCCCAAAGCATGCTGGGCAATGTAGTTTTGACGGACTTCTAGCCTACAGAGAGGACAAAACAGTCTCCTGTAAGGCAGTACACCCTTCCTCATAGGTTTTAAAGCACTAGCAGTGTTTGTAGATGAAAAGTGATGCAAAGCACCTATACATCTGTTACCCTTTACATTGTTTCTGAGTTTTGTCTGTTAGTCTTGCCCCTTTCTTGGTCTGCCCCTGACAGAGAGCTCCACAAAAAATAAAAACAGGTGGGAAGCGAGGGATTAAAGGAACACACATGTCATGCAGAAGTATTTTGGTTAACAGATGTTATAGTGTTATTGTTGTTATTGTTGTTTAAACAGAAAGAGAACCCAAAAGGTGTCAAGTAGCAGGTCCACAGGTTGAGAAATTGTGTTCCCAAAGAGTCCAGGTAAGCATTACAGTATCTTTCTGGCCTTTAATGGGTTATTTAGCCCACGTATATTTCGCGTTAATAGAGTTATCATGAGTCTGCTCCCACTCCGCCATCACCCACCATGTGCACTCACCAGTGTCCACTGTGTTATTGCGCACATCAATAATTTGAGTGTAATTACCGACAGTACCACAATCAACCTTTAAACCTTTTGAACCTCCTCCTCCCACCCCACACTTGACAGTGTAACACATGTTGTACCACCTATGTAACTCCTGAGACCATGATGTGAACAGCAACCAAACAATATTGATTGTAAAACCTTGCAGCATAGCGTCCTTAAATCCCCGGCAGAGCATGTCGCCACGCAGCAAGGATATTAGTGCTAGCAGACAAAACCAGATGCCAACTGAGCCATCAAGGATTCTCTGTCTTTCTGGCCAGTGTCTGGACCCCACTCCAACGTGACAGGTGTAGACCGCTCAATATATGCCACTGTCTCTTTGGGAGGTTCAAAAAAGTGTGCTCTGCCCCCATGCTGTAGGGGCAGTTTAGATGGAAACATCATGGAGAATGATACCTGATGCTCATGTAGAAGACATTTGATGTGGTCATTGGTGAGTCTAGCTGCCTGGAGCCCCAAAGAGAAATACAGATATATGTGCACTCTCCTGGCTGATTTGTATTGTAGCGTTCCTTTTCTCATGTGCTAGCTTCAGAATCAGATCATGGTCTAGGTAATTTAACAGCCTGGCAATGATTGTACCTGGTGGCGCCCCTGGTTTCAGAGATGGGGCTAGCGAGTGATGGGCCCTTTCTACCAAAAACTGAGCTGAGAATTTCTGTCTGCCAAACATGGATTTTAGCTGGCCTTCCATACAATGCTGCATGTGTCCCTTCACCACGTTCTCGGGCATTCCAACTATCTTCTGCAGGAGCTGGATTCTAAATCATCACATTTCAAGCATACCGCTTACAGCTCCCTCCTGAAGATTTGGAGATCTTGGCCGTTGGTTCCCACTGTGTCTTCCAGTCCACCAACTTGTGCTTCGACCTCGGTGATTGTTCCACTTTCTTTATCCAATTTGGAATGCAACAAGCTTATGGTGACAACAATGTAGTCAAGCTTGGAATTCACTGAGGCAAAGCCTGCCTACATTGCAGTCATGTAGGAATCCATGTTGGACGCACCTGGGCGACCCTCTATGCAGGCCCCTGTTGTTACCTCAGTCACTGAGACGTCTCTTTTTGGGGTGCTTGTGAATGAGTCCATTGGTCCATTTTTGCCCCTCCTGCCCCCGGTTAATCTCTGCAGGAGTTTGTAATGGTGCAAATGCACCTGAAGTGCTTGGGATTTCACTACCTACAAGGAACTTGAGACAACCCAGTAGGAGCATTGCTCCTAGGACTGTAGCAATGTGTTGCACCTGCAATGCCCAGCTTGTAGGTACTGTCAATAGCCACTGCAGCCCAATCCAGATGCCAAGTTCAAGAATTTGGAGCCCCACGGGAGCCCCCACAGGCACACAGTTCCAACCTGACCCCCTCAGTAACCTCTGTACAGTGTCTAGTATGTGGCAACAATGGTAATGTCTCAGAGGAAGCCTCTGTGTAAGCAGCAGTACTCACAGCTTCAAAACTGTTTCACGCCAGCAGTGCATTTGCCACAAGGAGGTCCCGCAGCATTCACCCTGTTCTCGCAGTGCGCAAAGGCCCAAGAGCTATCTTATTTTGCCTTTGTCCTATCTGCAACTTCTGCAGGCAACCGCCAGACTAGTGTTCCAGTGTCAGGTATATAGTGCAGCCACCCCACCAGGGGCTATGATGCTCACCAGTGTGTGCTATATCTCCTCACTATAGGAGATAGTCAGCAATGGCGGCGTCTCACTTGTGTATGCAGCGTGTCCCGCGGAACACAAAGCTTCTCTCTTCACCCTCTGTCACAATGGTACAGTACTCCATTCCGAGCCTCACCAGAGGGGAAGGCATGCTGTGGGCAGGAGCCGCAGCAGCCCCCGCAGCTCTCACACCCTGGCTGGGGGCCTTGAATGCAGGATGCACCAGACGATGATAGGGGTTGCAGCACTCGGGCTCCCAAATAGAAAAATACATGTCACCTGAAGTATGAGGGACACAGTGGCCCCAGCCACTGGCCAGGCCACACCACCAGTAGTGGCTGCTGCAGTACTCATTGCATGCCACTCCCTCGCCCAATGCCAGGCCTGCTTCTTGGTGCAGGTTCCTCTGCTTTATCCCTTCGCCACTCACAGCCATGAGAAATGTATCCCCCAGGGACATATCTGCCTGGGATTCCATCAATGTGCTGACACTGTCTTGAGATATCGTATGTTGGTGTGGAAATGCTCTGCAACGCTGGAAAGGAGGATTTTATTTGTTCAGGATTTGAAAGGAAGCAGACCTGCATGGTTAAGCAGCCATATGCTTTGCTGCTCTGTGGCGCCCCCAAGGGGTTTGGCATTTCTACTTTAGATGGTGGATCTTAATCAGCTTTCCCAAAGCATTTTGTTGCTCCTTCTGTCAGGTTTTGCTCTTGGATTTCTACAGGTTTGGGGAATAGGGCATTTTCTAAAATACCCAGTGTGATTTAATTGCATGTCTTTACATTATAGGAATACTTATTGTTGTTCTGGAGTAGAATTTTGATATCCCCATGGTAGTGTGAGTCCACCACCTCGGCCATCACCTCTAGACCGTGTTTCCAAGGAAGACCAGACTTGGACACCAACTGGATTTATCTACCCTTGGGGGTTGGGGGTGCTCTAACTAGGGCAGTTGGTATGAGCTGTCTTTCTCCAGGCTCTATTGTAACATTGCAGCTCCCGGAGAGGTCAAACCATATGGACTCACTATTAGTTACAGAGGGGTTGGGGGCTTTGTTACTGAGTTTGTATCAACTAGGTCAGATCCCACGTTTACACCATAGGTAAGGGTGCAGAAGAAGGAGGCTGACACAATGGTGGCATGTTTGCGACTTTTAAGACTTTTATTTAAACAATAAAGCAAGAGAAAACATATTTTATCCCTATTCCTAAGAGGGGTTTCCCTGCTGAAATTTAAGATAAGGAGCCTCATTATGACCGGGCGGTAAGTGAATAACGATGCCGGTAAAGGATTACCGACATCGCTTACCGCTCTGGCCGATTAGGACACGATAACCCGCTATTAGCGGCACTGTAATTAACAGTGCCGTTAATAGCGCCAGGAGCGCGGGCACACGACCATCCATGCCGCCAATACCGGCATGGCGCAAACAGGGGATCATCACAAGTCAGACGGACATACAAATAACACCCTACTGAAGCCTGAAAAGTACCTTACCGGCATTGAGCTAATTCCGGCATCGCGGACCACCAGTAAATAGCCATGTGCAGTGTTCCCAACTGCCACAGGTGCACACAATCAGCACAGGTGGGGGCAATACAGACTGGGTCAGCACAAAAGGAGCACACCCCACCCCTTCCCACACACATTCACACTCCGCAATGATTCCAATACTACTAGCAAAGCTGGGGCTGGAGGACATGATTGCAGTGTAACTGCTGCAACACCAACAACAACAACAACAACAACAACAACAACAAGCAGCACAGAAGAGACGCAGGAGGAGAAGGAGGGTGAGGCAGGGCCAGCATGCCCCACCAGTGCAGCCAGTGGCACCACGCAGGCAGCCCCCAATCCCTTGCATCAGAGCCAGTCCATTCAACCTAACCCCTGAGCAAATCCACACCCTGTACCGGCTGGACCGGGACACCATCACCACCATTGTGGATATGATATATGATGACATTGTCAGCCTGAATGAATCACGCACCGCCATCCCACCCCTACTGAAGGTAGTGTCTGTGCTCCACTTCCTGGCCACAGGCACCTATCAGCACACAGTGGGGCACATGCATGGGATATCACAACCATTATTCTCACGTACGCTGAACCAAGTGCTTGATGCCCTCCTGAAGCACACAGGCGACCACATTTCATTACCATGGTCTGCCCAGGAGATCGCAAACACCAAAGTTGGTTTCCATTCACTGGCCAGCATCCCTGGTTGCATTGGCGCCACCGACTGCACCCATGTGGAATTGGTGGTACCACATGCCATGGAGGTAGCGTACCGCAACCGTAAGCTATACCGCTCGATCAACGTGCAAATGGTATGTGACTCAAACAAGATCATCACACAATGCTGTGCTCGATACCCCGGATCAACCCATGATTCAATGGTCCTGCGGAACTCCACGATACCGCGCAACATGGAGCGACATGCAGGGCAGAGATCCTGGCTTCTCAGTGAGTCGCATGTTATGCATGGGAATGTGGTTGCAATCAGGAAATCAATGCATGCTATGGTGTCATTGATCGAGGTCCCATATGATGTGATGACTAACACATATACATTGCTGCCCACATGCAGGTGATGCAGGCTATCCCTTGAAGAGGTGGCTCCTTACCCCAGTCCGGAAACCCACAGAACAGGCACGAGGAAGACGACAATAGTGCATATACACGTACCCGTGTGGTGATTGAGCAGACGTTTGGCCTCTTAAAGGCACGGTTTCGCTGCATCAGCAGGTCTGGTGAGGCACTCCTGTACCACCATGAGGAGGTGGCCAAGATCGCCATGGCATGTGTCATGCTACACAATATGTGCATCAGACGGAATGTGCCCCTGCCCCCTGACGCTGAACTGCAACCACCTGACGATGAGGAGGGTGGGGATGGGGAAGCACCTCAGGGAGGAAGCGATGCACAGGAGGGACGTGCCATGCGTCAGACTCTGATCAACCAATGTTTCTAGCACACATGGACGGGGAGTGTGGCATGGAGGTGGCACTCGGAGCACTGGGTGTGTCAGGGACATGGACACTGTAGACTGTTTACCAATAAAGCACACGTATGCAATAAGCAATGTCCACACATGTGAATCATGAGTTACCAAAATGTGCAGTAAAGAATTATATCAAAGTGAACAAGCCCTCCACCCCACACACCCTCTCCCCCTCCCCCTCAACTCCCCCAGACACCCTCTCCCCCCTCAACTCCCCCACACACACTCACCCCCCTCCCCCCTCAACTCCCCCACACACCCTCTCCCCCCTCCCCCCTCAACTCCCCCACATACCCTCTCCCCCTATCCCCTCAACTCCCCCAAACACCCTCTCCCCCCTCCCCCCTTGACTTCCCCACACATGGTGTGCAGTAGCGTGCACCAGTAGTCCACATGGCACCAGTATGCATGGCTTTGCCTACTGCCCCCCCCTTCCAGCACCAGGTGCCCCCCTGTCCGATCTGCGCAGGTTCCTGCCAGACCTACGCACGGGGCTGGTCCTGGTTGAACTAGCAGACGAAGATGTACCCGGTTGTCCTGGCAACTGTGGTGGACGCATGGCCTGCATTGCTGCCACCATTTCAGAGAGGACATGCGCCCTACTGCCAATTCGGCACAAATGTCCTTCGAGGATGACTCAATAGCTGATTTCAAGGATGCAGCACATTCCCGAATGTCATCCCTTGCCCTCCCACATTCCGTTTTATGCTGTGTCAACAGGCCTGTGAGCTCCTCCTGGTGCCTCTGAATATCCTGGATCCCTTCTTGGGTGGTTGGGGCTGCAGTGGATGTTGGAGGGGTTTCCGACATGCGATGTTCCTCGGGCACAGTTGGCGTGGTGCTGGGAGTTGCAGGCCATGAATGAACCGGAGACAGGCCGTGCATGCTGCTGTCGTGCATGGTGCATGGGGACAGTTGTGGGGAATGCAGGGGCCTGTGGCGGGAGTTGCAACATGCAGCTGATCATCCTCCTGATCATCAGAAACTGCTGCTGTGGCAGCTGTCTCACCCACTGTGCTGCTGGCAGCCGATGCAATCCCTTCTGCCGCTGTTGTGGGTGTTGTAGTGGGGGCCGTAGAGCACATTGGTGCTGTGGCCTGTGGTGTTTTCTTGGCCTTCCGCTGTGGTGCCGGTTGGCCTATACCCCTTGAACTGGAGGGGCGGTGTTCTCCCTCCTCGGCCCTGGCCTTCTTACGTGGTGTTGCATCTTCCTCCCTGGTGTCCTCATCACCACTGTCTGAATGCGTGCCTGTGGGGGACCAATAGAGGGTGAGGGTTAGTGATGGGTCTACAGGCATCGGGCATGCATTGTGGTGGCTGCATTCATATGGAATGGCAGATAATTGACATTGGTGGAGTGACATACGGGTTGCTTGGCTTTTGGGTGGGTGATGCATGGAGGCGTCTGGCCTGAAACATATGGGGTGCATTCTGCATGTGGACAAGATGATGCTCTGCACTGCCTGTAGGCAGTCTTGTACTCATATGTCTGGTGGACCCTGCTCTACATCATTACACTGTCACTGTCAGTTCAGGTGGACATCATCGTGGTGGTATTAGCATTGTATCATTTGGGAAACCTACCTGCATCGGCTGATGACGGGGCTCTTCGCTCCATGTCCCCTACTCCGTGAATTGCCTCTGCCCCTATGGTGGTGGCGCATATCTCCTCCCATGGTTGTAATTTGATGGGGGACTCAGCACCTCCACCTGTCGCCATCCCCAGGTTACGGTTGGCGGAGAGGAAGCTCCACACGCGTACATGCAGATCATCCCAGCGCTTACAGCAGTCTTTGGGAGTGCGGGGTGTGGTGCCAACGGCACTGACTTTCTGGGCGACCTCCACCCATATTTGTTTTTTGCGCTGCACTGAAGCACGGGTCATGTCTGTGGAAAACACCACATCTGCATGTTCCTGCAGCATCTCTGCCAGCATGGTTAACTCCTCTCGGGAGAAGCGCTCCTTGTGAAGGCGATCAGTGGATTTCTTGACAGCTTTTGGCATGGTGAGATGCAGCAGGTGGTGTTTGAGGTGTGGCAGAGTTCTGGGGGTGAGATGGCTCCTGGTTGTGGTGGATAGCAATGGATTGTGTTTTTAAAGATGGCCGCCGTGCTCTTTCCCGTTCCTGTGCGATGACGCTACTTCCGGTCCGCGTATTTCGGGTCACTGCTAATAGCGGTTACCGCCTTTAGAGGTGACCGCTATTAGTGGTCGCCACTAATGCCAATGGCTTGGATGCTGGAGGAGATATTTGCACTACAGATGATGCCGGAAAGGGGGATTTTTTGCCATTTTACGGCATGGCGGTGGGGTCATTACCGGCATGGCGCAAAGCTTGTGCCCGCGTACTCGTAATAGGGCACTTTTAGCAGTCTATTGCCACCAAGGACACGGTAATTCCACCATGCCAGTAATGACCGGTACTTACCGCCCGGGTTGTAATGAGGCCCAAAGTCTGGCTGGCGTCTAAACACGTGTCCATTACGTGAGCCAGAACTTTACGTCCATGATACCTGGGTCCATTCACCGTCACCTCCGTGATAAATCCTGTGGCAGTCCGACTAGCTTTGCCGTCAAACATGCAGATTCATCCTGTGTTCCACGTGTCTCTCCTTAAACATGTTCAACCTGGGACCCGGGTAGCAACGCCACCGCAGCCAGCAGTAGGGGAGCCAGAATTCGAAGTCAAGGAAATCCTAGATTCAAAGTAAGTCAGATCCAAATTATACTACTTAGTAGACTTGAAGGGGTATGGTCCACAAGACAGGACATGGGAGCCTTGTGAGTACATCCATGCACCACGCTTGCTTAGACGATTTCATCAAAACCATCCAACCAAACCAGGACCAGACAGAAGAGCCACCTTGAGAGGGGCTTTGGGCGGGGAGTGCTGTCATGATTCCTGCCCCTCATGTCCCCAGTCCTCCAAGATGTCAGGCTGGAGCCGGGCCACGTTCACCTACATGGCCCTCAAGGGCCTCTCCATCCCTCCAAAGACCCACTTGGAGTCAGACTTGGCGCTTGTGGCACCAGACTCACTCACTCCAGTAGGATAACATTGGGGATTGGACTTGTAGTGCATTGATGGGGACAAGATGGATGCCCCCACATATTCGGTTCCCAGAACTGCATGTGCGGTCTAGCCTTTTGGGTGTGGTTCAGCCCAGCGACACCTGGGATACCCAGAGACTATTTAAGCCACACCCAGACTGAGAAACATGCTTTGCATTTTCTGCACCTGCAGCGTGACACTCACTGTGTTCGGATAGGCCTGCATCTTTCTTCTGTGCTCAGCTCCTGCAAGAACAAGAACACTGTTAGGATTAGCCTTACCCTGCGGCACTTCTGCCCATCATTCATCGCTCCTTCTGTTCTGCAGGCATCTTCGGCGGTGTCATTCCCATCCCGGCACGCCGTTTCCTAAGGAAAAGGGAAAAGAACAGAAAAAAAAAATTAGTAAGCATTCTGCAATCTTCGCTTATTTTTAAATAGTGTACGAGCTTCAAACGCTTACCTGAATCCCAGCCGCTCTGCGGGAACTCTGTCTCCAGAACTTCTCATCCATCTGCAAGAGGGAAAAGACACTTCAGGTTAGCGTGGAAACATCTAGAGGCGCTGCATACCGCGCTTACCCACCGCATTTGTTCTTCATAACTGGCATCCATGCTGAAAACGTCGCGGCACCTAAAAGACACAGAAAAAGAAATCAGTCCAATGCAAATACGAAAGGGGTGCATCGCGCATAGTGCTCTCACTCACCTTCAGCGTTACTCATCTCAGCAGCACGCCGCCATCCATGGGCGCCGGCCATCATCTAAGGAAGGAAAGGAACGAAGTTAGAGAACTGTTCAAAAGACTCATTATACTTACCTGTCAGAATTTTGCCAGTGAAGTAACTAGGCAGCAACGAGACTGCATCAATCAACGTGCCCCTGCGCTGAAAGCAGGACAGAGAGCACACTATCCAAGAAAACAAGGTGAGCTGTGGATCAAAGAGAAGAGTTGGACCCCAGGGAAGAAGGGGTTCAAGCACACATAGACAATAGGGAGTTAAACTCTACCAATCCTGTGTTTCAGGCTCAGTCTCCAGTCGAATAGCCTCCAGGGAAGGGTTCGAGGTCGTAAGAGGTCAGAACAGGCAAAGTGACGTCCCCGTGGATACCAGGTGAGCGTTACAATGAGACATCAAGGAGCTTGATTCTCAATTGTAATACAATCATAAATACCATATACACTATTGAGACAGAGATTGCTAGCTGAACACACAATGTCTCAATGGCGGTCAGACAATTAGGGATAAAAAATGAGGACAACAAATTAGTTCAGGAAAGTTTAAGGAAAACTGTATGTCATTAACAACACTGGAAATGAGAAAAGAAGAAACACACCAGGTGTGCCAGAGGGAGGAAATAGATATGTAATTGCCACAATTATAGGATAAACCCCTGGTGTACTCTGCAAGTACACAGTGAGGTGGTGGAGTACAAGCAGCCCAGTTGTAGTTGGGAAGGGTGGTTAGTGAGGAAAATAGGCCAGCCAGTCCACTGTCCTGTCCATGGTGCTGAAGGTATCATGTAACTGTTTAATAAGGATAAAACATTTCACTGTATGAAAGGTGATTGTAATACAATCATAAATACTATATACACGTTAGTTATATCATTCCACCATATTACAAATACTGTATACTCCTCCTGCATTACCTTTAACTACTATTCACATATTACTATACTATGTGGTGCCAGTGGCCAGATTTTTGGGGGGCATGAACTACGGCCATGCCCCCAAGAATCTGGTCACTTTTTGCAACCCCCACAATAGATTTCAACCATATTGCAAGTACATACAATACACCTTCAAATAACAAAACTCACTCAGAACCCCCCACCATCCATATAATGTCTACAGACAGTAAGAGGTGACCGTGGACACAGTGACACCTGCACACCCCTTCTTCCCTTAGAAAACAGCAGCATACTATCTCCATTCCACTCCCCTACCCTTTCTATGCCCTCTTTCAGCCATCAAATAACCCTAAATGTGTTTTCCAAATTGTTCCTTCTCTGTTTAGTCCGCAGACTGCACCTTGTCCACGGACTGGGCGGCACCCGCACACACCTTTTTCACCTAGAAAACAGCTCCATATTATCTCCGTTCCACTCCCCTACCCTTCCTACGTCCTCTTTCAGCCATCAAATAACTCCAAATGTGTTCTTCAGATTTCTTCCCCACTGCGCTATCCGGATCCAACAGGGCGACCGTTTCACAAAATATGACGCACCTTGCTCTTTTCATCATCCATTCAGCAGGCGCGTCTGATATCCACAGACATCACACCAGACCCTGATTGGTTCAGGGTGGTGTCCACTGGCCCAAATAGGGAAGTGAGTCTGCGGACCGGACCCAGATAACACACATTTTTGTACCTACTTTTGGGGAATTTCTAAAAATACTACTGGACGGATTTACACCAAATTTAAAATAGCACGCTTACGGGAGCAAGCCGCTGCTCCTGCCACAAATTTGGTGAAAATGTATCTTTTGTGATGTCATCTTTGATGTCCTGCCTGTTAGTCTTAGCAGTGCATGTTGGAAGTGGGAGTTATGGTTGCTAAGATTGCCATAACTGGTGTCGGTGTCGAATTTCAAGGGTTTTTCAGTTTTACTTGTAACCACAACATACCATTAACAAAGTATATTCAGTGAAGGTCATAGGTTTTTATTAGTGCAACTTGACCATAACGTCCCTTTAACATGGTTCTTTCACTGAATGTCATAGGTTTTTAGCAGACCCTACTTAATTTGCTACACATTCCTTATACCTATTTCTAATGATACTACCTCACCTGCAATGTAGCTACTCCAGAAATAGACATCAAGTAACATCCACAAAACCCAGTAGCACAGGGGACAACAGACAATGTTGTAGCCTTCAACCAACAAAAACATACACATAAAACATTACTTCTATTTACTACACCCAAATATACAATTTTTGTACAATTCAATAATTTTTTCATTCAGCACACAATATAATGGGATGCGCCAAGTCCAAACTATAACTGTGCACCTCATATTATCACTTCATACAGACTCAGATACACCACACGCTCATTCCAGAACAACCTTTTACCAAATAGTAAGAACACTATATATTATTTCTCTGTTCTTACCATGCATTATATTCACAGAAAAAACGTTGGGAAAGGGACATTATGGTTAAGTTGCACTAATAAAAACCTATCAAATTCAATGAAAAATATTTGTTAAAGGGACGTTATGGTTACAAGTAAAACTGGTATGTTTGTGAACAAAAACAAGTGGCCCAGATGTGTGATGTCATCAGTGATATAATCAATGACATTTGTGATGTCATCTTTGATGTCTTGGGTGTTAGCCCTAGCAGTGCACGGTGGTGGCACAGGTTATAGTTGCTTAGCTTACAATAACTGGCGAATTTCTGAGGTTTTTCAGTTTTACTTGTAACCATAAAGTCCTTTTAAAAACATTTATTCATTGAATTTCCTAGGTTTGCATTTGTGCAATTTAACCATAACATCTCTATAAAAAAGTATTTCCATTGAATTTCAAAGATTTTTATTAGTGCAACTTAAAGGAATGGTTCGGTCAAAATTTGTTATTGCCCCTATGGGTCAGCCATGTGTTTTTAAGTCTAAATCGCTCGATTTTAGAAACATTTCCTATGGACCTTACCCGAGTTTTCGTCCAATAAACGCATGCAAAAACAGGCACCATGGAGCTGCCATTTTGTGATAATCCTATAATTTCCCCCCATCGCCCTGGCAGACCTGCTTTTGCGGCACTAAATCATATCCCCTGCCCCGTAGTGCAGGTAGGCAGTGCAGGGAAAAGTGGCTGGGCCAAGGACCGAGATCGGTGAGACCAGTGGACCTGCATGCCCATGTGCCCACTATGAACACGTTTTCCTTGCTTTTCCTAGCTCTTCATTCATTCATTTATTCATGCATCCATTCATTAAATCTTCATTCCGGTATAAAAGCATGTAAAGATTTACTCACATTATGTTTGAAATTTCCATTGTGTCTCTTCGTAATGCAGTCTGTAAAACGGACCGTGCTCTTGACAATGATTTTTCTTATACTGAACTAAAATGAAACTCGGTCATAACCCTATGCCATAACCCACAGGCTGCACCTCAGTCACCAAAAGTATATCACTATTTTTTGTACCTACATTATGACGCTTGTCAAAAAATAAAACACAGGCACATTTGCAAAACCATGCTTTAATGTTCTTGCCAATGCTCCATACACAGGTTTTCTTGAAATCTGCCTATGTTATTTTTCTTCAAAAATCTCAAAATGCATGTACATACAATAGTCATATAACTTAGCCCCCACTTGACAAAACCAATTCAGACTTTACACAAACATTCAAGGTTGGGTATATACTCTTTCTGGAAAATGTTGTCCACATTTGTCAAATGGCAACAAAGTTATAAGCCATTTAAAACTACTGAGTCCCCCCTCTAATTTAGCCCCCTCTTGACAAAATCCCACCAAACTTTAAAAATGTGTTTGCAAACTTTTGTGTAAATTTGTCAAATGACACCACATTTATAAGCCTTTACAATATTTTGGGACCCCCCTCTAATTTTTCCCCCTCTTTCCAAAATCCCACCAAACTTTGCAAACCCTTTCAGAATCAGGTCTACAATAGAATTCCAGAATTTCATGCAGCGGCGCCAAAGTTATAAGCCATCCAAAAACTGTTTTTCACCAAACCTGTATTGCAAAAATAGGCATAGTTGTCCGCGAACCTCACAGGACTGTTCACGGACTACAGAGGTGAAAAACACAATTTTTTTGGCTTCTTACGGCCATATCCCATCCCATCCTTATCACCCCTCACCTCCCCAGAGATTGTTTGATAGGTTTGAGAAGTAAAATGTGTTTTTAATAGGTTTTTACCATGATGTCTGCGGACACCGCCTACTGTCCGCAAATCCAACATGGCGGGCGTTCCCAAAAATCTGATGCACTTGACACTTTTTACCATCCAATCAGTGGGCGCGTCCGATGTCTGTGGACATCACATTACCCGCTAGGCCAATCGGATGCCTGTCCACGGAACGAATAGGAAAGTGGGTCCGCGGATTGAACCCAGCTATCACTCATTTTGTTTAACCTACTTTTGGGCCATTTCAAAGAAAACCACTAGATGGATTTACACCAAATTTGCAAAATCATGCATTCGGGACCAAGCCGCTGCTCCTGTCGCAAATTTGTTTAATATCCGTCCAGCGGATTGGGCTGTAGGCGCAAGCAAAATTGTATTTCCATTGCGTCTATGGAAAAAAACCTCCCCAAACATGCCAAAAAAATTCAGAGCAGGCCATATACTTTTTTTGCAAAGTTTGGTGAGGATATGTCCAGGGGGAGCAAAGTTATTTGCCGCCCAAAAGGTGGTTTTCCTTTGAGTTGAGCAACGTATCCATTCCTACACGCCCGCTACCGCAGGGCATGTAATAAACATTTATTATAAGCAAATATATATTTTTATTTTAACAGAAAAAGTAAACACACTTTTGTGGTTGGAAGAACATATTCCAAAGTAAGAAATGAGTGACGATGACATCTCTAATGGTATTCAATGCATCTTTCAATATAAACAGATAATGTCATTTATACAGAGCTCATTGAGATAATATTTTTTCTTTTCTTATTGTACATTCTTTACATAAATAACAACACCCCAATTTGATTGTAGATACTCGCAAGAATCACAAAGTCAATACCTATCCCGAACTGTGCATAATGAAATCATGATCTTGTCTGCAAAATTGGATGAACTTAGTAATGACTTTAAGGAACTTTTAAATGATGTTAAAAATCATGTTATTAGAAATGTTGATTACCACTGTCCTACTTGCACCTGCCCCTTTACCCCCAGCAATCACCCCCATCAATTTCCCAATATATAAATGAAAGACGCTTTGATGAAACTTCTCTCCCTCCCTCCTTCCCCTGATGATCATTGAATAGAAATTCCAAACTTTCCCATTTATGTTTCCCATTCCGATACAGCATCCCCTTCATAAATGAATACATTTGTTCTATTATAAATATCATGTATATTGCTTTGAGATAAATTCCTCCTTTTTTAAAATGCTTATTTTCAGTTGGCTGTTACATTACATCGAAAACATTGTAAATATATAATTATGATCATTATGTCAATACAATGTATGGAGGATAATCTTTTATCCATTAGGCCTTAGCTTACTGGGCTGGGAAGCTCCAATTCTTCTTCCAGTCTTTCAGGGGTGTTGGTTAAGTAGAGTCGAAGTGGGGTCCAGATGTCCTTTAGTCTGCACGTGGGAGACAAGTCTTTAAGCCACATCTGGGGTGTGGGGGTCCTCTTCGACTTCCAACATTTGAGTATGTAACATTTTTTCACTGCGCCCGCCACTGAGAAAAGTCTGCAAGTTTCCCCTATATCACCCAATAGGTATTTTAGTGGAGTAGCCGGGATGTTTATCTCAAGTATCTTGCTAAGGATATTGGCCACCTCTCCCCAGTAGCGTCTAATCGTGGGGCACTCCCAGTGTATGTCTATAGAATTTTCTTTCAGAGTGTTGCATTTGGGCCAGCGTGCCTGTTTGGAGTTGTTGAATTTAGCCAACCTATTGGGGATCATATGTAGATGATTTAGTTTTTTAAATTCTATCAGTCTGAAGTTGGCACATAGGGAAATAGACTTAGTGTAGTAGCAGGAATTTGCACATTGTGTTTCTTCCATGGTTATGTTGAGATCCCTTTTCCACCGAGCTTTCATTGTGTTTTTGGACAAGGTGTGTAACTGTACCACTTCATATAGCATGGAGATATTGCCTTTAAATCCATCTTGTGCATTAATGCTACCCAGGAACGGGTGTGGAATCGGTGTGGTTGGGAATGAGGGCCATTTGTCTCTACACGCTGCTCTCAAGTGATGATATTGTAGTGTTGTGGTGAGGCCAGTGCTGATTTTCCTTTGGACCTCCGCCAAGTGTACGAACTTCACCTCAGGGAATAAGTCACAGAGTCGCATTTCTTTCCCCGGGTCCCAGTCTTTCTGCAGTTTTGTATCCAATGTGGGTGCTATGTCTGGGAGGTGCCAAAGGGGGGTAAAGGGCCAATATGGTTCTGTGCATTCTACTCTGTGGAATAAAGCTGCGCAGGCTTGTACCGTGCAGGCCACTGTATCTACCTCGCCCATGTCTTTTCCTACTTTGGCAAACATCATTGATTGCAAGTCTTTGGGAGCATGTGCAAATTGTTCTGCTTGTATGTGTGCGTATTGCTCTGTGGTCTGGGTCCAGTATTTCACGAAGTGTGCCTGTGCAGCATGATACTAGTGGAGGAAATCTGGAACAGACAGTCCACCAGTATCATACTTTTCCACATAGTTTGGGCCAATTGAGTCTCGCCGTGCCATCCCCCCATACAAAGTTGGATGCAAGTTTCTGTACTTTATCAAAACATTTGCAGTCAGGTCAAATTGGAATATTGCTAAATAGGTATAGTAATTTGAGTACAACAACCATTTTTAGTAGTGCTATCAGGCCATATATGGATTTTGGGAGTTTATTTCAAACATTGGGCCTCATTATGAGGTGGCAGGTAAGGGATTACCGGCACCGGTAAGGGCACCGGTGCCGATAATCCCTTACCTCCCTACTACGAGTTCCCTTTGCAGGTCCTTCCATAACGCCTGGTTTTTGCAGGAGTTAAGGACGGGACCGCAAACGGACTCTAGAGCTAATAACGGTACCGCAATTGGCGGTACCATTATTAGCGCCTTCCCCATTCCCATTGAGCCCTATAGGGCTCAATGGGAATGGGGAATGGCCCTGGTGAATGGGGAATTAGCGGTCCCTCTGACCTCGGAATGGACCGGTAATTGCTTCATTCACCAGGGCGGAGTCAGAAGGGTTTTGGAAGCAGCCATGGAGCTAATAGCTCCATGGCTACCTCCAACCTCGTAATGAGGCCCATTGAGTTTGGTTTCAAGTAGTGTTAGGTATGGTTCATAGTTTGCAGTGTATAGGGTGTGTTTATCTGTAGCCATTATAATGCCTAGGTAGCGTGCCGAATTCGGGGACCATCGGAACTGTTCAGTGGCTGCTGATTATGTTGTGCCTTGTGTTAGGGGGATGATCTCTGATTTGGGCTGATTTGTAGCCTGAGTATTTTGCAAATTCATGTATATCTTGCATTACGGGAGGGAGGTTGATCTCAAGGTCTCTTATGCATAGCATGGTGTCATCGACATATAGCGAGATGAGCTGGGGGGCTCCATAGACACGCTTTCCTCTCCATGCGTGTTTGTGTCACAGACATGCCGCCATGCTCTCTATGGTAAGGGCAATGCTGAGGGGGGATAGTGGACAGCCTTGTCGTGTGCCTCTGTGTAGTGTAAATTCAGGTGATAAGGTCTTATTTGTTTTGATTCTAGATTTAGGGTCTTTTTACAGTAATTGAATAAAGGTCAGGAATCCTATTCAGAATCCCATTTTCTGTAGAATGGCATACATTTATTTCCAGGAGACCGAGTTAAATGCTTTTTCAGTGTCGAGTGAGATTGCTATCGATTTGACTTTTGGGTCAAGTTGTAATGATATTGCAAAGTATCTATGGAGACTCAGGGCAGTGGAACGTGCAGGGATAAATCCAGACTGGTCTGGATGTACTGGTTTATTCATATAAGGTAGGAGTCGATTGGATATTGCCTTAGCAAATACTTTGGTGTCCATGTTTATCAGGGACAGGGAGCAGGATGACATGGGTTAATGTGGAGGTTTTTGTGGTTTGAGCAGGACCTTTATAATGGTCTCTTTCATGGACCCCGGAGCCTGTCATTCCCCAGGGCCTCTTCCCATGCTTCCAATATTTTGGAGGCTAATTCCGCGCTAATGTTTTTATAAACGTCTGCCAGGAGTCCCTCTGGGCCTGGTGCTTTGCCTGCCGTTAGATCTTTAATAGCTTGACCCACCTCCTCTATGGTAAGGGGAGATCTAGGCATTCTCTCTCATCCCGTTCTAGTTCAGGCAATGGGAACGATTGCATATATTGGTGCTACTAGATCTACATTTGCGTATAGTTTGGAGTAAAACTCCACAAACACCTTGTTAACCTTGTGGGCTTCTGAATGTGCTGCGCCATCTGACCCCATTATCCCGTGATGGATCTTATCCCCTCTTCCGCTTTGATGAGGTTAGCTAGGGATCTACTAGCTTTGTTACCCTCCCCATATCTCCTGGCCCGTATAGGGTGTGTGATATATGGTATTTCTTGTTCTGCTAGAGTTCTAAATCTAGTTAGTTGGTCCTGCAATGGCTTTAGTGTTTCGATCACCCGGGACTCCGTGAGTAAGTGTTTTCTAGGGTCTTCAGTATGAGTTCATTTTGGTGCAGTTCATTCCTTATATCTCACAATGTCACCAGTGAGCATGACAATAAGTGTCCTCTTAGCCAGACCTTAATGGACTCTCACACCGTGGCTATTGAGTCCACCGATCCTGTGTTACGGTCGAAGAAGTCAATTATATCTACTTGCAGTGACTCTATCACTGCATCGTCTTTTAACATTGCTGGGGGCATACGCTAGCATCGTGGCCTATGGTCTATATCTGTAATATGAAAGTCAAGCAGGACTGGTGAGTGGTCTGAAATGTTGTGCGAGAGTATGGCACAGTCTCGCACAGTAGGGATGTAGTCGGAGGAGCATAACCAGTAGTCAATACGGGAGCTGAAGCCATGTACTTGTGAATGAAACATGTATTCTTCCTGGGTAGGATGTATCTCTCTCCATGCGTCTGCAAGGGTTAGCATGGACATACCTTGTAGAATGGTTAGTGCCTCCTTGGTATTGTTTCTATAGCCCCTGGATGTTCTGTCTTTCAGTGGATCAAGGATTGTGTCTAGGTCACCTCCCCATATTATTTTTGCCTCCCCTAGAGGTGAGATCAGTGAGATGATCTGTAGGTAGAATTCTGGGGTGTCTATATTTGGGCCATGTGTATTAGCAAGGATTAGTTCTTGGTTGTTACGTATCTACCATTTGCATTCACCACAGATTTAGTGAGCGAGAATCTGGTGCGTTGATAAATAATGGTCAGTACCGCTCTAGCCTGCAAGGAGTAATCTGTGCTGATTTGCATCGGACCTCAATCTCGGGCGAATGTCTCTGTTACTTTACTAACAGCGTGTGTCTCCTGTAATAGGAGTATATCCATCCTATGCCTTTTGGCATATGCCAGGATTTTTCTACCTTTTATGGGGTTTGCTAGTCCACTAATGTTCCAAATAAGGAGTCTAATCCCCTGATGTAGCCTTGTTGAAGCCATTCTGGTACTGTGTGAATGTCCTCCATTTTTGCCTTGTGGCTTGCTGCACAACCAGTGCCTTTTGTAACTGTCCGTATTTTCAAATGTACAATTAACCCCCCATTCCCTCTCTTCTCTTCTGAGTCTTGAATCCAATAATGTTGTGTAACATTTACCCCCCGTTGATTTACTTTTTTCTGGCAACAGGCCTCCCTTTTCCCTCCTGCCCACCCTCACCATCCCCCCAACTGGACAGTGTAACCCTATGCCATAACCACAACTACTGCAATTGTGGGTGGCTCTGTATGGTCACAACTGTTTGCTTCAAATCGGTCCGCCCCTTGGGAGACGCTGCGCTTGTATCTGGCAGTCAGGTCTATGGGATTTGCTCATGTGTCAGCTTGGGCCGAGGCAACGCCATCATTCGGTGGTGCCGGGATGTTTAGTTCTATATATGTCAGGAGTCTCAAAGTAATGGGCTCTTCCAGCATGCTGTAGTCAGAGCTTTGCCGGGAACATCATGGTATATGGTATTAATCTTAGGGCTTTCTTGACTTGGTGCGGTGGCCCACCTGTACCCCATTTGAGAAGTCTGGGTATATGTGGATCCTTGTCGAGTCGTATGTAAGAGTACCTTTCTCGGTAGTTGAGTAGGTGTGCAATGATGTTGCCCGGGGGAGCACTGGGTTTGGGTGGCGGGCCAGTGATCTGTGGGCCCTCTCAACAAGGAATTGTTGTGAAAATTGGGCTCCCGGAAACGTTTTGCGAATTGCCCTTTCCAGGAAGATCTCCATTGGTAAATTCAGGGGTCTTTCCGCCATGCCCACCACCCGGATGTTATTCCAGCGGGGATCTGGATTCCAAATCTTCGCACTTGGATTGTATTGCTTTCAGACTCTTCTTGATGTCCTTGATATCCTTACTTTATGTGACGGATGTATCCTCTAGTACACTCACTCTGGTCTCTACTTCAGTGACCCTGGTGTTCACTTTCTAGAGGTCAGTTCTCATATAGGTGATGTTGTTGCCAATGTCATCCAGTCTGCTGTTGACTGCAGCAAACCCGGCCAGCAGTGCCAGCATGCATGGGTCTGTGGGATACTCCATTTGACTTGGCCAGTTACTGGGCTTTTCTGAGGGGATCCCGCTCCTTCCTCTCCCATGTGAGGGCTTGTATAGGCCTCCATGGGGTCCTTCCTGTTACCTCTAGCTCCACGTGGCACGTCCTCTCTCAGCGGGGCTGTTTGATTGTGTAACAGGGTGTTGTGGGTGACTATTTGTGTCTGCACCCCTTGCTTGCTAAGGAAATGCGTGGAGGGTTCTATGAGGGATTCCTTGTGCTCCTTCGGTATGGTTCTGAGTGTTGTGGATCTAAGGCTCACTCACTGTACTATTCTGTTGGCTCCGTCTTGATGTTTCTCACCATTAGTTCTGATATAAGGTGGGCTCCACACCTGCTATATGTGGGTATGGGGATGTATGCCCCTTAGGTCTCCTGCATGATGTCTTCCATTGCTGGTGTTTGAGCTTAGTTTGGTCTTAGCTGGGGGTTTTATCGTCTCTATCAGTGCACTCTGAGTAAGGCACGAACTGTACGTATCACCGTTAAGGGGGAATTTGTATTTGTGCTGTCCTTTTTGTTGCTTGCTTCTCCCCTATTTGGATGGGTTTGATGTGACAGAGGTGATATTGGGGTGCTTGCGCCGCTGCCCCAAAGATGAACGTGTTGTTGTGGGATCTTGCCCTTCTTCTCCTGTCAGTGGCAGCGGTTGATTGGTGAGTTCATGAGAGCCTACTCGGTATAGTATAGAGGTTCGCCTTTACAATCTATGTTCCAGTTTCACAACTGTGCACGTTGTATTATTGTATTTAATGGATTCAGCATGACTATCCAGTTATTTATGCACTACTCCTTTTTTGTATGACCTCTCTTTTGTGACTCCTGTTCCAGGTCTGTGTGGGGGGAACTCTGTTGTGAAGGAATCCTCTCTGTATGTCCCCGTTGTTCCAGGGGTTGTTTTGCTGTATGTTCCGCGCCTCGAGGTGTGTTATTTGTGTGTGGCTATTTGTTGCATGTACTTTGCTTAATAGGCCAGTTCCCTCTCACATAGTGTTGTCTTCCCTTTGTCCCCCACCACAGGTGCAGTCAATTGCTGGGTATGTTATTCTCCCAGGCAGCACAAGCCCTTGCTCAAGCGTGCTGCTGGGTCGGATGTTCTTTTTTGTGCGTATGATGTTGCTCGCCCGTTCACTGTGACCGGGGCTGTCTCCTGTGGCGTTTGCCTATGGGTGTCTGAGGAGGAGCATGGCTTATGCATTATTACGGCCAGACCCTGGGATGGTGAGTCACATCCCCACTTTGCGTGGATTCCCTTCGGTTAGCCCATGCTGCACCTCCTCTCCTATCACTGTTGTACCGAAAGCACGTTCTCATTCCAGGTGATGGGCAGCATGGTTTTGGGCCAGATTTGCACCAGAGATGCCTGCAACCCGGCTGGTTTATGTGCTGTCTTTCCGATAGTCTGATGGATGGTCAATCCGCAGGATATTGTTGTCAGGATTTTGCAAAGTGCAGAGCTCTCACGTTCGGCGGTCATTTTTGTGGCACACAACAGCGCCCCAAAATTCTTTCTTTTTTTAAAACCCCAATTAATAGTCCACGGACATCACAACATGTCCGGTCTGGCATGACGCACTTTTAATTAGTCCTCGGACAGCGCACCCGTTTGCAGACATCCATGCACATGCAGCTTCAGTCCCCTGCTTGATGCTGTCCACGCTCAACCGTCAGCGCTACCGATGCTCACCGGACAGCATCATGTGAGCATGCAGCATGACGGCCTGTTTGTGGAGAGTTTGAAAATGCATTTTCGTACAATCTAGGATGTTTCAAGTTCAAAGTCTACCCTTGAAGAGCTCCCAGACGCATTCTTAGTGAATCTGTCAACTTTTTACAACTTTCCATGGCCTATTTTCAACTCCTAGTCTGAGGACAGTCACACTTTCCGCATATAGTCCCTCTGAAGGGACCTACTCATTATGTTTAGTCATTCCTAATCTGGCAGACCAGGAAAGAGCACCAGCAGAGAGCACCTGCTTTGCAGTATATTCAAACTTGCATCTATAGCTTCAGTCATGGTCATTCCTCCTCCCCAGCCACCACCACCACCATATCAACCACCTGGAGGGCCGGAACAGGGTAACAGGCATGGAGATACAGAAGAGGATGAAGAGGAAAAGCAAGATGAGATAGAGGAATTACGTGCTTCCAACACCCAGAATGAGTCATGGGTGTGCTGTTTTTTTTTACTACCGTTGGTGATGTACCAAAGGCTCAGGCAGCCAAGATGAGATGCACTGAGCTAAGTCATGGAAAACCTGCAATGTATTCCTACAGGACCACTTCCATGTGCTGCCACACCAAATCCAACCACCCGGGTGCCCTGAGAAAGGCTGGAATCAGAACAGGTTGGCGACCTCTACCCCATCTTCCTCGACTGCTCCTGCCACCACACAGGCTTCTCCTGTGGGGAAGTGGTTCCCGTTGAATGCCGAATAGCTTGCAGGCCATACAGGACACTGTTGACCCTTGCCTTTCGATGGTCACAGTACTCTGTATGTACTGCGACACACCAATCTGCAGGGGGGAGCAATTACAAGGTGCTTTCAAGGCTGCGATCGAGGAGCAGGAGGAATATTGTGACCTACCTTAAATTTAATGCACCCCCAACATCTTCCCCTGTCCACCGGCACCTCCATATCTGTGGTTGGTGCCCCTTCCCTCCTGAGCCTCCCTTCCCTCCCCTACCTTACCTTGTGTCTCCTGTAAAAACAAAAAAACAAAAACAAATACAAAATCAAAAAACACAAAAATAAAGGTTGCTTTAGGAGACGTCATTCACAGTTAAAAAATAGAACAAAAAAAAAAACAATCTCATGAACTTTTGCAGTCTGCATCGTCCGCAGACAGTACGAATGTGGTGTGGGGAATAAAAAAAAAAACGTTTTTTGTTAAAAAATGGTGGCACTTAAAACAACCTTTTTTGCGTTTGTGTGGGGATTTTATATATTGAACTAACAAATGTTCTATTGGACTTCACAAAAATGCTTCATATTTGTATTCTGCTTTTGCTTTTTATTTACTACTATGAAAAAAATACTTCACAACATATTTCATGAGTTCCCAAAAATAGTTTCAGTGCATTTTGGAGATTCAAAAGAAAAATCTATTTTCCGACATCGGTCAAATGCACCTCATCTCCTTGAAAAATATTCACAATAGCAAACTTGATATTTTCATTATGAAAATATGTCATTCCAAAATCCTGCAAAAATGCACATACAGCTTTGTTCACATTGCACAATTTTTTTCACGATTTCTGGACAAAATAAATGAGAACGTTTCCAAATTTGTCTTTAAGCTATCCAAGAAAACACAATCTTCTAACATGGAAACAGTTCTATTAACTTTGCAAATTAATCCTTCATTGCAAACTATAATGACATTCCGGTGACTTGGCTGCCACTGTGAACAACACTGATGCCCAGATGCTTGAAAGTTACCATGTTCTCACAAAAAGGGAACAATTCCTCTGACTTCATTCTTCGACCTCCATACCATGAACCTTCAAATTCTTCTAATCCAAGATTCTCATACAATCCACACTGCTCAGAATACACCTTTAGCCAATGAACCCAAGAAGCACCCACAATCTAGACACTCTGCGTCCTCAAAGCCATAGCCATCTTCACTTCATACAACAAAGATAACCCTTGCTACCCAGTCTTCTTGCACAACATACCATGAAACCTGATTGGCTGACCCCCCCAATGTCCAAGGACATCCACGGCTGTCCCCAGTTTCTGCAGTCCCCTTTTCCATGCCTGGCATCCTTAAAGGAACCAGATGGAATGTGCGGTGTCCACGGACTACTGCAGTGTCCGTGGACGGCAAAGCACAGGGCAGCCCTTCTACCCTTTTTACCTGTATGTTTGTATGTTGTAACACTCCCTTATTGGCTGCTTTCTAACAGTCACCCATCCATCCACCAATCACACCCAGAAACTCTACATGTTACCCTAGTATCTCAGTACAACACTTCAATGTGCTCTTGAACTATCAGAGTACATGTCTCCTGTTACTCACAGCCACCTGCATCAACACTACAGTGAAACTTTTGATGATTTCTATTTGCAGATTTCGTCAACATCTGGAGCTAACAAGACATAGTACAGGTATGCTTATATTTTTTAAATATAATTTTTTTAAAAAAAAATTAAAAAAATGTTATTTACTTGATTATAACCAATATAAAAAGAATTGATTTTTACAAAATGAAAATGAAGTGTCACTTAGTGAAGTATGGCAACGTGGGATGTTAGTCCTCCTGAGATCAGCCTAAAATGGGTTTGATTTCAGACTCAGTGGCCTTTTTTAAAGCCGCGTCGAGCATCTTGACTGTGACAAGGGCCCATTTCGTCTTTTCGATTGCAATGAGTCTGTACCACCATGTAAGTTCTTCTCTCAAAAGTGCATGGTGGAGTAGTGGTAGTAAGAAGGCTTCGCGCAAGTAGTCAGTTTTAGGACCGTTCAAGAGCAAATGTCTTGTTGTTTCTACCATATCCGAGTTTAAACAAAGTCTGCAGGTTTTAATTGTGGTTCGGGTTCGAATAGCCCGAATTTCTTGGGTTGGCATCAGGTTTAATCTTGTTCTCATAAAGAGTTTTTGCAGAGTCTTGTTTGGGAATTCTATACAATTGTTCAACGGAAGGTTCAGTTTATTTGTAGTTGGTGGTAGTTGGCCGAGAAGTGTGTTTGCAGTTGCCAAATTGCACGTGTTGATCCAGTCTTCTTGCGCCACTTTGGTTTTGATTTTTCTAGGGTTTTGTATTAGATTCTCTTGGGTGCAGGTCAGATCTTTCAGTTTTGTCATGAGTTTCTGTTCCCAAGAGATCAGAGCTTTGCAGTGGCCAAGGCGAAGTTCTTCCTGGATCATTTTATAGACGGGAAGTGTATCTGGGTTTATGATTTTCCTCAGTGTTCTCATTTGACTTTGTTCTATTGAGTGAAAGTAAGCCAAGTTTGCGTCTTATAGCTGAGATGGACGAAGATTTGGGCAGGACCACGACCACTTTTCAAAGGTAGCCTTCCAGTTTCGGCCATATTGAATCTTGGATGTTGAGAGCCACGTCCATTCCATAAATTAGTGAAGGGACCACCTTTTGTCTGTAAAACTGGATCGCCGGTATAAGGAAGAATTTTCCATATTTGCGGTCGATTAGTCTTGTTTGTGTGGTCAGTGTTTTTATTTTGGTCCAAAGGGCCAGGTATGTTGATTTCTCAGATCTTAGATCATCAATCATTATGCCCAAGTATTTTATGTTTGTAACTGTCTCGATCTTTGCGTTGTTTAAGAACCAGGTACTGCACGGTCTGGATTTCGAGCGCTTGTTTTCCAGGATCAAGATTTTGGATTTCTCTGTGTTTATTTCCATATCATTTGAAGATATATATTTAGCCAGGTTTGGCAGCTGACGCTGAAGACCTATTTGTGTTTGGTCCATCAAAATCACGTCGTCTGCATAAAGCAGTCTGGATACTGGAGTGTTTCCTACTTTAGATGGAAATGCTCTTACCGATGGTTGAGTGTACTAGAAGTCACCCAAGAAGGCGATAAACAGGGCCGGGGCTAGAGGGCAGCCTTGTTTGACACCTTGTTCTGATTTGAAATCTTCAGATAGCATGCCTTGTCGGTTTAAACGGACTTGAATGGTTGTGTCTGTATGTTAAGTGATTATTGGATCCAAGATTTCTGTTGCACAATTCCAGTTGGTCAGTTTGGACCATAGTCTTTGCCGACTTACTCTGTCGAAAGCTTGGGATAAATCAATAAACGCCAGAAAGACTTTCGGTGCACCGTTTTTATATTTTCCTTGATGATATTCAGGATCATGATGTTGATGCTAGTACTGGCAGACTTTCGGAATCCCGTTTGAAAGTGGTCTGTTGATGGAGAGGTTCTTGCCCACTTTTGGAATCTTGAAAGGAGTAGAGTTGCAAATATTTTTCCCATGATGTCTAAAAGGGCTACTGGCCGATAGTTTGACGGGTTATCTCTGCTTCCTTTTTTGAAAATAGGGACAATGACCGCCTCAGTCCATGTTGCGGGAATTTGTTTGGTGATTCTGCAGTGCTCGAAGACTTTGGTTATCAGGAATGACCATTCGATTTGATGTTGCTTCAGGTCTATGTTGGTCAGACCGTCTGGCCGCGGCGCCCTGGACGATTTCAGTTTTGAGATTGCTGACCTAACTTCTTCTTGGACTGCTAAGTTTACCCATGGTGTTTCGTTGGGGCATGTGGCTGAGCTTGCTGGTGAACAGATAGGGGCAAATTGCGCCGAATAGAAGGATATAAAAAAGTTGACTCAGGTATAGAGTTGTAGAGTTGGTTGTCGGTGTAATGGCCTTTGTTTTTATTAATGCCCAGAATTCTCCTACACTCTTCGAGGATAAGGTTTGCAGCATTTGTTCTGCATCTGTTTGGTAGTTTGCTGCCCTCCGTTGTCTTAGCCAGGATCTGTAAGCTCTAGTGGCAGAGCTCAACAGATGTTTATGGATATCAATGTTGTTTGTTCTACATGTACGCCTTAGCTTTCTCAGCTCTCTTCTTTTTTGCACTAGGAATTCGTCATATTCGTGATGGCCAGTTTTTGTTGAGGCACTGAAGTTCATTTGTTTTTGCCTATGTGGTAGGAGAAGAGGAAGGTAGTTCGGCCTTATAAGCCACCACTGCAGTTTCTCCGATCTTCGTCATACTTCTCCATTAGGTGTCTGATGTTTGTTGCTATCAGTTGGACCCGCGTTTGGTTAGTTGCCAGTTCCACGTAGGCTGTGTAAATTGGCCTCTGGACGTTTGTGGATTTGAAAGCCATTGCTAGGAGGTTGTGGTCGCTTTCTTTCATTTTTGTGTACCTCAAATGTGTTTACGTGTGGTAGTAAGGCGTGGGATATAAAAATGTAATTGAGTGTCGCTGTTGCAGAGTCTTGCTCCCATGTAGGGAAAGAAGGAAGTTGGCCCCATACTGAAGTTTCTGGCATCCATCAGGTTTAACCAGAGATCTCCTCTCACGATGGTAGAGTGCGACAGAATAAGTTGCACTTGGCATTCAAATCGCCGCAAATGATGATGTGGTTGGTGCGCAATTCCGCTGTGAATTTATCTAGTAAGTCCGTCATTTTATCACAGAATTCCTTGTTGGTGGTTCTTTGAGGATTCCAATAAGTATTTATGATAGCGAGATTTGACTTTCGGTTTCCCTTTAAAGTTGCCTTTGGGTGGCAACACTCCGTCTGGAGAGCTAGCACACTGTAGGTTTCAGCTATCTTTGCTTTTGCGGTAATTCCAGACCCGATGCAGATTGAAGTTAGAAGGCCTGACGACGGTCTGCCTAAGATGCCTTTCACCGCTGGTGATATTTCGGTGTTGTATCCATCTAGGACTGGCTTTTCCCTCAGCCAGGTCTCTTGAAGACATATTAAGTCGAATTTTGCTAGGTCATTGATAGGTTGGCAGGCGTCTTCAATGGATAGTTGGGATACGTGGTCTGTAGGTCGAGGGTCTTTGTTGATTTGTTGCTAGTTTTGAGGGTTGGGCTTTAGAACTTTTTTTAGCCAGGACCATGGGCTTGTTGGGGCTCGTCTCTGGAATAGCTCTGGAGATTCTTTGTGTTTAGAGAGAGACTCTTCTACGTGGGTTCTGTCTGACCTAAGACGTCTTTTGTTCCAATTTTCCCCATCTTCGGTTCTGAAGTAATGAGCTCAGTCCATCCGAACACGTGGAGTGTGTTGAGGTCTTTCCCGATGATATTCGCCTGTTTCTATTTGGTGACTTCGACTTTTGTTATTAAGTTGGGCTTGAGCATTTCGCTTGTAGTTTTCACTTGATACATTTGTCTTATTTGTTGTTGAACCTGTTGCTAGAGAAGCTTGTGAGAGTTGCATTTCTAAAAGACAAAAGCCGAGTTGTTTCAGTGCTTCAAGCTTGTCTTTAGTTGGCTCATGTCATTGTGATTGTTATTGTTATTGTTATTGTTATCTTGCATTTATATAGTGCCTTATATACCATTGGTATGGTCTGAAGGCGCTGGTAGGTTGAACGCCCTTGGGAACCGAAGTTCATATCAATAGAGAGAATAGAGAGAGTCAAAACGGTGCGTGTGGGCACCGGGTATGTGTGCAGCTCGTACGGTATCCGTGTAATAGCTGCATTCTAGCATTAGGTGTGCTGGTTGAGAGGTCAGGGGTATGTGTTTGTTCTGGCAGGAATTATCCAGAATGGATGTGGCTGCGTTAGGCCTGAGGAGAACGCCTGGCTGGGGGGTGTGTTACCAGCAGTGATTACTTAGAATGATGTGGAGTGAGCGGCGAGTGTTGAGAACAGTTATACCGAATGGTGTCATAGTATCACTGTGTTCTAGTTGAGTGGTGATGTAAGGAGAGAGTAAGAGTGTTGGTGGGAAAAGATGGGTTATATCCCCTTTCAGAAATTCTCTGCATTCCAAATCATACTATATACGTCCGTTCCTTGCACTCCTATCCACTCCATGCATCCCAGTCTGTTCCATATATTTCGGTCACGCATTCATGCATTCCGGCTTGCCGCGTGTGTTCGAGTTCTCTCCGTGCGCTTCAGTTCGCCATGCCTGCTCCAGTCAATGTGGGTTAAATGCACTTTAAGCGTTCTCTGCGTTCCAAACCATACTTTATACGTTACGCAATTCTATGCGCTTCAGTCCATTCGATGCCCTTGTATCCTCGTATCCACTCTTGTCACCCTCACGCGTGCACTCTTGTCAGCATCAAGCATGTACCCACTCACCCCTCTACCCACTCACCCCCTCTACCCATTCAGCCCCTCTATGCGCACAACCCCTCAATGCGCTCAACCCCTCTACGCGCTCAGCCCGTCTACGCGCTCAGCCCCTCTACGCACTCATACTCTCTACGCACTCATCCCTTCTACGTATTCTTCTATGCACTCAGCCGCTCAACGCGCTCAGCCCCTCGATGCACACACCCCCATGACGCACACACCCCCACGATGCATACACCCCATGACGCACATACCCCCATGACGCACTCATCCCCTCTACGCACTCATCCCCTCTACGCACTCATCCCTTCTACGCACTCACCGCTTCTACGCACTCACCCCTTCTATGCACTCACCCCTTCTACGCACTCACCCCCTCTACGCACTCACCCCTTCCATGCACTCACTCAACCCATCTACGCACTCATCCTCTACGCATTCTTCCTCTCTATGCACTTATCCCTCTACGCGTTTCAACCCCCTTTACGCCTTCATCCCCTTTATGTACTCATCCCTCTACGCATTCATCCCTTCTCTGCACTTATCTGATCCCGTGCTCATTAGCTCCCCGCACACATCTGCTCCTTGTAGTCATCTGCTTTAAGGACTCACGCATTCAACAGCGATATTCTGTCCTATATGTTCATCTGTACACTCATTTGTTCTATACTTTCCTCCGTTCTGTACAGTCATTCATTCTGCACACTTATCCACTCATCTGCGCTCTATCTACTCATCCACTTTATCCATTCATCCAGTCTGTACACTTATCCACTCATACGTTCTAACACTCCTCTGCTTTATCCACTCATCCACTCTCTTCACTCGTTTGCCCCATCTACTCATCCGCCTTATCCACACATTCTCTCATCCGTTCTATCCACTTGTCTGTTCTCTCCTCTCATCCACTCTGTTCGCTCATCCGCTCTATCCATTCATCTGCTCTATCCACTCATTCTCTCATCCGTTCATTCCTCTCTTCCACTTTGTCCACTCATCCGGTCTTTCCACTCCTCCGCTCTATACACTCCTCCGCTCTATACACTCCTCCACTCTATACACTCCTCCGCTATATACACTCTTCCGCTCTACACACTCATCACACTTCCATATTCATGCGTTGTCCATATTGATGTACTCTACATACTCATCAGGTTCACATACTCGACATTTCTACACACTTATTCCGTATACGCTCATCCGTTCTGGACATTCATCTGTTTTAGGATCATCTGCGTTCTAATTGCTTCCCCGTTTTACGCGCTCATCCGGTCTACACGCTTGTCTATTCTACACATCTAGCCGCTCATCCACTCAACATGTTCATCCAATCCATACACTCATCCGGTCTGCACATTCATTCGAATCCCACATTCATTCAAACTCTATAGTTATCTGTTCTAAGTAATTCATCTACGTCATTCACTTTGTTCACTCTGTATGCATTCTATTCATTTCGGGAGTCTAAATCTTATTACTCCTATTAATCATTTCACTGCTTTGATCTATATTAATTTAATTCTGTTTGCCCTTCTAGATTATTGGGGGTTGTTAGTTGCCAGTTTCTTGCATCAGGTGGTTTGATGGATTGGAGTCATTGAGTTGCTGTAGGTCTGTTTGGGTTGGTTTGGTGCAGGTTGACTTTAGGGGAAGAGCCAGGTTTTCAGCAGTTTGCGAAAAGCCATTAAATCCTCAGTCTGGCGGATGCGGGGTGGGAGTGAATTCCATAGCGTGGGGGCCACGGCTGAGAATGATGATCCACCTAACCTAATTGAGTTTGTCTTCAGAATGACTAGGAGGCCGGCTGAGCTTGATCTTAAGGTGCGTGGGGGGTTGTAGGGTTTTAGCTTGTCTTGAAGATATTGAGGTCCTGTTTTATGCAGTGCTCGATGTGAGATGCACAAGGTTTTAAAAGTCACCCTGCGGGCTACCGGAAGCCACTGCAGCGTCTTGAGGGCTGGGGTGATGTGGTCTCTTGGGCCAAGCGCAAGAAGCAATTTGGCTGCCGCATTTTGTGCCCTTTGGAGTTTATTCATTTGGTACATGTGGACTCTGAGGTATAGGGGGTTTGCATAGTCCAGTCTTGATATAACGATTGATTGGACCGCAGAGAGTCTGTTGGGAAAGGACAGATATGGAAAGATGCGGTCTAAGGGTATTAAGGCGGTAGTGGCAGGACTTTGAGACGTTGTTGACTTGGCGCAAGAGTGTTAGGTCAGAGTCAAGGGTGCATCCAAGATTTTTCACTGAGTTGGAGGGGGTCGGAGATTTGCCCATGGCGGATGGCCAGGGTAGTGGTTGAAGGAGAAGCTCCAGGTTTCCACACACCATGATTTCCATTTTGGAGGGATTTAACAGGAGGTGGCTTTGGGTCATCCAGAGTTCTATGTCAAGCAGGCAGAAGGCCAGGTCAGGTCTGCAGTTGGGTTTTGAGTTCAGGAGTTTTAAAATTAGTTGAGTGTCATCGGCGTAGTTGTAGCACAGGATGTTGTGCGAACGGATTACTGGTGGGAGGGTGGTCAGGTAGAGACTGGTCTGGCTTGGGAGGTATAGTTGGAGAGTATCGTTATTTGGTACCGATCCTTGAGGAATGAAGCTATTCATTTAAGAGCAATTCCACGAATTCCAAGGGAGTGGAGGCAGTCTAGGAGGATTGAGTGGTTGATTGTGTCGAAGGCAGAGGATAGGTCAAGAAGGATTAGTGCCGCGCATCCCGTGGAGTCTGCAGTCATTTTAAGGTCATCCCAAATTGACGTTAGGGTGGTTTCAGTTCCGTGACGGGCTCTGAAACCTGATTGAGTGGGGTCTAGGAGATTGTTGGCTTCGACAAAAGCATTTAGTTGTGAGTAGGCAGTTTGGTCAATGAGTTTGGCAAGGAATCTGGTGTTTGAAATGGGGCGGTAGTTTTTGGGCTCGAGAGGGTCGAGCGAGGGTTTTTTAATTAGAGGTTTGACATAAGCCGTTTTGAATGCGTCGGGAAAGATACCAGAGGAAAGGGAGGTATTTATGATGGATCTTGCATGTTCACCTGTGCAGGTGGTAGTGAAGATTTCTTTGAGTGTTGTGGCTGGGCAAGGGTCCAGAGGCGAACCTGATGGTTTGCGGGCAGATAGCAGTTTGTGAAATTGCTCAGGTGATATTGGACTAAAGGATTCAAACGTTGGTTGCATAATGGTTGCATCTGGTGGGGTGGCCGGTATGGGGGTTGAATTGCTTTGGGGATGAAAGAGAGCTAGGTTGGTGGCTAGAGTATTTGTTCTTTTGAGAGCCGTCATGAAGAAGTGGAGGGAGAGTGAGTCGCACAGTGATTGTGAGGGAGTCGGAAGGTTGTGTTGCAAGCTGGATGGGTGAATTCGGAGATGATTTTGTGGAGTTCTTTGCTTGGGTTTTTGCAGTTTTGGATTCAGGAGTTGTAGTGGGCTTTTTGCTTTCCGGATTTGGGTCTTGTACTGATAGAGGTGTCGGGTCAAGGTGGCCCTATTCACCTGGGTTTTGTCTTTCTGCCATTTGCGTTCTAGGTATTTATATAGTTGTTTAGTGATCTTCAGCTCAGGAGTGAACCATCTGGGGAATTGGCCGCGGTGGGTTGATGGTTTGCAAGGGGGAGTGACCAGCGTCAGAGATGCAGAGAGCCATGAGTCAAAGGCGTTGGAGGTTAGTTGTCTGTTCAGTAGGCAGGTAGGTGGTGGAGACTGGAGGAGTGCGTTGGGTAGGTCAGGGACGATTTTTAGTTTTTTCCAGCATTTGCGTAGATTCAGAGGTCCAGATTGGAGTACGGGATGGCGGTCGGGTGAGTGAATGGTGAACGAGAGAATAAAGTGGTCAGACCAGAGGATAGGGGTGGGGGGTTTTAAATGAATCAGGGAGTTGGAGCTAAAGATGGCATCAAGAGTGTGTCCTTTGTAGTGAGTCGGACCGTTTGTGTGGGGTTGGAGGTCAATTGCGTCCAAACCGTCGATCAGAGAGTGTGTCATAGGGTTGGTGGGGATGTCAAGCCATATGTTGAAGTCTCCAAGAAGGGTGAGGTTGGGTTAGTTGAGTTGAAGGGTGGAAATAGAGTCGCAGAGGTTGTTTGTGAAATGTCTATCATAGCCAGGGGTCTGTAGATTATTAGGAAGCTGTGTGAGAGCGATGGAGAGAGGGATAGTCTAACGAGGAGAGATTCGCAGTGTGGAATGGAAGGTTGGCTGTCGATGATTGAGGCGTGGAAAAGAGACTTGAAGACGAACGCTGTTCCTCCTCCTCTAGAAGGTCGGTTCAGTGGGATGAGGGAGTATTCGGGGGGAAGGCTTCACTGGCGATTGGGACAAAGTCATCCGAGAACCAAGTTTCGGTGATGAATACCAGATCTGGTTTATCCGAGGTGAGGAGGTCAAAGATGCAGTATCTGTTTTTTGCTACGGAACGGGCATTAAATAGGATGCAGTTCACATCGGGAGGCGAGGTTGGTCTCGGAGCAGGAGCGGAAGGTGGTGGTGGCTGAGGGAGAGGAAGTTGGGGAGGGAGAGGGGTGGGCAGGAGACGATCAATGGGAATAGTGGGCGAGCAGAGGAGTTGGCGGGTTTCGGGCGGGAATGGGTGGCTGTGTGAGTTGGGAAGCTCGGGATTGGCTCGGGGGAATTGAAGGTAGGGTGTGAGTGGTTAGGATTTTCGGTTGTAGTTGAAGAGAAGTCGAGGGAGAGGGGTTTCAGACAGGGTGAAGCTACGGGGGAAGGAGGTGATTGGGGTACCGAGGTTGTGGGTCGAGACAGGGCAGGCGAGGAGTGCTGAGAGATTGAGGTGGACCAGGTACGGTTACAATTTAGTTTCTTTATTGCGATTGGATTGTGGGAGAGAGTAGGGGGGTCAGAGGGGAAGAGGGATGCGGCTTCGGTTCTTGCAAAGGCTCGGCGTGCAGTTTTTAGGGAGGGGAAATGGTGTGTTTGGGGAGCAGAGGCGGTGGGTGTTTGTAGGCAAGGTGGGGGGATGCTTGCAGGGTGGTGTGTGCTTGCTATGATAGTGAGGGGAGCGGGTATGGGTAATGTGGGCTGATCGGTGGTGATGTTCGGGGGAGTCTTCTTAGGGTGGTTGGCTCACCATCGTGCCCCTCTGGCTTGGTGTTTGGAGAGGCGCATGGTAGGGAGTGCAAAGGAGGGGGGCGATTTGGGAAGGGGGAGACGGGAGGGGAGGCAGAACGGGGAGTGGGGGCAGATTATGGTGGTCATTTCTGACGGGCTCTGGAGGAGTGGATGCACTCATGCCTAGTACGAGCTGTTAGGTGTAGTCTCAAGTGCAACTTACAGTTTATTGGACTTTATGAGTTCCGCTGCTTCACTGGCTGTGAGTAGTCTTGTACTCAAGGTTCCAAGAAGTCGGGTGATATTATTCACTTTATTCTAGGTTTTAGTGTACAATTGTACTGGCTTGCAGATATTAGGCCGTTTGAGATATAGTTAGATCCTAGGAAATTCTAACGGGCGGCCTATTTAGTTGTAGCTACAGCACGGTTAGCACAGTTACGTTAGATACTAGGATATACTAACTGGGCGGCCTATTTACACAGCACAGTTACGCTGTTGGTTTGGCTTTCTTCTAGTAAGCTGTAATACAGATATGCTTATTATTATTTTAGGCAGAGTTTGCGAGGCTGTTGGGCAACTTCTAAGTTCAGTTTCTAAATGCACATTTCTCGAATTATAGAGAGGTTGTTGAGTACACTTCTAAATTCGCAGGGAGGCGATTGGGCATGCTTCTAAAATGTACTAAGAGGCTATTGGGTACATTTCTAAATTCAACTTTCCACAGAGAGGTTATTGGGCACACTTCTAGATTCACAGAGCGGCTACTGGGTGCAATTCATTCTAGATTCAACGAGGCTGTTGGGCACACTTCTGGGAACACAGAGAGGCTATTGGGCACACTTCTAATTCCAGCTTTTAAATGCACACTTCTAGAACCATAGAGGCTATTGGGTGCACTTGTAAAGATGGCTTCTAAATACACTTCAACATTCAGCTTTTCACAGCGAGGCTATTGGGCACACTTCTAAATTCAACTTCTAAATGTGCTTCTGAATTCTGACTTTTCACAGGGAGGTAATTGGGCGCACTTCTGAATTCAACTTCTAAATGTGCTTCTAAATTCAACTTTCACAGGGAGGCCATTGGGCGCACTTCTAAATTCAGCTTCTAGATATGCTTCTAGATTCAACTTTTCATGGAGAGGCTATTGGGCACATTTCTAGATTCAGCTTTTCACAGAGAGGCTATTGGGGATACTTCTAGATTCAGCTTTTCACAAAGAGGCTATTGGGTACACTTCTAGATTCAGCTTTTCTCAGAGAGGCTATTGGGCACACTGCTAGATTCAGCAATCACAGAGAGGCTATTGGGCACACATCTAAGTTTGGCTTTGCACAGAGAGGTTATTGGGCACACTTCTAAATTCAACTTTCACAGAGAGGCTAATGGGCAGACTTCTAAATTCAGCAATCACAGAGAGGCTATTGGGCACACTTCTAAATTCTGCTTTGTACAGCGAGGTTATTGGCACACTTCTAAATTCAACTGTTACGGAGAGGCTAATGGGGACACTTCTAAGTTCAACTTTCACAGAGAGGCTATTGGGCACACTCCTGAATGCAACTTTCACAGAGAGGGTATTGGGCACATTTCTAAATGCAACTTTCACAGAGAGGCTATTGGGCACACTTCAAAATGTAACTTTCACAGAGAGGCTATTGGGCACACTTCTAAATTTAACTTTCACAGAGAGGCTAATGGGTACACTTCTAAATTTAACTTTCACAGAGAGGCTAATGGGCACACTGCCAAATTCAACATTCACAGCGAGGCTATTGGGCACACTTCTAAATTCAACTTTCACAGAGAGGCTATTGGGCACACTTCTAATTTAGATTTGCACAGGGAGGCTATTGGGCAGACTTCTAATTCAACTTTCACAGAGAGGCTCTTGGGCAGACTTCTAAATTCAACTTTCACAGTGAGGCTAATGGGCAGACTTCTAAATTCAGCAATCACAGAGAGGCTATTGGGCACACTTCTAAGTTTGGGTTTGTACAGTGAGGTTATTGGCACACTTCCAAATTCAACTTTCACAGAGAGGCTAATGGGGACACTTCTAAGTTCAACTTTCACAGAGAGGCTATTGGGCACACTCCTAAATCCAACTTTCACAGAGAGGCTATTGGGCGCTCTTCTAAATGCAACTTTCACAGAGAGGCTATTGGGCACACTCCTAAATCCAACTTTCACACAGAGGGTATTGGGCACATTTCTAAATGCAACTTTCACAGAGAGGCTATTGGGCACTCTTCAAAATGCAACTTTCACAGAGAGGCTATTGGGCACACTTCTAAATTTAACTTTCACAGAGAGGCTAATGAGCACACTTCTAAATTTAACTTTCACAGAGAGGCCAATGTGCACACTTCAAAATTCAACTTTCACAGAGAGACTAATGGGCACACTCCTAAATTCGACTTTCACAGAGAGGCTATTGGGCACACTCATAAATGCAACTTTCACAGAGAGGCTAATGGGCACACTTCTAAATGCAATCTTTCACAAAGTGGTTATTGGGCACACTTCTAAATTCAGCAATCACAGAGAGGCTATTCGGCACACTTCTAAGTTCGGGGTTGCACAGTGAGGCTGTTGGGCCCACTTCTAATTCAACTTTCACAGAGAGGCTGTTGGGCACACTTCTAAATTCAACTTTCACAGAGAGGCTATTGGGCACACTTGGCCATTGGGCACACTCCTAAAGTCAGTTTTGCACAGGTATAGGACAGGGTTTTCTAAATGCTAAATGCTATAACTAGTTTACAGTGGTGAGGCTTCCTTAGTTGAGTGGTAGGATAGAATGGCGTGAAGTAATTGCTTCTGGCCCCGCCCTTTCCACACTTACTTGATGTTGGCTTCTTGCTTCTCCTGCTGATACCTGCAGATACGACCTGGAGCCGTCTCTGTAGGAGCCGTCCTTTGCCTCAGGTCCTTAGCTGAAGGGCTGCCGAGCAGTGGGCTGCCCTGGGAGGACTGGTAATGAGTGCAGATCTTCTTGTCAGGACCTATCAGGGGAGGGGGCGGGCTGGGAGGCGGGAGGAGGGTCGGCAAGGGGAAGAGAGAGCAAGAGGGGCCAGGACAAACGCCGGTGCACGCAGGTGCACAGGGCCTCAACAGGGGCTGGATGCAAACAAAATCAGGGCCCAGGAGGCTCTACAGTATGCTGCACTCACCTCAATGCCTCCAGATGGAAAGTGTCATGGTAGACTCTTCACGTGTAAATATGCTTTGGCTTTTTTTTTTGCCTATGATAAGGCTCGATTAAGACAAAGGGCCTGATCACGACTTTAGCCATACCGCCGAACTCCCCGGCGCTAATTGCGCCGGATCACAAGTTTGGCGGTAATGTAATTCCCCATTGAGCCCATTCGGGAATGCCCCATTCCCCATTGGGCTCAATGGGGAAAATTTGCGCCAGCGGTAATAGCGCAAATCTTCGGCGGATTTCCCCCCAGCGAAGAGCTGGGGCAAATTCCGCCGAAGTCCTGATTTGGCGGACCCTTAAATCCGGCGGTAATAGCGCGACCGCCGGATTTAAGGGTTACCACCAAAGTCGTGATGAGGCGCAAAGTCTGTAGTAGACAGGTGGGTCAAGCTGGGCACTTTGGCCAATGTGGTTAAGACTGTTTCTCTGTTCAAAATTAGGAAATTCCTTCCTACTGATAGTTGTTCCATTTTGAAAAGCTGTTTTTGTCTCGGAGTATAGGCATGAAGCATTGTATGGTTTTATCTTTTATGATCTTTCAAGTTTGTTTGCGTCGTTGTTTGGGTGTGTTCTTTGTTGAATAAACAAACGTTGTTTTCACGATGGATCGGCTTATCAGCGTCTGTAGGTTGTTTATTACCAGACACTGCTTCGGGGAGTGGGTCTTGCTCCGAGTTTGTTAAGGTCGGTGTGACTGATCTAGGCGATGTGAAGGTCACTTTTATGAGACCCATTGTGGAAGAGGAGGTAAGAGCATTTTTTGATATTAAAGTTGGAGGATTTTTCAAAATAGAATGGGAATCGATGGCTTCCTCCTGGTCCAAGTGCACTGTTAGATTCATTAAGGATGAGTCTACCAGAGAGTGTGAAGTAGATGTATGTGAATTGTCCAACTCAATTATTGTTTGATTCGCCTGCGTTGGTGCATCTTTCGGTATGCTCAATACCTCACCTTGAGGTGGCGCTGTTTTAGGTTGTGAAAAAGAACCGATTTGGTACAACTGAAAATGTTTGATTCTTTAGTTGCCACTTTCTTTGTTTTGCTTCTCTCGTTGTTGACGCAAGGTGCCGTTTTTTTACTAGGTTGAGCCACGTTTCCTGTGGGTTCATGGTCGTTTTGGTCACCGCATATCTTTGTTAGCTCAGTTGTAGAAATCGTTTGCGTTTCTCGACTATTTTTCCCGTTGGTGGATTTGTCAGCCTTTACCTGAGTAGTTGAATGTATGCTTAAATGGAGCAATGGGAAGGCTGTAAGTGGTGGTCGCAGTCTTATTTGGTCTTCTAGGCGGGTCATTCTTTGTTCCCAAAGGCATTCTCGCTCGATGTTTTTTTGGTCAAGTGCGGTGATGAAACCTTCCAGGAAGATCACTTGTGAATTTGTTGTGGCTGATATTGCGAACAAGTGTTTCATCGAATCGTTGATTGATTTGTATAGCTTTAAAAAAGAGGTCAAGCCCACCGTAATTGCTGACATCATTGCAAACATGTCGGTGGTCTTTCCTTTTGACCCGTGATCTTGATTTGGTGAAAACTCGTTGAAACTTCTATCGCTTACAGGAGTGGAGGTACTTCTGTGAGTGTGAGGGTCCTTTTGTTTTGGTGACAGCGATAAATCCTGGTCGATTGTGTTCGCTTTTTGGCTTTTCTGTGGGAGCCGAGGACTTAAGATGGTTAGATTCATATTGTTTCTTCGAGGTACTTCATCCGACATAATGGTACTTGATAGGTTGCGTTTGTCTAGTTCCGAACGAATAGTTCATACTGGTTGTGTAGTGGGCATCTTAACGGAGGCTAAAGATGAAGCTAGAGCTGCCTCTTGTACGGTCACGTTTAAAGGATTCAGATGTGGATGGTCGGGCTTACGCAATGTGTCCAACAACTTTGCTGGATGTGGCCAGTCTAAAGATAGGCTCACTAAGTTGACGTCCAGTGTTTTTCTTTGCTTGGGGGCAGAGGGAATTTCTGCCACCGCGTCCAGTAGTTCTGTGTCGGAGAGCTCCGCCTCAGTCTCAAATTTTCTCTTTGTCTGCCTGGTGAAGAAGTCTTTTAGCGCAGGGGACATTAAGGGTTTAGGAGGTAACATTTTCCCAGCCTCAGTTTTCTTAGTGGTTGCTCGATGTTTCCTTTGGTGGTGGTTTGCGCTCGTTTGTGCGCCATGTTCGCGAGGTTTCTTTTGGTGCAGGGCTTTCTTTTTCAATATTGCTAAAGCAATTTGTCTTTGGTGGGCGTAAGGCTCGCTTGGCGGTCTTTTCAGGGGGACTGATGGTACTGTCACTTCAGCGGGGAGTGCGGACTGCACACCCGATGATGTTAAGGTCAGTAGACCTGCCAACCTCTCTGGTGCTGATGGACTTGGAGGCGGGTGTGGTAGTTGGACAAAAAGAGCCTCTGTGTTTTCGTCATAGTCAACTGGTTTCAAAGAACTTGGTTTTAAATGCAAGAAGCCCTGAGAGGAGAAAAGGGCTGAGAAGACTCGCTTTTTCCCGCTGTTTGCACTGATAAGCTGATACGCTCCACGCTCTTCCTGGACCCTGACAGCACGGTTGTACATTTCTATATATACGCTGGTAAGTGGAAGCGGGAGCCGGTGTGTGTGACATTGTCGTGGATGTGGTCTAATCCTCTACTGACAATCTTCTAATTACTTTTGCAATTGCTAACATTCACCTGCGAGAAGCATAACGGTGAAAGCTCAAGCCGGCCCCGCACAATGCAGGAAACTCGAGCCCAGCGTAAGCTAGAATTTACGCCGACTATGGAGCCTGCGCAGTACATAAATGAATGGCCGAAGGCTGCTAGTGCAGCAGGATTACACATGGAGCGGCTTGCTGAGACACTAACCACTGCTACTCACCCATCTGAAGTAGTAGCATCAAATATTATAGTTCCACCGCCTACATTATCTAGAGGCTTGTTTCCAAGGGAACAAAGAAGTGGGAATGTGCACAGTGCGATGTTAAACTCAGTCAATTGCCCTGCTCGAGTCACAGGCTCTGAGAATTGGCCTTTGATACTGCCCCTTGCCGAGTTATCAGTGTATGTACCTGTACAGGAAATCCAATTGACTGAGGAGCAGCGATTATTGGACGATATGAGCGGCAGTGGTAGGGATACCCTTATTTTTGGGGGTAAATGGAGGGGGATTCGACCCTGGGTATTGTGCTGCCAGGGTGGCGGGGCCTGCCGCTGTGGAGGTGGTGGGCGAAGGGCCTTGTGGAAGGCTTGTGGAGGAGATTGGATCACTTGTTGAAGTGAATATGGTGACGACATTAGTTGCCCTGATGGATGGTGACGGCGAACTGCCATGCGAACACAGTGTGCTTGTTGGTGGTAAGGCTGAGCATCAGAGATCTATGGATGTAGTGACTTCGTACTTGAATTCGTCTACTAATCAATCGCCTAATTCCACTGGAAATCTGGTGTCCCCACTGCCCAGGTTTTACAGTGCTGTAGACACAGTAGCCTTTATTGGCAACACCAACAATGTGACAGATGATGCCAGTGAGGAGGTATTCATTGGTAAGAACGTCTCAAAGACAAGTGGGGAAGACGTTGCTTTGGTGAAGAGTGTGCCACCACAGTGGGTGGGAAGGGCGGCTGGTCAAGACCAAATTAATGAGCCACCCACTCAAGATTGTCCTGCCCCCTTTAACGATTTGAGACTTGGATCCGAAAGAAGGAACTTTGGAGGTAGCTAACAAACTCTTAAACGACCTCACACGCCTTAATGCGGAAAGAGCTGCTAAAAATTAAGTGAATTGCGGAGTGTCCATGTTGGAGTGCGAAAATGTTGCTCTTTGTTTTGATGAAGCACCAGCATTGCCACAGCCTATAATTCAAACACGAGAGGCAAGCTCCCTATTGAAACGTAGGAGGCTAATTGGGAGCATGTCGCCTAGTGTTAGCTGTTCACAAAATAAAAAACTGAAAATGTCAACTATCCCACTGGAACTTTCGTTACTGTTTTCAACAATGAATCCAATTCGGATGGAACCCACCAACTCTTAGCTTCCACTACTGTTTCTTCAACAGATGAAGATTCCACTGACTCATCCATAATGGAACACCCCTACCCGAAGATTAGAAGACCTGTGCATCGTGGTAGGGTACAGCCATGTGCCATCAGTAACGTGTTAGAAGAGCGGGATACTGCTCACCATGCTAAAGATTTACAAGCAACCATAATCTCATCCATGACACTATCAATTGCTTCATTCATCAAAATGTATGAAAATCTTAATGAGAACGTAAAAGAGCTTTCTTCAGTGGTTGCTACAATGAACAGTAAGTTGCTTAGCATGGAAAACAAAAACTTGCATTGTAAAGAAGTGTTTCACGAAATACATCGAAAGACCGACTGGGCCCTAGAAGCCCTTGTTGACCATACCAAAAATGCAAATTTGGACAAAAAATTGTTGGCTGAAGTTGCAAAAGAGGCACTGGGGATTTTTCAACAACAGAAAAATAAGCATGACCAGCAAACGGATGTGACCCCTTGTCCAGTAACCTGCCTGCTACCTAAAACAGTGAAACCAGCAAATGTGGAACGGATTACTGAGCAGGAACGTGCCAATGTTGCACGGAATGTTCAAAAGCTCGCTAGCAGCTCATCACAATATGCTACTTTAAGCTCACCCTCGCAAACGAAAACTATATTGAACCTTCGGAGCCCTGTCAGCAATGAGGTGTTATCATTACAAATGCTTAAGCATCCAGGTTGTGCATCGCTGGCTGTGGTTGCTGCGAATAGCACACTCGCAGATGACTGCCAACCTGTGAACGTTCCTTTGAAAGAACTAAACAAGGTCAGCAGTGCATTTGCCAGCATTATTAAGGAGTCCCAAGTGGCCTCGAATTTGGCTATTTTAAATCCTCAAGTGCCTTCAACTTCAACAACACCAGCTAACAGGGAAGTAACAAGCACCCAAACGTCAGCTATGCCCCTCAAGGGAGCGGTTGATGTGACGCCTGAACTATACAACATCTTTAAAGGCCCATTGGACACCCAAAAGACCAAGTGCAACTTAACCATAACATTCATGTAACAACGTTTTCTGACTGAATCTACATATATAATGTAAATTTGGCCACACGTTAAGGACGGGACCCACTGAGGGACCTCGTAGTATGGCGCTAGGGGATTACCGGCACTGGTGCCCTTACCGGTGCCGGTAATCCCTTAGCGCCATCCGTGTAATGAGGCCCTAAGTGTTTTGTTAGTATATTCCTCTGTGTCTTATTTATTTTTAAAGGCAGTTAGGCTGTCCGGGATGTCCTCAATTAACCAAAATGGGGGTGTCCTAAGGACACTATACCTGTTCGTATTGTTGGCAATCAAAATGGAGGTGTCCTTAGGACACACCAGATGTCCGCCTGTCCGTAATTAACCAAAATGGGGGTTTTTTAAGGACACTATACCTGTTCGAATTGGCTGTAGTCAAAATGGGGGTGTCCACAGGACACTAAAGACGTCCGCATGTTCGTAGCTATGCAAAATAAAGTGTCCTAAAAACATTTCCTGTGTTCGCATTGTCTGTAACCAGAATGTATATGTCCATAGCCCATCTGCCGGTCCGCAAAGTTCTGATGCACATTGTTTTGTTCGGGGACCTGAACGCTGTCCGTAGAACACCCGCATGCATGTGCAGCACACCCTTGCCCCTACGAACATTGTGCCTTTCCGTAACTGTCTGCCACACGTGTGTCACACTTTTACTTATTTCAGGGACTGGAACACTGTCCGTAGAACACCTGCACGCATGCGTAGACCCGACCCTGCGCATTTGGTGTCCTACAGACAGCGGTCCCATTCGCCAACGTGTCCTTGATGTCATCATGTGGCCGCACCCGCGCTAAGCGTAACAAACACTGTCCAGGCCCCCGGACACCGAAAAAGTATTTTCCTGGCGATCTGCATACTTTTTGGATTTTTTTCAGCCCTTTCTTGGTGTTTGAAATGTTCAGGGACAGCTCGAATGTCCGCAGACCTCTAAATTCTTTGCGGTGCTGCCCTGTCACAACTGCATTTTCTGCTGGGAGGAAGTGGTGGCTCTAAAAAGAGCCTTTTTGTGGGGTATTTTGTGTTTCGAAAACCTCAAATGGTCAACACCTACTGCAAAATGGATTGCTGTAATTCTAAAAAAAGTTGCAAGGCATTTTGTATATTTCGCAGAAAAATCTGATTGCCAGCATAAGTAAGATGTTCTCCATCTCTGCAAAAAATGTGTGTTCTACGAAACATAATGTTTTCATACATACCAACATCTCTCAAAAAGGCGCAAACAGCCTTGTTAACATTGCACTTTGTTTTATGAACCAAATGAAGAAGAACGCAGCCACCTTTGTTTCTTCGCAATACAGGAAAAAATTCTGTACAGGAAAAAATTACTCTGGAGTTAGGATACATATCCATCCACTTTCCCAAGTCCTTCTTTCATTGCAAATTGCAAAGAGATTCCAGACAAATGTCCTAACCTGTTCCCTCCACAATGAATAATAATAATGTCTTGATGAGACTGTGTCACCAAAGTAGCACAAAGAGGTACCAAATCCAGTCTCTTTATTCCACGCACTCCATGCCAGTGCACTTCCGCATGAGGGAATCCAAGATGTACAGCCACTCTGCAGTGATCTGCATGCACCTGCAACCAATTATCCACAAATCTCCCTAAATCCAGACAATCTGCTTTTTGAAACACACAGACATAGCTATCTTCTCTCCTCTCAGGACAAAAACTTTCTAACAAACTCTCTGCTCACACATCACAACCAGTTAACCCTATTGACCAATCCCATGCTGCGATACACCTCATTTGCATCCCTCTCAACCTCAAACATCCTGCATATAATACACTCTCAGCCATATGGATGCAATGGCACATGCTGGTCTGAGTTCATAGACGGACCAGCACCAGTGTAATACACATATTCATCATTTGAATTGTCCTGGGATCCATTCTAAAGAAATTAACAAGGTACTCACACGGACAGGCTAAGTTATTCAATAGATACAGCATTTCCCTGTTTTTGCCAATGATCAGTGTTTTCCATATTTTCATGCACCCTTCCTGCTGTACCTGATTAGGCAGAAGTGTGGATGCAATATGACTGTAAATAAAAAAAACAATCATGTCAGGCTAAAAATAAGTCATGTAAATAAATACAGGAAAATCAGTGAATGGATAAATCATATGAATCTGAACACAACAAAGTAGTATATATATTATTGGATAATGATATACTTGTGATGCACATTTCAAAATCATTTAAAAAGTTTGGAAATATCAGTCACAAATGAGATAATGCTCTAACTGTAGAAAGGTATTCAGCTGGTTGGTAATAGATACATATTATTGTGTTTATTTTAGATACTCTGTCAAAAACTAAAAGCATCCCCTCTGAAAACACGACATCCAACATCAGGGGTCTTTTGAGTGTCCTGACGAAAGCCTTAGTCGGACTATTAGCCGTCCGGTTACAACAGTGGACACCTTCAAATTCGGGAGTTCACACATCTAAGGCTGGAAACAGAGTCATTTCTGTCAGCACTATTTACATGGGTCTTTCCTTGATAAACTAATTGTATTGTATAATTGGAAGTCACCTTTGCTTACTAACATCACTCTTAATCGGCAATGTGCTTTATAGAGTTTTGACATATGCCAATAGAGAGCTATATGTTTTGGAACACTGGGCCTCATTCCGAGTACGGCGCTAACCAATGGCGCTATTAACGCCTTGGTTTACACCGTACCCGGACCGGCAGCGCCTTGGTGGATGGCGGAATTACTGCCCCATTCCAAGGTTGGCGGGGCGGTAATTCCCTATTCACCAAGGCTCTTCCCCATTACCAAATGAGCCCCCATAGGGCTCAATGGGAATGGGGAAGATGCAAATAACGGTGACCGTTCATTACGGTCACCGTTATTGGCTTGGAGGCCCATTTGCGCCCTCGACTTTAACACCTGCTCAAAGCAGGCGTTAAGGGCGAGGGCGCAAAGGGAACTCGGAGTTTGGCGGTAAGGGATCACCGCCACCGGTCTCGTTACCGGTGGCCGCTATCCCTTACCGCCATACTCGGAATGAGGCCCACTGTGTCTTATTTATTGTTGTTATATTTAGTCATACATGTTTTTTAGAAGATGGACCAGTGATGTCCCCGCTTTTATTATTATGTATCAAAAAATAAAATCTATTATAATTTTGTAATACCAACCTTGCCCTCGCATCTTGTGATATATGTTTCACACAAGTTGTTGTTCTACAGTCACCTCATGTTACTCTGAATTTCCAACCTATTTTGTTGACATCTATAGGGAGCTTGTTTGGGCCCCTTGCACTTTTCTTTTGATTCTAGACCACATCCCACAAGCCCCTAACAAAAAAGTGGTCCCCTTTTGCTCTAATAGCATTTCCTTATAATACACTCTCTCCATGGACAACCGCGGTGTCTGCGGACAAATTGTAAAATCTTAGCGTGGGGAATTAAAATTGAAATAGTGTGCCCCATTTCCCCTTTGAGGTTTTTTTTTGCAGATGCTTCAGAAACACCTTTCATTTTGTATTTTTTTATTTTTTATTTTCCTCCAAAAATCTTCATGTTAGCTTCTCCAAAGCAACCCTTATGTTCCAAAACAGCATGGCATTGCCCATAAAAGATAAAGACATGCCCTCTTCTTTAAAGTAGTCAACATTACCAGAGTCAATGTTGTCATTGTTGCAAAAGAAAATGCCAGCTGTAAGCATACAAGCAAACATGCACCTGTTGATTAAACACCTACCAATATTTTGCTGACAAAAAACAGAACTATTGTCTCATATTGCCCTAGTTACCAAACCAGAAAAAGTTACCTTGGTATTTGGAAGTAGTTTCATTACTGCCTGAACCATGTTTTCTAGATCTTTTAACAAAGTAGGTGCACTGACATAGCCCAAATGCAAAGCACCACAGTGCAGGACAACCACATGTGGACTGTTAACCCTAGCCCTATCTTGGCAAACTTCTACCATTGCCTGCAAACTGAATCCAGGCACAGTGCTCCGCACCACCTCCACTCCTTTTACATCAAAATTGTTTCCCACATTCCTACATTTTGCATACTGCTCCAAGCCATTCACAAACATATCTCCAGGCACCACCACCCTGACTTTCTCCACCTCCTCCATCTTCACTACACACAGCCTCTCTCAATACGAAGCAGAATGTCAACACCTGATTGGCTAATCCTCAAAATACACTCCCATTTCATGCTCGGAAGGCCCGGATGTGCACATCCTGTCTGCGAACAGCCCCGCTCTCCGCATTGCACATAACACTAGGGCAGCACTTCTACCCTTTCCACTTCACTCTCTGCTCCATTCCCTCATTGGCTACTGTTAAGCAGTTAAACAACCATCCACCAATCACATTCCACTAATCCCATAGGAAGAGCACTTTTTTGGCGCCTTATAACTTCGCTCCCCCTGGACGAATCCTTAGCAAACTTTGCAAAAAAAGTATATGGCCCACTGTGGGCAAAGTTATAGGGGGTTCCCAAAATATTTTTTTTCCCCATATACATAATGGGAAAACACTTTGCGCATGGCTACAGCTCAAACCGATGGATGGATTTTGCCCAAATTTGCAGTAGGAGCAGCGGCTTATTTCCGAAAGCATGCTTTTGTTAATTTGGTGTAGATCCGTCCAGTAGTTTTTTTTTTAAATGGCCAAAACAAAAGGCAAAACAATTGTGATATCTATGTACGCTCCGCGGACGCGCTTCCCTGTTCGCTCCGCTGTACCGATTGGCTAACCAGCTTGCGTCATGTCCGCGGACATGCAACGTGTTCGCCGATTGGCTGGAGTGAGGCGTGAGGTGCATCACATTGTTTTGATGCACCCGCCAGCTTGGATCCGCCAACAGCGCAGCTGCGAACAGAGGCAAAATCCAATTTTGGGGAGTGTGTTGGTGTGCAGAAGTGGTTTGGGGGGATATTGGAGTAAGAGATGGGTCAAATACTGTATTTGTTTAGGTGGCAGGTGCCCCTGATGTGTTCGCTCACCATGTCTGTGTTTTTCACGGCTGTCTGCTGACATAATAATTGCACTAGTAGCTATTTTACTTTAGTATGATGTTGGTTTTGGGTTGTTAGCAGAGGATTGATTGTAATTAATATCCCCTATAAGCAGCCCATATACCACAGTCAAAATGTTTGGTAGCATAGGTGTGTTATGCTGCGGTGGTTGTGGCCCTGGCCACAACCACCGCAGCAAAACACACCCATAGAATCAAACACCCATCAAATATCCAGAACCCAAAAGTTTGTGTACTGTTTCATGTGTATAGTTTGTATGTGAGGTTTTGGCTAGGCTATGCAGTTAAGATTGTACAGTTTGTAATAGGACTGTGTTATAAGATACCTTAGGAAGTAAATATTTTGGATTGTGGTGTATGAGTGTGTTCATTTTCTTTGAGATCTAATGGTAAATAAGCTACTTTGCCATGAATGCCTTTTACTAATTTAGAGGGAGGTAATTTTGCTGGTTTTGTTGAAGGCATATTATTGCTTGAAGTGGGTGAACTGTTTGAATTATGATGCTCTCATATAAATGTAGTTGTTGCAGGGATTCTGGTAATGGGAATAATTTAAAGTTATTTGTGATAGCACGTGAAGGTGTTTGGTTGTTGTCAAGTTTTACAGTGCAGTAATTGCAAAGTATTAAGGGGTCAGTAATTTCGTATTTGTTTTCTGCCATAAGGTAGAGAGCTGATTGGAAACATTTTGAATCTTCAATGTCTTCTATTTTGTACATTATGTCTACAGTTTGTGTGCTACTCTTCTAAAAAGTCCTGCGGCAACACACACACATAGTTTGGAATTTCACCAGAGGTACTTTTAAACATTAGTATTTCTTTTTTGTATGTATTTAATAGAAGGTTGCTATTTGTACAGTAGTTGGTAGTTTGTTGTAAAGCTAATGCATTTTGTAAGTGGCTTTCACTTCCAAAATATTTTCTCTGGATAACGCAGGACTTTTAGCATAGTAGGGTTTATGGACCAGATTTTTATAGTTAAATGATGTGTTGATATCATTTTAATATGATGGGAGGTTTTTTTTAGAAATAGTTCCTGAAATGCAGGCTAATGAGTGTCCTTGTAGTCCTGTGTATTTATGCACTGGACAGGCATCCATATTTTGTAGTAGTTTCGTTTTGATTTTCTCTTTGCTTTTTACATACTGATAGAGGAAGTGGCGTAAAGATTTGAAAGATTTTTCGGCAATGTCAGAGTTTCTTGGTTCATAATGGTGTTATTAAGTTTTTCATACCCTCGTCCACTGCTATGTATTGCAATTCACCTCCACAGATGTTTAAGGAGCTATTTCTGTTGATATGCAGTTTATTAAGAAGTGTATTCTGTAATTTAGTAGTTCGTTTTATTTAGTGGTTTCATTCTGTTTAAAAATAAAATAAATAACTTCCTTTTGAGAAGGATTGCACTGTCTATGAGAGCTTTTGGCAGGCATTCTTTGGGGTTTGTTGGAGAAAAAAAGAAAGTGTGGGTTGGGCTGTTGTGCGGTGAATGCATGCTTTGTGCATGAGTGTCTGAGTATGATGGAAAGGATGATTGTGGAGGTGTGTGAATGTACAATGGGCCTCATTACGACCCTGGCGGTAAGTTACCGCCAGGGCCGTGACTTTACCGCCATGGCGCAAACTACGTTTACGCCATGGCGGTAAGGGGATTTACCGCCCCATTCCGACCTTGGCGGGGCGGTAAATCCCCAATCCCCATTTACCCTTCCCCATTCCCATTTTTGCCCCATAGGGCATAATGGGAGTGGGGAAGGCGTTAATTACGCCACCGTAAATTACGGTGGCGTAATTAACACCAAGTTCCCTTACCGCCATGGTTTTTTACACCTGCTAAAAGCAGGTGTAAAAACCGCCATGGCGGAAAGGGAACTCGTAATTGGCGGAAAGGGGTTGGCGCAGCTAACGCTGCCGCAAACCCCTTTCCGCCAGGGTCGTAATGAGGCCCAATGGGCAGCTATATCAAGTTGGGAAGGTTATTCTTGTATTAATGTGCTAGAATACTGGGCTTCATAATGTATGCAACTGGTAAGGGGAAGCACTAATAATACATCTAATGTGAAAGGGATGATACACTTCTTTGTTCTACAACAGTAAAATGCTAATGTGTTTGAGTAATAGTTAGAATATTATGTTAGTATTGTACTTACCTTTTTGTATGGAAAGGGTAGGTTTCTTCTAAGTCATTGTTGGTACTTCAGACACTGCTGCTTTTCAGGAGAGTGGTCTTCACTGCAATTGTAAAAGAAAGAAGATAGTGAATATGTGTGTTTATAGAACTTTTGTTAATGTAGACATTGTTTTTTTTGTTTTTGCAGTTAGTAGTGTTTTCTTACAACTGAGCATAGTAAGCATATGCACTTTCATTGCCTATGTGCATCCTGTATATTTTATTTAGAATCTGTTAGTTGAATATGTTTTACAAATGAGTATAATAGTAAACATATATAGCACACTTGTTTTTTTAATGTTATGTTATTGGATGGTAAGAGGTAGAAGAAATAATCATATGCATGTTTTGCTATTTTTAAAGGGTAAATGGCAGAGATTGTACAGACCATATAGAGGTAGTGGTGTTGTTTGAGCTGGGAGCCTTTGTAATGATATTGTCTGTGTGTGCATGTACTCATCCTGGCTGCGTGTCATTTTATAACACACTGGACAGTCTTTTTCATAATTATACTGTTATTTCTGCCATCTTTTAATATGAAATAAACATGTTTTAGATAGCTGTGTGAGTAAACAAAAATTTGGAGAGGATACAGGTTTGCAATTGACACTTCATCATAGCAGATGGGATAAATGACAGTCAGGTAATTTTAGAGTTTTTACAGGTACAGGGTAAGTGGCAGTTACTCTGTTTATATGTATTCTTAGAAGAGCTGTACATGTACTGTGTAGAAAATATTCATACCTGTAGTCTGTGTTCATGCATGTGGATGTGCATGAATCTGCAAGTAGCAATATTGGCCAGTTTTATAGTAGTTGTTGCTGTAGGTCTGTTGCAGTGACAGCCAAATTGTACTGAGATGATCAATAGTACATCTAAAGTGCTGATATGTGATGATAGAGTTAGATGTCGAGTTCTTGGATGTGACTGGTGGATGATTGTGTGACTGTTCAACAGTAGCCAATGAGGAAATGGGTCAGAAAGTGAAGTGGAAAGGGTAGAAGGGCTGCCCCAGTGTTACGCGCTTTTCGGAAATTGCGGGTGTCCGCGGGCAGGGCGTGCTAGATCCGGGGTTTCTCAGCAAATACAGCATGTAAAGGGGACTGTAGGGATCAGCCAATCAGATGTTGAGGTTGTGGTTTGTGTTGAAAGAGGCTGCGTGTAGTGAAGATGGTAGAGGTGGAGAAAATCAGGGTGTTGCTGGTTGGAGATATGGTTTGGAGTAGTATGCTAAATGTAGGAATGTGGCAAACAATTTTGATGTTAAAGGAGTGGAGGTGGTGTGGAGTACTGTGCCTGGTTTTAATATGCAGAGAATTTTTCAAGTTTGTGGAGATATGGGCAGGGTCAATATTGCGCATGTAGTTGTTTTGCATTGTGGTGCTTTGTATTTGGGGTATGTTCGTGCCCCTACTTTGTTGCCAGATTTGGAATATTAGGTTCAGTCAGTAATGAAAATACTTCCAAATGTCAAGGTTATTTTTTCTGGTTCAGTAGGGCAATATGGGACAATCGTTTTGTTTTTTTGTCCTCAGCAGGTGGAAAGAAGAAGATGTAGGGTGTGGTTTATTGAGGTAGATTGCAGACCTTCTCATTGTCTGTTTTACAGTAATGCGGTATCATTATATTTGACCCAGCCACACTTTTTTTGTATATATATCCAGTGTAGTGACGTGTATTGGTTGAGGCTGCTGCGTGTTAGATTATACCTACTGCTGTGAAGGTTTTTTACCAAGGGATAGTTTACCATGTGTAAATCCAGTTAGATTGCAGTTGTTTTTGGTACCATCTGCATTCTACCATGAAAGCATTACTATTATGTATTTACTATGTGTTTGTAATTGTAAGGTGGCAAGGCGCCCACACCGTTCATCTTGCTAGTGACTGAAAGTGGGATAGTACAAATACACGTGTGCAAATTATAGGCCACTAATATATAACAGCGGTCAATGGTGGCAGGGTCACGGTGTGGCTGGAGGGGGTTGCAGCAGGGTTTGCTCGGACATTCACATATGACCACTTTTTGTCAGGGCTCAACACTTGCTCCTTTCAAAAATGTTTACGTGATTTGCCATGCGAAGATGAGATGGGATGAGGTGACAGGTGGTGTGGCCTGACTGTGGGAGTCACTGGGAGAGTGCGAAGTTCTCCAGAGGAACAAAATAAATCTGTAGAAATGTCAACCACATTGGTGAATGGTAGCAAACAATTCATATGTTTTTCAAAAATATTTGTCATTCCACTGTGGTCTGAAGGGCTATCGGCTCCCATTCTGATTGAAGGTCAGTGCCGTTGAATTTTTGTTTCCTAGCTGAGAAATCCACGCATGGTACACAGTGTAAGGTTCAATTGTTTTTCGATCTTGAAACAAAGGGAGGATTTGAAAGGAATGCATGAAGGGAGGGATGTAAGATTTTCAAATCTGATAATGCTCACCATTCAAAAATTAAACAAAGGAACATGTAATTTCATTTTATGAAAATGTGTTGAACTGAACGGAGTGTTTCTGCATTATGCTGATAGAATGGAAATGCTGAATATTATGTAAGTTTTACTTTGGACGATTTTATAAACAAACTAGTCAAATTATCATTCAGTGACATTATTGGTGGGTTACATTGTATTGTTTGTTGTGTTTAGAATATTGCAACGACACGCAATTACAATTTGTGCGTGCAGTTTTTTTTGTTCTGGGCACATGGGCAGTGCAGCATGGAGATGCATGTAGTCCAGTAGTGGGTTCCCCCAAGGTTGCACAAATGCGTAATGCAACGCTAATATTTAATTAAACTTATGTCTATGTGTCCTTCTTGGTTTTATCTTGCTCCCTGATTGCAGTGTTAGCCTCAGCATCCCATTACAAGCTGACCATAGTCCATAGAGTAACTTCTAAAGGAAATTGAAGAGCACTTTGCACGTTGTGTTTTCTGAGTTCACATTATTTCACGTCCATGTTTATCAATAGTTGTAACAGAGGGCCAAATTAATGGTTAAATTGTAAACTGTAGTAAAGATTGGCTACTGAGACACATTTCTGTTATCTTTTTTTAAACAGCTACATCTTGGCTTTCTGTGATTGTCATGGATTCCAGATACCAACTGACGTTTTCTTTAACCGTCAGCTACAGATACATGTAAATGGGTGGATAACAGTGACGCTTTTTTGGGACAATCGCCACGGACACTTATGTCCATATTCCGTACTAGCGATAAGGAGCAACTTGACATCGTTTACGGTGGCCTAGTGCCAAATTCAGCCAAAGGCTTGCGATTCACAGTGCTTCCAATGCATTCTTATACCCAAAAGGAACACCGCGTGACTTACGATAAACATTTGCGGATCGAGAACGAAGAAAAAAATTACCTATTTGCTTGAATATGGCAATCGCCAGATGTTCTCGGAGCGTTTATTGTGAAATAAAAGTACTTTACAAATTGTACAGTTTTGCTATTTCCTTTAAAAGTATGGTTTTATATTCATAATTGGGAAGTGCTGTGTTGTGAGATGATGCGTGTTGATATTCCGGGTTCTGCGTCAAGTAACGTTATCACGTAGGTGATGATTGGGTGCATTTTACTACGCTTTATAGTAATGTCCTGGAGATAGGTGGAGAATAACACTAGGTTTGGTGATGTCAGCCTCAGGGGCAGGGCATATGAATTAGTGCCGCCAGGGCAGTCCACCTTGGGCGATGCGGCAGCAGATAAGATTATCACAAGATGGCCACACCCTGGTGCCTGATTTCACATGTGTAAAAAATGAGGAAAATTACGGTAAGGTGCATAGGAACTGTTTGTACGATCGATCAATGTATGCTTAGAAGCACATGCCCGAACACTTGGGAAAATAATAATATTCTTTTAATAGATCCATTTTTTGCTGCTTTCGCTGCAGATGATTTTCTAATGTCTGTTTCTGTATTATTTTTAATGTCTGTATGGTGTGTTTAAAAAAAGATTGGGAAGTACACATAAAGTAATGGGTAATAATTTGTTTATATAGAGAAGTGTAGTGTCTTCCATTAGTATCAATGTTTTCACTTATTTCATCACAAGGAAAAATTTCTTCCAGCCATTCCAAAGTAGTAGACATTTCTGCGTAAAAAGAAATACATATATTATTTGTACTGTACCTAATACAGAAAGTTTACAAATATATAAAATGAATGTTGTCTACTCACTAGTTTGTTGCTAAGTTTTGGTGTTACTGCTGCGTACATGTGCTGCTGATTTTTGCTGTGTAGTTTGTGTGAGGTAATTCTGCTGGAGGCATAATCATTTTGTTTTGGTATATTGCATTATGTTGCATATGTTATGTAATTGGAAGGTTGGTGTGTTATATATACAGTTTGCACTTCATATTTATTATTGAATGTAATGTATCTATGTGGTGCTTTTTGAACATGTTTGGTGTTATTATTGTATGATACAATAATGTAAGATACGGTTATGCTTGAGCTAAAACATGGCGCTGATGCGCAGTGCATTCTGGGGGCACTCAGAGCTATAATGGATATATATTCCATGCCTCAGTGAAAACTGCACTTGCTTTGCTAAAAGACATGCTTTCAATGTTATTCGTTGCTGAGCCTGGTATGCAGGCCTCAGTCAAGGACATTGTGCTGGGAAAGCTGGTTTTGTTATGTCTTGCTCAGGATGAATTATGGAATTGTTTTCCGTGGTGCTTTAGAAGAGGGAAGCTTTGCTCCTTGGGGGTTACTGTCAGTTGACCCGGTCGGCAACCAACAGTCACTCAGCAATGTGCAAGCGCTAGTGCCAGAAGTTTTGAGAAATTGCCACCCCTTTTTGAGGAGGGCATATATGTGAAGCTCTGGAAAGGTCAGGTGGAAAAAACACAAAGGCCTCAGTCGCAGGGGGGACGCCTTATTCCGACCTTCCTGTGGGCTGTTGTGCTCTCTGCCTGACTGTTACCTGGGTCTTTCAGCCGCTTCTGGCAAGATGAGGGATTGAGTTACGCCCAGGGTGATGTATTTTCTCTTGAATTCTCTATCTTTTCTGTGATTTATTTCTGTTTTATCACTTGTTGCTTCTTAGCTATGAATAAATAGCTGTATAAGTGCTCATTATTTTGCTAACTGCGTATCTGGTTGCGAGTTATTGCTCCGTCTACCTGCGTTCAAAGTATTTGCTTTGCTCTGCAAAAGTACTGATGATAAATAACTGTCCGTGCACTCTTGGCGAGCAATACAGATACCTCCTGAATTTTTGTAGTCTTGATAGTGACCGCGTCCATCCGCGGACATGCGAGCGGTCTGTGGGTATCAAAATTAATAGCGGGCGGGGGGGTTTAGTATTTTCTATGTTATATGTCTGTAAACTAAGGGAGTGTTAGTAAACATCTATAATATGTACATTATCTATATCTATATTCAGTGAAAAAAACTTTGTTAAAGGGATGTTATGGTTAAGTTGTGCTCCTAAAAACCTATGAAATTCGGTGAAAAAAACATTGTTAAAGGGACGTTATTGTTAAGTTGTGCTACTAAAAACCTATGAAATTCAGTGAAAAAAACATTGTTAAAGGGACGTTATGGTTAAGTTGCTCTACTAAAAACCTATGAAATTCAATAAAAAAAACGTTGTTAAAGGGATGTTATGGTTTGAAGTAAAACCGAGAAACCCCAGAAATGTGCCAGTTATGGTAAGCTAAGCAACCATAACTCGTGCCACCACTGTGTTTTTGGAAACCTCCTACAGTTAACACCAGTAAAACGTCAGACTATTTTCAAAACATTAGGACACAAAAAATGTTGTAACACACTTGGCAGCATTGTAAATGTAAATCTCTGGCAACATTTTTGCTACAGAGAACTAACTCAAAACATGCCTCAGTCTGCAGATCTCACCTATGCTAACATTTAAAAAAGCATTTGAACTGGTCTGCTTAGTAAAGATGCAAAATCCATCTTAAATACTATTCTAATCCATGAGCTATATGCAGAAAACTCATCTAAGCCTGATGTGAAGGAACAATTAACTTAACAAAATATAAAATGCATGCCTTTAATGCCAACCCTAGCAAGCTGTAGTCAATTCAATGATACACTGTTGAAAAAAAGAAATGCAACCAATACTGCATACCAGCTCCACAGACAAATTAGAAGTGCATGGCATGCCACTACCAATGTCTCAACAAGCCACAGCACAACTAAATAACTTAGATTAATGTATCTCGAACATAGCTGGATTAAAACATGCATTAACTCTGCATCTAAACTGCAGAGTAATTCTAAAACGTAACCTTGACTTACAAGTCAGTGTAGCAATTGATACAGTTGTTGGCTTCCAAACATATCCACATGACAACAACATTCAGTTTGTCAACATCCACTTTGACAAACTTTTAGAAATAAAAAATAAGGCGCACAATAGCATGTTTACTTCTTTTCAAAGACATGTACGTACACACATAACAATTTTCTCTATATCGTGCATATGCTGTCACTATTCACAGATCGCAAAGTCTAACCTTAGATCATGAATTGATTGACATTGGCAGTATCGTCTTTAAAGATGGTATGAGTTACACAGCACTTTCATGTCTGCATTCACTCGATGGTCTATTCCTAGTTACCCTATACCTAAAAAAAAGAAAACTAATGTAAGCAGAACCTACAGCAGATCTCAATGCAATAACACTGAAACAACAAAGAACATCTGCTGCTCCATCAAATAATACAACCACAAAACTGTCTAGTCCAGAAGCAACTGCATGTCCGTCACAGGACAACGAGACAAATGTCTCTTCCCAAAAAACAGCTGCAGGCCTATCAAAGGATGCAGAGGCACAACTCTCTGGTCCATTTAAATTCTGTAACACAACTTGAGTAAATTGCTATGCAAATGTAGCAATCAATCGTCTCTTCCAATTGCCACCAATTGTGCACAACATTTACTTAAACGTCTCGGACCAACACTGTTTGCAACCGTTTGTCCTTCATAGAAATGCCACAAATAAACCTGGCAGCACTTACAGTGTCACTAGTATAAGACAAGAATCAGACTACTGTACAGGAATGGTATCATTCATCATAAACACACATGAAGATCCACACAAATTCCTTATGTACTTACTACAAGTACTAGAAACCAAGAACATCCCTATAAATTAAATCTTCCAGATTTCATACATGTGGAAACATACATGCATTCTCTGCAACCATGTTTCACAAGAGCACATCCCTAATGAACGATTTGTGTATGTATCCATACAAAATTCTGAATCCATTCCATTTCATCAGCTTGTCAGACAATCATTCCAGTGTATACACAAACTCACATGGGAAATATGTGATACTAATAGTTCTAAGGTACAATTCAGATAGTAGCAAAAACAACTGTAAGTTTACACGCTTCACACATGACCAGGTATGTCTTGGCAAAAAACCTTCACAACAGTGGGCATAATCGATCACACTGGTGCCACAACCATTCCAGGACATTATACTGCAAATGTCAAAAAAGAAGAGGTAGGTGTGAATATAACAAGACCTCTGTTACACCAAATTATAGGTTACAAGCACATCTAACAAATGCCCACTTAATATTCCTTCATCCCAAATTTAGTTACTACAGTATAGCACAAAAAACAGTTAGAATACGTCAATATGTATCTAACTACTTAAACAATCCTGTCATTGCCATACACTTCAAATATGCCATCACAGTTCTTGTTACTGCAATACTTCTAGTAAAATCCAATACAATACAAACATGTCAATGTTACAACCAAATCTAAGAAATGCCTACTTAATATTCCTTCACCTCAAATGTACTCACTAAAGTATAGTACAATAAACAGAATATGCTAACTAGTATCTAACTACATGTAAAATACAGTAATAGTACTTTTAAAATCCACGACACTTAGAATACACCAACGGGTATCTAACTACATTGAAAACACCCTTCATTGTAATACACTTCAAATATTCTTACTGCTAAACTTTTTGTAAAGTCCAATATAGTTAGAACACCCAATAGGTATCTAACTGCTTTAAACATTACCTTAATTACAACACACTTCAAACAAACATACTACCACACCTACAATCACATAATTACTGTATGTTTTTTTAAAAATTGGTTTCTTCCCAATGGCCCAATGATTATTTCATGTTAATACAACAACAGTCTAGCACAGACTAATATTGTACTAAACATAGTACAGATAATGTACTATTTATGATGGTCAAAAAGGTAAATCTATATTTAAAAACTGTATGCAATTAAAGGTTTTAAACTATCTTGCTTAATACATTATAAGTCCAGCTTTATTACCATATGAAACCAAGTAACCATATGAATGATTATCTTATTTGTTATCTTTCCAGAGAAACAAATACATATCCCATAACCACTATCCACAATCGTACTACAATCATATATACCATATAGACTTCCATTATATAATTACACCATATTACAAATTCTGTATGATCCCCCTTTAGTGTCTATAATTAGTATACACATATTACTATTGTGTGTGTCACCAGTGGCCAGATTTTTGGGACACTAAAATTGACCACATACTCAGCGGCACCTGCACACCTTTTTTTACCTATAAAACAGCTCCATATCAACTTTATTCCATTCCTCCACCCTTCCAGGCCATTGTTCGACCACCAAACAACCCCAATTGTTTTTTTCCAGAGTTTTTCCTCACCATGCTATGGTCAAATGCTGAGCAACAGCGGGCGTGAAGTTAAGGTGAATTTGGCTGAATTTCCAGGGTTTTGTTACGTTATGTTCTGACCTTAAGGTCCCTGCAACTTAAGTGTTTTTCCTTGAATTCCAAAGGTTTTGTTATTCCATATATAATTGACAGTAATAATGTAGATAATTGAGCAAACAAAGTCGATGTATCATTTGTATAAAGTAAAATAAAAAGAAATTGTGCATCCACATTCCCCTAAATAAAGCTGTTCTTAAGAATCTTTGATTGCATATTTACTTAACTTTTTAAAGTATTTCCATGTATATGTCTTAATAGCTGTTGCTTGCGGCCACGCTCGCATGGATTTTGGTATTTGGTACAATTGTTTTCAAAAGAAACATGAATTGTCTGTTCAAACTACACGAAATATAATTTAAAGGTTGATGTTTAAAGGTAATAAGCAATGTTCATTGCAGACGTTAGTCAGGGCATATCGGTTACAAAACAATGATAGCTGTTCCATTGATGTGCATCTAGACATTTCTTGTGTTGTAATTACAAACAGCATAAATTTCTACAGGGGTATTGCCCCACTCGTATCTGGTATTAACCCCTCCTACTAAGTGGGGATATAATCGAATTCTTTTACAAAACAAAGGAGGAGTCTAATCCCTAATAAACATTAACAATGTCCAAAATGCACGCAATGGTAATACCATGACATTACCTTGTACATTCGTCAATCATACGTATCTGTCCTAAAAAGATGTTCCAAATCACATATTTTAATATTAAAAACACAAGACCCTAACAGAGAAATCTAAAACATTTAAAAAGCATATGCACATGTTACAATACAATATACACAAAGCAAAAAGACACATTTTAAACATTTAAAAAGCACAGGAAACACAAAGTTAGAACCTGAAAACTGAGAACAGTGCCAAATTAATTGTTATTATTCCACACTGTGGTCGTCATAGCCCGACTTATATAAGTTTCTGTCCTTAGTGTTGTGTGTTAACTGGACATTCCTCAGGGGCAATCATATCTCTTGTGCTCTGGAATGGCAGTCCTTTTCCGCTCAAAATTCTATTCTTGGTTTTCCAAAAAGATATTCCCAAATCTGTGGGTGCAACAAAGACAATATAAACATATCAATATGTGGGCGTCACAGGTTTGCATTACTACACCTAGCCCTAGCCCTCAATACCAAAAAAGGGGGAGAAAACAGTAGGAAAATGTGACTATATCTCTACCTGAAAACTGGCGTCCCAAGAGAATAATTATAAGGTTACAACTCCTTAATTCTGTAGACACTGGTCGTCTAGTCCAACAACAGACCCCACCGTTAAACTGTACCAAAACAAAAACAAAATCACAGGGTGCAAAACCCCCAGAACAGACTGTTAGCAAGCATCTACACAGACCTGTTATACAGATCCACACAACATCTCAAAGCAATCTCATGGGGCACCCCGTGTCCCCAACACCTCTGGTCCCTCACCTTAATAGAGCCGTAGAGAAATGTGACATTTCCGATGGATACAAGTGTCTCAAAATTCTTCAAACGATCTCCACTCATTCAGGTAACACCCTGCTGTTGAGCCTCCAAAGTAGATCCTAAACACAAACAGGCACGTATCTATTACAGCCCAATATAACCAGACAAAGCCTTGTTCAAAAGAATAATAATAGGCTCCACTATGGGGTATTGCTCACCTCCCTCAACACACGCTCGTAGTGTGTCTCAGTATCCACTCCCTTCACTGTGGGGAGCAAGCGACTTTGTTGACTCGCATTGTAAGGAACACAAGTTCGAGTGCAGGTACGTCCCGTAAATATGACATCTACTAGTCTTGCGACCGTCGGTTGCCAAGCAACCCACGTATCGCGATCATGTGATATTATCACGTGATGGCTTGTAAACAGACAAAGCCCCAATTCGCTGTAGTTCAAGGTAATCAAAGCCCCTACTGTCCGAACCTGAAAGCTTCCTGCACATGAGTCGCTCAACAGCCACCACTAACCATTTATTTCCAAACACGTGCACCCGTCACGTCTCGAAACAACCGTATCATAGACATCCCAACCTGGGTAAAGACTGCTCCATGTCAACTCCAGTGTACATGTCTAGCCAAAGGGACCCAACACCTTCACAACTCCTGATCCACATAACTACATATGGATCAGAAACGGGGATTGCAAAATCTCACTGAGGTACGGACTGTATCAAGGAAAACAATTGGAAAGTAAGCCCCTTGATCATACCGGGAGCCAGGACATATGAATAAACCCCATCCTTGGAATGGACCAAATGGTCAAAAATCTGAATGCACACAAAACCTGTATCAGAAAAAGTCCCCAGAAATGGTGCACATATGGCATTATGCCTGTCCCAAAATCTGGGTAATTACAAACAGGCAATACAGACAAAGAAAAAATGAAAATGACTTACTTGGCATGTGCAACCTATAAAAAAAGACAATTTGAGTACTTCTTTGTAAACTACATTAGTGATTCTCCCTTCAGGTGCTAGGATTACTAGAGAGTTAGGTGAGCTCACTCTGGAACAGGCCACATAAAACTGCCCATGCTGATTTGTTGATGGCCATGGCGAAACAAACCTTCAAGGGGAACTAAAGTCTTTTGAATTCAAACAGATTTTCTGAAGGTGTAAGAGGTATTCGTGGTATGAACATGAACATCCTCACCTCCTGCCCTTTTCACCTCCTTAGGGATAGAATTTCAAAAAATCCTTCCTTAGTGGGTGCCTACATCCTGAAAACAATGTACCTTCAAAATGTCACGTTCCTAGGTTGAACGGTTTGAGCTGGGATTTGGTGAGTCAATCAGCCAGGACTTCTACTTTAATATATATAGATTGATTAATATGAAGTTACAGTAACTGTGTACCAAGTCTTCACTCACTATATATTAAAATAAATCTTAACAAGACTACTGACCACATATATAGGTACATATGTTTTCTTAAAAAAAAACTGTTTTATAACAAACGACTACCATCAATGCATGCACTGCTAAATGTGGCATAGATTCAGTGGTTACACACGGCATCCACAGTGGATAACCGTGGCTATAATAAAATACATAAGGGTTTGTAGTTGTTTTACACACACTGTATTGAAAGGATCAACTAATGTATTTGATCCATCTATACCGTATGTGTTTTTATTGTCTATTTTCAATACTGAAGAGTTGACCCCGAAAAGGACCGTTTTGGGGGATAGGGAAAAAAGAGGTTTGAACTGGCAAGGGAAAAACATTAGGAATGATACATAAAATAAAGGGAAATGTGTTCTGAAACAGTCTTTCCCAAACTGTCTAGGGTGCCATCTCCCACCTCGATGAAGCTGTGACAGGTTTCAGCAAAAAGTTTGAAAGATCGATTTCAGGCAGGAATGGCTGAGGTTGGGAGTTAGATGGTGAAAATAAGTAGTGATCATATTGGAACACTGTGGCACAGATGATAAATACGTGTGTGCTGATCTTGCTCCATGCTTTGACCTTATGTTTTACATGAGCCTTCCTATACAATTCGTCCACTTCATCCCATGTACATGGACAAGATGGTGAATTACTGTTGAGTTTCCCAAACATAGTGAAGGGCCCCTCTGCAAAACCATACTACAGAAGTTGCACATGACTTCCTGAATCTCATTCTTGCTGTGTTGGTCCTTTACCCAAAAATATTGTCAACTGTCAGCAATTGTATGCTGCGCACATTGCTTTTTCAGTGGAGGTAAAGTTGACCCCACCCACACCACCTCATCATTGCTGCTGGTTGTAGTCATTTTAAAATGCACGACTGTGGAAGAAAAATGAAAACTGTAAAAATAAAGAACACAGAACCAACAAACAAAGATAATAAAACAATGACAATCTGCAAAGCACAAGTCAAAGGGCAAAGTTAAAGGATGAAGAAAGGCAAAAAAAGGAAAAGATAAATGAAGGTACAGCTTTTTAAAATTTTCTGAAGGCTTACAATGAAGTTCAACCATGTAAAGACTAGAGGGGCTATCTGTACTCCTGCCCTCTATATGACAGAGTAGAAGCACAGAGCACCCCATTCAAGTTCTCTATAGGGTAGCTATGGGCAAGCAAACAAGGCTTAAGCTCTCATGAGGTGATACAGGCTGTTAATTACAGTGTAGTCCCCAAGTACCCACAACGGAATGTCCCCACACTAGGTTAGTGATAACACAGTTATTTATATAAATAAGGTTGAAGTTATACACATAATCACAATAACACACTTTGTGCTCAGGCAGTACTATAATGATAAATATATACAGTTTCTTTGTGGTCCCACAATTACTCTTGATTCCATTAAAATGCACCAACTGCTTAAAATTTCAAATGGCACACAAATCAATAGCAACAGGTATCAACCATAGACTTGGGAGGAAACAAGTTGGAAAAACAATTGGCAGAATGCTGTGCCCCGCTACCCAGACACAGTTATGTGTGAGGATCCAACAACCTGGCAACCTGTAAATAAATTATTGACTAACCCAGTCCATATATTGTCTAGCAGAGTCGTATTTCCTTCTACAAAGGTTCTACTACCCCAATGTATCTGGCTTAGCAGAGTTTGATGAGGGGTTGTCGACGGATCCTTCTTGAGTGAACTTCCTTTAAGGCAGAAACCCTGTATCATTGAGATTCCTCGCAGAAAGAGGTAAACAATGTTCTCAAGGCAGCAGCTACGGTACTTGCGGTGCTAGTCGATGATCGGTCGTGGACGTCCTGTGAAGATGAGGCATATGGTACACATCGACGACAATAGTTTGTTTCCGCAAAGATTCAATGAAGAACGTAGGCCCAGCAAGGGTAGTGGGTCATCACCGGTTGACATCAGCGATCGGGTCTCGACCGGGGCTGTCTTTCGGATCTTCATCCGCGTCTTTAAAGACTTTGGGTGGCGGGAAACTGACTGGCGGATTCTCCTTGGTTGGTCCGTGACCTTGACTTTCTCCAGCAGTACAAAGTGGGCGATGGTGATGTGCAAGGGATTCCTTGATTCAAATGTCTTAGGCGATGGAGCGTTGCGCCTCTGGTCGATGATGATGGTCGTCTACAGCGATGGACTTCAATGTCCGGGCCTTCACTTCAGATTCCTCGGTGGTCCCCATCTCTGGTCGGCAGCCTTTCGATGACTGATTTCCAGGGAGATTTGGTGAAGGTTAGCTGGTGCATGATGTTCCCTCATAGCTCGGGAAGAGGTCTCCTAAGCAGGTCATCTCTTGGATCAGTTCTTGGAGACACAACAGTTCTCAAATGGTGTCGATGGAAAGCAGCAACAAAGCCTTCTTCTTCCAGCTGGGCTTCAAGGTAAGCATCAAGTTTCATCTTGAGTTTATGAACAATTCCAGTAAGTGAGAGGTCCCCAGATATACTGTTCTGTCTCTCATTCACACTGCTGGGCCATGCTCTGCAGCCAAACATTCAGAAGGGCATTCATGCAGGCAGACAGCCAATCAAGCTCACAGTGCATTCAGACCATTCTTCTCCATTCAGACACTCACAACATGGAATGTGGATTGGGACAAGTACCCAGCCATTCAGCACTCCACACTGCATTCATACCAGTTTCGGGCAGGGCTGTCTCAGTCATTGTGTCATACAGCAGAAACCAGACACCCATAACATGAAATGTATATTGGTCACATACTCCATTCACCTAGGTCCCAACCCAAGAGTGTACTCACAACATACAGCCATTGGGAAGGCTCTAGCCAATCTGGCCAGGACTTCCCCACAATACCATATATGGAACTTCCACACAATGGACAGTCAGGGGAAGGGGCAGAGTTGGGCTTCTCAGGACTTTGGGAAAACAAGGTAACAGGCAATGTTACACGAGCAAAACTTTCTAATGATGCACATGGTGTTCCTTTCGTGAGAAGATATGGATCCTTTGCGCTTTCAAGCGCAACGCTTTTGCTTCAGCACCTTGTTACATGGTGCAGCCAAAGGGCAGATTGGCCCATGTCGATTGTCCCACATAACGGTTATGCAATAAGCACCATTTATGGTTATTCACCAATCTTGATAGAAGAATCCATCCAACGGTAGCTGGAAACTATGACATACGCAGAGCGTTACAATATATCTGTGTAGATAACAGAATACACATTTATTTTTAGTAGTTGTTCTGTAATTGACTATAACAAGAAACTGTATAATTCAGAACCGGATGAAACCTAATCAAAAACACAAACCACACATAATGAACACACACATACCAACATGGGAGAGTATTTGAGACCACAACGTGCATGAAAGGTTAGCACTGTGAAGTAGGTATAGCTACCAAAGGGATGGAGAACCAGATGGAGATGGAGAACTACAGACAGATGGCATTATAACACAACTGGGAAGATTAGTGATAGAAGAGCAATCCAACTGCCCACGGAAAATGTTCAACCCCCTGCCCATCCCCCACTCCTACTTTATGGTGCACAAGGATGCAACAGTGACAGCACACCCAGATATTCCACAGGATAATGCGGTTTAGATATCACTAGTCTGCATAAAGGTTGTTGCTGCTGGTCGTCGATGAATAATCATCACAATATGCTCCAGATAACAAACCATAACAGGGCCAGTAAGCAATACTGCCAAAAAATCAAACCTCTATTCACTCCTCTTTAAACTTTACAAAAATAACTATCGTTACTAGACAGATAAACAAACTATGAGTTACGCACTCAGTTTTTTATACATACTGCGCAGCATACATATAATTCAACATAACACAACATACTGTGTTCATTATTTTCATCAAATTGCAAATTCGCACGTCGCTGAATTATTCATTAGGCATACAGCACACATGCCATTCTTAATTGCAAAAATATTATGAGCAGTTGAACTTAATTAATGTCAGGAAGTTCCATTCTCTCTGTGTCATGCTGAGTAACCGCTCCGAACAACAGATCGCAGAAATGGAAACTACATGTTCATATGTCCACTTTCAATATAGTACATGTTATCATTTTTGAGGGTATTCAACACCTTGGGCCTCATTACGACCCAGGCGTTAAGGGTTAACGCCGTCGTTAACCCTTAACGCCTATTCTGATTTTAACGGCTGCTTTTAGCAGCCGTTAAAATCCATGGCGCTAACCTGCCATGATGCTAATTACGCCACCGTAATTTACGGTGGCGTAATTAGCGCCTTCTCCACTCCCATTATGCCCTATGGGGCAAAAATGGGAATGGGGAAGGGAAAATGGGGATTTACCGCCCCACTCACCTTGGAATGGGGCGGTAAATCCACCATCCACCTTACACCATGGTGGTAAAGTTGGCGCAATTAGCGCCTGGGTTGTAATGACCCCCCTTGTGTTGCTGACTTTCCCTCAAGGACAAATAACAATAGCAGCTTGTTTACAGTCATTAAAGCCAGAGACTGGTAGGTTTCGATTTTGTGAAAGAATGCCACAAAAATAAGGCAACCCAGACAAGAGGTATCAGTGTGGCTGGATGTATTCTTCCGTTCCCACGTGCACCAGCCCACAAGCTATCCTGGTGCATTCTGTAGTGATGTAGTAGTAGGCTTAGCATATTATTGTACTTTTCACAATGTAACTTATGAGAGAGCTGACCCTCACTCCACGGAGAGATGAGCCCAGCTGACCCACGTGGGAATCGACAGACGGCTTTGAAACAAACCAATTGTAGACTGGCATCCCCTATGGAGCATGTTCATGCATATGATCTAACCAATCAACATTGCGGGTTCAGACACTATATGTGATGTCATTACTCATGCTGTGGCCTCTCAAAAGGCAACAACATTCATTCTGGAGTCTGAACGTTCTTCAACAGCAGAGACCTTTGCTGATATTTTTGGTATTCGGTACAATTAAACCTTGTTATGCTTGCAAGCTATCTCTTGGTTTCTTTCACTAGAGGGTGGTATTAATTCTGTTTTTAGCGTAACAGGGGACAACCTTCAATTGCATGCTGCTTACCATAATTCATGCATGTCCATTCATACTCCCTTGCGCATCTGAGGCAGCCCTCTCTTCCTTCCTGCGAGACAGGTGGCACTGGGTGTCCATACCAAATAAGTTACATTCATGCTCTGACTAGACGTTGTGCCAATCGGCCGTGCTAGTGCATTGGGTAAGCAAGGAGGAGTATTAGACAATTTTTCAGAGTCGCTTTCTAACTTTCTAGTCCAGCCCTGAGAAGTGGGTAGCCTTTTGCTCAACATTGCATTGGAGTAGTGTGTGAAACTGCACGATTGCGCCGGTGCAGCAAGAAGCGGTTCTTCTTGTTAAGGCTGTTGCAAGTGAAAAAGAGGCCTGAGGCGATGAAAAATTGGTTCCCCCTATTCGAGTAGGATGTACCCTAGGCGGCATATTCGTTTTCAAAAGGTGAGAATAGCTGGGGAGCGCAGGCTAACCCAGGCAACATCGAATACCTTCATGGGATATCCGTGCGTAAACAGTATTTCTTGTGCCGTTCCGAAATCGTCAAGTGATGGAAGGGCTTTATCCATGTATCCAATTGGAAACACGGGATAGATTTTATGTCTGCAAGGACATGCTTTTTACCCCTTTCAATTACCCTTGCATCACACTTATTGTCCATGGGACGCACCTTGACCTTGTATATATATAAAACATATACCTTATTGTAATGACTTATTGCATCTGCTACTGCAAGACTGTTAGGACAGTTTTTCTGGAGTCCAAATAAGGGCTTAGTAAAAACATTCCACTGAGGCAGTTCAATACTCCAATATTAGTATAATGCTGTACCACCTCTGTTCTGCTTAGCGTAGACAGAGCAGCTAGCTAGGAGGGAGAGAGGGCTGTAAAATCAGTTCAAATGAAATTGCAATGGATACATTTTGGGGGAAATAAGTACATTACATATAACCACATTTATATAAACATAACACTATTTTGAAGGTACACAGACCAAAGCATGTAACCTTATTCGAAACACCGAACAGGAGTTCTTGGGAAGTCGAAACCAATAGTTATTTTTAGATTACCAACAACTCGGCTGAACTCTTTTAAATCGGCAAGGAGCTGGCCAATCCTAAAGCAGTCTCTACCTCTCCTGTCCCCTCCCAGGCCCTATGCACAGCTCTGGCTTCTCATTTCATCTCTAAAACCTCGGACATCCTGTCCACCCTCTTGTCCTCTACGCCTTCTCCGTTTACTCTCTTCTCTACCTCAGGCACCCCTGCGGCTGCCTCTCCTCCCTCTTTCTCTTCCTTTCCCCGTTTCTCCCCTGATGAGATTTCTAAACAAGTCTGATCTACAAAAGTCTTGTCAAAACACGTTTTCCCCTTCACTTCCAAAACCATCAAGGAACCCAGTGACACCCTTGCTCCTGCCTTGGCCGACTTCTGCAATCACTCCTTCACCACTGGCCATACTAGCCGGCCTCCCTTGGCCCTCTTCCTGCTCTGACCTGTGAGGCCAAGAACCTCTGGGTCATCTTTGACTCCACACTCACCTTTTCTCCTCACATTCTGACATCTCTAAGAAGACAAACTGCCAAGTTCCCTTCCTCAGAGGTATTCTTCCTTTCCTCACCTTCCCCCCGAAGCTCAATGTCTCAAGAGCTCTAGTTCTCTCTAGGCTGGACTACTGCAACAGCCTTTTTCTAAATCTGCCTGTTTCTACTCTCCACCCTCTGCAACTCATCCAGAACAGGACTTCGGGACTTGTCCTTGGCCTCAAGCCCAGGGATTGTATCTCTCCAGCCCCGAAATCCCTTCATTGACTTCCAGTGGCTGCAAGGATCAAATTCAAGACCATCTGCATTGACCACAAGCCCTCTGGGGCCGGGCTCATCTCTACCTCCAACTTTTTCTTCAGAAATATCTTCCTATTCAAACACTTTGCTCCTCCTCCAACAACTGCCACAGGGTTGGTGGTAGGTTTCTTTGTTCAGCTGGGGCCTCCCTCTGGAACATCCTCCCTGCCTCTATGAAAAATGAGCAGAACCCTTTCCCCTGCACTTGCGCATTCTCAATGTCACTTGGCATAGTAAGATCGTTTGTCTCTGTCCCCCTCCCTTACCTGTCACGCCGTGAAACACTTGTGTATAGGCATGTTATAAATGTCATATCATATCATATGATATCATTTCCAGGGTAGTAGACCATATACGTTGTACTGTGAAGCTCAGCATTAATTCAGATAGTCTAATGAACTGGACAATACATTTGTCCGATCTAGTGATACTCATATACGAGGCACAGTATAAACCTGTAACTTTTATTCAGGATAACATAGTCATTCTAAAAGCAAATGAAAGGCAGGTGTAACCTAAGACTATTTTTGTGTCTGTCTAAAACAGATCATAAAAAGCAAAACCCAGTGTTAGACTGTATGAATCACACAAAGATGTTCGATGTAGGTAAAACGTAAGGCAGACTTTTTCTTGACAGGCTAACAGCAAGTCAGGAGAAGCAAAACCCAGATGGGGGACACTTATACAATGATCCTAACATAGGCCATCAGTGCAAGTGCCGTGGATTGCATGTGTTGATAGGGGTTTGGGTCTAGCAGAGGGTTTGACAGACACCAAGCCTCAGTGTACCTTTCACAGATATTAAATAACATTTTTGCGTATCACTCTTTCTCACACCCAAATGGCCAGTGCAGCAGCACCGATGTGGTAGGGCAATTTGCTTGTTAAAAATGGTACCACAGACATGTGTATTTTCATCAGAGACTAAGGGCCTCATTACACGGTAGCTGGTAAGGGTTTACCGGTACCGGTACTTTACCGGTACCGTAAACCCTTACCGCCTTACTATGAGGTCCCTTTGCGGGTTGGGGAATTTAACGCCTGCTTTTTGCAGGCATTAAAAACCAACCCACAAAGGGTCCAGGGAGCTAATTACGGTACCACAATTTGCGGTACCTTAATTAGGGCCTTCCACATTCCCATAGAGCCCTATGTGGCAAAAATGGGAATGGGGAAGGGCAATGGCGGAAGGGGGAATTACCGGCCCACCAACCTTGGAATAGGGCGGTAATTCCCCTTTCCACCAACCTTGGAATAGGGCGGTAATTCCCCTTTCCACCAAGGCGGTGCCGGTATTTTACCGGCATGGACCAAGGTGCTAGTAGCACCTTGGTCCACCGCCATTAGTGTAATGAGGCCCTAAGTATTAGTACCCTGCGAGGGTCAACCAGAATATAACACACATTTTGATTGGCCCTTGCCAGGGCTTTACCCGACCGGAAATCCCTCACCAGTATTCCTTGCCATTGTTCCCAGTAAGGGACGTGGCAGCCCCTCAGCCAATGAGGAGGTTTGAAACAGGGCCATCCCCGCTCCAAGCCTCCACATGGCTGGAGGCTGCCATCCTCCCCCGCCGGGATTCAGGTAAGTGTATTATTTTTTTCCTCCACCATCCCCTGCAAACAATCCCCTCCCTGCCCTCCCAAACCCACTTACCTTCTTATTTCTCATTTTCCCTGGAGCGAACGCACTGGGAACACTTCTGTGCCCAGCATGTCCACTCCCGATGGCTGCCATGGAAAGGGAAAACAAACTCTGTTTTCCCTTCCCCAGGGGCCAATTTCTTTGACATTTCTTTTTTTTTTCTGTTCCGAAAACGCTGCAGCGTTTCGGAACAGAAAAAATGCTATTAGTACCCTGGTCTTGCGGGCCGAGGTATTAATAGCAATAAGCCCCTCACCCCAGGTTAACTATGGGTCCCGGGGCATTACCTGACTTGGTAATGCCCCGCGGCTCAGGGCTTGTTGCTTAAATATAAATGAAGAAAAGGTAAAAGGTATACATTAATGCATCTAAACCATATTTTATTGGTGTAAATAAATACTTTGTAATACATTATCTAGCATTGAAAATGCAATCGTAATACCATTCGGTTGTTTAAGTATAATGTTCAAACATTGGGGTATATATATATAAAATGTTATTGTGAGCAGATTTTGAAGACAGCTGCAAATCATTTAAATCTGAAAGTCAACCTTTCAACAAGTTCCGATTTTGGTGGACAAGGCTTTGCAATGTTTTGTGGCATTATATGTGTCCTAGGAACAAAATCAGTATCCAGTCCATGAGTATGTATGGCCAACACCGTCAATGTCAGATCTTTCACAAATTCAAATTACATTTCCAGGTATTTTGGCTTGGCCAACAGCAGAAAAAAGAAAGTCTCCCAAATTTAGGAGACAACTACAGGGCACTATTAAGGCTAACAATACAATGGTTTGTTCAGTGTCCAAAGTAATTAATTTCTTGAACATAATTTTTTCATTAACAAGGCAAGTAGTACAAAAAGCATAATACATGTTATCTAGAATTCAGTCTCAAGGTGTGTGCGGGTTATCTTATAAACATAATATTTTCATCATGAAATATTTAACAGAAGAAGTATTTAGCAAAATAGAGGATACATCACAATAAATGCATCTTACATAGGACACTTAAAAAAAGCACAAGTAAATTTAAGTAAAACACTACTGTTTCATTCAATGAGCTTTGTTGTACTGGAGAAGAACAATACAGTCCAGTGTTTGTATTTGTATTTGTTTATTATTTATATTGTGCACCAAATCCTGAGGTATCTGGGTGCTGGAAAACTTAGTAGTTACAAACATAGAGATACATAATCAGAATGACAGTTTAACAGACCAGCGGTTACAGATGGGTCTGACAACAGGAAGTAACATTTACAGATAAGTGCAGTGGATTAAGTGAACATACAGTGGACGACCAGGGGTGGCAGCAAAGGCAGATGACTGGATGAGGACTTGGGTGTCGTCAGCATAGTTAGTGTAGATGACACCCATGTTGTCCAGGCAATCGAAGAGGAGGTTCGTGAATATATTATAAAGCGTGGGTGACACGCAGGATCCTTGAGGGACTCCACAGTGTATAGGGCTTGGGTCTGCTGAGGGTGTAAAAACTCTGGTGGTTCGATGTGAAAGGAAGGCATTGATCCAATTGGATGCGTTGGTGGAGAAGGCTGCTGCTGTGGTAAGGTGTCCCGTTAGGAATTGATGGTCAACTAGATCGAAGGCCGCAGACAAGTCTAGGAGCAGGAGGATCCCTAGCTTGCCTTTGTCCTTCACCTTGTCCATCTGGATGTTCAAGTCCAGGAGAGCTGTCTCAGTGCCATGTGTCGACCTAAAGCCAGATTGTCGAAAGGCAAGTAAGTTGTTTTCTTCTAAATGCTTCTGGATTCTCTATAGAGTATTTTTAAAAGGAAGGGGGCGGTAGTACTAGGCCTGTAGTTTGTCGGAATATTCAGATCTAGGTTAGGTTTTTTTTTAAGAGAGGCAAGACCCAAGCCTCCTTAAGATTGTTGGCACTTGACTAGTTTTGAATGACGAGTTTATCAGTGAGGCGATGAAAGGGGACAGGTCTTTAGCTCCTTCCTTAATGATGGGGGCTGGGCAAATGTCTCCTTGGCAATGAGAAGGTTTCAGGCGTTTAATAATGTCTTCCGCTAGCTTAGGTGTTACTTGCGAGAATGCAAAAGGTGGGCAAGGAGGGCGTCTTTTGTCTGATGCCAGTTTAAGGCGAGGGCAGCTCGAGAGGCTATTCTTTTTAGCTTCAATCTTATTTTGTAATAATGTGATTTTATCAGTTTATCAGTTTTTATCAGAGCTTGCTGGATTTTGGCGCACCAGGTTGCATCTTTAGTGCAGTCCTCAGAAGGGGCTGCTGGGGATTCCAGCTCCTTTAGGATACTAAAGAGCTCCATGGTACTTGATTTGGCGTTGTTGATTCTGGTGTTATATGCCCCTTTTTTAGTCGATAAGATGGCTGTTTTATAGGTTGTAGCTGCTGTAGTGAACACGATTTTATTCTGGCTGGTGGGTGATTTGCACCAAGTGGTTTCTGCCATCCTTTTAGTATTCCTTAGGATTTTTAAATCAGGCGTGAACCACTTATTGAGGTCGGCGATTGGTTTGGCTTTTATTAGTTTGATTGGTGCATCTGTGTTTAAGGCAGATTCAAGTGTCGTATTGTAGAGGTCAATTAACTTATTGGAGTCCAGATTCTTGTATTTGGACGCGTTCAAGATATCGTTGATAAGTGGCCGGAGACTGAAGATTGTGATGACCGACAGTTTCTGGATAAGGTAGGAGGAGCGAGGGTGATGATGGGGGTGTGGGTCCTTGGATTGAGGATGAGATGAAGTGGTGGTCAGACCAAGCTTCTTGTTCGTTCTATTGAATTGTAATGGAACAGTTCAGGTCAGACACCCAGTCCAAAATACGGCCTTTGCTGTGCATCGATTCTGTGTTTGAAACCCAAATGGGTGATAGAGTTTTTCAAGGCTAGGGCATGTGTGTCTGTAGGGTCCTGTAAGCCTAAATTGTGGTCTCCCAGGAGGATGGTTTGGGAGCCAGGTTTGGTGTTGGTGGAGAGGACGTTGTTGATGTCTTCATCAAAGGAAGAGATCGGGCCTGGTGGACGGTATATGAGATGCATAAGGATAGTTTGATTGGGTGAGAGTGTGATTTTGACTGATAGGAGATCAGAGATCAGCAGATAGAATGCTGGTTTGGGAGGTGACTTTGAGGCCCAAGAGAGTTTTTGTGATGAATGCCACTCACCGTCCTTTGCCTGAATTCCTGTCAGCTCTGATAATGGTATTATATCCCTCTGGCCAGGTGATTTCTGGGTCTTCTGCTTGATGGAGCCAGGTTTAGGTGATGGCCAGGAAGTCCAGGCTGTTGGCTGTGATCAGGTCAGCAATATCAAGGGTGTGGGCTACTAGTGAGTGAGCATTGATAAATGCACCTTTGATAGTGTGTAGCAGGGGTGTGGGTGTAAGTCCTCCTCTGCTCGGGTTAGTCGAGGATGCTGGGGAGTTTGTGGGTTGAAGAGTTATGAGGGCGGAGGTGGGGGCTGATAGTTTTGTGAATTTGGGCGTTGCTGTTGAGCAGGAGGTTGGGCAGTGCTTTTTGGAGTTGGGCTGGGAGCATTAACTGGCTGTCCTTGTGGTAATGTTATGGTTAGCGAAACGAGAGCCTAGTGTTAGGTTTCTAATATCGACGGGACATGGGATAGGTGGGGTGGGAGGTTCTCCGAAGTGCTGTATCCATTTAAGAGGGCTGAGCGAGGGACTGGCTACAATCCTACTGAGGGTGTCATCTGTAGAGATGATTTTGTTACTAGGTTGGATAGGTAGGATGAGGTTAGTTGGTGTGAGGGTGTTGAATAGTGGTAAGAATGAGGCCATGGCAAGGGTAACTCTGTGGAAGGTGGCCATAGTGTTATGGATCAAGAAGGTTGGTGAGGATCAGCACAATGACTGGTGCTTGAAGTAATTAATATAACATGGCAATTAGAAGTTACAATAAGGCAAGATGGACAGATGAGGATTGGCAGAATATCTAGTACAGTAAAGTAATTAAGGTATTACAGCAATACGGTTAGGCTCAGATGAGGGTCGGCACAGTGACTAGTACATCGAGGGGGTCACTATTAATATAAGAAGACAATGGCAGTGTATAGTTAGGTCAGGTGGGCCGATGGGGGGCAGATGACAATTGGCACAGTATATAATACAGTAAAGTAATTAAAGTATCACAGCAATACAGTTAGGCTCAGATGAGGATCGGCACAATGTACGGTACAGTCTAGATGATTGGAAAAACATGGCAATACAACTAGGTGGGGTGTGCAGGTAAGGCACAGTGACTATTACATCGAGGCAGTTAAATAGCGCGCAAGACAGTTAAGCAGTGTACGGGTCAGAGAGTAGGGTCTGGCGCGTAGTAGAGAGGCTTTACAATCAATAATAGTAGAAAGAAGCTAATGGTGAACAGGGTCAATCCCAAGAGGTAATTGGTATGATTTGCTAAGTAAATTAGGCAGTGCGTCAGCTGATGAGGACTGACACAATGGACAGAGGCTTAGTAATCAGTTACGGAAAAGGCAGTTGTACAGTACAGGGTGCCGTGTTGGTGACAAGTGGCACACAGGATTGGGCATGAATCACAATGCAATGTATGTGATCAGACACGCTGTCCTTTGAAGTGGGCCTTCGGACATGGACCCAGCTCACGCCGTTCCGGTGTTGGTGCCGGATGTATGAGCTGTAGTTGGATCTTCATTGCGGCCAATCAGGTGCAGTGTGTTCGTTGCTAGGAAACATGTAATCAGAGTATTGCACGTCGGATGCCGCCATTTTAGGCTCCCTCGAGGCGATCCGAGCCCTGCAGATGCAGTGGGCACATCAAAGATTCTGAAGGGGTGGTCGGGCCAGTTTGGGATACCACAGCATGTGCAAGGTGGCAGATTAATTTAAGGAGTTTACCCTCAAAGTGTGGCTGAAGTGGGATGACGTAGCTGCTCCTCCATGAGTCATCACTAGCAGCAGGGGCTCCTGCCCACGCTAGCTGCTTCGGGGGAATGGACAGGCGTAGACAGGCATGCTGTCCTTTGAAGTGGTCCTTCGAACGTGGACACGGCTCATGCCTTCCAGTATTGGTGTCCAATGTATGAGCTGTAGCTGGAGCTCCATTGCGGCCAATCAGGTTCAGTGCCTTATTTGCTAGGCAACGTGTAATCAGAATATCGCACATCGGGGTGCTGCCATTTTAGGCTTCCTCTAGGCGATCCGTGCCCAGCAGATGCAGTGGGCACATCAAATATTCTGTAGGGGTGGCTGGGCTAGTGTGGGATAGCACAACATGTGCAAGGAGGCAGATTCATTTAAGGAGCTTACCCCCAAAGTATGGCTGAAGCGGGACGATGTAGCTGCTCCTCCATGAGTCCGCACTAGCAGCAGGGGCTCCTGCCCACGGTAGCTGCTTTGGTGCAATGGGCAGGAAAAGACAGGTGCGCTGTCCTTTGAAGTGGTCCTTTGAACGTGGACCCGGCTCACGCCTTCTGGTGTTGGTGCCGGATGTATGAGCTCTAGCTGGCCAATCAGGTGCAGTGTGTTTGTTGCTTGGCAATGTGTAATCAGATATCGCACATCGGGATGCTGCTCCTTGTACACTATGCGTTTCAGGCAGAGCCCTTCATCAGGTGTAGGTGGTAAGGTCGATTTCTATAAAATAAGTGAAAACTAAGTCACATGTCTATAGTGTGTTTTTAGAATTTAAATATGAATTCACAAATCAACTGACTCACACTGAATCAATATTGATTAATATTTTAGATGAACGGTTTACATGATTTAAGTATCTGTGTTTTGCAGGCTCCCAGAGATGTGATCTCGATTGCTAAACTGGCAGAGTAGCTGTGTATGGAAGCATACGTATTCTGGGTGTCCATGTGTCCTGTGAAACAGATTGTGTGGATTACTTTATACTCACTAAGCTTTTAAATGTTCACTCATCATGTAATCAGCAGGAACTGCTTCAATATATAATAATATGTGTTTACTATCGATGAAGAGTAAAGTACTCAGAGTTTCTAACAGTTGTTCCGAGCTGACATGGCGTCTTCCGTGTCCGTCGCAGGTTGTCTTGGCAACTGCGACTCTCTTGCACTTTGCGTAAATCAACTTAGCGTCCATCAGAGGTTGTCATGGAGACCTTGACGTTTGCATATACACTCGGTTTTTCTTAAGCCGTGCAAATGTTTTAATTGTAACTTCAATCAAGTGGTGTGTTCCTATATTATGGTAGTGTGTCAGACCACAAATGTGATGTGAATAAAAGCAGGTACTGCCGAGTGAAATGCACATAAGCCGAAAGTGGTGCTGAAACTAAATTGGAATGATGCATTGTTGATATAGATTGTATGTGTTTTCTGACTCTCCCTGTGGATGCTGGCTCGTGAACAAAACTGAATGCATTTGCGAAACAAAAGTAGGGTCAACAGCTTGACCCTACAATTGTTTGTGTTCAGAATAGCCATCCTGATAGCTGTTTGTTGTCAAATTGTTTCACCCATATGATTTTATTCAGACACCTATGTCAATGGATTAACAATAAAAACAAAAATAACATAGCACAGTTACAAGTATTCAGTTAGAAATGACAGCTGAGATCCCAATCTACATTCATTCCTTTCGGTACCATTGAGTCAAGGCAATTGTAGTATTGCATATTTCCTTTCTTACCCCATGAAGCTCCGCCACAAGCGTAACTCCTGGATACATCAGCTGTGAGTGTTCTGTGCTCAGAACACTGACTGTGTGTCTACGTAATGGAACACTGCAGTGGTTTCAAATGACAAGAGAAACGTTGGAGCTGCAGTCAGTGGGGCCCCATATATTCCAGCATATTTATATTCATATTATACCTTATATATATATATATAACCAATAAAGGTATTCATAAAATAACTTATAGTCTCTCCTTCCTTACCTCACCCACTACAAGTGGCGTCGAGGATTTATCTGGGCCCCACCGCTTCATCGGCTGTCTTGGAGCGTCGTGTCGGCCTGTGCAGGTATGTGATAACGCTGCTGCCGCTCCACTCAGTCAAGCTTTCCAGACCCTCTTCACCTCTGCTTGATGCTCCGTTCGTGTGAACGTTGCAGCGTCCATCAATCAAGTAAGTGCCCTGGCCGTGGCTGACCCACACACCCAGCCTGCAAATCCATATATCTGTCTTGTTTCTGCCGGATGAAAATATCCATGCCTCTCGTCGCTCTCACGTTGCCCTGCATGTATATTACTATATTACACGGTATATGAGCCCCGCATTACCTGCTGCATGTTGTAAGGGGTAATGACAAAGGGAATGAAATGTACTAATGTAATCAAACAAGGACAAACAAAGACACACGCCTACAGTGTCTATCAAGCCTCTCAGCTCCTCCACAACATATACCACCAGCAAGTCAAGCACTGCACAATATATCTGTGATCAGAGTGGAATGATAAAGACAAGCATGTTTTTTCGGACTACAGTCTAATCAGTCATAATCAACACTAATGTATGCACAAGTCTTGATGACAAGGATAATAGTGCAAGTTACCTTTCATTAATATAAATATATACAGTGAATAAATAAAGAGCAATGCTGTTTTTCTGTTAATCTTCAGCCCCTTTGAGTTCCCAAAATCAGATATTTTCAAAATTTCAGTTTTCTGTCATCAAACAGAGATCTACAGAAGGTGGAAACGTGTCTTTCAATAGCGTACCTCCACCCATGTTTTTCTTCTCAGAAGTTGCGGAGCCAGCGATACCGTGAAAAAGATGGTTCAAATCATTCAAGCACTATGCCGGTGTTGTGTGTGGTCAAAATTGCAGTGTGGAGAAACAGAAATCCTTATTACTACACTGTCTAGGCCCAGCTGGGACAGAAAAGTTTGAAGACTTACCAGAACTACCTCCTGATGAAGATGTTGACTTAAATGAATATGAACGCTCAGTAAAGAAAATGAGCAAACACTATATAAAGAAGTTAAGTACAATTTTAGAACACTAAACATTCGGAAAGAGAGTTCAAGAGGAGGGCGAAAGCGTGGAACAATACATAACTAGTCTAAGAAAATTAGCTAAAACATGCAATTTGAATGTACAGTTGAATGAAAGACTAAGGGATCAATCCATGTTAGAGTGTAGAATCAGTAAAGTGAGAGAAAGGTTATGGGCAGAAAATGATCCAACTTTGGACACTGTTTTACGTGTAGCTAAGGAAGTTGAACACACTGAGAAATGTGTCAAAGAATTGGAAAACAGATTACAAACAGTTGAAATAAAGCATGACATTCCTAAAGACAATATCACAATGACCAATGCTAATAAGAATGGCAAATCCATAAGTCATGTAGCAGAAATTACAAGTCGAAGAAGCAAACCAGAGAGGGCTTGCAGACAAACTTGGAATGAAGATAGGAAGAACAAAATAACTATTAAAACGCCAAGTAATAGTGTGAGAAGGAAGAGTCCAAGCAGGGGAAGAAATTATTCTAGGAGAATTAACACAGAGAGGTGTTTCAGATGCGATGGCACAGATCATTGGGCGGATAACCCAGAGTGTCCTGCTCTCAAAATTATTTGCGGAAAATGCAAAGGCAAGGACATTATGCCTGGTGTTGTAGAATACAAAATACATCTACAAACTGAATAGGGAACGATAACTACAGTGATGAAGACGGGGAAGAATGTGTATTCGTCATAACAGATGAAGAAAATGAAGAAGAAATGGAAAGTCCGAAGGCCACAGTGTGTTTCGATGGGATTAACATGCACATGATGATTGATTCTGGGGCTAAATATACTCTTGTGCCACAGAATCTGTGGAACAGGCAGAAACATGAATATTTACATGAGCCAGGCATAAGACCCTGAGCCTATGGAGGAGTTAAAATAGATGTCATCGGGTGGTTCAGGGGCACGCTTAAATTCAAGGAGAGGAAAGTGAACGACAAAATATACATTATCAAAGCAGGAAGAATGCCTTTGTTGAGTTGGACTCATCAGAGCAAACACAAGGTGAAATTAGATGCTGCATCCAGTGAATTGGTATTATCGGTTGAAAATGGTACAATGAAATTCCAAGAGGCCAAGAGGACCACAAATATTGATGAAGTAATTAAAGGTGTTTTCAGAAATGAAATTGGGTGTCTTCGTGGATTTGTCCATGAAATCAAGATGAAACCGGATTATACTCCTGTGGCACAAAAGTTACGCAACATTCCACTTTCCATGAGAGAAGAGGTGAGGAAGGAGATTAAAATGCTAGAAGACCTGGGAATTATTGAAATAATAGATGCCAGCGAGTGGGTTTCGCCCTAGTTGTCCTCAGAAAACAATCTGGAAATCTGAGAATATGTGTGGACATGAGAGAACTCAATAAGTGTATGGTCCCTGACCGGCATCCACTCCCAAATATACAAGAGATTGTTTCCACCATTGGCCCGTTGAGATATTTTTCCACTCTTGACCTAACTTCAGCATACCACCAAGTGAAATTACATAAAGAATCTAAGAAAATGACAGCGTTTATTACGCCAGATGGATTGTACCAATACAAGAGACTACCTTTTGGGTTGATATCGGCTGCCTCAGTCTTTCAAAGGATCATGCACAAACATTTTGAAGGAGATCAAGGCATCATCTGTTTTCAAGATGATATTTTGGTGCATGCTATTGATCAGAAGGTACATGACGAGAGGTTACAACATGTTTACAAGAAATTATATGAGGCAGGCATGACTCTCTGTAGAGAAAAATGTAATATCAACCGTAATGAAATTGAATATCTTGGGCATACAATATCTGCTGAAGGCATACGACCAAAGAAGCAGTTGGCCAATGCTATAAAAGACATGCCGAGACCCAAGTCAAAGGAAGAAGTACGCACTTTTATTGGGATGGCGGAATACTATTTGAAATTCATAAGAGATTTTGCTCTTCATACTATTCCACTCCGTGAACTTTTAAAGGAGAAAAACTTTGGGTGGAATGTAGAATGTGAAGAGGAATTTCTAATGATCAAATTAGAATTGAGCAGAGCACCACAGAGAAGTGGCAAGAAAACTATAATTACAACAGATGCTAGTAATTTAGGTCTTGGAGCTGTTATCACCCAGGAGGTTGATGGAAAAGAACTTTTGATTGCTTTTGCATCAAGATTGCTAAAAGGTGCAGAGATATCATATTCTGCTATAGAGAAAGAGATATTGGCTATCAAATGGGCGACAGAAAAAATCTGAAATTTCATTTGGCGAGTGGAGGTGGAAATACGCACTGACCATAAACCGTTAATACATGTCATCATGAATAAAGGATTAGATAACGTTTCCAACTGCATAAAAAGATGGGTCATACTTTTACAAGAGTACAATTGCACAGTACGATATGTGCTAGGGGTAAGAAATCGTGCTGCTGATTGCCTATCACGTCTCATCAATATTTCTGAGATGGATGAGGGAAATGAGACTCATTCAGAAGTTGTCCTAAATATAGAGACACTGTCCATATCTAAGACAGAATGGGAAAAAGCAGAGAGACAAGATGCCCCTATGATGTTTTGAAACAAATTGTTCAAAGTAAAGAATCTCTGAAGAAAACAAAATTTGAAGAACTTAATCTCATGGATTATTGGAGAGTTGCAGACAAACTCAACGTGGAGAATGACAGAGTCATGAGAAGTGACCGAATGATTCCGCCTGCAAGTTTATGACAAAAAATTGTAGAATTGGGTCACGAGGGTCATCAAGGGATAATGAAGATGAAACAAAGGATACGTGATGTCTTTTGGTGGCCAGGATGTGACCTACAAATCGAGAGAGTCATCCAAGACTGTATCCTTTGCAATGAAAGTGATGGGGCATGTACGAATGTGAATGTGAAATATCTTATGGTGGTGACCAATATCCCAGGTAAAGTTTGGGATGATGTGGGCATGGACATATTAGGTCCAATATATAGCAATGGCAAGCAACAATATTTTCTAGTAGTCATTGATCTTCTGACCAGGTGGGTGGAGGTTCTGATTAAACCGTGCATGTCTGCAAAAATAGTTATTGAATTCTTATCTGAAATTTGTGCAAGAGAGGGTTTTCCAAAAAGTATTTTGACAGACAATGGTGTGCAATTTCGGTCTAAGGAGATGCAAAGGTTTTGTGCTGAAAATACTACCATGCACAGAAGTGACACATATCACCCACAGATGAATGGAGTTGTTTAGTGGTTCAACAAAACACTCAAAGATGCCATTCGGTGGGCTTGGGCTAACAGACTAAATTGGGAAGAAGCGGTTAAGAACAAAATCATTGCTCACTGTTTCACCCCGCATTGTACGACAGGCCTATCCCCATTTGAGTTAAGTAGGGGACGCAGAGCAAACACTAAGTTAACCCCATCTTGGATGGAGAGAGTAAGTGTAGTAAGAAAGGATTTTGGTGAAGTGTGTGAGAACATCAGAAATACACAGTTAAAAAACAAACTAGCTCATGACAGTTTTTTGTATGGGAGAAAGGAGAGAGAAGCACCAACTGTAGGAGGGTTTGTGAGGATTAAACTTCCCACTGTACTTAGAGATGGACCTTGCAAGTGGTCTAAACCGGTGGGTGTAGTTGAGGTTTCTAAACACGCAGTTAAGGTTGAGGATGGAAGAGTTTGGAACATGGAAAGAGTATGTGTGATAAGACCATGTAGAATGAGTGTACCAAATTAATGTTTGCGAAGGAATCAGGAAAACGTGAGCAGTGGTAAGAACACAGAGAAGGATGGGAGGCGTATAAAATGAGTGATGGATAGGAATGTGTTATCAAATATTTCCTTGCCTAAACCGAAACCAGATTTCTCGCATGTGTCAAGAACAGGAAGGATCATCCGCAGACCAGAACACATGAAGGATTTTGTGTTAGAGCACAGAGAATGAAGAAATCCCTGTAGTGGACTTTCAAAGGACAGTGGAAGGCTAAGGAGGGGAGATGTGTAGTATTGCATATTTCCTTTCCTACCACCATGAAGCTCCGCCACGAGCGTAACTTATGGATACATCAGCTGTGAGTGTTCTGTGCTCAGAACACTGACTGTGTGTCTACGTAATGGAACACTGCGGTGGTTTCAAATGATAAGAGAAACGTTGTAGATGCAGTCGGTGGGGCCGCATATATTCCAGCATACTTATATTCATATTATACCATATATATAAATATATATATATATATATATATATATATATATATGTATATATATATATATATATATCCAATAAAGGTACTCATAAAATAACATATAGTCTCTCCTTCCTTACCTCACCCACTACAGCAATTTATCCAATATAGTTTGCGGAGAAGTAGTAATTTTGTACAATTACCACCTTGTCTTGGTGGTAGTATATGTTCAAATATACTCAATTTAATTTGAGCAATGGTATGGCAAGCTTTCTTAAAGTTTTGGGCAACCGAGGAACGTTCACAGTGAAGTCTCATGTTTAATTTGTGTTCCTACCATCGCGTTTTAGCCTTTCTTGTTTTCATACCAATGTAATAGAGTCCACACAGGCATTTTATTCCATAAATGATGTTTTTCGATTCACAGGTAGCCAAATGATGTAAAGAAATCTTGTGACCCATGTGTGGATGGGTAATAGGGTTAGCCTTGATCAAGTTGTGTCAATTGATACAATTGTTGCAAGCCACAGTGCCTTTGAAATCAAGGTTTTAGACTTTTTGGCTGCAAAATCGGTCTTTACTAAGTGATCTGTAATGGATATGCAAACAACGGAGCCTCCGGAAAGAGCTTCAAATAGTTTATGGTCTAAATGAGGAGTGTTCCAGTTTGTTTTTTGGATTATTTTCTTAATCCGTGAACTCTGCTGAGAATATGTGGTTACATAGACCAAATGATCTCCTGGCCGACATTCTTTTGTAGTCAGTGCTTCGAGTCGCATTGTTTACTTTTTCAGCAGACTGTTCTACTTCTTGTCAGTTATAGCCCCTTGCTAGACATGTTTCTTTCAAGATTTCTGCTTTCTGTTGGTAATCCTTATTGTCTGAGATGATCCTTTTATATCTTAAAAATTGACTCAATGGAACATTTTCAAATGATTTTTTTAGGATGAAATGTGGCATATAATACACGGTTTTTATTAGGATCTCAAGTCCCATGTTTCTCCATGGCCACAGACGATTTACATTCAGATAGCTGCACAGATCACTAAACTCACCATTTTTTTAGTTTCCATGTCTTGAAAGTGATGTGTGCAGTAGTTAGCGGGACATCCTGGACTGTCACACTGTCCGTCGCCAGCTAGCCTGTAACGTTTGCCAGAGAATGTACTGTCCATTGACATTTGTTAAATTTTCCAGGCATGACTAATAACGGAGAATATGAATTCCCCTTGATAATTGTAGTACTAGGTTTTAGCACGGAACTCAAATAGAAACTGGAAATCTCACTGAAAGTCGATCTGCTGAACAGTAAAGCTTCTGAACAAAGGAGATTTTCAGCAGGCACTTTGCTGAATATCGGTTGAACAGACCATGAAATGGGCTGGATTTTCAGGTTGATCCCTTGTAATACACGAAACACATTCACCAATGGTTCCCCGCATATGTTCCCTCTTAATGTATGGACACATTTGAGAATGTGTACAATCTCTAGCAGGCAGCTGTCAAATGCAATTTATTTTTGCACCTTTAAAAGCCAGTCGTCCTGCAGTACGGTGTTTTGTGATTCGATGGTGGTGGACAATTCCCCCAAACTAGGCAAACTGAAGTCGAGATCTTGAGCAAATTCCTCAGTCAATTGCATTGAAGATTCAGCCTCTGTTAGTTCATACAGTAATATTTCAACATGAATTGGAGAAACAGGTAAAATTGAATGTTTAGTGGGTGGAACATTTTTAGAGGGTGTAGAGTGTGTCAAAGGGTCCGAGAGCAATTGCAATCCATCTTCATCATCTTCAGTATAATCTGGCTGAGTTTGCACTGGTAATGGTCCATGGTAGCTTTGTACAGTTCGCAGATGAGATTCCATTCATTTTCCAGCCACTGGACATATGCATCATGAGTCTGACATTTGACTGGACCACGCTGCACCTCAAATATTAGTTGCTCCATTGTGAAATCTGTTTGGCAAGCAACATCTTTTGTTTCAGTTGTTGTCTGAGTCTTTATACTCCTCTTCTTTCTGGGCCTCTAACCGATGAATAGAAAAACATGCTCAATGTAAAACACATGTATAGCAGATACAATTTTCCAACAAAAAAAATATATGATGAAAACATCTGCTTAAAAACTTCTCCACAACAAACTGGTTAGCTCTCTACCCTTGTTTTCTTAATTTGCTTTGAAACCGTGGCCTTCTCTTTGCCGACCGTAACATCAAGATGAAAAAAACACTGTTTTATATGGTTCAAATCAAACGAATTTCATTTCCAGATCCAGCATGATGGACTTGAAAACATTACAACATTATAAAAATGTATTCCTAATGCAATATGATGCCAAATTGTATTTCATATTAGTTTATGTATACCTTTGGTCCATGTGCCTCGTCTAATTCCACATCTTGAGTATTTTTCTGGAATAGAATATTCATTCAATAAAAAGGTCAATCTTTCATCGCACAGAGAAATTCCATACAAAGTAGTTTAAAATGATAACAAACCATATACTATAAGGTTTGTTGTTGCACCAAAAATAGAACATTATTATGAACATACCCTTGAAAACAGTGTACATAATGTGGTCATAATATACATTTCAGATTTCACCTGATAACCTTCCGAGATCACACATGGACCTGATCTGAGTTTACCCTGCAAAAACATAGGGATTGTAATGTTGCTTTCAAATGTAGTTTCCTTTACAATGTTTGATTTGTAATCTGTTCTGCATTAGGGAGGATGTGTAACGTTAGATTCAAAATTAGAAAAGTTTGAAACAGTGCAAGATTCATTTTCAGTCTCAAAGTACATCCTGTGTAGGATTTACTTTTATTCTAGCAAGGGAACTTTAAGTATGCATACATCATACTCTGGACCTGTTGCAAAGGAGGAAGTGATTGAAGTTGAAGTTTCAACATTCCCCATAACACAGTACTTGTTCTAATATGTAAGAAAAAGCAAAATTAAACTGAAATAATGAGATGCAGCCGATTATACATACAGAGAGGCACCCATACATTCCACTTTGTGTAAATAACCAATACTACACATCATATTTTTTAAAAAATCCAAGCATCACATGCACGTAGATCATTCACATATAAAGGACTGGTACAATATAATTACTTGAAAGGAGAGTGTGGTTGATGTCGACTCCAGAAAAGTAATTGATGCAGAATCTTGCTACTTCATTTTCAGTACATTGCCATAATATAGTACAATGGAAAATGTAAATTAGTATTAGAAATGTGGCCACAGCCAATGCTCTAAAATATTACTTTGTGCAAGCCGGTAGCACTCGCCATTGGTATACTAGACATGTCGGTCATTTTGTCACAGATGAGGGTCTGTGCTTTCATCAGTGTGCTCTATGTAAAGAAGCATATGTCAACCAACACATTTTTAAAACATTATTCAACTTTTAAAGGTCATTATGGTAATTCCTACTATTAATCAGAATTCACTGATTTATGTATGCAGACCATCATCCTACATACCAACAAACATAACAAATTCATCGCCCACTACTCACCTCAGCCACTGTGTTCCGAAATTGAGTCATAATTGCGTTTGGAAGCAATTTACGAAGAATTCTGGGTCAATGCTTTTGTGTGTACTTTTGTTGTTCGTAAACATCGTTGGTGAAGTGCAAGCTACAGAGATGGTATCGATTGGACCTTACATCGTCCAAGACAGCCTGGGATCTACTTTCATTCTCATCCACTGGAAAGCCACAATCTGTAATCCATCTTCTTATTGAATCAATATCCTTCGGAATGATGCAGGACTGTGCCCTGAGTTTTGGCATGGCTCATAAAAGGGCAAACAATAACGACACATGAAGGCATTCTTGAACAGCCTGTAAAATGTGTATAAAAAAATATAAATAATTATAACAAACAATACTGTATGAATGTTACTAAAGGAATTATAACACAACTTTGTCTGCAAAGTTTGTTTTAAAGAAAGAAAGAAAACCTGTGTAACCTAGTTGAACGAACACAGCGATAACTTTCTTACAGAATTGATTGATATACCGCAAATCAGAATGTGTTACTCGCCCATTGAACAAACTTTCAAGCATCAATAGAAAACCTGCCTGCAAACAAGGAGCATGAAACATTACGTTGTATTACAATGCACAGTGATGCAATGTCCTATTTACCGAGAACAAAATACATCAAACATTCGATAATGGTGACGTCTTTGAGATAAAATAACATTTGAATACTGGGTACATCAGGTGGAAATCGGTAGATAATTTCACAGCAGTCAATGATGAACATAGAGAAGCAAATAGGTGACCTACCTTTACTTGGATGAACAAATGAGCCGATTCAGCTTCACGGTCCAAGTGCCCAAAAAGTACAGAACTATGGTAATGATGCATACCTGTTGATTTGTGACATACTCACTAATTTTGTTTGCTTCATTATTGTTATGTTTAATAAAAGCCACAGACCTTTACTGCAAACACAAAAACAGAGAGTCTGCATAATTTTGTATGATGCGTAATGTTTATTTTCAATTCTACACAGAGGCTAGCTATTGGGCAGCTTGTGGCACCTTGTGCGTCTGCACCCACCCAACTGTCTTTTGAGGACATTATCTTAGATGTGAACTGCCATCGATACTGGGGAGCAATAGAGGGGGATGGATGCACTTCAACAGGGGAGTCTGGAGACACTGAGTTTGTGGGGGCCATGTGAAAAATGGTCCCTGTGCGGAAGAGGGGAGTCTGAAGGATCCCTTTGCATTGTACATGGTGTTTGTCGCCTTGGCCGTTCACCCCCACCCAGTACCGGAGGGTGGGATACTGGAGGGGGGATGGATGGGGACGAGGTGAGCGCAAAAGGGCACCAACCAGTCTTTCATGACCCTCATAGACGATTGAGCGTGTTCTTGACTCACTGAAAAATTCAAACTATTCGTATATGCTCATTTGTATTTTATTTAATTTGGTGGTGTTGATGGCAGAAACTACAAATTGTATACTTGTGGATACAACACAGTGTGTCAAAATCCCATGCACTGTCCCTGTCACTGAGGAATATGGCATGAATGGCTCCAACAACACATGCGGTGTTACTTGTCCAATGCGGAATTCAACCCTCCCATAAAGACACCATGTGAATGAATGGTAGGCCAACAGCCTGTACCATCTGTGAAAGAGCAAAAATATATATTTTAATTGAATGAACCTGATAAGTGTACCACTTAACTTGAAAATGCATCCTACGTTGTATGGCATATTTGCCCTTAAAGCAATATGGAAACATTGAAAAATATGAAAAAATCAACTTGGGATTTGCAGTCTCGACACAAAAAGTGAACACCCATTCAAGCCAGAACGGTTTGGGCAACGCAGAGAAATATAGTGTTTTAGTTCAAAGCAAAATACACGTAAGCGATGAAGACTCTGATTTCCAAAAAAGCAAGATAAATGTATTCTATTTACAGACTAAATTAATTCGTCAGTGATCTATCAATGTTACGACAATGTAGGAGAAAAACATGAAATGATAGTCTCAGAGATCAAAATGACATCATATCTAGATTATACTTACTCATTACTTGGATTGCGAGGGCAAACAGTTACGCAAAGTTCGTGGAGAAGCACCATCATAATCCTCAACACGGACCTTGAGACAGGCTGCCCTGAAGTCATGCAGCTCGGTAACGCATAGAAGTGGTATGCCTTCTTTGGCTATGTAGGCCAAGATTCCAGAGTTTTCTTGGCAGCAGCAGTTCTCCATCTTGGTTGGTATGACCTCACAATTATTTCAGGTACACCAGATGGAAACGTCTTCCATGTGGCTTGGCTCAGGCTCATGCTCTGGTGATTCATCTTCCCTACTGTCGTTTGATTCCCCATTGTTTCCACATCTTTCCATTTCCTTTAGTTCCTCCTCATAATACTCAGGCTCGTACTGGTAGGGCTGTATTGTTGCTATTATAAGACAAATATTTAAATAAAACACAAGTAACAATTGAAATCAGTTCTGCTAGTGTAAGTACCTGTTTATAGATGCATCGTACTAAGAAGATAGCTGAATAGAGCTGAAACAAGACCTGGGCAATCTAAACAAAATACAGTGAAACGATTGAAAAAGCAACTGCAATGTAGTATGATCAGAATGGGTCTGTTTATACTTGTTGAGGAAAGAGGCGTCCTGGCATTCCATGGAGACACGTCAATAGCTTGTGCACAGACAACGTTGACATGAGATGTTCATTGGCATTGTGAAAAGGGCCGTATTTGTCTAGTGATGTAAGCTTCAGGGGCGGGCGATCTGTATCCCTGCCGCAAGCGCACTTGAACTTAGGCCGATGCCTCAACGGATAAGATTAGCACAAGATGGCCACACCCAACCTGTTGTTTTCGAATGTGTAAAAGTGAGGAAAACTAAGGTAAGATCCATAGGAAAATGTTTTAAGATCGATTACAGCATGCTTAAAATACATGCGCGAATGATCGGCACAATAACAGTTTTGAGTGAACTTTCACTTTAACGCAGCTACGAGCACACCGTATGAGGACATCCACACATGCAAACTGTTCAAACAGCACCTGTGGTGTAGTGTAGCAGAGAATAATTACCCCAACCACACAAAAAAAAGTTTATATTGATCATTGCATGAGGTGCTTCATAATTTTGTAAACAGTCGTGATATTGGATCTGTGGACCAAAGCTTTGGTACGTGGATGGCACAGTGAGAAAAAAGTCTGGAAAATACATTTGGGGTTATGGTGTGGATGAAAGAGTGCCTGAAAACGGTGGGGGAGTAAAAACATTCATATGGAGCTGTTTTTTATAGGTAACAAAAAGCTTTGCAGGTGCCTGCCGACAGAATCTCTACTTGTATCTTTGTGAAAAGAAATAGGATAATACTGGGTATGGATACTTAGTTGCATATGGTAATAAAGCTGGAATCTCTGGTTCTGTTTCTGTGAATAGAAATAGAATAATGTGTTAAACAATGTAGTTTAAAACCTTTAATTGCATACAACTGTACATATAGACTTACTTGTTTGACCCTCATATGTAGTACATTGTATGTACTATGTTTGGTACAACATTTGTGCGTGGAACACTGTTGTTGTATTAACATGGAATAATCATTGGGTCATTGGAAAAGAAATACATTATGGATTAAAAAGACTTTTGGCATTTACATGGTTTTAAAGAAAATGCATGTCACAGACTATGGGGCTTATTCACAGATCGTTTTCCAATGGGATTGTGCCATTCTAAAACACTTCTGTGAATCAAGCCCTATATGTTTTTGGTTACATGCATATATAATGTGAGTGTAAATGTGATAGTATGTTTGTTTGAAGTGTGTTGTAATTAATGGTATGTTTAAAGTAGTTAGATACACGTTGGCATATTCTAACTATATTGGAATTTACAAGAAGTATTGAAGTAACAATAACTGTGATGGCTTATTTTAAGTGTATTACAATGTAGGGTATTTTTAAAGTAGTTATATACCCATTGGTGCATTCTAAGTGTCTTGGATTTTAAAAGAACTACTGTAGTATCATGAATCTAGGCCACTGGTAGTAGCAGCTCTGGTCGTGAGCCGGCTGGACTATAGTAATACACTATACTACGCCGAGCCTAAGGGCCTTGTCCAGCGGCTCCAGGGCCTTCAAAATCTGGCTGCACAAATGGAGACTGGATCCCCTTATTCAGCGTATACCACCCCTGTCTTGCATTCTATCCATTGGCTACATGTGGGCCAACGTATTAAGTTCAAGGCACTCTGCTTGTTTCACCATGCCGTGCATGATGAAGGAGCAGAATATTTGTGGGCTAATTTCACCCATTACTGTCCTAATCGAGCCTTGCTATCTGCTTCTGCCGGTCTGCTCTGTGTGCCGTCTTTTTGCCGTTCCGCATTGGAGGACAGGCTTTTTTCTGTGGCCGCAGCACAACTGTGGAACGCCCTGCTGCTCTTGCTAAAAGGTCTCTCTAATCATATAGTACTAGAAGATATCTAAACACTTAACTGTTTTAGATGGGGCGCATCAGTTGTTCTTTCTCCCTCTCAGCGCCATGATACTTTCGGGTGACTGCACGCTTTATAAATTGTCTTAACATAATATAACATATCTAGTTAGATACCTGTTGGCATATTATAACTGTGTATTGTACATTACTTTAGTGAGTACATTTGGGTTGAAGGAATATTAAGCAGGCATTTGTTAGATGAGCTGGTAACCTATGTTTTAGAGTAACTGAAGTGTTGTTTACAATCAAACCAACCACTTCCTTTTTTGACATATGCAACACAGTGGCATGAAGTTGTTGTGGCACCAGTGTGGTAGATTATGCCTTGTTGTGAAGGTTTTCTTGCCAAGAGAAAATTGGTGGTGTGTAAAGCTAGTTGGCTTACAGTAATGTATTGTGCCACCTGCATTGTACCTTAGAATCATTAGCATCACATATTGGACATGTGAGTTTTTTGTATGCTGGAACGATTGGCTGGGTTGCAAAAAGGGCATAATATCCCATGATTTGCATTCTCCAAAAGTTGAAGAAATTGAATGGATTCATAATTTGTTATGGATACATAGACAAATCGTTCATTTGGTATGTGCTCTTGTGAAATATGGTTGCAGAGAGTGCATGCATGTTTCCTCATGTATAAGATTTCATGTATAGGAATGTTTTTGGTTTCTAGTACATGTAGTAAGTTAATTAGAAATTCCTGAGGCTCTTCCTGTGTGTTTATGGTGAATTTCACCGTTCCTGTACAGTAGTCCAATTCTTGCCTTATACCTGAGGCACTGTAAGTGCAGTGAGGATTATTTGTGGCATTTGTATGAAGAACAAGCATTTGCAAACACAACTGTTCTGAGCCGTTTAAGTATATGTTGTGAACAATTGGTGGAAATTGGAAGGAAAGATTGATTGCTATATTAGTAATTTACTCCATTTGTGTTAATTTTAAATGGACCAGAGAGTTCTGCATATATATCTTTTGATGGGCCCGCACTTGTTTTTTGAGAATAGACATTTGACTTTTTGTATTCTGATGGATGTGCAGTTGGACTAGAGTATTTGTTGTTTGCATTTTTTGATGGAGCAGCAGTTCTTTGTTTTTTTGTGATATTACAGGGAGATCTGGTAGGGTTTTTGTTTGTATTAGTTTTCTTTTTATACATTTTCTTTTTTGTGGTATAGAGTACATATCTCGATGGGGGTGTACGGTGCTCATAGCCTGTTGTATTCTAGGATGCAAAGATTGTCTGTATTGACTTTGTTTGCATCAAAGTTAACTAGATTTAGACCACTGAGTGTACAGACACATCAAAGTGCTAGGTAACTCAAACATTCTCTGAAGACTGTGCTACCAACGTCAAACGATACATGATCTAGAGTTAGACCTTGTGATTTTTGCATAGCGACAGCATATGCAAGAGATAGCGAGAATTGCTCTCTGTGTTCGTTCATGTCTTTGAAAAGAAGGAAACAGGCTTTTGTGCAGCCTATATTTTTTTTTACTTCTGCAAGTTTGTCAAAGTTGATGTTGACAAACTGAATGTTGTTTGGAAGCCAACAACTGTACCAATTACTCCAGTATCTGAACCTTGTTCTACGTCAAGGTTATGTTTCAAAATTACTCTGCAGTTTAGACAAATAATTTATAGTTGTTCTAATCCAGATGTTATTGTGATACATTTTTCTAAGCTATTTAGTCTTGCTGGTGCTTGTTGAAGCATAGGGAGTCTCATGCCATGCACTTGTAGTTTGTCTGTTGAGTTGATATGCTCTATGGGTTACATATCTTTATTCTACATTGTACCGTTAAATTGACTACAGCTTGCACGGGGTGGCATTAAGGACATGCATTTTTAATTTTGTTCAGTTAATTGCCCCATGACATCAGGGGCAGATGTCTTTTGCCAATGTAGCTCATGGATTAGTCTAGTTCTAATGCATTTAAAAATGCTAGCACAGGTGAGATCTGTAGACTCCCACATTTGAGTTAGTTCTCGGTACCGAAAATGTTGGCAAAGATTTACATTTCCATTGCTGCAGAGAGTGTTACAGTATTGTTTGTGTACTAATGTTTTGAAAATAGGTTGACCTTTTACTCGTGTTAACTGTAGGCGATCACTGAAAAAAATAACGTGTTTTCCGGCAAACAGGTCTTCGTAGTTGCTTTTTAGGACTTCTCACATTCTGAGATGAATTAAAGCCAACATGAGGTTGGAAACCATTGCTATTTCATCTATCAGGAGGATTTGTATTTGTAGTGAGAATTCTATATACTTCAGTAGCTACTTCTGCTGATTTTCAATAGTTTAATTTGTTTTGATGTTCTGCTGGGAGGAGCAAAAGTTGGTGTACAATTACACCTCCTATGTTGTTACCAGCTAGTCCTGTGGGGGCTGTTACACCAGCTGAAATGTTGTTGTTGCTAAGTCTTGTAGAAATATGCTGATTGTTTTAATTAAGAACGTTTCTGCCAGGAACAGCTTCACCACACAAAGAAAATCATTCTTACAGCTGCAAGTTTTCCTTTCATGTGTAAAGCCATGTTCAATTTCGTCACTGACTTCCAGATAAATGGTGAGTTGTTCATCATTTTGCTGTGATTTGAGCACTAACTTTAGATTCATACATGGTATTTTCTACCTCAGTCATGGCTATTTCCTTTAGAATGAGTGGTTCTTCAAGTGTTTCTTGGCTTCCTGTAAGAGACGGTTGACTGCTTTCAGGAGTGTCTTATCTAGGAGAGTATCAATTTCTGCCCCTTGTTGGCATTCATTACCCAACATTTGTTTGTATTGTTTAAAATTTAAATTTGTTACACTGCTTTCATTTACATTCAATGAAGCTTCAAATGAGGCAGGGCCAATGTGGGATGAATTGACCCACTCCGCTGTGGTATGTTGCATCACCCTGCCAGTTATGGGGAAAGAAACAGCAACAATGAGGCAAAACCCTTGTGCCCACCAAAACTGTGTGCTTCAGCACACAAAAAGGGCGATGCACAACCTGCCACGCATAGTGTATGTGCAGTGGAATGGAGCACCCCATGCAGAAATGTGTCAGTGGGTTCAATAACCAGCAAACAGAGTGCAGATAGAGAGGCAGCACTTTGCAAATGAAACCCATAAATGTGCCTCCAAATGACATTTGCTTTGTTGCCAAAAACTCCAAAATGCCTATAACACAACACTTTCAACATTCACAATCTTGCCTGGTGCTAAAATTAATGTGTCAATTGGAACATTGTGAAACATACAAAGTCTGAAAACTGACAACCTCTATGCCAAAATCTGGGTACAGTACCCGGGGCTGCCCGAATGACAGCTGTCAGAGGAGACTGATGAAACTTTAAAAGCGAGCTAGAATTCAAAAGCCTGCTGGATTAGCAAACAGAAAAAGGATTGTTGCCAAAAAGGAATACAGATTTTAGTTGTGTTTTTGATTCCACTCCACAGATTTTAAGGCCAAGAAAGAAATGTATTTGTATGTGATGCAACAAATGTGGCTTTTGCTAGGTTTAAACGTTAATCAGCTTGGCTGAATCTGCAAAAACCCGGAAAAGCAGTTTTTTTTCCTAGAAAGAAGGCCTTCCTCTCAGCAGAAACTCACGGGGAGGTGTTAATTGCAGGGTAGAGCTGAATCTTGTCTACAGAAGGCACATAAAGACAGACAGATCCACTAACTTTCCTGATGCTGGCGGAGTGCCCTGCTGCTAAAATCTACATCTTCCTTGTTCCAGACTCCAGAAACTTGGCAAAGCAAAGGCCTATTGCATAGCTGAACCATTTTCAGCTAGGCCTCAAATTCTAGAACAGAACCCCAAAAAATTGCGGAAGCATCATAATACATCTGGGCGTGCAGTTAATGCTTGCCTGCTGAATTGAAATATCCTCAGAACCAAGAAGTGCAGATACCGTCCAGTCCTGTGCCATGCTGTGACCAGAGCAGCTTGCTGACCCTGTCCAGTCTGATGTGCCCAAAACCTTTTACAAACCAGCCTGATTACTGGTCCAGCGTGACCCGGGGTATTTTTGAAGTAAGGGGTGTGATATGAGTGGTACATCTTTCAAATAATTGAATCCATAAATTAAATAAGTTTTTCCGTTGCACTGTACACTAGGCCTGGATTTTTCTATGTTTCCTTTTCTTTATTCCTTTTTTATTGTTCTTTTTTTTAAAAAAATATGTTTACAATTTTGAAATGCTTAACAAATCTCTGGGCTCGAGTCCGGGGTTTGATTGATTGCCACTCCTGACAGTCTAACACAGCAGTCTAACCTGCAGAGTAATCATATTTTGGGTGGTTTGAGTACTGAGCTACATTGTATAAGCACCCCTTAAATAAATACTCTAGAAATCAGGCTTGTTTGCAAAAGTAAAGTAACCCTGAAATAAGCCAAAAGGAAATTAATATTTCCGGAATGGCGACCCCATTAGAAATCAATATTGCAAGTGAACACACACTGCACAAATTGTTTGTCAGGGTGAATAGGTAGAACAGGACAAACAGGTATGGCTGCAGGGAATAAAACAAGAAGTCACTGAAAACAACCTTAATATCTGGCAGGACAAGGGGCCATTGCATCAAGCACTCAGTGAGCTGTACTTGACTCTTAAAATAAAAGAGGAACAATGCAAAATTGCCAAAATAGCAGCCAACCCGTACCTCCGCATGGGAGTCATACAGGAAAAGTATGCAGACCATGCAGATTTCACGAAGAGGCAAGGGGAAGAAATGCAGAAAATACAGAATATCTGTACTCTGCAGAGCAAAGGCTCCAGGATAGCAAGGAATCTGAAACAGAGGCTAGGCATTATGCCACTAAACTGCAAGTAGAACTGACGCTCTTACTGCAAAAGAATGCAGAGCAAGATGCCCAAGTACTGACACTGCGAAAAGAGTGTCAGGAAAGGTTGGACTCCCTACAACAGAGTCAACAAAAGCTGGCACAATAGTTACATTTTAATAGAGCCTGCGCAGAGCAGGTAGTCACACTACAGAAAAACCTATAATCCTTGAAAGAGGAGAATAATACATTAATTATTAAAGACCGTGAATCCCAAACAGAGTTTGATGAGCAGCGCCAGAAAGATGGGGCACTTAAAAAACAGAGGGATGACCTGGCTGCACAAATGGCCACTCTCACTCAGGAAAGGGACGCCTTGGGCCAGGAAGTCAGCCATTTAAAAACAAAGTTGGAAGAAAATCACCTGGCCCTTCAAGAACTTGGTAAAATCAAAATGGATTATGACAAGCTGTTAGAGGACACCAGGTGGGTGGAGGATGCTCTGGCAAAGAATAATCAGACCAGTAAGGACCAAACTCAGGAGGTGAATCTCCTGCAGCAAAAATTGGCCCAATACTCCCAATTCAGACAGGAAGCACAGAGAGACAATGGGGCTCTCTGTGAAAAGAATGACAGGCTCCATAGACAACTAGCCATGCAAGAACAACTCATAGAGACCAGTCAGGCCTTAATAGAGGAACAAAAGGGTCAGATTCTGGCATGTCATCAGGGAGTATGGGCTGGAAGAGATGAGGTAAGATGTGATAGAGAAACCCCTGAGCATAACCTCAGGAACCCTGGCATCAGGGACTTTAATCCCTTCAATTCCATGGACTCTGCCACCCCGATGTCCACTGGTTCATATGAACCAAGGGTCACGGGATGGTAGACTTCAGCACAGTGGGAAATATGGGACTGACAGGTCAGCGCCTGCCAGAAATGGATGGGCGGGCGTCTATGTACAAGTTCCTAAATGCTAGGGCCAGCCTCTCTGACCAGGGAGACTCCAGTGAGGGGAGAATCAGAGAACTGGATCCTCAAAAATATCATCTACCTAGAGATCAGCCAGTAAAATTTGGTGGGGAATTCCATGAAAATAGGCCCACTAAGAGCATCTTAAAAACCTCTTCCCAGCTAGGACAGTGGGGGGAGGGATACTCAGCCAATCCTAGGAGCAAGGGAGAGTCAGAAGACTCTTCTGAGCGCCACAGGTCTCAAGAGACTAGGCCGCCACATTCTGCTAGAATCAGGGAGAGTCTAGAGGAACAGACAGCCACCTCTGGTAGCAGTGGCTCTGAGTCAGAGGATGAGTGGACCAGGGTGACCAGAACTAAAAAGGCCAACAAAGTTATGAGATCTTTACTGAAAGATCCCCCAAAGCAAATCAAAGCTATTAGGAGTGTCATCACGCCCTACCTCAAAAATGCCAAATATTCAGTTTGGGAGCACCTTGAATTGTTTGAGCAAATGATGGAGACTTTTCACCTGAAGGACAGCCAAAGCTGTATCTGGTATGTCAAGTGGAAATTTTCACCTGAATATTCCAGCTTCTTTGTGGTGCTGGAGGATCAGAACCAGTCAAGATGGTCCACCTATAGGGCAGCCATCCTAAAGCATTTTTCCATTCCTAGAAACCCTCAAGAGGCCCGCAAGGTGGCCTACAACCTGCAATGTGGGGAAGACCAGGCCCCACAAGAATTTGTCCAAGAACTGAAACGTGCCTTTGTGCAGACCACCAGAAGGGTGCGCACTGACAGTAGGGAATTTATTAATACCTTCTTTCATGTCCTCCATAAATACATTATGACCCATCTAGTGAGAGACTTTCATGAGAAAAGATCACTAGGCTGGGTCATTGAACAAGCAACTTGCATCTATGAAGTGCAGAAGCCACTATAAAGTAAAAGTACTAACAAAAGCCCAAAACCAACCAACACCTCTGCTGCTGCTAAGGTGGTAGAGGTGAAGGTTGCCCCCATTTTAGATCTGGAGATGGGGGGCCTAAAAACATTCCCGCACTGAACCCTACCAACCCCAGACCCAGAAGGCCCTCGGGCCAATCCCAAACAGGGAGTCAGGGAGGTAACCACTCAAAACGGACTCATAACTCCCCTAACTACATCAGCCCCCGTTACAAGGGCAACAGACCCATCCTGTGTTATTTGTGGACTCCTCCAGCCCAAGGGGGGGTGGGGATCCAACCAGACAGCTGCCAACCCAGGGAACTTCCCTCCTCACTTTCCCCAGGAAGGCATTAATCCCACAAATTCGGGTTGAATTTCGTTCCCCAGTACCCGCCATACACCAACCCCAAAAACAACCCTTCTTTCGTTCCCCATTTTCCTGAGCACAGACAGCCCAATCCGGGAGAGGGGAGCCCAAGGGTGGAGTGGTCCCTAAACTATCCCAACCAGGGGTATTACAGGAGATGGGACAGTTACCCTTCCCGTGATCAACCAAGGGTAGACAAGAGGACCCTGTACCAGCCAGATCAGTGTCCCAACTGGAGCGCCATGTCCAGAACATGGCACAGGATCTGGGTCACATACTGAGGGCTCAACAGAACCCTCAGATGAGCATGGCGACTCAGAACTCTTCAAATCAAGGGTCTGGTGCTCCAGAACAATGATGGGGGAAAAACCCTGACAACCCACTGGTTCCCCAGGAGGAGGTACTGGCGGGAAGTGCAGGTGTAAAACCTTCAAGGAAGCTTCCTTCCCCACTTGTGAACAGCCCCTGGAAGCCCAGGAACCGTAACCAAAATCTCCTGCCCCGGTAAATCGGCAACCTAAGGAATAGAGGGCGGGTAGTAGAAATAAAGATCCTAAAAAGGCCCATTTTGTAGAGGAGGTGCAAATCTTCCAATTTGAAGGAGAGGGGTCCTCAGAGGATTCTGGAGAAAGGATCTTCTCCTTCAGGGATGGGGGAACTCCTCCCAAAGAAAAATGGGTCCCAAGAGATCCTGATCAAGACTGGATAGATGTGGGGACCGAGTTAAAACCGCACATCATCAAACCCCAGAATGACCAGCAAGAACATCCCTTTGTTCAAAACAATTATGGTAACTGCTCCCAAAAAGGGGGGGCAGCCCAGAATCAGAACCTGAGGAGCCCAACACTTCTCCAATATCCAATTGCCACCTTTTTATTACAGGTTCCCAAGATCCCAAACAAAATCCTGCCCAAAACACCCCTCTGGCAGAATCCAAAGCAAAGAAATTAACCCACCAATTGGCCAAAAATGTGCATTATCTTTGCCCCTTCTGGAAAAGGAGGGAAGATTTTATGCCCCGGTCCAAATACAGGGGCAATGTACAATTTTGGCACTGGTGGACACTGGATCCCAAGCCACCCTTCTGTCAAAAAGGGCCTTTGATCAGCTGAATTTGGCAAGGGGGAAAAATACCAAATTCCCCTCACCCCTCTTCCTGGACAACTTCAGAACTTCAATGGGAATGAAATTCCTGTCGAGGGGACTGCAGATTTAGATATTTAAATTGGGCGACACAAGGTGAAGCACCCGGTCATAGTTGTTACTCCAGAGGGCACACCAGGTTTACTAGGAATGACATCCTGCGTAGGTTGTCTCCCCTCTTAGATTGTGTAAACAAGGTCCTCTGGACCCACACAAACACACAAATAAAATTTAAACATAGTGTCAACCATGTTAGTTTAAATGGCACATGCCACATGGTTGAACAGAAGCCTGACCACATTGACTTCCACTTCCAGAATAACCAAATCTCAGACGTGACAGTAATTGCAGTAGGACAACAAACTGGTGATGGGGAGCCCTCTCTATTTCTGAAAATCAACCTTCCTTCCAGTCTAAGGTGGCATTCCACACTGGAAGGGAACACTCTGAAATTCTAAAGCGATTCACAATCAGAAAATCCTACTCCTAAATGTCCAAAATGCTGAGAAATCAGCTGAAATAATGGCTGATATTCAGAAAATTGAAGAGCAACTGTTCAACCCTATTCAGTTAAATGAAGGGAAGGACTCTATTCTCGCCCGAGTGTGTGTGAACAACAGTAAGAGCTTCATCAGCGAGGCCATGTTCCGCAAACTCCCAACAGATCCAGCCATTCCCACATTTAAACTGTTAAACAAATGGGAAATGGATCTGGAAACACCCAATTCAAACATCTCCTGCCTAGCAGGTGTATGCTCAAAATTTCCATAGGTAACAAGAGCATAGCCATGATTGTTGGGTCGTGCGAGATGTCCCTGCTGCATTTTATTTAGACAGTGACGTTCTCAATTGCTTTGCCATTAGTTTGGACCTAATAAACTTCAAAGCCTGGCCCTGATTAGCAGGTAGTCCCATGGACTTTGATGTCCCAGAGAACGCATTTTGGTCAGCTCAACTGCTGCCATATGCAGTTGAAATTTAGATTGGAGAGGAAGTCACTATCCCAGAATGGACCCGACAATTCTCACTTGAAGTAAAAATAAAAATAGGACAGAAACTGATGCCTATGTTCATCTCAATGCTCATTTCTAACAGCAAGGTTTGGGGGTAAACACAACACCACTAGTCAATATAGAACACGACACCATTCCAATAGAGGTGGATAACAGCGACCTAAAGAGTATCACTCTGTGCGCAGGCACCATTGTTGGAATGGCAGTTGATGACTGACATTTTTCCATAGATTTAGATAACAAACTGTTAGGACCAATCCCCAAGGACTGTTTTGACAGTGATAGCGACAATGACACGACACCAGACAGGATCTTCACCCGGCATGGGGGAAATTTCCTGGTGTACTCTTCCTGCCCTTATGGTAAGGACGATGTGACCTGTGACTTCAGGAGGGATGAGGTGATCGTTCATATCCACAAGGACTGCCTTCCCCATCTGAAGCCATCAGTTCAAATCAGCACTTTGACCAGGGACTTCTCCACGCAGCTGGAGTAGGCCGCTGAGATAGCCAAACCAGAAGTCTTTCTGGGATTCAGGCAGATGGTTGAAGAAAGAGTCAACCTAGCTGATGCCTGTGAGACTCTGGAGCAAAGGAAAAAAATCAAACAAGTTTTCTTAGATTTTCAAGATCTCTTTGTAGTGGACTCATATGACTGTGGTTGCACCGACATCCACACAACAACAATTCCCACGGATCCTGGCATGACTCCAGTGTTTGTGAAGCAATATCGCTTGCCACTCGCATCAATGGAGTCCCGTACTGAAATAATTAAGAACCTTGAGTCCCGTGGGACAATTCGTCCAGTCCACAGCACCTTCAATAATCCCGTGCTGGGGATTTTGAAACCAAACGGCTAGTGGAGACTCTATGCTGACCTAAGGGAGCTCAACAAATGGGTCCATACTTCCCATTAGCTCTCCCCTACATTGACCATGGGCTGGCCCAGATCCAAGGGTCAAAGTTATTCACTGCAATTGACCTGACCAATGGGTACTGGATTGTACCTGTCAGTAGGGAGGACCAATACAAGCTGGCCTTTACATTCGGGTGGCAGCAGTACACTTGGACCTAGACTCCCTTCGGATACATCAACTCCGGCAATTAATTTAACATCTTTTTGCATAAGGCCATGCCCGACTTGGGTTGAAGGGGTAACCTGGCCTAGGTAGATGATGTTTTAGTCAAAAGCTCAACTGTGGAGGAACACATAGCAGAGATCCGTTATGTTCTGACACAGTTAAGGGCTGCCGGAACAAAACTCTCTTTCCAAAAGGCACAGTGGTGCAGAACCCGTGTCAATTTCTTGGGGCATGAGATAACTTCTGAAGGTCTCTGTGCCCAGGAAAAGAAAGTAGAAGCACTCCAGAAAATAAAAGACCCCACAACTCTGCGGGAACTAAGAAGCCTCCGTGGACTAACTAATTACAGCAGAAAGTTCTTTGAGGACTACGCAGAGATCAGGAGACCCCTGATCCATCTGTTGAAGGGGGGGTCGAGTAGCAGTGGGGTCCAGAACAAGCCGACAACTCAAAAGAAGCCTCTCACAAGCGCCTTGCCTATTTTACCTTGTCAAAAACAAGGAATTCTTCTTGGAGACAGGGTTCTCTAATACATGCTTGACTACAGTATTATATCAAAGGCATAACAAGGTCAATAAAGTAATCTCCTATGCAAGTAAGACTTTATCCTCTGTGGAGGAAAAGTTCAAGGATTGTGAGAAGGCATTCCTGGCAATGGTGTGGGCCTTGAAGAATTACTGCCGTTTATCCAGGGGGAACACATCATAGTGGAGACTACTTCCTGATTTCTGTCAATGCAAGGCTTTCCTGTGGAGGTCAGATATGGTCAAAACAAGAAGAGTCCCCTTGCGCAAGGTCTCACTGACTTGCATGATTGTGCCAGAGAAAACTGTCTAGAGGATGAAAGTCTTAAAATCAAGGACAACATGGAGGCCTACCTCAACTCCCCACACCAAGTCTATGAAGAAGACAAGATTGAGGGAATTCCCACGGTCTATGTTGACAACAACGGGGAAAAGGAACTTGTGGTCCGTGTAGGGAATGCATCGGTGAATGATGCCCCAGAACCCTCCGCTGGGTACAAAATTGGTCCCCGAAGTAGTCAAGTGGCAGAGCTGATGGCTGTGCATCAAGCCATCCTCTCTGCCATCCAACACCCACTCCACAAACTGGTCATAATCACTGATTCAGATTATGTACGGAACGGATTCGTGGAGCACCTGGTTAACTGGAATACCATAGGCATGCTATGTGCTAATAATAAACCTTTAAAACATGGAAAATTAATACAAAATATTGTTGATCTGGTCACCTCGAATGGGATGACCATGTACTGGAAAAAGATCAAGGGTCATTCTAAAATAGAGGGACCAGACACAACTGGAAATGACCTATCTGATCAGCTGGCCTAAACCGGAGCCATCCAAGGGGATCTACGTGAGATTGAGTCCCTCTTGGGTGAAATCCACATCAGTGCTATCACTAGGTCCCAGACAAATGCTCACAATGAACTCTCAACTGCACAATGGAGTAAGGAAACCCCAGATGCAGATTTGATTACTGCTCAAAAAGGGGATCCAATAATTGGTAAGTTTTATCAACACATTGAGGACCCTGAGAACTTTCCCCTGACGGATACAGATTAAATTGGGAACGACGACCTCAGAGTGTTGATGAGATGTCCAAAAATGTTCCGAATCCAAGATGGTTTGCTGGTGAGGAGATCCATATCTGGCCATGACCAGTGGGTGGTCCCTACCTCATTCCGAAGTCTGATGCTAAGTCATGCCCATGATGCGGCCACAGTCGGACATCGGGGTTTCATACAACATTAGAAATCCTGCGAGAGGTTGCATACTGGCCACACACGGGGCAGGACCTCGACCAATACTTGAAGGGGTGTCTTGTGTGTGCACAATTTCAGCCAACATCGCTCACACATCGTGCTCCCCTCCAAAAGAGGGGGATGACACTGCCTTGTTCAGATTTGCAAGTCGATTTTATCAGGCCTGTGATTCACTCCTCTAGGGGGAACAAGTACATGTTGACCGTAACATGCTTGTTCACTAAATGGGTGGAATGTCTCCCGGCCCCAAATTGCAAGGCAGAAACAGCAGCTGCTCTGATGATCAATCACATCTTCTTGCATTTTGGACTACCCCAAAGGATTGAGTTAGACTGAGGTAGCTACTTCACTAGCGAAGTGATGACAAAGATGTGGGAGATACTTGGGGTCAAAAGGAAACTACACATCGCCTACCGGCGGCCCTCTAGTGGTGGAGTTGAGAGGTACAATAAAACTATTGTGAGCATATTAAAACAGTTTGTGGCAGATTCTGGGCCAAGTTTTGACATTCGATTACCCCTTGTCCTGATGGCCATCAGATCTACCCCTTCTTCTGCAACAAAAATGTCTCCATTTCAGCTGATGACTGGACGAAGGATGGTGCTACCCCAGCATCTGCTCTACAGAACACAAGTGCAGACCTTGATACATGCCTCCACAACTCATGAGTAGGTTGAGAATCTGAGAAAAGACCTTCAACATGCTTTCACCTATGCTCAGCGCAATCTAGAGAGATCTGTAGACAGTATGAAGACCCACTATGATCTTAAGACAACTAAAAAGGAATACCAAGTAGGAGACCGGGTCTACTTGTACAATTTCCAAAGGAACCAAGCCAAAGAGTGCAAATTCCTCCCAAGTTGGCGGGGTCCTTTTGAAATTGTGGACGGAATCTCACCAGTCACCTACAGAATCCGCATCCCCAATGGCAGTTTGGCAGAAGGGGAAGACAAGTGGGTCCACATAATCCATCAGAAGAGTTGCAATCCCAGGCACACTTTGCGGCAAATAGAGGAACAAACCAGAAACCCAGATGGGGAATAGTGCCAATAATAACCAATGCAAGTGTCTTTCCCACTGCTGACAACCCCAAATGACGTGTAGGCACAGGAGTGGGAAAATATCTATAACCATGCTATGTTCTATCTTCTAGCACCTGGACTAAGAATCATCCAAAGGGATTACCAAGGAGGACCACTCAGGGACCGGGAAGAAAGACCCAAGGAGCCTGGAGTGCCACTTCATACTCCCAACCAGAACCATCAATACTCCTTACCAGAACTGGCGATGAGAGCGGGTCGCCTCCAACACTGACGGGAAAAGCAGCTGACTTTCTCCACATGGTCAAAAGAAAGGAACAGCCCAATCTCCCAACTTCCCCTTGGCGGGTGGTCAAAAACAAGTCAGGGGGGCTCTGTGGGATGAACTGACCTACTTCGCTGTGCTATGCGGCATCATCCTGCCAGTATGGGGAAAGAAACAGCAACAATGGTGGCAAAACCCTTGTGCACGCCAAAAACCTACAAACACTTACCATAACCATGTGCTTCAGCACACAAAAAGAGGGATGCCCAACCTGCCTCCTATGGTGCATGTGCAGTGGAATGGAGCACACCCTGCAGAAATGTGCCAGTGGGTTCCATAACCAGCAAAAAGAGGCAGCACTTTGCAAATTAAACCCAAAAATGTGCCTACAAATGACATTTGCTTTGTTGTCAAAAACTCCAAAATGCCTATAACACAACACTTTCAACATTCACAATATTGCCTGGTGCTAAAATTCATGCGTCAATTGAAACATTGTGAAACATACAAAGTCTGAAAACTGACAGCCTCCATGCCAAAATCTTGGTGCAGTTTACAGGGCTGCCTGAATGACAGCTGTCAGAGGAGACTGATGAAACTTTAAAAGTGAGCTAGAATTCAAAAGCCTACTGGATTAGCAAACAGAAAAAGGATTGTTGCCAAAAAGGAATACAGATTTTAGTTGTGTTTTTGATTCCACAGATTTTAAGAAAGAAATGTAATTGTATGTGATGCAACAAATGTGACTTTTGCTCGGTTTAACAGTTAATCAGCCTGGCTGAAGCTGCAAAAAACTGGAAAAGCAGGTTTTTTTGTTTTTTTTTCCTGGAAGGAGGGCCTTCCTCTCAGCAGAAACTCACCGGGAGGTGTTCATTGCAGGGTAGCGCAGAATCTTGTCTACAGAAGGCAAAGGAACAATGACAAAGTTGCAGCCCAGGAAATTGGAAGTGTGAAAAGGAGTCGTAAATGGCCTCTGGAAGGAACAAGCCCGAAGGGGGATGCCTTGGACTGAAGGGAGACAAAACAGGTGGAGCCAAGCGACCATCTGTTTCTAAACATGAACAAAGAACACATTTTAAAAGACTTATAACTTGCTATTCAAAATGGTGAAAAATATAAAAATGACAGTTGTAAGTTTAATTTGTGGCTGCACGTGTGAAGAGGCAGCATAACTGTGTGACATGTTCTGGACAGGAATGGCAAGATATGTGATTTTATGCAAAATGCATTACTGTTAGAATTGTGAAAATGTACACACCTATCCCTATGTTAAACATGCACATTTGTGGAAAGTTGCATACAATTTGGAACAATTGGAAACTGTGTGCATAGCGAAAAGGACACAATTCTGTAGAAAGTTAAAACAAGATCATACAGCTGCGAGATTTTGATGAAAAGATGCTACACAAAATATGGCATCTTTTTGTGGGATTTATATAAAGGTGACTAATGTAGAAATGTGTGTTTAGTGTAAAACCTGATTTTGAGAACAGTGGCTAAAGGGAGGTCTCTGAGGACTGTAAAGCAAATCATAAAATGTGACATCAGCTGGCCTTTATCCAATCACCCCAAATGCAATGTAGAGATGAAGTGTTGACCCTATCCCAGCACAAAGGGGAAAGCTTAGCTAAGCCGGCCCACACACCCCTTTATGATGTCATTTTAGAGCATAAACAGAGACAGCTGACAGCACATAAAGACAGACAGATCCACTGATACTGGCGGAGTGCCTTACTGCTGAAATCTTCATCTTCCTTGTTCCAGACTCCAGAAACTTGGCAAAGCAAAGGCCTATTGCATAGCTGAACCATTTCAGCCTGGCCTCAAATTCTAGAACAGAACCCCAAAAGCCTAGGGAAAGCATCATAATAAAGCCGGGCGTGCTGTTAATGCTTGCCTGCTGAGTTGAAATATCCTCAGAACCAAGAAGGGCAGATCCCGTCCAGTCTTGTGCCATGCTGTGACCAGAGAGTCTCGCTGACACTGTCCAGTCCAATTTGCCCAGCTCTCAGTCCCTTATAGATCCGATTCAATGGTCCAGAATCCTGACGGTTCAGAATCCTGAAAGTCCAGAATCCTGACGGTCCAAAATATTAAATCCATTTGTTTGTGAGTATTAACAGGAAGCTAGAAACTATTGATTCCTGTGCATTATCTTGGCCCCTCCTAACCTCTGAACTATCCTTACTTCCATAATCAGTAACATTGTATAAATCCGTAGTAAACTCTTATTCTGTCTATCTGTAAAAGCATCCTTTTCCTAGTCATTTTGTCAAATTTGAATTATTAATTTCATTCGAGTGTCCAGCTTAGCGCTCCAAGGTGGACAGCGAGGAACCGGGACTGAGTCGCAAATCACTCCTGACTCTTACGTTGTGCCGTCCTGGTGGCTTAGCTTGGATGCTCTAGTCCATATTTTTCTGATTTTAACTGAAGCCTCTTTCCAAATCTGCGCCTATAGTTTTGAAAAACGACCTTTACTAAAACCTCTATAAATCCCTCAGTTTTTGTGATAGCAACAAAATCTCAACTCCCACTTGTACCTAGCAACTATAGCTATCCATAGAACCCGTTATTGCAAATATCGTGCACAGAAACATTTGCCGCGAATTTCCATTTTGAGAAATGTTTACACGTGTCAAATAGCTTCCATTTCTTTCCGACCTGGACTTTAAGATTTCAATTGTTTTCGTTGGACTAGATCATTGCTGGTGATTGTGAGCAACTGTTTAAAGCAGCTCCTGTAAGAATTTAGAATACATTTTACCACACATTTAGAGTTCTTGCTCAGCCACTTTAAAAGTCATGCTGACAGTTGAAAAGCCCACTTTGTTTTTCTCTTTCTGTGTAAGGGGGGAAGTGGGGAAGTGAGAGACTGTTTGATCTGAACTATTCCTGAATACCTGCTCTCTCCTTCCATTTCTTTGCATGGCCTATTAGGGGTTGAGGGGTGTTGCAGGGGGAACCTCTAACTATAGTGCTATCTGATCTGAAACCAACACAAAAGTATTATTTTATGTGCTGCATTTGTTTTGCTCATTGCTTATTCCTAGTGCTTTAAAGATATTATCCAGTGTTCTGTTACCCCATTGGTGATTGTTGCATCTATTAAAATATATATATTGTGATTTTGAGCTTAAATAAATAAATAATACCTTTTACAAATCAACCTAATTCCTGGTCCAGTGTGACCCAGGGTATTTTTAAAGCAAGGGGTTTGATACGAGTGGTACAGTACACTAGGCCGAGAGCAGAGTGTATCGCCTGATTGAAATCCTTAACAAATCCTAATAATTCTTCTTCTTCTTTCCTAAGATTTGAATAGTTTTAACAGGGCCATGTAATAAAGTTCTCTATGTTGCAGAGATTTAAATGATAAAGTCGCATGATTAGTTAGGCTGGGATTTATACGTTTTACTAGGCTTCCTTCACAAGTTGAGATGGAATATTAAACAGTTGCCTCATCCGGTGTGACATTGTTTTTGTCAGAGTATGTTTGGACTATGTCATGCAGTCATATGTTTTCCAAAGCAGTACTTCTGTTTGGGTAGCGTGTGTCTATTACATTGTTTTGTAAAATGTCCTGGTTGTTGGAATCATTTGTGGCTATTGTTTCTATCTCTTGGTGGGATATTAGTACCATTTTTCATGAAGCAGCTGGACCTTGTTTTTTCCAGAAAGTGTTTTCAGCGTTCCCATATTGGGTGTACCTGTTAAATGGTCTGCAGCTTCGTAGCACCCCCATTCTCTATGGGAGAGTATGTTTTGACTGAAGCTGTACAAATTTTAGCTATGTCTACTCAGATTTTGTAAAATAGGCTGTGACATATCTTGCAACTGCAGTGGAATTGTCCACAAGAGGGCTATGATTGAATTGTAAACATTGATGTACTTGGATGCTTCGTCCCTTGAATGTTTTGTTTTTATGAGATTTCCCTTTGACATTTGTCTAACAGACCACTTCAAGCTGTTTACTTGTCCTTTTGTGAAAAGTGGTCTATGGAAGCCAAAGCAACAATTGGTATAGTATTTACCTTTGTTTTTATATCAACGTTGGCAGTATTGGCCACACTTAGATTTTTCGATTTGTGTACATAGGTCACTATGTGTAGTTTCTGAAGGGATGTCACAGAAAGGTATTTTTCAATAAATTGTAAAACATTGGCAACACAGTCATGGCTAAATTTGGGAGATCTTTTATCCACAAAAGCATGTGGATGTGTGGTGCTCCTCTGGATTGATATTCTATTCTCCAAAAGAAGTGCTGCAGATGAAGTGCAGCATGACAATAAAGCAATGGTGAAAGTACCTTGATACATTGACAGGGTCGAGAGAACAGAGTTCTCCTTGTGTTTTTATATCAATTCCCACTTTATTTTGGTTTGTAGTGCATAAAGAAGTCATACAAATCACCCCATGTGTATTCTGCAAAACATAAAGTAACAAACCATGTGGGTGGGGTGAGGTTCCTTAGCATACAACAAACATCAGCATGAGATTGGAACCAGTATTCTTTTGTACCACAAATGTTTTACAAGAAATTTGTAATAGCTGACCGCAAAAACCTCATCTTTGTCTTTAATCTTTTGAAGCCGTTGTGTAGCAGATATGTTTAAGAAATTAAAGCCTGTTTTTAACATGTGTGCAACCCCATAAGATAGAGTTTGGAGTTCACTTTCGAAGAGGAGGTGGAACATGTATTCTACATTTTGTCTGAATACTACCGTAAAGAGTGATATTCTGATGCACTCCTTTGTGTGCATCTTTCAATATATCTTCCGCCTTTTCCTGTAGGAAAGAGTATTGGAAAAAAAACGTACTACCTACCTACACTTTTTTTCCCATGTTCTCATTGGGGATTCTTTGGCATGGGATATTTGATATGTTTCTAATTCATCTTCCATTGTGTCTCTGGAATTTGTTGGGTGAATTGTATACTGGTATAAAATGTTAGCTGCAGTAACAGGATCTATGCATGCAAATGGGCCAGTTTGTGGTGAATCTTGCATTATTTGGGTGGCTTCTCTTAAGTTCTCCTCTATGTTTATACCTTTGCAGTATTAATTGTATTCTTTAAGATATTGTAGGGCTTGATTGACCTTGCTTCAGTCGACTAGTTGTTGCCAAGTTGCCAGAAATGTTATCTTTTGTTGGTACACCATTAACTAGTTCAATCAAAGATGTATCTATTGTCTGTTGTACTCCTAGAGTTTCTACATGTTCATTCAGCTCTAATGGCAACACAGATGGGGCAAGTTTGAAAAGGTATCTAAAATGACATTGTGCATGTTTAGAAGTACTTTTTGTAATGTATTGATTAATTTAGTTAGTGGTTTCATTCTGTTTAAAATGAATATAAACAACTTTCTCTTTAGTAGGATTGTGTTGTCAGTTAGAGCTTTGAGGATTAGTTTTCTGCAGTAGTTTTTAAGGTTGATTGTGACTCTTAAGCTGTCTTTATATGATCATAAAGAACTGTACAGTGATCTTTTTTTGCAAAATTGATTTTTGTGAATGCTTTGCTGTTGCTACGTTAAAATTGGTAGATATAGTGTTAGGTTCATTAGTAGGTCTGCTATTGTTTTGTACGTTTTTTTACAGTTCATTTTTGCAAGAGGGGTCTCACATTTGTTGTGGTGGCTGGTTTAGATTTGGTGAGTGTGTTAACTAGCTGTTCTGTTTTAATGTTTTATATACATTGTTTTAGAGGCGGATGACTATATGGCTTATTTTAGTTTTTAATTGCTCTTTGTTTTCTAGGGAGTCGGTTTTTAGTAGGCATTTTGTTCTGTTGTTGGGACAAAATAAAGTTTGTGTTTGAAAGTTATGGAATGTCTATGCATTTATTATGAATTGGTATGGGGGTGTTATTGTACAGATGAAGAGTGATGTGGGATTGTGTAGTGGGATGAAAGGTGTGGTTGGGAAGGTTATAAGAGTAAGAGGCGGTATGGGTGCGATGGGCTTGGGTAAATATGAGATTGAAATAGAGTGGTGTTGTATAAAATAAGTATATTTATGTAATGGGGAATGGGTAATACACTATTGATAGTAGAATGTGTTGAGCACTATTGGTGCTAGTTAGTAAGGGAGTGGCGGTGTGATTGAATATGTTGGAATAGATGTTTTGATTAAAAACAGTGGTTGTTGTTATGGTGTGATTTAGTGCATAGGTACGAGGGTTGTGTGGGTGTAATTGAAAAGGGGTGAGGATATGTGTGTATATGTGCCAATGCGAATTAGTGATTTGGAATGCAATGTGTACAAAAGTTGTTGGGTTGGAATTAAGGACATCACGTGGCTAGGGTTATGGAAGAGTAAAGACATGGAATTGTGGTATAGCTGTTGATGAGAGAAGGATGTGCTGTTAGGCAGTGATGTGTGGTGTATTCTATAAAGAGCAATGTTCAGATAGGAATAGAAAGAGTGTGAATGCTGCAATAGAATGAGTGAGAGTGAAATACAATATTGTTAAGTAGAAAAGTATATTCTAGGCTAATATATAGTGGAAGCACACATATTACAATTAGAGAGATATACATGCTCTACTAATGTTCATACTTTGATGGATGTTAAGAGTTTTCTTTATTTGGTGGCTAAAAGAAAGTTAATTTGTATATCTGGCAATGGTGAAGTAGTTTCAATAAAAGAGGTTGTTATTTAGTAAGGTAGGAGGAGTTGTTGAGAAAAAGAGTTAATAAAGTTGTGTTAAGGGTGGTGTAGTAAACTATGTTTGCTATGTTGTTAGAACAATTGGACTATGACTAGTTTTGTGTGGGAAATTGTGATGAACAGGATAAACACTGGTGTGTAAAAATATGCATATCTAGGTCATTTCTAAAGCAAAGGAAAGACTTTTGTATGGCTAATATGTAATGGGATTAGTTGTGCAGCAAAGTTTGGCTTCATATAAAAAATTGAATGAAAAATGTATGTTTTTGCTGTAGGGCAATGTTTGAGCTGTTGCTTTTAATAAGAAAAGTGCTGTGTTTGTGGTGCCATGTATTTGTAATGTGTTGCTGTATTTTTAAAGAATGGAAAACTGTGGCCTAGTGTCAATGCAATGGCATTTTGTAGTTGGAGCAGTGTATGGTGTCTTATAGTAGTGGTTGGAAACAAACAGTATTGTATATGTAAGGAGAAGTGTTGCATATCGATACTTTGGCAGTATACATATGTATGTGAGCAGGTGGAGAATGGTGGCACTTTAAGGGATGTAATGAGAAACCATGGAAAGTATGACAATTACATGTAAGGAACAATGCAAAATGCTGTTTAAAGATGTTTCTTTTTAGGAGCATTTTGTTGAAAGTAAAACATGCATATATTTATTTACAGCAGCACTGTGTGTAACTTTACTTTAACTAAAGGAAATGCAGCTGCAAAAGATTTGTAGTACACTGATAAGTTGGCAGTTGGTACGTGGAAGTTAAATATTTTGGCAGTACATGCAAGTAACTGCCACTTGATGTGACCAGGTGCAGAATGGTGCAATACATAGCATTTGATAGCAGTGGTTACAAAAGAGAATGTGCGTGTTGGGCTGTTTAATACAGGGTAAGTGGCAGCAACCGAGTGCATATACTTAAAGAGGTGTTTAAAAAAATACTTTAACAAATATAAGCATAGCTGTACTATGTTTTATTAACTGTAGATATTGTTGAATCTGCAAATAGAAATCTTGGAGAGTTTCACAGTAGTTGGTGATGCAAGAGGCTGTGAATAAAAGGATTCATGCAGTGTTGAACTTAGATGACAGGGTTACATCTTGAGTTTTTGGATGTGATTGGTGGATGGATGTGTGACTGTTTGAAAGCAGCCAATGAGGGAGTGTTACAAACATAAAAGTAAAAAGTGTAGAAGGACTGCCATGTGCTACGGCGGTCGTGATAGCCCACGATAGTCCACGGCCCTGCATGTGACATCTGGGTATTTTAAGGATTCCTGGTATGGAAAGTGGACTGCGGAAACAGGGGACAGTTGCAGACATCCGCGGACATCGGGGAATTAGCTAATCAGATATTGTGGTTGTGGTGTAGAGGAGCACAGTGTAGTACGTTTTTTTCTTTCATGTGTGGAGTGAAGATGGCTATGGCTATGAAGAAGCAGAGTGTCTGGATGGTGGGATAGTCTTTGATCCATTGGTAAAAGGTGTGCTGAGAGCAGTGTGGATTTTCTGTGAATCTTGGATTAGAATAATTTGAAGTTTCTTGGTATGGAGTTTGAGGATTGAAGCGAGAGAAATTGCTACCATTTTGCAAGAGCATGGTTACTCTGAGGCATCCAAACATCATAAAGGTTTGCTGTTTTGGCAACTGTTTGGGCTGTATAGTAGCTGTAAGACTGGAATATCCTTAGAGTTTGCCATGAAGGGTACATTTACAAAGTTAATGGACCTGTTTCCAAGTTTTTTTTTTTTTTTTAAAACCTTTATTTTTGGTTTTTGTGTAATCCTGTAACGACATAATAACAAATACACACCCACATTAGGGTGGACTTAACTCTGCGCCATGTCCCACACACCTGTCCTCCTCCCACCGCTCCCCTCCCCACCCCCTCGCTCGGCCCATGATTCTACTGTTCGTGCTATCTTGTTTCCAGGTCGATGTAGCATGGAAATAGTGCTGCTAGTCCTGTGCCTTCACTGAGACCCTTCTCTTGTGTCTGAGGCAACTGGTTGGCTGGTAAAGACCTCCTCCGATTCTCTTAGCAAGAATGTTATCAACGGTCCCCAGATGTCTGGAGGTCGGGCATGTAGGGGAAGTAGCTTGACAAAGTCTGTTTCCACATCCTGGCAGTAAAGGATATCTTTGCGCCAGGCGCTGAACGATGGAGGGGGGCCTCGGCCCCAGGACATGGCCACTCTCCTTCGGGCCAGTGTCAACAGAAGACCTGTCAGTTTCCTTGTCGGGGCAGCGAGCAGCCTCGTCATACCCAGCAATGCCGCAGTCTGGCTCGGCTGTATCGCCTCTCCCACTATTGCTGCTGTTGTCTCCAAGACTTGATTCCAGAATGGTGTTATTTCGGGGCAGTCCCATGCCAAATGGACAAAGTCTGCCGAATGTTCCCCACATCTCTCACATTTCGCAGCTGTTTCAGGGTGATGTTTGTTCGCTTTCGCAGGTGTATAGTAGGTCTGGTGTAGGAGGTTGAAGTGGATTAGTTTAAAGCGTGTGTTGAGGGCGATTTTTTGAGTCTGCTTCAAGATGAAAGTCCAGTCTTCCTCTGATATTGTACTGTGCAGGGCTCTTTCCCATCTGGTCTTTGCTTGGCCGAGTTTAGATGATGTATCGGTAGTAATAGCTTTGTAGATTTGTGACACTAGCTTGCCTTCACCTTGCGCTTGAATGGCGTTGTGAAGTAATTGCCAGGTCCATGGCTGTCTTGGGAAATCTGGTAGGATCGCTTGAAATGTGTAACGGGTCCTGAAGTAGAGGAATACATCGAGTGCGGTGGTGCCTCCTTTCGCTTTAGCTTGTTGCGGAGTTATAAAGCCGTCTTCTGTGAAGAGATCCCCCAGAGTCTCAATTTTCAACTTTTCGGCCCACTGATGAAACACTTTTTCAGATGTGAGTGGAACTCCTGGAATGAATTTAACTGGTAACAGTGGGGAGTATCTCGTTTTTACCCCTTGCCTTTGGGCCAGTCGCAGCCACACTCTGTAAGTTGAGAGCATTACGTTCATGGTGGAGTTGGGAATGGGAATTTGACTGAAGATAACTGCGGTTAACAGATTTGGTGTTGCCAGCGCCCGTTCCACCTGAACGTGGGGTCTGATTGTGTGGGAGGCGTACCAGTGACTGAGAAATTGTGCTTGCGCTGCCCAGAAGTACTTTTCCAGGTCCGGGAGGGCAAGGCCACCACTTGTCACCGGAAGTGTTAGCGTTGCATATGCCACTCTGGCCGGTTTATTTGCCCATAGAAGTTCAAGGACCATGCTCTTCAGTCTCTTCAGATAAGTTTGAGGAAGGAATATTGGAATATTGGAAAACAGGTAGAGTAATTCTGGTAGGATCACCATCTTAACTAGGGAGACCCTTCCCCAGAGCGTTAGTGGCAGGGTCTTCCATCTTGTCACTTTTTCCTAGAGGGACTTGGTCACCTCTTCGTAATTGTCACGGAACACCTCGTGATAGTTCAAGGACATTTGGATTCCCAGGTAGCGGACATTGGACGTTTTCCATGTGAATTGGAAGTCATCTACAAAGGGTTTGGTGGCTGGAGTCAGCGGGAAGATGATGGACTTTGACTGATTGATTTTCAGGCCAGAGGCTGTTCCAAATTTGATTACTTCCCTCATGACAGGGTTCAGGTTCTCTTCGGGATTGCGGACGAATAGGACCACGTCGTCTGCGTAGAGGGATATTATGAGCTTGTGTGGTCCGATAACAAGACCTCTTTGTTGTCGATGTTCTCTTAGGATGGAGGCCAGCGGTTCCATCACCAGGGCGAAGATCAATGCTGAAAGTGGACAGCCTTGTCTGGTGCCTCGCTGGAGTATCACTGGAGCCGATTTTGCCGTGCCTATAATGATGTTGGAGCGTGGCTCGTTGTATAATAACAAAACTAGTTTGACAAAGCGGGCTCCCAGACCCATTCTGGTGAGTACAGCGAACATAAATTACCATTCCACCGAGTCGAATGCCTTTTCAGCGTCGAGGAGGACCGCTATTGCTTGAGTTGAGGGATCTAGTGCTTCAATGACGCTGAACAGCCTCCTGATGCCGAAGGTCGTGTTGCGGCCAGGAATGAAGCCTGCCTGGTCTGCTAGGACGAGGGTGGGCATCAATGGTAGTAGCCTGTTGGCAAGCACTTTTGCGAGTATTTTGTTGTCGAGGTTGAGGAGGGAGATGGGCCTGTACGACGCACAATCCTCTGGTGGCTTGCCTGGTTTATGCAGGAGGATGACGTTGGCCTCACGGGAGGAATGGGGGAGAGTCTCCTTTTCTAGTGCTTCGGCATATACTGTCGCCAGGAGGGGGGCGAGGGTGGTGGCGAAGGCTTTGTAAAACTCTCCTGTTAGGCCATCTGGGCCAGGAGCTTTTGAGCTAGGGAGGGATTTGATGGCTTCTGTGATCTCCTCTTGTGTGATTAGGTCGTTCAGTGGTTCCCGCAGGGAGTGCTCGACCCAGTATAACTCTGCGTCTTCGAGGTATTCCAACGAGACTTGTGGGTCGTTGTTGTGGCTGTTGCTGTATAGGTCTTGATAGAAAAGCCTGAATTCCTCTGCTATGTCTTCATCAGTGTGGACGAAGTGTCCCTGCCTGGTCTGAATCCTTTCAATTGGCGCTAGTTTATTGTGTGCCTTGACCAGGTTTGCCAGGAGGGCGCCCGGTCTTTGACCCTCGCCGTATTGTCTGATTAGGCTGTTGCGGTTTAGAAATTTCACTTCTCGATCTGCTGCGCTATTGAATTTTTGTAGCTCTTCTCTCAGAGCGACTGGTATGTTCGGGTTGGTTGCGCTCACGCGCTGAAGTTCGAGTTGTTTTAGTTTCCCTTCACAAATTGTCAGCTCCCGTCGTATAAGTTTCAATATGCCATTTTCTTTAGCGTGGCAGACCCCTCTGACGAAACACTTTAGAGTTTCCCACAGTGTGCTGGGTGAGGCTACGGAACCTGTGTTGACTTCGAGGAACACCGCAATCTCTTCTCTTAGTTCGGCAGCGAACACCTCGTCTCGCATCGAGCCGGTTTTGAAGCGCCACCGCTGTAGAGGGGGGTTGGGGCATGCTGGGTTTAGTACGAGAGTCACCGGGGAGTGGTCTGAGAGAGTTCTTGGATGGATATCACATGGGTCGCCTGTCCATGGGCCGTTCACAGAGATGAACAGATAGTCGATCCTGGAACTCGAGTTGTGTACGGCAGAGTGGAAAGTATATTCGCGCAGCTCCCCTTTAGACGTTCTCCATGCGTCTTTCAGATTGAATGCTTTGCAGATTTCTTTTATTTGGAGGCTGGCTTTGGATGGAGATTGCGGGGTTGCTCTAGATCTGTCTCTCACCGGATCCATCACTGTATTCATATCTCCGCCCCAGATTATAGTCGCTGGTTCATGAGATGGTAGACGGGAAAGTACCCAGCCGAAGTTGTCGGGGCCGTCTATGTTCGGTGCGTAGGAGTTAACAAAGGTGATTCTCTGACCTGCTATAATGCTGCTCACCAGAAGAGTTCTCCCTTCGGCGTCTTTTGTGGTGTGGACAAGCCGAAAGCTGATCCTTTTGTGTATTAAGATCGCGACTCCTCTGGAGTAAGATGAGTACGATGAAAAATATCTATGGCACCCCCAGCTCTTGGCCCACTGGTGATCCTTCTCCGGGAGTAAGTGAGTTTCTTGAAGCATGGCAACGTCGACTTCATGTCTTCTAAGGTACTGGAGGATTTTTCTGGTTTTGGATGGGATGTTGCCTCCTCTTATATTCCAGGTTATGATTTTGAATAGAACTGATCGGGGACCATTTTGATTCGTTTTTTGTTCCTTTTGGTCCTGCTTGGAGGTTCAATGGATGTACGGTGAGATAGAGGTGGTGGTGAGCGGAGGGGGCTCAGGGTCGGAGGATGGCGTGGAACTGGTGGCGCAAAACTTGGCCGTTTCCTACGGCTAAACTGGGGTGAGGGTGTACACCTCAACTGGAGGTGGTATGGTAACTGTGACTTCCCTCCCACACGCGGGTAACCCCCAACTGACCCGCAAGGTTCCCTTTTCATAACTAAACTGAACAGGTTGCTGTGCTTGGGGCACTTGTGCCTCCCGAGAGGGAAGGGTGGCTCTCCTTTACACTAGGAGTTAGTCTCTGCGGTATTAGATTTATGTCTTGTTACCTAGGATATGGATTCTGTTTCCTTGGGTGTCTGGGTTGAACGTTATGGCGGTTCTCTGCGTCTTTGGTGTTCACGCTGCGGTCTGGAGTTATTAGCGGCGGATCTGTAGCCGGCGTGATCCAGGTAGTCGCTGGCTTCCTCAGGCGTGTGGAAGAAGAGTGCTTTCCCATCATGTTGAATGCGAAGATTTGCTGGGTAGAGCATTGAGTATTGTATTTGATTGTCTTGCAGCCTTCTCTTAACTGTCGTGAAGGAGCGCCTCAGTGTTTGAACGGTAGGGGAGAAATCTGGGAAAAATTGAATTGGGTCTCCGTCATATTGAATTTTCCCTTTTTCTCTGGCAGCCTTGAGTATCGCATCTCTATCTTTATAATTTAATAGTTTTGCAATAATCGGCCGTGGACTTGCACCTGGGATTGGTTTGGCGCTCGGAATTCTGTGGGCTCGTTCGACTACGAACAATTTGGAGAGGATCTCTTTCCCGAAAAGGTCTATGCAAATCTGTTCGACATGGTCCTCCATTTTCGTTTGGAGTTGTTGTTCTCTGATTCCGATGATTCTGATATTATTCCTTCGTGAGCGTCCTTCTAAGTCTTCATTCTTGGCATTGACAGACTTCATCTGGGACTCGAGGGCGGTGACTCGTGTGGCAAGGCCTGTTGCGCCGTCATCCAGGTCGGATACTCGTTGCTCCACCGTGTCTAGCCTGTCGGCGTGCTTGTCGAGGCGATGTTGGAGCAGGTCTACTTTCGATGATAGGTTGTCGAGTTTACTGCCCAAGTCGCCGATTCCCGCTTTGAGGTCCATCAGGATTTCTCTGATATCGAAACATGGTAGTTGTTCTTCTGGCGGGGACGTAGTGGGTGTTGGTGACACTACTCCGCTCGCCTCGGAGTGCGGTTTGCTGGTGGAGCCAGACTCAAAGTTCAGTTTCTTTTGGGATTTGTCTAATTTCCCCATATTAAACTTTCTTCTGCTTCTGGGCACTCAACAATGGGGCAGACTGGTAACTGTGGGCCAAACACTGGTATTTCAGTGGCGTCTATTGGTTTCGTTGTGGTGTTGCGCTGGGGCAGCTGCCGGGTCTGCGCTGGGCTGCTATTTGGGGGTGGTTTGGAGTGAATTCCTCGTGAGGCGGTTTTTCCCCCCTGATTCTGTAGGGCCTGCACAAGCCGTCCTTTCTCTTTACGGCAGTGATCCTTGGGTCTGTGGTTGGCTCGGGGGTTGGGACCACCAGAGTTACTTTGGTTAGTGCTGTTCTCGTGGGGGGAGGCGACTTTTGAGGTTTTCAGACGGGATCGCTGTGTTCCTCTGGCTGCCGATATTCTGGGCGTGAGCCGTCGAGTGTTTGCCGAGCTGCAGTGTAAGGAGTCGTGGCACGTTAGGCCCTGTATCGTAGCCAACCTCCTAATGGTGATCTTGTCAGTCTGGGTCTCCTCTGCTTGCCGAATTATGCTATATGCTATGGGGCACAGAGGGTCCCTGAACTGGGCTCTGCAAATCGGCGGCCTTGGGATTTGATTGTATTGGCCCTGGCCAAATGGGCTGTTCGCTGTGGCTTTCGCTGTGGCCGCGGGTGATGGTGGCGATATCCCCGGTTGTTCGGAGCCGGTCAAGCGCACTCTTCGTATTGGAGGGACGCAGCCGGTTGGGCGTTGGAGACGGTTGCTGGCGAGGCGTACCCTGCTATGCCTCCTTCATTCACCGAGGGATTTGACGGGGATCGGGAAGGTAGCTTGCGCACGCTGGGGGGAGCTCCTACCTGGGTGCTCGGCGAGAGCACCACCGCTTGTCGTACTGCTTCTTGGGCGTCGGCTGGGCCGTTGCAGGGACGGAGACTGTGTGTCTCTTGCCGCCACCGGCGCGCACGTCTACCCGCTGCTTGACGCGGCCCAGCTCTTCAACTCCACGGATCTCTGCAGGTTCTGGGTGTCGGGTGACACATCAGCGCCGCCGCTCAAGCTTCGAAGGGGAGCCTTTGCGCCTCTTTCTCGTTCCTTCCTCCGTCCCAGGCTCACCGCCGGCGCGAACCGCAGGCCTGCCGCCTGGCCGGGACTCGGCCGCCGCTTCCCCGCCAAAGACAATATCGGGCTTAAAATGTTGTTCGGTGTCTCCTGAAGGCTCCAGTCTGTGTTTGCGGGAGAAATGAACACCGCAGAGGGAAGGATGTCGCAGGATTAATGGAGAGCCACACGGAGCTCTCTAGGAGGCAGCCATCTTGGATGGCTCTCTAGCGCCCTGACCTGTTTCCAAGTTTGAAGATTCTTTTTTCTCAAATAGATCAAAGGCAAATGTGGAAACGTTCTAAATTGTTTTGTCAACAAATATAAAAAGCCAAGTGAAATGTAAATACAGATGCATGTGCTCTTTTACAGGATGTTGGAATTACATCTTTCCACAGTGAAAATATCAAGATTGATGGTGTGAATATTTTTTGAAGAGATGGAGTGCATTTGACGATGTTGGAAATCATATTTGTCTTGTTAATGTTCAAAATGCACTGAAACAGACTCTGTGAACATGAAAACTAAATATGTAGTGAAGTTTGTGTTATTAGCTGTAGTAAATAAAGAACAAAAACAGAGTTTTAAGCAGTTTTTGTAAAAGTTATAAAAAACATAAGTATAGTAGAATAGCTCTGGGGCAACATGCTCGCCTAGGAAGCAAGACAACACTGAGAAACCCAGGTTCGATCCCCGGATCCACGCTTATAAACTTCTGGGTATTAAGCGCATTACAAATAACCAATTACAAGCGTAGTATTTACAACCCCAAAGAATTCAAAAAACAATAAAAGGTTATTTTAAGAGCTACCATTGGGAGTATAAATACCCTCTCCCCCGTATAATTGTTTGGGTGGTACGTGCAATATTATTCTCTCCTACAGGCCACAAAAGGTGCTTAGGAAGTCATGGTCTTTATTGTATACTAGAGAAAAGAATTTGGGACAGAGCATTGTTTCTGTCATTTTTGCTTTATCTCTATTATACAATGGTTTATTATTTCCATTAGCATATAGCAAAATCCTAATGGAAATGTTGGTGATGGAGTCTTTATGATTATTTGTTTTAGTTCTATTTTTTACTGTGAAAGGCGACTACAAATCAAACCTTTTTTTGGTATTTTTTGCTTTAGTATTTTTGGGTATTGTTTTCAGTTTTTCCAGGTGAGGTAAGGAGGTAAGGTGGGGGAGGGAAGGGGCACGAACCACAGATATGGTGGGGCAGGTAGAAATGGGAAGGTGCTGGGCCTGCCTTAAATATAAGTTAAGGGCAGTGTTTTGCATGCTCCTTGTTCGACTCTGGAGATATTTAAGAACAAGCTTAAAACACACCTATTTAAATACAGTGTTTGCTCACTGCCACTTATCTAGATCCTGTGTCTGAGATAGTCTTCGGCACCAGTATGCCTCCGGGTCATTGTGTTGTGCCCAATAAATAATATAAAGTAAAAGTAAAGCAGCCTCAAACACACTTTGAAACTGCTCCCCCCTACAAAGTGGTTTGTTACAAGTACTGTTGTCCTGGAAAATTATGAATCAACAGCCTCTTCTATGGCCAGCAAAGCAGACGGTGGGATCCTCTGCCAAGCAAGAGTAGACTGTGTGGTGGTAGGAGCAGTTGAGCAAGATGGCTTGAGGAAGATAGCCTACTTACTCCCTGAGAAAAGAACAGACTTTCTCAGAGCACCCTGATGGTTTGAGCGGCTGTGGCGGCCTATGGAGGCGGTATTGAAATAGTACTGACCATGTTGTCTGCGACTGAGTCTCACCCCATACTCATTGTATTTAATACAGGCAGCCCGAGCCTTTGGTACCCCTCCAATGGTTTTAAAACAACGCACCCATAATTTTCTCTGGGTCCTGGGGGTAGATACTTTCTCTACCTCATCTTCCTCCTCCTCTTGATCCTCCTTTGCAGGAGGATCGCTGTATAGGTTCCCAGCTGGGGTAGTGGTGGTGGTGTATCTGGGGGAGGTTTTGGCCATGACTGATGCCATTGATGCAGGTTGCAGCTTTTCAAAAATGATCTGCAAAGCAGTGCCCTCTCCTGGACTGCCAGATTGAGAATGACTAAAAGTAATGGGTGGGTCCCTTCAGAGGAAGCGTCCACAGATTTCTGTACTGTCCACGTGCCACCAATTTGAAAATATGCCTTGAAAAGGTGTAAAAAGTATAGAGATCAACTAAGAATGGTTGTAGGAGCTCTGGAAGCATAAACGTTCAACTTGAAATGTCCTAGATCGTCTGAAAATGCAGTTTCAAAATGTCTGCGGAGTATAAACACAATTCGCGGACACTTCATCACGCTGCACGGGCACGGTCAAATGATGATGTATATGGCATCCGCAATGCAGCTGTGACGTCCGAGGACCACAGCGCCGAAAGCCACCGGTAGCATGTGCAGTGACGTCCGCAAGCGGGCATGCTCGTTCGCAGGCTAATTAAAAGTGCGTCACATGTTACCGGACATGTCTAGACTAGGCGCAACGTCCACAAACATCATCCATTTCATAGGCTGACTCAAACATTCATATAGTCTGGGGACTATAAATTGGTTTTTACACCAAAAAAAGTTATGACACAACAATATACAAGATATTCATAATATAAAAATGTTATTTATTTATGAAAAGAAAAGGGCATCGGAATGGCATTTAATACAAACTCTCATAAATAGGACATTAATTACAATACTTAGAGATCAATACATCAATGAAATGTCAGATAATCACATAATCAGATAATCACATAATCAACCTTTCATATATACATATACACACTTTCATATGAACATACACATACTTACACTTATAAAAACATTAATAAAGAAATCAGGAAATAGGACATCCTAAGGTAACCTGATATTAGCTCGGCTCATTAATATCAGAAGTTAAGCGTAGCTCCTACTGCCCTCAACTGCACATTTGTTTTTCTGCAATAGACCAGATATTAAACAATGCAATATGAAGCCTAGGATTAAGTGTGTTGATGCAGTAGTGCCAAAACTCATTAGACCCCAGGTGGTCCCGCTTATGTACATAGATACTGAGATGTTTGATGTAATGCTGAGTCATCGACGAGCACTGAGTTAACACATGCCTTGCAGTTTCATGAGTAGACAGAGCACTACACAGTCTACAGTTTCTTGCAGTTTCAGGAGACGCATCATCCCAAGATCTATTCACTAGAGTGGGTAGATGGTTGATACGCATCGACAGAATGAAACGTCTCAACGCTGGGGAGATTAAGGTAAATTTGACTCTTTTTGAAAGTATAAAGGACGTAAGTCACAAAACTGTAACTTTTCAAAGTGGCCAAATGCCCAAAATTCTCCTGCCAGTCCCAAAGCGTTATAGACTTCTGAAGATGCTGAAACATCTTTTGGTTATCTTGGCCCCAACAAGGGGACCACCCACTTCCCTCATTCAGTATCAGCATATCTTTCTCCAGTTTAGACTGCTTACTGCCACCCATAGCATCTTTAACACACCTCAATAGAGGATTAGTCGGGTTGTTCTTGATCTTGATATATAGCTCAGCTCTCTTGCGTAAAACCACATAATATTGCAACAGGAATGCATTGAGGAAGGCCTAGTATGTGTCTCCAAAATTTCCCCTCCAGGAGCTGAAGCCAATCTAGGTTCATATCAATGAAGGATTCTGGGCCATAGGTAACCATAGATATGAAGCACTGCACGTAGATTTGTTGTGCTCCCCATATTGAGTAGCCACTCTGATCCTGGGTAAAACTACATATCAAAGCTGTAAATTGGGCTGCTTTTACTCTTCTTGCCTGAATGCAGAGCGTATAGTTCCCCCTGTTGTCGAACTCCACTCCTAGATATTTGTAGGAGTGTGTGTAATTAATTTCAAGAGTGCCTACACACATAGTACGGCATGCTACTTTACCAGCAGTGTACAGGAGTACTTCAGTTTTACTATGGTTGATGGTCAATTTGTCTGCCTCTGCATACTGCCATAACCTCAGAGCTGTCCTCTGAAGTCCGCTGAAAGTGTGGTGAAATATCACAAGATCGTCAGCGTATGCCAAAATCATACACTGAGTCTTACCAACTTTCGGGGGGCAATTCCATGTACACTGAAGATATTTGGGTACATCTGAGACAAAGAGGTTATAGAGCAGGGGAGCCGTAACGCATCCCTGCTTAACACCCCTTAGCTGTATAACTGGCCGTGTTAGATTACCAGCGTTGTCTAGAAAAAGTTGTACCGTGGTATTTATGTGTAGTAAATCTAAATAATATACAAGAGCAGGAGGGCAGGACCAGCTTTTAAGTTTACACCAGAGTAGAGCTCTATTAACAGTGTCAAAAGCTGCCCTAAAATCGACAGAGAGCGCATATAGAGGTGGATTATTGGGCTGCAGTGCCTTATTCCTAAACGAGTCCATGACTAATAGGTTATGTGACGTTGAATAACCAGGCCTAAAACCACTCTGGAAGTGGTCTAAGATCCCTGTTTCTTCTACCCATGCTTGCAGGATTTTTAATAAAAGAGAGGCAAACAATTTCCCAGTACTATCCAGCATTGAGAGGAGTCAGTAATTGGAAGGGTCCAGTCTGTTACTTTTTTTAAAAACTGGTATCAGAATGGCCCTTTCCCATGTGCTCAGAATTCTACCATCTGCTATTACCTTTCCAAATAGTACCTTCATTAGATTTGCCCAGAATAAGGGATTACTTTTTATAACTGCATTAGACAGCCCGTTAGGGCCAGGTGCACGGGACGCTTTTAGGTTCTTGATCTTACTTACTAGATCATAAATTGTGACTGTAAAGGGAGAGGGTATAGGAGAGATACAACCGATGCCTCTTCCAGCCCAACAAAACTACCATTGCGGTTTTCAAGAAAGGAAACCCATTCCTGGGCACCTATCGGATTCAGGATCGCCCAGATGTTCCGAGAATTCCTAGAACAAAGTACACGCACTTTTTTATACCATTTGACCAATTTAAGATTTTTTTGTGTAATTTTAACGACGAATGGTATTTATTTTTTAATTTTCGGATGTTAAGGGCAATTAGATTCAGGGAGTAATTGGTGGTTCTAAGTTTTCGTATATCCCCCCTAAGTTTGCGTTTAGCATCGCAAATTACCTTATCAAATGGGGAACTAGAGGCATTTTCCTTCAGGATCAAAGGGCGTCTGCACATGGTGTGCTCGCCCGAGAAATTAACAATCCATTTTTCGATTTCTTCAGGCGACATGGCACATAGTTTTGTTTCAAAACCTGTGTTCCACTGGCCGGTTACCCTAATAGCCTTAAGAATATTATTATCAGACCAAATAATGCGATCAGCTTGAGGGTTTACTATTATTTCTCCACTTGAGATAATCTCAGGGTTGGAGGTAATAGCATCCATGGTCAAAATAAGTGGATTGCGATTGCTCCATGGGCACTGGGTAACTGTCATATCAAGAACCTTAGAAGCCACTTCTGCGCTTGTATAGATATAGTCAATCGTACTTTGGTGCAGACTCTAATGCCACATGCTCTTTTCTGGCCTGTCACTCTGAGTACGATTATTTCAAGATCCCAGCAGTTAAAAAATAATCGCCAGCATTCACCCTCAGGATCCTCTGTTATATTTTCCATTCTGCTATATTGGTGTAAACAATTATTATTAGCCGTGCACCTGTCCACAACAATATGACAGTTCAAATCACCGGCAAGAATAATGAAGTTGCAACCAGTGGCCATTCTCCATTTGCCGATTAGATCATGCAAACCTTCTTGTATTAGTTCTCGATTTTTAGCACCAGGTAGATTATAAACTTTAACTAGGAGCACTTTTTCCCATGAAACTCCCATCCCCACTGTAACTTCAATTGCACAGATGTAGTCCTCATAATTGCTGGTTATCCTACTGCTTGGGATAGTATTCTTCACTCCAATCAATAGTCCACCATAATGGCGGCCCCTAGGTCCTTTCTTGGCTAGGCAATGGTATAGAGAATATCCGTCCATATGAAGTGGTGACATAAGCCAAGCCTCCTGGAGTAGGAAGAAAGTTTGAGTGTCAATGAGTGAGAGAGAAACCTGAGAAATAAGAAGATGGCAAAAACCTTGAGTATTCCAAGACAGAAGAGAGCAAGTTCACTGCTTCTGAAGGACCATAGGGAGTGAATCAGCCAGCCATTTCAAGGTGTTCTGAATGTCGCTCAACTGTACCTTCTTACCAGTAGGGAGGTTGGGTATTGTGGTCTGACTATTCTTCCTGGTCTTATCTGCGCTTGTGATTAAGGGATCTTCCTCTTCTTTATTTATGTCCATCCCCAGTCCCACTTGAGTTAGGCTAGCTTTATGAGCACGGATCAAGTGGATCATGTCCTGCACCTCGCAATGTAGTGCAGTAACGTTGGGGTTGAGGACTTTTAAAGGTTCCACAAAGGACAAATCTTCAGACCATATAACCTGTAATGCAACACTTCACCAATTTGGCTGAGGCCATAGAGGATGAGGAAGTGACAAACAAGGCCAGGATTGAATGGTCAATTACCTATAACAAAGAAATAATTATGGAAAAAATACGATAGTTAAAAAATTCAAGAGCTCCAGGCCCAGACAGGATTTCAAATGCCCAACTAAAACAAGACTCAGAAGTCTGGGCAGTCTTCATTATGGAAATATTCAATAGTTGTATTGAAACAAGATCAGTCCCAGAAACCTGGAAAACGGCTAAAATCGTCCCAATTTTCAAGAAGGGTTTAAAAAGTGAAGCAAAGAACTACAGGCCAATAGCTTTATTAGATGTTATAGGTAAGGTATTCGGCTCTTTGATATTGGACAAACTGCAAGAATGGCAAAAAGAAGCAAAATCGGCAGATCCGTTTCAATCGGGCTTCGAAAAAAACCTGGGAACAGTAATCAACATAATGATGATCAGTATCTTGAAGGCTAGAGCTTGGGAAGGCAAATCACCAACATGTATAGCCTCCATAGACTTAGTGCAAGCTTTTGATCAGGTAAACAGAAACAGATTGTGGAAAAAACTAGAAAGATCAAAATGTCCATCTTCCATATTAGCAACGATCATAGCCTTACATAGTGATACCTCGGTGAGAGTGAGGTTAAACAGGGCTGGTGCGTTGTCAAAATCAATCGAGACCACAAGAGGGGTTAAGCAGGGTTGCCCCCTGGCCCCAGCATTGTACAAAACCTATATGGCCGACATAGTACACTCAGAAAATGATACACGCTCCTTTACTCCAAAAATAGACAAATCAAAAGTCACAATGCTGCTATATGCCAATGATATAATTTTGTTGGACCAAACTGCCATCGGCTTACAAAGACAACTAGACAGCCTCTCGGCCTATCAAAAAAAGAATGATATGGCCATTAATACGAACAAAACGAAGATAATGATTATCGAAAACCCAAAAAGAGCATCGAAGAAACACCACTGGTTTATAAATTCTGAGAAACTAGAAACAGTAGAAAGCTTTGCATACCTTGGAGTAAAAATTTGCCGCAGCAAAATAGAAATCTGTGTGCAAGAACATCTCTTTGCAAAGATGACAATTCTCGCAGCCCAAGCCTTGACCCTGGACAGGAAATATGGTAAATTTTCGCTGCTCCCAGCGTTAAACTTCTATAAAACAAAAGCTATGCCGGCGATAACTTACGGAGCAGAAGCGCTGCTACAACTGCCAACTACAATATGGGACAGACATGATGGTCTATTTTGGCGCAAAGTACTGAAGCTGCCGTATTCAACACTGATAGCAGTAATCAGACGCGAGCTAAGTCTGTTGTCACTGAAATACGTTATTGAAAGAAACAGTCTACTGTTTTTGAGAAAAATACTGCGAACCCCCCGTCCATACATCTTAGATATCATCTATAAAGAAATGGAAAGTGAAAAGACCCAGTTATTGACCACATGGTATAAAAAACAACTTGTCCTGGCAGGACAACTAGGGTGTTCGGAATGGGACATTGAAAGAACCCCGGGAAAAATCAAAGACAGATTGAAAACCCAAGATTGGATTGATACTCTGGACAGAGCAAGTGAATATACATCCTCATCACACCTGACATTTAACACACAAAAAATAGATGAAGTAAGAACTCACCTAAAGAAATTTCCGAACAAACGCCTGCGAGCAACTTTTTTAAGAGCACGCCTGAATATTTTAAAGACAAACAAGGTGTTATTTTTCCGAAAACAAGCTGAAAATAATAAATGCCGTTACTGCTCAGATAAGGATAGCATTGAGACATCTACTTCTTCTCTGCCCTGGAACAGATAAACTAAGATCAACCTATCTTCGGCCGCATAGACTTAAACATCAGAGGACAACTGAGGAGGTCTGGTGGAATCAGATGATGAATGGCGACCCTATATCACTGACATTAGCAGCAGCAAAATGTTTGCATGACCTGGACTTAGATGGAAAGGCTGCAGTCCAAAACTCAATGGAAGAAGACATCATATACTAAGTCAGCAGAAACAAGCTTTAAAAAGGAAACAGGACAATAAAGAAAAACAAGCACAAAGTTTGAAAACATTATTTATATGATTAAGTACAAAAAAATTAAATAAAAAAATAACCCGTAATTGTGGAATTAAATGGAGTTTAGCCATCACCTGAGATCGAGTCAACCATTTATCTGCATACTTTTGATTCAGATTTTTGATGAGGCATATTTTCTGTTGGGTAGGGTTAAGTTTATCATTCTTTTTCTTGGTTTATGATGATTTCTCTGGATATTTATCTTTCCTTCGGGGGGTAGAATATGCATTGGGTTCTCCCTCTGAGTAAATTGTTGATCCTGGATATTAATGGAGATCTCATTAAGTATGTCAGGCAGTATCCAACTGGTTAGTTTACCTGCTTGAGTGCTCAAGCGCTTCTTCAAGCAGGTTCAATTTCTTCGTGGGTGGGAAGAGCCTCAGTTTCAGGAATCTTTCCAGGACCTGATTGGTCTAGATGAGAAATATCTTGCAAGATTCTAGGGTCTGGTAGAGCCAGGTCAAGGACCGTGTTAATATGGATTCTGCCACATAGTTTGAGTAACATTTTTTATGAGAATTGCATAGTACCCATTGAGGCCTGAAGTTCAGCAATTGATGCTGCGTGGGTATGGGAAGAGTCATTAGCCTTAGTTCCAAGCCGATATACAAATTGGGTGAGGCAGAAAGCCGGTCCCTCTCTGAAATAGATGGAGAAATATCAGGGGGGATGATAATGGTTCTCCGGGTAAAGCAGGTAACGAACCATCTGTTGTTGCTGGGTCTTGACACTCTACGAATGATGCTGCCAGAGTATCAGCCACACAAAGCACCTGAGCTTCGACTATCTGGCCACAATTATTAGCTGAGTTACCATCTGTGGGAAATGGGATCATGGATTTTTGGATAGACAGGCAAAGATTCAGTAGCAAATTATTGTCAATGTCCTCATAGTTTGAGACATCCATTGCCTGACTCCCATTGGAATTGGATTCTCGGGGGTCTCCTGAGGGTTCAGTAGCAAACTTATTGGTTTTAGGGATGACTTTTTTGAAGATGGCAGGGATAGTGCCTTTATCAGGCTTTCCACCCTTATGGGTGGACTTGTTGACTTTTGTAGTGGATGCACGGTCTTCTATATTGCTGTTGCCCCTCCTTAGATTATAGCGAGATTTGGTAGGTTTGGATTAGACCATTTTGGGGAGATTGAATGCTATGTGTGACCTGGATCAAAGAGGGTATCAGGACCTCCGCAGTTTCCAGGTAACAAACTATGAATACGTAAGTCGATTAGCTTACCCATAAGTTTTTCATGCAGAACGTTCACCTCCGCCACCAACCGACAGCCAAACAGCAGCAAACAGCGTCTTCACCAGCCCTTGACTCCACTAGGGCTCAACACTGCAAGGGTGGCTGTGTGCAGATTATGAACTTCCTTGTGGAGTCACGTGACCCAGTCAGGTGATCACGCGAGGGCCCACCTCTGGGAGAACAGCAAGAGCAGGATGCTCACAATGCTGTCCTTCACACAACACAGCTTGCCATCAGTTCAATGTGAGTAGAAACACAAGCACGAGTCCTCAATTCACAGCGCCGCACGGGTGGCTGTGTGCAGATTATGAACTTCCTTGTGGAGTCACATGATCCAGTCACATGATCGCGCGAGGGCCCGCCTCTGGGAGAACAGCAAGAGCTGTCATGATGCCTACCCCCAGGCATCAGGATCAAGCCCATCAGTTCCGGGAGCAGGTATCCAGATACTTATTAAAACCCCAACAGCCCCGGCAGAAACATCATTTCTGTACGCATCGCATCTCCAGCTGCAGCGCCGCGCCATGCTCACCAATCCTCGCAGCATCTTTCGATTCGCCGCTGCCTCTTTCATTTCTTCGCTGAACTCCGGCACCTGGGCGACAAAAGAAAACAACAAGGTGAGCCGAGAAAACCAACAAATATAACTCTATTCACCATAGAGTTACCTGATTTACCACCGGAGGCGTTATTCTATAACTCTCCACATCTTCATGTGCTGCACCTGCAAAGAGAGGGAAAACAACACGTTAAACACATGCAACATTTACCGGACAGCGTCGGGTAATACAGACTTTTACCTGAGCGCCACCAGCTGCCACGAGAGCATCTTCTTATGATCTCAGCTGCAAGACAAGGAAGGAAGGGGGGACAAGAGTGAAACATCGGACATATTGAACTCTATGAACTTGATACTTACCGGACCTTGCCAGGAACCTCAGAGTCAATACTCTCCGGAACTCTCACACGCCTTCAAATCAGTGAAGTAACTGGCATCAACGCGCCCCTGCAATCCATGCAGGATGGAGAGCTCATCTTTCTAGAATATAAGCTGAGATTGCTCAGAGGGCACATCGGAGGTGATTAGTTGGGAGGACTGTGGAGGGGTGCCATCACTTGAATCCACGGGTGGCTAAATCCATCTCTCCACTTGCAGGAGAATACTTCTACGGGTCAAGCAGACAAGATTAGGAGGGCCAGTCCAGTCAGTCATCTCTGCACTACGCATCACGTTGGTGGAGACCGCAGCCGTTCGGATCTGACCAACGCCCCTGTGGGAGCCAGGTGAGCGTAACAGAGCAGGATGCTCGCAATGCTGTCCTTCACACAACACATAAACCTGATCCATCTATATATACCTTTATGTATATAATATTCGTATGTAAATATTAATCTTGTGTAACAAAGCTTTGCATATTCTTGTATCTGCTGCGCCCTGTTACCTTAGGGTATGTTGCGCATTACAAATAATAAAACAAACAAACAAGCATGAACACAAAGTACAGTTATGAATATTCTTTGCACAGCGCATCATACATGCCAACAAAGCCTTTGATTTATGTTTTCTGAATTTGGGGCAAGGGCGACAGGTACAAGTAGGACAGTGATAATCAATATGTCTAATAACATGATTTTTTACCATAAATTAAAAGTTCTTTAAAGTCATTGCTAAATTCATCCAATTTTGAAGGCAAGTTCATGATTTGATTCTGTACAGTTGCAGAGTGGGATTGTCTTTCAATGTGTTGGGATTCTCCATAATTGCTCTACAGTTTAGTTTCTTCATGTAAGTTATGTACTATAAGAAAAGAAAACATTATTATTTCAATGAGCTCTGTATACGTCACATTATTTGTTACTGAAAGATGTATTGTTTAACATTAAAGATTTTATCATCATTTTCTTTGGGAAAGTTGCTTTCTAGCCACTCAAGTGTGTTTGCCATTTCTGGAAGAAAAAAAAATTGACATTCGCTTACATTGCTTACATTGCACCTTGCTTTCTCTATTTGTGGACAAAATCAATTAAAACATTGCTACATTTGCCTTTGAGCAAACCGAGAAAAAAAACTCTTTGAACGTGGAAAGAGTTCCATTCAGTTTGCAAATGTATCCTTCATGCAAACTGTAAGGATACTCCAGTAACATAGCCCAAACGTTTGCCTCCACAGTGAACGACAATGATGTCTGTATGCTTCAAAGTAACTATACTTTTGCAAAATGGTAGCATTTCTGACCACTTAATTCCTCAAAATCAATACTAGGAAACTTCAAAATCTTTAAATCCAAGATACTCAGGTAATCCACACTGCTCACAGTACCCCATTAACCAATGGCTCTAAGAAACACACACCATCCAGACAATCTGCTTCCTCCAAGCCATAGCCATAGCCACAGCCATCTTCGCTGCACACAACAAAGATAACTCATGACTGCCTAATCCTCCAATGTGCGCAGATGTTCAGGACTGTCTGTGCTATCTGCAGTGGCCTTTCCATGCCTAGCATAATTAGAAGAGCCAGATGGCACATGCGGTTCCACGGACTACCGCCTTGTCCACAGATGGCATGGCCAATATAAGGGGGTGGGGAGGTTTAAACTCAATTTTAATAATTGTTTCGGGTAGTGTGGCTCTTAAAAGAGTCTTTTTTAGATGTATGTTTAAAAATAAAATGTTTCCTTGTTGTTGCTTTGATGTATTATAGTCACCCATGCTAGCCTGTACTTATGTGTTTTTTATAACTTTAGTACAAACTCCACATACACAGTGCATCATGGAGGATACAATTTTGAGGGCCTCCTAGAGGTCTATTGCATTAGCATTGTACCTACACTTTTATTAGCACTTGAAGCATTACCTAGCATTACCTAGCACACCCGTACTCTGGTTAGACAGACTAGAAGGCAAACTGCTCTGTATGGTTATAAACCTGACCAATTGGGTTGCGGTTGAGGCAGTACGGCTGGAATTCGGCTTGCCTTCACTAATGTTTACATGGTGTTTACAGGGAACTCTGCTATATGCCAAACTCCTGAAACACATCAAAATTCAAACGGCTTGTTACAACGCTTGTGGAAACAACTAGATAATGATGGATAATGTAATGGACAGTGATGGCACATTTAGCAGCATTGGATATATACCCTGAAATTCCGGACTGTGCCCAAATTAAAAACCATAATAAAGAAAATATCAAAGCTGTGGACAGAGTTAAAAATATCAACAAGCTACATACTAGGAAAAAATATAAGGAATACTCATATCAAAGCTTTCCTTTTTCACACCTTGTAGCTATTTGTTCAAAATCTGTGCAATTGAGTTAAAATTATTTATATTGTACCTACCTTTGAATGTACTCCCTACCAAAGAGTTTTTGGGTATGTGGCAAACTACCTTGTTAGCTGATTGTTTATGCCGGCTTTGTCACAAAGAAGTAGAGACTAGCCGACATATATTAATGGCTTGTCATGAGCTGGCAACTTGCTATGTGAAAGGCTATTTGGTATAGGCTTTTGCAGTCTGGAAAGAAGCCAGCAGGAAAGTGCTTAAGTGTTTCAAGTTTTATAATTAACTAAATCCACAATAAAAAAATCAAGCATTGAAGACTTGCTTGTCCTTTTTATTTAAATTGTTACACTTGTCTATTGTAACTAATGTGTGCCTACTGAGATATGCATCTGATATGTCCACCGCTCCTTTTCTCTCTGATCAGTTGTAGGCATTTGCCTGTATCCCTACTTCTACTTCCACCCCTCTCTCTACATCTACCACTTCCATTACTAAGTGCAAGTTTCCCTCCTCAAAATCCCTATCTACCTCTCTGACCTACACCTCTCCATATCCCAATGCAAAATGCAATGTTCCATCCACTGATGAAGACTTCACTAACGCTGGTCTTAATGATTCTTTCTCCTCTCACTTTCCTTTTTCTACATTCAATAATAAACCCTACCTTCCATTGCCTTGCATAACACCTAACATTTCCAACATTGAAAATACTCTTGAAAATTACCTTCTATCCCCCACTTGCTCACTTTTCACCACCACTTCAACCCTCCTCTCCTGCTACAATGTCTTCCTTTGCCCCCACTAACCATGATTATATTCTTGCCCTTCTCCTTAAGGCTAACATTTCAAGTACCCCCATCAACGTTCTATAGTGAAAATCCTAGCTCCCAGTGTTGCTCCACGTTTTACTTCCCTCTTCAATTCCTCTCATGACAGTGCCACTTTTTCATCATCCTACAAGTTTGCTAATGTCATCCCTATCCTTAAGAAACCTTGTCTCAAGCATGTGGTTTTCAACCAACTCACTGAGTACTTGGCACACACAATCTCTGGGATCCTCTTCAATTTGGCTTCTGACCTCTGCACTCTAATTAGTCAGCTCTCTTCACTGTGTGCAATGAAATCTCTTCTCCTCATGCTAATCATTTTTATATTCCAATACTTTTGGACCTCTCTGCTGCTTTTGATACCGTCAGTCATTCTGACCTTCTATCAACACTATCTCGGCTAGGTTTCAGGGATACTGCCCTCACTTGGTTTGCTTCAGATCTTGCCCCCAGATACTTACAGGTGTCCTGGAACAAACATGCACTCTCAATCCCCCTTTTTAGTTGGTGTTCCTCGAGCATCAGTCCTGGATCAACTTCTCTTCACTTGCTCTTCACTTGCTATACCTCTGTTCTTGGCACACTGATCTCCTTCTCTGGCTTCTCCTATCTAATCTTCAATGATAACACATAGTTCTTCTTCTCCCTTTCTTCCTTATATGATATGCTACAGTAAAACATGTCAAAGGGCCCAGATGCCTCAGGGTTAGGTTCGCTATATAAATGTAAAAAATAAATAACCTTCTCTCTGCCACCAAATACTACTTTCCATCCAAACAGGCTAGCTCTTCCTCTCCCTCTCTTCGTTCATCTCTCCTGGCCACCTTCCCTACTCTACTTCTGCTTGAAACCTTGATGTTGTCTTTGACCCAGCCCACAACTTCTTGCTCTTCATCTTCTACTCTGCCACTGCAGCCAAATTCTATCTCCTCAACATCAGAAAAATAAGGTATTGTCTCCCCTAAACTCCTCTTTAGTACTCTTGCTATCCATCTACTGTGCCAGTTTCCTTTATGACCTTCCCAACTATGCTTTATAATCTCTCGTCAAAGTCCTCAACTTTGAGGCCCATACACTCTTCAACCATATCTGGTTGACATCTACCTCCCCAGCCAATAGTCAGGTAGGCTGGTTATCTATGACACAGAGGGCAAAGGTTGCACTCCTCATCTTCATAACTATCCACTGACCTGCCCCACCCTATCTAGCCATCTCACTTCATACTCTCCCCTCGCTCCCTACAATCATCCTTGGCTCACCTCCTTTCCAACTCTCATGCCCCTTGAGCCCCCTCTCATTTCCACACTCTCTCTCCTTGCTCCTTACTATGTAATGATGTTCCTGTCTTTCTCTCCATACCATTCCAACTCTATCACTATCTAAATCCAACTTCTTAGCTCTCCTCTGATATCACTTTCATAGCATTCTGAGCCACCACATTGCCCTATTCCCCATGCCCTCTACCTCTCTACAACAACCCAACATAATTTATCCATCACACCATCCTTCTAAGCTTACCACTTCCTGCACTTTCCTGTTCCTAGAGCTTGCTCTACTGTCCGTGTCCATGGTCCATGTGTCTATGTCCCTTGCATTATCTAGTCTAATATACATATTCTCTAACCCATAGTTAAGGACTCTATAAATTAATGTTACCAATGTTGGGAGCTTTTTTGTGGCACAAATGCATTACTTTCACTGTAATTTCACTAAATTAATACATAAAATAAATACCACATTTGTCAGATTTTAACTACATTTACAATGCCGGAAATATGATAAGCATTCTGCCAGCATGTAAAGCTTGTTGCACATAGAACTGATGAAAAATGCAAGTAGAGGTAAAGGGGCAAATGTATCAAATCTTTAACTTCTTCCACTACTGTTTTTTTGTTTATTGAATGATCTTTATATCTATTTCTGCATAGTATTCAAAAGTTAGTAACATACTTTCAGATATGTAGAGGACATTGGGTCTCATTACAAGTTGGGCAGTGTTGCTAAAATCAGCGCTAGTGCAGTGGTAACATAGTTTCTGCTGGATAACCTCTGCATTCTGCACCACCCAACTATGATTGTTACGTTGGGGTGGAGGAAAAACCTCCAGCAGAATGCTGGAGGTAACTTACTGCCAAAATGCAGCCTGTTAGCCGGAATTGCCGCTGGTGGTAATTTCATCAAAATCCCCTATGCCCTCCATAAATGGAGACTAACTGCCACTTGTGATTAAGGGGCGCTAACAATAAATCCATTTTGTGGTATTTCAGCAGATTTACCACCTAAAAACCACCAAACTTGTAATGATGCCCATTGTTTTTTTTTCTCTCATGAAATACCATTTTCGTGGCCTTTGTCAAGCAATTACATGTTTGTTTGGTATGAACAGGAAAGTCTGAACCTTTGTCCTCGTTTCAGATCTTAGTGCCATTGTAGCAACTATGGACCTGTGTTTAGGCTCGACCCATCATAAATGCTCCCTAGTTAAAATCTATTAAAGCAATAGAACCCAAGGAGTTCTTTTGTGGAGATGGATGAATACACAAGTCAATATTCGCCCCGTTCACACACAGGACAATGAGCTCAGAGGAAGAGAAGGAATGCAGTATCTGATTGCACCAATTCAAGCCTAGGCTTCTGTGAGAACATGGCCTGTGCGGCGCAGACAGGGGAGGAGGTGGTGGGGGCTGTTAGAGTTGGCTGTGCGTAGCGCTGTGTGAAGGGAGAGAAGACGTTTTAGAGATCATTGTGCAGCCTAGTACAAAAATTGAGTCTAATATGGCACAAAATGGAGTGAATTTGAATTTTGAATTGTGAAGGATTTATACCACGAACCTGAGAAACTAAATCGTATTTGGGCTCTGCTGTATCAGGTACCATTATATTGCCATATTTACACTTTCATCATATTATTGTTGAAGCACTATCCTTTGATCCTTCTCTCTAACAGAACAGATAGGTCTTAAGGGCCTTACGAAATGTCAGGAGGGTTTTCATCTCGCAAATCTCTCTGGGTAGTTTATTCCATAATCTGGGGCCGCAGACCTGGAATCTGCGATCCCCTTTGCTTGCACCTTGTGCGTCTTGGAGCAGGTTCTTACCAACTGAGCGCATATGCCATATTGACACATGACTTTTGATTTTGTCTGATAGGTATCTTGGCACTGTTTAATATAACACATTTAAATACCAGACAAAGTAATTTAGTGCTTTTGCGTCAATTCCGTAATCGCTGGTGATAGGGATGAGTATTTGCGTGTCATCCACATAATTAGTGTAGGTGACACCCAAATCGTCTAGGTCGTCGAAAAGAGGCTTTGTAAACACATTATATAATGTTGGAGACACACAAGATCCCTGGGGGACTCTGCAAGTGACTGGTGCTGGCTCAGCAGAAGCCGAGGGAGTGAAGATCCTGATGGATCTCTTATCTAGGAATGACTGGTACCATGCAGTGGCTTTATAAGAGAAGTGTGCTGCTGAGGATAGGTGATTACATAAGACTTTGTGATTTACTAAGTCAAATGCAGCAGATTGGTCTAATAATAGAAGGAGGGCAAGTTTGCCTAGATCTTCAATTTGTGTCTTTCGGTCAATCAGAGCCGTTTCCGTACTGTGTCTAGGTCTAAAGCCTGATTGCCTGAGACCAAGGAGGTTATTTATTTCAAGATGTTCTTGAATCTACAGGTAGGCTGCTCTATCCAGACCTTTCAGTAGGAATGGTACCGTAGTGATTGGTCTGTAAATAGTGGGGATGTTTGGGTCTAGAGTCAGCTTTTTTAGTAAGGGAAGGACCCAAGCATCTTTTAATTTGGTGGAGACTATGCTTGTTTCAAAAGAAGCGTTGATTAGGGTGGTGATGAATGGAGCCAATTCCATAGCTGCCTCTTTAATGATGGGAGCAGGGAAGATGTCTCCCTGACATCTTGAAGGTTTTATTTTTGTGATTATGTCCTCAACCTCTTTAATAGAAAGAGGAGAGAAGTTAAATAGTTTGTGAGTATGTGGGTATGGTGCTGATGGGGTTGGTTGAGATGTGTCAGAGGAGAGACTACGTTTCTTTCATTCCATTTTAGCGTGTAGCACCTTTACTTTGCCAATAATGCTTTCTGAATATTAGTGAACCAAGTGATATCTTTAGTGCAGGTGTCCGGTGGTGAAGAAGGGGATTCCAACTCTCTAAGTATATTGAAAAGTCCTTTGGTACTAGATTTGGCTTGAGTGAAACGGTTGTTATAAGTGTCTTTTTTGGTCTGGAGAATAGCCTCTTTGTAGTTGAAGGATGCTATTAGGAATTTGTCTTTGTTGAGGGCTGACGGAAGACTCTTCCAAAGAGCTTCTGAATTTCTTTTGAGTTTGCGTAATGATCTGAGGTGCAGAGTGAACCACAAGTTTAAATGTGCACAGGGTTTGGCTTTGCACAACTTTAAAGGTGCTATTGAATTAATGGCATTGAGTAAGGTGTGGTTGTATAAGTCTACTAAGACAGTGGGGTCTGTGTGTGTGGTAGTAAGCTTGATGATCGGCTGTAACAAGGGCAGTAGTTTCTCAACTGTTATGTTTTGGTTATTCCTCGTACATATAGGTGGAGATAGAGAGTTCTGATGGTTAAGATGATTATCTTCTTTTATGGTGAATGAGATAAGGTGATGGTCCCACCAGGCGCACTGTGTGTTAGAGAGGATATTTGTGTGGCAATGGAGGTTGGCCAGCCAATCTAGTGTCCTTCCTTTGCTGTGTATGGGTTTATTGATGCGATGAAGAAAGCCTAATTCTGAGATGGTATTAGGGCCATTAGTATCATTTGTGAACCTTGCTTAGTATTAGCAGTGAGGACGAGAGTAATGTCTTCTCCGAAGGTAGATAGAGACCCTGGTGGTCTATATATGAGGTAGATGGTAATTGTTCAGGATGCTGAGATAGGTAACTTAATGGACAATAGTTCTGCTGAAGGAAAAGATTGACTTGGTATAGGCCTGAGGCTTAGAGCAGTTTTAGCAATAAAGGTGACACCCCCGCCTTTAGCTCGATTTGATTCTCTGTTAAGTCGGGTGATGGAGTACTTATCTGGAATGGCAAGAGAGAGTGAGGGCCCTGCTGCAGCATGAAGCCAGGTCTCTGTAATTGCTAAAAAGTCATGGTCATGAGATGTTATGAAATCGGCAATATCTAGTGCGTGAGCTGACAAGGATCTGGCATTATTGAGGGCATCCTTGATCGATGTGGTAGCATTGTTCAGATTACTTTCTGTGTGGGAGGTGTCTTCCCTTGGCGAGGAAGTGTTGTTTACTGTATTATCTGTAGTGTTAACTACTTTTATTATTGTGGTTAAACCTCTGTCGGTGGTACTGTTTTTGGAGTTCGTTGAGGAATGAGCTGGCGAGAATCTGGAGCCTAGTCTTGAGTTCCTACTTTTCAGTGAGCATGGTTAGTTATGTGTAGGTCTTGTGGCAAATTGTTTGATCCATTGGGCCGGTGTGTTGAGATGAGGATGTCTTAGCGTAGATGGTGTAGTGAGCTTAGGTTTGGATACTGCTTGAAAGCAGGAGGGTAGGAATGCTAAGCATGGTATACTGTCAGATGAAGGTACTCTCAAGGACATAGATATAAAAATGCTAGAAGTCTTGGGCGTAGTGTCAAGGTCAAAGTTAGGTGGCAGGGTGTTATTACTAGCATCTTTAGTGGCTATAGCAGGCAGAAGCATGGAGCTCAGCATAATTGGGAGGCACAAGATAATTAAGAGACACACGAGCATGACTTGGCAATGTGTGTGTTATTCTAAGGTCAGTTGAGTGACTTGGAAAATACACAGCCGATTCATGGAATAATTAGCGCGGCGCAAGTGGCCAAAAACGTGCGAATCGCAGTGGAATAGCGAAAATCGCAGTGGAATAGCGAAAATCGCACGAAAAGCAGCGCACATCGATTCATGGAAGGCCGTGCGCGAGAAAACCATCGGACGTGCGATAAGAAAGTGCGCGGCGCACGTTGGCGCACAGGCCATCTAACGGCATGCGCCAGGTCACAGCGAAAATCGCACAGTCCACAGCGAAAATCGCACATAGCGCGGCGCACACAACAAAAGTAGGCGGAACACGGGGCGTAACACTCGGAATGGGGAACAACTTGCCAAAATGTGGGCGTCACGGGGGAAGCACAGGGTAAAAGTGCGCAGAACGCCCACACGCTCGCCTACAACACGTATTCATGGAATAGAATAGGTCAAAAAAGCGCACGCTCAAACCAGCGCACAGGCACAAACACGACCGCCACAAGAAAGCAGGCGGTAGCGTCTCAGCGGCTGTAAGAAATGTGCGCCAAAAGGTGCGCCAACAAATAGCACCCATATACTGCCATGATGAATGTCCTATACTGTGGCCCTCCAGGACAAATGAGGTGCAAAGGGGTACCCACAAACACGGACACGCTGACAAAAAATACGTGTGCGCGGGAAGTCTCACACGCGATTTGGCCGGGTACGTGGATTTCAGGGGTGCGCGGGAAGGTCCACACGCGATTACAGCAGGGTACGTGTATTTCAGGGGTGCGCGGGAATTTCCACACGCGAATAGCCTGGCCGCGTGTATTTCAGGGGTGCGCGGGAAGATCCACACGCGATTACAGCAGGGTACGTGTATTTCAGGGGTGCGCGGGAATTTCCACACGCGAATTGCCTGGTCGCGTGTATTTCAGGGGTGCGCGGGAAGTCCCACACGCGATTACAGCAGGGTACGTGTATTTCAGGGGTGCGCGGGAAGTTCCACACGCGAATAGCCTGGCCGCGTGTATTTCAGGGGTGCGCGGGAAGTTCCACACGCGAATAGCCTGGGCGCGTGTATTTCAGGGGTGCGCGGGAATTTCCACATGCGAATAGGCTGGGCGCGTGTATTACAGGGGTGCGCGGGAAGTCCCACACGCGATTACAGCAGGGTACGTGTATTTCAGGGGTGCGCGGGAAGTTCCACACGCGAATAGCCTGGCCGCGTGTATTTCAGGGGTGCGCGGGAAGTTCCACACGCAAATAGCCTGGGCGCGTGTATTTTAGGGGTGCGCGGGAATTTCCACACGCGAATAGGCTGGGCACGTGTATTACAGGGGTGCGCGGGAAGTCCCACACGCAATTACAGCAGGGTACGTGTATTTCAGGGGTGCGCGGGAATTTCCACACGCGAATAGCCTGGGCGCGTGTATTTCAGGGGTGCGCGGGAATTATCACACGCGATTTGGCTTGGTACGTGTATTACAGGGGTGCGTGCGAAGTTACACACGCGATTAGGCTGGGTGGGTCCTGTCACCCTTGACGGCCCCTGCAGGCAGCCCACAAAACAGGGGACTACCCTGCACACCTGCTCATGTCTCCCACCACCCCCACCCCCCCAGTCACCAGGGGTACCCTCCACCAGGCCCCCACTCATGTCTCCCACCACCCCCACCCCCCCAGTCACCAGGGGCACCCTCCACCAGGCCCCCAACCATGTCTCCCACCACCCCCACCCCCCACCATCCAGGGGCACCCTCCACCAGGCCCCCACTCATGTCTCCCACCACCCCCATCCCCCAGCAGTGCAGGGGCAGCCTCCACCAGGCCCCCACCCATGTCTCCCACCACCCCCACCCCCCAGCAGTGCAGGGGCAGCCTCCACCAGGCCCCCACTCATGTCTCCCACCACCCCCAGCCCCCACCATCCAGGGGCACCCTCCACCAGGCCCCCACTCATGTCTCCCACCACCCCCACCCCCCAGCAGTGCAGGGGCAGCCTCCACCAGGCCCCCACTCATGTCTCCCACCACCCCCACCCCCCAGCAGTGCAGGGGCAGCCTCCACCAGGCCCCCACCCATGTCTCCCACCACCCCCACCCCCCAGCAGTGCAGGGGCAGCCTCCACCAGGCCCCCACTCATGTCTCCCACCACCCCCAGCCCCCACCATCCAGGGGCACCCTCCACCAGGCCCCCACCCATGTCTCCCACCACCCCCACCCCCCAGCAGTGCAGGGGCAGCCTCCACCAGGCCCCCACCCATGTCTCCCACCACCCCCACCCCCCAGCAGTGCAGGGGCAGCCTCCACCAGGCCCCCACTCATGTCTCCCACCACCCCCAGCCCCCACCATCCAGGGGCACCCTCCACCAGGCCCCCACTCATGTCTCCCACCACCCCCACCCCCCAGCAGTGCAGGGGCAGCCTCCACCAGGCCCCCACCCATGTCTCCCACCACCCCCACCCTCCCGCCACCAGGGGCAGCCTCCACCAGGCCCCCACCCATGCCTCCCACCACCCCCACCCCCCCACCACCAGGGGCAGCCTCCACCAGGCCCCCACTCATGTCTCCCACCACCCCCAGCCCCCACCATCCAGGGGCACCCTCCACCAGGCCCCCACCCATGCCTCCCACCACCCCCACCCTCCCGCCACCAGGGGCAGCCTCCACCAGGCCCCCACCCATGCCTCCCACCACCCCCACCCCCCCGCCACCAGGGGCAGCCTCCACCAGGCCCCCACTCATGTCTCCCACCACCCCCAGCCTCCACCATCCAGGGGCACCCTCCACCAGGCCCCCACTCATGTCTCCCACCACCCCCACCCCCCAGCAGTGCAGGGGCAGCCTCCACCAGGCCCCCACCCATGTCTCCCACCACCCCCACCCTCCCGCCACCAGGGGCACCCTCCACAAGGCCCCCACTCATGTCTCCCACCACCCCCACCCCCCCGCCACCAGGGGCACCCTCCACCAGGCCCCCACTCATGTCTCCCACCACCCCCACCCCCCAGCACTGTGGGGAACCTGCCAGCAGGCCCCCACACATGTCCCCCTGGCCCCAGGTCCTGACGATACACAATCATGGCAGTAATGGCCAGCATACCCAGCACAAACACCCAGGCAAGGATTGCATCCACCCACATAGTGAATGCAATCACATGACACAACCCCAATGCCAAGTATGCAAAAGAACACATGTCCGTCACACACACATACACAATGGGTGCAAGTGAATGTCAAAACCCATATCATGACATGTAACATACCAATGAGAAAATAACACAAGTGTAAGAAAATATAAAAAATGTATTAAATACCAAAAATAAGTGAACTTTTCAAACATACAACGATGTGGCTAAGTAAATAAATGGTCCATGTCCGAGAACAAAAGTGATAAACAAAAAAACAAAGGAATAAAAAATTAAAATGAATTTGTCCAAAGCAATATCATGTCATAGGAAATTAATGAAAAACCATTACGTCATGGTGAAAACAATAAGAAATCAAAAAAATGTATCTCCCAAAAAAGCAAACTATATACAGGAATGTTCCAGGGTCCATGAGCCCAACACCAAAAATGAAACCTACCACTAACTAATGAAAAATATATGTACAAAAAAGTGGCCATTGTCCGAGCGGTCCAAAATAATAAAAATAAATAAAGGAAACCTAGCACTAACTAACTAAATAACTATATACAAAGGCAGTGGGCAAGTCCTGCGGCTCACTTGGTGATGTTGCTGGCCAGGGCATCATCGAACTCCATGTCGATGTCCTGGAGGCGGGACTCTGTCCTGGCCCCGAGGTCTCGCAGGGACAACCCCATGTCCACCTCAAACTCCAAGCGAGCTTCCTCGAGGCACTCAGCCCGCCTCAATGCCCGACGCATGGAGAACTCCGCCCTGACCATGGCGAGCCGCTCCTCTTCCGCCCGCTGCCGCTCCGCACCTATCCGCTGGCCAAACTCCTCCCACACGGAACACACCACCATCCCAGGGTTGCCCTGCCCTCCGGCCGATGCCTGCCCCTCTGATCTTGATGGCCCCGAGCCATGATGCCTCCCACGTCGAGCCCGCTGCTGCCTCCGACGCCACTGCCTCTGCCAGCACGACGGCATCCAGGCTGATGGAAACCACCGACGCCGTCGTGCACGTGCCCTGCCCGATGATGCCGTCACATCTTCCATCTGCTGGGGTCCACTTGCTGTGTTGTCCACCCCTGCTGGACCTCCGACTCCCAACTGTGGCAGGGATGGGATCCCCACCGAGCTGGCTGCATTGGTCGGGGCAGGTCCACAGGGGGCCCTGGTGGCATCTGGGCCGGAAGACGGCAAGGAGAACGACCGGTGGATAGCCTGCACAGAGGAGGAGAGGGCCGTCAGATTGGCCAACACATGCAGGAAACCCCCGAACATGGCCGATCCCAATTGGGCCACGTCGGCACGGTGCACTTCGTGATGACGTGCGTGCTCCTCCCGGGAAGCACGCACGTCATCACGAATCACAGCCGTGCGCATCGCGACCCCAATCAGGACCTTCTCCACGCGGCCAGGGGTTACCACGTCCCCAGGTGGAGGGGAGTCAGGTGACATGGACATCCCCTCTACCTGCGGACGGGCCTGGGACGGGGCATCCCTGCTGGTGCATGGTGGTGCACTCACAGGGTCAGGGACAGTGACATGCACAGGCCCCTCCACGGTGACCTGTGCTGCCTCCTGCCCCTGGACTGCACCACTTGCACCAGCAGGGATGCTCCCACCAGGCCCCATGTGTGCACCAGTGTCGGCCTCCTCCTCCTCTGTGCAAACCACCAACCTGGATGGCTCCTCACCGTCTCCCGCCGTAGCAGGCCCCTGTGGGGGCTCACCCACCCCTTCCGCTGCAGCCGTGGGGGCATCCCCGCCGCCTTGCTCCACAGCGCCGTCTCCGCCCTCTTCTTCACTAGCCGCTGCGTAGAGGGAGACAAAGGACACAAGCATCAGGCTACTGTACAATGGTCCCCTAGACAGGAAGCAATAGCAGATGAGCACCCCTGTCAAAGTACACTTCCGTCATGTCCCTCCACAACACATGGGTCAGTCCAGGCAAAACACACACAGTAACAGGCATGGTGCATGCCATGGACATTTCCATGCATGTCCAATGGACTCTAGAAACATTCAATGATATGTAACTCACATGCATCATGGCTCATGCATATCACATGCACACACTTCACCTCAGTCACATCCATCTGGCCCCAAACACACCGAACACAGGCGAAACAAGGGTAAGTTGGGTGCGTCACTGAATCTGTGCATTGTCACACACATGTGTCATGCATCCATGGCATGCACAAGTCACAGACACGCAGGTCAGGCACACAGGCATGGCTACCATATATGTACCTGGCATCAGCACCCATCCTTCACCCCCATCCATGTCCAGGTACAGAGACTGGCATGCTCTCATGTCCAAAATCTGCATAGGGCTCCCCATGCCGCATTTCAACACATGCAACAACCATGTGGGTCACACATCACTGGTCGCACATGCATTACCATGATGTCCCTGCACACATACATGCATACATGGCCCATGGCACACATACAGGCAAGTATCATAGAACCAGCACACCGCAACATGCCCTGTCTCACACAGTAATGCTTGGACACATACCGCTCAACTCCAGACGGGCCTCCCTCTCAAGGACCTGGGCGTGGAGCGCTGGGTGTATGCGTTCCAGGACCCTCTTCTGGATGGAACTCATGCGGCCCCGGCCCCCCTCCACGAGGCGCCGGGCCTTCACAAGGGTCCTGGACCTCAAGTCCTCCCAGCGCTTCTTGATCTTCTGGACATTGCGGGTTGCCACCCCCTCTGCGTTGATGGCAACCACACAGTCGGCCCAGATCCTCTTACGTCCTTCCTTGCTGGCGCGGGACGATCCAAAGAGGGCATCATACTGCCCCAGGACATGCTCCACCAGGACACCAACTTCGGTGGCAGTGAAGCTGGTGCCCCTCTGCCCCTCTGGCCTGGGGTTGCCACTGGTGCCAGATGTGGAAGTGCCCGACATGGCAACCCCAGAAGCAGGTGTGGGTGGGCAACTGGGTCCTGGGGCTGGGCTGTGGAGCGATGTAATCCCAGTTGGGAGTCTTCAGTTCCAGCAGGGGTGGACACAGCAACTGGACCCCTGCAGATGGCTGATGTGCAGGCACCAAATGGCAGGGCACGGTGGCAGCAGGCAGGCAGGCAGCAGCAGATAGCACGTGGGAGGCTGCTCGGGGCACTGGGGGGCAGTAACTCGGCCTTCTGGGCAGGAGCGTGGTGTTCCGTGTGTTTTCGGGTGGCCAGCTTGATACGGAGTGATTTGGCACGTGAAAATCCTGCACGTCAGCGTGAAATCCGAGGAAAGGCCCTTAGCGCGTAAGCGCATCAGCACGCATACGCGATTCTATTGGACCAGAGTCCCTCAGCGCGTAAGCGTGTCTGACGTGACCCGCACGGGCGTTCCCCACTCAGCACGTGATGACGGAACACACGTGGAAATACTGCACGTCAGAGTGTCATCGCGTGATTGGCCTATGTACGTGTATTTCATTGCGTGTAATTGGACAAAAGTGCGCGTACACGCGATTGGCCTATGTACTTGTATTTCAGGGGTGCGCGGGCAATTACACACGCAAGTACGTCAGCGCACCTGTATGCCTGCTGCGTGGGAATTTCCACACGCTATTGGAGTGGGAACTAGATTCCAGGGGTGCGCGGGTCACACGCTCGCCTAGAACACGCGCAAAGCATTAATTTGCGCACTTTTCAAATAACAAGCCAGATGCCAGGATGAACATACCGTTCCTAGCAGCAGTGGCAGTGGGCTACCAAAGGAGGAGGAGGAGGAGAGTCAGGGCCAGAATATTCACACCCAGAACCAGCCTTTTCGGGATGCCTGATGACCAGGTGTATGGAAGGTACAGGTTTCCACCACACATAATACTGGACCTGGTAGTGAGTGGGAGGATGACCTCACATCACCCACCCTGTGCTCTCAAGCACTCAGCCCCCTGGAGAAGGTCCTCAATGTACTGCACTTCTTAGCCACTGGATCATTTCAGCGGACAAGTGCCATAGTGGGTGGGGTGTCACAGGCCACCCAGTCACGCTGCCTACACCAGGTCTTGGACATCATCACTGCACGCCCATCAGTCCGCAGGCACATATACCTGCCCAGAACACCTGCTGAAAGGCATGCTGCCGCCCTGGATTTTTACGGAGTGGCACGATTCCCCAAAGTGCTAGGTGCCATCGACTGCACCCATGTGGCTCTACGTCCCCCCAGGGCATCTGAGCACATCTATAGGAACCGCAAGCACTGGCATTCCATCAACGTGCAGGTAGTATGTAATGCCAAGGGAATCATCACCTCAGTATATGCCAACTATCCCGGGTCCACCCACGACAGCTTCATTTACCGAATGTCCACCCTATGCCGGGACATAGATGCTGGGCGGCATGGCGATACATGGCTTCTCGGTGAGTATGTATGCCACTGCACATGCATGCATGTTGGATACTGAGCAAGGTCACAACCCTACCAATGATACCAATCACCACCTCCACAGGGGACAGTGCCTACCCTCTCAGCCCCCACATGATGACGCCAATTCGGAACCCCACCACGCCACCCGAGGTAAGATATAACACAGCCCACATTACAACCTGGGGCATAGTGGAGCGCACATTCGGAGTGCTAAAGTCACGCTTTCGCTCCCTTGACCGTTCTGGCGGGCAGCTGTTATACGCTCCCCCAATAGTGTGCAGGATCATAGTGGCAGCATGTGTCCTGCACAACGTTGCAACACGCCGGGGCCTGCCCGTGGACATGGTGGTGGCCCCACATCCCCAACCACATGCACAGCCGCTGCGCATGGGAGGGGAAAGGGCACGAGGGGAGGCAGCCCGTACACAGCTAATGGCTAATTACTTCACATAGTATTCACTCCCCTGTGGAGTGCACACTGGCCTGGCACATTCCATCTGACAATCAATGATGACTCAACCTGACACTGATCCTGAATGGCTGGAGATTCAACCGTGAAAAGCATATCAGCCTGAGATTGTTCACCTGGAAGTGTCACAATGTGTGCATCCCTACCCACACACAACACCAATGCAGTTTTGTGAAGGAACACATTCAAGCAGCCAAAATTAATACCCACTTGCTAAATGCAACAAGAGGACAGTGCCATGTCACCCAACCCATCCCCAGCACCGCCACACAACACACCGTGCCATGTCATGCTATGTGCAGGTAAACAAAGTAATCCCCACAACGTGACAAGTGTTGCGATGTACAGTGTCCCCAATTGAAACTTCCTACACCTGAAATGCTCACTGTAATGCAGGACAAACAACATACTTGAGCACGTACTACTATAAACATGACTTCAGTAATGTAATAAATCAGTTGTCTCACCACCTGGATATGCCTGCACTCCCACCACTTCCAACTGAACAGTGTTGGTGCCATGTAGAGTTGTAGGTGCACTGCTGCCAACAAGGACCCCATCTCCAGACTAGAGGGCCTTGTGTAGACATGAGGAAGGGACCTGCAAATTGGGAGGCAGACACAGATGATGAGTTACACATCAATGCAACATGCAGTGTACAACACAACAGCAATATGCACTAGGAATGTATACACAGTATTGACTAGACTACCCACACATGTAGTGGGAGTCCAATGTCACCATGTACTTCAATGTCACTTGGGCACACCCTTTGCAAGCCCATGGAAACGGGAAACTGGAGGGGTGTGTGTGACTCAAACCCAGGCATCTGAACCTAATACATGACAAGCCTGCATGTGCCCAGCCACAATGCAGCGTATGCCCACAGGAACCACGGAAGCCAACAATTTGTCCCAAAAAAATTGGGAAAAATATAAAAATAAAAATAAAAATAAAAATTTTAAAAAAATAAAAATAAAAAGAAAATCAAAAATGGCCATTAAAGGGCCCGGGGGGGTTGGGGAGGCCACCCAGGAGGTCCGAGGTCAGGGTGCACACCAGAAACCACCTGTGTGGATCCTGGGAAAAAAAAAACACCTCCATGGGCTTATGGCCCACACGGCTACCCTATTGTGGGAGTATCACTGCTGTCGCTATTATCACCCTGTGCAGCTGCATCCGGAGGTGGTTGCACTATGGGAGGCAGCCCACGCAAGGCCCTACTCTGTTCCTCCATGGCTGCAAGCATGCGGGTGTGGTAGGTCTCGTTCTGGAGGATGAGGGTGCGGAGGTCCCCATGCAACAACTCACGGGATGCCCGGACCTCCGCCCTCATTGCTTGCATCTCAGCTGAGAGCGTACGGGTGAGACGCTCCAGCTGCTGTTCTGTCCTTTGGTGTGTTGAAGCCTCTAGCTCAACAAGAGTCGTCCTGAGTTGATGTAGCTCCTGCCTCAGGGCTTCCCTGTGGCCCTGGGACTCTATGGAGATGGCCTCCTGCAGAGTCGCCAGTGCCGCCCGCCTGTCCCTGTTGGACGGCAACATGTCCTCCCTGTGTGACTGGCAGATGGAGTCGGTTGCCTGCTCTAGTCGCTCCATCAGCCTTTCAGGGGGAACAATGGAAGTGGCCACCCTATCCATGGCCTGAGCCATCATCTCGGATGATGCTGCCTGTTGGGTAGCCATACCGTAAATGGATTGCTCCCATACGGTATTGCCAGGTGGCGTCCGACCACAACGTCGGCGGGCACCACACCTGTCTGGGGCAAGGCGGACTGCGCCTTGCTGTGCCGGCACTGCCTGATGCTGCAGGACTGCATTCCCCCTCTGATCTGCTGGCCCAGGAACAGGATCAGATGTCGCGGAGTGTGACCCTGCATCCGTAACCACCAAAGGCCTAGCTGCCAACACTGACATCCCCATTGAGGGTTCTGACCCTGGTGCAGGTGGGTGGGACAGAACAGATTCCCTCCCTGGAACACTCACCTGCGACGGCACGTAGGTCTCATCATCCGAGTCAACAGCTGAGTACAGCTCGGGGGAGGTGCAGCCAGAGACACCCCTTGAGAGCACGACCTGCTGCACTTGTGGGTTTTCACCCACCAGCACACCACGTCCCTCACTGGTGGTTGGTTGGCCCTCGGACCCCTCCTGGCTCTGCACCATCTCCACAACCCCAGCAGTATCAGGTGCGTCTTCCCCTGCAATGACATAATGACAAAGAAATGGAAACCCGCATTAGCACCATGGCACACAATGAGGGCTGTGAAACAAGAGAACCAGTACTTGATTGACACATGTCCCACATGACTAAGACCCTCCCATGCATGCACCCTCACTGCGTATGAAGGGCAGGCAAATGGCACACACTCATTACACAAAGATGGAAGATGAACACATTTCATGCATGCTGCCTGGCAGTGGCATCACACATTGCCCTGTGATTGCCAGGTGACACACACATGCCATCACACAGATGGCATGTGCCATTGCTATTGAGTGTAGATGGAGAGGAGGGCAGCACTTATTCATTCTGTCCAGTTCCCACATGCAATAGCTTTTCTAATTCTGACAGGTCTGCTTTATCACCTGGAGCTGCCAGTCCAATATGGTCCAATTGCACAGGGACATGTGTGAACATATGATATCCAGGTAACAAAGTAACTCCACTTTACCATGGCCATGCCATACATGTGACTAGAGGACTGAGGAATGCCTAGTATAAGTGGTGGAATGCATACAATCTGTCTGATTGAACATAGGAAAATAATCAACAATGTAGTGGCAAGGTGACACTTTAAGGCCAACTTGGGTGCTGTTGGGCTAGATGTCTACTGTTGGCAGAAGGGATACTGCAATGGCGAAATGCAGCTGCGCAGGATGTGTTGCATGAAGCACATGGCTGACCCATTCGACTCAGGCGCACACACTCTCACCTGGCACACAAACAGATGCCCTTACACACACACCATGCACATGGATGACACACACATGCATGTGCACTCACCGGACAATGCCTCGTAATCAGGCAGATCTCCCACGCCTTGGATCTGTTCCTCCGTGACGTAGGTCCCAGCGACTGACTCATGTGGAGTGAGTTCCATGTCTTCTACTGGAGACCCACCTCCAGTCACTAGAGTTGCGGCATGACTTGAGGCCAGCTTCTTCTTTGCCCTGCGCTTTAGGTCATTCCAGCGCTTGTAGCAATCATTGGCTGTGCGCCTCACGATTCCAAGGGCACTTACGATGTCCGCAATGGTCTGCCAGTGTGCCTGGCATTGTGCAGGTGTGGTCTTGGATCCTGCAACAATGACCATCTCGTTATCATGTCCGGACACATACTCGACAAGTGCATTCAGTTCCACATCCGTGAAGCTGGGCTTCCTCGACGGACCGGACTGTGTAGCCGTGCCGGGGGCATCAGCCTGTGCCGGACGAGCACTCTTCCTCTTCCGCTTGGAAGGTGGTGGTGATCCTGAGTGTCCTGCGCCGCTCTGGACACTAGGGGCAGGAGCCCTGGTGGGCTCTGTATCAGGTGTGTGGGATTGCACACTCAGCATGGGAGTTGGTGCAGGCATTGGCTCAAGTGTAATGGTGTCATGGGGAATGTCAGCAGAATGGACTAGGACGGACACTGTCCTGGCTGGGTGTGTGAGAGCTGGGGTGGATGGAGCTGCAGCTGCCCCTGCAGCCTCTCCGCCCTGCCTACTTGGGGCAGCAGATGACCTTGCTGCCCCAGATCCACGTGGCATGATAGCATCAACGTGCACCAGCGCACGTGTCGTAGCCCTGCTGACCTGGAAGTCAGCCATGGAGTCAGCCAGGTCTGGTGCCACAATGGGCTGGTCCAACAAGGGCTGAGCATGGATGGTGTCAGCCACTTCAGCCTCAACGGGAGGGGGGGAGGGGGGAGGGAGGGGGGATGATGGGTGCCCTTGACTGGTCCTCCACACATGGGGGGACAGGCTCACCCTGCAAGTTACGACCACGTCCCCTACCGGATCCACCACGGCCACCACTTGTGGCTCTTCCACCTTTGCCACCCTTACGGAATCCTCGCCTCCCAGCCATGGCACTGATATTAATGTGCGTATGGGAGTGGCTGTAGACAATTGTCCTGGGCAATTGGGGGTCAAAGGGGTTGGGTACCAGATGGTAATTGTACCCTAGTGCTCTAGCACGGCTGATTGTAACCCCTGGGGAAAGATGACGGGTCACGCAACGCACAGGAGGCCCAAAAAAGGGAGATGACGTGCACGCAACCCCTCCTAGACCACGTGTGCAGAAAGAAAAACCTGCACTACGCAGTGGCACCCAGTAACACAAGAATGAACGTATGCGTGTCACACGCAGCCTAGAATGACCTCTGAAGGGGTAGGCTACACACGGGGCAAGCACAGAAGTTGGATACGTGCGTGACTCACCGTCTGCCAGGTAAAAGAGCGTGAAAAATGAGCGCGTTTGGCTGGCAATACCCCCGCCAAAAGAAGATGTGTACGCTGTCTGAGAAGACAGGACAACAGTAGAAGGGGACACTGTTTGAGGGAACAGGCCCAGATAAACCAGTACAAGAGGAAAAAAGAGAAAAAGCTGTCAGAGGTAACAGGGAGTACGAACTGGAAACGCCGTGAAGTAAATCGCGTGTGAAACGACAAGAAGTACAGAATTCACCCACTTGCTCTCCACGAAAAGCACGTACAAGGAAATGGTGTTCTACATGTACCTTATATACAGGCCCACACGTACAGCGTCACTTACGCGGCGTGTACGTTCACCAATCACACGCTTTGTCACTCCTGCGTGTAGATCCATTTTCACCAATCACACGCTTTGTCACTCCTGCGTGTAGATCCATTTTCACCAATCACACGCTTTGTCACTTCTGCGTGTAGATCCATTTTCACCAATCACACGCTTTGACACTGGGACGTGTCACGCAACAATTTCCTGCACGTGCAGGTGACTATAGGCGCGCATATGCTGTTGACGGGTTTACGCGCTAAGGGCCTTTCCTCGATTCACACGCTGACGTGTGGGATTTCACTCCCTATCAGGCTGTCCACGCGTTCACACACGAGAGACCACGCTCCTGGCCAGGAGGCCAAATTACTGCCCCCCAGAGCCCTGAGCACGCTCCCACCTGCCATCTGCTGCTGCCTGACTGCCTGCTGGCCACGTGCCCCACAGTGCTGGTGGGTGGGGGTGTTGGGAGACATGGGTGGGGGCCTGGTGGAGGCTGCCCCTGGTGGCAGGGGGGTGGGGGTGGTGGGGGGCATGGGTGGGGGCCTGGTGGAGGCTGCCCCTGGTGGTGGGGGGGTGGGGGTGGTGGGAGACATGGGTGGGGGCCTGGTGGAGGCTGCCCCCGGTGGCGGGGGGGTGGGGGTGGTGGGAGGCATGGGTGGGGGCCTGGTGGAGGCTGTCCCTGGTGGCGGGGGGGTGGGGGTGGTGGGAGGCATGGGTGGGGGCCTGGTGGAGGGTGCCCCTGGTGGCGGGGGGTGGGGGTGGTGGGAGGCATGGGTGGGGGCCTGGTGGAGGCTGCCCCTGGTGGCGGGAGGGTGGGGGTGGTGGGAGACATGGGTGGGGGCCTGGTGGAGGCTGCCCCTGCACTGCTGGGGGGTGGGGGTGATAGGGGACATGAGTGGGGGCTGGTGGAGGCTGCCCCTGGTGACTGGGGGGGTGGGGGTGATAGGGGACATGAGTGGGGGCCTGGTGGAGGCTGCCCCTGGTGGCGGGGGGGTGGGGGTGGTGGGAGACATGGGTGGGGGCCTGGTGGAGGCTGCCCCTGCACTGCTGGGGGGCGGGGGTGATAGGGGACATGAGTGCGGGCCTGGTGGAGGCTGCCCCTGGTGGCGGGGGGGTGGGGGTGGTGGGAGACATGGGTGGGGGCCTGGTGGAGGCTGCCCCTGCACTGCTGGGGGGTGGGGGTGATAGGGGACATGAGTGGGGGCCTGGTGGAGGCTGCCCCTGGTGGCGGGAGGGTGGGGGTGGTGGGAGACATGGGTGGGGGCCTGGTGGAGGCTGCCCCTGGTGGCGGGGGGGGGTGGGGGTGGTGGGAGACATGGGTGTGGGCCTGGTGGAGGGTGCCCCTGCACTGCTGGGGGGTGGGGGTGATAGGGGACATGAGTGGGGGCCTGGTGGAGGCTGCCCCTGGTGACTGGGGGGGTGGGGGTGATAGGGGACATGAGTGGGGGCCTGGTGGAGGCTGCCCCTGCACTGCTGGGGGGTGGGGGTGGTGGGAGACATGGGTGGGGGCCTGGTGGAGGCTGCCCCTGGTGGCGGGAGGGTGGGGGTGGTGGGAGACATGGGTGGGGGCCTGGTGGAGGGTGCCCCTGGTGGCGGGGGGGTGGGGGTGGTGGGAGGCATGGGTGGGGGCCTGGTGGAGGCTGCCCCTGGTGGCGGGGGGGTGGGGGTGGTGGGAGGCATGGGTGGGGGCCTGGTGGAGGGTGCCCCTGGTGGCGGGGGGGTGGGGGTGGTGGGAGGCATGGGTGGGGGCCTGGTGGAGGCTGCCCCTGGTGGCGGGAGGGTGGGGGTGGTGGGAGACATGGGTGGGGGCCTGGTGGAGGCTGCCCCTGCACTGCTGGGGGGTGGGGGTGATAGGGGACATGAGTGGGGGCCTGGTGGAGGCTGCCCCTGGTGACTGGGGGGGTGGGGGTGATAGGGGACATGAGTGGGGGCCTGGTGGAGGCTGCCCCTGGTGGCGGGGGGGTGGGGGTGGTGGGAGACATGGGTGGGGGCCTGGTGGAGGCTGCCCCTGCACTGCTGGGGGTTGGGGGTGGTGGGAGGCATGGGTGGGGGCCAGGTGGAGGCTGCCCCTGGTGGCGGGGGGGGTGGGGGTGGTGGGAGACATGGGTGGGGGCCTGGTGGAGGCTGCCCCTGCACTGCTGGGGGCTGGGGGTGCAGGGGGACATGAGCAGGTGTGCAGGGTAGTCCCCTGTTTTGTAGGCTGCCTGCAGGGGCCGTGGAGGGTGTACAGGGAACACCTGTGAGGACCCACCCAGCCTAATCGCGTGTGACTTCCCACGCACCCCTGTAATACACGTACCCAGCCAAATCGCGTGTGATGATTCCCACGCACCCCTGTAATACACGTACCCAGCCAAATCGCGTGTGATAATTCCTGCGCACCCCTGTAATACACGTACCTGGCCAAATCGCATCCCTGTAATACACGTACCCAGCTGATTCGCGTGTAAAACTTCCCGTGTACCCCTGTAATACACGTACACAGCCAAATCGCATGTGATAATTCCCGCGTACCCCTGTGATACATGTGCCCTGGCTAATCGCGTGTAAAACTTCCCGCCTACCCCTGTAATACACGTACCCTGGCCAATCGCGTGTTAAACTTCCCGCGTACCCCTGTAATACACGTACCCTGGCTAATCGCATGTAAAACTTCCCGCATACCCCTGTAATACACGTACCCTGGCCAATCGCGTGTTTAACTTCCCGCGTACCCCTGTAATACACGTACCCTGGCTAATCGCGTGTATAACTTCCCGCCTACCCCTGTAATACACGTACCCTGGCCAATCGCGTGTTACACTTCCCGCGTACCCCTGTAATACACGTACCCTGGCTAATCGCGTGTATAACTTCACGCGTACCCCTGATATGCACGTTACCCGCTTTGCGTTCCTTGTTTGGCAGCCCTGTAAACTGGTCCAGGGTTAGCGCAGCCCTTTGCGATGATTTAGCGATTTTGATGGCTTTTCCTTGCGCGAGGGCGTTCTTGGGGGCGTTACTGGCGCTGCTGCAGGGTCGCTGCGATACTCTCCGCCACGGCTGGTTTGGGAGCCTAAAATCCATGAATACGCTGTGCGCGGAAATCGGTTTTAGCGCACGTGCCTGGCGCAGACAATCGCACGCGGACACTCTGCGCCAGCCGCTTGCGACACTTTTCTGCGAAATTCTATGAATTACCCTGTTAGTTGCAGGGTTAATACTTTTTTACATTTTTACATTTTCGTACAGTGAATTAGAAAATTACATATAGTAGAGATGGGTTCTGGGTTGGGGGAGGTGGGAGGCGAGAGAGGAGCAGTAGAGGCAGGATGAAAGAGGGCAGGTGTTAGTTGAAGAGGGAGGTTTTTACGTTTTTCGAATTGCATGGAGGGAGGTCTCCGCTATGAGAGCTGTGGGGAGCGAATTCCAGAGTTTTGAATTATTATAAATTATTATTTATTCTGCCTTGCCCCTTCCATGCACTTCCCCCTTTTTCCTTTCCCATGAACTTGCACGTTCTAAATGTCACTGGGCCTAGTAAGATCTTTCTTTTTTCTCCCTTGTTCACCTACCTTTGCCAGGTCCCGCTCTGAAACAATTGTGTACGAGCACAATATAAATAAAATATCATTTCATTTCATTTCACAAGTGATGACGGGAGGCCTTTGAGGAGTGCAATGCCCCACTTCAGGTGGGATAGTACCAGTGCTTGAAAACTGACCGCTGGATCTAAAGCCTTCTGGAGGAAGGAAGGGCCTCACTTTTTTCTCAAGGGAGAGCTGATATCAAGCAGTCTGAGTTTTCTTAGATATGTGTGTCTTGAAGGAGATGTCTTTGTTGATGTGGAACGCGAGGGGATTGGCGCTGGAGGTGAGCCGAGGTGTGAAGCCCAGCATAAGAAAGTCAGCTACATATGAATCAATGTAGAATTTCTGATCAGGACTGGACTGATACGATGCATTTCCCCAATAAGTATTAATCTTTCTTTCCCTTCAAGTTTGTTAACTGAGACGCAATGGTAGGAGTGGATGGGTTATGCTAACACAAACATATGCAGATACATTAAGGATTGAAATCTAACACATTAGTGAACGGTTGGCTGTTAATTGACATTTTTGTTAAACGTTATATTGACGAACACAGCCGGATGTACTAAACAGGGCATCCTGATATTGCAACAATGTGATACTAAAGACTTGCACACTTATCAAAATAATTTTACTCAGCTAACACTTATCTTGTGCAACAATTATCATGCCTTATTTGATGTCCAATCCAATCAAAATGAGGAGAGCTCTGAGATAATCAAGCCTTTAACAGTTAACAAATTGCCTTGAAAAAGACTACTTGGTCGAAACACGAGTTGGCTTAATCATGAAACTATATGATTTTGAGAGCATTGGAAAAATGCATTGAAACTCGAATATTGAATTCTAAAAAAGATCATTGGGCTGAGCACAATATGATTGGTGTTCATACAAACCTTCCATTGCATGGTTTGGCCCCACATACAACTATGAGGATTGCCCCATTCAAGCTTATAAGAAGAAGGAAACATCGCACCACAACGGAGAGCGGGCACGAACACCCAAAGGAGAGATGCATGCAAATGACCAGAACATGCCCTGTTATATCTGGTCTCCCTCCAATATTTCCCTGCCGGACCTTGTTTGATATTACAACCTTTCACAGAACATAGGAGGTGGGGAGATTCAAGGGAGTGCCATTGCCAGAGTTATATAACAGATAGTTGGAGATGAGGTGTGCTGGAGGCTTTCATCAATGGGGGCCTGAAAAACCATTCTTCATGTTCTTCATGCTATTGTCTAAAACATAAAGCAACTTTATGGACTAATCTGCATCAGTACATTTGAGAATCACAATACTGGCAAATAAGGATCCAAACCTACAAGAATGTGCTTGGTTGTGAAAATCCCTGGTCATGTGAGCAACACCTCAATTGGATAAAAGCTCCTTTTTCTCTATAAACCACAAGATTATACAGAGAAGGAATTGCAGTGCATGCCCTGTGCCAAGGAATGTGAGGTGGGAAGCCTGGGTTCTAATATGTTTTGAGAGTACCATGCTTATTTGGCCTTGCTGTAGGCCATCCTATATCCTAGATTGTGAGATCACGAGGGCTCAAGCAGTGGTGGCTTTGCATCATGACAAACTATAAGCTCCTTGTAGGAATATTCACCACCAAAGGTATCATATAAACAAGTTGGCGGCTTTGCTTCAGGGGCATGACTTTGAGGTTAAGCAAGTCCCTGGGAAGGAAAATGTAATGTTGTACTACTTGTCTCATAATCCCATTTAAACATGATGAAGGGATGTATGAGGCAGAAAAGTGTGAACAACATACTTTTCAATCAGAGGTTGTAGTTCTTTCAGTTGATAAGTGGAAGGAAGCATTGGCTCCTGATACTTTGCTTAGGAATGTCACAATGCTGCTTAGCGAAAGCCAGAGATCCCAGGATGAAGGTTCTTTTAAAATTATATTATTGAGTTACAGACAGGTAGTGTGTTGAGTGCTCAGTTTTGTTGTACGGCAGCAACATTGTATCACCTGAAGTGGTCCCAGGAAAAACATTTCAAGGCATGTCAACGGGGTCACCTCGAGATGTCTAAGAGAAACAGTGAATGTTTGGGATTTCTCGTGGGCCAGTAAAGATGGTGGTGTGAAACAGCTCATGAAGGGTTGTGCAAGGTTTTATGAATTGGACAAGGTATTTGAAAAACATGTACAACCATTGAGGCTGTTAAATGTACCTACCAGGGGAGATTTTTGTCTTGATGTGCTGGGACCATTAGATGTAATTGGTTAAGTAATGCAATTGGTTATTTATAATGTGCTTAATACTCGGAGGTTTCTAAGCGCAGAACCAGGGATCGAACCTGTGTTGCTCTGCGTTGTCCTGTTCCCAAGGCAAGCGTGTTGCCCCCTGAGCTATAGTCCCGGCCCTAATGGGGCTAGATGGGGGTAGAGAAAGTCTTGATGCTCATGGACATATACACGTAGTGAGTAGAACCCACGGTAGTTTACGAGAAGAAGGTAACCAAGGCTATCATAGAATTCTCAAAGAAGGTCTTCCAGTGTGAAGGGATTCTTAGCAAGATTCACATTGGCAGTGGCATGAAAATCGCATCCCAAGAAATTGCAGAAGTTTCCTGCAGTGTATTAAGACGGTCCATAACAAGACGCTCCTCCATTACCCAGAGTCAAACTGTGCTTTGGAAAGATTCAACCATAAACTGATGGATGTGGTGAAGATGGGTCTTCCTGTCTATGGTTGGACAATATCTATTACCACAGTATGCCCTCTGTTTCTGGGTCCACTAAGATATTTGTAGTGTGATCATTTATATATTTATTTATTAAACTCATTTATAAAGCCCACAAACAGCCCGGATTCATTGAAAACAGTCCAAAGGCATCAACATGCTGTTACACATAAAGGATATTTGAATAACATTATGGCATACAACTCATTTGGGTCAGCGAAGCAGGGCACTGTCAGTGTTACAGTTCAGACAAACAGCTGTGTTTTTAGAGCTTTTTGGAATACCCAGTAGGATTTTTCTAAATAAAGGGGGAGGGAGTTCCACTGTTTGACTGCGAGGTAGGGGAAGCTGGAGCCACCAGGTTTTGCTCGTTTAACTTTAGGTACGAGTAGGCGGTCGATGTATGGAGTCCGGTGGGTCTTGTTGAACGAGCTTTCACTATTTTTGGGGAACGGTAGAGGAGCTGTGTTGGACAGGCACTTTTAGGTGATGGACAGGGTTTTGAAGATCTCTCTTCTAGCTTCTGAGATATGTTCTCTTTTTGGGATATTCCGGGCTGCTCGGATAGCATTATTCTGAATTACTTGAAGTTTCTGGATGTTGCAGTAGTTAATCCTTGAGCCGATGATAACTCGGGCAATAGTTAAGCAGCGGTTTTTGGAGAGAAAGGGTCTTGCAGCATTAAACACCTTGATGACATAGGCTGCGGATGAAACAATGGTGTTCACTTGGCGGGACATAGTAAATGAGGCGTCAAGGTACACCTCTAGGGTTTTTATGAAAGCTGAGACAGGGACCTCAATGGTGTCAATCTGGAAGGAAGTGTATTGATCAGTGAGCCATGGGTGGTCCGACTAGCAAGATTTGAGTTTTGTCGCCATTTAAACTCAGGTGATTTTCCGCCATCCATGACTGTATGAAGGAATAGGTATTGTTTATAGTGGTTGAGTTGTCTACATAATTGCCGGGGAGTGGGAGCAAAAAGTGGGTGTCATCAGCATATGCTACAAGGGAATCTAGGATATCGAAGAGGGACCTAGTGAAGATGTTATAAAGGGTCAGGGATATGTATGACCCTTGTGGTACCCCACATGAGATGGGGCAAGGTGTGGCATTGGCTTTTTCTGAGAATACTCTCATGACTTTTCCTCCCAGGAAGGAATCAATCCAGGCAGTAGCTATGAGGGAGCAGTTGGCTGAGTGACTGAGGTGATGGCATAAGATTTTGTGGTCAACCATGTCAAATGCAGCAGATAGATCTAGGAGGAGAAGTGCTGACTTTCCCTCATCCCTGATCTCGTTCAGCTGATTTTTCATGTCTAGATTCTGTGCCATGCCTGTGGCGGAAGCCAGACTGCTGTGCTCCTAGGACAAGGTTGGTTTCAATGAGGTGCTGAACTTGCAGGTAGGCTGCCCTATCAAGGATTTTTTAGTAAGAAGGGGATGGTTGTGTTTGGCCTGTAGTTGGTAGGAATACTGGGGTCTAATTAAGCTTTTTTAGGAGGGGGAGAACCCAGGCTCCTTGAGGCTGACAGGCACTGTGCTTGTTGAGAAGGAGATGTTTATGAAGGTGGTGATGTATGGAGTTAGAAATTCTGCACAGTCTTTGATGATAGGCTCTGGGCATATATCTCCTTTACATGTTGAGGGTTTAAGACTTTTGATTATTATTAGGACTTCCATCTCTGAAATCTCCTTAAAGTGAAACTGGGGAATCGAGGGTTTAGGGCTGTCTAGGGAGGTGATTGTGGCTCGGGTATAGGGGAGCCTGTGGCATTTGGCTGGATTTCTTAAGACTTTTTTGTTCAGGGTGTCGATTTTATTAAGCATTGCCATTTGAATATCGGAGCACCACGATTCGTCCTTGGTCAGGGTGGGGGGAGGTGCGACATGGAGTCTCCTGTGTGCCTGAAGGAGAGAATGGAAGCCAATGCTGCATTTGGCAAGCATTTGGGGAAGAGCTTTGGACAAGAGCTGTTGTGGCTGGTTGATCCCTGGTCCTTGGTCCTTGAACACTGGATCTGTAGCATTGGTGTTAAATTGCTAAAATGTGCTTGTTACATCTAAGCTCCACCCTCATTACCCAGCTTTCTACATAATCAGAACGCGCGTGCATTTGGGGAAGAGCTTTGGACAAGAGCAGTTGTGGATGATAGAGCTTTGGTGAGTGCATGGCGGGCAAGCAAAGGACTTTCAGCTTGGGGGTAAGTGGTAGTATTCCTTGTGGGTTCATATCATGATAGCACGATTCTCACCACTACAAAGCTGAGCGCTTATGATACAAAGCTTCTGATTATCTGAGCTTGCCAGGTTAAATCCGCGGTTTCTGTTCCTGCCTTGTATGCGGAAAAGCTCTTGCTTTAAATTGTACTCTTTAAAGACAGACATGCCGTCAGAACTGAAGACACTAAAACTTGTGGAGCGGCTAAAGCGTAATCAGCTGAAAGCAGCTCAAGTGTCTCACCACCATAAAGACTGACCCCCCCCACGACTCGGTTATGAGCTAAAACAATGTTGGTGGACATACGTTTGTTTTATCCAGCTGAACCATGCAAGTCTCGGGTGAATGATGTGTCTTGTATCACGCTAATTAATATCTCTGTAAGCAATACAATGCTGACAAACCCAATTGTAAGTGACATTACTATGGAAGCCATTGCAATCATGGAAAGCCTTCCAAGAACAAACAGTGAAGGCGAATTTATAGGATATACTGGTGCAAAGTCAATTGAAATGTGTGGTTCACCGACTATTACCTTGCCACACAAACTTGATTTATCCCTTGCTGTTACGGATAACTTGATAAATATTGATTCTCCCATTAAAGTAAAATATTTCAACCCATTAGCTGAAAACATAAATTTTGTGAACAGGTAAATGCAGACATTCAAATCCCTGTCCGCATCAACACAGACCCTATTTGCAGCATGAGGTCTGCAAGACAATCAAAACTCTCACCTAAACTTATCACAATCTCCAGTAATATTCATTAACACAGCACATAATTTGTCTGCATTGTCCTTATCTGCTTCCTGCCCCTCCCATTCAAAGGGTGCAAGACATGATAACACTTGCCTATCCCCTATTAACGTGCCCAATTAATCTTTTCTACTCAAATCTACTTTAACTGCCATGAATCTGGCTTTATCTGCTCTTTTGAAACTTTATGAAAATCTGGATGCTAGATTTAGGGGCTGATCATAGAATAAATTTGCGCCGAAAAAAGTGGCGCAAGCTGGTGCAAGCAGGCGCTAGCGTGAAAAATGAAGCGCACATGCACGCGTGCGATTCATGGAAGTCCCTGCGCGTGTTTTACCCAAACCAGTGCATGGCGCACACAGGCGCACACATCATTGCAACATCCTGAACGCCGTGCGCGATGCGCACAGGGAAAGCGATCAACGTCCGCGCACACCCCAAAAAGGGGACAGGACACGGGGCGTAACACGCGGAATGGGGAACAACACGTGAAAAATAAGGCGTAACTGGGGAAGTACTGCAGGGAACTGCACAGAACGCCCACATGCATGTGAACAAACCGTATTCATGGATTCGAATACGGGAAACATGCGCACAGCAAAAGACGTGCATAGGCATCAACGTGTCTGCCACACGAAGGTAGGTGGAAGCGTCTCCACGCACAGTATAAAAGTGCGTGCAAACAACAAACAAGTATATACAGCTACGATGAATGCCCCATTTGTCGCAGCACTGATCGTGGGACACCGCAGGAGGAGGAGAATAGCCAGGGCCCACATTTTTTCACCCCGGACAAGCCTTTTTGGGATGCCTGATGACCAGGTCTACGGCAGGTATAGGTTTCCACCTCGTATCATCCTAGACCTGGTCAGGGAGTGGGAAGATGACCTTACATCCCCCACCCTCTCCTCCCAAGCATTGAGCCCCTTGGAGAAGGAGCTCAATGTCCTGCATTTTTTGGCCACTGGGTCATTTCAGCGGACTACTGCCATAGTGGGGGGGGGGGTCTCACAGGCCACGCAGTCACGCTGCCTACACCAGTTCTTGGCAATCATGACAGCACGCCCCTCAGGCCGCAGGCACATATACATGCCCAGAACACCTGCAGAAATGCAGGCCGTTGTCCAGGACTTTTTTAGGGTTTCACACTTCCCCAAAGTGCTCATTTCCATAGATTGCACCCATGTGGCCCTACGTCCACCTAGGGCCACTGAGCACATCTACCAAAACCGCAAGCACTGGCATTCCATCAACGTTCAGGTGGTATGCGATGAGAAGGGAATCATCACCTCTGTCTATGCAAACCTCTGTGGCTCCACCCATGACAGTTTCATATGCAAAATGTCTGCCCTGAGCCGGGCTCTGGAAGCTGCGCAGCATGGTGACAATGGCTCCTATGTGAGTACAAATGCCTGTGCACATGCATGCATGTCACACACAGACAAATACACAAACCCCATTAATCACAACCATTATCACCTCTCTAGGGGACAGTACCTACCCTGTGAGCAACCACATGATGATGCCAATCCGGACCCCACCACACCACCCCAGGTAAGATACACCGCGACCCATATTGCAACAAGGGCCATAGTGGAGCGCACATTCGGAGTGCTCAAGTTACGCTTCCGCTCCCTCGACCGCTCTGGCAGGCAGCTACTCTATGCACCCCCATTAGTGTGCAGGATCATTGTGGCAGCATATGTCCTGCACAATGTTGCAACACGGCAGGGCGTACCGGTGGACATGGTGGTGCCCCCACATCCCCAACCACAGGCACAGGCGCTGCCCATGGGAGGGGATAGGGCACGTGGCGAGACAGCCCGGGCCCAGCTTGTGGCCACATTTTTCACCTAAACTCCCACCCCGGCGGAGTGCACACAGGCCTGGCACATACCAGGTGACAATCGATGATGACAAAGAGACAGTCAACTGTCAAAACCTTACCACCCTGAAAATGTTGCCATGGAAGTGCCACATTGTGTCCATCCCTAGCTACTTAAACATAAGCAATCCTGTGTGACCAAAAGGCAAACATGCAAGGTGTGAATCACACAGACCTACAGAACAGGCCATGACCATCACTGGTATGTCACCCAAACCCTCCCAACCCACAACATGGCATGGTAAGCAATAGCAAAACACCAACACAGTACCAATAAGGTACACATTGACATGTGAAGTGGCATCAGACAATGATGCCTGACATGGAATAGGATGAAATGACTGACCAACAACCTCCCACCCAAAATAAGTCATACCCAAATGCATTCCAAACATTGTAGTTGTAACATAACAATGATTGCCTGTTTACATGCACATTGTGCATTGCAAAATCAACACTGCAGATTCTGTGTGCTGTGTCCATCTCCTGCAACACACTGCTCAGCACACAGCATAGTGACCAGCCATTGTGTGTGACGCACACCCTGAGCATCACATCAAAATGACAAACTACATCAAAAAGCAAATTACGCATGTACAGGATCCACAAATGGTCATAGATCATGTGCTGCGGGGACACAGTGGGCCCCAGAAGGCAAACCGAGTGTACATGTGGACATGGAAGGGTGGTTTTACATGTTGTGGATCATAGTGTGAGTGTGTGTGTCAGTAGGGACATGCACTCAATACATGCATGTGCAATCAAGTGACCATCAGTGTCCTCTACACATCACATGTGAACATTGACCATGTGTACACCCCGGCATGTCTAACCACAACTATACCCTCACACCTGAAAGGTAAAGAGAACACATGAACAGGCATTGATCAGCAAAATACATCATGTACATAGGATGTCACAATTACAATGTCAGGGTGCCCATCAGACTGTAGGGCAAGGCAACTGTCTACAGCAAAATAACCACCCTACCTCACAAATCACCATGACCCACTGAACAACTGCACCTGGGTTATGTAGCTTCATCCTTGTGTGTAAAAAGTGTTCAGCACCCTCAGAGGCCACCTTGACTTGCTAAAACACCAAATCAAAGAGAACTCAAAGCAGGCCAACACAGAAGCCAAGCAAAAAGCCTGCAGGCTGCAAAACAAACCAGAAGAGCCTCCAGTAGATGACTTGAAGTTGCAGTACATCACAAAGCTCAAGTACTACCACAATGATGTAACAACCAAGATAGCACAGTAAAACAATTTCACAACAGCATGTGTACCATGTGTGGTACATAACATAGAATGATGCACCATGAACTGATGTGTACTGTCACAGCTCATGTGTACAGGCGCAGGAGTGGCACGGACCAACCACCCCCACCGTGGTCTGGGTGCCTGCAAGGTCAAACTCACACAGGCCTCTGAGACCCTCCTGGGGAAGGAGGGTCATGGTTATGCAGTCGGGACAGGCATTGGTATACTGGATAACAGGAATGAGGGGCAGGAGAGGGGAGTAGGATTGACACGGGAAAGTAGGGAATGCCAGAAACTGTACTACTCACATTAACACATACACAATTAGACCGAACTTGTTTATCATGCACTAGTACCAAATTACACAAATGGAAGTCAAAGAGAAACTTATCTCTGGGGTGAGTGCTGGCCTCCTGCCTGCGCACTCTCCGATTCGGTAACAGGAGCAGTTCAATGCTGCAAAGAGAGCCACAGTTACTGATCTGTGCATGCCCATAACACACAAACACACCACCATATATACCCCAAAGTAACAAACTACTCTACAAACAAACAATCTGGTGTGGTGCTTCGTACCCATACGTAACATACCCCCTGTGATGGTTCATACACAGTCAATGCAGTAAGTCGGGCGCCGGTGGGTGTGTGGCAAAAGGAAGACCAATGTGTCACAATTTACACAAAATGCAATGTTCCATGGGTAAGCAGCCAGATGCATATAGCAAGGACTTCAGAACAAGTTGTGTTCCCCCTTAACCGAAATAAAGTAGGTAGTGCATGTGTCAAATTCTACATGGAAATGAAATGCACTGCGCACGAGTCTGTCCCTCGCTGACTGTCCCTGTGAGCTGCTTCTTTCCATGTCTTTGAATGCTACATGGCTAATAAAACTGCCTCAATGGACCATGGTCGACCTGAGGTATATGCCACCACCCCTGCAGGTGCCCCAGACAACTTTCCCATCAACTAGCCATTAGTCCACCAACGCATCTCAGCTGTATTGTGCGCTTCAACACCAACATTTGTCCAAGTTCACCGTCAGTGCTGCTACAAAGCATGCATGTGCAACTGGCCTGGTGGAAGGTTGGCTGCGGTGTGGCCCCCCTGTGCTCCTCACCTTGCCTGGAGTCCCTTGAAGCACGTCAGATTTTTTGGATGTATGAGCGCAATCCTTGTGCCTCTGCTTGCGCACACATGATCATGTCGGCACCACAAAACGTGTCCAGCTTCCAGAAGTCCAATGGGCCATGTCTGCTGGCAAAGGTGGTCTGGAGGCTCATCCCCCTGCAGAAAGGGCATAAAACACATGATTAATGCTTTAAAATCACCTGTGTGTGTCTCTTCAGGCATTTCATGACTGGACCATGTCATAGGCGTACATCAGAAATCACACCATCAGTGCGTCTTTCACAGTAAAAGTGTGGTACACACTATCTGCAGCATGAATTGCAACAAGCACATGTACAGTAAGGATACGAAACATACTACACAATGTATAGCAAATAATGTACACATGAATCATGAAACCCCCCATCTAGCAAAAGAAGAACAGTGGTCAATAACAGCCTTTTAATCCCCACTAGGGGTGTTAACGCAAGTAGGACAGCAGCAGACATGGCACAGATATGACAACCCAAAGCCCTTGTGTAATATGCTGTTACACCAAACCATCCTTGCGAGCCCATGGATAAGGGAAGCAGGAGTGGCATATGTGAGTCTCGACCCTAAGCTGCAAACACATACACAAGACAAGCTTGAAGGGCCCAGCTGGAACAGACAGTGGATGCTTTCAAAAGCCAGAAAGCACCACACCGTCACATGAAAGCACAATAGACAAGAAATTTTAAACTATATTAACTAATTACACTAACTATGAAAAACCGACATTACCTAATTAAACTAACTATCAAATAGAAACTTAACTAACTAAACTAAAAGAAGAATCAAAAATGGCAACATACGACCCGGGGAGGGGGGGCACCCAGGAGGGGGGCGGTGCAGGGTGCTGCTCAACACCCACATGCGATGATGTTGAGGAAAAAAAAAACCTCCATGGGCTGAACGCCTGCACAGCCCGACCCAGGTGGGAGATACATTGTCGTCCGAGTCTGGCTCTTCCTGGAAAGGAGGACGTGACACAGGAGCCTGACCACGCCTAGCCACAGCTTGCCCCTCATCGGCAGCAAGTCTGCTGGATGGGTGAGCCTGGTTCTGTGTGGCGATCACACGTAGGTCTGCCTGCAGTACCTCCCGTAATACACGTGCTTCCTCTTGCAAGGTAGCACGTATAACACAGAGTTCGTCCTGCAAGGCCTGGCTGGACAACTGAAGCCCCTCCCGGCAAGCATGTAGCTCAGCCGAGATGTTATGCTCAAGCTGCGCAAACCTCTCCTCTGACCGCTCCCTCTGGGACATCAGAAGGACACCCATAGTGGATCTGAGGGAAGCATACTCCTCCCTCAGGGCCTCCATGTGAGCCTCTGCGTGAGCAGCAATTGCTTGACGCAGAGACAACATATCAGCCTGGCGTGCCCTGTCTGAGGCTGCCATGCCCAGCCTGAGCGAGCGGACCGTGGACCGTGCCGCCTGCTGCTGGAGAAGCACCTGCCTAGCAGGGGGGAGCACGGATTGGGCCACATGCTCCATTCTCATGGCTATGTTCTCCATTGCTGCCCCCTGGCGTTCAGAATTGGCAGTCATGTCTTGCTCCCACTCAGTATACTGCGGTTGTGCACGGCAAGCGCGTTGCTGGCCTTGACCCCTGCGGGACCCAAGGACCAGGCTTCCTCGTTGTGTTGGCACCGCCCGCGGCTGCATGACTACATGCCCCCATCGACATGATGTCCCAGGCACATCAGTGACTGGTGTGGAGGGTGACCCTGTGTCCCGATCCACCACAGGCGGAGGTTCCAACACCGTCTGACCCCTCAGTGCAGGTGTCACGGACAGAGGACTGCCCACATCAGAATCACTCACCCCTGACATATGGACCTGATACACATCCAACTCGACATGGATGTCAGAGTGGTCATCAGGACTGGACTCATTGCCAGCCATAGTCAAGGTGGACTGTAGCACATGTGGGTTTTCCTGGCCTACCACCCCATGACCCCCCCCTTGTGCTGGGTTGCTGTAGTGATAGCAACCCTGTGCCTGGCATGACAACACCATCCTCTGGCTCCATTGTGTCATGATCTGAAAAGTAGAGAGAAAAAAGGTCACTACACATGATGGAAGCACACAACACACACACACACACACAGACATCACAGAGACACCAAACACATCAAGCAGACATGTCACACACAAAAGAGAACCTGCCATGCATGCTGCGTTAACTTGACATTGCTTCTGTGATTAGGCATGTAAAATGGTGTCATATTGCTCAGAAGTGGGTTGATGCAGTGCAGCAAATTTGTACGTTACTCACTATCTACATGTACAAGTACTTCATGATGTGTATCTGAAAATGTGAAGGCAGTGCAAGGTCAACTTCAGGCATCACGTGCAATGTGCATCCAATGGGTAGCATGGCTACAAGCAAACCACCCCTCCCCCCAAGTGCAAATGCAGGGATGCCTTGCATGGTATCAAAAGGGTGAACATAGACCTGTGTATTGACAGACAGTGTTGACTAGCATCAACTGCATCATGTGAGTCAAGTGACAACACAGCAAATGATGATGGGACAGTAAGCAGGACACATGATGCAACCTCCGGAGTACACCCACATGTGAAGAAGACACTACACCAGTTGGACAGAGTCATTGGCCATTAAACAGGCTGAGGCCTGTGACACACACAGACTGTCATACCCTAAACATGTGTGCGATGCAGGGCTGAGCCATGGGAAGTCTGATGAAATGCCATGCAATGTAGGTCACCCTGGACTCGTACTACAATGATCATCCAGTCAAGGACACATAGAGGCATGCATGGAATACACATGGAGCATGAATGGGCACTCATGTCCCTGCGGGGCATCTGACCTCTGCACAGTCCAAGTGAGACACCCAGCATCAAGTGCAAAGGATGTACCACACAGCATATGTCTGGCAGATTGGCCGGTGAAAGTTAGCATGTACACAGGACGCATGAACAGGCAAGTCCTCAACGGCAAAATTGAAGCAGACCAGTGCAAAGGTGGACTTTGGGTACAGAGGGGGGGGTGCAGGGGCAAGGGAGCATGCCTACATGGAGTACCCGCATGCATGCAGAGGACACATGCATGTCAGTCATGCTATGACATAGTCCCTGGGCTGAGAGGAAGGGTCACCCCAGGCTACATGCAGAAGGGCCAGTGAGCTGTAACATGGACCGAAGGGGCTTCCTGGTGACCAGCATGTGAGTAGGGTGCAATAGTGGTGATGCGGACAGTCCCCGTCCGCTCCACATGTCCACCATCCAGCAAAGCAGCCATGCATCAGTGAAGCATTGCATTACTTGCACATCAGAACCATGTACACGTGACATGTAGTGGCTGTCATGCACAACACATCACACAAGTAAAACACACGTCCTCAACAAACACGCAGCAACACTCACTGGACTGGGCATCAAAGTCCGGCATCCCTCCCACTCCTTCGACCGATTCAGGTGGTATGAGTGAATCATGCAGAGTGAGGTCTTCCTCCTCAGGTGCAGGCCCACTGCCAGTCACCAGAGTCAAGTTGTAATTTGAGGCACGCTTAGCCTTAGCGCTGCGTTTGAGGTCATTCCAATGCTTTTTGCACTCTTGCGGCGTGTGCACCTCATGGCTGAATGCACTCACATGTTCCGCAACTTGCTTCCAGTGGGTATCACAGTGGGCAGCCATAGTCTAACAATTAGGCGCCACTAGCATGTCACAGCTGTGGTCCCACACATAGTCCACGAGGTAGTCCAGTTCCTGGTTGCAGAAAGGCTTCTTCCTTGACATGCAGGAGATTGTGGCTGTGTGTGGGGACCCAGCCTGTGCTGCAGGTGCAACCTTCCTCCTCTTGGATTGTGGCACAGACCCTGGCTGGCCAGTGACACCGTTGGATTAAGCCAAGGGAGTGGCAGGTGGAGGGACGATCAAAGGCCTGACTTGCGTCAGTGGCAGCTGGGTGCCCTCTAATGGATCCTGCGCAGCAACATCCGCTGTCGCAGGGTCAATTACCGCAACTGTCCTGGTTGACAGACTCACAACCAGACTGTTGTTGGCTGCATCTGCCCCTGCACTTGCCAACACCCGGCTGGTCGGGACAGCAGATGACATTACTGCCCCAGCGACACGTTTCCCGGTCAGGGCAGCCCTGCGTGTACCTACGGTTTCCCTCCTGCCCTGTTGGAAATCTCCCAAGGACTCTTCAAGTGCCAACACAGCCTGCGCTGGCAGACCCTGAGCCTGGGTGGTGGTGTCCACAGCTGCACCTGCAGCTATCACTACCCTTGGGCCCGTGGCAGTCGATGAAATGGACTGCTAGGCTACACGGGCACCCATGCCAGATGCAGAAGCTGCATCTCCCAGAACCGCAGGGGGTGGTGGCAAGACTGCACCGACACAGGGCACAACTTCGTGCTCAAGTGGCACACCCCTGCCTCTTCCCCCTCTGCGGCCACCCTGGACACCCTGAAGTCCCCCTACTCCCTGGTCACTCTGGCCACGTCCCTGACCACGCCCTCCACGAGGAGGACACCCAGCTGAGGCGCCCCTCACCTTTGGTGGCCTCCCAACCATGGCACAGATGGAGTAGTCCCGGCACAGATGGAGGATTGCCAATGGGAGGTGTACACCACAATTGTCCTGGGCTATTGGGGTGAAGGGCGTGGGATGCAAGATGTTAACAGCCCCCTTGCACCTGCAAGGCTGTATGTGACCCCGGTGATGTAGTGACGGGTCACGCAACGCTGAGGCACCCCAAAACTGCAGCCTACGTGCGTGGAATTAACCTCCTGCAGTGCACAGTGGCACCCAGTAACACAAAAAACATGTACGTGTGGGACACGCAGGCTACTATGACCTCGAAAATGGGTGAGATACACAGGGGCACCGGCAGTGGGAAAAATAGCGTGCGCGACTCACCGTCAGACTAGCGTGATGATGAAAAACACACGTAGCCAATACCCCCGCCAAAAGAAGAGATACGTCCTTGACTGGGGTGTGAAGTTGTGATGGCGCTTGAAACAATACGAAGTAGCAACACACGTCGGCCTTCACGAAAGGCACGTACAGCGAACTGCTGGCCCCGCTCACCTTTAACCCGTGCTGAGGGAAACACCCACGCGCTTCGTGTCACTTACGCGCGTAGGCCCTTTCCTCGGATTACACGCATTCACACGTGGACGTGCAGTTTTTTCACGCGCTGAACCACTATGCCCACGTCATGAGGGAAACGCCCATACGCGTAATGTCACAGACACACTTACGCGCTAAGGGCCTTTCCTCGAATTACACGTTGACGTGCAATTTTTTCACGTGCCCTATCACTCCGTATCAAGCTGGCCACGCAACAACACACAGAATACCACGCTCCTGCCCAGAAGGCCATAGTCCTGCCCCCCAGAGCACCGAGCATGCTCCCACCTGCCATCTGCTGCTGCCTGCCTGCTGCCCATGTGCCCTGCTATTTGGGGGGGTGCAGTTGCTGTGACCACCCCTGCTGGAACTGAAGACTCCCGAGTGGGATACCATCGCTCCACAGCCCAGCCCTAGGACCCAGTTGCCCACCCAAACCGTCCTCTGGGGTTGCCATGTCTACACCATCTAGCACCACTGGCAACCCCCAGCCAGAGAGGCAGAGGGCCACTAGCTTCAGTGCCAGTGAAGTTGGTGTCCTGGTGGAGCATGTCCTGGGGCAGTTTGATACCCTCTTTGGAAGTTTGCACGCCGACAATGAAGGACGGAAGAGGACCTGGATGGACATTGTGACTGCCATCAATGCGGCGGGGGTGGCAGTCCGCGACATTCAACACATCCGGAAGTGCTGGGAGGACATCAGGTCCAGGACCCTCGACAAGGCCCGGCGCCTCTTGAAGGCAGCGGATGCCAAGGGGTGCCGGGGCCACCTGTCCGACCACCAAATGAGGGTCCTGGAACGCATACGCCCAGCGCTCCATGTCCAGGTCCTTGAGAGGCAGACCCGTCTGGAGTCGAGCGGTAAGTGTACATGCCTAATGATTGGACGCTGTGTGTGTTGTGGTGTGCCAGGAGTGTGCAGGTTCAACATATGTCTTTGTAGGGCCCTGTATGGATGCTTATGTACAGGGGTGTGAACCAGCCACATGTGATTCCTCTCATGTGTGAGACACATCAATGGTGTATGTGTTAGCAAGCATGCTGGCCAAATGCATGTGTGGGTGCGCACATGTGAAAATTATGGGTATGTACTGTGGCATGTTTGTGGTGTCACACATGGATGGGGGTTCCTGCTGCATGTATCTGCACTGTGTACATGTGCATATGTGTGTATGTAACAAGTGTGCAATTGTGATGCAACATGGATGCATGTGACACTGACATGTAGGAGGCTGATTGGATGGATGACATTATCACTGCAGATGCATGTCAGTCTGGTGGCGTGTGTGCATGTGTTGTGCACTCCCTGTGTTTCATGTGATGTCAGGCTCACCTTCGGCTGCTCGTGCTGTTGTTTGTGTATGGACGGTGCTGCCTGGTGCAATATCCCTGTTGATTTGCTCATGTGTGTGAGTTGAAATGACATGTGTGTTGGGGAGTGTGATGCCATGTCTGTAGTTTTACACTGCCACTCATGTGCAACTGTCATGTGTGTATCAGTCCATTGTACAGTGCCCTGATGCCTGTGTTCTATCTCTCCCTGTCTGCAGCGTCAACTGATGAAGAGGGCGGAGAGGGTGCTGTGGAGCAAAGCGGCAGGGATCGCACCACCAGCCGGAGACGCAAGGCCCAGCTCCCCTCCCAGGTTTTTATCTCATCGGGGAATGAGGAGTCTGGTGCCGCATCCCTGGCCGCAGCTGGAGAGGGTATGTCCAAGAGGCGGAGGTCGGAGGAGGACTTCTCAGCAGCAGAAGGGGCAGCTGAGACCCCACAGGGTCCGACGGAGGAAGATGGCATGGAGTCATCCAGGTTGGTGGGGGGTTTGGTGGAGGAGGCCGTGAAAGGGACACACACGGGGTCTGGAGATGGGGATTCCACTGGTGCTAGTGGTGCAGTGCAGGGACAGGGACAGGAGGCAGCACAGGCTGCCGTGGAGGTGCCTGTGTGTAATCCTGTCCCCGATCCTGTGACTGCATCATCCTGCACCAGCAGGGAAGCCTACGTCCAGACCCGTTTTCAGGGTGGGGATGAGCGCACAACATCTGGCCTTCCTCTCCCTGCGGATGTGGCAATCCGGGACTGGGTTGAGCCTGTCCTGTCTAGGATGGTGTTCCGTCAATGGGGCATGCGAGGTGACCTGCAGTGTTTTTGTGAAGACACTGCACGTCATCTTGGATGCCTCGTTGACCTACTGGGATGGGTCACAAGGGCTGGATTCTTCCGTATGCTGGACTTTGTTCCGACCCCATCCTCACCTGAACCCCTTATGTGCCAGTCGTCCTCCATGACATCTTCCCACCCATGTATCACCTGGGTACCCTGTGGAGCTGCCTCTGACCCTGCAGCCAGGCTGGTGGAGGACACATCCCTGCAACAGTCGGGAGTCGGACGTTTAGCAGGGGTGGCCACCTCAACAACTGCACCCCAGCCGGAAGAGGACGTGCAGCCAGCAAGAGCCAGGGCACAGGCACAGCAGCAGCAGCAACAAGGTGGGAGCCATGATGGCTTGGGCCTCAACATCCGAGGGGCAGGCATCGGCCAGAGGGCAGGAGGACCCAGGATTGGAAGTGTCTTCCATGTGGCAGCGGTTGGGCCAGGCCATAGGTGCGGAGTAGCAGCGGGCGGAAGAGGCACGGCTCACAATGGTCAGGGCGGAGCACACTGAGGCGGGCCAAGTGCCTCGAGGCAATTCACAGGGAGTTGCAGGTCAACATGGCATTGTCCCTGTGAACCCTCGGGGCCATGGAAGAGGACCTCCTCCAGGACATTGAGCAGGAGTTCGATGATGCCCTGGCCCGGGAAATCGGAAAGTGAGTCTTCAGACTCGCCCGCCGCCATAGCTCATAGTTTTTAGTGTTAGGTTTAATTTTCGTTTTCCTTTATTTTGGGGTGTTTGGACTTTGCCCCACACATTTGTTTATAGTTTTTATAGTAGGTAGTATTTTCATAGGTTTCTGTTCTTTCGCTCATGGACCTTTGGCAATTGATTGTACATAGTTGGACAATGGATTTATTGGAACTTTTTCTTTGGATTTCACCATGGATTAATGGATTTTACTTTTTACGTTTCCTTTGGATTTTCTTTGGTGGAGGGAGAGTTTGGACTATTTTTCTTTTGGATTTCTTTGGATTGGTTATACTTTTCATGTACTCATCTTTTGGACATGCTTTTCATTTCATGTTTGCAATTTTTTTATGCTTTCATTTAATTGGTTATTTTTCTCCATAATACATCATTGAGTTCATGCATGTGAAAATGTGGGTTTACACAATCAATGCCAACCAGTGTGTGTGTGTGATGGACATGTGTTGATGTACATAGTTGACTTTTGGGTTGTGTCTTGAGATAGGCATGTCAGTGTGGGGTGGATTGGGAAATCATTGTGTCTCAAGACTGGGGTGGCGTGCTGTGATATGTTGGTGGAGATGTGAGCCATGATTGTGCATCTTTATGCCATGTAGGGGGGACATGAGTCGGGGCCTGCTGGCAGGTGCCCCTCACTGCTGGGTGGTGGGGGTGCTGGGGGACATGAGTCGGGGCCTGCTGGCAGGTGCCCATCAATGCTGGGTGGGTGGGCGTGCTGGGGGACATGAGTCGGGGCCTGCTGGCAGGTGCCCCTCACTACTGGGGGGTGGGGGTGCTGGGGGACATGAGTCAAGGCCTTCTGGCAGGTGCTCGCCAATGCTGGGGGGTGGGGGTGCTGGGGGACATGAGTCGGGGCCTGCTGGCAGGTGCTCGCCAATGCTGGGGGGTGGGGGTGCTGGGGGACATGAGTCAGGGCCTGTTGGCAGGTGCCCCTCACTGCTGGGGGGTGGAGGTGCTGGGGGACATGAGTCAGGGCCTGCTAGCAGGTGCCCCTCACTGCTGGGGGGTGGGGGTGCTGGGGGACATGAGTCAGGGCCTGCTGGAAGGTGCCCCTCACTGCTGGGGGGTGGGGGTGCTGGGGGACATGACCAGGGGTGCTTGATAGTCCCCTGTGGTGTGGGCTGCCTGCAGGGTCCGTGGAGGGGGTAGAGAGCACACCTGGGAGGACCCACACTGCCAATTCACATGTGGGACTCCCTGCGCACCCCAGTGATACATGTACCCCGCTCGCACAGGGCCAATCGTGTGTGAAACTCTTTGTGAACCCCAGTAATACACGTACCCCGCTCGCACAGGGCCAATTGCGTGTGAAATTCCCTGCAACCCCAATAATACACGTACACCGCTCGCACAGGGCCAATCGCGTGTGAAACCCCACGCGAACCCCTGAATACACGTACCCCACTCGCACAGGACCAATCGCATGTGAAACTCCCCGCAACCCCAGTAATACACGTACCCCGCTCGCACAGGCCCAATCGCGTGTGAAACTCCCCGTGAACCCCAGTAATACACGTACCCCGCTCGCACAGGACCAACCGCGTGTGAAAATCCCTGTGAACCCCCAAAATACACGTACCCCGCTCGCACAGGGTCAATCGCGTGTGATTCTTCCCCCGCAGTGGGGTACGTGTATTCGGAGGGGTGGGTGGGGGGTTTTACAGGTATTTTCGTGGTTGGGGGGCTGTATGCTGGTCCACTGGCCTGTGCGCCATGTACGGGATTTGTGCGCTGTACATGGCGCATGGGGAGGGGTTAGGGGCGTAACTGGCGCTGCTGCAGGGTCACTGCACCACTCTGCGCCACAGCTGGTAATGGATGTTGAAATCCATGAATATGCTGTGCGCGGAAATGGATTTTGTTAATAATTCAATGTAGACCGGGACCTTACCATCTTTTATTTTCAATGATGCCTCAATACTCAATATTTTCGCTGCGATACCGAGTTTATAGGACTTAACTTCCTTTGACATAGATCAAGTGGAATTTCTTCATGACCCAAACCTATCTTGTGCTACATTTTGGATTCAGTCTGGTGTTGTTCTAAATCTAATATGGTAGGCCAGACAATCCATCTTTGATCTGGGATTGACTCTTTCATACGAAACATTCCAGAAAAAGATCCCCAATATGAATAGGCAAAAATATCAGTTATTGGGTCAAAACTTAGATCCTAGAACAACTCATGTACGAAACCCCATGTATGAAAGAAATGGAAAGGCATTTACTGTCAATACACAAGCTGACCGTACATGGCTTACCCTTGATTCATAACCATCACAAATTGATCCTTCTCGTACATTGAATTTAATAATTAGTTTGACATTATTGTATTGCTGGAAACCTGGTTAGTGAACACTCTTGTATGGAATAATTACACCATCCTAACCATACCTGCACTACAACAATCTAAGGGAAAACCAATGGCGGCCCTGCTTATGGCCTCTAAATTATCATCTGGCCTAATTATGACCAGATGGGCCGTAAACAACCATCATCTTCAACTCGTTAGAATCTCAATTGACTCATACACCACAGCCTTAGTAAATATTTGTTGGAACCGTGCAACCATCTCGGGTGACGTATTCTTTGTGGACATCAAGTCTTTGTTGCACCTAATCACTTCTGAAACATTGGTTACAACTATATTTGTTGTAGGCGACTTGAACATTCATTGCCTATCCAACAAAGACCAACATGACACTGTCTTGGTGCGCAGGTGGACTAAGCTTATGACAGATCAACAATTATTAATGCTCAATGGAGCAGTGGAGGGAGACTCTCCTGCTAAACCGATGTGCCTCGCCAAAATCAGAAAGCCACCATTGATTACATTTATCCGGATTACAGCACCTTCTCACTTATGTGATGTGAGTGATCACGATCAGCTGATGCTATCTTGAAGATTGAATACAACCATCCCTTCTCTTGAATGCTTGAGTACACGGTTAACGGTGTCTAGTGGCCACTTTCGTTTGTGGTTGTCTGATGACCAACTCCACAGTCTTTACTATTGTTTAAAGTTTAATGTACCTGAAAAATCAGCTGGGTTGGCTGCTGATGGACTCTATGTCGCAGCTCTTCAACTCTTTACGGAGGTTCAATCAAGATCAAACAAACCGATGTTTAATCATAAAAATGTCTTCGATCCAGATCTTAAGCAACGGAAAATTCACCTTCATAGAGCAATGAAGTCTATAACAAAATGTGCACCCAGCAGACTATTACTTACAGACAAGACGTCTGGAAGCAGATTATAAAGATTGGGTAACATCTAGGAAAACCCTTATGCACCAACAAGATGGAGAGACCATGCTACAAGCACTAGCATCTAAGAACTAGAGAGCAATATGGTAATTACTCAACCAGGCCACACATACGTCACATTTCTTGTTGCAAATAAATGTTGTTACAGAACAAACCTGGAAAAAACACTTTTCAACGATGTTTGCTTGGCATGGTCAGTTAGCTGTGCAAGCAGTCGGTACACAACTGATTAAGCACTCTTTTAATTTTGATTGCGAAGATATCTAATATTATATTTCAAAATTCAATAGATCAAGAGCGCCAGGCCCTTATGGCTTATCAAACTTTATTCTAAAGTCTAACCCAGAATTATGGGTGCACATATTACATATAATCGTAAGGGATCTCATTGACTCTCAACAGATCCCAGCCTCCTGGCGTAAATCAACGATAGGCCCAATCTTCAAAAAAGTTAATCAACAACGAACTAGGATCTACCATCCAATCGCACTTTTAGATGTTCTGGGGAAACTCTTCGTGAGATTGATGCTGAGAGATCTTAAACAATGAATCATTGAGAATAAACTATAAGACCCACATCAGACGGGTTTCATCCCCGGCATTGGTACAGCAATAAAATATAACCATAATAACAGCAATTCAACAACAAGTCAAAACTTCTCATCAACCAATCTACATGGCATATGTGGACTTTAAGCCCGCCTTTGACTCTGTTAGTAGATCACTGTTGCTGGACAAATTAACTAGTGCAGCTTGTCCTCCATCTCTGATTACCCAGTTGCACTTTAAGACCTCTGTGTCAGAGTGTCAATGGAAGGGCAACTCTCGGCCCCAATAAACACCTCTCACTGGTTGAAGCAGGGCTGTTTCCTGGCAGCAACTTTATTTAACTTCTTTATAGCTGACATGGGGTACAACCTTGTCACACTTACAGCGTACCCCCATGACTAGGCTCATCCTTGGTCCCATGGTTACTATAATCGGACAACCTCGTTCTATTGTCAAAGACACCCGGAGGCCTCCAAAGACTGTTATCTGCTTTGGAGGAACATGCACGACAAAATATGTTCCAAATGAATGTGGACAAAACAAAAGTTCTATGTTGCCGACACAAAAAGATGACAAGGTCATCTAGTGTTAAATGGCATCTAGATGTAAAACAGCTAGAAGTCATGGGTGACTATAAATACTTAGGAATTAATATGAATAATCACCTGGCTGATGAACCAAATTTGATGTAATTATGAGCAAATATTTGTTCAACTACATCCCAAGCCGTAATAACACAAGCAAGATACAGGAAATGTTTCTACTCAACTGTTATCACGTTTTACATGCAAAAAGTTACTGCGAACCTAACTTTAATAACTGAACAGTTCTGGACACAATAGACGTTTTTTATTGGAAACGAGCTTTAGGCCTTCCAAAGAGTCGGCCCATGTCTATCGTAAGCTACGAATTAGGCCTGCCGTCACTACATGTTAGGTGCACTTGTAAAGCTCTTGCGCTGTACAGAAAATTCAGTATGGCAAGTGAACCTAATATGCTTGTGACCAAAATAGCAAAGTACATGCTTGACTCTGACCATGCATATTCACTACATTGGAGGAATCATGTGATATCTGTAATGGCTGCAGCAACTATCACAGAAGCACTCCTTATTGTCAATCCAACTAGAGCAAAATGTAGGCTATGGCAATACGATTGGATTAGTACCATAGAATTGTCTAAGACGTATATTGTATTTAAAGAAAACACATTCATAGAAAAGAGGTTTCAAACTGTCGCACCTTACCTGCTTACATTTCTGAATCCTACATTTCAAAACATACTATTACAATATTGATTAAACTTATGCAAAACCAAAGAAATACAAGCGCGACGACATCAAATCACAGAGTGTGAGAATTTCTGTAGATTCTGCTGCAACCATAATCACCATGAAACCTTACAGCATCTATTAACTGTATGTGCCACCTTAGCTAATCAGCGGAACATATTATTTAAACACTATGTTGGACATTGTAAAATCTTAACACCTTGGACATTGTAAAATCTTAACACCGGAAGAACTGTGGAAGAGACTCTTTCATACTAAAACAATGAAAGTACACATTACAATTGTGAAATGTATAACCTTTTTAAAATTAGAAGTTTGATGCAATAGTGTACTCTGCTTACTCAAGGAATGTGAAAGTAGATTTTTCTTTTTTTTGTTATAATTTTTGTATTGCATGTCTGATGTTCATTGTAATATGTTAGCATACCTGTATACATAGAAGGTGTTGACATGTTTATGTTACTTTATAAAAAAAAGAACTTGTATTGAGTTTCAGCTACAACAATAAAAAATAAAACAAATGAACCAAAGCTGCTCAAATGAAATCCAGGGTTGGTCAACTTAAGCATGTTAAAGTGAGGAACATAACTGTGGATTGTGGCACCAAAGAAATGTTTCCATGGTGTTGCTGGATGCTCTTCTGTTCGAGTAAGGGTGGGTATGAAACCAAGGGAAGCTAGTCATCAAGACATGACTTCCTTCACCATTTTTCTACTTTTACCTATACATTAATTTTCTCCTTTATGTTGTAATGACATTGGTGGGAGGTGTGTAATATCTGGTCTCCCGCCAAGACCCACCCTGCCTGACCTTGTGTCATGTCCCCAACCTCAACTACCACTCTTCATAATATTGAATATCCAAGAAGTAACTTGAATGTACTAAGATGTGTGTGTACATGTATGATTCCCTACCTTGAACCTCTCGCAAAACAATCCCCCACTCCATTATTTTGCATAGTTCTTTTACAGGACGCAGTATTATTTTATTTCTAAGCCATATATATATATATATATACTTTTTGGGTGGCTTATAACTTCGCTCTCCCTGGACGGATCCTCAAAAAAAGTAGTTGGGTCACTCTGAAGTTTTTTGCAAAGTTTGGTGAGGATTCGTCCAGGGGGGGCAAAGTTATAGGGGGGGGTCCCAAAACTTTTTTTTTCCCATAGACATAATGGGAAAAAACTTTGCTCACGCCTACAGCCCAAACCGCTGGACGGATTTACACCAAATTAGCGGCAGGAGCGGCGGCTTGGTCCCGAAAGCATGCTTTGCTTTATTTGGTGTAAATCCGTCCAGTAGTTTTAAAAAAAATGACAAACATGTAAGTGAAAAAAATGTGTGATATCTGTGTTCGCTTCGCGGACACACTTCCCTGTTCGCTCTGCGGACAGGACGGTGATTGGGCCAGCAGCTTGCGTGATGTCTGCGGACATCTGGCGTGCTCTCTCATTGGATGTGTGGAAGCGTGCAGTGCGTCTGGCTTCAGAGACGCCCGCCATCTTTGTTCCTCGCATGAGTGGCTTTGTATCCCACCTGCACAGTAAGTCCCCCACCCCCGCTCATGCCCGTGTCTGTCTCCTGTTCCTCCCACCTCTTGCCCCGTGTGTCTTTCTCCCTTATGCCCACCCCCCGCTCATGCCCCGCTCGTGTCCCGCTCGTCTCTCCCAACCGCCCACCCCCGTGTGTCTCTCCCCACCCGCCGCCCGCTCATGTCCGTGTTGTCTCTCCCCACTCGCCGCCCGCTCATGTCCGTGTTGTCTCTCCCCACCTGCCGCCTGCTCATGTCCGTGTTGTCTCTCCCCACCTGCCGCCCGCTCATGTCCGTGTTGTCTCTCCCCACCCGCCGCCCGCTCATGTCCGTGTTGTCTCTCCCCACCCGCCGCCCGCTCATGTCGTGTTGTCTCTCCCCGCCCGCCCACCCCCCGCTCATGCCCCGTGTGTCTCTCCCCCTCCCGCCCACCCCGCTCATGTCCGTGTGTCTCTCCCCCTCCCGCCCACACCCCGCTCATGCCCCGTGTGTCTCTCCCTCTCCCGCCCACCCCACGCTCATGTCTGTGTGTCTCTCCCCCTCCCGCCCACCCCCCTGCTCATGCCCCATGTGTCTCTCCCCCTCCCGCCCACCCCCCGCTCATGCCCCGTGTGTCTCTCCCCTTCCCGCCCACCCCCCGCTCATGCCTCGTGGGTCTCTCCCCCTCCCGCCCACCCCAGCTCATGCCTCGTTTGTCTGTCTCCCTCCCCCCACCCACACTCTTGCGCCGTGTGTCTGTCTCCCTCCCCCCACCCCCGCTCTTGCCCTGTGTGTCTTTCCCCCTCCCGCCCAACCCCGCTCTTGCCCTGTGTGTCTTTCCCCCTCCCGCCCACCCCTGCTCTTGCCCTGTGTGTCTTTCCCCCTCCCGCCCATCCCCGCTCTTGCCCCGTGTGTCTTTCCCCCTCCCGCCCACCCCCGCTCTTGCCCCGTGTGTCTTTCCCCCTCCCGCCCACCCCTGCTCTTGCCCCGTGTGTCTTTCCCCCTCCCGCCCACCCCCGCTCTTGCCCTGTGTGTCTTTCCCCCTCCCGCCCACCCCCGCTCTTGCCCCGTGTGTCTTTCCCGCTCTTGCCCCGTGTGTTTTTCCCGCTCTTGCCCCGTGTGTCTTTCCCGCTCTTGCCCCATGTGTCTTTCCCGCTCTTGCCCTGTGTGTCTTTCCCCCTCCCGCCGACCCCCGCTCTTGCCCCGTGTGTCTTTACCCCTCCCGCCCACCCCCGCTCTTGCCCCGTGTGTCTTTCCCCCTCCCGCCCACCCCCGCTCCGCTCTTGCCCCGTGTGTCTTTCCCCCTCCCGCCCACCCTCGCTCTTGCCCAGTGTGTCTTTCCCCCTCCCGCCCACCCCCGCTCTTGCCGCGTGTGTCTTTCCCCCTCCCGCCCACCCCCGCTCTTGCCCCGTGTGTCTTTCCCCCTCCCGCCCACCCCCGCTCTTGCCCCGTGTCTCTTTCCCTCTACCCCCCACCCCCGCTCTTGCCCCGTGTCTCTTTCCCCCTCCCGCCCACCCCCGCTCATGCCCCGTGTCTGTCTCCTGTTGCCCCCCACCCCCCGCTCCTGCCCCGTGTCTCTCTGTTGTTCCCCCCACCCCCTGCTCATTCCCCATGTCTCTCTCCTGTTGCCCCCCACCGCCCGCTCATGCCCCGTGTCTGTCTCCTGTTTCCTCCCACCCCCCGCTCATGCCCCGTGTCTGTCTCCTGTTACCCTCCAGCCCCAGCTCCTGCCCAGTGTCTCTCTGTTGTTCCCCCCACCCCCCGCTCCTGCCCCGTGTCTGTCTCCTGTTGCCCCCCACCCCCCGCTCCTGCCCCGTGTCTCTCTGTTGTTCCCCCCACCCCCCGCTCATGCCCCGTGTCTGTCTCCTGTTCCCCACACCCCCTGCTCATGGCCCGTGTCTGTCTCCTGTACCCCCACCGCCCGCTCATGCCCCGTGTCTCTCTGTTGTTCCCCCACCCCCCGCTCATGCCCCGTGTCTCTCTCCTGTTGCTCCCCACCCCCCGCTCATGCCCCGTGTCTGTCTCCTGTACCCCCCACTGCCTATGTTGCAAGAGACACATTTGAAAATTAATAACTAACCTTATTAATAACTAACCTGACTAATAAAACTTCATTTAACATAACCCACTAATAAAGATGTGTCTCCACTGCAGAATTAGGCCTACTCTGAAAGTGAACTTTTAAACGCACATTAATTTTTTTTTCAACTACAGGAAGCAAAGAGCTCGAAGGAACAGGAAATCAGTTTGTTACAATTGCCACTGTAGAAGCGAGCCATTGTGTAGTGAGGGAGGAGATGACATGATTGATTCTGATTGGAGCAGCGTCATAGCAAGTATCATGCTAGAGGCTATGATTAGAACTTTGCTGGAGAAGCTTGAGGGGAGGGGGAGAACAATCGAGATCTTGCAGAGCTGGGAATAGGATCTATTTCCTGGCTGAGGCATTCCTGCTGCAAAAGCTGAGAGTTCCAGGCAATAACCCCGGTTTGAGAACGGCAGACGCTTGTTCTCACTGGGGTTGATTTTCAAGAAAGCCAAATTCAGAAAGAGAATATACGAAGAAAACTCATGCTGAACAGATAAGGTAATTATAGAAGCGAGTGGGAGCTGTGCAAAAGTGTGCGAAACTGTTCAGTCAGTGTATTAAAGGGAGTCTCAGTCTCTTATCAGCATATTTAATGTTACCAATTGAATATATTCTCGCAGCTCTCTGTTCATTTTATCACAAATAATGTTGTACCATTTCATTCATTTCTGTAAAAAAAGTTAAACTGTGTTTAAAAGAAATTTCTATAATACAAAAACATTTGAAAACAGATAGCTAGTGTGTATTATTTCTCTCTTTCGTTTTGCATGGGGAAAGGTTTAAACGTGGGGAGATTTTTAAACAGTGTAATTGTCATTTTAAAACAGATGTGTGCATGATTCTATTCAGTATGGACAGTTGTGAGTGACTGTTTGTAGCATAGCCTGTTGGAGGTACATGAGTCAACGGGAAGAGAGACTCTCTGGACATAGTTCCCTACCATATATAAGGTAGTGGAAATTACCACAAAAATACCACAATAGCCCATGGTGGCACACAACACTAACACTGAAAATGTGGTATCCCTAAAATGTAGGCCTGAGGTTTCTCTAGTGATCAAGAACAATCTAGATAAAAAACAAGGGATGTTGGATATTGGGACCACAAATAAACCAACCACTATACCAACCAACCACGCAAACTACCGCGCACACCATCTAAATAGGTCTGAATGCTGAAATAATGCAATGTATTATTGTCATGTGTGACCCAATATGAATACAGAGAGTGATTATTGCTAAAGGTATTTTGGCGGTAAGAAAATACCGCAAAGCAGCAAATATCCACAAAATACCCAACATACCTTCTCACTACACATTTCTTCACCCATTTCACCTTGTGGCACTTACACAAAAATGTGTGCAAAGGTCAGTGGTAATGGTGTTGCTTGCAATATTTCTGCCATTAGTACACTTCACTTCACAGGGTTTGTTGTGATTGTGTACACACATTAGAAGACTACTTCGTTGCCTTCTGTATGCACATTTTTGCCAAACATATTCCCTGTATTTACCAGACATTTATGTAAAGGTCATTGCGCACGAACAAACACCTTTGTGTTTTACAAGTGGTAGTGTTTTCATACTTCACAAGTGTCGTCATGTACATAAGAAATCAATGGTACGCCTTGCGTCTCTGAACGGTACGCTGTAGGTATGCTTACTGACCACAATGTCGGGGAGGTAAATACTGCCATTTAGTGGTTGGGACAAAACATTGCATTGCAGTCGCCATGTCCACCAGGCACTGGCTTTCTGTGAAAGGTGTTGCTGATAACCACACATTTTAGAACGAATACAAATCTTCTTTGCCCACTACAGTCACACGTTTTCCTTTTTTACTTTCTGGCAGCTGTAATGGAAAGCGGAAAAAGACTTTCTATGCAACGGCCGCCTTACCTTTCTATGGTGGCCATCTTGGAAAAGGATTTGTTTTCTTCAAACGGGAACGCTGGAGGCATTCCGGTTGAAGATAAAAAACCTTTTTTTTGGTGCAATGGGTTAGTGCCGTAAAATCTGTATTGGTAATGGCATTCAGCCCCCATTTTTTTAGGGTGCAATGGGGTTTACTGATTGAAAGACCTCGGTATGCACTCTTGCTTCTATTATGGTGCAAACTTGCCCTGTTAAGTTGTGAACGGGAATTGTTTCAGTTACAAGTTCGTACAACAATATACAATGTCCTTCCACACTTTCAACCACTCACCCATAATATTTTGAAGTGTGTATGAGTTCTGCACCATGTGGCCATGCTGTGCAACAGCATATGCTACTGTGCAATTCGTAGAAAGACGGGTAGTGAAGGCAAATGTTGCTTTCTTTACAGTATGCTTATGTGTTACTTTTGAAATCCATCTAAATGCTAATTAAACATTTTGGTCATCTTATGTTATAAATCACTTACAGTACTGCGAACCTATGCAAATCATTCAAAAAACGTTTCTCAAAGGAACATTATGGTTACGTTGCCCTACTAAAAACGTCTGAAATTCACTATAAATACCTATGCCATTCTGTACAAAAAACATTTGTAAAAAGGACGTTATGATTACAAGTAAAATCTAAAAACCCCTGAAAATTGGGAGTTATGGTAAGCTAATCACCCATTTTTCCCATCAGCACTCTCCACTGCTACCACTACCACACCAAACATAAAAGATGTCGCCACACATGTCATTGATGATATCACTGACGCCAGCACATCTTTAGCCCCTTTCTTTTATGTCAGCTAAGCAACCATAACTCGCGCCACCAACGTGCACTGCTAAGACTAACACCCAGGATATCAAAGATGACATCACAAATGTCATTGATGACATCACTGATGACATCAAATGTCTGGTTTACTAATATTGTGTCATTGAAAAATCTAGGCCAGGTGGTTTTCTTCACTAACAATCACAATATAAAAATTCAAAAGTTGCTGTACATGAAAACGTTATCCTTCTCATATTTTCTTAAAGTACATGCCTTAGGGTTTCCTCTCAGATCATGGTACACATGCATGGGGCAATAGGAGGCATCCAACACAGACTTAATTTGCCACTCCATCATTGTGTAACCATATATTGTTTTAGAATGCCAATTAACAGTACAGATAGACCCTGCCCTCCAACTGATAAAAGAATAATATGGGAATTGATGCTAACATGTCAATAACAGCAATAAGTAGTACAAAGGCGCTCCTCTGAACTGTTGGTTTACACAACTATTGCAAGTATTAAAAAAGAAAGAAAATAGCATGATAACTCATCTGTTCACCCACTACCATGCAGCTGCTAAACCTAGTAGCCTTACGACTTCTAGGAAATACTAATATATATAGCTGCAAATGTCAAGGAAATACAAATATATATAGCTACTCAGGTTAAACAAAAGAGTAAGTGCAGGATCTACTGATACACCATGCCCAACCTTAGAACGCTCTTGATAAGTATTAAGAAAATTCATAACCCATCAGATTTGCCAAACAAAAAAATCCCTGTGTAGTAAATTAGCATGGCACTTCTCATGTAGCAGTCTAGTGTCAACTAATGGGACCATTGGCACTGTGAGATATACACCAATACCCACGATACTTTCCTTTTGTTCTTTTCATCTCCTGATGGATACGGAATACACCCCACTACTCCTGTCCATCTGATATTTGGAACCCCTCAGGCACACACTGCTGATCCAGAAGATCTTTCCCAATTCAGGCACATTTTAAACATCTCTTTTCAAGCCGAATGAATGGACAGATCCGTGCTTACATCCAGACATGTGGACTACAGAAACCTGCACAGTCCATTGTGCACCTTCTACATAGTAATGAATCTGTGGTAACAGTCATAGTGAATGACATACTATGAGAGGTTGATAGTTGAAGATAGTGTTGTCTTGGTTCTAATACTGAAATACGTGTCTGTGGATCCTTCAACACCATCAGTCATGCAACCTTCATGTTTCACCTCCGTGGCCTGTGCCCTAAACTATGGGGTAAAGCAGGGGTATGCCCTGTCACCCCATATTTCTAACGTATATTTTTTGGCACTAACACATATGTCGAAATCAAATAATGTGATTTCTTGAACTATTTATGTGGTACCTTGCTTATCTTTAAACTAAAACCATAGAACCCATCAATGGAATCTAGATATGGAGGTTTCCTTCAAAAGGCAGATTAAAAGAACCCTAAAATAAATCCCACCAAATTGGAGATCATATTTGTGGGAGAACACATGAAGTCATGTCCAGCTACAATATTGAGTGAACCGCAGCTAGGAGGAATGGAGGCGGGGGGGGGGGTTACTTTTCAATAAGAAGCACCTCAAATGGTTCTCTATATTTCTTTAATTTCCTGGTAGGGTGGAGGTAGTCATTTTGTTTTTCATTTAACTTGCATCTTAACTAAGCAAATAACATCTTCCTAGGGGTCAAGAAACAGTTTATGTATTGGGTAAAAAATGTACAGAGTGTAGGTCCAAGAACTCTTTCAGGGTGTGGTGCTGTGATCATGCCCCCCATGCCTGTTGCATTGGCTTCCAGTAAATAAGACAGAGGATTAAAAAGCCATTTTTGGTGCACAGAGTGATATGCACTTGTATGAAACGGTATGTGCAGATGGCAAATAAGAAATACCAAAGGCACTAAAAAGTGGTCTTCAATTAGGAGAAACCAGACATCTGAGGGGACAATATAAATCACTGCTAGTCATTAAGAAAAATACATTCTGGGAAAAAACACTTGCAGATATTGGAGCGAGCTGCCACCAAAAATGGTGAAAGAACTTTCTGGAATTGTAGAGCTCAAGGAATTGACAACACAGATCTCAAGTCGAATCTAATGTCTCTGAATCTGATTGGATCATCCATTCAATTGAATTATTTATTAATGATATTTCCATCCCACAAGAATGATAAAGTTAATCATAAACAGCCAAAATTGCACCCATGCAATGAGAGGATACACAAAACATCAACATGTGACTTTGCTTGCCTATCCACAATAACCAACCATAACTCACGGGATGTATAATTTTCAACTCAAAACATCAGAGACCCAATTAATCACTAGATCAAAGGAAAACACCTGAGGAAATATAAACCCCATTTGTTTTCAGTATGGAGTAGCATGGCTGATCCAACGACTCAAAGCCATGTTTTTCAATTGTTTACCTTCAATTGCATATGCCTGTGCCATGGTGAAATCCTAACATAATTCCTCTAAGAAAAAATCTTTAGACATTAATTATTGTCAGAGATAAATGCCTGTATCACTAAGAAAACAATTTTTAATCCAATCCCAGGATGTTTCAAGCCTGGACTGTCTGCTTTGCACTAAGTATTTATTTTACATCACTTGATACTTACATATGTGACAGTCATAACTATTCTGCTGCAAGTCGCATTCTCATACTTTTCTTCATCCTTTCGTTCAGATGGCGAGAGGCTCTGTGAGAAAGACCAGATTGTACATCTATTTGAGGTTGCTGGATGTAATAAGGGGCCTCTATAGTAAGACAACATGTCAGGTCTGCGTAGCATCTTTGAAAAGCACACGCAAATATTTGTCACATCACGACACATGACGGAAGTTTACCTCCAGTGCTCGTCTGTCTGTATGTCTAAAGATGAACTCTTCATGACAGAAGTGATTCTCCTCCCAGCTTCTGGTGCAAGCCTGATTGATTTGATTTAGTATTTTTTGAGTGCACAAACAGCATAGGGCACCTTGGCGCTTTAACCAGCAAAGCAGAGGAGCCAACTTCCTCCAATTAATACCACTCGCCGAAAAGCAAGATGATTCTCTGTAACTCACAACTCATGAGTGAGCGAGTTTCAGAGTTTGGCCCCTGAAATGGAAAAGGGCACAACTACCAACATGGAGAGATGTATCCTAGGAACCACGATAACTATTATCCTGAGAACAAAGTGCATGGCTGGGGACACTCGACCGAAACATTTGTTGCAAGTACTCTGCCCCAGTCCATAAAATGCCCTGTGTACTGAGCATAAGGATTTGAACTGCACTCATTTTTCAATGGGGAGCCAGTGAAGCTGGTGAAGGACAACAGAATAAGAGAAGAGAATGAGACATGGGATACTGCTCGTGCCACAGAGTTCTGGAGTATCTGAAGCCATCAAAGGAGATATAGTGGTTGAGCTAGATAGAGTGAATTACAGTAGTCAGCTCTACTCAGAATGAGGGATGCAACACCGTAGCATGCAGATAAGAGGGGATACAAGGAAGAACTTTGCTGAGAATTTTTAGTTTGAAATAGGCAGACAACTGACACCTTTGCTTCCAAAGAGAGTAAAGCAGATTGTCACCACTAAAACAGGGCGAGGAAGAGTCAAGGGAGACAGGCAAAAAATCTGAAGTCCACAAAGCAGCACATCTTTTCCCCACTCAGTCTAAGGCAAGTGTCACCTGTCCACCCCCCCCCCCCGGCCCCCCAACGTCTCCAGTCACCCCCGCAGCTGGGACATAGCCTCCAGATGGTGAAGATCAATATGAACAATAATCTGCGTATCACCCGGCCACCCCTTCATGCCTCAAGTACATGATCACTCTCACAGGGTTCACATTCTTAGGGTCCTCTTTGAGAGCAATATCCGACTGCAAAACTTCATCACTACCACCGCTACAGCTGTTCATATTAACCTACTTAACATTTAGATAATGTATCAATTTCGTGCTCATACTCTATGAAAATTCTTAGCCAAGTTCTCATGCTCAGCAGACTCGAAAAATGATTGAGCCTACTCCTTGGCCTACCTCTCTACTCCTTCCTCCCACTAGACAAAGTCCTCAACTCAGCTACCTACAATCTCTAAAACCTACCAAGATCCTCCCCCAGATCTACCTACCAACAACATGGTGGCTGGCTCTCCATGCATGCCCGTTCCCATTTCATGTACCTTCACATATTGCACTATGCTATCAATAGTCTTGCGCCTCAGTACCTGTCTGATTGAATCTCTGTCTATTCATCATTTCATTCACTCCAATCCTCCTTTGTACTCAAACTCACTGTCCAATGCCTCATCCCCCTCCATCCCAGGTGTCCTCTTGCTTCTGCTCTTCCTCCCTTCTCACCCAGGCACACTGGGACCTGGCTCCAATCACAATCAAAGCCGGCACAGCTGGGGATCACTTTAAAATGTGACTTAAAATGCACGTATTTGCCAAAGAAAGAGTTTCCCCACTCCCCCTCATCCTCTCTACCTGATCCTACCAGTCCCCTGTGTGGACAAGTAGTAAAGTAACTTTGTATCTTTGTACAGTACACTTATTTAATTTGAAGCACTATCCCCCCTACCTTAACCTGTTTCTTATATTTGTTGTGTCCATGGTTTATGCCCCACTGTGTTGATACCATCAGAAACGGGTTCACCACTTGTTCTCAACTGTGTGCTGTTGTACAAGTTCACTTCCAAGAATGCCTCTGACAGCTGTAGATGCATTATTGTAAGCAATTTCTGATCGTAATTTTCATCTCAATTCTTTAAATAAATAAACACAAATACATTAATTGACATGATGAATTATTAACTGCAACACAAGACGTCCTTCCGATCACTGACCAATGACTCGTCTTATTTGCCCAAACCTCAAATGTTTTTAAAGCCCAACTGAAGGCAGTTTCACAATACTGAAAGGTCAATCCTGTGGTGTTAAATAAGGCCACACTTAAAATGATGACAAGTTGTCTAACATGTGGAATAACATTATACATCTTCATATATTCAGAAATCCAAATGGTTGTTCTACTGCCTTTGACAGAGATTGTATCTAAACCTCGCCCACAGATTCATGAAAGGAGTACACTAAAAATAAGGCATGATGCTTCATATCTCAGTAGTTGGAGCATGTCACGCCTTCCTTCTCTCTTGATGTGCCTTCTCCTCTGAAAGTCTCTCTAATGTTTTCATGTGGCCAGAGTGAGGCCAAGAAAAGATTCCTAAAACTGCTTAGTAGTTTCCTTTAGAGGAGGTATGCTTGCATGGGTACAGAAAGCAAATGTGACTCTCCTCACTAAATGGGCAACTTCTGTGTAAAGAAGATTTTCTTAGTCCAGTTCAGTTTCGAGCATTAAAGAGAGCCAAGTACTGAACATGTAGAATATATCTTTTTCTGCAGAGATATCAGCAGAATCCAGGTGTTTATTGCGGACCACCTGCAGTTGAAGCAGAATAATACAGATACTGCAAGAATGGGTGAACAGCAATAGTATTCTTTGGCCCACAGGAACCATAACACACCCTGTCATATATAGCAGGCAGGATAGTCTAGGGGCAATGCACTTGTCTTACAAGAAAGGCAATTTGAATCCTGGTGCCTCAGTTATGTTTTAAGTGTGTTATAAAAGATTAATGACTGAATAGTAACTCATGAATGTAAGCACCATAAGGGGGCATTAACGTGCATATCATGCGCTATGCATGTTTTGCCCAAATCGTTATCTACTGGGACAACGCACACTTGTTATTTTGTGCTTCTAGCAATTTGTCCTGGCTTCTTTCTTTATCTCGTATATCTCAAATAGTGTACGGATCTTGTAGTTCTCCACCAAGATGCGCAAAGTGGTTTATTGACACAATTAGCCTCAGCCCCTGGCTTGAGAAGTAGAACATCTGCATTCTAAGATTGCCATTGATCCACACACTATAATTAAATTAAGCTTGTCGACGTACATGATCGCATAGTAAGTGCGTGTGGTAAATACTGGGTACATCTTTTATGCACAGTCGCTATAACATGCAATTTACCTTTAAATGTTCATTTTTCAGAATTCAAGAACATTAATATGGCGGTGCAAATAGACAGATGAGATAGTTGTTTACGGAATTGTTTTTGCTGTTCTAGAGTTCCTAACTGGTGTATTGTGTCCAGCGATTGAGACCTCAAGCAAGTGTCACAATTTCTATCCAGATATGCTATGCATTTACCAGGCCAAATATGAATAAAGGTGCATTAATGGAGTGTTGCTTGAGGCAGAGGGTTTGGCTACACAAGATTCATGCTGATTAATGAGAAAAAAACAAAGATAATAAAGGAAAGGACACAATTCGTATCAGTAGCAACACAGGCATTATTGTTGTGCTGCAGAAGGATTGTAATTTACCATATGTGCGAAGTGATATTATTGCATAATTCACGCGCATTGTCTGTCACTCATCAGTCACACGATCTTTCCTAAACATTACTGACAATGAAATTCATATGCAAGGTACCTGTGGTAAATATCATCTATATTTTCATGTGTAGGAAACCATATATTGGTGCTATTGCAGGATCGCATAAAAGCCTATTAGCCTGATGTCATATGGCATATGATTTGTGTTCTCTTCGAAATGCTGCATGACAGAAGAAAATGCATAATTTCCTCAACCATGTGGCATAAATAACACTCACAACCTAACTGCGGATATTAATGCTGTAAAAATGAATTTGCAGTTTCATGACCTCAGTCCACATGAGGGGTGCTCCAAGGTCGTCGAAAGAGTTCACATTTTACAGCACAATATATAGATCATAATGTGGGCTGCATCAATAGGATGCATGTCTCGCTGCAGAGCAACAGCAGGATACCTCAACCGGTTTTCAGAGTTAGTAACCATCTCTTTCTTCTTTATTTGCTCCCCCCTTTCTCAGCACAGATTCCCTTCAATCAATGTTTCCTATCACGTTACATAGTATTCAAATGGATAGGTCATGGTGTTAGTTGTCTATTGCATTATTGCAACAACCCCACTATATCTTGTCTATCTTAATGATAATCTGGAACATGTACATTTCCAAACATGATCACCTGCATACATCTGAAATTAACGTGTGATTTTGATCAATGGAATACAATTCTATTTTAAAACATTCTTACATGTGCAGATCGGTTTATGATACGTTTATGTTTATTTCTACAGCTTCGGAAAAGAGTCTTTATGAAAAGTGAGTTGGAGTTGGGAGTGGAGACATGAGATCATCTTGATTACAAAAAGGTGACACATCATTAAAATATTGATGGGATAGTGCTGCTGTTAAAAATTTAAGAGTGATAATGAACTGAAATCGAGGTATAGTCCTGGGATCTGAATAAGTAAATTAAAGGAGTTTACATGGAAAAACATGATTACTATAAAACCCTCCAGGTAGAATGCACTGCTTTGAAAAGTATATCTGTTATTGTTGGTTACCCACGCGTTCCTTTTAAATTGGCGCACCTGTTCAATATTCATGAAAGGCACCATACTTGAATATTTTTGTTGATGTGTTGTGCCTTCATTAGTCAAACACATTTGCATACCTAGCATGTTGGTCTACTGATTCCCTCAAAAAAAGAATCACGAATGCTGCAACAAATACTTTACAGCATAGAAAATTGAATTTGAGGTGTTCAGGTGATATTACATAGGTGATTGTGCTTCTCACGAAAATAGAATCTACGTTTTAAAAATCTATACACACGGAAAAATAAGTAATGCTTCATACCAGCATCAATGCTCCTTATTGTAAAGGAACGGGTCCTTCACAGTTTACTTGTTTTTCTGTGTCCAAAAAGCATCTGGATTATTATTCCTCCACTGCAGACTAAACGCTCTGGCAAGGCTCGTTCTTGGCGCTGAAAGATAAGAGCGCACTGGGTAGTTGGCTAAAATGTGTCCTTAATGGATAAAGGTGCACTGTGCCTAGGGTGCATGTTTGGAGATTGCAATCACCTGATGGAGCCAAACAGGCTACTTGCTATTGAATGCAATAACAGCCCATCCCAGAATACACATAATATGCAGATGTGTGGATGAAAGCAGGCCCTCAGGCAATTAGGACAGGGCTATGAATGCAATGTCCTGCAATGTTCAAGTTTTAATACTGCAGTGGCAGTCAGCTACAGACTGCTCAAGTTTAGGCAGCTGGTGCTTGAGTTGGAGGCTCAAACATAACTGAATGCAGTTTAAGACAGCATAGGATGCCAACATGGTTGAACTGGGGCATATCATTGTCTTAGGCACCAATAACAATGTGGCCCACTGTTGCAAATGGCTATTCATTCCTTTGTTGATGCTGTTTAAATACTACCTTAGGGAGCGTTTTTTGATAAAATGTGATGCAAATTGTGCATTTTAAAGAATATTAAAAATTGTGCATTTTAAAGAATATTCATTCAGCAACCAACACTGGTCAGAACTACTAGCCGCATAGTAAAGTAGCTCATCAAGCTGACCCACATTGGCCAACAAAGTGGCCCACTTTGACGAAAAGAACAAATCAACACCAGCATTTTGCTTTTTTGGTTCAGCCATGGGACTATTGCCCTATAGGCCAGGACAAACCTGGATGCCAAAGGAAGCTCTGTGGTCCTACAGCATCTCACAACATTTCAAAAGATGTTGGGTCTGCTTGAAAAGCAGGTCAAAGTAGGAGGCAGAGGCCAGCACTGGATATTTGGTCCTTGGCTGCTGTGAGATACTGTCCAGGTTATCAAAGGATAAGATGAGAACTTCTTCTGTCCCCATAGCCTGAAGGCTTGCAGGGGTAGCCACATCTAGTGGGCAGAATCCTTGGAAACAATGTCTCAGCAGCAAGAAGGCCTTTTCCAAGAGTCAGGTGAAGTGGTGGGGGAAGGGTTTGACTTCATTCTTAATAGCTTTATCTTCACCTCAATGGCAAGAACTTTGGCAGACAGTATCACAGTAAGGTTGCAGAGAAATCTTTCTTATTTTTTTGTCCCAAAATGATCCATCTGAGTGGTTGGTCTCACCCTCTTCCATACTAAATTTACCACAGCTAATTGGTCCCGTACTGTAAGCTTCAGATGTCTTCTGTTGTCAGCTCCCAGAGGGAATTCTCTGTAGAAGTGGGGAAAGGTAGAGGAAATAAATGGTGCCAAAATATTGTTCCACAATATCAACACTTCCACTGGGATCACTCCTAAAATGCCATATACTTTCTCTTTCCCATGTCTGCTGTACATTAAACAGACCCTGGTCACTATCCCCCTAGTGCAATTTTCCATTGTGATGGCAGGATTTCATTTGAAGGAATGGTCCCCTCCCTACCAACTAGGGCTATATTCTCTGCTCTTGGGAATGTGTCAAGCCTGTCAGTCAAAGAACAAAGAAAAGCTCTAGGTCTAGACACAACATTGTTGTGGGTGAAACTCTGCCAAGAAAGTGAAATACAAATACTCTGATGGCTGTATGAGTCACTAGCAATCAGATCAATTAGAGCACCCCAGTGTCATCCTTGCACAAATAATCGGTCAGTTAAATTATGTTTGTAGGTACCTTTTTAATGTGAATTAATTTCACTTCTCTACAGTATTTCTATGATTGAGTTTAGGTCTTGCACATCTGTTATTCTTGTATTGTCAAATCTTAATTAAGGGACCAGAAATCCATTATTGTTGTATTATAAAGCCAACACCTTTGCACATGTCAGTGTTTCAAGCTTGTTCAAGGCTAGTACAAACAATGACTTCTGATGGATCAAATAATTAGAAGACTTTTTTTGTGATATCCAAATGTGTCTGTTTAGTGAATTATGAGTCAACATACACCCATGGCGACTCCATTTGTTTGTCTAAAGATGTCATCATTAAAACTAAAAATATTATTCTGTGTTGTGATGTCCAAAAAATTGTATAAGCATTTCAACATGAAAAAGAGAGGATGTTGATTTGCCTTTGTTTCAGTCAATTGTCTGTAATCCCAGTAAATGATCTATTGAAGTATACAGTGATTTACCGTCCATTGTCACCAATAGAAATTCTTTATTCTATATAGTTTGAGATATTACAAACCAGGTGTTCTATTTATTTGATCCTTTGCAAGTTATTGTTTTTATTATCCTTGAAAAAGCTTGAGAACCAGTGAAACACAGGCATGTGTCATAGTGATGGATGTATAATACAACAATAACAGATGGCAGAGTCCCTAATTGAGACTTGACAATACAAGAATTACAGACAGATGTAAATGTCTTAAACTGAATTTCTGAAATCCTGTATAGAAGTTAAACTAAGCTACATTAACTCACTGATTATTTGCAAAAGGATGCCTCTGGTGAAGGTAACAAGCCAACAAGGCACATGCTGCAGACATGATATTGAGAATATCTTCATATTATTGCCCATATAAAATGTACTACGGTGGGCTCATTCAGCACACATGATCTTATAGTATCTACCTAGAAAGGAGGTTACAACAAAATGACATCATATGGACTTTAGGCAATTATTATATTACTTAGAGGACACTATATCAAACCAAATATGGCTTTATATTACATTTTGCCAATTAATCTGCCACCATGCATTTGAAATGTATAGTGATATTTAACTTGGATCATGAGAAACCACTGTTAAAGGTGTACTAGCTGGAATTAATTTATAGTATTTTTTAAAATTTAAAAACACCTTTTTGCAAAAGTGCTGTACAAAGTGAGAGAACAGTACAATAACATTAGAGAGCAATTACATATCAAGAATGGTGGGTAATCAATTGTGTCAAAGGCAGCAGAGGTAGAGTAGGATTAGAATTGAAGAGAGTTTAGCATGGCATGCAGATAAGAGAACATTAATGATCAATAGCAGAGCAATGTAAGGGAAGACAAGCAGTAACTTGAGAATAGTTGACACATTCCAAGAGTTGTGGAAGAAATGGGAGAAAAGAGATGGGCTGATGAAGAAAGTGAAGGATAAACCAAGGGTTTCTTCAGAATAGGGAGAGTATGTTTTAAATCTGAAGGAAAGGTGAAAGAGGAGAGGTATTATCTTTTGACACACTTCTAATATCCAACAAGGAGGAGAGGAATTAGTTGGGAAGAGCTGTTATGAAGGGAATGAGAAGTGGAAAGGCTTTAGGGACAAGAGGAGAAGGTAGCAGGTCAGGGGAAGAGATAATGGTAATGGGATGAGCACATGCAAGAACATGAGCAGTATCAGTCAGATATGTGATTAAAAGAAGAGATGAATTGGGCTGGAGGAGTAAAAGTCAGAGGAGAAGTTGAGGAAGGGATTGAAGAAAAGGCAAGAGAAAGGATTAGCAAAATTAGAGGGCAAGAGAGGGGAGGCGAGAGAATGTTATCAAAAAGTCGAAAATGTCAGCAGCGGACAGAAGAGTAAAACAGGATAAGGTCAGTCAAATATTGCTTCTCAGCAGAGAGAAGAGTCAACTCATATGAGGAATGAAGAGATGAAAGTAGGGTATAGTCAGACAGGCAATGAGATTTCTCCAGCAATCATTTGTGTAGTGGCCGGAGGTGGGGAGTAAGTCAGGATTGGGGATGTCTATGATAGGGAGAGAACTAATGAATAGGGTAGGGGAATGAAGCATATAATAGAGTGATGAGTTGAGGAGAGAAGCAGCAGAGTGTTTTTGACAAGCAGGATTTAAAGGAAGAAGTGTGTAGAAGAAGGTTAGTGAAGCCATAAAGGAAGAAGTGATGAAGGATTCATGATTATGATGAGAGATTTCAGTGGCTGTTTGTCAGGAATGCACATCTTACAATGTTGCAGAAATGTTGCATACTGGGTAGTAAATGTTGGTGTTTTAGTTAACAGGGCCCCTGTCAAGAGAGCACATGTGCATTGCATTACGGGTTCTGCATGGATCATTACAAAATGGAGGCCTGATTAGCAAAGATCTCTTTCTGACACATATTTCTTTTAACATCATTATGTGTTACACAAATGTTAAACAATGTTTGATTGCATTCTATCATACCTATTCAAATACCAATCAGTGTCACTGTGTCCTTAGATCATCCAATATTTTAAAACCTCCATCACCCATTACAATATGGCTCACAGTCCTGTGCTCTGACTAATTTTTCCTGCCTGTAAATACATAACTATGAAGGTTGCCGGATGATCTGTTTTCATTCATTACATTTACTAATAGAAATCAGGTCTCTGCCCTGTGCGTATTGTATTGCCTCCCTCCTCCCTTTTCTGTCTGATATCCCTTGTGAATGTTCCCATAAATCTCCTTATGGGCTTTCTTGATCCGCGTTACTATACACTATCCTTTTACACAAGTTCCCCCTCAGAGTTAGTCCAGCCACTTTTCAGGGTTTTCCTTTTCCTCAACACGCAAAGTCTGGAAGCAACCAAGGCCATATATACATGTCAATACAGTTGTTTGCATTCAAATCTAGTTTTAAGTTCATCAGCACATTAACCATAGTTAATATGAGTATCTAAATACCACAATGTAGCCTATGTCTACTTGACTTGAGTAGAGCACATGAGATATCCATAGTTATCCATGCAATATCTACAATATCATTCAATGTTTATTTTTATTTTAGTTATAAAGTGGTTCAACCTTTAACCTCAACCAAATAATACATAATTAAAAGAAAGTACATTTGCTGGTAGCATGCAATGTTTAGAAACTGTGTGAGCAAAACAGATGTACATATTAAAGAGAAAGAGGAAGAAAATGCATGAGTTTGGTGGCACAAAGTAAGAAAGAGCACAACTGGGGGTTTCAAAGTGACTTCTTACGTTCATGTTATGGGAACAAGAAGGGCTCTAAGGAACAGGGTGTGAACCAGCTATGTGAAGTGCTACCCAGAGGAGGTACCTGGGGATCTTCAGAGCCTCTCCACAGTCCCCAAAAGGTCAAGATTCCTCGTCACAGGAACGACCACCGCTCATTCTACCTCAATAGTTGCAAAAACCCTCAGATTAAACTATCCTCTGAAGCATTGTTAGGATTCCTATGTACACATGATTCCCTCAGGGGCACCAGAGCACACTGCAATGACATCTGTCATCCCCACTGTCAAGGAACCCCCCCTCCCTTACTCTCATGGTCACACAGCGATCCACCTGCCAAATAGACTTTACTTTGGGCAGCTGAAGGCAGTTAAATAAACAGCAGCTGTGGCTCCCGAGATTTACAAATGTCAGCTCATGAACAATAACACAAGAACGTCACCCACTTACAACTGCTGAACACCATGAACCAGGATCAACAGAGAGAGCAGACATAGGTAGTGGATCTTTCATTATCAAGATATGGCTCTATCCAGGGAGATGGGTAACACAAAGATATGACAAATTCACTAACAAAATAACCAGCATCATTCCGGATTAATGGGTAATCTAAAATTAACCTATCCCAAGGCAGAAGGATCAGGGGTCTAGTGAAAAACCTATCATTGCATTTTTGGATTATCAGTCCTAAAAATCACACTAAATAAGAACAAATTTAGCATCAGGAAGTGTATAAGACCAGGTTACCAACATTAAGTTTACCTGGGAAAAAAGAAGACGTCAGATGGAATTAAAAGGAGTGTCTAGAGCAGGGGAAGAAGGAGCTACAAGCCAGATAAGATGTAGACCTGAGTGTAATATTCCAATTGTATATTCTAATGTTAAATGTAATCCACTCATGCTCCTCGCCTGCGCGCAAGTTCGAAGGTTTATAGAATGTTGTGTGTGAGATAGAACGTTCGATAGAGGACGGTTGGCGAGAGACCGAGTGGATGAGAAGGACGCTGTGCGGGGCGCCGGCTAACTTTAATGTAAATAAAGAAAGTTATTTACTTACATTGACTCCTGCATACTTCACACGGCGACGAGGATGCCGGCGTCCTGAGGACTCACGAGGAGAAGACTGGTGTAGAGCAGCCGCTCCGAACCATTGCACAGTGGTGCGTAGGTTCGTGCTGATAGCAGTCTTTCAGGACAAAGCGAGAGCGGAGGCACCGAGTTGACGCTTAGTAGCCCGTGTTGACTTGTGCTGGTGCCTGGGTCCACAGCTGATCACAGGGGAGAGCGGATGCTCCGAACTGACGCGTACGTCGCGTTGGTTTGTGCGGAGGCCTAAAAAGTCGGATGCGTCCACATTACTGAAGTTAAAGGAAAGGACCCGTCAGGAAGCTCGAGGTCACGTGACAGCCCAATCAGGAGCTGAACGAAATGAAGAGGAGACAGTGATCCTTTCATTTTCGTCACAGTACTTCTTGGAAATTGAAATAATAATTTTGGAAGCAGTAAATTCATACTCAGCAATTGGTATATCCAACACTTTACATGCTGGTGTGGGAGAATTGAAGTTTTCCAAGCACACATTACACAATTGTTAATAAGAGATCACTAAGGATCACTAATCCACAGAGATATGCAAGGTATCAATATTCAACCGCCAGCAAGTTTTCTTCTGGTGCCAGGCCATCCTGTAGTTTTATGGATAGAATGGAAAGAATTCTGGTTAAACTACATCCAAGCAGTTGAACATGAAGATCTCACATCTAGGAAGAAGAAGTTATTATTACTGCATGCACTAGGATTGGAAGGGCAAAGGAAGTTCAGAGAGCTACCAGAATTGACTGTAGATGAGGCAGGTGATGCCGATGAGCATGATAGGGCCATAAGGCAATTGGATAAATACTATGCTCCAGAAACTAATGTAGCTATAAATAGATACAAATTCTATACGCGGGTACAAAAAGAACATGAAAGCATTGAAGAATATGTTTCTGCATTGAGAGTGTTATCACAAACTTGTCAATTTGGCAATGGCATCACCCTTGATGAGTTAATCAGGGATCAGATCATTATTCACTCCAAGGACAATTTAGTCCAAGACAGACTGTGGATGGTTGGCAATCCATCCCTACCGGAAACCATAGCGATTGCTAAATGTGTAGAACACAGTCAGTTGTGCTCGAAGGAAATGAAGAGCAAGAAAGAGGAGGTTGTGCAATGCATGCAGAAGCATACTAGTAAAGAGATACAGGAGAAAGAAACAGAAGAACAAGGCCAGGTTAACGTACTACGGTCTAAGGACAGAGGTGGAGCAAACGTTAAAAACAAAGATAAAGTCGAGGTCAATGAAGGAAGAAATAACAAAATGAAGAACTTTGAGCAGAGAGGGAGTTCACATCGAGGAAAGAATTGGGTAAAAAATGAACCAAAAGTTCAATATGAACAAAGATTTCAGAATGCAATGCCCAGCCGAGAGAAGGAGACAGATGCTATAATTGTGGCAGAGTGGGTCATTATGCATACGCTAAACAGTGCCCAGCATTGGGGCAAAAATGTGGAAATTGTGGTATACGAGGTCATTTCGAGTTCACGTGTAGAAGGAGGAAGAACGTATCTGCCATTATGGAAGAAGAGGAAGAATCGGAGGAATAGAGAGTGTTTTTGATACGTGAGCCACCAACTGGAGAAATTAAATGCCCGAGTTGTGAAGTCATTTTTGATAATTGGAAACTTAAAGTGAAGGTTGACAGTTGTTCACCTTGGACTATTATTACCAAAGAAACATGGAAGAATTTAATGACACGTGGTCTCAAAAGTAAGATGGAGATGTCAGACATACCTAATCCTGGTGGGTTTGAAGGATCCAAGATCAAGATTATTGGATGGTTTTCGTGTATTGTTCAGTTTAAAGACAGACGGTCTCAAGTGAAGGTGATGTAGCAGAAAAGGGTGTGAATATACTGGGTTTGAGAGACCAAGATGGACTGAGGATCAGGCTGGATCCATGTGAAGAAGAACAAATCCTAGTGGTAAACGGGAGCCAAGTGCAAGGAAATGAGAATGTTAAAGAAAAGGAAGTGGAGAAATTAAATATGGGTTTGCTTAAAAACTTTGCGCACAGGATTTGTCTCAAGAAGGGAGCAATACCTGTTAAACACAAGAAATCTAGGCCAATTCCTTGTGCCATTGCTGATAAGGTTGAGCAAGAACTTGCATTATTGAAGTCTGAAGGAGTAATAGAAAAAATTGAATCATCTGAATGGGTGAGCCCCATTGTGGTTGCATTGAAGAAAAGTGGCAAACTCAGAATTTGCGTAGACTTGAGAGACGTCAACAAGAATATCATAACTGGCCTTTTTCCACTCCCTATCATATCTGAAATGTTGAATCGTATTGATAATGCTGATGTGTTTTCTACATTAGATCTTTCGAGCGCTTACCATCAAATCTCTTTGACAGAGGATTGTAGGGACATTACAGCATTTATTATGCCACATGCGCTGTATAGGTATAAACGTATGCCATTTGGATTAGCGTCTGCAGCAGCAGTATTTCAGAGAATTATGATGCATGTGCTGAAAGTTTTAAGTGGAACACTGGTATATCCGGATGATGTAATTGTATTTGGTAAGGGATCTGAAGAACATGATGGGAGGTTCAAAGAAGTGTTGAAGAGATTGCAAGAAGTCGGGTTGGAAGTTGAGAAAAGCAAATGCAAATTTGGGTTGGAAGAAGTGGAATATATAGGGCATACTGTGAATGGTAAAGGTTATAAGCCCAAAAGAGATGCTATGAAGGCAATCAGAGAGTCACCGAATCCTAACAATAAAGACGAATTAAGATCGTTTTTAGGGTTATGCGAATATTACAACAGGTTTGTAAAAAAATTTGCGAGCATAACAGAACCATTGAGAAAGTTGTTAAAAAAGGATGCAAAATTTACATGGAGTGCTGAATGTAGTGAGGCAGTTGAATGCATAAAAGGAGCAATTTGTGATTTCTTGGAATTGGGAGGATTCGAGTTTGGGAGGTTAACGAAGATTACGGTGGATGCCAGTGGGAGTGGTATAGGAGCTGGGAGTGGTATAGGAGCAGTTTTAACACAAATAAATGAAGATGCATATGAGAAGGTGATCAGTCATGCTTCTAGAGCTATTTCGGAAACACAAAGCAGATATTCTGTGATTGAAAAGGAATTATTAGCCTGTTCGTAGGCAGTGAATTACTTTAGGAAATATTTGTGGGGAAGCAAATTTGTAATTCAGACAGATCACAAGCTCTTAATTGAAGTTCTTACAGTAAAAGGAATGTGTAAAGCTTCTCCCAGGTTAGCCAGGCTTAGTCTGAAATTACAGGATTACAATTTCTCAGTGAAATATGTGCCAGGGAAAAGGAATATTGTTGCTGATTATTTATCTAGATTGCCATTAAGGAGTGGTGAAGCAAGTGTGGATCTGGATGAAGAGATGGTGGTGGTCATTTTTGAGGTTACGTCAAAGGAAATGTGGATTGAAGAATTAAGTAAAGATTATGAATTACAAGAGATAAGAAGATACACCGAATCAGGGTGGCCTGAAAAAAGGGAGATTAGCGAAAGTTGTAGAAGATATTGGGAGGTTAAGGATGAATTGTCTATGGAAGATGGATTTTTAGTGAGGGGAGACAAGTTGATTCCCCCACGTAGGTTTTGGAGTGAGCTTATTGAGAAAGCGCACCAGGGTCATCCTGGTATTACTGGCACTAAGAACAATGTGCGTTTGAAATACTGGTGGCCAGGCATGGATCTCATGATTGAGGGGTTTATTAGAAATTGTTGGCCATGTCAGAACAGTGACAAGAGCTGCAGGATAGTGAAGTCTAAGCCGATGTGTATTGACAAAGGTGATGCACCATGGGAGATGGTAGGAATTGATATCATTGGACCATATGTGAAGTTAATTCGGGAGAAGAAATTCCTATTGGTTTTGGTTGATTACTGTTCAGGATGGGTGGAAGTTAAAGCAGTGAGAAAAGTCGATACTGATGAGGTGATACAATTCATAATGCAAATCTGTAGAAGGGAAGGATTTCCCAAAATAATAATGAGTGATAATGGAGTACAGTTCAGAAGTGGAGACATGAGAGAATTTGCCAAGAGATCAGGTATTGAATGGAGATTTTCTTCGTTGTATCACCCACAAACCAATGGGTTAGTGGAAAGATATAACTTTGTAATTGTAGAGGCAGTGGAGTTAGCCTTAAGTAACAACATGCCGGTGGACGAGATTCTTAAGGAGAGAGTATGGAGCACCAGGATGTCTGTTAAAAGAGGAATGAAAGTTTCTCCTTTTGAATTAATGAGGGGAAGAGCTCCAAATACTTTGCTTAATCCTGTTTGGGTTAATCGTAGGAGAAGTGTAAACATAGGATTACGTAATTCTGACGAAAACCTAGTATGTCTCCAGGAAAGACTATGTCTTCTGAAAAGTTTAAGTTGAGGATATCACCAGGAGATTTTGTGCAAATCAAGCTTGGACGAAATGTTAAGAAGGGTGACTCTAAATACAGCAGTCCTGTCAAGGTGTTACAAGTGTTCAGGAGAGCAGTTAGAGTTGTGGGAGGATCGGTATGGAATTTGGACAGGGTTAGTAAATGGATGTGGAGTGGTGAGAATGAAAGAATGAAACAGGTTTGATTCGAGAGAAGAGATTTATTTGGAGATGATCATATTCAATATGGATTAGAAAATGTGAATATGAACGGTAACGTGTTGAGAAAGGTTGAAGATGTTAACACTCAACAAGGTGTGGTAGCTCTTGATAATAGGAGTGTGCGTAGTTCTAGGGAAAAGAGGTTACCGTTTTGGTCCAGAGATTATGTCATGCAGAGCTAATTAATTTCCGTACACAGGTTGTTGGTTAAGGAGTTTTATATTGTGTTAATCTCTTAAATGTTTTAATTGGTGCAGTTTGTACCTTTTGCACAAATGTGTTATGTCGAAATTTTTGATTTATTATACCTAGCACACATGCGTTTAAATTTTTATAATGTAGAACCTTTCTCTTGATCAAGGGGGGGATGATGTAGTATTCCAATTGTATATTCTAATGTTAAATGTTAAATGTAATCCACTCATGCTCCTCGCCTGTGCGCGAGTTCGAAGGTTTATAGAATGTTGGGTGTGAGAGAGAACGTTCGATAGAGGACGGTTGGCGAGAGAGACGGAGTGGATGAGAAGGACGCTGTGCGGGGTGCCGGCTAACTTTAATGTAAATAAAGAAAGTTATTTACTTACCTTGACTCCCGCATACTTCACTGAGCCACTGGCAGAAACCATAGATAGAGAAAGAAAAGGAGTAGCACGCCCACTGATGGATATATCTCAGATCTTGGTGGACCTGACATGGGAAATATGTCACTACACACCAGCTCAGAGCAATTTCTCACACAGCAGCAGAGACCAGTCATGGAGAAGAAGGCGATCAAGCCTGATAATATGTGCACCTGAGTCAATGACAAACACCACACCTAAAGAAGAAAAGGGAGTTACAGGACCATTGCTGGCAGAGGTATGATACCGAGGGGCACAGAGTAAAGGTACAGCTATACAGAGTGGCACGGAGGAATGGGACGGACAGTGTCTAGCGAGTCAGGTGGTGCAGGCGGCGATGTGAGGGCTTAGGTTTTGAGGTGTTCTTTATCTACAATCATCCTGTCTGAGACTTTTTTAAGATCTTTCCCTAATAGTAACATGTTTTTACCCACCCCAATAATTTTATTTAGCACGGGCGCCATGATTCATATATCGCTTTCATTATTAGGGATATTGTGGGCTCTGGTTGAATGACACCATCTGTGGTTTTGAGCCTATTCTGTTCGGCCAGAAAAAATGTCGCTTTGGATTTAGCAATGTTTGTGGTTACTAAGACAAGGGCATACCCAATTTTGTGGGCCTGAGTAGATTGGCTGGATTTGCCCTGCAGCATATCTAATGCAAGTGAATCCAATGGAAGACTCAGATCAACCCTGTGAAGGAACCATTTCTTGCCAGAGGAGATGATGTTAGCTAACTGATTGGAGACAGTTACTTCAGTGCATTGCATCAGTAAAGCTTATGCAGTGTCTTTACTTTTTAGTATGTTTAAGGGTAGCACAATGGGGACACATATGGTACCATTTATCTCTGTTGCTCGTCCTACCAATGACCACAGAACTGTCTCCTGGTTGATATAATTCCAAGGTGGCTAGCGCCCTGCAACTCCTATTCCCTTGGCCATTTCAGTAGTTTCCGTTTGATACCGAATATCCCCATACTTCTCAATAAGATGTCTTCTGCCTCACAGACTACCAATAGCACCTCTGCACATATGCAGGGTATAGATGGATTCTTGGCTCTGTGACAAATCTCTCTACCAACACTCGAGAGCAGTGGAATCAGTGCTCAGGAAGTATTGGAAGGGCACTTCACTCCCCCTCTACTTACCTCTAGGGCCAAACGCAGCCAGGCGGACAGTTATACACACTGCAGCCAGTGCTGCTTGTTCTTTTGATTCCTCTGAGATATTCCATTTTGTTTCTGAAAATGTTGCAAAGTACAAACAATGGGACTATCACTGGCTTAATGTTCTCTTGGGTGAACGATTCTCCTCACCAGCAATCTCATCAAGGAATGCCCTCACCAGTCGTGCCTTCAATAGAACACAGGAGGGTGGAACCTTTTATAGGCTCTCAACTATTAATGTCCTTCCCCCAAGCTCCTTTAGCAGAGTGTTGGGCCAAAGAGTGATGATCCTCACACAGCCCAACGATCAGGATGGACTATAGTATCAAGTAAGGCTAGACTATTCACTGGGCTCAAATCTTCCAATTCAGCCGCCGTCCAATACTCCGTACGTTAATATGGTCTGCATCAGTTGTGTTGTGGACTGCTCACTGAGAGAGTTATCAGAATATTATCTGCATGTAATATACTCATTATTTCCTTTTGACTGCTATAAATTCCTTCAAATAGTGTATTTCTCTAAGGATAATGATAGTACTGTATTGACAAATGGGAGCCTTATCTGGTGGCTCTTTGTCTGACATGTAATATCCTTACATCGGGCACACAGCTTTTCACGACATTCGAGTCCCATTCACAAACATACACCTGTGATTAGATTGACACCCCACTAAGGATTTCATTTGGATTCCAAGAAACCTGCCCCTTTTCCTTGACTAGCGCCATTCTTATTTGTGCAACTAGTCTTTCATTTCTCTGATACTTTACAGTCTACTTGCTGTAACCAGCTGGTGGCACCTTAATTCTAGCTAAATTCTATACCTTTGCCTTGAGGTAAAATCATAATAACGTGTCATTTTCCTTTGTTAAATTTGTAAAATATGACACCTAGCTATTATTTGAACGTGATGCTCTACAGTTTACTGTAGTGTTCCAGTTTCTCCCCACTTTTCCAAACATTGCTGTAACTTAACAAACATATTTGTAGGGTGTACCCTGAACAGACCAAGGCACTGTGAGCAGAATGACAATCATACATTATTAGGGACAAAAATACTATTTATTTTATGTTTAGTTTTTTATATGCTTACTATTGAAAGACACCTTTGATTCATATACCTAAAAGTATATAAATAAAATTTAAAAAAACATGAACATGAACTGTGTGTGTGGCACAATGAATGAAACTGACATGAATGCAGTGTAGTGTGCTGAAAGGCTGGGTACTTACCTGAATCCATATTCTTTGTCATGGCTGTCTGGATGGAGTGAATGGCCTGAATGCCTCTGGGCCTGATTTTCTACCTACCTTCATGAATGCCTTTCTGTAAGATTGGTTGACTGAGCCCGGCTCAGTCTGAGTGAATGGGAACCAATGTGTGCAACAGGAACTCTCCCTCACCAATATGTTCAGAAGCTGAAGTTGAAGCTGAAGCGAGAAGAAGATGTTCCTTGAAGTCGAACTGAAGGAGAAGTCGGCTGCTGCATTTACTTCATGTAATCCAAAAGCTGCCATGTTCTTTCAAGTACGGCTCCAGAGAGGACCTGCAAAGTAAACCTCTATGTTAGGCAGAATTGCATGCAGTACCCTCTGGGACCACCACACACAATTTAGACTACAGGGACCAACATTTGGTGCAAGTCTGTACAACACAGTTTGTTGGTAGTGAGCTGAGCAGCCAGGCTTATCTCAAGAGTGAATATGAGCAGTACAAGTAGTTACACAGAGGACTTTGAATCACTGTGTGGTTCAAGTAGACACTTATACCCAAGGGTTCTTGGTAAAACACATATTAATTTATTTACACAATCATTTATAAAACATTTCACTAGACGAAGACAACTTAATATTATAGACCAATACACTTCAAAACAAAACTCTAGGTTTTTGAGACAGTTTGAGCTCCACTAAAAAAAGAGCAAAATGGCATTTCAGTTACTTAGAAGGGAGTAAAAAGGACAAAAGTAAGTAGAAAGATTGTATATACTTTCTAGGCAGTGCAAATACTTTCAGTTCACCAGAATAGTTCAATTCAAGTCAATAGGCCAGGCTAAAGTCAATGGTCTAGTGTTCTGGATAGGAAACAGCAGTTCTGGTATCAAACAGTAAAGTCTTTAGAAACGTTCTCAGAAGTAGGTTAGGCGAAAAATAATCATTTGTGGGATCACAAGCTGATTAGGCCTGCAAGTTGGAAAAGTTTCACAAATGTTCTCAGCGAGAGTGGCGTTCTCTCAATCGGGTTGTCACATTACCTTTGTATGAAGAAAACAAATGTTGCTGAAGTCGTGGTCCCTGGCAGTTCCTGCAGATCTCACTATTCCTGAGCCTCAGTCATGGGGACAAGAGGGAGGACCTCGGGGGACTCCTGCACTGCACGGATTCGTTGAAGAAAGCAAACAAAATGGAGTCACTTCAGTTTCAGTAGCTGTAGATTCAAGAACACAAACTGGTGTCCCTCTCCCTGGTTAAACCTAACCAGCCTTGAGAAAGGTATCCAGGTCTTATGAGTTGATTGGTCCCACCAACTCAAAGGAAGAAGCCGTCCTTGAAGGAGCTTATCTGTCAAATGGAGTTTGGCAATTCGGACCTGCAGCAGGGCTTCACCGGGCAAACCAACTGTCCAGGAGTTGCAGCAGCCGTCCTCTTCCAGCTCGTCTTCTGTTCTTTCATTCCAATGGTCGACTCTGCCTTTCAGTGCACGAGACTCACGTTTTAAACCGTTTTCTCCATTTCATTCCAGCTTAGCTGTCACTCACACAACATGGTAGCTGTCCTTGCCGGAAAGTCAGCCAGTCAATCACGCCAGAGTGCAATTGGGTCTCCTAGGAGACAAACCACAGGGAGTTTCGGGCACCTCTGTGACTTCCTGCCCACCCCAGATGCTCACACGGCAAGGGCGGATATCCGTCCTGGAGCCCGACAAAGGCACATGAACAAAGGGACCAAACCTCGTTTGGCGCGCAGAAGCAAACACTAGAAGGACCTTTCCAAAAAGAATTGGCAAAAAAAGAAGAACGGGACCCGTTTAAACAAAGGGGCTTAAGGCACCATCTTGAAAAGCAAACCTCCCGTGATTTTTAGCTACCGGTGTTCGCGGTTGGGAAAAATCATGGTAGTTCGTTGTAAAACCACTGCCACCAGCCTTTCAATAGGAAAGGGTAGAATTTGACTGCTACATGAGTGTTTAGACACAGGATACTATGTAACCTGTTAGGGAGAATGCTCTGTTTAGGCTGAATTTCCTAACCTAGTGAGTCCCCCAGCAGCTTTGCTGGATTTTTGGGGTTTATTTTGTTCTCCTGCCAAGAGTGAGACTCTTTTACCCTCACTCTTGGACATGATTTGAGTGTGTTTCTTTGGATCTAGATGTGTTTAATGGGCTATGGGGTCTTTTACCCCATAGGGCTTCATGTGTTTTTTTGATGTGTGTTACACAGCACCCTCAGTGCAGTTACACAGGGGTGTCATAGTGACCCTCCAGTAAAGACTCCATACCCTGGGACTGACTACTGTCTCCCAGGGCATGTAAAGTCACCATTGACTTTACTAGTCTTAAATTCTGAACAGAACCAGTACAAACCATCATATTGTGGACATACTGGCTGGGGCAATTCGATTGCCCCAGGGTCTGTTAGTCGAGGGGGCACGTCTCTGTCCCCCCTGATCGAGTTTTGGCTGGTGGCAGTGGATACTACTTTTTATATTCAACCGCGAATATTTTACTATGGGATTTCCCATTGTTTTAGGCTACTATCTTTATTTAATTATTTACGGTAGCCTCGAACATACCGCCGGTTTATTTAATTAATATTAATTCTCCGGTTGGTAGTTTTTGCCAAAACTTGATTCTAAAATGGCGTTTGTGTTCTCTTCTGTGACTCCAACCCAAGTCGAGCCCTTTGTTCCACTTTTTGGTGGGCTTCTCCACAGAAGCCCTCCAAAGTGGATCCACTCTGTCTGGGGTACTTAGGAGGGGTGGAGGGGAATTTAGGCACCCTGGACTGAGTTGCCTAGGCAACTCAAGTCACACTCCATCCTGATTGGCCCAAGTGGTGAGCCGGCCGGCTCACCACTTAGCATGTTTGAGTGACAGCTAGGCTGAGTGAATGGGGGTTTGCGGCATAAAAGCAGGGCTTTGGGGACTGGAACTTCAGAAGTCGCCACAGGACCTAAGAATCCGACAAGGGAGAAGCTGAGCCGACCTGCCACGACACCAGCACCGGTGGAGCCCTGCTGGACTGCCTCACCACTTTTCCCAACGACAGAGGAGATCTCGCGCCGGAGAGTCTTCTTCCTTTGACTGGTGGGGATAACCAGTTTCACCGTCTTTTCACCTTCCCGACGTACCTCGTGGCTGCCTTGCCTGTGCCAAGCACCCCGGCAACCGGGATACCACGTTTTACCACGACCGCGAAACAAAGGTACCACCTTTAACCGGAAAACTCTGCGGCTGGTTTCTTCCCTGGTAGTGCAACGACCTTCATCTTTCCACCAAGTCGAGATCTTCTCTTCCCCTGGACGACGACGCAACGTGCACCCACTACCAGGAACAACTGCCACCGCTGGAGGATCCTTCCCACTTATGGTACCGTGTCCCGCCTGGCTTCCCTTGCTACCAACTGTACGGGGTAGATTTAGCCCCCCTTTCGAACCTGGGTTAGCCTGGGACACCCTGGCTAAACTTTCCTAAGCCTCTCTAAACTCTTTTTGAACCCTCTGCAAGACTTTCTAAGCCTAGTGTAACTGTGTGATCTTGGGCGCATTTGTGCTCTGCTCTCTCTAAGAGTGGACCCAGCCTTTGGACTTTGGCTCACCACTGACTTTTGCTCTTCTGCCTTGCTAACAGTGTTCCTGAATCTTAGAGTGGTGTACCTTTCCATATTCTGTCTTTTTCCCTCCCTTTTTCACAAACTTATTGGAGTGCCATCTAGTTAAGCGCTCACCTCTGTATGAAAATAAGTGGTGTTTTAGAGTGACTTATCTGATAAGGAAAAAGGGTGTTTTTAAATAAATAATTATATACTTTGATACCAAAGCTCTGTTCAGTGTTTGCTTGTATTGTTGTATCTGAGTGCCTATTGTGTATACTTCGCATACTGCCTAACTCTTCTTGAGGGAAGTCTGACTGCTCAGCCACAGCTACCAGGTAAATCTGGGTGGTACAGACTGCTACCAAGTGGGTTTACTGCCAACACCTGTAGTCTTAAATCTTTTGCAGTGTTCCCTAAGGGAACTGCAAAGGTTTCTGCCTAACACTGGTGTACAGCGGTGGGATTTGTATTGAGTATACACTTTAGAGTGTTTTAGGATACCTTAGTACAACTAACCACAAAGCTTAGCACTTTAAAAGTAATCTTTCTAACATGTCAACTATGGAAACTTATAGTCAAGAATCCCTTGCTACAAAAACTGCTGATTGTTTAAGAGTATTATGTAAGCATAAGAACCTCCTGACTAAAGACAAGAAAATGGAATTAATAGAAAGGTTGTCAGCTAACCAAAGTCTGGATGATGGTTCTGAGGAACCTACCATGACAGAAAATGTAGAAAACAGTATAGAAATTGATATTGATCACAATGTTGATAATCTTGAGGAAAAGTCAGAAGAGGAGGGTGAGGCTGCTGTGACTGTCCCCCCTAGGCCTCCGTCTGCTCTACCTGCTGTACCTACTGGGCCTTTGCCAAGTCCCACACTTAGTCCTCAATATCTCGAATTAGAGAAAATGAAACTTGAACTAGAATTCAAGAGACTGAATACTCTGGCTGATCAGAAACATCAGGAAATGAATCAAGTGCTAAGGCTAAGGGAAATGGAGCTCAAGCATGAGCTAGAAATGAAGAAATTATCTGTCGAAAATGCTTCTCTCTCTGGCTCCTCTAGAAGTTCCAGTCCTAAAAGACCCCGGATGCCTAAAGAATTGGTTGGTATGTATGAGCCTAAGTTGGATGTGTTGGATTGGTTGTCTCTGTTTGAATATAATCATGGGGTCCAGAACATCACAGGAAATGATTTACTCACCTGGTTGTTCTCTAGGCTTCCCCCTGTTTCAACTGATGTGGTAATGGAGTTGGGGGAGGAGGATAGGAAAGAGTATGAATGTGTGAAACTAGCTCTGATAGCTAGGTTTGGGAAGACCCCTTCCCAGTATCTTAAGAGGTTTAGAACCCTCAAAAAGCATGATGGTACCCCTTGGGCTACCTGGGTGAGTGAAGGGTTGAAAAACTTAGAGGGATGGATTAAGGGTTACAAAGTGAACACTTATGAAGGTATGAAGAAACTTTTTATGTTGGAATCAATTGATGATGCCTGCTCTCCTGAGCTCAGACAGCACTTGGCTGATTCAAAGGAATTAGATTCCTGAAAACTAGCTAAGGCTGCTGACTTGTGGGTTGCCAACAGGGCCACTCACAAGGATTCTGGGGTAACTCAGAAAAAGGATGAGGGGAAACAGCCTAAAAAAGACTCCAAAGAGAATTCTAATACTACAAATTCCAAAGAGGGCCCCAAACAAAACCAGAAGGGTAAGCCACCAGGGAAACCACAGCAGAATAGTGTCTCCTCTGGTGCCAAACCAGAGGGAGGTCAGAACAAGCCTCCATTCCAGAAGGCATTTGGTAAATGATTTGTTTGTGGCTGTACTGACCATGTGAAAGGAGATCCCAGATACAAGGGTAAACCTTCAGGGATCCAACTTGCCTCGTTAGCCTTTGCTCCAGAAGAGGAAGTCCCAATGGCAAGTGGAAACTTTCTACTGCTGGCTGATGAACCCATTGGAGTCTCAGCCAGTGTTTCTTTAGTCTCTCTGGGGTTGTGGGAACAACAGAATTTAGATGTGTATAATTCTATCCCAGATAATACTAAAGAGTATTATAAAGACAGTGTCCAGGTGAATGGTCAGGAGACTCCTGCCATTAGAGACACTGGGGCCAGCATAACTGTGGTGGATGAATCATTTTTCAAGGCAGAGGATGTTGCTAAGGCACCCAAATGCCTCACCAAGTTAGCTGGAGGGCCTGTGCAGATGTGTCCCCAGTTACCAGTTCTCATCCAGTGTAATGACATGGCTGTAAAAATACCTGTCAGTGTACAATGTGAAGTGCCAGGTAGGGTTCTGTTGGGTAATGACCTAAAAGCTCTTGGAGTTGTGTCACATACCCCCAGACCACCTTGTAAAAGGTTACAGGAGCTCACAAAACCTGCAAGAGAGAAAACCCTGTGAGGGTTATCTCAGGGGATGATGACAGAGATCACTCCTTTGCCACTGGAGCAACTCACTGCAGTAACTACCAGATCAGGAGCAAAGGGGCAACCCAAGACTCCTAGGAAAAAGTCAGCAGCAAGCACTCCAGTGCTTCCAACAGTTACACCTGTAACTCCACCTCCAGCTGAGGCTGAGAGGGAGGTACAACCCTGTATGGTTGAACAAGACTCTGAAGAAGAGCTAGTGGGAGGCCAATAACTTATTGGAGATCTAGAACCTGAGGACCATCCTGAGCTGCAGTCTTTACTGGCAGAAGGTGGGCCCAGCAGGGCAGCTTTCCGTAAGGGACAAAGATAATGTCCAACTCTGGAGGGTCTCTGCCAAGAAGCAGCTGCTCAGGCTGATGTGCAACAGCCTGGGAAGTATAGGTTGCACTGGGAAGATGGCCTCTTCTACAGTGAACCAACTGAGTCTGAACTTGGAGACTACAAACGCCTTGTAGTACCTCAAGAAAACAGACAACAGTTCTTGCACTTACCCCACAAGATTCCTTTGGCTGGTCACTTGAGCTTCAAGAAGACCAAGGAAAGGCTCTCACTCTACTTCTATTGGCCAAAAATGGGGGCAGAAGTAGATAAGTTCTGCAAGAGCTGCAATACCTGCCAAACTTCTGGTAAGGTTGGCGCCAAGAATGTGGCACCCTTAGTGCCTCTCCCAGTTGTGGGAGTCCCATTTGAGAGGGTAGGGATTGACATTGTTGGTCCCCTTGATCCCCTACCTCCTCAGGCAACAGGTTTATCCTTGTTGTAGTAGACCATGCTACTAGATACCCTGAGGCAATTCCTATGAGAACTGTTAAAGCTCCGGCTGTGGCTAAGGCCCTCCTTGGTATTTTTACCAGGGTGGGGTTTCCTAAGGAAGTAATATCCGACAGGGGGGTCAACCTTTATGTCCCACTACATGAAAGCCATGTGGAAAACCTGTGGAGTTACTTACAAGTTCTCAACCGCCTACCACCCCCAAACCAATGGATTGGTAGAAAGGTTTAACAGAACCATGAATAGTATGATAGGTGCTTTAGAGGAACCTCTGAAAAGAAAGTGGGACCTTCTACTGCCATGCCTTCTCTTTGCTTATAGAGAAGTCCCTCAGGAGGGAGTAGGTTATTCTCCCTTTGAACTTCTCTATGGCCCTCCGGTCAGAGGTCCATTGGCCCTGATTAAGGAGGGGTTGGAAGGCGCTCCTCCCCTCAAACCAGTCAGAGTGACCTACTATGTGATAGGTCTCCGAAGGAGAATGTCACACATGATGGCAGAAGCTAGTGATAACCTGAAAGCTGGACAAGCTTTGGTCAAGCATTGGCATGATCAAAAGGCTAACATGGTTGAGTTCACTCAAGACCATCTAGTTCTCGTTATGCTCCCAACAAGGCAGAGGGCCTTGCAAGACAAATGGATGAGACCCTTCAAAGTTGTGGGAAAACCTGGAGAGGTCAACTATCTGGTGGATCTGGGCAGACCCAGGGAAGCTCCTAGAGTCTTCCACACCAACCGACTGAAAGCGTACATCTCCAGACCTGAAGTAGGAGCCTTGCTTCTAGCTTCAGCAACAGAGGAAGAAGAGAGTGAGTCTCTCCCTGATCTCCTCAGAGGTGTACCTTTAGATGAAAAAAATTGAAGGAGTCAACCTCTCTTCAGATCTGACACCTGAGCAACAAGAGGAGTGCAAATCTGTGTTAAATCAGTTTGCCTCCCTGTTCTCACTCTCACCAGGCTTGACCCCTTGGGGACAGCACGAGATACTCACTGGTGACTGTCTGCCAGTCAAAAGCAGAGGATACAGAATGTCAGAAAATGTGAGAACCCATATCAAGGGAGAGGTCAAGAAGATGCTTGATCTCGGGATAATAGAACCCTCTACTAGTCCATGGTCTAGCCCAGTTGTGAAAGTACCAAAGGCAGGATCCAAAGACTTGAGATTCTGTGTGGACTATAGAGCTCTTAATGCAGTCACCAAGACTGATGCCCACCCTTTACCAAGGACAGATGAGTTGGTGGATAAACTTGGTGCAGCCAAGTACCTCAGCACATTTGACCTTACGTCAGGCTATTGGCAAATAGCCTTGACGGACCATGCCAAGGAGAAAACTGCATTTTCCACCCCAGTTGGCTTGTACCAGTTTAAGGTCATGCCTTTTGGATTAAAAAATGCACCTGCTACATTCCAAAGGATGGTGAACCAAGTTCTGGCTGGGATGGAGAACTTCTGCATGGCATACTTGGATGACATTGCAGTCTTCAGCCACTCCTGGGAAGATCATGTGAAACACATAGGACATGTTTTGCAGGCTTTTGGACAGGCCAATTTGACTATCAAGGCAAGTAAATGCCAGATAGGTCAAAGTAAGGTGGTCTACCTTGAGCATGAGGTAGGAGGTGGAGAAATAAGGCCTTTGCTCAGCAAGATTGAAGCTGTGCAAAATTGGACAACACCTACTACTCAAACCCAGGTGAGAGCCCTCCTAGGCCTCACTGGGTACTACAGGAATTTCATTGAGATCTATGGGACCATAGCTTCTCCACTGAATGTAATCTCCTCTCCAAAATTCCCTAAAAAGGTCAAATGGAATGAGGAGTGCAATCAGGCCTTTGAAAAACTGAAGAAAGCTCTTTGCCAAGCTCCAGTATTGAGAGCTCCTGACTACCACCAAACTTTCATTGTACAAACTGATGCTTCCAATGTAGGTATAGGTGCAGTTCTAAGCCAACTGGATGAGAAGGGTAGGGAGCACCCCCTTTGCTTCATCAGCCGTAAGATGAAGGATCCTGAGACAAGGTGGGCAACAATAGAAAGAGAATGCTTTGCTATTGTGTGGGCACTGAAGAAGTTTAGGCCATACTTGTATGGTTCTACTTTTGTCATTCAGACTGACCACCAACCCTTGAGATGGATAATGCAAATGAAGGGGGAAAATCCAAAACTATTGAGATGGTCAATCTGCCTGCAAGGGTTTGATTTCACCATTGAGCACAGGTCAGGGTGTCACCATCAAAATGCTGATGGACTCTCTAGGATGTATGTCATCGACTAGAGGTATGAGGTTCATCCAGGAGTGGATTAAATCCTCCTGTCCCATAGTCTGGGGGGGCGAGTGTTGGGGAGAATTCTCTGTTTAGGCTGAATTTCCTAACCTAGTGAGTCCCCCAGCAGTTTTGCTGGATTTTTGGGGTTTATTTTGTTTCTCCTGCCAAGAGTGAGACTCTTTTACCCTCACTCTTGGACATGATTTGAGTGTGTTTCTTTGGATCTAGATGTGTTTAATGGGCTATGGGGTCTTTTTCCCCCATAGGGCTTCATGTGTTTTTGTGATGTGTGTTACACAGCACCCTCAGTGCAGTGACACAGGGGTGTCATAGTGACCCCCCAGTATAGACTCCATACCCTGAGACTGACTACTGTCTCCCAGGGCATGTAAAGTCACCATTGACTTTACTAGTCTTAAATTCTTAACAGAACCAGTACAAACCATCATATTGTGGACGTACTGGCTGGGGCAATTCAATTGCCCCAGGGTCTGTTAGTCGAGGGGGCATGTCTCCGTCCCCCCTGATCGAGTTTTGGCTGGTGGCAGTGGATACTACTTTTTATATTCAACCGCAAATATTTTTCCTATGGGATTTCCCATTGTTTTAGGCTACTATTTTTATTTAATTATTTACGGTAGCCTCGAACATACCGCCGGTTTATTTAATTAATATTAATTCTCCAGTTGGTATTTTTTGCCAAAACTTGATTCTAAAATGGCGTTTGTGTTCTCTTCTGTGACTCCAACCCAAGTCGAGCCCTTTCTTCCACTTTTTGGCGGGCCCCTCCACAGAAGCCCTCCAAAGTGGTGCCACTCTGTCTGGGGTACTTAGGAGGGGTGGAGGGGAATTTAGGCACCCTGGACTGAGTTTCCTAGGCAACTCAAGTCGCACTCCATCCTGATTGGCCCAAGTGGTGAGCCGGCCGGCTCACCACTTAGCATGTTTGAGTGACAGCTAGGCTGAGTGAATGGGGGTTTGCTGCATAAAAGCAGGGCTTTGGGGACTGGAACTTCAGAAGTCACCACAGGACCTAAGAATCCGACGAGGGAGAAGCTGAGCTGACCTGCCACAACACCACCACCGGTGGAGCCCTGCTGGACTGCCTCATCACTTTTCCCAACAACAGAGGAGATCTCCCGCCGGAGAGTCTTCTTCCTTTGACTGGTGGGGATAACCAGTTTCACCGTCTTTTCGCCTTCCCGACGTACCTCGTGGCCGCCTTGCCTGTGCCAAGCACCCTGGCAACCGGGATACCACGTTTTACCACGACCGCGAAACAAAGGTATCACCTTTAACCGGAAAACTCCGCGGCTGGTTTCTTCCCTGGTAGAGCAACGACCTTCATCTTTCCTCCAAGTTGAGATCTTCTCTTCCCCTGGATGACGACGCAACTTGCACCCACCACCAGGAACAACTGCCACCGCTGGAGGATCCTTCCCACTTAAGGTACCGTGTCCCGCCTCGCTTCCCTTGCCACCAACTGTACGGGGTAGATTTAGCCCCCGGCTTTTGAACCTGGGTTAGCCTGGGACACTCTGGATAAACTTTCCTAAGCCTCTCTAAACTCTTTTTGAACCCTCTGCAAGACTTTCTAAGCCTAGTGTAACTGTGTGATCTTGGGCGCATTTGTGCTCTGCTCTCTCTAAGAGTGGGCCCAGCCTTTGGACTTTGGCTCACCAGTGACTTTTGCTCTTCTGCCTTGCCAACAGTCTTCCTGAATCTTAGAGTGGTGTACCTTTCCATATTCTGTCTTTTTCCCCTCCCTTTTTCACAAACTTATTGGAGTGCCATCTAGTTAAGCGCTCACCTCTGTATGAAAATAAGTGGTGTTTTACAGTGACTTATCTGATAAGGAAAAAGGGGTGTATATATTATAATAGTAACTGTGTTTAGAATATTTTACAATAAGAGTGCTGGAGTGTTTTCAACAGTGTGTTTTTAAATAAATAATTATATACTTTGATACCAATGCTCTGGTCAGTGTTTGCTTGTATTGTTGTATCTGAGTGCCTATTGTGTATACTTCGCATACTGCCTAACTCTTCTTGAGGGAAGTCTGACTGCTCAGCCACAGCTACCAGGTAAATCTGGGTGGGACAGACTGCTACCAAGTGGGTTTACTGCCAATACCTGTAGTCTTAAATCTTTTGCAGTGTTCCCTAAGGGAACTGCACAGGTTTCTGCCTAACATAACCCCTCCAGCTCTCCATTGTAAAATGGTGTGTGCTGGGTCTATCGATTTGGAAAAGACTAGTAAAGTCAATTTCACTATACATTCTCTGGGAAACAGTACTTTTTCCCAGAGAAGGTATTTAAACCTTTGGGGAGTCTAAAAGACATCCCTGTGTCACTGCAATAAGGGAGCTGTGTATTTCAAAATACATGAAAGAGTGGGAAAAAAGGCTCACACTCTTTCCAGGTAAAAAAAAGCAAGTCCTCAAAATCCAGCAAAGTTGCTGGGGGTCTCTAAGGTGAAGGGAATAAGCACATTTCAGATAATTCTCACTAACACTCTAACCGAGCTACAAGGGTCCATCGTGCAACCTGCTACTCTTCATCAGAAGTACTCTGGAAGACAGTCCTGTGTGCCTGCTGTCTGTAGAAGGGGTCTTTGTGAGTCCTAAAGAGGAATGTCCGGATATCTTGAGTCAAAGAAATCCAGTGGTGTCGCCCAGGGCCAGCATGTGTGTTTCGTGATGGATGGAAGCATTGCTGTCTACCACCCAGAAGAGGGGGTACCATGGCATAGTGCTGCTTGACATCCAGAGCAGCAAAAGTTCCAAACTGCCTAAGAACAATTTAAGCAACATCCTTGTGATCATCACTGACCACTTTTTCCCACTGGAGAGAATCCATTGAAGCTGAGTGCAGTGGAAGGTTTGTCAGTGTGTTTCCCACCTCTAGAATCTAATAAAGATGTTTTGAAGGTCCAGACTTGGTGAAGGTCCATGGTCCACTCCAGTAGTTGTGTCGGAGCACTAACATTCAGGCAGCAATGCTGAACAAAGTCGATCTGCTCAACAAAAAAGCTCAGACCCACCAAGCTTCCTCCCAACCGCAGCCTACTGATCATAACCTAGAAACCATGCGGGACACCCAGCTGAAAGGGTTTCCACAGTTTCATTTTAAAATGACCACTGAAATGAAAGTCCAAGCTATCCTCAATAATCTAAAATCCATCGTCAATGGAGGTGCTGAAACCCTCACCCCTTTCATATCTGCCTTCATAAACACATCCTTCTCCTCAGGCCTAGTGTCCACCAGCTTAAAGGAAGCGTGGGTGCTACTGCTTCTGAAAAACCTACATTGAACCCCACTAACCCTAACAACTATCCTATGCCGTCACCTTAAAACTGCTGCCCACTTTTCGGACAAAGCCACAGCCTGGATTACCTCCTTCTTGGATAATAGATCCATGAGGGTCTTCTCCCCCACTGCCACCGCTGAACCCTCACCAGTCACTTGTGGAGTCCCTCAAGGATCATGTGTGTCCCCAACACTCTACAATGTGTTTACAAAACCCCTTTTTGACATCATGGATTATCTGGGTGTCACTTATACCAACTACGCCGATGACAGCCCTATCTCAGGTGACCACAAAACCGATTCTCTAACCATGAAAAGACTCAGCAAACTAGACTCATCGTTCACACCATCAAGGTGACTAAGGATACTAAAACACTTGAAATCTACATCGACTCCACTCTCTTATTAGCCAGGCAAACTAATGCAGTATCATCGGCTGCATCATACACCGGCAAGCTTATCACAGCATGCCGCCCATTCCTTTCACCAGCCAACTGCACTACTCTAGCCAGGACATTGGTCCTACCTAAAATTGATTATTGCAATTCCCTCTATTTGGGTGCCAACCTATGTAATATTAAAAAACTACAAATCATCCAAAATAATGCCATTAGAGCAGCTCTAAACATTCCCAGGAACCTCCACATATCTGATTATTTTTTGGCTCTCAGTCTCCCAAAGAGTCTCTCTAGAAGCACTTGCGCTCACACACAAAAGCCTCACCAACCAAGCCCCTAGCTACCTAGCCATCAAATTCACACTACATACCACTGCGAGACCACTCAGAAGTGCCAAAACCAACTGCCTCGCTATCCGCGTTTCAACCTCTAGAGATCTGGTGGATGTAGCTTCCCAATCCTAGCAGCGAAGCTATGGAGTTCGCTACCTAATCCCCTCAGAGCTGAATCCTCCTTCCCAGCCTGCAAGCGCAAAGCCAAATCCGGGAGGATAGCTCAGCGGCAGCGTGCGCGTCTTGGAAGCAAAACGACACGAAGCAACAACAGGTTCGATCCCCGGGTCCGCGCTTAAAAAAAAAAAAAAAAAAAAACCTCTGGGTATTTAAGCGCTTTATAAATACATAACTAAGACAAAACAAATAAACACACAATTACACAACTAAGAAAAACAAACAATTCCTGTAACAGCACCTCGATGCTTGTGGGCTGTGTGAGCGCTTTATACATGTAAAATAAATAAAAGCCTGGTTGTCTGCCCAAGACTTGCTGTGACTCTGCTCCTACGGCCCCCAGTGTCATAAAAATAGAGTTAACTACTTACTCTTATAAGCTGTTTCTGTACATTTGTATATTTCCTGCATAACCTGTATATTCTGTTCAAATGCATTATCTGTACTCACTACACTGTTCTGTACTATGCCTGTAACTAAGTGATGCACCCGGATGCCCTTGGGTCTGGTGCGCTATATAAATAAAATAAATACAAATACAAACTAAAGGCCCATCACTACAGTGCCTTTCCTTCTAAAAATACTTGACAAAGTTGCATACGTGCAAGTCCAACTATTCCTTGAAACCAACCACATAATGGGAATCAGGCAATCAGGTTTTCGGCCTGTCCATGGTACTGAATCGACACGTTTGAATCTAATAAAAACACTGGATATGACCAGTGCAGGGACACTAGTAAGCTTGCCCTCCCCCTCCTCCTAGACCTATCAGTGGTCTTTGACCTGGTGGACCACAAAATCCTCTGCCACCATCAAGAACCAGAGCCAATTTTTCTGCCAAAGCCACAGCTTGGATTGCCTCCTTCCTAGAGGGAAGAGTTGTGAGAGTATTTGCGGAGACCACCACAGCTGCTCCCACACCCATCAGCTGCAGAGTACCTCAAGGCTTGTGTATAACCCCTACCTTATATAACATATTTGCTAGACCCCTTTTGGATATCTTTGATGCCATCGGCGTACCCTCCCCTAACTATGCTGATGACATGCAGATCCTACTCCCACTCACTGGCAATTATCTGGAAGACTCCAATACTCAACTCCACTTATGCCACAATCCATGACTGGATGGCAGTGAACCACTTGTGCCTAAATGAGGAAAATACTGAAATCATACTGGTAGGCCCCCCAGCGGTACTTGAGAATCTCAGTGACCAATACTCTGCGTTCCTCATTGACGACATTGCCATCCCAGTCTTGACATCTGTCAAGATGCTTAGAGTCCAGTAGGGTGTATAGATCATTGTCAAGGAGATAGACAGAACGGCACAATTGCAACATATTCAAATGAGATATTGGATAATATTATAATGCCATGATGAACATGTTTACTGCATGTGTTCCGAACATAATGGATAGGTTATTAAACAACTAATGGTATTTATGGATTTTCAAGTAGGGATACCAATCTCTATCCATGTAGCATAACAAGCGTTTATAAACAGGGAAGGTAATGGATACTTAGAGACATTGGATCAGTGTATGTAAGAGATCTCTACCTCCATGCCTCTACGAAGTTTAATCCGCTTTTAAGTTTCAAGTTTATCAATATACTTATAGCCAAATGGCTTTATATTTACACGTACAACATATGTTACATTCTCCATGATACTAAAATAAGCATGCATTAAAATCACAGTTTAATCGTAGTTATGCTGACCCTTGAAGGCCCATAAAAATGTCCACAATCTTCAAATAAAAGTACACAATCAAATATATAAGATTAATATCATCACCTGACAAAACGTTGTGCCATACATCAGTCATATTATTAAAATCAAACATATTATCATGAGATTTTAAAAACATACACTGTATCTTAACTAAGCTTTTGCAGTCAATGAATAAATGTTTGAGTGACTCTATGTCTCAAGCTCTGGTTCTCTCTAGGTTGGACTATTGTAACAGCCTCTTTCTAAATCTACCTGTCAATACTCTCCGCCCTCTGCAACTAATCCAGAACAGGACTGCAAGACTTGTCCCTGGCCTCAAGCCCTGGGATCATATCTCTCCAGCTCTGAAATCTCTCCATTGCTCCCAGTGGATGCAAGAATTAAATTCAAAACCCTCTGCATTGTCCACAAGGCTTTCTGGGGCCTGATTCCAAAATACCTTCAGTTATCCCTCCGCAAATACCTCCCCTCTCGAGCTTTTCGCTCCTCTACCTCCAACTCCCTCAGGGTCAATCGTTTTTCAAAGAAATTAGCTGGGGGTAGATCTCTGTCTTCGGCTGGGGCCTCCCTCTGGAACAGCCTCCCTGCCACTCTAAAACTTGAGGAGAACCATCTCTGGTTCTGGAAGCACCTTGAGACATTCCTATTTTCTTCTGCCTTCGCTCCCCCTCTCCCCTGCTGATCTATTCTCTCTTGACTGCGTGCACCTGGCAACCCTCTGTCCTCTGGGCCCAGGTACCTGCTCACCCTGCCACCCTTCCACACTGCCTCCAGGCCACCCTTTGCACTGGGGTCTGTATCTGTACCCATACGCCCCCCCTTTTTTTCTTCCTGTACTTATCAGACCTACCCAGCCTGCTGCCTTAAACCTAGCACTTGCAAATTGTTGGCTGAACTACCAGTTTGTTGCCTTTATTATTTATGTATTGGTATTTATCTGTTTCTCCTCTGCTTCGTGCTTTCCACTTCTCCCCCTTCTATGCACTTTCCCTCCCCCTCTCCTATGCACTTGCGCGTTCTCAATGTCACTGGGCCTAGTTAGATCGCTGTTTTGTTCTCTCCTGTTCCCCTCCCTTGCCTTGTCGTGCTCTGAATCACTTGTGTACGAGCGGGATAGAAATAAAATATCAATATCAATATGTCTTCACCACCACATAGTCTACACTTACGCATTTCCCAGCTCACGCCTAGCCTTGTGGCAATTGTTTCTAAAGCTACTGATACATTGAATTTCACTAACAAGTATGTTCAGAAAGTCAGAAAGTCTTAACTCTAGGATATGCTATAATATACTTTGATTGGATTATGTGCATTAATCTCGATTGACAATACTCTCCACTATTTCCTTTGGTTGCAAGTTCAATCATATTGTACTCATAGGTGTATTCTTGTAGTTTCCTTGTTAACCATGGTTTAAGATTACCCTTGCCTGTTGGAGATGAATGTCCTTCCGTCCATTTCACATGGATGCTTTTGATTATACCTACTGTTCCAATAGGCATATTACCATCCAAATTCAGATATGCCAGAATGTAGGTTACAATAATGGTATCGTTGTGTAATGTACACACATTCTCATAAAACATAACACATTTGCTAGTATATGCCGACATTATGCTTTTTAAGTTAAACTCAAGATAAAAATATTCGACAGATACATTCCGGGGCAACCGCGTGAGTTTATGAAGCAACAGAACTTCGAAGGCAACTAGTCGTACGCTATATTTGTGTCCCCATATTTCTACTGCATATAACACACGCTCTAATTCTAGCTGTATATAATGTTAAGATAGCATGTGTCGAATAGCCCACATTTCTGCCAATAAACAAACTAAGTTCATTCGCTGATACTTGACAGCGAGATTTTATTGATTCCCATGATCCACTTTTAAGGCAGAGAGAGTTTAAGCACTTGACTATAAAGTGGTGCAGACAATCGATAAATACTGGTTCTGCCCCATGACAGGGGCCTATTCGCCAATCATGAAGTTCATTTATTAAAGAACATCTTTCAGTTTGGCACATATGCAACAGGCATATAGAAAAATAGTATAGTAAGCATATGTATCCATAACAGTGCACCCTAACAAATGACGTGAGAGCGTGAACTTCGAAAAAAGAACCTAAAGACATGGTGCGTCACTGCAGTCACTATAATAACTAAGCCACTAACATTCTACTCCATGTTCAGAACGCAAAGGGATGCGAGTAGAAGGACACACCACATGGTAAATGTCTTTGGTAATTGACACAGCATGAATGTCAGCCTATTATGTTGTAGATTGGGTAGACAGGAGGACAGATAAGCAAAGCTGCATGTAGCAAGCATCTTACTGATTGTCAATTTGTGTCTATAGAACACTGAAAAGAACCATATCCATGTACACACTGGAATAGACAAAAAAGTCTGAGGCATCCAGGAGTTATGATAAGCGCTGCTATCTTTACCTTTAGTTTCTCTGTCAAACATGGTGTGTGCAAATATTAGAAAATACCTTTGTTAGGAGATCAAGACTACCAAGATCAAAGGAAATAGTAAGCAATCCTATAAAAAAAAGTGGGTTCTTTCTTAGGGAAAGCCGTGAGGCACCTTGGATAGATTTAATCTGATAATAGAACTATACGAGTGTTTCCAAAACAAGAATCCCAGCAGAAAAGGTTACTTTGATGTCAAAAAATGGCACAAGTAGCAACTCATGTCTCAGAGTAAATAGGTTCTTGACAAATAGGAAAGGATGTATATCCCCTCCATGCTTTTTGTCTTCCAGAAAGTGTTGTTAATGAATACATGTAATTTTAAATGCTTAGAAAACTGTAGTTAGCACTGAATATCGCTTACACATTGAGTCTGATGAAGTGGCTTAACAAAAATAATAATGAATGTACCATAAATCTGTGTATAGATTTATGTGTAATCAGTTTTGATGCAGAGGGACTGCTCTGGTTGGTCTTTAAAACCCCTCTAGTTTCCAACTTAAGTTATAGAGTGTCCACCAAACAGCCACTCAGCAGGAATGGACAGAGTAAGAGTTTCCCAGGACTTTAAGAAACAAGGTAAAAATCAATAGAAACCAAGAGGCCACAGTGGTAATCTTGCCTTTGTGTAGGAATCCATTGATTCTTATGGCAGGGCCTGGGTATCCCAAAAATGGACAACAGTCAGAGCCGCTGCCAAGTCAGCTTGTAGCTGTCACTAGCCTATACCCAGCTCCATGAGCAGCAAATAGGTGCCAGAAAACACACATAAGGGGTGCAAGGGTGTACCCCACCCATGGGTGCCATAAGAGTATCCCACGGGGGTTGTTTCAAAAAAGAAAATATAAAGAGTTGCACTGCCAGAGGTCCATGTCGGACCTCAGTGGCAGAAAATATAGAGAAAACACACATAGAGAAGTGATAGCATAAGGACTGACGGTCCTGTCCCTCCATAAGGCATTTCCAGGATCACACGCAGTATTCCAAAACCGGACACCAATGGTGACCTATGCCACCGTTGCCGCCAGAAGTCACAGCAAATTTCATCTTCACTGGTCTTCTACAGTGGGAGAAATTGTCGACAAGGGGAGAGCACCAGGATGAGTAAAACTGCTGTACTTCAGAAATACTTTTTTTCCATTTTTCACATGGACTCACAGTCCCAGTGGCTCCTTCTTCCAAGGGGGCGGGGGTCCATCCTATGAAGGAAACTTCGAGTGGTACTTTGACAAGGAAGAGCTTTTTCTACCCTCATGAGTCTTCCAGGGTACCCAGATTCTTCTTCAATCCTGTGCTCATCTGGCCTCCTAGGTCCTTTGGGGTGATATAACCTTTTAAAGAAAGCAGTAGGTTATTCTACATTATTGTACTGTCCTGTAAATGACACAAGAAATTACTTCCTAACCTTTTCATTACAGGTTCCCCACGTGGGGGGATCTTCACACAGAATTGTATATCTAGTCTAAAGAAAGCATTCTGAAACTGTTCATAACTAACCTGCCTTTCTCTTGTATTTTATGCTGATACACCTCAATTAAGAATTCACATGCCTATTTAAAACTGTCAGCAGTTAGTGCATCTATTACTGAATTTCAGTATTGTGTGGTACCACATAGCGTGTATATATTTGTCATTCTTTGATTAAGTATTTCCAAGTACAAAGTGTTATTATTTAAATGACATATATTCCAGAATCTTATTTTATACAAAGAATCTGTGTTATCAACTAACATAGTGTGTGGACATTCTATGAGACAGTACAACCAATTCACCTTTGGCATAGCCCCGCGTGGGCGGCCGGTTGTCAGTCTTAGACAATCTCCTAGGGGGTGTGAATCACTATGCCCCCCTGCTCTTGTATCTCAGGGCCTTTGTGCACTGTGTTACTCCTAGATTACTCCAAGGACACACACTAACATAAGACACAAAGAAAACACATAAAACAATTCAACAATAGAAACACTTTTATACATACATACCAATGCATGATGCAAACACTACTATAATGCAAATCTCAAATTTGCACCTTTCATGCTTTTGGTGCAAATCTACTAGCAATGCAATAACTATACACCTTACAGGCTTCTAATGCAAGCAATCTAAAAGCCTCTCCATTCTACACCAGTCCTCTCCATTCCACACCATTCTAAACACTCTCTCTCTAAGACAAACCCTGTCTGATTACCCCATCTATCATGTCAGCCAAAGCTCTGAGTGAGAGTCTGTTCTTATTCCCCATGCACATGTTTTATTCAGCAATACTCTCTTTTTTTCTGTTTTGCTCTGTCTCTCCTCTCCTGCTAACTCGGCAACAAGCCAGTCAGTCAGGGCCAGGCCTGTCTCTGCTAGATCCCTGCCAGGTCGATCTCATCAGCTCGGCTCAGAATGTTTCCTCATATGCATATCAGCCAAAACTGCTTCCCGAAGTACATCCAATCACTCCCAAACGCCTCCCTAAGTCATCTCTCCATCTCTCAGAGTGTCAGTGTGTCATCCCAACTCCAACTAGCATCTCAAACTACCATCTCCCCCTCTCCTCAGAGAGCAGACCAGCAGAAAGCAGCTACTACCTCAAATCGCAGAGCCTCACCTCTCATTATACTGTTCAATGACGTATGTATATCCATGGTTACACTCGTTCTCTCTCTGCTAAAATGCCTCTCTTACTGTCTTTCAGCATTTATAAACCTGAGCAGTGCCTAAATGTCTGTGATGCATGTCTTGTACTTTTCAATCACTGCGTGTTCTGGTCATTGTGACATTTGCCATCATATCTATACCATATCTATGCCATGGCCTGCTTCTGCCTGCCTGCGGTCCATTTTACCATCTCCTCATATTTCTCCATTCAAATCCCTCTCTTCTTGTGCATGTCTCCACGTGCGAAGCTCCTCTCCATCCATGCCACTGCCCACCCCCACCTTCTCTCTGTCTGCGAAGCACCACCCCAGGCTGATAAGGCCAGCATCCCTCTCCACTCAGACAAGGATCGTGTTATCTCTGCCAAGCAAACTGTTGACGCATACTTGTACACTGTAACTCATAACAACTTCTACGTACTCCGCAGCACTTTTGTGTGTCTCATTGGAATGGCTTCATGCTTTCTCTATTCTGAAATGTAGTGCCTAACACATGCATTCATACCAAGCACTAAACTCAAAGCTCAATGCATATTCTAAGTGCACACTTAATGCGTGTCTCTCTACATGCATACATATTACATAACAACATATATCTGCAAATATAATGTGTCTCTACAAATATAACATGTGTCTCTACATGGCACTTAAAATATAATAAGCCTCATTCTATAGCAAATTGCAAATGCTCACAAAGTGGCAGACTAATGTGGATAGTCTAATGTCACTACTTCATATCACTACTACATAACATGTGGTGTACCTCAAGGATCTTGTGTGTTACCTACCCTTTACAATGTATTCACAAAGCCCCTCTTTGATGAAATGGATCATCTGGGTATCGCCTACACGAATTACGCAGACGATACCCAGATCCTCCTTCTGCTTTCAGGAGACTATGTCAAGGATCTAGCCCTAGTGAATAAAATCTACAGCATCGTTCAGGCATGGATGGCCACACACGGCTTATGCCTGAACAATGACAAAACTGAGCTCATTATCCTAGGCACCCCGACATACCTATCCAAACTCAGCCCTGACTATGCCAATTTCATTATCGATGGGAATAACATAAAAGTAGCTAAGGAAGTGAAGACCCTAGGCTTTTACCTAGATGCCACCTTGAACTTTGCTAAACAAGTTAACTAGCCTCAGCTACTGCATACACGCTCAAACTTAGCAGAGCTAGCAAACAATTCCTCTCTACAGACAGTTGCATCACGCTTGCCAGAGCCCTTATACTTTCCAAATTGGATTATTGTAATGGACTATACATTGGGGCTAATAAACAGACATCCATAAAATCCAGGTCCTCCAGAATAATGCCTTGAGAGCAGCTCTCAAGATTAACAGAAATGAGCATATATCTTCGGTAAGAAGAGAATACAAATTGCTATCCACTTCTGATAAAATTCAACTCAAAATTGCCTCCCTTACCCACAAGTGCCTCAACAACAAAGCACCACACTACCTCAAGGATAGGCTACATATAAGAACCTCGACCAGACCCACAAGAACAGCGAACGCAAACTGCCTACAAGTCCCGCGATTGAAACTCGCTACTATAGGAGGACACAGCTTCCCAGTCAAGGCTGCGCAGCTGTGGAACTCCCTACCCCATGGCATTAGAGAAGCCCAGCCCTTTGTGAAATTCAGACAGAACTTGACCAATTGGTTGAGAGCTAATGACACCTAACTTCCCTGACATGCTTGTATCCGCTGACACACTAACCTAAATTTCTACTTGCACCCCATTACCAGGCTATTTGAATCTGCCTCTTTCTTCCTGCAATGGAATGTTCCTGGTGCCTGTATATTATTACTGCGTATATTATTATTTTATATTCCTCTCAAGAATACCTGCACCTGTAAAACTTTGTTTCTGGACCTAGATCCTGCCTTGTACATATCTGCCTACTGTAATTTGTCTGATGTCCCTGTACTGTCCTACTTACCATGTACCTGCAATTAAGTTGAGCATATTCCTGTCTTGTGCGCCCTGACGCCCCAGGGTCTGGCCCGCTCTATAAATAATAAACTAAACTAAACTAAACTAAACTACTAATCAGAATGTATGATGGATAACTAAACAGGATGCAATGATGGATAACTAATCCCTAAATGGATAATGATTCTCTAACAATGGGTAATGATTCTGTAATAATGGGCAATGATTGCATAATAATGGGTAATGATTCTATAATGATAACAAACCAGGCTTCTCCATACTATCGGGCTTCACAATTCCTTTGTGGGGGCTTGGGGACTCACTGTACTGAAGAAAATGCCTGCACCACCTCTTGAAAGGTTATGCCTGGATGCTCAGCCATTGCTACCACATTGAGAGTCCTGGCTCAAGTGTTCTTTTCCTTTACCCTACCATATAGAGGGCAGAAGTACAGATACCCCCCTCCAGTCTTTATTCTGGTGGTACAGAGTTGATATCACTGGTTTTAAGGTGCTGTGTTCAACCTAGCTACTACAAAATATACACACATCTTTATTGTCTTTATAGTCAGGTACAACGTGCTCGCCCTGGAAGCAAGATGACGCAGAGCACCACATTTATGATCCCCAAGTCCGTACTTAGACAACTCTGGGTATTAAGCGTGTTATTAATAACCGATCATATCATATCATATCATATTGAATTAAAGTTTTAGATGTGTATACTGTAACTACAGTACAAACAATGGAGACTATTGCAAATGGTAAATTGACCAGGATGAGTTTAGAGGATCCTTGTGGAATGAGAGAAATAGATTTTGAAGATAAATCTAAGGCAGAGCGTATTGCTGCCCTATTGGATTTCCAGGCAGATTGTGATGTTCATGATGAAAATGCGGGGAGGGTTCTGATGGGATCCTTAACCCTGTGGAAGTCATAGATGTAGCCACTGGGATTGCGACTGGGATTTCTACCTCTCCTGTCACTTCTATTCCAAAATGTAACTTTGTTTCTCAGAGAAGTGCCCTGGAACTTGAGTTATGAATGATGAAGTTGGCCTTTTAATATAAAAGGTTAGAGACTGAAGCTGAGTAGAAGAAAAACCGATATCTTGAACTCAAAACCAGAGACACTGAATGTCAGAGAGTTCTGCTAGAGGAAGCTAGGGTAGGGACTTCTGCCAAACCAGTTGAACATTTCAGCTCTCCAGAAACCAAGTTTATGAAAACCTTTGTTGTTTTCTATGTGGAGGGTTCTAATATACTCCAATGGATAGGAGAATTTGAGATAGCATTTGGTATCCATGATATTGGCCATAGAGACTGGGCTAAGTGTTTGTTAAGTGGAGTACCTCGGACTGGTTATGACTGTATTCTGAAACTGAGTGAGGAAGAAAGAAGCCGAAATGAGTGTATGAAAGCTGATTTCCAAGACACCTGCCCAGTACCTTAAGAGGTTCAGGGATTATAAGAAAAGAGAGACTATGCCTTGGGTTGACTGAGTGAGTGATACACATATGAATATGATGGGATGACTTGATGGTTACAAAGCCAAGTGTTTTGTTGAATTGGCTCACCTCCTGTATTTTTTTTAAATGTTTCTGAGGCTTGTTCACCAGAGCTGTGTCAGTACATTGCTGACCAGAATATCTTGGTTCTTTTAAAGTTGGCCACGTTGGTTGATAGATGGGTCTCCCACAGGGTGTCCCCAAAGGATCCCAGTGGGAAGGACAAGGACAAAGAGAAAGGGACACCTCAGAAGGCTGAGGAGTCCAAAAAGCAGCCACATTCAAATAAACCTAAACATTCTCCCTTTAAGGTCTAAAGATATGGTGGGTATAAGTCTCATGTGGGTGAGAGTAAGAGTAGTGGTGCTCCTGCTGCAAAGCAGGCTCCCAGTGTATCCAATTCAGTTTACCACATACCTGGCACCTGTTTGGACTGTCTGGCCTTGGACCACAGAAAGGGTGACCCCAAGTTGGTGTCCAGACTGTCCGCCTGACCTACGCTTACTCTTTGCTTGAGGTGTCCACCCTTCCTCTCCACAAATCAACTTTGGTGTTCCTGTAGATATTTCCTTAGTGTCCGCTGGGGCCTGGGACCAGTACTCAGATGTACTGGCTACTATCCCACAGAAAACTAGAATATTATTTTAGAACTGTTCTTAGTAATAGCCAGCCTTCTACTGGTTTGAGAGACACTGGGGCTAGCATGACAGTTGTGAACAGGAACCTGCCCAGGCCAGATGACTATAAATGTGCGGCTCTGAGAACCACCAGATTAGCTGGTGGGCCTCCCAAAGCTTATTGAGCCCTATTCTCCATTTAGATTGATGACAAGACAGCAAATGTACCTGCCAACATTTTCTTGGGGAATTAAATAGTATAGATTGGGTACATTTTTGATGGGTTACCCCTGACTGCTGCTGCAGTCACGAGGTAACAGGTCAAACAGGGTCTGACTGATATACAGTTACCCAAGTCAAAGGGGAAACCCAAGGCTAAGAAGAAGAGTAGGGAGACCAGCTCTGTAAAGGGGCTCCTTCTCGTCCAGCTGTTTCAGCAACACTCACTGTGGTCCCGCTCCTGATGGACTGGGCCCAGTGGTGACCCTTGACTCCATTCTTTAGGGAGAAGAGCCAGAGGACCAACCTCAGGGGGAGGTGCTCACCCCAGAGGATCACCCAGACATCCTGTGCTTGTTGGCTGAAGCTGGGCCCTCTAAAGTGGATTATTGTAAGGGCCAAAGAGAGTGCCAATCTCTTGAGGGTTTAAGAAAACAGGCCCATACCCAGGCACAAGGTGAAGTACCTAGGTATTTTAAGATTTGTTGGTAGGGTGAGCTCCTTTACAGTGAGCCCACTCAGCCTAAAACTGGTGCAGGCAAGAGGTTGGTTCTAGCGAATTTATACAGGCCCTTCCTTCTGCAGTTGTCACATGAAGTGCCCTTAGCTGGTTATCTTAGGACCAAGAAGACAAAGCAAAGTGTCTCAGCCCACTTGTATTGGCCCAGAACAGGAGTAGAAGTGCAAGCCCACTGCAGGACCTGTCCCATCTGTCAGTTATCTGGCAAGACTGGAGGTAGTGTCATTGCCCCTGCTGCAGCCTTTGCCAGTGGTTGTCACACCATTTGAGAGGGTGGCAATCAACATTGCTGGTCCTCTAGACCCTCGCACATCAGGTGGACACAGGTTCATCCTGGTACTGGTAGATCATGCCACCAGGTACACTGAGGCTATACCCCTTTGGACCATAATATCCAATGTGTTTGCCAGGGCTTTCCTGGGTATTTTTACCAGGGTTAGATTTCCTAAAGAGGGTATCTCTGACAGAGGAACCAACTTCATGTTTACTTATATGCAAGCTATCTGGCAGGAATGTGGTATAACTTATACGTTCTCCACCTCCTACCGTCCTGAGACCAATTGTCTATTTTTATTTGTTTGTTTATAATGCGTCGAAAGCCCATGGGCATCGGGGCACAGGACATAAACACAAAAAGACAAACATCAATGTAATAGACAGGCAGTCAAGTGATTATATGATTAAAGAGAAGGATTACTTGAAAAGCAGAGTTTTCAATGTTTTCCTGGGCCTCTTTATAAGGCCGCCGGAAAGCAGAGTTGTCATGGAAGCTGGCACCATTAGAAACAGTGCTGGTTCTTCCGAGTCCCCAATCCCATGGAGTCCTATGGGACTCCACATGAATGGGGACTAACATTTTTCACTGCCTGATATCCCTGACCTCTGGGATGTCCCAGTGGCACTGGGATATCAGGCAGCGGGAACAGTTTTTCAATTCGGCAGCAAGCAGTCTGGAGGACCGGCGATTTACCACTGGACTCATAATAATGCCCTTAGTTCTGTTTCTACTGTCAGAATGGTAGGAAGCGAGTTCCAGAGTGTTGCTGCTTTTACCGGGAAGGATTTTGCTATATCATTTACGCATTTGTGATTCTGGCAAACAATCTGTTTTTATTTGCTGAGCGCAGCGCTCTAGTTGAACAGTAGTGAGGTATCTGTGATTTGAGATAGCCAGGAGCAGTTCTGTGCATGCATTTGTGAACCAAAGTTCCTACTTTAAAGTTGATCAATTCTTGAATTGGCAGCCATCATAAGTTCTTCCTGTGGTGGGAGATGTGTTTCCGTCTAGAAAATGTGTAAACAATGCATACAGTGTTGTTTTACAGCACTTGACACTTCCTGAGATTGTAAATTGTTGCTCCAATCAGTAGCGAATTACAGTAATCGAGCCTCGAAAGAATAGTGGCTCTAGCAATTAATCTGCTGTCGTCTGTGGTGATATATGGGCAAATATGTTTGGGAAGGCAGAGGGAGTAATTACTGTTCTCAGTCAACTGACTGATGTAGGCATCAGAATTCAATGAAGCCTCCAGCTGAATACACAATGTGTTCACCTTATTCTGAACAAGAATGATGTTGATTCCTATTTGAAAACTTGTGTAATCATTGCTAATTTTGCAAACTTTAATCCAAAGATCAGGAGCTCTTTCCTATTTCTGTTAAGGCAGAGCCAATTAAATGACATCCAGGCTTCAATTTGTTGGTATATGTGTGACAGAGTTGCAGAATCAGTAGTCTGTTCACCAGTAATTTCTCTTATTAACTCAGTGTCATCCGCGTAATATGTAAAGAAAACCCTCTGATCGTCAAGGGGGGAATAAAGAGGCCTGATATATAGTTTGAAAAGTATAGGTGACAGACTTGCCCCTGAGGAACCCCACACCATATTGGAGATGTAGTTGAACAGGCCAGGCCCCACTGTATTCTGGAATCATGATGTGATAAGAAGGAGTGAAACCAGTTGACGGCCTCGCCCGAGCAGTGTAGCAGGTAACAAAGTGATTGTTGGAGAAGGCCGTGATCCACCAAATCAAAGGCTGCTGACAGGGTCAATATGGCCAGGTGCCTCACTTTCTCTTCCTCTGTAATATTAAGCATATGTGACTGGAGATACACTTAAGCCGTTTCTGTGATGTATTTAGGCAGGAAGCCTTACACTCTACAAAGAAGAATGCTGATAGCTTCAATACACGATCGGAATTGCAGGTACACTACTTTGTCTAGAATCCTCAGGAGAAAATTACAGTTGGTAATGGGTCTTAGAATTTTAGGATCGTTGGGATTTTAGTTTAGGCTTTTTATGATTTTTAGGTAGTGGAGTAACAAAAATCTTTTTGATGGATTTAGGAACCTTACAATCCCTGAACAAGGCATTTACAAACCTTCTGAGAAATGGGGCACAGAGCCCCTTGTGTTGTAGAATGATTTTTGATTAGAGAGTATTTTCTGAACAAGCAGTAGGCCTCATGGGCATTAGCATTTTTTCAATTTCGGGTATAGATATTTCAGAGAGAGAAAAAGAGAATTGATTTGGAGAGTTGCTAACCAGTATGCTTAAAGTTGTAAGAACTGTCAGTCGGGGGCAGAATTATTTCTTTATTTTTCTCTCTAGCATTGATGGTTTTTGCTTCAAAGGCGGTCTGTACTGCTATGGAGTCTAATTTAGAGGGTATATAGTGAATTAGGAGAGCATTGGTTTTTCAAGAAGTCTGAGTGTTTCAAAAAGTTTTCTGGAGCAATTGTCTGCTTGTTTAATTTCAAAGTTGTGGAAGTGATTTTAACTTTCCACAACTTTATTTGTATAACTTTTGTCTGCCTTTTTCCATGCTTCTTTATTTTCTTCCAATTGGTGTTTTAACCAGCCTAGTTCCAGTATCTGCTTATCCCTTTTTTGAGCACGTCATTCTAGGCTTAACCATTGTTCTGCCCGGGTTGTCTCTAACCATTCTGGTTGTGATAGAGGCTGCCTTATAAAGCATCTACCTTAGATGTCTTTCATATGGGCGGACCAAGTGTTCTCCCAAGTCAGTATTTGAAGTTTCAGTCATGAGGATGTTGAGGCAATGTGATAGTTCTTTAGAATCTATCTTTTTCACGTTTCACCTGGTAACTAATTTAGGTGGGTTAGGAAGTTTGGCGTAGCCTTCTGGGAGCTGTATAGGAAATTCAATGATATGGTTATCAGACAAGATGCATTGTCACGTATGATTGATCTTGACTGTGAGATTTCTGTTGGTCACCCAATCAAGAATGGGTTTTTGCCTGTGGTAGGTCCATTATTCAGAACTTGAAAGCTTATGTTGTTCAAAGCTCTCTCTTGTTCAATAGCTTATCTGTCTGATTGTTCACCCTTCTATTGATCAACATCATCTAGAAAGATTGTCACACGATTGGGGCCCTCTAAGGGGTTAAGGATTTGAATGATTTCTTAATTGAAATTGGGCACTGTTGAAGGTGGCCGGGAGATCAAAACTAAGTTTAAGCAGTTATTGGGGTTTGGAATCAATTTGACACGCAGGATTCGACAAGCAATATGGGATTTGTTTGTGCAATCATTGCTACACCACCTCCTAGTCCTGTTTCCCTATTCTTACATAACATTGAGTAACCATGGGGCTGCTAGGTTAATTGCTGGGCCACTAGTATCCCCATCCACGTTTCAGCCAGGCATAGGATCTCTGAATTTATGTCTGTTATTAGATCATGTATATCACAAGCGTGATTATTCAAAGATCTGGTGTTAAGGAGTGCTATTGTTAGAGTGGTTCTTGCGTTGTTTTTTTAAAAAAATTCAATTTTATTGGTTTTGTAAAAGTTCGACAATCAATTACATGCAAATTCCATCGCTGAGTCGAAAAAAAAAAAGAATGTTCACAGCAAATAACATTTTCATATAAAGCGTGTAAAGTCTCTTGGAATCAAATAATTAACCAATAACGTCAACAAAACCCACTTTCTTTACCCCGCCCCCCTCCCTCCTTCACATGTCGCCGTCCGGGGATTGAAAACAACTTTAAACATTGCCAAAGAACCGCTATTATACTCATGACATAAGGCAAGTGTGCGCAGCATAACCCAAAACTCTGGCATAGCAGACTCCATCAGCCATTGACTAAATTGACACGAAATTCAACAGTGTTTTGCACACATTCTTTTCACGACATATGTAGCACGAAATTCAGACCATGCATTCTCGACATTGGTACGATCTCTGTGTAAGGCTGTAGTCAGGCATTTCATTCTGTAAATGCTCAGAGCAACACCTATCCATTCAGTCTTGCTAGGGAGTGTGGCTCTTTACCATACCATGGTAAGACAGGTTCGTGCAGCCATCAACAGACCTTGTACCATTTTGGGTGCTTTCATGATCGTGTCCTTCGTTTCAATCAAGCCAAATAAAATCACCAGTGGCTGTTTCTCTCTTTCATCATCATCTAGGTCCCTGATCCAGCTAAGAACCTCTGACCAGTAGGCTTGGACCACTGCACATCCCCACCACATATGCCAATAATCAGCCCGCTTTCCGCAGCCCCTCCAGCAGTATGGGCTTACTCCTTGATACATTTTGGCAAGCCGGATTGGGTCGTATTGCCATCTATACATTAACTTGATGGCATGTAGTTTATACTGGCAAGATATAGATGATTTCGCCGTTCGTCTGAATATTTGAAGCCATAACTTTTGTGAGATTTGCTTGCCCATATCCGATTCCCATCTGCAATTGAGTGTCAGGGAGGGTGTAATATCGACCTCAATCAATGCCAGGTACATTGCACTTATCAAACCTCTAGAGCCCGTGCATGTGTCAAGAATTCTTTCGAATGGGGTAAGGTCCCTCTGTAATTGTTCTTTCCATATCGGCCTTGTCATTACCCCCTTGAGTCTCATGTACAGGAAAACCGAGAGCGGGCCTATGCCAAGTGCCTCCTGAAGCTCCTGAATGGTTATAAAAGAGCCATTTCTCCATAGTTGACTTGCCCTTTCAGCCCCGCCTGGTACCAGGTCTCAAAGCTTCCTGGTTCCGGGATTGCATCTCGGATCCCCGGCGACCATAGGTGACCCAGATGAGAGGGCCATGTCGTAACTCCAACCATTTTCTTGCCTGGCTTCCATATTGTCCATATTGTACCTATAATGGGGTGAGATTTGATGCTATTACGTAATTGGGGCCCAGGCACCCATAGCCATTCACTCAAAATAAAGGGACAGAGGTGATAGTTATCCAGGGCTATCCACTGTGGTTCTGACTGCTGCCTGACATGTGGAACAAGGACCCGGAGTTGGGCCGCCCTATAATATGTTTCTATGTCTGGAAGGCCTACCCCTGCATTATCTTTTCGAAGCTGGAGCAAGGATCTTGGGATTCTAGGCTTTTGGCTTTGCCACAAGAAGGCTAGTAGCGATTTTCTCGTGTCCGTGAAATATTCTGGGGGCATTTTGATGGGAAGCATTTGAAACAAATATATATCTTCGGGAGGATAACCATTTTTATGGCATTTAGATGGCCAGAGATGGTGAGCTTGGACCATCTTTGGAAATCTGTTTGAAGGGCAAGAGACAATGGTGGGAAGTTGGCTTCATATAGGGATCCTAGGTCACGAGTAACATTAATGCCCAAGTATCGGAGCGTGGTGAGGCTGACTTTTACTCCTAGGGGGGAAAAGCGTTCGGCCTCAGAGTCTCTACTTTTGTCAATTGGGAGGAGGACAGATTTCGCAGTGTTCATTTTCAGGCTGGTCAACTGACCATATTCTTCAATTATGCCGAGCGCGACCAGGACCGAGTCTAAGGGGTCAGTTAAGTGTAATAAGATATCATCGGCATATAGGGCCAGTTTGTATTCTCGTTCACCTACTGCGATACCTTTTTTATTTTTTTTAAATTTGACTTTTATTGTTTTTAACAATGAATATGAACATACAGGTGGTTATACATTGTGCATAGCGAACTTCTTCAGTAGAAACTCCGTGTCCATCTTAACAACAGTTATCAACATTAACGCTCGATATTCCAGGAGAAGGCAGAAAGTAGAAAGAAAAAGAGAATAAAGAAGAGAAAAGAAAAAAAAAACCCTTCCCTCCCCCCTTCCCACCCCACTCCCTATCCCCATGTCTCCTGTCCGCTTCCTTCGGGGCATTGGCATTCTGAGTCGTAGTGGGCTACGTGACGCGCATCTTGGAACATCCAACGATCATTGTTCTCCTGTGTGGTCTATGACACGCAAGGGTTGTCAGCATGGGGTCTTTCAGTTTTCAGTGATTGGTAGCATGGATCGGGAGCAGTTTCCCTGCTGAGTCGAGTCTTCCATGGTCGGGCGCGAGATGTATTTAGTTATGAAATCGAACCAGAGTTCCTCCTGTCGCGCAGCTCTGTCATGTAATATTGCTGTTACTTTCTCCATAGTGTAAATATTTGTAGCAATCTGTATCCAGTCCCTCTTAATAGGTAGGCAGGGAGCTTTCCATTTTATCACAAGGGCAGCTCTCGCCGCAAGCAAGAGGGGGGATATCAGACCTTTCACTCTTGTCATTTCGTCGTCTTCTTCTTCGAGGCCAAACAGGATCAGGAGGGGTGACAGTTCTCTATTTATGCCTTCCAGTTGTTTGATCCATCCCAGGACCTCCTGCCAGTAGATGCGGACCTTGGGGCAGGCCCACCACATGTGCTAGTAGTCGGCGTTCATCCCACAATGTCGCCAGCATCTCGGGCTGGAGGTCTGGAACATTTTGGACAGTCTTTGTGGGTCGTATTGCCATCTATGTAGTAATTTTATAGCGTGCAATTTATATTGGGCCGCAATTGATATTTTGGATGGTGTTTCACATATTTTATTCCAGGCTCGCTGGTCGAACTCTCTGGCAAAGTCTCGTTCCCATTTTGCTTTTAGACGATGGTTGGGTGCATTGTCTTTGGTGATTAGGGCTCTGTACATTCTCGCTATGAGGCATTTGGAGGTAGTAGTTGTGTCTAGGATCGTCTCAAAGGGTGTTAGTTCTCTCTGCGTGGTTTCCTTCCATTCTTTTCTGGATATGACGCCTTTCAGACGTAGGTACAGGAAAACTGGTATCGGGCGGATTTGGAGGGCCTCCTCGAGTTCCGTTATCGAAATGAATTTCCCCTTTCTCCACAGCTGTCCGACCCTCTCAAGGCCGGCATCAAACCAAGATTGGTATCTGGCATGTTCCGGGATTTCCTCTCTGATTCCCGGGGACCAAAGATGGCTCAGTGGCGAAGGCCACGTGGTAACTCCTGACATTGCTCTTCCCTTCCTCCATATGTTCCACAACGTGCTTAGTATCGGGTGGTTGCGCAGTTTCCTCGATAGCTTCGTTCTGGGGACCCATAACCACTCTGCCAGAGTCACGTTGTATAGAACGTTGTTGTCTAGGTGGACCCATTGGAGGTCTTTCCTTTCTCGGAGATGTGGGATTAAGATCCTGAGCTGTGTGGCCTGATAATAGCATTCTATGTCCGGTAAGCCAACCCCGCCTAGCTCATTCGGTAGTATTAGGACCTCGTAGGAGATTCTGGGTTTCTTTCCGTTCCACAAGAAGTGTAGGATGGCTTTTCTGACTTGCTTGAAAAAGTGATCCGGAATTGTGATAGGCAGGACCTGAAAGGGGTAGAGAAACCGTGGGAGGGACACCATTTTGATCGCATTCAGGCGTCCCATCCAGGATATCGTTAGCGGTTTCCATTTCTTGAGATCGGCCTTGAGAGCCTCGAGGAGGTGGGGAAAGTTGGCTTCGTAGAGGCCGTCGAGGTGTCGCGTCAGGTTGATTCCCAAATATCTTAATGTCGGGCCTCCGACGATCAGCCCGAGTTGCGCAAGGGTGTTCCGGTGTTCCGACGATGGTTCATGGAGTGGAAAAAGAGTAGATTTGGATTTGTTGATTTTAAATCCCGAGAGCGCGCCGCACTCCTCTATTAGCTGGATCGCTCTCGGAACGGAAGACGTTGGGTTTGACAGGTGGAGCAGAATGTCGTCCGCATACAAGGCTAGTTTATATTCTTTACCATTCACCTGGATTCCCTCCACTGCGGGATCAGCTCGTAGCATCACGGCGAGAGGTTCTAAGGACAGTGCGAACAGTATCGCCGATAGGGGGCAACCTTGTCTTGTACCCCTGTTGAGGGGGAACCATCGGGAGAATTGAGCGTTCGCCGAGACCGATGCTCTTGGAGACTTATAGATTGCTTTGATTCCTCGTCGGAGTGTGGGGCCTATGCCCATCTTTTGCAATGTGGCCTCGAGGAAGTGCCAGTCGACTCTATCGAATGCCTTCTCGGCATCAATTGAGAGTAGCGTTGGATTGTTCTGTGAAGTTTGGGCCTCATGGATTAAGTGCAGGGTTTTCCGGGTGGAGTCTGCTCCTTGTCTGCCTAAAATGAAGCCAACCTGGTCATTGTGGATTATTGCCGGCATATATGACTCCAGTCTTGCAGCCAGGATTCTCGTATAGATTTTGGCGTCAATGTTTAATAGAGATATAGGGCGGTAGGAGGCGCACAGCTTTGGGTCCTTACCCTCCTTGGGGATGACGGTTATCAGCGCCTCGGAGAAGGAGTCGGGTGCCTCGCCGGAGTATAGGATGTTGTTGAATAGGAGAACCATGAATGGGAGAAGGGCATCTTTAAAAGTTTTATAGAACCCTGCCGTGTATCCATCGTTTCCGGGGGCTTTCCCTGTTGGGAGTCTTTTGATAGCTTCTTCAATTTCCTCTCCTGTTATGGGGGCTTCCAATGTGAGTGCACTATCCGTTGGGAGGGTGGGCAAGGGTGCTCGCTCTAGGTATTCATTTATGGCTCCCGTGTGCAAGGGGGGGCTCGCTGAATATAATTTTTCGTAAAATTCGGCAAAAGCTTCAGGGACACTGGGAGAAGTTGGCTCGTCAGAGTTCTCTTCTGTTTGAATCGTGGGGACCCACCTCTCTTGGCGTTGGCCTCGTAGTCTTGCGGCAAGCAGGGCGCCCGCTTTGTCCCCATGTTCATAGTGCTTCTGCTTCAGGTGCTGTAGTTTACGCGCTACGCTTCCCGCCTCTAGTTGTCTTAATTCCTCTCTCTTATCGTTGGCCTCTTTAATCTTTTGTGGTCTATCCTGATCAGCCGTTTGTGCCATGTGGTCCAGTTGTGTGATTTCATTCCGGATCCTGTTCTCAATTAGTTGTCTTTCTCTTTTTTTGGCTGCTCCTTCTCGGATAAGTAGTCCTCTCCAGGTCGCCTTGCCTGCCTCCCAAACTGTGTTCATAGAGGTTTCCCCTGTGTTGTTGATCTCAAAGTATCGGGTAATGTCCTGTTCCAGTTCCTCACGAAAGGTGGGATCCTTAAAGAGGGTTTCATTACAGCGCCATTTGGAGCATCTTCGGGGCAGGGCCATTTGGTCGAGAGTGACCGTGACCATATCATGGTCCGACCAGGAGACCGGGTTTATGACAGCTTCAGTCATCGCCGTGATGAGGTCTGTGGTCAGATACACATAGTCTATTCTGGAGAAGGTTGCATGTGGTGCCGAGAAAAAGGTAAAGCCAGTACGGTTGGGGTTGGCATGCCTCCATGCATCGGTGAGGTTGTAGGCGGTCATCATGTCTGCGGCTAGTGGGCGTCTGGGACCAACGAGTGGAGATGTAGAGAGGCGACCTGATTGTCTATCCTGTTCCGGGTCCATCCACATGTTCAGATCACCTCCAATAATTACTTCGCCTTCTGCTTCGCACATGATTTTAGGTATTATCCTCTGGAGGAATCTGTCTTGGCCTGTATTGGGGGCGTATATTGCCACAAGGGTAACAACCGTGCCCTGTATGCTGCCCACCAGGGCTATTGCTCTACCACTGACGTCCATCCATGACTTTAAGAGTTCAAATTGGATCTTTCTGTTGATTAGTACGCCAACTCCTGCCTTCTTCAGCGGGCCAGAGCCCCAATATTCCGATCCCAGCTTGGCATAGAGAATCTTCCTCTCCTCCCCTCTGCTATATCGAGTTTCTTGTAAGAAAAGAATGTCTAGTTCAGCCCTCTTGAATTCTCTCAGCACCAGTGACCTTTTGGTGGGGGAATTAAGGCCCTTAACATTGAGCGTGCCAATTTTGAGCTTACCCTGCGTGTCATTTGGTTTATCATGTCTGTGTGACATCAGTGCGTCCGTGGAGTTTCTTCGCATCGTCGTGGAGCCCATTGTACGAAATTGCCATATTGGAAGTAGCATTGTGTGTGCCTCTATCTGACAGAGGCTTTGTCTGGGACTGTGTCATTCCCCGTTTCCCTCCCCCCTCCCGTCCCCGTAGGGTATTGGACTGCATACCCATCACCCTCTGGACTATCGCGTCGATCTTTAATTCTACGATGAGGGTTTGTGACTGTCCGTGGTGGCGTCCGAGTTGGACCGGATGTGAACAACCGGTCTTCTGTCGGACCACCAGTGAGGGTCGTAACCGTACGACCCCGTAAACTAATAGTATCAAGGTAACATTTTTGAGCCCCCACCCCCCTGCTCATGAAATCACTTATCAAACAACAGTGTGTCAAACAACAAGGATTCCCACTTCAAGGTAACATATTCTATGATACATGCGGTTTCGGGAGTGATCCTTCCTCGGTATCTCCTTTTGGTGGACTGGCAGTTCCCACCTCGTGTGGTGGAACCGCGGACTAAGGGGTGCCATGATCCATTATGTAAGTGGGTTCCCTGCCAGGATCATGAAGTCCTGAGTCGGCAGAATGTAGAGTTTGAAGTGACTATGTCATTGGTTGTGTTCAGGTGTGTCGTTGGGCCGCCTGTACTTTCTGGAGCCTTTCACACGTTTTCTTCTCGGGCCCTGAAGTTCCCAGCGTGATCTGTCCTGCTTTAGTGCTCCCTGAGTGCCCCCCTCCGGGGTCTGTCCGAGGAGGTCGGCAATACATTCTCGAATTTCCTCTTCAGAGCGTAGTAGGAACTTTCTGGTTCCATGTTCAAACGCGAGGGAGAAGGGGTATCCCCACCTGTATCTCGTGCCCTGCTCTTTTAGCCATCTCGTGAGGGGGCCGCATAAGCGACGCAATGCCAGTGTCAGTGATGAGAGGTCCTGGTAAATAGTAATCTGGGCTCCCCCGAGGGTAAGAGTGCCTCCAGACCTGGCCTTGGCGAGTATCTTCGTTCTGTCCTGATATCTATGGAATCTGGCAAGGACCGATCTCGGGCCTCCTGGGGGGCCACCGGCTCTATGGATTCTCTCGGTCTTGAGTTCATCGATGTCCTCGTCCGCAGTTAGGATTTTGATGATGTCGTGTATAGTCTGCTTGAGGTCTTCCTCTGTCTCCCCTTCTTTCTCCGGGATTCCAAAAAACCGTAGGTTATTTCTTCTCTCTCTATTTTCCAAATCGTCTATCTTCAGGCGAATCTCATCCTCCTTCTTTTCTATGTTTCGTATTCTGAGCTCCATTTGGGCCTCTAGAGTGTCAATAGAGGCTTGGTTAGTCTCGACCCCTTCTAGTCTCTCCTCGATGTTGTCTATCCTTTGGGTCATCTTATCCATTTTGCCACCGAGATTGGCGCCCATGTTTCGGATTTCGGCTAAAAGGGCGGCAATATCTCCCTTGGTGGCAGCTGCACCCGTTTCGATGGTTTCTACCGACATTGTTGATCCAGGGTCAGGAGCCTGAGCTGCTGGTTTGTAGGCGTATTTGGCAAGCTTGTTCGGTATGTTCATGGATGGGTATCCAACGAGGAGGCACACGCCCCTGGGTCGGGGGCCTTACCCTCGGAACCCGTGTGTTGAAGAGCCCGTGGGGGGTATCGGAGAGTACCCGGGTGGTTGTCCTCGTGGCGGGGGTTCCTTTGGCGGGAGTGGGAGGAGGCACACGCCCTGTCTCAAGGGCTCTACCCTCCACACTGATTTATGTCCTTCGTCGGATTCAACGTCTTTTCGGGGGGTATTAGGTGTCGATAACGTCCTGTAGCCAGGCCCTGCTGGAGGTGTGTGGGCGCAGGTCTCAGGACGAGGATTTAAGGCGCAGATGCTTGGCGGGGGGCCGCGGGCCACCGTGTAATGCACTGTCCTCCAATTGTAGGGCCTCTTGTCCTGTCTCCGTTCTGCTTGTGGCCTTTTCAGAAGAGGGCACACGCCCCAGGAGTGGGGGCCCAACCTTCCGCCTCCCCTTTCGTGTGCTTGGTAAATTCGCTGCGTGGGGGGAGACCGTAGATTGCAGTTATGGATCACCAAGAGCACCAGATGTTTCCTTTCTCGCCTGCTGGTGTGCGGGTCCCCTGGTGGGAACCCGCGTTGCAGCCGGCGGGAGCGATGTTGGGGCTGCGGCACCCCCACCAACCCAGGGCCTCCGGGTGATTTGCGTGCTCCAATCAGGGGGGGGCGCCGTGGGGGGCAGGCTCTTGGCAGGTCTCCTTTGCTTGCGGGAAATTCGGGTCTCCTGCTGGTGCGGGGGGAGTCCTGGTAACGCGGATATTCTAGGCCGGGGGGGCGGAGCAAGCCCCCGCCGGGGTGGCGCAGACCGAAGCCCCCACTCCCAGCCGGGCACTTACCTCCACGAGGTCGATCCCTTGTGGCGTGGGACCGGTTGCTCGAAGAGTCCGCTCTTCGGAAGCACGGGGGGGGGCGACCCTCCACGCGATCCGGAGCGGGCCGCTGCCTCTCTCCCCGGAGCTCAGGCTCCGCGCTGGTGTTCCTCGATGAGGGCCGGGGGCGGAGTCCAGCGCCGCGGGCCGCGGCCTTCTCCCGTGTCCGCGTCTCCACCGGCGGGGGGAGGTCGATTCCTCTCGTGGTTTTCTCGCGGACCAGAGGTCCGATTTCGGCCGGGTTTTCGCTCAGGGGGTGGGGGGGCGTTTCTTGTGAGTCAGGCTGTCGTTGTTGGGTTCGGGGGGGCCAAAGTGGGGGCTCAATTCACTTATGGGGGCCCGTGGGTTAGGAGCTCACACGAAGGCTGACATTGTCCGTGCGCCCCCTGGTGGCCGATTACTGCGATACCTTTAAATCTACTATCGTGTCTATTTTTGTTTAATTTATTATTATATTACAAATAATATCGCTGACAGTGGGCAGCCCTGCCTCATCCCCCTTTCCGGGGGAAACCATCGAGAATAACCTCCGTTCACCATTACTGATGTTGTCGGGGAGGTGCACAGCGCTTGATGGCGCGGCAGAGTTTTGGTCCTAACCCGTTCAAAATCAATACCTTTTGCAGAAAATCCCATGACACCCTGTCAAAGGCCTTCTCGGCATCTAACGACAAAAAGGATGGGTTCCCTCCCATTCCCTGTGCCTCATGGAATAAGTGAAGTGTTTTTCTCATAGTGTCCGCGCCCTATCTCCCAAGAACGAAGCCAACTTGGTCAGAATGTATTAACCTAGGGAGGTGCGTTTCAAGCTGAGCCGCAATGACTCTGGCATTTACCTTAGCGTCGATATTGAGGAGAGAAATGGGGCGATAGGAGCTGCAGTATTTGGGATCTCTACCCTCCTTCGGAATGACTGCAAGGAGGGCTTGAGAGAAGGACGGAGGAGCTTGGCCTGTGTCGAAAATGTGGTTGAACAGGGATGCAAGAAAGGGGGCAATGAGAGTGGAGAATGTCTTGTAAAAACCGGGCGTGAATCCGTCATCTCCTGGGGCTTTACCTGTCTTCAAGCGCTTTATAGCTGCTACAACTTCCTCCTCTGTGACTGGCATATCTAGGGAATTGGCCTCTGTGAGTGTGAGTGTGGGGATCCGCACCTCCTTGAGGTATGTGTCTATGCATCCCACGGGAGGAGGCGGGTCACACACATATAAATCTTCATAGAAGAAGGCAAATGCTTCTTGTATGTCCTCGGGGGATGTCACTTTCGTTTCCGTGAGGGTGCCATCTGTCCTTTCGATGAGGTCAACCCATCTCTCCGCCTTCTGTGTACAGAGACGAGCCGCCAAGAGGGCATCCGCTTTGTCGCCCTTCTCATAATATTTTTGTTTGAGGTATTGTAAGGTCTGGGCTGTTTTGCCCGCGATAAGTATTTTCAACTCCTATCTGAGTTGTTTAGCTTCTGCAATATACTTGGATCTTTCAGATGGGGAGGATTGTGCCAGGTTCTGAGCCTTACAGAGCTTTTCCCTGATGCCCTTCTCTATCAAGGCACGTTCTCTTTTTTCCCCTTCCCTTATAAGCACCCCCATCCAAGTTGCCTTGGCTGCCTCCCACACGGATGTCTTCCCTACCTCCCCTGTCTCATTAGAAGCGAAGAACTGCTCGATCTCAGCTTCCAAAGCTTCCTTGAAGACCGAGTCAGCCCATAAGGAGTCATTACATCTCCATTTGGTATTCCGAGGGGCCAGGTCATTCCAGAATATATCCACCATAACCATATCATGGTCCGTCCAAGCGGAGGGGTATATAGTTGCCGCTTGCAATATGCACAAGAGGCCATCGGAGAGGAAGATGTAATCGATACGCGTGAGTGTGTCGTGTGGGGAGGGAGTGGAAAGTGAAGCCTCTGTCCGTCGGGTGCAAATGGCGCCAACTGTCCACGAGGCCATAAAGATTAAGGGTTAATTTAATGTCTGCCTCGTTCCATGTATTGGGTGGATCTGCTACGTCGGCTCTAGTTTGTCTGTCCATTAAACTGTCCATCCACCTGTTAAAATCCCCACCGAGAACCATGTGTCCCCTGGCCATGACGAAAGCCTTCTCAGTGATTTTGTGGAGGAACCTATTTTGCCCTTGGTTAGGTGCATAAAGCGTAGCAAAGGTGACTTTTTGCGCCCCATATGTTTCCCACAACTATGAGAGCCCTCCCCTACCAGTCCATCCATGTCTCAAGAATTGTCATCCGGAGGCCTTTGCGAATTAGGATCCCCACTCCCGTCTTTTTTGAGATACCTGGGCTCCAGAAGGAGGGTCCGACCCCCCGAGCTGGGATCACTCTCTCCTCACCCTTTCGATATCGCGTTTCCTAGAGGAATAGAATATCTATATTTGATCTCCTGAATTCCCTGGCGACCATGGATCTTTTTGTGGGGGAGTTCAAACCCTTGACATTGAGTGTGCAAATGCGTAACGTGTCCTTATAGAGTGTAGGTACCATCTTGAGCTTTGGGTGAGTATGTAAGCGGCCAGTTCATCTGCTTCATGGCCCGTGTCATGTTTGTTATTACAGTGTGTGGTTCATTTTCTTTGGAATGGGTCTCAGTTAATCCTTTGGAGGACAAGGACTGACCCGTCCAGTCCCCTTTATGAATCCAAATTGTGTTTTCCCGCCCCTCAGGTCTGTGCTGCGACAAAATACGCGTTTCCCATCCGCCCCACCCTCCCCTCCCCCCCGTGAACCCTCCAGTCTGACTCACCCTCACCACTTCTCTCCACCTCAGGCAGTGCCCAAACGATCAGCTTCAGCCGGATCACTCACCACAAGGTTCCTTTGCCCCAAGCGGCCTAGCATGCCAGTCTGGTGGCCAGGTTAGTGTTCCATGTCCTGTGAATTGTTCATTCTCTGGAATTTCCTGGATCCCTGGATCCGCTTGTGCCGCGGGCCCTTAGTGTGCCATTCACCTTCCTCCCTCCTCGACTCTCCAAGGGAGGGGCCCTCCTCCTGGGTACCCAACAGGTCAGTTATGCAGTCTGCAAAGTCCTTTTTTTCCGAAACCAGTTTCACTGTTGAGCTCTCCCACTCAAAGGTGAGTGAGAACGGATAACCCCACCGATACCTGGTGCCTTTGTCCTTCAGCATTTTTGTAATCGGGGAGCATTTCTTTCTCATTGCGAGCGTGAGCGATGATAGGTTTTGATAAAGCAAGATGGTTGCATCGCCCAGAGTAAGCAACGAAGCGTGTCTGACTGTTTCTAAAATCCTGGCTCTGTCCGCATAGTTGTGAAACCTAGGTAGGACCGAACGCAGACCTCCTGGCCTGCCTCCAGCTCTGTGGATGCGATCAAGTTTGGGTTCATCCACTGACTCATCTTTTAAAAGGAGCTTCAGGATGGCGTGCAGGGTCTGTTTCAGGTCTGAATCAGATTCTCCTTCCTTTTCGGATATGCCAAAGACACGTATGTTATTACGGCGTTCCCTGTTTTCAAGATCATCAACCTTTAGGCGTATTGCCTCTTCCCTGTGTTTGACTTCTGCAGTGCAGTGGTCCATCTGGGCTTCCAGCGTGTTCAGGGAGGTTTGGTTGTGTTCCACCTGTTCCAGCCTGTCCTCCATTTTGTCCATTCTTTGTGTGATTTTGTCGATTTTGCTGCCTATGGCTGCCCTCATGCTTCGCATCTCTGCGAGTAAATCAGCGACATCCGCCTTGGTTGCAGCGGCCTCAGACCCAACAACCGACATCTTGAGCTCAATGGGGGACTTCGGGGTTTCATGGGTTGGTGTGAACTTGTATTTTGCCAACCTGTCCTTATGGTCCATGTGCGGCGGGACCCCGGCGATGAGGTGGATGGGTCTCAGCAATGCGCCAGAAGTCAGCCCAGCCAGAGCGGGCGCTTGAGAAGTATGAGCTTGTGTGCTTAACGTCCGTTTTCCAATGACAAAACGTGGCGAAGGCAGGATGTTGTGTGAGAATCCAATATCCAATGGTCTCGTTCACGCGATCTAGTGACCTTCAATTTGTTCACTTTGAAATTGCTTCCTTAGATTATGGGGCGTCCTGTGTTAAGGGACATAAGGAAGATCCAGGGCGGCCTCCCAAGGAAAGGAGTCCCCATCCGCGGTCCACGCACAGCCTCTTCAGCCAACCCTCATGCACGCGGCCTAACCCAGGCCAGATGCTCAGAGTCCCCTCTTTCGGTAAGCCTCAGGATTTGAGTGGGGGTGAGGAGGGCACACGCCCTGAGAAACAGGGGCCCAGCCCTCTGCCCTCTGCTGCCTGGGGAAGCCAGCACAGGGCCCCCTCCTGTACCTTCAGTGCCCAGAGCACTGCGGTTCTTTCCACCTATGCTGGGGTTCCAGCGCAGATCCTTCAAGCCCCGCGTGAGGCGGGGAGCGAGGGCAAGCCACTGGAGGGGAGGGCAGATCTCAACGGGCACCTCAACAACCCCAGGCCTCACTCACCAGTCGATTCATCAGCCGTGTTGGAATCCAGGAGCAGCTCGAGTGAGCGGGGTGAAGAGAGCTGATGTCACGTCACCACAGGGCAGGGATGTTTCACAGACCAAGGCCAATGCTGCACGGGATCCGACGACCAGGCGGCCCTCATCCGGGCCTCACATTCACGGACCTGGGGGCCGCGGGACAGTTAGATGGGCTCTGTGGGGGGAGATGTGCGTGTACTTTAGAGTGGGCCCCAGCAGCGATGTGGATTGCAGCACTCTCCCCGGTGCCGTGCGTATCACGGCTCCGCGTGTGGAAGAGGCTCGCAGGCCCTTCCTGCCTTTGTGCTGCGTGTCACGCAGGGGGAGTTTTCTCCACGAAAAAGGCTCCGTTTCACTTTGGGTTTTCTCCGGGTGGTGCCTGGACACTTCCGATGCTGGTTTTCATCGATGATGTAGCTGATGGGGGTCTCGTGCTGGGGGCTCAACCCACTTTTTGGGACCCTTGCGCGGAGCCTACACGGAGAGTGAAACCATCTGTGCACCCCCTGGTGGCCAATTCTTGCATTGGTTTTAAGAAGAGTATTACCTTTGTTAACCAGTTCTGGTTGCTGGGAGCCTAAAGTAATTGTTTCCTTGGGTCTGTCTAGCAGTACGATCATGCCATATGTGCATGTACCAGTTTTGACCACATTTGGAGGGTTCATTTTTGATGCAGCATCTTATGGTCTGTCCATCCCTGGTGCAAGATATGTTTAAATCCTTGCTAGGATATGGAGGTAGTGCATTATTAGACCTGTGGAAGGAATGATTGGTAGCAATGTCTACTTTATGTGTCAGGGGAGCAATAGGAGAGGAGTATTCCTAAAACAGCTTAACATTTGTATTACCTGCTGAGCCCTGAGTTTTGTCCAAGGCATCAGTTTTAATTTGTTTTAGTTTGTTGACAAGAGCAATACGATTTGCTCTGAGTGCAGCCAGTGATAATGATTCACCTGCTTAATATCCAATTTTTAAAGACTATGTAGGATGTATACGCAGTAGAAAGATATGAAAGATTACCAGAGATATGTGTAATGATGGCCAGAGTATACCACTTGGACGCCGAGAACATCAATGGGCAGTGAAGACCGGCTGGCCGCACATGCTCTGGTGCTGACATGCCTGACGTTTCTGTAAATGCAACCGTTAATGTTGTGGGAAATGTAGTTCATGATCGGAGCTCAGCTCCATTGATCTAAATGAGAGATTTAATTAGACTCTCAATGGCATGATGGGTGTCCCTAAGTAGGAAATGGGATATCCTCCTACCATGCCTTCTGTTTGCTTACAGAGAAGTGCCTCAAGAGGGTGTTGGTTTCAGCACCGTTAAGCTCCTCTTTGGACATCCAGTAAAGGGGCCCTTGCCTAAGTACTAAATGGTTTGGAAGCCACCCCTCCAGATCCTCTAAAGCAAATGGGTGACTATATGTTAGGCATCAGAAGGAGGATGGCACAGATGATGGTCCAGGCAACAGCAAGCCAATAATTGGCCTTAAGGCCTCACAAGTGGATTGGACTCCTGATCAGGAGATGCGTGTGATTGATTCTACCAAGCCTCAGGCATTGGAAGACAAGTGGATTGTACCCTTCAGGATAATTTCCAAGATGGGTGAAGTCAACTATCTGGTTGACATGGGTGTTCCTGGGGCAGCCACACTTGTCTTCCATGTCAACAGGCGCACGTCTTTCAAAGGAGAGAAGAAGTCTCATGTCTCTTGCTAGCTTTAGAGCAAGAGGAGGTTAAGAGTGAGCTGCTTTCTGATTTTTTCCATAGCAAACCTCAAGATGGCTCAGTGAAGGGAGCCCATTTCTCTTTAGATCTGACACCAGAGCAGCAGAGGACTTGCGGGGCTTTTCTCCAGAAGTATGCCCCTGTGTTCTCACTGACAGCAGGCCTCTCCCCATGGTGTATGCATCATATTGGCACTGGTGCCAGTGTACCTGTCAAAAACAGATGCTACAGGATGTCAGACATTGGCCCTCATAACAACCTTGGCGGAGGACCATGGTGCTATTAGCACCATGGTCCATGCCGCTAAGGTTGCAATTCCGCCATGGTGGATGGCAGAATTACCGCCCCATTCCAAGGTGAGTGGGGCGGTAATTCCCCATTCACCAATGGCCCCTTCCCCATTCCCATTTTTGCCCCATAGGGCATAATGGGAATGGGGAAAGGCGATAATTACGGCACCGTAAATTACGGTGCCGTAATTATCGCCAAGGTCCCTTTGCGGCATGGCTTTTAACGGCTGCAAAAAGCAGCCGTTAAAAGCCATCCCGCAAAGGGAACCTTGTAATCAGGCGTTAAGGGTCGGCGCCGTTTACGGCGCCGTAAACCCCTTAACGCCTGAGTCGGAATGAGGGCCATTGTTAAGAACTGCATCCAGGCATAGGTTTCCAGGATGTTGGACTTGGTTGTTAAAGAACCCTCAACCAGCTCATGGTCCAGCCCAGTGTTCCTTGTCGCCAAGGCAAGCTCCCCGGCAGGTACCAAGGATTGGAGGTTCTGTGTGGACTACAGAGGAGTCAATCCAGATACCCATTTCTCAGGGCTGATGAGCTTGTGGACAAGATAGGTGCTTCCAAGTTTGTGAGCACCTTTGTCCTCACATCATCAGGCTATTGGCAAATAGCTCTGACTGAAGAGGCCAAGGAGAAAATGGCTTTCTCAACACTAAAAGAGCTCTACCAGTTTACGGTTATGCCTTTTGGGTTGAAGAATGCCCCTGCCACCTTCCAAAGGTTAGTCAATCATGCTCTCAGTTCCACTTGGGAAAATCATTTGACACACTTGGATAAGGTGCTGCAGGCCATGAAAAGGGCCAACCCCAACATTAAGGCAACAAAATGCCAGACAGCACAAGAAAGGTTACCTACCTTAGTCATGAGGTAGGGGTGGTTCAAATCCAATCCCTCCCATGTAAAGTACAAGCTGTATGCGACTTCTGAGACTTCCTCTACTCAAACCCAGGTGAGAGATTTGTTGGGCTTCCCTGGGTACTACAGAAACTTCATGGCAGACTATGGCACCATAGCGGCCCCTCTGAAAGCTCTGACACCACCTAAACAGCATACAATGGTTCATTGGAGTAACTAGTGTCAAAGGGTGTTTGATGCCTTGAAGGAAAGTCTATGCACAACACCTGTTTTGTGTGCCCCTGAATACAGCAAACTCTTTATTGTGCCAAAACTGGTGCCTGTGGCACTGGAATTCAAACTGTCTTGTCTCAGTTAGACGACAAAGTGAGATAACACCCCATCATTTTCATCAGTAGGCAACTCAATGATAGGGAACCTAGGTGTGCCACTGTTCAAAAGGAGTGTTTTAGCATGATATGTGATAAAACATCTGATTAATGACTTTTTCTGGCCATATGCCATGCCATCCTCATCACCCCTTACGTTTTCAGAGACATTTTCATTTGTTTGACAGACACAATGTTGTGTTTTTTATGTTTTTACCGGATGCCCGCAGACTACGGGTGCTGTTTACAATTCCAATATGGTGTCAATTTAAAATGTTTTGACACACCTCACACTTTTAACCGACCAATTAGCGAGCATATACGATGTCCGCGAAAGTCAAGCTGCACTCGGATTGGTGCAAAGGCATCCACGAACCCTGATTAAGGAAGTGAGTCAGCGGACTGGACACATATAGCACTCATTCTTTTTACCTAGCTTTTGTCCATTTTGTAAAAAAATTACTTGTTGGATTTACAACAAATGTACAAAAGCACGCTTCCGAGACCAAGCCACTGCTACTGGCGCCAATATGGTGACAATCCATCTAGCGATTTGGGCTGTAGGTGGAGCAGACTTTTCTTTTCCATTGCGTCAATGAGAATTTCCACTCATTATGGGACCCCCCCTACAACATATTCCCCCCTGGACGAAACCACACAAAACTTCAGCAAGTCATTGTGAGGGGGCCTTAAAACATTTTTGCAAAGTTTGATGAGGATTTGTCCAGAGGGGCAAAATTATAACCGACCCAAAAAGTGCTCTTTCTATGAGTTGAGCAACCTAACCATAATTACAGGGCTGCTAGTGCAGGCCCTGTAATAAGTATAAGTTATATCAATGGATGCCCCTCATGCGGTAGGCACTGCTTGAACCACCTCGATATACGTATAAAACAGATTATAGCAGAATAACAGAAGCAGATTGACCTGTGCAACATTGTAAAGCATGTCGCTGCATAGACCCTCTGATTGGTTGGCATACTCCCGAACCTTGGACTTTTGACTCGTTAGCAGCACATATGCAAAACGAAGCTCAGGTGCAGAGGCAATGTCAGAATTCTAACCACTTTCCCAATTAATCTGTCATCTCTCATCAGTCAGGCCCCAAGCCAAGGCTACTTCTTTATAGTTGACCTTGCAGCCTGTTCTCTGTTCTGGGACTTTCAAGGGAGTGTAGGTACACCATTATCTACATCTGGAGCTTAATAAATAGCCCTTGTTTTCGACTTCTGAATCTCGTGTGAGGCAACCACGATTTTGTCCATTTCAGACTTGTATTTACTGCTATTTGATTCAATTTAGCTAGGTTTCATTTCTACTCTTGGTCTCTGGATACTTGGTTGTTCTTCCTCACAGAAGCTTTTTTCATCTTTACTTGTCCAATACTTGGCACTTACAGATGTTTTCATTTTCGCTTACTGTAAGAGAAATATGGCAATTACAATTATTCCTTGATGTGGCACCCTTGATCACAGTCCCTTAGACTACTCTTTGTTCCTCACACACAGCTGTTTTTCCAGTGTCTCCTGTCTCCACAGCCCTAGTCTGTCTCTGAGGTAGCTTGATTGGTTTCAACATGAGTCCGGCATCCATCTTTTTCTCATGGCTTACTTAGCCACGTATAGAAGCTTCTATACATCTCAACTACCTTACATTTCTGCGTATGTACATTCACTTCATCTCTACTCACTAATTTATTTGGCACACATGATTTCTTCGTACTTGATTACATGTTTCTCTTATCACTCCAGTTACATGTGTTTCCGTTAAGTATTTGCATATCATTTCAGTGAGTCTTCATGTCTTTCCTTCATTAAGCCACTCTGCCCTCGTCCGATTTCAGGTATAGCTCTCTGATGTTCAATGGTGTTCTCCATATGGTTGTCTGAGTGAATATCATCTCTCGAACATTCGCAATAGTGGGACAATATCTGGTGTGCTTCTCCTACTGTTACAATATGATGGAGGTGAGGGGGCGGGAGCTAGGGATGATGTATCTACCTGCTCCTCCACATTCCCCCCTCTGGTCGAGTCCTTGACCACCCCTTCTTCTTCAATCTTCTTTATTTTATCTTCATACTGTGGCTCCTTTGGGATCCATATCTTCGTCACCCATCTTAGGGTTTCATCCACTCTCCAAGTCATATATTAGCGTTCCCCAGCTGGTGGACAAACTGCCCAACATCCTACATATTTCTTGTGATCCTTAGGGTAATAGAACTTTGTGCTTGGGGGTACCGGGGGATTTCCATTTATTTTCCCATGCATGTTGCTCTAATTTTGCATGTGTTCACCAGTTTCAGCATCTATATTGATCATCCCAATGGCTTTCTTAGTTGACTTCTTGAATTGTCCTATAATGATCCTTATAAAACAGAATCGTAGCCATACTAACATTAGTATTGCTCTGTATAGCTTGAAAGCATTTTCCAGCCAAGTTGGAATCCATAACAACAAAAACGAAAATCAATAATTTCCTTCCATCTCATCTGCTTCATCCTCCATCTTCATATGCAGGATTGTCATCATAGATATTGCTTCTGTCAGGATTACATTTTCTCCATCATGGGCAGATGTGAATGTACAGCAAGAAGGCCCAATCTTGGCGCACACGCCTCCTTCCATTGCTGTAAGCAAGTCCAGGACATACCTGTTCTCGAGCGTCACGAGCCAGATTACCCTCTGTTTCCCCTAGATTGTGTTATATCCTTTTATTGTCACGTTGATTGTTTGTTTTTGACAGCTCCCAATTGATTTGTAACAACTTGGTATTCACTGCAATCTGAAGTATGGCATTAATATAGATGTAATGCTCCGCTGGAATATCGTAATATGCTGCTATTGATTTTGCTAAGAAATAGTTCTCCCTCTTCAGCCGACGGAAATTAAGTGACCTCTTGTTTCTCTGGTATTCATCGTAGGGTTCCCCATCTTCCTTCAAATTGTCCTCTGGTTGTGTATGCTGCTAGATGGCTGAGGCACTTTGCATCGTGTGCAGGTATTTCTTTTCCAATACATGTTCTGGCTGCATTCATGGCATAGGGAATGAGAAAACAAACATAGCAGCATTTATTTGACGTTAGCTCTCCCACCTCCTTCATGTGCTGCTACCACATGTCATTCTTTAAATGGGCTGAATTATCAATATATGTATTCATATTTTCATTATCTTCACCAGCATCCATTTTAAGCTAAACAATGTGTTTGGTAAATTCAGTGAAGATACTACTCTTGCTTTTGTTAGGGATCACAATAAATGCTTCATTGTCAACAACGCCTAAATGCCATAATAATAAAGAAGAAAAGACACATCATAGTGCAGAATGAAATCACAATTACTATTTGTTGTCTCATAACCTTAAACAGAGTGAATTCAAATATCTAGCATTAAAAAAAACATTAAAGAAAAACAAATAAGTCACTTTAAAACAGTGAAAGATAAAAACTACACATTTCAGAAGAACCTATTTAAACTATTGGAACTGGGGTGTGGGTTGACCAGATAAATGAGGAGAAATTCAAAAACGCATATTTCAATTAAACAAGTGTAGGGCCATGTACAGCAATCGTTATGGTAGCTATTCCCTAGGAATTCCCTCCTCATTTAGATTTTATTTTGTCTTTAGCCAACTCAGGCAAGTTAAAATACTCCCCCATGAGTTTTGTTAGGGCAAATATAAAGCAGAAATGTCCCCCCTGGCACAGGTCCAACCACCAATCCTCAGCATTTCTTCTCTGGAAGGCACCCACGAAAGAGCCCAATTAGTTTGTTCACAAGTCTTTTACTGAAAGGCAAAGAAGTGTCAAGTCCTTCACCATTTCTATTGGACCACTGCACAAGTAAAATGACAGGTTATCTTACCCAACCTATTTGCGAGCATAACAACTTATTTGGTGTGGAACGAGTTGAATCTAAATCTCATAACGAGATTGCAATGTGTTGAACTTGGAAATTTGGTCAGGTAATTTGGGACCCTGTTTAGTGCTTTAGTTTCTGCTATTAGGCTGGAATAAGCCAAACTTATAGTTTTCCAATTGCTTCATAATCCAATCTCCTAAAATAGTTCTAGACTAGATGCAAGTCTTCTTTTGAAAAAAACACTATTGTGGGTTGCGCTTCTGGTAGAAACATTATAGACACCAAATTTATTAATTTTCCATGAGATTTATTTTCATTACAAGTTAATATTTATTTCTCTATTTAATTGACTTTCATTCAACTCAACATTGACATGTTCTCATTTGCATTAACTTTCATGCAACTCTGATTTTCAATTCACATGCTTGTCAAATTTGTTTCTCAAGTACATTGACTTCCTTTCATTTATATTTATTTCTGTCATTTGATTAACTTTCATGCAACTCTGATTTTCAATTCACATACTTGTCAATTTCTCAAATGCATTGACTTCCTTATATTTACATTTGTTAATCTGAGCACATGTTTCCCCACGGTATATACCCATGGTTCTTCAGAAGAGATACTAAGAAGAAAGTGTGGAAAAAAGAATAGGAATCAGAAATTAAATCAAAATGAAATAAATAAAATGTTGAGGTGGGAGAATAAACTTATGTAACCTGTTTGGTTCACTCACCTATACTAAAATTCTTCCTTGTTATAAGTATGAGTCAATGTCTGGCTTTCTTAATTCTTATATATATTTTATCATTTTTATTTCTCTCATGTCTTTCTTTTTATTCCTTTTGTTTGTCCAAGATATTCAAAGTGCTTGTATCTGAAAAAGTTTAGAGCCAATAATTTGACCCATGCTTAGAAATTATATTATACATAGAATCTGAATACATATACATGTCAAAATTACCATTATTTTCAAAGACTACAGTCTTTTTTCTCAAAGTTACATTTCCTTACTATTCTTCAATTGGATTACCTTTCAGTTCATTGTGGTTCTCCGGTTCGATTGCCTCTATGATGTGCCAGGATCTGCGCTATTTGATTCACTCAATCTCTTTGTTTTTAAAGCCTGCGATCGCGTAGCGCATGACATCACCACACAACGTAGCGAGATGACGTCACGTGTCACGCAAAAACGACGGCCAGCCATTTTTAATCGTATATTTTAGTGCTAATGGTTTTAGCTACCACGTGAGTTTTATAAAGGACTCTTTTTTTTTTAATTAAAGGAATTATCCTAATCAAAGAGTTAATTAGTCGTCCTGGGTGATATGTGATGAAAAAATAAAAAGAATTGTTTTAGGTGAGAAAAATATATGGAGCATGAAAAAATAAATGAGAAGCATATGGAAGAGTGAAAGATGAAAAAACTAATTATAAGGGAAAATAATAAAATAAAATGAGTCCATACACAGAAAAATAGAGAAAAAGAAAAATAGATAGTGTGGGCAAGAAATGAGGTGGACAGATTATAGGAGTTTGAGTATAAAAGCAAAGATAATTTTATCAGACAATATAGATAGCAATTCGCAGAATATGTTTTTTTGCAATATTCATATAGGTCCTCATTCCGAGTTTGGAGGTAATCATGGCGCTATTAGCGCCATGACTACCTCCAATACCGGTACCGAGTCCGCCTCATTCAATGGGGACTTACCGGCTATTCCGACCTTTGCGGGACCGGTAAATCCCCATTGAAAAAGCCATTCCCTATTCCCATTTGATCCCCCATAGGGCTCAATGGGAAGGGGGAAGGTGCTAATAACGGTACAGCAAATTGTGGTACCGTTATTAGCTCTAAAGTCCCTTAACGGGTCCCATCCTTAACGCCTGGTGAAACCAGGCATTAAGGACGAGACCCTCTAAGGGAACTCGGAATAGGGCGCAAAGGGATCACCAGCACCGGTGTCCTTGCCGGTGCCCGGTTTCCGTTGGCGCCCAACTCGTAATGAGGCCCATAATCTCTGTTTTACTCTAAATATGATCAGTATAAGTAAACCATAATGACATTAAGGAACATTGGAACAAGATTCTGACTTTTATAACTAATAGGCCATCTGATGTTCTGAATTCAGGCTGGAGTGGCATCTGTCCAGAGTACATATCCATTTTGCTTCTCTCCTTCTTAACAGGAGTTCTCAGTTTCCTCCTCTCTCCGGTGTGTCAACTCTTTCTAGGCCAATACATTTTATTTTTTTGATTTCAGTTAATTGATGTTCTTGATTATAATGTATTGCCATCGGATATCTTATATATGTATTTTTAATGTCTCTCAGATGTTCTTCAAGTCAGATCTGATAGTACTTCCAACATATCTTTTCCCACAGATACAAGTGATCACATAGATTACATATTTCGTATTGCAGTTGATGTACTGTTTAATGTTTTGGGATTTTCCATTTGGTAGCATAATTTCCTCAGCTGCAAGCCCATTCATTCCTTATCCTTATTTTTGGTAGCCGATCTGGTCTTCATGTGTGGAACTTCTCTCGCTTCACTGTCAGCAGAAGCAGGAGGGGTCAAGGTCTTTCCTTTGTATGGTTTGTGCACCCAGAATTGTCTTCTTCCACATCATATGGTCCCTTAAAAGAGGGTGTATTCCAAGTGTGAACAAACTTTCATACCAGCACCTGCTCCCCTGAATATAAACTGGGTTGCTTCAATAGACTGTCAGGATCAATTTGGTTGGCTATCTTCTTCAATCCTCTTTGACCCCTCACTCCAGTTCCTTATCTGTTGAAATATAGAAGAGACACTAGCGGTCATAGTTGACAAATAATCATGCAAGGAGTTAGGTGGTGATCTGAACCAGGCTGATTTTTCGGTGCATAAGGGGTGGGCAATGGAACTACCCCTTATTTAAGGTCATCTTATTTGTAGCTATCCTCTCATTAGGGAGTCTGTTTGAATGTTCACAAATCCAATTTGCCTGTGGGTTATAGGCAGAAGAGAACTTATGCTTTAAATCGAATAAAAGGGTAACCTGCTCAAATAGTTCATTTAGAAAATGAGGTCCATTGACGGACCCCAGGACTTTGCACACATCCCATCTTGGAAACACCTCACACATTTGTAATATGACCAGCCTCAATCCATCTGGTAAAGGGACATACTACTACGAGCATGTACCTATAGCCATTACATGTCTGCAACATATCCACATAATCTATATGTAGATGCTGAAATAGGCCATTGGGTCTAGGAATTACTCCTCCCACTGTTCGCAAAGTGTGCCGTGCTTAACATTTCCCACACAGGATGCAGGTTACAATAAGCTGTACCACATGTTCTAATATATTTACTGAGAAACAATCTTCTGCAAGTATAGCAGCAAGACTCTCTCATGTTGTATGCAAAGGGTAGTGAAGCTGCTCCAGCGCTACCCTCAATAATGCTGGGGGCATAATTGGCTTTCCAGTACTGCTTTGCCTCCATATTGCCTCAGTGGGGGATAAAGAACACCCCTGCTGCTCTTGTGGGGTTCAACCTTGTAACTCAATTAACTGAACAATAGACACCATATTAAAACCCTTCTTTATGATCATGCACCATCCTGACAGATGTTTAACACTTTTTACTACAAAATAAGAAATATTTGGTAAATATGCTGTCTTTTTGGCTTCTAAATCTGTGGCTTCATTACCGTGAGAAATCATGTCTGCTCTTTTAGTATGGGCTGTGCATTTCATGACTGTGATAGACAATGAGGGTCTTAATGCTTCACTATCTTTATTCAATATGGACGCATGTTGCCCTGGTGTGCCGTCTGCATGGAGGAAGCCCCTCAAGCCTGAAATACCTGCGTGTACAGTTGATGTCACATAGGCAGAGTCAGAGTACACTGTCACTTCCTCATCCCCATATCTTTAAAGTGCAGTGATAAGCACCCCTATCACTGAAGCCTGTGACTACTTCAAATTCACATTTATGGTTCAGCTTCACTAATGCTAATCCAATATGGCTTTCACCAGTTGTTTGGTCAATTTTTGAAGAACAATCAGTAAAGTCAATTTCCGCCTCTTTGAGAGCATTTTCTCTAACATGGGGAATGACATCATAAAACTCAATATACATTGTGCAGTCATGAACATAATCTTCCTTTCCTACTGAATCTGCTATAAATATTGCTGGGTTCACTATTCTGCATCTAACAATTTTAATAGCAGTGTTCAAAATAATGACTTCATATCCTGATGCTCTTTGTGTAGTCAATGCACCTTTGGGTTTCTCTTACACAGCAAATAATGCAGGCTCAAAAAAGTATGTCAACGAACACCCCATTGTAATACTTCAAGCTTGTTCAATAACAAATGCAGCAGCAGCTAATGTTTGTTTGCAAGGGTAATGCCCCGTTATTGTAAGACAAAGGTTTATGTTCATGTCCTAATGTTGTTTTCTGTGTGAGACCTGCTGTCATAGCTTCTCCATTTGAATGGGAAAATAGGTATAATTCTTCATTATAGTCTGGAATTCCTAGCACAGGGGCAGTTCTGATCGCCATTTTTAATTCTTCAAAACCTTAAGTTATTTCAACTGTACATGGTATCTCACATTTGTCTACCTGTGCTTCCTTAAATCCTTTTAAAAGTAGTTGGATATATGTACTGTAATCAAAAACCCAGGCTCTACAGTAGTTACATAGGCCTAAACATTCTTGCATTTCCCTCACCGTCTTAGGTTCTGATGTCTTCATAATTGCTTCTGCTCTATCAGGTGTCACTTGTATCCCTTCCTGAGGGATCAACTATCCTAGATACAAGACCTTTTGCTGACAATATTGTAGTTTCTCACTGTCTACCTTGTACCCTTTCTCTGCAAGTATGGTCATGAGTCAAACTGAGTCTTCTCTACAACTTTCTTCTGTCTCAATGCATATTAATATTCTATCTGCGTACTGAAATATTGCACTCTCAAGCTGTACATTACATAGGTCCATCTGGTGACCCTTAAAAATTAAGGGGGACTCACAGTACCTCTGAGGCAAACAAGTATGTTTCAGGTGTGTATTTCAAAATAAAAATGTGGCCAAATCTCGTGAAGGCGAATGAGGAATTGAGAAGAATGCATTTTTTAAATCTATAACTGTAAAATATTTGGATTTAGATGGGAGGTTGCATAATATTGTAGTGGAATTTGGAACTAAAGGAAACTATGCTTCAACATTTTGTTTTAGGGTATGGAGATCCTAAATAAATATCCATGACCCCCCAATTGATTTCTTCACTGGGTACACAGCAATGTTACATGTGGACTCAGATGGCACCAACATTTTGTGCCTCATTAAAGCGGAAGTGTTCTCAAATATGCCTACATCTGCTTTTCTGGACATAGGATATTGCTTTACTTGTGGCAGGATTGCCCCTGGTTCAAGCTTAATATGTACTATTAGTCCATAACATATGTGCCACTTTCTCTACATCATCCTAAAAAATGGTGGTTTCTTGTTTAGTATTTCCATTTCCTGCGGTATTTCTCTATTCTCCACACTTTATTCCAATAAGTGAGAATTATGAACAATACTCCTCATCTGAATAATCATCCCTGAAGAGCTCCTCATCTGTCAAGTATGTCAACCTATATCCTTCAATGAAGGCTATCACCACTCTCCATCCTCTTCCCTCATTATCTGTTCCATGGGCAATCACCCTTTTTCTGTGACCACTGCTGCGTCTAGCTCTAAGGGGATAACCTGTCCTTCTTCATCATTGATAGGTATTTCTGGTCTAAACAAAAACTATTGAGGTATTTTCAATATTTTACCTACCAACCTGGGCAACCATGTTAATAAAATAGTCAGTCCATACAAAAAACATCGGGATCTAAAGAGACACCTCGTAATGCCTTCTGGTCTGTAAAGGTTAATATAAACTCTTTCACATTCATATTCCCTGGAGTGGAGCACACTATTCCTTCATCACTAAAAGATATTCACACCCTATTATGTTAACTGGTGTCTGCCGAGAATATAATAATGGCATAGACACGTGTTCTCCTATAGAGATTGGTAATTCATATGGAAAAGGACCTAAGCTCATCGCCCCAGAAAATCCCTGTGCATTCATGTCAATGCCTGGCATTGGGTATTTTCCCTCATGAACCCAGGAACAAGTTGCTCCAGTGTCTACAAGAAACAAAAATGTCTTGTCTCCTTTCATTACCTTGACCCTTTGTTCCTCTTGGGAGTTAGGTGTCACTGATAGTACTTAACACATCAGGTAACTCTGCGGGCTTTCATATTGTTCCCTCCTTCCACGGTCACACTCCCTATTCTAGGTGTGGGTATTTGCGGGACTGCTATGTTTGTTTTCCATTGTGGTACCTTAGGCCTGTTGCTTGTCTGCGCTTGCTATTTTTGTATCATTTGTGTTTGCAGAGGCACTTGCTGTGGTTACCTTTCTGCCAATTGCATGTGTAATGGAGCTTGCTGTGTTCGCAGCGCACATATTTGATGTGTGTGGGATTTTGGGCATACTACTTCTGTGGCTCTGTATTGTATTGTGGAACATAGCCCTTCCCCACTCTTGGAGTTTGCCAATTTTGATGCATGTCCCCACTACTTGTACAATTTCTGGATATTTGTCCCACTCTCCAACAAATCCAACATTGTTGAGGCTGTCTGCGATTAAATCCTCCTCCTTTCAGAAGGTTTTGAAATCCACCACATCCTCCCCTAGGTCCGTTCCCTCACCTTCTTGGCCAAAATGATACTGACTCTGATCCATAGGGTACACTACATTACTGAATTTATTTCTGCATTTATTTCAGTGCACAAAACCCTCAGGCATCTAGGCGCAAGTTACAAGAAGTGCGTAGTACATAAGCCTAGTGCAGGAGTATATTTGTTACAGATGTGATGGGTATGCTGAGTGCACAGGTATGCATGATTACTTAATTGACACAGTATGGATAAGTGCATATTCTGGCAAAGCCACGCCTCATGGTACGGGGGGGCTAATTCAGGTATGCATGATGACATTATTAATAAATTAAGTATAAGTGCACATCCTGACTTGGAGGTGCCTTAAGACATAAAACAAGTATGACAGTATATGGAATCACAGATTCAGTATAAGTCCAGATATGTTTCAGGTTTGGCATGGGGTTGCATGAACAATCAAGTAAAGTCAAATCAGGATTGCAGGATATGTATTCAACGTGGGGCAGGGTATCAGTGTGTTTGGTTGATGGCTGAGACAAATGAATGAATGCAGGCAAGGATCGTCAGCAGGTAGACAGTGGCCACACATGCTGACAGAGCCGACTCCAACTGGAGGACACTTCATTGGGTAGAGGGAAGGACACGAGGGTGCAACAGTCAATGTGTACCTGGGCTAGAGGGGGAAGCAGAGATAAGTATACCGCATGTACCCACATCCGTCTGCTCCAGGGTTAGGAGACCACTGTCTCCCTGCACTGGTTGTAGCTCTTGTGTTGTCACAACATCCCCACTCATCAATACCGCTCCCTCTATGGCTAATTTTGACAATTGTTTCTGAACTAACTTTGCTTCCTCCTGCTTTCTACTCTCGGCTTTCTTCCTATTCTTCTCCTGTAACAATCGACAAAGATGTACGATTGTCAACTGTATTTCTGCCAATGGCTTTGCTTCCATCCCTTCCTGTTTCTTCATCTGCCGTTGCACTGGCTAGGGCAGTGCTTGACAAAATGTGGCAAAATAATGCCACCATTTTATCCTATGTTTCTCTCGTCTTGAGACACCATCACTCTTAAATATCTTGAATAAAGGTGACAGGATCTTCATCCTCACCCATTTTCCTAGTCATAGTTGCCCCCATGCCTGATGTATTGGGATATTGTACTCTGAACGCCCACCATACATCTGCTCTGCAATCATTAAATGGTGTTCCATCGTATTTTGTGTTTTGTACAGTCACACCCGCCCCTGCTCATTTCCAAATGTCTTCAGCTCTCTCACATAGAATGACTGCCAGAAGGCCTTTTATGTCACCTATTGCTAACGTAATTGCTGATGTCATTATTTCTAACTCTTAAATTAATTTTCCCGCACCTGAAGTCAAACTAGTTAATTTACATTTAAAATTGCCCTTTTAATGCCACAGTATATATTGTGGTCATCCTCCCCCTTTCTCTAATAATGGGAATTGTGTAAATCCTGATCTGTAATCCTACTTTATTTATTTATTTATTTATTTATTTATTTATTTATTTATTTATTTTTTATTTATTGTGCATTTGTAAGGTGCTTATACATCTAGTAAATTGTGTTTCAAAGTGCCCATAGGGCAACAGGGATGGAACAAGGGAATGAAAACAAACAATGAAAGATAGAGGCAGACCTAGGTGGACCTACACGGCCTGTGAGCATTCAGAATATGCAAGTGCAGAGAGAGAGAAGGGATGAGGGAGTGGGGGGTAAGTGCTAGGTGTACTAAGGGGGAAGTGCTAGGTAGTGAGCAGCTGTAAGCTGCCAATAGATGTGTAAGTGCATGTCTGTGGTGGCACAGATCAGTGGGTGCCAAAGGCAAGTGCTGGGAGGTGGCAGAAACTGAAGACGATTGGGTGTGGGAGGCCAGGATTCAAGACGACACACAAAGGCCCTGGTCATCAATCTCGGCAACTTTAGGGTTTAACAGAGGGGGGGAGGAAGGGAAGGAGGTGAAAAGGAGAGTGTTGAGGAGCTTCTGGTATTTGAGGAGATACGGCTCAAGACAAAGAGGGAGGAGGAGGCTGTTCCATAGGAGGGATCCTGCTGAGGAAACAGGTCGGCCAGCAACTTGCTGTTTAGCGAAGTACATGTCATGCAGGGAGTTGGTGCCAGAGGACCGTAAACATCTGGAGGTAGAGTATTTAGTGAGAGCAAGATGTAGATAGCATTGTCCCCGCCCCCAGACAGCCTTATGGAAGATGCAGAGGGATCTGAATCTGATCCTTTCAAGAAGCAGGAACCAGTGTTGGGTTTTTAGGACTGGAAAGATACTGTGTCTGGGCTTGAGACCAAGGATAAGTCTTGCAGCCCTATTTCTGGATTAGCTGGAGGGGCCATAGAGAAGAAGAGGGTAGATAAAAAAAAGGCTATTGTAGTAGTCTAGCATGTCTAGCATAGAGAGAACCAGAGCTCTAAATACATTGAGCTTCTGGAGAAAAGTGAGGAAAGGAAGAATTCCTTTGAGGTGGTAGAGCTGAAAGTGGGCCTTCTTGACAAGGTCATGAATGTGAGGGAGGAAGGACAAAAAGGAGTCAAGCATGACTCCAAGGTTCCTGGCTTCAGATGAATGAGAAGTGAGAGAGCCCATAGAAAAATGGCCAGGGTGAGGGGCAGAAGGGGGGCCGGAGTCCTGAATGAGTGTATCTCACTCTTGCTGGCTTTGAGGCAGCGATCATTGGAAGAACACCAGGACTATATGGTGGATAGGCAGTCAGGAATAATGAATGAAGTGAGGTGAGTGAAGTTTGAATAAGAGTTGTATGTCATCTGCATAACACTCAAAGTTTGGGAGAAGGTGGACATGAGGTGTGCAAGAGGAGCAACATAGGTGTTAAAGAGCCAGGGAGAAAGGTTGGAGCTATAAAGAACACCATAGGTGGAGATGGAGGCAGGGGAGGAGAAAAAGCCCACAGTAAAATGGGATGGGCAGTCAATAAGGAAGGAGGTCAGCCAGACCAGTGCCCGCTGCGCAATACCTAGGGTATCGTGGAGCCACGAGGATGGAGTGGTTGACTGTATCAAATGTTGAGGTAAAATCAAGAAGAATGAGAACCACTGGAGAGTTGGAATCAAGAGATGCAAGCAGTTCTTCACAGGTGTTCAGAAGAGCAGTTTCCATGCCTCTGGATGCTCGTAATCCAGATTGATGGTCATGGATGCAACCAAAAGTTCAGTGTGCTGCTTCAGTTGGGGGAAGACCAGCTTCTCAGGAGGGGGTGATAGATATGGGGCAGTAGTTGGCTGGACAGGACGGATCTGCAGAAGGGGTTTTCAGGAGGGAGCACATAAGTGGGTGCTTGAGGGAGGAGGGGAAAGATCCAGTAGCAAAAGAGTGGCTGCAGAAATCAGCGATTGCAGGCGCAACAGAGCCAATGTTGGCATTAATGGTGCTGGAGGAGCAGGGGAAACCTGTTTAAAGGAGATATACTTCTAGTTTTACAGGTAGGGCTAGTCTTGCATGTTTGTCTTCATCCTGACAGTGACCTTAATCTGCTCAGATATGGTGGGGATATATCAACTGCACTGCACAATCATACTTGTGGTCGCTCTGTGTAATGTGTCGGTTCTGTTGTTTATTTTTTTCTTTTGGGTCCTCTAAGTCTGACCATCTGGCCCCTGTTTCTATACTTGAGTAATTCGAAAAACCACATGCGCACTTTTCTTGCGCTTTCTCATTGTCTTCCCTTTCTTTGTCCAACGTCATTATGCCCCAGCTTGTATGACTTCCATCCCTTTCCACATCATTAAGATCTAATCTATTTAAAAACAGTGTTCTATGTTCATCTGTTATTATGTCATCTGACCTTCCTCCTGTTTCCCTTGATAGAGATCCTTTGACATTCTCTTTGGTTTTATACCCATCTTTATCATTTATTTGCCTATATAAATCCCCAATCCTTTTCCCTATGTGTTCTGCTTCGTGCTCATCACCCCATGTTTGTATTCTCAGTATCCCTTGCAGCTCCCTGTGTGTCTTTTAAGACCATCTCTCTTCTTCTGATTGTTCTTGTGCTTCAATCAGCACCATGCCTTTATTGGATAGATAATCTATTTCATCATCTTGTTGTCCCCCACTTCTGTTAATCTCTGCTTCCCTTCTCCACCTCTCTTCTTCCTCTTGCCTTCTTTGCAACCTATGTACTTTCAATCTCTGTGTTTATATCTGTTCTCGTTTCTTCTCTTTTAGTTTCGCCTTTTCTTTCCTTTCCTTGTACCTTCTTTGTTCTTCCTTTTGCCTCTTCTATTTTTCTTTCTCTTCCTTGTATCCATTCTCTTGTTCACTTGTTTTCTTTTCCTGCTCTTCTCTTTCTCAAACCCCATCAATGCCTTTGTCATCTAGTTTGAGTACTATCTGTCCTCCCATCCACTTGTTCGGTACTCTTTTCACTTCCTTAGTCTTGCCCTTAATTTTTCTTTGTCTCTTTGCTTCTTCCTCTATCTCTTTCTATCTGTTATTTCTCTCATAACACTGTTTACTTTCATTGCGTGTTGACATTTATTTGTGCTCTCTACTCATGCTATCTTCCTTATTGTGCTCACTGCTATAAACGGTGGGATCGTATTTCTGATTAACATACCACACTGCTGCTTTCAATTCCTTTAAAGGATAAAATCCCTGTTTCTCAGTATCTACGCTGTTGTTTTCAGAAGGGGAAAGAGGAGACAAGTTAGAGCCTCCCCTGTATGTTGATTAAGCATCCACTCCTGATCAGGTGGATTTTCTTTCTCATTCTGGAACATCTTCCATAACTCTAAAAAGCCCAATCTTTTCTGTTACTTCCTCTTATATGTAACATGCAAATATGGTGTCATAGGTCAAAATACTGTTTTTCTACAACACTCCATAGCATACGTGTTTTATTAGTCATGCCCTTCACCCACTCCGCATGATACTGCCTTATTTTGGTGATATATCTTGGCAGTGTCCTGCATAGATGTAAAAGGGGAGTGTCTGCCATGGTGACCAGTTGAGCTCGTCTGCCAATACTTTCCAGATATTGTATTCTTTTATTTACTTGATCTCACCACACTCAATCAATTGCCATCCATTATTAAAAAAAAAGTTTTTAACCAATTTTAAAATCTATGCTTTGTTTAGAATTTCTATGAATGTTTGCTCTCTCTTTGTTTTATAATTGACACTTTAAGAATCTCCTCTTTATTTTTCTCCTTTGATTTCTATTATGAATGACATCAATCTCTTGATTGAAAAATATGATGATCATCTTAATTTTTTACTATTGTTTTATATCTCCTAATCTAGACACAGTAAATGTTTTACACTGAAATGTTTATAACCGCATAAACATGTGCACTTTGAATTTTATGTGTATGCCTTGCTATACTATCTCCAGTAAATGTATTTCATCTCACATTTTACCCCATTTTTGAGTTTGATATGCACTTTTTGACCTTGACTCAGGAATCCTTAACTAATACACCCACGTGGAGTTTTAGTGTGTACCTGTCTGCCCCGATTGAAACCAGGAATCAAGGGATCTATTTCTTTTCTTTCTAATCCCCAAAATTCCTGTTACTTATATACATATATTTACAATACATCCCCCTTATATTTGACACTTTTGATGCTCCACTTACATCCAATGCTCAGCTTGAGTCCCTCTGCATCAACTCTTCCCCAATCGACCAGTTTGCCTTTAGTGCACGGGGCACCTGCAGAGACTGGACAGGAATATCTTCAAAGGGGCACCTGCTGACCAGTTCTTTTCACATGTGTGCATTGCGCGCCTCTCTCCACAGGAACCGCCATGATCTTTTGGTTAATGTCAAAAGTAGTCGGTAGTCAATCTAGACCTGGGCCCAGAACCATCCGCACTGCTACCAAAAATGTGCTCTAGCACCCTGAAGTGTCTCATGTGCTTGATGAAGTTACTGATAATGTCAGACCCAAATAACCAGACAGACTCAAATAAAATGGCAAAGCACTACTTTATTATCAGCTCAGAATAAAGTAGGACAATCTGGCAAACAACAAATTGTAGTCCACGCACTCACACTTAGGTTTTCATTATTGAGATGCGTTATACCTTGATATGCATCACCACCTCTAAGTATATATAATACAGATTATAGTTGGGTAACAGCAGCAGATTGACCTGTGCATCATTGTATAACATGTTGCTGCATAGACCTTCTGATTGGTTGGAATTCGCTTGCAACCTTGGACATTCAGCTCGGTAGCAGCACGTAAGCAAAATAAAACTCAGGTGTAGAGAGAAACGTCAGACTACTACCCACTTGCCCAATTAGTCTATCATCTGCCATTAGTCAGGCCCCAAACCCAGGCTTCTTCTTTATAGTTGACCTTGAATCCTGTTCTCTGTTCTGGGATTTTCAAGGGAGTGTAGGTACACCATTATCATCAGCTGGAGCTTAATGAATTGCCCTTGTTTTCGACTGCTGAATCACGTGTTAGGAGACCATGATTTTGTCCATGTTGACCTCTTTTTAGTGATATTTGATTCAATTGAGGAGAGGTGTCATTACCCCTCTTGGCCTCTGGAGACTTGGTTGGTCTTCCTCACAGAAGCTTTTTGCATCTTTACTTGTCCACTACTTGCAGATGTTTTCACCTCTGCTTAATCTAAAAGAAATATGTCTTACGTACATAGCTTTTCCTTTTGACTCGTGCCCTGCAATTATTCCTTGATGTGGCATCCTTGATCCCAGGCCAATAGACTCCTCTTTGTTTCTCATACAAAGCTGTTATTCCAGCAACTCCTGTCTCTACAGCTCTGATCTATCTCTGAGGTAGCTTGATTCATTTTAAAATGAATCTGGCATCTGTCATTTCCTCATGGCTGCCTTAGCCACGATTTGTCTTCCTCTGCAGCAAGCTTCTATTTGTCTCAAATACCTTGCATTTCTGCACATGTACGTTCACTTCATCTCTACTCACTAATTTATTTGGTGCATATGATTTCTTTGTACTTGATTACATGTTTCTCTCATCACTCCAGTTACATATTTATATATTTGCATATCGTTTAATTGCGTCTTTGTGACCTTCCTTCATGACGTCATTCTGTCCTCGTACAATTTCACTGATAGCGCTTCGATATCCAATGGTGTGTGCAGACATCCTTCCACCCTTTCAGTGCGAGGGCACATTCGATATGGTTGTCTGAGTGCATATCATCTCTCGTACACTCGATGAGGTAGTGGGACAATACCTGGTGTCCCACATAGGACTCTTCTCCCGGTGTTCCAATAGGATGGAGGTGAGTGTGTGGGAGCTAGGGATGACATGTCCACCTGCTCCTCTACAAGATCCTCTACATACATGACACCAAGAAAGTGATGCAGATTTGTAATTCAAATATTCTGGCACACTCGTAATATTTCAAACAGAACATGGCCTAGGATTAAGAACTGTATAAATTGACATGCACAATGAAAAACGCACAGAAAGATGTTGAATGGTAATGGCAAAATGTTTGAACCTTGACTCTATGATTCACCATCTAGTGCCCCTGGCTCACTATGGGTCTATTAAGGCAGGTGTCAAGCTATCTTCAGGGAAGAAGGTCATATATGTGCAGCATCACATTTGGTTTTCTAAAATCGATTCAAGGACAGAGTATTTTTATCATTTCTGATCAAACAGAATCAATAGAGATTTGGAGAGAACATGATATACCATTCATTTTTGTAACTTGCATATAAAAGTGTACTTTGTCAGCTAGTACTTATTTGGTTCTTTAACCACTTAAGTGCCATGGACAAGGTATCTCGTCCTTGGCATTACATTTGCAGTGCCAAGGACGAGATACATCATCCTTTTTAGCACAGTACTTTGTGTGATCCCTGCAAAGCAGGGATCACACAAAAGTAAAATCCAACCCCGGGCTATGTGAGGAGGAGGTCCCTAGGGCCCATCTGCCCCTAGGAAAGAGACAAAAAAAGGTGTTTTGGGTGGGGTTGTGGGGGACAGTAAACCACAAGTGACTTCATGCAATGAAAACGCTCACCTTCTAAACCCCACCCCAAATGGATGGGGGTGCACCTCATGTAGCCCTCCCTGTGGGAACATTTCTGCCACTAGGAAGGGGTTCATGAGATGCCCCCCATCGATTTGGGGTGGGGGGGAGAGGGCCACCAGAAATCTTGGCACAGGGCCCCTCAAGCATGCGGCAGTACGTACAGCAATGTGCCCAGCTGCCTCTAGGGAATGGGCAAAGCATAAACAAACACAGAAATAAAGATTTTGTGTTTGGTGGGAGGTGGGGGCACCCTAAACCACCAGAAAAATATGTAATGAAAAGGGGGGTGGCCTTCTCCCCCCACCCCACATGGATGGGGGCATCTCATGTAGCCCTCCCTGGGGGCAGTTACTGCCCTTATCTTCCCCCAGGGAGGGCTACGGGAGATGCCCCCCATTCATTTGGGCTGGGGGGAGAGCCACCAGAAATCTTGGCACAGCACCCCTAAGCATGGGACAGTACATTTTACCCACCCTGGAGGCAAATGGCACAGTAATGTGGCCAACTGACTCTAGGGTAGGGGCAAAAACAAAAAAACATTGGTGGGGTGGGGGGCACCCTAAACCACCAGTGACTTATGTACTCAAATGTTGAGTAGCCCTCTCTTCTGCTCACCCCAAATGGATGGGGGGCATCTCATGTAGCCCTCTATGGGGGTTTATCTCACATAGCCCTGCATGGGGGGCAGATTTATGACCCTATCTGCCCCCAGGGAGGGTTACATGAGATGCCCCCCACACATTTGGGTGGGGGGAGGGCCACCAGACAAGTTAGCACAGACCCCCCAAAGGACAGTACGTTTTTCCCACCCTCAGGGCAGATGGGCACACTAATGTGCCCATCTGCCCCTAGGTTAGGGGCAAAACAAAAACAAAAATTTGGGTGGTGGGGGTGGGGTGTGCCCTAAACCACCAGCGAATTTTGAAATGAAAAGGGGGTGTCCCTCTCTCCCCGACCCCAAATGTATGCAGACCTCTCATGTAGCCCTCCCTGGGGGGCAGATTGCTAGTATAATCTGGCAATCTGCCCGTAGGAAGGTGCAAATGTGTTTTTCCTGGAGGGTGAGGGTCAGTAGACCACCAGGGATGACTTGAAAAGGGGGGCCGTGATCGGAGAGTAGTAGTTATCTGTTTTTGGTGGGGCGACAATAGATAACAAATGTTTTTCGTTTATAGATTTTTCTGCGAGAGCAGCCGCAACATTATGTGAGTACTTTTTTGTATTATTCTCTGGTTAGGGCCCATTGTCAGTGGGGTTGTTGGGACTGGATTGTTGGCTGGCCAGACCTCCTGGAAAGTTTGGGGTTATGTCCCTGGCCTTGGGCAGCTGTTTCCCATGTGGATTGGCCATCCCAAAGTGCAGCAACAGTCCGAGGGAGCCTCGGCAAGGTCCCCATCCTTTACCAGAGGGAGAAGCTTTAAAGCAACCCATCCAGAACTCCATGGTGTTAGGGGGTCATATCCCTGGCCTTCGGCGGCTGACTCCCATGTGGGTTGATCATCCCAAGCCCAGCGGTGGTTCCTGGGAGGCCCAGGACATTCCCCATCCTTTCCCAAAGGGATAAGCTGTAACGAAGGCCAGCAGCAGTTCCAGGGAGCCCTGGCAGGGTCCCCGACCTTTCACAGAGGGAGAAGCTATAACAAAGGCTAGACAGAGCTCCAAGAATGTCAGGGGTAATGTCCCCGGCCTTGGTCGAGAGTCTCCCGTGTTGGTTGACCATTCCAAAGTGCAGTGGCAGTCCCAGGGAGCCCCCGCAGGGTCCCTCTCCCTTTCCAGAGTTACATTTTGTAACGCAGTGGGGCCAGTGCTCCAGGAAGGTCGGGGTCATTTCCTGGGTGTCTTTTTGGAAAGTTCATTTGGTTCCCTGTTTTCCTTGGTGGCTGCGAGACCCCAGGCCCAAATCTGTAGTTTGGCTCCCCATACCCTTTTGAGGGTTAGCAGTGGTTTAGCCTTTTCCCTTTGCACCCATGTAGATGCACCCACACATGTGTCGGAACACCTCTGGGAATGCGGCAAGGTAGGACATGTGTTGTTGGAGGTATGTTTCAGTGGTTTGGTGGTGGAAAATGTCTGACAATTGTGGTTCGTTCGTCAAATTCTGGACTTTGCCAGGGCTTGTGAGCATTAAATTATGTGCCGATTCATGCAAGTCAGACCGCTGTGGATTCCCACGGGTGTCTTCTTTTCAGAACTGCATGGTGTTCCCTGTTTTCCTTGGTGGCTGCGATACCCCATGCCCAAATCTGTAGATTGTCCCCAAGAGCAAATCCTGCTATAGCTGCTCTGCAGAGAGACTTGGTGTTATCAGTGGTTTAGCCTTTTCCCTTTGTGCCCAGGTAGGTGCGCCCACCATGTGATGTACCATTTTCATCAGGACACCAGTTGGAACGTGGGAAGGTAGGACATGTGTTGTTGGCAGTGTGTTTCTATGGGTCAGTGGTGGGAAATATCTGAACATTGTGGGTTTTTTGCCAAATTTCGGTCTTTGTCCAGGTTTGTTAGTAATACATTCTGGCGCGATTCAGGCAAGTCAGACCTCTGTGAATTCCCACAGGTGTATTCTTTTTAGAAATGCATGTGGTTCCCTGTTTTCCTTGGTGGCTGTGACACCCCAGGCCTAAACCGGAAGGTTGTCCACATGAGCAAAATCTGCTCTGTCCAAAGAGTTGGGGGTTACCAGTGGTTTAGCCTTTTCCCATTGCGCCAGGTAGGGGTACCCACACATGTGAGGAACCATTTTTGTTGGGACACCTGGGGGAACGTGGGAAGGTAGGACATGTGTTGTTGCAAGCATGTTTCGGTCATTTGGCGGTGGGAAATGTTGGAAAATTATAATTTTTTGCCAAATTTCAGTCTTTGTCCAGGTTTATGGGTAATACATTCTGGCCAGATTAGCGCAAGTCAAGCCTCTGTGCCGACACACTTGGTGTTACAGTGGTTTAGCCTTTTCCCTTTGTACCCAGGTAGGTACACCCACATATTTGAGGTACCGGTTTCGTCGGGACACCTGTGGAAATGCGGGAATGTAGGACATGTGTTGTTGGCAGTGTGTTTCGGTGGGTTTGGTGGTGGTAAATGTCTGAAAAATGTCTTTTTTTTGCCACATTTTGGAATTAGCCATGTGTAAAGACCGGAGGGAGGTGTCTGTACTCCTGCTCTCTATATGGTAGAGGAGAGGCACGGAGGACCCCAGCCAAGATTCTCTATTTGGTAGCGATCATCAAGCAATCAAGGCCTTGCTTCTCAGGTTCTTAAGTACAGTGTAGTCCACACGCATCCACACACTGTATTACTTAAAACACAGTCTTTATATAATTAAGGTTCAAGTTATATACACAATCATAATAACTCACTTTGTTATCAGTTAATCTACAATGGCAAATATATACAGTTCTAAGTGGTACCACAATTATTATCAGATTTCATTAAAGTGCATCAACTGTACTCGGGTCAAATGTCACACAAATCAATTAATAAAGGTAACCAACAATAGACACAGGAGGAAAAGCAGTTGGTTAGAACAATTGGTAGTATACTGGGCCCTACCACTAGACACAGCTTGTGTGGAGATCCCCCCACCTGGGCAACCTGTAAAATAAAGGTATACTACAAGCCCAGCCAATATATTGTTCAATAAGTCTTATTTCCTTCTACAACGTGTCTACCTTCCCAATGTACCTGGAACAGCAGAGTTCGATGATGTGTCATCAACGGATCCTTCTTGAGCGGCTCCCTTCAAAGCAGGATCCTTGGATCACCGAGATCCTACGAAGAAAGGGTGAACAACGGCAGTGAGGTGGCAGCTCCAGTCCTGGTGGTGCTCGTCGATGGTCGGTCATTGACGTCCTGCGGTGGAGAGGCGTGCGGGGCATCTTGGTGATGACAGATCAGGGCTGCAAAGAGTTTGTGAAGAACTGTGGCCCAGCAATGGTGTTGAGTCATCCAACATCTCTGCGGTGTTTGGGTGGCGGGAAACCCACTGGTGGATGCTCCTCGGCATGTCGACGGCCTGGCCTTCTCCGGTGGGATAAGGCGGTCGGCAGTGCGGACGAGCGCGTCCAGTAATCAAATGTCGTAATCAATGTAGCATTGCAGCTCCGGTCATTGACAGCACAGCGTCAAGCAGTCCCCGCTTCTGGGCAACTAACTTCGACGGGCCTCCAGCGGTTATCGCAAACCTGCGAACCCTGGTCGACGACGGTGGACGGAATGTCCGGTGCTTCTCTTGTTCTCCTCAGAGGTCCCCCTCTCCGGTCGGCAGCCTGTCGAGGGTCTGACTTCCAGGGAGCTTCAGCGAAGGTTAGCAGTACACAATGCTCCCTCGTAGCTTGGGACAAGGGCGCCTAACCAGGTCCTCTCTGGATCAATTCCTGAAGACACAGCAGCTTTCAGATCGACGCAGTAGAACAACAGCATTACTTCTCTTTGAGCAGGGCTTCAAGGTTAAGCTTCAGTTTCAATGTCGGTTTCAAGTCCAGCTTCTGAATGAATTCTAGCAGTGAGAGGCCCCCAGATATACAGTTGATCTCCCATTCATTGTGCTGGGTCACACTCAGGCAACCAATCACTCAGAAGGGCATTCAGGCAGTCAGTCAGCCAATCAGGTGCATGGTGCATTCAGGCTATTCTTCTCCATCCAGACACTCAGAACGCAGAATGTGGATTTGGACAAGTACCACACCATTCAGCACTACACACTGCATTCATACCAGTTTCGGGTAGGGCTGTCTCAGTCATTACTTTACTGGGGAGAGGTTGGATTTGACCCCCTCCTACCTCATGACCAAGATACGTGACTTTCCCCTGAGCTATATGGCACTTGGTGGCCTTGATAGTGAGGTTAGCCCTTTTCAAGACCTGCAACACCTTATCGAGATGTGTCAAATGCTCTTCCCAGGTGGAACTGTAAATGGCAATGTCGTCTAAGTAGGCCACACCAAATGCCTCCAGCCCACTGAGCGCATGATTGTCCAATCTCGGGAATGTGGCAGGGGCATTCTTCAACCCAAAAGTCATGACCCTAAACTGGTAGAGTCCCTTAGGTATTGAGAACGCTGTCTTTTCCTTGGCATGGTCTGTGAGAGCTATTTTCCAATCACCTGAGCTAAGGTCAAAGCTGCTCACAGATTTGGCGGCACCTATGGTGTCCAGGAGCTAATCAGCCCTGGGCAATGGGTGCGCGTCAATTTTGGTGATGGCATTGACTCCTTAGTAGTCCACACAGAACCTCCAATCCTTGGTGCCTGCCTCGGAACTTGCCTTGGGGACTGTTAGACAGAATCACATGCAGTAAACTTTGGGAACACTACACATAATTAAGACTACAGGTGTAAGTACAATTTCACCTTTGGTACAAGCCTGTACTACACAGTAATGTGGTAGCAGTGGCTGAGCAGCCAGACTTATCTCAAGAGTAAAGTGAGCAGTACAAGAGGTCACACAAGGGGCAGCAATCACAGTGGTTCAAACAAACACTTACTCGTAAGGTTTCTTGGTAAAATGTTTCTTGGTAAAAGAATATACATTTATTGACACAGTCAGTGGAAAACATTCCACTAGTAAGACCAGCTCATTATCACAATCTAATATACTACAAAACACAATCTATCAGTTTCTGAACAAGTTCAGCTCCCCTGAAGTGGGAGCAAAATGGCACTTCAGTTACTTTAAAAAGGGGAAAAAAGACAAGGTTAAAAGAATTAAATCACACATACTTTCAGAGGTAGGGCAAATAGTTTCAGTTCACTACAACCAGCAATTCAATTCAATAGGACTGAGGCAAAGTCAATGGTTCAGTGTCTTGGATAGGATAGCACAGTTCTGGTAGTAAACGATTAGGTATTTTCCATTGTTTTTAGAAGTAGTTGGTCAGACGAAAAGTTATATGTAGGTTTAGGGAAGGACAAGCCTTCAAAGTTGGGAACGTTTCACAAACTTTCACTGTGGCAGAAAGGATTTCTTGACCACACCTTTTAAAAGAAGAAGAACTGTAGCAGAGGCAGTTGTTCCTGGTATTTCCTGCAGATCTCACTGTTCCTGAGCTTCAGTGGTGGGGACAAGAAGTAGGATGTCGGGAGGTTCTTGCACTGCCCAGGGAAGAGGCCACAAGCTTGGCAAACATCATTTTAAGGTGTGAGTGCCTTAAAGACCACAAACTGGTATCCTTCTCACTGGCTATCCGCTTTTCAACAGCACTCTGAAGAAAATTTGACTAGAATATAGACGTTGCCCAGGTGACTTGCGAGTTGGTTGTTCCCACCAAACTCAAGGGAAGAAGTTATCCTTGAAGGGCTTCTCTGTTGATGGAGTTTCAGGCAATTTGGACCTGTAGCAGGGCTTCACCGGTGGACCAGGGTTTGCAGCAGTTGTCTTCCTTCAGCTCGTCATTCCAGTGGTCGACTTTGCTTTCCAAGTCCCAGAGGCCTGCTTTTAAACAGTTCTCCCCCATTCATTCCGGCCTAGCTTGTACTCACCCAGCAGGGTGGCTGTGCTTGCTGGACAGCCAGCTGGCCAATCACGCCAGAGTCCATTCAGGTCTCCTAGGAGACTAAGCACAGGGAGATTTGGGCACCACCCTCACATCTTGTCCACACCAAAGGAGGGCTTCAGCACTGAAGCCCGACAAAGGCCAACAAACAAAGGGACCAAACCTGGTTTGGCTCGCAGAGGCAAACACTAGAAAGACCTTTCCTAAAGGAAATGGTGAAAAAAGTTGACCGGAGTCTGTTTTTACAGGTACATCTTGGGCGCCATATTGAAATACATGGCTGCCCCGATTTTTAGCTACCGGTGTTCGCGGTTGGGAAAAATCATGGTAGTTTGTTCTAAACCACTGCCAACAGCCACTTCAAGAGGGAAAGGGTAACATTTGACTGTAACATGAGTGTTTAGACTCAGGGGATGCTAGGCAACCCCTGTAGCACTCTATAGGAACATAGTGTGTACTGGGTTTGTAAATCTGACATACAGTAGCACTTGCTTTTGACAGGCACACTGTCACCAGTGTCAATTGTGTGCCTACACCACGGTGTAAGGCCTGGTGTCAGTGAGAACAGAGAGGCATACTGCTGGAGCAAAGCCCTGCAGGCTCTTTGTTGTTCTATCATCAAATCTGGAGAGAGATGTACTCCCTCCACTGAGCCATCCTGAGGGTTGCTATGCAGCAAATCATGAAAGGGCTCACTCTATTCTTCTTCCTGCTCGGATACGAGTAAGAGACACGAGACTTCTGCTCACCTATGGATAGACTTGAGCCTGTGACATGGAACACTTGAGGGGCTACCCCCGAGACCCCGATGTCAACCAGATAATTGACTTTGCTCATCTTGGAGACTATCCTGAAGAGTCCAGTCCATTTGTCTGCCAAAGCTCGAGACTTGGTAGGGTTCATCACAAGGATCCCCTGGCCTGGAGACCAATCCACTTGTGAGGCTTTGTGGGATGTATTAACCCGCTCATCCAACCCCTGCAACATCACTGTGCATTGCTGGCAGCGGAAACATCAGAATGGCCACTGGAAAGCATGCTGCTCGCTCAAAATCACCAGAAAATGCACAGTGAAAACCTGAAAAATTGGCGGCCATCCATTTTTGCCTATATTAGTGAGCACAGGAGATCAATGCCTAAAACCACCATTGGGCTACCCACAAAGCAGCCTGAAACCACTTGGAAATAGCAATGTTGATTGCAAAAGAAACAGAGCTAACTTCCAAAAAGAAATATTTTCTTGATTGTCAAAAATTGCTAAAATCATGGCTCACAAAATCACCTAAAAGATCCAACCTCTTTGTTGGGTGTTCCACATTACTCTGCTGCAAGAATCCACATCAATACAATGTAAGCAAGAATCATATGCAATCAAGCAAAATCCTATTTTAAAGATACTGATGAAAAGACAGCTGTCAAAAATGGGTGCAATACCGGTACTCACCACTACCAGTAGCCGGCGTTTAAAACCAATTCTTTGTAAAAGTTGAACAGGGAACCCCAAACGATGCCAAAGAAAGACTTGCTGAGGAGTGGAGATAATGTAATACTATATTCTGAAATGACTTGAAGTAAGCAATTGTTTAATGTATGTATTAAAAATGTGGGTTATATTGTAAGAAGAGACAATTTGTAGACATTGGTTGCAGAGTTAAAATGTGTTCCCACACTGGGATCAAACAGATTCCACACCTTTTCCCTGGACAAAATAAGCTTCCTTCTGTCCTTGGCCAAGAGATTGACAGACTGGTGTGAACAGGAACTAGCCAAGGCACCCTGGCATGTTGCTCTCAGTAAAGACAATGGATTCTTTGGGATGAATAGAATATGCTGATTTGGGTGTGCCTGGTCAACAACTGCTCTGGGAGAGGCAGGACATGTGACCATGAGTCAGCCAGCTCTGGGGTGGACCAGACTGGGATGTAGATTTAACATTGCACCAAATATATGTTTAAGGTAAATGCTTCTAAAATATTGTAACAAGCTGACAAAAATGTGAAACTTTGGTATTCTTAAAATGAAAAATTCACCTACAATGTAAGACTAAGCTGGATGCTGTGTGATGTTCTGAGACCAAACCCCAGAATTATTAATATCACAGCTGCAGTGTTTTTGCTATGAACATGAGAATTTAGAGGAATGTGCCCAGAGAAGATATGTATGTTTGTGTAAAATTTGGTGCAGAACCAATATTGGGAAACCCACCAAAAGCACGAATAAGTGGTCATTTCCGAACCCAAGCTCGTAGGAACATGGGACTTGAACAGAGACATGCCTTAATGAATCTGTGATGTGTATATGTATTATGAACAAGTTGTGCACCTTGGAAATACGTTTGTTTTGAAAAATTGATTTTCTAAGTAAAAGCAAAGGGGAGTTTCTTCCCTAAAGGGTAAATGGTAGCATCATGATGACACCTCATGACACGCTGATCCTTTCTCCAGTCAAAAGACAGAGAATCCTCTAACCTATCAAATCCTTAGGGGGTTGGGCATAGAGAATCAGCCTACCCACCCACTTTGGAAACACATAAATAGGAACTGCTGAGACCCAGATAAGACACTCTTTTTTCCACTACTCACCGATTCCTGCGAAGCACTCTGCCGGACCAGATCCAGACAATATCCAGATAGAGACTTCAGATCTAGATCCAGAGACCAGAACCTAGAATCCAGACTCTAGAACCAAGCTCTAGAACCCTGAAGCAAAGGCCTAATTAACAAGCTGAATCCTTCTCAGCAGGCCTTCAGAATCTTTTGCAACCTGATTCTAACCCCTAAACATCCATGGAGCCTAACCAAACCATTCAACAGCCGGGCAGTGCTGTTTGCTTCTAGCTAAAAACCCTGTGCTAGAACCCAAATCCGGACCCAGAAAGCAGTGCTGTAATCCAAGACCCATCAGATCCAGTTCAAGAGACCCAGACCGCCGTGCAGTGCTGAGAGCAGAACCCAGAAGGCCTGAGACCTGTCCGGTGGCGAGAGTGAAGCCAAACCCTTGACCAGATCTTTGATATGGCGAATCCATTCCCAAGCCTAGGAGTGAGTATCTAGTCTAGAACTGTCCATAACCAATCTCTTAGTTTAAAGTAATCCTCTTCCAACCATTTCAACCTGTCCAGAACTGCATTATAGAATCTTGTGTCCATCTGTTGATTTCGAATCTGTTAAGCACAATCTGTCATTTGAAATCTTGACTTTATTTCTGCAAATCTACCCTCACAAAACATCCATAACTTTGAACCACACGTCCAAGAAGTGAAAGCTAACTGTCATTTTAAAGCTAAGATCCTAAGCTTTCCAACAAACCCAAAACGACATTCCAATTCATTATAGTTTTTCCGTAATTGCGATTTATGCACGTGGAAAAATTGCCACGAATTGCAATTTAGCTCATTTCACCACTTGCAAAAATAGCGGTTTCTTGTTTGCAACTGCTGAAGTTCGTTTCCAATTTGATAATCATTCATGAATCATTGCTAGTGTTGACCTGAACCAATCTAAAGTAACTATCACTCTTCCTGAATCTCTTTCAGTAAATTAAAATCAATTTAACAGATTTTCCCATCCATTGCAATCACTTTCTAAAGGGTTTTAGCCTGTTTTAAAATCATACCTGTTTTCTCTAAGCTTGCTGGGGGGAACTGGAATTGAACTGCATTCTTGGTTGTATTCCTGAAACCTGTGTGCCCGCATTTCCATCTCTTCATATTGCATGGTGGGGGAGTGAGTAGTCACAGGGGACAAAGTGATCACATTATCTTTTGATTGAAATCATATTAAGTTATTTCTGTGTTGCATTCTTTCCCATCATTGCATTTCCTTGAATCATATAAGGTATTCTCTGCTACAGTGTCCTTCATATTCATACTCCTAAGTGATTAAAGAGATTGTCAATTTTGTCATATCCCCCTTGTTGATTACCGTCCACATTCATAAGTGTGCTATTCAAATATTGTTTTATTCATATAAGTGTGATATATATATTGTTTAATTATTCAAATAAACCTTTTAATTTGCAAAACAAACCGACTTCTTGGCTCAGTGAGGTCGGGGAGATCCAAAGAGAGGGGCGTTATATAAGGGTTCATCATCCAGATTCAAAGAACTTTTGACATAAAAATATATAAATAAGGGCTTCCATTGGGCATCCCCTACTAACAATTGACTTAGTCGGAGTGCTGAATTCAAGTTAATTACAGCTTTAAGGTCATGCCAGTACTTATTCAATTCCTGGCTGGCCTTGAGATTTGCCGTCGCTTGACCCATCATCTTTGTCATCCTCTGTCTGAGGCCTAAGACATAGTCCCCCACTTGCTTGGCAGGACCTGGAGGGGTGGCTTCCAAACCTTCTCTGATCAAGGCACGGGATGTCCAAAGAATAAACACCCTCTTGAGGTACCTCTCTGTAAGCGAACAGCAGGCATGCCAGGAGGAGATCCCATTTCCTCCTTTGGGGCTCTTCCAAAGCAGCTAGCATGCCCTTGAGAGTTGTATTGAATCTCTCAACCAGACCATTGCTCTGGGGATGGTAAGAGATGGAGAACTTGTAGGTTACCCCACATTCTTTCCACATGGTTTTCATGTAACTAGACATGAAGTTGGATACTCTGTCTGAGACAAACTCCTTAAGAAATACAGCACAGGTGAAAATGCCCAGGAGAGCCCTGGCAACCAACTTGGCAGAAACATTCCGAAGGGGTATATGCTGGTGGAATGATCAACCAAGACCAGGAAGAAATGATGTCCACCTGAAGTGGGAGGGTCAAAGGGACTGACAATGTCGCTGCCCACCCTCTCAAATGCTGTGCCAACCACTGGGAACAGCTGCAGTGGGGCAATGACACTCCTCCAGACACTCCTCTCAAATGCTGTGCCAACCACTGGGAACAGCTGCAGTGGGGCAATGACACTCCTCCTGACAAGTTGGGCAGGTCCTGCAGTGGGACTCCACTTCTACTCCCATCCAGGGGCAGTAGAAATGAGCAGCGAGCCTCTGCTTAGTCTTCTTGGTACCAAGATGACCAGCTAAGGGCACCTCATGTGCCAACTGCAGCAGGAAGGGCCTGTAAACATGGGGTACCACCAACCTCTTGAGGGCACAAGGTTCAGGCTTAGTGAGCTCACTAACAAGGAGCTCACCCTCACAATAGATCCGGAAATTCCTCTGCACTTCTGCTCATGCCTGGAACAGGGCTTGTTCTCTCAGACCCTCGGGAGAGTGGCACTCTCTCTGTCCCTTACAGAAGTCTGCCCAGGAGAGTCCTCCATCAGCCAGCAGGCATTGAAGGTCAGGGTGGTCCTGCAAGGTTCAGCACCTCTCCTGCAAGAGGGTCTTCTGCCTCTTCTCCCTCAGGAGTTGAGTTTGGGTTTTCTACTGGACCTAGCACTTCTGGATCAGGGATCCCAATGGGTGCTTTAGGAACAGCAGGAAGAGAAGGAGCCCCCTTCACAGAGGTGGCCTTCTTGTTCTTCCGTCTTCTTGCTTTAGGCCTCGCCTTTGCCTCAGGTACCTGACTCACAGCCAGATCCTCTGTCACCTGTTGTTAGGCAGAATAACCTCCAGTACACTTTGGGAACACTACAGGCAATTAGGACTACAAGTGTAAGGACAATTTCACCTTTGGTACAAGCCTGTACTACACAGTAAAGTGGTAGTGATGGCTGAGCAGCCAGACTTATCTCAAGAGTTTAAGTGACCAATAGAACAAGTTACACAAAGGACCAACAAATACAATGATTCAAATATACACTTACTCAAGGTTTCTTGGTAAAAGAATATACAAGTATTTACTCAGTTAGTTACACTAGCATAAGCAGCTCAATATCACACACTAATAAACCACAAAAATACATCCGGTAAGTAAACATGTCCCAAATGAACCACATATCATGGAATTGCCATCGGGAGAAGCTACAACAAGAGACTTCACAAACATTGATAATCGAAAATAAGAGTGCTCCGGTGTGATGCCCCCAATCGGTTCATAACATCTCCGGGTGCATTGAAAGAATATATGCTCAAAAGATATGCGTGCTGACCATTAAAGCCAAAGAATAAGCAAACACAAAAAAGATACTGGATGCGCAAACTTAATTCGCCAGTATGAAATCTCAGAAGTCCCAAGTAATATTATATGGACAACAGATCACTAATTCTACCACTGTGGAATGAAATTCACCTTCTTGAATAAATTACTTGTGTCCTGAAGATGGCCCAATAATTTGATCAAGTGACCCCAGGAGAGGGTGTAGTACATGTTGTAAGGGCCGAAACATATGTCAACTGCATGTGGTGGGACATACAATTGGATCCCCTGCCAGAGACAACTTTCTTAGGAAAACCTACCCTGGTAATAATACCAAGTAGGGCCTTAGCAATAGCCTGAGCTGTAACAGTTCTCATATGTATTGCTTTAGGATACCTAGTAACATCTGTAAGTGGTTTTAACTCAGCACTCCTTCTAAGTCAATGCCTAGCATGAGATGCCCAGCTGGAACCCTTAATTATATATCTTTTTATGTCTAAAATTATTTTATTTCTGAATGATGTACCCTTATATCACGCCCCTCTCTTTGAATCCCCCCCGAACTCACTGAACCAAGAAGTAGGTTGTTTTGCAAAGTTAAAAGATTTATTTTTATGAACTGAACAATATATATATCACACTTGTATGAATTTGAACAATATCTAGATATCACATTATTAATATTAATACAATGATCAGTGTTGGGTGATATGAAAATCAACAATCTCTTTAATCAATAGGAGTATGGATGAGAAGAATAATGTAGCATAGAATAAACTTGGTGTTGGTTCAATGAAATGCAATGATAGAAATTAATGCAGCACAGAAATAAAACTTGATATGAATTCAATAAAATGCAATGTAATCACTCCTTCCCCCTGATGATACTCAATCTTCCCTAATATGCAATATTGAGATGGAAGGAGAGAAAACAGGTTTCAGGAATATACAATCAACAAATGCAGTTTCAATCCAAATTTCCCCCAGCAAGCTTAGAGAAAAACAGGAATGATTTTAAAACAGGTCAATTGCTTTTGAATGTGGGTTGCAATGAATGCTTTGTATAACTTCAGGTAAACACTAGCAATGAGGATTGAATGACTAGCAGGTTGGAAACTGAATTCAGAGGTTGAATGCAAAGAATAGCTGTTTTACATGTGTTTAAATTTAGCCAAATGCAGAATCGCGGTTGAATTGTTTGAAATCAAAGGATGTTATCTTCAATTTGACACTTAAATTTCGTTCCTAGCGTGTACGGTTCAGAAGTTATGAAGGTTTTAGTAAAGGTCAATTTTTCTCAAAAAGAGTCAAGATTTCAAATGAGATATGCACTTTCGAAGATTACAAAGAAGGATTGGCTTTACACTAAGGGGCTATGAAGATGCGAGATACCAACGGTACAGCCATCAGTCCAGAGGCGCCTCTGTCTGCTCTTTGCCCGCTGTGACACTTGCCTTTCTTCAGAAACTATATTAGCGCAAAGATGATCTATCACTACAATTATCGCAGGACTATATGGATGAGAGAAGGATTCAGGATAGACAAAAGAGGTTCTACAATGCAGTCTGGATATGATAGAATGGGTTGGATAGGATTACTTAATGATAAGAGATTGGCTATGGACAATTCTATGCTAAATACTCACAACTATGGTTTTGGAATAGGCCCGTCAAGATCTGGTCAAAGGGTTTTGGACTGGAATATGCTAGCCACCAGACAGAATTCAGGCGCTTGGTTCTGCACTCAGCAAGGCACTCTGGTCTCTGCACAGCCTCTTGGACTGGATCTGACGTGCTGGTTCTGGGATACAGCTCTGCTCTACTGGTTTGGTTTTCTGGGTTCTAGCAAGGGTTCTTGGCAAGAACCAGAAACAGCACAGCCCGACTCTTCAATTTGTGATGTGCCCCTTGGATGTTGGGGTTAAAATCAGGTTGCAAGATTTTAAAGGCCAGCTGAGAAGGGTTCAGCTTTGGATTGGGCCTTCTGCTTTCAGAGTTCTGGAGTCTGGATCCGGGTTCTTCCTGCAGAGTGCTTCACCAGTAAATCAGTTGATGGGTGAATGTGTGTGTCTCTAGGTCCTCAACAGTCCCTATTTATGTATTTCCCAAGGGGGTGGATAGGCTGATTATACTAAGCCCGCCCTCTAGGAAACTGATAGGTCAAAGTATTCCCTCTCTCCTGATTTGAGAAGGAAACCAGAGTGTCATGATGTGTCATGATGACGCTGTGTTTATGGTTCAGGGAAAAACCTCCCCTTTGTTTAAACACAGAAAATATATTTTTCATATAAAGCATATTTGCAATATCACCAACTTGCTAATAATACATATTTACATCCCAAATTAAATAAAGCATATATTTGTTCAAGTCCCATCTTCTTAAGGGTTTCAGTTCACAATTGACAGTTTTTCGCACTTTTGGTTGGTTACCCAGTGTCAGATCTGTACAAATATGTCCACATACATGCACATAACATCTGGGCATACTCCTGTAAATTTTCATATTCCTAGCATTATCACAATTGCCACAATATCAACATTTTTGTGGTCCGGTCTCTGAATATCGCACAAATTCCAGAGTAGTTTCTACTTGTGAGCAACATTTTCATTTTAACAACCTATACATTCCAGATTTTTACCAGTTTGGCACAGTTTTCTATGAGCCATTTTCTCAAAAGTATATGTTCTACTGTTCCAGATACACATTTCAGTCTAACCCCGCCTCCAAGGTTTGGCTGAGCCAAGAGCAACCTGAGCCTCTTCCTGCCAGCAGCTGGTTTCTGTTGACACCCAAATTTGCATTTCCTTTCATTCAAGGGAGTCTTTTGTTTCCTGACAGAGCAACAAGCCAACGTCGTCCTCCCACCTCCTTTCACTACTCCCTGCCAGTTCCTCAGCAGAGAGCAGGGGGGAAGATTCCTTTGTTTGGGAGAAGCTGTGGAATGTCTTTGAAGCCCAGTGTGGCTGGCTTTAACTCACTTTTAAAACACTGTTTAACATAGTCTTTTTCTAAAATACAATTTACATTTTTAACAAATATAGCCACAAGTCTCTTTATTCCAGCCTTTTTAAAACATAGAGATTGAATTGTATCAACCTTTATGTCTTTTATATCTTCTTTTCCATACTTTGATTTTAATGTACAAGTTTAAATGACAGTATAAGTAAATGCCAGCTTCTGACACAGTCGAGCGGTGGTACTGTGCCCATTTCTGACATATTTTTCCCATGCAAGCACCTTTGAATGTGCATTTTCATCTGATGAAATGTGCTCTTGCTGACATTGTTCTTAGGTGGATTCTTTAATTAAAGTGATTTTTAACACCCAACAAGGATGTTGGCTCTTCTCTGCTGTTTGAGAATCATTATTTTGCAAATTTAACAGCCAAGGAAGAACAGATTTTTAAAGCAGTTCTGGGTTTCCCTTGCAATGCAGCACTGCTTTTTCAAGTAGTTTCATTGTACTCTGTGGGCTCTTAAAAGAGAGGGGTCTCGCACCCCTTCAAAATAAAACCTTCAGCTTCTCGAGGATCTTTTAAGTCCAAAGAGACACTCTCTCCTGGATATATTTTTGGCCAGTTGCACTGGGCAATGTCCTCTGCCAGAGGTGTAATAAGAACCGACAAAGACAGAAGAAAGCTCTCTCCCCGGACCACTCCCAGGAAACAAAGGGAGTGACCTCTGCTGTGGATATGATATGATATCATATGTCATTTATAACGTGCCTGTTTCTAGGCACAACAAGACAAGGGAGGGAAGACAGAGGGAGGACACGACAAATGATCTTACTAGCGCTTGTGTCATTCAGATCATATAAGTGTTCGCCAATGCAAAGGTGCAGGCGGAATAGAGAGGGAAGGGGGAAGTGCAATCCGGGCAGAATTAACTGAGTAAGTGCAGCCAGTGCAGTGCGGCTCTGCGTAAGTGCAAGGACAAAGGGTATTGTAAGGGTTACAGTTACAGCCCCTAAGTACATGGTAGGCCCAGAGGCAGTGCAGGGGGGGATGATCATGGATAAACCTGGCACCCAGTGAGATTCTGAGGGTAGCAATGCAACCAGTCAGCACAGCAGATGGTACGTCAGCAGGGGAGGGAGAGAGAGAAAGCAAAGGATGAAAGGAAGGTGCATAGAGACCATTCTGGAGGCAGGCACCTGCAGAGGAGAAAGATCATCTCCCCACTCTCTACCTGAAGAAGCATCTGACCCTCAGAAAGTTGGATGTGGCTAGGCCAAAGGTTCAGAAGAAAGGTATTTTGGAAGAGAGAGTTGGATGTAGTGCAGGCCCAGGCCCCAGAAAGCCTTATGGAGGATGCATAGTGTCTTGAACTTGCTCCTTGCAGCACCAGGAACCAGTGGAGAGATTTCAGGGCCGGAGAGATATGGTCCCTTGACTTGAGGGCAATGATAAGTCTTGCAGTCCTGCTCTGGATTAGATGCAGAGGGTGGGGAGTAGAGAAAGGCAGATTGAGAAAGAGGTTTTTGCAGTAGCCCAGCCTAGAGAAAACCAGGGTTCTGGAGACAGTGAGCTTCTGGCAGAAAGTGAGCAAAGGTAGACTACCTCAAGGAGGTGCAGCTTGTAGTGGGCCTTCTTGGCAAGGTCCATGAAGTGAGGAAAGATGGAGAGAGTGAGTCGAAGATGACACCAAGGTGTTTTGCCTCATAGGAAGGCAAAGGAAGAGGGTCAAAGGAGGGGGGACAGAGTGGTGAGAAAGGGAAAGTAGGAGCATGAATTCCAATTAGAAGAATCTCCATCTTACTGGCATTAAGACAGACATTGTTGGAGGTGCACAATAGATAGACAGTCAGAAATGAGCAAGAGAGGAGAGGAGAGGAGGCTGAGGGGAGCCTGAAAGAGAGATGAGTGTCATCTGCATAAAACTGCATGTTATAGGAGAAGGTAGAGATCAGGTGGGCCAAAGGGGTGAGGTAGACATCGAAGCGTCAGGGTGAGAGGATAGAGCCCTGGGGAACACCACAAGTTGAGAGAGAGGTGGTGGAGAGAAAATAGAAAGGACCCAAGTTGGACCTGGGAGGGCCGGTCCAGTAGGAAGGTCAACCACTCCAGAGCCTGATCTATGAAGCCCAGGTTCTCACGGAGTCGATTAATCAGGATGGCATAATTGATCGTGTCAAAAGCAGAGGAATGGTCAAGGAGGATGAGGATCGAAGGAAGGATGGAGTCAAGATTAGAGAACAGATCTTCATTGGTGTTCAGGAGAGCAATTTTCATGCCTCTGACAGCTCTGAAGACAGACTGATTTTCATGGAGACAACTAACAGATTCAGTGTGGAGAGTAAGCTGGGGGATGGCATGCTTTTCCAGGAGTTTGGCCAGGAAAAGAGTGATAGAGATTGGGCGATAATTTGCCAGACAGCTAGGGTCAGCAGAAGGCTTTTTAATAAGGAGGTACACAATGGAGTGCTTGAGGGGAGAGGAGAATGATCGAGTTGCGAAAGAGTGATTGCACAAATCAGCCAAGCTGTGAGCAAGGGTTTCAATATGGTAATTGATGGTTCTGGAGGAGCAGGGGATCACCTGTTTGGATGAAACGTTCATAGATCGGACTTGTCTAGAAACATCATCCGGTGTTATGGGAGAGATAGAGGAAAAAGGAGGAGGGGAGGGAAAGTTAGACAGAGGGTGGTAGGGAGAGGCAGAGGGAGAGGAGAGCGAAGACATGATGTCATGTGTTTTAGTGGTGAAGTGAGAAGCCAGACCCGTATACAGGGACTGGGAAGGAACAGGCAAGCTCGAAACTGCAGAAAGATTGATCAGATTTTAAAGATTTTAAAGATTTTAAAGAGTCTTGCTGTGTTGTTCGCGGCTGCAGAGATGTGGGCTCGGCTGTGGAACCAAAGCCCTCAACTTCCTCTGGGCCACCCTGCACTTGCTTTTCAGGTTGGCGACGTCGGAGTCATACCAAGAGTCGCACTTGGAGGTAGGCTTCAGATGGATTCCTATAACAGGGCCAAGGATGTCCAGAGTGTTGGCGATAAAAGATGCAAGTTAAAGAGTGCTATGTCAGAGAGTGAGTCAGCTGCAGGAGTAGGAAGGGCAGAGAAAGTAGACATTGAAAGGTAGAGGCAAGGAGAGAAGAGAAGAGGTCAGCCCACCCAGAGAGGGAGAGGGAAACCTGGACAGGTAGCCTTTAGATGGTGGTCACAGTCAGAGAAAGGCCAGGAGAGATAGGGACACCGCAGACCAGGCATTCAAAGGAGAAGTAGGCCTGCATAGGAATGACAGAAGTAGGGACACACTCCAGAAAGATCATGGCCACTCCATCTCCGGGTTGGTTGGTTCTGGGCTCGGAGTGGATTTTGTGGCAATCAGGGTGGAGATTGTCCAAACTCACAACAGAGCTGGCCAATAACCATGTCTTGGTGAGCGCGAGGACATCCAGGTCAAGTTCTTCGAGGAGGTGGCAGATATCTGAGGAGTGTTTGATAGCAGAGCGAGAATTGAAAGTGGCGACGTGGAACAGGTTTTCACATTTGAGAGACTTCTGGGGTGGGGTGCAGGCTTGAGGTACACCCAGCAGAAGTGGTAGAGTGGTCCGAGAGTGGGCAGGGGTGGTTGCAGGAGGTGGCATAGTAGCCAGAGAGGAGAAGGAAGAAGAGAGGTGCTGTTAGGAGTAGCGGGTGAAGGAAGGAAGTTGTTAAGATGTGGGAGACACATATCAAACAAGATGAGATTAGGCTGAGTGCACAGGACCAAGACAATACTATTCAGATAGACTTTAATAATGGCCTTGAAGGAGTGGACATAAGCCAAGAGGACCTCCCACCGAGTGCCACTTTTAATGGCAGAGGAAGAGATAGGAGAGAGAGCTGAAACCATATGAGGGATCCATAGGCCTGGATAAGGACCAACAATCTGCATCGGATCTTCTGCGCTAGAGGAGCAGACCCACAACTGAAGTATACTGCTCTTGAATCTTATGCCAAGGCCTCACATCAACCTGGAAGGCCAGATAAGCTGCAACTCCCTGTTCACCCACACCAAACTCATCGCTCCACATTCACCTCATCCTGAGCAAGAGAGAACAAGCTAGTGCTGGTTTCTGCGTTCTCCCAACCAGAACAACTATTGCACTCTATTAACATCAGATCAACATCACATGGTGTCCTTAACAAGCACATCACTTGACTATTTGAGCGGTCAGACATGTGAGACAGACAGACAGTTTCAGGGTTCTCAACATTCCCCATGTTAATTAAACAAAACAACAATTGGGATGAAGGCCTATCTGTCCCTATTCTCATGAAAATATCCCTACCTATGGAACCAAAACTATAGCAAGTTGGCCATGTGTCCAAATTGTATCTGACCCTCACACTAACATATACAAAACTGTTGAAGGTAAATGTCTCTAGTTCCAACCCATCAAATGAAAGAGTGTGAACGTTCAAATAGTTGATTCCAATGAAGCAATCCTAGTATTCAGAAGTTGGCTCCCTTTCCCTGAACCAATTCAGGAAACCTATTGGAAATATATTGGTCCCACACAAAGTTCTCTTTAAATGAAATGAAAATGTCTCTTTGGATTAGCCAGGCAAAAATGTCTCATTCATAGAATACTGTAGTCAGAATGTGAAAACCAAATTTCTCTTTCATAGAACACTGTTTTCAAAATGACTAATTCAAATGTCTCATTCATAGAACACTTTTCTCAACTCAATCCTTAGATATCCTGTTTTACCCCCTGCCAGAAATATATCTTTAACTGCAAAAAGAAAACCTCTTGGTATCCTAGTTCACTCTCCTGCCAAGAGAATCTTTCTTTTGACTTACACAGATCTCCTGGTATACTCTCCTGCCAGGTATATTTCCAAAAAGGGTTGCCACCTGATACTCTTATAAGGTTTTCTTCAATCTTCCTTCGACTTTAGGTATCACACAATCATACTTCTTCAATAACACAACTTGTTGACTTCAGTGATTCATTTGCACCAATTTCCCACATGCAGACATCTCACAGATAAGGGTCTGTACAAGCTCTGTCTATCAGCCTTTGTTCAGTCTTTTTGGGCTCTTGACAATGTTTGTTCCAGATTGCCCCCAACTGACATCTCATGTCAGGAGAACTGCACAACACTTGTCTCTTTATTTATCTTACAATGTCTTTTGGCTGCTAGCAATGCTCGTTCCAGGTTTCCCCCAACTGACATCTCATGTCAGGAGAATTGTACAATGTTTGCAATCTCTTCATATTTCTATTTAGTCAATATTCAAAAGTATTTTTCAAATATTCTTTAAAGTCTCTGCACGTTCTGGGGCACCCTTCACTGTCAGGCTGATTCACCAGTAAACCATGCTGTTGCTGCTAGTGACCATTGCAGGGCTGGCTTCCTCGTCTACAAAGAGGTTTGTTTGGATCTCATATCAGCATCTGCTTCCTTTGCTGTCAGAACCTGCACAGCTCTGCTGGGTCTCTCCTCTTCTGATTCCCCTCCACGCCGTTCACCTTTAGATCAACAGAGCTTCTCCTCTCCGGTCCAGAACAGTGCCGACCTGCTGCAGGCAGCCGTTCACCAGGTTCCCTGCAACTATTCTACTGTAAACTGCCTCTGTCAGCAGTCTCGCTTCCCCATCTGTGTACTCTGCAGCCGCTCCCCTCTTCTCTTCCACGATCCTCCAGATGCAGGTTACCTTCAGTTTCAAATGTCCTACACAGCTAATTGCATTGTTGACAACTAGAATGCATTTCACACTTGGAGCAGTTTTTCTTCCCCATTGACTACTTATTCATCTTCTTTGTCTCACTTCTCCAGTGGTTATGGGAATTGGAGTCCATATCTGCTCTAGACATTTCAAGGAAATGTTCTTTCATATATTTGTTGGAATAGTAACTGTTAGAACCAGGAGAGGTTAGATGTAGTCTATTTGAATTATTGATCACAACACTTGAATCAACTTTACAAAAAAACTGTTAGTGTTATAACACCTTAGGTTTCAGGGGCACTGGATGAATCATGGCTTCCTCCATATGATCCTCCCTTATGATACCACCCCCAGGGTCAGGTTCAGGTAGCATCTGCCTTTCCCTGGCTACATGGGAGGAGACCACTACCATGGTTTCAGTGATGATTTTGCAAGATTCATCACACCAGGCCCCAATCGCCTACTCACCACCAAAGAAACATGCCTCATTATGAACATCAATGCCCCCTCAAGCATCACTTCACAAGCAATGCCTGCCAGCCAGGCCTGGCTAACATTGAAGCATTCTTGGGACAACCCCAACATGCATCACTTGAACTGATGCCAATCGACAGCACCAAGCACAAGCATTCACCTAAGCATTGTTCAACCTGGGTATGACACATCCGCCTACCAAGAACTGAATTCAGGTACTGTACCACTGAACTTCCCCCATGGTCCACTTTGGCCCTAGAGACTGGTTAGGTCACAATCACCCCTATCTTTACCAAGATATCCTTTTTGATAATACCTTACCTATCACCCTTGGAACTATACTCAGAGCGCTACTTTCTCCAGTCTGACATACCTATTATGTTCTTTCCTTTGGGGTGGGTTTTTGTATAGAAATCTCTTTTGTTCTTCTTGCGGATGGTGTGTTCATATTTTTATAGAACCTTGATTGAACATTCCCTTTCTTTTTGAACTGTGATACTGTATTGTTTGGGTCACTACTGGTTCACCCGCACACTCACCCCTTCTAGGAGCACAGCCTGCCCTCAGCCGGCATTACCATAAAAGACAAAGGAGGTATAACCCTTAATTGTCTCTGTATTATATTTTTGATTGTGTTGTGTTTTGGTTTGTAGAAGTGTGAGGGTTGAGTGAGCCATTTTGTCCTTTGTCACCCCTGTACTCCTGCAAGCAGAATCACATTTGTCACAATCTCAATTTAAGTGGTGAAGCTGGAGTTGGTGTGAGAGAGCATGCTCTGGAATGCCCCCTGAAATTCACTTTTCGATCACTGGGATTGATTAACAAAATGAAAAAATCATCATGAATGTAGCTACGCTGAGCATTGTGGCAGCGCAAAGGCTCTATGCCATGCAGCCCAAGTTGCTTCAACACCAAGGTTATATCCTAGGCAGCCTACTCATGTAACTACTTCTTCTGGCACATTATATACATTTGGCTGTCTGTACCTGAAATAATTGCATCCCGTGTTGAAAGGTTGTTTAAAATGAGAACGTGTTTTTATGTGAGAATGCACGTGCTTTAAATGCAATGCAGTGCATGTTTGTGTCTTGATGTGTTTGTATGTGAGTGTGTTCAAGAGTTTTAAAGAGTGCACATGGGATCAAGTCTATTTGCATGTATGTGTGAATATGTGTGTGTAGCGGTATTTATTTTTAGTGGTGTGTGTGTGTGTGTGTGTGTGTGTGTGTGTGTGTGTGTGTGTGTGTGTGTGTGTGTGTGTGTGAGACACGGGTAGTATAGCTAAATGGCAATGCACTCATCGGTGACGATGCAGTGCAACACAGGTTCAAATCCCAGGTCCGCGCTTACAAACCACATTGGTATTAAGCACATTAAAGTTATAGTGTGTGTGTGTGAGCACAGGAGGCTAAATGCACCATGTCATAGAAGTTGATTGATGGTGTATTTTGTGAGCAGCATCATGAAGTGTGTAACAGAACAATGCTGGTGCACAAGCTGGGTTCTGCATTATGGAATTTCGTTGCAGTAGCACAGCCACATCATTTGCGAGAAACCAAGGGTGTCCCACCAGCTATTCCTCAGGGATCTCTCTCTCAGGTGGCCAGGGCATGGCATTGCCTTTGGATCCAGACCTTGAGGGTTGATTAGTGTGGGAGGATTACCTGGGTAATGGGTCTTCAGGGGGTGGGGTGAGGCAGCCGATGGAGAGGTGCAGTATGCCTCCTTTTTTGTTCATCTATCCCATCCCATTTTTTAGGATCTGAGTGGGGGACCCCAGATGAATTCTCTCCCATCATACTGGACATGTGCCATTAATCGGGTCAGGTACTTTACACTAAGTGCATACACCTGATACCAGTTAATTCTCCTCACACAAATCAAAGGCAACACCTAAAGACACACTCTGAGCAAGGCAGAACAAGAGTATGAGCAGAACTTGTGGGATGAAGACACACCTACTGGAGCAGAGCAACGGACTAAGGGACGAGAGCAGCAGGTTGACAACCCCAAGGGTTCCTTATTGGAGGTCGTTGCATCTGACAAACCGTGAAAGACACGTGTAGAAGGCCAGATCCCACAAGTGAATATTTCATTGTGGTTCAAGGACACCCATGACCCTCCCGGGTGAACAGCAGAGTTAGGGAGATAAGGCCAAGCCTGTGGTACTAACCTTGCCTCATGAATTGGGAATAGAAAAACAAGAAAGAAGCTCACCCAGCCGCTGAGTTGGCAAGCGATCTGAGAGATTGGTGTGTGTTAAAGTGAATGAAGAAGCATCATTATATCAGAAGTGAAGGCTGCAGGCGTGTGGATAAAATGGGGAGAGGAGGAGACATGTGAATGAACAGCTGTGAGATCCGCAATATTAAGTAACAGAGTGGTCCGGCAAAGGGAAGTAGTCTATTTGAAAGTCTCTGTGAAAGGTTTAAAGTGAACAAACTTCAAAAGTAAATTAAGCAAGAGTAAACAAAGTGGTCCTGCACTGGTCTTTAAAGGGAGCCATGCACATTCGAAAGTCTTCAATATACGAAAGGGGTCTTATCCTGAAGTACAATAAAGCTTGGGTGAGGGAGCCCCCAGTAAGTTTGTGTTGAACTGTGATGTCAGAGGTCTGAGCCCGATTGCTGTGAGGTCTGAACCCAGCAGAGGGGGACATTTGTGAATTTTCTGTTGGAATACAATTTTGAAAGTCAAGAAAGAGACTATAACGTGGAAGTCCAGGCGGGCCTCAATCCATGGTTTAAAACTGCTTAAAGTGTTAGAAACCGAGCCAGAGTGTGTCATCCTGCCTGCAAGGACAGCCTTACTCTGTGAGGTTTAACGTGAGGAGGAGAGCTGGTTCAACTACCTTTGTTCTTTTGAACACTGACTTTTCATTTGCATACATTTCTCTTTCTTACACTTTTTGTACAAGAGATAGGGCAGGCATTAGGTGTTTGTTAGTATAGGCCATTTTAATTTGACAGACTCCACTAGGACTGTTTTGTTTATCATTTCATGATAGAATACTCCCATCTTAGCTATAGGGAAAAATAGGAATTTTTTCCGACAACAACATTTTCTATAAAGGTTTTACACATATATCCATTGTGTCAGTGTCATACTTGTGATACCATTTCTTCCCCACATATGGTGTCAAAAGCTGGATACAACTCAATTGAGACAAATTGGGTGACCCTAACATTCCAGAAACTTAGTCGGAGAGCCTCTACTGCCACAAAAGAATCCATAGACTTTGATATCTGTATCAGCAGAGAAGGTACTATCCCCTCTGGAAAAAGAGGGATGATTCCCACAGACTTAGTCCTAATACCCCCTGTGGGTGGTTGTATAAAAATGGCCTCAAAATCTGGCCTAGCCTGAAAGTTTGGTTCAGAAGTCTTAGGAGTCATAGATCCAGATTTTTGGGGAGATAAATTGTTTCTCCTACAGAACCATGACGAGACTCCATTTGAAATCACTGTGGAGACAGAATTGCACAGGAAATTCTTGCGAAGGCTCTATTTACCCGTTTCAAGGAAGAAACTGAACCAGAGGAAACTAAGAGAGGTAGCTTAGGCTTTGGAGAGGCTGATAAAACTGAGGCAAAAGGGGAAAAAGAAGCTTCTATCCTTCCCGACCTAGACGTTGCCCAGCTAAATCATTCCGCACTCGCAGAGGAGTTCTTACAAGTGATTCCAGAGGGAGATGTACCAGAAGAAGGGAGCACGTTTTTCTTCCTGAAACAGGGATTACTATATAGTTAGGAAACCCCCAGAGAAAGCTTGAGTAACACTCAGTAATACCCAAAACCCATTGAAAGATCGTGCTAGAGATTGCACTTTCTCATTTGACAGGGGGACATTTAGGTCAGTCTAAAACCCAAGCTCACATCAGTTGAAAATTTTACTGGGCAGGTATCCATGCTGACATAAAGAACTCCATTCAGACATGTGAAAAGTGCCAGAAAACCGGTGCACATATTCCCACACCTGCCTCTCTAAACCCCTTGCCAATAATAGAAGTCCTTTTCTCACGCTGCTGCCATTCTTTTCTGGGGTTGGTTTCCCCAAGGAAATTCTAATTGATCAGAGATCCTATTTCATGAGCAAACTTATGGGTGAAGTCAAGGAATTACTACACATTACCACCTTAAGAACCTCAGTTACCACCCCCAAATGGACAGATTGGTAGAGAGATTTAACAAAACCCTTAAAATGATTTGGAGGAAATTGGTCGATGAAGATGGGAAGGACTGGGATCGCATGATGCCATGGGCCATATTTGTAGTAAGAAAGACAGCTCAGGCATCCATTGGATTCTCTACTTTTGAATTACTTTATGGTAGAGAACCAATAGAAGTCTTAGACATGCTCTGGGAGACCTGGGAAGAGAGAGAAGAGGTACCTATTTCCCCCCTCACAGACAGCTACCTGATTGCGAGAACACATGAAACTCGTTCAGAGTCTAGTCCACACACACATGGAAAAAGCTCAAGCCCAACAGAAGTCCACCTATGACAAGAGAGTGACTTTGATATCATGGTCAGTAGGTTGGAAGGTATTAGTCTTCCTACCTACCACTGAAAATTAACTTAGCTCAAAGTAGCATGGGCCATAGGATGTCCTAGAGCAAACAGGAACTAGTACCTATAAAATAGCCCAAACTTATAGAAAACAAAAGACCCACCTTTATGATGTAAATATCCTAAAGGAGTGGAAAGAAAATCCTTTCACCACCACCTCCTTGATATTGTGTTGTTTGGTACCCGAGGATATAGATAACGCTGAACTTACTCCCGAAACAATATATAAACTAAAACAAGAAGATTTGAATGACCTTATTATGTCATTCCCGGGTTTGTATTTGACGAGAAACCAGGGAAGAGTACATGATACTCATCATTATATCAGAATCCCAAAGGGAAAAGGGGTCAATTTGAAACCATATAGACTTCCAGAAGCACGAAAACAAATAGTGGCGGAGGAAGTGAAAAAAATGCAAACTGTATCAAGCCCTCTTCAAGTCCATGGTCCTCCCCTATTGTGTTGGTAACTAAAGCTGAACATTCTTGGAGGTTTTGCATAGACTTCAGGCAGGTTAAATCCATCTCCGCCTTCGATGCTTATCCTATGCCGCACATCGATGAGTTAATAGATAAACTTGGAAATGCCACATTCCTATCAACCCTAGATTTAACCAAAGGATACTGGCAGGTTCCAGTACATGGGATTGATAAGGAAAAGACAGCTTTCGCGACACCCCTGGGACTATTCCAGTTCAAGGTTCTCCCTTTTGGCTGCATGGGGCCTGAGCCACTTTCTAATGACTCATGGACAGGATATTACAGCCCTACTCCTATTTCTGTGGGGCTCACATTGACGACATAGTAATTTATAGTAAAACTTTGGAAGGCCATCTTTTACATCTTTCTACTATTATACGAACCCTCAGAGAGGGTTGACTAAGAGTAAGTGCATACACCTGATATCAGTTAGCTCTCGTCACATGAATCAAAGGCGACACCTAAAGACACACTGTGAGCAAAGTGGAACACGATATGAGCAGAACTTCTGGGATGAAGACACACCTACTGGAGCACAGCAACAGACCTAAGGGAAGAGAGCAGTGGGTTGACCACCCAAAGGGTTCCCTACCAGAGTTTTTTGCCTCTGACAGTCTACAAAAAACATGTGGAGAAGGCCAAATCCTACAAGTGAAGATTGAATTTGGTTTCAAGGATGTCCGCGACCCTGCTGGGTGAACAGCAGAGTTTGGGAGGGGAGGCCAAGCCTGTGGTACTAACCTTGATATGCGAATTAGGAATAGCTAAATAAGAAAGAAGAGAACACAGCAGGTGAGTTGGCAAGCAACCTAAGAGAACGGTGTGTGTTAAAGCAAATAAAGTAGCATCATTATATCTACTATTATACGAACCCTCAGAGAGGGTTGACTAAGAGTAAGTGCATACACCTGATATCAGTTAGCTCTCGTCACATGAATCAAAGGCGACACCTAAAGACACACTGTGAGCAAAGTGGAACACGATATGAGCAGAACTTCTGGGATGAAGACACACCTACTGGAGCACAGCAACAGACCTAAGGGAAGAGAGCAGTGGGTTGACCACCCAAAGGGTTCCCTACCAGAGTTTTTTGCCTCTGACAGTCTACAAAAAACATGTGGAGAAGGCCAAATCCTACAAGTGAAGATTGAATTTGGTTTCAAGGATGTCCGCGACCCTGCTGGGTGAACAGCAGAGTTTGGGAGGGGAGGCCAAACCTGTGGTACTAACCTTGATATGCGAATTAGGAATAGCTAAATAAGAAAGAAGAGAACACAGCAGGTGAGTTGGCAAGCAACCTAAGAGAACGGTGTGTGTTAAAGCAAATAAAGTAGCATCATTATATCTGAAGTGAAGGCTGTGCATGTGTGGATGAAACACAGAGAAGAGCAGACCTGTCAAAGAACTTTGAAGTCAAAAGCAGCTGGGAGATCAGCAATACTAAGTAATGGAGTGGGCCGGCAAAGGGAAGTAGCCTAATCGAAAAGTGTCCATGAAAGGTAGATTGTTTGAAGTTAAATTAAACAAACTGCAAAAGTGAATTAAGCAAGAGTAAACGTGAACTTTGAGTCGAAGTGGTCCTGCAGTGGTCTGCAAAGAGAGCCACGCACATTTGAAAGTCTCTGACATACGAAAGGGGTCCGAGCCCAACAGAGGGAGACCCGAAGTACAATAAAACTTGGGGAAGGGAGCACCCAAGCGGGTTTGTGTTGAACTGTAATGTCAGAGGTCTGAGCCCAGCAGAGGGGGATGTGAGTGAACTTTTTGTTGGACTAACATTTTGAAAGCCAAGAAAGAGACTTTAACGTGGAAGGCCAGGTGGGCCTCAATCCATGGTTTGTAACTACTTAAAGTGTTAGAAACCGAGTCTGAGTTTAACATGAAGAGGAGAGCGGGTTCAACTACCTTTATTCTTTTGAACACTGATTTTTCCTGTGCATTCATTTCTCCTTTTCACACTTTTTGTACAAGAGAAAGGGCAGGCATTAGGTTTTTGTTAATGTAGGCCATTGGACTCCACTGGACAGTTTTGTTTATCATTTGATGGCCGAGACTACTCCCATCTTAGCTAAAGGGTAAAATAGGAGTTTCTCCGACCCCAAAATTTTCAATAAAGGTTTTACAAATTGTATCCATTGTGTCAGTGTCGTACTTGTGACATCATGAAAGCGGTTTACAGAGGGGATGCTGCTATATATTGTGAGCAAAGTATCATGAAAGGGTATTATGTGTGGAAATGTGGCTGTGGGTTTGGTAGCATTAAAATTCTACAGTCAGAATGCTAGGATTTATTCTATGCACAGTGTCTGAAAAGTGGCAGAGCAACAATACAGGAATATGTTGTGGATGTGACATAAGGGCAGTTTATAACAGTGGAAGAGCTGATATATACTGTGGGCATGGCATCAGGATTGTACCATAGCAGCAATTATGGCATATATTGTTTGTATAAACATCATTGCAATGTTGTAAAATGTTTCTTTGTGCTGTTGGTGATCAGGCATCAATTGGAGTTTTTCATTTGTTACGGTACAGAATAATAGTACATTGCATGGTCATTTGCCTAATTCTTCTCAAATAGTGTGCTGTAAAATGCATGTATTCATTATTTTAAACCCATTATTTTAAAATATTTATTCATTATACTCCCAAGGAATGCTCCATAAATGACTATGGGCCTCATTCCGAGTATGGCGCTAACCAATGGCGCTATTAACGCCTTGGTTGACGCCGTACCCGGACCAGCAGCGCCTTGGTGGATGGCGGAATCACCGCCCCATTCCAAGGTTGGCGGGGCGGTAATTCCCCATTCACCAAGGCTCTTCCCGATTCCCAAATGAGCCCCCATAGGGCTCAATGGGAATGGGGAAGATGCAAATAACGGTGACCCTTCATTACGGTCACCGTTATTGGCTTGGAGGCCCCTTTGCGCCCTCGACTTTAACACCTGCTCAAAGCAGGCGTTAAGGGCGAGGCGCAGAGGGAACTCGGAGTATGGCGGTAAGGGAATACCGCCACCGGTCTCGTTACCGGTGGCCGCTATCCCTTACCGCCATACTCGGAATGAGGCCCTATGTGTTATTCTGGTAGAAATACACTTAATATATTCACCATCTGCTATTGGCCTTGAATCATTTGGAAAGTCACTGCTGAGGAGGCACCTAACTATCTGACAACAAAGTTGTCTCTGTTCTGCAGGAGTACATTGATGAGTATTGGTTTCTAAACACTAATTCAATCACACACTACTACTAAACCAGCAGTGTACTAGCTATAAAGGTGAAACAGGCACAACATGAGGGGTATATCTCATTCGTCTATTTGGGTAGCATGGGCTAAAGGCACGCTGTAGTCTTCAAGTGATGTGTGAGCCAGCAAGGAAGCATTTCAAATGAAAATATTGATGTGGTACCAAAATAAAAGAAAGGGCCAATCAAGGTAATTAAACTAAAAGGACAGGCACACTTATAGAAATGGATATGTAGACAGTTGTTTTGTAGCAAAGTTCAAGTTCAAATATACATTTCTTATAAAGGTAAGGAATATGTTCTTAATTTTCATGAGGGCCCTTAAACCCTGACCAGGGCCATATAGCCGATGTGAGGCAATAATTTGGTTATTGTCGGGGACTTTAACCTAAAGGTTAACTGCACTGCCCATCATACCACCTCCAATTGTATACTTGGGATGGAAGATTTGGATTTGTCTCAGTTTGTAGCTGGTCCTACCCACTGCTGTGTTAACACTCTCAACCTGATTTTTGATTCTCCATCTTTGGTGAAGGTTTGTCCCACTTTTCGCCTTGACTGGCCTCATCACTTTATGCTTCCTTTTAGCCTTAAAACTCAAGTCCCGCTGCCCATGGTTGATAGGCAATCAGTATTGAAGAACTGCTGACAATCTGTTGACACTGCAGTAGTTGGTCAGGAGATAGTAAAGGGATGTCTTGGCACCTCAAAATTAAATCTGGTAACACTTTCAGGAATATTTACTAACATGGCTGACCTCCTTGTCTCTGTTAAATGGATTAGGCAGAAGGCTCAGCCTTCTGAACCTTGGTTTGTTGTTACCCTGAAACAACTACGTCTGGAAAAGCGACAGGCAGAACAGAAATTAAGAAATGGCTATAGCGAGTAAGTCTTTATGTTGTTATTGCGGTCGATGCGTGCCCTCCATAAAGCTGTGGTGGCTGCTAAAAGTAAATATTACTCTGAGAAAGTGGTGGCGGCCCTCAACCCGCCCAACAAACTGTTTGAGCTGATATGGTTGCTGTCCTCCCCTGCAGCTGTGAATACGGATGTCACATTATCCCAGGAGTTATGTGACTCTCGTTCTGAGTATATTATAGATACAATTGTTATCATTCGGGATGCAATCTCTCTCTCAGCTTTGGGAACAAGTGTGGCACCTGTTCCTAACACGGTATGCCCCCTAGGGAACAGTGTGCCCAGTTCCCACTGTTTACTGTCGAAGACATGAGTAAAGCCACTCTTGGGCTAAAGTCTGCTTCTTCATTGCATTAAATCCCCTTAACTACTTTGAAGGAGATCTTGCCAAAGATTGCTCCGTTCCTAACCCGGGCAATTATTCACTCATGCCGATCGAGGACTTTTCCTGCTAACCTGAAGCATGCTCTGGTGACACTGCTGCTGAAGAAACCGTCATTAGATCCGTCCTGCCCGTCAAACTTCCATACTATTTCACTACTTCCTTTCTTAATGAAACTCTTGGAATGTCTGGTTTCACCTCTGTTGGGTTCTTTTCTAGAAAACTCTTCTTTCTTCGACCCCTTTCAATCCAGTTTCTGTCCAAACTGGGATATCAAAAGTGTTTTGGTCTTAGTGGTCGACCTAGCTTGAATCTCGGATCAGGGCAGGTCGGGAGCACTGGTATTTTTAGATCTATCACCTGCTTTCGACACAGTTGATCATCCCACCCTCTTGGCCAGGTTTGCAGAAGCCGGGATCACTGGTCAGGTGCTTTCTTGTTTCTCCTCTTTTCTTGAGGGACACACTCATACCTTCTCTCTCCCACCCTTTTGTTTGGTTCCTATCTCTCTGTCCTGTGGGTTCCCTCAGGGATCTGCTCTGTCCCCAACTCTGTTTAATGTGTACATCCAGATGTTGGTTAAGCTCATCCACTCCCACGGCCTGATGTACTACTCCTATGCTGATGATACAAAAATCATGGTGCAACTTCATCAGACGCACCCTGATTTAGCCTCTCACCGGAGGAGTTGCCTTAAAGACGTGGGGAGGTGGATGGGCCACAACTGGCTTAAACTGAATGGGGGCAAGGCTGAGGTCTTGGTGGTGCAACCGCACTGTGCTTCTGCACTTCGGTAATCCTAGTTCTTTTAGGTTTTGCCTCAGCCCAGTGTTGGTTGTAAAAAACCTTGGGGTGAAGGTCTCCTCCCTATCACTGGATATGCATGTTGCAACAGTCTGCAAGTCAGGCCACTTTAAACTGAGGTCCCTGCGGAGGGTTCTAGCTTCCATTCCCCCCCCCAGTTCCATCCACTGGTTCGGTGGTGGCAGCACTGGTTTTGAGTACAATTGACTATTGTACCTCTCTGTATCTGGCTCAATCTCTGTATTTAAACCATTGCCTGCAGGTTTTGCAAAACTCGGCAGCGAGGCTTGTGGTTGGTGTCTCCCATATTGCGGCAGTGGCACTATTTACCAGTACTCAAAAGGGTCCAGTTTAACACCCTGTGTATTGAGCGCAGGGCCTTTTATGCTTCTGGCCCACAGTATCTAAGGGATAAATTCTGTCCCTATGTCCCCAATCGGCCTTAAGGTCTTTGTAATCCTACCAAATTCTTGTTCCAAGTGTGCGCCTCTCTGGGGTTGGAGGGTGGACCTCTTCAGTGGCTGCTGCTGAGCTATGGAATGGACTGACACTTTTCCTTCTCGGATCTCCAGAGTATGTCCCCTTGCTTCCGGAGGCAGCTGAAGACCTATCTCTTTCAATAAAGTTGTCCTGGTTTTTAAAATTGTACTATTGGTGGTGGCCTCTGTATCAGCAGCAAGATGCCTTTGGCTTAATTAATTCATCATAATCATCATAGGTATGTTGTATACTGGATCTCTTTTTCTTGGTGTTTGACAGTGTTGTGCCCTGCTTTTGGGTGCTTTATGAAGGGTGAAAATGGTTGAGTCAATTCAATGATAAGCAAAAACAGTGCTTTTCAACAAGATGCAATTGGTTTGAGACTCAAAGTAATCCTGGAAATAGGTAATGGGTAGATTTGTGTTGTTTGTAGGCTCAAATGTGTCTCAAAATATTGGATCAACTATAGCTTGGAGGTAGTTAGTTGGATGCAATGATATGATACAGTTCTGCAGCAGTGTTCAGCTCAACAAGTCTGGTGAGTAGGTATCCAATATTTGTGTTTGTGGCTCACAACGCAATTTTAGAGTATAGAATATCAAAGGCATCACTGCTGAGGCTTGTAGCAGCTGGGGTATGACTCAAGAACCGGTTTATTCAGCTCAAAAGCTTTGAAGTGAGATTCTGGAATGACCTGGCAGCAGCTTAAGCCTGTGGATACTGCAGTCACTAAAGCTTTGGAATGATATCCTGAATAAAAAAGAAGATAGAGGATCCTGAAAAGCCAATCCCGAAATAATCTAAGCAAGGTGGAGAGCTGGAAGACACTCCTAGCATCAGTGATATTTGTGCCCTTTTACTGAAGGTTTCCCAGGACATAGGGGGAGTTGTAATTCTCCCTAAATGAACTGACATCAAATGTCATCCATCTGGAGTCCAGGGTCACAAACGTGGAGTCTGGTAATTTAGCTTCAGCCTAAGAAGTAAAAGGGAGCTTTAGAGCCTACAAAGATTTAAGAGTTGAGATTTCAGACCTGAAGAAAAATAACATGATCCTGGAGGTTGAAAGTAGGAATCTAAACCTTCACCTACAGGGATTACATCAAAGCACTGGTTTGGATAAGGACATGGATTCATATGTCCTTGGGGTGCTGTCTGAGGTGCTGGGAAAGAATATTATGAGTTCTGGTGGTTTCCGTTACTCCTACAGAGCTGGCAAAATCATGGCTGCTAAACCAAGGCAGATATTCTGGTGCTCACAAAAGTAAGCGTCAAGGAGAGGATCCTGAAGGCTGCGATGGAAAAAGGAAAACATATTCTGGATGGGAGACCCCTCGCTATTTATGCTCAATACCTCAAGAAAATTGTGGAGAAAGAAAGGCTCTCAAGGATGCAAAGTCCCTGGCATTAGAGAACACCATTAAAACATGTTGGTAAAACCTGCAGTCTGAACATTTACATGGATGGAGGTGTGAACACAACGCATGACGCTGTAGAGTCTGAACTTCTGCTTAAAGCTGCTGTTAAATCAAGGATTGACCTGGAATAACTTTGATTGTATTTTCCTTTTAATATTGATTCCATTTAGGTGTATTTTGGCAGTAGTATGCTGTTACAGCTATCATTTTATTTATTACAATGTTGATATATAGTTGTAGTACATGCATAGATCTCTGAAAATGTATTTTTATTTGTTTGTTTTACCGTTATTTTCGGCGCCTTTTGGCACTTGCTCGTGTTGTGAAGTCGAGCGAGCTTGTAGACGCATACTGGGCTTTTCTCTAATAGGAAGTGCAGGCAGTATGATGGCGCAGGATAAAAAAATATGAAAGAGGGACGCAACGAGAAGTGCAGGGATCATCGCGAGGCTGGGCGCATGACCAATTCCAAGTAAGTGATCACATTTAAGCTAACAGTCTCGGGGCTTGGGCGGATTGCATGTGCGAAAAAAAAACGTGATACTGAGTATGGCTAAGCTCTGCCCGGATACAAGTCGGCAAGGTCACAGGCCAACTAACCCCCAATAAGCTGTGCCTAAGCCCCATATATATAGTACGTTTGTTTTGTGGACAGAAAGGATCATTATAAATAAAAGCACAGATGTAGAGCGGGATAGTTGCAGACAGTCTGAGTCTGCTTGATGTGTGGAACGTTTAGGCCTGGGTTTAAGGTCAGATGCATAGGCAGCAGCACAGGTGCATGGAGTGTTAGGGGCTATCCCGTACAATATCCTGAAATACTTTACTGTTGTAGAACGGCAAGCACAGTTAGGTGGATTGGCAGCTTGGAGATTCCAGTTCATGTTTATTTGATTTATTCCAGTGTGTCAACAGGAATATTCATAAGGCAGAGGTGCTTGGAGGGTTGGTAACAATGGCTCGAATCATTAATCCATATACTTGTGACAATCACATGAACAAACTGTATTTCACATTTGAGTATAAGCATTAAATTAGTGATAGAATTTATAGCATTGCAATCATAGTTATCCATGGTACCTGGCAAAGTATTTAACGGTGCCCCACAAAGTAGGGTTTTCATCATAGTCAATCAGTAAGCAATGTGCCTTTAGTCTTCACCAGCAGCTGCATGATGTGTGCTTAGAGGTTCTGGGGCTAAGGCAGCCGGCAAACAGACTTTTATCGGATTCATTTTATGGCCAACCTGGTATTAAGCAGCATTTTTTCTTGTACAAGCCAGATTAGAAGTGGTTGTCTCTGTGATGATTATCCGGTGGAATATATAACTTAACATCTCACACATAATGCTAGCTACGGGCTAATAGGAATTAATTGTAGCTCTTTGTGCAAACAATTAAATGCAATTTAAATAATAGTTGGTTGGAAAGAGAGGGGTGCGTGCTTTCAAACACTGGAAAGAATAGATATTAAAGGTTTACCGTTAATGTATGTATAACTGGAATATTAGCTTATTTGACAATTAGTATTAGATATCGAAGTAAATAGGACAAAATAGAAGTAATGGGGAGGGAGGGGAAAAATAGTTCTCTTTACAAACAGTATGGAAGGGAGGTCCTTTCGCCACATATGTGGTTCTTCATATAGGGTGATCAAACAATTTAACTATGACAACTACTTCCATTGACAGCTTGAGGGTTGTCTCTTGGAATGTTAATGGAGCAAATTGTGCAAACAAAAGAAAGAGGATTTTGAATTAATTAAATGAGTTTGGGGCAGACATTACCTTATTACAGGATACACATTTATTGGAAATGGAAGAAGAAATTGAAACGGGGTGGGTGGGGAAGGTTTTTTGTTCACCAGTCACTTCCAGTTCTGTGGGGTATGTACATTGATATAGAAGAAATTGCCAGTTTCTGAAATAACAATAAAAAGGACAATGAAGGAAGGAAGGATTGAATGTGTCACTATGAATGTACAAAATGTATTATACGTTGTATGCAATATTATGCTCCAAACTGGGGAGATGAAAAATTTGTTGTCACTTTAGCACAGTTTGTGTAGAATCTGGGTCAACACAACCTCATAGCGGGAGGAGACTTTAATATCACACTCGACCCAATATTGGATAGAATACACAAAAGTGGAGAAAGATGAAATTGGCTCCTAGCACACCATCTTGAAGTTATGGACAATGAAAAGTCAATTAGTGCAATCGAAGGCATGACTGGTGTTCTAACATATGAGCTTGCGGAAATCAATAAGGAGTTCAGAGAATATTAGACCAAGCTGTACACACCGGATGTTCAAATTAATACTGATGATATGAAGTTATACATTGTAGGATGCAACTTAAATAGGATCAAACCCAAAGGGAAACCCAGAATAGAAGAATAACTGAATTTAGAGGAACTTCTGAGAGCAGCAAGTCATCTGAATTCAGGGAAATGTCTGGGTCTGGGCGGTCTACTGTCTGAATTGTACAAGATTATTCCGGATGAAGTAAATGATGTAATGTTGAACATGCTGCTTTATTCGAATTATAAAGGCTTACTCCCCCCACCACTGGGCATGCCACCATTTCATTATCTCTTAAGAAAGGCAAACCATAAGTGAATTTGAGATCATTTTACCCAAGATTATTGACCCTGAACAGGCGGGATTTGTTAAAGGGAGACATGCATTGGAGAACATGCACAGACTTATTCTGACCCTATACGAAAGCCCAAAATTACCAACAGAGGTTGCAGTGTTGTCATTAGATTCAGAGAAAGCGTATGATCACATAGAGTGGGCGTACCTCACGGACGACTTAGAAGGTTTTAGACTGGCAGAAAACGTAATTAGTGGGTACAGCTGCTGTACTCAAAACCAACAGCAAGTGAGAAGACAAATGGATTGTCTTCATGGGGATTTGAACTAGGAAGAGGAATGAGACAAGGTTGACCAATCTCCCCATTGCTATTTGTCCTTGCAATGGAGTCTTTAGACATATATATCTGAGAGGATCCCATGATTCAAGTGGTTCAATTGGAGAGGCGCACAAAAACTATGGCTATATGCGGACGATGTTCTACTGGTACAAAGTGTAGACACATCTGTACCGGCAGCAATGAGTCAAATCTATTCCTTCCATGATCACTCGGGATACAAAATAAACTGGTCACATTGAAAGCTATGCCAGCTTCAGAAGCATGTTCCAGTCGACGGCTGACTAATTATGGCTTCAGTTGGTGCCCAGAGAGAATGCAATATGTGGGCATTTGACTGACAAAGGATGTGGATCGCATTAGAGATGTACATTTGAAATGTGTAACTGAGAATCTGAAGGATGACCTGCATAGGTGCAACAAACTGAGGCTGAGTCTCTGGGGGAGAGTGAACGCAATTATGATGACATCTGCTCCACGTATTAATTACATCCTGAGTATGGTTCCTATGACAGTAAAAAAGAAGGCAATGAAGAAGATAGAATGTTTGATACAGTCTTTCTTGTGGGATGGGAAACTGCCGTGTCTGAACTTGTGGAAGCTGCAGATATCGACTGAGAAAGGTGGCTTGAGAGTCCCAGATTTTGCAAACTACCAACTGGCCTTCGGGGCAAGCCTTGCTTCCATTTATTGAGAATTCAATGGATGTTTGGATGCAGGCGGAGACATGTAAGTATACACCACTGTCAACTAGGGCGCTGCTAACATCAGAAGATGCAAGCAAATGCAAATAATATGCACCAGTGAAATTCTTGAGAGAATCTTGGTTTAACCTTTATGAAGCTGACCAAAGAAGATGTCTCCTTTTCCAATAAATCATCATTATGGCTGAACCCCTGAATAAGTGAAAGGGTCTGGCCAGATTGGTTTCTGAGTGGTATCCATTGACTGTGTGATCTATTTGAAGATAACAAATGGATCACTTTTAATAGATGAACTACCGAAAGGGTTCTAAAAGACTGCACATTTTCAGAATATCGAAGATTGAAGATAGCCGTTGGTGTGAGAGTCCCAGAACAGTGCAACGATTGGACATAGTTTTTGCAAGAATTCAAGTTAAAAGGACACTTTGATTCAAAGGTCTGTATGCACCTGGCAAAATAGAAAGAGATTAATGGGAAGCTACTTGATAAATGGTCAGAAGACTCAGAAATGTGAGTGTGCAGGTGGAACAACTTGTGCAGGAATGTGTCTGTGATATGATTAAACCTGGGAGAAAGGGCAAGACACATCAAAATGTTCAACAGAGTGTACAGTACACTGCAGAAACACTATGAAAGGGATATGCTAAAGTCAGAAGCATGCTGGAGATTCAAAGACATAGTGGGATCGTTTGAGCATATGATGTGATAGTGCTGCAGTTTAAGAGAATTCTGAAAATAATTAACATTGACTATGAACTAAGTACTAATGCTTGATGTGAATTATGACTTTACAAGCATTGTCTCGGGAGAGGAGGATTTAATAGGTGATCTGCCATTCACGCAACGATGTTGGTTCTTCAGGGCATCACTATCTACAAAGAAAATTGTACTGCACAAATGGAAGAGTGAGCAGGTGCCCTCGGCTTGGGTAGGGGATTTAAAGCAAATGTCTGCAATGGAGAGGGTTTTCATACACAGAAATAAGAAAGACAACCTTAATGAACAAATCTGGGAGTGGTTCATGGAATTGTAAAATCTATGCATTCAGTGACCGTTATATTCAGAGTCATGTAGTTTGATGATATTGAAGGAGTTAAATTAGTAATGTTAGCAATGTTTGGTGGCTATTACTTTGAAGGTGGGTGGGCTGGGACTGTGGGTATTCAATAAAATGTGCCAAGTTCTTGAATGTCATGTGAATATATTTTAATAAATATGTAAATGCAACAACAACAAAAACCATTTTTAAGCAAGAATCATTGCACACAGTAATAAGGTTCCAATGCATTCCTGCTTCTTCAATCCAAATATAATTTCCTGAATGGCTGTTAGAGTCTTGCAACCTTACAGTTATCGTGCCACAGTGAATTTGTCAATTTGAAGCCTTCCGGAACAGTTTCCGTCTTTGCTGTTGTAACAAGAGTGTTTGCCCTCTGATGTCCGCTTCCCAAGTGCCTTGTCTGCAGAGAGTTTGGAAAGGGCACAGACAGGAGTGGGTCTAAACTATGTCAAGATGGGTGGATCCATCCTCTGGGGACAGATTCTCTTCTGAACTGCACTATTTCTCCCTCTCATGTCCTGCTCATTTCAACAGATTTCAATCAATATCTCCTTGGTGTGACTTCCCCATTGTTCCAGCTGAGCCTCCTTTGAAGCACTTACCCTGCATACCACTTGGTGATATCTCCTGAGATCAGAGAAGGTGGCAAGCCTTCCCAAGCAGAGAACAAAGAGAGCACTCGGGACTGTGTCTCGTACCCTTTTGTGTGTCAGGTCCAGTCCTAGATGGTAATGCATGAAAGCTCTTTCGGAGTAATAGAAAACCAGTAGCCAATACAGTGACAAAGAAGTTTTTGAAAATTATCCACTATTTTATACTATATATATTTGTATATTTATATTTAACTAATGTGCTACCAGCCCTTGGGTATACACAGCTATGTACAATTTCAATTATAGTTGGCTGCTGTTAAAGGTAGCCCATGACTGTTGGAATAATCTGGACTTCAGTAGGCTATTTCAGGAATGTACATGTTACTCTAGGGCTGCCATATTTTCAAACCACCGGGCATTTGCTGAGATGCATATAAAAAAAGTCCAGCTAAAGGAATGCATGTGGACTTTAATTTTACAGGACACAATATTATAAAGTGTGACTTGATTGGTAGAGCTGACTTCCCCTAGATAGAAAAACAACCATTTCTCTACATAGTAAAAATGAAAAAAGCTTGGGTTTGCACATCAAGGCAGATGACCTTTGTTCAATATTACGGGCCAAATATTGCACTGTACAGGCCATTCCATGTCTACAAGAGTTACATACAAGTTAAAATGTGCCAATGATTCAACAGCGTGATGTTCACCTGTTAGGACAGTTTTTCTGAAATCCAACTAAAGGCTTAGTAAAACCATTCAACTGCGGCAGTACAAGACTCCACTCTTAGTACAATGCTGTACCACCTGAGTGTATGGTAGCGTAGACAGAGCAGCCAGGCTTATTTTAGGAGGGAGAGAGGGCTGTAGAATCAGAACAATGGTAGTTGTCTTTCAAATGATACAAAGAAACACTGAAATGCTATGTATTGTACACATAAAGGATTTATTTAAATACAGGTAGGCTCAGATAAATCTAGGGGTAAATAAGCACTAAAACATTATATGAAATCACAGTATAAAAACACAACACAATACTTGAAAGTACACAGACCCAAGTATAGATCTTGTTTGAAGTACCTAACAGTAGTTCTAGGGACGTCAACACCTTTTCATACACATTCAGTATAGGTCAAGCCTATTCTTGGGGAGTAAAAAACAATGGTAATTTTTTACAATTACATTCAGTAATGCTAGGGCAGTAGACCCTTCCAGTTGTATAATGATTCTCAGCACAAATCATGTAATCAGTCAACTGGACAATATACTTTTGATGAATAGTGAAACACATATTCTAGGTGCAGTAAAAACCTACAACTACTTTTATCATAACACACAGTTATACTAGATGAGTAAAACCTAAAGATGTAATATACAATTACAGGTGCTTTTGAAATCAGGGAACCCCAGATAGAGGTAAGAAGTACATCTTTTAACTTATTTTGGATTGCACACAGCTAACACAAGGTAAGTAAACCCACATACTTTGTTTAACCTTACAATGAAGGGGTGAAGTAAAACCCAATGTTACACTTTACTGAATAGTTGTTCTAGGTAGGCAACAACCTAATGCAGACTTATTAAGGACAGGCTAGCAGCAAGGCACGGGAAGCAAGACCCAGTTGGGGGACACTCATACAATTATCCTCAAGGGACTAATCTGGTGATACCAACACTTTACTTTTAGAAAGAGACACAACCTAATCACAGAAGAGTAAAATACCTTCACATCTATTTCTATTAGACTGGCAAAACCGTGGCTAAGGAAGAAAAACTGTTAACCATACTTTTAAGAATAGTGCATCATACATTCAAGATCAGTAAGAATTTTTGTAACTGTTCACTCTTAGAATTACAGTTATCAACCAACTCTTTACAAGTAAGTAACTTTTAAACTTTTAAAACACATATTTACCCCAATCCCTTGGCAGTATTTCCCTTATTCTTGGCGCATGAGTGTTCTCAGTGACAGAAGGGGGGTCACTAGGACTAGTGTCAGACCAGGACCAGGCAGTGTCAGAATAGGTCCTTTAGTAGCAAAAGTCAGAGTTCCTTAGGAAAACTGGGCAAACAGGAAAGTACTTCACTTTTTGAGTTAGAAAAGGGTCTAGGGGCTTCGCAGAAGACACCCTTGCAGGATTCTAGACACCTGCTGGGTGTACTGGTGAACAGACCTCCCAATCACAGAAAACACCATATAGCTACACAGCAATCCTAACAGGCTTAAGGTAAGTACATACCCAAGCCAACACAGTACCTCACAATTGAAGAAGATTTTGCAGCAGGAGAACTTCAGGGTCTGCAGCCAAATACCCGGTCAGTGGATTCCTTGTTCTGGAGACTGAAAACAAGACCTCAGAAGAGACTTTGCAGCAAGGATCAAATAAAGAAGGATCTAGGCAAGGTTTCCTTTGTGGCTGAATGCAGTTCTGCGGATTTGGCATCTTTTCAAGGAGCACAGGGGAAGACAGAAATTCATGGTTGAATTCTCATCATTTTAAAGGTCCAGCACTCTGGTGAGGAGAATTTTAGGACTAAATCCGTGTCTCTGGAGACCCACCATGAGGCCCACAAAGTTTCAGTGAGATTTGGAATTCAGAAGACTATGCACCGCACAATAGCTTGAGGTCCCAGGGTATTGGGGTATTGCAACAACGCATGGTTGCAGCAATGCGTGGGATGGCTCAAAATGCAGGTCTTCTTGACTCTTGTGGGTTTCATGAGGCTATGGGTCAGGGTCGTTGTTCTCAGATGACCCAGTTGATTGGAAGGAAGGGCTACAGCAGGCTCTGGTTACATAGCAGTCTCTCCGGTCGCTGGAAATCTTTTCTGTCACTTTTCCTTTGCCATCCACTTCAGTTTAAGTTCCAGTGGTCGACATATCTTCATCTTTCAGGTTTGCAGTATTTATCAGGAATTACAGCATAACCTCTGTATTCTCCCCCTGCATTTTACAAGAAGGAGCAGTCTGGTTGTCCAATCAGGACAGCCAGCCCCCCACTGGGATTTGTCCCAATTCAATCAAGGCATAAGACAAAGGGCTGGGAAGTTTTGGACTCCTCCCTCACTCTCTGCTCTTACAGACAGACTGGAGCCTGGGCGGGGAGTCCAGAGGACTCCTGCCGAAGACAAACATCACACACAGGAATTTCCCACCCTGGATGTCAGGGGAAAGAACAAGAACCGACAAGAAATACTAAAATGACAAAAAAAGAAGACATGGACAATTTTGGTAAAAATTGACACACTTAGGTCCCTTTACTGCAGCTGTGAACACAGCCCGTGGTAAAGGTGCACCAAATTAATACAAGGTATCACTGCCACTAGCCATTGAACGTAAGCTTGTCGCTGTAACAGAATGGTAACAGTTGTAGTGTGAAAGGGGATACATTGTATCTCCCCAGCACTCCACATACATAAGGTGGGGTGTGCTGGTTGCACTAAATAAAATGTTCAATGGATCCAAAGATCCTTTCTACCCTTGGGATCTGTAGTTCACTCAAGAAAGTTAAAAGGCGAGCCCCTAGGGCAACCCAGCAACAACAGGCAATTATTGCCAATAAGTTGTTAAAGATGATAACCTTAAAAAGACACTATGGAGAGTCTTAAAAATGATACGCATGAAAAGAGTTAAAGATGATGTGAGTGGTGTCCTGTCAATTGGTCGACTGCAATTTGGTCGACTGCAATTTGGTCGACACCATTTGGTCGAATGCCAAATGGTCGAATTTTTTTTTTTAATTTATATATATTTTTTGTGGGTTTTCGTGTGGGGAAAGAAAAAAAAAAGAAAAAAAAGGGGGTTGGGGGCGGACCCCCCAAAAAAAAAAAAAAAGGGGTAAAAAAAAAAAAATATTCGACCATTTGGCATTCGACCAAATGGTGTCGACCAATTGTCCTGTCGACCAAATGTTTTCGACCAATTGACTGGTAACCGATGTGAGTGTGGAAAAAGGTTCCCACTCACTGAGTTATTAATGACAAATATTCCACTAATAAAGCCAAAAGTTCTGAGGTTGGACCAGGAAAGGAAGATTTATTAGTTCTGTGCAAATCTTACCTAACATCAACTAAAAGTTGCCCTGTATATGTCAATTTTCAATGTAACCCTTACCCTTATGCAGGCTATTTTCAAACTAGCGTTTCCAACTATTTCCATTTTTATATAATCATCATTGATTATTTGTATGAACTTACCATACATATCTATTTTAATGTAAAAGGAGCTACCTGTACAACAAAATGAGGTCTTTCCTTTTAAGACTCCATATAGTTTACCACCTGTATCAGGAAATGCATTTTTGCAAATAGTAGTACTTTTTTTCAGAGTGTATCATTTTTTACACCAGCGGTTGCAGAGATATTCCTTATTTGTAAATGGTCTATTGATCCATGATAATAAAAGTATATTGGAAATGAAAGATAATGATCCACTTAAGTATCAGATGCCCTGAGGTAATTCCCATCTTTTGCTTTACACATGCCCTTTCTACTCTTGCTTGTCTCGCAAATTTCATTTTATGAGTATAGTTAATTTTTGCTTAATGATTTTTTCTTTATATAGAAATATGTTTTTCAAATCATTGTTTCAAATGTTTTCTTTAAGACTATTAGTTGAGCCTGTAACAATTTTGTTATGGAAAAACGTTTTTAATATTCACAATCCATGTTTTCTCCACTTACACTTGTGCAGTAAAACACATGTGTAGGAAACTACTGTGTTTTCGGCACATTGATTTACAAATTTAAATCTGCATGTGTTGATTGCTGTGTGCAAGAGTTGATCATTTGTAACAGTTATTACTAATGAGCTATTTGGGAGCAGACAAAGGGAGACCTCTGCACAGAGGAAGCCAGTCATATGGGCCGATATCTTGGCAAGGATGACGGCAGCAGACTCTGTACCCTGTAGCACATAGGCCTGCAACAAGTGCTGGGATGAACTGAAGGTAAGGGTCTTGTTAGGCAGAATCCTGTGCAGTTCACTTGGGGAACACTGCAAAAAGAGTAAGACAACAGGAGCAGCAGTAAACCCAATTGGTAGCAGTCTGCACCACCCAGATTTACCTGGTAGCTGTGGCTGAGCAGTCAGACTTCTCTCAAGAAGAGTAGTGCAGTATGCAGAGTATACACAGTAGGGCCAAAATACAGTAGAGCAAACAAACACTGACCAGAGCTTTGTATAAAAAGTATATAGTTATTTATTTAAAACACACTTTAGGTAATACACTAGCACTCTCAATGAAAAGTAATCTAAAACACAGTCAGGTAAGTATACACACCTCCCTTGATAACTATCAGATAAGTCAGGGTTAAAGCACAACTATTTGTTAAGACAGAAGTGAGTGCTTAACCTAGATAGCACTCCAATAGTTTAGGTTAAAAAGGGAGAAAAAAGGCAGAGCAGACAAATAAAACAGTTCCCAACACTTTCAAGAGTTCAGAGCAAGGGGAGAAAGTCAGGTTATACTGTAGAGCCAAAGTTCATAGGCCAGGCCCACTTTAAATGGAGCAAAGCGAAATGTGCCCAGGATCACACGGTTTAAAGTGCACTGAAAGTCTTTGCAGAGTGTTCAAAAGAGGTTGGGGTGAGAAGCCCGCCAAAATAGTGTAACAAAGGGCTCGACCACGGTCAGAGTTACATAGGCGGACACAAACACCATTTTAGAATTGAGTTATGGCAAAAAGACCCAACCGGTGATTTAATATTAAATAAATAAATAAACCAGCAGTATCTTTAACATTGCACCAAAAAGTGGTGCTTTTAAAATCAATGGGAAAATCCCACAGAGAATATTCCACTTCCACCAGCCAGAAACTCGACAAGGGGGGACTGGACAGTGTCCCCTTGAAAACAGACCCAGGAGCAATCGATTACCACTTACCAGTACTTCCACAATATGATGGTTTGTACTGGTTCTGTTCACAATTTTGTACTAGTAAAGCCAATGGTGACTTTACATGCCCTGGGAGACAGTAGTCAGTCCCAGGGTATGGAGTTTATGTTTGGGGGTCACTGTGACACCCCTGTGGTAATGCACTGAGAGTGCTGTGTACCACACATACAGAAAAACAGATGATACCCTATGGAGTTAAAAGGAACCCCATAGCCCATAAGCACATAACAAGTCAAAGACATACCTCAAATCATGCCTAAGAGTGGGAGTAAAAGAGTCTCACTCTTAGCAGGAGAAAAAAAAATCCAGCAAAGCTGCTGGGGGACTCACTAGGTTTGGAAAATTAGCCTTATAAGAGAATTCTCCGTAACAGGTCTGCAGCCTCATTGCCAGACACAGGAAGGAGAGTGCTGCCACAGGAGGAGGCACAGTGGAACCCCTCCGCCTAATGCCCTGGGAGCAGACAGCCAGCTCCACCCTCCACATGAAGGGCATAGAGGGGTATGGGAGCATCTAGGCCAGACAGGGTACCACAGCAATGGCCTGTGAATGTTACCATATAATGTTGATTTCACTTAGCCAAGGGCCCAAGGAAGGGGTTCCCCCATCACCCAACTTATTTGCACTAGCATTAGAAGCACCCTAGAAATCCCTCTGAGAACATGCGGTCACCAACAGCACAATAATTAAAGTGCATTCATTCAAGCTCTCTGCATATGCCAATGATGTACTCATTTAAATCACTGGCCCTGTAACCTCAATACTTGGTATACGACCCAGCCTATCATTACTGTCTGTGTCTGTACCACCGCTTACTTGCAACTGCTCTGTTCATATCACCGAATCTCGTATAAGTAATCAGATCTGCTGATAGTGCTGAATGTTATTAATATTGCCTCATACAATCTGCAAATATTACTTTTGTACTGCTTGTATCTTATAACTGTTGTGCCTACTTAAGGCACGTTCTCATAGTGTCATAGAACTAGCGCCATTGCCTGAACTACTACTCATGTACTACAATTGCTGTGCTCACATTAGTTATTCTGTAATCATTACGCATGTACTGCTTGCATTCTACATCTGATTGTGCTTACGCTAGTGACTCCCCTACAACGGATTAGACCTGCCTCTTTTGCTTTTCGTATAACGATTGTGCCCACATCAGTGACACTTTTACAGTACTTAGAACCAGTGCCAAACCCTATCCTGCCTGCATTTACTATTCATGCACTACATGCCTTCTTCAACTTTCGTGCTCACACTAGAGACTCTTTTAACAGGGATTGCAATTAGATACTCGATCTCGGCCATTTCGAATGCTTCATTTGCTATATCACTGCTGGTGCAACCAGTAATTACTGCTTAGATCTGTAACTATTGCTCAGCTAATCCTGTTAGCAGTCATTAATAACAGTCCTGCCTTCATAAGTATTGCAATTGCTAATTATATATCCGGACGCACCTGTTCTGTTAATATGAGCTAAACCTAGGCAGCGTATTTGCTGAGTACTGGCCAGTACCGACAAATGTTGACAACACCTGGCTATAACCTTTACTTGAGCTCATGCCTCCTACCAAGAGTATTACCCAACAAGTGCACTATAGCTAACTAATTGAAATCTGTTTGTGACCATGTTGAATATACCATGTACAACACTAAGCTCCATATTGCTAGTCTCGGTCCTCTCTTAATCTTGTGCCTACTCTCTGCACACTGCTTAACTATCTTCAGCCAGTGATGAAGCTCACCACCCTAAGCACAAATCTAAGCACCCAAAGCACTATGGAGATCAAACCCACAAAATTTCTCCAACCTTTCAAACAAAATCCTCACACGCCTAATATTAAACATACCTTATTCCTACCAAACCTTAAACCTAGCCCAAGCAACCTCCTTGCCAGCCAAAATAAATCCTCCAACTTCTCATCTCCACTTACCCCCAGGCAATGGATCAATCTATTCGCCTCTAGACCAACCCCCAACCAACAATGTCTTGGTGACTGCAGAAACAAAAGACTGGGTTCCAGATTCCCCATTCCCCAGTGATGCATTGTCAGAGTATTTAAACCAAAAGAAAGCAGGCATAGCATCTTGCTCCAATAACTCCCCTCCAGAGCATCGCACTACTAATACAACACAACCTAAAAAACCTATGCCGAATCTAGTCAAAGATTCATCTAGCCCTCCCCAGGACACGACTGCCCTTATCAAAGGCACTCTAATAAACGCTAGATCTATCATTGCACATGCAACAGACAGAGCTGATATCATCAACAACAAAGAAATTGACTTCCTAGCGATATCGGAGACATGGTTCCATGCTGCTGCTGGGCCCTCTCTCCTTCTAGCCATCCCCGACTCCGACACCATAATATGATCCGACAGGGAAACCTCAAAAGGTGGCGGGGTGGCCTTCATCGCCAAGACTAACCTTGCCCTTAGAGTAACCACTGCCCCCCCTACTCAGGTCCTTGAACTTCTCACAGTCAAATTACTCCAAAACTACTACTCTCGCCGTCCACTTTATATACAGACCTCCTGGCCCCATTGGGACCTTTGAAGAGGACACCATCACGTTACTCTCCGAACACGCCAAACCCACCTCACATATTTATGTTAGGTAACTTTAACTTAGGATTCTCAGAACACAATGACCATGCAGCAAATTCACTTGCAGACTCACTAACAGAACTAGTCTTTACGCATAGAATTACCCAACCCACCCATGAGAAAGGAAGAACACTAGACTGGGTTGTCAATCACAATTGTGTTACTTCCATCACAGATATAGAACCCCAGACTTGGACTGACCATTTTCTCATCTCCTTTTCCATCTGCGCCAACCGACCAGCTATTAAACCTAAAATGATTGTACCTCCCCTACTCACAAGAAACAAACATAACATTACCATGGATAAGCTGATGCCTATCCTAATCCCATCCCAAATTCTACCAAATCACAAGACCCATAAGAACTGATAGAAATATTTAACAATACTATGACCCAAGTCTTAGACTCCATCGCCCCAGTCAAACTTGGAAAGAGTAAGCCCAAAGCGCACCTTAATACATGGTTCACCCCTCATTTGAAGGCCCTTAGGTTAGAAAAAAGAAAAATTGAAGCCACATGGAAAAATCTACCCTCTAAAGAAAACAAAGACAAAGTATCTGAAATATCCACAAACTACAAAGCCGTGATAATTAGGACTAAACAAGAAACCTATAATGATAAGATTCAGAATTCCACTTCCAGCACTAAGGAATTATTTGTAATCCTTAGGGAATTAGAATCACCTATAGTCCCTGACGACTCCCTTCCCAAAAACAAAGAATGGTGCACTAGCATTCCAAATGCTCTTGCTAACAAAATAGCAACCAAAAGGCTCACTATCAGCAGCTCTGAGACATCCCAGAAACCTAAAAAAAAAAGCAGCACTTAACACGCTTCAAGCATTCAAATTTCCCAAGTTACCACCTCTAAGGTCGAACAAATCATTTCATCCTTGAAACCCTCGAATTGCCAAGGAGACATTTACCCAGCAAAAATAATCAAAGATGCAGGCAGAGACCTCACCCCATTCATTACTAAATTAATAAATGCCTCTTTCAGGACATGCCAGGTACCCAAAACCTCAAAGATGCATGGGCTTTACCATTGCTTAAGAAAGCCAATCTTGACCCTACCATTCCAACTAATACCGCCCTCTAACAACCGTAACCTTCCTACTTAAAATAATAGATAGAGCGGAATACACCCAAATTCAGCATTACCTCAAGGCCAATAATCTCCTAGGGCTTAGACAATCTGGCTTCAGAGATACTCATACCTTTATCCGGTAACTACAACATGGAACTGGCCATATTAAACAAAATATACCTCATCATTCAGGCATGGTTGGCAGCCTACAGCCTCTGTTTGAATGATGAGAAGACGGACATTTTAATCCTAGGTGCCCCCACATACATTAATAATATAGACACCCTGTATGTGTCCTTTAAAATAGATGGTAACATCATTCAATCTGCTAAGGAAACCAAAAGCTTAGGTTTCTATCTAGATTGCACCTTGAACCTCTGAAAACAAGTCAACGTGACTGCCTCGGTCACTACATGCACATCTAAGCTCATACATGCATGCAAACCATGCCTCTCTACCAATAACTGCATTATACTAGCGAGAACTTTAATCTTGTCAAAACCCAACTACTGTAATGCATTATATGCAGGAGCAAACAAACAATATTAAACAAACCCAAACTATACAAAAGAACACTCTTAGAACAGCCTTGAGCATCCCAAGGAGAGCTCATATATCCAAAACTAGAAGAAAATTTAACTGACTCTCCATTAAGGACAGGATCGATCTACTACAAACTAGTTTCCATTACGATTAAATGCCTAAATAATGCTGCAACCCAGTATCTGAAAGACAAAATCACCATGAAAACCTCATCTAGACCAATGAGGTCAGCCAACTCCCACTGCATCTCAGTACCTTGTATCAACTTGAAAAGAGATGGCAGCAAAAGCTTCCCTGTTCAAGCGGCCCTTGCCTGGAACACTCTCCCCTTGCATATATGCACCAACCAGTCCCTTCATAATTTTAGGTCTAACACCAAGAAATGGCTGTACATGAATGACACTTCTAACAGGACTGCTTAGAGCCCCAGTATCTACGCATACATCCTTCTCTACACACTTATATCCTGATCCCCACTATAACTATTAGACCCCTCCCCATTACTGTGATTGTTATTGCCTGTGTGAACAGGCCCCTGCCTTCATGTCATTTACATTTGTATGCTACATGGTACCTCCTTTGTACTCTTTGTCTATGCCCCAACTATTACTGTATGCAATGACTGTGATGCCAAGCTGTCTTGTAACGCGCCCAGATACCCCAAGGTGTAGTGCGCTTTATAAATCAATAAAACAAACAAACAAGTTCTGCTTATTTTGGATATAGTTTCATCTCAGGCATAAAGGCTAATTGTGACTAGATTGAGCCTCTCCTTTTATCGTCTACTGTGTTCTTGGTCAGCTTACACATCTTTCCTCTACTTGATAATCTAATGGTATCGCTTATCTAGGTGGCCTAGGAGTTCCATTTGCTTTGGCTTTCAATATGAAGTGAGTCAGGTACCTGATCGAAAGATGTAATTTTCAACGCCTAATATGGTGGGGCAGACTGGAAAATAAAATCATGGTAATAGCTCCTAAAATACTGCCTACCCTAGCCAACATATCAATCTTCTTTCTCCACTGCATTTTCATAAATTAGAAAATATCCTTATAGTTTTCCTATGGGATACTAAGGAACAGAGAGTCAAATTAAACACTCTGCAAGGACCAAAATACACTAGTGATGGCTTTTTCAGATTCCTACCCACTTCTATCTCTGATGAGTGAATTTTCAGTTCAACATATAGGCATGGGAGATGCTATGTTTGTCTCATCTATAACCCATTTAGCAAAATTATTGATTATTTCCTTTTCTGTAAAATAGTACATTTATAGATGACAGGAGCACTGCTGCAATCAATTCACCCCCCTTTATCCTGCAATACCCACACTGGAATTGATTCTGTTAGGGTGTTAGCATAGTTTATGTATCAATTCATTCAACAGTCTTGGCATACGTCATTCACATATCTTTAACAAGAATGAATACTATTTATATTGAAAAGGTCTGTACAAATGGTACATTTGGACACCCCTTAACTTAATCAGGAGGTTCAATCCCGTCAATGCAATCCTGAAAAATATGATGGCCTCACAATGTTACACATATATGTTAGCACTGAAACCAAGAGAGAAACTGAATTCTGAGCTGGAGTTGGAATCAGAGTGGGGCAAACCACAAGAACAAACAATGAAAAATGACTGTATCTTCATTAGTAAATTCAGCATCTATACGCAAAACAATATTTTTTACATTTTGTGTTGAGTTCAGAATTCTTGGACTCCACAAAATATATGTCAATCAGGGGCATGGCCAAGATGGCAGACTGAGCTTGCACATGTTACTCATGCTCTGGCTCTTATATCTATGCCCAACCTCACTACCGGAATAATACCCCAGAATAATATGAGATCAATGGTCTAATGCAATAGCAACAAATCCAGTCTAATATGGATTACTAAAGGTCGATACGTCACTGCACTTAAATATAAGAGACGCAAAAGCCAACAACATGGCACTGGAGTAATATATCCCATCCACCATGTGCACATAGGATTGATGCTGCAGAATCCTTCTGTCCCCTGGGATCTTCTAAAATGTTGGCTCTGTAGTGTTTTTGAAATTGCTGAGGAGAAACTGAGGTGCTGCTTCCTGCATGCAAAGGTGTGTGTGGGGGAGATGGGTACATCCTTAAAAAGTGAACAGTTAATCGGGCAGGAGTTGGAAGGTGCAGGAAGCATTAGGAGTCTCTATCTCACTTCTATGTGTATGTGCACTGATGTTACCAGTGGAAGAGCTGTGCAAGTGAACCACGGAGGAAGCACAAATATAGAAGCTGAAGTACTGAGGACAGTACTCCCACCATAAAATTCAATTTACATGGGGATGCTCTTCTAACATAATAATGTTGTCTGAGACTCACTTAGATGTAGCCAGAAGAAATACTGTGCATATGAACTGTGGAAGACGTGAAAAAATATAACAAATGAATTACTGCAGGTAGCACTTCCATTGTGAAATGACCAGAAAATCTTATCTAAATAACCATGTTGACCCATGAATCGTAAAATCATTGTCAAGAGTAACTGTGGCTTTAAATAATAAAGCCAAATCAAAAGGTGTTGCTGTTATAATTTGGTCATCATTTCTCAAGATTTAATGAAGATAGTGATGCTCTGTTGATGGATGTACATTTATTGGTAAGGAATAACCCAGCATACATAAAATAGCATAGACTGGAAAGGACCTAAACAAGAAACAATGAAATCCTTATGGAAGGAGAAGTTATAATGTAGCAGCAGAAGTATGTGAAGGCAAAAAGTCACTTTCTGAGGATGTCAGCAGTAATGGTTCTGCAGAATTGCTTACAATAGAGGTATTTTTAAAATGTCCTTCAGTCAGAAAGATATTACCACAGCTGTTAAATTGGAAATGACTGCTACTATGGCAGGTTGCTCCTCAGCCATTGTGGAGAATAAAAAAGAGGTAGTTGAGAATGGAGAGTTGGTACATCACAATGAAACATCAATCGCCAATTTAGTGGGTACATTTCCAACTTTTTCCCAAGAATTGCAATAACTGGAACAATGTGGCAATGTAAGTGTGATGACATGGGGAACAGAGCTTACCAGGAAAATCTCACGATAGCATCTCTAAAAAAAAGGGGACAAGGGCAAATCGTACGTATGAATGCATGTCTGATCAATTGCAGCAGATCTTGAAAGATTCACCTTCAATGAAATTGAAGATTAACAAAGCACAACGGGTTAGGCAATTTAGACATAATCAAACAAGGGATGTAATAGTAAAACTGCAACAAGTTCTCAGCTAAAGAAACAATTGTATCAGATGCCAAAACATAAAGGACATTTATCAGGTTTGACTGTTTTCTCTGCTCAGGAAGATGTGAACTTTTGGGGATAATGGTGGAAGACAACGCATCCCTCACATAGGGGATGTTGGTAACGCTGGTTCACAATGTCTCACCAAGACAGGCAAAGTCAGGGTAAATTAAGAAAGCACCACTCGGGTGAATAACATTTATGATAGATAATTTATTGCCCAGGTTCTTGTAGATGGGTGCTGTCTATAGCGTCAAAACCTTTCACCAAGTTATAAAGAAATGCACTAATGAGACTTCTGACATAAGGAGGGGGTATTTTCATTCCTGAAAAAAACATACAAATGTGCTTGTGAGGCGGCCAAGAAGTTTCTTCTGTGGAAACTGGAAGGAATGATCCGTTGGGTTGGGTGAATATAGGGGGAAGAGGATTATTGTTCATCTTTATGGTGTGTTATTAAAAGTCTTGCTGCAAAATATATGATGTTTAATAAGGTGAACCCATGTTTATGGCCGAGCAATGTTAGAGGCCTGAATACACGTAATACAAGGGTGCAGTTGTTTAGAGAAGTACATTTTTAACATATTACTGCAGTTTCACTTGAAGATACACACTTAATAGAAGCAGGCTATTTCAGACACAAGCAATATTCTGTCCAATTTAATTCCTCTAATAAGTATAAAAATGCTGGACTGCTACTATTGATACATCGAAGGCTAACTATTATAGGAGATATGTTATAGGGCCTTTTAGAGGGGATGCTTGTCACTAGCTTCAGTAGTCAATCCTGATTTAAACCAAAATATTTACATTTTGGGATTTATAGGGATTTATGGAAGGGAATTATATTATCTCTGCAGACCTCAATTTAGTGATGGATGCAACAATGTAAAGTCCTTCACATACTACATCTGTACGAATACATGTAGCCTCATCAACAATAAAAAGAGAACTGATGGAAATAGACCTGTGCCATGCTCTGAGATAATAGGATCCTGATTAAACAGACTATATGTGTTACTAGTACACACAAAAAGTTCTCTGAGACAGATAGCAGAAATGACAATAACGCCAAGCGCATATCTGACAATTTCTCTATAATACTATCAATTATAGTAGGGGGACATATGATTCTTGGAGATAAATGTAATTGGATGGCAACAAACTCAGAGTTCTGGCAGATGAAGAAACATAAACAAGCAATTAAGTACTACTTAGCATGTTAAAGGGTTGATGACCCTTCCCCGGGTACCCACTGGGTGCGAAGAAGCAGTATCAAATGGATGACTTATTGTAGCAGCTTCATCCCTGAAAGAAGAGTTAGATCTAAATAAGGAATTATTAGGATTGCAACAGCGACATCGGACTGGACTTTCCAGAAGTATCTACAAAAAAGTTAATGATGGTTAGAAGTCACCTTAACACACTGCGTGTGCGCAAAGCACAAATAACTTGCTATTGCCTAAGCAAATATTTTATAAACAGGGGAATACGTTGGGCAGGTAGAATGCAGACTAATAGCTTAAACCTGTTGTCAAACGAGAAAGAACATGATTAATTTATGAACTCAATACAACTCCATACAGTATTGGAGGGCTGTCAGAGACTCTGCACTACACACAGGTGAAGTGTTAGAGGTCATTAAGAGATTAGAAACATTACAAACCCATTGCCCTATGGTCTAACCACAACATATTGTAAATGCATAGTGTCAGTTCTAATGCAGCCACTAATACATTCATTTAACTTCTTTGGAGAGGGACATTCCATTATGGACGCATATGTTAAAGAAATCACAAAAGTAGGAACATATACAACTAGTTGTGCTTCTTATAGAACTATCTCACTTCTGAATCTATATACAATTATAGCAGCAAGGCTAGACGATGTCATGCAAGAGCCAATACACCCAGATCGATCATGTTTAATTAAGAACAGGTCAACTAGAGATAATATTAGAAGAGTGCAATTGCCGAGAGGCAAAACAGTAAACGCTCTTATCCCTCAATTTTACTATCACTAGATGTTGAAAAATAGTTTGATATGGTGGATTGGAATGCCATTTAAATGTTTGTGGAAAAATTCTAATTGGGCCCATATACATCATATATGATCCTGGGCAATTATAGGCATCAGAGTTCACAAATAATTATATATGGGACACATTCCGACCCTGTCAAGATAGAAATAGGAACAAGACAGGGTTGTCACCCATTACATATTTTGTATTTCCTTTTGACTGTTTCAATATTTTGAGGGCTGAAGTAAACCATTTTAATCTATTTTACCAACATATAATTTTATTTTCCATGTGAGAACTTTTGATCGACACTTTGAAATACCTTTGTTAGATTAGCCTGTCAATCTTCCTTGTGCTGGTAACACATGGAGTTGAGGGTGGTACTGTGCTTCGACACAGTGACCATACATAACCTGCATTGCCCCTCCTATTTCTTTGGTCACAATAAGTGGATCCTTTAAAGGACTGACAAAAGGTCAGAATAATCCCTTGCAGTGGGGATTTCAAAGGTTATGCCTGTAATTCTTTTTATCCATAGCTCTAGATCACTTTTAGCCTGTTTTATTTAACTACCCATAAAAGCCATGGACATTATATCAGAGTGTTTAACCTTGTCCACGTAATGGGTTATCCAGAGGTTGATCTGTAGCCTCTATTGTACCCTGACTTGCCAATCCACTGCATCACAATTGTGAGAATTATTTTATGTTTTACTTGGCCACAATGCTACTACACATCTGTGATTGGTAGTAGAATATTTTTACATTTACAAGAGTATAATGTTGGGTGTCCACTCCACTACTGCATTGCTACTACTAGGAACTGTATGTTGCTCAAACTTTCTATTTGCAATGCTCATATAATATCTATACAAGAGAATTACAGGGCCTGCGGTAGTGGCCGTGTAGTTATGCCTAAGGTCATTGGAAGAGTACTTGTTTGGAGGCTTATAACTTTCCCCCTGTGCCCCCCAGAGTTTATGGCCCACTCTGACTGATTCTGAAAAGTTTGGTGAGGTTTTGTCCGGGGGGGGCAAAGTTATAGGGAGGGCCCCAAAATGTGTGGATTTCCCCTTAGACGAAATGGAAAAAAAATGTGTTCTGGCCTACAGCCCAAACTGCTGGACAGATTTTCACCATATGTGTGCTACAAGCGGCAGTTTGGTTCCAGAAGCTTGCTTTTGTAAATTTGGTGTAAATCCGTCCAGTAGATTTTTGCTAAAATGGCCAAAAATTAGGTAAAACAAATGTTTGATATCTAGGTCCCGTCCTTGGACTCATTTCCCTATTCGTTACGCGGACACCCTTCTGGACCTATCATGGTCCGACCTGATGTCTGCGGACATCGGACACCGATTGGATGGTGAAAACCTTCTGCTGCATCAGATATTTTGAAATGGTCGATGTTGGATTCGTGGACAGCCGCCGTTGTCAGCGGACTTTGTGGTAAAACATATTAAAAACACAACATTGCACTTATCAAACTAATGAAACCAAATCTGCGGATTTGAGGGGTGATGAGGATAGGATGGGATATGGCCATAAAAAGTAAAAAAACAGGTGTTTTTTCATCTCCAAAGTCCGCGTACAGTCTGGATGTTCGGGGACAGTAAGTACTGCGATGTTCGCAAACTTCTCAGATGTTCATGGACATCCATGCCTATTTCTGGATTAAAGGGTTACTGAAAAGCAGTTTTTGGATGGCTTATAACTTTGGCGCCACTCAATGAAACTGCATGATAGTTTGCAATATCTTGTTGGACCTGACCCTGAATGGTCATACAAATGTGGGTGTTGTTTCGCCAAGAGAGAGCGAAATTAGAAGGGTGTGGCAAAATATTTGAAAGGCTTATACATTTGGTGCCGTTTCACAAATCTGCACAAAACTTAAATGATTTTAGACACAGATTTTAATGACCAGAGACAATAGGAAGTCGCCAGATTGACGTTGTCTTGGACAATTTGGCTACTGTCCATGGCCACGAGGGAGTGTCAATGGGGTTAAAGTGGGCATGGCCAACAGGGACCAGTTATGTGGTAAAGTTTTTCTAAATCGGGATAGGTTTGAATGGGGAAACAAATTCTGCCCGTGGCTACAGCCCGAAGTGCTGGACAAGATTGCATCAACAGATCACCATGACTCCAGCTGCAAGGCCCAATGGACTCCGAGATAATGCTAATCAGCATATCATTTCTGAGCACGCTGAACAAGGCACCCACGTGGTCACCAGGCCACCCCTCCAAATCATCAACCACACTCCTTGAGGAAGACCCTAGAGGGTCAAAATACGTGTCGGCTGACTTCTAACAATAAAAATAGCACCAACAATGGTTTATCAAGACTGCTTTATTATGACAACAGTTACATTTTATCATAACCTGGACTGGATTACAACAAATCTGTGCGAGGAGCATAAGCAAGGACATGAAATCATGCTTGTGCAAATCTGTCTTCTGTTTTATTTTTCCAAAGTGTCCAAACGTAAATACAAAAATAGTGATTTAACTTTGCTGCCTGGGCAGTGGGCCCGGCCCTCAGCAAGGAGAATGGTTACTCTGATTTTACTTATTGGGGAATATGACACGGCCGAAGCCCATGTCCCATGGATTGCGGAGAATGGTCTGCAAGCCATGAGCACTGGCCATTGATCACATTATGAGGGTATAATGGACACTGAACTAGAATTCAGCGTAGGTTTAGTGGATAACAGGGGTGGTTTGGTGGCATTGGGGTCATGGTCGAACCTCATGCCCTAGTCAATTCAACCTTGACTTGCATCCCCAGCATTTGCTGCTAATAGTACACACATCAGTATGCGTTTTAAAACATCTGTTTGTTAAAGGAGGTTTACAGTTCTTTCATAAAGAGGAATTAATAACATATTCAGTGATGTAACACCATGAAACAGTTTCACTCATAAAAACGTATGAAATTGTCAATGGCATTTGTAATATCATCTTTGATATGGTGGGTTTTAGTCTTAGAAAAACGCAGTGGTTGCGGTAGTTATGGGTGCTTAGTTTACTATAACTGGCTAATTTCTTGTTTTTTTTGGTTTTCCTTGTAACCATAACATCCATTTAACAACGTTTTTTCACTGAATTTCATAGTTTTTTATTAGGGCAACTTAACCGTATTGTCACTTTAACAAACTGTTTTCACTTAATTTCATAGGTTCTTATTAGTGCAACTTAACCGTATTGTCCCTTTAACAAAGTGTTTTCACTGAACTTCATAGGTTTTAGTGCAACTTAACCATAACGTCCCATTAACAAAGTTTGTTCTGTAAATATATATATACATACATGTCAAACATGAGAGTAAAAGCATGTTAACATGTTTCTATTTCTAAATATAAAAGACCTCATATTACAAATGTAAACACTTGTTGGTATAGTGATAAAGTTGTGAAGGGAAGATATGTATAGCATATCAGTGTTATCATACACACATGGGTAATAAGCATTGATACATACATTCATCCAGAAGGCAGACACACACAATATTGCTATCTAATAGTAAGCCTGTCAGGTGCTCAGGAGAAGTAGATTCTCTTGCATTAAGTGCAGATACCCATCTTTATCTAGAGCCTAGCTTTGGGTACAGTACTATTCTCTCCCTCAACACCTGCCACTTCTGGGCATTTAGACTGCCTTTGGGGTGGAGGTTAGGCTCTGGAATGCATTTTATGATGAACAGCATGACAGTGTGCAGATGGGGAAAAAGAAAAGAGGAGTGGTACACATGGAGAGTGACATTTGTGATAGGGAAGGCATTTAAATTGTGGAGTATTTTCCCATTACTGTAGAAAAGGGAGACTGTTGCATTACAGTGGACATTATGTCAAAGAACGATCACTGCTGTAATACGAAGTGGCATCAAGGTGACTGCAGTCGGTTTGCACAGGAATTTCCTGGGGGATAGTACTGTGAAAACGAAAGGAGGGGGATAAAAGTGGGAATGGGTCAATGCTCAGTGACCTATTCACTTGTATTTCTGTTGGTGTGGCAGGGACAGTACCCATGGCCCATGGGTTCTGATAAGTAGTGGGGCAGACATAGCTGAAAGACATGGCCAGTGTCCCACAGTGTTTTTTGCCTAATTGTTTTAATGTCGATAGTGGAGATGGCCACAGCCATTGCAAGCGGTATCTGGTTAGTTACTAGGCAGTAGAATAAAGGCAGCAGCCATAGGCCAATGCCCGTGGTCAGTGTGTCACACTCCTGTTGCCTTATTTTTGCAACGTGGACTGTTCTATAGTTAGGGTGAATCCTTTGAACCCTTTAATTATTGGCTTGTGCCTGTATTGTATTGTTAAACATATGTGACTTGCTGGGTGGTTCTGGTTGAACATTTCCAAAAGTCTGCCTGGCCCAGGACAGACCACATTTGAAAATTAAGGGAACATTCTTCAAACGGTTCAAAAGTAGTAAACATCATCATCAAGTCCATTCACTTCCTCTTAGAGAAAAAGATATATACCTTGAACAGTTGCAGAGCAAATACCACTGGATGGATGATGGCAATATGAAACAAGTTGGGCACAATGATGTGCAGATGTTTCGTCTTGTGATGGTTTGAATCCATCCAGTTGTTTCATATAACTTTGAAAGAGAAAGGGTTGCCCTTGATTTTTTTTTAATATAACCCCCATGCTGCATTGCAACATTGAGGCTTTTCAGCAAAAATAGATACATTGTGTATGCTTCATGCAACACATAGTGAGGCCATGAATGCACACAACCTACATATATCAAACACTACATTAACTCACAAGTTGCCTCTATGAATTAGGATAGTGTCTGTCCATGAAAGAGTACATTCCATTTTTCTATATGCATCTGTAAAGTACATCAGAGGCAAATAGCCTGATGGCAGTAGGTATTTCCATTCTGCCATAAAGCAGTTACCCTCCAAAGCAGTGGTTGCCTGTGTATAATGCATTTATCTAGGTAACTGATCACAAACCCCACATTCCACAATGGATCTATGACGTTTGCTGGTCAAGGTGGTACAGTGTAATCAGTAGCTGATCAATGAGGAAACACGATGTTAATGTGGCCGGGGAACGTATCCTCTTGTGGTGTTTCCTTGGATTGCTTGCTTCTTTGAGCTACAGATAGAGCTCCCTTGCTGATTGGTTCAGCATGATGACATGTGGCGTGCTTTCACAGCCTGTGGACATTTTGGAGATATGTGCAGATATTTGGGTTGCAGCTGTTGCTGTTCAGACTGTATGTTGCGCATGAGTCATTAATGTTCCTCCTGCTGGCCGGATGCAGATTAGGTGGATTTTAAAGATTTAATAAGGCTGCATTTAAAATAAAAATAAAAATATTTCAGTTATTCAATGATTTCATGATTCTTGTTGTGTTATTGGGCAGCTCGGAATGACTGTCACTGTTGCTGGTTCCCACCGGAATCACCATTACCAGCTATTTGTAATTAGACCCCTGATTATAGTATTCCAAAGTATTTTTCATGTTAATATTTCCTTGTGGACACTGACATGTTTTTGCTCTATTGACTCTGTCTCATTTTAGTATGCAAAACATGTAAATGCATACCTTTCATTCATAATGTTGTTACTGCTGGACTAGAATGTGCCATTACAGATTGCTGAATACATACATTTGTTTTCTTCCTGTAGACTTAGTTCAGAATGCAAAGAAAATAATGTCTAGGGACCTCTGTTTCAATATTTGAATAATAGTGAACTATACTGAATACTAATGCATTTCTAATTGCATCCCTGCAGATGAATGTATTCTTTGTTCACCAGGCAGATCAAATGGAGGACACTTGCAATGTGAATGTATTAGAACACTTCCAGAATATGATGAAACTTAATTGAGCAATTACTTAATTACATCTAAATACATTTGGTTACAGCATTTGCCATTGGCATTAGCACACATCAAATGTCTTTCATTGGGCGAAATGTCCCTTTTGTGGCTAAAACTGTGCAGTAATCTGGCTGTCAATATTGGCCTTGAGGAGCTGTTCCAGTCAACGTTGTATATCTTTTTGTATGTCTCTTGTATATTCATTGACAACACAATCTTCTGATTTGTAGCACGATGGTGGGGATTGGCTGTGGAAATTGTCTTATTTCAGAAAAAAGGGAAGCTCTCTTTATCCATTACTTATTTTGTCCCATGTTTGATCCACAAGCTTAGATGTGTATTTAATGTAGTTAAAATAAGTCAAACTGCAATTTCTGGATCCAGAACAAATAATTTTCACCCAAATAGGCCCGCTGGACTCTTGCAAATAGTGTACTCCCTTTATTTACTTTAAGAAATGTCAGTTTCAAGCAGGCATTAGTAGGAATCATGTTAACTATAACTATTTTTAAATATATTTTAATTGAGGATTAAATAATAAACACAAACATATCAAACACATTCTATTGCCATTCAGGCCAAATATGCAAACTCACCATATCACAAAAAAAACATCCTTTATTTTGCAAGATAACGATTGGCAAAATAATATGGCGACTTAGCACCTCTGCTATTACTGTCAAAATCTGATACTGAATTAGTACAAGTGAGAGCAATGGTTTCTATGCTGTATGCATAAACCTGTACCACTACTTGGCTCAGTGGTTCTTCAGTCATAGATGTAAAACAGCAAGGAAGTATATATATGAACCAGTCATGGAGGTTCAATGAACGCTCTCAAGCTGTGCTAGGTGGCACCAGGACAATGAAAGATCCAGAGTTGGCAGGGACCCATGTCCTTCTCTACCTGGTATTCATGGATTCATGTATGTACATTGGTACCCCTTTCCCTGTTCCTTTCAGACTCTGTCCTGGCCAATTCTCTATTTATAATCTTTCACGTGGTTCCCCAGTGACTACAGCTACCATCATGCACCATTCTCCTCATACGCAGACTAGAAATGGCTAGTTGACCCGAGGCAGGAACACTTTCCAGAGACCTACAAAGAGGACTACAAGTACCACAATTCACAGTGGTTCAATGGCCAAAATCGGGCCTGGGCAAGAGGCAGAGGAATGCTGCCTTGTGGAAAATGTACTTTCCTTACAATTTTTGTGAGATCAATGGGATGCTTAGTGCCCCTCATATGGTCCATAGACTCAACAAAGAAGAACAGTGGAGATGGAGGAGAATTTTGGCCTGTTTGACTGTAGTGTAGGAAAGGAATTGTGATTGAGGGAGTGATACCAATTGTGTTGTATGCTTGTGCATGATTGATTGAAGGTGCGAAAGAGTGGATGGAATAAGAATATCAGGAGGGAGGAGGAGCGCTGAATGATAGAGAGAGTGAGATTAATGCAGAGTAGGAGAAGTAGGGACAGGAGGATTCAGAGAAAGAAGCAGATCAGTAGGTAGGAGAGTGACACATGGAGGAGTGAGAGGGAGAGAGGGAGATCAGGATGGAAGAGGAGTGTTACAATAGTATGATTGAGTGGAGGATTAAGATCAGAAGAGAACAACATGGTTGAAATAGGAGCAGTGAGAGTAACATTTGGAATGAGGAACAGAGTCGAGATGGGAGGAGTAAAGAGAAGGAATAAGGCCCAGAACAAAATCAAGAGGAGGAGTTTAGGGAAAAGTGATAATAAGAGCAATAGTGCAGTGATATGATCAGACCATGCCTATTCATGTCACATAGAAAGTACTAGAAGGAGAGAGATAGATAAGGCTGCAGCAGTTAGACATCAACAGAGTATGGCAAGGTTAGACAGTAGGGAAACCATACCCTGTCTATAGTGAACTAATTCGACATAAGAAACAGTGAGAATAGAAAGCATGGACTAGGTAGGGGTGAGTCGTCTTCAAGGTTAAAGATACACATACCGGAACAACGCCTATACAAAGAACCACAATTGCCTTTGCTTGCATGTTTGGCCTTAATACAAACTAATCATATATTAAACTGTCTTGTGAGTAATTGATAGCCCTGCCACAGAAGGGAACATTATACATCTATCAACATCATATTGGCAGCATATGTCCGGGGAAGGTTATATACTTCAGAGATTAAATTAAAAGTGGGGTGTTCTAAAAAAACAACAGCATGATGAGTACCACAATACAAGGTATGTCCAAACAATGTTCACTTTAATTAAAATACTCTAAAATCCCACCCCTGTAATGTGAGCAATCAGATAATACATGTTAGAGATACCTATACTGCACACACTGAGAGTTAGAATACAGTAGTTAAGAAAATCAGGCAACAAAATTTAAAATTATGAAATCACAAAACAAAAAAGATTGCAATACAATGTCTTTCAGAAAGGTGGGCAAACCAGCAGTGAAAAAAACCTTACTTGATGTGACGTTTAGGTTCTGACTTAATGCACAAAACCTCCTGAAATTCGGCAGTCATTGTTATCAATATCACCTTAACTATGGGGCCCCCATTGCACAGCCGCTAAGCACATGGATGACATCCCAAATTACATCACTGATGATATCACATGTGATATCACGTTGAACATTTCCCAATGCAATCCGTGATGATACATATCAGAAACCACTGAGTAAATCACTGAACACACCACATATGACCTCCTCCATGACCTTACTGGTAGGTACCAACTATGGGGAAACATTTCCGGTTGTATATAAGATATAGGATCTCGTTACGAGTGAGCCTGTAACTCGCCAGTAGTATTGGTGGGCTACCAGCAATCTCGCCGTAGCAGCGCTCAATATCCCAGTTGTACTGGAATATTACGGGTGCCGGCAACAACGGTAAGTTCCCATTCCATTCTAAGGAGTCCCATAGGACATGGAATGGGTTTGCCCCAATCACAGACAAATCTTTGCTGGTAGGTGCCTGAACTCCCAGCAGGTCAGGCCTGCAGGTAGTTCACTACACATGCAGGCAATCTCAGAGAATGCCGGTCCAGCAAAAATGCTGGATCCAGTTTTACTAGCATTTTGTTCTGCATTTCTCTGGACAGGCATACTCGTAATGAGGCCCATACAGTGCATTCTAGCACAGTTACAATGTGTCATGTCTTTTATGAAGTTCCACAAACATTTGTTAAGCATTGTAAATAATGGTAGGATAACTACAGACAATTGGTCTTGCACATAGCAATCTACAATTTCAGATGCAATGCATAGAGAGTCTTCAACCTTTGGGTCTCCAGAGGTTTTACATTAAAAATCCCACTAGCCCTACCCAGCATAGACAATGGTGAGAGATAATTGAAGTCATAGTCCAAAACATGTAGCAAAGTGCCAGCTTCAAACCACGACAATAAAATAACTACAACTTTCTTACATTCCATTCATTAGTTACTCTAAATTTGAAAATATGAAAATACAATGGTTTCAGAAACTGGTCCTTTTCATGGATGTTGTATTCTTTGTTGTCTGTTGCAAAAGCAACAATGTAATACACGAAATTCTTCATTGCATAGGGGACTGTTTTCAGAACAGAGTGATAAAGGTACTGGAGCATCAGCTCATGGTAAGTTTGAATTCACTACAGAGTAACTCTTGGTATGTATGAATTCCATGGTTGTAAATGGACACTATTTCAAAATGCAAACTCAAAACAAGCACTGCATTTGTATCTACCCTTCAATGTTATGTTATGTCGAGTTGACTTATACCATACACCGTTATCATTTGCATGGTCTCCAGGCGCTCCATAGAAAAATATGCTTTTAAAATGTTGTACCCTATCATACTTGCACCCATGAACTTCTGTACCAGTGAATTCATTGATAATGCCATAAGTGATATCATGTGTGATGACATTTGTGAAGTCATTAGTGTGCTAGATAAGAACGGATTACTAATGGTATATTGAGAAGATGAAGAGGGCTATAAGTGTATTTCTAGTGGTTACTATCGGGGTACTGTGACAAGGAAGAACAAGGTTTTTGCAGTGGGAGACTGTGATGAGGAATAGTATGGTGGCGTAGTGGGGGACTCTGACGGGAAAGGGGGAATGGGAGTAGTGGGAGACACTGATGAGAAAGTCTGTTGTGGGGTAGTGGTGAGCTTTCATGAGGAAGAGTGAGGAGGGGTTAGTGGGGGACTGTGATGGGGAACAGTGAGGTCAGAGGAATGGGGGACTGTGTTGAGAAAAAGTACAGTCAGGTAGTGGAGGACTGTGATGATTTAGAGTGAGATGGGCATATTGGTGGACTGTGACAAGGAAGAGTGAGCAACAAGTTGTCTGAAAAAAACTCACTAAAAAAATGGGCACTGTGCCATTTTGAAGATTTTACCATTATCTTTTGTCACTCGAGATTCAGATCTAATTTTCCGGAAACACTTGGGGAAAAATCACTGTCCGCCAAGTTCCAAGCCTTCACATATCATCCTTTCTTACCTTGCCCACATTATCCCTTGCTTCAAAACTGTCCAAACTTTTACACCAATATATCATTTTGGAATAGCTTCCAAAAAATAATCAAGATTTTCAATCTCCAAATGCAGATTTTCAGTCATGAAAAACATAGGTACCAGCAATGCATGATAGGAGATATTACTAACTTTGCATACAGGTGTTGGCATGAATGTCCAACGTACCATGTCCCACACGTGAGAGGAAATACAAACTAAGAGAGCCCATAAAACATGAGTTTGAAACCACAACATAGGCCAGAGGCCCAGACGTCAGGCATGGAACACAGAAACTCCCGCCACCCCCCTTCGATGTAAGATAGATATTAGCCAGCAAGACACATACATATACATTAAGAACTTGGTCCATGTAGAAAGATGACAAAGCCAATTAGTGAGTGAGCACACATTAGGATTAACCACTGTGAGAACCCTGATGGTATTCTCCCACCTACTCCCACAGGATGTTGCATTCAGGTGGCCATCACTTTTGGATCCGGACCCTGGGGGTGGTCAAACAAGGGAGGATCACCCGAGTGGAGGGTCACAAGTGATTGGGAAGAGAATACCATAGGGTAACACATGGTATTCACCCTCTCTCCATTTCCCATTTGAAACCCCTTCTTCTGCTTTCATAGGATATTTGCAATCCCATTCCATTTCCCCCTCCCCAGGCAACCGAGAGTAGAGAGGATTACCTGCATGAAACATATTAAGAAACAGAGGGAAGACTGCCATCTGCGACCATTAGGTTGTCCCATTAATAGAGTCAGGTAGGGCCAGGCATTTAACATTGACCACTCACGCCTGACTCCACTTGACTCTCTTTTTTTGGACTAAAGGACAGGCATGTCCTGTTAATTGGAATTTTGGAGGTCAGGCAAACCCAGCATTGAACACACATATGCAACTCATTGATACGACCGGGTATATAACAGGAGACTGTTGAGAGAGCTGGAGGGGAAGCAGTTGGGAGAGCACAAGGGAGGCTTCCTGGCTGAGTCCAGAAGGGGATCCCTTCTCAGTTCCAAGCTAGATTTTACAGGTAAAGCTGAGCAAGCTGTGAATCCTGATGGAAGCTGAGAAGCCAAGGAGCAGGGAGCTGAAGGGAAACGATTTTTCCTTTAAAAAGACTTACTATCACATGTTATTAGAGAATGAGCTCAAGAATAGGCTTAGACACAGACAGATTTTGATTTTGGATTTTCAGACATCAATGGCCTTTAGAAACATCAGTTCAGGGAACCATCCCTTTAGAGTTGGGGTCAGTTAGGTATTACACCAGCATTGCAGTAAATAAAGATTTTGAAACTATAACACTTGAGCCGGTGTCTCTCTTGATACCATGCCTGTCTCACGCCACACACACATGTAAATGAGTAGGCCCAAGAGATCCAGAGTATTTCGGGTATTTCAAGTAGCAACAAAAGCATTCATTCGGAGTATTAGGAGGTCGTAGATTTAAAAAATCTTTTATGTGTGCACACATAGAGTAGGTCTCAGAATAAAGGTAGATCGTAGGACATTAAGTTTCAGTAGGCCTCAAAACCTCGTACATTTTTCACAAAGTAAAATGTTTTCAGTTTCAGCTCATACCAAAGAGATCTAAAGACAAGGTCAACAGCATCAATCTGGGTGTAAAAACGTGCTCTGACTCGTCAGAATTATGAGGTGAAGTTCTTTCCCAGGCATAGAATGAGAATGTATTATTTAATCATATGTTGTAATTATGAGCAAACCCTGTGAGTGGAGGCTGTAAAAGTTGCACAGTGATTGGTTACAAACAGGAAGGTGCAGCAAGGTCCTACACATCTAACAATTTAAACAAATAATTAATGAATTCCTGCCCATGTTCTTTGAAACTAACAAATACAAGGCCATAATTTGGTGGGAACAAGGCAAGGTGCAGAGATGTGCACAAGGCAAAGTCACTCAGACAGAAGACTCAGAAGCAAAGCACCAGATAAAGTGTGCACCTTTTCCAAGAAAACAAAGTGATAGGCAAATTAGAATGTATAAAGCAGGATATATATTAAGTGATTTGCGCACATAACACATAGCGTCCTGGTACTTAGTAAAACACACCTGCATTTAGATATTCAGGCCACGCGCACCCACCTGTTCATTGAATACACTATTTAGTTGTGCAGATGGTCCTAGAGCAAGAGGCCAAGAAGCACACCACATGAAGTTAGGTAGGCACATCACGAGAAAGGAAGCAAAGGGTAAAATGTATCAATGAAATGTGACAATATTAATTGTCCATTAATATCAGTAAGTTGGTGCCAACCTTTTGAGTCTCATGGGAAAGGATGTGAAGTATTCTTTTTTGTTGCCACACTGTTCACACCTCACGTTTCTATTGGTCACTCATGACAGAAGCAGCCCACCCTAGGATAACCAAAGGGGCCACACCAATCACAATTGGGTTCTAAATGAAAACAGTGTAACATGTCAACTGTCCAATCAAACATGTGTGAAACTAAATGGTCCCACCATGAGATCATCACACTGAGGTAGTCATTAGAATGGTCACATGCCATAGGATAGACCAATAGGGTTAGGCATTTTATAGTCTCTGATATTACCCTATGAGAAGTTTGTGCGTGAAAGAAACTTTCAAAAAGAGAAAGGCACATCTTGAAATATTGAAATTATAGTTTAAAACTGAAGAGGTCTAAGCTTGGGGGAAATGGAACCCTGAGATGTATAAGAGAAAATGGGCCTCATTACGAGATTGGTGGTAGTCATGGCGCTATTTGCGCCATGACTGCCACCAATAATGTGTCCGGCACCGGTCTCGTTCAATGGGGACTTACCGGTGTAGTCCGACCTTTGCAGGACTGGTAAGTCCCCATTGAAAAAGCCATTCCCCATTCCCATTTGATCCCCCATAGGGCTCAATGGGAATGGGGAAGGCGCTAATAATGGTACCTCAAATTGTGGTACCGTTATTAGCTCTGAAGTCCCTTAACAGGTCCCGTCCATAACGCCTGGTCAGACCAGGCGTTAAAGGAGGGACCCGCTAAGGGAACTCCTAGTAGAGTGGTAAGGCATTACTGGCACCAGTCTCCTTACCGGTGCCCGGTATCCCATACCGCCCTACTCGTAATGAGGCCCACTGTGTTGTTAGACTGAACTTCTGTTTGAAACAGAAGGGGCCTGAGCTTGGGGAAGGGAACCCTAAGAGGCCTAACAGAGGTGAACTTTTATTTGGTAAAACAAGTAGACATAAGCTTGGGGAAGGGAACCCTGAGAAGTCTTGAAGAAACTGTGTTATATTTTTGTTTGATTTGAAACTTGAAAGGAGTGAAGATTCAGGAAAGGAATCCCCAGGAACAAAAGACTTTGTGACTTTTTGAGCTGAGTATATGAACCTTGTGGAGGAGAGCTAATGAACAACTTTTTTTTCATTTTGCCAAAGTTTGATGACACTAACCAAGCTGCACCTGGTGCGAAGACAACCTGAAACCAGCCTTGGTGTTCATTTCTTTTTGAATCACAATTTTTCCATTAAAAAGACTTACTATCATATTTTATCAGAAAGTGAGGGCAAGCATAGGTTTAGACACAGACAGATTTTGGTTTTGGGCGTCCCTTAGAAACATCAGTTGGGGGAAGCTTCCCTTTAGAGTTAGGGTCAGTTAGGTATTACACCAACCCAGTTTGCAGATTGATTCAATGGTCAATACATTGGTTGTACCTCTGAGATAATCTGTCTCTTTGGATTTAAATCCTCATGAAACATGGGGCAGTATAGAAAAGTGTTGTTCAAGTGTTGTTCACGGTTGGTTCATTGGTTGGTTTTGTGTGAGGTAATCATGTTCTTTCTGGGTTTGTTAGTCAACCTTTTTCATCAAACATCTTTCCCTGTTTAGTATCCGCCTTGTATTGTCATTTTCTCAATCAGTACGTCAATCAGTTGCATACTTGATAGTTTCTTGAATCAATGTGGCTCCTGTTGCTTAACTGCATCTACTTCTCAAATGAAATCTGTATTTGCATGGGTGCTGCCACATTTGCATCTCAACGAGTGGTATGTGAGGCATAACTGTAAAATGCCAGGCCACAGCTTCTACTGGTTAATCATAAAGATAACTTTGCAAACCCTAAGTAGAAACACAGTGTGAATAACACGTCTGGAAGATCTGATCATTCTAGCCGGATACAATATTCCTATTCTTTCTCAGTGCACACCAATAATGCATCCTTGCTTGTTATTGTATGGTTACTAGTTTATTTGTTTTGTATGTCGTGATATCACAGTGCCCTCTTCCCCACCTGCTTTTACAGTTATCCAGTCAATTACATCAAGAATCGTCTGTCCTTCCTCCAAAGTAACCTGCCATTGTTCCCCTCCACTAGATATTATGGTCTTCTATTCTCATCACTGAATTTGTATTAATTCCACAGCTTTGGGCACGGTCACTTTGTGCTTTCATTTGCCAGAGAAATAGGCTCCTACAAATTGGTAATCCAGACGCTTTAGGTGAAGCCATGCAATTGACTGCATTGTTGCAATCCAACAACATTTTAAGCACACAGTCACCGGGAAAAACAGGAATTAGCATGATAGAGCATCTACCAACATGAACATGCATTAAAATGATACCACCCTGGGACAATTACTGAAAGTTCAAACCTTAGCATAGTTCAGTATTTGTCCAGTATTTAGTGCTCTTTAGCAGTGCACATCAGCAATGAATCCTTGCTTGTTGTATGCTTTATATTTTATATTGTTCTACTAAATATCATTGTGATGCCCCCTTCACTGCCTACTTTTGCGGGTATACATCCTTTTGTATCTAAAAGCTGCTCTTCAATCCCTCCCCCATGCCTAAGGCCCCTCAGCTCAAGGCCCCCTTGTCTGTGCCATCACTCATGCCTCCTCACAGAAAGGGCTGGAGTCCTTGGCCCCGTAGCTGCAGGAGCAGCTACTCATCACCCGCGCTGAGAGGTGATCGGCTGCAGGAGCAGCTAGAATTCCATACAGCAACATGCCGAGACTAAAGCTGATTCCTCCAAGCCTCCCTTTGCTAGCTACCTTGCCCATTGCCTGAAGCCACCGCGCCACCTGAACTGCTGCCCAACACCATCTTGATTTACTTCTCCACGTTATCAGGGTCAATTTCAAAAGTCATGTCCCAAGATGGCCGCCACTCTCATGTGCAACCTTTGTTTATCTTTGGTTGCCTAGTAACCACACAATGTGCCTATAGGCCCACAGGGTCACTGGAAGGCAGAAGCGGGCCCCCATGCCTAAGGCCTCTCAGCTCATGGCCCCCCTGTCTGAGCCATCACTCCTGCCTCCTCACTGCAAGGGCTGAAGCCCTCTACGCCGTACCTGGAAAGCAGCTACTCATCATCCGCGCTGAGACGTGATCAGCTCCAAGAGCAGCTAAAATTCCATACAGCAACACAACGAGACTACAGGACAGCTGATTCCTCTGAGCCTTCCTTTGCTGGCTACCTTGCCCATTACCTGAAGCCACCGCGCCACCTGTACTGCTGCCCAACACCATCTTGATTCACTTCTACACGTTATCAGGACCAATTTCAAAAGTCATGTCCCAAGATGGTCACTGCTCCCAAGTACGACCCTTGTGTATCTTTGGTTGCCTAGCAACACACAATGCGCCTATAGGCCCGCAGGGTCTCCGGAAGGTGCAAGCCGGCCCACACACCTAAAGGCACTCAGCTCAAGGCCTTCCTGTCTGTGCCTGTCGGGGCCGGGAGAGTGGTAAGGCACCACTCCCTGCCCTACGTTCTACAGGACTAGAGACAATTGCCCCACATATTAAGCACGTCGGCCTGCTGCGCACGTAGTAAATGTGCCTTTCTCCATGGCCATCCTATGTACGGTAAGAAAACTATGTTCCGCCATATAAACATATGCTCAACCTATACCTGCACACACATGGATGGCAGCGTCATCGCCGCTTGGCAGTTGTCTTGAATACTCCATTGAAGCATACTTTGCATATTTATTGTATATGTTATCTGCATATGTACTCCCGTATACTGTATCTTATGGTCAGACCAGTAATGCGGTATCCCGCACATTTCAATTATTGACTGCTTCTTGCCTTGCAATGTAGCCTAAACTGCTTAGAGCCCAATATGTTTAGATTTTAACATACTTGCCAGTTATTCTTTTTGCCATACATGTACTGCAGTACATTGTAAGTATGTACCCATTGGTAACTGTCGAGCGCTACTGAAACTGAGCTAACACACTTATGTATGATTATTCTGGCCACTCCTGCGAGTTTGGCAAACTGTTATATTAGCCCATTCCAACTATGTGCACCTTCTGATCCTACTATGATGTGCACCGTCTGATCCTAGACCATTTCCAATTTCACTAACGTGTAGCCTTCTCGACATCTTAATATGCTAAATTGTAACAACTGTCAGGGTAATTCATAGAATTTCGCAGAAAAGTGTCGCAAGCGGCTGGCGCAGAGTGTCCGCGTGTGATTGTCTGCGCCAGGCACGTGCGCTAAAACCGATTTCCGCGCACAGCGTATTCATGGATTTTAGGCTCCCAAACCAGCCGTGGCGCAGAGTATCGCAGCGACCCTGCAGCAGCGCCAGTAACGCCCCCAAGAACGCCCTCGCGCAAGGAAAAGCCATCAAAATCGCAAAATCATCGCAAAGGGCTGCGCTAACCCTGGACCAGTTTACAGGGCTGCCAAACAAGGAACGCAAAGCGGGTAACGTGCATATCAGGGGTACGCGTGAAGTTATACACGCGATTAGCCAGGGTACGTGTATTACAGGGGTACGCGGGAAGTGTAACACGCGATTGGCCAGGGTACGTGTATTACAGGGGTAGGCGGGAAGTTATACACGCGATTAGCCAGGGTATGTGTATTACAGGGGTACGCGGGAAGTTTAACACGCGATTGGCCAGGGTACGTGTATTACAGGGGTATGCGGGAAGTTTTACATGCGATTAGCCAGGGTACGTGTATTACAGGGGTACGCGGGAAGTTTAACACGCGATTGGCCAGGGTACGTGTATTACAGGGGTAGGCGGGAAGTTTTACATGCGATTAGCCAGGGCACGTGTATCACAGGGGTACGCTGGAATTATCACATGCGATTTGGCTGTGTTCGTGTATTACAGGGGTACACGGGAGGTTTTACACGCGATTCGGCTGGGTACGTGTATTACAGGGATGCGATTTGGCCAGGTACGTGTATTACAGGGGTGCGCAGGAATTATCACACGTGATTTGGCTAGGTACGTGTATTACAGGGGTGCGTGGGAATCATCACACGCGATTTGGCTGGGTACGTGTATTACAGGGGTGCGTGGGAAGTCACACGCGATTAGGCTGGGTGGGTCCTCACAGGTGTTCCCTGTACACCCTCCATGGCCCCTGCAGGCAGCCTACAAAACAGGGGACTACCCTGCACACCTGCTCATGTCCCCCTGCACCCCCACCCCCCAGCAGTGCAGGGGCAGCCTCCACCAGGCCCCCACCCATGTCTCCCACCACCCCCACCCCCCCGCCACCAGGGGCAGCCTCCACCAGGCCCCCACCCATGCCTCCCACCACCCCCAACCCCCAGCAGTGCAGGGGTAGCCTCCACCAGGCCCCCACCCATGCCTCCCACCACCCCCACCCTCCCGCCACCAGGGGCAGCCTCCACCAGGCCCCCACTCATGTCCCCTATCACCCCCACCCCCCAGCAGTGCAGGGGCAGCCTCCACCAGGCCCCCACCCATGTTTCCCACCACCCCCACCCCCCCGCCACCAGGGGCAGCCTCCACCAGGCCCCCACTCATGTCCCCTATCACCCCCACCCCCCCAGTCACCAGGGGCAGCCTCCACCAGGCCCCCACTCATGTCTCCCACCACCCCCACCCTCCCGCCACCAGGGGCAGCCTCCACCAGGCCCCCACCCATGCCTCCCACCACCCCCACCCGCCCCCGCCACCAGGGGCAGCCTCCACCAGGCCCCCACCCTTGCCTCCCACCACCCCCACCCCCCCGCCACCAGGGGCAGCCTCCATCAGGCCCCCACCCATGCCTCCCACCACCCCCACCCCCCCACCACCAGGGGCAGCCTCCACCAGGCCCCCACCCATGCCTCCCACCACCCCCACCCCCCCGCCACCAGGGGCACCCTCCACCAGGCCCCCACCCATGTCTCCCACCACCCCCACCCCCCCCCGCCACCAGGGGCAGCCTCCACCAGGCCCCCACCCATGCCTCCCACCACCCCCACCCCCCCGCCACCAGGGGCACCCTCCACGAGGCCCCCACCCATGTCTCCCACCACCCCCACCCCCCCCCGCCACCAGGGGCAGCCTCCACCAGGCCCCCACCCATGCCCCCCACCACCCCCACCCCCCCGCCACCAGGGGCAGCCTCCACCAGGCCCCCACCCATGTCTCCCAACACCCCCACCCACCAGCACTGTGGGGCACGTGGCCAGCAGGCAGTCAGGCAGCAGCAGATGGCAGGTGGGAGCGTGCTCAGGGCTCTGGGGGGCAGTAATTTGGCCTCCTGGCCAGGAGCGTGGTCTCTCGTGTGTGAACGCGTGGACAGCCTGATAGGGAGTGAAATCCCACACATCAGCGTGTGAATCGAGGAAAGGCCCTTAGCGCGTAAACCCGTCAACAGCATATGCGCGCCTATAGTCACCTGCACGTGCAGGAAATTGTTGCGTGACACGTCCCAGTGTCAAAGCGTGTGATTGGTGAAAATGGATCTACACGCAGAAGTGACAAAGCGTGTGATTGGTGAAAATGGATCTACACGCAGGAGTGACAAAGCGTGTGATTGGTGAACGTACACGCCGCGTAAGTGACGCTGTACGTGTGGGCCTGTATATAAGGTACATGTAGAACACCATTTCCTTGTACGTGCTTTTCGTGGAGAGCGAGTGGGTGAATTCTGTACTTCTTGTCGTTTCACACGCGATTTACTTCACAGCGTTTCCAGTTCGTACTCCCTGTTACCTCTGACAGCTTTTTCTCTTTTTTCCTCTTGTACTGGTTTACCTGGGCCTGTTCCCTCAAACAGTGTCCCCTTCTACTGTTGTCCTGTCTTCTCAGACAGCGTACACATCTTCTTTTGGCGGGGGTATTGCCAGCCAAACGCGCTCATTTTTCACGCTCTTTTACCTGGCAGACGGTGAGTCACGCACGTATCCAACTTCTGTGCTTGCCCCGTGTGTAGCCTACCCCGTCAGAGGTCATTCTAGGCTGCGTGTGACACGCATACGTTCATTCTTGTGTTACTGGGTGCCACAGCGTAGTGCAGGTTTTTCTTTCTGCACACGTGGTCTAGGAGGGGTTGCGTGCACGTCATCTCCCTTTTTTGGGCCTCCTGTGCGTTGCGTGACCCGTCATCTTTCCCCAGGGGTTACAATCAGCCGTGCTAGAGCACTAGGGTACAATTACCATCTGGTACCCAACCCCTTTGACCCCCAATTGCCCAGGACAATTGTCTACAGCCACTCCCATACGCACATTAATATCAGTGCCATGGCTGGGAGGCGAGGATTCCGTAAGGGTGGCAAAGGTGGAAGAGCCACAAGTGGTGGCCGTGGTGGATCCGGTAGGGGACGTGGTCGTAACTTGCAGGGTGAGCCTGTCCCCCCATGTGTGGAGGACCAGTCAAGGGCACCCATCATCCCCCCCTCCCCCCCTCCTGTTGAGGCTGAAGTGGCTGACACCATCCATGCTCAGCCCTTGTTGGACCAGCCCATTGTGGCACCAGACCTGGCTGACTCCATGGCTGACTTCCAGGTCAGCAGGGCTACGACACATGCGCTGGTGCACGTTGATGCTATCATGCCACGTGGATCAGGGGCAGCAAGGTCATCTGCTGCCCCAAGTAGGCAGGGCGGAGAGGCTGCAGGGGCAGCTGCAGCTCCATCCACCCCAGCTCTCACACACCCAGCCAGGACAGTGTCCGTCCTAGTCCATTCTGCTGACATTCCCCATGACACCATTACACTTGAGCCAATGCCTGCACCAACTCCCATGCTGAGTGTGCAATCCCACACACCTGATACAGAGCCCACCAGGGCTCCTGCCCCTAGTGTCCAGAGCGGCGCAGGACACTCAGGATCACCACCACCTTCCAAGCGGAAGAGGAAGAGTGCTCGTCCGGCACAGGCTGATGCCCCCGACACGGCTACACAGTCCGGTCCGTCGAGGAAGCCCAGCTTCACGGATGTGGAACTGAATGCACTTGTCGAGTATGTGTCCGGACATGATAACGAGATGGTCATTGTTGGAGGATCCAAGACCACACCTGCACAACGCCAGGCACACTGGCAGACCATTGCGGACATCGTAAGTGCCCTTGGAATCGTGAGGCGCACAGCCAATGATTGCTACAAGCGCTGGAATGACCTAAAGCGCAGGGCAAAGAAGAAGCTGGCCTCAAGTCATGCCGCAACTCTAGTGACTGGAGGTGGGTCTCCAGTAGAAGACATGGAACTCACTCCACATGAGTCAGTCGCTGGGACCTACGTCACGGAGGAACAGATCCAAGGCGTGGGAGATCTGCCTGATTATGAGGCATTGTCCGGTGAGTGCACATGCATGTGTGTGTCATCCATGTGCATGGTGTGTGTGTGAGGGCAACTGTTTGTGTGCCAGGTGAGAGTGTGTGCGCCTGAGTCGAATGGGTCAGCCATGTGCTTCATGCAACACATCCTGGGCAGCTGCATTTCGCCATTGCAGTATCCCTTCTGCCAACAGTAGACATCTAGCCCAACAGCACCCAAGTTGGCCTTGAAGTGTCACCTTGCCACTACATTGTTGATTATTTTCCTATGTTCAATCAGACAGATTGTATGCATTCCACCACTTATACTAGGCATTCCTCAGTCCTCTAGTCACATGTATGGCATGGCCATGGTAAAGTGGAGTTACTTTGTTACCTGGATATCATATGTTCACACTTATCCCTGTGCAATTGGACCATATTGGACTGGCAGCTCCAGGTGATAAAGCAGACCTGTCAGAATTAGAAAAGCTATTGCATGTGGGAACTGGACAGAGTGAATAAGTGCTGCCCTCCTCTCCATCTACACTCAATAGCAATGGCACATGCCATCTGTGTGATGGCATGTGTGTGTCACCTGGCAATCACAGGGCAATGTGTGATGCCACTGCCAGGCAGCATGCATGAAATGTGTTCATCTTCCATCTTTGTGTAATGAGTGTGTGCCATTTGTCTGCCCTTCATACGCAGTGAGGGTGCATGCATGGGAGGGTCTTAGTCATGTGGGACATGTGTCAATGAAGTACTGGTTCTCTTGTTTCACAGCCCTCATTGTGTGCCATGGTGCTAATGCGGGTTTCCATTTCTTTGTCATTATGTCATTGCAGGGGAAGACGCACCTGATACTGCTGGGGTTGTGGAGATGGTGCAGAGCCAGGAGGGGTCCGAGGGCCGACCAACCACCAGTGAGGGACGTGGTGTGCTGGTGGGTGAAAACCCACAAGTGCTGCAGGTCGTGCTCTCAAGGGGTGTCTCTGGCTGCACCTCCCCCGAGCTGTACTCAGCTGTTGACTCGGATGATGAGACCTACGTGCCGTCGCAGGTGAGTGTTCCAGGGAGGGAATCTGTTCTGTCCCACCCACCTGCACCAGGGTCAGAACCCTCAATGGGGATGTCAGTGTTGGCAGCTAGGCCTTTGGTGGTTACGGATGCAGGGTCACACTCCGCGACATCTGATCCTGTTCCTGGGCCAGCAGATCAGAGGGGGAATGCAGTCCTGCAGCCTCAGGCAGTGCCGGCACAGCAAGGCGCAGTTCGCCTTGCCCCAGACAGGTGTGGTGCCCGCCGACGTGGTGGCCGTACGCCACCTGGCAATACCGTATGGGAGCAATCCATTTACGGTATGGCTACCCAACAGGCAGCATCATCCGAGATGATGGCTCAGGCCATGGATAGGGTGGCCACTTCCATTGTCCCCCCTGAAAGGCTGATGGAGCGACTAGAGCAGGCAACCGACTTCATCTGTCAGTCACACAGGGAGGACATGTTGGCGTCCAACAGGGACAGGCGGGCGGCACTGGCGACTCTGCAGGAGGCCATCTCCATAGAGTCCCAGGGCCACAGGGAAGCCCTGAGGCAGGAGCTACATCAACTCAGGACGACTCTTGTTGAGCTAGAGGCTTCAACACACCAAAGGACAGAACAGCAGCTGGAGCGTCTCACCCGTACGCTCTCAGCTGAGATGCAAGCAACGAGGGCGGAGGTCCGGGCATCCCGTGAGTTGTTGCATGGGGACCTCCGCACCCTCATCCTCCAGAACGAGACCTACCACACCCGCATGCTTGCAGCCATGGAGGAACAGAGTAGGGCCTTGCGTGGGCTGCCTCCCATAGTGCAACCACCTCCGGATGCAGCTGCACAGGGTGATAATAGCGACAGCAGTGATACTCCCACAATAGGGTAGCCGTGTGGGCCATGAGCCCATGGAGGTGTTTTTTTTTTCCCAGGATCCACACAGGTGGTTTCTGGTGTGCACCCTGACCTCGGACCTCCTGGGTGGCCTCCCCAACCCCCCCGGGCCCTTTAATGGCCATTTTTGATTTTCTTTTTATTTTTATTTTTTTAAAAATTTTATTTTTATTTTTATTTTTATATTTTTCCCAATTTTTTTGGGACAAATTGTTGGCTTCCGTGGTTCCTGTGGGCATACGCTGCATTGTGGCTGGGCACATGCAGGCTTGTCATGTATTAGGTTCAGATGCCTGGGTTTGAGTCACACACACCCCTCCAGCTTCCCGTTTCCATGGGCTTGCAAAGGGTGTGCCCAAGTGACATTGAAGTACATGGTGACATTGGACTCCCACTACATGTGTGGGTAGTCTAGTCAATACTGTGTATACATTCCTAGTGCATATTGCTGTTGTGTTGTACACTGCATGTTGCATTGATGTGTAACTCATCATCTGTGTCTGCCTCCCAATTTGCAGGTCCCTTCCTCATGTCTACACAAGGCCCTCTAGTCTGGAGATGGGGTCCTTGTTGGCAGCAGTGCACCTACAACTCTACATGGCACCAACACTGTTCAGTTGGAAGTGGTGGGAGTGCAGGCATATCCAGGTGGTGAGACAACTGATTTATTACATTACTGAAGTCATGTTTATGGTAGTACGTGCTCAAGTATGTTGTTTGTCCTGCATTACAGTGAGCATTTCAGGTGTAGGAAGTTTCAATTGGGGACACTGTACATCGCAACACTTGTCACGTTGTGGGGATTACTTTGTTTACCTGCACATAGCATGACATGGCACGGTGTGTTGTGTGGCGGTGCTGGGGATGGGTTGGGTGACATGGCACTGTCCTCTTGTTGCATTTAGCAAGTGGGTATTAATTTTGGCTGCTTGAATGTGTTCCTTCACAAAACTGCATTGGTGTTGTGTGTGGGTAGGGATGCACACATTGTAACACTTCCAGGTGAACAATCTCAGGCTGATATGCTTTTCACGGTTGAATCTCCAGACATTCAGGATCAGTGTCAGGTTGAGTCATCATTGATTGTCAGATGGAATGTGCCAGGCCAGTGTGCACTCCACAGGGGAGTGAATACTATATGAAGTAATTAGCCACTAGCTGTGTACGGGCTGCCTCCCCTCGTGCCCTTTCCCCTCCCATGCGCAGCAGCTGTGCATGTGGTTGGGGATGTGGGGCCACCACCATGTCCACGGGCAGGCCCCGGCGTGTTGCAACGTTGTGCAGGACACATGCTGCCACTATGATCCTGCACACTACTGGGGGAGCGTATAACAGCTGCCCGCCAGAACGGTCAAGGGAGCGAAAGCGTGACTTTAGCACTCCGAATGTGCGCTCCACTATGCCCCGGGTTGTAATGTGGGCTGTGTTATATCTTACCTCGGGTGGCGTGGTGGGGTTCCGAATTGGCGTCATCATGTGGGGGCTGAGAGGGTAGGCACTGTCCCCTGTGGAGGTGGTGATTGGTATCATTGGTGGGGTTGTGACCTTGCTCAGTATCCAACATGCATGCATGTGCAGTGGCATACATACTCACAGAAGTCATGTATCGCCATGCCGCCCAGCATCTATGTCCCGGCATAGGGTGGACATTCGGTAAATGAAGCTGTCGTGGGTGGACCCGGGATAGTTGGCATATACTGAGGTGATGATTCCCTTGGCATTACATACTACCTGTACGTTGATGGAATGCCAGTGCTTGCGGTTCCTATAGATGTGCTCAGATGCCCTGGGGGGACGTAGAGCCACATGGGTGCAGTCGATGGCACCTAGCACTTTGGGGAATCGTGCCACTCCGTAAAAATCCAGGGCGGCAGCATGCCTTTCAGCAGGTGTTCTGGGCAGGTATATGTGCCTGCGGACTGATGGGCGTGCAGTGGTGATGTCCAAGACCTGGTGTAGGCAGCGTGACTGGGTGGCCTGTGACACCCCACCCACTATGGCACTTGTCCGCTGAAATGATCCAGTGGCTAAGAAGTGCAGTACATTGAGGACCTTCTCCTGGGGGCTGAGTGCTTGAGAGCACAGGGTGGGTGATGTGAGGTCATCCTCCCACTCACTCACCAGGTCCAGTATTATGTGTGGTGGAAACCTGTACCTTCCATACACCTGGTCATCAGGCATCCCGAAAAGGCTGGTTCTGGGTGTGAATATTCTGGCCCTGACTCTCCTCCTCCTCCTCCTTTGGTAGCCCACTGCCACTGCTGCTAGGAACGGTATGTTCATCCTGGCATCTGGCTTGTTATTTGAAAAGTGCGCAAATTAATGCTTTGCGCGTGTTCTAGGCGAGCGTGTGACCCGCGCACCCCTGGAATCTAGTTCCCACTCCAATAGCGTGTGGAAATTCCCACGCAGCAGGCATACAGGTGCGCTGATGTACTTGCGTGTGTAAGTGCCCGCGCACCCCTGAAATACACGTACATAGGCCAATCGCGTGTACGCGCACTTTTGTACAATTACACGCAATGAAATACACGTACATAGGCCAATCACGCGATGACACTCTGACGTGCATTATTTCCACGTGTGTTCCGTCATCACGTGCTGAGTGGGGAACGCCCGTGCGGGTCACGTCAGACGCGCTTACGCGCTGATGGACTCTGGTCCAATAGAATCGCGTATGCGTGCTGACGCGCTTACGCGCTAAGGGCCTTTCCTCGGATTTCACGCTGACGTGCAGGATTTTCACGTGCCAAATCACTCCGTATCAAGCTGGCCACCCGAAAACACACGGAACACCACGCTCCTGCCCAGAAGGCCGAGTTACTGCCCCCCAGTGCCCCGAGCAGCCTCCCACGTGCTATCTGCTGCTGCCTGCCTGCCTGCTGCCACCGTGCCCTGCCATTTGGTGCCTGCACATCAGCCATCTGCAGGGGTCCAGTTGCTGTGTCCACCCCTGCTGGAACTGAAGACTCCCAACTGGGATTACATCGCTCCACAGCCCAGCCCCAGGACCCAGTTGCCCACCCACACCTGCCTCTGGGGTTGCCATGTCGGGCACTTCCACATCTGGCACCAGTGGCAACCCCAGGCCAGAGGGGCAGAGGGGCACCAGCTTCACTGCCACCGAAGTTGGTGTCCTGGTGGAGCATGTCCTGGGGCAGTATGATGCCCTCTTTGGATCGTCCCGCGCCAGCAAGGAAGGACGGGAGAGGATCTGGGCCGACTGTGTGGTTGCCATCAACGCGGAGGGGGTGGCAACCTGCAACGTCCAGAAGATCAAGAAGCGCTGGGAGGACTTGAGGTCCAGGACCCTTGTGAAGGCCCGGCGCCTCGTGGAGGGGGGCCGGGGCCGCATGAGTTCCATCCAGAAGAGGGTCCTGGAACGCGTACGCCCAGCGCTCCACGCCCAGGTCCTTGAGAGGGAGGCCCGTCTGGAGTTGAGCGGTATGTGTCCAAGCATTACTGTGTGAGACAGGGCATGTTGCGGTGTGCTGGTTCTATGATACTTGCCTGTATGTGTGCCATGGGCCATGTATGCATGTATGCGTGAAGGGACATCATGGTAATGCATGTGCGACCAGTGATGTGTGACCCACATGGTTGTTGCATGTGTTGAAATGCGGCATGGGGAGCCCTATGCAGATTTTGGACATGAGAGCATGCCAGTCTCTGTACCTGGACATGGATGGGGGTGAAGGATGGGTGCTGATGCCAGGTACATATATGGTAGCCATGTCTGTGTGCCTGACCTGCGTGTCTGTGACTTGTGCATGCCATGGATGCATGACACATGTGTGTGACAATGCACAGATTCAGTGACGCACCCAACTTACCCTTGTTTCGCCTGTGTTCGGTGTGTTTGGGGCCAGATGGATGTGACTGAGGTGAAGTGTGTGCATGTGATATGCATGAGCCATGATGCATGTGAGTTACATATCATTGAATGTTTCTAGAGTCCATTGGACATGCATGGAAATGTCCATGGCATGCACCATGCCTGTTACTGTGTGTGTTTTGCCTGGACTGACCCATGTGTTGTGGAGGGACATGATGGAAGTGTACTTTGACAGTGGTGCTCATCTGCTATTGCTTCCTGTCTAGGGGACCATTGTACAGTAGCCTGATGCTTGTGTCCTTTGTCTCCCTCTACGCAGCGGCTAGTGAAGAAGAGGGCGGAGACGGCGCTGTGGAGCAAGGCGGCGGGGATGCCCCCACGGCTGCAGCGGAAGGGGTGGGTGAGCCCCCACAGGGGCCTGCTACGGCGGGAGACGGTGAGGAGCCATCCAGGTTGGTGGTTTGCACAGAGGAGGAGGAGGCCGACACTGGTGCACACATGGGGCCTGGTGGGAGCATCCCTGCTGGTGCAAGTGGTGCAGTCCAGGGCCAGGGGCAGGAGGCAGCACAGGTCACCGTGGAGGGGCCTGTGCATGTCACTGTCCCTGACCCTGTGAGTGCACCACCATGCACCAGCAGGGATGCCCCGTCCCAGGCCCGTCCGCAGGTAGAGGGGATGTCCATGTCACCTGACTCCCCTCCACCTGCGGACGTGGTAACCCCTGGCCGCGTGGAGAAGGTCCTGATTGGGGTCGCGATGCGCACGGCTGTGATTCGTGATGACGTGCGTGCTTCCCGGGAGGAGCACGCACGTCATCACGAAGTGCACCGTGCCGACGTGGCCCAATTGGGATCGGCCATGTTCGGGGGTTTCCTGCATGTGTTGGCCAATCTGACGGCCCTCTCCTCCTCTGTGCAGGCTATCCACCGGTCGTTCTCCTTGCCGTCTTCCGGCCCAGATGCCACCAGGGCCCCCTGTGGACCTGCCCCGACCAATGCAGCCAGCTCGGTGGGGATCCCATCCCTGCCACAGTTGGGAGTCGGAGGTCCAGCAGGGGTGGACAACACAGCAAGTGGACCCCAGCAGATGGAAGATGTGACGGCATCATCGGGCAGGGCACGTGCACGACGGCGTCAGTGGTTTCCATCAGCCTGGATGCCGTCGTGCTGGCAGAGGCAGTGGCGTTGGAGGCAGCAGCGGGCTCGACGTGGGAGGCATCATGGCTCGGGGCCATCAAGATCAGAGGTGCAGGCATCGGCCGGAGGGCAGGGCAACCCTGGGATGGTGGTGTGTTCCGTGTGGGAGGAGTTTGGCCAGCGGATAGGTGCGGAGCGGCAGCGGGCGGAAGAGGAGCGGCTCGCCATGGTCAGGGCGGAGTTCTCCATGCGTCGGGCATTGAGGCGGGCTGAGTGCCTCGAGGAAGCTCGCAGGGAGTTTGAGGTGGACATGGGGTTGTCCCTGCGAGACCTCGGGGCCAGGACAGAGTCCCGCCTCCAGGACATCGACATGGAGTTCGATGATGCCCTGGCCAGCAACATCACCAAGTGAGCCGCAGGACTTGCCCGCTGCCTTTGTATATAGTTATTTAGTTAGTTAGTGCTAGGTTTCCTTTATTTATTTTTATTATTTTGGACCGCTCGGACAATGGCCACTTTTTTGTACATATATTTTTCATTAGTTAGTGGTAGGTTTCATTTTTGGTGTTGGGCTCATGGACCCTGGAACATTCCTGTATATAGTTTGTTTTTTTGGGAGATACATTTTTTTAATTTCTTATTGTTTTCACCATGACGTAATGGTTTTTCATTAATTTCCTATGACATGATATTGCTTTGGACAAATTCATTTTTATTTTTTATTCCTTTGTTTTTTTGTTTATCACTTTTGTTCTCGGACATGGACCATTTATTTACTTAGCCACATCGTTGTATGTTTGAAAAGTTCACTTATTTTTGGTATTTAATACATTTTTTATATTTTCTTACACTTGTGTTATTTTCTCATTGGTTTGTTACATGTCATGATATGGGTTTTGACATTCACTTGCACCCATTGTGTATGTGTGTGTGACGGACATGTGTTCTTTTGCATACTTGGCCTTGGGGTTGTGTCATGTGATTGCATTCACTATGTGGGTGGATGCAATCCTTGCCTGGGTGTTTGTGCTGGGTATGCTGGCCATTACTGCCATGATTGTGTATCGTCAGGACCTGGGGCCAGGGGGACATGTGTGGGGGCCTGCTGGCAGGTTCCCCACAGTGCTGGGGGGTGGGGGTGGTGGGAGACATGAGTGGGGGCCTGGTGGAGGGTGCCCCTGGTGGCGGGGGGGTGGGGGTGGTGGGAGACATGAGTGGGGGCCTGGTGGAGGGTGCCCCTGGTGGCGGGGGGGTGGGGGTGATAGGGGACATGAGTGGGGGCCTGGTGGAGGGTGCCCCTGGTGACTGGGGGGGTGGGGGTGGTGGGTGACATGAGTGGGGGCCTGGTGGAGGGTGCCCCTGGTGACTGGGGGGGTGGGGGTGGTGGGTGACATGAGTGGGGGCCTGGTGGAGGGTGCCCCTGGATGGTGGGGGCTGGGGGTGGTGGGAGACATGAGTGGGGGCCTGGTGGAGGCTGCCCCTGGTGGCGGGGGGGTGGGGGTGGTGGGAGGCATGGGTGGGGGCCTGGTGGAGGCTGCCCCTGGTGGCGGGAGGGTGGGGGTGGTGGGAGACATGGGTGGGGGCCTGGTGGAGGCTGCCCCTGCACTGCTGGGGGGTGGGGGTGGTGGGAGACATGAGTGGGGGCCTGGTGGAGGGTGCCCCTGGATGGTGGGGGCTGGGGGTGGTGGGAGACATGAGTGGGGGCCTGGTGGAGGCTGCCCCTGCACTGCTGGGGGGTGGGGGTGGTGGGAGACATGAGTGGGGGCCTGGTGGAGGCTGCCCCTGGATGGTGGGGGGTGGGGGTGGTGGGAGACATGAGTGGGGGCCTGGTGGAGGGTGCCCCTGGTGACTGGGGGGGTGGGGGTGGTGGGTGACATGAGTGGGGGCCTGGTGGAGGGTGCCCCTGGTGGCGGGGGGGTGGGGGTGATAGGGGACATGAGTGGGGGCCTGGTGGAGGCTGCCCCTGCACTGCTGGGGGGTGGGGGTGGTGGGAGACATGGGTGGGGGCCTGGTGGAGGGTGCCCCTGGATGGTGGGGGGTGGGGGTGGTGGGAGACATGAGTGGGGGCCTGGTGGAGGGTGCCCCTGGATGGTGGGGGGTGGGGGTGGTGGCAGACATGAGTGGGGGCCTGGTGGAGGGTGCCCCTGGATGGTGGGGGGTGGGGGTGGTGGGAGACATGGTTGGGGGCCTGGTGGAGGGTGCCCCTGGTGACTGGGGGGGTGGGGGTGGTGGGAGACATGAGTGGGGGCCTGGTGGAGGGTACCCCTGGTGACTGGGGGGGTGGGGATGGTGGGAGACATGAGCAGGTGTGCAGGGTAGTCCCCTGTTTTGTGGGCTGCCTGCAGGGGCCGTCGAGGGTGACAGGACCCACCCAGCCTAATCGCGTGTGTAACTTCGCACGCACCCCTGTAATACACGTACCAAGCCAAATCGCGTGTGATAATTCCCGCGCACCCCTGAAATACACGCGCCCAGGCTATTCGCGTGTGGAAATTCCCGCGCACCCCTGAAATACACGTACCCTGCTGTAATCGCGCGTGGGACTTCCCGCGCACCCCTGTAATACACGCGCCCAGCCTATTCGCGTGTGGAAATTCCCGCGCACCCCTGAAATACACGCGCCCAGGCTATTCGCGTGTGGAACTTCCCGCGCACCCCTGAAATACACGCGGCCAGGCTATTCGCGTGTGGAACTTCCCGCGCACCCCTGAAATACACGCGGCCAGGCTATTCGCGTGTGGAAATTCCCGCGCACCCCTGAAATACACGTACCCTGCTGTAATCGCGTGTGGAACTTCCCGCGCACCCCTGAAATACACGCGGCCAGGCTATTCGCGTGTGGAAATTCCCGCGCACCCCTGAAATACACGTACCCTGCTGTAATCGCGTGTGGAACTTCCCGCGCACCCCTGAAATACACGCGGCCAGGCTATTCGCGTATGGAACTTCCCACGCACCCCTGAAATACACGCGCCCAGGCTATTCGCGTGTGGAAATTCCCGTGCACCCCTGAAATACTCGTACCCTGCTGTAATCGCGTGTGGGACTTCCCGCGCACCCCTGTAATACACGCGCCCAGCCTATTCGCGTGTGGAAATTCCCGCGCACCCCTGAAATACACGTACCCTGCTGTAATCGCGTGTGGAACTTCCCGCGCACCCCTGAAATACACACGGCCAGGCTATTCGCGTGTGGAACTTCCCGCGCACCCCTGAAATACACGCGCCCAGGCTATTCGCGTGTGGAACTTCCCGCGCACCCCTGAAATACACGTACCCTGCTGGAATCGCGTGTGGAACTTCCCGCGCACCCCTGAAATACACGTGCCCTGCTGTAATCGCGTGTGGAACTTCCCGCGCACCCCTGAAATACACCTACCCTGATGGAATCGCGTGTGGACCTTCCCGCGCACCCCTGAAATCCACGTACCCGGCCAAATCGCGTGTGAGACTTCCCGCGCACACGTATTTTTTGTCAGCGTGTCCGTGTTTGTGGGTACCCCTTTGCACCTCATTTGTCCTGGAGGGCCACAGTATAGGACATTCATCATGGCAGTATATGGGTGCTATTTGTTGGCGCACCTTTTGGCGCACATTTCTTACAGCCGCTGAGACGCTACCGCCTGCTTTCTTGTGGCGGTCGTGTTTGTGCCTGTGCGCTGGTTTGAGCGTGCACTTTTTTGACCTATTCTATTCCATGAATACGTGTTGTAGGCGAGCGTGTGGGCGTTCTGCGCACTTTTACCCTGTGCTTCCCCCGTGACGCCCACATTTTGGCAAGTTGTTCCCCATTCCGAGTGTTACGCCCCGTGTTCCGCCTACTTTTGTTGCGTGCGCCGCGCTATGTGCGATTTTCGCTGTGGACTGTGCGATTTTCGCTGTGACCTGGCGCATGCCGTTAGATGGCCTGTGCGCCAACGTGCGCTGCGCACTTTCTTATCGCACGTCCGATGGTTTTCTCGCGCACGGCCTTCCATGAATCGATGTGCGCTGCTTTTCGTGCAATTTTCGCTATTCCACTATGATTTTCGCTATTCCACTGCGATTCGCACGTTTTTGGCCACTTGCGCCGCGCTAATTATTCCATGAATCGGCCTGTAAGTGTATTGCTCTCTTTGTAGCAAGCGCCACAATGCCCACGGGCTGAAGCGCGCTCTAGAAATATGAACACATAAATAAATAATAACAAATAAAATAAATGAAAAAATTAGGCAATAAACAGTGGTACTGCAGCCACAAATGTCAAGTGCTAGATTAATCAGATAGGGTATATCTGATAAGTGCAGAAGAAAAGTGGGACTGGTTGAGTACAGATACAGACCCAAGTGCAAGGGGTGGCCCGAAGACAGTCCACGGGGTGACATGGTCAGCAGGTACCTTAGCCCGAAGGTCAGAGGGTGCGCAGGTGCACAATGCCTGAGAGAAAAAAAGGATCAGCAGGGGAGAAGAGGGGCAAAGGCAGAAGTGAAAAGGAAGGTCTTGAGGTGCTTCAAGAACTCGGGATGGTTCTCATCGGGTTGAGCGCTCGCTGCTGCAGGTTGAGCGCCCGCTGATGCGATCTGAGCGTGACCTGCAGGTTGCAGGTTTGAATCCTGGCAAGGCCAACTCAGCCTTTCATCCTTCCGAGGTCGATAAATGAGTACCAATTTCAGTTGGGTGATATTGTATGTAAATATGTGCTCTGTATAATAACACATCATTATCATTATGCTCCAGTTTCAAGGTGGCAGGGAGGCATTTCCAAAGGGAGGCCCCAGCCGAAGACAGAGATCTACCTCCAGCTCATTTCTTTGAGGGAGTTGGAAGTAGAGGAGTGACGGGCTCAAGAGGGGCGGTATTTACGGAGGGATAGTTGAAGGTATTTTGAACCCAGGCTCCAGAAAGCCTTGTGGACAATGCAGGGGATTTTAAATGTAATCCTTGCATCCACTGGGAGCCAATTAAGGATTTCAGAGCTGGTGAGATATGATCCCAGTGCTTGAGGCCAAGGACAAGACTCGCAGTCCTGTTCTGGATTAGTTGTAAAGGGCAGAGAGTGGAGGCAGGCAGATTTAGAAAGAGGATGTTACTGTAGTCCAACCTATAGAGAACCAGAGCCTGGGAGACTGTGACTTCTGAGGGAAGGAGAGGAAAGGCAGAGTACCTCTGAGGAGGTGACGTAGGAAGTTTGACTTTTTTAGAGATGTCAGAGATGAGTGCAGAGAAGGAAAGTGTGAAGTCAAAGATGACCCTGAGGTTCTTAGCCTCGCAGGTCGCGGTAGGAGGAGGGCCAAGGGAAGCCGGAAAGAGAGTGAGGGGAAAGGATGGTGAAGGTGTACCGATGAGGAGGATCTCAGTCTTACTGGCTTTAGACAAAGATCGTTGGTGGCACATCAATGTTTAATGGCAATTAGACAATCAGAGATGAGGGAAGGAGAGGAGGTGGCCGAGTGAAGTCTCCAAATGATTTGAGTGTCATCAGCATAGCACTCAAAATTTGAGCAGACAATAGAAATGCAGTAGGCGAGAGTTCACAGGTATTTGTTGAAAAGCCAGGGCGAGAGGTTAGACCCCGGGGAACACCACAGGTAGAGAGGGAGATAGATGATAGGAAGGACCCAAGATGTATGTGGGAGGTTCAATCAAAGAGGAAATAAGTCAAACAGGACAGTGCCTGGTCGGTGATACCCAGGTTGTCACAGAGATGGTTGAGCAGTGTTGTATGGTTGACTGTATCGAAAGCAGAGGAGAATTTGAGTAGGATAAGGTCAGAGGGAATGTTAGAGTCAAGGTTGTAGAGCAGATCTTCACAGATGTTCAGGAGAGCAGTTTGCGTGCTTCTCATAGCTTTGAAACCAGATTGGTGGTCATGGAGAAAGCCAACAGAATCAGAATGAAGGTTAAATTGAGAGATGGCTAGCTTTTGAAGGAGTTTACCCAAAAAGGGAGTGATGTAAATTGTGCAAAGGTTTGGTCGGCAAGAGGGATCCGCTGCGGATTTCTTGAGGAGAGGATGCACAAGGAAGTGTTTCAGAGGGGAGGGGAAGTTCCAGAGGCAAAGGAGAGGTTTTCAGAAATTGTCAAGGGCCAGAGTGGGGGTATTGATGTGGTCCTTAATAGTGTTAGAGGAACAGAGATGGACCTGCTTTGATGAGGCTTTCATAGATTGGACTTGTCTAGCGACCTCATCGCGGGAGAAATGGGGAAAAGAGGAGAAAGTGGGTGTGGAGGTAGCTGAAGGAGGATCAGCAAGCAAAGACGGAGAGGGGGGAGGAGGGGATGTCCTTGGTTTTAGAGATAAAGTGAGAGGCAAGGGCATTGCAAAGAGACTGGGAGGCGAGAAGAGGGGTGGAAACTACAAAAACAGAAAAGAGCAGGAAAACTCTAAACTCTGGACCAGAGTATTATAGTGTCACAGGAATCCGGAAAAATTTGTCCAGAGAACACAACTGTGTTACTTACAGATAGTATCAATTTTATTTAATCGTGATACAGAAACTTAGAAAATAATTAATTAATGACACAATACTTTAAGAAACATATTATTACATATCACAGCAAATAGGGGGTACATATAAATAAAAACATGACTAAAATTAGTCCATCAATCAAACCATTCGTAGTGCAGCATTCAATCCATACAGCATTCATCGTGACATTCATCCAATCAACACTAGCTAAAAACAGCAAAAATTACTTCATGTGGGGAGTGAGCACAATCATCACAGCCCAGCTACTAATTTTAATATGTATTATTTGATTTTATAGAAGTAGAGAAACATACAGTAGAAGAAAAGTTATTAAAACAATCTATCTGAAGGGCAGATCTGAAGATGACCCTGTAGTGTAGATCACATCCCTTGAAAACAAAACTCAACCTGTTTCGACGTAGTATGTCTAATGTACAACGTCTTCATCAGGAGGTATGGAACAGAAGACTCACACAGTAAACCGAGCACTAATGTGAGGATGGAACAATATGTATGTTCTGAAGGAGTGGGCCCTGCCGGGGGCTAGGGTGGTTCTTATGCTGTGAGACCAGAGGTCCTGTATACCGTAGTAGCCATCATCGAAGGATCTGATGAAGGACCCAGCTGGGAACAGGATACGAACAGAAAAATCAGTTCGGTACAACAAGGCGGGGTGAGCTGTGGATCCAAAGATAATGTGCATCTCATACCATGTTAGCGGAGGAGGAGGTGAACAAAATAAATTGAAACAAAATGACACGGGGGACAACACATGCAAAACTACTAGGGCTAGGGCACCTAACAATATAATCGGCTCTACAGATAATAAATGTGCATATGAGCCGACACTGGCACAATGCTCAGTGTTGGAAGCCCTAGAAATAGGGTCATAGAAAAAAGAAATGTGCACGTAGAGTGCTAGGACCAACAATATCTAGAGTCAGGGAAACTACTCGGTATAAAAGAGAAGTGCTGTAAGCCCTCAAAGGATGTATGTAATGATTAGTGGGGCCCGAAGGTGCCCATGTAGTAAGAAACATCTAATCTGACCCAAGGGTAAAATAACAGCATGAGCTGACATAAATATTCGTAATTGGCAACAGCAGCCCCACACGGCCTGCCAGCATTAGTAAGCGCAATGTTGTACGGAGGATCCGACTCACCTGATATGCAGCCAGGGTGAGCCGGTGAAAGCGACCATCAATCCGCTAGCTTGCGGGCGACGTTAACGCATACTGCAGATGGTGCCGAGCGCGGGATCCACTAGATGTAGAACTAAGCGCAGCATAAGTCACGTGACCAGAGCAGGTCACGTGAGGAGGCTGGTTCGCAGAATAAAGCGGAACCAAAACATCCGTACGGCTACCCGTAACGCATAAAAACAAAGGAGGGACAATCCGACCCACCCGATGCGAAGCCAGGGTGAGCCGGTAAAAGCGACCAACAGTCCGCTGGCTTGAAGGCAATGCTCCTGCGTACTGCGGATGCTGCCGAGCGCGGGATCCACCAAATGTAGAACTATGCGCAGCGTAGGTCACGTGACCGGGGCAGGTCACCTGAAGAGGCTGGTTCGCAAAATAAAGCGGAGCCAAACCATACGTACGGCAACCTGTAACGCATGAAAGCAAGAGTGGACGATGAATGACAATAAAAAAAGGAAGCCGACTAAGGAAATGAATAAATAAATAAAGCCCAATAGGTGAATGGATAATTTATTTAAAAAACAAAGTGAAACAGAGCAAAATGCCCCCATCCTGCCAAGCAGGAAAAACAAAACTCAAAACCCAATATAAATGGACGCATAAGTATCTGTAAAAGTTGGGACAATAAGAGACTCAGATGTATGAGCTGAATTACATAATAGGCTATACCAAATTGAACTCCCATGTTTCCATAGAATTAAGCCCTTTTTGTAAGGTCCTGAGGTTGAAAATCCACATTTGCTCTTTGTAAGCCAATTTATTGGCAGTTTGTACCGCGCCACGGGCAAAACATTTTTCAAGGCAAAACCATCTAAGTGAGTCTGCATCATGGCCCTTCTCCAAAAAGTGGGACACCATAGGGGCAGTAGAGCAAAGCATCCTGATCTTAGAGCGATGCTCATTAATCCGTATGCGTATCTCCCTAGAGGTCTTGCCTATATAAAACAAGTTACACGGACATTGTATGGCATACACCACATTCTTGCTTTTGCAAGTAGTGAAAGTACGAAGGTCCCATTGTCTACCTTCATTCACAAAAGATGTGATTTTTTTGGAGAATCTACAGGCCATACATGTGGTGCACGGGTAGTGCCCTACCACAGGTTGTAAATTGACGTCCCTAACTGCGTGAAGTTGAGACGGCAGTCTACTAGCTCGAGTAAGCTTCTGAGCTAGACTCTTCCCTTTTCTAAATGCAAACAAAGGTTTTTTTAGGTTGATATCCGCGGAGTTCAAAATCCTCCAATTCTTAAGAATAATGCCCTTGATGGATTCACTAAACCTACAGAAAGTAGAGACGCAAACAATCTGCTCATTATCAGGGTTTTTGGGTTGAGCAATAAGCAAGGCGTCACGGTTGATATAACGCACTCTTTTTCTGGAGTGTTTGATAAGTTTTTTAGGGTACCCACGAAGTTGCAACCTTGCTTGTAATATATCTGCATGTTTGTTAAACTGGCAAATAGTGGTACAGTTACGGCGTAATCGTAGGAACATGCCATACAGTAAGTTGCGTAATAAGCTCTTAGGATGTTGGCTCTTAAATTGCAAGGTGGTATTGCGTTCAGTGGGTTTTCTATATAGTTCTGTGTGGAGAACACCTTCCTCGACATAGATGGATAGGTCGAGGAAGGCAAGTCTGGAGGTAGAGTATTCAATTGTGAATTTTAAATTAGAATCCACCTGATTAAGCCAAGACATAAAGTTGTCCAATGTCACAAGATCTCCTTCCCAAACCACCAGGATGTCATCTATGTACCGACGGTACAGTTTGATATGTTGAACAAATGGGTTAGTAATATTAAGTATATGATGTTCTTCAAACAAAAACATGAAAATAATGGCCAAATTGGGGGCAAAAGTACAGCCCATGGCTGTACCCTTGGTTTGCAAATAAAAAGTGTCTTTAAACTTAAAGAAACTATTAGAAAAGACCAATGCAGCACAGTCAGTAAGAAATTCTGTGGGAACAATATGAGGAAGAGGCCTTCTGTCTAGCATAGTACGTAGACTACAGACGGCTTTATCTTGAGGAATATTAGTATAAAGCGCCTCTATGTGGAGACAGCAGCAGGGATGAGCAGCTCTTTACAGATTTGAAAGAGTTTGGCTGAGTTGTTAGATGCCTCAGAGACACAGGCTTGAATATGGACTCTCTTCTTGGTGCACACAGAAAGTCGGTATTGCTGTTGGAGCAGGCACCAGGCCAGTTTGTCAGAGGATGAGCCAGAAGCCCTCCATTTCCTCTTAGCCACCCTGCACTTACACTTACGTGTAGCTAGGTCAAAGTCATACCAGGAATTGCACTTGGCTTTGGACTTCAAGCAGATCCTCATGACAGGGGCAAGAGCATCAAGAGTAGCCGAAATTGAGGGATAGAGCAGGGACAGGGCTGTGTCAGGGTGTGAGTCAGCCCGGGGAGGAGGTATGGGGGGGAGTTGGCAGCGAAAGCCTCGACTGACACACGCTTCATGGGACAGATGTCAAAGAAGGTGGGCGGCGATATTGGGGTAGGCTTGACTTGAGGAGAGAAGATGGAGAGATGAGAGCAGAGGAGGCAGTAATAACTCCAGGAGAGAGGGGTGGTGCAAGGAATAGAGAGGGGGAGGTCAGAGGAGATGTGCCCCTGAGAAGTGTCCTACAGGTGGCCCCACACCTCATCAAGAGTCTACACAGATACAACCACATCACCCCAGCCCTCATCGAACTTCACTGGATCCCACTGTATGCACGAATCATCTTCAAGTCTTACTGCATCATCTATAAGGCAATTGCCCGCAAGTCACCCAGCTAGCTTGTGGAGAAACTCAGTATTTCCGGTGAACAGTGCACCACCAGAAGCCAGGACATGTGCAGAATTGCAATCCGCCACTGCCAAAAGGAAAGGACCATGTGATGACACTTCTGCTACCCCAGGGATTTTGGTGACTTCACATACCTGGGTGAATGTGGAATTGTATTTATTTATTTATTTACTATTTATTTATTTATTTATTTATGCATTTGTAGAGCACACCAAGTCCTTGTGACTGAATCAGATGTTATGTCAGAAGGAGTTAGGTTGCATCTGGTCTTTTCTCCCATTATTAAGGAGTGTGTTTTTTTCAGAGCATATAGATAGAACATTTTTGATGATAATTTTGTCAATATGTATTGAATAAGGTATTAAATGACCATTAAATAATTACGTGACTGAGTGAATTTGGGAAAAGCAAGGCAATTGGGAAATCCAGAAGCTGCATGTGGATTTGTGGAGATAATATAAAGAAATCATTAATTGATGAGTTTGTGGAGCCACGACGTGATGAAAGTTATTCGACGTTGCCATCCACCCACCAGTGGGCATCACATCAATGCACTGTTTATTTCCATTTGTTTATACCATCTTGTTTATACTGGGCACTGCAGTTAATCAGGCAGCTTCCATAACATTATTTCTCTTGAGATTTATTTTTATGCGTCTGGAGAATCTTTAGCAGGGATAAAAAGAATGGAATGCTGTCATAGTCTTTGATTTGTTGTATCGTCAGGACCTGGGGCCAGGGGGACATGTGTGGGGGCCTGCTGGTAGGTTCCCCACAGTGCTGGGGGGTGGGGGTGGTGGGAGACATGAGTGGGGGCCTGGTGGAGGGTGCCCCTGGTGGCGGGGGGGTGGGGGGCACCCTCCACCAGGCCCCCACTCATGTCTCCCACCACCCCCACCCCCCAGCACTGTGGGGAACCTGCCACCTGCCAGGGGGCAGTAGGTCGTCAAAAAACCGCCTGCTGGACGTGCTATCCGAAGAACATGTGTCAGCAACAACTTGCCAGTCCCCCAAAGACTGCAAAAATATGGAAGGTAGTGTGCAGCTTCGAGAATGGCTGCTTAGGCAGAGCTCCCAGACATTAGGCCTCATTATAAGTTTGGTGGCATCCCGCCGGTATATCTGATTAAATACCAACAAATGGTAACACCGTTCCTGCCACTTGGTCAGCTGAAATTCCTGGCAGATTACAAGTGGCGGGAAAGGTGGGAATTCCCCATTCCATTAGGACTCCATGGGCGAAATTGTTTACCGCAGCGGTCAGTCACCGGAAAACCTGGCGTATGCCGGTCCATAAGCATGCCTGTAAACCGAATTACTGGCATGTTAATTCCGGGAGTGGCATACTCATAATGGGGCCCATTGTCTCTCCTTTTGAATTTTCACACTTCTGGTACTTGGGTGAGAGGTGCCATTTCTGAAGCTTAGAACCAGAGGACTTGTTTTTAATTTGCTGCCGTTCCTTTAATACTAGTTGATTCATTTGTGTAAAATGCTCTCTGGCCAATAACATTCCGTTACAATACTGTGTGTGAATGTGTGCTCTTCACTGACATTGGACAATGAGAGATTATTCAAACATTCATATTTGATAGCGAGCATTTGGGGGTAAATGAATTATGCTCCTTTGGAGAAGCTTTAGAGTTGCCTGCAGACAGCTGCACAGCGTTCACTCAATGCAGCGTATCTCTCAGTGATTCTTTGCAATCATTTTTTTTTACGTTTATCTTATTTCAGCTGAACATTCATTTTTACTCGTGCACCTTTCCTTTTCTTTAGGTCAGGTGTTTGGTAGGCACCAGTACTGATATGGGTACACAGTTTCTGACTGTATTTTAGAAAAGCCTGAAGCATCAGTATTTTGGGGATAAAGTTTGTGTTGTATTGCAATTTCTAAAACAACATAAAACAAATGTGTATATTCCATATGTCCTTGCAAATGTTATTTTATGCACTGGAACAGATCATTCCCTTATTGAAGACTGTTTTGATCACCATTAATTGAACTATCCTCGGACATAGCACAATGCTCTTTACATAATTTTAATGTACGTAGCCCGTTGCTGGCAACTGAGTTTTTCCTAGTTTAAGAATTACCAGCGAAATAGCTTACGTTTCATCAAAATGTACTTTTAGAGTACATGGTCCAAATGTCGCCTATCGGCATCGGAAGCTGCATATAACAGGTTGACAATGGGGAAAGCCACAGCCCATCTTTCACCTGTGCCCTTAACAATTAATTAACACTGCATTGATCACCCTCGCCAGCAACGTAATGCATGGCATACAGATGCTATTGAATTATTCGAAAGAGATGACTTGACGTAGGGGTTAGACAGGAAAGCAGCTTTAAAATCAGGTAAGTGGAGATCAATAGGAGCACCGACTTTGCCCATTGTTATATCCACATCAATACTGCAAACGAGCACATAGCGACCTTTCCTTACAACAACAACTAACACACAGGAACGTTGACCAGTAGTGGATTTCCAGTACTGAGTGTGTAATAGTACAAACATCACTACTCAAAGTATGTTTAACTGCGTATAATACATCCTCTGCAAGGCACAGGAAGTTAAATGCAATTTGCTGTCTAAACTTTGTGCTTTGTGAGCGCAGAGTTAGTGGATAGCCCCACCCCTTGAAGTGAAAGTACTGCACAACAGTGCACTGCAATGCTTTCCACTATAACTTGGAATGTTTACCTGGATGATGGTGGAATCTAAAATCTGAACCACGTTTCATTCGGGGGTGAAAGGCTTCATCACTTCACAATTGAAGAGATGATTTAGACAATCCAAACCAATTGTTTTTATACCTGTGCAGCATAGAGAGTAATACTCGGCAGCACTTCAGATTACACATCACATCGGCATCCAATGCAAATTTTGCCAGCAAAAATGTAGTCAGTGAAAACGTTATGGTGAAAATACCTGTGCAGTAATAAAGTTGCCAAGCAAAAAGTGGTCAAAAAATGCAGGTGGAAAGTAGCCAAAAATGTTGTGCAGCTATATTGTTTGGGTTATGGAGGGTTATGCGGGCTTGTGATTACCTGGCTTAGGTCTAGGCTAGGGTTTAGGGATATAGTAAAGATTTTGGTTGGAATTCGAATATGAGTTGGGGTGAGGGTGGTTCCTGAAGGGCTGGCGATGTTGGGGCTTGACTAGTCACTAGGGTAGATTAAGTGCCAGGGGAAATGTTAGATTAGGTGTTATAGTAAGGCTAGGGCTGCTAGAGTAATGGTTTGAGTGAGAAAGGGATAGGGAAGTTTATGAGGGCTGGTGATGTTGGCATAAGATAGGGGTTAATATAAACCTAGTGGTTAGAGCGACGGAAGCATTAGTTTAAGTGTTCATGTTTCAGGTAGGGTAAGGATAAGGTTAAGTTTTGTTTAATTTCTCTATTTTTTTATTGTACGCAACCCCCATTGGTGCGTATGAACAAGGCTTGTCTATAATACGCACTGATATAGTGGAAGTTGAATGAGCACCTGATTATATTGATATGAGCGGAAATGACAGTAACATAGCTTTAATGCATAGTTAATTAACATGTGACCGGTATATGCTGCCCTACAACACCATTTACATTTTTTTCCCAAAATGGATTGGAAAAGGGTATGGTGAGGGCAATGTTTCCTGTGTTTTACTCTTGGCATTTTTCACACACCTTTTTTCGAAAACTTCCCCATACACCAACTACAACACAGAAGCCAGCAGCATTCGCAGAGGCTGACCTGACAGTTTATTAATTTGAATGTATAAAGCGTGCAGCTGCCCCGAGGCATTATGGCGAGCGTACAGATGATTACTTGGTTACAAGTTACATAGAACAAGGTATTTGGCAGACAGTTATACATTAACAAAATAAAAGTAATGCAATACGTATGGTCCAAGGTTACAGGGGAACTATCTTGAAGACAGTCTAGTTGAAGAGCTTTGTTTTCAGAGCTCTTCTGAACACAGTGAAGGAGGTTTCCCTTTAGAGCGAGAGTGGCAGCGCGTTCCAGTTTTTTGGTGCTAAAACAGAGAAGCTGGAACCTCCAGCTTTGGCTCTTTTAAAGGCAGGGACCATGAGCTGGTCTGATTACTGGGCCCTTTTTCGGTCTGAGGGCATTCACCTGGTGAATTCTTTTTGACAAGTACAGCGGTGCAGCATGGGAGAGACACTTATGGGTGATAGTGAGGGGCTTGAAGAGTATACGCTCTTTAACAGGGAGCCAGTGGGCTTCCTGTCTGGCTTGTGAGATATGTTCCCTTCTAGGAATGCTAAGTGCCGCTCTGAGTGTGTTATTTTGATTGATTTGCAATTTGTTAATGTTTTTAGTTAAGGTACCTAGAAGAAGAACATTGTAATAGTCCAGCTTGGCCCCAATGGTGGCCCTCGCTATAGTCAGACAATTCTTTTGGGGATAGGTGAGGTTTAACTGCATTAATGATTTTGGTTGTGAGTGCCACTGACCCTGAAAAAGGCATTGACTTGACGCTTCATAGATAGGGTGGAATCCAGGTACACACCCAATGTTTTGACCGCAACAGAGACTTTCAACCCATGCACAACAAATCCCTTACCTAATTAACTCCATGAATCAGCCCCCCCACACCCCCTCAACACAGTGACCAGTGACCAGCAGCTTTTTCTGCGGCTCACCTGACCCACAACACCATTCCTCACCTATCCACATAAACCAGGGAAGCCAGTAACCTTCGCTGTGGCACACAACAATAAACTCTCACGCCCTCACCCCCAGACCGTCGCACCAGAGAGACCACGAATAATGAGACCACACCATCCTCTCTGCTGTACTGGACAAAGATTGCTCCAGCCGAACAGTCTCATACGTATATCTCACACCACCTCTGTGGACACAGGCCGCAGCCACAGCCAAGCATCCATGCACCATAGGATGCTGCTATGGCTACACCCTTCCGGTCTAGCATCGCACATAGCCATCCAAACTGAAACATACCTCAATACCTCTGTTACTAGCATACAGCGACTACCATCTGGAAGGAGCTCGGTATAGCGGGCCACACATTGACTCTCTCAACAATTGCCCGCTATCCCACCCATGTGCCTGACCTTTTGGGCTGCTTAGTCGAGCCTAGCCAGCCACCTAAGCCCTACTCTGGTGAAAAATGCACACACGCATCCTCTAATCTAAATTCTTAGAACCTTCAATACAATTACTACGGTCACCAAGGGCGTTCCAACTACGAAGCGCATTGAGGTCATACAAATTGCGAAAGAGCGCTATATAAATATCCAAATACAATACACCATTTCAGAAATGTCAAAAATTCCACATGAAGGGGACATTTAATACGTAGTGACTGTGTGTAGAACAAAATAGCAATTTGACCAATAATTCTTTGAATGAGGATGTTATCACATTTGAACGAGGTGTTTGGTCAGCCAGATACTCTGCAATCACTAAGATGTTTTATGGAACGTTTGCTGATCTTGCACCTAATAGCGCTTTCAGACAATAAACAGGCAGGGATCTTGTAAGTTCTATTACATAACGAATTCTAGATTTTACAACAACAAATACCTTAGAAATCAATATTCTCAAAAGAGTGCAATAGCTGTTGCAAGGGCCTATAACGTGGGCCCCGGGATACCACCCATTCTAGCCCTTGGAACAGGTGCTTAACGCTATTAGCACCTGTTCCATGGGCTAAAAGTATTTTCGTTCCGTGAACAGGCGCTGCGGGGCGTCCCGTTCATGGAATGAAAAGATTGATCAAAGATGGCCGCCATGAAAAGCCCCTCTACGCTTTCCATAGTGGCTGTCAGGAGCAGCAATGAAAAAGAGGTCGCTGCCACACCACCAAAATGATGTAAATATGGCGATGGAAATGAAAATAATTGGGATAAATTAGGTGGTGGCTCGGTCAACCGGCCGTCAGCCAGCTTGTTACGGGGGCTGAGATTGACGGTTTCAGCCCGCATTCTTAGCCACCTGATTATCAAGGTGCTAATATGAAGAAACCCTTCCTATTTGGTTTTATACGACATACAACATACATTCTTACTGATAAACTGCAACAACTAAGAGATATATTATGAGAATCTCTAAGCTTCAAATGCTTAACACATCACTGAGGCGTTAGCACTGCAAGTAAATAGTTCAACGTGCTAGTGGATTCTTTTAGCTGGACTCTAGTTCGGAGATATGGGTTAATGTTGTGTCTGGAAAGGAATGTGCAAGAGAATCGTACACGCCTAAACAAGTGTCTGTATAGTTCAAAGACGGATGGGACAGGTGAACAGTCAGTTTTTTAAATATATGAGGCATCTGGGTTCCAGTGAGTGATGTCATTGTTTTTTTCCGCTGTTGTGTAAAATCAGTGATTACTTTAAATAAGCACTGAAAGGTAAAGTGTTGAGAAGGGATTTTAATGCTGATCACGTGGGACCTAGCCCACTACACACATTTAAAAAGCTATAGAATGCATTTGTGGACATATCAATGTTATTGTAAAGAATGCATATTTCAATTTGAAACACCAGCAACACAGATGGAAATGCTGTGTATATTGTATGTAATGTTTTTGTGCTGGGGGTGTTGGTGAATTTTCTTTTCAGCACATTAGCATCTGTTACACGAGCTGTGTCCCAGAAGGCCTGCCCTTGGATATCTGCAGGCACTGAAGGGGAGCGCACGAATCAAACATGTTATAACAGCCTCCTGGCAGCGGTGACAGCAGCTCCAATATTCACAGTGATGCAGGAAAGTTGGCCTTCTCTTGTGTGAAAAGTTAGGTGTGAAGTATATTTTTCTATCTGAGACAAGTATGTCTAGAATACTGCTTGACAGGTAATGCTGAGCGAGCTAAGCAGAAAGTGACAAGTATAGATGCACGGCACAATGTCAGTTCCTGGTATTCTAATCCTGAAATTGATAATGGCGTCTTTTTTCCGCATCACACAGATCATGTGCAATTGCATTTTGACTTCAAGGGGATGCATGCGCAAATCAGTCAAGGCTACCTTCCTTATCATTCGTTGACAGTTATATAAAAAAGTGATACCGTAAATTTAAATGGAAGTATTGTATTATTCATGAAGTATTTTGTTGGAGAAGAAAAATCGTACTGCCGCATGACAGCCATATCAAATTCCTGTTAAACTGCTGAGAAATCCACCTGCTGTGATGTTCCTGCCCCTATTTTAAATATTATGGATACACATATTATATTGCTTGGAGATTTTGCAGCATCTCTTGGGGGAAATATATATTTAAGAAAGCTTTTTTAATATGCATTTTCGAAAAACGAGTTTTCTACAAATGATCAGTATTTTAAGTGCACTCTATTGTACAAGGTTTAGTAATGTGCGCTAGTTTTGTAGTAGTGGTGTGGACAAGTGGGTTATGTCTGGGCAATTGTATGCTGTACCATGTCAGGGGCTTATTTTGGTTTAGCCGTAATACCCTGTGTGGGTCCTAGTAAGACCCTGAGCGTGCACGCAGGAACTGGTGCAATGCTTCTATAGTCTGAGAATACTGTGAAAGATTTTGTACCTGCTGCAGTAGAGGTGGAACAGTGGAATAATGATAAGCTGCATCTGTTTTCTAGGACAGTGCCCATAATTTCTGTCCATGGTGAGCGGTAAAGATGGTATCTGGGCTCGCACAGAGAGTAGAGGTGGTTCAAAGGCGCTGGTCCCTTTGTTAAAACATGAGCAAATTACACTGAGCTGTCCACAAATGGCCACACAGCTTAGAGCCATAAATCGGCTGTCAGATGAGTGGGTGAAACAGTAACAGCCCAGTTACTATTCCATAATCTGCTTTCCACAATGGCCTTTGACCCAGGAACTATCAAGGTGCCTCTACTGCTGGTGATAAGGTGAGTTAGGCAGAAAAAACCATGCACTGGTGCTCTGGCATCATACAATATACATATATATATTTAGTGAAAAAACGGTGTTAAAGTGACGTTATGGTGAAGGTGCACTAAAAAGAAAACATCAAACTCTGTGTACAAACTATGATTAAGGTACTTTATGGTTGCAAGACAAAATCAAAAAAGTAAACACGTTTGCCAGTTATGGTAAGTTTGCAAACATAACTCGTTCCCCTGGCTTGCGCTGCTCAAAATAAGACAAAGTGCATCAAAGTTGATATCATAAATGGCAACCTCAATGACATCACTGACGACATCACTAATTTGTAAGAATCCTAAAAGAAGGTTGTGTGTAAGATATTTCTACAATCATATGATGGGTGGTAGGTAGGCAGACAAACGCATTGATTAAAACATGTACTCATTAAAACTGATAGCATACACTACATTTCTGTTGAAAATATAGTAATCTAAAAATACGTTAGTATAGGAAAGAGCTGCAGCATGGGACGTAGAAGTCTAGTAATCTTTATGTGGTACATTTGGTAAATACAATGATAAGCCCAGGCCTAGCAGGACCTTTAGTAAGAGCCAAGTGCTCATTACACAAGAATTAAGATCCAGGAAGTCGGAAACAAATGCTATAGAGAATGAAATAAAACTTGCAGTCATAGGGAAAATGGTTTCCTGATTGAGGTAACCCGCGTCCCCTGCACACTATCAACAAGGGCCGTGGCCCGTATGCTATTTTTTAGGGTACAAGTAGTAACCTTATTTATTTTCACAATAATTAGTTGTCTATTTCAGTAATTTTGTTTGACCGCAAAATATTCTGGAGTCTCACAATTAATACTTGACAACTCATCTGTTTATCGAAAAGACAGTAATTTATTCAACATTTTTAACAAAATGCATTCAAAATATGATCACGCCCATATTTTCTCTCTTCATCAGGGACAATGTGTTCTGTATTCTTAGTATAAAGTTTTAAACACTGGAGAAAAAATAAATTAAATTAATCATCTGATATTTATATTGATATTCATATGTGCATGAAAGGCAAAAGAAAGTTCTTCAATGACAAGTAAGAAGCACATATAGATGTTTCTATATACATCATTAATACATTCTTTGAACTCAGGATCAGTTTCATTGCTTGAAAGAGGTTGGCTAATACTAGGAGCCTATAAAGGTAAAAGACAAACAGATCTCATAGTGGATATAACAGGTTTAAAAAGCTCCAATGGTTCCTATTGGTGGCGGCATTTTGGAAAATGGCTGGATTCTTAGCCTGTATTAGTTATTGCGGAAAAATACTAATCTACTGGACTCAGTAGTCTCTGTTATATGAGCAATTGAAAAAGCACTTTCTTAAAGCTGTAGAGAAAGTTTCCATAGATTGGAAGGTTCACTTCAAACATGGGTGCCAGAGATGTGGAGAATTCTAATTCTTAATACCCTGTTATAAATACTAGAATTAGGGTGGTGCAATAAAAATGACTAATGCAAGCGTTTAATGGAATGGTAGATAGTATGGAACTTACTTGAAAAAGTAATGTTTGGCTCCACAGGCAGGCATCTACTGCATCTCAGTGTATAGAATGTCCCTTTCTGGTAGTTTAAAAAAGAAAAAGAAAAAATGTTTTGAAAATGGGATAAACATTGGCTAAGAGGCACAATGTGGTGGCTGGGCGGCCCTACTTACGTGGAAAAAGGATTTCCAGAATTCCCAGGTGTGGCAGGAGACACTCGATCCGCTTCAGATTGAGAAACGAAAGCGGATCACTGTGTTACTTTATAGCTGAACAATTAGACTTAACATATTTTGGAGTAGCCCCCAAGTCCTAATATTTCTCACATAATAATATGTGTCTATTAACCATATGGCATGCTCTCGAGAGGTCAATAAAGGTCATATAGATTGGGCAGTTTTTGCCCAAAGATTCCTGTTGGAGCAAAGTAACCAGAAGACTGTTCAGATGAGTTCCAACATCTTTTAGAAAGCCTGATTGAAAAGGTATCACATTTTTTTAGAGGTTTTAGAACATTTATTAATTCCATATGAACTGTAGATGCATACATATTTCACAACACGTCAAGCGGGGAAATCAGGTGATAATTTGCTGGGTCTAAACAAATTGGAATTAACCCACATTTTAAAATGCTGTGAAACAATATTGACATACTTGAGAACCACAGTGTCGGGTTAGCATGAAGGGCTACATTAGAGAGGCCATCAGGGTCAACAGCTTTGGAATTCTTAAGATTCAAGATATGTGTAAATATATTCTCCCATGATAGATCTAAAATGCAGGGCCTGCTTGAGTCACTATTTCATGAGGCGCTGAATAGAGGTTGTTAAAGTGTACCATCCAGGTGGTTTCTGAGAAAGTTTTTTATTATTCTGGCATCAGTAGTTGTTTTCAATGTAATAAGAAGTCTCCAAAAGCAATGGCCCTGTTTATTTAAAATTATACAAATCATAATCTTACAGTCATTTGCCCAAATAGTATATTTATGGTGCTGAAACCAGTATATGTATTGCTGATTCAATGATTTCATTAAAATCAGGCCATCAGGGGATTTTTCTTAATAATGTCTTGCACATTATTCCCGAAGACTTTCTTTAGCCTCCTGTATGTTCTTATCAAAGTTATGTCTGACAGAAGGAGGTTTAAATTGCTGGTCTATATTAGATCGAGTTAAGTCTCTAAATAATCTTGAGAAGATATCAGCAAATATTGGTTGCCCTCAAACAATATATTCTGAAAATGTGTGAGTTTTGTATTGAAGGTATTGATCACCTTGGGCCTCCAAGCGAGGAGCCTACCCAATTTATCGGTAAAGAGGTCATGTGCACACATCGATCTTTTTGGGCAGTGGATGATCAGCAATGACCACTTCAATGCCTTATGGTCACTGAATCTAGACTGCAAAAGATTAAACTTAGTACAATCAACTCTATGTGTTTGGGACAAGAACATGTAACAAACATATGACACTTGTGCCCCACTCTGCCAAATAGAAATTGAACTTAAATTAGGATTCATTTTATTGTTGAGGAAGAGTAGGTCCCAAGTCTACATAGGATTGTACCATAAATGCCCAATAGAATCAAGATGTCTTGGCTTGTCTTCTGCCAAGCTTGAAGGTGCTGAAGTCACAATTCAGGTCACCTGCCAGCATGATGCGGTCTGTAAAACCATTACTTGCCCATTTAGTAATCACTTTTGATAATAACTGAAGAAAGATAGACCTCACATTACATTTTTAATCCCATTATTAATTCACAATAGGTAACTTCACAAACACGTAGGTTTGTGCCAAAGTGTTTGAATGCTCAATTCCAATGATACCAGAATAGTCAATTGATAATGTTCTACCATTAAAGCCCAAATCATTTATTGCAGCCTTTATTAGCTGCACAAGTGGTCGCCCATGAGACCCTTTAAAGGTATGTAAAGAGGCTGTATGTAAAGAGAATAACCATCAAGACGAAACCAAGCCTCCTGTAAAATTATAATACGATAATCAGTCAAAATTATGTCTAGATTATGACATAAGCGATTAAAGGCTCCAGCGTTGAAACCAAAACTCTAAAGGTATTTCTAACACTTCTCCTGTAGATGGATGACCATTTTGATTCAACAATGCCCCCAGGAGCCAGGACCAATCCTGTCCCTTACTATATGCTATGTCTTTGGTGTCATGAGTGGAGATCACTCTTAAACCGGGAGCATTGTTCTTCCCCTGGATATTTAAGTTCTCAATAATAGAGGCAGGCCATTTGTATTGTTTGTTATGTAAGTGTTATGCATTTAAGGGGTGCAATGGTTGATCTTTTATATGAGGAAATTTGACATTTATTGGATGACTGTAAAGTGTTTAAATTATAACAGGTAGATGCCCCGGCCAATAAGTTATACCGCATGATCAATAATAAATCCCTCTCCATTAACAACATGGCATATATAGTTTTGGTGCAAAGATGTAAAAACACAACGTCAGTTCTTTGTGGATCACAACATTTAATTTGATTTCAGCCCTCAGACAACAATACTCTAAGGTTTGGTACATCAGAAAATAATGACATGACCACTGAATTGTATGGACAATTATGTTTTATTGGCAGTTTCATATTCTTTTGTTGCTTCAGAGTGACTCATTAAGTGATGAAAAAGAGCATTAAAGGAGTGTATGTTAGGTCAGAGGCATGCACAGGAGCCAGAGAGGTTACTGCTGTCGGGTTGACATAACTTAGATGCGTTGAACATGATTGACTATATGTTGAAATAGGAATTACATTCAATTCATTTGAAAATGAAAAAGGTGTATAAAAGCAGTTCCCTTTTAGTCAGTGGCTTTCAAGTTGACCCTCATGTTTGCAGTAATCGGATCGGTGGAATAATGAAACATTGTTGGAAGTTGTTCTGGTGCAAATTAGATATATATCAACATGTTGATCCTCCACTTATTGGAATGAGTTATCCTCATAGACAGAGAGCTCCATCAATAAACCCTCTTGGCATCATCAAGAGAGGTACCCACCCTTTTCTCCAGGAACCAGATGATAGTGCCCATATGATTAACCCTTTTCGAGGCTTTGCCAATTATCTGCAGATGAAAGAGGCCTTTGTTTTCCATTTCCATTCCACCTTTCCACAGGCCCTCGTGTCACTCATCACATCATCTTGAGAGCTTATAATATAGGTTCTGTTTCAGCTACAGTGCGGGTTCCATCATCAGATGTCATCCTGATGGCCCTGAGGAATTGCGAGAGCCCTATATTTTGTGTGCTGGTTCTTAATGTTCTTTGTTTTTTGAAGTAATGTGTTTATTTCCTCTTTTCCTCTGATGTTTACTCGAGGAGTATGATCCACCCCAAGATTTATTTGTGAATTTACAGGCAGCAATATATCCTCAATTTCTTTAAATGGGGCCTCGTTGTCACCACCCTCTGGATAGGCAATACCACTCAAGCAGGGCTCATTTGTATTCTGAGGTCACTGAGATGTTAAGGAAGAGACCATATTATCAGCCATCTCTTCTTCCCAGAACATTTTAAAATGTGGCTGCCTGGGACTGGAATTACTTGCCAGTATGAACCATTCCAGGAAGTTTGGTATTAATGGCTACCAAAGAGTCTTTGTTTGATCGCATATCATGGCTAATGTTGTCATATAAGTGAACCAGGGTTGTTAGAACACATTTTAGTGCCAATAAGGAGTTTGCCCCAATTTGATTCACAGGTACTGGCAATCGAGAGGCTTGGGGACTCTGGTGAGTAGTGACATCTAGTGAGGAGTCTGGAAATGAATGAAAGGGAATTCCTAGAGTAATGGATCATTGGTAAGAATAGTACCGTATTAGTTGTCTCAAAGGAGAAGTTGCAAGGCAAGTCGATATCCTCATCTTGACAAACAGCTTCAGAATTCCCCACGGAATATGGGGGATGTATTTAGTTCCTTTCTGTATCACTGTTGTTAAAAAGTCTTAAAGTAGTGGCTGTCATACAGTCATGAGAAATCTTCAAGAAGGGTAACAGGGTGTTTGTCAGCTGCACATCTCTGGATGAAGAATCTGAGAATCTCATTGCTTCTAACAGCATCTGGTCAGGTACAGGATCATCTGGAGCATAAAAAAAGGCCACAATAGCTGTTGTGCCCCAATAACCACCATGTTTTGTTGTTTGCATACAAGTTTTTGTGTCAATATTACTGTCCAACTTCTTTGTCCTACAGTCCGCCTCATTCATAGCCTTGCTGCGTAGAGCATACAAGTTCAGGAGGCTCAACAGCACAAGCCCACAACCACATCATAGTTAGCAATACCTGTCCTGAATAACTGTTTCTGGGTTCAGGAACGTGTAGCAGAATGGAACCACAAGGATTCAGCCACCCACCATCTTAATTAGGGCAATGTCAATATTTCTTATGTCACTTAGTTGGTTTAAAGGTTCTAGTCTTAGAAATACAACCCCTGCTAGGTCCCTAAACCAATTCCAACCGGTATGGGGAAATGAGTGTTATCATTTGGTAAAATAAGGGATATAGAGAGGAGCACTAGGAACCATGCTCAGGACCTCCAGAGGGTCATCTGAGAAACTCTAACCGACAATAACAGCAGGCAAAAGTACTAGGATCAAATCGCGCTAGTTCCCAGTTTATCTACATTGCATCATCCACCTCATCTCTGCATCCAGTGATCTATCTTGCAAAGCCAGTCATGGGTTTTAGCACAAGTGCCAGGATCATAGAAACAGGTACATGTGCTTCACCCCCAACATGAGCCATATATGTGATCTTGTATCGGCTCCCAGATTTCAGGTACAGGGGTGCAAAAGGTGAGAAGCAGCACGTAACAAGGTCCCTCTCCATTCTCTTGAATGCCACTGTGTCATTGACCAGCTGGCCACACACCACTGGGGCCTGCAGAGCGGGGGCAAGAGGAGCGAAGGAGCAGAAAAATGAAACAGAGCATGGTTAGAGTAAGGCAACCTAGAGTGTGAATTTGAACAAGTCACACCACTGGGGCTGCTTCTGATGTTTAAATCCAGAAATATATGAAGGTATGCAACAAACTGGTCCCTTTGAACATGTTGACCCTAGCGCTGCAGACAACTTGCTTGACCAGTACACAATCTACCTATAACATTCCAGAGACTCCATTGAAGATCCATTAGACACAATCCAATATGTCAAGCCAAAGGGCCTCAAATGAGTATATGGCAAAATGTTTGCAAGTGCGTTGTTTTTGACTACTCTTCCATATGGGAAAAGTAGGTTTACATAATGAAATATGAAATCAGTGCATCAGAATATCATTCTCTCAAAATGCATTCCGATGATCCAAGATATCTTCGAAATATTGAATACATTTGCATCTTTTGTTTGAAAGAAAACTAGCAACTCTTTGTTATGGAGTTGCACACACACAGGTAAAACTGGAACCCAATTTACAAACATGTCAGTGAGTGAAATACTTCAAAAGCTAAATGACAAAGATGGAGGGTTGAAGATAAATGACAAAGATGAAGGGTTGGAGTCAAGTATTGAAAATCTCTTGCCACATATGCCTTGGACAAAAGAATAATTGCTTAGGATGTCATGCTGATGTTCGCTACATTTTAAGGAACATTGACCGCCCACATGGTTTGTTACACTCAGTTGTGCTGAATACGAATGGGATACCTTACATGGCTTCCTGCACACTGCACACCAAAATAAAGAAGAAATAGACATAAAAACTACAGACTTGGGTTCTATTGATACAGTAAATATTTCAAGATACTTTCAACATCATTTTATCGCAATGTTACACTTCATCTGTAATTAAGCAATACGCCCCAAGATGCAGTGACATTACTGAGTCAGGTAAAGCCCCGGGGCCCATAGTTACAGGCCCGAGCAAAGTGATGACACAGTTTTACAATTTTTTGAGAAGTACTACCTGTGACATCCCTACAGAAGTCATACATTTTGACCTACTGATACAAATCTTATTTTTCCTATGACATACATTAGGCAACTACTGCCAACTTCTATACAGAAGCATAGGGAAATAATTCACCAAATGTCATTTTGGATTCCCTAGACCAGTTTGTACAAATGGTCAAGTAAATCGTTTCCTGTCTTCTGTTAGACATAGTTAAAATAGATGATCAATAATTAGAATCCTATCTTGTGGAATGCTAATATAAACATGCAATACATTGCAGACAAAAGATGGCACAACGTATTTCACCAAAAAAGAAAAACATTAGCTAAAATACCACTGGGATGACACATCATCTGATAAATCTCCATCACAAAAATGGTACAGCTCAAAAGGCTGTCACATAGAGTGTGGGTCAAATAAAGTGTCATATCGTTTAACAGGTACATCCTTGTACAGGAAATCTGAAAACATTCTAAAGCTCAAACTTGTTACTGGTTCTTTGTGAAAAAGAATGCTAAAATCCTACCAAGAATGTAATTATATAGCAACATGGTCCTTATGGATGCAACCTTCACTGGAATAAGAAAGCTTACTGAGGGATTATGAAGCAATGCTATGGAGAATTCTTTGGTTATTAACAGGCAAAAACTCAGGTCATGTTATTTAGGCAAAATAAGAGTGACATGCCCCACATTGCTGATTGGCGGGTGGGGGATTTTCAGAATTAACTACACTGAAATTTAGTGTTATCTGGGAGTTGAGCTGGAGAGCTAAAGGAATTACTCCTCATGTCAAGCCAACCAGAGAAAGGAAGACAATACAACTAACTGCATAGATTGCTGCCTTCAGTAAGAACTCTGCAGGTTTGAGCCCTTAAGGCATATTGAAGCGATACAAGCAATGTTTTTGTCTGCATATCTTTTACGGCTTAGAATATCTTTCCCTGGTGAATATGTCTTGAGTTGCTAGATTGGAGGCCCTTTTCTGTGGGAGAACATTGGGAATACCTTATTGTGTCCTGATGGAGTATATCTTTCTGGAACTGGACCTCGGCTCAATGACCACCATGCTCCAGCTGAAAAATGGCCAATTGTATCTGAAGGCCCTTACAAACCCTCAGTGTGACCTCCTAAAATTGCTGGGTATGGACATGGCAAGCAGAGAGAACACCCGGTACGCTATTCCATTTCAAATCTTGTTAGTGCAATTAACTGGTCATCTGATTGGGAACTCGGCTACTGGGAGCTCCGGAAGGAGTTTAAGAGAAAAATGCTGGATTGGGATAGGTGAGAAGACCATTTGCACCTTCAGAGTCGGAAATCATATGAATTCACAACATATGTGCTGTACACACCAGGAAGAGCGCCACACTACCACATGTTATGTCCATCAAGTAACCTCCGTAGATTTATACTGCTACCTCGAACATACAGATTACCAGTATTGGTGAATATTGGGGCAGCTAAGAAACTGAAGCACTCTGAAAGGTTCTGCCATGCATGTAAAAATCACATCTGTCTAGAAACTGGAAAGCACATTCTAACGGAGTGCCCCTTTATGATCCATGCAATTAGGTAAAATCGGGGTGTCTGTTTACATAAGTTTACTTCCATTATTGAGAGCGCCTTTTGGCTCTGGTGTTTGAACACAGGTAGCAAGAGCCTGCAGTTGGCCCTCTATCGAGTCTAGCTAGCATTTGGGCAACTCCTGTTGACATGTGCAGAGACATAGCCTCAAATGAGGTCTTCGGTCTGTCAGCTTGTTTGTCTGCTTGTCTGAAATTATGCATTACATTTTGTATGAAATTTAGTTTGAGATCTTGTATGAATGTTATTCTACGCATATTTTATTCATTGTATGCACTATATGAATTGCATGCATCGTATGGTATTTAAATGTTATTTATTTTAAATGTGTATTTGTTTCTTTCTCTGAGTATGATTATTTAATTATTCTTTATGTGTAAAGTCTTTGATTAAAACACATTAAAATATAAAACAAAAAATAAAATAACAACAGAAAATTCTAACAGCCCATACAACTTAAAACATTGTTTTATTGACCTATACGGTCCAAACAGAAGTACTGATTTGGCAAATGTGTGTGTATGGCATAGCACAATACTACACATACAAACGTATTGTCATGACATCATTAGTGATGTCATCTTTGATGTCATGGATGCTAGTCTTAGCAGTGCATGGTGTGAGGAACCTGAGGGTGCCCTCACTTCTTGTTCCCCAGGATCCTCCTCTCAGGTGGCCAGGGAAAGGCCATCACTTTTGGATCCTGTCCCTGCGGGTGGACATGCAAGGGAGGATCACCTGGTTGGAGGGAACTTGGGGAGTGGGGAGACGATGTCCTTGACTGAGACATGATATCCCCTTTCCCTTTTCACACTGACACATATATCCCTCAACCCTATACAGGCTACTGTCAGACCGTCCCCTTTTCTTCCCTTCAAACTGTCCCTCAGAAACATGACTTCAAAACTCGGACAAAGAAGAGACCAACCAGAAAGACATATCCTCATTTGAAGGAGATAAACACAGTTCAGCCTCCTTTTATTAATACAAACACATGTCACCCTCCATTAGTTAAGACAAACATTTATCAGCCTCAGCTATGTACTGGGATGAGGAGGCGGACAACACGAATAAGGGAGAACTACCGTTCTGATGGTGAGTGGTTTAGTGTTTCCTTGATATCATTATGGTGGTGGGCACTTTACACTCGACATACATTTTGTAATGGAGACAGCTGTGGAGGCATGTGTGAGCCGAGGAGGCTGAGGCAGCAGGTGGGGAAGAAACTCCCGAAAAGTGGTGTGGCAAGTGTAGAGCTTGAGACCAGGTGACCAATGAGTTTATGAAGCAGGAAGCAATGCTAAGAAAAGCCGGAGGCCAGTAGCAGATTGCGTGTGGAAGACCAGCATGACCGAGAAAAGTGGTCACAGAAGTCTTGGGCTGCAGGCAGGGCATTGCTACGGAGCAACTCCACAGAGAGCCGCTGGGAGAGGAGCAAGGTCCCGCTGGAGCAGACGAGAATCCTGAGTGGCAGAGACCTTGCAACGCTGGAAGCTCTGACTGGTGAGTGAATGGGAAGCACCAGGAAAGCAGGCAAATGCGCAATGAACATTGTTGTTTTTGATGCTGAAATAACTGAAGGGTATTCTAAATACTTTTTGAATGCCAAAACAAGTACTTTTAAATGTAGAACAAAATGAAAGTCATTACAAGTATTTTGAATGTGGAACCAAGTACTTTGAAATCCTGAATGAACTGAAAGTCATAATATGCACTTTTGAATGCCGAACAGATTAAAGGCAAGTGTTGAGCACTCATGAAAGAAAGTTGGTGCATGTGGCAGTTACCACAGAATATATTGGATGGATTACAATTCAAAGCATACCAAGAAGGGTATAAGTTAAGAAGCCAATAATTTAGCAAAACTAAAGGAGTCGAAAGAAATGCAGGCTGAAAAGAAATCCTGTGTTTTGCAGAGTCAGAAGCCTGCAGAGAAGCGTAACAAAGTGCATGGTGGCCAACCAAGCCACAGTACAGTGTCAAACAAAGTGACACTGGGAAATCAAGTCAACATCACTGTCACAAGGAGGCAGTGGCCAATGGGTGATGAAAAGCAACCAAGAAGGGGTATTGGTTGCATGACCTGTAATAGGTGGACCGTGTGGTCAGTCAACTGTGCCTATAGCGAGTGCCCTGTGTGGAGAAGTCAATGAAAAAATCCATAATGAAGCTTAGGTTTGGCAACAACCGGTTAAGCGATTTGGAAGTAATGAAAGATAACTCCCTATGTGAAATAGTGACATCCAAAGAGCTGGGATGTGTCCTCGCTGTTTTATCTACGGCAGCGAGCTAACATGCGGTATTTATCACCAACTTATCTACATCGGTGAACTATGTCCAGGGCCTATCTTTCTGCTTTCTCATGTACCTCCAGCAGTAGTCCATTTCATTATATTATTAGTATGTTCCGTTTAGAAAACATACACTTATATACTGAATGGAATCATGCACACAGCTACCGCCTAGTCTTATTTTTAGCTAGCTTAAAAATGACAATTGCACTGTCTAAACCTCTCCCCATATTATCAGTACTGTAATGATAGATGCACAAATAAAAGAGAAAAATAAAACACACTGTCCGTCTGCTTTTATTTTTTGTGTATTATAAAAATTTGCATTTCAACACGATCTTACTCTTTTTACAGAAACAAATGGAAATTGTACAGTAACAACCTTATCTGTAACAAAATGAAAAGAGAGCGGCAAGAACATTTTCAATTCGCAACATTAAACCTGTTGATAAAACACTGGAGTTCCCTCTTCCACACTGACTGAATAGTTTCGCACACATACACACTGCCCCGACACTCTGTAATATAATTACCAGGCCTGTCCAGCATGTGATGTTCGTCGGCTGGTCGCCTTCTGGAAGTGGTTCAATGAATTCTTCTTAAATCACCCCAGCAAGGACGAGCATCTGCCGTCACTCAAACCGGGGCTTATTGACTGGAATTCCCAGTCTCTGGAGCAGTGCACTGGAACCTGCTTTTTCAATCAGGAAAATACCCAGCCGCCAGCCAGGTCTTTCTCCCAACTGTGTAAAAAGTCTTCTCCTCTCCTTTTTCCCGAGATTCATTAGCAAAGCTATGTTACAGCCTGCCAAACGAGTTCAATCATGTCCTACCCTCCTTCTCATTAACAATGGCTTGGCTTATACAGTTGCAACTGTAACCAAAATGATTTCCTGCTTATTCGAGGATTTGCTTCCTGCAAATACTGTGGACAGAGCGCAGATAGAGGCAAAGAAAAAAAGAAATCTGGATGCGCGCTTAAAATGACTTTCAGAGCCTGTCATTTTCCATTTCATTTTGCACTGCAGAACACATTATATTATTAATGAGTTAGAATCATTAGTATTGTTAATAAGGTTAGTTCATTAATCCTCAAATGTATCTCCTGCAACAGAGGAATTTCAGGTGAAGAAAGAAAAACAAACATATGCTTTTAACTGTGAAAAAAAAATATTTGCATTTTAAATGTAGAATTCGTTTTTGACTGAATAGCCTGTTTTCATTTACATATCCATGTCACACTGGCAACACATGCCTTGCTGTACCGCATTATAGCAATGCACCAAACCCAGGCAGTAGTGCTGCATGAAAAAAAATGCTAAATACTCTTACATATTACCTCCTTTTTTCTGAGAATTTGCCAGTCCAAGCCATAATTAGAGGAAAATCAACTTGCTCCCTTCCTTCTTTTACAATGTAGCAATCCAACAAAATGAATATTCACATGCAAAAACGAAAAAGTTGAAAAACCACTGTCCAATCAACATAATATCAAAATTCATCTTTGGGTTCATATGTTCCTTCCCAATGGAAGTGTCCATAGTCCAGTGCTTCAATTTTATACTTGAAGTCAATCAAAAACAATAAGATAAAACAAATAACTAAATCAAAGAATTAACATAACAGATTAAAATATTTAATTAAAATAATAAATACGTGGAACTCCATACGCCAGGACACTTGTCTGCCTCTGATATGTCCCGACCAGCGATGTCACATCATTTGGCTCATTCGGGTGTTCTTCCATCTTGGTACTCTTCGATCCTTTTCTATAGAAGTCATCTTTTCTTTGGCATTCCGATTATTTTGTCTTCACCTCCACCCGGAGGCAGGCATCATTCGATCTTTATCCAGGGGACTCCAGGACTCCATCGTCTCCCGTGACCTCCGGTACAAATATGTTAATATATTAAATCAAATAGAAAAGAAACAGATTAAGTATGTAGCAGAATACTAACTTCACCCTTTTGCCAAAAATAAAACATGCTTTGTAAAACATTTCGCCCTTTTTCTTTCGCCTTCTGAAATTAAGCACAGGTTATAGAGAACAAGCATACATAAAACAACATTCAATATTTAATGCATTTTCATTCTGCACACCGACTCCATAAACTTCAGCTTCTTTTTTATATTATATATATATTTACATATATTACAGTGTTTATGTGCCATTATAATCAACCACCTTTATTTAACTTTTCTGTCACTGCCTCCTGACTGTACCCATTTATTTTACCTTTTTATGTTCAATGGACTTTATCTGTTTGCACACGCTCCAGATTTTTTATCTCATGTCTTGGATGACATGGCTTGATTTGGTTTACATGTACAAACTGTTCTATTGCTGTTTCACCTTCAGTCTTTAAAATTGTGTAAACTACAGGAGAGACGTTATCTATGATTCGGATTGGCCCCTGCCAGGCTGCTAGGAATTTGGAATTTTTCTGTTTACTTTTTCCAAAATTGAATTTATACACCTGATCCCCGACACAATATTCATTTACTGTTGACTTTTTATCATAATATGTTTTAGCACCGTCAGCAGCCCTTTCCAGATTTCTCTGTACAAAAGCAAATGCATGTTGTAAATGCTTCCTCAGCTCATCAATGTATTCATGAACTGTAGACGCGCTTACAAGTGTTTGCTCATGTGTTCTGTATAGCAGGTGTTGCGGCAACACCGTTTTCCGACCTGTTAAGACCTCATGTGGGCTAATACCTGTTGCTTTGGCAGGAAATGATCTGATTGCCAACAAAACCAACGGTAAACGTAAATCCCAGATGGAACCTGCTTCAGCTACAAATTTCTTTAAAATGTCCACAACAGACCTATTACCCCATTCAACTCCACATGAAGAAGCCGCCCGATATGCAATATGTAGTTTCCTTTTCACACCCAGTATTTGCCATACCTTGCTCATTAGAGCACTTGTGAAATGACTTCCTCTGTCTGACTCAATTCGTTGTGGCAACCCAAACCTTGAGAACACATGATTCACTAGCAATGTGGCTGCTGTTTGCGCACTACAATCTTGTCCTGGAATACATTCAATCCACTTCGACATCAAACATACCACACTCAAAATATAACGGTTTCCTCTGCCCGACCTTTTCAAAGGCCCTACATAGTCTATTTGCAAATCTGACCATGGAAGGGTTAGGCTTCTTTTCATTAGTGGAGCTCTGTGCATTGGTGAAGCAGGTTTAAATTGGGCACATACTAGAGATCCCCTAGTGTACAGTTCCACATCTTGGGATATATGTGGCCAATAAGCATAATCTTTTAGTATTTCCAATGTTTTTTGTGAACCTCTGTGGCCTGCAGTTATGGCATCATGTGCATGGTGTAGCATTAGCCCTCTAAATGAAAAGGGTACCACCCATTGTATCTGTCCTGTTATGGACTCTCTAACCATGAGTACATCCTGTAGTCTAATTCGTTTTTTATTCTTTAATAGCACCCTCAATTCCTCTTTTCCCACACAATCATCTTCTGTTAAAGGGTTTTGTCCAGGATCTATCAAATGGTTATAATAGATTCCCAAAATTCGATCATTCTTTTGTGCCTCAATCAAATCTTGGTCTGGAGTGTTGTAACTCCATTGTACCACTGATTGGTCTGTCTCCTTTGGTGCTTTAGAATGTGTTACTGCATCATTCTGTATTTCACCCAGTAAATGTTCAATAGGTAGCAATTCTCCCATCACAGCCCCAATTTTAGCCAGGTGGTCTGCCTTATCATTCCCCTCTTTATCCTCTCCTGGAGTTTTTAAATGCCCACACATTTTTCTCCAGTATATTGTCAAACACTAATTTGTCTATGGCTTGTATCATTTTTCCATGTTTAAGTGGCTTTTTGTTGTATGTAATCATGCCTCTTGCTTTCCAGCCAGGTAGATATTCCACAAAGCTGTTTCGTGCATAGTCAGAATCAGTCACCAGGACAATTTAATTGAATTTATTATCAATTGCAGTAGCAATGGCTTTAAAAATGGCTGCCAGTTCCGCTACTTGACTGCTCCTAGCTCCAATTCTCATCCCTATGCTGGGGATACCTTCACATTTCAACCAGACATTTCCTATTCCTGACACTAATTGTTTATTACTGTCATTTTCAATGTGAAAAGCACAACCATCGACATATACAGTTGGCAAGTCCTTGCATGTTTTTTCATCAAAAGCTTTGTGTGGTGATTGTTCAAACTCCTGTAAATTAGGTTCTATTTCCATTTAGTTTGATGTTTGTTCAGCTGCATAGTCGTGTAAATCTGCTAAACTGTGAGCAATTGGGCTCTTTTTATTTTGGCCATATCTCACTTCTACAGGAAAACCTTGTAATGCTAGCGTCCATGAAGTGATTCTGGACTGCGCTAGATTACCTGACCTAATTCTTTTACTCTCTAAGAATTGCAAAGGTTGATGATTTGTTTCAATAATCACCTTTTCTCCCTGAACAATAGGGCAGAAATGTTGTAGCACCCACACAGTGGTTAATAGAGCCTTTTCACATTCATTGAATTTCATTTCAACTTGGGAAAATGCTTTACGTGCATAGGCAATGGTTTTGTGATTCACATCATGTTTTTGTGATACACTGCTGACATACAATGTTCAGAGAAACCTATTTCTATAAAGAAATCCCTATCCTTTATGGGGTATGCTAAACATGGTGCCTTTACAAGACATTCCTTCAATTTGGCTACTGCCTCAGACTGCTCTTTCTCCCATTTCCAGGGCGTATTTAGTTTTAGCAGTTTAGTCAATGGTTGAGTGATTTCAGCATAATTTTCAATGAACTTTCTGTTATAGCCTGTCATTCCTAATAAACTTTTCACCCCTTTCACATTTTTAGGGTCTTTTAGTTTTTGTATGGCCTCTATTTTCTTCTTTTGTGGATTTAGTCCATGTTTAGTTACTTCATGGCCTAGAAAATTCACTTTTTTCTTGCACCATTGTGCTTTTTGTAAAGACACTTTGGCTCCTGCTTTCTGCAATTGGCCAAGCACATGCCTTATTTCATCAAAATGGTTTTTTAAGCTTTCATTTTTTATCAGGACATCATCCACATAAACTATGGTTCCTCTTTCCGCTGCATCAGGCATGGCCTTCCTCAAAAATATTCCAAATTCACTCCCACTATTAACGTACCCGAACGGTATTCTAACCCATGCGTATTGAGTCCTGTCAAATGTAAAGGAAAATAAATTCTGTATCTCCTCTGCCAATGGCACGCACCAATATCCAGAGGTGAGATCTAATGTGGTAAACACTTTTGAACCATGTACCTGAGCTAGGCCCTCATCAATGAATGGCAGTGGCCATCTGGACACTGGTACTCTTTTATTTAACTCCCTCAAATCTGCACAAAGGCGCCATTGACCATTTGGCTTTAACACACCTAAAATGGGCGTGTTGGATGTGCTATGGATAGGCCTGATGATTCCTTGTGATTCTAATTTTTTAATAATCTTTGCCAATGATTCTAAATATGCCAGCGGTAGTCTATACTGGCGTACAAATACTGGACTTCTGCTACACCCTTCCGGAAGTGTGGCCACATGTAACTTAGTTAACCCGCAATCATAGGCATCTTTTGCAAATACATCTTTAAATTCCATAAATATCTTCCTCAATTCGTTTCTATCCTCATCGTTGTCACACGCATCCGCTAAGGAGATCTGCTCTTCTACCATTTTGGAAAATTCCGGAAAATGTTCTGGTAATGGAATCTCAGCGCTTTCCTCTAGCTGTGTGGCTGTGTCTCTTTGTAAAGCTGCCACTTTTAAATGTTTTGTCATGTCAGCTTCCATTTCAATGGGCTGATTTTCCATTTCATTTTCTCTTAAATCAAATGTTATACAACTCTCTTGATAACAGCACACTGTCTCACTTGAATCATAAGGGTACACAGAATTAATTCTAAATATGCCTTTGGGCTGAGAGTCCAGGTATGCTGGCAACTCACCCTTGGCATCTTCATACTTTTCAGGGATATTTCCAATCACCATGTTATTTAGATCTGCAGTATAATGTGATTTTTGTATGGCCATTCCTAATGGGGAGTTTTCCTCTAAGTGAATATCTTGACAACCCGTATTATTTACCATAATTCTTACAGGCCCTTCACCAATATCTACCAATGGAATGTATTCATAATCCAGGCCTTGCTGTTTTATGGATTCATTCAGGCACACAAATGCATCAGAGTATTTCATCTGCTGTCCATTTTTGCATTTCAGTGTTATTGCAAACTGTTTTGTAAATGCAGGAATAATAGTATCTTTCCTCATTTGTAATTCGATTGCATAAGGAACCAGTTGTGCACAATGATAAGCCCTTCTTTTGTCTTCAAATTCAGGTGCCGGGCCACCTAGGCGTGACCATATTTTTTGATTAAGGAAATCTAACACCATACACATTCTGTGCATGATGTCATTGCCCATGTAAAAATAATTTTGTGCTCCTCTCACTATCCATACATTATGGTAAATTGTTTTCTGCCCAATGCTAATTTTAAGCATGCATCTGCCTGCAATTCGGTTTTCAAAGTCTGTACTGTCCAACCCAGAAACATATTGGTTTTTAATCCTAAATTTCGGGATTTCCTCCCTCTCCTTTATTTTTTGCAACAATTTCTCATTAATGAAGCTCCTCTCCTGTTCAAGCGCTAAAGTGGCTTTTATTGTTTTAAAACAGTCATTCATACCAACATGAACCCATGGTTGCTCATCTTCCATGTGTATTTCAGCAAGAGTGGTAATGTGTTTTTCTGAATCTGTTTTAGGAGTAATATTTTGTTTGCATATCTTTTCTTTTAAATAAAAACGTAATGTGTGCTCATCTATGGCGGTCTGTCAATTTTTCCTTGGGTCCAAGCATATTTGTACAGGTATCTTTTCATTGTCGCTCTGCATTTTTTCTTGACACATTAATAGAACAGTGACACTAGGTATGCAACTATTCTGGAGATATACCTCTACAGCATCATTTGTTTTGGCACGGTGTGACATTCATTTATGTTGCTGTTTTGTGATTTTAGTTTCTTAGGTCTCAATGGTTTTTTGGTTAAGGACCACAGCACTCCATTCACCCCATATATGAGAGGAGACAATCTTTTCTGGCAATCTGTCCCCATCAGAAATGGAATTTCACAAATAGATGTGATCAATACCTCTTGTTTCATTCTCTGCTTTCCTATTTTTATGTCAACCTCAGTTACACCTATGATGGGCACCTCCTCCCCATTAAGGTTATGCACTGGACCTTGATTTTCCTTCACTGTGATCTGATTCTGTGGGGATCTCCCTTCATTGATACTCTTTACCAACTCCTTGGACATAATTGTGGCCTGTGCGCCAGTGTCAATCATTGCAAATGTTTGGCATTTTTCTTCTACAGTGATGGGAGCATAATACCTGTCCTCAACTTCCTCTAATACACATAAGAAGTGTGAATTCTTACTGATTTCAGGACTCACCTTTCTCAGGCCTTTTTCACTTTTGGCTAAGCACATTGGTAAATGGAAAGACATTTTTCCCTCCTTTTTACCCATTTCTACACGAGAGGCTTTATTCACTTCTCCATGTTCAGAGGTTTTTTGAAGTGTGGCCACTGTTCGCCTATCCATCCAGGTATCATCAGAGGCCACATTACAACCCTCCAACTGAACATGTGTAACAACATCATTCAGCAATCTGTCATTGTTTAATTCTGTGCATTTGTGATCATTTATTGTGGTACCAGCCCTTTCAGCCTCTTCAAAAATATGTGGCTCAAAGAATTTTTCAGGTGATTGGCATATACCCTTCTTTGGAGTATTTCCTTTCTCTGCCTGTGTTTGGTCATTGTTTTGACTGCCAAGGGAAGAAATCATAGCATCCCCACTTACTCCCTGTTTACTGGTATTCCCCATGCATGAGTCATTTTTCTTAAATCTGTCTCTTTGTTCTTTTGGAATTCCAGGTGTTTCTTTTTTATTTGTGCAAATCTCCAATGTTTGTTTTAGCTATAGGTTAAACCGTACCTCTCTTTTAGAAGTATTTGCACTTTCTGTTACATGTTTGAAGTGGGAGAATGGAAGAACAGGCTCCCGCCCTTCCCCTCTCGCGCTTGGCCTAGAGGATCACGGCCCAGACACCCGCCACGAGAGGTGTTTGCCCATCTACCAGACGACCAAATACCCTGGTACAGGAACATACGGATGTGCCCACCAGCCTGCCCTGCACATGCCGACACCTGTGGCATGGATGGACTCGACTGAACCATCCAGCACTAAATCAACACGTCGTTAGAGATGCCATGACGACCTAGCCAATGGTCAGCACACTTGTGCAAACATGCACACCGGACACTCCCACACCAATCCACACGAAGAATATACTCAGTGCTATGACGTAGGCGACAGACATACTCACGGACGTGCATCTTTATTATTTTCCACATAGGCTCTCAAAATGCAGAAACGCAAGACGCATCATGAACTTATCTAAAAAGGCTTGCTCACGCTTCTTCTAAGAACCATGTACCATAATGAAGAATATAACGAAGACACGATACTGATGATAGGGCAATATGATACCGTAACCTAAAGCGCTCTGCATCAAACGGTTCCACCTATGCACTAGGCCGAAGTAGGCCGCAAGCAAATGTTTCCATGAACATTGAATGAGCAAGAGCTCGGTTGCTGACCCTGCAGAATGAGCCCGGCGAAAGCACACCGCCAAGGGCACGATGTTGCAATCTCGCACGCTGCAAGCCAACGCCAAGGTCGCACCTGCAAGATAAACCAGACACACAGTGGGAAAAACAATATTAATTGTGCTGAATTCGGCCTCAAACACGTGACAAAGCCAAACCTGACAGGATGCCAAGCCCAGGAGGAAGGAGACGCCTGAATCCCACGTTTCAAGACACAGGCAGATACAATTAAAAGACTCATTGGACATCTGCAGCAGTGGGAGTAGTCGACCTCCCAACATATGAATAAATCCTCACATTGTTTACACCTACCCATAGTAAAACATTGTTGCAAATGACAGGTGCACCGCGAGCTGGGAACAGCGATAGTCCCAGACTGGGAGGCTCGCGAGTGGACCAATCAGAACATGGGGCTCTTATCATTGACGCCATTAACATTGACCAATCCTCAGAGGTCTTCATGTAACAATTTTCATGTATCAAATTGAAGGGACAGCCCAAGTATATCACCTGACTAACCCTCAACCACTAACACCGTTCTCTATATGTATGCTATACTAACCCTACCACTCGAGTAACCAATCCAGAGTGGAAGTAGGTTTTTTTTGCGAGCCCCATGATTGAGTGTGTGTCAGGACGGACGCGTACGCTCCTTGACCCATCCCTGCCGTTTTGTCTAATAAACAGCAGAGTCACCTTGCTTCTTGCGTGTGTCTCATACTCTATCTCTTTTGGGATATACGGGAGGAGTTGGGGCCTCCCTGCCCAGAGGTCTACGGACGGCCTGGCCGACCCCGGCAGAATTTCCCCCCGACAAGTTGGAGGCACTGCTGAGATCTGTTTAAGATCTGCTTTTTTATTTTTACTTTTTTCCAGGTAATTCCGTTGCGAGGAGGCCCGGCGGCGCGGCCCCCTCTGCCGTTGCCCCCTTCTGAGGGCTACAGGACAATCGCGGAACTGCGAGAAGACCGGACAGCGCAATCCGGATATTGGCCTTCGGGAGCCAGTGTAGAAGTATCCCGCCCGCGGTTGGCGAGTGTCCAGACGTGGTCCAGACGAGGGGAGGTGGCGAGCCGCTTGGAGGGGTGCACGCAGTCGAGCGGCGCCGCATCAAGAGAACTTGGTGAGCATGCCACGCACAACAAGCAAAGTGAAATTGTGAGGGAGGGGGGAGGAATTAAATACGGGAGGTGGGAGGTGTTGCACAGGTGCGCGGCGAAGGTTTGACAATTTAGTGTTGGCAATGAAATGAATGGTAGCCGAACGAGTGCGAGAGCAGTCGGCTGCGTTGCGCGAGAGAGGGGGGTGGAGCACGAAAACATCACGTGCGGCCGCTCGTAGGCACTGATTGGCCTAGGTCGCGACTACGTGTAAGGGTGTGTGTGTGTGTGGTTTCCTACGATTTGGCATTTATTGATCAATGAGTAGATGAGGATCCCTATTGTTCGAGCAAGAAACTCGATAGGTAGATGACGTTTCCCTGTAGGCGGTAGCTAGTTAGTTGTCCAATACGGAAGATAATTGGCTGGTTAAGCCCTCCTGTCGAGGGGCGTATCACACGCGAGGTGACGCAGTGTGCGCAGTCCGATTATATTATTGATTACCTTGTTCCAGGAGTGACAGGAAGACAGCTGTGAGGTTAACGGGGGTAGATTGCAGGTGTATTTTGAACTTAAAGAATATATGAAGAACTTACCAGTAGCTCGAAGAGATCGGTGACGTCACCAGTAGGGCTTTCATAGGATATCCCGAGCACAAGGCATCTTTCTTTCTGAGAGTGGTGGGGAAGAGAACTGTGGTAAGGGAGTGGAAACGGAGATAAACGGTAATGAATTGATCGAGGAAAGGCGAAACGGGGGACGTGGCGGCGCACGGAGAACGCCGGCCACGGCAAGTGTAGAAGAAGGAGGAGGAGCAAGTGAAAAATAGGACGACTGTATAAGAACGTCACAAGGGGTACGCAGCCGCAGGGGGCTACGTGCGCCTCGGCCGCAGGGGGCCGTAAGGGTGTCGTGTAAAGGAAGAAAGACAGAAGAAAATATACAAATGTAAATACTATATTTTAATAATTTTCCTTAGCGGACTATCGCAAGTCCCCAAACTTACGGGGCCAGGTAACGATATAAGGCTGTATATTGTAAACTGCTAGTGAGATAACCGCTACCAAATAGGGGAAGGGTAACAAGTGGAGCGCTACTATGTCACACGGGACAGGATCGGGAGGGTGGGGGAACACCCTCACTACCCCACTACAACACATATGTACAACACTGTCACCCCATAGGGAGAAACTGATCAAGTATAGCATAGAATGGACACAGGGGACGGTCAACAAAATGATAACACCATGGCCGCCTAATGGTAGCTTAGATCCATATACCCAACATTCACTATTAAACCATTTGCATAATACATACAAAGGGAAGAAGTTGGCCAACCACGTGGAGGTGTTTAACTTATGGAGGATGTTCCAGGGGTCCCGACCAGGACCAAATGAAATGTTCACTGTGGGGGAAATACCGGAAGAAAAAGAGATTAAGGAGGAAAGAGAGAATGGGAAAAAGGGGAGTGAAGACCCAAAGAACACAGGGAATGGACAAGAGGGAGGAGAAAAGAATAATAACTCAAAAGTAAATGAAATAAAAAAGGAACAGAGCAACGATATACCCCTAGCAAAGGTAGTGAAAACAGAGGGAGGGGGGTTGTACCCTTTAAGAGAATTAGGAGAAATAGAAAGAGGACAGTTAAGGGCGGCTGAGGGGTACTCGAACCCGGCATACAGCCCGCCACCATATGTGGCTCATAGGAAGATGACAGCAGGGGAGGAGAGGACTGGAGAATAACAAACTGTGGAAATAGGACATGAGGAGTGGGTAGCCGCGCAGATATTATTAAAATTACGAGGTTCATTAACAGGAGAAGAGAAGGAGGTAGTAAGGAAAATAGATGAGGATAATACTAGGGAGAGTGGAATGACAGGGGAAGAGATGTTACGTCAAAAGGAAGAGATTTTGGAGGAACGACTAGCAGAGTTAAGGGATGAGCAGAATGATCTGATCAAACAGCTCGAGAGGGAGGAAAGAGAGAGAGCGAGGGAAAGGAAAGAAGGTAAGAACAAATTGGAAAAAATAAGGGAAAGAACTGAGGAGCAAAGGAAAGAAGCTGACAGGGTAAGAGCAGCAGCAGAAAGGGTATCAAGAGCAGTGCTACGAGAGAGGAAAAGGGAAGAAGAAGAGAAAGAAAAAGAAATGGCAATGTGGAAGAAGAGATTACTATCAGAAACAACTAGGAAATACGAAGAAGGGAGGGTGATAGAGAGTATATTAGAAAGGGAGAGGGTGAGAGGGGAAAGGAAGAAAGAGGATGAAAGGATATTGGAAAAGATGAGTAGTGAAGTAATGGAGGAATTAAAAAGGAAAAGGGAGGAAATTGGTAGAGAGATGGAGGAGAGAAATGAAGGGGAAAGAGAAGATAGGAGAAGGGAGAGTGAAGTAAGGGGGGATGTATATAGAGACACAGAAGTAGCAACAACATCAGCGCAAAGGGGAGCGGTTGATAAAGGAGAAAAGGGAGAACCGGCCCTAATAGACTTAAAAACAGTAACAATCAAGGGGAAAAAGACAGAGTGGGGGTTGCCGTTTGTGAATGACTTTTGTAGTGAGGGAGAAGAAGGAATGGAGAAGGAAGGAAGAAGCAGTGAAAGGGAAATTCTAGATAAACTATACACCACCCGGACCAATACAGACTCACCATGGATCTGTAGGAGAAAGGATGAACTGGAGAGAAGTGAGGAGGAAGAGCAAGGAATAGCGGCAAGACAGACACATGAAACCACACCGTCACCATCACATCCTCTCCCATCCCACCCCACATGCTCAACCACCTCACGCTCATTACGTACAATAAAACTTGCGCCCTTCACAAACGAACTGACACCCTATGCATGTCGGCTTAGAGACCTCCCTAGACGCAGGCAGGAAGGACGAATACACACGCCCACATTAAATACAGGAAATGATGGAAGAAGGGGAAAGGATGAAGAAGAAAGAGTTACGAGCAGGGGAAATACGGACGAAATTGATGATGTAGAAGAGAGGGAAGAAGAGGAGGGGTGTGAGGACTCGACTTTATGGAACCCAAGGGGTAAAATGAGACACAACTTAATGCCACTTCTGGAGAGGGGAGGAGTTAGACCACAGTACGTCCCTTGGAAGCATACAGACAAAGAGAATATAAAGTGCAGGCTCCCATCATTAAGTGGAGGTGCGGGTAAATGGATATATGAAATGGAAAAACACACCGCAGGACAGAAACTGGCAGTGGGAGATGTAAAGGGCCTTCTAATATCGATATTAGGGGATGCAGCGGATAACATTTGGAAGAGAGCGGGATTCCCTGGGGTAACAATAGCAAACACATTGCATGATGGGGCACCATTCTCAAACTGCAGACATGCACTATAGCAGCATTGAGGGTACAGTACCCAGACACATCAGACATAGGAGCAATTACCTCATGCAAGATGCGTGAGAACGAAGATCCTGTTGATTATATCCAGGAAATCCAAGAGAAGTGGCGCATGGAAACTAGAGAACAATGGGACAAAACCCCAGCAATATTTTATCATATACTAGTACAAGGGCTCCCAGAAGGAGTTCAGAAACAACTGAAGAAAGTAGTGGGAATAGAGGCAAAAGCATGGCCAGAAATACAACTGACAATAGTGCATCATTGTAGGGCATGGCAAGGAAAAATGAAACAAAAGGAAGAAGACAGGAAAACGGAAGAGGCTAAGCTAGTACAGAAAAAACTTACTAAATACACAATCGAAGGGGCACTAATAACTGCACCCACAATAATGACCCAAAGCCCCACACAAGTATTGGCTGCACAAGATCCCTCCCAAATACTACCCTCACAGACAATAACACAACAGGTGCCGCCACTCCAACCATACACGACCAACATGGGAGAAGGATACTCAATGCCAGGAGCTGGGTATTATAATTACAACAGGGGAAGAGGAAGAATTATGAGGGGGAGAGGATACGGATATAACACACAACAGCAGGTGGGAGGACTTAGAAACTCCTACCCCACCGGGCAACCAATATACCAGGACAACACAGGAAGCTTTCCATGGCAGAGTAGGGAACCACCGGTGTGTTGGTGTTGTGGATTAGTAGGGCACATGTCACGCACGTGTAGAGTAAGACCAGGTACACCATCATGGAGCGAACAGGGACAACCAAGGCCCACACAGGAACAGCAGGGCATACAGCAACAGCAGACGTTGCAACAGGGAAATGAACAGCAACAAATAATAACACAACAACAGCCACAGACATATTCACTGCCACAACAACAGGTAGCAATAACACAACAACCCCAAGCACAACAAACACAACTGGGTAGGGTGACGGTCCTGGGATACAACCCTTACACAGGAAATGGTCAATCGTTGTACCCTCAATAGGACAGCCCACAGACGGCCTTGGTGTGTCCCATCCTGTCGGTAACACCTAATAGTGCGGAGGAACCATGCATAGAGGTAACGATAGGCGACAAAAAATTATCATTCCTTGTTGACACCGGGGCGACCCGGTCTTGCATAAGGGAAGGTAAATTTAAGATGTCGGGCGAAGCCATGAACACCCAAGGATTCTCTGGGGCTAGAGGGTTGGTTCCTTTTACTGATAACATTCCCTTATCTATAGGAGATTATGACATGTCAGTCCCACTTTTATATTATAGTGCCTCACCAGTAAATATACAGGGGAGAGACATAATGAACAGGTTGAATATGACGATCTCCTTTACGGAGGACGGCATAATTTGCTCCACTCCAGGAATTAACATGCTCACAGCACGACAGATTATGCAAGCATACTGCGGACAGACAGCGATTAGGGCCGAGCCAGTAGATGGCGAACTCTTCCAGTACGGGACAGACATGGCATTTGCATGGATGCCAGGGATAGAGGGAAAGATCTGGAGGAGGCCAGCAGCCTATTTGTTCAGACCAGAAACACCAGTCAACGAACTAGAAGGAAAGGTGGTTCCAGTGGACATTGAGAGCATTATAGCAACAGCTGATTACATTGCTGTACATGCCCAAGACAGAGAAGGAAGAGCATGGAGGGCAGTGATAGCACTAGCAGAAGGATGTAGGCTCACCCAGGTGTCAGATGAGGAGCTGTTCTCAGAAGAAAAGGAGGAAGGTGAAATGGTGTTTATGATGAGTGTGGAAATATGGCTAAGAGTGGCGTACAAACAAGTGGCACAGAAAATGGCAATGGCACTTGAGGCACCCACATCCACCCCAGTTCCCTTCTTTAAGGAGGATATGACAAAAGTACCCACATCATTATGGACTACTAGCCCCTATGACGTGGGGTGCATTAAAAGTATAGGCGGGGTAAGGATAAAATTGAAAAAAGGTGCAATACTCCCCAGAGTGAAACAGTACCCACTATCAAAAGAGGCAGATGAGTATATATATTTAACCATAACGGCCCTTATAGATAATGGCATATTGGTCCCCTCAGAATCACCATGTAACACGGCTGTATACCCACTGCGCAAGGCTAGAGGGGGGTCTTGGCGCTTCATACAGGATCTCAGGCCCTTGAACAGCATAGTAGAAGCAGAATACCCCATAGCCGCAAACCCGGCCACGATATTGTGTGGCATTCCAGCGGAAGCATCACGATTTACAGTGATCGACCTTAAAAATGCTTTTTTCTCAATACCATTGCACCCAGATTCACAAAATCTGACAAGCTTCACTTACAGAAACACAAAGTGGAAACGCACCAGATTACCACAAGGGTACTGCGAATCACCCTCAATATTCAACAGAGTAATACAGATGGATTTGGGTAACATTGAAGTGGAAAGCACAGTGTTGCAGTATGTCGACGACATAATAATTTGCAGTACAAACGAAAGAACATGCAGAGAGGACTCATTAAAGATGCTGACAATATTGGCTGAAAAAGGTTACAAGGTAGATATGGAAAAGTTACAGTACTGTCAAGAACAGGTACTTTACATTGGTCAGCTCGTATCCCAACATGGAGGAAAGATTGCACCACAAAGGGCACAGGCCATTTCAAAAACGCCAATCCCACAAACAGTGAGGGAACTGCAGCAGTTCCTGGGTCTGTGCAACTACTGTAGAGCATGGGTATTTGATTACAGCTCATACATAGGACCCCTGCTTGAGGGTTAAAGGAAGCTAATAAAGGGGAGAAAAAGTTGGGGTGTACAATGGAAATGAAAGAGGCTTTTGATGAACTGAAAGATGCGATATCAACTGCTCCGGTACTGGCAACCCCAGACTATGAGCGACAATTCTTTATATTTTCACATTGCGACTCAGCAGTAATGAAAGCAGTGTTGGCTCAAAAAACAAGCATGGGCTACAAACCAGTAGCATTTTACAGTGGCCACTTAGATCCTGTGATGTTAGGTCATTTCCCTTGCGAACAAGGTCTCGCCGCAGCTGCTTTTGCGGTAGAAAAAGCATCAGCACTAACCATGGGGTGCCCAACTACACTGTTTGTGGAACATGCACTATTTGCAATATTGAATAAACCTAAGTCCACCCTAACCACGCAAAGGGCATCAGGTTATGAGATCATCTTATCCAGAGCTGAACTATCAATTGTTAGATGTAGCACGGTCAACCCTGCAAGGTTCCTAGCAGAAGTACTTGAGGAAGGAGATTATGTCCACGATTGTACGCAAATAACTGAAATGTACTCATGTACTAGAAATATTGAAGAAGACGCGCTAGAGGGAGGTGAGCTCCTGTTCATTGATGGGTCATCAACTATCGACCAAAGGGATTGTATAAGGAGGACTGGGGCAGCAGTGGTAAAAATGATGGAGGTACCGGTGTGTGTGGCAATCAAATGTGTACAATTACCACAGCATTACTCCGCTCAAGCAGCAGAATTGATTGCACTGATTTTGGCGTTGAGGGAAAGCTTTGACAAACGAGTGACCATATATTCCGACAGCGCATATGTTATGTCCACTGTCCACTCAGGGCTGTCGAAATGGAGAAGAAGAGGGTTTAGGAGAGCTGATGGCACTCCAGTGCAACATGCCCTCCTATTGGCTGAACCAATTGATGCAATAAATGACCCCCAAGAATTAGCTTTGGTCAAATGCACCGCACACACCAATGGTGAAGACCACATTTCAAAAGGGAATGCAGCAGCAGACGCACATGCGAAGTATGCTGCATATTTTGGTGAGATATGGAACCCCCCAGAGTCAGAGAGAGGGAGAGGGAGAGGAATGGCTAAGGAGATGTTGATAAGAGAAGGGTACACCCATCTCCCAGCCACACAGATTATGGAGCTACAAGCGGCTGCACCAATGGCCGAAAAGGAAATATGGCTAAAAAGAGGATGCACAATGTCACCAACCGACGCACTATGGCGCCAGAGTGACACTGGGAAGATTGTAATACCACTGGCACTATTGAACACCGCCCTGAGCCAACTACACCACCCAGCCCACACAGGCAAGGAAGTAATTGCAGCACGAATTAGGGAAGACTGGTTCTGCCCCGAGTTAAATTCTCATGTGTCAAATTTCATCAGCAATTGTCTCACATGTCAACAGTTTACGGCCGGTCACACTCTGAAGGTGATAAGAGGTACTATACCCCGGCCAGAGGGACCCTTCCGACATCTCCATATTGACTATGTTGATATGATCAACGTATGTCAAGGAAATAGTTATATGATTGTAGTAGTATGCCCATTCTCGAGGTGGATTGAAGCAGGGCCCTGTTCACACCCAGATGCATTTAGAGCAGCTAAATTCCTAGTGAGGGAGGTCTTCCCCAGGTGGGGAGTGTGCGAAGTACTGCGGTCATACAATGGCCCACATTTCGCAAACGAAATGTTCCAGCACATCACATCCTTACTGAACATCAAGCATAAATTTGCATGCGCATACCAACCACAGGCCAACGGTATTTGTGAACGCCTGAATGGCCTATTAAAGGAGGCAATTGCAAAAATACAGCTAACAACAAAGAAGAGTTGGTTGTATTGCCTTCCATTAGCCCTATTTGAGCTAAGGAATAGACCAGGTTCCGAACACCACCTCACCCCTCACGAGGTGGTTACCGGACGTCAAATGCGCCTTTCCCTAACGCCAACATCAAGAGCATTTCCTGACCACGAGAGTACTGCAGATGTCCTTGGTGATGAAATGTACCAATATGTGTCTTCTCTGATTACTAGTGTAGTGTTTGTGTCTCAACAGCTCGAGCGCACGCGGGGCTGGTCTAACAGCGATCAACAAGAAGGCGCGGATAAAGAATTGGAAAAGGAAAGACTGTGCAAGGTTGCTAAAGGTGACCAAGTACTACTTCGCAATTTCAACAGGAAGTGGAACAGTCCACGCTTCACTGGCCCCCATCTGGTAGAGGAGGTATCAACGAGAGCAGTAAAGCTACAGGACAAACGTGCATGGAACCACCTACATGACGTAAAGATCTACAAACTCCAGACCCACCCCAGCGCCACCGACAGAGCCACTGAAAGAACAACAGCAGCGTCACCAACGGAGGAAGAGACTTCTACCGCAACTAACGGCCTAAGTGTCCCCATACCCTGCCACCCCCCAGATTCCCCAGAGACAACTACTAGAAAAGAAAGGGGTGATCCCCATACCGCCCACCCCATGGTTACACGATCAAAGGGTAAAGAGACTTCCGCCAGTTGAGCCCCAAACCCTCTGCCCATTGACCCCCTACCCACTGTAGTAATAACTGAACTGAAGGACATTGTTTTGCACATATACACATGTAAACACCTGAATGTTCTCTTTCTTTTCTCTCGCACATGCAGGTACAGCATATTATTGTACTGTTAAGAAAGTAGATAACTAACCATTTCACTGCCCAGGAGTAGATGGTACCCTCAGACGATAATTACCTGGAAGAATTGTCACACCAATTTGTATATGAAATAAAACGGCCAACGTACCTGAAAAGAAGGAGGGTACGTGTCTACTACACAGCATTCCTCTTGGCCATAGAACACTCAATGCCCCACCTCCAACCATACTTGCCTGCCCTAAGAGATAGATCGCTTAGATTGGCGTGAGAACAGCTCTTCGCCTGGGCACTGAATGACTACTTGATAGGGAGAGCTTAAAAAACGACAACTAACACCAATAACAAGCATATTAAGAATTTTCAGGGGGGCAACTGTAGCGTCGCAAGAATAAGCTGCCGGACTGCAGCAAGGTAAGAGCAAAATGCCGGTGAAATTAGCATCTGTAATAAAATTGATAGGGATTTTAATGATCACCGGGTTCTTGGCTGCCTCTGTATGGCAGTACGGCTATGCTATTGATATTATTGCTGTACCCAAACCTAATGCACCCCCACCCCCAGCTGCAACAGGTGTTACGTCAGGTGGTACTAGTAAAATCCCACACAAGAAAAATAGAGTTAAACGGAGCACATACTCAGATAATAAAGGTATTGACAACTACATGCAAGATTCAGCACACATCTCAAACAACATATGGTACCAACACATGACACACATAGGTAAACAGACAACAGAAGACAGCTGCTACGTTTGCTCATTGATTCCATACGCCATGAGCGCTTCTCGAACATTTGTTGCCATGGAGATAGATGAAAAAATAGCATGATGTATAATATACCTGGCACTGTTCCAGACGAAAGGAAGATTTCAAGGGACAGTGGTGCATCTGGTGTGGAAAACACGAGATATATATCCATATGAAAACAACTTCCTCAAGACTTATTTGAGTTACCACAAGAGCAGTTTACATGCTGAAGGATTCAAATACATAACAAGTGGTCCTGAAAAAGGAGAAACAAAGAAAGTAACACTGCAGTACCTACCATGTGATTGGTACGCCACTGAAGTCCCTGGTAAAAACGGATGTTGGGAAAGACCACTGGTGATAATAACAGGGAAGGTGTACGTGAACAACAAATGGGACATAGGAGTGGTTGGCAGCAACATGGTAACAAGAGAAAATATTTCAACTATTGATGGACACAACCATAGATGTTGGATGACTTGGGTCAAGTACGTACCCATGCTCACGTGGATGGAAAAGGATGAAGACCCAATAACAATACTGCCGCTAACTGCGCCTAAGGTATGCTACCAACATAAAGGAGAAGTGGACGTAGGATACAACACCAACTGTGAAAGCATGATGGAGTTACCTGAGGGGGGAGCAGGAACAGCAGTAGTAAAGGACCATTACTGGGCCTGTGGAGACAAGGCATACCACACACTGCCCCCTCTGTGGAATGGTGTATGCACAATAGTACACGTTAATGTACCATCACGAGTGGTACCCCAGAAACATATCAATATGGCGAACTTCCCCAAAATGGATGAAGGTAACAAAAGGAAGAAGAGATCTGTACAACCTCAGAAGGGGCCAGAGAACAAAGCCAACGGCAATAATACTGTCCTGAATAGAAAGAAAAGACAAGGAGAACCTCTAACAGGAAATTACCTGTGGGGAAGGTCGGAAACAGCACTCACTTCAATTCCGCCAGAACACACACTATTCAGCAGAGCAGCAATGTTCTTCTCCTCAATAGTACATCCGGGACTACAGGCTTACGCAAACGCAAAATGGCTCCAGATAACTAGGTGGGAACTAATGATGGCAATTAACTCTACAGTGAATGGATTCAACGCAATAAAAGAGGAACTGCGAGCTGTGATGATGGTAGCGCTTCAGAACAGATATGTACTGGACCTCCTCACAGCAATGGAAGGAGGAGTTTGCGCTAAGATAGGACAATCATGCTGCACATTCATCCCTGCCAACGATGCTGACAATGGTACACTGACAGAAGCAGTTTTACAATTGATCCAGATGCACTCAAAAATGATGGATGAAAGTAAAGGTGTGAAAAAGGATGAGAGCTGGTTTTCACTATTATGGTCATGGATGCCATCTTGGCTGTCAGATGGACTGAAGATTATAGTTGGATGTACTATTTTGGCTGGAGCTACACTGATCATAATAAGATTTTGGAAGGCCCGGAAGGCACGCACCACAGACGAGATGATCGTAATGGTTGGTATGCACCTCGTGATGCCATCAGATGACGGCAAACACACAGGCACGATAATAAAAGAGAGAGAGAAGTTGCGCAAACAAATCATCACCAACCACCTGGACCCACCATCTGTAAAGCTCGAAAACCCAAGAAACCAAAAGAGCTACATAGGGAAATGGGTAAACTGCACTCCTGGAGGAACCTGTGAATATATGTATTGGTCATTTGAAGACCATGTTAACCACTATGGACATTTGGGAGGAATAACTAAAATATGGAGAGTAAGAGGAGATAAAGAAAAGGATATGTTTGTGGTCGACAAGTCGACCAGAGGGGGGACTGAAGTGGGAGAATGGAAGAACAGGCTCCCGCCCTTCCCCTCTCGCGCTTGGCCTAGAGGATCACGGCCCAGACACCCGCCACGAGAGGAGTTTGCCCATCTACCAGACGACCAAATACCCTGGTACAGGAACATACGGATGTGCCCACCAGCCTGCCCTGCACATGCCGACACCTGTGGCATGGATGGACTCGACTGAACCATCCAGCACTAAATCAACACGTCGTTAGAGATGCCATGACAACCTAGGCAACGGTCAGCACACCTGTGCAAACATGCACACCGGACACTCCCACACCAATCCACATGAAGAATATACTCAGTGCTATGACGTAGGCGACAGACATACTCACGGACGTGCATCTTTATTATTTTCCACATAGGCTCTCAAAATGCAGAAACGCAAGACGCATCATGAACTTATCTAAAAAGGCTTGCTCACGCTTCTTCTAAGAACCATGTACCATAATGAAGAATATAACGAAGACACTATATTGATGATAGGGCAATATGATACCGTAACCTAAAGCGCTCTGCATCAAACGGTTCCACCTATGCACTAGACCCAAGTAGGCCACAAGCAAAAGCTTCCATGAACATTGAATGAGCAAGAGCTCGGTTGCTGACCCTGCAGAATGAGCCCGGCGAAAGCACACCGCCAAGGGCACGATGTTGCAATCTCACACGCTGCAAGCCAACGCCAAGGTCGCACCTGCAAGATAAACCAGACACACAGTGGGAAAAACAATATTAATTGTGCTGAATTCGGCCTCAAACACGGTCTCACCCCACGTGACAAAGCCAAACCTGACAGGATGCCAAGCCCAGGAGGAAGGAGACGCCTGAATCCCACGTTTCAAGACACATGCAGATACAATTAAAAGACTCATTGGACATCTGCAGCAGTGGGGGTAGTCGACCTCCCAACATATGAATAAATCCTCACATTGTTTACACCTACCCATAGTAAAACATTGTTGCAAATGACAGGTGCACCGCGAGCTGGGAACAGCGATAGTCCCAGACTGGGAGGCTCGCGAGTGGACCAATCAGAACATGGGGCTCTTATCATTGACGCCATTAACATTGACCAATCCTCAGAGGTCTTCATGTAACAATTTTCATGTATCAAATTGAAGGGACAGCCCAAGTATATCACCTGACTAACCCTCAACCACTAACACCGTTCTCTATACGTATGCTATACTAACCCTACCACTCGAGTAACCAATCCAGAGTGGAAGTAGGTTTTTTGTTAAACTTTGTAAGGTGACGCAAGTAGCGCGTCATACTAAGATAAAAAGGGCCTGCGAGCCCCACGATTGTGTGTGTGTCAGGACGGACGCGTACGCTCCTTGACCCATCCCTGCCGTTTTGTCTAATAAACAGCAGAGTCACCTTGCTTCTTGCGTGTGTCTCATACTCTATCTCTTTTGGGATATACGGGAGGAGTTGGGGCCTCCCTGCCCGGAGGTCTGCGGACGGCCCGGCCGACCCCGGCAGAATTTCCCCCCGACAAGTTCATTTACTGGCATTTTCAGTTTTAAATCATTAGACATCTCAGAGTCATTATGTGAAATTACATCAGAGCAATCTGTCTTTTCGGCGCTGTAGGTATCATGAGTACTTAGTCACTTTTCAGAAGAAGCCCCTCGGTCATTGCTATGGCCATTAGCACCCTCCTTTGATGACTGTTTTTGTGCTGTACAAAGCTTCCCTATTTGTTCAGCTAACATTTTCATTTGGGCCTCAAGGCACTGGAACCTTTCCATCTCTCTAGAATCCTCCCTCTGTGGCCTAGATCGATATTGGTTGCTTTCTCCCTGATTGGATCTATTCTGATACCTCTCAGGTGAGTGATTTCTATTGGGATAGTTTCTGAACTCTTGATTCATTTGTGGAGGGGAGCGGGGTGCACCCATCCTTTGGTTGTAGTCCCCTGGTGGGGAATCATTGTACTGACGTGGAGTGTAATTCATGTTCTGTCTCATGTCCTGTGTCTCATGTTGTGGGTACTGACCCCTATGTTGATTCCCATTATCAGCAAATCGATCCACATATCGGGGTCTATCCTGATTACCATATATCATGGTGTTGGGATCAAATTTGCTCTGTGTCCCCAATGTCTGGTAGGGACCATCATTTCTTTGATCTTGATTTTGTCTCTGATTATAGTTCATACCTGACATATCAGGCCTATCTCCTAAATACCTAGGACTGATGTAGCTCTCCCTATTACTAGGATCATGTGATTGAAACATTGGTGCAGAGTGTGATGACCTTTGTTGATTATCCCTTTGTCCAGGTGCCGAATTATTTTTACCTGGACTTTGAGCAGACTCAAGGGACATTTTGGCTGACCTGATTTCCATCACTGTTGCTGAGGGTTCTTTAGATTTAGGTCTAGTATCTTTCATTTTATCACTTTCTTTACCCTGACAATAGAGTACCTCATATAGTTTTTTGCTTTGATGTACAATCCATTCAAGGGACTTGTCACGATCAAATTCACGAACCAATTGGGATATGATGTCTTTCTGTAGCCCATAGAAGTAGGCGGTTTTAAATTAATTAGAATTGGAGTCAAAAGATACATCAAAGCGAGAAAATGTTCTTTTTAAGTCTTTTTAAGTCTGGCGAGGGGATGTATTAGGCCCAGCAGTAAGGGTGTAAGCAATTTTCTTTGCCTCCTGTAATGACTGGAAAGGAGAAAAATGACGCCTAATTTCTTTGTCATACTCCACCCATGTCATAATCTGCTGTTCATTTAATCCCCTTATGATGCTGGCCGTCGGAGCATCTAAAGTTAAAAGAAAATATTGTCTGTACTATTCCTTAGGTGTCTGGAGTGCTTTAAAAATGTCATGAACCGCTTCTAAGTGATCCTCAATGCAGCATTCCTCTCCTTTTTTAAATGGTTTGATCAGAGCTTTAATAGATTTCATTATTTTTATGGGGCTACTTGTCGCAATGCATGGAATTGCACTACTTGGTGACTCAATCCTGGTTCCAGGTGTATGGGATTGGTGGCTGCCCCCAATGGGAGTATCAAATCCACCAAAGGCGCTGCAACCAAGTTCAGTCACCGGCCCAGTCACTGGAGCACTAGCTCTTTGGGCAGAACTAGAATTCACCTACACTCCATTGAATGTAGTACCCTGCCGCCTCTCCTGGGACCTGGGAATGCACATTTGTTGTTCTAAGTCTTTGCACTTTTTAAGGAGCCTGCGTGCTTCATTTTGCAGATAGTTGTTTTCATCACTCATTTTATTTATTACCTTCTGCATGTCGCACATTTTCATTTGGCATTCATTGAATTCTTTGTTTCTCTTGTCTCTTTCTTGAATCATTTTAACCATTTCTTGTTCTGCACCTTGGAGATCACTTTCTTTTTCAAAATTTTCTTTTTGTAATATCTGCATTTCTGAAACAATCTCATCTTTATCCTGTCTAATGTGATCCACTAAGGCTTTTAAGTGTACCAATTCTTGCTCACTGTCTTCAAACTGTTTCTTGCTTTTGGACAACTGTATATCAAAATCTCTGCATTTTAATTGCATGTCTTTCTGACATCCTTCTAATTCTGTTCTTAACATCTCCTCTTTTTAACTTGCCCCATCTAAGCCAGTCTTTAATCTGTTAATTAGCTGGGTATAATTTTCTTGCATTCGCAGGGACCTATTCAAAATAAACCATATTTTGGCGAATAGCCGTATTAAACAGTCTTTCTCTGCACTCTTATCGGCTGCATTCAATAACCTTGTAAGGCAGACCTGAATTATGCTGCCTTCTGCAAAAATATTGTCTAGTTTTTCTTTCTGCACCTCACCCTGTATGCGGTCATGCCATTCCGAGGTACTGTTCGATGACCACGTCCCATGTGCAAACAACTTTGCCTCTAAATATTGCACTAAGTCTGAGAATGTGGTTTCCCTTTGTGACATTCTGAAATTCGTTTTTGGTGACACACTGTTATTATGAAATGGGTTCCCTTTAATGTACAGATGGCAGTGTGAGACACACTTGCCACGCCCAGTAGGTGCTCTATGATCACTTTCCCGGCCTGCAACGCACCATAAATATGTAGGGTATTTTGTATAGATTTGGGGCCTAGCGGTATTTTCTTATCGCCAAAATGAAAATAATTCAGTAATAATCACTCTTTGCATTCAGATTAGATTTGGTATATTGTACTACAGTATACATACATTATTTCAGCACACTGATACATTTAGTGGTATACAATATGTTGGTATGTGTTATTGGTGGTATTTCTGGTGAGCATAATTCCTTTGTTTTATATGTGGCCCCAATATCCAGAACCCCTTATTTTTGCTTAGTTTATTTGTGTGATCACTAGAGAGGCCTCAGGCTTACATTTCAGGAACACCATATTTTCAATTGGAGTGCCACCATGGGCTGTCCTCGCTGTCTTATCTACGGCAGCGAGCTAACATGCGGTATTTATCACCAACTTATCTACATCGGTGAACTATGTCCAGGGCCTCTCTTTCTGCTGACTCATGTACCTCCAGCAGTAGTTTATTTCATTATATTATTATTATGTTCCGTTCAGAAAACATACACTGATATACTGAATGGAATCATGCACACAGCTACTGCTAAGTCTTATTTTTAGCTAGCTTAAAAATGACAATTGCACTGTCTAAACCTCTCCCCATATTATCAGTACTGTAATGGTAGATGCACAAATAAAAGAGAAAAATAAAACACACTATCTGTGTATTATCCCCAAAATAAGGGGCCATGAGCAGCATGGGTGTGGTCGCATGGTAACATCATCAATGTTCTCCTTTGGGATGGCTGTCCACTGGACGCGTTTTGGCCAAAATGCGTTGTGCACATGTACATTGGTGTCCTATGCACACTGTTGCATCTTCTCTACTGACTAAACATGTGTCACACGTGCGCCGACCATTTTGGGTCAACATGATCTTACTCTTTTTGCAGAAATAAATGGAAATTGCACAGTAACAACCTTATCTGTAACAGAATGAAAATAGAGCGGCAAGAACATTTTCAATTCGCAACATTAAACCTGTTGATAAAACACTGGAGTTCCCTCTTCCATGCTGACTGAATAGTTTTGCACACATACACACTGGCCCCACACTCTGTAATATAATTACCAGGCCTGTCCAGCATGTGAAGTTCGTCGGCTGGTCTCCTTCTGGAAGTGGTTCAATGAATTCTTCTTAAATCACCCCATCAAGGACGAGCATCTGCTCTGGAGCAGTGCACTGGGATCTGCTTTTTCAATCAGGAAAATACCCAGCCACCAGCCAGGTCTTTCTCCCAGCTGTGTAAAAAGTCTTCTCTCCTTTTTCCCGAGATTCATTAGCAAAGCTCTGTTACAGCCTGCCAAACGAGTTCAACCAATGAAATTCTATCATGTCCTACCCTCCTTCTCATTAACAGTGGCTTGGCTTATACATTTGCAACTGTAACCAAAATGATTTCCTGCTTATTCGAGTCTTTGCTTCCTGCAAATACTGTGGACAGAGCGCAGATAGAAGCAAAGAATAAAAAATCTGGATGCGCGTTTAAAATGACTTTCAGAGCCTGTCATTTTCCATTTCATTTTGCACTGGAGAACACATTATATTATTAATGAGTTAGAATCATTAGTATTGTTAATAAGGTTAGTTCATTAATCCTCAAATGTATCTCCTGCAACAGAGGAATTTCAGGTGGAGAAAGAAAAAAAAAATATGCTTTTAACTGTGAAAAAAAAGTATTTGCATTTTAAATGTAGAAATCGTTTTTGACTGAATAGCCTGTTTTCATTTGCATGTCCATGTCACACTGGCAACACATGCCTTGCTGTACCGCATTATAGCAATACACCAAACCCAGGCAGTAGTGCTGCATGAAAAAAATGCTAAATACTCTTACACTGTCCTTAGTTTTAAGTAGGGAAATCCCACTTAAAACCCACCCAACATTACAATGCCAATCCCTTGTGGAGGCTTTTCATGAAAACTAAGTAGACATGTGATGTCATCAGTCATGTCATGAATGACATTTGTGATGTCATCATTGAGGTCATGGGTGTTAGTCCTTGCATTGCACAGGGGTCGCACAAGTTATGGTTACTTAGCTGACCATAACTTGCACATTTCTGTTTTTTTCTGTTTTACCTGTAACCATAATGTCCCTGTAACAATGTTTGTCATTGAATTGCATAGGTTTTTACTAGCACAACTTAACCATAACGTCCCTTTGGCAACATTTTTTGTCAGTGAATTTCCTTGGTTTTTAGCAGGATACCCTTAGTTTGTAAACAAGAACTGTGCAACATAGTGCAACAGCTGGCACCATATTAACGCAGACAGCAGTCGCAGACTATACGTCTATTTGCAGAGATCATTTGACATCCAATCTGCTGAGAAAGCAAGCGCTCTCTTACATAGTGGTACCAATTACCAAAAGCAAAGAACATAGGCAAACAGCACCATGTGCAAGAATTGCAAGGGAAAATAGAGTAGGTTTGCAAATTGTGTACTTATGAAGCAAAGGACAAAGGCATAGAGAGTGCACCATAACGGATGCATCAACAACAGAAGTGACATCTACCTTCACCATTCTTACCCCACTGCTACTGTAAAGGGGAACAAAAAACGAATGGCCATAGTAATGACTGGAAAGTGCTAAGACCTGAACATCACTTCAATGTAATAAGTACCGTAAACTTTGTCTAATAATTGCACAGGTGCTGCAGTATGCAATAGTACAGAAGGTGTTACGCTCACCTGATATCCCCGGGGGCATCTGGAAGGCTGTGAGATCTGGATCCCGAGATGCGTAGTTGCCCAGTGCTGAATAATGAATCTTAGTTATTTGTAGGGTGAACTATCCGTCCTGTGTTTCTTGTGCAGGGGCGCTTGATGTTTGTTGGCGAGCTGCCTGAGTTGCTTCACTGGTGCAGTATGCCTTCCTTGGGCCCAGTCCTGCTGTGACACCGAATCTGCTGGTAGGCAGGTAGGTTTGTTAATTGTAAGTCTTTGTTCTGTTTATGGTGGGAATTCGTTAATGTCTTTATCTCCTTTTCGGGTGCGAAGGTCTTGATGCTGGCATGCCGGCAGGAGAGATACATTTCTACGTAAGAGAAAGTGTGAAGCACATCGCATTTATTGTCTGTTGAAGCTCACCTGTGTTTTCTTCTTCTTCTCCTCACAGACCGCTGTGGTGCTGCGAGTGGACGAGAATGCAATGAAAAACAGGCCCCCGGAATCCGTTAAGGTAGTACAGTGCTGTGCGCTTGTTTAATATTGAAAGCAAACCTGAATCTGTCTCTTTTCCTTTGCAGATGTTGCTGTGGTGCTCCAGATGGAAGCGCGGCATAGCGCGATGGAATTCAGGAAAGACTCTTGGAATTCGATGTTTTGGAAGCGCGCGTTCTAATATTGTTTTTCCCTTTCTCGTTAATGCAGGTCGCAATGTTCAAACAGCGGCTGTGGTAGCGGTTCGCTGGAAGTCCTTAAGCTAGTACTCACAGGTGAGTGATGTTTCTTCTTCTCACGGTTTCCACAGATTGCAGCCCAGTTGAGATGCTGAGTTCTGGACAGTGTTTTCGCAAGTAAAACAGAATAATCGTGTTCTTGTTCTTGCAGGATTACCAGAAAATGCTGAAGACCAGGAGCTGGACACGGTGAGCGTCATGCTGCTGGTTGCAGAATAATAGAAAGCATGTTCTGCAGTCAGGGTGTGGTTTATATAGACTAGGTAAAGAAGTACCAGGGAAAGTAGTTCCAGGCCTGCCACACCCGAAAAACTAGACCGCATGGCTTGGTTCTTAGAAATAGACTGTGTGGGTGTTTCCATGTTGGATTTAAAAGCCCATGTACATAAATGGGACTGGCTCCAGGAGCCTTTTTGCAGTGGTTTGAAGGCCCTCAGGGTTCTGGTGGGAGCCTGCTTGTGGCACAACTTGTGCCCCCTCACAGTGGCCATGACAGAAGGATAACGTGTCTTTTTGTAACGCAGCAATGGCAAGCACCTTAAAGTGGCAGAATGAAAATGTCCATCATGACGCAATGACTTTCCCCATTGGTACGCACAGTGCTATGAACCCTAAATGATGTGATATATGTTCCTTCATGTACACCAAGCACATTTTTTTCGGTAAGAGAACATATTGGAAAGGAAAGCATGGCAGTACAAGCGGCAACCCTTTCACAGCAGCATACAGGCATTAGAAAGGAATGTGCATAAGGAAATGGACTGCATGGAAGTTAAAGTGGAGAAATTGGTGAATAATTGTGCTGCTTTAAAGGTTGTGTACAAGGATATATTTTGGACAAAATGAAACAGCACTGGCACACCTGCAGTGTACGCCTTCCCCATATCATTCCCTCAGAAAACATAGCATAATAGACATTACATTAATACATGAATCTCTTCCTCCCCTCACAACCAAGTTGTGCAAATCCTCATTTCACCACAATAAGTATCCACTTCTGCTACCCCTTCCCTTTCCAAATGGGGTATACGCATGTGTACAAGTAAACAGTAACAATGAGAATGTTGCTGAGTGTTTGTGTGATATTATTTTTTACCTGAAATGGGGTTCTGACTCAGCGGCACACGGTCCTCATTGCAATGACCACAATTAAGAAAAAGGTAAGTGTCCTATGGACACCGCAGCTGTCTGGCCTATCCACAATGACAATGGAGGCATCCGTATGCTGCCGCAGGCTCTGCATGTCCGCGTGTTGTCCACCACCAATCAATGCATGTGGGAACAAACTTTTCTGTGTAGTGCAAGTACACATGTATCTGTTCCTCTGTGTCCAGGTAACATCACCACTGTACAGCACATGCAAAGGAATGTTAATTAGGTCAGTGTGTCCACCCACGCCCTACAGGTAGCTATACACATAAGCATCCCACTTGCTGTACCCTATAAATAGCCAGCGTCACCCAAAATGGTCGGCGCACGTGTGACACATGTTTAGTCAGTAGAGAAGATGCAACAGTGTGCATAGGACACCAATGTACATGTGCACAACGCATTTTGGCCAAAACGCGTCCAGTGGACAGCCATCCCAAAGGAGAACATTGACGATGTTACCATGCGACCACACCCATGCTGCTCATGGCCCCTTATTTTGGGGACAGGATCTGGACCCTCAAACACCAGCAAAGTGCAGGGTTGAGCAAAGTACGGAGTGTTTTTCGGAAGGTGCACACTTACAAAAACACCACAATGTGCCGTTGCACATGTATGTATGTTTTGGAGCAATGTAGGCCTGCTTTCCGGGTGGAAGTTGTCCACTGCAACCCTAAAAAAGGGCACACCGCAGAGGTGCTGTGCAATCTTGTTTGCAGCTTTTCAGAACAGAGTAGCAGGCCGCATAGGTTTGCCCTGTAAGTAATGGTACACCAAATCTGTTGTGCTACAGTGCGTCTGCAACTAATAGCAACAATGTAAATCCATCTGAGTATGCACATTAATGAAGAAAATTATGAAAGGACTTGCTCTGACCCACACCCGCAGCTGTGATAGTCTCCATTGTCACAATCTCATGATCTCATGGGTAGCCAGCAGCAAAGGGAAGTATGCGCACATGAGTTTCCCGAAGGACAGCGAGTGTCAAATACCGAGGCTTCCTCCCCCAACTGCTCACCTGTTTCTTCCGGAATGGGTTCTGTAAGAATAGCCTCTGATCTCTTCTGATCCCTCCTCCTTGTGGGAGTCTTGTCCTTTGGTGCTCGGGCCTTTTTATCGTACAGATAGGGTCTGTCCCCTCCGGAGGCCACCTTGGCAGAGATATTCCCTGACCGCGGGGATCCCCAGGGGGCCAGTCCTAGATTCAGGGAAAAAGCACTAAGGCAGAAAAAACCCTGTTCCCAATTGGGTTCTGTTGGGCGGCAAATAGATCTCCTCTCTTCCAGTTATGAAAGTTCCATTTGCAGCAGACAAGGAAGTCTGTTAGACTTGAAAACAAACTCCACCGCTGATGAATATGATATAAACTGCTCAGTGTATCCAGGAGATGTGGAATATTTAGAACAGGAGATATCTAAGAAAGATACTAGAGCCAGACAGTTCAGACTAAACAGAATAACAGAAAGAAAGTACTAGAAAAGAATGGTAAGTAGGTAAAGAATAAAAGAACCCAATCAGAACAGACGGTGAAGGCGGACAGTTAGGAAGAAAGGAAGAAGTACCGTGAAAGAAACCCACTCACCAGTTAAGAAAAGGCTCCTTGAGGTCGTAGCGCGAGCAAAGGCTCCGCTCGCTAAAACAGGGTGACGGCGCTGGTTGCAATTATACCCCCGGTACCTGAAAGTAAAAGGAATGAAAAGACCAGTAGTGCTCAAAAGAAATACCAACAGAAATAAGCATTGAGAAGGCAATGAAAAATGTAAGCACGGCACGGCACAGAGCAAGCCGAGTTCCGCGTGCAGTGCAGTAGAATTCAGGCAAAGGAGAAAGCGAAAATAAACGGGAGTGCAAGGCAAACACAAGAAGGGCTGAAGAGCACAGTAAGGAATCAAAAATAGGCGAAAGCAGGCAGCCGGAATTTCACGAGAGAATCTCCACACGAACCGAGCGTTGGTAAACAGATACAACGCGTCGGCTTGTGGGAGGAGCCTGCCTATAAAGGGCCGGCGGCCATCTTGGGTGAGGACTGGAGCGTGATCAAAGCTTCCAGCGCTTCCACAGCCTCCAATTCCTGACAGCGAGGGCCATGTCCTAATGAAGCAGAAACATTCCTTCTTCCCTTTCCAGTGTCTTGTTTGCATCACACTGTCATTGCGTGTTGTTAAAAAGTTCCTCACGCTTCCACGAATGACTTTGAAGAGCTCTCCATGTAAAAGTATCAGTGCTGTACAACAGTCCTCTGCATACACACCACGACCAGAAATGTTATTGTGCAATCCACAGTCCCATTTCCATGGGCGCCATCCTGCAAATACCCGGATGTGGCTTTCGTGCTGCGTGCGAGCGTGGGGAAATAACCCACAACCAGGGTTGGAGGAGTTCATTGTAAGGGGCCGCTCTCAAAAGAGCTTCTTTTTATTTTTCAGATGCTTCTAGAGAAACACCATTTTTCCCTTTTTATTTTCTTTTTTGTGTTTTCTTGTGTGGACATTGTTATTGTCACATCTTGTAAACAGGCAAACAAAACAGCATTACAAATGGGCAACAAAGAAGTACCATTTGCTTGGAAACATTTTGCATTTCCACAACCAATGAAGAACATTCCAGCAGTGGACAAAAAAGTATTCATGCTTCTGTTGATGAGTCACCTTCCTGCCTTTGGCTCGGAACAACGTCCTGGAGCAATGTCCCATACTCTTCGTGGTGTTATGAATGAAAAAAGCACCATGGCAGTGGGAAAAAGCAATTTTAGTTTAAGAAACCTCTTCAGTCGCCTGATCAAGCTTAAACAAGACTTTTAACCCATATGCATGCCGCCGTAGTGAATGATGATAACATCGGCTCTAGCAAAAGTGGCCGGTCTTTGCAAAGTGCATCCATGTCAGCAAAACTGCCTCGTAGACACCATTGCACAATGCGACCACTCCTCCCAATCCATTATTGTCAGCAAAGTTTATTTTCTGGGCATACTTGTGCAGACCTAGTAGAAAGGCATCACCTATAGGCAACACAATGCGTTTCGCCATGTCAGCCAGCCTCACTACGCACAATATAATGTGCAGCAGTTTGACTGTCCCTTCTCTGAAACACTTGTATACGAGTGTGCTACAAATACATTATCATATCATATAATTCCTGAGAACCACACCCACAGTACCTGATTGGATAATCCCGAAAGTCCCATGTCCATTGGCCAGCAAGGTAAGAAGTGCAGATTTTGGCACGTGCGGTGTCCAAAGTACTGTGATGGCCACACCCCAGTAAAGCAGGAGCAGTCCTTCTTCCCTTTCCACTACCTTTTGTCCAGCACGACCTCATTGGGTACAGGTAAATGGGCACACACGATTCCACCAATGCCATCCAAGACTTACCCTCTAACACTGTCAGTTTGGCACAACACTTCATACGTACCATTACAAAATCAGCCTGCTAGTGTGCTGTCACTGGACAGCATGTCCAGTAGAAAGTTCAGTAAAAGATTGCAAAATGTGTCCATCCGCATTTATCCACTTGGAAGACCATCAACATAAAAAGGAGGTACGGAAACTTTTTCTGCACCATGTGTATGACTGGATAACATAATGTTCTTTAAAAGCGTACTGTTTTTTTCCCATCCCCTACCATGAATTGGCACTTCAGTGATATGTGCTTGCAACGTGCTCATTTAGCCATATCATACAGGGTAATATCAAAACAGGAACTCTCTGCTTTCCTTCCGACAATGCTACGAAATATTTTCCCCACTATCCCACCTCCTATGTAAATCGTAAAAAATGCCACCAATAGCATCATTGAACGTATGATACCAAGTGAAAGCAACTTTCCAAAATATCACTGTCTGCACAGCTGTACTTCTGGCTATACTGCACTATTGCAACAGGCTCTTTTAAAATCTGCTCCCTTCTACTCTCCGCACTGTGGAATGCATCCAGACGAGGAGTGCGTGTCTTGGGATGGTATGTCTCCTGCACTGAAATGTCACCAACAGCTCCCACTGGCTGCGAGGAATAAAGTGAGAAGACTCTGCATTATGTGGAAGGCCTTCTGGCCCCTGGGACCTCAATACCTTCAACTGTAACTCCCTATATATCTGCATGCACAAGCTCTTCCCTCATCCGTCTCCACCCCCTCAGAGCCAGGCACTTCTGCAAAAAAACAGTTGGTTGTAGTTGTGCTTTTTTGCCTGTGGCCTCCCTCTGCAACAGACTCCCTGGCTTGCTGACACTTGTGGGGAACCATTGGCGGTTCCGCAAGCTCCTCAAAGCCTTTCTCTTAGCATCTGCTGTTTCTGCTCCTCTCTCCGGCAAACTGCCTGACGAAAACTGATTCTGCACTACTTACCTGGTGACTCTGTGATATCGGGCTCATGTCACTTCCCCCCAACTGGCAAACCCCTGCACTGGCTTTCTAGCAAACCCCGCACTTGAGGACTGTTTTCTGTATGCCTAACCGTGCATCCACCACCTGTTGTGTGCGCTTATCTTTGCACTTGGCACAACAGGCCCTTATTTTTACTTATTGTCATTTGTTCTTCATGCAATGTATTGTACCTTCCACTCCCTCCACCCATGCACTTGGGCGATGATAGTCACAACTGGTCTAGTAAGGTCATTGTTTCTGTCACCCCTCTGTTTCCCCTCCCTTGCCTCATTGCGCTTTGGTAGACGTGTGTGTATGAGCGTTACAATTGCCATAGCATACAATTGCACATCATCGATATCATACGCACAATGCATGCACCACAGTAGGATGCCTGCCGCTTACCGTGTACACTGCAAAGTTGTTTTTTGTTTTCCACAGTACCCCACTTACTGCACACTTTAAAAATAATATTGCACACACACAGCAGAGCTTGCATGTTATTAACTGCAAATAAACACATAGAGTTCATGCATACACCCAGGATGCCTGCCCCTTTCCTTGCACACTTCAACCATACCATTCTCGCCTATTGGTGCAAAGAGACCTTCTGGCACAGTGTTTGTGCATACACCAGACCCACCAACCTTATAGAGCAGTGTCTTTCACTTCACAATTTCCTTTCCATGGCTCCCATCCAGAAAATGGCTGGATGAGGCACATGGAAGCATGAAAGTACAGCGTAATCCGCTGAGTTTTTGTGCTAGGGAGGTGGGGGGTGGTTGGGGGTTTGGAGGATAAAATGTAAAACAGGTTAGGGGTTTGGGTCTGTAGTACTGTCTCAGAAAACAAAAAGTTTTACTTTTATTTTTATTTTTGTCGTGTTTTGCTTGCATACAATTTTGTAACTCTTTCGATCACTTTCTATTTGCTTCTCCTCCTCACATTTGTACGGACTGAACGTCAACGCTTTGCTTACAGTTCTACAGGAATGTCTGCAACGCTGCATGCAGAGTGGCAAACAAATGAGCATTGCTAATGGAGGTCAATCAAATTCCACTTCCTTGGAACAACTTCAAATTTTGCTCTTTAATGCTGTCATAGTCAGTGCAGAATATCCCAGCACTGCACATAAAGTCACACATGCTTCTGTGTATTAAACATCTCCCGACCTCTGGCTGTTGGCAAATTACAGTGGCATAGTCCCATGCACCTCTTGGTGGTATGGATGAGAAAATCACCTTGGTAGTGGGAAAAATCTGCATCACTGCTGTCATTAACTTCTTGAGTGACGGAGCAAACGTGAGCACGACATGTACTCCAAATGTAGCGCTCCATAATGCACCACCACAACATCCACACTGCCAACAGAGGTGTCACATGAGGAGAAACATGGCACCGTAAACCCACTCATACACTGTGCCTCAAAAAGCCTCCACTCCTTCTAAATGAAAGTTAGTATCAAAGCATCTTTCCATGGCATAGCTGTGCAGATCTTGCACAAAGGTATCACCCATGATGAGCACTCTGTGTCAGTCCATCTCTATCAACCTCACTGCATCGAGGTTTGGGGAAATGTATCACCGACCCTTCCTGTGACCCACACCCTCGACAACTGATTGGATAATCCCCACAGTTCCATTTTCAAAGGCACCTTGCTAAAAAGAGCAGATTGTAGCACATGCACCTTCCCAGCTACAGCGAGGGCCACACCCCATTAAAGCACAGGCACTCTTTATTCGGTTTCCACTATTGTATATGCAACAATCCCACACTAGGTAGTATGCAATAGTCACACACGCATGTAGTATTCACATCCAAGACCTCTGCATCGAGCACTATCATTTCTGCACTGCAGACGTACCTTTACACACTCACAGTACATGTCTTGTGTCATCTGAAAGCACCTCCTGGTAACTGCTCTCCAAACCGATACACGCGTTCAGCGTCCACATTCACCCAGAGCAGCTCTCAGCACCACAAACCGCAGGTAGCCATAGTTGTTTTCCTTTCCAGCATTCCACCAACTTCAATGATAAAATACTTCAAAGTGCAGTACAGTAGTTAGTAATCTGTGCAATGCACACTACTCTAGCACATACACTATGCAGTTAAACCATAGGCACTGGTATACACACACTTTCTCACCATAGCGCTCAGTGGACATACTGCAGAACTGGTCACTCCATAAGCTCCTGCCATGATCTGGCAAATGTACCATGTGCGAACAAAGAGCACACTCACGCAATCAACAGTGCATTCAAAATTCACAAACCACACACGAAACGCAACAATCTGAGGAGTAGTTGCAAGCAACCCACATAACTGTTTGTGAAAGGCTTCCAGCCATACATCCAAGATGCTAGGCCCTCAGCACACACAGCACTTCCTAGTGCACCCCACGTTGTACTCCTCATGTCATGTGTAATGCATTCCCCATCTGCAATCGCGTCTGCCACCTTTCACCCTGGCCACATCGTTGCATGGATGGCTCCATGATGTTCGGTTGCCTGTGCTGAACGGTATGTGCGTGCCTCTGTACATTGTCCATATTGTAACTTTCTGATGCTTCTGACTTCCTTTCATGGGGCAATGTGGTCAAGCACTTTCTCATTCAAGGGTCTTACAAGGGCCTAACCATCGCTGTGTTTGGAACCACTACACACTTCCAATCACAAAGCATTATAATCATGCCAACCAAACAAGACAATCTTCACAACATTGAGCCTGCTCCCAACAATCTAGTACGTGCATAGAACCAATGGTGCGTAGGGCACTGCTGCAACACTTACTAATCTGCGCAATGCACACTAGACAAGCACATGTAAGACAGAGTTGCACCGTGAACTCTTCCATATGTACACTATTCTATGCTGCATCTCCACCTATACACAAAGAACTGTAGGTTGTTCTACTAATCACAATACCCATGGAACCAACATGGTTTGCACTGCAGCCGAACCACACACAAAAAGCAACAATGTGGAACCTACTTTCAACTAGTGGACATACCTTGTCAACCAGTGGACATACTTTTCTGTGCTAGGACTGCAGCCATGCATCACTGGGGCTACAGACTTACCTCACACAGCACACCACAGTACACGTTATGTTTAAATTTGCATGTCTTGTGGAATGTACACCCCTTCTGCAAATGTGCCTGCCACCACTCATCACAGAAAGACATTGCTGCTGCAGCTGCCATGACATAATGAAGGCTGCCTGCAATAACCATTGAAGATTGTTTCCTGTTGAGGTATCCGTGCAGTGGCTGTGCATGCACGGATAGCGCTGGCACAACACTGTATTCTTCTAATGAGGTATATCACATGAAGCACTTCTCACTCCCGAGCCCTTTCCATCCCTTCTTCCCACCTCCAGATGCCATACACTATGTTTTTCAGCCCTAATTACCACTGCATTGTCCTCCGATACAATATGCCACCATCATGGAACACTTTTGACACACATCCCGTCACTGCACACTGTGTTGCAATCAACATTTTGACCGTGCAGTGAACAGGGAAACGGGACGCCGCAGCGGAGCCAGATATGACTAATTTTAGTGTGCACACTGCTACATACAAGAGGCCCACCCATGCACACAATGTCTTACAGACTTGCCAAACACCACAACAAGATTATCTGATACACCATGGCAGCGTTTCCCAAAACCTTTGACGCACAGCACTCTACCCTCCAGCCAACCACCGGCCGTGTCCAATGTTTGCCGACAGCACAGCATACCGCAGGCCAATGAGACTTTGGTCCATGGAGCGAACAGGGAAATGGGCCAGCCGAGAGGACCCAGATATCACACATGTTTTTGGAAGTACATTTCAGTTCTTTGCAACACAATTACTGGTTGGATTTTCACCAAACATACAAAAGCACGCTTTCTGATCCAAGCCCCCGCTCCTTCAGCAAATTTGGTGCAAATACGTCCAGCCGTTCGGACAACCCCAACTAGCCACATTTAAGCAGCACAGCAATGGAAAAAAGGACTGGCTGCAAGAATAACATATGCCCAGGTACTTTCTGCACCCAAAGATCAAATGCTGGCACCCATGAATATACGCACAGTAAGTGAACATATATCTTAAAGTGAAATATACAAATTTAGTTAATTTGACCTTCTCCTTAGAAGAAAGTGTGCAAGACAAAATAGCACTTGAATGTTTAAAAAGTAATTAACACCAGAAAAATAACCTGATAGAGGAAATAATCCAATAAATATGCTGGCAAAATATAAATGTTGCTCACCTTTTAAACCCAGCAAACTGAAATGAAATATTGCCTGGTAAACTAAATCCCAATACGAAACAAGTGCTTGTGGTCTTGTGGGTAAGCATCGAGCACTGGGATCATGGCAATCTGAGTAAAATCCTGGTATCCAAATACTTGAACAAGCTTTCCAACCTAAAAAAAACCCATGCGTTGCATCCGCCCTTTGGAAAAAAAGTTGCACACTTCACCCATGTGTCCTTTCCTTGTGCCCTGAAAAGCAGCCACTCCCAGGGGAGAATAATTGCACCGGTGTCCAGGATTACAAACTCTCTTGCCACATTGTGGGCAAATACACATTACTTACTTGCCCTCTCATCATTTCCCCTCCTTACCCTCATGTCTGGCTGTCAAGAATACTCTGCTTTATAAAGATAAGTGAAAAGTACACATTCAATAGTGCCAATCAAATATACAAATCCTTATTGAACTTTGTAAGGCAAAAAGTGTACAATTGTGCCATTATTCCCTTCCCTCTTGACTGACAGACTACAAATACCAGAGTACACTACTTTCAAGGACTGACAGGAACATGGTTTAAAAAATAAAACGTGGATGCCATGTGTTTTCTTAGTGTGGTATGAGATATTTAAAATGAAGAAAACACATAGCACCAGACTGTGGACTGTCTCCAATCCTTGCATTAACCAAGACCAAGCCATTTTAGATACAAAAGGAGGAAGGGACTGGCCCCCTCAAGCCATTTTTCTCTAAGTGGAATTTTCCCCGCTTTGAAACTAAACAGGTGGATCCTGGTTACTGCATGGTTGGGGGACTCAGGTCACTGGTGAAATTTCACCCCCGATATCACTGTAGCTGTACAAATATATATTTTTGTTATTATGTATCGGAGATTACAGGCTTTGAGAACTCACAATGTTTTTAGTTAATGCCCTGTGCAATTGCTTTATTTGCTGATGATCACAAACTTTGGTTAAGCAGCATGCTACAAGCCCCTTGTTTTATGGCCGGACTCTTGGTGGCTGATGTGATACATCGCGCACCCCCAACTACCCGCATTTAAGCAACACGTAAAAGGGAAAAAATTATCAGCTGCAAGAATAACATATTCCCAAGTACATTTGCCCCCATAGCGAAAATCAAAAGCTGGCACCCATGAATATACGCACAGTAAAGGAACATATATCTTAAAGTGAAATATACAAATATAGTTCAATAGATCTATTCCTTAGATGAAAGTGTGCAAGACAGTAGCAGTGTACTTTAAAAAAAGTATTGAACACCAAAAAAATAACCTGAGAGAGAAAATGTTCCAATAAATATGCTAGCAAAGTATAACATGTGCTCACCTTTTAAACACAGTAATCGGTAGTGGATTATTCCCTGTAAAACGAAATCCCAATACAGAACAAGTGCTTGTGGTCTAGTGAGTAAGCTTCTGCACTGGGAACATGACTACATGAGTAAAATCCTTGTAGCCAAATACTTGAGCAAGCTTGCCAACCTCAAACAAAACAAGGGGTTTCATCCGCCCTCTGAAGAAAAGTTACGCCACCCACCTACATGTGTCCTTTACTTGTGCTCTGAAAAGCAGCCACACTTGGGGGAAAATCAATGGGGGAAAATAACTGCACCAGTGTCCAGGATTGTAAACTCACATCATGGGCAAATACTCAAGGCTTACTTGCCCTCTCACATTTCCCCTCCTCAGCCCCATATCTGCCTTTGAGCAATACTCTGCTTTATAAAGATAACTTGAACATTACACATACCATAGTGTCACTCAAAAATATAAATACTTATAGAACTATGTTAGGCAACAAGTGCACAATTGTGGCATTATTCCATCCCATCTTCGCTGTGAGACTACAAATTCCAGAATTCAATTCAGCAAAAACATTTTCTCTGAGTGAAAAACATTCAAGGACTGACAGTAGCATGTTTTAAAAGAAAATAATGCTGATGTGTGTTATGAGATATTTAAAACTAAGAAAACACACAGCATTCAGGACTGTGGACTCTCTCCATCCATGCAATAACCCGAACCGATCCTGCTCATTTTTAAAGTGAGGAAGTATCCAGCCCTGTTAGGGCCTTAGGGGGCTAACCACTTCCTCGCTTCGAAGCTAAGCAGGGTTTGTCCCAATAACTGCAGGAATGGGCGCCTTAAGACTGGCTGTATAAAGTTCTATTTTTCCGTATTATTGACTGGGAGATTACACATACCAGAATGCAATTCAGCAAAAGGCAAAAATTAGTCTCTGAGTGCAAAACCTTCAAGGACTGACAACAGCATGGTTTAATAAAAAAAATAATTTGGTTGCCGATTCAGTCGCCCATCCCTGTAGTAACTGGGACTAACCCTGCTAAGCTTCAAAGTGGGAATGACACTGCTTAGCCTCAAAGCAAGGAAAGGGCCAGCCCATTTCTCTAAGTGGACTTGTAACTATGGCTCATTTATTGGGCAGCATGGCCTGAGGAGGATGGCCCCTTTCTTACTTTGAAGCTAAGCAGGGACTGTCCTGGTTACTGCATGGATGTGAGACCTGGATGGATGGTCATGGCCATTGATTTTTCACCCCCAATGTCAATATAGCTGTAAAAAGATCTTTTAAAAAAATATGTAACCACACGTTCTGAACTACACATACCCTTGGCTATCCATAGTCCTTTATAGCCTTGAACAATATCTGTGAAAACAGCTAAAAGAAATGCTTTCCTGCCCTCCCAGGCCCTCACCAAGTGCCCTTCTCATCTGTGTCATCTCACCCATTCCCCAGATGTCCTCCTCACCTCCCCTTCATTCTCATGCTGTTTGTTTGACGCAGTATACTATGAGATGTCTGCTTTACCTGAGGCTACAGAAAGCTTTGTGTTGCAAACTAAGTCTGTAGATGCCCTCAAATTCCCAAATCTAACTTGGTGCACTCTGTCCACGCCCTCCACCCCCAAATCTTGACAGATGGTATTTGCTTCTTTTTTGACCTGCAAATGGCTTTGTTCCCACATTTCATTTTCACACATCCTTGGCTATGGCTATAATCTTGAATATCTCTCACATTGATAGAAAAACAAGTCTCTGTCAAATTTTTAAATAAATGCTGCAGGAATAATCCCAAACCAAGCAAGTATCGCAAGTTAATGCTTTGTGCCAATGTTGTTGTGGACCTGGTCCAAATCTGTCCAGCGGTTTGGGTTGAGCGCTTTGGCAAACATTGACCTTCATGTCTATGGGAAAATGAATGGAAAGCAGGCTGTGACTTTGGAAAAGCATTTGTTTGCTCTTCTTAATATTTTTCTTAATTTGTAACCTATTTTTATGAAAGAGGAGGTGAGGGGGAGGTTTCTGGAGGGGCAGTCCCTAATCACTTTCAAAATGTTAGCCAAATCCGTTAATTGAATCAAATGTTATTAGCAATAGAATTTTAAGGGGTTCCTATGTGAGTCCGACTCCACTTAACTATAGGGTGTCTATTACTGTCCCATAATAAATATATATTTTACACAGCCCGCGGTAGCAGGTATGTAGTTATGGTTAAGTTGCTCAACCCATTGGAAGACCACTTTTTGGCAGGCTTATAATTTCACTCCCCCTGGACGAATTGTCATAAAACTATGCAAAAAAAGTATATGACCCTTTCTGAATTTCTTTGGGATGTAGGGTGAGGTTTTGTGAAGGGGGGCAAAGTTATAGGGGGGGTCCCAAACATTTATTTTGCCATACAGTAAATGGACACGTACAGCCCAAACCGTTGGACACATTTTCACCAAAGAATGAACGCGTACAGCCCAAACCGTTAGACCGATTTTCACCAAATGTGGGGCTGGAGCGGTGGCTTGGTCCCGAATGTGTGCTTTTGTGAATTTGGTTGCAGAAAAATGTTGCAGAAAAATAACCATTCCAAAGATTGCACAAATTCATGACAGTATTAATGTACTACAAATTGACTTGATTCAGAAAAATGCACCCAAGTAATCGTCCTCATTCATGCAGTTGGGCTCAGGATATCCAACTTCTCAATCCAGAATAACTCTCCTGGTTAGATAGGTCCCTGCTCCCTAATGGATTTGTGTACTACTACACCAGTTTCTAGGATTTTGTTACTTTACAGCCTAGTGCCAGGGCTGCTACTTTCTCCCCCGTACCCTTCGACTTAGTCATTAGAACATTGGCGTGCATCTGCACATTATACTTAATATTAAATATACATAGGGCAATGTTGAAATTTGTAGTCAGTGGCCATTGCTAAAGTCCATGGCAAGGCCCATTAATATGTCAAAATACACAGTCGTCACAGCCAAAGACAGTGGCCACTGGCTAGTATTGTGTTGAAGACCATGGCTAGTGGCTGGTTAGTGTATATAATATGCAGGGGGCACGGCCGAAGGCCATAGCTAGTGGCTGGTTAGTGTTACATAATACACAGTAGGTACAGCCAAAGGCCATCATCTAATTAATTTTATTATTTTAAAATATACTGTGGACATGTTCAAAAGATGTACAAACTGTTCAAGGTCAAAGGACATGGCTATTGGCCCATTTATATGTTAGAATATATAGTGGTCACAGTCATAAAAACGGCTGGCTAGTATTGTACTAAAGTTCATGGCTAGGGCCTGATCAGTGTATCTAATATACAGTGGACATGGTTGAAAGCTGCATCCACTGGTAAAGGGCAACATCTATGGTTGGTAGCCTGTAAGCGTTTTAAAATATTCAGTGAACATGGGTATAGGTTGTGATCATTGTCCATGACTGAATGCCATGACTAGTACCCAATTATGTGTTAAAATGTATTTAACCATGCACACTGACCATTGCTGAAGGACATGCTTAATGCCAGTTACTGTTGGAATGTAATTAGTGATGTCATCATTGATGTGATCTGTGATGTCATCATTGTGGTCATAGGCTGCAAAACAGGGGACGCAGATTTATGGTGGCTTTAGCTGAATTTCTGTGGTTTTGTTGTATTAAGTTCTCACCTAATCTCCCTTAAAACTAAAGTCTTTTCCTTGCATTTTAAAGGTTTTGTTACAATGTATTGCTCGCCTTATCATCCCTGCAACTAAAGTTTCTTCCTTGAATTGCCAGGGTTTTGTTATTCCATACACAATTGACATTAATACTACAGACAATTGGGCTAATGAAAACAATATATTGTGCATGTGTAGAAAGTAAAATAAAAAGAATTGTGCAGATAACCGTGTTCTTAAAAATCTTTGTTTGCATAATTATTTAACTTGTAAAAATTGTTACTAGTATATGTACTGTTGATTAATAGAAAGTTATTAAAATGTTACAGTAAATGTATACAAACACTACACTCAATGTATCCTAAGATACATCTCTACAAGTCTAGTGGGCAAATATATATGTGCATTTTTTTTTTAACAGTATTATTGCCACAGCTACGAAAGATGCATGCACAGCCAAATGCAGCAACAACCAGGGGGGCTTTGCCACAGGGGATAACATCAGCTTTAATGAAATACATAAGGATATGGCTTTTTTTTAACACCCACTGGGCCTCATCACGAGTTGGCTGGTAGCCCTTAAATGCAGTGGTAATGCTATTGCCGCCGCATTTAAGGGTCCACCCAATCACAAGTCTGGCACCAACTTATTGCCCATTTCGGGGCACAATTAGCGCATCACTTTTAGCATACGCCAATTACATCAAAAATGTCCCATTGGTCCAATGGACCCAATGGGGAATGGGAAATACCCATTACCGGCCAACCCTTGATCCGGCGCAAATAGCGCCGGACCAAATGGCCGTAATGCTATTAGCCTATTCATGATGAGGGCCACTGTATTGAAAGTATAAATTAAAGGACTTTGATCCAAATATTCATTATGTGCTTTTATTGTTTATTTTTATAACTGATAAGTTGGCCCTAAAAAGGATTGTTTTGGTAGATAAGGAAAAAAAAAGAGGTAGGAACTGTGAAGGGAAAAACACTTGGATTCATACATACAACAAAAGGTATGTATATTGAGTACATTTGTTTGTGTTTTGTCTAAACAATAGGCTAAAAAAAAAATTGACCATTAAAAATATACCTAGCATTGACAATTGGCCGTATGATCTTAAAGAGCCTTGCCCAAAGCATCTAGGGTACCACCTCCCACCTCAATCAACTCTGACAGGTTTTTTACATCACAATAAAGTTAGAAGGATCAGGTGCACACACGATGCACTGGGTTTGGGTGTTAGTTGGTGGAAAACAGCTAGTAATTGTGTTGAAAATCTGTGGAGCAGATAATAAATACTGCTGCGCTGATCTTGCTCCATGTGCTTTGACCTTATTTTTCATATGACCCTTCCTACATAATACATCCACTTCATCCCAATGTACATAGACAAGATGTTGAATTAACGTGGATGTTTGCAAGCTGACGAGTTGTGAAGGTCCACTCTTCAAAACCTTATTAAAAAATGCACTTCATTTTCTCAATCTCCTTTTTGCTGTGTTGGTCTTCTAAGTGGAAATATTGCAAATTTGACCAACACAACAGCACCTCATTATTACTGCTGGTCTTACTCATTTTGAAATGCAGGACCAAGGAAGAAAAAGAAATACTGTAAAAATACACAACACAAAAAGGAATCTGCCAGGTAATATCTAAAAACTTAAAAAATACAAAAATAACAAGCTAAAATAACAAAAAATTAAAAAAGCTTTTAAAAGTTGCTAAAGGCATCCAAATAAGTTCACCCACCAAGAGACACAAATCAATGACAGAAAACAGGAAAAAGATGCTTGGTAGAGGGATATGACCGCAGTTATGCCATATGGAGAACAAGAATGTGTTTTTCGTATGCACGGATACGCCCAAGTGTAATGATATGTCAGCACCTAATTTATTGACCAATCGCCTAAATCAGATGAGAAGACGTACCTGCACGTAGCTGTAGCCGCTTTGAGGAAAGGCCCAATCACTTTTAAAGCTGCCTTAACATAGCTACGTGACTTCACGTCTATTTTTAACACATAATCTGATCATGTAACAGTTTTACTTTTCCGCTATATCTTGAATGTGTGTATTTTTTTAAATGTTATCCAAGTAGACAATTTGAAGAACAATTAGTACCCGACAAGGGACAATCAGATTTTTACAAACAATCTGATTAGCCCTAACCTGGTCCTTGGCAGCCTGACATGGGGCCAGTCACCATTACGTCCCTTGGTGTTTGTTCTCCGAGTGGCTGCCATGGAAAGAGAAAGGACTACATGTTTTCCCATCTCCCATTCCATGGTGGCCATTTTCTTGTTTTATTTTCTATCTTTTTAGTAACAGCCATGGAAAGGTAGAATAGACTATGTGTAGTCCCTTCTCCCATTCCATGATGGCCATCTTTGTTTTTCTTTTTCAGTTGTGAAATACTGGAGTATTTTACAACTGAATAAAGACACTATTAGTACCCTGGGATTAAGTGGATGGAAAAGTCCAGCAGATGAATTGCCTAAGCGATAGAAGATCCTACGAACGTCTCTTGCTCATCCAAGTGGTACTGCTGGAAATAGGAGCAGCACATCTGTGGACATTTCATGAAAACCCTCCTCTCTGAACCTCTCTAGCATTTTTGATAACTCTTCGAATGGAGTGCTCCAGTGCTGCAGTTCTTTTAAGACTATAGGCTTCATTACAGTGTTTCTGACCATAGGAGGTGAGTTACCGGAAATCCCTTAACATTGCTTGGACCGCCTGACTTCCCGGTGGTACATTGCTAACAGTGTTGCTGCTTTAGTGAAAACACTGCTGGTAGGGGCCCAAACTCCCAGCAGATCAGGCCTGCTAAGAGGTCTGTTCCCTGACCAGCAAACTGTTAGTTTTTCAGTCCACACAGGGTGCCAGTACGTTGCTACCGTATGTGCTGGGACCAATAAGAAATAAACTATAAGGAAAAAAAAATAGACCCAGACACTCTCATTCCTCCCTGGTCATCAGAATGGAAGCCACCAACAAAAATAGCTTTTGTTTGTTAACTCAAAATCAAACATACACAAGTCTGATACAGTCAGACTACCTTTGCATAAATCATTGTGCTCCAATAGAAACACCAATGCATTTTTCAACTTTCCAGTATCCATAAGCTGTTGCCAAATGTTCTTGTATTTAGTGGCAACACAATCTACTAAAACAAACAAATAATCTGCAATGTCACACTTCGCTCCTAGAGTGTCTTCCAAATTGAGAGGTAAATACACAACTTTGCCTCTCACACCTTGCACTAATGATTTTTTGGGCAGGCGTGGCATATTTGTTTACAATCTAATAATTACTTGGAAAGGATGGACAGTTTGCAATGCACTCACTTCAAACATGGGCACTGTATATTTTAAAATACTAACATGCCACCAACCATAAACTTTGTCCTTCACCAGTGATAATAATAAAATGAACACCAGGGATATATTTAAATTGTATTGGACATTGTAACTTTCTTTGGGAATTTGCAAGTCAATTGCTCAAACCTTACAGGAAACCTGCTAAGCTCAAATAGGAACAAGCAATTAAACAAAGGTATACACATTTGCATGGCATAAGGAAGGCATGGTATTAACAGTAAGACAGACACAAGTGACCACATTTCATGGGTGTTTATTGAACTTCAAAAATGGTTTGAAAAAATACCTATCTAATCCTAAATCTACAGATGGGAGCAAGCTACGACCATCAAATAATAATAATGCAGTCCTAGTGGTGTCTTGTCAAAATAAAAGGGTCTATACTAATAAACATATTGCCAATCCTTACCTCTAAATACAAATAGTGTAGGAAAAGGTGTTATAAAAAAGAAAGAAATGTTCACAAAATAATACATCAGGATGTTAAGGCCAAAGCTCTTCCTTCCCCATGTTTTCAGCACAGGACAAGGCGGTACACTTGACCTTAGCACACTCTCTGGCTTCTCTAGCAGAAGGATAAAGTTCAATCATTAGCATCAGGGATTTACGCGCCCCAGTTTCTTTGCCTCTCAAAGTCTCTTCATTCAGGAGGTCTGATGCCACAGACAAACAATACATTATTTTCCTTTTCCAGATTATCACTGGTACTCAATTTCGCAAGCGGTTTGTTATTCACTGTAGATCCCACTCAGTCGGGCTCAGATCCTTTCAACACAATGTTCGTACTTTATTCATACACCTTATTTCTCTCAAAGTGTTTTCTTTCTTGATCGCAGATCCCCCTCAGTTGGGCTCAGATCTCGGATCCTCCTCGGTCGGGCTCAGATCTCAGATTCCCATTAGTCGGGCTCAGATTCCTTTTGACACACTGTGCAAAACCTTAAGTTCAAACACTCATCTGCTGGTTTAATTGCACCTCCATTCCTGGTATTATATTTCCTATTCTCGAAGATTCATGCAAGTAATGGTCTTTAGTTGAAAGGGTCAAGGGCACTTCCCTCCTTGCGATCCTCTTAGGTTTTGCCGTCTTTCACCTTGTATTAAGCTGCCATCTTGGAACTGCTGCTTCCTCATTTGCTTTGCCTTGCTCAGAGTGTGCTTTTGTCCATGAGGGGAAGTGTGATGGATGTAATGATCAGTAATTGCCTGACCCTGTCTGACCATTGTATTGGGACATGTCAGGTATACAGCTCAGGTGTTAGTCCGTTTTCTCTCTCAATGAGCTGTCCATGAGAACGTGTTTGTGTTGGGAAAGAAGGGGTTGAGTTCCGGAGTATCCTACCTGGTAGGATGCGATAAAGGTGTTACAGGGAAGGGATACTGCATCTCCGCATCCAGTTTCCCACTTCTACTCCACCCCTCGAGGACCCCTCACCTAGGTGGCCCTCATGTACTGGTCCACCCCCTGGAACTGGATCCAAAAGTGATGGCCATGTCTTGGCCACCTGGATGACATATTCCCAGAGACTAGCGGGTGAGACACATTCAGGTGTTTCACAGTGGGTGTGCTAAATATTCAACATAACTCCATGAATTAATCAGTGTGCCTAGAAAACGTTCACTAACAGCTTTCACTATTTCTGTATCAAGTAACATTAGAGAAAGAAATACATAAAAAAGTTCTGTGTGTTTCCTACTGTAAGCTATTACAAACAACAACTTCCAATAAACCTTCCCAAACTTTTACAACCTCCAATTTGATTATTTATCACATCCAGTTACATTATGTCAATGTAGAGGAACCCTCATCAAAAAATCTTTGTCAAAACTGGTTTGTCCCTGTTCCTCTAAAACCATCAACAACCACATTGACAGCCTCGCTCCGGCCCTTGCTGATTTTTGCAACCACTCCTTTGCCTTAGGATCCTTCCCCTCCCCTCTTAAGCACTCCCTTGTGCATCCTCTTCTCAAGAAACCCACAGGTAATCATTCTTGTCCAGCTAACTGTTGCCCGATTTCCATTACTCCCTTTCTGAGCAAACTCCTGGAAAAACTGGCCATCTCTCAGCTTAACCTTTATTTCAAATCTTTTGGCTGTCTCCTTGCCATGAACACCAGTCTGGCTTCAGAGCTGCCAGAAGCATGGAAAATCGCTCTCCTGAACATCCGTGAAGATCTGCTCTCCAACCTTGACTCTAACATTCCCTCTGTCCTCCTCCTACTCAATATATCTTCTGCCTTCAACACGGTCTACCATACCATCCTGCTCAACCATCTCTGTGATAAACCGGGTATCACTGATCAGGCTCTGGCCTGGCTGTCCTCTTTCCTCACTGATCGACACTCCCAGGTCCAACTTGGGTTCTTCCTATCATCTATCTTCCTCTCTACCTGTGGTGTTCCCCAGGGGTCTAACCTCTCGCCCTGGCTTTTCAACCAATACCTGACAACTCTCGTCCACTGCATTGCCATTTACTGCTCAAATTTCCAGTGCTACGCTGACGACACAACTCATTTTCAGGCTGCCCTCAGCCACCTCCTCCCCCTCTCTCATCTTTGATTGCCTGAGTGCTATTCAAGATTGGTATGCCGCCAATGATCTTTGTCTGATGGCCAGCAAGACGGTTCCCCTCATTCTTTGGTCGGCTCTCTTGGCCCTCCTCCTACCCACACCTGCAAGGCTAAGAACCTAAGGGGTCATCTTTGACTCCACAGTTTCCTTCTCCACCCACATCTTTAATGTCTCTAAAAAGTCAAACTTCCTACTGCACCTCCTTAGAGGTGCTCTGCCTTTCCTCTCCTTTTTCCAGAGATCATGGTCTCTCAAGCTCTGGTTCTCTCTAGGTTGGACTATTGTGACAGCCTCTGTCTAAATCTACCTGCCTCTACTCTCCGCCCTCTGCAACTAATCCAGAACAACACTGCAAGACTTCTCCTTAGTTCCAAGCCCTGGTATCGTATCTCTCCAGCTCTGAAATCTCTCCATTGGTTCCCAACTGATTCACGGATTAAATTCGAAACCCTCTGCATTGTCCACAAGGCTTTCTGGGGCCTGGGTCCAAAATACCTTCAGCTATCCCTCCGCAAATACCTCCCCGCTCTTCGCGCTTCTACATCCAACTCCCCCAGGGTCAGTTGTTTTTCAAAGAAACGAGCTGGGGGCAGATCTCTGTCTTTGGCTGGAGCCTCCCTCCGGAACAGCCTCCCTGCCACTCTAAAACTTGAGAAGAACCATCTCCGTTTCTGGAAGCACCTCAAGACCTTCCTTTTTGCTTCTGTCTTTGCTCCCCTCTCCCCCCTGCTGAATGTCCAAAAGATGGGGAAAATATAACATAAGAAAAATGACAACTCTAAAAATGGTATAGGGTAATAATGTCCACATACATAATGTCCCCATACATAATGTCACCGGAAAATCCATTGGCACTGTGTGGGAGTGAGTGGTTGTTTAGGCCCCCCTCATACATTCAGCACAATGTAAACCACTTGCTCGTACAATAATGGGTGACACTTCCACAGACCCCTGTCACAGTATATTGCACTCTAGAACTAACAAGTTTCAGGATGTCTTATAGCCTCTTTTGATGCACCTGGACCCAGCCCACCATCAATGTTATCTCACTGAGACTTTAAGCCCAAGACTTCATATAAGTCCCAATGAGTGATGCTGTGATTTTATGTATGCGATTTATAGGTTTATGATAATGTATTCAAAGGATTTGCAGTGACCATTATTTATGTCTACTAGTAGTATTTCATGTTAGATTAGTTAGGGCCCACCCTATCTCACTGTGACCCGATTCTTACCCTGCCTGGACACAGACAGATGGACCTCATGATGCTCACCCTCAGACAACCCGAGAGGAGCAGCACCTACAGGAACCTACACATTTTAGTCTTGTGTCCAATCATAATGAACTTTTGTAATATTTGTATCTGACATCACTCATGACACTTTTTGCCCTTATAATCAATTGTAAGTGTATTGTTCGCCAGAGCGCACTAGGGCAGCAGAATTCTCTGGATACCAATTTTTAAATAAACAAAACTTAACTCTTGCAGCCTGTTCTCTTAGTCTCATTCCCCATTGGGGTGTGTCATAGTCATTTTTATTTGCACGTATAAGACGGGGAGTGAGCTTTTACATTTGGTGAACCCAACATGATTGGGACAGGTGCCCCGAAGCCCCGTACCGTGCTGCGAGATCCGGGACGACCCAAGCAAAACCATCGCCTCCGCGGTTGAGCAGTTTGCATACACAAACAAAAGGTTCCAAGGGTTTCCATCATCTTTGCAAATACCCAACTAAAACTGCCCACCAAGGTGGTTCACGGCTTGGTTGGGGTGCGGACCAGATTGTGGATAGACCATGCACGACGGCTCTCGGACCACCCTACTGAACATGTGAGTACTGGTTGAGAGACTTGCAGGGGAAAAAAGAAAAAACTGGAAAAAAGGTATAAAAAATAAGAGGGATAAAATAGCGGAAAGAATAGAAATTGAGGGTGTGGTACAGGGTCCGTGTGAGTGTAACTTAAGGCTTTTTCATACCTATCCTTTATATGGCCATTAGGTTGTTGTGGAAATAGAGATAAAAAGGATTACGGGGTCCTAGCTCCAAAGGAGGGTAGAAGGCAGTGCCGCATTGCATTGTCTCAACCAGTGCAGGGAACAAGTGGAGATAAACAGATAAACAAAAGTAGAAGTCTTATATATTTAGTAGGCTTTGAGTAGTAATTTAGAATATTAATTTTCCGTGTGAGCAGAATTCTTTGGCGAGGTAGCGTAAGGGTGCTTAATGGTGGGGAGTGAATGAGAGAATAAGATCTAGGGATGATAAACTAAAGCAATTGAAAGGGGGGAGCAAACTGAAAAATAATATATGTTACATGTTCAATGTGTCAAGGTGTTACATGTTGGTTTGTCAGTAAGTGCCTAAGTATCTGTGTATTCACAAAAATAAGGTCTGATGAGAAATGTTGGTAAATAATTTGTGATTAATGCTGAAAAATAATGTATGATTCCTGCAAAAAGGTGTAAGTAAAAAATGTTGTTGATATTTTTTGATGTTGACAGTGAAATAAGGTTGAACAAAGGTGTTACAGAAAGGAGATTATTTGGTGATTGACACTGTATAAATTATACCCAGGAAAAAAATAAAATACAAGTAAGAGCAAGAGATACGGTATCATGGGAGGAACTACACCTTTAGCACATATATGCCAACATCTCCCTTTGTATAGAAAGAAAATACAGAAATACCACAACCAGTGGGTGTCGGAAATAAAAGGAGTGGGTTTATCACCTATATGGCCCGAAGGAGGTTCATTTGATAAACGCGTATTAGATCTTGTATCAACACATCTGCTAGCGAAATACAGGGGAAAGCAATTGCAGAACAGAAGGGAGTTGCTAGAGTTGCTAGATTTATGGTGAATGTTTGAAGAAGTAACCCCTAGCGGCGAGGAAAGTAAAGGCACATCAATGGAGAAAGAAAACGCACCGGAGGGGGACGAAGGTGTTGCAGGGGAGGAATGCACAGTAACAACAAGAGCGATTGATCTCACTAGGATTCATCTATTATTGACAAGACCCGCAGTGGGCTATGAAGAGCCCCTGTATATGCCAGCACCCACCACACCAACTACCCCAGCGACAGCATCAGCCACCGGCCCCGCCACCATATGAAACAGGAGGGTTATACGGACCAACTAGTGCCCCTCCAGTGAATTTAGCTCAGTTAACAGGAGACTTAGACAGACAGCTCGCACATGCCCAAATGGAAATAACATGATTAAGGTGTTAGGGGCCAGATGTTGCCAGGGGGAGGGGAAGTACCACCAGTGACAGCAGTTGACCTCACCCCTCCACCAAGTGTCGCAGGGGGATCCACACCATCCACGCCGCCGCCAGCACCTATACCAAAAGGGCAGGAACAGAAATGGCAATCAGTGGAGTTCATATTCCATTTAAATGGCACACCACGAATAATATGACCTGCAACCCTGACAGCCAAAAAGGGGAGGGGCAGAGAGAAAGGGAGTCAGAAGATGAGATAGAGGAATTATGGAGTGACCTAGATGAGTATGAAGAGGGTGCAGCAGCAGGGTCCCCACCGCCATTCCCATTCGACCAAGAGGATGAAAGGGCCACGCCAAGGTGTCAAGGGAGGTTAAGACAAAGATGAGAGAACATGCTGGTAAGTAAAACAAAGAAGGGAACGGTAAGTAAAAAAGGAAGAAAGACAAAACTACAAATGCCACTGATCCACAAAGGAGCAGGGAGGCCACACTACATTCCCTGGGCACAGATGGATAAGAATAACTCATTGAAACTTCTTCCTCCACTTTCGGGTGGGGCGGGGAAGTGGATACATGCATTTGAAAATAAACACAGTAGGAGTGCCCTTAGCAATAGGAGATGTAAAGAGTTTACTAGTGTCCGCAGTAGGTGACCAAGCAGATGCAGTGTGGGTGAAGGCAGGCTTCCCGGGAGTTACAATGAACTTTGACCGCCATGATGGTTCAACATTTAATAACATCAGAGCGCAAGTATGGGATGCATTGCAGAGAACTTTTCCAGACACTCCAGATTTACACTTAGTGATGCAATGCACTATGGGAGAGGAGGAGGTACCTATGCAAGTTATCCTTCGGGTGCAAGATCTGTGGAGATCTGAAATGGGCACGGCGTGGGACCAATCCACAGCCTTGTTCTATTTTATAATTTAAAAGAATGGCTCCCAAAGGAAGTACAGAAGGCCTTGGACAAAATAGTTGGCATAGAAGCCAAGCGCTGGGTAGAGATTCAGAGTATAATCGTGGACCACTGTAGGAGGATCAAAGAGAGAGAAAAATAGATAGCACAGCAAAGGTTGGCAGACAAAGCAAAGTTAGTAGAAAATAAATTAGTGAAGGTCGTGGCAATGAATGCCACAACATCTACTGACAGACAGGGGGAAGAAGAGGAGGGGTCACGAAATACGCTAGCAAGGATGGTCGTAACTTGGGCTGCAAAAGGACTGGAGCAATGGGATGGAGAGCAGAAGTATGGGGGCCTCAGTGGCAAGGAAGGGCAGCAAGAGGATGAGGTGGGTATCGAAGGACCGAGAGGGGGATTTGTAGGGATGGGCAGCAGAGGATTTGGTGGGCAAGGGATGAGGGGAGGACCACAAGGGTCATGTTGGAATTGCGGGAGGTGGGGACATTTTTCAAGGGAGTGTAGAATACGACCAATGGGTTATTATCAGGAACAGCCCCCCATGATAAAGGAGCAGCAGTATGGTCATCCATACCCAGGCAGTCCCTATGGGTTACCTATGGGAAGGAGTGGTCAGAACGAACAAGTTTATGATGAACCACAGCAAAAGGAACCACAAATGCAACAAAGACAACAACCACAGCAGAGAGGTATGCATCAACAAATGGCAAGGCAGAACACTATGGAAAATGAAAACACCAACATATTTGCAACATCTGCAAATGGTGCGCTGGCACCTTTTCATGGTGCAGCGGTAGTGGTGGACAATGTATTCTCTGTTCCAAGAACAGAGACTTATGCACTTATGCAAATTAGGACAGCCCACAGAAAGCACTTGCATGTCCAGTCCTGTCCACTACCCTACATGCAGAAGAGGAACCACTAGTGGGAGAAGAGATAAGCAACAAACAATTCATCTTTATGGTGGACTCTGGGGCTGAAAAATCGTGTCTCATGGAAGGCCGGTTCCCGCTCTCGAGAAAAAATTTGGAAACGCAAGGGTTCTCTGGGGCTAATTTCAAAGTTCCTTACACAAAAGATCTTGACATAACGGTGGGGGGAAAAAATGGTGTGGGCACCTCTACCATATCATGAAGACGTGCCAATAAAATTGTTGGGGAATGACCTTCTGAGTAAATTAAGCATGACCATATCCTTTACTGAGTGGCAAATAGTGTGTTCCACCCCAGGAGTGTGTCCAGTAAGGGCGATGTTGATGATAAGCACTATGACTAATGAAATACCTGTGAGAGGGGTGCCCATAGACAAGGACATGTTAATATACGGAATAAGGGTGCTTGCCAGAGTAGTGCCAGAAATAACAAGAAAAGAATGGAAGCCCAATTGTGAATACAGATGTTGTACCAGACACAATTTTGTCTATCGATCTGGAAGGGGTACAGGTTTCGAGTAAACGTATTGCAGTAATAGGACTGGAAACACATGGTTGCAAATGGAGAATAGTGCTGTGCATAGATCCAAATACAATGTTGTGTGACTTAACTGATGAAGAATTGTTTACTGATGATGAGAGTGATGAGGAAATAATAATGGAAATAAGTGTACCCTGTGACATCATGATCCAACATAGAGAAATACATAACCCTCTCATGGTTAGTGCTAATGTGTCACCCACTATATTTAAGGAAGATATGGAAAAAGTACTGCCAGAAATATGTTCCACAGGAGGGTATCGAGGACCGAGACAAATGTATGTAATGTAGGGCTATTAAAAGAGGTGACACCCATCAAAATAAAACTGAAACAAGATGCCATCCACCTAGAGTAAAACAATACTCACTATCAAGGAAAGCAGAGGAAGGGATACGAGAAACAATAAATGCATTACTGCAACAAGGGATCATAGCGCCATCATAATTTTCCAATTAAGAAAGCGAGGGGCGGGACATGGAGGATGATCCAAGACCTGCGCCCACTTAATGATGTCATACAGAAAGAATTCCCATTAGTGCCTGATCCCGCATCAATTTTATGTAGCATACCTAAAAATGCTACTTGTTTCACAGTAGTGGATTTCCAATACACATCATCCACATCATCCCAGGAGACTTGCACCATATGATTTATCATGATTGATGTTGCCAAGCTTTCTGGCGTAACATGAGAAGGGCCACATCTTAGTGTTTGCTTGTGCAATGTTAGACATGTTGAAATTTCCAACTGGTGAGGAAAAACATAAAATAACAAAAATGCCAACTCTAAAAAGACAATGCCACAAAAAATGAAGCCTCCTCTCTGAATCTCTCAAGCATTTATGATGGCTCCTCAAATAGGGTATTCCAGTGCTGCCAGTGCTTTAGACTCTGGCTGTTGCTAGCAGTACCTTTAATGGGTGGAGGTTGATTATGCATAACCACTGCATAAAGCTACAGTGAAGATAACAGACCTAATATAAGCTAAAAAGGCTGCAGCCCACTATGGTCCAGACCATCTTGTGCAATTTCCAAATTGCATCATCCACATCATTCCAGAAGACTTGCACCAGATGATTTATCATGATTGTTGTTCCCAAGCTGTGAGAAACCAGAAGGTGTCTCATCCACTGGTCCCCGAGTATTTGTCATCCAGGTGGCCAAGGCACAGCCATTGCTTGTGGATCCAGTACCAAGGTGAAAGACCCTTTCCCTGTAACACCTTTACCCCCTCCTATCTATTAGGAACTGTATCTCCCTTTTACAACCTGAACACTTTCTCACAGACAGCCCGCTGTAAGTGAAAACAGACTAACACCCGAGCCATGTACCTGTTGTGTCAGGTGAGATCAAGCAATTACTGATCATCACACACACCTGACTTCCATTACACTTCCCCACATGGATAAAAGGCAGATCACAAGATCACACTCTGAGAAAGACAAAGCACACTGGGAAACAACATTTTTGAGACAGCAGCTGAGCAAGAGAGGAAAGGCTGCAAAACCGAAGCGGATCGCAAGGAGGGAAATTCCTTTGACCTTTTAGACAAGGAACCATTACTTTCCTGAAAACGCAAGAGAAAGTGTAAGACCAGGAACCCAGGCTGAAGATTCTTGTACTGTGTGTCAGAGATACCCGGGGTGTTGGGGAGACAGATACAAGACCAGTCTGTGTTTAAGCCAAGGTTGCAAGCAGCAACATTGTATGGTAAAAGCTCCAACAAACATTGTTAAAACGTGTGTGATAAGAGACACAAATGAAATTAAACTGCTGATGAGTGGTTGAACTTTAAAGCACGCTACAAAACTTTTGACGGAGTGGTCTGGCGCACGTGGGTGCTAAATTGAAAGTCTCTGTAGGGTATCCAGGTGAGCAGCAATAACAGCAGATACATTTGCTCTGCGTCCGGTGCAGGGAACTCAATTTAGAGTGAATAAATACATGTGAATCTAAGTGATCCTGAGACGGGTCAAGCAAAATCCTACACACAGCAGAAAGTCTTTGATTTTGATGAAATAGAGAACGTTTGGAAAAATACGTGAATTTTGTCTGAGGCCATCCGAGGGAGACCAACTGAAGGTTTTACAATAAAGTGGGTTTGCCCCCGGCAGCGGGGGACCCAGGGTGAACAATAAATCACTCGAGAAGTGGTATAAGTGAAAATCCTGAGAAGAAAGGAACTTTAATGTTAGTTTGTCGCATCAGGCCCTCTGAAGTAAGAGACTTTGAATGGCAAAGAGAATTTGGCACAGAAGGAACTGAACTGAGATTTGAAACTGCATCTTTGTGCTAGACAAACCCTAGACCATGCTAAGCTCGAGTTTGCTGCTTTGTTCCATGCTGAAACGTGGGGAAGGGAAACCAATGGCTTGAATATCCTGACATATAATTTCTTGAACACTTTTCTGTTGCATAACATTGTTTCCCTCACTAATTGTATTTAGAAGTAAGGGTTGGCAATAGGTTTATTAGTACAGGCCCTTTTTATTTTGACAAGAAACCATTAGGACAGTGTTATTATTACTTGATGGTCGTAGCTTGCATGTATCTTTAGATTTAGGGTTAGATAGGAATTTTTCAAACTCAGTTGAAGTGCAATAAACACCCTTGAACTGTGGTCACTTGTGTCTGTCTTACTGTTTGATACCATGTCTTCCTTTCAGAGCTTCCAGATGAAACATTAGAAGGGAAACAAATTGGTGTTTTCTCGCACAATGTGCACTGAACATCCTGTGCCTCCCTTTTAAAACATGACCTATAATCTGCAAACAGGAATCTACTGTAAAAAAGCATCATTACTGCGTCGGTTCTCCAACCAAATAAAGACACTATTACTACTCCATTCTAATGAGCCACAGTCCTAATATCAATACGTCCAGGGCTAAGGAGGCATTCCTGTGTCAGATAATACACTATCGTCTTTATTAAAGCCCTCACGTCAGTCGGACCTATAACTATGGGCATGCTAAATATTCAGATGACACTCTTTTTGTATCAAATAGCAGTAGCAGTAGAGTAAGAACATAAAAAAAGATCTGTGTGTTTCCTATTTTAAACTGTTGCACATGGAAACTTCCAGTAGACCATCCCAACATTTTACAACATCTAATTTGTGTAATAAAATTGGATTGCTGAAGAAATACAGCACCTGCATGTATTGGGGAAATTTGCACCAGAAAATCAATTCCATTTCTATTTTTACATAATAGGAGTATGCACAAATAACACCATTCCTATATGATTTATGAATGTATATTTTGAAATAAAACCAATCAAATATATTTTTTATGAAACTAAACACTAGGTTTCACAAAACAATAAACAAATGAAGACAATGGATTTACTCTGCATGAAGTATACTTAATGATTCTATATCATTCACCTTACTGAAATGCATGCTCTTTCCAACAACAATTGTTCCCACCCAGGTAGACAACACGGGCAGTTTCATACTTTCCAAAATAAAAACCAGAAAAAGAGCACTACATTCTAAGCAAACAAATAAAATGGCCAACACATTTTCACTGCAAGCTATCACAAAAACTACATATTTATAACATTAACACCAGCCAATTAGAATCAAAGAAACACATACAAAACATTGTCCCGCATCACTACTAGCCATAGATATTCAACATGGCTACAAAACCATATTGTAGCCGCTGCAACACATACCTTTTATACACACTAAAAACCAAACTAAGCCAACCTTCAAGACTTCAAATAAGACAAGACAACACCTAAACACAAAAAAGCACTGTGCTGAATCATCTACATAACCATATGATTATTGCACAGAAAACGTATGTTTATAGAGGCGGCTATAAACATAACCACGCCTACAGACACAACCAAAAAAATTATGAAAAGCATTGACACGCCTACTCACGTGCTTTTTATACATGCAGTTGTACAAAGGTTCTTCAGCAGCGGCTTTTCTCAAAAACTGAAAATTAATAAATGTATTTCCATACACCTAACTCCAAAGAAGTGTCCCTAATAACCATACCAGCCCCCCTCCACACCCCATGGTCCTCCTCCACTCCACATGTAACTCCAATCCCCCAAAACACTCAATGCATCTATAATGCTACTCAACCAAAAATGTTGTATAATCGCAGCTACCACACGCCCACAAACACCCAACATTCCATTTGGCCTAATATAGTCGTGACTGCACAGTAGACCACATCAACTCGCGGGTAGCAATGCTGCTCACTGGTTTGCTGCTGGATAACCACAGATAATTATAACAGTACCATCAACCAATTATAAACTCCAAAACACACACATCATACATACCCTGCCCAGACAAGCTACTAGAAATTCAAACTGATCGGAGACAGTTGGCTGTTTTGGTTACTGGCTTTTGTAAGAAACTAAATATTAAGATGGCACAGAATGCGTTGGTTCCACGTTTTTCCAAAATTGTTCAGTCTGAGAAGTACAGAGCAGCCACACGTTATACTAATTCATTGTGCAGGCAATGATTTGGGGAATGCATGAGGTGTGTCCCTTACTTTAATAATGAAACAAGTCAAGGAAAAACTAATTGAAATATTTCCTCACACCATCTTTATCTTTCCAATTTGACTCACAGTACCTTAACAACACAGGGCAAGGTTAACGTCTAGATATATATCACCTTTTCAATGTTAAAATTCACAGTGAACAAAAACAACTGTCCTAAATATGCCAGTGAACAAAAACAAGTAGGCTAGATATGTGATGTCATCAGTGATGTCATCACTGACATCTGTGATGTCATCTTTGATGTAGTGGGTGTTAGTTTTAGCAGTGCACCGTGGTGGTGCGAGTTATGGTTGCTTAGCTTAACATAACTGGCAAATTTCTTTTTTTTAAATTTTTTTTACTCGTAACCATAATGTCCCTTTAAGAATGTGTTTTCACCGAATTGTATACATTTTTACCAGAGCACCCTAATTTGCTACAAGTTTGTTATATCATACTCTCCCCCAATATAGCATCTGTAGAGCCTGCAGACAGTATGACAGTCTGTGGACAACAGGTAGCATTAACAAAACCCAGAAACACAGGGGACAACAGAATGTTTTGTACCCTTCTAACAACAAAAACATATACATCAACCAACATTACTAATATTTACTACACCCAAATAGACACATTTGTACAATTCAACATTTACAAATGTCAACATAAGTTTTTCATTTAGTACACAAACACAAAGCATGATTTTATACTTCAAATTATCAGTTTAGTACAACTCTTCATATGTGCTGAGATACAGCAACAGAACTTTTTCTTTTTTATATTTCTTTTTTATATTATAACCCCATCATAAAACAAACCTTTTATTTCTAATATAATACCTTCTAGTTGTCTGTAGAGAACCCCAGACGTATGAACTTCAGGGAACCCAATGAGTTTATTCAATGCGCCACCTATAGTTTGTGGCTGGCATTACTGGCTCATGTACATCAGTGATCTGTGTGCCATTAGGCATTACTGGCTTATGTACATCCAGAAATCTATGTATCAGATTAGACACCTTCCAATCAGCATGCGATGACATAGCACACATATTGTTTACCTTGTAGATATTTAGTACTGACTTTCTCTTATTTGCTATTTCAATTACAGTGGTAAATTAGTAAATGCACTACTGCACTGATATAAACCTCCCCTTTGTACTTCACTAAAGTAAATAATTCACAGATGCATGAATAACACAAAAATCCCATTTGTTTTTATATATGCTTTTTGTATTGCATCTCATTGGTCACACAATCTTACCATGTTATTTACAACATCATCTGTAATATAAAAGAACAAATAGAACAAACAGGTATTTTGTAACATGGATTAATGTTCCGACATTCTGAAAATAGAGAAAAATAAACATGCAATGATTTCCTAACTTCCCTACACTGCAATAAATCTTAGTCACACATACAGCATTTTATCTGGTTCTCACTTAGCACTTATCTTACCAAAGTCGGTAATTCTTTGAAGTCCCCGCACAACCTCGCTGTATTCGCAGATGCAGACCCAGTGTCAGCGCAAAACGCTTCCGTAAGCTTGTGTGGGGGAGCGCCAACTGATTAGATCCCAAAGTCGGTAATCTACCCCCTAGACACTCCGTCTGTCTGTCTCCTCAGCCCAGCATGAACTAACTGCTCTCTTCATTTCTAATTTCCAATAAATCTTTTACCCGTCCCTTTATTGACGTGGCTTTTCTGCCTATATTTTCTCCCAATTAGGTTAAAAAGAATGTGCTCTGTGCCAGCCTTCATTTTCAGAACAATGAAAGATTCGGGCCCAGAGTTACTGTTTTACTTTGATTACTGCAGCTTGCACATTTTATGTTCTCCACAAGCTGAAGAAAATGCCAGTGTGCATTTAAAAATGAATCTCAACAGTGCTACCAAAACATGGATTTCACCTCATTTTGCATAGGAGTCTACATTCTCATGTTAAAAGTTAACATTTAGTAGTTAAGTTAATAATGTTAGTCGGTTATGTATTCTAATGTATTCTAATGTAGGCTCCAACAGGAAGCATCCAAATATACATGGTGCACTTCATTATTTGAACCTGGCAGCACACACGTTTTTCTATGTGTGCTCTGAATATCTGCAGTTTCAAATTGGGCCTGGCTGTGTTATAAATCCTGTATACTTACATACTACCAATAATGCTATATATTATACTGGCAACAAAAAAAAATGCTATATTACAAACTGTATGCTAGGAATAAAAATGCTACCTATTGTATGCTGGCAATACAAATGCTATATATCCTTACAAGACACTGCAGAAACGTATGGGGGGGGAATTAACTTCAATTAACTTTTTATAGTTTCCACAATGGTAGCTCTTGAATTAAAATGTTTTTGTTTTTGCATTTTTGGTGGTTTTACGTACTATACTAACAAATACTCTAATGTACTTAACTTTTACCCAAACTGTTTCAAACGTTGTTTTCTGTTTTTGCTTTCTACTATATCTATCAACAAATACTTCACTACATATGTTACGTGTTCATAGAAACTCTTTCAATGCATTTTGAAAATTGGACAGAAAAATCTACTTACCAATATCTGTCAAATCAACTCCATCTCTTTGAAAAATAATCACTCCATCAAACTTTATATTTTCATAGTGGAAAGATGGCATTCCTACATCCTGTAACAAAGAACATACAACTTTATTTACATTCTGCCTGCCATTTAAAATGCGTGCACAAGACAAGTTAGAATGTTTCCAATTGCCTTTGAGCTATTCGAGAAAAAATGATCTTTGAACCTGGAATCAGTTACATTAACTGTGTAACTGTATCCTTCATGGCAATCTGCAAGGAAGTTCCTGTCACGTAGCCCAAACATAGCCCAAACTGTTGCCTCCACAGTGTACTATAATGATGTCTGGATGTTTCAAATTAATCATATTCTCGCAAAATGGTAACAATTCTGTCCACTTCAATTCTCAAACTCCATACCAAGAAACTTCAAATTTTTCTAATCCAAGATTCAAAGACATTCCACACTGCTCAGAGTAAACAATTAACCAATTGATCCAAGAATATCCCACCATCCAAACACTCTGCTTTTTCATTTCCATAGCCATCTTCACTCCACACAAGAAAGACAACGCTTCCTGCACTGTGTTCCTCAACACTTCAACTCCTCCTCCACAGCCACAAATCCTGATTGGCTAATTCCTTTTGTCAGCGGTCTCTGCTCCCCTCTTTCCATGCCAGGCATTCTTAACAAACCTGGATGGCACGTGAGAGTCTGCAAACTATTGTGCTTGTTTGTGGACCTCATGGCCAATTAAAGGGATTGGGGAGGTTTAAACTCAATTTCAATGATGTAGCCTACAATGGCATTTCTTAAAAGACCCTTTTTTGGGTTTGTTTACAAATACCCTTTTTTTTGCTTGTTTTGGTTTTATGTACTATAGAAACAAATGCTGTACTGTACTTATTTGTTTTTTATAACTTATACAAAAATGGCTTCAAACTCTGTTTATGTTTTTAATTTGTATGTCCTACACAAACCAACACATGCTTTACTATACACTCCTCATGTTCTAATTTCCAACATCTGTCAAATGAGCTCCATCTCCATAAAAAAATATTCACACCTTCAAGTTGTATGTTCTCATTTTCAGAATATGCCATTCTTACACCTTGTAAAAAACACATACAACTGTATTAACAAGGTACCTGGATTTTTCCATTTGTGGAAAAAAACAAGTTTGGCCGTTTCAACATTTGCATTTGCCTTCTAATAGGCTTTTCAACATATTCTTCATGGCAAACTGCAAGGATACTGCAGTCACATATCCCAAACTGTTGCCTCCACAATGTACAATAATGATGTCTGGACGATTAAAGTGAGCCATATTCTCCGAGAATGGTAATAAGGTTGCCCAGTTTAACCCACAAACTGCAGACCAGGAAACTTTCACTTCTTCCAATCCTACATTAGCAGAGATGCCATGGTATTCAGTGTAAACCTTCAATGAATGGATCCATGAATCTCCCAGCATCCACACACTCTGCTTTCTCATAGCTATCACAATTATTCCACCTCTTCACTTCACACAAGAAAGAAAACACTTGCTACCATCTGTTCCTTACCACTTCAACTCCTCCTCCACAACCATGAAACCTGATTGGCTAACCCTGAGATGACTGTGGATGTTTAAGACCATCCGTGATCTTCACAGTCGTATTTCCATGCCAGGCATCCTTAAAAGACCCAGATGGCACATGGAAGTCTGCCTACTACCGTGCATGACCGTGAACGCCGTAGCACAGGCAGCCTTTCTACCTTTTTTACTTTTATGTTTTTAATAATCCCTCATTGGCTACTTTCAAACAGTCACACAACCTTCCACATATCACATCCAAAAACTATACATATAACCCCCTCACCTCACTGTCACCTCAGTTCAACACTTCAGATGTACATGTCAAGTCTCAGAGTACACCTCTCCAGTCATTCACATCTTCCTGCATCAGAAACCACTGTGAAACTCTCAAAGATATCTATTTTCAGATTCAACAATATCTGCATCTAACAAGACATAGTACAGGTATGCTTATTTTCAACATTTGTGTAAATATATACACATATACAGGATTCCTGCACACTGCCCCTGTAATAAGCATCTCAATTAGCATATTCTGTAACCATTCCTATCAAATGCCTTTTTTTGCAACATTCTGCACCTGGTCACATCAAGTGGCAGCTACCTATGTGTACTGCCAACATATTGGACATCCACACACCAACTACCAGTTAAAAGTGTTCTACAAATCCTTTGCAACTGCATATGCCTTACTTGTAGAAAAAAAGTTGCAAACACTGCTGCTGTAAATAAACATATGCATATTTTAATGTTCAATAAAATGTTCCTAAAATAATTTGTTTTTATAAGAGCAGCATTGTCCCTTACGTTTAAATGTCATATAGTCCAACCTTTCCCGTCACTTCCCTTATAGTGCCACCATTCTCCATCTGCTCACATATATGTGTATACTGACCACGTATCTATCTATATACAACACTTGTCCTTACATAAAAAATTGTAGCCTTTTTCCAACCACTATACAGGACTCTCAAATCTAGCTGTTTTCACACCATGCAGGATTCCCAAAAATCAAGGCATCCAACCATACAGTGAAGAATAGCTGCAAAACATATAACCCACTAAGCAAAAAGCTTGACCTTTCTGCATACTTAACTCACTCAAAAACTCACACTCCCACCTCTCGCACCGCAAGCCAAATGCACTTCCCCAACACATAAACCACACCAACAGCACACAAGGACTGACATTGCTCCGATACTGTCACCGAAGCTCAGTGCCCGGTGTATACCGAGATGAAGCTGCCAACAGAACACCACTTCTCTCACTATCCTACTCCCTCTTCACCCTACTAACGTATCCCGCCTTCCCGTTTGCAGATCCGCTAGTGCACCTGGGGACCAACTCCTTTGGTGATGGTGCGTGGTACAAATACCTTTAACATTTAACATTAACTACTATAAAACATTGTACACTGCTCCAACTACAAACTGCCTTTGCATTACCACTATGCCACAGATTCCCTATTCTTCAAAAACACTGCAACATATTACAAATACATTGCACCACAAACACTGCACATTTCTTATTAAATGAACCAGCACAATAATTGCCCTACTGCAAAAACATACAATGTTCATTCATATTACATCAAGCCAAACTTTGCTGTACAGCTAATACGATTGCATATTAGCCCTAGAAGAACATTTCCTGGTCTGAAAAATCCTAGCTATGCATCATGTTTGCACACCAGTTTTTACCCTGTTCCTTATATTATCCCTCACACCACTAGTCATAGTACAATTGTTCAGACAACGTAGTTGACATACTTTACTTCTACACCCATAAGACAACTTTATTCACTCTTTTTTCCGACTCCTCCTACCTTAATAAATAACAATCTCTCTTAGTAAAACTACTTTTCCCAAACTTTTGTTTACAATCACAGGTGAAAAGAAGATTGAAAAAGACAGCTACTGAACAAAGAAAACACTTCATATCCTACAAAGTGAGTAGATTAATATAATAGGTATATCTCTCTAATTGTAACAATGTTATTTCAATGTATATTAACCTAGAGTATTCTTTTCTACTCAACAATATCGTATTTCACTCTTAGGCATTTTATTGCAGCATTCACATTCTTTCTATTCTTATCTAAACATTGCTCTTTATTAAATACCCCACCAATTCCTTACTGCCTAACAACACATCCATCTCTCATCAACTTCTTTACCACAATCTCATTTCTTTATTCTTCCATACCCCTATCCACATGATTTCCTCAATTCCAATCCAACAACGTTCACACTCATTGAATTCAAAATGACTAACACACATTAACACACATACACACCCTTCCTCACCCCTTTACAATCACACCAACACAATCCTAGTACCTATGCTCTATATCACTCTAATAGAGAGACCTGTTTTCCTCAACATATACTTATTCAATCATGCCAACACTCGCTTATTCACTAACACCAGTAGTGCTCAATACATTCCACTATAAATAGTTTATCACCCATTCCCATTAACATAACTATACTTATTTTGAACAACACCTCCCAAATTCATTGTCATATTTACACAAGCCCATCACACCTATATAGTATCCTAGTCTAACAAGCTTCTCAACCACACCTATCATCCCACTACAAAATTGCACAGCTCTCTCATCATCTGTACAAGACACACACATCCATGCATAATACATGCATAAACATCCCACAATTTGCAAACACAAATTTTCTTTTTTCCAACAGAGAACATAATGCCTACTAAAAACCAATGCTGTAGAAAACAAAGAAAAGATAGAGCAAATGAAAATAAGAACAAGCCATATAGTTATATGCCTATAAAACAATGTATAGAAAACATTAAAAGAAAACACCTACCAACCTCCCTCAACGAAAGTAATCCAACCACCACTAAAATAAGTAAGGCCCTTCTTGCCAAAAAGAAAAGTAAAAAATAATTACAAACAAAAGCAGACCCACAAATGAACCTAACACTGTGGGCCTCATTTTGAGTTTGCCAGTCTAGAAACAAGGGTGCTGATAAGCTCACCAGTACACTTGTTTCTGGATCGGCAAACTCTGAGTCTGCCTGCCGTGGCTGCTGTGCCCAACAGGTCTGAAGCTGATGGGTGCTGCGGCCATGGTAGGTAGACTGTTCACTGGTGCTTTTGTGTCCCTACTCTCATAGAGTCCCACTCTATGTGGATGGGGACTTAACATTTTCTGGCGCCTCGCTTGCCAGAACTGCCAGACTCATAATGAGCCGGTGGCACCGGGAAGTCAGGGGGACTCATTATAACTTGTGCGGAATCGGTTTAACGGCGCCGGTAATGGTGCCGATGCCGTTAAACCCACTCCGCACTATTACGTCTGGTTTTTCCAGACGTCCATAGCGGGTCCCGCGAGGGGACCAGGGAGCTAACAACGGGCCCGTTCATAATGGGCCCGTTGTTAGCTCCCTTACCTTTCCCATTGAGCTCTATGAGGGCTCAAATGGGAATGGGGAAGGACTGGGCCCGGGTTCCCTGAAGGAGGAAATACCGGGCAGTCCAAACTCGGAATGGCCCGGTATTTCCCCATTCAGGGAACCCGGACCCGGACACGGTTTTGGAGGCAGCCATGCCCTTATTAAGGGCATGGCTACCTCCAAGGTCGTAATGAGGCCCAGGGACTGGTAAAATATTATGGGTCCAGTCACCATAGCGCCGGAAGGGTTACAGCCAGACCCATAATGCGACCCTATATCTACCAATGTTAACACCTACAGTAAAACATTCCAGAAAATCAATTTTTATCAAAAACAATTCACAGTACAGTTCTTTACAATCTGAGAAAGAAAGCTAAGAAGTTGTGATCAACCCTTAAAACTACTGCAGAATACAAATCTGCAAAGCTCTAATTTCAAAAACACCCACAAACAACTTTCAACCAATGTTCCTTTCACCCAAACAAACCGTCCAGTGTACAAATGTACCATGCAGCACAATATGTGATTTACACCAACAATCCTTCAAATATGTATGACAATTCCTCATTCACTATGTGAAACTAAAAGACACACGTAGAATCAAAACTTTACAAACCATGGAAACCTGCCCAGTACGCATGCACACTGGACTGTGATGATATTAATTAGCCTGTATTTCAGGAATTGCATGCAAAAGCACCTTCCTCCACATCAAAATGTCAGCAAAACACCATTTTGCTCTACGAAACCTTCTGCTTAGAACTGCAACATTTAAATAACATTCTCCCACATGGAACAGCAAAATAACTTTGAGAAATAGAAGAAATCCAAAGTAAATATGTTGAAACTAAAGTTGACTTACAAAATGTAGTAACTTTAGAAAACATAAGCAAAAACCTCACAAACACCAAACTCCTTACAAACACATACAAAAAAGAAATTGCAATGTATCAAAACACATCTGCTGAAATACCAGAGAAAGTATGTGAAAGGTTCAGAGAGTGAAAGGTTCAGAGAGTACTTGCAGATAACTGAGGGGGGTGTATGGAAGGCATGGTATCAACAGTGAAGACAGACACAAGTGATCACAGTTCAAGGGTATGTATTTAACTTCAAATGGGTTGGTTGATTGCCTATTTAAACCTAAATCCAAGGATAGGAGTAAGCTATGACCATCAAATGAAAATAACACAGTCCTAAAATAAAAGGGCTTATACTAATAAATCTATTTATCAATCCTGACTTTTAAATATAAAATGGTGTGAGACAACAATGTAGGCAAAAGTGTTCAAGAAATTATATGTCAGGATAGTTGAGCAGTTGGCTCCCTTTCCCCATGTTTTCAGCACAGGTCAAGGTGGCACAGTTGACCTTTGCACACACTCTGGCTTCTCGGCAACAAGGATACAGTTCAAAGCACAGACATCTGGGCCTTCTGCCTGCCAAAACCTCTTTTACAAAAACAGTCCCTTACTGCAGAGGATTTGTTGTAACAAACAAAGGGCCTCATTACACAGTAGGCGGTAACCATGGCGCTGGTATTTTACTGTGTCTGCCTTGGTGGATGGCGGAATTACTGCCCTATTCCAAGGTGGGCGGGGGTGGTAATTCCCCATTCACCAAGGCTCTTCCCCATTCCCATTCTTGCCCCCATAGGGCATAATGGGAATGGGGAAGGTGCTAATTACGGTACTGCAAATTGCGGTACCGTAATTAGCTCTGAGGTCCCTTTGCGGCACCCTACTTTAACGGCTGGTAAAACCAATGTCAGTCTGCCCCACACCCCCTGGATCTCTTCCTTTCAAAGTCTATTCCTGTCACTCAACAAAATCTGCCTCTTTTTCAAATGTGCACACATCACCCGAGCTGGTCAGAATTTCTCCCCTTGGAGAATAACTTTCCAAAGACATATGCAACAATTGCTTCCTGCAGCATACAATAGTGCCTTCTCAACAGTGAATTTCTCCTCGCAGTTTGTTTAATGAAATCACAGCCAGTCAACTATGCTTGCACATTTTAAATCTATTGCAGAAAAAGCACTTCAATTTTGACCTGTCAACTGGGCCTGCTTTGCACTGCTTTTTTAAGGACATGTTACCAATTTAATGGGATCGGGTGTTAATCAATTAGTTTAGATTAGTGTGTATACAGTGCAAACGGGAAAGCTGACCTGGTTACCCTAAACACATGCATACTGCAAGAATGTGCATTTCCATTTGTAATGTGCACTACCCATTTGATGTCCTTGTTCTCCACATGAATCCCGTTGCCACTGTTTGCTGCTCACTTACTGCCTAAATATACAGTATCCCTACAGGTAAAGTTAGTAAATATCTTTTTCAACCGGATAGTCCTTATGTGTCATTGTCATAGGGAAACACTTCAAAACCCAGTCCCAAAATGTATTCAGACTCATTCATTATCACATTTGGATCAATCTTGATTGTAAGTGAACCACTGTGAAGTCTAACCTATGTTCATCTACAAATTTCAGTTGGGTCAGGTCCCCAGATTAAATGAGTAGAAGCACAGGTATCCCTGAAAACAGTGATAGGATGGATGATCTATTTCAAATAAGGTCTCTGGAGTCTTCATATATTCCAGTTATAACAATTTGATTGGTGTTCAGTGCTTGAACTAATGTCTGTTGTTCTCAAGCTGTGGTTTTTATCCAACTGCATTGTTGGGTGATTGAACATTTTTTGTGGCACCTGGTACTGTTTCACAAAGGATGTCACTCTTTAGAGGAGCTTTGACCCATTTAATAAATTCAGTTGTGGAAATGGCGGAAAGAGCCAGTGGATCTCTCTGGTTGCTCGAGGAAAAATCACCTGTTGCTATTTCCACAGAACCAGTGTCTAGCTCAGCTAAATAATCTTCTTCTAACAGTGCAAATAGATCCTTACTGTTGTCCTTAAATCCTACAAATGAACTCAACATTTGCACATGTGTGGGCATTTCAGTAACCAAATAGGACAAGATGGAATGTTGAGGGTCAAATGCTGATGCCATCCCCAATTGCACAGTATATATCTTAGACTTTTTTAATTATCTGCCGCACTAGATAAGACCATGACATCAAAATTATCCACATTTAAAGCTTGAAAACATTCCTTTGAATGTCTGTGTTTGGTTCAGGAAAGGACATTTTCTTCCTTTTCTTCAGACCCTTTTAAGATTTAGATTTGGTTTGGCAAGTAGGTAACCTCTTGAGAGGGTATTGTTATTGGAGTGCCCTCTACTGTACAACTTGGTGTTATTTCCGTCTCCACCTTAGCAACTGCTAAATTCCCTCTCACAAGAAGAGTGGGAGTAGCAAGTGACTGTGAAAACGGTAGGTCACTTGCCAAGCATAGTGGGTTCTGATTGCCACCCAGTCATTTTCTAAGTAGCTCCATCAGTGATGTGCATTTTATTTCAATATATTTAAAAATTGATTGCAATATGTTTCTATTGGCTTTTAACGAACTGCTAATCCCATAATAAAGTTTTACTAATGATTGAAGAGCCACATTAATTGCCAAATTAGTTGTAGAATGTGGGCGGTCAGCATCAATCGAGGTATTGAGCAATGGTTACTGTGCCAATTGCGTATAAGCATGAAGCTAGGAAGAAATTTCTCCTGCAATCTGTGCACCCCACTCCTTGATAGTAGTGTCTACTATAGCTAATGTTTGGACTGAAGCTTTATCAAGAAGTGAGGAAGTAGCCAATAAAGACCCAATCATGCACCATCGGGGCACTTTTATGGCTTCATTTTCCAGACTCTGACATAGTTGTAGAAACAAGATTCCCCCCACCTCCAGTAAGTGATCCAATACAGTAGCCCTCATTAGGACTCTGGCGCTAAACCATGGTGCTATTAGCACAATGGTCCATGCCGGAGTCCGCCATGGAGAAAGGGGGAATTACCACCCCATTCCAAGGTTGGCGGGGCGGTAATTCCCCCTTTCTCCATGGCCCTTCCCCATTCCCATTTTTTCCCCATAGGGCTCAATGGGAATGGGGAAGGCAGCAATTATGGTACCGCAAATTGATGTACCGTAATTGCCATTAAGGTCCCTTTGGGGGTCCCTACTTTAATGGCTGGTCCAGACCAGCCGTTAGGGTCGGGAGCTGCAAAGGGACCTCGTAGTAAGGCGGTAAGGGGTTAACGGCACTGGAGCCTTTTACGGCCCCATTAACCCCTTAACGCCTGGGTCGTAATGAGGCCCAGTGTCTTTGTGGTGCACATGTTTTCAGGATTTGGTCCATCAGCAATATCGCTCGAACAATTGTCAATCAACAAGAGTTCTGTGGAATAACAATAGGCTGATCTAAATTTGAAGCCTGTTACAGCATAGTGTCAGATAAATGTAGCACCACCATTTCAGTTGAATTCCTGTTTGTAAGATCACTCCACAGGTTGTAGCAAGTAGGGCACAGAGGCAGCTTTCTGTAGATGAAACACACAACATGATGAAAACTGTGCTTACCACTTCATGATTTGGTAAGATGTAGCCTACTTAGGTGCCCCTGTGCCAACTGCAGCAACTGCACTTCAGTGGTACATGAAATGCGCTCCACACTAGGCACAGTCTCCAATTTTGATGTAGTAGCATCTCCTAGCAGTCTCTTCCTGTGTTGCTGCGAAATTCATATTGCAGGAACAGAATGTCTCTGCAATGTAAGTGCAGCAACTCCACTTTACCGGTCCACTTATGTGCTTCACCTTACCTCTCACCTTTGTCTACTGCAGTGTGCTTTAGAACATTGGTGATTAGTAACCCCATGCTCGCTAAATCATGGTGACTGCCTGCCTTTATTGTGGCTTTGTACAGAGTGCACATACCTCCCTGCTATGTCCCTTTTAAACAAGGGTAAAAGCCCTGGATTCATGATAATATCAGTGTAAACTGCTACTCAGCTAACATGCATAATGTTCCAGAGCGATATATATTCATGTCCTCCACAGGTTCTACCACATTGAAGTGGACACAGTGGAAGAAATTGTTAATAATTGACCTTTGATTCAAAGGCAAGCATCAAGGGGGCACCAAGGTAAATGTCACCTGACCAAGCTGTTGCTGAAAGATTATGCTTTGAGTGCCAGAGTAAATATGACCTGGCTAGTGCCAGTCCATAGTCTTTGGAGGACAGTTGCATGCACAAATTGCAGATGTAAGGATACTTGGCAAATCACTGCACAATATTCAGTGTGAAACTGCACACGAGACTATACATGAAGCATGCATGATTGACCACACCCCAGCCAATGGACAACAAGGACTATGCAAGGGTAGATGTACTGCAAATAAATGTGGTTGGGCAATCTGAAGCCAATACATATGACAGTCCTAAAGCTGGTGTCCTGATAAATGGGATTGAGGCTCAGATGATGGCAGTTTTGGGGATTAAAATTACCATCATGGCAAGGAATGTGTAAGAGGAGAATCTTAGTGGAGCAATAGATTATCTCGAAGTAAAAGAAGTCATTAAAATAAAAAGATCTTTAGTTTAGTTTTGTTTAATATTTATAATGTGCTAAATACCCACAGACCTCAAACCGCACATATAAAAGGATCACAAAAACATACAACACTATTTCAAGGAGGAGAAAGATTTTTTTTAAAAAAACAGCTACAGCCAATGGGCCTCATTACACGGAAGGCGGTGATCCAGGGTGCTATTAGCACCCTGGACCATGCCGGTAAATTACCGGCACCGCCTTGGTGGTAAGGGGATTTACCGCCCCATTCCAAGGTCGGTGGGGCGGTAAATTCTCCTTCCGCCATTGCCCTTCCCCATTCCCATTTCTGCCCCATAGGGCTCTATGGGAATGGGGAAGGCGCTAATTACGGCACCGCAATTTTGGGGTGCCGTAATTAGCTCTGAGGTCCCTTAGCGGGTTGGTTTTTAACGCCTGCAAAAAGCAGGCGTTAAAGCACCAACCCGCTAAGGGACCTCATAGTACGGCGGTAAGGGTTAACGATCACCGTTGCCATTAACGGTGACCGTTAACCCTTACCGCCGTCCGTGTAATGAGGCCCAATGTCTTTATTGATAAATACATTTTAAATTCCTTTTTTAAATGTCCCAAATTGATATTTTTCTTCATTTCAATTGGGATAGTTCTCCACAACTAAGGTGCCCTGACATCAAAGCAGGAGCCACCATATTTATTCAATGCAAATCGTGGTTGTGCAAGAAGTAAGTCGTTGATGGATCTTAAAGTACACCTCAGCTGAGCTTTTGTAATGCGTTTTGAGAGATACAAAGGATCATCTTCTGAAAGACACAAACATACAATAGATAATGCCTTATGCTTTATTCTTTGCTGGACCAGTAACCAATGAAAATTGCGATGGGCCTCAGTAGCATGGTCCTGCTTTTCTAGACCACATACTGCTCAGACTGCACTTTTTTGAGTGGTCTGAAGATTCTTAATATTGGCGTATGAGGTACCAATCAGCAGGCTATTGCAAATCTAGTTTAGTATTTATATTAGCTGATGCTATACGTGCTGTGTCTGTCAGACTTTACCAACACTTGACTTTCACACACTTCACTTTAAGGTATTTCTCCTTGTCACCACCTTGTTTTCACACTATCCAATAGTGCTTATCATTTGATTTTCACTAGCTACACAAGCACTCATTGGGCCTCATTCCGAGGCTTGAGGTAAGGGTTAACGGTCACCGTTAATGGCAACGGTGACCGTTAACACTTACCACCATATTCCGAGTTCCCTTTTGCGGGTTGGCATTTAACGCCTGCTTTTAGCAGGCGTTAAAAATCCAACCCGCAAAGGGACCTTGGAGTAAATTACGGCACCGTAATTTACCGTGCCGTAATTTACTCCTTCCCCATTCCCATTGAGCCCTATGGGGGCAGGAATGGGGATGGGGAACCGGTATGGTGAATGGGGAATTACCGGTCCCTCCAACCTTGGAATGGACCGGTAATTACTCCATTCACAATGCCGGATTTCCATGGAGTAAATAGCTCCATGGTTGCTTACCATGGTGCTCTTTACTCCATGGATAGCGCCAGCCTCGGAATGAGGCCCATTATTGGTTTTCACTTGGCTTTGCACTTTCGGATTGTTCATAAATGTGCTTCCTTCAATCACTTTCTTTTTTCATCTTTTCCTTAGTTTGGTATTCAATAACTCATTACATACTTTGCAATTTGTTCGTTATTCAATAGTGTCCATTTGGTCTCCAGACCAATTCATTACATGTGTTCACTTAATCAGCATATTCCTTTGACCATACCATGCCCCTGGATCGCCCTGGCATGAGTGGTCTCTCTCTCTCTATCACTCAATGGGGTATGGCCGCTCCTCTGGGTCTTTTTGCTTTCCTCTCTAGCTGTCACTCACTCCCCTTTCTCTCGTCAGGAGCTCCGGCGAGCAGCTCTCGCCTCTTCCAAAACGCCTTGCTGCTTTCAGCGGCTTACTGGAGACTCCAGCGGGGGACACACAGCTCAGGGATCTGCAGCAGTTTTGACCCTCTTGAAGCCTGTCCAAACCTCTGCATCTTCCTTGCTCTCCTGCAGTTGCCAGCTTCCTTTTCACCGGCCCCTCTCCAGCCTGCACTACATCGGGTTGCCACGTCCTCCTTCCCAGGAACATCTCTTCTTCCAAGTGGCTCACTCTTCCATTTATGCACTTGTAGCTGCTCAATTGGCTGCAGGTGCAAGTACTTTGCCCAACCATAATTACTTGTGTCAATAGGACATGCCTGACCCTTAGAGTGGTGTCTCATAGTTCTCTTCCTGGTCCCAGTACCAAAGTGGTGTGCACAGAGGGAGGTGTGCATTACTCTTAGTTGCCTCTTCCTCGTTTCCATTTTAAAGGGATAAGAATATGCGACACTTGGTGTGTGTGACAGTGGGGAAGATTGGTTAAAACCTACAAAGGTCGAAGGAGGGTGTACTCTGACCAGGGAAAGTGGGCTATCATGCCTCATCTAAAGGCACCTTTCCTCCACTCCCCAAAAGCCCTCCACCCAGGTGATCTTCCCTCGCATATCCACACCAGGCCGGGATCCATAAGTGGTTAGCCCATCTCTGGCCGCCTGAGAGGAAGACCCAAGGAGAGTAGATGGGAGGATCCCCTCATATTCCTCACAGGAGTGCAAATGTTAGTCCAATTCCCAATGGGTATTTTATAAGCGAGTAAAAAGGTTTTATCAGGAAAACAGATTTTTTTTTATAATAATGATCCCTCTGCACCTAGTTATTCATATGTATTAAAAGATACAGGTTTTTTTCTTTTAGGAGTATTTGCCTATTTTTAGGGAGTAAAAGTAGCTGATACAGCCCTTATCTGTAGGGCTGTGCGTGGTCATGTGCCATTGGATACAATTGATGTGTGTGTTGTACCAGTGATTAGCACATTGCACAACACGTGAGTTGGTGAAATACTTGATCGGCACCTGAGCTGAACCCCAGGAACCAAAATTAGAAAGAAACAGGCATGATGCCTTGTGCACAGGTGAAAACCTATGGAGCCACATTCTATCGAAAGATCTGCTGTGACTTTCGCCTAAGATGAACCCATATTGTATGCCTTGCAATCAGACTTCCCACCTGTGGTTACATGGAAGGCGAAAAACAGCTGTTCTCTGAAGTCAGTTTGGGCAAAGCACTTAAGAAAACCCATTGATCTCTGGATCTGCACTAAATACATTGGACACACATGAGGGAATCTACGATTGTACATACACCTGCGGTAAAATGATTTGCCTGTTTCTATGCTTTTATACTGCCGGGTGAATGCATCCTACTGCAAAACGAGACTTTCCGGATTTGTGTGAGAGTTTTTCCCTAATGCCTTCTCCCTAGAAACCAATCCTTTTTGCTTCATTTCTATGGGGGATCCTACCCAAGCCCCCATACCGCCTGCTTTTACTCCCCCATAGTGTAACCAAAATGCACGTACTGGCTTTCTAGCATGACTCCCAATCGGATACGGCAGCCTGGTCAATGTTCCCTGCAGTCTCCAACTCACACTAATATTCACTCAACATGCTGAGCACATTGGTGAACGGTCTGAAAGGGAACTCTGCGGGCCTCTGCACCATGGGCCTTTTGTGTATGGGCACCCTTGAATCTCTCTCTTCTTACCCACTCTTACACGTACCCCCTTCTTTCCCCATTACACATACCTATGAAGTAAAAACATGTTTTGAAAAACCTTCAATTTTTTCCTCACGCTTAAGAAATGCTATATCATTTTTTTTGTTACATTTAACTATGTAATCCTTGCATATAGAAGAATGTCCTTTAGAATTCAAAAGGTGGGGCCATTTTACCGAATTGTCTATTCAGAGAATCCCACAAACTCTACTTGGAAGTGGTTTATCTTGTACATGGTAATATGGGCCCACATTAAGAAACTTTTCTAGGGCCACTATTGGTGGCTCCCAATACACTCCTGAGTGGCTGAGCAGTGTTTCCTGCGCATGCTTCATTGTCAGCATCCTTTCAAAAGCAATGTATTCGTGTGATGTGATACAGGACGGGAGAGACGCAGTGCCCAACACCGGGATCGTACAGCTTCAAGTTAGCACAGCCAAAGATGAGTTCCGCTGTAGACAGAAAGTTGTGACAGCCTCATGGACCGAACATCAGAAGGTGCATTAAAACATTGTGTTTTAAGAACTTTTCGATTTTTGGCATTTTCATAAAATGATGCTGTCCTTATTTCATCACTTAAAATGAGAATTGATAAACACAAACACCAATTCATTTCATTTTTCAAACATTTTAAAGACCTGCAGTGGTATTGTAAAGTGTTTCCAATACCCCTTTTTGGCGACAAAGGGATGTTGGCTGCCCTTCTTTTGCATTGTATTTATTTAGTACACAAGGTATGTGCCCATACACAATGCATGCCAATTGAGAATCACTTGGGGCTTCTAAAATGCTCTCACTGTAATCTGAAGTTTAGCATAAGAGACACGAGTGGATAGTTAATGAAGAGAGAGATCGAATTACATGCTATATCTCATTTTAATTCTGCATTTAGTTGTTTTGAATTAACAAACAAACAGCAGTATAATCAGCAAATGATTTCCCTGAACAGAGGCGAGAATCCATACCTGACGATGACACGGATTGTGGGTTGCGTTTAAAATGCATGAAAATAAATCGAATAAGGGCAAACCACGTTTGCGCACTAATTCATTTACAGACAACTAATTCACTGCCGAATGCAGAAGTAGTTCAAATATTCAATAATGACCTGCAGGGAATTTGCCACACATCTTTTCACCCTTCTCAATCACATCTCCTGGAATAAGCAAGCAAACTATAAGTGAGAATGTGTATACATAAAACATTAAATCACTATTGTGATCACCAGCTCATTTTCAGGCTACCCTCAGCCTCCTCTTCTCTTCCCTATCCCTCATCTCTGACTGTCTCTCTGCTATCCAGGAATGGTGTGCCGCCAATGATGTCTGCCATAATGCCAGTAAGATGAGATTCTACTTATCGGCACACCCACTCCCTCCTTCCCTGCAGCTCTCTGGCCGGCCTCCCTTGGCCCTCTTCTTGCGCCTACCTGCAAAGCAAAACACCTTGAAGTCATCTTCAACTCTACACTCTCTTTCTCTCCTCACATATCTGAAGTCTCTAAGAAGTCACACTACCAGCTACACCTCCTCAGAGGTATCCTTCCCTTCCTCTCCTTCCCCCAAAAGCTCACTGTCTCCAGAGTCCTGGTTCTCTCGAGGCTGGACTACTGTAACAGCCTCTATCTAAATCTTCCTGCCTCTACTCTCCGCCCTTTGCAACTTATCCAGAACAGGACTGCGAGACTTGTCCTCAGCCTCAAGCCCAAGGACCGTATCTCTCCAGGACTGAAATCACTACACTGGCTCCCAGTGGCTGCGAGGATTAAGTTTAAAACCCTCTGCATTGTCCACAAGGCCTTCTGGGGCCTTGGGCCAAAATACCTTCAACTCTCTCTTCCGAAATATCTTCCTTCTCGAGCTCTTTGCACATCCACCTCCAACTACCTCAGGGTCAGCTGCTTCTCCAAGCAACGAGCTGGGGGTAGATCTCTCTCCACAGCTGGGGCCTCCCTGTGGAACAGCCTTCCTGCCTCCCTGAAACTTGAGGAGAACCATCTCCGGTTCAGGAAGCACCTCAAAACCTTCCTCTTTGCCTCTGCTTTCTCTCCCTCTCTCCCCTGCTAAAAACACTGAACCTGGACTGAATCTGCTACCGGGCCACTCTCCGATCTCCATCCTTGGCCCAGCCACTCTTCCCTCAACTGCCTACCTGCACTACGGGACTGTCTCTGTATCCTACAGCCCCTTCTCCCGGCACTTACCTTGCACTTGCCACCAGCTGGCCCTATTATTTATCTTGTATTCTACTAACCATGTACAGCACTTTCCCCCTCTCCCTTCCCCTTGCACTTTTTCCCAGTCCCCTCTACCCTTGCACTTGCGCGATCTGAATGACACCTGGCCTAGTAGGATTGTTGTCTGTCTCCCCTTGATCCCCCCCTCCTGCCTTGTCGCGCCTTGAAACACTTGTGTATAGGCGCGTTACAAATGCCATACCATATCATATCATATCATAGTAGCCGGCGAGAGTCAAGCAGAATTCAACACGCATTCTGATTGTCTCTCGCTGGGTCCTTACCCGGCTGAGAATCCTTTGATTCTCGGCCGGGACTCCAGCTGCCTTGTCCTCGGCGGGTGGGCGTGGCAGCCCCTCAGCCAATGAGGAGGCTCGAAGCAGGGCCATCCCTGCTCCGAGCCTTCCCACGGCTGAGAGGCTGCCCCCGCCCCCCACTGGGGACTCGGGTAAGCTTTTTTTTTTCCTTCCCTCCCTCCTCCCTACCCCACCCCACTTACCTTCTTGCTCCTGCATCCCTGGTGGAGGACGATGGCAGCCTCCAGCAGTGTAGAGACTCTGTGCCTCCACACAGCTGGAGGCTTCCATCGTCCCCTGGCAGGAACGAAGGTACGTTTTTTTTTTTTTTTTTCTCACCCTTTCCCCTCCCGGACGACCTCCCAACCCCACTTACCTTCTGCTTCTTTTTTTTCGGGAGCGGACGCGCTGAGAACACTTGTGTTCCCAGCGCGTCCGCTCCCGAAGGCCGCCATGGAAAGAGAAAACTGACTCCCGTTTTCCCTTTCCCGGCGGCCATTTTCTTGGTCGTTTTTTTTTTTCTGTCCCGAAACGCTGCGGCTTTTCGGGACAGAAAAAAATGCTTTTAGTGCCCCGGTCACGCATATAATGCAGCCCGGGGTACTAACAGCAATATGACCCTCGCGGCGGGGGCATTACCGACTCTGGCTTCGCTCGGGCATATAACTATGGGCCCCGGGGCATTACCTGAGTCGGTAATGCCCCGCTGCTCAGGTCATATTGCTTAATTATGTCCTACTCTTCAAGTAAGACATGCGATACGTGCAGAACCTCTCTTGGTGCTGAGGGCTGTCTCGAGTTTGGTGGAGGACTATCCACTGTCCGCTGTGTGTTTATCAAGGGACAAAACTTTGCAGGTTGTCTTGTATTTAACTTTTCCCAACACTAATTGGTGTACAGGTGTTAAGAGTCACAAGCTCCGTGTTTCGTTGTTGGTTACTTTATGAAGGGAGGTCAGAAAAGGGATTGTTCCTCTGGCCCTCAGCATCACAGATGAAGATAACAGTTTGCAATACTTCACAAAAAAAACTCATTAATTGCACCACAAAACATCAAAAGAACACCCAAGAAAAGGACAAGTGGCGATACAGTAAACAAGGGACTGTAATTCCTTATTCCAATTTTGTTTTGACAGTAATGGAATTGCAGCCTTTTTTACAGCAGTGCCACATTTCGAGATTGAAGACAAAGTAGAGGTCTCGACTGCGATTTTCCATGAAAACCATCTCGCTCAGAAATGCTGTTATAATTTGTTAAGAGCAATGTCACACATGTGCAATGAACGTCGAATGTTACAGTCTGCCACAGCCATAGCAGTTTTTCCAAAGAACCAGACCAACATGGACGCAACCAATGTATGTAAAAGCCAGCGGCACTAAGGTCATTAGATATTGAACCTTTACTGAAGCTTAATGAGAGCATTAGGGGTTTTATCCCCACATTCATTTCATTCACCGATGGAGTGTAATGTAAACATAAATGGGCAGATGAATATCTGGCATAGAGCCTCAATATGAGCTTGGCAGAGTGTGCAATTTTCAGGGTTAATTCTGCACTTTTTGGTGGTAACACAATTACTGCTGGTTTTACCACACCAATGAACTTTGAGTTTGGAGGTGTAAAAGATAATTTACCTGCAGCAAATATCGGTAGGAAGATCCTCCACTCTAACTCCATCAATTGGTGGATTTATCATGGCAGAATTATCACTTATTGTAAATCCTCCAAAAATCTCCTGAAATCCTTTGGGATCCAAAAATGGGCATTAAACCACTTACCACAACTCATAATCTGGAGGTAATTCTCGCGGACAGAGAGGCTGTATCAGTAAACGGGTTTGGCAGTAATTGCATGGAAAGATTGCAGAAAGACTGCTATACTCTTGATAGGGCCCATTGTATTTTGTAAAATCACTTTGTTAAGACTTCCACAATCTTGAGTGTGGTCCATGGCTGTCTTTTTAAGAGTACAGGAATACAGTGCCCACACTTTTAATGACACGGACTAAATTCTGACACAAGTTGATTTCCATGTTGCTTCCTGGTGGTGCAGTGGAACACTGATGATCCTACGCCAGAGTGGGAGCCTGTGATGCTCCAGCATTCAGTAGCTTTGCAGAGGTGAGATAGAATGATGAGGCAGGTACACAGACCAGCGTCTGGGCTGAGCTCCTACCTACAAGAAATGTTCAATGGTTCAAGAGTTTGGTTGAGTGTAATCTATAACTCATTGTCAGTCAACTGTAAGAAGCAAGAAGTGAGATACTAACACTGATATTAGTGGCAGAAACAGGGATAGTTAAGGCTGCATATGTATAGGAGTCCTAAAAAAGGCCCAATGCAGATGGTTAATTACATAAACATGCTGTACAAAGGGCACACAGAAGTAAAACTAGGAACAACAAACATATGCAGCTAATTCTTGTGTGGCTGTGCCAAACACAAAGCTATTGGCCATGTTGATGGGACATTAATATGCCATTGAGTAATTCAGTTGAGATGTTACCCTTGCAAAATTAACATGTGTGTTATGTGTTATTGTTATAAGTATAGCTGGTGGCTGATAGAATGAGATGAGTCAGTTGTGAAATGTGTTTCTTTCAATTGCAATTCAGTATGTAGTATCAGGCCAATGGATAGGCATACAATATTCATGATAACATCAGTTTATCGGTGTACCATATCCTCACACGGAATATGGTGAAACTACTTGTGATTACTTCAAATAGCACCTAGTATAAACATATGCTCCTAAAAGAAACTATGGTGCAGCAATTCATGCTTACCAACATTGTGAAACAGTTAGACATATGTATAGTAAGTATGATGTACTAGCTCCTTATCTCACAGCATAAGGGTGGGGATGGATGGAAACAAATGTGGGTTATGAAACAGAGGCAGAATCCACAGTCAAACCATCCAATTTGTACCAAAATATACAAGGAATACAATACCTCAGGGAAAAACATGTAATAAAAGCACCGATTCAGTGGCCAGGTCTGATGTAATGGCATGGATATTACTACCTTTTATAATGGGCACTCTTATACTCTTATGGACTTAAAGTGTCTCAATTCAATTGGTTTGAAAATAAAATGCATGCAAAAAAATGAAATGCATACCCGTAAACTACTGCAACCTTTAACAACAAATATATTTTAAAGATGGTCGCACATTTATATAAAAAAAAAAAAAGAGTTGAACTATCTGAATGCAATATGGAAAATCATTCTAGAAGGCCCAGAAAAAAACTTGACCATAGGTTTAAAGTAACTTAAAAATGTAATCTGAAAAAAGACTATATAACATTTTCCAACAAATAAACAAATGCATGTGTAAGTAGGTCTCCTCTTTAGAGAAAGAATCATATCAGAATTTAACAGAGGATATATATATATTTATATATATATATTTTTTCAATGACAAAACTTTATTAAAGGGACGTTATGGTTACAAGTAAAACCGAAAACCCACAGAAAGTCACCAGTTATGGTAAGCTGAGCAACCATAGCTCGCGCCACCACCGTGCACTGCTAAGACTAACACCCAGGACATCAAAGAGGACATCACAAATGTCATTGATAGCATCACTGATGACATCACATATCTGGCCCACTTGTTTTTGTTCACTGACATCTATAGGCCAGGTGGTTTTGTTCACTGACAGTCAGAATATTAAGATTGAAAAGGTGCTATATAGCTAGACGGTAACCTTGTCATATGTTCTTAAAGAACTTTCCTTAGGGTTTGGTCTCAGCTCATGGTGCACATACCTGTGGAAATGAGCAGACCTCAAACACACAATTCATTTGTATACATGAAGATAAACTGTGATGTTATTAACTTTTCTGATGATGCTGTTTCTTTCTTCCTTACTTTAATTTCCCTGTATGTGCCTCTGATTTGTATGTATTGTGGTTATTCATATGTATTGTTTGCACCAGCACAAGTGTTGTAAGTCTTGAATTGTTAGCACATTATTACATGTTTAACATTACTCAACATTCTGATAAGGTAGCATTCATTATTGTACTATCCAAAATTACAAGATTATAAATAGTGTACTTATATGGTGCATGCTGCAGTCATTGCCTATGTTTATATATGATTAGGTTAATGTGTTAACAACAACACTCCAATACTATGATTTTAGAAGAGTACATTCTTTAATAGATTAAGTACTTCACAATAGGTCTCCAGATCACCCCTGACATCTTGTTACCAACAATATAAACACAACTCCTTGTAGGGACTTTTCATCAAAATGTATTTCACATGTGATGTCATCAGTGATGTCATCAATGACATTTGTGCTGTCATATTTGATGTCCTGGGTGTTAGTCTTAGCAGTGCACGGTGATGGCGAGAGTTATGGTTGCTTAGCTTACCATAACTGGTGAATTTCTGGGGTTTTTCGGTTTTACTTGTAATCATAACGTCCCTTTAACAAAGGTTTTTCATTGAATTTCATAGGGTTTATTAGTGCAACTTAACCACAACGTCCCCTTAACAAAGTTGTTGCATTACATTTCATTGTTTTTTATTAGTGCAACTTAAACATAATGTCCCTTTAACAAAGTTTTTTCATTGAATTACACACCCACGGTAGTGACTGTGTAGTTATGGTTAAGTTGCTGTTTCCATAGGAAGAGCCCTTTGTGGGTGGATTATAACTTTGCTCTCCCTGGACGAATCCTCACCAAACTTTCAAAAAAAGTATATGGGTCACTCTGAATGCAAAGTTTGGTGAGGTTTGGAACGGGGAGGTAAAGTTATATGTGGGGTCCCAAAACGTCTTTTTTTCCCATAGACTGAATGGGGAAAAAAATTTGCTCACGCCAACAGGCCAAACAGCTGGACGGATTTTCACCAAATTTGGACAAAGAGCAGCGGCTTGGTCCCGAAAGCGTGCTTTTGCAAATTTGGTGAAAATACGTCCAGTAGTTTTTTAAAAATGACCAAAAAGTATGGCCCATAAAATTAGTGATATCTATGTTCGGTCCGCGGACACACTTCCCTGTTCGCTCCTCGGACAGTGTCCTGATTGGCCAACCAGCTTGCGTCATGTCCGCGGACATGCAACGTATTCGCTGATTGGACGGTCAAGAGCATGAAGCGCGTAAAATTTTGGGGAACGCCTGCCATCTTGGATTTGCGGACGTCCGCGGACAGCGCAGTGAAACTTGGTGGAAAAATACTATTTATTAGAGTGTGTTGGTGTGCAAAAGTGTTTGGGGAGGGTGGGGGAGTAAGAGATGGGTTAAATGTTGTATTTATTTAGGTGGTAGACCCCCCTGTTGTGTTCGCTTTGTCCGTGGACAATGCGGATGTTCAGAAATGTTCTAAATAAACGAAATGGGGGTGTTCTGAGGACACTGTGCATGTACGTATTGTTCGCAAGCAAGCTGAAAGTGTTCTAAGAACACTCGCAGTGTCCTGAAATGTTCGAAAATAAACTAAATGGGTGTGTTCTGAGGATGGTAAGCCTGTCCGTTTTGTTCACTGGCTAGTTGAATCTGTTCTAAGAACGCATCATGTGCCCTGGGAGGTTCGTCAATAAACAAAATGGGGGTGTCTTGAGGATGGTATGCCTGTCCGTACTGTCTGCAAGCAAGTTCAAATTGTTCTAAGAACACTTGCGGTGTCCTGAAATGTTTGAAAATAAACGAAATGGATGTGTCCTCAGGACGGTATGCCTGTCTGTTTTGTCCACAGGCAAGTTGAAAGATTTCTTAGAACACATTATGTGTCCTGGGATGTTCGTAAATAAACAAAATGGGGATGTCCTGAGGACGCTATGCCTGTCCGTACTGTTTGTAGGCAAGTTGAAACTGTTCTAAGAACACTCATCATGTCCGCGGACATTAAAAGTGCCAATATGGTATAGTTAAAATGTTTGACTATGGCCATGCTCCCAAGACTCTATGCCCTGGCCACAACCACCGCAGCATATCACACCCATAGTGGCTTATAACTTTGGGATCCAAGACCAAATTTATAAGCACCAAAGTTATAAGTCACTATGGGTGTGATTTGCTGTGATGGTTGTACTTAATATAATATACTTACTGTTTGGTTTAGTAACTGGAATACATGTATTTCTTGTTTATTTCTGTGATAAAAGATAAGATCCTGTTAGTATTGGTATTTTGTAACGATTTATAACATTGAATAATCAACATTTTTTTTTACCCTCATATTTAGTAGATTACAAACCAGTGTACTGTGCAATTTGCTCAGTTTCTGTGATTGTTGCTAAAATCATTGGGTATGTGGGAGAAAAAAAATACATGTTGGATTAATGTTTTTGTTATGCTACAGTCTATTTGTTTGTTTGTTTTCAGTGTTCACTTGTTGTTTCTGGCTAATGCTCTATATATTGGCTTGTTGCAGATTTTTGGAGCAGTTAGATACCTGTTTACATATTCTAACAGTCTGTTTTTTGTTATAATGAAGTGGTATTGATTTTTCTGTTTGGATATTGTAAAATTTTGGGGTAGTTAGATACCAGTTGGCATATTCTAACTGTCTATTTTTTGTTATAATGTAATGGTATTGATTTATCTGTTTGGTTATTGAAAATCTTGGGGTTTTCAGATCCCAGTTGGCGTATTCTAACTGTTTATTGTTTGATATCATTTAGTGGTATTCATTTATCTGTTTAGTTGTTGTAGGATCTTGGGGCAGTTATATAGCTGTTGGCATATTGTAACAATTTATAGTTTTTTAATAGAAGTTTAGTTAATGTTTACGTACAGTTTAGTTAATGAATTATGGTTTTAAGAACATTAAATAAGCGTATGTAAGATAAGAAGGTAATCTCTGCTTTAGAGTAATGGTACTATCATTACATTCGAACCATCCACATTTTTTTTTATATATGCAGTATAGTGACCTGCATTGGTTGTGGCTCCTGTGTGGTAGATTATACCTATTGTTGTGAAGGTTTTCTTACCAAGTGATACTTGACCATGTGTGAATTCAGTCAGCTTGCGGATTCGCAATTAGGTATTGATACATACACAAAGCATTCATTGAGGATTTGTTCTTGTGTCACATTATTGCACAGAGTGCATGAATGTTTCCACATGTATGAAATCTGGAAGATTTCATTTATAGGTATGTTTTTGTTTTCCAGTACTTGTGGTAAGTACATTAGAAAGTCTTGTGGATCTTCCTGTGAGTTTATAGTGAATTTCACCATTCCAACAAAGTAGTCCAATTGTTGTCTTATTCCATAAACACTATACGTGTTGTCAGGATTGTTTGTTGCATTTCTATGAAGTGCTAACATTTGCAAAAACTATTGGTCTGTACTGTGTAAGTAAATGTTGTCAACTATTGGTGGTAATTGAAATAGAATATTCATTGCTACATTTGCGTTGCAACTTACACCAATTACATTTGAAAGTTTAATTGGTCCAGGTAGTTCTGTATATGAGTGCTTTTTTTGGAGTTTGTCTTCCTTCTTTGAAGAAGTACCTGGTTTACTTTCCCTAATAGGTTCTTTTTTGATTGTCGTACTTGATGAAGTATTCGTTTCTTTTAATCTCTTTGGAGGATTTGCAGTGACATCCTGTTGCATTTCTGTTTGATTTAGTTTTCTTTTAGAACATTTTACTTTTTGTGGAATAGGATATGTTTTTAGATGGGGGGTGTATAGTGAACAAAGTCTATTGTGTTCTGAAATTCAACGAATATCAGCGTTTACTTTACTTGCATCAAAGTTGATTAGAAATAGACTGTGAAGTGTACGTAAGCGTGATAGTGCTACGTAGCTCATGCCTTCTTTAAAGACTGTGTTACCAATGGCTATCCATGCTTTGTCTAGGGTAAGACCTTGTGATTTATGAATGGCGACTGCGTATGCAAGAGTTAGAGTGAATTGTTCTCTGCGTACATACATGTCTTTGAAGAGAAGGAATTGAGCTGTTGAGCGTCCTATCCTTTTCACTTCAGAAAGTTTGTCAAAGAGAATATTGACAAACTGAATGTTGTTGTCACGTGGGTATGTTTGAAAGCCAACAACTGTACCCAGTGCTCCATTAACTAGTCCTTGATCCACGTCAAGGTTACGTTTAAGCATTACTGTGCAATTTAAGGATAATTTTCATATTTTTTCCAATCCAGCTGTGTTGGAGTTTGAATTTTCTAAACTATTTAGTCTTGTTGTGGCTTGTTCACACATGGGTAGTGTCATACCATGTAAGTTTAGTTTGTCTGTGGCACTAATTTCAATTATTGGTTGCATTTATTTTTTTTAACATTGTTTCATTGAATTTGAAACAGCTTGCAAGAGTTGGCATTAAGGCCATACAATTGCCATTTTTGTGGACTAATTGTTCCATAACTTCTGTAGCACATGCATTATCACAATAAAGTGCACGAATGTGCCGGGTTTTCAATATTGCTTGTGCTTCCTGAGATATAATACCAACTCTAATACTTTTTAAGATGTTGGCATAAGTGAGATCTGCAGATTGCCGCATGTTTTCTGTTAATTCTCTGTATTGGAAATGTTGCCAAAGGTTGACATTTCCAATGCTGCCAACAGTTTTACGGCAGAGTTTGTGTCCTAAGGTTTTAAAAATAGGCTCACCTTTCACTGGTGTCAATTGAAGAAGATCTCCAAAAACAATAATGTGTTTTCCTCCAAAGAGCTCTTCGTAGTTTGTTTTGAGTACTTCTTGTAATCTGAGGTGAATCAAAGCCAACATTAGGTTGGAGACCATGCTCACGTCATCTATTAGTAGCATTTTCATTTGTTTAATACTCTGGCTAGTTCCATTGCAGCTTTTGCAAAAAGTTTGTAATAGTCTAATTTGTTTTGGTGTTCTACTGGCAGGAGTAGTAATCGGTGTAAAGCGACACTGCCTATGTTGTAGGCAGCTAAACCTGTGGGGGAAGTGACAACAGCTGACAGTTTGTTGTTTGCAATTGTTGAAGGAATTTACTGATGATTTTGATTAAGAATGTTTTGCCAGAACCAGCTTCACCACTGACGTACAGTAGTAGAGGTTTGTAATTTTGGGAGGTGCATTCTTTGTTTTCATGTTGTACACCATGTGCAATTTCTTTTGTTACTTCTTCAAAAATGCTACCTTGCTCATTGTTTCGTTTTGATTGCAGTATACTTAAGTCTTCTTTATCTTCATACTGACACATGGTGTTTTCTGCTTCTGTCATAGCTAATTCTGCCTCATTTATTAGTGGCTCTCCCAGTGGTTCTTGGTTTCCTGTTACAGAAGGTTGACTACTGTCAGGAGTGTCCTTATCTAGTTGGGCCTGGAGTTCTTCTTCATGTTGCTGTTCATTGTGCAACATTGTTTTGTACTGTGTAAAGTTTACATCAGTTATAGTGCTTTCATTTGCTTTGAAAGCGTCTTCATAGGAGTCATAGTTATCTAGTATTTCTTCTTCTTTTCTCCATGGTTTAAAGAGTTGTAGCAGGGACATGTGATATAGTTCTTTATGTTGAGGAGTCATTAATGACAATTTTATATGATTAATTAAATTTGGTTTGGTGGGTTTTACTAAGCTGCCTTCACAATTTGTCACTCTGTATTTACCTTTTTTTTCATCGGGTTTTATATTATTTTTGTATGTGAAGTTTTGGGCTATGTGGTATAGACACATGGTTTCCAAATTGGTACTTTTGTTTGGGTAGTATGTTTCCAGTAAATTGTTTTTTAAAATGTCTTGGCTGTTGGGATCATGTTTGGCTATTGTTTCTATATCTTCATATGATTTTAGAACTCTTTTTCTAGATTTAGCAGGACCAAGACTTAGCCATACTATATTTTCAGATTTTCTATACAAAGCAGTACCAGTTAAACAATCTGCTGCTTCATAGGAGCCACATTCTCTATGGGAGAGCATTTTTATGCCCCAGCTGTATAATTTCTGAGACAGTGTTTTGTCTGATGACAGGTCATTCCAGATGTCTTGGAGCTCTATTTTTTCTGCTTTGGTTAAGTATGCTGTAACATATCATGGAATTGCAGTGGAATTGTCTGCAATGTACTGCACATCTATGTTTGCATTCCATAAGTGGGCAATGATTGCATTGTAATCATTGATATATTTTTCTTCTTCTGTTTTTTTTATGTAATACGTATTTTTAGGTGATTTACCCGTAACACTATGTCTAACTGACGACATGAAGTTGTTCACTTGACCTGTTTTTGGAACCGGTCTATGGAAACCAAAGCAGCATTTGGTGTAGTACTTCCTTTTGTTTTTGTATTTGCGACGACAATATTTGCCACATTTGTGCCTTTGAAATTGTAAAATTTGTGCATGAAGATCACTATTTGTTGCTTCTGATGGAATTTCACAAGTGACATATTTTTCAATAAACTGTAAAACATTGCATCATTGTCTTGACCAAATTTAGGAGCATCTTTAATACATAAAAGCATGTGGATATGTGGTGCTCCTCTGGCTTGGTATTCTTTTCTGCAAAAGAAGTGTTGCACTTCTCCGAGGGGAGGAAGAGTTTTATTACAAATACAGTATAGCATAGCAATGAAGCAATGGTGAAAATATCTTGAAACATTAACAGGATCTAGAGAACGAAGTTCTCCAGGTGTTAGCATATCTATGTTTGTTTTGTTTTTGTTTGATATGTGTAGTAAATCATGTAAATCTTCCCATGCATATTCTGCACAACTTAATGTAACAAACCAAGTGGGTAGGCCAAGGTTTCTTATCATACAACGTACATCACCATGACATCGAAACCAGTACTATTTTGTACCATGCATGTTTGCTTATAGACTTATAATAGTTGATTGTAAAACCTCATCTTTTTGTTGCTCTTTTTGTAATAATTGTGTAGCTGACATATTTTGAAAGTGGGATCCTGATTTTAATGTGTGTGCAACTCCGTAACATAAAATTGCTAGTTCACTTTCAAAGGGTCTTCAGAATACATCCGTAATGAGCGGTATTCTGATGCTGTTATTTGAATAGGTCTATCATCGTACCTTCCTCCTTTGCCAGTAGGAAAGAGTAAAGGAAAATCACGTGCTTCTATACTTTCTTTCCCATATGCTGATTAGTGATCCTTTTGTTTGACGCATTTGGTATGTTTCTAGTGCATCTTCTACGGTGTCATTAGAGTGCAATGGATGAATATAATGGTCTAAAGTATTGCATATTGTAGCAGGATCTAGGAGCTCAAATTGACCAGCTTCTTGTGTCTCTTGAATTATTTCAGTGGTATCCTTCAAGTTTTCTTCGATATTAATTTCTTTGTAGTATTCATTATTGTCTTTTAGATATTGCAAGGCTTGTCTAACTTTATGTAAATCTACCAGTTGTTGCCAATTTCTTTTGTCTTTTGTAGGTACACCATTTACTAAGATAATTAAAGATTGCTCCATGGGACGTTGCACTCCTAGAGTGTGCACATTTTCTTTTAGATCTAATGGTAAATACACTACTTTTCCACGAATACCTTTCATTAATTCAGAGGGAGGTAATTTTGCTGTTTTTGGTGGAAGGCGTATTATTGCTTGAAATGGGTGCACTGTTTGAATTATGATGCTCTCATATAAATTGAGTTGTTGTAGGGGTTTTGGTAGTGGAAATAATTCCAAATTATTTGTGATAGCACGTGAAGGAGTTTGGTTGTTGTCAAGTTTTGTAGTGCAGTAACTGCAAAGTATTAAGGGGTCAGTTATTTCGTGTTTGTTTTCTGCTATAAGGTAGAGAGCTAATTCAAACCATTTAGAATCTTCATTGTCTTCTATTTTGTATGTTAGGTCTCCAGTTAATGTGCTACCTTTATAAAAAAGGTCTAAAGCAACATACACACACATGGGTTGGTACTTCAGCAGATGTACTTTTAAATTTCAGTATTTCTTTTTTGTATGTGTTTAGTAGAAGGTTGCCATGCATAGAATTGTTGTTAATTTGCTTTAATGCTTTTTCATTCTGTAAGTGGCTTTCACTTTCAAAATATTTTTTCTGGATATGGTTGATTTCTTCAAGTAGGTCTTTTGGTGTAGAAGAATGATATTTAAATTGGCTAGTGCTAAAGCAGGACTTTTAGCATAATGCAGTTTATAAACTAGATTTATTCTAGTTGAATGATGTGTATTTCTGTTGACCTTTCGTTTATTGGACAGTCTTTTTTGTAATTTAGTCATTAGTTTTGTTAGTGGTTTCATTTTGTTTAACACTAAAATAAATAATTTTCTTTTGAGAAGGATTGCACTGTCTATCAATGCTTCTAAGACTAATTTCCTACGATAGGTTTTAAGGGTTGTGTCTGATTTCCCTCCTGTTTTTATAAGATTTTGAAGGACTCTGTGACGGAAAATTTTTGCTAAAATACTTTTTTTGGTATGCATACTTTGCACTATATCAAGATTTATAGGAGCAGTTTTATCTGTAGTGGTAGCTGAATTTTTGTTAATTTTTTTCTGGTTCGTTTTACATTTTGATAGAGGAGGTAAAGTTTCTGTACTAGAAGCTTGTTTTGTTTCGCTAAATGACTGTATTAGCTGTTTTGTTTGAACTTTTTTTACAAATTCTGCTAGAGATGAATGCTTATTTGGACACTTCTATTTTCATTTGCTCTGCTTCTGCGTTGCCTTCTACGGACTTGATTATTGGTAGGCATTCTTTAGGGTCTGTTGAAAAAAATAAAGAAGGTATGGGTTGGGGTGTTCTGCAATGTATGTGTGCTGTGTGCATGAGTGTCTGAGTAAGATGATAAAGATATATCTGATGGTGTGTGATTGTGCATTGGGCAACTACAACTCATTTGGATGTGTATTCTTGAATTTATGTGCTACTAAACTGGGGTTCAGATGACAGTAGAAAGTAATATAGTAGTGTGGAGAAGTACAAATAGTAAATCTAATGATATACAATTAAAACAGTTGTTTGTTCTATAATATCAAAATTCTAGGGGCTGAGTTGGGTCATTTGTGTGCCGAAAAATAGGAATTTGTGCACCATTCTGCTTGTAAATCTCTGTTTAAGAAATGGGGACTTGTGGACAGAATGGAGCACAATCTCTATTATTAGGGGCAGAAATAGCATGAATTAACCTTACGGTGTGTTTCAGTAATATTACAAATATTATGGTGGTATTCGACTTACTTTTTTACTTGGAATGAACAGGTTTCTTCTTAGTTGTTCTTTGTACTTCAAATTCGGCTGCTTCTTTTCAGGAGAATGGTCTTCACTGCAATTGCAAAGGAAACAAATTAGTAATTTTGTTTGTATATAGCACTGTTTTTAATTTAGACATTGATTTTTTAATTGACATTGACCCTCAGCGCCTTCAGCAAAACCATGAAAACTATCTTATTCACATAAGATGCGTCGCACCAGTTCAATACATATCAAATGTTCTTAATGCATACGCTGGATAGTAATGACTAACTATACCAACCAAAATGTCTGTTCTATGCCTTGTGGAATTCTTAATGTACCACTGAATGCCACTATTCCTGTAACAAAGCTCTTGCAAGTAACAGCGCCTCAATGCCCATGGCCTGCTTGCGCGCTATATAAATATATATAAAACATAAATACATACATTTTCATGTTTTTGTACACGTATTGTTGTTTGATATTTGAACATACTGTGTGCATGCAATTTTGTTAGAGTATGTTAACTCTTTATATTGTACTTTAACATGTTAGTTCAACTTGTTTTGCAAATGTGTGTGTAAAAAGAAATTAAATAGCAGATAGGTTTGGAAGTGACAGTTGATTATAGGAGATGGAAAAAATGACAGTAAGTTCATTTTATAGATTATACAAGCTAAAAGTCAGTTAATCTGTTTATATGAATCTATAAGAATTGTACATGTAGTATAAAGAAAATATGCATACCTGTAGTTTGTGTTCATGCATGCATCTGCAAGTAGAGATCTTGGAGACTTGTACAGTATTTCTTGTAGAAGGTGCTTTCCAATGATATGACACTTGTACTCAGAGAGATTAACAGTACATTTTAAGTGCTGATCTATAATGATGTAGAGGTTTTGGATGTGATTGGTGGATGGTCGTGTGACTTCTTAGCTATATCCAATGAGGGAATAGCACAGAAAGTAAAATGAAAATGGTAGAAGGACTGTCCATGTTACGATATGTCCGCGGACATGGCGGTAGTCCGTGGACATCGTCTGTTACATCCGGGGATTTTGGGGTGGGGAGGCATGCAAATGAGAATGAGCAGACCAAGGGATTGGTCAGTAAAGTTTAGTGAATGTGTTGTGCCAGGAGAGAGTTTCTCAGAAACTCTTTTTGCTGAGAGAAGAACAGATAGCTATGGCTTTATGTTTCAGAAAACAGATTGTTTGGATTTTGGGAGACTCGTGGATAAATTGTTTGAAGGTGCATGCAGAAAGCTGTGGGGTAGCTGTAGATCTTGGATTTCCACATGTGGATTTGCACTGGCATGGAGTACGTGGAATGAAGTGGTTGGACTTGCTCCCTCTCTGTGCTACTTTGGAGACAGAGCAACATCCAGACATAATTATAATTCATTGTGGAGGGAACAGTTTAGGACATGTGTCTGGAATTTCTTTGCAATTTTCAATGAAAGAAGGACTTGGGAAGGTCATGGACATGTTTCCAAATTCTCAAGTAATTTTTCACGGATTGCGCAGAGACAAATGTGGCTTCGTTCTTCACCATTTGGTCCACAAATGGAGAAAGCAAGGCACAATGTCAATAAGGCTGTTTGTGCCTTTCTACGAGATTTTGGCATGTCCTCTTTTCACAATGAAAATATTATGTTTCCTAGCACATACATTTTTCGCAGAGATGGAGTCCATCTTACTTATGCTGGCAATCAGATTTTTCTGAGAAATGTACAAAATGCATTGCAACCTTTTTTGGAATTACAGCATCCATTTTGATTTTTCAAACCCAAACAAACACCACCAAAAGGCTCTTTTCAGAGCTGCCACTTCCTCTCAGACAAAACTACAATGGTTATGATAGGGCAGCACCCCAAAATTTTAGATGTTCGCGGACTTTCCGCGGACTTCTAAAAAATACACAGGGCCCTGCTTCATTTATTTTCACTTCTATTTTTAAACTGTGAAAGGCGGCTCTGAAAAGAGCCTTTTTTGTAAAAAAAAAAAAAATGTATACACAACAAACTAGGAGAGGAGGGAAAAGGAGGGTAAGGGGGGCACCAACCACGGGGATAAGAAAGGGTGGGTGGAGAGAGGAAGATGTAGAGTGGGTTTTACTTGGGTAGTGAGCAGATCTTATCGTGCTCTGAGACGAGAGCCTCAAAAGCACTTCGATGTCTCTCCACCTGCAGAGTACTGCGTCGCAGTACATACACACTACTGTGACCCTCGAAAGGTAAGGGTCATCAGTATTGTATATGGCCTGTGAGGCAGTTTGAGGAATACGCTGTCCCACAGGAGTGTTCCTTGTGGTGACAGGATCAGGAATGGAGGATGAAGTAGAGGAAGTCAACCTACTACGCTCCTCGCAATGTACAACCTTGCGAATGGCCCCAGTGTGGAATGACTTTAGGTGTCGCTTCATGGTAGTTGTCCCAAAGCTGTATGAACCAGCCCTCCCGCGACTGAGTACCATTTTGCACTCTTTGCAGGTGACTCGGTTTGCACGCACCTTAGGAACATTACCATGAATGGTAAATAACCGGCACACCCAAGACTCACGCAGAGTGCTGGTAGTAGGGAGTTCCTCTACCTCATTCTCGTCACCCTCTTCATCCTCCTCTGCATTCTCACTCCTGTTCCCCTCTTCAGGCCCTTGGGGAGGTGGTGGTGGTGCAGGGGGTGGGAGTGGTGCTGAGATGTAGCACCAGGTGGCAGTACTGCAGCCATGGATGCCATCAGGTTTCCGATAAAAATCTGGAAATTTGGCTGGAAAATTCACTGTGTTCTGTAAGATAGCCAGAAACACAATGAGAATGAGCTCTAGGTTGTGGCCTTTTATAGGGGTGCTTGAGCGTGGTTCCTGGAAATGCTCGCTGTCCGCGGACAGATCGAACACCAAAAAAAGGTTTAAAAAGTCCCAAAAAAATATATAGAAACTCAGGATTACTATGTGGGACTTGTGCTATGGTGAGTTATTATTGGAAAAAATTTTTGAATTTGGATTGCTTGAAAAGGTAGTTTTAAATTGTTCGGGGACACGAACAGTGTTCGCAGTCAGAACCCACGCTCAGCGTGGGTACGGTCATATGATAGCTTTGCGAACATGTCCGCGAAGGGAGCGGGTGTCCGCAGGACATCAAATGCAATGAAACTGATTTGCGCATGCGCGTTGGTGTTCTACGGACACTGTTCGGGTCATGAAACTAATTAAAAGTGCGTCACAAGTGAAACAAACCATTACGGACAGGTGTTTGTTCTTAGAACAGTTTTAACTTGCTTGCGAAAAATACGGACAGGTATAGAATCCTCAGGACACCCCATTTTGTTTATTTGCGAACATCCCAGACACTTGATGTGTTCTGAGAACAGTTTGAACATGCTTACAACAGCACAAACAGGTCTAGCGTCCTCAGGACACCCCGATTTTGTTTATTTACAAATATTATAGGACACCGTGTGTGTTCTTAGGACAGTTTCAGCTTGCCTCCGAACAATACGGACAAGTAAAGCATCCTTAGGACACCCCCATTTTGTTTATTTACGAATATTTCAGGATACTGCCTGTGTTCTTAGAACAGTTTCAACTCACCTATGAAGAATACGGACAGATCTAGCGTCCTCAGGACACCCCCATTTTGTTTATTTACGAACATTTCAGGTCACAGCATTTGTTCTTAGGACAGTTTCAGTTTGCCTCTGAACAATACGGACAGGCATAGCATCCTCAGGACACACCCATTTTGGTTATTTACGAACATTTCAGGACACCGCTTGTGTTCCTAGAACAGTTTCAACTCGCCTGTGAACATTACGGACAGGTCTAGCGTACTTAGGACACCCCCATTTTGTTTATTTACGACCATTTCAGGATACTGCCTGTGTTCTTAGAAACGTTTCAACTCACCAGCGAAGAATATGGACAGATCTAGCGTCCTCAGGACACCTCCATTTTGTTTATTGACAAACATTTCAGGACATCGCATGTTGTAGTTTGATTGCGGACATTCCGAATCACTAGCTCTGTTCTTAGAACAGTTTCAACTTGCATGCGAACATTACGGACAGATGTAGTGTCCTTAGGACGCTCGCATTTTAATTTCTTTACGGACATCCCAGACACCTGCGCTGTCCGCGGACACCTGAACTGCTTTTTAAAAAAAGACAAGAAATGAATTAGGACACAATATAATAATTTTACTTTATTTTATATGGATGTTAAATTTATGACAGAGAAGGTGAGGCGGAAACTGAAACAAAAACAGGAAAATTGGGGGTTTCAATAGGATTTTTATGAGGTGAAGAAGGGATGGAAGTCTCATCAAAACATTTTCGTTCATGGAGAGGGTTTGGGGATAATTGACTGGGATATGGTACATGTGGGACAATGGTATGTAGTTTGTTTCAAGTGATCCTCCACAAAGTTTTTTAAATTGTTAAAATTTGCCATGAATAGGTCCATTTTTTTCTTCTATGTGCTGAAGAGTCTTATCCAATACTTCTTTTTCTTTAGTATTTTCAATTTTTGTATGGTCTGTACAAAACAAAAGGAATATGTTAAATGTATGTAAAATAATATGTATTAATTGGTTTATATAGTAAAGTGTCTACCATTGGGTTCACTATCTTCAGACATTTCCTCACATGGGAAATGATCCTCTAGCCACTCCAGAGTACTAGACATTAATGTGAGAAAAAAAAATAATATCACTTTTTTTTGTGTCTAATACAGAAAGTTTACAAATGTATGAGTAAAATGCAGCACACTTACTAGCTTCTGGTAAGGTGTGTTCTTACTGGTCTGTAGATCTGCTATTGCTCTTAGTTGTGGAGTTTCTGTGAGGTAATCATGTTGGAAGACTATCTTTCCTCTTTTGGTATATTCCATTTTACAACATATTGTATTTAAATTAATGGTTTATGTGTTATATATATATATGGGTTACACTTCTTATTTATTACTACATGTAATGTGTATGTGTGCTGGTTTTTCAATTTGTAAAATGTTCATATGTTATGATATAGCAATTAAACATACCCCCCAGACTTTTTTGGTACTGGTGCTGTTGTCCGCATATGTATGCGGACATCAGAAGAGTTCGCGGACAACAAATTCAGTAGAGGGGGTTTAGTATGTTCTATGTTACTTGTACATAACGTCAGAGATATTATTGTTAAGTTGTGCTACTAAAAACCTATGAAATTCAGTACAAAAACGTTGTTAAAGGGACGTTATGGTTAAGTTGCGCTACTAAAAACCTATGAAATTCAGTAAAAAGACTTTGTTAAAGCGACGTTGTGGTTCCAAGTAAAACTGAAAAACCCTTGAAATTTGCCAGTTATGGTAAGCTAAGCAACCATAACTCGCACCACCACCGTGCATTGCTAAGACTAACACCCACAACATCAAAGATGACATCACAAATGTCATTGATGACATCACCGATGACATCACATGTCTGACTCGCTCTCTTTTCCTTTACTGACACATCAAGCCCACATGGTTTTCTTCAGTAACAGTCAGGAGCTAAAAATTGTAAACAGACTATATTTGTAGACTTATCCTTCAAGTATGTTCTTATAGTAATTCCCTTAGTGTCCAGTCATATCATATGAAACATATACATAGGGGAAGACACAAGCTTGAAAGACAGCAATCATTTCTCTGCATGAAGATAATCAGTAGAGTTATCAGTACTTTCTGATAGTTCTGTTGTTTTTTTTATTACTGTACTTTCCCTGTATATGCTCATATTTGTATACATTGTACTCACACCACTTTCCTTAGGGTCCAATCACATCATGGAATACATATCCATAGGGTAAATAGCAGCTTTCAAACAGAGCAATCATTTATTTGCATAAAGATAATCAGTTAGGTTATGAATTGTTTCTGCTACTACTTCTGCTTTTTTGCTTACTTCACTTTCCCTGTATATACCCATATTTGTATGTGTTCTTGTCTCTTTGTGTTTTGTTTGTAATAATGCAATTATGTAATACATGGGTTTTGTTAGCTAGTTATTACATATTTCACAGTACGCAAAACTCTAATAAGAAAACAGTTATCATTTAATTATTCAACATATCAACATTATGAATATTGTACCTTCATCATATATGCTGCACACAATGCCTATGTTTCTGCATGAGTAGCTTAGTATACTAAGATAGAACTTCATAATAGAATGTTATTTATATCAATGCATTGCTTAATACACTAATTAGCTCATGATATTTATTCCAATGATCCTTGACAGTTTTTTCTCAACATTATAATAAGAATCCCTTGTACACACATTTCATGAAAAGTAAATACACATGTGATGTCATCAGTGATATATATATGTATATATATATATGTATATATATATATATATATATATATATATATATATATATATATATATATATATATATATATATATATATATATATAATAAAGAAGGAAACACCAGGCCCTTTGCATGGAGGACTACATAAAAAAAATCCTCAGATGAACAAAATGTGTCTGTGAGTTAGTACCAAATAGAAAATCCACACAAGATTGAATACATAATGTAATGTTACATGTGTCACTCTTTATGGCCAGTTAACCAAGAATGCATTCTGTGATGGTCTTAACCGACTTTTATTGGTAACTACCAACCAGTGCAGACTCACAACATCATCTACCAACCATATAGATCACAAACAGTGTATGCTGTGTTTGCTTGCACTCATCATTGCTTTCTCTCACCTGGTGTGCCCAAATGGCACCACACCCTCAATTCTACCATATTCAGCCAGAGGCTGTGCTATTAGTGGTGGTAAAGTGGCACCAGGTTGATGACGTCACTGGTTCAGGCTGTTGTGGGCCAGACATGGGGGATCAGGGTATTGGTTAGGTTGGCCCAGAGTCAGGGTTGAGGCGATTTCCCAGAACACGACTGTCAATGAGATAAAGTGTCCTCTAAAAACTCCCCTGTTTCCACTGCTACTGCAGCCGAAGACAACTCTACCACCTACATCATTGTTGCATGCGTGCCCTTTGCACACAGCATTGCCTGACAGCCTAAAGGGGTTTTACATTGAGGAGGTGCACAAAGCACACTTAATAGGTTACCCTAATGAGCTGCCTTCTAAAAGAGGTTGTCTATTATGCTTCCACCCTATTCCTGACAGTCACACCCTCTGGTGAGGTAAAATACATAAATCACTAGATAGCGGTGGTGTTATAGGAGGTGATGGTTCTAACATGACTTCACCATTTTGAGTAAATCCTGAGCCCTCCTGCCCCTTTTGCAATCACAGGCAATGATGCAGTGGCCTCAGTCTCCTAAAACATCTGCAGTGGCACTATCCCTTGCTCCCCCAACCCATGATCTTTGGTCTCCTGCAGCTCACCCCCCCCTTTGTTACCTGTCCAACTGCATTGATGTGGCTAGCTCCCACCACTGCTCTGGGAGCACATATTCCCATCATTGTGCTCACCCTCCTTCTGCAGGGACTCAATGAGTGATTCCCTGTACCACAACCTGCTACAAATTGTTATCCCCATCCTCCTCCTCCTCCTCCTCCTCCTCCTTCTCCTCCTCTTCCTCCACCTACTCCTCCTAAGGCTTTGTCTCCCATTTCTCATGTTCCATCAGAACCGCCTCCGGATTGGTAGCCACATCATCCTCCTACTTACCTATTGTCAGCCCCTCCACAACCAATATCCCCTCTTCCTCAGTCATCATCTGCCCTTCCCCAAACATCATCTCCTCATCCTTAACTACTCTCTCCATTCCTCAGCCACTGTCTACCCCTTTGCAACCACTGGCTGCTCCAGCTGGCTGACTTAATAAACATCTGACACAGAGGTTGAGGTTTAGTCAAGTAGTCTTCTACCCTTATTCATGCTCAAAATAAAAGGATGTGTTGCCTAAGGTCCCATTTTGCATAGCACAATCAATTATGCCTGAGGTGATTAATGTGCCTAATGCAACAAATGGAAAAACACATTCTCACAAGACTTGCATGTTAGGATTCTCAAAACACAGGAGGAGGGAATGTGACTTAGCACATCACAGGAAGACTTTTCAGGTTCACATACAAAGTAGTCTCTATAAAAAAAGGAAAGGGCATTTTTTTTTTTTTTTAAAGGGAGGATGGTAATAATGGAATATCAGAGAAGACGCCTATGAATACACAAACAGACAACAGGTTATAAAAAAGGGATCAAGGAACATCAACAAAACTGCTGACAAAAACAAACTCCAAAACAATCTAATGTGTGCTTTACTTACTAACAGCATGGCACAATGCTTCCAGAAACACCAATTTACGAGTCGGTTCTATCCAAAACCCAACTATTCATTCAAACAAAATACATTCAGGAAGCAGGCTGCAAGCTGGTCGTTTTAATGGATTGCAAACCTGTTTTGAATAGTTTATGGCTTTTGATCGGCTGGGTGAAATCCACTTCTGAATCTTTTTTTTTATTGGTTTTATTTGTTACGTGCCTTAGGTTAAACTATTTGTAAACCGTTACACAGTAGAATAAACATAGTAATGACAATTAATATTATCATTCAGACTTGCACATTAATAACCATAGTATATCATACATACAGCATATGATAAAACCATATAGCAATAACAAATTCATGGTAGTGTTCCCTAAAATGACATCTAAAAAACAGAACATTTAGCCTAATAATTGCTATTTCCCTCTCCTATACAAAATGAATCAACTATTATTTTACATCATAGAAGAAACCCTTACTAAACAGGTTGTAGTCATCGCATACTTAAGATTCCATTACTCTCTTCCAAATGTACTAGGCAGTCACTGTGATGACTAAAGATCTCGATGAGAACATCACAGCCCAGAATTGATCATGGGACATATGTGTAATATCACTTGCGATGTTAACATAGCCCTTCAAATAATTTTGACAAAGAGCAGGGCAGCCTGTCAACAGATTTCTAGAGTTTTCAATCTCCCTCAAATAATAGCAACATTTCCTTTCCCCTATGGGAGTACCAATCCAAGCACTTGCGTATTCGTGGCAAGGTAGAATGTTAAACCTCAAGTGTGTTAAAAATCGTTTGAGATCACTGCCGCAAAATTTCATGAGGTAATCACAAGAAGGCCCCTGGATGAAGCCCTTGGTAACATATTGTTTGTAATGTTTTTTTGTACCCAAGTGTTCCAGATTCCTTGCTCTGTTCCAATCTCTTGCTTTAATTTTTTGTTTTTTTAAAGAAATGTGTCATTAATTCTTGTTGTTCAAATGGAGAGTTCAGACAAAATGTCTGCAAGAGAACTTCTGAAGGTTAGACAGTGTTATTCAGTGCAAAATTACACATATGTATTAACAAAATCTCTCGCAATCGGATACATTAATGAATTATCAGAGGTTTCAGTGCTCTTGATTTTAATATGCCATTTGCATTTTTGAATTTTCAGTAGAGTTTTAAGTGAGGCAAGACCCAGCTCAAATCTAATATCTTGAATGGGGAGAGAGTGCAGAGGTTTTACCATAGTTCTCCATAGTACACCCTCAAGTTTTCCCCGTCACTGTAGATATTTCTCTGCTACCAATTCAAGACCGTACAATATGCTGTGAATTATCCACCCCGCCATGCCAAGAATGTTCTGATAACATTCCATGTACTTGTAATCTTGCTAGACAATACTTTTCCTTTGGATAAAAGGGTAGGGTGTGTGTGAATAGGCATCCCGAGATATGAGTAGAAAGGAACTACCTTTAGAGGAACCTTGTTAATTTTCCAGCAGAGCTTCGAAGTACTTTTTTCAGATGCTACAATGATCACCACTTTTTTATTGTGTTATTGATGGTTATGTTGTTCTTAGTGGCATAGGTGAATAAGGCAGAATGCTGCAAACCAATGGATATTTGGTCTAAGCTGAATATTAACCATCCCAAACTGTTGTGGGAAGCTGTGAGCATCATTTAGGCTGTGTCCAAGCTGGCCAGGTAATGATTGAATAGTTCTGGGGCCAGGATGCAGGCCTGCCTCAGAACTCTATTATTCTGGCTGGGACCCATCAACAAGCTCTCAGAATTTGTACATACCACTACCGTGGTGTCAGAGTGCCAGGCTTTTATAAAATGCAAAAGATAGGGGAACATTCCTCAGTTCTGTAGTTTGCCCCAGAGTTTGGCCCAATCTACATTATCAGATGCAGCAGGGTAGTCTATATAACACAGATATAGTTTTCTCCCCACAAAAGTCCTAGCATTAGCGATACGATATTGCAGTGTTAGGATATTGTCGAGTGTACTAAAACTGGGTCTTAATCCTGTTAGTTGGCAAGATAATAGTTGTTTTCTGTAAGCCAACCATTAATTTGGCTTAGTAATAGAGTGGAATTATACTTTGAAGTGGAATTATACTTGAAATGGAATCGATCATAGCCAGCGGGTGATCATTTGTTGCCTCTGTTCTATCCCCCCTCTTAAAGCCATGGACCGGTATCGATTTGTGCCAATTATCAGGAATGTGTTCCTCTTCCCAAATAAGTGTAAATAATCTTAGCAGAATCAGGGCCCAGCAGTGAGTATTACCTCTTATGACAGTGTTGTGTATCCCGTCAGGAGGGTTTTAATTTTGTGATGATTTTGGTGATGTCTTCCAGATCAAACAGGAATTTACTTCTGTGGCCTCCTGCTACTACTCCCTCACTGATGTGGGTATCTAGAGACTCCTCATAGAAGGTTACACCTAACACATTTCTTCCATATCATTACATAAATACATTAATAAATAGGGTTTGGTTCATTCTCAGACAGGTATTGTAAGTAAAGATGCCAACATTTCTTGTCATTACACCTGAGTATGCTAAACAACATTCTTCAATTGGCATTCCCTATATCATGCCTATATGTGGAAACAATCTTTATGCTTTGTTCTAAATTTCAAGAGAATCTCCATTTTCTTTTAAACAGAGTAGGGATGCTAATCTTGTCACTCTGCGTGCTTCCCCTCTATAGCTTTTCTTCCTTTCTTGAATAACAATCATTTATGTTAACATGGCACCTCCCATTAGGTGCAATAACTATAGTTTTCACTGCACATTCTACCAGGGTGTTTATGCTTTCCAATATTTCTGTATTGCCCATACAATTCAGATTGGATACAAGTGACTAATTACATCTTTTCATACCTCGATCTGTCCGCCTGATCCTATCCACCCCCAGGGAAACCTGAAGGTTTGTGTTGCTCCAAACGCAAGTAGATTTTCTTCTCTTGCCTATACTTCATTTCAAAAGCTTATGATCGCTAAGATTAGTTGGAATCTGAGTTAATGTATTTGTATATTTCCTTGCATTAACACTGGCAAATATATAGTCTACCCGGGAGTATGCATTTCTGCTCGACCAAGTATCTCAATTATCACCAGCTTCAGGGAATTGAGGGTTAAAATAATTTTAACCTAGATCACACAAACATTCAACCATTTGCTTCCATTTTTTTCTTTGGTTCTTTGGAAGATACCCCATTGGAGTGTCCTCTTTTCATTCAGAGGTATGTTCTCCAAGCGATCATCTTCGAATGTCTCTCCTTCCATATCTTTATTCACTTGGTGTCAGTAGGAATTGAAGTCCCTGACTATAACAATACCCTCTTTTGGGAAGTGATCGGTCCAGCATTCAATCGTTCTTTCGATAAATATCAATGATGTCAGTATTAGTCCCTCCTTGAGGGATCATATAGCTAATGACCACTATAACTCCCATGTGGGCCAAGACCTTGATATGAGCAAATAAGAGGTCTGGAGAGATGCCACACATATTATATTCACAGGCCGAAAGATTGGATTTCACTCCAATACATAACCGTCCTGAAGGGCGTTCATCCCCGGTAATTACACGGCCCGCGGTAGCGGCCGTGTAGTTATGGTTAAGTTGCTAAATTCATAGGAAGAGCACTTTCTGGTGACTTATAACTAAGCTCCCCATAGTTTGGTGAGGTTTAGTGGGGGGCAAATTTCTAGGGGGTCCCCCATGTTTTTTCCCCCTAGAGTGAATGAGGAAAAAGTTTGCGTACGGCTGCAGGCCGAACAGCTGAATTAATTTTCGAGAAAATTTGTGGCAGGAGTGGGGGCTTGGGTCAGAAAGCATGCTTTTGTGTGTTTTGTGGAAATCCGACTTTTTTTTTTAAAGCACTGAAATGTACGTCATCAAAAAATTAGTGATATATATATCCCATTTCCATGTTCGCTCCACAGACCGCAGTGCCAGTGGCCTGCGGTACACTCTGATGTCGGTGAATGTTGGACGTGGCCGTTGGTTGGCTGGAGGGAAGCATGCTGTGCATCAAAGTTTTTGCAAAATGCTGCCATGGTGTATCGGAGGACAGTACAGTGGTGGAAAAGTGTGGAAAATGGACAGTACGGAACAGATGGGGGAGTGAAAAGTGGATAATGTGAAATATGTGTGTATGTGGAAGAAAAAGGAGGAATGCATGTAGAGTTTGCGTGTACTGTCTGAACTGGCGGGTACCTACACAGGCTTTGTGTGGTGATTGGAGGCAGGTGCCGCAACAGCCACATATATTGTGCCGCCACTTTTTGCAGACATCTATTTCGATGGAGAGTGGTGGCAGGTATATTTTAGAAGGGGAATGTTTCGTAAATGACATAGGTTGGGAGGTAGCGTAGGTGAGTGTGCTATGCGGATGGAATGCTGTAGTTGCCGACATGGTGGTATGCATGGGTTAAGGAACTTTCGTTGGGTTAGTGGAAGGATTACAATATTGGCTACATGTAGTAAGGACGTAGACAGTAGGGCATGGAGTGAAGAGCATAGGCTTTTACTACCCACCACACTAACGCAAGTGTGGGTGTCCATCCGGTGCAGGGTAATGCATTTCGGAACGTGCAGCAGTTACAGGCTGGTGAATGGATGGTGCCATTATGTAGAAGTGAGACTGTTGAAGGCGTAGACTGTTGGGTGCATGGCCGATGGTCATAGGCCGTAGGCCATGCACTCAAGAGGCTAGAACTTTAGGACACACACAGCACTAATGAATTTCGAAATGTGCAGTGGTTACAAGCTGGTGAATGGATGGTGCCATTATGTAGAAGTGAGACTATTGAAGGCGTAGACTGATGGGTGCATGGGCAAAGGAAGCAGGCCGTAGGGCGCACACTCAAGAGGCTACAACTTTAGGACAGAGACGTTGCTAATGAATTTTGCAATGTGCAGTACCTAGAGGGTGGTGACCTGTTAAAAAAAGGGTGTGCAGCGCATTTGAAACACAGTCATTACAAGATGGTGAATGGATAGTGCCATTACGTAGAAGTGAGACGGTTGAAGGGATAGACTGTTGGGTGCATGGCTGAAGCCCGTAGGCCATACACTCAAGAGGCTAGAACTTTACGACAAATACAGTACTAATGCATTATAATTATAATTAGAATCGTTCTTTTAGAACACCCTTAATACCGGAGACCGGTTTGTAAACACAAAACCAGGATTTGATCCTGTGTTGCTAGGCATGTCTTGCTTCCAAGACAAACACGTTGCCCCTGCTCTATCCTCCTGTAGATCTAGCAAATCATTGAATAACATTACAACCATCTAAAACAAGATTACTGCACAAGCACATTTCCTTTAAAGCAAAGATATCAGTGTCAGAGAACAGAGCTCTCCCCTCTAAGCTGAGGAAGGAGCGATAGCCTCTGGAGTTCCAGGAAATCAGGGTTTTACATTTAAGATGTTCTGTATATCATTAATCTTGATAGTGGCATTTTCTGTGTGCAAACCTCTTCATGCCTATTCATACTGTTTGGTTTGTCAATAACCGTGTATGCATACAGTTGACTAGGTTTTATCAGTGATCTAGTTAGGATTAATGGGCCTGTCTTTCTCAGGAGCTTTCATATCACAATTACCTCTTTCAAAAGCTCATGTTTTACATATGATGATGTCAAAGCCATGTTATAACAAAGGTGCTGCTGACAAAACCACCAATCCAGTAATAATAGAGGAAACACATTCTTTGATTACCCAAGTGTCCTTGCTATAGAGGTCCAGTAATTCTATAGATGTGATATTGATGATCTGATACCCCTTAATTGTGGAACATAGTGTAATAAGTCTAACACCCTATGGCGGTTAAATGGCGGTTAAGTAAAGGCAGAGAATATTCCACAATTTTTATTAACTTTCAAAGCTGCAGATCTTTCTATGTAGCCAAATTTGGCACAGTGGCTCCCAGATTTTAAGATCGGGGGGATGCTGGATCTCAGTGCATGTATATTCAATTTCTCCCATAGAGTTATGCGCCTTCTCTCCTGTAACCACTCTTCGATTAGTCGGGGCGTTCCCATTGCTGTTAACTATCATGGGTGTTTTTTTATAGATGGCATCATTTGAAAATTAATTGCTAGCCGCTGTCTCAACAGTGGTGCATTTAGGTTCTTATTGAGACATTGGTCTAAGTGTCCACTTAATATCGGGTCATGTAAAGGTTTAACAGGTAACTTAGTGAGACTAATTGGTGGTGCTATTGTAACATATATTAAAAATATTGAAACATATTTGTTTCCTATGAAAAATAAAAACATATAAAGGCTGATTCATGGAATTAATGTGCGCTGACATTTTCAACGCAAGCGTGCGAAAGCGTGCGAATCGCAGTGCCAGTACGAAAATCTCAGCGAAACCCGCGCACAGCGATTCATGGAAGTCTGTGCGAGTGGAAATCCCAGGAAGTGCGCCAAATTTCTGCGTGGCGCACGCTGGCGCACACGTCTCCAAACAGCGTGCGCTAAGCGCACAACGAAATCGCACATAGCGCGGCGCACACAACAAAAGTAGGAGGAACAGGAGGCGTGACATGCGGAATGGGGAACAACTCGTGAAAATGTGGGCGTCACGGGGGAAGTATAGGAGGCAAGTGCGTGGAACGCCCACACGCACGTTCAAAACACGTATTCATGGAATCGAACAGGGCTAAGGCGTGCGCCAAAAAAGACGCGCTAATCAGGAAACACGTACGCCAGCAGGAAGCAGGCGTACGTGGTCCCGCGCAGCATAAAAGTGTGCGCAAACAACAAACAAGCACAGATGCCAGGATGAATATACCGTTGCTAGCAGCAGTGGTCGTGGGATACCACAGGAGGAGGAGGAGGATAGTCAGGCCCAGAATTTTTACACCCAGAACCAGTCTTTTTGGGATGCCTGATGACCAGGTGTATGGGAGGTACAGATTTCCACCTGACATAATACTCGACCTGGTCAGTGAGTGGGAGGATGACCTCACATCACCCACCCTGTGCTCCCAAGCACTCAGCCCCCTGCATACGGTCCTCAATGTACTGCACTTCTTGGCCACTGGATCATTTCAACAGACAACTGCTACAGTGGGGGGGGGGGGTGTCACAGGCAACGCAGTCACGTTGCCTACACCAGGTCTTGGCCATCATGACTGCACACCCATCAGTCCGCAGGCACATATACCTGCCCAGAACACCTGCAGAAAGGCAGGCTGTTGTCCAGGATTTTTACGGGGTGGCACACTTCCCAAAGTGCTAGGTGCCATTGACTGCACCCATGTGGCTCTACGTCCCCCCAGGGCATCAGAGCACATCTATAGAAACCGCAAGCACTGGCATTCCATTCACGTCCAGGTAGTATGTGATGCCAAGGGAATCATCACATCAGTATATGCCAACTATCCAGGCTCCACCCACGACAGTTTCATTTACAGAATGTCAACCCTAAACCGGGACTTAGAAGCTGGGCGGCATGGCGATACATGGCTGCTCGGTGAGTATAAATGCCACAGCACATGCATGCATGTCAGATACTGTGTAATGTCACAACCCCACTAATGATACCCATCCCCACCTCCCCAGGGGACAGTGCCTACCCTCTGAGCACCCACATGATGACGCCAATTCGGAACCCCACCACGCCACCCGAGGTAAGATACAACACAGCCCACATTGCAACCCGGGGCATAGTGGAGCGCACATTCAGAGTGCTCAAGTCACGCTTTCGCTCCCTTGACCGTTCTGGTGGGGAGCTGTTATACGCTCCCCCAGTAGTGTGCAGGATCATAGTGGCAGCATGTGTCCTGCATAATGTTGCAACACGCCGGGGCCTGCCCGTGGACATGCTGGTGCCCCCACATCCCCAACCACATGCACGCCTGCTGCACATGGGAGGGGAAAGGGCACGGGGTGAGGCAGCCCATACGCAGCTGGTCGCTAATTACTTCACCTAAAATCACACCCCTGTGGAGTGCACACAGCCCTGGCACATACCAGCTGACAATCAATGAAGATGACATAAGGGACAGTCAAGTGTCGCAACCATACCAGCCTGAGATTGGTCACCTGGAAGTGTTACATTGTGTGCATCCCTACCTACACAAACACCACCAATGCTGTGTCATCAAAAGACACACTTCTATGCTGCAAAAATCATTTCCCCCTTGCAAAATACAACATGACAACAGTGCCATGTCACCCAACCCCTCCCCAGCACCGCCACCCAACACACCATGGCATGTCATGCTATGTGAGAGCAAACAAAGCAATCCCCAAAACATGACACAAGTGTCAAAGTACAGTGTCCCTAATGGAAACTGCCCACACACAATATGCTCCCAGTAATGTAGAACTAACAACACTCATGACCAAATACTTACCAACAATACAATGCAGCTACACAACCTCAAACATAGCATAAACATGACAGTACTAAGTTAAAGTAGTGGTAGTCTTACAACCTGATCATGCCAGCACATCGGCCACTTCCAACTGTACAGTGCTGCTGCCACGCAAATGTCCAAGTGGCCTGCTTACAACATGAACTCCATCTCCAAAGTATATGGCCTTGTGAAGACATAGGGAATTAACCTGAAAATTAGGTGAAAGACATGGATGCACAAGCACATAGCAATACAACATGCAGTGTACAATTGAACAACAATATCCACTAGGAATGTATACACAGTATTGACTACAGACTGCCCACACAGCTCATGGGAGTCCTACGTCACAGTGTAAGTCAATGTCACTTGGGCACACCCTTTGCAAGCCCATGGAAAAGGGAAGCAGGAGGGGTGTGTGTCTCACGAACCCAAGCATCTAACCCAAACTCAGGACAAGCCTGCATGTGCCCAGCCGGAATACAGTGGATGCCCACGGGAGCCACACAAGGCAACACACTGTAAAAAACAAAAACAAAATCAAAAATCAAAAATCAATAATAAAAAATCAAAAATCAAAAACCAAAAATGGCCATGTGGGGGCCAGGGAGGGGGCACCCAGGAGGTCCGAGGACAGGGTGCACACCAACACCCACCTGTGTGGATGTTGGAAAAAAAACACCTCCATGGGCTCATGGCCTGCACGACTATGCCAATGTGGAAGAACTGCTGCTGTCGATCTCATCACCCTCTGCTGCTACCACAGGAAGTGGTGCTGCCACAGGAGGTGGTGGTGCTATGGGAGGCAGCCCACGCAAAGCCCTGGTATGGTCCTCCATGGCAGCAAGCATGCGGGTGTGGAAGGTCTCGTTCTGGAGGATTATAGTGCGGAGATCCCCATGCAGCACCTGACGATGAGTTGCCTGCATCTCAGCTGAGAGCAAACGTGTGAGCCGCTCCAGCTGCTGTTCTGTCCTCAAGTTAGTGGAAGCCTCAAGGTCAACAAGAGTCTCCCTGAGGTGATGGAGTTCTACCCTCAGGGCTTCCCTGTGGCCCTGGGACTCTATTGATATCGATTGGCGTAGAGTCTCCAGTGCCGCCCGTCTGTCCCTGTTGGACGCCAACATGTCCTCCCTGTGTGAGTGGCAAATAGAGTCTGTTGCCTGCTGTAGTTGCTCCATCTGCCTTTCAGGGGGGACAATGGAAGTGGCCACCCTCTCCATTGCTTGAGCCATCATCTCAACTGATGCTGCCTGTTGGGTTGCCATACCGTAAATGGATTGTTCCCATGCGGTATTGCCTGGTGGCATACGGCCACCGCGTCGGCGGGCACCACACCTGTTTGGGGCAAGGCGATCTGCGCCTTGCTGTGCCTGCACTGCCTGAGGCTGCAGGACTGCATTCCCCCTCTGATCTGCTGGCCCAGGAACAGGATCAGATGTTGTGGAGTGTGACCCTGCATCCGTAACCGCCAAAGGCGGACTTACCAACACTGACATCCGGGGTTGGACAGAACAGAATCCCTGCCAGAAACACTTACCTGCGACGCCACATAGGTCTCATCATCCAAATCAGCACCTGAATAGAGGTCTGGGGAGGTGCACCCAGAGGCACCCCTCGACAGAATGGTCTGCAGCAAGATTGGATTCTCACCCACCACCACACCACGTCCCCCACTAGTGCCCGTTCGTGACTGAGATTCCTCCTGGGTCTGCACCATCTCCTCAACCTCAACAGCATCAAGTGCGTCATCCCCTGCAAAAACATGAAAGACAAAAAATGGAAACAGGCATTAGCACCATAGCACACAAATAGGCCTGACAAACTACAGAACCAGTACATGATTTACACATGTCCCACATGGAAGGGGAGGCAAAAGTCTGACACTGATGACACCAAGATGGAAGGGCAACACATTTGCTGCATGCTGGGTAGCACTGCCATCACACATTGGCCTGTGAGTGGCATGTCCAATACACATACATGACACATGCCATCACACAGATGGCATGTACCATAGCCATGGTACATTCCACAAGTACACCCATATGTCAGTGAATGAATACTGTCAGCCATCCATGTGAGATGGACATGATGACATCAAACATGCTACATAGAGTGACAAAATAGGCATGTGCCACACACTGCAACACATCCAGTGTACAGAAATACAGTGATTGCAGGCCGATGTACACATCAATGGTTGGTCACTTCAACATGACAGGAAAGAACTATCATGTTCCACATTCAAACAGGCCCCAAAAATTCCTGTTTTCAGGCCAATACTCAATTAGCCGGAATGGTCAAATCATTCATCTAACAAGGTAACACATGTGGGCCAATGTGGGGTTCATCAATGACAGAAGCATGTCACAATTGTCACTTTGCTCCAATGGAATCACGTGCACCCTTTCCTCGAATTACACGGTGACATGCAAGAATTTCACGTGCCAAAACACTCCGTATCAAGCTGGCCACGCGAAAACACACGGAAGACCACGCTCCTGCCCTGAAGGCCGAATTACTGCCCCCCAGAGACCCGAGCACGCTCCCACCTGCCATCTGCTGCTGCCTGACTGCCTGCTGCCCACATGCCCTGCCATTTGCTGCCTGCAAGTCAGCCAGGGGTGTAGTTGCTGTGACCACCCCTGCTGGAACCGAAGACTCCTGACTGGGATTCCATCGCTCCACAGCCCAGCCCCAGGACCCAGTTGCCCACCCACTCCTGCCTCTGGGGTTGCCATGTGCAGCACTACTCCATCTGGCAGCACTGGAAACCCCCAGCCAGAGAGGCGGAGGGCCACCAGCTTCAGTGCCACCGAAGTTGGTGTCCTGGTGGAGCAAGTCCTGGGGCAATATGATGCCCTCTTTGGAAGTTCGCGCGCCGACAAGGAAGGACGGACCAGGATCTGGATGGACATCGTGACTGCCATCAATGCAGAGGGGGTGGCAGTCCGCGACTTACAACATGTCAAGAAGCGCGGGGAGGACTTCAGGTCCAGGAACCTAAACACGGCCCGGCGCCTCGCTAAGGCAGCAGATGCCAAGGGGCGCCGGGGCCAGCTGTCAGACCATCAAATGAGGGTCCTGGAACGCATATGCCCAGCACTCTACGTCCAGATCCTTGAGAGGCAGACCCATCTGGAGTCGAGCGGTAAGTGTACATGCATGTTGATGGTATGCTGTGCGTGTCGTGTTGTGCCAGTAGTTTGCAGGTTGCACATGTGTTTATGTAGGGCCATGTAGGGATGTGTATGAACATGGGCGTGTGGCTGCTACATGTGAGTCCTCTCAGGTGTGAGACACATTGATGCTGTATGTGTTGGTGAGCATGCTGGGCATATGCAGGTGTGGGAGCACACAGGTTTCAATCTCTCCGTATGTACATTGGCATGGTTGTGGCACGGATGGTGGTTCATAATTCATGTATCTGCACTGTGTACATGTACATGTATGTGTATTTCACAAGTGTGCAAATGTGATGCATCATGGATGCACGTGACACTGATATGGACAAGGATGAATGGCAGATGTAACATGTATGGTGATCTCTTCACAGAAACAGTTGCAGGAGATGTAGACATGCATGTAAGTGTGGTGGCGTGTGTGCATGTCTAGTGCACTCCCTGTGTTTCATGTGATGTCTGGCTCACCTTTGGCTGCTCATGCTGTTGTATGTGTATGGATGTTGCTGGCCGTTGTGATATGGCTGTGGAATAGCTCATGTGTGTGACGTGAAATGACATGTCTGTTGGGGATTGCGATGCCATGTCTAAAGTTTGACACTGCCACTCATGTGGAACTGTCATGTGTGTATCAGTCCATTGTACAGTGCCCTGATGCCTGTCTCCTATCTCTCCTTGTCTGCAGCGTCAACTGATGAAGAGGGCGGAGAGTGTGCTGTGGAGCAGAGCAGCAGAGATCGCACCGCCAGCCGGAGACGCAAGGCCCGGCTCCCCTCCCAGGTTGTCATCTCGTCGGGGAGTGAGGAGTCCGATGCCGCGTCCCAGGCTGAAGGGGCAGCTGAGACCCCACAGGGTCCGACGGAGGAAGATGGCACAGAGTCATCCAGGTTGGTGGGGGGTTTGGTGGAGGAGGAGGAGGCCATGCAAGGGACAGAAACGGGGTCTGGACGTGGGGATTCCACTGGTGCTAGTGGTGCAGTGCAGGGACAGGAGGCAGCACAGGCCACCGCGGAGGTGCCTGTGTGTAAACCTGTCCCAGATCCTGTGACTGCATCATCCCGCACCAGCAGGGATGCCTATGTCCAGACCCTTTTTCAGGGACGGGATCCACTTACAACAACTGGCCTTCCTCTCCCTGCGGACGTGGCTATCCGGGACCGGGTTGAGCCTGTCCTGGGTGGGGTGGCATTGCGTCAACGGGCCGTGCGAGCTGACCTGCAGTCTTTTCATGAGGAGACTGCACGTCTTCTCGGATGGCTCGTTGACCGCGTTGACCTACTGGGACAGCTCACCAGGGCTGGATTCCTCTGTTTTCTGGGCCTTTTTCCGACCCCCTCCTCAACTGAACCCCCTATGCCCCAGTCGTCCTCCATGCCATCTTCCCACCCATGTATCACCTGGGTACCCTGTGGAGCTGCCTCTGACCCTGCGGCTAGGCTGGTGCAGGACACATCCCTGCCACAGTCGGGAGTCGGACATCCAGCATAGGTGGCCAGCTCAACAACTGTACCCCAGCCGGAGGAGGATGTGCAGGCAGCAAGAGCCAGGGCACAGGCAGAGGCAGCAGCAACAAGGTGGGAGCCATCATGGCTCGGGGACTTTGACATCGGAGGGGCAGGCATCGACCAGAGGGCAGGAGGAACCAGGACTGGAAGTGTCTTCCATGTGACAGCGGTTAGGCCATGCTATAGATGCGGAGCGGCAGCGGGCAGAAGAGGCACGGCTCACGATGGTCAGGGCGGAGAACTCCATGCGGAGGGCCCTGAGGTGGGCCGAGTGCCTCGAGGCAATTCGCAGGGAGTTGGAGGAGAACATGTTGTTGTCCCTGCGAACCCTCTGGGCCATGGAAGAGGACCACCTCCAGGACATTGAGCAGGAGTTTGATGATGCCCTGGCCCGGGACATCCAAAAGTGAGCCGTCGGACTAGCTTGCTGCCCTTGTAAATAGTTTTTAGAGTTAGGTTTCCTTAATGTTTTCCTTTTATTTGTGGTCAATGGACAATGCCACCCAAATTTGTATATAGTCATATTTTTAGGTAGGTAGGTAGGTAGGTTTCATTTGTTTGGTTGGGATCATGGACCCTTTACATCCTTGGACAATGGATTGTATATAGTTTCATCATGTATCCTTTTTTTTTTTTTTGCATTATGGACATGGAGCAATGGAATTTTTTTTCCCAGACAATGGATTGTAAATAGTTTGACTATGGATTGATTTTTCTCTTTTTTTTTGGTTATGAACATGAAGCAATGGATTTCTTTTTTTTTTTACATTTCCTTTGGATTTGCGTTGTTGGAGCTGACTATGGACTGTTTTTTGTTTTATTCATATGGATTGGTTATCATTTTCATTCAATCATCATTTTCACATGCTTTTCATTTCATGTTTCATATTTTGGTATGCTTTCATTTCATTTTTGATTTCATGTACATAATACATTTTCATTTTTTAGTTCCATGTGTGGGATTCGCTCATTGGCTTGATGCATGTGAAAATGTGGGTTTACACAAGCAATGCCAACCAGTGTATGTGTGTGACGGACATGTGTTGATGTACATAGTTTTGACTTTTGGTTTGTGTCATGAGATCAGCATTTCACTGCTGGGGGGTGGGGGTGCAAGGGGACATGAGTGGGACATGAGTGGGGGCCTGCTGGCAGGTCTCCTGCACGGCTGTGGGGTGGGGGTGCAAGGGGACATGAGTGGGACATGAGTGGGGGCCTGCTGGCAGGTGCCCTGCACTGCTGGGGGGTGGGGGTGCAGGGGGACATGAGTGGGACATGAGTGGGGGCCTGCTGGCAGGTGCCCTGCACTGCTGGGGGGTGGGGGTGCAGGGGGACATGAGTGGGACATAAGTGGGGGCCTGCTGGCAGGTGCCCTGCACTGCTGGGGGGTGGGGGTGCAGGGGGACGTGAGTGGGACATGAGTGGGGGCCTGCTGGCAGGTGCCCTGCACTGCTGGGGGGTGGGGGTGCAGGGGGACATGGGCGGGACATAAGTGGGGGCCTTTCTGGCAGGTGCCCTGCACTGCTGGGGCATGGGGGTGCAGGGGGTCATGCGTTGTTGATCAATAGTGCAAGGTGACATATGGCTTGGCTGGGGGGCATACCCATGGTGGATGGGCTGCCTGCGGGACATGACCAGGGGTGCAGGGTAGTCCCCTGTTGTGTGGGCTGCCTGCAGGGTCCTTGGAGGGTATAGAGGGAACACCAGGGTGGATCCACACTGCCAAATCACGTGTAGGACTGCCCTGCACCCCCATAATACACATACCCTGCTGAAATTGCGTGTGAGACTTCCCGCGAATCCTGTAATACATGTACCCTGCTAGCACAGGGGACTTTCGCGTGTGAGACTTCCCGCAAACCCCATAATACACGTACCCTGCTGAAATGGCGTGTGAGACTTCCCGTGAACCCCATATGATGTACCCTGCTTGCACAGGGCCCTTTCGCGTGTCAAACTTCACGCGAACCGCAGGAATACATGTACCCCACGTACCCTGCTGAAATGGCGTGTGAGACTTCCCGTGAACCACATAATACACGTACCCCGCTCGCACAGGGCCCTTTCGCGTGTCAAACTTCCCACGAACCCCAGTTATACACGTACCCTGCTGAAATGGCGTGTGAGACTTCCTGCGAACCCCATAATACACGTACCCCGCTCGCACAGGGTCCTTTCGCGTGTGAGACTTCCTGCGAGCCCCATAATACACGTACCCTGCTGAAATGGCGTGTGAGACTTCCCGCAAACCCCATAATACACGTACCCCGCTCGCACAGAGCCCATTCGCATGTCAAACTTCACGCGAACCCCAGGAATACACATACCCCACTTGCACAGATCCCTTTCACGTGTAAAACTTCCTGCAAAACCCAGTTATACACGTGCCCTGCTGAAATTGCGTGTGAGACTTCCCACGAACCCCATAACAAAAATGCTGACAGTGGTGCACACCTGGTAACAATTGATATAGAAATTCAAATCATCATTATATGTACAGAAGAGCTGGTTTAAGAATTTAAAGGTGCGGGGGAGGAAAAAAGGCCTTGGCACAAAGCCTAAATCAGAAAAGAGAAAATAGAAGAGGACCCAAAAAGTGGGGCCCTCCCGTCCCCTGCACACTGTTTACTGATGCCATATAGGGCCTTCAAATATATGGATATAGATATATAACAGCAGTTTGTTAGTTGAGCATATAACAATTTATTTGGCAAAGAGGAAAACAAAATTTGCCAAAAGGCACATTCTGTTGTACAAAGTAATTCGTGACGTTTAACATATTAAAACAAATTGCGAAGAAGCAATAAATGATGGAGAGGTGATGCTGTCCAATTGTGGAGTGGCCGACGCGTTTCGAGGGTAACCTCTTCTTCATAAGGGCCCAATTGAACTGTTGACAACATTTCAAGGAGACAAAAAGTAAAATCTTTTATTTTATTTCCATAACAGTCAAGGACTGACTGACAAGCTGTACATAACTCGGGATGCTAGCGAGATGGTGAAGAGCAGAATACTGGAGATCTAGTATGGTGAAAAGAGTGAACTAACAGATCAAAGAGAAACACTCTATACTAATAGCTAAACACATAACAAAGGAGATGTATTGTGTGAGATCCACCTACATGGTGGGATCTAGAAAATGGCGTGATGAAGAGTCAGACAGATCGAGATAAGCCAAAAGCGGTAGTGGGTTCTAAATAGCAAGGACCACCCTTGAATAGTGAAAAAGCTGAGTCAATATGGGGAGCGTGTTTAAGAAAAAACCATACCCCTCCTGTGGACGGAGAAAGAATAACTCCAAAAGAGCGCTACTGAATAAAATAAATAATACTTAAAATAAACCGGAATTGGTTTTAAAGAATGCACTCACTCGAGTTGCGGGACGAGTAGCCAACCCCATAATACACGTACCCCGCTCGCACAGGGCCTTTCGCGTGTCAAACTTCCCGCAAACCCCAGTTATACAGGTACCCTGCTGAAATGGCCTGTGAGACTTCCAGCGAACCCCATAATACATGTACCCCGCTCGCACAGGGCCTTTCGTGTGTCAAACTTCCCGCAAACCCCAGTTATACACGTACCCTGCTGAAATGGCATGTGAGACTTCCCGCAAACCCCATAATACACGTATCCCGCTCGCACAGGGCCTTTCGCGTGTCAAACTTCCCGCAAACCCCAGTTATACAGGTACCCTGCTGAAATCGTGTGTGAGACTTCCCGCAACCCTGTAATACACGTACTCCGCTCGCACAGGGCCCTTTCGCGTGTGAGACTTCCCGCAAACCCCAGTTATACAGGTACCCTGCTGAAATGGCGTGTGAGACTTCCAGCGAACCCCATAATACATGTACCCCGCTCGCACAGGGCCTTTCGCGTGTCAAACTTCCCGCAAACCCCAGTTATACACGTACCCTGCTGAAATGGCATGTGAGACTTCCCGCAAACCCCATAATACACGTACCCCGCTCGCACAGGGCCTTTCGCGTGTCAAACTTCCCGCAAACCCCAGTTATACAGGTACCCTGCTGAAATCGTGTGTGAGACTTCCCGCGAACCCTGTAATACACGTACTCCGCTCGCACAGGGCCCTTTCGCGTGTGAGACTTCCCGCAAACCCCATAATACACGTAACCTGCTGAAATGGCGTGTGAGACTTCCCGCGAACCCCATAATACACGTACCCCGCTCGCACTGGGCCCTTTCGCTTGTCAAACTTCACGTGAACCCCAGGAATACACGTACCCCACTCACACAGGGCCCTTTCGCGTGTAAAACTTCCCGCGTACCCCAGTTATACACATACTCTGCTGAAAGGGCGTGTGAGACTTCCCGCGAACCCCATAATACACATACCCTGCTGAAATCGCGTGTGAGACTTCCCGCGAACCCCGTAATACACGTACTCCGCTCGCACAAGGCCCTTTCGCGTGTGAGACTTCCCGCGAACCCCATAATACACGTACCCCGCTCGCACAGGGCCCTTTCGCGTGTCAAACTTCACGCGAACCCCAGGAATACACGTACCCCACTCGCACAGGGCCCTTTCGCGTGTAAAACTTCCCGCAAACCCCAGTTATACACGTACCCTGCTGAAATGGCGTGTGAGACTTTCCGCGAACCCCATAATACACATACCCTGCTGAAATGGTATGTGAGACTTCCCGCAAACCCCATAATACACGTACCCCATTCGCACAGGGCCCTTTCGCGTGTCAAACTTCACGCGAACTCCAGGAATAAACGTACCCCACTCGCACAGGGCCCTTTCACTTGTAAAACTTCCCGCAAACCCCAGTTATACACGTACCCTGCTGAAATGGCATGTGAGACTTCCCGCGAACCGCATAATTCACGTACCCCGCTCGCACAATGCCCTTTCGCGTGTCAAACTTCCCGCAAACCCCAGTTATACACGTACCCTGCTGAAATGGCGTGTGAGACTTCCCGCGAACCCCATAATACACGTACCCTGCTGAAATCGCATGTGAGACTTCCCGCGAACCCCATAATACACATACGCTGCTGAAATGGCGTGTGAGACTTCCCGCGAACCCCATAATACACATACCCCACTCGCACAGGGCCCTTTCGTGTGTAAAATTTTCCTGCAAACCCCAGTTATACACGTACCCTGCTGAAATGGCGTGTGAGACTTCCCGCGAACCCCATAATACACGTACCCCGCTCGCACAGGGCCCTTTTCCGTGTCAAACTTCCCGCGAACTCCAGTTATACACGTACCCTGCTGAAATGGCGTGTGAGACTTCCCGCAAACCCCATAATACACGTACCCTGCTGAAATCAAGTGTGAGACTTCCTGCGAACCCCATAATACACGTACCCTGCTGAAATGGCGTGTGAGACTACCTGCAAACCCCATAATACACGTACCCTGCTCGCTCAGGGCCCTTTCGTGTGTCAACCTTCACGCGAACCCCAGGAATACACGTACCCCACTCGCACAGGCCCTTTCGCGTGTGAAACTTCACGCGCACCCCAGTAATACATGTTCCCCGCTTGGCTTTGCTGTTTGGCAGCCCTGTAAACTGGTCCAGGGTTAGCGCGGCCCTTTGCGCTGAATTGGGGATTTTGATGGCTTTTCCTTGCGCGAGGGCGTTCTTGGGGGCGTAACTAGCGCTGCTGCAGGGTTGCTGCGCCACTCTGCGCCACGGCTGGTTTTGGAGGCTAAAATCCATGAACACGCTGTGCGCGGAAATTGATTTTCTGTGTGGCAATGCAGCAAAAACAATAAGGTAAGCATGTTTTCGAATGTTCCCTGTGCCCTGATCCTTTGTTAACAACAATGTGCGCACGTTGCTCTACAACGTGAGTATAGACAAATGATGCTGGTGGGCTCCATTGAAAGACGACGGGATGCATCGCCATCTCAATTTGGTGATTTTTATAATCTGGCAATGTTCATTACAATAGACAGCAAACAAAATTAGATCTTCATTAACCATTCACTTCAGCTAATGTATTTAAGGGTCTATTTAGATATTTGTTGTAGATCAGTAACTCTCAGACACACATGGTGGGGTACATGTAACTGCAAGAAAGTAGCTAGGAAACCCTTCCAGGTGGTATATGCACCCTAGTAGTCACAACACACTATTCCATAAACAAACAGTAACAAGGTAAAGAATAAACCGCAGAAACGTTTTAAATATATCTCATTATCACAATTATTAAATATGTTTAAATATCCATCCTGATAAACAGTAAAGACCGATGAAATATAGGCAATGCATTTCTGACCCAGTGGTCAATTATCAGGGCGAAATCTGAAAATGGTGCAGATAGCCACCTGTGAGCCCTCCATTCGAAAAAAAAACTAAGTTGCAGAAACATATAAAATAACAGAAACATATAATTGAGCACAAATAACTTTCTTTAACATAACAAAGCCACGTGCTCTATAAAAGTGGACACAATATGAAACTAACAGATGCAGCATTTAGATTAAAATATCACACTTTTCTGATGGATGCACAAATCACAAATTCTGCAAACCGATAAAATACATCAGTAATTACAGAAACAGCAAGGGCAAATTTAACTGTAGACATGTGAACATGATCGCACCAGAATAATTACAAAAATACTATTTAGTTCACGTACCTTTGTGCGAACAAAAGAAAAGTGTGCTCACTTAATCAAAATGTTATATATGTTCATATAATTTAGTTTCCATTTCTATGGAGCACATACTTGATATAATGTGCACAGTAGTATAATGTGCTGAAGAGTTTCCTTTACGTTTGTAAACTAAGGATCTGTTTGCAGTACATACCACAAAATCATAGTGGAAGAATACTGAGTTTACATGTTTTCAATACATCAAGCTGTTAGTTGGATGAAATCAAGATACTCCTCATACCCATGCTCTCCTTTTGCTCCCAAAGTATAATGTTCAGAAGCATCAATTGTTCATGCCTGCTTTTTAGCGAAATAATCATTCTCACTAATGGCTTAGTGGCATTATTCATACGATCAGAGTTCTCCGAGATGTTTGAGTCCTAAAAGACTACCTCATGCTTTAGCATACTTACACTACCAAATTGACTTCCTGTCCTGCAGGGCTGAAATATCAGTTAAAGCCTCTCTATACACCAGAAGTAATGTACAACCCCAATAGTACTGAATGTAACAAGGGATTTCTTTTATCTTCTTGCGATAATACCTTTTAGATTTAATTCCAAATACAGAGATTAAAATCTGTTTTAAAAGGGATTCTAAGTTGGTTGTCATTTTTAAAACTGGACGGTACCCCAAAGGTCAGAGCTATACGTAGTCGCATGTCTAGCCTGTCATTTGTAGATATTTAATGTTGGCACGCTCGGTCGATTCCGGTGCATTGTTCAAAACCTTGCAATGAATGTGCCATAACCTGACACAGTAAGATTTGTTTTATTCATGTGGTTTTCTCATTTATAATTTTCCATACATTTAATGCCAATAAAATCGTATGTGCTAACTCACTAGTGACATCCTCAATAACTTATCTCCATCTAGATGGTATTTTTAGTTTTTTGGGGAGTCATTTGTATTCCCTTATTTTTTTTTTACAAAGCAGAGCAGTGTGTTATTATGCAGTTGCATTTACTGATAACATTACCGCATCAACTGCAAAAAGTGATAATGCGTTTTTATCTTTATCAAGAGATAGTTAATTGGTTGGGACAGAGATAATACAGTCAATCGAGCAATCAAGAAACAAACAAGAATAGTTGGTGTAATTGATATCCTGGTGTACTTTCTGGCTACAGCTGTATTAACATAACCTACACATAATGCTTTAAGAAGTGAGATGCTGGCTTTCCCATAGAGTTGATAAAACTGAACTCAAAATTGTACTAGACAGCTTTAAGGGCTGTCTAGTGGAACTCGAGACCAATACTGGAACATGTGTGAGCTCCTTTCACTCAAAACATTTCAGAATGATGTGGTCTTGCTACATAAAGTTGTGGCAAAATATCTACATGTTACAATAGACCTCCTTTCGATACATTATGAATATTGACCTCTGCATGTTTGAAACATTACAAGATGCAGCGAGCAACACAAAGTCACACTTCTCCAAACTTACTTCTGTTTTCTATATCATTACCTCTTTTGGTATATCAGTTATTGTTATTTTCTTTTCTATAGAAGTGGCCTGATAGCTGATCCTACATATTACAAAAGGGTACAACGAAACTGCAATGCTTACTGCACGAATATGTTACTGTTATGTGCACCTGTCTAGGTTGCACCCTCTTGGAGGTGGGCCAATGTGCTTTTATATTAGTGATATGTCAATATAAGATGACATTTTGTGCAAACTACCAGAGGTAATTCAGGCAACTCTGTGCAGCTTGTGAACAATCTCTCCAAATCTCTGATGCCATTTGCAAACCTGTTCATTTTATGCATAATAAGACATATTTATCTAGCAGCCCTGGCTTGTCACTTGTTATTCCTTGTGTGTCGTTCATTTAATTCTTTAATTTTGTATGATCACAACAATGGGGGGTCATTACAACCATGGTGGTAGCGAGTTAATGGGGCCGGCAGAGCTGCCGGCCCCGTTAACCCCCTACCGCCTCATTACGAGGTCTGCTCGCGGACCACCTAAGGACGCCTGGCTAAACCAGGTGTCCTTAGAGGGTCCCGCGAGCGGTCCAGCATGCTAAAAATGGGCCTGTCATTAACAGGCCTGTTGTTAGCATGCTCCCCATTCCCATTGAGCCCTATGGGGGCTCGAATGGGAATGGGGATGGGTTCCCTGAATGGGGAAATACCGGGCCCTCCAAGGTCGGAATGGCCCGGTATTTCCCCATTCAGTGAACCCGGACCCGGTACCCGGAATGGGGGTAGCCATGCTGCAAATAGCGGCATGGCTACCTCTAATGTTGTAATGACCCCCAATAAATTAATAGACACTTTAGAGACTAGAAAGAAAACAAAACATGAAAGAAAAAATCCTTTGCATATGGTATTTCTGAAGGAGACAAAAACATAATTGTATTCTTATTCCTCAACCTACCCAAACTACAAGCGTCAGTGATACTGAACATTCTGTGTGCCACAGTCTGCACTGCATTCAGGGAGTCTGGCAAATCCCAAACCCAGGTAAATCTTCTACTTACTATGATACACCCAATTTCGCGAAATCATAAAGGCCATTAAAAATCAAGTACCACTATATTGCACTGGTCACAAAAGCAACTTTAATTCTGGATTTCTCCATTACCAAAAACAGAAGGGAGTCACTGATGTTCAGGTGTGTGATTGTTAAAGGTGACATATTACGTTTTGGCCTGGACAGAGGGATAATCTCATGAAAACCTTGAACCTCCCCTTATAATGACAGGCATCCTGCATTAATTCTCTGTAAACTGATTATATGCATAACGCTGCTGCATCAAATACACAGCAGTCAACTCATCTCAGCCATAAATAAGTGGATGTCTTTGAATAACCTTTGCCTCAGCTATGCAAAGAATGACATTCTCAGGTTTGTGTGGCCTATCATTCACATCCTTTACTTACAATGGCAAAATGCTCTATGCCTCCTTCCTTTGTCTTCTAATTCAACAATAACAGTCTAATTTTTATCCTTGACATTAAAATGTCAAGCAAGCATCCAATGGGTGATGTGCCAGAAGTTACAGTTGACAAGTGCACTTACCTTACTAACACCTAAATATGTTACATCCATATACAAAGGCCACACCCAATACCAGACCGACCAACTTAGGCTTTTGCAAAACCATGCTGTAAGAGAGGTGCTACACCTCAATAAAATAGAACCCATCATGCCTGCAGTCAAGACACAACAAGTAGCTTCCACTTGCAGCCAGAATCTATCTAATCTGAATGTCCTGTGCCTGACCAACAAACAGCTATATCACAAAGGACCCAAATAACTCAACAATCTACTCTTCTCCTATGCTCCTAGGCATTATAGGTCCATCAGAGAAATGAACGACTCAAATCTAGAACTAAGGCCCCTTCTACTACAGCAACTCAACACTCCTCAAAGAGAACCAGCTCACCCCCGAGCTCAGTCCCTTACAATAGTCCCTCTGGTGCCAAAGATTCCTATTCTAAACCTTTCATGGCAACAAGGCGCAACTCTCTTACTACCGCTGATTATACAATGAAAAAGATCACCTCCCCAGAACGCATGATTAAAATGGTCACCTCGCCTAACAACCCGGAAACCACAACACATCTCAAAGGAGCCCTCATTAATGCCAGATACCTCGTGGTCCATGTCCTCTACATTGCCAATCTTATCACCACCAACAACCTTGACTTCCTAGCAATCTCGGAAACTTGGCTGCACCAGCCGCTGGCCCGATCCTCTCCTTAGCTATCCCAGAGGGATATACCATCCTCAGGAAACATAGATTGATATCTAAAGGAGGCAGAGTAGCTGTCATTGCCAAAAATAGCCTTCCCATCAGAAAAATTCCTAACCAGTATATCCCGTCTGGAGAACTGATCTCACTCCCAATCCCTGTATCTGCTATAACTACCTTCACGATCCACCTAATCTACAGACCTCCTGACCCCCTGCTCCCCTTCAGGGAAGACATTGCACAACTCCTTTCAACCAACACCAAGCACTCATCCAAAATTATCATTTTAGGAGACTTCAACCGAGGTCTCAGTGACCCTTCAGACTCCCATGATCTTGCCCTTGCTAACAACGTTGAAGCTGAAGGCTTCTCACACCGAATATCCAACCCCACACATGCAGCCAAATCCAGCAAAAACTGAGTTTATTTTATTGGGCGGAGGAAGATACAGGACATGGTTCATACTGTCCCGTATCCATCCTTCTTTGGTACACCCACTAAGTATGTGGACACTGTAAAAAACCTTGGCTGTATCTGGCAGTCTAGTATGGACTGCAACCTACAGGTTAATCAGCTGGTGAAATCTATATGCTTCCTAAGGCAGTTAAAACCAGTGATGCCTCTGATTGTGGCAAATGATTGGCCAATTGTGGTTGGAACATTGACCAATGCTAGGTTGGATTACTGCAATGCTCTTCTCATGGGGATGCAAATATTTTAGATTAAGAGACTCCAGGTAGCTCAAAATGCAGCTACTAGATTGATTTTCGCACTAAGTAGAAGAACTCCAATCTCTCGGATTTGAAGACAGTTAAACTGGCTCCCGGTATCTCAAAGGATTATCTTTAAGGTACTGTGCCTGGTATTTTGGTGCATCCATTTGACGGCACCAGCCTATCTGAGTGCAAAGATCCAGTTGCACCAACCTCAGAGACAGCTGCACTCCTTGGATCAGAGACTTCTGCAGATCCCAAGGGATAGAATGGCCATTTGGGGTGAACAACGGTTTTCAGTCCTTGGTCCTCAAATGTGGAATAATCTCCCACTAAACTTTCGACTCCTTGAATCTTTAATAACCTTTAGGAAACAAATGAAAATGTACCTATTTGTCTAGTATAGAATGCATGAGTATGTAAAACCCTCTGCAACACTGCGACAAATGTATAGATGAACACCCTGCGCCCAGATGCATTCATGTTTGGTCCCCCCCCAAGGGTATGCACAATAAAAATCCACAAATCAAATCAAAATAAAATCATAAAGGCTGCCCACTAGAGTGACTACCAGACCACAACTGCTCCACCAATATAGCTAAGAATCTGTGCCCGTGGTCAGACCACAATGTCATTATATTCTCCATCAACTATCTAGCTCAACTAAATATCCTGCCTCAATCAGCCTCAGATGCCCTCTCAAGAAACTCATGAAACATCATGCCAGGCAACATACTCCTATTGCTTCGACCCCTTACAACCTTCCTACAGACCAATTCCCATCTCACGGTGATGGTTTCACTTTGCAAACAAACTCTCCAAGATGCTATCAACAAAGTAACACCCTTGGGCAACTGTAAACCCAAGCCAACAGCCCACCTAAAGTCCTAGTTCACCCCAAGTCTCAAAGCCTTACGCTCTTCAAAAATAATCGGCTAGAGCGTATTAAAAAAAAACCTCTCCTGCTAACAAACTACACTTCAATGGCCTGGCAAAAGAGTATAAACTAGCCATACTTTATTCTAAAGGCAACTCTTAAAATGAGAGAATTGCAAAAGCAAACTGTGACACTGAAGAACTCTTCACCATTCCACATGAACTCGAAACACCAGCCCCTCCACCAAACCACTATATTAGAGAACTAACCTGGAGCGAAAACATCCAAAGCCCTCTCCTCAGCCAAATCTCCCTACTCCAAAACAAAATCACAGCGAAGAATACTAAACTTGCCCCAGCTGACCTCACACACAGATTTGAGTTCACGCCTGTAACCAACACTGAAACCACCAAAATCATCAAAGGCCTGAAACACTCCAGATGTCAAAGAGACATTTGCTGAGCCTCTTTCATGAAAGATTGTGCCACAGAGCTTGTCACCTTCATCACAGCCTTGACTAACAACTCATTTTCCTCTGGCAATGTACCAGAACATCTTAAAGAAGCCTGGGTACTACCCTTCTTAAACAAAAAAACAATGGACCCCAATGTCCCCACTAATTACTACCCTATCACAATGGTACCTTTCCTCCTGAAAATACTTGATAGAGTGGCCTACCCGCAAATTCAAAGTTACTTGGAAATGCACAACCTCCTTGGCCTCTGCCAGTCGGTCTTCTGCCCCGGTTACAAAATGAAAACCGCCCTTTTAGAACTCCAAATCCAAATGATGAGATCAAAGACAAGGGTAATCTAGCCATCCTCCTCTGACTCGAACACTCTGCACCCTTTGCATTGGTAAATCACAATGTACTCTGCCAACACCTCGCCCTAGCTGCCGTTTCTCAAGCAAAGCCATAAAATGGATAGAATCTTTCTTGTCCAACTGGTTAATGAGATTGTTCTCAGCCACTGCGGCAGGCCCCCCCCCCCCCCAGATGCAGTCACCTGTGAAGTGCCACAAGGCTCCTGTGTCTCACCAACACTTTATAACATTTTCACCGAAACACTCTTTGACCGGGTGTCACATACACTAACTAAAGGGATGACACCAAAATACTCCTACCCATCACCGGAAATTGTGACACCGACTCCAACGTACTGAACAAAATATATTTAACCATTTAAGCCTGGATGGCGCAGCACAAGCTCTGCCTAAATGATGAGAAAATGGAACTAATCCTCATTGGCACTCATTCTAGGCTAAATAACCTCCCTGACTCTTATACATATCTACCATTAACAGAAACACTATCACTGTATCAAAAGAGGTAAAAATCTTAGGAGTATATATAGACTTCTCGCTCGCCCTAACAAGGCAGGTAAACGCTATCGCCTCAGTCGCAGCTTATACCGCCAAACTGTTGAATGCCAGCAGGCCATTCTGACTTCTGACAACTGTATCACCAACGCCAGATCCCTTATTCTGTCTAGGATTGACAAATGCAACTCCCTCTTTGCAGGATCTAACTCAAGCGACAGTAACACATTACAAATCATCCAAAACAATGCTGCAAGAGCTGCATTCAATATCCCTGAAAAAGAACACATCTCATCAGCCAGACGCAATATCCACTGGCTCCCGATACAAGACCCCATTACATTCAAAACCTTATCTCTGATCCACAAATGCCTATCAAACAGTGCCCCAACCTATCTAGCTAGACAAATCTCCAAGGCTCAATCATATGTATGAAATGAGACCTACCTGTTTGGCCTACACATGCCTACTAGCCATCCATAGATAAATGTGCCAAAAAGCCAGAGGCTGCATCGTCCCTGTGATTGCGGCCAAACAATGGAATTATTTGCGTTTAGCATATAGATCAGATCCCTCCCTGTCGTCCTTCTGCGACAGGGAGGGATCTGATATGTCCCTCCAGGCCTTAGACCTGGCTCTTTTCACAAGATACCTAGAGGAACGACAACTATATAATTTTCGTCTTAACTATGTACCAGCAATCTACCTGTTACCAAATGTATATATTATGCCATGCATACAATGGGCCTCACTCTGAGTCAGACGGTAAGGGATACCGGGCACCGGTAAGGAGACTGGTGCCGGTAATCCCTTACTGCCCAATTCTGAGGTCCCTTAGCGGGAACCTTAAAGGACATGTGGTCGTACCACACGTTCTTTACGGGTCCTGCTAAGGGACCAGTGCGCTAATAACGGGCCTTCTATTCGCGGGCCCGTTATTAGTGCCTTCCCCATTCCCATTGAGCCCTATGGGGGGCTCAAATGGGAATGGGGAATGGATGGTTGAATGGGGATTTATCAGGTCCGCACAGGTCGGAATGACCCGGTATGTCCCCATTCAACCAGAACGGACCCGGACCTGGTATGGGAGGCAGCCCAACTCGGAATGAGGCCAAATGTCTTTTACTGGATAACTGCAGCAACAACTGCACAACCTGTAACCAACTGCAATATGTAACAATATGATTCTGCTGCTGGTCTTTCTATGTGTAATGAGAGAAAGTTTACAGATAAATAGAAATGAAAGTGTATATTTGGTTTTAGCATAAATTGTGTATATGTGTGTATTAAGTTAAATTTTAATGTATTTTAATGTGTTGAATTTTTGTGTATGATTGTTAAATGAGAAATGATGAGTTGTAATATTAAAAGTATGAATTATGTGTATTTATTGGTTTTGTAAAAGTTAATTTATGAACGAAATACAAATAAATAAATAAAGTAACTGCGGTAACCATCATTCCTATGTAACCCTGTGCCCAGTTGCCTCCAGGATATTTCTGCTTTACACTGTCAAAATAAATAAATACATTACACATGGAGAAACCTTTTCAGAGGTGTCACACAAATGTGTAATGATTTACGCACCTGTTTGAGAAGTGGACCTGATTACAAAAGGTATAAAAGTACTCTAAATTCAACCTTGCTCCAGACAGCCTCACAAATATGTGGCTTTCAGGGAGACTTCCCAAGAGGACACAGAGAATCTGTATAGATTCAATCAATTTTGACCTTGTTACTTCTCAGGTTTCAGGCCCTGCTCTAAGGCCAAGCATGCTTGACATGTCTTACTGCCCATTGGACCTTCCTGCTGTAACAAACTGTCTTCTGACCTGCAGGCATACATGGATGAGAAGTGACTAAACTATTTTCTCAGCCCTCACGCTTCTTCAAAACAACAGTGATCCCAATCATAAAGGAGAAACAGGCATAGTAGGAAGAAATATACCTCCATTACCTTTTGTGGTAAAATGGGCCGAGGGCAGGCCATACTCTGAAGAGCCGTGTGAATGTAAAGCAGTAGCAACCAACACAAGTAAGTACAAGGGTCCAAAATAAAGGAATGTCCAATCAAGGTTCTACACAATTATATTTACCTTAACTAAACATATCAAATTAAGGAAATAACCAAAAAATACAGCAGGACACAAAATATGCAAGAGATAGAAAAATGCCCTCTGGATAATGAAACAGTGGTGAAAGACAATCAGTAACCACAATGTACGTAACATTATATATTCTATTTTGAGAAAAGGAATTGAGGGTGAACAAATTAGTTTCTAGAGCCAAAAGATGGACCAGTGGCCAAGTTAACATTCAATGACCTTCTCTTGGTTCTTTATTGTTCGACAGCATCATTGCTGTCAGAAAGGCAGTTCTTGCTCCAGCAGCAGGTCACCCCCAATCTGCTTTGGGGATGGTTAGACAGCAGACCTTGCCTCTGCCTTGGATCACCTGCCTTCACCTCACAACTGGAGGATTTTGGAAAGTAATGCTCTCTCAGCAGGGTCCAACATATTCTTCTTGAATGGTTGCAATACAGAGATGATTAAAAGAAGGTGTGGGAGGGCCTCTCTTTTATAAGCAAATACCCACAGGTGATTGGACAAAAGCAAGCTTATTTTAAGTGGTCCAATCTTTGTCCTTGAGACTAGTGGTCTTTGCCTTCTGACATCATACACAACGTGATTTGTGCTAAAATATGTGGAGGAAACAGGAAGGAGAGAGGGTTACAAAGAGAAATAAGATAGTGGAATCCTCCTTCAACTATGCTGATCTCCCTCTGGCTACACTAACCCCATCACTTGTCAGACCCATAGCATCAAATGCACTTTTAATATGCAACACTCTTGTGTATGGCTAGTTCCTTTGTTTTGGGGTTTGTCTTTTGATTCTTGCTTCCCAGGCCAAATCTTACAGAGGACTTCCGCGGCTGTAGAGAGGTGTTACTCAACCATGCAAAGGATCAAAGGAGAGGAATAGCCATTCAGGCCTGCTGACCACAATACACATAACCCTTCCACTTCTGAGCTGGGCTCACGGCACTGATGCTGGTATTATATGAATCAGATTTGGCTGTTAATGATTATGTTAACTCTTCACTACTCATCACTACCACACCACATCACACGGGACATATGGCTTATATTTTCTGATTAACCAACCTCCAAGTGAGTTGTTTTTTAAGTAATCATTTGAAATTTGGAACAGAGGTGCAACGTCTGCAATGACGTGGCTTGGCTGAAGCAGCAGCTGTCAGACAAGGCAACTTTCACTTCTGAATTTGCTCTTTTCCACTGGGGAGCAAGATCTTCAAATCAGGAGTCTGATTCAGAAAGGCCCAGGTGTATGGTATGCATTAGGCAAGGGTATATGAAATGGGGGGTCTGGTTAGCAGGCCACCCTTTCTGAGATGCAAGTTCCTGAGTAATATTATTAGTTAATACAAATCAAAAGGTCATGGCTTCTACACCATTGCTAGGTAGCAATTACTCGCACCTGCATCCACCTTCTGCTTACTATTGCTGCATCAATGTTCAATCGTGTGTATGAAATGATGTCAAATAGCAATGTATGCTACTCTATAGTGTATAATGACTGCTTGATTAAAATTCCCTGCACCCACAAACTCCCTGGTGCTTTCAAACGTCATTGTTGTAAGTTATTGGGTTATAAAACACAAATAAAGACATTAAAGAATGAATACATCAATGTTTAAATAAATATATATATATATATTTACACAGTATAAAAATAAATGAATATAATACATGCCCAGAAATTGTACTTAGTTTTGATGTTTTCGATTATTTCCTTTTAGCAGTTCCTTTATCTTGAATTGTGTTTTGACTTTGACACAACGTGCATTAACCGTGATTTTTCAAGATAGCAGTATGCTCAGACAAGTTTTTAGAGACTCTAACAGACAAACAACCGAACTAGACAGTTCCAAGCAACTATCGCAAAGTTTAGTAACCTAAAATATGTTCTCCATTTCACTTCTCTATAGTAAAGATCACTCTAAGTGATTTGTATAACTATGCATGTATTTCTAATTAAATCTTGCATGCTGTCTATCCACTATGCTATCTTGTGTGAACTCTTAACCAAAGGAGTACCTCATGTGTGCTCTATATATATTCATAGTTCACCCTGATTACAGTGGGATTAGTAATACAACCTTCAAATGATTTGAGCTCCCAGATTTGGAAGGCTTATGCTGGAGTGCAGTCTCATAAAAACCAAAGCGAAATGAAATTGGATCATGCAATCAATACTCAGAGATTAAATAAATCTGAGTAAATCCCACATCATTGAAATATTGCCATTCTTTCTTTATTATATAAATCACATCTCGACAGTACTTACTTAAAATGAGCTTACTGTTACAATGCGTATATAACATGCATCACAACCTGTATTTATAACAAGAAACTTGTAATTAATATACTCATTTGTGAAAGATAATGGATACAGTTGCATTCCAGCTGAAAATGAATTAAAAAACGAGTATGATTACAACGAACTGTACAACCGAACTGTAGCAGTGTAGTGCTGTTTAGGTACCTTATGTAAATGCCAAAGAACCTTATGTAATTTTTATGGATTCGTAAATGAAAATGTACTTCCTTATTTCTTAACTGTAAGCATCAGAACATAATAATGCACGCTCCTCTTTCTATCCAGATGAGGTGCACGCCATGAAAAGTTCATTAAGATATTGTAACGTTCACCTGATTCCCATGGAGGCGCTGATCCCGGCTGGGCTGCTATCGTTTCTTCAATTGAGAAGCGTAGAGCTCGGACGACTCTCGGGACTGGGCTTCCTCTTATCGAATGTCTGACTTGCAGGGTAAGTTTTCTGCAGGTGGAAGAAAAAGGGTTAATCACCGTTTGATGGGATTTCTTCTCCCACCAATCGCCAGTTTCTCCCACAGCCTAGCTTTCTACTTGTCTCGGCGAGCTCTCACCTTAGGCGTATAAATGCTGCGCTCTCCATCCTGCGTCTGGTGCAGGGGTGCGTGGATTCCAGTTACGTCACTGGATGAGTTCAGTGTTCAGGCTCAAGTCTTTTGTGGCCTTAGTAGTGGTACTGGTGCTGGGATGCCGAAGAGCGATGCCGCCGTTACTGCACGAGCGGATGCCTGTAAGTATACTGTAGTCTTTAGGCTTTAAAAGATGTGCACCTCAATAATGTCCCTTTTCCTTTGTTTCAGGCCTCGGGATGCTGTGGGCGTAGTTTTCCTTTGCCGCTGCACGTGCCGATGCACGTAAGTATAATGTTCGTTGGCTGCTTTTAATGGCACCTCTAATAATGTCCTTTTTCTAGTTTTCAGGTGCCGGGATGCTGCGGGCTTTATATCCGTTGCCATGTAAGTTAAGATGAATGCGACTGCCTTCACCCGAACCCCTTTTTAATTATGTCCTTTGCCTTTCAGGTGCAGAGAAGCTGCCGAAGAGAAGGTTGCGGTTAGCTCCGTTGCAATCACGGATGGATCAGGTAAGCGGGCGCGGCTGCGAGCGAGTTGCACTTTTCTAACCTTATGTTTATTCTTTGCAGGTTTTGCCGGTGACTGTATTCCGGGATCTGGTAAGTATTGTTCTGTGTCTTTCTTCATCCACAGGTTGCTGCGCGGAAGCTGAAGATGACTCTGGACCTGGAATGCAGGAGCCGACTCGGTGAGCGTCCTGCTGCTGCTGCAGAATAAAGCGAAGCACGTGTTTTCCATCGGGCGTGGTTTAAATAGCAGAGAAGTGCTTCCAGTGTGTGTTCTTCCACCGGTTCCACCCAGGTAAGAAAAGAGTTCCTGAATGGAGGGAATAGTTCCTCCCAGCCCTGATGGCTGGGGACTTCAACCAGACTGGATTGTTCTGGGTAAATATGCAGCATGGTCTGCCTCAGGTAAGTCCACCCAAGCATTATTACACTGTTTATCAATATGAGCCCGGCGCCTATGGCGCCGGGACTGAAACCCTTCATGAGCCTGGCGCCAAAGGCGCCAGGACACGGTCCAAAGGGCCCCTGTAGGGGTCTGCTGGGTCCGGAGTAGTGGAAGACGGGTCTGCTTCCGAGGGCGCTGGGCCAGTCCTGGCCCCTCGGGAGTAGCGCCCATGACAGATATGTGTAGGACTACTTATTGTTGTGGGATTGATTGTGTACAATTTTTAAAAAAAATGAAAAATATATTTTTTTAAAAAAACTTTTCTGGTTAAGAAATAGCAATTATTTTCCAAGTGTCTAAATTGTACACAAAATAGCAATGCATTATTTTGTTTAAGTATATTATAGTATAGTGACAACTAACATAAACATATATGTAAAGTTAACAAAAGACTTTTTTCGAGATCCCTTTTGGAGGATATATACTGTGAGCGTCATATTACTCTAATGAATCACATGGCATACTGCATTATACTTCAACATACCAGTTTAAAGATGTGGAAAGATTGCTAATGATGGCATCAGGGTTGGATGCCTGCCTCTGAAATGTTCAAGGGAGAAAAGATCAAAAGTTATTTTTCTGAAAATAACTTTCGATCTTCTCGCCTCTGAACATTTCAGTTGTTGCCCTTGCCCCTACCACCATCCACCATCCACCACCATCCACAGCCCCCTAATTACCTTGTGGTGGCACACTTCGGTGTGTGAGGCCGACTCACTGTGTCCCTGCAACCCTTGCTCCCTTTCACTTCTGTGATCGGCAACCAGAGCCACAGGGTCCTTTCCCTTTTTCTTTTTTTTGTACTTGTTACTGGTACGGCTGTGGGGACACCCCTGCAACCCCCACTCACAAAATAGTTAGAAAGGGTGCAGCGCTCACCATTGAATGGGGGATTTGGTCAAACTTTTCAGCCGTTGGGAATTTTTCCAACTGACAAAATTCAGGCAAATGTCCCATTATGACTTTTTGGACGTTTCCATCCTTTCTGGGCATGGTAATAGTATTGTTTCCCTCCAAAGAGCAGGACAGCAGGACATTGCAGATGTCCTTGTGTGCAGTCCAAACCTGCACATCCGGGATGTGCATCTACCTTGCCCATTAAGTAGGATAGGAGGCATATCCCCGGTACCAGTGATGTCCATATCAGTCCATTGACAATGAGGGAAATGGATTTCAGATATGTTCCAACCCGTGAAGAAGGCTTGACCTACCAGCATCCACTCTGTGCGGAGCCCCACAGCAGGGAGAAAAACATTGGTTTGGCAACAAAATGGACACCTTCTTGAAAGTATGTAACATGGTCATGGAACCGAGGGCACTCCATCAAATCTCCACTGGCATTGCACCTTAACAGAAACTGATTGACAAGTTGGCCCAAGCATTCAGTGATATAATCCAAACTCTTCAAGTGCACATCTATAGGGAAACGTGCACCTCCTTGACTCTCTCTGGATTCTCTCTGTACACATACCTGTTTTCTCTGATCTCAAACCAGCCTTTCTGTGTGACATCTGCTCGCTTATAAATGGCTTGAATTCTCCCATGGGAAAGCTACCTCCCTCTATCATCTAAAATATGTACACACTGGCACCTGTCATATCAACTGTCTGCAAATCATCTTGCTGGGCAGGCATTTTCTCCAGAACCTGTCAAAGATGCTATCATTACCTCTCTTGATAGAAAATAATCAATTGACTGCAACAACCTGACAAACTACCACCCAATATTAAACAAAACATACCTGGCTAAGATTCTGGAAATGAGAGCCACATTAAAGTTATCCAAATTAAGCAACATCTTTGACTCATTACATGATTAACAGCTGACATCCTGATTATTCAGTAGCATAGAAACAGCTCTAATTTTGACTGGGATCAGATCCTCAAAGCACATAAAAGCAACTCTTCTTGGTACCCATTCTACAAGAACTCTTTGCGGTTTGTAATACTCTGAATCATACCACACACATAAATAGTCTGAACATCAAAGAACTTGCTTTAAAATGGATATTCCCTTTCTTCGCTGAACTTACAATTTGCACATATCAACTCAATTATGCATCCCCCAGGGATCAATACTGCCGCTGTCTAGTAAACAAACCCATTAGACACCTGGCACGTATATGTAATAATTCAAATCAGAATTTCCAGCTCTGTTTTGAGGATGCTCGAATAGCTTTCACTCTTAATATTAACATCACTCCTCAGGATTAGAATGCAATGCAGGACATGGACCTATGAACAGTAGCAGATTGCACACAGAATGTGAAAGAATTGAAAGCTATTGACTACCCAGGATGGTAGGGAGGTAGCTGGCAGTTTCAAGGTTACCACCTAGTCTGAACACTTAAAGAACGTTATTGTCATGTGATCTGGTACAGCAGGTGCACAGGAGCAAACTGATGTACTAACAGGGACATGCAAGAAGGGCTTATTGGGACTTGCCACAAAAGTAGATAAAGTAGACTTCTTAGGACCAACCACAGTCAGAGTAGGTTATTTTTATAAACAAGGTTTTCTCTTATCAGTAAATATTGATCTATAAATGATTATTAATAGTATTAGGATAGTCATTGAGTGCAGACCTAGCGTTGGGAAACAACAATGTACGTTTTGCAATATAATATGCTAAGTCTATTACTTGCTGTTCTTCAAAATCATATCAGATGAGCTCAGTTTCTTCCTCACCTCCAAGGCTGATAATGAAACCTAACCATATGTGCCTCATACTATCATCTGGGTGAGGCAATGCAATCTGTGGATAGCAACAGCTCCTTTTTTAATATCTGAGCTCACTTGTGGTAAGAAGTAGTACGAGGACATTCCCCTGGAACCGGCAGGTGTTTTTTCTGACCTTGGACATTCTTCTATACCTGACTGTCCTGGATGTGGATGCATGGATCAGGGATACTAATGGTGTGTACAACTCTCAATATGCAGGCACTGTTTAGTTCATGTTCATGCCAGCTCAAGGAAGGATAACAAGAGGCAAGCTCGGGATATTTTTCCAAATCCAATACTACAAAGCCACCATTTTGCCTTTTAGTGAGGCAATGACTGATATGGTCCTACCTGTTTTGCACAATCTACTCCCTATTCCTGATATCTTCAAAACGATTTCCTAAAATCATCAATTAGTGTCAACTGAATAAGCAACATCTGTCATATCCAATCCTATAGGCAATACTGGTGTAGGCTTTTAATGCAGGGCCCAGCGGATTGCCTTATTAACCAGCCCACCAATGACCTAGTTAAAGAGTTAGATGTCAGGGGGTGCAGCAAGCATGCCTCAGCTGGACTGGCACTGTGATCACTCCATACCATGTTGGCCCATTATACCTGCACTGTGTGGAAGTTGGTTAGTGATGTGATGAAGCTGGGGTATGTGCACCATTGACTATATTAGTATGCAGGTTTGGAAAATGTAGTACTGGATGGTGAGTGTAGTGCATGTCAGCAAGTTTTTAAGGTTTTAATGTGAGTTAAGATGTGGACATAGGTGACTGGCTAGGTGGGCAGTGTTAAGAAAGATTGATACACACATAGGATGACAACATATGAATTCAGAACTTTTGTATGTGCAAAAGTACGTTTTCAAAATACCAGTCTTGGGTGAGTTTGGGAAATATGTGAACATTCTAAGAGGTTTAAAAACATTTTCACCAGCGTGTGCTGGTGAATTTTGCTTTTCCTTAAGTTGATAGACAAAGAGGTAGGAATGGAGAGAAAATAAGATAAGAAGTTCATGTAAAATTGTAGTGTGCTGCTTGTATTGCTGTATGCAACGCAAGTCATCTAATGTTAGCAGTAGTGGAACTCTGAGTTCCCTCAGTGTTCCAGGGATGTTGGTTGGGACATTCAGGATGGGAGTTACAGCTTGAAGGAAGCCTCTACTTGATCCTTCTTCCTCCTTCATAAATTACACCCTGGGACCACAGGAATCACAGGTAAGAAGCAGGATGCAAGTGGTAGCCGGTAAATAAGAAAGTAGATGAAGCTTTATTGTATTACAGTGCATAAAGTATGACGGAGGGAGAGACACAGGTAGAGGCATCCTTCAAGCTGTAACTCCTATCCTGAATGATCAACCGACATTCCTGGAACCATGAGGTAGCCAAGGGTTCCACCTCTACTAAACATTCCATGGGCTTGCATTTGTCACAGCGCTGTGGTGGTCACTGTGGCACAGATGGAGAAATGGACACCAGTTGTTCCATCACGTTTTGTTTTCTGTCAGCTTCTGGTATCGGTCTAGTCTTCCCCAAGATGTTGCTGCATTCACCCTGTTCATATACAGAGTAGTTTGAACGCTCCACACGTTGCAACACTTGGCACTCCACAGACTTTGGGTGAGATGCTAGTTTTCTTGTTCATCCTTCGTTTTCCCCTCTGGACTTGATCTGCTTTCTTTGTATCTTTCTCTGCCCTTCTCGATCTTCGTTAGGTGCGCCTGGTTCATTAGAATCTGTTTCCTGCTCGTCTACATACTGGAACATTATGTTTCATTGGATTACCCTGTTCACCATTGAGAGAGTTTTTCTGCCATAATCAGCTTTTCCCTCTACTCTGTGGCCGAGTTCCACTTGTCTGCCGCTCTGTCCTTACCTTGACCTCAAAGGGGGACATTGTGGTAGCAGGCGAGGATCGGCCCTATCCCTTCAAGGAGACATTGAGATACAAGATTAAGAACAGGTTGCCGCTAAAGAGATGGAAACACAGGTGAGAGTTATCAATGGCAACCTAACCAGCATGACATGGCGCAGATACAAGAATTCATTAATGCTGTGCAAAGCATTTTAATTGAAGTCCGAGCATTGAAGGCAGAAAATGCCTCATTAAGAGACATGATCACAGCAAGATATTCTTTATTAACAAATGCACCTGTGGGGTGCCCCCAATTTGGAAGATTTCAGGGAACACCAACATTTCTGATAGAATTCTTGGATGCATGTACTGTGCATTTTCTGTCTCAGGATACTACCTTTGTCTCAGACAAGGTCACAATTGAATTTATTGTATCCAACATGACAGGGAATGCCCTGTCATGGGCTAATCCCTAACATGTCAATGCTAGTCCTTTGATGGCTTCTTATTCTGTCTTTGTTGAAGCCTTGAAAGAAATGTTCGAACTACAAGAGCAGACTTATAATGTTTATGAGTCTCTACTGGACTTAAGACAAGGAAACATGGACATATTATCCAATGTGACGAAATTTAAAAAATTGCAGCTGAAGCAGGTTAAAGAGAGACCGCTCAATTCACTATCTTCAGAAGAGTGCTCATGGAATACATCGAAGATCAACTGGCCCGTTTTTCTCGCCCAGCATTTCTTGCTGAATTGATCTCTTTAGTGTCACAGATCGAATTTCGCCAAAATGAAAGAAGGGAGGAATGGAAAAGGACAAGAGGGGGCTTTTCTGTTCCTCGACCAACACCCCCAATAACTTCTAAAGAAACCCTCCATGCAGAAGAACCCATGCAAATTGGAGCAGCCCATGGACTACTTACACCTACTGAGAGACAAAGAAGAAGAGAACAGGGCATATGATTGTATTACAGAATAAGACGCCATCACCTGAGAGACTGTCCTGAAGTGCCCGTTAGGAAGAAGGAAAACTTCAAAGCCTAGCCCTAGAAGGGACAGGGAACTGGGATGTTGTTTACAATCCCTACATTCAGCTTACCACTCCGAAAGAGCGCTTGGATTATTGATCGTCTGATGGTTCTTCGCGTAACTCTTCTATGTCCTCACACTCCGCCTCTGAAAGTACGCACCCTACTTTGAGGCGGAGCTGCTGGAATATTTATGTTATGTTTCCATCATTTGTAACACGCACAGTCTCCCAAGGGCATCATGGCACGAAGGACCCATACAGCAGAGAGCTTAATTACCTAAAAGAGTAAACGTTTTCAGAAGACAGACAGATCTCCACCTACCTAAGAGCAAAAGGCAGATTATTCCAAATTCTGGCTGCTGCTGCTGAAAATGCACAGCCACCCATTGTGATCGGGCAAAACTTGGGAATGGCCACTAGAAGTGTGGTTGCAGAGTGGTGGGCGTAAGCGGGCATGTACCGCTGGAATTTGTCCTGAAGATATTCAGCGCCTTGTGCACATACACAGGGACTTAGACTCAATCCTTTTAGCCACCGGTAACCAGTGCAGGGGGCAAAGCACTGGGTTGATATGTGACCCATAAGGGGTAGAAGTATCTACCCTAGCAGCCTGTGGATAAAGCCAAGAGGCTGGGCCGAATGCAGCCAAATACTGTGGTGGCTATGAACCCAGGTTCAAAGATGAATAGGAAGTACCTAGAGTAGAAAGTGCCATGATTTACATACCGCATTTACATGGAGAGTGAGGCTGAAAGGTACAGACCCAAGTCCTTGACCACCACTACTGGAAAATGACATACACTGAAAGCGGTGGGCCAGAAAGAGGAAGACCAAGAAACCGAGTCAGGAGAGGAACCCACCCCAAGTATCTCAGTCTTGCCCCATTTAATTTCAGCCAATTGTTGTTCATCCAGCTCCTCATGGCCAATAGGCACTCACATAGCTGAGAGGACACCACAACCTGGTCAACATCTAAATGGACCAGAATCTGGGTGCCATCGGGATATGTGCAGTACCAATATCTGTGGGGGTCAATGAGACAAATCAATGGCTGAACATAGATGTTAAATAGTGCAGTGTTAAATAGTAGAAGGGACAGAACCGAGCCTTGGGGGACTCGACATAAAAGAGAAGAAAAAGAGGAGCAGAATGGAGGTACAGAAAGAAACGGGTCCCTTTTAGACATGAAGGATGAGAACCAGGGCAGGACTGGACTGCTGAGGCCTACTGCTCCTATGCAGGACAGTAGGGTGGGGTGCTTTTTTTTATTTATTATTGGATTTTCGCCCTTGTCAGCTTTTGATCCTCTCTTGAGGAAAATCTTTGGTGCTGGTATTTTATTTTAATACTGGCATCTGTACTCCAAGTGCCTTTATTGTGGCATAAAACAATAACAAAAACCTATATTTTTCTTAAATTGGTACTTGTATTCTGTGCGATCCCAGAACATCAATGCCAGTCAGTAATTCAGTAAATAATAAACTAAAATGTTTATTAGTATATGTTGTATAGTTGGCTTTTTTCATGTATTAATTCCATACACTTCCATTTTACACATTTGTCATATGTGTATTATGATATTTGTTATGATCTTCCAAGCATTTTTCATTTATTAGTTCCATACATTTCCATTATAAACATTAGTCATATGCTTATTGTAATATTCATTATGATCTCCCAACACGTGTTTCCCCACAGTATTGGCCATGGATCTTCAGGAGAGATTCCTTTTATTCAATTGCTTTCTTACAGATGGTTTGTTTATTTCATTTCAATCTCTTTGTGTCAAGTTAGAGTCTGGTTGTAAGAATTGATTAATCGTTTTTCAATTGTTATCAGCAGCAAGGTCTGATTGCCTTGTTGTCTCCTCCAGGATCCGCAATGGGGTGGTCGACAGTGTCAAAGGCGGCTGACAGACCAAGTAATATCAGGGCCCCCACTCCACCCTGGGTAACCAGCATGGTAAGATCGTCAGCCACAGACACCAGTACACTCTCAGTTCCACCTCCTGGATGGAAACCTGACTGAAAGGAGTCAAAAAGAGAAGAAGATTCCAGGAAAGAGGACAGTAATGGTGAGATCAGGGATTGCAGTAGTTTCATAAAGAAGGGAAGGAGTGAGATGGGACAATAGTTAGCCAAAACAGAAGCATCCAGTGACAGCTTTGTTAGCAGGGGGTAACAACTGCCTGCTTAAGATTGTGAGGGATGAAGCCAGATTGACAAGAAAGATTAACTGCCATGGTCACCCAAGGGATGATAGAAGGCATAATATCCCTAAGCACCGTCAAAGGCACCGGGTCAGAGGGAGCTGCTGACTTAAGTGAGCTAGCTGTTCTAGAAACCTCGTCCAATCAGAACTCAGGAAAGTGGGTCCAGAATGGTCGTGATGGCGTAAGGTCAGTGACTACAACATCATTAGTCTGGGTAGGATCAGAGGCACCGATGAGGTCACGGATATCTTTGATCTTAGAGACAAAAAACTCTGAAAATGAATCACGTAATTGCTGAGTAGGTTGAGCCCTGGGGGTAAAACGGATGGAGGAAGAGATCGACTTAACCACCAAGAAAAGATCTTTAGATTGGTCGAGTGCAGATTCTACTTTGGATGTAAAATATGCCCGTTTTGTTTAATGAATAAGGGCATGGTAGACATGATTGAGCTGGCGATAGAGTAGTTTGTATTATTGTCCTAGGACACATGCCACCTACACTAGCCATGCCTCGCTTTTAAATAGGCTGCTTTAAGCTCATCCATGTTCCAGGGTGCCGAGGGATGTAACTTCTGCCTAGTAACTTTTAGGGGAGCCACCAAATTGGCAGCTGTCTGCATCATCTTAGATAGAAAAGACAGATCCACTAGCGGTGAGTTGCGGCATTCCAAATTAAGAAAGGATACCATTCTAGGAAGATCAGCAGTATGCCCACTGCATTTCATATCATTTGTCAAGCGAGCAGCAGCAGGAGGACAAGGACAGAATATTTTGAAAGGTATCAGAAAGTGATTAGACCATAATACTTTTTTCAGCAGAACAACTGTAATGGCCGACTCGGCAGAGAAAATAAGGTCAAGAATCCCACCCATATTGTGGGTAAATTGAGATACAAATTGGTAAAGGCCAAGATCAGTAGAAGCCTCAAAGAATGAGGTTAGTGTAGGAATATGAGGGCCATTGTGTCTGATGTTAAAGTCTCCCAACACCACAATATTGGCAAACCTCACCCTAAGAGAGGCCACCAATTTGAGGAAAGAAGCTAACAGTACTCTTCTATGTCCTCACAGTCCACCTCTGACTACTTCATAGTGGAGCTGATGGAATATTTATGGGCATTATATTGGCAGAACAACACAATATTCTGTTGGTAGAGAAAGTCATGAATCAATGATTAGAAGGGATGGATGGACACCCCCTGTGCCCAGGTCATATCAGTAAGAAAAATGTCTTTGTAAAAATTGTCCATAAACTAACATACAGAGGAGGTGGCTTTCAATATCATTCGAGCAGCACATTTCCCCTTATTTTAGGGTTGCCATGGTTGCATACACATAACCCCACAATTGATTGCACCACTCATACTATCATTTTTTATCTCTATATTGTGCCCAACAGTCTTATCAGGAACACAATCATGTCAAAAATAAAAAAATAAATCTGTTCTGGTTACAGTTCGTCCCAATTCTGTCATTCAAGAAATCAACACTGTTCCCGTTGCTTATCAAGATTGTCTGGATGTTTTTGAAGACAGCTTGCCCAGAGAATTTCCTCCTCAACGACCAGAGGATTGTTCTATGGATCTGCTGCCAAATACTATGGTTGCTTTTGACAGGATATTTTCACTCTCTCTTTTGGAGAAAGAAGCCTTAAGGAAGTATTTGGATGATAATCTGATCAATATATTGATAAGAGAAACCAAGTCATCAGCAGCAACTTCACTTTTCTTCATTCCAAAGAAAGACACAAGAGAACTCAGTCATGGAATGGATTATTGTGGTCTAAATCACATCATGGTAAAAGACAGGTATCTAATGCCCTTCATAAACGACATATTGGAAGCAGTACAAGGTGCCAACATATTCAACTAGACTTACGTGGTGCATACCACTGTCTTCGTATTAAGGAGGGAGACCATTGGAAGACTGCTTTTCATACTCCCTTTTGACACTTAGAATATCAAGTAATGCTGTTTGGTGAATGCTCCAGTGATATTTCAACATTTTGTGGAGCATCTCTTCACCGATGTTCTTTTCCACAATGTTATAGTCTATCTAGACTATATTCTGCTGTATTCTTATTCCATTCATATGCATCAAGATCACCTCACCAAAGTCTTACAATAATTGCACCAAAACCACCTTATGGCCAAACCTGAAATGTGTCTTTTTGAAGTTTTTTCAGTTCGATACTTTGGATTCATTCTTTCTGACATTGGCATTGAAATGGACCCCAGGAAGAATTCGACCATCATGAAATGGTCCTCTCCTACTTCAATGTAGGAAGTACAATGATTTCTTGGGGTAGCTAACTTTTAGCATTGTTTCTCGGAAACTGTCCTAAAAACACAACTCCTAAAGAAAGGAGTTAACTTTCACTGGGATAAAGCGGCTGAAACTGCATGTAACACCGTAAAAAAGGCTTTCTGTTCAGCACCTATCCACGGGCAACCCAATCAAAGCATACCTTTCATTGTAGAGAAAAACACTTTGTATGGAGCCATGGAAGCATTCCGTAAACAACAAGGAAATGACAGTCTTGAACAGGCTATCATCTTCTACTCTAGTGCCCTATATTTGTATTGTATTCATATTTGTTTATTTATAACGCGCAGACCATCAGGCCCGGGGGCATCAGGGCGCAATTTGTACAGGGTTGCAAGAAAAGAACATACAGGCAGATAGATTACAATAAAAGTATACCAATACAGCATAATAACAATCTTAATAATTACATATATTACACATGGTACAGTGTCCCTAGGCTCCGCAGAGGAGGTATCCCTGAGGTAGTTGGGAAGGTAGCAGACCGGAAATCGTGCAGGGGAACAGGCGGGCTGAGTAAGTAGGACAGATGTCTAACACAACTATTGCTGGTCAAAGAGCCAAGATTTGATTTTATTCTTGAAGGTGTTGAAGGAGTCTTCAGCTCTGATGGCAGCGGGGAGGGTGTTCCAACGTTTGGAGGCTAGGACAGGGAAGCTAGTGCCTCCCGCTTTTTGGAGCTTAAACCTAGGGATAGTAAGGCAGTGAGTCTGAGCAGTTCTTAGTGGACGGGCAGTGGAGTAGCGCGAAAGCCGACTGCAGAGATAGATCGGAGCCTTATTGGCTAGGCATTCGTGCGTGAGGGCAAGCGTTTTTAGGGAAATTCTCTGCTTCACGGGTAACCACTTTAGGCTAGTTCTCGCTTCTGAGATGTGGTGGTTACGAGGGATGTTCAGGGCCGCTCGAATTGACAGGTTTTCTTGGCTGGTGCCTAAGTATAGAGCACTGCAGTAATCTATTTTTGCCATGATAAGTGTTCTCGCTAGTGTGACGCTATTTTGGGTGGTGAGGAATGGTCTGCAGGCTGAAATGAGTTTGCACGTGTAGGCAGAGGTGGACCTGACTGCATTAGTTTGTCTTGACAAGGATAAGGTGGAATCCAGGTAAAAGCCTAGTGTTTTAGTGTCTTTCGAGACTTGTATGGAGTTGCCGTCTATGATGAATGACTGATAGGATGACTCAAGTTTGCTTAGGCGTTGTGATGTACCCAGGATAAGTAGCTCCGTCTTATCGTCGTTCAGACATAGCTGATGCTGGGCCAGTCAGGCTTGGATGACCAAGTAGATGTCGTTGAGGGCCTTGGTGTCAGCAAGATAATCACCAGAGATGGGAATGAGTATCTGGGTGTCATCCGCATAGTTGGTGTAGGAGCCACCCAGATAATCAAGCACATCAAAGAGTGGTTTCGTAAAGATATTGTAAATTTGAGTGACCAAAATTATGCAGTTGTCGAGAAAGAACTCTTGGCCGTTCATGTTGCATACATTGAATGGAGCCATCTCCTTTTGGGTGCACAACGTGAGTTTGAAGTACACACGGATCACAAAACATAGAGGTATTGCAGCAAACTGAATGTTGTAACAGTTGTCAGGCCTGATGGGCCTATTTCTTTTCACAGTACAAATTCAGACATACATCCCGGGCAGTCAAAACACTATCACAGATACCCTCTCCAGAAAACATGAAGAAGACATCACATCATATCCAATCACAGAAAAGATCCTAGGAAGTAAACATGTAGTGCTTATAATCAATACTTTCCTAAAACAACTCAAGAAGGCTTCTGTGGACTGAAGGCTTCTGTGGACTATAATTTCCCACTATCTTTTAAAGAAAAGGATCATATTCAACAGAGAGAAGAACTATACTTCTACATAGATCTTCTTGTTGTTCCCCCGGCTGAATTACGACTGAAAGGATGGTGACTTCACCCTTTCGCCATGTGCAGGGCTGCCCATGCAGCGTGATCGTTTCCTGTTTTATTCAAACATAAAATAAGAATATGCTTTATGGCCTGAGCGCTGCCATTGCGATCACTGCGTTCCATGGAACTGTTGACAGAATGCAGCGCCATCATAAATGGACATGGGTCGGAGCGAAAAGAAAGCAACCGTCATGATGTGGTGTGTGCGCTAACATTTTCTGACAATCTACACAGAAGTGTTCTTTGTGTTCTAAGTTTCCGTTCATGACATGGAAGTGAACAGTAATGGAGGACTTTCTTTACAGGTTTTGTCCTGTGGTCACCAGAAAGCTGGCACTTCTGCTCGTGCTTCGAGCATGGGAGACTTCCAGCTGCTCCTGAGTGATGGACGGACATTGTTTGCATTTATTTTATTTATTTATTTATACAATTTTTGAAGCGCTCAATCCTGGGATATCACGGTGTTTGGTACAGTAAGAATAGAGGTAGGAAGAACATATGGTACACACATTAATCATACTTATCAAAGAGCCACGTTTGTGCAAGCCTTCTGAACATCATATATGAGTGTTTATTTCTGATGGTTGCAGGGAGAGAGTTCCAAAGCTGATGTTGTTGAGGTAAAGGGGTGTCTCTTTGTAAATGCATGAGTGCGCAATAGTTATGTTTTAAAGTCAATCCAAGCTTTGATGGGTAGATAGTGGGCTATTGTCTCTGGTTGCTGAGATATGGTCAAATAATTGTAGTCCAAGCCAAGTTAATCTTTCTTGTCCATCTGGCTTCATCCCTCACAATCGTAAGCAGGCAATGGTTACCCCCCTGCTAAAAAATCAGTCACTGGGCACTTCTTTCTTATCTAACTATCGTCCCATCTCATTGATTCCCTCTTTGTAAATCATGTGTGCTCAATAGTTGACATTTTGAAGTCAATTTAAGCTTGATGGGTAGCTTGTGGGCTTTTTCTCTGGTTGCCAAAGTATGGTCAGGGAGTAGCAGTCCAAGCGCTGCGCACATAGCTTTATTCTGCAGAAATTGTAGCCAGATTAGATTCTGAGGTGCCCATGAGGAGAGTGTTGGAATAATTCAGTGTGGAGAGAATAAGTGAGTGTGCAAGTATGCATCAGTTGCTTGTTGACAGGAATTGCCTACACAGTGATATGAGCCTAGAGGTGTAAGTGGGGGCAGAGGCTAAAGCATTGATATGCCTAGTCATAGTTAGTTCCACATCCAGGTGGACTCCAAGTGTTTTAAACTGTTTCAGGACTGGGATAGAGGTGCCATCAGTGCAGATGATACTAAAACCAGTGTCAGGTTTTGTTCAGCCGGAAGGCAGAGCCCAAAATGAGGAGTTCTGTTTTATCGTCATTTAGGCAGAGGTTGTGCGTGGCCATCCATTTTTGTACGGTGTTGTAGAATGAGTTGATTGCGGCATTGTCCAGAGTGTAGTCCCTGTGACAGGGATGAATATTTGGGTGTCATCTACAAAATTGATGCAGATGATTCCCATTGAGTCTAGGAGGTCAAAAAGGGGCTTAGTGTAGGTGTTGTAAAGTGCGGGTGAAAGGCAGGAACCTTGTGGGACACCTAATGGCACGAGGATGGGCTTGGCCGCAGCCTCGCCAATGAACATTCTTGTAGTGCGTTCGCTGAGTAATTAATATATCTAGGAGGTGGCTTCAGGGGAAAAACTGAAGTGCTGGCTGAGGCATTGATTAAGAGTGTCGTGGTCAAAGGCATTGGAATGAATTGTGCGGTTGCGGCACTGCAAAGTAATGCAGCTGAGTGCTGTCAATCTGTTTCCATTGAGAGTTATAACTTGTTTATCTAGTCACTGGTCCTCATTACGAATGTGGCGGCCACGGAATGAACGGTGCCGGTAAGGGACCGGCACCGTTCATTCCGGGCTGCCACATTACGAGTTCTGCTGCGGGTCCTGCTCTGTACGACTGGCCAGACCAGACGTGCAGAGAGGGACCCACTAGCAGTCCAGGACGCTAACAGCAGGCCCGTCATTAACGGGCACATTGTTAGCATCCGCCCCATTCCCATTGAGCCCTAAGGGTTGCTCCAATGGGAATGGAGAAGTACCCGCGAAAGGGAATTACTGGGCCCTGCAAGTGTGGAATGGCCCGCTAAGTCCCTTTTTGCGGGACCCAGACCTGAGTTTGGGGGTAGCCATTCCGCTAAAAATGACAGGGCTACCTCCAAACTTGTAATGAGGCCCACTGACTTGGTCACGAGCCAAAACCCAGCACGTAATTAGCGTGGATTTTATTAAATGTCAGCATCTCCATCATGTGGAGTTGCTCTGCATTTGTTAGTGATTTACAGCATAGAATTCTTGGTTTTATTTACACAGCTGGAATGGGGAGTAAATGTGATGTTTCTGTTCTAATGTGACACAGTTATGTATGTTAGCAGCAATTCATGCCCGTTTGATTTTCGGGTAGATGATTTGGGAGAAATCCAGTTTTGATGTAATATCTCCATTGCGACCTGAATGGTCAGGCGTGGAATGATGGCATGAAGGAAAACATTGTTTGATTTGTTTAAAAAAAAAAAGAAAACGTGTGTTTATTATTTTGGCAGTTTTTATTTTCAGATGGCACATTTTTAAGAAAAGTTCTAATATTGAGGAGGACACTTCAGAAATCCATTTACTGTGAAAGGTTTTGTAATTAATATGCTCTTTTACAGACACACCATTGGCATGATAGGTTGGATGTTATGTGAGTTTCTATACTTAAATGCAGTCATTACATCAATTCAATGCAAATGCTAATGCTGACACAATGTGTTGGTTGTTATGTGAGTTCCTATACTAAAATGCAGTTATTATTTTGATTCAATGCAAATGCTAAAGATGATATTATAAGTGGTTGACCACTTCATCTGATGATTTTAGAACTCATTATTTATTTATTTACTTATATATGTATATTGTGCTGAAGCACTTGGACATCAGTGCGCATACATTAAGACAAAGACAACATACTGTTAAAACAAGACATCTGGCTGCTATTTACTTATGCTGTAGGTTTCTTAGGTTGATTAACGGATAGTTGTCTTCGGGGCTTTCCGGAATACAAGGTAAATGCTCTCTTATCTGACTGCTTTTGGAACTCCATTGCATGTTTGGGCAGTTTTAACTGGGAATGATCTACCTAATCAGTTTGATCACTTAAACAGTGGACAGACAATCTTCCCCAGTGATTCTGATCTTAGAAAAGGGCTAGGGCTATAATGGAGTATCTGGTTTCTCAAGTATACCGGTGGCATTCCATGGAGTTATTGATGAACTATTGTCATGGCCTTGAATATAATCTGGTCCATGATTGCCAACCAGTGAAGGTATCTTCCTACTTGGGTAATGTATTCCCTTTTAGTTTTTTTACTAATTATTCTTACGGCGCTGTTCTGAATAACCAGACCCTGGTCTATGCACCTGCTGTTAGCTCATCAGAGCGTTACCATAGTCTAGCCTGGATAGAATTGTAGCCCTTGCTATAGTGGCACTATTCTTTTCATACAAGTAATGTCTGTTATGCTTTAATAGTCACAGGTAGTATTGCCAGTTTTTGTTTATGAAGTTAACATGGGATTCAGCACTTAATGACGCTTCTAGAAACATTACTAGTGTTTTTTTACTTTTTCACAGACCTGTGTTGGTGAACTTCTGATCTGGAAGCTCTCATATTCGTTGCCTAGTTTGGCTTGTGCCTGCCATGATCCGAATATCATCTGCTCTATTTTTCTCCCATTAAGGTACAACCAATTGATTTTCATCCATGTCTCAATGATCTCATAGATTATCTCGAGTATCTGTGACATAGAAACCAGTCTACTCCATTACCAGCAAAGTGTCAACAGCCTAATAGGAAAAAAGGCTCTGATGTTCTCAAGCACTGTACAAACATTTCTGAGATATAGCAAAAGGGCACAGACTCGCCCCTTGTGCAGTCAATGGGTCCGGCAGGTGAGAAGTTTTCCCCCAATGTATCTTAGACTTTCCATCTAGTAGCCTTTGTCGAACAGCTTCCCATATATTCCATTGCCCACTGGAGCTGTTTGTAGTTTTATAAATCAAAGGCCTCCGACAAGTCGAGTAGTACCATCATAACCAACGTGCCTTTGTCCATGATGTTAAACATGTGAGTCTGTAGATGTAGCATTGTTGTTTCTGTGCTATGAGCACTTCTAAAGCCAGACTGTTGTTTATGTAGTAGGTCCCTGAACCACAAATGCTTGTAGTTGTAGTGCTACCGCTTTATCCAGAATCTTCAAAAGGAAGTTGCAATGTGTAATTGGGCACAGGTTATTTGGGTCTTTCTGGTCCTGACCTGGTTTTCTAACTAATGGTGTAACTATAACTGAGCTTCTGGTATGTGACTATCTCTGAAAGATGAATTTGGTTGAGGTGTGAGTAAAGGTTTGAAAATTCCCTTGTGTTCTAGGATAACCTTCTGGAGTAGTATATTGTCTGCGCATGACGGGGGTCTCGTAGATGTAAGAATAGACCTCATGTCGTCTTCAGTAAGACTAGACCTCATTTCGTCTTCAGTAATGGGTAGAAAGTCAAATTCCTCAGGCCTGTCTGAATCTCAGTGGTTTTTGCTGAGCAGGGATAGTGGCCTGAGGGCTCCTGATTGTTTCTGGTGCATTCACGATTTTAGCCATGAAGGACTGCTGAACTTTTATGCACTCTTTCATTGTTGGTTGAATTGAAAGGGACATCGCCTTTGGTTTTTCCAAGGATCTCAAAATCTCAAAGAGTTTACTTGTGGAATTTGCTGCTGTTGTTATTTGCTCATTGGAGAAATTATTTTTAGCCTCTGTAATATGTTGTTTACATTTTAACTCTGCTACCTTCCATTTGCTCTTGTTGTCCGTAGTAGGCTGTTTTTCCCATCTGGATTCAAGTCTTCTTTTCTCTCTTTTTGAAGTGGTTAATTGGCTATTAAGCCTTTTTGATGGGACCGACTACTGTCTCCCAGAACACATAATGTTGCCATTAAATTTACTAGCCTCTGTAAAACCACAGACCCCGTACAAACCATCTTACATGGAGTACTGGAAAGGGTTAACACTTATCCCGTTTTGTCTGTTTCTCTAGGAGCATTGTTTTGCTGCCTTTTCATAAAGTCTTGGCTGGTGGCAGTGGTAACTACCCTATTTTTCCTACCGCGATTATCTTAACTAAACTGGTATTGTTTGGTATAGCGTTTTCAACAGACGGCAGTAGATTGTGTACGTGGTGTAAGGTAAGCTCTTGAACGTATTGTTAGAACTGATATAATAGTGTTTCGTCCTCATTGTATATGTTGGCCTATGCCCAGTCGCTTTGAGAGGAAATCCGTATTACAAGGTCGTGACCTCAAGTGAATCGAGCCTCCATTTTAGGTTAGAACCGCCATTTTAGTTTATTATACAAAGTCACCCTGTAGTCTAAAATGGCCGTCTCGTGTGCTCTTGTTCTTGCTTTAACATCTTCAACCTCTGTAGGAGGGTTAATGTCCAACCTGCCTTCAGGCTACATGTTAGGGTCATGTAGACCTTGTCCTTTGTTGACCTCGGGATCAGGGGATTACTTGAATTAGCAATGTTAACCTACAAGTATACAAGAACAATAATGCTATCCAAATACGACATGCGAAACATTTGTTTGATTTGTATTAAAGCAATATGTAAAGAGTGTAACGTTAAATTAGAGAATAATAATGTCTTTTAGTAAATATATTTAAAAGTAAACCGCATGCACGAGTTATGTAAATTAGGAAATGAACCTTGCGCGACCCTAGCCCAGTGTATAATTAACTTGTAAGAGGCTGGACATCATTATAACAAACTGTATGAATACACTGATGTCCAGCTAGGAAATTCTGCTCACTGCTCACATTGAACCATGCTGGTGGTCTCTGTGATGTATTGACAGCCAAATAGCTATTTGTGTACTTTGTGCAATACTGTTCAGTTTTGTAATAAAGATTCTGGGAATCTTTACAAGCCTGTGTCGGTGTATTTTCCTTTGCTTGGTGTAACAGCCTTAATATTGTATTTTTCTGATTCCACAGTATAACTCTGTGCACCCAAGTAGGCATTATTTCTTCTTGCTCTAAACTATCAGCATGAGTGCGATCGTACGATTACTGGTGTCACGATCGCACTGGCATGTCAGTTGTCTTGCCGCTACCTTTGGGAAACCAGCATTCTAGAAACATACGCGCAAGGCAGTAATGAAATGGCGCGCTGTATATGAATTAGTAAAACTATAACATTAGTCATCAAAACTAACTTTATTAGTCATGCAACCAAGAGTGATATCATTGCATGCCTAACCCAAATATAAGATACTAGGATTCAAACTACATGGACCTTCACTGAAACCCAATTCGGGGCTTTTAGTCATCAACTTTATTAGTCATGGAACCAAGAGTGATATCATTGCTTGCCTAACCTAAATATAAGATATTAGGATTCAGACTACATGGAACTTCACTGATCCCCAATTCAGGGCTTTTTTGGCACTATTTTCCACAGGGGGATTCAACCCGTGACTGTTCATGTTTCCATTAATTGCAAAAATTAGACTTGGAATATAGGTAAGGCCCATCACCTGTACTTTGGCGGTATGATTTTCATATATAATTTTTAATTTTTGTTTTTTCTAATATCTACTAATGTGGTTTTTGTTTTTTGTACTTACCTTCAACCTCCTCCCTTTTCCCCCTCCTATTTTTCTGTGAACTCATCACGTGATGATTATTTTATTTCATTTGTATTCATTATGCTTTGTACTTGTATATGATATATGTTTACATTATTAATGGTTAACATATGCCTATTCTGTGAACTCAACCACATGAACGATAAACTTATTTTTGACTTAGCTACGTTATCAGCTCTGATTTGAAAAAGACACTGGTGTGTCGAAACACATGTTATCCATAAAGGGCAAATACATTAAAGATACTTTACCTTACTAGCATCATTAAGTGTGGCACAGTCTTCTAAAATGTGGGGCAATACTGTAATTGGTATTGTTTTAGGCTATCTTGGTAGACTCAAACATAAACCCACTACACCATATATGTTTTATTATGGTTCTGGCTGGGTTTATTCACCATTTCTTTTTGTAAAAGTCTTTCTCGTATTTTACTCTGCGTGCCAAACCAGGTTTGATTCCTTTGTTCACTGTCTTTTTGCTGGTTCTAAGCAGAAGCCCTACTTCAGCGCCTGTATGTCTGGGGGGGAACAGGATGTGAGGGAGAGGTTTAGGACTCCCTGCACACGGTCTCCTTGGAGACCCATGTCTCACTCTGAAATGATTGGCTGTGGTGAATGTCCTGGTGGGACAGCCACTCTGCTGTGTGATTGAGATGCTGTGTGAATGTGGGAAAACTGCATAAAGAGCAGGTCTCTGGGTCTGGAAAGGCAGACCCGCCACTGAAACGAAACAACCAATGAGGAGCTGATGGAAGAGGACCCCTTCCACGATTGAACCGCCCGGTGAAGCCCTGCTGCAGGTCCGAATCCTCAAACTCCAATAACAGAGAAGATCCTCCAGGAATCTTCTTCCCGTGAGCTGGTAGGACCAACCAGTTTGCCCAAACTGCATGCCAGGACTCCATCCTCTGGTCGAATTCACTGTACAGAGCTACAGTGGGCCAGATATCCAGGAAGGTCAGACCCTGCTTTTGTTTAAGGAGCGTACCTTTTATTAGTTGCTTTGCTATTCTGATGGTTTCCTCCCTGGGTAGTGCAGGACCCTCCAGTCCTACTTCGTGCCAGTCTGACAGTCGATTCAGGGAACGTGAGCCTGCAGGAAATACCAGGAACGTCCGCCTCAGCTACAGCTTCTTCTCCATTTAAAGGTACTGTGCACATCCAGTTGTGCCTTTCATTCAGCCCCAGGGAAGGTGTGTGAAATCTTGAGCCAACTCGAGGGCTTGTTCTTCTCTTCTCTTTAAACTAACTTTTCTGCTGACCAGCTTTGTCCGGAACTCTTGGCAAAGACTTAACCGTGAACTACCCTGAACTGTGTGATCTTGAGCAAAGGACTTTTGTCCTATTGACTTTGGCCCTAAGCCTATTTCATTTGGTTCCATCACTGTAGTTCCTCTTTCTAGATTGCCTTGCTTACTTACCTGTTGGTGCTGCTCAATTTCTGCCTAACATTGTTTTTCCCTGCATTTTTAATTGTTAGAGTGCCATTTTGCTCCCACTTCATTTTGTAAGCTTAACTTGTCTGGAAACTATTGGGAGTGGTGTGGTGTATTAGTAACATGATTGTTCAACTGCTTTACTTTAGTGAAATGTTATACAACTGATTTGTAAATAAATGTATATTCTTTTACTCAGAAACCTTGAGTCAGTGTTTGTTTGAATCATAGTAATTGCTGTCCTTTGTGTAACTATTTGATACTGCTCACTTCACTTGAGATAAGTCTTGCTGTTCAGCCATTGCCACCACTTTTACTGTGTAGTACAGGCTTGTACCAAAGGTGAATGTGTACTGTCAATTGTAGTCTTAATTGTGTGTGGTGTTCCCAAAGCATACTGCATATAATTCTGCCTAACACGTCCCATGTACACTGTGCAAGTTGTTCTGATGAGATTTTGTTAACATTTCTGTTCTGGATTCTTGTATGTTAGTTATTAATTGTGGGCCCTAATTGTGTGTCTTATTGGGAAATTCACCTTGTAAAGGTCTGACCAAATACATGGTGTGGTCCCTTCGATTTTGACATCCAGATTACAGGTTACCACCCATTCAAGCTGGTTGTTATTTGGTGTGTTTGGTTCACTATTACACACCCTGAAATCGATATCGTTATTTTGAAGGGATTTATTTAAATATATAATGTTTGTCTGCCATGTGCATGTGTTGGTAGTGCATGATGCACAGTTTTGGCAAATGTTGGTCTGTGAGCCATGAATGCCATTTGGATTTCTTAGAGGAATGTATTTAAATGTGGCCCAAAAAGTTTTGTGCACGTTAATCGTTTGGATTCCATCGCATGCATGCAATGCTTTTTTTGTTCATCACTTAGATATAGGTCTGATCAACGTGTTAGCTTGGTGTTACCTTGACATGCTGTCTCATTAGCATGTCTATTTTCAAATGTTCTTTGTTTTGTTTTTGGCTTTCTTTTCTTTTCCTTGCTTTTATGGGTGCCTTTTTGGGAGATGTAGTTCTATCATCTGTGGTGGTTGGCAGAATCCTTGTGTGGGAGTGTGGTGGTAGTGTTGATACAGATACAGATTCAAGGTAGTTATGATTATTATTATAATGGGCTCTGGGGTGGCAGGCCTTAGACCCTGTGTCGCAGGTGGGGTAAAAGGTGAATACACTGAGTTGATTGTGGATATAGTGTTGAAGGGTTTTTGCTCAAAGGTGGCAGGTTAGAGATTCGGGCGTGGCAGTCCTGGGTATATGACGGAATTTTTCTTTGGTTGGTTATTAGTGTTAATTTCACAGTTGGTTGAATATGTTTTGGTGGTTGCAAATGTGTCAAGGTTTATGAAGGAATTGCTTGGGTGTTTTGTATATGGGATCCTGTTTGATGTGGCTGAGTGTATGTTTCCCCTTCCTGTAGCTTTAAGAGGAAGGGGGATGTGTACTGTAATGCTTAAATTGCTGTATGCAATGCAAGCCCATTGAATGTTAGTAGTAGTGCAACCCTGAGGGCCCTCAGTGTTCCAGGGATGTCAGTTGGGACTTTTGGGATGGGAGTTACAGATTGAAGGATGCCTCTACCTGATCTCTCTTCATTCTTCATACGTTATACCCTGTAACGTAACAAAGCACCATCTGCGTTCATACTTACATGCTCCTGCATGTTTCCTGCATATTACCAGTGATCCCTGCAAACCCAGGTACTACAATGGTGTGCTTTATCCAATATGGCGGTTACTCGAGTCCACGGAGCCCTGACGTCATCAAGCACACGTTAGCCTCGGAAGACAGCAACCTGGAAATAAACACACTACGGATTAACTGTTTCATGTTGTGTTACGATAGGTTTGAGTATTCACTTCACAGCTTGGCCGCGCACTTCCTTGCCTCCTTCATTCTGTGTTTCCGTTCTCCTGCCTCTCACCCGCCATTTATTCAGCTTTTGTTATTCCTTTGCTTCCTATCCCCGGCTTCTCATTTCTCTCCTTGTCTCTACCGGTCCTCCGGTGACTGGCGCTTTCTCTGCGTTCCTGCCTTCTGTGTTCCCAGGGATTCCACACCTGTTTTCACGTTGTTCCTCTGCTCATCCAGATCACCCGCTGTTGGCTCTTTAGTTCTCTTCTTGAATTCAGCTCTTCCTCGCATTGGGATTACTTCAGCTGTTAGACCAGCCTGGGATCTACAACACCATGTCCAATCAAGTTTTTTTTTTCCATGGAGGTTTTTTTTCTTCCTTGAGACCCAGCTCAAGTGGCCTATGTGACCCCCAGATTTCTATACTTGGGAGGCACAGTGGCGGCATGGAGTGACAGGCCCGACCTCTTCACTCCAAAGGACAACACATCTAAGAAGGTAAGACCGGCCACTGACACAGGCTCTCAGGCACACAGTGGAAGAGTGTTTTTGTATGAATGAGGGCCTGGTGAGCAAGGTGGGCAGATTATGGGTAGCAGGGAAAGTAGAGAAATTCTGATACGAAAAGGTGAAAGGAAGAAGAGAGAGGAAAGGAAAACAGGACATTCACGAGAAGGAGGTAGCTTCAATTGTGACGAAAATACACCAATTGTGAACATTTTTGCAGTAAGGAAAACGAAATATGACTTGAATCTATTATTCACCAAAAATCCGAATATATTTTGTTCAGGCTAAAAGCTACTCACTATCAGCAGTTGGAGAATGTGAGGAGGATGTTCAGAGCTCAATTGAAACAGAGAAAGAGCAGATAGTGATAACCTTAGTCAGGGACGTTGACACAGGAGAAATATTGTAGATTCGATAAAGATTGGAAAGCCCTTCTGCAAATTATATGAGAGCCTGTACATGACAGAGGCCCACTTAGGTCACATGTAAGCAGAAGATAGCTTTGTGAGCGCCATGACTCTCCCAATTCTGGGAAGCAATGATAGGGGCATGCTGGAAGATGGGTGTTCCAAGTAGAAGACGTGAGGGAAGCCATAAGAGAGATGGCTATGAACAAATTAACAGGAGAGGATGGTTTGTCTATTGAGTTTTATAAAGTGGGAGGTATAAAGTGGCAGAGGTGTTGATGCGCCTGTCCAATGAAGCAGATCTGACAGGATAGTTGCAGCCAGAGTTTAACAGGGCACTCATAGTCAATGTGGTTATTAAAATGATGGCAACAGTATTAGTCGAATGCCACAGGAAGGTAATCACGAAATTGTGCATAAAACACAGGTGTGGTATATGCCTGTGCCTCTGCCAAAGATAAAATGAGGTATTTATGGTATTCTCTTTGGCAGGAAAAGGATTACAAAGCAGGGGTAATGCCTTCTCTAGAGTTGGGGTGTTTTGATCAATGGAGAGATTTGGCCTAGGAAATGCATACATAAGGAAGGTTAAATAACTGTACTCTCAGCCCAGTGCAAATGTGAATAAAGGGGGACACATTTCTGAGCAATTCCAGATCATGAGAGGGATGGGACAGAGGTTCCCACTATCACCGCCATTGTTCAAACTAGCATTAGAACCTCTATCCAGGGCTGTTCGTGAGAACAGTGAGGATCAAGGAACACAGCCTGTAACAGGAGAGCTAAAGGTGCTGCTGTATGCAGACAACAATATGTTAACCCTAGCGAACCCTAGTTCCTCCATAGCAGCGCTAGTAGGGGTTATACAGACTTTCTCTATCTTTTCAGGATATAAGATCAGCTGGGACCAGTGTGAGGTGATGCCACTAAATACAAATACGTTGAAGGCTGAGGTGCACAGTCAGAGATGTAACTGGGTAGAGAAGGCTATGAAATACCTGGGAATACACTTAAACTAAGGTTTATTAGACATGGTCAAGGACAATACAGAAAGAGAATGGGAAATAATATGCCTGGATATGAGCAGATGGGCATTGTTAAACGTATCTACATAGGGAAGAGTTAAAGTGGTTAAAATTATGCTTATAGTGCAGCTCAATTATGTCTTCAATATGCTGCCTTTGGAGGTTAAGCTGCTTCTGGTGAGGAAGATGCTGCATTGGATAACTGACTTTGTGTGGGCTGTATGGGGCCCAGGTTTAAACTAGAGAAGCTATATGATCCTGTTAGGGTGGGTGGCCTCAATCTGCCAAATGCAGCATTATACTACATAGCACATCAGCTCTCTCAGGAAGTGATATTCTTCGGGGAGAATGGAAATTAACCAGATTAGGTAAGGCTAGAGCAAAGTATAGGAAACATGCAGGGTGAGGCAATGATATATGATGAGTTTGTGAGCACAAAAGACACCTGATTCTGAGAACTACTATGAGGGCCTGGGAAAGAGCTCACTCATTTCTCATGCATCATGGAAAATTGGGCAGCGGGATGTTGAGATGTGAGGTTCAAGCTGATGTACTTCAAAAATTACAGGGTTGGTAATGGACTCAAAAGAGGCTGCAGGTGCCGGGACTCAAGCAGCACTATGGTCTTGTGAGAAGTTGGCCGAATACTGGGAAGCCATACATAGACAAATCCAAGAAACCTTGGGGCAAGTGATAAACCCAACACCAGAGCTTCATATACTGCATGATATGTCATTGGTGAGAGGCCTGATTAATCAGTGTCTTAACACAGCATTAATGGTGACGAAGCAATGGATATTAGGGAACCAGACAGATACCACATATAGGTCATTTGGAGACAAAGCTGGCACAAATAGCATTGTATGAGAGGCTGCTATTTAGAATGCAAGATAGGGAGGAAATATTTCTTCAGATATGGGGTAAATATCTACCCATAATAACGGAGCATCAGCAAGGCCAGCGGCATGAGGCGTGTGCAAAGAACACCAATGTGCTACACCAATGTGCTGTGCAAGGAATTGAAGGTAACACAGAATAAGCCCAACCAGGATGGCCCTGTAACTTGCTGAAAATCTACAGAAGAAAGGGGGGGATTTATCTGGGTGCTTCATTGCTCTCCTCTTTTGAAGCTCTATGATAAAAGAAGAATCTGTGACTTGCATTGTTTTGGAGTTACTGGATGATCTAAACCCTGGAATGTGTTTATTATGTTTAGTTCTACATTCTTGGCCTGTATTACCAGTTGGTGTAATATTACATTGCAGAGGTTGGAAAAGGGACAAAACAGTCTCACTAGACCTGACTAGTGAAGACAACTGGAAAGTATGATTAGAAAGTATGGAAAGGGGTCATAGAAGATGTGAAGAGACCAAGCTTAAGTGTGATGAGGGCTGGACAAATCCATTAGCTGAAAAATATATATGGTGCCAGTGGATATTATAATGTTTAATAAAAACTAGTATGGCAACAAAAAAGAAATCATTTGTACTTACAGGGCTTCTTAATCCCTTTATAAGTGATTACAGACAATTTGGTGACTTTCAATTTTAGGCCATTATTGAATAAAGAGTTCTAAAGCTGCCATAGAGGGCATTAGGCCAATTGGCGTGGAATCAAAAATCATTATATCGTCTGCAAAATCTAAAGCTCTTATGGCTGGATTGCCAATTTTCAAAGGGAAGGACCGAGAACTCTCCAAAGAGTTAAAAATGTTGGCTATATAAAAATTAAAAAGCAATGCGCTAACACACATCCCTGCCTCAATCCTAGCGATGTGTGTAATCCCTGGTGGTATTGCTGTACATTTCAATTAATTGTCACCTGGATTAGTGTGCCCTTATGTAGAGCGATCAAGATATTAAGTAGGCCCCTGGGTATGCCCCACTTAATGTAGCTTGTTTCACAACAAGTTTTGATCCACATAATAGAAAATAGCAGTGAGATCGACACAGGCGTATAATATTAGCCTCAAAAGCCATTATATCAGGATCCTGTAGGACCGATTCTGCAAATATTTTACTACAGGAATCCAACATGGCTATGGGGAGATAGCTCTGAGGATTTTCACTCTGACCTTTCTTGTAGATAAGATCGATGCAACTTTGGTTCCAACCTTTAGGGAGTGCACATCTTGTATGTATTTCTGTGAATAGATCACACAGAATAAGGGACCATACATTTTGGTTCATTTTAAGGAGACATTTGCTTAGGCCATCGGGTCCCATGCCTATTGCTGATATTTTTACTTTGATAATTACGTGCTCAATCTCATCAGGCAAAAATAGCTTTTTCTAACATGTTAGACACGATTTACCAACTTGTGTAGTGAATGTTTGATTGCTGTACATTTTTCCTGATAGAATGAGCACGAAGTATATTCTGAGATGAGATTCAACTGAGCTTCTAATTGAGTATGGCTCAGACTGTTGCTCAATGACCAAACATTGTGCAGTATTGTTTGTAATCAAGGAATGGAAATTAATTGAACCATCCTTGTAATTTAACTCCACCCTGTAAAATGTAAACTCCACCCTGTCCACCCTGTAAAATGTAAAGTTTCATCCAATGTTTGTATTTTAAGTTCAATATGTGTGTTCCTTTACTACAATCTAAATGTAATTTACCCCGAATAGACTCCAGGGAGTGTATGTCCTGGCTTGATATAATTTGTCCTATATTAGAAACTTTGATCGAAGGGATTATGCCTCTACAGCGTTTTTGGAAGTTAGTTGTAACTTATTGTCTCTCAGTGCCAATTCCACATCGGATATTGTTGATTTCCTTGTAATTATCATGGCTAAACTGTCATATTTCCGTGGTCAATATTTTATATTTTTCATATATATTAAAGAGCCATTTTATTTGAGAGTTTGAATTTGCAGTTTCAAAATGACTCAGGGTACTAAAAAGTATACATTGGTACTTAGGTAAGTTAATTGTTAAATGCCTAGTAATTGCCACCATTAGTTTGAAGGTTCAGCTTCTCAATGAGACTCACCAAGCTGGCGGGGTAGGGGAACTAGATATTAATAAAGGGGGCAACAGGATCCGTTGAACGGAGAAGAGTATAAAGAACAACGTTACCTTCTACTCTAAACAAGCAGATAATTTCCCAGTTCTAGAAACTTTAACCACTGCTGCAGAGATTGAGAAGTGAATTATGGACTGCACTTCTCAAATAGCGTATCAGAAAGGACAACACAAATTTGTAAATCATGCCATTAAAATGTATCAGTATGACAAAACCATTTGTGAAGCTAAGAGGCCCTTGAAAGGGAGTTATGTATAATTGGGAAGACCACAGCATCACGGAGGAGCTACTAACCACTAAACAACTGGCTAAAAAGCGATACCGCAAGTGGGTGCATGACCAGGTTGCCTTGGGCAAAATTGCCCAATCGCCATACCTGGTAAGCATATCTAAGATAAAAGATAACAGAAAACTGTGGAAACTGCTGAGCTCTTTTAATAAACATTCTCCAAATCATGAGATCTGTGTCATCAGTGAGGACGATTGGATTAGACATGTCTCTGATGCATTTTACGATCCAGCTATTCTGAGATTGGATCCTTTTGGTCCGCAGAGAAGTTTGAATTGAACTCTACTCATGCTAAAATTAGCTGCATAAAAAGACACTAGAGTGCCTGGCCCAAACAGACTCCCCAATGTAATAAGAAAAGAGATCATAGTATCTTGGGGAGACCTTACATACCTCCTGTTTAAGAAGGTCGCATATGAGGTATTGATCCCCGACTCATGGCATCGATCAATAATGGTTCCTATCCATAAAAAGGGGCCGCAATCATTTCTCACTAATTTTAGACTTTTGGAAATGTTGGATTCAACGTGAAAGAAGTTTGCATCACTGCTGCTTGATAAACTATCCCGTTGAGTGCAGTCGATAAGCCTCCTGAGTGATTTTCAAATGGGATTTAGAGCCGGCTCGGGAACATCCCATTCTATGATATAATATGATATGATAAGGTATTTATAACACGCCTATACACAAGTTATTCCAAGCACAATGAGGCAAGGGATGGGTAATAGAGGGAAGACAGAGACAACACTCATACTAGGCCAGATGACCATGAGATCTCACAAGTGCATGGTAGGGGGGAAAGGGAACGTGCAGGAGGGTAGGGGGCAGTTCAATACATAGGATCAACAGTAAATCAATAAAATAAATAGAACAGAAGTTAAAAGTGCTGCCATATTGGCAAGTGCAGGGGTAAGTGCAGACATCATGTGTCAAGAGCTAGTGGGGGCTGTAGGGATACAGAAACAGCCCCCAAGTGCAGGGGTTACCAGGAAGGCAGTGCAGGAGTGCAGCAGGCGGGAAGGGGATCTTGGCCCGAGATAATAGGGTATCCAGGTGACCAGTGCAGTTTCAGTCAGGAGTTCAGCATGATAGAGAAGGAGAGAAAGCAGAAGCAAAGAGGAAGGTCTTGAGGTGCTTCCGGAACCAGAGATGGTTCTCCTCAAGTTTCAGGGAGGCTTGGAGGCTGTTCCAGAAGGAGGCCCCAGCTGAGCTGAAGGAAGAGGTCTACCACCAACTTGTTGCTTGGAGAAACAGCTGACCCTAAGGGAGTTGGAGGCGGATGAGTGAAGAGCACGATAAGGAAGATATTTAGGAAGAAAGAGTTGGATGTAATGAGGCCCCAGACCACAGAAGACCTTGTGGACAATGCAGAGGGTTTTGAACTTAATCCTTGGAGCCAGTGCAGAGATTTCAGACTTGGAGCGATAAGATTCCTGGGCGTGAGGGCAAGGAAAAGTCTCACAGTCCCGTTCTGGATTAGTTACAGAGGCTGTAGAGTAGAAACAGGCAGATTTAGAAAGAGCTGTTGCAGTAGTCCAGAGCTCTGGAGACAGTGAGCTTCTGGCGGAAGGAAGGGAATGGAAGAGTACATCTGAGGAGGGTCAGCTGGTAGTGTGACTTCTTCAAGACGACAGAGATGTGAGGTGAAAAGGAGAGAGTGGAATCGAAGATGACCCTGAGGTTTTTAGCCTCAGAGGTGGGAGAAGGAAAAGGGCCAAGAGAGGCCGGCCAGAGAGTGAGAGGAAAGGAGGGAGCAGGTGTGCTTACGAGGAGAATCTCAGTCTTACCATCATTAAAGCAGAGATCACACCACTCCTGGAAAGAAGAGAGACAGTCAGAGATGAGAGAAGGAGAAGAGGTGACAGAAGGGAGCCTGAAAATGAGCTCAGTGTCATCCACATAGGACTGAAAGTTGGGGCAGAGAGCAGCAATGTACTCGGCAAGAAGTGCCAGGTATTAGTTAAACAGCCCGGGAGAGAGGTTAGACCCCTGGGGAATGCCACAGGTAGAGATAGAGATAGAGGAGAGGAATGACCGAAGTTGGACCTGGGACGGTTTAGTCTGAGAGGAAAGAGGTCAGCCAAGCCAGGGCCTAATCAGTGATACCCAGGTTATTACAGAGACGGTTGAGCAGGATTGAATAGTTGACCATGTCAAAGGCAGAAGAGAGACCAAGTAGGATGAGGACACAGGGGGTATTGGAGTCAAGGTTGGAGAGCAGGCCATCACGAATGTTCAGATGAGTAGTGTCTGTGCTTCTGGCAGCTCAGAAGCCAGACTGATGGTCATGGAGACAGCCAACCAGGAGTTTTCCCAGGATACAATATAGAGGGCCAGTATGGCCTTTGGAGTAGGCAGCAGACCAGTTTGTCAGAGGATGTACAAGAAACATGCAATTTCCTCTCGGCCACACTGCACTTGGGTTTATGGGTGGCGAGGTCTGAATTGTACCAGGAATTGCACTTGGCTTCAAGCGGATCCTCAGGAGGGGGGCAAGAACATCAAAAGTATCAGATATAGCAGAGTTTAGCATAGAAAGGGCTGTGCCATGGTTTGAGTCAGCCGAAGGGGTAGGGAGGGTGAGAAAGTGGCTGTGAAAACCTCAACTGACTCTCGCTTCATGGGTCAGATAACCGAGAAGGTAGGTGGATTAGAAGGGCAAAGAGTAAGGGGAAGCATGAATTATATGTTGTCATGATAGATTTCCGGGCAGCCTTTGACACAGTTAATAGGAGAAAACGATTCGACAAAATGAGCCAATTAGGTTGCCCGTGGGATCTATTGATGCCAATTATAGGTCTACATGAAAATACTTCAGTCCAGGTGACTTGACAGTAGAGGCATGGTGACGGCACCAATTAAAACGAATTGTGGAGTTAAACAGGGATGCTCACTGACTTCCCTCCTTTTTAACATATACTTAGCCGAATTACCACGCATGCTTGAGAATGCCCTGAACTGCCCACCAACAATATTGGGGGAAAAGATAAACTGCCTATCATATACGGATGATCTCATTTTGTTCAATCTTACCGTTGCTGGTCTGAAAAGATCCATGGAGACACTATTACATTTTGCAAACAAACATCACCTAAAAATAAACAATGAAAAAACAAAGGTCATGTTCTTCTCCATTAAACGGATCAAGACACCGACTCTAGTTATCAACGGGAACATCATAGAGCAAGTTGATAGTTATAAATAACTGGGTGTTGAATTTACTACCAAGTCCGATTATGCTGAACTGGTGGAGGCAAGGAAAAGGAAGGCTAAGGCAAAACTAATTATCTTACACAGATGTGTGAAGGTGTCATCAGGCTTTAGCTTTCATGGGATATTGACGTTGTATAAGCAATGCTTTTGTACATCCTTACTGTATGGGCTTTACACTGTCACTATAAAGGATCATTCATGGCTTAATGTTCTAGAGGATACATTTTGGAGGAAAATGTTTGACTTAGGTCTCATTGTGCTGGTTGAAATCATTTGATTAGAACTGGGCCTTATGCCCCCTTGTGTATATATGGTAGTGGCCATGTAGTTATGGTTAAGTTGGTGTTTCCATAGGAAGAGCACTTTTTGGGCGGCTTATAACTTCGCTCCCGCTGAATGAATCTTCACCAAACTTTGCAAGTATATGGCCCACTCTGAATTTTTTTGCAAAGTTTGGTGAGGATTCGTCCAGGGGGGGAAAATTTATAGGGGAGGTCCCAAAATTTCTTTTTTTCCCATAGAGTCAGTGGGAAAAATGTTTTGCTCGCGCCTACAGCCCACACCGCTGGATGGATTTTCACCAAATTTGGACAGGAGGGACGAGGAAAGGGCCCGGCAGATGGATGATTTCAAAAACAGGGAGAGGAGGAACAACCTCAGAATCTTTGGGGTGCCCGAAATGGAGGGGGAAACGGAGAGGGACATCACCCGAGCAGTACGAGACATCATCACTCTCTTGTTCGCGGAGGAAATGACAAACAAGCCAACATTCGACAGGGTGCACAGGGCGGGGGGCAGGGCCGGGGCCCCCCGGTCGATTCTGGTCCGGTTCCACTACTACTCGGAGAAGACGAAGGTGTTGGAGGAGGCCAGAAAGGCTAGGGAAATCACCTACAACAACGCCCAAGTCTCCATATACCAAGATCTCTCCGCCTACACGCTGGCCAGGCGTAGGATGTGCCGCCCTCTCACACAGGTGCTTAAGGAAAAGGGAGTACGCTATAGATGGGGCTACCCCTTCTCCCTGACTTTCAAATACATGGGCCAAAGATCGACCCTGATCACGGAAGAGGACATAAGGGGAGCCATACAAGAATATACAGTGGACACGAACCCCCGGAGGGGCCCATCGGGGCCGGAGCACGGGAGACCCGATGGCCCTGGTCTGTCCGGCGAGAGGAGAAAGCGCACCGGCGCGAGGAAATTCAGGAAAATGAACACCCCCTCACCATCAAAGGAAGGAGAACGTAACGACTCCAAGGACTGAGCACGGGGGCACCCTGGCGTGCCCTGGTCGGAGGGACGCAGATTCAGAGGACTCACTACTATCAACGTCCCTACGACCTGCAAGTAGGTGGGGTTTGCAGAGGGGTCACAGCCGCGGGGGACCTTAGGGGGCTCAAGGAGATGAACTTCTAATGCAGATTGCCTGGCCGAGATGGGCAGGCTGGTGGTTCGGCCAAAACACAGCGATGGCAGAACTACTTGGCTGGACGCCGGGGCGGGGGGTGAGGGGGACCACGGGAGTTGGGGAAGTTCAGTTACGGTTCGGGGAAGGGGGGCAGTTGGGGTTTTGTCTTAGGCCCACCCGGGGGGAGGGGGCGGGGGGAAAAGGGGCACACAGAGTTGATACAACGGAGCATACGGGGAGGAGCGCAGGGAAGGAGTTGACCGAGAGAGAGGAACATAGTGACCATGGCTGATGGGCTGCCCACCCTGGGGGTGGGCTCAGTTAATATCCGTGGCTTAAATACCCCCACCAAGAGGTCCCTGGTCTGTAGGGAATTTAGAAGGGCACACCTGGATTTTCTCTTCGTGCAAGAGACTCACTGACCACGGGGGAAGGAGCCCAAAATGCGGGGAGGGGGAATTGGCGAGGTTCACAGTGCATCCCACAAGTGCAAAAAGAGAGGGGTCGCCATCGTAGTAGCAAAGCATGTGGGCTTCGAGAACGAAGCCACGCTGAAAGACCCAGGGGGCCGTTACCTGCTGTTGCGGGGGTCCCTGCAGGGGGCCCTACTGACCCTAGCTGCCATCTATGCCCCCAAACGAAGGCCAAGCCCAATTCTGGGAGGAGGTGGGGGACAAACTCAATTACTTCATCCATGGAACGGTAGTCGTGGGGGGGGACTTCAACATGGTTCTGGACCCCATCCTGGACAGGAAACGTGCAGGTCCGCAGTCCTCCAAGGCTGCGGACGAGATCATGGCGCGCACCTTTCAAAACGTCAACCTAGAACTGGGCCTGTTGGATACGATCCCCGTCCCCAGAACAGACTCCCCCTCTTTTACATATTACTCAGCCATCCACACGTCATTCTCCAGGATAGACTACATCCTGGTGGACGGGACCCTACACCCATTTGCCTTGGGCCACAGGGTAGACCCCGTCCCCTGGTCTGACCACGACTTGGTCCGAGTCACTATAGCAAGGGGAGGTCTATACGGACGCAGAGGGAGATGGAGGTGCAACGACTCCCTGTTAAAGGACGAAGTCCTAGCCCAGGAGGTCCTCGAGGCCATCACGGAATTCTTCGAACTTAATGACAACGGGGAGGTGGGTTTACATACCCTCTGGGACGCCTTTAAGGCAACCTTACGGGGAACCTTGATCAAAATGGGAGCCCAGAAAAAAAGGGAAAGGGAGGGCCAGGAAGGGTACCTCAGGGAGAAAATGGCCCCACTCCAACCTGGGGGTCCTCCCATGGTTCCCCTAGACCGTGATCAGGTGACCGCACTGGACGACTATAGACTCCAATTGAAGGATCTCTTTCTCCACAAGAGGAGTCTCCAACTGGTCAAACAAAAGTTCTATGAAAAAGGGGACAGGGCGGATAGGATTCTGGCTTGGAAACTGAGGGAGGTGCAGAGAAGCCGATTAGTGAAAGAGGTAAAGAACGAATTGGGAAAGGTAGGCTACGATACGCCCCACATTGGCGAAGCCTTCCGCCGATATTATGAGAAACTATATTCGTCCGAGTATAATGGGGAGGAGGCGGAGATGGTCGTGTTCCTGAATTCAATCCAGATCCCGGCCCTGACCAGGGAGATGGCGGAGGGGTTGGAGGGCCCTGTGACCGAGGACGAGGTAGAGCGCGCGATTGGAGGGATGAAGGTGGGCACTTTCCCGGGCGAGGACGGTTACTCGGTTTACTTTTACAAAAGGTTCCGCTCGACCTTTTCCCCCCACTTGGTAAAAGTGTTCAACGCGGTGCTGGAGGGGGGGTCCCTTCCGGACGCCATGATGGAGGCAATTATTGTGGTGCTCCCCAAGGACAGCAGGGACCCTAGGGAATGCTCCTCATACCGACCCATCTCCCTGTTGAATGTTGATGTGAAGATTCTGGCCATGGTGCTTGGGGGACGGTTGGAGGGGGTCTTGCAGAAGCTGGTCCACGGCGACCAGGTGGGGTTTATTAGGGGGAGACAGGGCTCAGATAACATCCGGAAGACTATAGACCTGTTGCACTATGCCCAGAGGTCAGATTTGGACGCGAGCGTCCTGTCCCTAGATTCGGAAAAGGCGTTCGACAGGGTGGATTGGAGATTCATGGAACTTACCCTCCAGAAAATGGGCTTTGGTCCACACATCAGGGATTGGGTGGCGGCTTTATACAGGGCCCCTAGGGCCAGGGTCCAAGTCAATGGCGGGTTGTCGGAGCCCTTCCCCCTGTCGCGGGGGACAAGACAGGGATGCCCACTCTCCCCTCTAATCTATGTCCTCTCCATGGAACCCCTAGCCCTAGCAGTCAGAGCTCACTCAGAGATTAAGGGGATTAAGAGGGGGGAGGTGGAATTTAAGCTCTCCCTGTACGCAGATGATATCCCCCCGCTCCTCTCCCTGATGACTACCTTCGGGCGTTTCTCTGGTCTCAGGATCAACGCGTCCAAATCAGTCCTGCTCCCTATGAGAACCCGGGACCCGGGCTTGGACGCTCTTGCCAGCCTGGAAGGAATAACGGTGGGGAAGGCCTCCATTCGATACCTGGGAGTCCTCCTCACCCGGGACTTATCCAATCTTGCCCCTGCCAACTACGACCCCGTTGTGTCAGGAGTCACTGCAGATTTAAGGAGGTGGAGGTCAATGATCCTGTCCTGGTACGGCCGCATGACGGCTGTGAAAATGAACATTCTCCCGCGACTACTATATCTTTTCACCGCCCTCCCATCTGTAGTCCCTGACCGGACCTTCAGAGTCCTTCAGAATGCGGTGCGGGAGTTCATATGGCAGGGCAAGACCCCGAGAACCGCCAATAGGGTCTTGACCTTACCGAGGGAGGAGGGAGGGTTTGGGTTGCCAGACTTTCAACTCTATTTCCGGGCCGCCCAGCTGCGTGTCCTCCTAGAACACATGAAAGAGGGGATGGGCACTTACTGGTCATATCTGGAGGACATGGACTGGTCATATCTGGAGGACAGGAGACCTCCTGTGGGCCCCTAGCAAGTTTATTCCGAACAGACTCAAATCTCACCCAACCCTGGGAGTCCTCTGGACAATCTGGAGGGAAAGCCCCAGACGGCACACCTAACATCGTGGCCGTCACCGATGTCTTCCCTCTGGGGTCACCCCCTCAAACTGGGAAGCAGGGGGTTCCGCAACGCCCAGTCGTGGTCCGACTTGGGAATGGAGTGGGCAGGGCAGATGTTTAGGGAAGGAGAATTCCGGCCATATGAGGAACTGAGGGATGCCCTCGGTCAGGGGTCCCTCTCCATATTTGAATAAATCCGCCTGAAGGGAATCCTATGTGACCAGGCCTGGGGCCAGAACCTGAAAAGACAGCTGACCCCCTTCGAGAAACTCCTGGACTCGGCAACCTCCAGGAAGGGTGCGGTATCAGGGATGTACAAGCTACTGAACATGGTTAACTTAGGGGAGAGAAGGGGGTTCCGCACCTTCTGGAATGACTTAGCGGGGATGAGATCTCGGAGGACGCCTGGTCGAGAATATTTAAAATAGCCTTCCATGGGAACTTATTCACGGCGGATATGGAACACAACTTCAAGATCCTATAGGGGTGGCACAGAGAACCAGTGAAGTTGGCTAAAATGTACACGGGAGTGTCCCCCGCATGCCCAAGGGGATGTGATCAGGTCGGTACGAGAGGGCACATGTGGTGGCACTGCTCGAAAGCTCAGGCATACTGGGAGAAGGTGAGGGGCTGGATCGCCGAAGTTTCTGAAGAGCTTCTCCCCCAGAACCCCTGACAATGCTGCTGGGCCTCCCCCCGGAGGACACGGACATACCCCGATACCCTAGAATGTGGGAGACAATGTTGAGGGCGGGAAGGGTTGCACTGGCCCAGAAATGGAAGAACCTGGAGACCCCTACGAAGGAGGACTGGCTAAAAAAGGTAAAAAACATGTTCCTGATGGATAAACTGACGGCAATGATGAACAATGACTTGGGCTCTTTCCAAGCAAACTGGTACGGGGTACAGCAGACATGGGGCTGGGATGTGCATTGATCCTCAGGGGGGACAAGGAGTGGACGGGGCCCACGGCCCAGGGGACAATGGTAGTTCATCAGCCATTCAAGTAGTCAACGCTCTCGCTCTTCCTGGAGCTCCAGACTTTCGGAGCTTTCATAGCGGCTCCCCAGCAAAATGTTTCTATGGGGACTAAGTTTTTTGTTTTTTCTTTTTGGGGGGGTGGGTGCGTTAGGGGAGGGTGAGGGGGGGGATTTTCGGGCCTGTTACTTGCACAATTTGGGAAAATGTTTTGCGCCTTTTGTTATATTACGAAACTGCCAATAAAACAAAGTTAAAAAAAAAAAAAGAAAGTGTTCTAAGAACTGTCTCGGTGTCCTGAAATGTTTGCAAATAAACAAAATGGGGGTGTGTTCTAAGAACACACGCGTTGTCCTAAAATGTTCATAGGGGGTGTCCTGAGGACGCTGTACGTATTGTTCGTTGTCGAGTTGAAAGTGTTCTAAGAACTCTCGGGGTGTCCTGAAATGTTCACAAATAAACAAAATGGGGGTGTTCTGAGGACGCTGTTCGTATTGTTCGTTATCAAGTTGAAAGTGTTCTAAGAACTCCCGCTTTTTCCTGAAATGTTGGCACATAAACAAAATAGGGGGTGTGTTCTAACAACACACGCGTTGTCCTGAAATGTTCATAGGGGGTGTCCTGAGGACGCTGTCTGTATTGTTCGTTGTTGAGTTGAAAGTGTTCTAAGAACTCTCGCGGTGTCCTGAAATGTTCGGAGGGGGTGTCCTGAAGACGCTGTCCACATTGTTCGATGGCAAGTTGAAAGTGTTCTAAGAACTCTCACGTTCTCTTGAAATGTTCGTAGGGGGTGTTTTGAACACGCTGTCCGTATTGTTCGCTGGCAAATTGAAAGTGTTCTAAGAACACTGGTAATATCTGCGGACATTAAAAGTTTCCATAGGCCATAGTTGAAATGTTTTACACTATGGGTGTGATTATTTGGCCATGCACCCAACACTCTATGCCCTGGCCACAACCACCGCAGCATATCACATTTATAGTTGCTTATAACTTTGGGTCAAAAACAAATTTATAAGGAACAAAGTTATAAGATACTATGAGAGTGATATGCTGTGATGGTTGTGGCCAGGGCATAGAGTGTATAATATACTTACTGTTTGGTTTAGTAACTGGAGTACATGTATTTCTTGTTAATTTCTGCGATAAAAAAAAATAGCATGTTAGTATTAGTATTTTGTAATGACTTTTGACATTGTATATTTTTTTGTTGTACCCTCATATTTAGTATATTACAAACCAGAGTACTGTGCAATTTGCTCAATTTCTGTGTTCGTTGCTAAAATCATTGGGTCTGTGGGAGAATAAAAAATCCATGTTGGATTAAAAAAAAACTTTTTCTGTTATGCTACAGTTTGTTTATTTGTTTTCAGTGTTCATTTGTTGTTTCTGGCTAATGCTTTATACATTGGGTTGTTGCATTTTTTTTGGAGCAGTAACATATTATTTATTTGTTTGGATATTATGAAATTTTGGAGCAGTTAGATACCAGTAGGCATAGTCTAACTGTCTATTTTTTTTATATATTTTAGTGGTATTGATTTATCTGTTTGAATCTTGTTAAATATTGGGACAGTTAGATACCAATTGGCGTATTCTAACTGTCTATGTTTTTATATATTTTAGTGGTATTGATTTATCTGTTTGGATATTGTTACATTTTGAGACAGTTAGATACCAATTGGCGTAATCTAATTGTCTATTTTTTGCTCTAATTTAGTGGTATTCATTTATGTGATTAATTGTTGTAGAATCTTTGGGCAGTTAGATAGCTTTTGGAATATTCTAACAGTTTATATTTTTTACTACAAGTTATCAAATTTTGGTTTTAAGAACATTAAATAAGCGTTTGTAAGATTTGCTGGTAATCTCTGATTTAGAGTAATGGTACTATCATTACATTGAAACCATCCACATTTCTTCTTTATATATGCAGTGTAGTGCCTTGAATTGGTTGTGGCTCCTGTGTGGTAGATTATACCTATTGTTGTGAAGGTTTTCTTACCAAGTGATATTGGACCATGTGTGAATCCAGTCAGCTTGCAGTTGTTTTTGGTACCATCTGCATTGTAACGTAGAAGCATTAGTATTACATATTTACTATGTGTTTGTATTACTAACATGCAGCGATTATCTGAATTGCAGGTAGAACATAATCTACCATGGTTCGCATTTTGTACAAGTTGCTGAAATGGAATGGATTCACAATTAGGTATTGATATATATACGAAGCGTTCATTGGGGATTTCTTCTTGTGTCACATTGTTGCAGAGAGTGCATGTATGAAATTTGGAAGATTTCATTTATAGGTATGTTTTTGTTTTCCAGTACTTGTAGTAAGTACATTAGAAATTCTTGTGGATCTTCCTGTGAGTTTATAGTAAATTTCAGCATTCCAGCACAGTAGTCCAATTGTTGTCTTATTCCATAAACACTATACATGTTGTCAGGATTGTTTGCTGCATTTCTGTGAAGTACTAACATTTGCATACACAATGGGTCTGTACTGTGTAAGTAAATGTTGTCAACAATTGGTGGTAATTCAAATAGAATATTCATTGCTACATTTGCGTAGCAACTTACACCAGCTATATTTGAGAGTTTAAATGGACCAGGTAGTTCTGTATCTGACTGCTTTTTTTGGAGTTTGTCTTCCTTCTTTGAAAGTACCTGGTTTACTTTCCCTAATTGATTCTTTTTTGCTTGTGGTACTTGATTAAGTATTACTTTCTTTTACTCTCTTTGGAGGATTTGCAGTGACATCCTGTTGCTTTTCTGTTTGATTTATTTTTCTTTTATAACGTTTTACTTTTTGTGGAACAGAATATGTATTTAGATGGGGAGTGTATAGTGAGCGAAGTCTATTGTATTCTAAAATGAGAGGAATATCAGCATTTATTGTACTTGCATCAAAGTTGATTAGAAATAAACCGTCAAGTGTACATAAGCGTGATAGTGCTACGTAGCTCATGCATTCTTTAAAAACTGTGTTACCAATATCTATCATTGCTTTGTCTAGGGTAAGACCTTGTGATTTATGAATCGTGACTGCGTATGCAAGTGTTAGAGAAAATTGTTCTCTGCGTACATACATGTCTTTGAAGAGAAGGAATCGAGCTGTTGAGAGTCCTATCCTTTTAACTTCTGAAAGTTTGTCAAAGAGTATATTGACAAACTGAATTTTGTTGTCACGTGGGTATGTTTGAATGTCAACAACTGTACCCAGTGCTCCATTAACTAGTCCTTGGTCCACGTCAAGGTTACGTTTAAGCATTACTCTGCAATTTAAGGATAATTTTAATAGCCTTTCTAACCCTGCTGTGTTTGAGATTGATTTTTCTAAACTATTTAGTCTTGTTGTGGTTTGGTCACACATAGGTAGTGTCATACCATGTACATCTTGTTTGTCTGTGGCGCTAATTTCCATTAGTGGTTGCATTTTTTTACTTAACATTATTTCATTGAATTTGAAACAGCTTGCAAGAGTTGGCATTAAGGCCATACAATTGACATTTTTGTGGGCTAATTGTTCCATAACATCTGTAGCACATGCATTATCGCAAGAAAGTGCATTAATTTGCCGAGTTTTCAATATTGTTTCTGCTTCTTTAAAGAGGATACCAACTCTGATACTTTTTAAGATGTTGGCATAAGTGAGATCTACAGATTGCTGCATGTTTTCTGTTAATTATCTGTATTGGAAATGTTGCCAAAGGATGACATTTCCAGTGCTGCCAACAGTTTTACAGCAGAGTTTGTGTCCTAATGTTTTAAAAATAGGCTCACCTTTTACTGGTGTCAATTGAAGAAGATCTCCGAAAACAATAATGTGTTTTCCTGCAAAGAGCTCTTCATAGTTTGTTTTCAGTACTTCTTGTAATCTGAGGTGAATCAAAGCCAACATTATGTTGGAGACCATGCTCACTTCATCTATTAGTAGCATTTCCATTTGTTTCAATACTCTGCATAGTTCCATTGCAGCTTCTGCAGAAAGTTTGTAATAGTCTAATTTGTTCTGGTGTTCTACTGGCAATAGTAGTAATCGGTGTAAAGTGACACCACCTATGTTGTAGGCAGCTAAACCTGTGGGGGCAGTGACAACAGCTGACAGTTTGTTGTTTCTCAATTGTTGAAGGAATTTACTGATAATTTTGATTAGGAATGTTTTGCCATAACCAGCTTCACACTGACGTACAGTAGTATAGGTTTATAATTATGGCAGGAACATTCTTATTTCCATGTGCAATTTGTTTTGTTACTTCTTCAAAAATGCTACGTTGTTCGTTGTTTAGTTTTGATTGTACAATAGTTAAGTCTTCTTTATCTTCATACTGACACATGGTGTTTTCTACTTCTATCATAGCCAATTCTGCCTCATTTATTATTAGTGGTTCTCCAAGTGGTTCTTGGCTTCCTGTTACAGAAGGTTGACTACTGTCAGGAGTGTCTTTATCTAGTTGGACCTGGAGTTCTTCTTCATATTGGTGTTCATTGTGCAACATTGTTTTGTATTGTGTAAAGTTTACATCAGTTATAGTGCTTTCATTTGCTTTGAAAGCATCTTCATATGAGTCATAGTTTTCTAGTATTTCTTCTTCTTTTCTCCATGGTTTAAAGAGTTGTAGCAGGGACATGTAATATATTTCTTTATGTTGAGGAGTCTTCAATGACAATTTGATATGATTAATTAAATTTGGTTTAGTGAGTTTAACTAAGCTGCCTTCACAGTTTGTCACTCTGTATTTACCTTTTTTTTTCATCAGGTTTTATATTATTTTTGTATGTTTAGTTTTGGGCTATGTGGTATAGACACATGGTTTCCAAAGTATTACTTCTGTTTGGGTTAGTATGTGTCCAATAAATGGTTTTTTTAAAATGTCTTGGCTGTTGGGATCATGTTTGGCTATTGTTTCTATATCTTCGTATGTGTTTAAAACTCTTTTTCTAGATTAAGCTGGACCAAGACTTAGCAATACTATATTTTCAGATTTACCATACAATGCAGTACCAGTTAAACGAACAGCTGCTTCACATGATTCTCTATGGGAGAGCATTTTTATGCCCAAACTGTATAATTTCTGAGACACTGTTTTATCTGATGACAGGTCATTCCAGAGGTCTTGGAGCTCTGTCTTTTCTGCTTTGGTTAAGTATGATGTGACATATCGTGCAACTGCAGTAGAATTGTCTGCAATGTACTGCACATCTATGTTTGCATCCCATAAGTGGGTAATTATTGCATTATAATCATTGATATATTTTGAAAGTGTGATCCTGATTTTAATATGTGTGCGACTCCGTAACATAAAGTTGCTAGTTCACTTTCAAAGAGTAGGTGGAATATGCATTCCACATTTTGTCTAAATCTGGGATCTTCAGAATACATCCGTAATGAGCGGTATTCCGAAGCTGATATTTGAATAGGTCTATCATCATACCTTCCTCATTTGCCAGTAGGAAAGAGTAGAGTAAAAGCATGTGCTTCTATACTTTTTCCCATATGCTGATTGGTGATCCTTTTGTTTGACACATTTGGTATGTTTCCAGTGCATCTTCTATGGTGTCATTAGAGTGCAAAGGATGAATTGTATAATGGTCTAAAGTATTTGACATTGTAGCAGGATCTAGTAGCTCAAATTGACCAGCTTCTTGTGTTTCTTGAATTATTTCAGTTGTATCTTTCAAGTTTTCTTCAATATTAATTTCTTTGTAATATTCATTATTCTCTTTAAGATATTGTAAGGCTTGTCTAACTTTATGTAAATCTACCAGCTGTTGCCATATTTTTTTGTCTTTTGTAGGTAGTACATTTACTAAGATAATTAAAGATTTCTGCATTGGACACTCCTAGAGTATGCACATTTTCTTTTAGATCTAATGTTAAATAAACTACTTTTCCACAAATGCCTTTTACCAATTCAGAGGGAGGTACTTTTGCTGTTTTTGGTTGAAGGCGTATTATTGCTTGAAATGGGTGTACTGATGCTCTCATATAAATTATGTTTTTGTAGGGGTTTTGGTAGTGGGTATAATTCCAAATTATTTGTGATAGCATGTGAAGGAGTTCGGTTGTTGTCAAGTTTTGTAGTGCAGTAACTGCAAAGTATTAAGGTGTCATCCACAATCGCTACCGCGGGTGGCGGCTCCTTCCACGTTGGAGGCTGCAACCCGGCAGGTAGGGCGGTTTAGTCCCTTCTTTGTGTCTGGTCTCGATTCATTGGCCTATCGCAGCACTGCCGGAAGTTACCTGTCCCTCAATCCCGGCAGTCGCTGCGTTTCAACCCTTTTCTGGTCCTCGCTCTTGTTCCTGCGCTCTCCCAGCTGTGCCCTCTGCTCGCCTAGGCATGCAGCGGGTTATTTCGGCCTGCTCGTTCCTTTTCCTTGGGAACGATATTCCTCTCCTTCTCTGTCGGCCGGTTCTTTTTACTGACGGCGGCCTTACCTCTTCCAGTCTCTTCCTCACCGACCTCTCGGCACTTCCTCGCTTTCTCCTCCTAGTCTCGCTGCTCCGGCGGCGGGCGTGTTTTCTCCTCTTTGCCGCCCTTTTCACTCGCGGTTCTCCAGGTTTTCCTTTTCTTCTTTCTGTTGTATTCTCACCTGTAGGTTCCCTTTTTTCCCACCGCTCCAGTGTTTCCCTTGGGCCGGTTGTTCATTGGCTTCCTTATCACCTCGAGTTGAGTCGCATTGGACTTACTTCCTGTGTTCAACCCTGTGGATCTCGTCTCTGCTTCCAGTCCTTCTGCTACAAATTGGATCTTCACCTACTTCACTGCAAGAAGTCTCCTAAGGGTTTTTCCCACGTGTGGGTTTTTTCCCTTTTTTCCGGCCTGTTCCCGGAAAAGGGGCCCCAGGACGGCTGTCTATTCAGCAGTCACTGTGGCTTCTCACCGAGACAGGCAAGTGCTACCTAAAAAAGAACGGGACTACCTGAGCCGGCGGAATCTACGAAACTCAGGTCACTCTGAAGACTCAAGTGAGGAGAGTGTGGAGGGATGGGAAGACAAAGGGGTTCGACAGCTTAAGCGGTCACATAAGGGGTCACTTATTTCATATTTGTTTTCTGCTACAAGGTAGAGAGCTAATTCAAACCATTTAGAATCTTCATTGTCTTCGATTTTATATGATTGGTCAACGGTTTTCGTGTTACTTTTATAAAAAGTTTTGCAGCAACATACACATACATGGTTTGGTACTTCAGCTGATGTACTTTTAAATTTTAGTATTTCTTTTTTGTACGTGTTTAGCAAAAGGTTGCCATGTGTAGAATTGTTGCTAATTTGGTTTAAAGCTATTTCATTCTGTTAATGGCTTTCACTTCCAAAATATTTTTTCTGGATATAGTCAATTTCTTGAAGTAGGTCTTTCGCTGTACCATGTAGAAGAATGTTATGTAAATTTGCTAGTGCTAAAGCAGGACTTTTAGCATAGTAAAAGTTAATAATACCAGAATAGACTAGATTTCTTATAGTTGAAGATGTGTTGATATTCTTTTGATATCATGGAAGGTGGTTTTACAAGTAGGTCCTGTAATGCAGGCCAATAAATGTCCTTGTAGTCCTGTGTATTTGCGCACTGGACAGGTATCCATATTTTGCAGTAGTTTAATTTTGATTTTGTCTTTGCTTTTTACATATTGATTGAGGAATTGGCGTAAAGACTTGAAAAATTGTTTGGGAATGTTACATATTGACATGCATGGCCATTTGTACACTAGACGTTCTGATTCAGTTGAATGGAGGGGTAATTCGAAGTTTTCAGGGCATATTATTGTAAGGAATACTTCTTGTTCTATTTTGGCATTATTAACTTTTTCATAACCTCGACCACTGCTATGTATGGCAATTGTATTTGTTTGCTTTTGTTTGTACGCTTCTTCATTAAAGTATGGTTCTGTGCTCGTAGTGTGACTCCATTCACCTCCGGAGATACTTAAAAAGTTCTTTCTGTTGACATTTCGTGTATTGAGAAGTCTATTTTGTAATTTAGTTATTAGTTTTATTAGTGGTTTCATTTTGTTTAACACTAAAATAAATAACTTTCTTTTGAGAAGAATTGCACTATCTATCAACGCTTCTAAAAATAATTTCCTACGATAGGTTTTAAGCATTGAACCTGATTTCTCTCCTGTTTTTATAAGATTTTGAAGGAATTTGTGACGGAACATTTTGGCTAAAATACTTTTCTTGGTATGCTTACTTTGCACTATATTAAAATTTAAAGAAGTAGTTTTATCTGTAGTGATAGGTGATTGTCGTTAATTGTTTTTTGGTTTGTTTTACATTTTGATAGAGGAGGCAAAGTTTTTGTACTTGAAACTTCTTGTGTTTCACTAAATGACTGTATTAGCTGTTTTGTTTCAACTTTGTTTTACACATTCTACTAGAGATGGATGCTTATGTTGGACACTTTTATTTTCATTTGCTCTACTTCTGCTTTGCTTTCTACGGACTTGACTTTTGGTAGGCATTCTTTAGGGTCTGTTGAAAAAAATAAAGAAGGTATGGGTTGGGGTGTTCCGCAATGTATGTGTGCTGTGTGCATGAGTGTTTGAGTAAGATGATGTATGTAATGGTGTCTGATTGTGCATTGGGAACTACAACTAGTAGGGATGTGTATTCGTCAATTAATATGTTACTAAACTCAGGTTGAGATGACAAAAAAAAGAAAGCTAGTGGTGTGGAGAAGTACAAATAGTAAATCTAATGTATACAATAAAAACAGTTGTTTTTTCTATAATATGAAAATTATAGCGGTTATTTGTGTGTCCAAAAGTAGGAATTTGTGCGCCATTCTGGCTGTAAATCGCTGTTTAAGACACAGGGATTTTTGGACAGAATCTCTATTTTTAGGCACAGAAATAGCATGAATTAACTTTACAGTATGTTTGAGTAATAATACAAATATTATGGTGATATTCTACTTACTTTTTTTCTAAAATGAGCAGTTTAATTCTTAGTTCTTCTTTGTTCTTGAAATTCGGCTGCTTCTTTTCAGGAGAATGGTCTTCACTGCAATTGTAGAAGAAACAAATTAGAAATTTTGTTTGTATATAGCATTGTTTTTAATTTAGATATTGATTTTTTTAATTGAATTCCTCAGGGTCTTCCTTAAAACCATTAAAACTATCTTATTCACATAAGATATGTCGCACCAGTTCAATACATACGATATGTTCTTAATGAACAAATTGTATTGCAATGAGTAACTGTAACAAACAAAATGTCTTTAGTATGTCTTGTGAAATTCATAATGTACCACTGAATACCACCATTTCTGTAACTAAGCTGTTCTAGTTAATAGTGACATAATGTCATGCTTAAATTAAAGTAATCAAATAAATAAATAAATAAATGAAATTGTATAAGTATTATTTTTTGAGATTTGAACATAGAGTGTGCATGCATGCAATTTTGTTTGAATATATGTAGTCTATACATTTCATTTAAAAAATGTTAGTTTAACATGATTTGATAGTGTGTGTATGAAGAAAGTAAATAGTATAAAGGTTTCTAAGTGATAGTTGATTTTAAGAAATTGGAAAAAAGACAGTAGATTCATTTTACAGATTACACAAACTAAAAGTCAGTTTGAAAATGTGTTCATGTACTGTACAGAAAATATGCATACCTGTAGTTTGTGTTCATGCATATGGATATGCATGGAGCTGCAAGTATAAATCTTGGAGACTTGTACAGTATTTCTTGTAGATGGTGCTTGCCAATGATATGACACTTGTACTCAGAGAGATTCACAGTACATTTGCAGTGCTGATCTATGATGATGCAGTTAGATGTAGAGGTCTTGAATGTGATTGATGCATGGTCATGTGATTTCGTAGCTACATCCAATGAGGGAATGGCACAGAGAGTGAAGTGGAAATGGTAGAAGGGCTGTTCATGTTACGATATGTCCGCGGACATGGCGGTAGTTCGCGGACATCAGGAGTTACATCCGGGGATTTTTGGGTTCAGAAGTCATGCAAATGAGAATGAGCAGTGAAAGGGATTGGTCAGGAAAGTTTAGTGGGTGTGTTGTGCCAGGAGAGAGTTTCTCAGATACTCTTTTTGCTGAGAGAACAACAGATAGCTATGGCTGTGTGTTTCTGAAAACAGATTGTTTGGATTTTGGGAGATTCGTGGATACATTGGTTGAAGGTGGATGCAGAAAGCTGTGGAGTAGCTGTAGATCTTGGATTTCCACATGTTGAAGTACACTGGCATGGACTACGTGGAATGAAGTGGTTGGACTTGCTACCTCTCTGTGCTACTTTGGAAACAAAGCAACATCCAGACATAATTGTAATTCATTGTGGAGGGAACAGTTTAGGACATGTGTCTGGAATTTCCTTGCAATTTGCTATGAAACAAGGACTTGGGAAAGTCATGGACATGTTTCCTAATTCTCAAGTAATATTTTCACGGATTGCGCAGAGACAAATGTGGCTTTGTTCTTCTTCATTTGGTCCACAAATGGAAAAATCAAGGCGCAATGTTAATAAGGCTGTTTGTGCATTTCTAAGAGATTTTGGCATGTCCTATTTTCACAATGAAAATATTATGTTTCGTAGTACATACATTTTTTGCAGAGATGGAGTCCATCTTACTTATGCTGGCAATCAGATTTTTCTGAGAAATGTACAAAATGCATTGCAACATTTTTTAGAAATACAGCATCCATTTTGAAGTAGGTGTTAAGTATTTATAATTTTTGACATACAAACACCTCCCAAAGGCTCTTTTCAGAGCCACCACTTCCTCCCAGAGAAAAATACAATGGTAACAATAGGGTAGAACCCCAATTTTTTTAATGTTCATGAACTGTCTGCAGACTTTTAAGAAATACAAAGGGCCCTGCTTTATTTATCTTCACTTCTATTTTTTAACTGTGAAAGGCGGCTCTGAAAAGAGCCTTATTTTTTTGATTTTTGTAATTTTGTACTTTTTTTTGTTTTTTTAGACACGACACACTAGGAGAGGAGGGGAAACGAGGGTAAAGGGGGGGACACCAACCACAGGGATAAGAAAGGGCGAGCTGAGAGAGGAAGATGTAGAGTGGGTTTTATTTGGGTAGTGAGCAGGTCTTCTCGTGCTCTGAGACGATAGTCTCAAAAGCACTCCGAAACCGCTCCCGCCTGCAGAGTACTGTGTCACAGTACATACATAAAACTGTGACCCTCGAAAGGTAAGGGTCATCAGAATTCTGTATGGCCTGTGAGGCGGCTTGAGGAAGACGCTGTCCCACAGAGGTGGTCCTTGTGGTGACAGGATCAGAAACGGAGGATGAAGTAGAGGAAATCAACCTACTACATTCTTCGCAAGGTAGAACCTTGCAAATAGCCCCAGAGTGAAATGACCTCAGGTGTCGCTTCATGGTCGTGGTCCCAAAGCTGTACGACCCGTGCTTCCCGCGACTGAGTATCATTTTGCACTCATTGCAGATAACACGGTTCGCACGAGCCTTAGGACCATTCCCATAAATGAAAAATAACCGCCACACCCAACACTCACGTCTAGTTAGGGTAGTAGGGATTTCCTCTACCTCATTCTCGTCATCCACTTCTTCCTCCTCTGCATCCTCACTCCTGTTCCCCTCTTCAGGCCCTTGTGAAGGTGGTGGTGGTGGAGGGGGTGGGGGTGGTGCTCAAGCAGGTGCATGACCAGGTGGCAGTTCTGCAGCCAGGGATGACATCTTGATGGTGGAATCAGCAAGTTTCTGGAGAAATAACTGTGCTCTGAAGAATAGCCAGAAACACAATGAGAATAAGTTCTAGGGCGTGGTCTTTTATAGGGGTGCTTGTATGTGGTCCGCGGACATGCGCGCTGTCTGCGGACAGATCGAACACAAAAAAGGGTTCAAAAAGTTTCAAAAGATATGTAGAAACTCAGGATTACTATGTGGGACTTGTGATGAGTTTTTATGGAAAAATATTGTGGATTACTCGAAAATGTACTTTTAAATTGTTCGGGGACACGAACAGTGTCCCCATTCAGAACACGCGATCAGCATGGGCGCGGTCACATGATCCCTTCGCGAACAGGTCCGCGAAGGAAGCTTCTGTCCGCAGGACACCCAATGCACGGACATTGGTTTGCGCATGCACGTTGATGTTCTACGGACAGTGTTCGGGTCCTGAATTAATTAAAAGTGCGTCACCCATCAAACAAACATTTCTGGACATCGCGTATGTTCTAGAACAGTTTAAACTTGCTAGCGAACACTACGGACAGATGTAGTGTTCTTTAGGACACTTCCATTTTTGTTTGATTACGAACTTTTCAGGACATCAATTGTATTCTTAGAACAGTTTAACTTGCTAGCGAACATTACGGACAGGTATAGTCTTCTTTAGGACACCTCCATTTGTGTTTAATTACGAACATTTCAGGACACCAATTGGGTTCTTAGAACAGTTTGAACCTGCTAGCGAACAGTACGGACAGTATAATGTTCTTTAGGACACCTCCATTTTCATTTAATAACGAACATTTCAGGACACCGCTTGTGTTCTTAGAACAGTTTCAACTTGCTAGCGAACAGTACGGACAGGTATAGTGTTCTTTAGGACACCTCCATTTTCGTTTAATTATGAACATTTCAGGACACCGCTTGTGTTCTTAGAACAGTTTCAACTTGCTAGCGAACAGTACGGACAGGTATAGTGTTCTTTAGGACACCTCCATTTTCGTTTAATTACGAAAATTTCAGGACACCGCTTGTGTTCTTAGAACAGTTTCAACTTGCTAGCGAACAGTACAGACAGGTATAGTGTTCTTTAGGACACCTCCATTTTCGTTTAATTACAAACATTTCAGGACACCAATTGGGTTCTTAGAACAGTTTCAACTTTGTAGCGAACAATACGGACAGGTATAGTGTTCTTCAGGACACCTCCATTTTCATTTATTTACGAACATTTCAGAACACACGCGCTGTCCGCGGACATCTACATTGTTTTTAGAAAAAAATAAAAATGGGAAGTAATTACAACACAATATAAAAATGTAACTTTATTTCACATATATTAATAATTTATGACAGAGAAGGTGAGGCAGAAATAGAAACAAAAACAGGAGAATTAGGGGTTTCAACATGATTGGTATCAGGTGAAGAAGGTATGGAAGTCTCATCAAAACGTTTTGGATTATGGAGAGGGTTTGGGGATAATTGACTGGGATATGGTGAGGGGGGACAAGTACATGTGGGACAATGGTATGAGGTTTTTGTTTTAAAATGAACCTCAACAAAAGTTTTCAAATTATTAAAATTGCTCAATAATAAATCCATTTTAATTAAGCTGTCAAGCGTGTTTTCCATAACAGTTTCTTCAGACATATTTTCTATTTTGTATGCTCTGTACAAAAAGAAATATATATGTTAAATATATAAAATAATAACAATTAAATGGTTTATATTGTAAAGTGTGTATCATTAGCTTCACTATTTTCTGACATTTCGTCATGTGGGAAGTGCTCCTCTAGCCATTCCAGAGTACTAGACATTTCTGTGAGAAAAAAAAAAATATATAATATTTTTTTTTAATCTAATACAGACAGTTTATAAAGATATGAGTAAAAAGATATGTTCTGAGTACTCTCTAGGTCTGGTCTTGGTCTTAGTTGTGGAGTGTCTTTGAGGTAATTATGTTGGAAGCGTATTTATCTTCACTTGGTATATTCCATTTTAGAATATGTTGTATTTAAATGAATGGTTAGTGCGGAACATATATGGGTTACATTTCTTATGTATTACTACATATAATATGTATGTGTACTACTTTGTGATTTTTTTAAAAGTTATCATGTTGTAATATAACAATTAAACATACCCCCCCCAGACTTTTTAGGTAGTGGTACTGTTGTCCCAATATGTCCGCGGGCATCAAAAATGTTTGCGGACATTACATTCAGTAGAAGTGGTTCAGTATGTTCCATATTACATGTACATAATTGTTAAGCTTTGCTACTAAAAACCTATGAAATTCAGTGAAAAAACTTTGTTAAAGGGACGTTATGGTTCCAAGTAAGACCGATAAACCCTTGAAATTCGCCAGTTATGGTAAGCTAAGCAACCACAACTTGCGCCACCACCGTGCACTGCTAAGACTAACACCCAGGACATCAAAGATGACATCACAAATGTCATTGATGACATCACTGATGACATCACATGTGCATTTACCTTTCATGAAAAGTCTGTACAAGGGATTCTTAGTGTAATGTTAATAATAAAAGTGTCAAAGATTATTGACTGGATTTGATTGTTGCATACAAAACCACACATTTAGTAATTCTGTCATCTGGGCAAACAACTAAAATTGGTAAGCCCTAGCTGGATTCCAGTAAACATTTACACACAGGACTTGGGCACCATTCCACAGCACACTTGCAACAACAAATGCATTACTTTGGGTAGGCCACACCTGCGCTTCCGAATGGTACACCCTTCAGCTTCACTGAAATCTCCATCCTGGAAACAGAAAAAATCATTTTATTCCTCAAACCATCCAACTGTCAAGGCAACAACTGTCCAGCCCAAATAATCAAGGATGCAGCAAGAGATCTGGTGACTTTAATTTCAAAACTCATCAACGCCTCCTTCAAAAATGAACACTGTCCCGATGAACCTCAAAGAGTCCTGGGTTCTCCCACTGCTTAAGAAACAGACTCTTGACCCTTCCATCAGCACTAACTACAAGCCTCTTAAGGATATTAAGGTGGATTTGAGGGAGGAAGTACCTGATTCAGTTTCAGATCAAGAGAGTTTATAGCAGAGGGCCAAGAACGGTAATGGTATAGACTATGACTCGGTATGCACCAAAGGGGAAGTGCGGGGCACAGAAGAAGATTGGCAGATTGATGAGGAACAGAGGGATATAAGACTATGGGGTGGTAGGCTTAGACCAAGTCCCGAAATGATGGCATTGGAAAAAGATAGGAAAAGGAGGAATACACCCCAGTTTGGAAATAAGGGGAAGTAGTTGCCCTTGTTACAGAAGAGAACAAAGAGGACATATTAAGTGTGAAGGCCCCATATGGATAGGATCAACCTAATGAAGTCACTGCCCTCCTTTACAGTGGGAGCAGGCAAATGAATATAGGCCCTAGAAAAACAGACAGCAGGGATCTCGTTAGCTGTAGTAGACATGAAGAGTTCATTAGGGGAACAGACAAATGAAATATGGAAGAAGGCACGGGCACATCATTTACCAACTGTCAAGCACATGTATGGAAAGCTTTGCAGGACCCATACCCAGAAACGCCTGACAGAAATGCCATCATAACCTGCATAATGAAGCACGTTGAAGATCCTGACCTCTATATACATCAGATTCAGACCATGTGGTGAGCAGAGACAGGGGAGCCATGCAACAAGAATATTGCTGTATTTTATCACATATTACTCAAGGGTCTTACCAAGGGAAGTGAAAAATTATTTAGATACATCAGTTGGTATTGAACCAAAGGGATAGGCCGAAATGGAGCTGCACATATTGCATTATTGCAAAGGAGGCAAGAGACGGAGAAAGAGACCACAGACCACACTCACAGAACAGAAGCAACACTAGTACAGAAAAAGTTAGCTAAATTGAGCATGAAAGGAGCAATGATCACCAGCAACACAAAAGGGTAGCCCTACCAGATACAGATGCAGGGATGGATTGAGGGGTACGCAGATGATAGATGACAGGTGGGAAGTTATCAAAGGGGAAGAAGATGCTTTCAGAGAGGAAGAGGGGATGGATTTGGAGGGATGATGCCCAGGTTTAGAGGACAGTGTTGGTCTTGTGGGTATATAGAGAATTTTGCCTGCGAATGTAGAAGCAGACCATCTTTTTCATATAACAACCACAGCGATCCGATTTTTGGAGGACCACATAAATCAGCACAATTCTGATGAATTTAAGTACTCTATTTTCCTGCCGCCTGGTACTTCAAATAGGTCAGATGTTTCTGGGGGGGCACTAGTGACCTAAATCCAAACCAAGCATGTTGGTACCTCGAGACCACTAACCTGACACCCATGGATGTGCCCTTCGGGAAGGCTGCAGCCCTACCACCACTCTGCAATTCACATTCCAATTTTGTTCAACGGGCCTACAGCTGGATAAAAATAAGCCATTGTCTATTTGGTATGAATGCCACTGTTCTCAGTTTTACTCCTAGGTTTTGGGAAAGGTAAAATAATGTGAACTCTTCATTATGCCAGTCTTCTACACTTCCAACAGGGAATACAAAATGCTAGACTTCACTTCCAAATACAGCGAAACTTCATTATTTCCTGCACCCTGTCCCTGTGTCGGCACCATCGTCATTACACATTGTATTTCACTACTGCTACACTACTACTATTTCACTACTGCTACACAATATCACCAGTGCACTATACCTGGGTCTACCTAAGTCTCTATAACCACCTTATTTTCATATGCAAACTTATCATATAACCAGCTCCCAACTGCACTCTTCACGCCTCTGCTGCCACCACCTTCACGTTCTCATGCGCTAATAGATTTTCCTTAGTCTGAATTGGCTGGCCATTTTTGCAAGCTGCACGTTCATCCAAACCTCACTCACCTAGCAGCTTCCCCCTTCTATAATCATCATCTTTGTGCACCCATACCCTGCACACATGACGTTAACTTCCCCCATCATGGGCACATTTTTCTGGGGTACAGGTAAGGTAAAGAGAATCACTATCCCCAGCTAAGTCAACCCAGTGCAATTGTTGGTGGTGAAGTTAATGTCCCCAGTGGATCTATAGGATGTTATATTCTCACCATATGTTGTCTATTTGGACTGTCTCTTTGCGTACACTGGTGTTTTGTGATATAAGGAACTCCACCTGCCCGTATCGATACCATCATCATGGTACTGTTTGGAAGAGTCTTGGTGTTACACCCGAGGACCATCTGGCATGTGCAAAACATTATTAGCGGGAACACTACAATGGGAACCAATATCTCAATATCGCTACTCCTAGCCATATCGCTACTCCTAGCCATATCAGGGTCCAGAATAACATGGTTTAAACCAATCATCTGCTTGCATTCTAACTTGCACTCCCGGTTAGATCTCCATGTCTGTCTTAAATTTTTGATGGGTCCCTATTATATGGGACAATGCCACATTGGTCCTCATTACACAGTAGGAGGTAACCATGCCGCTATTAGCAGCATGGCTACTCCCTTAACGCATACCAGGTCCAGGTAGGTGGTATGGGGACTTATCAGGTCATTCCGACCCTGGAGGATCCGGTAAGTCCCCATGCCAAATACCATTCCCCATTCCCATTCAAGCGCCCATAGGGCTCAATGGGAATGGGGAGGGAGCTAATAACGGTACCGCAATTTGCGGTACCTTTATTAGACCTGAAGTCCCTTAGCGGGTCCCATCCTTAACACCTGGTCAGACCAGACGTTAAGGACGGGACCCGCTGAGGGACCTCATAGTAGGGCGCTAAGGGATTACCGGCACCAGTGACCTTACCGGTACCGGTAATCCCTTAGCGCCTACCGTGTAATGAAGCCCATTGTCTTCATCATTTTTGGGGGTTGTACATGCAACATGACAACCCGATCTTCTTGCGCACACCCCTCTTCCATGGCTGTAAATAAGTCCAAGACATATCTATTTTGCAGATTCATCAGCTGTATCGCTCACAACTCGCTTTTTATCAAATTCAGGCCCTGCTCTCTGTTATTTGCCAACTGGATCATTTCCCATCACACTATCTGCAACCATCTGGTGTTGGCTGCAGCCTGGATACGTGGCACTGTAAGGGAGGCAAAGAATGCCTCTGTATCTATATAGAAATAATATTTGTCTGTAATGGCCTTCAAGGGTTTGGAAGATTCACCAGACCGGTAATTAGATAATTTCTGGTGGCTTCTCCTAATTAAACATGTCTTTTGCCTTATTTGCAGGGGTTTGCATGGCTCCAGTTCTGGCATATTTACTACAGCGCATAAGGAACCACTAAGACAGCTGAACGGAGCGTAGTTAGTGACCAAGTGCCTATCCATGATGGTGGGAGATGCATGAAGGGTAGCTGGCCACAAACCCATAATATGTTTATTTAGAACAGCTGTTCCTTTGCTAAGATCGGGGATGAATAACATATTGTCGCATTTGCTGTTAGTACCCAAAGGTATGGTGCAATTTCCATGGAAGCAAAATGCATATTCTGCTACTGTCTGTATCTTTAGTGAAGTCTCATTTTCTTCGATCCATGTTAGCTTTGACTCATATGTACCCCATATGGAAAAACAATCCTTGATCATGGTTAGTATTACTTCTTCATCCAATCTCACCAAACCCCCAGCTGGGCAGCTTACTACTGCCACCTCCCATATGTTTGGCAACAAATGGTACTCCTTCCAACTTTAGCAATCACATGTCCTTCACTGTGGGTACTTTTCTTTCTGTGCACATTCTTCATCATCTTTGAATATCAGTACAAGTAACCAAGTAAACACTGCCTACCAGACGTGGCCTTTCTTATGATATCAATAGCTTGGGTGCCCCTGGAACATGAGGAATGAGGGGGCAAACATAACAGTATCCATTTGACCTCTCTTTTCCCACTTAGTGCACATGACTGTACCATAGATTACTACATTCTGGATGGTGCACGTCAGTCACTGTATCAAAAACCACCCCTTTATATTGGTCATATTCCCTATCTTCTTTAGCCCCCCACCAAATTTGTTGTTTTCTAAACCAAGTATTTTCTCTATTATTCTAGTCCTTTTCATATTGTCAACATCATTTTGAAAAATATCACTAAGACCACACCCGCTTTCCCCCACTTTGTATGTCCCCAACATATAAACTGCCCCCAAAAATATACACAATAAACAGCAACAAAACCTAAATATATGTACAATATTGACAATATTACACATCACATGTGGGGGGAAACCTGCAAAGGTGGAGAAAGATGTGACAGCCCAGCAGTGATCACAGTATTCTTCATGCTCCTCATCACTAGAACCAATGTATGACACAGCCAAATTAACACAACTAAAAGGAAAACACACAATACACTTGAAAACTGTGTCTCTGGACCATCAAAACCGTTTTCTGTGGAATGTCAAACTTTTTTCCCTGGAACATCAATTACTTTCAATCGCACTAAAAAACTTACATTTTCATTCTGGTATATACTGTGAATATGGCGAAGGGGGATCTGTATGAGGTACCTTCCGGATATCAGAAAGGTTAACCCAATACGACAACTTCTTGACCTTAAAAGCAAATGGTGTTGCATACATAACAGTGTAGGGTCTATTCAATCTTTGTTCACTCCACCAACGGACAAAGTTCCTTACATAGATAGTATATCCATGCAGGAGCTGCAGGGGTGGTAAGCTTATGTCATTGGCACAGTGACAGCTTATGAATCATCTCTTTTTGGTGCTATCTGTCAAGAGAAAACTTTTATGCATCTGGTTAACTGATGCAAATACCCTGTAAAAGCGTCTCCCAAAATACTTGCAGACCTGTGAGCATCAGATGCAGTGCATGCAGGTGAAAGTGGGGTTCACAGTTGATGTGGCAACAGGATTGTACCTTAACTACTGAGGATAATCACTGGCACATGTCCGGAAGAAAATGTCCTCGACCACCGCATCTGCAAGCTTGATCCAAACATTCTTCTTCTTTCATCACTGAATTTCTGTTACTCACGCCATGCTCCTTAAAGGTAAGTTAGCTCAAAATGGAAAATGCTGGAGCTGCACCACTGCAGAAGGATCATTCAAACACACGTTCATGGAGTGCAAGTTTGTCAAAAGGTTTTGGGAAAATGTATGGGGCACTATAAAACATATTTTCAAAATACAAGAAGACTTTCATTTTATGATTCTTTTATTTGGAAGTGCACACATTCTACACATACTAAAGACCAATTCTTCTTATTTGTTTGATTTTTTTGTTTTGGTAATTATTCAAATCATCACAGCTAACTGGACATATTTTGAGCATAACATCTGGTGAAATTCCATATGTAACATTCACAGTTTAGAAAGATGTATTGCCTCTTCCCTATGTTTTTTACATAAACATGAACTGAAGTGGAAGGCCTTTTTAGACTTGTTGTCTACTGTTACCTCTCCCCACTAAAATATTAATTGTCACTGTATTAAGTAGTATTTGATTATCTCAATTCCCTCCTCCTGACTCCCATCTCTTGTGTCTGTTCTGTTTTGTCTGTTTGTCTTCACCCCTACTCAATAATTTGTCACGTTCAATACGGAGCACTAATTTGCCTTGGTTCTATCTTTAATGTTTTCTAATATCAAGTCAATTGGGCTCAGTATTTTTTAGCTTACAAAATTGTTACTATTTACAAATGTTCTATGGCTATTTTATTTATTGATTTAATTGTGATTTTATAACACGTACAATAACTGAGTTTGGTTTCTAAGTGCAGATCCAGGATTCAAACCTCTATTGCTGTGCGTGGTGCTGCTTCCAAGACCAGCGCGTTGCTCCTGTGCTATCGTCCGTTCACTATGCATCATTTACTTTAATAAAATCCTTTTAAACAAAATAAGTGGTGTGTGCTTTTCCTCCCTGCCACAATTTAGTGATGCAAGAGGTGGTGGTCTTTGCAGGGTTGTGTTCTCAAAATGAAGGCCAGTGGCAAACAGTGGACCCAGATTATTTTGAGTGTCACACATAATTTAGTAGCTTCCCCTTAAGAAGTGCGTTCCTCTAATCAATGATCCCATTGTCTTGAGGATCATACATGGAGCCCAATTTATGCTGAATGCTTAACAATGCAGCTATCCCTTTAAATAGCTTGTTGAAGAAGTGAGTGCCATTTTCAGATTTTAGGAGAGAAACACTTCTCGAACTAGAAATGTGACATTGATTTCACTTCTAAATGTGCACGTGGGCGTGTCTCATCTCACTAGGAGAATGGGAACACAATGACAATAAGATATCTGCAGGCATTTCATTTTTCCCCCATACTGACGAAATCTATAGCGAGCTAACAGAACAGTCCACTGGGGTGGGGTAATCCTCAACATTTGTCTTGTATTGTACAGATGACATGTGGTGCAGTTAGCTACAAAAACATTCAACACTCACGGCAGATTTGGGACAAACCAGTCCTCCTGAATTTCTGTGGCGATATGCTGCTTATACACATGCACCGTGTGATGCAGCTGTTCAAAAGCAACCATTACCAACTCTGGGGGAACCACTATTTTACATGTGATGGCCTGATTCCAGATAAGATTTGTGGGTGATTGTATACATCCCCCTTTTTCCTTTCCTGGGGTGCCTGTCCTTGCAGTTCAATAATTTTAGTGACAGGTAAGTCAGTATATGAAACCTCTAATTTCACTTGCAAACTTGCTACTTCTACTTAATTGGGTCTGCATCGTTAGTATGGGAGACACACTTGACCAATGCACCAAATTTGGTCCACGAGAGGGCATAAATCAATCTGTCTTGTAATACTGCATGTTGCACTAGGGACCCGTCAGCACGGCAAAACTCTCTCCTCTTCCATCGGAATTATCCTGAGTGACATATGCTGAATTAGGGTAAATTGCTGTAAAGACTGGAGGGGGGTTATCTGTATTTCAGTTAGGTAGAAGCACAGAGTACCACAGCCAAGGTTCTCTATGTGGTGCAATGGACAAACAACCAAGGCTTTGACTCAAGGGAGGTGATGCATACTGGTTATTGAGCACACTGAATACTCAAGGCCCCACAAAGGAATTTACACACATTATATTATGTGATAACACAATTCCTTTATATAAAATAAGGTTAATGTACTTATATACATCAATATATAACTCACTTTGTACTCAGGTAACACTGTCCTAATAATGATAAATATATACACATGTATGTGGTACCACATTATACTGTAGATTCAATTTGCAATTCACCAATTTCTGACAGTTATTAAAAAGCATAGGAATCATAAAGCATTGGCTAATTGCCTTGACATTTCTGTAGAAAGGCAGGTTAAAGTAGGAAAATTGGCAGAATGCTTTCTTTGAAGTAGATAGACAATACTGTGTGAGGATCCCCCCACCTGGGCAACCTGTAAGGGAAAAGTTAAGGCGCACTTTATCCTGTATATTACAGTCCAGTCCAAAAATGTTCAGTAATGCTCTTCTTTCTTTTCTACAGAACCCATTACCCCAGAGTACATGGGAAGCCACAGGAGAACAGGATCCAAGATGAATTTGGGACCCATGGATGATTCCCGAGGAAAGAAGATGTGCTTCCTCATTACAGTACTTTGGGTGCCTTGGCAGATGAAATGGTGAAGTTTCTTGGCCTTACTCAATAAGACCCCTCAAGGATTGACTTCCTTTGGAAGAACGAACCACTGGGATATCAATGTTGAGAAGAAGAAAGGAACCAAACAGTGTTGAAAAGGAAGCAATGTCGGTCTTTGTGGTGGTCTCAATTGGCACGTTGTTACTCCGGCATTGGATATCCCACGAAAGCGAAACTTGCTGTGGACGTTGACAAGGCCAACCTGAAGAAGATAAGACCCTGAGTGATTTGCATTGGTGACGGGTGGTATTTTTTTGCTAAGGTGGGGGAAAAACCTCCAGCAAAATTTTGGAGGTAATGCCACCACCTTACTGTTAAAAAAGGACATTTCACTAGAATTACCACCAGTTGCAATTCCACCAAAATCCCTTCCTCTGGACTCCATAAACAGGGACAAAAACCACCATACCACCACTTGTAATCCGGAGGTAATTCTGTCAGACAAAGTGGTAGTAACGGTAAATCTTTTTGGTGGTATCTCGGTGGATTTACCACTGAGATACCACCAAACTTGTAATGCGGGCCAAAGTCTGGTGTTCTTTTGGCTTGGTATCTCCAAGCAATAACTGAGTGAGATCAATCTCTCTACATTCATCCCACAGTGTTGGTCATCCTTCCTCCAGGCACACCACTGCTTTCAGGCTCCCGGGAGTCCCACCTCCGTCCTTCATTAAAAGTGGTTCACCAAACAGTTACTTGCTCCGTTGACCCTCAGTGTACTTGCAGTACTTTGATCCATGGCAGGTCTCTTGCCCTGGGCTAGCAGTGCTGTAATCATACAATTAGTACAGAATGGGAAGACAGTCAAACAAGATGGGAAATAATAAGCAGTAAATACACAACTTCAAGAAACAACACCCCATGCAATACATGCCATCACACCAACGCAATACCTAATAATAACACTCAAGTAAAGTGCACAGGAATAGAAAACCACAACCAGTGATGAGAACAGGAGCTCTGTAAATCTTTTGTTACCTTTTGCTATAGAAACTTTGTCACCACATAGAGAGAAACCATAAAGTATGAACCAAGACACTTCTGTATGACTGGAAGCAGCAGGAGTCAATGAGAAATTCAGACAATGCTAGAACATGATTGGTACACACAAGCATAATACCCTGGTGAACATCCAACATTTCAATGCTGGAATGGACCAGATTTCTCACTACAACAAATAAACATTACTGGGCACAACCAGAAGAATGTTAGGGTAAGACCCAAAAATCAATAATAAAAAGTAATCCAAATGTGTCAATAAAGTCCATGGGAGAAAGAAAAACTAAAGTGTATTACATGCAAACACAATCAGTAATAATTGAAAAATCTTTCAAAGAACAAGATGGTATTTATAGTCGAAAGTAGAGTGACATTGCCAAAAATGGTTTGAGAGTGATACGAAAATATTGTTTGCTGATTGGTCATTGAAGATTGCTCTGTAGGAGAATCTATACAATGCCTAGCCCCTTTGGCTTATCCTATCCCTTGTGACCATTCTGTAAGTTGGATTTAATGGAACAAACAGTGTTGCTGCTAGCTGTAACGGATGTGAACACTGTGAAACTAATAATCTAGACATTGGGCATTGATAAAGTAATATGTTTACTTTGAGTTCAATGGGAGGAACAATGCGACTGCTAGCCATGTGTAAAATAGTGCACTTAGTTTGACATGGTAAGAAGGCTATACCTTTTGCGTCTTTGTCTGTAACGAAAAGAAAATATAATTAGTTATGGAACATAGGATGCAAGATATAATTAGTTCAGGCTGTACACATACATTTCATTGTTTTGACCCTCATAAGTAGTATCTTTTATGTACTATGTTTTGCACAATGTTTTTTGTGATACACTGTTGCTGTATTAAGATTTTGTAATCATTGGGTCATTGGGAAAATGCCAAGGTGGATTGATAAAAACATTTATGCATTTACTGTTACAGGAATTTACATTGTCTTCAACTTTTCCTTCATTTGCTATTAGACTGTTACATTTATGAAAGGGAGACATATGTTGTATGTGTAGAGTAGTAGTAGAGTGATAGTATGGGAATTTTATATTTGATAGTTTGTTGTGTTGTAATGGTAATGCAATTAAGGAATATTAACTGTGTATTGTTGCTTATGTTTGAAGTATTTAGATACCCATTGGCAAATTGTAACTGTACAGTATTGTAAAAATAGTATAGTGGTAGTGTGGATGTTTTAAGTAATTATGCATGTGATGGCATGTTTTAAGCATTTTAAGTGTATTTTATTTTATTGCATTGTAATAACAGGATTTTACTTTTGTGTGTAGGCTTATGTAGTTAGATACTGATTGGAATATTCTAACTGCATATTATTGTATTGGTGAATTTTAAGAGTAATTTAATGACAAAATGTGAGTTTAAGGAATATTAAGTAGGCATTTGTGAGACGTGCAGTTAATCTATGTTTTTGCGTAATGGAAGTGTTGTTACATTTAAAATAAAAAGGTTGTTCTGAAGAAATGTGCGTGTAGCCCATATGTCCAATAATAGGATCTTAGTGTACTTCATAAATCATGAGAGTATGTGAATAGAGTTCATTCAAAGTTGAGCAAATTGTTTTATTCTTGTGTTCAGCCAACACGTGTTTCGACGCTAAGTCGTTCTTGGGCTGAATAGTTACAAGTACATTTTAAGTTACTGGAATTATCAGCCTTTCATTAACAAATGCATAGAAGTATGAAAATAAAAATTAAATTAAATTAAAATTTGAAATTTGTAAGAAATCAGAACCTCATGTCATAGAATTAGTACACATGAATATGTAAACAAAAAGAAATAATAAGTCATTAAATGCAAAAGATTGGGAAAAAAAACATTAGTTACAGAGAAAAAGGCAACAAACCATGTTGGGCCATCGAAGGGGCATGGAAGAGAATTGCACAGGTAGACCAATGTCAGTATGGATGATAGTTATAAGACATAATGTCCTAATATACATAGAAGGTGGAGTTATTATACTCATAATACTTCGGTTTCCCATGTTTACTGAACACTATAATAAAAATAATGCTTTAATTACGATATCGGGAGCAGTAGTGTGTGACACCCCATAGCCCTGCCCTTGCTTTAAAAGTTGTGGGATGGATGGTGAGGTATTAACATCATGGATTCTATTATTTGCCAATCGTGATAGCATGCCTATGCAAGGGGTAGTAATAATGCAAGGTTACAATTACCAATGTAATATATTTCAATACCTGATGACACATTTTAAATTGAGCCTTAATATGCTGCAAGTCAGTACGAGACACGTTTAATAATAATATTTGCCGTATCGGGACACTTACCCGGATGATCATGTGTGTTCTAGCACTTGCCGGGTGGCCCTTTAATGGGTCTTTTATGTGTTAGGCAGAATCATATGTAGTACCCTTTGGGAACACCACACACAATTAAGACTACAAGTGTAAGCACAAATTCACCTTTGGTACAAGCCTGTACTACACAGTAAAGTGGTAGCGATGGCTAAGCTTCCAGACTTATCTCAAGAGCAAAGTGAACAGTATCGAAAGTTACACAAAGGACAGCAATTACTATGGTTCAAAGAAACACTGACTCAAGGTTTATGAGTAAAAGAATATACATGTATTTACGCTCAAAGTTTAGCTCAAATGAAGTGTGGGCAAAATGGCACTCCAGCAATTTAAAAAGGGAGGGAAAGACAAGGTTATTCAAAATCAAGAAGCACCAACTAGTAAGTAGGCAGGGCAATCTAGAAAAAGCTTACTACAACTAGGATTCAAATCAATAGGCCTGGGCCAGTGTTAATGGTTCAGAGTCTTTGCAGAGGATCAACAGTTCAGAATAGTTTGCGGTTAAGTCTTTGCCAAGAGTTTGAAACAAAGTTGGTTAGAAGAAAAACAAAATTAAAAGTAGAGAAGGACAAGCCCTCGGATTAGCAAAATATTTCAAACACTTTCACTGTGGTTGGATGAAACAAACAACCGGATTTGAATAGTACCTTAGTAGAAGAAGAATGCTGTAGCTGAAGGAGAAGTTCCTGGCAGGTCCTGCAGGCTCATGGTTTCTGAAGCGATTGTTGGACTGACAAGAAGGAGGAAGACTGGAGGGTCCTGCACTACCCAGGGAAGAAACCAGCAGCAGAGCAAAGCGACGAATAAAAGGTGAACTCCTTAAAACCCAAACACCTGGCTATCCAGTTCACTATAGCGATGCAGGGCAAATTCGACCAGGGGAGGGAGGCCTTGCTTGGTGTTTGGCGAACTGGTTGGTCACAACAGCTCAAGGGAAGAAGATTCCCTGCAGATCTTCTCTGTCGTCGAAGTTAAGGAGATTCGGACCCGCAGCAATGCTTCACTGGGAGGTTCAGTAGTTGCAGTAGTCCTCTTCCTTCAGCTTCTCTTCGGTTCTCTCGATCCAGTGGCGACTCTGCCTTCCTAGTCCCAGAGACTTGCTTTTTATGCAGTTTTCCCCCATTCACACAGCCTGGCTGTCAGGAGGCAGCCAATCACACAGCCTGGCAGGACAGTCACCTAGCCAGTCAAACAAGGGTGTGACTTGGGTCTCCAATGAGACCCTGTGCAAGGGGCCTAAAACACCTCCCTCACATCCTGTCCACCCAGACACTCATGGGCCTAAGGAGGGCTTCGGTGCAGAAAGGACGTCGAACAAAGGAACCAAACCTGGTTCGGCGCGCAGAGTAAAACACGAGAAAGACCTTTACAAAAAGAAATGGCGAATTAACCCAGCCAGAACTAAATAAAATGAAAAGGGGTCCAGCGGATTAACGTTTGAGGCTACTAACATAGCCTAAAACAGTACCGAGGCTATTTTCATAGACTGCCGTAGGAATAAAATGGCAGATACCACTGCCACCAGCTAAATCTTAAAGAAAGGGGAACTACATAATGTTCTATTGAAGATAGTTTGTACTGTGTCTGTGAATTAAAAAAGTCTAATAAAGTCAATGGCAACTTTACATGCTCTGGGAGACTCTAGTCAGTCCCAGAAAAATGGAGTTTAAAGTGGGAAGCCTGAAAAAGACAACCCTGTGTCACTGCACTATGGAGTAGGTGAGACTCCACAGTCTATGAACACTAACATGTAAAACACACAGCAAAACACATGTACGAGTGGGAAAAAAGGCTCACACTCTTAGCAGGTGAAAAATAAATCCTTGAAATCCAGCAAAGCTACTGAGGGACTCAGTAGGTAAGGGACATTTGCCAATCTGGAGAATTCTCCCTAACAGTGTGATTGCTCTTAACACTGATAATTATCCTGTAAAATAACAAGGCATGTTGTAACATGGTTGCCTTATTCTAAAAATGCTGCGACTGCCACAACTATCATTGTGTGGTCAAGTAATTGTTTGGCTCATGATAAACTGGTCTTTAAATGTCTTGACCATCTCACATACCAGATAACGTTGGATTGTCCCTGGGTTAGATCCCTGGTTTCCTGCTTGACGTTACACACCAGCGCATTGGCTTTCTTCTGATTATAAACAATTTTGGTTTCTGTAGCTTGTTTGACAGTGCCGGCACATTGTGTGATATCACTCTGTCGTGAAGCAGTGCTAGTGTCGTAAACGTGGTGACGTTTACATTTATTATGTAAAATGATAGAAGTGACAGATATACTAATCGTGCACAATGACAGCCCCAAATTGGTAGTTCTTGCATTGTTGTAACAGCGTCTGCCATAACGTTTGTCTGATATACGGTCTGGAAACAGATTTGAGGCAAAACATATTGTATTCAGTGACTGTCACTCAGTGCAATCTGATTTGGATAAGAAGAGACAATATTAGCAGCAACTAGAAAAACATTGAGAATTCTTTGGAGGCAGGGTAGTATTGTATTCACTGGCTGTTACTCATTGTAACACATTTTAGTTATTAGTGAAAATGATTATGGAGTACAATTGGAAGAGGGAAGAGGGAAACGACATAAAATGGCCTTCACTCATTGTGACAATATTTTGTGAAGGAGAGACAGAACAGATTGCAGTAAAAAAGTCTTCACATTTGTTGGAGGCAGGTGGAGTTTAAGTTTATGTTTAGAAGCTGTGACCACATTTTTATTTTTCAAAGGATGAAAAAAGAATGTGTTTACGTTCTGAGTAGATAACATATTAGCATTGTCCAGATCAAGTATTGGAATTATATGGTGAGAGGGGTAGATTATGCTCAGTGGCTGTAAATCAGTGTGACATTAATTTTGACTTGGGAAAATAAAAGCAGTACTAAGACATAATCTCACAAGTATTTGGAAGCAGGGACCATTATTTTCATTTGTTTTTGTGATCGGAAAAATTATTAGTTGTGTTCAAACATGATTTTCAATTTTCTATGGGCAGGAGAAGATTATGATCAGAGGCTGTCACTAAGTTTACCATCACTACTAATACTATACTAATACTAATAATGTCTAGAAAAAATGTAAAATTCTTTGGAGAAAGATCAGATTTCATTTAGTGCTAAAACTCAGAAGAGTGAAACACCAGTATCACATAGAATAAAGACTTAGGTGGCAGGAGGAGGTTATATTCAGCAGATATTACTCAGTGCATCAGTATTTACTAATGAACGAGGTAAAATACCAGCAAAGGAGCAAAATAAAAACTCGAGATATGTACTACCACCAATCACACAGTACCCAAGGAGTTGTGATGAAGATGCAGATGAATGGTCTCCTGTTTCTTGGTCGTGGTGAAGAAAGGAGGGACTCTGGAAGGGGTATCGCTTGAGCAGCAAGATAAATGTTTGCAGCAAAGGATTTTTCATGCTCCAATTTTGGTCTGCAGGTTTGGCCACTTTTTACAAGCTCCAGGGATAAACGTTTACCACCAAATGCATCAATTCTTTGCTCCTGCAGTCTGGTGATGGGACTTTCAGGAGGGGAATCATGTCTCTGATGGTCCAACTGGATGTCACCAAAGTTCTGGGAGGATTCCTTCACCGGAAGACGATGCACTGCGATATGGTCAGAGGTCCCCGAGTACTGGTGGTTTGCAGCCCAGGAAGATCACAATGCCTCGGGGGATAGCTCGTCTTGCAAGTCATCTTTTGGCTAGTTGGTCCCACCAGCCAAAGGGAAGCAGTCATTCTCTTAGGTGCTCCTCTTTCGATAAGAAAACGAGATCAGGACGGCATCTTTGTGATTGCTGGAAAAAGCTGCAACCATATCTGGTCTTTTTCTTTTTTGGATCGTCAGTTCCTGTGGATGACTTGCCTTCTGCTTCAGGATACTCACCTTTTATCAGGCATTCACACTCACCCTCTGCAAAATCTCCCTGCAGTTTACAGAAATGGGTGGGTGGCCGTCCAAGGAGGACAACCAGCCCCCCATTGGTAACTGGTTCCTCTCAGGCAGACTAGAAGACAAAGGATAACAGAAGTTTCAGGGTGCTTCCTGTCCTCACAGACACATTGGAGCTTCTGCTAGAAACACAAAGGGTTCCTGCCTAAGAAAAAACTCAAAGCAAGACCTCCCTCACCCAGGACAGTAGATGAAGGACCAAGAAAGTTCAACTATACAAGAAATGGAGATAAAATAAAGAAGCCACCTTTTTGGCACCATGGTGACCTTTCCGTAACTAGCCACAGCTGTGACGACAGCCTGCAAGCGAACATTGCACAAAAGTCGGTAGAACGCTTCCACTGCCACCAGCCATAACTGTATGCTTACTACTGTAACAGAAATGTTACAGGAACTGAGAGAAAGGGGATAGTCGATAACCCCCTAGCACTCCACATAGGGTGTTGTGTGCTGATCTCTCAAAGAAAATGCTAAGAGGGTTACAGAGTATCCCTCTAACCTTGAGAACAGTAGTTCTTAAAGGAAAATAACATCACATAAAAAGTAGAGCCTGAAGTGCTCTCAGCAACACTGCACAAAGGGCGTTGTATGCTGCAAAAGTAAATTGCATATGCCTTTAAGAAGTATGGAGGAAAGCATGACTACATAAAATAAAGTTAAATCACAATGAACAAGGTTCTGATAGTCAGAGCAAAAAGAATGAATGAGGGGGAAAAAAGACTCCCCTCATTCAGGAAAACAAGACAAAGGACCCGGAATCGTGGACCAAGTGCTGGGGGTCTCACAGGTAGAGGGCATTTGGCTTAGAAATAAACAATCTCCCTAACAGTCACTACCATAGTCATGATTAATTACGTTTTAACAACAGATGAATTAGCTGCACCACATACTTCTTGTTACTCACATATTTCTGTATATGATTTCTCTTTTCCTGGAGAATCACAAAAGTCACAAGAATGCAGTCAGGGTAATTTACGGTTCAGGCAATCCGCTGCTGCCTGTTCGAATTTATTTAAGAGAAGATGGCTCCAAGCAAGTTATGCTGCATTGCTACAATGTCGCCGTCAAACACGCATTGACCACTGAAATAGCACAATGTTCACGTTGTGTTGCTCTAGTCATGACTACATTTACTGTTACACGGGTGTACATGTGAATGTGTCATATGAGCCTACAAATGGTTTCGTGCTGACACTGTTGCAAAAAAAAAAAAACGCATCCCATTTCTTGACGTCTAGGACTGCTCTGTGCGTATATATGCTCTCCATATCCACATGGCTATGTCTGGTATTTTTCTATGAAAAGTTTCACTGTATGTCTAGTCGACACTGTTTAGTATGCTTTCCACTATTGAAAAAAAAAAAATGTTAATCCCAGCAAGTCATTGCACGACCCGTTAGTCTCCCGGTTGTAACTCGCAGCTTCTAAATGCTACTCTCATTTGCATCAACAGGAGAGTTGTTATACACCTGCAAAACACCTGGAATATGCCACAACTCCTATGGATGATTACTTTGTGATGACACTTGCAATCTGCGACTGTACAAGTTGCAAACACATAAAACGCAAATTTGCAGGTGCCACTTATGAACTAGCACCAACTAGCAAGTGATTTCCATAGGTAATTGACTATATATTAGCCCATTCCCCAAAATAAAACTTATGCCTTTTCCAATCTAACTAAGCATATACCAGTCATTACAGAAAGGGACAAGTTACATGTTCACAGACAAAACAGTTGCAGGTAAAAGCATATTCATTTACAGTGGTAAAATGCACGCTTAAAATATGAATTGATATTTAGTATTTGATTGCTTTTTACATAAGCAATACATTTGCATAACAATTCTTTGAAAAAGCGTCCACAGAAAAAGGTTATTCTAAAATGTGGATCAGTTTGGGTGAAAAGAAAAATTGTGAATCCTTGACTTTTCGATTTCATTTTAATCTAGGCTTGTTCTTTCAGAATGTGATTACAGAGTAAATTAAAAAGTAATCACACGTGAATTAGATTTTCTGATGAATTCAATGACATGAGAAGACTGATTAATGATAAGCAGTGCCTGTCCTACCCCTGCCTACCTTCCCAGGTGAGATGTGCGAGATAGCTGTCGTGAGTTGATTTAATTTCCTTTAACTAGTATTCCAGTGAGAAATGAAGAACAGACACAGATTCCGCCTGTTCATTAGATCTGTAAATGTACATCCCTTTTGTCCATGCCTGCGCCATCTGCAGAATGCTATCAGTGTCGATGTACGCGCTTGAGATAGACACATGGGACCGGATAGAGTATGTGAACTGTGTTGTAAGCATGCAACTAACTTTCCAAATTGAAAACGACAGAACCAGGCAAACAAATCTACAGTCATATGTCTCCAGTAGAGACGTGATCAAAAATATGATTCCTTCCGAGTTTTTCGTGGAAATGGAATGTTTTAAATCACAGTTCATGAATATAGCAGTTTATTTTCTGCAAATTAAGTTAAACTTCCCTCTAGGGTGCTATCGCACGCAAAACAGATGGGCCATCCCATCTTTATTCCACGTATGGATTGTTCACACCGAGTTTCGCTCATCTTAAGAAAAGTCCCTATCCATACCATTGGCTCACACTTTCTGCAAATTAGCATGTTTGCCATAAGGAAAATATTTGCTCATGGTCCTTTATTAATGTCAATTTTGCTGTCATTCGTTTTGGAGGGATATTTTATGATTTAAGCTGGTCCCTGTGAACATTACCACAGGTATGTGCCGAAAGCCACCTCATGATGACCCAAGGCCATCAAATCAATGATGGAAACTCGCCTCATCCTTCTCAACACCCTCAGCCTAACACAGCACACAAAAGACGCAACACACAAGAAAGGTAACATCCTCAACCAATGTACGAGAAGAAGTAGTGGAACTACGTTCCCTGCTGGCCTGCCCGCGCTCCCCACAAACCACATTACCACACCATCTTTCACACGCAATCCAATCCCCAAAACAAACACACCTGCTGTTTAAAGGCACGTTCAGTGCAGTTCAAGTTTCAACTTCTTCCTACACTTTTATTTTACAGTTAAACCATTCCAGAATGGTATCTTTTCAAAATATAAGTATAGAAACAGTAAATGTTTTCATTTTTAAAGTAGAGGAACACCGCTCCCATCCGTTCCCGCCTACTACGGCCACTGTCCTCAACCTAATCCTCACCACACTGAATTTCCTCCTCTACAGCTCTCCTCTTTGACTGGTCTGACCACCTGGCCATGCCTTTCTACATCCTGCACACAACCCCAGTAAAGCAACCACAGCAGAAACCCATCAGACAAACCTTCAAGTCGTTCAAGAACATTTCCGGGGCAAGCCCTCATGGAAGACATTGCCAACCTCCACCTGACATGGACTGAACAGCGCCAACTGAACTACATTTCTCTACTGGAAGCACTCAACACCACCCTCTGAACTTCCATTGATTGACACATGCCTCTGAAACAACGCACCTGCAAACCTAAACCCCCAGCACCCTGGTACACGTGACAACTCAACCTCAGCAAAAGAGTAAACCGGAAAAAAAGAAAGCCTCCTGCCACTACAGGACTGCATCCAACCTGGCACTCCTCAGTGAACTCTGAGCAATCAACACAGGCAAGGCCTCCTACTATCAGAACACCATAGCAGAAGCAGACAACAAAAGCAGAGCCCTCTTCAAAGTGGTCGACCCTGCAATACCACAATCCACCGCCATCAACACCTTCTTCCTCGACAAAATCAGCATAATTTGTCGGCACATAGACACTAACTCTGTATCCAGAGACCCACCTCACGTCCCTCCTCACAAAATCTCCACACCCTGGACAACATTCAAGACACTCCCTACAGATAACCTGGTAGAAAACCTGGACACCCTCAAAGCCAAATCTTATACCAATGACATTCTCCAACCATATAACCTCAAGACCATCCCCGAAGTAGCTGTCCTTCCCTACCTGGAGATCATCAACAGCTCCCTAACTCAAAGCTACCTGCCATCAACCCTAAATTAGGACAAATCCTCCCTCTACTAAAGGCACCCACTCTGCATCCCGACAACCTAGGTAACGAATGCCCAATCACCAATCTTCCCTTCTTAGCTAAGATCATTGAGAATGTGGTAGCCACACAACTGCACCAACACATCAACACCAACAATCTCCTCCAAACCTACCAATCTGGGTTCAGATACAGATGCAGGATGAAGAGGGCAACTGTACAGGTACTCTATGACACCTTCAACATCTGTGATGACAGCCAATCTTGCCTCTTGGTTCGATTCAACCTCTCAGCCGCTTTCAACACAGTAGACCATCAGGCGATCACGAACACCGTACATCGGCACATGGGTATCAGTAACCTTGTCCTATGCTGGTTCAAGTCCTACCTCGCCAACCACAAGCAGTTTGTTCTTCAATCTATACATGGAGGTGCTGGGAGCCCTCCTTGCCACACACAACATCCACATTCACCAATCACCTGAGAAATCACAGCTATACTTCAAGATCGACTCCTTCAGGATCATTCAGAGGATCAAAACATGCTTCTCTCTGATCTAGTCTTGGATGTCAAGTGCATGCTTGAAGCTTAACTCCCCCAAGACCCAATTTATACTCCTCACCAACAACACCAAACACCCAGACATATAGGCCCAGCTATCAACCATGAACCCTGAGGGCTTCACACCAGAGCGCACTTCCTGTGTCAAGTCCCTCTGGTTCCACAGCAACAAACATCTATCTTTCAAGACACACATAGCTAAGAAAACTCAGACAGCTTGGTATCAGCTTCCTGTAGAAAGTCAAGCACTCCCTCTCTCTGATCAGATTTAGATCCAACATTCAAGCACTGGTCAAGTCCCACTTGGATGTTGGCAATGCCCTCCTTGAAAGCCTCACGTCGTTCTCCCTTGTTCCCATGAGAAGTGTCCTGCATACAGCCACATGCCTCATCAAGATTCTGCACAGATACGGCCACATCACTCTGGCCCTCATCATCCTTCACTGGCTCCCTCACACACGCACAACTCACCTTCAAGTCTTTTTGCATAAGTCACCCTCAGGCCACCTAGCTACCTCGCGTAGAAGCCCATCACCTCCGGCAGACAATGCACCACCAGAATCTAGGACACGTGCAGACTTGAAATCCGCCACAGCAAAAATGAAAGGACCAGAAATCAAGCCTTCTCTGCCTATGCCCGAAGATTATGGCACCTCCTCCACATCAACATTACACGCTCCTATTCAGATAAGAACTCAAGACCCACCTCTTTAAGGAGTCTCTCCTCCTCAACACCTAGGCCATCACAATGCACCTTGGGCCGCCTGACTCACTAGATGAAGTCTGCCCCTCTCCTTCTTGCCACCCTGTAGACCAGCACCCATCCTCTGTATCTCTCGGTATCTTACCCCGGCTATATATCTTTTCAATTGTTACTTCTGAGAAGTGCTCTGTTATGCATCTGTACTGTTGTATTCCTCTGTAAAACACTCCATTGTGGATCTGTATTGTTGTATACCTCTGTAAAGTGTTCCATTGCTTCTCAAAGATAGGTCCGCGCTCAATAAATACAATAATAATAATAAAAACCAAGGAAAAGTGAAAATGTTTGTCAGCCCAGATTACGAGACAAGTACTGTTGGTTATGAAACTTGAAGTGCAGTTTAACTCGATGTAGGAGTGTGCATAGACACATGGATATGCAACAATTGCAAATCATTGTAGCTTCATAGAGAGAGTTGGAGCAAACGTAGTAGAACATCAGTGGCACTACTTCCATGTTGCCTTCATTAGTAACATTAATATCACTACAAAGAGTAAAGAGAGTCAGAAGCACAGAATGGAAACAGGCTTACCACAAATTCATACAAGTTCACAACAGGAAATATGCCAAGAGTGTGTGTTGGACCACAGGAACTTCAAGAAGCCGGTCAGATGCTGAAACATTGGGTGTCAGTAACGGGTGCTACATGGTACGTCAATTAACCAAAATGCCTGGGGTAGCAGAAGTGACATCACACACCCGATGACATCACAGGAAGAGATGTCACATGATGTTTGTCCTCGATGATATCAAATGAAATAACACCACATGATATTTAACCCAATGACATCACCTGAAGTGACTGACAGGTGCAAAAACGTATACAATCTTGCATATGATAAAAAAACGAAACCGGTGCAAAAGCAAACATAGGCCTTTTCTAGATTCCAATCACATCTATGATATGATATATATTTGTATCAGGCTCATACACAAGTGTTTCAGAGGTGCTGTCTTGATCTACCATGAAAGGGGTCATGCTATGACAGGGGTAGACCCAAGAGAACCAACATAGGACAGGGGCTGGGTAAGGGGCACTGCCATGCAAATGCCACTACAGCCCCATATGGTCAGGTAATACCATCACATACCAATTATAGATGCGCACGTCAGTTCTAATCATATGTCAAGTAAAGCACCATATTCCCCTTTGGTGCCATAGAACAATATGCCAAATGTAGCCTCTATTTAAGGATATTGTAATCTTATGTCTGTTATAGCTTATAGCATGGGTACAATCAAAATATGCATGTTACAGCTTTATTTCTCCTCTAGTTTCTTCTATCATATACAAAGTGCATCCTCAAAAGTCCATTAATTTCACCTAATGGCAATTAATGCCTCATAAACCTTATGTAAGAAGAGCTTCCCATGTATAACTGCTGTTATCATATTTGAAGTGCAGCCCAAAGTGCCCTAGTAATCTCATTCAGTGCCCTTTATGCATGGCATATGATAGTGTATGTGCAACCACAGTGTAATTGATTCTATCATGTACCAAGCTCAGCTTCAAGTCATCCATAAACACCACGTTTCCGTATTTTCATGCTATCTTTACCATGTGCGATGTGCAGCCTCATATGCCCCAATAAGTGCAATGAATGCCTCATGCAAATGGTATATCACTATATTTAATGTGCAGCTACATACACATTTCCTGCCATCATATGCCAAATCCTGCCTCAAATTGCAACGAAATTCCACCAAGCCCTGCAAATGCACTGTAACTTTTCCACCAGGATGGTATAGCCTGGGGCGTATCAGATGTTTTGGCCTATGGCTACCATGATCCCTCAAAATGTACTGCACTGTATAAGGCTGATGAGAGATGCAGTCCAACATTTCAGGTGAGACAAACATGACAGGTCACTGTAATGAGTAACATGCAGGCGTATTTGTGCATTTGCTGCCATCATACACCAAGCATGCCACAAATTCCCCAGAAAAGCCAGTTTATGAGAAAATGATAGAGGATGAGGCAGACAAGAGAGAAAGGCAAATAAAAATGATGTGTACAGTGGAGGGAGAACACAGAGAGATAAACTATATGGGGCAAGTGAAAAGATTAGAAATATACTGAGGCAGTGGGTGAAGATTGAAGGTGTGAGAGGGGAAGATGGAGAGAGAGACAGAAATTAGGAGAGACAGGTAAGTAAGAGGAAGAAAAGTTGTGCAGAAAACAAGAGCGTGAGAAGCAAAACAGGCAGGTTTGAGGTGCTGTAGAGAGAGGACTGAGATTATAGTAGGGGCAGAAATAATCTTGGGGGAAGTGAGCATCCTCATTCTTTCTAAATCACTTAGTGATATTTCCTTCTTTAGCTTAGACATCGTCAACAAACAAGAATAACCCTCACACACATTCGGAGTCAATCCATTGTCCTTCCACGAAACATGTTGTCTCCCAGGCCACCATATTACATATTAGGTTTGAAAATAAACTTTTATTCAAATTAAATATATGAACGTGAAGCCCTTCCCTACACGTTATACATGAATGTAAGGCATGGGTGTACGTAAGAAGCACAGACACAGCCCCCTCACTCAGACCAGTGGTGAAGACATCTTTTTGAGCAGCAGGCGACATTTATGTGCAGGAGGTCTGAGAGGGGCAGAGGCATTTCAGATGATTCAAGGGTAGTGGCAGTGAGTGACCATTTTCAATGGAGGGGCATTCATATTTTCCTGAATTAGTATGTTCGACTAAGATGGGGTCCCACCCGGATCATTTTGAAAATAATAAGATGCCATGGGGAATTGTACACTCTAATATGTGAGAAGGATTGCCAGGTAATCAATAGCACAGCAGAGCATTTGAACATGTTTTCATGGGGATGTGCCAGCACGGGCACTTTGAATCACATACTCATGGTGCTGAGCCTGTTATCAAATATATATATATGCCAGTGTAGCCATGTGAAAGATGTTTCATTCTTCCTGTGCCCAAATTTGTGCTAGTAGTACCAACATGCACATGCCACTCACTTGTCGCATGTTGATGGGGTGGCCCCAGTGTTGTTATTGTGGCCATGAGGTCACTACAAAGGCACCAAAGAACAACAACTGAATGTGACCTGAGGAGAGAAGTAAACCCATAGAAACATTGGGCATATCAACACATAATGACCATGCACGTTACAGCCAGAGCATACGTGTGCCTGGTGTAAGGGTTGGCAAAGTACCTGTCAGGGACCAGAACATGAGCGGCCTGTGCATGGGTGCTGGGAGGGCAGCCAGAAAGTGCACGACTCACTGAGACACAAAATGTGTGCTGCCACACAGAATGAGCAAACATTGGTCACAACTGCATTCCAGGGACAGAGGTGGAGCAAGACATGAGAGCAGGCAGTGTGTGACTGCACATCATGGTGGGTGTGTTTGCATGACATTGGAGTGACACAGCAATCATAAACCAATGTACAAGTGACCTGACCAGGCCACCCATCAACAGTAAGCACAACTCCCTCCACAGCAACCCCAATGTGAATTGCACAATGCAGTGAACAGAATGTGGGGACATACACAATCCCAAGCATGTGCATAGGGGACACATGAACAACAGTGGCACTGAAATTAAAACAATGTGAAATTGTGCAAACACACAAGAACAGGTGGCATTACATCCACAATCAGAATCAAATAAAACATATTAAAACACATCAATGCAACCACACCCAGATGTACATCAACTCACACACACCAGAACCCTCCTCCCCAACCACACTGACCAAACAAAGAATAAAACTGCACATGTACATGTAATTCAAAACACTTAGTGCAACCCCAGGTTGTCGGATGGATCCACACCCAGATTTCAGATGTCACATGTGCAAGCCTCAACCCACAACGATGACAGCAACAACATCACACAAAGGCACGCCACAATACACATGACCTGCAATGGTGAGATGCACTGTGTGAAATGTCAACAATGAAAGTTGCCGGCACACAAATGAACTGGAATGGAACCATAAAAAACCTGTATTAAACATAACTATCTACAACTAACTCAGGGAAGGATGGTCCAGTTATGGGTGTTGAATCGGAATTGGAATCAGAAGCGGCCTCTCTGTGACTCTGTAATGCTGTGAGTTGCGGCTTGATTCATTTCCATGTTTCGTACTCCCTATGTTTTCCTACCCTGAGAGGTTATTTCCTCTAGTTGCTTCCTTCGCTTCGAGAGCCTCATCGAGAGCGGGTTGCTTTTGCTGGTGTTTGCAAGTTTCTGCCTGAAGTCTGAAGCCTGCAGGAAGTGGGAAGTGGGCAGGCTGAAGCCTGAAGCAAACACTGGTCGTCCGCTCACCCGCTCAACCGCTCGCCCTATTTGCTCCTACACAGTCCAGCAGCCCGTGGGGGGCAAAGGGGGTGAGGCATCCTGCACCTGGTACCTGGCACCTGGCACCAGTGCGAAGGTCTGGTGAGGCACTAAAGGGGTAAGGCTCTTGTTCTTGCTCTCGCTCTCAGGGCTCCCCTACAGGGAACCAAGTACCAAGTACTAGCTAATAGCTAATAACTAACAGCTAATAGCTATATATAAAGCTACAAAGCTCCCACGCAATCCCCCTCCACATCAAAACTGACAACTTACCCTCATGCGGGGTGGGGGCCATAATTAATTCAGCCTTTAAGGACAAAGTTGTCTGCTACGGTAGACAAATCTAGAACAGCTAGAATAGCGTGGTAACATAAGCTCTGCACCTGGTCGGGAGACTGTGGCAGTTAATCCTTTGATCCGGACCAGAGCATGTACTCCATCTACATATATTTAAACACTGTACCTTCTATAATTATCCCTATTGGAGGCCCTTCTACTTGGCTACCAGCCTTAGCCAAACCACTTCTTCCTGTGCTTATTTGGGGAATTTGGGAAAATCATGGCAACTGAGGCCCCAAGTACAGACGAAACCTTGGGAGGGGGATTCCCAGTAGCCTTGATCTGGAGCTTATGCCAAACTATCCACTGGAGGCACGAGTGGATATAGGGCAAAAAACAGAATCTGCCCTGAACTTGTTGGATTCTGTGAGGGATCTTGACCCTGAGCCTGGCCAAATGTCCGAGGCATATGTCATTCTAAATTAAACAGTGTCAGAATTACTCCGAAATGCTCACAATGATGCACGTATTAATGCTGAATATGTCCCTGAGGCACCTACTATGGAGTTATTTGAGACTCCACACAGTTGTCCCTTGACCCTTAAAAACTCTAACAGCATGGGCCTCCCTCTAACCAACAAGGTGATCACAGATGAGGATGATGACCTGCAAATGGCAGTATTGCCTTGTGAAACAGCCTCACCCTCTGCTTTACCAGAGCCCCTGGTGCGGGAAACCTTCAATAACTCATACATAGGCACCTCAAATAGCCCAGATTGGAAACCACATTGTTTGAATTATGTGTTTTTATTGTTATGGATTTTTTTTTAAACTTAAACTGTAAATGGTAAAAAAATAAAATAAAAATGATGAAAAATGGATAGAACATTATATATAAATAACTTTATACATGAAAAACAGGGATGGAAAGTCACCAAAGTATGTGACAAAAGTATTAAAAAAAATACATGAAGCCTATATCTAAATACGTATATACAAAGGCAGCAGGCTAGTCCTCATCCCCAATGTCAACCAACATGTCGACCAGTACTGAGTCACATGCCATGTCCTCCTCCATCAGGTCAGCCTCCGTTGATACCTGGAGGGTCTGCAGGGTGGAAAGCATCTGCAGCTTGGCGCCCTGCGCCACCCTGCAACTGCCCTCCAGGATGACAGCACACCTCCTTGCTTGATGGAGTGCAGCCTCATACCTGGCTGCCATCAACAGTGTCTCTTGTAATTATGGAACATGAACGTCATACCTTTAAGTGCTGCCACATGGTCCTCCTGCCTTGAAGTAGCCACCTGCCTCCTTGGGTTGGACTTCCCTGCAACACTCTGCCTCCTCCTAGTTGCCACCTGGTGCCGTGAGCCCTGTGCATGCTGTGTTGGTAAGCTGCAATACCTGATGATGTTCATCAGGGGCGTACAACACCTGCATTGCTCTGAGGTGCCTGCTGTCCCTCCATTGCCTGTGCCCCTGGCAGACCCTGGGTAGGCACAGTGACAAACCAGCTGCCATACCTGTGACTCCCACCTTGGGCAGGGCTATAAGGTCCAGGTTGTTGGTGGTGGGACTGGTTAAAAGGGGCCGTGCTGATGTGTGGCCCGGAACGGCACTCTGGAGTATGACTGGCATACAAAGGAGGAGGCCGAGGAGGAGGCTACAGCAATGAACAACCCACAGAGTCCACTCAGGAACAGGCCTGCTGCCAGCAAGGCCACAACGCGGTACAGCTCATTGTGATGATGGCTAAGCATGTCATGAGTAGCCTGGTCAACATCACACATGCCTGCAGTGTGCTTCGTTCAGCACACCAGCAGGAGTAGCACATGATCCCTGATAGACACATCAACTGGTAATGGGATGCTGGTCTGGGTGTAGGCACCTGGGAAGGCATGCAGTGCTGCATCGAAAGACCCAGGTACAGAAGAGCCTCATGCACCTCCTCAACACCCCACCTGACCACAGGCACCTCCTCCACCTCCACCTCCATCAACATGGATCCCCCGGGGTATCTTCTGCCATTGATGGCCACTGTGCACCATCACCCTGTCCCACCACTGCTGAGGAGTCCTCTTCCACCTTCGCCTCCATGGGCTTACCCCCAGCAGCCACAATCGATTGAACAGGCGCTACCTCAGCCATATCGCTCACCGAGGATGAACTCTCATAGGGGAGTGGGTGAGGGCTGTACCTTTGATGGAAGGGTCATGCATCCATGCTTCACAGCACTGCTTCCACTCTCTTTATCAGCTGCAGCAACTGTGGTAAAGGAGACATAGAACAGCAACATTAGTGTACTGCTTTGAATCTGGTGCGGCAGCAACAATATTCACAGGAACATGATTTGTCAAAGACGCAGTCAACAATATCCACAACCCCCACAAGGACATGCAATCAACATCCAAACAAACATAACAACCCAGGCACAATGCAAACCACAGTCATAACACATAAACATGTAAAGGCTGCAAAATGTGGGCAGTGCACAGACACAAACCAAGAGGAATCACATGTACCAATGGGAAAGTGAATGTGACACAACTGCAATCTGATGCACATCCATGCGAGACATGCCACAGGAGCACAGGGGTGGGCAGGGAGTCAACTGTTACGATGCACACACACAAAATGCATGGAAGCACTAGGCCCACTGCAGTGGACACATTGTGGACAATACACACAGTTGAAACATGTCCACCAGTAGCCAACCATAATTGCAGTGCACACAGCATGGCCATGCAAACACCTGTATGGATACCTCTCCAATCAATCACAACATTTAACATGCTTCAGTTACAACCCATCCGGCGCGCATGCAACATACATCTGTTAACAATGACAAACATCCTAATGCACGTGTCTCCTCCATATGTGGGGGATGCATAATCACACAGTGCCTTTGTTGGCACAACATGGACATCATACATGCACATGACATGGGCACCACATACTCATCCGGTACACTTCATCACCGAAGCACTGCTCATCCACTAGTGACATGGCATGTGCACAGTTGGCTCAACTGTACGGCACAGACTGCAAATAGAGGTGCATGTCCAATCCGCAGATGTCACACCTCACACTTTGCACCTCAGTGCATTGTCAAGGGCCTGCATGCTATGCTGCTGTTGAATGCTGAAAAACACATGCATCCAACACAAGGATAACAACACAAACATGCATGCACATGCACATCACACATGCACCATCAGGTATTGCACCAAATCCCTACTCTCAAGCATACTGCAGACGTTATTACCACTTGCAGATCTAGGCATCCAGCGTTGGGTAGAACCTGGCCAGGACCTGCATGTTGCTTGTGGAGAGCCTGCACCTGCCTGCACTGTGCCCCTCCATGGTTGCACCAGACTTCAGGGCAAACAGGGCCTTGCTGAGGGTCCTCCAAACACGTGTGCATGGTCTTAAAGCAGTGGACTGCCACCCCCTTGAATTGATGGCAGCCATTGTGTCCTCCCAGTTTTGGAGATGTCCTTCCTTGCCGTCTTGCTTCGCGGTGATGAAGAAGGCTCCATAGTTCTCCAGGACATTCTCCATCAGGAAGCCAACTTCCTTGGAGCTGAGGTTGCCAGCTCTCTGCCTCGCTGCCATGGGGTTGCCACTCTGATCTGAGAAAGTTGGTGCGGACATGGCAATCCCTGAGCCAGGTGTAGGTGGGTAAGGTGGTCCTGGAGATGGGCCGTGGAGCAGTGGTTGGGTTATGCTGAGGTGGTAGTCTGAAACAACAGCGAAGGTTGTCACAGGGCCAGAGACAGGAGCACAGGCAATGGCAGGATGACAGGCACTCACAACATGGTGCAGGTGGACAGCAGGCACATGCGCAGGACCTGCAGCTGCAGATGGCAAACTGGGAGGCAGCACAGGGCAGGAGTAAGCAGGCAAAATGGCATGAAGGCAGGAGAGTGGCTCTTCCGTGTCTCACTATGAAGGCAGTTGAAAACAGAGTAAAGGCCCTCAGCGTGTAACATGACACATGCTGCATGCAGCATGCCTATGCGGCTCACAGCCCTGACAGGGATAGATAAGGACATGGAAGTGCAAAACTGGCTGTGCGTGTGAAGGAACAAAGATGGACAAGTGTCGTTTACACATATTTGGGTTGCCACGCAATCCGTTGCCTTCTGGTAGTGTACTGTTTTTTGGGTGGTTTTGCCTCTGCGCATATGCACATGTTTTCTATCCCCATTTTGAGGCCCACGGTCTGTTGTGTAGGCACGTTTTGTGTTTTTGGGTGCCACTGCATATCAGGTACCTCGTTTTACATTATCGGAAGCTTTCTGGGTGTCGTGTATGCACTTTTTCAGTTTTTGGGTGCCACTGCGTATTGCGTACCTCATATTTTCCGACTTTGTGGGTACCTTTCAGCCTTTCTGTTCCACACATCTAGGTTGCACATCAAGTGGACTGTTCCCTTACTCATTTTGCCCAGGACAATAACTTGGTGTGCCATGCATTCATCCCTTACATCTGTGACATGAGTGGAAAGGCCGCAAGAGGGAGAGGGGGCAGATGGGGTCGTGGTGGGGGACGTGGTGATGAAACATCTGACCCAGCCCTAGGCATCAGGGATGTGGTGTGGAGACACCTACCTTAGCCCATGGGGGTCGGGAACATGGTGTGGAGACATCTGCCTCAGCCCCAGGAGGACATGGCTGGCCCCAGTCCACATGTGGCTCGGCACGTGGATGCCAACTTGGTTCCAGCCAAACAGGAGCAGCACCAACACCCTGTGCCACTAGTGGCAGGAAGGGATGCCCTGCACAGAAGGAACAGGCTTAACCCCAAGAAGCAGCACAGGACACTGGCCCACAGAGGAAGAAGAACTTCACTGATGAGGAGCTCCAGATCCTCATCTGGATATGGATGTCTGGTTGTTCCCATGTGATGTCACCGAACATTCAAATGTCACATGTGCATTACTTTTTCCATGTTATATTTGGTGACTTGACAGTTGAAAGGCCCCTCATTGTGTGTTTACTCCACTGGTGAATGTCAATGTGTCTACTGTTGGCATGGACATGATGGGTAGTGGGCAAGGGGATCACTTTTCAGCAAATTCCATGCATCTTCCTTGGCCCTCTTCCTGTTCCCACCGGTGAGGCTAAAAACCTTGGAGTCATCTTCGACTCCACACTTTCCTTGTCTCCTCACATCTTTAACTTCTCTAAGAAGTCACACTACCAGCTGCACCTCCTCAGAGGTATTCTTCCTTTCCTCTCCTTCCCCTAGAAGCTCACTGTCTCCAGAGCTCTGGTTCTCTCTAGGCTTGACAACTGCAACAGCCTCTTTCTAAATCTGCCTGCTTCTACTCTCCTCCCTCTGCAACTCATCCAAAACAGGACTGTGAGACATGTCCTTGGCCTCAAGCCCAGGGATCGTATCTCTCCAGGACTGAAATCTCTGCACTGGCTCCCTGTGGTGATGAGGAATACGTTCAAAACCCTCTGCATTGTCCACAAGGACTACTGGGGCCTGGGACCTCAATACCTTTAACTCTCTCTTCCTAAATATCTTCCTTCTCAAGCTCTTCGCTCATCTGCCTCCAACTCCCTCAGGGTTAGTCACTTCTCCATGCAATGAGTTGGTGGTAGATCTCTTTCTTCTACTGGGGCCTCCCTCTGAAACAGCCTCCCTGCCTCTCTGAAACTTGAGGAGAACCATCTCTGGTTCCGGAAGCACCTCAAGCACTTCCTCTTTGCTTCTGCTTTCTCACCTCCTCTCCCCTGCTGATCTCCTGGTTGAATCTGAAACTGCACTGGTTACCTGGCTACCCTCTGATCTCGGGCCCAGGTCCCCCGCCCCCGCCAGTTGCTCAACTGCACTGCCTCCTAGCAATACTGCACTCGGGGACTGTTTCTGTATCCTTACAGCCCCTACTAGCACTTGAGACCTGATGTCTGCACTTACCCTTGCACTTGCCACCAGCTTGCTGCTCTTTTAATTGTTGTCTTTATTTATTTTACCTGATGGACATACCTCAAAGAGGGTAAAGGTGAGTGGCCCAATGAGCAGATCAGATGTCTACGGCGGGGAAGCTGCCATCATAAGAACAGTCAGTGACTGTACCCCCATCTGTGGTGGTTATGGCTGAAAGGCCACCTTCCCATGATTTGGCTTCAGGTAATGGGGATGATGTCCAAGGAAGGGTTGCAGACTGCAGCCAACAACAGGGGCACCATATCAATGGACATGGTCCCTTGAATCTGGCCGTTGTGGTCCCCGCACACGTGGGGGATGTGTGCAGACTGGAGAGACAGAGTTGGACCAGCAGATGTTGCGTGCCGCCCTCTGACATGGGAATGTGTTGGAAAAGATACCTGATGGGTTGCATAAGATGGCCAAGTATATGACCCTGCCAGAAGCCCGGGTAGAGCAACAGCTGCAGGTCATGCAGTCCTCATGCTGCTCAAACAGAATGTGCATGGAGGCCAACATTGGGCTGATCTTCAGGCACAAAGTGAAGCCCTGAGGTGTGAAATGTTCAACATGAGGACTGCTATCCATGAAGATTTCTCAGCCACTAGGACACTGATCGATGAAGAGATGGATACCTTCAGGCAGACACTCTCAGAGCAACTCAATGCATCATGGGTGATCACACAAACAGACTCTGCAGCCATCCGTGAAAAAATACATGGAAACCTCAACAACCTCACTGTGCTGGTGCATACAACCATGTCATGGCTGGCTGCAGGCAGTGAAGACCAGGTATTGGCACTGCGTGGTGTGGCTCCAACACCATGTCCTCCTGTCAATCAACCACAGGAAGGGGGTCCCAGCACATATCAGCCTTCTGGTCCACCATTGCCATGAGGTCCATGAGCCCATGGAGGGGTTTCTTTTTTTCTTTTCTGTCAAATTTTTGACCACTCAAGTGGACATTGACATGTACCCTCTCCTCCCCCCTGCAGGGAAGACCCTCCCGCCCCCATCCATGGTGGTTATTTTTTTTGTTCCCCTTGATTCGGCATTGGACATTCATTTTATTTTTTTTCTATTGCCCTTTCCCGGATGTTGGCATGTGTTTTTGTTTTGCCCTTTTCAAGGTAGATTATAATTTTTTTGTGCGGCTCCCTTGAGATGTGCAGTTGCGCTCTCAGGGGCATGATTTCAGTTGCTGACAAGCAGCAATGAACAGTGACATCAACTGCCATGAATGCATTGTAGTCAACAGGAGGGCATGTGCAGGTAACAATGGGCTGAGTTAATCTTACGGCATGCATGCTGTATGCATGATTGTGAAATACGACTGTTGTGATGCATTGGTCCATGTTTTTGCAGTACTACAGAATCTTGCTAGGACTGCTCTCCATGGGAGGGCCACCCTGCACACTTTCACATCCCCAGTCCCCATGCCCTTTGCCAGGCACTGGTCCTCCTTGCACACAATTGGAGGGACAGTTACTGGTGGAAGTGATGAGTGAATCCCATCATGGCAGCTCAGTCAGCAGGAATGCATTTGCACTGTCTCACATATCATTTCAGTTCAGTGTTATTGGTCACCATGGTATGTGCATGCAGTACACATCTTGGCACACCGGTGGGTTAACCTTGTGACTTGGGGAATGTCTGGGCAGATGTGTGCCTGTACATATGCATATGTTTGTATGTGCAGTTACACTTCTATGCACATGCGTTGTTTGTGTGAATGCACTTAGATAAGTGACGCCATGATTGGAAGTGAATGTGCAGCACTATAAACACTTAACACATTGGCAGTGTTTCCTTCAGTCTGAATGTACGTACTGATTGATGGCATACATTCACTATGCATCTGCATTACCAACGTGAATATGTGTCAAAACTGCTACCCTTCAACTCCCCATGTTTCCTACCGTGCCTTGCAGGTGTACTCCCTGTGCACACTTCTCTTTGACCTGTGCCACTTCACAATCCACTCCCTTCCACATTTACATGACCTGCTCAGACATGCCACTGTTCAAAATGTGCCACACACACTGATTTTCATGTATCATCATCCTCCGCTGCAGTGCTTCATGTCATAGACTATGGATGGTCATTCTGTCCTTTTGTGTGCATTGACTCCACAGGACATGTTTGTCACACAATGCATGTTGGGTTGGACAAATATGCACATTTGTTTCTGTGACTGACTGCTTCTTTGTTACAGAATGATGGGTCTTTTGTTTCAATGTTTAATTATGTTGGTTATATGCACCTTGGTGTGTTCCATGTTCTTTGGTTTTGAATATTTCTTCATGTCATCTGCCACTCTCAGTTATTGAAGATTGCATGTCCACATTGGGAACCCATGCATGTGAAAGATCGTTCACTCCCCACAGCTCGTCTTCCTCAGTTCTCCCTCTGTGACTTGCAAGTGCACCATGGAATTCATGCACACTTCCTGAGGCAGTCGCAATCAGAGTATGTGGTGTGTTGAGGGGTGAGGGTACAGTTGCATGTTGTCCGGAGGTCCACTTGCAGTGTTATAGTATAGGGGTGTATGTTGGTATGTGTAGGGTCTGGGTATATGGTTGGAGTGCCTTCTTTGCAGGGGTGTAGCGTACATGGGTCTTTTTGTGATTTTCATGCCATGGTGGGTGTTGCCTGTGTTTATTCTGATGTAGAGCTGATGATTGACCTTACACATGTGCCCATTCTTTGCCAGTTTGACCTTTGCCAACACCCACAATTTGTCCTTCATGGACCACTACATGTGGTTCTTGTCTATCTATGTTCCTTCTTTACTCTGCGACCAGGATGCTCCATCTTCGTCCCTAGGGTGGATTGTATATGCCCTGACCCACTGTGATATCAGACATGTCTGTCGTCATCTCTGCTCCAGACAGTCTCTTCCTGGCAATGTTTTTATATGTCCCTCTCTCTCAGTCTCTCCCACTCCATTCCACTGCTCGTCAGTCATCACAGTGTGTCCCGTCTCCCACTTGCACTCTGCGATCCTTATACACAGGGTGGCCCATGCCTATTTTTGTGTTGCCTACATGGGTTGTCATGGATGGCCAGTATCCTGAAGTTGTTGCAATGCATGTCTATGTGATTTGAAATGTATTTGTAGGTGGGAAGCAGTGAATGCAAGCGAAGTGGATAACATGTGCAGGTAAGTGAAGGGCACTCAGGGTTTGAGCCTGGCACTGTGTGGGGTCTCTTTAATTTTACTTGTTTTGGGGTGAACGGGTCCAGCTTTGTGGGTGCATGTTAAACATGTTGTTGTTATGCTGGTTTGTCTATGCAAGCTGTTTTATCTATATAATAATGTTGGCATTGGCTGCGGGATCCTAGTTGGGGGTGCAACTGTAGGGCCTTCGTTGGTGAGTTGTCATGAGGGTGGATGCCCCGGCTCTTTGTGTGCTGTGACACATCTTTAAGGTGATGGTGGTGAGTGTTTCCTTACACGTTGCACATGTGTCTTGGTCAGATGGCTACCCGTACACAGATATTTTAATAGTAATTCCTACCCACAAAGGCAGTCCAATTGTGGTACTTCTTCCCCTTCTGGGGGTCCTGTCACAAGACAAATCCACACATGTACCAGCATTCCTGCACATTGTTGGTAAACAATGTACTCCAAAGACATCAGGAACACATTATTGACCATTCTTTGTTAGTTGCCATGGTGAGCATGAACCATGCAGGGTGCGTGGTCAGTTATTATGAGGCATTTTGACAGCTGCTGGGTGGATTTCAATGCTACCTTCAGTTCAATGCACATTTCACCCAATTCAATTAATTACCGGTGAGGTCTGCCTTCCCTTGCACTTTCCTTTTGCATTCTCCCTTGTGTGTATGTTTGTCCTTGGTCGTTGTTTATCATTGATTCTGCTTGTGTGTTTCATGCCAGTTGCACCAGTGACCTGACTTCCAGTCTGACAATTGCTTCTGTGAAGTGCTGCCTTCTGCAAGATCAGGTTGATCAGGGGATGGCATATCATGGCATTGAAAATACTACAAAGGTGTTCCTGGGTTTCCATCATATCACTGTTTTCTTTTTTGGGTATCTGCTCAGTGTACTGCTGACTGAGGTCAGATGCATGTGTTGGGAAGGCACGATCAGCATGATGATGGCTAAGTGTAACATGGTCATTCACTGTATGGCACCCAGGGAGTGGGGGTGGGCAGTGTAGGGCATGAGGGTGGGTGAGGTGGCACTGTGTGGGCTGTTCATGTTGCAATGGCATGAGGTGAGCGGATGAGGTTTCAAGTGTTCCAGGACACATGATGATGGGTGGCTGGTGAGTTATTGTAGGCAATTGTAGCATGTCACTCAGGGTGGCACATGCTGCTGTAGGTTTGGGTGCATGGATGTGTTGGCGGCACTCACATTGATGTGTATTTCTCTAAAGATGATTTTGGCATGGAATGATGGATGCAGGAATTTTTTGTTTACTTTTATTTATTTGAATTCTTATAAAGTGCTACGTGCCCGCAGGCTGCACATCGCTACAAAGAAAACATAACTTACAAAGAAGGCATGCATGAATAACAAAATACACAAAAGGAGGGCAAACAGCAGGTTGAAACAGTCCAGGGTAAACCCAGTAAGATGATCATTTCAGATAAAAATTAGATGTCAAAGTCCAAGGCACACGGAGCCCAAAAAGCTCAAAAAGTGGGGCCAATTGCTGGTAGTACAAACCAACCAGTATGCTATCCCTGTTCCGCTGGGCACACCAATCATCGAGTTCTATTCTATGCAGGAAAGATTAGGTCAGAACATCAACTACCCCTGGCCCAGATCATGTGCGAAATCATGCAAGAACTTTGTTTCGAAGTGCATGTTTTGATTCTTTGTGAGATGGTTTCATGACATTAGTAATAATAACATTCCTCTGGTCAGGACCAGTTCTTTAATGGATTTGTCCTTAGACTTTGTCATTTGAGTTTTTCCTAATCACAGTTTTCATAAATTGGCTAGTTTTGATCTGGGAATCATGCATCCGTGCGAATCATCTGGATGTAATTTAGCAGTATCATCAGCAGGCGCAAGGGAAACAGAATTAGACTTCTGGGAATACTTGTTTCCTGCAATGGGCAGAAGCAATGGTGCTGCTTTCAATAATGACGTGAGCTCATGGCTCGGACGAGCTGGAAAATCTCCTGTGGTTTGTGAATAGTTATCTACTTCCTTAGCTGGCAAATCTGTTTGAGGGGAGCAGTTCACTTTATAAGTGATTGAATCTATCACAGGTAGGACATGAGGGCTATTTGATGACATTTTTCAGTATTGTGAGAGTGATGTCTCTTAACAAGTGTTTCCAAAGAATCCAGCCATGCGTCAATGTCATAGAGAGTGTCATACCTATTTAACTATTTGATTATTGTAGCCTTAGAGTGCCTCCAGGACTCAGAAGTCATGTTTCTCTCAGAGGCTGACAGAGAGTATGAATAAGGAGCGCGATTACATTTGAGAACCCCTTCCTCCCGAGAAGATTTTTCCATAGAAGTAAAAATTGAGGAGTCACAACTGTGTTTAGAAATGTTTTCAGATTTAGCGGCCCCATGGGCTGTTGGTGTTTTTACTTGTTGAACCTTGATTATTTATCTCATTGGTTGTTGAGTCAGCTCTGTACATTTTATTAGGATATCAGTAGCCTTATCAGGGGAGCCACTGATATCAGAAGTCATCCCGGATCTCTTGGTTCAAATTTGCTGCTCCTATGAGAACTTAAGGCCAACACTTCAGAGAGGCGGTCACCATTGGGTGATGGTGATGCAGCCAGAGGGTTGGAAGACAGTGTTACAGTGTGAGAGGAGGTTAAGGCTTTTGCAACGCAGGAGTGCTTGGTGCATCCATTAGCAGATTGATTGGGTGCAAGCATTAACAGATTGAGGACACTATAGAAGGACAATACCAAAAAGGAGTCGCGGAGTGGAGTATAACGCTCCACTAAACCGGGCAAGACATACCTGCAGATCATCGTTTTTCTTCCAAGCAGAACCTTAGCAGAACCTTAACCGCATATGAGCCAGCCTCAGTGCCAGGTGGATGCCAGGACGTAAAAAATTGCACATCCGTTTAGCAGCGGAGGCAGAAGGGCATTATGGCTACAGCTGTCAGCCTTAAGAGCAAAGCAGGATCGTTCAACCGCCGGTATCAGGGGTGGAAAAGCATAGAGCAGCACAAGCCAATTTTAGGAAAGGACCCATCGTAACAGGCAGAGACGCGTCAAGCTGTGCAGCAACAAATGTTACAGCCACTTCCGACACACATAAATAAGCAGGAACGAGGAACTGTGAAGAAAGTAGTGGTTCTATGAATGCACAGGAAACAACATCAGTTGAAAGAACAAAGAAATATTGCGACTGAGCACCACAAAGGAAATACACCTATCACGGCCTGAAAAGATACAAATATATTTTATCACTGTACGGTTTACAAAGCAAACAGATAGCTATCTGGCCCCAACACCTCGCTGTGTGTACCAGCCGACACAGTGAGGAGAGTGAGGGTACTGGACATCTAAATAATAGTGTTTTTATACATTCCCTACAATATTATCCAGCCTCTCTTCATGTTAATAATTTGTGTATAGAGTGCGTGCTTAGTTCATATGAGAGATTTTACAATATTATGCAAAGGATTACGTGAATTTTTATTGCCATGATAATACAATGGTGATGTATGTTCTCGGATCCCGTGGTAAGCCTTATTTCAAGAGTCTTCACAATGTAGTTCAACTAAAACATACGATTGTCATTTACTCTTCATTGTTTCAGTGTTTATACAAGGATGAGGCTTGTGGGCGCAGACAACACTCGAATAGCAGTTCATATGAAGCACAAGGTTTCGTTGTTTTGCTTAAACAGTCGGCTCACAGACAACCTAAACATTAACAGAACTCAAAGGTCGGTCAGATCGACTGCAAGACGAAAACACAGACCACCATTTTAGAATATGGAACATAAGTGAAAATCAAAATGCAAACAAATCTTAAAATGGCGGCGAAGTTAAACCCAAAAATCGGCACTTTTGCAACGTGGTTTTCCGTGTAAAGCGATTGGGCTTAGGACAATATTAACTATAAGAAGGCACTATATAATTACTGTTTAACAGAGTGTTTGGTGGTTTCCAGGCCAATGGGGAGTGTGGTGGTCTGCATGGTCCCGATGATGCAGGGTCACATGGGATGAGGTAGCATCTGCATTTCTCTTGCAATGCAATGTTTTTGTTTCTGTTTCAACATAACTGCTTTGATGCGACTGTGCATTGTGAGCCTAATGGTTGTCAGGGAATGGTTTGGCCACTGAACCAGTTTATTGTTGTGTAAGACACATTGTGGGTCCAGGGCTGTCCTTGCATGAGTTTGTCAGCATCACATTTTTAGTATGTCTTCCTACGTGTGGTTTGGTGTCTAAATGCAGTCCAGTTACCATTGTACATGTGACAGCGCTCTGGGTTTCTTGAGATGTGTGCTTTTGGGTGTACTGCATGAACACTGTTGTGTCAGGTTGATACACCTATGTTGTTCATTTGTGTACTTCCATGCTGATTAGGGTCATGAGGCACAGGCTGATTTTATGTGTGATTGCACAATTTTGTTACGCTCCTCTGAATGGGGGACTTATTCTGTGGTTTTGATATGGGGTGCAGTGCATCCCTATTCCCAGTATGTATGTCACATGTTACATCTTGAACCCCTGCTTTCAAACTCACAGCAACATGGATACATGCTTGTGCCTGTAGTTCGCCTGGTTACGCAGGTCTTGGATCCAAATTTGGTTTGTTTCTCGGAATTGGTTGGATTGTTGATGTTGTTGTCCATGAATGGCTAGGTTCTAAGATTTTATTGTTGCCTGCTCCATGCATTTTTCTGTAGCATAATATTTTTATTTGTTCAGATATTTTTGACATTTGTGCAGTTGTTGATCCTCCAGAATTATTTCACTACATACTTCACAAAGTGATAGTTGTATACTCCCACTTACACCTGTTTCCTGGGGCCTCGGCTTGTGCATGTTGTTTTATGTCTAATGGACACACACACAATTTAGCACTCCCAGTGGCACATTAATAGGTTGTTGTGGGCACGTAGGATAGGCCACAATTCATCTTTGAATGGCACCTGGGAGTTGGCTTCACTGCGTGTACTCCACTGGGGCTGGTATTCATGTGAAATACGATTGCACCAGCTGTGTCCATGCAGCCTCTTCTCATACCCTTTGGCCAACCATTGTCCCACCTGCATGTCCACTGGTACACGTGCCCTGTGGCAAGATTGCGCAGTACACATGCAGCGACAATGATTCTACAGACTACTGGTGGTGCATAGAGCAACACCCTACCAGAGTGGTCAACGGAGCAGAACCGTGACGTTAGCATTCTGAAGGTGCGTTCCACTATGCCCTGAGTGGCTACATGTGCAGTATTGTACCTCACCTCAGCTGGTGTTGTGGGATTCCTGATGGCTGTCATCATGAAGGTAGTCATTGTGATTTATTGCCAGGGTTTATTGTTCAATGTGTGGCATGCATGCATGTGCATGAGCATTCATACTCACCAATGAACCTTGCATTACCGTATTTTCCAGATACCAGGGTCTGGTGCAGTGGTGACAAGCGGAAGATGTAGCTGTCATGTGTGCTGCCTGGGAAATCAGCCTAGACCTCCATGATGATTCCCTTGGCATCACACACTAACTGCACATTGATGGAATGACAGTGCTTTCTGTTCCTGTAGATGTGCTCTGTCAATCGGGGTGACCGTAGCGCAACATGTGTGCAGTCTATCCACATACTACACAGGGTAAGACTGCCACTGCATAGAAATCCTGCATAACTGTCTGCCTTTCCGCTGGTGTTCAGGGCATATATATGCGCCGGCGCACACATGCACATGCTTTTATTCAGGAAAACACCTAGTGTAGACATCGTGATTGGGTGGCCCGCGATATCCCACCTACTACTGCAGTCGTCCAGGCAATGGAGTGCAGCCAGTACTATTTTGAGTGGGTTAAGCATTTGGGAGCAGATGGTGGGTGATGTTAGGCCATCCTCCCACTCCCTGACAACATCTAGGATTCTATGGCGGGGGGCCTATACCTGCCATAGACCTGATAATCCATCATCCAAAAAACAAATTGTGTGTGTGGTGAAGATCCGGGCCGTGGGCATCCTCCTCCTCCTGCGGTGTCCGTGCACTATGGCTCTGACTACTGCTGGATTCATCATGGCTGTTGACGTTCACTTGGTGTCTATTGCATGCTTTATAGGCTTTTTTTCCTATGCGCCTTGATGTTTACGCCTGCTATCATGTAGTGTATGAGTTCGGGTATATGCGTCTGCTTTTTTGCAACCTGACGTTCTGAGTAGAAGTCCATAAATACGGTTATATGTGCACAGCTATGGGCATGTGATTGCTTGGCCGTGTACTGTCCCTCAACACGCCCTCATTTTCACATGTTCTTCCTCATTCTGCATGTTTAACCCCCTATTTTCTCGATGCGTAGACCTGGCCCACACTCATGGAGGAGTCTCGCACAAGGCGCTCGTCGATTCGCAGAGATGTGTCAGGCCTGCGTGAACTCCACGCAAGTCCCAGGTAAGTCCCGCTCAACCAGTTCCATGAATCAACAAACAGGGATATGCGCACAGATTTGGATGCAAATCCCGTATTTTCTCAGCAAATATTTCCATAAATCGCGCCCAAACTGTGTAAAATGTTGAATTCAATGTCCAAATGCCTTGCAAATTGTATCCATACATTTCATGAGACATAGGTTTAAAAATAAAACGTAAAGTTTGCTCAAATAAGTATGATCACACAGGGCACATTGGCTCCAGACTTTGTCAAGTAATCAGCCAAAAATGGCGTAAGCATTCAGGGATAATTCATGAGGAAACAGAATGTAGCCATAAATGCAGTTAGGCCACGTCACTAGTGTGCAGCAATGACAGATGAATACAGTTAAGCTGGCAAGCACCGAAAACGTGAACAAATAATGCAGTCGAGTGTGTCTGGCACTGAAAAATGTATGTACGAGGCTGGTGGCAAACAAAAGGGAAAGGTATATACAGTTAGTCCAGTAGGGACCAGCAATACAAAAAGAAAAGAAAATACAGCTAGTCCTGTAGCGACCATCAATGAACAACGAATATGCAACACAATTAGAGTACAGATTAATGAATCAGCAATCATTGTATTAAGTATTCAATACGTCAATACATACTCTCATTCTATAAATAATTATTCACAAGTAATTCACCAGTGTTAAACAAAAATACTCATCACAATACACAAATATAACAACTATAGCATTTTACATGAGCTCTGTTGAAAGTTGTAATTACTGTGTAAAATATTACACATGGATATTCCCATATTCTTACCTAAAGTTGCACCTTCTTTGGTATGATATATTTTCATGAGGAATAGAGATCTCGGTAAAAACTAATGTTCAGATTGCAGGTTTGCAGAAACTATTCACTACTTCAAAACTTTGGTATCTACTTTTTAGATTGCATTAGACTTTTTTCATTTATTTTTTTAATAATAGTTTTCTTGTTAGCCCAGGCAGCACAATTCACTTGACCATTGATTAACTTTTGAGCACAGCTTTCCTATCTTACATGTTTGAGCTAAACTATTGTGTTGGGGATTTCAGTGTTGAATTGTGCTTCTTACTTGTTTGCCCTGTTTATTAACCTTCAGGATTAGGAGCTCCCTCCGTTCTATTCCCATTTTTCTCCTTTTTGCACTTTGAATCCGTGACCTACTACTTTTCCCTCAGAGATTCAGTTTCCAGTAATTGAAAATGTCTTTATACAAGGTTGTCTGTGTTTATTGAGGTCACATACTCTGGACGTTTTACCTTCAGAAACGTATTACATTTCTCGAACCATCTGGATTGTAATCATTGATTGGAAAGAAACAGAACCATTTTTTCATTGCACAATAAATGCCAATAACCCTTGCCTCATATTTTAACTGGCACTGTAGGATAATAACATGCTACAACATGCTGTGACTTGCAAGTTCGCAGCATTATTATTTTTAACATAGGAATAACATGAATTCATACCATGTTTCCAAATATGTTTTTTGATTTGCATATTACATTTGAATCAGCACATGCATCGGATTTCACTTGCAAATAATAACTCTCCCTGTTATTTATAATGGGAAAGAAAACTGATCAAATGTACATGTAGTTTCCAAAACATTCTTCTTATGACATGTCAAGGTAGACTTTAATCAGTTAACTACTAAGGACGTGTTTGTCCATCCTGAATTCCATAGTTATGAATTGTAAACCTCCCATTCCTCACATGCGTGGTAAAAATAGGGATAAACTAAATACCACCTAGACAGTTCAGAACCATGGACAGTTCTGACAATTATCTTGGTACTTATATTTAATAGGCAGGAACACCCAAAGACTTATAAGTAAATAGGCTCTTTAATGCACACATGGAAATGTATGTTTAGGGAATTAATGATCCCAAGTGACATGCTTCTCACAATGTAAGTGGGGTATATGTGCATTGCTTGCCCACACCATTTAGATAATGCTTTGTTACAATCAGTACGAAGAAAATGTGTGAACATATTCTTCGGGAAAATAGAATGCTTAGAAAGGGAAGGAGCTTGACAAGGACTGCCTATGACTAGAGGATTGTGCGAGTATAGTGTTAGCACACTGAAGACGTAAGAACATTGGTTTCGAATCTGATGATCTATGGGTCCCGAGTGCAGTTGTCAAATGGTAAAATAAAGCCACAATTTCAGAACATGAATTGGAATGCAGTTAATTTACATTTTGAATTATTTTCATCAACATTGTTTAACTTCAAACGCTGGTGTGGTTAGGGTACTCATACTGTATTTGGAAACCTGAGCACTAGTGCATTTATTTTACACGTGTCAAGAAAGTTGTGAAAAATTAGCGAAGGCTGTTTGAATACACTCGTCAAAGATGTACATATTGTGATGCCCTATTTGGGCAAGTGCAGAATTAAGGCAGTGCAAGGGGGCAACTATATCTTTTTCAAAGTGCAGATCATATTCACCACAGGGATACAATATTAAGCACACAGACAGAAGAAGCATCCCCTGCAAACAAGTAAACGCCTCCAGCAAATTAAGCTTTGCATGCAGCGTTTATATTTTGATTCCTATGGGATATGCCTGCTCATTAACAGCTGTACAAGCAGAACAGATTCCATTTGGAGCAGACCCCAAGCATAATGTACGTGAACAATTTAGTATATGTATTTATTATATATAGTAAATCAAACACTCAGTAACTATGTATGGCCATAGAAACTAAGAAAACAGCTACATAGTTCTGAAGAATAGAGTAATTCAGGCGAATGAAAGAACGGAGAGACAAAGTGGCAAACAGAGAGGCAGAAATGATCATGATAAATCTAATATTACCAAACAATATCATTGAAATATGTTTAAAAAATAAATAATACAAATATCAGACACATTTATTGAACATAACACTTAAGAAGCCATGTGTATCCATCAAGAAGCAAAAACAACACAAATATTTAAGTAGTAAGTGAACAGTTGGAGGTGAAAAATAAAATGTGAGCATCGATGAGTGTGTGACGTGGACTGAATGTGTCCTCGAATCACAGGGAGATGTCTAGATTCTTTCAATGCTGTGCAAGTTGTCAACAGAAGAACATAGCAAGCATTCCAAAAGACTCTCTTAAGCAACCATTCCAGAGGATAGAAATTGATATTGTAGGGCCTCTAGACACTCTTGAAATTGATAACTACTTGCATAATGGACTATATCTCCCTTTGGTGAACTTCTGTATAACACATATGCAACATCCGTATTCCATTTGTATCCAGAGTGGGAATACCCAAGGACATATCAGGGTACCAACTTTATCTCTGCAGTCATTTGACAGGTATGCCTGACGTTATATATAAGCCATATGAAAACCTCAGTTAGCAACCCAAAAATAGAGAGTTTTGTGAAGGGATGTCACCAAATGATGACACAGATGCCATGGAAATCAGTTGGTCCCGTAGGTAAGAACTAGGACCACATTTTCCCCCTAATCCTCACGACCCTTCAATGAAAACCCCGTTTTTCCATGGGGTAACCCCTGTTTGAATTGCTATAGGACTGACACGCCTGCATATTTTAAAGGAAGAATTGGGAAAACAATCCAAAAAGACAGTCCTTATATTGATGGATTAGGGCAATCTATGAAAAAAAATATTCAAAACTTTCAGTATACTGATTCAGTGAAACTTCAAAAATCTCAGTTGATGACCTTCCATCCTGGAAATAAGGTCATGGTTTTATTGGGTTGTTTTGTGTCCTACAATATAGTCCAAAAGGACAGTAGCCTTGCTGTGCTGACCTGTCATGGCAACTTCTTAAATAAGTGTCATGAATCCACAGCAGAAATCGATCTGGAACTGACAAAACAACATATACATCTGCAGAGGCACCATAGCCAAATCCCAACGTCCTTACAGGACGTTCAGGTCAACAAGGACCTGCTCACATATCAAAAGGACAGACTGTTCCAAATGCTACAATACTTGCGGGGACTTTCTCCAAGCTGTAGAACCTTGTATAATAACAAAGTCTGTCCAGATCCAACAGGTACCCTGTTGATCCCTGAAGCAAGTCAACAGACCAATGAGAAGGATGAGTGTTTGTGAGTAATATGGCCCTTCGGTATTCAGTGGGGCTTCTCAAATCATAATAGTACTGAAACCTGATGGAAGCATAGGTTGTTGAGTGGACATTCACTGGATTAATGGCATCTCTAAGTATGAGGCCTATCCAAAGCCACAAGACTGCTTGGGACGTGCCCATGATATGAACACCGTAGGTTTAACAAAGGGCTATTGGCAGATTTGCTAATGGCTGGAGTATAAAGGGAAGACACCCTCTGCTAATCCCAGAGTATTTTCCAATGCATGGACTAAATTTGGCCCCTGCAACGTTTCAATTGCTTATGAACATGATATTTTGAAGATACCAGAAATATTCAACCGCTCTTAATTACATCATTGTCCCATAAATCAATTAGAACATCTATGAGCCATCCTAGAAGCCTTAACCAAGGCAGACCTCAAAATAAACCCAATGAAAACCACCCTGCCACCTTCCAAAAGATCTACAGAGGCTATCTCTTGGACATATGTATCCTTCAAGCTTTTAAAGACAACGTGGAAGCTATACCCAGGATCCCCTTCACAGGATCCCCTTTCTGAGAACATCTGAAAACCTCAATTAAGAAATTTGGCAGTCTCCAAGAACACATTATATACATTTACGACCCTGAAATAAGCCCTCTTGCAAGATGTAGTATTCCACTGTCCAGATGTCATGAGATTGGTCATTTTGCATGTTAATCCATTGGGCAGTGCACTCAGAGCAGTACTTTCACAAGGTTCAAGCCCATCGAAAGACCAGTCATGTTATCACCTGGAAGCTCCTAAACCATGACTTGAGTTCACTATTGAAAAACAATGCCTGACTATAAGATGGGGATTGGAATCCCTACAGTATTGCTTATTGGGCCAGAGCTTCACGCTATATACCAAAAATGCCCCATTGAATTTGCATTTAGGAACAAGGACTTTAACTTGAGGATAAAGTGGAGTTATAGTCTTGCTTACCAGACAATTTAAGCCCAGGAGAAGGGCCATGCTGCATTACAAATAATTAGGGCATACTTAATTTAGGTGCAACATCAGCTGATCTTGATATTGAGATGCATTCTTTGTTATTGTTGAAGGCCAGATCTCTCCTGGCTCATGCAGCAGAAGTTAACTTCCTGCTGTATGATCGTTGTCCGGCCATATTATTCCCTACTGACACCTGGTTGCAGGAAAGCTCAGCCCCTGCTCTTACTCAGGCCATACCCGACGGCTATCAGATCATCCACCTGACTGTCCGGCTCCTGAACATGGTGGTGGAATGGCTGCCATCTTTAAAGCAGATTTTATCCTGACTCAACTGTGCTGTCCTCATTTTCCATCTGAAGAGGCTCTGCTGTTGAGGTATGTGATTTCTCCCACTTTTTCCTGTCACTTTCTTTTGACCTATGGCCCCCCGGGTCGTATGTTGGGCTACTTGATTTTTCAGTTGACCTTACAGCCGCTCTTCATATTAAATACAAGTATTTGATTGTGCTGGGTGATTTAAACCTCAAATTTAATTTTCTCAGAGCCCCTGCCCTTGATGCTTTTGTCACTAGCCTTATGAATTTGGACTTCCACCAACATGTGGTAGGGCCTACTCATAATACGGGGAATACTCTCGATGTAGTACTGACCAATAAAACCCTACTTACCTTTAAATTGGCACAGCCCATTCTGTGGAAAGACCACTATTTAGTGACCTGTTCACTCCTGCCAGTCCGAGGACAGCCTAAGATCTCACCAGCCAAAATTTGGCAATGAGTTTGGTGCTGAGTTAGTCTACAAACCATGGCATCTTCTATTCAAACCAAATGTGCCGCTGCTACAGCTCCCTCATTGTTGCTTCTGGCTGCCTCTCTTTTGACAGCAGCTAATGAAGTAGCTCCGCTTCAGCTTACTCAAATTTGTAGGCTTGCTTCGGTTTCGTGGTTTTCAGAGCAATTGAGGTCGGCGAGACTGTGACTTAGACAAGCGGAATGCAAATGGCGTAGTGATTACGACCCGCATCTCAAGACCCTATATAAAGCCAGCTCTATGGCCTATTTATCTGTGTATTTAAGCGGCAACAAAATCTTACTTCGCCCAGAAAATCGAAATCTCTTTGTGTCAGACTAAGGCCCTATTTGCAGTGGTTAAATCTTTATCCTCCTCAGTAAATTTCACACCTACTTTTAAGCCGACCCAGGAGCTGTGTCATTCTTTATCTCAATTTTTTTTTAGAAAGATTGAGACTATTCATGCAAATATCTCTGTGAACACTGCGGTAGTTGCCAATACACCCATTTCTGTCAACAATCCCTCTGATTCTGTTATGGACACTACACGACCAGGTTGGTTTTCTTTCCACCTCTTTTCTGAAAAGTCGGTTCTTAAGGCCCTTCAGCAGATTAAATCTAGTGCACCTTCTGATGTGGTGGCATTAAGAGTCTTGAAGGAGATTTCATCTGACCTCTTAGGGGTGATTACAGATGCTGTTAATGCATACTGCTAATCAGGGGTCATTTCACCAGAGTTAAAGGCTGCAACGGTAATCCCTCTTTTAAAAAAAACCTTTGCTGGACCCTTCCTTGCTGTCTAATTTCCAGCCTGCTCTTATGAAACATTTGGAATCACTGGTCTCTCCTCTTTTGTCTTCTTTTCTTGAACTAGCTGATTGTCTTGACCCAGCCCAGTCTGGCTTTCGGCCAGGTCGGGGTACTGGGAGCATCCCGGTTTCCGGCCAGGATGACATGGTCAGACTGGTGGATGTGGGGGTTGTCGGAGCCTTTATATTACTAGACTTATCTGCGCATTTTGACATGGTTGACCATCCACCCCTGCTATCCCGCCTAGCCCAGGATGGTATATCCGGCCGAGTATTAGCTTGGTTCTCTTTTCTGATGGATAGATATCAATTTCTTTTGCTTTACCCTTTTTTTGTCCAATTCTTGTCACCTCACTTGTGGTGTGCCACAAGGCTCTGCTTTGTCCCCCATTCTCTTTCTGAGTCTTAGTGTGCCTCATCCGCTCCTTCTGCAGTGTGTGCTATTCATATGCCGATGACTCCCAGATCCTGATCCAGTTAGATCTTGATCGGGCTGAGGTGTTGTGCCTTCATTCATGCCTTACGGCCATGAGGGGGTGGATGGGCCTTAATTGGCTAAAGCTGAATGGGGACAAAATTGAGGTGTTGGTGGTGGGTTCCCTACCTGACACTTCCCTTGGTATCTTGACTTTTTGGCCCACTTTCTTGGGTTCTCTTCCTGTTCCTACGGCAAAGGTAAAGAATCTGGGAGTAATTAGGACCCTACCTTGTCTATGGATGCCCAGGTATCATCGGTCTGTCAGAGTTGGTTTTTCCACCTGAAAAGTCTGAAACAGGTTCTTCATATAATGCTTCATTCCTTGCGCCCACTGGTTGTGGCTGCAATAGTATCTCGTCAGTTGGACTATTGCAATTCTCTTTATCTTGCACAGCCTAAGCGCCTGGTCCTCTGACTGCAACGCCTTCAGATCTTTTCAGCGCGGGGGTGACAGGATCACCTTATGGTGCCCATATTTCTCCGGTCCTGCACCTCTTGCATTGCTTACCGGTTGCTCAATGCTTCAAATTCAAGGCGCTTTGTATTGTGCATCACGCTCTGCATGGCCAGGGGGCGGAGTATCTTTGTATTAAATTTTCACGCTATCTTTCGAAGCGCTCCCTGAGATCTGAGTCGGGTGGTCTGCTGTGTGTACCGCCCTTTCGCCGTTCCCGGATTGGGAGGTGTGCTTTCTCTATTGCTGCGGCACAGTTATGGAACAAGCTGCCCATCGCATTGAAAAAAATATCTAACCATTTGGCCTTTAGGAAGGCTCTTAAAACACATCTTTTTTAACATTAGTGGCTGATGGTTTATGGCCGTTCTCCGGGCTTCTCTTCTTCCTCTCCAGCGCCATGATGCCTTTGGGCGACTGTGCGCTTTATAAGAAGTCTTAACATAGCATAATATAACCCTTCATAACTTCACATAGACAAGCACTCTAATAATGCTCATTAGAAGGCAAAACTATTGTTACAGCAGCACATATTGGCACCTTACTGAAGGCTTGGAATGGGCCATTCCACTGTGGCGAATTGGCTACATTCACTAAATAATTCACTAAATAAACCCGTCCACTGACATAATTCAGAGAAATTCCTCAAATTTTTTATTGACACTTTTTGTGATTTCTCTAAAACTCCAAGGGAATTGTTCTAGGGTTTTGGAAATCATTGTAAGTAACTTAACCTTAACTCAACAGTTTTAAAAACATTTTGGAAGAAAGTGTGCTGACAACCTGTCAGATGTGTTGGTGACGCCTTGTTGACCTGCCAAAATATTGTCATGAGGTAATTCCGGTAGGAACCTCTTGTGGCAATGGGAAAGAAAAAACAATCTCCAGTGGCATTCTGCCTCATAATACTTGAGCTTACTGTACAGGACACTATTTTCACAGTACACTTTAAACATCCCAATACCCTCAATTAGCTTGCTCCTCGGCCCGGTTCTGCAGAACCAGCAGAATAGGACAATATTGTGGAGGCTGGCAAAACCAAGCCTGACTTCTAAAAAATAAACTCAGTTAAGGCAGGCCCATGAGATCTGAAGGCACTGTGTCCCCATCTCAGGTTCCTTTTTTACATCTATAGACAACCCTGAGATCACTGAGCCCTTTTTAACTATAATAGGTGCACCAGTGGCAGCAGGTCTCTTTCCTGTAGGAGCAGGTAACCCATTGGACTTGGGAACAGAAATTGGTGCTGCTGGTGGGACTGGTCAATCACACACGCCATCAAGAAGGGCCTCAGGGCCCAAGACATCGAATGCCACTTCCCTGACCACTTGCCACATCTTTTATCTTGTGACCAAAGATACTGTATCTGGATTAGGGAGGTAATTGCCAAACAGACACCCAATTGGAATAACGTCTTTTAATGCTATAGAGTGAACACAGAGTTCCCTATCCACCTAAACACCACCATTTCCATTGGGCAGTGCATGAGGCCATCACACCCTAAAACTATGCAATCTGGACCTGAGATATAAAGTTCACCTTGTAATTATTCTCAATTGACAGCAGTGTGGGGTGCAGATGTGTCATGCAACACAGGATTTTTGATCAATTTTATGAAACATGCTTCAAAAATATCTTGATATTCATAGCAACTGTGGTTCCCTCTAGGGACTTGTTACCATTCCTACTCGGAGTGAAAAGAAAACATTCAGCTGCTCCTGAACTAGTGGGAATTTATTTACTGGGAAGCCCACTTCTCCCTTAATATATGTAAGGTCTCCACACAGAAAACATCCTCTGGTCATTGTGGGCATTGGTGCCTCATTGTTATGGGTAACCTCACCGTTTCTTTCTGTGGAAGCTGTTGATTTCCCTTCAGATGTCTGTGGTCTTTCCTGGAAATAACGTGAAAACCGTTGTACTTACCACCTATGTGTTTTTCATTTTTCTCTGAGCCCTTTACTTCTGATTTGGGCATGTCTACCTGAGCCTTTTTAAGGACTTAAGTGCTCACATTTTGGTCAAAAGCTTGTGCTGCTTCCTCAGGGGATTGAGATGTTCTACACTATGCACCAGATCCTGATGTAATTCTGCTTCATTCATTTTGTAAACATTCCATCAAAATGTATTTCCAGTCACCCGTCCACTGAGATAATTCAGAGAAATTCCTCAAACGTTTAATTGACACTTTTTGTGATTTCTCTAAAACTCCAAGGAAATTGTTCTAGGGTTTTGGAAATCATTGTAAGTAAGGAATCTTTTATTTTGGAGTAAATTGGCTTATCCTTGTGATCCAGCTCAGTGATCTGGCACCTGGTGCTTGACTCTGGTACCTTTGCTTGAAGTACTACTCTCCCCCAAGAACACTGTCTATGCCCGCTTCTGCTCATAAGGCTCCAACATACACAATACACCTCATATCTCTGGTTTTCATCTATGTTCAATAAGGATCTGCCTACTAGCCTGCTCCATTTCAGTGAGACTTGGCTAAGACTTGGGACCTTTAGGAAACCACACTACCCTCCATTTAGGACTAACGGCAGTAATAAGAATATCACTGATGTTGTCCCTTTCTTTTGCGATGGCCCCCTAAGAATGAGTACTTCACTTTTGGGCACAGGCTCACTACTTGCTCCCAGGTATCCTTAGCAATCCTCACTTCCTCAAAAGTTAATAGGCTTTTCAGCATTTTAGGCTTACTAAACTGCCATACTTCCTTACCCTTTCCGAACAAGGATCATAAACATGCTGATTTTGAACCCTTCACAATATCGATGTTGAGTACCACACTGAAAAATACCTGGTAGTGTTTCCAACATGGTATGTTATGGTATGGTATTGTTTATATATATAGCGCCTATACACAGGCAAGTGTTTCAAAGCACTCAAGTTGGGTGGGAACAATGGGAAAAAAACAACAGTCGCTCAGAGCCGTTGAAAATCTGAGACGATAGACTGCACAGGCAAAGTAAGTGCATCCAAAATATGTTTAAGAGTATGGGATATATACAAACTATGTTTAAGAGTATGGGATATAGCAAATAGGCCTGACAGCGATTCTGCAATTTTAAACCGTGCAATTAGGGGTGAAGAAGACAAGGGAGAAGCAGACAGACGATCTTCAGGCGTGGTGCGTAAGGATCGAGCAAGTACACAGATGGTCACGGGGGGATCAAGTGCACCCGGTCGGTTGAGACTGGGGTAAATGCAGAGAGAGCAACTCTCTTGGGTGAATTTCTCAGTGCATTGAGTGTGGGTGGGTTGTAGGGCCCTGAGGCAAGTGCGAGAGAGGACTGGCAGGGTGCTCAGTTCTTTTATTTATTACAGGTTATGCTGTCGGCACACTCTGCACTGGATCACAACTGCTCACCTCAAGTGTCATGAAATCCCTACCTCTCTGCAGGAGTACATCAATGAGGAGTGGTTTCTAAACTCTTACTCAGCTCCAATCCACTACTAATCTAAAAGTGATCTTAATCATACATTTGAAATTGCCAAAAAATGGACAGTATGTCCTCTTCACCTCTTTGCGATCACATGGGCCAAGCACAGGATACACAGTAAGCAAGCATGCCAAAAACAATAATACTGCGGTCCCCAACGAAAGTACATTTTCAATCAAGATTCATACAAATATGGCTTTAATTAAATTATATGGCTATACATAATATTGAAAACACCAAAAACACATCCCTGTAAGTAAATACAAAGATAACGCAGACATTTTTATATAAGCAGTATACAGGCAAAGATCGTTGTACAATTTCAAGTGAAGGAATATGTCTTTTAAGCTAAAAAGTTTAGTCTTCAATGTAAATAGGACCTGTAGAACAAGGCCAGGTGGGCAGAACCATAGTAGACAACTGCATGTCTTCTGTCTGGATCTCAATACGATTGAGCTTGTCTGCTGGACACTTTTTAGTGGAGTGGAGCCAGAATCAAGTTGGCTCAACTGGTTAAACGCGGTTTAGCAAAATTGAACAATTAACACGTAGCAAGGCCTCAGGGAAGGAAGAAGCCTGGGACAAGTGGACATTTGCTGATCCAGACAGTTTGAAGTTTCAACACTGCCTCAATGTGTTAATGCAGTGATGCAACATCAGCAACGTACCGGCTCGGCTGGATCAAATGACGCAATGTGGTTCAGCAGTGGCAATGGTTAAAAGCTGGAAGAATTTGGGAATTGGGTAGATGGTGTCCTAGTACACATGACACTGTCTGCTGAAGTGCCAAATCCTGTCTCTAGCAACCTTCCTGGCTATGAAGGGCAGAGGAAGGACTCACTCTTTCTTCACAGACACTGCACAGAGTCACACAGCACCCGATGAGCAAATGGAGTCTGTGTTTGTGTCTTCCTGCACTTTCGTGCTGATTCAAGCAACTGTGAGAACCTCTGAATGCTTCTCAGCCACTGCAAAGACCCAACTGCGCTGCCATTGACACAGTCAAATTCAAGCACCTTTGACAACCTGACCATTTTCCAGCCTGCTGATTTGCTCTGTGTTGAAGAACCAACACAACCGACACGACCCCATCTCATCTAATCAGAAAATGCGGAGAAGCACAGCTGGGCAAGTGTCTGTTCTGATATGAAAATTAGAAGGAGTGGCAATTGTTTCTATATACATCTTCTACTCACATATTCCATCCTGCTTTTACAGATTTGTAATGTCAAAAATTCATGCAGGATATTTACTATAACACATTTCAAGGATTTTGAACATAGTGGTGGCAAATTGTACAGTGTGACATTCTCCACTTGTAATGTTTCTTCATATTGTTAGTGCAAATTTGTATTTAAGGGAAGCATCGCATAACCATGTAAAATATTACATGTACAAAAATAAACTTCACGCGACAAGTGGCTTGTTATTCTCTGAAGTTACCACCACATGTGCAATATCCCCTTTAACCTTCAACGCACATCAAGCAAAATTTTGTAGACATAAAATATAACCCAACAACGTTAACTTGCAAAATGGACCAGTTTCTGAAATCAACTGGTTTGTCCTTATGGTACAACACTGACATGGAATAATGATATTGTTTAATAGATCATGTAGTCAACGTGTAGCTTATGGAGCCCCAGCAGATCGGTAATAAGGTTCAATACAACAGTGCTCTGGCCTAGGACAAAATTGACTGGCACTCAGTGATTGGGAGTCCTCCCAATTAAAATGAGGAGCAGATAAAGTCCAAGCACCAACCCACTGCAAACTTCAATTTCAATGATGCCTGGGAAGGTGGAAATAACGATTATGTTTAATTAATACATATATGGCTTTTCTATATTCCATAAGTTTAACAATAGTGGATATTTTTAGGGTCTGAAATACTCATCAGTTTCCACAGGTCTCTTTAGAGAGTTGTGGAGGGAGGAGAGTGGACGAAAGGTAGTTTGGAGCCAAGTAATAGGCAGAGATCTCCTCCGAAATCAATCAGGGCCTTTAAATCACACGCTAAATCAATCCCATCAATAAAGTCAAACTATTTTGTTGATACGTTCAAGAGTTAAATAGGGGTTCATACTGCACCAAAAAGGTAACACACAAAGGTAACAAACAGGTCCTAGATATATTGTTCTTCTGCAATACCAGTTAGCTTTCCTCTAGTTTAGAAGAGAAGTATGTCCGACTTTGGTAAGCTACCAGGCATAGGGCCTCATTACGAGTTTGGAGGTAGCCATGCCCTTAATAAGGGATTGGCTACCCCCAAACTCTGGTCCAGGTCCGGGTTCACTGAATGGGGAAATACTGGGCCATTCTGACCTTGGAGGGCCCGGTATTTCCCCATTCAGGGAACCCGGACCCAGTCCATCCCCATTCCCATTTGAGCCCCCAAAGGACTCTATGGGAATGGGGAGCATGCTAACAATGGGCCCGTTAATGACGGGCCCGTTGTTAGCATGCTGGGCCGCTCGTGGGACCCGCTAAGGACGTCTGGTAAAACTAGGTGTCCTGAGCGGGATCCCGTGAGCGGACCTTGTAATAGGGCAGTAAGGAGTTAACGGCTCCGGTCACCTTTTCCCGGCGCTGTTAACCCCTTACCTCCCTCCTCGTAATGAGGCCCTTAGTCTTTGAACAATGGGAGACCACCAGCAAGTTGGCAACCTCACTATCTCAGAATATCAGTTCAGTGCATATCCATGACCTTTCTTTCATGCATTGAACTAGTGGTGATCTGACTTCCAATTCCAAGCAATGGTTTGCAACACACGCCGCCAAATATATGCTGCTGAGGTGTCAAGGTGTCACCAGAAGGTAGAATGTTCTGGCATAACATGCACATTTTCTTTTATGTATTGTAGATCTGGAGAACAGTCCAACGGGTGAAACAACATACAGTTCAACTGCAAAGGTAAAATGTCAGCTCCCTCCACAGCCCCCCCCCCCCGTGTCCAAATGTGGCCAACATTTGGACGAAATGTGTGTTGATGGTGTATCTACTCCTAAACGTCACTGATGGAGTCACATCAATGAGTAATGGTTGTGTAACTTATAATTCATTTGACGTACTCGTCTCTGGAGGGAGATACCTGCTATCCTCAGTGTGGACAATCATCATGAACTTGCACTGACGTGCCTGATCTTGCGCAGGACATTGTGGATCAGTTAGATGGGAGGGATTTCTATCATGATGATACAACAAAGTGTTTGTTTTCAAGGTCCGAACTGCTTTACTGTTTTCCTTATCTACCTATGTAATGATTTTCAGAATCGTCCTGTCTTTCTTTTGCTGCCTTTAGGTCTGTTTTAAAAGAAGTGTGTTTTTTCTTTATCTATTTTTTCTGATTTACAAAATATGGAATTTCCTTTAAAAGAACAGTTGAATCACAACCAGAATTGAGGCTCAACCCGGGACAGCAAGACGTTCGACTAAGAACTGCGTTTTGTCGGGTTTTTAATTTAAATGCCATGTGCTTTTCATTCAAGGATTTCATAGGTCATTGTTTTTTCCACTAGATTGTTGGTTGAGTTGCATAGAACAAGTTGTCAATTCCTTGTTAACGCTTTTGTTTAACTGTTTATTATTCCGCATGTGCTTTAATACGACGCATCAGCAGTCGGAAAAGGTATATATGCAAGCAGTTCCTAAGAAGGGGTCACTGAGGAATATGCACGAGATTGGCTTCTACACTACTCCAACTAATGTATTCCTTTCAAGTGTTTTTGATATAATTTGAAAAGATGTTTGATTTAAAAATGTGATTGTGTAAAGGTTTGAAGTACCTGAGAAATAATACGTTCTAGAATTTGAGGATTTGTACATGTATGGCTTCATGGGCTAAAAGGTTTCACTATTCTGTTTATTTCAGTAATGAGCGCATGGCCGCCATTTAAATATGGGAATGGCATGTATATTTCATTACATACTACTGTGAGTAACTTTACATAGTTAGATACTGCAGCTGCAAAGAAACTGATTATTGCAAAATAGGTTTTTTAATAGATCGGTTCTCTAATATACGTATTTCCATGTAACTAAGTTCTGTCACAGTGCATATCCTGACCCTTTAATGGCCTTTTGACCATTAGAGTAGGGGAAGGTATGCTTTGTGATTTATCTAGCGGAGATCAAGGCTGCTGTTGCTAAATCGTTGATAGGAATAAGAACGGATGAAACAATGACGGTCTAAGTATTGTTGGGGGGGTGATTGCCCGGGTCACCCAGCATTTTTGGCTGAGGCAGAGGCCTGGTGGTGTGCTTGGGGAGGTTACAAGTATTATTGTGGGGTCGCCAGGGTCCACAATGCTGGGAGGCTGGTGCATCCTCTAGATTTACAGTATATAGGGAAAAAAACGCAATTTTAGATAGTAGCAGCCATATTGAAATTGAGGCCTAGTTCTGCACTGCAGCCAGGGCCGCAGCTCAAGCCACAGGCACATGGAAATCAGTGTATGCCTGTGAGAATAGGGAATAGATTGGAGCATGGGCACAGGTGAAAAAGGCCAGAGCTGCAGAGATCATTGACCTGTCGTTGTCTCATGTTGCCAGCATATGTATCCCTGAGGGAATGGGCCCTGCAAGGCCACAAGGGGGTTGAGAGCTTTCTGCAAAAAGAAAACCCATGAGAAGGAGGGCACAAGGCTCTAACCTTCCACGTCCCAGCTCTAAGTAATAGCACCCACATGTCCCCATCCCAAGACCCCCAGCATTACAATGTACCAGTCAGTCCCAGACCACTAACCATAAAGCTATTAAACCCCCAATTGATCAGAAAAGATTTGAAAACAGGGATCAGTTGCCTCTACCGTAGGTCACATGATTTGTACTGCGAGGTGCCAGGAGGGGTAAAACAACACAGCCAAAATGCGGGTGGGTGCTATGGGCGGGAACTGATGTGTCTGGCATTGAGTTAGTGTGTGCGATGCAATGACGTCGAAGTATTCTCTTAGCCCTTGCCTGTAGTACCAGGTGCACATAAGGTTAGAGAAAGAGCCAGTATTGTTTTTCTTTGCATAATCACCAATTCATTGTAGCTTCATGCCTGATGAACTGAAAGGAATAGTCCACATGGAAAAAGATGGACAGAAGAGGCGGGGATCAATGGCTGGCATTCCTTATGGAGCAGGTAACCTATGTCTAGGTTTGCACCAGCCAGCCCTTTGCATTTGTACATTATGTAATGTATGTCACTGATGACGCTGTGTGCCTTAAAGTGTTGCTTAAACTGATTTAGCCCAAACGTTCCGTGGCAGTAGTGTGCTTTGCTGGCGCATTTCTATTTTTGTGGAGATAACATTTTGTTCTCTTTGCTGGGCTGTTTTAGAAAAGGGGTTGCATTTTTTTCTGGTGTGAGCATTGAGGGGTTTCTTTACATTTTTCATGACCCCAATGTGATGCCAGTGACTCCCTCGAAGACAGAGGCTTCCAGGTCACATTTGTAGAGGGGCAGCACCCACCTACAGTGACCCGTCCCAAGCGGACAACCCGCAGTTATGTACAAGTACTGTTTTAACAGAATTCCTGTCTGCTCTTTGGAGTGGGCGCGGCTACTAAGAGCGTGCAGGTCATTATTGGGCCCCTGTGATGGAGGAGCTTGAGTGAACACACAGATATAAGTATACCTCTTCCGAGCTACAACAAAAGGGAGGCAAAGTTTGTGCATGTGAAGGGAGAGGCTGAAAGACCACATGGCAAGATTTGTTTTACTATTTCTATTAGTGTTGAGGAGATAAAGAGGAAAACAGGAGTGTGGGATCCTTTCCGAGTAAGAGGAGAAGGTGACACCATGTTTTATTGTGACAAGGAGGAAATAAAAGTAGGAGCTCCATATAATTAGGGAGCTTGGATGCAGAGTAGCGGTTGTTGTTTCAGTGACAGGGACAGTGGGTTGGTGTTCCCCCGCATCAGTATCCTGAGTGGCACCAAGGAGGTCAGCAGTGGGGAAGAGAAGAGTTTCAAAGGAGTAGAGGGGGCCGAGGGAGGTTTGGCAGAATGTGTCTCAGTGGTGGTTTGGGACCATCTCAGAGTTGAAGCGGTGGGAATTGGGGACATTTTACAAGAGAGTATACAAGCAGGCAGTGGGCGGGGTAAAATGCATACAATCATCCTGCACCAGAACTACCACAGCCACCATGGCTTACCTCCATACCTTATGAAATACACCAGGCCTATACCCAGTTGCCACTAAACCCCCCACACATGCAGGCCCTGGCACCACCTAATGTGCAATCGCTAGCAGCCCAGCAGAACTCATTGTACAGAGGTCAGATTCCCATGCCCAATGCAGTGCCAAATTGAATGGTAGCTCCTTACCAAGGGCTGCGTCATGGGAGGAAACCCCTTCACATTCCCAGGAACCAATGCATACCCTGACTAGGACAGCCCACAGAAAGCTCTTGCGTACCCGTTCCCGTCCATGACAACCCACCCTAATGAGGACCCCTTGATGGGTGCTGAGATAGGTAATAAGCAATTCATCTTCTTGGTTGACACAGGTGCCTTTACATCATGCATCAGTGAGGTAAACTTCCCACTATCAGGTTACATTCTTGATATGCAGGAGTTCTCTGGGGCTGTCATAAAGGTTCCGTACACAGAAGCGGTCGATATCAAAATAACAGGAAAAGTGGTGCATGCACCCTTATTGTATTCAGAGTCCTCCCCAATACATTTGTTGGGACGAGATTTGTTTAGCAAACTGAACATGACCATTTCCTACATGGACCGTGGGGTGATATGTGCCACCCAAGGCATGTGTGACTTAAGGGCCATGGTCATCATACAGGCAAGAGGATGGGAGGTTTTGGTCTGCGGCATACCTATGGTCGTGAACATATCTGTGTACAGGATTACAGTATTGCTTGATACAGTGCCCCAGATTGGAAAGGGATGTTGGCAGGTGCCATCAGATTTCATCTTCGACCCGTTGTGACCACAGAGCTTGTGGCAGGTATGATACGTTCCCTAGATTTGCAGGGTCTGGTTGTGTCTGCTAATATGATTGTTGTGGTGGTGTACTCCGAGACCCCTGGCCGGCCCATAGAGTCGAGGTTTGCTCAGAAGTACTTTAAGACAAGAGGCTGCACCCATGAGATGGATGGGGGTGCAGATTTATTACTCCAACACCAATCAATAAGGACAACTCAATGGTTTGGCAAAGGGAGTCTGTTTAATGACAAGTACAAAAACAGGGAGTTATGCATATCAGCAGTGATGCGATCGTCCTTCTCGCTTCAACTCCAATGAACTTCATTCAAGTTGTAACATTTATACTCATAATTCGTCATCATTGACGTGTAACACTCAAAAGTGTACATGCAATTCTATTGGTTAGGAAAAGGTAACTTTACTATAGGTACTATATTTGTATATGCAAACAGAGTGAGGGGAATGGGTAAACACTGTCAGGTGGGCGTCTAAGCCCTGCCTTCAAAAATGACTACTCTAGACGTCACTAAATATATGAGGTCTCATTGGTTCTACTAACTACAGGACCCTAGATTATTTGGTCCATTGAGATTGGGTTGGCACCAACCACATGCATACTTTTTCCTTTGCTTAGCTGCACACAGAATGGTCGGCCAAGTGCAGGGTTCCCTTTGGTTGCACAGCCTTCTTCCGATTATGGTTCCAATCAATCATCACTTTAGTAGCCATGTCAATTCTTTCACTGTAGTTGGCTTCGAGACTGCATCATCTTCTGTCTGGAAAAGTTCTGATATCTCTGTCTGGTCAGGTGCCAAGCGTAGGTGTGAGCCCTCGCTTCTTCTTGCTTGGCTGGTCACGTGATTCCGACTCTGTGAATGTGTCTCTTTTCTCTCAATTTGTGTATTTGATTTTCGTTTCACCCGTCACCTGCCTTTGCCTTCTTATCTCAACCTTTCAGAGGCAGGATATTCTGTTCTTAGTTTCAATTAAATGTAGCTAATGTCCGCCTCTTCTATTGGTATGACCTTGGCTTTCCTGGTACGAGTTGCCTCTGCTGAGTTTCGTTTCAGCCGTCTCTTCTCTTCTCTCTTCTTTTTTGCTAAATATGAAGCTTTCTCGTATGGCCTTTAGTAACCTGGGATGATTCTGCTTCTTGTGCAAAGTAGAAATATACTTATTATACTGTGCTTTGTTCGAGGTAGATTATGTATAATGGCGTTTGCCGCACTACTCTTCTACTAAGCATAGCAAGCTGCACTGTTTTCTTAGCTTTCTTGCGGTTCCAAGCATATTTACAGGTGTAAATATTGGGCAAATATCTTCATCTTGCTTACAGCTTTAAACTTCTTTGTATTTCGACATTGACCTTTCACTTTAGGTTCACGCTATCCTTATTCATGGCATTTTGTCTCTTTGCATCATTCTCTGATTGTCATTTCTTCTATCTGCAAGTCATTCTGGGCCCTCGTGACGCCAGAATTCGCCTTTCATTAAGGCATGTTTGGTTTCTTCAGGGACAGTACTCAGACAATCTTCATTTCGTTTCATTTGTAGGTAATTATTTCTCAATGGGTACCTTACTGTCCATGGTTTTCTTTATATTTGTACGTCGATAGGGGCTGTTCTTCTAATAGGTACTGAGCAGAGCCCTATTGCGGCCCTCTGCTGGTTTATTTGCTCATCATATCTCACATATCTCGGTATGAACGTTCCTGGTACTTCAAAATGGGTGACTGGCATGCAAGCTTTATTTGGGACCTCCTCTACACTCCCGCCTCTGGGCGATTCATCGACCACTTTCACTTTCGTCCTTTGATTCATCTTCATTGCCTGGGTTAATTCCTTCTTCATCTTCTTGATCTATACATGATGGTCTCAAGAAATGTCTCTTCTGAGTCCATATTTTTATTACTCCTTCTAGGCTTCCTGCTGTCCTTACATGTTCGTTTTTATTCCATGTCATCAATTTACATTGTCCATTTGGGCTGCAGTAAACTCATCTTCCCACATAGTTTTGATGTTTCCTGGAGTAGAGAACATTTGCTCCTTCTGGTGCGTGAATGCTGGCCTTTAAAAAGTCTGTAATTTCTTCATCAGTCAGGTCTTTGGGCTTCCATCCTGGCTTGACATCAATCATGATCTTCATCCCTATGGCTTTCTTTGAAGTTTTCTGACACTGAGAGATTATTGTCTTGATAACACCAAATCCTAGCAATATCACCACCAGCAGGGCTCCCAGGAACATGAATGCATCTGCCATCCATTGCGGGACCCATGAGAATAGTGCTCCAAGCCAGGTGTCATCATCAACTTTGTCTGTCTCATCAATCATCTGGTTCTGCAGTTTTGTCAGCATACCTATGGCTTCTGTTAGAGTTCTATTTTCCTCATCGTAGGATGGTACGAATATAAACATGGCGGTGGATATAGGACAAACTTACCCATTCTAAGATGGCTGCTGCATCATCTGACACAGCATCCAATCTAATATGGCCGCCGGAACGCCGCGCATAGGATAAATACACATGCGCACATGTCTCGCGTTCACATTTGGAATCTGAACACTGCGAGGACAGTACAAACCCTGCGTGATATGCCGAGCGAACGCACTGGAAATGAATCAAGTAAGCAAAAGAGATAGTGGGCACGGGGGTTGTCAGCGTGTGTTAAAAATATTCTTAATATACAGTGGCGACATAAAAAACTTGAGATGGACAACTCTTGGACTACATCTAAGAGCTTGAAGTAATGGGGATATTCTAGATCCGGGTTAACATTACAGACATCGCATTATGGAGATTACCTAAAAGGAATGAGCAAATTGTGTCTACAGGGGTATTGAATACAATACAAATTGTAGATCGAACAGAAAAGAACCGGTACATCGGGGTTGTCGTTACAAACTGGGCTCTCCTTCTTTTGCAGGATCTTCCCAGGTCTAACAACAGCAAAATACAAACTCTACACTACTGACCCAAACAGCTCTAAAGTGTGACAACCATACTCCAGCCAGGTAATCAGGAGGCAATACTAACCTTTTGGGTAGCCAGCTGTAACACGAATAGTAAGAAGTGTATTACACAAATGGGGAGTATAATGTATGATCACCTTGTGTTGTAGATCAAGCATCGATACAGGTGCCCTGTCCTGGCTAACAAGAACTGCCCAAATACCTTCATGTTAGGCATGCATCATCATTGCACACACAACAGAAAACCAGGTATGACCATCTGCACCTGAAGATATTTAAAATAATGTCACACACCTGATGAAGATGGGGAGAGGGGAAATAGCCGATTTTATAATGTCACTTAAAGGACTTGCATTCATTGTATAATTTCTTCAAAAAACAACCATATCATATGAAATAATATTGTAAGTGCCATACACTTTGTTTTGTACATGGGAGAAGTCACCCTGACTTTCTCTCTGTTTCCTGCACAGAATATACTGAATTAACGGTTCTGAGGGGCGTACAGATTAGGTCTAAACAAAGAAGGAATTGGTCCTGAGGAAGATGATATACGAAAGAAAATCATTGAAACCGGTCGACCAGACTTTTTAGATGTCATCTTACTAAGAGTGACACATAGTGGACTTGAGCAAATTGGAAACTTTAACTAATGATTCTAATTGTTTTTATGTGAAAAATATGTTCTCTCAAAAAACTAAAACCCTGTGTGTACTCCAAAGGGAGAGACAATGTTTGGGAGTATAACAACAGGTTGGGAGCGTTATTTATATTCTTAAATGTTTTAGTACATTACACTTGGGACAATTAGACACACTTCATGGAGGGCAAATAAACTGTCAAAAAATGTGACTTCTAGTCCCACGTGGACTGTCCGATTGACCAAAGTGCGCAGGTAGGGGATATGAATGCCCAAAACAGCAACTTTTAAATACTTTGTGTCAAAATTAGGGTTTTGATAAATGCAATCATTGTTAACATCTTTCCTGGAAGTCACCTCATTGAATGTAGGATTAGGGCGAGATTCTTTTTATTCATCTATCTCTTCCAGGTAGTCGGTGCAACAGCGCTTTCTAGGGCTAGTAGCACTATGAAGGGACAGGATATATTTTTTCCAATTAAGGAAAGTGTTAGGGCTTTGCATTAATGGTGCAGTAAATAATCAGCTCAAGAGAAGCTATCCTTCCAATTTCTGTTTTGTGTGTTACATGAATGTGAATGACATCAGATTGTGTGAGTCACGGTGCAACAGGATTGAGAAAAATTCCTTTTTCAATTCAATCACTGTGAAATATTTTGCCTCAACAGATATACTACATAGGAGTGTAGCCGGGTTAGGAACTAAAGGGAACTCGGCCTCAACAATATAATTTATCGGTCTCAGATCTTGTACTAGCCTCCAAGACCCTCCTTTTCTTTTTTTCACAGGGTACACTGACGTATTACATGGTGACTCTGACGTCACTAAGATGCCTTGATCCATCATGGCCGAAATTGTCTTAAAAATCACTTCATCTGCCTCTCTGGACATGGGATTTTGTCGTGCTTTGGGTAAAATTGCTCCTGGCTTTAGCTTAATTTTCACCTCTCCAACCCCTTTCAATAGGCCTAAGTCATAGGGTCCTATGGTCCACACAGACACAGGTACCTGGTCCATGTCGTCATCAAAATATTCAGGACAGTTTCATGCCAACATCATTCTCTGAGGCACTTCCCTTTTAATCATTCTCACCCAAAAGGTGAGACTCACCTCCGCTGTTGTCTCTCCCATATCTGTTTGCTCTTCAAACAGATCGTCATCAGTGACGTCAGTCATTTGGTTTTCCTCTTCAATGGCGATTACTGTGCACCATTGTCGGCCTTCATCGTCATAACCATCAATCAATGCCATTTTCCCTCGTACCGCAGCAGTGTGTATCATCAAGGGAAATACTTGTGCCTTTTCCTCGTGCATTGGTATTCTTGGCCTAAATAGAAACTCATCTGGGTCCTCATGATTCTGTCTGCAAGGCCTGGTAGCCCTGCCATTAGTATGCACATTCCATACGCAAACATTTCTGGCTCTAATGGGACAGCCCTCATAGCGGTGTGTCCTATGTATGCTCTAATCACTTTGCATACGTTTGAATAGTGCATTCCTGGAGTTGAACACACCATGCCTTCCTCCGTGATCGAGATTGTCATATTTAACTTTGTCATTAGATCTCGACCCAAAATGTTTACTGGGGTCTGTCGTGAATATAATAAAGGCACATTCATCTCACATTCTCCTATAGAGACTGGAAGTGCATTTGTGAAGGTAAAACGACTTGTAGCTCCTATGATACTCTGAGTATTTATGGCATCACCAGACATGGAAAACTTGCCTTCATGTATGCACGAACGTGTCGCGCCCGTGTCGACTAAGAAGGAATATTCTTTATCCCCTATAACAGCATCCACCTAGCTTCCTGGTGAGGGTCTGATGTCACTGATAGGATAGAACACATCAGGGCTCCCAGTGAGCTGCCCAATCCATATATAGTTTGGGCTCACCGTGTGCTGATGGATTTCCCCCATTCCCAGTGTTACTTCCCATTCCAGGGTTCGCGGTCTGCCCTGCACTCATTGTTTCGTTTGTGATAATTACAACACTGACCGTTGAAACTGTCCTTGTGGAAAACTCACTATATTCTGAGGTTGCGCTCCTGGCGCTGGTTGTTGTACCTTGTGATTCTGTGCAACTCCCTGTTGTTCAAAGGCGGGTGGATTTGCCACGCCTGCTCCTATTGCTTGACCGTTTTGCATCATGCCTTGATTTCTGCATGTGCACGCTAAATGCCCTGTCATCCCACACAACCATCATACTGGCGGTGGTCGGATCATTTGCCCATTTGACATGTCTTGATTGCCATTTTGCATGTTTTGGAAACCTCCTTGATTATTCTGGAAACCTCCCTGATTACTCTGCCATCCTTGTCTCCTAAATCCTCTTCCCTGGGTAAAACCAGTACTGCCCTGATTATTCTGTTGTGGATTATTGACCTGCTGCGTGCTCGATTCAGCTGTGCTAGTTATCATGGCTCCCTCAAGAGCATATTTTGACAATTTCTTCTGTACCAGTTTTGCCTCTTCCCCCTTTCGTGCAGTTTCTTTTTTGCAATTCTTTTCTTGCAATAGCCTGCAGTAGTGAGCGATGGACAGCTGTATTTCTGACCAAGGTTTAGTCTCGATTCCTACCAATTTCTTGAGCTGTTTCTGTACCAGCTCTGGCTGTCCTTGGCACAATATATGGTAGAACACAGGTATAGATTTCCCCCAGGATACATGAGTCTCGAGTACCCACGCGTCTTGAAAATTCTGTATGTAAATCAACAGATCCTCAGACTCCTTCATTTTACGTGTCTATATGGCTCCCATATCGGAACTGTCTTGGTTAAGCATTAGTAATGCCTTCCATACCGCGGCTCGGCAATTGTTAAATGGAGCTCCGTCATGCGTGGTATTAATTGTGGTCACACCAGTGTAAACTGCCCGTGTCCACACATCGTCTGCTCTCTCACCAAGTACGGCGATTAGGAAACCCTTGATATCCCCTATAGCTAACATGTTTCCTCCTATCATTTTTCTAACTCGTGTATCCATTTTCCATCTCCCGATGTCAGCATTGGAAGCTTGTTTTTCAAATTTTCTCAATCCAAGTGTGGCCATGGAATATATTGTGGTCTTGCTCCCCCTTTCATGAGTAACAGAAATTGGGATGTATAGGTCTCTATCTCTTCTCTCATTTTTCTCCTGTCTGTTGCAGGGGTAATCTTCCTGCATCGCTGCCTGCCTGGAAATGTCCTAAGCCCGCTCACATAGGGCGGTGGAGACACCCCCCTCTGACCGTGAGATCATTCTTCGTGTTGGTCTGACTGTGTGGCTGACTCTGATGCCCTTGGTGCAGACTCACTAGTGTCTGACCATCTTATCCCTTTTTCCCTTGGGAATCATCTTTTTCCCCTTCTCTCTTCTTTCTTTTCCTCGCGCTCCTCACTTTCTGCGTCAGACATGGTCTGTCCCCAACTCGTGTAACCTCTTGTATCTTCTTTGTTCCTACTTATTTCTAGTCTATCCAGGGATAGTTCTCTATTCCCACTACTTCGGAGACATCCTCAGTGTCGTAAAGCTGAGTGCTCTCTAGGCGCTCATCTTCCCCCTGCCCTTGGGGTATTTCTTCGAACCCCATTTCGTCATATATTCTATCGATTGTTTCTCCGATGCTTCTGGTGCCGAAGTCATCTTCGATATTCTCCCTAGACGTGCCTGGTACTGAATCGTACGCAGGGAAGCACTCTTCGATGTCTTCCCAATCTACCAGGTTTTTTAACCTCTCTCTCCAGATATTCAAGATTGCGCGCTCTCTGTCTTCACTTACGTTCTACATCGTCATTGAATTCTCTGCACTTCCTCGCCTCTTCTCTGACCCTATCTTCTTCCTTTTTCTTTTTGTTTCTGCGTTCATCTGCCCTTCATCTTTTCATCTCTTTATTCTTTTCTCTCGGATCATCTGCTCTTCCTCTAACTTATGCTGCGTCTGTCTGTCTTGTTCATTGGCTGCTCTCTGTTTGCGATTGAGCTGTTTGTCTTGCTCTTTGCGATATAACTGTTCTCGTATCTGTCTTTCTTTTTCCTTATTCTTTCGTCTCCCAATTCTTTCTCCTTCTCCTTTCTCTGTACATTGTCTAGCCTCTCCCTTTGTTTCATGTCATCAATTCCTTTGCCATCGAGTTTCAATAAAGTTTGCCCTCCCATCCATTCATTTTTTTGCGAATGCTATCTAATCAGTTCTATCTTTGCTTCCTTTCCATCTTTTGCCTTCTCTCTCTTTGTCGAGAAATGCACTTGTCTGTGCTTGGTCCCTTCTTTCGTCATTGTGTCTCTCCTTGTCCCTTGGGACTGTGGAGGTGATATCCTTATCTTTATCCTTTCCTTGATTCTCATCAATACTTTGAATAGGTGACTCATATGCCGGGTTGCTATACCCTGTAGCTGCTTTAAGTTCTCTCAGCGGGTATAACCCCTCATCTTTATTTTCTTCAATCTTCGTTTCGGATGGGGGGGGTGGCATGGTAGGCGTCTCACCCCCTCTGAACATACATTAAGTATCCAATCTATTGGTGGCTCCTCTCCCTTTTCTTGTTCATAAATCTTCCAAAGCTCTAGAACAGCTAGGCGTTTGTCTAACTTTTTGCTAGTGTATGTGGTGTGCAAATATGTCGTCATGTGTTGCAAAACAGCTTTAGATAAGGACCCACCCTGTGGCCATGGCATAAACATCTTATTGGTGGTTCCTTTAACCCACTCTGTACTGTATTTTTTCAGTTTAGGTGCATGTTTCGGCAACTGTTTGCACAGGTGTGCTAATGGAGTTATGTCCTCCATATTTAAATCTATTCCCTTTCTCCTTATATAACACTTGTAAAAGCTTCACGTGACTTAACCAATTCCCACAATATGAGCGAGCACCAATCGCTGCAAGCTCTAATCCCAATTTTTTTTCCCCAATATGTGATATCTTCTAATTTACTCAAAGACCATCAATTTGTATACTATAATATCCCAATTATTCAATTGCATAAAATTTAAGTCAGTTCTTCTAACGAAAATGTTCAACTTATGACGATACAACAAACAATATGTTAAGACAGACGTTTAACAGACTAGATGAACACCAGCTGGTCACATGTATCTCTGCCTCTAAAATTACCTCGACATGGAGTTTTTCGGCGCCTTTAATCGCTGTGGTAGTCTATTCGTTCCCCTTTATTTGAGACTCTGGATACACGTATCTTCTAGCCGCTATATTAGAGTAGGAATAAGGTGAATCTTCTCTCTTCTCGCGTGTCCTCCCTGGTATCTTTCCTCTATTTACTTCATTATTCTCAAGTCATTATTCCCTTCCCCATATATATATATGTATATATACATTCTTCTCTACTTCTCTACTTCTAGCTATATTTTGTTTTCCCACCTCCCACCGTTACCTTTTCCCTTCACTTGTTCTAAAGCATGCACTTTAGGCAAAACACTTAGGGCCTCATTACGAGGAGGGCGGAAAGGGGTTAATGGCACCGGTAAAGTCAAACTGAGTCTTTGGGAGTGAAAACTCTACCTTGCTGCTAAATCCAGTCTTTCTACAGCCTCATTGCTTGGAGGAGGGGCTGTTGACATAAGGACCCGACAACTTCGCGGAGCGAAGCAGAGTCAAGCCGAGTCTTTGGGATCTTCGGGAGCGGAGACAGCGTCTTGGAGGCTTCGCTGCTGCACCAGCCTCCTCACTCTTTTCGTTTCTTTTTTTTTTTCTGAAATAATTGGAATCGCTATATAAATACCAGGGGACTCTACACGCCGACACTCCTGTGATTGTGGACAACTGCGGGTTCGAGCCACGCTCGCTTCATGATTTAGTTTGGATTGGAAACTGACCTGTGAGGCAAGCTCTTTTTCTGCTCACGGGGTCATTGCGGCTGGGGAGGGAGTCAGTGACCCATTGCCCCTTGCAGTGACTGCGTGCTGCGATGTGCCCTGGCCAGTCCTCCTTCCTTGTAGATCGCCATGCCGTGGAATTGGGGTGGAGCTTCCCGTCTCTACATCTCTGTGGCGATCTGCGATGCTGCAACTCCTTTCCCTCGGCTCCACCAACCGACACTGAGCCGGCCATCAAGAACTCCCCTGTACCCCCCCAGGTAAGCTGCTTATCCGTATCCTTATCCTACCGATTGCCGAAGTCTCAACCTTGTGAGCCCTTTGATCCCCTTGTGTCACCATGCCTCCTCCCCCACACTCCACAATCTAACTAACCCTTCCAACTTCCATTTTGACTTTCCTAAACATCAATTCCAAGTGACTGTCACTGTAACTGTGCAACGCGAGCAGGAGACTGCAGGGCTTGTCCCTTTGATCCCGCCCACGTCCCTTCTCTATTTCACACTGCCCTCCACTCAGCACACCAACCACCTACTGAATACAATCCTAGACATGGTGTCTATCTCTGGCCCTGAGACCAGATCTAAAAAAAGACACTTGCCATTGCTCCAATAACACAAACTATACCTGTTCTAGATCAACAACTCCTAGATGATCCTCATATGCTACATGATTATAGTATGTCAGCAACCCGAAGACTGCACCCGAATGCCCAAAGAGATCCGAGAAAGATGCTCTGACACCAAATAAACATGAGAGGCTACCGCTGAAACTCTGGAAAATACAGCTTACCTCATGCGAGGGCAACCTGCCGCGATCATCACCGACTCACCGACTCCTAAACATTCCAGCAATAACAGAGAGGTGCCACATTTGAGTCAGTGGAAAAATGGGAAACCACCTTACGACCGCCAAACCACTTTACTATTACCTGCCACCACTGCTAGTCAGCGGACCCCTCTGAACTCTCAGTTTACCCCCTCTCACAAAAAGAAAAAGCCACTGCTGCTAAGAATGCCTGGGAACAAAAACACCTCCAGTCCATGCAAATTGAAAAGGATCAGTGTCTTGATTATAACATAATAAATACACGCCACCCGCGACTCTCTCTGAACTTAACAGAAATAGAATATCTGATAAACAACTAAGAGAAAAGGAATGAGGTCCTTCACCGGTCCCATAGGACCACCAGTGCTCCTGCCTGGACTGCTTAAACCCCCAGATTCCCCATTCCTGATATGAGCCTCAATACCCATTTCAATTGCTCTTCAGCACATGCCAATGAGAAACCAAACATCAAACCTTCAATAGAATGGCCTGCTGACCATAAATGTCAGTGCCAACATACTATCAGTCCACGGAAATCATTTGAAACCGTCCCAACTACTATGTTGGACCTACAAAACCTCCTACTGGTGGTAACTTCCCAAGCAATGATATCATTCATGAAATTACTGGAAGCAAATATAGAAGCACAAAAGAACCAAGCCACCTTGTTGGCGCTCATTCATTCAAAACAGATCTATATAGAAGCATTTATAAATTCTATACAGAATCGACTGAACCACGAAGCAGAAACAAATGCACAGTGGCAAAGCAGACTTTTTGAGGTGGCGAGACAAGAGCGTGAGGAAAATGTTACACTGACAGCCGGGATGTTGGAAATACTAGCAAAGCACAATACAACCTCCAAATCTAGTGCAACAAGTAGTAAAGAGGCTACAACTACTCCAAGCCCCGCCACTGAGGTCTTAGAAGCTCCAACAAACAATAATAAGGTAGCCTCAATCCGACCTCTGACAACTGTTCCAAACAGCAAAGAAAAACAGGAAGAATCTCTACCAAAAGAAACAGGAAACTTTGCAATTTTTGAGAACCCTAAAATGCCTCATCCAAATCAGATCAATACTGATTAAAAAAAAAAACTAAAAAAAAAACTATAACAACAAAACAGAAAAGGAAACCAAATGGATCCAGAGCTTTCCTACGGAACCTGACCACACCGAATGTGCCCACATTCAATAACAGCGAAATACATATAAGCACGAATAGTAAAACAAAAGCAACCCTGGTGATTCCATCTATCTCACTGACAAACCATCCAGAGTCCCCCAATAGAGAGAACGAGAATAATGACACCTTGGAGGAACAGCAGCAGTTGGAGACACTGCTAAACCTATCAATCTATCCAACTGATGAACACGATCCGAACATCCACTGAAATTCTTCACTTAGCGATCAATCCTTTATCATCCTTGACAGTTATGAAGCAGGTCAGACAGTATCGACAGAGTTCTTAGATCTCTCGTGTGAAGATATTTCAGATATAGAGATGAAACATCGATAGATGACCACTCTACTGGATCTAACTGCAACTTGACCAACAAAGGGAATCTTACCCTGCTATCAGAAGAATCTTATGCAAGTTACTCTACCAACAGGTCCCTACATACTGACATGAACAACTCACATACTCTACGATCCCCTATCTTGGTCAACCCAATGGACTAATTTGAGAAGAAAAAACTCAGAATTGATCAAATAGAAAGCGGAAAACATAGATTGATACTGAATCGCACCAACCTCTTGCGATTGCTGCAAATGGATTAATACAGGATATATCGAATTGGTAGAGTTTGTCAATGATATTGAAACGGACAAATTATTAGTGCTATTCGATTCTGAAGAAACTTTGCAAAGGATAGATGAAGAATCAATATTTCTCCTAAAATTTGGCTTTAAATGTACCATTGTGACTTTCAACAAAAAGGAGAAATCATATGACTTTGTCAATAAAAAACAAGCATGTAAGACATATAAGGAGGCAGACACTGTTCATGCACCTTCACAAATTTGCCACACTCAAGGTGCCTCCAATATCTATAGGTTACACATACATGAAACTAGAAACTACGCACATGCGAATCACATGAACACACCTTTCTGTCGAGACTATGAGAGAACAAGATCGCCATTCAATTTGGCCAGTGAGCAAGAGGCATAACCACCATCGACATGCACCAACCAGACCCTCTCAATTTGCTCATGGAACACCAGAGGCTTCTCACATCTCAACCTAATCTGGACAATCTGTGGAAACATAACCTTACTTGTTTGCAAGAGACTTTGATGACTACCATGACTGGTTGTGATGGATATCTGACTGCAATTAACCCCGCTATACATATCAAAAAATGAAAACCATCTCCCGGACTCCGACTTTCATCAAAAATGAAGCAAACATGCGTATCACTAGCACAAATAACCCAAATCCTTGGATACAAGTGACGATCTGTGAATATTCACAGACTGGTCTAGAAACATCTGGCCCCCAGTCCATATCGTCTACTCAGAAATTGCCACTTTTTAATTTATACTTTAATCCTCGTGCAATACAGTCAGAAGAATTTATTGACATTGTCACCTACGCCATTGACAAACTATCCTACGAACATGAGAGGATTGAAATAATATGTGGCGATCTCAATATCCACCTATATGAAAACAATTGAGACATGCTACCAAACACCAAGATGTCCCAACGAGCAAGAACATGGATTAAAGAACTTGATCTTAGAAATCTGGTCCTTATACAAACCCAGGCAAGATCCAACCAACGTGGACCTCGGGAACCTCAACAGCTGTCCTTGATTATATTTTCATGTCACTCTCGCTCAGCTCAAATGTTCTGATGACAGATAACATCAGCTCTAAGAATAGTGATCACCATCTTATCAGTGGCGCATGGAAAGCATCTAGAACTTTGATAGAAATTCTTTCGATGCCCCAGTTTGAAACAAACAGCTCACAACACCCTGATATGAAAAAAGTCAACTATGAGTGGACGCTAAGACCCTTTCTGCAAAATATGAATCCGCTAGATCCAGTTAAGAAAAGGCACACCCACTCCTACAATCCCATGTTGGTGGAAAGGAAAAAAGAATTGAAGAAAAAACTCAGGGAGACCAAAAAATTGAATCCGTACAATGAAAATTGATTGACTCATAAAGTCAAACAACAATACAGACACTCAATAAGAAATATCAAAGCTCGGTTATCACACCGATGCAGAAACTATCTTGAAAGTAATGAAGTCCAACAACACCAGAGGTCTGTGGAATTTACTAAATCCTCAAGTTGAGATGCAACATAAAAAGATGCAGACAATCTCAGAAATAACTTGGACGCGCCATTATGAGACCATTTACAAACGCAATCCCATGGCACAGGCAGACGCCACTATACATCTAGATGATATACCATGGCCTACTGTATGGGACTCCAAGACCATCTTGACAATCATCAAAAAATTAAACACATCAAGATCTTGTGGGCCCGATGGCTTAAGCAGTACTTAACCAATACTTGCTCCAAGTGACTTTTGTCCATATTGTTAGAATAGGCACCTTTACCAACTGACATGCAACTCGCATACAATATCCGAGGACCTGAAAAAAAAAAGGTTGATGTGTGTCAATACAAGTCAATGCAAGTTTTATGCTTTCTTGCTTTTCTGCTTAGTGCAGACAGGTAAAATCAAAAATCTAAAATCACGTTATAATAGTGATTGCAATACAGTATAATTATGTTCAGAAATCCATCACTTGCCCAAAAAGCAAGACCATGCCACTGCTTGCGCTCATCCACTCACCACTCAGCCAAACAGTTCAACAGTTCACTTTGAACTCACTTGGAAGCGTGAGCCGGAAGTGCTGCCTCCGTAGTATATGAGCGTTTCCTGGAGTCTAGGAGGCGGGGCTTAGGACGCACACACAGGGTCTAAAAAAAACAGAAAGGAGGCACAGGGTGAGGGGCAGGGAATAAGCCATAAAAAAAAAGGAAATGCTGCCGTTCAATGTGCACGGACAAGCTCTGCCCAGCCCACATATTTCTGCCCAGCCCAACCCAGCCCACTTCAGCACTATAAAGTGTTCGTAATAGAACATTGAAACAAAACAAAGTCAATTACTCTGGGAACCGTAGTTTGTTGAACAGGTCCCACACCAGCGTTTCGCTTCTGCAGTGGAAAGTGTGCTTTCTCTTGCGCATGGGACGGTAGAAGCAAATGCAGGTACAGCAGAGCAAACTCCTTCAGGGCCACTCGCCACAATTCAACAGTTCACTTAGAACTCACTTGGAAGCGTGCGCCGGAAACGCTGCCTCTGTAGCATATGAGCGTTTCTTGGAGTCTAGGGGGCGGGGCTTAGGACGCACACACAGGGTTCTGGGAACCGTAGTTTGTTGAACAGGCCCCAAACCAGCGTTTCGCTTCTGCAGTGGAAAGCATGCTTCCTCTTGCGCATGGGACGGTAGAAGCAAATGCAGGTACAGCAGAGCCAACTCCTTCAGCGCCACTCGCCACAGTTCAACAGTTCACTTCAAACTCACTTGGAAGCCCGCCACACAATTTACAATCTGTTCAGAGCGTGTTTGGTCTCTACCCTCTCACCGGCCACAAGACACGAGACACACTGCTCGCAACACCATTACCAGATCATCCTCCTTTGACAGCACAACCAATATGTATAGAGACATATGTACTCCAACATGCCAGCTGTTGTGCAGCAAACGTCACTCAATAGCTGATTTCAAAATGACCTGCTGCAGGCTTCACCTTTGTCTATGAACTCACACATTTGCCATACGACAATCCTACACAAGGCATCCACAGTAAAAGACACATGAGAACTACTTCAATTACGCCCGTTCTCACTGGCTCCAACAAAGGTTTCATTTGTGTTGTTTACCAGGCACACTTACATCATAAGCAGCAACAGAAACACGCAATTATTCAGAAGCGAGTCTGTGGAGAGTCCCACTGCCCATCCCACCACATTAGAAACAAATGCCAACACCACCTTAGGGCAAACAAGAACCATTGTATGCACTACACAATGCACATTCCATCTACTGGCTCCCTGCTACCATTATTCCTGGGCACTTCTTCCATGTTCCTGTACATAATTAAATGGGTGGGTCCACCTCTGCCACAGTTATCATAGCATTTACAATAGAAGATGATATTTTAAGATGATTTTCAACCTTACTCATCCAATGGGGGGACAGCCACACCTCCTACACTCCCTACACCAATAGATGGATGACAAGTGCATGTGCCCCAACAATTGTCCTGTGTCTGTGCATGTCTAAGACAATACAGGCATGCATCATAGGAGGTACATGGCCTAATGTGTCTCAGGGTTGATTCTATCCTCGGTGACAGATGCTGTGCAGGGCATACACATTGGCTGTGCCACATTGGTCACCTTCAAAACCTACAGGCAAGTAACTATGGATGGCCACATAAGCCGATGCATATCACAGGTAATACTTAAATCGTAAAGGTCATCGGGCAGGCAGGTTGCAATGTTCTTTCATCTCCAAAACCCAGGACATCCTGTCCACCCTCTCGCCCACTCCTCCTCCTCCCTCTACTCTCTCCTCTACCTCCAGCCCCCCTGTGGCCACCTCTCCTCCCTCCTTCTCTTACTTTCCTCTGTTCTCCCCTGACAAGCTTTCTAGACAAGTCCGATCTATGAGTGACTCGTCAAAAGAGGTTTTTCCCTGTTCTTCCAAAACTGGAGCCTTCCCTCCTGAAGCACTATTTTGTGCACCCTCTTCTCAGAAAACTCTCAGCCAACCCCTCCTGCCCGGGTAACTATCGCCCGATCTCTATCACTCCTTTATTGGGCAAACTCCTGGAAAAGCTGGTCATCTCCCAGCTTAATCTTCACTCTGAATCTGTTGGTAGTCTCCATGACCATCAGTCTGGCTTCAGAGCAGCCGGAAGCATGGAAACTGCACTCCTGAACATCCGTTAAGACCTGATCTCTAACCTTGATTCTAATTTCCCCTCTGTCCTCATCTTACTCGATCTCTCTTCTGCCTTTGACACAGTCAACGATGCCATGTGCTCAATCATCTCAGTGATAACCTGGGCATCCCGATCAGGCCCTGGCCTGTCTGACATTGATCCTCTCTGATCGACCCTCGCAGGTCCAACTTGGGTCCTTCCTTTCCTCTATCTCGCTCTCTACCTGTGGTGTTCCCCAGGTGTCTAACCTCTCTCCTTGGATGTTAAACCAATAACTGGCACCTCTTGCCCACTGCATTGCTGCTTTCTGCTCCAACTTTCAGTGCTATGCGGATGCCACCTCTTCTTCTTCTCTCATCTCTCACTGTCTGCTATCCAGGAGTGGTGTGCTGCCAACAATCTCTGCCTTAATGCCAGTAAGACAGAGATTCTCCTTATCGGCACACCTGCACCCTCCTTTCCTGTCACTCTCTGGTTGGCCTCCCTTGGCCCTCTTCCTGCTCCCACCTGTGAGGCTAGAACTTCAGGGTCATCTTCAACTCCACGCTCCTCTTTTCTCCTCACACCTCTGACATATCTAAGAAGTCAAACTACAAACTGCACCTCCTCAGAGGTATTCTTCCTTTCCTCTTCTTTCTGCAGCTCACTGTTTCTAGAGCTCTGGATCTCTATAGGCTGGACTACTGCAACAGCCTCTTTATAAATCTGCCTGCTTCTACTCTCCACCCTTTGCAACTCATCCAGAACAGGACTGCAAGACTTGTCCTTGGCCTCAGGCACAGGGATCATATCTCTCCAGCACTGAAATATCTGCCTTAGCTCAGAGTGGCTGCAAGGATTAAGTTCAAGACCCTCGGCATTGTCCACAAGACCTTCTGGGGCCTCAATACCTCCAACTCTCTCTTCGTAAATAACTTCCTAATTAAGCTCTTCGCTCCTCCGCCTCCAACTCCCTCAGCATCAGTCCCTTCTCCAAGCAACACGTTGTGGTAGATATCTTTCTTTGGCTGGGGTCTCCCTCTGGGACAGCCTCCCTGCCTCTCTGAAACTTGAGGAGAACCATCATTAGTTCTAGAAGCACCTCAAGACCTTTCTATTTGCTTCTTCCCTCTCTCTTCCTCTCCCCTGCTGATTTGCTGTCTGATACTGCACTGGTCACCTGGCTAACCTCTGATTTCAGGCCCATATCCCTGCCTGCCCAATTGCACACCCACACTGCCTCCTGACAACCCTTGCACTTGGGTCTGTATCTGTAAACCTACAGTCCCCTATCTGCCCTTTTGGGAACCTGCTGTCTGCACTTACCATTGCACCTGCCACCTGCTGGCCACACTTCTTGTTATTGTTTTATCCCATCTACAGCTCTGCCCTTTCCCCAGGCACCTTTGCCTCCCCCCTCCCCTGCACTTGCACGATCTCAATGTCACTTGGCCTAGTAAGACCATTGTCTCTGCCCTCCCTCTATTCCCCCTTCCTTGAAACACTTGTGTATAGGCGTGTTACAAATGCCATATCATATCATATCTTAGTGAGCAACTATTTCCCACTCCCGGTGACAACCACATACTCACAAATGGACATCCCACAGAGAGTTCTGACGTACCCAATCCCATCAGTAACCCTCAACCCTGAAGAGGAACCTGAGGTGGGAGTGAAGATAGGATACAAAATGTTCACTTTTATGGTGGACACAGCGGCCACCAAATCCTGTAAAGGGAGAGGAGGTTTACGCTGATCAGAAAAACACATGGGCATGCAGGGATTCACTGTGGCTGTTCTCACAATTCCATTCACTGAAGAATTACCCATCATTGTGGGGAGAATGAAGTGTTAGCACCTTTACTATATTGTACAGACTCCCAGGTTAATCATCTGGGAAGAGATTTAGTGAGCAAATTGAATATCACCATTTCATTCACTGACAAGGGAATAGTGTGTGCTGCACCAGGCATGCATTACATGATAGTAGCTTCAGTGCTTCAAGCACATTGTAGCAACAACACTGTGTGAGGAATACCCTTACATGAACACATGTTTACTTCTGAAGTAGCTGTCTTGATAGGAAGGCTGCCAGGAAAACAAACCATGATATTTTGCCTACCTGCTGAGTTCTTATTCAGAACAGCCGTCCCACAAGATAAAGCACCAGGTACAATGTGTAGTCTTGATATAGATGCAGTGATCACTAGGAAAGATACTGTGGTACTTACAGGCACTGATGAGGAAGGGGAAGAATGACGAACTGTCTTGTGTATAGTTCCCACAATGCTTTCGAGAGAAGTGTCGGATGAGCAGCTGTTTGCAGACATGGAGGAGGAAGGAGAGATAGTGTTTGAAATGTGCATCCCATGCCACATGACCATACAGCACATACTGCATTGGTTACACCTTCATCACCATCATTGTTTTACAAAGACATAGCAGAGGTACCCAGTCATGTATAGAACAACAACCCTTATGATGTATGGCTACTAAAACGCATAGCCGCAGTGAAAATCAAACTTAAGCCAGGTACAATACTTCCCTGGGTGAAGCAGTACCCTCTATCGAGAGTGGCTGATGCAGGAATTTAGGACACAATAATCGCTCTGATTGAGCAAGTTATCATAGTACCATCCACCACTCCACGTAACACAGCCATTTACCCTATCAAAAAAGCAAAGGGGTTTTCTTGGAGGTTCTTAAAATATTTCCAACCTTTGAATGAAATAGTAGAAGCAGAATTCCCAGAAGGGCCAAATGCAGCAACACTTTTGTGTAACATACCCACAGATGCAACCCATTTTACAATGATTGATCTCACAAAATGTATTTTCACAGTGCAATTGCAGCCAGACTCCCAGTATTTCACAGTGTTTACCTGCCATGGGAAAATATTTCAACATCCTTGTTTAGCTCAGGGGTACTGTGAATTCCCAGGCATCTTTGATAACGTGCTTCAGGTGGATCTAGCAAACATACAATTAGCAAGCACTGTAATCCAATATGTAGATGTTCTTTTAGTGTACAGCCCAACAGTAGAACAGTGCAGGAAAGAACCCATTCAGCTCCTTAAGATACTCACAGACAAGGGTTACAAGGTGGACAAAGAGGAATAACTGTATTGCCAGATAGAGGTAGTACATTTGGGACAGATACTATCATCAGAAGCAAGATTACCCCAGAGAGAACAGCAGCAGTATGCAAGTCTGCCCATCTACCACATTCAAGTAAATACAATTTCTAAGGTTCTGCAATTACTGCCCATTACCGGGATATTCAATTATACCATATGTGCCAAGCCCCTATTAGAGGCATTGAAAGATGCAGAGAAGACAAAATAGTTCTCAAATGGACAGATGAGATGACAGACAATTTTGAAGACCAAAAGACAGCCATCAGCGATGCCCTAGTGTTAACTACACCCGATTACAGCAAGCATTTTATTGTGTTTTTAGGGCGATTTCTAGGCATTAGACATGAGGCAGGCATTAACAGCCACAGCATTTGCCATACAGAAATCCTCAGCAATAAATAATGAGGTGTTCAGTAACATTATATGGGACACACAAAGGCTTCCATTCTAGGAAGAAACACATCCACTCTCACAATACAGAGAACATTAGGCTATGAGGTGATCTTATTAAAGCTAGCAACAACCTTTGTTAGATGTCATGTGATAGAACCAGCATGATTGATAGCCAAACCAGGTTATAGGCACAATGTAGTATACAACTGTGCAACATACAGCGGCACACCAGAAGAAAAAAACCCAAGTGAGAGAAGACCCGCTAGATACAGGGGAAGTCTGGTATGCTGACAAGTCTTCAAATAGACCAGGAAAATGTACAAAGGCACACAGGATCAGCAGTGATGAGATATATGGATGGACAGAACGAAGGGTATCAGGTGGTAGCACAAAAAGATTGCCTGCATATTTCTCAGCACAAGCAGCAGAATTTAGAGCACTCATTGAAGTCTTAGAGATGTCACAAGATTATGAGGTTACTATATACATAGATTTGGCGTACATGACCTCGACAGTACAATCAGGCTTATCTAGATGGCGAAGGAGCGGTTTCAAGAGATCTTAAGGATCCCTGTGCAACTGTTATCTAGAATAATTTATACCTAGAAATGCCCCAGCAGAGTGGCCATTGTAAAATGTGCCTCCCATGCCAAGGGAACAAACACAATTTCAAGAGGGAATGCAGCTGCCAAACAAGCAGCATAGTTGCCATTTCAAGATACACAAGATGAACCCTTAATTATTGGTGGACAACAGGAACAACTAACAGTACCATACAGTTAATTGTCTATGACCCAAATTGTAGAACTACAGGAAGGGGCTTCACCAGAAGAAAAGGCCCAATGAAGTTAAGATAGGGTGAGCATTTTCACCCACACACCTGGTCTGGAGACAATGCATTACAGATAAATTAGGCATGCATTTGAAGTTACTTGATGTTGCCCTGGTACAGCTGCACCATCTCAATTAAACACCCAAACAGCATATTGTATCTGACATCAGTGAAGATTAGTTTATTCCAAATCTATCAGAGCATGCTGATACATGTATGGCAAACCGTCCAACAAGCAACCTGTTCCAAACAGGGCACACTTTGAAGACTCTGAAAGAAATGAAGCCCTGTCATTGGGGGCGTTCACAGAGCTCCATATTGACTGTTGATATGATTAACAGGTGTAGTTAATTTCATTATATGATCGTTCTTGCATGTCCCATTTCCTGATGGTTTGAGGCTGGCCCCACTGTCCATGCAAATGCCTAATCAGCTGCCACATTTTTGATCAGGGAAGTAGTTACGAGGTGGGGAATATGTGATGTCCTGTAGTCAGATAATGGACCTAATTTTGCAAATGAACTCTTTCAAGATTTCACTAAATTACTGACCACATAGCATAAGCTCTGTTCAGCGTACCACCCACAAGCCAATGAAATTGTGGAAAGACAAAACAATGTCTTCAAAATTAAAATAGCAAAAATGTGTCATTCACTTAAGAAAAAATGGCTCTATTGTTTGCCTTTGGCACTGTCAGTTTGCACAATCAGCCAAGTAAGGAGCACCATTTGAATCCTCATGGGATGGTTACAGGGCAACGGATGGATACAATAGTCCTGCTTACCTGACCAGTGCCAGATGCACACAAAAGTGCAGAGATTCTGGGGGAAGGGTTTTTGGGGTACCCGAGGGATATGGCAACTAATATCTCATCAGGTAACTTTGCAAGTGCACCAACCAGATGAATCAGACCTCAGCAATGAGACACACCTTCCACAGCCTCCTCTGTATCAAGGAGAGACTGTCCACATCCAAACACATAATAGAAAATGGAAAGAGCCAAAGTTCAACAGTTCCAATGAAATCATCTACTCAATGCTGACAGTTGCAAAAGGACGTTGCAGCTGGATCCAGCTATAGGATATTCACAGGGACACCAGCACCAACCCTGCCTTGTGTCAAGTACCAGGAGAAGAAAGCACTACCAGTTTAAGTTGGGTACATACAAAACAATATGAGAAAAACTCAGAGCTCTGAATATCCCTTTGGTCAAACAGGAGGAACAATATCACCACAGATGTTGGAAGCACAGATAGGGATTGGTAGTTGAACCAAAAATGTGTTTTCATGCATCTATAGTTTATTTTCCTCTCTATTTCTTTATTATCATTTAATGAGTATAACGAACATAGAAAAGCGGATTAGGGGGAGGAAACATCACTAACGTATCAACATGTTGTAGGGAAAAAGTGACCAGATCGAAAACAGATGTTTCAATGCAAGAAAATATATATACCAATATTACAGGAGAAGAGCATTCAGACAATACCAACTTGTATGACACAATGAAGAAAGTAGGAAGAGCACAGTAAAATGGCTCAGATTATGTGTGTGCACTCATTCCATATGCAGTTGGCAACCCTAGATTATTATTTTCACAATAAGTGTTGCCCTTAGAGGCACTGTGCTTGGCACACCTGCTTCTCTGTAAGGCACAAGGGCTGTTCCATGGACACACAGTACAGTTAACAGTTGAAAGAGTTAACAAAGCAGGATGTGAAGGGAAGGAAGGACAATAGCACAAGATGGATGACCTGGCCACAGATTGAAATAGAATGACTAAACATTTGGAACAACACATGGGTGACAGGGCAGGCTGTATTTAAAGCAGAAGGGCTGACAGGATACACTGAAGAAGTAGTAAGGAATATTAACAAATATTGTAAAAACATCTGGAATTCTCATGTGAAAAGTTTGACAAGTTTGCAACATCATGACCAGTCTGTTAAGGCGCAGATATTCCTCCTGTTTCAGAGGTAAAGGAACAATACCAGTGGACTAGAGCACAAACTGCAATCGAATAATTCAGGTGCCAGCTCTACAAGAAGGGACCGCCACAATAATTAACCTGTTCTGGATGTGTGGATACAAAGCTTATTTCCAACTAACAGCATCCTGGAAACCAAAATGTATGTACATTGATCACTTTTCATTCTACCGTGATGTTGATTCCCGAAAACCACCTTACTTTTCCTAAAAAAAGAAAATGAGAAACCCCCGCACCACCTCACCCACCACAGCCGATAAAGACATTAATATTGTCCCAGAAGCAAAGAAGCAGTTACTTTTCCCAGGGAGTTGAAGATGCCGTAAGCAAAATTCTCACCCAATACATGTTATTCTCAAGGTTTTTTCACATCATACATAGTCCCTGGTATGTAGGCCACGACAAAATGCCAAATAGCTTCAACTAGTGCGGTTGGACATGGTCCGGCCCACAAATGCTACTGAGCATGACCTCAATGACATCCGAGAGGAGTACAGGTCACTGAGAATAATGACACTACAAACCAATGTAGAGATATGTAGGGCTAACCAGATGTCTTGTGTGCTTAGATAAGATTTGGTTTCTTGTTATAGTGTTTAATCTTTTTGATTAAATGATTGCTGGGTCGCTGCATAGTTCTAGGGTTCAAGAGGGAATGGCTAACCTCTTAATTACATGTATGGAACATTGGGTGAACACCAAACATGAGCCCACTGTTGTTGCTAGAAATTAATATTCAGCCAAACATTCAATGTTAATGCAGTGTTTTTGTGCTAACAATTCTACATTGCCAAGTCAAGCCTAACCAAGCCACCAACTGTTTCAACCTTATGCAGTCTTTTTCAAGGCTCAACATTGGCTTAGGTATATGTACACACATTTTTCAAACATTACTAGTGCTACCATCCGTCAGTCCACCAAATAAATTAATACAACATAAAAACATGTTTACAACAGAGACATTTCAGAAATCAGGGGAGACATAACAGGGGAGATGCAGACAATCCATTATAGATATCAGTCAATCAAAACCAAAAGCAAATCTGTCATACCGTTATTTACATAATCAAAATTGAAGATAACATATAATAGAAAAAGAAATAAGAAACAAAATAGAAAAACAGATAAAAAGGGAATACATGAGTGTGCTGGTTAATTCCCACAGATCATCACAATGTGCCTTAAGTAAAGGTACAGGGCATGGATGACCTTTGCTATTGGTCTATAGTAATGTGGCAGAGTGCGGTCTCCCTTTTTATGGATGGGCACGATGATTGAGGTTTTCCAGGATGCTGGAATTTCGCGCAAAGCAATGATCTGCTGGAAAAGGCTATTTAAATTTTTGTCCATGCAGTGGATTATTTTTTAACATAAAATTAGAGAGGCCGCCTGGGCCCGTGGCTCTGGAGACACTAAGGGGGTAATTCATAGGATTCGGCGCACAAGTGGCACATGAGGCTGGCAGCCGCGTGCGCCAAAACCCATTTCAGTGCACATGGGATTCATGGATTTTAACATCCATAACCAGCCGTGGCGCAGAGTGGCGCAGCGACCCTGAAGCAGCACCAGTTACGCCCCCAACCCCGCCCGTGCGCCATGAACAGCGCACAAATCCAGTACATGGCGCAAAGGCCAGTGGACCAGCATACAGTCCCCAACCACGAAAATGCATGTAAATACACGTACCCCGCTTGCACGCGATAGGCCCTGTGCGAGCGGGGTACGTGTATTTGTGGGTTACGTGGGGAGTTTTACATGCGATAGGCCCTTGTGCGAGCGCGGTACGTGTATTTGTTGGGAACGCAGGGAGTTTCACATGCGATAGGCCCTGTGTGAGTGGGATACGTGTGTTTGTGGGGTATGTGGGGAGTTTCACACGTGATAGGCCCTGTGTAAGCGGGGTACGTGTATTTGTGGGGTACGCGGGGAGTTTCACACGAGATAGGCCCTGTGCTAGCAGGTTACGTGTATTCTGAGGGGTGTGCAGGGAGTTTTACACGTGATTTATTTTGCTAGCGTGAGAGGGGTACGTGTATACTGAGGGGTGCGTGGGAAGACCTACACGCGATTTCGCTAGGGCGAGAGGGGTATGTGTATTCGGAGGGGTGCGTGGGGAGTTTTGCACGAGATTTCGCTAGCGCGAGAGGTGTATGTGTATTCTGAGGGGTGCGTGGGGAGTTTTACATGCAATTTGGCATTGTGTGCCCTCCCGGGTGTGAGGTTCCCTCCGCCCCATGCCCTTCAGACAGCCCACACCACAGGGGACTACCCTACAACCCTCACCATGCCCTGCAGTCAGCCCACATGGCACCATGCACTTGTGAGCACACTTATGAGCCCCGACTCATGCCCCCCAACCATCCACCCACCCCTAGTGACGGACACCTGCCAGCAGGCCCTGACTCATGTCCCCCTGCACCCCCACCCACCCAGCATTGATGGGCACGTGCCAGTAAGCCCCGACTCATGACCCCATGCACCCCCACCCACCCAGCATTGACGGGCACCTGCCAGCAGGCCCCGACTCGCGTCCCCCTGCACCCCCACCCACCAGCATTGACGGGCACCTGCCTTCAGGCCCCGACTCATGTCCCCCTCCTTATGGCCACCCAAATCCCACCCCATGTCACCCCACGCCACCCCAGTCCAAACACCCAACCAAGTATTCCATCCACCCCACATTGAAATCCCCATTACATGATACATCCCAAATGGCAAGTATGTACATGAATACATGCCCGTCTCACACACACACAAAGGGTGCAAGTGAATGAGAAAACCCACATTGTGACATGCATGGAACCCATTAGAGAATACCACACAAATGAAGTATGAAACCAAAATGTATTAAAAATAAAACCAAGGGAATGAAAGAAAATCACACAATAATAGAAATAATAAACAAAAGGCTGCATGTCCAAAATAAATGAAATAAAATATATGAATGCTGCATCAAAATAAATCCAAATGAAAATGTCTCCAAAGGGTTCGTCCATCAAAAAAAATCCAAATGAAAAAATAAATCCACTGCTTCATGGTAAAAAATGAAAAAAATGAAGTCCAATCCAGTCTTCAACTATATACAATTTCCAAATCCAGGGTCCATGAGGCCAACAATCCAAATGAAACCTACAAAAAACCCTACCTAATAAACAACTATATACAAAAAGGTGGGGCATAGTCAATGCGCCCCAAATGAAATAAAAATATAAAGGAAACCTAACACGAATTAACTATATACAATGGCGGCAGGCAAGTCCTACGGTTCACTTGTTGATTTCCCGGGCCAAGGCATCATTGAACTCCTGTTCTATGTCCTGGAAGCGGGCCTGTTCCATGGCCTGAGTTTTCGCAGGGATTACGCCATGTCCACCTCCAACTCCCTGCCTGTGACTTGTGCCTGACAGAGGAGGTGTCTGATGGAGTTCATATAGTACATTTTGTTATAGTGTAGGCTTTGCTATTTACACACATCCATTTCTGCTTTTGGGATGTGTTTGCATATCAAGGCCACTGGATTCATGCCAGGTTCTCATTTGTGTGTGACTTCACTCATTTGTGTCTGCTTCATGTGTTGGCTGTGTATGTGATGTCTATGTGTGTGTGTGTTTCATGTGCTTCTGACATGTGTACTAATGTTCATCTTTTCTCCCCTTTCCAGATGATGACGCAATGGAGCCAGAAGATGGTGTTGTCATGCCAGACACAGGGATGCTATCACACCAGCAATTCAGCACAAGTGGGGGTCGTGGGGTGGTAGGCCACGAGAACCCACTTGTGTTCCAGACCATCTTGTCTAGGGCTGGCAATGAGTCTAGTTCGGATGATCACTCTGACGACAATGTAGAGTTGGATGTTCATCGGGTCCATTTGTCAGGGGTGAGTGATTCTGATGTGGACGCTCCTCTGTCCGCGACACCTGCACTGAGGGGCCACACGGTGGTGGCACCTCTGCCTGTGGTGGATCGGGACACAGGGTCAACCTCCACTCAAGTTGCTGATGTGCCTGGGGCATCAGATCGATGGAGGAATGTAGTCCAGCAGCTGCGGGCGGTGCCAATCCAACAAGGACCTCGGCTCCTTGGGCCCAGCAGGTGTCAAGCCCAGCAACTCAGTGGCCGCGCGCCACTGGGATATACTGAGTGGGAGCAAGCCATGGTTGCCAATTCAGAACAAGGGGCAGCAATTGATAACATCACTGAGAGCATGGAGCGTGTGGCCCAATCCATGCTACCCCCTGCTAGGCAGGTGGAACTCCAGCAGCGGGCGGCACAGTCCACGGCCCGCTCGCTCAGGCTGGGCATGGCGGCCTCAGAAAGGGCACGCCAGGCTGAAATGGTGTCTTTGCGTCAAGCAATTGCTGCTCATGCACAGACACACATGGAGGCCATGAGGGTTGAGTATGATTCCCTCAAATCTACTCTGGGTGTGCTCTTGATGTCCCAGAGGAAGAGGTCAGAGGAGAGGTTGGAGCAGCTAGAGAGTACCATCTCGGCTGAGCAACATGCTTGCCGGGAGGTATGCCAGTTGTCCGCCAGACCATGCAGCAAGAACTCTGTGTTACCCGTGCTACCTTGCAAGAGGAAGCACACGTATCATGTGAGGTTCTTCATGCTGACCTACGTGTCATCCCCGACAGAACCAGGCTCACCCATCCTGCACACTTGCTGCTGACGAGCCTAGGCGTGGTCAGGGTACTGTGCCACATCAACCTTTTCAGCCAGAGGCTGATTTGGACGATGAGCCATCTCCCACACAGCTCGAGCTGTGCAGGCGCTGAGCCCATGGAGGATTTTTCTTTTCTCATCATCATCGCATGTGGGTGTTCAGGTAAACCCTGTACCTCCCCCCTCCTCGGTGCCTTTCCCCCGGGGTTGTATGTGGCCATTTATGATTTTTCTTCTTAGTTTAGTTAGTTAATATGGTTTTTGATAGTTAGTTTAATTAGGAAATGTAGGTTTTTTATAGTTAGTTTAATTAGTTAATATAGTTTAAAATTGCTTGTCTATTGTGCATTCATGTGACAGTGTGGTGCTTGGTGGCTTTTGAAAGCATCCACTGTCTGTTCCAGCTGGGCCCTTCAAGCTTGTGTTTGCAGGTTGAAGTCCTGACTCACATAAGACACTCCTGCTTCCCTTATCCATGGGCTCGCAAGGATGTTTCGGTGTAACAAACATTTACACAAGGGCTTTGGACTGTCATATCTGTGGCCTGTCTGCTGTTGTACTACTTGTGTTACCACCCCTAGTGGGGTTTGTGGGGGTTTTATCCATGGCATGTCTGTAATTAATTTGGGTGGGTTCATGATTGATGTGTCCATTAATTGATCTATATTGTGATGTATGTTTTTTTCTTTGCTGTATATATGCTTGATGCACTTCATGCTGTAGACCGTAGCCTGCACCCTTTGCCTGTCAAAGTCACACTGATGTATTGAGTGCATGTCCCTACTGACACACACGGTTTCACAATGCTCCACCACACGTACAACCACCCTTCCATGCCGACGGGTGCACACATATTGCCTTCTCGGGCACGCTGTGTCCCTGCAGCGCATGATCAATTACCATTTGGGGATCCTGAACATGCATCAATAGATTATTTTTTTACTTTGTCCTTTTCATGTGATGCTCAAGGTGTATCCCCAACACAATGGATGCTCACTGTGCTGTGTCCTGAGCAGTGTGTAGCAGGAGAGACACACAGCACACGGGTTGGGAAGTAGCGATTTTGCCTTGCCTAATGTGCATGTTAACAGGCATTCAGTGATGTGTTGGAGCTACCACTTGTGGAAGGCATTTGTGTATGACCTGGTATGTGTGGGAGGTTGTTGGTCAGTCATTTCATCTGATTCCGTGTCAGGTGTCATTGTCTCGGGGCACTTTCCATTTCTCACATGTCACTCCGTATCTTGTTGGTCATGTGTTTGGCTTTTGCTGTTGCATGCCATGACCTGGTGTGGCAGACAAGGGTGATGTGGTTTGGGAGGGTTTGGGTGACATATCAGGGATTGTCATGGCTTGTTTTGTTGGGAGGGGGGGTGATACACATCTTGCATGTGTTCCTTTTGATCACACAGGATTGGTTATGTTTAAGTGGCTAGGGATGCACACAATGTAGCACTTCCATGGAAACATCCTCAGGGTGGTAAGGTTGTGACAGTTGACTGTCTCTTTGTCATCATTGGTTGTGACCTGGTATGTGCCAGGCCTGTGTGCACTCCGCAGGGGTGGGAGTTTAGGTGAAAAATGTGGCCACAAGCTGGACCCGGGCTGCCTTGCCACTTGCCCTTTCCCCTCCCATGGGCAGCGCCTGTGCGTGTGGTTGGGGATATGGGGGCACCACCATGTCCACCAGTACGCCCTGCCATGTTGCAACATTGTGCAGGACATATGCTGCCACAATGATCCTGCACACTACTGGGGGTGCATATAGTAGCTGGCCGCCAGAGCGGTCAAGGGAGCGGAAGCGTGACTTGAGCACTCCGAATGTGTGCTCCACTATGCCCCTGGTTGCAATATGGGCAGCGTTGCATCTTACCTGGGGTGGTGTGGTGGGGTTCCGGATTGGCGTCATCATGTGGTTGCTCAGAGGGTAGGCACTGTCTCCTGGGGAGGTGATAATGGTTGTGATTAGTTGGGTTTGTGTATTTGTCTGTGTGTGACATGCATGCATGTGCACAGGCATTTGTACTCACCTAGGAGTCATGTGTCGCCATGCTTCCCAGCTTCCAGGGCCCGGCTCAGGGCGGACATTCTGTATATGAAACTGTCATGGGTTGAGCCAGGGTAGTTTGCATAGATAGAGGTGATGATTCCCTTTGCATCGCATACAACCTGCACGTTGATGGAATGCCAGTGCTTGCGGTTTCGTTAGATGTGCTCAGTTGCCCTAGGTGGACGTAGGGCCACATGGCACCAAGCACTTTTGGGAAGTGTGCCACCCTGTAGAAGTCCTGGACCAAGGCCTGCCTTTCTGCGGGTGTTCTGCGCATGTATATGTGCCTGCGGACTGAGGGGCGCGCAGTCATGATTGCCAACACCTGGTGTAGGCAGCGTGACTGCGTGAGCTGTGAGACCCCCCCACCCCACTATTGCAGTTGTCTGCTGAAATGACCCAGTGGCCAAAAAATGCAGGACATTGAGCATCTTCTCCAAAGGGCGGGTGATGTAAGTTCATCTTCCCACTCCCTGACCAGGTCTAGGATGATATGAGGTGGGAACCTATACCTGCCATAGACCTGGTCGTCAGGCATCACAAAAAGGCTGGTCCGGGCAAAAAAATGCGGGGCCTGGCTATTATCCTCCTCCTGCAGTGTCCCACGATCAGTGCTGCGACAAATGGGGCATTCATCGTAGCTGTGTATACGTGTTTGTTGTTGCATGCACTTTATACTGTGCGCGGGGACGCTTCCGCCTGCCTTCGTGTGGTGGATGTGTTGACGCCTGTGCGCGTCTTTTAGCGTGTGCGATTGTCCCGTATTCGATTCCATGAATATGTGTTGTACGGGTGCGTGTGGGAGTTCTGTGTATTTCCCTGCAGTACTTCCCCAGTTACTCCTTCTTTTTCACACGTTGTTCCCCATTCGCGTGTTACGCCCCTTGTCCCACCCCCTTTTTAGTGTGTGTGCTCACGGTGTTTGGGATGTTGCTTTGACGTGTGCGCTCGTGCGCGCCACGCTCGGATTTGGCACACATCCCGCTGTAAACACGCGCAGGCCCTTCCATGAATTGCACGCGTGCGCGTGCGCTTGCTTTTTTACGCTTGCGCCGGCTTGCGGCTAGATTTTCGGCACACATTTGTTCCATGAATCGGCCCATAAGTTTCATAATGTATTCCTATAGGATAGCCGGTGTGCAATCTAAAGTACATTTTTGTTGATTATCTGGCATGTGGACCGAGTTTGGGAAGTTCACATCTGCATATAAATTTGAATAGTGGAGAATCCACTGAGCTTCTGTAACATTATGGGATTGCATAATGTGTTGCTGCTTTTGCGCACATTGATTGAATACAGTGCGGATCTCAGCAGAATTTTTATTCACTATTAATCTTAGCATATACTCATTGTCATATTGTAGGATAAGTGCTCGATGTTGTCGGAGGCAGTCATGATATTTGCATTTAGCCGTTTTCAGTTTGTCAAATTTGGATGGGTTGGTCGATAATAAAATGACCTTTTTTCGCGCTGGTATTGTGTTTTTCATGTTTTAACTACAGGATTGAAAGATAGAGGGTGCACTCACCGCAATCCACCAGCAGCATGTGTTGAATTTCTGAATGGAATCAGTAAGTTTACATATGGTGCTGGTGTTGATGCTTTGCAAATGCTATTAGATTAACTTCGGGCCCGCGGAAATGGGTTTTTGCATTATTGACTATTAAGTCTTGTGATTGGTAAAATGTATTGGAACTTACACAGGTCCAATCAAAGGTCAATACCAACAAATTGTGGTCACTATATGATTGCGTGATCACTTCAAATGAGTTAATTAGGTCATTTAAATTGGAGTGAATGAACATATACTCAATAATACTACTCACGGTTTCCGTGTGCCATGTAGGCTGAGGTGGAATAGCCCCTGAGTGGGCACCATTTACCATGTGGAAATGTCTTTCTAACATGAAGGCGGACCAACAAGTAACTTTTAGATTGTTAAGTCTGCCTTTTGGATGGATACAATCAAGGTTGAGGTCACCCATTATGATGGTATCTGTAATATCAGGAGTGATCATGACAAGATCCAGAAGTCTTGTTAGCCCTGAGTAAAACACTTCATCTATTATACAAGCAGGGTTGCGATAAAGATTGATTAAGGCGATAGTATATGGTTGACACACAATTTTGACAAGCTGGATGTAATTTGTGACAGCATCCCATTGCAAAACTGAGAGACCCTTGTTCATATTTACTTCCACCTGAAGACCTGGAGAGGGCCTACCTTTATCTCCAGCAATGGCTGGCAAAAGAGCAATTTCATAATTGTTCCAAGCTGGCATAGTTGTTAGCCACATTTCCTGTAATGCTATAACATCATATTGAGTTGCAAATTTACTAATAGATGTTTGGAGATGGGAGTGTCCACGGGTATTCCAGCTTGCAATGGCAAAACAATGGGAATGAGTAACTGCTGATGGTTATGACATTATGGGCTTTACTGAATTTGTTAAGAACATATTTGCAGATCCCTTATAGGTGTTTGCAGGCATGTATGTTAGCTCATTTCTGTCTACGGTCATACGACTTGGATCTTGTGCCACCAAAAAATCCATACTAAAAAGCTCCATTTTTGCTTTCCAGATTGTTCAATGTCTCGAGAGCAGATGTCTTCGAATTCCACTACTTCTGAGAAAATGTTAAGGACACTACACTACTTCAAATCATAAGTTTTGAAAGGGGCCTCTCGACATTTCAAGATTAAAGAGTGGCAATTGGGGTTGTTCATGGAGCAGTGCTTTACTGAAGCCCCAAGCACATTCTGTGATTTGAAGTTCGGAGGTGCATTTTCAGAGCTTGCACAAGGAAGATTTGAGATCTGAGGATTCGGCAGGAGAGAACTACCTGATCGCTCATTAGGCAGTGAGTGTTGTAATGTGGACAAGTTTGTTTTGTTCGCATAAGGTATGAGCCATTGATGTAAGTTCAAATCAACTTTGGAAAGTACAGATATCGGAGGTTCTGAAATTGGTTGGCTCCGTTGGAGTAAATAGGTGTCAACTGCTCTTCGTAGTTGGTCAAGAGTAGTGTCAGAAATCTCATTTGTATTCATCAGTGGGCGAGCTACAAGTCTGATTTATTGTTGATCTAATAAGTTTGGGGCCTGAGTCTGTGAAAGGAAGGGCCGTTTTTCAGATTGATCAAGCTCCCGAATTAGTGCCTCAAGAGGTGGCTATGCAGGGGGGGAGATGATTGGTATTGCAATATCACTTGAAAGAGCCCGGGGAGGTAGAGGTAACTCGCCTATATTAGCAGTCACTGGAATCGCTTGCGGCACCAAAGGGTTGTCAGACACAGCGTTTGGGGCTGAATTTTCCGAAGTCTTTTCTTTTTGTATGTTCGGTCTTGAAGGTTGAAAGAAGGACTTAACCGATTTTTTTACAAACTTGTGCTTGTTTTTTCTTTTTTTTAGGGTGGGGATTGCCTGCTTTTCCTGTGGGGGCTATTGTTGACGCTTTTTCGGTGGGAGCAGATGAAGGGGGCGAGATGGAGACAACAGCCTCAGTGAGATTCGATATGTTAGGGATGCTTATCCAAGAGTCATGGCCCGGCGAGGTACGAGAAATTGCCTCGCCTTCCACTTCTGCAGTAATGATGTCTTTAAACTGAGGTAGGACCGCAACCTGGGGCAGTTGTTGAGGTATAAGAGAGCCTATAGTGATGATTGAGGCATTATTCAAGGGGGCCTGCCCTTCTGAAATATCCCGATTTGGACCAAGGCTTGTGCATAAAGGTTGTCATTTTGTCCAAGATAAGATTTGATCAATTTGGATAGCTTGTTTATGAACAGTAGCGTCAAGTCCCTCAAATAGCTTAAAAGGTTCAGCAGTGTCACATTCATTGCCGTAAGAGCTGCATCAATCATAGGGAGCGTGGGTTGATGGGGAGGGGTAGGAGTGATCGCCACGGGAGCCTGCGGTCTTCCGGAAAGGGGGTAGACAAAAGAAACAGAGGGGGGTTTTGTTACAGGGGTTAAACCTTTAGAATTGTTTTGAATGCGTTGCGAGTCAATAAACATTGAAGTTGGAGACTTGCATTGGCCTGTGTAGATAGAAAGGTCAGGCTCTGAATCACAAGGTGATGACTGGTGGTCTGGTTGGGGCATGGGGACAGGCAATGTGGGTGAAAGCCGTGGCAGTGGGGTATGAAGCATCGTTAGGTCTGAAAGGGGCCACGCATGGCTCGTGGTTAAGCTTTGCAAATGGGCCTGTTGCTTGCTTGTTGGTAACGCTGAATTCACAGGCGTTAGTACCATTGATTTATAAGAGGCACATGTTGCACGTCTCAAGGGAGTTATTACATCATTTGATATAGGGGTTTGAGACACTTGCGAAGTTTGAGGCATACCTGTTTTTAAAGTGTACGCCATGGTGATGTTACCACTATAAGGCTCACAAGAAGCAACAAAGTAATAAGCAAAAGAAAAAGAAAAAAAAGGAAAAGGACTATTAAGGCCACTGGCTGCACAGCTAAGCAGCCAAGCAGTACTTAACCAATACTTGCTCCAAGTGACTTTTGTCCATATGTGTTAGAATAGGCACCTTTACCAACTAACATGCAACTCGCATACAATATCCAAGGACCTGAAAAAAAAAAGGTTGATGTGTGTCAATACAAGTCAATGCAAGTTTTATGCTTTCATGCTTTTCTGCTTAGTGCAGACAGGTAAAATCAAAAATCTAAAATCACGTTATAATAGTAATTGCAATACAGTATAATTATGTTCAGAAATCCATCACTTGCCCAAAAAGCAAGACCATGCCACTGCTTGCGCTCATCCACTCACCACTCAGCCAAACAGTTCAACAGTTCACTTTGAACTCACTTGGAAGCGTGCGCCGGAAGTGCTGCCTCTGTAGTGTATGAGCGTTTCCTGAAGTCTAGGGGGCGGGGCTTAGGACGCACACACAGGGTCTAAAAAAAACAGAAAGGAGGGACAGGGTGAGGGGCATGGAATAAGCCATCAAAAAAAGGAAATGCTGCCGTTCAATGTGCACGGACAAGCTCTGCCCAGCCCATATATTTCTGCCCAGCCCAACCCAGCCCACTTCAGCACTATAAAGTGTTCGTAATAGAACATTGAAACAAAACAAAGTCAATTACTCTGGGAACCGTAGTTTGTTGAACAGGTTCCACACCAGCGTTTCGCTTCTGCAGTGGAAAGTGTGCTTTCTCTTGCGCATGGGACGGTAGAAGCAAATGCAGGTACAGCAGAGCCAACTCCTTCAGCGCCACTCGCCACAATTCAAAAGTTCACTTAGAACTCACTTGGAAGCGTGCGCCGGAAGCGCTGCCTCTGTAGTATATGAGCGTTTCTTGGAGTCTAGGGGGCGGGGTTTAGGACGCACACACAGGGTTCTGGGAACCGTAGTTTGTTGAACAGGCCCCACACCAGCGTTTCGCTTCTGCAGTGGAAAGCATGCTTCCTCTTGCGCATGGGACGGTAGAAGCAAATGCAGGTACAGCAGAGCCAACTCCTTCAGCGCCACTCGCCACAGTTCAACAGTTCACTTCAAACTCACTTGGAAGCCCGCCACACAATTTACAATCTGTTCAGAGCGTGTTTGGTCTCTACCCTCTCACCGGCCACAAGACACGAGACACACTGCTCGCAACACCATTACCAGATCATCCTCCTTTGACAGCACAACCAATATGTATAGAGACATATGTACTCCATCATGCCAGCTGTTGTGCAGCAATCGTCACTCAATAGCTGATTTCAAAATGACCTGCTGCATGCTTCACCTTTGTCTATGAACTCACACATTTGCCATACGACAATCCTACACAAGGCATCCACAGTAAAAGACACATGAGAACTACTTCAATTACGCCCGTTCTCACTGGCTCCAATAAAGGTTTCATTTGTGTTGTTTACCAGGCACACTTACATCATAAGCAGCAACAGAAACACGCAATTATTCACAAGCGAGTCTGTGGAGAGTCCCACTGCCCATCCCACCACATTAGAAACAAATGCCAACATCACCTTAGGGCAAACAAAACCATTGTATGCACTACACAATGCACATTCCATCTACTGGCTCCCTGCTACCATTATTCCTGGGCACTTCTTCCATGTCCCTGTACATAATTAAATGGGTGGGTCCACCTCTGCCACAGTTATCATAGCATGTACAATAGAAGATGATATTATAAGATGATGTTCAACCTTACTCATCCAATGGGGGGACAGCCACACCCCCTACACTCCCTACACCAATAGATGGATGACAAGTGCATGTGCCCCAACAATTGTCCAGTGTCTGTGCACGTCTAAGACAATACAGGCATGCATCATAGGAGGTACATGGCGTAATTTGTCTCAGGGTTGATTCTATCCTCGGTGACAGATGCTGTGCAGGGCATACACATTGGCTGTGCCACATTGGTCACCTTCAAAACCTACAGGCAAGTAACAATGGATGGCCACATAAGCCGATGCATGTCACAGGTAATACTTAAATCGTAAAGGTCATCTGGCAGGCAGGTTGCAATGTTCTTTCATCTCTAAAACCCAGGACATCCTGTCCACCCTCTCGCCCACTCCTCCTCCTCCCTCTACTCTCGCCTCTACCTCCAGCCCCCCTGTGGCCACCTCTCCTCCCTCCTTCTCTTACTTTCCTCTGTTCTCCCCTGACAAGCTTACTAGACAAGTCCGATCTATGAGTGACTCGTCAAAAGAGGTTCTTCCCTGTTCTTCCAAAACCATCAAGGACACCATTGACAGCATCACTCCTGCTCTGGCTGACTTCTGCAAACACTCATTCGCTACTGGAGCCTTCCCTCCTGAAGCACTATTTTGTGCACCCTCTTCTCAGAAAACTCTCAGCCAACCCCTCCTGCCCGGGTAACTATCGCCCGATCTCTATCACTCCTTTATTGGGCAAACTCCTGGAAAAGCTGGTCATCTCCCAGCTTAATCTTCACTCTGAATCTGTTGGTAGTCTCCATGACCATCAGTCTGGCTTCAGAGCAGCCAGAAGCATGGAATCTGCACTCCTGAACATCCGTTAAGACCTGATCTCTAACCTTGATTGTAATATCCCCTCTGTCCTCATCTTACTCGATCTCTCTTCTGCCTTTGACACAGTCAATGATGCCATGTGCTCAATCATCTCAGTGATAACATGGGCATCCCAATCAGGCCCTGGCCTGTCTGACATTGATCCTCTCTGATCGACCCTCCCAGGTCCAACTTGGGTCCTTCCTTTCTCGCTCTCTACCTGTGGTGTTCCCCAGGTGTCTAACCTCTCTCCTTGGATGTTAAACCAATAACTGGCACCTCTTGCCCACTGCATTGCTGCTTTCTGCTCCAACTTTCAGTGCTATGTGGATGCCACCTCTTCTCCTTCTCTCATCTCTGACTGTCTGCTATCCAGGAGTGGTGTGCTGCCAACAATCTCTGCCTTAATGCCAGTAAGACAGAGATTCTCCTTATCGGCACACCTGCACCCTCCTTTCCTGTCACTCTCTGGCTGGCCTCCCTTGGCCATCTTCCTGCTCTCACCTGTGAGGCTAGAACTTCAGGGTCATCTTGAACTCCACGCTCCTCTTTTCTCCTCACACCTCTGACATATCTAAGAAGTCAAACTACCAACTGCACCTCCTCAGAGGTATTCTTCCTTTCCTCTTCTTTCTGCAGAAGCTCACTGTCTCTAGAGCTCTGGATATCTATAGGCTGGACTACTGCAACAGCCTCTTTCTAAATCTGCCTGCTTCTACTCTCCACCCTTTGCAACTCATCCAGAACAGGACTGCAAGACTTGTCCTTGGCCTCAGGCACAGGGATCATATCTCTCCAGCACTGAAATCTCTGCCTTAGCTCAGAGTGGCTGCAAGGATTAAGTTCAAGACCCTCGGCATTGTCCACAAGACCTTCTGGGGCCTCAATACCTCCAACTCTCTCTTCGTAAATAACTTCCTAATCAAGCTCTTCGCTCCTCCGCCTCCAACTCTAACTCCCTCAGCGTCAGTCCCTTCTCCAAGCAACACGTTGGTGGTAGATATCTTTCTTTGGCTGGGGCCTCCCTCTGGGACAGCCTCCCTGCCTCTCTGAAACTTGAGGAGAACCATCATCAGTTCTGGAAGCACCTCAAGACCTTTCTATTTGCTTCTAACCTCTCTCTTCCTCTCCCCTGCTGATTTGCTGTCTGATACTGCACTGGTCACCTGGCTAACCTCTGATTTCAGGCCCATATCCCTGCCTGCCCAATTGCACACCCACACTGCCTCCTGACAACCCTTGCACTTGGGTCTGTATCTGTAAACCTACAGTCCCCTATCTGCCCTTTTGGGAACCTGCTGTCTGCACTTACCATTGCACCTGCCACCTGCTGGCCACACTTCTTGTTATTGTTTTATCCCATCTACAGCTCTGCCCTTTCCCCAGGCATCTTTGCCTTCCCCCTCCTCTGCACTTGCACGATCTCAATGTCACTTGGCCTAGTAAGATCATTGTCTCTGCCCTCCCTCTATTCCCCCTTCCTTGAAACACTTGCGTATAGGCGTGTTACAAATGCCATATCATATCATATCTTAGTGAGCAACTATTTCCCACTCCCGGGGACAACCACATACTCTCAAATGGACATCCCACAGAGAGTTCTGAGGTACCCAATCCCATCAGTAACCCTCAACCCTGTAGAGGAACCTGAGGTGGGAGTGAAGATAGGATACAAAATGTTCACTTTTATGGTGGACACAGCGGCCACCAAATCCTGTAAAGGGAGAGGAGGTTTACGCTGATCAGAAAAACACATGGGCATGCAGGGATTCACTGTGGCTGGTCTCACAATTCCATTCACTGAAGAATTACCCATCATTGTGGGGAGAAGGAAGTGTTAGCACCTTTACTATATTGTACAGACTCCCAGGTTAATCATCTGGGAAGAGATTTAGTGAGCAAATTGAATATCACCATTTCATTCACTGACAAGGGAATAGTGTGTGCTGCACCAGGCATACATTACATGATAGTAGCTTCAGTGCTTCAAGCACATTGTAGCAACAACACTGTGGGAGGAATACCTTTACATGAACACATGTTTACTTCTGAAGTAGCTGTCTTGATACGAAGGCTGCCAGGAAAACAAACCATGATATTTTGCCTACCTGCTGAGTTCTTATTCAGAACAGCCGTCCCACAAGATAAAGCAACAGGTACAATGTGTAGTCTTGATATAGATGCAGTGATCACTAGGAAAGATACTGTGGTACTTACAGGCACTGATGAGGAAGGGGAAGAATGACGAACTGTCTTGTGTATAGTTCCCACAATGCTTTCGAGAGAAGTGTCGGATGAGCAGCTGTTTGCAGACATGGAGGAGGAAGGAGAGATAGTGTTTGAAATGTGCATCCCATGCCATATGACCATACAGCACATACTGCATTGGTTACACCTTCATCACCATCATTGTTGTACGAAGACATAGCAGAGGTACCCAGTCATGTATAGAGCAACAACCCTTATGATGCATGGCTACTAAAACGCATAGCCGCAGTGAAAATCAAACTTAAGCCAGGTGCAATACTTCCCTGGGTGAAGCAGTACCCGCTATCGAGAGTGGCTGATGCAGGAATTTAGGACACAATAATCGCTCTGATTGAGCAAGGTATCATAGTACCATCCACCACTCCACGTAACACAGCCATTTACCCTATCAAAAAAGCAAAGGGGTTTTCTTGGAGGTTCTTAAAAGATTTCCACCCTTTGAATGAAATAGTGGAAGCAGAATTCCCAGAAGGGCCAAATGCAGCAACACTTTTGTGTAACATACCCACAGATGCAACCCATTTTACAATGATTGATCTCACAAAATGCATTTTCACAGTGCAATTGCAGCTAGACTCCCAGTATTTCACAGTGTTTACCTGCCATGGGAAAATATTTCAAAATCCTTGTTTAGCTCAGGGGTACTGTGAATTCCCAGGCATCTTTGATAACGTGCTTCAGGTGGATCTAGCAAACATACAATGAGCAAGCACTGTAATCCAATATGTAGATGTTCTTTTAGTGTACAGCCCAACAGTAGAACAGTGCAGGAAAGAACCCATTCAGCTCCTTAAAATACTCGCAGACAAGGGTTACAAGGTGGACAAAGAGGAATAACTGTATTGCCAGATAGAGGTAGTACATTTGGGACAGATACTATCATCAGAAGCAAGATTACCCCAAGAGAACAGCAGCAGTATGCAAGACAGCCCATCTACCACATTCAAGTAAATACAATTTCTAAGGTTCTGCAATTACTGCCCATTACCAGGATATTCAATTATACCATATGTGCCAAGCCCCTATTAGAGGCATTGAAAGATGCAGAGAAGACAAAATAGTTCTCAAACAAATGGACAGATGAGATGACAGATAATTTTGAAGACCAAAAGACAGCCATCAGCAATGCCCTAGTGTTAACTACACCCGATTACAGCAAGCATTTTATCGTGTTTTTAGGGCAATTTCTAGGCATTAGACATGAGGCAGGCATTAACAGCCACAGCATTTGCCATACAGAAATCCTCAGCAATAAATAATGGGGTGTTCAGTAACATTATATGGGACACACAAAGGCTTCCATTCTAGGAAGAAACACATCCACTCTCACAATACAGAGAACATTAGGCTATGAGGTGATCTTATTAAAGCTAGCAATAACCTTTGTTAGATGTCATGTGATAAAACCAGCATGATTGATAGCCAAACCAGGGTATAGGCACAATGTAGTATACAACGGTGCAACATACAGCGGCACATCAGAAGAAAAGAACCCAAGTGAGAGAAGACCCGCTAGATACAGGGGAAGTCTGGTATGCTGACAAGTCTTCAAATAGACCAGGAAAATGTACAAAGGCACACAGGATCAGCAGTGATGAGATATATGGATGGACAGAACAAAGGGTATCATGTGATAGCACAAAAAGATTGCCTGCATATTTCTCAGCACAAGCAGCAGAATTTAGAGCACTCATTGAAGTCTTAGAGATGTCACAAGATTATGAGGTTACCATATACATAGATTTGGCGTACATGACCTCGACAGTACAATCAGGCTTATCTAGATGGCGAAGGAGCGGTTTCAAGAGATCTTAAGGATCCCCGTGCAACTGTTATCTAGAATAATTGATACCTAGAAATGCCCCAGCAAAGTGGCCATTGTAAAATGTGCCTCCCATGCCAAGGGAACAAACACAATTTCAAGAGGGAATGCAGCTGCCAAACAAGCAGCATATTTGCCATTTCAAGATACACAAGATGAACCCTTAATTATTGGTGTACAACAGGAACAACTAACAGTACCATACAGTTAATTGTCTATGACCCAAATTGTAGAACTACAGGAAGTGGCTTCACCAGGAGAAAAGGCCCAATGAAGTTAAGAGAGGGTGAGCATTATCACCCACACACCTGGTCTGGAGACAATGCATTACAGATAAATTAGGCATGCATTTGAAGTTACTTGATGTTGCCCTGGTACAGCTGCACCATCTCAATTAAACACCCAAACAGCATATTGTATCTGACATCAGTGAAGATTAGTTTATTCCAAATCTATCAGAGCATGCTGATACATGTATGGCAAACCGTCCAACAAGCAACCTGTCCCAAATAGGGCACACTTTGAAGACTCTGAAAGAAATGAAGCTCTGTCATTGGGGGCGTTCACGGAGCTCCATATTGACTGTTGATATGATTAACAGGTGTAGTTAATTTCATTATATGATCGTTCTTGCATGTCCCATTTCCTGATGGTTTGAGGCTGGTCCCACCGTCCATGCAAATGCCTAATCAGCTGCCACATTTTTGATCAGGGAAGTAGTTACAAGGTGGGGAATATGTGATGTCCTGTGGTCAGATAATGGACCTAATTTTGCAAATGAACTCTTTCAAGATTTCACTAAATTACTGACCACATAGCATAAGCTCTGTTCAGCATACCACCCACAAGCCAATGAAATTGTGGAAAGACAAAACGATGTCTTCAAAATTAAAATAGCAAAAATGTGTCATTCACTTAAGAAAAAATGGCTCTATTGTTTGCCTTTGGCACTGTCAGTTTGCACAATCAGCCAAGTAACGAGCACCATTTGAATCCTCATGGGATGGTTACAGGGCAACGGATGGATACAATAGTCCTGCTTACCTGATCAGTGCCAGATGCACACACAAGTGCAGAGATTCTGGGGGAAGGGTTTTTGGGGTACATGAGGGATATGGCAACTAATATCTCATCAGGTAACTTTGCAAGTGCACCAACCAGATGAATCAGACCTCAGCAATGAGACACACCTTCCACCGCCTCCTCTGTATCAAGGAGAGACTGTCTACAACCAAACACATAATAGAAAATGGAAAGAGACAAAGTTCAACAGTTCCAATGAAATCATCTACTCAATGCTGACAGTTGCAAAAGGACGTTGCAGCTGGATCCAGCTATAGGATATTCACAGGGACACCAGCACCAACCCTGCCTTGTATCAAGTACCAGGAGAAGAAAGCACTACCAGTTTAAGTTGGGTACATACAAAACAATATGAGAAAAACTCAGAGCTCTGAATATCCCTTTGGTCAAACAGGAGGAAGAATATCACCACAGATGTTGGAAGCACAGATAGGGATTGGTAGTTGAACCAAAAGTGTGTTTTCATGCATCTATAGTTTAATTTCCTCTCTATTTCTTTATTATCATTTAATGAGTATAACGAACATAGAAAAGCGGATTAGGGGGAGGAAACATCACTAACGTATCAACATGTTGCAGGGAAAAAGTGACCAGATCGAAAACAGATGTTTCAATGCAAGAAAATATATATACCAATATTACAGGAGAAAAGAATTCAGACAATACCAATTTATGGTATGACACAATGAATAAAGTAGGAAGAGCACAGTAAAATGGCTCATATTATGTGTGTGCACTCATTCTATATGCAGTTGGCAACCCTAGATTATTATTTTCACAATAAGTGTTGCCCTTAGAGGCACTGTGCTTGGCACACCTGCTTCTCTGTAAGGCACAAGGGCTGTTCCATGGACACACAGTACAGGTAACATTTGAAAGAGTTAACAAAGCAGGATGTGAAGGGAAGAAAGGACAATAGCATATAAGATGGATGACCTGGCCACAGATTGAAATAGAATGACTAAACATTTGGAACAACACATGGGTGACAGGGCAGGCTGTATTTAAAGCAGAAGGGCTGACAGGATACACTGAAGAAGTAATAAGGAATATTAACAAATATTGTAAAAACAAAGTTTGCAACATCATGACCAGTCTGTTAAGGTGCAGATATTCCTCCTGTTTCAGAGGTAAAGGAACAATACCAGTGGACTAGAGCACAAACTGCAATCAAATAATTCAGGTGCCAGCTCTACAAGAAGGGACCGCCACAATAATTAACCTGTTCTGGATGTGTGGATACAAAGCTTCTTTCCAACTAACAGCATCCTGGAAACCAAAATGTATGTACATTGATCACTTTTCATTCTACCGTGATGTTGATTCCCGAAAACCACCTTACTTTTTCCTAAAAAAAGAAAATGAGAAACCCCCGCACCACCTCACCCCCCACAGCCGATAAAGACATTAATATTGTCCCAGAAGCAAAGAAGCAGTTACTTTTCCCAGGGAGTTGAAGATGCCTTAAGCAAAATTCTCACCCAATACAGGTTATTCTCAAGGTTTTTTCACATCATACATAGTCCCTGGTATATAGGCCACGACAAAATGCCAAATAGCTTCAACTAGTGCGGTTGGACATGGTCCAGCCCACAAATGCTACTGAGCATGACCTCAATGACATCCGAGAGGAGTACAGGTCACTGAGAATAATGACACTACAAACCAATGTAGAGATATGTAGGGCTAACCAGATGTCTTGTGTACTTAGATAAGATTTGGTTTCTTGTTATAGTGTTTAATCTTTTTGATTACATGATTGCTGGGTCGCTGCATAGTTCTAGGGTTCAAGAGGGAATGGCTAACCTCTTAATTACATGTATGGAACATTGGGTGAACACCAAACATGAGCCCACTGTTGTTGCTAGAAATGAATATTCAGCCAAACATTCAATGTTAATGCAGTGTTTTTGTGCTAACAATTCAACATTGCCAAGCCAAGCCTAACCAAGCCACCAAATGTTTCAACCTTATGCAGTCTTTTTCAAGGCTTAACATTGGCTTAGTTATATGTACACACATTTTTCAACCATTATTAGTGCTACCATCCGTCAGTACACCAAATAAATTAATACAACATAAAAACATGTTTACAACAGAGACATTTCAGAAATATGGGGAGACATAACAGGGGAGATGCAGACAATCCATTATAGATATCAGTCAATCAAAACCAAAAGCAAATCTGTCATACCGTTATTTACATCATCAAAATTGAAGATAACATATAATAGAAAAAGAAATAAGAAACAAAATAGAAAAACAGATAAAAAGGGAATACATGAGTGTGCTGGTTAATTCCCACAGATCATCACAATGTGCCTTAAGTAAAGGTACAAGGAATGGATGTCCCTTCTCCCCAATCATATTTGCATTGGTCAAAGAACTTATGGCTGACATGGTCAGATCACGTCATGCCCACCGGGGTATTCAACTCAAAGACTAGCCATGGGGAAATATCATTATATGCTGATGATGTTCTACTATAGATCAGAGACCCCAGACAAATCTTGATCCTATCTTGCGGCATGTGATCAATATATGGGGATTCTCAGGATTCACAATCAATTACAATAAATCCGAAATATTCCCACGTATGGATATTACCAAGCACCCCAATGGTAAATTTCCCTTCCACTGGTTCCCAGAGGGAATCAAATACCTGGGGGTCAAGCCATCACTTCTGGCGGACAACTACCAGGCCATAGTAACTTATGTTGTAAACAATCTAGCAAGATGGCACACGCTTCCTATCACCATGGCAGGAAGACTATCCTTGGTGAAAATGGCCCTGGTTCCTAAAGTATTGTACATCTCCACCAATGTCCCCATTTGGCTTGGGAGGCTGTAAATTGCATGGTCTTTGTGGACAATTCCTATGGCATGGTGGGGCGGTGAGGAAAAAGTGGGCCGACGTGACTCAGCCCTAAGATAGGGGAGGGTTCGCCACCCCTGACCTCGAGCTGTATTTGCTAGCGACGCAGGCCTGATATGCCTCATACTGGTATGGAGATACCCTACTACCGCGACACGTTAAGTTGGAGAAGTTAGCAGTCGCAGATGCCAACCTCAAAACTCACAATTTGAATTATACCTATGAAGATGATTGCCCATTTTACCCAGTTGTTACCACACTACAGGCCTGGCACCAGATACTACCCCCTAACACTGAACCACACCCACATTATATAGATGGTTACCATTGTGGAAATTACCTGGACTGGAGCCCACATGGGATCCTGCACTTGCACAACACTGGAGTGAGCTGGGGTAAAGGGCAATGGTGGATCTTTTAGTGAATGGGGAGTTCATTGCGCCCCAAACCTGGCGGGGGAACACTCCAGGACTGGAGTAAGAATTTTGCAATGCTATATATTACGTGCAGCAACACAATCTAGATAGCCATGTTTTCCAGTTGAGCCCCCTGAGAGGCGGGAGATACAGTATGTTGCTAACGCATATGGTGCTCATGGCATAGTTTCCAATCTTTATAAGATAATGATAAAGAAAAGCCCTGGCCCGACAGCTGGGATCCGTGCCAAATGGGCTAGCGACTTGGCTGTGCAACTGTCTGATGCTGAATGGGGATCCAAGTCTCTACACACATGCACAGACTCCTTCAATTTTAGATCTTGATGTATACAGTACAAGCTGCTAAACAGACTGTACTATAACCCCTACATGCTCAACCAATTCACCCTAGACATGCTACAAACATGTCTTGATGCCAAGTGGTGGGAGCAGACCATATGCTCATGTTCTGGGCATGTGCCCGACTTTGCAACTTCTGGGATGAGGTGTTACAGGCACACAAGGATATTGTAGGACACTCATTGAATGGAACCCATTCTGCACATTGTTTGGTGTATGGGATAAGACTCTGCATGACTAAATTTGGCATTTGTGAGCTTCAGCTGTATTATTGCTAAAATGTGTATATTGCAACACTGGAAACAATCTTTCCCACCCTGTTTCAATATGAAGCTTATCGCACTAACCTGGACTGAAGCCTGTGAGGAATACTATTTGAGCCCTATTTGAGCCTACTGCCCCTTCCATCCCGCCCCAAAAACATTTGTTCTGAATACCAACTCTATCTATCCCGCCAGCCCCAAGACTGAACTATGAACAACCTAACCATCCACTCCGATTATCAAGACGTTAGAAGTGAAGGACTTGGCATATATGATTTCCCTACACATTGAAGCGAAACAGAGAATGTTAATTGAATGTCTGTAACTGCTTGTTGTAAAGTCCATATGCTCTGTATACTCTCATATGTTTGCCATTAAATAAAAGTTAAAAAAAGGGAATAAATGGTCAAACATGGAAGTAATCCATTTAAAATAAATAATGTTGATACATTGACACATATTATGGCGATTAACAAAAACTTACCTTCCAGGATGCCATTACCCTTGTATCAATCCACTATAAATTATTGCCTACCTACAATACTGAATGTAGAAATAAGTGGGCGTGATATGGTGTCCTCACGTGCAGACTGAATGTCACTTGTGAAACTAGTGCCGCTATACCAGACAGTGTATTTGCTACTAGTCCTTATCTCGCTGATACTTAGTTTGATAACCACCATGATATCAGTTTAGTGGTGGTGACTCACCATTTGTCATATTTTATGGGCAATTTAGATTTACCCTGTGAGATTTCATCGTAACATTAATTTTCACAACCTGTACGTTTTAGATATATGCTTTTAGATATTAAAGATTAGCCGCCACACGTTACAGATCAATTAGAGTACTCGGCGGTATAATTACACGCTGTTGATTAATTTGGTTAAAAACTGTCCTTATTTTCCTACTAGAAACAAGTTTGCTCGATGTATTTATAATCTTGAGCTGTAATGCAAATAGATGGAATCATGTTCTCTGTGAGTCAATAGGGTTTGGTGTTCATAAATGTGAAGGCTTTACACCTAACTATTTATTGGTGGTAAAATACATTGGGATTCCTGTTCATTCTGTTCCTTGTTGGGCTGTTCATGTTGGGCTTTTTAATACATCTGGCAAATTCAATATTTTTCTTTTTTTCAGCTAGGTATATGCATCTCTTAAGAGTAATGAGGCTTGCATCTGGCATTAACCATTATTAGTACCCAGCGAGAGTCAAGCAGAATGCAACACGCATTCTGATGGGCTCTCACCGGGTCCTTACCCGGCCAAGAATCCTTCGATTCTCGGCCGGGAATCCAGACACTTTGTTCTTCGCAGGGTTGCATGACCGGCCATAATTCAATTAGGAGTTTCGAAGCGGTGCCATCCACATTCCAAGCCTCGCCACGCATGAGAGGCTTCTTTCGCCCCCGTCGGGGACTCAGGTACGTTTTTTTTTTCCCTTCCCTGCCTCCTCCCTGCCCTCCCCACCCCACTTACCTTCTTGCTCCTGTGTCCCTGGCGGGTGACGATGGCAGCCTCCAGCATTGTGGAGCCATCCCAGCTCCACGTCTCCACACGGCTGGAGGCTTCAATCGTCCCCCGTTGGGGACGCAGGTACGTTTTCTTTTTCTTTCATTTTTTTTCCCTTCCCCTCCCTTCCGCCCTCCCAACCGCACTTATCTTCTTTTTTTTTTCAGGAGCGGATGCGCTGGAAATGCTTCTGTTTCCAGCGTGTCCGCTCCCGATGGCCACCATGGAAAGGGAAACCGGACTGCAGCGTTTCGGGACAAAAAAAAGCTTTTAGTGCCCCGGTCACGCAGTGTTTGCGGGCCGGTGTACTAAGAGCTATATGCCCCTCACGGCGGGGGTATTACCGACTCTAGTAATGCCCTGGGGACTTCGTTAACTGTGGGCCCCGGGGCATTACCTGAGTCGGGAATGCGCCCGCCGTGAGGGGCATATTGCTTTAATGTTTACCTTATTGGTCCTTATTGCAAGTGCCGTGTTAGTCGCACTTGGTCAAAGTCTGTATTCCATGTGCAGTTTTAAAGCCCACCATTTTGGATTCTGTGATTGTATATGTTGTGATGACATCACGCATTTCCGATGAGTGACGTCTAGGCCATTATAGCGTGTGTGTTCATGTTTTATTTACCTGTAATCGGGCATCCGGCCTGTTAGGCTCTTGTTTCCTCATAACCATGTATTGATACTCTTGACATCTCACCATATGTTAATATGCATCGTATTATATGTTTTAAAATGTGCTTGAGCTTCACCGTGTATCCAAAACCTTTCTTAATTTACAAATCATTAAGCCATACAGAGACATTCAGCATTACTACTTTGCATATATCGTACATTGTTCATTTATTAGAGATCAGAATGATATTGTAGTAATCGATCTCATTCATGTTACTATCTATGATTACATATCACTAGGTAATAGACTTATATAAACACTCTTATGTTGTTTTTATCATAGTTCATACATCCCCACTGATATTTAGATCTTTCAGCAGAGTAACACAAAAAAAACTGTGTCTGTGTATGTAAATCGTTGGAAAACGTACATTTTAGACTGACCTGTATTGAATATATTCATGTTACTATGATTACATATTGCAGGTTAATAGTTTCATATGAGCAACCTCTGGTTGTTTAATCATATGTCTTATATTCTCAATGGTCTTTACATCTATCTGCAGTTGGTGTAAAAAAATACTGTGTTTAAGTAAATCGTTTGAAGATATACGTTTGCCTCAGATATTTGTAATGTAGTGAAAAGAGGAATGATGGCTTTAAAAGGCCAGTCCAAAAAAGGTCAGTATTAATAGTATATCTTCAAATGATACAGATTGGTATGAGCCAGAGTCACTGGTTGTTAACAACACCTGCCCCTTCTAGTGCCTGGGTGCATCATAATACTTGTACACAACAAAGGAGAGGAAATGAAACTAATGACCATGATGAATAGGTGACTTCTCTATACCGTTAATAGCTCCAGTTCTAAAAAAAGGACTAGATCATGTATATAAATCATAACAAAATATATATATATATGAATGTATTTTGATTAAACATTGACACAATTGAGTAAAATATGTAATTGTTACTAACTTAAGCAACTCCAAATATTTACGCAAAACATAAGTCCAACATACAGACCATTTCAATTGTGTTGTGCCTTATGGTCGCTTACAGACCTTTTCAATTGTGTTGTGCCTTATGGTCGCTTACAGACCATTTCAATTGTGTTGTGCCTTATGGTCGCTTACAGACCTTTTCAATTGTGTTGTGCCTTAAGGTCGCTTTCAGACCATTTCAATTGTGTTGTGCCTTATGGTCGCTTACAGACCTTTACAATTGTGTTGTGCCTTAAGGTCGCTTTCAGACCATTTCAATTGTGTTGTGCCTTATGGTCGCTTACAGACCTTTTCAATTGTGTTGTGCCTTATGGTCGCTTACAGACCATTTCAATTGGGTTGTGCCTTAAGGTCGCTTACAGACCTTTTCAATTGTGTTGTGCCTTATGGTCGCTTACAGACCATTTCAATTGTGTTGTGCCTTATGGTCGCTTTCAGACCATTTCAATTGTGTTGTGCCTTATGGTCGCTTACAGACCTTTTCAATTGTAATATACCCTTTGGTAGCCCACTGACCACTTCAACGGTGCTGTGCCTTAGGGCGCATCAAATTGTATTGTGCCGTACCTGACTTGGGTCACGTCTAATCTAGGTTTACCACTGCCCTGGGTGACAGCCTGCGACTACGCTAATCTAGGGCTGCCCTGACCTTTGCATTCCAGCCATTGGGTTATCCCTATCTAGGTGCCGAGGCTTCCAGCCATACCATAGCATCCTCACCCCCTTCCATTATCTCACCAGGCCCACTCAAGCAGACCCTAACTTGTCCCTCTCAACAAGCTCATAGGGAACCTATTCTGGCAGCCAGCACCACCATCATGCACATCAGCGTGCGCCTTCTATTGCACCTCCTCCTAACCACATACCTTGCCCCATTCACTCAACCACCCAAGTCAACCACTCCTACCTTTGAGGTTAATATCCTGGCCTGCCCCTACCTACGTGACCCAGCGTCACCCACCATGACTTTGACACCCTCAACGAGTCCTTCAGCAACTTCCGTTGACGCTCACCACCCCTGCAACCAGATTAATCAATACCTTAATGACCCTGCTCTCTGGCTCAAACACTTTGCCACAAAACCAACCCCTAACCAACCTTGCCCCCTTACTCTCAGGAACAAGAGACTAGGCACCAGATTCCGTATTCGTCCTTCCCGCACCTACACCACTAAGCAAGCCCCACACACACCACCCAGCCCGCCTTCGCCCTCCGCCACTTGCAAAACTAAGACCACAGGGGGTAAATTGCCTGTGTTCAAGGGTGCCCTCATCAATGCTAGATCCCTCACAGCACACGCTCTTGACATAGCCGACCTTATCACTACTGCCAACCTTGACTTCATTGCCATATCCGAAACCTGGCTACATGCCGCCTCTGGCCCTTCTCTATCCTTGGCCTTACCGCCTGAATATGGCATTACACGCTGTGACCGCTCCTCTGCCCATACTAGAGGCGGTGGCGTGGCATTCATCCACAAAAACTCCCTTGACCTAAGAGTGGTATCCGACTCCAAACTCGAATCAGCTGAACTGCTGACAATCAAATTACTACTAACACCTAACCAAACGGCCACCCTTCATCTTATCTACAGGCCCCCAGGGCCGGCACCCACCTTTGTCAGTGAAATTTCCACTCTTCTTCTTGACAATACAAAAAACAACTCCCAAACAATAATCTTAGGTGACCTCAATCTTGGTCGCGGCGACCCTAAGGATCCTGTAGCAACTGATCTGGAGTATGCTCTTACTGACCTTGGCCTTACCTTGTACTTACAAGAACCGATCCATATTAAAGGCAGGACCATTGATTGGTTAGCCGGCTCCAACTGCAACATCCAGGTCCTCAATAACTCCCCTTGCTTATGGTCTGACCATCACATCATAACATTTAACATTGAAGCTTCCCCGCGAGCCCCAACACCTATAGCCCCAGCCCTCCCCACCCGCAACAAAAAAAATATAACAAGAGAACATCTCCTCCCACTGTTACTCCCCTCTCTTAATGCGGCGACCAACGCCTGCTCTGATCCCACCTCCCTTGCAGACATCTACAACCAAACGATGCTCACGGCCATTGACACCTTAGCACCAATTAAACTTAGAAAGGCTAAACCACGAGCACACCTCAACTCATGGTTCACTCCACAGCTAAGAATCCTTCGCAAGGCCAAACGCTGCGCGGAAAACCGGTGGAAAGCCACCCATCTGATGAGCATAAAGATGGCTTCCTCCTCGCCTCCCTCATTTATAAAGACGCCATCATCATTGCTAAAAAAGGATCGCTTAATAATCGTATCACACAAGCCGACTCTAATTCCAAGGAACTCTTTAGAGTCCTAAAAGAGCTCAAAACCCCAGTATCCCCGCCAGACACTTGCACACAAGACAGCAAATGGTGTGCTAACATTCAAGCAGCCCTCCTAAACAAAATCTCTATGCTCCAATCTAAAATAAAAGATAAGCAGGACTGCCTGAGGCGTGGCAACCGCTCATCCTCCCCCACTAGGCCCACCCTCTCCAACTTTGCCAACATCAAACCCTTCACCTTCGTACCTCTCACTATCATCGAAGTAGAAAATATCATCCTCAGGATGAAACCTTCCAACTGCCAAGGTGACCCGTGCCCAGCTCCCATCATTAAGGACTCCGCCCATGACCTAGCCCCATTCATTACAGCCTTCATTAACTCTTCCTTTGAAACAGGTATTGTCCCGGACAACCTTAAAGACGCCTGGGTGATCCCGCTACTAAAAAAACCTTCCCTTGACCCAAGCATACCTACGAATTTCCGACCTATTACTACAGTACCATTCCTGCTGAAGATACTGGACCGTGCAGCTTACCTGCAGATCCAAAACTACCTTGAATCAAACAATCTGCTAGGTCTACGACAATCCGGATTTCGGCCCAGACACGGGACCGAAACGGCTCTATTAGACCTAAAAACCCAGATCGAAGTCCTGAAGGACAAGGGCAAATTAGCAATGCTATTACTCCTCGACCTTTCCGCCGCATTTGATTTGGTTAACCACCAGATCCTTTGCAGGCACCTCCACTCTGCTGCCAACTTCTCTCCCTCCGCAGCGGCCTAGATCAAATCCTTCCTGAGCAACAGATCTATGAGGGTCTTTGCACCCTCCGCTGCCGCAGCTCCCTCCCCTATTCATTGCGGTGTTCCTCAGGGCTCTTGCGTGTCTCCTACCCTTTACAATATCTTTACGAAACCACTCTTCGATGTGCTCGATTATCTGGGTGTCTCCTACACCAACTATGCGGACGACACCCAGATACTCATTCCCATCTCGGGTGATTATCTTGCTGACACCAAGGCCCTCAATGACGTCTACTTGGTCATCCAAGCCTGGATGGCCCAGCACCAGCTATGTCTGAACGACGATAAGACGGAGCTACTTATTCTGGGTACTTCACAACACCTGAGCAAACTGGAGCCATCCTATCAGTCATTCATCATAGTCGGCAACTCCATACAAGTCTCGAAAGACACCAAAACACTAGGCTTTTACCTGGATTCCACCTTTTCCTTGTCAAGACAAACTAATGCAGTCAGATCCACCTCCGCCTACACATGCAAACTCATTTCAGCCTGCAGACATTTCCTCACCACCCACAATAGCGTCACACTAGCGAGAACACTTATCATGGCAAAAATAGATTACTGCAGTGCCCTATATCTAGGCACCAGCCAAGAAAACCTGTCCAAACTCCAAACCACCCAGAACAATGCAATTCGAGCGGCTCTGAACATCCCTCGTAACCACCACATCTCAGAAGCCAGAGCTAGCCTTAAGTGGTTACCCGTGAAGCAGAGAATTTCCCTAAAGACGCTTGCCCTCACGCACAAATGCCTAGCCAACAAGGCTCCGATCTATCTCTGCAGTCGGCTTTCGCGCCACTCCACTGCCCGACCACTAAGAATTGCTCAGACTCACTGCCTTACTATCCCTAGGTTTAAGCTCCAAAAAGCAGGAGGCACTAGCTTCCCTGTCCTAGCCTCCAAACTTTGGAACACCCTCCCCGCTGCCATCAGAGCTGAAGACTCCTTCAACGCCTTCAAGAATAAAACCAAATCTTGGCTCTTTGACCAGCAATAGCTGTGTCAGACATCGGTCCTACTTACCCAACCCGCCTGTTCCCCTGCACGATTTCCGGTCTGCTACCTTTCCCAACTACCTCAGGGATACTTCCTCTGCAGAGCCTAGGGACACTGTACCATGTGTAAGATATGTAATTATTAAGTTTGTTTATTATGCTGTATTGTTATACTTTTTTGTAATTTATCTCCCTGTATGTTCTTTTCTTGCAACCCTGTACAAATTGCGCTCTGATGCCCCCGGGCCTGATGGTCTGCGCGTTATAAATAAACAAATACAAATACAAATACAAATACACATTGCAATGCCACAACATTAATTAGTACATCAAAAAAGAGGTTGACACTACATTTAATAACACACTAGGAATACATATATATCCAACCACCCCCATTTATGTCTTCACTTGCCCTACCTGTTTCTGTCCCGCTAACACAACCTAAATGTATTGGACATTCGTCAGGGTCTAAAGATTTTGAGCAACGTGATGGAAGACACTTGCATGAGTATGGCGAAATGACTTCCAACCAGACTTTAAAGGTTTCCATAATCTAAATAGAAAAGGAAATAAAGAAAAGAGAGAGGAACCTTATTAATTAGAGGTAACAAATACAAATATATGAAGAAATAAATGAAGAGCAAATGCTATATATGTTAGTGCAAAACTATTGTGAACGGAGTACCTGCATCCTACGCATTATATGTCCTGATTTTTGGATATCCAATATCCTGTCTTTAACAAAGGCACGACAGTCACACAACATCAAACTTGGTAGTTCTACAAAACAAACTCCCAACGGAAAGCATTTAGGGAGCGCCTGTATAGTGCCCAAACACACATTCTAGTCCATATGAGTACCATGAAAACCCATTACATGCCATGCGATTTCAACACAGCTAACACATATCTGGTTCTAAAAGCCCACATGGGCGCTGCACAAAGAGTTATGATGCAATCCACCACACTTTTTGCACATTTCCATTCCATGTATGTTGCCTGAATGTTTTTCCGTTAAACATCTGAAAGATATAATGGGTTATCGTTCTCACTTGCCAACAATGGTCCAAAACCACTCCAAAGGATGTTCATCCAATATAACTATAAAATTGCCACCTCAAGGCGCAAATCCACTGTTATATTTACCTTCTACTATGCATGGAAACATTCACAATATTGACAAACAGAGTGGCATTCAGCACGGTCACTGTAAGATTTTAAACGTGTCACATGATTGCATACATGTGTGGATGAACGTGTAGCCATGGAAACCACAGAATCTTATGAACAGTGTTATTTACCTCAATTGGGTTGTTTATTTATTTATTTAATGGGTATTTATAATGAGCCTATACAGTAAATGGTGTTTAAAGGTGCCACAAGACAAAAGAGGGGCGGGGAAACAGGGATGAAGAATAACAAAAACGGTCCTGCTAGGCCTTGTCTCATTCGGATCATGCAAGTGCGTAACAAGACATGCGAGGATGGGCATATTAGGTTCCAATGTTTGACAGTCTTAAACGGTCAAGTAAGATCAAAAGCAAAAATGCAAAAGGACTAGTCTAATCATGCAAATAACTGTTCCATTTACTTATTTTTCACTTGGGCAAGTCTCATTTGTAAACCACTGCTCCATTAGGTAACCCATACATACAAAACCTCCACTTGGCTAGACTACAATGCAAAATTCAAAGGAGCAACCAGTCCCTTTGGAATTAGTCACTTCAAACAAATGCATATGTGCGAATCCTGTTACTATGGAAACCATAAGTTACTAAACAAGATACATCAGTCACGTTATTACAACATTTAGTCCCTGAAATAGTTTCTTCTCTTACACAGATGGTTGTAAAGAAAAGCTTGTGATCAGAACATAATTATGTGAAGTTTATGATTTCATGGGCTAAATTGAAGGGGCAAGCAAACTGTTGGTATAGTGAATAGTTGCAGACTCAACTCACGTGTTAGCAAGCCAGAATGGGCACCATGTTATAGTCAATATTGGTACATCAAAAGATCCTTCGATCCTAAACCCTGACAGCATTTACACTCTTCCTATGAACAGGTCCGACCACTCTCACTGAGAATATAAGTTATCAAAAGATCAAATTAATGACACATTATGCCATTCAACATTTTCATTTCGGCACCAATTGTGACTAGTTGCTCTGAAAATTAATTTCTGTTAAAAATGTTGCAGCTTTTTATTTATTGTCCTCTTGATCGTGACCTTTGATTTTCATGAGTATAACGCAATGCATGTCTTCAAAGGAATTTGAGCATTCTAAATAATGCTTTACCAGCGGTGCTTGTATTATTTGGTTATTTGGTTTTTACTACAACTGCGATGCTCAATAAGCCTGGTCTTATATTTCCTGTTGGTTTTCCGAATGGAATGTAGCATGCATCATGCATATTAAATTGTTGCTATTGCAGTTAGTATGATCTTGCATCTGCCAAATTGCCTCCATGACAATTTCCGCTTCTGTGGGCTTTTTGGAGAATTTAACGATAATGCAACACTAAACCAAACATGTTGGCAGATCAAGACCTCTAACCTGGCTCCCATTGATTTGTCCTACGGGAACGCAGCCCTACCCTCGCTCTCCGATTCACATTCCACTCTTGTTACACCGGCCTACAGCTTGATACAATTAGATAATGGGCCTAATCACGACTTTGGTGGTATTAGCCCTACCGCCGAACTCCCCGGTGCTAATAGCGCCAGATCACGAGTTCGGCGGTAATGTAATTCCCCATTCCCTATTGAGCCCATTCAGGAATTCCCCATTTGGCTCAATGGGGAAAATGTGCGCTCTTACCGCCGGCGGATTTCCGAAGTCCTGATTTGGTAGACCCTTAAATCCAGTGGTATTAGCGCTACTGCCGGATTTAAGGGTTACCGCCAAAGTCGTGTTCAGGCCCAATAAAACTATTCTCAGCTTCACTCCTCGGGCTCGGGAAAGGGAAAATAATGTGAACTGTTCCTTATGCCACACTGTTACACCTCTAACAGGGAATACAGAATACTAGGCCGCACTTCCAATGTGGCAAGGGGGATTAGAACAATGAGTAAACAAAAAAAAGATGGGGGTGGAAAACTCACCCCGACCCCCAATACAATGTTGCACATGGAATCCAAGGCAGACTACGAACACACACACAAATTAAAGAACCTATTCCCATGAGAAGCAGGACGAAGGTGAAACATACGTCCATTGAAAAGTCACAAATTACACTGCTAGTTGGGTGAGAACCATAAGGGGATGCCAACAATTCTGATCCCATGCTAAAAAGATGAGGTATTCAATTCTTAAATGTCACACTGTCACCACCTCTCTGAGATTGGTCAAGAATAAGGAGTGAAACACACCATGAGCCCCCACAACCAACACTTCATGTACAGACACTTGGCCTGCAGGCTTATATCCAAGCTGATGGTTAGTTTTCACAAGGTAAACAATACCACAGATTTACAATGTCCGGAATGAGGATGCATGAATTGAGGAATTAGTGCTTTTCATGGTGTGTGTGTTGCACGATTTCTAACTGGTATGCAGTCTCATGCACACACTGGAAGTATGTCATGGCCACATCTGTGAAGCAGGCAGTAGTAGGTGTGAGCTCTGGCAACTTTGGGTGACAAAGTAGACTCATGTGCATGCCATGTGAGAAGCAGATAGCAAGGCCTCAGACAGAGACACTACCCAAAGATTATGAGGACATGTAAGGTGCATTAATGAACACTTCCTCTATGCGTTGTTCAATTAGAAAATGATTATTGCATCACGTCCACTCCGCAGGTGAGACTGATACATGTGTTAGAATGTCTGGTCATGGCAATATAGTGCATTTTACAATCTGGTTCAACAGCATCCAAAATGGTGTCTCTATGCTAGAGCTCCAGCACCCATGGCCGGCGTAGGGCTGAAATATACTTCACGATAGCCCCTACACAGTCAAGACCTAAAACGGAACACCTTATAGGACACAGGCAGTCTCCTGATCACATACTGACCTTTTCACAGTCCCGCAGGGCAGTGGAGCGTATAACGGCCATCACCATCATGCCCGAGGCCAGACGGCAAGAGCATATTACACCTTTCTGCCAGCTTAATCCCGGTGTCGGACAGACACCCAAGAGCAAATAAAACATTCTTGATGAGGGTCACGAGAGCATCCGGCGTCTGAAGCGCTGTTCCCTGCGGCTGGGCTGAGGCATTGCAGATGGGGAGTGAGGGATGGCAGACGTGGCCCGCCCAGTGTGACTGAGTAAAGATCGACACAGCCGAAGCAGTGATCATGTGTCAGGGTTGATGCAGGAGGAGGAAGGGGCCATTGCTGGCCTGTCCACAGTGTCAGGTGGGGGTACAGATGGGGATGTGTAGTCTGAACACCTGGTCCTGAGACATGAGTTTGAGCAGTCTACCATGGAAGGGTCGGCACATCCTCCTGTCCAAGGACCATATGCTGCAGCACTAACCACCTTTGCAATTGCCTCCACCCAGACAAATACCAAAATTGTGGGCCTTTGACGGCCTTTGGGGCCATCTGTGTGCTGACACTTTCGGTGGGTGGCTTGAGGCAGCAGGCGACTCTCTGTGATAGGGTCCATGTAACTAATGAGCTGTTTCAACAACATCGCGGTCAGATGAGATGCTTCTTGTCACAACTAACAACTGCCATGCTTGGCAGTGGCCTCTCTGGACAGACCGCTGCAAGGCCCCCTCCTCCTCCTCATCTGTGCCCTAAGCAACCTCAACTGAGGCTTACATGTCAGCCAACACCATGGCCTCCTGTGCCACTGTAGCCATTTGAGAGCCTGGAGGTTCCCGTGTCCCTCATGGAGGTAGAAACCAGTACAGTTTCAGATGAGATGGTCACAGAGCCTGCCTAGTAACGCACAGGGAAAATGCTATGGAGGAATCACAGGCAAGTGTTGGCAGTGCAGCTTCCAATAGTACTCCCCCAATGCAGACTGTCATAGAATCATGGGGAGTACCTGTGCCAGAGACACACTGCCAGGCATCAGGAGATGTTTGTGTTGAGGAGGCAAACCCTTGATAGGATAGCTGCCTGGAGGGGGGAACTAGGAGCACACATGGTGCAATTAATGCAGGAGGCAAGACAGCAATTCCTGGGGCAGCAGGATGAGGCGAGGCAGCGGGCACATTAAGTGGCAATTACCAGGGCCAGGGCTGAGTCTGCAGAGAGGTTGCAGCAGGCACTGGCTGCCATTTTGGAGGAGGCTTTCATGGCAGTGGAGGACATGGAGTCAAGAAAGAGGGATGTCCTGCAAGCCCTCCAGGAAACAAAAGAGACCAGCCTGCAGGAGGCGGATGTAGAGGGAGAATCAGCCTTGGCACAGAAATTGTCTGAAATTTGAATGGACTACCCCACTGACTGTTGCACATAGTTCTGTGATAGTAGGCTTAATGTTATTCTATTTATTTTGATGCATATGACTTTTTTAATGTCCATATTTGTACCTTGTATAGCATTACTACATACATAATGTATTATTTAATTCTGCAGTTTGCCATTTCTTTGTGCCGCATTCAGCATGTCATGACTTGCTGTTGAACGTGTGATTTTGTGGTTGGTTGGCTATGTGCACATTCTTTCATCACCGGATCTACAGCTGAGTATGTCCTATACCAGTCTGGTGGTTTTAGGGCACACTCTTTGTCTCATAGTGGTAATTACCTATTTTCTGCAGGTCATGTGTGCATGCTTCTGGTGTGTGTGATGTTTGTAATGATGCCTTCATGGCCAATTTACTTATGTTTACTATGGTTGATGGAGGTGACCTGTTTAGAGTTGCACAAGTTTCACGTGTTTAGGCAACACATCTGTTGCTTAGCAACTTCCATGCTTTGGTGTACAGTCATGATGTTCATTGATGTATATTGTGGACATTGGTTTGTCAACCATCTATGCTGTGGTTGGCATGACACCTCCTTTGTAAAGGTTTTCATAGGTGTTGATTCATTCAGGGGGTTATTTGAGGTAGTCATGTTGGCATTACTTTAACTGACTTGCCCATATAGCCAAGTGCAAATACGTTTTTCCAGTAGGAAAGGGAGCGTTGCAAAGGTGTGGGTAGCAAGCTATGGTTGACTGATGCAATTTATGGTGCAGGGGCATTTAATGTTTACTTTTGGTGTATCAGTAGTGGTTGAGTATGATTTGAATTGTGTGTCTACTGGTGGCAATATGGGTAGACATTTTGTGATAAGAGGTATTTATTGAAAATGTTTTGTGTCTTTTATTGAGGATGTGCACACATTTGTTTAAGATTCTGGCCAGATTTTCTCCAGTGCAGGGATATTTGAGGTATCTGGAGACAACTCATTCACCTCTGTACATTCACTTCTTCAGATTGCTAAATCTTCTACATAGTGTTCCTTTATTCTGCCACAGTGATTTAGGTTGCTCTTTGGCACTTGCCTGTCCATGTGGATGTGCTCATACTTCCAGAACAGATATAGCCTATAGTCAATGTGGATGATAAGAATGGTGTTGGGTCCCTTTGATTCAATGAGCTACACACCTCACACGAGGACTATATCACTTGAAGGGCAATTTACTAAGGTGTAGCAGCAGAAACCATGTGGTTGGCAGTTGTTGTGCAGACAACTGTGATCCAAGGGGAAGCCATGGATGAGGTGACTGTCCTGAACCCACCAGCACTCTTTCAAAGTGATCCTGTTGGAGGAGAATATCTGCCAGGTATAGACGCAGGCTAGTAGAGTTGAGGAAGGTAAGTGCTCAACAAAAAAATGACATGGGTTTTCAAGTTGAATGATGGCATGTGTCATTGCACTTACAAGCATTGATAGGTTGAGACCACCATCTTACTGAGTGAAATGGCAGTACCCTCCACACAATGAGAGGCAATAAAGGACACACCCCAGGAGGGAATGAGACCAGGACCAGGTGCAGGTGATGTAAAGGGATTTTTATCTAACCAATATAGGGCATGCAAAGGACTCTGCAAGCTCCGAGATTGCTCTGTGTGACAATAGCAAAGACAGTCATATTTATTACAGAACTACGTCATAAATCCTGTAGCTATAGGGGGCACAAAAGTCTTGGGGATTGGGTGGCGTTGACTAAGCTATAGGTGGTGCATTGTTGAGCTGCTCCAGGATTGGTGGACATCTGCGTGGTGCCAACGTGGGGTGGACGGGTCAGCTGGGCTCGTCGGGGTGGAGCTGCCAGCCGGACGTGGTCTGTGTCAATGATTGGTAGCTGCTCTAACACTTTGCCCTTGTGGCCACACACACACAAACACTCATCACATTATATGACTCCAGTTGTCCTGCAAATCCTACAACAGGTTAATCTATGATCACATGAGAGACAAGGGAAACAACATGCAATGTGAAACTTCACCAATACATCAGTGTACAGTTGCTTTTGACTTCTCGACTGAGTGTCATAAGTCCAGGTATCTTGTCAGAGGGCACGGGGTGAGCTGTCTTGTCACTTTATTCTGTTAGATGTGGTGAGGGATCACTTTACGATATGTTGGTTCAGGGGTGGATAACTGTCTTTATGAGGTAGCGGTAGGTTGGATTGTATACGCATGATCTGAGAAGCACTATGTTCATTCACATTCTTGTTCATAGCAAAAACCGGCTTAATGCCCTTAACAGCTGTTACACCTTTTAAACCGTGTTTCACTACATTACACACAAGTATTCTCTGTAATGCTTCTCATTTTATCCTTTGTACGTTAGCGGCAATCATTAGTTGGTATAAAACAGAATCTAACACGCCCTTCATTAGACCTTAAAAGCACATGGTATTTTGCAGTGGCAAGGGGTTCATGGAGGAAGGTTATTGACACCATATATTTTAAATGCTGGGGGTTAGATGCAGGGGTCAAGACTTGTTTGATTGGGATGGTTCTTGTTATTTTCCAGACTCAAGCTGCGAGTCGGGTCACTCCTAGGACAGTGATGTACTGCTGAATGTAAATTATACAGTGTTTGTTCTGTTACTTGTTTGTGTCTTGTTGCTCGTGAGAACGAGCCTTCAGCTGATCTGCCTTGGGGTGGAGGCTCAGGGGGGAGTGCATGGCTCCCTGTGCACAGTGAGCGGGGGCCAAGCTTCATCTTTTGTAGGCAGGCTGTTTCATTTGGGCTTTGGGCATTGCATCTAAAATGGAGTCTTAATGTTTTCAAAATGGTGTCTATGGTACAGTACGAGTCGATTGGCCCTGTGTGTCGATCAGCAGCCATCTTGCTTCCCGGGCCGAGGTGCATGGGGGGCCGCTGACGAGTCACGAACCTCAAGAAGGTGGGGTTATGTGGGGGAAGGGGTCCTATAGACCTTTCCTCCCATACATTTGCAATGCCCAAAAACCTGTTCAGCACCTTCTAGGGTCTGTGAGTGGGTGTGGGGATCCTTTACTGTTGGGTATGTGACTGGACCCTTTTCATGACAGATCATGATTGTGGGCAAGCATAGAGTTCTGTCTGTTCAGCAGCCTGCAAGAGCAGTACAATTGTTTTGTTCCTAAGTGCAAGGCATATGGAGGGCCAATCCAGTGAACTGTTGTCACAAGATTGCTGTAGCCAAATTGCATGGGAGCGGCATTATCATGTATCATTACAGCAAGCTGATTCAAAGGGATTTCACTCGGGCATTTGAGTTTTCATCCAACATCAGGTGTCAGAACTGTGCAATAGAAGAGTGCCTGTATGGGTGATGTGTATTTGGGGTGTATGAATGTCAAGTTGCACTTTGTGTAAGTGGAGTGGGCGTAGATTGATGCAGATTTTGTGGTGCAGATTAGTTGTAGTACTGGGAGGGGACTTGTGAATGTGGACTTATTGTGGGATTGAAGGGTGCAGAATAGTGGAGGTACTGGGACGAGGACTTGTGAGTGCTGCCTTAATGGGGATTTGGGCGGCCGAAGATAAGTTACTATACTGGGACTAGGACCTGTGATTGCGGCTTTGATGTGGGATTTGAGTGGGTGCAGATTAGTGTGGACACTGGGACAAGAATTTGTGAGTGCAGCCTTGTTGACAAGGACTTTTGGGTTCAGCCTTAATGTAGGATTTGGGGGGGAAGTTTAGTGTAGGTACTGGGTTGAGTACTTGTAGGTGCAACATTAATATAGGTTTTGGTGAGGTGCTGATTAGTGGAGGTACTGGAATGAGGACTTGTAAGTGTGTCCTTAATGTGGGATTGAGGGGATCAGATTAGTGGATGTACTGGGACGAAGACTTGCGACTCCAGCCTTAATGTGGGATTGGGGGGCACAGATTAGTGGAGGTAATTGGATGAAGACTTGTCAGATGCAGGAGAAGTGGAAGTAATGGTGATTGCTGGTAAGTAATCCTTGATTACTCATTTGCCATTATCCGGCTAATCTCACAATTAACATTGTGACGCAGAGTTCTTCTACAGCATTATGTTAATTATGTCCAGTCGGCGTGTTTTGGGCGTGCCTGGGGCTCACTATTTGTCTTTGTGCTGCAGGATCCTGCGAACATGTAATTCTGTGAATCAGCTTCCGAACAGTATTGGACTGTGGAATGTTTGAGCTTGCGCAGACTACATTGAGCGGATTTAGCACTTTTTCTGTGAATTAGGGCCTGAGAAATTTGCATGAGTGTCTGCTCCATGGACACACTGTACCTATTTCTTCAGAAAAAAGATGAATGCTAATTGACACATTTTATATATGCAGGTTTTTGTCTTTTAAACCATCCATTAACATGTTCCCTGTGAAACAAATGGCACTTCAATATTTTACTGAGTTCAGCTGCTTAACCTTCACAGCTATGAATGGTTTCAGGGTCAGTACATTTTTAAAGTAATATACTATCTTTAATCTGAAATTCCGTAATGTAAGAAAATGTAATGTAAATTAAGTGGTCTTGTATAGCGCCCTTCTGCCACTATTGGTGGCTTTGCTACATGCGGCTCTGTAAGAAAAAATGGGGGGCATTATTGGGACAGTGTGAGATGTAGATTCATAATGTGTGGTGGTGAGGTGCAGGTCAAAGTACCCTCTTCCTGTGTGCCAATCAGCTTTCTTTAGATTTGGTGGAGAAACATGGGAGTGTTTTAGAATTAGGGAAGAACCCTAGATCTTATGAACCACAATCTTTTGGGTCTGGTTAGCTGCTGATGTGGGAGAGTGTGATAGGGCTAAAGAGTAGAGCTTAGTCATTTTTCAGTTAATGTTGAACTTCTAATTGCTAGGTTTGTGGCAGCCCTCTGTGGAGGTTTGTGTGTGTAGCGTAAGGTGCTTGGATAGCTTAGCTGTGAGTCAGTGAAGGAGGGAGTATGCCTTACATGGTAAAATATTATGCAAACCTGCACTCCTACTCTTGCCTATTTGCAGACATGTCCAATGTCCCTACTCACAATGTCAACTCGCTATACCCTTTATCACTCTTGCTGTTTCTGTTTATGTCTTACATATATTGATTGTATCCCATGAGGAACATAAAAAACAACTGCAGTTTGTAGATTTGAAGGAAGTTATATGGAGAGAGGGGCTCTCATAACCATTCCGGAATGCATTAAGCTGGCCTTGTATCAGCATGATTGGTGTCTCAACCTTGAAACTCTACGCAAACATAAATCCCTACAACATTTGAAATCAGAACATAAGAAACTGGGTGTTTTGGCTTCCGATTTGAAGTACTTTCCTAATACATTTGCATGTGATATATTTTCATGAGATTCAGGTTGGACCTTCTTCCAACTAGAGAAACATTAACAAGAGGTTTGCTTCCCAAAGATATGGCATATTGTCGCGTTTGTGGGGATGTAAATGAGAGGGAAACTTAGAAACATGTGGTGATATTCTGTCCTGCACTTATCTACAGTCACACTTTATATTTTTTAAGGCAAATCTTAGCTTAGATTTGATTGATAACGAAAATGTGTGGCAGCGTTTGTTGGGAGTTTATCCTCCCTCTGTTGCGGTAGCCATGTGTGGCTTTATTATAAGCTTAAAGATCTTTGCCTGTTCTAGATAAAGCGAACAACTAGAAACATGTTATTGAAAAATTGGGCCTCAAACTCGTATGTACTTGTGGCCACATCTCAGTTTTAATTGTTGGAAAGAATGTTCACATGAATTGTTATGAATTACTGTATTTATATAATGAAGTCTATTGTAACATTGCTCTTCTCTCTTCTAGCTTTTTATCTCTTTGTGTTATTAGTGTTTTAAGATTTGTAAAAGGATGAATTTATTTTAACCATACACAACAGAAAAAGAAAGAGACAGTTCGGAAAAACTGCACACATTAAATTACCATGCGCTACATCCTAAGGGCTAGGAGCGGCGAGACCTTTTGGTTCAGATGATGGTGTCACAACCACGGGATACTGGCGGCTGTGGAAGAAGTGGAAACATGGCTGCCATCTAACGGTGCCACAACGTTTCTTCCCTAGATGTAGTTAACTGTCTAGACCTTTCCAACATGGCCGCCGCCGAGTGTGTTTACCATCCTACACTCAGAGGTTCAGCGTGTTGCAACTTAGATCTCTCTCGTTGCGCTGCGCTCAGTTACCTTACTTAGCGGTGGTCCGTTCTATCCTCTGTTTTTCCTTCCCGCTCGCCATCATTTCACCCCTCTTTGCTACTTTTTCCCTGCAGTTTCTCTGTGCGTGGGGGGTCTACTGCTTGTGCCCCCCCCCCTTTGTTCCCTTATTCCTACTGCCTTGTCTTCTCTCTGGCTCTCTCTGGTATTCTGTCAGGAACTGCATCCTTCTGCCCCTTTTTTCTCGAGAATCTGGTAATCATTTTCTCTGCTTGGAATTTGGATTACGTCGCATTGTAGTCCACTGTGCTAGAGTCAGCTTTCCACTTGCCGCCTTGGTCTTCATCCGGTATGGACTCTTCTCACTCAACCTACGATCCTGAAGGGGTTTTTGTGCCGCAAGACTTTTCCCCGTACTCCATTGTTGGCTGTCGCGGAGGGGAGTCACTGTTGATTCTGGACTCAGAATCACAGTGGCTTCTTTTCGAGGCAGACCTTACCTTCTTAAGAAGAAGAAGCCACAAGCCAGACACACTTGAAGGAAGAAACTGGACTACTCTTCCACGTCAGGTGAGGAGGAAGGGGAACTAGGAGGTATCCTGTGTTTGAGTGAAGAAGAAGATATCACTGACAAGCCCAATATTGTATTTGGGCAGCCCGGTAGCCTTGACAGCTTGCAACGCCAAGATACAGCCATGGCAACACCGCAACAGCTTCAGGATCTCGGAGCGGTGGTACAGAACCTCACTTTGGAGGTGCAGACACTTAAAACTGACAATGCTGCCTTCCAACAAAGGGTAGCCACCCGAGAACAGCAATCTTCTGATCTCCCCCCCTACCTTTGGTATCCGGTAAATTCGACGGCTCAGAAAGAAAAGTGAAAGAATTCCTGGAAGCCTGTAATATTCACTTTGCCTTCCGACAAAGCGCCTTTTCCACGGATCATGCCAAGGTAGGGTATATGATAACCCACATGACTGGGAATGCCTTGGCATGGGCAACTCCTTTGGTGTCCCAGTCCGACCCTGTTCTACAGGATTATGCTGCATTTAAGGACCTACTTAAACAGTCTTTTCTTCATACTGAAAGTGCACACATAGCTAGTGAAGATCTACTAGACGTTCGCCAAGGAAGCTCAGACCTGCTTTCTTACATTTCCTCTTTCAAGAGATTAGCGGCAGAGGCAGGCTGGCAAGAACAAGCCCAATACACTATTTTTCAGAGAGGATAGCGAGAGGAATCAAAAGATGAGCTTGCCAGGATTCCTCGTCCTGATTCTTTTTCAGATCTCATAACTGCCGTTCTTCGAATTGATTTCCGCCTGACAGAGCGGAAAAATGAAAAGAAAAAGACTTGCAATACTGGACTTTCTTTTGAGCCGCCCTCTCAGCCTCCTCACATGCAACTCGCCCACCTACCAGGGAAGAACCTATGCAAATAGGAACTACGAGAGCCCCCTTGACTGCTGAAGAGAAGAAGAGAAGGCGAGAAGGTAGCCTTTGCCTGTATTGTGGAGCTGCCACTCACCTGTTGAGAGATTGTCCCGACGTACGCCCGAGGAGGCCAGGAAACAAACGCCCTCGGTAGTTGGTAGGACAGACTATCGAGAGGCATTCCCTTGTTCTTCACCTCTCTTTCTGTAACTTCCGCCAAGACCTCTGAGGATCAACGCCTTAAGGTATTAACAGTCAAGCTCCTATTCAGAGGAAAAGAAGTGGAAACTCAGGCTCTACTGGACTGTGGAGCGGCAGGAAACTTCCTGGACACCTTATGGGCTGATAAGGTGGGTCTGCTCAGAATCGCCAAGAAGGAGGACCAAAAGGTGAAGGGGGTGGACGGTACTCCCTTATGCTCCGGACTTATTACTCATACCACTGAAGTACGAGTATCCATTCAGCAGCATTCGGAGGTAATGAGATTCGACATAATCTGCACAGCCCATTTCCCAGTAATATTGGGTATCGGATGGCTGCGAAGACACAACCCAACTATAAATTGGACAGAAAATCTGTTGAGTTTTCATTCTGCATACTGCCAAGAGGAGTGCCTACCAGAACCCCTGTTCGAAAAGGTGAAGACAGTAAGTGTGACAGGGACGAGCTCTATCCATTGCATCCCAGGTTGCTTTAAGGAGTTTGCTGCTGTCTTCAAGGAACAGCAACCATTAGAACTCCCTCCACACCGACCAGAAGACTGCAGAATAGACCGAGTACCGCAGGCCCTGGTTCCCTTTGGTAGGATGTACCCGCTCTCTGTGTCGGAGAAGGAAGTACTCAGAGGCTACTTGGATGACAACCTCGCTAATGGATTGATTCGCCCATCAAGATCACCAGCTGGCACCTCTTTGTTTTTTATACCGAAAAGGGATTCTAAGGAGTTGAGGCCCTGTATCGACTACAGGGGATTAAATCAAGTAACCATCAAGGATCGCTATCCCATGCCCATCATCTCAGAGATATTGGAGGCTGTCCAGGGCTCGGTGGTGTTCACGAAACTAGACCTCTGGAATGCGTATCATCTCCTCCGTATACGAACAGGCGATGAATGGAAGACGGCTTTTCGCGCTCCTTGCGGTCTGTTTGAGTACCAGGTGATGCCGTTCAGTCTAGTCAATGCTCCCTCGATCTTCCAACGGTTCATGGACCATATATTCTCGGATTTGTTGGGTCAGTACGCTGTGGTCTACTTAGACGATATTCTGATATATTCCAGCAAGACAGAAGAGCATACTTCCCATGTAAAGGAAGTACTAAGCAGACTTCAGCAACATCGCCTACTGGTGAAACCAGAGAAATGTGCCTTCGCCCAGTCTTCCATATCCTACTTAGGATTTATCCTACCTGAGAAAGGAATCACTATGGACCCCAAGAAAGTGGAAGCCATTCTTGCCTGGCCACCACCTTCATCGGTTAAGGAGGTTCAGCGGTTCCTTGGACTGGCAAATTTTTATCGGAAGTTCATTCCTGAATTCTCCAAACTCACTCTTCCGATAACTGCATTACTGAAGAAGTTTTACACACCTTTTCACTGGTCCAAAGAGGCTGAGGACAGTTTCAACTGTTTGAAGCAGAGGTTCTGCTCAGCTCCCATCTTAAGACAGCCCGACCAACAGCGGCCCTTTATCCTGGAAGCTGACATATCTGCGGCGGCAGTGGGTGCCGTACTCCTTAAATCCAACCAAGGTCGGGAACATCCTGTAGCCTATTACTCTAAGACTTTAAACCCCAGCCAACAAAACTATTCAGTCATAGAGAGAGAACTCTTGGCCATGAAAATGGCTTGCCTGGAATGGAGACATTTACTCCAGGGGAGTTTGCATCCTTTTCTGATCCGTACTGATCACAAAAATCTGCAGATACTCAAACAACAAGAATGTTACAACACCCGACAAGCCAGATGGGCGCATTTCTTTGCTCAATTCCATTTCACTATTACGTATATTCCCGGCTCTCAAAACCAGATAGCGGATGCCTTGTCTCGGAGAGAAGAGGTCAACCAGAACCACCTGAAAGAACTAATGTTTCCTCATACCAAGATTATTTCTGCTGTGTCTTCTTTCTTGGAGGAAGTAAGAGAAGCTTTGTTTTCCCCAGAAGGGTCTGCCTCAGTCCTGGAGAGGGTGCCGGTGGACGAGAAAGACGGCCTGTACTTCACCCGCAGGAGGTTGATCCTTCCGTCTCACGATCTTCGGCTACGAGCCCTTCGGTGGTGTCATGACTTCAAGATAGCCGGTCATCAGGGCATGCGAGGTACACTGGATTTTCTACAAAGGTCTTTCTATTGGCCCAACATGAGAGCTGAAACTCAGACATACATCCAATCATGTTTAGCATGTATGCAGAACAAACATTCTATGGAAAAACCTTTGGGTTTACTGCAGCAAGATCAAACCCCTCCAGGCCCTTTGAAACACATATCCACGGATTTCATTGTAGACCTACCAGTATCCCACGGATGTACTTGTATCATGCTAACCGTAGACTCTTTCTCCAAATTGGCGCATTTCTCTCCACTGCCTAAGATACCCTAGGCCTCAGTCATGGCAGAAGTCTTTCTTAAAGATGTGTTTAGGCTACATGGCCTTCCGCAAAAGATTGTATCAGACCGTGGCAGCCAATATACCTCAAAATTTTGGACGGCGTTGTGTAAACTGTTGGGTATTGAGAGGGCTCTTTCTTCAGGGTTTCATCCTCAAATCAACGGTCAGAGCGAAATGTTGAATGGTACGCTAGAGCAGTACCCAACTGCTGAGTTTACGTACAATAATTTGGTTCATACTGCTCTTGGGATTAGTCCTTTCTATTGTACCTACAGATATCATCCTCAATCGATAGTACCAACCTTCTTGAAGGAGACTCATATACCATCCATAGAGACTAAATTCGGACAACTTTAGGAAGCCCATAACACAACCAGACACAGCCTTCAAAGGGCCAACAGTATGTACAAGGACCACGCGGGTAAACACCGGAGACAAGTACCAACCTGGGAGAAAGGCACCAAGGTTATGCTGTCTACAAAGTTCTTACCTCGCTGGGTCCGTCCATCCCAACTATCTCCTTGTTTCATCAGACCCTTTGAAATACTGTTTAGGATAAACCCTGTGGCCTATCATCTCAAGCTGCCAAGGACACTTAGTCGGATTCATCCGTCATTCCATTCTTCCCAATTGTGCCCTTTTGTGCCTGGTGACAGAAGACAATTCATACCCAAGCTTAATATTCAACCAAGTCCGGTCTCTGACGAATACGAAGTCTCTAGTATCCAGGATTCTCGGTATCACAGAGGCCATCTAGAATACCTTATCCACTGGAAAGGTTATCCTTCATCGAAGAGTCTTGGGAACCCCATACTCATGTTCATGCACCCCGATTGTTGCGACGGTTTCACTGACTTCATCCTGGTAAGTCGGGAGGGAGCAGCCTTAGAGGGGTGCATACTGTCACAACCACAGGATACTGGCGGCTGTGGGAGGGGTGGAAACATGGCCGCCATCTAACAGTGCCACAACGTTTCTTCCCTAGACGTAGTTAATGGTCTAGACCTTTCCAACATGACCGCCGCCGAGTGTATTTACCATCCTACACTCAACGGTTCAGTGCGTTGCAACTTAGATCTCTCTCGTTGCGCTGCGCTCCGTTACCTTACTTAGCGGTGGTCCGCTCTATCCCCTGTTTTTCCTTCCCGCTCGCCATCATTTCACCCCTTTTTCCCTGCAGTTTCTCCGTGCGTGGGGGTCTACTGCTTGTGGGCTCCCCCCCCTTTGTTCCCTTATTCCTACTTCATTGTCTTCTCTCTGGCTCTCTCTGGTATTCTGTCAGGGACTGCATCCTTCTGCCCCTTTTTTCTCGAGAATCTGGTAATCATTCTCTCTGCTTGGAATTTGGATTGCGTCGCATTGTAGTCCACTGTGCTACAGTCAGCTTTCCACTTGCCGCCTTGGTCTTCATCCGGTGTGGACCCTTCTCACTCAACCTATGATCCTTAAGGGGTTTTTGTGCCGCAAGGCTTTTCCGCATACTCCCTTGTTGGCTGTCGCGGAGGGGAGTCACTGTTGATTCCGGATTCAGAGTCACAGTGGCTTCCTTTCGAGGCAGACCTTACCTTCTTAAGAAGACGAAGCCACATTCCAGACACACCCGAAGGAAGAAACTGGACTACTCTTCCACGTCAGGTGAGGTGGAAGGGGAACTAGGAGATATCCTGTGTTTGAGTAAAGAAGAAGATATCACTGACAAGCCCAATATTGTATTTGGGCAGCCCGGTAGCCTTGATAGATGGGTTGTTTAAAATGAAGGGCCACAGTTATCCATTTCATTTTCCTTAATATGTTGATTGGAAGGAGCTCTGCTCAGTGGCCTGAAAGGACAGTTGCTCCTCAAGGGCATGTCTCATCAAGGCAAGGCAATGCGTTTATCAGGTGTTCATCAGGCCTTGGTCAAGACAGGGGCCAGAATCCCTGTTTGTTCCTCCCAGATGTCTATCCTGCTGTCTAACAGAAGCACCAAACATACAAGTCCTTTTGATCAAATATATTTAACTACTACTGCAGCTATTGATTATTGCGAGAATTGCAAGTGCTACCCCACTGATTTCAGTAACATGTACATTAATATGTGGATATATATTGGATGGGTGTAGTGAACTACAACTTCAATTAAGTTTAGTTTCTTGCTATTCAGAGCTTGTCGAATACTTCATCTTCTCCCTATATGCAATGCAGCAAATCAGAGAGACAAGTAGTGCATATTGCAAAAGGGAATGGAATGTAACCTTTTCTGACAGCATTCCTGATTAAATATTCAACTGTTGAGGATGACTGAGGGGTGAGCATGGTTTATTCCTAGGGGAAATCTCTGGAGAAACTTGAGGAGTTCACAACAGGTTGTGAAAACTAGTAGGTGTGATGAATCTAATGATGTTGTCCCCTCTACCTGAGGGGGAATCCCTTTCCATGAGGCCAGGAAGGTGAGACTGCTACCCGATAGTCCCCCTGGGGGCAGCATTCAGTGAGGGGATCTCAAAGGGAGGGTTTCCCACTCTGGGATACAGGGAGGACATCATGTGATAACGTGGTAAAATACACCCTTACCCATATTTCTCCCTTTGCCTTCTTTTCCTTCCTCTGATCCCCTAAATACCCCCATGTATTTGGGATTATAAAGAGCAGGACTGACTCCAATGAACTATTCCACCCAAATACTGAGACGATGAAGATCATGACTGACTCCACTGAAGTGTCAGCTCAATATACTGAGACGAGGAAGACATTCTGCATCAGAAAGAACTCACAAGAACATATAATTGAACAGTCTAGCTTTTGTGTTCTGTGGAACGCAGAAAGGGAAGAAGAACTAACAACATTGTCAGTCCATCCCCAGAGGCACCACGAGGAGGGAAGGAACTCTCAGATGGAACAACTGAACCTGTAGCTACTGACCGAGACATGGCGGAAGGAAAGACGGTGTCCAAACCTGCTTGGAAGAAGACCGAAGACCGGAAGAGGCTACGGCTCCCGATGTGGAATACCGCTGAGGAGGATGGTGCAGCAAGTATGTGCACCCAGGCACCCAGGAAGTGCTGGGGAATCATGTAAAGCAATGTGTGAAAAGGAAACCATGCAGAAAAATCATTGGATGATGCAAGGAGGCTCAGGACTGAGGTGAGAGACTGGGGGCCCACACAGAAGGTATGGGGGAAGCTCAGGGACCTCAAGGGCATTAACAAAACCAATGTAAAGGGGTCTGGGACCCAAGAGTCCAATATAAAGGGGTCTGGGACCTGAGATGGAGAAACACAAATACAGGGGCCTGGGCGCTGAGAAGCCAATACAAAGGGTTTAGGGACCTGAGAAAAACACAGAGACAGGGTTCTGGAACCCAAGAAAACAATATAAAGGGGCATGGACCTGAGAAATAGAAAAACAGAGACAGTGCTCCTGGCTTGGCTGTGTAGCAGGGATACTGTGAAACACCAGTTAAGTACACATATAGAGTCACTATTCCTGACTGGTGAGTGCACCATGGGCACTGTCAATGATAAGTCAAGCTTATACATAGGTCAAGGAGCCAACAGTGCATGAGGACAATGTCCTCCAACAAGCCCTCTTCTTTATCATTTTTCATTGCATTACATGGTAAGGTTGAGCGCCAGGTCTGGCCAAGTGAGTCACTGGATGGGCTCATCAGGGACATGAAAAAGACCAGGGGAAAGGAGACATTCCCCCTACTGCGTGGAACTGTGGAAATATGCCTGAGAAAGGCCAGGGGAAGGCAGCCATTCCCCCTACTTTGTGAAACTGTGAAAATATACCCGACAAAGGCCAGGGCAGGGAGTCATTCCCCCAACTTTGTGGTGCTTTGAAAACCAGCCTGGGAAAGACCAGATAACAGAAGACATTTTGCCTACTTTATTGAACTGCCAAGGGAGTCATTCTCTGAGACCAAGATGGCCAGTAAACCACTTTAGTTCGTTTTTAAGTGTTAGGGATAGAAGTAGGGTTTTGACACTGAACAGTGGCCTCTTTTTTTTTCGACATTCTGACATTTTCCCTAGTTTTTCGGTTGAGGCAGTGAAACCCCTCTTAGAGTTAGGGAAAAATAGTGTTTTCTCTTTACTTGCTTTAAAGAATAAAACTAATTCCCAAACATATGCCACCTGTTTTGTTTAGTTTAGTTTCTTTATTTATAACACGCGCCGAACCCTGAGGTAACTGGTCTCCAGAGACTTAGAGCAGGTTACAGCAAATTATGGACATAGAACAGATAACAGTAAGTGCATAAAACCGGGTTACAAAGTGGTCAAGTGGCAGACACAGGAGGAAAATACAATGGTTAGTGAGTCAGACAGTGGGGGCATTCTTGTTGGCGTGCCAGGACTTCGTTTTTGCTCTGAACATCCAGAAGGATGGTTCTGCTTTAAGGTTCAAGGGTATAGCATTCCACAGATTGGCAGCGAGGACTGGGAAGCTAGAATTACCTGCTTTTTTTAGGGTGAATTTGGGGATGGCTAGGCAATGAGAATATGGTGTTCTGGTAGGTCTGACTGATGTGCGTTTGTTGAACTTGTCTGCCAGGTACTTGGGGGCGTCATTAGAGAGGCATTGTGGACACAAACGAGAGATCTTAAGGTGATTTGGTCTTGATCCGGGAGCCAGTGGGCATCTTGCATATGGACATTAGTATGAACATTCTAAACTGTAGCCTATGTTTGAAATTGGATTAACTCCAATACCACATTTGATGAGAAAACTTGCTACATGAAAGGCCTCTACCCCACTAGTAGAGATGTAAATATCCATGTATTTTCTTTTGTTGATTCCATGTTGATTGCTTCCTTCTTTTCTTCATTTGTATTTCACTGTTTGAATGGTTATATTTATATTTTGAATTCGTTATGCCTTATGTAATCTGTCATGTTTTATAAAATGTCAATTTGAATTAAGAATAGATATGGCTAAAAATTGCATGTGTGTTATATCACTTTTGGTTTCCTTTCAATGCGTTTTGTTTTTGTGATATGTTTCTTTATGAACTATCTGCATAATTCACTTTGTTGTCCTTTGATACCAATTAATATGGCATACATATAAGCTTCTGTTAATACGCTCTAATAGTATTTGTAAAACATGTGACAGGAACAACACTTTGTGTTTGATTATGTTGGGCGCAGTGCCCTGTCAGAATATGGGCTTTGGATGAGTTGGTTCCATGTATTGGGATGCATGTACAGCGTCCTGGCCAGGCATAAAGGTTCAGGCTGACAAAAACCTATCAGCACGTACCATCATGGTAAGAGGCTGAGTTTTGCTTGGTAGAAGGTGCACATATGATTTGTAATTAGTGCTGAGACATATGAGATACTCACAAATAGTAACACAGAAGGAGCAACAACTGTATTAATGTTGTGGTGCAGAGGTTAGAGGCATAGACCCTGAGTTTGGCAGCTGTATACCAAGTTATGTTCTTTAGCGATGTGCGAGGGAAGAGCTGAAGCAGGTGCAATATGAGTCAGAAAGATACTGTGGTAGTAGCAGCGAGGTCAGTTTGTTAACATGGTAGGAGTACCACCATACTGAATGCTAAAGCCTGGTTCGCAATGAACAGAATAGAACACAGGTTTTGATGTGGAGCTGCAGCTCTGTTTATCTCCATCTCAAGATGCATCCCCTTTTTGTCCCCCAGGAGAGACTTCGAGGACAGAAGCACCCAAGGTGCACGGATAACCCCTAATTGTATCCAGCCGCAGGGCCTGAATGTGGTGGTAACAGAATGTTAGCTGCTGGGAGAGCTGGTACGGATGCACCCTTAGAAGGACACAGTGCATGAGAATAGGCTATGAGGTTTAGTGATGCCAAAAGTTTAAGCAAAAATGTATAGCACTACTGCCTTACCCAATGTGCAGTCATCCCATATGAATTACAAGTAGACACACAACTAAAACAAATAAATCTCTGAAATTCAGACTCAAGAGTCTTATCCCGGTCACGACATCCCTGGGCCCATGGGGTTTGACGGAGATAAGGGGGGGGGAGAGCTGTGTCTGGAACGTTCCATGATTTGGGATAGGAGAAGCAGAGGTGATTACAATACATTTAGTAAAAAGTCGGGACGCAGCGTGTGTGTGCCACTGCATCTGGATTTATGAGAAGGCCTATAGTCTTATTAAAGCATGGTTGTCCTTGACAGTTTATTTTGATCGTGCCTGGATCGGAGGGGTGCACATCATGTGACAGTCATGATTTATTAATGTGTCAATATCTTCAGTAACCAATCCCTTACCTGGATTCAATAGAGATGATGAAGTGTGCCACGTGTTTAGGGGAATGGGTTTAGATAAGGTGTGACCAATTGGTCTAGGGAATATGGGGGATATTAGCATGTTCTATTGGTTGTAGTCAATGAGGGTGGTAGGATAACAGTTTAACCTATGTTTGCAGATTCACAGTTTTCCACTATATCACCTTATACTTCTTGGGGCATGACAAGCTCCATGTCAGTTTGGTTCTATGGGACTGTCTGAGACCATTTTGCATGTAATAAACCTTGCTTTCATTTGCAAAGAGTTGCAGTGATTATTTGATCATTTGGATTATTTGTATCATTCAGGTTTTGGGTTGCTGTTATCTTTACACATGTCAGACAGTGCAAGATATTGCTGACATTTTCTAACCCATATTGACCTCTTGGGCGAAATTGCTTGATGTGAAATCCCTTGAATAACATTAGAGGTCTGCTTGTCCCAACATGAATGGTTTGCGAGATGAGAGCACATTTCTGTGTTGCTGGAGAGAGAGAGAGCGAGAGAGAGGGAGTGAGGGAGAGAGAAAGAGAGAGAGAAAGAGAATTAGAGAGATGTAGAGAGAGAGCACTGTATCTTCTGGTGTTGTGGGGTGGAGGGCTGAAGATTGAGAGACTTAGAAAACACTACGGAGTCTTGCATTATCTGGTGTGGTAGGATGGAGGTGGGGTAAGTGGGTAGGGATTGAGATTTGGTAGAATTCCAAACAAGCTGGTGTTTATTTGTACAGTTTTACACAGTTTTCACATCTTCAGTCACATGTCAGGTTTTTCGTAAGTGTTATTATCCCTGTTCATTGGCACGTTCAAGTAGGCCTCTGGCATCAGGTAGCCCATGGTGTCAGATCTGATTAGAGTAAAGTACACTTTCTTGGCTAAACCAACGTTTATGGATGGTTTCTCTGAACACACACTATCTGAAGAATCCAAGTAATCCAATCTACATATATGCCTTATTGTATGTACACCAAAGTATACACCTTTTTTAGAATAGCATTATGGATTTCAAAGTGAACAAAACCTAGTGTTACACATTTAGAATGGCTGTATGCTATTCCAGGGGATTAAAATCACATTAGTAGACTTTTAGAATACAGTATATAATTAAAGGGAAGCAGAACCTATTTGTTGCTATATTACTTATTCAGTTTCAGGAATGATATAGTTATACCAACAATGTTGTAAGTAAGTACCTTGCAACATATGTAATGTTTACTTATTTCAGGAATGATACAGTTACACTGATATTAATTTTCAGATTGGTGGAACATAATTCAAAGGTAAGCAAACAATTATTAATTACTTTTCATGGATAAGTAAGATCTTGGGGTGCACATTTAGAATGATACTATGCTACCCAAGATGAGGAAAAGGAAGGATGGCTCAGGGGCAACACATTTGCTTTGGAAGCAAGACAATGCTGCACAACACAGGTTTGAATCTTGATCCCATGCGTATAAACCACTTGCTGGTATTAAGCGCATTATAATATAACAATAATAATTATAAAAACCATAATGGTAATAAACTCTTAACTTATTCTATTTCAGGAATATGTAGTACAAATATTACTTCATAGAATAGTGGAACACAATTCTAAGGTAAGCAAACACTCAATAAGACTTTTCAAAAAGTCAGTAAACAGTTCAAGGTAACCAAAACCTAATGTTACACGTTTAGAATGGCTATATTCTATTCAAGGTGAGCAAAACCCTATTGGTAATAGACTGTTACACTTATTTAGTTTCAGGAATAATACAGTAATACCAACTCTGTTACATTCTAGAATAGTGGAACAGGTAAATAAATAACTTTGCATACTTTTCAGAATGGCAATCAGCAATTCACATGTAAGAACTTTGTAATACTTTTTATCTTATTTTACTTCAGAGATAATCATTTACAGTACTAACGCTTTAGCAAGTAAGAACTTTGCAACACTTGTTCTGTTTTCAGACAGAGGCATTATGCTTTAAAAGTCATTCCCTATTCCAAGGCATGAGTGATCTCAGAGACAGAAAAGGGAAACTGTTGATCCCTTGGCCAACACAAGGCAGGTCAGGATAGGGCTCAGATGCAGGAAAGTCAAAGTTGCAGAGGATTTCTTGTCCAACAAGTAAGTACAGACTTTAGGATTAGTAGAAAGGATTCAGGGAGTTAGTAAATGTGACCCTAGATGTGTTCCTACATTAAGCTTGGGCGCATGGTATGAGCAAACTCACTGTATTGTGAATCCCCACACTAGCCACACAAGAAGAACACAAGACTTGAGGAAAGTATTATCCTAAGCCACACAGTATCTCAGCAGTGAAAATTATCTTAAAGATGGAAGCTTCACGTTACAGCAGCACAGGACCTGGTCTCTGGATTCTTTGTCGTGGTGATGAAATGACATTGGATGGGAACTTGCAGCAGCAGTCAACAGAAAAGGCTCCCAACAAAGGATTCTTCAGTGCTTCTCATGACTCTGATAGTTTGATGTCCTTTTCAAGGGACCAGATGAAGTATGGGCATCCCCCATCGCATTTGCATCGCTATATCAGTCCAGCACTCTGGTGAGGGGACTTCAAGGAGTGGAATTATGTCTCTGGAGATCCAGCAGAAGTCCACCAAATTTTAACAAGATGTGTTCTTTGGAAGACATTGCCCATCACTCAGACTCGTGGTTCCACCATATTTGCGGTTTGCAGACCAGGAAGGTGACAGCATGGGATGGCTTGAAATGCAGTTTTTCTTAAGATTGATTGGTCCCACCAGTCTATGGGTCAGAGTCATCATTTTAGGGACTCTTCTGATGCATCAAAAAAGGGGTCCGCACAGGGAGCAGTTACGCAGCAGGTATCTTCCGTCGTTGGAAGTAGCAACATCAGGTATCTCTTCTTCTTCATTGGATCGCCTGTTCCAATGGTCTAATTGTCTTCAGCCTCCAGATCCAGGGCAGATATACAGGAACCCACACACAGCCTCTGCAAACACTCTCTGCAGTTTACAGAAATGGGTGAGTGGCTGTCCAATTAGGACAGCCAAGCTGCCAGTGTGCATTGGATTTTGTCAGGCGCACCAGAAGACAAAGGCGTGTAGAGTTTCAAACTCCTTCCTCACTTCCTGTATTCACAGACACTCTGGGGCCTTAGCGGGCTAGCCATAGGGTTCTTGCCGAAGACAAAAATACATCCAGAACCTCCTCAACCTAGGACCGCAGAAGAAGAACCAAGAATGGACAAGCACACTAAATGGTGATAAAAAAGAGAGAAGCCACTATTCTACAAGAATAGTGACTCTTCTGTGCATTACCGCGGCAGGTTTGACAGCCTGCGGGTAAAAATCCCACAAAAGATAGTAAAGTATGTCCACTGCCACGCGCCAAAATAGTAAGCTTGTCACTGTAACAGAAATATTACAGGAGCATAGAGAAAAGAAATACTATGTATCTCCCCAGCACTCCACATAAGGTGGGGTGTGCTGGTCGGACAATTTAAAATGTAAAGGGGTTTGTAGAAAGGATAAAAAGTACATAACTCTTGGGAAGTGTAGTTCTTACAACAAGGAACCAATGAGAAAATAAAAGGGGAGCCCAAGAGGCACCCCAGCAACACTGCACAGAAAGTGCTGCATGCTGCAATAGGAAAATGCAGATGTCCAAAACTGTATAGGAAAGTATACTTCCAAAAATAAAATATGGAGAGTCATAAAAAGGACACCCATAAAAAAGTAAAAGGCAGGGTGAGTGGGGAAACTGATTGAAAGCCAATCAGAAACATAGAAAAATAACAGACAAGTGCAACAAAAAGTGCTGGGGGTTTCCCAGGTGAGGGAGATATAGAATACAAATTTTAATTTAACCTAATAAGGGTTGCATATGAAATTCTCTCTTGGCAGTGATTTTTCTGTCGTACTGGGGCCTTTCAAAACTTAATCTGTGAATTACAAATGTGTGTCCCATTGCCAATAGTATTCATATTTGAAAATGTTTAGAACTTTCAGGAAGCTCCATTACAACCGAAGTATAATGTTTAATTTTAAGTGAATATAACAGTTTGAATTCCAAGTCCCAGGGCCTGCAACCTTTGGCTTTAACTCCCATCCGCGCTATCCACCATAGTCAATAGTGAGGAAGAATGGGCCTGGTCAAAAACATCTGGAGGACCATAGATTGCAGACCCCTTTACTAGTCAATGAGGTGTTTAAGTTGCAAAGAGTGTGACCACCAAAAGCCAAGCTAATGTTTATTTAGAATTATCTTCAGTTAGATCGATGTTGGAGACTTCCTCTCCTTTTTTCAATGAATGCATCAAGTGCATGTAGTACGTAGGTAGATGCAGTCGGCCACAAGACCAAAACACAGGTTCACTAATGTGAGTGACAGGGTGGAATTATAGAGTGTATAAGACACATCTGTCTACTGCCCTTATTGCAGTTTGTAAAACGTAGAGGGTGCATGCATTGCTTATGAGTAACGGAATGGGCATTTGAAAGAATCTCAATAAATGCTGGTCATAAGATCCTTGGAGGCGAGAACTTCATGGCCTCTTCATTTCTTTAAACATCTTCTCCCGCTAGATGAAGGCCAAGATGAGCCATTGCACTCATGCTTCTATTGTACAATTCCCAATGATGCGTTAAAGAGCAGCATACAAATACCAAGGCTAGAAGTTGCCAGTGATTCAACACATAAGGGACAAAGAGAAATGTTGTGCAGAGCTATTTAATTTAGCTATACAATTTCGAAACAAAAACACCAATTTTGATTGGCATGCTTGTGATGGAAACATATCCACACTTGTTGGACTTTACTTTCTCAGACCTAAATAGAAAATACAAATATGTTTACAGTCTTCATTCAAAGAGCGTTTTCCAATGGGGATTTCTCATTGTAAAAACGCCTCTGTGAATTAGGCCCTTGGTGTTGTGTTTTGCCTTTTGCACAAGACACGTTCAAACATCTTTTCTATCACTGAAATATCGGTCTCAATAAGCATATGAATTGGTTGTATTAGTCAATTTACGACATCGACTCATGAGGATAAGGAAAGGTGTTTCATTTCATGTTGCCATCTACTTAAAGGACGGTTTCTGTACTATTTTCTTTTTTTTTTAATCAAGTCATGTGGCTTCACTGAAATACAGTTCCCTAATAAATAATTCAAACTGCATTTTAGCATATCAGCAGCTGTTTAATTAAAAGTCACAAACTGAATCTAATCCACTATGGCTGACTGAAATTGTATATAGATCAGTGCTTAATCCTCCAAAGATGAAGAGAAGTAATGAGGAATATGAAAACTCACTTCTTCATTTTATCAATTCAGCTGAGGAAATAAAATCTGTGCCACCTTTCTAGACCTGATTCGTAATATATGATCTAGAAACTCGTTAGTCTTAAAAATAACACAAGGCATGCATATACACCTGAACCAGGCTCAGATACAGGGGTGTATTTCAGAATGATATGCCGTTACGCCGTTACGTTGTGTGCTTCTCTGTGGAAGGGATCAGATGTAGGGTGCCCTGTTGAAAAGCATTCTGCTCGGAATCGTCACTATTTCCTTGTAGCATGCTTTGTTTACCAAGAGCCTGATAAGACACAATGCTGTATACTTCCTCAGCAGAATGCACTGTTGTATACTGCATCAGCGGATGCATATAATCACAACATTGGTCTTAATGGGACCTGCATAACAATTAGAGTTATTTTATATTGCCTGGAAAATGCTGGCCTTGGAGGCCACCTCTGTGGATAGTTCATAGAGGTGGCATGTAACGATGCCATCCCGTTGAGATGGCTCTCTGCATTGATCTCCTTGAACATTGTGCCATGTCTCTTATCCAATCAGCTAACAATAAGATAATACCCCTCACCAAGGTTTCTCTGCTTTCATTACTGTCCACCTGTGCGCCTCAATGGAATGAGCAGTTGCAAGTCAAACAGTGATCTAGATGTTTACATAGAACAGAGTACACCATTTTTTGAATCAAACCAATTTTTTTTTAATTTCCCAGACATATCTTTTACCCAGAATATATAAAACAGATCCTATCTTACAGTTATGTATGAGATAACAGCATACGAATGCAACATAAAAAGCCAAACATATCGAAACGTGTTGTTGTTTGGTCAAACACGGGCTGTCCCTATCGCAAGCAATGTACAAGTCTGTGCTCAGCCAGTGGAAGCTAATTAGCTCCCTGGGATTGCTGATAGGCTTCTACCAGCCGACACAGAGCGTTATGACATGCTGAACAATCCGATTTGGACCTGCAAGGCTTTAAGGCATTGAATCATGCTGAATGTATTTTTCTTTTTCCATCATACTTGTGCGGAAATAGAAAAAATAAGGTAAATGATATTTTGAGCCCTCAGGGCAGACGGGGATACTCCTGGCCTACAGTGAGGGGGATCGTTTGGGGTAAAGGGGCACCCTTTTGTAGGTAAAAGATCTCCTTCATACCGCCGAGAATATGACTATTCACTCATCACATTTGGAAGGGTATCCCGAAACATTCACGGGGACTTGTGTTGAAGTTCCCTCACTGTAAGTAGATTAGAGGCTGTGTAAAGGTGCAGGGGTTAATTTGGAAGCACATGGAATTGTTGATTGAAAAGCAGAAAAGCATAGGCCTCAGTTCTTTCAGGAGATGGAGGTGGAGGAGAAACCTTCACATGCTTACATGAAAAATAAAGCAAGACGAAGTCAATTCAATTCAATCTAAATATCTTGAATATCTGGTCCCTGATGCATTTTCAGCAATACTAGTGACGCATATAAAAGAATATAGCTGCATAAATACCATAGTGTCAATATGCGCAATGAATATAGAATTGCCAAATTCAGAACGATATACAGCGATGCATAAAATACAACATGACAAGAGGTGTAAAATCATATCAGTGCACAGGGCAAGAAACTACCAAAGCTTTGTGAAAACCACAGCGTCCAAACCAACGTGTCAACTAGACAGTAAATTCCTCTACTGAATATGTAGAACTGACCAGCGACTCCCATAATACAAGTGCATTTAAAACAAATAAAATTAGCTAATTTCGATAGGCTACCATGATCTCTAAGTGTTATTAGGGAATCAGCTATAGTTGCAAGGTTAGAACAATGAGCACCGTTAATAGTGGGATCAACAAAGTGGAGTCCGTCTACGTTATTTACCGGGCCCAGCTCTGCCAGAAGGCGCAAGCCGGCCCTCCTCCAGGCTGTGGGCCCACAGACGCTGCCTCTATTACTGGGAGCCCAACTCCAGCGCTGGACACCGCTTCTCAACAAGCACTGTAAGTACTTTGTCTTTCCCTTTGAAGCATGGCACCCTATCATATGACACGTTCCCCAGTGCATGCCTGCTATCTCTGAAGTCATAGCTAGACGTACTTCTATAATCCATGACACGGGTCATTGGACCCAGAACCCTGATTCTATCTTCATTACTTCATTTATAGCGCCTGTACTGGATGCAGTCAACTATCCTCTCACCCGTGTTTGCATACGTGCTGCGTTCGCTGCCGCACCTGCACGCATTATGGGCTTTACTGATTAACCTAATGTACACCAAACTGTGAGCGAAATGGCGATCTGTTCACTGGAATATAGTATTTCATGCTATCATGTACTGTATTGCATTTCCTACTGTACACTTGATTTAATGTGTTACCCTCTACATATAAGGCAGTATCCTCTACTAACTAGGCACTTTGCTGAATCTTGAATATAGCTATACCCCATCCAGCCGATTGTAATACGGGTCGCCCCCCCCACAACCCCCTCCTCCCGCCTCTGCATCAGTATGCACCTATTATCTATGCAGACACTAACTTCCTGTCTCTAACCTAAGTCATAACTAAACTAATTACTAATTATGTAACTAGTTGCAGCATACCCAACGCAGTGCCTATTGAATCAGCACCTAGCTAGTCATGACATATTATAGCCATCCATGAAGGTGGATACACGTATTGACTCTGCGTCAAGCTGCTCGTTAATAATGATGCATGTACTGTGTCTGAAAATAATTGCTGAATATATTCACTCTGCTCCTAAATGCTCCATCGATGTTGATTCACTCTGCTCTTAGTTGCACCTCTAATATTGATGCACGTATTTAGTCTGAACACAACTGCTGAATATTTGGACTTTGCTCCTAGTTGCTCCTTCATTGTTGATGCACTCTGCTCTTAGCTGCACCATTAATATTGATGCACGTACTGCATCTGAGCATAACTGCTGAATATGTTGATGCTGTTCTGAGCTGCTCCATGTATGCAGATGTATGTACTGTTTCTGAATATAATTGCTCATGATATACTATTACTAGCCGTTCACGTTATATGACAATAGTCCCTGAATGTTGGAATCTACAGAGCCTTTGCTATGACAGGTCTCATAGGTCTCACACTGATGTTGCTTCCAACACTGCTACTGCTAGCCCAATCCAACTGCCCTCAAGAGAAACATCCACACACCAGACCTGTTATGGACATCTACATTTGTAAGGATATGCCTTGCACAGCAGGTGCCTATATACAGTTCGGAATAGGCTTAGCTCGCCTACGGTGCAACTGACACCACCCTATCCCTTGCCCCACTCCTTCCCTCAATACAACAGCACCTTCCCGGACATCCCCCCCTCACAAATGACATGGCAAGGCCATACCCCTACACCAATGGCTATCCCCTAACTACTCTTCCACCTGATGGATTGGCAGGATCATACTGTCTATCTGCGCGGACAGCCCAGAGATACTCCAACACCTCCATAGTCCATTCACCTCTTGCCTGCCCTACACAGAAAACTATACCGTTTTAATCACAAACGTCCAGCCTATCACCATCCACATATCCTATTGTGGGGCTCATTAGAAGACTTTGACTATCTTCACGCGTCTATCAACGGATCAACAAGACACATATGCTACTCATCTACAACCATCAAAAGCCCAAGACACACAGTCATCCTAGTGCAACGCTAACCCAGCATTTCAACAACAATCTAGCTATCCCTAAAGAACCTTCCACCCATATCCCTATCCATGTAATGGCACACATATCAGACAACGCAAAACACCTCACAGATACTCACCCACTTGCCAAGATCCCAGTCAAGGCTAATGAGACCTCACTAAAAGGTGCGTTCATCAACACCAGATTTGTCACTGCTCACACACTGGACATTGCAGACGTCATCAAAACTAACAACCTTGATTTCATAGCAGTCACCGAAACATGGCTTCATCTCTCCCTTGCCATTCAAGAGGGATACTCCATCTTCAGAAAAGGATAGAATTACATCAAAATGAGGCGGAGTAGCCTTATTAGCTAAGGAAGCACTGAACATAAGAATCTCCACCGAAATCCCTTTTCACTGCAGGTGAAATCATCACACAAAGAATCTCCCTCACACATACCTGCACTCTTCCACTACACATCATCTATAGGCCCCCAGGCGCTATCTCCACATTCAAAGATGACATCACATCTCTCCTGGCACACAATATGAAACCCCACTCCAAAGTTATCATAATGGATGATTTCAGCGACCCATTGGATACCCATGCTGGCCTACTGGCCAATTCCATGAAAGCCCAAGATTTTACACAAAGAATCTGCTCACCCACCCATGAAAAGGTACGCACTCTAGATTGGATAGCAGGCACCAATTGCACCACAGATATCCTATCAAACACCCCTACACCCATGTCTGATCATAACAGTAACACCATAATCTTCACCACTACTATCACCACTAAAACAGCCACAGCATCCACAGCACCATCTAGAAGCATTAAAAATATTAACCGAGACAACGTGTTACCACTCCAATATTGGACACCTTGCATTTTTACAATGACCCTTCTTATTGGTCAGCAATTATAATAAAGGCATGCTGGAAGCTATTTAAGAAGTAGCCCCATTGAAAAATAAAAAAGCCAAACCTTGCGCACATATCAACTCCTGGTTTACCCCTGAACTCCATACTATGCGTGTAACCAAAAGATCTGCAGAAAACAACTGGCTAAAGTTCCCAAACATTGGCGAACACAGCCCTCTTCCAGACACTAGCTAATAACTACAAAAGGAGATAATTAAAGTAAAGAGCAAAGTCTTACAACCAAAGAATATCGAATGCCCAGTCCAATACCAGAGAACTATTTATAATTCTCAGAGACTTAGAATCACCAGCACCCACCTCAGACCATACCATCAAAAACGAACAATGGTGTTCCAGCATCCAAAACGCCTTAGCAAACAAAGTTTTTTTCTACAACAAAACATAGATTAAAAAAACGTAAACTCAACCTCAATCTCCCCCTCCCAATGACACCTCCTTCTTCAGAACTCCTCAGGGATAAAACATTTGCCTTCACACCACTGTCCACCTTAGACACCACTAATATTATCAAAGGCCTAAACCCTCTAGATGCAAGGGTGACACCTGCCCCACAACCTTTACCAGCCTTATCAATAGCTCATTTGCATCTAACAGAATCCCGAAAGATTTAAAAATGGCTTGGGTTCTATCATTACTTAAAAAAAACGACATTAGAGCCCGACATCCCTACTAATTTCCACCCTATCACCACAGTACCATTTTTACTAACAATTGTGGACCGTGCATCCTATCTGCAGATCCAAAAATTCTTGGAATGTAACAATCTATTGGGTTTAAGACAATCAGGGTTTAAGACCAGGTCACAGAACGGAAAGAGCCCTATTAGTTTTGAAAACACAGATGGATCAATATAAAGACAAATGCAACCTCCTTCTGCTAGACCTCTGCAGCTTTCGATTTGGTCAATCATGATATCCTATGCCAACACCTTGAAACAGCGGCCCACTTCTCTCCTGAAGCCATTAAATGGATCAAATCCTTTCTTTCCAATCAGTCCATGAAGGTCTTCTCTGATAACGCAGCAGCCGCCACCCGTCTCTGTGACCTGCGTCGTACCACAAGGATCTTGTGTGTTGCTGACACTATACAATGCATTTACTAAGCTTCTCATCGAAAGCTCGACAAAATGGTTATCACTTATACATATTATTATGTGGATGATGCTCAAATACTTATTCCAATTACTGGATGTTATGACACAGAGTCTGAAAATGTAAACAAAATGTACCTTGCAATCCAGGCCTGGATGGCTCTTAATGAATTGTGTCTTAATGACGACAAGACCGAGTTGATCCTAAGCGGAAACAAAACTAAACAAATAGTAGAACGCACTTCCCACGCAACTTAGAAACGACATATCCTTTTGGTCATTCAGGAAAAACTTAAAAACCTTACTATTTAAGTCTGACCTCCCCCCACTGACACCATGCCTTTCGGTTCCCAGCGCACATATTGATGACCCCACTGCCACCAGGACAATTACTTAGTATACCTAGCCATCATTAAGGTAACTGCTCTCTGTATGTAACTCTCTTGTGTAAAAGGATATATGTTCTTACTATGTATATGCATCTTCTACAGAAGCCTTAAAAAATATACTGTAACCCTCGATATGTAACAGATACGTGTTTACTGTGTATATGTATCTTCCAAGGAAGCCTTTGAAAACAAAAAACCTGTACCCATCTTCTTAAGTTTCGGCGCCTAGTTGCCTTTGGGCTTTGTGCGCTTTGCAAATGCACAAAGAAATAAAGAAACAAGAATAAATAAACAAATGGTTTCTCAGACGTGACAAGAGGTTATAGGAAAATATGAACTGTGTTCTCTACCATCTCTTTGGCAAAGTGGCAAATTATTGACTTGTGGATGAGGGACATCACCTTGTCACATTTTGTGAAAAGAGGCCCTGTCTACAATAACACAATGTGCAATCTATTCGTAATAAGCTGAATATAGATAGACATTTCTTCTAGTGTTGCAATCTAGATACTGAAGGTTTGGAGTAGTCAAGTTTTTGTTGTATTGATCTAAATCAACAGTGCCCTGATTTTACATTGTGGCTTATATGATGTTGCTATAAAAAACAATCTCCATTTTTTATCACACCCAAACTTTCATTTATAGTCATTCAGACTTTAGAGTGACACATGAATTGTGATAGCAATTCACAGCACAATGATGGTTCTTTATGCTGCCATGTCCTGGCATATAACATTCCATATTTTAACAATAGTATGTTACATTGCTTGATCCAACTATTTGTTTACATTTTCTTTGTATATATAAGGAGAGTGAAAGCCTCACATTTCTGCCAGATAAAATGATTGAACAACCAATTTGGTGTAATGGGGCCTCATTACAAGTATGGAAGTAGCCTTGCCACTTTTAGCGGCATGGCTACCCCGTACCGGGTACCGGGTCTGGGTTCCAGGAATAGGGAATTACCGGGCCATGCTTAATTTTGCGGGTCCGGTAATTCTCATTCTCGGGACCCAGACCTGGTACATCCCCATTCCCATTTGAGCCCCCATAGGCCTCACTGGGAATGGGGAGGATGCTAACAACGGGCCCGTTAATGACGGGCCCATTGTTAGCATCCTGGTCTGCTAGCGGGTCCCGCTAAGGACGCCTGCTCTGACCAGGTGTTCCATAGTGGGACCAGCTGCAGACCTCGTAATAGGGGTGGCCCGGAATGAATGGTGCCGGTCCCTTACTGACACTGTTCATTCTGCGGCCGCCTAACATGTAATGAGGCCCATTGACTTTTAAAGCTGAATTGACTAAGGAATTCTCAATTATTCACTGGGACACCAAAATGATAACCCTTCTTGTTCAGAGCTAGTTTAATTTGTTATCTGTTGACCATAGCTGATATGATGTAAAACAGACTACCCTACTGTTAGCGGACTAAATTATCAAGAATTTTAATACAGGATTCCTCTTCCGCCAATGTTTATAATCTTCAATTTCATATGATTTTGACACATTCGTTACTCTGCTTCTTAAAAATATGTGGCAATTGTATGACTATTTCCCTCCCTTTTCTCAGGTTGCTCCTAATTCCTGGACAACATGGTAAGGTACTGTGTTACCTGGTATGTTATGGTATGGTAAATAAAGCACACAAGTTGTTAGGCAGAATTACATGCAGTAGCCTTTGGCTACTACACAGTTTTGTGATAGCAGGGTTGAGCAGCCAGTCTTATCTCAAGAGGGATGTGAGCAGTACAAGGGGTTACACAAAGGACTTGCAATCATAGTGGTTCAAACACTTACTCAAAGTTTCTGTACAAGTTAGGCTGCCCAGAAGTGGGAGCAAAATGGCACTTCAGTAACTTTAAATGGGAGTAAAAAAACACAGGTTATACGAATTAAACACAAATACTTTCTTAGGCAGGGCAAACAGTTTCAGTTCACTGCAAGAGGCAGTTCAATTCAATAGACCCGGGCCAAAGTCAATGGATAAGTGTCTTGGATAGGAGAGCACAGTTCTGGTAGTAAACGGTTAAGTCTTTGCCAATGTTCTTAGAAGTATTTTGCACGAAAAAGAGTTATATGTCAGATTATGAGCGAACAAGACTCCAAAGTTGGGAAAGTTTCACAAACTTTCACCGCGGCAGAGAGGATTTCTCAACCACGTTTGCACAGTACCTTTGTAATGAAGAAAAGCTGTAGCTGAGGCAATTGTTCCTGGCAATTCCTGCAGATCTCGCTGTTCCTGGCCTCAGTCGTGGGTACAAGAGGGAGGACGTCGGGTGGTGCCTGCACTGCACGGGGAAGGATCCACAAGCTTGGCAAAATGTTGGTTTAAGGTGTGAGTGCCTTAAAGTCCACAAACTGGTATCCTTCTAACTGGCTATCCGGTTTTCAAAGGCACTCTGAAGAATATTGGACCAGTATGGAGATGGTTTCCAGGTGGCTTGCGAGTTGGTTGTTCCCACCAGCTCAAGGGAAGAAGTCGTCCGTGAAGGTGCTTCTCTGTCGAGGGAGTTTCCGGCTATTCGGATCTGCAGCAGGGCTTCACCGGGCAAACCAACGGTCCAGGAGTTGTAGCAGTCGTCTTCCTTCAGCTCGTCTTTGGTTCTTTCTTTGCAGTCCACTCTGCCTTCCAAGTCCCAGAGACCTGCTTTTAAACAGTTTGTTCCCATTAATTCCAGCCTGGCTGCCACTCACCCAGCAGGGTGGCTGTCCTTGCCGGACAGTCAGCCAGCCAATCATGCCAGAGTGCATTCAGGTCTCCTAGGAGACTAAGCACAGGGAGTTTCAGGCCCCTCCCTCACATCCTGTCCACCCCAGACACTCAGGCCCCAAAGGGGGGCTTCAGTACTGAAGCCCGGCAAAGCCAAACGAACAAAGGGACCAAATCTGGTTTGGCGCACAGAGACAAACACCAGAAGGACCTTTCCAAAAAGAAATGGCAAACGAAGTCGATCAGACCTTGTTTTTAAAGAGGGGGCTCAGACGCCATCTTGAAAAACATGGCTCCGGTGGATTTTAGCTACCGTCGCATTTAAACGGGTCGCAGATGGAAAATCATGGTAATACCAGTGCCACCAGCCATTCTGAGAGGAAAGGGTATCTTTTGAGGGCTACATGAGTTTTCTAGGCTTAGGGAATACTAGGTATTCCCTCCAGCACTCTGCTGTAAGGCAGTGTGTGCTGGGTCTAGCAATTTAAAAAGACTAGCAAAGTCAATTTAACTTTACATTCACTGGGAGACAGAAGTAAGTCCTAGAGAAGGTGTTTAAACCTTGGAAAGTCTGAAAGACATCCCTGTTCCACTGCACTGAGGGTGCTGTGTGACACACAAGAAAAAGATGATGCCTATGGAGTTGTCTAAAACTCCATATCCAAAGAACACACACGTAAAACACACATCAAAACACTTGAAAGACTCACACTCCTTCCAGGTAAACAATAAAGTCCTAGAAATCCAGCAAAGTTGCTGGGGGTCTCAAAAGGTAAGGGAAATTAGCACATTTATAAGCATTCTCCCTAACACCAGTGCCCTTATAAAGGTAGGAAGTCATTAGAGAAACATACTTGAAGCTGATAAAAAACGGCAAATCTTCGAACGTTGGTCAACTTTACTATGGTATTCTAAAATTTTCTACAATTTCGCTCAATATGTTAACTTTTAGGTTTGTTCATTATCATGCAAATTACGTGAATGTCAAAGCAACATTTACATTGTTTCAGTTAACTAAATGTTGTCATGCCTATAGCAAAAGTGCAGCCCTAGTTTTCCACATGTAAGCAGATTTTCATGCCAGTGTGCACTGTCAACAGAAATCTGTCACTGAATGTTCATCAATGCCTAGCAGCTAGCCCAATTATACGTATTGCCATTCTAGTATCTATATTGCCCCGTGGACAATGATATAATGATCCCATGTTTCAACCATGCTAGAACAGTTTCTCCAGAGTTAGACTGCCAAACCCCAACACATGTATTATTACAATTTCAACGATGGCATGGTAGTTGTGCCCCACTGATTGTATTAGCTTCCATAATATTAGCAAGCCACTGTCAATGTTGAAAAGCTAAACCATGTGCATGATACATTTTGCATTTACCCCAGGAAATTACCAATCCAGACTTATGTTGCCCTCCAAACATTGCTAAACCAGTTTCAACAATATCACACCTACGTTACCCCCTTGTATCGCATTGTAATACAAGTGTCGACATTGCCTTGTAAAGCTGTCTATGCTAGCTTCACACTGATTCTACAACAACAAAATGGCCATACCAGTTACACATGCATACCAATATAGTGAAATTACAATTCCATGTGCAAGCAGAACAATGTCTGACATAGATATTAGCATTTTTCCAAAATGAAACATGTTGCCATTCTAACCTGTAAATTGGCCCAGAAAATGACTGTGAAGGTTTTTAAATTACACTCTGAAAATATGTGCCCAATATGCATTTCAGAGTGTAATTAAAGTAAATTATACCATAAGCGGTCTCACATTGCCATCTCACATCTATCTTCATAGAGAATCACAAATGCAGGACAGACTGAATTCTGACAGCCTTCTGTCAAGCAATATAAGAACTAGTAGTGGCCTACGTCAAGGTTGCATCTTGGTCCCCACATTGTTTAATTTGTATATGGCCGATGTTGATACAACTTTGCAGTTATCCTTCTAGATTTCACCTAAAATTGGTAGCTTGAAAATTGTCTGGGCAGCTTACGCTGACGACTTTGTCCTTGTTGATTGTACTCTGATAGGTTTACAAAGATGAATACATTATTTTGGTGAATATATGTCAGCACATGACTTAAAGAACAATCCATCAAAAACTATCATCCTTAATTTAACTAGAGGTTGGCCAAAGAATAAGACCACATTTATCTGGAGGTTGGATAATAATGTACTACAAGTGAAATAAAATATGTAGTACTTAGGCTGTAAAAGCAAAGAAATATTGAGGCTGAGTACCACAAGTGAAATACACCAAACACGGGCTATAAAGATTCACAGTTCTTTATTCGACTGTACAGTTTACAAAGAAACACAGATACAGATAGCTATCTGGCTCTCAACACCCCCCAATGATTACCAGCCCGTCAAAGAGAGGAGAGAGAGTGCTGGACATATAAACGTTCATACTTTTATGCAGTTTTGAGAAATATTGTCCAGCCTCTCTTCACGTTAATATTCTTTGGTCTAGAGTTTGTGCCTAGTTCACATTCGGTTCACATAATATTTTACATAGGATTATACATGTTTGTAATTCCATAGTGATACAATGGCAACATATGTTCTCAAATCCTGCAACAAGCTCCCTTTACAAGTTGCATTCAATCAAATTTGGCCTATGTCCATGCTTGAAGTGTATTTTGCATTGTTCTAGATGTGTATTCTCGGATGAAGCTTGTCAGCGTAGACAATGCTAGGACAACAGTTCATGTATAGTAAAAGGCCTCATTACCTAGTCTAAACAGTCGGCTCTTGGAATGCCTAAACATTAACAGAACTCAAAGGTCAGGAGGCTCGGTTGCAATTTGAAAACACAGTCCACCATTTTAGAACAGAGAATCGTGCGAACAGAAATCAAAATGGCGGATGACCCTAAAATGGCGGCAAAGTCGATCCAAAATCAGAACTTTTGCAATGCGGTTCTCCCCATAGAGCGACTAGGCTTAGGCCAATGTAAATCAAAAGGAGGCACTATATGATTTCCATTTAAGAAACCCTCCTTTTGGCCTAAGCCAAGTGCTAAACTAGAAATTAGTCGCTTCACGAGTAACCCCACGTTTCAATGTCCATACATCCTCAATCACATTCATCAGATATATCAATCGCCATAAGATCTGCGGTGGAAATTTCTTCATCACAAATTCGTTGGTCATTCTTCCTGGTGCGTGTACCTTTGGTCCTAACGTTCCCATTGTCTGTGCACAACATCCCCCTTTCATTGAACATATGGCAGGAAGACATTGTATAAAGCAACAGCAAAACAACAGAATACCCAGAATTATCAATAAGACCGAGAAAAACTTCCATACCAAAGATCGTAAGAAGTTCCAGAACAAGTACTAAGATTCCAATTTCCCTCGGGAACATGTACTTCTGAACTCAGGACGTGCAGATTTTGTATTGCCTTAAAGATGTTTGGGGGGGAATCTGGTGTGAAAACACAGCAAGCGGACCCCACTAATTTGCATACTCCACCACGCACAGCCAAGATGACGTCTAATACCATCCGGTTTTGTAGTGCCACTAATCTGATTGCCTTTTGCTCTAGAGTCATGTTATAGAGTAAGTCAGTAGTCCGGTTTAAGGTTTTCTCCAGTACTATTGCTAGTCTTCTAATGTCCTCGCAATTCATAATCTGACCCCAAAATGGTAGAAAAGATTTTGCTACATTGCTCAGAATTTGTGGAGGAGTATCATCGCTCTCGTCCTGCCTTGAACGAGCCCTAGAGATTTCAGTGATACTGGCTACATATACCCCTGGTAGCAGAATTCCCAAATAACAAGTTCCCTGCCAATCCCTAGGTAGCCATGGAAAAGTGTCATTACCACAAAGGAAGTAGACAGGTTTGCCTACATACAAAGGTCTGTCCTCACTGGTCAAGTTTGCAACACTGGTGCAACCATTGAAATCACCCATTGACTGAGCACCATTCCTTTGTATGCAGAAAGAAACAGTTTGGGCTATGGTTAACAGTATAAGAAGGTGGTGTGGCATCCCTATTGCCTATAGGAGCCATCTTAAAAGAAATCAGAGATTGAAAAGATCGGGACAGTCTATCAGAAGGCCTAATAGAAGTGATATTAAGCTTGCTCCTATTTTCGAAGAGTGAGCATCCCACAGGCGTTAAAACTCGCCTTTTAAATTCGTTCAAATTCGTACCATCAAAATTCCCTGAGATACTATCATTCCACCGACCAAAGAATATCGCCCGTAGAGAAGCATAACATGCAGTAGTTAAAGGCAAAGGATGAATATACCAGCCCAACCCTTTTTCCCCATGTTGCGCCAAATGAGAGCAAATCCAGCAGTTTGTTCTGTACAAAATGGCATGAGTTACATTCATTATTAACAGTAATGTATTGTTATGATAGCTATGTCTATGTTGAGAGTCCCTAGGAGATAGAATGTGCAGGTGCACAAAAGGCATAGAAAAAGTAGGAACATTCTCAGTAGGCAAGAATGTTTCAAGTGGGCATACTTCTTCCATATACCAAAATCCTAAGGCAGCTAATACTATGAAACTGGTTAACACAATCACAAGAAGACAACACGTTTTAAAAGACCATGTATTCGATTGTCCATTGTCATTGTTGGTCACACAGTCACTTGTTTGTTCTGCACGAGTAGAGACGATAACCGGCATTGTTCCTTTGAAGTTGTTTTTTCCCAAAAAGATTCCTGTGAAAAACTCTGTAGTCCGTTTGCTGGTGATCTCCTGATCACGGATTTCCTTAGTCTTTCCCTATCCTCAGCCACCTACTTTCCTTCAGATACAAGAGATGTGGCAAGGGACAAGCTCTGTAGTTCTTCCCCTGTGGGCACAGCCGAACCATAAGTCTAGCTCCATGGATGCAGATTGTACCTTATGACTCCTGGTACCATGTGATCTGCGAACAGTGTGTCGTTGCTTCCTGATGGAAGTGATGAATTTGCAGCAGAACCAGACAAAGGTGCAAAAGGATCTGTAGAACAGTGTGGAGACAAAGCAGCAATTTCCCCAGGCCTCGCAGGCTCAAGGAGTGTCTCCGAATCACCCTCGGTGTTGCTCAATGCTGATCGATCGTTGGGAACAGAGCAAGTAAGTTTCTCCTTATCTTCTTCGTCGAGCAGCAAAGGGAAAGGTATCCTCTTGACATGCGTCACATGTATCCAGTGTCTCTTTCCAGCTACTCGTATGGCAGTCTGTGTGGCCAATAGGACCTGAAAGGGCCCTTTCCAACGCAGTGGGAGACAAGATGCTCTCTCAAATGATTTAGTCGGCATCCTGTCACCAGATCGGATGTTGGGACCTGGCCCCTCATATTTGGCTGAGAGGGCTTCTCGCACCTGTTGATGAATCAAATACAGATTTTGAGTTAACCGTTCACAATATTCAGAAAGAAGTACATGCTCTATATCCCTCAAAGCCCTAGGCTTAGGAAGATTCCAAATGTTAGCTGGCCTCCCCATCACCACCTCATTTGGGGAGATCCCAGTCCTAGTCTGCGGGGTTGTACGCATAGAAAGTAACACTATTGGTAAGGTGTCCGGCCACTCTAAGCCCTTCGGAAAGTTCACAAGCTCGGGTCAATGCAATAATCTCTGTGGCCTGCGCATAGTTATGCGATATTCTTTTGGTTTCCACAATCATGCTTTATGTAGTAATGGCATAAGCAGCAGTGATGTACCATCCGGAAGTTTGAAGCAAGAGCCATCGCAAAACAGCTCTCCTTGTGCGTCATTCAGAGGTGTATCTCTCAGATCAATCCTGCCTTTAGTTTCTTGCTCTGTGGTATAAAGGCAGTCATGTAACGTTACGTCACTGCAAGCAATATATTGCGGAAGCGGTAATAATTCAGCCGGATTTAATACACAACATCAAGTAAGATTTTCTGTTTGCGTTCTGTTTAATAAAACGTCTACAGAGTGAGGTACCAACAAGGTTAAAGCATGGCCTAAGACGATTCCCTCGCTCTGTTTTACAGATGCAGCAGCAGCAGCAACAGCTCTCAGACATCTCAGCAAAGCACATGCAACTGGACCAAGGGTGGAGGAAAAGTAACCGCATGGCCTATTCTTCCCCCGTGTTCCTACGTTAAGACAGCCAAAGCACATCCATCACGTTCATGCACATACAACTCGAAGGCCTTTTGATAATTTGGTGTGCCCAAAACCGGTGCTGAACACAGTGCAGTCTTGAGCAGATCAAAAGCTTTCTGGTGTTCCAATTCCACCGCAATGGCAAAGAAATGCCCTTCTTTTTCAATGCCAACATTGATTTGATCACTAGCGAAAAGTTTTGGATCCACTGTCTACAGTAAGAAGCCATTCCTATCAAGGCTGTGACTTCCTTCTGTGTATTTGGGATAGACATGCTAGAAATTATTTTAATTTGTTCAGGTATCAATCTTCTTCCCTCCTTTGACAGGAGATAGCCTCCTGTCGACAATATTGAAACTTTTTCAGTGACGCTTTGTGTCCATGTTTTGCTAGATGAATAAGCAATAACACAGTGCCTTCTTTATAAGCACTTTCTGAATCTGCAGCCAAAACAAGATTGTTGACATATTAAAGCAATATGCAAGTAGTAGGCAACTCAAGTGTGTCAAGCTGTTCTTTCAAAGCCCTACTGTAACTGCTCAGACTTTCCGTGTACCCTTGTGGCACACGTGTGAATGTAAACGAGCGTGCCACTGGGGTGCTATCCTTGTTGTATAGGAATGCTAAAACAGGCATTCGTAAGATCTACGACACTAAAATGAGTAGCAGAATCTGGGATCATTGTTAATATTGTTGTCACATCAGGCATAATTGGAAATTGTGGAGCGACGATCTTGTTGATATCGCATAAATCGATAATAAAACGGAAAGGAATTGCATTATCCCCTTTCTTATACACCGTCAAAATTGGACTATTGCACAAACTACCTGCAATTTCTTCAATTACCCACGGTGTACAAAATCGAAAACTATACACTTCAAAGCTTACTCACCATCAATCGAAATCTTATACTGAGGAATACGTGGTAACTTTACTCCAGGTTTCAAAGCGATTTTAACAGGCTCAATTTGTAAAATACCAACGTCATTGTCATCAATTGCCCATACACACTCCGGAACGTCACTAAATTCCGGTGGCAAAGATCTAGTCAGAAACTGTGAGGCAGAAAATTGCTGTAGTGAAATCGTCAAACGCACTCCATCTGAAGAACAATGAATTACCGCATTTATTCCTTCAACAGATTCAACCCAATTCAGTGAAATTGGTACTGGCAGAGAAACTTGACTAACCAGGCCAAAAAACCCTACAGAAACATTAGTTTGCCCTGACAGTGGAATGTCTGGAACCCGTGAATGGTCAATGGAACACTTCTGTGCTCCTGTATCTATCAAAAATAGATGTTTCCTATTTCCCACCATCATCTCAACATAGGGACCTTTCTGATTAACGGGAATAGGTGTTGGTTCCAAACCCTGCTTCAGGCAATCCTAGCGAAACCACATATCATCGAAGGGAATGTCTTCAGAGAGATAAGCATTAGAAGGATGATCACAAATATTTCTATTATCCACACTCAGTGGCTGATTGTCTGACAAAAAGGACTGCAAATTCTGATAAAATTGGCTTCTACCAGGACCCCCTGCCACAGGGGGGCCTCTGGATCGTCTACCCATGATACCATATGTATTATTCGACCTCTGCTGAAGGATCGAGCATTGTGCTCGCCTATGACTCTCTTGTCTGGAAAAAGCACATTGGTTTGCGTGTACAGGACCCAATGGCACAGTACCTTGTGAAACATACAGTCCCCAAAACTGTGTACTGCCCCCTCTAGGTCCTCTAACATCTGTTGCAACAACACCTTAGTTTTCAAGTCTCCCTTTTTCTTTTCAATCCTTTCCTTTTCATTATTCATAATACTGAGCCATATGCAACACTTCAGACTGAGACTTAGCTTGCCATGCACTCTCAGAAGTCATAATTTGCGACTGGATGTCAGGTAACAGTCCACGCACAAAGGTATCCACAAATAATCGTTTCCAGACTCTGTGCTAACATCTTGTCCACTAAAATCTGAAAATACTTGTTCGAACCGATTAAAGAATTTGGTAGTACCCTTAGATTTTCCTTGGATAAAAGAAGTAAGTTTGTCCCAGACAATCCTTCTCTCAGGAATTGAGGCTTTCAATGTTGCCAATATTCTATCAGGCAAAGTCAGTATTACCTGCGGTAGTCTTTCAACAGCTGCCCTACCTCTATCTTGTCATACCAAATTATCCCATGTGTCACCCAGCCCTGCTGCATCGTCTACAGTCCTAATCTGTTCCCACAAATCAGCAGGTGGGAGCACAGGGGATAGCAAGTCTATATCACCCAGGTTGAACATTGACGACTGCAAGACAGATTCTATCTCTTTATAAAACCCTGTCTGATTTTTTCTAATTTCTGGAATAGATTGTCTGATGGTATTCACTTCCTGCCTTGAGAACGGGACGTGAACAAACTGTGATACATAATGTGCGTCAATATCATAGGTGGCAACGCCTGTTGCGGCATGAGCCGGAATCTCGAATTTAGGGACAGATGTTGGAGAAACCTCTCTCATAGGTAACTGAGTAACAGGCAACTCCGAACACTTACTAAGCAACAAAGCTAAATCGAATGCTAAAGCAGCTGAAGGAGAGTCATACGAAAAAGCTCCCTTATAGGTATTCAATAATTCTGCGGGACAACAAATCTTTCTCTGTATACATTCATCCTGTAGGTATTCTACCATTACCTGTATTACATTTGTCTGAATTTCTGGCGTATACTGACTATACGTGTCATATAACTCTACAGGAGATATCGACACATCTGAAATCCATCTAAGTGCATCTCTTGTGCAAATTCGCTTTTCTTCACTCATCGATTTACTAAAAGGAAGGAACCATTTCTGTATGAAAATAGTGCCCAAACTATCACCATCTATTTCACCATTCTGTAACTTTTCTAACTCCCTTCTAAACTCAAATACCCTCTCGACGTGCTCATATACTTTCTCCGCAGTATCTCTTTAATATGCTAAAACATTCAGATCCCTTAACCCTTGTGGGATATTTACATCATTCAGTCTGCTCCACATTACAAATAAATGGATTCCCATCCCTTCAATAAAAACATTTTTCTCAGGAAAACTCTCACGATTAGAGAGTGTAGGTAAGACATCAGGTTGTTCACCTTTCTCCATGCACTGTCTAGCCCACGAATTCAGATCTCGCTTTCTTTCTTTAGAAACTGTATTGCGAGTTACAATTTTCGATTCCGCTCCCTTATCAACTACAAGTGGAGCAGAACCACTTGGAAGAGAAAGAGTAGACAAATCTTGTACAATAGATAACGAAGGTGCTATCACTGGTGTCAAAGACAAATCTACCAGACCCATGGCAGCAGGCAAAGGTGGAGGTACAGGTGGAGGAGCTACAATAGGAAGTAGAGCAATAGCTAATGGCGGAGGAGTAATAAGAGTAGTAATAAGAGGTGCAGGAATTACTACGGGAGGAGGAACAACAGCAGGAAGTGGTAAAGCAACAGGAATAGGTACATAAGGAGGTGGCATAGTGGCACCAGGCCTTCGTTCATTTAAAAGCTTATCGATCAATTCATCTGATGCATGAAAATCTTTAGACGGGTATATGTCTGATTTTGAACACCACAGAAAGATTCTTAAAACTCGATTACAAAACCGTGGCTATCCTTCAAAAACCATCCAAAGAGCATACACGAGAGTACAGCACCCCAATAGGCAAAGCTGTCTGATTCTATCCAATAAAAACAAACTAGACAAAATTACGTGTGTATCCACCTTTTCACCTGTCAGCCACAATTTGAGGAAGACAATACTACAAAATTGGCATATCATAAAAACTCCTGATTTCGATCCCTCTACACCACATTTCCCATTTAAAAGACAATCCAAACTTGGAGACAAATTGGTACATACGTATCCATACATACGCAAACCAGTCAAACCTCAAACAACATTGCGGTCATTACCACCAGTGGTTGGCCACTATAAATATGGCTCTTGCTCTGTTTGTTCTTTAACCAAAAATCTAAAAATGCTTGAATTATATGAAATGAAATGGACTTTGCTAGGCTTTTCCAACTGTAACACCTCGTGGGCCATTTGCGGCATTAAATGCCCACATAGCTTACTTTACATCGGTAAGACAAAACGCCCTGTCAAGTAAAGAATATGCGAGCATTGTTCTTGTATGAAGAATAAGATAGACAACAAACCCATGGTGGCTCACTTTAATCGGCTCAAACATTCTCCCGATGATTTATTTTGGTTTATTATTCAAACCATTCCAGCACCTGCTCGGAGTGGCAACAGAGACTTGCTCCTCACCAAACAAGAGCAAAAATTGATTTTTAGTTTGGGAACTGTCAAATGAGGTTTAAATACCACAGTGGAGAGGTCTCTTTTCTGGTGAGCACTAATTTGGGGGGGCTCACACCTCTGTGTATAGTCCAATTCGACACCCAGTGAGATTCACTCTTTAAGCCATGCCCTGGCGCTACTCTCACACGCGTGATTCACCAGGATATGCTCCTCTGGTGTTCCTTCCACCATGTATCACATCGATATGGCTGGTCGGATCTTCCTCTATAAACATCATTTATAACTTCAAATAGCTGTGCCATTTGAAATCAATGCAATTGCCCTGTTTCCCAGTGAAGTAGTCCAAAGAATTATTTGGAAAACAACCTGTTTTCAGGCATTCTTTGGGGGGGGCTCATGCTTGTATGTATAGCTCAATATAACATCTAGCAAGATCGTTTTCTCCAACCTGCCCTGACGCCACATTTCCACACGCGGCATTCACTAGTAAACTCTCTTTTACTTAGTATCACACCGATACCTTCAAAACATCATTCATAATTCCTAAAAAGTTTTGTTCATACAAATATTCACACACACATTCAAATTATAATGTGCTACTGAGTTTCTAACAAACAGTCTTTCTTACACAGACTGCTTCAATACTCTGGCAAGCACATAGAATGGAGCGGTCTGTGATTCCCCGCAGTCTAAACGTCATTTCCGGTGCTTTAGCATAGAGAACCTGCAATATAAACTTGCAGTAGCCCGAAGCGACGTGCATAACGCTTGGCTAGACGGTCTGGAAAATGCTGTCTGCCGCACCACTTGATCTCCAGTTACGAAAAGACAACCTTTGTTGACACGGGTTGCATTGCTCATTCTGTCGGGCAGAATCAAGGTAAACAGCGTCTCGTAGCGTTACCATGCACATCATAGATACAAGAATAGTTACTAATTTTTGGATTGTTTCTTTGATGTCCCCTCTCACTCTGCGTACCAGCAAGGACAATTCCATTCCCCTTCCAACAACACGGCCTGCAATCGATCGAAGTTATATTTCAACCCAGTGAATAACTTCCTCACAAATACAGAGGTAACAACCCTGTCTCATGTGTTTCACGACTTATACTATTCAGAAACGTTCAGTCCCTAACTGATTTACAACTCGTGAGCAGACAATTCACTCCGCACTTTCTGCCTTCTGTTTCCATAGAACGTTCATTTTGCAACGTCGGACACTCAATTGCCACGGACTTCCGATTCCGTGTAATGCATAACTATAGCAGTCAGGGTTTAACATAACAACAATTTATAACCATTCGAGCAGGTATTTATATTAACTACACCTCTCCCCCTTGATACCACATACATACTTTGTCTGCCTGTAATCAGACATAATAAATTGACGCCACCTGGTTTTCATTAACAATCAGCCCTCTACACTTACAGATCATTTTCTGATCAACTGGATCACAAAAATACCAGGTTTTGGATGTACTCCCCATAACGTAGCCTTAATTTTTAACACGATCGCTCCATCATTGATTGATGTTTAGGTGAGAAAATAGTTACTAATTTCTTTAAACAAAAATCCTGTCTCTTGTTTTTAAAAAAAACAGTTTTGCAGTAATTGTGAAAACTTATGCATGATGTCTGACACACATGTGTTTTCTTTTGCTGTATTACATCCCTTGTATTGGCGGTTAAAATGATGCATCCGTTAAAACAATGCATGAACAAATTAGGCACTCCATACTTATCTCTCGTCCACAATCAATTAAAAATAGATCAATAATGTACACTATTAAGTAAGACCTTGCTTTTAATTGTGTCACGATTGAAACATGTATTTTCCACAACCGATTTTGTGTACATTTATGTCTTTTGTATGTTTATTTGTAGTGGGTTTCATCTATACAACAGTACGGTCAACAAGAAGTACTCGTCACAATCAAGTTTTTTGAAAAAATTGTTTCTCTTTCCTGTCCTGAAGACGGCCTGAAGACGGCTACATTTCATGAACAAACAATTCTGTTTATTGCCTGATTTTTCTTGGTGCCATTAGCTGAAACATATGTCGACCATCGCAAGATAAACCTAAAATGTCTAATAGGTTTTACTAAGAAGTGCTCTTTTCTTTTGTACTTGATTTTGAACAGTCAGTGTCCACAAGACACAATGTTCATGTACTAACCCCACCATAGCTCCCAATGTGTCACATCAGACTTTTTGTCTGGTTTGTTGAAAAATTTGTGCATTTATTTTCAGATCGTATGTGAAGATCTCTTCTTCCTTTTTTAATACAATAATTTTTACAAAGTTTTTAGCGAATTTAAAAATAAAATTTGTTTTGTTATTACATAGTGGTTGTTTTTTCAATTTTTTCAATTTATTGTCTTATTGGTTTTTTGCCATTTCTATACACACAGGCTTTTGACTTGTTGATAAACACTCCTGTATCCAATCCTCAGAAGGTGAAATAGTGAAATAGATCATTATTAGTGTCGATTGGGGCTCTACCCGGCAAGAAGCTCTCAATTCTCGCCTGTATAAGCAAGTTGTATCCCCATAAAAACAACCAGGGATAATTGAGCTTTATCTGCATCGCTATCCTAGTAAAACTCTGTGGAACAATTTAATACATCTCTGATTTAATGTCATGGCTTCAAATAAAGTATTAGCGTGATAGATCTGGTTTGTTGAAAGGAATCTGTAGACATTTTGAAAATGAGAGTGAAATCGAATCACTACCACATGTATTACGTGTGTGTCCAGAGTCACAGACCAAGAGAAAGCAGTACCTTAGTCAATGTATCTCTAATATTTAATGGGTCCCAATCTATTTACTTTGGTTGAATATCCTTCACAGAAAATCAATGTCATTAAAGTTGAGAGCCTTGGAATTTCTAAAGAATTGTTGCAAAGTGGGTTAATTGGTTTTGTTAAAATATTTGATGTTCTTTTTAGAATCTGTTTTCCTGTATATAGAGAATATCATCCAATCGATAGTGTAAAAGGAAATAGACTAAATTGTGAACACATATATAAAACACTGGTCTTAGTATTTTTATAACAATCATTCTTAGATTCAGGAATTTTAATATTAGCATATTTTGTGTTGTGAAATGTGACTATTCTGTGAAATATTTGTGTGAAATGTTGAGAAGTCTTGTGAAATTGTATCCTTGGTTAAGACAATTGAATGTTTGTTATTATGTCAACTCTCTTCTTTTTTGTGTTCTGTACTGGTTTTTTTGTAAAGGTTTTATAAACCAAAACAATTAAAGAATTAAAATGTGGTCTTTAGCTTTATCATGCCTCTGCAGTACCACTTATATGTTGTCTCCGTAAAAGCTCTGGCTTCTACTGAACCTTATGTATTTTGTGGTCCACAGCCATGTGTATTTCAACTGTTTTTGTGATTGTGGACTCTGGAGTACACCACTTCAGTAGCCCCACTCTATGTGTGTTACACAGCACCTTCAGTGCAATGACACAGGGTTGTCGCTTAGACTTCCCCCCGACTCCATTTTCTGGGGCTGACTACTGTCCCCCAGAAAAGGGTAAAGTTGCCATTAACTTTACATAGTCACTTTTGCCACTGATCCAGTAGGCCCAATCGTATATGGAGTATTAGAGAGGGTTAATTCTTAGCATTTTCATCTGTGCCTCTCGGAGCATTGTTTTGCTCCCTTAACTTTAAGACTTGGCTGGTGGCAGTGGTATCTACCCTAATTTTCCCACTACGATTATATTACATAATGTGGTAACGTTTTAGGCTATTTTAGTAGCCTCAAACTTTAAACCCACTTGCCCAAATACTTTTTATTTTGGCTCTGGTTGTGGTTAATCACCATTTCTTTTTGTTAATATCCTTCTTGGGTCTTTCTTTGGGCGGCAAACCAGGTTTGCCTCCTTTGTTCGCCGACCTTTGGCGGGCTTCTGACCGGAAGCCCTCCTTTGGCGTCTGGGTGTCTAGGTGGGCTGTATGTGAGGGTAGGGTGTAGTCACACCCTGCACAGGGTCTCCTTGGAGACCCAAGTCACACTTTGTTTTGATTGGCTGTGGTGGTTGTCTGGGCTGGACAACCACCCCTGCTGAGTGATTGACAGCCAGGCTGTGTGAATGGGGGATTTTGGCATAAAATGCAGGACAATTAGGCTAGAAGTCAGAGTCGCCACTGGAACTGCAAAGAACCGAAGAGAAGTGGAGAAGAAGACAGCTGCTGCAACCCCGAGTCCCGGTGAAGCCCTGCTGCAGTCCTGAGCTATCTACCCTTCAATGACAAGAGAAGATCCACTCCGGAGTCTTCTTCCCTTGAGCCTGGTGGGATCAACCAGCTCACCCTTTCTTCAGTCAGAGTGTCCTCTCTTGGGTCAAAATCACTGCTGTGCTGTAGTGGTCTGGATAGCCATCAGAAGAGCCATCTCCTGATTTAAAGGAGCACATCTTTTATTCATCATTGTCTTTTTCACTGCTGCTGGCCTCATCCCTGGGTAGTGCATATTGCTCCAGATGTCCTCCTTCTTGTCCCCATGACTGAAGCCGCAGGAACCGTGAGTCTGCAGGAACTACCAGGAACAACTGCTGTGGCACCAGCTTTTCTCTCAATGGAATAAGGTAATGTGCACATTTGTCCGTTCTCTCCGTCTGACCATCCGGAATCGGGGTGAACCCTTTTCCTCCTCGAAGATGTGTTCCTTCTTCCTTCCCTCTTATAACTTTTCCTTCCTTCTGACAATATCTAAGTACTCTTGGCATCTCGAATCTCAAACTGTTCAATGTCTGATCCTCGGCAACTGAGCATCTTCTCCATTGACACTGGTGCAGGCCTATTGACTTTAATCTGTATCTTTGAACGAGTCCTCTGATTCCCTTGCCTTGTCAAAAGTATTGCCTGTGAGTTTATCCACTTTTCCCTTGTTTGAAATTCTAAAGTACAAAGAGTGTTTTAACTTTGTGAGCATTTGTATTTGCGGGTACGCGTTAGTATCGCAACACCGGTCTGTCAAATCCTAATGTACTTTCCTTGAATTTGCTGGAACAAGTGGAATTGGTTGTGTGTATTTTATGTGTGGTTTTGAATTTATAGAAGTGAAGTTTTTTGAGAACAGATGGTCTAAATTAAATGTACTTATATTTTTTACCTGAAACCAGGGGAGTTGCTAGGTCTGGAAAAGACCCGGGGCTAAGCTGATGTCGGAACTGTTGGGACTGGGGGCTAGCTAGTCTTTTGGCTGTAGCTCCAGAGATTCTATCCGGGGCTACAGCCAAAGGATCAGGGGCTATAACCCCCTTAGCCCCCCCCTAGCAACGCCCCTGCCTGAAACCTTGAGTCAGTGTTTGCTTGAGTCACAGTAATTGTGGTACTTTGTGTAATATCTACTACTGCTCATTTACTCTTGAGATCAGTATGGCTGCTTCGCAGCTGCTACCATTTTAACAGTGTAGTACAGGCTTGTACCAAAGCTGAACTTGTATTGCCACTTGTAGTCTTAATTGTGCGTAGTGGTCCCTAAGGGCGCTGTACAGGATTCTGCCTAACACACATTAAAAAGTATGCAGGTGTGGTTGTTTAGGTTAGGTTAGTTTGAAGAGTGAGAAAATGCAAGATAACTGTGAAGTTGATAGGTTCAGACCACAAGTACCACAGAGCTCTATGTGGGTGAATGATTTTTTCTAGATGTTCTATATCAAGGACATAGAGGCAGTTGTGTCCAATGGTTAGAGTTGTGTGCCCGTGGAACTAGCATTGCATTAGTTGGGACCGTGATTTGTAAGTTTGTTGTACACTTGTAGTGTTCACATGTTTTGTTATTTTCAATGCATTTATGTGTGTGTGTGTGTGTTTTAACATGTATGTTTACTGTGCATTGGAACATAGCATTAATGTGTGTTATTTTATGAAGTATATGTAGTCAGAGACCACAATGGGCAGGCTGGTGAGGTTTATAATATTACAATACAGAGAGTACTTCCCAAAATCTCTCTCCGCAATGACATTAAGTGTGTGTGATGCAGTAGTTCACCCTTCTCAAACTGCTTTGTTAAGTACCACTGCATATAGCAGCTGTACCTCACCGATATCGACTTTGGAAAAGACACTATGGGCCCGATTCATGGAATTATTTGCACCGAAAAAAATCTGCATCCGTCAATTTGTGGAATCGAATGTTCAGTACTTTTCCAGGACTTGTGTGGAGTTTTCATAGGCTCAGCACGTCTCTGGGAGCCGTCGAGCACCTTGCACAAGACAACATGCAGACCATAGGCGAGGTCTGCGCAGAGGGCGGGGTATGGGGCAGAAAATGTAAAATGGGGGAGAACATACAAAAAAGTGGGCATTATGTGGAACGGCCAGCAGGCAGTCCCGTCACACACCCACAATTGCGCAGCACAAGACGTATGCATGGAAAAGAGCACGCAACCTCTCAGCAGGCAATTGGCATCACAAGTCGTTCATACTATCCACCCCCCGAAGGTAGCCGTAAGTACACTGCAGGCAGCCGGCGCGAGGTGAGGAAGCCCATCCGGGCACGCCGCCTATTTTTCGGGCGCCAACTGGGCCCCCAGGCCCTCCGAGCGTCCCTCTCCCACCCCGCACCCTCTTCCTGATTCCCGCTCCCCTCCCGCCTCCCAACCCGCCCATCCCCGCTCTGATTGGGCCGTGAGCCCAGGTTGAAAGGGTCTAACGACCCTCCTCGCACCGGCCCCTGCATTCACTGCAGGCAGCCGGCGCGAGGTGAGGAAGCCCATCCGGGCACGCCGCCTATTTTTCGGGCGCCAACTGGGCCCCCAGGCCCTCCAAGCGTCCCTCTCCCACCCCGCACCCTCTTCCTGATTCCCGCTCCCCTCCCGCCTCCCAACCCGCCCATCCTCGCTCTGATTGGGCCGTGAGCCCAGGTTGAAAGGGTCTAACCACCCTCCTCGCACCGGCCCCTGCATTCACTGCAGGCAGCCGGCGCGAGGTGAGGAAGCCCATCCGGGCACGCCGCCTATTTTTCGGGCGCCAACTGGGCCCCCAGGCCCTCCGAGCGTCCCTCTCCCACCCCGCACCCTCTTCCTGATTCCCGCTCCCCTCCCGCCTCCCAACCCGCCCATCCCCGCTCTGATTGGGCCGAGAGCCCAGGTTGAAAGGGTCTAGCGACCCTCCTCGCACCGGCCCCTGCATTCACTGCAGGCAGCCGGCGCGAGGTGAGGAAGCCCATCCGGGCACGCCGCCTATTTTTCCGGGCGCCAACTGGGCCCCCAGGCCCTCCGAGCGTCCCTCTCCCACCCCGCACCCTCTTCCTGATTCCCGCTCCCCTCCCGCCTCCCAACCCGCCCATCCCCGCTCTGATTGGGCCGAGAGCCCAGGTTGAAAGGGTCTAGCGACCCTCCTCGCACCGGCCCCTGCATTCACTGCAGGCAGCCGGCGCGAGGTGGGGAAGCCCATCCGGGCACGCCGCCTATTTTTCGGGCGCCAACTGGGCCCCCAGGCCCTCCGAGCGTCCCTCTCCCACCCCGCACCCTCTTCCTGATTCCCGCTCCCCTCCCGCCTCCCAACCCGCCCATCCCCGCTCTGATTGGGCCGTGAGCCCAGGTTGAAAGGGTCTAACGACCCTCCTCGCACCGCCCCTGCATTCACTGCAGGCAGCCGGCGCGAGGTGAGGAAGCCCATCCGGGCACGCCGCCTATTTTTCGGGCGCCAACTGGGCCCCCAGGCCCTCCGAGCGTCCCTCTCCCACCCCGCACCCTCTTCCTGATTCCCGCTCCCCTCCCGCCTCCCAACCCGCCCATCCCCGCTCTGATTGGGCCGTGAGCCCTTCATCACTTGTCCTCCCAGGGCAGCCCTCTGCCCGGCAGCCCCAGCGGCTAAGGGCGGCTCCAACAGAGGCGGCTCCAGAAAGTGTCTACAGGTGTCCGCAGGGGACGCCAAGGAAGCCAGCAACCAACAGACACCAACAAAAACTGTGAGTGTGGCATGGGTGGGGAGTAGAGCAATCACTCTACTCCAGAAAGTTCCTGCCACTCTAACTTACCTATCAATGGCCTAGACTGCTACAGACCTGCACCATGCATTATTAGAGAGATGTGACCACCAGCCCAAACCTATTAATGGCGGGACATCAAACACTCCCTGCAGTATAATGCTAACCATACCACGAGTGAACCACAAAGACTAGCCTGCGCCAAATCTAGACAGAAATATGATTGTTAGCATGGATTTTCAAGTTTTATGAATCCTAGCATGTCCACACTTAGATAGAATTGTGAATGTTAGCATTCCCACTCTCAGATGGAATTGTGAATACTGGCATATCCACACCTAGATAGAATTGTGAATGTTTGCATGTCCACACTTAGACAGAATTGTGAATGTTTGCATGTCCACACTTAGACAGAAGTGTGAATGTTGGCATGTCCACTCTTGGATGGAGTTGTGAAAGTTAGCATGTCCTCATTTGGATAGAATTGTGAATGTTAGCATTGTCCACACTTGGATATAATTGCGAATGTTAGCATGTCCACACTTAGACAGAATTGTGAATGTTAGCATGTCCACACTTAGACAGAATTGTGAATGTTGGCATGTCCACTCTTGGATGGAGTTGTGAAAGTTAGCATGTCCACACTTGGATAGAATTGTGAATGTTAGCATGCCCACTCTCAGATGGAATTGTGAATACTGGCATGTCCACACCTAGATAGAATTGTGATTGTTAGCACGTCCACATTTGGATAGAATTGTGAATGTTAGCATGCCCACTCTCAGATGGAATTGTGAATACTGGCATGTCCACACCTAGATAGAATTGTGAATGTTAGCATGTCCACACTTAGACATAATTGTGAATGTTAGCATGCCCACTCTCAGATGGAATTGTGAATACTGGCATGTCCACACCTAGATAGAATTGTGAATGTTAGCATGTCCACATTTGGATAGAATTGCGAATGTTAGCATGTCCACACTTGGATAGAATTGTGAATGTTAGCATGTCCACACTTAGACAGAATTGTGAATGTTGGCATGTCCACACTTGGATAGAATTGTGAATGTTAGCATGTCCACACTTAGACAGAATTGTGAATGTTGGCATGTCCACTCTTAGATGGAGTTGTGAATGTTAGCATGTCCACATTTGGATGGAATTGTGAATGTTGGCATGTCCACACTTGGATAGAATTGTGAATGTTAGCATGTCCGCACATGGATAGAATTGTGAATGTTAACATGTCCACACTTGGATAGAATTGTGAATGTTAGCATATCCACACTTAGATGGAGTTGTGAATATCGGCCTGCGTCGCATCTAGATGGAATTGTAAATGTTAACATGTGAAAGATGCATTAAGAAAGCGTGCCCTATAGCCTCTCCATGAATTTAGAAATGTGCCCAATAGCCTGTCTGGTAAACTGAATTTAGAAGTGTACCCAAGATCCTCTGTGACAGTTGCATTTAGAAGTGTGCCCAATAGACACTCTGGAAAGTTGCATCTAGAAGTGTGCCCAATAACCTCGCTATGAATTTAGTAGGGTTCCCAATAGACACTCTATGAAAGTTGCATTTAGAAGTATGTCCATTATCCCCTCAGTGAAATTTAGAAGTGTACCCATAGCCTCCCTGAGAGTTGCATTTAGAAGTGTGCCCAATAGTCTCTCTATTAAATTGAATTTGGAAGTGTTCCCAACACCCTCTCTGGAAAAGCCTCTCTGAAAATTGACTTAATAGTGCGCCCAGTAGCCTCTCCGTAGAAAATGGAATTTAGAAATGCGCCCAATAGCATCGCTGTGAAGGTTGCATTTTAGAAGTGTAACCAATACCCTCTGTGAAAGTTGATTATAGAAGTGCACCCAATAGACGCTCTGTAAAGTTGAATTTAGAAGTGTTCCCAATTGCATCTATGAAAGTTGACTATAGAAATGTATCCTATAGACACTCTGGAAAGTTGCATTTAGAAGTGTGCCCAATAGTCTCTCTATTAAATTGAATTTAGAAGTGTTCCCAACACCCTCTCTGAAAATTGACTTAATAGTACGCCCAGAATCCACTACGTAGAAAATTGAATTTAGAATTGCGCCCAATAGCATCGCTGTGAAGGTTGCATTTAGAAGTGCAACCAATACCCTCTGTGAAAGTTGATTATAGAAGTGTATCCAATAGACGCTCTGTAAAGTTGAATTTAGAAGTGTTCCCAATAGTCGCTCTGTGAAGTTGAATTTAGAAGTGTTCCCAATAGTCACTCTGTGAAGTTGAATTTAGAAGTGTCCCCAATAGCATCTGTGAAAGTTGACTATAGAACTGTATCCTATAGTCACTCTGGAAAGTTTCTTTTATAAGTGTGCCCAATAGCCTCTAGTAAACTGAATCTAGAAGTGCCCAATAGCCTCTCTGTGGAAAACTGTATTTAGAAGTGCGCCCAGTACCCTCTCTGGGAAAGTTGCAATTAGAAGTGTGCTCAGTGAAAGAGCATATAACCGATCATACCACACCACCATGCTTACTCTCTCCTTACATCACCACTCAACTAGAACACAGAGATACTATGACACCATTCGGTATAACTGTTCTCATACCAACATTCCGCCGCTTACTCCACATCATTCTATGTAATCACTGCTGGTTCCACACCCCCAGCCAGGCGTTTTCCTCAGGCCTAACGCAGCCACATCCGTTCCGGATAAATCCTGCCAGAACGAACACATTCTCCTGATCTCTCAACCACCACACCTACCGCTAAGAAGCAGCTATTACACGAGTACCGCACGAGCTGCACACATACCCGGTGCTCACATGCACCTTTTGACTCTCCCTACTCTCTCTACTGATCTGAACTTCGGTTCCCAAGGGCGTTCAACCTACAAGCGCCTTCAGACCATACCAATGGTATATAAGGCGCTATATAAGTGCAAAATAACAATAACAATAACAATAACAATAACTTGCGCATAGGATTTGAGGTGTGGAGGAGGGTTTGCATGTCATATTTAGGGGTGCATGTACACAACTGGGGTTCTGATTTCACTTAGGAGTGTGCAAAAGCAGTATACCAGGGTGCAGGAATGGTTTACAGAGGTTTGCACACACATTTTCTGAGTTTAGACCGAGGTACGATTTTTCATATGCATGTTTTTGGGGTGCCGGCTATAGCTATGGAGGACCCTGCACAGGGACCCAGATAGCAGGCCTGCTTGCAGGGCATTCCACGCACTGATTGAAGGCTGCGTGTATTCGCACCCAGGTGAGCGCACAAAGGTCGATGTTCTGGTTGCGCAGTGAATTCCATGAGTACATGGGGCACGCATATTTGTATTCTGTGCGCAGGCTCAGGCAGTGTCCTTCTAGGCACATGACTCTTGTGGGATTTCTGCACACATTTCCATGAATCAGGCCCTATATGTGGGACATACTCATTCACGTGCCAACCATGCGTGAAGCAGACATGTATAATGCGTATTTTATGAATGGTATTGCACTTATATGTGTACATTACAGACGTGTTCTTGAAAGTACGGAGCACTATGATTTGCAGAGTTTATTTATTTTCAGGGGATTTATTTTTTCATTTGAAAACAAAGAGTTATCTAACTTTCAATATAAACTAATTGCCACTTGCAAGCATTTGATCTCTGTTTCTTTTAACTATCCATTGACTGTGTTTGACCTTGTCACATGTCCATAAATGGAACATGTGATCAGCTAGAATTAACTTAAAAAAGAAATATCCACATTTTTAAAAAGATTATGACGTTTGTCGAAATTTGAATGTGCTTAAAATCAGAGTCTTTTTGTGACCACATTTATTTTCCCATATTGTAAACCAGCGGGTTTAATTCAAATGCGCTCAGTTGTGTGATGCTCAGTACAACTCAACGGTTTTTAAACTGATGTCGCCTTTAAAAAAAAAACTAAAAAAAATGTGCTCATCAGAACAGGATATTGAGAAGATGTCACCGCAGTTAATTGTAATCCCAGAACAAGACCTTCCTGCCTCTGAAAGTGTGAAGCAAAAAACAATATGCATAACAATAAGCACACATTAAACAATTAGAAAGTGATCCATAACTATAACTTTTGCTATGCGTCTGTTACAGTTCCGAAATAGTTCTGAGTTATAGCTGTTTCGCTACCATCCGAAATGGAAGAGAAAAACGATCTTGGGTAATCATGGACTTCAAAAGAAATCACATTGTAGGACTCCACAGTAGTATGCATCTAGAAGCTGCAGTGCTGTATTAGTTTTAACAGCACATCATCTGCTACTTTCCTTCCATCTGTTATTGGTAACCTTCAAAAGATGGTTTCTGATGACAATACATTTATTTTCCGAAATGATATGCCTGATGTAATATGAGAGTATAAATAATTCAAAAGTTTCACATTATTACAGGGAATTACATTTAGGAGATCAACCAGGGATCGCTGTAATGAGATACATTCACCTTGCTGGAGGAAGGCTATTCCACATTTAATCTTATAATATTTCCTTCAGGGCGTACAAGACAGCTTGCTTGAAAATATAATGACTCCTTTGCTGTTTTCTGTAAAAGGCAAAGAAAACAATGATATGGAAATGAGTGCAAGTTCCCAATTGAAATTCTAGCCATTATTCACTTTTTGTTTTAAGAAGCATTTTGACAACAGGTTCACTTTAAACAGTGTTGTGTCTGACAGTGATGGGCACAGTAACTACACTACTGTCTATCATTTAAGATGTAGGTCAATATAAAGTCCCTGTGAACTTGGCACATCAGTAGGAACATAAAACCAATCTTTCATCCCTGGAAGCGTTCTCTACCTTTTAAAGATATATAACAGAAGGTTCACATTTTTAAAAACAATATAACTAGATAAGCAACTTTTCCTCTTTTTTAAGTGGGCTGAATTAGACAATCCTCATTAGAACAGACAATACAACGTAATGTAAATGTGAAATATGTCGAATATATTTTCTGGGCACACCCGTATATAATATATGGGAAAGATGAACTATCGTGGATATTCCTAATTGCTCGTTTTTATTCGAAACGTGTTACTTCACTTTTTTTTTTCTTATAATTCATTGATAGTTGAATCAATAGACATATGCGACAATCTGCTGGGACAATTATCATTATTACTATAACATGCAGGCGATAGGAATCTTTTGTTATTGCACAAGATCTCACCTGCAGCAGGTACATTGATGAAAGAACTGTTCGTCAATACATTTATATAGAAGCGTCCAATGTACCGATACTATGTTTGAAAATAGGCAACAGCTACAGTAATCAATCACCACGTGAATTTTGTTGTTCAAATACGGGTTAGACGAGGGAGAAAAGAAGGGGCGTGGTAAAACACGTTGCTGTTTTTAATCAGACACAAATGACAAATTCCTCATACTCGTTGGTGACCTTGAAAGCTAGACAATTCAATAGCACAAACAAAAGCGCACATATTGCTATCAAATTGTGAGAGAAGTGACAGACTTCAAAGAAAAACTATTTCAAAAAAGCATATAATAATACTGTACCCTTGCCCTCATCCTAAATCATAATTCTGGCTCTTTTATCGAGGGCCAACTTGTTACAAGAGCGAGTACCATGGCCACACGTTCTGAGTGATTGTGGCTTTACGCCATGCGCATATATGTTTGTCTCTCAATCAGAATGTGAGCTCGCCATACTATTTCAGTATTTCGTACAGATTGTGCATGCCTGAACTTTGCATTCTTTGCAACCACAGACCATTAACAGTAAACCAGTTTTGATCAGATTCTGCAGCCATCACAAAATACAATAGCCACATACCAATAAACTTAACACATGATACAAAGTTGAATACACTTTCATAACTGGACGAACACGCACGCCATCATTCTGAATTCCACTATCAGATCAAGCCCACATCCTTTTGGCAGGACAAAGATGAATCCTCATCCAAAGTCCGAGGAATGGCATTGGCTCCTATGACTTTCACATACCAGTAAACAAGTGTAACCGTGTGGACCAATCATTGTAGAGTTATTCTACTTAAACAACCAAGGCCTACACAACCGGTGCACTTTAAAACCCACCTGTAAATTAACATATGTATGTATATGCCTTTACTAGGTTATATATAAACATGTCTGGCTTCTTCATCTCTCTTGTTCCTGTCAGTTGCATGTTGGCATGAGTTTGGGGCAACAGCGTGTCGTTGCTTATTTATATGTGTGTGTGTGTGCGGCAGTCATCATGAAGCCACAGGAGCATCAGCTGAATTGTTACTTGTGAAATACTTTACCACACCTTACTGCATGCACATTGGTGGATTGGATCTCATTTAGTCTCCATGACCTTATGATTGCCATTGGTCATTGTATATTCACTATTACTGAACAAAGAGGTTATGTTATGTTATGTTACTTAGATTTATAACGCACGCCTACACCCGAAGGCGTCTAGGTGCGAGGATAGTCACAGTAATACAACATCAATCTGGGTGACTAATGAAAAAGAGTTTTTAACAAGCATTGCAAGTGCAGGTGGTTTGTGATCAGCCTCAAAGTTAAAGTGAGACCATTCCATAAGCGGCCACCAAAAAGGCTTGATCGCCCACTCTTTGAAGACGAAATCAGGGGACAAGGACCAGACAGTCAGTGCTTGACCGAAGAGGGCAGCCAGGAATATAAGGAGTGAATTTATTGAACGGGAAATCGGCACCAGCCTGGTTGCATGCCTGGTGAACAAGACAGAGCAATTTAAAGACTATTCTTAGTTTCACCGGGAGCCATTGCAAAGATTGTTGCACTGGGCTAATGTCGGAACCATAAGGGTTGGCTGTGGCTGTCCGAGCAGCAAGGCCCTGCAGCAGTTGAAAACGATGAATTAGGCCCAAGTCTGGGCCAGGTAGAGAGCATAGAAATAGTCCAACCTGCTGGAAATGAGAGTTGCCACAACTACAGGGCGAAAGAAGGAGGAAGAAAGGGCAGGATCTTCCGATGAACCCTCAGTAAGAAGTGGCCAGTCTTGCACAAATCACTCACCTGAGACATCGTGGACATAGAAGCAGAGAGATAGACAACAATATGTTTAACTACAGTCACTGGAATAGGAAACTCACCCAATGAGGATGGCCAGAAGGCCGCGGATCAAGACTAAGATTCAGAGGAGGCACCCACTACCAGGACCTCAGTCTTGTCCCCTTTGAGTTTGAGCCAATAAGGGCCCATCAACTCCCCCACAGCCACCAGGCAGTCACACAGATTTGACGACACCTCCTCCAGGTGGGGGCTGGGGGAGTTCAATAATAATTGTCTCCATAACGTATTATGATAATTGAAAACTGACACTGCATAAATGGAAACTTATATGCCAAGCAATTATTGTTGATCTCGATGAAACAGACCAAACGCTCAGAGAAAATCCAGATAAGATCAAGCGGAAGCTATATACTATGGACTGGATTAAAACCCAAAAAGAAAGACAAAAGCTAAAAATATACGGCAAACTGTTTCCTGAAAGCAGAAAATTAAACCCCCTACCAAAGTATTTAGAACTTTTTCCAAACTGGTTGCTTAGAGATCAATATCTAAGATTCAGGCTGAATTTGTTCCCCAGAGGAGAAATAATCAACGCAAGATCAAAACAAAAGCAAAGTTTACATTGCAGCTTATGCCGAAATCATTAGACGGAGGAATCAAGAAAACATTTGGTTCTATTTTGCCCAGACCTAGACGAAATAAGAACACTTCTAATGACTGGAATCACCAAAACCTATGTGAGTCAAACAGCAGAAGAATGGTGGTTGGAGCTGCTGAGAGGTCAAAAAACATGACTCACGCTAGCGCTGGTGAAACTCCTGTTAGCAATTCTCAAGAACATTAATAACTTAAAAACAAAAAAAGTACCTAGCAGAGAATGAATGAGAACTTGATTGAAAAAAATTAACTGTTACTTACTTTGTGCTTTAGTTAGGGATGGAGACATAAAAACAACTAATAGGGAAGAGAAATAGAGATAGAGAGAGATAGAGAGAGAGAGAGAGAGAGAGAGAGAGAGAGAGAGAGAGAGAGAGAGAGAGAGAGAGAGAAAGAGAGAGAACATACAGATATTCCATATCACATATGTTTCTGAGGACAGGTTTCAGGCTAAATCACCTGTTGACAGTAAATATGAAAAGCAGCCAACTTCAGGTGTGACTATGTGGAGTAGGGGCACGCTTATTGCAAGTAAGGATGAAAACAAAATGAGTTTATGAGTTTCCATTGGATGTAAAAGTGACTGTCCAGTCATGCTGTAGGAAGATTTATATATGATCATCTGTTCCCCCATATGAGTTATTAGAACGTTACATTCCAAACCATAATAAATGTTAGGCATAAAATCAGCTGCTCACTGTCCTAACGTTCTTCTGTCCTCCATCCTTCTCTTGACCCAACCTTCTAAGATGCATCTAACCTCTCTCCCGGTCTTCCCTGCACTCTCTTTTCTATTGTGTGTTCTTACTGTCTTTCCTATCCTCCAAATTCATGTCTGAACTAACCTCCCTGTAATTTCCCACCCTCTCCTCAGTATCTCTGTGAGAATCCCACCCTGTTACCACTCATTGCACTCCATTAGCGCCATATACCAAAGCCCCCTAACTGTATCACTCATATATTGAATGTGTGGGCTACTTCTGCTTGTTAGCTGAGATTATATATTTAAACCATACTGCTTCCCAGCCCTCCATTGTTCTCCCTCTCCCTACTGTGATTCAGCAAGCATACCCAATGAGCCACACGTACCTGGGAGATCTGTATACTATAGCAAGTCAAGCATCCACAATTAAGCATGCTGTGAATTACTTTAGATAGAAAGAGCGCCCCTGATTGCAATTCTTGCCACTTGTATTCTGCTCTTGCTCTGCTTATGCTAGTTCTTCCACACTGAGCAGATTGACAGGAGGTCACCATCTATTATGGATGAGCTGCACCTGCACTCAAGTCAGAATGCAGTACACAACAGCAAGCCCACCTAAGCCATATGCCCCGGATTGTATAATGCCTGCATTTGTACAACAGTGCACTTATACTCATTCAGTCTTAATCCATGAATTCAACAGTGTTAAAAACATTACTATTGTGTCGAAACATTTCCAGTCCATATCATTCAACAGGAGTATATTTCAATTTAAATTCACCATTTTCTTGCTAAGGGAAGGACACGACTCACCGTCAATGAATTTGGAACTTCAGATCACATGACACTTTTTAGTAAATTAAGCAGATGGCTATGCAATTCCTTTGATTAAATGACATATTAGCTGGTACCAGATCAGAGCCTCACAGAGACATGCTTTACTATTTCTCAGATGCATTTCGTCTTTATGATGAATTTTAAAAATATATTATAAGAAAAGTTATGCTACTACTTTCTCAAAACATCTACAGTTGCTATTTCATCATACAAGTAAATTAAGACAACTCTCGCAAGAGCATTGCACTTAGAGAAATGAGTGGCTTGGAAGGATGGCAATTGAAGTCCTCCAAAGTACAGGTGTTACGAAATTACCACTGTCCTATGTCAAACCATTAACTCAGCACACACACTAATTAAGCACCAATGCCTCAATGATGCATGTATCATTAATATTAAGGAACAACATTTGTGAGGATTTCAATTGAGATGCACATTAAGGAAATTTGGAATTAAGCTCTAAGTTTAGTGGCTACCTAGAACTATTATAATTAAGCATGAGTGCCACAACATTGAGAGTATTGCCGAAAATATTTCCTTTTTATTGCTGTAATATTGAATTGATAGCAAACATTGAGGTATTAATTAATATTGTGTCATGTTAACTTTCCCTTTTCTTAACTTAGGAACAGTGCTGAAGTAAAGATAAGAACGTAATCCCATTACGGGGCTGGTATAGTGATTAATGAAGTGATTACATTAAACAGCCAAAGCTTTGTTCACAATACTCTTACATGTAGAGTGGAGTGCACAGTCGAGTGCTGTCATGCTGTCCATAAGGACCTATTCTGCTGCACTGCTCGAGATTTCCTCTAACAGCTGGAGCAATGGCTGAAAACCTGCCTCTTTTCCCAGAAAACCTATACGTTTGTCATGCACGCGAACAGCACGTGTGCACAGTGTGGCGTGCGCTGTTGAGTACTGTCACGCTGTCTCGCAGGCTGCAGACTGCAGGCAAGATGAAACACGCTGTTGAAAACTGGTAAAAACCTGAGTGAGTAGTTTGTGTTGTAGCTCTGTCCTTAAAAACCATTGAGCAATTAAGTTACACAAAGGTGCAGAGTAAGTGCAAGAGCAAGACAGGTACTGTGAGATACAATTAATGAAAAGTAAAGCAAGGTCTGCTAAACCTGTTGACATCAGCATTAGTTGACAGGTCAAGTGGTGTTATACTTAGCCATACCTGTAATTCTGTGACTAGTAAGTGAATATTAAAATGACCTTGTTCTTTCATGCGGGGATGGTAAGCTCGGATGTCAAAGGTCCCCATGCACTTGATAGTAGCGTGGCAGGTAATAATGACAAGGAGCTTATCATAAATGGTCCTAGCCATGAGGAGTTATCAGAATTTGAGGCGGTCGATAACACTCTTTAATCAGCCTTTGCTACTCGATACAGCAAAGTGTTGCAAGGGCGGATGAAGCCGCGATCGTAATTACTGGGAAACTCATGTTTTCCTCGGGCTCACTTGCAAATACAAATGATAGCTCATCACCCTCGCTGAACTTATTCATTCACTCAGATTCTGCACAATCTTCCAGAATCGAACGTGGAATTACACTTTTTCAGGGTGACGACCCAATTGACCCTGAAAATGTTGCTTAACCTCTGCGGCAACATAAACAACACATTATATATGCCTGCTTGCTCATCACTTACGAAGGTTGTCACAGTGAAGTCATCTGAGGCGAACATGATAGGAGAAGGTGATGGGAAGGAATGGTGAGCATTTACGAAAACCCTAGAGGGCCTCAGCGACGAGGTGAAGAGATTGAGGAAGATATAGTAGAACCAAATGAGCAACTGAATACATTGGAGTCACCCGAAATACCACTCTCAAGAAAGGAGAGGAGAGAGTCTGTGTGTTTACATGTGTTTACATGCTCCCCAGCAAAAGCATCACAATCTGGTTGAAGAGAAAAATACCAATGGGGAAACAAAGCTGTCAAGGCAAGTGAAGAAGGAAGTGGTTTGCGCTAGAAAGCGGGTATCCGAACAATAAGGAACATTGATGAGTTGGATGATCAACAAAGAAAGCTCTGAACTGAATGCCAGATCTATGATTGAGAATGGAGGTACAACCACAGGGCAATAGTGAAATCGGACCCCAGGAGTTGAACAACAGCAATCATACTTCTACACCTGAAAGGAGTAGACCTAGCGCGACCAAACATGTAAACACCCTTACTGTGGTCCACCGCCTGAGGGATGAAGAAAAACGGAAAGGAACCCTAAAATCTTTAATATAAAACAACTCCACCAGAACCAGATGCACAATCGGGCAAATCACTCTGTTTTTCTGAAAGTGGTAAATCAGATTCCCCAGGTGCGGGTTCTGAAGCCTGATGACTTTGAGTCTATGGAAGCCTTAGAATGCAATAACCCAACTCTATCACGGGTCCATTCTAGAAATGCTGCTGCAGCATTACTACTACGTACCTACAGTATCCACCAGGAGGAATGTGATCTAGAACTAGACATCGACATGGATAAAGAGGAACAAGAGCTCCCTAGAGCTGGCAATAGCTCTAAGAATAGAATACAACTGACTCTGTCTAATTCGGGAAGTCTTAGTGACATAAATCTGCCCTGGGTACAGAGAATATTAAAGTGGTTGGTTGATTCTTATCGCAAGTTCCGTTGGAGCCACGATTAACTATATTTATTATGACCTGGAACACTCAGGATTTCGATCACTTGTTAGGTTCTGAGGGTTCTCTCGCATTGTTGTTAACTAATCAAATTTTTATGTCACAGGAAACCTGGATAAGGTCTAAGTTATTGGTCGAGGGATACGATATTGTTCAATCTTTGGCTAAAAAAGGGGTGCAGGGTAGACCATATGGTGGCTTGGCAATTGGAGTCACACATACTTTAAATGCTCATAGGATACATAACACATAATGTCCTTATTGACAGCGGTAGAGGTTGACGGTATCAATCTCATTGTAAATGGTTGAACGCTCATTGTCAATGCCTACAATCCCCCTGGTTGAACCTCGAGTGAATCAATTCATATTGCCCTGTTTGAAATGGTAGTGGAATGGTCTGCTGGTGATTTTAGCTACCTTATGATTTTAGGAGGGGACCTGAACTGTGGATGTAAATATATGATATGTATGATAAATCATTTATAACGTGCCTGTACACAAGTGTTTCTAGGCCCTTGTGTCCTTCAGATCACGCAAGTGCCAGAATGAGAAGTGCAAGGGGAAAGGGAGGGGTGGGAGCCCGAGAGGAGGTGAGGGGAAAACAGTGCATCAATGCTCTGAGTAAGTGCAGTCAGCGCAGTGCGGCTTTGGGTAGTGCACTGCGAACAATGAACTGTAGGGTTACCGTTACAGCCCCTAACTGCCTGGTAGGCCCCGAGGCAGTGCAAGGGTGACTGCTAAAGAAAGAGCCTGGTACCCAGTGAGACTCTAAGGGTAGCCAGGCAACCAGTCAGTACAGCAGAAAGGAAGGTCAGCAAGGGACTGAGAAAAAACAAGCAAAGGAGAAGAGGAAGGTTTTTAGCTGCTTCTGGAACTTTGGGTGGCCCAGCTCAAGTTTGAGAGGGGCAGGGAGGCCATTGTAGAGGGAGTCATCTGCAGAGGAGAGAGATCTACCCCCAACTCTCTGCCTGGAGAAGCGTCTAACCCATAGAGTGATGGAGGTAGCTGAGCAAAGGCACCTGCAAATAGCTTTTTTCCTGCGTTTTATTTTCTCATATCCTCGGGTATAGCCCCAGTTATCTCTTGCATCAAGAGAAACACAAGATGGTGGTCGTTTCAGTTCTAAAAACCCTGGTTCCGGGTAAATCAAAGAGATATAACAATCTATTTATGTGAAAGGGGCACCCGCCTCTCTGTCAAATATTTAAATAACTACTGCATGGAGTAACCCCAAACCATGCATGCATCGCAGGTCAATGCTTTGTGTCCAAGGTGTTTTGGCCTGGTCCAAATCCATCCTGTGGTTTGGGCTGTGCGCTTTGACACAAATTTACCTTGTTTGTCTATGGGAAAATGAATGGGAAATAGGCCCCACTGTTGGAAAACATTTTCTGTTTCTTCCTAATAATTTAACAAATCTTTACAAAACTTTGAAGCCTTGGGGGGCCCTCAAGTCCTTAATCACTTTTGAAATTTCAGTCAAAACCTTTACTTGAATCAAAGGTTATTAACAATTTTGTACAATCATAGTATTCTAAATTGATAAGCTTATAATTTTTAATGATGGGAATGTATCCTATTATATCCAGGAATGATGGATATGGATTACAGGTAATTAGGTACAATTTGTGATGTCATCTTTGATGTCGTGGGTTTTAGTCTTAGCTGTGCACGATGGTGGCGCGAGTTATGGTTCCTTAGCTTACCATAACTGGCGAATTTCAGGGGGTTTTCGGTTTTACTTGGAACCATAACGTCCCTTTAACAACGATTTTTCACTGAATTTCATAGGTTTTTAGTAGCGCAACTTAACCATAACGTCCCTTTAACAAACTTTTTTCACTGAATTTCATAGGTTTTTAGTAGCACAACTTAACAATAATAACTTTGACTTTATGTACATGTAATATGGAACATACTGAACCCCTTCTACTGAATTTGATGTCCGCAATCCTTTTTGGTGTCCGCGTACATGTTCGGACAACAGTACCACTACCTAAAAACTCTGGGGTGTATGTTTAATTGTTATATCATAACATAGTAACATTTGAAAAATTCACAAAGCAGCACACATACATATTATATGTAGTAATACATAAGAAATGTAACCCATATATGTAACACACTAACCATTCATTTAAATACAATATGTTCTAAAATGGAATATACCAAAAGAAGATAAATTGGCTTCCAACAAAATTACCTCACAGACACTCCACAACTAAGAGCAAGACCAGAACTACAGAGTACTCAGAACATATCTTACCTGAAATAGTAAGTGTACTTCATTTTAGTCATATATTTATAAACTTTCTGTATTAGATTAAAAAAAATATATTATCTTTTTTTTTCACAGAAATGTCTAGTACTCTGGAATGGCTAGAGGAGCATTTCCCACATGAGGAAATAACAGAAGACAGTGAAACTAATGGTACACACTTTACAATATAAACCATTTAATTATTATTATTTTATATACATTTAACATATATATATTATTTTGTACAGAGCATACCAAAATAGAAAATACATCTGAAGAAAATGTTACGGATAACACTCTTGATAGCATAAAAGAAAACATGGATTTATTGTTGACCAATTTTAATAATTTGAAAACTTTTGTTGAGGATCATTTTAAAACAAAAACCTCATACCATTGTCCCACATGTACTTGTCCCCCCTCACCATATCCCAGTCAATTATCCCCAAACCCACTCCATAACCCAAAACGTTTTGTTGAGACTTCCATACCTTCTTCACCTGATACCAATCATGTTGAAACCCCTAATTCTCCTGTTTTTGTTTCCGTTTCTGCCTCATCTTCTCTGTCATAAATTGTTAATATAGGTTAAATAAAAATACATTTTCATGTTCTGTTGTAATTAGTTTCAGTTATTTAAAAAAAAACAATTTAGGTGTCCGCGGACAGCGCGATTGTTCTGAAATGTTTGTAAATAAATGAAAATGGAGGTGTCCTGAAGAACATTATACCTGTCCGTACTGTTCGCTAGCAAGTTGAAACTGTTCTAGAACACACGCGGTGTCCTGAAATGTTCGTAAATAAATGAAAATGGAGGTGTCCTAAAGAACATTATACCTGTCTGTAGTGTTCGCTTGCAAGTTGAAACTGTTCTAAGAACACAAGTGGTGTCCTGAAATGTCCGTAAATAAACGAAAATGGAGGTGTCCTGAAGAACACTATACCTGTCCGTACTGTTCACTAGCAAGTTGAAACTGTTCTAGAACACACGCGGTGTCCTGAAATGTTTGTAAAGAAATGAAAATGGAAGTGTCCTGAAGAACAATATACCTGTCCATAGTGTTCGCTAGCAAGTTGAAACTGTTCTAAGAACACAGTGGTGTTCTGAAATGTTCATAAATAAACGAAAATGGAGGTTTCCTGAAGAACACTATACCTGTCCGTACTGTTTGCTAGCAAGTTGAAACTGCTCTAGAACACACGCGATGTCCTGAAAGGTTCGTAAATGAACAAAATGGGGTGTCCTGAAGAACACTATACCTGTCAGTATTGTTCGCTAGCAAGTTGAAACTGTTCTAAGAACACAAGTGGTGTCCTGAAATGTTCGTAAATAAATGAAAATGGAGGTGTCCTGAAGAACACTATACCTGTCCATAATGTTCGTTACCAAGTTGAAACTGTTCTAAGAACTCAAGCGGTGTCCTGAAATGTTCGTAAATAAATGCAAATAGAGGTGTCCTGAAGAACAGTATACCTGTCCATACTGTTCGCTAGCAAGTTGAAACTGTTCTAAGAAAACACGCGGTGTTCTGAAATGTTTGTAAATAAACAAAAATGGAGGTGTCCTGAGGATGCTATGTCTGTCTGTATTGTTTGCAAGGAAGTTAAACTGTTCTAAGAACAAACGGTTTTCCGTAACTGTTCGATTGACGTGTGACGCACTTTTAATTACTTCAGGACCCGAACAGTGTCCGTAGAACATCAACGTGCATGCGCAAACGAATGTCCGTGCATTTGGTGTCCTGCGGACAGCCGCTACCTTCGCGAACATGTGACCGCACCCATGCTGATCACGTGTTCTGAATGCGGACACTGTTTGTGTCCCCGAACAATTTAAAAGTACATTTTCAAGTAATCCACAATATTTCACAATAAAAACTGACAATAGCACAAGTCCCACATACTAATCCTGAGTTTCTACATACTTTTTGAAAGTTTTTGAACCTTTTTTTGTGTTCGATCTGTTCGCGGACATTTGCATATGTTCGCGAACCACATACAAGCACCCCTATAAAAGACCACACCCTAGAGCTTATTCTCATTGTGTTTCTGGCTATTCTTCAGAGCACAGCTATTTTTCCTGCAACTTGCAGATTACACATTCATCGAGATGGCATCCATGGTTGCACTACTGTCACCTGGTGCTGCACCTGCTTCAGCACCACCCCACCCTCTCCACCACCACCACCTCCCCAAGGGCCTGAAGAGGGGAACAGGTGTGAGGATGCAGAGGAGGAAGAAGAGGATGACGAGAATGAGGTAGTGGAAATCCCTACTACCCACACTTTCGGCGTGAGTCTTGGGTGTGGCGGTTATTTACCATTCATGGGGATGGTCCTAAGGCTCGTGCGAACCGAGTCACCTGCTGTGAGTACAAAATGGTACTCAGTCGCGGGAGGCATGGTTCGTACAGCTTTGGGACCACTACCATGAAGCGACACCTAAGGTCATTTCACTCTGGGGCCATTCGCAAGGCTGTACCTTGTGAGGAGCGTAGTAGGTTGATTTCCTATACTTCATCCTCCGTTTCTGATCCTGTCACCACAAGGAACACCTCTGTGGGACAGCGTCTTCCTCAAGCTGCCTCACAGGCCATACATAATACTGATGACCCTTACCTTTCGAGGGACACAGTTGTGTTTATGTACTGCAACACATTACTCTGCAGGGGGAGCAACTTCGTAGTGCTTTTGAGACTATCGCCTCAGAGCACGAGAAGACCTGCTCACTACCCAAATAAAACCCACTCTACATCTTCTTCTCTCAGCTCGCCCTTTCTTATCCCTGTGGTTGGTGTCCCCCCTTTACCCTCCTTTCCCCTCCTCTCCTAGTGTGTCGTATATAAAAAACCAAAAAATATATAAAATAACAAAAATCAAAAAAAATAAGGCTCTTTTCAGAGCCGCCTTTCACAGTTAAAAAATAGAAGTGAAAATAAATGAAGCAGGGCGCTTTGTATTTTTTAGAAGTCCGCGGACAGTCCGCGGACATCTAAAATTTTGGGGTGCTACCCTATCATAACCATTGCAATTTTCTCTGGGAGGAAGTGGTGGCTCTGAAAAGAGCCCGTGGGAGGTGTTTGTGTTTCAAAAATTATAAAAGCTCAACTCCTACTTCAAAATGAATGTTGTAATTCTAAAAAATGTCGCAATACATTTTGTATGTTTCTTAGAAAAATCTGATTGCCAGCCTAAATTAGATATACTCAATCTCTGCGAAAAATGTATGTACTACGAAACATAATATTTTTATTGTGAAAAGAGGACATGCCAAAATCACTTAGAAAGGCACAAACAGCCTTATTGACTTTGCGCCTTGCTTTCTCCATTTGTGGACCAATGAAGAAGAACAAAGCCACATTTGTATCTGCGCAATCCATGAGAAAATGACTTGAGAATTTGAAAACATGTCCATGACCTTCCCAAGTCCTTCTTTCATTGCAAATTGCAAAGAAATTCCAGACACATGTCCTAAACTGTTCCCTCCACAATGAATTATAATTAGATCTGTATGTTGCTCTGTCTCCAAAGTAGCACAGAGAGGTAGCAAGTCCAACCACTTCATTCCACGTACTCCATGCCAGTGTACTTCCACATGAGGGAATCCAAGATCTACAGCTACTCCACAGGTTTCTGCATGCACCTTCAACCAATGTAGCCACGAGTCGCCCAAAATCCAAACAATCTGTTTTCTGAAACACAGAGCTATAGCTATCTGTTCTTCTCTCAGCAAAAAGAGTATCTGAGAAACTCCCTCCTGGCACAACACACCCACTAAACTTTCCTGACCAATCCCTTTCAGTGCTCATTTTCATTTGCATGACTTCTGAACCCAAAAACCCCGGATGTAACACCCGATGTCCGCAAACTACTGACATGTCCGCGGACATATCGTAACATGAACAGCCCTTCTACCATTTCCAGCTCACTCTCTGTTCCATTCCCTCATTGGATGTAGCTAAGAAGTCACATGACCATCCACCAATCACATTCAAGACCTCTACATCTAACAGCATCATGATAGATCAGCAGTGCAAATGTACTGTGAATCTCTCTGAGTACAAGTGTCATATCATTGGCAAGCACGATCTACAAGAAATACTGTACACGTCTCCAAGATTTCTACTTGCAGCTCCATGCATATCCATATGCATGAACACAAACTACAGATATGCATATTTTCTGTACAGTACATTTAATGTTTTGGTTTTATTTCGCAGAGATGGAGTCTATCTTACTTATGCTGGCAATCAGATTTTTTTGAGAAATATACAAAATACATTACGACCTTTTTTAGAATTACAGCATCCATTTTGAAGTAGGTGTTAAGTATTTATAATTTTTGACATACAAACACCTCCCAAATGCTCTTTTCAGAGCCACCACTTCCTACCATAGAAAATTGCAATTGTTATGATAGGGTAGCAACCCAATTTTTAGATGTCCGCGGACTGTCGCAGACTTCGAAAAAATACAAAGGGCCCTGCTTCATTTATTTTCCCTTCAATTTTTAAACTGTGAAAGGCGGCTCTGAAAAGAGCCTTATTTTTTTGATTTTTGTAATTTTGGTATTTTTCTGGGGTTTTTATACACGACACACTAGGAGAGGAGGGGAAAGGAGCGGAAAGGGGGGGACACCAACCACAGGGATAAGAAAGGGCGAGCTGAGAGAGGAAGATGTAGAGTGGGTTTTATTTGGGTAGTGAGCAGGTCTTCTCATGCTCTGAGACGATAGTCTGAAAAGCACTGCAAAGTCGCTCCCCCCTGCAGAGTACTGTGGCACAGTACATACATACAACTGTGACCCTCGAAAGGTAAGGGCATCAGAATTCTGTTTGGCCTGTGAGGCAGCTTGAGGAAGACGCTGTCCCACAGAGGTGGTCCTTGTGGTGACAGGATCAGAAACAGAGGATGAAGTAGAGGATATCAACCTTCTACGTTCTTTGCAAGGTACAACCTTGCAAATAGCCCCAGAGTGAAATGACCTCAGGTGTCGCTTCATGGTAGTGGTCCCAAAGCTGTACGAACCGTGCCTCCCGCGACTGAGTATCATTTTGCACTCATTGCAGGTGACACGGTTCGCACGAGCCTTAGGACCATTCCCATGAATGGTAAACAACCGCAATACCCAAGACTCACGCCTAGTGTGGGTAGTAGGGATTTCCTCTACCTCATTCTCCTCATCCTTTTCTTCCTCCTCTGCATCCTCACTCCTGTTCCCCTCTTCAGGCCCTTGGGGAGGTAGTGGTGGTGGAGGAGATGGGGGTGGTGCTGAGGCAGACACAGCACCAGGTGGCAGCAGTGGAGCCACAGAAGCCATCAGGTTGAAGATGGAAATCTGTAGGCGGCAGTTAAAATCTATGTGGTCTTTAGAATAGCCAGAAACATAATGAGAATAAACTCTAGGGCGTGGTCTTTTATAGGGGTGCTTGTGCGCGGTCCACGGACATGCGTGCTGGCTGCAGACAGATCGAACACAAAAAAAAGTTCAAAAGGTTTCAAAAAGTATGTATAAACTTATGATTAGTTTGTGGGACTTGTGCTATGGTGAGTTTTTATTGTGGAGTACTTGAAAATGTACTTTTAAATTGTTCGGGGACACGAACAGTGTCCGCATTCAGAACACGCAATCAGCGTGGGCGCGGTCACATGGTCGCTTCGCGAACATGTTCGCGAAGGAAGCGGTTGTCCGCAGGACACCAAATGCATGGACATTGGTTTGCACATGCGCGTTCATGTTCTACGGACACTGTTTGGGTCCTGAAGTAATTAAAAGTGCGTCAGACGTCAAACAAACAGTTAGGGATAGGCGTTTGTTCTTAGAACAGTGTCAACTTTCTAGTGAACAATACGGACAGGTATAGTGTTCTTCAGGACACCTCCATTTTCGTTTATTTACGAACATTTCAGAACACCAATTGTGTTCTTAGAACAGTTTCAACTTGCTAACGAACAGTACGGACATGTATAGTGTACTCCAGGACACCTCTATTTTCGTTTATTTACGGACATTTAAGAACACCAATTGTATTCTTAGAACAGGTTCAACTTGCTAACGAACAGTACGGACAGGTATAGTGTTCTTCAGGACACCTCCATTTTTGTTTATTTATGAACATTTCCGGACACCGCGTGTGTTCCTAGAACAGTTTCAACTTGCTAGCGAACAGTACGGACAGGTAGAGTTTTCTGCAGGACAGCTCCATTTTCGTTTATTTACGAACATTTCAGAACACCCGCGCTGTCCGCGGACGCCTAAATTGTTTTTTTTTTTTTTAAATGGAAACTAATTACAACTCAATATAATAATTTAACTTTATTTAACATATATTAATAATTTATGACGGAGAAGGTGAGGCAGAAACGGAAAACAAAAACAGGAGTATTAGGGGTTTCAACATGATTGGTATCAGGTGAAGAAGGGTTGGAAGTCTCATCAAAACGTTTTGGGTTATGGAGAGGGTTTGGGAATAATTGACTGGGATATGGTGAGGGGGGACAAGTACATGTGGGGCAATGGTATGACATTTTTGTTTTAAAATGATCTTGAACAAAAGTTTTCAAATTATTAAAATTGGTCAACAATGTTTTCCATAACAGCTTCTTCAGAGGTATTTTCTATTTTGGTATGCTCTGTACAAAAATATATATATATATGTTAAATGTATATAAAATAATAATAATTAAATGGTTTATATTGTAAAGTGTTTACCATTAGTTTCACTATATTGTGACATTTCATCATGTGGGAAATGCTGCACTTGCCATTCCAGAGTACTAGACATTTCTGTGAGAAAAAAAAAAGATATTATATTTTTTTTTATCTAATACAGAAAGTTTATAAATATATGAGTAAAATGAAGTACACATACTATTTCAGGTAAAATATGTTCTAAGTACGGTGTAGGTTTGGTGGTGTTCTTAGTTCTGTAGTGGCTGTGAGGTAATTATGTTGGAAGCCAATTTATTTTCTTCTGGTATATTCCATTTTAGAACATATTGTATTTAAATGAATGGTTAGTGTGTTACATATATGGGTTACATTTCATAAGTATTACTACATATAATGTGTATGTGTGTTGCTTTTTGAATTTGTTAAATGTTTCTATGTTATGATATAACAATCAAACATACCCCCCCCAGAGTTTTTAGGAAGTGGTACTGTTCTCAGAACATGTCTGCGGACATTAAAAGTGTTTGCAGACATCAAGTTCAGTAGAAGAGGTTCAGTATGTTCAATATTACATGTACATAAAGTCAAAGTTATTATTGTTTAAGTTGCGCTACTAAAAACCTATGAAATTCAGTGAAAAAAGTTTGTTAAAGGGACGTTATAGTTAAGTTGCTCTACTAAAAACCTATGAAATTCAGTGAAAAAACTTGGTCACTATCCACCAGGGATTGCTGCAAGGGGGAGGCCCTCTCCCCCCACCTTAAGTGGATGGGGGCACCTTATGTAGCCCTCCCTGGGGCCAGATTTCTGCCCCTAGGAAGGAGTACGTGCGATGCCCCCCATCCATTTGGGGTGGGAGGGAGAGGCCACTGTAAATATTGGCAGAACCACCCCCCCCAAAATTGGGGCAGTACGTTTTGACCCCCCTGGGGGCAGATGGTCACATATATGTGCCCATTTGCCCCTAGAGAAGGGGGAAAAATATTATTATAACTTGTTTTGGGTGGGGGGCCCGGTGGGGCCCACTAGACCACCAGGAATTTGTTGTGTTTGAAAGGGTGCCCTCTTCCCCCAACCTAAGTGGATGGGGAGACACCTTATGTAGCTCTCCTTGGGGGCAGATTTTTGCCCCTAGGAAGTGGTACATGAGATGCCCCCATCCATTTGGGGTGGGGGGGAGAGGCCACTGCAAATATTGGCAGAGCCACCCCCCAAGCTTGGGGCAGTACGCCACACACATGCGCCCATCTGCCCCTAGGGAAGGGGCAAAACAAAAATATATTATATCTTGTTTTGGGTGGGGGTGGGGGTACCCACTGGACCACTAGGATTTTTAGTGTTTGAAAGGGGGGGTGGCCACCCCCTACCCTGAGTGGACGGGGGCACCTAATATAGCCCTCCCTGAGGGCAGATTTCTGCCCCTAGGAAGGGGTACATGAGATGCCCCCCATCCATTTGGGGTGGGGGGACAGGTCACTGCAAATATTGGCAGATCCGGCCCCCAAGCCTGGAGCAGCACGTTGTGCCCCCCCTGGGGGCAGATGGCCACAAACATGTGCCCATCTGCCCCTAGGAAAGGGGCAAAACAAAAATAAAACAAATTATAACTTGTTTTGGGTGGGTGTGTGGGGCCACAGAACCACCATGGATGTTATTAGTGGAAAGGGGGTGGCCCTCTACCCCCACCCCCAAATGGATGGGGTCATCTCATGTAGCCCTCCCTGGGGGCAGATTGCTAGATTGGGGCTATCAGTGGGTTAGCCTTTTCCCTTTGCACCCAGGTATGTGCACCCACACATATGAGGTACTGTTTTCGTCGGGACACCTGTGGGAATGCGGGACGGTAGGACATCTGTTGCTGGCGGCATGTTTCGGTGGGTGGGCAGAGGGAAATGTCTCTGAAATGTGGTGGAAAAAACACAATTTTCAGACATTTCACTCTGGACACCCACCAAAACACGCCGCCAACAACACATGTCCTACCATCCTGCATTCCCACAGGTGCCTCAACGAAAACGGCACCTCACATGTGTGGGTGCACCTACCTGGGCGCAAAGGGAAAAGGCTAACCCACTGGTAACCCCAAGCCTTTCGGCAGAGCAGATTTTGCTTATGTGGACAACATACAGATTTGGGCCTACGGTGTCGAAGCCACCAAGGAAAACAGGGAACCTCATGCATTTCCGAAAAGAGGACAACTGTGGGAATCCACAGAGGTCTGACTTGCGCAACTCACCCCAGAATTTATTACCCACAATCCCGGGCAAAGTCGGAAACTTTACGACACCTACATTTGGGGAAAAAAGGGGCCAAATTTGGCCAATATATATTATGTAACAAAAACATTACAAGGTATTGAATGGCGACACACCGAAATCACCAAAAAAGCCACTGGCAGAAATACCCATGTCAGTTAAGGGGTTAAGACGGTAAAGCCCCAGAAGAGATATAATTTGCAAGGTAGCTCAGTGAGTTAATGCTCCAAATGCAGATTGTGCACAGAAATATGTAACACCTGTGTTCAGCACATGCCTTAATCTTCTGGTGGGATAATATGCGCAGTGAATGCATTCAGCTTACGATGCAACACAGCATTTTACAAGTCAATTGGTTCAGAAAAAGTGGTGGAAAACACTATTACTGTCGCTTTTTCTAATTGGCCGGATTTTCGTGCATTTTTTGGGTAGAGTTCGGGAGCCGAGTGGACACACCAGGACCCCCTGTATTTCCCGCTCCACCAGACAAATGCAGCCTTACTGCCAGCATGGATTCTCATGCTGGAAATAAGGAAAGGGATTCCTCTGGGATCTCATAGGGAATTAAACCTGGTAAAAGTGGGCAGAGTCCAGAGGAAGCCATTGTCAATTCCGCCAGCAATCGCTAATTGTTCGAGGTATTTCCACTCTTGCATAGTGGAAAAGCAATGTGATTTCACCTGCCTTTTTCGCTAAAATGTTCAATTTTGTGGCGGAAAAGTAAAAACATGCGCCAATGGAAGTGGTCCACTCCATGCAGTTTACTTTGTGCCTTGATGCTTGTGGGTTTTGCGCGATGCTACACATGTAATAAATAAATAAATACATTTAACCTGACCCCAGATAAATGGCAATTCATGATCAGAATGAGTGAGTATGGCATGTGTAACGCTCACCTGATTCTCGCAGAGGCGCCGGTCTTGACTGGGCGACTACCGTATCTTCAAAGGTGATGTGTAGCACCCGGTTGGCTCTTTGGGCTGGACCTCTGTGCACTGTATGCCTGACGTGTAGAGTAAGATGTCTGCAGATAGAGAATATGGGGTTAATGAACTGGGGTTATTGGGGTGTCCCTATCTCTTTCCTCTTCTCCTCTCCTGTAGACCCCCAAAGGTTAACGCTCTCACCTTAGGTAAGTGAATGCCGAGCTCTCCATCTGCCTCGGGGCAGGGTGCTGTAGCCAGTTTCTTCACTGGATAGGTAGCGCAGGCCTCTTGACTTCAGAGGACTGCTGTCCGTCGTTTACTGCACGAACGGTAAGTTTCGAGTCATTCAAATGTCTTTTTAAAGTCTTTAGTAATGATGTCTCTTGTTTTGCAGGGTTCCGGCGATGGCGGATGACGGGCTGAAGTGAGTTGAAGATGGAGCCCGTGTGATGAATAGGAGCGCCTGGAAGCACGTGAGTAAGCGCTTGTTGCCTGCTTCACGATGCGCTCTAACTGTCTTTTTATTTTGCAGGTACGAGTTCGGGGCGGCTGCAGGGTGCCGGAATACCCACTGGATTAGATGTGGAAAGGAGTAATGGCACGTGAGTATTAAAGTTCCCCAATGTCTTTAAACGCACCTTGTTTTGTCTTTCAGATGCGGATGCAGCGCCAAAGGCCTCCGGAGCGTGCGAAGAGTTGGTAAGATTTTGTCTTTCAGATGCCGGAATGCAGTATGAAGACCTCCGGAGCGCACGAAGAATAGGTAAGCCTTTGCCTTTCAGATGCCGGAATGCAGTGTGAAGACCTCCGGAGCGCACGAAGAGTAGGTAAGCCTTTGCCTTTCAGATGCCGGAATGCTAACCTGTTCTTTCTTATCTTTATAGGTGTTGCTGAAGACTGGATTCAGGATGGTAAGCCTATTTCCTTAGGCCCAGGACTGGATGCAGAAGACACGATGAGCGTCCTGCTGCAGAGGGTGCAGAATAACGCAAAGCAAGATTCATCCACCGGGTGTGGTTTAAATAGCCTCCTGTAGTGCTTAGGTGTCTCCTTCCACAGCCACGCCTAAGTAAGAAAAGAGTTCCTGGTAAGAAAAGAGTTCCTGCCTTCCAGAAGAGTTCCAGTGTTCTAAATCTAGGGAGTGGCTCCAGCCCCACCCAACAGGAAAAGTAGTTCCAAACAGAAGAGGATCAGAGGCTCAACTGGCAGGCAAGTAAGCAGCATGGTCTGCTGCAGGTAAGTCCACCCAAGCATTATGAGCCCGGCGCTTCCAGCGCTGGGACTGGGCATATTTATGAGCCTGGTGCCACTGGCGCCAGGACTGGGTCCAAAAGGTCCCAATTGGGACTGGTTGGCACTCGGAACCTGGGTTATGGATCTGCTTCCAAGGGAGTTGGGAAAACCCTAACCTTTTGGAAGCAGAGATCATGACAGTACCCCCCCTCAAGGCCCCTCCCAAACCGGGCTTCTCCGGGGGTTTTGGCTTGTCAGGAAATGTTCGGTGAAATCTTTTGATTAGGCGAGGAGCGTGGACATATTCAGCAGGTTCCCAGGATCTCTCTTGGGGCCGTAGCCTTTCCAGTCAATTAGGTAGAATAGTTTAGATTTGGAGATCTTGGAGTCCAGAATGCTTTTGACTTCAAACTCGAGTTCTCCATCCACTAGGATAGGTTTTGGAGATTTGGTTAGTCGGGTTTGAGGTTGCACCGAGTTTTAATAGAGAGACGTGGAAGACCGGATGTATCTTCATGTGCGGGGGCAAGTCCAACTTGACCGCTACTGGGTTTACTATGGTAGTGATGGAATAGGGACCAAGGTATCTTGGGTTGAATGTGCGTGGCCCTTTTAGAGATAGATATTTGGTGGATAACCAGACTTGATCCCCTACTTGATAGTGAGGGGCTTCCTTCCGATGTTGATCTGCTCCTTTCTTGTATTGTTCTTTAGCCCTTTGAAGGTGAGAAACAGCTTCCTTAAAGGCTTGGGTGATTGTAGAATGCAGGTAGTCTACTGCTGGTGTTTCAAGATCTTGGAGGGGATCCAACTCCGAGGTTCGAGGGTGACTGCCGTACAAAAGAAAAAACGGGGTTTTCCCAGTTCCCGAATGGACAGAGTTATTGTAGGCATACTCGGCTATCCAAAGGATATCTTTCCAAGTTTTTTCAGTTTGTTGCAGCATGCAGCGTAAATACTGTTCCAGAGTTTGATTGGTCCTCTCGGTTTGTCCGTCGGTCTGAGGGTGGTGACTGGTCGATAGTCTCACATCAATTTGAGCCGACCGACAGCAACTTCGCCAAAAATGAGAAATAAATTGACTACCTCGATCCGAAATTAGAACCGAAGGAAAACCGTGCAGTCGGACGATGTTTTCGAGAAATTCTCGGGACAGAGTTGCTGCTGTTGGCAAGCCTTTGAGCGGAATGAAATGCGCCATCTTGGAGAATAAGTCCACGATTACTAGAATTGTATTGTATCCGGAGCATGGAGGTAGATCGGTGATGAAGTCCATAGAAAGCGTATGCCAAGGGCGAGGTGGGATGTCAATAGGGCGTAAGAGGCCTGCTGGTCTTTCCTTTTGACTCTTGTTTTGGGCGCATACTCCACAGGACATTATAAAGTCTCTGATATCTTTTTTCCAAGACGGCCACCAGAAGTAGCGCTTGATCTTTTCTGAGGTCTTGGCTATACCGGGATGACCTTCCATTAAAGAGTCGTGATAACAAGAGATTACTTTTTTCTGTAAATCTGTGCTGGGTAGGTATAATCGTTCTTGGAAATACAATAAGTTGTCCTTTACTGCAAAGTCCTTTCCCTGCAGATGCCAATTCTGTATATCTGCTGGAGTTACAAGTTGCCTGGCTTTATCCTTAACTTCCTCTATGGATTCTGTGGCGATTACACCCAGAATTCTTTGTTCGGGAATGATTGGTACAGGTTTAGGGTTGATCAAGTGTTCTTCCACTCCCATCCGAGAAAGGGCATCGGCTTTACCGTTCTTTGTACCAGGTCGATAGGTAATTATGAAGTCAAACTCGGCAAAGAATAATGCCCAACGGAGTTGTCTAGAGGATTGGGCTTTTGCGGTTTTCAAATATTGCAGGTTTCGGTGATCCGTAATCACAGTAACGGTGTGTCGGGCCCCCAGCAGATAATGCCGCCAAGCCTTAAAGGCAGACTTGATAGCCAGAAGTTCCTTGTCAGTAATCGTGTAATTGACTTCAGGAGGCGAGAATTTGCGGGACCAAAATGCCACGGGATGCAACTGATTGGTTACCGGGTCCTTTTGTGATAGAACTGCCCCCATGGCAAGGCTTGAAGCATCAGTTTCCACGATGTAGGGGAGTTCGGGGCGAGGGTGTTTTAAGATTGGTGCAGAGATAAATTTAGTCTTCAAATCCTGGAAAGCTTGTTCCGCCTCGGTAGACCATTCAAAACGTTTGTTTTTCTTTAACAAGGCAGTGATGGGCTGGACTATTCGAGAGAACTCGGGGATAAACCTGCGGTAAAAGTTAGCGAAGCCTAACATGCTTTGCACACCTTTTACGGAGGATGGTGATCGCCATTTGAGAACTGCATCGACCTTCTTTGAAGCCATACGCACTCCGCCAGGTGATAATATGAATCCCAAGGATTCAACTTCAGTCACGTTGAAAACACATTTTTCCAACTTAGCGAAAAGTTTGTGTTGACGCAATCTTTCGAGGACCATTTTCACGTGTTTCTGATGTTCAGATTCCGATGAAGAATAAACGAGGATGTCGTCAATGTAAACAACAACACATACATCTATGAGCTCTCTAAGGACATCGTTCATAAAATATTGAAAGGCGGCCGGGGCATTGCAAAGTCCGAAGGGCATGACCTGATATTCAAATAGCCCATACTTGGTGCGGAAGGCCGTCTTCCATTCATCGCCCTCTTTTACTCGTACCAAGTGGTAAGCTCCTCTAAGATCCAGCTTTGTATATATGCATGCTTTTCTGACTTGGTCCAGGAGTTCAGGGATCAAAGGTAACGGATATCTATTCTTAACGGTGATCTGGTTCAGGGAGCGATAATCGATACAAGTTCTAAGGTCTCCTTCCTTTTTTGGAACGAAGAACAAAGCTGAAGAAGCAGGGGACTTGGAAGGACGAATAAACCCATTTGCCAGGTATTGATCCAGGTATTGTCGAAGGTGAAGGTTCTCAGGCTCGGTGAGGGCATAAATTCTACTATAAGGAGGAGTAGATCCAGGTATCAGGTCTATCTGGCAGTCATAAGACCTATGAGGAGGTAGAGAGTTAACCTGATCCTTCCGGAAAACATCTTGGTATTCTAGGTATTCGAGAGGTAACTGGGGAGTCTCTGAAGAAATTGCGGCCAGTGCAACACCAGGTGGAGGGTGACAAGTAGAGACACATTCTGGAAACTGGACCGTTCTTGCTCGCCAATCGATCAGAGGATTGTGTTTCTCTAACCAAGGTATTCCTAGAATAATCTGAAACTGAGGGGCCTTGATCACATCGAACACGATCTTCTCATGGTGTCCATCTTGACTTACTAGCGTCACTTCTTGAGTGGTATGCGTTACTGGCCCGGAGGCTATCTCCGTACCATCCACCGTAGTAATGACGTCCTTTACAGCCTTGGGACGAAGAGTTAGATTCATCCTCAAAACCATTTCATGATCCACATAATTGCCGATGGCACCGCTGTCGACGTAAGCTTCAATTGCATGTAATCGATCCGGATTATCAGGGCTAATGAGGACCATAGGTATCACGAAATGCGAGGTCACGGAACTGGTTTTTACGCTCGGCAAGAGGACCTCTATTCTTGTCGGGCAAGGTCGTTTCCCTGCTCAGAGTTTCCACTATTAGTCTATTGAAAGATGCAATATAAGCCAAAAGGTCTTGATTACCCTGTCGCAACGAAAGAAGCTCATTGTCCAAGGCCTGCCCCTGTGAATGTCTTGCGAACAGTTTTTCCATATTAAGCTGAAAGGCTTGAAAATCATGGAGAACCGGATCATCTTGATGAACTAGAGGGATCGACCAGTCTGCCGCATTGCCACTAAGGTACGAAAGTACAAAAGCTACTTTAGCTTGATCAGTTGGAAAGGCTGCTGGCCAGCATAAGAAGTGCAACCGGCACTGATTGATAAATACTGCAAACCTCTTTGGGTCACCAGAAAATCGCTCGGGCGGAGCCAGAGGTACATTCCCAGGTAGGTTGATCCGCACTGGATTCATAGAGGATGTTGAAGGAAGATTTGCCCCTGATGCGGGTAACGGGGTCTGTCCGGCTTGTGACTGTAGCACTTGTCTAGCAAGATTGTCTGTTCTCTCCTTGGAAATAATTAGTTCCCTTCTTAGAGCATTCGTTTCCTGACGAGTTGCATGCACTTCTGCCCTTAGTTCCCCAAGTAACCGGGCTAGGGGGTCAGTATCCGAGGTTTCCATAGCGCCTGGACGAGAGTTTTGCGGTAGGCTTTGCGTTCTGTAACACTCACCTGATTCTCGCAGAGGCGCCAGTCTTGACTGGGCGACTACCGTATCTTCAAAGGTGATGTGTAGCACCCGGTTGGCTCTTTGGGCTGGACCTCTGTGCACTGTATGCCTGACGTGTAGAGTAAGATGTCTGCAGATAGAGAATATGGGGTTAATGAACTGGGGTTATTGGGGTGTCCCTATCTCTTTCCTCTTCTCCTCTCCTGTAGACCCCCAAAGGTTAACGCTCTCACCTTAGGTAAGTGAATGCCGAGCTCTCCATCTGCCTCGGGGCAGGGTGCTGTAGCCAGTTTCTTCACTGGATAGGTAGCGCAGGCCTCTTGACTTCAGAGGACTGCTGTCCGTCGTTTACTGCACGAACGGTAAGTTTCGAGTCATTCAAATGTCTTTTTAAAGTCTTTAGTAATGATGTCTCTTGTTTTGCAGGGTTCCGGCGATGGCGGATGACGGGCTGAAGTGAGTTGAAGATGGAGCCCGTGTGATGAATAGGAGCGCCTGGAAGCACGTGAGTAAGCGCTTGTTGCCTGCTTCACGATGCGCTCTAACTGTCTTTTTATTTTGCAGGTACGAGTTCGGGGCGGCTGCAGGGTGCCGGAATACCCACTGGATTAGATGTGGAAAGGAGTAATGGCACGTGAGTATTAAAGTTCCCCAATGTCTTTAAACGCACCTTGTTTTGTCTTTCAGATGCGGATGCAGCGCCAAAGGCCTCCGGAGCGTGCGAAGAGTTGGTAAGCTTTTGTCTTTCAGATGCCGGAATGCAGTATGAAGACCTCCGGAGCGCACGAAGAATAGGTAAGCCTTTGCCTTTCAGATGCCGGAATGCAGTGTGAAGACCTCCGGAGCGCACGAAGAGTAGGTAAGCCTTTGCCTTTCAGATGCCGGAATGCTAACCTGTTCTTTCTTGTCTTTATAGGTGTTGCTGAAGACTGGATTCAGGATGGTAAGCCTTTTTCCTTAGGCCCAGGACTGGATGCAGAAGACACGATGAGCGTCCTGCTGCAGAGGGTGCAGAATAACGCAAAGCAAGATTCATCCACCGGGTGTGGTTTAAATAGCCTCCTGTAGTGCTTAAGTGTCTCCTTCCACAGCCACGCCTAAGTAAGAAAAGAGTTCCTGGTAAGAAAAGAGTTCCTGCCTTCCAGAAGAGTTCCAGTGTTCTAAATCTAGGGAGTGGCTCCAGCCCCACCCAACAGGAAAAGTAGTTCCAAACAGAAGAGGATCAGAGGCTCAACTGGCAGGCAAGTAAGCAGCATGGTCTGCTGCAGGTAAGTCCACCCAAGCATTATGAGCCCGGCGCTTCCAGCGCTGGGACTGGGCATATTTATGAGCCTGGTGCCACTGGCGCCAGGACTGGGTCCAAAAGGTCCCAATTGGGACTGGTTGGCACTCGGAACCTGGGTTATGGATCTGCTTCCAAGGGAGTTGGGAAAACCCTAACCTTTTGGAAGCAGAGATCATGACAGCATGTCGCTGATAAGAGGGTGCCCTGTGCTTCTTGAGTGCGTTGGCAAATGCCCTTAATTATCATCTCACATTAAACAGGTACTTAAACCCATCAGTGTGGATTGCGCAGTAATAATTCGACAGAGGTATTTCAAATGGCCAATTTAGCTCTTTGGGTGACATAGTCAAAGTGGGAGAATGTTGCCCAGAATGTGCCACTTTCTCTGTGGAGTGAATTGTGCCCATCCCAAAGAAGAAGTGTGAAAAACCCACAAGGGCACCGTGCCCTGCTCTTTCTGTGTGTGTCTTCCCCACAGGGCGACAGATGCCGGCTCAGACATGGGTAAGTCTCAGGTGGCAAGCCTGTACCCTAGTTGATGTGGCAAAGGATTCCAGACTTCTGAGGCTGATAACATTAGCAGCATAGAGTTACATACCTTCTGACAGGTATGTGTGATAAAGTTGCAAAGCAGTGCTGCTAGTGGAGGAGGAGGCAATGTCTGCCCACCCTCAAAGTGTACCTACAACTAAAAGTAATAGGCTCCTCCCCCATCATGGCTACAAGGACCATGCTCCAAACCAGGGCAAGAATGCCCTCCAATCATCCATGCCCGCGAGTAGGGTACCCCTCGTGCTCCAGGAACCCTGTTGAGCAACCTCTGTGCTTTCCAGGTGATACTAACATTATTTAAAGCAATACGTCGAAAAAGTAATCGCTTAATTGTAGCTGGAAATTAGCTCCTGGCATGATCAAAATGAATTAACCAAGTGTGACATCATCCCCTTCCTTTATAAGCAATATGTGTGTTCTCGTGTTTCTTCATCCACTGAATTACTGTTAGAAACAAAGGCAAGAGTTGTGTCTCTTGTGTAGGCATTAGGAAGGCAGTTGCCAGCCTCTGGCATAATATGCCCATGTTCTTCCAATATTTGGTAGCTGTTGCCCTCTTATGGCCAGGTAGAACCATTATGGCAGTGTTTGGCAAATGCCTTTTCCCGGCAGACAGTAAAGGGGAAATATAAGAAGCCAATTCAAGACACAGAGCAAATAGCAGTTAAGACAGACTGCAGCTGCCATTGCTGTGTTAGGGAGAATATGTTGAGTGTTCAAGCAAGGAGGTATGTATTAATCAAGCAAGCAGTGAGACAAGGGAGAGGCAAAGAAAGGCCAGAGGGGCGCTTTGAATAGTGTAACACGGCAGAGGACCCATCCCATCCTAGTAACATATCAGAGAATCAAATAGACCATTGTTTGAGGCAAATGTTAAACGAGAAAGGAACAGAGGCCAGCTCTGCATTCAGAATAACAAAGGCAAAGAAAGGCTAGGCTCTAAAGCCAGCATGAGATGGAATAAGAGGGACCAGACTCATCGTCAGAGGCTGGCCCCGCCCTCACAGGAGAACTACAGGGGCAGCCCACATAGCGGGATGCTCCTCTGGCCACCGCCCTGGGTCCACATACACCCCACTTACTAGGCATCCCTGGGTCCAACACATCCGCTCAGACCTGGGGAGTGCTTATAAGGGGGTGGGCTTGTTTTCGGTCATCCTCCTTGTTTGCTGTACCCCTCACCCCCGGAGGACAGTTAAAGAAGCAACATCACACACCTGGTCCCTCTACTCCAATAACAGGGCTTTCTCAGAGGTACAAGCAAGATTTCCTCTTTCTTTGAAACCGCCATCCTTCCATTCCAAGAGACACACACGTCTCCTTGCACCACACAAAAAAAGTAGCAACTTGCAGTTGGTTGAAAAGGCTGCAACTCCTTTATTTGGCAGGAATCCACTTACAGGTGATCTGCCTCTTAACGAGCTGGCGTCCTAGCTGTGGCCCACTGGAAGTAATTCTTATTTCCTCTCTCTTACCATGAGCTCATAGTCAGATGACAAATCCAGAAATGCAACATATAAAGACATGTTCTTTGCTGCTGCATCCTTTAATTGTATTCTGTTTTCTTTTCTTCTTTTCTCTTGTTTTATACAGTGATGATATTTGTAATTTAATACGTACTGCTCTTTTAATTTTAATGTTGTGAAAAGTTGAGTTCTTTGACTAAAACACAAAATAAAGAAAGAAAGCAAAGTGCCCAAGGTGTCCCCTGTCCCCCCCAGATTTTATGTGTCACCTACGACCCTGCCTGTTGTGTTCGCTTTGTCCGCGGACAACGCGGATGTTCTGAAATGTTCGTAAATAAACAAAATGGGGGTGTCCGGAGGACACTGTCCGTATTGTTTGCTGGCAAGTTTAAAGTGTTCTAAGAACACTCGCGGTGTTCTGAAATGTTCGAAAATAAACCATCCACATTTCTTTTTTTTATATGCAGTGTAGTGAACTGAATTGGTTGCGGCTCCTGTGTGGTAGATTATACCTATTGTCGTGAAGGTTTTCTTACCAAGTGATACTTGACCATGTGTGAATCCAGTCAGCTTGCAGTTGTTTTTGGTACCATCTGCATTGTAACGTAGAAGCATTAGTATTACATATTTACTATGTGTTTGTATTAATAAGGTGGAGCGATTATCCGGATTGCAGCTAGTACATAATCTACCATGGTTTGCATTTTGTACAAGTTGCTGAAATGGAATGGATTCACAATTAGGTATTGATATATATACAAAGTGTTCTTGTGTCACATTGTTGCAGAGAGTGCATGTATGTTTCCACATGTATGAAATCTGGAAGATTTCATTTATAGGTATGTTTTTATTTTCCAGTACTTGTAGTAAGTACATTAGAAATTCTTAAGGATCTTCCTGTGAGTTTATAGTGAATTTAACCATTCCAGCACAGTAGTCCAATTGTTGTCTTTTTCCATACACACTATGCGTGTTGTCAGGATTATTTGTTGTGTTTCTAACATTTGCAATCACAATTGGTCTGTAAATGTTGTCAACAATTGGTGGCAATTGAAATAGAATATTCATTGCTACATTTGCGTAGCAACTTACTCCAACTATATTTGAGAGTTTAAATGGGCCAGGTAGTTCTGTATCTGATTGTTTTTTTTTTTAGTTTGTCTTCCTTCTTTGACGAAGTACCTGGTTTACTTTCCCTAATTGGTTCTTTTATGTTTGGGGTACTTGATGAAGTTTTATTTTCTTTTACTCTCTTTAGAGGATTTGCAGTGAAATCCTGTTGAATTTCTGTTTGATTTAGTTTTCTTTTACAACGTTTTACTTTTTGTGGAACAGAATATGTGTTTAGATGGGGGGTGTATAGTGAGCGAAGTCTATTGTATTCTAAAATGCAAGGAATATCAGCGTTTACTTTACTTGCATCAAAGTTGATTAGAAATAGACTGTCATGTGTACGTAAGAGTGATAGTGCTAAGTAGCTCATGCCTTCTTTAAAGACTGTGTTACCAATGTCTCTCATTGCTTTGATTAGGGTAAAAACATGTGATTTATGAATGGTGACTGTGTATGAAAGAGTTAGAGAAAATTGTTCTCTGCATACATACATGTCTTTGAAGATAAGGAATCGAGCTGTTGAGCGTCCTATCCTTTTTACTTCTGAAAGTGTGTCAAAGAGAATATTGACAAACTGAATTTTATTGTCACGTGGGTATGTTTGAAAGCCCACAACTGTACCCACGTTTAAGCATTGCTCTGTAATTTAAGGATAATTTTAATATCTTTTCCAACCCAGCTGTGTTGGACATTGAATTTTCTAAACTATTTAGTCTTGTTGTGGCTTGCTCACACATGGGTAGTGTCATACCATGTACATCTAGTTTGTCTGTGGCGCTAATTTCCATTATTGGTTGCATTTCTTTATTTAACATTATTTCATTGAATTTGAAACAGCTTGCAAGAGTTGGCATTAAGGCCATACAATTGACATTTTTATGGGCTAATTGTTCCATAACATCTGTAGCACATGCATTATCGCCTTAAAGGGCATGAATGTGCCGGGTATTCAATATTGCTTGTGCTTCTTTAGATAGTACACCAACTCTAATAATTATTAAGATGTTGGCATAAGTGAGATCTGCAGATTGCAGCATTTTTTCTGTTAATTCTCTTTATTGGAAACGTTGCCAAAAGATTGACATTTCCAATGCTGTCAACAGTTTCACGGCAGAGTTTGTGTCCTAATGTTTTAAAAATAGGCTCACCTTTTACTGGTGTCAATTGAAGAAGATCTCCGAAAACAATAATGTGTTTTCCTGCAAAGAGCTCTTCATAGTTTGTTTTGAGTACTTCTTATAATCGGAGGTGAATCAAAGCCAGCATTAGGTTGGACACCATGCTCACTTCATCTATTAATAGCATTTTCATTTGTTTTAATACTCTGCGTAGTTCCATTGCAGCTTCTGTAGAAGGTTTGTAATAGTCTAATTTGTTTTGGTGTTCTACTGGCAGGAGTAGTAATCAGTGTAAAGTGACACCGCCTATGTTGTAGGCAGCTAAACCTGTGGGGGCAGTGACAACAGGTGATAGTTTGTTGTTTGTCAATTTTTGAAGGAACTTACTGATGATTTTGATTAGGAATGTTTTTCCAGAACCAGCTTCACCACAGACATACAGTAGTATAGGTTTGTAATTTTGGCAGGTGCATTCTTTGTTTTCATGTTGTACACCATGTGCAATTTATTTTGTTAATTCTTGAAATATGCTATGTTGCACATTTTTAGTTTTGATTGTAGTATAGTTAAGTCTTTTTTATCTTCATACTGACACATGGTGTTTTCTACTTCTGTCATAGCTAATTCTGGCTCATTTGTTATTCGTGCTTCTCCAAGTGGTTCTTGGCTTCCTGTTACAGAAGGTTGACTACAGTCAGGAGTGTCCTTATCTAGTTGGGCCTGGAGTTCTTCTTCGTGTTGCTGTTCATTGTGCAACATTGTTTTGTACTGTGTAAAGTTTACATCAGTTATGGTGCTTTCATTTGCTTTGAAAGGGTCTTCATATTAGTCATGGTTAATTAGTATTCCTTCTTCTTTTCTCTATGGTTTAAAGAGTTGTAGCAGGGACATGTAATATAGTTATTCATGTTGAGGAGACTTTAATGACAATTTGATATGATTAATTAAATTTGGCTTGGTGAGTTTTACTAAGCTGCCTTCACAGTTTGTCACTCTGTATTTACCTTTTTTTTTATCAGGTTTTATATTATTTTTGTATGTGAAGTTTTGGGCTATGTGGTATAGACACATGGTTTCCAAAGTATTACTTCTGTTTGGGTAGTATGTGTCCAATACATTGTTTTTTAAACTGTCTTGGCTGTTGGGAACATGTTTGGCTATTGTTTCTATATCTTAGTATGATTTTAGAACTCTTTTTCTAGATTTAGCAGGACCAAGACTTAGCCATACTATATTTTCAGATTTACCATACAATGTAGTACCAGTTAAACAATCTGCTGCTTCATAGGATCCACATTCTCTACGGGAGAGCATTTTTATGCCCAAGCTGTATAATTTCTGAGACACTGTTTTATCTGATGACAGGTCATTCCAGAGGTCTTGGAGCTCTGTTTTTTCTGCTTTGGTTACGTATGCTGTAACATATCCTGCAATTGCAGTGGAATTGTCTGGAATGTACTGCACATCTATGTTTGCATTCCATAAATGGGCAATGATTGGATTGTAATCATTGACATATTTTTCTTCTTCTGTTCTTTTTATGTAATATGTATTTTTAGGTGACTTACCTTTAACACTATGGGCCTCATCACGACTTCGGCGGTAACCCTTAAATCCAGCGGTAGCGCTATTACCGCCGGATTTAAGGGTCCGCCGAATCAGGGATTCGGCGGGTTTCGCCCCAGCTCTGACCTGGGGGGAAATCCGCCGAAAATTCACACTATTACCGCCGGCGAGAAATCCACCGGCGGTATTAGCGCAAAGATTCCCCATTGAGCCCAATGGGGAATGGGGCATTACATTACTGCCGAACTTGTGATCCGGCGCTATTAGCGCCGGGGAGTTCGGCGGTAGGGCTAATACTGTCCGCGCTAATAGCGTTACCGTTACCGCCCAAGTCGTGATGAGGCCCTATGTCTAATTGAAGACATGAGGTTATTCACTTGACCTGTATTTGTAACCGGTCTAGGGAACCCAAAGCAGCATTTGGTGTAGTATTTCCCTTTGTTTTTGTATTTGCGACGACAATATTTGCCACATTTGTGTCTTTCAAATTGTAAAATGTGTGCATGAAGATCACTATTTGTGGCTTCTGATGGAATTTCACAAGTGACATATTTTTCAATAATCTGTAAAACAGTGGCATCACTGTCTTGACCAAATTTAGGAGCATCTTTAATCCATAAAACATGTGGATATGTGGTGCTCCTCTGGCTTGGTATTCTTTTCTCCAAAAGAAGTGTTGCACTTCTCCAAGGGGAGGAACAGTTTTATTACAAATAAAGTGTAGCATAGCAATGGAGTGATGGTGAAAATTTCTTGAAACATTAACAGGATCCAGAGAACAAAGTTCTCCAGGTGTTAGTATATCTATGTTTGTTTTGTTTTTGATTGTTATGCGTAGGAAATCATGTAACTCTTCCCATGCATATTCTGCACAACTTAATTTAATAAACCAAGTGGGTGGGCCAATGTTTCTTATCATACAACATACATCTCCATGACGTCAAAACCAGTACTCTTTAGTACCACGCATATTTGCTAATAGATTTGTATTATCTGATTGTAAAACCTCATCTTTTTGTTGCACTTTTTGTAATTATTGTGTAGCTGACATATTTTGAAAGTGGGATCCTGATTTTAATGTGTGTGCAACTCCGTAACATAAAGTTGCTAGTTAAATTTCATAGAGTAGGTGGAATATGTAATCTACATTTTGTCTAAATCTGGGATCTTCAGAATACATCCGTAATGAACGGTATTCATATCATCGTACCTTCCTCCTTTGCCAGTAGGGAAGAGTAGATGAAAAGCATGTGCTTCTATACTTTTTTCCCTGATTGGTGATCCTTTTGTTTGACGCATTTGTTATGTTTCTAGTGCATCTTCTATGGTGTCATTAGAGTGCAATGGATGAATTGTATAATGGTCTAAACTATTTGATATTGTAGCAGGATCTAGGAGCTCAAATTGACCAGCTTCTTGTGTCTCTTGAATTATTTCAGTTGTGTCCTTCAAGTTTTCTTCAATATTAATTTCTTTGTAGTATTCTTTATTCTCTTTAAGATATTGCAAGGTGTGTCTAACTTTATGTAAATCTACCAGCTGCCATATTTTTTTTGTCTTTTGTAGGTATTCCATTTGCTAAGATAATTAAAGATTGCTGCATTGGACGTTGCACTCCTAGAGTGTGCACATGTTCTTTTAGATCTAATGGTAAATAAACTACTTTTCCACAAATACCTTTCACTAATTCAGAGGGAGGTAATTTTGCTGTTTTTGGTTGAAGGCACATTATTACTTGAAATAGGTGCAATGTTTGAATTATGATACTCTCATATAAATTAAGTTGTTGTAGGGGTTTTGGTAGTGGATATAATTCCAAATTATTTGTGATAGCATGTGAAGGAGTTTGGTTGTTGTCAAGTTTTGTAGTGCAGTAACTGCAAAGTATTAAGATGTCAGTTATTTCGTATTTGTTTTCTGCTATAAGGTAGAGAGCTAATTCAAACCATTTAGAATCTTCATTATCTTCTATTTTGTATGATAGGTCTACAGTTTTTGTGTTACTTTTATAAAACGTTCTGCAGCAACATACACACACATGGTTTGGTACTTCAGCTGATGTACTTTTAAATTTTATTATTTCTTTTTTGTATATGTGTAGTAAAAGGTTGGCATGCATAGAATTGTTGCTAATTTGGTTCAAAGCTATTTCATTCTGTAAGTGGCTTTCACTTCCAAAATATATTTTCTGGATATAGTTGATTTCTTCAAGTAGGTCTTTTGCTGTACCATGTAGAAGAATGTTATTTAAATTGGCTAGTGCTAAAGCAGGACTTTTAGCATAGTAGAGTTTATAGACTAGATTTCTTATAGTTGAATGATGTGTTGATATCCTTTTGATATCATGGAAGGCGGTTCTGTAAGTAGGTCCTGTAATGCAGGCCAATGAATGTCCTTGTAGTCCTGTGTACTTGCGAACTGGACAGGTATCCATATTTTGCAGTAGTTTAATTTAGATTTTGTCTTTGCCTTTCACATATTGAATGAGGAATTGGCGTAAAGTAAAACTTTTTTTGGGGAATGTTACACATTGATGTGCATGGCCATTTGTACACTAGACGTTCTAATTCAGTTGAATGGAGAGGTAATTCTAAGTTTTCAGGGCATATTTTTATAAGCAGTACTTCTTGTTCCATTATAGTATTATTAACTTTTTCATAACCTCGACCACTGCTATGTTTGGCAATTGTATTTGTTTGCTTTTGTTTGTATGCTTCTTCATTAAAGTATGGTCCTGTGCTTGTAGTGTGACTCTATTCACCTCCGCAGATATTTAAGAAGTTCTTTCTGTTGACATTACGTTTATTGAGAGGTCTTTTTTGTAATTTAGTTATTAGTTTTGTTAGTGGTTTCATTTTGTTTAACACTAAAATAAATAACTTTCTTTTGAGAAGAATTGCACTGTCTATCAACACTTCTAAGATTAATTTCCTACGATAGGTTTTAAGGGTTGAACCTGGTTTCTCTCCTGTTTTTGTAAGATTTTGAAGGACTCTGTGATGGAACATTTTGGCTGAAATACTTTACTTGGTATGCTTACTTTGCACTATATAAAGATTTATAGAAGCAGTTTTATCTGTAGTGATAGCTGATTTTTTGTTAATTGTTTTCTGGTTTGTTTTACATTTTGATAGAGGAGGCAACATTTCTGTACTTGAAACTTCTTTTGTTTCACTAAATGACTGTATTAGCTGTTTTGTTTCAACTTTTTTACAAATTCTGCTAGAGATGGATGCAATGTTGGACACTTTTATTATCATTTGCTCTACTTCTGCGTTGTTTTCTACAGACTTGATTTGTGGTAGGCTTTCTTTAGGGTCTGTTGAAAAAAATAAAGAAGGTATGGGTTTGGGTGTTCTGCAATGTATGTGTGCTGTGTGCATGAGTGTTTGAGTAAGATGATAAAGATGTATGTAATGGTGTGTGATTGTGCGTTGGTCAACTACAACTAGTAGGGATGGGTATTCTTGAATTAATGTGTTTCTAAACTGGGGTTCAGATGACAGAAAAAAGTAAGCTAGTGGTGTGGAGAAGTACAAATAGTAAATCTAATGCTATACTATTCACAGAGTAATTCATAGAATTTCGCACAAAAGTGGAGCACGAGGCTGGCGCACAGTGTGCACGTGCGAATGTCTGCGCCAGCCGTGTGCACTAAAATCAATTTCCGCGCACAGCGTATTCATGGATTTTAGCCTCCAAAACCAGCCGTGGCGCAGAGTGGTGCAGCGACCCTGCAGCAGCGCCAGTTACTCCCCAAAGAACGCCCTTGCGCAAGGAAAAACCATCAAAATTCCCAATTCAGTGCAAAGGGCTGCGCTAACCCTGGACCAGTTTACAGGGCTGCCAAACAGCAAATCCAAGCGGGGAACGTGTATTACTGGGGTGCGCGTGAAGTTTCACACGCGAAAGGGCCCTGTTCGAGCGGGGTACGTGTATTATGGGGTTTGCGGGAAGTCTCACACACCATTTCAGCAGGGTACGTGTATTATGGGGTTCGCAGGAAGTCTCACACGCGAAAGGGCCCTGTGCGAGCGGGGTACGTGTATTACGGGGTTTGCGGGAAGTCTCACATGCGATTTCAGCAGGGTACGTGTATTATGTGGTTCGCTTGAAGTCTCACACGCCATTTCAGCAGGGTATGTGTATTCCTGGGGTTCGTGTGAAGTTTGACACACGAAAGGGCCCTGTGCGAGCGGGGTACGTGTATTATGGGGTTCGTGGGAAGTCTCACATGCCATTTCAGCAGGGTATGCGTATAACTGGGGTTCACAGGAAGTTTTACACGCAAAAGGGCCCTGTGTGAGTGGTGTACGTGTATTCCTGGGGTTCACCTGAAGTTGTACACGTGAAAGGGCCCTGTGCGAGTGATGTACGTGTATTCCTGGGGTCCGCGTGAAGTTTGACACGCGAAAGGGCAACTCCTGTGCACGACATGTCACAGACGCGCTTACGCGCAAATGGCCTTTGGTCCAATGAAATCGCGTATGTGTGCTGACCCGCTTACGTGCTAAGGGCCTTTCCTCGAAATACACGCTGACGTGCACATTTTTCATGTGCCAAATCACTCCGTATCAAGCTGGCCACGCATACACACACGGAAGACCACGCTCCTGCCCTGAAGGCCATTTTCCTGCCCCCCAGATCCCCGAGCACGCTCCCACCTGCCATCTGCTGCTGCCTGACTGTCTGCTGCCCACGTGCCCTGCTATTTGGTACCTGCACATCAGCCATCTGCTGGGGTCCAGTTGCTGTGTCCACCCCTGCTGGAACAGAAGACTCCCGACTGGGATACCATCGCTCCACAGCCCAGCCGCAGGACCCAGTTGCCCAGCCACACCTGCCTCTGGAGTTGCCATGTCGGGCACATCTCCATCTGGCACCACTGGCAACCCCCAGCTAGAGGGGCAGAGGGCCACTAGCTTCACTGCCACCGAAGTTGGTGTCCTGGTGGAGCATGTTGTGGGGCATTATGATGCCCTCTTCGCAACATCACGTGCCAACAAGGAAGGATGGGAGAGGATCTGGGACGACATAGTGGTTGCCATCAACACGGATGGGATGGCAACCCGCAACATCAAGCACGTCAAGAAGCACTGGGACGACTTCAGGTCCAGGACCCTGCACACACCGGCGTCTCGCGGTGGGGGGCAGTGCACGCATGAGTAACATCCAGATGAGGGTCCTGGAACACGTAGGCCCAGCGCTCCACGCCCAGATCCTTCGGAGGCAGACCAGTCCGGAGTTGAGCGGTAAATGTGGCCAAGCATTGCTGTGTGAGATAGGGCATGTTGCAGTGTGCTGCTAATCTGATGCTTGCCTGTATGTGTGACATAGGCCTTGTATGGATGTGTGTGTGCAGGTACATCATGGTCATGCATGTGAGACCAGTTATGTGTGAACCACATGGATGGCGCATGTGTTTTAATGCAACATGGGGAGCTCTATGCAGAATGCACACAAGAAAGCATGGCTGTCTCTGTTCCTGGACATGAAGGGGGGGTGAGGAATGGTTGCTGATGTCATGTAATTGTATGGTGCACGTGTGTGTGTGTGCCAGAGAAGTGTGTGTGTGACTTTGAAACGCCATGGCTGCATGTGACTTTGAAGGCAACATCTTGGTTTACAGGGGCCCTTCTACATGGATGTTGATGTTGATTGCAGGCGCCGGGACTGTTTCTGCATGTGTGTTGTGAGCATTGACCCATGGGTTGTGGAATGACAGGATGGAAGTGACATTTGACAGTGCCACTCATGTGTTATTGCTTCCTGTCTAGGGTATTTTGTACTGTACCCTGATGCTTGTGTTCTATGTCTCCCTCTATGCAGCATCAAGTGAAGAAGAGGGCGGAGACGGCGCTGTGGAGCCAAGTGGCGGGGATGTCTCCACTGGGCGGCGACGCAAGGCCCAGCCACCCTCGCAGGAATTACCATCATCCAGGACCAAGGGGGCTGGTGCTGCGTCTGCCACAACGGCTGTGGAGGAAGGGCCGGGTGAGCCCCCACAGGGGCTTCCAATGGCGGAAGACGGTGTGGAGACATCCAGGTTGGTGGTCTCCACAGAGGAGGAGGAGCCCGCTACTGAGCCGCACATGGGGCCTGGTGGGGCTAGTACCACTGGTGCAAGTGGTGCAGTCCTGGGCCAGGGGCAGGAGGCAGCACAGGTCACCGTGGAGGGGCCTGTGCATGTCGCTGTCCCTGACCATGTAACTGCCCCACCATTTTCCAGCAGGGAGGCCCCGTCCCAGGCCCGTCCGCAGGCAGGGGAGAGTGCCATGTCATCTGCCTCTCCACTACCTGCGGATGAGGGGTCCCACGACCTGGTTGGTGGGTCCCTACATGTGTTGCGCTCTCTGGCGGACCTCTCCTCTGTGGAGACTATGCGCCAGTCGTTCTCCACACCGTCTTCTGGCCCAGATTCCACCAGGGCCCCCTGTGGACCTGGCCCGACAAACACAGCCAGCTTGGTGGAGCTCACATCCCTGCCACAGTCGGGAGTCGTTGGCCCAGCAGGTGTGGACACCACAACTGGAGACCAGCTGATGGAGGATGTGCAGGCACCATCAGACATGGCACATAGACAGAAGCAGCATGAGCAGGCTCTAGGTGGGAGCAATGATGGCTCGGGGCCTTCATCATCGGAGGGGCAGGCATCGGCCAGAGGGCAGGAGGACCCAGGACTGGAAGTGTCTTCCATGTGGCAGCGGTTAGGCCATGCTATAGATGCGGAGCAGCAGCGGGCAGAAGAGGCACGGATCACGATGGTCAGGGCGGAGAACTCGGGGCAATTTGCAGGGTGTTGGAGGAGAACATGTCATCGTCCCTGCGAACCCTCGGGCCATGGAAGAGGACCGTCTCCAGGACACTGAGCAGGAGTTTGATGATGCCCTGGCCCGGGACATCCAAAAGTGAGCCGTCGGACTAGCCCGCTGCCCTTGTAAATAGTTTTTAGAGTTAGGTTTCCTTTATGTTTTCCTTTTATTTGTGGTCAATGGACAATGCCACCCAAATTTGTATATAGTCATATTTTTAGGTAGGTAGGTAGGTAGGTAGGTTTCATTTGTTTGGTTGGGATCATGGACCCTTTACATCCTTGGACAATGGATTGTATATAGTTTCCTCATGTATCCTTTTTTTTTTTTTTTTGCATTATGGATATGGAGAAATTGATTTTTTTTCCCGGACAATGGATTGTAAATAGTTTGACAATGGATTGATTTTTCTCTTTTTTTGGGTCATGAACATGAAGCAATTGATTTCTTTTTGTTTTACATTTCCTTTGGATTTGCGTTGTTGGAGGCTGACTTTTGACTGTTTTTCGTTCAAATTCATATGGATTGGTTGTCATTTTCATTCAATCATCATTTTCACATGCTTTTCATTTCATGTTTCATATTTTGGTATGCTTTCATTTCATTTTTGATTTCATGTACATAATACATTTTTGTTTTTTAGTTCCATGCGTGGTATTCGCTCATTGGCTTGATGCATGTGAAAATGTGGGTTTACACAAGCAATGCCAACCAGTGTATGTGTGTGACGGACATGTGTTGATGTACATAGTTTTGACTTTTGGTTTGTGTCATGAGATCAGCATTTCACTGCTGGGGGGTGGGGGTGCAAGGGGACATGAGTGGGGGCCTGCTGGCAGGTGCCCCTGACTGCTGGGAGTGTGGGGGTGCAAGGGGACATGAGTGGGACATGAGTGGGGGCCTGCTGGCAGGTGCCCTGCACTGCTGGGGGTGGAGGTGCAAGGGGACATGAGTGGGACATGAGTGGGGGCCTGCTGGCAGGTGCCCCTGACTGCTGGGGGGTGGGGGTGCAGGGGGACATGAATGGGACATGAGTCGGGGCCTGCTGGCAGCTGCCCTGCACTGCTGGGGGTGGGGGTGCAAGGGGACATGAGTGGGGGCCTGCTGGCAGGTGTCCCTGACTGCTGGGGGGTGGGGGTGCAAGGGGACATGAGTGGGGGCCTGCTGACAGGTGCCCCTGCACTGCTGGGGGGTTTGGGTGCAGGGGGTCATGTGTTGTTGATCAGTAGTGCAAGTTGACATGTGGTTTGGCTGGGGGGCATGCCCATGGTGGATGGTGGACCTGCCAGCAGGCCCCCACTCATGTCCCACTCATGTCCCCTTGCACCCCCACACCCCTGCAGTGCAGGGCACCTGTCAGCAACGGCTCACTTGTTGATGTCATGAGCCAGGGCATCATCAAACTCCTGTTCAATGTTTTGGAGGTGGGCCTGTTCTCTGGCCCTGAGGTCTCGCAGGGATAACACCATGTCCACCTCCAACTCCCTGCGAATTCCCTCGAGGCACTCAGCCCGTCTCAGCGCAACTGCGCATGGAGTTCTCTGCCCTGACCATTGTGAGCCGTGCCTCCTCCGCACCTCTCCGCTGGCCCAACCGCTGCCACACAGAAGACACTCCCATTCCAAGGTCCTCCTTCCCTCTGGCCGATGCCTGCCCCTCTGATGTAGATAACCCCGAGCCATGATGCCTCCCACGTTGAGCCTGCCACTGCCTCCGATGCAACTGCCTCTGCCAGCACGACGGCATCCAGGCTGATGGAATCCACCAACGCCATTGTGCACGTGCCCTGCCCGATGAAGCCGGCACATCCTCCATCTGCTGGGGTCCAGTTGCTGGGGTGTCCACCCCTGCTGGACCTCTGACTCACGACTGTGGCAGGGATGGGATCCCCACCGAGCTGGCTGTGTTGGTCAGGGCAGGTCCACAGGGGGCCCTGGTGGCATCTGGGCCAGAAGACGGCATGGAGAACGACTGGCGCATAGCCTCCACAGAGGAGGAGAGGGCCGCCAGAGTGGCCGACACATGTACAAAACCCCGGACCATGGACACTCCCAACTGTGCCACGTTGGCACGCTGCTCTTCGTGATGACGTGCGTGCTCCCCCCGGGAAGCACGCACGTCATCGCGAATGTCACGTGTGCGCAACGTCACACCAATCAGGACCTTAACCATACGGCCAGGGGTCCCCTCGTCCGCAGGTAGATGGAGTGTCAGATGACATGGACATCCCCCCTACCTGCGGATGGGCCTGGGATGGGGCATCCCTGCTGGTGCATGGTGGTTCAGTCACAGTGTCAGGGACAGTGACATGCACAGGCCCCTCCATGGTGACCTGTACTGCCTCCTGCCCCTGCCCCTGGACTGCACCACTTGCACCAGTGGTACCACCCCCACCAGGCCCCATATGCGGCTCAGTAGTGGCCTCCTCCTCCTCTGTGGAAACCACCAACCTGGATGGCTCCACCCCATCTTCCGCCGTTGCAAGCCCCTATGGGGGCTCACCCACCCCTTCCGCTGCAGCCGTAGTGGCAGACGCAGCACCAGTCCCCTCACTCCCGGACAATGGTAATTTCTGGGAGGGTGACTGGGCCTTGCGTCGCCGGCCGGTGGGGGCATCCCCGCCGCTTTGCTGCACAGCGCCGTCTCCACCCTCTTCATCACTTGCCGCTGTGTAGAGGGAGACATAGAATGCAAGCATCAGGGTACTGTACAACGGTCCCCTAGACAGGAAGCAATAGCAGATGAGTGGCACTGTCAAACATCACTTCCATCATGTCCCTCCACAACACATGGGTCAGTGCAGGCAAAAGACATGCAGTAACAGGCATGGCGCATTCTATGAACATTAGCATACATGTCCAAGGGACTCTTGAAACATACAATGCTGGTTTGAAACTCACATGCATCATGGGTCATGCCTATCACATGCACAAATTTCACCTTAGTTTCATCCATCTGGCCTTGTACACCCCAGACACAGTGGATACAAGGATGAGTAGGCTGCATCAGTGAATCTGAACATTGTCACAGACATGTGTCATGCATCCATGGCATTTACAAGTCACAGACATGCAAGTCAGACACACAGACATGGACACCATACATGTCCATGACAGCAGCACCCATCTCTCACACCCCATCCATGTCCAATAACAGAGACAGGCATGCATTAATGTGTGCATTCTGCATGCTGCTCCGCATGTTGCATTGTAACACATGCACCAACCATGTGGTTCACACATTACTGGTCTCACATGCATGACCATGATGTCCCTCCACACACACATACGTACATGGCCTATGTCACACATACAGGCAAGTATCAGACAACCGGCACCCTGCAACATGCCCTGCCTCACACAGCAATGCTTGGCCACTTACCGCTCAACTCCACACGGGTCTGCCTCTGAAGGATCTGGGCGTGGAGAGCTGGGCCTACGCGTTCCAGGACCCTCATCTGGATGGTACTCATGCTGCCCCGGCCCCCCTCCACGAGGCGCCGGGCCTTTATGAGGGTCCTGGACCTGAAGTCGTCCCAGCGCTTCTTGACTTGCTTTCTGTTGCGGGTTTCCACCCCCTCCACGTTGATGGCAACCCCCAAGTCGTCCCAGATCCTATCCCGTCCTTCCTTGTTGGCACGTGATGTTCTGAAGAGGGCACCATAATGCCCCAGGACATGCTCCTCCAGGACACCAACTTTCTTCTGACTGAAGCTGGTGGCCCTCTGCCCCTCTCGCTGGGGGTTGCCAGTGGTCTCAGATGGTGTTTGCCCCGACATGCGACCCCCGAGGCAGGCGTGGGTGGGCAACTGTGTCCTGGGGCTGGGCTGTGGAGCAATGGTATCTCAGTCGGGAGTCTTCTGTTCCAGCAGGGGTGGACACAGCAACTGGACCCCTGCAGATGGCTTATGTGCAGGCACCAAATAGCCGGGCACGTGGGCAGCAGGCAGTCAGGCAGCAGCAGATGGCAGGTGGGAGCATGCTCGGGGATCTGGGGGGCAGGAAAATGGCCTTCAGGGCAGGAGCGTGGTCTTCTGTGTGTTTTCGCTTGGCCAGCTTGATAAGGAGTGATTTGGCACATGAAAATCTTGCACGTCAGCTTGTAATTCGAGGAAAGGGCCTTAGCGCGTAATTGCATCAGCACACGCACGCGATTCCATTAGACCAAAGGCCCTTAGCGCCTAGGCACGTAAGTTACATTACGCGCGCGGGCGTTTCCCTCATAGCACTTGATGACAGAGCACACGTGGAAAAACTGCACGCCCGAGTGTCATCGCGTGTAATTGGATGAAAGCGCCCGCGTACACGCATCTCTGACATGTACGTGTGGGCCAGTTTAGAAGCTGCATGTAGGACGCCATTTCCTTGTACATGCTTTTCGTGGAGAGCGAGTGGGTGAAATATGTACTTCTTGTCGGTTCACACGCGATTACTTCACAGCGTTTCTAGTTCATACTCCCTGTTACCTCTGACAGCTCTTTTCTGATTTTTTATTGGGCCTGTTTCCTCAAACAGAGTTCACTTCTCCTTTTGTCCTGTCTCCTCAGACAGCGTACAATTCTTCGTTTGGCGGGGGTGTTGCCAACGCGCATATTTTTCACGTTCTTTTTCCAGGCATACAGTGAGTTCCGCACGTACTTAGCAACTGTGCTTGCCCCGTGTGTCGTGTTCCCCTTCAGAAGTCATTGTAGGCTGCGTGTATTACGCGTATGCTTATTTTTGTGTTTCTGGGTGCCACAGCGTAGTGCGGGTTCATTTTTTCATGCACATGGTCTACGAATTCCATCTGGTATCCGACCACTTTGCCCCCAATTGCCCAGGACAATAGTTTACTGCAACTCCCATATGCACAATAACATCAGTGCCATGGCTGGGAGGCGACCAATCGGTAAGGGAGGCAAAGATGGCTGACCCTCAAAAGGTGGGCATGGTGGGCACGGTAGGGGACGTGGCCGGGATTTGCAGGGTGCCCCTATGCCCCCATTTGTGGAGGAACAATCAGGGACACCCATGCCCCCCCATGGTTGAGGGAAACATGGCTGACACCATCCAAGCTCAGCCCCTTTTGGACCAGCCCATTGTGACACCTGACCTGGCACAGGATGACTCCCTGGCTAACTTCCAGGTCAGCAAGTCTAGGCCACATGTGGCGGTGCAAGTTGTCACCAATCCACGTGGATCTGGGGCAGCTATGTTATCTGTTGCCCCAAGTATGCAGGATGGGGAGGCTGCAGGGGCAGCTGCAGCTCCATCCGCCCCAGCTCTGCCTCTCCCAGCCAGGACAGTGTCAGTCCCAGTCCATCAAACTGACGTTCCCCCAGCCAACATTACCCTGCAACCAATGCCTGAATCAAGACCTTTGGTCATTGTGCATTCCCACACTCCTACTACCCAGTCCACCGGTGATTCTGCCCCTACTGACCAGAGCGGCGTAAGCCACTCTGGCTCTGCTCCACCTTTAAACAAGAGGAAGAAGGGTGCTCTGGCATGACAGGCTGAGACCCCAGACACGGCTACACACTCCGGTACCTCAAGGAAGCCTTGCTTCAATGATAGAACACCGGATGTGTTGCCGTGTGTGGCACATGCCTATTTTGTCACACTATGTAGCATTTTTCATCTCATCATGTCCATCTCACATGGATGGCTGACAGTATTCATTCACTGACGTATGGATGTACTTGTGGAATGTACCATGGCTATGGTACATGCCATCTGTGTGATGGCATGTGTCATGTATGTGTATTGGACATGCCACTCACAGCCCAATGTGTGATGGCAGTGCTACCCAGCATGCAGCACATGGGTTGCTCTTCCATGTAGGTGTCATCAGTGTCTGCCTTTTGGCTCCCCTTCAAACTCAGTGACAGTGCATGCATGGGAGGGTTATAGTCATGTGGGACATGTGTAAATCATGTACTGGTTATGTAGCTTGTCAGGCCTATTTGTGTGCTATGGTGCTAATGCCTGTTTCCATGTTTTGTCTTTCATGTTTTTGCAGGGGATGACACACTTGATGCTGTTGAGGTTGAGGAGATGGTGCAGACCCAGGAGGAATCTCAGGCACGACCGGGCACCAGTGTGGGACGTGGTGTGGTGGTGGGTGAGAACCCAATCTTGCTGCAGAACATTCTGTCGAGGGGTGCCTCTGGGTGCACCTCCCCAGACCACTATTCCGGTGCTGATTCGGATAATGAGACCTATGTGGCGTCGCAGGTAAGTGTTTTTGGCAGGGATTCTGTTCTGTCCAACCCACCTGTACCAGGGGTAGAACCCTCTATGGGGATGTCAGTGTTGGTAAGTCTGCCTTTGGCGGTTATGGATGCAGGGTCACACTCCACAACATCTGATCCTGTTCCTGGGCCAGCAGATCAGAGGGGGAATGCAGTCCTGCAGACTCAGGCAGTGCCGGCACAGCAAGGCACAGATCGCCTTGCCCCAAACAGGTGTGGTGCCTGCCGACAAGGTGGCAGTATGCCACCAGGCAATGCCGCATGGGAACAATCCATTTACGGTATGGCAACCCAAGAGGCAGCATCAGTTGAGATGATGGCTCAAGCAATGGAGAGGGTGGCCACTTCCATTGTCCCCCCTGAAAGGCAGATGGAGCTACTACAGCAGGCAACAGACTCCATTTGCCAATCACACAGGGAGGACACGTTGGCGTCCAACAGGGACAGACGGGCAGCACTGGAGACTCTACGCCAATCGATATCAATAGAGTCCCAGGGCCACAGGGAAGGCCGGAGGGTAGAACTCCATCACCTCAGGGAGACTCTTGTTGTCCTTGAGGCTTCCACTAACTTGAGGAGAGAACAGCAGCTGGAGCGGCTCACACGTTTGCTCTCAGCTGAGATGCAGGCAACTCGGGAGGAGATCCGGGCATCACGTCAGGTGCTGCATGGGGATCTCCGCACTATAATCCTTCAGAACGAGACCTTCCACACCTGCATGTTTGCTGCCATGGAGGACCATACCAGGGCTTTGCGTGGGCTGCCTCCCATAGCACCACCACCTCCTGTGGCAGCACCACCTCCTGTGGTAGCAGCAGAGGGTGATGAGATCGACAGCAGCAGTTCTTCCACATTGGCATAGTCGTGCAGGCCAAGAGCCCATGGAGGTGTTTTTTTTTCCCAACATCCACACAGGTGGGTTTTGGTGTGCACCCTGTCCTCGGACCTCCTGGGTCCCCCCCCCTGGCCCCCACATGGCCATTTTTGATTTTTGATTTTTGATTTTTGATTATTGATTTTTGATTTTTGATTTTGTTTTTGTTTTTCACAGTGTGTTGCCTTGTGTGGCTCCCGTGGGCATCCACTGTATTCCGGCTGGGCACATGTAGGCTTGTCCTGAGTTTGGGTTAGATGCTTGGGTTCGTGAGACACACACCCCTCCTGCTTCCCTTTTCCATGGGCTTGCAAAGGGTGTGCCCAAGTGACATAGACACACTGTGACGTAGGACTCCCATGAGCTGTGTGGGCAGTCTGTAGTCAATACTGTGTATACATTCCTAGTGGATATTGTTGTTCAATTGTGCACTGCATGTTGTATTGCTATGTGCTTGTGCATCCATGTCTTTCGCCTAATTTTCAGGTTAATTCCTCATGTCTACACAAGGCCATATACTTTGGAGATGGAGTTCATGTTGTAAGCAGTGCACTTGGACATTTGCGTGGCAGCAGCACTGTACAGTTGGAAGTGGCCGATGTGCTGGCATGATCAGGTTATAAGACTACCACTACTTTAACTTAGTACTGTCATGTTTATGCTATGTTTGAGGTTGTGTAGCTGCATTGTGTTGTTGGTAAGTATATGGTCATGTGCGTTGTTAGTTCTACATTACTGGGATCATATTGTGTGTGGGCAGTTTCCATTAAGGACACTGTACTTTGACACTTGTGTCATGTTTTGGGGATTGCTTTGTTTGCTCTCACATAGCATGACATGCCATGATGTGTTGGGTGGCGGTGCTGGAGAGGGGTTGGGTGACATGGCACTGTTAGAATGTTGTATTTTGCAAAGGGGTAATGATTTTTGCAGCATAGAAGTGTGCCTTTTGATGACACAGCATTGGTGGTGTGTGTGTAGGTAGGGATGCACACAATGTAACATTTCCAGGTGACCAATCTCAGGCTGGTTTGGTTGTGACTTATGTCATCATCATTGATTGTCAGCTGGTATGTGCCAGGGCTGTGTGCACTCCAAAGGGGTGTGATTTTAGGTGAAGTAATTAGCCACCAGCTGTGTACATGCTGCCTAACCCTGTCCCCTTTGCCCTCCCATGCGCAGCGGGCGTGCATGTGGTTGGGGATGTGGGGGCACCACCATGTCCACGGGCAGGCCCCAGCGTGTTGCAATGTTGTGCAGGACACATGCTGCCACTATGATCCTGCACATTACTGGGGGAGCGTATAACAGCTGCCTGCCAGAACGGTCAAGGGAGCGAAAGCATGACTTGAGCACTCCGAATGTGTGCTCCACTATGCCCCGGGTTGCAATGTGGGCTGTGTTGTATCTTACCTCGGGTGGCGTGGTGGGATTCCGAATTGGAGTCATCATGTGGGTGCTCAGAGGGTAGGCACTGTCCCCTGGGGAGGTGGTGATGGGTATCATTAGTGGGGTTGTGACATTGGCAGTATCTGACATGCGTGCATGTGCTGTGGCATTTATACTCACAGAGCAGCCATGTATCGCCATGCCGCCCAGCTTCTAGGTCCCGGTTTAGGGTTGACATTCTGTAAATGAAACTGTTGTGGGTGGACCCTGGATAGTTGGCATATACTCTGGTTATGATTCCCTTGGCATCACATACTACATGTACGTTGATGGAATGCCAGTGCTTGCGGTTTCTATAGATGTGCTCTGATGCCCTCAGGGGACGTAGAGCCACATGGGTGCAGTCAATGGCATCTAGCACTTTAAGGGAAGTGTGCCACCCCGTAAAAATCCTGGACAACAGCCTGCCTTTCTGCAGGTGTTCTGGGCAGGTATATGTGCCTGTGGACTGATGGGCGTGCAGTCATGATGGCCAAGACCTGGTGTAGGCAGTGTGACTGCGTGGCCTGTGACACCCCCCCCACTATAGCAGTTGTCCGTTGAAATGATCCAGAGGCCAAGAAGTGCAGTACATTGAGGACCTTATGCAGGGGGCTGAGTGCTTGGGAGCACAGGGTGGGTGATGTGAGGTCATCCTCCCACTCACTGACCAGGTCGAGTATTATGTGAGGTGGACACCTGTACCTCCCATACACCTGGTCATCAGGCATCCCAAAAAGGCTGGTTCTGGGTGTACACATTCTGGGCCTGACTATCCTCCTCCTGTGGTATCCCACAACCACTGCTGCTAGGAACGGTATATTCATCCTGGCGTCTGTGCTTGTTTGTTGTTTGCGCATACTTTTATGCTGTGCGGGTCCACGTACACCTGCTTCCTGCTGGCGTACGTGTTTCCTGATTAGCGCGTCTTTTTTGGCGCACGCCTTAGCCCCGTTCGATTCCATGAATACATATTTTGAACGTGCGTGTGGGCGTTCCGCACACTTGCCTCCTGTACATCCCCCGTGACGCCCACATTTTCACGAGTTGTTCCCCATTCCGCGTGTCATGCCCCCTGTTCCTCCTACTTTTGTTGTGTGCGCCACACTATGTGCGATTTCGCTGTGCACTTAGCGCACGCTGTTTGGCGACGTGTGCGCCAGCGTGCACCACGCAGAAATTTGGCGCACATCCTGGGATTTGCACACACAAGGACTTCCATGAATCACTGTGCACAGGTTTCGCTGCGATTTCCGCACTGGCACTGCGATTCGCACGCTTTCGCCCGCTTGCGCTGAAAATTTCATCGCACATTAATTCCATGAATCGGCCTGTAAAACAGTTGTTTGTTCTATAAGATCAAAATTCTAGCGGCTGAGTTGGGTAATTTGTGTGTCGAAAAAAAATCGGAATTTGTGGGCCATTCTGGCTGTAAATCGCTGTTTAAGAAATGGGGGTTTTTGGACAGAATGGTGCACAATCTCTATTTTTAGGTACAGAAATAGCATGAATTAACCATACAGTGTGTTTGAGTAATAATACAAATATAATGTGGTATTCAACTTACTTATTTTCTAAAATGAGCAGGTTACGTCTTAGTTTTCAGGAGAATGGTCTTCACTGCAATTGTATAAGAAACAAATTAGTAATTTTGTTTGTATATAGCACTGTTTTTAATTTAGACATTTTTTTAATTGACATCCTCAGCGCCTTCCTCAAAACAATTAAAACTATCTATACATCGCACCAGTTGAATACATATCATATGTTCTTAATGAATTAACTGTATTGCAATGACTAACTGTAGCAAACAAAATATCTTTACTATGCCTTGTGAAATTCAAAATGTACCACTGAATACCACTATTCCTGTAACTAGGCTCTTGCAAGTAATAGTGCCTCAATGTCATGGGCTGCTTGCACTATATAAATATAAGTAAGTAAATAAATAAATAAAAAATGTTTTATGTTATTGTACAAGTATTGTTGTTTGAGATTTGCACATAGTGTGTGCATGCAATTTTGTTTGACTCTATGCAGTCTATATATTTTATTTAAAAAATGTTACTTCAACATGATTTGAATATGTGTGTGTAAAAATAAATTAAATAGTATAAAGGTTTGTAAGTGACAGTTGATTTTAGGAGATGAAAAAAAAGACAGTAAGTTCATTTTACAGATTATACAAGCTAAAAATCAGTGAATCTGTTTATATGAAACTAGAAGAATTGTACATGTACTTTAGAGAAAATATGCATACCTGTAGTTTGTGTTCAGGCATAAGGATATGCATGGATCTGCTAGTAGAAATCTTGGAGACTTGTGCAGTATTTCTTGTAGAAGTTGCTTTCCAATGTAATGACACTTGTACTCAGAGAGATTCACAGTACATTTGCAGTGCTGATCTATGATGATGCAGTTAGATGTAGAGGTCTTCTATGTGATTGGTAGATGGTCATGTGACTTCTTAGCTACATCCATTGAGGGAATGGCACAGAGAGTGAAGTGGAAATGGTAGAAGGGCTGTCCATGTTACGATGTGTCTGCGGATATGGCGGTAGTTTGCGGACATCGAGTGTTACATCTGGGGATTTTTGGGTTGGGAAGCCATGCAAATTAGAATGAGCATAGAAAGGGATTGGTCAGGAAAGTTTATTGGGTGTGTTGTGCCAGGAGAGAGTTTCTCAGATACTCGTTTTGCTGAGAGAAGAACAGATAGCTATGGCTGTGTGTTTCAGAAAACAGATTGTTTGGATTTTGGGAGAATGTGGATACATTGGCTGAAGGTGCATTCAGAAAGCTGTAGAGTAGCTGTAGATCTTGGATTTCCACATGTGGAAGTACACTGGCATGGACTACGTGGAATGAAGTGGTTGGACTTGCTACCTCTCTGTGCTACTTTGGAGACAGCGCAACATCCAGATATAATTATAATTCATTGTGGAGCGAACAGTTTAGGACATGTGTCTGGAATTTCTTTGCAATTTGCAATGAAAGAAGGACTTGGGAAGGTCATGGACATGTTTGTAAATTCTCAAGTAATTTTTTCAATGATTGCGCAGAGACAATTGTGGCTTTGTTCTTCTTCATTTGGTCCACAAAAGGCTCTTTTCAGAGTCACCACTTCCTCCCAGAGAAAATTGCAATGGTTATGATAGGGCAGCACCCCAAAATTTTAGATGTCCGCGGACTGTCCGTGGACTTCTAAAAAATACAAAGGGCCCTGCTTCATTTATTTTCACTTCTATTTTTTAACTGTGAAAGGCGGCTCTGAAAAGAGCCTTATTTTTTTTTTATTTTTTATACAAGACACACTAGGAGAGGAGAGGAAGGGAGGGTAAAAGGGGGGACACCAACCACGGGGATAAGAAAGGGCACGCTGAGAGAGGAAGATGTAGAGTGGGTTTTATTTGGGTAGTGAGCAGATCTTCTCATGCTCTGAGACGATAGTCTCAAAAGCACTTCGAAGTTGCTCCCCCCTACAGAGTACTGCGTCGCAGTACTTACACACAACTGTGACCCACGAAAGGTAAGGATCATCAGCATTGTGTATGGACTGTGAAGCAGCTTGAGGGATACGCTGTCCCACAGGAGTGTTCCTTGTGGTGACAGGATCAGAAACGGAGGATGAAGTAGTGGAAGTCAACCTGCTACGCTCCTCGCAAGGTACAACCCTGCAAATGGCCCCAGTGTGAAATGACCTTAGGTGTCGCTTCATGGTAGTGGTCCCAAAGCTGTATGAACCAAGCCTCTCGCGAGTACCATTTTGCACTCGTTGCAGGTGACTTGGTACGCACAAGCCTTAGGACCATTCCCACGAATGGTAAATAACCACCACACCCAAGACTCACGCTGAGTGCGGGTAGTAGGGAGTTCAACTACCTCAACCTCGTCATCCTCTTCTTCCTCCTCTGCATCCTCACTCCTGTTCCCCTCTTCAGGCCCTTGTGGAGGTGGTGGTGGTGGAGGGGGTGGGGGTGGTGGTGAGGCAGATGCAGCACCAGGTGGCAGCAGTGCAGCCATGGATGCCATCAGGTTCAAGATGGAAATCTGCAGGTGGCAGTAAAATTCACTGTGCTCTGCAGAATAGCCAGAAACACAATGAGAATAAGCTCTAGGGCGTGGTCTTTTATAGGGGTGCTTGTATGCAGTTCGCGGACATGCGTGCTTTCCGCGGACGGATCCAACACAAAAAAAGGTTCAAAAAGTTTCAAAAAGTATGTAGAAACTCAGGATTAGTATGTGGGACTTGTGCAATGGTGAGTTTTTATTGAAGAATAGTGTGGATTACTTGAAAATGTACTTTTAAACTGTTCGGGGACACGAACAGTGTCCGCATTCAGAACACACGATCAGCGTGGGCATGGTCACATGATCGCTTCGCGAACATGTCCGCGAAGGGAGCGGCTGTCCGCAGGACACCAAATGCACGGACTTTGGTTTGCGCATGCGCGTTGATGTTCTACGGACACTGTTCGGGTCCTGAAGTAATTAAAAGTGCGTCACACGTCAAACAAACAGTTACGGACAGGCGTTTGTTCTTAGAACAGTTTCAACTGCTTGCGAACAATACGGACAGACATAGCGTTCTCAGGACACCTCCATTTTGTTTATTTACACACATTTGATGACACCACATGTGTTCTTAGAACAGTTTCAACTTGGTTGCGAACAATATGGACGGGCATAGTGTTCTCAGGACACCCCTATTTTGTTTGTTTACACACATTTGATGACACCGCATGTGTTCTTGGAACAGTTTCAACTTGGTTGCGAACAATACGGACGGGCATAGCGTTCTCAGGACACCCCTATTTTGTTTATTTACGAACAATTCAGGACACCGCGTGTGTTCTTAGAAAAGTTTTAACTTGCATGCTAATATTACGGCGAGGTATAGTGTTCTAAGGACACCCCTATTTCGTTTATTTAAGAACATTATAGGACACATGATGTGTTCTTAGAACAGTTTCAACCTGCCTACGAACAAAACGGACAGGCATTCCATTCTCAGGACACCCCTATTTTGTATATTTACGAACATTTCAGGACACCGCGTGTATTCTTAGAACAGTTTCAACTTGCATGCAAACATTGCAGAGAGGTTTAGTGTTCTAAGGACACCCCTATGTCGTTTATTTACAAACATTAAAGGGCACATGATGTGTTCTTAGAACAGTTTCAACCTGCCTACGAACAAAACGGACAGGCATATCGTTCTCAGGACACCCCTATTTTGTTTATTTATGAACATTTCAGGACACTGCATGTGTACTTACAACAGTTTCAACTGGCTAGCGAACAGTACAGACAGGTATAGTGTTCTTCAGGACACCTCCATTTTCATTTCCTTACGGACATTCCGGTCACACGCGCTGTCCGCGCACACCTAAATTGCTTTTAAAAAAAAAAAACATGAAATGAATTACAACACAATATAAAAATTTTACTTTATTTAACATGTATGATTAATTTATGACAGAGAAGGTGAGGCAGAAAGTGAAACAAAAACAGGAGAATTAGGGGTTTCAACAGGATTTGTTTGAGGTGAAGAAGGGATGGAAGTCTCATCAAAACGTTTTGGTTCATGGAGAGGGTTTGGGGATAATTGACTGGGATATGGTGAGGGGGGACAGGCACATGTGGGACAATGATACATGTTTTTCTGTTTAAAATGATCTTCCACAAAGGTTTTTAAATTATTAAAATTAGCCAACAATAGATCAATTTTTTCTTGTTTGCTCTGAAGGGTCTCATCCATAACAGCTTTTTCTGTAGTACTTTCTATTTTGGTATGCTCTATACAAAAAAAATATATATGTTAAATGTATATAAAATAATAATAATAATTAAATGGTTTATATTGTAAAGTGTCTACCATTAGATTCACTATCTTCTGACATTTCCTCATGTCCAGAGTACTAGACATTTCTGTGAGAAGTACATAATGTCATTTTTTGTTTTTATCTAATACAGAAAGTTTATAAATACATGAGTAAAATGCAGTACACTTACTATTTCAGGTAAGGTATGTTCTGAGTGGTCTGTAGATCTGCTATTGTTCGTGGTTGTGGAGTGTCTGTGAGGTTAATTACGTTGGAAGCCTATCTTTCTTCTTTTGGTATATTCCATTTTAGAACATATTGTATTTAAATGAATGGTTAGAGCATTACATATATGGGTTACACTTCTTATGTATTACTACATATAATGTGTATGTGTGCTGGTTTGTGAATTTGTAAAATGTTCATATGTTATTATATAACAATTAAACACCCCCCCCCAGTGTTTGGGTAGTTGCTGTTGTCCGAACATGTCCGCGGACATTACAAGAGTTTGCAGACATCAAACTCAGTAGAGGAGGTTCAGTATGTTCAATTTGACATGTACATTAAGTCAGAGTTAATATTATTAAATTGTGCTAATAAAAATCTATGAAATTCAGTGAAAAAACTTTGTTAAAGGGACGTTATGGTTCCAAGTAAAACCAAAAAAACCCTGAAATTCGCCAGTTAGGGTAAGCTAAGCAACTTTAACTCGTGTCACCACCGTGCACTGCTAAGACTAACACCCACGTCATCAAAGATGACATCACAAATGTCATTGATGACATTTGTCAATGCAGCTGCAAGTCTTCTACTTGCAGCTGCATGCATATCCATATGCATGAACACAAACTACAGGTATGCATATTTTCTGTATAGTACATGTACAATTCTTATAAATGCATATAAACAGATTAACTGTCTTTTAACCTGTATAACCTATAAAATTAACTTACTGTCATTTTTCGCATCCGCTATAATCAACTGTCACTTCCAAACCTATCTGCTATTTAATTTCTTTTTACACACACATTTGCAAAGCATGTTGAACTAACTTATTTAAAGTAAAATATAAAGACTGCACATAGTCAAACGTATTTGCATGCACACACTATGTTCAGATATCAAACACGAATACTTGTACAAAAACATAAAAATCAATGTCTAAATTAACATCAGTGCTATAAACACACAAAATTACTAATTTCTTTCCTTTACAATTGCAGTGAAGACCACTCTCCTGAAAAGCAGCAGCAGAATCTGAAGTACAAACAACAACTCTGAAGATACCTGCTCATTCCACCAAAAAAGTAAGTTAAATACCACCATAATATTTTTACTAGTACTCAAACACACTGTGGGGTTCATTCATGGTATTTCTGCGCCTAAAAACAGAGATTGTGCACCATTCTGTCCACAAATCCCCATTTGGTAAACAGGGATTTGCAGGCAGAATGGCGCACACATCCCAACCTTTCGACGCACAAATGACATAACTCAGCCCCTAGAATTTTAATATTATACAACAAAGAACTGTTTTAATTCTATACCATTAGATTTACTATTTGTGCTTCTCCTCACCACTAGCTTACTTTCTACTGTCATCTGAACCCAAGTTTAGTAGCACATAAATTCAAGAATACCCATCCCAAATAGTTGTAGTTGCCCAATGCACAATCAAACACCATCACATACATCTTTATCATCATACTGAAACACTTATGCACACAGCACCCATACATTGCAGAACACCCAAACCCATACATTCTTTATTTTTTTCAACAGACCCTAAAGAATGCCTACCAAAAATCAAGTCCGTAGAAAGCAACGCAGAAGTAGAGCAAATGAAAATAGAAGTATCCAAAATAAGCATCCATCTCCAGCAGAATTTGTACAAGAAGTTCAAACAAAACAGCTGATACAGTCATTTAGCGAAACAAAACAAGCTTCAAGTACAGAAACTTTGCCTCCTCTATCAAAATGTAAAACGAAACAGAAAACAATTAACAAGAATTCAGCTACCACTACTGCTAAAACTGTTCCTATAAATCTTGTTATAGTGCCAAGTAAGCATACCAAAAAAAGTATTTTAGCAAAAATGTTCCACCATAGAGTCCTTCAAAATCGTATAAAAACAGGAGAGAAATCATGCACAACCCTTAAAACCTACCGTAGAAAACAGTGCAATCCTTCTCAAAAGAAAGTTATTTATTTTAGTGTTAAACAAAATGAAACCACTAACAAAATTAATGACTAAATTACAAAAAAGACTTCTCAATAAACGAAATGTCAACAAAAATAACTTCTTAAATATCTGTGGAGGTGAGTGGAGTCACACCACAAGCACAAAACCATACTTCAATGAAGAAGCATACAAACAAAAGCAAACAAATACAATTTCCATACATAGCAGTGGACGAGGTTATGAAAAAGTTAATAATACCATAATGGAACAAGAAATACTGCTTACAAAAATATCCCAAGAAAACTTCGAATTACCTCTCCATTCAACTGAACCAGAACATCTAGTATACAAATGGCCATGCACATCAATGTGTAACATTCCCAAAAAATCTTTCAAGTCTTTACGCCAATTCCTCAATCAGTTTGTGAAAGGCAAAGACAAAATGAAAATGAAACTAATGCAAAATATGTATACGTGCCCAGTGCGCAAGTACACAGGACTACAAGGACATTCATTAACCTGCATTTCAGGACCTATTTGCAAAACCACCTTCCATCATATCAAAATGACACCAACACATCATTCAACTATAAGAAATCTAGTCTATAAACTGTACTATGCTAAAAGTCCTGCTTTAGCACTAGCCAATTTAAATAACATTCTTCTACATGATACAGCCAAAGACCTACTTGAAGAAATCAACTGTATCCAGAAAAAATATTGTGGAAGTGAAAGCCACTTACAAAATGCAATAGCTTTACAACAGACTAGCAACAATGCTACACATGGCAGCCTTCTACTACACACATACAAAAAAGAAATACTGAAATTTAAAAGTACATCTGGTGAAGTACCAAACCATGTGTGTGAATGTTGCCGCAGAACTTTTTATAAAAGTAACACAAAAACTGTAGACCTAACATACAAAATAGAAGACAATGAAGATTCTAAATGGTTTGAATTAGCTCTCTACCTTATAGCAGAAAACAAATATGAAATAACTGACCCCTTAATACTTTGCAGTTACTGCACTATAAAACTTGACAACAACAAAACCCCTTCACGTACTAGCACATATCATTTGGAATTATTCCCACTACCGAAACCCCTACAACAACTCAATTTATATGAGCGCATCATAATTCAAACAGTGCACCCCCTTCAAGCAATAATACGCCTTCAACTAAAAACAGCAAAATTACCTCCTTCTGAATTGGTGAAAGGCATTCATGGCAAAGTAGTGTATTTACCATTAGATCTAAAACATAATGTGCACACTCTGGGAGTGCAACGTCCAATGGAGCAATGTTTAATTATCTTAGTAAATGGTGTACCTACAAAAAACAAAAAAAATTGGCAACAACTGGTAGACTTACATAAAGTTAGACAAGCCTTGCAATATCTAAAAGACAATAATGAACACTACAAAGAAATTAATATTGAAGAAAACTTGAAGGAAACCATTGAAATAATTCAAGAGTCACCACAAACTGGCCAATTTGAGCTTCTAGCTCCTGCTACAGTATCCAATACTTTAGACCATTATGACAATTCATCCACTGCACTCTAATGACACCGTAGGAATATGCACTAGAAACGTACCAAATGCGACAAACAAAAGGATCACCAATCAGCATATGGAAAAAAAGTATGGAAGCATGTGCTTTTCCTCTCCTCTTTCCTACTGGCAAAGGAGGAATGTACAATGATAGACCTATTAAAATGACAGCATAGGAATACTATGTATTCTGAAGATCCCAGATTTAGACAAAATGTGTGATACATATTCCACCTACTCTTTGAAAGTGAACTAGCAACTCTATGTTACGGAGTTGCACACACATTAAAATCAGGAACCCACCTTCAAAATATGTCAGCTACACAATTATCATAAAAAGTGCAAGAAAGTGATGTTTTACAATCAAGTATTACAAATCTATTAGCAAACATTTGTGGTGCTAAAGAGTACTGGTTCCGACGTCATGGAGATGTACTTTGTATGATAAGAAACCTTGGCCCACCCACTTGGTTTGTTACATTAAGTCGTGCAGAATATGCATGGGAAGATTTACATGATTAACAAACATAGATATACTAACACCTGGAGAACATTGTTCTCTAGATCCTGTTAATATTTCAAGATATTTTCATCATCGCTTCAATGCTATGCTACACTTTATTTGTAATAAAACTGTTCCTCCCCTCAGAGAAGTGCAACACTTCTTTTGGAGAAACAAATACCAAACCAGAGGAGCACCACATATCCACATGCTTTTATGGATTAAAGATGCTCCTAAATTTGGTCAAGACAATGATGCCACTGTGTTACAGTTTATCGAAAAATATGTCAGTTGTGAAATTCCATCGGAAGCAACAAATAGTGATCTTCATGCACACATTTTACAATTTCAAAGACACAAATGTGGCAAATATTGTTGTCGCAAATACCCAAAAAATGATCCCAACAGCCAAGACATTTTGAAAAACAATTTGCTAGACACATACTACCCAAACAGAAGTACCACTTTGGAAACCATGTGTCTATACCACATAGCCCAAAACTTCACATACACAAATAATATAAAACCCGATGAAAAAAAGGTAGATATAGAGTGACACATTGTGAAGGCAGCTTAGTAAAACTCACCAAACCATGTTTAATTAATCATATGAAATTGTCATTAAAGACTCTTCAACATAAAGAACTATATTGCATGTCCCTGCTACAACTCTTTAAACCATGGAGAAAAGAAGAAGGCATAGAAGATAACTATGACTCCTATGAAGATGCTTTCAAAGCAAATGAAAGCACTATAACCGATGAAAACTTTACACACTACAAAACAATGTTGCACAATGAACAGCAACACAAAGAAGAACTCCAGGCCCAACTAGATAAGGACACTCCTGACAGTAGTCAACCTTCTGTAACAGGAAGCCAAGAACCACTGCGACAGCCACTAATAGCAAATGAGGCAGAATTAGCTATGACAGAAGTAGAAAACACCATGTGTCAGTATGAAGATAAAGAAGACTTAACTATACTACAATCAAAACTAAACAATGAGCAGCGTAGCATTTTTCAAGAAGTAACAAAAGAAATTGCACATAGTGTACAGCATGAAAATAAAGAATGCACCTGCCAAAATAACAAACCTATACTACTGTACGTCAGTGGTGAAGCTGGTTCTGGAAAAACATTCTTAATCAAAATCAACAGCAAATTCCTTCAACAATTGACAAACAACAAACTGTCAGCTGTTGTCACTGCCCCCACAGGTTTAGCTACCGACAACATAGGCGGTGTCACTTTACACCGATTTCTATTCCTGCCAGTAGAACACCAAAACAAATTAGACTATTACAAACTTTCTACAGAAGTTGCAATGGAACTACACAGAGTATTAAAACACCTGAAAATGCTACTAGTAGATGAAGTGAGCATGGTCTCCAACCTAATGTTGGCTTTGATTCACGTCAGATTACAAGAAGTACTCAAAACAAACTACGAAGAGCTCTTTGGAGGAAAACACATTATTGTTTTCGGAGATTTCTTCAATTGACACCAGTGGAAGGTGAGCCTATTTTTAAAACCTTAGGACACAAACTATGTCGTAAAACTGTTGGCAGCTTAGGAAATGTCAACCTTTGGCAACATTTCCAATATAGAGAATGAACAGAAAACATGCGGCAATCTGCAGATCACACTTATAACATCATCTTAAAAAGTATTAGAGTTGTTATGCAACAGGATGTCACTGCAAATCCTCCAAAGAGAATAAAAGAAACTAATACTTCATCAATTATCTCAACCAAGGATGAACCTATTACTCAAAGTAACTCAAGTACTTCTTCAAAGAAACAACACAGATTCCGAAAAAATTACTTGGACACAGACTTATCTGGTCCATTTAAATTTTCAAATATAACTGGTGTAAGTTGCTACGCAAATGTAGCAATACATATTCTATTTCAATTACCACCAATTGTTGACAACATTTACTTACACAGTACAGACCAATTGTGTTTGCAAATGTTAGTACTTCATAGAAAGGCAACAAACAATCCTGACAACATGTATAGTGTTCATGGAATAAGACAACAATTAGACTACTGTGCTCGAATGGTGAAATTCACTATAAACTCACAGGAAGATCCACAAGAATTTCTAATGTACCTATTACAAGTACTGGAACACAACAACATACCTATAAATGAAATCTTCCAGATTTCATACATGTTGAAATATACATGCACTCTCTGCAACAATGTGACACAGGAACAAATCCCCAAGGAGCGCTTTGTGTATGTATCCATACCCAATTGTGAATCTGTTCCATTTCAGCAACTTGTACAAAATGCAAACCATGGTAGATTATGTACTACCTGCAATCCAGATAATCACTCCACCTTACTAATACAAACACATAGTAAATATGTAATACTAATGCTTCTACGCTACAATGCAGATGGGACCAAATACAACTGCAAGCTGACTGGATTCACACATGGTCAAGTATCACTTGGTAAGAAAACCTTCACAACAATAGGTATAATCTACCACACAGGAGCCACAACCAATGCAGGTCACTATACTGCATATATATTTAAAAAAATGTGGATGGTTCGAATGTAATGATAGTACCATTACTCTAAAGCAGAGATTACCAGCAAATCTTACAAACGTTTATTTAATTTTCTTAAAACCAACATTTATTAACTAATCTGTACTTAAACATTAAGAAAACTTCAATTAAAAAACTATAAACTGTTAGAATATGCCAACAAGTATCTAACTGCCCCAAGATTCTACAACAACAAAACAGATAAATGAATACCACTAAATTATATAAAAAAATAAACAGTTAGAATACGCCAACTGGTATCTAACTGCCCCAAGGTTTTGCAATAACCAAACAGATAAATCAATACCACTACATTATAACAAAACATAGACAGAATACACCAACTGATATCTAACAGCCCCAAGATTTTACAATATTGAAACAGATAAATCAATACCACTTTATTATAACAAAAAATAGACAGTGAGAATATGCCAACAGGTATCTAACTGGCCCAAGATTCTACAACAACTAAACAGATAATTGAATACAACTAAATTATATATATTAAAAAAAAACAGTTAGAATACGCCAACTGGTATCTAACTGCCCCAAGATTTTCAATAACCAAACAGATGAATCAATAGCTTCCCAGTTAGAGCTGCACAATCATGGAACACTCTCCCACCTGACCTTAGACGCCCTCTACCATACACTCGATTTAGATCTAATGCTCTCAAATGGCTGCACAACAACAATTTGTAACGATATTCACCCTTATCTAGCTGATCACGCTTTACACTTGTTAAGACAATATTCTACTGTGTTTACCTATCTTGATCCTATATGTACTGCTTCTTCACCTGTATCATTTGTTGTAAGATGCTACTGTTTTGTAACAGCCTGTGTCAGGCACTGTAACTAAGTCTACATGTATTGTTGCGGCCAGCTGCCCATGGGCTTGGAGTGCATGACCAAATAAATAAACAAACAAACAAACAAACAAACAATACCGCTACATTATAACAAAAAATAGACAGTTAGAATACGCCAACTGGTATCTAACTGCCCCAAGATTTTCAATAACCACACAGATAAATCAATACCACTATATTATAACAGAAAATACACAGTTAGAATATGCCAACAGGTATCTAACTGCTCCAAAATCTGCAACAAGCCAACATATAGAACATTAGCCAGAAACAACAAGTGAACACTGAAAACAAACAAACAAATAGACTGTACCACAGACCCAATGATTTTAGCAACAAACACAAACTGAGCAAATTACACAGTACACTGGTTTGTAATCTACTAAATATGAGGGTCAAAAAAATAAAAAAAATGTCGATTATTCAATGTTATTAGTTGTTACAAACTACCAATACTAAAATGATCGTTTCTTTTACAGAAATTAACAAGGACTATATGTACTCCAGTTACTAAACCAAACAGTAAGTATATTATAATAAGTACAACTATCGCAGCAAATCACACCCATAGTGGCTTATAACTTCGGTGCTTATAAATTTGGTCTTGGCCATGCACCCAAGACTCTAGGCTCTGGCCACAACCACCGCTGAAAATCACACCCATAGTGACTTATAACTTCGGTGCTTATAAATTTGGTCTTGGCCATGCACCCAAGACTCTAGGCCCTGGCCACAACCACCGCAGAAAATCACACCCATAGTGGCTTATAACTTCGGCGCTTATAAATTTGGTCTTGTCCATGCACCCAAGACTCTAGGCCCTGGCCACAACCACTACAGCATATCACTCCCATAGTGGCTTATAACTTCGGTGCTTATAAATTTGATCTTGGCCATGCACCCAAGACTCTAGGCCCTAGCCACAACCACCGCAGCATATCACACCCATAGACCACACTCATAGAATCAAACATTTGAACTATGCCATATGGGCACTTTTAATGTCTGCGAACAATATGAGTGTCCTTAGAACAATTTCAACTTGCCTACAAACAGTACGGACAGGTATAGTGTCCTCAGGACACCTACATTTCGTTTATTTACGAACATTTCAGGACACCGCGTGTGTTCTAAGAACAGTTTCAACTTGCCTTCGGACAATACGGACAGGTATAGTGTCCTCCGGACACCCCCGTTTTGTTTATTTACGAACATCCCAGGACACTTGATGAGTTCTTAGAACAATTTCAACTTGCCCACGAACAATACGGACAGCGTCCTCAGGACACCCCAATTTTGTTTATTTATGAACATTTCAGGACACCGCGTGTGTTCTTTTGACAGTTTCAACTTGCTTGCGAACAATACGGACAGACATAGCGTCCTCAGAACACCCCCATTTTGTTTATTTACGAACTTCCCAGGACACTTGATGTGTTGTTAGAACAATTTCAACTTGCCTACGGACAATACGGACAGGCATAGCGTCCTCAGGACACCCCATTTTGTTTATTGATGAACGTCCAATAGTTCTTTTTTAAAATGACCAAAAAGTAGGTAAACAAAATAGTGATATCTGTGTTCGGTCCGCGGACACACTTCCCTGTTCGCTCCGCGGACAGTGTCCTGATTGGCCAATCGGCTTGCGTGATGTCCGCGGACATGCAACGTGTTCGCTGATTGGACGGTGTGGAGCGTGAAGCGCGTCAGATTTTTGGTAGCGCTCGCCATCTTGGATTTGCGGACGTCCGCGGACAGCGCGGTGAAACTTTGTTCAAAATTTGTATTTAGTAGAGTGTGTTGGTGTGTAGGAGTGTTTGGGGAGGGTGGGAGTGTATGAGATAGGATGAAAGTTGTGTTTTTTTATGTGTTAGACGTTCTTTTTGTGTTCGATTTGTCTGGGGACATCACGGGTGTTCTGAAATGTTCTAAATAAACTGAATTGGGGGTGTTCTGAGGACTCAATATGTGTCAGTTTTGTTCGCAAGCAAGCTGAAACTGTTCTAAGAACACTCGCGGTGTCCTGAAATGTTCGCAAATAGACAAAATCGTGGTGTCCTGAGGACGCTGTCCGTATTGTTCATTGTCAAGTTGAATGTGTTCTAAGAACACTTGCGGTGTCCTGAAATGTTTGCAAATACACACAATGGGGGTGTTCTGAAGACGTTGTCGAACACTCGCTGTGTCCTGAAATGTTCGCAATTATGAATGGGGGGTTGTGGCTGGCAAGTTCAATGTGTTCTAAGAAAACTTGCGGTATCCTCAAATGTTCACAAATAAACAAAATGGGGGTGTCCTGAGGACGCTGTCCGTATTGTTCTCTGTCAAGTTGAATGTGTTCTAAGAACACTCGTGGTGTCCTGAAATGTTCGCAAATAAAGAAGATGGTGGTGTTCTGAAGACGCTTCTAAGAACACTCGTGGTGTCCTGAAATGTTCGCAAATAAACAAAATGGGGGTGTCCTGAGGACGCTGTCCGTATTGTTCTCTGTCAAGTTGAATGTGTTCTAAGAACACTCGCGGTGTCCTGAAATGTTCGCAAATACACAATATGGGGGTGTTCTGAAGACGTTGTCGAACACTCGCTGTGTCCTGAAATGTTCGCAAATATGAATGGGGGTTGTGGCTGGCAAGTTGAATGTGTTCTAAGAACGCTCGCTGTGTCCTGAAATGTTCTCAAATAAACAAAATGGGGGTGTCCTGAGGACACTGTCCGTATTGTTCTCTGTCAAGTTGAATGTGTTCTAAGAACACTTGCGGTGTCCTGAAATGTTCGCAAATAAACAAGATGGTGGTGTTCTGAAGACGCTTCTAAGAACACTTGCGGTGTCCTGAAATGTTCGCAAATAAACAAAATGGGGGTGTCCTGAGGACGCTGTCCGTATTGTTCTCTGTCAAGTTGAATGTGTTCTAAGAACACTCGCTGTGTTCTGAAATATTCGCAAATACACACAATGGGGGTGTTCTGAAGACGTTGTCGAACACTCGCTGTGTCCTGAAATGTTCGCAATTATGAATGAGGGGTTGTGGATGGCAAGTTGAATGTGTTCTAAGAAAACTCGCGGTATCCTGAAATGTTCACAAATAAACAAAATGGGGGTGTCCTGAGGACGCTGTCAGTATTGTTCTCTGTCAAGTTGAATGTGTTCTATGAACACTCGTGGTGTCCTGAAATGTTCGCAAATAAACAAGATGGTGGTGTTCTGAAGACGCTTCTAAGAACACTTGCGGTGTCCTGAAATGTTTGCAAATAAACAAAATGGGGGTGTCCTGAGGACGCTGTCCGTATTGTTCTCTGTCAAGTTGAATGTGTTCTAAGAACACTCGCAGTGTCCTGAAATAATCGAAAATACACAAATTGGGCGTGTTCTGAAGATGTTGTCGAACACTCGCTGTGTCCTGAAATGTTCGCAAATATGAACAGGGGTTGTGGATGGCAAGTTGAATGTGTTCTAAGAACACTTGCGGTGTCCTGAAATGTTCGCAAATAAACAAAATGGGGGTGTTCTGAAGACCTTGCTAAGAACACTCGCGGTGTCCGGGGAATGTTCGTAGGGGGTGTCCTGAGGACGCTCTCCGTATTGTTCTCTGTCAAGTTGAATGTGTTCTAAGAACACTCGCGGTGTCCTGAAATGTTCGCAAATACACAAAATGGGGGTGTTCTGAAGACGTTGTCGAACACTCGCTGTGTCCTGAAATGTTCGCAAATATGAATGGGGGTTGTGGCTGGCAAGTTGAATGTGTTCTAAGAACGTTCGCAGTGTCCTGAAATGTTCGCAAATAAACAAAATGGGGGTGTCCTGAGGACACTGTCCGTATTGTTCTCTGTCAAGTTGAATGTGTTCTAAGAACACTCGCAGTGTCCTGAAATGTTCGCAAATACACAAAACGGGGGTGTTCTGAAGACGTTGTCGAACACTCGCAGTGTCCTGAAATGTTTGCAAATAAACAAAATGGGGGTGTCCTGAGGATGCTGTCCGTATTGTTCTCTGTCAAGTTGAATGTGTTCTAAGAACACTCGCGGTGTCCTGAAATGTTCGCAAATAAACAAGATTGTGGTGTTCTGAAGACGCTTCTAAGAACACTTGCGGTGTCCTGAAATGTTCGCAAATAAACAAAATGGGGGTGTCCTGAGGACACTGTCCGTATTGTTCTCTGTCAAGTTGAATGTCTTCTAAGAACACTTGCGGTGTCCTGAAATGTTCGCAAATAAACAAAATGGGGGTGTTCTGAAGACGTTTCTAAGAACACTTGCGGTGTCCTGGAATGTTCATAGGGGTGTCCTGAAGGCGTAGTCCGTATTGTTCACTGGCAAGTTGAATGTGTTCTAAGAACACTTGCGGTGTCCGGAAATGTTCGCAAATAAACAAAATGGGGGTGTCCTGAGGACGCTGTCCGTATTGTTCTTTGTCAAGTTGAATGTGTTCTAAGAACTCTCGCGTTGTTCTGAAATGTTCGTAGGGGGTACCCTGAAGATGCTGTTCGTATTGTTCGATGGCAAGTTGAATGTGTTCTTAGAACACTCGCGGTGTCCTGAAATGTTCGCAAATAAAGGAAATGGGGGTGTTCTGAGGACACTGTCCGTATTGTTCATTGTCAAGTTGAAAGTGTTCTAAGAACTATCGCGTTGTTCTGAAATGTTCGTAGGGGGTGCCCTTCAAACGCTGTCCGTATTGTTGGCTGGCAAGTTGAAAGTCTTCTAAGAACACTCATAATGTCCGCGGACATTAAAAGTTTCCAAAGACCATAGTTGAAATGTTTGACTCTATGGATGTGATATTCTGCGGTGGTTGTGGCCAGGGCATACAGTTTTGGGTGCATGGCCATTTGGCCATGCACCCAAGACTCTATGCCCTGGCCACAACCACCGCAGCATATCACATTCATATTTGCTCATAACTTTGGGTGAAAAACAAATGGATAAGGAACAAAGGTATTAGATACTATGGATGTGATATGCTGCGATGGTTCTCCTTATTATTGTATACTTACTGTTTGGTCTAGTAATTGTAATGACTTATTACATTGTATAATCAACATACCTTTTTTTTTTGGACCCTCATATTTAGTAGATTACTGTGCAATTTTCCCAGTTTCTGTATTTGTTGCTAACATCATTGGGTCTGTGGGAGAAAAAGAAATCCATGTTGGATTAAAAAAAAAAAAAACTTTTTCTGTTATGCTACAGTTTATTTGTTTGTTTGTTTTCAGTGTTCACTTGTTGTTTCTGGCTAATGCTTTATACTTTGGCTTGTTGCATTTTTTTGGAGCAGTAACATATTATTTATTTGTTTGGATATTATAACATTTTGGAGCAGTTAGATACCAATTGCTGTATTCTAACTGTCGATTATTTTTATATATTTTAGTGGTATTGATTTATCTATTTGGATATTGTTAAATTTTGGGACAGTTAGATACCAATTGGCGTATTCTAACTGTGTATTTTTTGGTCTATTTTAGTGGTATTCATTTATCTGATTAGTTGTTGTAGAATCTTTGAGCAGTTAGATAGCTTTTGGAGTATTCTAACAGTTTATATTTTTTAACACACGTTTACATAGGGTTTAAATACAGTTTAGTTATCAAATTTTGGTTTTAAGAACATCAAATAAGCGTTTGTAAGATTTGCTGGTAATCTCTGCTTTAGAGTAATGGTACTATCATTACATTCAAACCATCCACATTTCTTTTTTATATATGCAGTGTAGTGCCCTGAATTGATTGTGGCTCCATCGTTGTAGATTATACCTATTGTTGTGAAGGTTTTCTTACCAAGTGATATTTGACCATGTGTGAATCCAGTCAGCTTGCAGTTGTTTTTGGTACCATCTGCATTGTAACGTAAAAGCATTAGTATTATGTATTTACTATTTGTTTGTATTACTAACGTGGAACGATTATCTGAATTGCAGGTAGAGCATAATCTACCATGGTTTGCATTGTTTACAAGTCGTTGAAATGGAATGTATTCACAATTTGGTATTGATATATATATATGAAGCGTTCATTGAGGATTTCTTCTTGTGTCACATTGTTGCAGAGAGTGCATGTATGTTTCCACATGTATGAAGTCTGAAAGATTTCATTTATAGGTATGTTTTTGTTTTCCAGTACTTGTAGTAAGGACATTAGAAATTCTTGTGGATGTTCCTGTGAGTTTATAGTGAATTTCACCATTCCAGCACAGTAGTCCAATTGTTGTCTTATTCCATAAACACTATACGTGTTGTCGGGATTGTTTGCTGCATTTTTGTGAAGTACTAACATTTGCAAACACAATGAGTCTGTACTGTGTAAGTAAATGTTGTCAACAATTGATGGTAATTGAAATAGAATATTCATTGCTACATTTGCGTAGCAACTTACACCAACTATATTTGAGAATTTAAATGGTCCAGGTAGTTCTGTATCTAACTGCTTTCTTTGGAGTTTGTCTTCCTTCTTTAAAGAAGTACCTTGTTTACTTTCCCTAATTGATTCTTTTTTGCTTGTGGTGCTTGATGAAGTATTAGTTTCTTTGACTCTCTTTGGCGGATTTGCAGTGACATCCTGTTGCATTTCTGTTTGATTTATTTTTCTTTTATAAAGTTTTACTTTTTGTGGAACAGAATATGTGTTTAGGTGGGGGGTGTATAGTGAGCAAAGTCTATTGTATTCTAAAATGCAAGGAATATCAGCGTTCATTTTACTTGCATCAAAGTTGATTCGAAATAGACTGTCTAGTGTACGTAAGCGTGATAGTGCTACGTAGCTCATGCCTTCTTTAAAGACTGTGTTACCAATATCTATCATTGCTTTGTCTAGGGTAAGACCTTGTGATTTATGAATCGTGACTGCGTATGCAATAGTTAGAGACAATTGTTCTCTGCGTACATACATATCTTCGAAGAGACGGAATCTTGCTGTTGAGCATCCTATCCTTTTTACTTCTGAAAGCTTGTCAAAGAGTATATTGACAAACTGAATTTTGTTGTCGCGTGGGTATGTTTGAAAGCCAACAACTGTACCCAGTGCTCCATTAATTAGTCCTTGGTCCACGTCAAGGTTACGTTTAAGCATTACTCTGCAATTTAAGGATAATTTTAATATCTTTCTAAGCCTGCTGTGTTTGAGATTGATTTTTCTAAACTATTTAGTCTTGTTGTGGCTTGGTCACACATGGGTAGTGTCATACCATGTACATCTAGTTTGTCTGTGGCGCTAATTTCCATGATTGGTTGCATTTCTTTACTTAGCATGATTTCATTGAGCTTGGAATTCAGGCCATACAACTGACATTTTTGTGGCTAATTGTTCCATAACATCTGTAGCACATGCATTATCGCTATAAAGTGCATTAATGTGCCGGGTTTTCAATATTGCTTCTGCTTCTTTAGAAAGTATACCAACTCTGATACTTTTTAAAATGTTCGCATACGTGAGATCTGAAGATTGCTACATGTTTTCTGTTAATTCTCTGTATTGGAAATGTTGCCAAAGGTTGACATTTCCAATGCTGCCAACAGTTTTACGGCAGAGGTTGTGTCCTGATGTTTTAAAAATAGGCTCACCTTGAATCAAAGCTAACATCAGGTTAGAGACCATGCTCACTTCATCTATTAGTAGCATTTTCATTTGTTTCAATACTCTGCGTAATTCCATTGCAGCTTCTGCAGAAAGTTTGTAATAGTCTAATTTGTTCTGGTGTTCCACTGGTAATAGTAGTAATCGGTGTAATGTAACACCACCTATGTTGTAGGCAGCTAAGCCTGTGGGGGCAGTGACAAGAGCTGACAGTTTGTTGTTTGTCAATTGTTGAAGGAACTTACTAATGATTTTGATTAGGAATGTTTTGCCAGAACCAGCTTCACCACTGACGTACAGTAGTATAGGTTTATAATTATGGCAGGAACATTCTTTATTTTCATGTTTTACACCATGTGCAATTTGTTTTGTTACTTCTTGAAAAATGCTACATTGCTCATTGTTTAGTTTTGATTGTAGTATAGTTAAGCCTTCTTTATCTTCATACTGACACATGGTGTTTTCTACTTCTATCATAGCTAATTCTGCCTCATTTATTATTAGTGGTTCTCCCAGTGGTTCTTGGCTTCCTGTTACAGAATGTTGACTTCTGTCAGGATTGTCCTTATCTAGTTGGGCTTGGAGTTCTTCTTCGTGTTGCTGTTCATTGTGCAACATTGTTTTGTACTGTGTAAAGTTTACATCAGTTATAGTGCTTTCATTTGCTTTGAAAGCATCCTCATATGAGTCATAGTTATCTAGTATTTGTTCTTCTTTTCTCCATGGTTTGAAGAGTTGTAGCATGGACATGTAATATACTTCTTTATGTTGAGGAGTCTTTAATGACAATTTGATATGATAAATTAAATTCAGTTTAGTGAGTTTAACTAAGCTGCCTTCACAGTTTGTCACTCTATATTTACCTTTTTTTCAGGTTTCATATTATTTTTGTATGTGTAGTTTTGGGCTATGTGGTATAGACACATGTTTTCCAAAGTATTACTTCTGTTTGGGTAGTATGTGTCCAATAAATTGTTTTTTAAAATGCCTTGGTTGTTGGAATCCCATTTGGCTACTGTTTCTATATCTTCCTATGATTTTATAACTCTTTTTCTAGATTTAGCTGGACCAAGACTTAGCTATACTATATTTTCAGATTTACCATACAATGCAGTACCAGTTAAACGATCAGCTGCTTCATAAGATCCACATTCTCTATGGGTGAGCATTTTTATGCCCAAGCTGTATAATTTCTGAGACACTGTTTTATCTGATGACAGGTCATTCCAGATGTCTTGGAGCTCTGTCTTTTCTGATTTAGTTAAGTATGCTGTGACAGATCGTGCAACTGCAGTAGAATTGTCTGCAATGTACTGCACATCTATGTTTGCATTCCATAAGTGGGCAATAATTGCATTATGATCATTAATATATTTTTCTTCTTCTTTTCTTTTTATGTAATATGTATTTTTAGGTGACTTACCTTATCACTATGTCTAAATGAAGACATGAGGTTGTTCACTTGACCTGTATTTGTAACTGGTCTTGGGAAACCAAATCGGCATTTGGTGTAGTATTTCCCTTTGTTTTTGTATTTGCGACGACAATATTTTCCACATTTGTGTCTTTGAAATTGTAAAATGTGTGCATGAAGATCACTATTTGTGGCTTCTGATGGAATTTCACAAGTGACATATTTTTCAATAAACTGTAAAACAGTGGCATCACTGTCTTGACCAAATTTAGGAGCATCTTTAATCCATAAAAGCATATGGATATGTGGTGCTCGTCTGGCTTGGTATTCTTTTCTCCAAAAGAAGTGTTGCACTTCTCCAAGGGGAGGAACAGTTTTATTACAAATAAAATTTAGCATAGCAATGAAGCGATGGTGAAAATATCTTGAAACATTAACAGGATCCAAAGAACAAAGTTCTCCAGGTGTTAGTATATCTATGTTTGTTTTGTTTTTATTTGATATGCGTAGGAAATCATGTAAATCTTCCCATGCATATTCTGCACAACTTAATTTAACAAACCAAGTGGGTGGGCCAAGGTTTCTGATCATACAACGTACATCTCCATGACGTCGAAACCAGTACTCTTTAGTACCACGCATATTTGCACATAGATTTGTAATATTTGATTGTAAAACCTTATCCTTTTGTTGCACTTTTTCTAATAATTGTGTAGCTGTCATATTTTGAAAGTGTGATCCTGATTTTAATATGTGTGCAACTCCGTAACATAAAGTTGCTAGTTCACTTTCAAAGAGTAGGTGGAATATGTATTCCACATTTTGTCTAAATCTGGGATCTTCAGAATACATCCTTAATGAGCGGAATTCTGAAGCTGATATTTGAATAGGTCTATCATCATACCTTCCTCCTTTGCCAGTAGGAAAGAGTAGAGGAAAAGCACGTGCTTCTATACTTTTTTCCCATATGCTGATTGGCGATCCTTTTGTTTGATGCATTTGGTACATTTCCAGTACATCTTCTATGGTGTCATTAGAGTGCAAAGGATGAATTGTATAATGGTCTAAAGTATTTGATATTGTAGCAGGATCTAGTAGCTCAAATTGACCAGCTTCTTGTGTTTCTTGAATTATTTCAGTTGTATCTTTCAAGTTTTCTTCAATATTAATTTCTTTGTAATATTCATTATTCTCTTTAAGATATTGGAAGGCTTGTCTAACTTTATGTAAATCTACCAGCTGTTGCCATATTTTTTTGTCTTTTGTAGGTAATCCATTTACTAAGATAATTAAAGATTGCTGCATTGGACATTGCACTCCTAGAGTATGCACATTTCCTTTTAGATCTAATGGTAAATAAAATACTTTTCCACAAATGCCTTTTACCAATTCAGAGGGAGGTAATTTTGCTGTTTTTGGTTGAAGGCGTATTATTGCTTGAAATGGGGCTACTGTTTGAATTATGATGCTCTCATATAAATTAAGTCGTTGTAGGGGTTTTGGTACTGGGCATAATTCCAAATTATTTGTGACAGCATGTGAAGGAGTTTGGTGGTTGTCAAGTTTTGTAGTGCAGTAACTGCAAAGTACTAAGGGCTCAGTTATTTCGTATTTGTTTTCTGGTACAAGGTAGAGAGCTAATTCAAACCATTTAGAATCTTCACTGTCTTCTATTTTGTATTATAGGTCTACAGTTTTTGTATTCCTTTAATAAAAAGTTCTACGGCAACATACACATACATGGTTTGGTACTTCAGCCGATGTACTTTTAAATTTTAGTATTTCTTTTTTGTATGTGTTTAGCAAAAGGTTGCCATGTGTAGAATTGTTGCTTAATTGGTTTAAAACTATTTCATTCTGTAAATGGCTTTCACTTCCAAAATATTTTTTCTGGATATAGTCAATTTCTTCAAGTAGGTCTTTTTGCTGTACCATGTAGAAGGATGTTATTTAAATTTGCTAGTGCTAAAGCAGGACTTTTAGCATAGTACAGTTTATAGACTAGATTTCTAATAGTTGAATGATATGTTGATATTCTTTTGATATCATGGAAAGTGGTTTTACAAGTAGGTCCTGTAATGCAGGCCAATGAATGTCCTTGTAGTCCTGTGTACTTGCGCACTGGACAGGTATCCATATTTTGCAGTAATTTAATTTTGATTTTGTCTTTGCTTTTTACATATTTATTGAGGAATTGGCATAAAGATTTGAAACATTGTTTGGGAATGTTACACATTGACGTGCATGGCCATTTGTACATTAGACGTTCTGATTCAGTTGAATGGAGGGGTAATTCTATGTTTTCAGGGAATATTTTTGTAAGGAGTACTTCTTGTTCCATTATGATATTATTCACTTTTTCATAACCTCGACCACTGCTATGTATGGCAATTGTATTTGTTTGCTTTTGTTTGTACGCTTCTTCATTAAAATTTTCTGTTGACATTTCGCATATTGAGAAGACTTTTTTGTAATTTAGTTATTAGTTTTGTCAGTGGTTTCATTTTGTTTAACAGTAAAATAAATAACTTTCTTTTGAGAAGAATTGCACTGTCCATCAACGCTTCTAAAATTAATTTCCTACGATAGGTTTTAAGCATTGAACCTGATTTCTCTCCTGTTTTTATAAGATTTTGAAGGACTTTGTGACGGTACATTTTGGCTAAAATACTTTTCTTGGTATGCTTACTTTCCACTATATTAAAATTTAAAGAAGTAGTTTTATCTGTAGTGATAGCTGATTTTCTGTTAATTGTTTTTTTGGTTTGTTTTACATTTTGATAGAGGAGCCAACGTTTGTGTACTTGAAACTTCTTGTGTTTCACTAAATGACTGCATTAGCTGTTTTGTTTAAACTTTTTTTTACAAATTCTGCTAGAGATGGATGCTTATTTTGGACACTTTTATTTTCATTTGCTCTACTTCTGCGTTGCTTTCTATGGACTTGACTTTTGGTAGTCATTCTTTAGGGTCTGTTGAAAAAAATAAAGAAGGTATGGGTTGGGGTGTTCTGCAATGTATGTGTGCTGTGTGCATGAGTGTTTGAGTAAGATGATAAAGATGTATGTAATGGTGTGTGATTGTGCATTGGGAACTACAACTAGTAGGGATAGGTATTCTTGAATTTATGTGTTACTAAACTGGGGTTCAGATGACAAAAAAAAGTAGGCTAGTGGTGTGGAAAAGTACAAATAGTAAATCTAAAGTATACAATTAAAACAGTTGTTTGTTCTATAATATGAAAATTGCAGCGATTCAGTTGGGTAATTTGTGTGTCCAAAAATAGGAATTTGTGGGCCATTCTGGCTGTAAATCGCTGTTTAAGACATGGAGATTTTTGGACAAAATGGTACACAATCTCTATTTTCAGGCACAGAAATAGCTTGTATTAACTTTACAGTATGTTTGAGTAATAATACAAATATTATGGTGATATTCTACTCACTTTTTTTTCTTAAATTAATAGGTAACATCTTTGTTTTTCTTTGTTCTTCGAATTCGGCTGCTTATTTTCAGGAGACTGGTCTTGACTGCAATTGTAAAAGATTCAAATGAGTAACTTTGTTTGTATATAGCGCTGTTTTTAATTTGGATATTGATTTTTTTAATTGTAATCCTCACCGCGTTCTTCAAAACCATTAAACTAATTTATTTGCATAATATATATTGCATCAGTTCAGTACATACGATATGTTCTTAATGAACAAATTGTGTTGAATGACTAACTGTAGCAAAAAAAATATCTTTACTATGTCTTGTGAAATTTATAATATACCAGTGAATACCACTATTTCTGTAACTAAGCTGTTCTATGTATTAGCACATCAATGTCATGTCTAAATTAAAGTAATTAAGTAAATAAATAAATAAAAACTAAAAAATATGAAATTGTATAAGTATTTTTTTAAAGATTTAAACATAGATTGTGCTTGCATGCAATTTTGTTTGAATATATGTAGTCTATATATTTCATTTAAAAAATGTTAGTTTAACATGATTTGAGTGTGTGTGTATAAAGAAAGTAAATAGTATAAATGTTTATGAGTGATAATTCATTTTAGGAAATTGAAAAAAATACAGTAAATTCATTTTACAGATTACACAAGCTAAAAGTATGTTTGAAAATGTGTTCATCTACTGTACATAAAATATGCATACCTGAAGTTTGTGTTCATGCATATGGATACGCATGGAGCTGCAAGTAGAAATCTTGGAGACTTGTACAGTATTTCTGGTAGATGGTGCTTGCCAATGATATGACACTTGTACTCAAAGAGATTCACAGTACATTTGCAGTGCTGATCTATGATGATGCAGTTAGATGTAGAGGTCTTGAATGTGATTGGTGCATGGTCATGTGACTTCTTAGCTACATCCAATGAGGGAATGGCAGAGAGAGTGAAGTGGAAATGGTAGAAGGGCTGTTCATGTTACGATATGTCCGCGGACATGGTGGTAGTTCGCGGACATCGGGAGTTACATCCGGGGATTTTTGGGTTCAGAAGTCATGCAAATGAGAATGAGTACTGAAACAGATTGGTCAGGAAAGTTTAGTGGGTGTGTTGTGCCAGAAGAGAGTTTCTCATATACTGTTTTTGCTGAGAGAACAACAGATAGCTATGTCTGTGTGTTTTAGGAAAAATATTGTATGGATTTTGAGAGATTCATGGATATATTGGATGAAGGTGCATGCAAAAGCTGTGGAGTAGCTGTAGATCTTGGATTCCCACATGTGGAAGTACACTGGCATGGAGTACGTGGAATGAAGTGGTTGGACTTGCTACCTCTCTGTGCTACTTTGGAGACAGAGCAACATCCAGGCATAATTGTAATTCATTGTGGAGGGAACAGTTTAGGACATGTGACTGGAATTTTTTTGCAATTTGCTATGAAAGAAGGACTTGGGAAGGTTATGGACATGTTTCCTAATTCTCAAGTGATATTTCCACGGATTGCGCAGAGACAAATGTGGCTTTGTTCTTCTTCATTTGGTCCACAAATGGAAAAAGCAAGGCGTAATGTTAATAAAGCTGTTTGTGCCTTTCTCAAAGATTTTGGCATGTCTTCTTTTCACAATGAAAATATTCTGTTTTGTAGTACAAACATTTTTCGCAGAGATGGAGTCCATCTTACTTATGGTGGCAATCAGATTTTACTGAGAAATGTACAAAATGCATTGCAACCTTTTTTGGAATTACAACATCCATTTTGAAGTAGGTGTTAAGCATTTATAATTTTTGACTTTCAGAGCCACCACTTCCTCCCAGAGAAAATTGCAATGTTTGTGATAGGGTAGCAACCCAATTTTTTAAATGTTCGCAAACTGTCCATGGACTTCTAAAAAATACAAAGGGCCCTGCTTCATTTATTTTCACTTCTATTTTTTAACTGTGAAAGGCGGCTCTGAAAAGAGCCTTATTTTTTTTTTTGATTTTTGATATTTTGTATTTTTTGGGTTTTTTATACACGACACACTAGGAGAGGAGAGGAAAGGAAGGTAAAGGGGGGACACCAACCACAGGGATAAGAAAGGGCGAGCTGAGAGAGGAAGATGTAGAGTGGGTTTTATTTGGGTAGTGAGCAGATCTTCTCGTGCTCTGAGACGATAGTCTCAAAAGCACTACGAAGTCGCTCCCCCCTACAGAGTACTGTGTCACAGTACATACATACAACTGTGACCCTCGAAAGGTAAGGGTCATCAGCATTCTGTATGGCCTGTGAGGCAGCTTGAGGAAGACGCTGTCCCACAGAGGTGGTCCTTGTGGTGACAGGATCAGAGACAGAGGATGAAGTAGAGAAAATCAACCTGCTACATTCTTCGCAAGGTACAACCCTGCGAATAGCCCCAGAGTGAAATGACCTCAGGTGTCGCTTCTTAGTAGTGGTCCCAAAGCTGTACTTACCGTGCTTCCCGCGACTGAGTATCATTTTGTACTCATTGCAGGTAACACGGTTCGCACAAGCCTTAGGACCATTCTCATGAATGGTAAATAACCGCCACACCCAAGACTCACGCCTAGTGCAGATAGTATGATATGATATGATATGATATGGCATTTGTAACGTGCCTATTCACAAGTGTTTCAAGGCGCGACGAGGCAGGGAGGGGGGAACATGGGGAGACAGACAAACGATACTACTAGGCCAGGTGTCATTCAGATCGCGCAAGTGCATGGGTAGGGGGGACGGGAAAAGTGCAAGGGGGAAAGGGAGAGGGGAAAGTGCAGTACAAAGTGATTAGTAAAATACAAGATAAATAATAAGGGCCAGCTGGTGGCAAGTGCAGGATAAGTGCAGACAAGTGCTGGGAAGGGGGGCTGTAGGGATACAGAGACAGTCCGTAGTGCAGGGGTTGCCAGGGAGGCAGTGCAGGGGAGAGTGGCTGGGCCAAGGGCCGAGATTGGCGAGTGGCCCAGTTGCTGATTCAGTACAGTTTCAGTGATTTAGCAGGGGAGAGGGGGAGAGAAAGCAGAAGCAAAGAGGAAGGTTTTGAGGTGCTTCCGGAACCGGAGATGGTTCTCCTCAAGTTTCAGGGAGGCGGGAAGGCAGTTCCAGAGGGAGGCCCCTGCTGCGGAGAGAGATCTCCCCCCAACTCGTTGCTTGGAAAAGCGACTGACCCTGAGGGAGTTGGAGGTGGATGAGCGAAGAGCTCGAGAAGGAAGATATTTAGGAAGAGAGAGTTGAAGGTATTTTGGCCCAAGGCCCCAGAAGGCCTTGTGGACAATGCAGAGGGTTTTGAACTTAATCCTCGCAGCCACAGGGAGCCAGTGTAGCAATTTCAGTCCTGGAGAGATACGTTGCCTGGGCTTGAGGCCAAGGACAAGTCTCGCAGTCCTGTTCTGGATGAGTTGCAGCGGGCGGAGAGTAGAGGCAGGCAGATTTAGATAGAGGCTGTTACAGTAGTCCAGCTTCGAGAGAACCAGGGCTTTGGAGACAGTGAGCTTCTGGGGGAAGGAGAGGAAAGGAAGGATACCTCTGAGGAGGTGCAGCTGGTAGTGTGACTTCTTAGAAACGTCAGAAATGTGAGGAGAGAAGGAGAGTGTGGAGTCGAAGATGACCCCGAGGTTTTTTGCCTTGCAGGTAGGAGCAGGAAGAGGGCCAAGAGAGGCTGGCCAGAGAGCTGCAGGGAAGGAGGGAGTGGGTGTGCCGATGAGTAGAATCTCACTCTTACTGGATGGGGATTTCCTCTACCTCATTCTCATCATCCTCTTCTTCCTCCTCTGCATCCTCACTCCTGTTCCCCTCTTCAGGCCCTTGGGGAGGTGGTGGTGGTGGAGGGGGTGGGGGTGATGCTGAAGCAGGTGCAGCACCAGGTGGCAGTAGTTCAGCACCAGGTGGATGCCATCTCGATGATGGTGTAATCTGCAGATGGCAGCAAAAATCGCTGTGTTCTGAAGAATAGCCAACAACACAATGAGAATAAGCTCTAGAGCGTGGTCTTTTATAGGGGTGCTTGTGCGCGTTCCACGGACATGCACGCTGACCGCGGACAGATCGAACACAAAAAAAAGTTTGAAAAGTTTCAAAAGGTATGTAGAAACTCAGGATTACTATGTGGGACTTGTGCCATGGTGAGATTTTATTGAAAAATATTATGGATTAATTGAAAATGTACTTTTAAATTGTTCGGGGACACAAACAGTGTCCGCATTCAGAACACGCGATCAGCGTGGGCGTGGTCATATGATCCGTTCACGAACAAGTCAGAGAAGGAAGCGCATGTCCGCAGGCACCAAATGCACAGAGATTGGTTAGCGCATGCTCGTTGATGTTCTACGGACACTGTTCGGGTCCTGAAGTAATTAAAAATGCATCACACGTGAAACAAACATTTCAGGACACTGCGTGTGTTCTTAGAACAGTTTAAACTTGCTAGCGAACAGTAAGGACAGATATAGTGTTCTTCAGGACACATCCAATTTCGTTTAATTACGAACAATTCAGGACACCTCGTGTGTCCTTAGAACAGTTTCAATTTGCTAGCGAATAGTACGGACAGGTATAATGTTCTTTAAGACACCTCCATTTTCGTTTAATAACGAACAATTCAGGACACCTCGTGTGTTCTTAGAACAGTTTGAACTTGCTAGCGAACACTACGAACAGGTATAGTGTTCTTCAGGACAACTCCATTTTCGTTTACGTACGAACATTTCAGGACACCAATTGTGTTCTTAGAACAGTTAAACTTGATAGCGAACACTACAGACAGATATAGTGTTCTTTAGGACACTTTAATTTTTTTTTATGAACATTTCAGGACAGAGCGTGTGTTCTTAGAACAGTTTGAACTTGCTATCGAACAGTACGAACAGGTATAGTGTTCTTCAGAACACTTCCAATTTTGTTTATTTACAAACATTTCCGAACACCTGCACTGTCCGCGGACACCTACATTGTTTAAAAAAAAAAAAAAAGAAACTATTTACTATCTTCTTCTGGTATATTCCATTTTAGAATGCATAGTGCATTTAAATGAATGGTTAGTGTGTTGTATATATGGGTTACATTTCTTATGTATTTAGGTAGTGGTATTGTTCTTCGAACATGTCCGCGAACATTAAATGAGTTCGCAGACATCAAGTACAGTAGAAGAGATTCAGTCAGTTCCATATGACATGTATATAAAGTCAAAGTCATTATTGTTAAGTTGCACTACTAAAAACCTATGAAATTCAGTGAAAACACTTTGTGAAAGGGACGTTATGGTTAAGTTGCACTACTAAAAACCTAAGAAATTCAGTGAAAAAACTTTGTTAAAGGGTTGTTATGGTTAATTTGCGCTGCTAAAAACCTATGAAATTCAGGGAAAAAACTTTGTTAAAGGGACGTTATGGTTAAGTTGCGCTGCTAAAAACCTTTCAAATTCAGTGAAAAAATGTTGTTAAAGGGACGTTATGGTTAAATTGCGCTGCTAAAAATCTTTCAAATTCAGTGAAAAAACTTTGTTAAAGGGACGTTATGGTTCCAAGTAAAACCGAAAAACCCTTGAAATTCACCAGTTATGGTAAGCTAAGCAACCATAACTTGCGCCACCACCGTGCACTGCTAAGCCTAACACCCAGGACATCAAAGATGGCATCCCAAATGATTGATGGGATATACAGCACCTGAATGTATTTAACTCCATGACCCTCGAGGACATGGAGGAATGGATTTATGCATTTACGGGCAAATATGCCACCGAAAAGTTTCTTTTCCCTATGAGGGAGAAGGGCCCAATCCCAGCCTATGACCGAGTAATCGAGATGCCAAACGACACCTTAGAAGGGGACTACGCAAAATAAAGATCACAATTAGCTCCCTGATTTTGGCCCATAGTAAAATTAGAGAATTAATGAACCAATATAGATCTTGGTCCAAACCATGGCAAAAGACAGTGCAGGGTATCTGCTCAAAAAATACTCGTAATATCTGAGCTCTTCTTGGTGAGGTGAGGGGGAGTAGGGTAACACCTCAGATCAATCCCCTAAATGCTGAAAAATGGGTGAGATTTCTTGAACAACGTAATGGGAACATGGTACAGTCAACAGTACGCCCTTTTATTGACAAACACGTCCCCCTGCCTTTTACAGTAAGCTGGGCTGAACTTCAGGACAAAATTCTGACCCTTAAGGCTTCTCTTGCACCTGGACCAAATGGTCTTGCAAATATAGTTATGAAAAATAATCCTATCTTTTGGGCAAATTTATTAAAAATCCTAATTGAAAAAGTTCTCATAGAAGTTAGAATCCCGGAAAACTGGCAGACCACAATATTGGTTCACGTATATAAGAAGGGGAGTAGATCTGACCCAAGCAATTATAGATCATTATATATGTTAGATTGCTCTGGGAAAATGTTCGCCGCCCTGTTATTACAGAAACTTGGACGGAAAGAACTGGGGTACTAGACTGCTTTCAAAGCAGTTTCAGGGCGGGATACTCCACTTCTTATAATCTTTTTATTATGAGTAGTCTAAGGGACAAAGCCTTTTCACCGAACAATCCCCCATTGTACGCTTTATATGTTGATTTTAAGGCGGCCTTTGATGTTGTCAACAGAGAGAAGTTGTGGAGTAAGCTGAAAGGAATGGCTTGCCCTGTGGGAGTGCTCTATTACATACAGCTTCTTCACACTAATAATTCAGTCCAACTCAGGCTGGATGGCAGTGGAACCACCACTAGACCTATAAAACAACTTCGGGGAGTAAAACAGGGCTGCATCACTGCACCAACCTTATACAAATTATTTGTATCAGACATAGCCGAGTATATCAGAGCTGTTCATAATTGTCCTCGAAAGTTGGTTTCCAAACACTGTCTGGGGATGGCTTACGCAGACAATCTGGTTATTTTTGACCACACATTTAGTGGTCTCTCACGGTCGGCAGTGAGGCTCTGGGAATATGCAGAATTGAATGAATTGGTAATAATTAATCAGAACAAGACAGAACTAATTCTCTATTCCCATGGGAAAATTAGCCGCCCACGTCTGCAAGTTGGAAGTTATGAAATTTCCTATGCCCCTTTCTATAGGTATTTAGGAGTAGAATTTGATTCTAAAAATAAGTACGACTCCTGTACCCAAAACCGTAAAACTAAAGCCGCTCAATTAATGGCCATGATCTGCCAGTTCATGCGTAGTCAGAGCGGGTATTCTATTTGGGCCGCACGCCAAATATATATTCAATGCCTGGTCCCGATGGTAACAAATGGATTAGAGACCCTGGTTAATATGAATTTAGACTGGCTGCAGGTTATAGAGGACAAGTTCTGGCGTAAGTTATTGGGTGTACTGCAAGGAATACCTATGGCAGTACTGAGACTTGAACTAGGGTTGTTCTCACTGAAATCTATGGTCCTCAAAAAAAGGACTATAGAGAGAAATTATCAGTGGGAACAAACAGGCTAATTTCAGTGATGAAATGACTATCAGGCCGATTCATGGAATTAATATGCGCTGAAAATTTCTGCGCAAGCGTGCAAAAGCGTCCGAATCGAAGTGCAAGTGCGAACATCGCAGCGAAACCCACGCACAGCGATACATGGAAGTCCATGCGCATGTAAATCCATGGATGTGCCCTAAAAATCCTGCGTGGGGCAAGCTGGCGCACATGTCTTCAAATAGCGTGCGCTACGTGAAAAGCGAAAGCGCACATAGCGCAGCGCACACAACAAAAGTAGGCATAACACGTGGAATGGGGAACAACGCGTGCAAATGTCAGCGTCACGGGGGAAGTACAGGAGGCAAATGCGCGGAACGCCACAGGCGCGCCTGCAACATGTATTCATGGAATCGAACGGGGCTAACGCGTGCACCAAAGAAGACGCGCAAATCCGGAAACACGTACGCCAGCAGGAAGCAGGCATACATGGACCTGCGCAGCATAAAAGTGCACACAAACAACAAACAAGCACAGGCGCCTGGATGAATATACCGTTCCTAGCAGCAGTGGTCGTGGGATACCGCAGGAGGATGAGGAGGATAGTCAGGCCCAGAATTTTTACACCCAGAACCAGCCTTTTTGGGATGCCTGATGACCAGGTGTATGGGAAGTACAGGTTTCCACCTCACATAGTACTCGACCTGGTGAGTGAGTGGGAGGATGACCTCACATCACCCACCCTGTGCTCCCAAGCACTGAGCCCCTTGGAAAAGGTGCTCAATGTACTGCACTTCTTGGCCACTGGTTCATTTCAGCGGACAAGTGCCATAGTGGGGGGGTGTCACAGGTAGTCACGCTGCCTGCACCAGGTGTTGGCCATCATGACTAAAAGCCCATCAGTCCGCAGGCACATATACCTGCCCAGAACACGTGCAGAAAGGCATGCTGTCGTACAGGATTTTTACGGGGTGGCACACTTCCCCAAAGTGCTAGGTGCCATTGACTGCACCCATGTGGCTCTACGTCCTCCCAGGACAGTTGAGCACATCTACAGAAACTGCAAGCACTGGCATTCCATCAACGTGCAGGTAGTATGTGATGCCAAGGGAATCATCACCTCAGTATATGCCAACTATCCAGGGTCCACCCATGACAGTTTCATTTACAGAATGTCAACCCTAAACCGGGACCTAGAAGCTGGGCGGCATGGCGATACATGGCTGCTTGGTGAGTATAAATGCCCCTGCACATGCATGCATGTCAGATACTGAGTAATGTCACAACCCCACTAATGATACCCATCACCACCTCCCCAGGGGACAGTGCCTACCCTCTGAGCACCCACCTGATGACGCCAATTCGGAACCCCACCACACGAGTTAAGATACAACACGGCCCATATTTCAACCAGGGGCATAGTGGAGTGCACATTCGGAGTGCTCAAGTCACGCTTTTGCACCCTTGACCGCTCTTTTGGGCATCTGCTATACGCGCCACCAGTAGTCTGCAGGATCATAGTGGCAGCATGTGTCCTGCACAACGTTGCAACACGCCGGGGCCTGCCGGTGGACATAGTGGTGCCCCCACATCCCCAACCACAAGCACGGCCGCTGCGCATCGGAGGGAAAAGGGCACGTGGTGAGGCAGCCCGTACACAGCTGGTGGCTAATTACTTCACCTAAAACCCACCCCTGTGGAGTGCACACAGCCCTGGCACATACCAGCTGACAATCAATGATGATGACATAAGGGACAGTCAACTGTCACAACCATACCAGCCTGAGATTGGTCACCTGGAAGTGTTACATTGTGTGCTTCCCTACCTACAGAAAGACAACCAATGGTGTGTCACAAAAAGACACACATTTATGCTGCATGAATGACTACCCCCTTGCAAAATACAACATGAAAATAGCCCCATGAGTGGGGCATGAGTGGGGGCCTGCTGGCAGGTGCCCCTCACTGCTGGGGGGTGGGGGTGCTGGGGTACATGAGTGGGGGCCTGCTGGCAGGTGGCCCTCACTGCTGGGGGGTGGGGGTGCAGGGGGACATGAGTGGGGGCCTGCTGGCATGTGCCCCTCACTGATGGGGGGTGGGGGTGCAGGGGGACATGAGTGGGGGCCTGCTGGCAGGTGCCCCTCACTGCTGGGGGGTGGGGGTGCTGGTGGACATGAGTTGGTGATCAATAGTGCAAGGTGACATGTGGCCTGGCTGGGGGCATGCCAATGGTGGATGGATTGCCTGCGGGACGTGACCAGGGGTGCTGGGTAGTCCCCAGTGGTGTGGGTTGCCTGCAGGGTCCGTTGAGAGGGTAGAGGGCACACCTGTGAGAACCCACACTGCCAATTGACGTGTGGGACTCCCCGCGCATCCCCCTGGATACACGCACCCCGCTCTGACAGCAAAAGCACGTGTGAAACTTCCCCCGTACCACGTTATACACGTACCCCGCTCGCACAGGCCCAATTGTGTGTGAAACTTCCCACGCACCCCAGTAATCCACGTACCCCGCTCGCACAGGCCCAATCGCATGTGAAACTTCCCGCGCACCCCAGTTATCCACGTAGCCCGCACGCACAGAATCAGCCACGTGTGAAACTTCCCACGCAAACCCCAAATCCACATACCCCACACGCACATGGCCAATCGCGTGTGAAACTTCCCACGCACCCCAGTTATCCACGTAGCCTGCACGCACAGGGCCTGCCGTGTGTGAAACTTCCCACGCACCGCCCAAATCCACAAACCCTGCACGCACAGTGCCAATCGCGTGTGAAACTTCCCGCGCACCCCTGTAATCCACGTACCCCGCTCGCACATGGCCAATCACGTGTGAAACTTCGCGCGCACCCCAGTAATCCATATAGCCCGCACACACAGGGCCAATCGCATGTGAAACTTCCTGCGCACCCCAGTTATCCACAGAGCCTGCACGCACAGGGCCTGCCGCATGTGATACTTCCCGCACACCCCCCAAATCCACGTACCCTACACGCACAGGGCCAATCGCGTGTGAAACTTCCCGCACACCCCAGTTATCCACGTAGCCCGCACGCATAGGGCCTGCCATGTGTGAAACTTCCCGCACACCCCCCAAATCCATGTACCCCACACGCACAGGGCCAATCGCGTGTGAAACTTCCCACGCACCCCAGTAATCCACGTACCCCACTCGCACAGGGCCAATCGCGTGTGAAACTTCGCGTGCACCCCAGTAATCCACGTAGCCCACACGCAGAGGGCCAATCCCGTGTGAAACTTCCCGCACACCCCAGTTATCCACGTAGCCCGCACGCACATGGCCTGTCGAGTGTGATACTTCCCGCACACCCCCCAAATCCACATACCCCGCATGCACAGGGCCAATCGCGTGTGAAACTTCCATGCACCCCAGTAATCCACTTACCCCTCTCGCACAGGCCCAATAGCATGTGAAACTTCTCGCACACCCCAGTAATCCATATAGCCCGCACACACAGGGTCAATGGCGTGTGAAACTGCCTGCGCACCCCAGTTATCCACGTAGCCTGCACGCACAGTGCCTGCCACATGTGATACTTCCCGCACACCCCCCAAATCCACGTACCCCACATGCACAGGGCCAATCACGTGTGAAACTTCCCGCGCACCCCAGTTATCCACGTAGCCCGCACGCATAGGGCCTGCCGTGTGTGAAACTTCCTGCGCACCCCCCAAATCCATGTACCCCGCTCGCACAGGGCCAATTGCATGTGAAACTTCGCGCGCACCCCAGTTATCCACGTAGCCCGCACACAGAGGGCATGTCGCGTTGTTACTTCCCGCGCACCCCCCAAATCCACATACCCCGCACGCACAGGGCCAATCGCGTGTGAAACTTCCCATGCACCCCAGTAATCCACTTACCCCGTTCGCACAGGCCCAATCACGTGTGAAACTTCTCACGCACCACAGTAATCCACGTAGCCCGCACACACAGGGCCTGCCGCTTGTGAAACTTCTCGCACACCTCACAATTTCACGTACCCTGCACGCACAGGGCCAATCGCGTGTGAAACTTCCCGCACACCTCAGTTATCCATGTACCCCACTCGCACAGGCCCAATCGTGTGTGACTCTACCCACGCAGTGGGGTACGTGTATTCGGAGGGGTGCGCAGGGAGTTTTACAGGCTTTTTCATGTTTGTGAGCCTGTGCGCCATGTACGGGATTTGTGCGCTGTACATGGCACACAGGGAGGGGTTGGGGTCATAACTGGTGTTGCTTCAGGGTCTCTGCGCCACTCTGCGCCACGGCTGGTTTTGGATGTTAAAATACATGAATACGCTGTCCGTGGAAATGGATTTTAGCGCACGCGGCTGGTGCAGAAAGTCGCATGCGCACACTGTGCGCCAGCCGCGTGCGCCACTTGTGCGCAGAATTCTATGAATTACCCCCTATATTTTTTAGGAACATAGGGTGGAAGCCACAGTGGGGCAACAATTGTGAAGCCTTGAAATTCCAATTGGAGGAGCGAATAAGGTTATGGGATTGGCAAAGTACTTCAAACACTTAGAAAACCTGAGAAGTTATGGATTTATAACACATATCCTATAAACCCCAAGGATATCTAAATTTGTGTCCATCTGATAACCTTAGATGTTTCCTATTACTATTGCGCATTAATCATTTACCGGTATTAATGGTGAATGGTTGTGAACAAGCAATTGCTGAAGCTGAACCTTTCTGCCGGATTTGCAAAAGGAGAACTGCACCTGAAACTGCCAGACATGTCTTAATGTTATGCCCAAAATTAGGCTCTCTATATATTAAACATTACGGCCGTTATGTTTACCATCTGAACTACATCAAGGATGATGAATTTTGGTATATGTGTTTAAATACCCGAAATGCCAGTCTACATTTAGCGCTATATAGAGTTTGGTGCAACGTTAAAAAACAATTGAATAATAACTAAGTATGAATACAATGAGACATGCATTGTTGCCCAGTATTCGCTGACAAGGTCAACCGACAGAGTAACAACCTATTAGCCATGAACATCATGAGGTCTAAATTGTCCACAAGTATGAAAATTGTTTATATTTACGAGGGGTAGTATCCTGTTATTATTATACTGGGCAGCATGGAAAGCATGGAAAGCATGGAAAGCATTGAAAGACAGATGTAAGAGATGAACATGAACATGTGAATCTATGAAATATATCTCTGAGATTCATGGTATTGATCTATAGATGGATGTATATATTAGTAAGCGGATCTGTTTTGCCTAAGTAGTTTACGTCTCCTTTGATGACTTTCTTCCTTTTATTACAGATAGCATGATTACCTATGTATATATCTAGAGAAGATGAATTTAGATTGGATTCTAAGGTTTTATTTTATGTTTTCTTGTATTCTTTTAATATATGTGTAAAGTTTTTGTTTATAAAACTATATCACATTAAAATAAAATAAAACAAAATAATAAAATAAAGTAGTTAAATGCCTGTTGGCATATTCTACCTACATTAGACTTTAGAAAACGTTTTGAAGTTATACAAATTGTGATGGCGTATTTCAAGTGTACATCAATTAAGGTTATTATTGAAGTACTTATATACCTGTTGGCGTAGTCTAAATATCTTGCTTCTGCTTTTTTCTTTTGGGAAAAAAGTCCTACACAGTGCTTCTATAAATGTACATATATGTGGTTTAACTTTCATAAAGGTGCTCCTAAAAGTAAATACTTCTAAACGCACGGAATTGTAAGTATTTGCTACTTGATGTGAGGAGGTGCTGAAATGCAGCACTGCATGGTAACTGCTAGAGTGGTTAAAAAAGAGAATGTGCGTATTGAGAAGCTTATTACAGGGTAAGTGCCAGGAACCCTGTATATATATATGTCTAAAAGAGTTAAAAAAAAATATAAGCATGTACTATGTCTTGCTAGATGTGAATGTTGTTGAATCTCCAAATAGAAAGTTTGGAGAGTATTACAGTAGTTGTTGATGCAGATAGCTGTGATTAACAGGAGATTTGTACTCTCAGAGTTCAAGTGTAAATCTGAAGTAGGGTTACATGTAGAGTTTCTGGATGTGATTGGTGGATGGATGTGTGACTGTTTGAAAGCAGGCAATGAGGGAGTGTTACAAACATAAAAGTAAAAATGTAAACAGGCTGCCCTGTGCTAATTGAGTGTAAACCTCCCCACCCCCTTCATTTGGACATTCTGTCCGTGGACACCACGGTAGTCCGCGGATGGCACATGTCACATCCAAGTATTCTGAAGATGCCTGGCATGGAAAGGAGACTGCGGAGACGGCTGACAATCGTGTGTGTCTGTGGATATCAGGGATCAGCCAATCAGGTTTCCTGGGGGTGGTCTGCAGGAAGAAAGGGTAGCAGTTTTGTTTGTTGAGAGCACTGAACACGGCTATGGCTATGTGTTTGATTGAAGAGGCATATTGTAAGGATTGTGGGGGACTTTTGGAACCATTGGCTGAAGGTCTATGCCGAGCACTGTGGATTTGCTGAAAATCTGGGATCCATGAATTTGAAGTTTTATGGTACGGAGAGCGAGAAATGAAGTGGGCTGACTTACTCCTGTTTTGTAACCGAAAACCCCCAGAAATGTGTCCGTTATTACAACAAATTTCCGTGATGAGTATCAGCAAGGACCTAAAGAAGGTTTTGGAAATCTGTCTTATGTTTTCTGTTTCCAAAGTGTCAGAATTTAAGTGGAACAACTAATGATATGAATTTGGTGTCTAGGTAGTGGGCCTGGCCCTCGGCAAATGTATACTCTGATTGGTGTCATAGGCCCTCGGCAAATGTGTACTCTGATTTGCTTATTGGGGAATGTGAAATGGGTGAGGCCCATGCCCCATGGATTTGGAAAATGTTCTCTGGCTGCAATCCATGAGCACTGGCCATTGGTCACATTATTAGTGTATAGTGGACACTGAGCTTGGATGCAGTGAACAATAGGGGTAATTTGGTGGAGCTGGGGTCTTGCTTGATCCTAATGCCGTAGGCAATTCAATGATGATTTGCATGCACTGTTGATAACAATTGACAGTATTAGTTGCAAAAAATATGTTTGTTAAAGGAGGTTTACAGTTCTTTCATATATAGTAAAAGAGTAATTATTAATAACTTATGTACAGTGATGTAACATCACGAACATTTTTCACTTATAAAAACCTATTAAATTGACAGAAAAAATGTTGTTAAATGGACGTTACGGTTAAGGTCAATCCCACTTTTGAAATGCACTCACTGCATTTAACCTTTGCAGCCCTAGCCTTCGATACATCCCCAACGGTGTTAAAAAACTGCCACACCTATGATTCTCTCTGGGTGCTGGAGGTAGGCATTTCCTCTCTCTCATCTTCCTGGCCCTCTTGATTATTTTTTGCATGATAGTGTGTTTTACCATTCTTTAGGCCCTCCAGGTGGTTGCTCCTTGGGAGGAGTGAAAGCCATGGTTGAGGCCATTTTTGAAGTTAAATAGCAGTTGTGCTAATATTGTTCCAGGCATGTTCTTGCTCCTGGATTGCAGGTGGAAAATCAGTAAGAATAGGTCTAGGAGCTGTGCAAGAGTACATTTTCAACCTCCTAGATCAGCTGAAAATGCAGTTCGAACTGTTCATGAAACACGGACCCATTCCCGAAGTGCAGATGCGTTTGCGAGCACGTCATCACACTGCTCACACGTGCATGGTCACATGACACTGTCTGGAAAGTCTGCTGCCACTTTTTGGGTGGCATATAACTCTGTCTCTCCCAGACGAATCCTCACCAAACTTTGCAAAAAAAGTATATGGCCCCCTCAGAATAATTTTTCGAAAGTTAGTGGCATGAGTTATGGCTCCTTAACTTTTCTAATTGGGACATTTCAAGAGGGTTTCGGTTTTACTTGTAATCATAACATCACTTAAACACTGAATTTCGTAGGTTTTTATTAGTGCAACTTAACCATAACTTCTATTTAACAAAGTTGTTTCTGTGAATATATATGTATACAAATGATCTCACTTCATACAAGTATCTCTATATGACATATTAAAAGAATAACAGTTTCAGAGAGAAGCAATATCTAGAGTGTATTATAGATAAAATGAATGCTGTATGATTATCTCAACTACACTAACCATTTAGATAAACGCGAACTTCATTTTACATCAGCAAATTCTAAATAGAATTGCAACAGTTTGCGCACCAATAACATTATTTTACTACGATAAAGCTGTGTTTCAATTCCCTACAAAGATGAATAAATAATAAATGATGAAAAATGTACAGATTAATGTATAAAACCATTAACAACGAAACCAAGACATATAACCTAAGTAGGTTTTCAGTGTTACAAATAAATGTATGAAGACATTCCAGCATTGTAACATTATTTCGAGTAATATAATGAGCCGCACCTGGCACTTCCCTGATCTATCAGGGTAGACACATATATATAATGACAAAATGATCAGGGTGAGCCCAGATATACTGTGATCCAATATTTGTATGTGTTTACCTAATTGGGGACAGTAAACATAGAAATTCAACAAATGGATGTAGTGTAGTACATAATAAAATGCAATACAGGAAGATTATAAAACATACATTACAAACATGAATTCCTCATACAATCTACAATGGGTGACTCATGTGAATGCAGTATGGCTGCTTTACAACTTCCGGGAGCCGTATAAAAATATACATGAGTAGTCAATCAGCTGGGTGAACAGTGTAGCAAATAAACACTGTCTGGTTGTTGAGTTGTCGACACAACTGTGTTTCAGCCTTTAGGACCAGTTGAAACATGCTGTTTTTAGATCCACCTTCGTCAGGACTGTCAATTGGGAAGGAATCTCATTAAATGGGATGGTCTACAATGAACAGATATGAATCTATGAGTGAAGGGGGACTATTTTCAGGTATTTTAAAATAACAAAGCATTTCTGCCTGAGGATTTCTTCAAAACATTCCAGTGTATGTGCATTCGAAATGCTGTGTATCTGGTATCTGTAATACACAGGAGTATCGTTTAGTGAAATACCAGTTCTTTAATACATCAAAGAAGGGCAATATTGTACAAAGTTACCTGGGAGTAGATGACTCCTGGGTCACAGAACCTATACACAACAGTGGGATTCCAGGTGTCCTGTAGAAATGTGACACTTGTTAAAGTACAGGTCTAAACAGACATTGACCGCCACTCAAACAATGTTTCAGCACTTTCATGGTGAGGGACATGTTTGACAATGAACCGCTAGTTGGAGACGCCGGCTTCCTATGGATACAATAATTGAACCTTGTCACTGTGTGTCACTGAGAGTATTAATGCTAAAAAGCATGGTAGAAGGATGTTGGTGGTGTAGCCAAGCTAACAAGCCTCATGTGGCTATGAATAGAGCACTGCTCATGCGACTAGCTGTCTAAAACCATCACAAAAAAGTGTAGCATGATCAAGCCAAATCCCCTTGGATTACTATAGCTGGTGCTTTCTATAGCTGCCCTGTGCGAAAGTGGCAGGCATCTAATATTCAGGGTGTGGAACGGGTGCCTCATTTCCAAAAATAGCATAGCATTATGTCTCTATGTAAGTGAGGGGGCACGCGGGTGATATGGCCCCTGAGAATAGAGTCCCTCATACCTGTTAAATTGACGGATGTCTCTGTCGGTTCTGCACAGCAATCAAATTGACAGTGAGGTGCGCCGTGTGGCATGCAGTGTTGTTATCGTTGTCAAGTCAAGACGCTCTGAGGGATTTCGTGTTGTTCATCTTGCAGTGGCAACAAGCTAAATTGTTCAATGAGTGCATACAGATGATGTACTACACAGTGAATAGAGAGGAACCAGTTTGGGTTTCTGCTGGAACCAATTGACCTCCATGGACCAAAATTAAAACATGTGGCATTCCACTATTCAAAGAAAGCAATGTATTATAAAAACCACAGGAGGTGCACTGCGGTACCCAATCTATGGGTCAAAATGATTCATGGATTGCACAATCCCCATTGATGGGGTAGAAACAGGCAACAGTTATGAGACATGTGTCAATCAATTAGGCAGTCAAACATATTACATGCACAACACGATCTAGTACAGTGTAGTGCTCCATCAAATATCTCTAATATCTGATGGATGTCAGGTGTTACAATTGAAATTGTTTTTTTTTTTAATTATTGCATATACATCTCCATAGCTTGTCATAGGTGCAAGCTGGGATCATGTGTGATGTGACAGTTCCCAATGCCCTGCCTACTGCTACTCATAGTGTCAGTGGCACAAAGGATGGTATCATTTGATTAAACACTTAGCTGTTCCACTCAGATATTAAGATCCCTGTTGTATGGAATTTCTAGGCGGTATATCCACCTCTGTTCAAGTGTCCTTAGTTGTTTGTCTCTGTCACCTCTCCTATGCATTGTAAGCATCTGTACAACAAAGCATTTGAGATCTTTGTCCAAGTGCTTTTTTAAAATAAAATGTTCAATCAGTGGTTTGTCAGGAACTTTGTTGCGTATGCAGGAGCAGTGTTCTGATATGCGCGGCTTCACTGGTCGTATAGTTTTTCCTACATACAGTAATTTGCATGGACACTCTATGATGTAAATCACCATCTTATTGTTGTCTTGAGGATCCAAAGGGTATTGCTGTGGTAGAGGGTATGTCTGGTCTCTGTGAATTTGCATGCCACACACTGTCCACATTTATAGTGTCTCTTGACAGGACTCCAGCCTCTCTCCATTGATTGTTGTGTCACTGGTTCTTTGTATGTGTGGATAAGACGTTCTCAAAGGTTCTGATTCTTCTTAAAAGCAAATAAAGGTTTCTTGGACAGCGTCCTGTTATTCTTTATCAGATGTCAATTTCTGTTGATAGTGCCTCCAGGATGTGGGCTGGGATGTCTGGTCCCAATACACATCCTGGGTGCCAGAGACTCTGGAGTGTCCTTAACGCCTGGGACCACTGTGGTCCATGATAGGTCCACGTATGGAGTGAGTGTTTGTGAGCAGATCTACCATTGGGTCCTCTCCGTTTTGGCACAAAGGGAACTTTGGATAAGAGGAAGCTGGAAACACCACTACCATGTTGATCTCCTGAGTTCACACAGAACAAGGGGTAAGGAGCCAAGTATCTTGCAACAAGAAGCTGAGTCAAGGAACCGCTGGTGACCAGCTGAAGGTGGCACCCTGAGCTGCTGTCATCCTGCGGTTCCCATCTGCATCTGATCGTCCTAGAAGGTCTGCGAAGGTGCTTCGACCCAATGGAATAGTGGGCTGAACTATTCCCTGCACCTTCATCAAACCCTGCAAGTAAGCCTCTTCGGAAGTGTCCCTGGGCAAACCAGTGGGCTGGCCAGCTTACGCAGGACGCTTTGCTCTGTCACTGGCGCCGTTTCGGGGAAGCCCTCAAAACTTGGTCTACTGCTTGCTCTGTGTCCACGGCACCCTCACACCGAATTTCGTACTCTTGGCATTCCCAGGTCTGAAGTGAGACAAGTGCGCCCAGACCAGAGTAAACGTGGTTGCCGTGTTGCCCTGCTGTGGTAACAACCTGTGCACATCCACTGCATTTGGGACACCCTCGACCCTGAATCCTGCAACACAGAATCTACATGGTGTCGAGATGTCCTGATGCTGAACCTGCCAGCATCGTGAACTGAACTGGAGAAGTCTGGGTCTGCCTGCGTAGGGGACCGGTGAGTAGTCCATACCCCAACTCTATCCCGCACTCTCACCCTGCCTCTACCCACAAGTGGAGGCCTTGCTTGAATAGTGGGGAGTTGTTCTGCATCGCTTCATTCACCTTCCTGAACTGCCTGAGATCCTTGAAGAGGCCCTCTTTTGTCCATTGGCACCAGCGCGTGCGGGTACTTTTAAGCGTAAGGCTCCTCTCTGCGTAGGGCTCAGACTTCCTCCTAGTTAGGTGTATTTCAGATGTCGAAATGGGTCTAATGATTACTTGCACTGCCTGTTTTTGTCCCCATCTGGGTGGTCTACATATTACGTGCTCATAACTCCTTAGCCCCCTCGGTCTTGTATATATATTGTATTGATTGTGATGTGTTGGTTTACTTTTAGTATTATTGTGATTCTTTGCTATGGTTGATGTTACAAAGGCCTTGTAATAAATGTGTCTATATTTTTAATATAACACCTGTCTGGAGTAATTTGTAAGTGTCCTTGCTTTGTGTGCTCATTGCGGGCTTTCAGTCACCCTTACCCCCTCTTGAGACTTAGTCTTGACCACCGCCATCACTACCCTGATTGGTCTGGCTTGTCCAGAGGTTACCCTGTTCCAAGAAACTAGGCTGGCCTTCTGAACCTCTGCCCCCCCAGGTCCGAGTTCAGAAATCCATTTTAACAACTGGTAGCATCAACAGTCGATGTAAACCAACACCTCCTACTTTGAATCCAGCAAAACATGTTGGATCAATTACAATACATGACCCTGAGCAATCAGTTATATTTTGGATCATAGCTTTTATTGCATGAATTAAAATATATGTACCTGTTCCTGCTTGTCCACTAACATACACCAATAGAGGTTTGTATTGGACACAAGAACATTCATGCTTGTCATGCTAGAACTTATCTTTGATTTCATAATCATGTTTGTTTTGCTCTATATTAAGTTTACTAACTATTTATTCATAATTTGCATCTGCAACTTTATTTTGTTGCATTGCACGTTCTAATTCTTCCATGGCAAGCACAACATCAGTTTGAATAACTGGCTCACCAAAGACATTTTGACTTCCTGCTGCAGAATCTTGACTGCCCTCAGGAGTCTCATTTACCAATTCAGATACCAAAGGTTCTTCTTGATGCAGTTATTTCTCCAGTCACTCAAAGCACTGCTCAAATTTGGGATATTTAAATAGGCTGTTTTGATTATTCAAAAGCAAATCACTCTCTGCAGTTTGACAAGACAGTTTGTGTGGTTGATAGGGCTTGCCTCCTCATATCTCACTAAACAACCAGTACATCCATGTACTTTAAACCACCTTCTGTCACTGTTTGCTTCAATAATTTGATATGAGACTTAACCAAAGTGCATTAATGCTGCATCCACAAAGATGCAAACTAGTTGGTCTGCAGCTTCGTAGCCACCACACTCTTCAGATCGAACTTTAGAGGTTCCTGACTATAAACGTTATTTTCTGATAAGTCTGCCCACACTTCAGCTGCATTACTCTTTTCAGCTTTTGTCGTGTATGCTGTAACATAACAAGTAACGGATGTAGTATCATCACCAATATACTGTACACCAGTATTTGCCTTCCAAAGCTGAACAATGACAGGTTTGTAATCATTAATAAATTAGCATTCCTTATTTCTTTTTAAATGATATGTATTTCTTGGTGACTTAAACATAACATGGTGTCGAGCAGATGACATCAAACTATTCACTCGATCAACTGGTGTCATAGGCCCTGGAAAGACATTTCTGCACTGAGTGTAGTACTTGTCTTTACTTTAGTATTTTCTCTGACAGTACTTTCCACATGAGTGTCTTTGAAACATTTCCACTGTGTTCCACAGATCAGGATTCACATGCTGAGCAGGAATGGAACAAGTAACATAATTGTTATGATCTCCTTCACACAGCCATCACTTCCTTTACCAAACTGAGGAGCATCTTTAATCCACAACACCATATGTATATGTGTAGCCCAACATTTACAAATCCACTCTGCAAGATGTTCCCAACCACACTCAGTGCAACTTAAAGTCACAAACCAAGTTGAAGGGCCCACGTTTCTGATCATGCATCTAACCTCATAGTGTCTCCAATACCTATATTCCTTGGTTCCATTCATTGTAGCAAGAATATTGGTAAGTTTACCCTCTAAAACTTCATTTATTTATTTCACCTGTTGCAGCATCTCACATGCAGGAAGATTTGGAAATCTAGTTCTGGTCTAAAGTTATGAGCAACAACATAACATAATGTTGAAAATTCACTTTCATACAATACATGAAAAATGTATTCAACATTGGTGCGGAATTGGGAATCTTCAGAATACATTCTTGTGCAACGATATTCTGAAGAAGAAATTGTAATCTTCCAAAGTTCCAGTAGGAAAAAGCATAATGAAACAACAAGCTTTTAACATTTTATCCTTAACATTGATTTGTGCACGTTGTCTTGCTTCTTTTAATACAATTCTAAAATGTCACCCATGATTTCACATGAATGTAGAGGATTAATAGTGTAATGTTCATACAAACTATTCCATTCTGCAATAGATAGACCTTGGACTGACCTTTACTACTTTTGTTTGTTGATTCAACATCAAGCATAGACACGTCTGGTACAGTCAGACTGCCTTTGAATAAATAATTTTGCAAGCCCATACCTCACTTTGCTTTTAGGTTTTATTCTAGACTGGCCTAAACTTTCAATTTCTGCATTATTAGACCTTAGGGTTTCTTCCTTTTTATAAATCACACCGTTTTGAACTTGATAGCTACATCCATTCTCACCAATATCAAGGAGCATATTCTTTCCTTCAATGTAACTCTTCTCATTAAAAAATCTTTTTTGTATGAGAAGTGTGCTTCCACTCTCCGCCAAATGCATCGTAAAGGATGTCACGTGTAAGTACATGAACTGTTTCTATATGTGTATACAATGGTGGAGTTACTTTAAGTAATTTCTTGCACTTATTCAATAAAAAAATAAGCAATTTTCTTTTCATACGAAAAAGCTTTTTTAATTATTACTTTTTTGCTTTGCAATCATGCTTTACAACATGTCTAGATTTTTGTTTCACACTTCTGCAAAGATTTGTAAAAACTTGAGAGTGGATAATTTTCCTATATACATCTTCATTACTCTTTTTCAAATTGATAGCGCGTGTCTTTTCTTTTCGTTTAAAAATGTTTTGTTTTTTACTAGGTATTAACAGATTGGGTACATTTGTTCTTTCATTACTTTCACAAAAACTATTCTGGGTTGCAGTAATTTGTTCAGTTGGTAGATCTTCTATTTGAAATTGCAGATGTTCAAAAGTATTATCAATAACAGGTATTGTTGTATTATACACACCATTTAAATGTATAGATTTGCGAATCCTGTTTTTTTAAATATTACATTGTAAAATGCTACTTCCCTGCAAACTATCGTTCCTTTTAGCATGTTGTTGTTGCTTTGTTGAAGGCATCTTAGAAAAAGTCTGTAAACAAAAAAATGATTACTATATACACACCGAGTCTTGTAAAATACAATATATACACACCGAGTCTTCTAAAATACAAACACTGTTAAATGTGCTCTACAATGTAATCCTGAAAATCATAGTGTACCTGTTTATTTAGTAAATTCTTCCAAAAGCATAATTTGGGAACTATTTTACATAATCAGAAATGTCACTACTCTAACTATTCTAATGTGTGTTATCTGTGCATATTTAACTAATTTGTCAATTTCTGCACACATTAAATATGAGAAATGTAATTGGTCACTGGGTCCTGTGGTAAAACCCACAAATCTAATTTGGTGACTTTGCCCTGCAGCAGAATTCAACAAATGTAAATAAAAGCTGAACCATATGGAAGAACTGAAGAACTTTAAAGGTTGAATGGGCTGTGTGGGAGAACCCATGTTGCTTAAAGGACCCCTGTACCCTTTAGTAGGGCCTGATAATTTAGTCTGTTTTTCTGACAATTCAAGTATTCAGAATAATTTGTACAAAATGAACAATATAACATATCCCACATTTCAGATCAATGCTAATTTGGTTATGATGTTGGCAAATTTAATTTTGCTTACTTGTGGATATTTCTAGATTCTGCCAGTTTACAGGGAAAGATAATCACCACTGGTAAATTACAGTTAACATTTCTTCTCTTTCAAAGTTGTTTGGGAATTATACACTAAGCTTATGGCTACAGTATGCCAGGTAATACAAAACATATTTTGTGGTTTCAGGCAACATGAACCAGTTAAAATGTTTCTGAAGAAATGTGAAGCAAAGTGAAGCAGCTGAATTCAGATTCCACATAGTCTACATTTCAGCTTTTCTGTATTATCCATCAAATGTTTTTGATTCTTTTTGTTTAGGTATCACCTGGCAAATTCCATGGTTTGTGCATATCTTTCACTTCATATGTGCATCCTTTATCATGAATTCTTAGAACGTGAAACAAATGGTCACTGTGATCTATAAAATGAGCTCATGCTTCATTCAGGCTTAGTATCTTGAAAACTGCGCCAACCACAAATTCATCGCAAACTGAGAAACTCAGTTGCCACCCATTGAAACTCTACTTTGCTCATCTTATTTATGATAGATGAGCTGCACAATACCATACCAGGTTACTCCAGCACTCGAAGTAGAGTACTACATGGGGCATTATTTAATAGTGCAGCACTTCCTCTCAAATGTAATCATTGTAATATGTACCTCAACTATGCACAGTCTCCTCACAACCAATATATGTGCAATTGAATCTAACACTTCTATCACAGTTTTGAAAGTATATTGTATTTCTGCATTGCATCCAGAACACTATTGGTACTATGTTTATCACCATTGCATGCACATGAACTAAACATGTGTGCTAGTCACAAGAAAAATTTGGAAGTACAACAAAATAACCAGCAACCATATCTGAAACTTTCACAGTCTGTTTGGGAATGGTGGGCTTTTAGAATGCAGTAACCCACTTGATCACCATCATATGTGATCAAATGGGGTGGCTGAGAGGAAATGGAGGGTATCAGGTGCACTTTCTGACAAACTGGCCTGCTGCCTGCTCCAAAGGCAGTACCGACTCTCGCTCCACTCTAAGAAGAGAGCACACATCCAAGCCCGCATCCCTGCTGCATCTACCAACTAAACTGCACTCTTTAAAATCTGTAAGGAGCTGGCGAATTCTTCTGCAGTCTCTACCTCTCTTGTTCCCTCTCAGGGCCTCTGCACAGCTTTGGCTTCTCATTCCATCACTAAAACCCACAACATCCTGTCCACCCTCTCCTCCTCTCCATCCTCTTCCTTGACACATGGCCTTCCTGTGGCCGCCTCTCCTCCTCCCTTCTCTTCCTTTCTTTTGTTCTTCCCTGATGATGTTTCTATACAAGTCTGATCTATGAAAGTCTTGTTAAAACAGGTTCTTCCCTGTTCATCCAAAACCATTGCTCAGATTGTGTTGTGAAACCTCCATCTCAAAACTCACTACTCGTCATTACGCCTCCCAGCAACCCATCAGCAAATGCGATGACACCATGCTATATGTAATGGAGCGCTTGTACCAGTAACACCAGACTACCCCCCCCCCCACCAACATGCCACTTAGCCGGCAGTGTAAGTACTTTCCTTAAAAAGTTGACGTTTACCGTTAATTCCACCTGCATATTTGTATGATTATCTGTTGTTTAACTGAGTCTACTCGCCCATTGGTGCCAATCCTGCGCCCATAATCCAAAATCCCAGCATGTCCATTGTTGTTGCCCCGCCATTAACCGCAAATGTGCAACATAGGCTTGCGCAGTACTACCTGCAATAGCCAAATATAACAGCATTTTCTGCAAAACTTTACTAGACTAGAAGCCTAGAAGTATTTGAACTGCTGTGCCAACACCTGTACTTCCAACCTATCTGACTCAATAGATACCCCACACAGTTGGTAGACACCAGCTGTCCAGACCACATTAGAGAATAACCACAATTTAATTAATCTATGATTGTATGTGTCAATAAGCGTACTCCAGACTATTTTCGGCTGTGAGACCAGTCTATTATACCAAAGCTGTACACTGTATAATGAATACATAGCAGATTGACTACTTTGACTAGGAAATGTGCCATACTATTGCCTTTATTTGCCTTACCTCAGAGCTACATTAGCCTCACTAAATACCTACCCTGACTAAAGTACGGGAACAAACTTATCTACTACACCCACATAGTGTGCACCCAGCCTGATCTTTCAACCACCGTTGAAGATACCATTACAATGCATGCCCCTACCCTCTTTCTGAGCACATATCTGCTGGCTCTGGTCTGTGCCGATAGTGACAGCGCATTACCCCATGACACCATGACCAACAAGGCCGACCGCACAACTAATTCATCCAACATCAGCTCAACACTAAACCCCCTAGAACTAACATAATATGCGACCTGTCACAGAGAAACACCAAACTAAGGTCAAGTCTCTCTAAACTATTCAAACTCCCAGCTAATCATCCACAATCAAGCGCCTACCATAATGACAAATACGGTACCACCTCTAAACATTGGGATCGCTCCAACTCGGGTGCTACTCCCAAGCAGAACCCATGCTCAACCTCGACAGCTCACCGGCTCCATAAAGCCTTGCCAACCATACCCACCATGCCACCGGCATCCCGTCTCAAAGGAGCACTTATTAACGCTAGGTCATTAATAGCCCACGCCATAGAAATTTCAGACCTGATAGAAACAGAACACTATGACTTCTTAGCTATCACGGAATCCTGGCAACATCAAGCAGCATGCCCTGCCTTGATGCTTGCCATCCCAGACAATTACAACATCCTTAGAAAGATAGAATTAACACCACTGGAGGAGGCATAGCAATTATAGCCAAATCCAGCCTATCAATGAGACTAGCAGCACCACTATGTGTCAACTCGTGCATATTACTGTCAGCCAAGCTGCCTACCTCAGACACCCAAACTATTACCATACATCTGATATATAAACCACCTGGTCCTTTTGGCTCCTTCGAGGAGGACCTTTCCATGATCTTATCAGACAATTTATAAACACATGACAAGCCATCTTACTAGGTGACATGAACTTAGGCTATAGAAATCCCAAAGAAAAACATGCCATGTCCACTGCCAACACCCTAACAGAACTTGGCTTCTCCCATAAAGTAACTCAACCAAACCACGTCAAGGGCAGAACCTTGGACTGGGTGGCCGACTATAACTGCAACACCACCATCACCACTATTAGACCACTAGTTTGGTCAGACCACTCGCTCATAACATTCACCCCAGATGCCAAAGCCAACTCGGCCCAAACCAAAACTATAGCACCCCAAATACTAACCAGGAACAAGAAAAATATAACAGCTGACAGACTCCTTCCACTAATTCTCCCTACTGTAGAGTCACTACCGGAATCGCTAGACCCAGCCACCCTAGTGAACAAATTTAACAACGTTATGACTCAAGCACTCGACTCCATCGCCCACTTAAAAATGAGCAATAGCAAGCCAAGAGCACACCTAGATGCCTGGTTCATGCCTCACTTAAAGTCACTAAAAAAAGAAAAAATGCAATAGCGAATCCACTTGGAGGTCTACACCTTCAGAAGAAAATAAGGCTAACCTCATTAGTACCTCCTCAATTTATAAAGCAGAAATATGACGTTCAAAAAAAGAAAGCTTTGACAACAGGATATTGCAAGCATACTCTGGCACGAAGGAACTCTTCACAATATTAAAGGAACAAAATAGCCACGCTCCAAGTCAAAATTGCCAAGAAAAGACTAAACGTACCTACAACCACGCCTAAAATCGACAACCCACTGCCGACACCCCCCAAACCAGAACCCTGCTTCAACTTTACAAAAGTCTCCATACTAGAGGTCGAAAAAATAATACTCTCACCCAAACCCACAAACTGTAGAGGTGATAAATGCCACGCCCAAATCATAAAAGATGCAGCAAGAGAATTATAACCATTTATCTCCAAGCTCATAAATGCGTCCTTCACTACAGGGACTATCCCAAGCAACCTTAAGGAATCCTGGGTTCTCCCCCTCCTGAAGAAACAAACACTGGACCCTGCTATACCAATAAACTTCAGACCCATTACACTGGTGCCATTCCTCTTAAAAATATTAGACAGGGTGGCATACCTCCAGATTCAAAACTTCCTGGAGAAACACCAGCTCCTCGGCCCCCGGCAATCTGGTTTCAGACCACAGACTGCACTCATAGACCTCAAGACTCAAATCGATGAGCTGAGAGATCAAGGGAAGTGCGCCTTACTACTTTTACTAGATCTCTCAGCAGCGTTTGCCTGGTGGACTATAATGTCCTATGAAACCACCTAAAATCAGCAGCACATTTCTCGCACCAATCCATATCTTGTATCTATTCTTTCCTAAGTGACAGATCTATGAGAGTTTTCTCTACAGCAGATGCAGCTGACCCCATCCCTATTACTTGTGGTGAGCCCCAGGGATCCTAGTCTCCCCCACTATGTATAACACTTTACTAAGCCCTTTTTGATGATCTGGATTATCTTGGTGTCACCTACACCAACTACGCAGATGACACTCATGTCCTCATCACACTTGCAGGGGATTACAATCAGGATTTGGCATTGGTGAACAGGATACCTCATCATCTAGGCATGGATGGCCTTCCACAGTCTATGCCTGAATGGTGACAAAATGGAGCACATCATCCTGGGGACCACACCTAATATTAAAAAAACTGGGAAAAGACTACACATCATTTGACATAGATGGTAATGAAATCAAGGTTGCTAAGGAGGTAAAAACAGTAGGTTTTTACCTCAACGCCAGCCTCTCACTTGCCAAACAATTTAATGCTTTGGCCTCATCGACGGCCTATACTTGCAAACTAACCAGGTCCGCCAAACCATTCCTCTCAGCAAGCAGTTGCACTACACTGGCGAGAGCACTCGTGCTGTCAAAGTTAGATTACTGCAATGCCCTATACATCGGAGCTAACAAGCGCATCATTAAGAAAATACAGATACTCCAAAACAACACCTTAAGAGCAGCACTAGGAATATCCAAAAGAGACCACATATCCCCAGCAAGGAGACATGAAAACTGGCTCTCCACAAAAGACAAGATTACCCTCAAAACTGCTTCACTGACGTTCTAGTGTCTCAATAATTCAGCGTCTCGCTACTTGACAGAAAGACTCAATGGAAAACAACTTACCTGATCAACTAGAGTAGCTTACACCAATTCCTTAAGAGTCCCTCCTTTCAAATGAGTAACACTCAGCGGCAATAGCTTCCCTGTCAAAGTGGCCCAATTGTGGAACTCTCTTCCACCACTCCTCAGGGCTGACCAAATCTACCCACAATTCAGAAAAAACACTATCAACTGGCTGAAAACTAATGCTATCTAAGCCCAAGCAGCTCTGGCCTTCACCCCAAATAACTACAACTGAATACTGTGTCCAAACCATGTATATCTTTGCTATACCATATCTGTACATATATCTGTGTTATATTATTTGTATTCCTTTGTACTAATTTTGTAAACTTGTAATTTGCTTTAAAGTTTTTCTGCAACTATGTAAGCTTAAAATATTCTTTGTTGTTGCACACCGATACCTCCGGGTCTGGTGCGCGTTACAAATAAACAAACAAACAAACAAACATACAAATCAGTCTGACTTCAGAGTGGCCAGAAGCATGGAAACTGCTCTCCTGAATATTCATGTAGACCTGCTCTCAAACCACGTCTCTAACCTTCCTTCTGTCCTTATCCTCCTCGATCTCTCTTCTGCTTTTGATACTGTCAACCATGCCATCCTGCTCAACCGTCTACGTGATAACCTGGGTATCACCGATCATGCCCTTGTCGGGCTGATTTCCTTTCTCTCTGATCGACCCTCTCAGGTCCAACTTGGGTCCTTCCTCTCTTCTATCTCTCTCTCTACCTGTGGTGTTCCCCAGGGGTCTAATCTTTCTCCCTGGCTAATCAACCGATACCTGGCACCTCTCTCCCACCACTCCCACCACATAGCTGCTCTCTGCTCCAGCTTTCAGTGCTATACGGATGGTACTCAGCTCTGACATGTCTAAGAAGTCAAACTACCAGCTGCACCTCTTCAGAGGTATTTTTCCTTTCCTCACTTTCCCCCAGGAGCTCACTCTCTCCAGAGCTCTGGTTCTCTCTAGGCTGGACTACTGCAACAACCTCTTTCTAAATCTACATGCCTCTACTGTCCATCTTCTACAACTCATCCAGAACATCCAGAACAGGACGGCCTGACTTGTCTGTGGCCTCAAGTCTAGGGATCGTATGTCTCCAGCGCTGAAATCTCTTCATTGAATTGAATTGAATTGATATTATTTTCTATTGTTCTCATACACAAGTGGTTTAGAGTGCGAAAGGAGGTATTGGCTGTCAGTGGTGGCAAGGATCAAGTTCAAGACCCTCTGCATTGTGCAGAAGGCTTTCTGGGGACTGGGACTTCAATACATCCAAATCTCTCTGTCTAAATATCTTCCTACTCGAGCCCTCCACTCCTCCACCTCCAACTTTTTGAGGGTCAGTGGCTTCTCTAATCAAAGCTTTGGGTGAGATCTCTTTCTTGAGCTGGGGCCTCTCTCTGGAACAGCCTTCCTGCCTCTCTGAAACTTGAGCAGAACCATCTCCAGTTCCGTAAGGTACCTCAAAACCTTCCTCTTTGCTTCCGCCTTCTCTCTTCCTCTCCCCTGCTGATCTGCTATCTGATCAATGCACTGGTCAGCTGGCCACCCTCTGAATTCGGGCCCAAGTTCCTGTCTGTCCAGCTGCAACCCGCACTGCATCCTGGCACTGCTTGCACTTGTGGTCTGTATCTGAAACCCTACAGCCCCCTCTCTTGCACTTCCGAGCACTTGCACTTGCCACCCATTGGCTGCAGTCTCTGTTGTTTCCTTTGTCTCACTTTTCTCCATCTCCCTGCACTTCTCCCTCCTCCTTCGCCTGCACTGGTGCAATCTGAATGCCACAAGGCCTAGTAAGATTGTTGTTTTTGTTGTCACTCTGTTTCCCCTCTTGTCTTGTCACGCCTTTAAACACTTGTGTATTGGAACATTATAAATGCCATATCATATCATATCACATATGTTGTTACAGAATGCACAAACATAGGAAGATGTCAAATGAATGAGGGTAAATAGCAACTCCTAACATTAAACAAGCAGTGTATCTCTATCCTTGACAAATATTGCAGCTGTGTTTGTGCTTTGAAGTTTGATATCAAGCTCTTCCCTATGATCCCATATTAGTTACTCCCTTTGTGTCAGATTTGTGGAAGTCTATGAATGGGGCCTTAAACATGACAATTCTTATGATGGAGTGCAGATGATCAATGATATCTTGGTTATTCTGTTGGCAAATTTTATTTTCCTTATTTATGTTAATTTATTTCTGTTTTCTGGTCCGCTGGGGCACCATCCAGTTTGTCTTTTTTTGCATGGGGAATTTCACATTGAAAGCCTCATTTTGAAGTGGAAGAAGTGATTCTTGTCCATTTCCCTTGCTAAGTAACATTACTGCATAACGAATAGACTTGCTTCTTGGCGGCTTTGCTTTTTGTAAATATGAGGAAGTACGATGATATGGGAAAGTAATGTGTAATTATGTGACTTACTCAGTTTTTAGGCTCTTTGAAGTACAGTCAGAAATACAAAGTAGAAGTGAATATTGCTAATACTGTTCACAATGAAGGAAAACAAGCTTGGCTCACCCTGTTCACGGAGGATGACTGGGCGACTGCTAGACTGCCAGACTGCTGTAGCTGAACATTCTGTTTCACTCCGCTATCACACACGCGAGGGCTATGCGCTGCATGTTCCAATTTAAGTTGATAACGGCAGGCAAGAAAGTGGCAGGAAAAAATGCTAGTGTGTAAACCAACAACATTCTTTAAATGTATTTTTCCGAGGTACAATGGTTGTCCCAGTCGTAGTACTTTGTCCTGTTGATTGAAAGAATATTTTTTTGTACTAGAGAAATGTTTGTCTTAGTGCCAATTGCACCAGGACACAGACAGGCAGCTGCTTTTCAAAATATCTGTAATACTGCTGACAGTATCTTAATAGCAGAGCAGAGCTTATCAATCGACCATCTTCCACACTCATCTCTTATCCAAACTGTGTGAGCTGGATGTAAGTTCAGCTGCACACAATGTGCCTCACATCCCTGGAGCTGAAGCAAGACGATTCAACTTCCGTATTGAAATCATTATCAAAATGTCTCGGGAGATTAGCTCAGGGATAACATGCTCGCCTTGGAAGCAGGAGGACATGGAGGAACACAGGTTCGATACTGGGGTCTGCGCTTAGTTATAAATAACCAATCATATCATAACTGAATTGATACACATGTTTATTTACACCACTGCTTTCAATTTCCCCACCCGTGTTCCATTCATCTTTATATGCAAGTCCTCTGTTTTTTCGTTCACATTATTCTGTATCAGTTTGGCAATTCCCACCACTTATTCTCTCAAAGGATCTTCCTTAAACTAGATTCCCACTCTAATTTTCTTCTGGGGAGAAATCAATGTAACCAGATCTTGAATGTGCTGTTTATGAATATTCCCTAGATTGCACGAGGCAGCCAGAACCCACACACTCATGACTTATTAGTTCATCGTTCCGTTTGTTCACTCATGCGACAATGCGGCACAACTGGATGAAGCAGACCTTTGGTCTGGATAGCACGTCTAGCGTTTTTAAACGCATCACAAAGAACTTTACTGGTGCATTACCTTGCTCATCATAAAAAAGGAAGGATTTTAAATCTTTTAAGGATCGCTTTCCCTTTCATATCACAAACAGCGTACCAATACATAATGTGTTCTTTCTACACTGATGTTTGTTCAACAAGCTGCTAATGTATGAAGCATGAAACTCCCTCTGCACACACCCCTTGTCTATGCAAGTGCCAGAATTTGGAATAATTAATACCAGACCTGTCGTGTTCTATATGTTCCTCCTCACAAAACACTCTCTAATAATCAAAATGCATGTTCATTGTTGCATATGTGATAGTAAAACCGCAACACTTACTCTTAAACCAAGAATGTAGTACCAAGCCTCATTAATTGCCATTAATAGATGTGTCACTTAGAACCTGTCCCTGAAATAATAAAAAAAAAGAAAATCATTCAGCAGTACGCGCTGGTTGATATAATAATATAGTTAGATTTTTTACAGTTACAAATAAAGCCTGATAATCCAGCACCACAGATGCAGCCCTTCCATCACCCCCAGTGAACATGATCATTCATGGAAATGAATGGCGTCTTCGTCAAAGTAAGTGACTCGTTTATTACTCAGTGGAACTGCTTATCTGTGTCTGAGCTTTGCCCTTTGTAATTGCTTGTGAATGCCACGAGAAAGCAGTCCTGCGCATGTGCTCCATGCCTCGAAGAAGATATACATCCTCGCACACATAGAGGTGAAGGGTTCTTTGATGCAGTCAAGCATTTGTTAAAACAAGAGTGCACCACGCTCGAAACATTATAGATAACAGATTCACAGCAAATCGCGAACTCGACTACACTCTATAATGGAACATATTTTAAAAATTGCTTAGGTTTATTATCGCCATGTTAGCACTATGGGCTGAGCATTGCAGCCGAGTAACTTACGTACCATCGTTATTTCCAAATTTTCATAAACAAGTAAACCAATCAAAACCCCTAAGAAGCACCTGCCATGTCAGTGTCTGCCTTAGTCTGAGCCCCTCAACCCGCATCATTCCAGAACTCCCTTTCAAACTAGGAGATGCTGTCACAGCACCAGAGGATGGTAATAACCTCACTTGCTTTGCGTTAACAGTAAATACATGAATACAGAAATGCAACACATTCCATCAGCTTTTCATTCCCTGGGGCTAAATGTTGTATAAATGATGAGGGCGAAACAGTTGATTTGAACAACTTTAATGCTGTGACAGTACTCAGCAACTACGATCAAATGGGGTTCTATCAGTGTTCATAAACTACGGAATTGAGTAATAAGGAACAGGTAACAATATGGTCCCTTAAATGTCTTAGGACTCTCCCTTGAGGAGGAGCGCCGGGAGCATGACTTTCTCTGTAGCTTGGCACCTGTAGAATGTCTCTTCGCGCTCTGTTCCGGCTCTCACCGGGACCCGCGGGAAATCTCTCAATACTTCGCCGAGCGTGTCTTGCGAGGTCCCAACACTAAATCACATTGGCACTATTGTATTGTTAGATACTCCACGTTCACTCCCTTCATTTGTCCTGCAAATGAAGCAACACCCCTTTCCTCATACTACCCTGCCATCAAGCAACTGCAGATGCAGGCAGAATGTCTTGTGAAATGGGCACTCAAAGGATGAAACCATTATTTCGACAACAGCACAAAGCACAACAGTAGATGTGTTATGCACCACAAGGCCAATAACATTAAATGGAATCGACAGTGCTGGTGAATGATCACAGCAATATTGAAGTGTGAGCAACCACTTCACACTTCCTAAAGTTGGATATATTTAACACTAGACAGTGACACAGCATTTGCATGCAGTTTATTGCGTTGAAAACGTACTCTATGAATAGATATTCACCTAATGCATGGCTGTAGCCATAAATGGTGTCCTACTACATAAGCCACATGCCCATGTGCCATCATACCTGAAGGTCTATGGGATACCTACATTCTTAAACTGAATCACACATCTTTGTAAGGACCTTGAGTGGAGATGCTTTCCTAGCTAAGGACCAGAGAGATGTAAAACCCATGATTGCAGTGTTATTGAACTGCCCATCATACCCCTTCATCCAAATACTCTTTCTTTCCCTGTAAGCATTATTTGTTTCACTTTCTTACCCTTTGTGGAGAACTTAAGGAATCCACACTACACCTTTTATCTATTCTGCTCCTTATGTCATCATGAAGATGCCACTTCAAGGTTGCTACAAAACTCTGAACCTCACATCGCTCTGGTGCAGTGTCCACACTTGGTGAAGTTCGACCATTCAGGCAGATGCATTTGATATTACCCTCTGTCTGTGTGCCATGTGTCAGAGAAGTTTGGGGTGTGTGGGAAACAAGAGCAGGGGAGACAGGAGCAGGGATTCTGGCACCTGCCCCAACCACCTGACAAACCGTTTGTGCCGCTTATGACAGGCATTGTCCAGATGGGCAAATGCTCAAGCAGGCCATCAAATACAGCGCTTGAGAATGTTAAGGTAAACGTTATGGCATTTCACAACCTGCCAATCAGCCTATTAAAGAAAGTTAAATGATTGTCTGTGGTCCTCAAATTTCAAGCATCCCTTTTTCTGAAACAAAAGATAGTGCCTTCCATTTATTTTAGCATTTAGCTTATGTTAATGAGTGGAATTCCCAGTCTCTATTTGAGGCAGAGAGAGCAAGAGAAAGCGATTGATATTGGTTATGTGAGATACTGAAACAGGGCCTGTATAAAAGAGGCCAGTGGAAGATGCCTGTAATGCCTTGTAATGTTTACGGAACTACTGACAAACCAGCAGTGTTCCCGATCATAAAAATGAGAAAGACACAGCACTAAAGATGTAACTCCTTCAGCTCCTTTTGCTAGTGCTAGCTAAGGGTAGGCTTTATCTTAGGTAGGGGTGTGAACTGAGTACAGTAGAAAACCAAACAGCAATACTACAAATACTCCAAAATACAACAGTGCCCAAAACAGAATCTATAAAAATAAAGCCTTTTTTGACTAAATAATAAAATGCAAAACACACAAATAAAAACACACCCCTGTTAAGAAAAACAGAAAAGGAAAGCTGTTGCAGAACAGCACCCTGAGTAGAGGAACAAGGGTACACAGGCACTCAGTTGGCACAATGATAATGTTCAAAAACGTGTCTATTGGTAAAAAGGCAGGGAAAGGAAGGGCTTAAAGGTCACTACAGCTTCAATAGTGGAGACGGTTGAGAGGTCCTCTTCACGGTACCTTATTTCTTTGTTGTGGATGTCAATAGCATTATGCCATGGGTCTATTTGCTTTCCTGCAGCTGTACTGTTTTCCAGAAAGGAGCAAGTAGTGAATATCAATATGGAAAATGGTGTTTAGTCCGTGTCAGGATGATGCTCTGTGTGGATCTAGTCAGTGACCAAGACAGAGCAAGTTGATGGGTCCCAACAGGTTTGCGCTGGGTTGAAAGGGTGCTTCTGCTGGGTTGACTTGTTGAGTGATAAGATGTCTTCTAGTGGGCCAATTTGGCAGTCAGGTTGATGCTGCCACACCAGTGAGCCTGCTCTCAGGTTGAGACAGTGCTGATCTTCACTGGTGCAAGACAGCATTGAGAAGCAACTAAACAGCTCAACATTCATAGAGTTTCTAAAGAAGCATATAGGTTCTGTGTCAGATCGAAGGGCAGGAAGCACAGTCGAAGCAGCTTGTGGATAGCTTGAGGTTGTGAAAATGGGATTCCTGCTGCTCAATCCAGGAGCGAGTCCCAATCCAGGATTCCAGTACAAGCTGAATCATTCTGGGGCACTCTCACTCCAGGGAGCTTGGCTGGCACCAACAAGGATTTCTTCACCTCCAATAACGTGGTCCTGGTTCCAGTACAACCACAGTGAGGTCTTAGTCCACCACTGTTCCCTAGGCATGGTTTAGTAAAAGATTCTCCTCTGTCCTGTCTAGGGTGTGCTCTGTATTCACCTCCATGGCAGAGAACTAGAGAACTTTAGGATAGACTGCATCTCCAACATAAGTCCAGATCGAGTATGTTTTCTTCTCTTGTGGATCTCTAGACATGAATCAAGGAATTGACGGATTTCCATCCTATTTTAAAGGCAATTTGCCAAATGGTATTGGTCAAAAGTGAGCCTATTGTAACAGGTCCAAGCCCATTGTTTTACAAAGTGTCCGTTGCCCTATGGCAACATGCACTGAGTATCTTACATGCTGGAAACGGATGGACAGGAAAAGGAAAAGAACCCTAAAAGAAAGCAGTTTTGTGTGAACCTTCTCCAGGCTTATCTTCACTCTCCTTGCTATTCTAACCCCACCCGTGTTCATGCCTGCTAGCTTCAAAGTACCTTCAGTGATCAGCACCCTGGTCTGAGACTAGCTTTGTTATGCCAGTGCTGTCTCTGATGCACCATTCCCAGGAGACCTCCTTGGAAGTACTGTCGACCCTGGTTGGATATGTGACCCTTCCTGTTGGAGAATCAAAGGGGTAGAATCTTGGCCATTGTTGCTCCTGGCAGCTGTGGAGACAATCAGCCTAAACACCAGTAGACATCAGTCCTGTCATTGCTAAGCACAACTTTACACATCTAGCAACATTAAAAACCTATAAGTTTGTAACATTTGTACTTTACCCCTATAAAAAGGCTCAAATGTACCTGGGTCTCTGTCCAGGCCCTGCTCTTAGGCGTTTTGTGCTGCTGATGCGTATAAATTACTTGCCATCATTGGAGAACACTGAATTGGGCAAACTGTGACCAAAGCAGAGAAATTCTGTAGGGTTTGTGAAAACCGCTCTGAGCTGGAAACAGCTAGGCACATACTCACTCAGTGTCCGAAGATGAGCATTAGTTATGGTAAAAATCTTGGAAAATGTGAACATTGTTTTGAACATTTAAAAAGTAATGAGTTTTGGTAGCAATGTCTAAACATGCTGAACTCTGATCTGCATTTATCTCTTTTTAGAGTTTGGAGGGAAGCTGAAAAAATATTTACCCTCAAAGGGCAAGTTGAAATATCTCTTGTGCAGCCTGTGAGCCAAAACTGTTGACTGTTTTTGTGGATAAATAGTTGAGGAAGAGGCCCCAGAGAGGTAACAGTGGATCAACTCAGCCCTTAATGATGTGTCATTTAATATCTATTCACAATTGCACTTTTGGTTTGCGATTGATTTCCCCTTATGTTGATTTGATGATTTGATGAATTAATGAATTGATGAATTGAATTGAATTGAATCGATTAATTGATTTCTGATATAGCTCTGAGAGTATATTTGTGTTTTTCGAAAATTTACTTGATTGATATGATTGTTATATTGAATGTGTAAAGTTTGTATTTGTTTATAAAAAGTGTATCACATTAAATAAATAAATTGCTAAGCACCGCTCACAGACCTGACACTGGTACAATATCAAATTGATGTGGGTGCATAATTGTGTGTCCTTAGCAGTCACCATGCCACAATCACACATGGCTTATATTTAAATATGTACATGCCACCAAACTATATAAGGCATACAATTATCAGAATTTAGATAAGAGCTGCAGAAAATGTTGGGATGCATGTACAGCGTCCCAGCCATTCAAACAGGTTCAAGCTGCTAAAAACGTAATTAGTATGTTCCACTGTGTAAGCAGGATGAGTTTTCCATGGCAGTTGGAGCATGTATTGCTTGTAGTTAATTTTGACACATATCAGATACCCACATATAGCAACACAGAAGGAACAACACATGTATTAATATTGCTGTTGCAGAGGTTATGGCTAGGACAGTGCGGTATATGGCCAATGTTTTGAAGTAGTACACAGCGTCAAGTTAGTGTTGAAGTCAGAAAGGCACTGTGGTAGAAGCAAGGTCAGCATGATAACATGGCAGAAGTGTCGCCATACTAAATGTTAATGCCTCGTATATAATTAACAGAATAGAACTCAGGCCTTGAGGTGGAGCTGTGACTCTGTTTAGCTCAGTCCCTAAACAAATAACTTTTCCATTCCTGAGGTCAGAAGCACACATAAATGTGTGGTGGGAATGGGATGTTAGCTGTGGGAAGGGCAGGAATGAATATGCCCTTTGAATGACAAATTCATGAGAATAGGGCATGATGTTTTGATATACCCATAGGCCAGCCAAACATTTTGAGAACTACTGCCCTCACCCAAGGAGCGGTCATCTCATTTGAATTACAAACATATGCATAACCAAAAGCAAATACATTCCTGAAATTCGGACTCAAGAGTGGTGCCCTGGTCACGTCATTGCTGGGCACATTGGGTTGAAGGAGATAAGAGTGGAGCTGTGCCTGGAACGTTTTGTGATTTGGGAAAGGAGGAGCAGAGGTGATGCCAATAAATTCAGTACTAGTTCATGGGTGCATCTTGTGTGCTCCGTGGCGTCTGTTATGATGAGAAGTCCTATTGCTGGGGCAAAGCATAGTTGGCTTTGCCAGTATACTTTGAACGTGTCTGGTCTGGAGGGGTGCACATCAAATAACAGTCCCAATGTATTAGTGTGTCAACATGTTCAATTGCCAATCCTGTACCTGGATTTGATAGTGACACTGTAGTGGGCCACGTGTCTAGGGAACTAGGTTTAGATAAGTTGTGGCCAATCAGTCCAGGGACTATAGCAGGGTATTACAATGTTCTATAGGTGGTAGCCAATGAGGGTGGGATAACATCGTAAGCAGACGTGTTTATCCACTATATAACCTGTGACTTCTTGGTGTTTGACAAGCGCTGTGTCTGTTCAGTTACACAGGACTGACTGATACCTTTTTGCATGTAATAAACATTGTTTCACCTTCAAAGAGGTGCAGTGATTAATTAGGCTTTTGCATTATTTGTAACTTTCTGGTTTTGGGTCACTATTCTCTTTATAACTGTTCAATTTCTAGCACTGCCTACAAGGTCTTTGTGCCCCTGCAGGTGTCAGGGATTCACATTTGACCTCTGAAGCTGCTTTGTGCCACTACAGAGCTGTAGCTCTATATGTCAGTAGACTGGGTAAAGCAAAGCACATGTGTGCAGTATCATTTTGGAAACGAGCATTGTGAAATGAGATTCTCTTTGGAAAACATCCCTTTCAGAAATATAATTTATCTCACCATTCTCTTGTAATAAATTAAAATGACTTGGCAATTCCACACACTCCTAGATTTCATTCTGTCGCACATACCATCTTACACTACACACACAAATCCCTCACAGATGGCTGCCACAGGATTAGCCATTAGCACAACAACACTAATCAAGTCATGAGTAACCTCTCCTTTTTAGCCCTTGTAACAAAATGACTAATACTCTCCAGAGGTACAAGGGCTTGTAGTGGATTATAAACTCCTTCCCAGCCCAAGACTAAACCAGCAATGATATCAGTCATAAAGGAGAAACAGGAAAACTTGAATTGTATACCTGCTTCTCTTCTTCTCAGTTTGACGCTGAAAGAAGCTTGGAAGTTATAGCCAATAGGGTTTGATATTTCTGTCACCACTGCATGTTTCCCTTCACATTTGCATTGCAGCACAAAGTAAGTAAACACTGCCCGGCATGCTGGAATGCCAAGCATCATTTACTGTTCATTTTGAGCGGCGCTTGCCATGCTAGGATGGCGGCGCTCACAATTGAAAAGAAACCCTTGCATGTCAGCGATGGTTTACTCAGAACACTGCTTACCATGCATGGATGTTGAGTAGTGTTCCCAATTGAATTGAAACCTTCCTGACGTTCTAGCATGTCGGGGAGGGTTTAATTTTTATTCTACTCTCGCCCTGCTATGAAAGGGGAATCAGTTAAGCAGATTTATCATTCGGAGATGGAGTTATGTAATGTTATATTACCAATTTTATAACAGGCAGCATTCAACCGAAGGCATCTTGGTGCTGAGAGCAACTGGAGAGGACAATCCAGGGCCAAAGATCTAAAATGAAACGTTTTTAGCGCCCTACGAAATAACAGATGATCACCAATGACTGGTAGAGTTAGAGAGAGAGAATTCCCCAAGTTTACTGCTGCCGTAGTGAAAGAAAGTCCTCCCACCCGAGATCGTTTATAAGTGGGTACCTGGATGAGAGCAGCTTTTTTTGGCGAGAACAACGAACAGCCTGGAACATATGGACGAAATGTATGCTGTAAATATTCTGCACCTACGCCATAGAAGTTTCGCTGCACAATACATTAAGATTTAAACTGAACCAGTTTTGCAACTGGCAAATGTAGAACCCGCAAGACTGGATAAATATGATTCCTAAACGGAGTACCTGTAGCAAGTCTGGCTGCTGAGTTCTGCACAGTTTGGAGGAGGCTGGTGAGAAAACGAGGCTGGGCCAGGTACAAAGAATTAAAATAATGCAGAATACCAAGCACCAGTGCAGCCACCATTGCAGCTCATAGATACAAAGAAAGAAAACAGATCACTTTACACAGGATCTTTGTAGTATATGTAAATATTTATATAGACAATCGTGACGAGCGGGCACGAGAAGGATTTACTCGTGGGAGAAGAACGTAGAGACTCGAATGTAAAAAGGTTGGGTGTGCCAGTTGGTGGAGCTCGAGTTACCATCTAGTCGATCTGCTTGCTGCCCCCCTTTATCCATACTTCAAAATAATAAATCACCTCAATTATACCTCATGTCCTTTGTGGTCCTTGCACACACTTCAATCTTCAACAGAAAGTGACCAGACTGACAAACTGCACTCAATTGGGGTCCAGAGTTGAAGATAGTTTTCACCCCCAAATCCTTGACCACGGAAACAGGGCCAGGCTAGGGGCCAAGAGCAGAACGCCAAAAAGCTGAATTACCTGCATCCTTGATTCCATTCCACACCTTTGCCAGAAGGCCAGAACTTAAAATGGTTGGAATCACTCTGCTAATAATTGTGATGTATGGCTTCACTGAACAGTTACAACGAAAGGCCTTGGCGTTTACCCTCATTTGTCAGGGCAGCCTGTTAGATAATGTGGTATGCACTCATAAATGACAGGCCACAGCTATGACAGGGCCCACTTTACACACCAGGGCACTGCACCAAAAAAGCTCCTTTTAAATATGTACATCCGTAAGGTGCACATTCCGATACCCGTTTTCAGAAATAGAAAATGATATCTCTGCAGATGTTTTCCATCTGTATATTATGACCCATTAATTCAACTGTCTGTATCTCTTAAATTGGTCATATGTGCAAATCCTACAACGTTGTATACTCTGTATTCAATTCTATTTGATCAAATGTGCCTTATAATCTCACTCTACTTATTCCCAATCACGGAATGAAAAGTGCTCTTCATACACTTAAGGTTTCATTTCAAGATAAATGCTGCACATTAAAACATGATGTGTATACGGATACTCTATGGTGAATGAACTCAACAACTACTAAATCCTTCAGAACAAAAACGGCTGTTTCTTCATTTTCAGAATAATTGGGAATCCACTATAACTAATAATTAACAGTTGAAGGGAGACGAAAATCAGTACCCCTGTATGTCTACAGTCAAATATCAGGTTTGAATACGAAAGAAATGCACACTTGTATTTAACAATGTGTTTGTTGCACTGTTAATGGGAGAAGAAGTACATTGCCCATTGCAACAAATCGAATACAATTTCTTTGCATCAACACCCACTACATATCCAGTCCAGTGCTTTATATTAGGTAGACGTGGAGTTAAAGTCTTCTTAGAGCTATTGTTAACAAGGCTTGATCCACATTCACACAAATGGAATACATTTCATTTAATTAGAATTCCGGAGGGGTAATGTGGCATTTTGCCTTTGACATAAAATCAATACAATCCTCACAGATACTGTTGACGTTTCTGACGTTTCTAAAGAAATCAATACTAAACCCTGTGTATGCTGGAACGCACAACAATATTTAAGTGAAAGCGTGAAGTTAAGTATATGTTCAAGGCCCACATATTTGTAGATGATGTTGACCTGCAAACATATTCATCTCAACATTGTTAAGAGTTAAATTAATTGAAAAGCGCAACTACTGGTTTGATTGAAACTCGCTTCTGTTTATTGTCATTAAATAAACCAGCTGTGTAGACTGCATTAATTTAAAATTGAATGAACATTCAGACGTTCAAATAATTAGTAATACAACCTATTCAATGTGGCCATGTACTGCACCATTGGAACACAACGGAAATACAAGATGAATAACACGAAATCCTATTTTTAGCCGAATAATGTTTAGTGCACAGCCCAGATGTTCAGAAATCAGAGGTCAAAATAACTAGACGCCCATTGTAATCACCGTGACTGATCATCTAATCGTAAACTGCAGAAAAAGTGCCCCTTGAAAAGTGAACCTCATAAATGACAATAGACTATGTACTTGAGAGAAAGATGTGTACATATGTTAATACATTCAATACAGAGTTCTTTATCCAATGCCTGCAGGAGCAACTGCTCCAGAATGCTCTCACACGCCACACATGGATGAACTGTGATGAGGAGGGTGTGTAGTGTGAAGACGTAAAGGTCCTTTAAAGCACATAAGAATTCAGGTGCACATCAAATACCATAACGCATGTGAACTCAAGGCCACCAGGTAAACCCCAAAACAACCGGGAGGATGTTTCAATCATGGGATACCCCACACACAATCAACTGTATGAATCTCTCTATACATTTTTAAAAGGAGTTTAATTAAAAAAAGGCGAATACGGTAGTGTTTCAGTATTCATTTTCCCATATACAGTAGACACTAATGGGTATATATTGTAGGGGGCAATAGACGCCCTATCTTTAAGGTGAATCCTTTCCGCAAAAGTAAAGACAAAGATGCTATGGTTAATAACCTTTGAGCCATAGCACAGATCAGCACACCATTTGACATTCCCATATTAGGGAATGGGCCTCTCAGAAATAGAACGTTGTGGGTTTTTCACTTTTACATTCGATTTCCCAAAGGAAAACATTTTTTTTGCTCACACACACAGCCCATATCGGAGGACGATTTTGGGCAAATAAGAAACAAGTTAAGTACGAACTGCTCAAAGGAAATCCTTTCTTGTTTTGGCACAAATCCGTCCTTTTTTTTGTTTTGTTATTTGGCGCAGCAAAAATGTGAGTTATATATCCCATGATGCATTCCTATTGATAAACATTTCAGTTCTGAACGTTCTGAAAAGCGTCCAATACCAGATTTGAGAATCTAGTTCCAAATCGACATTTAATAGGGCCCTAAAATGTATAAAGGGTGTTAATTAGGGCGTTTTGAGGGCAGGGAGCATGTGAGCAGGGTGAAATAGGATGAATGAGATTTAGGGCTTGGGAATAGTGTAGTTATATTTATTATTTTGTGAATTTTGCCGAGATCGCGAAGTGGTGTGAGTGGGGAAAAAAAAGACTATAGACTATAATATTATGCTGTTCCAATTGCTCTATTGAGTATACCATATTCTACAAGATTTTGTGCAGATTTGTCAAATGGTGCCAAATCTACAAGCCATCCAAACATTTTGGGACCCCCTTTAATTTTGTCAACTCTTGATGCCCCAAACTTTGTAACAACATTTATAATTGGGTCTATATTTTTGTTGCAACCATTTTGTGCACTTTTGTTGAACAGCACCAACGTTACAAGCCATATAATAAATGCTCTTCACCAACTCTGTAATGCACACATATGCATGGATGACTTGAAAGCATTTGTCAAGTCGCGAATATCACACCAATGTCCCAGACATCAGAGAAGAAAAAACACTTAATTTGGGTTTTTCTCTGTACATATTCCATCCCATCCTCATCATCCCTCAAATTGCCAGATATTGTTTAATGTGTTTGACAAGTGTCTTGTTTATGTTTTTACTGGAGCAGATTGCAAATCCAACATGGTGTTCATTTCAAAGGTTTTGATGCATTGCATATTTGTAATTGACCACTCAGCGGCCACGTATGATGTCTGCAAATATTACACGTCTCCATGATTGGTCTAGAGGCGCCCACAGACACCAAACCAGGAAGTGAGTTCATCAAACAGACAAAGATATCACTCATTTTTTTGGACCTCTGTTTTTTGGCATTTTTAACACCAAATTTGCAAAAGCATGCTGTCAGGAGCAGACTGCCGGTCCTTGCGAAGGTTTGGTGCAAATCCGTCCAGCGGTTTGGGCTGTAGCTGCAAGCAAATTTTGTTTTACATTCATGTCTATCCAGATTTCAAACGTTTTGGGGCCCTCTTATAACTTTGCCTCCCTTGACCAAACCACAAAAAACTTTGAAAAATAATTCAGAGATGGCTCTGTAGTTTTTTGCAAACTTTTGTGAGGTTTCGCCAAATGCATCCAAAGTTATAAGCCACCCAAAAACTGCTCTTCCTATGGGAAGTGTAATTTAGCCATAACTGAAGTGCGCTACCCTGCAAAATATATAGATATATATACATATATATATATCTTCAGTCAAAAAACTTTGTGAAAGGGACGTTACGGTTAAGTTGTGCTACCAAAAACCTATGAATTTCAGAAAAAAAACATTGTTAAAGGAACGTTATGGTTCCAAGTAAAACCGAAAACCCCTGAAATTGACCAGTTATGGTAAACTAAGCAACCAAAACTCGCGCCACCACCGTGCACTACTAAGACTAACACCCAGGACATCAAAGATGACATCACAAATGGACCCAACCCGACCCGAAATGGACCCGAACACTGTCCGTAGAACACCCGCACGCATGTGCACGACCGTTCCCATGCATTTGGTGTCCTGCGGACACCCGTTCCCTTCGTGGACATGTTCACGACGCCATTGTGTGACCGTACCCACGCTGAGCGTGTGTCTTCAATTTGCAGACACTGTCCGGGTCCCCGAACATTTTAAACGTACCTTTTCAGGCAATCCACAGTATTTTATAGTAAAAATTCACCATATGACATGTCCCAGACAATGACCCTGACATTCTAAATACTTTTGGGAACTTTTTTGAGCCTTTTTGGGATGTTTGATCTGTCTGCGGACAGCGTGGGTGTCCTCGAAGCACGCACCCGCACCCCTATAAAAGGCCACACCCCAGAGCTCATCCTCATTGCGTTTCTGGCTATCTGACAGAACACTGTGTACTTTGTCTGCCAATCTTCCAGATTTTGCTGAAACCTGATGGCATCCATGGCTCCTCTACTCCACCTGGTGCTATATCTACCTCAGCACCACCCACACCCCCTCCACCATCACCAGCTCCCCAAGGGCCTGAACAGGGATACAGGCATGAGAATGTAGAGGAGGATGAAGAGGATGACGAGGATGAGGTAGTGGAAGTCCTATACTACCAGCACTCGCCGTGAGTCTTGGGTGTGGCGGTTATTTACCATTCATGGTAACATACCTAAGGCACGTGCAAACAAAGTCACCTGCAATCAGTGCAAAATGGTGCTGAGTTGTGGGAGGCTTGGTTCGTACAGCTTTGTGGAAGAGCGCATCCCTCCAGCTGCCTCACAGGCATTCACAATGCTGATGACCCTTACCTTTCGAGGGTCACAGTTTTGTGTATGTACTGCGACGCAGTACTCTGCAGGGGGGAGAGACTTCAAAGTGCTTTTGAGTCTACGGTCTCAGAGCATGACAAACCCTGCCCACTACCTAAGTAAGGCCCACCTTACATCTTCCACTCTCCACCTGCCCTTTCGTATCCCTGTGGTTGATATCCCCCTTACCCTCTTTTCCCCTCCTCTCCTAGTGTGTTGTGTATAAAAAACCAAAAAGAATATAAAACAACAAAAATCCAAAAGAAAAAAGGATCTTTTTAGAGCCGTCTTTCACAGTCTAAAAATAGAAGTGACAAATAAATGGAGCAGGGCCCTGTGCATTTTTTTTTTAAGTCTGCAGACAGTTTGCGAACATCTAATATTTTGTGGTGCTGCCCTATCAAAATCATTGCACTTTTCTCTGGGAGGAAGTGATGGCTCTGAAAAGAACCTTTTGGTGGTGTTTTTTTGTGTTTGAAAAACTTGAAATAGTGAACACCTACTGCAAAATGGATGGCTGTAATTCAACAAAAGGAGGCAATGCATTTTGTACATTTCTCAGAAAAATCTGATTACCAGCATAAGTAAGATGGACTCCAAATCTGCGAAAAATGTATGTGCTACGAAATATAATATTTTCATTGCGAAAATAGGACATAACATTCCACCTTGCTTTCTCCATTTGTGGACCAAATGAAAAAGAACACAGCCGCATTTGTCTCTGCGCAATACGAGAAAATATTACTGGGGAATTTGGAAACATGTCCATGACCTTCCCAAGTCCTTCTTTCATCGCAAATTGCAAAGAAATTGCTGACACATGTCCCAAACTGTTCCCTCCCCAATGAATTATAATTATGTCTGGACGAAGCTCTGTCTCCAAACTAGCACAGAGAGGTATCAAATCCAGCCACTTCATTCCACACATTCCATGCCAGTGCACTTCCACATGAGGGAATCCAAGATCTGCAGCTATTCCACAGCATTCTGCATGCACTTCCAACCAATGTATCCATGAGTCTCCCAAAATCCAGACAATCTGTTTTCTGAAACACAGCCATAGCTAACTGTTCTTCTCTCAGTAAAAATACTTTCTGACAATCTCTTTCCTTGCACAACACACCCAGTAAACTTTACTGACCAATCAATTGCTCTGCTCATTCTCATTTACATGCCTCTCCACCCCAAAATCCCTGTATGTAATATGCGATGTCCGCGGACCACCGCCATGTCCGCGGACATATTGTAACTTGGACAGCCCTTCTACCATTTCCACTTCACTCTCTGTGCCATTCCCTCATTGGATACAGCTAACAGGTCACACAACCATCAACCAATCACATCCAAGACCTTTACCTCCAGCTCCATCATCAGAGTTCAGCACTTCAAATGTACTGTAGATCACTCTGAGTACAAGTCTCATATCATTGGAAAGCACCTACTACAAAAACTACTGTACACGTCTTCAAGATGTCTACTTGCAGCTGTATGCATATCCACATGCATGAATACAAACTACAGGTATGCATATGTTCTGCACAGTACATGTACAACTCTTATAAATGAATATAAACAGAGTAACTGCCACGTAACCTGTATAGCCTATAAAATGAACTTATTGTAATTTTTTCCATCTGCCAAAATCAACTATCACTTCCAAACCTGTCTGCTATCTAATATTTTTTTTTTACACACCCACCTATCTAAAAAATTATAATATTAGAAGATGGAAGAAATAACTATATTATTGTGGAAAAACACTTAGTAGTGTATCATAAAATTACACACAGCCAGTAGAATTTCATGCATCTTCATACACTCACACACATAGAGACTTTCATTTTAATGCTCCCACCTGCAATAACACCACCACATGTAAATCATACCATTCTACTTTATTACCCACAGCTGCACAAATACATATATTCCATGCTTTTCTATACAGTTTCTGCCATTTAGCTAATAAAGATTGCAAAAAAAATATAACATTTCTTCTTTCTCCTAACATTGTATAACACAGCTTTAAAAAACCAAGTGAATTTCATACACTTAATATTCTACTCATTTATAAAGCTTGTTGAACTAACATAATATAAATAAAATATAAAGGCTGCACATAGTCAAAAGAAACTGCATGCTCAGAAATCAAACAAGAATACTACTACAAAGACATAAAAATGAATCTCTCAATTAACATCACTGCCATAAACACACAAAATTACTGACTTCTTTCTTTTAAAATTGCAGTGAAGACCACACTCCTGGAAAACAGCAACATCTGAACTACAAACACCAACTACAAAGAAACCTGCTCATTCCACAAAAAAGAGTAAGCTTCTCTGCCTAGTCTTTAAATCTCTCAACAATCTTGCCCCCCGTGTCTCTCCTCTCTCCTCTCTTTCTACACTCTCTCTCACTCCCTTCACTCTGCTGACCACTTTCTTCTCACTGTTCCTCCTTCCCCTTGTGCCACATCCTGTTTCTGCTCCTTCCATCTCCTAGCCCCCCTGCACTGGAACTCCTTACCTCTCTCACTCTGCTCTATTTCAACCTTTTCCTCATTCTACACTTTGCTGAAATCTCTCCTTCTCCTTTCCCCAACATGAAACCTCTCCCACCTTCTTGCCCCCTCCCCACTTGCCTTATCTCGTTAATCATCTCCCTCCCCTTCCCTCTCCCCATTCTCATCTTTAACCTAATCCATTTCCCTCCTCCTCCTCTTCCCCACCCTTCCTTCTCTCTCACTTCTACTGCACTACTCTCCTTCTCCCCTTCAGTTTAATTGGGCTACTTACTGTTTTCTTGGTCTGATTCTCTATTTTAAATTGCTTCCACTGTTACTGTTATAATGTTAATTGTTATATGTATCATCTTGTTGATAAAATATATTACTCAAACACACTGTGTGGGTGATTCATGTAATTTGTGCACCAAAAAAATGAAGATTTGTGTACCATTCTACCCACAAATCACCATTTATTAAACAGGGATTAGCACGCAGAATGACACACAAATCCCTGTTTATCAGAGCACAAATAACATAACCCAGCCCCTAGAATATTAGTATTACAAAACAAAGAATTGTTTTAATTTTATACCATTTGATTTACTATTAGTTCCTATCCTCACCACTAGCTCACTTTCTACTGTCATCTGAACCACACTATAGTAACACACAAATAGAAGAATAGCCTTCCCAACTAATTGTAGCTGCCCAATGCACAATCACACACCACCAGATACAGCCTTACCATCATACTCAAACACTCATGCATACAGCACACATGCATTGCACAACAGCCCAACCCATACCTTCTATTTTTCTGTTTCAACAGACCCCATAGAATGCCTACCAGAAAACAAGTCCGTAGAAAGCAACAAAGAAATAGAGCAAATGAACATAGAAATGTCCAAAATAAGCATCCATCTCTAGCAGAGTTTGTACAAAAAGTTCAAACAAAACAGTTAATACAGTAATTTAGCAAAACTAAACAATCTTCCAGTACAGAAATTCTGCCTCTTCTATCAAAATGTAAAAGAAAACAGAAAATGATTAACAGAAATGCAGCTACCACTTCTGCTAAAACTGTTCCTATAAATCTTGATATAGTAGGAACCATACCAAAAAAAGTATATTAGCAAAAATGTTCTGCCACAGAGTCCTTCAGAATATTATAAACACAGGAGACAAATCATGCACATCCCTTAAAAAACTACCTTAGAAAATGTATCTTAGAAGCTTTGATAGACAGTGCAATCCTTCTCCAAAGAAAGTTATTTATTTTAGTGTTAAATATAAGGAAACCACTATCAAAACTAAGTACTAAATTACAAAAAAGGCTTCTCAATAAACAGAATGTCAACAAAAATAACTTCTTAAATATCTGTGAAGGTGAGTGGAGTCACACCACAAGCACAGAACCATATTTTAATGAAGAAGCATACAAACGAAAGCAAACAAATACAATTGCCATACATAGCAGTGGATGAGGTTATGAAAAAGTTAATAATACCATAATGGAACAAGAAATACTGCTTACCAAAAATAACCACAGAAAACTTTTTGCACGTCAATATGTAACATTCCCAAAAAATCTTTCAAGTCATTACGCCAATTCCTCAATTAGTATGTGAAAGGCAAAGACAAAATCAAAATGAAACTACTGCAAAATATGGATACCTGTCCAGTGCACAAGTACACAGGACTACATGGACATTCATTGGCCTGTATTTCAGGACCTACTTGCAAAACCACCTTCCATCATATCAAAATGATATCAACACATCATTCAACTATAAGAAGTCGGTCACAGAGTTTTGGGTCTGCGCTAGAGAAGGTTCACTCTTTTTTTGGCTGACTTTTTTGGCTGCTGCTGCTGACTACATTCATTGGACTGCCTACAGTCCTCTTTCTACTGCAATTACCTAAGAACTTAAAATCCCCAGAACACAGTGGAGCGGCCATGGAGACAGTCGCAGCGTCTTTTGGTCTGCACTAGAGAAGGTTCACTCTTTTTTTGGCTGCTTTTTTTGGCTGCTGCTGCTGACTACATTCATTGGACTGCCTACAGTCCTCTTTCCACTGCAATTACCTAAGAACTTAAAATCCCCAGAACACCGCGGAGCGGCCGCGGAGTTGGTCGCAGAGTCTTTGGGTCTTCGGGCTCTTCGGGCTCTGCGAGCTCTGACCCGCTCGCCCGCCCACCCATCTCCCCAAGAATACGTGAGCAACATCGTATAAAATCCAATCAATTGTGTGACCAGCCATTCGCTTGCTCTCCAGAGGAGCCCGTAGCTCGCAACAACACCGCCACCAGGACACCGGCGTGAGCGTGACCTGCCGAGCGCCGCCGGCTCCTTTCAGACCTCACAGCAACGTATCCTCCCCTCCGGGGGGCCCGCAGCTCCACACGTCAGCACCTCCGCATCGGAGCCTGAAGCATCAGCAGAGAGCCACAAACTCACGGCAACGTCTCGTCCCCTCGGGGAGGCCCGCAGCTCCACATGTCGGCGCCTCTGCGTTGGACCCCAAAGCACCAGTAGAGAGACACAAACTCTGCAATACAGCTCGCCGGCAGCTCGCCCGATACCATCAGTACCAGGACATCAGTGAGACCTGGGACCTACAGACTTACAGAGTGCCCCCCACACCCTATCAGCCAACTGCGGCACACAAGCCATTTCCATGAGCGGATCCTGACTTCCTGACAAAGTCACGAATAGCTCAAAAGGCACTGAGCAGACATAAGCCAGACCTGCGATACAAGCGAGCAGTGACTACAGCCATCACAGCGACACCAAAGAAGTGATACAAGAACGGCACTGCAGTGCTTGTCATTGTTACACCATCACTGGATTTCCACTACAAGAGCAAAGGAACTCCCTTTCCAACTTCGCCCCTCCTTGACATTCTATCGGCAGGAACCCAAATAATTGGAAAAGAAACCTGCAAATAGATAGAGTGGTTCTTCAAGCCATAGATTGCTCCATCGCACGAAACAGAGTTAGATATAAGCCCAAAGGACACTGCTTCACAACGGAACCAAGAAGCACACCCTTTGTGCCCCCTCACTAGCAGCTTACTACACACATTGCTGTAAACAGGCAAAAGGACAGAAAAACCGCCAGCTTGGGAGCCGGAAGGATTCAATCCAGGACCCCAATAAAGAAGTCACAACAGTATACACGACACCTTGGACAACGATCTGTGCCAGCCTCATACAAGAGATCTGCTCCAGCTACAAAACCCTGCAAACAGGTGTAAAAAAAATCGAAATACTGTCGACTTGGGAGACCGAAAGGACTTGATCCTTGGATCCCAACAAAGAAATCTCAACAACATATCCGACACCTTGACAGAGATCTGCGTCAGCTTTATACAGGAGACCTGTCCCAGCGATCTACAGGAGACCGAAAGGGCATGTCCCTTGGATCCTGTGTTGCATATCCGCCCTAACATGAAACCGAATACCAGTAGGAGACCGAAAGGGCTTGTCCCTTGGATCGCAAAAAGGAAGACTCACCAATCCACGTTACCGTCATACCAGAGACTAGGTTATACCACTGTTCAGGAGACCGAAAGGGTATATCCCTTGGATCCTGAATATCATATCAAACAAAACCTAATTTCAAGTACTGCTAGGAGACCGAAAGGGCCTGTCACTTGGATCCTAACAAGAAACACATCAACAGAAGAAGAATGTCAACAAATCGAATTATTAAACAACAAAGCATTCAACGACCAAAAACAAGACAAAGAACTAAACTTGTCACTGCTGGCTCCTCTGATCAAGACTTGTCACAATTAACTATGGAACAATCCTTTCAAAGAGCACCAAACTCCAGAGGAATTCCAAAAGTCCCATCAAATAACTCAGAAGCCAACCGAGAAGACTCCCTTATCACAGAGGACCCTCTCAACTCTGGCACCACTCTCCAAAAAAAAAAACCCAACCTGACGTTGAGAAACAAACTATCGAGGTGATTCACCAACCCAACCCAGAAGAAACAACATTTATTCAAACCAAAGCACAACCGTTGTACTACGAACCAACAAGAAGATCCATCACTTCCAACCATCCCCACTCCCCCGTCATCCGTCAGTTGCCAGATAACTGACACTTTCGCCCAACCTAGCGAAAAGGAGCGAACTGAAAATCCCAGTCCTCAGTGTAACACGACACAAGATGTGACACCAACACTGATAACCAGCAACCAAGAACTCAGAACAACAATATCGGATCACACTGAACCTCCAAACAACTTGAACTACTCTAGCGACAACACCAAGATAGCAAAAACAGAAGTTCAAACGGCAAGTGAAGAAAGAAATACACCACCTTACAAACCTACCCCCGGAACACAAGAAACCATCAATAAATCGACAACAAAAGACAAAATTAACCATATTCCTGGAAAAGACACCCCAACATACCAACCAACCAAACGTAGAGATGACATAAATCCCCAAAAACCAACATGGATGTCATCCCAACAAATTAAAAAAGAAAAAGCAAGATTAGCAAAACTTGCATGGCTACACACTCATAACACCATCAAACTCATACAACCGTTAGATACAACCAGCATCAAACCAAAAATCAGAGCAGCAAGACTGTCAATGGACATTACTGAAATTGAGTCAATAATGACAAGCATTGAAAAAAGAAAGGAAATATTTGGTAACCAACCGGAAACACATCAACTTCAACTAACCTCGACCCCGTGTATCACAAATAACCTGCAAAAACCGAACCTCAATCAGACTATATTGAGAAACAAACTTTTCCAACATGTTTCAATTATGACTAAGATGACTCCTACTATACTCCAGATCCCACAACCAAGAATACAAAACCGATCACCTTACAAGATAAAAACACCAACACCACACCAAAAGATGATAACTCCGAAGAAAACAGCAACCCGAGAATCCCGACCACGATGATAGACCTACAAAACATGCTTATTGCAATACTCTCCCAAGCAATGATTCCATTCCTCAAACTACATGAAAATATAAAAGACAGCATTAAGGACCAAGCAACTCTCTTAGCTCTGATACACTCGAAACAAATCTATGTGGAGAACTTTGTCTCGTCAATCGAATCAGGCATTACTGCTGAAGCAGAAGAATCACATCGCTGGCAACAAAGGCTAGCCGAAATAGCGAGAAGCGATCGCCAAGAAAAAAGCAGATAATATAATACCACCCATCCAACCAACAGGCCACGCAAGCTTCATAATAATTGATGAATATCCTCTGGAACACGAACAATCAACAAATGTCAACCAAGATGAAATCTCAGACTTCTCTCTTGAAGAAATCTCAGATGTGTCCCTAGATTTTGACACAACGGATGAAACAACAAACGAAAACTATGATCAAATTTCATCGGATTCACTTACGACAAGATCACACTGAACACAGCTTCAATTTCCCATCATTTGTCAATCCATTACGACAAAACACAATCTATGAAATCCATATTGAAAACAAAACTAACAGATCGGAACCTCTAATTCTAAACAGAAACAATGTTTTATGCCTCTTTGGAGCAATACCGTATCTGAACAAAATAGCAACAAAAGACATTGACCTCATAAGATTCAAAGATGATCAAAATCTAGATAAGATTGTCACAGAGCTAGCAGATTTTAACAACCAAGAGCTGATCTTATCAAGACTTGCCCAGTTACAAAAACTTGGATTTACGTGCTGGGCTGCCACAACCACAAGAATGCACAACAAACCGAAATACAGAGAAAGAGCTTCAGAAAGAGACGACAATTGGCAACACCAACCGAGACCATCAACGAACAACTATACAGCCGACCACACTGGAGCTGACAGAAAGCGGAGTCAATTACCACAAACACAACAATCACTCAGAGACGAACGACCGATCAGAAGAACCTATGATTTAGAAACTTATTTCACAGAAAACTACATCCTTAGAAGACTCAACGATCTCCCGCTAATAACAATCAACGAAACTGGAATACATGTGGTCACTCTGCTCGCGGAATACCAGAGGAAACTTGCATCTTTTCCCAAACCCCTCCAAAGAACTAGAACAATTTCAAATCATATGCTTTCAGGAAACCTGGCTCAGCGAACCACCGGCTTGTGATGGCTTCCTCACTTTTCTCAATCCTGCTATCGTCAAAAAATAAGGAAGACCAGCATCAGGGCTCCTCACCTTAATCAAGATAAACCCGGACAGCACAGTACTGAGAACTGAAAATATCAACCACTGGACCCAACTAACAATACTAGTGTGCACCAATACCCACTCAAATGGAAAACAAAAAAACGACACAACAGTTGCGATCCTAAACCTCTATTGGAACCCTGCAGCAATATCAACGGGGGCATTTATCGACGGTGTGTTCCTGACAATTGACTGGTCGTGACAACCCATCGCCTACCAGAAATAATAATCTGCAGGGATCTGAACATCACGCTATACAACCAGAATGGATCCCTCCAAACTCATTCACATTTCTCCCCGAAAGCAAGCAGATTGATGACTGAAATTACAACTCTCAATCTCATCCTCCTGGACCATGCAAAGAACAACTCCACAGCATATATGCCAACCTGGACCAGAGGATCATCAAATGCAATCATTGATTACATATTTCTATCATACAACCTACATGAATCAGTCACAAAAGCGCAAACGATAATAACCGACAAAAGCGATCATAACCAACTTACATTTTCACTCCTGGCTATCAACTCAACAAAGTGAACCAGCACCAATAGACTCCGTAGAACTTGACGGCACAACATCAAGACTAAGGATTCCACAATCAGCCATGGCAAACCTACTGAAGAAACTCCATTACGCCACTGTGACAGATTCTGAGAAACTCAACTACGAATGGATTCTACTACCATTCCGCCAAACACTCAAAACCGCCCACATATAGAGCATCGTCATTCATACAACCAAGAAATAGCAGAAAAGAAAAAATGCATAAACCGATCAATACGACAATTAAAAAAAACAAAATCCACGGAAAACAGATCAAACATCTGAGGCAGAATTACGCCAATTGGAGGAAATCTCACCAAAAAAACCTGCAGCAAGCAGACACAGAAAACATAATGAAACTCCACAAGACTCATAACACGAAGGAGCTCTGGAACTTACTCAACAACAACCTGCAAAAACAGCACAAATTAACAGCCAACGTTGCGCAGGAAACTTGGATCACGCACTTCTCCACCATGTACGGACCAAGAAAAAAGCAACCTGAAAATTAAATGGCTACAAACGAACCGAAATGGTACGTAAATGCAGAATTTGAAGACTTCATGAAGATCATCAAAAACTTGAACACGTCTAGAGCGCCTGGTCCTGATGGACTATCTAATACCGTCATCAAACAAGACCCGTCCGCCTGGGCGAACTTCATGTGCCATATTACAACTCTGGTCAACACACTGAACCGAATACCAAACTCCTGGAGGTCGGCAATAATTGTTCCAATCCATAAGCAAGGACCCAGAGATGAACCACAAAACTTCCGTCCAATTGCCCTACTAGATCCGCTTGGGAAACTATTCGCTTCAGTACTGCTCAAACAACTAACTACATGGGCACTAGAAAATGACAAATTCTCGATCAGGCAAACAGGCTTCACTGCCAATGTCGGAACCAATCTCAATCTGATATTACTTCATCTAATAAAGCATGAAGCCATTAACTGTCACACTACAATATATGCAGCATTTATCGACTTAAAGATGGCCTTCGATGCGATCTCACAGCATAAACTATGGACAAAACTCAGAGCATGGAACTGTCCATCGAACATCCTTCAGCCGATCATTCTCCTATATTCAGAAACCACCATGAAAGTGAGATTATCAAAATAAGGAGCTACCACCAATGCAATCCCAACAACAAATGGTCTAAGTCAAGGCTGCCCCTTGGCAGCAACTCTATACAACCTATTCATGTCAGACATTGAAGAACACCTAAAATCCAACAAAACTAATCCACCGAAAATAAATTCCACCCCAGTTCCAGCCATGGCATATGCAGACGATATCGATATCGTTCTACTGGACAAAACACCTACTGGACTACAAGCATTGTTGACTGCTCTGAGTAGCTACATGGAAAAAAACGAATTAACAATCAACATCGGAAAAACTAAGACAATGACTCTAACCAAACCATTCACAAAAAATAACATAGCAACCAAGCTTCAATATCAGTGGGAACCAAATAGAAAATGTGTCAACTTTCAAATATCTTGGCGTCCTAATAAACCAATCAAACTCGGAGGAGCAATGGATTGACAAAATCGAACAAACAGCACAAACTCTAGCAAGACAAGGATGTATACTTCACAGGAAACATGGCCAGTTCTCATTCAAACCCATCATTGCCTATTACAGACAGATGTACATCCCGATAATAACATATGGAACAGAAGCAATGCTGAACGCCCGTACAACAAACTGGATGAAATTTGAAGCAATTTTCTGGCGGAAAATTCTCCACCTACCACAAGCATATCCAATGCCAAGAATTTGATATGAAATGGCAACCCATTCAATTGAATCCGTTGTTCTATGGAAAAGAATAGACATCTTCCGAAAAATTCTCACCGACCAAAAAACCCCAGCTATTCAAATCCTCCGAGCCCAAGCTAACACCTTCAACAACACGGTATTACAAAAATGGAAACATTCAATGAGGAAGGAAATGGAAAACGAAGACATCACAGAAGAAATGCTAACTCTTCGCCCACAACATGCAAAAATAAAACATCTTCAGAATGATAGGATAAAAACTATCCAAAAAAGAATGCCTACAAACAAAATCTTCAATGTACCAAAGATAGCAGGAAAATCCATATGCTACCACCATATCTTCACATTTTTCCAGACCAGAGTATTAGAACAACTTTCTTAAGACTACGTTTGAACATTCTGCCTACAAACTCATATCTATCAATAACGAGGAAGATTGACGTCACAAACAACTACTGCTGATTCTGTAACGACCAAGCAATCCAGAAACCATATTTCATCTAGTCATGGAATGCCAATCAATTTCTTCTCAGCGCAAACAATTCGGAGCGTTCTTTCAACTCTCAGCACAACAAATGAACAATAAAGAAAGATGGGCCGCCCTACTTAGTGGCCACAACAACAAATACACATATACAATCACCCTTTTTTTAAGTACTATATTGGAACTCAACAAAAGAACACCATAACACCATGAGAAACATTCTAAATCATTAGTTCTGACCATCTACAGATAACGACGGAAATGATGAAAAAGTTTACAAATAAACTAAATCATCAAAAATTCTTTTTAAAAAAAATAGAAAATAAACCATCTAGTCTATAAACTGTACTATGCTAAAAGTCCTGCTTTAGCACTAGCCAATTTAAATAAAATTCTTCTACATGGTAAAGCAAAATACCTACTTGAAGAAATCGACTATATCCAGAAAAATATTTTGGAAGTGAAAGCCACTTACAGAATGAAATAGCTTTACAACAAATTAGCAACAATTCTACGCATGGAAACCTTTTACTACACACATACAAAAAAGAAATACTGAAATTTAAAAGTACATTTGCTGAAATACCAAACCATGTGTGTGTGTATGATGCCACAGAGCTTTTTATAAATGTAACACAAAAACTGTAGACCTAACATACAAAATAGAAGACAATGATGATTCTGAATGGTTTGAATTAGCTCTCTACCTTATAGCCGAAAACAAATATGAAATAACTGACCCCTTAACACTTTGCAGTTACTGCACTACAAAACTTGACAACAACCAAACTCCTTCACGTGCTATCACAAATAAATTGGAATTATTCCCACTGCCAAAACCCCTACAACAACTAAATTTATATGAGAGCCTCATAATTCAAACAGTGCACCCCCTTCAACCAAAAACAGCAAAATGATCTCCCTCTGAATTGGTGAAAGGCATTTGTGCCAAAGTAGTGTATTTACCATTAGATCTAAAACAAAATGTGCACACTCTGGGAGTGCAACGTCCAATGGAGCAATCTTTAATTATCTTAGTAAATGGTGTACCTACAAAAGACAAAACATTTTGGCAACAACAAGTAGACTTACATAAAGTTCGACAAGCCTTGCAATATCTAAAAGACAATAATGAATACTACAAAGAAATTAATATTGAAGAAAACTTGAAGGAAACCACTGAAATAATTCAAGAGACACCAGAAACTGGTCAATTTGAGCTTCTAGATCCCACTGCAGTATCCAGTACTTTAGACCATTATACAATTCACCCATTGCACTCTAATGACACAGTAGAAGATGCACTAGAAACGTACCAAATGCGACAAACAAAAGGATCACCAATCAGCATATGGTAAAAAAGTATTGAAGCACAGGCTTTTCCTCTACTCTTTCCTACTGGCAAAGGAGGAAGGTACGATGATAGACATATTCAAATAACATCATCAGAATACCGCTCGTTACGGATGTAGTCTGAAGATCCCAGTTTTAGACAAAATGTGGAATACTTATTCCACCTACTCTTTGAAAGTGAACTATCAACTCTATGTTACAGAGTTGCACACACATTAAAATCAGGAACCCACTTTCAAAATATGTCAGCTACACAATTATTACAAAAAGTGCAACAAAAAGATGAGGTTTTACAATCAAGTATTAAAAATCTATTAGCAAACTTGCGTGGTACTAAAGAGTACTGGTTCCGACATCATGGAGATGTACGTTGTATGATAAGAAACCTTGGCCCACCCACTTGGTTTGTTACATTACGTTGTGCAGAATATGCATGGGAAGATTTACATGATTTCCTACGCATATCAAACAAAAACAAAACAAACATAGATATACTAACACCTGGAGAACATTGTTCTCTAGATCCTGTTAATGTTTCAAGATATTTTCACCATCGTTTCATTGCTATGCTACACTTTATTTGTAATAAAAGTGTTCCTCCCCTCGGAGAAGTGCAACACTTCTTTTGGAGAAAAGAATAGCAAGCCAGAGGAGCACCACATATCCACATGCTTTTATGGATTAAAGATGCTCCTAAATTTGGTCAAGACAATGATGCCACTGTGTTACAGTTTTTCAGAAAATATGTCACTTGTGAAATTTCATTGGAAGCAACAAATAGTGATCTTCATGCACACATTTTACAATTTCAAAGACACAAATGTGGCAAATATTGTCGTCACAAATACAAAAACAAAGGGAAATACTACACCAAATGCTGTTTTGGTTTCCCTAGACCAGTTACAAAAACATGTCAAGTAAACAACTTCGTGTCTTCAGTTAGACATAGTGTTGTCACCTAAAAATACATATTACAGAAAAAGAACAGAAGAAAAATAGATCATTGATTACAATGCAATCATTGCCCACTAATGGAATGCAAACATAGATGCGCAGTACATTACAGACAATTCCACTGCAATTGCACGATATGTTACAGCATACTTACCCAAAGCAGAAAAAAACAGAGCTCCAAGACCTCTGGAATGACATGTCATTAGAAAAAACACTGTCTCAGAAATTATACAGCTTGGGCATAACAATGCTCTCCCATAGAGAATGTGGCTCCTATGAAGCAGCAGATCGTTTAACTGGTACTGCTTTGTATGGAAAATCTGAAAATATAGTATGTCTAAGTCTTGGTCCAGCTAAATCTAGAAAAAGAGTTCTCGAATCATACAACAACATAGAAAAAATAGCCAAACATGATCCCAACAGCCAAGACATTTAAAAAAAACTATTTGCTGGACACATACCACCCAAACAGAAGTACCACTTTGGAAACCATGTGTCTATACCACATAGCCGAAATCTTCACATACAAAAATAATATAAAACCTGATGAAAAAAAGGTAGGTACAGAGTGTCAAATTGTGAAGGCAGCTTAGTAAAACTCACCAAACCAAATGTAATGAATCATATCAAATTGTCATTAAAGACTCCTCAACATAAAGAACTATATTACATGTCCCTGCTACAACTCTTTAAACCACGAAGAAAAGAAGAAGAATCACTAGATAACTATCAATCCTACGAAGATGCTTTCAAAGCAAATGAAAGCACTATAACTGATGTAAACTTTACACACTACAAAACAATGTTGCACAATGAACAGCAACACGAAGAAGAACTCCAGGCCCAACTAGATAAGGACACTCCTGACAGAAGTCAACCTTCTGTAACAGGAAGCCAAGAACTACTGGGACAACCACTAATAGCAAATGAGGCAGAATTAGCTATGACGGAAGTAGAAAACACCATGTGTCAGTATGAAGATAAAGAATACTTAACTATACTACAATCAAAACTTAACAATGAGCAACACAGCATTTTTCAAGAAGTAACAAAAGAAATTGCACATGGTGTACAACATGAAAATAAAGAATGCACCTGCCAAAATTACAAACCTATACTACTGTACGTCAGTGGTGAAGTTGGTTCTGGCAAAACATTCTTAATCAAAATCATAAGCAAATTCCTTCAACAATTGACAAACAACAAACTGTCAGCTGTTGTCAATGCCCCCACAGGTTTAGCTGCCTACAACATAGGCGCTGTCACTTTACACAGATTACCACTCCTGCCATTAGAACACCAAAACAAATTAGACTATTACAAACTTTCTACAGCAGCTGCAATGGAACTACGCAGAGTATTAAAACAAAGGAAAATTCTACTAATAGATGAAGTGAGCATGGTCTCCAATCTAATGTTGGCTTTGATTCACCTCAGATTACAAGAAGTACTCAAAACAGATTACGAAGAGCTCTTTGGAGGAAAACACATTATTGTTTTCGGAGATTTTGTTCAATTAACCCCAGTGAAAGGTGAGCCATAAAACTGTTGGCAGCATAGGAAATGTCAACCTTTGGTAACATTTCCAATACAGAGAATTAACAGAAAACATGCAGCAATCTGCAGATCTCACTTATGCCAACATCTTAAAAAGTATTAGAGTTGTTGTACTATCTCAAGAAGCACAAGCAATATTGGAAACCCAGCACATTCATGCACTTTATGGCGATAATGCATGTGCTACAGATGTTATGGAACAATTAGCGCACACAAATTTCAATTGTAATGCCTTAATGCCAACTCTTGCAAGTTGTTTCAAATTCTATGAAACAATGTTAAAAAAAGAAATGCAACCAATAATTGAAATTAGCGCCACAGACAAACTAGACATACATGGTATGACACTACCCATGTGTGAACAAGCCACAACAAGACTAAATAGTTTAGAAAATTCAATCTCCAACACAGCTGGATTGGAAAAAACATTAAAATTATCCTTAAATTGCAGATTAATGCTTAAACGAAACCTTGATGTGGATCAAGGACTAGTTAATGGAGCACTGGGTACAGTTGTTGGCTTTCAAAAATACCCACGTGACAACAACATTCAGTTTGTCAATATTCTCTTTGACAAACTTTCAGAAGTGAAAAAGATAGGATGCTCAACAGCTCGATTTCTTCTCTTCAAAGACATGTATTTACGCAGAGAACAATTTTCTCTAACTCTTGCATACCCAGACCCCATTCATAAATCACAAGGTCTTACCCTAGGCAAAGCATTGATAGACATTGGTAACACAGCCTTTAAAGAAGGGATGGGCTACATAGCAGTATCCCGCTTACGTACACTTGACGGTCTATTTCTAATAAACTTTGATGCAAGTAAAGTCAACGCTAATATTCCTTGCATTTTAGAGTACAATAGATTTCGTTCACTATACACCCACATCTAAAAACATATCCTGTTCCACAAAAAGTAAAACGTTGTGAAAGAAAACTAAATCAAACAGAAATGCAACAGGATGTCACTGCAAATCCTTCAAAGAGAGTAAAACAAACTAATACTTCATCAAGTACCACAAGCAAAAAAGAACCTATTAGGGACAGTGAACCAGGTACTTCTTCAAAGAAGGAAGACAAACTCAAAAAAAGCACTCAGATACAGAACTACCTGGTCCATTTAAACTTCTATATATAAGTGGAGTAAGTTGATACGCAAATGTAGCAATGAATATTATATTTCAATAACCACCAATTGTTGACAGCATTTACTTACACAGTAAAGACCAATTGTGTTTCCAAATGTTAGTACTTCATAGAAACGCAACAAATAATCCTGACAACACGTATAGTGTTTATGGAATAAGACAACAATTGGACTACTGTGCTGGAATGGTGAAATTCACTATAAACTCACAGGAAGATCCACAAGAATTTCTAATTTACTTACTACAAGTACTGGAAAACTAAAACATACCTATAACTGAAATCTTCCATATTTCATACATATGGAAACATACATGCACTCTCTGCAACAATGTGACACAAGAACAAATCCCCAATGAGCGCTTTGTGTATGTATCAATACCTAATTGTGAATCCGTTCCATTTCAGCAACTTATACAAAATACAAACCATGGTAGATTATGTACTACCTGCAATTCCGATAATCACACCACCTTACTAATTCAAACACACAGTAATACTAATGCTTCTATGTTACAATGCAGATGGTACCAAAAACAACTGCAAGCTGACTGGATTCACACATGGTCAAGTATCACTTGGTAAGAAACCTTCACAACAATATGTATAATCTATCACACAGGAGCCACAACCAATGCAGGTCACTATACTGCATATATAAAAAAAAATGTGAATGGTTCGAATATAATGATAGTACCATTATTCTTAAGCAGAGATTACCAGCAAATCTTACAAACGCTTATTTAATCTTCTTAAAAACAAAATTTATTAACTAAACTGTACTTAAACATTAACAAAACGTCTATTAAAAAACTATAAACTGTTAGAATATGCCAACAGCTATCTAGCTGCCCCAAGATTCTACAACAACTAAACAGGTACATGAATACCACTAAATTATATCAACCAATAAACAGTTAGACTACGCCAACTAGTATCTAACTACCCCAAGATTTTCAATAACCAAACAGATAAATCAATACCACTACATTATAACACAAAATAGACAGTTAGAATACGCCAACTGGTATCTAACTGCCACAAGATTTTATAATATCCAAACAGATAAATCAATACTACTTCATTATAACAAATAATAGACTGTTAGAATATGCCAACAGGTATCTAACTGCCCCAGGATTCTACAACAACTAAACAGATAAACGAATACCACTAAATTATATAAAAAAAATAAACGGTTAGAATACGTCAACTGGTATCTAACTGCCCCAAGATTTTCAATAACCAAATGTATAAATCAATACCACTACATTATAACAAAAAATAGACTGTTAGAATACGCCAACTGGTATCTAACTTCCCCGAGATTTTACAATATCCAAACAGATAAATCAATACCACTTCATTATAACAAAAAATAGACAGTTACAATATGTCAACAGGTATCTAACTGCTCCAAAAATCTGCAACAAGCCAACATATAGAACATTAGCCAGAAACAACAAGTGAACACTGGAAACAAACAAACAAATAGACTGTAGCATAACAAGAAAAGGTTTTTTTTAAATCCAACATGGATTTTTTTTCACAGACCCATGATTTTAGCAACAAACACAGAAACTGAGCAAATTGCACAGTACACTGGTTTGTAATCTACTAAATATGAGGGTAAAAAAAATGTTGATTATTCAATGTTATAAGTCATTACAAAATACCAATACTAACATGAACTTTTCTTTTATCACAGAAATTAACAAGGAATATATGTACTCCAGTTACTAAACCAAACAGTAAGTATATTATAATAAGTACAACCATCGCAGCAAATCATACCCATAGTGACTTATAACTTCAGTGTTTATAAATTTGGTCTTGGCCTTGCACTCAAGACTCTAGGCCCTGGCCACAAACACTGTAGCATATCACACCCATAATAGCGTATAACTTCAGTGCTTATAAATTTGGTCTTGTCCATGCACCCAAGACTCTCGGCCCTGTCCAAAACCACCACATCATATCACACTCATACTGGCTTATAACTTTGTTGCTTATAAATATCTTCTTGGTTCCCAAAGTTATAAGACACTATGGGTGTGATATGCTGTGGTGGTTGTGGCCAGGGCATAGAGTCTTGGGTGCATGGCAAAACATTTTAACTTTGCCATTTGGGCACTTTTAATGTCCGTGAACATGATGAGTGTTCTTAGAACAGTTTCAACTTGCCTACGAACAGTACGGACAGATTGACAGATTTAGCATCCTCAGGACACCCCCATTTCGTTTATTTACGAATATTTCAGAAGACTGTGCATGTTCTTAGAAGAGTTTCAAATTGCCTGCAAAGAATATGGACAGGCATAGCGTCCTTAGGACGCCCCCATTTTCGTTTCTTTACGGACATTCCGGACACCCGCGCTGTCCGCGGACACCTCAACTGCTTTTTTTAAAAAAAACAAGAAATGAATTAGGACACAATAATATAATTTTACTTTATTATATATGGATGTTACATTTATGACAGAGAAGATGAAGCAGAAACAGAGACAAACACAGGAGAATTGGGGGTTTCAAGAGGATTCATATAAGGTGAAGGCGGGATGGAAGTCTCATCAAAACATTTTTGTTCATGGAGAGGGTTTGGGGATAATTGACTGGGATATGGTGAGGGGGGGCAGGTACCTTTGGGACAATGGTATCTAGTTTTTTCTTTCAAGTGATCCTCCACAAGGTTTTTTAAATTGTTGAAATTTTCTATGAGTATGTCCATTTTTTCTTCCATGTGCTGGAGAGTCTTATCCAATATTTCTTTTCGTTTTCTATTTTCAATGTTTGTATGGTCTGTACAACAAAAAAAATGTATATGTTAATTGTATATTATTTATTAATTGGTTTATACAGAAAAGTGTCTACCATTAGGTTCACTATCTTCCTCACGTAGGAAATGCTCCTCTAGTACTAGACATGTCTGTGAGAAAAAAAAATGATATCACTTTTTTTGTATCTAATACAGACATTTTAGAAATATATGAGTAAAATGAAGTACACTTATTAGCTTCTGGTAAGGTGTGTTCTTACTGGTCTGTAGATCTCCTGTTGCTCTTAGTTGTGAAGTTTCTGTGAGGTAATCATGTTGGAAGCCTATCTTTCTGCTTTTGGTATATTCCATTTTAGAACATATTGTATTTAAATGAATGGTTGATGTGTTATATATATGGGTTACACTTCTTATTTATTACTACTTATAATGTGTTTGTTTGCTGGTTTGTGAATCTGTGCAGTGTTCATATGTTATGATATAACAATTCAAGATACCCCCCAGACTTTTTGGGTAGTGCTGCTGTTGTCCGCCCCTGTCCGCGGACATAAGAAGAGTTTGAGGACATCAAATTCAGTAGATGGGGTTCAGTATGTTCCATGTTACATATACATACATTCAGGGATATTATTGTTAAGCTGTGCTACTAAAATTCTATGAAATTCAGTAAAAAAAACTTTGTTAAAGGGACGTCATGGTTAAGTTGTGCTACTAAAAACCTATCAAATTCAGTAAAAAAACTTCAAAACATCAATGACATTTGTGATGTCATCTTTGATGTCCTGGGTGTTAGTCTTAGCAGTGCACAGTGGTGGCGCGAGTTATGGTTGTTTAACTTACTATGACTAGCGAATTTCAGGGGTTTTTCGGTTTTACTTGGAACGATAATGTCCCTTTTACAACATTTTTTTTACTGAATTTGATAGGTTTTAATAGCGCCTCGACCCTCCTCCCTGAGCCCCCTGGCCCTGCTTGCTGTCCCACGGGGTATATAAATTATAATAAGCTCACTCCTGTTACCCCCTTCTCCGGTGGTCGGGCCATTAGACAATGCTATTTCTGGCATGGACACAGTTGTTGGGTATGGATGATTCTGCAATCATGTGAGTTCTGAAGGGATTCTGTCATTCATTGTTTACACATTCATTCTTGGGGGCAGAGCTGTAGTTTGCATCATTGTCCTACGGGCCACACTTGTGTCATTATCATTATCGTGTTCATTTTCGAGAGCCCATGACCGCATATTAACTTGGCGCCATCCCAAATTAGGTGGGTCCCTTTTTTGATTGTTTCCATACCCACACCCCCCTGCCCAGCATCGATTCAAATGCAAACAATTACCCAATATATAAACAGGCCAAATAATACCAAAAAGAACACTACTGCACACACAAACAGCATGCATTCATATGAATAACTAGGATACGCCTCTGTCCTCCGTCTACTCCCATCTACACTACCGCTTGCTGTTGCTGGGGGCTCGTCCAAGCCCATTGATATTCCTAATGAACAAAATATAAGCACTTGTTAATCATGCATATTATTTCTGTGTGTTGTTCACAACCATTATTTTGTAAATTTTAATTTTGCCTTGTCCAGGTTATCATCTTGCACATAGTTGGCCTCTTGATCACATTTATTGGTATACATTCTCTGTACTTACCGCATCATTTTGTTTACCTCCCCCACAACTTAAATATGGGGGAAGAGGACAGAGGGAGGCGAAACTCAGACACATAGTTTCACTGCTAGAGGAGAGAACATTTTATTTTCAGAACCCATGTTTCAATTAGAAATAAAACCATGAAGTTGAGTAGAAAGAGGACAGAAAAGGGAGAAAGAATAGACAATTCACCAGTAATTTATTCTTTCCTGTAATCATCAAAATGTTATTATACTTTACAATTATTTACACATTTTACCATTCCTGTTTTCTTCATGCATTGCTTGGTACCCGTTTCTGTGCATCCTTTTGTTAAGGTTAACCGCTACTCGCGCTCTCTCCTTCTTGGGTATCTGAATCATTCATGTTCCCATGGTCTCTACGCACAAAGGATGAAAGTATCCAGTATCACAGTCCCTGTACCTTAACTGCTGGGGGCGTACAAAAGATCACTTTATAGGGGCCATGAAATCTCAGCCCGTTCCATCTCCGCACAAAACTTCTTACGTATACCATGTCACCTGTCATCAGCTGGCAGTCTGCATTCTCTGTGACTGGGGCTACTGTGTCAGTGGAAGTGTCTTGTGTGAAGGGGATGCCACTTGCCTTGCTATGGCTCGCGCTGCTTTTGTCAAATTTCTGAGATATTCATGGAATTCTTCACCTAAGACAGTGGCGCTTTGATGCGCATCTGACTGTCTGACCAAGGGTGAATGGGCTGTATGCATCCTCCGACCTGTCACTATTTCATGCAGTGACAGGTGGTGGTCCTTGCTGGGTTGGTTTCTCATTTCAAAAAGCGCCAGAGGTAGACAATACACCCAGTTCTTTTTGAGGGTGCGGCACAGTTTGGACAATCTACTTTTGAGCAATCCATTCTTTTTTTCCACAATCCCATTCAATTGTGGATGATAAATCATGCAGAGCTTATGGGTTATGCCCAGTATTGCTGTAATATGCTTTAACATGTCATTCACCAAAATGCATTCCATTGTCGGAACGTATGACATCACATGATCCCCCAGCGGGGAAAAACCTTTCTCACTAGGAATTTGGCGGCACACCTTGCGTCTGGGTGAGTGCGGGTTCCTGCTTCCACCCACCTGGAAAATGGACACATTACAACGAACAAATATCTCGCCCCATTACACCGCTCTCCCATGTTTGCATAGTCTTTATGCAGCTCTCTAAAAGGCCCTTCTGGTTTTGGCAATGTACCCCTAAGAGTTTGTAATGTCATACCGGAATTGTACGTTTGGCAGGTAATGCATTCTACTATTAACTTTGTGACATATTCCTGTATTCCGCGGGGTGAACCAATTTTCCTGAATGTCTGCGATGATATGCTGCTTTGCGTTATGGGCTGGGAAGTGTAGCTGCTGAAATGCTACCTTTAGCAATTTTGTTGGCATCACTACATTGCGGGTGTTGTTTTGTCTCCGTAGTAAATCAGTGGATGATTGACTGCACCCTCTCTTTACCCACATTTCCTTCTCTTCGCTAGATGCATCGTGTTGGAGCTCAATTATCTGGGAGACTGGTAAGGTGTTAAAGCCCTCCGGTTGCGCTTCCTCTACAGCCTTTTGTAATATGTATTCACCTGCTGGGACCTTTGGTAAGTACAAGGCTTCTTTTGTGGCAGCGTCCGCTGCCGCAATCCCTAATGAGATGACATCATCACCTCGTGTATGGGCTTGGCACTTCACAGCTGCGACAAGTGTGGGTTCTTTCAGGGCATCACTCAACTCTCCTAGTAATGCTGCATGTTGCACTGGGGACCTATCTGCTATTTGAAATCCCCTTATTCCCCACTGCGCTAATCCTCCATGTACTGTTGTCGCCATATAAGCTGAATCTGTATACATGGTGACCAGACATCCTTTTGATGTGTGAAGTGCTTCTATAAGTGCTACTAGCTCCACTGCTTGGGCTGAGAAGTGTGGGGGCAACCTCTTCTGCACAATCACTTCAAATTCCCCATCCTCTACCCGCACTACTGATGCTCCTACATGCTTTTCTCCGGTTTCACAATCTATGGAGGCAGACCCATCGACGAAGTAAACTTCCCCTTCTGATAATGCATTTTCATGTGCTTTGGAAGTGTCATCATCATCTCCTGTGTATGTGGCGCAGTCATGCTGCTGCATGTCTTCTACGGTGCATGCTTCTGCGATAAACATAGCTGGGTTTACGCTCTTATACTGCACAATATGGATATTAGCGCTGGAAATGATCAGTTCATATGCTGTGGCCCTTTGAGTGGTCAATGTGCTCTTCGACCTTTCGGAGATAGTGAACAGAGAGTGTTCTACGTATAACGTGACGGAGCAACCCATCACGATCGTACAGCTTTTTTCTGTCGTGAATACGGTGGCTGCGAGAGCCTGTTCGCACGCAAAATGTCCATGCATTACTGCATCGAGTGTCCTGCTGTAGAATACCAAGGGCTTATGGCCCAAGGACATTTTTTGTGTCAGCGCAGCTGTCATCAGTGTACCATTACAGTATGAGAACAAGTATAACTCCTGCTCATAGTTAGGGGTCACGAGAACTGGGGAAGTAGATATCAGTTCCTTAAGTGTGTTGAAGGCTGTGTGCATTTCCTGTGTCCATTGTAGGTTATTATTCTCTCTCTGTGCTTCCTTGAGTGCTCGGAGCAGGGGGCTAGTGGATGCTGCATAATCTAATATCCATGCACGGCAGTAATTACACATGCCGAGGATCTTCTGCATCTCCTTTACTGTATTGGGCTCTTTCACTGCTCTTATTGCTGCTGCTCTGTCTGGAATGATTTTTTTACCATCTTTGGAGATCAACTGTCCTAGGTACAGTAATTCTGTTAAGCAGTATTGCAGCTTCTGTCTGTCTACTTGGTACCCCTTTTGTGCAAGGTGTGTCAGCAGGGTGATAGAATCTTCTCTGAACTCATTTTCACTTTTCCCTCACACCAACAGATCGTCTGCGTACTCAATTATGGGGCTCTCGCAATACCCTTGGGGCAGCCTGCTATGTTCATACCTTTTCCCCCCTAGCGTGAATGCTGTCAGGTACAAGGAACCTCGATCGAGTTGGATTGAAAAGAATGCGTTCTTCAGATCCACTACCATGAAATGAGTGGCTTCTGTTGGAATACTACATAGAATTGATGCGGGATTTGGGACAAGAGGGAACTCCTTCTGTACTACGTCATTAAGTGGGCGGAAATCTTGGATCATCTTCCACGCCCCTCCCTTAGCTTTTTTGATCCGGTAGATGCAGGCGTTCCAGGGCGGGTTAGATAGCACTATTATACCTTGTACCATCAATGCATATATTGTGCCTTTTATTCCTTCCTCAGCGTCCCTCGATATGAGGTATTGCTTCACTCACGGCAGAATGGCTCCGGGTTTAAGCTTAATTTTTACTGGGATATGAAGGATTATTTAGCGTGTTTTTGGAGTGCAGCACCACTGCATGAGATCAATGTATTGCTATAATGCAGTACAAGTAATTGCACCATTTTTTTCTCCCGAAATGCCTCTGTTGCAGGAGACACATTAGAGGATTAATGAACTAATATAATTAACAGTACTAACATGATCTTAATATATTAAAAATCATAATGTGTTCTCCAGTGCAAAATGAGATGGAAAACAACAGGCTCTGAAAGTCATTTAAACGTGCACTTGGATTCATTTTTTTTCTCTGTTCACTGTGTTAGCTGGATGCAAAATCTGCATGCCAGGAAATGAGTAGATACAGTTTCTAAACCGTATAAACCAAGCCATTGTTAAAAGAGGAGGATAGATTATTGTGCATTTTCATTTGTGACACGTCACCTGAAGGGCTGTAACAGAGGTCTCTTGGTACATTTCGGGGAGGAAGAAAGGCAGAGGACATTTTACACACCTCCGGGGAAGACATGGCTGGAGTTTCTATGGGATTTCCTGATTCAGAGGTGCCGTCCCAGTCCATTGCTGACTTTCCCAGACTGAAGATTCCAGTCGATAAGCACCGGCTTCAGAGACCGCGGATCAGAACTGCATGTCCTCTCTTGGGTGCTTTGAAGGAAAGCCTTGAGCCATTTAAAGAAAGTGACCAGTCCAGGGAGTTCGCGTGCTAAACAGCTACAACTCGCTGGTAATTATCTTGTATGAAAGTGAGGGTGCGGTATGTGCATGAGACCTATTTTAGACAGGCAGCGTAGCGATAGCTTTTCACTGTGTACAAATGACACATTTTAATGTTGCCAGCTGAAGGCAAAACAAACGATGTAATTTTGTCTCTCTCTTGTACAAATATGAAATGAAATTCATAGTGTTCTTGCATTTTGTTTTTCTCATGTTTTTATTTCAGGATTGTCTCACAAATGGTATTGTATCATTGTAAAATGAAATTGTGATAACACAGTCTGCCTAAGAGTATTCTTGTTTCTGTTTCATTTGGTGTCTAAAAAAATATTATGCCATAGAGGGAATGATGCTTAAAGCGCCAAGTTTCTATGCAGATAACGTAATGTTATGAGCAATTATAAATAGCTGAGTGCGTGGTTCCACTCAGTGTATATATGTGTGTGTGATTTCTGAGTGGAACATAATGAAATAGTTTGCTGGACGTATATGAGTCAGCAGAAAGAGAGGCCTCTGGAAATAGTTTCACTAATGTAAATAAATTAGTGATTATACCACATGTTATTGTGAATACTTTATGGAAGCATAGCTCGCTGGTGTAGATAAATCAGTGATAACAGCCATAAGTGGCATTCCATATGAAAATGTGGTGTTCTTGAATAATGTAGACGCCTGAGGCCTCTGGAGATCACAAGAACAGTCTTAACAAAAGAAAGGGGTTTTGTATGTTGGGGCCACAAATAAAACAAGAAATTATGCTCCTCACTATACCACAACGAAATGCATACCAACTAAATGTATCTGTGTACTGAAATAATGCATATCCATTATATTACTATGATACCAAACCCAATCTGAATGCAAGGAGTGATTATTGCTGAATTACTTTATTTTTGCCGGTAAGAAAATACCGCTAGGCCCCAAATCTACACAAAATGCCCTACATATTTATGGTGCGTTGGCCGGGAAAGTGATCATAGAGCACCTACTGGGCGTGGCAAGTGTGTCTCACACCGCCATCTGTACATTAAAGGGAACCCATTTCATAATAGCAGTGTCACTAAAAACGAATTTCAGAATGTCTCAAAGGGAAACCACATTCTGAGACCTAGTGCAATATTTAGAGGCAAACTTATTCGCACATGGGACGTGGTCATCAAACAGTACCTCAGAATGGTATGACCGCATTCAGGGTGAGGTGCAGAAAGAAAAACTAGACAATATTTTTGCAGAAGGCAGCATAATTCAGTTCTGCCATCTAAGGTTATTAAATGCAGCCGATAAAAATGCAGAGAAAGACTGTTTGATACGGCTACGTGCCAAAATCTGGTTTATTTTGAAGAGGTCCCTCCGAATGCAAGAAAATGACACCCAGCTAATTAACAGGTTAAAGACTGACATAGATGGGGCAAGTAAAAATCAGGAAATGTTAAGAGCAGAATTGGATATATGCCAAAAAGACATGCAGTTAAAATGCAGAGATTTTGATGTTCAATTGTCCAAAAGCAAGAAACGATTTGAGGACAAAGAACAAGAATTGGTACACTTAAAAGCATTGGTGGACCACATTAGACAAGATAAAGATGAGGTTGTGTCAGAGATGCAGATTTTACAAAAAGAAAATTATGAGAAAGAAAGTGACCTCCAAAATGCGGAACAAGAAATGGTTAAGATGCTTCAAGAAAGAGACAAGAGGAATAAAGAATTTAATGAGTGCCAAATGCAAATGTGCGACATGCAGGAGGTAATTAATAAAATGAGTGATGAAAACAATTATTTGCAAAACGAAGCAAACAGGCTCCTTAAAAAGTGTAAGGACTTAGAACAGCAAATGTGCATTCCCATGTCCCAGGAGAGGCGGCAGGGCACCACATTCAATGGAGTTGAGGTGAATTCTATTTCTACCCAAAGGGCTAGTGCCCCAGGGACTGGGCCGGTGACTGAACTTGGTTGCAGCGCCCTTGGGGGATTTGATACTCCCATTGGGGGCCGCCACCAATCCCATACACCTGGAACCAGGGCTGAGCCACCAAATAGTGCAATTCCATGCATTGCAACAAGTAGGCCCATAAAGATAATGAAATCCATTAAAGCCCTGATCAAACCATTTAAAAAAGGAGGGGAATGCTGCATTGAGGATCACTTAGAAGCGGTTAATGACATTTTTAAAGCACTACAGATACCTAAGGAACAGTACAGGCAATATTTTCATTTAACTTTAGATGCTCCGACGGCCAGTATTATAAGAGGATTGAATGAACAGCAGAATATGACAGTGGGCGGAGTTCGAAAAAGAGATCAGGCGTCATTTCTCTCCTTTCCAGTCATTGCAGGAGGCAAAGAAAGTCGCTTAAACACTCACTGCTAGGCCTAATACATCCCCTCGCCAGTTTTTACAAGACTTAAAAAGAGCAGTTTCTCACTTTTATGTATCTTTTGACCCCAATTCCAATGAGTTTAAAACTGCCTACTTCTATGGGCTGCAGAAAGACATCATATCCCAATTGGTCTGTGAATTTGACCGTAACAAGTCCCTGGAATGGATTGTACATCAAAGCACAAAACTATATGAGGTACTCTATTGTCAGGGTAGAGAAAGTGATACAATGAGAGATACTAGACCTAAATCTAAAGAACCCTCAGCAACAGTGATGGAAATCAGGTCAGCCAAAATGTCCCTTGAGTCTGCTCAAAGTCCAAGTAAAAATAATTTGCCACCTGAACAGAGGGGTAATCAACAAAGTTCATCACACACTGCACCAATGTTCCAATCACATGATCCTAGTAATAGGGAGAGTTACATCAGCCCCAGGTACTTAGGAGATAGGCCCCTGGTCAGGCTATCGACCTGATATATCAGGTATGAACAATAACCAGAGACAAAATCAGGATCAAAGAAATGATGGTCCTTATCAGACATTGGGACACAAAGCAGATTTGATCCCAATACCATGATATATGGTAATCAGGATACACCCTGATATGTGGATCGATTTGCTGATAATGGGAATCAACATAGGGGCCAGTACCCACAACCTGAGAGACAAGACATGAGACAGAACATGAATTACACTTCACGTCAGTACAATGATTCCCCACCAGGGGACTACAACCAAAGGATGGGTGCACCCCGCTCCCCTCCACAAATGAATCAAGAGTTCAGGAACCATCCCAATAGAAATCATTCTCCTGAGAGGTATCAGAATAGATCCAATCAGGGAGAAAACAACCAATATAGATATAGGCCACAGAGACAGGATTCTAGAGAGATGTAAAGATTCCAGTGCCTCGAGGCCCAAGTGAAAATGTTGGCGGAGCAAATAGGAAAGCTCTGCACAACACAAAAACAGTCCTCAAAGGAGAGGTCAGATGGCCATGGAAATGATCGGGGGGCTTCTGAAAAGTGACTAAGTACTTATGATACCTGCAGCGCTGAAAAGACAGTTTGCTCTGATGTAATTTTGCATAATGACTCTGAGATGCCTAATGATTCAAAAGTGAAAATACCAGTACATGAAAATGTAACAGAAAATGCAAATACTTCTAAAAGAGAGGTACGGTTTAACCTAGAACTAAATCAAACATTGGCAATATGTACAAATGAAATAGGAAAACCTGAAATCCAAAAGAACAAAGAGACAGGTTTCAGAAAAATGACTCATGCATGGGGAATACCAGTGAACCGGGAGTAAGTGGCGATGCTATAGCTCCTTCCCTGGGCAATCCAAACAATGACCAAACACAGGCAGGAAAAGGAAATACTCAAAAGGAGGGTACAGGTCAATCACCTGAAGAATTTTTTGAACCCCATATTTTTGAAGAAGTTAAAAGGGCTGGTATCATACTGAATAATCACAAATGCACAGAATTAGACAATGACAAATTGCCAAGTTATGTTGTTACACATGTTCAGTTGGAGGGTTGTAGTGTGACCTCTGATGATGCCTGGATGGATGGGCGAACGGTGGCCACACTCCAAAAAAACCTCTGAACATGGGGAAATGAATGAAGTCTCTCACACAGGAATGAGCAAAAAGGAGGGAAAAATGTCTTTCCATTTACTGATGTGCTTAGCCAAAAGTGAGAAAGGCCTGAGAAAGGTGAGCCCTGAAATCAGTAAGAATTTGCATTTCCTATGTGTATTAGAGGAAGTTGAAGACAGGTATTATGCTCCCATCATTGTGGAAGAAAAATGCCATACATTTGCAATGATTGACACTGGCAAACAGGCCACAATTATGTCTAAAGAATTAGTAAAGAGAATCAATGAAGGGAGATCCCCGCAGAATCAGATCACAGTAAAGGAGAATCAAGGTCCAGTGGATAATTTTAACGGGGAGGAGGTGCCTATTATAGGCGCCACCGAGGTTGACATAAAGATAGGTAAACACAGAATGAAACAGGAGGTATTGGTCACATCCATTTGTGATATTCCATTTCTAATGGGAACAGATTGCCTGAAAAGATTATCTCCGCTCATAGATGGGGTGAATGGAGTACTGTGGTCCTTAACAAAAAAAACATTGAGACCTAAGAAACTAAAATCACAAAACAGCAATATAAATGAATGTCACACCATTGCAAAAACAAATGATGCAGTGGAGGTGTATCTCCAGAATAGTTGCATACCTAGCGTCACTGTTATATTAATGTGTCAAGACAAGATGAAGGGTGAAAATAAAAAATTGCCTGTACAAATATACTTAGACCCAAGGAAAGAATGGCAAACTGCCATAGATGAGCACACCTTACGTTTTTATTTAAAAGAGAAGACATGCAAACAGAATACTGCTCCTAGAGCAGGTTCAGAAAAACACATTACCACTCTTGCTGAAATACACATGGAAGATGAACAACCATGGGTTCATGTTGGGATAAATGACTATTCTAAAACAATAAAAGCCACTTTAGCGCTTGAACAGGAAAGGAGCTTCATTAACGAGAAATTGTTGCAAAAAATAATGGAAAGGGTGGAGATCCCGAAATGTAGGATTAAAAACCAGTATGTCTCTGGCTTGGACGGTCCAGACTTTGAAAACCGAATTGCAGGTAGATGCATGCTGAAAATTAGCATTGGACAAAAAACAATATCCCATAATGTTTGGATAGTGTGTAGAATACAAAATGACTTTTACATGGGCAATGACATCATGCACAGAATGTCTATTGTGCTAGATTTCCTTAATCAAAAGATATGGTCACGCATAGATGTGCCGGCACCTGAATTTGAAGACAAAAGAAGGGCTTATCATTGCGCACAGTTGGTTCCTTATGCAATTGAATTACACATGATACTGTTATCCCTGCATTCACAAAGCAGTTTGCAATAACACTGAAATGCAAAAATGGACAGCAGATGAAAGATTCTGATGCATTTGTGTGTCTGAATGAATCCATAAAACAGCAGGGCCTGGATTATGAATACATTCCATTAGTAGATGTGGGTGAAGGGTCTGTAGAAATGATGGTGAATAATAAAGGTTGTCAGACTATTCATTTAGAGGAAAACTCCCCAGTAGGAATGGCCATACAAAAATCATATTACACAGCTGATCTAAATAACATGGTGCTTGGAAATATCCCTGAAAAGTATGTAGATGCTAAAGGCGAATTGCCCGAATACCTGGACTCTCAGCCCAAAGGGATATTTAAAATTCATTCTGTGTGCCCTTATGATTCAAGCGAGACAGATAGAAAATCAGCCCATTGATGTGGAAGCTGATATGCCAAAACATTTAAATGTGGCAGCTTTACAAAGAGACACAACCACACAATTAGAGGAAAGTGCAGAGATTCCCATGCCAGAACATTTTCCAGAATTCCCCAAAATGGTAGAGGAGCAGATTTTGTTAGCGGATGCATGCGACAACGAGACGGATAGTAATGAATTGAGGAAGATATTTATGGAGTTTAAAGATGTATTTGCAAAAGATGCTTATGATTGTGGGCTAACTAATTTACATGTGGCCACAGTTCCGGAAGGGTGTAGCAGAAGCCCAGTATTTGTACGCCAGTATAGACTACCGCTGGCATGTTTAGAATCATTGGCAGAGATTATTGAAAATTTGGAGTCACAGGGAATCATCAGGCCCATTCATAGCACATCCAATACACCTATATTAGGTGTGTTAAAACCAAACGGTCAATGGCGACTGTGTGCAGATTTGAGAGAGTTAAATAAAAGAGTGCCAGTATCCAGATGGCCACTGCCATTCATTGATCAGAGATTAGCTCAGGTACATGGTTCAAAAGTGTTCACCACATTAGATCTCACCTCTGGATATTGGTGTGTACCATTGGCAGAGGAGATAGAGAATTTATTTTCCTTTTCATTTGATAAGACTCAATACGCATGGGTTAGAACTCCATTCGGATACGTCAATAGTGGGAGTGAATTTGGCATATTTTTGAGGAAGGCTATGCCTGATGCAGCAGAAAGAGGAACCATAATTTATGTGGATGATGTCCTGATAAAAAATGAAAGCTTGAAAAGCCATTTTGGTGAAATAAGACATGTTCTTGGCCAATTGCAGAAAGCAGGTGCCAAAGTATCTTTACAAAAAGCACAATGGTGCAAGAAAAAGGTGAATTTTCAAGGCCATGAAGTGACTGAACATGGACTAAATCCACAAAAGAAGAAAATAGAGGCCATACAGAAACTAAAAGATCCTAAAAATGTGAAAGGGGTCAAATGTTTATTAGGAACGACAGGCTATAACAGAAAGTTCATTGAAAATTATGCTGAAATCACTCAAACATTGACTAAACTGCTTAAACTGAATACACCCTGGAAATGGGAAAAATGAGCAGTCTGAGGCAGTGGCTAAATTAAAGGAATGTCTTGTAAAGGCACCATGTTTAGCATATCCCATGAAGGACAGGGATTTCTTTATAGAAATAGGTTTCTCTGAACAGTGTATATCAGCAGTGTTATCACAAAAACATGATTTGAATCACAAAACCATTGCATATGCAAGTAAGGCATTTTCCCAAGTTGAAATTAAATTCAATGAATGATGTGAAAAGGCCCTATTAACCACTGCGTGGGCGCTACAACACTTCCGCCCCATTGTTCAGGGAGAAAAGGTGATTATTGAGACAAATCATCAACCTTTGCAATTTTTAGAGAGTAAAAAAATTAGGTCAGGTAATTTAGCGCAGTCCAGAATCACTTCATGGACGCTAGCATTACAGGGTTTTCCTGTAGAAGTGAGATATGGACAAAATAAAAAGAGCCCAATTGCTCAAGGTTTAGCAGATTTACATGACTGTGCAGCTGAACCAGTATCAAATGAAATAGAAGTGGAACCTAATTGGTAGGAATTTGAACAATCACCACATAAAGCTTTTGATAAAAAAAACATGAAAAGACTTGCCAACTGTATATGTTGATGGTTGTGCCTTTCACATTGAAAATGACAGTGATAAACAATTAGTGTCAGGAATAGGGAATGTCTGGTTGAAGTGTGAAGGTGTCCCGAGTATAGGGATGAGAATTGGTGCTAGGAGCAGCCAGGTAGCGGAATTGGCAGCCATTTATAAAGCAATTGCTACTGCAGTTGATAATAAATTCAGTAAAATTGTCCTGGTGACTGATTCTGATTACGCATGAAATAGCTTTGTGTACCTGGCTGGAAAGCGAGAGGCATGATTACATACAATAAAAAGCTACTTAAACATGGACAAATTATACAAGCCATAGACAAATTGGTGTCAGAAAATTATTTAACAATATACTGGAGGAAAATTTGTGGGCATTTGAAAACTCCAGGACAGGATAAGGAGGGAAATGATAAGGCAGATCACCTGGCTAAAATTGGGGCTGTGATGGGAGAATTGCTACCTATTGAACATTTACTGGGTGAAATACAAATTGATGCAGTAACACATTCTAAAGCACCAATGGAGACAGATCAACCAGTGGTACAGTGGAGTTATGATACACCAGACCAAGATCTGATTGAGGCACAAAAGAATGATCGAATTTTGGGAATCTATTATAATCATTTGGTAGATCCTGAACAAAACCCTTTAACAGAAAATGATTGTATGGGAAAAGAAGAGTTGAGGGTGCTATTAAAGAATAAAAAACGAATAAGACTACAAGAAGGACTCATGATTAGAGAGTCCATAACAGGACAAATACAGTGGTGGTACCCCTTTCATTCAGAGGGTTAATGCTACACCATGCACATTATGCTATAACTGCAGGCCACAGAGGCTCACAGAAAACAATGGAAATACTAAAAGATTATTCTTATTGGCCACATATGTCCCAAGATGTAGAATTATATACTATAGGATGTCTAGTATGTGCCCAATTTAAACCTGCTTCACCAATGCATAGAGCTCCATTAATGAAAAGAGGCCTAACTCTTCCCTGGTCAGATTTGCAAATAGACTATGTAGGGCCTTTAAACAGGTCGAGCAGGGGGAACCAGTATATTTTAAGTGTGGTATGTTTGATGTCGAAGTGGATTGAGTGTATTCCTGCACCAGATTGTAGTGCACAAACAGCAGCCACATTGCTGGTGAACCATGTGTTTTCAAGATTTGGGTTTCCACAAAGAATAGAATCAGACAGAGGAAGCCATTTTACAAGTGTTCTAATGAGTTAGGTATGGCAAATTTTGGGTGTGAAGAGAAAGCTACATATTGCATATCGGGCGGCTTCTTCAGGTGGAATTGAACGCAGCAATAGGTCTGTTGTGGACATTTTAAAGAAATTCATGGCAGAAGCAGGTTCCAGCTGGGATTTACGCTTACCTTTGGTTCTGATGGCAATCAGATCAACTCCTGCCAAAGCGACAGGTATTAGCCCTCATGAAGTTCTGATAGGTAGGAAAATGGTGTTACCACAACACCTGCTATACAGGACACATGAGCAAACACTTGTGAGCGCATCCACAGTTCATGAATACATTGATGAACTGAGGAAGCATTTACAACATGCATTTGCTTTTGTACAGAAAATTTAGAAAGAGCTGCTGACAGCGCAAAGTCATATTATGATAAAAAGACGTCAGTAAAAGAATATTGTGTGGGCGATCAGGTGTATAAATTTCATTTTGGAAAAGGTAAACAGAAAAATTCCAAATTTCTAGCAGCCTGGCAGGGCCATATCGAATTATAGATAAGGTCTCTGCTGTGGTCTATAAAATTTTGAAGACTGAAGGTGAAACAGCAACAGAGCAGTTTGTTCACGTAAATCAAATAAAACCATGTCACCCTAAACATGAGATTAAACAACTTGAGCGTGTAGAAGCAGATAAAGTCCCTTGAACATAAAAAGGTAAAGTGAATGGGTCTAGTCAATAGAAGTGGCAGAGAAGTTAAATAAAGATTATGATAATGGCACATCAACACTGTAATATATGTGAATATAAAATAAAATGGAAGCTAAACTGTATGCAATTGGTGTGAAAATGTATTAAATATTGAATTCTGTTTTATGTATGTTTGTTTTCTCTTTAACCTATGTTTAATTTCAGAAAGCAAGAGTAAAAAGGGCGAAATATCTTAAAAAACATGTTTTATTTTTGGTAAAAAGGTGAAGTTAGTATTGTGCTATGTACTTAATTTATTTCTTTTCTATTTGATTTAAAATATTAACATATTTGTACTTGGAGGACTCGGGTCCAGAGGCCACGGGAGATGATGGAGTCCTGGAGCCCACGTGGACGGATTCCGAAGAAGCCCCGGAAGGGAGCGAAGATCAAGGCTGCAAAGCGATCAGCATTGAAGATGACGCCGACAATATTGATAATTATGTTGATGTTTGGAGGGAACTTCAAAAATTCAGAAGCACAGGTTGTCATTGAACCTGGACCAGCATCTGGTATTGCTGTAGAAGAAGCACCAGGATTCATCATGAGAGATAGAAGGATGATTTTCCAGAACATTTATATACCATTGAATCCTGATATTTTGATAGAAAAACATTTTAACAATACTGGAATTAAAGCTGAACAGACTAAAGAGTGGCTGGAAATAAGAAAAGAGGACGCTAAGCAGTCAATAAGAGATATATTGATGCAATTGGAGAAAACATTTGTGAATTCAGCCGACATTAAGAAGAGGAGAGGAAAAAGAGGTGCAGTGATGCTTGCGATCTCATTGGTAATGTCTATAGTTGGAGCCATTATAGGTACCACAATATCAACAGCCAATGCCATTTCAGTAGGGACGCTGAGTACTAAAGCACAACAACTGAGTGTTGACCTACAAATAATACAAAAAAATTAGATGGGATTAGAGGGGGATTGGATGAACAAGTAAGGTTCATAAAGGAAACTGCGATCATATTGAATGAACAAGCGGATGTGATGCAACGGGCAACTAAGCTGATTATTAAGCATGACAGAACACTTAGTGAGATTTTGAATATAATATGTCCTGTTGATAGACTATTAATGAATGATATGAGAGAAGTTCAAACTGCAATTTCACAATTGATTCAAGGACATATACCATTGTACTTTGTTTCACAGGATATTATTCATCAAATGATAGAAAGGTTGACTAGGAGGGAGATTGATGTGATACAGGTAAAAATTGCATTTGAAATGGGTAATGCAATGCTATTATATGTGGACTTGGATAGGCTGGAAATTGGGTTCTTACTATGCATCCCATATGTACCTCCTGAACTTATTTATCAAACCAAGTGGGTACACAATGTGGGATTTTTGGCAAGAGGACACATTTATTAAGATTACGACTCCAGAAGTGGTGGCATTTCAGTCATGGGATCCTGAAGTTTACTTGATACCAAACTTGGAAACGTGTGACAAAATTATATGTGCCCATGTAAACCGTTTTTTCCTGATGCTACAGACGCTATTTGTGGTTTGAAATCTGACCCAAGTATATCAGAAGGATGTGAAGTGATCATTAGCAATATGGGGAGTGAAGAATTAGCACAGGCCAAAATGGTCAAAGGTAAATGGTTGATCAGCACCTGTTTAAAAAACCTGACAGTAGTACACTTAAATCATGGAACATACATGGTTAAATAGGTGAAATATAATGTCTTTTACTTACAGGTTCCAAAGGATACAGTTGTGTCGATTGGAGGATTAACATTGTTTCATGTAACGAATGACATTTGGGAAAGCCAAGTAGAAAATATTGAATTTTTTCAAAGGGATGCATTTCCAATAGACCCGGACCTAGAATTCTTATTGAATCATAAAGAGAAACACGTAGTGAAAATGAATCTAAGAAAGAACAACATTACGATTAGTAACCTGGGTATAATATAAGTGGAAAGATTTAATTGGGGAACCTGGGGGGAACGCTCTATAGTGGGTTTAGCTGTCCTGGTGCTAATAATGGGAGGATGGTTGATTGTTTTATCAGTAAAAATGAAGACGTTGCTCATGTTAGTGGCTACAACTGGGAGAGAAAGATATCCCAACACACATACATTTTAAAAAAGAAGAAAGGGAGCAAGTTGGATTTCTTCCAATTATGGCTTGGACCACTGCCAAAATTCTCAGAAAAAAGGAGGGGATATGCAGGATTATTTAGCGTGTTTTTGGAGTGCAGCACCACTGCATGAGATCAATGTATTGCTATAATGCGGTACAATCAATTGCACCATTTCTTTCTCCTGAAATGCCTCTGTTGCAGGAGACACATTAGAGGATTAATGAACTAATATAATTAACAGTACTAACATGATCTTAAATTATTAACATCATAATGTGTTCTCCAGTGCAAAATGAGGTGGAAAAAAACAGGCTCTGAAAGTCATTTAAACGTGCACTTGGATTCATTGTTTTTCTCTGTTCACTGTGTTAGCTGGATGCGAAATCTGCATGCCAGGAAATGAGTAGATACAGTTTCTAAACCGTATAAGCCAAGCCATTGTTAAAAGAGGAGGATAGATTATTGTGCATTTTCATTGGTGACACGTCAACTGAAGGGCTGTAACAGAGGTCTCTTGGTACATTTCGGGGAGGAAGAAAGGCAGAGGACATTTTACACAGCTCCGGGGAAGACCTAGCTGGAGTTTCTATGGGATTTCCTGATTGAGAGGTGCCGTCCCAGTCCATTGCTGACTTTTCCAGACTGAAGATTCCAGTCGATAAGCACTGGCTTGAGAGACCGCAGATCAGAACTGCATGTCCTCGCTGGGGTGCTTTGAAGGAAAGCCTTGAGTCATTTAAAGAAAGTGACCAGTCCGGGGAGTTCGCATGCTAAACAGCTACAACTCGCTGGTAATTATCTTGTCTGAAAGTGAGGGTGCGGTATGTGCATTACAGGCAGCGTAGCGATAGCTTTTCACTGTTTTCAAATGACACATTTTAATGTTGCCGGCTGAAGGCAAAACAAACAATGTAATTTTTTCTCTCTCTTGTACAAATATGAAATGAAATTTGTAGTGTTCTTGCATTTTGTCTTTCTCATGTTTTTATTTCAGAAGAGGATTGTCTCACAAATGGTATTGTATCATTGTAAAATGAAATTGTGATAACACAGTCTGCCTAAGAGTATTCTTGTTTCTGTTTCATTTGGTGTCTAAAAAAATATTATGCCATAGAGGAAATGATGCTTAAAGCGCCAAGTTTCTATGCAGATAAAGTAATGTAATGAGCAATTATAAATAGCTGTGAGCGTGGTTCCACTCAGTGTATATATGTGTGTGTGATTTCTGAGTGGAACATAATGAAATAGTTTGCTGGACATATATGAGTCAGCAGAAATAGAGGCCTCTGGAAATACTTTCACTAATGTAAATAAATTAGTGATTATACCACATGTTATTGTAAATACTTTATGGAAGCATAGCTCACTGGTGTAGATAAATCAGTGATAACAGCCATAAGTGGCATTCCATATGAAAATGTGGTGTTCTTGAATAATGTAGAAGCCTGAGGCCTCTAGAGATCACAAGAACAGTCTAAACAAAAGAAAGGGGTTTTGTATGTTGGGGCCACAAATAAAACAAAGAAATTATGCTCATCACTATACCACAACGAAATGCATACCAACTAAATGTATCTGTGTACTGAAATAATGCATATCCATTATATTACTATAATACCAAACCCAATCTGAATGCAAGGAGTGATTATTGCTGAATTACTTTATTTTTGGCGGTAAGAAAATACCGCTAGGCCCCAAATCTACACAAAATACCCTACAAGTTACTTCATGCTTCCCTTTCCTCCCTTGGCTGGCTCCCCCTTTCACTCCCAACTTAAATTTCACTTCCTCTGCTAGACTTTAAATCTCTCCATGGTCTTGCTCCCCCTTATCTCTCCTCCCTCCTCTCTTTCTACACTCCCTCCCACTCCCTTCGTGCTGCTGACCACTTCCTTCTCATCATCCCTCCATCCCCTTGTGCCTCCTCCTGCTTCTGTTCCTTCCAGCTCTTTGCACCCCTGCACTGGAACTCCTTACCTCTCTCTATCCAGTCTATGCATTCCTTCTCCTCAATCCGCACATCCCTTAAATCTCTCCTTCTCCATTCACTGCCATGAAACCCCTTCTCCTCCTGCTCCCCCTCCTTCCTTCCTCTCTCCCCTTGATCATCTCCTTCCTCTCTCCATCCTCCCCACTCTCATCCTTTTCCCCTTCCCTTCTCTCCCCCTTCTCTTCCATCCCCTCCCTCTCAGTTCTACTGCTAAGCTCCCCCCTCTTCCCTCCAGTTTAATTGCTCTTCTCACTGTTTTGTTGGCTGATTCATTATTGTAAGTTGCTTCCACTGTTATTGTTTTATGTATCATGTTGTTATGATGTTCAGCGTTTGGTGTAAAGCGCTATATAAACAAAAATAAATACAAATAAATACAAATTCAAATAGCCCTATGTCATGTGGGCCTGTGGCACTTGGAACATGTCTTCCTCAAAGTATGCTGGTGAGGCTCTGATTGTCGCCACGAGAGGTAGCTGCACCTCTCGCCTTCGGATCATGACGTCACAAGGGATTGCAATTTCCATTACTTTCTCCCCGCCGTCTTCTGTGTCACAAAAATGTTCCTCATCGGTTAACTCTCGCAGGGCCTTATTGGTGTTGATGCACAGTACTGTTCTCCACTGGCATCCCTGCATGTCCATTGCTATCACTACTATTCACTGGGCTGATACCTTCACTGCGTGTATGTCCAGGGACACGATAGATCCCGGCACTATTTTGGGGTCTGCTATTGGGCGAAAAATTAACTCTGCAGCGACCCTCCATTTTTTATTTTTCAATTCTGGTACTACTTGCGCTAGTATTCTCAGCCCTTGTATGAACATGTCGGGATATCCGGGTATGCCTCGTGTCTGTGGGAAATTTGCCTGGGTGTATATCATTAACATGGTGCGAATCACGCATATGCCTGGTGTGGAGCACACTATTCCTCTCTCGGTGAACGAGATGGTCATGTTTAGTTTGTTGAGAAGGTCCTTTCCCAGCAGGTTGATCGGCGACTCCTCGTAATATAACATGGTGGCGTGTACAGTTGTCCTTCCCACCGTTATGTCTAACTCTTGAGTGTATGGAACCTCGACCACCGCCCCAGAGAACTCCTGCGTTTCCAAAGTCTGATTAGAAAGCGGGAACCTACCTTCTCTAAGGCATGATTTTTCCGCTCCCGAATTCACCATGAAAATGAATTGTTTGTTTCCTATCGCTGCCCCAACGAGTGGTTCCTCTGCTGCGTTACGGGTCGTCGACAGTACTGGATACGCAAGTGCTCTCTGTGGGCTGTCCTATGCTGAATGCCATGGGAGTTCATTTACATCAAAAACATTTCCTGTTACCATTGCTGTTGCATTGTGGTTGCGCATGGGGGCAGTATTGCCGTGACACTGGGGGTGTGGAAGCGCATCTTGCTGGGGTAATGGGCGCTCACTCATGTAACTTGGATCGGCCTGGCTATCTCGTCTGTTTCCATCCGTTGGTAGCCCGTTGGGGCTTCCTGGGTGCGGGTGCCTGACCTGATGTTCATTTGGGTATGAATTATTGGGTCTGCTGCAATATTGTCTCATCTAATGACCTCACCTCCCACAATTCCAGCATTGCCCTTGCATTCCATCTCTGAATCCTCCTCTGTTACCTCGCCCCCCTCTAGTTGGCCACTGTGGTCCCTCATATTGATTTTCCCCTGACCACTGTTCCTGGCTGTTACCTGTCCAGTTTGCCACCATCTGCTTTGGCATCCCCAGCTGTCGTCTTCCTCCTCCCGATCCCTTCCTGCCGAGCCGGCGGTAGCTGCCGTACTGACCTTCAGAAGTTTGCTCTGCATTAACTTAGCCTCGCCTGCCAACCGCTTCTGAGCTATCGCCTTTTCCTTTCATTTGATCCTCTTGCAGTGGTGGACTATAATGCTTTGAATTTCAGGCCACCCCTTGGCTTCTATCCCAGCTATTTTATCAAGGGCCTTCTGCACTTCCTTTGGGAGCCCCATTTTTATAATGAAGTAAAACAGGGACGTTGATTGGTCCCAGGCCGTACCCGTTTCCGCTCTCTGCATGTCTTGCACCCGGAGAATGAAGGACATTGCATCTTCCTCATCATTCATTGTGCATTGCATCACTGACTGTAAGTCGGGAGTGTCTCGGAATGTTTCCCTCAACGCATCCCACACACACGCCCGTACTGTATTAAACAAGGCCCCATCATGGCGGTCACAATCTAATGTATTCATGGGAACCCCACCTTTGCCCAGACCCTGTTAATCTGGTCTCCCACTGCTGATACGAGCAGGCTTTTAACATCTCCCACTGCCAAGGGCAATCTGCCGTGTGTTTTTCAAAGGCATATATCCACATGCTGGCACCTTCGGATAGTGGGGGTAGCTGTTTGAGTAAGTTAGCCTTGTCAATTTGTGCCCATGGTATGTAGTTCGGTCTTCCCGCCCCTCTGTGTATTAGTGGCAGCTGCACATTTTCCCCCTTCTTAGTATTCACCTTTTTCCCTTTCTTTCCGATCACAGCCATACGCCCTGTTCCCAAACCTTCCCCTCCATTCTTCCATGGGAGACACCCCCTCCCCAATCAAGACCCCACCTGTGGCTAGTCCCATCCTTCTCCCCTCTTCCTCCTGCTTTTCTATGTTGCTCCAGTATTTTTCCTCTCGATCCTGCTCTACCGCTCCTTCTTCTATCTCCCGCTCACTGTCTGCTGTATGGATTTCTATGATTCGGGTAGAGGTGTCATTTTTCCGGAATAGTATCTCGCCTTTTTTCCACCCATTCCTTTTCAGCCCTTGCACTCGGATGGGGTGTCTCTTCCTGTTCTGCTCGGGGGGTAAGTGACCCCCCTTGCTCACCCATGGCCCTTAAACAAGACAACTCAGCTCGAGCCATCATCAACCGCAAACCTAGATCCTGTGTGAATTTGTTGATTTCGATTACAGGGTTACTTACCTGTCTGATTGTTCCTTGGCTCTCGTACGGGGGTGGCGCTTGCTGGACGGCTTAATTGCAGGAGGCGCTGTGGGCTCTGCTACATATTCGGGATCACTTTATCCTTCTGCAGGCACTGGCATCAACAATAAAGGATAGACACATGTGACCTCTACTACTTTCTTATCTTGTGTGGGTCGCCCTGTGCTGCCAGCTGTTGTCAGGGGAGATGCACTGTGTTTGCTACTCTTACCTGGGAACACTTCCTCAAATAAGCACCTCAGGTCCAATATCTCTCTCCTACTCTGCAACTGCTTTCCTTTGTACTTAATGAACAGGCAAGTGGCAACCATGTCCAACACCTCCTTGTCAAAGGACCCTCTAACAGGCCACACTTGGGGTAATCCTTCCCCTTTCAACTCCCCGACCCACTGCTCATGGTATTTATTAATCTTCTCTGTGTACCCTGGTACAGTTTTGCAGATATGGGCAAGGGGCGTTTCTGCACCCATTGTATTTTTGCTCTCAATACGCCTTACCTGACGCTTCTGTTGTAAACCTGTTGTTTGCTGCTAATCTAACCAATTTAACACACGTTATACTCCTTCCCAATCAGGATTGAATATTCACTTACTTTTCAATATCTTAAGACCACATTGTCATGCATGCAACTCTGTTCGTATACTGTCAAATTTGCTTCTCACTGTTATGCACAAAAATATTCTTTTCACACAATAGGCAGACGTTTAACAATTCACATAGACACGATAAAAAATAAACAACACAGATGATTTCCCACCGTCCCTAATACCCACTTCTACTTTGCCCAGTCCCCTTCCTTGTCTTCTCTGAGTTTTATCTCTCCCTCCACCTTACTCCAGTTCACCCACTTGAGAGAGAGAGGATAGATAAGATAAAAGTTGTAAAAAGTGTTTCTAAATACTGCTCCGAGTCTCCCCTTGGATCCCTACGTTATCTTCTTTTACCTCAATTTCTCATACCCATATATCCTGTACTAGTCAAAATAGCACTATGCAGCGCTGCCTTCCACCCCCCAAAGGAGATAGGATCCCTGTCAACCTCTTTTTACCTTATACTTCGTCACTGTCCTAATGGCCATATGTGATAGAATGAGAATAGTATGGAATATAGAGAAAACCCAGACTCCCAGAACCCTTTCTATTCCCTCTAGTTACAACCCTCCACACCCTTTTTGCTTTGCCAAAATGATGCTGTTTATCCCAAGACCTCCTAATCTCACTGCCACCCATGCCTTTAATATCACTCACACTTGATACTCATGTGTCCTTCTTGATCCGAGACCCTCTGGACCCGATCGGTCAGTGCGCCGCTCCTAGCTGACAGACCACACCCGGCTCCGGCGTGCGCACTTCTAGGTGTACCGGTTGCCGTTGGCGGGTAGCTCTTGAGGGAGCACGCTCTGGGTCAAAGCAGTGGGGTGTCTCATGCCAGAAGGACGGAAAAGCACGCTATCGCGGTTCGGGGTCACCAATGAAAGTGAGAGAGACCCCCGATGCTGCTCGCAAATCACTCAACAGAGTCAATAAAGGTACATCCCAGGGGGGAATAAGACCAAGACTAATTGAGAGTGTGATTAAAGGCTTTATCTAAATTAGGGCAAACAGAATCTACTCTGCTCATGCCGAAGGTGCTCTGCAGGAAACATGTTACAACTGATTTTTATACAGTCTTTGGGCCTCATTACGACCCAGGCGGTAAGTTACCGCCTGGACCGTGACTTTACCACCATGGCGTAAACTACGTTTACGCCATGGTGGTTGGCGGACTTACTGCCCCATTCCGACCTTGGCGGGGCGGTAAGTCCCCAATCCCCATTTACCCTTCCCCATTCCCATTTTTGCCCCATAGGGCATAATGGGAGTGGGGAAGGCGTTAATTACGCCACCGTAAATTACGGTGGCGTAATTAACTCCATGGTCCCTTAGCGCCATGGATTTTAACACCCGCTGAAAGCGGGTGTTAAGACCTCCATGGCGCTAAGGGACCTCGTAATTGGCGGTAAGGGGTCGGCGCAGCTAACGATGGCGTAAACCCCTTACCGCCAGGGTCGTAATGAGGCCCTTTGTCATCCAAGAGAGTGGTGGCCTAAGGGGCACAGAGTCAATTGGTATTGGACACTAAGAGTAGGCACCTATAGGTGCTATAGGGTCGGCGATGGCTGACTGGTCCGTGGGCACGTAGCAAGATGACATGATGCTTGGGGTCAGGAGTACAGCTCGGCTCATCAGTTTGGCATCCCATGTTGACTCTTTGACATCCTTAATTTGCAACATTTTACCCTTGTCACCACACATTCTCATCCATTCAGAACTCTGACATGTTCGTCCGGCGGCAAGGCCTGTATCTTAACATTTATGAAAACAGGGTTCTAAGGCAAGCTTATTTATTGCTGGTCATGAATTATTCGCCTCTATCAAAGGCATAACTTCCCTGTCCAAACTTATTCAGAATCTCCTGGGCAAGGAGTAGAGGTTAGCGGGTCAGTGTATGGTCAGGGGTGTCCATTCAGCATCGACAAGGGGAATTTCAGAATATAGAGCTAGAAGGACCGGGTTACAAAAGGTACATGTCATGATAAACATGCACTTCATTGGAGGGGGATCAGAGTCTGAATGTCCAAACATCACTAACTCTCTGTTGACACCAAGGTGATCTGGGGTGAGTTGAGACCCCCTTTGCAGTTTTGTACCACACTATACAGTGGCCTAAGGCCTTTCAGACTACGATCAACATACAACCTTTTAACATGCAGCTGGCTGTTTTCAATTTAAGTCGAATAAGATCGGAACATGCTGTTTTCTTTATACAGCTAAGCAATTTTACTACAAAAGAGAAATAGAGAATTTGTCGATAATTAGCCAAGTATGAAAACATTTCTTTAACTTGAGATGCACTTATTCATAGATGTGCAGGTTGTGGCTAAAGATTTATGAGAGTACCAGCTGGGAGGGACTAACTTCTGCATTATACTTATCCGGCATTATACATGCAGTTACATTCACCTTTGTCAAGAATGAGGTAGCATTGTGCGAGCACGTACAGATCTATATTTCGTTAACCATTGTAATATTGCAATTAGTGTTATGAGCATTTCCGAATTATAGGTCGACATATATTATGCTTTCAACATAGAAGGTTAGCATAGGAACTTCCAGTTACACACGTATATGTATTTACATTGTTTACTCATAGGCATTCTTAGCTTATCAGCAGGTTTTATATGTTTTTGCACAAGATGAGAAAGCATGCTTACTTTTATCCATGTCAAAGGAAAAATAGGTTCACTGGCTTAAGGATCTTTTTAGACTGTTGACTTTACCTTAGAGTGCACAGGGATTATATTTTTATGGCCATGGTCTGTGGGGTGCGGTGCAGGTTTATTGAGACAGATGGCCCTTGCTCTGGCCCTTGTTCTGGGTTGTATCAGTCAGTGAAGGGAGTCAGAAGGCAAGTGATACAGTGTGGATTTTGTTGCATTCCCGCAGCCAGCCTTCTCATGGAAACCAAGCAGGTGTGTGGATGGCAGAGGGGAGGAGGTGGGGGAAGAATCGCGCTGGCTGTATGCGCTCAATGGGGAAGGCTGCGGGCTGGAGTGAAACCTTAACAGCCATTTACTATTACAAAAATGGAGTCTGTAATTTACAAAATGGAGTCTTAATCACCCCAGATTTTGCTATGCAAGGGTGTGTGCGAGGGTATCACAGCACCCAGGGATAGTCCCGTACAAAAGGGTTCACGGTTCCTGAAGGTGTTCCCGCACGAGTACCCCGGGGCCGGGGCCCTGAGCAATATAGCCCTGGACAATGCACAAATGGCACAACAGCTGGTCCAGAGTCAAATTTACGAACGAGGTGATAAAGCTAACAAAACTCTGGCCTGGTTGGAGAAACGTGAACTGAGCCGAGGACAGGTGCAAGCTATCAGATCTCCGGAGGTAGTGTTGCTGATGGAAGACTCTGATATAGTCGAAACATTCGCTGCCTACTATAAGAAACTCTACACGTCACCCGCAGGATGTCCCACACTCGAGCCTATGTGCTATCTTGACCGGATTGAGATCCCGAAACTCTCAAAACAGCAAACAGACCTCCTGAACACTGAAATCATGGAGAATGAAATACAAGAGTCGCTCGCACAGCTCCAGCCTGGGAAAACCCCGGGCCCCAATGACTTCCCAACAGAGACCTGGAAGTGCCTAGGCGGTGCACTATCAACTCATATGCACCACAGGTTCTTACGTAGTAAAGAACAAGGAGCACTCCCCCCGGACCTCAGAAATGCACCTCCTAAGGGCACATTTCACTGATCAACAGAGAGGCCAAGGTTCTCGCCAGAGCACTTGCTAATAGACTACTAAAGGTGATTGAGACACTCGTCCACCCAGATCAATGTGGATTTATGCCTAACAAATCCACTTGCATGAACTTAGGTAGAATTCAACTTGCTCTGAGCAGAGCTGCCGAAATACCAGCACCACTGGCCCTCCTGGTGGTGAATTTTGAAAAGGCATTTGACTCTGTGGGATGGGATGCCTTATGGGCAATCATGGCCAAAATGAACCTGGGGCAAACATTCATATCATGGGTCAAACTCCTCTATGCACTCTCGGAGGCCACTGTGAGGGTGAACGGCAGGTCCTCTAAACCATTCCCTCTGGGTCGAGGTACTAGACAGGGGTGCCCTCTAACCCCACTTCTCTTCCTCCTCGCCATCGAACCACTAGCAATAGAGCTCAGATCAAACCAAAACTGGTCTGGAGTCGCCTGGCCTGGGGGAGGGGAGGACCGACTTTCGCTCTACGCGGATGACCTCCTTATTTACCTCAGCAACCCGAGTGCCTCATGCCCGACCGTCTCTCTTATCCTTAAGGAATACCAAAACTGTGCAGGCCTGAAGGTGAACAAGGCCAAAACCATTTACTTCCCGATCCAAGGAGGTGAATCTGCGATTCCAGAACCTTGCCCCTACCATGTCTGCATCAGGGAATTTAAATACCTGGGCATACGGCTTGACCCAACACTAGAGGGGTTCCTCCAACTCAACCTTCAACCCGTATTAGAACGATTTAATAGAGATGTCGCCCACTGGCAATCACTCCCCCTATCGCTAATGGGTAGGGCTGCGCTGTTCAAGATGATGACCCTCCCCAGACTCCTTTATGTTCTCCAAAACGCCCCGCTCACTATCCCCCAGGAAACTTTTGCATTCATTGATAGGAACCTCCGCACACTGCTATGGGGAGGGAAGCAACCCAGAATTGCCCTTAACACGCTCCGGAGATCGGTATGGGAAGGAGGCATCGGTCTACCTTGCATACGCATGTATTACCTAGCGGCGCAGGTAGGGGTGGTGAATGATTGGTTACACGCAGATCCCACACATCCGCATTGAAATGGAGACCATGTCCCCGTCCCCCCACTACAGGTCCTGTATGCCGCCAGCAATCAGCTCCCGACACTGCCAAAAATAACACACCATATCCGTCGCGCCTGACGAGACGTGCACAAACTGGTTGGCTGGAAAGGAAAGCCTACACTATCCCAACCCATATGGCATAATGCATACATCCCGGAAATAATGAAAATTGGCTCTTTTGAACACTGGAGCAAAATGGATAAATACACTAGCGCAGGCTGTGCAAGAGCAATTTGGCTTGACACCTATGGAGCAGTTTTGACATGCACAATTGGCCCACGCCATTCGCACCCAGTTCCCAGACATAACAACTATACCCTCCTGCTCTCCCATTGAGACCAATGTCCTCCCGCAACGAATCCCCTCTAGGGTCACGTCTACCCTCTATCAGGCCCTCAATTCTTTTGGGGCCACACAACTCGATAGTCTCAAGGAAAGGTGGGAGAGAGATTTGGGTGAACATGAACCAGAAGACTGGATAGATGCATAAATGTCCCCCAGAGAAATCCGGTATAGAAGCAAAACTTAGACTAATACAACTTAGAATCCTCCACCGCTCTTACTACTCTCGCACTGCTATGGCCAGGTGGGAGGGAACCGAAGATGGGACATGCATCAGATGCAAGAGTGAACCGGCCACCTTCTACCATATGATCTGGGACTGTTGGGTGCTGCAGGTCTTCTGGGGGGATTGCATCGAAACAATCTCTACGGTCCTGGCGACACCAATCCCTAGAGATCCTAAAATGACACTTCTGGACATCTGGGGAGAAGTGCACCAGACAAAGTATGAAAAAATGTTTTTGGCTGTCATGCTGGGGGCGGGCAAAAGGCTCATCACTGCCAACCGAGGTTCTGCAGACTCACTGCACCCGAACCACTGGAGTAACAAACTAAACAGATGTGCAACTTTGGAGCGCCGAATCTATAACGTGCGGGGCTACCCCCGTAAATTTGAAAAGATATGGGTAAATGGCTAGACGTTCAATGAAACCCACCCCTCCCCTTTCCCACCTGCCCCCCTCCCCCTCCTTCTTCCCCCCTTTTTTTTCCTCTCGCTCTTCCCCTCCACCCTTCCCTCAACTCGCAGAAGTAAGACACAACCAGTATTGCCAGCATGTATTTGTCTCAAAACCATCTCATGGCCCCTCTGCCCAGCATTGCCATCGCCGCTGTCGATATTGCCTTGCCTTTCTGATGAATGCCTATGCTTATTTTTATGTTATTGTTGTGCTGTTTAAATTCAATAAACAGAGTTATTAAAAAAAAGAAAAAAGCTGGCCATCACCTTCCTCATCATGTCCAGGATAGACTATGCCAACAGCCTATACCTCGGTATGCCGGACTATTTACTGAAGAAACTCCAACATCTACAGAAATCCGCTGCAGGACTGCTCCCAAAACTCCAACAAAGGGACCACATCATGCCAGCGCTAAAGATGCTACATTGGCTGCCAGTCAAAAAAACAAATCACCTTCAAAACCATGTGCATAACACACAGAGATATTCACTGGCAATGATCATAATTCATACAAAAGAAAATAACCAACTAGAACACTCTTACCATTATCTAATGTTATACTCTTAACATTATCTTGCCTAGCTGCTAAACTTTGGAACTCCCTCTCCAAAGAAATACAAACCATGAAGGACCATCTAAAATTCAGAAAACATATTAACAAAACATGTCTCTTCAACTCAGAATGGGACGAAAACAGTTAAATGTGATTTTACCGAAATAAAATTCAGAGTAGTGCGTTTTACCAAGATAAAACACACCGAAAAAATAACAATTTCTTTACTGTTTAAATTTGAGGGGATCCAGCCATAAACCCCCTGTTTTCCTATCCTTCTAACCCTATACCCACCCATGTGTATCCCTTACCCCACTACCATATATATATTTATTTAAAATGTACAGTATTTTTTACTTTGGAATAACTTACCACTCTGAATTTGTTTCGTTAAAATGACTCAATACCATAAAAACGAATGAACAACACCCACGCCCCATGAACCAGACACACAACTAAACAAGCCAGGGAGTAGGCCAAACCAGAGTGAAACACAGGAAAGTAGAGAGGCATCCAAATGAGAGGGAGGCTCAGGTGTACCAGTTTCTCATAGAAGGTCAAACCAGAAACAGGGGAGAGAGATGGGACCAACTTAAATGGACCACAGATAGGGGGTATTAGATTAAAAGAGAGAACAACATCACATACTGGGATCAGATGGAACACAGAGCACAGACAGTAGGTGGCCCAGGGGGCATGGGGATGGTGATTGTATCACACTGGGTTGCACAAGGGGTAAAGGAATGCAGGTAGCTATTAGTCGGAACACCGGGGGGTGGAGAGGGTGCCGCCACTAAACACTAAACAACCCTGTTGATGAACCACAACTCGACAAACAATGTAGGAGTGGTAATTATAGCAGATGACAATGTACAACAGGGGTAAGGACATAGGCAGCAGACAGTCAAAACAGTGGGGGCAGGTACTGCCACAATCCAACTATACTAAAAAACTCATACTCTGCGTACACCTCTAAAACTCTGAAATAAGCACAACCATACCTTTACAGCACAACAAACTTCATGCACTTCAGTACCCCACAACAACGAAACAAAACACAAATAGCATTGCACAACTCATCAAACAGTGTAAACTGAACTGAAGCTCCCAACAGCACATCACAGCTTTCCTTCTGTTTTCTCAAGCTCAGTCCTACTAACTTACACCCCTCTTGCTTTACAGATCTGCCAGAGCACCAAGGAACCATGCAGTGTAGACAGTGTGCGGTATAAAAACCTTTAAAATAATATAGTATAACATTAAATTAAGGGACATACCATGTAAATTACCCAAATCAATGCCTCCCCAATGAGTCAGAATGACCTCTGGCTGCCCCCTTCAGTCTCAGACTGAACAACTTGAGACCCCAACATTTCCCTCAATCCAAACTATTTAATTCTAAAATTAGTCAAAACCATGTCAATTTTAATATTTAGATTCTCACAAAAAGTCAGTATCCAAAAGAGCCAAATAGCTCCAAAAAGCCACACAGTTTTAGAACCAGCAATAATATCTGTTCTCCCTCTGAGTATGAATTTTTACTAATAGTGGGAGTGGGGTAAGCATGATGTGTTTCTTTTGGTGTTTGGAATTGGTTGGTGGTATTGTTGAAATTGTGCACTTGCCTGTGATAGGTTACAGTGAACATGTATCAGCCATTTTACCAGTTTGATTTCTACAGTCCTTTTTTGTGCCACTGATTTTTGTAAGTATCATAGGCACCACTGTATAGACCTTTGACAATCTGATTGCAGAACCCATACTGCGCAGAGGTTGCGTCTGGCTAATGTGAAGATCTGTGCATATGTTGGATTAGTTTAAGGTGAGTGATAGTACTTTTTTATATATTTGATGCTTTAGTTCTACTGAGGTTTATATACAGTATATTAAAAAAGTTTGTTTTTGAATTAGTAATGGTTATAAATTTAATTTTTAATGCACATTTATCTGGTTTACGCACGTTTTTTAGTGAGAGTGATGAAATAGCAGTCCATGGTAAGCTATGGTTCATTGTGACAGAGAATTGTTTGCATTTATACATTGTTTCTCATTATTTTTATGAAGGTTTCCCTTGATTACATACTGTTAATGGGGCTTTAGCAAGATATTTTTGTATTCCTTACTGTAATCGTTAAACATACACTGGTACTGCTGAATAATTACAGAAAATGTGGCATGAATAACTAGAAGTTATTGATTAGCAAATTAAAGGGATTGCAGTTGCAAAGACCAGGTTGTACATTGAGGTACATTGTATAGAAACACTGAGTATGCTTGCTTCAGTGAAAATAAAAACATGCTCACAGAGCAGTAGATATGTGATTTCTTTTAAAATTGTTTTACAACCACTTTTGGTGTTTGGTGGCAATCTGAAAATGTGTCTGCTTTAAAAGGAGATTTTATGCTGGTGTGTAAGTTGCTGTGTGGTTATCTGCATTACTTTTTCTTTCTTGTTGCTTTACTAAACCCAGTGCTTAAACTGTAATAAAAAATATGTGCCAGAGCTCAACATTTTTCTTTGGTAGCCAGTAGTGCTTTAAGACATTCCCTCAATTGGAAAAGAGCACCGTGGGCTGCACTGGTGCAAGGTAACCTTCCATAAAGGCAGACCCTAGCACGTTCCCAGAGGTAAGCCTCTCACTGACTCACCCGGACATTTCTTTCATATAGCTAGCAAAGTTAACTAATGTCAGGGTCATGCGCTCCCGCCTGTGCCACTCCTAGCGGCTGAACAATGACCGAGGCCATCAAACAAACCTTCTACCCTAGCCCACATTGTATTACCTCCCAGTCTTCCACAGTCCCCCTCTATCCAAGCGCAGCCCTGATCCACATAGTTCTAGTGATCTCGAGCCATCCAAGCGCTTCTTCTCCTCCAGCCCCTCACTCACATCTTAGTGTCACATCATCCCCACCCCATTCTTGATACCAGCACTTCCGTATTCACTCTTGGGCAGTGCCCAGAGATGGACGCATGCAGCTCACATCTCAGCCTACTGCATAATCCCCTCCTAATGGGCTGCCCTTCCCACAGCCAGGATCTAAACAATTCAACACCCTTCCTCCCAAATCTCAGCTGTAACAATGCATTGTGTAATCCGGAATCTACTGCACTGCAATGTGATTACCAGCACATGCTCCCAATCCACCAGCAACTTTCCGCCCCTGATATATACTGTTCCACATCTGACTATACTTTGCATGCAAAGGACCTTAGAGTATTAAACTCTGGATGGTCCCTCAAAAGCTGCCTCTAGGAAAGACTCTTCTTCTCACAAGAGGCATGTCTGTGCACCCTGGCAACAATGCAAAGTGGACTATTATAACCCAGGTATGCCCCCTGCATTTATAGTCATCAGTAGTGGATCCTCCACCCACTACCCTCCGCCTCCACTACTTAGCTGTTGCTCTTGGTATTAGCTTCCAAGCCAAATTACCCTCGACGAAGCAGGCCCTGCCTGCATCCTCAGCTAACTCAGCAGATGCCACCACCAAACACCCACTGACCATCTGAGCCTCCAGTATTCCACACACCCTGTCTGACTTCTCTACAGACTGCCGGTCCACAGACAAACTTGCTTGGAGGCAAACTGTTCCACACAGACAAAATACGTCACAAGGTCTGTGCTAGAACAGTGCAGCTGCTAACACTGCTGCCCAAACCTTTTCTCCCCATTGTAGGCAATAGCAGACTTGCCAGATTTATTTTTCACACCGCCCTCCATCCCCTACCTCTCACTTCATCATATTTCACAAACAAGGTCCCCTACATTCCTGCTTTCACTGTCCAAGCCGTCCAGGTGTCAGCACTTAACCTCGCCTTAATAAATGCTTGCTGTTTGGGAGATCCCGCCATTAAGGTCCACAACACCATAGGTGACCACCACCTTGAATCCTGACTCCACAGTTCCTCAGGCCCAATGCTATCCCTAGCCACCCTCCACCCCCAACTGCACCATCTTCAGAGTGTATGGGCCAGGATGTGGCGTTGCTCTTATTGCAAAATCCTCCCTTCATATCAAACCTATCCTGATTACACCCATCCTGGGCCAGGAAAAATTACTACTCAAACTATCCACTGACCCCTCAGTCTACCATCAACTTGCTCCTCCTGTACCACCTGTCTAACTCCAGTAGCCAACCAGACTTAGATATTCTTCTCCTGATCACCCCACTGATCAAACCCATGACCAAATGCACCCTTTTGGGTGATTTCTCTCTTTGGGTCAATGACCTGGCATACCTGAAAATTGATGCTCTCATGCAATCACTTGGAGACATGAACTTCCCCAACTGATCTCCTTCCCAGCCCATGCAAAGGGAACCCATTGGACTGAATCCTAGCTGCTTATGCCATCATTAACATTTCTTCAGTAAATACGGTACCCTGGTCTGATCATTCCCTCATTCAATACCAACTCTCTCTCGCCAAACCTGCCACCACAGCCTCCCCTCCCTTAAGGCCTGTACCGGTCCGCAACACACACAAACTGACAAATACAATTCTTAAGCCTTCTCTCTTTACTATGCTCACTACACTTTCCACATCCAGTACCATCAGCCTCCAACATCTAGCGCACCTCTCCCATCAATGCCTCCTCCATACTATGGACCAGCATTCCCTGATCAAATCTAAATTACCTAATGTACATAAACCCTCCAATATCTGGTTCTCAGAAGAACTTGGGACTTTAAAAAGGAATTAAAGAGCCCTCAAGCATCTCTGCAGGAGATACTCCACCCCATGTAACCATGAAACACCTTCCAAAGCAGCAACGTCTTATAAGAAAACTGTTGTGTTACACAGCACCAACTCATATGATACCAAAATCGCCAATGCTGGAGAACTACAAACAGCTCTTTGCTATCCTGAGAGAGCTGAAAATGTAACCCAAATGACTGCGCTGACCAAAGTTGGCAAGGCATGGGTCTCCCCACCCCCACCCTTCACCTTTGCCAAAGCCACCCAAGACAAGGTCCTAGAAACATTACTAGCCTTGAAAATCTCCAACTGTAAGGGCAACACCTGCCCATCACACTAAGTCCAACGCTGTGCACCTACTCAGACTCCCATCATTACCGACTCTGTGAACACCTCCTTCACAAGCAGTGAGGTCCCGACCAGCATAAAACCAGCTTGGATTACCCCAATCCTCAAGGAATCATCATTCTGTTAGACTACCCCCACCAACTAACACCCCATCACCACGGTCCCCTTCCTACTCAACATCCTAGACCAGCTAGCTTATCCCCAAGTACAAATGTATCTAGAACAGTACCACTTACGAGGATATGATATGATATGATATGATATGATAAGGCATTTGTAACGCGCCTATACACAAGTGTTTCAAGGCACGACGAGGCAGGGGGGGAACAAGGGGAGACAGACAACGATCTTACTAGGCCAGGTGTCATTCAGTTCGCGCAAGTGCAAGGGTAGAGGGGAAGAGAAAAGTGCATGGGGGAAAGGGAGAGGGGAAAGTGCAGTACAGGGTTATTAGCATACAGCATACAGGATAAATAACAAGGGCCATCTGGTGGCAAGTGCAAGGTAAGTGCAGACAAGTGCTGGGAAGGGGGGCTGTATGGATACAGACACAGTCCCGTAGTGCAGGGGTTGCCGTGGAGGCAGTGCAGTGGAGAGTGGCTGGGCCGAGAACGGTGAATGGCCCAGTTGCAGATTCAGTGCAGTTTCAGTAGTATTAGCAGGGGAGAGGGGGAGAGAAAGTGGAGGCAAAGAGGAATGTTTTGAGGTGCTTCCGGAACCGGAGGTGGTTCTCCTCAAGTTTCAGGGAGGCAGGAAGGCTGTTCCAGAGGGAGGCCCCTGCAGTGGAAAGAGATCTGCCCCCAACTCGTTGTTTGGAGAAGCGGCTGACCCTGAGGGAGTTGGAGGCGGATGAGCGAAGAGCTCGAGAAGGAAGATATTTAGGAAGAGAGAGTTGAAGGTATTTTGGCCCAAGGCCCCAGACGGCCTTGTGAACAATGCCGAGGGTTTTGAACTTGATCCTCGCAGTCACTGGGAGCCAGTGTAGTGATTACTGGAGAGATACAGTCCCTGGGCTTGAGGCCAAGGACAAGTCTTGCAGTCCTGTTCTGGATGAGTTGCAAAGGGCGGAGAGTAGAGGCGGGCAGATTTAGATAGAGGCTGTTACAGTAGTCCATCTTAGAGAGAACCAGGGCTCTAGAGACAGTGAGCTTCTGGGGGAAGGAGAGGAAAGGAAGGATACCTCTGAGGAGGTGTAGCTGGTAGTGTGACTTCTTAGATACGTCGGATATGTGAGGAGAGAAGGAGAGTGTGGAGTCGAAGAGGACCCCATGGTTTTTTGCCTTGCAGGTAGGAGCAGGAAGAGGGCCCAGAGAGGCCGGCCAGAGAGCAGCAGGGAAGGAGGGAGTGGGAGTGCCGATGAGTAGAATCTCAGTCTTACTGGCATTAAGGCAGTGGTCGTTGGCAGCACACCATTCCTGGATAGCAGAAGACAGTCAGAGATGAGGGAAGGAGAAGAGGAGGCCGAGGGTAGCCTGAAAATGAGCTGGGTATCATCCGCATAGCACTGAAAGTAGGGGCAGAGAGCGGCGATGTGGTGGGCGAGAAGTGCCAGATACTGGTTGAACAGCCAGGGAGAGAGGTTAGATCCCTGGGGGACACCACAGGTAGAGAAGAAGATGTCAGAGAGGAAAGACCCCAGTTGGACCTGGGAGGGTCGATTTGAGAGGAAAGAGGTCAGCCATGCCAGAGCCTGACCAGTGATACCGAGGTTATCACGGAGACGGTTGAGCAGGATGGTAGCCATACAGTCTGGCTTCCGCCAAAAACAAAGCACCGAAACAGCACTGCTTGATTTAGAAATACAGATGAACAATATCTGGGACTCAGGGAACCTCGCCATACTACTCTCTTTGGATCTTTATGCCGCGTTTCACCTCATGGATCATGACACACTCTCCCAACACCTCAGCTCCCACTTCCACTTCTCATCCAAGGGCACAACTTGGATTAAATCCTTCCTCAGTGACTGCACATCAAGTGTATTCATTTGAAAAGCAGCCGCAGACCCCATCATGATTCCCTTCAGCATCCCCTTAAGATCTTGTCTCTCACCCACCATCTACAACTCTTGGATCAGCTAGATTCCCTTGGAATCATCTACACAAAATGTGCAGATTATATAAAAATCCACTTTCAATGATGAGAAAACAGAGATGCTCATTATAGGTTTTCCACACCAACTGAGAAACCTTGATACAGCATTTTCTAACTTCTGCATTGATAGCTCTACCATAACGGTCCTCAAACATGTTAAAATTTTAAGTGTACACCTTGATGCAGAGATGACCATAACTAAATATGTCAGCGTGCAAGCATCAGCCCTGGTCTACATTTCCAAACTCATCTCCCTGAGCAGAAAATTGCTCTCCCCTAGCAATTGCCGTCAACTCGCTAGAGCTCTCATCATCAATACATGGGACTATTGCAATGTACACCTTATGGGCACTAATGCAACTAACTTGTCTGAAAATCAACTGCTACAGAACAAAGTTCTACGCCTTGCACTGGGCTTCCACAGATCAGATCACATCTCCGCGACCAGGCGAGCGGTTGCCTAGCTACCCATTAAAGTCTGTATCGACTTCAAAACTCTGATGATTGTACATTGCTGCATCCACAAAGAAGCCCCCAAATATCTGAACATCACAATTTCCACAAAACATTTTCACTCACTAAAATCAGGATCTATCACTGAGATATTTGTTCCTTTCCTACAGAAAGAACAAAGGAAGTAGCATTATCTTTTGAGTCACATCGCCCACCCATTGGAACTCTATGCCACATCATATCAGAAATTACAGTTTTACAGATCCTTAAAAAAAAATGGGTTGTTAAACAGATATGTCTAGAACTTTGTGTCTCCCTTCCCATTTACTTACTGAACAAATTTACTGTACCAACGCTGTGATACCCCTGGGTTTGGGTGTTTCATAAATGTAATAAATACATCAAACAAATAATAAAATAACCTTTCATCAAATCGAATGGTGGCAGCATGGACCTTTGCAGTGTTAAATCAGCCCTAGCCACGTTAACTTGAAATCCTGTCTGTTCGGTGTGGTAGCAGAACAAGATTCTTTATGACACACAGAACAGGGACCTTGTGGGCAGAAGCACTGCAAATTTCACTGATGCAACTACCAGACAAAGTATGTACCACAGTAATATACATTTTGTATATGCAGAACAGTAATTGTTTCTCAGTTTTTCACAAACACAAACAAATCACAAGTCAAAATTAGTTTCCTTAACAGTGTAGGTCACAATAGGCCTCAGTAGACCAATATTTTACCAAACAGATCAGGTACAGAATTGTATAGTGTAGGGCACATGTGTACAAAAAGTGCACATTAACATGGGCAGTACAAGTGATTATTTCCTTCACAAACATGTGACTATGGACTGCAGTATTGCAAGGTTCCCTTTCCCTCAAGTCGAAAAGAGCCCTGTCGGTTGCTCTGGTTTAAGGTAATCTTCCCTCAACACAGATTTTGTAAGCATGAGCAGTGAAAGTGTAAGCATTCATCATATAGAATAAATTGAATCAACAGTGGAATGTTCCATGAAATAGAATGGTTGCAGCATGGGGACAGCAGTGTGCAAACTACCCTACTGGCAAGAGGTGAATAAGGGGTTGAATTCAGTTTAGATTGTGAGTTTGGTGGAGTAGAAGAGAAAGATTATTTATCACATAAAGAACAGTGATGTCTGTGGGCAGCAGTTCTGCAACTTTCATGGACAAAACAAATATTGCACATTAACATGAGCAGTGCAAGTGAATGCTTCCCTCACAAATATGTCACTGTGGACTACAGTATTGTAAGGTATTGTAAGGTTGCCTCACAGAGAACAAGTCACTGTTTGCCTCTGCATTAAGTCATTTCCTCAATTGGAAAGCGCTGTTGCCTGCAGTGGTGCAAAGTAATCTTTCCTCAACACAGACTATGTAAACATGAGCTATGGAAGTTAAAGCATTTTTTTATTTTTTATTTTATTGGTTTCAATACAAACCTTTAAATTATTACAAGTCATTAAACACATCACATCATAATACATTCCATGTCTCATATTCCAACTTATCCTAACTCAGGGCCCAGTCCTTAAAGCATTTATTATATAGAATAGATAACATTGAATAGAATAGTTTGTTGCATGGGTGGCAGCAGTGTTATAACTGTCCTACTAGCAATAGGTGAACACGGGGTAGAAAACGTTTTAGACAGGAGTCCTGTGAGCTAGGTGGGGTAGCAGAGCAACATTATTTTTCACACACAGAATAGGGACATTGTAGGCAGAAGTACTGCAACTTCCATTGACACAACAACCAGACAAAGCTTTTAACACACACAAGCACATCACAGGTCAACATGAGCTTCCTTAATAGTGCAGATCACAATGGGCCTCAGTAGAAAAATATGTCCCCAACAGATTAGGTACAGGATTGGACATAGTCGTTCAAGTTTGTACAAATAGTGCACATCAACATGAGCAGTACAAGTGTAGTTTCCCTCACAAACATATCACCATGGACTGCTGTATTACAAGGTTCCATTGCACAGAACAGGTCACCGTCAGCCTCAGCATTAAGAAATTCCTTTACGTAGAAACGAGCCCTGTTTGCTGTTCTGGTGTGAGGCAACCTTTCCTCAACACAGACTCTGTAAGCATGAGCCATAAAAGTGTAAGCATTCCCCATACAGAATAGATTGAATCAGCAGTGTAAGCTTCCATGAAAAGTAATGTTTGCAGAATGGGCCTTAGCAGTGTTAAAACTGGCTTATTTTGAGGGAAAAAAAACTGGCTTATTTATTTATTTTGTTTGACATTTATATAGTGCACTGAACCATGACATGAGGCATCTGAGCACTTTAAGCTAACAAAGGTGGTCACAACAATTACAAAGTGCAGTGATGCCAGTACCGGCAAGAGTTGAAGAAAAGATTGAATACATTTTAGCTTGGAATCTTGTGAGTTTGGTGGTGTAGCAGAGCAAGATTCCGTATCACACACAGAACAGGGGAATTGTATGTAGCGGAACCGCAACCTTTATTGAAACAACAACCAGAAAAAGTATGTACCACAGTAACATAAGATTTGCATGTGCAGAATAACTACACTTCTCATTTTTTCACACACACAAACACATCACAGGTCAACATGAGCATCCTTAATAGCATAGGTCACAATAGGCCTCAGTAGAACAATATTTTCCCAAACAGAGCAGGTATAGAATCGGATACAAATAGTGCACATCAGGATGGACAGTACAAGCCAATGTTTCCCTCACAAGTATGTCTCTATGGACTACAGTATTGTAATGTTCCCTCGCACAGAATATGTCACCATTGGCCTCATCATTAAGACATTTCTTCAAGTGGAGAAGAGCCCTGTAGCCTGCAGTGGTATATGGTAATATTCCCTCAACGCAGACTCTGTAAGCATGAGCTATGGAAGTTCAAGAATCTATTGAATAGAATAGATTGAAGTAGCAGTGTAAGCTTCCTTCAAATAGAATGGTTGCAGCATGGACCTCAGTAGTGTATACCCCCTTCACATTCAATGCATATAATATTGGCCCTAGCAGTTAAAGCTCCACTATTAAAGAATATAGGAATGGCCTCAGTAGGGCAAGCTCCCCTTATGCAAAGAGACACAGAATGGTTTCCCAAGTGCAATTTACCCTACGAAAAACAGGCACAGCCCACATATAATAATTGCAGTACGAGCTTGGCTGTGCCTGCTACTCTCATATAGAATATGCCCGGTATGGACATCAGCAGTGCAATTTCACCCCACATTTAACAGATACAGTATGTGACTTGACAGTGCCTATTCCAGTTACATAATTTAGACATATCAGGGGCCTTTGCAGTCCATGCTCCACTCAAAGAGAACATTTATAGCGCTGCAAGCAGTGACCTTCCAAGCTCTTATTTTCTTAATGAATGCACGGTTCTCAGAATAACAGCCATATGCCTATAAACTAAGTGGTGTGACTGGATAATGGCATAAAAAGCACTGGCTATACTACTTAATTGTTTATATGCTGTGGCTTTGCTAACTTCTTGTTTCCTCTTACTTCAATGTACATGTAGTTGTGATGTTTATACATTTCACATGCTCTTTATTTTGGATTGATACTGTGACTGCATTTTGCCATCCTTTCTACCTCCACACAACCCACTCAGGTCCCATCCAGCTCTTCTACATACCTCTTCCATCAAGCTCCCCATCTTGTCTATGCCCACTTATCCTACCCTCACTGTATCTACTCCTACCCATCCACCTTACCGACACCCTTTCTACCCTCAACTGTCCATTCTATCCCACTCTCTGTCGCCCATCCACTGTTCCCCATCCTCCATATTCCCATGTACCCACTGTACCCCCTCTGTCTTTATTCCCACACAACCATCCTATGTGTACCCACTGTACCCTACACACTGTACTCCTATCCATCCTACCTCCTTCCTCTATACTTCTATCTATCCACTCATCCTATAACCCTATGTGTACATACACTGTCAGTATGCACACTAATGCTACTAACACCCTGTCTACTCCTGCATGTTTATATATCTCTGCTAAATGTACACCCTCTCTACCTAAACCATCCACTCTGCTACCTACTCTGTACACTCTATTTGCATTGTTTGTACCGCCTGCAGACACCCTAATAGAAGTTGTGTACTCCCGCCCACCTACAGTACTTCTATGTTCTGTACCTCCACTCACCCATGCATGAACTGTCTCTATTCATATCATCTCTAGCCCCTCTTACTGTACCCCATCCTATGTAACCTTGCTACCCTCTTTATTTATATTCTCTATACACTTGTCCATCCCCCAAGTGTGTAGAAAAGGTACGGAAGATGGGGGCAAAGTGAGTTGGGGTATAGATGATAGGATTAGAGACAGTACTGAACCCTGGGACCAGGGGCCCTTTCAGACAAGGTAGCAATACTTAGAGATGGTTGGGGATGCAGAAATTACTCATACACCAATAATCAGACCAACTCAGGAAGTTGGCAAAACACTGCACTGTTTTATTAACAATGATCTAAAACGGATTTGATAGGCTTAAAGGGAACAACTAGCTATATATTCCATATTGATGGGAATTGTGATTGGCCATATAAAATCAGGTGGACAACTAAGCACATCCAAAGAGCAAGTCATCATCTGTGTCATACTAATACACAACACCCTATTGGTTACACAAACTATAGAGCTCCATAACACTCTATAATTGGTTGGGATGCTTGTAACCTTATGGAATATTCCACTTGCTAGCAAAATGCAAGCTGGTTACCCCAGGTCCTGGGAGGTTCAGCCTGGTCAATCCTCCCCACCCAATTAGCCTTTATCCATCATCACTCCTGGGGTCTGCCATTCATTTAAGGCTTTGAACTCTTCCTTGTAGAGGCTCACTGTGCCCGAGAATAAAAGGGAGTATGACATGGTCTTATCTTCTGGTTTTGATGTAGCTCAATCCACATTCTATTGCCACCTCACCATGTGACTGGAGACCTTGTTTTCAAGCTCTTTTGTTGCATAAAATACTATTAAATGATGAACTCTTGGCACCTTCAGTGTTTTTACATTACCTCTCAACAGGAGTTTTCTTCTTTCTCACGTTCGTGTAGCTTCTTGACAGATAACCAGGCTGATGGTGGCTCCGAGTCTTGATGCTGGGCCAGCCAGCCTTTCTTGAATTCTCCTTCGCCATCAGCTGTTTTCAACTGCGCCATACTTCAAGCCCATTCCATTCACTGGGTTTAGGTTTGCTAATGTGCATTGCGGAACATCCAGATTCTATACATTCCTATGAATATACATTGGTGCATCGCCGCAATATATTTGCTAAGTAGCCATCCTCAGTATTGCTTCGTCTACTTGCGTTACAGCATCTGTACAATTGTAAAATAACTTTGCATTTTCGTCAGTGTTTCTTCGCACAGGCAATCTTCATTTCGATCCCGAAATGTTGCTTTTCTTTAATACCTCATCCTCAGATCCTATAGAATGTCTTTATTGTTTCTTCATTTGTGAGTTTTCTGGGTGTGTCAACTCTGCTTCATATGACATCACCAGTCTTCTTTCCCATTCATTTTCACACTTCTTACGGGACTTTTTCCAGAAGACCATTGTTTCTTCCTGAATGCATATAGGGTTTGTCAATGGATACCTTGTCTCAAAGATTCTCTGCAGTATAGGCATCCTCACTGGTACTGCCCATGTCGCAATTTCTGATTCCCAACATATAGGCAACATGGCGGTGAAGCTTCTGGTAGGGGTATTTGGCTCTTCCTCTAATGTACATGTATGGTGCATGGGTGAGTGGAGGTACAGAGATTAGGAATAAGGTAGGTGGGTAGGGGTACACAATGTTGATTAAGGTGTCTGCAGAGGCATAGAAATAATGCAAATAGATTGGATGAGTGCAATTCCTTATGCACTCACAGTACCCCTATACTGTGTATATCCATCCACTCACCCCATTTCAGGGCAGTAAAGTATTTCAATCTAGAACTATTGATGCCCATGTTTCATGGTGTCTACAAACTGCATGTGATGGCAATATACCCATGCCTGTTAGTGACAATGTGTTGAAAATGTCCAAATTAAAATAGGAGTTATGACAACTAAACTATTGAATGGAGGCACGCATATTTCAAATGAGTGTGCTAGCATGAAAAATGTGTGAATTCCATTAGTAGCTAGTAAGAAACAAAAGGTTTTTATGAGAAAACAAACACAAACTCATTTTTGTTCTAGACAGAGGGATACAGATATATTTAGAAAAATTGCCCACTCTCGAGTCTTTACAAATCTTTGGAGAAGTGTGAAATTACAATCTATGTATGCAGTGAAGCGTTTTCATGAAAAGAAGAAAGTAGAGGGAGTAATCATAGGAGCTTTTCATATCAAAAGAACATTGTTCATGTGTGTGTTGAACATGTTAATTAAGGTCACCATGTCATTGTACACACAGATACAAACAGTTGATGTACTTAAATGTGACAACTTTTGAGAAGTCTTAGGCAGAGAGTGGACAAACACTTCTCATACAGAAAGATTTTTGGGACCGTCTGCGATAAAAGCAAGTAAAGAAACTATGGTATGGATGTATAGTTCTTTGTGCAATTTCTTGTAAACTCGTAAAGAGATTTTTGCAAGTGTTGCACAAAAATGATAATGTTCAAAGACAAATCAAGATGTTGCAGGAAATAGATGACTCTGAAGTTCACAGGACTTCTGGGACACTCTCTAGCTTGTTGTGATAAAAGCATATTTAAGAGTCCAATTTCATCCTATACGGATGCTGGCTACACACCATAGCAAAATGAGATATCTTCTTGATAAAATATATCAGTGAAAAACAGCATAAATACAACACATGAGTGAAACTGTTGAATGTTTTAGTTTCTGCACTTCAAACGATTGACATGATTCATTTAAAATATTATGTATATGTGGATGAAACACTTACAGGAAGTGGAAATTATCCTATGCTTTCAAAATATCTCATTTTCAAAAGTTCAAAAGAGGTATTGCAATGTTTGAGTTGTCTTCAAGGGAAATATCTGACATTGTGTGTGTGTCTTGTTGACGTACTTTCAATATAGCACAGATACAACTAGTGTACATTGTATATGTTGGTTGGAAAGACCTCTGTCTGTATTATTTTGTAGAATAGGGATTTGACACAACTTTGACACAACTGAGGCAATATAGGTTTGTAGACACGACATTGGGTTTTGCAAAAGAAAATGCATTCCTTCTAGAAGTTTCATGAATGATATGGTAGTGCCTGATATGCATGATGTGCTTCAAACATTGAACATGTTTGCAGTTATTGCATTACAAACGGTGCATCATTTCCAAGTTATTGTTAGGCTGCAAACAAAGATGAAAAAATTGACGAAGAAATCATTAGTGCAATGTGTGAGAGGCAAAGCTGTATATTTGACTCATCATTTGCAAGAGAACTTCAACACTCTGCGAGTAAAACGTGACAATGCAGATTTTTTTGTTTTAGTAAAAGGTGTTGCCACAAAACATAAGCAAGTTTGGCAACAGCTTATAGACAGCAGAATTTTGAAAGAAGCTTTAGAGGTTCTTCTGAAGGGCACTGATTTGTACAAAGGCAGTCAGAGTGTAATAGATTTGGGTATGCTTGATGTTGAATCTACAAGCAAGATCAGTGAAGGTCGGTTCCTATTTCTATCTGTTGCAGAAGGGAATCATTTGTATGAACATTACACTATTAATTTTATACACTCACGTCGGAAAAGGAGGCAGATTGGATGATTGGAAGGTTCCAATGTCTTTTTCAGAATATTGTTGCACACAAAAGTATTCTGAAGATTCCTAATTCTGCACTAATATTGAATATTGTTTACACTTACTGCTTGAAAGAATTTTTGATATTATTGTATGCTGTAGCTCATACACTTCAGACAGGAACTAGATTTCAAAATGTTCCTGCATGTGAGAGTCTGTTACAGGCAAATTGAAAAAAATGCAATTTTAGAAGGAAACATTACCAATATCCTTGCGACAATGAGAGGAACTAAAGAATGCCAAAGTCAAACGTTGTGTCTGGGTTTGTGGCAAAGCATCATTCCTTATACAATTCCACACTGCTTCACCAATCACCACCACATTTTGCATAGTTACAAGTTAGGACAATCCTGACAATACTGGCTACAAGACATGTGGAGACCCCATCCCGTTCCCTGGATTTCAGCACGAGTCAAAATGAGTTTGTGGATTTGTGGCTTGGCGGAGCATTGTTGCCTATTCAATTCCACACTGTTTTACAAAACTGCATAATATTTTGCATAGTTATCTGATAGGACACTCCGGACAATACTGACTGTGTGATATTTGGACATCCCACCCCTTTCTCTGCATTTCAGCACATTCACACATGAGACGGTTGCCTAAATCAGTGAAATATCAATGTGGCTCTAGAATGCATGTTTTCCAATGCACCACAAGGAATTGCATCACTCCAGGGTGAGGCAACAGGTAGGCAGAGAGCAGAGAAGGTACCAGTATGCAGTAGCACTCTCACAAACATCTGCTCTGTGGTATGTCAGCCAGCCACATGCACTCATTCTAAGTGCAGTTTACTTCAGGATGCAAAGCACATCAAGTGATAAGTGAATCAGAACAACAACCTACAGGATCATTGATTTTTAACAATTGATGAGAGTGTTGTCATGTCTGTCTACAGAACCCAGTACATTTGCTAGTATGTAATGAAAAAAATGGCTCACTGCACACCGTGCAACATTTATTTTGGAGAAAAACATACCAGGCATGTGGGGATCCACATATACATATGCTGTTGTGGATTAAATATGTTTCTCAGTTTGTTAAATAAAGGGATGCAGTATGATGGAGTTCATACAAAAATATGTTACTTTTTCAATTTCTTGCTCACAGCATTAATGCTGATTTACGGAACAACGTGGAAAGGTTTCAAAAGCACTCATGTGGAAAGTACTGTCATAGAAATTATAAAAAGTAAAGACAAGCACTACACAGATTTGGCTTTCCTAGGCCTGTTACACCAGTTGTTTGAGTAAATAATCTAATGTCATCTGTTCAACACCAGTTTACAGGTAGCTCCACCAGGAATACAATTAAAACAGTTAAGGAATGCCAATTCATTAATTATTACACTCCTGTCATTGCTCAGCTTCTGAATGCAAATACTGATGTACAGTTTATTGCATATGATACAACAGGATGGATGGATGTAGCATTAATATACTATGGTTAGGTCTTGGCCCAACTACTGCAGGAAATCAGGTACTGAAGCCTTTGAGTGACATTCAGCAGTTAGCTGAAAGAGTACCTGATAGTACAGAGATACTTGATTGATACCTATTAAAGAAATAGATCTGCAGAGTTGGATGATCTTTGCTTGTATGAACTAGCAGAATGCTACTAATATTGAAACATTGTAGAAAAAAATAAAAATGTTTTTATCACCAACCTTCAAGACATTAAAGTGTAAGTTGAGCAAAGTGGCATTACATTGTATATTCTCTTTAACATCGAAAAAGATGTAGTGGTAGCCGTTTACAGGTGTTTAGAATGTTCTTTGTCAATCCTGGTGAAGTTTATTGTAAAATAGAATGTCTGTGAAATGTTTAAATGTTATAGTGTATGTTGTATGTTATTTATTTATTCATTTTAATTAGTATTAAGTGCTAAACGCATGTGGGCTTCAGAGTGCCTATGGATCAATGCTTTGAAATAAAGATTTTAAACCAGCAACTTGATTGATACCTATTATACAAATAGATCTGCAGAACTGGAGGTTCTTTGTTTATATGAAGTAGCAGAGTTTCACCCTTTCTTGGGTGGCACCATTTATTTTTTTATTGGTTTAATCTGGGGAGGGAATAGGGAGCCTCTCCATGTTGCCTCCCTACTTTGTCCCTTTTCTATTTGGAGGAAGCCACCCCTCGGGAGATTGGCTGTAGAAGTAGTGCAAATCTCTTGGGATGAAAAAAAGCAATTTCCCCCAAATAAATCTCAGTGGGTGAATAGCTTTCACCCCCATGGTGGAGGGCTGAAATGGCTGGTAATGGTCCACAGACTCACCAAGTCCCTTACCGCACTCTTGCATATCCTGGCAAAGTGTGGCGGGCTGTCACAAGCCATGTCAGATCCCCACTGCTGGGGTCAAAGCTAAAATCACAGATAGAAGAATGTTCTCTATTTAAACAGTACTATTATGGGGAAAAATCATCAGTAATCTTCTTTGTATATCTATTTAGAAATATATTGCATTGTCTAACGGCCATGGCTAGTGCCCGATTAATATGTATATTCTTTATATTCTAACATATTATGGGCCACTTGTCAGGTTTTCAAGTCTTATACACTCACCATAACGTGTTGGTATTTGTTAGGAACAATTTCTCTTTCAAGCAACTTCCCCTTCTTATTCTTAGTGATCGAAGTGGGCTGGTGCAATTGGGAGCGGTGATTGGTGTTCCTCTACTTTTTTTTACGTTTTACTTATTTTAAAACAAAACCATTCCGTAATGGTTTTGTTTTAAAATAGAAGTGTAGGAAGTAGTTGAAACTTGCACTTCCCTTCAAAAGCAGGCGCACTAGTTGGGGTGTTCTTCTTTCATGTGGAAGGGAGCATGGCAGGCCAGTAGGGAACATAGTATCCACAACTTTTTTCATGCACTGTGTCCATTGCATATTGTATTGACCCCAAAACCTTTGCTTTTGTTTTACACCTGGCCTTGACTTTTTAAACAGAAATAAAGCTTTAAGCTTCACTTTAATGGCACTTTGCTAATTTGTTATGGGGAAACTGACTAGTCCTTCAGACTATCAGTACTTGAAAAATATGTTTTTTTTTGTCCTCTGAATTGTTATCTGTTTGGTTAACGTTTCCATATTGAACAAAGCATCTTTCAATGTAGCGCAATGTGGAAACTTTTGTACCACCCTAGACACCACCCTAGACAGTGGGATGTTTGGTTACTTCTAAATGTGCCTAAAGACAATCTGGTGGAACCAGTTACATTTTTACCACTTCTGACGTATTTATTGTTAGCTCATTTGCGTTTAGAAATTTTAGATACTTACTGCTGCTAGTGTCCTAAGATGGCCGTGCCACAGCATTTTTCACTTGTTCTTTGGCCATTTGTTCTTTGGCCTTCTTCCTGCCTCCTCAGGTCAGAAAATGTCTTTTATGGTAACACATTTGCCCAGGAAAGCTGCTGTTTTCGCCTGGTAGTTCATGCCAACTGAGCCTGTGCTCAGGAAGGGGGCTGGGAGTGTCTGGTCATGGTACTGGAGCCAGTATGTCTATGGTGCATGAATGAGTCAGCCCCTTAGTGGTCCCTGATTGGACCACTGATGGTGTGCATGAGTGGTTCAGATCCTTTCTTTTAAAGGGATGAGTTTGATCACTCACCTTCATTTAGGCTACAGAGAGGAGTCCTGCAGCCATTCCAGCAGATCAGAAGAGGAGACAAGTATTCTGGGTGCTGTGCATATGATGGGGTGCCCAAGGACAAATCCAGAAGAAGCCTGGCAACTATTCTTGCTGCTGACCCCTTGAAGCCCTGCTGGACTACCTGATCTCAGAAGACCTTTGCTGGTGCTTTGACCCTTTGGACTGGTGGGACCAACCACTCTTGTAATTTGTGGGGGTTTTCGATTTTACTTGTAACTATAATGTCCCTTTAACTAAGTTTTTTACTGAGTTTGGTTTATACCAGACCCCCCTTAATTTGCTACAAGTTACTTATATTATCCACAACCCCAATGTTGCAGCTGTAGAGCTGTAGAGTCTGCAGACAGTACAAAAATGTGCGGACAGCATGTAGCATCAGCAAAACCCAGAAGCACAGGGGACAACAGAACATGTTGTACCCTTCAACCAACAAAAACATATACATAAAACAACAATAATTATATTTACTACACCCAAATATACCTTTTTGTACAATTCAACATTTCAAAATGTACGCATTTTATTTTCATTTAGCACACATATGTAATGCACCAAGCACAAACCATAACTGTACACCTCATATTATCAGTTTAGTACAACTCTTCATACAGACGTAGATACACCAGGAGCTCATTGCAAAACAGCCTCTCACCAAACAGTAAGTACACTGTATTTATTTTTTTATTATTATTATTCATTATATAAACATTTCTCATAAGCAAAAAGCACCATTTTCGATTTTGACAGAAATGGCAAACACACTTGAGTGGTTAGAAGAAAATGTCCCAAAGAAGAAATGAGCGATGATGACATCTTTAATGGTAAACAATACATATTTCAATATAAACAAATAATGTAATTTATACAGAGCTCAGTGACATAAGAATGTCTTATTTTCTTATAGTACATACTCTACTTGAAGAAACTGCACCACAAATTAATTATGGAGAATCCCAACAATCAGAAAGAGAATCCCAATCCCCAACTGTACACAATGAAATCATCCTCTTGTTATTAAAAATGTTGATTATCAATGTCCTTCGTGGACCTGCTCTATTGCCCCCTGGATTTCACCCCAATCAAATTCACAAAATATAGATGAAAGATGGTTTGATAATTCTTTTTTCCCTCCTTCCCCTGGTGACGAATTTCTTGAAATTGCGAATTCTGCCATTTATGTTTTCCATTCCGATATCCCATCCCTTTCAAACATTTGTTTTTTTATACTATAAATGTCTTCTATATTATTCTGTGATAAATTCCTTCTTTTAAAAAAAAAAAAAAAACCTCCAGATGGAGGGCCTAGACTGGGGAACAGGTGTGATGATGTGCAGGAGGATGACGATGACCAGGAAGATGAGGTAGAGGAAATTCCTACCTCCAGCACCCAGAGAGAGTCATGTGTGAGGCGGTTCTTTAAGACTTTAGGGGATCCCAAAGGCTTGGGATGCTGTGTTGAATGCATTTAGAATGGGGTCATAATCAGTCATGGACAACACAGGCAGTTCTCCTTTGGAACCACTTCTATGTGCCGCAGACTCGATCCAACCAGCCAGGTGCTCTGAGAAAGTCTGTTTCTTTCTCAGGGAGAAGTAGGTTATCTGTCTCTACCCCATCTTCCTCAACCGCTCCAGCTACAACACAGATATTTCATGTGGGGCACATGATCCCACTGACTACCTTGCAGGCCATACAGGAGGCACTCAATCCTTACCTTTTGAGTGTCACATTGAGTTGTATGTACTGCAACACACTGCTATACCGGGTGCAGCAGTTTTGGAGTGATCTTGAGACTGTCCACCTACCCTTCCTTATCTGTGGTTGGTACACCTTCCCTCGCCTTCTCTCCCCCACCTTACCTCCTCGAATCTCCTACAAACAAAACAAAATCCCCAAAAATATAAAAGCCAGACATAAAAAAAGGTTCCTTTTAACGTTAAAAGATAGAACAAAAAAAGTAAATCACTGGACCTTTAGCAGCCTGCATAGTTGATGGGCACTACATTAGTCTGCAGACCCTGGAAAATTCAAGGTACGGGATTAAAATCAATGAATTTATTTTCAGTCAAAAATGGTGGCTCTTAAAATATCCTTTTTGTTGAGGCTTTTATATACTCAGCTAACAAATGTTCGTCTGAACTTAATTATTTTTTCTAACTTTCACAAAAACTGCTTCTAATTTGTTTTTCTGTTTTTGCATTTCATTTACTACAACTACTAAAAAATACTTGTTCACAAAAACTGTTTCAATGCATTTTGGATATTCAAAAGAAAAATCTGATTTTCAAGATCAGTCAAATGCACTCCTTCACCTTGAAAAATATTCACAATATCAACCTTGATATTTTCATTGTGAAAATATGTAATTCCAACATCCTGCAAAAAAGCACATACAGAGTTGTTTTCATTGCGCCTTGCTTTCTCACTTTTGTGAACATTTCCACATTGGTCTTTGGGCTATTGAGCTATCCTAGAAAATACAATCTTCAAATGTTTTGCAAATGTATCCATCATGGCAAACTGTAAGGAAATTCCTGTGACATAGCCGAAACTGATGCCTCCAGAATGAACAACAATGATGCCAGGATGCTTCAAAGTAACCTTACTCTCGCAAAACGGAAGCAATCCTGCCCCTTCATTCTTCAAACTCCATACCAGGAAACTTCTAATGCTTGAAATGCAACATTCACAGGTAATCCGCACTGCTCACAGTACACCTTCAAAAAATGGATCCAACAATCTGCTGCCTCAAACCATAGAGATCTTCACTGCACACAACAAAGATAACTCTTGCTAACCAGTCTCCCTGTACACCACAAACCTAATTGGCTAATCCGCCAACTCCCCCACATCATAAATCAGCACATTCTCCTTGCCTCACCTCCACTTCTACACCTAAATTTCTAGTGACCCAGGAGAACCCTTGGGAGTTCGCCCACATCCAGTCTACCTCTTCTAGGAGTCCTACTAAATGTTAGATCCCTTGAGGCCCACACCATCGATATACATGATTGCATACTAGAAATCAAACTTGACTTCCTAATGCTCACCGAAACATGGCTTCATACTGCTTCAGGCCCACAGATCACACTAGCCGTCCCCCTCGAGTACACCCTCCTCAGAGCAGATCGCTTAGATTCCATAGGGGGTGGAGTGGCTATTATCCACAAAAGCTCATTACAATTTAGGGAATGTAAAACAGAATCACTTACTGGCTACGAAGTCCTGGCACTCAAGCTAGAAGTCAGTCCCAAGGTAACAATTAACTTCCTAATAGTCTACAGAGCACCAAATACTTCAAACAATCCAGAGATAGACTTACCTCTACTAATTACACCCCTCCGCAAACCTAAAACTAAGTACATTCTCCTAGGAGACCTTAATCTAGGTTACAATGACCTCATGGATAGCAAAGCAACAGCTTGCCACAATGCATTCTATGAGATGCAATTAACCCACATTGTAAATAACCCTACCCACTCCAAAGGCAGAATTCTTGACTGGATACTCACTCTGAACACCACGGTAACCATAGTAGATATACTCAAGATACAATGCACTGACCACTGTCTAATCAAATTTAACATAAACCTAGATACAGACCCAATAGCTAAAACGTATAGCCCAGCACCCATTCAGGTCAGAAATACACACAAACTCACCCCTGAGAACTTAAATCCGCTACTTAACGACCTGCTATATGCCAAACCACTAGACAGCACTAAGCATATCGGATCACTACCACCAATGTTTGAAATCTGGGATAGATGAAGTATCCCCTATCAAATCTAAACTACCCAAGCTGAAACGCAGCTCCCCTTGGTTAAACAATGAACACACAAAACTTAGAAGGGAAAAAAGAGCCCCAGAACATTTAGCCAGAAATAACCACTCCCCAGAACTCAACTCAAACTGCAACAATTATACATGCTGAGTATTCTCCCAAAAATCTGAATCATTCAACAAGCGTATCTCCAATGCTGCGTCCAACACAAAATAATTATTCCCTATTATTAGAATCCCCCATGTTACCCACCAGCCCCATTACGACTAGCAAAGACTGGTGTACCACCATTCAGGATGCACTACCTTCTAAAGTGATTACACTCCAAAGCAAACTAGCCTCCCCAAAAAAGCTCCTACAGCTTACAGCCAAACCATCCCACCCTTCAGGATCCAAAACAAGGACCGATGTACCCGAATTCCACTTTGCGCAAGTTACCTATGACCAAATACTTATAACAATATCATACCTTAAGCCCTCCAACTATAAAGGCGAAAGTTTTCCTGCCAAAAAACTGTGCCACCACACTAGCACCTATGATTACCAAATTTGTTAATGAGTCCTTTAATTCCATTGAAATACTAACATCCATCAAAGTAGCATGGGTCACACCCCTACTCAAAAAACCTTCACTAGACCCAGCAATCCCCACAAACTATAGGCCCATCACAACTGTGCCATTTCTCCCTAGAACAAAACAACTTGCTAGGGGATAGACAATCAGGATTCCGTCCCAGACACAGTACTGAGACGGCCCATCTAGACTTAAATAAACAGATGGACTCCATCAGGGACTCTGATAAATTATGCATTTTACTACTTCTAGACCTCTCTGTGGCCTCGATTTGGTTGAGCACGACAATTTATGCCAAACCCTATCCTCCAATTTTCACTTCTCCAAGAAAGCCACTACTTGGATAAAATCCTTCCTTTCGGAGCCGCGCCGCAAGAGTCACCTTAGGTGAAGAAGCAGCTGATCCCATTCCTGTGCCCTTGGGAGTACCACAAGTATCTTGTCTCTCCCTGACACTTTACAACGCCTACACTAAATTTCTCTTTGCAGCAATAGATGCCATGGGACTCATTTATACCAACTTGGCCGATGACACACATATGCTCATTCCCATCACAGGTAACCTCGAACAGTACACAGCCTGTATTAACAAAATCTACTCCCTCATCCAAAATTAGATGGCTAACAATAGTCTATGCCTCAACATAGAAAAAACTGAGTTCCTTATATTCTGCGCCCCAGCTAGACTCAGCAAACTCCACCCTGACTACACATCCATAGTGAAGATTGGCACACCCATCACTATATCTCACAAAGTCAAAACCCTAGGAGTGCACCTTTACTCCAACCTTACCATGAATAACCATATTAGTGCTCTTGCTTCATCCACGGCATACACAGCCAAATTAATTACTATAAGTATGCCTCTCCTCTCCACCGAAAATTACCTGACACTGGGTAGAGCCCTTATCCTAACAGAAATAGACCACTGTAACATTCTACTGCTAGGTACCTCAACATTTTTTTATACAAACTACAACTCCTCCAAAACAAAGTCCTCAGAGCAGCCCTGGGCATTAACAGAAGAGAGCATATCTCTCAACACAGAAGAGATGCCCACTGGCTTCCAATACAAGCAAGAATATTCCACAAAACTCTCACCATCACCCACAAATGCATCTCTGACACTGCCTCTGACACTGCCTCTATCTATCTGAGTTGAAGCATCTCTCGCAAAATCACAGCCAGTACACTCAGATCCAACATCAACACTCACCTCCACATCCCCCTCTTCACTACATCCAGAGCAGGCAACACTAATTTCCCCATAGCAGCTCTGCACATTTGGAACTCACTTCCTTCCTATCTCAGGAACAAAACATCCTTCCCTAAGTTCAAGAAACAACTAAAAACCTGACTGTTTAACAAATACTAACAGTGATAGAGGAACACAGCCTGTCCCCCATCCTATATAGTGCCTAATTCTGCATGTACCTTGCCTCTAGGTTTCAGGAACCCACTTGTCCTCCCCATACCCATGTTACTGACTAAGTTGCCAAAGCTTTATGTAAAATGTTCTAAGATTTCTAAGTTGTACGTAACTGCCTAAGATTCAAAAGATTTTGTAATTGCCTAAAATGACTAAGATGTACGTAACCTTCGCCGTGATACCTAAGGATTTGGGTGTGTACTCAAATGCAATAAATAAATAAATGTCTGCGTAGTTTGTGACTGACCGTGGTCACCTCAGTACCCTTACCATGCCAGTCATCCTTAAAAGACCTGGGTGGCACGAGCGATGTCTGCGGACTACCGCCCTGTCCACAGATGGCATGGAAAATTAAAGGGGATTCAGGAGGCTTACACTCAATGTAAATCATTTATTCTGCAATGGTGGTTCATAAAAGAGCCTTATGAGGGGGGTTTGTTCAGAAACACCTTTTTCTGCTTTTATGTACTATAGTAACACATGCTAAACGGTACTCATGTGTTTTTTATAACTTCTACAAAAACTGCTTCAAATGTTTTCTTTTTTTCTCATGTTTATATCCTACACCTACTAACAAATGCTTTACTTTACACTACACATCTTCCCTTTTAATTTGCTCACACAATCTTTTTCAATTCATTTTGAACATTCAACAGTAAATTCTGATTGCCAACATCAGTCAAATGTACTCCAACACTTTGAAAAGTATTTAATCCATCCAACTTGATATTTTCACTGTCAAAAGATTCCATTCCTAAAACATAGCAAAGCAAATACGCCTTTATTGACATGCTTCCTTCCATTTGTGGACAAAACAAGTTTGGACGTCTCCACATTTGTCTTTGATTAATTTTGTAAACAACAATCTTTGCAGCTGGAAACAGTTCCATTAGGCTATTCAACATATCCTTCATGGCAAACTGCAAAGATACTGCAATCACATAGCCTAAACAGTTGCCTCCACAATGCATAATAATAATAATATTTGGACGTTTAAAGTGAGCCATACTCTACCGGAATGGTAAAACATCACCCACTTTAACCCACAAACTGCATACAAGGAAACTTCCACTTCTTCCAATCAAATAGTTGCAGAGATGCCATGACATTCAGTGTAAACCCTTAATGAATGGATCCAAGAATCACCCACCATCCACAAACTCTGCTTTCTTAAAGTCATAGCCATAACCATCTTCAATGCACAAAACACACAATACACTTGCTACCCATTTTTCCTGTACATAACAACCACAAAAACTGTTTGGCTAACCGCCTGATGTTCATGGACATGTAAATGTTCGCAGCCCCCTTTCCATGTCAGGCATCCTTAAAGGACCGTGATGACACATCCGATGTCCGCGGACTACCGCAGTGCCCGCAGATGCTGTAGCACAGACCAGCCCGTCTACCTTTTTTTTAATTTTAATTGTATATGTTTTAGTTGTAGTACAACTTTTTCAAATAATACACATGCAATACATTCTCCATCTGTATACAAAACATAACAATATAACAATATAAATCCTTAAAAATATTTACAACATACTATCACAACGTTAATTTGCATTGGCTTCATAACACCAGAATCACTGCTACAAATGTGTAACATTACCAGCCTATACTATGTGGTCTGCAAATCTAATTTCCTTAAATATCTTACTACATCCAAATTCAATGATAGCCTAAGAGCACTACATATTATTGCCCACATATCATTCTGTGAATCATTTCTGAAGTCACAAGGATGTTTGTGAAAATATTGAATTTGCAAAGCTTCCAAGCTTACACATTCGACCTATATGTCCTTGAGAGATTCTCTCTGTTCCATTTTAAGACCAAATCTGCAAGAAGCAACTATATATTTATGTGAGTGTAATGCTAATAGTGACCTAGTTGGCCACAGATCAAATCTTAATCTCATGATGTCAGCTCTAAACCTCTGATCTGGAAATCTGATCAAATACTTAGGAACATCATTGATTTTTTTTTAATGCCAAATGTATCATTATTGAATACCTGGTGTTAATTCAGTCATGGGCCCACCATTTTGCCTTCGCTTTCTCAGGATTATGTATCAGCAGATCTAAAAATATCAGTTATATCAGCCATTTTCATTGTCTCACATCAAGCATTGCTCCAGGTAGCCAACCATTTCTTGATTTCCAGTCCAGATTCAATCGCTATTAGCAAAGATGTTTGGTATCTCTCTTTGGCTTTGCATTTAGCAAATAACGTAAGGGCGTTTCAGTTTACTATGGCTCAGAGTTTATAATAGGCCCAATTCATATTGTACCACTTGAATTGGGAAATATTTTCGGATTGGCAGTAATGCTTTCCATAAATAGCCCTATGATAAATTCCATTATGGGTGGGACTTAGGGAGCTTTGTTTGAGCACCATATGTTAATACTGGAACCACCTTACTTTTGTAAAATGTAATCACTGGCAAGTTTGAGTATTTTCCGTACTTCGCTTGGAGCAATTTTGCCTGAGACACCAGTGCTTAGTATGGCGCTGATCAGTGTAATAGGCTGCCTCATTTTTTGTATCACTAACTATTTGACCTAAATACTTATACACATGTGTTATCTGCATTCTGCAACCGCTAACCGTCCAGTTAAAAGCAAATTTCTGTTTTTTATTATGACATTATTGCCATTTCATTATGTTAGATATTGATTGCTAATTTGTTTGCTTTTGCATAATTGGTTAGATTTAAAAGTTGCCTCTGGAGGCAATCAGAGTATGATCGATAATAACCAGATCATCTGCGTGAAACAAATATGTTAGCGGATGTGTCCCAAGTCTAGGGGAAAAAGAGTGACAACAATGAAACATGTTGTTCACATCTTTAAAATAAAAATTGAATAGTGTGGCCGCAAATAAGCAGCCTTGCTTTAGCCCGTGGTTAGTGGGATTGACTTGGATAGTAGGCCTATGGCGTCAGTTTGATCTCGATTGACATGCCTGAATAGAATTGTTGCAATGTATGAATGATATAACTCGGGCATCCTGCCTCAGTCAGCTTTGCCCATAATAATTTGTGAGATATGTAGTTGAATGCGACTCTAAAATATATAAATGCTAATTATGGGGGTTGGTTAATGGTTTGGGCTTGTTTATTCAGAGTTTTCAGTATTATGAGGTTTAGAGGAGGGCCTAGGCCCACAACAAACCCTGATTGGTGTGGTTCAGTGAGTTTAGCAGATATCAACCACTTATTTAGGTCTTTGAGTATTGTCCTTGCATAAAGCTGGCCCGGGATATCCAGCAATTCTAGTGGGCGATAATTCGCAGGTGACTTCCTATCACTCCTCTTATATACGGGTATAATGATTAAACGTTTCCAAGTTAAAGGAATGCTACCCGTTGTTTTAATCCTGTTAAACACTGTTTATAAGATGCTGGACCATATCTCTGGGTTTGCCTTCATGACTGCATTAGAAAGCCCATCCAGACCTGGGGCTCGCAACATGCTCCGTTGTTTAATAACTTGTTTTATGTCCAGCTGATCATATTTACAAAGGCACTGCTCATCCTTCAAGGAAGTTATCAGCAGCATATGGTCTGTATCTGCATATGTAGCACTATAGTATGCTATCCAATCCTCCTCGGATACCAAATTTAACAGCACGGTCATACTGGAGGTTGGTGCACAGTTCAGCATTCTCCAAATGGAGCTACTGGACTTGGTCACAAGCGCAGATAAAATACTCTCATTGTCAGCCTGTGTCTTTGCAGATTTGTATTGCACGACAAAGTTCCTATATTTTGTATGCAAATTTACCAATTCCCTTCTAAATGGCTTAGGTGAGTTTGATTTTAATTTTCAAAGGTCCTTTTATATTTTTTTTTTGTTGCTTTTTCTATGGTCAAATCAAAAATGTGTTTATGCTTATTTTGCATACATAACCCTTTTTTCTGCTTTGGTTAAATTAACCGCATTTCGTGTGTATAATTAGACGTAGTGTCTGTCCCCATTTTATTTACATGCTTATTAATCTTATCGTGGAGACATTTAAGCATAGCCAGAGACCATCTAAGTCTAATATGTCCCTCTGTAATAGAGACATGTTGCTCATAGTATTGCAGGCTTTCCTATAAGCACTATTTCTAGTATGTTATGGTCGCTCAAGGATGTGGCTATGACTTTAAAGTTGGACACCTAGGGCTTTTAATATAAATAGATTGTGCTCCTTTATCAGACTTTCCCATCTTTTCACTTTAGACATTGCTTTCTTTCCCTTTTGTACAAAACATGATATGTTTAGGTCACCAGCAATTAAGACTGTGTAACTCTCTGTATCACATGTGATCGAGCCAGAAGTAGTGTTACATGGTTAAAAAAAGCATAGTCCTCCACTGCAGCTGGATTCCAGTATATATTCACAATAGCAAGATGGAGGATTGTCTCATCACGTACGTCCTGCAGTTCTAAATTGGCCAATTGCAGGCAGGGATGGGGAGAAGCCCACAGGGTAAGGTTAGCATTTAGGTCTTTTTTGGAGGCAAGTCCGGACAGAAGGAGCCCTTTTGCTTGCCTGATTGCAGGTATCTACACAAAATCCTAGTTTGGCCAAATCGGGTAGTCGCATAACTAGGTTTCCTGCAATATTATTATGTCATATGTCAACAAATGACGAGAGTCATTGCCGTCCAGAAGATGAGCAAACCCTCTTGTGTTCCACAACACAATCTTATACAGGAGAGGGTCAATATTTATATGGCTCTAATGCCTTATAAGATTTTTTTGATTATCATTCAGGGAATGTCTCAACCATGCCCAAGAGACCGGCTGGTTATATTGCACACTCTACTTAGGGTTCTTTGATTTTTAGAACATTCAGCTGTACTATTTTTGCCTACTCTTTTTCTGATCTGCTGTCTATGTTTGTTAGCTTCAAAGCTCATCGTCCTATTAGATGCACTAGTTCCATGGTCAGTTAGAGACACATTATGCAAAACTTTGGGTAGCTGAATTGAATTAGAAATTGACAATCTTATGCCCTTTTTATCGAATGCAGACCTTTCGTTCCAGATACATTTCCTGACAATTTGTGATGGCACTCTTATGTTCACTGTATCTAATTTACGAGTTTTTGTGAACTGAATGATTGTGATGTCACTAGATGTTACCTTTTTTAAATCATTTTCTATCTCCCTAAATACCATCAAAATTGTTGTTCTGTTGGGGTATCGTTCCCCTGTTTCTATATTCCATATATAATGTGATTTATTCTTGATCTTCAATTGTGTACCTTTTGGCAGAGAGGGGAGCATTGGAACAGATGTGTATTTTCGGGTTTGGAATAGGGACCATGGTAGGAGATGACATGTTAAGAGTCATGCAGGAAGGGACAACGAGAGTACTCATTCTGAGGTGTTCACATATAGCTTCATCTTCATCTTTGGCTATCTCCTACGTCAGTGTGATTGGGAACACCGGGCTACATGTACCGCTATTTTAGCTCTTTTTTGTTCCATTGTCAAGAAGCTACCTGACCGTCCTGTTGAGTCGCTGTTTGCCCACATTCACCAAGGTCAATACCCAGTACAATGGGCTCTATCTCTCCTCCCATGTCCGGTAGTGTCGATATAGAAAGGTTGAACCGTTCATACAGTCAATGATAGTGGCTGGTCCATCAGAATTATTGGTTGTGTTGTTTGAGGTGGTCCCTGGTTCCTTTCGTCTTTTTCTTTAGCAGGAACAATATTGGACTCAGGCATCACAACTTTTTCTTTAACGGGTGTCGAAAACACATTAATACATATTTGTGTGTGTCTCTTAGGTATTTTCCCATTCAATTTTTGATTTTATTTAGTTTAATTTCTCCAATTTTGCAATACTTTTGGCTCCATATTTGGACAGTTTTTACAATTCTTTTTCTTACGCTAAGGTTGAAAGACTCAAAGAGATCATCTATTGCGGCAACCGCAGGCTCCACGCCCAAATCATTACAGTTATTCACAATTAGTAACACTTCAGGAGTGGAACAATCGATTACTGTGTCAACATCAATACAAGCAAGTAATGATGAACCCCTTGTGGCCGCCAAACCATTGTCCTGCAGCTGGAATGATTCGTAGGCTAAGGCTGAATCAGCAACACCACAGGGGAACAATAGGTTTTGGCTCATTACAGATGGAATAATCATATCCAATTTCTTCTTTAAGGGCAACTGTTTGTAAACACCAGTTAGCAGATCAAGTTTAATTTCGATCTTTGTTAACAAGTGATGGATTACAGTTTCTTTCAATATCAGTCTTATATAACATGATTAATGTATATATGCTATTATTTATGGCACTAAGTATTGGCCCATTGTTTGCAGCTTGAGATTGTGTCAACCCAAATGAAGGGCGAGGAGTAGGATTTGCAAAGGATAGCTTTGTGTCCTGTGACATTTTAAGTGGCGAACCATGGGAGTCCGGTTATTATACAGGATCTGGGCAAGATTTAGACTTGGTACCATTGGATATTCACCTGGCTGAGTCTCTGGTATAACAGCCTCCGACATTGAGGAGTCATAAGCATGTACATCATGCTGAGGGGCTGCCATACCCAGAACTGAATATGGAGGAGTTCGACATGCCCTTTCGATTGCAGCACATTAAGGGTAATTGCAGACTCCCAGCTCTTTGTGAGCAGGTATGTGTTTATCACCAAGTGTACATGTATTAGATTCCTTTGACATAATTACCCTATTATCATGTGCAAAAAACTTCAGCACCCTCTCTGCTCTCTCAGCGAGTTGTGTTTTCACTATTATCAAATATAAAAAGGGTTCATTCGCATCAATCACTTCATGAACTTGCACTTCATGAATAGGCTGCCTTTTAGAATTAAACCTGCGACAACCTTCAACTCTTGAGCCTCAATTACGCTGGCCGCGGCCAGCACGTCAGTGAATTGTGCAACCAAATGCGCACCTGTGAATGATGGTGGAATATCAACTGAGCAGTCACGGTCCAGGCTCTGGGCGTTCTGAGTTTCATGGTTTCCATTCTCCATGTGCTTCTGGGAAACACTTGCAGGAACGTAAAAAGCTCTTATGTCCGTGACTAGCGATTTTCGAACGCGTTAGTTTCTTGAACCGGCCAAAACTTTCTCTGCGCCTAACTCATGTATGCTAACAGGAAGAGTAAAACTCAGTACAGGTTTCTCAGGTCAATAAATGCTTTTTGCAGAGGGTAATATTGTAGATATGCCTTTTTTAAGAGTAAAAAGCTCTGTTAACAGGTGTGTGCTTCCCGCTCGGTAAAGGCAGAATCAATCAGGAGGGAATAAGCAATCAGGAGACTGTCGGCTGCCAGCTTCTCAGCGGAGCAGCATTCCTGATGCACTCCCATGATGCACGCGTGCGTTGCTTTCAGGCACATGGATTTATGTAGCTTGCTGGGAAATGAATAGGCGGAGCTAGAGTAATCTACAAGAAAAGAGAAATAATTGTTGACAATTCCTGCAAAAAGACTCCAGAAGCTACTTAGTTGGTGTAGAGTCTTAGTTACCAAGTCAGCAAAAATACACATCGTCCTGCATTTAGTGAAGTCAAATCAGGCTACTGAGGTCAGGAGAATGAAGCAGCAAAGCAGAGTCCCTCCAGCCAAACAGCACTACTGATGCACTCCCATGATGCATGCGCACGTTGCACGTGGGCACGTGGATTTATGGAGCTTGCTGGGAAATGAATAGGCAGAGTTATAGTAATCAAGTCAGCAAAATACAATTCCTCCAGCATGTAGTGAAGTCAAATCAGGCTACTGAGGTCAGGAGAACGAAGCAGTGAATCAGAGTCCCTCCAGCAGACCAGCACTCCTGATGCACTCCCACGATGCGCCCTTTTTACTTTTATGTTTGTAACACTCTCTTATTGGCTGCTTTAAACAGTCACACATCAATCCACCAATCACAACCAAAAACACTGCACAAAAGCCTGTCATCGTAATCCAACGCTTCATAGTTACTCTTGAACTCTCAGAGTACATGTCTGCTGTTACTCACAGCCACCTGCATCAAAAACTACTGTGAAACTTACCAAGATTTCTATTTTCAGATTTAACAACATCTGCATCTAACAAGACATAGTACAGGTATGCTTATGTAATTTTTCAACACTTTTGCAAATGACACGGCCTGCAGCAACTGCCGTGTAGGTATGTTTTAGTTGCTAAACCCATAGGAAGACCACTTTTTGGATGGCTTATAACTTTGTTCCCTCCGGACGAATCCTCAGAAAGCTTTGCAAAAAAAGTGTATGTGCCGTTGTGAATGTATTTGCTAAGTTTGGTGAGGTTTCGTCAAAGAGGGGCAAAGATATAGGAGGGTGCCATTTTTTTTCTTCCATAGACTGAATGGAGAAAAACTTTGTTCACGTATACAGCCCAAACCGCTGGATGGATTTTCACCAAAGGCAGGAGCGGCGGCTTGGTTTTACCAGGCGTTAAGGACGGGACCCGTTAAGGGACTTTAGAGCTAATAACGGTACCACAATTTGCGCCGTCCCCCTTCCCATTGAGCCCTATGGGGGCTCAAATGGGAATGGGGAATGGCTTTCACAATGGGGACTTACCGGTACCGCAAAGGTTGGAATAGACTGGTAAGTCCCCATTGAACCAGGGCGGACTCAGTACCAGTATTGCAGGTAGTCATGGCATCTCCAAACTCAGAATGAGGTCCAATAACAATACATTTAAGTAGGCGTTCTTTATTTTAATATAACAAGTTAGCGTATAACTCAAAACTGTTCTAAACCTAACATAAGCACAACACAACCAATATTTAACACACAAATTAAAATAAAGTGTACTATGGGAGGCTATGGGCCTCATTCCGAATTTGGAGGTAAGTACCGGTCATTATCAGCATGGTGCCAATAGCGTGTCCGAGCTGGAAATAGACCGATAAAAGAGGCTATTACGACCTCGGGCACGAGATTTGCGCCATGCTGGTAATGCACCTAGCGCCATGCCGTAAAAGGCCCCCAAAAAGCCCTTACCTGCATCAAGCGCACCGTACATAACACTACCGCCATAGTGTAAAGTGGCAATAGCGGTGACCGTAAATAGCGGTGACCGTAATCAGCGATCAACTCTATTTATGGTCACCGTTAAATAGAGGAACCGGAAACAGCGTCATCGCACAGGAACGGGAAGGAGCATGGCGCCATCTTTAAAAACAAAATCCATTGCCATCCTCACCGCACAGGACCCAGAGCCATTTACTGATTATAGACATCGACCATCAACACCAGCATCATGCCGAAAGCACCAAAAAAGGGAGCTGCCTGCCTCAGGAAGGAACGCTTCAGCCCGGATTAGCTCCAGATGATGGTGGATACTCTCCACGAGCATTCAGCCACCGTTTTCAGTGGTGACATGCGGATGGTGGGCGGTAATTAAAATGAAAGAGATCTGGGCCATAGTATCACAGAAGGTGAGCGCCGTGAGCAACACCCCCTGCACCACCAAGGACTGCCGAAAACGGTGGGACGACCTGCGGCTGAGGGTGTGGAGCATCCTCTCGGCCAACAGAAGCCAGGCCCTGGAGACAGGAGCAGGGCCAGGTTCCCCCATGAAATTGGTGCCGTGGGAGGAGACATGTGTGGCCATGATAGGCCCTGAAGCCATTGAAGGGGTTGGCGACATGGAGTGCGGGGCAACGTCATCCGTCGATGGAGGTGAGTGTCCAAAGTCAATACTGCCAACGCATTTGTTATGAAAGTCACTGCCAAGGGCTGGGATAGGTGTCACGTCATGGTTGGCCAAACCTCCCCCCTTAAGATCATGCCGAAACAAGTGAGACCCAGGCTAATGCCAGGTGCAAGGCTGTAACCAAATGGCACATTCCAGACAAAGAGGCCCATTCTGTGAGGCACACAGGGCAGTTGATGTAAACAGTGTGCATGTGAGCCAGCACAGTACCCGGCCAACATGAGTGACCCAGACATATGCATGCATTTACCATCCAAGCATAGATCAATGTGCCACTCACCACCCAAATGGCGACAACCCACTAGAATCCCATTGTGATATTGTAGACATGTCCAAATGCTGACTCTCAAATCATCGCTCATGCCGTCTCTCTCTTCCACCCCCACAAGCAGCGAGCATTGCATCGAGGACCAGGCAAGCAACCGGTCCAGTACCTCCAGGGGCCAAGTCAGGGCCCGCCATCTACCTGCAAGCAGGAAGACACCACAAGCCACACCACCGGCTCCAGCAAGGCCCATGGAGTGTGCACAACCCCCACCCCTACCCCAGCCTGCACTGGCGCAGGACACATGCCCCACGCTGCACTCTGAGGAGTCCAGTGTGGCTGGGGAGAATGTAGCCACGGGCCCCATCGATGTTCCCGACAGCCCCTCATCTATATGTGGAGCAACTGAGGAGGACACTGAAGAGATTGTCCACACCCCTGATGCCCAAACCAACCCCCAGGTGTCATACAGTGACTCCGGTGAGAGTGATACACCAGGGCTCACAGGGTAAGGAGCTACACTGGAACATGCCAGTCCTGTATCCACTCCCCTTACCGAAGCACCGGAAAGACATGCAAGCCCAATTCCCAGCGGGCTAACCACATCTGCCACATCAGCCATTGATGCAGAGCGCTCTCAGCAGCTCACAGGCCTCATGAATTACTTCATCCGAGAAAATGGGGAGGCAAGGGAGGAATGGCGGAATGAATTTAGGGCACTGGGCAAGGTCATCACAGTCAGCACAAACCGGCTCTGCGAGGTCTTTGGCCGGATTGCAGATGCCCTGGAGGCAGCACCTCCTGCACGACAGCCCCAGAAGGAGGACACACCATCTCAATGCACCTCCACCCAGACCAGCCCGCTCCGTCGCTTACAACGTGCATTGTGCCGCTAGGACATGGCTCCCACTGGCTCTGGGAGCGCACAGTGACAATGCTGGCATACACATGTGGCCTATGTGGTCCTTATGGCACTGGTGTGGGGTTGTTGTGGGGGGAGTGGGAGGGGAGAGGGTGTGTTTGGGAGTTGTGGGGGGAGGGTAAGGGAGTGAGGGTGTGTTTGGGAGTTGTGGGGAGAGCCAGGGGGGTGAGGGTGTGTTTGGGAGTTGTGGAGGGAGGGGGAGCGGGGAGGGTGGTATAGGTTTTGTTTTTCACGTTTGAACCTACTAATTCAGTACACTGGTTGTTCATCAAAAAAACAACAGAGTGGACATTCATCATTGTGCTATACTGCCATTTAATGTTTCACAGTGCATAGTGTACATGTATCTCCACACCCAGTGCCCAATGTCCTGACATCCTCACACCCTCTGCTGACTTGTGTGTCAGAACTATTGTCCAATCAATGATTGCCACATGGTACGTCCCTCCTGTGCATCAGCACTGTGATGCTGTCCTGCCACTTATTCCTCCTCCTTTCCTTCACCATCATCAGGTGGTAGCAGCTCCATGTCAGGGGGCAGGGGTACGTTCCGACGGATTCACATATTGTGCAGCATTACACATGCCATGGTGAGCTTGGCCACCTTCTCATGGCTATAGATAAGTGCCCCACCCGACCGGCTGAGGCAACAAAATCATGCCCTCACCAGGCCAAAGGTCTGCTCAATCACCACACGTGTATGGGTATGGGAACGATTGTAGTCCTCCTCGTGCCTGTTATGTGGGTTTCACACAGGGGTCATGAGCCATGGCTTCAAGGGATAGCCACCATCACCTGTATGAGAGGGAATGAAGGTAAGTGTTTGTACATTCATGGCGAACAACTGTACTAGTCATACATGGCAGCAGGTAATTTCTGCCCATACACACATGTCCCTGGATGCATTGCCCCCATTTCTGTCCCCGTTGTGTGTCCTGTGCAATGGGATGATGGAGTGGGTAGCATCCTCAGGATGGGTTATGGTGTGCACTCACATCTTGTTGCACGTGCATCGTATATGCACGCAGCAGTGTTGGAGTGAAATCATTGATGTGTTGTGTTCTGTGAGATTCGGTAGTAGGGAGTGTTGGCTGTTGTCAGCAGCATATTCGTACCACGCTATGGCATCCCTCTTAGGCTCAGTTCAATGCACTCCCAGGGATGACTCTCTGGTGTGGTGATATGCTGGAGGCAGCGACATAGTGCATATGCAGTTCATGGTGCTAGATGCCCTTATGGTGTGTGAGGGCCGCCGGTGAGTGGTGCATGTGTTGTGGGATGTGGCCTGGTCACCTGTTAGTCATGTAGTGTTAGGTGTCAGCCTTAATTCATCACTGTGGGATTTGGTAGTCATGTGCCGTTTCACTGGCTCTGGGGCACAGTGTTCGGTGAGGTGCACATCGTGCACTTGCATAAACATTTCCACCCAGGTGGAGTATGCAGGCACCCACCTCACAATGCCGATCCACTGCCATGGCCCAGTCAAGCAACTCACCAAGCAGCCAGGCACGTCGTCCGGCATGTCACTCCATATAGCGTGGTAGCGTGGAGTTCTGCAGAACCAAAGAGTCATGAGTTGATCCTGGATATCGGGCACAGCAATGTGTGATGATCTTGCTCACATTGCATACCATCTGCATGTTGATGGAGTGGTATTGCTTGCTGTTACGATACGCCACCTCCATGGCATGCGGGACCGCCAACTCCACGTGGGTGCAGTCAAGGGTCCCCTATACAATTTGGCATTCCTGTCAGTGCATGGAACTGTATCGAATATCTCCTGGTGAGTCCGTGGTAGGGATATGTAGCCCCTTGTGTGCTTGAGGAGGGCATCCAGCACTTGGTTCAGTGTCTGGGAAAATAAGGGTTGTGATATGCTATGCATGTGCCCCACTGTGTGCTGGTAGGTGCCTGTGGCAAGGAAGTGGATCACAGACACTACCTTCAGTAGAGGGGGGATGGCGGTGTGTATTTCTATGAGGATCACTATGTCGTCATGTATCAGGTCCACTATGGTGGTGATGGGCCACAGTCAAGCCGGTACAGGGTGTGGATCTGCTCTGGTGTTAGGTTGAAGGGGGTGGCTCTGATGCGAGGGATTGGGGGCTGCCGGTGTGGTAACGGTGGCTGCACTGGTGTGGCATGCTAGACTCCTGTGTATCCTCTGTGGTGGGGGCTGTGGTTGTTATTGTTGCTGTTGTTGTTTTTGTTGCTGCCTTGCAAGCAGGGCCTCCAGCTCCAGTAATGCTACTACTATTGGCATCATCTTGGTTTGGGAGGGTGTGTGGTGTGTGGGTGTGCTCCTTTTGTGCTGTGCCAGACTCCATTGACTCCACCTGTGCTGATTGTGTTCACATGTGGCTCTTGGAAACACTGCTCAGGGTTCTTAACACCTTCTCAGAGATGCCAGTAATTACTCCATGCCGGTATGGTACTTTTCGGGCTTCAGGAGGCCATTATTTGCATGTCCGCATTACTTGGGATCAGCTCCAGTTTACGGCATGCCGCTAATATCGGCATGGTGTGTCGCATGCGCGACCCTAGACCTCTATTTACGGCATTGTACTTTACGGTGCCATAAATAGCGGTCTGGTTGGTCAGAATAGCCGGTAGCAGTAAGCAATGCCAGTAATCCATTACCGGCATCATTTTTCCCTTTCCTCCAACCTCAGAATGACCCCCTATGAGTTGCGTACAATTTGAGCGATGTGAATTAGGTATAGCTCCGAATGAGAAGGAGAACCACATCGAGAAAACGAAGAACAATCATAGCAATCATTCAGCTTGAACCCCGGGGAGATGTCATTGTAACGAAGTGTGCAAGATTACTGATCGAATACCGAGCACAGTGCACACGGACAACGTTTACACCACCATCAATTAATTATTATGCGTACAGCACTCTATCCTACTCATTTTTAATCCCAATAAAATGTTATGCAATCTTAAATTTACATAATTTCTGTAAATTCCATGGTTAGTTTGTTTCCATTTGCAACCGCTCTGTACGACGTATCACACACTTTCACACTCACTTGGCGGTACATGTCTGGTCTGAATATAGTTAAAGTTATCTTTTCTTTTTTTCTGTTTCCTACAATATATGTCCTTCGAGCAATTGATGCCTAGCATTGAAGGCAAAATTACAATAAGCCCTGTCCTATTCAAAGGCAGAGATGCTTAGGTTTCGATTTCGGGAAAGAATGCGCGAAAAAAAAGGCATTGTGGTGGGACACTGTTAGGATATTTTCATGTATTTCGCAATGTAACTAGTATTTGTAGATAGACCTTAGCATTAGCTACATGGATAGATGATCCTACCATACATATGGTGCAATGAATAGACAGTTGAGCAAAAAACAATTGTAGAATCACGCCCCCTATGTAATACTGTTATGTACAGTGTCTTACAAATCAACGGTGCATGTTTAGACACGGGGCCTCATTACACGGTAGGCGGTAGGGATTTAACGTTACCGGTAACGTAATACCGGCAATGTTAAATCCCCATGCCAATCACGACCTGGCTCACCGCTAAGTACGGTGCCACTAATAGCGGGAAGGCCGCGTGCGCGCGACCCTCCATCCCGTGAATAACGCCATGCCGCTAATAGCACACCATCTCAAGGCGAGCGGACATGGTAATAGCGGCATGGTAAAGGCCCCCAAACCCTTTACCGCCATGATGCTAATACTGGCATCGCGAACCACCCGTTAATAGAACTGAGCATTGTTCCCACCTGCCACAGGTGGACACAATCAGCACAGGTGGAGGCAATGGACACTGTGGCAGCTCAAAAGGAGCACACCACACCCCTTCCCACACCAAGATGGTTCCAATACTGGCAGCATTACATGACCTAGAGGACCTCATTGCAGTGCTGCTGCTACAACAACAGGCTGCACAAAGGAGACGCAGGAGGAGGAGGGCCAGACAGGCACAGCAAGCACCACCACGCCACCTATTCATACCACAGAGGCACCCACCAATTCCCAGGATCAGAGCCAGTCCATTCAACCTAACACCTGAGCAGATACACACCCTGTACCGTCTGGACTGGGACACCATCACCAGCATCGTGGACATGATACACAACAACATTGTTAGCCTCATAGACATCAGAACTGCCATCCCCCCTCTACTGAAGGTGGTGTCAGTGCTCCACTTCCTGGCCACAGGAACCTACCAGCATACAGTGGGGCAGATGCATGGCATCTCCCAACCAGTATTCTCACGCACACTGAACCAGGTACTCGATGCCCTCCTGAAGCATGCACCCGAACACATATCCATGCCACGGACTGCCCAGGAGATTGCAAACACCAAAGTTGGCTTCTATACACTGACAGGCATTCCAAGTTGCATTGGGGCCATCGACTGTACACATGTGGAATTGGTTTTACCACATCACAATGAATTAGTGTACCGAAACAGGAAGTAATTCCACTCAATCAATGTCCAAATGGTATGTGACGCAAACAATATAATCACACATTGCTGTGCCAGATTTCCCGGATCTACCCATGATTCCATGGTCCTGCGGAACTCAACTATCCCCCGCTACATGGAGCGACAAACGGCGCAACGTTTGTGGCTACTTGGCGAGTAGCAGGGCAAGCACATGGCAGTGTGATTGGGGGTAGAGAGATCCTCCAACTGGGTGTGCATTGGGGGTAGAGAGATCCTCCAACTGGGTGTGCATTGGGGGGTAGAGAGATCCTCCAACTGGGTTTGCATTGGGGGGGGGGTAGAGAGATCCTCCAACTGGGTGTGCATTGGCAGGGGTAGAGAGATCCTCCAACTGGGTGTGCATTGGGGGGTAGAGAGATCCTCCAACAAACTGGGTGTGCATTGGGGGGTAGAGAGATCCTCCAACTGGGTGTGCATGAGGGGGTAGAGAGATCCTCCAACTGGGTGTGCATTGGGGGGGGTAGAGAGATCCTCCAACTGGGTGTGCATTGGGGGGGTAGAGAGATCCTCCAACTGGGTGTGCATGGGGGGTAGAGAGATCCTCCAACTGGGTGTGGCCTGTAGTCCCTTGCACAAATGCACATACAGATGTACGCTAATGGGCATCTGTGAGGGCAGCAACGTACTTGGGATGAACGGACATGCAAGTATATGGCACACGACACAGCTGCCAATCCAAACCCATTGACATTAAAGATCAATCCTCATCCACATTGCACGACACTCCACGCCATGGAATGCACATATGTCATCCATGACATCAACATAGTCATGCAGCATTCCTACAGCATAACATCAACAATGCATTGTGCCCTTGGATGCATGCATTGGGACCCCCCCTAGCCATGGCAATGCACCACAAACACATGGCACCACTGAGGCGTTGTCTCTCAGCATGGCAAGATCAATGTCAGAAGCACTGTACACCACCAGTGTGGTACCAAATCTGCCTGGCCACAGGGACACCAATTACCTGGCCTCACCCAGGACATGGGAATTACTGTAGGAGGCATCAATGGGGCATGTCTACTTGCATGCTTGCGCTCACCTTTGCACAAAGCAGTCACACAGACCATATTCATTGATGCAGTTGAATGTGCACATGATTCTCAATGATAGGTCAAAGTATGTGACATGAACAGGCCACGCATGGCCATGAGAAGGTGGCAAAGATCACCACGGCATGTGTCATGCTGCACAATATGTGTATGAGACGGAATGTGCCACTGCCCCCTGAGGTTGAAATGGAGGCACCTGATGAGGATGATGATGGGGATGAGTATGGAGGTGAAGGGGATGCAGGTCATGCAAGAGGGGATGGCCAGGAGGGACGCGCTGTGAGACAGCATTTGATCAACCAATTGTTCTGAGTTACATGTAGTCATACTGTCACCTGTATATGGCTGGTGGGGCACTGGTGTCGGTTTGTTAGCTCACAATGGACCTTGGCGTCAATAAATTGATCATACACAATGAAGGAGTCCAGGCCTGTGTTTTGCTCAAACAACTGTGTATTAATGACCAGAAACAGAAAAATGTGCAAGTCCCCATCCATCCCGCCACCCTTACAACTGTCCCATCACACCCTTCCCCCCACACCCTACAACTGTCCCATCACACCTTTCCCCCAACCCCCCACAACTGTCCCATCACACCTTTCCCCCCACCCCCCACAACTGTCCCTCATAAATCTTCAACAATGCATGTGTTCTGGCATGCACAGAGGTCAATGGACGTTCACGCCCTATTGTTCATTACCAGGGCCAGCATTTGGGGGCTGGCTGGAGGTACGTCTGGTGGTGCGTGAAGACCGTCTCAGTGGACTCGTCTGCCGCGAACTGCAGGTTGAAGAGGTGGCAGACTGTCCTTGTGTAAATTGGAGCTCCATTGCATCTGCGATGCGTGTCAGCACCTCCCGAACGCGTGTTAGCTTGCCACACAGCCTGTCCGTGCAGGACTCCATCCCCTCCCTGGAGTGCCTGGATGTCTCAGCGAGGTCAGCCCTGAGACGGGCAACCTCCTCCACATGTTGACCTACAAGCACTGTTAGAGCCTGCTGGCGCTGGATGACGGTGGCCAGGTCAAGGGCAGTGGCGGCCTATGGTGGTGTGTCTGCTGCGCATCGGATGCCTGCCGGTCTGCAGATGCCGCCTCTGGAGGGCTACTGAAGGCCTCTAATGACTCGTCAGCAGTGATGTGTGAGCCAGGTGTGGGGGGGGATTGCTCTGGGGTTACAGCAGGGCTTGGGGTGAGCATGGGCAGATCTAGATACGTGGCTTATCCACGTCGGACAATGGGCCAATTGCTGCAGCCTCCCCTGCCGAACTGGCTGCAGCTGAGGGTGGACCCTCGGTGGCGGGGATATGGGGGGGGTGGACCTCTGGAGCCGGGGCAGTAGGGTGTTGCTTGGCACTGGCAGTGGCGCGCAGGTCTTGTTCTGGAGGCTGCAATCGGGGCCTTGGCCCTTTTCTCCTGGATGTCATTGGGGCATCCTCGCTGGGCTGTGGCCTTCACTTCTTTTGCACAGGGGGTGCTTGGGTAGCTCCCTCGCTGTCTGAATGCTACCCTGTCGGGGACAAGAAGGGGGATGTCATTGGTTATGGTCGCATTTACTCAATGCAGGCTACATCATGATTTCATTTGGGCCCATTTCAAAATCATTGTGGAGGATGCAGGTGTGGTGTCATTTCAGTGCCTCATCCATGCAGTGTTGTGTGTGGCACTTGGCTCTGTTGATGTATGCATGTGTGGGTGCTGGGCCAAACATGCAGTGATCCCGGGCTGACATTTGTGGGGACCTGTACATTCACATTGCATGCTTGCATCAGTGCACTTACCTCCATCAGATGTGTCTTGCACGCCGTGCTCCATCCTTCCGACACCCTCAATGCATTCTACCCCGATGAGGTGTGCACAAGTCTCTTCCCACTCCTTCAACTGATCCTGATCCTCCAGCAGTGGCAGTTTTGTGATTCTCGGACAGGATCATCCTGACCCGGAGTCTCAGGTCATCCCATCTTTTTCGGCAGTCGCGTACAGTGCGCGTGCTGCTGCCAACGGCACTCACTGTGGTTGACACTTCCTCCCAGATGGCTTTCTTCTTTAGGAGGGTCTCCCTCCGCATGTCATTAGCAAAGACCACTCCTGCATTGTCTGCTAATGTCTGAGTTAGCATGACTAACTCCTCAGTGGAGAACTTCTCCTTTCGCTGCCTGTCTGTGGATTTCTTTAGTGCCTTGGGCATGGTAAGGGTGTGACAATGGTTTCCAGGCAGCAGGGTAACACGTACAGGTCCAGGGGGCAGAGGATGGCAATGGATTGTGTTTTTAAAGATGGCTGCCGCGCTCTTTCCCGTTCCTGTGCGATGACGCTATTTCCAGTTCCGCTTTTTAGCGGTCACCGCTAATAACGGTCACCGCTTATTACCGGTCACTGCTAATAGCGGACACCGATATTTGCATGCTGCGTGAGGGCGGAGGTGCTATTTGCACCTTCGGGGAGGCCGGTAAGGGACTTTTTGGTCACTTTAGCGGCATGGCGGTAGGGTCATTACCGGCATGGCGCAATGCTCGTGTCCGCGTACTCGTAATGTTACGCTATTAGTGCCCTCTTGTGAGGGCGGCCACGTTAATTGCGCCATGCTGCTAATTTATGATTTTTGGCGCACAACGTGTAATGAGGCCCACTGTGTGTGACAGACTGTGTGTGTCAGATGGCTGGGCATACCTGGGTGGCAGGGCCATCTTAAACACTTTTGGGGCCCTGGGTATGGACATCTTTGGGGCCCCCCTCTACCAAACAAAAGGAATGACTTTAAAACGTTATTATAAATGGGACATGGTTTTCAAATAGTGTTTCCATTAGATATCAAAAGAGTAAAGCAGAGTTTAAAACTTTAAATAGTAGAGCAGACTTTAAAATATGCTTGCCCCATTCCTGCATCATCTGGTCGAGTCCATTCTGTCTCCAACCCGTTCTACTCAAATGGCCTACATAATAAGAAAGATCATGTAATGGGCTAAATGGGGGCAACTGTTATAGAAGACAGTACAGTTAGGTACGAGATATGGATGCATGCTGTGTTTGGGTTGTGGCCAACGGGGAGATTATTCAGTAGTTTACTGTATTATGATGTATTGTAGTTTACTGTATTATGATGTATTGGTTGAGGGCAGTTATTAGAGTCTTGGCTGCAGAGGCCATGCATCAAAGAGTTTGACCATTGGCTGGAAATACTATGGGAACTGAAGTGGATAGGGGCTCACGTGGCTGTGTTATGTTTGTGGTTTGTGGTAAGTGGGTAGATGTTTGCATGCATGGCTTTATTATGCTATAGTGGTTGTGGCCAGGGTCTAGAATATTGAGTGCTTGGCTGGATGCCATAGACTGTAGGCTATGCACTCAAGAGTGTAGGCCCTGGGTACAAGCACCACAGTTTAATATTCCTATGCATTCAACAGTGTGATACTGGTATATGGATTACAGAAATATGTGTACAGATTGCAATTTGGAGATTACAAAGAAGTATGATACCAATAATCTTATAATTCCTGTTTGTATTGTTGATGGCCCACACAGTTTTTGTGCATGGTATGTGGAAATGTAGGAGTAATAGTTGTTTTATTCTCTGTGATAAAAGAAAACATAACATGTAAGGGTAGGTACTTTGTTATGTTGTAGTTGATTGCATTGTGGACATGTGTATAATTCATGGACCCTCATAATTAGTACTTCATAAGTACCATGCTTTAAACAAGTGTACTGTGCAATGTGTGTAGCTCCTGTGTTTCTTCGCATAATCATTGGGTCTGTGTAAAAGAAAATTCATGCAGGATTTTTAAAAAAAATACATTCTTTTGTTGTTAGTGTCATGTGCACTAGTTACAGCAATGTTTAAGGTGCACTGTTGCAGTAGGAGGAATTGAAATGGTGTATGATTTGTCTTTTGGAAGTGGTGGTAGTATGGTTGCAGTTAAATACCAGTTTGCAACGGTTTATCTGTTTTCTCTTTTTAGCAGTATTTCATTATGCATTTGGTTGTTGTTTATGTTTTGTTAGTACTGTGGCATTGCAGAGTAATATTGGCCAATTGTGGGGGAAGCTAGATATCTGTTGCCGTATTCTGACTGTTGATAGTTTGGAAGTTGTAGCACTGTGCTTGCCGAAGGTTGTTTGGCAGTTTGAACGCTGCAAGTAAAATTGAAGTATTATGGCTGCAGTTAGATAGCAGTTGGTGTATTCTAACTGTTTACAGTTTCTAATTTTCGCAGTGTATGTTTTCCAGCACTTGCATTCTTGTTTCCACATTTACATTTTTCAATATTGTGAAGTGCCTTTAAGCACTATGGGTGTACTTAATAATACTTGCATATTTCTTGCATTGGTATGGCCTTTGTTAGACAGCTGTTGCCTTGATATACTTGTTGGTTGTTTCAGAGGTTATTGAGGACAGTTTGCAAAACCTCAGTACCTCTTTTGAACAAACAATATTAGTGTATCTTTTCTACACTGATTGTTTTTGTGACTGTAATCATTGGGTTATTGGGGAAAAATGGTGTAGTAGGGAAACTGATGTATTTGTTGGGTAGTTGCTTTATGCTGAGTTGTTCTAGTCCCACAAAGTAGAAGGTAATTTTTATGTGCAATTATATATGTACTGGTGGGTGTTGAGGAGTAGGTCATTCTAATGTTGTAGATCAGTGATTACATTTTGGTTTCAAAATTATTAAGTAGGCATTTGCAAGATTTGCTGGTAATCTCTGCTTTAGAGTAATGGAAGTGAGGGGGGCGTGGCTAAGCGCCGTAGAGGATGGCCGCCTGACCGCGCTGCTCCGCCTCATAAATATACCAACAAGGCATTAGGTATATATATATAAAAATAAAACTCACCTTTTCTTCAGCATTGCATCCCGCGACGTGGCAGGAAACAGAACCGGGTGATTTTCGCCACTCCGTGCAGCGGTGGGAGCCGCTCTGCCAGCCGCACAGCACACGGAACGAAGACTCCGTGACAGCGTGGGAGGTGCGCCGCCCCACATGAAGAGAAGCTCGGCGTCGCGCTTCACGTGACGCGCCGGACTGGGCCTAACAACACGGACGCCTAAGAAGACGCTGCCACCTGGTGGGCATATGTAAAAAAAAAAAAAAAAAAAAAAAAAAAAAAAAAGGAAACTTTAAAGCTAACAAAGGATTGCTGAGGACAGACGGACACTAAAAAGGAGGAACAAAGTAAAAAGAAATAAAAAGGTGAGGAGTGGAGGAGGAAGGGAATATAATAAGAGGAGAAGGAAATAAATGGAGGTGTACAATCTGTAAATTATCACAACAGAAATCTCTATATTCTGCCAAAATCACCTCAAAAGCCCTGAACTGTAAGCGCCAAGGTCTCCAATATTGTACCCCAACCCCCAATCTCCTCACCTCCATATCTATACAGGCAGACTCCTCTTCATACTAAATATTGCACTAAAGAATTGCTGCTGGACTCCTTTATTTTACCATTTATACTGGCAAGTCTTTTTCAAAAGTTTAAAGTTCTGTAGTATACGCCTTATTGTTCTTCTGTGTTTCCATTTTGGTCTCTTTACATAAGAGTAACATAGTACAAACAATATGGAGGTAATAATTGTATACTATAGGCCGTCATAGATCATACTCATAAAAAGGACTTGCTAAACGCCATCAAATCAACAAATCCATCTATCCTTTTATAACAAGAAGGCAACACAACTGAATGCAAACTTTCCACTGAGCTGACTTATTCAAACTCATCTACAATTCTATGCAGTAGTCAATGCTCTAATTAGAAGGTTTAGCTCACTATTTCCAATTATGGCAGCAAATAAAGCCAACCAAAAAAACACACCCTCTGCTAAGGACACCACCTCCTCCACAACAAGTCTGAAAAGATCCAAAAGTGAATCACCAACCCCACTAGGAATTTCAGATCCTGCCATTGAAGCCATCCTAGCGGAAATTAGGGCACTTAAACCCTTCATTGAAAATACCAACACTAAGTTGCAGCAACTAGATGAAAGATGGATGGGTGTTAATAACAGAGTGGATGAAGTAGAGAAAAGAGTTGGTGATCTTGAAGATATATCCCCTAAAGTAGCACAACTAGAAAAATCTGTTAAAGACCTCCAAAGGCATAACGAAGACTTGGAAAATCGCAGCAGGCGCAATAATCTACGCATTTCAGGTTTAACAGAAGGAGCTGAGGGGTCCGACCCTATTATCTTCCTACAAAAATTCTTACCAGCCATTCTACATTTGCCCATGGACACAAAACTCAACATACAACGGGCTCACAGAATAGGTCAACCCTCAGTTTCCTCCACATCTCGTCAGCTGCCTAGAACAATGATACTATACCTATTGGAATATTCGCAATTACAACTCATTGTTTCAACAGCAAGGGAACGTAAATCACTCATCTGGCATGGTAGTAAAATATATATCTCGCAGGATGTGGCCAGAAGCACAGCTCAGAGAAGAAAGGTTTTTCTATCCCTCCGCCCTGCTCTAAAACAATTAAATATCCGATATGGCTTATACCATCCATGCTCCTTTAAGATAACACATGAAGGTCGCACAGCTATATTTGATGATCCAGCTGATTTGAGATCTTTCATACAAACCCTAAAGTGTGATGGCATGGATACCTCCATTCCGCCGAGTACCTCAACATCAACTACAACCTGAAGTCTTGCTTTCAATTCTTGATAAAGGTGTTTTATTATATTGTATGTTTATACTAGCTATTACCTAATGCAGTTATAACCCAATTGCTCCAACAATATGGGGTGGATACCGTTCAGGTGTCCCTCTTCCACTGATGGTCGCTCTTTTCCTTTTGGCGACCCAGTTGGCGATACCTATCCCCGCCATCTCTTTTCTCCTGAATCCTTATCCTATGTCCTGTTTGATCTCTACAACCTTTTGTATTTCATTGCCTGAATTATCCCAAAATGGGATCAAACCCCTTTCTCCCCTTCCTGACCCTCAATGTTCCATCCTTTTGTATCACTGCCTGGGTATATATGTTTTTAACAACATTACTAAAGATCTGATTCTATTATCGTATCGCAGCCATATGTTGCATGTTTATCATTATATATCTGACTAAATGACCTTCAAGTGTATAACATGGAATATCAAAGGATGTAAAAATCCTATCAAAAGATGCAAAGTATTATCTCATTTAAACAAATATAAGCCAACGGTAGCTTGTCTACAAGAAACACACCTATCTAACAAAGAATCTATGAAACTCAAATCTCTTTGGGTTAAAGATGTTATTTCCAGTCCTGCAATCTCCAAGAAAAATGGAGTGGCTATACTAATTAGTAAAAAACAACCCTGCAAAATCCTCGATCAAGATGCAGATACAAATGGCAGATGGGTCTGGGTAAAACTTTTAATTGACTCTACACAAGTATCTATTCTTAACATATATGGTCCCACACTACCTGATCCCCCCTTCTGGACCGCAATCAAACAAATGATACTCAAAAATAACTTAATCAATCTGATAATGTGTGGAGATGTCAATCAAGTCCTTGATCCTTTTTTAGACCGAAAATCCAGCTGCATATTCATACCAAATAAATCTCATAAGTCTTTTACTCAATGCCTAGCGGAGACAGGATTAATTGACACCTGGAGAATATCCCACCCCACACAACTAGACTATACCTTCCATTCACTCCCACATAATACACTATCACGATTGGATTATATTTTCGCAACCAAAACCCTATCTGGATCCATTATTGACTCTAAAATCGCTAATATTATTATATCAGATCATGCACCGGTTATTACTTCTTTCTGCCTTGCTGAAACGAACAAAACTGCTACTAGATGGAAACTCAACAACTTCCTTCTAAATGATCCACAGTTTAATCAATCAGTTCAAGCCTTCATTCAACAATACTTTGCTAACAATCTTGATGGTGATACCTCGGTTGTCAATAATTGGGATGCATTCAAAGCCGCCATGAGAGGTCACATAATGGCCCTCTCCGGTAGGAACAAAAAACTTAGGAAAAAACATCTAGATGACCTTTACTCGAAACTCACCCTTGCAGAACAAAGCTATTATGCAGACACTAACTCAACAAACTTACGACAAGTAATCAAATTACGTTTTGAAATTAACAAAGAAATTACAGAACTTGCAGCAGGAACCATACTCAAATATAAAACAAAGATATACCAAACTTCAAACAAAGCGGGCAAAATGCTGGCTTCATATTTAAAATCTAAAAAAGAAAGAGTTCAAATATCACATATCAAAGACACTCAAGGTATATCTCATCACCGTCCTGACACTATACTAGAATGCTTCAGAAAATTTTATGCGGATTTATACACTCCAGAATGTCCTATTCCAAAAGATGAAATTGACTCCTTTTTTAAAAACATTAGTCGTACTTCATACCCTAGATCAGACCTTTCTCACCTTGATAGCGATATTACCTCCTCAGAGATCACTAAAGCCATCCACAGCCTGGGCAAAGGCAAGGCACCCGGTCCAGATGGACTATCAATTGAATTCTACATCAATTTATCCCATATATTGACACCAAAACTCAAAACACTTTTTTCATACTTTAAATCGCAAAAATCCACCTCTGGATCATTTTCAGAAGCTCTACTTATCATTTTCCCTAAGCCGGACAAAGACCCTTCCCTCCCCAGTAACTACCGACCCATTTCTCTTATCAACATAGAAAGCAAAATTTTCGCTAAAATACTTGCTAATAGAATCGAATCTTCCCTCCCAAATTTGATTAAAGCAGATCAAACAGGTTATGTAAAAGGACGTAATATATCCTCAAATTCTAGACTCCTACTGAATGCCATTAGTCTAGTAGCTAAGAACAAAAAAGACAGACAAGGATACGCTGCCATCGCTTTGGACGCGGAAAAAGCTTTCGACCGTGTAGACTGGAATTTCATGTTCCAATCCTTACGCTGGCATGGATTTGGTGAGAAATTTATCTCACTGGTAAAACTTCTATATTCAGCCCCCAAATCCGCTATATATTTAAATGGACAAACCTCTTCATTCTTCACCTTACTCAGAGGCACACGGCAAGGTTGCCCCTTCTCACCGCTATTATATATTCTCTCACTTGAACCGTTGCTGGAATTAATAAGATTAAACAAAAATATCCCAGGAATTCAAGTAGGCACCTCAATAACCAAAATTGCTGCTTATGCCGACGATATTCTTATCCTAATCAAAAACCCTAAATTCCATATACCTAACCTCTTAGACACTCTATCTAAGTTTGGTCATGTATCAGGATATAAACTCAACAGACAAAAATCAGAAATTATGCCATTAAATCCCTATTGTCTCAAGCATGACATTGAATCTTTTGGCCTCAAATGGTGTAGTGGATCCATCAAATATTTAGGACTTCGTTTTGCCCCCACAATTCAAGAAACCATCAAACTCAATACTAAAACACTATTGGACACCCTGAAAGACCTTACATCCAAATGGTCCCCTCTTTACCTTTCCTGGTGGGGGCGGTTGGATACTATCAAAATGATGCTGTCCCCTATTGTACTTTACTATCTTCAGCTCCTTTCTGTTCCACTATCCCTTTCCTTTTTCAAATCTATATATTCCATACTACTAAATTTTCTTTGGGGAATAGGAAAAAGCAGAAGAATTGCGCTAACTAAACTCAAAGCACCTTATGAAATGGGTGGTGTTAAATTCCCTGACTTTAAGCTATACCACTCTGCATTTCTCATAAAACAATCTCGCCAATGGTTCACAGATCCTGAATCTGCAGATATCCCTATATGGTGTACAATAGAGAAACATATAGTTCATCCACACGATATTACTGACCATATATACATATTTAAGTATTCTCCTAAAAACATTTCGGAACCTATTAAAGCATCCGTTTCAGCGCTACAATCCTTTCTCTTCCCCCATACCAAAAATCCCAATAAACATCTATCCCCGTTACTATGGCATAATAAAAATATTGTCATAAATAAAAAGATCCTCAATCGTAAAGCATGGATTGGAAAGGGAATTAGATTCATCCAACACATTATAGATGGTCCTTCTATTCTCTCCTTCCAACAATTCTCTACCTTATTCACCATACCCAAGACTGACTTTCAGTTTTACAACAAGTTAATCAACTCCTGCCTTGATGCACTAGATCATTTCTCCTATGAGATTCTGTCCCCAGACGCCTTTAGACTACTACAGCTAACTATGACAGGTGAAGTTAGAGCCTCAAAAATATATAATATGCTAACCTCAACATTTAATATTTGTCCTATTCGTCTCAAATGGGAATTTGACTTAGGATATAAGTTTGAGGACCACATATGGCTCCGCTTGTTTTCTAAAATCAAACAAGTATCAGTCTCAGCTAATATTACACAACACTACTATTTCTTTATACATAGAGCATTCATTACTCCGGATAAATTAGCAAAGACTAACCCGAACTACGACGCTAAATGTTGGTCATGTGGCCTTTCTCCTGCCTCTTATATGCATATGTTCTTTGAATGTTCATATATTGTCAAATTTTGGTACGATATCTGGAAATGTATTCAGCGCATCTTCTCTGTATATGTTCCATTTTCTCCTTTAAGTATATTCTTAGGAAGCGTAGCCATCACAACACAAATTCCACCGGACTCTGCTAGATTATACGACCTACTCATATGCATAGCATTAAAATGTATTACTGCAAACTGGAAAGACTTTCGATCGCTCTCTACCAGAGCATGGTGGAATGCTTTATGTCAAACTCACAAATTGGAAATGTGCATGGCAAAAAATCTTAATACAATCCCTAAATACAACGCTAAATGGCACTATTTCACATGTTATCTCAACTGTTTCAATGCAACTGCTCATGGCTCCTGAATATATACTCTCATGCTTACGTTACTAATTGAAGGATTATATTTATACAAAAATGCTTGTTTTTAATTATCAATGTAAGAGAAGAATCAGCTTTATGCAATAATCTGTTATACCCATCTTCCCCCCCTCCACCTCGCTCCCTTCTGTATCTAGTATGTCAGCTGTCTGTTTCCCTGTCTTGTCTCCCCATCTATCTACTCATATTTCCATATCAGTTACTCATTACAGATATGTATTATATTAATCCAGGTTTAATCAGCACTTTCTACAATTGCTACTCCATTCTTGTTCAATTTAATGCATCTAATTATATATATCTCTATATGGTTATACCCTTTCTTGTTGAAAATTATTATCTCTGTTCATTCTCTATATTTACCAGATATACTCAAAGGGCCTCATTCCGAGTACGGCGCTAGCCAATGGCGCTATTAACGCCTTGGTTGACGCCGTACCCGGACCGGCAGCGCCTTGGTGGTTGGCGGAATTACCGCCCCATTCCAAGGTTGGCGGGGCGGTAATTCCCCAATCCCCATTTACCCTTCCCCATTCCCATTCTCGCCCCATAGGGCATAATGGGAGTGGGGAAGGCGTCAATTACGCCACCGTAAATTACGGTGGCGTAATTAACATCAAGGTCCCTTAGCGCCATGGTATTTAACGCCTGCTAAAAGCAGGTGTTAAAAGCACCATGGCGCTAAGGGAACTCGGAGTATGGCGGTAAGGGATTACCGCCACCGCTCTCGTTAGCGGTGGCCGCTATCCCTTAACGCCATACTCGGAATGAGGCCCAAAGTCTGTAATGTGATAACATATGTAACAATATCTGTATCTTGAATAATAAAAATTATGAAACAAAAAAAAAAAGAGTAATGGAAGTATAATTGCATTCAAACCATCCACATTGCTTTTTATGTATGCAGTATAGTGACCTACACTGATTGTGTGCTAGACTATGGCTACTGTTGTGAAGGTTTTCTTGCCAAGTGATAATTGCCCGTTTGTGAAGCTAGTAAACTTGCAGTTGTTTTTGGTTCCATCTGCATTACATCTTAAAAGCATTACTATTACGTATTGGCTATGTGATTGTATGTGTAAGGTGGAACGACTATCGGAATTGCGAGTAGTAGATAATATACTATGGTTTTCATTTTGTAAGAGTTGCAGAAATAGAATGGATTCACAGTTAGGTATAGATACATAGACAAAGTGCTTGTTAAGGAGTTGTTCCTCATTACATGGTTGCAGAGAGTGCATATATGTTTTCACATTTATGAAATCTGGAAGATTTAATTAATAGGTATGTTTTTGCTTTCAAGTACTTGTAGTAAGTACACTAGACATTCCTGGGGATCTTCTTCTTGTGTGTTTATAGTGAATCTCACCATTCCAACAGGGTAGTCCATTTCCTTCCTTATTCCTGAGACACTGTAAGTTTTCTCAGGATTGTTTGTTGCATTTCTGTGAAGGAGTAGCATTTGTAAACACAACTGATCTGAGCCGTTTAAGTAAATGTTTTCAACAATTGAAATTAGAATAGAACATTGATTAATACATTTGCATAGCAATTTACACCAGTTGTATTGGAAAATTTGAATGGACCAGATTGTTCTGTGTCTGAGTCATTTCATGGAAGTCCACGTAGTTTGTTTGAAGAAGCAGTTTTCTTTGTTTGTGCAGCTGGGTATGTATTTTCCTTTTCAGTACATTTTTCTTTGGGTTTGGTAATTAATGGCGTATGAGCTGAATTTAATTTCTTTGGTGGTACTGTTGGGAGATCATGTATAAGTTTTGATTGCATTAGTTTTCTTTTATAAAGCTTGTGTTTTTGAGGAACGGGGTACATTTTGAGATGGGGTGTATAGAGTGTATATAGTCTATTTTACTCTATGATGCAAGGAATGTCAGCGTTGACTTAACTTGCATCAAATATGACTAGAAATAGTCCTTTAAGTGTACGTAGGCAAGACAGTGCCACGCAACTCATGTCTTCTTTAAACACAGTGCTGCCAATATCAATCAATGCTTGATCTAAGGTTAGACCTTGAGATTTATGAATAGAGACTGCGTATGCTAAAGACAGAGAAGACTCTTCTCTGCGTACATACATGTCTTTGAAAAGAAGGAATCGGGCTGTTGAGTGTCCTGTAATTTTAACTTCTCAAAGTTTGTCAAAGTGGATGTTGACAAATTGAATACTGTTGTCACCTGGGTATGCCAGGATAGCAACAACTGTACCAAGTGCTCCATTAACTAAACCTTGCTCCACATCAAGGTTACTCTTTAGCATTACTCTAAAGTTCAAACACAATGTTAACATTGTCTCCAAACCAGCTGTGTTTAGAGATAGAGTTTTCTAAGGTATGTAGTCGTGCTGTGGCTTGTTCACACATAGGTAATGTCATACTGTGTACGTCCAGTTTGTCTGTGGAGTAAATTGGCCTAGTGGTTGCATTTCTTTTTTCAGCATTATTTCATTGAATTGTGCACAGCTTGCTAGAGCTGGCATTAAGGACATACAGTTTATATTTTTGTGTGCTAATTGTTCCAAGACATCAGTAGCATATGTGTTATGCCTGTATAGCTCATTGATGCATCTGGTATTTAGGATAGACTGAGCTTCCTTAGATAGTAGACCAATCCAAATGCTTTTTAAAATATTGGCATGTTGCCAGAGATTTACATTCCCTATGCTGCCAAAGGTTTTACAGAACATTGTGTGCCCTAAGGTTTTAAAAATAGGTTCACCTTTCATTGGTGTTATTTGAAGGAGATCTCTGAAAACAATAACATGTTTTCCTCCAATGATTTCTTTGTAGTCTGTTTTGAGGACCTCTTGCAATCTGAGGTGTATCAAAGCCAACATTAGGTTGGAGACCATGCTCACCTCATCTATTAGAAGAATTTTCCTTTGTTTCAAAACTCTGCGTAGCTCCATAGCAGCTTCTGTTGAACGTGTTCAGTAGTCTAATTTGTTTTGGTGTTCTACTGGAAGGAGTAGCAATCAGTGCAAAGTGGCTATACCTATATTGTAGGCAGCTAAACCTGTGGGGGCAGTTACAACAGCTGAAAGTTTGTTGTTTGTTAATTGTTGGAGGAATTTACTGATGATTTTTATTAGGAATGTTTTGCCTGAACCAATTTGACCACTTACATACAGCAGTACAGGTTTATTGTGTTGACAGGTACAAGTTTTAGTTTTGTTCTGCATACCATGTTCAATTTCTTTACTTACTTTTAGGAAAATGGTACACTGCTCATTGTTTAGTTGTGATTTAAGTAGAGAAAAGTCTTCTGCAGTTTGTTCATACTGACACATGGTGTTCTCTACTTCAGTCATGTCTAATTCTGCCATAATTTGCTATGGGTGGCTGTCCCAGTGGTTCTTGGCTTCCTGTCAGAGAAGTTTGACTGCTCTCAGGTGTGTCTATATTTAGTTGTGCATGAAGTTCTTCTTGTTGGTATTCATTTTCCAACATGTTTTTGTACTGCGTAACGTTTATGTCTGTTATGGTGCTTTCACTTGCATTTAAAGCATCTTCATGGAGGCATGAGTGTCTTTTAAATCTTCTTTTCTCCATGGTTTAAAAAGTTGCAGTAGGGCCATGTAGTACAGTTCTTTGTGTTGAGAAGTTTTTAATGACAGATTCATATGATTAATCATGCTGCAGTTGGTAAGTCTAACTAAGCTGCCCTCACAACTTTCGACCATGTAGTTTCTCATGTGGTTTAATGTTTTTTTGTATGAGAAGTTTTGGGCTATGTGGTATAGGCACATGGTTTTTAAAGCAGTCCTCCTGTTTGGGTAGTTTGTGTCCAATAAGTTGTTTTTCAAAATGTCCGGGCTGTAGGGATCGTTTTTGGCCATTGTTTCTATGTCTTGGTACGATTTGAGAATTCTTTTTCAGGATGCTGCAGGATCAAGGCTTAGCCAGACTATGTTTTCAGATTTCCCATATAAGGCAGTGCCGGTTAAATGGTCTCCGGCTCCTTAGCAGCCACATTTTCTATGGGCGAGCATTTGTATGCCAAAGCTGTACAATTTCAGTGACAATGTTTTGTCTGATGATATGTCATCCCAGAGGTTTTTCAGCTCTGTTTTCTCTGATTTGGTTAGGTGGGCTGTGACATATCATGCAACTGCAGTGGAATTGTCTGCAATGTACTGCCCATTTATATTTGCATTCCATAGAAGGGCAATGATTGCATTGTAATCATGGATGTACTGTGATGCTTCAGTTCTTTTTATGCAGTATGTGTTCTTAGGATATTTGCCTTTCAAACTGTGTCCAACCGAAGAAATTAAGCGGGTTGCTTGTCCTGAAACTGGTCTATGGAAACCAAAGCAGCAATTGGTGTAGTAGTTGCCTTTGTTTTTATATTTGCACCGACAATACTTGCCACACTTGTGTCTTTGAAACTGCAAAATGTGTACATGTAGGTCGCTATGTGGACTTTCTGAAGGGATTTCACAAGTGACATATTTGTGAATGAACTGCAAAACAGTTGCATCATTGTCTTGGCCAAATTTAGGAGCATGTTTAATCCACAAAAGCATGTGGATGTGAAGTGCTCCTCTGGCTTGATATTCTTTTCTCCAAAAGAATTGTTCCACTTCTCTGAGGGGAGGAAGTGTTTTATCACAAATGAGTACAGCATGGCAATAAAGTGATGATAGAAGTACCTTGATACATTTACAGGATCAAGAGAGCTGAGTGCTCCTGGAATTATCATGTCTATGCCTTCTTTGTTTTTGTTTGCTATGTGTAGGAACTTGTGCAAGTCTTTCCAGCATACTCTGCACAACTTAAAGTGACAAACCATGTGGGCGGGCCAAGGTTGCATAGCATACACCGTACATCTGCGTGCCATCGTAACCAGTATTTTTTGTACCATGCATGTTTGCCAAGAGATGTGTAATACTTGACTGCAGTGGTCGAAGTGTACGAAAAGAAGTAGTGGAACTATCTTCCCTGCTGGCCTGCCCCCACTCCTCACAAACCCATCACCACGTTCCCTCCCACACAAAATAAACACACCCAAACACATGGAGGTGCTGTTTTACAGAAATGTTAAGTGCAGTGCACTGAAAGTGAAAGTTTCAACTTCTTCCTACACTTTTATTTTCAAAATAAAAGTATAGGAACAGTAAACTTTAATTAAAAAAAGTGGAGGAGCACCGCTCCCAACCACTCCCGCTAACTTCGACCACTGCTTGACTGTAAAAGTTCGTCTTTCTCTTGCACCTTTGGAAATAGCTGTTTTGAAAATTGGAACCTGTTTTCAATGTGTGTGCAACTCCATAGCATAGAGTTGCTAGTTCACTTTCAAAGAGGAGGTGGAATATGTATTCCATGTTTTGTCTGAATCTTGGGTCTTGAGAATACATTCGTAAAGAGCAGTATTCTGATGATGTTATTTGTGTGCATCTTTCATCTTACCTTCCACCTTTTCTAGCAGGAAAGAGTAGAGGAAATGCTTCTGCTTCTACACTTTTTTCCCATATACTGATTGGTGATCTGTAATGACGAGCAGGAGCCAGGTAAGTTGGAAACATTTTTATTCTCTTCAACCTGAACAGCCGTGTCCTCGGCCGCTCTCACTCCGTCTCTCCTCTCCTTCCAACTGCCAACGACTCCGCACGAGCGTAGAATTCTCCTGAGAGTTCCACGCTCGTGAAGAGCACAACCGGAAAAGCCATTACAACACTTCTCCCCCGTCACACACATACACACACACACACACACACGCGCGCACACACACACAGGAGAAAAGCGCGAACATCCCCCAAACACCACGTGAAGGAACTGGAGAGAAACAAAAGAAACACAAAAAAATATTCCTTAGTAGGAAGGAGAAAAGGATTGTCCTAAAGAATGAGATAAATAAAACCCTCAATCATCAGCAAACTCTAGGACAAAGTCCTTATACTTAGCTTGCACTTTCTTCACTCTCCTTGGGCAGATATTTGTGTCATTGCTAGTCTCCCGAGAAGAATTATCCATAGTAGAACCCACTTCCCTTGGAAACAGCACAGAATCCTGTGGACTACTTTGGAAAACTTCATCAACTCCCCCACCCAGAGGCGCAACAACCTCACATTACGGGGAAGAGACCCTCATACTCTCACCGACTCCTGCACCCAGAGGTGCTGGCACTACCACCATACCATTGGCCCCCGTGGACCCCGGAACGGACGCAATACAATCAGTCGCATCATCACCAGACCTAACCGTTCCCTTGCCACCTGCAACCGTACCACCACCACTACTGTCATTTGCGGAACCACACGATTCATCACAAGGAGCAGCTGTCCAATTTCCATCAAAATTCCTATCCTGCCCCCCCGCGTAGAGAGTATCTTCTTCCAGCCAGATGCCACCAGGACTTTCCACTGGAACCACACGTCTCAAACTCCATCTGGTTCCGTCCTGTAACTTTACATAGCCACGATCAACCTTGGTCACCATACATGGCTGCATGAACTTGCTCAAACCCTTGGCCACGAACCTGGGATTCTTCACCACTACATGGTCACCCACTTTCACACACAAGTGCCTCCTCCGTTTAAGTTGACTTTGCCAAAACACATCCTGCTTGGCGCGAACTCTATCGAGAACTTCTTGTATGTTCACACGAGTTTGAACACCACCCCCCAAGGCAGCGACCCTCAGCTTGGACCCAGGCTTCCTTCCCCTCATTAGCTCAAACGGAGACACACCCGTAAGGAACGAAGGGGTAAGCCTATATGCCTTGAGTGCTTCTGACACCACACTACTCCACGGCAAGCCATTAGCGATCGCCAACTGAACCGCTCCTTTCACAAACCGATTCATGCGCTCCACTAACCCATTGGCCTCTGGGTTGTACAAAGCCACCTTGTGGTGACGAATCCCTAACTTAGAGAAAAATTCTTGCATGGCACTTGTTACAGACTGAGGACCATTGTCGGTGACAACTCCTGCAGGTACACCCTCCTTGTCAAACACTGATGCCAAAAACTCAATTACCTTTTCCGTAGTTGCGGAAGACAAAGCTGTGGCCTCCACCCACCTGGAGGTGTAGTCAACTAATACCACAAAAAATCTCAACCCACCTCCCAAGGCGTCTATGGGCCCCATGATATCCACCGCCACCTTGGACCACACATCTTGGGGCACCTCCACGGGGTGAATTGGCTGCGCTAGGGTCGACTTACTTTTATCACTGACGGAACAGGCTGCGCAGTCCTTAACAACCCTTTCAACTTCCTCATCCATCTTGGGCCACCAATACCCTTCTCGGAGTCTCCTTTTCGTCATAGATCTCCCGATGTGACCCTCATGCGCTAACTCCACAAGCCTACCCTTTAGAGACTCTGTTGGAACTAACCTAGAACCTCTAGCGATGCCCCATGGACCTTCCGACAACTCTGACCACACTTGACCAAATGACTTACTCAAATCTTCCTTGCCCGCACCAGTCGCAAGAGCTGACTTAATACTGTTCAAAACGGGATCCCGACCACACTCAATATCCCACTCCTGTTCACTGATTGCAGGAAACACTTTGGCCACCAACGTGCACTAATCCCCTGCTACATTCTGTACCGGATCCCCAGCATATGAATCTTGGCATGGAAAACGAGAGAGACAGTCTGCCACTGCATTTTTATCACCAGGCACATACTTGACCTTAAAATTGTACTTCCCCATGTCAGCCATCCAACGCATCACTCTGGAGGATGCTTGGGCCAATCCTTTAGTTGTTTAAACGTGCACTAACGGTTTGTGATCGGTGCGCAAAGTGTATTCCACACCCCATAAAAATGTCCTAAAGTGCTTCGATGCCCAGACCGCAGCCAGGGCCTCCCTCTCTATCACGGCGTATCTGCGCTCTGTCTCACTGCCCTGGAAGCAAAGGCAACAGGGCGGAAAGCCCCCTCAAGCCACTGCTCAAGTACAGCACCCACACCGTATTCACTCGCATCTACGGTCAAAACCGTCCTCCTAGAGGGACAAAAGGAAACCAAAGAAGGAGCTTGATCGACTAGAGCCTTCAAATGTTCAAACTCGCGCTGGCACAACTCAGACCAGTCAAAACGAACACCCTTTTTGAGTAACGCTCTCATGGCCACAGTCTTTTCAGAGTACGTGGGAATGAACCTGCTGTAATATTCGGCCAACCCTAAGAATGACCTCAGCTGGTCCTTGCTGGCAGGTGCTGACACCTCACACAACGTCTTCACCAAATCAGCCTTAGGATGTATCCCCTTTGCATTTAAGGTGAGTCCAAGATAAGTGACACTCCCCACTCCAATCTTACATTTACTCAATTTGACTGTCAAACCACTCTTCTCCAATATGCCAAGAATTTGCAAAAGCCTCTCATCATGCTCCCTGTGCGACCTGCCCCACACCAAAATATCATCCTGAAAATACTCTACGCCTCCCACACCGGAGAACAACTTCTGCATCACTCGCTGGAAAACAGCAGAGGCGGATGCTAAACCAAAAGGCATTCGCCGGAAACGAAAAGCCCCAAACGGGGTGATGAATGAGGTGAGGGGCCGCGATTCAACATAAAGGTCCACTTGGTGGTAGGCAGAGGATAGATCAAGGGTGGAAAAATGAGACGCTCCGCACACCAGAGAGAGCATTTCGTTGATGTTAGGCAAGGGATGTCTGTCAATCCAGATACTGCAATTCAAATCCCTGAGATCGACACACATCCTCATGCCTCCATCAGATTTGCACGCCAATACAATAGGAGCCAGCCACTCTGAGGATTCCACCTCTTCAATCACACCAGCCTCCAATAGTTTGTCCAGTTCTGCCTTGAGTGGATCCCGTGCGACAATGGGCACCCGCCTGACCTTATGCACCACCGGGATAGCACCCCTCTTCAAAACTATTTTGTGGGAAAAACCACGCAACTTTCCCAAGGTACAGGAGAACACCGCGGGAAATTTGACCTGGAGCACACCAGCTGTCAATGCACTAGCATCCTTCCACTCATCCCCACCTTCCTTGCTCACACACAAAACTGGGACCGCCTTACCCGGGCGAACCTCGATATCAAGAGCTGCCTGTTCATCCCAACCAATAACCGGATCACCCTTGTGTGCCACATAAAGTTTACCTCTAGTCCTTCGCCCGTGGAACTCTATGTCAACCCAGTCATAACCAAACACTTTAATGGGGACACGCCCATAAGCACAAGGTTTAATGTCAGGTGGAATCAAATCGGACACCTTTCTCTGAAACTTAGCCTTGTACAACTCGGGAGAGACCATAGTATAAGGAGAGCCAGTGTCAACTAATACGCTAAGGGGAACCCCATTCACATTAAGGGTAGCCCATGCGCTCTTCTTAGTGGGTCCCACACTCAATAACGCCCACTCCTTGGCGCGCATACCCGGTACCTGCGAAGGACTGACGTACCCAACCACCGTTACATCCTCATCGGCCCCATCGGGGTCCACCATGCGCACACTCTCCCTCTGCGGACCACCCCTGCACATGCGGGCGTAATGCCCCCTCCCCTTGCACTTCCTGCACACAACCGCAGAAGCAGGACACTCCTTGGACCCTGCAACATGTCCTCGCCAGCCACACTTCTTGCAAAGGTCTTTGGCGCTAAACGTTCCTCTTTGGTCCTTGTCCCTGGCACGGTTATCCTCTGCCTTGCGTGGCTGAACCATGTGTACCAGATCCACTTTTTAAGTAATTTCTTTGACACTCTTCCTGGACTCTTCCAGGGCGCGGGCTATCTCAATCACTTTATCCAAAGGAGGGTCCTTTTCCGTCCATAACCTCTCCCTAACCTTGGAATCGCTTGTCCTCATCATGATCTGGTCGCGAATGTACTCCTCCATAAGGCCCGTGAACTTGCAGGTCGAAATAAGGGTGCGCAAAGCCGTCACGTAGGAGTCAATACTTTCACCAGGCCCTTGCGCTCTCGAGAAAAAGTGATACCTCTCCAACACTATGTTGGCTCTCTTTCCGAAACGAACCTCCAACTTCTTGAGAGCAGTTTCATAAGCCAACACTACCACTTGGCCCCCCTCCCCTTCACCATCGCCAGTGGGCAACGCCAATATGTTGTTTTCTGGAAGATGCCTAAAGATCCTTAGACCCTCCGTGCCAAGACAGTTAAGTAGGGCCGCCTCCTTATCGTCGTCCGATAACCTGGAACCCCCTGAGGCTCTAAGGTACACTTTGAAACTATCCACCCAAAGCTCCCATACAATGGGAGGCTCACCCGGGTTGGGTAAAAAAGCGGGGGGAGGCTGGGCATTGCTATGCTGCATTACTAAACAATTCTGTAGAAACAAACTTGCAACGCAGAACTGGAGAAACCTCACAAAACACGCAGTCGGCAGTATAGATGCGGGCCCAAGGACACTTGAACTGCGTTAATGGCACTTTCAGCAGATGTAGTAAGAGGAAGAAAAACAAAACCTCTTCTGCTGATAAACGTGGAGAGTTAGTGTAGATAGTTCTGTAGACACCCCTGGGACCATAGGGGTTAACTGTGGACAAAGAAAGGACAAATCCGCCCCTTTGCAGTCAATCCGCCCCTTTCCAGACAAATCCGCCCTTCTTCTGCTGGTAAAACATGGAGAGTTAGTTAATAAGGGCCTGTAGACACCACTGGGACCTTAGGGGTTAACTGTGGACGAAGAAAGGACAAATCCGCCCCTTTGCAGCCAATCCGCCCCTTTCCAGACAAATCCGCCCCTTTACAGCCACAGGGGCCGTTTCCTCCTCCTCTGGAGGCGGGACGTTAAAATCCCTGACGTGGCTCAGTCACACTGGCAAACCGCCAGGAGAAACGGCGAGGAGAGGAAACCCACCCGGGCTGGATCCCCTCCAGGGCGTGCGCGGCCTCACCTGCGAGGAAAGCTGAAGGCTGTCAACGCCACGCTCAATTAAGCTCGGGAGCGCGGCAACTGGTGTCTGGAATGGACCGCGCTCGACCACGTCCGGGAGCGCGGCACGGAAGGCACCAGTATCAGGCACAGAGGACCGTCTGCAGACAGCAACAACGGTGGTGGCCGTTGTGGACCGCGCTCGACCACGTCCGGGAGCGCGGCACGGAAGACCCCAGTTTCAGGCACAGAGGACCGTTTGTTGCGGAGAGAGCGATCAGGCTGCTGGGCTGAAGGACAACAACTGGACACACAGCTTCGTAAGGCGCGTGGGTATCAGGTTGAAGCTCGTCGCCAGTGTAATGGCGAGCAGGAGCCAGGTAAGTTGGAAAGAACTTTATTCTCTTCAACCTGAACAGCCGTGTCCTCGGCCGCTCTCACTACGTCTCTCCTCTCCTTCCAACTGCCAACGACTCTGCACGAGCGTAGAATTCTCCTGAGAATTCCACGCTTGTGAAGAGCACAACCGGAAAAGCCATTACAACATGATCCTTTGGCTTGTCGCATTTGATATTTTTCCAGTGCATCGTCTAGGGTGTCTTTGCAGTGCAGTTGGTGAATTGGGTAGTGGTCTAAAATATTGGAGGCTGCAGTAGGATCTAGAAATTCAAATTGGCCAGTTGCTGAGGAGCCTTGAATTATTCTCTCAGGTTTACTTCAATGTATTTTTCGTTGTAGTATTCATTGTTGTCTTTAAGATATTGCAGGGCTTCTCTAACTTTATTTAAGTCCACGAGTTGCTGCCAGTTTATTTTGTCTTTTGTAGGTACACCACTCACCAGGATAAGCAAAGATTTTCTATTGGCTGTTGCACTTTCTAGAGTGTCTCAATTTTCTTTGAGATCTAATGGCAAATAAACTACTTTGCCACAAATGCCTTTCAGTTATTCAGTGGGAGGCAACTTTGCTGTTTTTGGTTCTAGTCATATTATTGCTTGAAATGTGTGTACTGTTTGGATTATAATGGTCTCATTCAAATTAAACTTTTGGAGTGGTTTTGGCAGTGGGAATATTTCCAAATGATTACTGATAGTCCGTGAAGGCATTTGGTTATTGGCAAGTTTTGCAGTGCAGTATGCACATAGTATTAAGGGGTAAGTCATTTTGTATTTGTTTTCTGCTATTAGGTAGAGAGCTAATTGAAACCATTGGGATTCCTCATTGTCTCCTATTCTGTACATTATATTTATAGTTTTCGTGCTCTTTGTATAAAAAGTTCTGCAACAACACACTCATACTTGATTTGGTACTTCAGAAGATGTGCTTTTAAACTTTGCTATTTCTTTTATTTATGTGTTTAATAGAAAGTTGACATCTGCAAGGTGGTTGCTACTGTTTTCGAAAGTTACTGGATTTTGTAAGTGCTTTTCAGTTCGAAAATATTTGCTTTGGATGTGGTCTATTTGTTCGACCAGTTGTTTGGCTATACCATGTAGAGAATGTCATTCAAAAGCTGCAGTGCTAAAGCAGGACTTTTTGCATATTATAGTTTGTGAACGAGATTTCTTACAGCAGAATGGTGTGTTGCTAACATTTTGATATGGTGGAAGATGGTTGTGCAAGCAGGTCCAGAAATTCAGGCTAATTAATATCCTCGTAGTCCTGTGTATTTGTCCACTGGACAAGAGTCCATAGTTTGTAGTATTTTCATTTTTGCGTTTTCGTTGGCTTTCACATAGTGATTGAGGAACTGCTGCAAAGTTTGAGAAAAGTTTTGGCATACGTTACTCATTGATGTGCATGGCCATTTGTAGATGGTGCGTATTGGTTCCGTGGAATGGAGAGTTGATGCTAAGTTTGATGGGGATATTTTTGAAAGCTGTGTTTCTTCCATAATGGTATTGTCTACATTGCCATAAGCTCGCCCACCGTTATGTATGGCAATTTTGTTTGTTTGCTCTTGTTTGTATGATTCTTCATTGAAATATGGCTCAGTACTGGTAGTGTGACTCCACTCACCTGCACAAATCCTGTACAAATGTTGCCAAATATATCTATGCTGATATTGCATTTGTTGCGAAGTACTGGTTGTAGTTTACTAATTAATTTTGTTAGTGGTTTCATTCTGTTTAAAATTAATATAAAGAATTTCTTTCTGAGGAGCATTGCACTGTCTACAAGAGATTCCAGGATCAGTTTTCTGTGCTAAGTTTTAAGGGTTGAGTGTGATTCTTCCCCTGTATTTATAAGGATCCCAGTACTCTGTGGTGGAACATTTTTTGTAAAATATTTTATTTTGAATGCTTACTCGTGGCTATGTTACCATTTGTAGTGCTCTGTTAGCACTAGTGGTACTTGCAATCTTTTGTGTACATTTCTTTTTATTTTTACATTTTGAAATAGGAGTTAAAGTATGTTTCTTGTTAGGTGCTTCCATTTTCCTTATTGACTGTATAAGCTTTTTTGTTACTTTCTGTACACCTTCTGCTAGAGGCGGATGGATATTTTGTATGCTTTTAGTTTGATCTTCTCTATTTCTGCGTTGTTTTCTACGGAGTTGCTTTTTGGTAGGCATTCTCTAGTATCTGTTGCAGAAAAAGGAAGGTGTGGGTGTCGAGGTTGTGCAATGTATATGTGTGCACTGTGCATGAGTGTTTGAATATATGGGTAGGCATACATATAGAGGTGTGTGATTGTGTAATGGGCTGTTACTTTAGGTTGGGAAGACGTATTGTTATCTGTGTGTTACTATAATGGCGATCAGATGACAATAGGAAGTGGGCAACTGTTGAGGTGCAATGACAAAGAGTGAAGAAAATACTGTTGGTTTGATGGAATTGTGTATCCTACAATACAAGAACACTGCACTGTCTGAGTGAGAGGCAGAACACTAAAATTGTATTGCACTTACGTTGTTGGATGTTAAGAGTAGGTTTCTTCTAAGTTGTATTTTCCACTGTTCACTGCAACTGCGAAAGAAGGAAGTAAGAACATATGTTTATTAATAGCACAGTGATTGCATTTGGGGAATACATTATTTAAAATTGTAGGATGATGTCTTGACAGGAAGAGTTAGTGTGTGTGTGAAATTGAATCGCTTTGTATATGAATGGGGATTTGGCAGCATCAGCATTTTTTGGTAAGGGGTTCAGTGTTTTGTTTATGAGTGCACCGTACGAGGTACACTTTAGCAAGTGTGTGTGTTGCTGTAGGACTATTTAGTTTGGAAATGGATAAGTGCAAGTTGTAGTAGGGTGAGAAAATGGTTCGGAAAGATGTACAGATTGGAAAGGAGAATGTTTTCCTGTGTGGAATTCCATTAACTTTTCCGCAGATAGATGCTTGTGTGGGAGCGAGGGTCCAGTAGGCCCCTCTCTGCCTTCACTTCTCAGTACAGAGCTTGGACCAAGTGCCTCCAGTGGTGGATTCGCCCCTTGCCCTTATGCGAATTTAACTTTCGTTGACATTCGCGTAGATGGGACCACTGGGCAGGACACAGGGCATCCATTTTTGTACCCCCTTTCGACTCCATCTTGGTGACCAGGCCTCACTGCAATAGTACAAAATGCTTCTCTCCCTTTCCCCGCAGCAGCCAGGCTCAGAACACACGGCCCCCACCCTCGTTCCCACTCTGACTGGAAAAGTATGTGGCTCCATTCTCACGCTGAAGCCGGAGGTATTTGCAACAACTAATAAATGTATCACATCAGTCTTCCTCTGAGATTAGTGTCCTGCATGTGAACCAGCATGAACCAAGGATATAGCTCGTTCATCTCCACAAACGTGTCCTTGCCCCCGCACCCTCGCCAATGGAAACTTACTGCCATTCTGACCCTGTGGTCCCTGCAAGATATTCCTTTCATGTGCCAGACTGCTGACCATGCTATGAGGCCCACCCAACAGACCCCCACCTAACGTTAGACCTCTACTGCAGTATATCGTGCCTAATACTAACAAATGCCACATACCTGAGATTATTGTGAGACTAACCCCACAGTTCAATGAGAGTATTATAGTGGTCAAGACTCTTAAACCTGCGACCTATATAACCCAAATGTTATAGATAATATAGACACCTGCGTGATTTGTATAATGACATGATAAACTACTGAGTATCTTTTTGATCAACCATTATTTAGTGCATGCATTATTTAGAATGTATTAATTAGCTTAGATAGTGACCACCCTGCTTCACGGCGACCTGACCTTCACCCATTCGAAGCAGGGATATCTGACATCCATCCTCCCGCCAACCAAGCAACCAACCAGGAGGAAGAAATGATGCCCACACCTAAGACACCACCCTGGCTGACCAATCCGGGTCCAACGTAGCATCATATGTTAGATATGACAATGTGCCTATATAATGTGATGTAACCTTAACTGTGGCAGAGCTCTCTCAGAGGTCTAGATAAACTTTTCCTTGAACTCTCGCAGCCTGTTCTCTTTTGCCTTATTCCCTGTCCGGGGAGTGTCTGTTTTATTTTCTTGCAAGTGTGAGACAGGGAGGGCACAAACATTTGGTGACCCCCTGTGGCATGATTTGGAGAGGTGCCTCGAGGCCTGCGTTGTGCGGCGAGATCCGGGATGCCTCCCAGCAAAACCATCACTGCCGCGGCTGACCAGCCTGTGCGCACTACAACAAAGGGTCAAGGGTTCCCCGTTGACAAATAACCCGACTGAAAAGCTGGCTTGGGGTGCAGACCCAACTGGGGTCGGACCGCGAAGGGTGACCCTCGGATCACCTGGCTGAACACGTGAGTGCCGGTTGCGAAGGTTACCAAGGAAAGGTAAGGGGGAAAGAGTAGGGAACAGGGGGACAGGTGGTAATGGGTTATAGAGAAGAGTGATGATGAAGCTTTTCTGATCTGTCCTTTATATGGCCATTAGGTTTTGTGAGAAGTAAAGAGAAGAAGAGAAGAGGTATCCTAGCCCGAACGGGGTAGAAGGCAGCGCCGCGTAGCATTGTCTCGTCCAGTGCAGAATAAATAAGTGAAGATAAAGAGAAAATAGTAGGAGTCTCGTATATTGAGTAGACTCGGAGTAGTTATTTAGAATATTCTTTTTCCGTGTAAGTGACAATTCTTGGGAATGAGTAAGAAGGTGTAAGAGGTGGGGAGTGAATGAGGGGAATAGGTGAAATGGGACGAAGTGGAAATAAAAGCGTGCAGGTAGTGCATGTGCATGTTAATGTGTTATATGTTTTTTCATGTTTTGTCTATTTTCATGAATATCAAGGTATTGCAATTGATTTGTTGATAAAATCGTATACATTCGAAGGTGAAATGTTGAATTTGGAAAGGCGATAATCACATTAGTGTGTTGATAGATATATGTGCACGTAGAAAGTATCAGTAAATGAAAGAACCGTAATATATTGTTGATCTAGAAGGAAGAACGAGTGGGTGGAGGGGTGATTAGAAGGAGACTGAGATTCAATCATACACACAGGCACAAGGGGAACCATCATCATGGGGGGAATAATACCACTAGCGCATATTTGTCAACACCTTCCGCTATACAGTGAAAAGATACAAAAGTACCACGATCAATGGTTGACAGAGATAAAATGAGATAGTGTGACGCCGATTTGGCCAGAAGGTGGGTAAGTCGATAAACGAGTGTTGGATTTAGTGTCCGCACACTTGCTAGCAAGGTATAAGGGGAAACAGTTACAAAATAGAAGAGAGGTACTGGACCTGTGGAGAATGTTCGAGGAAGTTACATCCACAGCAGAGGTATGTAAAGAAAGAACGAGTGAAAACACGAAAACGCAGGAAGAGGCAAGCGGAATGCCGAAGGGCGAGTGCACAACCACTACAGCTGAAGGTGACACAACTAAAATATATCCCTTAATGTCAAGACCAGCAGTAGGGTACAGCAAGCTTCAATACGTACCGGCATGTCTCACCCGTACACCCTCAAATGGAGCGGTAGCTACAGCACCACCGCCCTATGATAAAGGAGGCTTGTATGGCCCGACAAGTGCACCCCCCCGTGAATTTAGGACACTTAACCGGAGAGTTAGACTGCCAGCTAGCACATGCACAGATGGAAATAACACGACTGAGAGCATTGTGCGACAGAGGACAAATGCTGCCGGGGGGAGAGGAAATACCACCATTGTCTACGGCAGATCTCACACCTTCAATAAACACAGCAGGGGAGATGGCGCCAGCAATCTCAGGGCCGGCACGATCGATATCATCACAGGGAACACACAAACCAAAAGGGCGGGAAAAAGAATGGCAGTCAGGAGAGTTCCTGTTTAATCTAAATGACAAACCAGTGAGGATTATACGTCCATCCACCCCAGAAAGTCAGCAAGGGGAAGGATAGGAGGAGAATTACGAACAAGAAACAGAGATAGAAGAGGTGTGGAGTGATCTAGACGAATATGAAGAAGGAGGGGCGGCCGTAGGGTCCCCACTGCCGCATCATTTCGATGATATGGATCAGCGATCACCCCACGATGGCAGGGTAGATTACGACAGTGAACAGGGAATATGTTGGTAAGCAAGGTAAAGAAAGGGACGGTAAGTAAAACAGGAAAAAAACATAGGTTACAGATGCCGCTGATACACAAGGGGGCAGGTAGGCCGCACTACATTCCATGGGCCCAAATGGATAAAAAAAACTTGTTGAAAGTTCTCCCCCCACTATCGGGAGGAGCTGGAAAATGGATACACGCGTTCGAAAAACTCTTGGCAGGGGTGCCATTAGCCATAGGCGACGTAAAAAGTTTGTTAGTATCAGCAGTTGGTGATCAGGCAGACGCAGTATGGGAAAAGGCAGGATTCCCAGGAGTGACGATGAGTTGTGACCGCCATGATGGATCACCGTTTGAGAGCAAGTATGGGATGCATTGCGGCGCACGTTTCCAGACATTCCAGATTTACATTTAGTGATGCAGTGTACAATGGAAGAAAACGAGGATCCTACGCAATTCATACTACGAGTGCAAGATTTGTGGAGAAGCAAAACTGGAATCAGTCCACCGCCTTGTTCTATTTTATCATCAAAAAGGGGCTCCCGAAGGAGGTACAGAAGGCCTTGGATAAAATAGCTGGGATGGAAGCCAAGGGTTGGCCTGAGATTCAGAGTATAATTGTACATCACTGCCGGAGGATCAAAGAGAGGGAAAAGGAGACAGCACATAAAAAAGGCTGGCAGACGAAGAGAAACTGGTGGAGAACAAATTGGTGAAGGTTGCCGCCGTAAACGCCAGCGTAGCCACAGATAGAGAAAACGAGGGGGATGAAGGAGCGGGAAGTAGGCCAGCAACAATAGCAACATTGTGGACGGCAGGAGAACAAGGACCGTGGAACGGAGAGGACTCATACAGCGGACAACAGTGGCAAGAAAGACCGGCAAGAGGAAGAGGTGGGTACCGTGGCCAGAGAAGAGGATTTGGGGGTATGGGGAATAGAGGATTTGGTGGGCAAGGGATGAGAGGAGAACCGCAAGGGTCTTGTTGGAACTGTGGGAGATGGGGACATTATTCGAGGGATTGCAGAATGCGGCCTTCAGGGTATTTTCCAAGGGCAGCAGCCCATGGAAAATGAACAAGGATGGGGATGCCCGCACCCAGGTAGGCCCTATGGGTTACCAATGGGAGGGGGAAGACAACAAGACCAGTGCTATAACGAACCCCAAATGCAGCAAAGACAGCCACCCCCACAACCACATCACGGTGCACAGCAACCCATGGCGAGACAAAACGCTGTAGGCAATGCAAATAGTAATTGTTTCGCAATGGCTGCAAATGGCGCACCTGTGCCATTCTGCGGCGTGACAGTGGTCGGAGACAATGTTTTTTCAGTACCAGGGCAAGAAAGGTATGCAGACTAGAACAGCCCACAGGGAACACTTGCCTGTCCAGTCTTACCCACCACCCTACATGCAGCAGAGGAACCACTAGTGGGGGGCAGAGATAGGAAATAAGCAGTTTATCTTCATGGTAGACTCGGGAGCAGAGAAATCATGTCTTATGGAAGGGTGGTTTCCACTCTCAGGCAGGAATTTGGAGACACAGGGGTTCTCTGGGGCTATTTTAAAAGTTCCTTACACTAAAGATCTTGATATAACGGTAGGAGGAACAACCGTGTGTGCACCCTTACTGTACCACGAAGACGCGCCAATCAATTTACAGGGTAGAGATTTGTTAAGTAAATTGAACATGACCATTTTGTTTACTGAGCGGCGAATAGTGTGCTCCACCCCAGGAGTATGCCCAGTACGAGCAATGTTGATGATTAGCACAGTGATGAATGAAGTTGTGGTGCGAGGAATACCCATTGACATAGACATGTTTATTTATGGTATCAAAGTATTAGCCCGAGTAGTACCAGAGATAACGAGAAAGGAATGGAAAACACCATCAGGTTTTATTTTCCACCCAATTGCACACACAGATGTTGTGCCAGGCACGATCATGTCCATAGACATAGAGGCAGTTCAGGTATCAAGCAAACGCATTGTGGTCTTAGGATTGGACACGCATGGGTGTGAGTGGAGAACTGTGTTATGCATAGACCCCAAAATAATGCTAAGAGACATAACTGATGAGGAATTATTCACTGATAATGAAGATGACAGAGAGATAATAAAGGAAATAAGCATACCATGTGATATCATGATCCAGTACAGAGATGTACACAACCCACTTATGGCTAGCATTAATGCCCCGCCAACAATATTTGAGGAAGACACGGCGAAGGTGGCGCCTGACATTCGGACTATGGGCCCCCACGATGTAGGATTACTCCATGAGGTGACCCCAATAAAGATAAAACTAAAACCAGGTGCCATTCCGCCGCGAGTAAAACAATACCTCATATCCAGAGAGGCAGAAGAAGGGATTAGGGAAACAATAAATGCACTCATGAAACAAGGTATTAAACTCCCCCTGTAACACGGCTATCTTCCCGATCAAAAAAGCAAAGGGAGGGGCGCGGAGGATGATCCAAGATCTCCGCTCCTCAATGACATCAGCCAAAAATAGTTCCCATTAGTGCCTAACCCGGCATCAATACTGTGCAGCATACAAAAAAGAATCTAGATGTTTTACTGTGGTGGATTTGAAGAATGCCTTCTTCTCCAAACCACTTGACCAAGGCTTGCAGTACCTGACAGCATTCACACTAGGAAACAACAGGTATGAACATAGCAGACTCCCACAGGGGTATTGCGAAAGCCCCAGCATTTTCAACAGAGTACTGCGTGAAGACATTGGAAACATAGATGTAGAGAGCACAATTATACAATACGTAGACAATTTACTCGTCTGCAGCCCCACAGAAGAAAAGTGCGTGCAGAGAAGACTCCATAACACTATTAAACGTGTTGGCTACTAAGGGGTATAAGCTGGACAAAGGAAAATTGCAGTACTGCCTGGCTGATGTTGTATACCTTGGACAGCTAATATCAAAAGATGGAAAACAGATACTCCCAGACACAGCGGCTGCTATACCCAACATGATCATACCTAAAACAGTTATTAAAGAAATGCAAAAATTCCTCTGTATATGTAATTATTGCCGAGCATGGATCCTTGATTACGCAGCATACATACGCCCATTGCTACAAGCATTGAAAGAAGCACAGAAGAGTAGGGCCCCAATAAAATGGACACATGACATGATGGCACAATACTTTAGATCAAAAGACCTCATTGCAGATGCACCAGTACTCGCAAACCCAGATCATGAGAGGGAATTTTTTCTTATTTTCACACTGCAATGAAACGCTGATGACCACAGTGCTCACACAGAAAACAAAATTAGGACACAAACCATTGGCCTATTATAGCGGAACATTAGATGCAGTGATGCAAGGACACTTCACGTGCGAACAGTCCCTTGCTACAGCAGCTTTTGCCATTGAAAAAAGTGCCACAATTGTGATGGGATGTTCGGTAACACTATATGAAGAACACTCCTTATTTGCAATCCTTGAGAGATCAAAATCAACATTAACAACACAGAGAGCAACAGCATATGAGATAATAATTTCGAGCCCCAACGAACATGTTGTCAGGTGCAAAACTGTAAACCCAGCAACATTCATTACAGAACCATGCACCACAGAGGACATGCAAGAACACAACTGTGCCACCTATGAAGGGGAGGGCGATGACATTCCCAAAGCGAGCGAAAATGCCCTGAAGGAAGGAGAGATATATTTCATAGATGGGCAGCATCGATAAACCCTGAAATGGGGGAGAAACATGTAGGGATGGCCGTAGTACGTATGGAGGAAGATGGCTATGAAACAATTGTCCAGAAGCGCCTCCCGTCCCATTACTCCGCCCAAGCAGCAGAACTAACTGCATTGATGGAGGCACTCCACACAGCCAAAGGATGCACAGTAACAATATACTCAGACTCAGCATACGCAACAACCACAGTCCATTCAGGCCTATCCCGCTGGCGTAGGAGGGGGTTCAGAAGAGTGGATGGCTCACCAGTATAGCACACCGCACTATTGACTGAACTGATAGATACATTAGCAGAAACATTGGTAGTGGCAGTGGTGAAATGCCAAGCCCATACCAACAACACAGATGCAGTCTCATTGGGAAACGCGGCAGCCGACGCTGCAGCGAAGGAGGCCTTGTATTTCAATACAACACCAACAGTAGAGTGTGTTGTTAAATCAGCCATTACAGAGCCATTGGGAGAGGCGTACAGAAACACACCAAAAGCACAGATAATAGAGCTACAAAGGAGAGCACCACAGGAAGAACTAGAATTGTGGAGCAAATGCGGGTGCAAACAATCAGCCACCAACCTAATTTGGAGACAGGAGACAACAGGAAAGGTAGTGATGCCAGTAGAATTGCTAGAGGTAGCATTCCAACAGCTGCACTTCCCCGCCCACGTAGCAAAACAACATATCGCTGCAGACATCCAAGAACATTGGTTTGTCCCCAATTTACAGGAACATTTGTCAAAATTTGTAATAGAATGAACAACACGCCAAACATACAATTCAGGAATGACATTGAGAACACTGCATGGCACTCTGCCATGACCAGTCAGATCATTTAGAGAACTACACATAGATTACGCTGACATGGGAGAGCGATGTAACGCAGCAAGGTATTTCATTGTAGTGGTATGTCCCTTTTCAAGGTGGGTGGAAGCGGGTCCATGTCCCCATCCAGATGCAAGGTGTGCGGCAAAGTTCCTGGTGCGAGAGGTCTTTTCTCATTGGGGAATATGTGATGTGATAAGATCAGACAACGGCACACACTTTGTGAATGACCTTTTTAAGGAAGTGACATCACTTTTGGGGGTGAAACACAAACTGTGTTCCATTTATCATCCGATGGCGAATGGAGTGGTGGAAAAGATCAACGGATTACTAAAGAGTAAACTAACAAAATTGTGTAATACGCAAAAATAAATTGGGTGTATTGCTTACCACTAGCACTGTTTCAACTCAGAACGCAACCATGCAAGGACCACCATCTGAGCCCCCATGAGATTGTTACGGGGAGGCGAATACACACACCGCTCTCCCCGATTAGGAGGGCGTCAGATGCACACAGAGCTGCCACAGTGCTGGGGGAGGAATTTAAGGAATACCTGACCCAACTGACACGCGTAGTACGCAGCATAGTGTGACAAATTGCACCACCATTTACTGAGAATGCATCAACTGATACTACCATGCCAGCTGCAGACAGCCCAAGTGGGCCACTGATGCCAGGAGCAGAAATATACGTTAGGAGCTTTGTGAGGAGATGCAATTCACCCAGGTTCCATGCCCCATACGAGGTTATATATAGTACACCCACTGCGGTGAAGGTCAAAGGATTGAAATATTGGGTGCACCTCTCAGATGTGAGAAGGGCGCACGATAGTGCAATCACACAGAGCGAACAAGAACATGCTAGTAATACTACAAGTGAAATTGAAAAGTAGTGCCTAGAATGTCTGACGAAAAGGTATCTACAAAAGAAAAAAGTTATGACATGTGTTTTTATTTCTCTCTCTCTCTCTCTCTCTCTCTCTCTCTCATTCCCCTCCAGGATAGTTTTTAGCTTCTCTCCATCACTCTTTCACTCTCCTTCTCTCCGTATTACCAATAAATGTATAATGGAGAAATGAGTAAACATGAACAAAAATGATGATTAAACATGAAGTTGAAATGTAAATGTAAATATATGTATATATTGTGGTGACTTAACAAATTTGTATCGCCCCTCCAGGTGACACATGGCTCAACGAACAATAATCACGGAGAACCAATTAATGTTAGATAGCAATAAGGATGCCATTAGGGCTAATAGATTCAGTAATGTTGAATGCGTTTTAAAAATGTTCTGCAGTTTTGTTGTCAGTAATGTTGTTTTTTATGGCCTGGTATTATACCCTTCTATCTTTGGTTAATGATATGCAGAAGGGGGGGAGCGGGGCTAACTTAATATGAGAAGGGTCACACCTGATATGGACTGGGGTAAAGACGATGTGGAAAGAAACATATGACATTAATGCTAATGGTACAATTGTAATACAACCTTCAGAACACGCCACTGCAGGCCCAACAAGTGTCTCCTTGCTACTTCCTAATATAAATATGAGTAATGATTATGAACTTAATGAATATGATGGTGATTATTATTTGCCAAACAATGTAATTTACACAAATACATATGCACAGACAACCATACCCTCTACTTCATATTACGCTGCTGCTAATGAGTATATGCATGCCATCTCGAACAACAATGACACAGCCTGGGATGGAATGTTCCCAATACATTACAAAAGGGTGAGAACGAATGGGGAAAAAGGAAGAAATAGAATAAAAAGGGGGGCGGGAGAGAAAAGATACGACATTTATCATGACCTGGGGTTACGTGAAATAGAAGATCCTTGCCACCCTGATCAATCAAATAAATGGTATTCAGACATGAGTGCCACGGCGAAGCAGGCAACAAATGAAAGCTGCTACGTCTGTTCACTCATTCCGAATGAATCAGGTACACCGAAAATGTTAATACCCCAGGAAGTGCCCTTGTCGGAGGCCCAATGTTTAATTCATCTGGTTTAGTGCAGGATAAAAAGCACCTTCCAAGTGCACACCATCACAATTGAAAAATTGGAAAATGAAAGAACATGCACCAGCAAGCGCCAAGGAGTAGTGTGCCTTAAGGAACCATTTCTTGTTATCAAGGGGACGAGGTATGCAGAAAATAAATGGCACGAGGAAACTATCGAATGTAAAGCAGAGGCACTCCGAGGGCTATCCAACAATACCTTCCAATGGATAAAAGAAGTATGTGCCCCCATCTGGTCGCAACATGTCACAAAACTAACGTGGGTCACAGCCCTGGAAAAAACAGAATACAGAAAGAGATACCACATGAGCTGTCCTTCCCTGGGGAAGGAAGAGTGAACATGGGGGAGACACGGAGATGCAACAAGACAGTAATCATACCTGACATGAAGAAAGGCACCGCTGCACCCATGGACATGTACTGGATTTGCGGCAAACAAGCCTACCTACACCACCCAACAGCATGGAAAGGTACATGTGCTTTGGCCACCCTCCACACAGCCCTGATGGTAATACCAGAGAGTCATATACACGGGAAAGAAGGGCAATCGGCTGGCATATCGGCAGCAGGACAATCGGCTAGCATATCGGCACCAGGGCAATCGGCTGAACTATCGACAGTGCCCAAACTAATAATGACAGATGCTCCAGTTTATGAACTTTTGTCAGAAGATGAACTAAAGAGAAAACTGTCACGGAGCAAAAGATCCTCCAACTATGTCTCATCCGAATCATCGAAACCCCTTGCTGAGATCCCACAGAAATATAAGCTCTTTTCATCAGCAGAAACATTTTTCGCTTCGAACAAACACCAAATGGTTCCAGATAGTGCGCTGGGAGCTCATCCAACTGGCTAACGACACTAAAGAAGGGTTCAACGTAATAAAAATAGAGCTCTGTGCACTGCGCCTAATGACAATGCAAAACAGATATGTTCTAGATCTCCTCACGGCAATGGACGGTGGTGTTTGCTGAAAAATTGGGGGGGCGTGTTGCATGTTCGTGCCAACTGAAGACGCTGATAACGGGACACTCTCACATGTGATAACAGCAGTACACAATCTAGGAGAGAGGACGAGAACAGAAGCAGGCGCAGAGGAAAGCACATGGTTCGACAACCTGTTCAGCTGGATACCATCATGGGTAAAAGTGGCAATGAAAATACTCGTCCCCATCATCGTCTTTGTGCTCCTCTTCTTCTGTGTGTGCCTACTGGGACTCCGGTGTTGTGAAAAAAGCATGACTACCTCAGCTATGATGATGGTAACAATGGGCCGACCGACAACGGTAGCTACCATGATAGATGCACAAATACAAACGGGGGAATACACAACACCACAATATAGGATGACAGCCATTTACAGGCAATATGGGGACAGGGTTGATAATCTACACCACACAACAATAAAGGAACCAACAGAGCTGCAATGGTACAGAGAGGTATGGGTGGACTTAGATGGAGATGGTGGGATCTACTTAATGTGTACACCAGACGAAAATGCCAGAAGAGGGAATAGCTTAAGAAGCGTGCAGGGCGTGCATGCCAATAAAAGGCACCCCTGCGTGGGACGAAGCAGTCGCGGAGGCTGAGTACTACCAAAGGGAGAACGAAAAGAATAAAAAATCAAATATTTGTTACTTTAGATGTAACAAAAGGGGGGAATGTGTGGGAGCGAGGGGCCAGTAGGCCCCTCTCTGCCTTCACTTCTCAGTACAGAGCTTGTACCAAGTGCCTCCAGTGTTGGATTCGCCCCTTGCCCTTATGCAAATTTAACTTTCGTTCACATTCCCATAGATGGGACCACTGAGCAGGACACAGGGCATCCATTTTTGTACCCCCTTTTGACTCCATCCTGGTGACCAGGCCTCACTGCGATAGTACGAAATGCTTCTCTCCCTTTCCCCGCAGCAGCCAGGCTCAGAGCACACGGCCCCCACCCACGTTCCCCCTCTGACTGGAAAACTCTGCAGCTCCAATCTCACGCTGAAGCCGGAGGTATTTGCAACAACTAATAAATGTATCACATCAGTCTTCCTCTGAGATCACTGTCCTGCATGTGAACCAGCATGAGCCAAGCACATAGCTCGTTCATCTCCACAAACGTGTCCTTTCCCCTGCACCCTCGCCAAGGGAAACTTTCTGCCATTCTGACCCTGTGTCCCTGCAAGATATTCCTTTCATGTGCCAGACCGCTGACTATGCTATGAGGCCCAACCAACAGACCCCCACCAAACGTTAGACCCCTACTGCAGTATATCGTGCCTAATTCTAACAAATGCCACATACCTGAGATTCTTGTGAGACTAACCCCACAGTTCATTATAGAGTATTATAGTGGTCAAGACTCTTAAACCTGTGACACCCTCAATTACAAAAAAAAGACACTTGTGAGTACTGAATCACACAGATTTCTAATGCTGGAATATCTTAAAGCAGGAATTATTCCTGAAGGACTACAGGTAAAGAACATCACCCGGGTCTTCGCAGATAATCCAAAATTCAAAGTGAAATGTAGGGAAAAAATGTTCCCGTGACTCGATCATTCTCATCATCCAGACAGCACAAGAAGAAGCAGATTTACAAAAAACAGAATTGAAACACCTAGAAGACAAAATAAAAAAAAGACTCTGTGATCTCGGATTTACAACAAACACTAGACAAAATAGAAGAAGAAATAGTGAAGTTCAAAAAATGTACTATTGATGATAAAATTTGTAAACTTAAAAATGATGTACAGAACTACAAGGAAGAACATACTTAGCCATACCTTGTTGACAGTTTCTATCAACAACTAAACAAAATGCAAAATACAGGAAGCTCCAACCAAAGTCGCCCACAACGCAGCTAGTTCTAATAGCAGTGACTATGACTCAATAGTGGCCCATCGACATCTAGTGGCCAACAACAAGGAGCCCACTTTTTTCAGTGGAGAGGCCAAAGAGGCAAGAACAGACCATCAGGATCCCATGGAATGCAGACTCGCCAATGGGTCCCTCATCATCAAACATGGTAAACCCAATTTTCAACCTAAGTAATCATAAACTCTCTTAAGATGAAGTTGAACTGCTAAGCCAAGGATTGAGCTTCATACCAAGAACCAACGCTGATAGGTTTACCACTGAAGTTGAACTAAGGAAATTCTTCAGAACACTATGTCTCAAATACTTCTTCTGTAATTCCACTGAAAGAAGCGCCCACCGTCTACTGGCCTTAAACCACCTTCCTCTTTCACACCCATGTCTTCCATGATGTTTTCTGAAATTTTGGCTTTCGAGAACAAGATTCTATCCGAGGTCAACAATTTGTTCATTAAAGACATTCGATAACCTTACAAAAGCAACCCAACGGACTGCCTTAAAAACACTTGAAGGCCACCATGATGACTTCTTGATAAAACCCGCAGACAAAGGCGGCGGAATTGTCCTTTGGTCAGGGGTTCTATATGAAAATGAAATCACCAAACATTTACAAAATGGCCATTTCTACAAAAAGATTGACATCAATCCAAGCGCACGTTTATCCATTGAAATAGACAGCCTGATGTCACATGCACATAATGAAGACTGGATCAACGATGATGAGAGACTCTTTCTGATCAAACTACATCGCACAACACCGGCCTTTTACCTTCTGCCCAAAATCCATACAAATGCAACCATAACTCTGGGAAGGCCTATTGTTTCAGGTATCAACTCCATTCTTGAGCCACTTTCAATCTACGTAGACCACTTTCTCCAACCTTTTGTAAGCAAAATGAAATCATTCGTCCAGGAGACTACAGCATTGATCAAGATTCTTCAACATCTGACTATCAATGAACACAACCTACGTGTCACTCTGGATGTTGAATCGCTATACACCAGCATTCCTCAAACCAAATGTCTCAAAGTTCTCAAACTGTATTTGGATAAAAGAACTTTAACCAGAGTTCTGACAGATTTTATCCTAGAATGTGCCAGACTTGCACTCACTGAAAACTTCTTTATTTATAAGGACATGTATTTCAAACAATACCATGGTACAAGTATGGATGCCATTTTTGCGCCCGATATAGCGAACCTATACATGGACCATTTTGAATCAACACACATTTATAGTGACACCATACTTTTTCGAGAAAAATTGTAACATGGAATCGTTACATTGACAATATTTTCCTAATCTGGAGATGATCCACTACTGATCTGAATGCATTTATACTATGGCTCAATTCACGCAATACTTCCAACAATTTCTCCATCCATTAAGACAAAATGCACATACCTTTTCTGGATCTAGAAATCTACAGAACAGATAACAACAGTCTAGCAACCACATTATATCGCAAACCAACATTGAAAAACACCTTGTTATCTTTTTCCAGCTTCCATCCGGCAAGCCTGAAGGAAAATCTACCCTTCAGGCACTTTCTGTGTCTAAAACGCAATTGTTCCGCCAACTCGGACTTTGAAGCAAAAAGTAAAGATCTTACCACACGTATGAAAGATCGTGGCTATCTAGCCCACATCATACGCCAGGCTCAAAAAAGAGCTAGCCACACTAACTGTAATGATTGTCTCACTACAAGATCTAGAGAAGAAAAATCAGAAAAAATGACATGTGTCACCACTTATACAGCAATCAGCAACCAAATCAAAAAGATGGTGCTTAAACACTGGAAGATTCTTCACACTGACGGTTTCAAACCAGAGAAACCACGTTTTGCCTTTAAATGAACCAAAAACTTAAAAGACTGACTCCTGCATACCTATGAAGAACCAAAAATTCAACCATCTGTACAGACCACTCTATGGAAGTTACCCCCTGCAATCGGCCACTTTCGATGTGGTTCGTGTTCAGTATGCTCCCTCACTAAAGACATAAAAAGAATTGATCTATACAGAATCAACTGGCAATACCGTCATTTCTCGAACTGTAAAACAAAATGGTCATTGTACGCCATAAAATGCCCCTGTGGACTAATTTATGTAGGCAAATGCAAACAGGAAATTCAACAGCGCATTAGCGAACATCGTTCTTGCTTAAAAAATTCAGTTGAAGATAAGCCAATGATAGCACACTTCAAAACACTGGAACACAAATACACAGATGTTACATGGTTTGTGATACAAACGGTACGTAATCCTTTTGGGGTGGGACCATCATCTACTCCTCAAGAAAGTAGAACAAAAATGGATATATTGTTTAGACTCAGTCAAGAACGGTCTCAATGTAGCAATAGAGTGGAGCTTATTTTTCCATTAACTTTATCATATTAACATACATTTGTTTTTGACTTAGAAACACCATCCATTATAACCACAATACCGAGTCCCTTCACTTGCATACGTAGAATCCTCTACATCAATCTATGAGGTCCAAACATCACAATGCCTTCATGTATTGGTACTACACATGTCGTCCAAACAATGTGTTCTCTTAAACAATATAACTATGATACAATTCTGCATTTATGCACCATCAATCATATACGAATAATTTTATCTGCCTTTGAAAACATACCTACAAACTAAGTCCAATTTGGATTTTGTGTCCTACATTGTTGTCTCTTCTGAATGCTGACATGAAGCCTACTTCCGGAAAACAAGCACCACTAACTGTAACTCATGACTTTTCTTCTGTTTTTCGAATACCATGAATCCTGGTTAAAGTTAAAAGCATGTGACTTTGGAAACACTGTTAAAGTAATGTGATCACGATGCAACTTAGCACTTTTAGCATGTATAGAAACAGTGCATCATTATCTTAGTTCAACATTTGACTTGCCCCTTTTTCTGAGAAATACTGTCTCCAGTATATGCCGACTGAGAACTGCTCTTCTTCATTTTAATTTCGAAGTGAACACCATTGTTCCGACTGCTTTGACAGTGCCACTGAGTACTCCTAAATACATACGACCGCATTATTTCTAGCATTAATTTGTTTCCATGACTCCCGCAACACGTCACTATTCTTTGTGACATGCACACTGAGCCTTCACATTGCGTTCCTATGACGCGCCCATTCCCCGGGTAACGGACAAATACACAATGCGCTGTTCACCATTGCACACGCGCATCTATGAAACGCTGTCTACATCACTCAGCGACGTACACCAGGTAAAGATTACCGCTCCTTGTGTCCCGTTTTTTGACTACGTGGGCATCTTCAATCCACATAGCCCCTTTCAACTTATGGCCTCCCTTCACCGATGTGCTACCAGCACACTAATAGCATGCTCTGATTTCACAGATCCATCGAGGTATTTCGGCTCCTCCCTGAAGTTTTCCGTTCTCAGGCTCCACACTTAACCGCCTCAAATCTTGCGGCTCTTCCTGAAAAATCAGGTATTTTACTTAGTATCAATTCAAAATGTGTTCATAATGTTCTTCATGTGCGACCTTGACAATAAAAGCAATGGTTAGCAACATCTTGACCTAAATTATTACAGGTCCTTGATGCATCAGTTTGTGATGATCCGTGCCTGCCATAATGGCCCCCGTCCACAGCCCGACAGCGCAAATTACATTGAATAAAACAGTATGTCATCCTAATCTTTTCTAGAGTTCAGCCAATAACTTTCTTTTTTGGCAACACGTCCACTTATCATTTTTATATCTATAACTTCTAGATGAGACCCTGAAACATTAATTATTTGTGTGCCTTCAAGAACACAACTAGTTCTGATGACAGTTTGGATACCTGTCTTGAGAATCATGTTATTAAATAACTGTTCGTGAGAATCCTATTTTTCGAACTCGAAACAAAAAAAATATAGTGACAAATCTCACTATGAGTCATGCACTTAGCTGTGACCTAAAACACATCTTACAAATGCATTTTGCATCGTGAAAAATCCAGAATTGGTTCTATGTTTATTTACAGATGTTATGCATTGTTTTTTGTGATGAATTTACTTATTAACATAAACTGTGTCCATTTTTGTCCTATGTTTGTCTTGATTTTAGTCAGTATATTCGTATCAGAATAAAACTGTTATGTTTCTCAACACATCGTGTTTCCCTAGTGTAAGCTAATGTTTTTCCACTAGACTCTAGATAGATTTTGACATCCGCCCAGTGCTTGAAAGGCGAGGTAGCTTTGACTCTTCTTTTTTCATCCTCTCCAGAGGATGTTACAGAAGAATTTATTATAACACCTAGCCCACAGGAACTACTAACTGCTATTTCCAGGAAGAATGGGACAAAGGGGCAACCCAAGCTCTCAAGGAAAAAGCCAGACAGCACTCTGTGCTACCAAGAAGGACATCCCTGAGAGGACTGTCCACAGTCACACCTGTGACTGCCCCACCAGCTGAGGCTAAGCGTGAGGAACAACCAGGAACGGTTGAATCAGCTGCTGATGATTCAGAGCTGGAAGAAGATCTGACCCCTGTTGGAGATCTGGATCCTAAAGACCATCCTGAGCTGCAGTCTTTACTGGTAGAAAGTGGCCCCGGAAGGGCCGACTTCAGCAGAGGCCAAAGTGAGTGTCCTACTCGTGAAGGTCTTCGCCAACAGGTAGCTTCCCATCTGGATGGGCAAGAGCCAGGGAAGCATAGGTTGTACTGGGAAGATGGCCTTTTCTAAAGTGAACCAACTGAGTCTATCCCAGGGGACTTCAGAAGATTTGTAGTGCCTCCAGAGACAAGACACCAGTTCCTACAGTTAGCCCAATAAATTCCTTTGGCCGGTCACTTGAGCTTCAAGAAGACCAAGAAAAGGTTTTCTCTATATTTCTACTGACCTAAGTTGGGGTCTGATGTAGATAAATTCTGTAGGAGCTGTCACACTTGTCAGATGTCTGGCAAGAGTGGAGCCAATATGTGGTACCTTTGGTGCCTCTCCCAGTGGTGGGAGTCCCTTTTGAGAAGGTAGGAATCGACATTGTTGGTCCCTTAGACCCTCCAACCTCTTCAGGCAATTGATTTATATTGGTTGTAGTAGACCATGCTATTAGGCACCCAGAAGCAGGGGTGGACTGGCCTTTAGGTAACTCTGGACATTTCCTGGTGGGCCTCTGTACCCTGGGCCTCTTTTCTGTGGTATTTCCAAATTTTCTCATAGGAAAAGCATTGGGCTTGCTGAAAATGTGTCATATAGTGCCACTTTGAACTTTATTTTCAGGGCCTCTTTGGTCCCCAGTAATTATTTCCAGGGCCTCTTTTAGTTCCCAGTCCAGCCCTGCCCTGAAGCAATACCTATGATGACTGTTACAGCTCAGGCTGTTGCTTATGCCCTAATTGGTATTTTTACCACAGTAGGTTTTCCTAAGGAAGTCATCTCTGACAGGGGATCAAACCTTATGTCCCACTACATGCACACCATGTGGAACAACTGTGGAGCAACTTACAAGTTCTCAACTGCCTACAATCCACAGACAAATGGATTGGTGGAGAGGTTTAACCATTCTATGAAGAGCATGATAAGAGGTTTAGAGGAACCCCTTAGAAGAATGTGGGACCTTCTACTGCCATGCCTTCTATTTGTTATAGAGAATTCCCTCAAGAGGGAGTTGGATTTAGTCCCTTTGAGCTTCTCTATGGTCATCCAGTTAGAGGTCCAGTGGCCCTAATTAAGGATGGGTTGGAGAGTGCTCCTTCTCCCAAGCCAGTGAGAGTCACTGACTATGTGTTAGGTCTCCAGAGGAGAATGACACATATGATGACAGAAGCATCTGATAACCTAAAAGCAGGTCAGGCTCTGGTGAAGCATTGGCATGACCAGAAGGCCAAAATGGTTGAATTTACTCAAGACCAGCAAGTTTTAGTTATGGTTCCTACAAGGCAGAGGGCCTTACAGGACAAATGGATAGGACCCTTCACGGTTGTGGGAAAAATTGGAGAGGTCAACTATCTGGTGGACTTAGGCAATCCTAAAGAGCCCCCCAGGGTCTTTCACACCAATCGTCTAAAAGCTTATTTTATGATCCCAGAAGTGGGAGCTTTGCTTCCAGCTTTAGCTCAAGAGGAGGAAGAGAGTGAACCGCTACCTGGTCTCCTCAGGGGACAACCTTTAGATGAGAAAATAGAAGGAGTTAATCTCTCTTCTAATCTGACAATGGAACACCAGGGGGAGTGCACGTTTCTGTTAAATCTGTTTGCCTCCCTGTTTTCACTATCACCAGGCTTCATCCCTTGCAGCCAGCATGATATTATCACTGGTGACTGTCTACCTTTTAAAAGCAGAGGTTACAGGATGTCAGATAATGTCAGAACCCACACAAAGGAAGAGGTCAACAAGATGCTTGATCTCGGTGTAATAGAACCCTCTAGTAGCCCATGGTCTAGTCCAGTTGTACTAGTGCCAAAGGCAGGATCCAAGGAGTTGAGATTTTGTGTGGACTATAGAGCTCTAAATGCATCACTAAGACTCATGCGCATCCTTTACCTAGGACAGATGATTTGGTGGATAAACTTGTTCAGCCAAGAACCTCAGTACATTTGACCTAATGTCAGGCTATTGGAAAATAGCCCTGACAGACCATGCCAAAGAGAAACTGCATTTTCAACCACAACAGGCCTCTACCAAATTAAAGTAATGCCTTTTGGACTAAAAAATTCACCTGCAACATTCCATAGGAGGGTTAATCAAGTTCTGAATGGGATGGAGGACTTCTGCATGGTATACTTGGATGACATTGCAGTGTTCAGCCCTACTTGGAAAGAACGTGTTGACCACTTGGGCTATGTTTTGCAGGCTCTTGAGCAGGCCCATCTGACAATAAAGACAAGTAAATGTCAAATTGGTCAGAACAAAGTGGTCTACATTGGACATGAGGTAGGAGGAGGTGTAATAAAGCCATTGCCTAGCAAAGTACAAGCTGTACAAGAATGGGCCATCCCTACTAATCAAACCCAAGTGAGAGCCTTCTTAGGTCTCAATGGTTATTATAGGATCTTCATTGAGAACTATGGGTCCACAGCTTCTCCCTTGAATGTGGTCACCTCACCTAAATTTCCCAAAAAGGTCAGATGGAATGAGGAGTGCAACAAAGCATTTGAAGGACTTAAGAAAGCCCTGTGTCAAGATCCAGTCTTAAGAGGTCCTGACTACAGCCAAACCCTCATTGTGCAAACAGATGCTTCCAATACAGGTATTGGGCCAATCCTGAGTCAGTTGGATGTGAAAGGTAGGGAGCACCCCATCTGCTTCATGAGCGGCAAAGCTGAAGGAACCAGAAACAAGGTGGCCAACCATTGAAAGAGAATGTGTTGCTATCATGTGGTCACTGAAGAAGTTTTGACCATACTTGAATGGATCTACTTTTCTGATTCAGACTGGCCACCAACCCTTGAGATGGTTAATACAGATAAAGGGAAAGAATCCTAATTGGTTAAGATGGTCAATCAGCCTGTAGGGGTTTGATTTTACAATTGAACAGAGGTCAGGGTGTAATCACCAAATGCTGATGGTCTCTCCAGAATGTTTCACCAACTGAAGTAAGGACATTTATCCTGGGGTGGATTAAATCCTCCTGTCCCTTGGTTTGGGGGTACGGGTTTTAGGGAGAATTATCATAAATGTGCTAATTCCCTTCACCTTAGAGACCCACAGCAACTTTGCTGGATTTTTGAGGACTTTTTCCGCACTCTTTCATGTATTTTGATGTGTGTTTTTCACTTGTGTTCTTTGATTATGGGGTTTTAGATAACTCCATAGGCATCATCTTTTCATGTGTGTTACACAGCACCCTTAGTGCAGTGACAAAGGGATGTCTTTTAGACTTCCCAAAGGTTTAGATACCTTCTCTGGGATAAACTACTGTAAAGTGAAATTGACTTTACTAGTCTTTCCAAATTCCTAGACCCAGCTCACACCATCTTACAATGGAGTGCTGGAGGGGTTACATAGTATCCCCTGTGTCTAAATATTCATGTATCAGTCAAATGCTACCCTTTCCTACTGAAAAGTCTGGTGGCAGTGGTTTTACAATGAACTACTATGGTTTTTCCCGACCGCAAACACTGGTAGCTAAAAATCACGGGAGCCATTTTTTTCAAGATGGCGCCTTAAGCCCCTTTGTTTAAACAGGTCCCGGTCTTCTTTTTTTGCCATTTCTTTTTGGAAAGGTCCTTCCAGGTTTGGTCCCTTTGTTCGTGTGCCTTTGATGGGCTTCAGGACTGAAGACCACTTCTGATGTCTGAGTCTCTGGGGTGGGCAGGAAGTGAGTGAGGTACCCAAAACTCCCTGTAATTAATCTCCAAGAAGACCCAAATGCACTCTGGCGTGATTGGCTGGCTGACTGTCCGGCAAGGACAACAACCCTGCTGTGTGTGTCACAGCTAGACTGGAGTGAAAGGGAGAAAACTGTTTAAAAGGCGAGTCTCTTGGACTGGAAAGTAGAGTCGACCACTGGAACGAAAGAACCAAAGACGAGCTGGAAGAGGGCGGCTGCTGCAACTTCTGGACCATTGGTTTGCCCTGTGAAGCCTTGCTGCAGGTCCAAATCGCCAAACTCTATTCGATAGAGAATCTCCTTCAAGGACGGCTTCTTCCTTTGTGTTGGTGGGACCAATCTTCTCATAAGACACCTGGATACCATTCTGAAGGCTGGTTAGGATTAACTAGGGAGAGGGACACCAGTTTGTGAATCTACAGCTACTGAAGCTGAAGTGACTCCATCTTGTTTGCTTTCTTCAACGAGCCCGTGCAGTGCAGGAGTTCCCCGACGTCTTCCATCTTGTCCCTACGAAAGAGGCCCAGGGACAGCGAGATCTGCAGGAACTGCCAGAAACCAACGACTTCAGCAGAATTGGTTTCTTTATACAATGGTACTGTGCCAAGCCAATTGAGAGAACACCACTCTTGTGGTGAAAGTTTGTGAAACTTTCCCAATTTACAGGCCTAATCAGCTTGTGACCCAACGATTGATTCTTTTTCGCCTTAACTACTTCTGAGAACTTTTGCAAAGACTTTACTCTTTGATACCAGAACTGCTCATTCCTATCCAGAACACTAGCCCATTGAATTTGGCCTGGTCTATTGACTTGAATTGAACTCCACTGGTGAATTGAAACTATTTGCACTCTTTAATAAGTACATGTGATCTATTCTTCTTACTTTTGTCCCTTTTGCTCACTTCTAAGTAACTGAACTGCCATTTTGTTCCTATTTCAGGGGAGCTCAACTTGTCTCAAAATCCTAGAGTAGTGTATTTATATATAATATTAAGTTGTCTTCTACTAGTGAAATGTTTTCTAAATGATTGTGTAATCCATTAATAAGTGTTTTACCAATAAACCTTGTGTATATGTATCTTACTGAGCCACTGTGATTGAAGGTCCTCTCTGTAACTACTTGTACTGCTCACATTCACTCTTGAGAGAAGCCTGACTGCTCAGCCCACTAACAAAAACTATGTACTACAGACTTATACCAAAGGTTGGTATTGCTTACACCTGTAGTTCTAATTGTATGTGCTGGTCCCAGAGGGTACTGCATGCAATTCTGCCTAACAATGAGCCAAGTGAAATAGTGTACTATCATCAAGATGATTGTATCCTATTCGAGTAAAGTGAATCTAAAAGAGGAAAACAACATATTGTCAATATTCTGAAATATTTTCGTATAGCGACCCTCTAAAGAAACACTGCCACATGGTTAGAGGAAAGTACAGAGGTTTCCCCTTTGGAGGACTTTCCAGAGTTTTCTAAAATGGTAGAGGACCAAATTCTTCTTTTCTCCAAATTCATTCTGCAGATGCTTGCACAAGTGAGGAAGAAAAAGACCAATTGAGAAAAATATAGAGTTTAAACAGGTTTTTGCAAAAGATGCCTATGACTGCGTGCTGATCGATTTGAATAGAGCCCATTTTTGTGCGACAATATAGGTTAACCCTGGCATGCTTGGGATCACTAGCTGAACTAATCAAAAATCTAGAATCTAGAGGAATCATTAGGCATATTCATAGTACATCAAATACCCCTATATTACATGTGCTAGAACCTAATGGACAATGGTGCTTGTGTGCAGATCTATGAAAATTAAACAAAATGGTACCATTTTCAATGTGGCCCCTTCCATTTATTGATCAAGGTTTGCACAGGTTCACATCGAAGGTGTTTACCACATTAGACCTTAGAGCTGGATACTGGTGCGTGCCACTAGCTGAAGTTATACAAAATGTATTGCCATTTTCATTTGACAAATCACAATATGCGTGGTCCCAGACCTTTTTTGGGTATGTCAATAGTGGGAGTGAGTTTGGGATATTCCTGAGCAAGGGCTCCCATAAGCAGCTGAAAGGGGTACAATAGTCTATGTGGATTATGTGCTAATCGAAAATGAATGTCTGAAAAGTCACTTCAATGAAATTAGACATGTGCTCTGTCAACTACAGAAGGCCAGTGCAAAAGTATCTTTAGAGAAATCACAGTGGTGCAGAAAAAAGGTAAAATTCCTACGTCATGAGGTGACAGAGCATGGGTTAAACCCATAGTAGAAAAATGTGTCAGCGATTCATAAACTAAAGGATCCCACTGTCTTGAAAAGTTTAAAAAGTTTTTTAGGAATGACAAGTTACAACAGGAAATGTATTGAATATTATGAGGAGATTACACAACCTTTAACGAGATTACTGAAGCAGGGCTTACACTGGAAATGGGAAAAGAAACAAAGTGAGGGAGTAGCAGTGCTAAAAGAGTGTGTAATGAAAACACCATTTTTGGCATATCCAATGAAAAACCAGGATTTCTTTGTAGAAATAGGATTTACAGATCAATGCATGCCAGCAGTGTTATATCAAAAACATGTTGCAAATAACAAAACCATTGCATAGGCTAGCAAAGCATTGTCACAGGTAGAGATCAAATTCAATGAACGCGAAAAAGCGACTCTGACCACTGTCTGGGCGTAACAACATGTCTGCCCCATAATTCAAAGGGAGCGGGTGACTGTTGAAACAAATCACCAGCTCTGCAATTTTTGCAGATTAAGAGAATCAGATCAGGGAATTTGAACCAGTCAACAATTACTTCCTGGACATTAGCACTTCAGGGATTTCCTATAGAAGTGAGATATGGACAAACTAAAAAGAGCCCAGTTTCTCAAGGACTAGCAGAGTTGCATTATTGTGCAACTATCTGTGTACCTGATGACACAGAACTACAGACAAGTTTGAATGTCCAAATGGGTAGAGTGCATTTTAGCTCCTGACTGCAGTGCGCAAATGGCGGCCACTTAACTTGTAAATCATATTTTTTCAAGATTTGGTTTAGGCAAGGTGTTTGCAGGGTACCATGTGGCGTTGTGTAAAGTCACAAAGAGGTACATTACAGAAGTTCAACTGGAGTAGGTACATAAACAACAGCTACATAATGAAGTGAACTTGGTATTAAGTACCACTAGGCACTGTGAAAAGGCACAAGTTCCAATGATCAAACAAGATAGAGGATATCAGACATACAGCAGAGGTGATGTTGTGTAGAGGTGTGAGCAAGAAGGAAGGGTGTGAGGCAGTAAGTGGTAGCTCCTAGAGGATGAGGTTTACATTATGTGTGCGAGACAGAAATGTCATGCACGGAGAGCCAGATTTTATTCTTAAAAGAACAGTAGGATGGTTCAGATCTAAGTGTAAGAGGTAGTGTGTTCCACAGTTTGCTGCAAGGACTGGGAAGCTCGATCCTCCAGCCTTCTGAAGCTTGAATCTAGGTATAGGTAGTGAGTGGGTGCGAGGTTGACCTGGGACTTATAGGTCAAGGCAAGTGTTTTGAGATATATTCAATGATCGACAGGGAGCCAAAGTAGGCTACTTCGGGTGTCCGATATATGAAGCTCCCTAGGAATGTTGAGGGCCACCCTGATGGCATTGTTCTGTGTTACCTGGAGCTTGTTGATGTTTCTTTGGCTAGTCCCTAAGTAGAGGGCGTTACAGTAGTCAATTTTGCCCAAAATTAGGGTTCTAGCAGCGATAATGCAATTAGTGGCATTAAGGTAAATTCTGCATGCTGTTATAAGTTTGCAGGTATAGGCAGAAGCTGACACCACAGTATTTGTTTGTCTTGTGAGTGACAGGGTGGAATCCAGATAAATGCCTAGAGTTATTTGACACCTTATGATGTTCCCATCAATAATGAATGATTTAAATGCCTGGTCCAATTAGTTGAGTTTGATATGGGAGCCTAAGATAAGTAACTCTGTTCATCATTTAAGCAAAGCCCATGATGCACCATCCATGCCTGGATGATTGTGTAAACATCATTGAGTGCTTTTGAGTCAATTGCGTAGTCACCAGTGATAGGGATGAGTATCTGGGTGTCATCTGCATAGTTGGTGTAGGTGACACCCATATAATCAAGTATATTAAAGTGTAGCTTCGCAAAACACATTATACAATGTGGGGGAGACACAAGGTCCTTGTGGGACCCCACAGAGGACTGGTGATGGTTCAGCCAAAGCCAAAGGGGAAAAGACCCTCATTATTCTGTTTGTCAAGAAGCAATTGATCCAAGAGGTGGCTTTGTTAGATAAGTGGGCAGCTGTTTTAAGGTGGAGCAGAGAATTTGGTGGTTGACCAAATCGACGGCTACCAGTAGGTCGAGCAGCAGTAAGAGGGCAAGTTTGCCCTTATCTTTGAAGTCCTCAATTTGTGTTTTCAAATCAATATGGGCAGTTTCTGTTCCATGTCTGGGATGGAACCCCGATTGCGGGAGACCCAAACGTTCATTAGATTCTAGATACTCTTGAATTCGTAAATAGGCTAACCGATCCAGAATTTGTAGTACGAAGGGCACAGTGACAATAGGTCTGTAGTTAGCGGGGTTGTTAGGATCGAGGCTCGGATTTTTGATTAAAGGTATAACCCATGCATCTTTGAGTTTCGCAGGGACTCTTCCAGATTTAAAGAGGCATTTATAAAGGTGGTAATAAAAGGAGCAAGGTCATTGGTGTCCTCCTTGATCCCCTTGACAGTTAGAAGGTTTGGGCTTTTTGATAATGTTCTCCACTTCCCATACAGCGAGGGGTGAGAAGCTGAAAGGTTTAGATGGATATGCTGGTGCAGGGGTCTTGTATGCGGACGAGTTTGATGCTAGATCTGGGGATAGGCTGCATCTTTTTATATTAATTTTAGTTTGTAGTGTGGATATTTTATCCAGGAGCACTTTTTGGATGTTATTGCACCAAGAGTTGTCAGTGTTGCACCTATCCAAAGGGGCTATGGGAGACTTGATTTCTTTGAGGATCTTGAAGAGCTCTAAAGTGTTATATTGAGCCTTCAAAATACATTTATTATAGACATCTTTTTTGGTTGAGAATATAGCTTCTTTGTAGTTGGACGAGGCAGTAGACAGGGTGCTTTTGTTGGCATCTGAGGGATACTTGTCCAACACGCCTCTGCTTTTCTTTTTACTTTGCAGAGAGATCTCTGAGAAGTGGTGTAAAGCAGGAATTAAGATGCGGGCAAGGTTTAGGTTTACGCATCGTTGAAGGGGCAGTAGAATTGAGAGCTTTTAGGATAGAATGATTATAGGTGTCCACTAGGACTGTAGTGTCAGAGCTAGTTGATGAGATGTTGTTGAGAAGAGGGAGGATTAACGGGAGGAGTTTCTCCTTAGTAATGTCCTTCTTGTTACGAGTGTGAATGGGGGGAGCAATATTCGAGTTGGTCATTTGGGGAGTAGACTTAATAGTAAAGGTTATTTTATAATGACCAGATCAGATGCATGGTGAAATGGACATCAAGTTGATCAAGCAGTTCGCGTTAGCCAGCCAATCAAGGGTTCTCCCTTTAATGTGTGTAGGCTCATGGATGTGGTGTGTGAATCCTAGATCCGTTAGCGAACTGGCTAGGTCAGTAGCTATTGTATCATTAGGATCTTGGAAGCCGGGATTGAAATCTCAAGTAGTATAATTTGTGAGTTGGGCTTACTATTGGCCGCACGTAGGGAGGATATGTCCTCAATGAAGGTGGAGATAGGTCCCGGAGGCCAGTAGATAAGGTGAATTGTGGCAGTTTGATTAGGTGAGATGGGTAGTTTGATAGATTCTAGTTCTGCAGAGGGGATCTGAAGGCTTGGAGTGAGTCTGAGTTTGATGGAACTTTTGAAGATGAAGGTGATGCCACCATCTTTTGATTGGTTAGTGTCCTGTCACATCTAATGATTGTGTAGTTGTCTGGTATCACAAGGGATAGAGCTGTGCCTGCTGCAGCATGTAAGCAAGTTTCTGTAATAGCAAGGAAGTCAAGGTACTCCGTTATGATGAAGTCGGCAATGTCAAGCGTGTGAGCTGTGAGGGATCTGGTGTTCATAAGGGCACCTTTGATCTGACTGTCATGAGTATTAGTAAGGTTGTTTTCCGAGAGGGTAGGGGCATTTTTATAGTTCGAGGTCAGTGTGCTAGTATGCTGGAAAGCAATTGTGGAATTATCCTGTTGCAAGGAGTATTTGGTATTGATACAAGCATGTGGTTGATACATTTTTTGGCAAAATCTTGTGCCTAGTCTCTGATTTCTGAGATGGGTAGCGTATGGTTGGTTGGGCATGGGTTTAGTAGCAAAATGTTGTAGCTAAAGGGCTGGGGAGTTCAAATAGGGGTTGATATATGGCTTGGTGTCTAAAGGCATGGGTCTATGCCTGTGCGCAGTGCCAGTTGCTGGTGGTGGTAGAGGAATAGTACACCACGATATAAGTGTTGTGCTGAGGAACGGGAGAAGAATGTTAAATGACCAGTGGAGCCAGTGCATTATGGCATGTATGGGCAAGACAAGTGGCTGGTGTGAGCATTGGTTTAGCTTCAGGGAGGGAGTTGGCGATCTAGCTACAGTGAATCGTCAAGCGGTTCTGGCAATGTGACACGCCTTAGATGAGTTCAAGTGTTAGTACCAATACTGTGTCAGCCTGGTAGTGGTTAATTAGGTGCAGGCTGTGGCAGGAAACACGATCGAACAAGAAGACAATAGTGTTATGGTGTGAGCGTGGAGGCAGAGAGTGAAGGGCTATGCTCATAAAGAAACGTAAGCAGTAGGACTTTTAGCACAAGTCCTAGAAACACTAGTACAACTGTCAGCTAGACAGGGCAGTATGCAAAGAATTATGCAGACTGATGACAATTATAAAGAGTTAGCAGTAACTAATTGTAGTAAGGTCCCCTTGCATTACTAACATCATGTGCAACGTGTACACTGTATGGGTCGTTTGAATGCAGATAGATACAAGTAACGGCAAGCCAAATGGTGCAGTTGGCTAGTAACCACTGAAAACTGATTGGTCTGGGTAAACATCGAATGAAGGTAAGTAAGTGCGCATGAAGGGCGAGCAAAAATAGGTGCTCAGTAGTTTGGTATACTAGTGACCGCTATAAGGGGGCTAAGAAAGGCACCTTCAAATGAGGGCAGGGAAAGCAAGTACGGCAAACAACATATTTCCATAGGCTGATCATCACTAGAAGGTCAGTATAATCACCATTGAATAAGGGCAAGAGATGCATGCAACTACACGCAAAATGGGTCAGTGTGCTAACTTGCTAACAGTGGCTAACTTAGGCATAACGAAGATCATAATATTCAACATAATCACTGTATTGGTCAAATGAAATGCAATACAATACAATGCAACACATACAGATGGGGACGGTCGAGTTGCGCTATTATAAATCATTAGGTGAGTGTATACTTAATACACACTGGAGGCACACACTTGCGACAGTAGTTAGATAAATCCAGATAAATTGCTCAATGCACTTAGTAGTACCATAGCTCCAATAGTATGCTAACTATACTAATAATCGATCGGCTAAAGGTGGCGTAAGTTGTAGTGTGGTAAACAAGGTAGTTGACTGGCCAAACACTAAGTCAGTTTGGTGAATGGTTAGTGGTGAGTAGTAATCAAGTCGAAGTCGTGGACCTATGTTGGAAGAAGCTTGAACAGCTTGTAGGCAGAGAACAACCTGTACAGGTAATGTTATAAGCCTTACCTCAAAATAATTGTAAATGGTCTCCAGAGGGGGTTAAATATCTAGGAATTCATATTATTGGGGACTTGAAGAAATTACAGCAATATAATCTGAATTTGGTGCATGCGCAAATGTCATTGTTAATTAGGAGATGGGATAAATTGACTCTGAACCTGTGGGCAAAGATCAATGCAATTAAGATGGTTCTTTTGCCAAAAATTTTGTATGTTATTCAATCCATCTCGTTGTTGTTGTATAAGAAGCAGTTACTTAAGATTGAGAAACTATTTTCGTCTTTCTTGTGGGGTTCTGGTAAGAGGCCTCGGATTCCGAAATACATGCTAGTGCAAAAACTTGAAGATGAAGGTTTTGGATTCCCTGATTTGATGAAATACTATAAAGCGTTTGTACTTAAAAAAAGCTCATATTACTTTAGGGATAGAGCGGTGAATGAACCAATTTGGTTGCGTATGGAAAGGGGTGTTTGTGCTCCCTTTGACTTGAGATCCATATATAGTATGGATAAATTGCCGATTAAGAGATTGAAGTTGCGCCCGGTTGTGGCTACTAGACAAGTAATTAGGGAGTGGTTTCGGGATAATGATATGAGTTATGGATTCAGTAGAGATGCTTCTATATGGTACAATGCTGCTTTGCAGATTGATAATAAATGTTTGAGTTGGCCTAGTTGGATTAATAAGGGTATCCTGAAATTGGCAGATGTATTGGATGGGGATAGGTTATTGAGTTTTGAGGCATTAGTGAACAGGTATGGTTTGAGGCGAAGTGAATTGAATAGAAAAAAAAAAATATATATATATAAGCTTAGACAGTACATCACAGTTCACTAGCACAACCAGTGCGTGAACAGGCGCAGAACTGGGCCTTTTAGTTTCCGGGACTTCTCGATGAACGGTCTGGCTTCTGCGGATGTTCTACAATGAAATGCAATTGGGTTGCTTGGCAACGTATCGGGCCACCATTTTAAAGGCAGGCAGCTCCATAGATGCAGATGAACAAATGCAAAAGTAATGTTGATTCAATGAAGTAAATCAGGTAATGATCCAAGTGGGCTGGGAGCATCTGCAGCACGGTATTGCTCACCTTAGAATGGGCAATGTGCAGGTCATTTCGAGCGAAGTGCACTGAGGGACCCATGTGGCAATGAGGCCCTGAGCTCAGATGTAGAATGGAAAAGGGCTTCTGCCCTCTCCACGGCAGGATGAAGAAAAATACTCACAGCACAGAACAGGGCCTTTTCGTTCCCAGGCCTTCTCGATGAACGGGCTGGCTTTGCTGTGAAGAGAAAGCTACACATTTCTTACCAGTCCTCCTCCTCAGGGGCTCTGGAACGATGTAACAGATTGATAGTTGATATGTTATGTCAAGATTCTACTCATTGGTACACCCACTCCCTCCTTCCCTACAGCTCTCTGGCCGGCCTCTCTTGGCCTTCTTCCTGTTCCCACCTGCAAGGCTAAAAACCTCGGGGTCATCTTCGACTCCACACTCTCCTTCTCTCCTCACATCTCTGATGTCTCTAAGAAGTTACACTAACAGCTATGCCTCCTCAGAGGTATTCTTCCATTTATCTCCTTCCCCCAGACTCTCACCGTCTCCAGAGCCCTGGTTCTTTCTATGCTGGACTATTGTAACAGATTCTATCTAAATATACATGTCTCTACTCTCCGCCCTCTGCAACTTATTCAGAACAGGACATCAAGAATTGTCCTTGGCCTCAAACCCAGGGATCGTATATCTCCAGGACTGAAATCTCTGCACTGGCTGCCAGTGGCTGCGAGGATTAAGTTCAAAACTCTCTGCATTGTCCACAAGGCCTTCTGGGGCCTAGGGCCGCAATACCTTCAACTCTCTCTTCCCAAATATCTTCCTTCTCGAGCTCTTTTCTCATCTGCTTCCAACTCCCTCAGGGTCAATCTCTTCTCCAAGCAAGAAGTTGGTGGTAAATCACTCTCTCCGATAGGGACTTCCCTCTGGAACAGACTTACTTCCTCCCAGAAACTTGAGGAGAACCATCTCCGCTTACGGAAGCACCTCAAAACCTTCCTCTTTGCTTCTGCTTTCTTTCTCCTTCTCAAGTGCTAAATTCCTGGTTGAAACTGTACTGGTTACCTGGCCACCCTTTTTTATCTCGGGCCCAGGCCCTGCCAATTGCACGCCTGCACTGCCTCCATGGCAACCCCCGCACATGGGGGTATCCCTACAGTCCCCCTACCAGCACTTATGTCTGCTCTTACCTTGCACTTGCCACCATCTGGCCCTTTTATTTATCTTATTTATTCTACTATCCCATGTACTGCACTTTCCCCTCTCCCTTCCCCCTCGCACATTTCCTTTTCCCCCTTCCCATGCACTTGCGCGATCTGAATGACACCTGGCTTAGTAAGATTGTTGTCTGTCTTCCCTCTGTTCCCCCTCCCGTGCCTTTTCGCGCCTTGAAACACTTGTGTATAGCCGCATTTTAAATGCCATATCATATCATATGTTGAAAAGGTTTGTAGATAAATCAGGACCTAGTTGGGATTTGCGGCTTCCATTGGTACAAAGGGCTATCAGATCAACACCCGCTAAATCAACACATTTCAGTCTCCATGAAATCTTGACAAGAAGAAAAATGGTTCTGCCACAACACTTACTTTACAGGACAAAATGAACAGGTGCTAATACATCCGACCACAATTCATAAATATGTGGAAGAATTGAGAAAGCACTTGCAATATGCTTTCTTTCCCCTTCTCACCTGCTAAATTCCTGGTTGAAACTGTACTGGTTACCTGGCCATCCTTTCTTATCTCGGGCCCAGGCCCTGCCAATTGCACACCTGCACTGCCTCCATGGCAACCCCTGCACCTGGGGACTGTTATTCTGTATCCCTACAGTCCCCCTACCAGCACTTATGTCTGCTCTTACCTTGCACTTGCCACCATCTGGCCCTTTTATTTATCTTATTTATTCGACTATCCCATATATTGCACTTTCCTCTCTCCCTTCCCCCTCGCACATTTCCTTTTTCCCCACTTCCCATGCACGTGCGCGATCTGAATGACACCTGGCCTAGTAAGATTGATGTCTGTCTTCCCTCTGTTCCCCCCCCTTGCCTCGTCGCGCCTTGAAACACTTGTGTATAGGTGCATTTTAAATGCCATATCATATCATATGTTGAAAAGGTTTGTAGATAAAGCAGGACCTAGTTGGGATTTGCGGCTTCCATTGGTACAAATGGCTATCAGATCAACACCCGCTAAATCAACACATTTCAGTCTCCATGAAATCTTGACACGAAGAATAATGGTTCTGCCACAACACTTACTTTACAGGACAAAGTGAACAGGTGCTTATACATCCGACCACAATTCATAAATATGTGGAAGAATTCAGAAGGCACTTGCAATATGCATTTGCATTTGCGTAGCGAAATTTGGAAAATGCCACTGACCGTGCAAAGACATATTATTATAAGAAGGCATCGGTGTGAGAGTATGGAATAGGAGAACAGGTATACAAGTTTAATTTCAGGAAGGGAAAATATAAAAACAAGGGCCATATAGAATTGTAGATAAGGTTTCACCTATGGTCTACATTATTGCTAAAAAGGAGGGAGAATTAACAGTGCAACAGTTTGTCCATCCTAATCAAATCAAGCCCTTTCACCTGAAACATGAAGAGAAAAGACTAGAGCAAGTTGTGAATAGCAGGGAGTGAAAAGATAAAGTGAGTACCTATTAAATATCCATAGCAAGTGGATAGGTCTAAATAGTGTGAAGATGTTAACAGGAGAGGGAAAAAAAAAAGAATCCAATATATCAAGGTAGGGAACAAAAAGACAAGTTAGGCAACTAAGAGAAAGGAATGTTGTGTTTGACACTGTTATCTGAAAAATAACGTGATGTTAGTGTGCTTAATTCATGTTGTTTTCAGTTAATCATTGTCTGCATGGCATGCTATTTGGTATAATCTTCATTGTGTGCATAACTGAATTTGATTTCAGATATCCCAGTGAGCAAGGAAAAGTAAAGGGTTAGTAGTGCTTCATACTTAATTTGTCTTATCTTTTACTCTAGAAAAATAATTTTTTTCCCTGTCAGCGCCAGATCCTTGAAGCGCCGGATTCCTGGAGGAGTCGATTCAAATGTATTCTCTTGGAAAGCCCTCTGGACTGAAGAAGGGGGTGACAATGATGACCCCAAAAGATGTGTAGATGATGCCCCCCGAAGGAAGTCCCATGAAGTCCCGGAATGGAGTTCGACCAAGAATGGTTACCTGTGCACTTTAAAAAAAAAATATTTACAAAGACTATTTTTACTATTTTATCACAAACTATTTTTATCACAAACTATTTTTACAATTATCCAGAAAAGATTTTTACTGGTTTTTATATTTGACTGAGGCCAATGGCACAGTTTTATGGACTTATGTTTTTTTGGGAAATGATAATGATTGTCTTTAATGTTTTAAAAAAGAGAAGTCCAAAAAAACCGACTAAAACAGACTATCAATTAAAAGAAGATAAAAGATAAAGGTGATGAAGAGATAAAAAAGATAAAAAATAAAAAAATATTACCAACAATTGTTTCCAAAAAACACAAAAATAACAAAGAAATAGATCACCAATTATAAAAAGATAAAAGATAAAGGTGATGTAGAGATTACCAAAAAGATATACATTAAAAAAATCACTTTAAACATATATTTTCTTAAAGGTTTATTTCTTTTGATCAAGAATCAAGACTCTTTTTCTCAAGACTAGTGATATATACATAATCATTTTCATGTATGGATATTACCATGTGTATGTTATTTATTTTCGACGATTAAGATGTCGTTATTGGGAGAAGCACATGTGTTTTAGAGCATACGTGTTTGTTTTTCCTGCAGTGATGTGGGTTATATCCCAACAGAAAAAAAGGTGGGAGTGTAGGATTATTGTCTCTGCATTTGCACATATGGACTCAGCATTTCACATTCACATTTTAGCGAGGGTTTCTACCTTAGCTAGGGCCAAAGGTGTATAACTCATTGCTGGACTTGAGAGTGTGAGTCTCAGAAAGAATGAAATAGATGCCAATGCACAGAGCGTATGCTTGAAATTGCACTTTGCTTCAGGATGCTATTTCAATGAACTGAACTGCAATGAATATAATACTAACCTAAATCTAACATACTAATGAACACAACCCCATTTAACATGTGACAGTGTACCATAATATCATTTATTGCTAATTAGCTCATGAAATAAGCTGGATGCAGACTGATGACAAGGCATAATGCTAAGAAAAATTGACTTTAAGGGCCTGATTCACATTCCATTTTCCCATAGGATTGTGCAAAACAGTTCCATGAATCAGGCCCAAAATGTGCAGGCTGGATCTGAACTGTGTGGTAGCTGAACAATGTGAAGATCCATTCTGCTAAAAACATGGCTTTGTTTTGGAGCAGTAAGAACAAGAGAAAAATGAAAAAAAAATTCTCTTCAGCAATGCTGTTAGCACAATGTGAAAAGTTGTGTGATGTGGGTAGTTATGGACAAGGGGAGGTGCTTATGATTGACATGGGGTGTCATAAAAAAGAGTTTTGAGGCAGAGTATAGAGGCATTTCTCTTCTGTCACTGATGGATGAAGGAGGCGGAAGTGCTGGTTGCTGAACAGACTGAGGCTGGTGCTTGCAAGCTGTCTGCTGAGCTAAAGCTGACTAAAGCTGAAGCTGCCTCTCCTGGGTTGACGAGCCTTAGAAATCTCAAGAATCCTTATCTGGCTTGACCTGGTGCAAGGCAGGCAGAAAGGCTGGAGAATATTGTGCTGCCAAGCTGAGTTGGGAATATCGCCAACAGATTTAAGTAAATAGGAGGTTAAATGAGGTGCTGTTGATGTGTGTATTTGTATTCCCATCAGTGGTCTGGTCACAGTGACTGGAATCTTCATATATCAGGGTTTCATTTCTTTCAGAACATATTCGGCTGTTTCAAATAGACCTATTTCTGTGCTGTTTCAATGCCCAATTGCCATTGTTTTTCACTTGGCACAGTTACCCCTTTGCCAGGTTTGCAGATGCATTATTCCAGACTTGTAGCCAGGTGATGTATTATTGATTCACCCCTTTTAATGATTATGGGTACCATACTACAAGTACAGTTAAATGGAATGGATTGGCTCTACTGACCTTATTTTCATCAGTAGAATTATGGAACCCACTGTCCTTGGAACTGTTTGTGGGCACTCTCCTTCTGTTAATAGTTCTCCAGGAATTACATCTTGATCCTCTATGTGACCCACATCCATTGTTATTGAAGGGTTTTCTACAGCTGGTAGGTTGGAACTGTGGAATAAAAACAGCATCCAATGCTTGATTATTGGTACCAGTGGGTGACAGAGTCGGGAGACATTTCATATTAATTCATCGACATGCTATTGTGTATTTAGACAATCACAATCAAACAGTGATGTGATACATTTAGTTACATTTGAACATCATTATTCCTAATGAAACACTGTATAACCTTGTAGGAGACAAAATTCGGAAAACTCCTATTCGGAGGCCGTGGAAAATACACAGCCTAGGTGGCTGATTTGTCATACAGATGACCGTCAGAGGGATGAATAACAGCCACAATGGCTAGATCGAGTATATGACAGAATAAGCTGTTATTCATCCCGCTGTTATTCATCCCTCGGCCTCCGGATAGGAGTTTTCAGAATTTTGTCTCATACAATTGTTGCCTACAACTGGCGCGTGCCTTGAAGATGACCTGTGTGTCGAAACATGTGTCAGCTGTTCATGTTCTAATTAAATAATATATATACCACTGTTTTGCATTACTGTAATGGTGTAGAGCGCATCACCATACCTATCCTCATTTATCTTCTTTACTAGTACCAACCAGAGTGGATTGGTTGGCGGGATTAGAGTGATTTCTGCCTCCACCCACCATTTTTTCACCAGTCCTCAGTTCACTTTCCTCACCACAACCCAAATAGTGATTACTTGTGCAGAGACACCTAGTTTCGAATCCACTTCTATTCTTTTTTGATTGTATAACCTTGATCTCACCACCAGCAGAGCCACATCTACAGCTTGCACAACTCTGCCTATCTGTACCACATGACTTATTATCTTTGATTCACATGGGTTGAACCACTATCTGTAGGCTGTAGCTGCCCAGTTACCACCAAGTCACATGCCATCCCTGCTACACTTAGAATGAGGTTTAACCTCATGTTGGTGTCTGATTCTCTGTATCACTTGTACCAGATGTAGCCTTCTTCTGAGGAGGGTCTCACTTCAAAGCCTTATTGGCTATGTCATTCCTGCACTAACCAATCATTGGCTTTAGCAGATTTCCATTTAAGACAATGATAAGCATGTCAGTGGGGCTTTCCTGTTCAAGACACGCAGGACCTACATGGAAATATTCATTCAACTGTACCAGAGGGTTTTTGGAGCAGAGGTCCCCTAACAGGAAATGTGAGAGAATCTGCACCTCTTATTCAATTTTCCCGGGAATGAACATGGCCTACATGTATGCATGTAATGCATTGTCATACTGTTGCATTTCAAAATGTCTGGACCATTTATTAACACATTGAAGTTGTAAATTGTCTTGCCACTCTAGCTTCTGGTTCTCTTGCCACACTGGCAACACTTACAGTCTGGCCTTTAGTTTTAGATACACATTAGTTCAGGATCTCCCTTTGGGTGAACATCCATTGGCATGCAGGTTGCTCAAGGTTATTAGGATCCATCAGCAACCTATACCTCAGTACGCCTCTTTATGCGATGTAAACATAGCATTTTCACGTTCGTTTTAGGACCTGACCAGACAACAGAAGGTTGTCCCTTCAGGCCTTCTCAGCAAAAATGTTTATGGTTATGTAGGTTTGCAGACATTATGACTCTGGACCTTTCTGTCGCTTCATTTCCACAGATTATAGGATGGTTCATGTTTATCATAGATCCACAAGAGGGTCCAGAAAAACTGAATGTCCATATTTGTATGATTTTATCAAACGGTGTATCTTTAGTTGCCTTTATGCCTGTGAGTCCCATACTACTGTACTCAGGGGTCCTCCCAATCACATCATAAAAAACATGTACTTGAAAATAGAGCGCACACCGGGCAAGAAGCAACACTGTTTTATTACAGCTGGGCAAGCACAAATCAAACAGAACAGTGGAATAGATCTAATCAATAAGAGCTGGCATCTGAATGTACTGCAGCCAATAGTTTTATACCATAAAACACAATAGCCAAAAACACTTTGAAACACTTGCAATTAAGAACATTCACATGCTTGATGTTTCCCACAAATGTCATTGGCCAGTCCAAGTATGTTAGTAAAATATGATTGGAGCAAAATGTTTAACAGTATCGCAACACGTCATCTCCCTATGTGGCACCACAAAGATTCTCACCCCACCCTGGAACAATTTGCAATTACTCAACTAATATTGGTACTGACAGTCGGAACTTTAATACACATTGGTCAGCACCATTGAGAACTGGACACGAGACACACTGCTTCTCGTGGGAATGGTGACATTCACACAACACCTGCTTTATGATGACCTTTGCAAGCCCTGGGGTGGATACTCTGAAAGCTGGCCACCACCCCGGAGAACGGTGACTTACCATCGGATTAGTCCTCCCAAGAACGCCACTTTGTCCAGTGTCCCTTTCTCATAGTAACCTGCCAATGGTCATGGGTGGCCTTGTGACTGGTACACTAGCTCAGATCTATTTCCCTTCCAGCCCATGTGACTGCTGGATTGGCTGACCGCCCTGTATTTACATCATCCAGTGTTGTTCTAACTGCTTCGATTTGTCTGTGATGAGCAGCTTATGCCCAGTCTCCCTCCTCCCTGGTCCCTGGAGTGCTGGCCATGTGTTTCAGATTTGGTTTTCCAGGGTTGGGACTACCCTCAGGGTTTCCTCCCCGAATGTGTTTACCAAAGATATTTGTTTCTTTTTTCCAATCTTGTTCTATTTATTAAAAAAATCCTTGGGCTGTTTGTACACGCCCTTCCGAGTGAGATCTTCTTTTACAGGATGTCTGTGGCTTTCTGTACCCTTGGTGTTCCCCCATAGCAGGTGCCAGTCACACTCCTTCTTCACTCTCGAAGGTCGTAGGTGTGTTCCCTATCTGGCACTGAATTAGCACCTTTAGTACATTACCAATCAAAGAGCGTCCTCGTACTTGTTATTCATCTTCTTTTTTAGACATTTCCATTCACTCTCCACCCCACATGCAATGCCATAGAATGTCTAGAAATCTATGGCAGAGAATAGGTGTCCTATTAATGGCACATATGTGATTATTATTCCACCAATTCTTGGCCCTCCCTTTTGATTGTTTATTTTTTGTTTGTTTTACCAATGCAGTGCTTGACCAATTCTCTAATAACCTGCAGAAGGAAGTCAGACAGTGAATCCTTGGATTTTGTCTGCTCCGCTGTTCTTCCAAGGGTAGACTTTGGTCAAGTATGATTGCTGTTGTGAAAAAATTAAGAAGTGGACCAGATTATATCCACTAACAAATGACAATGTGCACAGGGATTTGAAGGATCGTCTAGTGGTAATGGTGAGAGTTGTAGCACGAACACGTTACTTGTTTAAAAAAACTTTTCTTACTGCTTATGAAATAAAATATATAAAGGAGAGGGCACAATAGTCAACACTGGGCCTAGTAAGATCATTTTTATGTTGTGCTGTGTTCTCCCTTGTTCACCTCCCTTGCCTAGTCGCGCTGTGAAACACTTGTGTACGAGCGCGATACAAATATCATATCATATCATATCATATCATATCATATCATATCATAACACTGTGCCATTAATCGACTCCAGGCTGTCGCTAACTACCAGCAGTAATTCATTTCATTTAGCATTTAAATACATTACAACTCATGCCTTAGCGCATCCTATACACAGATTAAACATTATCTACTCATGTGTGGCATATTTGATAGCGCAGAAAGTTGAGTGACCACATAATAGAACTGTATCATGAAAAATACTGACAGCACCGTAGAACAGGGGTCAACCTACCTACATCTGTAATTATCTGGTTCCAGCACTAGTTCAATATCAGTAACATTTGACAAATCAGTATGTATGTTCACTATTGTATGTCAATTGAAGGTAGCAGAGCACACTTCTGTGGATAGATTTATTTTTCAATGATCGATTTAATATATTTACTCATCCAAAGAATGCACCAACTTTGTATGTTAAATACAGTTGTTTAACTTAAAAAGCTTAATGAGGTAAGTCATGATGGATTATTTTTAATACCGGTTTCTATCTCATCAGAACCCCACCCTTTAAAGGCTGGCACAATGAGTACATTAAAAAAGGTCCTAATACACCTGCTATTGAAGTACTCAGAGGTTCAAGGAACCGTCAAGATGCACCGTATAACATTTTATTTCATTGAACAGTTATAGAGTATTAGTGCCTGCTTCAAAGAGAGTTCTTCAATGGGATTGCACCATCATAAAACTATTCTGTGAATCAGGCCTTCAATGTTTATTTTTTTTTAAACAACAGACATCTACTGCTGAGCCCTTGTTCTTTGATTTAGAAATAAAACAAAAACACGGCAAATGTCCATGATGTAAAACCAGGCAATATGAACCGATCCTAATAATGGCAACACAAATGATGGCAAAAAACTCCAATACTGACTGCTTTGATGTATCGGCTTCTTCATGGACCCATACACCTGCCAACCTCGATCATGTATCATGTCCAAAGGTGGCCCACATTTTCACTTTACTTTAATGTGTGGCACATTTGATAACATATCGTTTGTCGGCTTGCTTTGCATAGATGGTGAGCATGTTTTACGGCTTGCAGATGTTTCGTGGTTTTAATTGTTCCCAGGGGCTGAATGCTCTGATTCCATTCCCTGGTGTCATTCTTGTTGTCTAAAAAGCACCTCAGTAATTACAGAGGACTGCATCTGTAGACACCTCAAAACTACGATGACTTCAGCACCTGTTCCCGAGAGGTATGAGCCATTTTATATCCATTCCCTTGTTAAAAGTGCGCGTTCTTTTTCATCCTCCTTTCTTGTCCCCAAAGCATTGTTCAATTGTGTTCAATATTTCCTACTTTCTATAAAAGGGCAGGAATAAAGCTGTCTGCATGTGTTCTCTTCATACGTCTTCCAGAAAGAAATTAACGTAGCTGGGCAGGAAACATTGTAACAAAGGATCTAATAAACACACATGTCGTTTTAAGTGGGATCCGGCCTCATACGTTGCAGCTTTCTTTTCAGAAAAAAAATATATATATATATTTCACATCCAGGAGTTGGTTTATCATAACTTTAGCATGCATTTAACGGTGTAACAGAAGGATGTCTTTTTGTTATAGCTCTATATCTTATGCTAAAGATACGAAATATAAATCATGAACATAAGTGTATGTGTGCATATCTACTTTCCTTATGTTAAGAATCGAGTTTAAAGAGGAACATTAACATGCATTTAAATTTCATGTAAAAAATAAATAAATGTAAAGTTGCATTATGAAACACAGATTTCATAACACAACGTTATATTAAATTAAAAAAAAAAAATAGAATTACGCCAAGAGCTTGAATATAATGGGCCTCATTCCGAGTACGGCGCTAACCAATGGCGCTATTAACGCCTTGGTTGACGCCGTACCCGGACCGGCAGCGCCTTGGTGGATGGTGGAATTACCGCCCCATTCCAAGGTTGGCGGGGCGGTAATTCCCAATTCACCAAGGCTCTTCCCCATTCCCAAATGAGTCCCCATAGGGCTCAATGGGAATGGGGAAGATGCAAATAACGGTGACCGTTCATTACGGTCACCGTTATTGGCTTGGAGGCCCCTTTGCGCCCTCGACTTTAACACCTGCTCAAAGCAGGCATTAAGGGCGAGGGTGCAAAGGGAACTCGGAGTATGGCGGTAAGGGATCACCGCCACCGGTCTCGTTACCGGTGGCCGCTATCCCTTACCGCCATACTCGGAATGAGGCCCATTGTGGTGCTGGGTGCTGTCAGAAAGTGGAAGGGTTGGAGTTAATAGGAGAGCGTGAGCAGCAAGATGCAAAACCTGAGGTGTTCATGCAGGCAGATCTGAAGCACACGTTATCTGAGTGCTAGCAGCATTCTAGGTGAGCTATCTCGTGTGGTGAGTTGTACAAGGCCTGTTTGCGTGCTAACAGATTATGTCATGAGAGAGAGCATGGGTGGGTATTTGGAGAGTCCTGTTATGGTGGGATGAACAGCTAGATAAAGAAAGATGAAGCAAGTGTTTGGTGGGTGGTTAGGAGTGGTAATTGTGAAGCATTATATGATTATAATTTAAAAAAAAAACACAATTTGAATAATGTATGTATTATAGGGCCTGCAGTGGCTGCCCTATAGTTGTGGTTAAATTGCTCATGCCATAGGAATCCTCAGCAAGCTCTGCAAAAAAAAAGTATATGGCCACCTATGAATCATTTTAAAAAGTTTGGTGTGGTTTCGTCAAGGGGGTAAATCTTTAGGGGCGGTCCCAAAACGTAAAGAATCCTCATAGACATAATGGCAAAAAAATGTGCTGTCGCCTACAGCCCAAACTGTTCCACAGATTTGCATCAATCCTGTGTGAGGAGTGGCATCTTGGTCCCCAAAGCATGTTTTTGCAAATTTGGTGGAAATCCGTGCAGTCGTTTTTTTGGGGGGAAGTTTGAGAAAAAAAGAGTTAGTGACATCTGCGTACGGTCCACAGACTCACTTCTTGATACAGTGTCCGTGGATGCATCTGTGCCAATTGGGGGGCCGCGTACCATTCGTGGACATCAAACAGGCATGCTTATTGGTTGTTTTTCAAACTTTTTGAAACAGTCTCCATGTTGGATCTGCAGACCATGTCCTTCGTTTTCGGACAGCACAGGGAAAAAAACTCAGGAAAATACATTTGGGGTTATTTTGTGGCTGAAAGAGTGTCTGGGAAGGGTGGGGGAGTGGACAAAAGTTAATATGGAGACGTTTTATAGGTGAAAAATGCTGTGCAGGTGCCACTGAGTCCACAGTCAGTTTCACTGTCCACAGGCGTACTATGCGCTGCGGACACGGTCATGTGTCCGCAGACGCTATGTATTGTGCATATTTATGTTATAATTGAATTTTAATGTTGTGACCGATGCCATTGATCAGATTCATGGGGTCATGGCCTTTGGCCAAGGTCATAGTAATATGTGTAGAATATTATAGGTAATGTAGGGGAATTATGAATCTGGAAACATGCCACGGCAACAGTAATAGGTGTGATTATAGCTACTCTAGGGTGAATATACAATATTTGTGATATGGTGGAAGGATATTATTAAAGTGTATGTAGTATTTATAATGCTATCAGAATTGTGGTCACTGAGTATGACTACAATAGCTGCCCTCAGTGAGTTTGGCTACAATAGTATCTTGACAGAAATTGATAGTGGAGATGGATTCTTAGTTGAGTATTGTAAGAAGGCTGTAATGTACAATTGTAGAGAATGGTGAAACATATGATAATGTGTCCTTAGTAATTATGGCTACAGTAATATGGTGAGAATAATTGATATTGGTAATTACTTGAATAAGGTAACAAAGCTGGAATCTGTGATTGTTTCTCTGTAAAGATAACACATATAATTTCTTAAACAACATACTGTGAAACATTTAATCACAAACTGTTGCACATATATAATTACTTTTTGACCCTCATAAATAGTACATTGTATGTACTATGTTTGGTACAACATTTGTGTGTGGTGAATTGTTTTTGTATTAACATGAAGTTATCATTGGGAAACAAAAACCATGGTGGATTGAAACAACCCTAGTGTTTAGAGATACTTGTTGCGGTATTTACATTGATTTAAAGTTTGCTTGTTACAGAATGCATGCGTGTGTTTGCAGTAGTTAGATACATATTGGTGTACTCTAACTGTATTGGATCTTAGGAGCACTAGTGTAGTACTATGGATATATTAAGTAAGTATAAGTATGAAAGCATGTTTGAATCATATTGTAATGAAGGGTATGTTTAAATTAGTTAGATACCCGCTGGGGTATTCTACCTTTATTAGATTTTAAAAGTACTAGTGTAGTACTATGGATGTATTATGTAAGTATAATTGTGATGACATGTTTGAATTGTGTTGTAATGAAGGGTATGTTTAAAGTAGTTAGATACCCTTTGACGTATTTTAACAATACTGGATTTTCAAAGTATTATTTTGGTATTATGGGTGTATTATGTAAGTGTAACTTTGATGATATGTTTGACGTTTGTTGCAATGAAGGGTATGTTTAAAGTAGTTAGATACCCATTGGTGTATTCTAACTGTGCATTGTAGTATACTTTAGGGAGCACATTTGCACCCAGATACCCCAGGGTTGGGAGCGCCATATAAACGAATAAACAATACAATTTGGGTTGCAAGAATATTAGGTAGGCATTTGTTAGATTTGCTTGTGACCTATGTGTTGAGTAACATACATATTGTTATATTTAACCAGCCACTTCTTTTTTTGACATATGCAGTCTAGTGGCCTAAAGCTTTTGTGGAACTTGTGTGGTAGATTATGCATACTTTTGTCAAGGTTTTCTTGCCAAGAGAGACTTGCCCGTGTGTAAAGCTAGTGAGCTTACAGTTATTTTTGGTACCATCTGCATTGTACCTTAGAAGCAATAGTATCACATATTAGACACGTGAATTTATTTGTATGCTGGAGCGATTGTCTGAAAAGCAAAAAGAAAAGCTGGTGAAATTTCAGGCATTAAGAATTTGGTATGGATACATAGACAAATCGTTCATCAGGATGTGCTTTTGTGAAACATGGTTGCAGAGAGTGCATGTATATTTCCAGGTGTATGAAATCTGGATGATTTCATTTAGAGGGATATTTTTGGGTTCTAGTACTTGTAGTAAGTACATTAGGGTTTCTTGTGGATCTCCTTGTGTGTTTATGGTGAAATTAACAATTCCTGCACTGTAGTCCAATTCTTGCCTTATACCTGAGACACTGTAGATGGTGTAAGGATTATTTGTGGTATTTGTATGAAGGACGGGCATTTGCAAACACAAATGGTCCGAGCCGTATAAGTAAATGTTCTGAACAATCGGTGGCAATTGGAAGAGAAGACTGATTGCTACATTTGCATAACTTTTTTCTCCAGTTGTGTTGCTGAATTTAAATGGACCAGGAAGTTATACCTCTTTCTGCTTTCATGGTCCTGCAGTTGTTTTTCAAAAAGAGACAGTTGTCTCTGTGTCTTTCGATGGACGTGCAGTTTTCTTTGGACTGCAGCATTTTGTGCTTGTTCGGGTTGATGGACCTTAAGCTGTTCTTTGCTTTTTAGATGTATTGCAGGGAGACCTGGTATAGCTTCTGTTTTTATTTGTTTTCTTTGCAAAGGTTTTGTTTTTTGAGGTACAGGATACATATCTTGATGGGGGTATACAGGGCACATAGCCTGTTGTATTCTAGGATGCAAAGAATGCCAGTGTTGACTTTTATTTGTATCAAAGTTAACTAGGAAAAGACCATTGAGTGTACAGAGATGTGAAAGTGCTACGTAACTCATACCTTCTTTGAAGACTGTGCTTCCAATGTCGATCAGTGTGTGGTCTCTGCGTACATAAGTGTGCTTGAAATGAAGGAGATGTCCTATTGTGTGACCTATTCTTTTAACTTCTGTAAGTTTGTCAAAATAGACGTTGGCAAATTCAATGTTGTTGTCATGTGCATATGTTTGGTAGCCTACAACTGTACCAATTGCTCCATTGACTTAAACTTGCTCTACTTCAAGGTTACGATTTAGAATTACTCTGTAGTTTAGACACAGAGATAATCGTTCTCTCATCCAACTGTGCTGGGGATGCATTTTTCTAAGCTTTTTAGTCATGCTGTTGCTTGTTGTCGTGCACTTCTAGTATGTCTGTGGAGCTGAAATGCACAATGAGTTGCATTTCTTTTTTCAACATTGTATCATTGAATTGGGTACAGCTTGCAAGCATTGTCATTAAGTATTTTAGATTATGTTGAGGTAATTGTTCCATTACATTAGGGGCAGATGTATTTTGTCCAAATCAGCTCATGGATTACTCTTGTTTTTAAAATGGATTTTGCATCTTTAGTAAGAATGACCAGTAGTAATGCTTTTTAAAATGTTAGCATAGGCTATATCTGTAGATTGATGCATATTTAGAGTTAGTTCTCTATAGCAAAAATGCTGCTAAAGATTTACATTCTCAAAGCTGCCGAGTGTATTAGAGCATTGTTTGTGTCATGATGTTTTGAAAAATGGGTTGACCTTTTACTGGTGTCAACTGTAGGAGGTCTCCAAAAACAATAATGTGTATCCAGTTGTTTGTAGTTGGTTTTTAGGACTTCCTGCATTCTGTGATGAATTAAAGCCAGCGTGAGGTTCGAAACCATGCTGACTTCATCAACCAGGAGGATTTTCATTTGTTGCAAAATTCTGAATACTTCAGTAGCAGCTTCTGCTGACAATTTGTAGTATTCTAATATTTGTTTTGGTGTTCTACTGGGAGGAGAAGAGGTCATTGTAAAGTTACACCTCCTATGTTGTAGGCAGCTAGACCTGTGGGGCTGTTACAACAGCGGAAAGGTTATTTGTTAACTCTTGTAGAAATGTCCTGTTATTTCCATTAAGAAGGTTTTGCCAGAACCAGCTTCCACACTTACATACAAGAGCAGAGATGTATAATTTTTATAGCTATAATTTTCCTTTTCCTGTTTAAGTCCATGATCAGTTATTTCAGTGAAATCTAGGTAAATGGTTATGAATCATTTAGCTGTTATTTGAACACTGACAAGTATTCTTCAGAATGTTAAGATTGATACACAGTGTTTTCTACCTCAGTCATGGCTATTTCTGCTCCTTTTGAATGAGTGGTTCTCGGCTTGCTATAAGAGAAGGTTGACTGCCTTCAGGAGTGTCTTTATCTAGTAGAGTTTCTATTTCTTCCTCTTGTTGCTGTTCATTGTCCAACATTTTTCTGCATCGCTTAAAATTGACATTTGTTATACTGCTTTCATTTTCTTTGAATGCAGCTTCAGATGTGTCATGGTCATCTAATAATTATTCAAGGTTTGAAAAGTTGCAGTAGGGATGTTTACATAATTTGGCTGGACTTGATACATTCTACTAGGCTTCCTTCACAAGCTTAGGCTGAATATTTGCCAGTTGTCTCATCTGGAATCAATTTGTGTTTGTAGTAGTAGTTTTGGGTTACGTCATATAGGCATATGTTTCCCAAAGAAGTACTTCTGTTTAGATAGTATGAGTCGAATACATTTTATTTTTAATGTCCTGACTGTTGGGGTCATTTGTGGTAATTGTTTCTATCTCTTGGAAGGATTTCAGTACCCTTTTTCGTGATAAAGATAGACCAAAGGTTTAGCTAGACAATGATTTCATAAGGGTGTACCTGTTAACCAATTGTGGCGAAGGGTGCAACCCAATCTCTTTCTCCCCTGTAAGCACACTTTCCTCACCTGAGCTGTCTGAGTTGTCGGTCTCTTGTAGGCGTCATCGTGCAAGGTAGTCTCTCCCCTTCTTTAGATGGATATGCTTGTCACTGAGGGAAGCCACAGTGACTGCTGTTTGAACAGCTGCCTCGTGACTCCGTTTCCGGAACCAAGCCAGAAATCAGGGAAAAACCCAAAAGGGAAAAAAAAAACCTGTGGTGTAGCGTCGACCCTTCCAATCCAGATGACAGGACAATCACTGATAGGAGCAATGGTGAGAGATCGTAGCACAGCATGTCCAAGAAGTCGAAGCCAAGGAGTAGCAGTGTCAGGGAAGTCGGAAGCTCCTTGTGGCAGTTCGAAGATGTGGCACTGGATCCAGGAAGAGGGAGAAGGTAAGCAGTAAGCACAGCTCAGAGGAGCCCAGCAGAAAGAGAGTACAGGAAAATCCCTGAAATCAAGAGAGAGAGGTAAAGAGAGAGAGAGAGAGAGAGAGAGAGAGAGAGAGAGAGAGAGGCGGATGCTGCCAAAAAAGGAACCCGCCAAGAGATCAAGCACAGCAGCGTAACGCTCGGAGTAGCGGAAGGAAAAATTGAAGCGAAGAGTAGCGTGCAGAGGAAAACAGGAACACAGGAGAACAGAGAAACCCTCTGGCAGATCCGAAGGCGGACAGCAGAGGATCGGAGCGAGGACACCCAGAAACAGGAAGCATCAAAAGTGGGTTGCAACGCAGCGTCAACCGGGAGGCGGGGAGTTAAATACTCCCAGTGGCGCTGCGCTACGTAACTGGGGCTGGAATCAAGAACACAGAGAAGGGACTAAAACACCCTACCTCTGTGTCTCCAGTTCCAACGCGGAAGTATCCGCCAATTTCGGCTATGGCCGTGACGGCGGATGACAGTATGCCCCTCCTTAGACCGCAACCACCCCGGTTTCCCCCGGTGCAAGTGGTGGAATCTGGCAAGCAACTGAGGGGCATGTACCTGGGAAGCTGGTTCCCAGGAGTCCTCCGACTCTGGGTAACCTTTCCATGACAGGAGATATTCCAACTGACCACGCTAAAACCTAGAATCTCTAATAGCGGAAACCTCATACTCCTCCTGGGTGGATGTAGACACAGAAATTTGCCGGGAGAGAGTCGGTGGTGGGGATCTGGATAGTAGGTTTTGAGGAGAGAGGAATGAAAAACAGGGTGAATGCGTTTAAGAGAAGGGGTGAGTTGGAGACGATAGGCCACAGGATTGACCTTGTAGAGAATGGGGAAAGGACCCAGGAAGCGTGGAGACAGTTTGGAAGGTCGTGTCCATCGGGGAAGGTACTTTGTAGACAACCACACCTTGTCTCCTAGCCTCCAGGAAGGGCATTCTCTACGGTGCCTGTCGGCTCCAACCTCATTCCTTCATCTGCTATCTTCCAATCCTTGCAATGCGCTGGTTTGAGCCTCTTGGATATTTCTCAAAACTTCTTCAGTGGCTGGAGAGTTTTAAAATCGGGGTACCTCTGGTATTAGAAATCGTGGGTGGACTCCGTAAGTACAAAAAAATGGAGAAAGACCTGTGGCAGAGTGCTTGGAATTATTTTAAGAGAACTCTGCCGTGGGAAGTAGAGAGACCCAACTGTCTTGGTGCCTGGAAATTAAACATCTCAGATATTGTTCTAGAGTGGCGTTGAGTCACTCGGTTTGGCCGTTGGATTGCGGATGGAAACCGGAAGAAAGAGCTCTTTCTACCACCAATCGGGTACACAAGGCTGTCCAGAATTTAGAAATGTACTGACTTCCCAGATCGGAAATTATCTTGTCGGGGAGACCAGGTAATTTGAAAATATCTGGGGCAAAGGTCTCCGCCATCTTAGTTGCGGTATGGCGTCCCGGAAGGGGGGGGAAATGTGCCAACTTGGAAAAAGCATACACCGTCACCATGATACATGTACATGATTCAGATTCTGGGAGATCCACTATAAAGTCTGTGGAGATGAGTCCCCACGGGTGAGTCGGCTTCTCCGCCTGAGTGAGGAGTCCTAGAGGTTTGCCCGAGCCATACTTGGCCCTGGCACAAATTGGACAAGATCTCATGTACTCAAACACTTCTTTTCTTATGTTGGGCCAGAGAAAGGACCTTATAGTGAGTTCTAAGGTGCCGTCTCCGCTTCTGAGTCCCACCATACGTGAGTCACGACACCATCTCAGGATCTTTCTGCGTAGCGGGCCGTCTGGGATATACCACTTCTTCTTATAAAACACCCATCCATCCTTTACTTGATAGGAGGAATCGGGAAGGAAGGAGATTTGAGGCAACTCTTGCGTGACAGCGGCCTTCACCTCTTGAAGAAAGGAACCCACCATTGCTAGGATCTGGTTTCGGTGGAACATGGGCTCGGTCTTGACAGACACTGGTTCAGTGTGGGAGTCTTTGCGAGACAAAGCGTCAGCTAGTTGATTAAGCGACCCAGGGATGTATGTGATCCTGAAATCGTATTGAGGATGACTTGAACAAGCGGTGGGCATAAGTTGTCCACCTGATTATAGTGTTCCAATCACAATCTAATCCCCTACAGAAAGTAGACCCAGAAGGTTCCCTGTAGACCTTTCACAATATCAAGTACTTTGCCATGTAGTAGGACATCACGAATAACACGTTTTTGCTATAAAAGGATTATTTTTTAGGGATACGCTGAGATTATGCTGTGAAACGTCCGTTGATATCCATTGTACCACCTGTTTCAGACAGTTGATAATAAAACAGATTTTTTTTGCCAACTTCCTGAGTCAGTCTTATCATTGGTGTAAGAGTTATTCTGCATCCCCATCTAGCTAAAGATGCGCTACCATATTTAAAAGGGCCTAACGGTTCACAATGATGAAGTAGTGCTATGAGTATTACATATTGGATTAAAATAGAGAAAAGGGAGATCCCACTGTGAATGGCGATAATGCGGCAGCGCCAAGCATTTTTTGATGAAGACTTAGAGATAGGGCCTCATTACAAGGTAGGCGGTAGCCATGGTGCTGTTAGCACTATGGCTACCCCCTTACCACATTCCGGGTCCGGGTTGGCGAAATAGGGACTTACCGGGTCATTCAAACCTTGGAGGACCCGTTAAATCCCCATTCAGAGAACCATTCCCCATTCCCATTCGAGCCCCCATAGGGCTCCGTTAATAGCGGGCCTGTTATTAGCTCCCTGGTCCCTTAGCAGCTCCCGCTAAGGGTGCCTGCTAAAACCAGGCGCCCATAACGGGACCCGCTAAGGGACCTCAGAGTAGGGTGGGAAGGGTTTACCTGCACCGGTCTCCTTACCGGTGCCCGTTAACCCTTACCGCCCACCTCGTAATGAGGCCCATAGTGCCAAATGCCATATGGACTGCAGGCCCGTATGATGTGGGCCTATTGAAGGCAGTAGAGGAGGTTCAAATAAAGCTGAAACCAGGAGCAATTTTACCTCAAGCAAGACAGTACCCAATGTCTCGAGAGGCAGGTGAGGTTATTTTTAAGACTATCTCAGCACTGATGTAACAAGGTATCCTGGTGCCATCAGAATCATCATGCAACACCGTGGTGCACCCTGTAAAAAAATCAAAGGGAGGATTGTGGAGATTTATACACATTATGAGAATGATTAACCAGATTGTAGAGGCAGAGTTCTCTTTAGTTCCAAATCCAGTGATGATACTATGCTGTATCCCAGAAGAAGCTCAATATTTCACAGTGATCTATGTGAAAAATGTGTTTTTCTCAATCCCATTGTACGAAGACTTACAAGACTTGACTACATTTATGTTTCACCAGACTCATCTGAAACATACTAGCCTGCCCGAAGGGTACTTTGAGTCCCCATCGATCTTTGATAGGGTTCTACAGATGGACCAAGGCAATATTGATTTGAAGAGCACTGTGATACAGTATGTAGATGACATTTTAATTTGTAGCACAACAGAAGATGAGTGCAGGCAGGACTTGATTCAGTTGATGTCTATCCTAGCAGACAGGGGATACAATGTAGACAAGGAGAAGTTACAGTACTGTCAAGGCGACGTATTGTACATAGGTCAGTTGATTTCACACGAGGGAAAGGGAGTGGCACCTGAAAGAGCTCAGGTGATTATGAAGACTGCAAATCTGCATACAGAGAAGCAAATGCAGCAGTTTTTGGGCTATGTAATTATGTAAGAGCCTGGGTGTTTGACTACAGTTCATACACTAGACCCATTTTGCAGGCTTTAAAGACATCACAGGCAAGGAAGGAGAAAATAGAATGGACTGAGGAAATGGAGGAAGGTTTTTAAGAATTGAAGAAAGCATTTTCTACATCTCCTGTTTTATTAATTCCCAATTATGCTGAGGAGTTTTTCTTATTTTCACACACAAATGGGACAGTCATGATTACAGTGCTTATACAAAGGACCACATTGGGCAATAAGCCTCTAGTGTATTATAGTGGAATTCTAGACCCAGTTATGAAGGGACACTTTCCTTGCGTACAGTCATTGGCAGCCGCTGCGTTCACACTTGAGAAATTTACAAGTATTGTAATAGGCTTCTCTATGTCGGTTTTTGTGGAACATGGTTTCTTTGCCGTTTTAGGGAGACCCAAGGTTACATTAACATCCCAGAGAGCTTCTGCTTATGAAGTGATCATTTCAAACCCAATGATTACAACTGTCAGATGTAAAATAGTAAACTCTGCCACCTTTGTAGCTGAGCCAGTGACAGAGGGCGAGCATGTGCATGACTGTGCAGATTATGTGGAGTTTTATGATGATATGCTGCGTGTGAAGGAAAATGCTTTGACAGTAAGGGAAATTCTCTTCATTGATGGTTCTTCAAAATTTGATCAAACACATGGATTAAAGGCATTCTGACACAGCTGTAGTGAGGCACAGAGCAGATGGCGAGTTTGAAGTTGTAGCAAGTGCAAGACTACGTCTCACTTTTCTGCACAAGCAGCAGAATTGGTAGCCCTCATTGTCGCACTTGAGAATCAATCATGATGTGTACAGTGACTCTGCCTATGAGACATCAACCGTACACGTAGGGCTAGCATGTTGGAAAAGGAGGGGCTACCTACAAGTGGACGGAACTCCAGTGCAGCACAAATCCTTATTGGATAGGCTTATTAAGGCACTACTACTCCCAGTAGCCAAAGTAATAGTTATGTAATGCACAGCCCATAGTAAGCAATATGACTTTATTTCTTTTGGAAACAAAGCTGCAGATGTAGTAGCCAAAAGAGTTGCGTATTCACCAGATATTTCAAGTTTTGATACTCCAGATGTCAAAGAGAAAGTAGTCACGATGATGGTATTAAAAGAAGGATTTAATCATTTACCAAGAATGCAATTCAGGGAAGTTCACCACAGGAAGAGCAAGAATTATGGAAACAATGGAGCTGTTCCTTATCCCCCAATAAAGCGTTACAGCGACAGGACAGCACTGGAAAGCCGGTGATGCCAGCAGCCTTGTTAAGTGTAGCACTTGAACAGCTGCACTACCCTGCACACATAACTAGGGAAAGTATTGCTGCAACAATTGCGAATGACTGGTTTGTTCCAAAACTGTTAGAACACGTTGCATTTTTATGCAGTAAACTGCATCTTATGTCAAAGGTTTTCTGCTCGGCACACACTGCAAATGATTAGAGGAGTAATTCCTCAACCGAATGGTCCTTTTCAGCATTACCTATTGACTAGGTTTCTATGCTGCAAGTATGTAGTGGATATCTTATAGCGGTGTTGTGTCCCTTCTCTAGGTGGATTGAAGCATGTCAATGTGCACACCCTAATGCCACTTGCACAGCAAAGTATTTAGTACATGAAGTCTTTCCAAGATGCGGGGGCATGAAGTGTTGAGATCCGATAATGGGCCACATTTTGACAATGAAGTATTTGAACAGATAGGATTATTGTTGAGTAATAAGCACAAGTTTTCTTCATCTTATCAACAGCTTATCACCCGTAAGCTAATGGAATATCTGAGAGACACAACAGCTTCCATAAGGAAAGGATTGCCAAGCTCAAGCTGACACTGAAAAAGGGATGGCTATATTGCCTGCCCATAGTTTTATATGCCCTAAGGAATCAGCCTGATTCAGACCATCACCTCACACCACACAGGCTAGTGACAGGAAGGAGAATGAGAACGCCTTTGACTCCTCCATCGAGGAGTAGAATTGATGCCCAGAGTACAGCAAACATATTAGGAAATGAATGATATGATTATTTGACATGTATAACAGCTAGTATCTCTCTCAGTTCATATCAAATCCAGCGCCAGTGGGGTCAGTCTCAGAACACAGATGAAAACCATTCAGCAACCAGATCTTCGGAACTTTTATCAGCATCGTAACTCTTTACTGGTGATACCGTGTTGATTAAAAAACTTCAGTAGGAAGTGGCACGAGCCAAGGTTTGATGGGTCGTTTATCGTAGAGAACATTACTCCCTTAGATTCCCCAGAACGACGTCCACCTCTACACCGGCGAGGCCGCAGCACACCCATCCATTGATCCAGAAGCAAGACAAGATTAATAATTTCAGCGTGTGCAGACTTGATTGATGGCCAGAAAGATGTACGATAAGGGTCCAAACTGACTAATTAATGCAGATATACATTTGCACTGTGGGCCTTGGGCTCTCCTTATAGATATTATAGCAGGCGTGCAACTCTTTTTGCTTGAGCCAAGGAATCTTGAAAATGAACTTTAGAGAAATGATGATATATCCCAATTATGCCTAAACAACAAAACTTGGTTAAAAATTGGAAACGTGAACAGTATCCCAAATCATTTGTTACTGAATATTTGTTTGGCTGACTTTATGGTCTTCCCGGAAAGTTATGTGCATCACCTTGTGCTTACTATTTTTGTGTTTATTCTTTGAGCTTATCCAGCCCTTGTTAAAAGAGACATCCACACATATGTACAGGATCCTAAGAATGGCCCTTTAATCAGAAGGCTGCTAATAGCAATAGTATAGGAGCTACTGAAAATACCAAACCTATTACAGTTACCTACGTAAAGTTTTTTTTTCTTCCTTAAAAAACTACAGAAAAATGAGAAATGTTGAAGATAACACAAGTTCAGAGAATGAGCAAGCTCAAGAAATTCCATTGTGGCATAAGTGGAAGGGATTATTATGTTTTTTCACGATATACACATATGCAGAGTTATACTTTGTGTCTTTTTGTTTCTCAAGATTCGCCTTTTTTATACTTATGATCCAAAAAAGGCAGAAATCCCTTTGATTCTCCCCACACCAGGAACTCTTGTAGGTTTGCCCATTACCAAGGAGCCAAGGTCCCACGTGTTGTCTCCCCAGCATAGAACCAATTTAGAATTGTTTCCATGGGCTGCAGACATTGTGCTAAGGAGACACAGGAGAAATACTGAGGAAGACGATAATGGAATAGACACATAACTGGACAGTAGAGCACCCTTGGGTAATAATATGTGGTATAAGCACATGATAAAGGTGGGTGAGAGAATGTCTAAGGAGAGTTGCTACGTCTGCGTTCTCATACTATATGCTATGGGAACCTCTAAGATATTCATAGCTACAGAAGTACCAGTGCAAACAGCTCATTGTCTGACGCATCTCACACTCTGCCAGACAAGAGGACAGCTTCCAGGGCAGAACAGCATCCCTGATATGGGTAACTGAAAAGACATCTCAAAGAGAAGATAACTATCTGCAATATTTGAAGACAAGAGCGAAAACAGAAACAAGGCATCTAGTAATCAGATATGAACAGTCAGTAATGAGTGGAGCAGGAATCAGGAGGGAAGAAAACAGAATGCTAAATTGTCAAGGCAAGAATAAAGAAGTGATACAGAGATGTTGGGAAAGAGGCCAATTGCAAATCAAAAGAACAGTTCTGACTCCCGAAGGATGGGCTGAAGGCCTGATTGTGTTTAAAGCAGCAGCATTGACTCAATATTTTGAGCCAGTTATAGACACTGCAGAGAATGAATGCAAGATTCACTAGCCGAAGATTGCAACATTTTTTACATTGGTTGACAATAAAGCAGGACCGCTGCAGATAGTACCTCTAGCTAGTGCATCCTTGTGTTTCAGAAATAATGGCATGAGAAAAGTTGGAGAAAATCCCCAGTGTGGCAGAATGTTTAATGTACCAGGCATGAAGGATGTAACAGTAGTTCTGATGGACCACTATTGGGCTTGTGGGTCTAGAGCCTACATGAAGCTGCCCAAAGACTGGGGTGGGATGTGCTCCATAGGGCTAATTCATGTTCCAGCATTAGTGAATCCAAAGAGTGACTTGAACATTGGTGAATTTCCAAAAGCAGATGACTATTTGAGGAGGAGAATACCTCTCAAATTCCCTAACCGAACAAGGAGGGATAATTGTCTCTCAGCTAAATTGATAGAAGCCTTTGATGCTATTCCATATTGGCACAGATTGTTCAGTCAGACTTCAGCAATATTCGCAACTATCTTTATGCCAGGAATCCAGACAATGGCAAATGCGAAGTGGTTACAGATCACTCAAGAGATTCAATGTGATCAAAGAAGAATTGCGAGCTATAAGACTAATGAATCTCCAGAACAGATATGTCCTTGATATGATCACAGCAATGGATGGAGGAGTGTGTGCCAAAATCAGAGAATCATGTTGCACGTTCATACCGTCTCATGATGACAGGAATGGGACCTTGACAGAGACCATAACGTTGTTGACGAAACTGCACAATCAGATGGATGGTGAGACAGAAGATAATGCAGGTGACAGCTGGTTTGCGTCTATCTTCTCATGGGTTTGCCAATGGATGGCGAATATCTTCAAAATCCTGGGAATGGTGTTAGTGATGGTGATGTTTGGATTCTGTGTGATTAGGATACTAATTACACAGTGTAAGAAGACAGCAAAGAAGGCAGTGGGTATGAAGTTCATGATCTATTTTGAGCCAGGGTTTGGACCGAAGGAATTTACAGATGAAGAGATCAGAAAATATATAGAGGCCAGCATTGTAGTGCCACCGGAAACGAAGTTCCTCCATCCAAGAAACAACAGGAAGTATGTGGGAAGATGGGTCTACTGTAATCCGAATGGAGAGTGCAGCTACATGACCTGGAATGTTGATGAACATGTGAAATCAGCAGTATCCCTGAAGGGAAAAGTGAATATCTGGACCCCGAAGAAGCACTTCTTCAAAAGAAGGTCCCAAGATGAAGAGACTGGTAAATGAGTGGTTGATGAATCAACCAGAGGGGGGAGTGTAGAGGAGCAGCTGAATGCCTCTGCAGGATGTCATGCCCCCATCCTGCCTATATGTTGGAAGCTGGAAATTGCAACATGCACAACGACATTGATGGTGCCAATTCCACAGAGAGTCTTCGAGAAAGGTATCCTTTGAGAAGACGATATATAATGTAGCCGCGTAGAGATGACAAATCCCATAAGGAATATGCGGATGAGACAAGAGATGTTGGTGACATCATAAGAAATGAGGGTTCCACACTGAGAAGAATGGTCAAAGAAGAAGATGCATTGACCTAATAGAAACTGATGATGAAATAAAGAATTGAGTAAACTTTCATATGCAGAATGAAAATTGCACGTGTGAAGAGCATTGCAGAAAATGCAAGCCGTTTTCTAACTGTACAGATGCAGCAACGCAAGTAGACTAAGTGATCTTAAAGGCTAGCTATACGTAGTGAATAGACTGCAGGCAGTGCCACCATTACATAGAATGTGGACATCGGTGATACACATTCAGTAAGCTCAGACCCATAAAGAGAAAAGGATCTGAGGGCTGTGTCGCAGTAAGAAAAAAGATGAAGATCGAGGAAAGGCCTGAAATAGCTGTCTGGCCTAGTGTCAAAGGAGGGAGCGGCCAGAAACTGTTTATCTGTCCTTGAAGAACAGTGAACATGAGAAGCTGAATCAGCCACTGATAAGGTACAGGAAAGAACACCATGGGTGCTACGTTTATTAATTCAAGACAATTCAATGCTGCAAAACAGGCCGAAATACGCTCTCCTGTCACGTGAGTCTAGGATGGAAATAGGAGTTTGGCGTACAAACCTGCACTGATAAGAGTGTGCCTATACTCCATTTTATTCTCAGGAGCAGTGTCACTTTACAAGGACAAGTTCAAAGATAGTCTGAATGGCAGACGGCATGAGCGATGAGAGATGTTGGGCTAATTGGGTGTGGAGACACGGTCAAGTCCACCCATTGACACCTGGGGTACCAGCTAACGTGCTGCTAGTGAGCTGAATGTTCCAGAAGGGTACAAGCGTGCCAACCAATTGTAGAAGGCCATATAACATAGGGCCTTATAGTTTGATAGCCAATTGTGTACCGTGTTTCTAATAACTGTTGAAGATAACAACCCGATAAATTAAAGAAAGTATACATAGATGTTCCCCTTAAACCAATAACAACACCCCGTAGGTTTTCTTAGTTTGTCACGTAGTATGATGTGTCATAGTATGATTAATCTTTCTATAAAAGAGTAATTTTTTATGAAATGCTACGACAATGCTTGTGCAACGTCCGTTGATGTCCTTTTTAACTCCCTATTTTAGAAAATTAAAAATAATACAATCGCAAGAGACATTTTGCCAAACTTCCCGAGTCGGCCTTATTATTTGGTGTAAGAGTTATTCTGCATCCCCATCCTGTGTATGGCGTGTTACTTATTAAAGGCCCCCCTTGGGTTCCACACAGTTTTTTAGTAGGCATTTTGTTGTGTCTATTGGAAAAAAAGAAAGTGTGTTTGAAAATTGTGGAATGTTTAGGCATGTTTTATTGTATATACATTATGGTTGTGTGGATGTGATTGTAGAGAGATGAAAAATAATGTTTTGCGATTGTGTAGTGGAATGGTGTGTTTGGGGCTGTGAAAGAGATAGAGGATGTATAGGTGTGATGGGTTGGTGTAAATATTACATTGAAATTGGTTGGTGTATAACATAAGTATATTTATGTGATGGGGAATGAGTGATAAAGTAATGCCAGTAGAATATGTTGAACAGTGCTGCTGTTAGTGAGTAAGGGAGTGTTGGTATTATTTATAATTAGGAATATAATGATGTAATGAGAAACAGTGGTTGCTATAATGATGTGATTTAGTTTATGGGTATGAGGGTTGTGTGGGTGTAATTGTAAAGGGGTGAGGAAGAGTATGTATGAGCTTTAATGTGTGTTAGTAATTTGTAATTGCAATGAGTGTAAATGTTTTTGGGTTGGAATGGAGGACTTGAGGAGGATAGTGGTATGGAAGAATAAAGAAATGAAGTTGTGGTATAGAAGTTCATGAGATACATAGTGTGTTGGTAGCTAATAAGGAATTAGTGTTATATTGAATAAAGTGCCATGCTCCGATAACAATGCCTGAATTCAACATTTTTCCCAGCAAACATTTGCTCCTTCTAAGATGGCCACCCTACTCCTTCATTTACCACCAAGACTGCAGTGAGCCAGTCTGTGATGACGCTCTACAAGCACTAAGTCATCTATGGCAGCCTTTGTGTGATCCCATTGGAGGGACTTGCCGGCATGTCCCATTGGCAGGCTTGCCAGCATGTCCCAGCAACGGCCCCCATAAAAGTCCCTTTTGCCTGTCTGGGTCTGATATTTCTCCAGCAACACCAGGAGTGAGCATCTGACCCCCTCCTGCAGCACTACACTTGTAGGGGGTGGCCAATGCTGAATTCAACATTTTGCCCATGGAGCACTTGCTCCTTCTAAGATGGCTGCCCTACTCCTGCATTGACCCCCAAGACCAAGTGTTGATTTGTCTTTCCAATGTTCACATGCCTTCAAACAGTATTGTGAAAAAATTAAAACAGAACACAGAAAATATGTAGTACAGCATCTTTTAGTAGGTATAGTACATCATACAAACTAAAAACACAAAGTTTGGAGTAGTTTTGTAAACGTAATAAGTAATAAGTACAGCACAGCATGTGTTAGTATACTACATCAAATCAAAAAAACAAAAAAAGGTTCTTTAAAGAGCCACCATTTTAATACGAAAAAAAAGTAAATTGAGTTTAAACCCCCCACCCCCCCACTTAATTGTTCAAATTGTCTGCTGACAGTAAACGTAGCTGCAGACTATATGACTGTGGAACAGGGAGTGAGTCATTTTTTTATAGTAGTGTAATAAGAGTGGGAAGTTTCAAAGCCATAAATAATGGCTAAACACTTCCTACGCATGTTACACTTTATGTTAACATTTTGCATGGCAGAGAAAAGGGGTCGGGACTGAAATGTATTACTATCACCTTTTCTTTTCTTTGCTATGCAAATTATCTACAATTTTCATTAGCATAAAATGTAATGCTAATGAAATGTTAGATATGCTTATAGACTCTTACTCATTTACGTATAAATATAAAGTAGATTGAGTCTATAAGAATATAGAACCTATTTTTTGGGTATTTTATTTTCTTGTCAGAGGGAAAGAGGGAGCAAAGCAGGGTGGGAGGGAGACAGGTAAATGGCACCAACCACCATAAGGAAGGGACATATAGACAAAGGAAGATGTGGGGCCTGCAAGAAAACTAAGGTAGGGGGTAATCCTTCTCATGCACCTTCATAGATGCCTCAAAGGTGCTTCGGATTTCCCTCCCCCTGCAGCTATTGTGTCACAGTACATGCAAAGTACTGTTGACCACACAAAGGTATGGATCAACAGCCTCCTGTGTGGCCCATGAGGTGGCAGGAGGAATCCTATGTCCCACTGCTGTGTTCCAAGTGGTGACAGGATTGGTCGTGGAGGGTGTAGTGGCTGGAGTAATCCTATTTCCTGAGTAGGGAATCTCCTTTCTCAGGGCAGCCATGTGGAAGTTTTGGGTGTGGTAGCACATGGAGGTAGTACCAAAGGAGTACTGCCCCTTTGTCTGTGACTGAGTACAATTTTGCACACAGTGCAGTGCACGCAGGCAGCCTGAGCCCTTGGCACCCCTTCAATGGTGGTTAAAAACCTTCACACCCATGACTCCTTCTGCCCACCTGACATAGTAGGCACTTCCTCCACTACATCATCATCGTCCTCCTGCATGTCATCTACTACAGGGCTCCTGTTCCCCTGTCAAGGTCCTACTGGTGGTGTTAGCCCCTGCGGAGGAGGGATGGCCATTGCAGATCTCAAGATAAAGTGTTCCTCTCTGCTGGTTTGCCAGATTGAGAATGACTAACAGAAACAGAAGGGTCCCCTTGGAGGAACTGTCTGCAACTACTGTGCTGTCCACGAACTTCAGCACCCAAATAAGGCCTTGAAAAGTTGTGAAAAGTTTAGGAATTAAGTAAGAATGGTACTAGGACCTGTGGATGGGCAGTGACCTATGACACAGTATATACACAGGGTGGTATGTTTGCGGACATTGGAACATCCATACTGCGTTGTTGTTATAGGAATAATCAGATAAGCAGACACAGACATTATTATAGTCCAAAGACATCAAAATGGTCTTTAAAAAAAACAATTTTAGAAACTTTGCAACATTATATTTTTTATTCACAATATATATTTACAAAGAATCATTTTTGTGAGACTAACATATACAGATTGCATTTATAATTATTTATTTTACAAAATGGATATGGAATCAGAGTAGGAAACATAAATAGAGGAATTTGGAGGTTGAACATGTTCATGATTGGGGGAATATGGGGTAGAAGTTTCATCAAAATGTTTATTATAATAATTTTCTGCCAATAATTGGGGTGATTCTCCAGGAAAAGGGTCAAATGTACATGTGGGGCAATGAAAATCAATATTACGGATCAAATGATTATTTTTGTAATTAGACAGTTGACCAAGTTGATTTTTTAAATCACACATCGCAGTGCATAATTTATTAATATGGCTTTCAACAAGGCTTTAATGCCTAACATTACCTCCTCCCACCGACCTGCCATTTGGCTCTGTCCTTCCTAGGACCTTAGCAACATTGCCATCACTCTATGCATTCCCCTTCCTCGGCATACCACAGTTCATGCCTTTTTCTGCTAATGTTAGCATGTACCACACTTAGTTGGAATTCTCGCTTTAGCTTGCTTCACATCTAGACAGGATTATGGATGTTAGCATGTACCACACTTAGATGGAATTCTCAAGTTTAGCTTGCGTCACATCTAGACAGAAATATGAATGTTAGCATGTACCACACTTAGATGGAATTCTTGACTTAAGTTTGCTCCGCATCTGGACAGGATTATGAATTTTAGCATATACCACACTTAGATGGAATTCTTGACATTAGTCTGCATCGCATCTAGACAGGATTATGAATGTTAACATGTACCACACTTAGATGGAATTCTCAATATTAGCTTGCGTCACATCTAGACAGGATTGGGAATGTTAGCATGTACCACACTTAGATGGAATTCTCAATTTTAGCTTGCATCACAACTAGACAGGATTGTGAATGTTAGCATGTACCACACTGAGATGGAATTCTTGAATTTAGTCTGTGTCGCATCTAGACAGAGTTATGGATGTTTGCATGTATCACACTTACATGGAATTCTCAAGTTTTAGCTTGCGTCACATCTAGACAGGATTATGAATGCTAGCATGTTCCACACTTAGACGGATTTCTTGACATGAATGTCAGCATGTCCCACACTTAGATGGAACTCATGACTTTAGCCTGCATCGCATCTAGATAGAAATGTGAATGTTAGCATGCGCCACAATTAGATGAAACAGTGAATGTTAGCATGCACCACACTTAGAGGAAACAGTGAATGATGACATGTGCAACACCCGAATGGAATCATGATCACTCGCCTTCCTCACATCTAGGCAGAATTTTGAAATTAGCAAGTGCTACACACTCAGAAGGAATAGTGAATGATAGCAAGCATCAAACCTAGAAACATTTGCAAGGACAGAAAGGCCAATTAACCAATCCATTAACAGTGTCATCTCTCTGCATACACTGCTCAATCTCTAACCAAACACAACCACAACCCTAATACGTAGCAATCCGCACAAACTTCACTACACTGCAACAACAAAACAAACCGCACATAGACTTGCAAAACAGCACACAATGACTACAGACCGTAAAACACCCCAAGCCCAGCCAACGGACCCACCGGGCTGAGGCGGCCAACAGCAAATCACTGCTCTCTTACACTTTTCCAGCTTATTCCCACTAACTCACCCCCCCTCTCCCTCTTTCAGAGCCGCCAGAGCGCCAGGGGACCACTCCGGTGGTGATAGTGCGCGGTGCAAATATCCTTTAACATTAACATTAACATAACATTAACATCAACAAGCCCACCTTGTCCAAGGACTGAATCTGATGGCCACTTTATGAAGGCACCTATGTTGCTAATGCATTGATTTGACTTTTTTCATTCATGTTGGTTCACCCATCCACAATCGTGACATTCTCATGCTAGACATTTTGGATCACTACATTATCATAGTGGTCCTGATTCATGTTGTGTCCATTGAAGACTTTGCATCATGACATGCACATACTGGACTCTTGCATCATAATGTGTTCAGTTATTGTTATTGTTATTGTTATTGTTATTTTGCACTTATATAGCGCCTTATATACCATTGGTATGGTCTGAAGGCGCTGGTAGGTTGAACGCCCTTGGGAACCGAAGTTCAGATCAGTAGAGAGAGTAGGGAGAGTCAAAAGGTGCGTGTGAGCACCGGATATGTGTGCAGCTTGTGCGGTACACGTGTAATAGCTGCTTCTTATCGGTAGGTGTGGTGGTTGAGAGATCAGGAGAATGTGTTCGTTCTGGCAGGATTTATCCGGAACGGATGTGGCTGCGTTAGGCCTGAGGAAAACGCCTGGCTGGGGGTGTGGGACCAGCAGTGTTTACATAGAATGATGTGGAGTAAGCGGTGGATGTTCATATGAGAACAGTTATACCGAATGGTGTCATAGTATCTCTGTGTTCTAGTTGAGTGGTGATGTAAGGAGAGAGTAAGCGTGGGGTGTGGTGTGATGGGTCATATGCTCTTTCAGTGTGCAAACTTCTAAATGCAACTTTCCCAGAGAGGGAACTGGGCGAACTTCTAAGTACAATTTTCCATACAGAGTCTATTGGGAACACTTCTAAATTCATTTCATCAGGACTTCTAAATGCAGCTTTCACAGAAGATATTGGACTCGTATCTAAATTCAATTTTCTACAGAGAGGCTACTGGGCGCACTATAAAATCAATTTTCCAGCGAGGCTATTGGGAATACTTCTAAATTCATTACACTCAACCGTTTTCTACATTCATGTGTTCTCCATATTCATTCAGCCGCATTCTACATTCATGTGTTCTCCACATTTGTCTGTCCACCACATTTATTGGCTCTTCATATTCGTTCGCTTTGTACGCTCACCGCCCTCCACAGTCATCCGCCCTCCACAGTCATCCGCCCTCCACAGTCATCCGCCCTCCGCAGTCATCCGCCCTCCGTAGTCATCCGCCCTCCGTAGTGATCCGCCCTCCACATTCATCCGCCCTCTACAGTCATCCGCCCACCATAGTCATCCGCCTTCCACGGTCATCCGCCATCCACACTCATCTTCCAAAGGCATCCGCCCTCCACAGTCATCCGCCCTCCACAGTCATCCGCCCTCCGCAGTCATCCGCCCTCCGCAGTCATCCGCCTTCCGCAGTCATCCGCCCTCCGCAGTCATCCGCCCTCCGCAGTCATCCGCCCCCGCAGTCGTCCGCCCTCCGCAGTCATCCGCCCTCCGCAGTCATCCGCCCTCCGCAGTCATCCGCCCTCCGCAGTCATCCGCCCTCCGCAGTCATCCGTCTTCCGCAGTCATCCGCCCTCCGCAGTCATCCGCCCTCCGCAGTCATCCGCCCTCCGCAGTCGTCCGCCCTCCGTAGTCGTCCGCCCTCCACATTCATCCGCCCTCTACAGTCATCCGCCCTCCATAGTCATCCGCCCTCCATAGTCATCCGCCTTCCACGGTCAACCGCCATCCACACTCATCTTCCAAAGGTATCCGCCCTCCACAGTCGTCCGCCCTCCACAGTTATTCGCCCTCCACAGTTATCCGCCCTCCACAGTCATCCGCCCTCCACAGTCATCCACCCTCCACAGTCATCCGCCCTCCTCAGTCATCCGCCTTCCACAGTCATCCGCCCTCCACGGTCATCCGCCCTCCACGGTCAACCGCCATCCACACTCATCTTCCAAAGGTATCCGCCCTCCACAGTCGTCCGCCCTCCACAGTTATCCGCCCTCCACAGTTATCCGCCCTCCGCAGTCATCCGCCCTCCGCAGTCATCCGCCCTCCGCAGTCATCCGCCCTCCGCAGTCATCCGCCCTCCGCAGTCATCCGCCCTCCGCAGTCATCCGTCTTCCGCAGTCATCCGCCCTCCGCAGTCATCCGCCCTCCGCAGTCATCCGCCCTCCGCAGTCGTCCGCCCTCCGTAGTCGTCCGCCCTCCACATTCATCCGCCCTCTACAGTCATCCGCCCTCCATAGTCATCCGCCCTCCATAGTCATCCGCCTTCCACGGTCAACCGCCATCCACACTCATCTTCCAAAGGTATCCGCCCTCCACAGTCGTCCGCCCTCCACAGTTATCCGCCCTCCACAGTTATCCGCCCTCCACAGTCATCCGCCCTCCACAGTCATCCGCCCTCCACAGTCATCCGCCCTCCTCAGTCATCCGCCTTCCACAGTCATCCGCCCTCCACGGTCATCCGCCCTCCATGGTCATCCGCCTTCCACACTCATCTTCCCCAGGCAACCGCTCTCCACAGTCTTCCACCATCCATACCCATTTTCGAGAGGCATTCGCCCTCCACAGTCGTCCGCCTTCCCCAGTTATCTGTCTTCCACGGTCATCCGCCCTCCACGGTCATCAGCCCTCCACAGTCATCTGCCCTCCACAGTCATCTGCCCTCCACAGTCATCTGCCCTCCACAGTCATCCGCCCTCCACCATCATCCGCCCTCCACCGTCATCCGTTTTCCACCGTCATCCGCTCTCCACAGATTACCGCTTTCCAACGGACATCCGCCCTCCACAGTCATCTTCCACAGGCATACACCCTCCACAGGCACACACCCTCCGCAGTCATCCGCCGTGCCCAGTCGTCCGCCCTACCCAGTCATCCGCTCTCTACAGTCATCCGCCCTCTACAGTCATTCGTCCTCCACAGTCATCCGCCCTCCACAGTCATCTGCCCTCCACAGTCATCCGCCCTTCGCAGTCATCCGCCCTCCACAGTCACCCGCACTCCGTAATCATCCGCACTCCGTAATCATCCGCCCTCCGCAATCACTCGCACTCCGCAGTCATTCGCCCTCCACAGTCATCTGCCCTCCACAGTCATCCGCCCTCTACCGTTATCCGCCTTCCACAGTCATCCGCCTTCCACAGTCATCCGCCTTCCACAGTCATCCGCCCTCCGTAATCATCTGTCAGCAGCGTTCATCTTCCACGCGCATTCCACTCGTCGGTACTCAGTCGGTCTCCCACTTCCGGCCTCTCACCCTACACATTCCTCCGCTTTCGACATTCTTCCGCTCTTCCACACCCTGTCGCTCCCCCATTCAGTCGCTGATACTTTTCTCTATTCATTACGCGCATCTGCTCTTCACGTTCTTCTGCTCTGTATGCTCTCTTCGCTCAACAAGCTCCTTCGCTCTGCATGCTCTTCCAATTCTCCACCTTCCTCCACTTTCTATACATAGCCGCTCTTCATACTCGGACCGCTTTCTACAGTCAATTGGTTTACATACTCATCCGTCATCCCCATCGATTTTGCTCGTATTATTTATCGGGTCTCCAGACCCAACCGTCTGCCAGACGCACCGGTCAACCGCTTTCATCCTCCACATTCATTTATACTTGTCTAGAATCATCTTTATTCATTCGCCCTTCTCAATCATCCGTTCACCACACTCATCGGCCCTCATTACGACCCTGGCGGAATTCGGAAAACGATGGCGGAAATGCAATACCGCCATCGAATAGCGCTCGGTGCGACTATGACCCGTCACCGCAAAGTACGAAGCCACTAGCGACACCGTAGTGAACGCCAACGCCAACTGCACCAAGCACACGCGCGCGCGCCATGCCAAACCGTAAACACCACCATGGCGCAAGGGTACGCCAATTCCGACCCTAGCGGACATGTACCTAACGCCATCAAGCATGGCGGAATGTACCATTCCGCCATGGTGAGAAGTACGGCATCGCGAATCAACCGTAAACGGCCCCACTGAGTGCCTGTACACCGCTCCCTGCCCACAAAGTACAACTCCCCGTAGGTGCAATGAAGCCACAATGCAACCAGTGAAATGTACAAGTCACCCATGCATGCCAACGAACAAAAAAACACAACAGGGGCCAATGGGAGCTGCAGGGCACAGATGGCACGAATACAGAAGCCATCCCAATGGACATGACCACAGTCCCCCACCAAGAAACGCACGCAAACACAGGCACCTGTGACCAGCAATATTCCGAAAATCACATCATTCCACCAGTCCACCTGGCTGACCGGCATCTGTCACAAAAAAACCCAATCCCCCGCCCCTGAGCATGACAACATTCAAACAGTCATATTGGCAGCCCCCATCCCTGACCTCACGGGCTTCGTAGGCAAACGCGCCCAGTACAGTACCACGCAACTAAACTCCGAAGCTGGAACCCAATGCAGATCTCCTCACAATACATCGCTCCCCAAATAGGCATATGCCACATCACTTGCAAAGAAGAACGCTACACGGGCCAAATCAGAATAGAAATTTAATGCACAACAAAATCACCAAGCCCATACAGCCATCAGGCCATGAACTCCAAAACACATTTCACCATTGTGGGCTGCATCCGCAAGAAATGACCAGCCACTACTTGTGTGACGCCCTGTTCCATCATGGTACACAGAGCCACATTCACGTACGAAAAGGCAACATGGAAGCGCACAGAACCGCAGGGCCGTCCCAATGGGGAGGCACTAGTCCAGCTGAAAGGCCGAAATGTTGCTCCGAGCCACCAGTACTGCGTAAGGGCATGTGGCCCATTGGCGATCGTCCCATAAGATCGTAATGCTGCTCCACTGATTAACACGAAGCAGCAGGTGTCGGGAGTAAAACCCATCTGCAGGAGTGGCATACAGATGGCAGTGGCAAAAGGGGAGGAGATACCTGTCAACCAAAAGAAAAGAAAAAGAACAGAATGGCCATCAGAACTACATTCCAACAACTCACTTCAATGATCACACTAAATCCACAGCCATATGCATGCTAGCCCACTCCAAAGGTCCATCACCACCCAAAAACCACTTGCGACTCATAACTATCTATATCGAGGTGTAAACACCATCACAAACGAGTGTACCTGTGCATGCGTCTGTCAAAACAGAATCCATCAGATGGGATTGGTAACGTGCATGGACACAAGTGTCTGAGGGCGCGTCGAGACAGGGAGGGCTCAACAAGGCCAGATAGACGATGGTCCCACTATGGCAGCCCTGCATCACATAGCGTAGGGGAGGCGGATAGATCCCAAGAAGCCCTGTACATGGCAAACTCTGTATCAAATCACCTGCCCATGCATCCATTCATCATTCCCTCATCCCGGGATCAAAACGCCTGAATATTTACTCACATAACATTAGAAATATCCATTGAGTCTGTGCGTTATGCAGCCTGCAAAATCCACAGTGCCCCAGCCCGTAATTCCAGTGTAGTGAAGTAACATGTATTTGGGAACGTCCGGCCTCATCGCCCACGTCGCTATTGCGCATCCCATACTATTCATATCAATCATTGCATCCTCGCCATGGCCCCTGTCCCAAGGACATTGAACAATAGTACGTTATATTTGCAGTCAGACCTGTGGGCATTTCCTCGCCGCCAGCTGAAAACCGAAAGCGCCGCCCTTCGAATTCCTCATTTGCAACATCACGTCGAAGAGGCATCTGTGGCCGTTTGAAATCACTAATTAATCCATCGAGTGCGGCTGTGTGTGAAAATGGCAACTGCCTTCACCCACAAATGGGACGCCCCGCCCGTCGTTGCAACTCGGTACAGTGATGCATGAGGGCCCACCGTTACTCGAGTACTACGTTCCACTGACCCTTCACAAGTCTGTTCGCGACTGCACAGATAGTATGTGAAACAATGGGACCACAGCAGAATGAACATATCAACCAATGTTACACGGCCATCGGGTACAAATACATGATTGCAATAGCAAGATGCCATTCCCCGAATTGCAGCGTTGTGCGCGGGACGTGCTCGGCCAAAGGGGAGAGCAGTTTGCACAGGTGGAATGAATCACCACAGGTGGAGGCCATACAGCCTGATAACACATAAATTGCACAGCCAGTCTCCTCCCACAACCACACCGAAATGCTACCGGCAGGACTCGCGATGTTGGCCCTGGGGGACATGATAGCACTGCAAGTACTCCAACTCCAAGAAGAAGACGAACACCAACTACAACCGGCCGCACGGAGGAGACGCAGGAGGAGGAGGAGGGCAAGGCAGGGCCAGCAAGGGCCGCCAGCACAGCCACTACCACCACGCAGGCAGCCCGCAATCCCACGCCTCCGAGCACATCCGTTCAACCTCACTGATGAGCAGATCCACACCCTCTACCGTCTGGACCGGGACACCATAGCCGCCATTGTGGACATGACACAGGCTGACCTTGTCAGCATGATAGATAGCCCAACCGCCATCCCACCCCTACTGAAGGTGGTGTCTGTACTACACTTCCTGGCCACAGGCACCTACCAGCACACAGTCGGACAGTTGCATGGCATTTCTCAGCCACTGTTCTCACGGACACTATTGCAAGTGCTCGATGCCCTCCTGCAGCACGCAGACGACTACATCTCCCTACCACGCTCGGAGCAGGAAATTACCAACACAAAAGTGGGATTCCATGCACTTGGCGGCATACCGGGTTGCATTGGTGCCATCGACTGCACCCATGTGGAATTGGTCGTCCCACATGCCATGGAGGCCCAGTACCGCAACCGAAAACAATTTCATTCTCTGAATGTACAAATGGTGTGTGACTCCAACAGGATAATTACACATTGTTGTGCCCGATTCCCTGGATCAACCCATGATTCTATGGTCTTGAGGAACTCTACAATACCACGCTACATGGTGCGACACGCAGGGAACAGATCCTGGCTACTCGGTGAGTCTCATTACATGCATGATAATGTGGGGTATGTGATTCGGCAATGACCTGGCAGGAAGGGGGGGGGGTGTGCGTACGTAGCAATGGCATTCCACATCATACGTTTATCGTCCACATACAGGTGATGCTGGATATCCACTGAAGAGATGGCTCCTCACACCAGTCCGGAACCCACGGGACCAGCATGAGGAGGACTACAACCATGCCCACTCACGTACCCGTGTAGTCATTGAACAGGCATTCGGCCTACTGAAGGGTCGTTTCCGCTGCCTCAGCAGGTCTGGCGGGGCACTCCTGTACCGCCATGAGAAGGTTGCAAAGATGGTGATGGCATGTGTCATGCTCCACAACATGTGCGTACGTAGAAATGTGCCCATGCCCCCTGACGCAGAACTGCAAGCACCTGATGATGGTCATGATGAGGGTGGGGATGTGGCAGCACCTCAAGGAGTCTGCGAGGCACCGGAGGGCCGTGACATTCGTCAGCATCTCATTGATGTATGCTTCTAGCACTCACGCCTGGTGGCTGATACATGGACACAGGACTCGTGGCACTGTGTGTGTCTGGGACATGCACAATATGGACTGTACGCCTATGATGGCCTAGTACACAAAGATCAATGTCCACACATCTCATTGGTTGATCGTGCATTGTTTATGGCATATGTGATATCATGTAGTACACCCTATCGACCCGCCACCCAAGTGAGCCCAACACACCCCCTCCACCCTCCTACCTCCCCCCCGAACACCAGTGTCCAAAGATGCTCATTGTCAGTGGGCTGTCGCTATTGCAAGCCCCCTCTGCGGGTATCAGGGGCACCCCTGCCTGTGGAGCGCAGGTTCCTCCCAGATCTACGTTGGGGGCTGCCCTGGACGGAACTTGCAACGGATGATGTCTCTGCCTGCTCACGTCCATGCATGTCCCTAAGGGTTTGCGAGAGCTCAGTGAGCACACGGCGCACTGCGGCAAGTTCGGCACATACGTCCTTGGACGTCGCATGCAGTTCCCCCCTCAGGCTCTCGGTGCTACTCTCCATTTGTGCCCTTAGTGTCTCTGTACCTCTCTCCATTTCTGCCCTAAGTGTCTCAGTTGATGTTTCTATGTCTGCCTTAGTGCCCCCACATTCATCGGCATGGTCCTTGAGGAGCGTGGCCAGTTGCTGCTGTTGCACGATTAACTGGTCGAGGGACTGTTGCCTCTGCTGGGCCATGGCCATTTGCGGGGGTGTCACAGAGGGGCTGTTGTCCTCATGTTGCCTTGCCACAGGGCTTGTGGGGGATGGCCAGTCGTCGTCTTGTGGGTGCCCCTGCGTGGTATCCTCATGTTGTACGGGATGGGACAGACAGGGGGATTGGGACAGGTCATGGATGGATCTGACTTCGACATCCCCGTCTTCTGTGTCGGAGCATGCTGCCATCAATGGGGTGTCACCTATGGTGCTGCTGCCACCAGAGGCAGTGCCTTCTGTGGCATCCGTTGGGGGGACCTGTGGTGGTGGTGTTGTGGGCATGCTGGCTGCTGGGGTGCCTGTTGATGTTCCCTCCTCTGTGCTGCCACCTGATTTGTGCTGCTGCCGTGTCTTGATGCGTGCAGCTGAGGTGGAGGGTCTTTGGCCGTTGGTCTTGGCCCTCTTTGCAGGTGTGCTGGTAGGGGTGTCCTGATGCTCGTCGTTTGGATCGGACCCTGTGGTGGAGTAAAGGAGGGCGAGGGTTATTAATGGGTCTGTGGGTATTGGAATGGCATTGTATCACATGCATTGGGGTGGTACCTGAGGGTGATTTGGGTCAGGGCCTTGGAGGTGCTTTCATTTGTGTGTGGGGTGAGGGTGCAGTTGTTTGGCAGCCTGCAGTTAGGGTGTGCCTGCTGCACGTGTAGTGCGTGTTTTAGGGGTTTTTAATTATTTATGTATTTATTGTGGGTTTTAACGTGCGCTATCAGGCCGATGTGTGTGGACGTTCTCCTGGACATGTGTTTCTGTTGCACTATGTGGACACATGGTACTTCACATGGATGGACTTTGTGGATTTGGCATTGTTTTATTTGGCCCACCTACCTGAATCTTCGGATGTCTGCACTCCTTTCTCCATCCCTCCGACTCCCTCTATGCTCTCCATTCCGATGGTGGAGGCACAGATTTCTTCCCAGGGGGTCAACTTGATGGGTGATTCAGGACCTCCCCCGGTGGCTGTGGCAATGTTGCGGTTGGCAGAGAGTATGCTGCGGACGCGTATCCGCAGGTCGTCCCATCGCTTTCGGCATTGCTGTGGGTTGCGGGGTGCGGTCCCCACCGCACTTACCCGCTGTGCCACCAGAGCCCATATGGCCTTCTTGTTTGCAAGTGCCGTCCTGGTCATTTGCGTGCAGAAGACGACGGCAGCATTCTCCTGGAGGGTCTCTGTAAGCACGGTGAGTTCCTCACGGGAGAAGTGGACCTGCCGCTTGCGGTCGCACGCTTTCTTCGCTACTTTTCCCATTTTTCTTGGTTTCGCTAGGGTGGATGTCGGGTTGGGGTGTGTCTCAGGGTAGTGTTTTTAGTGGTTGTGTGGTTTTAGTGGTTTTATAGGTGTACGGCGGGATGTTTCCCGTTCCGGGCCCATGTTTTGACTTCCGTTTCCGTATATTTCCGGTCACCGTACTTTCCGGTAGGCGCACTCTGCGGTGTCCGCTGTGATGGGTGGCGGTATTGCACCTAGGGCGCCGTACGGCGGCGGTGTGGGCCGTTTTGGGGTCATTTCCGCCATCGTGGACTTTGCACTTCCGCCATGCCGTGGTGCTCGTGCCCGATGGGTCGGAATGGGCCGCACTTTGCTCCTTCGTGCAATGGCGGAAACGCTATTTACGCTGTGGCGGTCCGGTCAGTCACTTTCCGCCAGGGTCGTAATGAGGGCCATCGTCTTTCCAAGCTCGTCCATGCTCTATTTTTCTTTTATCCAGTGGTCAATTCGTGTTATTGACTTCACTGTTTACATCTAGATTACTCGCTTTAATTTCTTTTCTGAATATTTGATACAATCCGTATTTTTTTTTTTTTTTTTGCTTTTGGTTTTGCTTTAGGTGCTTCGCTGGGTCGGTGTTATTTTGATGATGCTAGAACGGAACCGGTTGGTTTTAGGGAAAGAGCCAGGTTTTCAGTAGTTTGCGGAAAGCTGTTAGCTCCTCGGTTAGCCTGATGTGGGGTGGGAGAGAGTTCCACAGGGTTGGGGCTAGGGCTGAGAATGATGCTCCGCCTAACCTGACTGAGTTTGTCTTAGGAATTACTAGGAGGCCGGCTGTGCTTGATCTGAGGGTGCGAGTGGGGTGATAAGCTATTAGTTTTTCTTGAAGATATTGCGGTCCAGTTTTATGTACTGCTCGATGGGTGAGGCATAAGGTTTTGAAAGCTACCCTACGGGCTACTGGAAGCCAGTGGAGTGTCTTGAGGGCTGGGAATACGTGGTCTCTTGGACCAAGCGCAAGTAACACTTTTGCCGCCGCGTTTTGTGCTCTTTGAAGTTTGTTCATTTGGTAGCCATGGATTCCGAGGTATAGGGGGTTGCCGTAGTCCAGCCGTGAGATGACGATTGATTGTACCGCAGAGACTCTGTTAGGAAATGATAGATATGGAAAGATGCGCCTAAGGTTTTTGAGGTGGTAGAGGCAGGACTTTGAGACATTGTTGACTTGGCGCGAGAGTGTTAGGTCAGAGTCTAGGGTGCATCCAAGATTTTTCACTGTGTTGGAGGGTATCGGTGAGTTGCCCATGGCGGTTGGCCAGGGTAGAGGGTGCGGGAGAAGATCTGGGTTGCCGCACACCATGATTTCTGTTTTGGAGGGGTTTAACAGGAGGTGGTTTTGGGTCATCCAGCGTTCAATGTTAAGGAGGCAGGATGCCAGGTCAGGTCGTGAGTTAGGATTCGTGTTCAAGAATTTTAGAATTAGTTGTGTGTCATCGGCGTAATTGTAACATAGGATGTTGTGTGCACGAATTATCGGTGGGAGGGTGATCAGGTAGAGATTGAAGAGGAGGGCAGATAGACACGCTCCTTGTGGGACTCCTGTGTCAACTGGTCGGGCTTGGGAGGTAAAGTTGGAGAGTGTCGTTATTTGGTGCCTGTCCTTGAGGAATGAGGCTATCCATTTGAGGGCGGTTCCACGTATTCCTAGGGAGTGGAGGCGATCAAGGAGTATTGAGTGATTGATCGTGTCAAAGGCGGCTGATAGGTCGAGAAGGATTAGTGCGGCGCATCCCGCGGAGTCAGCAGTCATTTTAAGGTCGTCCCAGATAGAGGTTAGGGTGGTTTCAGTTCCGTGACAAGTTCTGAAGCCTGATTTGGCGGGGTCTAGGAGTTTGTTGGCTTCAACAAAGGCGTTAAGTTGAGAGTAGGCGGTTCGATCAATGAGTTTGGCGAGGAACCTGGTGTTTGATATGGGGCGGTAGTTTTTGGGCTCAAGCGGGTCGAGCGAGGGTTTTTTAATCAGGGGTTTGACGTGCGCCAATTTGAATGCGTCTGGAAAGGTACCGGAAGAGAGGGAAGCATTTATGATAGATCTTGCGTGTTCTCCTGCACAGGTGGAGGCAAAGATTTCTTTTGTATCATGGCAGTGTTAATTCCATCTGTTTGTTTTGCTTCTTAACACTTAATTGCGTCTGCTTTGCATCTGTTCACTTTACTCTCCGTTTCTCAGTCTTTTCTTCCTCTCCCTTGCCTTCACCTTCTCTCCTCTCCTCCTCCCCTTCCTATAACCTATGCACTTGCACTATCAGAATTGTCATCAGGCCTTGTACGATAGTCACTGTTTGCTCCTCTCCTTTCCCCTCCTCTCCCTCCTTCCCCTCCTATTGTCAATGTATTTGCTTTATCAGAAATGTTGTCAGGCCTAGTACGATAGTCACTGTTTGTCCCCTCCTTGCCCCCCACTCTCCCTCCTTTCCCCTTCTATTGTCAATGTCTTTGCACTATCAGAAATGTTGTCAGGCCTAGAATGATAGTCTTTGTGTGTTCCTCTACTTGCCCCCCCCTCCTTTCTCCTACTATTGTCAATATATTTGCATTATCTGAAATGTCATCAGGCCTAGTATGGTAGTCACTGTTCTCTCCTTGCCCCCCTTCTCTCCCTCCTTTCCCCTCCTTTTGTCAATGTCCTTGCATTATCAGAAATGTTGTCCGGCCTACTATGATAGTCATTGTTTGTACCTCTCCTTGCCCCCCCTCCTGTTGTCAGGCCTAGTACAATAGTTAATTACCCATTCATATGTCTCAAGATCTTGTAAGAATGTTATTGTATTTTCCCTTGCTCCCTCCCCAGCCTTGAAGCACTTTGAAACACAGGTTTATAGGCACTAAACAAATAAACTATCATATCATATCATACCGTGTCTATGTGCCTCTTGTTGGTATTTAGAATTCCTTCTTCGCGATTACTGTCTTGCTTTTTTCTTCTTGGCTGTGTGGAGAATAAAATATGTGAAAAAGATGTAATTTATTAACTGATTGTCAACATGCATTATTTCAGTGCATTTTAAGATATATATGTATTCACCGCTAATAGATTGTTCATTGCACGTGTCGTCTTTAGGAAAGTACTCTTCCAGCTATTCAAGTGTGCTTGCCATTTCTGTAGAAATATGCAATGAGTAACTTTAGTTATTAACACATTATAATAAATGTACTTAGTTCCCATGGAAAACATGTACAATAAAAAGGAAAAGGGAAGGGAATACTTACTAAGTTCACAGAGTTTGTTTTCTTGTGCTGTATGCTTGTGCTGCAGTTCCTGAGGTGTTGAAGTATATTGTCTACATAAGGTGTACAGTTGTGTTTACTATTTGGTATAATCCATAATATTGTGGAATGTGTAAAACAAAAAATCTTTACATTTGGAGGCATACATGGAGGTGTAAATGTATGTTTGAGTTTTATTAATTGTTTGTATTGTTGGTGCATGTATATTGTTGTGTGAAAAGGAAACATGAAAGTTGGGTTGTCCCCTGTGTTTTTGTGTTCAATTGCTGGCACCTGCTTCCATGTATGTACGCGGAAACCATATATATTCTGCAGACTTTTAAACTGATACATGGTGGGTAGAATATTTTTTTCAAGTAAAGGATGTTTGTAGTACTTTCATTTATATTCAAAGAAGAAATCCATACACTGCTGTAACATTATGAAATATTTCGATTAATAAAAACCATTGTAATTCGGTGAAAAAACAAATTTGCAATAATAGAAGCCTATCAAATTCAGTGAAAATCTGATGCAGAGAAACATTTTATTAAAGATGTGGCAGTCACAGTGGTCTAGCAGCAAGCTACCTTTGAGTAGGGGTCAAACGGATGGAAGCTGCAGTCTTAAATTGTTTACTAGAGCAGTGTGGATTAGGCAGTCACCAGGTTCAGTTCAGTGGGTGAGGGTCAATAGCAGTGAAGGTGGGTTGGGATGCAAAGGTGAGTTGATTTTATGCGAGGCCAGAGATCATGGTTTGGGAGGCACTAAGGTCGGGTTGATCGACTTACATGAGCAGTGATATTGGGGCTGGTGCTTCAGACAGAGACTCAGGCAAAGGTTTGAGCCAAGGCAAAGATGCGCTTCAGAGGGTGTGGCAGTAAATAGAAGAACAATGAACACAAAAGACAGTGTTGAAGGACCCTGATAGTTTGCTCTGTGTGGAATATGCTTGAATCACGGCTCTCAGAGGGTCGACATAGACAACTCTTCTGGCTTCCAGGTGCTCTGATTCCCGGCCAAGGGTCCTAAGGGCCAAGGCTAGTCTCTCTTTGGGCTCCAAAACACATGGAAGGCTGGCATACACCTGAAGGAGTCCTGAAACACAGTGAGGTTCAAGGCAACAGGGTGGCTGACAGAGATGCTTTCTTGGTCCAGCATCAGAGTTCACCCCAATTAGTCCCTATAAATGGATAGCGGACAAAGCTTGCATCTGCCTTGGAACACCTGCCTTCACCTCACAACGGGAGGACACTGCTCTCACAGCAGGGTCCAATGAAATCTTCTTTCAGGATTGGAGTCCAAATGATCATTCTAAAAAGTGGTATGCCCCTTCTTTGAAAGATAAAAGTCAGCAGGTGATTGGTGAAAATAAAGCCTGCTTCAGGGGTCAAATCTATGCTCTTCAAAGTTTAGACTTTGCCCTTCTGACATCATTGCATCATGCTACAGGAAGTGGAGGGGACAGGAAAGAGAAAGAGAGACAGAGAGAAACAAGATGGTAGAAGTTTCCAAAACGTGTGCAGATCTCCCACTGGCAGCACTAACCCCACCCCTTCTTAATAGAATCAAAAGCCTTTAGATATGCAGCACCCCAGTGTGAGGCCTAGCCCTTGGTGAATGGGTGTGTTCTTTGATTATTGTTACCAGGCCATCTTCCTTTGGAGTGGCTGTCTCTCGGGAAAGGGCGTTACCTACACTGACAAAAGAACAAAGAAAGGCAATCCCCGAAGGGTATAGTTTTGCTGGTGTGTGTGAGGGAACCTTGTCTGGGATGAATATACATAACCCTTTCACAGCTGAACTGGGCTCACAGAGCTGACACACGTGTGATATCAGTTTGATGTGGCTGGAATAAATATGAGAGATGCTGGCCACCATAACCAAACTTAGGTGTATTTACAGTTCAGTGGCATTGAGGTAGTGAGTAGAGGGTAGTGCTCGAATCGTGTATTCATTAAAAAGTGGAATTTCTTAGTTGTGTTGCCTGGCAGCGAAACTAAGTATTTGGATGATATACACTAGTCGCTTGATTTGTGAAAATTTAAAATTGGGTTTGCTTAGTTTGGGAAGTTCTGATGCACCTTAGTCAGACTCAGTCTTGTGTATTTTACTTGTAGAGGTGTATTTGACTTCTTAAAGTATTTTGTACATGATGCCAACATTACTCCTTTTTGGAGGCACGTGCTACAGTTTCGTCCCACATAAACAGTTAGTTTCAATTGTATACAGATGGAACGTTCATTTGTAGATTAGTTTACAGTCAAGTTAAGTAAAATATCATTTGTTACTGACAGTTGTAGGTATGTGGTTAATACATTTGATTTTTCAAGGCACTTCAACAATTAGTTTATTTTGTATGCAGAGTAAATCTTTATTTGCAAATTGGTTATACTAGCATCCAGTAATGCCAGTTGTAGGCCTGAGTTTAGTACATTTGGTTCCCTTCATAAGTGTATTATCACAGCCTTTTTTCAATATGTATAGCAAACATATTCAGTGAGAAAGTGTAGCAAATTATCAAACAATATCATACAGTTACATAAAGTATCAATATCACAGTTGGTGATGTAATAAGAGGAGGTGGGAGGAAGATGGGAGGGAAGGAGGTAAATGAAATGCACCTAATTAGGTATTGCAATGAGTCCAAGATAAAGTCCAAGATAAAGTAATGCTTTCTGAATCTTACTGATTGATTAAGGAGTCTTACCTAGAGGGCATATTCTATGATGTCATGCAGTCTCTGTTTCTATCCAGCTTTTCTGTTTCTAAGTGCAACCTGCGGTGAGATCAAGGGTAAATCTATTCCAGAAGTCCCAGTTGTCAGTCTGTCATATCAATTTAAGAACATTTATGTGAGTAAACCTAGTGCGCAATTTGTCTGTGTCCATATTATATTAATGGTTATTGCTATTCTTCTGGCGTCTGGTGCCTGATTGATTGAATGATATGCCTATTTGTATTTCTATAGTATAGGGGACTGGTTCAAGTAAAGCTCACTATTGCAGGCCGGTGCCTAGTAGAGTAATATCTAAGCCCACTTGCATTTCTACGGTATAAGGGCCCAGGTTGCTTCTGTATGTATACCAGTGTTGGGCCCGATAAGTATTGACTCTAAATTGGTGCCCGCTGCAGTTTTTTCAATAAAAGTGGTTGAGGGACATCAACATGAGATGTCTAACATGGAGTTAGTTAGCTTCCCAAGGCATGAATCCCATTGCTTCCAATTAGCAAATGCCTGATGTACATTGATGATATTTACATCATATGGAATGGCGAACTGCCTAAATCAGAATACCTTTGGACAACAGTTCACAGCGGAAATGAGTAACACAGAGGTAACATTCCTAGACCTACACATTAACATAGCGAATAGGGTCTTCAAAACAATGACCTTTTGCAAGAACACAGAGGCCAACGCCATATTACATGCAAGGAGCTACCACCATAAAAACACTATTGAGAACATACTGATAGCAGAATGATGCAATAAAAAAAAAAATCCAGAGCAGGATTTCTTGAAACTGGGAGGTTGAAATGTAGGAAGACAATTTACACCACAAGCTGGCAACCGCTGACGTTCTGGCAGCAAACAGTTCTAGCGAGGTAGCCCAATGGAGAGCTGGTAAATACCCCGGATGGTCCAGGGACACTTCCAAAGCCTCAAGATGACTGGATCCTCGAGAATACATGTAGACTGGTTGGTCCCAACAGGCCAGGGATTGATACACCGTACAGCATTTTCGCAGATCAGGTACTCCAATAGGGCTTCACCGGGCCAGACTCAAGAAGGTATCGTGAACCTCTTCAGGAGTCTTCACCAGATCTTCAATCAGCTGTTCTTCTTCACAGGATTCTTGGCTCCAACACTGATCTGAATAAATGGCTGCAGAACTCTGCATATTATCCAAGATCCAGACAGGAAACAAGTCCAATGCCAAGGATCTGCACCCATTAACATGCCAGCAGTTGTCCAGTCAGGGAAACTATTGGTTTCACTCATGCTCTACACATAGACTCTCTGGCTCCAGGAATGTGGAATGGGACCTGATAGTTCACCCCACATCCTGAGCCATGGACACTCAAAGGCACCAATAGCACACAAAGGTAGCTGCTTTCCGAGCAAGTGCAGGACCTTTTATGGGATTTCCTGACCTGGCAAGGCAGGAAGAAGGCCAAACAACAATACGGCCAAATTACAAGTGTAACTAGTGTGGCATGTCCATTTTAGGGCACTAGCCACATTTAGTCACCATATGTGTAAAAAGCTAGGGTGATACACATGTATGCCCTTTGCACTGCATTGTAAGATGATGTGTGCAATGTTAAAAAGTTACAAGGTGTAAAAGACAAAAAGGTAAAAAATAGTTTCCCGGTACTGATAGTCTGAAGGACTGATCAGTTTCCCCATAACAAAGTGAACAAAGGGCCAGGGGAATTAAACTCTCCTGTACAAAGTCAGCACAGGTTAAAAAACAAAAGTAACATGTTTGGGGGTCAAAAGGACTATGGAGGGAATGTTGCCAAAAGATAAGCATTTCCTAACACCCACAACGTTGCTTATGCACACAGATACGGAATGGCACAAACAAAGGTCTTCTTAGCAGAATGTAATGCATTACATGAACTTTTTGAATTGTAATTTAAAGCCAATACACAGAAGAAGGTGCCTGTGCACACACAATGTCAGAAACTGATTACCCATTCAGACAGATGACCAGTGTTAACCATGCACTTGAGAGAGAAGAGCCCATTCCATTATCAAGAGCACACTCCTTCTACATGAGTTCACACTCCCCCAAAAATATTCTGCTGCCCAATTGTTCAGTATGATTGCACAACTCCTGCAATAACTCATCAATGTAACTTTTCACATTATTCTAACTAGACAATGGGCTTCATTACGACCCTGGCGCTAATGGTTTAACAGCGCCGTAAAGAGCGTCGGCGCCGTTAAACCATTAGCGCCTGATTACAAGGTCCCTTTGCGGGTTGGAGGCTTTCACGCCTGCTTTTTGCAGGCGTTAAAATCCAACCCGCTAAGGGACCTTGGAGCTAATTACCGCAACCGTAATTTGCGGTGCCGTAATTAGCGCCTTCCCCATCCCCATTATGCCCTATGGGTCACAATGGGAATGGGGAAGGGCAAATGGTGAATGGGGAATTACCGCCCCCGCCAACCTTGTGATGGGGGCGGTAATTCCGCCATCCACCATGCCGGAGACCGGCATGGACCATGGTGCTAATAGCACCATGGTCCAGCGCCAGGGTTGTGATGAGGCCCAATATATTACAATTAAAACGAGTAGATCAAACTCAATACCAAAAAAAACATTACAACTTACTGTTTCTACGTTTTCTATCACACAGAGCTAGCACTACCATTCCAACTCTGACTTTCAGCTTTGTAAGTCTATTGTATGCAACAGCATGGGGTTCCACTAAACAAACAGGCACACCATAACAAAACCAAAATGCCTAAACCTTCATTGTAAATATAGGTTGCACCCCATCACAAACAAACTGCCTGGAATAAAACACGTTTGTGAATAACCACACCCACTTCACAGCCAAATGTTATGAACTAAAATATGACTTTTTATTAGATAATGACAGGGTATCCCCAGTACCATCCACAACACTCTCTCATACCACAAGCAAACACATCACATAAACAAATCCCATTCTCAAGTGTGCTATATTAAAACACTGACATCACAATAAATGCATATCACAAAACCATTAAAATCTCAGTGAAAGACATTCATGAGAGCTAGTATGGTAGAGGAGAGTTGGGGTTGTCTGCAATGAAAACATCCTGTGGGGTGGTCTGTAAATAAGGTGGAAGGCGATGGATTCTTAGTGAGGTAAAAGGAACCGGAAGGTGATTCAAATGAGATTGTTATGGGAGAGAGGATGTTGGAGCATGGCGAATCACTCCTGTGGATGATTGTCATTCATTCTGCCTTTTGCCCTTCCTGGTAGGTTGCAATGCAGGATGGACTAGCCTGGGGTAGGAGGACATGGACAACATGGCGGAAAGGATGAGATAAACCGGCTAAGGGTAGGCATATTATAAAGTAATGAAAAATGTGCAAAACATTCATAAGTAAACTGGGAAAATACTAACATGATAATAACTCCTTCGAAATTTGTGTGTTTGCATCACTCGATAACTGAAACTCTTTAGGATTCTATTAGCCTGCTGCATTTAAGGCATCATCTTTTTTGCATTGTAATTTTAGGATTTGTGAATTACTTTACATAAAAAATCAATATTAAGGTGCCACTGGTCATGGCCACACTCACCGACACATTTCAAACCCATGCATAAACACACAACACACACTGAAATAATACATTACGAGGTTGGAGGTAAGGGAAAAACGATGCCGGTAAAGGATTACAGGAGGACATCACAAGTCGGGCGGACATGCCAATAACGGCCTACTGAAGCCCGAAAAGTACGGCATGGAGTAAATACCGGCATCGCAGACCACCCGTAAACAGCCATGTGCAGTGTTCCCAACTGCCACAGGTGCACACAATCAGCACAGGTGAAGGCAATATAGACTGGACCAGCACAAAAGGAGCACACCCCACCCCTTCCCACACCCAGTCACACACCAAATGATTCCAATACTACTAGTAATGCTGGGGCTGGAGGACATGATTGCAGTGGAATTCCAGCAACAACAACAACAAGCAGCACAGAGGAGTAGCAGGAGGAGAAGGAGATGAGGTAGGCCCAGCATGCCCCACCAGTGCAGCCAGTGATACCACGCAGGCAGCCCCCAATCCCTAGCATCAGAGCTAGTCCATTCAACCTAACCACTGAGCAGATCCACACCCTCTGCCGTCTAGACCAGGACACCATCACCACCATTGTGGACATGATACATGACGACATTGTCAGCCTGATTGAAATACGCTCCACCATCCCACCTCTACTGAACGTAGTGTCTGTGCTCCACTTCCTGGCCACAGGCACCTACCAGCACACAGTGGGCCACATGCATGGCATATCACAACCATTATTCTCACATACGCTGAACCAAGTGCTTGATGCACTCCTGAAGCACACAGGCGACTACATTTTCCTACCACAGACAGCCTAGGAGATCTCCAACACCAAAGTTGGTTTCCATTCACTGGCCGGCATCCCTGGTTGCATTGGCACCATCAACTGCACCCATGTTGAATTGGTGGTCCCACATGCCATGGAGATACTGTACCGCAACCGTAAGTTATACCACTCCATCAACGTGCAAATGGTATCTGACTCAAACAAGATCATCACACGTTGTTGTGCCCGATTCCCCAGATCAACCCATGATTCAATGGTCATGAGAAACTCCACGATACCACGCTACATGGAGTGACACGCAGGGCACAGATCCTGGCTTCTCAGTGAGTTGCATGTCAGGCTCATGGCATCGCGATGGGTGTAGGTGATTGGGGGGTGAGATGCATACTTCACCTGGCTGAGATGGGGGGGAGATGCATACTTCACCTGGCTGAGATGGGGGGGGAGAGATGCATACTTCACCTGGCTGAGATGGGGGGGAAATGCATACTTCGCCTGGCTGAGATGGGGGGGAGAAATGCATACATCACCTGGCTGAGATGGGGGGGAGATGCAGTCCTCAACTGGCTGAGATGGGGGGGAGGGATGCATACTTCACCTGGCTGAGAGTACCTGAGAGGATGGACCATGCTCATACCCAAAGCAGGCCAGACCGGACCTGACACCTGACCCCAAAATGCAATATGTAAGGTGACCTACCATGAAAATGATGCAGTGCTACAACCATTCCATACCCATCAACATGTGCACTGTACATAATCAGACCGTAGCCCCCACAACACAATGCAGCTACAAGCAATTAGTATGGCCAATGCACAGCACCAAATACCATCAACAAAAAGGACAGTCCTCCATTACTGCATACAAAGGAGTCACATGAGGGCAAAATACATTAACACACCTCTACACTAACACAGAGGTCCACCAAAACAGAATGTCAACATTTGTCGTGCATAGTGAGTTCATCATGAGGCTGCCATCAACGGTGACAGGATGAAAGCATACAAATTACTGCACATCACCCAGATCATGGGAACACCCAGCGTGGACTACCACAGTGCATGAGCACTTAGGACCCCCCTGCGCCAACTACACAATGGCACGCACAACTGTCGATAAGAGGAATACACACATAGCAGTCACATCATGTGTCTCTATTCATGCATGTATATGTGGTAGCAAACAGGAAATAAATGCATGCTATGATGTCATTGATACAGGTCCCATATGATGTGATGACTTACACATAATCATTATTGCGCACATGCAGATGATGCAGGCGATGCAGGCTATCCCTTGAAGAGGTGGCTCCTTACCCCAGTCCGGAACCCGCAGAACAGGCAAGAGGAGGACTACAATCGTGTGCATACACGTACCCGTGTGGTGATTGAGCAGACATTTGGCCTCTTGAAGGCACGGTTTCGCTGCCTCAGCAGGTCTGGTGGGGCACTCCTGTACGGCCATGGTGGGCAAGATCGTCATGGCATGTGTCATGCTACATAATATGTGCATCAGACCGAATGTGCCTCTGCCCCCTGACGCTGAACTGCAACCACCTGACATTGAGGATGAGGAGGGTGGAGATGGGGCTGCACTTCAGGCAGGCAGCGATGCACAGGAGGGACGTGCCATGCGTCAGACTCTGATTAACCAATGTTTCTAGCACACATGGATGGTGAGTGTGACATGGAGGTGGGACTCAGGGCACTGGGTGTGTCAGGGACATGGACACTGTAGACTGTTCACCAATAAAGCACACGTACACACAAAGCAATGTCCGCACATGTGAATTCTGATTTCACAACAGGTGTATTCAAGAAATATAACATATCAAGTGCACAAGCCCTCCACCCCATGAGGGTGAGGACCTGCCTCACAGCTGCCAATTCACTGCATATGTCTTTTGAGGTGGTCTCAATTGCAGATTTGAGGGATGAAGCATATAGCGGTCACCGATGGCTTGGATGGCGGTGGAGCTATCTGCGCTTCGCGCAATGCCAGTAAGGGTGATTTTTCACCCTTTAACTGCAGGGCGGTAAGGTCGTTACCGGCAGGGCGCAAAGCTCGTGCCCACGTACTCGTAATCGGCCTCTCATAGCGGCCTTGTAGCAACACGGACACAGTATTTACTCCATGCCGGTAAGGGCCGTAGCTTACCTCCAAACTCGTAATGAGGCCCAATGTATGTCTACATGTTTCATCAGCTGGTCTCCACCGATGAGACACATGTGATCTTTGGTGTGGACATGCCTTACACCTCCAAAATGTAAAGCCACCACCATATTTGATTCCTCCAAATGCCTTAACATGTTATAACTAAGAACTCTGTACAAGCACTAACAATACACATCTTCTTGTCACATCCACATTCCAACAAGGATATACTACATTTATTCTAAGTACACACCACTACTGCTGAAAAATACTCTTGTGTTGGGTGGGGAAAAGGTAGCCCATGTGGACAGTACGTGGTAGCTTGGTTTTGACATATTCAGTACCACATGGGAAAAGATTGGTAATGGAAGACTTATATAATAAAGCTAGAAAGGCAGTTGCTCAAATGAAAAAGTGTCGATTTTTAATATGGAATGTTTTCAATGATCCCTCTTTTAAAATGTTATAGAGATAACATTTTTCCCATGTTGATGTATGGCCTGGAAATACATCATAGTTTGCTGGACAAGGACTTTTGACACTTAGAAGGATGTTTCTATGGAAGAGAGTATTAAGATTACCACAGCCCATACCCATTTGTGCTATAAGGTTTGAATTGGGCTTCCTATATCTGGAAGGTCACATTGTATGGAAGAGAATTTTACAATGACACAAATGCACATCTCCTCCTGTAAATACCTTGTTTTGGATTTAACCGAAAGTGCTGCTGGATTGGATAATATTCTGATAACAAAAACTGCTGAAAAGTTGCAACAGTGGGCATTATACAGAAGCATTTTAAAGGAAACTCCAGGAGTGTATTACAAAGATTAAGGCTTATAGATCGTTGTAGAACACAAGATACAGTGAGCAGATATAAGAGGTATAAGAATCTAATTCTTGGGCACAACAACCTACAATATCTTTGTACATTTCCTTCTCGAAAAATTGGTTACACATTGCTGAGAGTTCGGTTTGTCATCCTGCCCGCCATTGTGAACTGCGCGAGATGGAGAAAGGAGGATTGCCAGTCTGACAAATGCAGATTTTGTCTAGAGGAGAGGGAATAACTTCAACAGCTCCTTTTGTATTGTGAAGGTCTAGCGACTCAACGTATTGCGTGTTTTAGCAAACTTGCTAAGCTGTATGGTCACAACACAGGGAAAGCTATATGGGAATTGTGTTGATAGGTTATTTGATAGGTTATTTATAACGCGCTTAATACCCAGAGGTTTCTAAGCTTGGACCCAGGGATCGAACCTGCGTTGCTCCGTGTCGTCTTGCTTCCAAGGTGAACACGTTGCCCCTGAGCTATCCTCCCGAGACTGGTCCAAGATGCCTTACCAGCTGAGTAAGTCCCTATTTCAATTTTTGTCCATGATTAAATTGGTTGACTAGGGACACTGCGTGTATGGATTTGAGCACTGGACTAATTTCTATGAAACGTTTTGGAGAATTGATGATTGTATTTTAGTGTGAAATTAATTTAAAGGTATTGTAATGAATTTTATGAAATGCTTTTTTGAAGAATTTATGTAAGGTTTTCACTGTTTCTAAAAACGTAAATTACAATAAAAAATAATAAAAATAAATAAAATACTCTAACCTTGCTAGCCTCTAACATCAATACACGATGCCTTACAAACAAGAAGCCCAGCCAAAAAACGAGTTTTAGCACACGCTACCATACATGATAACTATAACACAGTGGCGTAACACAAGATGTGGGGGCCCCCCTGCGAGCCATGCTGAGGGGGCCCCCCAACTCAGCAACAAATCAAGGGTGGTGCCACACTCTGGGCCAGCATAGATTATCACACTTGCGCAATACGCACAAACGTGCTGCTGAACGGATATGCCGCACACTGCACTAGGAGAAAGATATACATATGCGTTTTAATATAATGTACAGCACACTGTCTGAGAAGAAGCCAGAGTGTTTGCAATTGTTTTGTAGGGTAACACCAATCCAATAGATGCAAGTCACCAACAGAGCACAGGAACATTAAAGATTTGCTATTAAAAATGTCATGCCACAATGAAAACATGTCCAACTGGCTGCACAAGGTAGACCAGTGTCAACATGTAATAACAATATAGTAAAGCTTGCCAGGCCACATTTAGATATATCTAGACTGGTTGCACCAAAATGGCAGTCGAAGCAATAACACTCATCAAGAATAGAACACACATTCAAGCCTGTGTCTCTGTGGCCTCTAACAACACGGCCAAACTCTTTAAAATCTGAAAAGAACTGGTCAATCCTGTTGAGGTCTTTACATCTCCTGTTCCCTCCCAGGCCCTCTGTATGGCTCTTTCATATCAATTCTACGCTAAAACTCAGGACATCCCGTCCTCCATATCCTCTTCCTCTCCCTCCTCCTCTCTCGGCCCCCCTTTGGCCCTCTCTACCTCTCTTCCTCCTTTCTCCTCTTTCTCTCTGACAACACCTGACGAGGTTTCTAGACAAGTCCGATCTATGAAAGTGTCATCTAAACAGGTGCTCTCCTGCTAAACCAGAAGCATCAAGAACCATATTGACACCCTCGCTCCAGCCTTGACCGATTTCTGTAATCACTCTTTCCCCTTGCCCGTTAAGCACTCCCTTATGCACCCACTCCTCAAGAAGCTTTCATCCGATCCTGCCTTTCCGGCAAACTATTGCCCAATCTCCATCACCCCTTTCCTGGGCAAACTGTTGAAAAAGCTGGCCATCTCCCAGCTTACTCTCCACACGGAATCTGTTGTTGTCTCCATGACCATCAGTCTGGCTTCAGTGCCAGAGACACAGAAACTGCTGTCCTGAACACCTGTGAAGTTCTGCTCTCTAACCTTGATTCCAGCATTCCTTCTGTCTTCATCCTTCCTGATCTTTCCTGTGCTTTCGACACGGTCAACCATGCCATCCTGATCAATCCTGATCAATCGACTCCATGAGAACCTGGGCATCACGGATCAGGCCCTTGAGTGGCTGGCCTCCTTCCTCTTGGACTGCCCCTCCATGGTTTAACTTGGTCCCTTTCTCCCCGCTCCATCCTCTCACTCTGGTTTTTCAACCTCTATGTGGCCCCTTTGACCCACCTGATCTCTATATTCTCCTCTAACTTTCAGTGTTATGCGGATGACACTCCGCTTTCCTTCAGCCTCTCCTCAGACTCCTCTCATCTCTCGCTCATTCCCAACTGTCTATCCGTGATTCAGGATTGGTGTGCCTCCAACTATCCCTGCCTTAATGTCAGTAAGATGGAGATCCTTCTCATTTGGACTCCTGCCCCTGCCTTGGGCCCTCTTCCTTCCCCTTCCTGTGAGGCAAACTACACTGGTGTCATCTTTGACTCCACTCTCTTTCTCTCCTCACATCTCAGACATTGCCAAGAAGTCCCACTACCAGCTGCTCCTCCTCAAAGGGACTCTTCCCTTTCCCACTTTCCCCCAGATGCTCACTGTCCGCAGAGCACTGGTTCTCTCTAGGCTGGACTACTACAACAGCCGCTTTCTCAATCTGCCTTTTTCTACTATCCAGCCCCTGCAACTAATCCAGAAAAAGACTGCAAGACTTATCCTTGGCCTCAAGCACAGGGATCATATCTCTCCAGCCCTGAAATCTCTCCACTGGCTACCAGTTGCTGCAAGTATCAAGTTCAAGACCCTCTGCATTGTCCACAGGGATTTCTGGGCCATGGGCCCACACTACATCCAACGCTCTCTTCCAAAATATCTTCCTTCTCAAGCCCTTCGCTCAGCTACCTACAACTCTCTAAGGGTTAGACGCTTCTCCAGGAAGAGAGTGGGGGGTAGATCTCTCTCATCTACAGGTGCCTCCCTCTGTAATAGCCTCCCTGCCCCTCTCAAGCTTTAGCAGACCACCTGAAGGTCTGGAAGCAGCTCAAAACTTTCCTCTTCTCCTCTGCTTTCTCTCTCTCCGTCCCCTGCTGGCCTACCTGACCTACCTGTCTGCTGTACCGACTGGTTGCTTGGCTACCCTCAGAGTCTCACTGAGTCGAGACTCTTTCTTGATCAGTCACCCTTGCACTGCCTCTGGTCTGACCATGCACTTAGGGGCTGTAACTGTAACCCTACAGTCCCTTGTTGTCCTTGCACTACCCAGAGCTGTGCTGCACTGACAGCACTTACTCAGAGCATTGCTGCCCTGATTTTCCCCTCCCCTCTCCCTTGCACTTCCCCCGTCCCTTTCCCCTTGCGCTTCTCGTTATCGCACTTGCACGATCTGAATGACCCAAGGCCTAGTAAGATGGTTTGTCTTGTCCTCCCTCTATCTTCCATCCCTTGTCTTGTCGCGCCTAGAAACACTTGTGTGCACGTGCGTTATAAATGACTTATATCATATCATTTAATCACAGATGCCCAGAAAAATATACAATGCTGCAGTAAGAAACGGCTGACTGGCAGCACCCAAATGGCAGTCTAGCCAGGTAATTCACTTAGCAGGACTGCTTTATCATAAATGCCCCATTAAAAAAAGTCATACCAAACTGAGGAATGACTAGACTGGCTGCACCAAAATGCCTCTCTAGCCACTAATACCACATATCATGCCTGCTTAGCCTGGACATGGACAGCCATTATAATTTGTCATATAATCCTGCCCCTCCACACATCCCCTCTCCCTCCCACCCCAACCTCCAAAATCAGCTACTTGGCCCAGAATAACCTCCACGTACCTCTTCCTTGCCCCATAGTTTACAGTTGAGGCTCCTTGCCTCATAGGTAAGTACTGGGTTGAGGAAGAGTGGGACTAGGAGTAATGAAGATTACAGGTAGCTAAATCAAGCATTACTTCCATGTACCTCTACCTCATCCCAGTACTTGTGTATGAGGCAGAGTGCCTTATACACAAGTACTGTCTCATACACACTGGGACGAGAAAGAATAGGGCTAGGAGTAATGAAGATTATCAATAAGTAATCCAGGCATTAAACACCATGCCTCATAGGTAAGTACTGGGATGAGGAGAAGTGAGAGTAGGAGTAATGAAGATTACAGGTAGCTAAGTCAGGTTTTACCTTCATGTACCTCTACCTCATCCCAGTACATGGGTATGAAGCATAGTGCCTCACACACTACTACTGCCTCATACATAAGTATTGGGATGAGTAAGAATATGGCTAGGAGTAATGAAGATTACCATAAGGAATCAAGACATTAAACCCAAGTATTGGTGCAACACCATTGAGTTGACTGGGATTGAGCACCCCCTCCCCCCCTGAATGTTGGGCTATGTTGACCAGACCTGGCTGACCTTCAGAGCAGTTGCCAGACAGAAAAGAACATAGATGTTAAACGGCACCTGGGTTTCTCTGTTAACAAGAACCCACCAATTACTAACATAAAGCAATTCACTGTTAGTACCTGCATTCAAATGCCAAATTTTTTAGGCAATTGAAATCGTGATGTGGGTTTAATACTTGCATGCCAGGGGAGTGATTGGAAGGGTAGAGAGGGAACAGGAGACCACTCATTCTCACAGCAGTCCATAAGTGAGTGCTTTAAACCTTAAAGGAGAGAGTTAACTGCTTGTAACATTGAAGCTGCACTAGAATAGTCTCATAAAAATGCATAAAGAAATTAGATGACCCAAACAAATAAGTTTGCCCCTCACCCACCGCCCATGAAGTTGGCACCCCTCCTAACATTTGAAGGGTTAGCCCCCGAAATGTAGGTTTTGTTGCGCCCCTGAACGCAAGCACACACACCATTCACCATATACACACACGCACACACAGCCATCCATACATTTAAGTGTGCATTCTTTCACCATACTGGCACACCCAGGTAGCCATCCATACATTTAAGTGTGCACCCTTTCACCATACAGGCACACCCAGGAAGTCACCCATAAAATTACATGTGCACCCTTTCACCATACAGGCACACACACCCAGGCACCCACCCATACATTTAAGTGTGCACCCTTTCACCATACACTCAGACAGACAGCCACCTATACATTTAAGTGTGCACCCTTTCACCATACAGGCACACCCAGGCAGCCACCCGTACATTAAAGTGTGCACCCTTTCACCATACACTCGCACAGGCAGCCACCTATACATTTAAGTGTGAACCCTTTCAACATACACTGACACACGCACACATCATTGGGTTGAGGGGAGCCCTAACACTTAAAAAAGAAATTGGGCCTCATTACAACTATGCCGGACTGTAAACAATGGTGCTGGTAAGCTCACCGGCACTGTTGTTTCCGGGCCGGCATATTACAGCTCTGCGGGTGGTTGCCATCCTGCCCGGCTGGTCAGACCTGCTGGGCAGAACCGCACCCACCCGCATAGTTTTCACAGAAGCACTGGCACTGTTATTAACAGTGGCGGTGCTTCTATGGTCCCCATTCCCATAGAGTCCGATAGGACTTTATGGAAATGGGGACTTACCATTTGCAGACGCCTGAATTCCCAGACCGCCGGGGTTGTAATCCCCCGGTGTTACAAGGAAGTCGGGCGCCGGTAAATCATTACGGGTCTGGCGGAAACCTGCTGGTAGCAATGGCACGGTTGCCGCCAAACCCGTAATTTGGCCCATCGTTTCTTTTTGAAGTCACTCTGACTTCATGAAGAAATTATTTCTGTTACAGAACTTATTTCTTTATAAATGCAGAGGGAATTAAAAAAGAAAAAAAAAAGATTTTTTTTTTGCAAAAAAAAAATATATGTTTTCTACAAGTGGGGGCCCTGCCCCTCCCAGGACGTGTGCTGGCAGGGCCCCCCGCACCGCAGGGGCTGCGGGGGCCCCTGTAACGCCAGTGCTATAACATACAATACACAAAACATCCTTAAAGAAGCAAAGAGAAAACATATTAGTCTTGTTTTAATACTTGCAAATAGGCCACTCTTTGCCATCCAAGACATAGTAGCAACATTTCCCAAATGTCCAAGCCCTGCTAATTAGAAACAGTGCTGCAACTTGCCTACTTTAATCTTCATCAAACATATTTCATAAACTCTATATCAAATTTTGAATTTTCCACAGAAGTCATGTTTCTAAAGTCAAACATCATTCCCTGAAATCAATCCTTTTGCTACAAATAACACATCATTTCACCTGTGCATGAAACCATAACTGTCAATACATAGTCATCTCACTGCACACAGACAATTGTTCCAAGAATGCACTAATGAAATATTTGCTACACAAAAAAATGGTGATTCACTAGGAAAGAAGCCTGCATGAATGTAAAACACATAACATCTTAATAAGACACAATGTTCCCTTACTAAACTAAAGAAAACAGCATATTGGCTGGAACCTCGACGCCCGCCCGATATATAACACATTGAACACTCAGTTTAAACCACTTACGTCTGCAAAACACCATCACATTGTTGCTTTTGTTCACTAATTATCATTATCAACAACATTGTAAGCTGTAACAAATGTTTCTATTTAAATCTTAACATTGTTCTTGAGTTTCAGCTATACCTCTTGGTGGCAATATTAAATAAACTTTTTTTTTTAATATATGAGGCCCTTCTTGAATTAAAGGTGTTTCTCCCACTCCATTTAATCATCATTCATAAATTGCACTAATCAAACAAAGCCAATAAACCAAAACAAAAAACAACAGGATCTTGAAAATATAACCAATCTTAAAGCCAACAGTGTTAGAACCTTAACACAGCATCAAATAAAAAAATAGCATTAGCACATGCAACAGCACACATCACAAACATCCAATGCATCCTTCAAACTTACCACATCATTATTTACCTATGTACTAGCAGCAGGAGCTGTGCCACAAGCCTTCGAATTGGCATACATCAAACCACTTCTTAAAGACCCATTGGGAAACATGGAAGACCTAACCAACTACTGACCAACCCCAAACATTCCGTACCTGTCGAAGCTACTAGAAAGCTACATCTACGAATAAATCCTGGAACATGCAGAAAACAATTGGACAGTGGGCCAGGCACAAGAAGGCTTCAGACTCATGAGAGGAATTGAAGCAGCATTACTATCGATATGGGACGATCTAAAAAACAATGATATATGATATGATATGATTTGATAAGTCATGTATAACGTGCCTGTACACAAGTGTTCTAGGACTCCTATGTCAAATCTGCATTAATACTACTTGATCTATCAGCTGTCTTCGACAGAGTCCACCATGACACAATGATCAAAAGACTCAAAGGTATATAGATCGGCAACACAGCACTACTCTGGCTAAATTTGTTAATGACAGAAAGAAAAGAACCAACCCGAATAACACCATTGGAGTCAACACCGTGCCAAACAACATGCAGAATGCCAAAAATCTCTTAACTCTCAGTACTACTTTTCAACATCTACATGACCCCCCTGATTAACCTCATCTTTATTATCTTCACATTGTATTTTATTGTACATATAGTCAAATAATTACTTCATACCCATTCCATAATAAACACAATGGATGCCTTAAAATCATGCATTATAAAAAATAAAAATCCATTTACCATTTAATAAAACTAGTTCAGACAGAATTTCCAATATATAAACACAATATTTAACACCACAATACTAACAGGCCGATTCATGGAATAATTAGCGCGGCGCAAGTGGGCAAAAACGTGCGAATCGCAGTGGAATAGCGAAAATCGCAGTGCAATTGCGAAAATCGCACGAAAAGCAGCGCACGTCGATTCATGGAAGGCCGTGCGCGAGAAAACCAGCGGATGTGCGATAAAAAAGTGTGCGGCGCACGTTGGCGCACAGGCCATCTAACAGCGTGCGCCAGGTCACAGCGAAAATCGCACAGGCCACAGCGAAATTCGCACATAGCGCGGCGCACGCAACAAAAGTAGGCGGAACACGGGCGTAACACTCGGAATGGGGAACAACTTGCCAAAACGTGGGCGTCACGGGGGAAGTACAGGGCACAAGTGCGCGGAACGCCCACACGCTCGCCTACAACACGTATTCATGGAATAGAATAGGGGAAAAAAGCGCACGCTCAAACCAGCGCACAGGCACAAACACGACCGCCACAAGAAAGCAGGCGGTAGCGTCTCTGCGGCTGTAAGAAATGTGCGCCAAAAGGTGCGCCAACAAATAGCACCTATATACTGCCATGATGAATGTCCCATACTGTGGCCCTCCAGGAAAAATGACGTGCAAAGGGGTACCCACAAACACGGACACCCGCTGACAAAAAATACGTGTGCGTGTATACCGGGGTGCGCGGGAAGTCTAACACGCGATTTCAGCATGGTACGTGCATCACAGGGGTTCGCGTGAAGTTATTCACGCGATCGGGCCTGGGGGAGCGGGCTACGTGTATTTCAGGGGTTCGCGTGAAGTTTCTCACGCGATCGGGCCTGGGGGAGCGTGCTACGTGTATTTCAGGGGTTCGCGTGAAGTTTCACACGCGATCGGGTCTGGGGGAGCGGGCTACGTGTATTACAGGGGTTTGCGTGAAGTTCCTCATGCGATCGGGCCTGGGGGAGCTGGCTATGTGTATTTCAGGGGTTCGCGTGAAGTTTCACACGCGATCGGGCCTGGGGGAGCGGGCTACGTGTATTACAGGGGTTTGCGTGAGGTTCCTCACGCAAACGGGCCTGGGGTAGCGGGCTACGTGTATTACAGGGGTTCGCGTGAAGTTCCTCACGCGATCGGGCCTGGGGGAGCGGGCTACGTGTATTCCAGGGGTGCGAGGGAAGTTCCACACGCGAATAGCCTGGGCGCGTGTATTTGAGGGGTGCGCGGGAAGTTCCACACGCGAATAGCCTGGGCGCGTGTATTTGAGGGGTGCGCGGGAAGTTCCACACGCGAATAGCCTGGGCGCGTGTATTTCAGGGGTGCGCGGGAAGTTCCACACGCGAATAGCCTGGGCGCGTGTATTTCAGGGGTGCGCGGGAAGTTCCACACGCGAATAGCCTGGGGGCGCGTGTATTTCAGGGGTGCGCAGGGAGTTCCACACGCGAATAGCCTGGGTGCGTGTATTTCAGGGGTGCGCGGGAAGTTCCACACGCGAATAGCCTGGGCGCGTGTATTACAGGGGTGCGCGGGAAGTTCCACACGCGAATAGCCTGGGCGCGTGTATTTCAGGGGTGCGCGGGAAGTTCCACACGCGAATAGCCTGGGCGCGTGTATTACAGGGGTGCGCGGGAAGTTCCACACGCGAATAGCCTGGGCGCGTGTATTTCAGGGGTGCGCGGGAAGTTCCACACGCGAATAGCCTGGGCGCGTGTATTTCAGGGGTGCGCGGGAAGTTCCACACGCGAATAGCCTGGGGGCGCGTGTATTTCAGGGGTGCGCGGGGAGTTCCACACGCGAATAGCCTGGGTGCGTGTATTTCAGGGGTGCGCGGGAAGTTCCACACGCGAATAGCCTGGGCGCGTGTATTTCAGGGGTGCGCGGGAAGTTCCACACGCGAATAGCCTGGGCGCGTGTATTTCAGGGGTGCGCGGGAAGTTCCACACGCGAATAGCCTGGCCACTTGTATTTCAGGGGTGCGCGGGAAGTTCCACATGTGATTTGACAGTGTGGGTCCTCCCAGGTGTACCCTGTACACCCTCCACGGCCCCTGCAGGCAGCCCACACCACAGGGGACTACCCTGCATCCCTGGTCATGTCCCGCAGGCAGCCCACCCACCATGGGCATGCCCCCCAGCAAAGGCACATGTCTCCTTGAACTAATGAACACCAACTCATGTCCCCTTGCACCCCCACACCCCAGCACTGTGGGGCACCTGCCAGCAGGCCCCCACCCATGTCCAACTCATGTCCCCCACCACCCCCACCCCCCAGCACTGTGGGGCACCTGCCAGCAGGCCCCCACATATGTCCAACTCATGTCTCCCACCACCCCCACCCCCAAGCCACCAGGGTCACCCTCCACCAGGCCCCCACTCATGTCTCCCACCACCCCCACACCCCAGCAGTGCAGGGTCACCCTCCACCAGGCCCCCACTCATGTCTCCCACCACCCCCACACCCCAGCCACCAGGGGCACCCTCCACCAGGCCCCCACTCATGTCTCCCACCACCCCCACACCCCAGCAGTGCAGGGGCAGCCTCCACCAGGCCCCCACTCATGTCACCCACCACCCCCACCCCCCAGCCACCAGGGGCACCCTCCACCAGGCCCCCACTCATGTCTCCCACCACCCCCAAACCCCAGCAGTGCAGGGTCACCCTCCACCAGGCCCCCACTCATGTCTCCCACCACCCCCACACCCCAGCAGTGCAGGGTCACCCTCCACCAGGCCCCCACTCATGTCTCCCACCACCCCCACACCCCAGCAGTGCAGGGTCACCCTCCACCAGGCCCCCACTCATGTCTCCCACCACCCCCACACCCCAGCAGTGCAGGGTCACCCTCCACCAGGCCCCCACTCATGTCTCCCACCACCCCCACACCCCAGCAGTGCAGGGTCACCCTCCACCAGGCCCCCACTCATGTCTCCCACCACCCCCACACCCCAGCAGTGCAGGGGCACCCTCCACCAGGCCCCCACCCATGTCCCCCTGCCCCCAGGTCCTGACGATACACAATCATGGCAGTAATGGGCAGCATACCCAGCACAAACACCCAGGCAAGGATTGCATCCACCCACATAGTGAATGCAATTACATGACACAACCCCAATGGCAAGTATGTAAATGAACACATGTCCGTCACACACACATACACAATGGCTGCAAGTGAATGTCAAAACCCATATCATGACATGTATGAAACCAAAGACAAAATAAGACAAGTGGAAGTAAAAATAAAAAATGTATTAAAGATTAAAAATAAGTAAACAAATCAAACATACAACTATGTGGATAATAAAATAAATGGTCCATGTTGGAGAACAAAAGTAAAAATCAAAAAACGAAAAAGGAATACAAAAACAAATGTTGACCAAAGCAATATCAAGTAGAAGCAAAAGAATGAAAAACCATTTCCACATGGTGAACACAATAATGAAAAAAAGAAAATGTTCCTTCAAAAAACAAACTAAATACAGGAATGTACCAGGGTCCATGAGCCCAACACCATAAAGGAAACCTACTACTACCTAATGAAAAAAATATATACAAAAAAGTGGCCATTGTCCGAGCGGTCCAAAATAATAAAAACAAATAAAGGAAACCTAACACTAACTAACTATATAACTATATACAAAGGCAGCGGGCAAGTCCTGCGGCTCACTTGTTGATGTTGCTGGCCAGGGCATCATTGAACTCCATGTCGATGTCCTGGAGGCGGGACTCTGTCCTGGCCCCGAGGTCTCGCAGGGATAACCCCATGTTCAGCTCAAACTCCCTGCGAGCTTCCTCGAGGCACTCAGCCCGCCTCAACGCCCGACGCATGGAGAACTCCGCCCTGACCATGGTGAGCCGCTCCTCTTCCGCCCGCTGCCGCTCTGCACCTATCCGCTGGACCAACTGCTCCCACACGGAAGACACCACCATCCCAGGGTTGCCCTGCCCTCCGGCCGATGCCTGCCCCTCTGATCTTGATGGCCCCGAGCCATGATGCCTCCCACGTCGAGCCCGCTGCTGCCTCCGACGCCACTGCCTCTGCCAGCACAACGGCATCCAGGCTGATGGAAACCACCGACGCCGTCGTGCACGTGCCCTGCCTGATGATGCTGTCACATCTTCCATCTGCTGGGGTCCATTTGCTGTGTTGTCCACCCCTGCTGGACCTCCGACTCCCAACTGTGGCAGGGATGGGATCCCCACCGAGCTGGCTGCATTGGTCGGGGCAGGTCCACAGGGGGCCCTGGTGGCATCTGGGCTGGAAGACGGCAAGGAGAACGACTGGTGGATAGCCTGCACAGAGGAGGAGAGGGCCGCCACATTGGCCAACACATGCAGGAAACCCCCGAACATGGCCGATCCCAATTGGGCCACGTCGGCACGGTGCACTTCGTGATGACGTGCGTGCTCCTCCCGGGAAGCACGCACGGCATCACGAATCACAGCCGTGCGCATCGCGACCCCAATCAGGACCTTCTCCGCACGGCCAGGGGTTCCCACGTCCACAGGTGGAGGGGAGTCAGGTGACATGGACATCCCCTCTACCTGCGGACAGGCCTGGGACGGGGCATCCCTGCTGGTGCATGGTGGTGCACTCACAGGGTCAGGGACAGCGACATGCACAGGCCCCTCCATGGTGACCTGTGCTGCCTCCTGCCCCTGGCCCTGGACTGCACCACTTGCACCAGCAGGGATGCCCCCACCAGGCCCCATGTGTGCCCCAGTGGCGGCCTCCTCCTCCTCTGTGCAAACCACCAACCTGGATGGCTCCTCACCGTCTCCCACCGTAGCAGGCCCCTGTGGGGGCTCACCCACCCCTTCCGCTGCAGCCGTGGGGGCATCCCCGCCGCCTTGCTCCACAGCGCCGTCTCCGCCCTCTTCTTCACTAGCCGCTGCGTAGAGGGAGACAAAGAACACAAGCATCAGGGCACTGTACAATGGTCCCCTAGACAGGAAGCAATAGCAGATGAGCACCACTGTCAAGTACACTTCCATCATGTCCCTCCACAACACATGGGTCAGTCCAGGCAAAACACACACAGTAACAGGCATGGTGCATGCCATGGACATTTCCATGCATGTCCAATGGACTCTTGAAACATTCAATGATATGTAACTCACATGCATCATGGCTCATGCCTATCACATGCACACACTTCACCTCAGTCACATCCATCTGGCCCCAAACACACCAAACACAGCGGATACAAGGGTAATTTGGCTGCTTTACTGAATCTGTGCATTGTCACACACATGTGTCATGCATCCATGGCATGCACAAGTCACAGACACGCAGGTCAGGCACACAGACATGGCTACCATATATGTACCTGGCATCAGCACCCATCCCTCACCCCCACCCATGTCCAGGTACAGAGACTGGCATGCTCTCATGTTCAAAATCTGCATAGAGCTCCCCATGCGGCATTTCAACACATGCAACAACCATGTGGATCACACATCACTGGTCGCACATGCATGTCCCTGCACACATACATGCATACATGGCCTATGGCACACATACAGGCAAGTATCATAGAACCAGCACACCGCAACATGCCCTGTCTCACACAGTAATGCTTGGACACTTACCGCTCAACTCCAGACGGGCCTCCCTCTCAAGGATCTGGGCGTGGAGCGCTGGGCGTACGCGTTCCAGGACCCTCATCTGGATGGAACTCATGCGGCCCCGGCCCCCCTCCACGAGGCGCCAGGCCTTCACAAGGGTCCTGGACCTCAAGTCCTCCCAGCGCTTCTTGATCTTCAGGACGTCGCGGGTTGATGGCAACCACACAGTCGGCCCAGATCCTCTGCCGTCCTTCCTTGCTGGCGCGGGACGATCCAAAGAGGGCATCATACTGCCCCAGGACATGCTCCACCAGGACACCAACTTCGGTGACAGTGAAGCTGGTGCCCCTCTGCCCCTCTGCCCCTCTGGCCTGGGGTTGCCACTGGTGCCAGATGTGGAAGTGCCCGACATGGCAACCCCAGAGGCAGGTGTGGGTGGGCAACTGGGTCCTGGGGCTGGGCTGTGGAGCGATGTAATCCCAGTCGGGAGTCTTCAGTTCCAGCAGGGGTGGACACAGCAACTGGACCCCTGCAGATGGGTGATGTGCAGGTACCAAATGGCAGGGCACAGTGGCAGCAGGCAGGCAGGCAGGCAGGCAGCAGCAGATGGCACGTGGGTGGCTGCTCAGGACACTGGGGGGCAGTAACTCGGCCTTCTGGGCAGGAGCGTGGTCTTCCGTGTGTTTTCGCGTGGCCAGCTTGATACGGAGTGATTTGGCACGTGAAAATCCTGCACGTCAGCGTGAAATCCGAGGAAAGGCCCTTAGCGCGTAAGCGCGTCAGCACGCATACGCGATTCTATTGGACCAGAGTCCCTCAGCGCGTAAGCGCATCTGTGACGTGACCCGCACGGGTGTTCCCCACTCAGCACGTGATGACGGGGCACACGTGGAAATACTGCACGTCAGAGTGTCATCGCGTGTAATTGGACAAAAGTGCGCATACACGCGATTGGCCTATGTACGTGTATTTAATGGGTGCGCGGGCACTTACACACGCAAGTACGTCAGCGAACCTGTATCCCGTGGTGCGTGTGAATTTCCACACGCTATTGGACTGGGAACTGGATTCCAGGGGTGCGCGGGTCACACGCTGTATCCCGTGGTGCGTGTGAATTTCCACACACTATTGGACTGGGAACTGGATTCCAGGGGTGCGCGGGTCACACGCTGTATCCCGTGGTGCGTGTGAATTTCCACACGCTATTGGACTGGGAACTGGATTCCAGGGGTGCGCGGGTCACACGCTCGCCTAGAACACACGCAAAGCATAAATTTGCGGACTTTAACAATAACAAGCTCAGACGCCAGGGTGAACATACCGTTCCTAGCAGCAGTGGCAGTGGGCTACCAAAGGAGGAGGAGGAGGATAGTCAGGGCCAGAATATTCACACCCAGAACCAGCCTTTTCGGGATGCCTGATGACCAGGTGTATGGGAGGTACAGGTATCCACCACACATTATACTGGACCTGGTGAGTGAGTGGGAGGATGACCTCACATCACCCACCCTGTGCTCCCAAGCACTCAGCCCCCTGGAGAAGGTCCTCAATGTACTGCACTTCTTAGCCACTGGATCATTTCAGCGGACAAGTGCCATAGTGGGTGGGGTGTCACAGGCCACCCAGTCACGCTGCCTACACCAGGTCTTGAACATCATGACTGCACGGCCATCAGTCCGCAGGCACATATACCTGCCCAGAACACCTGCAGAAAGGCATGATGCCGCCCTGGATTTTTACGCTGTGGCACGATTCCCCAAAGTGCTAGGTGCCATCGACTGCACCCATGTGGCTCTACGTCCCCCCAGGGCATCTGAGCACATCTATAGGAACCGCAAGCACTGGCATTCCATCAACGTGCAGGTAGCATGTAATGCCAAGGGAATCATCACCTCAGTATATGCCAACTATCCCGGCTCCACCCACGACAGCTTCATTTACCGAATGTCCACCCTAAGCCGGGACCTAGAAGCTGGGCGGCATGGCGATACATGGCTGCTTGGTGAGTATGTATGCCACTGCACATGCATGCATGTTGGATACTGAGCAAGGTCACAACCCCACCAATGATACCAATCACCACCTCCACAGGGGACAGTGCCTACCCTCTCAGCCCCCACATGATGACGCCAATTCGGAACCCCACCACGCCATCCCAGGTAAGATATAACACAGCCCACATTACAACCAGGGGCATAGTGGAGCGCACATTCGGAGTGCTAAAGTCACGCTTTCGCACCCTTGACCGTTCTGGCGGGCAGCTGTTATACGCTCCCCTAGTAGTGTGCAGGATCATAGTGGCAGCATGTGTCCTGCACAACGCTGCAACACGCCGGGGCCTGGCCGTGGACATGGTGGTGGCCCCACATCCCCAACCACATGCACAGCCGCTGCGCATGGGAGGGGAAAGGGCACGGGGGGAGGCAGCCCGTACACAGCTAGTGGCTAATTACTTCACATAGAAATCACACCCCTGTGGAGTGCACACTGCCCTGGCACATTCCATCTGACAATCAATGATGACTCAACCTGACACTGATCCTGAATGTCTGGAGAATGAACCGGGAATACCATGTCAGCCTGAGATTGTTCACCTGGAAGTGTCACAATGTGTGCATCCCTACCCACACAGACACCACCAATGCAGTTTTGTGAAGTTACACATTGAAGCAGCTAAAATGAATACCCACTTGCAAAATGCAACAAGAGGACAGTGCCATGTCAGCCAACCCAACCCCAGCACCGCCACACGACACACCGTGCCATGTCATGCTAATTGCAGGTAAACAAAGTAATCCCCACAACATGACATCAGTCTCACTATGTACAGTGGCACTATTAGAAACCTGCAACACCTGAAATGCTCACAGCAATGCCGGACCAACAACATACTTGAGCACGTACTACCATTAACATGACATCACAAATGTTACATATTAGTAGTCTCACCACCTGGAAATGCCTGCACTCCCACCACTACCAACTGTGCAGTGTTGTCGCCATGTAGAGTTGTAGGTGCACTGCTGCCAACATGGACCCCATCTCCAGACTAGAGGTCCTTGTGTGGACATGAGGAAGGGACCTGCAAATTGGGAGGTAGACACAGAAGAAGAGTTACACATCAATGCAACATGCAGTGTACAACACAACAGCAATATGCACTAGGAATGTATACACAGTATTGACTACAGACTGCCCACACAGCTCATGGGAGTCCAACGTCACTCTGTAATTCACTGTCACTTGGGCACACCCTTTGCAAGCCCATGGAAACGGGAAGCAGGAGGGGTGTGTGTGACTCAAACCCAAGCATCTGAACCAAATACATTACAAGCCTGCATGTGCCCAGCCACAATGCAGCGTATGCCCACAGGAACCACGGAAGCCAACAGATTGTCCCAAAAAAATTGGGAATAAAAGAAATCAAAATAAAAATAAAAATAAGAAACAATCAAAAATGGCCATTGATGGGCCCGGGGGGGTTGGGGAGGCCACCCCGGAGGTCCGAGGACAGGATGCACACCAGAACCCACCTGCGTGGATCCTGGGAAGATAAAACACCTCCAGGGGCTCATGGCCCACACGGCTACCCTATTGTGGGAGTATCACTGCTGTCGCTATTATCACCCTGTGCAGCTGCATCCGGAGGTGGTTGCACTATGGGAGGCAGCCCACGCAAGGCCCTAGTCTGCTCCTCCATGGCTGCAAGCATGCGGGTGTGGTAGGTCTGGTTCTGGAGGATGAGTGTGCGGAGGTCCCCATGCAACAACTCACGGGATGCCCGGACCTCCGCCCTCGTTGCCTGCATCTCAGCTGAGAGCGTACGGGTGAGACGCTCCAGCTGCTGTTCTGTCCTTTGGTGTGTTGAAGCCTCAAGCTCAACAAGAGTCGTCCTGAGGTGAAGGAGCTCCTGCCTCAGGGCTTCCCTGTGGCCCTGGGACTCAATGGAGATGGCCTCCTGCAGAGTCGCCAGTGCCGCCCGCCTGTCCCTGTTGGACCCCATAATGTCCTCCCTGTGTGACTGGCAGATGGAGTCGGTTGCCTGCTCTAGTCGCTCCATCAGCCTTTCTGGGGGGACAATGGAAGTGGCCACCCTATCCATGGCCTGAGCCATCATCTCGGATGATGCAGCCTGTTGGGTTGCCATACCGTAAATGGATTGCTCCCATGCGGTATTGCCGGGTGGCGTACGGCCACCACGTCGGCGGGCACCACACCTGTCTGGGGCAAGGCGAACTGCGCCTTGCTGTTCCGGCACTGCCTGAGGCTGCAGGACTGCATTCCCCCTCTGATCTGCTGGCCCAGGAACAGGATCAGATGTCGCGGAGTGTGACCCTGCATCCGTAACCACCGAAGGCGTAGCTGCCAACACTGACATCCCCATGGAGGGTTCTGACCCTGGTGCAGGTGGGTGAGACAGAACAGAATCCCTCCCTGGAACACTCACCTGCGACGGCACGTAGGTCTCATCCGAATCAACACCTGAGTACAGCTCGGGGGAGGTGCAGCCAGAGACACCCCTTGAGAGCACGACCTGCAGCACTTGTGGGTTCTCCCCCACCACCACACCACGTCCCTCACTGGTGGTTGGTCGGCCCTCGGACCCCTCCTGGGTCTGCACCATCTCCACAACCCCAGCAGTATCAGGTGCGTCTTCCCCTGCAAAGACATGAAAACAAAGAAATGGAAACAGGCATTAGCACCATGGCACACAATGAGGGCTCAGAAGCAAGAGAACCAGTACTTGATTGACACATGTCCCACATGACTAAAACCCTCCCATGCATGCACCCTCACTGCGTATGAAGTGCAGGCAAATGGCACACACTGATGACACCAAGATGGAAGATGAACACATTTTCTGCATGCTGCCTGGCAGTGGCATCACACATTGGCCTGTGATTGCCAGGTGAAACACACATGCCATCACACAGATGGCATGTACCATTGCTATTGAGTGAAGATGGAGAGGTGGGCAGCACCTATTCATTCAGTCCAGTTCCCGCATGTAATAGCTTTTCTAATTCTAACAGGTCAGATTTTTCACCTGGAGCTGCCAGTCTGAAATGGTCCAATTGCACAGGGACATGTGTGTACAAATGATATCCAGGTAACAAAGTCACTCCACTTTACCATAGCCATGTCAGACATGTGACTAGTGGACAGCGACATGCCTAGTGAAAGTGGTGGAATGCAAACAAACTGACTGAATGAACAGTGAAAAATAAGCAAATATGTTGTGGCAAGGTGACACTTCAAGGGCAACTGGCGTGCAGTTGGGCTAGATGTCTACTGTTGGCAGAAGGGATACTGCTATGGCCAAATGCAACTGCGCAGGAAGGATTGCATGAAGCACATGGCTGACCCATACGACTCAGGCGCACACACTCTCACCTGGCACACAAACAGAATCCCTCACACACACACCATGCACATGGATGACACACACATGCATGTGCACTCACCGGACAATGCCTCGTAATCAGCCAGATCTCCCACGCCTTGGATCTGTTCCTCCGTGACGTAGGTCCCAGCGACTGACTCATGTGGAGTGAGTTCCATGTCTACTACTGGAGACCCACCTCCAGTCACTAGAGTTGCGGCATGACTTGAGGCCAGCTTACTCTTTGCCCTGCGCTTTAGGTCATTCCAGCGCTTATAGCAATCATTGGCTGTGCGCCTCACGATTCCAAGGGCACTTACGATGTCCGCAACGGTCTGCCAGTGTGCCTGGCGTTGTGCAGGTGTGATCTTGGATCCTGCAACAATGACCATCTCGTTGTCATGTCTGGACACATACTCGACAAGTGCATTCAGTTCGTCATCCGTGAAGCTGGGCTTCCTGGACGGGCCGGACTGTGTAGCCGTGTCTGGGGCATCAGCCTGTGCCGGACGAGCACTCTTCCTCTTCCGCTTGGAAGGTGGTGGTGATCCTGAGTGTCCTGCGCCACTCTGGACACTAGGGGCAGGAGCCCTGGTGGACTCTGTATCAGGAGTGTGGGATTGCACACTCAGCATGGGAGTTGGTGCAGGCATTGGCTCTAGTGTGATGGTGTCAGGGGGAATGTCAGCAGCATGGACTAGGACCGACACTGTCCTGGCTGGGTGTGTGAGGGCTGGGGTGGATGGAGCCGCAGCTGCCCCTGCAGCCTCTCCACCCTGGCTCCTTGGTGCAGCAGATGACCTTGCTGCCCCAGATCCACGTGGCATGATGGCATCAACGTGCACCAGCGCACGTGTCGTAGCCCTGCTGACCTGGAAGTCAGCCATGGAGTCAGCCAGGTCTGGTGCCACAATGGGCTGGTCCAACAAGGGCTGAGCATGGATGGTGTCAGCCACATCAGCCTCAATGGGAGAGGGGGAGGGGGAGGGAATATGGGTGCCCGTGACTGGTCCTCCACACATGGGGGGACAGGCTCACCCTGCAAGTTACGACCACGTCCCCTACCGGATCCACCACGGCCACCACTTGTGGCTCTTCCACCTTTGCCACCCTTACGGAATCCTCGCCTCCCAGCCATGGCACTGATGTTAATGTGCGTATGGGAGTGGATGTAGACTATTGTCCTGGGCAATTGGGGGTCAAAGGGGTTGGGTACCAGATGGTAATTGTACCCTAGTGCTCTAGCAAGGCTGAATGTAACCCCTGGGGAAAGATGACGGGTCACGCAACGCACAGGAGCCCCAAAAAAGGGAGATGACGTGCACGCAACCCCTCCTAGACCACGTGTGCAGAAAGAAAAACCTGCACTACGCTGTGGCACCCAGTAACACAAGAATGAACGTATGCGTGTCACACGCAGCCTAGAATGACCTCTGAAGGGGTAGGCTACACACGGGGCAAGCACAGATGTTAGATACGTGCGTGACTCACCGTCTGCCTGGTAAACGAGTGTGTAAAAGGAGCACGTTTGGTTGGCAACACCCCCGCCAAAAGAAGATTTGTACGCTGTCTGAGGAGACAGGACAACAGTAGAAGGGAACACTGTTTGAGGGAACAGGCCCAGGTAAACCAGTAAAAGAGAAAAAAGAGAAAAAGCTGTCAGAGGTAACAGGGAATACGAACTTGAAACGCCGTGAAGTAAATCGCGTGTGAAACGACAAGAAGTACAGAATTCACCCACTCGCTCTCCACGAAAAGCACGTACAAGGAAAACGTGTTCTACACGTACCTTTTATACAGGCCCACACGTCCAGCGTCACTTACGCGGCGTGTACGCGCTAGGGCCATTTCCACCTATTACATGCTTTGTCACTTCTGCGTGTAGGGCCATTTCCACCAATTACACGCTTTGTCACTTCTGCGTGTAGGGCCATTTCCACCAATCACACGCTTTGTCACTTCTGCGTGTAGGGCCATTTCCACCAATCACACGCTTTGTCACTTCTGCGTGTAGGGCCATTTCCACCAATCACACGCGATTACACTCTGACGTGCAGTCTTTCCACGTGTGCTCTGTCATCACGTGCTGTGTGGGAAACACCTGTGCGGGTCACGTCACAGACGCGCTTACGCGCTGAGGGCCTTTCCTCAGTCTTCACGCTGACGTGCAGGATTTTCACGTGCAAAATCACTCCGTACCAAGCTGGCCACGCGTACGCACACGGAATACCACGCTCCTGCCCGGAAGGCCGAACTACTGCCCCCCAGAGCCCGAGCACGCTCCCACCTGCTGCTGCCTGACTGCCTGCTGCCCCTGCACTGCTGGGGGCTGGGGGTGATAGGGGACATGAGTGGGGGCCTGGTGGGGGCTGCCCCTGGTGACTGGGGGGGTGGGGGTGGTGGGAGACATGAGTGGGGGCCTGGTGGAGGCTGCCCCTGCACTGCTGGGGGGTGGGGGTGGTGGGAGACATGAGTGGGGGCCTGGTGGAGGGTGCCCCTGGTGGCCGGGGGGTGGGGGTGGTGGTAGACATGGGTGGGGGCCTGGTGGAGGCTGCCCCTGCACTGCTGGGGGGTGGGGGTGGTGGGAGACATGAGTGGGGGCCTGGTGGAGGCTGCCCCTGGTGACTGGGGGGGTGGGGGTGGTGGGAGACATGAGTGGGGGCCTGGTGGAGGGTGCCCCTGGTGACTGGGGGGGTGGGGGTGATAGGGGACATGAGTGGGGGCCTGGTGGGGGCTGCCCCTGGTGACTGGGGGGTGTGGGTGATAGGGGACATGAGTGGGGGCCTGGTGGGGGCTGCCCCTGGTGACTGGGGGGGTGGGGGTGATAGGGGACATGAGTGGGGGCCTGGTGGGGGCTGCCCCTGCACTGCTGGGGGGTGGGGGTGGTGGGAGACATGGGTGGGGGCCTGGTGGAGGCTGCCCCTGCACTGCTGGGGGGTGGGGGTGGTGGGAGACATGAGTGGGGGCCTGGTGGAGGCTGCCCCTGGTGACTGGGGGGTGGGGGTGGTGGGAGACATGAGTGGGGGCCTGGTGGCGGGTGCCCCTGGTGACTGGGGGGGTGGGGGTGATAGGGGACATGAGTGGGGGCCTGGTGGGGCTGCCCCTGGTGACTGGGGGGGTGGGGGTGATAGGGGACATGAGTGGGGGCCTGGTGGGGGCTGCCCCTGGTGACTGGGGGAGTGGGGGTGATAGGGGACATGAGTGGGGGCCTGGTGGGGGCTGCCCCTGCACTGCTGGGGGGTGGGGGTGGTGGGAGACATGAGTGGGGGCCTGGTGGAGGGTGCCCCTGGATGGTGGGGGGTGGGGGTGGTGGGTGACATGAGCAGGTGTGCAGGGTAGTCCCCTGTTTTGTGGGCTGCCTGCAGGGGCCGTGGAGGGTGTACAGGGAACACCTGTGAGGACCCACCCAGCCTAATCGCGTGTGTAACTTCCCACGCACCCCTGTAATACACGTACCAAGCCAAATCGCGTGTGAGAATTCCCGCGCATACCTGAAATACACGTACCCTGCTGAAGTCGCGTGTAAAACTTCCCGCGCACCCCTGAAATGCATGCGCCCAGGCTATTCGCGTGTGGAACTTCCCGCGCACCCCTGAAATTCACGCGCCCAGGCTATTCGCGAGTGGGACTTCCCGCGCACCCCTGAAATACACGTAGCACGCTGGGAGACATGAGTGGGGGCCTGGTGGAGGGTGCCCCTGGTGGCTGGGGGGTGGGGGTGCAGGGGGACATGAGCAGGTGTGCATGGTAGTCCCCTGTTTTGTGGGCTGCCTGCAGGGGCCGTGGAGGGTGTACAGGGAACACCTGTGAAGACCCACCCAGCCTAATCGCGTGTGATAATTCCCACGCACCCCTGTAATACACGTACCCAGCTAAATGGCGTGTGATAATTCCCACGCACCCCTGTAATTCACGTACCCTGCCAAATCGCGTGTGATAATTCCCGCGTACCCCTGTATTACACGTGCCCTGGCTAATCGCATGTAAGACTTCCCGCGTACCCCTGTAATACACGTTCCCTGGACAATCGCGTGTTGAACTTCCCGCGTACCCCTGTAACACACGTTCCCTGGACAATCGCGTGTTGAACTTCCCGCGTACCCCTGTAATTCACGTTCCCTGGACTATCGCGTGTTGAACTTCCCGCGTACCCCTGTAATACACGTTCCCTGGACTATCGCGTGTTGAACTTCCCGCGCACCCCTGAAATACACGTACCCTGGCACCCTGGCTAATCGCGTGTATAACTTCACGCGTACCCATGATATGCACGTTACCCGCTTTGCGTTCCTTGTTTGGCAGCCCTGTGAACTGGTCCAGGGTTAGCGCAGCCCTTTGCAATGATTTAGCGATTTTGATGGCTTTTACTTGCGCGAGGGCGTTCTTGGGGGCGTTACTGGCGCTGCTGCAGGGTCGCTGCGATACTCTGCGCCACGGCTGGTTTGGGAGCCTAAAATCCATGAATATGCTGTGCGCGGAAATCGGTTTTAGCGCACGTGCCTGGCGCAGACAATCGCACGCGGACACTCTGCGCCAGCCGCTTGCGACACTTTTCTGCGAAATTCTATGAATTACCCTGTTAATGTCAAGATCATCCTTATCCATAAAACAATTCCAAAGCTCCTAACCTCAAAATCTAAAACCATAATTTCTATAAATTTCAGACTTGTGCAATCAACAAATAGATGTTTAATGGTTTCCATAGTTGTCTACCCACATAGTCTGCAAAACCTCTGCTCATGGGCATTACTAATATGAGCGCCCATAATTTCAAGAGTCGGCATACAATTATATTTAATTAGCATATATTTACTGCTAATAGAGGCATGGGGATAGGTTCTTAGATATTTGTGTTTATTCTGTTTTTCGACAATATACCCTATATATTCTTTGCTATTTATCTTTGTGGTCAGGTCCACTCACATCTGCTCTTTAAAAATCTCTTTGCTATATATTTATATTTAGAGAATACCATTCCTGTTGCACTACTGACGAATATGTGGGTCCAGTGCACCTCAATCTTGTTTACCCATTCCAGACAACTATTGCACATTGGCGGTTTCCGTTTGGCATCATATAATCATATGAATAAGAGAATTGGATTCCTTTTTGCTTATTCTCCTGGATAATAATAACGATTTTTTGGAAATCACAGTGTTAATACCGGACAGACCAGACTCAATCATAATATAGTCAAAAGGCATCACCAGAATAACCTTGGCAGTTTTTTTAATGATTTTCCATCCAGTATCTTTAGTTCTCTACTGAATTTATATCCCCATACCTCTACTCCATATATCATGAGAGATCTTTAGTATTTAGTATTTATTTACTTATATTGCGCAGCTAACCCCTAGAGGTGTAGCACGGCGCAGAGGCAGCAAGAGGAATGCAAAGCTGGGTTACATACAAGCAATGAAGTCCAGCCGTGGTTACAGTGCTGGACGCGTAAAAAGAAACAATGCACGCCGATGAGTCATGGGTTACAGAAATATACAATATAGGTAATACTATATACAATAAATCGGTTGTCTCATGAAAGCTGTTGTCTCGACTACACTGAGCAGTTGACAACCTAAATGTACATATTTACAATCACAGTGGTCGAGCATTAAGGTATCAAACGAGCAAGAGGTCGTTATGTGTTGTGAGTCTTGAGCCAATGGATGGTCTTAGTTCTGAATAGGCGGTAGGGGAAGTCCTCCCTGCAAGGTGGTGGAAGGGAGTTCCAGTATTGTGCTGCTTTAACAGGAAAGCTGTTCCCACCCGACATAGAACGTTTAAACCTGGGCACCAGGAGGAGATTGGAGTTGGCCATTCTAGAGGGGCGAGAGGAAGTAGTTCTGGTGAATCTAGTGATAAGGTATTGAGGGGCTGCTTGTTGGAGGCATTTGTGGGTCAGGGAAACTGATTTGAGGATATTTTGTCTTTGGTAGAAAGCCAGTTGACAGACCTTCTAGAATCAGAGTTGTGGACTTTCTTTGGGATACTGAGGGCCGCTCTTAGGGCGTTATTTTGGAGGATCTGAATTTTGTTCGTAATAAATTTGTTGCATTCTACATAAAGTGCGTTGCAATAGTCCAGCTTGGACAGGATCAGAGCCCTGGCTAGGGTGATACAGTTAGACGGGGAGAGAAAAGGTTTGGCTGCTCTGATGAGTTTGCATGTATAAGATGTGGCGTATGCCATAGCATTAACTTGTTTTTTAAAGGTGAGAGTGGAGTCTAGGTAGAAGGCAAGGGTTTTAACCTCCTTGGCTACCGTGATCTTATTGTTGTCAATTACGAAGGAGGAGTAGTTTTGGTCTAGTTTGTTAAGGTTTTGTGAGGACCCTAGAATGAGGAGTTCTGTTTTGTCGTCATTCAGGCATAGACTGTATGAGGCCATCCATGCCTGGATGATGAGGTATACTTTGTTGACGCGGGCCAAATCCTTGTCATAATCCCCCGTCAACGAGATGAGGAACTGGGTATCATCGGCATAGTTAGTGTAGATGATACCCAGACCATCTAGATCATCAAAAAGGGGCTTCGTGAAGATGATGTACAGGGTCGGGGAGACGCAAGATCCCCGAGGATCGCCACAGGTGATGGGTGTTGGGTCGGCTGCTGCTAGTAGGGAAAAGACTCTCATTGTGCGGTTATTTAGAAAGGATTGGATCCAGTCAGTTGCCTCTTGAGAGAAGTGGGCGGCTTTTTGAAGGTGGTCACATAGGATCTCGTGGTCCACCAGGTCAAAGGCAGCCGAGAGATCAAGAAGTAGCAGTAGTGCCACCTTACCCTGATCTCTCAGCTCATCTATCTGTGCGTTAAGATCTGGTGCCGTGTTGAGGCCTGAAACCTGATTTTCTGACTCCTAAGAGATGGAAGTGCTCAAGGTAATGTTGGATTTGTTGGTATGCTATTTTGTCAAGGATTTTAAGAAGGAACGGTACTGTGGTGATGGGGCGGTAATTAGTGGGAGTAGAGGGGTCTAAATTGTTTTTTTTCTGAGCAGGGGGAGGACCCATGATTGTTTCAGATTGTTAGGTACGCTGCCTGATGTGAATGACGCATTTATTAGTTTGGTAATAAATGGTGCGAGATCACGAGCCGCATCCTTTATCAATTGTGCAGGGCATAGGTCCCCGTGGCAGTTCGAAGGTTTGAGGGTGAGAATGACCTTTTCTACCTCTTTGGTGGATACTCTGTGGAAGTTAAAATGGGGAATGTGCACAGGGGGGTGTGTCTGAGTTGGGTGTATCTTTTTAGGGGTGGGGATGCTGGGTTTAGTGGAAGAGTGAAGGGAGTCCTTTTTAATGTTTATCTTTGTCTTGAGAGAGGAGATTTTGTTAGCTAAGGCATTTTGTATACCCGTGCACCAGTTTTTATCCTTGAGGCACGAGTCAGGAGCTTGGATGGGAGATTCAGCCTCTTTTAGTATTTTAAAGAGCTCTCTGGTGTTGGATTTGGCTTGTGAGATTCGAGTGCTGTAGGACGTTTGTTTGGCCAAGATGATTTCTTTTTTATAATGAGAGGCTAGTGTACTCAAGTTTTTCTTGTTTTTTTCTGAGGGAAGTGCTCTCCAAATATTTTCCCAACGTCGCTTTTCCTGTCTGAGGGCTTTAAGATGAGGAGAAAACCAGGCGTTGATGTGTTTTCTTGGTTTGCTCTTTTTTTAACTTCAGTGCGGCTATGGCATCAAGAGATGAGAGCATGACTCTATTGTATATGTCTACCATCATTAAGGGATCTAAGTGGTCCGGAATGGCATTCAAGGTCGGTGCGATTAATGGGATCACATTTTCAGGGGTGATGTTCTTTTTATTTCTGGTCTGAACAGCTGGAGCTATACTGTCAATTTGCGCTGGTGTCGGCTCTAAGGTGAATGAGATCAGGTGATGGTCTGTCCAGGGCTGTGGAAGTATAGAAGAGATCAGGACTGGGCAATTGTGCACAGCTAGCCAGTCCAGGGTTCTACCTTTGGTATGGGTGGGCTCAGTGATCCTCTGGGTAAAGCCCAGTTCCTCTAAGGTATTATTAATTATTGTGGCGTTAGCATCTAAGGGGTCGCCAAAACCAAGGTTAAAGTCTCCTAATACGATACTTTGTGAGGAGTTCTTGAGTTTATTTGATAGGATATTTGTGAGGTCTTCTTCAAATGACCCTAAGGGGCCAGGTGGATGGTAAATAAGGTGAATAGAGATGGATTGTGTATTAGATAAGGTTAATTTTGCAGTTAAGGATTCACAAGATCCTATGTTGACTGGTGACTCTATGGTCAGAGGGAGTTTAGTTTTAGCTATAATGGCAAGACCTCCGCCTCGAGAGGTGGTACGTTCGAGTCTTAGTAGAGTATAGTCATCTGGTATGGCTAACATAATTGCGGGCCTGCTGTTGGATGTAGCCAGGATTCGGTTATGGCTAAGAAGTCCAAGTCTTCATTGTAGAGTAGGTCAGCAATGTCTGTAGCGTGGGCTACCATGGAGCGGGCGTTTATCAATGCTCCCTTGGTCTCAGGTTGTACTGGTATTAAAAGTGATAATGAGGATTTATGTGTGTCTTTCTGGGTGTGGATAGGTTCACAATAGAGTCTGCTGTTTAGTTGAAGAGGATGCTGGGAGGGTATGTGGGGGATAGTAATAGCCTTGCTGTGGGCTGATTTGGTTAAGGGGTCATAAAGCCTTGGGAGCCTTGCACATAGTTTGAGGTTCCTCTGGAGGACAGTGCAGGGTGCAGAGATCATATCAGTTGGTTTGTGAAAATTCGGTGGGGACTCGTTTGTAGGTGAGTTTGGTATCATGGTCGCGTATTGGATATTCATAGTATAAAGAAGTGATCTAAGTATCACAGTATAGAGTGTATGGAGATACATTGTGTACGTAGATAGGATAGGATAGGTGCAGGGTGGTTGTTGGCAGTTAGCATACAGTCGTGAATCACCTGGGTATGAAAAGCAACAGTATGAGTGCAGGGGCAGTAGCACACCACAGAAGGGCTAAATGCAATTCAGGGCGCAGGGCACCTCTAAGCTAGTCAATGCAATTACAAAAGGGCTAAATGCAATTCAGGGCTCAGGGCACCTCTAGGCTAGTCAATGCAGATACACAAGGGCTAAATGCAATTCAGGGCGCAGGGCACCTCTAGGCTAGTCAATGCAAATACACAAGGGCTAAATGCAATTCAGGGCGCAGGGCACCTCTAGGCTAGTCAATTCAGATACACAAGGGCTAAATGCAATTCAGGGCGCAGGGCACCTCTAGGCTAGTCAATGCAGATACACAAGGGCTAAATGCAATTCAGGGCGCAGGGCACCTCTAAGCTAGTCAATGCAATTACAAAAGGGCTAAATGCAATTCAGGGCGCAGGGCACCTCTAGGCTAGTCAATGCAGATACACAAGGGCTAAATGTAATTCAGGGTGCAGGGCACCTCTAGGCTAGTCAATGCAAATACACAAGGGCTAAATGCAATTCAGAGCGCAGGGCACCTCTAGGCTGGTCAATGCAGATACAAAAGGGCTAAATGCAATTCAGTGCGCAGGGCACCTCTAGGCCAGTCAATGCAGATACACAAGGGCTAAATGCAATTCAGGGCGCAGGGCACCTCTAGGCCAGTCAATGCAATTACAAAAGGGCTAAATGCAATTCAGGGCGCAGGGCACCTCTAGGCTAGGCAATGCAGACACACAAGGGCAAAATGCAATTCAGGGTGCAGAGCACCTCTAGGCTAGTCAATGCAATTACAAAAGGGCTAAATGCAATTCAGGGCACAGGGCACCTCTAGGCTAGTCAATGCAAATACACAAGGGCTAAATGCAATTCAGGGCGCAGGGCACCTCTAGGCTAGTCAATCCAGATACACAAGGGCTAAATGCAATTCAAGGCGCAGGGCACCTCTAGGCTAGTCAATCCAGATACACAAGGGCTAAATGCAATTCAGGGCGCATGGCACCTCTAGGCTAGTCAATGCAAATACACACGGGCTAAATGCAATTCAGGGCGCAGGGCACCTCTAGGCTAGTCAATGCAATTACAAAAGGGCTAAATGCAATTCAGGGCGCAGGGCACCTCTAGGCTAGTCAATGCAAATACACAAGGGCTAAATGCAATTCAGGGCGCGGGGCACCTCTAGGCTAGTCAATGCAAATACACAAGGGTTAAATGCAATTCAGGGCGCAGGGCACCTCTAGGCTAGTTGATGCTAAATAGAGATACATTTGGGTGCGATGCAGCCATTGAATGTCGTAGTACATCCTAGATCAAATACATAGTATACTAGTGCTGCTGAGCAGTAGGCGCTAAATGACGCAGTAGGGCGAGAAAACCATTTATAACTAGACATGCAGAGACATCACCCACAAGACACATTTGGCAGTAGGAGTAGGTGAGTAAGGAGGATGACAGTGCACGTAATTCAGGTTAGGGGCATGGTCATAGCAGTCAGGCTGCATAGGCATAGGCAGTTCATGTTACAAGAGTGGTCGCGCGTATGTACACTGAGGCAAGTTTTGGCTACTGTGGTAATGCAGTGTCTGAAAAGGGATGGAAGAGTACCTTGTATGAGGAGGGCCAGGGGTTCTGGCAGACGGCAGTCACGGCACCGAACAGGCACAAAACAGGTGCTGGCCTTGCCTCCCATGGGCCTTGGAGGGAGTGGGCCGGCTTTGCCTGCCGGTGACCAATGGGAAGGGATATGGGCTCGTAGACCAATCAGCTCACAGCAGGGGCCTGGATTCAATGGCAGGTATTGTAGGCAGTAAACTATTGGCCATCTTAGAACGCTGGGTACCTTGTGTGCCTTGATGGCGGCAGTATGCTCAGAAAGGCGTTTTTAGGATAAATAAACGCGCACATTTCGTTTCGCAGGCTCCGGAATCAATGCGTGCGCATTATACGTAAAATAAAGGATTTTCGTACGATTTTTGCATGGTTGAACGAGGGGCATCCACGTTTACCATTAAATATGGTCAGCAAGGCTGGGCAGCTGGTATGCTCCGTGGGTCCACTGCTCTTGCAGGGACATGACCTGGAGCTCCTGCTCGACAGGAGGGTGAAGGGGACTGCTGGCATATATATTATTTGTCTGGTAGATGGTGAGGACAGTATTGATAGTATGGCCCCCTTGTATCCCAATTAACTTGCATAATGCACCTAATCGTTGTTGAACTCTACTGTGCATGTAATTCCAATGTGCTCATCAGGCAGAGGTTCATCGATAACAATTCCTGAATATTTATATCTGGAAACTACCTCAAACCAACTGCCATTTAGAGTCCTGCAAAATGTCATTTTAGCTTCTGGCCATGCCAACATTCCATTACTTTAGTCTTACTATGTAACGCGCTGGCGTCACAAAGTCCTACTTCTACCTCTACTGTTTCGAGAAGGACTTCCTACAAAGACACCGCGCAGGCGCGGAGCGCGGCGCGGTGTGCGAAGCAGTGTGTCTGGTGAGAGCGGTGAGGACGGACTGCTGAGTGAATTCTCCTGCTTCTCCTGCTTTCCACAGTCCTACTTCTACCTCTACTGTTTCGAGAAGGACTTCCTACAAAGACACCGCGCAGGCGCGGAGCGCGGCGCGGTGTGCGAAGCAGTGCGTCTGGTGTCCGGCGGCCGCCGGCCAAAGGTAAAGAGGTTCCTCTTATAAAAGAGTGGCCTTTATATTGTGCGTTCCCTCAATCACACAACCCCCAGTTCCAACCAAACTGCCATGGCACCACTGTCACCGACTGACGACGTCCAGAGTCGCCGTCTTCGAAGCAGCAAATCGACCCACGAACAGAGCTCGCAACAAGACCCTCAAGACCCTAGAGAAACCAAGTCGGGGAAAAATCGTAAAAATTTGTTGCATTCTACATAAAGTGCGTTGCAATAGTCCAGCTTGGACAGGATCAGAGCCCTGGCTAGGGTGATACAGTTAGACGGGGAGAGAAAAGGTTTGGCTGCTCTGATGAGTTTGCATGTATAAGATGTGGCGGATGCCATAGCATTAACTTGTTTTTTAAAGGTGAGAGTGGAGTCTAGGTAGAAGGCAAGGGTTTTAACCTCCTTGGCTACCGTGATCTTATTGTTGTCAATTACGAAGGAGGAGTAGTTTTGGTCTAGTTTGTTAAGGTTTTGTGAGGACCCTAGAATGAGGAGTTCTGTTTTGTCGTCATTCAGGCATAGACTGTATGAGGCCATCCATGCCTGGATGATGAGGTATACTTTGTTGACGCGGGCCAAATCCTTGTCATAATCCCCCGTCAACGAGATGAGGAACTGGGTATCATCGGCATAGTTAGTGTAGATGATACCCAGACCATCTAGATCATCAAAAAGGGGCTTTGTGAAGATGATGTACAGGGTCGGGGAGACGCAAGATCCCCGAGGATCGCCACAGGTGATGGGTGTTGGGTTGGCTGCTGCTAGTAGGGAAAAGACTCTCATTGTGCGGTTATTTAGAAAGGATTGGATCCAGTCAGTTGCCTCTTGAGAGAAGTGGGCGGCTTTTTGAAGGTGGTCACATAGGATCTCGTGGTCCACCAGGTCAAAGGCAGCCGAGAGATCAAGAAGTAGCAGTAGTGCCACCTTACCCTGATCTCTCAGCTCATCTATCTGTGCGTTAAGATCTGGTGCCGTGTTGAGGCCTGAAACCTGATTTTCTGACTCCTAAGAGATGGAAGTGCTCAAGGTAATGTTGGATTTGTTGGTATGCTATTTTGTCAAGGATTTTAAGAAGGAACGGTACTGTGGTGATGGGGCGGTAATTAGTGGGAGTAGAGGGGTCTAAATTGTTTTTTTTCTGAGCAGGGGGAGGACCCATGATTGTTTCAGATTGTTAGGTACGCTGCCTAATGTGAATGACGCATTTATTAGTTTGGTAATAAATGGTGTGAGATCACGAGCCGCATCCTTTATCAATTGTGCAGGGCATAGGTCCCCGTGGCAGTTCGAAGGTTTGAGGGTGAGAATGACCTTTTCTACCTCTTTGGTGGATACTCTGTGGAAGTTAAAATGGGGAATGTGCACAGGGGGGTGTGTCTGAGTTGGGTGTATCTTTTTAGGGGTGGGGATGCTGGGTTTAGTGGAAGAGTGAAGGGAGTCCTTTTTAATGTTTATCTTTGTCTTGAGAGAGGAGATTTTGTTAGCTAAGGCATTTTATATACCCGTGCACCAGTTTTTATCCTTGAGGCACGAGTCAGGAGCTTGGATGGGAGATTCAGCCTCTTTTAGTATTTTAAAGAGCTCTCTGGTGTTGGATTTGGCTTGTGAGATTCGAGTGCTGTAGGACGTTTGTTTGGCCAAGATGATTTCTTTTTTATAATGAGAGGCTAGTGTACTCAAGTTTTTCTTGTTTTTTTGTGAGGGAAGTGCTCTCCAAATATTTTCCCAAAGTCGCTTTTCCTGTCTGAGGGCTTTAAGATGAGGAGAAAACCAGGCGTTGATGTGTTTTCTTGGTTTGCTCTTTTTTTAACTTCAGTGCGGCTATGGCATCAAGAGATGAGAGCATGACTCTATTGTATATGTCTGCCATCATTAAGGGATCTAAGTGGTCCGGAATGGCATTCAAGGTCGGTGCGATTAATGGGATCACATTTTCAGGGGTGATGTTCTTTTTATTTCTGGTCTGAAAGCTGGAGCTATACTGTCAATTTGCGCTGGTGTCGGCTCTAAGGTGAATGAGATCAGGTGATGGTCTGTCCAGGGCTGTGGAAGTATAGAAGAGATCAGGACTGGGCAATTGTGCACAGCTAGCCAGTCCAGGGTTCTACCTTTGGTATGAGTGGGCTCAGTGATCCTCTGGGTAAAGCCCAGTTCCTCTAAGGTATTATTAATTATTGTGGCGTTAGCATCTAAGGGGTCGCCAAAACCAAGGTTAAAGTCTCCTAATACGATACTTTGTGAGGAGTTCTTGAGTTTATTTGATAGGATATTTGTGAGGTCTTCTTCAAATGACCCTAAGGGGCCAGGTGGACGGTAAATAAGGTGAATAGAGATGGATTGTGTATTAGATAAGGTTAATTTTGCAGTTAAGGATTCACAAGATCCTATGTTGACTGGTGACTCTATGGTCAGAGGGAGTTTAGTTTTAGCTATAATGGCAAGACCTCCGCCTCGAGAGGCGGTACGTTCGAGTCTTAGTAGAGTATAGTCATCTGGTATGGCTAACATAATTGCGGGCCTGCTGTTGGATGTAGCCAGGATTCGGTTATGGCTAAGAAGTCCAAGTCTTCATTCTAGAGTAGGTCAGCAATGTCTGTAGCGTGGGCTACCATGGAGCGGGCGTTTATCAATGCTCCCTTGGTCTCAGGTTGTAGTGGTTTTAAAAGTGATAATGAGGATTTATGTGTGTCTTTCTGGGTGTGGATAGGTTCACAATAGAGTCTGCTGTTTAGTTGAAGAGGATGCTGGGAGGGTATGTGGGGGATAGTAATAGCCTTGCTGTGGGCTGATTTGGTTAAGGGGTCATAAAGCCTTGGGAGCCTTGCACATAGTTTGAGGTTCCTCTGGAGGACAGTGCAGGGTGCAGAGATCATATCAGTTGGTTTGTGAAAATTCGGTGGGGACTCGTTTGTAGGTGAGTTTGGTATCATGGTCGCGTATTGGATATTCATAGTATAAAGAAGTGATCTAAGTATCACAGTATAGAGTGTATGGAGATACATTGTGTACGTAGATAGGATAGGATAGGTGCAGGGTGGTTGTTGGCAGTTAGCATACAGTCGTGAATCACCTGGGTATGAAAAGCAACAGTATGAGTGCAGGGGCAGTAGCACACCACAGAAGGGCTAAATGCAATTCAGGGCGCAGGGCACCTCTAAGCTAGTCAATGCAATTACAAAAGGGCTAAATGCAATTCAGGGCTCAGGGCACCTCTAGGCTAGTCAATGCAGATACACAAGGGCTAAATGCAATTCAGGGCGCAGGGCACCTCTAGGCTAGTCAATGCAAATACACAAGGGCTAAATGCAATTCAGGGCGCAGGGCACCTCTAGGCTAGTCAATTCAGATACACAAGGGCTAAATGCAATTCAGGGCGCAGGGCACCTCTAGGCTAGTCAATGCAGATACACAAGGGCTAAATGCAATTCAGGGCGCAGGGCACCTCTAAGCTAGTCAATGCAATTACAAAAGGGCTAAATGCAATTCAGGGCGCAGGGCACCTCTAGGCTAGTCAATGCAGATACACAAGGGCTAAATGTAATTCAGGGTGCAGGGCACCTCTAGGCTAGTCAATGCAAATACACAAGGGCTAAATGCAATTCAGAGCGCAGGGCACCTCTAGGCTGGTCAATGCAGATACAAAAGGGCTAAATGCAATTCAGTGCGCAGGGCACCTCTAGGCCAGTCAATGCAGATACACAAGGGCTAAATGCAATTCAGGGCGCAGGGCAGCTCTAGGCCAGTCAATGCAATTACAAAAGGGCTAAATGCAATTCAGGGCGCAGGGCACCTCTAGGCTAGGCAATGCAGACACACAAGGGCAAAATGCAATTCAGGGTGCAGAGCACCTCTAGGCCAGTCAATGCAATTACAAAAGGGCTACATGCAATTCAGGGCGCAGGGCACCTCTAGGCTAGTCAATGCAAATACACAAGGGCTAAATGCAATTCAGGGCGCAGGGCACCTCTAGGCTAGTCAATGCAATTACAAAAGGGCTAAATGCAATTCAGGGCGCAGGGCACCTCTAGGCTAGTCAATGCAAATACACAAGGGCTAAATGCAATTCAGGGCGCAGGGCACCTCTAGGCTAGTCAATGCAAATACACAAGGGCTAAATGCAATTCAGAGCGCAGGGCACCTCTAGGCTGGTCAATGCAGATACAAAAGGGCTAAATGCAATTCAGTGCGCAGGGCACCTCTAGGCCAGTCAATGCAAATACACAAGGGCTAAATGCAATTCAGGGCGCAGGGCACCTCTAGGCCAGTCAATGCAATTACAAAAGGGCTAAATGCAATTCAGGGCGCAGGGCACCTCTAGGCTAGGCAATGCAGACACACAAGGGCAAAATGCAATTCAGGGTGCAGAGCACCTCTAGGCCAGTCAATGCAATTACAAAAGGGCTAAATGCAATTCAGGGCGCAGGGCACCTCTAGGCTAGTCAATGCAAATACACAAGGGCTAAATGCAATTCAGGGCGCAGGGCACCTCTAGGCTAGTCAATGCAATTACAAAAGGGCTAAATGCAATTCAGGGCGCAGGGCACCTCTAGGCTAGTCAATGCAAATACACAAGGGCTAAATGCAATTCAGGGCGCAGGGCACCTCTAGGCTAGTCAATGCAATTACAAAAGGGCTAAATGCAATTCAGGGCGCAGGGCACCTTTAGGCTACTCAATGCAAATACACAGGGCTAAATGCAATTCAGGGCGCAGGGCACCTCTAGGCTAGTCAATGCAGATACACAAGGGCTAAATGCAATTCAGGGCACAGGGCACCTCTAGGCTAGTCAATGCAATTACAAAAGGGCTAAATGCAATTCAGGGCGCAGGGCACCTCTAGGCTAGTCAATGCAAATACACAAGGGCTAAACGCAATTCAGGGCGCAGGGCACCTCTAGGCTAGTCAATGCAATTACAAAAGGGCTAAATGCAATTCAGGGCGCAGGGCACCTCTAGGCTAGTCAATGCAAATACACAAGGGCTAAATGCAATTCAGGGCGCAGGGCACCTCTAGGCTAGTCAATGCAGATACACAAGGGCTAAATGCAATTCAGGGCGCAGGGCACCTCTAGGCTAGTCAATGCAATTACAAAAGGGCTAAATGCAATTCAGGGCGCAGGGCACCTCTAGGCTAGGCAATGCAATTACAAAAGGGCTAAATGCAATTCAGGGCACAGGGCACCTCTAGGCTAGTCAATGCAAATACACAAGGGCTAAATGCAATTCAGGGTGCAGGGCACCTCTAGGCTAGTCAATCCAGATACACAAGGGCTAAATGCAATTCAGGGCGCAGGGCACCTCTAGGCTAGTCAATCCAGATACACAAGGGCTAAATGCAATTCAGGGCGCAGGGCACCTCTAGGCTAGTCAATGCAAATACACACGGGCTAAATGCAATTCAGGGCGCAGGGCACCTCTAGGCTAGTCAATGCAATTACAAAAGGGCTAAATGCAATTCAGGGCGCGGGGCACCTCTAGGCTAGTCAATGCAAATACACAAGGGCTAAATGCAATTCAGGGCGCGGGGCACCTCTAGGCTAGTCAATGCAAATACACAAGGGTTAAATGCAATTCAGGGCGCAGGGCACCTCTAGGCTAGTTGATGCTAAATAGAGATACATTTGGGTGCGATGCAGCCATTGAATGTCGTAGTACATCCTAGATCAAGTACATAGTATACTAGTGCTGCTGAGCAGTAGGCGCTAAATGACGCAGTAGGGCGAGAAAACCATTTATAACTAGACATGCAGAGACATCACCCACAAGACACCATTGGCAGTAGGAGTAGGTGAGTAAGGAGGAGGATGACAGTGCACGTAATTCAGGTTAGGAGCATGGTCATAGCAGTCAGGCTGCATAGGCATAGGCAGTTTCTGTTACAAGAGTGGTCGCGCGTATGTACACTGAGGCAAGTTTTGGCCACTGTGGTAATGCAGTGTCTGAAAAGGGATGGAAGAGTACCTTGTATGAGGAGGGCCAGGGGTTCTGGCAGACGGCAGTCACGGCACCGAACAGGCACAAAACAGGTGCTGGCCTTGCCTCCCATGGGCCTTGGAGGGAGTGGGCCAGCTTTGCCTGCCGGTGACCAATGGGAAGGGATATGGGCTCGTAGACCAATCAGCTCACAGCAGGGGCCTGGATTCAATGGCAGGTATTGTAGGCAGTAAACTATTGGCCATCTTAGAACGCTGGGTACCTCGTGTGCCTTGATGGCGGCAGTATGCTCAGAAAGGCGTTTTTAGGATAAATAAACGCGCACGTTTCGTTTCGCAGGCTCCGGAATCAATGCGTGCGCATTATACGTAAAATAAAGGATTTTCGTACGATTTTTGCATGGTTGAACGAGGGGCATCCACGCTTACCATTAAATATGGTCAGCAAGGCTGGGCAGCTGGTATGCTCCGTGGGTCCACTGCTCTTGCAGGGACATGACCTGGAGCTCCTGCTCGACAGGAGGGTGAAGGGGACTGCGGGCATATATATTATTTGTCTGGTAGATGGTGAGGACAGTATTGATAGTATGGCCCCCTTGTATCCCAATTAACTTGCATAATGCACCTAATCGTTGTTGAACTCTACTGTGCATGTAATTCCAATGTGCTCATCAGGCAGAGGTTCATCGATAACAATTCCTGAATATTTATATCTGGAAACTACCTCAAACCAACTGCCATTTAGAGTCCTGCAAAATGTCATTTTAGCTTCTGGCCATGCCAACATTCCATTACTTTAGTCTTACTATGTAACGCGCTGGCGTCACAAAGTCCTACTTCTACCTCTACTGTTTCGAGAAGGACTTCCTACAAAGACACCGCGCAGGCGCGGAGCGCGGCGCGGTGTGCGAAGCAGTGTGTCTGGTGAGAGCGGTGAGGATGGACTGCTGAGTGAATTCTCCTGCTTCTCCTGCTTTCCACAGTCCTACTTCTACCTCTACTGTTTCGAGAAGGACTTCCTACAAAGACACCGCGCAGGCGCGGTGTGCGTAGCAGTGCGTCTGGTGTCCGGCGGCCGCCGGCCAAAGGTAAAGAGGTTCCTCTTATAAAAGAGTGGCCTTTATATTGTGCGTTCCCTCAATCACACAACCCCCAGTTCCAACCAAACTGCCATGGCACCACTGTCACCGACTGACGACGTCCAGAGTCGCCGTCTTCGAAGCAGCAAATCGACCCACGAACAGAGCTCGCAACAAGACCCTCAAGACCCTAGAGAAACCAAGTCGGGGAAAAATCGTAAAAAGGCAAGGGGAATCCCCGTCATAGATGTGGTATCCTGTGGTGAGAGCGCTTTAGGCCCTCCTCTCCACCCCGCGCTGATTCCTGTAAACTGTGCATCACCCCCGAGCGAGGCATCGCACCCCCTAAATCCAAGATCATTGGGATGCGCGACCATGACAACAGTAGTGACGCTCGAAGAGAGAGAAGAGAGAGCGGGCGGCGCAAGTGTACACTCCGCCGCCGTGCCTAATCGGGAGGTGGAAAACTCTCACAAAACCCCACTGAAAGAAGTCACCTTCGAACATTCCTCATCGCGACCGCGGGATCCGTGACACACGCTGCTCCCGGCAGTCTGACCATTTCGACGAGGGAGCCCACGTCGCTGACGGTCGGAGGACGGTCTCGACGGGGCCGTGAACGGCCGGGTGCGGCTCGCACATTATCCCCAGCGGCAACGAGTGAAATGCTCCACCGGCTCCCCGCAGCCGCACTGCGCTTCCACGCTACAATTGGGAGAATCCAGCCTGACAACACTGCGTCGAAATCATTGGCCACAGCCGGGATGGGCACGACGAGCACAGCCCAAGTTCATCAATCAACAAAATTGTCAAGAAACTTCCAAAAGCGACCAAAACAAAGCTTAATGAAGAAACAAAAAATCGTCCAAATAAACATTGCTTCCAACGACTCATGGGAGACCAAAAACGAGGAGCAAACTTACTTCTCAGATGACTCAGTATTTGAAATGTCCCAGGAGTCGGGCACCACAGACCAGAGGACCTCACTGGTGTGGTCCGACAACCAAGACCTGACTAACGCAGATCCGCCCCTAGATCAGGTTAAAGAACCCACACAAGCCACAATTGGCGTGGTAGGCGAAATCGAACATCTGCCAGGCGCCGAACCATTGGAGTCGTCTCAAGAAGGAAACGACAACTTATCTCAAATCATGAATAGGACTGAAAAAAACTCACATACAAAAGATTTACCGAAGCCACGTCTGTTCCTAGAAAAACCACTGGCAAAGAAGCAGAGGAAAACAACATTGAAAAACCAGGGAGGCTCAAAATGTCTGCCCGCCCCCCTAATATCTGCTTCCCTAAAAGAATATTTTCTAATTCAACACAAGAGAAAATTAGACCAGCAGTTAGGTAGCCCTCTATGTAGGACAATTTTTTTTTCATGTTACTTATCATGGCTGTGTCATTTGTCAGCGCCTCGTGAATGGCTTCATACAATTTCCCAAATGGATTTAGACCAGAACTCTAAATCTAGAGAGTCTATATTGGCCGAAAAAATAGACAAGCTGACTGAGGAGATCCTTAAAATCAGAACGTACCAGGCCGAAAATCCGAAATCCGCCCCCTCAAAGTCAACTCAGACGGACGAGCATGAGAAGGAACCGGACATAGCCCCAATTTTCATCAAAACGGGAAATGAACCGGCCACGCACGCATCAGCGGACTCAGAATCCAAACAATCAAAAACCAGCCCCAAAGAAGGACGAAAAACCTTCAAAATTCCAACCTATGTAAACAAACAAAGCCCAAAGAACCAAACTCCCAACTGAGCTCCAACACCAATGTACAAACAGCTTCAAAACAACATACGAATAGCAGATCGACACCATCCAATGAGCAAGAAAATGAGAAGCAAGCCGTGGTTCTAATAATAAGTGACGCCCAAGACTCATCTGCGGATCTAATGGACATCTCTCAGCACCTGGAAGATGAAACGGTAGCTACCACTCCGATCACAAACACAGCGAGCACCCAAAAAAACCCTATAGTCTCCGCAACCGTGCAAGAAAAAACGCCCTCTATGGCCAAAACAGGGCGTCCTGCGAGAGAGCTGGCTGACTTTAAGAATAGGGTGCGCTCAGACTCCCCAAGCACAGTCCTTGAAGCCGCAAATAAATTAAACGAAATTGAAGAGGTCCGACCAAAGAGAGAACGAGAAGAGAGACCAAATCCAAACCAACGTTTTCCGAGACCCAGCGCGCACTCATTTAAGAACTATACGAGAGCACGGGAGGCAGAAACAAGAAAAAACTCGAAATTGGCAGACTCAGTGCTCTTCAAATTAGAGCAAACGTCAGCCAAAGACAGCTACCTGGTCCTCAACCGAAGAACAGTCCTAAGATTATTAGGGAAAACTGAAAACCTCCGGCATATAACATCTGACGACCTCACCTTAATTGAGCCTTACCATCGAGAACATAGAGCTAAAGCATATCTTCATATCAGAAGCAAGGCGACAAGTACAATCACTCCAGAAATAACAAAAGATCTCCAGCGCTTAGGACTCAAAATTCAACTGCTCGTGAAACCAAAAATAGACCAGAGACCCAGAGAGAAAGAGGAAGGAGAGCATTCAGAGAGCCGTTGAGACAGGATTCCCCCGTCCACCAACCCCAGAAGGCCAGAGAGGAGAACGGAGATGGAGGAAATAATAGCCAACTCAGAATACTCAAACAAATGGAACCGGAGAATGTCAGCACTTAGCACTAGCAAATACAGGTGCGATGAGCGGCATCACGAGATCCGACACTCAGAACGAGGGGTGACCCCGGCAATAAGAGAATCTAAAGAAGTATCTACCTCAAAACCATGGACTTGGCTTACAGATACCTTCTCCCGACAACAAAAAAAATAGCAACGACCAGCGGGTCCCTCTGAAGCCAGAAAGACAATCACATCTCGACTGACCCAGTGCCACAACAGCAACTTAAAAATGGCATTGTGGAAAACCAGAGGACACCGCCACCTAACCAGAGCAAACAACCTAAACTTAGCTGCTTTTGACTTGATCTGTCTACAGGAAACCTGGCTAATGACCAAACCATCCCTAGACGGATACGAAATCGAAATATCCCGGGCAACCAGAAGTAACGCTGGTCGACCCTCAGTGGGCATACTGACCGCCGTTCGAGTAGGCTCAGCACTCACCTCAAAGGGCATACTCTCAGCGAGCTACGGCAAATTGACGTCACTAGCTACTTGGCTTCACTTTAATCATGCACAAGACACCCCGGAAAACTCCGACCTGGCAATATTAAATCTTTATTAGAATCCAGAAAGAACAACAACAGATGATTTTTGTAACTCAATAGCCGAGAGCATTGATGAAATAACGATGGACAGGAAAGTCCAAAATATCATAATCTGTGGCGACTTGAACGCAAAGTGTAAGGTTGACCCATTGAAGAAGGCAATACAAACTGCCACATGCCAGGACGATGAAAGGGGCCGCACGTGGGGAAACCTAATGAAATCGAGAAAATTCTACAACGCGGCAGAGCTAGGCGACGGAGACCCCCAAATTCCAACATGGGAAAGGCTTGAATCCTCGGCCACATTAGACTATATATTTATCTCGGAAAGTTTGATTCCTTACTTCGTGGACTTCAGAGTAAAGAAAACGACTGAAAGCGATCACAATCTGCTTCAGATGACATGGTCCGGAGCCTCGCTGGAAAGACCTAAGTATCTACCAGACGTGGAGACAAATAAACATCAAAATCGCCTCCGGCTCACTGCATCAGACATTACAGCCTTCAGAGAAAACCTAAAAAGGACCCACGACCGGGAGCCGGGGGAGCCAACAAGACCTGAATATACATCCCTACTGGTAGCCCACAAAGTGTCCTTCAAAGGGAAACCACGAACCCAGGTCCCACATACCCACGTATTTAACAACAAAGTGGCCGAAAAACGACGAGAAGTAAAAAAAGCCAAACGATTGGCAATAAAAACGAAAACAGCCGCTCTGTGGTCCGCCCATGCCTCCTTAGCGAGATCTTACAAATCATGGCTAAAACACAACAACAAATGCTATATCAAAACGATGCTGAAGCCATGTTACGCACTCTCGCCTCAAGAAATACAAGAGAACTCTGGTCACTATTAAAAACTGCTAATGGCCAGACCGTACCATTGATTTCTAACTCAGTAACAGAACAAAGCTGGATACAGCACTTTACAGATCTACACCAAGCACCGCTAACCCGGGAACCACGGACAGTGCTGCCGAGCACAAACCAATGGATCAACTTGACCGACGTTGAAGACATCTCTAGAATAATTACCAAAATAAAAGCATCGAGAGCTCTGGGTCCGGACGGGCTGTCAAACCTGGACCTTAAAGAACACCCTATGGAATGGGCCCATGCCATCAGTGAATTATTTAATCAATGTCAAACTCGGAGGCAGATTCCAGAAACGTGGACAGAGGCAGTTCTAGTCCCAATTTTCAAGAAAGGAAACAAAAGTGCGCCGGCAAACTATAGACCTATAGTACTCCTGGATATCATCGGCAAGATCTTTGCGTCACTTTTGCTGCCTCATTTCAAGAACTGGGCCAGAAATTCCCCCTCGGCAGACATCTTTCAAACTGGCTTCCAGAAAGGGGGTGGCACAACAATAAACCTCTTGATCCTGAACATTATAAAAGCGAAAGTAAAAAGTGGAGTACCCAAGGTCTTCTTGGCGATGGTGGATCTATCCCAAGCGTTCGACATGGTAGATCGGAGCCGACTTTGATCGAAGCTAATAACATGGAACTGCCCAGGTCCGGTGCTTGAGCCCATAATAGCTCTCCACACCTCAACATCGCTTCGGGTCCGCCTAAGCCGGCAAGGCACGCTCTCAGACAGGATCCTAACTAATCATGGGGTTAAACAAGGATGCTCACTGGCGCCAGCGCTATTTATAGCATTTATTGGAGACTTCCAAGATTCAGAGAGAACATTGCGATCTTTTCCACCAAAAGTAGGTGCTCAGCAGATATCAAGACTGTGCTACGCCGAAGACCTGGTCCTTGTGGACCAGACACCGATAGGCCTACAAAGACAATTGACAAACCTAGCCACGTACATGGAAAGCAACAACTTAACAGTAAATATATCAAAAACAAAAATCCTAATATGGACCAAAGCGTCGAGGAAAGAACAAACCAACAACTGCTGGACCATGGAAAATGCAAAAATCGAGCAAGTAAATGAATATAAATACTTGGGAATCCAGCTCAACAACTCTTTAAAAGGGAACTCGCATCAAAAAACACTATGGGACAAAATGAGAAATTTAACTGCGCAAGCTCGTCCAATAGACAGAAAGTTTGGAAAATTCTCGTGGTCCCCTACAATCCTGTTCTACAAATCCAAAGTGGTTCCTGCAGTAACCTATGGGATGGCAACAAACTTGTGGTTGGAAGAAGAACTATGGACTCAGCTGGAAGGTCTATTCTGGAAATCAGTACTGGGGTTGCCAAAAGCAGCACTGATGCCAGCGATTAGAAGAGAGCTAGGTTTGGCTTCATTAGCGGCGGCGGTAACACAGAGTGCCACCCAGCTGTATCGAAAAATCCTGACCCCAGATTCACCTCCAATTTTCCAGGTGGTCTCTGCCGAGATCAACAAGTGATCCTGTAAACCACTACTGGATTGGGTCGCAAAAATTCAAGCAAAATTAGAAGAGGTAGCGTGTGACGAAGAAACGCTAATCCACAACCCAGGACGAGTAAAGACCAAATTGGAACAGCAAGACTGGATAAACTCAATTGAAAAAAGCCAGTCCTACAAATCGCTAAAACATCTACCAACAACGCACAACAGGCTAAAAGTCCCATTAAAATACTGCGAGAGATTCCCGGAAAAAGAGTTAAGAAAAAGTTTCATGCGGGCTCGCCCAAATCTACTTCCTACAAGAGAAATCCTTTTCTTCAGAGCTCTCGCACCAATGCAAGACTGTCGTTTCTGTGCTATCCAAAACAAAGTTGAATCAATCCGCCACCTCCTCACATCCTGTCAAGGCCTAACAAAGGAAAGGCATGCCTTTCTGACACCACTGAGTGACCAGTCTGCAAGCCTCGATGAAGAAACTTGTTGGTGTAGAATGATAGCAGGAGACTCGGCCAGATGGTCGAGGGCCGCGGCCAAATTTCTTGAAGTGACACTTAAAAAAGTCACTATCGTCCAAAGCGAAACGCCAAGCTCTCCACAAAGCCACCAAAACACACTAACACCAACACTCTAAATTCTTCTCCTCTATCAGTGGTGTCGCTACGTAGCAGGCAAAGGATCTAAACGGAAACCAGCAACCTTTTGTTAAAACCCTTGAGGTTGTAAGCAAAAAAAAAAAAAGAAATAGTCTTACTAACATTGCTCTGTAGCCCATTCAATAAAGTGCAGTTCATAAGTACACTGAACCTATTTTGTAACCCTGTTGTGGTATAGTCCATAATCATAATGTCATCTGTGTACTCCAGCCATGATACGCAAGGCAACCCATACTTGACTGGACTGGCACCTGCAATAGCTACGGTATGTTGGAGATCAGTCATACATAAATTAAACAGAGTTGCCGCAAGTATGCAACCCTGCTTTAATCAGCGACAGGTGCCGAACCAGTTAGATAACCTCTATTCACCATCTAATCTGATGCGCACTCTGGTGTTGGCATGCAGCTTAATTATCATCATTAACAATCCATTTGGGAATCCAAGGGCATTCAACTTATATCTCAGCCGTTCTCGTATCATAGTGTTGAATGCTGCTGAGAGCTCATTAAAGACTGCATACACGTTTTTTTGTCAACTATACCAGGTAGGTTCTATTAATGATGTCAATGTAATCAGATCATGGACCATAGAGGATCCTTTCCTGAATCGAATCCAATCTGATTGGAATGTATTATATTATTATAACTCACCCATACATTAAGTTCATTAAGTACTCCTTTTTATACACTGACACAATGTTTCTGTCTGTCCAGGAAGTAGGAACGAGGTCATTATTACTAATAAAGACCATTAGGGCATGCAATGCCTCAGCCCATCCCACCTGAATGCTTCCAACGAAGGCATTGCATGAACCACCAGATCTTGCAGCAGTAGAGCAGTTACATTTGTTGATAATACCTAAGAGTAAAGGAGTGGAAGGAACACCCGTCCACCTCATGTCGTACATAGTGGAGTACATGGGATAGTTGGTGCCCTCAGCTATTTTACCCAATGTATTACCAATATGTACTTCCACTCTTTGCTAGAGGAGCCAGAAATGAAAGAGTGCAAAATGTTTTGTCCCTTATAATTTTACAGAACCCAGTGGTATTGGCACTATTATAGATGCTGCTAATTAGCCACTTTGCCCGCTGTTCATGTTTATGGTACCTATACACCTGTGTGATAAGTGCTTCTTCTCTCTTTAATCATACTAGAGAGATTATCATTCCCAGACGTCCTCCTATTACATTTATAGAGCTTAGCCATACGCTCATTGTCATATCTTAATACTTTCTTGTCTGATTGTATCTTAGCACCATAGCGATGGGTACAAATGGAACAAATAGTGCAAGTGTTCCCTCTACCCTCCCTTATGCATTTTATATGTACCTGCTCATTTACACAAGGCATTATATTTTCAAGTCTAATAATGCAATCCCTGTTATTGGTTCTAAATTTCCTATTCTCTTCAACAAATATGTCAAGTTCATAGCTGGCTGTATCAATGGCCTTAACTAATTTAGGTAAATTCCATCTAATGGAATGACCAGCATTATTAATTGATACCAACCCCCCATTGTTTTCATAATTGCTAATTGTATACTCTTATGTCGAAGAGTACATATATAATATGATATGATGTGGCATTTATAACGCACCTGTACACAAGTGTTTCTAGTTGCAACAAGACGAGGAGGGGTAAACAAAGGGAGGACAAAATAACCATCTTACTAGGCCTTGGGTCATTCAGATCATGCAAGTGCGGGAAAGAGGGAAGGGGAGAAATGCCCCGGGTGGAATGAGAGGGGAAAAGTGCAGTTAACTTACAAGTGCAGCCAGTGGGTGGCTCATAAGTGTGGAGAGAAGAGACTTTAGGGTTACAGATTCAGACCCTTAAGTGCTTGGGAGACCAGAGGCAGTGCAAGGGCAACTGGACATGCAGGAGCCTGGGCCCGGTTTCAGAGGGTGACCAGGTGACAGTGCACAGAGCAGTCAGGTGCATCAACAGGGGGTAGGAAGTGAGAAAGCAGAAGCAAAAAGGAAGGTATTGAGTTGCTTCTGGAACAGAGGTGCTTCTACCCATGTTTGAGAGAGTCCCGGAGGCTGTCTCAGAGATATGCTCCAGCCGAAGGAGATAGATCTGCCCACAACTCTATGCTTGGAGAAGCGTCTGACCCTTAGAGAGTTGAAGGTGGATGAGCGGAGAGCTCGAGGAGGAAGATGTTTTAGGAGAGAAAGTTGGAAGTAGACTAGTCCCAGGCCTCAGAAAGCCTCGAGGACGATGCAGAGGGTCTTGAAGTTGATCCTTGCATTCATGGGGAGCTAGTGAAGAGATTTCAGAGATGGAGAGATACGATCCCTGGGCTTGAGGCCAAGGACAAGTCTTGCAGTCCTGTTCGGGATAAGTTGTAAAGGTTGAAGAGTAGAGGCAGGAAGATTTAGAAAGAGGCTGTTGCAATAGTGTTAGGGAGAATTCTCAGGAATAGCTAATTTCCCTTACTTACTGAGTCCCTCAGCAGCTTTGCTGGATTGCTAGGATTTATTTATTCACCTGATAAGAGTGTGAGCCCTTTTTTCCCACTCTTACATGTGTTTTGCTGTGTGTGTTTATAATTTTTGTGTCCATAGACTGTGGAGCCTCACCTACTCCCCAGACATCATCGTTTTACTGTGTGTTACACAGCACCTTCAGTGCAGTGACACAGGGTTGTCTTTTAGACTTCCCAACTCAGACTCCATTTTCTGGGACTGACTACTGTCTCCCAGAACATGTAAAGTTGCCATTGACTTTATAAGTCTTTTTAAATCTACAGACCCAGTACAAACCATCTTACATGGAGTACTGGAAAGGGTTAATACGTATCCCTTTTGTCTGTTTCTCTTGGAGCATTGTTTTGCCCCCGTTTTCATCAAGGCTTGGCTGGTGGCAGTGGTAACTACCCTATTTTTCCTACCGCAGTTATCTTAAATAACTTTGGTATTGTTTTAGGCTATCTGGTAGCCTCGAACTTAAACCCACTAGACCATATACATTTTAATATGGGTCCGGCTGGGTTTATTTGCCATTTCATTTTGAAAATGTCTTTCTCGTGTTTTTCTCTGCACGCCAAACCAGGTTTGGTTCCTTTGTTCACCGTCTCTTTGCGGGCTTCTACACAGAAGTCCTCCTTAGGTGCCTGAAAGTCTCGGTAGGTGTTAGGCACAATTATATGCAGTACCCTTTGGGAACACCACACATAATTAAGACTACAATTGACAGTACAAATTCACTTTTGGCACAAGCCTGTACTACACAGTAAAAGTAGTAGCAATGGCTGAGCAGCCAGACTTATCTCAAGAGCAAGTGAGCAGTATCAATAGTTACACAAAGGACAGCAACCATTATGATTCAAACAAACACTGACTCAAGGTTTCTGAGTAAAAGAATATATATTTATTTACACATCAGTTTTATAACATTTCACTAAAGTAAAGCAGTTTAAAAATCACATTATGAATACATCACACCACTCCCAATAGGTTCCGGACAAGTTAAGCTCACAAATGAAGTAGGGGCAAAATGGCACTCCAGAAATTAAAAAGGGAGGGAAAGACAAAGTTAGGCAGAAATTGAGCAGCACCAACAAGTAAGTAAGCAGGGCAATCTAGAAAGAGGAACTACAGTGATGGAATCAAATCAAAAAGGCTTAGGGCCTAAGTCAATAGGACAAAAGTCTTTTCACAAGATCACACAGCTCAGGGTAGCTCGAGGTTAAGCCTTTGCAAAGAGTTCCAGATGAAGTTGGTGGGCAGGCTCACAGTTCCTGAAGCGACTGTCGGACTGACATGAAGTAGGAAGACTGGAGGGTCCTGCACTGCCCAGGGAAGGAACCAGCAGCAGAGCAAAGCAACAAATAAAAGGTGTGCTCCTTAAAACCCAAGCAGGGTCCGACCTTCCTGGTTATCCGGCCCACTGTAGCTCTGTACAGCAAATTTGACCACAGGAGGGAATCCTGGCTTGCAGTTTGGGCGAACTGGTTGGTGCCACCAGCTCAGGGGAAGAATATTCCTGGAGGATCGTCTCTGTCATTGGAGTTCGAGTATTCGGACCTGCAGCAGGGCTTCACTGGGCAGTTCAGTCGTGGTAGGGGTCCTCTTACTTCTGTTCCTCGTCGGTTCTTTCGTTCCAGTGACGACTCTGGAAGTCCAGCAATGACATACACTTCGATCCAAAACAATACACAAAATGTAATTTCGAGGGATCAGCATTCTCCTGCATAGAGGCAATACTTTGTAACTCGCGCCCAAAGGAATATACAAAAAACAGAATATCTCCCAAAGTTCAGAAAACTGTTAAAACATAGCTCTTTAACAGACCCAGCGATATACGAAATGTCATTGAAGTAAAACCACCAACAACACAATAGAAACACTGAAAAGAATTTAAACCTGACTGACCGTAACAGGGCCACCTAAAGTCATAAAGCATCCTTGCTCAAATCAGAATTGAATAATATTAACTCAATGGATTAACCTAACTTGCAGAAAAGAACTCAGGTGACTGCCCACTAACACTACTAAACACTCTGTAATACTTTGCATACTCACCCTCAAACACTGAAAAAGACAGACACACACCTCTGCCACAAAAAAAGCTAATTAAAACACAGCAAACTACAAACAGTCTTTCACATGTGTATGAGCACAATACAAATAATATATCATATCATACAGACACTCCACAACAGTCAACAAGACACAAAACAATCATGCACCAACGAACACGTAATGTTGACCAACTAAAAAAGTAGTGACCGCTATTTCGAAACTGAAGCTACCTACATCACATCAAAGCTCTCTTGCACTTTGCCCTCCCAATCCTATCCACTAACCCTTCCCAACCCCCTGCCTTTTCAGATCCAACAGAGCGCTTGGAGACCATGAAAATGCATGTGCTGCATAGTGTAAATCACAATAACATAACAGTATACAAATATACTATTAAAGCGACATTGGTTCTAAGTACACTCGCAAACACATTTCAAACCCCTGCATAACCCCACAACACATACTCAAACAGCAGCATGTATGCCTACATGTATCTGCTAACCAGAAAATGTAATGATCACAAAACATACATGTACAATAACACCGGATACTAAGGGCCTGATTCATAGAATTACTTGCACATGAAATAGGGAACTTGTGCGCAAACTGTGTGTGAAATCCCAATCGTTGATTCATGGAATCAAATGCACTGTATGTATTCAGGACTTGCGTGGAGTTCATGCAGGCTCAGCACTTCTCTGTGAGCTGTCTTGTGCCTTGTGTGAGACACCACACAGAGCATAGGTGTGGCTTGCGCAGAGGGCTGGGAAAGGGCGGAACACAGAAAATGTGGAAGAACATGCAGAAAAGTGGGTGTTAAGACGGATGGGCCACAGACAGTCCCTGGCAAGCCCCCAATTGTGCCAAATACCATGTGTTCACCAAATTGCAGGCTCAAAGGTGCATTGGAGTTGTAGCGCAGAGGTGCGTTTGCATGTCGTATTTAGGGTTGCGTGTATGCAACTGGGGTTTCGATCTAACTTGGGGTGCGCGTACGCAATGTAGCAGGGTGCAGGAATGGTTTACAGTAGTCCGCAGACAGATTCTCCAAGTTTTACCCGAGTTACCATGCATCCTACGCATGTAGTCGGGGTGCTGGCAAGAGTTATGGGGGACACTGAGCAGGGTCCCCGAGATGCAGGCCTGCTTGTGGGGGACCCCATGCACTGTTTGAAGGGTGTGTGTATTCACCACCGGGGGAGCATGCAAAGGTAGCTGTTTTGGCTGTTTGTGCTTTGCCCAAGGGTGTGTCTAAGCGTTCCGGGCTCGACTTGTGAATACCGGTACTTTGCGCAGTGAATTCTATGAAAACACAGTGTGCACATTTATTATTCTGCACACAGACACGCGCAGTGTCATTCTCGATGCGTGGCAATTGCAGGAGAAATGCACAGTTTTCCCTGAATCGGGCCCTAAATTACCTCAACACAAACGCCTAATATGACACCTTATATGAAATGCCATCAAGGCATATACAACAGTTACTAAAATCACAAGCTTCAAAAAAAATATTCTCTTTGTGACATTTAATGGCACATGTAAAAAAAATAAACTTACATTAACAATTACCAACAAAAACACATAGTAAATCGGTATACAAATTCAACATGAAATACTATTAACACAGCAACACATTTATTTGTTAACATAATACATAAAAAGTGGATAACAAGTTAAGTTTCATTAACGTAGGTTTAATGTTGGTTTTATGTAATGTATGATATGTATGATGTGTTTAAACTTTAAAGTTGGCATTTCCAAAGTTTATAGACTTTGGATTAGTTTTCTATCCAATGACTTTATAATAATCCAGCCTCCAATTTATAGAAAGTAAGAATTTGGACAACAGGGCCAAATAACAGTTTTCCCGGTCTGGTAAAATTGCTGGTATAATTACTGGTAATTCGGCACTGGCAATTTTACCGGACCGGCAACACAAACGGGCCGATTCATGGAACAAACGTGCGCCGAAAATATTGGCGCAAGCGTGAAAAAACAGTGTGCGATTCATGGAAGTCCCTCCGCGTGTTTCCCTCGGGATGTGCGCCAAACCCGTGCGTGGCGCACACTGGCGCACACGTCATTGCGTGTTTAAAGAGGAGACAGAGCTATAGTGTAGATGCCACATATATAAAGAGCTCCCATTGGGGGAGCCACAAAAGGACCAGTCGTGGTTAAAATGATAAACATCAGATTTAATAGTATTATGACCTAAAAAGTGATTAAATAGTGTGGTCCACAGTACATACAATTCATAAACATTTTAACATAAATCAAACAGTCGTTACGTGATAAGCTAGAATTAGCTAATTGACAGTGTATCAAAAACAGGGATACACTCAACATCAAGAGGTACGCTTTACAGAAAGTGCAACGTACTCTACAGTAATTAGAATCAGTATGTCAAAAACTTAATAACTCTGGTGACAGTACAGAGTATTAGCTCGACATGTTTCAGTTCCTACAGTTATTATGGAACATTCATCAGGAGATATACAGGTGACCACGTAACCAAGACAACATTTAAAAACGAAATGATGACATTTGAAGTATTCGTAGCATCTCCACTGATGCCTGTGGGTGCTCTCTACTCGAAAGGTAGTAGGCGGTGTAGAACTGAGGGTCGTCTCTACCTTCAAGTTGGCAGTAAGAGTGTCAGCCGTGACCAAATCCGACAGCCCCAGGATATAATCCTGCCGCCAGCGCTAGTGCTGTGTGGATAGTACGGAGAGTGCCGTCTGTTATGCGGGCAGCAGTGCAGCAGGACTGGGCGACCAATGTGCGAGTGGTAGTCAGAGAAATACAGTAGTCCTACAACTAGTCATTGCACATTTTTGCTTGATCTTCGAGGCACACCCAGACTGAATCTGTGTCAATATATTGGCAGATAGCTTGAATAGAATCTTTAAGGATTCCCACCTTGTCGCATCCTTACATGGTTATCCGAGTTCTTGCCTCTGTCTACCAGATCAAATGCATGTGAGACACCTGATTCTGCAGCTGCAGCTGCAGCAGCAGCGGGACGAGGACGCGGCCAAGCCTACTTAAATGCTGCGGCGGATATCTCGCGCCGTCCCGCTTCAAGTCGGAGCCCGCCTTGGCACCTTTAGGCCAAGTCCTCGTCCCGCTGCTGCTGCTGCTGCAGCTGCAGCTGCAGAATCAGGTGTCTCACATGCATTTGATCTGGTAGACAGAGGCAAGAACTCGGATAACCATGTAAGGTTAGGAACTGAAACATGTCGAGCTAATACTGTCACCAGAGTTATTAAGTTTTTGACATACTGATTCTAATTACTGTAGAGTACGTTGCACTTTCTGTAAAGCGTACCTCTTGATGTTGAGTGTATCCCTGTTTTTGATACACTGTCAATTAGCTAATTCTAGCTTATCACGTAACGACTGTTTGATTTATGTTAAAATGTTTATGAATTGTATGTACTGTGGACCACACTATTTAATCACTTTTTAGGTCATAATACTATTAAATCTGATGTTTATCATTTTAACCACGACTGGTCCTTTTGTGGCTCCCCCAATGGGAGCTCTTTATATATGTGGCATCTACACTATAGCTCTGTCTCCTCTTTAAACACGGATCTTTGTCCTCCCGGACTTAGACAGAGTATACGTTGCTAACCTGTCTTAGTTAAACGTATACCGGGTTTCCTCCCCATTTAAGTTGCAAACGTCATTGCAACATCCTGAACACCGTGTGCGACGCGCACAGGGCAAGTGCACAACGTCTGTGCATACACCAAAAAGGGGCGGGACACGGGGCGTAACATGCGGAATGGGGAACAACGTGTGAAAAAGAAGGCGTAACTGGGGAAGTACTGCAGGGAAATACACGGAACGCCGACAGGCACGCGAACAACCCATATTCATGGATTCGAATATGGGAAACCCGTGCATGGCAAAAGACACGCATAGGCATCAATGCGTCCACCACACAAAGGCAGGCGGAAGCGTCCCCGCACACAGTATAAAAGTTGCACGCAAACAACAAACACGTATATACAGCTACGATGAATGCCCCATTCGTCGCAGCACTGATTGTGGGACACCGCAGGAGGAGGAGAATAGACAGGGCCCGCATTTTTTTGCCCAGACCAGCCTTTTTGGGATGCCTGATGACCACGTCTATGGCAGGTATAGGTTTTCACCTCATATCATCCTAGACCTCGTCAGGGAGTGGGAAGATGACCTTACATCCCCCACCCTGTTCTCCGAAGCATTGAGCCTCTTGGAGAAGGTGCTCAATGTCCTGCATTTTTTGGCCACTGGGTCATTTCAGCGGACTACTGCCATAGTGGGGGGGTCTCACAGGCAACACAGTCACGCTGCCTACACCAGGTGTTGGCAATCATCACTGCATGCCCCTCAGTCCGCAGGCACATATAAATGCCCAGAACACCCGCAGAAAAGCAGGCCGTGGTCCAGGACTTTTACAGGGTGGCACACTTCCCCAAAGTACTCGGTGCCATAGATTGCACCCATGTGGCACTACATCCACCTAGGGCCACTGAGCACATCTATCGAAACCGCAAGCACTGGCATTCCATCAACGTGCAGGTTGTATGCGATGCTAAAGCAATCATCACCTCTGTCCATGCAAACTTCCCTGGCTCCACCCATGACAGTTTCATATACAGAATGTCCGCCCTGAGCCGGGCCCTAGAAGCCGGGCAGCATGGCAACACATGGCTCCTAGGTGAGTACAAATGCCTGTGCACATGCATGTAAGTCACACACAGACAAATACCCAAACCCTAATAATCTCAACTATTACCACCTCCCCAGGGGCAGTGCCTACCCTCTGAGCAACCACATGATGACGCCAATCCGGAACCCCACCACACCACCCCAGGTAAAATACAATGATGCCATTATTGCAACCAGGGGCATGGTGGAGCGCACATTCGGAGTGCTCAAGTCACGCTTCCGCTCCCTTGACCGCTCTGGTGGGCAGCTACTATATGCACCCCCAGTAGTGTGCAGGATCATTGTGGCAGCATGTGTACTGCACAATGTTGCAACACGGCGGGAGGTACCAGTGGAAATGGTGGTGCCCCCACATCCCCAACCACAGGCACAGGCACTGCCCATGGGAGGGGACAGGGCACGTGGCGAGGCAGCCCAGACCCAGCTTGTGGCCACATTCTTGATGTGATATGATATGATATGGCATATGTAACGCGCCTATACACACGTGTTTCAAGGCGCGACGAGGCAGGGAGGGGGGAACAAGGGGAAGACAGACAACATTCTACTAGGCCAGGTGTCATTCAGATCGTGCAAGTGCAGGGGTAGGGGGAAGGGAGAAAGTGCATGGGGAAGGGGGGGGAAGTGCAGTACAAGGTAAGTAGAATAAAATAAATAAAGGGCCAGCTGGTGGCAAGTGCAAGGTAAGTGCAGACAAGTGCTGGGAAGGGGGGGCTGTAGGGATACAGAGACAGTCCCGCAGTGCAGGGGTTGCCAGGGAGGCAGTGCAAGTGGAGAGTGGCTGGGCCAAGAACCGAGGCCGGTAAGAGTGGCCCAGTTGTAGATTCGGTGCAGTTTTAGCGAACAATTAGCACGGGAGAGGGAGAGAGAAAGCAGAAGCTAAGAGGAAGGTTTTGAGGTGCTTCCGGAACCAGAGATGGTTCTCCTCATTCTTCACCTAAACTCCCACCCCTGTGGAGTGCACACAGTCCTGGCACATACCAGGTGACAATCGATGATGACAAAGAGACAGTCAACTGTCACAATCTTACCACCCTGAGAATGTTGCCACGGAAGTGCTACATTGTGTGCATCCCTAGCTACTTAAACATAACCTATCCTGTGTGACCAAAAGGAACACATGCAAGGCGTGTCTCACACACTCCTGCCAAACAGTCCATCACAATCCCTGGTATGTCACCCAAACTCTCCCAAACCACATCACCCTTGTCTGCCACACCATGACATGGCATGCAATAGCAAAAGGCTAACACATGACCAATAATATACAAAGTGACATGTCATAAATGAAAACTGGCATGAGACAATGATGCCTGACATGGAATCAGATGAAATGACTGACCAACAACCTCCCACACATACAAAGTCAGACACAAATGCTTTCCAACAGTCGTAGCATGAACACAACACTGAATGCCCGTTCAGATGCACATTGGGCATGGCAAAATCCCGACTGCTGAACCTGTGTGCTGTGTGTGTCTCCTTCAACACACTGCTCAGCACACTGCACTTTGAACAGCCATTGTGTTGCAGATACACCTTGAGCATCACATGAAAAAGACTAATGAAATCTACAACCAAATGACGCATGTACAGGGTACCCAAATGGTAATAGATAATGTGCTGCATAGACGCCGCGTGCCTGAGAATGCAATCTGCGGGCACCTGTGGACATGGAAGGGTGGATGTACGTGTGGTGGATCATTGAGCAACTGTGTGTGTCATTAGAGACATGCACTCAATATATGCATGTGAAATCAAGTGACCCTCAGTGTCCTGTACACATCACACGTGAACATTGGCCATGTGAACACCCCAGCATGTCAAACCACACCAATCCCCTGACACCTGAAAAGTAAAGACAACACAGGAACAGGCATTGAGCAGCACAACACATCATGTACATAGTACCCCACAATTACAATGTCAGAGTGCCCAAAACACTGTAGGCCAAGAGAAAGCGTGTTCAACATGCACATTGTACCAAATTAGTGAAATGCAAGCCAAAGAGAGACTTATCTCTGGGGTGAGTGCTGAGCTCCTGCCTGCGCACTCTCAGGTCCGGTAACAGGAGCACTTCAATGCTGCAAAGAGAGCGTGAGTTACTAATCTGAATGTGTGTTTACAACACACACACACAACCCCATCCATGCCCCAAAGTAAGTCACTCCTCCACAAACACCCCTGTCTGCTGCTATGTACCCATACGTTAGCTTGGCCCACCGATGGTACATACACTGTCAATACAGTAAGGCTGGAGCATGTGGCCGCGCGGGAAATGGAAGACCAATGGGTCAAGAATCACACATGATACAATAGTCCCTGGGTGAGCTGCTAGACGCATATAGCAAGGTGCAACTTCAGTACAAGTTGTGTTCTGGCTGCCACAGATTTAAATTGGTAGTGCACGTGGCAATTTGCACATGCAAATGACATGCACTCACCACGAGTCTGAGCCTTGCTGGTTGTCCCTGTGTGCTGTATCAGTTTCTGGCTAGGAATGCTACTACCCTAATTACTCTGCTTCAATGGAGCAGGGGGTAATCGAGGATATGTTTGATGGCCCCTGCGTGTGCCCCTGACAACATGTAAAGCCACTTGCGATTTGGCCCTTAACGCATGTCAACTGTATTGAGTGCTTCTCCAACAATGTCTGGCAAAATTCCCCAGCACTGGTGCTACTGAGCATCCATGTACAAGTGGCCTGGTGGAAGGTAGTCTGTGGTGGGGGACCTTGTGTTGCTCACCTTGCTAGGATCTCCTGGAAACATGTCTGCTTCTGTCGGACGTCTGAGCACAAGCCCTGTGCTTCTGCTTGCGCACACTTCCACACGTCTGCACCACCGAACGTGACCAGTTTTCTGGATTAGTCATCCCTGTGTCTGCTGGCAAAGGTAGTCTGGAGCCTCATCTTCCTGCAGAAAGGGCATCAAATAAATCAATAAGGCTGTAAAGTTCCCTGTGTGTGTGTCTACATGCTGTTGTCACTGGGCCAGGTTATAGACCTACATCCAAACTCCTCCCACCATCAGTGTCACTTTGACAGGCCAAGGGTGCAGGCTACTGTCTACAGCATGAAGTGCATCAAGCACATATACAGGCAAGAAAAAAACATACATCACAATCCACATCAATTAATGGAGACATCAATCGCAACCAATCCCCACTAGGGGTGTTAACACAAGTAACACAGCAGCAGACAGACCACAGTTATTAAGAAAGTCCAAAGCCCTTGTGTACAATTTTGTAACACCGAACCATCCTAGCGAGCCTATGGATAAGGGAAGCAGGAGTGGCCTATGTGTGTCAGGACCCCAAGCTGCATACACAAGACAAGCTTGAAGGGCCCAGCTGGAACAGACAGTGGATGCTTTCAAAAGCCACAAAGCACCACACCGTCACGTGAATGCACAATAGACAAACAATATTAAACTATATTAACTAATTAAACTAACCTAATTAAAATAACTATCAAATAGTTAATATTAACTAACTAAACTAAAAGCAAAAATCAAAAATGGCCAAATACGACCCGGGGGGGAGGCACCCAGGAGGGGGGAGGTACAGGGTGCACCTCAACACCCACATGCGATGATGTTGAGACAAAAAAAAACCTCCATGGGCTCAACGCCTGCACAGCGTGACCTGCGTGGGAGATATCTCGTTGTCCGAGTCTGCCTCATCCTGATAAGGAGGACGTGGGCCAGGAGCCTGACCACGCCTAGGCGCAGCTTGCCCCTCGTCGGCAGCAAGTCTGCCAGACGGGTGAGCCCGGTTCTGTGCGGCAATGACACGCAGGTCTGCATGCAGAACCTCCCGTGATACACGTGCTTTCACTTGCAAGGTAACATGGGTAACAAAGAGTTCTTCCTGCGTGGTCTGGCTGGACTACTGATGAACCTCCCGGCAAGCAGGTGGCTCAGCCGAGATGGTACGCTCAAGCTGCTCAAACCTCTCCTCTGACTGCACCCTCTGGGACGTCAAGATGGCATCCAGAGTGGATCTGAGGGACTCATACTCAGCCCTCAGGGCCTCCATGTGTGTCTCTGCATGAGCAGTAATTGATTGACACAGAGACAACATTTCAGCCTGTCGTGCCCTGTCAGAGGCCGCCATGCCCAGCCTGAGCGAGAGGGCCGTGGACTGTGCTGCCTGGCCCTGGATAAGCACCTGCCTAGCAGGGGGAGCACGGATTGGGCCACACATTCCATGCTCACAGCGATGTTATCAAGTGCTGCCCCCTGACGTTCTGAATTGGCAGTCATGTCTTGCTCCCACTCAGTATACCTCGGTGGCGCGCGGCCACCGCGTTGCTGGGCTTGACGCCTGCGGGACCCAAGGACCCGCCCGTGGCTGCACAACTACATGCGCCCGTGTACGTGATGCCCCAGGTGTGGAGGGTGACCCTGCTTCCCGATCCACCACAGGCAGAGTCCCACCACTGTCTGGCCCCTCAGTGCAGGTGTCGCGGACAGAGGAGTGTCCACGTCAGAATCACTCACCCCTGACGTATGGACCTGATGCACATCCAACTTGACATGGGCGTCAGAGTGGTCATCTGGGCTGGAATCATTGGTCTGTAGCACACGTGGTTTCTCGTGGTCTACCACCCCACAACCCCCACTTGTGCCGGGTTGCGGTTGTGATAACAACCCTGTGCCTGGCATGACAACACCATCCTCTGGCTCCATTGCATCATTGTACCACATACATGTCAATAGAACCATTCCGAAACAATGAAGAACAAACAGCGAAAAATACTCTTTTGTAACCAGGTTTCCAGAGTGTTTATTCCACCTGAGGCGTGAATATAACGTGGATTATTGGGTAGATATGTATCAATGCAAAGCGTTTAGCCTCCAACATTATACGATATGCACAAACCAGGAAATTGTGCACAACAGACACAAATCAGAATGCAGGGGCCTGATAAGAATATGTGCATGGTAATGCACATTAAGATTGTTTTGAGAGTGTATTGTTAAAATGCAACTAAGTGTAATGTTTCTTCAGTGGCCTCAAATTGCGCAGATGGCATCTGTGCATAGTTGTAGAACATTTAGAAAGAAATATGTTGTGACTACACACTAATTACTCAAGAATGGGAACAGCTGCTGCCACTTTCATTGTGCCTTAATTCGTTTACACTAAAGCTTTGCAGAGCACAATATTTGTATGTACTAATAATGACCTAAGCATTGTGAAGGACATTGCCTTTGTGTTCTATAAATGTTTTTTTTAGATTTCACCACCTTTAAGAAACGTCCATCGTGTGTGAGATCGAATAAACACATAACATTCTTTACCATGCTACTTTGCCTTATGTGTTTACATTTAGAGACGGATTTACACATCATTTTCAATGGAATTGCGCTATTGTAAAAGCTTTTTATAGAAGGAAAATAAGCACCCATCACATTGTTCTGAATTTGTGGCCCTATTATTTGTCATGTTTCCTTTCATCAATAACTTATCCTCATACAGGTGTTTCACCTTAATTATATCCATCACTGCCATGTTCTGTTCTGCCATCTTTTCTTCTGCTCTACTACGTTATGGTTGGTTGCTCCATGCTTGTTACAGGTAATGCCATTGAGCAGTTGTTGACTTGCCACATGCAACATGTTCACTTAAAGATATATGGAAAACCCACATCTACAGTTCTTTAAATCTGACAATAGGTGCTAACAAACGACTATTTTTAGTAGAAGACGTGTTCCTACCTTTGATTAAAGCGACACTTTTACATGAACTGCTGTGGTAATTTCATCAAAAGCAAGTAGGTAGGTGTTGTCCTCTTTCCTTATTGAGCTGAGAATATATTGCATTTTGTCATTCCTATGAAACTTAGTGCACTCACGCGCGCATGCACACACACAAGCCACACACGTGGCACACACACACACAGCAGAACAATTATGAACACAATGATTTTTCCTATTATGGCACGTGCAGGGTTTTCTTTTTGCTGTGTATTTAAAACGAATTCTCTGAAAGTATTATGTCTCCATTCTTGCAATCGACCTCTCACAGGAGGCAGTTTGAATAGAACCACATGGTGTCATTGTAGTCAGTCTGCTTTTCATTGAGTAGAAGAGACATAACAATATATTTCCTCCACAGTAGTTTAGATGTGTGTGTGTGTGTGTGTGTGTGTGTGTGTGTGTGTGTGTGTGTGTGTGTTTTTGAGTCCTAAAAATTACAATTTCACATCATCGTTTTAAAGTTATCAGTTTTTCTCTGATAAACGGGCGAATGGTCAAATATCCTAATACAATGTAACACTGGGCTTCATAATGATTTAGGCAACAGCTGTTGCAAGTGGTCCCTCCATGATACTCTCTTGCCTTACCAAAATAGTATGTGGCATATTTTAGCTCTCTTTACTAAAGATCCATTGTGGTCATTCCGTGTGTATAAATATTCCTGCGAACCTTCTTAGCAATGTATTTTAGAAAACAGCTCCTGATGAAGAGCAAACCCCAAAATAAGTAGCACGATTATTTTGAATTCCTGAATAGTATTCATAACATTGATAGTGGCGACAAATAAAGTGTGCACATTAAAATTATCAGAGCTACAAATGTTAGTGTATATATTCCAATGAAACACATAGCAGTTTAAAAAATGGTTCAAAGAACTGTATCCGAGACAACTTTGCTCCAAAGATCTATTTCTGCCATGCGTAACATGGTGCACAAGTGCTATATACAGCAGGCGTAGGTGTTGCATTCTGGGTAACTCTAGTGGGGATGTATGCACATTTTCTGAACCTTGCTGTGTTTAATGTTTAATGTTAGTGTGAGTTCATTGTGCTTTGGGGAGTGAATGCAAGTGCATGGTTCTGCGCCTCCCGCAAGAATGCGGCAGAGCATAACATCAAAGCAGCAATGCCAGCTTCGATGGCAACTGGCTGGAGGATCGTCTGGTTTTATCTGATTTCGGTCAGCTAGATACATTCACCATGGGACTTCCAAATGCTGCAGTACATGAGTGGATGTTGCAGAACGGCGCGAGAAAAATAAAGCTCCACACATTGCCTTTCATTTTTAGAAGCACACGTGAAATTGGCAAGTAATACAAAGGAAGTTGGACCTACGCAGGTTTCTGTACACAGAGGAGATGATTTGAAACTGTGCATGCTGCTAATTAGAAAGCCCATGTCACACCATCTGAACGTATGTTTATTTTTTTCTTTAATAACTATTCTCAAAGGTGGAATAGACACCATTTCGAGTTTTTTTTACAAGCTTCTGTGATAAGAACTCACACTTTTTAATTGCAAACATGAACTCCTTTTAGTGCTGTCATTTGAAATAGCATCCGAAACGTGAGTTTAGTCTTACTAATTGGCTAACAATCTTGATCTATCAATATGTCCACCCTTTCTCACCGTTTGTCTCTCTATCCATTTTCTTTTAATCTTCCTGACACTAATTCAAGCTATCTTCTTCTGTGAATCACCACATCTCACAGCCAGCCAATCGCCCACTTTCTTAAACTGTCACTAGCAATCAAGTTTCAATTAACATTATTTGAATGACAAACTAAACCAAAAATACGAATTTTATTTTATGCAAATAGCATGTGCGGTATATGATTAATTTCAATTTTAGAGACGATGTATGCACAGATACAGACATACTCTAGCAGCTCCTTCAGGCATCTCTCTATGTTCCAACCAGCTAAATCATAGTTTTCATAAAGCATGCTTCTATTTTATATTGGAGTTTACAGAATAATATTTGCCTTTATTATTAACTTTACAAACTGAGTGTAGAGGTGGCAGTAATGCAGGTCAATCATGCTGTGCTCATTAAAATCAATTGGTGAACAAGTTTGCGATATTCCAAGCATCTTGGTTACAATCATGCATCCATGGGAATGATATGCATTTTTTATGTACCTTGGTTACAATCATGAAGCAAGAAGGAGGAAGAAGGTTATACATTGATTATGCATCGTCACTGAATAGATTGGGACAAGAGAACACTGAGCCATGTTTCCTTGATAAACAAAACCCTCCATCAGGACTAAAAAAAGATCAGGCATTCCACAAGGACTGTACCTCAAAATCTAGGCACTATTTGTTCTTCATGATGTGAAGAACAAACAAAGTCGCAAACATTATACTTTATATTCACAACGAATGGCAACTTTTGAAAACCGCAGAACAAAACAAAGGCAATATGTGGCACAATCATAATATCAAGGTACTGATGTTTTCTAGAGATCAAAACAGTCAGAGATTGTTCTGGTCCTCTTATGAGCTTGCTTCTGCTTGTGGGTTATATACGGTAGACTCCCTATTGTGTGTTTGTTGGGGTGAAGTGAGACGCTGCCCAGCCATACTCAATGGAGTTAATCTCAAGCAGAAGACCCTAACACAACTGCGCTGGGTTTGAGCTATTTTTAAAAAGGTTCTCGAAGGACATCCAATTGAATAATGCTTCTTCAAATTGTAATATCAAACAAGTGTATTGCTGTGGCCAAAACATGTTTTGTCCCTACCTTGGTCTTTTTCAAGGCCAATTGTGACAATACTTGAGCCTTCTTGGGCAAAATGAAGTAGTTACATTTTCTCATTGTGGAGCGGCTTAGATCCAAAGGTTCAAACTTGTTCAGTGTTGTTGAGCTAGGTATATTATTGTGGGTTCAGCACAGGATTAAATCCAGAGTTGAACATTAAATGCTACAATTGTGATCCATTTCAAGCCCTGTATACATATATTCAGCATTCACTGGCTCTTGATACCATTGATTTCACTAATGCCAAGGAATCACCATCCTTCTTTACACATTTTGAAAAGATTAAACCATGTCTTGAATTTGCTTTGACAAATAATGATTGTCAGTTCAGTGGGCACTACTATCGACAAACCAGAGGAATTTATATGGGAGCTAACCGTGCCCTAGCATTAGCTAATCTTTTCATGAACAAACATGAGAACATACATGCATTGGGCAACCCTGACTTTAATGGTAACATTGTAAAGTGGTAGTGTTACATTGATGATGTTTTATGATATGATCTGGTACACAGGAGCATCTCGAAACATGTGTGACATATCTGAACACTAATGACTTTGGCATCCAATGGACATGCAGTCAAAGAGTGACTTCAGACCAAAACCTATACAAAATCGACAGAGGAAAACTCAGTATTGTATGCAACCTGTTGTCACAGAAGAACTGTGATACAGTGGGGTACATTTACCAGCCTGGCAGAATTCCCCTACATCACCAAACTGCATTTTCGGCAGTACCAAAAGAATGACTTCTCTGGCTATGTTGAGCACCATGGCGTTTTGTAGTCACCAAAATAATGGCTGCACTGTTTTTATCAAGCACATTTGGGGTGAGATGGAACCTGGAACACCCTGAGAATGGCTGCCTGTTTTTTCCTTATGTGTACCAAAGAAAATAATTCAAAAGCAGCGCTGCTATGCTGCCAGCTCAAAACTTCCCACTGAAAAAGAAAATGTTCCGCATTTAAAACATTACCCATTTTGGTTCTAGTAAGACACATTCATGTACACCCATATTCAGGGTGTACACCAGCAAATAGGGGCATTCCTCACTGAGTGGCATGTTGTGTCAGGCAAAATCTTTGAAAGAGCAGAGAACTTCACTCCAAGCTGTACGGAAAATGCTTTACTTTTTGCAACAACATAACACAGACAAGCCCTTCACAAGAAGCCCTCTCTCTCTTTGCTTATATCAGTTTCAATGGACCCTTGCCTTGGGCAGATTCTGTGTATTAGAAATGAACTAGGTCTATAAATAATGTTCAGAATCTAGATGTGAGAGAAAGCAGCAATTGTGAAAGTGACATCACAGAAGAATTAACCCACATGTAAAAGGGTGCTTTTGACAAACAAGAAAATGCCTTTTAAAAAGTGAACAGTTAAACTAAAGCCCTGTGCTTGCATAGCAATTTGATTGTAGATGGGGGTTGCTCTAAAATGTATTAGTCCTAAAAAGACTTGGCTTTTATGAAAGAAATAATAAATGTTTAAAAGCTGTTTGAAGACTCCAGAACTTGCGGTCAAACTGGTTTTTGCAAGGCAGGCCCTTCAAGGTTGCCCTGCCTCTCCTGGGAACAGAATCCTCTTTGCCATAGTGGACCAGCCCCCTGGAAACTATGAATGGGCCAAGGGGAAGCATCTCAAACCCTCATCAGACAAAGTGGCACAGCTCCAGCATGAGACAAAGGACTGCCAGGACACATAGGTGTTAATTCCTGGTGACACCTCCCCCCAACTCAAGCAGAAGGGCTTCAAAGGGGAATCCATGACAACACGGGGCTAAACTGACCAGAGCTTGACTTTTGGTGTGGCCTTGAAAGGAATGCCCATATTTGGAACTCAAAGTCATCCCAGTTGATTTCAGAGACTATGCAGTTTGTCATTTATTTCAGTAACCAAAAGACATATTAATGTGAAGTTATGACCATTTAAATGTCATTTTTGCGCCATTCAAATAATGTTGTAGGTTTCTCTAGCATGTTGGTGACGGAAACCCCAGTAAAATGTGAATTCTGGGGAAAAAATACATGGTACAACTTTGAAAATGAATGAGAACATGTATTGACCAGTGATAATATGCATACATATATAAAATTGTAGAATTTTAGGTGAACTATTTTCCATGGAAATGGTGAAAGATTACCAGAATGGCTAAACAGCATCGTACCATATTGGGATTTGGATCAGCATGTGTCTTGTAAGATGTGTAGTCTGCTCATATAAGTTTCCTGATGATATTTGTAAATATGAGAGTTTTTTTTCCATAAACTGATTTTGGCAAAAGTAACTTTGGTAGAACTAAGCGCATTGTAAAAACACCCACCATAAAAGTGAGTCACCTCCTTCAGTCCAATCTACTTCCAAGGAGGAGGCAACATACATAGGCTGACCTAACCGATGTTAAGAGTTGTGTCTAGCTTGAGTCATGATCCCTATATGAAGGGGAGGCATGCAGAGCTCTGGACACTCTCTTCTGAATGTTCCAGCTCCCACGCATCCAGCATCCAGTGGTCTAGACATTCCGGATTCACCTGCAAGATTCCAGATTCCACTGTCAGGCCAGCGCTAGCTGACCCTATCCAGGCAGAACCACTGATCCAGGAAAACCCTACCAAAATCCCAATAATTCAGGAAGAAAGGGGGAAAGCTGTGGTACCCTTTTTTTTTGAGTATCCTGTGACCAGACCGTCTTTTACCCCGCTACCTGCTTTCCCGGCTGATGCACGTGCTCTGTCCAATGAACAGACAAGGCCCAGCCATCAACTTCTAGGAGAGGCTGCCACAGTGTGCAGTGGCCAGACCTTGCCTCGCTGTCCAGAAACCCGGTCCGCTGTCAAAGCTACCCCTTTGAAGTGTTTGTTGTGAGTATTTCCCTTCCCCAGCATCCACAAACTGCATCCTTTGCTCTGTTACCTTGTATTAGGTCCAATCCGATAGAGACACTATAACTGCCCTAGGAAAAATCCTTAAACTGTCAGAATCCTCTGTGTACCTTGTTTTTAGGAAAATCTGTAGTGATCTCCAAGTGTTAGCTCTATTCTTTCCAACTCATTTTCAGTCCTTGTGTAAGTTCTTAGTACTATTTTAAATGCATTCATTAATTCCCCCATAAAGAGGCACACAGCGTGAGGGGGTTGAAACTGCAGCTTAACCCTTTTCATGGGCGGCGTTCCTCTTTTCTAGCCACTAAAACTTCATCTCAGTTAAACTTCTCATCTCCTTTCCAAACCGATTTACCTGTGCAACTGCTTTCATTTTAAAAACCGAATTGCCCGTGAAATTATTCCCTTTTAAAAACCGACTTTACTTTCCTGTTATGAATCTCATCCTTCCATCAAGTCAGAGTTACCCTTTCACTTTCATATTTTACCTGTGATGTGCATTTGTCCCTTAGCATCAACACTGCATTCTGATTTGTCTGTTTAACACATTTTCCAAGCTGTTTTGTCATTTGAAACCCATGAAAGTAAGCAAATGCATTTTCTCCACATGTGATTTGGCTGCACTGCATTTTTCCTTCCAAAGTCGATTTTCTGAACTGTATACCCGTTGTTAGTACATTGCATTGTAGTTTGCTAGTATTTTTATATCTTTGATACTGCTATACTCATTGCAACCTCATTCATTCAACCGCACATGTAAAATAAGTATTTAGTAATTCCGAGGGCTATTTTTCTCAATTTTCAAAGGTTTTCAATCCAATTCAGAGGGGTATGGACTGATTTGCATTTTTCTTTTTGCCTAGTATCTCTGACTCCTTGCTACTCCTTTCTACCCACAAAATATGTGGTTAACAGGGGTGTGAGGGAGCGTTGGAGGGGGAAATACTAACTGTGGTGCTATCAAAAAACACCTCCAAAAAATAATATTGCCTGTATTCACTTGTGCATTATATATCTGATGTTAGAAGGTCAATTTAAGTGTGTTCTATCATTTTACAGTGTAATTATCATGTGAACGGTGATTGTTACCTCATATTAAATGTGTGTGATTTTCATTGAAATTTAAAAATAAATAAATATGGTATTATTACACACCAGCCTGGTTCATGGTCCATTGTGATTCGGGATGTTTGTAAAGGTGGGTGTGAGATGCCTTCTCAATTGAATTCATAATAAAATAAAAGTATTTTGATTGTGCTCTGCATCCCCAGCAAGTTGCAAGAGTCCTGGTCTGGAATATGCGGTGCCTTTGAAATCCTTAGCAATACACAGCATTCACAAAGGGGAATACATACAGGCAAGGAAACATTTTAATAACGAGCAAGCTTTCCAGACACAATGCCACTTACTGAAAGATAGATTTATTACCAGAGGGTACCCTACAAGTATAGAAGAAATAGCATGAAATACCATCCACAATATCCAAAGAAATAGATTGCTGGTTCCAAAAACTAGTGGCAAGATGAGCAAACACTACGTTTTGTAACACAGTACAACGCAGATAACCAACAGTTCCTAAAACAAATTGGCATTTATTACAAATATGTCCTGCCATTAAGGAGTGGGTAAATGGGATTCAACGTTTTTCTTACAAGAAAACACCTTCACTTAGGACACTGCTCATTCCATCATGCATGACACTGATCTCTGACTCTATCTCAAATTGATTACATTCCCTGCAAGTTTGAGGTTTCCACAAATATAGGACATGCTCTATGTGCCCCTTTTTGATGTCGACAGGCCCACACAGCCTGCGCTCAGAATATTGGATGGACGAGCATGCTGGATGGACGACCATGCTTGGCGCCTATTGTTATTTGAACTGGATCACAATTCTGACAATTGATCCTCAACTCCGGATTTAATCTTTTGCTGAAGCCACAACAGTATCCAAGCTGAACAAAACTGAACCAAGTCTGAACCTTTTGATTTAAGCCATTTCTCTATGTCCACATTGAGCTACTTCATTTTGCCCTAGTAGTTGCAAGTATTGTCACAATTGGCCTTGAAAAAGACTCAGGCAGGGTCAAAACACGTGTTGGCTGTAGGAATAGACTTATTTGATATCATCATTTGAAGAATCGCTATTCAATTGTATGTCCATTGAAATCCATTTTAAAGATAGCTTACACCCAGCACAGTTGTGTTAGGGTTCTTGGCTGGGGAAGACAATTGCCGTTGTTTGACTTGAGGAGTCAAAAAAAACAGAGGCTGACTGACACTATCGGTGGAAAGGTGCTGTCCCCTTGCCTGAGAAGCATGCAGCAGAGTACACCCCAGTGCTTCATTTGCATGCCACTCTGCTACATATCTCTGATGAGGGCCACGTATCCCACTGCACAGTTGTTTTGGCTTGTTTGTAGAGCCTTTTAGTCTATGGAACACATGCAGCATGAAAGAATGAGAAGCTGGTGGTGCATCAGAAGCATGCCCCTGGCTCCTCTCATTACTGAAATAATAGCGTAGTCATGCAAACTGACAAGTCCTCTCATGACAGTCAGCATGTTTATGTTATGGAGAGGAGGGCCATCCATTTCTCTGTGGTGGCAAAGTGCATGTGGAGGGTACAAGCAGGTAAGGTATGCAGTTTCTTTAAGTAATTTTTAAGTATTATGTATATGCATGGGTACATGTATTTGTTTTTATGAATGCATGCATGCAAGGAGTTGTGTGTATGATGCGTGAATACGTGAGAGTGTGTATGTGCATGTTATCATGACGTCTTAACAGGACTTCATAAAGTGCAGCAGGGACTCAAAGGTATCTTGGCGCTGATAATGTGTTTTTGTTTTTATTTGGGAAAGTCAAGAGAAACAAACAAGATCCACAGGACCAGGTAAGAAACAATATGCCAACTTAGCTAGAATAGGTGCGTCTTGAGTGCTCTTCAAAAGGTGAGACGATCAACAGTAGCACGCAGGGACAGAAGAAGGAGATTGCATAAGGTCAGAGCAACAAACAAAAAGGCTTGTCCCCAAAATGTAGCTCTGTAGAAACGGGGAACATTCAACAAGAACTGATTTGTGGAGCTTACATTCCTTGGTGAGCATACTTAACCAGTTTTTGACACAAGTAGAGAGCTCCAGAGCCATAATAGGGCTGATGGGCAAGACACAGAGCATTACATTTTGTTCTTGCTGCAACTGGCAGTCAATGGAGGCTACGCAGTAACTTCAGGAGACTAACGACCAGACAGGCAGCAGAGTCGTGCATCACCCGCAACCACTGTATATGAAATTTAGTTTGCCCTAGTAGCGTGTTGTTACAGTAATCTAGAGTCCGAGAGATGAAAGCGGAGACCACCATGCTACATAATTCTCTGGGGATAAATGGGTGATTTTTCCTCAGCATCCTGAGTTTAGCATGCAGGGGTGGACTGGCCTATAGGGAACTCTGGAGATTTACCGGTGGGCCTCTGCACCCTGGGCCTCTTCCTGTGTGGTATTTCCACATGTTCTCATAGTAAAAGGGTTGGGCTCGCTGAAAATGTGTAATATGGGGCCACTTTGAACATTATTTCCAGGGCCTCTTTTGGTTCCCAGTCCACCCCTGTTAGCATGCCCTGAGATAAATCGAGACTTAACCTGAGAAGAGGCAGAAAGAGATGCCACGTGTTTACCTCCTAGGTTTTTCACTACCTTAACTGGAGCAGGAAGAGACACCAGTGATAAGGGCCAAATGGCAGTGGTCCAAAGGGCCTGGGCACCTAGAGAACGGTTATGAACCTTAACTTTTCTGAACATTTTTTTTGGCATTTAATTTTAGTCAGTTGGTGTTCATACAGCTACCAATATCTTTCAGACAGTGTTTTAGCCGAGCTGCCGTCGCAGCCTGTCAATATCACTATAGGTTGGGCGCTAATGCCGATCAGCTTGCACCCAGAGCTGGGGGAGAATCATGGGGCAGATGATCTTGTAGGTTTCTTACATCTTTTAATAGGAGCCAGTTCATCCGTCGCCAATCAAAAACCAGACGATAATGCCTGAACGGGCTCCACAGGGAATTTGCTCTGCTCAGCCTCATAATGTTTAAGAATGGAATCACTCAAGGAAGAACGCTCAACAAAATTCCAGCGACAGGGAAGAGACCAGGTAGGTTTACAACTAGGGGTTCTACCAGGACTGTTAGCAAAAAAGGAATAATAAAGTGGTCAGTCCACTCAACCTGGCAAACTGGGTAGGTAGAAATAAGGTTATTCTCTGCAAAAATGATATCTAAGGTGTGACCCAACTGATGGGTGGTCCAGTGACCAGTTGGACCAGATTTAAATTGTCCATAGTGCTCAGTAGACTACCACCCAATGACTCAGAAGGCGCATCAATCCTAAAATTGAAATCACTGAAGACAATTAAATGGGGATATGTCAGCTGAAAATAGAGGCTACGAAATCAGCCAGGTCCATAGCAAACCGGTGTCATAATGTGCATGGGTGTGTATTTCAGCCACCACCCATTACTTTAGTGGCCTGGGGCTTGGAATTCATATTTGCTTTACCCTTCATGTACAGTACCTGTGCTCCAAGGGTAAAAGAACATGGCAAGTGAAGTGTAATTTCATGGCTAGACTGGCCTTCATCGAATGAAGCCATTCTAGCCACCTAATAACATTCACTTAAAGTAAACATAAATGTTATTCTGTGGCTAGGCTGTCCTACATTGAATATAAGCTAGTCGTGCCATGTATTAACATTTACTTAACTTTTACTTTATTATACTTATTTCACGCACCACTGACCCGGAGGCTGAAGGGCACCCAACAAACCAACCACAATAAACTGGGGTGAATCTGGGGCGGTACAGATACATGTGTTAGGGGCTGGTATAGGACAATGCACTAATGTTTCACTATCTAAACAGAAAGGTTTTTAGCCTTTTCCTAAAAAGGGCAATTGATTTCTCTTCCCTAATGTTTGGGGTAATAGCATTCCATGCAATGAGTGCTGCTACGAAGAACTCTGTTTTTTTTGCCTGCATCATCCTATGTGCTGGAACTCTGAGTCATTTGATCTAATATTGCGTACATTCGATTTTATCTCCAAAACTTCACTCAGATATAGAGGCAATGATCCTATCTTGCACTCATGTTTTATAAGGAAAAGGCGAAAGTCAATTCTGGCTTCTATCTGGAACCAGTGCAGTCTCTTTTTGCCTCTGAAACATTATCCCTTCTTTTGAGATCCATGATAGTTCTGATTGCATTATTCTGTATGACTTGAAGCCGTTGTATGTCAGACTTAGCAAGGTCAGCAAGGAGACTTCCACAATAATCAAGCCTAGAGCCAATTATGGCCTTAGCTAATATCTCACGATTTGGTATTAAAATTAAAGGGCGTGCTTGTGGAATCAGTTTAATATAATATGACACTGAGGAGACTAAGCTGCCAACCTGTGCCTGCATGTTGAGGTTACAATCAAAATAGACCCCTAAAGTGTTCACTTTATTTTTGTTTTTTCTGTCACAACCATCAATTTAAAACTGGGAACACTCCTTTCCCATCTTCTGGGTTTTTGCCTCAGTGCCTACCACCATGAATTCAGTTTTACTGGTGTTCAGGGCCAGCCCATTATTGCGCATCCACCATTGGACCTGTCAATAAATCTGATTGATGGTTTTCTCATCATCTGCATGATTACCAGAGAGAGGCATAACTCACTGTAGGCCTGATTCACAGAAGTGTTTTGCAATGCAGCAATCCCATAGGAAAACGCTCTGTGATGAGTCCCTGTGTATCATCCTGCATAATTAGTAACATCAATTTTCTTTTCCTCTAGGAGGTCAAAGAAGGGAACAGTGAAGATGTTATAAAATGAGGGAGACAGACATGCCCCCTGGGGTACACATAGCTCTCAACTCACACGCTTTTGGCAGGTGTCACCCGCCTTGCAATGGGCTGACTCACCCGCCAAGCCTCCAGCATGCCCATTCATTCCAATGGGCGTCTCACCCGCCAAAAACAAAATCCGGTGATTTCACCCGCCTTTGCAACACAAATGGTTGAGAGCTATGGGTACACCATGTGTAATCACAACAGTTTTTGCATCAGACGAAGCACTGCTGACTCTGCACCATCGGTTACTAAATAACGATAGTACCAAACGGGCAGCTGACACCCTGAACCCTGCCAACACCCTCAACCCAGAGATCAATAGTGCATGATCTGCCAGGTCAAAGGTGGTGGAGAGGTCCAACAGCATCAGTAGAGCTGTCTGCCCGTTGAACATGAGCTGGAGAAGTTTGGACTTCAGATACAGAAGAGCAGTCTATGTGCCATGGTTTTCCCTGAATCCTGATTGCCATTTGTTCAGAATCTTTTTGGTCTTGAGGTGCGTCACAACTTGTGTATATGCTACATGATCAAGAATCTTCAACAAAAAAGGAGACTTAGGAATTGGCCTATAATTGAAAGGATTCAGAGGGCATAGACCTGGCTTCTTAAGCAGGTGCGTGATCCATGTATTCTTAATGACCACTGGAACATGACTTTCACAGAATGAAGCATTAACAAACTTACACAAAATGCTGATCATTATGGGGTGGGGCATGTTTTTACCATAGCAGGGCACACATCCCCCTTGCAGGGAGTCAGCTTCAAGTTTTCTATTAATAATGCCCATTCTGAATCTGGCACTAGTTTGAAGTAGAACTGTTCATCTTGCCGCCACAACTTTCGGGTGGTATTGACAGTTATCTCTTCACTAGGCGCCATGGGTTTTTTGGCAAGTTCAATGTTACGTTTAGTAGTATTTAATTTGCCAAGCATGGCTTCCTGGATGGATGTACACCATTCAGCATCTCCAGTGATAATTTCTGTCATGCTGTGAGCCGGGTGTTCTTAAGAATTCTGAACATTTCTCTTGTCTGAGATTGTGCTTTGTTAATTCTATCATCAAGGGAGGACTTTTTTTGCTAGTTTGACAGCTTTCTTGAATAAATTTGGCCGCACACCTATAATTCTCTTGCAGGTCCAAAGTGAACCAAGTGTTGGCCTGAATTGATTTTTTTTTTATGTTTAAAGGTGTTAGATCATTGGTGGCTTCCTGAAGGGTACTCTGGTACTTGTCAACAATGCCATCCACTGAGACTAAACCATTCAGCTCCTGGGCTAAAGGAAGAAGTCAAGGGTGTAAGATTAGTAACATTTCTAGAGACCACAGTGACTTTAAATACTTCCCTATGTGTGGCCAAGTTTTCACACGAAACCATGAGATGTATAAAGAAATGGTCTGACCAGGGGCAAAGAACAATCTCTTGACTGGTCAGGGTCCTATTATGAACGGCTATCCAGTCCAGTATATTCCCTTTATTATGGGTGGGAGTTTTAACAGATTGTTTGAATCTCAAGTCCCCTAAGGTGTCCTCCAGAGATTTAGCACGTGAGTCACCCCACCCAGAAGATGAAGTCCCCTAGGAACAGTGCTTTCGTATTAGCTTTTAACAAAGAGAACATAAATGATTTACAAACTCTGGCATAGTTGATGGAGGCCTGTATACAAGAACCATGTTAAAAGTGGATTCTGCATGTGTTCTTATTTTAATATGTAGCCTTGACACCCATCGAGATTCAGTGTTTTTTTCATTCTACATATGTCGAGCGTGGCTTTAAAAAGAATAACAACTCCTCCCACTTGGCTGTCTGTTCTATCTTGATGGAAGATGTCATAGCCATGGGGGGTAGCAAGAGCAAGCGAGGGGCCAGCCGCTGTGTGACTCAGTGTCTCTGTTAAGGCACACATATACACATGTTGTATAATACTAAATATGTGGCAACATTGAGGAAGTGTTTGAGTAAGGACCTGGTATTATGCAGCAACATTTTCAGGCTGGTAGTGCAACTGGTTGTTATTATTGGTGTGATCTTACCCAAAGGTTGTAGGCTGATTGGTTACATCCCCTTACTTCCTCACCTACGTGGACATTGTTCTGTGTTGTCACGTTCAGCGTGCGGCATGCACCTCTAATTGAATTATCTTGTTGCAAGGCGTTGACCTTGTCAACCCCGACTTGATCTACGGTGGAGTGCACACTATATTTCTCCTCAGTTGTAGGATTGCCATGCACAGATTTGACCCCCTCCCCTGGAGCGTCCTTACAAATGTCGAGTTACCCCTGCCTGGCTATATCCTTCTTAAGATGGTGCTCAAGGATAGCAGCAGAGCAAGTGCGGGTGCGATGGGCCCTTTCGTCCCACTGCATGGCCCTAAGGTCTGATTTTACCTTTGCTGCCTCTATTAGAGATATTATAAATGAAGCACTCATTGTAGCTTACTATAGTCTATAGTTTGGGTGGGCCCCTTACGCACCGGAGCGTAGCGGACTGCAACAGCTTGTCCATCTCGTGCCGGCCCTCTTGCGCCCGATATTCAAATATAAGCACAGCAGGAACTACAATCGTAGAGGGTTTTGTAGTTCAGGCAGCGAGCCGAGCACTAAAACAGCTCTACACTAATTGGTACACGCGGTGCATCAACTAGATAATGAGGTGGAGCAGACTAATTCACAAAAATGGATTATGGCTAAAATTTGTGTTAATAGATTTAAAAAGAACACAATACATTTTTAAAACAATTAAAAAGATAAAACCTAGCTGCAAGGATGGATTCTAAAACATGTTTACAATTTCATATAAAAGCGCAAAACTGTTAGGAAACTAACAATATAGAAGCAAAGACGGAAGGCAAGTGAAGGGCAAGCTTCCTATAAGGGACTGCCACATAAGGGCTTTGCCCGCTCGCGCCAGCACTCTCATGCCAGATACGCAAATATCAGCAAAGCGAGAACTACAATCCTCGAGGGATTTGTAGTTCAGGCAGCGAGCCGAGCACTAAAGCAGCTCTTCACTCATGTGTGCACGCGGTGCGTCAACTAGATAATGAGGTTGAGCAGACTAATTCACAAAAGTTGATTCTGGCTACTATTTGTGTTAATAGATTTAAAAAGAACACATTTTTAAAATAATTAAGAAGATACAACCTAGCAGCAAGGGTAGTTTCTAAAACACGTTTACAATTTCATATAAAAGCGCAAAACAGTCAGGAAACTTACAATATAGAAACAAAGACGGAAACAAAGACCCACGATGCACAATAACCTTCCATCAAAGGTAAAGCAAACAGTATTACTTTTCTAGACTGCTAAGCCACATAATAACACACTATGTGTGCTTTACCCTTGCTGCACTGTCACTGCAGCCACCACTTCAAAGGAATGTAAGTTGCAATGATGTGTAAGTGAATTCTGATGAAAATAAAAGAATTGTGCTGATTTAAGAAGGCTAAGACTTATGATGTTTACATTGACTCGTGCAGTTGGAAAGGGCTCCATTTTGAAATGACGTATGCTTGTGTTAACTGCAGCACAAGGCACAAGGCTTTGTTCGTGTAATTTTGCACACACACACTTAGGGGTCGATTCATGGAGCAAACGTGCGCCGAAAATCCCAGCGCAAGCAGGCGCAAGGTAGTGCAAGCGTGAGAAACGCAGCGCCCGTGCACATGTGTGATTCAAGGAAGACGTTGCGCGTGTTTCCCACTGTCCGTGCACCCAATCCTGCCATGGCGCACGCAGGCACACACGGCTTTCACTACGCGCACAGCAAAAGCGCACATAGCGCGGTGCACACAACCAAAGTGGGCGGAACAGTGGGCGTAACACGCGGAATGGGGAATAACGCGTGAAAAAGAAGGCGTAACTGGGGAAGTACTGCAGGGAACTACACGGAACGCCCACACGCACGCCAACAACCCGTATTCATGGATTAGAATACGGGAAACCCGCGCACGGCAAAAGACGCACACAGGCGTCAACGCGTCCGCCACACGAAGGCAGGCGGAAGCGTCCCCGCGCACAGTATAAAAGTGCGCGCAAACAACAAACACGTATATACAGCTACGATGAATGCCCCATTTGTCGCAGCACTGATCGTGGGACAGAGGAGAATAGCCAGGGCACGCATTTTCGCACCACGGACAAGCCTTTTTGGGATGCCTGACGACCAGGTCTACGGCAGGTATAGGTTTCCACCCCATATCATCCTAGACCTGGTCAGGGAGTGGGAAGATGACCTTACATCCCCCACCCTTTGCTCCCAAGCATTGAGCCCCTTGGAGAAGGTGCTCAATGTCCTGCATTTTTTGGCAACTGGGTCAATTCAGCGGACTACTGCCATAGTGGGGGGGGTCTCACAGGCCACGCAGTCACGCTGCCTACACCAGGTACTGGCAATCATGGCAGCGCGCCCCTCAGTACGCAGGCACATATACATGCCCAGAACACCCGCAGAAAGGCAGGTCGTTGTCCTGGATTTTTTCAGGGTGGCACACTTTCCCAAAGTGCTCGGTGCCATAGATTGCACCCATGTGGGCCTACGTCCACCTAGGGCCACTGAGCACATCTACCGAAACCGCAAGCACTGGCATTCCATCAATGTACAGGTGGTATGCGATGCAAAGGGAATCATCACCTCTGTCTATGCAAACTACCCTGGCTCCACCCATGACAGTTTCATATACAGAATGTCCGCCCTGAGCCGGGCCCTGGAAGCTAGGCAGCATGGCGACACCTGGCTCCTAGGTGAGTACAAATGCCCTTGCACATGTATGCATGTCACACACACACACACACACAAATACACAAACCCCAATAATCACAACCATTTACACCTCCCCAGGGGACAGTGCCTACCCTCTGAACAACCACATGATGACGCCAATCCGGAACCCCACCACACCACCCCAGGTAAGATACAACGCTGCCCATATTGCAACCAGGGCCATAGTGGAGCGCACATTCGGAGTGCTCAAGTCACGTTTCCGCTCCCTTGACCGCTCTGGCGGGCAGCTACTCTATGCACCACCAGTAGTGTGCAGGATCATTGTGGCAGCATGTGTCTTGCACAATGTTGCAACACGGCAGGGCGTACCAATGGACATGGTGGTGCCCCCACATCCCCAACCACAGGCACAGGCGCTGCCCATGGGAGGGGACAGGGCATGTGGCGAGGAAGCCCGGACCCAGCTTGCGGCCACATTTTTCACCTAAACTCCCACCCCTGCGGAGTGCACACAGGCCTGGCACATACCAGGTGACAATCGATGATGACAAAGAGACAGTCAACTGTCACAACCCTACCACCCTGAGATAGTTGCCATGGAAGTGCCACATTGTCTGCATCCCTAGATACTTAAACACACAAGCTATCCTGTGTGACCAAAAGGCACACATATGACATGACATGATATGGCCTATACACAAGTATTTCAAGGCGCGATGAGGCAGGGAGGGGGGAACAAGGGAAGACAGACAACGATACTACTAGGCCAGGTGTCATTTAGATTGTGCAAGTGCAGGGGTAGGGGGAAGGGAAAAGTGCAAGGGGAAGGGGAGGGGGGAGTGCAGTACAGGGTAAGTAGACTAAAAACAAATACATAGGCCAGCTGGTGGCAACTGCAAAGGTAAGTGCAGACAAGTGCTGGGAAGGGGGGGCTGTAGGGATAGAAAGACAGTCCCACAGTGCAGGGGTTGCCAGGGTGGCAGTGCAAGTGGAGAGTGGCTGGGCCAGGGACCGAGGTCGGTGAGAGTGGCCCAGTTGCAGATCCAGTGCAGTTCCAGTGAAGAATTTTGCAAGGGAGAGGCAGAGAGAAAGCAGAAGCAAAGAGGAAGGTCTTGAGGTGCTTCCCGAACCGGAGATGGTTCTCCTCAAGTTCCAGTGAGGCAGGAAGGCTGTTCCAGAGGGAGGCCCCTGCTGCGGAGAGAGATCTACCCCCAGCTAGCTGCTTTGAGAAGCGGATGACCCTGACATGCAAGGTGTGAATCACACACACCTGCAAAACAGGCCATGGCCATCACTGTTATGTCACTCAAACCCTCCCAAACCACAACATGACATGGCAAGCAATACCCATGCACCAACACAGTAACAATAAGGTACACATTGCCATGTCCAAAATGTACAGTGGTATCAGACAATGATGTCTGACATGGAATTAGATGAAATGACTGACCAACAACCTCCCACCCAAAATAAGTCATTTCCAAATGCATTACAAGAGTTAAAGACGTAACATAACAATGAATGCCTGTCTACATGCACATTGTGTATTGCAAATTCAACACTGCAGCTTCTGTGTGCTGTGTCCAACTCCTGCAACACACTGCTCAGTGCACAGCACAGTGAACAGCCATTGTGTGTGATGCACACCCTGAGCATCACATCTAAGCGACAGACCACATCAAAAAGCAAATTAGGCATGCACAGGATCCATAATTGGTCACAGAACATGTGCTGCAGGGACACAGTGGGCACCAGAAGGCAAACAGTGTACACGTGGATATGCAAGGGTGGTTGTACATGTAATGCATCAGAGTGCAAGTGTGTGGGTCAGTAAGGACATGCACTCAACATATGCATGTGCAATCAAGTGACCATCAGTGTCCTCTACATATCACATGTGAACATTCACCATGTGTACACCCCAGCATGTCAAACCACAACTATCCCCTCGCACCTGAAAGGTAAACACAACACATGAACAGGCATTGATCAGCAGAACACAACATGTACATAGGATACCACCATTACAATGTTAGGGTTCCCATCACACTGCAGGGCAAGGCAACTATCAACAACAACCCCCCCCTCACAAATGACCATGACCCACTGAACAACTGCACCTGGGTCATGGAGCCTTCAACCCTTAATTCCACCTGGCCACAGGATCACCTTTCCCCTTCGTCACCATCTCCCACCTTGTGTGTAAAAAGGTTCCTGCACCCTCAGTGTCCACACTCATTTACAAAATCACAAAATCCAAGCCAGAAAAATGAACCAGAACACTCTCCAGTAGATGACTTGACGTAGCAGTATCTCACAAAGGCCAAGTACTACCACAATGATGAAACAACCAAGGTAGCACAGTAAAACAATGTCACAACAGGATGTGAACCATGTGTGGTACATAACATAGAATAACATAGAATGATGCACCATGAACGGATGTGTACTGTCACAGGTCCCGTGTACAGGCGCGGGAGTGTCACGAAACAACCACCCCCACCGTGTCCCGGGTGCCTGCAAGGTCAAACTCACACAGGCCTGGTGGGGAAGGAGGGTCAGGGATGTGCAGTCGGGACAGATGTTGGCACACTGGATAACTGGAATTAGTGGCAGGAGAGGGGAGGAGGAATGACATATGAAAGTAGTGAATGCACGAAAATGTACTACCTGCATGAACACATATACAATCCAAACAAACTTGGACATCATTGTCATGGCCTTCTGTAGTCCAGGCTTAGGAGTGGCACGAACCAACAACCCCCTCAAGGGTTTTGGCGCCTGCAAGTTTGGGGCTTACACAGGCATCCGCAACCACAGCGGGGAAAGAGGGTTAGGGAACGTTGCTTGGATAGGTACGGGAAGCAGGAACACCGGGTAGAGGGTACAGGGTTCAAAATTGCATAGGATTCCGGGTGATTAGGGGGAAAAAACATACCAAATTGAATTACACATTCATCCATACATTAGTGCACCCCCCAGCAAGCCTATGCAGAGCAGTTTGAAAGAAAAACAACAAGACACTTAGCTCTGGTTTTGAGTGCTGACCTCCTGCCTGCGCACTCTCAAGTCCGGTTACAGGAGCACTGCAATGCTGCAAAGAGAGCCACAGTCAACAACCTGTACGTGCCAATTACACAAAAACACACCACCAAACATGCCCCATAGCAACAAACTACTCTACAAACAGACAATTTGGTGTAGATGTTTCGTACCCATACAAAACAAAACAAGACGTGTTATCTTACTCTTTATTGTATTATACTTATCGTACCCATACATAACATTACCCCTGTGATGGGTCATACACAGTCAATGCAGTAAGTCAGCCGCCGGTGGGTGCGTGGCAAATGGAACACCAATGTGTCACAATTCACACAACATGCAATGTCCCCTGGGTAAGCAGACAGACCCATATAGCAAGGCATGACTTCAGAGCAAGTTGTGTACCACCATGACCAAAACAAAGTTGGAAGTGCATTTATCAAAATGTACATGGAAATGAAATGCACTGCACCTGAGTATGTCCCTTGCTGTATGTCCCTGTGAGCTGCCCCTTTCCATGTCTCGGAAGGCTACATGGTTGATACAAGTGCCTCAATGGACCTTGGTGTACCGGAGGGTATGTGCCACTGCCCCTGCAGGTGTCCCAGACAACCTTACAATCAACAGCCATCAGTCCACCAACACATCTGAGCTGCATTGTGTGCTTCAACACCAATATTCGTCCAAACTCATCCTCAGTGCTGTGACTAAGCCTGCATGTGCAACTCGCCTGGTGCAAGCTTTGCTATGTTGTGGCCCCCCTGTGCTGCTCAACTTGCCTGGAGTTCCTTGGAACACGTCAGCAGTTCTAGGATGTAGGTCTGCAATCCCGGTGCCTCTGCTTGTGCACACATGTGCATGTGGGCACCAACAAACGTGTCCAGAATTCTGACGTCCAATGGGCCATGTCTGCTGGCAAAGGTGCTCTGGAGGCTCATCCCCCTGCAGAAAGGGCATGCAACACATGATTAATGCTTTACAGTCATCTGTGTGTGTCTCTTCAGGCATCTCACCACTTGACCATGTCAGAGAGTTACATCAGAAATCACACCATCAGTCCGTCTTTCACATCCAAAGTGTGGAACACTATCTACTGCATGAATTGCAACAAGCACGTGTACAGTAAAGATAAGAAACATACTACACAATGCATAGCAATGAATGTACACATTAATCATGAAACACCCCATCTAGCAAAAGCTGAACAGTGGACAATAACACCAAAATCAACCCCACTAGGGGTGTAAACACAAGTCACACAGCACCAGACATTCCACAGATATGACAGTCCAAAGCCCTTGTGTAAAAGGTTGTGACACCAAACCATCCTTGCGAGCACATGGATAAGGAAGGCAGGAGTGGCATATGTGAGTCAAGGACCCCAAGCAGCAAACACATACACAAGACAAGCCTGAAGGGCCCAGCTGGAACAGACAGTGGATGCCTTCAAAAGCCGCAAAGCACCGCACCGTCACATGAAAGCACAATAGACAAGCAATTTTAAACTATATGAACTAATTACACTAACTATGGAAAACCTACATTACCTAATTAAACTAACTATCAAACAGAAACTTAACTAACTAAACTAAAAGAAAAATCAAAAATGGCCACATGCGACCCGGGGGGGAGGGGAGGCACCCAGGAGGGGGGAGGTACAGGGTGCTGCTCAACATCCACATGCGATGATGCTGAGCCAAAAAAAAAACCTCCATGGGCTCAACGCCTGCACAGCCCGACCTATGTGGGGGATAGATGGTCGTCCGAGTCTGGCTCATCCTGTAAAGGAGGACGTGGCACAGTAGCCTGGCCACGCCTAGCTGCAGCTTGCCCCTCGTCGGCAGCAAGTCTGCTGGACGGGTGAGCCTGGTTCTGTGTGGCGATGTGACGTAGGTCTGCATGCAGAACCTCACGTGATACACGTGCTTCCTCTTGCAAGGTAGCACGTGTAACACGGAGTTCCTCCTGCAAGGCCTGGCTGGACAACCGCTGCACCTCCCAGCAAGCCTGTAGCTCAGCTGAGATGGTACGCTCAAGCTGTGCAAACCTCTCCTCTGCCCGCTGCCTCTGGGACATCATAAGGACACCCAGAGTGGATTTGAGGGAAGCATACTCCTCCCTCAGGGCTTCCATGTGCGCCTCTGCGTGAGCAGCAATTGCTTGATGCAGAGACGACATTTCAGCCTGGCGTGCCCTGTCTGAGGCCGCCATTCCCAGCCTGAGCGAGCGGGCCGTGGACCGTGCCACCTGCTGCTGGAAAAGCACCTGCCTAGCAGGGGGGAGCACAGATCGGGCCACACGCTCCATGCTCTCAGCGATGTTCTCCATTGCTGCCCCCTGCCGTTCGGAATTGGCAGTCATGTCTTGCTCCCACTCAGTATACTGCGGTTGCGCGCGGCGACCACGTTGCCGGGCTTGACCCCTGGGGGACGCAAGGACCGGGGGTCCTCGCTGTGTTGGCACCGCCCGCGGCTGCACAACTACATGCCCCCGTCGACGTGATGTCCCAGGCACATCAGTGACTGGTGTGGAGGGTGACCCTGCATCCCGATCCACCACGGGTGGAGGAACCAAGACTGTCTGATCCCTCAGTACAGGTGTCGCGGACAGAGGAGTGTCCACATCAGAATCACTCACCCCTGACACATGGACTTGATGCTCATCCAACTCAACATGGGCGTCAGAGTCGTCATCAAGGCTGGACTCATAGGCAGCCAGAGACAAGATGGACTGTAGCACTTGGGGGTTTTCGTGGCCTACCACCCCACGACCCCCACTAGTGCCGGGTTGATGTAGTGGTAACAACCCTGTGTCTGGCATGACAACACCATCCTCTGCCTCCATTGCGTCATCACCTGAAAAATAGAGAGAAAAAAAGGTCACTACACATATCAGAAGCACACAACACACACACACACACTGACAGCAAACGCATCAGGCAGACATGTGACACACAACATATAACCTGGCATGCATGCTGGGTCAACTTTGAATTGCTTCTGTGATCAGACCTGTTGAAAGGTGGCAGTTTCCATGGAAGTGGGTCTATGCAGTGCAGAAAACTTGTACGCCACTCACTACCTACATGTACAAGGACTCCATGGTGTGTGCCAGGAAATGTGAAGGCAGTGCAATGTCAAATTCAGACATCACATGCATTCTGCATTCAATGTGTACCATATCTAGAAGCCAAGCACCCCTCCACCCCAGTACCAAAGCAGGGATGCCTAGCATGGTATCAAAAGGCTGACCATACACCTGTGTATTGACAGGCAGTGTTGACTGGCATCAACAGCTTAATGTGATTCAAGTGACAACACTGCAAATGATGCTGGGACAGTAAGCAGGACACATGATGAAAACTCTGGATGCCGCCCATGTGTGAAGAAGACACAACAACAGTTGGACAGAGTCATTGGCCATTGAACAGGCTGAGGCCTGTGAGCCACACAGATTGTCAGACCCTAAACATGTGTGCAACGCAGGACTGAGCCACAGTTGACATGGGAAGGCTGATGATATGCCAGGCAATGTATGTAACCAAGGACTTGTATTACAGTGATCATCCAGTCAAGGACACATAGGGGCATGCGTGCAATGCACATGGAGCATGAATGGGCACTCATGTCCCTGCGGGACATCTGACCTATGCACAGTACAAGTGAGATACCCTGCATCAAGTACTAAGGCTGTACCACACGGCATATGTCTGGCAGATTCTACGCTGGAAGTTAGCATCTACACAGGACGCATGAACAAGAAAGTACACATTGGCAAGATTGAAGTAGACCAATGCAAAGGTGGAACTGGGGTGCAGAGTGGCGGAGGAGGGGCAAGGGAGCATGCCTAAATGGAGTCCCTGCATGCAGGCAGGGGAGACATGCATCACGGAAGCAGTGCATTACTTACACATCAGAACCATGTACACGTCACATGTAGTGGCAATCATGCACAACACATCCCACAAGTGAAACACACACGTCATCAACAAACACACATCAACACTCACTGGACTGGGCATCAAAGTCCAGCATCTCTCCCACTCCTTCGACCAATTCAGGTGGTATGAACTCCGCAACGAGTGCCTCATGCGGAGTGAGCTCTTCCTCCTCTGGTGCAGGCCCACCGCCAGTCACTAGAGTCAAGTTGTAATTAGAGGCACGCTTAGCCTTAGTGCTGCGTTTGATGTCATTCCAACGCTTTTTGCACTCTTGCGCCGTGCGCACCTCATGGCCGAATGAACTGACATGTCCGCAACATGCTTCCAGTGGGTGTCACGTTGGGCAGCCGTAGTCTGACTATTGGCACCCACTAGCATTTCACGGCTGTGGCCCCGCACGTAGTCCACGAGGAAGTCTAGTTCCTGCTTGCAGAAAGGCTTCTTCCTCGACATGCAGGAGGTCTGTGCTGCAGGTGCAACCTTCCTCCTCTTGGACTGTGGCGCAGACCCTGGCTGGCTAATGCCGCCCTGACCAGTATGGCCAGTGGGTTCGGTGGATTGAGCCGAGGGAGTGGCAGGTGGAGGGACGACCAAAGGCCTGACTTGTGTCAGTGGCATCTGGGTGCCCTCTAATGGACCCTGCGCAGCAACATCAGCTGTGGCATCAGCTGTGGCAGGGTCATTGACCGCTGGTTGGCAGATTCACAACCGGGGTGTTGTTGGGTTCATCTGCCCCTGCACTTGCCAACACCCGGCTGTTCAGGGGCAGCAGATGACATGACTGCCCCAGGGACACATGTCTGGGTCTGAGCAGCCCGGCCTGCCCCTATAGTTTCCCTCCTGGCCTGTTGGAGATCTACCAAGGGCTCCTCGAATGCCAACGCAGCCTGCGCTGGCAGACCCTGAGCCTGGGTGGCGGTGTCCACAACTGCACCTGCAGCTACCACTACCCTTGGGCCTGTGGCAGTCAATGGAACGGACTGCCGGGTCACACGGGCGCCAGTGCCAGATGCAGAAGCTGCATCCCCCGGAACCACAGAGGGTAGTGGCATGACTGCACCGACACATGACACAACATTGTGCTCAAGTGGCGCACCCCTGCCTCTTCCCCCTCTGTGGCTGCCCTGGACACCCTGGTGTCCCCCTACTCTCTGGTCACCCATCAAGTCAGTCATGTCTGTCACTCTAGGTCCTATCTCGAAGCATTTCTGTTGAGGCCAGTTACACCTGTGAATGTGTTAGTCTAGCTATCTCTCTTCAGATGGTAATCTATCTGGGTATCCCAATACCTATAGAATTGCAATATTTGGCTGTGTTTCAAAGAGACTTCTGAATTCAAAAGAAGAACCACAAAATGACACTCCCATGTTGCAACTGGACTGTTGGACTGCGATCCTCCACAATGTTGGTCACCACATGCAAATGAAGCAGTACGCATGTTGAATTTCAAACCATGTCACAACTCTATGGTGCTCTGTTTCTCCTATCTTTTCAAACTGCTTCTCTATCGACTATCCTGTTCTCCTCACTAAATCTGGTAGGAAGAAGTTCAAAAAGGATATCCTGGTCTCCAACCCAGGCCTCCCTATTGCTGACACCTATACGAGTGCTTGCTCCAGACAAACCCTCACCGCCATCCTCTTTGTCATTACCTTGCCAGACCTATGGACTCTTCATATGGTCTCTGTGCTCTCTCCTTTCTCTTCTTCTCCTATTAATTGTGGCACCTGGTGTAGGCCCTCCTGGCCCCCTTCCACTCCTCAAAGGTCATCATTAATGTTTGCCTGAATGGCACTGCCTTGGTCCAAGGTGCTCAGGTCAACTTTCTCTTCTTTGATAGATGCTTCCTGCACCTTATCAATTTTGCTCTTGCTGTCCCTTTTCTCCCTTCTTCAGCTTCCTTGCCTCCCGCCTCTGTCTCCTCCTTGGCTACCTTGCCCTCTCATCCTTCCTCTTCTGCCCCCCTTTGGCTCCTTCTACACCTCTGCAGGGTTTACCTCTGATTTTTTGTACCCCTCCCCAGAAGTCTTTCAAGGTTGGAAACCTTCTCCATATTGCCACTCTCAACTCCCGCTAAGCTGTCAAACACTCCTCTGACATCTACCACCTTGATCTCAATGTCATCGGTCTCACCGAGACATGGTTCATGGCCAGCTCTGTCATGATCTTTGACACTCTCCTCCCTGATGGCTACAAAATCCTCTATGTGCCCCGATCCAATTGTTCCCCGGGGGAGTGTAGCCTTGATCTTCCCGGAGTGGATTCCTGCCTTTGTCAATGCTATGCAGGCCTACTCCTCTTTTGAATGCCTTGTCTACAGGCTCTCTCTCGCTCCTGACCACTCTCTTAGCGTGGCAACTATCTATCGGTCACCTGTTCAGATCACGTTCTTCCTCTCTGAGTGGGCAGATTTCTCCTCCTTCCTCCTGGCCTCGACCACTCAGCTCCTCCTTCTTGGAGACTTTAACATCCAGCTGGATGCTTCCTGCCCTCCTCTGGATTCTTTTGCAACCTCTGCGACTCAATCTCTCTATTCTCACCTATGGTCTGACTCACTCTGCAGGGCACACTCTGGATGTTCTGATCTCCTCAGACCTCACACTCTCTATTCCCCTCACCACTGCTCTCTCTTGGAGTGATCACTTTCTCCTTTCCTCCAATCTCTCCATCTCTCCCTATCTACCTCTCAGGCCAAGCCAACTCCAGCACTGCCCCCTACCTTCTTGGTCATCCGACACATGAAGTATGTGTCAGTTGAGGCTTTTGCCACCACTTTCTTTCCCCCTCCTCCTCCGGCTGACTCACATACTGACTCAGCCCATTCCATGCTCAACTCTTCTATCTGTGATAATCTTGATGTCCTTGCCCCTGTCATGAGGATCCGCTTAAAGCCCAAAGCCAAGTGCAACTCTTGGTATGACTCTGACCTTCTCACCATTAAACACAAGTGCAAGGTGGCTGAGAGGAAATGGCTAGCTTCTTGCATATCCTCTGACAAACTGGTCTGTCGCCTACTCCAAAGGCAATATGGGCTCTCTGTCCGCACTAAGAAGAGAACCCACATCCAAGCCTGCATCTCTTCAGCATCTAACAAAGCGGCTGAACTCTTTAAAATCTGCAAGGAGCTGGCCAATACTGCTGCAGTCTCTACCTCTCCGGTCCCCTTCCAGGCCCACTGCATGGCGCTGGCTTCTCATTGTATCTCTAAAACACAGAACATTCTATCAACCTTCTCGTCCTCTCCTCCTCCTCTCTCTACTCAGTCCTCTACCTATGGGTCCACCTCTCCTCCCTCTTCCTTTCCTCTGTTCTCCCCTGACAAGGTTTCGAGAGAAGTCTGATCTATGAAAGTCTCTTCAAAACAGGTTCTTCTGGGTTCTTCCAAAACCATCAAGGACCACATTGATTCGCTCGCACCTGCACTGGCTTACTTCAGAGCAGCCAGAAGCAGAGAAACTGCTCTCCTGTATATTTGTGAAGACTTGTTCTCTAACCTTGATTCTAATCTCCCCTCTGTCCTCATCTTACTCAATCTCTCTTCTGCCTTTGCCGCGGTCAACCATGCCATCCTGCTCAATCGTCTCCGTGATAAACTGGGTATCACCGATCAGGACCTGGCCTGGCTGACCTCGTTCCGCTCTGATCGACACTCCCAGGTCCAACTTGCGTCCTTCCATTCCTCTATCTCACTCTCGACTTGTGGTCACTCTCTACCTGTGGTGTTCCCCAGGGGTGTATCCCCTCTCCCTGGCTGTTCAACCAATACCTGAAAGCTCTCGCCCACCGCATTGCCATTAAGACATAGAGTCTACTCATTGGCACACCTGCACCCCCCTTTCCTGTCACTCTCTGGCTGGCCTCCCTTGCCCCTCTTCCGGCTCCGACCTCTGAGGCTAAGAACCTCAGGATCATCTTCAACTCCACACTCTCCTTTTCTCCTCACATCTCTGACATCTCTAAGAAGTCAAACTACCAGCTGCACCTCCTCAGAGGTATTCTTCCTTTCATTTCCGTCCCCAGAAGCTCACTGTCTCTAGAGCTCTGGTTCTCTCTAGGCTGGACTTCTGCAAAAGCCTATTTCTAAATATGCCTGCTTCTACTCTCTGCCCTCTGTAACTCATCCAGAACAGGACCGCAAGATTTGTCCTTCGCCTCAAGCCCATGGATTGTATCTCTACAGCACTGAAATCTCTACATTGGCTCCCATTGGCTGCAAGGATTAAGTACAAGACCATATGAATTGTTCACACTGCCTTCTGGGGCCTGGATCCTCAATACCTCCAACTCTCTCTTCGTGAATACCTTCCTACTCGAGCTTTTAGCACCTCCACCTCCAACTGCCTCAAGGTCAGTCGCTTCTCCAAGCAACGAGTTGGTGGTAGATCTCTTTCTTCGGCTGGGGCCTCTCTCTGGAACAGCCTCCCCGCCTCTCTGAAACTTGAGGAGAACCATCTCTGGTACAGAAAGCACCTCAAGATATTCCTCTTTGCATCTGCCTTCTCTCTTCCTATCCCCTACTGTTTTCCTGTCTGATACTGCACTGGTCACCTGGCTTCCCTTTGCTTTCGGGGCCCAGGTCCCTGCCCGCCCAGTTGCACACCCGGCAATCCTTGCACTTGAGTCTGTATCTGTAACATCTCTAACCCTACAGTCCCTTTACCTGCAATTTTTAACACCTGCTGTCTTCACTTACCCTTGCACCTGCTACCCGCACTTCTTGTTATTGTTTTGATCCCATGTACAGCACTGCCCCCTCCCCTTTCCCCCGGCACTTCCCCCTCACCGCTCCCCTGCACTTGAGCAATCTCAATGTCACTTGGCCTAGTAAGATCATTGCCTCAGTCCTCCCTCTGTTCTCCCTTCCTTGCCTCGTCACGCCTTGAAACACGTGTGTATAGACACATTACAAATGCCATATCATATATTATCATATCATATACAATCATAGGTGGAATAACATAGTGAGGGAAGCAGAGAAAAAGGGAACGTGGAGCTAAGAGGGAAGAGCGAGGGTGCACTATAAAAATATAAAAGCAACAAGGGGGAAGAGATTGTGAGGATCAGATCACAGAGTCTCAGGTAGGGTGGGGAGTGCAGCTTGTGTGGACATAGGTATCAGGGAGAAGCAGTTCCTTGAAGACAAAATGATGCAGGTAATTCTGCCTCTGAAAGATGAGAATGCAGATTAGAAAGCATTGCGCTCACATGTACCCTGCTGTCCCCTTCTTCTGACATATGCAGCCCCTGCTTTTTAGTGGCAAAGGACAGGTTTCAAAGTCACATGAACCTTCTTGACAGCTGCTGGGACAGCTGCTGGGACACCATGTCACTGTAGGTCGAGTGTGCAATTTAATTCAGCATCTCTGATCATTCCTGACCCTCTTTATTTCGGCTATAGAATAAGCTTAATCTAACTTTGGCCAGGTAACTGACACACAATGATCAATTATTAAATCCACAAAACAATGGCATTATATAAAAGTCAACTCTGTGACGCCAGGTAAGCTATGGGAAGGCTGTGTTGATGGACTGATAGCTTGTTCTTCTCTGCTTCGGCCCAGGCATGATGCTGTCTCTTTTGATTCTCTGGAAGGATGGTTAACACCTCCTCTGGGGCACAATAGCTTTAACTGAAGATCTCCTGGGATGCACCTTTTCCTCGGAAATGCCTGGTTTTGTCTTTATGTGCAAAGCAGTTCCATTTATACAGAAGTGCAAATCTTGGGCGAGTAATTTGTGTACATAAGGTAGGCTCGATGTCTTTCCGGGTGAGTGGCACTTGTGTCAAGTAACCTGATCCCACTCTCAAAAGAGTAAGACAAGGATTAGCTTATGAGGGAGTCTGTGGCACTCTTTTTCAAAAGAGGCATCACAAGAAAGGAATCCTAACACCAGGGTCTAGCTTAACAAAGGGCACTTGAAGCTGCAGGTGTAGCAAGAAGGCGGGGTAAGAGTAGCTGGAAAGGGCAAATGGAAATTGAGGAAGGTTTAACCATATTGCTGTTTCTGTGGGGCTCTCTTTGTTATCTGTTCTCTGCATAACAAAAGCGCTCTGGGAATGATGCAAGAAGGCAAATGTCACTTATCACGTGAAAGGGATTGGACCCCTTAAAGAAGGTTTTACAGTTATCCAATCCCCTATGACCTTTTACATTTAGAATGGTTTGGGGTATCCTACTCCTTCGTGGATTCATTTTGGACTTTCTCCAAGAAAATAATTATACTTTGGACCTCTTGGACGTGCAATTCATTCCACAGCCCCATGCCATTGTTGAAACAGTTGTTTCCAAAGCAGAAGAAGCTCTGTTTCCTAACAATCCCCAGGAAAAATTGGGGGTGACAGTTGTTTGGAAAAAGGCCTCCCAATCTTCTAGCTGCACTGGAACCAGGCTCCTCATGGAGTTGAAGGACTTCTGCAAGTGCAGCCATGCTCCTTGGACTGAAAATGAGGAGTACCAAGAACTCACCTTGTACAAGATCCCCAGGAGTGGGACTCACAGCGCTCAGATGCCAAAGTTGCTGGGCTCCTATTTCTGCTGCTCAAACAAATTAGACCATCTTCAAAGACTTCAAAGGACCCATGATGCTGCCTTGGATTGGAACTTTGAACCACTGCTTGAATCCATTGAATGGGTTCACTGCTGCCTCACACCAGCAACTCTCAGCATTATTTCTGCCCATAGAACAGCTTGCTATTGAAAAAGCCTTTCAACCACGTCATCTCTGAAAAATGCATCAAACCACCAAGACCTTCTCAAAGACCCAATCCAGGCCTTGACAGAAACTGCTGGAAGTATAATGTAACTCACTGATTTGACCCAGTGATACCCATTGTCTCAAACTAGCTCGACCGTGCAATTGAAGGTTGTGGATTCTTCAAACTCCACTACTAAGGCACTGCTTCTTATTTGAGTGTGACTAACCACACTCGAACCTGGTTAGATAAACAAAAAGAGCACTCAGACGCTCAGCGTGGCACTGATGAACCTCCAAAGAACCCATTAAGGTACTGCTGAGAGATTCAGAATCATGTGTCAATTTGTGGGATGATAGCCAAACTGTTGCACATTTTTCAAAGACATGTCTTTTTTCAAGAGACATTGTTGCAGCTTCTTACCTATTCATCCCTAGTCCATACTTGTTCTGCATATGCCGTGTTTTCTACACAGGGGTGTTTTTCTTTCTAGATAGTTAATTCCAAATTGTGTTTTAAACTAATAAATATGTATGATATGATATGATATAATATATGATGTGGCATTTATAATGTGCCTATCCACAAGTAGTGTTTGTCATGCAAACCTAAAAAGCCCACTGTTTATAGAAAATCAAATCAATGACTGGAGTATTCTTTTGATGTCCATATTCATGTGTCCCTGAGAGTTGACATCCTCTTGGGGAGGTTGCTTCCCATGAATGTGTCTAAAAAAGGACCTCGATTTGACATTCTCTTAATTTGGCATTTTTGTACAATTGCTGTTTGGAAAATGTTAGCAAATTCCACAGCTCTTATGAGTATTGCCTGCCCAGATCCAATGTTTCCACAAGAGGTGAAGGAGGTATATCACTTGGCTGTGCCTTGTTCACCTTTATGATTGGGATCACTTTGGTTTGTAGACATGTGGATGCTGAAGAAATGGTTTAGCCACTACTCATCAATGTACTCCTGCAGAGCCATTTAGTCACACATTTGGGATTTGAGACAGACTGTGACTACAGCTTAGACTTTCAGAATGAAAGCTTGTGCAGTTAATGTTCCAAACACTGCAAGACATTTTTCTATAATGGAGTTTGACATGAGCGCTACAGCTTGAATGTAGACAAACTGCGTGAGCTATGTAAAGAGAGTTAACTCTCTCATGGCAGTAAGTGTAAGGAAGCTTAACTGCTAATGAACCTCCAGGCTTTTGTGGAAGACACAGGGGTTCAATAATCCCAGGGGTCAATCAATCTGGTTTTCCTAGCTCAGGATCCCCTTTCTCTGATGGGCATAGAAGTTATGGAGGACAGCAATGAAGAAGGCAGTTCTCATCACAGCCCCACGATGGCAGGCATGTTTAGCCTCTCACAGATCCCAGATGTATGTTTGGTCCCAGGGTTCCCTTAGGTCCTATGCCTCTACCTAGCTCCAAGGTGATCATTTTAGCCAGGACTGACTGAGAGGCAGATCTGCCTTTTATTTGACCACATTTAAAAGTTAATTCTGTACACTTTGTAGCAAGCACCCAGGTGCCTGGATTGCTGCCCCCAGATGTATCTACTGGTTCCATTCCCTTATGGCTATGTTCTCACAGGAACTGCCACTTTGTAACATTTCTCCAGCACATTGCTGTAGCTGAATGCTCGAGAAATTCATGGTTACCCAGGACATGAGGCCTGTGGCTACGAAAAGGGAATGTTTTTACCTACCTGAGGCCTATACTACAAAATAGCTGTTATTTTGTTTGCATTGAGCTACACTACTTTTTCTACATACTACTCCTTCCTCTTATCCCTATCCCCAGTGTGCCCATTTGCCCCATGCCCAACTTCGTTCCCCCAATCCTACGCTTCCCTACAGACTTCTCCGGCTGCACCTTCACATATAGTGCATATGTTACACAGTGCAGCTGTCAATGATTTCCTCAGCCCTAGGAGTGCCCCTTCCCCACTGCATCCCCCATCAGTCACAAAATTGTTGAGTGTGCCCCCTTGATTGTGTTGAATTTGTACCTTTATTGCAGCACCAAGAACAGCAAGTAGGTTTTATTGACTGCTCCTCTGGCCTAGCAGTGGGACCTAGAGAGTTTTTAGGTCACTTAAGTATGAGGACTGAGTGGGTGGTTTAACCACTCATCAATATGGAGCAGAAGGTAGTTTGTCACAGTCGCACAGCATCCCTTCTACATATTCTGTGACTATGAGGTACAGCCCACTGATGCTCTCAATCGTGAGCTTGTCATTCCTGGTGTAGCTGGCAACATTTGGCATGATGATGTTTTTCCTGCAAAGTACATTCTTGTTCCAGGTGTTGCAAGAAGCACTACAGAAATTACCCTTGCACATTGTCACAGTGCATCTTCCTTGTGATGTTTGCTGGGAGATATCCTACCCAACTCATGTGGGTAAACAATTACCACTTTCACCTTGAACTGATAATCAAGGAGGGCAGCCAGCGGGTACTCAATGTTATCATTAAATGCAACGGCATGTGAATTATTTTATACATTTAAAAACAGGTCCATTACCAGCTGTGCCATATTGTAAACTCAGGTTCAGCCAAAGCAGATATTGCATAGGGCAATAATTACTGAGTGATTCATTGTGATGGCTTAGCTGTTGGTGGCCCCCTTAAAATTGTGTAGCATGGAAAAGACATTAGCCATCAGCTGTCACTGACACAGTGACAAAAATTACCTATCAAAAGCTCTTCTGTGAATGTTGCAGTAATTAGTGATCATGCTGTGCTTCCCGCATAGGTTGTCCAACTTGTACAAGCAGAGTTCCAGCAGGTATAAACTGAGGAGTTCAGGTTGTACAGTAGCAACATGTGATGAACCTACATCTGGCATTGTCTGTCATGCTGAAATGTGAGCTGATCATCTTGTGAAAGAGCTACCATTTCTTTCACAGATTCAACATTTTGGAAAATCGGTAATATGCAATGTTTTGTTAATTACCAATGACATGTATTCATTGTCTGCTGCACTGAAGCTCGAATGCTCACATTTTGAGGCCTTACCACTGTGTTTCTATCTTCCTCATCTCTTCCGAGGTGCCAAATCTACTGCTATCCCCTAGCATTAATGCAGGACACCTCTTAGTGTGCCCTAATTTTAAAAACACTGCAATTCCGTATTACCAGTAGGCCAAGCTTTGCCCTGGTGCAAAAATGTAGTGAAAATGCATCTTTTTTGTAATATGCCAAACTGCACTTGCCAAGGTGCAATGGTTTTTTACTGTGTCCCAGTGTTTTTAAAAATAGGGCAAACTTTGGCTTAGTGATAATACCATGCAAACTTTGCACTTGCACCGGTGCACATTTTCTGTAATCTGGCCCTTGGATGTTAGAGGAATGAAAGTCCACCCAGGGTGTGGTGACAGTCATGTGGTCACTGCACAGGCCATTGGTCCACATATCCAAGATCTGTTATCCCATGTACTGATGTAGTCTGCCTTGTGACATATTCCTGGTACTTCCCAGCAGTGATCAACTACCAGACTGGGTTTCCATCAAAGAGTGGGGTTAGGTGTCTATTGCCAAATTTATAGCCAGGTTTGCATCACGATTAGGCTGTCATGTGAATTTTGGTGAGCTTCTACAATGACGCATCCTCATTATTTTCAGGGGTAATTGTGGAGATGGTTTGTGGTGTGCTGCTTGTCTGATAATGATATGCGGAAGGATGTCATGCCTTCTTCCCTCTCTGTGTATGGTGCAGTAGCATATTGTACATCATAGATGTAGTGTCCAAGTTGGTGTTCCCTTTCCCTAGAGCACTGCTTCTGGAAGAGCATGCAATTGGGCAGATTCTGTTGCTTGTTATTCTTTGTGAAGAACATCCAAGCTTCAGCCTTTTTTTAATTGGTTTACAACACCCATGGCAAGCTCGTATGATTACAATGGTGCTGGTTGGGGCTTTCTGGAATTAACAACATTGGGTGATATCCATTCTGATCGGTTATAGGAAAGCTGTTTAATGAAGAGGCAGTAAATGAGTCGGGATGTTCTTGTATTACTATTACAGCCTCTACATCTGTTGCCACTTTTGCCTAATTTCCATTCCTATGGCTGCTTTTCTGCACCTCATGTTTTCTGCCTGAAACATGTTGGATATCAATCTTTGTCTTTATCATTATACATGCCATCATCATCATTATCAGTTGATGTGGGTGCATGTTATTTCCTACTCCCTCCAACTGTTTAGCCTTACTATGTGTTGCTCTAGCATGAATTTAGATAGATACCATTTGTACCACTCCACTATGGTTCCTGATTTGACAGATGGAACTGAAATTGCAAACACTTATGTTTGTCTAGGTGGTGTCTGCATGCAATACGCTTAGATGTGCTTGTATTGTAGCATGTCATTTATTATGACTTGGAAATGATGGTACGGAATGTAAGTTGGATGAAACATTACATTGACCATGGGCAATTCGTGCATGCACAGTTACTGGTGTATCACATACCTTTATGAATCTCGGATAGGTCCTACATCAAATTTGCTTGAGTGTTACTCTCCCACAATTTGCACTCAGGGAGTCCATGCTCCTTCTACTCCTCCTCTCATGTGGCTTCCAAACACTTAAAGAAACCAGTATTGCCATGAGTATCACCTACCTTCCCAAATATCTGTGGGTTCCCCAGCCTTAAATCATGTGAGTGCGACGTTCCCACTGGCTGCTCTCATAACTACAAGGTCCTCCTGCTACTCCTTCATGTATCATCCAATCACTTCAAGTGATGGACATTGACTGTTGTTCATCATACCTCCCTTAATCTCTGCTGCTTACACCCAGCAAAATTAGGCAAGCATGGTACACCTTAACGCTCCCTTCAGGGGCTCCTCCTGTTCTTTCTCACAAGTGTCACCCAATGTCAAATGTATAATCTACCCACTTCAAGAGATGGACACTGACCAGTGTATCACCCGCCTCTATGAACCTTTGTTGCTCCCTCCTATGAACATCACATAATTATGATTCACAAGAAGCCCTTGTGGGTTTACATATTGTCTTGCTCCGCCTCCCAGTTGTGACCTGATGGCACGTGTATTCTGCACTTACTTCAAAAAATGGGCAAATGACATTTGAAACAAACTGATACGCGTGTATTCTAGGTTACAAAACAACAACATGAAAATGAATTAGTAACAGGTATGTGTAACTCCTTTTCCACTCTCTTCCTACCCGAGAACTACACCAACCATACATGACCCCTATTCTGCCTCCTAAACAGCGATTACACTTGTTCAGCTGGATTATTCGTCCAGGTAGATAAAGTAAGAATTCCATGGCAACCAACAAAACAGTATTAACTGATTTATTCCAAAGAGAAGACTGTTCAATCATAATTGTGTAACAAAATGGTGTCCAATATACCTACAAGGACTTGGTTGTATTGTTACAAGGGAACAGTATTCAGCACTGCAAAGCTACTGGGGCAGAGGCCTTGGCGTGGTTAAATCTGGTATTGCCTCAAAATATCATATAAAAAATTCACTTTTCCTGCACATTCGGCATAGTTGAAAACGACGATTCCCAAAATGCTGAACTAGGTGAGCAGGAGTTGTGGGGGGTGTCCTCTGTTCCCCTAGTTCAGCATTATGGGCTGCAGGGGTTACAGTGGTGTTGTTGCATACATTTAATGTAAAGCTGGGGACAAATGCAAAGATTCCCAAAAGCTCGAGCTTCAAAATGCAAGCAAGTCAGCTTCACAGTTTGCAACTCAAGCTTTTTGGAATGGGTTGTATTAACGTTGATTCATTGAATTTGGCGTGAAATATATTTTAGAGATTATGTGAGCTCATTTAAATACACCTTAAAATCTTCTCCCAGGAGCTGCAGAGTGCTATTAGCATCTGAAATTGTACATGCAGGTGTGAGAGTTACATGCATTCTCCTCCAGTGACAATTTTGTGCGCAGTCAGATTGTGATCTCTGCCAGGGGAACTGTGCAGTGCAAACAAGGTGAGAGGCAGACATTACAGCCAGTTGTTGCCAAGTGTGTCTGACAACCCCCTTCTTTTCCAGTGGGCCAATACAGAGTGCACTGTGGAGGTGACATAGGCACAATCTGAGAATATGTTCACTGCATGTTCTTCTGATATGTCTATGGCCATTATGAGAGCTGTTAACTCAGCCAGCTGTGTTGAAGACTGCAGTGGCAACCGCATCTGAGCCCACATCTTAAAGTCTCCATCCTGATGACAAACCACCACCGCACCCCAATGTCAACAACCCGTGTTCAAATCGATCATTGATGAATCGTCAATGAAAAGCAGTTCTCCTCCTTCCTCTACCTTAGGGTTGCCCCCGAGCTTATTCTTGTCTGAGGTACAATTGTACACATACTCCCCTACCTCGGACATGCTGTGCTATAAATATTGCTGAATTAACAACCCGACACCTCACTACCTCAATTGATGGATTGGACAATATCACCTCGTACACTGACACTCTCTGAGTTGTCAGTGTGGATTTTGATGTTTCCACTATTGTGAAAAGATAGTGCTCCACATAAAGGTTGACTGCACAACCGATAGTTATTGTTGCTGATTTCTCAATGGAAAGGGACGAGTTTGGGCGAGTGCCTGTTCACATATTACATATGGTAGTGCAAGTGGACTTGCATTATTGGGTCTAGGAGACCACTTTAGTAGGGCAGGAGCCGGTGTCCTTGTGGGCTCTTTTTGGAGTGAACAACTGTCATCACTGCACCATCAGAATTGAGAACAAATATAATTTGTTTCTTGTAATCTGGGGTTGCTAGAACTGGTGTGTGAGCTAACGCTTCCATGAGTTCTGCAAATTATTCAATCATTTCAGGTGTCCACACTTTGGGGCCTTTTAATTTCTGGGTCTCTTTTACCCCTGATGAAAATCTAGAAGAGTCAAAGACCCAGGCCCTGCAATAGTTGCACAGGTTTAAGAACTGCTGCATCTGCTTGACCGTCCATTGCTGTGGTGGGCAGTGCATAGGCATTGCTAGGGGGGGATAAAGGGGAAATAGCTCCTGGTCTTTTGGCTGTAGCCCCCGATAGAATATCAGGAGCTACAACCAAAAGGCTAGCTAGCCCCCAGTCCCAACAGTTCCGACATCAGCGTAGCCCCGGGTCTTTTCCAGACCTAGCAACACCAATGGTGCAGGGAATGGCTTCTACCTTCTCTGGGGTGATCCTCTTACAGTCTGCTGATATTATCTGTCCTAGGTACACTACTTCTTTTGGACTGTACTTTAATTTCTCCTTATATACCTTGTACCTCTTTTCTGACAGCAGTGCCAACAGTGTCACTGAGTCCTTCCTGCACTGGTCCGCCATTGGGCCCCACACCAGGAGGTAATTCACATACTGGGCGACTATGCTGAACATCTTCTAGTTACTTAAGTCCATTTGGATCACCCTGTAGAACACACTGTGTGAGTCACAATACCCTTGTGGTAAATGAGTGTGCTAGAACCTGGTACTGTGGTACATGAACACAGTGATATACTGTGAATCTGGGTATCAATAACTGTGAAGCATGTCGTTTCTGTGGGGATGTTACACAATACTGTGGCTGGATTTGGAACGGGTGGAAACTCTGCTTCCACTACATTGTTCAAAGGGTGGAGATCTAGAATGAACCTCCAAGCACCGCCTTTCAATTTCTTAACAGGGTAAATGGCTGTGTTACATGGGAATTTTGAAATTTATATTATGCCCTGTAGCCATAATGCGAGAAGTGTATCATATATGCCCTTGCCTGCTTCTTGTGATAGTCGTTATTGTTTAACCCAGGCACAAATGCCCCTTCCTTTAATTGTATACAGATCACCCCTGCTTCCTTCAACAACCCTACGTCATGGGGCCCACTGGTCCACAGTTCTTCTGATACCTTCTTAAAATCACCACGCAAGTGTGCTGATAACGTGCCGACTATCTTCTTTCCATGTGGGACCTGTCTCTCTAAATTTACCCCGCAAGTGTGCTGATAATGTGCTGACTATCTTCTTTCCATGGGGGACCTGTCTCTATTCCATATTTACCTGACATTGGATGCATATCTGAAAGACCATCTCCCCCTCCTCTCTGTCCACTGAGAACAGTTGCTCATCTGTCAAGTCTGTTAATTTTAATGTCAGGTCAATGCATAGGACCGTGCACCACTCTGTACCCTCTTCATCTCTTTCATATAAAATGACCACGTCCTTCCTTGTGAGTGCTGCTTCTAAATGTATTGTGAGTTTTGCCCCTGGTTCTATTTCTTTTTCTACAGCTGGTCTGAACAAAAACTTAGTGGACAATAAGAATACGTTGTCTTTCATTCTGGGTACCCATCCTAGCAATACTTGTACCCCGTAAAGGAATAATTTGGGGTGGTGTGGTAGCCTGTGTAAAGTGCTGTTTGTGCAAAATGTTTGTATAATTGCTGCAACTCGCTCAAAGTAGATGTTGGGTGTCGAGCATATTATGCCCCTCCCCGAAAATGAAATGGTCATCATTCATTTACTTATTTTGTCTCTTCCTAATATGTCGATGGGTGTGTCTTTCAAATAAGACACGGGCACTACTATTTGCTGTGTGCCTATTGTGAGTGGTAAGTCTTCTGTGATAGGAACTATTACAACAGCCCCAGAAAATCTCTGTGTGCCCATTACATTTTCTGACAAGGTAAAACACCCTGCTTAATGCAGGATTTATTGGCCCCTGTGTGGAGAAACCCCTCTGTCCAATTATCACTGATTCTTCGGATTTCTCTTCAGGGTCTTCTGTTACCAAAAGGATTTGGCACACGTGTCCTCGGTGGGCTGGCCTGTTGGGCATTTGGACCTTGTCCTGGAAATGGGAATGGGTTACCACACTCTACGGCCACTCCCGTATAGTGTGATACTGCATTCTGTGCAAAGAGTGTGCTGCCCTCTTGTGCATATATTTGCACTTGAGCATGTAAGGTATTCTGTGATACTATGACTTGCTGCTGAGTGTTCGTCTGTGGTGTCTGGGAAACCCCTAGACCTGCAAGTTGGATTGTCTCTGTCAAATGCACCTGCACCTGCTGTGAAGGCATCTGTGCTTGCAGTGGCTGCGTCTGCAGTTGTATGAGGTGCATTTGTGGTGACATGGGTTGCATCTGTGGCTGCATGGGTGAAACATATAACTGGGGCCCCATCTTGGCTGTACGGCTGCTACTGTCCATGTGGGCACAAGCGTGAAAAGTGTCTGCTTTGCCCACACACAAAACATAGTCCTCCAAATTTGGGTCCTGCGCTTCCATATCCATACCCCCTTCCTCTCTGTGAGTATCCTCTGCCCTGGTGATAATATCCTGTGTGCGGGTAATACCCCCTTGTAATAATACCGTTGTTGCTGAAATACCCTCTGTTTGGGATACCTTCCCTGCTGCTGGAAACCTCCTTGTTGGGGATATACTCCTTCTTGTAGCATGCCCCCATGCAGAAAATTCCTGTTGTTTGGCGGGGATACTTCAAGCTGCCCTCGAACAATGTTTGTAACAACAGCCCTTCCATGGACATGTTTGTTAATTTCTTTTGCACCAGTTTCGCCTCTGCTTTTACTGAATTATCTACCAGGTATTTGTCTCTTTCTTGTTTCCTTTTACAAAAATGTATGATGTGGGTCTTTATCTCTGGCCACCCTTTCACCTCAAAATCAATGACCTCCTCTAGGGATGCTTGCACATCAGTGGGGAGACTCCTGAGCAATATGTGATAACATGTTAGTATGTTTACGTCCCATGAGTGTCACATTTCTAATTTCCACATCTCCTGTCTGTTGTATGTATTCTGCTGGGTCTTCATCTGGTTTCATTTTGCATGCCAAAATGGCCTGCATGTCTGATGTGTATGGGTAGCTAGTCTTTAATACTTTCCACACATGTGCATGGCATTTATTTAATGGTGTGTCATCATGAATTTTACTACTCAATTTAACTCCATTGTGCACTGCCTGTTCCCAATAAGGCTGCAAATAGCCGATTCATATCGCCGATATCCAGAGTAAACCTTGCTGTCTCTATCTTAAGAGTGTGTACCCATTTGCCTGCTCTTGCCATGAGGGGTGGCACGCTATAAATCAAATTGTCGCTGTTCATGTTCTGGCATGGTGTATACTGCACTCAAACCCTTCTGTAACATAGGGAGCTGGGTGTTTGGCGTTCAGGTGGTCCCACTCATTGCAGAGCTTTCTACTGCCGGTCCTATTTCTGCAGGTCTGGGACCAGTCCCTGTCCAACTCCCAATCTTTCTCTTTTCCCTTCTCCTTTTCTCTTTCACTCTCTCTCCTCCTTCTTCTCTCCCATTCCTTTCACTTTTCTCTGTCCTTGTTTGATTCCTCTTCACTCCACCTCCTCACTTTCTTACCCCCTGCTCCTCTGTCTTCGTTGGTATCTGTGGGGTCCACTTCAGACCCCACAGAGACCTCCTGCTCCTTCTTTGGTGTATTTTGATCTAATTTTAACATGATTTTTCTGGAAGTCAAGACACCTGGAGTACCTGCTGTCCCTCATCCCTCCTCCTTTTTTCAGACTGCCTTCTCTATCTCATCCGCTGCTGCCTTAAACACAGTCTCTAACTGCTGCTGCACACGTTTTCTATTTACTTTATTTGTTTTGTTTGATATTTATATGGTGACCTATACACAGGTGTTTCCAGGTGCCACAAGACAAGATAGGGGGGATAAACATGGAAAATCATTAAAAAAAACAAAGAATGGTTATATTGGCCTTGTGACAATCCTACCGTCCAAGTGCATGACAAGGTTATAAGTGTAGAGGGGTGTGGGGTAGAGGGAGAAGTGCAGGAGTGGGATACCCCCACAGGGGCAAGTGCTGGTGGGGCCAAGGCAGCAAGTGCCAGGGGGAAAAAGGGAGGGGAGGATGAGTGCAGTTGACAGGGAAGACTAAGTTGGGAAAGTCTCAGAAAGGGAGCCCGAGGGCAAGTGCTGGCACAGGATGCTAGGAGGAACTTGTGGGGTTGGTCTCTCCCCTGTTTGACTCTGAAGGGACCAGGCCCCAGTTGCAGCAGCAGATGGAGAGTTTAGCATGGGAGGGGAAGAGGGAAGGACGAGGAGAAAAGGAAGGTCTTGAGTAGTTTCTGGAATTTAAGAAGTTCCAGCTCAAGTCTGAGGGGGAGGGAGGCTGTTGCAGAGTGAGGCACCAGCTGAGGAAAGGGAACTACCTCTCACTCTCGGCTTGCAGAAACGTTTGACCTGCAAAGAGTTGGAGCCAGAAGACCAAAATAGTCTGGCTGGGAGGTATTATGGGAGAGGAAGCTGGATGTAGAGAGGCCCCAGGCCCCAGACAGCCTTGTGAATGATGCAAAGGGTCTTGAATTTGATCCTTCCAGTTACCGGGAGTCAGTGGAGAGATTTTAGGGCAGAAGATATGTGGTCCCTGGGCTTCAGCCCAAGGATAAGTCTTGCCGTCCTATTCTGGATTTGTTGGAGGGGGCGAAGGGTGGAAAGATGCAGGTTAGGGAATATGCTATTGCAGTAGTTAAGCTTGGAGAGTAGCAGGGCTCTGGAGACATTAAGCTTCTGGGGGAAGTTGAGGAAAGGTAGAATGCCCCTGAGGAGATGACACTGAAAATTGGACTTCTTGGCAAGCTCTGTGATGTGTGGATAGAAAGAGAGAGAGGAGTCAAAGATGATCCCAAGGATTTGTGCCTCACAAGTGGGTGAAGGAAGGGATCCAAGGAGTCTGGCCAGAGAGTGGGGGGGGCAAGGAGCAGTCATCCCAACGTGAAGGATCTCTGTCTTACTGACATTAAAGCAGAGATCACCATGTCTCTGTCAGCTAAGTACAGCTTGTTACTTGCTGATGTTCTCTCAGAAGTAGTTGTTCTAGCCCCTGGTTTTCCTTCCCTATTTCTGTCTTACCCCTACTTGTGGACATCTTCCGTGGTTGTGTGTACCCCACTGCAGGCTTCAGTATAGGGTTCAGGCCATTGGGAGGCGGCGGTGCAGTGGGTTGCACCGCTGTCTCACTATTTTACCCCACCTCTTTGGTGGGTTCCTTATTTTTCTCCTCATACACCTTACATGGGCCTAAAATGTTCTATCTGATCTTCAATTTGGTGCCTTTATATGTCACCAATAAATATGAAAACATGTGTTCAATTGTGTCACTATTGAATGTTCCTTCTCCTTGCCATTCTCCAAAACACCGCCCTGCTGTCTCCTGCACCCATTGTAAATGGTACTTCAATATTTTATCTCCATATTGGGGCAATTTAAATGTAATACAAAGATGATCCAGCAGTGTGTCTATAATCCCAATCAACCCCATTCCCCCCGTTTATCCACTTCGACTCATTTACCACAGCCGAGAGTGCTTCCCTCTCTACCTCATGCAATTTAGCGTCACTCCCAATGTACAAGTCTCCACATTATTAACAAAAAATAAACCATTACACCCACCCTGATATAATCAATCAGCATTCACTCCTCACAACCACACACTACACATCCCAATTACCACATACCCACTCCATCTCTCTCCACCTGCAGACCTTCAACTCAACCATAATCACACACAAAGAACCCCCTGGCCCACCTCATTTCTTTTTTACCAAAACTCATTGGCCCTCTGTAAAGGCCCATACAAATCTATTACAAACTAATATATATTACTCTACAACTACCTAGTCCATTCTACTCGGGACACCAAACTACGTATACAATCACTAAGCACTACTATTTACAGTGACACTCTTGTGCCAGACCTTCAACCTTGGCCACCACAATATACCACAAAATGTCTAATCTACTGTGCACACACCTCAACAATAACCAGTGCTGACCTCAATAATCTTGTATCTCAAACCCCATAATACAAATAAACAATGATGCAACTATACAGTCGCATGTAGTATGCACCATTCCATCTACTGGAAGTCTGCCACAATCTACGCAATCATCTATTCTAGTTTAGATGTGCCCACCACACACGCTCTCCGTAATGGAGGGATGGAACTAATATCTCTGACTACTATGGCCGATCTTTCTCCCCCCTGTACGATGCCTCCTATACACCATAAAACAGGTGTACAATGTGCGCCCATGCATGGTGCTGCTCATTCATGCAAGGGTACATTCATATGCTCTAAAGATTCTCCAGTCCTATCGATGCAGAGTCTTCCCACCACAGCCTGCAACACCCTTCGAGCCCGGACGGCGCTCAGAACGAGGCAGCCCTTTGCAAACTCGGCATCTACAAGACCTCTTCATGAGTGCTCTTCAAACTGGTCTTAGCCCACTCATCCCGAGTCACCAGATGTGTGGCAAGAATACCCTTAACTCAAAGAGGGAACTGAAGTTCTTGCTGGGTCTCCACAATGTACCAGTGGACCGCCATCAAAAGTAATCCCAAGAAAGAAAAAGTACACCAAAAAAAGGAGCGTACATCATTGAAGAAGTAACGCCACTTTAGTAGTGCCAAACGGCTGGGAGACACAGTCCAGACAGCCCGGTGGAACTGAACTGAATGAAATAAGCTCTCAACGCCACTCACTGCAGCTGGACTCTTTATACACAAATTACAAAATGACCATACAATATCTGAGTACATTTTTGTTAGGGCTGGTCCCAGGAGCTGATTGGTTAAACTACATCAGACCCTTATAGTAAGCTATAATGTACTTGGCGCATATTGGATAAAACATTTCTTGGAACAAAATCACATTGACAGCCCGAGTGATGTCACAACCCTTCCCCCTTCCCACAAAGCCCTGCACTTACGTTATTGTGCTGATCGGTCAAAGAAAGATGTGTTTGCCATTGGTTGCACTGCCCAATATACAAATGAATAACTTGCTGAATACTGATTGGGCGTGGCATCTTGAGATGGCTGGGGTGAGCCATTCTCATTGAGTTTAACCAATCATGTGAGGGCACTTTACAATCTTGCACTCTAGGGACACTGAAACCTATATCCACTGATTGGCTCCCTCTCGCACAATCGTTAGCCCTTGCCGCATAGTTCTAGCCCCCCATCTTCCTTTTCACATCTTGCTGCCAGACGTGCTCTGAAAAAACTGTACCTCACCACGGATGGATTTTATTTAACAGTATTTTATTTCTATTTCTCTGTCAATTCTTTGTGGACACCCAGGTGCGTAGGTCAGTGACCTCGAAAGTATCTCATGAAGAGACTCTGCTAGGAATGCGTTCTCCTGGGAAAGGGCAGCCTTGTAACATTACTGTGCACTGGTTCTCCTGAATATTCAGAAAAAGAACACTGCTGTCACAAAAAGGCCTGCAGTCCTTTTTGGGCTGTCTACAAAAATGCTTTCCTAACTTGGGCCTACAAAAATGGCTTCTCTACTGTTCATATTTGGCTCACAAAGCCCACCACCACATTATCCACTAAGGCACCTTGCGCCCCCACGCTGTACCTGCATTGTGTCAACTACCCCATCTATAAAACAAGTTGCACACCCTTCATTGCGCTCCCCCATAGGACTTCTCGCACTGTGCCTGCTCCTGTGTCATAACAACCTATACCTATGCTACCTGCGCCATGTTCAATGTCATCCCCACTCTCGTTGTCACCACGTCACTTCTACATCACCATGTTACTTGCTTAACTGGTACATGCGCCCCCTTGACAGCGCTGCATCTGGACCCTTACAACACTGCATTATATCAGTCACGCAGAAATGGTCAGGTGGAATGTGCCACATTCTGTAACAACCTAGAATTTCCACACATATTTTGATACTAGGCTGTCCAAAAAGCCCTAACAGCCCATAGAGTGACAGCAACATCTACAACTGGTACCACTGCCTTAAAAATAATGCCAGACTGGAAGGCCCAACCCAAGCAAAATCCAAAATGGGTAGATTCAAAGAGGGTCCACAATCCCAGTGACATACCTGCCATGCACTGTAAAATCAATCCAATTAAGCTGCTTTGTTTAAATCTCAGCCATCATGCCCATTAGTTTTCGTGACTTAAAGTTAAATTACCCCAGAAAGATACATTCACCGACATACATCACACCTGTGCATGTCATCAAAACTATGTGCAATGCAGTTGTCACTGAAGAGGAAAAGGTCTGGAATCTATTTAGAGCAGCTCCTTACTACAAACATCATGATCTCCTTTCCAGAGAACATACAGACACCCGCAGCCCAACCTATTCCAACTCTACAGATTGACTACCACCCCTTAGTCTAAAAGCAACTAAACAACAAGCACATCAGTCTTGCGAGCAAATAATGCCCCCCACAAGTGAGGACAAGACAGAAATATAAAATGACAATTGAGAGCACATACATGATAGAAAGCATCTCCTTCCCACCAGAAGAGGAATGCAATGTTCCAACCAATCCAAAGGGGAAAACATCCTAAAAGGAAGAAATCCACACCCACTGAATTCGAATGTTGGGAACTTTATTAGCTGCATTGACCCAAGGAATGGAGATAATTTCCGGCAAGTGGACGTCATCACAACGGTGCAGGACATGAAGAGTATGCTAGCAGCAGTGATAATGCTACTTTTCCTGCATCCTATAAGCAGGCTACTGGCATCCATTTCTTTAAGAAACTGGGTCTCGATCCCATTTGTCCTGCACATTTTCCCTCTGTCTGTCTTCTACCACTCCATTCCAAAATCCTAGAGTGAGTAGTTTTCAATCGACTCACTGAGCTCCTTGATACTCACAGCCTCTGGGACCCTCTTCAATCTAGCTTCCATTCTCTGCATTCTACTGAGTGAGCTCTCCTCAATGACAGCAGCTTCATCTCTTCTTCATGTAATGCAAACAGCTCATATATTTGTATTCTTCTTGAACTATCGGCTGCATTTGATACTGTCAACCATACAGATCTTCTGCCTCCATTATCTCTCCCTGGCATCAGAGATAAGGCCCTTGCATGGTTTGCTTCATACCATGCCTTAGACTATTTCAGGTGTCCTGGAGCAGCTTTTGCTACCCACTCACCCCCCTTACTGTTAGGTTCCCTAGGGTCTGTCCTTAGTCGACTTCTCTTCACTCTCTATACTTTAAGTCTTGGCACCCTGATCTCCTATTATGGCTTCTCCTATCAACTCTATGCTGATAGCTCTGACATTGGCTTGTCCTCATACTCCTTATCTGATGAGCGTTTTTCAAAAATGTCAAACTCTCTCTCTGCCTAAAATATTGAATGGCATCTTACCCACTCAGGCTCATCTCCAGTAAGACTGAATTTCTCTATTTCTTAACTATCTTCCTTACTCTGCTTTCTCTTGTAAACTTGGTGTTATTTTCGACCCATTGCAAAAAAAAATGCTCTTCATCTCCAAATCTGTCACTTCAGCCAGACTCTGCAATATCATATTCTTCCTTGAAAGGCTACTAAACAGCTAATCTCCTCCAGAGTCCTATTTAGTCCCTTCTAGATCTGACTACTCTGCCAATCTCCTCTACGGCCTTCACAACTATGCTTTTTCATGTCATGGTCCACACACGTTTCAACCTTTCTTGCTTTAACTCTACCTACTCTGCCTGTCGCCAGATTGGCTGGCTATCCATGAAACAGAGAGGAAAGTATAAACTTCTCATCTTCTTCATACTCATCTTATTCCCAACTCTCCCACTCATTACTATAATCCTCGGCTCACCTCCTTGCCACCTCTCAGGCCTTGGAATGGTCTTCATCTGCTTTTCTGTACTACTCCAACTCTACAACTATTTAAACTGAAGCCAAAATTCCTCCACCTTTCTGAAGAACCTGTTTCCTATCATTCCATGTTACTCCATCACTCTGCTTCCCTATCTCCCTACTCTCACAGACAACTCTACATTGTGTACTGTCCTCGACCCCGGTTTATGTTTCCACCTTCCCCTACAACATCCGGTCTTCAAGTCAAATTCTCTCACCCCATTGTCAAGGAACCATGTCCTCCAAACTGTTATCATTGTTAACTTTTGCAAGCTTTTTTGGTTCCATGTGAATGTGTCGCCTGAAAAATGTTGTCAAGGGGACACATTTATTTTCTTGTCACCTAAAATACTTCCCCTAATATTCTAGGCGGGGTGTCATTTCCGATTATAAACTCCCATCCTAGAATATTTGGGGAAAGTGTTTGATTTTACTGAGGGTGCATATTTGGGGGAAATTTCACCCACTGGTGGCATTTTACTTGATGAGATGTTCACTGGATACCACTTTCTTGCACCAAAAATGCATTGCTTTCCTGTGATTCCTGTAAAAACAAAAGAAGAAACAAATTAAAAGCAGTCGACAGACATAAGGGTATTATAGATCTACAGCAACAGCCAATTGCTAGTTTTTGGTGGAGATTTTGCTCTCACTCAATAAAGTATTTTTCTACTGCCTAATATAAGAACAATGTCTATGAGCAGGTATATTTTATACTCACGAGTGGACTACAACATGACCTGTTGGAGTCTTCCTAATAACACTGACTCTATCAAGTACATTATTGTTTTACATTCTGTTACACAGATATTTCAATGATGGTTTTAATGTATATCTAGTTCTTTACAATTGTACTACTAGCTTTCTCATTCTCTTGTATCTTTTCTCTAGCCCAATTGGTCTTGGGTGGTAGGTACATCCTGCTTAAATTTGATGAATTTGATGAATATTGCCCCCACTATTTATTTGTCTTGCTTTGCACCTCGCAGACCTGATGGCTATCCTGAATGGATTCAACAGCATTCTGGATGTGAAGATATGGAGACAACTCAAAGCCAGGTCACTGGGTTGCTTTTTGGCCTTTGGCTGCGAGGAAGGGGTTAAGGAACTTTGGAGACATTATGGCAGATTTCTGCGTCAAACAGCAAGAGATTCTAGCCCCTGTTATGGTCAATTAGTGAATCCTTGGCAAATGCATTTCTTCTCATGGCAAATACCTCACTGGGTCTGGCTTAGCCCTTCAGCCATTAAATTAAGAGAATAGGAGTCTCAATGTTTCCTTTCAATGTAAATCGATCTGCTTTCCAGAACCTTTAGCTGTCCTCTGGGGGTAATCGGGAAATCCCCAAGCAGAGCCTGGCCTTTATCTTCTATGCCTTGCTGCACATTGTGTACCTTATATTTATTAAAGCCAATGAGAGGTGTGGGGAGGGGCGGAAGTAAGAGAGAGAAAGAGAAAGAGAGAGAGGGAGAATGAGAAAAGAAAGACAAAGAAAGAAAACGAGGTCAAGAGAAACATAAGCAGAGAGGAGGAGAGAGAGAAATATAGAGACATAAATAGAAGGGGAACATGCAACTTGCCCAATTCCATTGCTTCATCCATTGTGATTACTAAAACACTGATCTTCCAGTTGCCCACATCTCACCACCATAAAATAGAGATACTGCATGCCAAACACATGGATGAATGTTCCCGGCTGGTCCACCATACACGCACACGCTTGTTAGGAAACATACCCACCTCATGCTATGTCAAAGCCATGCTTAGAAGCTTGCCTTTGCTGGGAGCCCCGTTTCCTCAGATATGCTAGAAGCAACACTGGCCATTAAGTATTTTACTCTCCTTTCTCTAACTACATCAGACCCCCAACCAACCCCAACCCAGACCATCTTGTACAGATTGTAAGTGACAAGAGGCCGTGTAATGTCACAAGTGAAACTATATTTTACCCAACAGCACAACAAAATATAAATGGATTTGGTTTTCCGAAGTCTGATTCTATTGTATACCTTTTCTTCCTCACATGTCATGCTGCAAACTGAAATTCAGATGGAATTCACATCAGCAAAAAGGGAAAGAAGGAGTAATAGCTTCCTGATACTCAGTATGATTATACCAGCATTGTTTTAATAGGATCATCTCTCTAAAGGTATTACTCTGTGGAGCAAAAGCATGCATTTAGTTTAATGAAAGAGACTATGCGTTGCTATTTATTCAAAAGGCAACACTCCTCTGGGACTGCCTGTTTTATAAGTATCCTGTTAGAAGAAAAATCCATTTAATCTACTTTTTTTAAACTTGTAACTCAGGGAGACCACATCTAGACACGTATTCCTTTCAGTAATTTCATTGGCGCTCAAACTAACGATCTGTCTGTATGTCTACAAAAATAACCTTAGCCGCTGAGACTTCCACAACGACATCACTACTTTAGGACTACAAAGCTTTCCGAGGCCAGGCACTTACCCATCTGCAGACGTGATTGCTCCATTAATAGTCATCAATAATTAAAATACAAAGCCATATAGGACTACACCCCAGGGCCCTTCAGTGTTTTCCTCTCATATACACACCTGAACGCATCGAATATTAGTTAGTCATTCAGGCTTTACAGTGTGCACAATTAAGTATCTGATGCCATGTACATTTGCAAGATGTTTTTATTCGTTGCATTTGTCAACAACGATTTAACAGTATTAGCAACTACTCACTATCGATGTGGGAAGAGAAACGTGTTCTCATATATGTTCTATATATGTGGAAGAGGAATCAGAACAACATATTCAACCGATGTCCAAATTGTACATTGCATTTTCAGAACAAAAGTTATTCGTTTTCATACGGGGAATTATAGATCATTGCATACCTCCATGTATGTATGTCTATAATGTAAAGCGATAATTTTAGCTATGTTTGTATTTTTTTTTAATTATAAGATGATGCAATGTTACTTTAACCTTTGTAAAACACAATCACTTTACCTGTCGAGCAAGAAGATTATTTGAGCTTCTCCCCGACTGATGATATGTGCTCTCTTTATTCAGTGGATGCATTCCGTGCACAAAAGTGCACTACTCGTTTTAAATTGTTTTCTGAAAGTAATATAATACTAGTAATGTGAAGTAAAGAAAACAATTCAAATACCTTCTACAATCCATCAATCCATCGTAATGATAAGAAATAAGGTTAGGAGACTCCACCGCTATGAACCATTTCGAGTAATAGGTTGTGCAGGTAAAATATATTTTCAAAATTGATTATCAATTTCATTTTGCTTCTCCATAGGTCAACAGATAAATAAGCTATGTGTCATTAATGTATCCATACACATAGTGACCCTTCACCTCTGTCAGTTATTCTCTGCCCTGTCACAGTCCAAACTAAGACAAGTGGCCCATCGAGACGCCTCTCTCTGCCCTACATTTTGTTTGTAATTTTACGAAGTAAATTCCAACATATTGTACTTTACAAAGGGTCGGAAATTCCCCATTCAGACAGGCAAGGCCAGCAAACAGGAACATACTCCAGATATTCTTAGCCGTCTGCAGGTGTTTAGTACAATCTTTAGAAACACAAATATTATAGCCACTATGATTTGAAAGTCATGCAAGATGCTACCCAATTCTCTGCTCTCCCAGAACATTGTGCAATGGCAGAACAAGTCATGGAGAATAGATTTTTAAGTTGAATTTGTTTTTCTACCATTTCTTTTGAAAACCTTTACAACTTTATAAACAGACCTACCTGCTTCGAGACTGCACCATATAATTAAGCAGTGCTGATTGAAAGGCTCCTCCTCTCCCTGAATGTAAAAGTGTCTCCAATTTTTAAGGAACCATTTTCCAACATCGGGGAAGATCCATCCCCACTTGTTGCGACGCCCTTGTTATTTTATGTTTGATTATATGATTATTCCCTACACCTAAGTATTCAGTAAATAATTTCACTCATGAAATAGTGTTTTTTAATATCACGTGGGATAGACTGAAAGTAGAATAAATGAAAGTTTGTGACAAATTAATTCAGTCAACTAATGTTAGCTGGATGTTTGTCAGTTAGGTAATTGATACTTTATTTCCTGAGCTTTAGATTAATATGTAATGCAAAGTGGTCTCATATCGCACCCTTCTGCCAATCATGTTGGCATCACTTTGCATGGCTCTGCAAAAAGGTGTGTGTGTTAATTGGATAGTGGGAAGGCAGATGCAGAATCCTTTGGTGTTGATGGATGTCTGTCGGAAGTACATGTTTCCTGTGTTACGATATAAAAATCTCTGTGTGCTTTGTCATTGCTACCAGTCAGGCAGGTTAGCCATATGGGCAGCACCCAGATTGTGGAGTGCATAAATTGACAGCATGGTCTTTGATAGAATATGGCTATGGTCTCAATCTGGCGCCCTCATTCTCGTGTCTGCATGATGCCAGCAGTCACACTCGGATAGATACCTTTCCTGGTAACAGAATACTAAGAAGAAAAGGTAAACAAGAACAAAGGGAACATCCATTCATTTGGATATTTGAAATCACTTTGGAAGTAATAACAAGGAGTGAAATGCTGCTTTGCTTTGAATTAATCTAAAAATGAAAGGAAACCATAAAAAGAGCCCTATACGCGTGACAACAGGAAAGCGTTCCTTAGATGAGAAAAGGGGTTCATATATTTACATCCACATTAAGACATGTTTTCGTCCTGATGAAGGCCCTACTTGTGATCTAACAAGAGTGTTTTGGACAGATAATTTCTTGTACCAGGGGCTGAACCTCAATGTGTTGACTTGTAGCATAACTAGAAAGACATACTAGTCTGTAGTCCTCTACGGATAATTTTTCTCTCTCTCCACATTGTTCCATATCTCTGTACGTTATATAAAATCAAGTGATATTTAAAGAGAACGATATAAATTATATATAAAGGATTGAAGTGCTCCCAGGAATACATGAGAAATGGAACTGATGGGTTGTGTTAAAACTGAAAATGTTTTGATGTTTTGTGCTATTAAATGATTTAGCTTTGACACTTGAGTGAACTAACCCCACGATGTGATTATTAGTGGGTATGTTTATTATGATTCATTAATTGTTCCGATGCCCACTCTTTTCTGCAGTTGGGTGTTACTTTTTATGTTTTTAAAATAGTCAGTCAGTAAAATGCTTTTATTACATTTCTGGTGAAAGTGCAGATGACTTAATCAAACTCCAGCACATTGTCATAAGCCATTGATGCTTAAGTCGTGAAAAGGGAGGGACAGTCTGTTCTGTTTTTTCACTCATTCTAATAAGCACACTAGATGAGGAGGTCATCTGAAGAAGTGTGGGAAGTGTAGGAATGCAAGATTTCAGTAGTGATGAGTTATTTCAGGGATGCAGAATTCAGGAGTGGAACAGGAGCGAAGATGTTGTTGCTTCCTGGCTGTTAGTTGCGAATTTCACTGAGATTAAGGTACAGACTACTAGTGTCATTGGAGAATCCACAAATCAAATTTGTTTGCCACAGATGGTAGTACAAAGAGTTTTAAAAGTTGTTTATCGTAAATTAGCCGAAACCTGTATGCAGTTTATAGTTGGCTGCTATTATTTTTCATTTCTTTCAAAGTGGTTAGTTGAAAAGCCATGTCTTGAGCTGTTTCCTGAAAGTCAGGTGGGTCCCTTACATGTGGATAGGTTTGTGTATGATGTTCAATGGTATCGTGGACATAACTGAAAGAAAGCATCATCCTTGGCATTTTTCAAGTTGGGGACTAGTACTAATGCAGCAAGATTATGCCAGGGACTAGAAAGATGGTTCCATTATTTTGGAACACTGGTCGATTTTGGTATTCCAACCCCCACATCCCTGCTTTTACGTGAAAAAATAAAACTGTGGTACTTAGACCTGTGCTTCTAAAGGCCTGCCAGCCCTCCCATAGAAGTAGCATCAAGTTGGATAAGAGGGGGAAACAAGTGTGGTTACATGTATTCTGGGAATTGTTTTGAGGAGTTGAGTCTAAAGTATTTGTTTGCACCTTGTGAATCTTGCTTTCAGTCTCATTATTCAGGGTAGATAGTTCCAACATTGTCTGCTATTTACAGCAAATGTTATAGCTCTGTGTTGCAGTTTTTGATTTTGGAAGATGTCAGCAGATTCCCATAAGCTGATCACATAGCACTTCTACAGTAGTAGAGGTTTAGGCGAGCCAAAGTGTGCCTGGGGTGTTTGTTAAAAAGACCACACTGCATCATGCACAGTACTTTGGTTAGGATCCAGTATGTAATTCAGTAAACAAAGAAGTGCCTATTTGCCAATTATGAGTGAGTATTTTCAGGGTCAATAACATTTACATTGAGGCGTTTAGCTAGTTTTACCTTGTGGGATTTAGATGGAGAACAATGTAAATAATGTACAGTTATATAATTCTGAGAGTACCATGATACTGGCCAGCTCCATGTATTCTGTCATTTTCTGATAGGGGCAACATTTTTCTGAATATACAAATAAGGAGATGAGTCTTGCTGAACACCTCCTTAATCTGTGTAGTGAATATCATGGCTTCATCAAATGTGGTAACTCGTTCTTAACCGATTTGGAAATAGGCAAATATAGGTCTGAGTTTGTCAGGCTATTGGAATTGGATTCAGCTGGGAGAGTGGGCACGAAAACTAAGGATTTCTGTTTTTCAGGAACTCTCCCTAGCACAGAGCTGTGGTTCCACTGCCTGCATCTTCAATGGGCCAAGTAAGGCCTGGGAAGCTAAATCGCCCTAGCCTTGCATGTCCCATTGCCCAAACTGACAAAGAGAAACTGTGCTTCCCATTTACAGTTGAAGACATACACAGAGCACTCCCGCAGCATGATTTTTTCAGCTGAGGGAGCACTTGGCTGGTTTTGCAGCTCATCCAAAATGGGTGGATTGATTCCCATCACCTCTTATAGATGAGCCATGCCTGGAGAGAAGGGAAGACAAAAGGGAGAATGGTGAATAAAACAGAAGAGAGGAAGGGTGGAGTATCCCACAAATACAAGTGGGTGGTGAGAATACGGTAGAAGACAAATAGGAGAGACAGATACACCAGAAGGACAGTAAGCAGTGAAGGGGAGGGAGGGGGAGCCTCAGAGAGGAATCCACAGTACAGGATGAAGGAGCATAACACCTGAAAAGTAAGCCTGGACAGGTACAAACACAGAAATAAGGTTCTCAAAAAATTCACTTCATCTGGCAGTTTAATTGGGGCATGTATGGAATAAGCACAGCTAGGGAGGTGCAATGTGCACAGACAGTAAGGAGTTCAGGTTTATTCAGATGTCCCCTGAGATAGAGTCATAAGTTCCTGTAATGCGTGTGCGAAAATGAGCCAAAAAACAACATGGCACCGGTGCGTGGCCATTTTGGATATTCACTTCCAAACCGCAGTGAAAGTCTATGTTTCTGTGAGCTCAGCAGACATGAGTTCTGCCATGGCTGCAATATTATATCTTGAAGCAGATGAGCTCACTGTGGAGGATGGCTGGTGTATTGTTTGCTCAAAGACGAGCAAAGAAGGGAGTCAGAGTTGTGCAGGTTCAGTGATAAGGGGTGCTTGAAATGAGCGTGCGGTAGACAAACTGGGTATTTCCACTACTGACTGGTTTTTTTCGCTCTTTGCTCACCATGCTTGCTGTCTGTCCTACAGCCAGAGAAGGTTGGCAACCTAAGGTGGGTGGGGATTTTTTCCCCCATAAGAGAAGAGGTATCCTGGTGGTAGACAGAGAATTGGAACCCCGGCGGGCAAAGTCTCGCTGATAGGGCTAACCACCACTCCAGACCCTGTTAGCACATGTGAGCTCTCTGTCTACCTGCCTTGGGATTGGGTGGTGTCATAGTGGCCGTGATTATGATTTCTCCTTCAACTGCACTAATGGTGATGTAGACTTTGTTTGTAGCTATACTTGTCTGTGTGTGTCTGTGCAACCAATTATATTTACTCCAAGAGTCATTTGTATGCTTATATCTTGTTTGAATAACTGACCTGTAAAGAGCTGATTATATTCCAATTATTGGTCTAAGTGTGTGTTATCCCCTCCCTGAGTCCAAGAACGTTTAGTCTGTGTAATAAGGTAAGTGGTTCTAGGGTCATTACACAGGACAGAAAAGTAAAACATAATGGTGCTGGGAGCAGGGTCTTTGTGCTGACATTGATGCCAAAGAACCCGATGCATTTGGAGCTTGGACTCAAAAAGGCAATTTTCTTTTTGTTTGGGAAGAAAGTGTGTGTGCTTTAAAGTATTGTTGATAGGGACGTGAGACATTCATTGACACCATGAGTTCCCTATTTAGGAAAAAAGGAAGCTATGCAGGCGTAGACTGTACTGAGGTGACGATCACCGGGTTTACCAAGAGTCCATATGACATATTGGCACAGACTAGGGCATGTGGCGCAGGTTTGAGTGAGACCTGGGATACAAGTATAGGAGAGGTGAGTCCGGCAGAAGTGGCGGGTTGCCTGCAACAGGTACTTGTGGAAGAGGGAAAGGCAGTGCTTAAAGTGGGCCGGGGCCTGCCGGGGCCGGGCCCCGGCAGTCTCCAAAAAGTGGGACAGAGCCGGGGCCCTGCCGGGGCCCACCATCCCACACAACATTGGCGGGATGCATTATCCCGCCGCAGCCGCGACGGGAGATGCGCCCGCCAGTTTAATTTTTTAGGCAAGCTGACAGAAGTGCCAGCCAGGCACAGCGTCGCTGAGGCTGGCTGGCACTTCTGTCAGTCACTGTAACTTCCCTGATGACCCCTCATCTGAGGGGTCATCAGGGAAGTTACAGTTCCTTTGTTTGCCCTCGCCAGGTCACTGACCCTCAGCGAACCCGCAGGTTCGCTGAGGGTCAGTGCACAATTCAAGGCATCTTTTATAAAGCTTTGTCGATGGACAAAGCCACCTCGGGTTTTGTCCGTCCTCAACGCTTTATAAAAGATGCCTTGAATTGTTTACGTTTCAAGCCGTCTTTTATAAACATAGAAATATGTTATAAATCTCTATGCTTATAAAAGGTGGCTTGAAAAGTGCACAAACCATAGTAAGGTAAGCACACAAGTGTGCGTAAATTACTATGGTTTGTGCACTTTTCAAGCCACCTTTTTATAAACATAGAAATACGTAACATTGGTATGTTTATAAGGCTTGAAAGGTACACAAACCATAGTAGTACGTATACAAATATATAAATGCTCACATACATTTATATATTTGTTTGCACACCTTACAATGATTTGTGCACGGTTTAGGCCACGCCCACAATGACAGCCACGCCCCAAACGAGGGCCCCCCCTCAATTTCTTACCCCACTTAAAGCACTGGGGAAAGGAGTGTTCTGTGTTAGGTAGACAAGGATGGATTTTGTTGCATGCATTCAGAAGGATGCATCAACAGAATGTAGAGTTTCAAGCGAGTGCCTTCGGACTGGAAAAGGTGCTGGCTGCCAAGAAACAGATTGTGTTAATGCAGAAGCTTCAAACGAAATTGTATCATGACAAGGCAGATAAATATCAAGTGGTAGCCGAACGAGCTGCTGTGAGAGTCGCCCGATACAAATATCGGAAGAGAAGAGGGAGGATAAATACACAAAAGGTAGCAACAGTAATTGCCTCCACAGGGTTGATTGGGACCCCGACCAATGGGACAGAGATGTGTTGGACAGTACTAGTTCAGAGGGTGGGTAGGAGAGGGAAGCGACGACCAAACCAGAACCTGGTCGGAAAGAGGTGACTATTTAACCAGTCATGCGTAGGTGAGCTGGGCCACATTTTAGGTGGTTTAGTGGATATGACAACCTCAGAGGATTATTCTCAAAAGGAGGTTGGGGAAATAATTAGTCAATTGAAAGAGAGGGCTGGTGAGCCTCTGTTAAGAGGGATGGTCAGATTATTCAATGGAGGTGCGGCGGGTCTTATTGTGGATGCAACGGATGCCTCAAATTTTCTGCTATTGTCACCGGAAACACATGTTCAGGAGGTATTGCTTGCAGGGCCACCTAATGATGAGGACGGGAGAGAACAACTGTCATTATTACAGTTATCTTCTTTAAGGTGTTATCGTAAGTATCCAATTACATCGGACTGGCCTAGTGAGGAGAAGAAATGGTACACATTGAGAGAGTCAATTCAGAGGCTTAGAGAGCTTGCCATGAAAGAACCCATCCATGTTTAGGATCCCAAACATATGGGGGTAGTAACATTATCGGTCTCAGCCTGAAATGCAATCATTCCAACTGCTCCTCCGACATACAAAAATGGCATTATGACTCTGCTGGTGAGGATGACCGGTAAAATAACGAATGAGTTGGTGGATGCTATCAGGCAATTAGCCGATCTAGGGGAATGGGACAAGACAGAAGAAAGACCCTGTGAGAGAGAAAGAGAGGGGCGCAGGGACAGACAAACCCCTGCAAAGAGGTTTGAAAGCCTACACTCTTGTATATCCCAAAAATATTCGTTTTTGGCTCTACTGAAAGATGGAGTGCCACGAGAAGACATTGATGGAATTGAAACCTGAGAAATGTATCACCTATATAAAAAGAGAGGGCCCAAAGGAAAAGAGTGGTACAAACAAGTGAAAAGGCAACATTTGAATAATTTAAATGGGGGCAAGGTCCCCCCTGCGCCACCTTAGGAAGAAGCGGATGAGGAGTCCATTGGGACGTCTCGCAATACTGACCAACCTATGCTGATTTACAGAAAGTTGTGAGTACGATGTTGGGGAACAAGTCCAATGATGTGCATTCAAAATTCGAATAGGATTGTAGTAAAACTCTGGTCGCGGCTGCCCGAATTAAGGTAGACAGATGGACTGATTTGAATGTGAAGTTATTCTGACAATCGGAAAATACGCAAGAGGTTCATGCCTTAATTGCTACTGGGGCAGAGGCCTAAATGATTCATGGAAATCCTTCAAGATTTATTGGTAAACTTTTCACATTACTGGTTTGGGAGGGATCGAGACCGAAGCAGTCCTAACCAGAGTTGACTTGAAAATTGCTCATTTGAAAAGGAATAAATACCAAGTGTATGTTTCCATACCTGAATACATTATTGGCTTTGATATTTTGGAGGGGTTAACACTAGGTTTGGGAGGTAGCACCTGAAAATGCCCCGGCGTGCAGGTTCCTTTAGCCACAAAACAAGTATCGGTGAAACAATATTGTATGCCTGTGAGGGCAGAAGAAGACTGCAGACACCATTAAAGGATTTGTCGAAGCAGGCATGCTACGACCTGTAACCACAGCTTGGAACAATCCGGTCTGGTTGGTTAAGAAGCCGGTCAGAACCTATTGAATGACTGTGGATTATCGAGAGTTGAATTAGTACACTCCTCCGTTAATACCCGCAGTTCCAGATGCAGTTACCTTGATTGAAAATGTGCAGATGTTTGAATGCACTTGGTACACGGTAATGGATCTGGAAAATGCATTTTTCACTGCACCGATTGCACAAGAATGTCAAGAGCAGTTTGCTTTTTCTTGGAATGGGAGTCAGTACACGTTTCAACATTTGCCCATGGGGTAAATGCACAATCTGACAATCTGTCATCGGCTGGTGGCAAAACATTTGGATACAATTCCTTGCGAACCTGATGTGCACATTTCACACTACAACCATGAAATTTTGAGACAGGGAAAGGATGAGCAGGGTGTGCAGATGCACCTAGACACAATTATTGAGGGACTGAGAAAGGAGGGATGGGGAAATTAATGAGACCAAAACACAAGGTCCCGCAGAGATTGTGATTTTTCTGGGAATTTAGTGGCATAATGGCCATCATGAAATGGTGCCAAAGGCGAAGCAAAAGATACTTGAGTTCTCCACACCTATGAATAATAAACAAGCTCAACAGTTCATAGGGTTGATTGGGTTCTGGTGACAGCATATACCACATTTAGGGCAGATTCTTGCACCCCTCTACATAGTGACATGGAAGAAATCTAACTTCGAGTGTAGAGAGGAGCAAGGGAAAGCACTTCACTTAGCACAAGATACTATACAGAGAATTCTGGATTAATGGCCATTGAGGACAGGGGAAGAGGAATTAAATGTGTCTGTACAGGAAAACTATGGCAAATGAGTTTGTGGCAGAAACAGGACCGAAAGCGTGTTCCTTTGGAGTTTTGGAGTTGTAAGTTACCCGAACCTGGTGACGATATACTCCTTTTGAAAAGCAGTTGTTGGCATGTTATTGCGCTCTTGTGGATACAGAGCAAATGATGGTTGGTCACGATGTATTGATCCAACTGGAAATTCCGATCATGCAGTGGGTACTGAGCTCTCCTAAAACACATCGAATAGGACATGCTCAAGAGGCAAGCATCATTAAGTGGAAGTGGTATATTCAATAACGGTAAAGCGTGAAAAATTGCATGAGCAAGTGGCTGGTGTCCCATTGGTTGATTTGGAACCTTCGGAGGAGGCCGAGGTTAGTGAGTCACCTTTAAAATGGGGAGTCCCGTATGGAGAGTTGACGAGTGAACAAACTCAATATGCGTGGTTCACTGATGGTTCCACCAAATATGTGGGGACCGAACGACACTGGAAAGCAGTGGCATATAATCCCAAAATGAAGAAAATATTGACATCAGGGAAATGGAAGAGTAGTCAATTTGCAGAATTGTATGCAGTGTATTAGGCATTGAAGCAGGAAGCGCATGTTTTTTGTTATGTAAACACAGACACATGGTCGGTTTTTTTAAAAATGATTTATTTACTTATTTACTTCTTTATATTGCGCCAAATCCCGCAGGCATCAGGGCGCACAAAATTAGACATGAACATACATGGACACCAGTGTGGTACCTCAATTCCTACGTGTCAACTTGCTTATTTGACGATAACTGTTTTCAGTATTTTCCTGAAAGCTGTGTAATTGTTCTCTTGCCTCAGATGCACCGGTAGTCTGTTCCATATCTGAGCCGCTTTTACTGGAAAGGATCGGCCTAGACCATTTGATCATTTGGAAGGAGGACAGACAATCTTCCCCAATGCTTCTGATCTTAGAGAACGAGACGCAGTGTATTGGATGATTTGTTCCTTCAAGTAGGCAGGTGCCTGCCCGAATAGGCATCAATGTTCCATAGTCATGGCCTTGAAGATGATCCTGTCCTCAAGTGCTAGCCAGGGAATACTTTTCTATCTCCTGAAATGAGTTCCCTTCTGGCTTTCTTCCTTACAATTCTTACAACATTATTCTGGATAGTTTGGCACTGTGCAATGCACCCTTGCTTGCTCCTATCAGCAGGGCATTTCCATAGTCTAGCCTAGATAGGATTGTGGCCCTTGCAGTGGTTTTGCTGTTTTTATCATTCAAGTAAGGTCTGATGTGTTTTAGAAGTCACAGGTAGTGCTGACAATTTCTGTTCAGGTTGTTAACATGTTATTTTGCATTCCATGATGCTTCTTAGTATATCCAAAGTGTTTTTACTTTTCAAAGAACTTGGATGAGGGAGTCTTTGATCTGAAATGTCCTATTTTCTTGACTTAGTTTGGCCCATGCTTGCTGTGAACCGGAGATCATCAACTCGGTCTTGCTCCCGTTCAAGGACATCCAATTAGCTTTCATTCAGTTCTCAATGGTATTGTATATGGTTGCCACCCTACTCTTATCTGCATCATAACAGCCACTCATTTCCACCACCAGCTGTGTGTCATCTGCATAGTTCATAAAGTAGGCTGTGATGTTGTGGAGCACTGTGCATAGACACCTAAGATATAATTTATACAAACTAGCACCCTGTGGTTCACCAAAGTTGATTGGTATTGATCAAGAAAATGTATCCCCCCAATGAATTTTGGATCTCCGTTCTGACAGGAATGAGACCACCTACCTTATGGCTACTGTTGAGCAGCTACCCACGTGTTACAATGCCCACTGGAGCTGTTGATTGTCCAACAAATCAAACGCTGCAGATAAGTCCAGTAACACCAACATGCCCACTTTAATGCCGAGCATGTGGGTTTGGAGGTCCAGCAAGTCTGTTTCAGTGCTGTGGGACATGCCGAAGCCTGATTGTCATTTGTGGCAAATGTCACTTGCTTCCACAAAAGCTTGAAGTTGGGATGCCGCCACCTTGTCCAGTATTTTCAAAAGGAAATTACACTTGGTGATGGGGCAGAGGTTGCATGGATCCTTCTGGTTCAAGCCTTTTTATTTACTAAAGGTTTGACTGTGAATTTCTTAATGGCCTCTGGTGTACTACCATCTCTGAAGGATGCATTTACCATCCTTGTGAGCAGAGGTGTAAAGATATCCCTATGTTCTAGGATCATTTTAGGTGGCAGTATGTTCTCAGGGCATGATGTGGGTCTTATAGTTGACATTAGGGCACTCATGTCCTCTGTGGTGATGGGGCGAAACTGAAATTGTTCTGTCACCTTTTGTATCTGTGGGGGAATGGATGGATTTTGTTGGTCAGACATCACATCTTGAGTTGTTCTTATTGCTTCTCCTGCTTTCAGGATTTTATCAGTGAAAGCCTCCTGAACCTTTTCGCATTGTTCTTGTGATGGTTGGAAGGGGCACTGGGGCCTTAGGTTTTTCTATGGATTTCAATATCTTGAACAGTTTGCTTGTTGAATTAGATGCTGTTGTGATCTGCTCATTAAAGACTTTTTCTTTGCCTCTTTAATGCTTTCTTTATATTGCATCTCTATTTCCTTCCATTTATTCTTATTGTCATTCATTGGCTGATTTAACCATCTACCTTCATTCTTCCCTTCTCCCTTTTTAAGCTGGTTATCTGAGGATTACACAATTTTTGGTGGTTTATGTTAGCCCTGACTAGTGTACACTTAATCAGGGCCATCTGGGCTACCAGCTCTTGTACTTGTGTGTTGTACGTTTGCACTATTTTTTCACATGTGTCTGCCTCTGTAGTACAGGCCATAATGTTCTTTATACTAGCAAGCCTGATGTAATTTTTTTTAAGTTTCTGTTTTGGATACTTTTGTGTTCATTTCTTCTTTTTGGTAGCTTTTTTTTTATTTTATTTTGTTTAATCAAAAATGTAAAACCTTTACAAAATCAACTAAATAACATCATTTACAACATAAAAACTGAACTAAACAAAGCTTACTTTAACCAATGAGCATTGAAAAGCAATCATTAGATTAAAACAATGTGTAAAAGGAAGAAAATACAAGTACGATAAAACTGACATATTGGAAGGTAAATAGGAACTAAAACTTTGATACAGTTCAAAAAAGAAATGTGGCGCTAACAATGAGTCTTAAATAGAGTCTAAAACAGAGTCAGAATCATCTAACAAGTCAAAATATATTAAATAATCCCTGACATTTGAAGGACAGATCACACATTTTCCAAAATAGATGCACATAAACAACAAAAAAACAAGAACAAAAACAAAAACTAACTCCACTATTCATTTCTGTCTGACAATAACAAATACAACAAAAATAAAGATAAGTCACGTAATCTGGGTTGTCAATAATAAATCACACAACTTAGGTTTGATGATTGCAAGGAAATCAATCAATTTCAAAGTAAGTCGTAGACTGTTGCTCCCCATACAGCGTTTCCACAATGATTCCACAGCAATGTGTGATTGAAAGAGGGGACCCAATTCAACAATTTGTGTGCAAAAGGCCTCGAAAAATGTACAATAAATTACCAGATGTTTAAGGGTTTCACTTTCCTCATTGGAGTCGCAGAAGCAAAAGATGCCAGAGCCCATAATTCCCTGAGATCTATTCCAATATTTAACCTAAAACGAAGATATGTTCTTCTGGCAACTGAAGAGGGAAATTTGATTAAATAATGTGGACGATCCCTCCATTTCCTACGAAACACATTATATTTGTAGTAAGAAGAATAGATTCCAATCATGTCTGACATGATGAATCAATGGAATGTTTCGTATGTTTTCTTTTGACCAGGCAGAAAAATACATAGACTCAGGGGTTTTGTTAATCAATTAAAAAATTAGCTCTAGTTTTATGGTTAATTTTTTCAATGAACGAATACTTGGATCGTCCAGAATTTTATTAAGCTCAACATAAAGAGTATTTTTTGGTGGATTGATGATTTTTATGTAATTTTTTATAATTCTCCAGTTTCTCTTTGCAGAAAGGGGAAGAAGGCTGATCTCGTGGCATATTAGAGCATTAGGAATAGATTGTGCTAACCCCAGAACGGTCTTCCACAATTTTCCCTGTAGAGCATCATGAAACACGTCAATTTCATGAGTACAGATATCAAGAGAATAAAGAAGGATCGGTTCAACTTTGAGTAGATACAACTGTATAAGTGGAAGTAAAGAGAACATACAATGTTTAGAATATATAATCTGAGAGGTAAGTATTTTAATTGTGTTATTTAAATAGGTTTTCCACATGGTTAAAGAGTAGGAATCAGTAAGTGGATAACCTAGATAACGAATCAAAGGAGCATAGTTGATAACAACCCCATGTAGTGACCAGACGTAGCTATTGGGTTTGAGTCTGCCCCTAGCAAATGTGAGGATAAATGATTTAGCTGGGTTTACTGTTACATTGTGTTCCGAGGCAAAGTCTGCGAAAAGATCAAGTTTTTTTTGCAGACAATAAGGGGTTCTATCAAAAAAATAAAAGATCATCGGCGAAGCCTATCCAGTCCAACTTAATGGTGCCTAATCTAGCAGGGAAAACAACTTGATCCTGCCAAAGTTCATCTATGCCAAGAAGGTCCAAATTAAATCGAACTACCGTCATATTGCATCCCTGTTTCACACCTATTTCAGTGGGGATTGAATTAGCAATTAGTCAATAAGGGCAACCAAAAAGGGGGGAACGCCAAGTTGTAACATTTTAGACCAAAGGATCTTGCGAATCACGCTATCGAAAGCGGCTGTAAGGTCTAGGCTGGCTATATAGAGAAGCCCCATATTTCAGTAAGAAGTTTGTGCCTGAAGATGACCTAAAAGAGTAGCATTCAGTGGGCAGCCAATGAATTTGCGAAAGCCCCGCTGATAAGGAGACAATAGAGCATGTTTGTCAATGAAGGTTTGTAATTCGTGTAGCAAAAATAAAGACTTTTTTTTTTTAAGAGGCATCTGTTAAAGCAATGGGACGATAGTTGTTGGGAAGATCAGGAGGACCTTTTTTATAGATAGGAATGATGTGGGCAGAACACCAAGAAGCTGGGACTATACCGGTCTGAAGAATCAAGTCAAAACAAATCTTTAAGATGTGTGCCCAAAGGAGGGGATCTGATTTATAAACACAGGGAGGCAGCCCATCAGGGCCTGCGGCCTTGGAATTTTTTTATTTTCCTATTGCAACGATGATGTCAGAAATAGACCATCCCGATTGGATACCTAGAACTAATTTAGGTTGACCTCCCTTAAGAAAAGCAAAACCTTCCGGTATCTGGTATTTTTTCTTTATGTAGCTTGTCCAGGCATCTGCAGAAATGACAGATTCAATTTCAGGCGAAGAGTTAGAGTTCAAGGTTTGCAAAATATACCACACCTGTCTGGTGTCATGTTTTAGTAGATGGTAAAAAAAAATGTGATTGTCAGCTAAATGTAGTGAGGTTTTCATCCTTATTATTTGATTTTTATAAGTCTGCTTGATTGTTCTTATGTATACTATAATAACATCCAAGTGAAGGTTAAATCGTAATAGCTGTTTGATAAAGGCGATTTGTATCCCTCTTTAAGACAGCAAGATGTGAATTGTATGTATGAACATGATTGACAGCTGGATAGACTTGTGATTTGTATTCTAAAGCCAGATTGTTTAAGTGAATTTGAATGCGGAAGACATTTCTCGCTTCAATATTCAGTAATGATAGACAAGCCACACCAATTCTGGTTGTAATTTCAGTCAGCTGCAATACGTTTCAAGAGCTTTTGACAGAGTTTGAAATTCCATCATATAGACAATGATTGTCGATCTGGTTCAAACATAGTTAAGCTGAGGTCTTCCGAAAAATTGGCAAATGGTAGACGTAACTCCAAATTGATAATCATATGATCGCCCAAATCAGGATTGAGAATAGTAACAGGGGTAGTAAATGGATAGAGACTAGAGGAGATGAATAAAAAGTAAATGATTGAGTTGTTAGGGCCCCTATGCCTGGTGTAATTGTAAGGCACCAGGATTATTGATGGAGCTTGAATATCCCATTCCAAAAAGAAGTCTAACCAGATTTGCCCATTTTTCCTAGACAATTCAGATTGATTTGACACCATGACATTAGGGTGAAGCAACACATCATAGCAGAAGGCATTAAAATCGCCTCCCACAACTATTCTTACAGCTGGATTAGCAGCAATTGCTGTCTCTAGTACGAGCTTCAATTGGTCAAGAATAACAATTAAAACAGTAGATAACTTGTTCCAATAGATGCAAACTAATAAAACAACGATAGAAGGATTGTCATTGGCAATTAATTGAATCGCCAAGAGTGCAGCTGACCTACTAACCAATTCTGAAGAACACTTAGATGCTGTATTTATCAAAATAGCCAGCCCACCCCAGGGTCTACCCAATAAGTCCTGGGTGGCCTCATGGGTGTAAGCAATAAAACCCTCAACAGTAAAAGGTAGCTGGCACATAGTTTCCTGTAGTAAAATAACATCAGGAATGGAGTGGTTAATATTCCTATGCCAGGTTATGAAGTTGTTTAGACCACAGGAATTCCATGAGATAATATGAAGGTTATCGGAGTCTCCTAACAAATCATCTTGCAGACCTCGTAAAGCAGTAGGTAGATCCATCAGTTTGAGCCCCTTGAGTGCAGTCACAAAAGCCATCAGTTGTTTTATTGTATTGGCGTCGGTTTTTGTGACAACTCCCTGGGCAGTAGGGTTGGATGGATTTACCTCTGTTGAAATAGGAGTGTTGACATATAATTCAGCATTATCAAGTAAAGAATGAAGTATTAGGGCAATTGACTACAGATCATCCCTCTGTTCCCAGATGAGTTCATTATGAATGGGGAATTAAATCTGCAAATCATTTTGTTATTATTAACAGAGGACAATTTCACCCATTCAATGTCATTATGTCTTATAATTCATAGTGCTGGAATATCTTGTAAGATGGTTGTAAAAATTGAACGATTCAGCCTTGCTTTACCATGACGATTGGGGTCACTTTCCCAGCCCATCGCAATTGCAGATTTAAGCTCATTAGCCAAATTGGGGACCACATTGTGGATAGGCTCTTTGTAAGGACCACTATTGCCTGTGGCCAGATGAGCCATCAAGGGAGGGCCATTAGCAGTGTCTTGTGCGGGTAACTCAGCAAAGAACCCATCACCTCGTTTATCCTGATTGTCTCCTGTTTTAGCCAGACAATCAGTAGGATGAGGCTTGTGCCCACTTTCTTTCAGTTTTGAGGGTTTACACAGGCCTTTTCAGCATTGATCGTTACCCAAGCCAATGATTACTTTATCTGTTTTCCTAAGGGTCAGCATAGGATAGAAATTTGATAAAGCAGATTGCTTAAGGGCATGCGTAGAATTGTCCAGGGATTGCGAAAAAGTCGGGATTCCTTTCTCTTTAGGAGCACACAGAGCCCCTTTATTTGTTTTATTAGTTCCTTTTTTCCCATCTTTGCCAAAGTTCAAAGTAGACAATCCCGACATGCCATTGGGGTCAGGTAGATTTTTCAGATCAATAGCAGGCTTTGTTAAAGGCAGAGCAGATGATGTGGTCTTGGAAAGATTAAGCACTGGTTTTGACTCTTTGTTTAATTGGTTCAAATCAATGAGGTTTCACCACCAGATAGATTGCATATTTCTTCCATGTTGGTATTATATTGATCATTTTTGGAAGGTGCCTGATTTTTAGATTTTTTTTTCAATTTTTGACTTCATTCTTTGTCAACTACCTTATGCTTTTCGACTCTAGCAAGAGCTCTTTTTTTGTTTTCTAGTAAGTACAACTGGAGGAATCGCGTCAGAACAAGGGACACAAGTCAACTTCAGCTCTATATCATCACCGGATAGATCAATCAAATCGGTGAGAGCAGAGGGGCTATCAGGCGGTGCACTTTTAGGAGTATCCTGGGGAGTCGAGACATCCAGATCATTCAAACGCGGTTGAACCATAGATCTAGATGTAGTAGCTACCTCTTTTACAGCTAATATGAGTTCCGCGATATTTGCAGCATTTGATGCCACTAATTGTGGAAGCGTTTGTTCCGGGCCTGTGGTCGCCCAAGGCCCTATATACCTCCATCAGAGATGGAGGTATATAGGGCGTTCAGCCACTGCCTCAGCAAAGGTTTTTGTCTGAGTGGCCATATTGTTAGTTGATGGCGTTGCCTCGCGATTCAGAGTTAGAGTTGAGATTGCGGTACAGGTAAAAAGCATCCCTTCTATTTTGCTTAGCTTGACAGCCAATTCTGTAATTTGTAAGTGTAGAAATCTTACTTCCTCAAGTGTTTGCTCATAACCCTTACCCAACAAATTCAGAATCCGAGTGATCACTGGGAAGGCCTCGGGGCTGAATGCAGGGTCACTAGAAGGGAGGGCTTTCACTGAACCCGTGTTAACAGGCATAGAGCCAGAAGTGGAAGATTGAGGGGCAGAAGAACATTCTTGAGAATTGATAGCTTGAGAAGGGTGACTAACTGACTTTTCAAAGATATGAGAGCTATTGTGTTGCACATTTGATACAGCCATAGAAGAGATACTTGGAGTGAATATACTCCCAATTTCACGATCTTCTCTAGGTGCAGTGTAACGGGAAGGTACAGAGTATGAGTAGTTCAGTAAATTATTAAAAAGGAAGACATTTTCAACTCCGTATTTCCTTTGAGTTACTGGGGTGGACGGCTCATGCGAGAGTCTGATTTGCCTACCCAATTGGGACTCGATAGCGGGGGGCTAACATTGAAAAAGTCAGCATGGTGATGGTTGAAGCATTCAACACCCATTTTTTTCCTGATTTGTCCCTATCTAAACTATCATCCAAATTATCTTTTTGGCAGTAATTCTTGTGTGGGCAATATAAATTTCACCTTATGATGGTCAGACCATATATATGGTACGGTCTCTTGCATTATAATGTCTAGATTACAGGTTACCACCCAGGCCAGCTAGTTGCCATTGGGTGTAGTGGATTCATTATTAACAACCCTGAAGTCAATGTCGTTCAGTACTTTTTCAAGTTTCAGCGTCTCTTTGTCTTGGGCTTTTCCCCTCCATCTATTCAGGTCTCCCAGATATAACGTTGCTGTATTGTGGCACTTGAGATTATCTAACAACTGAGTAATTTTGTCATTGAAATCTGTCATCAGAGATGGAAGTATGTATATCACAATGACATTTATACAGCTATTATTTGGTGGGGTATATTTTCGGTGGAGGATTTTTGATCCCTGGCAATGAATTAGCAATGGGAACATGTGGGCGGTATCTCTTACTATAATTGCCACACCTCCTGCTCGCCCCTGCACTCTATTTTTACAGTAAATTGTGTAGCCTTCAGGTACTACCATTTCGATCGTGGGCCCACTTGAAACTGGCAGCCACGTTTCTGTGAGGCAGAGTATACATAAGTTGTCCTCAAGAATGAAATCATGTATACACTGGGCATGGCTATTCAAGGACCTTATTTTGAGTAAACCCATTTTTATCTCTTTATTGTTGTTCCCCTTCTTTACTGTTACCTTTTCATGTGTTACACTTGTTGATTCTTTAGCTATATTGGTTTTCTCTTGTGATTCATTGTTAGTTATCCCTTGTTCCAAGGGAGGCATGCCTTCATCTCCCCCTTTCTCGGTCCTGGCTACCCTTTTGGTAACTACACTGGAAGTCGCCTGTTTTACAGTGCAAGTTGGTGAGTTCAATGTATTGTCATTAAGTATGAGAGAACTCCTTTCCTCCAATATTCTCTGTACATACTGCTGTTTGGTTGTGGTGCGTTGTATCCTTTGGTTGTCAAGTAAGAGTTTTATGTCTTTCAAGTATCCCATAACTTACTTTTGCTGTGCAGCACTCTACCATGTAGAAGGAAGAAGTGACGTAGGTTTTGGGCCTCTAATGCCGATGACGGGGAGGACCGGTGAAAACTGGCTAGCCCCAGAAGTGCCTGACGTTTCAAAATATGCTGTACGTGGATACCTGGGAAATGTAGTTTTCCTTGTGCAAAGAGTACTCTGCTAATGACATGCAGTTTCAATGATACGTGATTGCGAGTGCTTTCTCTAGCTGCCTTAATTCAAATCAGTTCAATGACCATCACTAAAGTTAGGATTCTAAACACACTGTAGTACCAAAAGTAAAACACTAATGATAATCAGTACAATAAAAGGTTTGCAGAAAGGCTTGCTACTTTATTTCTAATTGTTGTAAATTTCTCTTACTGTTAGACAACAATATTTCTGTCACACAACTACGGTTTCAGTTCCCCCAGCATATTAGCAGGTATCTTGTGCTAGTGGTCACAGAGATTTCACTTTTAATTTAATTAAATTCCCTAGCATTCTCATTCACACAATTTAACCTCTTTCAGGCAGCATGAGTACCTGGCGGGTTAAATAGGGTCCGGCAGGACCAGCGAAGACTGGCTTTCCCCTCAAGCGCCAGCGGTGAAGCACCTAACATTTCAAAATATGCCATGGGTGTATACCTGGGAAATCGTAGTTTCCCTTGTGCAAAGGGTACTCTGCTAATGACACACAGTTTTGAATATACGTGATTGCAAGTGCTTTCTCTCGCTGCCTTAACTCAAATCAGTTCAATGACAATAAGTACAGTTAGGATTCAAAACACACTGTAGTACCAAAAGTAAAACACTAATCAGTTCAACAAAAGGTTTGCAGAAAATATTGCCACATTAGTACTAACTGTTGTACATTTCTCTTACTGTAAGTCAACAATGATTCTGTCACACGACTACTGTTTCAGTTCCCCCAGCCTATTAGCAGGTATCTCGTGCTAGTGGTCACAGTGATTTTGCTTTCAATTTAACTCATTTCCCCAGCGTTCTCATTCACACAATCTAACCTCTTTTGGGTTCCAAATAGACTAGCTATTTGGCTGCCAACATGGCAGAAGAATGGATGGAAGATTCTTGCCAAACAGGTGCGGGGAAAAGAGTTTTGGCAAGATATTGCTGAAATGTTGATTCATAGTACAGTAACTGTGTATCATGTGGAAGCCAATTGTGCAACAGACACATTTGAACAATGGTTCAATTCTGTTGCAGATGAATATGCCAAAATTTCAGTGATGGACACGAGGTCTGAGGAGGATGATGTGGAAGGATTTGTTAAGTGGGCACACCAGAAGAGCGGGCATCTCAGAGGAAAGGCTACTATCATGTGGGCACAAGATCGAGGAATTAGCATTGCTTTAGGGATCGTGAAAACTGTGATTTTACAATGTCCGGTGTGCCAACATCAAAAACAGATCTATTCTGCATATTATTTAGGGTACATTGAAAGGAGGTAAATAAGTCAGACAGATTAAAGAGATCGATTATATAGGTCAGATGTTGATTAGCAGAGGATGTCCAAATGCGTGTACAATTGTGGACACGTATTCTGGATACTTGATGGTGATGCCATGCAAGAGAGCCACACAGATGAATATGATAAAATAGTTAGATCAAGTGGCATTGTATTATGGACTACTTTTGCAGATTCAAAGTGACAATGGGTTGCATTTTACAGGAAAAATGACTCAAAGCTATTGTCAGGAAAGGGGTGTGAAATGGATCTTTCATGTCCCGTATCATCACAAGGCTTTAGGGTTGATTGAGTGAATGAATGGGATGTTGAAAGAACAGTTGCGAAAATGTGGTGAGGGAAATCTGAAAGGGTGGCGTGAGCATGCTTTGGAAGCAGGGCAAATATTGAATAACAGACCGATCGCCAATGGCGAGACTCCATTAATGCGTATGTTAATTCCAGTCTTACAAATGAAGCCGAACAGAGCAATGTACTGGGAAATGTCACCTCGAGTGCTAGCTCCTTATCGAACCACCCCAGATTCTGCAGGGGTATTTGTATTTATTTTATTTATAGAGCGCACCCAGCCCAAGGGCAGTTTAGTTACAACATGATAAGGCAGATAGAGCAATACAATTACAGTTTAAATTACAGTTTAAAATTACATTTACATTTATAAACATATATACATAATGCAGTTACGGGAGCAGAAGGTCATAGCCTATGTGCATGAGGTGAGGCAGGTGGCTAGCGCATGGGGGGGTGGTTGGCTATTAGGTGATGCGTCTTGGGCGGTTAGCCAGGCTTTGGGCATGTTTCTGAATCTGTGGAAGGAGGGTTCAGATCTTAGCAAGTTGGGAAGCTAATTCCAGAGTTTCGCTGCCATTAATGGGAAGCTGGTTCCGCCAGATCTTTGAAGGTTGAAGTGGGGTATAGAGAGGCAGTTAGTCTGAGCAGTTCTGCGAGGTCTGTTAGTGTTGTGGAGGGTGAATATGTTGGCTAGGTAGGAGGGTGCTTCGTTGCATAGGCATTTATGAGTGAGAGCAAGTGTTTTCAGTGTAATTCGTTGAGGGCCGGAGAGCCAGTGTAAGTTACATCTGGTGTCTGAGATGTGTTGGTTCCTAGGGATGTTGAGAGCTGCTCTAATACCATTGTTTTGGATGATTTGTAACTGGTTTAAGTTACATCTGTTGGTGCCCAAATAGAGGGCATTACAATAGTCAATTTTTGACACCGCGAGAGTCCTGGCAAGTGTGACAAGGTTGGCTGGTGATAGGAAAGGGCGACTAATGAGCTTGCAGGTGTATGCCGCTACAGAGGATACTGCATTTGTTTTTCTGACCAAGGATAAACTAGAGTCGAGGTAAATCCTGAACGTTTTAGTGTCCTTAGAGGCCTTGATAGTGTTACCATCAATGATGAAGGAATTGAACTCAGGGGCCAGTTTGGATAGTTTTTGAGGAGAGCCAAGAATGAGGAACTCTGTCTTCTTGTCATTCAGACAGAGTCTGTGTTGTGCCATGCAGGCTTGGATGACTTGGTAGATGGCATTCTCAGAGAGAGAGTCGGCTACGTAGTCTCCTGAGATTGGGATGAGTATCTGGGTGTCGTCAGCATAATTAGTATATGTGACACCCAGATAGTCCAAAATATCAAATAGAGGTTTTTTGAACACGTTGTACAATGTGGGGGGGACACAAGAACCTTGTGGTAACCCGCAGGTGACGGGTGCAGGCGATGCTGCTGCTAGGGGAGAGAAGACATGCATCAATGTATTGTTCAGGAATGAACTGATTCAGGCTGTGGCTTTATCAGAAAAATGGGCGGCTAGTTTAAGTTTCCGACACAGGATTTGATGATTGATGAGATCAAAAGCCACAGAGAGATCGAGAAGAAGTGGTAGAGCAAGTTTACCCTTGTCTCTTAAATCTTCAATCTGTGTTTTGAGGTCGATAAGGGCAGTTTCGGTTCTGTGACAGGGCCGAAACCCAGATTGCTTAGACCCAGGAGTTTATTAGATTCAAGATAGTCTTGAATCTGTAGGTATGCAGCTCGGTCAAGGATTTTTAGTAAGAACAGCACCGTGGTGATGGGCCTGTAGTTTGTAGGTATATTGGCATTCAAGGTTGTTTTTTTTAGGAGCGGGTTAACCCAGGCATCCTTCAAATTGTCCGGTGCAGTCCCCGTGCTAAAGGAGGAATTGATGAGAGTGGTGATGAATGGAGCTAGCTTGTGCGCCGCTTTCTTGATGATGGGCGCTGGACAGAGGTCCCCTTGGCAGTTAGAAGGTTTAAGGCTATTAATAATATTTTCCACTTCAGTGATAGATAGAGGTGAGCAGCTGAACGGAGTCAATGAATCTGGGATAAAGTTGTTAATAGTTGGGAGAGATTTGGCTTGCAAGTTGGATTGTAGATTAGCCTGTTTATCGTTGATTTTGACTTGGAGAGTGGCTATCTTAGCACGGAGCGCGTTTTGGATATTAGTGCACCAGGTGCTATCTTTGATGGAAGTGTCAGGTGCAGTGACAGGGGTTTCCAATTCTTTCATGATTCTGAAGAGTTCTTTAGTAATAGATTTAGCTTACTCAATGCATTTGTTGTAAGTGTCTTTTTTCGTCTGGCGTATAGCTTCCTTATAATTTAACGTAGCTAGGAAGATACTAGATTTATTAACTTCTGTAGGATTCCTCTTCCAATGTGATTTAGTGATTTGTTTTTCTTTACGAAGAGTTCTTAGTTGGGGTGTAAACCAGGAGTGAAGATGAGCTTGTGGTTTAGGTTTTCTCAGTTTAGATAGGGCAATGAGGTCAAGAGCTTTGAGCATAGTATGATTGAAGGTGTCAACCAGGACAGTAGGATCTGTGCATAACGCTTGTTCATTCAGGACTGGAAAGGAGAGAGGGAGGAGTTTGTCACAAGTCATGTTGCACTTATTTCGTGTGGCAATAGCAGGTGCAAAGTCTGGAGTGGAACTGTTGGTTTTGGCGGGGGTGTTGAAGGTGATTAAGTGGTGGTCGGTCCAGACACATGGTTGGTTAGCTGCTATATTGATTCCGCAATTGAAGTCAGCTATCCAATTTAGGGTTCTACCTTTGGAGTGTGTGGAGGTGTTGATATGCTGAGTAAAGCCTGAGTTAGTAAGCAGGTTGTCAATTGTCAGGGCAGACTTGTCATTGGGGTCGGCGAGTCCCAGGTTAAAGTGACCTAGTACAATAATTTGGCAGTTGGTTTTAGTGTTGTCTGCCAGAATGTTGGAGAGGTCTTCAGCAAAATTGGATAATGGCCCAGGGGGCCTGTAGAGTCGATGGAGTGAGATGGTGTGGTTGGGGGTGATGGCGAATTTGGCTGTTAGGGCTTCCATAGATGCTATTTGATGGGCACTGGAGAGGCGAAAGATGAGGGAGTTTTTGTGGATGATGGCAATGCCACCACCTTTAGATTGGCTTGTATTGTGGTCATGTAACCAAAAAAATGATGGGTGGAAGGTTTTGAATGAATCTGAACCACTGGCATTGCTCTGGGCAAACTTCCACACAACTGTTTTTTAGCACGTCTGCGCCATTGCAAAAGGGGTCTAGCCATACGCAAATCAGTCAGGTACTACCACCAATGGTAGCAGCCCAGCCCGAACTGCTAGGCCAGGTCCCCTCTGCACGGAAAAACAAGCAACCCCAGACATGTTTTGGCCTTGTTGGTCCTCCTCAGTGAGGTGCAGCTTGGTTCCCTATGGCGCAGCGAGCAGGGACCCATGTCTGGGCATACCCTCTCTCACTTAGTGAGACAAACTGTGACCATGGAAGTGATGGGTGGAAGGTTTTGAATGAATCTGAACCACTGGCATTGCTCTGGGCAACCTTCCACACCACCATTTTTTAGCCCGTCTGCGCCATTGCAAAAGGGGTCCAGCCATAGGCAACTCAGTCAGGTACTGCCACAAATGGTAGCAGCCCAGCCCAAACTGCTAGGCCAGGACCCTCTGCACAGAAACACAAGCAACCCCAGACATGTTCCGGCCTTTTTGGGCCTCCTCAGTGAGGTGGAGCTTGGTTCCCTATGGCACAGCGAGCAAGGGACCCACAGCTGGGCATACCCTCTCTCACATAGTGAGACAAACTCTGACCACAAAAGTGATGGGTGGAAGGTTTTGAATGAATCTGAACCACTGGCATTGCTCTGGGCAACCTTCCACACCACAGTTTTTTAGCCTGTCTGCGCCATTGCAAAAGGGGTGCAGCCATATGCAAATCAGTCAGGTACTGCCACCAATGGTAGCAGCCCAGCCCGAACTGCTAGGCCAGGTCCCCTCTGCACGGAAACACATGCAACCCCAGACATGTTTTGGCCTTGTTGGGTCTCCTCAGTGAGGTGCAGCTTGGTTCCCTATGGCGCAGCGAGCAAGGGACCCATGTCTGGGCATACCCTCTCTCACATAGTGAGACAAACTGTGACCACAAAAGTAATGGTTGGAAGGTTTTGCATTGCGGTCATGTCTGATGATATTATAACCTGTTGGAATGGCTAACGAGAGCAGAGGTCCAGAGGCTGCGTGAAGCCAGGTCTCCGTGACGGCAATAAAGTCCAGGTCATGAGTTAGGATGAGGTCCGCCACCTCTAGGGCATGGGCTGTGAGAGATTTAGTATTAATAATGCCCCTTTGATAGTGTTCACAACAGGGTTAATGGGTTGGGATGTCGGTGTCTGTGAAGAGGAAGCAGTTCTGATGATAGGTTGTGGGTGTTTATTTTGGCGGAAGGAAATCAGATGGTGGTAGGAGGCGTGAGTGAGTCTGGTGCCAAGTCTGGCGTTTCTCATGGCAAGTGAGCATGGTTGGAAAGGAGTGGGTTTAGATGCAAAATATTGGAGCCATAGGGCTGGGTTGTTGAGGTATGAATTGGTGTTATGGGTAGTCATAGGCATGGTTGTAGTGTTATGGTAAGGTGAGTGTGGTAACAGAGTCGTGATGTGTTTGAATGTGGGCACTAGGTGGACGGTAAAGTAGATTGATCTAATCAAGGCAAGAGCAAATAACTTTTGGAGAAGAGACTTGAAGGAGTGAAAGACTGTTGGGGAATGGTGCATGGTGGAAAAATTCACCAGGGCTTGCAGGCAATTGCAATCATAAAGTGAAGAGGGCAGTATTGTATGGCAATAAGTATTCCAAGCACTCATTTAAAGCGGGGTAGGCTGAGTAGGAAAATGGCTTGAATAAGTACAAAACCAGGTGGGAGTACATTTCATATGGCTAGAATAAGTACATAACCAGGTGGGGGTACATTCCATACATTTGCTGTGTGAGTGCAACAAAAGGCAGCTGTAAGAGTAGGCTAATAAAGGCGTACAATAGCACAACTCAAGGCATTTTCAAAAACGTGGGCTAGATAAGTAATGCAGGCAGAATAAGAGCATCGTAGTGCAGGCGGAATAAAAGCATCTGAATAAATAAGTAGGTGAGAGCAGCAGCGCAGATTAAGGAAAGTACGTGGTACATGGTGGATTTACTTGCAAGGAAGGAGATTTGGCTTGAGCCCAGGTGAATCAGTGTTATTGACAGCCGGATTTGAGTGCAAATTCCATCAGAGTATATAGGATTAATTGCCCCTAGATCTTTATTAGCATTGAGAAGAATCAAAGTCTTGGGAGGGATTGTATATGCAGAATATCAAGGAGGAATCAAGGTGATCCTCATTAATAGTGGGGAAAACATGTTACATATCCTTAAAGGCAATAAGGTGGTGCAGCTAAATTGTTGTACCTGTGGAATTGTCAATGGTGAGAAAGGGAGAGCCACCCACTGTGATAACTACACATGGGGATAAAGGTTTTGGTTCCACAGACAGGATGGTTCCAGGAGGGAAGGTTTGGGTTGAGAAGCCTAGTATTTTGCTGGTTCTGGCGGATGTAATTGTAGCAGGAGAGGATCAATTTGATCTTGTAATGAAAACAGTGAAGAGGAAATGGAGTCTTGTCCCCACTGAAAAATGTTATTTAAGTGAATGATGTACCCCACTGACATCTTGTTTTTTTGGAATTGTTCTTTTTTAGACCCTGTGTGTGATGTTTGCGCTTGTGGATTTGTGTGCAGTGCATTTGGAGAGCCCGGGTACATGCAAGAAGAGGTGGCAAATGTCTCGATCCTGCAACTGGAGTCGAGTATCTGGATGACGACCAACAGTGGTGATGTCATCCACCACAGTGCTGGAGGACGCATCAATTGCATTGTAGCGTGACTTCTTGAGGAAACGCAGTGGACATTGGCATGATGTTTTTCCCCCTTCCGCAGCTTCCTTGACTTTTGCACAGTATGGCTATGCTGCAATTGTCGAGTAACCTGAGAATATATGGGTCTTTTGGCCCACTGCGTGCTAATCATCTCGCACTTATGCTTGGCTGATGTTCACGATGCTGCAAATTTGATTTTGACATGCATTGTGGCTGTGCCAACGCCGGCCCCTGTGTTGCAGCATGCTTTCAGAGTACTGCATGATAATTCTCTAGTGGAGGAGTCTGATGTCAGAGGCTCTTTTTCTGTCTATAAGTACTGCAAGTGTTGTGCTGACACTGATCGCAAATGGAGGAATATAACACACATTATCAGCTACAATATTGATCCTGCTGACATTTGTTATGTAACGACTTCTGACCACAAACATATCTGCAAATGTCAAAAATTGGACTTGAATGATGATCGAGGAATCACTGATTTTGAGAGACATTTGTGTACTCGATCCACAAATCGTTGTATTCATGTCTCTAATACAATGTTCTGTAATGTTACTGGTTTGACTGCCAGTCATCTGAGCCATGTGAAACTACTTACAGGTTGATTATTCTCCTGTGGTAACTTTATGTATTCATACATTCCTGCTAACATTTCTGGTGGTCCTTGTACCTTGACGCGTCTTAACTTAAAAATGTTTCCTTTGAAACTGGTCATTCGTCGGTCTACATGTGCTGCTTATCATATTGGCTTTTCCCCTGACTGTGATTTTAATGTGTGTTTGTTGTCTGAAACTGCGAGGTTAGCACTTGTGATTTCCTTGGTGGGGGGTTTTCGGTTTAGCTGCTGGGGCTATAAATTGTTAATCAAGTTGGCTTTTGTGCTAGTGAAATGGCTTAATGAGACCTCTCAAGCTTTAACTGAGCTATTGTTAGACAAGAGAAATTTTAGAAAAGCTATTTTGAAAAACAGAACTGCTATTGATTATTTGTTTTGAAGAATCATTTAGAATGCATTGTTGTTGAAGGGTTTTTGTTGTTTTGATTTGGAAGAGCATTCCCGTTCTATTGAGAGTGGGTTGAGAGACCTAATTTCTGAAGTCACTCAAGATCAGGATGGGAGCTGGTGGGATCAGGTGTTTACATGGATTCCAGTGTCATTGTTTGGATTTTTGCTGTGCTTGTGTGAATTGTTTGTTGTTGTTGTATCTCTTGTATCTGACTTTTTGTTCATTTGGATATGGCAGTTGATTGTCCAAAGGGTGGAGTGTACTGCATGTGCAAAAATTAGCTGGAAAACAACATGGCTTCGGTGCGCGGACATTTTGAACATTCACTTCCAAACCACAATGAAAGTCTATGTTTCTGGCAAGAGTTCTGCCACGGCTGTGATAATACATTTTGAAGCAGATGAGCTCACTGTGGAGGATAGCTTGTGTATTGTTTGCTCAAGGATGAGCCAAGAAGGGAGTCAGAGTTGTGCAGGTGCAGTGATAAGATGTGTTGGGAATGAGCGCAATGGAGACAAACTGGGTTTTTCCACCACTGTCTGTCCTTTGACCGGGGACGGTTGGCAACCTAAGTTGGGCAGGGATTTTTTTCCTCCATAAGAGAAGAGGGTTCCTTGTGGTAGACAGAGAATTTGAATCCCAGGTGATGAAGTCTCACTGAGAGGGCTAAGCTCAGTGCCAGACCCCATTAGCATGTGTGATCTCTCTGCCTACCTGCCTTGGGACTGAAGATGCCATATTGGCTGAGATTATGCTTCCTCCCTTAACTGCACTAACAGTGATGTAGACTTTTTTGTAGTTGTACTTGTCTGTGTGTGTCTATGTATAACCAATTATATGTACTACAAGAGTCATTCATATGCTTATATCTTGTATGAATAAAAGGGCCTGTAAAGAGCGATTTTATTCCAATTATTTGTCTAAGTGTGTGTTAATGCCTCTCTGAGTCCAAGAACTTTTAGTCCATGTAATACGGTAAGTGGTTCTAGCGTCATTACACCTCACAGAAAAGCAAAACAGTCCATCCCTCCAAGACACCACATCATCTTCCAAAGTCCATGCAGCACTCACTGAGACTGTACCTACTGGTCCTTGCTCTCCCATCAATGGTTGTTCATATGTAAAATGCATTAACATGTAGCCTCTGGACCAATACCTATAACTGTGCAGTAACATCTATCTGACTCACAAGAGCTCTTCACGTCCAATCCTATGACATGCAGCTTCTCATGCAACGTGCATGGGTGAGTGCAATTCTATCTTTATTTTTTAGAGTCTCAATCATGCAGAATCATGCTGTACATTAATGAAAGAAGGCAAACTATGTGCATGGAGGAAGGGAGTCACATGAATTGGGCCCAATCAGGAACTTACAATTAAGGGAACCTACAAACCGATTCCAAATCTCAATCATAATGTTTCCACTAATTGTGCCCATGTATGTATTATATAAATATGCTCCTTTTAAGATGAACAATCGGTGAAGCATATGTCCTATTAAATTAAATTTACTTGTGGCTTAGCAGGTAAGGGATGTGGATAGACGGAGCCCCTCTTCTGTCCCCTCTTATTTAAGTTCCCTGCTGTCTAATGCATTTACATTTTCACAGACATCCCTCAAGTCTGTTTAACAGTTGGGCTTGGCAGTCTCAAAACCTAGCTCTGGGGGTTTGTTTTCAAATAAAACTCGATGCTCCACTCCATTAAGGCATCACTTGAACACTTCTTGAGCCCCTTACACAACCACACACTACAAGTATAATCTAACACATGCCAAACAGTTTGGGATATCTTCCCCATCCCTTACTGATTGCACTAAATGTTGTGTTTCTTCTTTGTACTTCTTACTTTTTACTTTTACATTTAGCGAGTCACATTTCAGCTTTGGACTCAGAAAGCCATGGCAGTTGCACATTGTAGTTCAAGAAATATTATTCTGGATTTGTCGTATGAGTAAAATGTAACCCTAGCAAATATGCCTCCATACCCCAAGTCTATTAAGGCTAGCACACAACCACTCAATATTTTCAGTATTGATTGCTGAGTACCAAGAAACTGTCATGCAATTGTAATTTTAAATGCTAACTGTCATGCAAGGATATCAGGCAGTGTTTACAATGGATCCCTATGCAATCTGCCTACTTTATGCTGATGCATAAAAAGCAAGCAACACCCAGAGGAATCTCCAGCATTTTCGCCGTAATGAAAATCTTTGCTGGCATAAATGTTAGAGAAATCGTATGCCGTAGAAGGAGGTGGCACAAACACAAGTTGTGTTATGCCCCTGCTTTCCACCATACAAATGAATGATAATGCAGTGTGGTGTGAGTAGAAGACATTAAAGTCTGACTCAAAGCTTTTATTCCTTCCATTCACGTTACAGCACCATAGGAAATTAGCTCCAATGTGTCTGAAAGGCCATGATTCCTGATCATCCCAAAGTTCCATGATCTATCAGAAATTCAAAGAATATATCACCCAACTTGATAGTTGTCAAACCTACCGTTTTAGGGATCTAGCACCCAGCTCACTTTTTGGCTTCAGATTATAGGCAATATAGTTCTGAAGTCTATTGTCAGCTTCACAGCCGCCAGGTATTACTCTCAGCTTGTGTATTAACTTCTACTACCCGGAAATGCTTCTCCAAGCTTGCCTAATGGTACGTGTTCAGCACAGCTATTGTCTCGCTCCAGTGGCAGGCCACACCTGGGCTAGTGTCAATTCCTCCAGCACCATAATATGAGCAAGCATTTCGATGCTTAGGAATGTTTTCAGATGACAGTATTTTGACTCCTATGGACCCTCCAGAGACAAATTAATCTATTCAATGATTGGGCTCCTAATGAAGGCATTCAGCTCTCTGTTGAGTTCCAATCTCTTGCATTGGCAATATATTACTTTCAACAGTCTCTTACGTTTCCTCCTCGAACTGGCTTTGCCAAGAGTCTGAGATATAGTCCCTAGAGAGCACTATCAGAGCTCTCAATTTGGTCTCCCTATGGACGTATCCCTTTCCCTAAAATTCCTGATTTCTCCTCTCTGTTTCCACCTCTACTCTGTGACACTCCTTCTTTTAAAGGGCTGCAGAATAACCTGTGTATTCAATAACTAGCCCAATTGCCCATTCCCTAATTCCTCTGTATGTGGTTTTTGGTTCCCTGTTTTCCAAATTCATCCTAGATTTTGCCTGGCTTTCCATTATGTTCCACAGATCCCCATTTTTAATACTTCTATGCTCTGGGTAAGTGATTATAAGTTTTGCTGCTGTAGTAGACAATGATTTACAGCACCGATCTGCCAAATTAAAGTCATTAGAAGATGTATTGGCTTCCTGTCATCTCCCATTGATTTGCAGGATGCTCCAGAATCCCTAAAATATGCTGCCCTCCTGATGCCTAGCATATCACTGACAACTCTATCTGGATATGGAGGGGGTTGGTAAACTGAATTAGAGAGCATATGCTGAACTTAATCCCCCAGGAAATTGTGTCTTGAAAGTGAACTTTCCTAAGAAGGGCTCTCTGTTTTGGGGATAACTGCAGGGCAACCATAGGAAGTAGAGAAGGGAATGTGAAGGGAATGTGATGCGGGGTGTGTGCCTTGCAGTGTGTTTGCTGATGGAGAAGGAGCCCATGAACTATTACGGTGTCCCAGAGTCCTTTTTTCATTGATTCTTTTGCGAAGGAGAAGTCGGAATCCTGCTGCCATATAATCTACTTTGCTCACGGTGTGCCACGCAGTGTGTTTGGTGTGTGCAGGGTCAGACAAACTGTAGTGATGGCTATTTTTATTTCATAACTTAGCTGATTACAAAAAACACTGCACTGCTTGGCACTGAACGGCAACGTCTCTCTCTGTAAGAATGTGCTAAATCTAAAGTGCGTTTAATTGTTAGCTTTGCCAAACAGGTTTCAGAGCAAGTGCTTATCAGAGCTAAAGCTCTGGAATTTAATAGCACAAGCAACTCTACCAGTGTGCATGAGGATTTAAAGGACACAACATGTTGGGGAAAGAGCGGAAATGGAGGAGGAGCTCCTGAACATTTGAGTAATTTGAAGACAAACGGAGGAAAGGACAGCTATAGCCCTAGGCCTGCGAAAAAAATACATACAATGCTGCCCAAAGCTCTTTGTCTATTGTAGGACAAGTACATATGCCTAAGGGTGGGCAGGATCATTGCAGGCATCAAAAGTACTTTGTTTTAGAAGATGCCGAAAAAAAACATATGCTTCACAGTGTGTAATGAGGGTGAAGATAGAGCACAAATTGTTCCACAAGTGTCCACACTGGTTCCTCAAAAGGATAAGCAGTCTCTGTCGTTGACACTACTGCCTACGGTGGGTAGGCCAAGACTTAGGGTACATACAGAGGCTAGAGAGAAGTAGCAAGAGATGGATTAGTGTGTCTTGCACATAGGGCGTGAATGTGGGAGTGCGACAAGGAGTGCTCAATGACTTTGGCAACCTTAATGATTCATTTCACAATCTCCTTTCTGCGAGTAAGGACATATTGAGGTAAATGCATTTTAAAATGTCATTGCTACGGGAGAAATGTATTTTAAAATGTCATTGCTACGGGACCCCAGTGACAAAGTGACCGCATGGGTCTTGGAGGCAAAAGAGTTGGATGCTTTGGTGACCTTAATGATTAATTTCACAACCTCCTTTCTGCGAGTAAGGACATATTGAGGGACATGACACATTTTGAAATTTCGGTGTCACGAACCCCAGTGATAAAGTGACCTCAGGGGTCTTGGAGGCAAAGGAATTTGATGCTTTGGGTAATGGGAACAATGGGAAGGATGCTTTTTCAACATTACAATCATCCACATGTGTGACACCAGTGGAAAGGAGGGAGGAAGGGACAGTGTTGTTGGAAACATCCTTGGCGGAAAGGGTTTCCCCACTTTTTTCAGTAAAACAAGTACTGAATGGGAGGGCCCTGGAACGGGAAGGTATGGAAAGCCATGAGAGGGCAGGTTTGCCTACTTCTGGTGGTAAGACACTAGTTAATGAGCCACCGCTGAAATTGGTCAACTTCTAATTTTCCCCAGTTACTGATCAAGGTCATAAAGAGTTTGTGTTTCTTAATAATTGCACCCCCCCCAACCCCCGGTTAATTACCCTACGATGTGTAGGGATGGGGTTTATTGGGGCAAAAGTAGATGCCACGTGGCTGTTGGTCCAAAGCGTGGGAAAAAGGTCTTTCATCAGGGAGTGCAAGTGGGGAATTGGGTGGTGGCCATACTTATGGTGTGTGACAGGGCAACTGATACAGACAGCCTCCATCCTTCTAACAAGAGGGTTGGTTGCTAGTCTGTATTACATGATAGGGACTTTAATGCTCTTATGTTGAATTTGAGTAGCATCACAAGATCTTTAGAGCTTATGTTATTGACTCCATCAAAAGAACATGATAATGTTGGTGTGGAATTAAAACAGCAAGGACGTGTCTTAACGATCATGGCAAGAAAATTAAACTTTATTGAAGGTTTCATCTGTGGGCGAAAGGAGGATATCAGGCAGAGGTTGTTGGGCAATGTAAATGCCTACATAGAGAAATAATGACTGTGGATTAGGAGTGTCGGAAGGTGCAGAATTTACTGAGGTTCAAGCATTAATTTATGTGGTTGAGGTCTTGCAGACAGATAGTGTGCTGTATGAAGAGGAGTTCCAGGAGGAAACCTTTCTCCCATCTCCTCCATCCCCTAGCATCATTTATGTTGCTGAGGACTTCTTGAACGAAAATCAAGAGCTGAGTGATAAGGAAATAGTAGTCGAGGCTGAGGCCTGTGTGGTTGCAGGGGTTGTGGATGAGACAGGTGGGATAGTTGACATTGAAATGTTCCATCAAAATAAACACAAGAAAAGACGGGGCCTCATGTCCGTAATCTGCTATGTTAAAAAATCAAAAAACAGAAAGGTACTCATGAAAAATTCTTCGAAATGATCTAGGACATTTCTGTGTAACCTGTCTATTCCTCCGCCTAAGAAACAGAGGAAGATATTGAGAGAGCTTGTGAGGAATTTCAGCACCTTGTAGATGTTGAAGAGAAGCCAATTGAAGATTATGAGGGTGAGTGTATTGAGGTTGAGAGTGATAGATCGGGGTGGTTGGAGAGAAAATCAATTTGAGCACAGGCGTGTTTAGGGGCCCCCCTGAAGCATTCTCTTGTGCCCCCTCTTCTCAAGAAACCCTCAGCCGAGCCCTCCTGTCCGGCTAACTATTTCCGGATCTCCATCGCTCCATTCCTGGGCATACCCTTGATAAAGCTGGTCATTTCCAAGCTTAATCTTCACATTGAATCTGTTGGTGTCTCCATGACCATCAGTCTGTCTTCAGAGCAGCCAGAAGCACAGAAACTGCTCTCCTGAACATCCGTGAAGACCTGCTCTCTAACTTGATACTAATCACCCCTCTGTCCTCATCTTACATGATAAATCTTCTGCTTTTGACACAGTCAATCATGCCATCCTCCTCAACCGGCTCTGTGATAAAATAGGTATCACTGATCACGCCTTGGCCTGGCTGACCTCTTTCCTCTCGGACGACCCTTCCAGGTCCAACTTGGCTCTTTCCTCTCCTCTATCTCACTCACAACCTGTGGTGTTCCCCAGGGGTCTAATATTTCTCCCTGGCTGTTCAACCAATACCTGGCACCACTCACCCACCACATTGTTGATCTCTGCTCTAACTTTCAGTGCTATGCGGGTGACACTCGTTTTCAGGCTCCCCTCTGCCGGCTCTTCTCCCTCTCTCATCTCGGATTGTCTGTCTGTAATCCAGGAGTGGTGTGCCGCCAATGATGTCTGCCTTAATGCCAACAAGATGGAGATCCTCCTCATCAGCCCACCTGTACCTTGTCCTGTCACTCTTTGGCTGGCCTCCCTTGGCCCTTTTTCTGCTCTCACCTGTGAGGCTAAGAACCTCAGGATCATCTTGAACTCCGCACTCTCCCTCTCTCCTCACATCTCTAATGCCTCTAAGAAGTCAAACTGCCAACTGCTCCTCCACAGAGATATTCATCCTTTCCTCATCTTTCCCCAGAAGCTCACTGTCTCCAGAGCTCTGGTTCTCTCTAGGCTGGACTACTGCAACAGTCTCTTTTCAAATCTGCCTGCCTCTACACTCCGCCCTCTACAACTCATCCAGAACAGGACTGCAAGACTACTCTGTGGACTCAATCCCAGGGATCATATCTCTCCAGCCCTGACATCTCTTCATTGGATCCCAGTGGCTGCAAGGATCAAGTTCAAGATCCTCTGCATTGTCCACAAGGCCTTCTGGGGCCTGGGACTGCAATACCTCCAACTCTCTCTTCAGAAATATCTTCCTACTCGTGCTCTTCGCTCCTCCACCTCCAACACCCTCAGGGTCAGTGGCTTCTCCAATCAACGAGTTGGGGGTAGATCTCTTTTTTCGGCTGGCACCTCCGTCTAGAACAGCCTCCCTGCCTCTCTGAAACTCGAGCAGAACCATCTCCTGTTCTGGCAGCACCTCAAGACCTTCGTCTTTGCTTCTGCCTTCTCTCTTCATCTCCCCTGCTGATCTCCTGTCTGATGATGCACTGGTCACCTGGCTACCCTCTGAATTCGGGCGCAAGTCCCTGCCTGGCTAGATGCACTCCTGCATTTCCTCCTGGCAATTGCTGCACTTGGGTCTGTATCTGCAACCCTACAGTCCCCTTACATGCTGTCTGCACTTTAACCCTTGCACTAGCCACCTCCTGGCCGCACTACTTGTTGTTGTTTTGCTCTTGTGAATGGCACTCGCCCATCCTTCCCTTCCCCTTGCACTTTTGCCCTCATCTCTCCCCTGCACTTGTGCAATCTCAATGTCACTAGTCCTAGTAAGATTGTTGTCTTTGTCCTCCCTCTGTTTCCAGCCATTACCTCATTGCGCCTTGAAAAAATTGTGTATAGGCGCGTTATAAATGCCATATCATATCATACAATCTGCCTCCTGAACCAGTAGGAAAAAGCATAGGGAAAAAACAAGCTTCTAGTCTACTACTGACTGAGACCCATAACACAAACAGTAAAGAACCAATTCAAAGATCGAGATCTAGCCAAGTTTCATGGGTGCAAGCTGGGGAGATGGATATTAAGCACCAACCAAGTGGGGTCCTAGGAGGTTCTCATCTCTCCAATGGATGACACAAGTCTCACACTGACATTGGGGTCATTAAACGCTCAAGGACTCAAGGACTCAAGGACTAAACTTGCCTACTTATAGATCAATGGTAGTTAGAGAGTTTAATAGGCTGCAGTTACGCTTCCTCTTTCTGCAGGAGAGGCACTGGGTACAGGGGACAGATCTGACCCTCAGAGCAAAGTCCATACAACATACTTTTCAGGCCTTCTACCTAGCAAAACAACTTGGGGTTGCCCTGCTGGTGTCCTCCAGCACTCACTTTTCACTAAAAGCCCAGCGCATCCATCCTGAAGGGCGTTATATTATGGTTAATGGTGAGGTGAGAGGTAGTATGGTTACAGCAGTCTCTCTCTATGCTCCAAATGAGGCCTAGGATCGCTTTTGGGAAGACATGAAAATGACAATTATGTCTTTCACTGAAGTTACACTACTGGTTGGCGGTGACTTCAATATGGTCCTCCATCCGGAAAGGGATAGAAAGACGGCAAATCCGCACATGGACACTCACGCATAGAGGAGGATGGCTGCCACTTTCCAAAGGGTCAATGAGGAACTAGGTCTGTCAGATTTGAACATGACTAGACAGGGTCAAATCCTTCTCTTTACATTTTTCTCTGAGCCCCATGCAGCCTTCTCCAGGATAGACTACATCCTGGTGGACACCTCGTTCCGCGATCACATATCCAACTTTACTGTTGAGTCCATCCCGTGGTCCGACCACGGTTTGGTTAGGATTCACGTGGGAGTTCCCCCTCGCCCTCTTGGTGGTTCCCGATGGTCGTGTAACAATCTCCTTCTACAGGACAAGGGGCTCTCCCAGACCCTCCTAGCCTCCATAAAAGAGTATTTTAAACTTAACGATAATGGGCACATGGGTGTAATGGGGGTCTGGGACGCGTTCAACGCTACAATAAGGGGGGCACGTATTGGTATGGGTTCAAGGAAAAAGAGAGAGAGGGAGAATGAGGAGATGAAGCTAAGGGAGAAGATACAAGCCAGCCAACCAGGGGGAAAGTTAAAAACCCACATGTTCCCAGGCAAGTAGGTAGAGCTTCAGCAGCTTAAGACTAAACTTGCAGCCCTTCTCGTCGGCCAGACAGAATGGAAGCTGTCCTTTCTAAAACAAAGATATATGGAAAAGGGGGAGAAGGTTATACAATTCTCGCTTGGAGGCTTATGGAACATAGAAATAACAGAAAGATCGATTCTAGCCACTCCCCTGAGGGAGAGAAATGTACGAGTGATGCCTCCATAGGGGAACAGTTCCCTCAGTATTATGAATGCCTTTATTCACGCAGTATGTGGGAGACAGGGCAGATATCGACTGTTTTCTAGATTCCCTGCCCATCCTGAGCCTCTCTTCCAGTAAGGCCGACCTCCTCGAAGCCCCCATCACTCCGCAGGAGGTAATAGACACCATTGGTACCCTAAAAAGTGGCACAACTCCGGGGGTTGATGGGTTTACGGTTCACTTTTTTTAATCATTTCACTCCACCTTGGCGCCGTTCATGTCAAAAATGTTTACTGCAGTGCTCAACCCCAATCCCTAAGGAGGGGAAAGACCCCTCCCAATGTCAATCATATTGCCCTATTTCCTTTTTAAAAACGGATGTCAAGATCCTGGCCAAGCTTCTCGCCAATAGGCTAGCTAAGTACCTCCCATCCCCGGTGCATGGAGACCAAGTTGGTTTTATCCCAAGAAGGCAATATGCTGATAACTTTGGAAAACCCTTGACCTAATACACAAGGTTTCAGCCCAAGATTTAGAGGCCTTCATTAGACTCGGAAAAGGCCTTTGATTGGGTTGAATGGCCATATATGGATAAGGTCCTTAAAAAAATGGGCTTGGAAGCCAGATTCTGTGGGTGGACTGCTGCCTTATACAATGGCCCATCGGCGAGGGTTTCTCTAAATGGTATAGTTCCGGCCCTCTTAGCATTTCTAGAGGCACCCGACCCGGTTTCCCTATCTCTCCCCTTATTTACGCTTTGACGATGGAACCTCTGGTAATTGCTATTCGAACTGATCTCAGAATCACTGGGGTGAACTGCGGCGACCTTGATTTCAAATTGTCACTTTTTACCGACGATATCTTAGTTTATCTAACCAATCTTCAGGAATACCTCCCATTTCTGGTCGGGTTCTCTATGCCTTTGGTGTCTTTTCCGGCCTCAAGATTAATCTATCCAAGTCGAGCATAATGCCTATGGTGAAGAGAGATCGCAAAACCAGGGGGAAAACACAACTGAGTGGGATCAGAGTTGAAAACAATAGCACCCAATGTATGGGGGCCACCAGCCCAAGAGATTTAGAAGCTCTGTTTGAGCTAAACTTCCCCCGATTCTCTCCAAGATAATTGGGGATCTTCAACGGTGTGCCCCTCTCACTCTCTCGTGGTTTGGCCACATGGTCACGATTAAAATGAATGTCTTGCCCCGGCTCCTCTACCTCTTCTCATCCCTTCCCATTCTCATTCCAGAGTCCTTTTTTAAGACACTACATAGTAAGGTTCAGCATTTCATCTGGGGGGGGTAAAAAGCCAAGAATTAAACACTCAACGTTAACCCTACCGAAAACCTTTGGTGGTTTTGGGCTTCCTGATTTTAAGTTATACCACAAGGCAGCCCAACTTAGAGTGATGCTGGAGCATATGAGGGACGACATGGGCACGTATTGGACCTACATAGAGGACATCCATGGCCGCCCTAGAAATGTCTGTGATTTTTTATGAGCACCAGCTAGGTCCCTAACTGCCCGACTCAGAACTCACATTACCATGGCCGTACTTTGTGCGCCCTGGAAAAACGATAAGGACAACAAAATTCTGTCCTCCTGGCCGTCCCCTTTGACCTCCTTATGGAGTCCCCCAATTAGCTTGGGTCCTGATGCTTTTGTGATAGTCAGTCTTGGTCTGGCATGGGCTTGGACAGGGCGCCCAACTCTTTGACCCGAACTCCTTTATTTAATATGATCAACTGTCTACAGCCATGGGTGACCACCCGCTTACAGTATTTGAATATCTATGCCTTAAAGGTATCTTTACCAACCCAGTTGGTGTGAGGATTTGGCCCGCCTTCTCAAGCCTTTTGAAAAAATGATGGTGGAATCTCCTACAAGGAAGGGCTCTCCCTCCAAGATCTACAAAGTTCTAGTCACGGTGAATCTAGAGGGTAGACAGTCCTTCAAACGCATTTGGGAGGAGAGGATGGGGACGGTTATTGAGGAGGGAACCTGGGGGGCAATTTTTAGAACTCTTTTCTCAGGGTCCTTGTACACCTTGACAATGCAGCACAACTTTAAGATGTGTCACTCCTGGCACCTCCCTCTGGTCAGACTCTCTAAATTGTCTGGGGGCACATCCTCTTTTTGCCCGAGGGAATGCAGGCAGGCAGCGGGGGATGTGGTACCACCTATGGTGGGAGTGTCCGACGGTCCAGATCTATTGGTCCAAGTTGTTGAGTTGGATTAAAGAGATTGTGGGCATTGTCCCATCCCTCCTGCACCCCCTGGAAATCCTCTTAGGCACACCAACACCGGAGTTTGAATGGAGGATCTCTGCCTAGAGTGATTGAGGCAATGTTGCTTAATAAAAACAAAGTGAAAAAAAGAAAAGGTTAAATCATTCTTACAAAGGAAATAAAACAACACGAATTAATAGACACACATACAAATATAGAGAACAAGGTACAACAAAGGGAAACACAAAAGGAGATGGTTTGGATAGGAAATATAGCTGTTTTATCAAATGTGGCAGAGTGTTCACTTTGACTACCTGAATTTGTCTCCATGCAATGAGAAAATGTAAGGATTTAAGGTGATCTGTCTGTCTATGAACCAATCTATATTACATGGTCTGCGGTAGTGGCCATATAGTTATGGTTAAGTTGCTAAACCCACAAGAAGAGCACTTTATTGGGTGGTTTATAACTTTGCTCCCTCTAGACAAATCCTGACCCAACATTGCAAAATGTATATGGCCTACTCTGAATTGTTTTGCAAAGTTTTGTGAGGTTCGGTCAAGGGGGGGCAAAGTTATAGGTGGGGTCCGAAAATTTCTTTTTTTTCCCATAGACTAAATGGAGAAAAAATGTTGCTCACGCCGACAGCCCAAACCACTGGATGGATTTTCACCAAATTTGCGGCAGGAGCGATGGCTTGGTCCTGGAAGCATGCTTTTGTAAATTTGGTGAAAATCCATCCAGTAGTTTTTTTTTTAAAACAACCAAAAAGTAGGTCTAAAAAAAATGTGTGATATCTATGTCCGCTCTGCGGACAGGACAGCGATTGGATAATCGGATTGTGTAGTGTCCACGCACACATGACATGTTCGTTGATTGGTTGGGGTGAAGCGTGAGGTGCGTCACATTCTTTCGATGCGCCCGCCATATTGGATCTGCAGACATCCGCGGACAGCGCGGCATGGAAGTGAGCATAAATCCAATTTTGGGAAGTGTGTTGGTGTGCAGGAGTGCTTGGAGAGGGTGGGGGAGTAAGAGATGGGTCAAATGCTGTATTTGTTTAGGTGGGAGAAGGCTGTGATTTGTTTGCGGTGTCCTCGGTCACTGCGGTTGTCTGCAGACACACTAAACACTGGCCGCACTACTGGCTATTGTACTTTATTATGATGTTGGTTTTAGGTCGTTAGTACAGCATTGGGTGAAGAGGTTATGTATTGAAGGGTTTGTACGTTGGTTGTAATTATTATTTTAGAATGTTAATCGAAGTGGATAGGTTTTGAGGTGGATGTGTTATGTTTTTGGGTTGTGGTCATTCCGTAGGTGTTTGCTTCTATGGGTGTGTCTGGCCATGCACTGAAGACTCTAGGCCCTGGCCACAATCACTGCAGCATAACAAACCAATGCTACCAAACATTTGTTATGTGGGATGCTTAGGGGATATGTTTTCAAAAATGTGAGTACTGATTGGCAGAAGTGTAATAGTGTTTATAGGATAGTGAGATGATGTGTGTTAGTTTGTTTGTTGGATTGTGTTCAGAATGTTGGTATTGAAGACTGTTGACATTTTGGGTGTTTTTTATTGGTGAGGTGTTCATTTGCATGGCTGTGTTATGTTGCAGTGTTTGTGAGTCTAATTATTATATACTTACTGCTCCTTTGTTGAGGCTGTGTGTAGAGTTTTGGCCAGGCCATGCAGTCAAGATTGCAGTGTTTGGCAACAATCACTGCAGCATAAGATACACATGGAAGCAAATATTTTGGATGGTGGTCTATGGTCAGGTGTTTGCTTGAATGGGTGTGTTATGCTGTGGTGTTTGTGAGTCCAATCATTATATGCTTACTGTTTGACTTTTTGTGGTTGTATGCAGTTTTTTCATGTCATGGGTAGTTGGAGCAGACATTTTTTTTCAATCACTTTGATAAAAGAAAAGATCACATGTTAGTGTAGGTAGTTTATAATGAGTATTGCATTGCATAGTAGACAGTCTGTATTTTGTCGACCCTCATAGTTAGTACTTTAGAACTACTATAGTTCAAACCAGTGTACTGTGCAATTTGCTCAGTTCCTGTGTTTGTTCTTTAAATCATTGGGTCTATGGGAAAAAAAATCCATGCTGGATTAAATAAACCATTTCTACAGTGTGGTACAATATATGTCTTTCATTGATTTCAATAGGTGGAATTTAATAGGTGTATGGCTTTTGATTTCGAAGTGGTGGTAGTATTGTGCCAATTAGATAGCAGTTGGTGTATTCTAATTCTTTATTTATTTTTCCATTTTAGTGGTATTCATCTATCTGTTTGCTTGTTGCAGATTTTTGGGGCAGTTAGATCCCTGTTGGCGTATTCTAACTGTTTCTTGCTTGTTTCATTTTAGTGGTATTCATTTATCTGTTTGCTTGTTGCAGAATCTTGGGGCAGTTAGATACCTGTTGGCTTATTCTAACTGTTCATAGTTTTGAAGTTGAAGTTTTGTTGATGTTCATACACAGATTAGTTATTAAATTTTAGTTTTAAGATTATTAAGTAAGCGTTTACAAGATTTGCTGGTAATCTCTGTTTTAGAGTAATGGTAGCATCATTACATTCCAACCATCCATAATTCTTTTTTATGTATGCAGTGTAGTGACCTGCATTGGTTGTGGCTCCTGCGTGGTAGATTATACCTATTGTTGTGTAGGTTTTCTTACCAAGTGATACTTGTCCTTGTGTGAATCCAGTCAGCTTGCAGTTGTTTTTGTTACCATCTGCATTGTAACGTAAAAGCATTACTGTTACATATTTACTATGTGTCTGTATTTGTAAAGTGGAGTGATTATCTGAATTGTAGGTAGTACATAATCTGCCATGGTTTGCATTTTGTACAAGTTGCTGAAATGTAATGGATTCACAGTTAGGTATGGATACATACATGAAGCTTTCATTAGGAACTTCTTCTTATGCAACATGGCTGCAAAGAGTGCCTGTGTGTTTCCACATGTATGAAATCTGGAATTTTTCATTTATAGGTATGTTTTTGTTTTCTATTACTTGTAGTAAGTACATTAGAAATTTGTGTGGATCTTCTTGTGTGTATATAGTGAATTTGACCATTCCAGCACAGTAGTCCAATTCCTGCCTTATTCCAGAAACACTGTAAGTGTTGTCAGGATTGTTGGTTGCATTTCTATGAAGGACTAACATTTGCAAACATAATTGGTTTATCCCGTGTAAGTAAATGTTGTCAATAATAGGTGGCAATTGGAGTAGAATATTGATTGCTACATTTGCGTAGCAATTTACCCAAGTTGTATTTGAAAATTTGAATAGATCTGACAGTTCTGTGTCCAAGTCTTTTGTTCGGAGTGCGCGTTGTTTCTTTGACGAGGTAGTTGACTTTCTTTCTGTAGTAGATTCTTCTTTGGTTGTGGTCCTTGATGAAGTATTAGATTCTTTTAATTTCTTTGGAGGAATAGCTGTGAGATCATGCATAATTTGAGTCTGAAGTAGTTCTCTTTTACAAAGTTTTGCTTTTTGCGGAACAGGACAGGTTTTTAGATGGGGGTGTAGAGTGAAAACAGTCTATTGTATTCTAGAATGCAAGGAATATCAGCATTTACTTTACTTGGCTCAAAGTTGATAAGAAATAGTCCGTCAAGTGAACGTAAGTGTGATAGTGCTGCAAAGCTCATTCCTTCTTTAAACACTGTGCTTACAATATCTATCAATGGTTTATCTAGGGTAAGACCTTGTGATTTGTGAATTGTGAATGGTGACTGCGTAGGCTAGAGTTAGAGAAAATTGTTCTCTGCGTACATACATGCCTTTGAAAAGAAGGAAGTGGACTGTTGAGCGTCCAATCCTTTTAACTTCTGATAGTTGACAAAGAGAATATTGACAAACTGGATGTTGTTGTCACGTGGGTATGTTTAAAAGCCAAAAACTGTACCAAGTGCTCCATTAACTAGTCCTTGGTCCACATCAATATTATGTTTAAGCATTACTTTACAGTTTAAAGATAATTGTAATATTTTCTCCAAACCAGCCGTGTTAGAGAGAGAGTTTTCTAAGGTATTTAGCCTTGTTGTGGCTTGATGACACATGGGAAGTGTCATACCATGTATGTCCAGTTTGTCTGTGGAGCAAATTTGAAGTATTGGTTGCATTTCTTTTTTTAACATTGTTTCATTCAATTCTGAACAGCTTGCAAGAGTTGGCATCAAGGACATACAGTTTATATTTGTGTTTGCTAATTGTTCCATGACATCAGTAGCACATGATTTATGGCCATAGAGTGCATGGATGTGCCTTGTTTTTAATATAGCTTGTGCTTCTTGAAATAGTACACCAACTCTAATACTTTTTAAAATGTTGGCATATGTGAGGTCTGCAGACTGACGCATGTGTTCAGTTAATTCTTTGTATTGGAAATTTTGCCATATGCTGCCAAGAGTTTTACGGCATAGTTTGTGCCCTAAGTTTTTAAAAATAGGTTCACCTTTAACTGGTGTTAATTGAAGAAGATCTCTGTAAACTATAATGTTTTGTCCTCCAAAGAGTTCGTCATATTCTGTTTTCAGGACCTCTTGTAATCTGAGGTGAATTGAAGGCTAACATTAGATTGGAAACTATGCTCACTTCATCTATTAGCAGCATTTTCATTTGTTTGAAAACTGCGTAGTTCCATTGCAGCTTCTGGAAAAAGTTTGTAATAGTCTAATTTGTTTTGGTGTTCTAATGGAAGGAGTAGTAATCAGTGTAAAGTGACACTGCATATGTTGTAGGCAGCTAAACCTGCTGGGCAGTTACAACAGCTGACAGTATGTTGTATGTCAATTGTTGGAGGAACTTGCTGGTGATTTTGATTAAAATTGAGAGGGCGAACCTACTTGCTTTCCCTAAGAGCTGCAGTATAAAACAGATATTGTGGAGCAAAAACCCTGAGGCTATCGAAGATTGTATTGGGAGACTGTCCTTGACGCTTGCTAGAGGGAAAACAGCCCCAACAACTAAATGGGGGGGCAAGGGCAGACAGGTTTTTGACATAAACATCTGGGACCGTAAACATCAATTGAGACGTGAACTCAGGGATTGTAGAGATGAAGGTAACCCCTCGGGTAACTCTCACGGAATAACCACTCATATAAAGCTTCATAAACGACAGTACCACACCTGGCTCTATCACTATCGAAAATTACAACAAAGAGGGCAATGGGAAAAATGTATTCAGACCCTTAGTAGTAGAGATACGAGTAAAATCTGGCAAACTCTAACCGGGATAGGAGGTGACTTGTCTCAGAAAATAATAAATACAATCTCGTCTGATCAGTGGATGCAATATGTCAAGAACAAGTGCTATAACTCCAAGGCCCATTCTCACTGTAATTTTGAACATGCAGAACCTTGGCGCCTGCCCATGAACTTTAAAAGTATAAAACAAGTCATTATAAATTCAAAGAGGTCCAACGCTCCTGGTCCCAATGGTTTGGCAATCTCTGTCTTGAAAAAAGATCCAGAAAACTGGGCCCAGGTTCTCCTGACTCTTTTTGCACAGGTTTGCCAATCTTGCTCCGTGCCTTCGTCATGGCAAAGATCGGTGCTAATTCCGGTCTATAAGAAAGGAGACCGTAGGGAGGAAACTAACTACTGTCTCTTGTCCATGTTGGATGTTACGGGCAAGGTTTTTACAAAACTGGTTCTCAAGGAGCTGGAGACCTGGGTAGTTGCTGAGCAAGTCTTACATCTTGCACAGACGGGATTCAGACCTGGTGCCAGCACTTATCAAACACAAGAGTGCTGGACTGATTGATAAACACCACATTGAGTAATAAAGAAGCCACCTTATATATGGTATGTGTAGATTTAAAGAAGCCACCTTATATATGGTATGTGTAGATTTCACTAGTGCTAACTAGTCTTATCTGTCCTAGCTTGTTATTTCAGATCCTAAAAGCATTGCACAGTGGGAATAGTGCCAGGGTAAGACTACATAATGAAGGTGAAGTGACTGAACCCATTAACATTAACATGGGAGTAAAGCAGGGATGTGTGGCGGCACCCACATTATATAATATTTACATTTTTGACATACTCCAACCTATAGGATTAAAATCTAATTGTCCTCCCAAGTTGGTGATTACCCCAATAGTAGGTATGCTCTACGCAGATGACCTGATACTGTTCGATAGAACACTATTGGGCATCAAGAATATGTTCGAGGAACTTGCACTTTATTCCTCTGAGCTGGGCCTTGCTATAAATTTAAGGATGGCAAAGATAATGCTGATTAGCAGGAAGGGTCCCTCCCCGCGGGGAATTGATTCTAGACTGGGCCTGATAGAATTTGTCGACTCTTATCCTTATTTGGGTTCAGAGTTTGATGTCTCCCCAAATTATAATAGGATAATTGCCCACAAACAAAGATGAGCCAAATTATTGACACTGCAGGCCTGCAAATTCTCAAGAGGGCATGCGGGATATAGCTTGGTGGGCACTGTAAAGTTATATCAACAGTGCTTTGTCCCAGCTGTACTCTACGCCTAGAAGCGTTGGCTATGCAGGACCTAAATTGGCTCAATATTTTAGAGGGCCATTGTTGGCGAGCAGTGCTGGGTTTGGGGCCATCTTGCTCCATGCAATATCTGAGGCTCGAGTTAGGTCTTACCTCTTTGAGGGGAATGGCCTTGCGTGCTCGGGGAGTTTCCTATTTAAAATCTTTCACAGCTCCAAAATGTAAGCTACTTGCGATAGTGGGAAATAATTACGATACTGAGAAGGTCAGGTGGGGAGAACATTTCAAGAACCTGAATGAATCTCTTTTCCTAGAGATTGGATGGATTCATGAAGCAAAGAGAATGCAACCATTTATCCACCTGTAAAAATCATGTGTGCGCAAACTAAACCACTGGGACTGGTGTGAAAACTATACTCATCTTGAAAAATTGAAAGGGTACGAGGCTGTGTTAAATGTAATCCATAGATAAAGGAGATCACAGCCTTATTTATTACTCTGCCCTGACCCGGGGGTGAGGGACTTTCTCCTAGGACTGCGAACCAACCAACTGCAGGTTCTCGCCATTACAGATGTAAATCAGGGTTTGGCCTTAAGCGATAGGTGTTGTCTGTGATTTAAGCGATAGCTGTTGTCGTATATGTAAGAGACCAGATTACCTGGAAACGGCCAGACATGTTCTCACTTCTTGCCCCAAATTGGGTCCACTATATATGAACTTGTTGGGTAGACTGGTACATAGAAATGAAAGCATTGTAGGAGACACTTTTTGGGTATACTGTCTTAACTCATATACAGTTTCATCCCAACTTGCCCTGTTTAGAGTATGACAACAGGTCAGAAAACTACTGCCAGAAATGTAATCCATTGCCACTGATTTGATTATATCATTATAGAACTTTGCTTTGCAGCTGTCGGTATTGCCCTATATGGTAGGCCTTGGCATGGCTTTGGGAAACTGTTTGTTTGTTTGATGTATATATATATATGTGTTTATATAATTAGAGATACACTAATTTGTATGTTTTGGAGTTTGACAAGTCATGAAGTTTTTGCAATTTTGTACAATCGTGAAAAATGTTGAAAGAAGAAAGATGAAAGATGCTGTGATTGATTTTTAAGTTGTGATCTGTAATGTAATGACTTTGTGTAAAGTTCACATTTTGGACTAAATCATAATAAACTATTAATAATAATAATTAAGAATGTTTTGCCTAACCAGCTTGACCACTCACGTATAGCAGTATAGGTTTGTCTTGGCAGGTACAATTTTTACTCTAATGCTTGTTTGTTTGTTTATTTATTTATATAGCGCTCTTGACCCGGGGGTATATATGCGCTTTGAACATCAGGTTACAGGTAAAAGACAATAGTACAGTATTGATAGGGCATAGATAATAGTATTCAAACAATATACATAAAATTGGACATTCGGAGTGCATACATATGTGGTAGGACAGTTATTTGTTGGTTAACCAGGAAATGACCTTGGTTCTGAAAGGTTGGAAATTAGGTGTGGATTTAATATCCAGTGGGATGGAATTCCAGAGTTGTGATGCCAAGGTTGGGAAGCTGGATCCTCCGGCTCTTTTGAGGGAGTATTTGGGAACTGTTAGTTGTAATGAGTTGGACGATCTGGTGGTTCTAGTGTTCTGTCTTAGTGTAAATTTGTTCGAGAGGTAGGGTGGGGCAAGATGATTGAGGGCTTTGTAAGTAAGGCATATGGTTTTCAAATCAATTTTCTGTTGGATGGACAACCATTTGCAGGCAGTTCTGGTGGCGGAGATGTGTTCCCTTCTAGGAATATTGAGGGCGGCACGGAGTGCGTTATTTTGTAAAACTTGCAATTTATTGATTACTGTTTTGTTGGCACCTACATAGAGGCTATTACAGTAATCCAGTTTAGATTGAATGAGTGCTCTGGCTAGGATGAGACAGTTGCTAGGGGAGATCAGTGGTCTGCAGGCCCTGATAAGTTTACCGGTGTAGGCAGTGGCTGAGGCGGTCATGTTGATTTGTTTAGCTAGGTTGATGTTCGTGTCTAGGTAGAAGCCGAGGGTTTTTACGCTCTTGGCAATGGGTATGGTGTTACCGTCAATAGTGAAGCTAGTGTAGCCGGGACAGAGTTTACTGATAGTGTTCGGTGAGCCGACAAGAAGCAATTCAGTCTTGTCATCATTCAGGCATAGGCCATGTGTGGCCATCCATGCCTGAATGATGGAAAAGACTTCATTGATCCATTTGGCGTCCTTGTTGTAGTTGCCTGATAAGGTGAGGAGTATCTGGGTGTCATCTGCGTAGTTAGTATAGGTGACACCCAGATTGTCCAGCTTGTCGAATAAGGGCTTGGTGAAAATATTGTAAAGGGTAGGTGAGACACAGGATCCTTGTGGGACACCGCAGGTGATGGGGATGGGGTCAGCCGCTGCTAGGGGGGAGAAGACCCGCATGGTTCTGTTGTCCAGGAAAGATTGGATCCATGTGACTGCAGAGTGGGAGAAGTGTGTTGCCAGAGATAAATGGTTGCACAGGATTTTATGGTCGACCAGGTCAAAGGCAGCGGAGAGGTCAAGGAGTAGAAGGATGGCAGCCTTGTTTTTGTCTTTGAGTTCGTCTATCTGGCATTTGAGATCAACAAGGGCCGTTTCTGTCCCGTGTTGTGGTCTGAAGCCAGATTGGCGAGTTCCTAGTAGGTGATTGGCCTCAAGGTAGTCCTGGATTTGTAAATAAGCCACTCTATCCAAGATTTTTAGTAGGAATGGGACGGTGGTAATGGGTCTGTAATTCGTGGGGATGTCAGGGTTGAGAGTAGTTTTTTTTAGTAGCGGTAGGACCCAGGACTGTTTCAGATTGCTGGGGACCATGTTGTTGGCGAAGGACAGGTTTATTAATTTGGTGATAAATGGGGAGAGATCCCTAGCTGCATCTTTTATGATCTGTGCGGGGCAGCTGTCCCCCTTGCAATTCGATGGTTTGAGGGATGCTATAATTTTCTGAACCTCCAATATGGATACCTTTTTGAAGGTGAAGCCTGAATTAGTGGCAGTAGGTGGAGGGGGCGTGGGGAAGGAGGTGGGATCGAGAGTGAGTTGTTGTCGTTTGTTGTTGATTTTAGTTTGGAGCCCTGAGATTTTGTTAGCTAGGGCATTCTGGATCCCTGTGCACCAGGGTTTATCCTTAGTGCAAGAGTCAGTGGGGGTAATGGGGTTTTCTAATTCCTTTAGTATGTTAAAGAGCTCCTTAGTACTGGAGCTTGCCTGGGAGATCCTAGTATTGAGAGATTCTTTCTTGGCCCGTATAATCTCATTTTTGTAGAGGGTGGAGATGTTGGTGAGATTGGTTCTGTTATTTATAGAAGGCACTGATTTCCAGAGTGCTTCAAGTTTGTTTTTTTGTTGACGCAGGGTTTTGAGCTCCGGGGTGAACCATGTGTTCAGGTGCGCTTTGGGTATTCCTTTGCGCAGTTTCAGTGGGGCAATGATGTCAATGGCTTTGGCCATGGACTCATTGTAGGCGTTGACCAGTTGGTTCAAGTCCATTGTGGCGGGTAGTGCGTTTAAAGTAGGGATCACCAGAGGTATTAGGGCTTCCGCTGTGATATTGCTCTTTTTCCTAGTAGGGCAGGCAGGTGCCATGATAGGCCTTTTATGTGCTGAGTTGCTGGTAAGAATGTCAAACGGGAGGAGGTGGTGGTCAGTCCAGATAAGTTGTGTGGGATCTTTCGTAGTAATGTTGCAGTTAAGGGTAGTTATCCAGTCAAGGATTCTGGCTTTCGAGTGGGTAGGTTTGGAGCAAAGTTGTTGGAGGCCATGCTCCTCTAATGCCATGGCCAGGGCAGTGGCTGGGGTGTCTAGGGGGTCGTTAAACCCAAGGTTAAAGTCTCCGAGTATAATCAATTGTGCTGATGGTTTGGAACTTTCAGCAACTAGTGAAGTGATGTCTTCCTCAAATGAGCCAGGAGGGCCCGGGGGTCGGTAAATTAAGTGCAGCGTAATAGTACTTTTAGGGGAGGTTTGAAATTTGACTGTAATGTGTTCACAGGATTTGAGTGGGGGAGCAGAGGATAGTCTGATGTCAAGCGTGGTCTTAAAGATGATAGCTACGCCGCCACCTCGAGCGTTCGGTCTATCTGCTCTAAGGATGGTGTAGTTATCAGGTATGGCTAGGGTAAGAGATGGACCTGCAGCATCGTGCAGCCATGTTTCGGTTACCGCAAGGAAGTCCAGGTTGTTTGTTAGAATGATGTCAGCGACTTCTGAGGCATGGGCGACTAATGATCTGACAGTTAGGAGAGCTCCTTTAAGACTGGGATGGATAGTGTTGATGGGTGTTACAGTGTGAGGGTTGATCTTATTGAGTGATTTGGTAGGGCCTTTGCTAGGTCTGTAGTGGGTTCTAGCGCCAAGTCTCGAATTCCGATCGGAGGGGATGAGGGTAGTGTTACGGGAGTTGGTTGGGTTAGCTAATGTAGAGGTGTTGTAGTCAATGGTAGGGCAAGATGCTCTCGTGTTGATGGGGTTCTGCTTATAGACAGCTAGGTGTGTGTTAGCTGCGACATGCGGAACGTGTGCATGTCTATGGGTGGGAAGGGCGGACTTGGTATCCGGGGGGAAGGCTGGTGTGGTGGGCAGGAATGGTGTAGGGCAGGTGATCGGGTGGTGTCTTGGGCAGGCGGGTCTGACTAAACCATTATTATAGGCTAGGTAACTGTTGCCAGTGCAGGGTATGTTACTTTGCATGACACAGAAAGGGAACATGATCGCAGTCAGGCAGAGTAGCATGCTGGGGCTAAGGTAATGTACAGGGGAGTGGCGTGAAGGGGGCATAGGCGTTATAGGTAGGGCACAACACAATGCGAATGAGGTCTAGGCGACCATAGGGCACAGCACAATGCAGGTGGGGTCTAGGCGACCATAGGGCACAACACAATGCAAGTGGGGTCTAGGCGACCATAGGGCACAACACAATGCAAGTGGGGTCTAGGCGACCATAGGGCACAACACAATGCGAATGAGGTCTAGGCGACCATAGGGCACAACGCAATGCAGGTGGGGTCTAGGCGACCATAGGGCACAACACAATGCAAGTGGGGTCTAGGCGACCATGGGGCACAACACAATGCAAGTGGGGTCTAGGCGACCATAGGGCACAACACAATGCAAGTATGGTCTAGGCGACCATAGGGCACAACACAATGCAAGTGGGGTCTGGGCGACCATAGGGCACAACACAATGCAGGTGGGGTCTAGGCGACCATAGGGCACAACACAATGCAAGTGGGGTCTAGGCGACCATGGGGCACAACACAATGCAAGTGGGGTCTAGGCGACCATAGGGCACAACACAATGCAAGTATGGTCTAGGCGACCATAGGGCACAACACAATGCAAGTGGGGTCTGGGCGACCATAGGGCACAACACAATGCAAGTATGGTCTAAGCGACCATAGGGCACAACACAATGCAAGTGGGGTCTGGGCGACCATAGGGCACAACACAATGCAAGTGGGGTCTGGGCGACCATAGGGCACAACACAATGCAAGTGGGGTCTGGGCGACCATAGGGCACAACACAATGCAAGTGGGGTCTGGGCGACCATAGGGCACAACACAATGCAAGTGGGGTCTGGGCGACCATAGGGCACAACACAATGCAAGTGGGGTCTGGGCGACCATAGGGCACAACACAATGCAGGTGGGGTCTGGGCGACCATAGGGCACAACACAGTAGCGGTTGTACGTTAGCGACCATAGGGCACGGCCAAATAGCAGTCATGAGGCATGGAGCACTAAGGGCTAAGGATGCCTGTACTATTAAAGAGGTGGCAGCAGTAATGCATAGAGGCGGTGGCGTTGGAAGCATGAGCATATGTAGCAAACAGTTAAAGAAACCGAGTTCGAATGTTTATGGGTGCGGAGTAGCAGAGGGCATACCAGAAAGCACAATAGTATAGACTGAGGGTATTCCCACTACTCACAAAAGATTAATGGACCGTGGCCCCTGGCTCCTGATGCTCCAAACAGGCTCTCAACAGGCCTTAGAGTGGCCTTGGAGCTGGCCGCCGGCGTGATCCGCCTGCCGGCGGTTACCGCTGATGTAAATGAGGCTCAGCCTCGGTTTCAGCCCGCGCTGCGCCCGGCATGGGCGAGTCAGGCGCCGTGTGGGGACAGGGTCAGGCAGGCCCTGTCCTGTTCCCCGCTTGTCGCGTGGTTCCTCTGCTGGGCTGGGGGTGCTGGGGGGGCTCCTGCCCTCGCCCCACGATGAGGAAGAGTGGAGTGAGGGGGTAGGCAGGCTCTCAACAGGCCTTAGAGTGGCCTTGGAGCTGGCCGCCGGCGTGATCCGCCTGCCGGCGGTTACCGCTGATGTAAATGAGGCTCAGCCTCGGTTTCAGCCCGCGCTGCGCCCGGCATGGGCGAGTCAGGCGCCGTGTGGGGACAGGGTCAGGCAGGCCCTGTCCTGTTCCCCGCTTGTCGCGTGGTTCCTCTGCTGGGCTGGGGGTGCTGGGGGGGCTCCTGCCCTCGCCCCACGCCCCACGATGAGGAAGATGCACACCATGTTCAATTTGTTTAGTTATTTCTTGGAAAGGCTATGCTGCTCATTGTTTAATTGTGATTTTAGTAGATAAAAGTCTTCTGTAGATTGTGCATACTGACACATAGTGTGTTCTACTTCAGTCATGGCTAATTCTGCCTCATTTGCTATTAGTGGCTGTCCAAGTGGTTCTTGGTTTCCTGTTACAGAAGGTTGACTACTGTCAGGAGTGTCCACATCTAGTTGCGCCTGGAGTTCTTCTTCTTGTTGCCGTTCATTGTGCAGCATTGTTTTGTTCTGTGTAAAGTGTGTCTCTGTTATAGTGGTTTCATTTGATTTGAAAGGATCTTCATAGGAGTCATAGGTATCTAGTAAATCTTCTTCTTTTCTCCAAGGTTTAAAAAGTTGTTGCAGGGACATGTAATACAGTTCTTTATGTTGAGGAGTTTTTAATGACTTTTTGATATGATTAATTAAGCTTTGTTTGGTAAGTTTCACTAAGCTGTCTTCACAATTTTCCATTCTGTAACTACCTTTCTTCTCATCTGGTTTAATATTATTTATGTATGTGAAGTTTTGGACTATGTGGTATAGACACATAGGGCCTCATTACACGGAAGGCGCTAATGGTTAACGGCCACCGTTAATGGTAACGGTGACCGTTAACCATTACTGCCTTACTACGAGGTCCCTTAGCGGGTTGGTGCTTTAACGCCTGCTTTTTGCAGGCGTTAAAAACCAACCCGCTAAGGGACCTCGGAGCTAATTACGGCACCGCAAAATTGCGGTGCCGTAATTAGCGCCTTCCCCATTCCCATAGAGCCCTATGGGGCAGAAATGGGAATGGGGAAGGGCAATGGCGGAAGGGGGATTTACCGCCCCACCAACCTTGGAATGGGGCGGTAAATCCCCTTTCCGCCAAGGCGGTGCCGGTAATTTACCGGCATGGTCCAGGGTGCTAATAGCACCCTGGATCACCGCCTTCCGTGTAATGAGGCCCATAGTTTCCAAAATGGTACTTCTGTTTTGGTACTATGTGTCTAGCAAGATGTTTTTCAAATAGTTTTGGCTGTTGGGGTCATTTTTGGCTATTGTTTCTATGTCTCCATATGATTTGAGAACTCATTTTCTAGATTTAGCAGGACCAAGGCTTAGCCATACTATATTTTCAGATTTTCCATACAAGGCAGTACCGATTAAATGGTCTGTAGCTTCATAGCAGCCACATACTCTATGGGAGAGCATTTATATGCCTAAGCTGTACAATGTCTGTGACAGTGTTTTGTCCGATGATATGTCATCCCAGAGGTCTTATAGCTCTGTTTGTTCTGCTTTGGTTAAGTAGGCTGTGACATATCGTGCAACTGCAGTGGAATTGTCTGCAATGTACTGCACATCTATATTTGCATCCCATAGGAGGGCAATGATTGCATTGTAATCATTGATGTATTTTGATCCTTCTGTTCTTTTTATGTAATATGTGTTCTTAGGTGATTTACCTTTGACACTATGTCTAACTGAAGACATGAAGTTGTTTACTTGACCTGTTGTTGAAACTGGTCTAGAGAAACCAAAGCAGCATTTGGTGTAATGTTTCCCTTTTTTTTTCATATTTGCGACAACAATACTTCCCACATTTGTGTCATTGAAATTGTAAAATGTGTGCATGAAGGTCACTCGTTTGTGAAGGGATTTCACATGTGACATATTTTTGGATGAATTGCAAAACAGTGGCATCACTCTCCGAACCAAATTTAGGAGCATCTTTAATCCACAAAAGCATGTGGATGTGTGGTGCTCCTCTGGCTTGGTATACTTTTCTCCAAAAGAAGTGTTGCACTTCTCCGAGGGGAGGAACAGTTTTATTACAAATGAAGTGTAGCATAGCAATGAAGCGATGATGAAAATATCTTGAAACATTAACAGGATCTAGAAAGCAGAGTTCTCCTGGTGTTTTTATATCTATATTTGTTTTGTTTTTGTTTGCTATGAGTAGGAAATCATGTAAATCTTCCCATGCATATTCTACACAACTTAATGTCACAAACCAAGTGGGTGGGCCAAGGTTTCTTATCATAGAGCGCACATCTCTGTGACGTCGGAACCAGTATTCTTTTGTACCACGCATGTTTGTTAAAAGATTTGTAATGCTTCACTTGTTTTAGTAATTGCATAGCTGACATATTTAGAAAATTGGTACCTGATTTTAATGTGTGTGCAACTCCGTAGCATAGGGTTGCTAGTTCACTTTCAAAGAGAAGGTGGAATATATATTCCATGTTTTGTCTGAATCTGGGGTCTTCAGAATACATTTATAAAGAGCGGTATTCTGATGCTGTTATTTGTATGGGTCTTTCATCGTACCTTCCTCCTTTTCCAGTGGAAAGAGCAGAGGAAAGGCATGTGCTTCTATACTTTTTTCCCATATGCTGATTGGAGATGCTTTGACTTGTTGCATTTGGTACGATTCCATTGCATCATCTATGGTGTCTTTAGAGTTAATGGGTGAATTGCATAATGGTCTAAAATATTGGATTCTGTAGCAGGATCTAGAAGTTGAAATTGACCAGTTTCTGATGAGTCTTGAATAATTTCAGTGGATTCCCTCAGGTTTTCTTCAATATTTTTCTCTTTGATGTATTCATTTTTGTCTTTTAGATATCTCTTTGATGTATTCATTTTTGTCTTTTAGATATTGCAGGGCTTGTCTAACTTTATGTAAGTCCACGAGTTGTTGCCACATTTATTTGTCTTTTGTAGGTACGCCATTTACTAAGATAATTAAAGATTGATATATTGGACTTTGCACTCCCAAAGTGTGTACATGGTCTTTGAGATCTAATCGCAAATAGACTACTTTGCCACAAATGCCTTTCAGCAATTCAGAGTAAGATAGTTTTGCTGTTTTTGGTTGAAGGTGAATTATTGCTTGAAATGGGTGCACTGTTTGAATTATTATGCTCTCACACAAGTTAAGTTGTTGCAGTGGTTTTGATAGTGGGAAGAATTCCAAGTTATTTGTGATAGCACGTGAAGGTGTTTGGTTGTTGTCAAGTTTTGCAGTGTAGCAAATGCAAAGTATTAAGGGGTCCGTAAGTTCGTATTTGATTTCTACAATATGATAGAGAGCTAATTGGAACCACTTGGAATCTTCATTGGGCCTCATTACACGGTAGGCGGTAAGGGTTTACCGGTACTGGTATTTTACCGGTACCAGTAAACCCTTACCGCCTTACTACGAGGTCCCTTTGTGGGTTGGAGAATTTAACGCCTGCTTTTTGCAGTAATTTGCTAGCAATTTGTGGGGGGAATTACCGCCCCACCAACCTTGGAATAGGGTGGTAATTCCCCTTTCCACCAAGGCGGTGCCGGTATTTTACCGGCATAGACCAAGGTGCTCATAGCACCTTGGTCCACCGCCGTCGGTGCAATAAGGCCCATTGTCTTCTATTTTGTACATTAGGTCTACAGTTGTTGTGCTATTCTTATAAAAAGTCCTGCGGCAACACATACACACACATGGTTTGGTACTTCAGCAGATGTACTTTTAAACTTTAGTTTTTCTTTTTTGTATGTGTGTAGTAGAAGGTTGACATCTGTAAATATGTTGCTAGTCTGTTGTAAAGCTATTGCATTTTGTAAATGGCTTTCACTTCCAAAATATTTTCTCTGGATATGCTCTATTTCTTCGAGTAGTTCTTTGGCTGTACCATGTAGAAGATTGTTAATTAAATTGGCTAGTTAATTAAATTGGCTAGTGCTAAAGCAGGATTTTGGCATAGTACAGTTTACGAACCAGATTTCTCATAGTTGAATGGTGTGTTGATATAATTTTGATATGGTGGATGGTGCTTTTGCAAATAGGTCCAGAACAGCAGGCTAATGAATGTCCTTGTAGTTCTGTGTATGTGATCTCTGGACAGGAGTCCATACTTTGAAATAGTTTTATTTTCAATTGGTCTTTGCCTTTCACATATTGATTGAGGAACTGGCGTAAAAATCTGAAACATGTTTTGCCTATGTTACAGATTGATGTGCACAGCCATTTGTAGACTGGACTCATTGGTTCAGTGGAATGGAGAGTTGATACTAAGGGGTCGATTCATGGAACCAACGTGCGCCGAAGAAAGTAGCGCAAGGAGGCGCAAGCGTGAAAAAACAGGCGCACGCGCACGCGTGTGATTCATGGAAGACCCTGCGCGTGTTTTCCTCGGGATGTGCGCCAAACCTGTTCATGGCCCCGTGCATGGCGCACACGTCACTGCAACATCCCGAACGGCGTGCACGACGCGCACAGTGAAAGCACACAACCTCCGCGCACACACCAAAAAGGGGGCGGAACACGGGGCGTAACGCGCGGAATGTGGTACAGCGTGCGACAATAAGGGCGTAACTGGGATGCACTGCTGGCAAGCAGACGGAATGCCCACACGCACGTGAACCACACGTATTCATGGAATTGAATAGGGCAAAGCCGCGCATGGCCAAAGACACGCACAGGCCTAAACACATCCGCCACACAAAGGCATGCGGTAGCGTCCCTGTGCATCACAAAAGCGCCAATATACAGCAATGATGAATGTCCCATACTGCTATTGTGCCTGTGCAAGCGGGCTACGTGTATTTCAGGGGTTTGTGTGAAGTTTTTCACGCGATCGAGCCTGTGTGTGCGGGCTAGGTGTATTTCAGGGGTTCGCGTGAAGTTTTTCACGCGATCGGGCCTGGGGGAGCGGGCTATGTGTTTTTCAGGGGTTCGCGTGAAGTTTTTCACGCGATCGGGCCTGTGCGAGCGGGCTACGTGTATTTCAGGGGTTTGCGTGAAGTTTTTCACGCGATCGGGCCTGGGGGTGCAGTCTACGTGTATTTCAGGGGTGCGCTGGAAGTTTCACACGCGATCAGCGTGGGGGAGCGGGCTACCACTCACCGTCTGCCTTGTGTGTAGAAGAACGCGTAGCCAACACCCGCTGTGAAGTAATAGCGTGTAAACCCCAACGGCTGGAAAACACACGCACCACACCCCACAAAAAGCACGTACAGAGCAATGTAAAGGCACGTGGGATCTACAAGCCCTGCCAGGGAAACGCCCGTGCGCGAAACGTCACAGACGCGCTTACCTGCTAAGGGCATTTGGTCCAATGAAATTGCCTATGCGTGCTGACGCGCTTACGCGCTAAGGGCCTTACTCGAATTACACGCAGACGTGCAAGATTTTCACATGCCAAATCACTCTGTATCAAGCTGGCCACGCGTAAGCACACGGAAGACCACGCTCCTGCCCAAATTACTGCCCCCCAGAGCCCCGAGCAGCCTCCCACGAGCCATTTGCTGCTGCCTGCCTGCCTGCCTGCCTGCTGCCACCGTGCCCTGCCATTTGGTGCCTCCACATCAGCCATCTGCAGGGGTCCATTTGCTGTGTCCACTCCTGCTGGAACAGAAGACTCCCGACTGGGATACCATCGCTCCACAGCCCAGCCCCAGGACCCAGTTGCCCACCCACCCCTGCCTCTGGGGTTGCCATGTCGGGCACTGCAACATCTGGCACCACTGGCAACCCCCGGCCAGAGAGGCAGAGGGGCACCAGCTTCACTGCCACCGAAGTTGGTGTCCTGGTGGAGCAAGTCCTGGGGTAGTAAGATGCCCTCTTCGGAAGTACGTGCGCCAACAAGGAAGGATGGACTCGGATCTGGACGGACATTTTGACTGCCATCAACGCGGAGGAGGTGGCAGTCCGCGACTACCAACATGTCAAGAAGCGCTGGGATGACTCCAGGTCCAGGACCCTCTTGAAGGCCCGGCGCCTCATGGAGGGGGGCCGGGGCCGCATGAGTACCATCCAGCTGAGGGTCCTGGAACGCGTAGGCCCAGCGCTCCACGCCCAGATCCTTGAGAGGCAGACCCGTCTGGAGTTGAGCGGTAAGTGGCCAAGCATTGCTGTGTGAGACAGGGCATGTCGCAGTGTGCTGGTTGTCTGATACTTGCCTGTATGTGTGACATAGGCCATGTATGCATGTGTGTGTGCAGGGACGTCATGCATGTGAGACCAGTAATGTGTGAACCAAACGGTTGGTGCATGTGTTCAAATGCAACATTGGGTGCCCTATGCGGAATGGCCACATGAGAGCATGCCAGTCTCTGTTCCTGGACATGGGTGGGGGTGAGGGATGGGTGCTGATGCCATGTACATGTATGCTGTCCATGTCTGTGTGTCTGACCTGCGTGTCTGTGACTTGTGAATGCCAGGGATGCATGACATATGTCTGTCGCAATGTTCAGGTTCACTGATGCAGCCTAGTCATCCTTGTATCCAAAGTGTCTGTGGTGTACGAGGCCAGATGGATGAAGCTAGGGTGAAGTGTATGCATGTGATAGGCATGGCCCATGATGCATGTGAGTTCCAAAACAACATTGTATGTTTCAAGAATCCCTTGGACATGTATGCTGATGTCCATAGCATGCGCCATGCCTGTTACTGCATGTGTTTTACCTGCACTGACCCATGTGTTGTGGAGGGACATGATGGAAGTGATCTTTGACAGTGCCACTCATCTGCTATTGCTTCCTGTCTAGGGGACCATTGTACAGTACCCTGATGCTTGTGTTCTATGTCTCCCTCTACACAGCGCCAACTGAAGAAGAGGGCGGAGACGGCGCTGTGGAGCAAAGCGGCGGGGATGCCCCCACAGCTGCAGCGGAAGGGGTGGGTGAGCCCCCACAGGGGCTTGCAACAGCGGAAGACGGTGTGGAGCCATCCAGGTTGGTGGTTTCCACAGAGGAGGAGGAGGCCGCTACTGAGCCGCACATGGGGCCTGGTGTGGGCATCCCTGCTGGTGCAACTGGTGCAGTCCAGGGGCAGAGGCAGGAGGCAGCACAGGTCGCCGTGGAGGTGCCTGTGCATGTCACTTTCCCTGACACTGTGACTGCACCACCATGCACCAGCAGGGATGCCCCATCCCAGGCCCATCCGCAGGTAGGGGGGATGTCCATGTCATCTGACTCCGCTCCACCTGCGGACGAGGGGACCCCTGGCCGTATGGAGAAGGTCCTGATTGGTGTCGCGTTGCGCGCGGGTGCCATTCGTGATGAGGTGCGTGCTTCCCGGGGGGAGCATGCACGTCATAACGAAGAGCACCGTGCCAACGTGGCCCAGTTGGGAGCGGTCGTGGTCGCGAGTCTCGTACATGTGTCGGGCACTTTGGCGACCCTCTCCTCCTCTGTGGAGGCTATGCGCCAGTCCTTCTCCATGCTGTCTTCCGGCCCAGATGCCACCAGGGCCCCCTGTGGACCTGCCCCGACCAATGCAGCCAACTCGGTGGGGATCCCATCACTGCCACAGTCGGGAGTCGGAGGTCCAGCAGGGGTGGACACACCAGCAACTGGACCCCAGCAGATGGAGGATGTGACGGCATCATCGGGCAGGGCACGTGCACGATGGTGTCGGTGGATTCCATCAGCTTGGATGCCGTCGTGCTGGCACAGGCAGTTGCGTCGGAGGCAGCGGCAGGCTCAACATGGGAGGCATCATGGCTCGGGGCCATCAACATCAGGTGTGCAGGCATCGGCCGGAGGGCAGGAGAACCCTTGATGGGTCCGGAAACCAAAGGGCTACCAGCCACACTTTCCACTGAAATCGGTTCTACCTTAGTGGACCTGGGAATTCTGTGTGAGATGGCCCATTGATCATCAATGAAATTTCCAGCCGCTCCACTCTCCACTAGTGCCGGTATGTTCTGTAGCAGACGATCACCGAAGGAGAAAGAGACCAAGAGTACCACCATATGAGAATCGGTCTGACTAGTACAGAAGGAGGAGTAAGAGGTTTGTGAGGAACCCTGTTTAGGTGTTGGTTCCCGTACCGTGGTTCCCCTTACGGCCGGGAGCTGGCGTTTCCCGAACGCCGAGGTGGTGTAATTGGGCAATCTTGTACCGTGTGGTTATTTGATCCACAGTACATACAAAGACCCAAGGTCCTCCTCCAGTTTCTCTCTTCGGGAGTCAAGGGGCCTCGAGCTGTTGAACGCAATTGCATCGGTTCATCATTGGACTGAGGACGAGAAGAAGAAGGAGAGAACGTAGTTCGTGTATTCCTTCCCTTTTTTCTCTCCATTACTCTTTCCTTCATACGGTAATCTATTTGCATTACCAATGCGATGAATTCAGTTAGTGTAGAGGGGCGAGGGACCCGAGATACCTCGTCTTTGAGGTCTTCAGATAAACCTCTTCTGAAGAGTGTGACCTGAGCGTCATCTGACCAAGTGGTTTCGCTTGCCATCTGTTTGAATTTGGTTATGTAAGCCAAAATATCTAAACTTCCTTGTTTTAGGTCAAGGAGGTGTTCTTGTGACGCTACACAAATCTCTTGGCGGCCAAACATGGTACGGATGCTATTGCAAAATGCTGTATGATAGTCTAAAATAGGGTTATTGTTTGTGACTAAAGGTGTTGCCCAAGCCAATGCTGGTCCAGTCATTTGTGAGACCATATATCCCACACGATCTCTATCAGTATGAAAATAAGCTGCTTTAAAGGCAAATTGCACAGAGCAGGAGTCAAAGAACTCCTTAACCTTATGCGGGTTACCATCAAACTGTCCTACTGGTAAGGGTCCTGGAGGAACGTCTGAGCATTGTGGGATACGAGGGGCTGCAGCCTGTTGGGCCGTTTGCTGTTGGAGCTGTCTTAAGGAGGCATTCTCATGCTTTAACTGCTGTACTTCAGTAGTTAGGGATTGAACAGCAGCAATCAGCTGTTGAATTTGTTGCTGCTGTTGCTGATCCATGACTTGTGATTCCTATGTTTCTACCCAGAGTACTAGGAACAAAAGATAACACAGGTGTTGCTAACTGTTAACTGTTTTGTAAAGACAACCAAATTGTTCCGAAATACACTCGGAAGAATTAAAAAACCACCTACCTGGGGATTTATATGGTGAACAGATGTCTGAAGAAACCCTGGTGGATCTTCGAAGAATAGGAGAAATCCCCCTGAGAACTCCTCCAAGGACCTGCAAAAGCTTGTCCTTCGTGAAACTCTGAGGGAAACCCTCATGGGGGATAAAACCCTGGAAGAGCTGCTGGTGGGCGTTGTCTTCCTGTGGAGACCCGGTGAGAGCTGGTCTGGGTATTCTTTCTGGCTGTTTTAGACGGGAGGCCTTTGAAACTGAGCTAAATATAGTGGGTACAAATGAACACAGTTATTCCTGAAAGTAAGGAAAGGAGAAGTTCCTATAGAGGGTTCTGAGAGCTTACCATGTGCTAAACATGAAGAGAGCGGAGAGGTAAGGAATCTCCATCGTGTTGCAAAAGTAGGAGGGCACTATGATGAGGGAAAGAAAAGACCCGTAAGATTTAGGGTGGGTGTATCTAGTTCTATAAGAGTAGGATGAACTAGGAGAAAGCCTACCCTTTTACTTCCAAGTCCTTTTGAGCCAGCCTGAGTGGATGAGGAAAATCTGGAGGTTCTCAACAAGGTATTGCTATAAAGGAAGGGTGAGGAGTTAGAAACAGAAGTCCGATAGCCGGGAGTGATTGAAGAAGTAAGATGAAAAGTAGATTAGTACCTAGAGACTCCCTGGAGGGAGGTATGGAGGAGATTCCGGGTCTAAGCATGCTTAGAAGTAGAATCGATCCCGGAAATGCCGGAAATGAAAATGAAAGGTTCCGTAAAGCCTTCTGAAATAAAAGGGAGGAATGGAGAACAAGAAGGTGAGTAAAGTAGACAAAAAATGGTTGAGAGGAAATGTCTTCGTAATCCTAGTGAGGCGAATTTACGAAGCGTGTGCTGGCTCCTGAGAGAGTAGCAACGCATCTTCCTTCTGGTGTTGCTGAATTATAAGGGAGTGAACAGGAAGTGATGGTGGAAGGTTGCAAGGCTGCCTGGGAATTAACAACTAGCCTGCATTGCACGCTAGCGATGGTAACCGCTGTGGCGGCCATCTTGGAATCAATCTCAACTAGACTGTGGAGTAGACGATTTCCTAGTGCAGAAGTGGCGGCCATGTTGGAAATAGGTTGGAAGGCGAAATGCACATTAGAAACCATCACAGTGGCTTCCGTGTGGGAGCGGTTGGGCCAGCAGATAGGTGCGGAGCGGCAGCGGGCAGAGGAGGAACGGCTCACAATGGTCAGGGCAGAGAACTCCATGCGGAGGGCACTGAGGCGGGCTGAGGTCCTCGAGGGTCTTCGCAGGGAGTTGGAACTGGACACTGCTTTATCCCTGCGAGACCTCGGGGCCAGGGAACATGCCCGCCTCCAAGCCATTGAACAGGAGTTCGATGATGCCCTGGCCCATGACAACATCCAGTGAGCCGTTGGACTAGCCCGCTGCCCTTGTAAATAGTTATGTAGTTAGTGTTAGGTTTCCTTTGCTTTTTTCTTGATTTTGGACCTTTTGGACAATGGCCAACATTTTTGTATATAGTTTTTTTATTACGTAGTATTTTTAGATAGGTTTCATTTCTTCAGTTGGGATCATGGACCCTGTATTGTTTATCTGTATATAGTTGACTGTTGGATTATGTATTTTTTTTTTATTCAACCATGGAGCAATGGTTTTTGGTTTTGTTTTTCCCTTGGATGTACTTTTTTTTTAACTGTGACTTTGGACACCTTTCCTTTGGATTATCATTTGTGGTTTTTCATTATTTTACGGACATGCTGCTTTTTTGTTTTTAATTCCCATTGTCGTTTGTTTATTTTTAATCCCATTTATGTTGCTTTTAATACATTTTTTTCATCAAACTTCAATGTGTAGTATCATATCATTGGTTTCATGCATGTCATGATATGGGTTTTGACATTCACTTACACCCATTGTGTGTATGTGAGGGACATGTGTTCATTTACATACTTGCCATTGGGGTTGTATCATGTAATTGGCAATTCTGAGTGGGTGGATGCAATACTTGGGTGGGTGTTTGGCATGTGGAGGCTGCCCATAAGGTCCAGGGATCTAGATTGTGATGACGTGTTGGCTGGGGGACATGTGTCAGGGCCTGATGGCAGGTGCCCCACAATGCTGGGGGGTGAGGGTGCAGGGGGACATGAGTGGGACATGAGTGGGGGCCTGCTGGCAGGTGCCTCGCAATGCTGGGGGGGTGGGGGTGCAGGGGGACATGAATGGGACATGAGTGGGGGCCTGCTGGCAGGTGCCTCGCAATGCTTGTGGGTGGGGGTCCAGGGGGACATGAGTGGGACATGAGTGGGGGCCTGCTGGCAGGTGCCTCGCAATGCTGGGGGGTGGGGGTGCAGGGGGACATGAGTGGGGGCCTGCTGGCAGGTGGCTCGCAATGCTGGGGGGTGGGGGTGCAAGGGGACATGAGTTGGTGTTCAGTAGTGCAAGCAGACTTGTGCCTTTGCTGGGGGGCATGGCCATGTTGGGTGGGCTGCCTGCGGGACATGACCAGGGATGCAGGGTAGTCCCCTGTGGTGTGGGCTGCCTGCAGGGGCCGTGGAGGGTGTTTGATGGCTTTTCCCTGCGCAAGGGGCGTTCTTGGGGGTGTAACTGGCGCTGCTGCAGGGTCGCTGCACCACTGTGCGCCAAGGCTGGTTTTGGTGGCTGGAATCCATGAATACGCTGTGCGTGGAAATGTATTTTAGCGCACGCGGCTGGCGCAGGGATTCGCACGCGCACACTGTGCACCAGCCACGTGCGCCACTTGTGCGCTGAATTCTATGAATTATTCCCTAAGTTTTCTGGGGATATTTTTGTGAGCAGCATTTCTTGTTCCATAATGGTATTGTGACGTTTTTCATACCCTTGTCCACTGCTATGTATGGCAATTGGATTTCTTTACTTTTGTTTCTATGCTTCTTCATTGAAATATGGTTCTTTGCTGGTGGTGTGACTCCATTAACCTCCATGTATCTTTGCAAAGCTATCTTTTTTGATCTTCTGTTTATTGAGAAGTCTTTTTTGTAGTTTAGTAGTTAGTTTTGTTAGTGGTTTCATTCTGTTTAAAACTAAAACAAATAATTTACTTTTGAGAAGGATTGCACTGTCGATGAGAGCTTCTAGGATTAATTTTCTGTGGCAGGTTTTAAGGGTTGTGTGTGATTTCTCTCCTGTTTTTATAAGGTTCTGAAGGACTCTGAGTCGGAACATTTTTTGTAAAAATGTTTTTGGTATGCTTACTTGTGGCTATATCGAGATTTATAGGTGCAGTGTTAGCACTAGTGGTAGTTGCAGTCTTGTTAATCATTTTCTGTTTCGTTTTACATTTTGAAAGAGGAGGCAAACTTTCTTTACTGGAAGCTGGTTTTGTTTCGCTTAGTGACTGTATAAGCTGTTTTGCTTCAACTTTCTGTACAAATTCTGCTAGAGGTGGATGCTTATTTTGGACACTTTTATTTTGATTGTGTCTACTTCTGTGTTGCGTTCTACAGAGTTACTTTTTGGTAGGCATTATTTGGGGGTCTGTTGGAGAAAAAAAGAAAGTATGGGTTGGGATGTTGTACAGTGTATGTGTGCATTGTGCATGAGTGTCTGCGTATGATGGTAAGGATGTATGTAGAGGTGTGTGGTTGTGCAATGGGCTGTTACTTCTGTTGTATTTATGTGTTACTATACTGTTGTTCAGATGACAATACAAAGTATGCACCTGCTGAGGGGCAAGCAGTAATACTTAATCTGATGCTGCAGGGTTAATACAATTGTTTGTTCTACAACATTAGAATTCTACAGTGTTTGAGTAACAGTTAGAACATTATGGAAGTATCGAACTTACTTTTTGGATCGAAAGAGCAGGTTTCTTCTGAGTTCTGGTTCGTACTTTAGATGCTGATGGTTTTCAGGAGAGTGGTCTTCACTGCAATTGTGAAAGAAAGAAGTTAGTAAATATGTTTGTTAATAGCAATGTTGTTAATGTAGACATGAATTTGTTTATTTTTGCAGTAGTAGTCCTTTCTGATAACTGTGCATAGCATGTAGATGCAGTTTTCTTTGTCTATGTGCATTCTGTATATTGTCAGTTGAATTTACCTTAGAAATGATTACAATAGTAATCAAACAGAGCACACTTGGTTTTTTAAGGTGGTGTTATTGGATGTCAGGAGATAGGAGAAATAACTGCATGCTTGTCTTGCTATTTATACAGGGTAAATGGCAGGAACTGTGGGGAAAAGCATGCAATGTATACATTTGTGAAGGTGTGGGAAATAAAGCAGAAGTATTTGATGGGTTCAGCAGCTTAATTTTCTCCAGGATAGTTGTAGGGGAGAAGGGTCAAATAAGAAAACCTGGAAAAGTGGAAAAGGGACAAAGCACGCTTACCAGAGTGCAGTGTATTAGCAAAATACTGGGTGATCCTGTGGTGCTTGGAGATGGGAGAGTCTGAAATACATGAAGGGTCTGGTGCTTGTGTTGTAGATTGAAGGGAAAGGGGGAGATGTTACATGTGTTGGTTCACTACACTGTTTGTACATAGTTGTACATGATGTGATAGACATGACTGCACCTGTGTATAGTTGAATGCTGTTGTAAATTCTTGAAAATAATGGGCAACCAGGTGGAATGGGAGAGCTGTCTAGATTGGAAGAACAGTTGTAGAGGCAGTGGTGTTGTTTCAGTTGGGAGCCTTTCCAATGATATTGGCTATCTGTTTGCACAAATAAAGATGCATGTACTCATCCTGGCTGTGTGGCACGTTATAACACCTTTTCCCGCAATTATACTGTTATTTCTCCTATATGTAAGGATATTTGGCGTGTTACAGTACAGAGTACAGTAATACTGCACAAGTAGCACATTTTTTTTTTTTTTTTTTTTTTTTAGAAATATATTCATTTTAATTGAGTGCCAGCTTAACACTGTTTGCAGAAATACCCATAAGGACCATGTATTCAGATTTATCATCCGATCCAGCTAAAAGGAACACAATGGGGTTTCATCACGTTGCTATAAAATTATGGCAAAAACTTTATACAACTTGGTGCTGAAATCCAAAAGAATGCATTTTTTCCCTCTTTGCAGCGATTGCATTTGTTCATTGTCCAGGCGCAGAGAGAGACTTGTTCATAAACTGCCTCTTCACAAAGCAGGTCCACCACTTGCTAGGTTTATCATTCTGAGGATCAAACACTTTTTCGCAGAGCCTTAGACCAGTTTCTTGCCTTAACTGCTGCAGGTACGCTCTCATCACCTCATCCTCTTGCTTGTTTGCAGGCTTCGTATACATTGCATTGAGTGGGAAGCCAGGTTCCCCTGGAATTGGGAATTGAGTAATTCCTAACGTGTACATTTCTTTCTCTCCCTGGCCTTTAGAATTACACTTTTGTAGCTTTTTTAAGCATTCGGAAATGTAGAGCGTTATGTATATCAAAGTTCTGTCTGCTTCATTCTTAATTTCATAATTTTTAAAAAACACATTTGCTTTGAAGTAGTAGAGGGCCTCCTCAATGATATCCGTGTCCTTAGTTTCTTTAGGCGCCGGGCCTTTGAACTGGCTTTTAATTGGCAACATGGCCATATTGCCAATCAATTTGGTATCCGATTCCATCAGTGTTGAGTGGTAGGCCGGCATCCTGGATTCTTCGGTCGAGCTTCTGGAGGTGAAGAAGACGGAGAACCAGCGCTCTACAGTCGTGGCCCTGCACTTCTCATTCAGGGCATCATATTCAGCCCGTTTCCGCTGGCGGTATCTCAGGGCTGCTGTCTTGTTCTGGTCTCTCTTCTTCTGCTTGCGGTCCCCTTTCTGTGGGGTAGAGGATGTGCTGGCAACGCTACAAGTGTCTGAACTGCTCATGCGGTCATAAGGCGTTGGCCAGTGGATCCCTCTCTTGGTTTGTGCTGGCGGGTCGGTGTCGCCATGGTTGCTAAGATCGCTGAAGTCCTGCAGATCTTCTCTTTGGAATTCACCAGGAACATTGCAGTAAAGGTTCAGGAGGTCCAGGCAGCCAGAATCTAAGGTTTCCAGCGGAGCAGTAGTACAAGCAACTGCTGAAGCAGTTGCCTCCACCACCGCCATCAAGGCCTGGAATTCCCCATGTCTTCCTCCTGGAACGGGCTCATGGCTAGGGAACTGGAAGTGGATCTCCCCAGATGGTGGGGTGCTGGGTGCCACTTGATCTGGCACCATTGGTAGACCTGGGGAGAGTGACTCCTCTAGAAAGTAATCCTCCATCTGTTCCAGCTCCTTTTTCAGAAGCGTGGTCATGGTCTCCAGGTAAAACAACTAACTAAAACAAATAAGTAATATAACAAGTTAAAATAAATAAATAAATGCACATATAATGGAAGCTCGTGGTTGGTGTGCAGAGAGAAAGTGTATTAAATATTGAATGCTGTTTTATATGTGTTTGTTTTCTTGTAACTTGTGTTTAATTTCAGAAGAAAAAAAAAAAAAAAACGAAATATTTTCACCAAGCATGTTTTATTTTTGGCAAAAGGATGAAGGTAGTATTGTGCTATGTACTTAATCTGTTTATTTTCTATTTTGATTTAGACAATTAACATTATTTGGTCGGAGGTTCCGGGAGACGATGGAGTCCTGGAGTCCCCTGGATGAAGACCAAAAGATGCCTGCCTCCAGGTGGAGGTGAAGACAAAATAACCGGAATGCCAAAAGAGATGACTACCGTGGATTCAAGATTGCCAAGATGAAAGAGTACTCGAATGAACCGAATAACATCGCTGGTCGGGACATACCAAAAGAGACAAAACAAAAGTTCCGGCATATGAAGTTCCACGTATTTATTATTTTAATTATTTATTTTAACTTGTTATATTACTTATTTGTTTTAGTTAGTTGTTTTATTTCATTGTTTTTAATTGACTTGGAAAATTTAAACTTAAAGTAATGCCACTTCCACTGAGAAGGCAAATGTGGAACATTTTATGAACTGATGGACTCAGATGAAATGTTGATTGCAAATTTTCATTGATGCACATGAATATTCATTTTGTTGGATTGCTATATTGTAAAAAAAATAGTTATTTTTAGGAATTGGCTTGGATTATAGCCAAGTTCTAAAAACAAAAGGAGGGTATATGTAAGGATATTTGGCGTGTTACAGTACAGAGTACAGTAATACTGCACAAGTAGCACATTTTTTTGCATTACCACCACAAGGGTGCGGTACATTGCTATATGGGTTACCAGATTAACAAGGAAAGACAGGCTATTCAGTCAAAAACGATTTTAACATATAAGATGCAAATCTATTTTTACAGTTAAAAGCACATGTGCTCATTTAAAAATGCACACTATTTTTCACCTGAAATGCCTATGGTGCGAGAGACACATTTGAAAATTAACAGCTAACCTATTAACAATTAACCTGACTAATAAAACCTTATTTAACATAACCCAATAATAAAATGTGTTCTCCACTGCAGAATTAGGCATACTATGAAAACCATTTAAATGCGTGTGCAGATTTTTTTCTTCTCTTCTCTGCCTGATTCTCCGTGTTTTTGTGCACAGTAACTGCAGGAAGAAGGAAGTCAGATTTGCAACAATTGCAAATGTATAAGCGAAGCTATTGTTGAAGAGTAGGAGGATGAGAGATGATGGATTTCATTGGGACACGTCATACAGAGGGCTGAGAGGAAAGTTTTAGTGGGCAGTATCAGGGAAAAAGACAGGCAGACATCTTTCTGCACTACTGGGGAGAAGACCTGGCTGTGGGGTCCTGACTGAATGCAGATTCCTGTGTCCTGCTGCAGTCGAGATTGGGGAGAGCTGAAAGAAAAACCTTTCCACTGGCTGAGGCATTCCTATCTGAAAAAGCTGAGAATTCCAGGCAATGACCCCGGCTTGAGAAGGCAAGCGTTCCTTTTTGCTGGAGTTAATCCAAGAGAGCCACATTCACAAAGAGAACAACTAAAAAGATAAGGTAATGAGAAGTGTGGGAGCTGAGTGTGTACGGTAATATGCAGTCAGTGTAGGATTCCTGTGCGTGTCTTAATCAAATACCAATGTTGCAATTTGAATTCTGTTCTCCGCCACGCTCTTTGCAGTGTGTCATAGACAATGCTTTGACTGTACCATTTTATTTATTTCTGTAAAGAATGAGATCGTGTCTAAATGCAGCTTTTATAATACAGAAAATATTTGAAAACAGACGGGTGTTTTATTTTCTATTTACCATTACAATGCCGATGATGTGGGGAGATTTTTAAACAGTGCAATGGTCATTTTAAGACAGATGTGTGCATGTCAGAATCAGTATGAATAATTGTGAGTGACTGTAGCATAGCTTGTTGGAGGTACATGAGCCAACGGGAAGAGAGACTCTCTGAACATAGCTCCCTACCGTATATAAGGTAGTGGAAATTACCACAAGACTACCACATATAGCTCTCTGTCGTAAATAAGTCAGTGAGTTCGCCCATGGTGGCACACCAACACTAACACTGGAAATGTGGTATTCCTAGAATGCAGGTCTGAGGTCTCTCTAGTGATCACACGAAAAATCTAAGCAAAGATAAGGGATTCTGGACATTGGGGCCACAAATAAAACAAGGGAATTATGCTCACCAAAATACCACCAACCACGTATACCAAATATGCAGGTCTGGGTGCTGAAATAATGCATGTCCATTGTATTATTGTTGCACATTGCCAAATCTGAATACAAAGAGTGATTATTGCTAAGTTATTTTTCGGCGGTAATAAAATACCGTCAGGCCCCAAATCTCCACAAAATACCCTACACATCCTTTAACATGAAATTACACTTTTTAGACAGCTTTGTGTGTTGTGTCTGATTACTATTATAATCATTCCTAAAGGAAGTTCAAATGATAGATTGTAAGTAAAATATCCAGAATGTATAGAAAGGAAATTGTATGTAGATCCTATCCACTATAATGCATTACATTTTATTGTGGTTGAAATGTGGATAAATATGTGTCATTGGTTACACAAATAACAGAATGAATGAAGAGAATAACAGTTTGCACATTACAGTTAGTAATATGGTTAAATACAAATTTGGCGAGCAGACAGATTTGCAAGTGACACTTGATCATAGCAGATGGGAGAAATGACAGTAAGCTTTGTTTACAGGTTATAGAGGGTAAGTGGCAGTTACCCTGTTTTATGCATGTATACAGGAGCTGTACATATACTGTGCAGACAATAGTCATACCTGTACTTTGTGTTCATGCATGTGGATGACCATGAATCTGCAAGTAGAAATCTTGGAGAATTTTACAGTAGTTGTTGTAGTAGGTGCTTTGAAATCACAGCCCAATTGTACTCAGAGTCATCAACAGTACATCTAAAGTGCTGAACATGAGAGTGCCAATGAGAGAATGGTACAGAGAGTGAAGTGGAAAGGGTAGAAGGGCTGCCCCAGTGTTACGCACGCTGCGGACACCGCGGCTGTCCGCTGACAGGGCGTGCCTCATCCGGGGCTTCTGAGCATGAAATGGGAGAGTGTTTTGGGGATTAGTCAATGAGGTGTTGAGGTTCTGCTTTGTATTGAGAGAGGCTGTGTGTAGTGAATATGGCAGAGGTGGAGAAAGTCAGGGTGTTGGTGGTTGAAGATATATTTGTGGATGGTTTGGAAAAGCATGCTAAATCTAGGAATGTGGCTAACTATTTTGACATAAAAGGAGTGGAGGTGGTGTGCTGCACTGTGCCTGGTTTTTTAATTTTCAGGCAATGCTGGAAGTTTTTCAGGATACGGCTAGGTGCAATAGTCCAGATGTAGTTGACCTGCACTGTGGTGCTGTGCATTATGGCTATGCCAGTGCCCCTAGTGTGTTGAAAGATTAGCAAAACCTCATTTAGGCAGTCATAAAAGTCCTTCCAAATGCCAAGGTTATTTTTTCTGCTTTGTTACCTTGGGCAGTATTGGACAATAGTTATGTTTTTTGTCCTCAGCAAAATGTTGCTAGGTGTTTAATTAACCAAAGTATGTTTGCTTTTATGATTAGAGCTGGATTGTTCTTTTGCAATAATGACAACATTGAATCTGGTAATGTTGTTTACTCTAAAGCAGATGGCATGTCTTTATCTTTCATGGGAAATGCCATGCTGTTTTGGATATAAGGATTGCTTTGGAGAAGCTAATGTGAAGAGATTTGGAGGAAAACAAGGAAAAAAAAACATAAACATACAAAATAAAAGGTGTTTCCGAAGCATCTTCAAAAAAACCCAAAAATAAAGGCTCTTTTCAGAGCCAATCTCAAAGGGGAAATGGGGCATACTATTTAAATTTTCATTCTCCACTCTCAGATTTTACGATTTTTGTTTGCAGACACCGCGGCTGTACGCGGACAGCACATATTACATACAGGGATTTTGAGGCTGAGAGGCATGCAAATGAGATTTAGCAGGGCACGGGACTGGTCGATAAGGTTTACTGGCTGTGATGTGTAAGGAGAGACTTTATCAGAAAGTCTTTTTTCTGAGAGGAGAGCAGATAACAATGGCTGTGTCTTTCAGAAGGCAGATTGTGTGGAGTTTGGGAGACTTGTGGATAAAATGGTTGGAGGTGCATGCAGATCGCTATGGTGTGGCTGCACATCTTGGATTCCCTCTTGTGTTAAGTCCACTGGCATGGAGTGCGTGGAATGAAGTGGCTGGCTTTGGTACCTCTTTGTGCAACTTTGGTGACACAGTGTCATCCAGACATTATTATTATTATTCATTTTGTAGGGAACAGTTTAGGACAAGTGTCTGGAATCTCTGTGCAATTCGCAATGAAAGAAGGACTTGGGAAAGTCATGGACATGTTTCCAACGTCCCGAGTATTTATTTCTTGTATTTCGCAGAGACAAATGTGGCTGCGTTCTTCTTCATTTGGTCCACAAATGGAGAAAGCGAGGCGCAATGTCAACAAAGCTGTTTTTGCCTTTTTGAGAGATGTTGTCATGTCCTCTTTTCACAGTGAAAATATTACGTTTCATAGTACACACATTTTTCACAGAGATGGGGGGTCATTACGAGTTTGAAGGTAAGGTACGGCCCTTACCGGCATGGAGCAAATACCTTGTCCGTGTTGCCACAAGGCCGCTATTAGAGGGCGATTAGAAGTACGCAGGCACGATCGTTGCGCCATGCTGGTAACAACATTTCCGCCATGCCGTAAAAGGGCGAAAAATCGCCCTTACCAGCATTATGCGAAGCGCAGATAGCTCCACCACCATCCAAGCCATCGGCATTTCCGGTGACCGCTATTAGCGGTGACTGCTAATAAGCGGAACCGGAAGTAGCGTCATCGCACAGGAACGAGAAAGAGCATGGCGGCCATCTTTAAAAACACAATCCATTGCCATCCTCCATAACCAGGAGCCATCTGACCACCACACCTCTACCACAACTCTACCACTACCTGCAGCATCTTACCATGCCCAAAGCACTCAAAAAAAGTGCAGAGTGCTTGCGCAAGGAGCGCTTCTCACCAGAGGAGCTGAATATGCATGCCGAGACGCTGCAAGAACATGCAGAGGTTGTATTCTCCACCAACATGTCTCGACCTGCAATACAGCGGAAGAAGGAGATATGGGCGGAGGTGCTGCAGAAGGTGAGTGCCGTTGGCACCACCCCCCGCACCCTTAAAGAGGTCCGGAAGCGCTGGCACGACCTGCGTTTACACGTGCGGAACATCCTCTCGGCCAACCACAAGCAGGCAATGGCAACAGGTGGTGGTGCGGACTCCCCCATTAAGATGCAACCCTGGGAGGAGAACTGCACAACCACCATTGGGATGGAGGCTATTGAGGGAGCGGGGGACTTGGAGCGAGGAACCCCATCATCGGCCAATGCAGGTAGGTGTACCAAATGAAACACTGCAATGACCAACACGAAGATGTCCCCCTGAACTGACAGTGCAATGATGGAATGCAGGGTCCACCAGACACATATTTGCAAGACCGCCTACAGGCAGTGCACAGCACCATCTTGTCCACATGCATGATGCACCCCACATATGTCCCATCCCAGACGCATCCCTGCATCACCCTCCCAAAAGCTAAGCAACCTGTATGTCAGTACCCCAATGCCAATCAACTGCCATTCCATATCATTGCAGCTACCCCAATGCATGCCTGATGCATGTAGACCCATCACTAATCCTCTCCCTCTCTTGGTCCCGCACAGGCACGCCATCAGACAGCGACAACCAGGCCCCCAGGGAGGATGCCGCAACACCACACAAGAAAGCCAGGGGCATGGAGGGGGAAAGCCGCCCCTCTACATCAAGGGGAAGAGGGCAACCTGGACCACAGTGGAAGGGCAAGCCAACCCGAGAAGCCACAGCACCAACCTGCACTACAGCCCCCACCACAGCACCCACAACAGCCACCAACACACTGGAGCCAGTGGCAGAAGGCACTATATCGGCTGCCAGTAGTACTGTGGGGGAGACAGCTGCCACAGCAGCCATGTCCGATGACGAGGCAGATGTACTGCCACAAGGCACAACCACCAATACAGGCCCCCCGCATTCACCACACCTCTCCCCATCCAACATACATGACAGCAACAGCCATGAGCTGTCTCCTGGGGACTCATGGCCAGGTAGTGTCAGCCCCACGCCAACCGTGCATGATGAACCTACCATGTCGGTGGCACCTCATACATCCCCCAGTGTCGTGAACAGCCAAGAGGGGATCAGGGCTATCCAGAAGCGGCAGGAGGAGTTAACAGGACTGTTGACACAGCACATTACAGAATGTGGCCGGGCAAGGGATGAGATGAGGGAATGTGCCTCATCCCTCAAATCTGCAATTGAGACCTCCTCAAAAGATATCTGCAGTGAATTGGCAGCAGTGCGGCAGGTCCTCTCACAATGGTGGCAGCAATGGAGGCCATGTGTCCGGCACAGGTGGCAGACCAACCTGGGACATCCTCCAATGCCAGCTCCATTAAGTCCAGCCCCCTGTGTCGGTCTGGCTGTAACCTGCGCAGGTCGGACAGGGGTCCACCTGCTGCCAGAAAAGGAGAAGGGCTGTAGGTTCAGCCAGGCATTCTGGTCAGATGTGGACTTATGGTGCATGCCAGTGCACAACATGTGTGGGGAAGTTGAGGGGGGAGGAGCGGGAGGGAGAGGATGTGTGGGGAAGTTGAGGGGAGAGGGGGGAGAGGGTGTGTGAGCAAGTTGAGGGGGGAGCGGGAGAGGGGAGAGGATGTGTTGGGTGGAGGGCTTGTGCACCTGTTAGTTACATATTCTGAATACACCTGTTATGAAATCTGAATTCACATGTGAGGACATTGCTTATTGTGTACGTGTGCTTTATTGGTGAACAGTCTACAGTGTCCATGTCCCTGACACACCCATTGCCCTGAGTTCCACCTCCATGTCACACTCCCCATCCATGTGTGCTAGAAACATTGCTCAATCAGAGTCTGATGCATGGCACGTCCCTCTTGTGCATCGCTGCTTCCCTGAAGTGCAGCCCCATCTCCACCCTCCTCATCATCAGGTGGTTGCAGTTCAGCACCAGGGGGCAGGGGCACATTCCGTCTGATGCACATATTGTGTAGCATGACACATGCCATGACAATCTTGCACACCTTCTCATGGCCATAAAGGAGTGCCCAACCGGACCTGCTGAGGCAGTGAAACCGTGCCTTCAAGAGGCCAAATATTTGCTCAATCACCACACAGGTACGTGTATGCGCACGATTGTAGTCCTCCTCGTCCCTGTTCTGCGGGTTCCGGACTGGGGTAAGGAGCCACCTCTTCAAGGGATAGCCTGCATCACCTGCATGTGGACAACAATGATTATGTATAGGTCCTCAGATCACATGGGACCTGTATCAATTACACCATAGCATGCATTCATTTCCTGTATGGACCCACAGATCCATGCATGAATAGAGACACATGATGTGACTGCTATGTGTGTATTACTCGTATAGGCAGGTGTGCGTGCCATCGTCTATTTGGCGCAGGGGGGCCAATTCCTTGTGGTTGCTCATGCACTGTGGTAGTCCACGATGGTTGTTCCCATGATCTGGATGATGTGCAGTGATATGTATGCTACCATCCTGTCAACGGTTATGGCAGCGTCATGATGATCTCAGTTTGCACGACACATGGTGACATGCTGTTTTGGCGGACCTCTGTGTTGGTGTAGGGGTGTGTTCTTGTATCTTGCCCTCATGTGACTCCTTTGTACGCAGTAATGGAGACCTGTACTTTTTGATGATGGTATTTGGCGCTGTGCATTGGCCGTCCTCATTGCTTGTTGCTGCATTGTGCTATGGGGTCTAGGGTCTGATTATGTGAAGTGTACATGTTGATGGCTATGTAATGGTTGTTGCACTGCATCATTTGCGTGGTAGTGCAGCTTGCGTCTTGTATTTTGTGGTCAGGTGGCGTTCAAGTCTGGCATGCTTTGGTGCATGAGCATGGTAAATCCTCTCAGGTACTCTCAGCCAGGTGAAGTATGCATCCCCCCATCTCAGCCAGGTGAAGTATGCATCTCTCCCCATCTCAGCCAGGTGAAGTATGCATCTCTCCCCCCAATCACCTACCCACATCGTATTTCCGTGACCCTGACATGCAACTCACCGAGAAGCCAGGATCTCTGCCCTGCATGTTGCTCCATGTAGCGTGGTATCGTGGAGTTCCGCAAGACCATTGAATCATGGGTTGATCCGGAGAATCGGGCACAACAATATGTGATGATCTTGTTTGAGTCACATACCATTTGCACGTTGATGGAGTGGTATAACTTACGGTTGCGGTAGACTACCTCCATGGCATGTGGGACCACCAATTCGACATGGGTGCAGTTGATGGCGCCAATGCAACCAGGGATGCCGGCCAGTGAATGGAAACCAACTTTGGTTTGGAGATCTCCTACGCTGTCCGTGGTAGGAAAATGTGGTCGCCTGTGTGCTTCAGGAGGGCATCAAGCACCTGGTTCAGCGTACGTGAGAATAATGGTTGGGATATGCCATACATGTGCCCCACTGTGTGCTGGTAGGTGCCTGTGGCCAGGAAGTGGAGCACTGACACTACATTCAGTAGAGGTGGGATTGCGGTGCATATTTCAATCAGGCTGACAATGTCGTTATGTATCATGTCCACAATTGTGGTAATGGTGTCCCGGTCCAGACGGTACAGGGTGTGGATCTGCTCAGGGATTAGGTTGAATCGACTGGCTCACTGGTGGGGCATGCTGGCCCTGCCTCACACTCCTTCTCCTCCTGTGTCTCCTCTGTGCTGCCTGTTGTTGTTGTTGTTGTTGTTGTTGTTGTTGCAGCAGTTCCACTGCAATCATGTCCTCCAGCCCCAGAATTGCTAGTAGTATTGTAATCATTTTGGTGTGTGCCTGGGTGTGGGAAGGGGTGGGGTGTGCTCCTTTTGTGCTGGCCAGTCTATATTGCCTCCACCTGTGCTGATTGTGTGCACCTGTGGCAGTTGGGAACACTGCACATGGACATTTCTGGGTGGGCCGCGATGTCGGTATTTACTCCATGCCGGTAAGGTACTTTTTGGGCTTCAGTAGGCCATTATTTGCATGTCTGCCTGACTTGTGATGGCCTCCTCTTTACGCCATGGTGGTATTTCCGACATGAAGGGTCACGTGCCCGCGCCCATGCCGCTTTTTGAGGCAGCGTTAGTTACGGTGCCGCTAATAACAGGTTGGTGGGTCGTAATGGCCCGGAGCGGTAAACGATGCCGGTAATCCTTTACCGGCATCGTTTATCCCTTACCGCCCAACTCGTAATGACCCCCATGGAGCAATCTTACTTATGCTGGCAATCAGATTTTTCTGCAAAATATACACAAAAGAACACCACCAAAATGCTGTTTTCAGAGCCACCACTTCCTTCCTTGAGAAGAATGCAATGGGTTTTATAGGGCAGCACCCCAAGAAAAGTAAATGACCCTCATTACGAGTCGGGCGGTACGGGGTTAACGGCACCGGTAAAGGTGCCAGTGCCACCAACCCTGTAACGCCCGATTACGAGTTCCCCTCACGGGACCCGTTCTGCATGTCTGGTTTTACTAGACGTGCAGAGCGGGTCCCGCGAGGGGAAGAGGGAGCAAACAACGGGCCATCTCGTAATGGCCCGTTGTTTGCTCCCTCTCCCTTTCCCATTCAGCCCTATGGGGGCTGAAATGGGAATGGGGAAGGACCGTGTCCGGGTCCTTGGGGGGAGGAATTACCAGGCCTTCCGAACTCGGAATGGCCCAGTAAGTCCTCATTCTGAGGACCCGGACACAGACGTGATTTCGGCAGCAGCCATGCCGCCAATAGCGGATTGGCTACCGCCGAACTCGTAATGAGGCCCAATGTCTGCGGACTGTCCGCTGGCTTCTAAAAATGCACAGGACCCTGCAGTATTTCATTGGCACTTTTTTTTTGTTTTTTGTTGTTTTGTATTTATTTTTGGTTCTTTAAACATGACACACAAGGAAAGGAAGGGAAGGGAGGGTAAGGAAGGGGCACCAACCACGGGGATAAGAAAGGGCAGGTGGAGAGAGGAAGATGTAGGGTGGGCCTTATTCAGGTAGGTAGCAGTCCTTCTCATGCTCCTTGACTACAGTCTCGAAAGCACTTCAAAGGTTCTCCCCTATGCAGAGTACTGCATCGCAGTACATGCAAAATACTGTGACCATCGAAAGGAAAGGATCAACAGCATCACGTAGGGCCTGCGAGGCAGCTGGAGGGATGCGCTACCCCACAGGAGTGTCTCTTGTGGTGGCAGGATCAGAAATGGAGGATGCTGCAGGGGAACTCCTGCAGCATCCAAGGCGGCTCCTTATGGTGTCTGCAGTTGTCTGCAGGGGAAGCCTGTTGCCACCCTTGCTCATTGGTCTGGGCCCTCTGTCCACTGTGTTCACCTGGTTTGACCAACTAAGTCAGCTGTGATCTCACTGTTTCAACTGTGCACTGTGACCGTATTTGAAGTTGTTCTGTGAATCCTAGGCCTTTTCTCCCTCTTTTGGATTCTCAAATTTAGGTGGGTTTCTCTACCTGTTTAACATGTACTGTCACTGTATTTAAAGTTGCTCTGTGAATCCTAGGCCTTTTCTCCCTCTTTAGGATTCTCACATTTAGGTGGGTTTCTCTACCTGTTTAACATGCACTGTCACCGTATTTAAAGTTGCTCTGTGAAACCTAGGCCTTTTCTCCCTCTTTAGGATTCTGAAATATAGGTGGGTTTCTCTACCTATTTAACATGCACTGTCACCATATTTAAAGTTGCTCTGTGAAACCTAGGCCTTTTCTCCCTCTTTAGGATTCTCAAATTTAGGTGGGTTTCTCTACCTCTAACCTTCATTCTAGTTGCATAGTTGATTTAGCCTGTTTACACTGCCCTAGCATATTCAATTCTAGCCATTTGTGTACCCTATCTGCAAAATCGAACCTACCTACTGCTTCATTCTACTTGCATAGTCGATTTAGCCTGTTTACACTACCCTAGCATACTCAATTCTAGCCATTTGTGTACCCTATCTGCAAAATCGAACCTACCTACTGCTTCATTCTATTTGCATAGTCGATTTAGCCTGTTTACACTGACCTAGCATATTCAAGGGCGCGGGGCAAGGGCACGGTGTTTGGCGCCGCTTGGTGGGACTCTGGGACTTCCTGGTTCTTTGGCTCTGCCCCCCTGGGCTTATCTGCGCCTTCCCAGCCCCGCCGCGGTGAAGCCCGCGGCGGGGCAAGGGCGCAGTGTTTGGCGCCACTTGGTGGGACTCTGGGACTTCCTGGTTCTTTGGCTCCGCCCCCTGGGCTTATCTGCGCCTTCCCAGCCCCGCAGCGGTGAAGCCCGCGGCGGGGCAAGGGCGTGGTGTTTGCCGCCGCTTGGTGTTCGGCGCTGCTGGAGTCCAGCCGGAGTCCAAGGACCTAGGAGCAAGATTTGTGGGAATGGCACTGGGACTGGACTTTGAACTCAGAGGTGAGCTTGGGAGGCGGACTACGATAGAGGTGTGTGGCGTGCCCCTCCATAAGTATCTGGACACTGAAACCCCACAAGAATCGGCTATGGCGCAGCCGACTACTGACCCCTTATCCCTGTTTCCCACACTCCTTTTCTGCCCCCAACTCACTGACCATGACCCCCCCTGCAGAAATACCAGTGTAAGACTGTGGTATTGAGGAGACAGCGACCATAGGGGGGGTGCCCTCAGCAACTACCATGGGCACTACTTTGGGGCCATTGGGTCATGTGCCGGCTTGTTTGGCACTAAGCCCATTGTTAATCAGTCCCTGTCTACGTCTGGCACCCTAGCAGTGACACCTAATCCACCTCCAGTAACGGTCCAGCAGCACCTGGGGAGCCAAGACACTGTGCATAGTAATCAGGGTGGACTGTTCAAGCTGTTTCCGGATGCCAGCGCAGATGCTGGTGGCAAGCCGGAACTAAGTCTTTCCCTGTCCCAAAGCACGGCACCACAGCCACAACCATCGAACCCCTCTTCTATGGAACCCCCTCAGCACTTGCATCATCCCTCCTGGCTGTAAGGGACAGACTGGAACAACTTGTCCAAAAGGGCAAACTCTCCTCCAGCTCCCATAACAGTTCGTGGAGTGATGTTATCTCGTCTACAGGCTCTGGGGCTAGTCCGTCCCCCCGTTTGACCCTACCCCGGATGGTCGAGACCATCAAGCAACCAACTGTCGCCAGTAACCATGAGTGTAACATGTCCATTGCCCGACTCCCAGAGGAGGCTCTGTTACATAGGGGGTGTGGGTGTAACCAAGTTCTGGCGGAACTGGCCATCATCAAGGATCTCTTACTATCTGTACTAGAGGCCCAACTGAAGGGTCGTGAAATTGTCCAGGAGGAGCCCATGGTGACCGCTTCAGCTGCCGTGGGGCATAAGATCCTATCCCTGGAAAGTCCCTTGGAAAGTTTACTTGTTCTGGTCCCCCCAGTCCTGACCACCCTCAAAGGGACTGCCGTCCCCCTTAACCTGGCACTAGGTGAATCGCTCTCCAACAACGGGCCCTGTGTTCCCCATGTAATTACCAGGGAGAGTAGCAGGGTCTCCAACTTTAGGTTAATGTCTTTGCCATCGGTGGCTCAGTCCTCTGCTATCTTGGGCTCTGTGTGTATTGAGTCCAAAGACCAGGGCTTGTGGAAGCCTGGGGGCCAGCACAAACCCTCTGAACAAGGAAAGCTCAAACGCCCTATTGTCTTCCTACAGGGGGTGCCCAAACTGGCAGTAAACAAGTCAGAACCAAAGGACGCCCTACTTAACAAATGTCTATTTTGGCTGAACACTTCTGGAGGTTGCCCGTTTGTACGTAGAGAACCTTTGGTGGGCTGTTGCAGAATTCCAAGTATGGGCAAGAACACCTTGGATAGCATTAAACTCTCTTTTTGGGACCATAGTACAGCTAACCGGGTTTTGGAAGGTTGGGGGCGGGCAGGCCAACTTGCTATGAGGGGGATTTCAATCAGCATGCACCCTTTTCTAAACTCTGCTGCCCCTCCCAGATCCGCCACAGTAAACACTGGGGTTTTTTCTAACAACAGCCCCCTCTCAGGGGCAAATCTGACCACCTTGGGCCAGTGGCACCTTGGGAACTGATTGAAGTAAGGGGATGGTGGGTTTAGACCATTGTACCAAAGAACTGTTTAGGGTCTTTTTTGGAGGGGGTGGCATGTTCGAACGGCCCTGTGTTTTTCCTTAATGTTGTTTCCCTGTAACTCTGTTTCTGATTTGTATCTTTATTTCTTGAATTGTTTTTTCAGGATGTACTTTGATGGTCTTTTTTTTGGCCGAATAAAGGTGTTTGACTGACTGTGACATATTCAATTCTAGCCATTTGTGTACCCTATCTGCAAAATTGAACCTACCTACTGCTTCATTCTACTTGCATAGTCGATTTAGCCTGTTCACACTGACCTAGCATATTCAATTCTAGCCATTTGTGTACCCTATCTGCAAAATTTAACCTACCTACTGCCTAATTCTACTTGCATAGTTGATTTAGCCTGTTTACACTGCCCTAGCATATTCAATGCTAGCCATTTGTGTACCCTATCTGCACAATTGAACCTACCTACTGCTTCATTCTACTTGCATAGTCGATTTAGCCTGTTTACACTGCCCTAGCATACTCAATTTTAGCTATCCTGTATTATTGCATTTGGCCCATTCTGTGATACATGCCCATTGCCTATGAGCAACACACATATCTTTAGAGCCCGCATACTAACACTGCAGCAAACTCACTTACAGCATGTACTCCTTGCCACTCTACGCATGCCTACTAAGTGCGCTACTCACTGAAATGACCACACTGCACCTCCCTAGCTTAAAGCTTAACCACCACTATCACAACGCCTCCAGTCGTCCTCTCACTATGGATATCCTGCCCAAGCCTCCACACACCCCACAAAACTTAACAGTCACACTGGTGCCTAACCTCAGCCTTAGACTGGGCAGACTCAGATCCCGCACCCTCCCCACCCACTACCATGCCACCCCTACACTCACTCCTCACAGAAACTGCCGATTTATCTCACGCATCACCAAAGTGAATAAACACCAATATCGCAACAATACCTTTATATGCCATCACACTAGCCTTACCGCAAGGCTATACCATCCTTAGACAAGACAGGATCGCCAAATCAGGAGGGGGGTAGCCCTTATTCACAAAGAAACTCTATCTATCAGAACCTTACCCCACCAAGATGAAGGGAATTTTGACATGCTATCAGTCAAACTTGCTTGCTCACCTAACAGTACAATAAATATTCATATCATGTACCGACCACCTGGTCCCACCTCCAATTTCACAGGACAAGTCAATCACCTCCTAGGAAACAATATTAAGAATTCCACTAAATCACTACTATTAGGAGACCTTAACCTAGGATTCAACGACCCCAAGGACAAAACTGCTATCTCCCTAGCCAAAGACCTTCACGACCTAGGCTACTCACAAAAAATCACATTGCCTACTCATGTAAAAGGACGCATCTTAGATTGGATCATAGACCATAATTGTAACACATCCATCACCTCCAATACTAGCCTCCCTTGGACAGACCACAACTTCCTCCAATTCGACATCCCAGTCTCAATATGCACTAAAGTGCCTACCACAGCACCGGCAACCCTGGCCAGAAGTGCCAAAAAACTCACTGCAGACAAAGTCAGCGCACACCTTAATCTGCCATGCATAGCACCCCCGTTCTCATCAGACCCCAACATCCTCGCAGAAATATTCAAAGACACCATTACCATGGCTGTCAACACCATTGCCCCACTGGAAAACAAAAAAGAGAAAAAATCTTTCCACTCCAATTCCTCGTTCACAGAGGAACTCCAGACTCTGCGCAAAGACAATTGCCAGGCGCTCAAAAACTGGCAGGGCAATCCCTGTGACTCCACAAAAGATATCTTCAAATTCATAGCCAAAAAATACAAAGACGCCATCTTCATTGCTAAATCTGAAGCCTATAACCACCGTATCTCCACTGCCAACTCCAACTCTAAAGAACTCTTTAGTATCTTTAAAGAATTAACTGTACCACCCACATGCCCCGATGAGATCGTCAAAGACGAAGCTTGGTGCACAGGCATACAATCAGCCATGCAAGAAAAAATAAACCTCCTCCAAAACAAAATATCTCACCACTACAAAACTTTACCTAAGCAAAGCCCTCATGTACAGACACAACCAAATGTAAAAACAAGCACCATGCCTAAATTCACATTCACCGAAATCTCCGAAGTAGATGTCATTGACATCCTCAGGCACCTCAAACCCTCACAATGCAAGGGTGATGTGTTCACCCCTAAAATCATCAAGGACTGCGCAGAACCGCTCGCCCCGCTTATCACAGCATTCATCAATGCTTCTTTCAAAACGGGCATAGTCCCAGACAGCCTTAAAGAGGCCTGGGTGTGCCCTCTCTTAAAAAAAACAACGCTTGACCCCGCTAACCCCAACAACTACCGACCCATAACAACAGTTCCATTCCTCCTAAAAATGCTAGACAAGGCCGCCCACAAACAGATTCAACTATACCTTGAATCGAACGCGATCCTAGGAAAAAGACAATCTGGGTTTCGCAAAGGGCACGGAACTGAAACCGCCCTTCTAGACCTAAAAAACGAAATCACTAACATCCTTGACAAAGGCAAGCCCGCTCTCCTCCTTCTCCTTGACCTTTCAGCAGCGTTTGATCTGGTAGATCACATCACACTTACCAGTCATCTGACGCATGCAGCGCACTTCTCTAAGGACGCAGTGTCCTGGGTGACATCTTTCTTAGAGGGCAGAGCAATGAAAGTGTTCTCAAACAAAGCCCATGCAGCACCCTCCATCATCCACTGCGGTGTCCCACAAGGCTCATGTACTGCCCCCACGCTCCACAATCTTTTTTACCAAGCCTCTCTTTGATAAACTGGATGCACTTGGGATCACATACACAAATTACGCCGATGACACTCAGGGTCTCCTTCCCTTGACGGGGCATTATCATCAAGACGCCAATACCCTACAGCAAATCTACTCTACCATACAAGCGTGGATGGCTACTAACGGCCTCTGCCTGAACGGGGACAAGACCAAAATCCACATTCTAGGCCAGAAATCCACACTCTCCAACCTCAACCCGCTGTACCTCAATTTCAACATAGATAACTGTGTCATCCCAGTACTATCTTCAGTCAAAACACTGGGGGTTTACATAGACGCTACCCTATCGATGGACAAACAAGTCAGCGCCATAGACTCAGCCTCCGCACTGAGTAATAAACTCATCAATGCAATAAAACCGTTCCTAACTAAGGATAACTGCCTCTCCATCGCCAGAGCTACCATAGGAGCCAAACTAGATTACTGTAATGCGCTCCTAGCCGGCACCTCCCAAAAAAACCTATCCATGCTCCAAACAACTTAAAACAACGCTCTTAGAGCAGCCCTCAGCATACCAAAAAGAGACCACATCACACAAGCCAGGAAGACAGTCCACTGGCTCCCAGTCAAGGATCGCATCTCCTTCAAAATTCTCACTACCACCCATAAATGCATCAACCTCTCAGCACCCTCATAACTTTCTGACACCCTATGCAGATCTCAATCCACCAGACCGACCAGATTACAATACACCAATCAACTAACAATACCTTGCATCAATAGGACCAAGGCAGGAGGTATATGCTTCCCCTTCCTCGCACCTAAGATTTGGAACTCTCTCCCCACTGACCTCAGAGCTGAACATCTCTCTTCTCCTTCCGCAAAAAACTCAAAACTGCCCTCTTCAACTAACACTGCTCTCCTAGTTACCTGTCCCTCTATGTATGTAAGTACGTAACAATGTACGTATGTAACAAAAGAATAATATTGTCCAATGTAACTCCGACGGACTTGAATTGTATGTAACTAAGTATAAGCAACACTGTAACAAGCACCACAATGCCTTCGGTCTGCTGTGCGCTCAACAATGCGAATAAATAATAAATACCTGTTTAACATGCACTGTCACCGTATTTAAAGTTGCTCTGTGAAACCTAGGCCTTTTCTCCCTCTTTAGGATTCTCAAATTTAGGTTTGTCCTTCCTATCTTAGTTTGTCCTGGGCCTCTCTTGCGCTCGCTGCGTAAGTACTGTCCTGTGCCACTCTCCTGCTCACTTGCCTCTCGCTGTCTTGTCTGCCACCCCTGGACACCATCCTCTCCCACCTACTCTATGGTGCTGTCTGTCTCCCCCATCTTTTCAAACTGTTTCACTATTGACTATCCTGCTCTCCTCACTAAGTCTGGTAGGAAAAAGTTTAAAAAGGAAATCCTGGTCTCCAACCCAGGCCTCCCTATCGCTGACACCTAAATCAGTGCCTCCTCCAAGGAATCTCTCACGACATCCTCTTTGTCGTTCCTTCTCCAGATCTATGGACCCCTCATATGGTCTCTGTTCTCTCGCCTTTCTCCTCTTCTCCCATTAATGGTGGTACTCGCTGGGATGCCCTCCTGGCCTCCTTCCTTTCCTCTAAGGTCATCATTAATGTCTACTCTAATGGAACCGTCTTGGTCCAAGGCCCTCAGGCCAACCTTCACCTCTTTGATAGACAATTTCGATGCCTCATCAACTTCCTTTCTTCTCCTGCTGTCCCCTCCCCCATTCCTTGGCTACCTTGCCTACCCCCTCCCTCTCTGCCCCCTCTCGGGCGCTTTCTACACCTCCACAGGACATACCTCTGATCTGTACCCCTCCCCGGAAGTCCTTCAAGGAGGGCAACCTTCTCCACATTGCCACTCTTAACTCCCGCTCCGCTGCCAAACACTCCTCTGACATCTGCCGCCTTCTTGAAGAACTGAATCTCGATGTCCTCGGTCTCACTGAGACATGGTTTACGTCCAGCTCTGTCACCAACTTTGACACGCTCCTACCTGATGGCTACAAGATCGTCTCTGTGACAAGGCCCAACCGATCTGGTGGGGGCGTAGTCCTTATCTTCCCTAAGTGGATTCCCGCCTCTATCATTCCTACGCAGGCCTACTCCTCTTTTGAATGCCTCGTCTGCAGGCTCTCTCTCTCGTCTAGCCATTCCCTTACTGTGGATACTATCTATCGGCCACCTGGTCAGGTTTCTTCCTTCCTCTCTGAGTGGGCGGACCTGTCCTCCTCACTCCTGGCCTCAACCACTCAACACCTCCTCCCCTGAGACTTCAACATCCACCTGGATGCCTCCTGTACCCCTCTGAACTCTTTCGCGACCTCTGTGACTCCCTCTCCCTCACTATTCTGCCCTCTGGCCCGACTCACTTTGCAGGGCACACTCTCGATGTTCTGATGTCTTCAGACCTTCCCCTCTCTATCCCTCTCTCCACTCCTCTCTCCGGGAGAGACCACTTTCTCCTTTCCTCCCACCTCACAATCCCTACCCTGCAGTCCAAGCCACCTCCGTCACTGCCACCCACCTTCTCGGTCACCCGACCCATGAAGTGCGTGTCAGTTGAGGCTTTCGCTGCCTCCTTCTCACCTCCTCCTCCCCCCCTGGCTGACTCTCACCCTGACGCAGCCCTCTCCACTCTGCTATATCTGATACTCTTGACATCCTTGCCCCTGTCATGAGAATCCGCTTGAAGCCCAAATCCAAGTGCAACTCCTGGTACAACTTCGTCAGCCTAAAACGTAAGTGCAGGGTTGCCGAGAGGAAATGGCGTCCTTCAGGTTTATCCTCTGACAAACTGGCCTGCCGCCTGCTGCAAAGGCAATACCGGCTCTCCCGTCCTCACCAAGTAGAGAGCTCATATCCAAGCCCGCGTCTCTGCGGCATCTAACAACTCGGCTGAACTCTTTAAAATCTGCACGGAACTGGCAAATCCTGCCGCAGTCTCTACCTCTCCTGTCCCTTCCCAGGCCCTCTGCACGGCATTGGCCTCTCACTTCATTTCTAAAACTCAGGACATCCTGTCCTCATTCTCCTCCTCTCACCCCCCTCCTGCTATTCCCTGCTCTTCCTCTGGCCCTTCTGCTGCCACCCCTCCTTCCTCCTTCTCTGCCTTTCCCCTTTTCTCTCCAGACAAAGTTTCTAGACAAGTCCAATCTATGAAAGTCTCGTCGAAACAGGTTCACCCCTGTTCCTCCAAAACTATTAAGGATCACATTGACTCCCTAGCTCCTGCCCTGGCGGATTTCGGCAATCACTCCTTCACCACTGGAGTCTTCCCTTCCCCCCTGGAGCACTCCCTTTTGCACCCTCTTCTCAAGAAACCCTCTGCCGACCCCTCCTGCCCGGCTAACTATCACCCAATCTCCATAACTCCCTTCCTGGGCAAGCTCCTGGAGAAACTGGGCATCTCCCAACTCAATCTCCACACTGAATCTGTTGGTTGTCTTCATGACCATCAGTCTGGCTTCAGAGCTGCCAGAAGCACGGAAACTGCTCTCCTGAACATGCGTGAAGACCTGCTCTGCAACCTCGACTCTAACACCCCTTGCTTTCTTATCCTACTTGATCTCACTTTTGCCTTTGACACTGTCAATCATGCCTTCCTTCTCAACCGTCTCCGTGACAACCTGGGTATCACTGGTCTGGCTCTGGAGTGGCTGACCTCTTAACTCTCCGTCCAACTTGGGTCCTTCCTCTCTGACATCTTTTTCTCTACCTGTGGTGTCCCCCAGGGATCTAACCTCTCTCCCTGGCTGTTCAACCAATACCTGGCACTCCTTGCCCACCACATTGCCACTCTTTGTCCCAACTTTCAGTGCTATGCTGATGACACCCTGCACATTTTCAGGCTACCCTCGGCCGCCTCTTCCTCCTCGCCTCATCTCTGACTGTCTGTCTGCCATCCAGGATTGGTGTGCGGCCAACGACCTCTGCCTTAATGCCAGTAAAACTGAGATTCTACTCATCGGCACACCCACTCCCTCCTTCCCTGCAGCTCTCTGGCCAGCCTCCCTTGTCCCTCCTCCGACTCCCACCTGCAAGGCAAAAAACCTTAGGTTCATCTTCAACTCTGCACTCTCCTTCTCCGCTCACATCTCTGACGTCTCTAAGAGGTCACACTACCAGCTGCACCTCATTAGAGATATTCTTCTTTTCCTATCCTTCACCCAGAAGCTCACTGTCTCCAGAGCCCTGGTCCTCTCCAAGCTGGACTACTGTAACAGCCTCTATATAAATCGTCCTGCCTCCACTCTCGGCCCTCTGCAACTTATCCAGAACAGGACTGTGAGACTTGTCCTTGGCCTCAAGCCCAGGGATCGTATCTCTCCCGGACTGAAATCTCAGCACTGGCTCCCAGTGGCTGTGAGGATTAAATTCAAAACCCTCTGCATTGTACACAAGGCCTTCTGGGGTCTGAGGCCGAAATACCTTCAACTCTCTCTTCCTAAATACCTTCCTTCTCGAGCTCTTCGTTCATCTGCCTCCACCTCCCTCATGGTCAGTCGCTTCTCCAAGCAACGAGTTGGTGGTCGATCACTCTCTTCGGCAGGGTCCTTTCTCTGGGACAGCCTTCCTGCCTCCCTAAAACACCTCAAAGCCTTCCTCTTTGCTTCTGCTTTCTCTCCTCCCCTCCCTTGCTGAACTCCTGACTGAAATTGCACTGGTTACCTGGCCACCCTTCTGAACTCTGGCCCATGCCCTGTCAACTGCCCAACTGCATTGCCTCTCTGGCAACCCCTGCACTTGGGGACTGTTTTTCTGTATCCCTTCAGTCCCCTTTCCAGCACTTTGTCCGCACTTCCCTGCACTTGCCTGTTGTTATTTTTATGTGTTTTTTTTTTATTTATCTTATTTATTCCACTTCCCATGTACTGCACTTTCCCCTCTCCATTTTCCCCTTGCGCTCTTCCTTACCCCCCCTTCCCATGCACTTGCGCGATCTGAATGACACCTGGCCTAGTAAGATCGTTGTCTTTCCTCCCTTTGTTCCCCCCCTTGCCTCGTCGCGCCTCGAAACACTTGTGTACAGGCGAGTTATAAATGCCATATCATATCATATCATATCATAACTCACCTACTACATTTATCGCAAGGTGCAACCTTACGAATTGCCCCACCATGGAAAGACCTTGGGTGTTGCTTCATTGAGGTAGTACCATAGCTGTACAAACCCAGTTTCCCACGACTCAGCACCATCTTGCACTGATTGCAGGTCACCTTGTTTGCACATGCTTTTGGTACTCCATCAAGAGTGGTAAATAACCTCCACACCCAAGATTCACGGTGAGAACTAGTAGTAGGGACTTCCACTACGTCATCCTCTTCATCCTCTTCATCACTCTCCTCTGTATCCGCACGCCTGTTCCCCTCTGCAGGCCCTTGGGGGGGTGTTGCTGGTGGAGGCGTTGGGGGTGGTGCTAAGACAGAAGTAAGCAGCCATGGATGCCATCAGGACAGCTGTTTCAAAGAGCAAGAGCAATCCAATGCAACAAGGAGCAGTCTCTGTCCTGGAAGCCCAAAAACAGAATAAGGAGCAGCTCTGGGGTGTGGCCTTTTATAGGGGTGCTGGGGCGTGCTTCCCTGACACCTGCGCTGTCCCAGGACACTTCGCACACCAATATAGGGCTCAGAAAATACCAAAAAGTATGCAGATCACCAGGGACATGGTGTGGGACATGTGCAAGGGTGAACTTTCTCAGGAAAATACCTTGGATTGCTCAGAAAACCACTTTTTAGGTGTCCGGGGGCCCGGACAGGGTTTGTTATGCTTAGCCAGGTGCGGTCACATAATGAAATTGCGGACACGTTAGCGAATGGGATGGCTTTCCATAGGACCCCAAATGCACAGGATCGGGTCTACGCATGTGTGCGGGTGTTCTAGGTACAGTGTTGACGTCCCCGAACTAATTAAAATGCGACACACGTGTGGCGGACCGTTGTGTACAGGCACAATGTTTGTATGGGCCAAGGGTGTGATACGCATGCGCGCTGGTGTCCTACGGACAGTGTTCGGGTCCCCGAACAAAGTAAATGTGCGTCACAACTTTGTGGACAGGCGGACAGGCTATATGTTCTACGGACATATTAATTCTGGTTGCAGACAATGTGAACAGGGGGAATGTTTGTAGGACACTTTAATTTGCGTAGTTACGAACATGTGGATGTCTATAGTGACACCGCCATTTTGACTATGGACAGTTTGAACAGGTATAGTGTCCTTAGGATACCCACATTTTGGTTAATTGCAGACAGGCAGACATCTTGTGTGTCCCAAAGACACCTACATTTTGATTGCGAACAGTACAAACAGGTATAGTGTCCTCAGGACACCCCCATTTTGGTTAATTGCGGACATCCGGGACACCCGCACTGTCCGTGGACACTCTAACTGCCTTTTTAAAAAAAACACACACAAAAAAAGACACAGAGAAATAGAGTAACAACACACTTAATATTTTATTATTTTATGAAAGTATAACAATGATGAAAGAGAGGGGGAAGCAGAAACTGATACAGGGGAATTAGGGGTTTGTACATGATGGGTGGTAGGGGAGGAAGGAATTGAAGTCTCATCATAATGTTTTTCTTGCTAGGGAGTTTTTTGGGATGGTTGGCTGGGACATGGAGAAGGGGTACAGGTACATGTGGGACAGTGATATTTAATTTTTTCTTGTATATGGTCCTCCACAAATTTTTTTAAAAGAATGAAATTTGACATTAATAGATCAATTTTTTGCTCCATTCACTGCAGATGATTTACTAACGTCTCTGTTCTGAATTATTTTTAATGTCTGTATGGGCTGTTAAAAAAATTGTTAAGTAAAAACAAAGGAATGGTTATTATATTTGGTTCATATTAAGAAGTGTAGTGACTAGTATCACTGTTTTCACTCATTTCATTATGAGGACATTTTTATTCCAGCCATTCCAAAGTACGAGACAGTTCTGTGTAAAAATAAAAAAATATTACTTTTAGTGTACCTAATACAGAAACTTTAAAAATATAGACAATAAATGTAGTGTACTCACTAGTTTCTTGCTAAGATTTGCTGTTACTTCTGCGTAGGTGTGCTTTTGATTTTTGCTGTGCAGTTTCTGTGAGGTTATTCTGTTGGAGGCATTTTTATTTTGTTTTGGTATATTCCTTTATGTTGCATATGCTATGTAATTGGACGGTTGCTGTCTTACATATATGGTTTCCACTTCTTATTTATTATTGAATGTAATGTATTTATGGGCTGCCTTTTGAACATGTTCAGTGTTTTTATTGCATGATACAACAATGTAAGATAACCCCTGAGTTTTTGGTTAGTGTTGATGTTGGCCACGTCCGTCCACGGACATACGCATGGTCCGTGGACATCAAAACCACTAGCGCAGGTTATATATATATATAAACTAAGGGAATCCTAGTAAACATTTGTCACATTTATATTATACCTAGACCCAGACGAAAGCCCTCAAGTGACTCTCCCACTTGTACGCACCGGATAAACATATCCAGACCGGCAGACGCATCTAGATAGATGTTGGCCTGCGTCGCATCTGGAAAGGATCGATTGAAGGATAACATGCCCGCGTCTAGAAAAACGTGAATGCTAGCATGTGCTACACTTAGAGTTGTGAACACCAGCCTGCGTGGCATTCGGATGGAGTTGTGAATGTTAGCATGCCCACACCTGGACGGATCTCTAAACACTAGCCTGTGCCGCATCTAGATAAAAGTGTGAATGTTGGCATGACCACACCTGAATGGAGTCCGAAACATTGGCCTGCGCCGTGTCTAGATGGGAATGTGAGGGCCAACAAGTACCACACTCAGACAGAACTGTGAATTTTAGCATGGTAAAGGTCAGGTAACCTACTAACCAATATTAGCTCAAACTCTGCATACTTATCTCACGCAAAAAACTCACACACCATCTCTTGCACAACAAGCCGCACACACTTCACAACACTGCAACAACACATAAGCCGGAACAACAGCACACCCGGACTGACTCCGATCCGATACCTGCACCAAAGCTCAGCACCCGGTGTATACTGATTTGAAGTTGCCAACAGAACACACTCCTCTCACTATCCTACTCCCTTCTTCACCTTACTAACCCATCCCACCTTTATCATTTACAGATCCGCCTGAGCACCTGGGGACCAATTCCGTTGGTGACGGTGTGCGGTACAAAAACCTTTACCATTTAACATTTAACATTTAACATTATCTCTATCTATGTTCAGTGGAAAAACGTTGTTACCAGAACATTATGGTTAAGTTGCACTACTAAAAACCTATGAAATTCAGTAAAGAAACTTTGTTAAAGGGACGTTATGGTTCCAAGTAAAACCGAAAAAACCTTTAAATTTGCCAGTTATGGTAAGCTAAGCAACCATAACTCACACCACCACTGTGCACTGCTAAGACTAACACCCAGGACTCAAAGATGACATCACAAATGTCATTGATGACATCACTGATGACATCACATATGCATTTACTTTTCATGAAAAGTCTATACAAGGGATTCTTGTACAGGATGTCACCAAAGTAGCACAAAGAGGTATCAAATCCAGCCACTTCATTTCACGCACTCCATGCCAATGCACTGCACTGCCACATGAGGGAATCCAAGATGCACAGCCACTCCACAGTGATCTGCATGCACCTCCAACCAATGTAGCCACGAATCTCCCAAAATCCCGACAATCTGCTTACTGAAACACACAGCCATAGCTATCTGCTGTCCTCTCAGGAAAAATAATTTCTGACAAAGTCTCTGCTCACACATCACACCCAGTAAACCCTATTGACCAATCCCTTGCTCAGCTAATTCTCATTTGCATGCCTCTCAACCTCAAAAATCCCGTATTTAATACATGCTGTCACGGATAACCAAGGTGTCTGCAGACAAATTGAAAAATCTGAGCATAGGGAATTCAAATTTAAATAGTGTGCCCCATTTCCCCTCTGAGGTTGGCATGCAGATGCTTCAGAAACACCTTTTATTTTGTATTTTATTTCTTATTTTCCACCAAAAATCTTCACATTAGCTTTTCCAAAGCAACCCTTATGTTCCAAAAGCGCATGGTATTTCCCAGAAAAGATAAAGACATGCCATCTTCTTTATAGTAATCAACATTACCGGAGTGAATGTTCTCATTGTTTTCAAAAGGACATGCCAGCTCTAGTCATAAAAGCAAACATACTTCGATTGATTAAGCATCTAGCAACATTTTGCTGAGGACAAAAAACAGAACTATTGTCCCGAATTGCACTAGGTATCAAACCAGAAAAAATGATCTTGACATTTGGAAGTAGTTTCATTACTGCCTGAACCAAGTTATGCAGATCTTCCAACAAAGTAGGAGCACTGACATAACCCAAATGCAAAGCGCCACAGTGCAGGACAGCCCCTTGTGGACTGTTAACCCTAGACATATATTGACAAACTTCTACCATTGCTTGCACATTGAAACCAGGTACAGTACTCCACACCACCTCCACTCCTTTTACATCATAATTGTTTCTCACATTCCTACATTTTGCATACTGCTCCAAACCATTCACAAACATATCTGCAAGCAGCAGCACCCTGACATTCTCCACCTCTGCCATATTCACTGCACACATCCTCTCTCAATACAAAGCAGAACCTCAACACCTCATTGGCTAATCCCTAAAGTCCCCTTTCCATGCTGGATTTGCTGTGAAACCCCAGATGTGGCACGCCCTGTCCGCGAACAGCCATGCTGTCTGTGGAGCATGAAAGTAACACTGGCGCAGCCCTTCTACCCTTTCCACTTCACTCTCTACACCATTCCCTCATTGGCTACTGTTAAGCAGTCCTACAACCACCCACCAATCACATCCAAGAACTCTACATCTAACTCCATCATCACAGTTCAGCACTTTATACTGTTGATCAGTACAATTGGGCTGTAATTGCAAAGCACGTACCACAACGACTACTGTAAAACTCTTCCTGATTTATGCTTGCAGATTCATCCACATCCACATGAATGAACACAAACTACAGGTGTGAATATTTTCTGCACAGTACATGTACAGCTCTTGTATAAATTAATATAAAAGGGGTAACTGCCACTTACCCTGCATAACCTGCAAAAAATCTTACTGTCATTCCTCCCATCTGCTACGATCAAGTGTCGCTTGCTAAGCTGTCTGCTCTCCAAATTTGTATTTACCGATATCACTAACTGTAATGTGCAAACGGTTATTCTATTCATTCATTCTGTCATTTGTGTGACCACTGCCACCTATTTATCCACATGTCAACTGTATATGCATTTAATGCATTGTAGTGTGTAGGATGTACCTACACATTTCTTTCTATACATTCTGGATATTTTACTTACAATCTATCATTTCAACTTCCTTTAAAAGTGATAACAACAGTACTCAGACACAACACACACAGCTATTTAACAAAATGTCGTTTCATGTAAAAAGATGGGAAAAATAACAGTATAAGTATGTAGTGCGTTATAAAATGACACACAGCCAGGATGAGCACATGCATCTTTATTTATGCACACAGATAGCCAATATCATTGAAAGGCTCCCATCTGAAACAACACCACTGCCTCTACAACTGTTCTTCCAATCTAGACAGCGCTCTCATTCCATCTGGTTGCCCATTCCGTTCTAGAATTTACAGCAGCATTGAACTATGCGCAGGTGCAATCATGTCCATCACATCATCTACAACTATGCACAGTGTTGTAAAGCAAGACATACATCTCCCCCTTCCCTTCAGTCTGCAACACAAGCACCATATCCTTCCTTGCAACCTTTACTTTATTTCAGACTCTCCCATCTCCAAACACCACAGAACCACCCACTACTTTGGTAATCACCTACTGAGTAATATGCTCCTGACCCCATCAAATCCTTCTGCTTTATTTCCCACACCTTCACAAATGCATACATTGCACACATTGCATACTTTTCTGTACAGTTCCTGCATTTACCCTGCATAAATAGCAAACAAAGCATATCTATCTCTTAAAATCCAATAACACTGCTTTAAGAAGTGTGCTCTGTGCGCTTACTATTGTACTAATTTCTAAAGCACATTCAACTAACAGATTCTAAATAAAATATACAGAATGCACATAGGCAAAGTAAAGGGCATGTACATGCTATGCACAGTCATCAGAAAACACTACTACTGCAAAAAACAAAGAAATCCATGTCTACATTAACAACAGTGCTGTTAACACCCATATTTACTAACTTCTTTCTTTCATAATTGCAGTGAAGAAAACTCCCCTGAAAAGCAGCAGCGTCTGAAGTACGGACGAAAACTCAGAAGCAACCTACTCTATCCATCCAAAAAAGTAAGTGCAATACTGCCACAATGTTCTAACTGTTACTCAAACACTGTAGAATTATAGTATTCTAGAACAAACAATTGCATTAACCCTGCAACATTAGATTCAGTATTAGTGCTTCCCTTCACCAGCTCCATACTTTGTATTGTAATCTGAACACCAGTATAGCAACACGCAAATACAAGTATAGCCTTCAGAAACTGATGTAGCAGCCCATTGCACAATAACACACCTCTACTTACATCCTTACCATAATTCTCAAGCACTCATACACTGCACAAGATCTCAACCCACACTATCTTTTTTACTCCAACAGAAACCAAAGAATGCCTACCACAAACCAACTTTGGTAGAAAGCAACGCAAAAGTAAATGAAATCAAACTAAAACTCACCAAAATAAGCATCCACCTCTAGCAGACTTTGTACAAAAAGTTCAAACAAAACAGCTAATACAGTCATTAAGCGAAAAAAACACAAGCTTCCAGTACAGAAACTTTGCCTCCTCTTTCAAAATGAAAAACGAAACAGAAAGTGATTAACAAGACTGCAGCTACAACTAGTGCTAACACTGCACCGATAAATCTTGATGTAGGGGCAAGTAAGTGTACCAAAAAAATTATTTTACAAAAAATGTTCCGCCACAGAGTCATTCAAAACCTTATAAAAATAGGAGAGAAAACATGCACAACCCTTAAAACCTACCGTAGAAAATTAATGCTACAAGCTCTCATTGACAGTGCAATCCTTCTCAAAAGAAGATTATTTATTTTAGTTTTAAATAGAATGAAACCACTAACAAAACTAAGTACTAAACTACAAAAAAGACTTCTCAATAAACGGAATATCAACAAAGATACCTTCACAAACATCTGTGGAGGGGAATGGAGTCACACAACAAGCACATAACCATATTTCAATGAAGAAACATACAAACAAAAGCAAATAAACCCAATTGCCATACATAGCAGTGGACAAGGTTATGAAAAACTTAATAATACCATTATGGAACAAGAAACGCTGCTCACACAAATATCCCCAGAAAACTCATTATCACATGTCCATTCCACTGAACCAATACGTCCAGTCTACAAATGCCTGTGCACATCAATGTGTAACATTGCCAAAAAATCTTTCAAATCTTTACGCCAGTTCCTCAATCAGTATGTGAAAGGCAAAGACAAATTCAAAATGAAACTGCTACAAAATATGGACTCCTGTCCAGTGCGTAAATGCACAGGACTACAAGGGCATTAATTAACCTGCATTTCTGGACCTATTTGCAATCATATCAAAATGTTATCAACACATCATTAAACTATAAGAAATCTGGTCCATAAACTGTACCATGCCAAAAGTCCTGCTTTAGCACTAGCCAATTTAAATAACAATCTTCTATATGGTACAGCAAACAACTACTTGAAGAAATAGAGCACATCCAGAGAAAATATTTTGGAAATGAAAGCCACTTCGACAGATGGCAACCTTCTATTCCACACATACAATTAAGAAATACTAAAGTTTAAATGTACATCTGCTGAAGTACAAAACCATGTGTGTGTGTGTTGCCACAGGACTTTTTATAGAAATAGCACAAAAACTGTAGATGTAACGTACAAAATAGAAGACAATGAATGGTTCCAATTAGCTCTCTATCTTGTAGCAGAAAACAAATACGAAATTACTGACCCCTTAATACTTTGCAGTTACTGCACTGCAAAACCTGACAACAACCAAACACCTTCACGTGCTATCACAAATAACTTGGAATTATTCCCACTACCAAAAACCCTACAACAATTCAACTTATATGAGAGCATCATAATTCAAACAGTGCACCCATTTCAAGCAATAATACGCCTTCAACCAAAAACAGCAAACATATCTCCCCCTGAATGAGTGAAAGCCAATCGTGGCAAAGTAGTTTATTTGCCATTGGATCTCAAAGAAAATGTACACACTCTGGGAGTGCAATGTCCTTTAGATCAATCTTTAATTATCTTAGTAAATGGAGTACCTACAAAAGAGAAAACAATTTGGTGACAACTTGTGGACTTACAGTTAGACAAGACCTGCAATACCTAAAAGACAACAATGAACACTACAAAGAAATTAATATTGAAGAAAACCTGAGTGAAACCACATAAGCTGGTCAATTTCAACTTCTAGATCCTGCTACAGAATCCAATCATTTAGACCATTATACTATACATCAATTACACTCAATTACACTCTAAAGACACCATAGAGGATGCAGTGGAAAGATACCAAATGCGACAAGCCAAAGGATCACCAAACAGCATTTGGGAAAAAAGTATGGAAGCACGCGCCTTTCCTTTACTCTTTCCTACTGGAATAGGAGGAAGGTACGATGAAAGACACACATAAATAGCAGCATCAGAATACCACTCTTTATGAATGTATTCTGAAGACCCCAGATTTAGACAAAACATGGAATACATATTTCACATTCTCTTTGAAAGTGAACTAGCAACTGTATGCTACGGAGTTGTACACACATTGAAATCAGGTACCCATTTTCAAAACATGACAGCTATATAATGCTGTCCAGTCAAATGGTCGAATATATTTGATCGAATGACAAAATGGTCGAATCAATTTGGTCGAAAAAAAAAAAGGTCGAATTTTTTTTTTAAAGTATTTTTTTTTGTTGCTCTAGTATAGGTAAAAAAAGGTAAAAAAAAAGGTGTTTTAACACCAAAAATAGGGGTTGGGGGCAGATCCCCCCCAAAATAAATAAATAAATAAATAATTCGACCATTTTTTCGACCAAATTGATTCGACCATATTGTAATTCGATCAAATGCATTCGACCAAATGTCTGGTAACCCTATATAATTATTACAAAAATTGCAAGGAAAAGATGAGATTTTAAAGTCAAGCATTACAAATCTTTTAGCAAACATGTGTGATACAAAAGAATACTGGGTCCGACATATGATAAGAAACTTTGGCCTACCCACTGTGTTTGTGACATTAAGTTGTGCAGAATATGCATGGGAAGATTTACAGGCTTTCTTACGCATAGCAAACAAAAACAAAACAAACATAGATATAAAAACACCAGGTGAACTCTGCTCTCTAGATCCTGTAAATGTATCAAAATATTTCCATCATCGCTTCATTGCTATGCTACAATTAATTTTTGATAAAACTGTTCCTCCCCTCTGAGAAGTGCAACACTTCTTTTGGAGAATAGAATACCAAGCCAGAGGAGCACCACACATCCACATTCTTTTGTGGATTAAGGATGCTCATAAATTTGGTCAGGACAGTGATGCCACTGGTTTACAGTCCATCCAAAAATATGTTACTTGTGAAATCCCTTTACAAACAACACATAGTGACCTTCATGCACAAATATTACAATTTCAAAGAAACAAATGTGGAAAATATTGTTGTCGCAAATAAAAGAATAAAGGGAAATGCTTCACCTAATGCTGCTTTTGTTTCCCTAGACCAGATTCAAGACAGGTCAAGTAAATCAATTCATGTCTTCAGTTCGACATAGTGTCAAAGGTAAATCACCTAAGAACACATATCACAAAAAAAGAACAGAAGAATCAAAATACATCAATGGTTACAATGCAATCATTGCCCTCCTATGGAATGCAAACACAGATTTGCAGTACATTGCAGACAATTCCACTGCAGTTGCACGATATGTCACAGCCTACTTAACCAAAGCAGAGAAAACAGAGCTTCAGGACCTCTAGGAGGACATATCACCAGACAAAACACGATCACAGAAATAGACCGTCTAACCGGTACTGCCTTGTATGGAAAATCTAAAAATATAGTATGGCTAAGTCTTGGTCCTGCTAAATCTAGAAAAGGAGTTCTCAAATCACATGAGGACATAGAAACAATGCCAAAAATGATCCCAACAGCCAAGACATTTTGAAGAACAATTTACTAGACACATGCTACACAAACAGGAGTACCACCTTGGAAACCATGTGTCTATATCACGTAGCCCAAAACTTCACATACAAAAATAATATTAAACCAGATGAGAAGAAAGTAGACACAGAGTGGCAAATTGTGAAGGCAGCTTAGTGAAACTTACCAAACCAAGCTCAATTAATCATATCAAATTGTCATTAAAAACTCCTCAACATAAGGAACTGTATTACATGTCCCTGCTACATGTTTTAAATCATGGAGAAAAGAAGAAGAATTACTAGATACCTATGCCTCCTATGAAGATGCTTTCAAAGCAAATGAAAGCACTATAACAGATGTAAACTTTACACACTACCAAACAATGTTGCATAATGAACAGCAATACGAAGCAGAATTCCAGGCCCAACTAGATGTGGACGCTCCTGACAATAGTCATCCTTCTGTAACAGGAAGCCAAGAACCACTTGGACAGCCACTAATAGCACATGAGGCACAATTAGCCATTACAGAAGTAGAAAACACCATTTGTCAGTGTGAGCAATCTATAGAAGAATTTGCTGTACTGAAATCACAATTAAAAAATGAGCAGCGTATCATTTTCCAAGAAGTAACATAACAAATTGAACATGGTGTGCAACATGAAAGTAAAAACTGTACCTACCAAGACTACAAACCTATAATGCTATATGTGAGTGGTCAAGCTGGTTCAGGCAAAACATTATTAATCAAAATCATCAGCAAGTTCCTGCAATGATTGACAAACAACAAACTGTCATCTGTTGTAACTGCCCCCACCGGTTTAGCTCCCTACAACATAGGCGGTGTCACTTTACACGGATTACTACTCCTTCCAGTAGAACATCAAAACAAATTAGACTATTACAAACTTTGTACAGAAGCTGTAATGGAACTACGCAGTTTTCAAACAAATGAAAATGCTGCTAATATATGAGGTGGGCATGGTCTCCAACCTAATGTTGGCTTTGATTCACCTCAGATTACAAGAGTTCAAATTTTCTCCACAGAAAAACTGAACATGCATGGTATGACACTACTCATGTGTCAACAAGCCACAACAAGGCTAAACACCTTGGAAAAATCTACCTCTAACACAGCTGGGTTGGAGAAAATATTCAAATTATCTTTAAACGGTAGAGTAATGCTTAAACATAACCTTGATGTGGACCAAGGACTAGTTAATGGAGCACTTAGTACAGTTATTGGCTTTCAAACATACCCATGTGACAACTACATTCAGTTTGTCAATATTCTCTTTGACAAACTATCAGAAGTTAAAAGGATAGGATGCTCAACAGCCCGCTTCCTTCTTTTCAAAGACATGTATGTATGCAGAGAACATTTTTCTCTAACTCTAGCATACACAATCACCATTCACAAATCACAAGGTTTTGCCCTAATTAAAGCATTGATAGATATTGGTAGCACAGTCTTTAAAGAAGGCATGAGCTTTGTAGCACTATAACTCTTACATACACTTGAAAGACTATTTCTAATCAACTTTGATGCAAGTAAAGTAAATGCTGATAGTTCTTGTATTCTAGAATACAATAGACTGCGTTCACTCTACATCCCCCATCTAAAAACCTATTGTGTTCCGCAAAAACCAAAATGCTGCAAAAGAAAGCTACTTCAGACTCAAACTATGCAGGATCTCAAAACAAATCCTAAAAAGAAAGTAAAAGAAGCTAATACTTCATCAAGGACCACAACCAAAAAGAATCTACTGCTCAAAGTAACTCAACTAGCTCTTTAAAGAAGCAACTCACTCTGAATAAATGATGTGGACACAGAACTGCCAGGTCCATTGATATTTTCAAATACAACTGGTGTAAATTGCTACGCAAATGTAGCAATAAATATTCTATTCCAATTACCACCAATTATTGACAACATTTACTTACACAGTACAGACCAATTGTGTTTGCAAATGTTAGTCCTTCATTGAAATGCAACCAACAATCCTGAAGACACTTGCAGTGTTTCTATAATAAGGCAAGGCAGGAATTGGGCTAATGTGCTGGAATGGTCAAGTTCACTATACTCTCACAAAAAAGATCCACAAGAATCTCAAATGTACTTACTACAAGTAGTAGAAAACAAAAACATACCTATAGATGAAATCTTTCAGATGTCATACATGTGGATAAATGCACTCTTTGCAGGCTTGTACAAAATGCAAACCATGGCAGATTATATATTACCTGCAATTCCGATAATCGTTCCACCTGACAAATACAGACACATAGTAAATACTTAATAGTAATCCTTTTATGTTATAATGCAGATGGTACCAAAAACAACTGCAAGCTGACTCAATTCACACAAGGTCAAGTATCACTTGGTAAGAAAACCTTTACAACAATAGATATAATCAGCCACGCAGGAGCCACAACCAATGCAGGTCACTAAACTGTGTATATAAAAAAGAATTGTGGATGGTTCGAATGTAATGATACTATCATTACTCTAAAACAGAGATTACCAGCAAATCTTGAAAACATTTACTTAATAATCTTAAAACCAAAATGTAATAACTAATCTGTGTATGAACATAAACAAAACTTGAACTTCAAAACTATTACCAGTTAGAATAGGCCAACAGGTATCTAACTGCCCCAAGATTCTGCAACAAGCAAACAGATAAATGAATACCACTAAAATGGAAAAAGAAATAAACAAATAGAATACACCAATTGCTATATAATTTTATTTTAACAATACTAAAACCACTTCCAAATCAAAAACCATACACATATTCAATTCCTCCCACTGAACACAACGAAACAAATATATTGTAGCACAACGTACAATGTTTTTTAAAATTTATTCCAGCATGGATTTTTTTTCCCAAAGACCCAATGATTTAATCAACAAACACAGGAACTGAGCAAATTGCACAGTACACTGGTTTGACTATAGTACTTCTAAAGTACTAACTATGAGGGTCGACAAAATACAGAAATGTCGACTATGCAATGCAATACTCATTATAAACTAACTACACTAACATGTAATTTATTTCTATTATCACAGTGATTGAAAAGAAATGTCTGCTCCAACTACTCATGTCATGAAAAAACTGCATACAACCAAAACAAGTCAAACAGTAAGTATATAATGATTGGGCTCACAAACACCACAGCATAACACACCCATTCAAGCAAACACCTGACCATAAACCACAATCCAAAATGTATGCTTCCATGGGTATCTTATGCTGCAGCTGTAGTTGTCAAACACTACAATTTTGACTACATGGCCTGGCCAAAACTCTTCATACAGCCTCAACAAAGGAAACCGTAAGTATATAATAATTAAATTCACAAACACTGCAACATAACACAGCCATGCAAATGAACACCTCACAAATAATTACAGTCTAAATGCCTAGAGTCTTCAATACCAACATTCTGAACACAATCCAACAAACAAACTAACACACATCATCTCACTATCCTATAAACACTATTACACTACTACCAATCAGTACACACATTTTTGAAAACCTATCCCCTAAGCAGCCCACATACCACAATCAGAATGTTTGGTAACATTGGTGTGTTATGCTGCAGTGCTTGTGGCCAGGGCCTAAAGTCTTCCACTGAATTTCATAGGTTTTTAGTAGCACAACTTAACCATAACGCCCCACTAACAAAGTTTTTTCACTGAATTTCATAGGTTTTTAGGAGCGCAACTTAACCATAACATCCCTTTAACAAAGTGTTTTCACTGAATATATACATATATATATATATATATTTGTGAAAGTGTGTTTGTATTGTCCTTGGTTGGCTCCGGCCCCATAGCAGTTTATGGGCTGAAATTTTGGCCTGAGGTCAGCATACCAGTCTGCGGTATACTGGCGATAGTGAAATCTGACCAACCCCACCCTTTCGCCCTGCACAGGATGGGGTCTGGCCCTGTGCTATCAGTATAGGCGACTTCGGGAGATTGATGATTTTTCAACTGTTCCAAAAATAGGAAGTTAGGATGCAATGTTGGTATACCAGTCTGGGGTGTACTGGCGATAGTGAACTTTTTACTATCAATATAGGTGATTTCGGGAGATTGAGGATTTTATGATATTTCAAAAATAGGAAGTTATGACACAATTAAACATACACAAGGCTATAGAAGACCCCCAAGTGCATGTCAGCTACAGACCCGGGCAATGCCGGGTGGTACCACTAGTCTTTTATATTAAGGCCTTTTTTATATGTTAAGTGAAAATGTGGCTGTTCATTAGAATAGGTACAGCAAATTCGTATTTCTCCGAATGTTATATGTTTGTTTTTCCTTATATGAATATTCATATGAATCGTGATTTGAGAATCAAATGTTGAATTTGAATGCTGCTCAAATTGTTGTTTGACTTGTGAAGTTAAGCAAAATAGTGTTTTTTGTCAATTTTTAACTTTTTTTACATTCTTCCTTCACTTAAAATAAACTTATTGGAACATTAAGAGACAGTTTTTATTTCATTTCTGTGTCAATGCTTTTCTCGAACGGCATTGTTGAACAATAGACATTTCCTCATCTCTGTATCATCTGTATAGTCCTTAACATTAGGACTTCTTGATTCGTATACGGTCTTCATATCATTCCATTTCTGTTCATATTAGCATGTTTCTCTCCCTTGTCCCAGTACTTTCCAAGCTCTCAATCTGAGTATTATTTTTGAAATAAAATAATTCATATTGATCGGTAGTCCTTAAGTGGAATTCTGTGTTTATAAAGTGCAAGATATATTTGTGCACCAACCCAGTCTTTCTGATCACAGTCACCCACTAACCGCACATCTCTATTCCTCATCGCAGTCCCCAACTACCCCACCTCACTCTTCTGTGGGACAGTTCCTAACTACACACCTCACTCTTTTTGTCACAGTAACCAACTACACAACTTTAGGCTTCCTCATTACAGCCTCCCAATAAACCCATCTCCTTCCTTGTCACAGTACACTATACCAAAGACGATCTTATCAAGTAGAAACAAAAAAGAAGAAATACTTGATGAACCTGTTGTTGTATAGCACAGAACTAGATACTGATTACAAATTATATGGTAACAGGTATGTTATCAGAAGAAAATACAGAATTACAACATAACAAAACCATTGGCATTCAGTGAAAAAAACGAACTTTAGTCAAGTGAGATTTAAGGTGAATAAGTTCAGTGCAACAACACCCTTGAAATTCAGTGAAAAAACATTACTTGAGGCAATGTTAAGGTGAAACAATCTGATACATCAGACCCCTTAGAATTCAGTGAAAACATGTTCATTATTGTGATGTTAAGGTGCTAGTCTAATCCCCTGAAATTCGGCAGGTGCTGAAGCATATCACCTTAACTATGATGCCCCCATTGTGCGGCCCCTAAGCACACTAATGATATCACACATGGCATCTTGTGACATCATGAGTGACATCACCAGTACAGCAGATCATGCGTGCAAGAAAATGAAATGCAACATTTAAAAAGCGTGTTTCAGCCCACATTTGCGGCTAATAGTAAAAAGGTGTCCAAGATACCAATTCTTCGGCCGGGGCCTCCCTCTGGAACAGCCTCCTTGCCTCCATGAAACTCGTGGAGAATTATCTCTTTCTCCCCCTCTCCCCTGCTGACCTCCTGACTGATACTTAAACTGCAATGGTTACCTGACCACCCTGTTGACATGGGCCCAGGTCCCTCCCCTGCCAGTCACACGCACCTGCACTGCCTTCCTGGCAACCCCCGCATTTGGGGTCTGTTCTGTATCCCTACAGCCCCACCTCCAGCACTTAACACCTGCTGTCTGCACTTACCCTTGCACTTGCCACCTGCTGGCCTTACTTTTATTTATTGTTATTTGTTCTATTATCCATTGTACTGCACTTTCCCCCTTCACCCTTCCCATGCACTTGCACGATCTGAATGACACCTGGCCTAGTGGGATTGTTGTCTGTCTTCCCACTGTTCTCACTCCCTTACCTTGTCGCACCTTGAAACACTTGTGTATAGGCATGTTATAAATGCCATATCATATCATATCATATCATATCATATCATATCATATAGGAGTGTATTTAGCTTTCCCCAGGTTGCCTCAGCTTTCCTCGTCACTGTTGCATTTCAGAATGCAATGTGTTACTTAGATTAGGTTAATTCTTTGGGTCCTTTGCTGCTTACCTCCCACAAGTCTCTCTCTTTAATACATTGCTGGTTGCATCATAGCCAGGTGTCCCTGGTCTGATCTTCCCTTTCTGCACCCCTTCCCTCTCATTTCCATCATAGAAAATTGGATGGAAGGTAATTGGATGTGCCTCAACAGTAAAAAGACATAGATGATGATCTTCGGTACCCTTGAAGCCCGACCTAAACTAGGGCGAGATTATGAGTCATTGTAGATTAAGGACTCATGTATACAAGTGTCAGAGCAGGTTCAAACCCTTGGAATGATCATGGAGGCATCTTTGGGAGCTGAGGGGCAGGTTCATTACCTACACAAGAATAATTCTTACTATCTCCACCTTCTCAGATCCATTCATCCATTACTGAGTGAGAAGAATACTGCTACAATTGCCAGGGCAACTATTCTGTCCAGACTAGACTATGGAAACTCTCTAATGCTTGGGGCTACTAAGAATTGCACAGAGAGATGCCAGATTATGGACAATAATGCTGTACATGTTATCAAGGGTATGAAGAAAAGATATCACATCTGCATGGAAAGAAAAGCACTGCACTGGCTTAAGATCGAAGATAGGATCCAGTTCAAAACCCTGACTTTAGCGCACAGGTGTCTATATGGCACTGTGCCGGCATATCTCAAGAAAAAGATATCACAATACATCCCTGATCGTCCACTTAGATCAGAGGCTCAAGTTAAGATCACAGTGCCCCCCTACGGCCGAGCGTTCCCAGCTCTGGCAGCAACGCATCATTGGAATAACCTCCCCCTAACTCTTCGACTTGAACCAAGTTAGGGCCTCATTACGAGTTTGGAGGTATCCATGCCCTTAATAAGGGCATGGCTGCTTCCAAACTTGGGTCCGGTCTGTAGTCCCTGAATGGGGAAATACCGGGCCATTCCGACTTTGGAGGGCCCGGTATTTCCCTATTCAGGGAACCCTGACCATCCCCATTCCCTTTTGAGCCCCCATAGGGCTCAATGGGAATGGGGAGCATGCTAACAACGGGCCTGTTAATGACGGGCCCGTTGTTAGCATGCTGGTCCCCTTGTGGGACCCGCAAAGGACGTCTGGTCTGACCAGACGTCCAGAGCGGGTCCCGCGAGGGGAACTCGTAATGAGGCGGTACGTGGTTAACCCCTTACCGCCTCACTTGTAATGAGGCCCAAAGAGTTTTATTTATATATTGTATTACTGGCATTTATATAGTGCACCAAACCCTGAGACATCTAGGCGCTTTAAGCTTAAGAAGGTGGTTACAACAACTACAAGGTGAAGTAGTGTCCAGGTACATGAAATGGAAAAGCCTGACCTCATGTTGCAAGGCAGATACATAAAGTCCAGACACACACATTGGAAAGGCCTGACCTGATGTTGCAAGGCGACTACAACAGTGCATGCAGTTACAAATGGTAAAGTCCAGGTACACACATTGGAAAAGCCTGACCTCATATAGCAAGGTGGCTACATCAGGTCATTCAGATGCAAATGGTAAATTCCAGGTACACACATTGGAAAAGCCTGATCTCATGTAGCAAGGCGGCTACATCAAGGCGTGCAGTTTTGAAAGGTCAAAGTACAGTGCGCACAGTGTACAAGGTAGTGTCTAAATGCACACATTTCAGAGCCGGGTCTCCTGTTACGAGGTGGCTACATCAGAACATGAGGTGGGAAACAAGCAAGGTACATTATTGCCCAGGTCTACGGCACAGATATGGGAGCCTAAACCACTGATATAAGGATTCAAGGTCAAGACATGCAATGGCAAGTGGGGCAATGTGCAGGCTGCAGAGTGTGGAAAGTCCAATTCAAAAAGATACACATGGGTTGAGCAGATGTGCAAAGCAGATTGCAGAGGCACAGAGCTGAAGCTTACAATATATTGAAGACATGTGCAGCACAGGCTCAGGCTATAAATGGCTCAGACTCAAAGTCAGACAAAGTTATTAATAGTATTAATAATAATAATAATAATAATTATTATTATTATTATTATCAATATTATTATATATAATTATATATTATTATATATTATTATTGGTTACTTTGCAAAGAAAGACGTTGAAAATGAGGAATGCAATACCAACAATAACTAATGACAATTTTGCTTCAAGAGGTGTATGTACTTAAATACGACATTTAATATCAATAAGAAATAAGGAAGACTATTCCCCTAATCATTATCAAAGAATGATTTATAAAGGAAAAAGAGAATTGAGCATCTGTAGTTAATTAATAATTGATGTTTATGGCATAATAGAATGTATTTTATGGTTATAATTACTCTAACAATGGCTATTACAAGTAATCCAGGAAACTATGTTGAAAAACCAATATTAATTATTTTCGTTCATATATATTTTATTCGTAAGACACACAGCAGTTGGAATTAAATAATTTCTTAATAGAATGAAGGCGCAAAGGTAAAAGGAAATATACTGACATATAGAAAGGCGGAACAAGCAATTACAATATTCTTTATTTAAAAACCTTTATTTTTCACTTTTGAGTACAATACACTTCAAATCAGAAACATTCAATATACAAGTACACCAGCATAGACACATTGGTAGCATAATATAACATTGATTCTACTATATGCCTGAGGTCCACTTTTTTTTCCAGTTATGCTGTGTCTCCGTTATGTGTTTGGGTTCCGTTTGGAGGGTATTGGTTTCTGGTTCTAGTTACAGTCACTAGACCAGCTTATGGGGAGTCCTCCGATTCCTCCTCGTGGTTGTTTCTGAGGTAAGATCGCAGTCATGCCCAGATGTCTTTCGGTCTACTGGTAGGGGTTAACACTGTTCACGTATCGCTCCTCTGTGTCCTGCACATATAGTAAGTCTCGTAGCCATGTCTCCACTGTAAGGGCGGTCTTGCACTTCCATAGTTGTAATATGTTTCTTATCGTCACTACCCCTGCCACTGCCACTAATCTCCGGATTTTTACAGATGCATTTCCAATGTCGCACAGGAGATGTTTTTGTGGGAGAGCTGGGATCTGTAATCCTGTGATGTCGCTTATTTTTTCCACTATATCTTGCCAGAAGGATTTTATTGGGGGACATTCTCTGTACATGTGTACGGAGTCAGCATTGTTATTGTCGCATTTGGGGCAGGCCGCTAGGACTGCTGGGTCATACTTGGAGAGTCATACTTGGAGATCCATTTGGGAGTTATCTGTAAGCGGTTTAGAATTTTAAATTGAATTAACCTGAAGCTTCAGTTCATGGATAACTCCCTGGTGTATCGGCAGTATCTAGACCATTGGGCGTCTTCTATGTCCATGTGCAGGTCCCGTTCCTATTTACTTTTCATAACATTCCCGGTTGGGGTTTGTTCCTGGGCTGCTTTGTAAAAGCCTGATATCGAGCCGGTGAATCCCTCCGGTGATAGTACTTTTGTTAGAAACTCATGAACCGGTGGGACCACAGGGAGGACGGCCATTTCTTTTTGCATGCAACTTTTATTCTATAGTAGTGTAGTGTAGTGACAAGCCCCTTCTCCACTTTGTTGTGCACTATATCCAATGTTGCGAAATTGCCCTCCAGGAACAGGTCTCCTATTTTCATTTATTTTCCGCATCCCACTTGCGCTGCATGGCTGTGTCAAATGTTGGTTCTAGATCAGGACAGTGCCATAGGGGAGTGTGTGGCCAGTATGGGTTGTTGCATCCCACTCTGATGAACAGCGTCATCCATGCACGGATTGTGGAGCTAACCGGATCTACCTCTTTTATATTACCCTTCCTGTTTGTATGTAACATTGTCCGAATATCTGCCGGGGCTACAGCAAATTTCTCGGCACGAACATGAGCATGGTTTTCAGCCGTTTCCCCCCAGTATTTGGCAAAGTGCGCCTGTGATGTGTGGAAGTATAGCATGAAGTCAGGGGCCGTCAGTCCCCCAGTCTCGTACCACTCACAGAGCCTTGGCCATTGTAGTCTCACAGATCCCCCGGCCCATAAAAAATTGACTGCTAGTTTCTGTGGTCTCTGGACAAAGACCCTGCCGGACAAATGGGTATCCCGCAGAACATGTATAATAATTTGGGCACCACCACCATTTTGAGCAAGGCCAATCGACCGTACATGGAAATCGGCAAATTGCCCCATAGTGCGAGTTTGTGTTCTAACAGTTTCAAATATGGTTCATAATTATTGTCGTACAGGGTCTGTTTGTCAGTGGATATTATTATTCCCAGATACCGTGCTAATGTGGGGGACCATTTAAATGCCTTAGTGGCAAGGGATTGATCTGTGGTTGGCGTAAGTGGAATTATTTCTGATTTTGTCTGGTTGATTTTGTATCCGGAGTAGTCGGAGAATGTGTTTATTTCCTGCATTATTGGAGGTAGGTGTACTTCCGGGTTCCTGACGTACACCATTGTGTTTTCTGCGTATAAGGACAATAATTGGGGGTTACCTCTAATCTAGATGCCCCTCCACATGTGTTCATGCCTGGTCTTAGCGGCCATACCCTCTATTGTAAGCGCGAATATGAGGGGAGAGAGTGGGCAGCCCTGGCGGGTGCTCCTGCATAATTCAAAGGGAGGGGACAGCGTATTATTAGTTCTGACACTAGCCAATGGATTCTTATACAAAATGCGGATATAGCTCTTGAAGGCTGGCACAAATCCCATCTTGTCTAGTATAGTAAACATGTAGTTCCACGATATAGAGTCAAACGCTTTTTCAGCATCAAGCGTAATTGCTGCAGCTTTGGCTTTGGGTCTAGATGTGATGTAATAGCAAAGAATCTCCTCAGGTTCAGTGCAGTCGAGCGAGTAGGGATAAACCCTGTCTGATCTGTATGAATTAACTTGTTCAAGTGCGGGAGCAGTCGATTTGCCACTGCCTTTGCTAAGATCTTCATATCAGAGTTTATCAGTGACAAAGGGTGGTACGATGCTTGGTCCTGCAGGGGTTTAAGTGGCTTAAGGACGACAGTTATGATTGCTTCCCTCATGGTGGTGGGTAATTTTCCCTGTTCCAGTGACTCATCCCATGTCTCCAGTAGTGTCGGGCCAGCTCTGATTTAAACACCTTGTAAAGGTCGAGCGGGATGCCGTCTGACCCAGGGGCTTTGCCTGTATGCAGGTCTGAGATGGCTTGTTCGATTTCTTCCATCGTCAGCAGAAGGTCGAGCAACAATCTACCATCGTCCCCTAATGTCGTACGAGTCCATGTATGCTAGGAGGTCTGCCTGGGGAGCTGTGTTCGCGTTTGCATATAAGTTGAGATAGAATCGCCGGAAGACTTTGTTTATTTCATGTGGTCCATTCTGCACATTCCCATCCTTGTCATTGATGGTGGTAATATATCTTGAACCCTGTTCAGATCTGATTAGGTTAGCCATAGCCTTGCTCGCCTTGTTCCCTTTGCCGTACTTGCGTTCCCTTATGGGTTGGGTCATATAGAGGACTTCTTGTTCTGCAAGCATTTTGAATTCTTCCAGCCGCTCTTGTAACTTTTGTAGATGCTCGTACTCAGAGGACCTGGGTGGTTGGGCTTCTAGCTCCTTCATTTCCCATTCTACCCAGGATAGGTATTTCCTTATTTCCCTCAGTGTGCCATATGATGTCCCCATCAGCTGGCCTCTCAGCCACACCTTGAACGTTTCCCACACAGAGCCCATTGTCTGTACTGTGTCCCTGTTACGTTCAAAGAACTTATCTATCTCTATTCTCAGTGATTCTCTCACGGATTCGTCCTTTAGCATGTCTTGCGCCATATACGAGTGGTACATTCCGGGTTTTTGGGTAGCATTTTCAGGAGAAGCGGGGGTTGTCAGACAATGTACGTGGTAGAATTGTGCACTGTTCCATCTGTGACATCAGTTCAGGGGAGCACAGCCAGTAGTCTATCCGTGAGCTAGTACCATGTACTCCTGAGTAAAATGTATAGTCCCGCTCAAGTGGATGCAGTTCCCTCCATATATCTGGCATGGGTAGAGTGTCTATTTCTTGCTGGAGCGTGAGTGCCGCCTTGGTGGTGGGCCTATGGTTTCCTGCCGATCGATCCAACTCTGGGTTTAGGGTCAGGTTGAGGTCTCCGCCCCGATCATCTTTGCATCACCTATTGCTGATATTAGTTCCTGGATGCTTAGGTAGAACTTGGGACTGTATGTGTTTGGGCCATACGTATTGACTAATAAGACTTCCTCATTGTGCAACTGGCCCTACATTATGACATAGAGGCCCTCTTCGAACCTTGGTCACCTGGAAGTTCACTCTTTTGTGTATTATTGTGAGGACCCCTTGCACCATGGATGAGTAATTTGATGCCGGTATGTGTGGCCCCAGTTTAGCACAAATGTGTCTGTAACTTTCTTTATGGCGTGCGTCTCTTGTAAGAATAAAATATCCACATTTAGTTGGACAGCGTATGCTAGTATCCTTCTTGCTTTTATTGGGTATGCAGGACCCCGCACATTCCATGTGAGTAGCCTAACCCCATGCATCTCCTGCATCCTCCGATTGTGTTATTGCTGGTGTGTCGCAACCTCTTACTCCGCCGAGGTACCATCCTGTTTCTTGTGCCGTACTCAACAGATATTTTAACTGTTATACCTCATCTCTGCCTCTGATCATGTCCTGCTGACTTAGCCGGGTATTTGTTCATGATCAGAGTGTGCGCATGTGCTTCTTGTATAACTCCCGCGGGCAACTGGCCCAATTCCCATCCCGCTCCCCTCCCTCACCATCTCCCCAACTGGACGGTGTAGATCCCATTGAACTGGTCAACCTTTGAACTGGTGGGTGGCTCTGTGCAGTCATACTCCTCACTCCGTCTGCCAACCAGACCGCCTTAGGGGCCGCCGCACCTGTGTCTTCACATATCCGGGATTTGCGTGGTTTCAGACCTCCTTGTGTTCAACCTTTGGTCTCATTTGCTGTGGCCTGGTGCTGGGTCCTTTCCATTCACTACTAGGGGGATATTCCTTTCGATGTATCCCATGGCCTCCTCTGGGATTCAAAGAAGTATGTTTTGCCGGCGTGTTGTATACGCAACTTGGCTGGGTATATCATTGCATAGGGGGTGTCTCGAGCCATAGGGCTCAATGGGAATGGGTGTAGGGAGCTAACGACCAGCCCGTTGTTAGCTCCCTGGTCCCCTCGCGGGACCCGGTAGGGAAGCCTGGTTTTACCTTGTTATCTTGCGGAATGGGTTTAATGGGTCCGCCTCCATTAGCAGCACCCGTTAACCCATTCCGTCGTAATGAGGCCCTATGTCTTTGCTGTGGGTATTTACGGTGTCTTTGACAGTGCTTATCCAGTTCTCTGCCTCTAGTACCCGGGCATTCACTAGCTGGAGATCCACCTTGATGGACATGATGGCAGTGCCAATCTCATCCAATTTTGAATTTATAGCGGCAAAGCCGTTCTGCAGTGCTACATATAAGGGTCTGGGGAGTCTCCTCTCGGGCTCCGTGGTTCCCAGGTGGCGGCACGCGATGATCCGGCTGTTTGGTCTCCCATATTAATGCTGGTGAATGCGCCCATAGGCCCCTTCTTATTATGCCTTTTCACACTGCGCATATTATGCATGATGAGGTCTGCTTTTTACCGCAGGCCCACCAGCCTTTGTTGTTCGTGGGCTTTCTGTACCGTGGGACAGCTGAGGTTGTGCTTTGGGGTTTATTAGAGCTGTGCCACCACCGGGACTTTGTTCACGCAACTGGAACAACCAGCCGCTGTGCTTTAAAATGTGTCCCCCTGCTCCGCAGGTTGTGTTCTTGCGAATGTTACGAGGGGAAGAAGCTAATATTGTCGCCCGTGGCTAATCGCCACCTGTGTCCACACTTGTCTGCGGTAGGTGCTGCGGTGTAATTTGTCACCCGCCTCTTTGACAGAGGGTAGGATGTTCAATGTCAACTTTAGTCCTCTGGGGGGGGCACACAGATCCCCACTCCCAAAGGTGTAGGCCACTTCCAGCCCTCCTATTGCTCTTGGGCTGTATGGGATGTGTGTTTTCAAGGTCCTAGTGTGTTTGCAGCTTCTAGGGGAAGGGTACTTGCCTACATTTGAACAGCCAAGGATCAGATCAATATGGTACATTTACAAAATAGTGTTTAAGTGAACGGAGCATCTATACAAACACAGAGCCCGTATCCTTCATTGCTGCTCACTAAACTGTAATATCGTCTAACCTGCATAATTGCTGTATATTTCTGCTGGTATGTACAATGTGTATAATGCTTCGTATGTCAGAATACTGCTTGGCATGTATGGCTAAAATGACTTTGCACATGGTAGCCATACCTGCCATGTAGTTGTTGTGGTGGAGGGAGGTGCATATCAACATGCGAGGATGCATGTGACATATGATTGGAGCTGCTAATTCTTTAAATATGTTGTGTGCAAAGGATAACTATTCCAATCTCATGAGGCATTACCTGGCATGAGTTGACATTACCTGGGATGTTGAAGCTGCACTTGGCACAAGATAATATTACCTGGACAAACAATTATTTATCTGGCACGTAAGGCTTTAATGTACACAAATGCAATTGATTGTGTTGCTAATGTTATACTAAAGTTTACCATATAAAAGAAACCTCTGGGCATCTGAAGGTATACCCTGATGTATTAAAATTAAAGTAGCTGCCTATATAAAACTATACTGGCATATGAAGGCAGTACCTCCAGCCTCTGCTCAGTTTTCCACTGAGAATTAGTGGGTGCACCGCTCACATATCAGAGTAGCACTCAAGTTGATATTAACAGGGTAATTCATGGTATCAAGCGCAGAAATGGCACCCGTGGCTGGCGCACAGAGGGAGTGTGCACCAGCTTGTGCCAGCTGCGTGTGCCAAAACCCATTTTGACGCACCGCATATTCATGGATTCAAACATCCATAACCAGCTGTGATTCAGCATGGTGCAGTGACTCTACAGCAGCACCAGTTATGCCCCCATCCCCGCCCTGTGCACCAAAAACATTTGCACAAATCCCCTATGGCACAAAGGCCAGTGGACAACCATACAGCCCCCCAACAACGAAATTGTGATAAAAACACCACTCAGCCTACACGCGACAACCCAATCATGTGTGAAATTCCCCACGCACCCCTTGGAATACGTGTACCCCCGCTTGCACCAGCCCAATCATGTGTAAAATTCCCTGTACACCCCTCGGAATACGCGTACCCCGCTCACACCAGCCCAATCGCGTGTAAAACTCCCTGCGCACCCCTCGGAATAGGCGTACCCCGCTCGCGCCAGCCCAATCGCATGTAAAACTCCCAGGGCACCCCTCAGAATATGCATACCCCACTCGCGCCAGCCCAATCGCGTGTAAAACTCCCTGCACACCCCTTGGAATACATGTACCTGCTCCCCTCAAAATATGCGTACCACGCTCACGCCAGGCAAATTGCATGGAAAAAGTCCTCCCTGTGATGTGGGCTGGCTGTGGGGCATGGCCAGGGGTTGTAGGGTGCCCCCTGTGGTGTGGGCTGCCTGTGGGGCATGGGGAGGGTGGATGGACTGCCTGTGGGGCATGGTCAGCGTAGATGGGCTGCCTGCGGGGCATGGTCAGGGTGGATGGTTTGTCTGTGGGGCATGTCCAGGGGTGATGGGCTGGCTTCGGGTCATGGAAAGGGTGGATGGGCTGTCTGCGGGGCATGTCCAGGGGTGATGGACTGGCTGCGGTGCATGGGGAGGGTGGATGGTCTGCCTGCGGGGCATGGGGAGGGTGGATGGGCTGCCTGCAAGCACATCCCAACAGGGGTGTTGGGTGGACCACTGGGGGACCACCCAACACCGCTGGCCATGCCCTGCAATCAGCCCATCCACCCTCCCTATGCCCCGCAGGCAGCCCACACCACAGGGGACCACCCAACACACCTGGCCATGCCCCACAGGCAGCCCATCCACCCTGACCATGACCCACAGGCAGCCCACACCACAGGGGACAACCCAACACCCCTGACCATGCCCTGCAGGCAGCTCACATGGCACCATGCACTTGTGAACCCCAACACATGTCCCCCAACCCCACCCCATTGACAGCAACCTGCCAGCAAGCCCCAACACATGTCCTCCCACCCCACCCCCATTGCCGTCAACCTGCCAGCAGGCCTCGACTTGTGTCTCCCCACGCCACCCCCAGTGATGGCAACCTGCCAGCAGGCCCTGACTCATGTCCACCCCACACCACCCCCTGTGACGGCAACCTGCCAGCAGGCCCCAAATCATGCCCACCCAACCAACACATTGTCACAACATACATGCATGTAGCAAATGTCCACCCAAATCCCACCCCACGCTGACCCCCACAGTGCAACTCCACACCCATCCATTGTCCCCACTTCCCAGTACAGGCCCCATGGCATGTCATTCACAGAAGCACACATGCATGCACCCAAAGACATACCCAACATGGCCACACAGCAGCAACACATGACTGAGGCAATGATGACTGACACATGCACCAAACTAATGAGAGCAGACAACACACATATGTGAACTGATGAAAATGTATTACAAAACAGAAGTAATGCCTCCACCAGCCGGAAACGCAAGTCCCAGTCACCCTCGCTGGTTATGCAATCTTCCGGCTGCTCGGACCGTACTGGGTGTTATGGTCCTCATACCTCGTTGAAGGCCCTCACTTAATCGGGACATTGACTATGTCTTCAGGGCCCATTACGCCCGGTATGGGCCGAGCTGCAGATCGCTGAATCAATATTGGTGATGATGATTTAGTGATGCATGTCTACATACATGTTACGTGTGTCATGGTGTGGTCTGATTCACTTGCAGCTGTGGCCATTTGGCTGTTCAAACATGTTTATGCTACGTGCCATCTCTTTGTTGCCATCTGTCATTTCTGCCTTTGATATGCGCCTGCCAGACGTGGTGTGTGATGCAGGTGATACACTACATTCAGTACATGTATTAGCTTTGCAATTTACACGCATCCATTTCTGCTTTCGGGGTGCAGGTGCATATCAATGCAACTGGATGCATGCCAGAATTTGAGTTGTGTGTGACATGTCTGCTTCATGTGTTAGCTGTCAATGTAGTGATGTCTTTGTGTGTGTGAGTTATGTGCTGCTGAAATGTGTGCTCATGTTTGTTTTGTTCACGTTACAGGTGATGACACAATGGAGCCAGAGGATGGTGATGTCATTCCAGACATGGGGTTGCTTTTACATCAGCAATCCGGCACAAGTGGGAGTCGTAGGGTGGTAGACCACGAGAACCCATTTGTGCTCCAGACCGTCATGTCCAGGGCTGGCAATCAGTCCAGCTCTGATGAACACTCTGAGCACAATTTTGAGTTGGATGCGCATCATGACCATTCGTCGCCAGTGAGTGTTCCTGATGTGGATGATCTTCTGTCCTCAACACCTGCAATGAGGGGCCAGACAGTGTTGGAACGTCTACCCTGTGGTGGTTCTGGCTACATGGTCACACTTCACAGCAGTTGCTGATGTGCCTGGGGTATCATGTCAATGGAGGGATGTACTCCTGCAGCCGCGGGCAGTGCCAATCCAGCAAGGACCACAGCTCCTTGGGTCCTGCAGGTGTAATGTCCGGCAACGCGGTGGCCGTGCACTACTGAGTGGGAGCAATCCATTTATGCCAGTTCACAGCAACAGGGGGCAGCTATTGATAAGATTGCGCAAGGCATAGCAGGTGTGGCCCAATCCATGCCCCCTTTGATAGGCATCTGGAGCTCCAGCAGCAGGCAGCACAGTCAATGTGCCGCTCACGCAGGCTGGGCATGGTGACCTCAAAAAGGGCACACCGGGCTGAAATGGTGTCTCTGCGCAAAGCACTTGCTGCTCAGGCAGAGGCACACAGGAAGGCCTTGAGGGAAGAACACCAATCCCTCAGATCTACTCTGGGTGTGCTCAACATGACCCAGAGGCAGTGGTCAGAAGTGAGGTTGGAGCAGCTTGAGAACACCATCTCGGCTGAGCTATGTGCATGCCGGGAGGTGCTCCAGATGTCATGTGAGGCCATGCAGGCAGAGCTCTGTGTTGCACGTGCTACCTTGCAAGAGGAAGCACTTGTATCACGTGAGGTGCTGCATGCTGACCTATGTGCCATTGCCACACAGGACCAGGCTCACCAGACCTGCATGCTTGCTGCCATGGAGGGCAACCTGCGGATAGGTGTGGTCAGGCAACTGTGCCACGTCCACCTTCTGATTTCCATCCAAAGGGTGAGTAGGACAACGACTTATCTCCCACACAGGTCGGGCTGTGCAGGCTTTGAGCCCATGGAGTTTTTTTTTATCTCAACATCATCGGATGTGGGTGTTGAGGTGCACCCTGTACCTCTGCCCTCCTGGGTGCCCCCCCCCGGTCGTATGTGACCATTTTTCTTTTTTAAAAAATAATATTGTTTGTCTATTGTGCATTCATGTGACAGTGTGGCGCTTTGAAATCATCCACTGTGTGTTCCAGTTGGGCCCATACAAGCTTGTCTCGTGTATGTATTTGTGGTTTGGGGTCCAGAAAGATGTGCCACTCCTGCTTCCTCTTTCCATGGGCTTGCAACAATGGTTTGATGTGACAGCAAATTACACAGAGGCATTGTACTTTTGTCATATCTGTGGCCAGTCTGCTGTACTACCTGTGTATACATCCCTAGTGGGATTATGGATGTTTTCTCCACAGCATGTCTGCAATCAATTTTGGTGAATACATTTTTGAACTGTGCTTTTATTGAAGTTGATTGGTATGTTTTTTCATTTCTTACCTGTATACGTGCTTGATGCACTTCATGCTGTACACAGTAGCCTGCACCCTTTAGCTGTCAAAGCCACACTGATGGTGGGAGGGGGCCAGGTGGTGACAATGTCAAGTTGATACGTGTTAGGTTCAGCCCCTTGAAATTGTGGCAAAGGTTGGAGCATTAGCAATGTGACCCAAGAACCACAACTCACGGTCCAGTCCTCACCTGAGATGGCCGCCTAGACTATTTCTATGCTCCGTTCCATTTGGACAGCACGTTGTATCTGTCTTCCCTCTTGGACTTCGCTGCTGTTGCGTGACATCACAGTTTACCTACTATACTACAGCTCTTTTACTAATTTTTCACACACTGGTGCCTTTGGTCCCTGTTACTGTACTTGTTGCAGATCTGTTCGCCCGTCTCTCGGGCAGTCATTTCCACGTACTCATACGCTGCCTCGGTTAGCCTCGCTACACTTCTGTACCACAGCATCTCTCTCTCTTGCTCTCTCTCTCTCGCTCCTCCTATCTTTCATCTGTTACATCCATACCTTTATGTTGACTTTGGCCTTTACCAAAGCTTTTCAACTGTTCTGGCTCTTAACTTGCTGTCAGCTGTTTCTGGTAATCTCACATTGACTCTGCTTTTCCAGACTTGTGCTGTCGCTGCCTTTCTCCATTCACACAATCAAGGATTTATTGGGTTTCAGCTCACCCATCCAGTTGTGGCATCCTCATTGATTATTGTCTACTCAAGTTCCTACCCATCCTGTTGAAACATTCTACAACTGTGCAACCTTGGAAGTTATTCTATCATTCAGCTTGGATATGTACTTGACCATATTCTACAACTTCAAGTCATCTACTGGAGACTCTTCCAGGGTTTTTTGGCACCTTGAGGATTTTTCCCTGGTTTGGCTCCTTGGAGTTCTCTATGATTTGGTATTTTTACTGGTCAAGGTGGCCTCTAAGGGAGCTAGACCCTATTTACACAAAAGGAAGAACAAGAAAACCAAGGGGAAGGGGGATCCTGAATCCAGGTAGACTAGAAGGAAGAAGCCGACGGACCCTAGAGATTCTGAAGGTCAAGGTGATGAGGAAATGAGGGAGGGCCTTTCATTGTCACAAAGTACACTTGGGCTACAGTGATTGGTCACTGTCTGAGATTGTCAATGTGGGGTACTATGTACATGATATGTTCTGCTGGTCAATGGATCTTCCTGTGTTGGGTTTACTATTCAGGTGTCAGGAGATTGGTGTGGTTTGACACACTGGGTGTCCACATGGGCAATGTTCACATGTGATGTGTTCAGGACACTGAGGGTCACTTCGTTTCACATGCATGTATTGAGTACATGTCCCTACTGACAAACACACTTACACAATGCACCACCACACATACAACCACCCATCCATGCCCACACGTGCACAAAGATTGCCTTCTCTGCTATGCTGTGTCCCTGCAGAGCATGATCACTTACAATTTTTGGATTGTGTACATGCGTCACTGGGTAATTTTAGTTGCTTGTCCTTTTTTATATGATGCTCAAGGTGTATCCACAACACAATGGCTGCTCACTGTGCTGTGTGCTGAGTGGTGTGTTGCAGGGGACACACACAGCACACGGTTTTGGGATTTGTGGATTTGGATTGCCCAATGTGCATGCCAACAGGCTTTCTGTCTTTTGTTGATGGTACCGCTGGTGGTATGCATTTGTGTATGACTTTGTATGTGTGGGAGGTTGTCAGTCAGTTATTTCACCTGATTCCATGTCAGGTATGATTGTCTCAGGCCTGTTTCCATTTACCACGTGCACTTCGTAACTAATTTGTCGAGTGTTGTGCATTTGGTTTGCTCTTTTGCTGTTGCATGTCATGGTGTGGCCGACAAGGGTAATGGGGGTTGGGAGGGTTTGGGTGACGTACCAGTGATTTGCATGGGCTGTTTTGCAGGGGGGTGGTGGGATATGCAGCTTGCATGTGTTTCTTTTGGTCATCCCGGATTGGTTATGTTTAACCCCTTAAGTGCCACCGACGAGGCGGCTCGTCGGTGGCAGGTGCTCCAGGTTGCCACCGACGAGCCAGCTCGTCGGTTTAGGCACTCTGTGTTGCTCGATCCCTGCAAAGCAGGGATTGAGGAAAACGGAAATCCTACCCCCAGGCTATGTGAGGGGGAGGTCCCCCCTCACTGCCAAGGGGTTGGATTACCTTCAGTTTCACGTCGGCGTGCATATCGCACGGCGGCGGGAAACTGAAAGTAAATTCCCTGCAGCAGCCATTTTCGGCTGCTGCAGGGAAGAGAGAAGGTAAGAGACCTTCTTGTTCCGCCTCGATCTCCGGCTGTATTTCAAGCCGGAGATCGAGGTGAGTTTTGTTGGAAAGGGGAGATCCTCGCCTTTCCAACGATACCCATTGTGTGGCATTTCTGCCCGTGGATCAGGCACAGGGCACGCGATCCGCGGGCAGCAATGCCACTGGATCAATACAGATCTGTTTGTGAAGCGGGGGGAGGGTGGGCTGCTTACTAGGTAAGCGGCTCCCTTCCCCCGTGGTCCCAAAGCATGGGGCCACAGCGCCAGAGACCCCTTGGGGCAGATGATCACTGCCCCCAGGGCAACCCCATGCATTTCCCAAAAGCGGACACCCGTGGGAATGCGCAGAGGTCTGACTTGCGCAAAGCGGGCCAGAATATATAACCCAGAACCCCAGACAAAGTGAACATTGTGTTTTTTCCCCACCAAATATCACACATTGTCGGGATTGTGGCTAATAAAAACTGGGGCAATTTGCGCAAGGCAGACCTCTGTGGATTCCCACGGGTGTCCTCTTTTGGAAAATGCATGGGGTTCCCTGTTTTTCTTGCTGGCTTCGACACCCTAGGCCCAAATCTGTAGGTTGCCCACATGAACAAAATGGGCAGTGGTGAGAGGCTTGATGTTCCCAGTGGGTTACCCTTTTCCTTTTGCGCCCCCGGTAGGTGCCCCCATACATGTGAGGTACCTTTTTCATCCGGTCACCTCTGGGAAATCAGGACGGTAGGCCATGTGTTGTTGGGGGCGTGTTTCGATGGGTGAGCCGAGCGAAATGTGCAGAAAATGTGTTTATTTTCCCACATTTCGGAATTTGCAGGGGTTTCTGGGTAATATATTCTGGGGCGATTTGCTCAAATCATACCTCTGCGGATTCCCACTGGTGTTTTCTTTTCGGAAATGCATGGGGGTCCCTGTTTTTCTTGGTGGCTGCAACACCCCAGTCCTAAATCTGTAGGTTGGCTCCCCAAACCCTTTGGGGGAGACAGCTGCGGTTTAGCCTTTTTCCTTCGCAGCCAGGTAGGTGCAACCACACATGTGAGGTACCGTTTTCATCGGGACACAGGTGGGAATGCAGGACGGTAGGCCATGTATTGTTGGGGGCGTGTTTCGATGGGTGAACCGAGCAAAATGTACGGAAAATGCTTTTTTTCCCCCACATTTCGGACTTTGCGGGGGTGTCTGGGTAATACATTCTGGGGCGATGTGCGCAAATCATACCTCTGCGGATTCCCACAGGTGTCCTCTTTTCAGAAATGCATGGGGTTCCCTGTTTTCCCTGGTGGCTTGGACACCCGAGGCCCATATCTGTATGTTCTTCCTGTCGGCAGAGCGTCTCAAATTCCGGTCTGAAAACAGACTTGGGGTTACTTGTGTTTCAGGCTTTCACCTTGGCGGCCAGGTAGGTGCACCCACACATGTGAGGTACCATTTTCATCGGGACACCTGTGGGAACGCGGGACGGTAGGCCATGTGTTGTTGGGGGTGTGTTTCGATGGGTGAGCCGAGCGAAATGTGCGGAAAATGCATTTTTTTCACCACATTTCGGATTTTGTGGGTGTGTCTGGGTAATAAATTCTGGGGCGATTTGGGCATATCATACCTCTGCGGATGCCCACGGGTGTCCTCTATTCAGAAATGCATGGGGTTCCCTGTTTTCCCCAGTGGCTTAGACACCTGAGGCCCATATCAGTATGTTGTGCCGGTCGGCAGAGCGTCTCAAATTCCGGTCTGAAAACAGACTTGGCGTTACTTGTGTTTTAGGCTTTCCCCTTGGCGGCCAGGTAGGTGCACCCACACATTTGAGGTACCGTTTTGATCGGGACACCTGTGGGAACGCGGGACGGTAGGCCATGTGTTGTTGGGGACGTGTTTCGATGGGTGAGCCGAGCGAAATGTGCGGAAAATGTGTTTTTTTCCCCACATTTCAGATTTTGCGGGGGTGTCTGGGTAATAAATTCTTGGGCGATTTGGGCCTATCATACCTCTGCAGATTCCCACAGGTGTCCTCTTTTCAGAAATGCATGGGGTTCCCGGTTTTCCCTGGTTGCTTGGACACCCTAGGCCCATATCTGCATGTTGTGCCGGTCGGCAGAGCGTCTCAAATTACGGTCTGAAAACAGACTTGGGGTTACTTGTGTTTTAGGCTTTCCACTTGGCTGTCAGGTAGGTGCACCCACACATGTGAGGTACCGTTTTCATTGGGACACCTGTGGGAATGTGGCAAGGTAGGCCATGTTTTGTTGGGGGCGTGTTACGATGGGTGACCCGAGAGAAATGTGCGAAAAATGTGTTTTTTCCCCACATTTCGGGCTTTGCGGGGGTGTCTGGGTAATAAATTCTAGGGCGATTTGGGCATATCATACGTCTGCAGATACCCATGGGTGTCCTCTTTTTGGATATGCATGGGGTTCCCTGTTTTCCCCGGTGGCTTGGACACCCGAGGCCCATATCTGTATGTTCTGCCTGTCGGCAGAGCGTCTCAAATTCCGGTCTGAAAACAGACTCGGGGTTACTTGTGTTTCAGGCTTTCACCTTGGCGGCCAGGTAGGTTCACCCACACATGTGAGGTACCATTTTCATCGGGACACCTGTGGGAACGCGGGACGGTAGATCATGTGTTGTTGGGGGTGTGTTTCGATGGGTGAGCAGAGCGAAATGTGCAGAAAATGCGTTTTTTTCTCCACAATTCGGACTTTGCGGGGGTGTCTGGGTAATAAATTCTGGGGCGATGTGCGCAAATCATACCTCTGCGGATTCCCACAGGTGTCCTCTTTCCGGAAATGCATGGGGTTCCCTGTTTTCCCTGGTGGCTTGGACACCCGAGGCCCATATCTGTATGTTCTGCCTGTCGGCAGAGCGTCTCAAATTCCGGTCTGAAAACAGACTTGAGGTTACTTGTGTTTCAGGCTTTCACCTTGGTAGCCAAGTAGGTGCACCCACACATGTGAGGTACCATTTTCATCGGGACACCTGTGGGAACGCGGGACGGTAGGCCATGTGTTGTTGGGGGTGTGTTACAATGGGTGAGCAGAGCAAAAAGTGCAGAAAATGCATTTTTTTCTCCACATTTCGGACTTTGCGGGGGTGTCTGGGTAATAAATTCTGGGGCGATTTGGGCCTATCATACCTCTGCGGAATCCCACAGGTGTCCTTTTTTCGGAAATGCATGGGGTTCCCTGTTTTCCCCAGTGGCTTGGACACCCGAGGCCCATATCTGTATGTTGTGCCGGTCGGCAGAGTGTCTCAAATTCCGGTCTGAAAACAGACTTGGGGTTACTTGTGTTTTAGGCTTTCCCCTTGGCGGCCAGGTAGGTGCACCCACACATGTGAGGTACCATTTTCATCGGGACACCTGTGGGAACGCGGCCCTGTAGGCCATGTTTTGTTGGGGGCGTGTTACAATGGGTGAGCCGAGAGAAATGTGCGAAAAATGTGTTTTTTCCCCACATTTCGAGCTTTGCGGGGGTGTCTGCGTAATAAATTCTAGGGCGATTTGGGCATATGATACCTCTGCAGATTCCCATGGGTGTCCTCTTTTCAGAAATGCATGGGGTTCCCGGTTTTCCCTGGTGGCTTGGACACCCTAGGCCCATATCTGCATGTTGTGCCGGTCGGCAGAGCGTCTCAAATTCCGGTCTGAAAACAAACTTGGGGTTACTTGTGTTTTAGGCTTTCCCCTTGGCGACCAGGTAGGTGCACCCACACATGTGAGGTACCGTTTTCATCGGGACACCTGTGGGAAAGCGGGACGGTAGGCCATGTGTTGTTGTTGGCGTGTTTCGATGGGTGAGCCGAGCGAAATGTGCAGAAAATGCGTTTATTTCCCACATTTTGGACTTTGCGGGTGTGTCTGGATAATAAATTCAGGGGGCGATTTGGGCATATCATACCTCTGCAGATTCCCACGGGTGTCCTCTTTTTGGAAATGCATGGGGTTCCCTGTTTTCCCTGGTGGCTTGGACACCCGAGGCCCATATCTGTATGTTGTGCCGGTCGGCAGAGCGTCTCAAATTCCGGTCTGAAAACGACCTGGGGTTACTTGTGTTTTAGGCTTTACTCTTGGCGACCAGGTAGGTGCACCCACACATGTGAGGTACAGTTTTCATCGGGACACCTGTGGGAATGCGGGACAGTAGGCCATGTGTTGTTGGGGGCGTGTTTCGATGGGTGAGCCGAGCGAAATGTGTGGAAAATGCGTTTTTTCCCCACATTTCGGACTTGGCAAGGGTGTCTGGGTAATTAATTTCTGGAGCGGTTTGGTGCATATCATACCTCTGCAGATTCCCACAGGTGTCCTCTTTTCAGTAATGCATGGGGTTCCCTGTTTTTCCCGGTGGCTTGGACACCGAGGCCCACATCTGTATGTTGTGCCGGTCGGCAGAGTGTCTCAAATTCCGGTCTGAAAACAAACTTGGGGTTATTTGTGTTTTAGGCTTTCCCCTTGCCGGCCAGGAAGGTGCACCCACACATGTGAGGTACCGTTTTTATAGGGACACCTGTAGGAACGCGGGACGGTAGGCCATGTGTTGTTGGGGGGTTGTTTCGATGGGTGAGCTGAACGAAATGTGTGGAAAATGCGTTTTTTTCCCACATTTCAGACTTTGCAGGGGTGTCTGGGTAATACATTCTGGGGCGATTTGGGCCTATCATACCTCTGCAGATTGCCACGGGTGTCCTCTTTTCGGGAATGCATGGGGTTCCCTGTTTTCCCTGGTGGCTTGGACACCCGAGGCCCATATCTGTATGTTGTGCCGGTCGGCAGACCGTCTCAAATTCCAGTCTGAAAACAGACATGGGGTTACTTGTGTTTTAGGCTTTCCCCTTGATGGCCAGGTAGGTGCACCCACACATGTGAGGTGCCGTTTTCATCGGGACAACTGTTGGAATGCAGGACGGTAAGCCATGTGTTGTTGGGGGCGTGTTTCGATGGGTGAGCCGAGCGAAATGTGCGGAAAATGCATTTTTTTCACCACATTTCGGATTTTGTGGGTGTGTCTGGGTAATAAATTCTGGGGCGATTTGGGCATATCATACCTCTGCGGATGCCCACGGGTGTCCTCTATTCAGAAATGCATGGGGTTCCCTGTTTTCCCCAGTGGCTTAGACACCTGAGGCCCATATCAGTATGTTGTGCCGGTCGGCAGAGCGTCTCAAATTCCGGTCTGAAAACAGACTTGGCGTTACTTGTGTTTTAGGCTTTCCCCTTGGCGGCCAGGTAGGTGCACCCACACATTTGAGGTACCGTTTTGATCGGGACACCTGTGGGAACGCGGGACGGTAGGCCATGTGTTGTTGGGGACGTGTTTCGATGGGTGAGCCGAGCGAAATGTGCGGAAAATGTGTTTTTTTCCCCACATTTCAGATTTTGAGGGGGTGTCTGGGTAATAAATTCTTGGGCGATTTGGGCCTATCATACCTCTGCAGATTCCCACAGGTGTCCTCTTTTCAGAAATGCATGGGGTTCCCGGTTTTCCCTGGTTGCTTGGACACCCTAGGCCCATATCTGCATGTTGTGCCGGTCGGCAGAGCGTCTCAAATTACGGTCTGAAAACAGACTTGGGGTTACTTGTGTTTTAGGCTTTCCACTTGGCTGTCAGGTAGGTGCACCCACACATGTGAGGTACCGTTTTCATTGGGACACCTGTGGGAATGTGGCAAGGTAGGCCATGTTTTGTTGGGGGCGTGTTACGATGGGTGACCCGAGAGAAATGTGCGAAAAATGTGTTTTTTCCCCACATTTCGGGCTTTGCGGGGGTGTCTGGGTAATAAATTCTAGGGCGATTTGGGCATATCATACGTCTGCAGATACCCATGGGTGTCCTCTTTTTGGATATGCATGGGGTTCCCTGTTTTCCCCGGTGGCTTGGACACCCGAGGCCCATATCTGTATGTTCTGCCTGTCGGCAGAGCGTCTCAAATTCCGGTCTGAAAACAGACTCGGGGTTACTTGTGTTTCAGGCTTTCACCTTGGCGGCCAGGTAGGTTCACCCACACATGTGAGGTACCATTTTCATCGGGACACCTGTGGGAACGCGGGACGGTAGATCATGTGTTGTTGGGGGTGTGTTTCGATGGGTGAGCAGAGCGAAATGTGCAGAAAATGCGTTTTTTTCTTCACAATTCGGACTTTGCGGGGGTGTCTGGGTAATAAATTCTGGGGCGATGTGCGCAAATCATACCTCTGCGGATTCCCACAGGTGTCCTCTTTTCGGAAATGCATGGGGTTCCCTGTTTTCCCTGGTGGCTTGGACACCCGAGGCCCATATCTGTATGTTCTGCCTGTCGGCAGAGCGTCTCAAATTCCGGTCTGAAAACAGACTTGAGGTTACTTGTGTTTCAGGCTTTCACCTTGGTAGCCAAGTAGGTGCACCCACACATGTGAGGTACCATTTTCATCGGGACACCTGTGGGAACGCGTGACGGTAGGCCATGTGTTGTTGGGGGTGTGTTACAATGGGTGAGCAGAGCGAAAAGTGCAGAAAATGCATTTTTTTCTCCACATTTCGGACTTTGCGGGGGTGTCTGGGTAATAAATTCTGGGGCGATTTGGGCCTATCATACCTCTGCGGAATCCCACAGGTGTCCTTTTTTCGGAAATGCATGGGGTTCCCTGTTTTCCCCAGTGGCTTGGACACCCGAGGCCCATATCTGTATGTTGTGCCGGTCGGCAGAGTGTCTCAAATTCCGGTCTGAAAACAGACTTGGGGTTACTTGTGTTTTAGGCTTTCCCCTTGGCGGCCAGGTAGGTGCACCCACACATGTGAGGTACCATTTTCATCGGGACACCTGTGGGAACGCGGCCCTGTAGGCCATGTTTTGTTGGGGGCGTGTTACAATGGGTGAGCCGAGAGAAATGTGCGAAAAATGTGTTTTTTCCCCACATTTCGAGCTTTGCGGGGGTGTCTGCGTAATAAATTCTAGGGCGATTTGGGCATATCATACCTCTGCAGATTCCCATGGGTGTCCTCTTTTCAGAAATGCATGGGGTTCCCGGTTTTCCCTAGTGGCTTGGACACCCTAGGCCCATATCTGCATGTTGTGCCGGTCGGCAGAGCGTCTCAAATTCCGGTCTGAAAACAAACTTGGGGTTACTTGTGTTTTAGGCTTTCCCCTTGGCGACCAGGTAGGTGCACCCACACATGTGAGGTACCGTTTTCATCGGGACACCTGTGGGAAAGCGGGACGGTAGGCCATATGTTGTTGTTGGCGTGTTTCGATGGGTGAGCCGAGCGAAATGTGCAGAAAATGCGTTTATTTCCCACATTTTGGACTTTGCGGGTGTGTCTGGACAATAAATTCAGGGGGCGATTTGGGCATATCATACCTCTGCAGATTCCCACGGGTGTCCTCTTTTTGGAAATGCATGGGGTTCCCTGTTTTCCCTGGTGGCTTGGACACCCGAGGCCCATATCTGTATGTTGTGCCGGTCGGCAGAGCGTCTCAAATTCCGGTCTGAAAACGACCTGGGGTTACTTGTGTTTTAGGCTTTACTCTTGGCGACCAGGTAGGTGCACCCACACATGTGAGGTACAGTTTTCATCGGGACACCTGTGGGAATGCGGGACAGTAGGCCATGTGTTGTTGGGGGCGTGTTTCGATGGGTGAGCCGAGCGGAATGTGTGGAAAATGCGTTTTTTCCCCACATTTCGGACTTGGCAAGGGTGTCTGGGTAATTAATTTCTGGAGCGGTTTGGTGCATATCATACTTCTGCAGATTCCCACAGGTGTCCTCTTTTCAGTAATGCATGGGGTTCCCTGTTTTTCCCGGTGGCTTGGACACCGAGGCCCACATCTGTATGTTGTGCCGGTCGGCAGAGTGTCTCAAATTCTGGTCTGAAAACAAACTTGGGGTTATTTGTGTTTTAGGCTTTCCCCTTGCCGGCCAGGAAGGTGCACCCACACATGTGAGGTACCGTTTTTATAGGGACACCTGTAGGAACGCGGGACGGTAGGCCATGTGTTGTTGGGGGGTTGTTTCGATGGGTGAGCTGAACGAAATGTGTGGAAAATGCGTTTTTTTCCCACATTTCAGACTTTGCAGGGGTGTCTGGGTAATACATTCTGGGGCGATTTGGGCCTATCATACCTCTGCAGATTGCCACGGGTGTCCTCTTTTCGGGAATGCATGGGGTTCCCTGTTTTCCCTGGTGGCTTGGACACCCAAGGCCCATATCTGTATGTTGTGCCGGTCGGCAGACGGTCTCAAATTCCAGTCTGAAAACAGACATGGGGTTACTTGTGTTTTAGGCTTTCCCCTTGGCTGCCAGGTAGGTGCACCCACACATGTGAGGTACCGTTTTCATTGGGACACCTGTGGAAACGCGGCACGGTAGGCCATGTGTTGTTGGGGGCGTGTTTCGATGGGTGAGCCGAGAGAAATGTTCAAAAAATGCGTTTTTTCCCCACATTTCGGGCTTTGCGGGGGTGTCTGGGTAATAAATTCTAGGGCGATTTGTGCATATCATACCTCTGCGGATTCTCACGGGTGTCCTCTTTTCGGAAATGCATGGGGTTCCCTGTTTTCCCTGGTGGCTTGGACACCCGAAGCCCATATCTGTATGTTGTGCCGGTCGGCAGAGCGTCTCAAATTCCGGTCTGAAAACAAACTTGGGGTTACTTGTGTTTTAGGCTTTCCCCTTGGCGACCAGGTAGGTGCACCCACACATGTGAGGTATTGTTTTCATCGGGACACCTGTGGGAATGCGGGAGGGTAGGCCATGTGTTGTTTGGGGCGTGTTTCGATGGGTGAGCCGAGCGAAATGTGCGTAAAATGTGTTTTTTCCCCACATTTTGGACTTTGCGGGGGTGTCTGGGTGATAAATTCTGGGGCGATTTGGGCACATCATACCTCTGCAGATTCCCACAGGTGTCTTTTTTTTCGGAAATGCATGGTGATCCCTGTTTTCCCCGGTGGCTTGGACACCCGAGGCCCATATCTGTATGTTGTGTGGGTCGGCCGAGCGTCTCAAATTCCGGTCTGAAAACAGACGTGGGATTGCTTGTGTTTTAGGCATTCCCCTTGGCAGCCAGGTAGGTGCACCCACACATGTGAGGTACTGTTTTCATCGGGATAACTGTGGGAACCCGGGATGGCAGGCCATGTGTTGTTGGGTTCGTATTTCGATGGGTGAGCCAAGCGAAATGTGCAGAAAATGTGTTTTTTCCCACATTTCGGATTTTGCGGGTGTGTCTGGGTAATAAATTATGGGGCGATTTGGGCATATCATACCTCTGCGGATTGCCACGGGTGTCCTCTTTTCGGAAACGCATGAGGTTACCTGTTTTCCCTGGTGGCTTGGACACCCGAGGCCCATATCTATATCTTTTGCCAGTCGGCAGAGAGTCTCAAATTCCGGTCTGAAAACAAACTTGGGGTTATTTGTGTTTTAGGCTTTCCCCTTGCCGGCCAGGAAGGTGCACCCACACATGTGAGGTACCGTTTTGATAAGGACACCTGTAGGAACGCGGGACGGGAGGCCATGTGTTCTTGGGGGGTTGTTTTGATGGGTGAGCTGAACGAAAAGTGTGGAAAATGCGTTTTTTTCCCACATTTCAGACTTTGCAGGGGTGTCTGGGTAATACATTCTGGGGCGATTTGGGCCTATCATACCTCTGCAGATTGCCACGGGTGTCCTCTTTTCGGGAATGCATGGGGTTCCCTGTTTTCCCTGGTGGCTTGGACACCCGAGGCCCATATCTGTATGTTGTGCCGGTCGGCAGACCATCTCAAATTCCAGTCTGAAAACAGACTTGGGGTTACTTGTGTTTTAGGCTTTCCCCTTGGCTGCCAGGTAGGTGCACCCACACATGTGAGGTACCGTTTTCATTGGGACACCTGTGGCAACGCGGCACGGTAGGCCATGTGTTGTTGGGGGCGTGTTTCGATGGGTGAGCCGAGAGAAATGTTCAAAAAATGCGTTTTTTCCCAACATTTCGGGCTTTGCGGGGGTGTCTGGTTAATACATTCTAGGGCGATTTGTGCATATCATACCTCTGCGGATTCCCACGGGTGTCCTCTTTTCGGAAATGCATGGGGTTCCCTGTTTTCCCTGGGGGTTTGGACACCCGAAGCCCATATCTGTATGTTGTGCCGGTCGGCAGAGCGTCTCAAATTCCGGTCTGAAAACAAACTTGGGGTTACTTGTGTTTTAGGCTTTCCCCTTGGCGACCAGGTAGGTGCACCCACACATGTGAGGTACCGTTTTCATCGGGACCCCTGTGGGAATGCGGGACGGTAGGCCATGTGTTGTTTGGGGCGTGTTTCGATGGGTGAGCCGAGCAAAATATGCGTAAAATGTGTTTTTTCCCCACATTTCGGACTTTGCGGGGGTGTCTGGGTAATAAATTCTGGGGCGATTTGGGCACATCATACCCTGCAGATTCCCACAGGTGTCTTCTTTTCGGAAATGCATGGGGATCCCTGTTTTCTCCGGTGACTTGGACACCCGAGGCCCATATCTGTATGTTGTGCCGGTCGGCAGAGCGTCTCAAATTCCGGTCTGAAAACAGACGTGGGGTTGCTTGTGTTTTAGGCTTTCCCCTTGGCAGCCAGGTAAGTGCACCCACACATGTGAGGTACTGTTTTCATCGGGATACCTGTGGGAACCCGGGATGGTAGGCCATGTGTTGTTGGGTTCGTATTTCGATGGGTGAGCCAAGCGAAATGTGCGTAAAATGTGTTTTTTCCCCCACATTTCGGACTTTGCGGGGGTGTCTGGGTAATAAATTCTGGGGCGATTTGGGCACATCATACCTCTGCGGATTCCCACAGGTGTCTTCTTTTCAGAAATGCATGGGGATCCCTGTTTTCCCCGGTGGCTTGGACACCCGAGGCCCATATCTGTATGTTGTGCCGGACGGCAGAGCGTCTCAAATTCCGGTCTGAAAACAGACTTGGGGTTGCTTGTGTTTTAGGCTTTTCACTTGGCAGCCAGGTAGGTGCACCCACACATGTGAGGTACTGTTTTTATCGGGATAGCTGTGGGAACCCGGGATGGTAGGCCATGTGTTGTTGGGTTTGTATTTCGATGGGTGAGCCAAGCGAAATGTGCGGAAAATGAGTTTTATTCCCACATTTTGGACTTTGCGGGTGTGTCTGGGTAATAAATTATGGGGCGATTTGGGCATATCATACCTCTGCGGATTGCCACGGGTGTCCTCTTTTCGGAAACGCATGAGGTTACCTGTTTTCCCTGGTGGCTTGGACACCCGAGGCCCATATCTGTATGTTGTGCCGGTCTGCAGAGCGTCTCAAATTCCGTTCTGAAAACAGACCTGGGGTTACTTGTGATTTAGGCTTTCCTCTTGGCGTCCAGGTAGGTGCACCCACACATGGGAGGTACCATTTTCATAAGGACACCTTTGGGAACACGGGACAGTAAGCCATGTGTTGTTGGGGGCGTGTTTCGATGGGTGAGCCGAGCGAAATGTTCAGAAAATGCATTTTTTCCCCACATTTCAGACTTTGCGGGGTTGTCTGGGTAATAAATTCTGGAGCGATTTGGCCATATCATACCTCTGTGGATTCCCACGGGTCTCCTCTTTTCGGAAATGCATGGGGTTCCCTGTTTTCCCCGGTGGACACCCGAGGCCCATCTTTATGTTGTGCCAGTCGGCAGAGCGTCTCAAATTCCGGTCTGAAAACAGACTTTGGATTACTTTTGTTTTAGGCTTTCCCCTTGGTGGCCAGGTAGGTGCACCCACACATGTGAGGTACCATTTTCATCGGAACACCTGTGGGAAAGCGGGACGGTAGGCCATGTGTTGTTGTTGGCGTGTTTCGATGGGTGAGCCGAGCGAAATGTGCGGAAAATGCATTTTTTTTCCCCACTCTTTGGACTTTGCGGGGGTGTCTGGATAATACATTCTGGGGCGATTTGGGCACATCATACCTCTGCGGATTCCCACAGGTGTCTTCTTTTCGGAAATGCATGGGGATCCCTGTTTTCCTTGGTGGCTTGTACACCCGAGGCCCATATCTGTATGTTGTGCCTGTCGGCAGAGCGTCTCAAATTCCGGTCTGAAAACAGACTTGGGGTTGCTTGTGTTTTAGGCTTTCCCCTTGGCAGCCAGGTAGGTGCACCCACACATGTGAGGTACTGTTTTCATCGGGATACCTGTGGGAACCCGGGATGGTAGGCCATGTGTTGTTGGGTTCGTATTTCGATGGGTTAGCCAAGCGAAATGTGCGGAAAATATGTTTTTTTCCCACATTTCGGACTTTGCGGGTGTGTCTGGGTAATAAATTATGGGGCGATTTGGGCATATCATACCTCTGCGGATTGCCACGGGTGTCCATTTTTAGGAAATGCATGAGGTTCTCTGTTTTCCCTGGTGGCTTGGACACCCGAGGCCCATATCTGTATGTTGTGCCGGTCGGCAGAGCGTCTCAAATTCCGGTCTGAAAACAGACCTGGGGTTACTTGTGCTTTAGGCTTTCCTCTTGGCGGCCAGGTAGGTGCACCCACACATGTGAGGTACCATTTTCAACGGGATACCTGTGGGAACGCGGGACGGTAGGCCATGTGTTGTTTGGGGCGTGTTTCGATGGGTGAGCCGAGTGAAATGTCCGCAAAATGTGTTTTTTTCCCCACATTTCAGACTTTGAGGGGGTGTCTGTGTAATAAATTCTGGGACGATTTGGGCACATCATACCTCTGCGGATTCCCACGGGTGTCGTCTTTTCGGAAATGCATGGGGATCCCTGTTTTCCCCGGTGGCTTGGACACCCGAGGCCCATATCTGTATGTTGTGCCGGTCGGCAGAGCGTCTCAAATTCCGGTCTCAAAACAATCTTGGGGTTACTTGTGTTTTAGGCTTTTCCCTTGGCGGCCAGGTAGGTACACCCACACATGTGAGGTACAGTTTTCATCGGGACACCTGTGGGAATGCGGGACAGTAGGCCGTGTGTTGTTGGGGGCGTGTTTCGATGGGTGAGCATAGCGGAATGTGCAGAAAATGCGTTTTTTTCCCCACATTTCGGACTTGGCAGGGGTGTCTGGGTAATAAATTCTGGAGCGATTTGAGCATATCATACCTCTGCAGATTCCCACGGGTGTCCTCTTTTCAGAAATGCATGGGATTCCCTGTTTTTCTCAGTGGCTTGGACACCCGAGGCCCATATCTGTATGTTGTGCCAGTCTTCAGAGTGTCTCAAATTACGGTCTGATAACAGACTTGGGGTTACTTGTGTTTTAGGCTTTCCCCTTGGCGGACAGGTAGGTGCACCCACACATGTGAGGTACTGTTTTCATCAGGATACCTGTGGGAACGCAGGACGGTAGGCCATGTGTTGTTGGGGGCGTGTTTCGATGGGTGAGCCGAGCGAAATGTTCGGAAAATGCATTTTTTCCCCACATTTCGGACTTTGCGGGGTTGTCTGGGTAATAAATTTTGGAGCGATTTGGCCATATCATACCTCTGTGGATTCCCACGGGTCTCCTCTTTTCGGAAATGCATGGGGTTCCCTGTTTTCCCCGGTGGACACCCGAGGCCCATCTTTATGTTGTGCCAGTCGGCAGAGCGTCTCAAATTCCGGTCTGAAAACAGACTTTGGATTACTTTTGTTTTAGGCTTTCCCCTTGGTGGCCAGGTAGGTGCACCCACACATGTGAGGTACCGTTTTCATCGGAACACCTGTGAGAAAGCGGGACGGTAGGCCATGTGTTGTTGTTGGCGTGTTTCGATGGGTGAGCCGAGCGAAATGTGCGGAAAATGCATTTTTTTTCCCCACTCTTTGGACTTTGCGGGGGTGTCTGGATAATACATTCTGGGGCGATTTGGGCACATCATACCTCTGCGGATTCCCACAGGTGTCTTCTTTTCGGAAATGCATGGGGATCCCGGTTTTCCTTGGCGGCTTGTACACCCGAGGCCCATATCTGTATGTTGTGCCTGTCGGCAGAGCGTCTCAAATTCCGGTCTGAAAACAGACTTGGGGTTGCTTGTGTTTTAGGCTTTCCCCTTGGCAGCCAGGTAGGTGCACCCACACATGTGAGGTACTGTTTTCATCGGGATACCTGTGGGAACCCGGGATGGTAGGCCATGTGTTGTTGGGTTCGTATTTCGATGGGTTAGCCAAGCGAAATGTGCGGAAAATATGTTTTTTTCCCACATTTCGGACTTTGCGGATGTGTCTGGGTAATAAATTATGGGGCGATTTGGGCATATCATACCTCTGCGGATTGCCACGGGTGTCCTCTTTTAGGAAATGCATGAGGTTCTCTGTTTTCCCTGGTGGCTTGGACACCCGAGGCCCATATCTGTATGTTGTGCCGGTCGGCAGAGCGTCTCAAATTCCGGTCTGAAAACAGACCTGGGGTTACTTGTGCTTTAGGCTTTCCTCTTGGCGGCCAGGTAGGTGCACCCACACATGTGAGGTACCATTTTCAACGGGATACCTGTGGGAACGCGGGACGGTAGGCCATGTGTTGTTTGGGGCGTGTTTCGATGGGTGAGCCGAGTGAAATGTCCGCAAAATGTGTTTTTTTCCCCACATTTCAGACTTTGAGGGGGTGTCTGTGTAAAAAATTCTGGGGCGATTTGGGCACATCATACCTCTGCGGATTCCCACGGGTGTCGTCTTTTCGGAAATGCATGGGGATCCCTGTTTTCCCCGGTGGCTTGGACACCCGAGGCCCATATCTGTATGTTGTGCCGGTCGGCAGAGCGTCTCAAATTCCGGTCTCAAAACAATCTTGGGGTTACTTGTGTTTTAGGCTTTTCCCTTGGCGGCCAGGTAGGTACACCCACACATGTGAGGTACAGTTTTCATCGGGACACCTGTGGGAATGCAGGACAGTAGGCCGTGTGTTGTTGGGGGCGTGTTTCGATGGGTGAGCATAGCGGAATGTGCGGAAAATGCTTTTTTTCCCCCACATTTCGGACTTGGCAGGGGTGTCTGGGTAATAAATTCTGGAGCGATTTGAGCATATTATACCTCTGCAGATTCCCACGGGTGTCCTCTTTTCAGAAATGCATGGGATTCCCTGTTTTTCTCGGTGGCTTGGACACCCGAGGCCCATATCTGTATGTTGTGCCAGTCGGCAGAGTGTCTCAAATTCCGGTCCGATAACAGACTTGGGGCTACTTGTGTTTTAGGCTTTCCCCTTGGCGGACAGGTAGGTGCACCCACACATGTGAGGTACTGTTTTCATCAGGATACCTGTGGGAACGCAGGACGGTAGGCCATGTGTTGTTGGGGGCGTGTTTCGATGGGTGAGCCGAGCGAAATGTGCCGAAAATATGTTTTTTTTCCCACAATTCGGACTGTGCGGGGGTGTCTGGGTAATACATTCTGGAGCGATTTGGGCAGAGCGTCTCAAATTCCGGTCTGAAAACAGACTTGGGGTTACTTTTGTTTGAGGCTTTCCCCTTGGCGGCCAGGTAGGTGCACCCACACATGTGAGGTACTGTTTTCATTGGGACACCTGTGGGAATGCGGGACGGTAGGCCATGTGTTGTTGGGGGTGTGTTTCGATGGGTGAGCCGAGCGAAATGTGCCGAAAATATGTTTTTTTTCCCACAATTCGGACTGTGCGGGGGTGTCTGGGTAATACATTCTGGAGCGATTTGGGCATATCATACCTCTGTGGATTCCCACGGGTTTCCTCTTTTTGGAAATGCATGGCGTTCCCTGTTTTCCCCAGTGGCTTGGACACCCGAGGCCCATATCTTTATGTTGTGCCTGTCGGCAGAGCGTTTCAAATTCCAGTCTGAAAACAGACTTTGGATTACTTTTGTTTTAGGCTTTCCCCTTGGCGGCCAGGTAGGTGCACCCACACATGTGAGGTATCGTTTTCATCGGGACACCTGTGGAAAAGTGGGACGGTAGGCCATGTGTTGTTGTTGGCGTGTTTCGATGGGTGAGCTGAGGGAAATGTGCGGAAAATGCGTTTTTTTCCCACATTTCGAAATTTGCAGGGGTGTCTGGGTAATACATTCTGGGGCGATTTGTGCATATCATAACTCTGTGGATTCACACAGGTGTCTTCTTTTCGGAAATGCATGGGGTTCCCTATTTTCCCTGGTGGCTTGGACACCCGAGGCCCATATCTTTATGTTGTGCCAGTCGGCAGAGCGTCTCATATTCCGGTCTGAAAACAGACTTGGGGTTGCTTGTGTTTCAGGCTTTCCCCTTGGCAGCCAGGTAGGTGCACCCACACATGTGAGGTACCGTTTTCATTGGGACACCTGTGGGAACGTGGGACGGTAGGCCATATGTTGTTGGGGGCGTGTTTCGATGGGTGAGCCGAGCGAAATGTGCGGAAAATGTGTTTTTTTCCCACATTTTGGAATTTGCGGGGGTGTCTGGGTAATAAATTCTGGCGCGATTTGGGCATATCATACCTCTGCAGATTCCCACGGGTGTCCTCTTTTAGGAAATGCATGGGGTTCCCTGTTTTCCCCGGTAGCTTGGACACCCGAGGCCCATATCTGTATGTTGTGCCTGTCGGCAGAGCGTCTCAAATTCCGGTCTGAAAACAGACTTGGGGTTACTTGTCTTTTAGGTTTTCCCCTTGGCGGCCAGGTAGGTGCACCCACACATGTGAGGTACCGTTTTCATCGGGACACCTGTGGGAAGGCAGGACGGTAGGCCATGTGTTGTTGGGGGCGTGTTTCGATGTGTGAGCCAAGCAAAATGTGCGGAAAATGTGTTTTTTTTCCCACATTTTGGACTTTGCGGGGGTGTCTGGGTAATATATTCTGGTGCGATTTGGACATATCATACCTCTGCGGATTCCCACAGGTGTCCTCTTTTCGGAAATGCATGGGGTTCCCTGTTTTCCCCGGTGGCTTGGACACCCGAGGCCCATATCAGTATGTTGTGCCGGTTGGCAGAGCGTCTCAAATTCCGGTCTTAAAACAGACTTGGGGTTACTTTTGTTTTAGGCTTTCCCCTTGGTGGCCAGGTAGGTGCACCTACACATGTGAGGTACTGTTTTCATTGGGACACCTGTGGGAATGCGGGACGGTAGGCCATATGTTGTTGGGGGCGTGTTTCGTTGGGTGAGCCGAGCAAAATGTACAGAAAATGCATTTTTTTCCCACATTTCGGAGTTTGCGGGGGTGTCTGGGTAATAAATTCTGGAGCGATTTGGGCATATTATACCTCTGCGGATTCCCACGGGTGTCCTCTTTTCTGAAATGCATGGGGTTCCCCATTTTACCCGGTAGCTTGGACACCCGAGGCCCATATCTGTATGTTCTGCCGGTCGGCAGAACGTCTCAAATTCCGGTCTGAAAACAGACTTGGGGTTACTTGTGTTTTAGGCTTTCCCCTTGGCGGCCAGGTAGGTGCACCCACACATGTGAGGTACCGTTTTCATCGGGACACCTGTGGGAACGCGGACGGTAGGCCATGTGTTGTTGGGGGCGTGTTTCGATGGGTGAGCCAAGCGAAATGTGAGGAAAATGCGTTTTTATTCCCACATTTCGGACTTTGCGGGGGTGTCTGGGTAATAAATTCTTGGGCGATTTGGACATATCATACCTCTGCGGATTCCCACAGGTGTCCTCTTTTTGGAAATGCATGGGGTTCCCTGTTTTCCCCGGTGGCTTGGACACCCGAGGCCCATATCAGTATGTTGTGCCGGTTGGCAGAGCGTCTCAAATTCCGGTCTGAAAACAGACTTGGGGTTACTTTTGTTTTAGTCTTTCCCCTTGGTGGCCAGGTAGGTGCACCTACACATGTGAGGTACTGTTTTCATTGGGACACCTGTGGGAATGCGGGACGGTAGGCCATATGTTGTTGGGGGCGTGTTTCGTTGGGTGAGCCGAGCAAAATGTGCAGAAAATGCATTTCTTTCCCACATTTCGGAATTTGCGGGGGTGTCTGGGTAATAAATTCTGGAGCGATTTGGGCATATCATACCTCTGCGGATTCCCACGGGTGTCCTCTTTTCTGAAATGCATGGGGTTCCCCATTTTACCCGGTAGCTTGGACACCCGAGGCCCATATCTGTATGGTCTGCCGGTCGGCATAACGTCACAAATTCCGGTCTGAAAACAGACTTGGGGTTACTTGTGTTTTAGGCTTTCCCCTTGGCGGCCAGGTAGGTGCACCCACACATGTGAGGTACCGTTTTCATCGGGACACCTGTGGGAACGCGGACGGTAGGCCATGTGTTGTTGGGGGCGTGTTTCGATTGGTGAGCCAAGCGAAATGTGAGGAAAATGCGTTTTATTCCCACATTTCGGACTTTGCGGGGGTGTCTGGGTAATAAATTCTGGGGCGATTTGGACATATCATACCTCTGCGGATTCCCACCGGTGTCCTCTTTTCGGAAATGCATGGGGTTCCCTGTTTTCCCCGGTGGCTTGGACACCCGAGGCCCATATCTGTATTTTGTGCCGGTTGGCAGAGCGTCTCATATTCTGGTCTGAAAACAAACTTGGGGTTGCTTGTGTTTCAGGCTTTCCCCTTGGCAGCCAGGTAGGTGCACCCACACATGTGAGGTACCGTTTTCATCGGGACACCTGTGGGAACGCGGGACAGTAGGCCATATGTTGTTGGGGGCGTGTTTCGATGGGTGAGCTTAGCGAAATGTGCGGAAAATGCGTTTATTTCGCACATTTCGGAATTTGTGGGCGTGTCTTGGTAATAAATTCTGGAGCGATTTGGGCCTATCATACCTCTGCGGATTCCCATGGGTGTCCTCTTTTCAGAAATGTATGGGATTCCCTGTTTTCCCCGGTGGCTTGGACACCCGAGGCCCATATCTGTATGTTCTGCCGGTCGGCAGAGCGTCTCAAATTCCGGTCTGAAAACAGACTTGGGTTACTTGTGTTTTAGGCTTTCCCCTTGGCGACCAGGTAGGTGCATCCACACATGTGAGGTACTGTTTTCATTGGAACACCTGTGGGAACGCGGGACGGTAGGCCATATGTTGTTGGGGGCGTGTTTCGATGGGTGAGCTTAGCGAAATGTGCGGAAAATGCGTTTTTTTCCCACATTTCGGAATTTGCGGGAGTATCTGTGTAATAAATTCTGGAGCGATTTGGGCCTATCATACCTCTGCAGATTGCCACGGGTGTCCTCTTTTCAGAAATGCATGGGATTCCCTGTTTTCCCCGGTGGCTTGGACACCCAAGGCCCATATTGGTATGTTGTGCCTGTCGGCAGAGCGTCTCAAATTCCGGTCTGAAAACAGACTTGGGGTTACTTGTGTTTTAGGCTTTACCCTTGGCGGCCAGGTAGGTGCATCCACACATGTGAGGTACCGTTTTCATCGGGACACCTGTGGGAACGCGGCACACAGGCCATGTGTTGTTGGGGGCGTGTTTCGATGGGTGAGCCAAGCGAAATGTGCAGAAAATGCGTTTTTATTCCCACATTTCGGAATTTGCGGGGCTGTCTGGGTAATAAATTCTGGGGCGATTTGGGCATATCATACCTCTGCATAATCCCACAGGTGTGTTCTTTTCGGAAATGCCTGGGGTTTCCTGTTTTCCCCGGTGGCTTGGACACCGAGGCCCATATCTTTATGTTGTGCCGGTCGGCAGACCGTCTCAAATTCCAGTCTGAAAACAGACTTGGGTTACATGTGTGTTAGGCTTTCCCCTTGGCGGCCAGGTAGGTGCACCCACACATGAGAGGTACCGTTTTCATTGGGATTTCTGTGGGAACGCGGGACGGTAGGCCATATGTTGTTGGGGGTGTGTTTCGATGGGTGAGCCGAGCGAAATGTGCGGAAAATGCGTTTTTTTCCCTCATTTCGGAATTTGCGGGGGTGTCTGGGTAATAAATTCTGGAGCGATTTGGCCGTATCATACCTCTGCGGATTCCCACGGGTGTCCTCTTTTTGGAAATGCATGGGGTTCCCTGTTTTCCCTGGTGGCTTGGACACCCGAAGCCCATATCTGTATGTTGTGCCTGTCGGCAGAGCGTCTCAAATTCCGGTCTGAAAACAGACTTGGGGATACTTGTGTTTTAGGCTTTCCCCTTGTCTGCCAGGTAGGTGCACCCACACATTTGAGGTACCGTTTTCATCGGGACACATGTGGGAATGCAGGACAGTAGGCCATGTGTTATTGGGGGCTTGTTTCGATGGGTGAGCCGAGCGAAATATGCGGAAAACGCTTTTTTTTCCCCACATTTCAGACTTTGCGGGGGTGTCTGGGTAATACATTCTGGGGCGATTTGGGCCTATCATACCTCTGCAGATTCCCACGGGTGTCCTCTTTTCAGAAATGCATGGGGTTCCCTCTTTTCCCCGGTGGCTTGGACACCCAAGGCCCATATCGGTATATTGTGCCTGTCGGCAGATCGTCTCCAATTCCGGTCTGAAAACAGACTTGGGGTTACTTGCGTTTTAGGCTTTCCCCTTGGCGTCCAGGTAGGTGCATCCACACATGTGAGGTACCGTTTTCATCGGGACACCTGTGGGTACGCGGGACGGTAGGCCATGTGTTGTTGGGGGCGTGTTTCGATGGGTGAGCCGAGCAAAATGTGCGGAAAATGCGTTTTTTTCCCACATTTCGGAATTTGCAGGGGTTTCTGGGTAATCAATTCTGGAGCAATTTGGGCATATCATACCTCTGCGGATTTCCACGGGTGTCCTCTTTTTGGAAATGCATGGGGTTCCCTGTTTTCCCTGGTAGCTTGGACACCCGAGGCCCATATCTGTATGTTGTGCCTGTCGGCAGAGCGCCTCAAATTCCGGTCTGAAAACAGACTTGGGGATACTTGCGTTTTAGGCTTTCCCCTTGGCGTCCAGGTAGGTGCATCCACACATGTGAGGTACCGTTTTCATCGGGACAGCTGTGGGTACGCGGGACGGTAGGCCATGTGTTGTTGGGGGCGTGTTTCGATGGGTGAGCCGAGCGAAATGTGCGGAAAATGCGTTTTTTTCCCACATTTCAGATTTTGCAGGGGTTTCTGGGTAATAAATTCTAGGGCGATTTGGGCATATCATACCTCTGCGGATTCCCACGGGTGTCCTCTTTTCGGAAATGCATGGGGTTCCCTGTTTTCCCCAGTGGCTTGGACACCCGAGGCCCATATCTGTATGTTGTGCCGGTCGACAGAGCGTCTCAAATTCCGGTCTGAAAACAAATTTGGGGTTACTTGTATTTTAGGCTTTCCCCTTGGCTGCCAAGTAGGTGCACCCACACATGTGAGGTACCGTTTTCATTGAGACACCTGTGGGAATGCGGCACGGTAGGCCGTATTGTTGGGGGCGTGTTTCGATGGGTGAGCCGAGCGAAATGTGCGGAAAATGCATTTTTTTCCCACATTTCGTACTTTGCGGGGGTGTCTGGGTAATACATTCTGGAGCGATTTGGCCATACCATACCTCTGTGGATTCCCACGGTGTCCTCTTTTCGGAAATGCATGGGGTTCCCTGTTTTCCCCGGTGGCCTGGACACCCGAGGCCCATATCTTTATGTTGTGCCAGTCGGCAGAGCGTCTCAAATTCCGGTCTGAAAACAGACTTATGGTTACTTGTGTTTTAGGCTTTCCCCTTGGTGGCCAGATAGGTGCACCCACATATGTGAGGTACCGTTTTCATCGGGACACCTGTGGGAAAGTGGGACGGTAGGCCATGTGTTGTTGTTGGCGTGTTTCGATGGGTGAGCCGAGCGAAATGTGCGGAAAATGCATTTTTTAACCACATTTTGGACTTTGCAGGGGTGTCTGGATAATATATTCTGGGGCGATTTGGGCATATCATACCTCTGCGGATTTCCACGGGTGTCCTCTTTTCGGCAATGCAAGGTGCATGGGGTTCCCTGTTTTTCTCGGTGGCTTGGACACCCGAGGCCCATATCTGTATGTTGTGCCTGTCGGCAGAGCGTCTCAATTTCCGGTCTGAAAACAGACTTGGGGTTACTTGTGTTTTAGGTTTTCCCCTTGGCGGCCAGGTAGGTGCACCCACACATGTGAGGTACCGTTTTCATCGGGACACCTGTGGGAAGGCAGGACGGTAGGCCATGTGTTGTTGGGGGCGTGTTTCGATGTGTGAGCCAAGCGAAATGTGCGGAAAATGTGTTTTTTTTCCCACATTTTGGACTTTGCGGGGGTGTCTGGGTAATACATTCTGGGGCGATTTGGACATATCATACCTCTGCGGATTCCCACAGGTGTCCTCTTTTCGGAAATGCATGGGGTTCCCTGTTTTCCCCGGTGGCTTGGACACCCGACGCCCATATCAGTATGTTGTGCCGGTTGGCAGAGCGTCTCAAATTCCGGTCTGAAAACAGACTTGGGGTTACTTTTGTTTTAGGCTTTCCCCTTGGTGGCCAGGTAGGTGCACCTACACATGTGAGGTACTGTTTTCATTGGGACACCTGTGGGAATGCGGGACGGTAGGCCATATGTTGTTGGGGGCGTGTTTCGTTGGGTGAGCCGAGCAAAATGTGCAGAAAATGCATTTTTTTCCCACATTTCGGAGTTTGCGGGGGTGTCTGGGTAATAAATTCTGGAGCGATTTGGGCATATCATACCTCTGCGGATTCCCACGGGTGTCCTCTTTTCTGAAATGCATGGGGTTCCCCATTTTACCCGGTAGCTTGGACACCCGAGGCCCATATCTGTATGGTCTGCCGGTCGGCAGAACGTCACAAATTCCGGTCTGAAAACAGACTTGGGGTTACTTGTGTTTTAGGCTTTCCCCTTGGCGGCCAGGTAGGTGCACCCACACATGTGAGGTACCGTTTTCATCGGGACACCTGTGGGAACGCGGACGGTAGGCCATGTGTTGTTGGGGGCGTGTTTTGATTGGTGAGCCAAGCGAAATGTGAGGAAAATGCGTTTTTATTCCCACATTTCGGACTTTGCGGGGGTGTCTGGGTAATAAATTCTGGGGCGATTTGGACATATCATACCTCTGCGGATTCCCACCGGTGTCCTCTTTTTGGAAATGCATGGGGTTCCCTGTTTTCCCCGGTGGCTTGGACACCCGAGGCCCATATCTGTATTTTGTGCCGGTTGGCAGAGCGTCTCATATTCTGGTCTGAAAACAAACTTGGGGTTGCTTGTGTTTCAGGCTTTCCCCTTGGCAGCCAGGTAGGTGCACCCACACATGTGAGGTACCGTTTTCATCGGGACACCTGTGGGAACGCGGGACAGTAGGCCATATGTTGTTGGGGGCGTGTTTCGATGGGTGAGCTTAGCGAAATGTGCGGAAAATGCGTTTTTTTCCCACATTTCGGAATTTGTGGGCGTGTCTTGGTAATAAATTCTGGAGCGATTTGGGCCTATCATACCTCTGCGGATTCCCATGGGTGACCTCTTTTCAGAAATGTATGGGATTCCCTGTTTTCCCCGGTGGCTTGGACACCCGAGGCCCATATCGGTATGTTGTGTCTGTCGGCAGAGCGTCTCAAATTCCGGTCTGAAAACAGACTTGGGGTTACTTGTGTTTTAGGCTTTACCCTTGGCGGCCAGGTAGGTGCATCCACACATGTGAGGTACCGTTTTCATCGGGACACCTGTGGGAACGCGGCACACAGGCCATGTGTTGTTGGGGGCGTGTTTCGATGGGTGAGCCAAGCGAAATGTGAGGAAAATGCGTTTTTATTCCCACATTTCGGACTTTGCGGGGGAGTCTGGGTAATAAATTCTGGGGCGATTTGGACATATCATACCTCTGCGGATTCCCACAGGTGTCCTCTTTTTGGAAATGCATGGGGTTCCCTGTTTTCCCCGGTGGCTTGGACACCCGAGGCCCATATCAGTATGTTGTGCCGGTTGGCAGAGCGTCTCAAATTCCGGTCTGAAAACAGACTTGGGGTTACTTTTGTTTTAGTCTTTCCCCTTGGTGGCCAGGTAGGTGCACCTACACATGTGAGGTACTGTTTTCATTGGGACACCTGTGGAAATGCGGGACGGTAGGCCATATGTGTTTGGGGGCGTGTTTCGTTGGGTGAGCCGAGCAAAATGTGCGGAAAATGCATTTTTTTCCCACATTTCGGAATTTGCGGGGGTGTCTGGGTAATAAATTCTGGAGCGATTTGGGCATATCATACCTCTGCGGATTCCCACGGGTGTCCTCTTTTCTGAAATGCATGGGGTTCCCCATTTTACCCGGTAGCTTGGACACCCGAGGCCCATATCTGTATGGTCTGCCGGTCGGCAGAACGTCACAAATTCCGGTCTGAAAACAGACTTGGGGTTACTTGTGTTTTAGGCTTTCCCCTTGGCGGCCAGGTAGGTGCACCCACACATGTGAGGTACCGTTTTCATCGGGACACCTGTGGGAACGCGGACGGTAGGCCATGTGTTGTTGGGGGCGTGTTTTGATTGGTGAGCCAAGCGAAATGTGAGGAAAATGCGTTTTTATTCCCACATTTCGGACTTTGCGGGGGTGTCTGGGTAATAAATTCTGGGGCGATTTGGACATATCATACCTCTGCGGATTCCCACCGGTGTCCTCTTTTTGGAAATGCATGGGGTTCCCTGTTTTCCCCGGTGGCTTGGACACCCGAGGCCCATATCTGTATTTTGTGCCGGTTGGCAGAGCGTCTCATATTCTGGTCTGAAAACAAACTTGGGGTTGCTTGTGTTTCAGGCTTTCCCCTTGGCAGCCAGGTAGGTGCACCCACACATGTGAGGTACCGTTTTCATCGGGACACCTGTGGGAACGCGGGACAGTAGGCCATATGTTGTTGGGGGCGTGTTTCGATGGGTGAGCTTAGCGAAATGTGCGGAAAATGCGTTTTTTTCCCACATTTCGGAATTTGTGGGCGTGTCTTGGTAATAAATTCTGGAGCGATTTGGGCCTATCATACCTCTGCGGATTCCCATGGGTGACCTCTTTTCAGAAATGTATGGGATTCCCTGTTTTCCCCGGTGGCTTGGACACCCGAGGCCCATATCGGTATGTTGTGTCTGTCGGCAGAGCGTCTCAAATTCCGGTCTGAAAACAGACTTGGGGTTACTTGTGTTTTAGGCTTTACCCTTGGCGGCCAGGTAGGTGCATCCACACATGTGAGGTACCGTTTTCATCGGGACACCTGTGGGAACGCGGCACACAGGCCATGTGTTGTTGGGGGCGTGTTTCGATGGGTGAGCCAAGCGAAATGTGCAGAAAATGCGTTTTTATTCCCACATTTCGGAATTTGCGGGGGAGTCTGGGTAATAAATTCTGGGGCGATTTGGGCATATCATACCTCTGCATAATCCCACAGGTGTGTTCTTTTCGGAAATGCCTGGGGTTTCCTGTTTTCCCCGGTGGCTTGGACACCGAGGCCCATATCTTTATGTTGTGCCGGTCGGCAGACCGTCTCAAATTCCAGTCTGAAAACAGACTTGGGTTACATGTGTGTTAGGCTTTCCCCTTGGCGGCCAGGTAGGTGCACCCACACATGAGAGGTACCGTTTTCATTGGGATTTCTGTGGGAACGCGGGACGGTAGGCCATATGTTGTTGGGGGTGTGTTTCGATGGGTGAGCCGAGCGAAATGTGCGGAAAATGCGTTGTTTTCCCTCATTTCGGAATTTGCGGGGGTGTCTGGGTAATAAATTCTGGAGCGATTTGGCCGTATCATACCTCTGCGGATTCCCACGGGTGTCCTCTTTTTGGAAATGCATGGGGTTCCCTGTTTTCCCTGGTGGCTTGGACACCCGAAGCCCATATCTGTATGTTGTGCCTGTCGGCAGAGCGTCTCAAATTCCGGTCTGAAAACAGACTTGGGGATACTTGTGTTTTAGGCTTTCCCCTTGGCTGCCAGGTAGGTGCACCCGCACATTTGAGGTACCGTTTTCATCGGGACACATGTGGGAATGCAGGACAGTAGGCCATGTGTTATTGGGGGCTTGTTTCTATGGGTGAGCCGAGCGAAATATGCGGAAAATGCTTTTTTTTCCCCACATTTCAGACTTTGCGGGGGTGTCTGGGTAATACATTCTGGGGCGATTTGGGCCTATCATACCTCTGCAGATTCCCACGGGTGTCCTCTTTTCAGAAATGCATGGGGTTCCCTCTTTTCCCCGGTGGCTTGGACACCCAAGGCCCATATCGGTATATTGTGCCTGTCGGCAGATCGTCTCCAATTCCGGTCTGAAAACAGACTTGGGGTTACTTGCGTTTTAGGCTTTCCCCTTGGCAGCCAGGTAGGTGCATTCACACATGTGAGGTACCGTTTTCATCGGGACACCTGTGGGAACGCGGGTCGGTAGGCCATGTGTTGTTGGGGGTGTGTTTCGATGGGTGAGCCAAGCGAAATATGCGGAAAATGCATTTTTATTCCCATATTTCGGACTTTGCGGGGGTTTCTGGGTAATAAATTCTGGGGCGATTTGGGCATATCATACCTCTGCGTAATCCCACAGGTGTCCTCTTTTCGGAAATGCCTGGGGTTTCCTGTTTTCCCCGGTGGCTTGGAAACCAAGGCCCATATCTGTATGTTGTGCCGGTCGGCAAAGCGTCTCAAATTCCAGTCTCAAAACAAACTTGGGGTTACCTGTGTTTTAGGCTTCCCCTTGGCGGCCAGGCAGGTACACCCACACATGCGAGGTACAGTTTTCATTGTGACAACTGTGGGAATGCGGGACAGTAGGCCATGTGTTGTTGGGGACGTATTTTGATGGGTGAGCTGAGTGGAATGTGTGGAAAATGCATTTTTTTCCCCACATTTTGGACTTGGCAGGGGTGTCTGGGTAATAAATTCTGGAGTGATTTGGACATATCATACCTCTGCAGATTCCCATGGGTGTCCTCTTTTCAGAAATGCATGGGGTTTCCTGTTTTTCCCGGTGGCTTGGACACCGAGGCCCATATCTGTATGTTGTGCCGGTCGGCAGAGTGTCTCAAATTCCGGTCTGAAAACAGACTTGGGGTTATTTGTGTTTTAGGCTTCCCCCTTGGCGGCCAGGAAGGTGCACCCACACATGTGAGGTACCGTTTTCATAGGGACACCTGTGGAAAAGTGGGACGGTAGGACATGTGTTGTTGGGGGGTTCTTTTGATGGGTGAGCCGAGCGGAATGGGCGGAAAATGTGTTTTTTTCCCACATTTCGGAATTTGCAGTGGTGTCTGTGTAATAAATTCTGGAGCGATTTGGGCATATCATACCTCTGCGGAGTCCCACGGGTGTCCTCTTTTCAGAAATACTAGCGGTTCCCTGTTTTCCCTGGTGGCTTGGACAATGAGGCCCATATCTGTATGGTGTGCCCGTCGACAGAGCTTCTCAAATTCAGGTCTGAAAACAGACTTGGGTTACTTGTGTTTTAGGCTTTCCCCTTGGCGGCCAGGTTGGTGCACCCACACATGTGAGGTACCGTTTTCATTGGGACACCTGTGGAAACGCGGGACGGTAGGCCATGTGTTGTTGGCGGTGTGTTTCGATGGGTGAGCCAAGCGAAATGTGCAGAAAATGTTTTTATTTTCCCACATTTCGGAATTTGCTGGGGTGTCTGGGTGATACATTTTGGAGCGATTTGGGCTTATCATACCTCTGCGGATTCCCACGGGTGTCCTCTTTTCAAAAATGCATGGGGTTCCCTGTTTTCCCCGGTGGCTTGGACACCCGAGGCCCATATCTGTATGTTGTGCCAGTCGGCAGAGAGTCTCAAATTCCGGTCTGAAAACAGACTTGGGTTACTTGTGTTTTAGGCTTTACCCTTGGCGGCCAGGTTGGTGCACCCACACATGTGAGGTACCTTTTTCATTGGGACACCTGTGGGAACGCGGGACGGTAGGACATGTGTTGTTGGGGGCATGTTTCGATGGGTGAGCCAAGCGGAATGTGCGGAAAATGCGTTTATTTTCCCACATTTCGGAATTGCAGGGGTGTCTGGGTAAAAAATTCTGGAGCGATTTGGGCATATCATACCTCTGCGGAGTCCCACGGGTGTCCTCTTTTCAGAAATGCATGGGGTTCCCTGTTTTCCCCGGTGGCTTGGACACCCGAGGCCCATATCTGTATGGTGTGCCGGTCGGCAGAGCATCTCAAATTCCGGTCTGAAAACTGACTTGGGGTTACTTGTGTTTGAGGCTTTCCCCTTGGCAGCCAGGTAGGTGCACCCACACATGTGAGGTACTGTTTTCTTCGGGACACCTGTGGGAACACGGGACAGTAGGCCATGTGGTGTCGGGGGCGTGTTACGATAGGTCAGCCGAGCAAAATGTGCGAAAAATGCATTTTTTTCCCACATTTCGGACTTTGCGGGGGTGTCTGGGTAATACATTCAGGAGCGATTTGGGCATATCATACCTCTGCATATTCCCATGGGTGTCCTCTTTTTGGAAATGCATGTGGTTCCCTGTTTTCCCCGGTTGCTTGGATACCCAAGGCCCATATCTGTATGTTGTGCCGGTCGGCAGAGCGTCTCAAATTCCAGTCTGAAAACAGACTTAGGGTTACTTGTGTTTTAGGCTTTCCCCTTGGCGGCCAGGTTGGTGCACCTACACAATGTGAGGTACCTTTATCATTGGGACACCTGTGGGAACGCGGGACGGTAGGACATGTGTTGTTGGGGGCATGTTTCGATGGGTGAGCCAAGCGGAATGTGCAGAAAATGCGTTTATTTTCCCACATTTCGGAATTGCAGGGGTGTCTGGGTAAAATATTCTGGAGCGATTTGGGCATATCATACCTCTGCGGAGTCCCACGGGTGTCCTCTTTTCAGAAATGCATGGGGTTCCCTGTTTTCCCCGGTGACTTGGACACCCGAGGCCCATATCTGTCTGGTGTGCCGGTCGGCAGAGCGTCTCAAATTCCAGTCTGAAAACAGACTTGGGGTTACTTGTGTTTTAGGCTTTCCCCTTGGCGGCCAGGTAGGTGCACCCACACATGTGAGGTACTGTTTTCTACGAGACACCTGTGGGAATGCGGGGCGTGTTACGATGGGTCAGCCGAGCAAAATGTGCGAAAAATGCATTTTTTTCCCACATTTCGGACTTTGCGGGTGTGTCTGAGTAATAAATTCTGGGGCGATTTCAGCATATCATACCTCTGCGGATTCCCACGGGTGACCTCTTTTTCGGAAATGCATGGGGTTCCCTGTTTTCCCTGGTGGCTTGGACACCCGAGGCCCATATCTGTATGTTGTGCCGGTCGGCAGAGCGTCTCAAATTCCAGTCTGAAAACAGACTTGGGGTTACTTGTGTTTTAGGCTTTCCCCTTGGCGGCCAGGTAGGTGCACCCACACATGTGAGGTACTGTTTTCTACGAGACACCTGTGGGAATGCGGGGCGTGTTACGATGGGTCAGCCGAGCAAAATGTGCGAAAAATGCATTTTTTTCCCACATTTCGGACTTTGCGGGTGTGTCTGAGTAATAAATTCTGGGGCGATTTCAGCATATCATACCTCTGCGGATTCCCACGGGTGACCTCTTTTTCGGAAATGCATGGGGTTCCCTGTTTTCCCTGGTGGCTTGGACACCCGAGGCCCATATCTGTATGTTGTGCCGGTCGGCAGAGCGTCTCAAATTCCGGTCTGAAAACAGACTTGGGGTTACTTGTGTTATAGGCTTTGCCCTTGGTGGCCAGGTAGGTGCACCCACACATGTGAGGTACTGTTTTCTTCAGGACACCGGTGGGAACGTGGGACGGTAGGCCATGTGTTGTTGGGGGCGTGTTTCGATGGGTGAGCCAAGCGGAATGTCCGGAAAATGCATTTATTTTCCCACATTTCGAATTGCAGGGGTGTCTGGGTAATACATTCTGGGCGGATTTGGGCACATCATACCTCTGCGGATTCCCACGGGTGTCTTCTTTTCAGAAGTGCATGGGGATCCCTGTTTTCCCCGGTGGCTTGGACACCCGAGTCCCATATCTGTTTGTTGTGCCGGTCGGCAGAGCGTCTCAAATTCTGGTCTGAAAACAGACTTGGGTTACTTGTGTTTTAGGCTTTCCCCTTGGCGGCCAGGTTGGTGCACCCACACATGTGAGGTACCTTTTTCATTGGGACACCTATGGGAACGCGGGACAGTAGGACATGTGTTGTTGGGGGCATGTTTCGATGGGTGAGCCAAGCGGAATGTGCGGAAAATGCGTTTATTTTCCCACATTTCGGAATTGCAGGGGTGTCTGGGTAAAAAATTCTGGAGCGATTTGGGCATATCATACCTCTGCGGAGTCCCAAGGGTGTCCTCTTTTCAGAAATGCATGGGGTTCCCTGTTTTCCCCGGTGGCTTGGACACCCGAGGCCCATATCTGTATGGTGTGCCGGTCGGCAGAGCGTCTCAAATTCCTTTCTGAAAACAGACTTGGGGTTACTTGTGTTTTAGGCTTTCCCCTTGGCGGCCAGGTAGGTGCACCCACACATGTGAGGTACTGTTTTCTACGAGACACCTGTGGGAATGCGGGGCGTGTTACGATGGGTCAGCCGAGCAAAATGTGCGAAAAATGCATTTTTTTCCCACATTTCGGACTTTGCGGGTGTGTCTGAGTAATAAATTCTGGGGCGATTTCAGCATATCATACCTCTGCGGATTCCCACGGGTGTCCTCTTTTTCGGAAATGCATGGGGTTCCCTGTTTTCCCTGGTGGCTTGGACACCCGAGGCCCATATCTGTATGTTGTGCCGGTCGGCAGAGCGTCTCAAATTCCGGTCTGAAAACAGACTTGGGGTTACTTGTGTTATAGGCTTTGCCCTTGGTGGCCAGGTAGGTGCACCCACACATGTGAGGTACTGTTTTCATCAGGACACCGGTGGGAACGTGGGACGGTAGGCCTTGTGTTGTTGGGGGCGTGTTTCGATGGGTGAGCCAAGCGGAATGTCCGGAAAATGCATTTATTTTCCCACATTTCGAATTGCAGGGGTGTCTGGGTAATACATTCTGGGCGGATTTGGGCACATCATACCTCTTCGGATTCCCACGGGTGTCTTCTTTTCAGAAGTGCATGGGGATCCCTGTTTTCCCCGGTGGCTTGGACACCCGAGTCCCATATCTGTATGTTGTGCCGGTCGGCAGAGCGTCTCAAATTCTGGTCTGAAAACAGACTTGGGTTACTTGTGTTTTAGGCTTTCCCCTTGGCGGCCAGGTTGGTGCACCCACACATGTGAGGTACCTTTTTCATTGGGACACCTATGGGAACGCGGGACAGTAGGACATGTGTTGTTGGGGGCATGTTTCGATGGGTGAGCCAAGCGGAATGTGCGGAAAATGCGTTTATTTTCCCACATTTCGGAATTGCAGGGGTGTCTGGGTAAAAAATTCTGGAGCGATTTGGGCATATCATACCTCTGCGGAGTCCCAAGGGTGTCCTCTTTTCAGAAATGCATGGGGTTCCCTGTTTTCCCCGGTGGCTTGGACACCCGAGGCCCATATCTGTATGGTGTGCCGGTCGGCAGAGCGTCTCTAATTCCTTTCTGAAAACAGACTTGGGGTTACTTGTGTTTTAGGCTTTCCCCTTGGCGGTCAGGTAGGTGCACCCACACATGTGAGGTACTGTTTTCTTCGGGACACCTGTGGGAACACGGGACGGTAGCCCATGTGTTGTTGGGGGCGTGTTACGATGTGTCAGCCGAGCAAAATGGGCGAAAAATGCATTTTTTTTCCCACATTTCGGACTTTGTGGGGGTGTCTGGGTAATACATTCTGGGGCGATTTCGGCAAATCATACCTCTGCGGATTCCCACGGGTGTCCTCTTTGCGGAAATGCATGGGGTTCCCTGTTTTCCCTGGTGGCTTGGACACCGAAGGCCCATATCTGTATGTTGTGCCGGTCGGCAGAGCGTCTCAAATTCCGGTCTGAAAACAGACTTGGGGTTACTTGTGTTATAGGCTTTGCCCTTGGTGGCCAGGTAGGTGCACCCATACATGTGAGGTACTGTTTTCATCAGGACACCCGTGGGAACGTGGGACGGTAGGCCATGTGTTGTTGGGGGCGTGTTTTTTTTGGGTGAGCCAAACGGAATGTGCGGAAAATGCATTTATTTTCCCACATTTCGGAATTGCAGGGGTGTCTGGGTAATAAATTCTGGGGCGATTTGGGCACATCATAGCTCTGCGGATTCCCACGGGTGTCTTCTTTTCAGAAATGCATGGGGATCCCTGTTTTCCCCGGTGGCTTGGACACCTGAGTCCCATATCTGTATGTTGTGCCGGTCGGCAGAGCGTCTCAAATTCCGGTCTGAAAACAAACTTGGGGTTACTTGTGTTTTAGGCTTTCCCCTTGGCGGCCAGGTAGGTACACACACACATGTGAGGTACAGTTTTCATCGGGACACCTGTGGGAATGCGGGACAGTAGGCCGTGTGTTGTTGGGGGCGTGTTTCGATGGGTGAGCCGAGCGGAATGTGCGGAAAATGCGTTTTTTTACCCACATTTCGGACTTGGCAGGGGTGTCTGGGTAATAAATTCTGGAGCGATTTGGGCATATCCTACCTCTACAGATTCCCATGGGTGTCCTCTTTTTGGAAATGCATGGGGTTCCCTGTTTTACTCGGTGGCTTGGACACCCGAGGGCCATATCTGTATGTTGTGCCGTTCGGCAGAGTGTCTCAAATTCCGGTCTGAAAACAGACTTGGGGTTACTTGTGTTTTAGGCTTTCCCCTTGGCGGCCAGGTAGGTGCACCGACACATGTGAGGTACCGTTTTCATTGGGAGACCTGTGGGAACGCGGGACGGTAGGCCATGTGTTGTTGGGGGCGTGTTTCGATGGGTGAGAAGAGCAAAATGTGCAAAAAATGCATTTCTTTTCCCACATTTCGGAATTTGCGGGGGTGTCTGTGTAATAAATTCTGGAGCGATTTGGGCATATATTACCTCTGCGGATTCCCACGGGTGTCCTCTTTTCGGAAATGCATGGGGTTGCCTGTTTTCCCTGGTGGCTTGGACAATGATGTCCACATGTGTTTGTTGTGCCGGTCGGCAGAGCTTCTCAAATTCCGGTCTGAAAACAGACTTGGGTTACTTGTGTTTTAGGCTTTCCCCTTGGCAGCCAGGTTGGTGCACCCACACATGTGAGGTACCATTTTCATTGGGACACCTGTGGAAACGCGGGACGGTAGGCCATGTGTTGTTGGGGGTGTGTTTCGAAGGGTGAGCTAAGCGAAATGTGCAGAAAATGCATTTATTTTCCCACATTTCGGAATTTGCAGGGGTGTCTGGGTAATACATTTTGGAGCGATTTGGGCATATCATACCTCTGCGGATTCCCACGGGTATCCTCTTTTCAGAAATGTATAGGGTTCCATGTTTTCCCCGGTGGCTTGGACACCCGAGGCCCATATCTGTATGTTGTGCCGGTCGGCAGAGCGTCTCAAATTCCAGTCTGAAAACAGACTTGGGGTTACTTTTGTTTTAGGCTTTCCCCTCGGCGGCCAGGTAGGTGCACCCACACATGTGAGGTACTGTTTTCATCGGGACAGCTGTGGGAACGCGGGACGGTAGCCCATGTGGTGTCGGGGGCGTGTTACGATAGGTCAGCCGAGCAAAATGTGCGAAAAATGCATTTTTTTCCCACATTTTGGACTTTGCTGGGTGTCTGGGTAATACATTCTGGAGGGATTTGGGCATATCATACCTCTGCATATTCCCACGGGTGTCCTCTTTTCAGAAATGCATGGGGTTCCCTGTTTTCCCCCGGTGGCTTGGACACCCGAGGCCCATATCTGTATGTTGTGCCGGTCGGCAGAGTGTCTCAAATTCCGGTCTGAAAACAGACTTGGGTTACTTGTGTTTTAGGCTTTCCCCTTGGCGGCCAGGTTGGTGCACCCACATATGTGAGGTACCATTTTCATTGGGACACCTGTGGGAACGCGGGACGGTAGGACATGTGTTGTTGGGGGCATGTTTCGATGGGTGAGCCAAGCGGAATGTGCGGAAAATGCGTTTATTTTCCCACATTTCGGAATTGCAGGGGTGTCTGGGTAAAAAATTCTGGAGCGATTTGGGCATATCATACCTCTGCGGAGTCCCACGGGTGTCCTCTTTTCAGAAATGCATGGGGTTCCCTGTTTTTCCCGGTGGCTTGGACACCCGAGGCCCATATCTGTATGGTGTGCCGGTCGGCAGAGCGTCTCAAATTCCGGTCTGAAAACAGACTTGGGGTTACTTGTGTTTTAGGCTTTCCCCTTGGCGGCCAGGTAGGTGCACCCACACATGTGAGGTACTGTTTTCTTCGGGACACCTGTGGGAACGCGGGACGGTAGCCCATGTGTTGTTGGGGGCGTGTTACGATGGTTCAGCCGAGCAAAATGTGCCAAAAATGCATTTTTTTCCCACATTTCGGACTTTGCGGGGGTGTCTGGGTAATACATTCTGCGGCGTTTTCGGCACATCATACCTCTGCGGATTCCCACGGGTGTCCTATTTTCGGAAATGCATGGGGTACCCTGTTTTCCCTGGTGGCTTGGACACCCGAGGCCCATATCTGTATGTTGTGCCGGTCGGAAGCGTGTCTCAAATTCCGGTCTGAAAACAGACTTGGGGTTACTTGTGTTATAGGCTTTTCCCTTGGTGGTCAGGTAGGTGCACCCACACATGTGAGGTACCTTTTTCAATGGGACACCTGTGGGAATGCGGGACGGTAGGACATGTGTTGCTGGGGGCATGTTTCGATGGGTGAGCCAAGCAGAATGTGCGGAAAATGCGTTTATTTTCCCACATTTCGGAATTGCAGGGGTGTCTGGGTAAAAAATTCTGGAGCGATTTGGGCATATCATACCTCTGCGGAGTCCCACGGATGTCCTCTTTTCAGAAATGCATGGGGTTCCCTGTTTTCCCCAGTGGCTTGGACACCCGAGGCCCATATCTGAATGGTGTGCCGGTCGGCAGAGCGTCTCAAATTCCGGTCTGCAAAGAGACTTTGGATTACTTTTGTTTTAGGCTTTCCCCTTGGTGGCCAGGTAGGTGCACCCACACATGTGAGGTACCGTTTTCATCGGGACACCTGTGGGAACGCGGGACGGTAATCCATGTGTTGTTGGGGGCGTGTTTCGATGGGTGAGCCGAGCAAAATGTGCGCAAAATATGTTTTTTTCCCCACATTTCAGGCTTTGCGGGGGTGTCTGCGTAATAAATTCTAGGGCGATTTGGGCATATCATACCTCTGCAGATTCCCATGGGTGTCCTCTTTTCGGAAATGCATGGGGATCCCTGTTTTCCCCGGTGGCTTGGACACCCGAGGCCCATATCTGCATGTTGTGCCGGTCGGCAGAGCGTCTCAAATTCCGGTCTGAAAACAAACTTGGGGTTACTTGTGTTTTAGGCTTTCCCCTTGGCGACCAGGTAGGTGCACCCACACATGTGAGGTACCGTTTTCATCGGGACACCTGTGGGAAAGCGGGACGGTAGGCCATGTGTTGTTGTTGGCGTGTTTCGATGGGTGAGCCGAGCGAAATGTGCAGAAAATGCGTTTATTTCCCACATTTTGGACTTTGCGGGTGTGTCTGGATAATAAATTCAGGGGGCGATTTGGGCATATCATACCTCTGCAGATTCCCACGGGTGTCCTCTTTTTGGAAATGCATGGGGTTCCCTGTTTTCCCTGGTGGCTTGGACACCCGAGGCCCATATCTGTATGTTGTGCCGGTCGGCAGAGCGTCTCAAATTCCGGTCTGAAAACGACCTGGGGTTACTTGTGATTTAGGCTTTACTCTTGGCGACCAGGTAGGTGCACCCACACATGTGAGGTACAGTTTTCATCGGGACACCTGTGGGAATGCGGGACAGTAGGCCATGTGTTGTTGGGGGCGTGTTTCGATGGGTGAGCCGAGCGGAATGTGTGGAAAATGCGTTTTTTCCCCACATTTCGGACTTGGCAAGGGTGTCTGGGTAATTAATTTCTGGAGCGATTTGGTGCATATCATACCTCTGCAGATTCCCACAGGTGTCCTCTTTTCAGTAATGCATGGGGTTCCCTGTTTTTCCCGGTGGCTTGGACACCGAGGCCCACATCTGTATGTTGTGCCGGTCGGCAGAGCGTCTCAAATTCCGGTCTGAAAACAAACTTGGGGTTACTTGTGTTTTAGGCTTTCCCCTTGGCGACCAGGTAGTTGCACCCACACATGTGAGGTATTGTTTTCATCGGGACACCTGTGGAAACGCGGCACGGTAGGCCATGTGTTGTTGGGGGCGTGTTTCGATGGGTGAGCCGAGAGAAATGTTCAAAAAATGAGTTTTTTCCCCACATTTCGGGCTTTGCGGGGGTGTCTGGGTGATACATTCTGGGGCGATTTGGGCACATCATACCTCTGCAGATTCCCACAGGTGTCTTTTTTTCGGAAATGCATGGGGATCCCTGTTTTCCCCGGTGGCTTGGACACCTGAGGCCCATATCTGTATGTTGTGTCGGTCGGCAGAGCGTCTCAAATTCCGGTCTGAAAACAGACGTGGGGTTGCTTGTGTTTTAGGCTTTCCCCTTGGCAGCCAGGTAGGTGCACCCACACATGTGAGGTACTGTTTTCATCGGGATACCTGTGGGAACCCGGGATGGCAGGCCATGTGTTGTTGGGTTCGTATTTCGATGGGTGAGCCAAGCGAAATGTGCAGAAAATGTGTTTTTTCCCACATTTCGGACTTTGCGGGTGTGTCTGGGTAATAAATTATGGGGCGATTTGGGCATATCAAACCTCTGCGGATTGCCACGGGTGTCCTCTTTTCGGAAATGCATGAGGTTACCTGTTTTCCCTGGTGGCTTGGACACCCGAGGCCCATATCTATATCTTGTGCCAGTCGGCAGAGAGTCTCAAATTCCGGTCTGAAAACAAACTTGGGGTTATTTGTGTTTTAGGCTTTCCCCTTGCCGGCCAGGAAGGTGCACCCACACATGTGAGGTACCGTTTTGATAAGGACACCTGTAGGAACGCGGGACGGTAGGCCATGTGTTGTTGGGGGGGTTGTTTTGATGGGTGAGCTGAACGAAATGTGTGGAAAATGCGTTTTTTTCCCACATTTCAGACTTTGCAGGGGTGTCTGGGTAATACATTCTGGGGCGATTTGGGCCTATCATACCCCTGCAGATTGCCACGGGTGTCCTCTTTTCGGGAATGCATGGGGTTCCCTGTTTTCCCTGGTGGCTTGGACACCCGAGGCCCATATCTGTATGTTGTGCCGGTCGGCAGACCATCTCAAATTCCAGTCTGAAAACAGACTTGGGGTTACTTGTGTTTTAGGCTTTCCCCTTGGCTGCCAGGTAGGTGCACCCACACATGTGAGGTACCGTTTTCATAGGGACACCTGTGGCAACGCGGCACAGTAGGCCATGTGTTGTTGGGGGCGTGTTTCGATGGGTGAGCCGAGAGAAATGTTCAAAAAATGCGTTTTTTCCCAACATTTCGGGCTTTGCGGGGGTGTCTGGGTAATACATTCTAGGGCGATTTGTGCATATCATACCTCTGCGGATTCCCACGGGTGTCCTCTTTTCGGAAATGCATGGGGTTCCCTGTTTTCCCTGGGGTTTGGACACCCGAAGCCCATATCTGTATGTTGTGCCGGTCGGCAGAGCGTCTCAAATTCCGGTCTGAAAACAAACTTGGGGTTACTTGTGTTTTAGGCTTTCCCCTTGGCGACCAGGTAGGTGCACCCACACATGTGAGGTACCGTTTTCATCGGGACACCTGTGGGAATGCGGGACGGTAGGCCATGTGTTGTTTGGGGCGTGTTTCGATGGGTGAGCCGAGCAAAATGTGCGTAAAATGTGTTTTTTCCCCACATTTCGGACTTTGCGGGGGTGTCTGGGTAATAAATTCTGGGGCGATTTGGGCACATCATACCCTGCAGATTCCCACAGGTGTCTTCTTTTCGGAAATGCATGGGGATCCCTGTTTTCTCCGGTGACTTGGACACCCGAGGCCCATATCTGTATGTTGTGCCGGTCGGCAGAGCGTCTCAAATTCCGTTCTGAAAACAGACGTGGGGTTGCTTGTGTTTTAGGCTTTCCCCTTGGCAGCCAGGTAAGTGCACCCACACATGTGAGGTACTGTTTTCATCGGGATACCTGTGGGAACCCGGGATGGTAGGCCATGTGTTGTTGGGTTCGTATTTCGATGGGTGAGCCAAGCGAAATGTGCGTAAAATTTGTTTTTTCCCCACATTTCGGACTTTGCGGGGGTGTCTGGGTAATACATTCTAGGGCGATTTGTGCATATCATACCTCTGCGGATTCCCACGGGTGTCCTCTTTTCGGAAATGCATGGGGTTCCCTGTTTTCCCTGGGGTTTGGACACCCGAAGCCCATATCTGTATGTTGTGCCGGTCGGCAGAGCGTCTCAAATTCCGGTCTGAAAACAAACTTGGGGTTACTTGTGTTTTAGGCTTTCCCCTTGGCGACCAGGTAGGTGCACCCACACATGTGAGGTACCGTTTTCATCGGGACACCTGTGGGAATGCGGGACGGTAGGCCATGTGTTGTTTGGGGCGTGTTTCGATGGGTGAGCCGAGCAAAATGTGCGTAAAATGTGTTTTTTCCCCACATTTCGGACTTTGCGGGGGTGTCTGGGTAATAAATTCTGGGGCGATTTGGGCACATCATACCCTGCAGATTCCCACAGGTGTCTTCTTTTCGGAAATGCATGGGGATCCCTGTTTTCTCCGGTGACTTGGACACCCGAGGCCCATATCTGTATGTTGTGCCGGTCGGCAGAGCGTCTCAAATTCCGTTCTGAAAACAGACGTGGGGTTGCTTGTGTTTTAGGCTTTCCCCTTGGCAGCCAGGTAAGTGCACCCACACATGTGAGGTACTGTTTTCATCGGGATACCTGTGGGAACCCGGGATGGTAGGCCATGTGTTGTTGGGTTCGTATTTCGATGGGTGAGCCAAGCGAAATGTGCGTAAAATTTGTTTTTTCCCCACATTTCGGACTTTGCGGGGGTGTCTGGGTAATAAATTCTGGGGCGATTTGGGCACATCATACCTCTGCGGATTCCCACAGGTGTCTTCTTTTCGGGAATGCATGAGGATCCCTGTTTTCCCCGGTGGCTTGGACACCCGAGGCCCATATCTGTATGTTGTGCCGGACGGCAGAGCGTCTCAAATTCCGGTCTGAAAACAGACTTGGGGTTGCTTGTGTTTTAGGCTTTCCACTTGGCAGCCAGGTAGGTGCACCCACACCTGTGAGGTACTGTTTTTATCGGGATAGCTGTGGGAACCCGGGATGGTAGGCCATGTGTTGTTGGGTTTGTATTTCGATGGGTGAGCCAAGCGAAATGTGCGTAAAATGTGTTTTTTCCCCACATTTCGGACTTTGCGGGGGTGTCTGGGTAATAAATTCTGGGGCGATTTGGGCACATCATACCTCTGCGGATTCCCAGAGGTGTCTTCTTTTCGGAAATGCATGGGTATCCCTGTTTTCCCCGGTGGCTTGGACACCCGAGGCCCATATCTGTATGTTGTGCCGGTCTGCAGAGCGTCTCAAATTCCGGTCTGAAAACAGACCTGGGGTTACTTGTGATTTAGGCTTTCCACTTGGCAGCCAGGTAGGTGCACCCACACCTGTGAGGTACTGTTTTTATCGGGATAGCTGTGGGAACCCGGGATGGTAGGCCATGTGTTGTTGGGTTTGTATTTCGATGGGTGAGCCAAGCGAAATGTGCGGAAAATGTGTTTTATTCCCACATTTCGGACTTTGCGGGTGTGTCTGGGTAATAAATTATGGGGCGATTTGGGCATATCATACCTCTGCGGATTGCCACGGGTGTCCTCTTTTCGGAAACGCATGAGGCTACCTGTTTTCCCTGGTGGCTTGAAAACCCGAGGCCCATATCTGTATGTTGTGCCGGTCTGCAGAGCGTCTCAAATTCCGGTCTGAAAACAGACCTGGGGTTACTTGTGATTTAGGCTTTCCTCTTGGCGGCCAGGTAGGTGCACCCACACATGGGAGGTACCATTTTCATCGGGACACCTGTGGGAACGCGGGACAGTAAGCCATGTGTTGTTGGGGGCGTGTTTCGATGGGTGAGCCGAGCGAAATGTTCGGAAAATGCATTTTTTCCCCACATTTCGGACTTTGCGGGGTTGTCTGGGTAATAAATTCTGGAGCGATTTGGCCATATCATACCTCTGTGGATTCCCACGTGTCTCCTCTTTTCGGAAATGCATGGGGTTCCCTGTTTTCCCCGGTGGACACCCGAGGCCCATCTTTATGTTGTGCCAGTCGGCAGAGCGTCTCAAATTCCGGTCTGAAAACAGACTTTGGATTACTTTTGTTTTAGGCTTTCCCCTTGGTGGCCAGGTAGGTGCACCCACACATGTGAGGTACCGTTTTCATCGGAACACCTGTGGGAAAGCGGGACGGTAGGCCATGTGTTGTTGTTGGCGTGTTTCGATGGGTGAGCCGAGCGAAATGTGCGGAAAATGCATTTTCTTTCCCCACTCTTTGGACTTTGCGGGGGTGTCTGGATAATACATTCTGGGGCGATTTGGGCACATCATACCTCTGCGGATTCCCACAGGTGTCTTCTTTTCGGAAATGCATGGGGATCCCTGTTTTCCTTGGTGGCTTGTACACCCGAGGCCCATATCTGTATGTTTTGCCTGTCGGCAGAGCGTCTCAAATTCCGGTCTGAAAACAGACTTGGGGTTGCTTGTGTTTTAGGCTTTCCCCTTGGCAGCCAGGTAGGTGCACCCACACATGTGAGGTACTGTTTTCATCGGGATACCTGTGGGAACCCGGGATGGTAGGCCATGTGTTGTTGGGTTCGTATTTCGATGGGTTAGCCAAGCGAAATGTGCGGAAAATATGTTTTTTTCCCACATTTCGGACTTTGCGGGTGTGTCTGGGTAATAAATTATGGGGCGATTTGGGCATATCATACCTCTGCGGATTGCCACGGGTGTCCTCTTTTAGGAAATGCATGAGGTTCTCTGTTTTCCCTGGTGGCTTGGACACCCGAGGCCCATATCTGTATGTTGTGCCGGTCGGCAGAGCGTCTCAAATTCCGGTCTGAAAACAGACCTGGGGTTACTTGTGCTTTAGGCTTTCCTCTTGGCGGCCAGGTAGGTGCACCCACACATGTGAGGTACCATTTTCAACGGGATACCTGTGGGAACGCTGGACGGTAGGCCATGTGTTGTTTGGGGCGTGTTTCGATGGGTGAGCCGAGTGAAATGTCCGCAAAATGTGTTTTTTTCCCCACATTTCAGACTTTGAGGGGGTGTCTGTGTAATAAATTCTGGGGCGATTTGGGCACATCATACCTCTGCGGATTCCCACGGGTGTCGTCTTTTCGGAAATGCATGGGGATCCCTGTTTTCCCCGGTGGCTTGGACACCCGAGGCCCATATCTGTATGTTGTGCCGGTCGGCAGAGCGTCTCAAATTCCGGTCTCAAAACAATCTTGGGGTTACTTGTGTTTTAGGCTTTTCCCTTGGCGGGCAGGTAGGTACACCCACACATGTGAGGTACAGTTTTCATCGGGACACCTGTGGGAATGCGGGACAGTAGGCCGTGTGTTGTTGGGGGCGTGTTTCGATGGGTGAGCATAGCGGAATGTGCGGAAAATGCGTTTTTTTCCCCACATTTCGGACTTGGCAGGGGTGTCTGGGTAATAAATTCTGGAGCGATTTGAGCATATCATACCTCTGCAGATTCCCACGGGTGTCCTCTTTTCAGAAATGCATGGGATTCCCTGTTTTTCTCGGTGGCTTGGACACCCGAGGCCCATATCTGTATGTTGTGCCAGTCGGCAGAGTGTCTCAAATTCCGGTCTGATAACAGACTTGGGGTTACTTGTGTTTTAGGCTTTCCCCTTGGCGGACAGGTAGGTGCACCCACACATGTGAGGTACTGTTTTCATCAGGATACCTGTGGGAACGCAGGACGGTAGGCCATGTGTTGTTGGGGGCGTTTTTCGATGGGTGAGCCGAGCGAAATGTTCGGAAAATGCATTTTTTCCCCACATTTCGGACTTTGCGGGGGTGTCTGGGTAATAAATTCTGGAGCGATTTGGCCATATCATACCTCTGTGGATTCCCACGGGTCTCCTCTTTTCGGAAATGCATGGGGTTCCCTGTTTTCCCCGGTGGACACCCGAGGCCCATCTTTATGTTGTGCCAGTCGGCAGAGCGTCTCAAATTCCGGTCTGAAAACAGACTTTGGATTACTTTTGTTTTAGGCTTTCCCCTTGGTGGCCAGGTAGGTGCACCCACACATGTGAGGTACCGTTTTCATCGGAACACCTGTGAGAAAGCGGGACGGTAGGCCATGTGTTGTTGTTGGCTTGTTTCGATGGGTGAGCCGAGAGAAATGTGCGGAAAATGCATTTTTTTTCCCCACTCTTTGGACTTTGCGGGGGTGTCTGGATAATACATTCTGGGGCGATTTGGGCACATCATACCTCTGCGGATTCCCACAGGTGTCTTCTTTTCGGAATTGCATGGGGATCCCTGTTTTCCTTGGTGGCTTGTACACCCGAGGCCCATATCTGTATGTTGTGCCTGACGGCAGAGCGTCTCAAATTCCGGTCTGAAAACAGACTTGGGGTTGCTTGTGTTTTAGGCTTTCCCCTTGGCAGCCAGGTAGGTGCACCCACACATGTGAGGTACTGTTTTCATCGGGATACCTGTGGGAACCCGGGATGGTAGGCCATGTGTTGTTGGGTTCGTATTTCGATGGGTTAGCCAAGCGAAATGTGCGAAAATATGTTTTTTTCCCACATTTCGGACTTTGCGGGTGTGTCTGGGTAATAAATTATGGGGCGATTTGGGCATATCATACCTCTGCGGATTGCCACGGGTGTCCTCTTTTAGGAAATGCATGAGGTTCTCTGTTTTCCCTGGTGGCTTGGACACCCGAGGCCCATATTTGTATGTTGTGCCGGTCGGCAGAGCGTCTCAAATTCCGGTCTGAAAACAGACCTGGGGTTACTTGTGCTTTAGGCTTTCCTCTTGGCGGCCAGGTAGGTGCACCCACACATGTGAGGTACCATTTTCAACGGGATACCTGTGGGAACGCGGGACGGTAGGCCATGTGTTGTTTGGGGCGTGTTTCGATGGGTGAGCCGAGTGAAATGTCCGCAAAATGTGTTTTTTCCCCACATTTCAGACTTTGAGGGGGTGTCTGTGTAATAAATTCTGGGGCGATTTGGGCACATCATACCTCTGCGGATTCCCACGGGTGTCGTCTTTTCGGAAATGCATGGGGATCCCTGTTTTCCCCGGTGGCTTGGACACCCGAGGCCCATATCTGTATGTTGTGCCGGTCGGCAGAGCGTCTCAAATTCCGGTCTCAAAACAATCTTGGGGTTACTTGCGTTTTAGGCTTTTCCCTTGGCGGCCAGGTAGGTACACCCACACATGTGAGGTACAGTTTTCATCGGGACACCTGTGGGAATGCGGGACAGTAGGCCGTGTGTTGTTGGGGGTGTGTTTCGATGGGTGAGCATAGCGGAATGTGTGGAAAATGCTTTTTTTCCCCCACATTTCGGACTTGGCAGGGGTGTCTGGGTAATAAATTCTGGAGCGATTTGAGCATATTATACCTCTGCAGATTCCCATGGGTGTCCTCTTTTCAGAAATGCATGGGATTCCCTGTATTCTCGGTGGCTTGGACACCCGAGGCCCATATCTGTATGTTGTGCCAGTCGGCAGAGTGTCTCAAATTCCGGTCTGATAACAGACTTGGGGTTACTTGTGTTTAAGGCTTTCCCCTTGGCGGACAGGTAGGTGCACCCACACATGTGAGGTACTGTTTTCATCAGGATACCTGTGGGAACGCAGGACGGTAGGCCATGTGTTGTTGGGGGCGTGTTTCGATGGGTGAGCCGAGCGAAATGTGTGGAAAATGCGTTTTTTTCAACATTTCGGAATTTGCGGGGATGTCTGGGTAATAAATTCTGGAGCGATTTGGGCATATCATACCTCTGCCGATTCCCACGGGTGTCCTCTTTTAGGAAATGCATGGGGTTCCCTGTTTTCCCCGGTAGCTTGGACACCCGAGGCCCATATCTGTATGTTGTGCCGGTTGGCAGAGCGTCTCAAATTCCGGTCTGAAAACAGACTTGGGGTTACTTTTGTTTGAGGCTTTCCCCTTGGCGGCCAGGTAGGTGCACCCACATATGTGAGGTACTGTTTTCATTGGGACACCTGTGGGAATGCGGGACGGTAGGCCATGTGTTGTTGGGGGTGTGTTTCGATGGGTGAGCCGAGCGAAATGTGCCAAAAATATGTTTTTTTTCCCACAATTCGGACTGTGCGGGGGTGTCTGGGTAATACATTCTGGAGCGATTTGGGCATATCATACCTCTGTGGATTCCCACGGGTTTCCTCTTTTTGGAAATGCATGGCGTTCCCTGTTTTCCCCAGTGGCTTGGACACCCGAGGCCCATATCTTTATGTTGTGCCTGTCGGCAGAGCGTTTCAAATTCCAGTCTGAAAACAGACTTTGGATTACTTTTGTTTTAGGCTTTCCCCTTGGCGGCCAGGTAGGTGCACACACACATGTGAGGTATCGTTTTCATCGGGACACCTGTGGAAAAGTGGGACGGTAGGCCATGTGTTGTAGTTGGCGTGTTTCGATGGGTGAGCTGAGGGAAATGTGCGGAAAATGCGTTTTTTCCCACATTTCGGAATTTGCGGGGGTGTCTGGGTAATAAATTCTGGAGCGATTTGGGCATATCATACCTCTGCTGATTCCCACGGGTGTCCTCTTTTCTGAAATGCATGGGGTTCCCTGTTTTCCCCGGTAGCTTGGACACCCGAGGCCCATATCTGTATGTTGTGCCTGTCGGCAGAGCGTCTCAAATTCCGGTCTGAAAACAGACTTGGGGTTGCTTGTGTTTCAGGCTTTCCCCTTGGCGGCCAGGTAGGTGCACCCACACATGTGAGGTACCGTTTTCATCGGGACACCTGTGGGAAGGTGGGACGGTAGGCCATGTGTTGTTGGGGGCGTGTTTCGATGGGTGAGGCAAGCGAAATGTGCGGAAAAAGCGTTTTTATTCCCACATTTAGGACTTTGTGGGGTTGTCTGGGTAATACATTCTGGGGCGATTTGTGCATATCATAACTCTGTGGATTCACACAGGTGTCTTCTTTTCGGAAATGCATGGGGTTCCCTATTTTCCCTGGTGGCTTGGACACCCGAGGCCCATATCTTTATGTTGTGCCAGTCGGCAGAGCGTCTCACATTCCGGTCTGAAAACAGACTTGGGGTTGCTTGTGTTTCAGGCTTTCCCCTTGGCAGCCAGGTAGGTGCACCCACACATGTGAGGTACCGTTTTCATTGGGACACCTGTGGGAACGTGGGACGGTAGGCCATATGTTGTTGGGGGCGTGTTTTGATGGGTGAGCCGAGCGAAATGTGGGGAAAATGTGTTTTTTTCCCACATTTTGGAATTTGCGGGGGTGTCTGGGTAATAAATTCTGGCGCGATTTGGGCATATCATACCTCTGCAGATTCCCACGGGTGTCCTCTTTTAGGAAATGCATGGGGTTCCCTGTTTTCCCCGGTAGCTTGGACACCCGAGGCCCATATCTGTATGTTGTGCCTGTCGGCAGAGCGTCTCAAATTCCGGTCTGAAAACAGACTTTGGGTTACTTGTGTTTTAGGTTTTCCCCTTGGCGGCCAGGTAGGTGCACCCACACATGTGAGGTACCGTTTTCATCGGGACACCTGTGGGAAGGCAGGACGGTAGGCCATGTGTTGTTGGGGGCGTGTTTCGATGTGTGAGCCAAGCGAAATGTGCGGAAAATGTGTTTTTTTTCCCACATTTTGGACTTTGCGGGGGTGTCTGGGTAATAAATTCTGGGGCGATTTGGACATATCATACCTCTGCGGATTCCCACAGGTGTCCTCTTTTCGGAAATGCATGGGGTTCCCTGTTTTCCCCGGTGGCTTGGACACCCGAGGCCCATATCAGTATGTTGTGCCGGTTGGCAGAGCGTCTGAAATTCCGGTCTGAAAACAGACTTGGGGTTACTTTTGTTTTAGGCTTTCCCCTTGGTGGCCAGGTAGGTGCACCTACACATGTGAGGTACTGTTTTCATTGGGACACCTGTGGGAATGCGGGACGGTAGGCCATATGTTGTTGGGGGCGTGTTTCGTTGGGTGAGCCGAGCAAAATGTGCAGAAAATGCATTTTTTTCCCACATTTCGGAGTTTGCGGGGGTGTCTGGGTAATAAATTTTGGAGCGATTTGGGCATATCATACCTCTGCGGATTCCCACGGGTGTCCTCTTTTCTGAAATGCATGGGGTTCCCCATTTTACCCGGTAGCTTGGACACCCGAGGCCCATATCTGTATGTTCTGCCGGTCGGCAGAACGTCTCAAATTCCGGTCTGAAAACAGACTTGGGGTTACTTGTGTTTTAGGCTTTCCCCTTGGCGGCCAGGTAGGTGCACCCACACATGTGAAGTACCGTTTTCATCGGGACACCTGTGGGAACGCGGACGGTAGGCCATGTGTTGTTGGGGGCGTGTTTCGATGGGTGAGCCAAGCGAAATGTGAGGAAAATGCGTTTTTATTCCCACATTTCGGACTTTGCGGGGGTGTCTGGGTAATAAATTCTGGGGCGATTTGGACATATCATACCTCTGCGGATTCCCACAGGTGTCCTCTTTTTGGAAATGCATGGGGTTCCCTGTTTTCCCCGGTGGCTTGGACACCCGAGGCCCATATCAGTATGTTGTGCCGTTTGGCAGAGCGTCTCAAATTCCGGTCTGAAAACAGACTTGGGGTTACTTTTGTTTTAGTCTTTCCCCTTGGTGGCCAGGTAGGTGCACCTACACATGTGAGGTACTGTTTTCATTGGGACACCTGTGGGAATGCGGGACGGTAGGCCATATGTTGTTGGGGGCGTGTTTCGTTGGGTGAGCCGAGCAAAATGTGCGGAAAATGCATTTTTTTCCCACATTTCGGAATTTGCGGGGGTGTCTGGGTAATAAATTCTGGAGCGATTTGGGCATATCATACCTCTGCGGATTCCCACCGGTGTCCTCTTTTCGTAAAAGCATGGGGTTCCCTGTTTTCCCCGGTGGCTTGGACACCCGAGGCCCATATCTGTATTTTATGCCGGTTGGCAGAGCGTCTCATATTCTGGTCTGAAAACAAACTTGGGGTTGCTTGTGTTTCAGGCTTTCCCCTTGGCAGCCAGGTAGGTGCACCCACACATGTGAGGTACCGTTTTCATCGGGACACCTGTGGGAACGCGGGACAGTAGGCCATATGTTGTTGGGGGCGTGTTTCGATGGGTGAGCTTAGCGAAATGTGCGGAAAATGCGTTTTTTTCCCACATTTCGGAATTTGTGGGCGTGTCTTGGTAATAAATTCTGGAGCGATTTGGGCCTATCATACCTCTGCGGATTCCCAGGGGTGTCCTCTTTTCAGAAATGTATGGGATTCCCTGTTTTCCCCGGTGGCTTGGACACCCGAGGCCCATATCTGTATGTTGTGCCGGTCGGCAGAGCGTCTCAAATTCCGGTCTGAAAACAGACTTGGGTTACTTGTGTTTTAGGCTTTCCCCTATAGGCCAGGTAGGTGCATCCACACATGTGAGGTACTGTTTTCATTGGAACACCTGTGGGAACGCGGGACGGTAGGCCATATGTTGTTGGGGGCGTGTTTCGATGGGTGAGCTTAGCGAAATGTGCGGAAAATGCGTTTTTTTCCCACATTTCGGAATTTGCGGGAGTGTCTGGGTAATAAATTCTGGAGCGATTTGGGCCTATCATACCTCTGCAGATTGCCACGGGTGTCCTCTTTTCAGAAATGCATGGGATTCCCTGTTTTCCCCGGTGGCTTGGACACCCAAGGCCCATATCGGTATGTTGTGCCTGTCGGCAGAGCGTCTCAAATTCCGGTCTGAAAACAGACTTGGGGTTACTTGTGTTTTAGGCTTTACCCTTGGCGGCCAGGTAGGTGCATCCACACATGTGAGGTACCGTTTTCATCGGGACACCTGTGGGAACGCGGCACACAGGCCATGTGTTGTTGGGGGCGTGTTTCGATGGGTGAGCCAAGCGAAATGTGCAGAAAATGCGTTTTTAATCCCACATTTCGGAATTTGCGGGGCTGTCTGGGTAATAAATTCTGGGGCGATTTGGGCATATCATACCTCTGCATAATCCACACGTGTGTTCTTTTCGGAAATGCCTGGGGTTTCCTGTTTTCCCCGGTGGCTTGGACACCGAGGCCCATATCTTTATGTTGTGCCGGTCGACAGACCGTCTCAAATTTCAGTCTGAAAACAGACTTGGGTTACATGTGTGTTAGGCTTTCCCCTTGGCGGCCAGGTAGGTGCACCCACACATGAGAGGTACCGTTTTCATTGGGATTTCTGTGGGAACGCGGGACGGTAGGCCATATGTTGTTGGGGGTGTGTTTCGATGGGTGAGCCGAGCGAAATGTGCGGAAAATGCGTTTTTTTCCCTCATTTTGGAATTTGCGGGGGTGTCTGGGTCATAAATTCTGGAGTGATTTGGCCGTATCATACCTCTGCGGATTCCCACGGGTGTCCTCTTTTTGGAAATGCATGGGGTTCCCTGTTTTCCCTGGTGGCTTGGACACCCGAAGCCCATATCTGTATGTTGTGCCTGTCGGCAGAGCGTCTCAAATTCCGGTCTGAAAACAGACTTGGGGATACTTGTGTTTAAGGCTTTCCCCTTGGCTGCCAGGTAGGTGCACCCACACATTTGAGGTACCGTTTTCATCGGGACACATGTGGGAATGCAGGACAGTAGGCCATGTGTTATTGGGGGCTTGTTTCGATAGGTGAGCCGAGCGAAATATGCGGAAAATGCTTTTTTTTCCCCACATTTCAGACTTTGCGGGGGTGTCTGGGTAATACATTCTGGGGCGATTTGGGCCTATCATACCTCTGCAGATTCCCACGGGTGTCCTCTTTTCAGAAATGCATGGGGTTCCCTCTTTTCCCCGGGGGCTTGGACACCCAAGGCCCATATCGGTATATTGTGCCTGTCGGCAGATCGTCTCCAATTCCGGTCTGAAAACAGACTTGGGGTTACTTGCGTTTTAGGCTTTCCCCTTGGCGGCCAGGTAGGTGCATCCACACATGTGAGGTACCGTTTTCATCGGGACACCTGTGGGTACGCGGGACGGTAGGCCATGTGTTGTTGGGGGCGTGTTTCGATGGGTGAGCCGAGCGAAATGTGCGGAAAATGCGTTTTTTTCCCACATTTCGGAATTTGCAGGGGTTTCTGGGTAATCAATTCTGGAGCAATTTGGGCATATCATACCTCTGCGGATTCCCACGGGTGTCCTCTTTTTGGAAATGCATGGGGTTCCCTGTTTTCCCCGGTAGCTTGGACACCCGAGGCCCATATCTGTATGTTGTGCCTGTCGGCAGAGCGCCTCAAATTCCGGTCTGAAAACAGACTTGGGGATACTTGTGTTTTAGGCTTTCCCCTTGGCGGCCAGGTAGGTGCATTCACACATGTGAGGTACCGTTTTCATCGGGACACCTGTGGGAACGCGGGACGGTAGGCCATGTGTTGTTGGGGGTGTGTTTCGATGGGTGAGCCAAGCGAAATGTGCGGAAAATGCATTTTTATTCCCATATTTCGGACTTTGCGGGGGTTTCTGGGTAATAAATTCTGGGGCGATTTGGGCATATCATACCTCTGCGTAATCCCACAGGTGTCCTCTTTTCGGAAATGCCTGGGGTTTCCTGTTTTCCCCGGTGGCTTGGAAACCAAGGCCCATATCTGTATGTTGTGCCGGTCGGCAAAGCGTCTCAAATTCCAGTCTCAAAACAAACTTGGGGTTACCTGTGTTTTAGGCTTCCCCTTGGTGGCCAGGTAGGTACACCCACACATGTGATGTGCAGTTTTCATTGTGACAACTGTGGGAATGCGGGACAGTAGGCCATGTGTTGTTGGGGGCGTATTTTGATGGGTGAGCCGAGCGGAATGTGTGGAAAATGCATTTTTTTCCCCACATTTTGGACTTGGCAGGGGTGTCTGGGTAATAAATTCTGGAGTGATTTGGACATATCATACCTCTGCAGATTCCCACGGGTGTCCTCTTTTCAGAAATGCATGGGGTTTCCTGTTTTTCCCGGTGGCTTGGACACCGAGGCCCATATCTGTATGTTGTGCCGGTCGGCAGAGTGTCTCAAATTCCGGTCTGAAAACAGACTTGGGGTTATTTGTGTTTTAGGCTTCCCCCTTGGCGGCCAGGAAGGTGCACCCACACATGTGAGGTACCGTTTTCATAGGGACACCTGTGGAAAAGTGGGACGGTAGGACATGTGTTGTTGGGGGGTTGTTTCAATTGGTGAGCTGAGCGAAATTTGTGGAAAATGCGTTTTTTTCCCACATTTCAGATTTTGCAGGGGTTTCTGGGTAATTTATTCTAGGGCGATTTGGGCATATCATACCTCTGCGGATTCCCACGGGTGTCCTCTTTTCGGAAATGCATGGGGTTCCCTGTTTTCCCCAGTGGCTTGGACACCCGAGGCCCATATCTGTATGTTGTGCCGGTCGACAGAGCGTCTCAAATTCCGGTCTGAAAACAAATTTGGGGTTACTTGTATTTTAGGCTTTCCCCTTGGCTGCCAAGTAGGTGCACCCACACATGTGAGGTACCGTTTTCATTGGGACACCTGTGGGAATGCGGCACGGTAGGCCGTGTTGTTGGGGGCGTGTTTCGATGGGTGAGCCGAGCGAAATGTGCGGAAAATGCATTTTTTTCCCACATTTCGTACTTTGCGGGGGTGTCTGGGTAATACATTCTGGAGCGATTTGGCCATACCATACCTCTGTGGATTCCCACGGGTGTCCTCTTTTCGGAAATGCATGGGGTTCCCTGTTTTCCCTGGTGGCTTGGACACCCGAGGCCCATATCTGTATGTTGTGCCGGTCGGCAGAGCGTCTCAAATTCCGGTCTGAAAACGACCTGGGGTTACTTGTGTTTTAGGCTTTACTCTTGGCGACCAGGTAGGTGCACCCACACATGTGAGGTACAGTTTTCATCGGGACACCTGTGGGAATGCGGGACAGTAGGCCATGTGTTGTTGGGGGCGTGTTTCGATGGGTGAGCCGAGCGGAATGTGTGGAAAATGCGTTTTTTCCCCACATTTCGGACTTGGCAAGGGTGTCTGGGTAATTAATTTCTGGAGCGATTTGGTGCATATCATACCTCTGCAGATTCCCACAGGTGATCTCTTTTCAGTAATGCATGGGGTTCCCTGTTTTTCCCGGTGGCTTGGACACCGAGGCCCACATCTGTATGTTGTGCCGGTTGGCAGAGTGTCTCAAATTCCGGTCTGAAAACAAACTTGGGGTTATTTGTGTTTTAGGCTTTCCCCTTGCCGGCCAGGTAGGTGCACCCACACATGTGAGGTACCGTTTTCATTGGGACACCTGTGGAAACGCGGCACGGTAGGCCATGTGTTGTTGGGGGCGTGTTTCGATGGGTGAGCCGAGAGAAATGTTCAAAAAATGAGTTTTTTCCCCACATTTCGGGCTTTGCGGGGGTGTCTGGGTAATAAATTCTAGGGCGATTTGTGCATATCATACCTCTGCGGATTCTCACGGGTGTCCTCTTTTCGGAAATGCATGGGGTTCCCTGTTTTCCCTGGTGGCTTTGACACCCGAAGCCCATATCTGTATGTTGTGCCGGTCGGCAGAGCGTCTCAAATTCCGGTCTGAAAACAAACTTGGGGTTACTTGTGTTTTAGGCTTTCCCTTGGCGACCAGGTAGGTGCACCCACACATGTGAGGTATTGTTTTCATCGGGACACCTGTGGGAATGCGGGACGGTAGGCCATGTGTTGTTTGGGGCGTGTTTCGATGGGTGAGCCGAGCGAAATGTGCGTAAAATGTGTTTTTTCCCCACATTTAGGACTTTGCGGGGGTGTCTGGGTGATAAATTCTGGGGCGATTTGGGCACATCATACCTCTGCAGATTCCCACAGGTGTCTTTTTTTCGGAAATGCATGGGGATCCCTGTTTTCCCCGGTGGCTTGGACACCCGAGGCCCATATCTGTAAGTTGTGTCGGTCGGCAGAGCGTCTCAAATTCCGGTCTGAAAACAGACGTGGGGTTGCTTGTGTTTTAGGCTTTCCCCTTGGCAGCCAGGTAGGTGCACCCACACATGTGAGGTACTGTTTTCATCGGGATACCTGTTGGAACCCGGGATGGCAGGCCATGTGTTGTTGGGTTCGTATTTCGATGGGTGAGCCAAGCGAAATGTGCAGAAAATGTGTTTTTTCCCACATTTCGGACTTTGCGGGTGTGTCTGGGTAATAAATTATGGGGCGATTTGGGCATATCATACCTCTGCGGATTGCCACGGGTGTCCTCTTTTCGGAAACGCATGAGGTTACCTGTTTTCCCTGGTGGCTTGGACACCCGAGGCCCATATCTATATCTTGTGCCAGTCGGCAGAGAGTCTCAAATTCCGGTCTGAAAACAAACTTGGGGTTATTTGTGTTTTAGGCTTTCCCCTTGCCGGCCAGGAAGGTGCACCCACACATGTGAGGTACCGTTTTGATAAGGACACCTGTAGGAACGCGGGACGGTAGGCCATGTGTTCTTGGGGGGTTGTTTTGATGGGTGAGCTGAACGAAATGTGTGGAAAATGCGTTTTTTTCCCACATTTCAGACTTTGCAGGGGTGTCTGGGTAATACATTCTGGGGCGATTTGGGCCTATCATACCCCTGCAGATTGCCACGGGTGTCCTCTTTTCAGGAATGCATGGGGTTCCCTGTTTTCCCTGGTGCCTTGGACACCCGAGGCCCATATCTGTATGTTGTGCCGGTCGGCAGACCATCTCAAATTCCAGTCTGAAAACAGACTTGGGGTTACTTGTGTTTTAGGCTTTCCCCTTGGCTGCCAGGTAGGTGCACCCACACATGTGAGGTACCGTTTTCATTGGGACACCTGTGGCAACGCGACACAGTAGGCCATGTGTTGTTGGGGGCGTGTTTCGATGGGTGAGCCGAGAGAAATGTTCAAAAAATGAGTTTTTTCCCAACATTTCGGGCTTTGCGGGGGTGTCTGGGTAATACATTCTAGGGCGATTTGTGCATATCATACCTCTGCGGATTCCCACGGGTGTCCTCTTTTCGGAAATGCATGGGGTTCCCTGTTTTCCCTGGGGATTTGGACACCCGAAGCCCATATCTGTATGTTGTGCCGGTCGGCAGAGCGTCTCAAATTCCGGTCTGAAAACAAACTTGGGGTTACTTGTGTTTTAGGCTTTCCCCTTGGCGACCAGGTAGGTGCACCCACACATGTGAGGTACCGTTTTCATCGGGACACCTGTGGGAATGCGGGACGGTAGGCCATGTGTTGTTTGGGGCGTGTTTCTATGGGTGAGCCGAGCAAAATGTGCGTAAAATGTGTTTTTTCCCCACATTTCGGACTTTGCGGGGGTGTCTGGGTAATAAATTCTGGGGCGATTTGGGCACATCATACCCTGCAGATTCCCACAGGTGTCTTCTTTTCGGAAATGCATGGGGATCCCTGTTTTCTCCGGTGACTTGGACACCCGAGGCCCATATCTGTATGTTGTGCCGGTCGGCAGAGCGTCTCAAATTCCGGTCTGAAAACAGACGTGGGGTTGCTTGTGTTTTAGGCTTTCCCCTTGGCAGCCAGGTAAGTGCACCCACACATGTGAGGTACTGTTTTCATCGGGATACCTGTGGGAACCCGGGATGATAGGCCATGTGTTGTTGGGTTCGTATTTCGATGGGTGAGCCAAGCGAAATGTGCGTAAAATGTGTTTTTTCCCCACATTTCGGACTTTGCGGGGGTGTCTGGGTAATAAATTCTGGGGCGATTTGGGCACATCATACCTCTGCGGATTCCCACAGGTGTCTTCTTATCGTAAATGCATGGGGATCCCTGTTTTCCCCGGTGGCTTGGACACCCGAGGCCCATATCTGTATGTTGTGCCGGACGGCAGAGCGTCTTAAATTCCGGTCTGAAAACAGACTTGGGGTTGCTTGTGTTTTAGGCTTTCCACTTGGCAGCCAGGTAGGTGCACCCACACATGTGAGGTACTGTTTTTATTGGGATAGCTGTGGGAACCCGGGATGGTAGGCCATGTGTTGTTGGGTTTGTATTTCGATGGGTGAGCCAAGCGAAATGTGCGGAAAATGTGTTTTATTCCCACATTTCGGACTTTGCGGGTGTGTCTGGGTAATAAATTATGGGGCGATTTGGGCATATCATACCTCTGCGGATTGCCACGGGTGTCCTCTTTTCGGAAACGCATGAGGTTACCTGTTTTCCCTGGTGGCTTGGACACCCGAGGCCCATATCTGTATGTTGTGCCGGTCTGCAGAGCGTCTCAAATTCCGGTCTGAAAACAGACCTGGGGTTACTTGTGATTTAGGCTTTCCTCTTGGCGGCCAGGTAGGTGCACCCACACATGGGAGGTACCATTTTCATCGGGACACCTGTGGGAACACGGGACAGTAAGCCATGTGTTGTTGGGGGCGTGTTTCGATGGGTGAGCCGAGCGAAATGTTCGGAAAATGCATTTTTTCCCCACATTTCGGACTTTGCGGGGTTGTCTGGGTAATAAATTCTGGAGCGATTTGGCCATATCATACCTCTGTGGATTCCCACGGGTCTCCTCTTTTCGGAAATGCATGGGGTTCCCTGTTTTCCCCGGTGGACACCCGAGGCCCATCTTTATGTTGTGCCAGTTGGCAGAGCGTCTCAAATTCCGGTCAGAAAACAGACTTTGGATTACTTTTGTTTTAGGCTTTCCCCTTGGTGGCCAGGTAGGTGCACCCACACATGTGAGGTACCGTTTTCATCGGAACACCTGTGGGAAAGCGGGACGGTAGGCCATGTGTTGTTGTTGGCGTGTTTCGATCGGTGAGCCGAGCGAAATGTGCGGAAAATGCATTTTTTTTCCCCACTCTTTGGACTTTGCGGGGGTGTCTGGATAATACATTCTGGGGCGATTTGGGCACATCATACCTCTGCGGATTCCCACAGGTGTCTTCTTTTCAGAAATGCATGGGGATCCCTGTTTTCCTTGGTGGCTTGTACACCCGAGGCCCATATCTGTATGTTGTGCCTGTCGGCAGAGCGTCTCAAATTCCGGTCTGAAAACAGACTTGGGGTTGCTTGTGTTTTAGGCTTTCCCCTTGGCAGCCAGGTAGGTGCACCCACACATGTGAGGTACTGTTTTCATCAGGATACCTGTGGGAACCCGGGATGGTAGGCCATGTGTTGTTGGGTTCGTATTTCGATGGGTTAGCCAAGCGAAATGTGCGGAAAATATGTTTTTTTCCCACATTTTGGACTTTGCGGGTGTGTCTGGGTAATAAATTATGGGGCGATTTGGGCATATCATACCTCTGCGGATTGCCACGGGTGTCCTCTTTTAGGAAATGCATGAGGTTCTCTGTTTTCCCTGGTGGCTTGGACACCCGAGGCCCATATCTGTATGTTGTGCCGGTCGGCAGAGCGTCTCAAATTCCGGTCTGAAAACAGACCTGGGGTTACTTGTGCTTTAGGCTTTCCTCTTGGCGGCCAGGTAGGTGCACCCACACATGTGAGGTACCATTTTCAACGGGATACCTGTGGGAACGCGGGACGGTAGACCATGTGTTGTTTAGGGCGTGTTTCGATGGATGAGCCGAGTGAAATGTCCGCAAAATGTGTTTTTTTCCCCACATTTCAGACTTTGAGGGGGTGTCTGTGTAATACATTCTGGGGCGATTTGGGCACATCATACCTCTGCGGATTCCCACGGGTGTCGTCTTTTCGGAAATGCATGGGGATCCCTGTTTTCCCCGGTGGCTTGGACACCCGAGGCCCATATCTGTATGTTGTGCCGGTCGGCAGAGCGTCTCAAATTCCGGTCTCAAAACAATCTTGGGGTTACTTGTGTTTTAGGCTTTTCCCTTGGCGGGCAGGTAGGTACACCCACACATGTGAGGTACAGTTTTCATCGGGACACCTGTGGGAATGCGGGACAGTAGGCCGTGTGTTGTTGGGGGCGTGTTTCGATGGGTGAGCATAGCGGAATGTGCGGAAAATGCGTTTTTTTCCCCACATTTCGGACTTGGCAGGGGTGTCTGGGTAATAAATTCTGGAGCGATTTGAGCATATCATACCTCTGCAGATTCCCACGGGTGTCCTCTTTTCAGAAATGCATGGTATTCCCTGTTTTTCTCGGTGGCTTGGACACCCGAGGCCCATATGTTGTGCCAGTCGGCAGAGTGTCTCAAATTCCGGTCTGATAACAGACTTGGGGTTACTTGTGTTTTAGGCTTTCCCCTTGGCGGACAGGTAGGTGCACCCACACATGTGAGGTACTGTTTTCATCAGGATACCTGTGGGAACGCAGGACGGTAGGCCATGTGTTGTTGGGGGCGTGTTTCGATGGGTGAGCCGAGCGAAATGTGTGGAAAATGCGTTTTTTTCGACATTTCGGAATTTGCGGGGATGTCTGGGTAATAAATTCTGGAGCGATTTGGGCATATCATACCTCTGCGGATTCCCACGGGTGTCCTCTTTTAGAAAATGCATGGGGTTCCCGGTTTTCCCCGGTAGCTTGGACACCCGAGGCCCATATCTGTATGTTGTGCCGGTTGGCAGAGCGTCTCAAATTCCTGTCTGAAAACAGACTTGGGGTTACTTTTGTTTGAGGCTTTCCCCTTGGCGGCCAGGTAGGTGCACCCACACATGTGAGGTACTGTTTTCATTGGGACACCTGTGGGAATGCGGGACGGTAGGCCATGTGTTGTTGGGGATGTGTTTCGATGGGTGAGCCGAGCGAAATGTGCCAAAAATATGTTTTTTTTCCCACAATTCGGACTGTGCGGGGGTGTCTGGGTAATACATTCTGGAGCGATTTGGGCATATCATACCTCTGTGGATTCCCACGGGTTTCCTCTCTTTGGAAATGCATGGGGTTCCCTGTTTTCCCCAGTGGCTTGGACACCCGAGGCCCATATCTTTATGTTGTGCCTGTCGGCAGAGCGTTTCAAATTCCAGTCTGAAAACAGACTTTGGATTACTTTTGTTTTAGGCTTTCCCCTTGGCGGCCAGGTAGGTGCACCCACACATGTGAGGTATCGTTTTCATCGGGACACCTGTGGAAAAGTGGGACGGTAGGCCATGTGTTGTTGTTGGCGTGTTTCGATGGGTGAGCTGAGGGAAATGTGCGGAAAATGCGTTTTTTTCCCACATTTCGGAATTTGCGGGGGTGTCTGGGTAATAAATTCTGGAGCGATTTGGGCATATCATACCTCTGCTGATTCCCACGGGTGTCCTCTTTTCTGAAATGCATGGGGTTCCCTGTTTTCCCCGGTAGCTTGGACACCCGAGGCCCATATCTGTATGTTGTGCCTGTCGGCAGAGCGTCTCAAATTCCGGTCTGAAAACAGACTTGGGGTTACTTGTGTTTTAGGCTTTCCCCTTGGCGGCCAGGTAGGTGCACCCACACATGTGAGGTACCGTTTTCATCGGGACACCTGTGGGAAGGTGGGTCGGTAGGCCATGTGTTGTTGGGGGCGTGTTTCGATGGGTGAGGCAAGCGAAATGTGCGGAAAAAGCGTTTTTATTCCCACATTTCGGACTTTGTGGGGTTGTCTGGGTAATACATTCTGGGGCGATTTTTGCATATCATAACTCTGTGGATTCACACAGGTGTCTTCTTTTCGGAAATGCATGGGGTTCCCTATTTTCCCTGGTGGCTTGGACACCCGAGGCCCATATCTTTATGTTGTGCCAGTCGGCAGAGCGTCTCACATTCCGGTCTGAAAACAGACTTGGGGTTGCTTGTGTTTCAGGCTTCCCCCTTGGCGGCCAGGAAGGTGCACCCACACATGTGAGGTACCGTTTTCATAGGGACACCTGTGGGAACGTGGGACGGTAGGCCATGTGTTGTTGGGGGGTTGTTTCGATTGGTGAGCTGAGCGAAATGTGTGGAAAATGCGTTTTTTTCCCACATTTCAGATTTTGCAGGGGTTTCTGGGTAATAAATTCTAGGGCGATTTGGGCATATCATACCTCTGCGGATTCCCACGGGTGTCCTCTTTTCGGAAATGCATGGGGTTCCCTGTTTTCCCCAGTGGCTTGGACACCCGAGGCCCATATCTGTATGTTGTGCCGGTCGACAGAGCGTCTCAAATTCCGGTCTGAAAACAAATTTGGGGTTAGTTGTATTTTAGGCTTTCCCCTTGGCTGCCAAGTAGGTGCACCCACAAATGTGAGGTACCGTTTTCATTGGGACACCTGTGGGAATGCGGCACGGTAGGCCGTGTTGTTGGGGGCGTGTTTCGATGGGTGAGCCGAGCGAAATGTGCGGAAAATGCATTTTTTTCCCACATTTCGTACTTTGCGGGGGTATCTGGGTAATACATTCTGGAGCGATTTGGCCATACCATACCTCTGTGGATTCCCACGGTGTCCTCTTTTTGGAAATGCATGGGGTTCCCTGTTTTCCCCGGTGGCCTGGACACCCGAGGCCCATATCTTTATGTTGTGCCAGTCGGCAGAGCGTCTCAAATTCCGGTCTGAAAACAGACTTATGGTTACTTGTGTTTTAGGCTTTCCCCTTGGTGGCCAGATAGGTGCACCCACACATGTGAGGTACCGTTTTCATCGGGACACCTGTGGGAAAGTGGGACGGTAGGCCATGTGTTGTTGTTGGCGTGTTTCGATGGGTGAGCCGAGCGAAATGTGCGGAAAATGCATTTTTTTAACCACATTTTGGACTTTGCAGGGGTGTCTGGATAATAAATTCTGGGGCGATTTGGGCATATCATACCTCTGCGGATTCCCACGGGTGTCCTCTTTTCGGAAATGCAAGGTGCATGGGGTTCCCTGTTTTTCTCGGTGGCTTGGACACCCGAGGCCCATATCTGTATGTTGTGCCGGTCAGCAGAGTGTCTCAAATTGCGGTCTGAAAACAGACTTAGGGTTGCTAGTGTTTTAGACTTTCCTCTTGGCAGCCAGGTAGGTGCACCCACACATGGGAGGTACCGTTTTCATCGGGATACCTATGGGAACGCGGGACGTTAGGCCATGTGTTGTTTGGGGCGTGTTTCGATGGGTGAGCCGAGCGAAATGTGCGCAAAATATGTTTTTTTCCCCACATTTCAGACTTTGCGGGGGTGTCTGGGTAAAAAATTCTGGGGCGATTTGGGCACATCATACCTCTGTGGATTCCCACGGGTGTCTTCTTTTCAGAAATGCATGGGGATCCCTGTTTTCCCCAGTGGCTTGGACACCCGAGTCTCATATCTGTATGTTGTGCCGGTCGGCAGAGCGTCTCAAATTCCGGTCTGAAAACAAACTTGGGGTTACTTGTGTTTTAGGCTTTCCCCTTGGTGGCCAGGTAAGTACACCCACACATGTGAGGTACAGTTTTCATCGGGACAACTGTGGGAATGTGGGACAGTAGGCCGTGTGTTGTTGGGAGCGTGTTTTGATGGGTGAGCCGAGCGGAATGGGCGGAAAATGCGTTTTTTTACCCACATTTCGGACTTGGCAGGGGTGTCTGGGTAATAAATTCTGGAGCGATTTGGGCATATCATACCTCTACGGATTCCCACGGGTGTCCTCTTTTCTGAAATGCATGGGGTTCCCTGTTTTTCTCGGTGGCTTGGATACCCGAGGCCCATATCTGTATGTTGTGCCGGTCGGCAGAGTGTCTCAAATTCCGGTCTGTAAACAGACTTGGGGTTACTTGTGTTTAGGCTTTCCCCTTGGCGGCCAGGTAAGTACACCCACACATGTGAGGTACAGTTTTCATCGGGACACCTGTGGGAATGTGGGATAGTAGGCCGTGTGTTGTTGGGGGCGTGTTTTGATGGGTGAGCCGAGCGGAATGGGCGGAAAATGCGTTTTTTTACCCACATTTCGGACTTGGCAGGGGTGTCTGGGTAATAAATTCTGGAGCGATTTGGGCATATCATACCTCTACGGATTCCCACGGGTGTCCTCTTTTCGGAAATGCATGGGGTTCCCTGTTTTTCTCGGTGGCTTAGATACCCGAGGCCCATATCTGTATGTTGTGCCGGTCGGCAGAGTGTCTCAAATTCCGGTCTGAAAACAGACTTGGGGTTACTTGTGTTTTAGGCTTTCCCCTTGGCGGCCAGGTAGGTGCACCGACACATGTGAGGTACCGTTTTCATCGGGAGACCTGTTGGAACGCGGGACGGTAGGCCATGTGTTGTTGGGGGCGTGTTTCGATTGGGTGAGAAGAGCAAAATGTGCGGAAAATGCATTTTTTTCCCACATTTCGTACTTTGCGGGGGTATCTGGGTAATACATTCTGGAGCGATTTGGGCATATCATACCTCTACGGATTCCCACGGGTGTCCTCTTTTCGGAAATGCATGGGGTTGCCTGTTTTCCCCGGTGGCTTGGACACCCGAGGCCCATATCTTTATGTTGTGCCAGTCGGCAGAGCGTCTCAAATTCCGGTCTGAAAACAGACTTATGGTTACTTGTGTTTTAGGCTTTCCCCTTGGTGGCCAGATAGGTGCACCCACACATGTGAGGTACCGTTTTCATCGGGACACCTGTGGGAAAGTGGGACGGTAGGCCATGTGTTGTTGTTGGCGTGTTTCGATGGGTGAGCCGAGCGAAATGTGCGGAAAATGCATTTTTTTAACCACATTTTGGACTTTGCAGGGGTGTCTGGATAATAAATTCTGGGGCGATTTGGGCATATCATACCTCTGCGGATTCCCACGGGTGTCCTCTTTTCGGAAATGCATGGTGCATGGGGTTCCCTGTTTTTCTCGGTGGCTTGGACACCCGAGGCCCATATCTGTATGTTGTGCCGGTCAGCAGAGTGTCTCAAATTGCGGTCTGAAAACAGACTTAGGGTTGCTAGTGTTTTAGACTTTCCCCTTGGCGGCCAGGTAAGTACACCCACACATGTGAGGTACAGTTTTCATCGGGACACCTGTGGGAATGTGGGACAGTAGGCCGTGTGTTGTTGGGGGCGTGTTTTGATGGGTGAGCCGAGCGGAATGGGCGGAAAATGCGTTTTTTTACCCACATTTCGGACTTGGCAGGGGTGTCTGGGTAATAAATTCTGGAGCGATTTGGGCATATCATACCTCTACGGATTCCCACGGGTGTCCTCTTTTCGGAAATGCATGGGGTTCCCTGTTTTTCTCGGTGGCTTGGATACCCGAGGCCCATATCTGTATGTTGTGCCGGTCGGCAGAGTGTCTCAAATTCCGGTCTGAAAACAGACTTGGGGTTACTTGTGTTTTAGGCTTTCCCCTTGGCGGCCAGGTAGGTGCACCGACACATGTGAGGTACCGTTTTCATCGGGAGACCTGTTGGAACGCGGGACGGTAGGCCATGTGTTGTTGGGGGCGTGTTTCGATTGGGTGAGAAGAGCAAAATATGCGGAAAATGCGTTTCTTTTCCCACATTTCGGACTTGGCAGGGGTGTCTGTGTAATAAATTCTGGAGCGATTTGGGCATATCATACCTCTACGGATTCCCACAGGTGTCCTCTTTTCGGAAATGCATGGGGTTGCCTGTTTTCCCCGGTGGCTTGGACACCCGAGTCTCATATTTGTATGTTGTGCCGGTCGGCAGAGCGTCTCAAATTCAGGTCTGAAAACAGACTTGGGTTACTTGTGTTTTAGGCTTTCCCCTTGGCGGCCAGGTTGGTGCACCCACACATGTGAGGTACCGTTTTCATTGGGACACCTGTGGAAACGCGGGACGGTAGGCCATGTGTTGTTGGCGGTGTGTTTCGATGGGTGAGCCAAGCGAAATGTGCAGAAAATGTTTTTATTTTCCCACATTTCGGAATTTGCAGGGGTGTCTGGGTAATACATTTTGGAGCGATTTGGGCATATCATACCTCTGCAGATTCCTACGGGTGTCCTCTTTTCAAAAATGCATGGGGTTCCCTGTTTTCCCCGGTGGCTTGGACACCCGAGGCCCATATCTTTATGTTGTGCCAGTCGGCAGAGCGTCTCAAATTCTGGTCTGAAAACAGACTTATGGTTACTTGTGTTTTAGGCTTTCCCCTTGGTGGCCAGATAGGTGCACCCACACATGTGAGGTACCGTTTTCATCGGGATACCTGTGGGAAAGTGGGACCGTAGGCCATGTGTTGTTGTTAGCGTGTTTCGATGGGTGAGCCGAGCGAAATGTGCGGAAAATGCATTTTTTTAACCACATTTTGGACTTTGCAGGGGTGTCTGGATAATAAATTCTGGGGCGATTTGGGCATATCATACCTCTGCGGATTCCCACGGGTGTCCTCTTTTCGGAAATGCAAGGTGCATGGGGTTCCCTGTTTTTCCCGGTGGCTTGGACACCCGAGGCCCATATCTGTATGTTGTGCCGGTCAGCAGAGTGTCTCAAATTGCGGTCTGAAAACAGACTTAGGGTTGCTAGTGTTTTAGACTTTCCTCTTGGCAGCCAGGTAGGTGCACCCACACATGGAAGGTACCGTTTTCATCGGGATACCTATGGGAACGCGGGACGTTAGGCCATGTGTTGTTTGGGGCGTGTTTCGATGGGTGAGCCGAGCGAAATGTGCGCAAAATATGTTTTTTTCCCCACATTTCAGACTTTGCGGGGGTGTCTGGGTAAAAAATTCTGGGGCGATTTGGGCACATCATACCTCTGTGGATTCCCACGGGTGTCTTCTTTTCAGAAATGCATGGGGATCCCTGTTTTCCCCGGTGGCTTGGACACCCGAGTCTCATATTTGTATGTTGTGCCGGTCGGCAGAGCGTCTCAAATTCCGGTCTGAAAACAAACTTGGGGTTACTTGTGTTTTAGGCTTTCCCCTTGGCGGCCAGGTAAGTACACCCACACATGTGAGGTACAGTTTTCATCGGGACACCTGTGGGAATGCGGGACAGTAGGCCGTGTGTTGTTGGGGGCGTGTTTTGATGGGTGAGCCGAGCGGAATGGGCGGAAAATGCGTTTTTTTACCCACATTTCGGACTTGGCAGGGGTGTCTGGGTAATAAATTCTGGAGCAATTTGGGCATATCATACCTCTATGGATTCCCACGGGTGTCGTCTTTTCGGAAATGCATGGGGTTCCCTGTTTTTCTCGGTTGCTTGGATACCCGAGGCCCATATCTGTATGTTGTGCCGGTCGGCAGAGTGTCTCAAATTCCGGTCTGAAAACAGACTTGGGGTTACTTGTGTTTTAGGCTTTCCCCTTGGCGGCCAGGTAGGTGCACCGACACATGTGAGGTACCGTTTTCATCGGGAGACCTGTTGGAACGCGGGACGGTAGGCCATGTGTTGTTGGGGGCGTGTTTCGATTGGGTGAGAAGAGCAAAATATGCGGAAAATGCGTTTCTTTTCCCACATTTCGGACTTGGCAGGGGTGTCTGTGTAATAAATTCTGGAGCGATTTGGGCATATCATACCTCTACGGATTCCCACGGGTGTCCTCTTTTCGGAAATGCATGGGGTTGCCTTTTTTCCCTGGTGGCTTGGACAATGAGGCCCATATCTGTATGGTGTGCCCGTCGGCAGAGCTTCTCAAATTCAGGTCTGAAAACAGACTTGGGTTACTTGTGTTTTAGGCTTTCCCCTTGGCGGCCAGGTTGGTGCACCCACACATGTGAGGTACCGTTTTCATTGGGACACCTGTGGAAACGCGGGACGGTAGGCTATGTGTTGTTGGCGGTGTGTTTCGATGGGTGAGCCAAGCGAAATGTGCAGAAAATGTTTTTATTTTCCCACATTTCGGAATTTGCAGGGGTGTCTGGGTAATACATTTTGGAGCGATTTGGGCATATCATACCTCTGCGGATTCCCACGGGTGTCCTCTTTTCAAAAATGCATGGGGTTCCCTGTTTTCCCCGGTGGCTTGGACACCCGAGGCCCATATCTGTATGTTGTGCCAGTCGGCAGAGCGTCTCAAATTCCGGTCTGAAAACAGACTTGGGTTACTTGTGTTTTAGGCTTTCCCCTTGGCTGCCAGGTTGGTGCACCCACACATGTGAGGTACCATTTTCATCGGGACACCTGTGGGAATGCGGGACAGTAGGCTGTGTGTTGTTGGGGGCGTGTTTCGATGGGTGAGCCGAGCGGAATGGGCGGAAAATGTGTTTTTTTCCCACATTTCGGAATTTGCAGTGGTGTCTGTGTAATAAATTCTGGAGCGATTTGGGCATATCATACCTCTGCGGAGTCCCACGGGTGTCCTCTTTTCAGAAATACATGGGGTTCCCTGTTTTCCCTGGTGGCTTGGACAATGAGGCTCATGTCTGTATGGTGTGCCCGTCGACAGAGCTTCTCAAATTCAGGTCTGAAAACAGACTTGGGTTACTTGTGTTTTAGGCTTTCCCCTTGGCGGCCAGGTTGGTGCACCCACACATGTGAGGTACCGTTTTCATTGGGACACCTGTGGAAACGCGGGACGGTAGGCCATGTGTTGTTGGCGGTGTGTTTCGATGGGTGAGCCAAGCGAAATGTGCAGAAAATGTTTTTATTTTCCCACATTTCGGAATTTGCAGGGGTGTCTGGGTAATACATTTTGGAGCGATTTGGGCATATCATACCTCTGCGGATTCCCACGGGTGTCCTCTTTTCAAAAATGCATGGGGTTCCATGTTTTCCCCGGTGGCTTGGACACCCGAGGCCCATATCTGTATGTTGTGCCAGTCGGCAGAGAGTCTCAAATTCCGGTCTGAAAACAGACTTGGGTTAACTTGTGTTTTAGGCTTTCCCCTTGGCGGCCAGGTTGGTGCACCCACACATGTGAGGTACCTTTTTCATTGGGACACCTGTGGGAACGCGGGACGGTAGGACATGTGTTGTTGGGGGCATGTTTCGATGGGTGAGCCAAGCGGAATGTGCGGAAAATGCGTTTATTTTCCCACATTTCGTAATTGCAGGGGTGTCTGGGTAAAAAATTCTGGAGCGATTTGGGCATATCATACCTCTGCGGAGTCCCACGGGTGTCCTCTTTTCAGAAATGCATGGGGTTCCCTGTTTTCCCCGGTGACTTGGACACCCAAGGCCCATATCTGTATGGTGTGCCGGTCGGCAGAGCATCTCAAATTCCGGTCTGAAAACTGACTTGGGGTTACTTGTGTTTGAGGCTTTCCCCTTGGCAGCCAGGTAGGTGCACCCACACATGTGAGGTACTGTTTTCTACGAGACACCTGTGGGAATGCGGGACGGTAGCCCATGTGTTGTTGGGGGCGTGTTACGATGGGTCAGCCAAGCAAAATGTGCGAAAAATGCATTTTTTTCCCACATTTCGGACTTTGCGGGGGTGTCTGAGTAATACATTCTGGGGCGATTTCAGCATATCATACCTCTGCGGATTCCCACGGGTGTCCTCTTTTTCGGAAATGCATGGGGTTCCCTGTTTTCCCTGGTGGCTTGGACACCCGAGGCCCATATCTGTATGTTGTGCCGGTCGGCAGAGCGTCTCAAATTCCGGTCTGAAAACAGACTTGGGGTTACTTGTGTTATAGGCTTTGCCCTTGGCGGCCAGGTTGGTGCACCTACACATGTGAGGTACCTTTATCATTGGGACACCTGTGGGAACGCGGGACGGTAGGACATGTGTTGTTGGGGGCATGTTTCGATGGGTGAGCGAAGCGGAATGTGCGAAAAATGCATTTTTTTCCCACATTTCGGACTTTGCGGGGGTGTCTGGGTAATACATTCTGGAGCGATTTGGGCATATCATACCTCTGCATATTCCCATGGGTGTCCTCTTTTTGGAAATGCATGTGGTTCCCTGTTTTCCCCGGTGGCTTGGATACCCAAGGCCCATATCTGTATGTTGTGCCGGTCGGCAGAGCGTCTCAAATTCCAGTCTGAAAACAGACTTAGGGTTACTTGTGTTTTAGGCTTTCCCCTTGGCGGCCAGGTTGGTGCACCTACACATGTGAGGTACCTTTATCATTGGGACACCTGTGGGAACGCGGGACGGTAGGACATGTGTTGTTGGGGGCATGTTTCGATGGGTGAGCGAAGCGGAATGTGCAGAAAATGCGTTTATTTTCCCACATTTCGGAATTGCAGGGGTGTCTGGGTAAAATATTCTGGAGCGATTTGGGCATATCATACCTCTGCGGAGTCCCACGGGTGTCCTCTTTTCAGAAATGCATGGGGTTCCCTGTTTTCCCCGGTGACTTGGACACCCGAGGCCCATATCTGTCTGGTGTGCCGGTCGGCAGAACGTCTCAAATTCCAGTCTGAAAACAGACTTGGGGTTACTTGTGTTTTAGGCATTCCCCTTGGCGGCCAGGTAGGTGCACCCACACATGTGAGGTACTGTTTTCTACGAGACACCTGTGGGAATGCGGGACGGTAGCCCATGTGTTGTTGGGGGCGTGTTACGATGGGTCAGCCAAGCAAAATGTGCGAAAAATGCATTTTTTTCCCACATTTCGGACTTTGCGGGGGTGTCTGAGTAATACATTCTGGGGCGATTTCAGCATATCATACCTCTGCGGATTCCCACGGGTGTCCTCTTTTTCGGAAATGCATGGGGTTCCCTGTTTTCCCTGGTGGCTTGGACACCCGAGGCCCATATCTGTATGTTGTGCCGGTCGGCAGAGCGTCTCAAATTCCGGTCTGAAAACAGACTTGGGGTTACTTGTGTTATAGGCTTTGCCCTTGGTGGCCAGGTAGGTGCACCCACACATGTGAGGTACTGTTTTCATCAGGACACCGGTGGGAACGTGGGACGGTAGGCCATGTGTTGTTGGGGGCGTGTTTCGATGGGTGAGCCAAGCGGAATGTCCGGAAAATGCGTTTATTTTCCCACATTTCGAATTGCAGGTGTGTCTGGGTAATACATTCTGGGCGGATTTGGGCACATCATACCTCTGCGGATTCCCACGGGTGTCTTCTTTTCAGAAGTGCATGGGGATCCCTGTTTTCCCCGGTGGCTTGGACACCCGAGTCCCATATCTGTATGTTGTGCCGGTCGGCAGAGCGTCTCAAATTCTGGTCTGAAAACAGACTTGGGTTACTTGTGTTTTAGGCTTTCCCCTTGGCGGCCAGGTTGTTGCACCCACACATGTGAGGTACCTTTTTCATTGGGACACCTATGGGAACGCGGGACAGTAGGACATGTGTTGTTGGGGGCGTGTTTCGATGGGTGAGCCAAGCGGAATGTGCGGAAAATGCGTTTATTTTCCCACATTTCGGAATTGCAGGGGTGTCTGGGTAAAAAATTCTGGAGCGATTTGGGCATATCATACCTCTGCGGAGTCCCAAGGGTGTCCTCTTTTCAGAAATGCACGGGGTTCCCTGTTTTCCCCGGTGGCTTGGACACCCGAGGCCCATATCTGTATGGTGTGCTGGTCGGCAGAGCGTCTCAAATTCCTTTCTGAAAACAGACTTGGGGTTACTTGTGTTTTAGGCTTTCCCCTTGGCGGTCAGGTAGGTGCACCCACACATGTGAGGTACTGTTTTCTTCGGGACACCTGTGGGAACGCGGGACGGTAGCCCATGTGTTGTTGGGGGCGTGTTACGATGTGTCAGCCGAGTAAAATGGGCGAAAAATGCATTTTTTTCCCACATTTCGGACTTTGTGGGGGTGTCTGGGTAATACATTCTGGGGCGATTTCGGCACATCATACCTCTGCGGATTCCCACGGGTGTCCTCTTTGCGGAAATGCATGGGGTTCCTTGTTTTCCCTGGTGGCTTGGACACCGAAGGCCCATATCTGTATGTTGTGCCGGTCGGCAGAGCGTCTCAAATTCCGGTCTGAAAACAGACTTGGGGTTACTTGTGTTATAGGCTTTGCCCTTGGTGGCCAGGTAGGTGCACCCATACATGTGAGGTACTGTTTTCATCAGGACACCGGTGGGAACGTGGGACGGTAGGACATGTGTTGTTGGGGGCGTGTTTTTTTTGGGTGAGCCAAACGGAATGTGCGGAAAATGCATTTATTTTCCCACATTTCGGAATTGCAGGGGTGTCTGGGTAATAAATTCTGGGGCGATTTGGGCACATCATAGCTCTGCGGATTCCCACGGGTGTCTTCTTTTCAGAAATGCATGGGGATCCCTGTTTTCCCCGGTGGCTTGGACACCTGAGTCCCATATCTGTATGTTGTGCCGGTCGGCAGAGCGTCTCAAATTCCGGTCTGAAAACAAACTTGGGGTTACTTGTGTTTTAGGCTTTCCCCTTGGCGGCCAGGTAGGTACACACACACATGTGAGGTACAGTTTTCATCGGGACACCTGTGGGAATGCGGGACAGTAGGCCGTGTGTTGTTGGGGGCGTGTTTCGATGGGTGAGCCGAGCGGAATGTGCGGAAAATGCGTTTTTTTACCCACATTTCGGACTTGGCAGGGGTGTCTGGGTAATAAATTCTGGAGCGATTTGGGCATATCCTACCTCTACAGATTCCCATGGGTGTCCTCTTTTTGGAAATGCATGGGGTTCCCTGTTTTACTCGGTGGCTTGGACACCCGAGGGCCATATCTGTATGTTGTGCCGTTCGGCAGAGTGTCTCAAATTCCGGTCTGAAAACAGACTTGGGGTTACTTGTGTTTTAGGCTTTCCCCTTGGCGGCCAGGTAGGTGCACCGACACATGTGAGGTACCGTTTTCATCGGGAGACCTGTTGGAACGCGGGACAGTAGGCCATGTGTTGTTGGGGGCGTGTTTCGATTGAGTGAGAAGAGCAAAATATGCGGAAAATGCGTTTCTTTTCCCACATTTCGGACTTGGCAGGGGTGTCTGTGTAATAAATTCTGGAGCGATTTGGGCATATCATACCTCTACGGATTCCCACGGGTGTCCTCTTTTCGGAAATGCATGGGGTTGCCTGTTTTCCCTGGTGGCTTGGACAATGAGGCCCATATCTGTATGGTGTGCCCGTCGGCAGAGCTTCTCAAATTCAGGTCTGAAAACAGACTTGGGTTACTTGTGTTTTAGGCTTTCCCCTTGGCGGCCAGGTTGGTGCACCCACACATGTGAGGTACCGTTTTCATTGGGACACCTGTGGAAACGCAGGACGGTAGGCCATGTGTTGTTGGCGGTGTGTTTCGATGGGTGAGCCAAGAGAAATGTGCAGAAAATGTTTTTATTTTCCCACATTTCGGAATTTGCAGGGGTGTCTGGGTAATACATTTTGGAGCAATTTGGGCATATCATACCTCTGCGGATTCCCACGGGTGTCCTCTTTTCAAAAATGCATGGGGTTCCCTGTTTTCCCCGGTGGCTTGGACACCCGAGGCCCATATCTTTATGTTGTGCCAGTCGGCAGAGCGTCTCAAATTCCGGTCTGAAAACAGACTTATGGTTACTTGTGTTTTAGGCTTTCCCCTTGGTGGCCAGATAGGTGCACCCACACATATGAGGTACCGTTTTCATCGGGACACCTGTGGGAAAGTGGGACCGTAGGCCATGTGTTGTTGTTGGCGTGTTTCGATGGGTGAGCCGAGCGAAATGTGCGGAAAATGCATTTTTTTAACCACATTTTGGACTTTGCAGGGGTGTCTGGATAATAAATTCTGGGGCGATTTGGGCATATCATACCTCTGCGGAGTCCCACGGGTGTCCTCTTTTCAGAAATGCATGGGGTTCCCTGTTTTCCCCGGTGACTTGGACACCCGAGGCCCATATCTGTCTGGTGTGCCGGTCGGCAGAGCGTCTCAAATTCCAGTCTGAAAACAGACTTGGGGTTACTTGTGTTTTAGGCTTTCCCCTTGGCGGCCAGGTAGGTGCACCCACACATGTGAGGTACTGTTTTCTACGAGACACCTGTGGGAATGCGGGACGGTAGCCCATGTGTTGTTGGGGGCGTGTTACGATGGGTCAGCCGAGCAAAATGTGCGAAAAATGCATTTTTTTCCCACATTTCGGACTTTGCGGGGGTGTCTGAGTAATACATTCTGGGGCGATTTCAGCATATCATACCTCTGCGGATTCCCACGGGTGTCCTCTTTTTCGGAAATGCATGGGGTTCCCTGTTTTCCCTGGTGGCTTGGACACCCGAGGCCCATATCTGTATGTTGTGCCGGTCGGCAGAGCGTCTCAAATTCCGGTCTGGAAACAGACTTGGGGTTACTTGTGTTATAGGCTTTGCCCTTGGTGGCCAGGTAGGTGCACCCACACATGTGAGGTACTGTTTTCATCAGGACACCGGTGGGAACGTGGGACGGTAGGCCATGTGTTGTTGGGGGCGTGTTTCGATGGGTGAGCCAAGCGGAATGTCCGGAAAATGCGTTTATTTTCCCACATTTCGAATTGCAGGGGTGTCTGGGTAATACATTCTGGGCGGATTTGGGCACATCATACCTCTGCGGATTCCCACGGGTGTCTTCTTTTCAGAAGTGCATGGGGATCCCTGTTTTCCCCGGTGGCTTGGACACCTGAGTCCCATATCTGTATGTTGTGCCGGTCGGCAGAGCGTCTCAAATTCTGGTCTGAAAACAGACTTGGGTTACTTGTGTTTTAGGCTTTCCCCTTGGCGGCCAGGTTGGTGCACCCACACATGTGAGGTACCTTTTTCATTGGGACACCTATGGGAACGCGGGACAGTAGGACATGTGTTGTTGGGGGCGTGTTTCGATGGGTGAGCCAAGCGGAATGTGCGGAAAATGCGTTTATTTTCCCACATTTCGGAATTGCAGGGGTGTCTGGGTAAAAAATTCTGGAGCGATTTGGGCATATCATACCTCTGCGGAGTCCCAAGGGTGTCCTCTTTTCAGAAATGCACGGGGTTCCCTGTTTTCCCCGGTGGCTTGGACACCCGAGGCCCATATCTGTATGGTGTGCCGGTCGGCAGAGCGTCTCAAATTCCTTTCTGAAAACAGACTTGGGGTTACTTGTGTTTTAGGCTTTCCCCTTGGCGGTCAGGTAGGTGCACCCACACATGTGAGGTACTGTTTTCTTCGGGACACCTGTGGGAACGCGGGACGGTAGCCCATGTGTTGTTGGGGGCGTGTTACGATGTGTCAGCCGAGCAAAATGGGCGAAAAATGCATTTTTTTCCCACATTTCGGACTTTGTGGGGGTGTCTGGGTAATACATTCTGGGGCGATTTCGGCACATCATACCTCTGCGGATTCCCACGGGTGTCCTCTTTGCGGAAATGCATGAGGTTCCCTGTTTTCCCTGGTGGCTTGGACACCGAAGGCCCATATCTGTATGTTGTGCCGGTCTGCAGAGCGTCTCAAATTCCGGTCTGAAAACAGACTTGGGGTTACTTGTGTTATAGGCTTTGCCCTTGGTGGCCAGGTAGGTGCACCCATAAATGTGAGGTACTGTTTTCATCAGGACACCGGTGGGAACGTGGGACGGTAGGACATGTGTTGTTGGGGGCGTGTTTTTTTTGGGTGAGCCAAACGGAATGTGCGGAAAATGCATTTATTTTCCCACATTTCGGAATTGCAGGGGTGTCTGGGTAATAAATTCTGGGGCGATTTGGGCACATCATAGCTCTGCGGATTCCCACGGGTGTCTTCTTTTCAGAAATGCATGGGGATCCCTGTTTTCCCCGGTGGCTTGGAAACCTGAGTCCCATATCTGTATGTTGTGCCGGTCGGCAGAGCGTCTCAAATTCCGGTCTGAAAACAAACTTGGGGTTACTTGTGTTTTAGGCTTTCCCCTTGGCGGCCAGGTAGGTACACACACACATGTGAGGTACAGTTTTCATCGGGACACCTGTGGGAATGCGGGACAGTAGGCCGTGTGTTGTTGGGGGCGTGTTTCGATGGGTGAGCCGAGCGGAATGTGCGGAAAATGCGTTTTTTTACCCACATTTCGGACTTGGCAGGGGTGTCTGGGTAATAAATTCTGGAGCGATTTGGGCATATCCTACCTCTACAGATTCCCATGGGTGTCCTCTTTTTGGAAATGCATGGGGTTCCCTGTTTTACTCGGTGGCTTGGACACCCGAGGGCCATATCTGTATGTTGTGCCGTTCGGCAGAGTGTCTCAAATTCCGGTCTGAAAACAGACTTGGGGTTACTTGTGTTTTAGGCTTTCCCCTTGGCGGCCAGGTAGGTGCACCGACACATGTGAGGTACCGTTTTCATCGGGAGACCTGTTGGAACGCGGGACGGTAGGCCATGTGTTGTTGGGGGCGTGTTTCGATTGGGTGAGAAGAGCAAAATATGCGGAAAATGCGTTTCTTTTCCCACATTTCGGACTTGGCAGGGGTGTCTGTGTAATAAATTCTGGAGCGATTTGGGCATATCATACCTCTACGGATTCCCACGGGTGTCCTCTTTTCGGAAATGCATGGGGTTGCCTGTTTTCCCTGGTGGCTTGGACAATGAGGCCCATATCTGTATGGTGTGCCCGTCGGCAGAGCTTCTCAAATTCAAGTCTGAAAACAGACTTGGGTTACTTGTGTTTTAGGCTTTCCCCTTGGCGGCCAGGTTGGTGCACCCACACATGTGAGGTACCGTTTTCATTGGGACACCTGTGGAAACGCGGGACGGTAGGCCATGTGTTGTTGGCGGTGTGTTTCGATGGGTGAGCCAAGCAAAATGTGCAGAAAATGTTTTTATTTTCCCACATTTCGGAATTTGCAGGGGTGTCTGGGTAATACATTTTGGAGCAATTTGGGCATATCATACCTCTGCGGATTCCCACGGGTGTCCTCTTTTCAAAAATGCATGGGGTTCCCTGTTTTCCCCGGTGGCTTGGACACCCGAGGCCCATATCTTTATGTTGTGCCAGTCGGCAGAGCGTCTCAAATTCCGGTCTGAAAACAGACTTATGGTTACTTGTGTTTTAGGCTTTCCCCTTGGTGGCCAGATAGGTGCACCCACACATATGAGGTACCGTTTTCATCGGGACACCTGTGGGAAAGTGGGACCGTAGGCCATGTGTTGTTGTTGGCGTGTTTCGATGGGTGAGCCGAGCGAAATGTGCGGAAAATGCATTTTTTTAACCACATTTTGGACTTTGCAGGGGTGTCTGGATAATAAATTCTGGGGCGATTTGGGCATATCATACCTCTGCGGAGTCCCACGGGTGTCCTCTTTTCAGAAATGCATGGGGTTCCCTGTTTTCCCCGGTGACTTGGACACCCGAGGCCCATATCTGTCTGGTGTGCCGGTCAGCAGAGCGTCTCAAATTCCAGTCTGAAAACAGACTTGGGGTTACTTGTGTTTTAGGCTTTCCCCTTGGCGGCCAGGTAGGTGCACCCACACATGTGAGGTACTGTTTTCTACGAGACACCTGTGGGAATGCGGGACGGTAGCCCATGTGTTGTTGGGGGCGTGTTACGATGGGTCAGCCAAGCAAAATGTGCGAAAAATGCATTTTTTTCCCACATTTCGGACTTTGCGGGGGTGTCTGAGTAATACATTCTGGGGCGATTTCAGCATATCATACCTCTGCGGATTCCCACGGGTGTCCTCTTTTTCGGAAATGCATGGGGTTCCCTGTTTTCCCTGGTGGCTTGGACACCCGAGGCCCATATCTGTATGTTGTGCCGGTCGGCAGAGCGTCTCAAATTCCGGTCTGAAAACAGACTTGGGGTTACTTGTGTTATAGGCTTTGCCCTTGGTGGCCAGGTAGGTGCACCCACACATGTGAGGTACTGTTTTCATCAGGACACCGGTGGGAACGTGGGACGGTAGGCCATGTGTTGTTGGGGGCGTGTTTCGATGGGTGAGCCAAGCGGAATGTCCGGAAAATGCGTTTATTTTCCCACATTTCGAATTGCAGGGGTGTCTGGGTAATACATTCTGGGCGGATTTGGGCACATCATACCTCTGCGGATTCCCACGGGTGTCTTCTTTTCAGAAGTGCATGGGGATCCCTGTTTTCCCCGGTGGCTTGGACACCCGAGTCCCATATCTGTATGTTGTGCCGGTCGGCAGAGCGTCTCAAATTCTGGTCTGAAAACAGACTTGGGTTACTTGTGTTTTAGGCTTTCCCCTTGGCGGCCAGGTTGGTGCACCCACACATGTGAGGTACCTTTTTCATTGGGACACCTATGGGAACGCGGGACAGTAGGACATGTGTTGTTGGGGGCGTGTTTCGATGGGTGAGCCAAGCGGAATGTGCGGAAAATGCGTTTATTTTCCCACATTTCGGAATTGCAGGGGTGTCTGGGTAAAAAATTCTGGAGCGATTTGGGCATATCATACCTCTGCGGAGTCCCAAGGGTGTCCTCTTTTCAGAAATGCACGGGGTTCCCTGTTTTCCCCGGTGGCTTGGACACCCGAGGCCCATATCTGTATGGTGTGCCGGTCGGCAGAGCGTCTCAAATTCCTTTCTGAAAACAGACTTGGGGTTACTTGTGTTTTAGGCTTTCCCCTTGGCGGTCAGGTAGGTGCACCTACACATGTGAGGTACTGTTTTCTTCGGGACACCTGTGGGAACGCGGGACGGTAGCCCATGTGTTGTTGGGGGCGTGTTACGATGTGTCAGCCGAGCAAAATGGGCGAAAAATGCATTTTTTTCCCACATTTCGGACTTTGTGGGGGTGTCTGGGTAATACATTCTGGGGCGATTTCGGCACATCATACCTCTGCGGATTCCCACGGGTGTCCTCTTTGCGGAAATGCATGGGGTTCCCTGTTTTCCCTGGTGGCTTGGACACCGAAGGCCCATATCTGTATGTTGTGCCGGTCGGCAGAGCGTCTCAAATTCCGGTCTGAAAACAGACTTGGGGTTACTTGTGTTATAGGCTTTGCCCTTGGTGGCCAGGTAGGTGCACCCATACATGTGAGGTACTGTTTTCATCAGGACACCGGTGGGAACGTGGGACGGTAGCACATGTGTTGTTGGGGGCGTGTTTTTTTTGGGTGAGCCAAACGGAATGTGCGGAAAATGCATTTATTTTCCCACATTTCGGAATTGCAGGGGTGTCTGGGTAATAAATTCTGGGGCGATTTGGGCACATCATAGCTCTGCGGATTCCCACGGGTGTCTTCTTTTCAGAAATGCATGGGGATCCCTGTTTTCCCCGGTGGCTTGGACACCTGAGTCCCATATCTGTATGTTGTGCCGGTCGGCAGAGCGTCTCAAATTCCGGTCTGAAAACAAACTTGGGGTTACTTGTGTTTTAGGCTTTCCCCTTGGCGGCCAGGTAGGTACACACACACATGTGAGGTACAGTTTTCATCGGGACACCTGTGGGAATGCGGGACAGTAGGCCGTGTGTTGTTGGGGGCGTGTTTCGATGGGTGAGCCGAGCGGAATGTGCGGAAAATGCGTTTCTTTACCCACATTTCGGACTTGGCAGGGGTGTCTGGGTAATAAATTCTGGAGCGATTTGGGCATATCCTACCTCTACAGATTCCCATGGGTGTCCTCTTTTTGGAAATGCATGGGGTTCCCTGTTTTACTCGGTGGCTTGGACACCCGAGGGCCATATCTGTATGTTGTGCCGTTCGGCAGAGTGTCTCAAATTCCGGTCTGAAAACAGACTTGGGGTTACTTGTGTTTTAGGCTTTCCCCTTGGCGGCCAGGTAGGTGCACCGACACATGTGAGGTACCGTTTTCATCGGGAGACCTGTTGGAACGCGGGACGGTAGGCCATGTGTTGTTGGGGGCGTGTTTCGATTGGGTGAGAAGAGCAAAATATGCGGAAAATGCGTTTCTTTTCCCACATTTCGGACTTGGCAGGGGTGTCTGTGTAATAAATTCTGGAGCGATTTGGGCATATCATACCTCTACGGATTCCCACGGGTGTCCTCTTTTCGGAAATGCATGGGGTTGCCTGTTTTCCCTGGTGGCTTGGACAATGAGGCCCATATCTGTATGGTGTGCCCGTCGGCAGAGCTTCTCAAATTCAGGTCTGAAAACAGACTTGGGTTACTTGTGTTTTAGGCTTTCCCCTTGGCGGCCAGATTGGTGCACCCACACATGTGAGGTACCGTTTTCATTGGGACACCTGTGGAAACGCGGGACGGTAGGCCATGTGTTGTTGGCGGTGTGTTTCGATGGGTGAGCCAAGCGAAATGTGCAGAAAATGTTTTTATTTTCCCACATTTCGGAATTTGCAGGGGTGTCTGGGTAATACATTTTGGAGCAATTTGGGCATATCATACCTCTGCGGATTCCCACGGGTGTCCTCTTTTCAAAAATGCATGGGGTTCCCTGTTTTCCCCGGTGGCTTGGACACCCGAGGCCCATATCTTTATGTTGTGCCAGTCGGCAGAGCGTCTCAAATTCCGGTCTGAAAACAGACTTATGGTTACTTGTGTTTTAGGCTTTCCCCTTGGTGGCCAGATAGGTGCACCCACACATGTGAGGTACCGTTTTCATCGGGACACCTGTGGGAAAGTGGGACCGTAGGCCATGTGTTGTTGTTGGCGTGTTTCGATGGGTGAGCCGAGCGAAATGTGCGGAAAATGCATTTTTTTAACCACATTTTGGACTTTGCAGGGGTGTCTGGATAATAAATTCTGGGGCGATTTGGGCATATCATACCTCTGCGGATTCCCACGGGTGTCCTCTTTTCGGAAATGCAAGGTGCATGGGGTTCCCTGTTTTTCCCGGTGGCTTGGACACCCGAGGCCCATATCTGTATGTTGTGCCGGTCAGCATAGTGTCTCAAATTGCGATCTGAAAACAGACTTAGGGTTGCTAGTGTTTTAGACTTTCCTCTTGGCAGCCAGGTAGGTGCACCCACACATGGGAGGTACCGTTTTCATCGGGATACCTATGGGAACGCGGGACGTTAGGCCATGTGTTGTTTGGGGCGTGTTTCGATGGGTGAGCCGAGCGAAATGTGCGCAAAATATGTTTTTTTCCCCACATTTCGGACTTTGCGGGGGTGTCTGGGTAAAAAATTCTGGGGCGATTTGGGCACATCATACCTCTGTGGATTCCCACGGGTGTCTTCTTTTCAGAAATGCATGGGGATCCCTGTTTTCCCCGGTGGCTTGGACACCCGAGTCTCATATTTGTATGTTGTGCCGGTCGGCAGAGCGTCTCAAATTCCGGTCTGAAAACAAACTTGGGGTTACTTGTGTTTTAGGCTTTCCCCTTGGCGGCCAGGTAAGTACACCCACACATGTGAGGTACAGTTTTCATCGGGACACCTGTGGGAATGCGGGACAGTAGGCCGTGTGTTGTTGGGGGCGTGTTTTGATGGGTGAGCCGAGCGGAATGGGCGGAAAATGCGTTTTTTTACCCACATTTCGGACTTGGCAGGGGTGTCTGGGTAATAAATTCTGGAGCGATTTGGGCATATCATACCTCTATGGATTCCCATGAGTGTCGTCTTTTCGGAAATGCATGGGGTTCCCTGTTTTTCTCGGTTGCTTGGATACCCGAGGCCCATATCTGTATGTTGTGCCGGTCGGCAGAGTGTCTCAAATTCCGGTCTGAAAACAGATTTGGGTTACTTGTGTTTTAGGCTTTCCCCTTGGCGGCCAGGTAGGTGCACCGACACATGTGAGGTACCGTTTTCATCGGGAGACCTGTTGGAACGCGGGACGGTAGGCCATGTGTTGTTGGGGGCGTGTTTCGATTGGGTGAGAAGAGCAAAATATGCGGAAAATGCGTTTCTTTTCCCACATTTCGGACTTGGCAGGGGTGTCTGTGTAATAAATTCTGGAGCGATTTGGGCATATCATACCTCTACGGATTCCCACGGGTGTCCTCTTTTCGGAAATGCATGGGGTTGCCTTTTTTCCCTGGTGGCTTGGACAATGAGGCCCATATCTGTATGGTGTGCCCGTCGGCAGAGCTTCTCAAATTCAGGTCTGAAAACAGACTTGGGTTACTTGTGTTTTAGGCTTTCCCCTTGGCGGCCAGGTTGGTGCACCCACACATGTGAGGTACCGTTTTCATTGGGACACCTGTGGAAACGCGGGACGGTAGGCCATGTGTTGTTGGCGGTGTGTTTCGATGGGTGAGCCAAGCGAAATGTGCAGAAAATGTTTTTATTTTCCCACATTTCGGAATTTGCAGGGGTGTCTGGGTAATACATTTTGGAGCGATTTGGGCATATCATACCTCTGCGGATTCCCACGGGTGTCCTCTTTTCAAAAATGCATGGGGTTCCCTGTTTTCCCCGGTGGCTTGGACACCCGAGGCCCATATCTGTATGTTGTGCCAGTCGGCAGAGCGTCTCAAATTCCGGTCTGAAAACAGACTTGGGTTACTTGTGTTTTAGGCTTTCCCCTTGGCTGCCAGGTTGGTGCACCCACACATGTGAGGTACCATTTTCATCGGGACACCTGTGGGAATGCGGGACAGTAGGCTGTGTGTTGTTGGGGGCGTGTTTCGATGGGTGAGCCGAGCGGAATGGGCGGAAAATGTGTTTTTTTCCCACATTTCGGAATTTGCAGTGGTGTCTGTGTAATAAATTCTGGAGCGATTTGGGCATATCATACCTCTGCGGAGTCCCACGGGTGTCCTCTTTTCAGAAATACATGGGGTTCCCTGTTTTCCCTGGTGGCTTGGACAATGAGGCCCATATCTGTATGGTGTGCCCGTCGACAGAGCTTCTCAAATTCAGGTCTGAAAACAGACTTGGGTTACTTGTGTTTTAGGCTTTCCCCTTGGCGGCCAGGTTGGTGCACCCACACATGTGAGGTACCGTTTTCATTGGGACACCTGTGGAAACGCGGGACGGTAGGCCATGTGTTGTTGGCGGTGTGTTTCGATGGGTGAGCCAAGCGAAATGTGCAGAAAATGTTTTTATTTTCCCACATTTCGGAATTTGCAGGGGTGTCTGGGTAATACATTTTGGAGCGATTTGGGCATATCATACCTCTGCGGATTCCCACGGGTGTCCTCTTTTCAAAAATGCATGGGGTTCCATGTTTTCCCCGGTGGCTTGGACACCCGAGGCCCATATCTGTATGTTGTGCCAGTCGGCAGAGAGTCTCAAATTCCGGTCTGAAAACAGACTTGGGTTAACTTGTGTTTTAGGCTTTCCCCTTGGCGGCCAGGTTGGTGCACCCACACATGTGAGGTACCTTTTTCATTGGGACACCTGTGGGAACGCGGTACGGTAGGACATGTGTTGTTGGGGGCATGTTTCGATGGGTGAGCGAAGCGGAATGTGCGGAAAATGCGTTTATTTTCCCACATTTCGGAATTGCAGGGGTGTCTGGGTAAAAAATTCTGGAGCGATTTGGGCATATCATACCTCTGCGGAGTCCCACGCGTGTCCTCTTTTCAGAAATGCATGGGGTTCCCTGTTTTCCCCGGTGGCTTGGACACCCAAGGCCCATATCTGTATGGTGTGCCGGTCGGCAGAGCATCTCAAATTCCGGTCTGAAAACTGACTTGGGGTTACTTGTGTTTGAGGCTTTCCCCTTGGCAGCCAGGTAGGTGCACCCACACATGTGAGGTACTGTTTTCTTCGGGACACCTGTGGGAACACGGGAAAGTAGGCCATGTGGTGTCGGGGGCGTGTTACGATAGGTCAGCCGAGCAAAATGTGCGAAAAATGCATTTTTTTCCCACATTTCGGACTTTGCGGGGGTGTCTGGGTAATACATTCTGGAGCGATTTGGGCATATCATACCTCTGCATATTCCCATGGGTGTCCTCTTTTTGGAAATGCATGTGGTTCCCTGTTTTCCCCGGTGGCTTGGATACCCAAGGCCCATATCTGTATGTTGTGCCGGTCGGCAGAGCGTCTCAAATTCCAGTCTGAAAACAGACTTAGGGTTACTTGTGTTTTAGGCTTTCCCCTTGGCGGCCAGGTTGGTGCACCTACACATGTGAGGTACCTTTATCATTGGGACACCTGTGGGAACGCGGGACGGTAGGACATGTGTTGTTGGGGGCATGTTTCGATGGGTGAGCGAAGCGGAATGTGCAGAAAATGCGTTTATTTTCCCACATTTCGGAATTGCAGGGGTGTCTGGGTAAAATATTCTGGAGCGATTTGGGCATATCATACCTCTGCGGAGTCCCACGGGTGTCCTCTTTTCAGAAATGCATGGGGTACCCTGTTTTCCCCGGTGACTTGGACACCCGAGGCCCATATCTGTCTGGTGTGCCGGTCGGCAGAGCGTCTCAAATTCCAGTCTGAAAACAGACTTGGGGTTACTTGTGTTTTAGGCATTCCCCTTGGCGGCCAGGTAGGTGCACCCACACATGTGAGGTACTGTTTTCTACGAGACACCTGTGGGAATGCGGGACGGTAGCCCATGTGTTGTTGGGGGCGTGTTACGATGGGTCAGCCAAGCAAAATGTGCGAAAAATGCATTTTTTTCCCACATTTCGGACTTTGCGGGGGTGTCTGAGTAATACATTCTTGGGCGATTTCAGCATATCATACCTCTGCGGATTCCCACGGGTGTCCTCTTTTTCGGAAATGCATGGGGTTCCCTGTTTTCCCTGGTGGCTTGGACACCCGAGGCCCATATCTGTATGTTGTGCCGGTCGGCAGAGCGTCTCAAATTCCGGTCTGAAAACAGACTTGGGGTTACTTGTGTTATAGGCTTTGCCCTTGGTGGCCAGGTAGGTGCACCCACACATGTGAGGTACTGTTTTCATCAGGACACCGGTGGGAACGTGGGACAGTAGGCCATGTGTTGTTGGGGGCGTGTTTCGATGGGTGAGCCAAGCGGAATGTCCGGAAAATGCGTTTATTTTCCCACATTTCGAATTGCAGGGGTGTCTGGGTAATACATTCTGGGCGGATTTGGGCACATCATACCTCTGCGGATTCCCACGGGTGTCTTCTTTTCAGAAGTGCATGGGGATCCCTGTTTTCCCCGGTGGCTTGGACACCTGAGTCCCATATCTGTATGTTGTGCCGGTCGGCAGAGCGTCTCAAATTCTGGTCTGAAAACAGACTTGGGTTACTTGTGTTTTAGGCTTTCCCCTTGGCGGCCAGGTTGGTGCACCCACACATGTGAGGTACCTTTTTCATTGGGACACCTATGGGAACGCGGGACAGTAGGACATGTGTTGTTGGGGGCGTGTTTCGATGGGTGAGCCAAGCGGAATGTGCGTAAAATGCGTTTATTTTCCCACATTTCGGAATTGCAGGGGTGTCTGGGTAAAAAATTCTGGAGCGATTTGGGCATATCATACCTCTGCGGAGTCCCAAGGGTGTCCTCTTTTCAGAAATGCACGGGGTTCCCTGTTTTCCCCGGTGGCTTGGACACCCGAGGCCCATATCTGTATGGTGTGCCGGTCGGCAGAGCGTCTCAAATTCCTTTCTGAAAACAGACTTGGGGTTACTTGTGTTTTAGGCTTTCCCCTTGGCGGTCAGGTAGGTGCACCCACACATGTGAGGTACTGTTTTCTTCGGGACACCTGTGGGAACGCGGGACGGTAGCCCATGTGTTGTTGGGGGCGTGTTACGATGTGTCAGCCGAGCAAAATGGGCGAAAAATGCATTTTTTTCCCACATTTCGGACTTTGTGGGGGTGTCTGGGTAATACATTCTGGGGCGATTTCGGCACATCATACCTCTGCGGATTCCCACGGGTGTCCTCTTTGCGGAAATGCATGGGGTTCCCTGTTTTCCCTGGTGGCTTGGACACCGAAGGCCCATATCTGTATGTTGTGCCGGTCGGCAGAGCGTCTCAAATTCCGGTCTGAAAACAGACTTGGGGTTACTTGTGTTATAGGCTTTGCCCTTGGTGGCCAGGTAGGTGCACCCATACATGTGAGGTACTGTTTTCATCAGGACACCGGTGGGAACGTGGGACGGTAGTACATGTGTTGTTGGGGGCGTGTTTTTTTTGGGTGAGCCAAACGGAATGTGCGGAAAATGCATTTATTTTCCCACATTTCGAAATTGCAGGGGTGTCTGGGTAATAAATTCTGGGGCGATTTGGGCACATCATAGCTCTGCGGATTCCCACGGGTGTCTTCTTTTCAGAAATGCATGGGGATCCCTGTTTTCCCCGGTGGCTTGGACACCTGAGTCCCATATCTGTATGTTGTGCCGGTCGGCAGAGCGTCTCAAATTCCGGTCTGAAAACAAACTTGGGGTTACTTGTGTTTTAGGCTTTCCCCTTGGCGGCCAGGTAGGTACACACACACATGTGAGGTACAGTTTTCAACGGGACACCTGTGGGAATGCGGGACAGTAGGCCGTGTGTTGTTGGGGGCGTGTTTCGATGGGTGAGCCGAGCGGAATGTGCGGAAAATGCGTTTTTTTACCCACATTTCGGACTTGGCAGGGGTGTCTGGGTAATAAATTCTGGAGCGATTTGGGCATATCCTACCTCTACAGATTCCCATGGGTGTCCTCTTTTTGGAAATGCATGGGGTTCCCTGTTTTACTCGGTGGCTTGGACACCCGAGGGCCATAACTGTATGTTGTGCCGTTCGGCAGAGTGTCTCAAATTCCGGTCTGAAAACAGACTTGGGGTTACTTGTGTTTTAGGCTTTCCCCTTGGCGGCCAGGTAGGTGCACCGACACATGTGAGGTACCGTTTTCATCGGGAGACCTGTTGGAACGCGGGACGGTAGGCCATGTGTTGTTGGGGGCGTGTTTCGATTGAGTGAGAAGAGCAAAATATGCGGAAAATGCGTTTCTTTTCCCACATTTCGGACTTGGCAGGGGTGTCTGTGTAATAAATTCTGGAGCGATTTGGGCATATCATACCTCTACGGATTCCCACGGGTGTCCTCTTTTCGGAAATGCATGGGGTTGCCTGTTTTCCCTGGTGGCTTGGACAATGAGGCCCATATCTGTATGGTGTGCCCGTCGGCAGAGCTTCTCAAATTCAGGTCTGAAAACAGACTTGGGTTACTTGTGTTTTAGGCTTTCCCCTTGGCGGCCAGGTTGGTGCACCCACACATGTGAGGTACAGTTTTCATTGGGACACCTGTGGAAACGCGGGACGGTAGGCCATGTGTTGTTGGCGGTGTGTTTCGATGGGTGAGCCAAGCGAAATGTGCAGAAAATGTTTTTATTTTCCCACATTTCGGAATTTGCAGGGGTGTCTGGGTAATACATTTTGGAGCAATTTGGGCATGTCATACCTCTGCGGATTCCCACGGGTGTCCTCTTTTCAAAAATGCATGGGGTTCCCTGTTTTCCCCGGTGGCTTGGACACCCGAGGCCCATATCTTTATGTTGTGCCAGTCGGCAGAGCGTCTCAAATTCCGGTCTGAAAACAGACTTATGGTTACTTGTGTTTTAGGCTTTCCCCTTGGTGGCCAGATAGGTGCACCCACACATATGAGGTACCGTTTTCATCGGGACACCTGTGGGAAAGTGGGACCGTAGGCCATGTGTTGTTGTTGGCGTGTTTCGATGGGTGAGCCGAGCGAAATGTGCGGAAAATGCATTTTTTTAACCACATTTTGGACTTTGCAGGGGTGTCTGGATAATAAATTCTGGGGCGATTTGGGCATATCATACCTCTGCGGAGTCCCACGGGTGTCCTCTTTTCAGAAATGCATGGGGTTCCCTGTTTTCCCCGGTGACTTGGACACCCGAGGCCCATATCTGTCTGGTGTGCCGGTCGGCAGAGCGTCTCAAATTCCAGTCTGAAAACAGACTTGGGGTTACTTGTGTTTTAGGCTTTCCCCTTGGCGGCCAGGTAGGTGCACCCACACATGTGAGGTACTGTTTTCTACGAGACACCTGTGGGAATGCGGGACGGTAGCCCATGTGTTGTTGGGGGCGTGTTACGATGGGTCAGCCGAGCAAAATGTGCGAAAAATGCATTTTTTTCCCACATTTCGGACTTTGCGGGGGTGTCTGAGTAATACATTCTGGGGCGATTTCAGCATATCATACCTCTGCGGATTCCCACGGGTGTCCTCTTTTTCGGAAATGCATGGGGTTCCCTGTTTTCCCTGGTGGCTTGGACACCCGAGGCCCATATCTGTATGTTGTGCCGGTCGGCAGAGCGTCTCAAATTCCGGTCTGAAAACAGACTTGGGGTTACTTGTGTTATAGGCTTTGCCCTTGGTGGCCAGGTAGGTGCACCCACACATGTGAGGTACTGTTTTCATCAGGACACCGGTGGGAACGTGGGACGGTAGGCCATGTGTTGTTGGGGGCGTGTTTTGATGGGTGAGCCAAGCGGAATGTCCGGAAAATGCGTTTATTTTCCCACATTTCGAATTGCAGGGGTGTCTGGGTAATACATTCTGGGCGGATTTGGGCACATCATACCTCTGCGGATTCCCACGGGTGTCTTCTTTTCAGAAGTGCATGGGGATCCCTGTTTTCCCCGGTGGCTTGGACACCTGAGTCCCATATCTGTATGTTGTGCCGGTCGGCAGAGCGTCTCAAATTCTGGTCTGAAAACAGACTTGGGTTACTTGTGTTTTAGGCTTTCCCCTTGGCGGCCAGGTTGGTGCACCCACACATGTGAGGTACCTTTTTCATTGGGACACCTATGGGAACGCGGGACAGTAGGACATGTGTTGTTGGGGGCGTGTTTCGATGGGTGAGCCAAGCGGAATGTGCGGAAAATGCGTTTATTTTCCCACATTTCGGAATTGCAGGGGTGTCTGGGTAAAAAATTCTGGAGCGATTTGGGCATATCATACCTCTGCGGAGTCCCAAGGGTGTCCTCTTTTCAGAAATGCACGGGGTTCCCTGTTTTCCCCGGTGGCTTGGACACCCGAGGCCCATATCTGTATGGTGTGCCGGTCGGCAGAGCGTCTCAAATTCCTTTCTGAAAACAGACTTGGGGTTACTTGTGTTTTAGGCTTTCCCCTTGGCGGTCAGGTAGGTGCACCCACACATGTGAGGTACTGTTTTCTTCGGGACACCTGTGGGAACGCGGGACGGTAGCCCATGTGTTGTTGGGGGCGTGTTACGATGTGTCAGCCGAGCAAAATGGGCGAAAAATGCATTTTTTTCCCACATTTCGGACTTTGTGGGGGTGTCTGGGTAATACATTCTGGGGCGATTTCGGCACATCATACCTCTGCGGATTCCCACGGGTGTCCTCTTTGCGGAAATGCATGGGGTTCCCTGTTTTCCCTGGTGGCTTGGACACCGAAGGCCCATATCTGTATGTTGTGCCGGTCTGCAGAGCGTCTCAAATTCCGGTCTGAAAACAGACTTGGGGTTACTTGTGTTATAGGCTTTGCCCTTGGTGGCCAGGTAGGTGCACCCATACATGTGAGGTACTGTTTTCATCAGGACACCGGTGGGAACGTGGGACGGTAGGACATGTGTTGTTGGGGGCGTGTTTTTTTTGGGTGAGCCAAACGGAATGTGCGGAAAATGCATTTATTTTCCCACATTTCGGAATTGCAGGGGTGTCTGGGTAATAAATTCTGGGGCGATTTGGGCACATCATAGCTCTGCGGATTCCCACGGGTGTCTTCTTTTCAGAAATGCATGGGGATCCCTGTTTTCCCCGGTGGCTTGGACACCTGAGTCCCATATCTGTATGTTGTGCCGGTCGGCAGAGCGTCTCAAATTCCGGTCTGAAAACAAACTTGGGGTTACTTGTGTTTTAGGCTTTCCCCTTGGCGGCCAGGTAGGTACACACACACATGTGAGGTACAGTTTTCATCGGGACACCTGTGGGAATGCGGGACAGTAGGCCGTGTGTTGTTGGGGGCGTGTTTCGATGGGTGAGCCGAGCGGAATGTGCGGAAAATGCGTTTTTTTACCCACATTTCGGACTTGGCAGGGGTGTCTGGGTAATAAATTCTGGAGCGATTTGGGCATATCCTACCTCTACAGATTCCCATGGGTGTCCTCTTTTTGGAAATGCATGGGGTTCCCTGTTTTACTCGGTGGCTTGGACACCCGAGGGCCATATCTGTATGTTGTGCCGTTCGGCAGAGTGTCTCAAATTCCGGTCTGAAAACAGACTTGGGATTACTTGTGTTTTAGGCTTTCCCCTTGGCGGCCAGGTAGGTGCACCGACACATGTGAGGTACCGTTTTCATCGGGAGACCTGTTGGAACGCGGGACGGTAGGCCATGTGTTGTTGGGGGCGTGTTTCGATTGGGTGAGAAGAGCAAAATATGCGGAAAATGCGTTTCTTTTCCCACATTTCGGACTTGGCAGGGGTGTCTGTGTAATAAATTCTGGAGCGATTTGGGCATATCATACCTCTACGGATTCCCACGGGTGTCCTCTTTTCGGAAATGCATGGGGTTGCCTGTTTTCCCTGGTGGCTTGGACAATGAGGCCCATATCTGTATGGTGTGCCCGTCGGCAGAGCTTCTCAAATTCAAGTCTGAAAACAGACTTGGGTTACTTGTGTTTTAGGCTTTCCCCTTGGCGGCCAGGTTGGTGCACCCACACATGTGAGGTACCGTTTTCATTGGGACACCTGTGGAAACGCGGGACGGTAGGCCATGTGTTGTTGGCGGTGTGTTTCGATGGGTGAGCCAAGCAAAATGTGCAGAAAATGTTTTTATTTTCCCACATTTCGGAATTTGCAGGGGTGTCTGGGTAATACATTTTGGAGCAATTTGGGCATATCATACCTCTGCGGATTCCCACGGGTGTCCTCTTTTCAAAAATGCATGGGGTTCCCTGTTTTCCCCGGTGGCTTGGACACCCGAGGCCCATATCTTTATGTTGTGCCAGTCGGCAGAGCGTCTCAAATTCCGGTCTGAAAACAGACTTATGGTTACTTGTGTTTTAGGCTTTCCCCTTGGTGGCAAGATAGGTGCACCCACACATATGAGGTACCGTTTTCATCGGGACACCTGTGGGAAAGTGGGACCGTAGGCCATGTGTTGTTGTTGGCGTGTTTCGATGGGTGAGCCGAGCGAAATGTGCGGAAAATGCATTTTTTTAACCACATTTTGGACTTTGCAGGGGTGTCTGGATAATAAATTCTGGGGCGATTTGGGCATATCATACCTCTGCGGAGTCCCACGGGTGTCCTCTTTTCAGAAATGCATGGGGTTCCCTGTTTTCCCCGGTGACTTGGACACCCGAGGCCCATATCTGTCTGGTGTGCCGGTCGGCAGAGCGTCTCAAATTCCAGTCTGAAAACAGACTTGGGGTTACTTGTGTTTTAGGCTTTCCCCTTGGCGGCCAGGTAGGTGCACCCACACATGTGAGGTACTGTTTTCTACGAGACACCTGTGGGAATGCGGGACGGTAGCCCATGTGTTGTTGGGGGCGTGTTACGATGGGTCAGCCGAGCAAAATGTGCGAAAAATGCATTTTTTTCCCACATTTCGGACTTTGCGGGGGTGTCTGAGTAATACATTCTGGGGCGATTTCAGCATATCATACCTCTGCGGATTCCCACGGGTGTCCTCTTTTTCGGAAATGCATGGGGTTCCCTGTTTTCCCTGGTGGCTTGGACACCCGAGGCCCATATCTGTATGTTGTGCCGGTCGGCAGAGCGTCTCAAATTCCGGTCTGAAAACAGACTTGGGGTTACTTGTGTTATAGGCTTTGCCCTTGGTGGCCAGGTAGGTGCACCCACACATGTGAGGTACTGTTTTCATCAGGACACCGGTGGGAACGTGGGACGGTAGGCCATGTGTTGTTGGGGGCGTGTTTCGATGGGTGAGCCAAGCGGAATGTCCGGAAAATGCGTTTATTTTCCCACATTTCGAATTGCAGGGGTGTCTGGGTAATACATTCTGGGCGGATTTGGGCACATCATACCTCTGCGGATTCCCACGGGTGTCTTCTTTTCAGAAGTGCATGGGGATCCCTGTTTTCCCCGGTGGCTTGGACACCCGAGTCCCATATCTGTATGTTGTGCCGGTCGGCAGAGCGTCTCAAATTCTGGTCTGAAAACAGACTTGGGTTACTTGTGTTTTAGGCTTTCCCCTTGGCGGCCAGGTTGGTGCACCCACACATGTGAGGTACCTTTTTCATTGGGACACCTATGGGAACGCGGGACAGTAGGACATGTGTTGTTGGGGGCGTGTTTCGATGGGTGAGCCAAGCGGAATGTGCGTAAAATGCGTTTATTTTCCCACATTTCGGAATTGCAGGGGTGTCTGGGTAAAAAATTCTGGAGCGATTTGGGCATATCATACCTCTGCGGAGTCCCAAGGGTGTCCTCTTTTCAGAAATGCACGGGGTTCCCTGTTTTCCCCGGTGGCTTGGACACCCGAGGCCCATATCTGTATGGTGTGCCGGTCGGCAGAGCGTCTCAAATTCCTTTCTGAAAACAGACTTGGGGTTACTTGTGTTTTAGGCTTTCCCCTTGGCGGTCAGGTAGGTGCACCTACACATGTGAGGTACTGTTTTCTTCGGGACACCTGTGGGAACGCGGGACGGTAGCCCATGTGTTGTTGGGGGCGTGTTACGATGTGTCAGCCGAGCAAAATGGGCGAAAAATGCATTTTTTTCCCACATTTCGGACTTTGTGGGGGTGTCTGGGTAATACATTCTGGGGCGATTTCGGCACATCATACCTCTGCGGATTCCCACGGGTGTCCTCTTTGCGGAAATGCATGGGGTTCCCTGTTTTCCCTGGTGGCTTGGACACCGAAGGCCCATATCTGTATGTTGTGCCGGTCGGCAGAGCGTCTCAAATTCCGGTCTGAAAACAGACTTGGGGTTACTTGTGTTATAGGCTTTGCCCTTGGTGGCCAGGTAGGTGCACCCATACATGTGAGGTACTGTTTTCATCAGGACACCGGTGGGAACGTGGGACGGTAGGACATGTGTTGTTGGGGGCGTGTTTTTTTTGGGTGAGCCAAACGGAATGTGCGGAAAATGCATTTATTTTCCCACATTTCGGAATTGCAGGGGTGTCTGGGTAATAAATTCTGGGGCGATTTGGGCACATCATAGCTCTGCGGATTCCCACGGGTGTCTTCTTTTCAGAAATGCATGGGGATCCCTGTTTTCCCCGGTGGCTTGGACACCTGAGTCCCATATCTGTATGTTGTGCCGGTCGGCAGAGCGTCTCAAATTCCGGTCTGAAAACAAACTTGGGGTTACTTGTGTTTTAGGCTTTCCCCTTGGCGGCCAGGTAGGTACACACACACATGTGAGGTACAGTTTTCATCGGGACACCTGTGGGAATGCGGGACAGTAGGCCGTGTGTTGTTGGGGGCGTGTTTCGATGGGTGAGCCGAGCGGAATGTGCGGAAAATGCGTTTTTTTACCCACATTTCGGACTTGGCAGGGGTGTCTGGGTAATAAATTCTGGAGCGATTTGGGCATATCCTACCTCTACAGATTCCCATGGGTGTCCTCTTTTTGGAAATGCATGGGGTTCCCTGTTTTACTCGGTGGCTTGGACACCCGAGAGCCATATCTGTATGTTGTGCCGTTCGGCAGAGTGTCTCAAATTCCGGTCTGAAAACAGACTTGGGGTTACTTGTGTTTTAGGCTTTCCCCTTGGCGGCCAGGTAGGTGCACCGACACATGTGAGGTACCGTTTTCATCGGGAGACCTGTTGGAACGCGGGACGGTAGGCCATGTGTTGTTGGGGGCGTGTTTCGATTGGGTGAGAAGAGCAAAATATGCGGAAAATGCGTTTCTTTTCCCACATTTCGGACTTGGCAGGGGTGTCTGTGTAATAAATTCTGGAGCGATTTGGGCATATCATACCTCTACGGATTCCCACGGGTGTCCTCTTTTCGGAAATGCATGGGGTTGCCTGTTTTCCCTGGTGGCTTGGACAATGAGGCCCATATCTGTATGGTGTGCCCGTCGGCAGAGCTTCTCAAATTCAGGTCTGAAAACAGACTTGGGTTACTTGTGTTTTAGGCTTTCCCCTTGGCGGCCAGGTTGGTGCACCCACACATGTGAGGTACCGTTTTCATTGGGACACCTGTGGAAACGCGGGACGGTAGGCCATGTGTTGTTGGCGGTGTGTTTCGATGGGTGAGCCAAGCGAAATGTGCAGAAAATGTTTTTATTTTCCCACATTTCGGAATTTGCAGGGGTGTCTGGGTAATACATTTTGGAGCAATTTGGGCATATCATACCTCTGCGGATTCCCACGGGTGTCCTCTTTTCAAAAATGCATGGGGTTCCCTGTTTTCCCCGGTGGCTTGGACACCCGAGGCCCATATCTTTATGTTGTGCCAGTCGGCAGAGCGTCTCAAATTCCGGTCTGAAAACAGACTTATGGTTACTTGTGTTTTAGGCTTTCCCCTTGGTGGCCAGATAGGTGCACCCACACATGTGAGGTACCGTTTTCATCGGGACACCTGTGGGAAAGTGGGACCGTAGGCCATGTGTTGTTGTTGGCGTGTTTCGATGGGTGAGCCGAGCGAAATGTGCGGAAAATGCATTTTTTTAACCACATTTTGGACTTTGCAGGGGTGTCTGGATAATAAATTCTGGGGCGATTTGGGCATATCATACCTCTGCGGATTCCCACGGGTGTCCTCTTTTCGGAAATGCAAGGTGCATGGGGTTCCCTGTTTTTCCCGGTGGCTTGGACACCCGAGGCCCATATCTGTATGTTGTGCCGGTCAGCATAGTGTCTCAAATTGCGATCTGAAAACAGACTTAGGGTTGCTAGTGTTTTAGACTTTCCTCTTGGCAGCCAGGTAGGTGCACCCACACATGGGAGGTACCGTTTTCATCGGGATACCTATGGGAACGCGGGACGTTAGGCCATGTGTTGTTTGGGGCGTGTTTCGATGGGTGAGCCGAGCGAAATGTGCGCAAAATATGTTTTTTTCCCCACATTTCGGACTTTGCGGGGGTGTCTGGGTAAAAAATTCTGGGGCGATTTGGGCACATCATACCTCTGTGGATTCCCACGGGTGTCTTCTTTTCAGAAATGCATGGGGATCCCTGTTTTCCCCGGTGGCTTGGACACCCGAGTCTCATATTTGTATGTTGTGCCGGTCGGCAGAGTGTCTCAAATTCCGGTCTGAAAACAAACTTGGGGTTACTTGTGTTTTAGGCTTTCCCCTTGGCGGCCAGGTAAGTACACCCACACATGTGAGGTACAGTTTTCATCGGGACACCTGTGGGAATGCGGGACAGTAGGCCGTGTGTTGTTGGGGGCGTATTTTGATGGGTGAGCCAAGCGGAATGGGCGTAAAATGCGTTTTTTTACCCACATTTCGGACTTGGCAGGGGTGTCTGGGTAATAAATTCTGGAGCGATTTGGGCATATCATACCTCTATGGATTCCCACGGGTGTCGTCTTTTCGGAAATGCATGGGGTTCCCTGTTTTTCTCGGTTGCTTGGATACCCGAGGCCCATATCTGTATGTTGTGCCGGTCGGCAGAGTGTCTCAAATTCCGGTCTGAAAACAGACTTGGGGTTACTTGTGTTTTAGGCTTTCCCCTTGGCGGCCAGGTAGGTGCACCGACACATGTGAGGTACCGTTTTCATCGGGAGACCTGTTGGAACGCGGGACGGTAGGCCATGTGTTGTTGGGGGCGTGCTTCGATTGGGTGAGAAGAGCAAAATATGCGGAAAATGCGTTTCTTTTCCCACATTTCGGACTTGGCAGGGGTGTCTGTGTAATAAATTCTGGAGCGATTTGGCATATCATACCTCTACGGATTCCCACGGGTGTCCTCTTTTCGGAAATGCATGGGGTTGCCTTTTTTCCCTGGTGGCTTGGACAATGAGGCCCATATCTGTATGGTGTGCCCGTCGGCAGAGCTTCTCAAATTCAGGTCTGAAAACAGACTTGGGTTACTTGTGTTTTAGGCTTTCCCCTTGGCGGCCAGGTTGGTGCACCCACACATGTGAGGTACCGTTTTCATTGGGACACCTGTGGAAACGCGGGACGGTAGGCCATGTGTTGTTGGCGGTGTGTTTCGATGGGTGAGCCAAGCGAAATGTGCAGAAAATGTTTTTATTTTCCCACATTTCGGAATTTGCAGGGGTGTCTGGGTAATACATTTTGGAGCGATTTGGGCATATCATACCTCTGCGGATTCCCACGGGTGTCCTCTTTTCAAAAATGCATGGGGTTCCCTGTTTTCCCCAGTGGCTTGGACACCCGAGGCCCATATCTGTATGTTGTGCCAGTCGGCAGAGCGTCTCAAATTCCGGTCTGAAAACAGACTTGGGTTACTTGTGTTTTAGGCTTTCCCCTTGGCTGCCAGGTTGGTGCACCCACACATGTGAGGTACCGTTTTCATCGGGACACCTGTGGGAATGCGGGACAGTAGGCTGTGTGTTGTTGGGGGCGTGTTTCGATGGGTGAGCCGAGCGGAATGGGCGGAAAATGTGTTTTTTTCCCACATTTCGGAATTTGCAGTGGTGTCTGTGTAATAAATTCTGGAGCGATTTGGGCATATCATACCTCTGCGGAGTCCCACGGGTGTCCTCTTTTCAGAAATACATGGGGTTCCCTGTTTTCCCTGGTGGCTTGGACAATGAGGCCCATATCTGTATGGTGTGCCCGTCGACAGAGCTTCTCAAATTCAGGTCTGAAAACAGACTTGGGTTACTTGTGTTTTAGGCTTTCCCCTTGGCGGCCAGGTTGGTGCACCCACACATGTGAGGTACCGTTTTCATTGGGACACCTGTGGAAACGCGGGACGGTAGGCCATGTGTTGTTGGCGGTGTGTTTCGATGGGTGAGCCAAGCGAAATGTGCAGAAAATGTTTTTATTTTCCCACATTTCGGAATTTGCAGGGGTGTCTGGGTAATACATTTTGGAGCGATTTGGGCATATCATACCTCTGGGGATTCCCACGGGTGTCCTCTTTTCAAAAATGCATGGGGTTCCCTGTTTTCCCCGGTGGCTTGGACACCCGAGGCCCATATCTGTATGTTGTGCCAGTCGGCAGAGAGTCTCAAATTCCGGTCTGAAAACAGACTTGGGTTAACTTGTGTTTTAGGCTTTCCCCTTGGCGGCCAGGTTGGTGCACCCACACATGTGAGGTACCTTTTTCATTGGGACACCTGTGGGAACGCGGGACGGTAGGACATGTGTTGTTGGGGGCATGTTTCGATGGGTGAGCCAAGCGGAATGTGCGGAAAATGCGTTTATTTTCCCACATTTCGGAATTGCAGGGGTGTCTGGGTAAAAAATTCTGGAGCGATTTGGGCATATCATACCTCTGCGGAGTCCCACGGGTGTCCTCTTTTCAGAAATGCATGGGGTTCCCTGTTTTCCCCGGTGGCTTGGACACCCGAGGCCCATATCTGTATGGTGTGCCGGTCGGCAGAGCATCTCAAATTCCGGTCTGAAAACTGACTTGGGGTTACTTGTGTTTGAGGCTTTCCCCTTGGCAGCCAGGTAGGTGCACCCACACATGTGAGGTACTGTTTTCTTCGGGACACCTGTGGGAACACGGGACAGTAGGCCATGTGGTGTCGGGGGCGTGTTACGATAGGTCAGCCGAGCAAAATGTGCGAAAAATGCATTTTTTTCCCACATTTCAGACTTTGCGGGGGTGTCTGGGTAATACATTCTGGAGCGATTTGGGCATATCATACCTCTGCATATTCCCATGGGTGTCCTCTTTTTGGAAATGCATGTGGTTCCCTGTTTTCCCCGGTGGCTTGGATACCCAAGGCCCATATCTGTATGTTGTGCCGGTCGGCAGAGCGTCTCAAATTCCAGTCTGAAAACAGACTTAGGGTTACTTGTGTTTTAGGCTTTCCCCTTGGCGGCCAGGTTGGTGCACCTACACATGTGAGGTACCTTTATCATTGGGACACCTGTGGGAACGCGGGACGGTAGGACATGTGTTGTTGGGGGCATGTTTCGATGGGTGAGCGAAGCGGAATGTGCAGAAAATGCGTTTATTTTCCCACATTTCGGAATTGCAGGGGTGTCTGGGTAAAATATTCTGGAGCGATTTGGGCATATCATACCTCTGCGGAGTCCCACGGGTGTCCTCTTTTCAGAAATGCATGGGGTTCCCTGTTTTCCCCGGTGACTTGGACATCCGAGGCCCATATCTTTATGTTGTGCCAGTCGGCAGAGCGTCTCAAATTCCGGTCTGAAAACAGACTTATGGTTACTTGTGTTTTAGGCTTTCCCCTTGGTGGCCAGATAGGTGCACCCACACATGTGAGGTACCGTTTTCATCGGGACACCTGTGGGAAAGTGGGACCGTAGGCCATGTGTTGTTGTTGGCGTGTTTCGATGGGTGAGCCGAGCGAAATGTGCGGAAAATGCATTTTTTTAACCACATTTTGGACTTTGCAGGGGTGTCTGGATAATAAATTCTGGGGCGATTTGGGCATATCATACCTCTGCGGATTCCCACGGGTGTCCTCTTTTCGGAAATGCAAGGTGCATGGGGTTCCCTGTTTTTCCCGGTGGCTTGGACACCCGAGGCCCATATCTGTATGTTGTGCCGGTCAGCAGAGTGTCTCAAATTGCGGTCTGAAAACAGACTTAGGGTTGCTAGTGTTTTAGACTTTCCTCTTGGCAGCCAGGTAGGTGCACCCACACATGGGAGGTACCGTTTTCATCGGGATACCTATGGGAACGCGGGACGTTAGGCCATGTGTTGTTTGGGGCGTGTTTCGATGGGTGAGCCGAGCGAAATGTGCGCAAAATATGTTTTTTTCCCCACATTTCGGACTTTGCGGGGGTGTCTGGGTAAAAAATTCTGGGGCGATTTGGGCACATCATACCTCTGTGGATTCCCACGGGTGTCTTCTTTTCAGAAATGCATGGGGATCCCTGTTTTCCCCGGTGGCTTGGACACCCGAGTCTCATATTTGTATGTTGTGCCGGTCGGCAGAGCGTCTCAAATTCCGGTCTGAAAACAAACTTGGGGTTACTTGTGTTTTAGGCTTTCCCCTTGGCGGCCAGGTAAGTACACCCACACATGTGAGGTACAGTTTTCATCGGGACACCTGTGGGAATGCGGGACAGTAGGCCGTGTGTTGTTGGGGGCGTATTTTGATGGGTGAGCCGAGCGGAATGGGCGGAAAATGCGTTTTTTTACCCACATTTCGGACTTGGCAGGGGTGTCTGGGTAATAAATTCTGGAGCGATTTGGGCATATCATACCTCTATGGATTCCCACGGGTGTCGTCTTTTCGGAAATGCATGGGGTTCCCTGTTTTTCTCGGTTGCTTGGATACCCGAGGCCCATATCTGTATGTTGTGCCGGTCGGCAGAGTGTCTCAAATTCCGGTCTGAAAACAGACTTGGGGTTACTTGTGTTTTAGGCTTTCCCCTTGGCGGCCAGGTAGGTGCACCGACACATGTGAGGTACTGTTTTCATCGGGAGACCTGTTGGAACGCGGGACGGTAGGCCATGTGTTGTTGGGGGCGTGCTTCGATTGGGTGAGAAGAGCAAAATATGCGGAAAATGCGTTTCTTTTCCCACATTTCGGACTTGGCAGGGGTGTCTGTGTAATAAATTCTGGAGCGATTTGGGCATATCATACCTCTGCGGATTCCCACGGGTGTCCTCTTTTCGGAAATGCATGGGGTTGCCTTTTTTCCCTGGTGGCTTGGACAATGAGGCCCATATCTGTATGGTGTGCCCTTCGGCAGAGCTTCTCAAATTCAGGTCTGAAAACAGACTTGGGTTACTGGTGTTTTAGGCTTTCCCCTTGGCGGCCAGTTTGGTGCACCCACACATGTGAGGTACCGTTTTCATTGGGACACCTGTGGAAACGCGGGACGGTAGGCCATGTGTTGTTGGCGGTGTGTTTCGATGGGTGAGCCAAGCGAAATGTGCAGAAAATGTTTTTATTTTCCCACATTTCGGAATTTGCAGGGGTGTCTGGGTAATACATTTTGGAGCGATTTGGGCATATCATACCTCTGCGGATTCCCACGGGTGTCCTCTTTTCAAAAATGCATGGGGTTCCCTGTTTTCCCCAGTGGCTTGGACACCCGAGGCCCATATCTGTATGTTGTGCCAGTCGGCAGAGCGTCTCAAATTCCGGTCTGAAAACAGACTTGGGTTACTTGTGTTTTAGGCTTTCCCCTTGGCTGCCAGGTTGGTGCACCCACACATGTGAGGTACCGTTTTCATCGGGACACCTGTGGGAATGCGGGACAGTAGGCTGTGTGTTGTTGGGGGCGTGTTTCGATGGGTGAGCCGAGCGGAATGGGCGGAAAATGTGTTTTTTTCCCACATTTCGGAATTTGCAGTGGTGTCTGTGTAATAAATTCTGGAGCGATTTGGGCATATCATACCTCTGCGGAGTCCCACGGGTGTCCTCTTTTCAGAAATACATGGGGTTCCCTGTTTTCCCTGGTGGCTTGGACAATGAGGCCCATATCTGTATGGTGTGCCCGTCGACAGAGCTTCTCAAATTCAGGTCTGAAAACAGACTTGGGTTACTTGTGTTTTAGGCTTTCCCCTTGGCGGCCAGGTTGGTGCACCCACACATGTGAGGTACCGTTTTCATTGGGACACCTGTGGAAACGCGGGACGGTAGGCCATGTGTTTTTGGCGGTGTGTTTCGATGGGTGAGCCAAGCGAAATGTGCAGAAAATGTTTTTATTTTCCCACATTTCGGAATTTGCAGGGGTGTCTGGGTAATACATTTTGGAGCGATTTGGGCATATCATACCTCTGCGGATTCCCACGGGTGTCCTCTTTTCAAAAATGCATGGGGTTCCCTGTTTTCCCCGGTGGCTTGGACACCCGAGGCCCATATCTGTATGTTGTGCCAGTCGGCAGAGAGTCTCAAATTCCGGTCTGAAAACAGACTTGGGTTAACTTGTGTTTTAGGCTTTCCCCTTGGCGGCCAGGTTGGTGCACCCACACATGTGAGGTACCTTTTTCATTGGGACACCTGTGGGAACGCGGGACGGTAGGACATGTGTTGTTGGGGGCATGTTTCGATGGGTGAGCCAAGCGGAATGTGCGGAAAATGCGTTTATTTTCCCACATTTCGGAATTGCAGGGGTGTCTGGGTAAAAAATTCTGGAGCGATTTGGGCATATCATACCTCTGCGGAGTCCCACGGGTGTCCTCTTTTCAGAAATGCATGGGGTTCCCTGTTTTCCCCGGTGGCTTGGACACCCGAGGCCCATATCTGTATGGTGTGCCGGTCGGCAGAGCATCTCAAATTCCGGTCTGAAAACTGACTTGGGGTTACTTGTGTTTGAGGCTTTCCCCTTGGCAGCCAGGTAGGTGCACCCACACATGTGAGGTACTGTTTTCTTCGGGACACCTGTGGGAACACGGGACAGTAGGCCATGTGGTGTCGGGGGCGTGTTACGATAGGTCAGCCGAGCAAAATGTGCGAAAAATGCATTTTTTTCCCACATTTCGGACTTTGCGGGGGTGTCTGGGTAATACATTCTGGAGCGATTTGGGCATATCATACCTCTGCACATTCCCATGGGTGTCCTCTTTTTGGAAATGCATGTGGTTCCCTGTTTTCCCCGGTGGCTTGGATACCCAAGGCCCATATCTGTATGTTGTGCCGGTCGGCAGAGCGTCTCAAATTCCAGTCTGAAAACAGACTTAGGGTTACTTGTGTTTTAGGCTTTCCCCTTGGCGGCCAGGTTGGTGCACCTACACATGTGAGGTACCTTTATCATTGGGACACCTGTGGGAACGCGGGACGGTAGGACATGTGTTGTTGGGGGCATGTTTCGATGGGTGAGCGAAGCGGAATGTGCAGAAAATGCGTTTATTTTCCCACATTTCGGAATTGCAGGGGTGTCTGGGTAAAATATTCTGGAGTGATTTGGGCATATCATACCTCTGCGGAATCCCACGGGTGTCCTCTTTTCAGAAATGCATGGGGTTCCCTGTTTTCCCCGGTGACTTGGACACCCGAGGCCCATATCTGTCTGGTGTGCCGGTCGGCAGAGCGTCTCAAATTCCAGTCTGAAAACAGACTTGGGGTTACTTGTGTTTTAGGCTTTCCCCTTGGCGGCCAGGTAGGTGCACCCACACATGTGAGGTACTGTTTTCTACGAGACACCTGTGGGAATGCGGGACGGTAGCCCATGTGTTGTTGGGGGCGTGTTACGATGGGTCAGCCGAGCAAAATGTGCGAAAAATGCATTTTTTTCCCACATTTCGGACTTTGCGGGGGTGTCTGAGTAATACATTCTGGGGCGATTTCAGCATATCATACCTCTGCGGATTCCCACGGGTGTCCTCTTTTTCGGAAATGCATGGGGTTCCCTGTTTTCCCTGGTGGCTTGGACACCCGAGGCCCATATCTGTATGTTGTGCTGGTCGGCAGAGCGTCTCAAATTCCGGTCTGAAAACAGACTTGGGGTTACTTGTGTTATAGGCTTTGCCCTTGGTGGCCAGGTAGGTGCACCCACACATGTGCGGTACTATTTTCATCAGGACACCGGTGGGAACGTGGGACGGTAGGCCATGTGTTGTTGGGGGCGTGTTTCGATGGGTGAGCCAAGCGGGATGTCCGGAAAATGCGTTTATTTTCCCACATTTCGAATTGCAGGGGTGTCTGGGTAATACATTCTGGGCGGATTTGGGCACATCATACCTCTGCGGATTCCCACGGGTGTCTTTTTTTCAGAAGTGCATGGGGATCCCTGTTTTCCCCGGTGGCTTGGACACCCGAGTCCCATATCTGTATGTTGTGCCGGTCGGCAGAGCGTCTCAAATTCTGGTCTGAAAACAGACTTGGGTTACTTGTGTTTTAGGCTTTCCCCTTGGCGGCCAGGTTGGTGCACCCACACATGTGAGGTACCTTTTTCATTGGGACACCTATGGGAACGCGGGACAGTAGGACATGTGTTGTTGGGGGCGTGTTTCGATGGGTGAGCCAAGCGGAATGTGCGGAAAATGCGTTTATTTTCCCACATTTCGGAATTGCAGGGGTGTCTGGGTAAAAAATTCTGGAGCGATTTGGGCATATCATACCTCTGCGGAGTCCCAAGGGTGTCCTCTTTTCAGAAATGCACGGGGTTCCCTGTTTTCCCCGGTGGCTTGGACACCCGAGGCCCATATCTGTATGGTGTGCCGGTCGGCAGAGCGTCTCAAATTCCTTTCTGAAAACAGACTTGGGGTTACTTGTGTTTTAGGCTTTCCCCTTGGCGGTCAGGTAGGTGCACCCACACATGTGAGGTACTGTTTTCTTCGGGACACCTGTGGGAACGCGTGACGGTAGCCCATGTGTTGTTGGGGGCGTGTTACGATGTGTCAGCCGAGCAAAATGGGCGAAAAATGCATTTTTTTCCCACATTTCGGACTTTGTGGGGGTGTCTGGGTAATACATTCTGGGGCGATTTCGGCACATCATACCTCTGCGGATTCCCACGGGTGTCCTCTTTGCGGAAATGCATGGGGTTCCCTGTTTTCCCTGGTGGCTTGGACACCGAAGGCCCATATCTGTATGTTGTGCCGGTCGGCAGAGCGTCTCAAATTCCGGTCTGAAAACAGACTTGGGGTTACTTGTGTTATAGGCTTTGCCCTTGGTGGCCAGGTAGGTGCACCCATACATGTGAGGTACTGTTTTCATCAGGACACCGGTGGGAACGTGGGACGGTAGGCCATGTGTTGTTGGGGGCGTGTTTTTTTTGGGTGAGCCAAACGGAATGTGCGGAAAATGCATTTATTTTCCCACATTTCGGAATTGCAGGGGTGTCTGGGTAATAAATTCTGGGGCGATTTGGGCACATCATAGCTCTGCGGATTCCCACGGGTGTCCTCTTTTCAGAAATGCATGGGGTTCCCTGTTTTCCACGGTGACTTGGACACCCGAGGCCCATATCTGTCTGGTGTGCCGGTCGGCAGAGCGTCTCAAATTCCAGTCTGAAAACAGACTTGGGGTTACTTGTGTTTTAGGCTTGCCCCTTGGCGGCCAGGTAGGTGCACCCACACATGTGAGGTACTGTTTTCTACGAGACACCTGTGGGAATGCGGGACGGTAGCCCATGTGTTGTTGGGGGCGTGTTACGATGGGTCAGCCGAGCAAAATGTGCGAAAAATGCATTTTTTTCCCACATTTCGGACTTTGCGGGGGTGTCTGAGTAATACATTCTGGGGCGATTTCAGCATATCATACCTCTGCGGATTCCCACGGGTGTCCTCTTTTTCGGAAATGCATGGGGTTCCCTGTTTTCCCTGGTGGCTTGGACACCCGAGGCCCATATCTGTATGTTGTGCTGGTCGGCAGAGCGTCTCAAATTCCGGTCTGAAAACAGACTTGGGGTTACTTGTGTTATAGGCTTTGCCCTTGGTGGCCAGGTAGGTGCACCCACACATGTGAGGTACTGTTTTCATCAGGACACCGGTGGGAACGTGGGACGGTAGGCCATGTGTTGTTGGGGGCGTGTTTCGATGGGTGAGCCAAGCGGAATGTCCGGAAAATGCGTTTATTTTCCCACATTTCGGAATTGCAGGGGTGTCTGGGTAAAAAATTCTGGAGCGATTTGGGCATATCATACCTCTGCGGAGTCCCAAGGGTGTCCTCTTTTCAGAAATGCACGGGGTTCCCTGTTTTCCCCGGTGGCTTGGACACCCGAGGCCCATATCTGTATGGTGTGCCGGTCGGCAGAGCGTCTCAAATTCCTTTCTGAAAACAGACTTGGGGTTACTTGTGTTTTAGGCTTTCCCCTTGGCGGTCAGGTAGGTGCACCCACACATGTGAGGTACTGTTTTCTTCGGGACACCTGTGGGAACGCGGGACGGTAGCCCATGTGTTGTTGGGGGCGTGTTACGATGTGTCAGCCGAGCAAAATGGGCGAAAAATGCATTTTTTTCCCACATTTCGGACTTTGTGGGGGTGTCTGGGTAATACATTCTGGGGCGATTTTGGCACATCATACCTCTGCGGATTCCCACGGGTGTCCTCTTTGCGGAAATGCATGGGGTTCCCTGTTTTCCCTGGTGGCTTGGACACCGAAGGCCCATATCTGTATGTTGTGCCGGTCGGCAGAGCGTCTCAAATTCCGGTCTGAAAACAGACTTGGGGTTACTTGTGTTATAGGCTTTGCCCTTGGTGGCCAGGTAGGTGCACCCATACATGTGAGGTACTGTTTTCATCAGGACACCGGTGGGAACGTGGGACGGTAGGCCATGTGTTGTTGGGGGCGTTTTTTTTTTGGGTGAGCCAAACGGAATGTGCGGAAAATGCATTTATTTTCCCACATTTCGGAATTGCAGGGGTGTCTGGGTAATAAATTCTGGGGCGATTTGGGCACATCATAGCTCTGCGGATTCCCACGGGTGTCTTCTTTTCAGAAATGCATGGGGATCCCTGTTTTCCCCGGTGGCTTGGACACCTGAGTCCCATATCTGTATGTTGTGCCGGTCGGCAGAGCGTCTCAAATTCCGGTCTGAAAACAAACTTGGGGTTACTTGTGTTTTAGGCTTTCCCCTTGGCGGCCAGGTAGGTACACACACACATGTGAGGTACAGTTTTCATCGGGACACCTGTGGGAACGCGGGACGGTAGGCCATGTGTTGTTGGGGGCGTGTTTCAATGGGTGAGAAGAGAAAAATGTGCAGAAAATGCATTTCTTTTCCCACATTTCGGAATTTGCGGGGGTGTCTGTGTAATAAATTCTGGAGCGATTTGGGCATATCCTACCTCTACAGATTCCCATGGGTGTCCTCTTTTTGGAAATGCATGGGGTTCCCTGTTTTACTCGGTGGCTTGGACACCCGAGGGCCATATCTGTATGTTGTGCCGTTCGGCAGAGTGTCTCAAATTCCGGTCTGAAAACAGACTTGGGGTTACTTGTGTTTTAGGCTTTTCCCTTGGCGGCCAGGTAGGTGCACCGACACATGTGAGGTACCGTTTTCATTGGGAGACCTGTGGGAACGCGGGACGGTAGGCCATGTGTTGTTGGGGGCGTGTTTCAATGGGTGAGAAGAGAAAAATGTGCAGAAAATGCATTTCTTTTCCCACATTTCGGAATTTGCGGGGGTGTCTGTGTAATAAATTCTGGAGCGATTTGGGCATATCATACCTCTGCGGATTCCCACGGGTATCCTCTTTTCAGAAATGTATAGGGTTCCATGTTTTCCCCGGTGGCTTGGACACCCGAGGCCCATATCTGTATGTTGTGCCGGTCGGCAGAGCGTCTCAAATTCCAGTCTGAAAACAGACTTGGGGTTACTTTTGTTTTAGGCTTTCCCCTCGGCGGCCAGGTAGGTGCACCCACACATGTGAGGTACTGTTTTCATCGGGACAGCTGTGGGAACGCGGGACGGTAGCCCATGTGGTGTTGGGGTCGTGTTACGATAGGTCAGCCGAGCAAAATGTGCGAAAAATGCATTTTTTTCCCACATTTCGGACTTTTCGGGGGTGTCTGGGTAATAAATTCTGGAGCGATTTGGGCTTATCATACCTCTGCATATTCCCACGGGTGTCCTCTTTTCAGAAATGCATGGGGTTCCCTGTTTTCCCCCGGTGGCTTGGACACCCGAGGCCCATATCTGTATGTTGTGCCGGTCGGCAGAGTGTCTCAAATTCCGGTCTGAAAACAGACTTGGGTTACTTGTGTTTTAGGCTTTCCCCTTGGCGGCCAGGTTGGTGCACCCACACATGTGAGGTACCATTTTCATTGGGACACCTGTGGGAACGCGGGACGGTAGGACATGTGTTGTTGGGGGCATGTTTCGATGGGTGAGCCAAGCGGAATGTGCGGAAAATGCGTTTATTTTCCCATATTTCGGAATTGCAGGGGTGTCTGGGTAAAAAATTCTGGAGCGATTTGGGCATATCATACCTCTGTGGAGTCCCACGGGTGTCCTCTTTTCAGAAATGCATGGGGTTCCCTGTTTTCCCCGGTGGCTTGGACACCCGAGGCCCATATCTGTATGGTGTGCCGGTCGGCAGAGCGTCTCAAATTCCGGTCTGAAAACAGACTTGGGGTTACTTGTGTTTTAGGCTTTCCCCTTGAAGGCCAGTTAGGTGCACCCACACATGTGAGGTACTGTTTTCTTTGGGACCCCTGTGGGAACGCGGGACGGTAGCCCATTTGTTGTTGGGGGCGTGTTACGATGGGTCAGCCGAGCAAAATGTGCGAAAAATGCATTTTTTTCCCACATTTCGGACTTTGCGGGGGTGTCAGGGTAATACATTCTGCGGCACTTTCGGCATATCATACCTCTGCGGATTCCAACGGGTGTCCTCTTTTCAGAAATGCATGGGGTTGCCTGTTTTCCCTGGTGGCTTGGACAATGAGGCCCATATGTGTATGTTGTGCCGGTCGGCAGAGCTTCTCAAATTCCGGTCTGAAAACAGACTTGGGTTACTTGTGTTTTAGGCTTTCCCCTTGGCAGCCAGGTTGGTGCACCCACACATGTGAGGTACCATTTTCATTGGGACACCTGTGGAAACGTGGGACGGTAGGCCATGTGTTGTTGGGGGTGTGTTTCGATGGCTGAGCCAAGCGAAATGTGCAGAAAATGCATTTATTTTCCCACATTTCGGAATTTGCAGGGGTGTCTGGGTAATACATTTTGGAGCGATTTGGGCATATCATACCTCTGCATATTCCCATGGGTGTCCTCTTTTCAGAAATGTATAGGGTTCCCTGTTTTCCCCGGTGGCTTGGACACCCGAGGCCCATATCTGTATGTTGTGCCGGTCGGCAGAGCGTCTCAAATTCCGGTCTGAAAACAGACTTGGGGTTACTTGTGTTTTAGGCTTTCCCCTCGGCGGCCAGGTAGTTGCACCCACACATCTGAGGTACTGTTTTCATCGGGACAGCTGTGGGAACGCGGGACGGTAGCCCATGTGGTGTCGGAGGCGTGTTACGATAGGTCAGCCGAGCAAAATGTGCGAAAAATGCATTTTTTTCCCACATTTCGGACTTTGCTGGGTGTCTGGGTAATACATTCTGGAGAGATTTGGGCATATCATACCTCTGCATATTCCCACGGGTGTCCTCTTTTCAGAAATGCATGGGGTTCCCTGTTTTCCCCCGGTGGCTTGGACACCCGAGGCCCATATCTGTATGTTGTGCCGGTCGGCAGAGTGTCTCAAATTCCGGTCTGAAAACAGACTTGGGTTACTTGTGTTTTAGGCTTTCCCCTTGGCGGCCAGGTTGGTGCACCCACATATGTGAAGTACCATTTTCATTGGGACACCTGTGGGAATGCGGGACGGTAGGACATGTGTTGTTGGGGGCATGTTTCGATGGCTGAGCCAAGCGGAATGTGCGGAAAATGCGTTTATTTTCCCACATTTCGGAATTGCAGGGGTGTCTGGGTAAAAAATTCTGGAGCGATTTGGGCATATCATACCTCTGCGGAGTCCCACGGGTGTCCTCTTTTCAGAAATGCATGGGGTTCCCTGTTTTTCCCGGTGGCTTGGACACCCGAGGCCCATATCTGTATGGTGTGCCGGTCGGCAGAGCGTCTCAAATTCCGGTCTGAAAACAGACTTGGGGTTACTTGTGTTTTAGGCTTTCCCCTTGGTGGCCAGGTAGGTGCACCCACACATGTGAGGTACTGTTTTCTTCGGGACACCTGTGGGAACGCGGGACGGTAGCCCATGTGTTGTTGGGGGCGTGTTACGATGGTTCAGCCGAGCAAAATGTGCCAAAAATGCATTTTTTTCCCACATTTCGGACTTTGCGGGGGTGTCTGGGTAATACATTCTGCGGCGTTTTCGCATATCATACCTCTGCGGATTCCCACGGGTGTCCTATTTTCGGAAATGCATGGGGTACCCTGTTTTCCCTGGTGGCTTGGACACCCGAGGCCCATATCTGTATGTTGTGCCGGTCGGAAGAGTGTCTCAAATTCCGGTCTGAAAACAGACTTGGGGTTACTTGTGTTATAGGCTTTGCCCTTGGTGGTCAGGTAGGTGCACCCACACATGTGAGGTACCTTTTTCAATGGGACACCTGTGGGAACGCGGGACGGTAGGACATGTGTTGCTGGGGGCATGTTTCGATGGGTGAGCCAAGCGGAATGTGCGAAAAATGCGTTTATTTTCCCACATTTCGGAATTGCAGGGGTGTCTGGGTAAAAAATTCTGGAGCGATTTGGGCATATCATACCTCTGCGGAGTCCCACGGGTGTCCTCTTTTCAGAAATGCATGGGGTTCCCTGTTTTCCCCAGTGGCTTGGACACCCGAGGCCCATATCTGTATGGTGTGCCGGTCGGCAGAGCGTCTCAAATTCCGGTCTGCAAAGAGACTTTGGATTACTTTTGTTTTAGGCTTTCCCCTTGGTGGCCAGGTAGGTGCACCCACACATGTGAGGTACCGTTTTCATCGGGACACCTGTGGGAACGCGGGACGGTAATCCATGTGTTGTTGGGGGCGTGTTTCGATGGGTGAGCCGAGCGAAATGTGCGCAAAATATGTTTTTTTCCCCACAATTCGGATTTTGCGGGGGTGTCTGGGTAATAAATTCCTGGGGCGATTTGGGCACATCATACCTCTGTGGATCCCCACGGGTGTCTTCTTTTCGGAAATGCATAGGGATCCCTGTTTTCCCCGGTGGCTTGGACACCCGAGGCCCATATCTGTATGTTGTGCCGGACGGCAGAGCGTCTCAAATTCCGGTCTGAAAACAGACTTGGGGTTGCTTGTGTTTTAGGCTTTCCACTTGGCAGCCAGGTAGGTGCACCCACACATGTGAGGTACAGTTTTTATCGGGATAGCTGTGGGAACCCGGGATGGTAGGCCATGTGTTGCCATTGCTTTTCTCAAAATTCATAGATGCCACTGCCGTATCAAGCCAACCATTTCCAACACATACCTTTTTTTCGGTCATTTTCCCGCTTTTCCCCTAATCTATTTCAGTTTCCCCTACCTAGTTGTTGCCTGATCTACGCAAATCACCCCTTCCGAAACTTGGAATTTTGTCTACTTTTCAGAAATACTTGCCTTTCTGTTCTCCAATTCGGCTTTCCTACCCTTTTTTTCCATTCTGTCCATGCATGTCCAATAGGCAAAAATGGCCAAAATCGCCTACCTCTCACAAAACAGTTGATAACCACATCAAAATAATTTCTTGAAAGCCAGGAAATTGGGGAATTCAGCACAGCAAACCATTCGTTCCTAGCTCTTACAAGGAAAAAAACACAGGCTTCTTTGTACATTATTTTATTGGCATTTTTTGAAAAAAAACGACATTATTGCCCTTTTTGCTTATTTTCTCTCACCCCCCCTACAGCAACCTAGGATTCCTGGGTGGTGTTACGACCGCCTACATGTGGGAAAAAAAGGAGCCACATTTGGCCGAGATACCTCATGTAACAAAAAAGTTACAAGCCATTGAATGGCCACATATCGAAATCACCAAAAAAGGCCCTGGCACTGGGGAGTAATACCCATGGCACTTACGGGATTTGTCATAATCGATTGTCACCTGGTATGTGCCAGGCCTGTGTGCACTCTGCAGGGGTGGGAGTTTAGGTGCAAAATGTGGCCACAAGCTGGGTCCGGACTGCACTTTCCCCTCCCATGAGCAGCGCATGTGCATGTGATTGGGGATGTGGGGGCACCACCATGTTCACAGGTACGCCCCGCCGTATTGCAACATTATGCAGGACCCATGCTGCCACAATGATCCTGAACACTACTGGGGGTGCATATAGTAGCTGGCCGCCAGAGCGGTCAAGGAAGCAGAAGCGTGACTTGAGCACTCCGAATGTGCACTCCAGTATGGCCCTGGTTGCAATATGGGCTGTGTTGTATCTAACCTGGGGTGGTGTGGTGGGGTCCGTATTGGCATCATCATGTGGGTGCTCACAGGTTAGGCACTGACCCCTGGGGAGGTGATGATGGTTGTCATTAGTTAGGTTTGTGTATTTGTCTGTGTGTGACATGCATGAATGTGCACAGACATTTCTACTCACCAGAGAGCCATGTGTTGCCATGCTTCCCAGCTTTCAGGTCCCGGCTCAGGGCAGACATTCTGTATATGAAACTGTCATGGGTAGACCCAGGATAGTTTGCATAGACAGAGGTGATGATTCCATGGGCATCGCATGCAACCTGTACGTTCATGGAATGCCAGTGCTTGCGGTTGTGGTAGATGTTCTCAGTGGCCCTAGGTCGATGTAGGGCCACATGTGTGCAACCTATGGCACTGAGCACTTTGGGGAATTGTGCCACCCTGTAAAAGCCCTGGACCACGGCCTGCCTTTCTGAGGGTGTTCTGGGCATGTATATGTGCCTGCGGACTGAGGGGCGCGTAGTCATGATTGCCAACACCTGGTGTAGGCAGCATAACTGCATGGCAGTGGGACACCTCCAACTATGGCAGTTGTCCTCTGAAATGACCCAGTGGCCAAAAAATGCAGCACATTGAGAACCTTTTCCAAGGGGCTCAGTGCTTGGGAGCACAAGGTGGGTGATGTGAGGTCATCCTTCCACTCAGTGACCAGGTCTAGGACGATATGAGGTGGAAACCTATACCTGCCATAGACCTCGTCATCAGGCATCCCAAAAAGGCTGGTCCTGGGCAGAAAAATGCGGGCCTGGCTATTCTCCTCTTCCTGCGGTGTCCCACAATCACTGCTGCGAGAAATGGGACATTCATCGTAGCTGTATATACATGTTTGTTGTTTGCACGCACTTTTATACTGCATGGGGCCGCTTGCGCCTGCCTTCGTGTGGTGGACGTGTTTACGCCTGTGTGTGTCTTTTGGTGTGCGTGGGTTTCCCCTATTCGGTTCCATGAATACGTGTTGTTCACGCGCGTGTGGTCTTCCATGTATTTCCCAGCAGTACTTTCCTAGTTATGCCCTCATTTTCACGTGTTGTTCCCCATTCTGCATGTTCCGCCCCCTTTTAGGTGTGTGCGCTATACGTAGTGCGCTTTCGCTGTGCACGTCACGCATGACATTCGGGATGTCGCAGTGACGTGTGCACCACACACGGTTTCGGTGCAGCTTCTAGGAAAAGCACGTGCACAGACTTCCATGAATCGCTTGCGTGCGATTCGCAAGCGTGCGCTGGATTTTTCTCGCTTGCGCCACCGATTTCAGCGCACAATTATTCCATGAATTGGCCCCTTAATTTGTAAACAAAATAACCATTCTTCTGCTTAAGAATTTGTTTATTCAATCTTGCACTATGTAGATTGTGTTTATATCAATGAAGTCTCAGCCTGTGTTTTTATTTGGTCAAATACCTCATACTGTCACTTCGGGTAACAATAGCAGTTTCCGTGATGCCAATAAGTATGTTATGTCGTATCTGCTTTCCTTGGCGTTTTTGTGATTCTTGGTCAATTGACATCCCTGGAAAAGCATTTGAGAAACGAATAAAAAATAAATAAAAAAGAACGTGTGCTTCTGGTGGGAATGTTAAAAAAAGCATTATATCCAACCAATCCCCAATTCCCATGCCTGTTTACACCCAACGTAGATGCAATGTGATAATGCTAGCATTGCAACCGTCATGTGCGTACATGGCATTTGGCATTACAATGAATCCCTACGCACAATGACTGCTTTTGACTGATGTGCAATTCAAGCGACATAGTAAATGTGGGTGGGGGACACAGGCAGTTTTCTTGTTCAGAGAAGGTGTAACAAGCATAGTGTATGTTCTGCTCTATGCCACCGCTCAATCCCAGAAACCCCATCAAAATAAACAGAATAACATTTTTTTAAGAAACAGGGCATGTGTTTCTGATTTAAAGTGAATTTGTAGTTTGCCTTTTAGCCCAGATGGAAAATGATCATGTTTTTTTACGGCTTTGTGGTAAAGAGGAAAATAGTAACTAGATCCATAGAAGCCATCAGTAATGCATGGTGGATGCTTATACCAGTTAAGCAAGGCATGCTATAAACTAATCATGCATTTGTTTTTCGTGAATGGCCACATTGGATGACTGTTCATCCTAGTTTTTATGAATGTATAGGATTCTTTGATCATGGGTACCATATGCATATCCCTCTGCCTGAAATCTCATTAGCACCTGGGGCAGAGGAGACCACCAATCTGGTTACTTAGATCACGGGCTGAGTCTCACGATACAAGCCTGCGTTCCATGCAACCTGATGACTGCTCCAGAGCCCTGACATCTACACCCCAACATCCACTTGCCTCATTTACTGTGCCCTTCCCTACCCACTCCCTTCCCCAACTTACCTTATTGTTTTGGCAGTGGCTCAACTGCCACCATTGAAATGGAAGACGGGCTCCTCATGGAGCTCCATTTTCCAGCTTGGTGGAGGCCATCTTAGTTAAGTATCCCATTCATTCATGCAAAATACATTGCTGGGTGCTAATAGCAATGGTAACCATCCGGCGAGCTGGATCTGGTAGTAATAGAACTGGGGACCATTGCCGGATCAGGTATCATTGCTTAATTAATTACCCATATTTGCAAGTGCTGAAGACAAATCACGGCTGTTGTGTCAGTTAACTTTGAAAAAACAAACATGTGCATGTTTTGAGTTTGTTCTTTCCAGTTTATGGACAGAATTTTGTATAGGAAATCTCCATTTTACCATTCCACATCTGATAGGATGCATGTGTAGAACATGTTAAACCCTGTGTTTTTTTTAATGGTTTGGTAAGTGAATGCCATGTTCTTTCTTTTTCCAGGGCATCCTGACAAAATGCTACAGCTTATTTAATGTATTTATGGGATGATGTATTCTCTACTGTGCGTTATAATGATATTGACAGTCACCCAGGAGTTCAGTGACCAAGTCGATTATTGAGGTGAAGGCAGAGTTCCTGTTTCATAACAAAGAATTCAGAGGTGAATTAAAATATACTGTTTCCATATCGTAGGAGGATTTTATTCTGTGTAATACATGGCCACAGCAAGTGTTACGCGTTTAATGCTTGCCATGTTGCATAATCTAATGTAACCAGTATTCCATGTGGCGATTCAAATAACCAATGTAAATCTGATTGGGTTTACAATACTACTAAGCAGCGTCTAATTTGTTGCAGAAGAACGTTTAAGCAGTTTAATAAAATACATCGAAAATATATTTCTTTTTGCGCTATAGAATTAGTAATACAATGCAGATTCGTGCTCACATGTATCAAACTCCAGGAATACAATGAATGTATTAACAATAATAGTTGCATGTTAGATGGCTTTAAAATGTCACATAACTCTATTTTACATGAAAAGTATATGAAAAGCTTGTCATGACTTTAATTAAGTGCTTTAATTAAGTGCTGCAGTGACAACTGCAATTCCGTTCTATGATAGCCCAAGCAGCAGCCATTGTGATCTAACAAATGAAGCATAATAACTGATTGCAGTGCAGTGGTGGTGTCATTTTCCTATTAAAGGTCAGTAGTGATTTCCCGACTAACTTGTAATAAGAACATCATATACAGACTTTAATATGGGTATTACAGACGTGCATGCATTATATGGTTCTTACACCATTAACATTAGCTCTTCATGTATCACGGGTATGTGCATATTCTCTCGGTTGTGGTGTTATATTTTCATGGAACGGGTCACATTTGCTTATTCATTTTCCATGGCATTCTGCACACTCAATGCTGTAGTCCTTCAACTAGAAGGATGCACGATTATTTTGTAATCATATCAGTTGTGTGTTGGCAGATTGCCCACTATTTCAGACATGAGATAGGACACTATGGCTGGTGATTGTTTGTTTTCTTTTCATTTGACCAGGCTTACAGTCCTAACAACATTGAGTTCTACTATCATCAAGTACAAAAACAAACAAGAAAAATATCTACATTGCGGCTCGAAATGGGTCGTTAATTCTAACTGTTTGTGATGTCACTAACAGTGCAGTTCCTCTGGTTTCAAATTAAATGATCCTAGCTTGATCTGGGGCACCATGTTTTCACTGTCTGAGACCATTGTGTTCAACTGCCAATAATCAACGTTGGAATTGGCTGGACATAACGGTGATTAGGCGGATGGACTATGATCGTTCGTTTTGGAGGGAATTCGCTTGTTCTTTTGGTTCGTTTAGCAAAGACTCCTTGGCTTGATGCCCTTCATGTGTGTCGGATTTTGTGGAATAGCTCATCATTTAAGAGGATGTGTGCTTGCCAAATGTACTTTTTCTGCTTGCTATTATTTTTTCAAGATGAAGTGAGTGTTTGGAGATGTTCCACATGGGAATCAAAGTGTTACCATTTTTTTGTGTTCTGGCCTTGCGTGGGTGGCCTTTTTCCCCCGAGATACAGCGGTCCCTTTCTTCAAATTCTTATGTCTCATGAAACAGGTCTTCATTAGACGTCTCAGCAGGGTCGGACTGGGAAAAGAAATAGGCCCTGTCATCCAAAAAAAGTGGCCCACCCCTCGCCTCAAAAAAGTGGCCCACCCCTAGCCTCACGACCCTTAACCTTTGATGACATCACCGGAAGTCATGTCATTTGACTCCACCCCAAGGTGACATCCCAGGAAGCAAAGAAACACAACCATTCACCACTTGATGAAACAGGAAGTGGCATCAAATAGCATTGTTTCCAAGTACACTAAATTACTGTGAATCCAAGCAGACGTCCAAGTCCTAATGATAATATGTTATTGTATAGCACTTACGCTTAAGCTATTTTTTATAGAACAAATATGCATACAATATCAACCAACCTGTGTTGGTACTCATTTATCGACCTAAGAAGGATAAAATACTTTTTTGAAGAAAATAAAAAGTGGAAAAAAGAAATATTTTTCTTTCTATTTTTTTCTTCCAAACCGGCCCAAGCATGGCCAGAAACCGACCCCCACTCACTGAGGGGCAAATCCGACCCTGCGTCTCAGTCCTCTGTTTTGGAGAAGGAAGGTCAACCTACTCATATCTTAGGATGTGGACTTTATGCTCAGTTTCTCACCTTTTATTTTTTGAAACTCAATTTCAAAATATTACACAATGCAAAGAAATATGCTTTGAAATCCACATCCTACAGCAGATGAATGGTTCTAATGATTACTGTGGGCCAAGCTTGTGGGAACCATCCTGCATTTTGTGAAGTTAATGCAATGGCTCACTTAAAATTGACTTAAGTGTGTAATATATATGAGGTACAATCGGTATTAAAACCAATCAAATACATTTGCTGGTTATGTTATATATGTTATGTTACATGGCCCGCGTTATAGTGCGTGCAGTTATGGTTACATTGCTAAACTCATAGGAAGAGCACTTTTTCGGCAGCTTACAACTTCACTCCCCCTAGCGTAATTCTCACCAAACCTTTCAAAAAAAGCATATGGCCGGCTCCGCATTTTTTGGTGAGGTTTCGTGCAGGGGGGAAGTTAGAGGGTGGTGACCAAATATTTATTTTCCATAGACTGAATGGGGAAAAACTTTGCGCACGGCTACAGCCCAAATGGATTGACGGATTTGCACCATTTATTTATGTATTTCTTTATTTGTATTCGGTTACAACATAACCTTTACAATAGAAATGTTACAAAAAGAAAAACTAATTTTAAAACACACAAATATTTTCCAAAACACAGAAAAGAAGAAGTATTAAAAGAAGAAAAAATCACCAAAATGCTAAAATACAAATCATTAAATAACAAATTCATCAGAATGTGTATCATCAAACGACAAATGTCAAATAACTCCCATAAAATTATACAAAACCTAAAAGTAAATCATTAACATTATTATTACAGAATTGAGAAAACCCATCCATCATAATAAAATTAGTTGTATGCAGCAATTTGATATTTGTTGTAATTAATAGTTTGCTGCATTCATGCAATGCAACATAGCAATATGTTACAGACTGACGTAAACACAAATTTCTAAGACAAACAGTTGTTTAAGACATAGAGAGTGACACAGCTACTGGTGCCACTTTGCAGTTCCAGTCCTTATAAATCAGATGCATCTGAGGAATCGTGCATTTAATAAGAACTATAAAAAAACAAGAACCAATTACTGATCATATTCCATCATTCTACGTACTGCTCTCAGGGTCCCCTCAATGAGGGGCCATCAACTGTTTCATCCTTTATCTCCAGTGCATGATAGTTAGCACACCAACCAAAGCTATCTGCAAGGAGGTCCTTTTGCCATGTAGCATTTGCCATCATAGACTATCCAGATTTACATAGTCCATGTTCGGTACCAATTTCCCAAAGCATTCTATTTGTTCTTTTCTAAGTGCAATACAATTAATTAGTAGATGTTCCAAAGTTTTGGTTATTACACCAATGGCACAGAACCTGTTTCACTCTTTCCCAAATGTCAGTGATCTCTCGTGTCAAAAGCACAATAATTCTAAAACGCATGAACTCCAGTCGCATACGCTTATTAGGAAACAGGGTCAAGTACAGCTGCAAGGTCCCCCTGCATTTACTTTGTGAAACCATCTTTTTGTATAATCGGGTTTCCAGGACTTCACTAACCCATAGTATTCCAGTCAATTCACTCATACATTCTTTTTACCTTAACCGGATTGAACATAAGGAGATTGAGAGATGCCCCAATCTTGTCCAGAAATTCCAAGGTTTCAGTTTTTAGATTTCTGAGATACCCCGAATTTGTTATATCACTACGATATCCATTTCCAGAAGGTCATATACGGAACCCTATGGAGCAGTAAGTTGTTTCCTAAATAGGGAAGCCCTTCGCCACTTCACAACAATGTTAAACTTAATTCATAGCGGATAGTGACAAAGGGTACGCACTTAGGTAAACAATTAAAAAGTGATCTTAACAAAGATGCTTCATACTTAGAGAGTTCTTCAATCGCCCATAGAGGAAATAACTCAAGGCCGTAACATAACTGCGATATTGTCTTAGTTTTATAATAATGGAGGGTTGGTAAAAAGGAGAATTTCCCATAGTTTACGTCAATGTTCTTCCGTTGCACCTTTAAAAGACTAACATTGCTTTCTAAATACTGCCTGTAGTGTGCTATACGTTTGCCCCCATAAATGGGCTAGCCTAAATAGCTAAAGTATGAACTAACCACTAATTTAACGTATTTTTGTGAATATATAATTTTGAGTTCAATCGTAGGATCACTGTTTTCTTGGCGTTTATCAAAAGACAGTTCACCAATGTATAGTATCTAAATGCACTCAAAAGTTTTTGCAGGCCTCGCAAAGTTTTGTCAAATAACATAAAGTCATCCGCGTAGGCAGTCCAACTGATTTTTACTCCCTCCACTATAGTAAAAGCAACAGCACTGGCTTCTATAACTGCACTAGCGTCAGAAACTTACAAATTGAAAAGCGTCGGCTCAATAACATAGCCTTGTCAAAGTCCATTAAGGGCATTAATGGGTATTGATAGGGTTCCAGAATTGTTTAAACGTACCTGCAGTTAAGAACCTTCAAGCAGATGGAACAGTATTGATAACAATGTACATGGCATGCCGAGTCCACTTAAGTTTTTCCAAAGCCGGCTTCTGTCCACCACATAAAATGACATTGTCAAATCAATTGAAGCAACATATATGGGGACACTCTGTGCCCTCCAGGCTTTTTCCTTTAAAACATTCATCAACAAACCTCCTGCATCATTCCCCACGTTCTTTCTAAATCCAAATTGGAACCTGGATAAAATATCATCAGTATCCGCCCATATTTGGATATGTTTCAGGATCAATACAGAAAATATATTGGAGTCTGCTTCAAGTAACGTGATCAGTACCAAATTTGCAGCAGGAGCGGAGGATGGGTCAGAAAACGTGCTTTTGTGTGTTTGGTGGGAATCCAATCAGTACTTTTGTTGCAAACCACTGAAATGTATGTCTCAAAAAATTAGAGATATCTGGGTCCGCTCTGCAAACCCATTTCCCTGTTCGCTCTGCGGACAGAAGTCTCATTGGCTTCTGGTATGGCGTGCTGTCAGAGGACTTTGGACGCAACTGGTGGTTGGCTGGAGGGAAGCGCAATCTGCATCAACATTTTTGGGAAACGCCGCCATGGTGTATCAGAGGATAGTGCACCGGCGGAAGGGTCTGGAAAATATACTGTATGCCATGTGTTGGCGGCATGAACGGAGGGAAGGGCGGGGGAGTGAGAAGTGGTTCATGGGACATATGTGAACATGTGAAAGAAGACGGAGTGACTGCAGTATTTGTGCGTATTGCGCCAATTTGCGTGTACCTAGATAGGCGACTATGTTGCATGTTGATTGGAGGCAGCTGTCGCAACGGCCCGATAGATTGTGCCGCAATCTGTTTGCTCCGACATCTTTCTGTGGTGAGTGGTGGCAGGTGAATTTCAGAAGGGGAGTGGTTTCCACAAGACATAGGTTGGGTGGGAGTGTGGTGAGCTGTGCTGTGCGGCTGTGCTGTGCGGATGGGTTGCGGTAGTTGGGCACATGATGGTATGCATGCGTACATGAAGTTGCAATGGGGCTGGTGAAGGATTAGACTATTGGGTGCATGGCCCAAGGCTGTAGGCCATAGGGCATGCACTCAAGAGCCTAGGCCTTCAGCACACCCACTGCAGCAATGCATGTCTGAGTCTGCATCTGGTAGAGGGTGGTGGTTCCATAGTATGGTGTGTGCAGATTAGTTGGAGTACGGCCAATGTTGTGAACAGTATGTGGGTAGGTTGGCAGTAACAAGGTTTGTTTGTTTGTTTGTTTATTTTAGTTGTATAGCGCTCCAGACCCAGGGGTATATGGGCGCTCAAGGATATGGTTACAGGCATAGGTGAATACATTGGAGCATTTGTGCAGCATTTATACAATTTACAAAAATACAGTTAATGCAGATAGCAAGCAGACAATATGATAGGTCGTTAAACATTTAAATAATAGGTACACAGAGATACGGGAGCTGTACAAGCTAGTATCAGTAGATACAGGGTGGTGGTGAGTGAGTGCTAGTGTGTGAGTGAGGTGTCCCGAAGGACTTGAAGTAGTATTGGTTATTTATTTAGTAGCCAGGTGATGACCTGGGTTCTGAAAGGTTGAAAGGTGGGGATGGATTTGATGTCCAGTGGAATAGTATTCCAGAGTTGGGCAGCTAGAACCGGGAAACTGGTTCTGCTGACTCTTTTAAGGGTGTATTTGGGCACCATCAGGTGTAGTGTGTTGGTAGATCTGGTGATTCTTGTAGCAGGTTTCAAGATGAATTTATTGGTTAGATAAGGCAGGGCAAGGTGATTAAGGGCTTTGTAGGTGAGGCAAATAGTTTTTAGATCAATTTTTTGTTGGATGGAAAGCCATTTACATGATATTCTAATAGCAGAGATATGTTCTCTCCTATGAATATTAAGAGCAGCTCGGAGTGCCTTGTTTTGGAGGACCTGCAATTATTTGATGACAGATTTGTTTGCGCCTGCATATAAGCCATTGCAGTAGTCCAGGTTAGACTGTATAAGTGTTCTGGCTAATGTGAGGCAACTGTTAGTGGATAGCAGAGGTCTACAGGCCCTAATCAGCTTACCTGTGTAAGCAGTGGCTGAGCTGGTCATGTTGATTTGTTTGGAGAGGTTAGTTTCGGTGTCTAGATAGAAACCAAGGGTTTTTACACTTTTCGCGATCGGAATAGTGTTTCCATCAATAATGAAGCTGGTATAGCTGGGGCTAAGCTTCAGGATGGTGTTAGGGGACCCGACAAGGAGCAGTTCAGTCTTGTCATCATTCAGGCAGAGGCCATGTGTGGCCATCCATGCCTGAATGATGGAGAAGACTTTGTTGATCCGGCTGGCGTCTGAGCTGTAGTTACCGGATAGAGTTAGGAATATCTGGGTGTCATCTGCATAGTTGGTGTAGGTGACACCCAGATGGTCCAGCTTGTCGAATAGAGGCTTTGTAAATATGTACATATTCACAGTACTTTGTGAATGGAAGTGGGTACGGCCATAGCATGTGAATGAAAGTGCACAGGGGTGCGGGAGACAGAGTTTTCTATGTACATTATGGTAACTGTTCCAATGTTTTGCTGCATAGCTTCCTTCGGTACACAGGTTGGGTAGGAGTGCTGGTGGCATTGGTCTGAATGTGGATTGTCATACTTGGTGACATGGTGACATGCATGTGGCATTACATTGTGGTGGGTGTGTTTAAGGCCTATACTATTGGGTGCATGGCCGAAGGCCGTAGGCCATACACTCAAGAGCCTAGGATTTGAGAACATCCACGGCAGTAATCCATTTGTGACTCTGCATCAGTTAGAGGGTGGTGACTTGTACGGAATGGTTATGGAGCACATTTCAGAAGCAATAGAGCAGCAGAAGTTAGCTGTCATGCGTACACGTTTGCTTTCGCAGGTGAAGTCACTGTTCGAACATGGTGAAGTTTTTCATGTGTGGTTGGAGATGGTGCAGTGAGAACAGTGAGAAGTCACGTAGTGTGGGCTCTGGGTGCAGTGTTTGCATACTGTCAGTATGGAAGAGGGTATGGCTGAAGTGCACTTTATATGTGTTTGAATACTGTGCTGTGTGCAGATTGCTTGGAGTAGGGGCAATGTTGCGAACAGTTTGTGGTTAGGTTGGCAGTGACACAATACTGTCTGAGTGGAAGTGGGTAAGATCATAGTATGTGAATGAAAGGGTGTACGGTTGCCGGAGACAGTGCAATGCTAATAGAATATGGTAACTGTTGCATTTATAGCTCCTTTAAGGTGCGAAGGTTGGGAAGGAGTGCTGGTGCATATGTACATAGTGGTAATTGGTGACCTGCTGACATGCATTGTTGCATTACGGTGTGGGCAATGTGTGCAAGGAGCACGCCCACTGCAGCAGTGCAGGTTTGATAGTGCATCAGGCGCAGGGTGATCTTTGGAGAATGGGTGTGAAACACATTGTAGACGTGGTACATCAGCACAAGTGGCTTGCGAAGCGTGCACTGTTCATTCCATGGTTGTGTTGATAGTTGCAACATGCTACAGTATTTGGTGTGTGGCAGGAGATGGTGCAGCGAGAAGTTGTGCAGTGTGGCCACAGGGTGCAGTGTTTATGTAATGTGAGTGTGGGAGAGGGTATGGTTGAAGTGCAGTTTATATGTGCTTGGTTAGTGTGCTGTGTGCATATTTATTGAAGTGTGCCCAATGTTGTGAAGCTGTTGTGCTTAGGTTGCCAGTGACACACTACTTTGTGAATGGCAGTGGGTAGGGGTGGTGCAGGCTGTGGTATGTTTGTGGATTCTGCTAATTGTGACACATTTTCGTGATTGGATGTTTAATGGTGTGGGGTATTGGGTAGAAGTGCCTGTACGTATATTACATTTGTGCATAATGTTAGCTGCCCACATGGTCTCATGCATGCATCCATTGTGTTGTGGTGGTTGTGGGAAAGGGCTGCACTGAAGTGTGCCTGGCCAAAGGTGTGCTGGGTGCGCCACAGGATCTTTGGAGATGCTGCAATTGTGCATGCGTTAGTAGAAGTTTCTGGTGGAGGGGCTTTGGAATCCAACGGAACATGCACTCAGAGTGTTGAACGGTAAATATGGAGTGGTGTACAGAAATTATAGTGTGCAATGCAGCGGTTTTGTATGTGATTACCGCATGTTTGTTTGATAATTTGCCAGCAACGAATGATGAAGTGCTGCAAAAATGCCAGTGCAAATGAAAGAAGTATGGTGTCTGTTTTACTGGGCCATGGCCATCACTGTAGATGGGAAAGCACACCTGGCACATCCTGCCATTATGAGCATGCTGGCCATGGAAATGGAATGGTGGGAAATGGCCAATTTGGTGTTTAGGGTGTGGTTGACAAGAAGGGGTTGTACCATATCTTCCCAATACTGTGTCGTGAGGTTGGTCAAGATGGAGAGACGCATTGTGCTTATCGTCAGTGATACCTTTGTGCGTCATCTGCACAGGTGTTGTGTGCAAAGAAGCGTTGCTTGTAATTTCGGGTTGAAAAGAGTGGACACCTTCTGATGCTGTCAGGGTGACTGCAGTTTTGGCAGGATGGTTTGCCTTTGTAGATATGTGGCCTCTGTGACGAACATTGACTTTGTCGTGGTACACTACGGAAGTCTACATTTGGGTTACATGTCATGTGGACATTTAATCCGTCACCTGAAGAGATTGCTGAATGCAGTGATGTAGATTTTTCCTACTGCCATGGTTGTTTTCTCATGCATAACACCAAGAGGAGTATGAGTCCATGCCAGTGCAATTTGTCCCGAGCCATAGGTTAGAAGGTGTGTTATACAGAAGCTTGTGTGCATGTTTGCAGACTGCTGGCATGTTCTCCACCCACTATGATATCATGAGGTCACAAAATATGCAGTAGTTCCATAGACATGGCATTTATTTGAGCGCCATTGGCAATGCCGTTTTCTTTTAAACTTTGCAGGAAGCATTGACCAAAATGTGGTAAAAATGTGAGGAGAGGCAAACAGAAATGCATATAAAGAGTAAAAACAAAAAAGTTGCTCTACGATGGAAGAACCAATCCCCTACCCAGCTTGATATTGCTTCCCTCTCATCCCCCCTCCCCTCAAGATCACGAAAAGGTAGTAGATTCTGCAGTACTTACAGGATTACACGTGCCACATCCTTGATGCGATTTGTGGATGCGTGTGTGCCTATTTACGTGTAACCCAATGAGGTAGTGCTGCAGAGAAGATAGTGCAAAGGGAAAAAGGACTGCTCCAGCTTTACAGGCGGGTGGTCCGCACAGTACTTTTGGAGGCGCACATGCCACAATCTGCCCTTCGCACCATGTTGCCCAATAGACATGCCACTTTGGGGATTATCCAATCAGGTAATGTGGGTGTGGTACACAGGAAGGCGGTGAAACTGTTGTACATTATACTCTGCATACTGAGTGTGGTTGACATGGTGAAACGCATTGTGTTGACTGTAGGTGATCCCTTTGTCATAGATCTGCACAACTATGCACTGAAAAGACACGTTGACAGCAATTTTGGTTTGGAAGAAGTGGGCGCATTGTGGAACGCTGTGTATGAGTGCAATTTCGCCGATGTGCATGCACTTTGCGAAGACCTGGACACTTTTGCAACAGTAGATGTTATCGTCATCCACTACGGCGGAATGCATTTGGGTTACGTGGCTTGTTTAGATTTGTTCTGTAGACTGAGGAGATTGCTAGATGTTGTGAAGACATTTTTTCCCACTGCCAAGGTGCTTTTCTCATCCATAATACCATGAAGAGTATGGGCCATTCCTCATGGATGTTGTTCCGAGCCAGAGGCAGGAAGGTGTCTTCTCAACAGAAGCATGTATACTTTTTTGTCTGTTCATGGAATGTTCTTCTGCAACAATGACCTAATTAGTTTTGGAAATGGCATTTTGTCACCCATTGGCAATGCAGTTTTGTTTGCCCGTCTACAGGATGCAGTGAAGAGTTTACTGTACTAATGTGAGCACAAGAAAACACAAAAAGAAATACAAACCGAACAAAAGGTGTTTCTCTAGAAGCATCTAAAACAAAACTAAGAAAACAAAAAGGCTCTTTTAAGAGCTGCCCCTTACCGCAACTTCCCCCTACCCTGGTTGCAAGTTATTCCCCCACACCCGCACGAAGAAAGAAATCCACATCCGGGTGCTCTTATTGATAGTTGTGGAAGAATTTTTGTAGTAAGTGTTGCGCACGGAAACTCTTCATAACACGATAAGAAACAGCTTTCTTCAGTGACACCCTTTCCACCCGATTCAACTACAGTGCTTTGCACAGTGCCACACCTCCTGCCGTGCCACGGTTCATTGGAAATTCCATTGTTCATCATTGAAAGGAGCTTTCTTTATTTCCGTGTTTTCCTTTCCAAGTTAATTTCCATTTATTTTGGCCTTCTAACACACGCCACAGAAGGAACGGCAGGAAAGGCCCAGTACGGAAGGGGCTGCACCTGCATGGATACCATAGGGGACATGCTGAGAGACAGAATTATTGCGTGGCCCTCACCTACATAGGCGCCAGTTATTGTCATGCTCCTGGCAGGACCCTTTGCACGGACTTACATGTACATTCCCTCATGGAATATACAATGCCCTTCGCCGGGTAAGGGTCTGTAGCACAGCTTATGGTCTGCAAGGATGTTTTGGTGCTATGCTGCCCTATAGGAGTGCCCCTGCTGTTGGCCGCAGCAGATGTGGAAAATGCTGCACAAAAAATTACCCTACTGCATTGTTGGAAGGGTGGCAGACTGCCCACTGGTCCCTTGTGCTTTTTTTCCAGTTGTCGTCACATGCACCACAAACAAGGCATGCTACACTATCAGCTGTAGGAGTAGCATTCTTGGAGATACATGAATTCTGGAATACAAGAATTTTTATAACAATGCACAACACAGCTTCATTACGTGGAGAAGAAAAAAAATTAGTGCGACCCATGCATATACAGTTCTTTCCTAACCACCACTGACATTGTTTGCGTTTTGCACATTCTGTTCTTTGCTTACTTGCATTTACATGCACTAGTGTGTGCGTGACCAAGCCACACCACCTTTGCCATTTTGCAGACTCACTACAAATTGTCCCACCTGCAGTTACATGTTTTCTTCAACTGTACGACCCACAGACGACCGCTTGACATTTTCTGTCACAGTGTTCAGTGCAGAGTTGGTGTGTCTGTTTCACAGGTCATGGAAAGGAAAGCAGCACCTCAAGCAAATGAATGCCACATTTAACATGCCCCATTACACTGCAGGTTGCTGTTCCTTGTTTACCAGTGGGCCTAATATAGGCAGGCGTGCTGCAGCCACACCTTTTTACGTTTGCAGAGCCACCCACGTAGTCAGCAGAAGATCTTGAAATGGGGTTGCATACCATATGAATCTGTAGGGCTGTCAACAGGGACGGTGTTACGAGCACACAGAGAATGCCCTCTGCATGGGTATAGCTGTTAAATGAAAACACATGCGCTCCCACAACAATTTAAATGTGCATTAGAAGATGCGGACATGCTCCCACTAATGGAGTGGTATGGATACTTGCAGTGTGATTGCATATACGCTGGCACATACATAGGCCAGGTGCAGTGTCCCTAGGAAAAATCCATATTCCTCATCTGCAGTCATCTCGGCCAGTACTGTGCGGCACAGATGCAGAATGCAATGCTAACAGAAAAAGAGAAACCACTCAAACACTCACCAACACTTACCATGTACATCTGTAACTGCTAAGATGCACCAACACTGTTAGGAAAAGGAAGGGGCAGCACAAATAGATACATACACTAGAGATTTTGGCATTTCCACATGTTCATCATGACGGCAGCCAGGGAATGAGTGACAAACCATTGTTAACGGGACGTTATGGTTCAGTTGCAGTGCCAAACAGCTATCATCTTCACAGAAAACACTATGCTACAGCTACATTATGGTTACTGTGCCCTACTAAAAAGTTATGAAATTCTCTAACGAAAAACATTGTTAAGGGGACATTATGGTTAAGTTGCGCTACTAAAATCATTTCCCCTTTCTTGAAACAACTAGCCTAAAGCAACATTATGTTTAAAGTGCCTTACTAAAAACCTATGAAATTCACAAACAAAAAATGTTGTTAAAGTGACGTTATGGTTAAGTTGCACTAGCAACAACCTCTGAAATTCAATGGAACAACATGGTTACAGGGACCTTATGGTTACAGGTAAAAAAAGCCCCGAAATTTGCCAGTTATGGTAAACTAAGCAACCATAACTCGCGCCACCAGTCTGGCTAAGACCCATGACATCAAAGATGCCATCACAAATCTCATTGATGACATCACTGATATGTTATATAAAGCACAGTGATAAAGGCACGCCCCTAAATGCTCACACCAGAAAAAATACAGCCTGCTACGAAAATGCACAAGAAACTCTTGCAAGGATAACAATGTATTTCTACAAAAATAGGTGCGTCATCAAAGAACTCTGCTGCTATGGATCGCTCTTGCAAAAAGAGTTCAAGCAGAAGCTTAAAAGGGGACACAGCATCATAGATTACATCATTGGTTGGCCTACTCCATAGAGGATGCTGGTCATTGGTCCCAGCCCAGTCTGTCCATTTTCCATCACGTGGGGTCTGCTGGGCTCATCGTCTCCAGGGAACCAAGTCCAAAGAAACAATTAGTTACATTTGCAAACAATGCTACTCTATCATTATACAATGCACCTGGCATGCTCAAAGACTGGCACATGGCTATTCTCGAGGTCACACTGGCCCACACATCCTTCACTCTTCCGATTGTGTCTCTCTGCTTCCAAGACTTCCACCCTCGTTTTTCAACTATGATGTATCTCTCCCTTTACCTTGCATTACAAATAATGTCATTATGAAATAAAGGTGGGACAACCATGCAATTAGATATCTTATGGTGGATTGTGTTATGGTTGGTGGTCTGAGTTCAACTGGTGTTTCAGAATTCAGGGATCTTGAGACTAGGGCAGTTGCAGGGGCTATAATTCGTGGTTTGCTGGGTGGGGGTCAGGCCTGCTTTGGCCTGGGTGTGATAACACATACACTAAGACACCCAGTGCTGCCTCATTGCTTTTAAGGGCATATTCTTTCTACAACACAAATATTGACAACAATTTTAGAGCAAAGAAGAGTTTCTGTGAAAGTTAGCAGCGTGAGCCTCTCTCTTCAGCATTTGGGCCTATTCAGATTTCCCCTTCAGGCTTGCGCCCTGGGTCTAACACACTAAATACTGTATGGCTACTTAATATCTGCAAAATAGCTTCTGTTTATATACACGCACTATGTCCAAACATCTAAATTGTGTACAATATTATGATTGTGTGGGGACCTTTAGAACGCCCCTCCTCATCTATTATAGTTCTTCCAATGGGGCTCACCTCACCCTAAAGGGCAGAGCGGGGTGGGATGGGTTCGATCACCCAGAGCTATCATGGCACTAATGAATGGATAAGTCGTAGGGATGAGGGAATCATTGCCCTTAGTCATATTGAAAAGGAATGCTTTAAGCTGCTTGCAGAAGGTCAATAGTTCAGACTCTCTACAAAGAGGCAATGGTAAGGTGTTCCAAATGTTTGCTGCCTGAACTGCAAAATAACACCTTCCTGCATTTCCTCTGATATGTAGATATGATGAGCTTGCTGTCCTGATTGGATCTCAAAGATCAGGTGGATGTTTGTAAACTCAGTTTGTTAGACAAGGGTTTTGAAGTAGGACATTGGGAGCTTTTAAAATCAAACACATGAATACACACTTGAATATAATGTCTTTTTTTACTGGGAGCCAATGTAGGAAACAAAGTGCCGGGGTACTATGTCCATCCTTTTTCTGTTGCAATAATGTTCTAGCTGCAGCATTCTGAATGAGACATTTATGAAGTTCCAGATAAATACTATTATTGAAATCGATAGGTGCATCATTAAACCCTGATGTGAGAAAGATAGATAAGACAGGAGGGTTTTTAAGTCCCGTGTCAGAAAGAAAGCATATTTTTTTTAATGATGAGTGATGCAATTTGACTAATAATTTTCAACATGTTACCTAAGAAAATACTTTGGATTTGTACCTTTATTTTTTGGCATTGGGCATCGCTAAAATATGTTTGGCCAACACAGAGGAGCCCAGGAGTAGTATTTCTCATTCACGGTTTTGTCAGGATTGATGTTTGAAGGCTTCAGGTCCATCCAACATTTAATGGAGAGCAGACAATCTCTGTTCTTACCAGCCAAGATGCCATCACCCTCCATAAAGTCAACCAAAATCAGAATACTGTCTGCATAATTGAAAAATATATCTCTGAATTGATGTAAGATCTTCACTAAAGAGTGGAAATACAGATTGAACAGTATGGACAATAGGGGCAATTCCGGTGGGACTCTACATTTCAAAGGAAGAGGCTGAGTAGAAAAGGGCCCTAAATGGATTTTTTGCATCAATCTGTCAGAAAGGAGTGAATCCATTTAAGAGCTATACCCTGAACGCGTAAACATATCCAGCCTCTGAAATAGAATTTGATGGTCAACCATATCGAACGCTGCACACAGATCTGACAGTATCAGCGCACTGGTATCATTTATGTCTACTTTCCCACTGAAATTATTTAAAACTGAGTTATTAATTAATTCAGTGCTAAGAAATGTTCTCAGCGCAATTGAGCATTGTACAGTAATTCTGAATTCTCAACAAGGGTTTGAATATGGATCAGACACTGCTGATCAATTTCCTAAGCTCCTGAAATGATTCAATCATGTTGTCTGTCCAGACAATGGACCCTTTTGCTTTCTATGCTTCCTTTAGTCCTTGCAGCAGGGGTTTGGTGTATGTTGAATAATCAAATATCCCTACTCGACAATAGTTACATAAACCTATGAACTGCTGCATTTGCATTACTTTGGTAGGCTGGGGTGTGATCTGCACTGCTGTGACTCTTCCTGGGGGTATCTTTCTTCCTGCTGATAACATTACCTGCCCTGGGTACACCACCTCTTGCTCACAATAACGCAGTTTACTCTTTTATGACCTTGTAACCCTTATCTGCCAATAAAGTCGAGTTTCACTGAGTCATTCCTACATAGCTCTTCTGTTGTGCTACACCCCATGAGGTGATCCACATATTGGATCACTGCACTCTGCATTTGTAAGTTCCTTAGATCCATTAGCAACACCCTGTTACAAAGGCTGAGGCACTCACAATACACAGTAAAAATTCATTTATGAGATCTATTGCAGTAAAATAGCGAGCTTCTGAGGGGATATCACACAGGATGGTGGCAGGATTAGGAACCACTGGGATTTCTGCTTCTACAGTATTGTTAAACAGGTGTAAGTAATGCACCCTCAATTAAGTAGACGCTTTTTCTAGTTTCACAGGATTGAAGTCATGTTACATGGGGATTCTGATGGCTGCATTAAGCCCTGATGACATAAGGCCTCTAAGGTAGGGTGAATGCCTTCCTCTGCTTCCTTTGACATGGGGTATTGTTTTACTCAGGGAAATACTGCTCCTGATGTTAATTTAATCTGAACTGCGTCTGGCTTTTTTACAGGCCTACATTGTGTGGGCAACTGGTCAACAACTGAATGGGTACTCTGTCGAAATCTTCCTGTAAGTGTGATAATACTGTGTTGGCAAGGAGCAGGGTGTGTGGTACTTCTCAGTCTTCCACTACTACCTGATAGGGTAGGGAGAGTTAAAATATTACTTCCCCCCATATTCTCACATATCCTTCAATTGCTGTGTTGGATGTAATGTATAACATGTGCGCCATTCAATATCCACCCTGTCCAAACCGGACATGATTACCATGTATGTCTTGGTGATGACTGCTTGCAAGTATATCTTGACCAGGGTGCCTGGTGAATATTCCTGCTGGACAGCTGGTCAAAATCATAACTCTGCAAGTATACACACAATGTTATACTTAATCCCCGGCGCCCACCCTAACACAACTGTTACCCCATAGAGGAGCAAATCGAGATGGAGTGATATGCCTCTGTGGCCCCTGAGTGCATGCATTACTGTGACAGCTTGAACATGGATTTGTGTCCAGGATAGAACACACTATAGCCTCTTCTGAGAATGACATGGCCATGCATCACGTTGCTCTCAGTCTGTACATTTCCAAAATCTGCCTGCATTACCCTATAAAATATACTCAGGGACTCAGCGTACTGTACCAGGGGAACTCCACCAAAAAGTACCTCCAGGGAACAAAAGTATTCCAAAAGAAACAGAGTGTACAGCAAGCAAGAAGTAATGTGCATTTATTGGACCAAAACAGGTGGGTAGCATGGTTCTGACAGCACTATGGAACTAAACCGAATAAAGTGAGCTGTCAACGTCATCCACTGTGGCTGAACATTTTATACATAATTATCCAAATTACCATACAGCATTTTAGTTACATTTTTAATACAGGTTATAGTAGCTGATTGGTGGGATAATGTCAGTCCCCTATATCCAAAAATAAAAATCAACAAGACCAAACACCGTGCTGCACCTTGTGCTTTCATGTGAGGGTGTACTCATGTTTTTGTCAATCCTCCAACTCCCTCGATGTTAGACCTCACCCACATGCCTGAAACACCCAGAATAGGCTGCTACATCCTGGGGATCAGGAAGACCTTTTGGGGAACTCAGTGATTGCAATAACTCCTCATTTGTGCACACCAAGACTGGTCTCTTCAGGCTGGATGCACCTCCCTGGGAGTGCGGCAGAGAGCCCCCAGCCCCTTATGTCCTGGAATCATGCTGGCGCCTACAAATGTTGATCTAGGAGAATTCCCAGCACAGGTCTGAAAGCAAGAAAATGAAGTGCACCACTTGCAGGATAAAACACAACATTTATTTGTACATCACAGTTGGGAAGATGAACTGAACATAGCCAACTTCAAAACGCCCACTGCGAGCTCAAAATGTTAGTGTTAAAATCAAAACATTAGCATGTTATAGAAGAAATGTAACAAAAGCTTCATCCTAACATTGTCATTGGTTGTGCATCGCCAGTACCCTATACAACCCTACACATTGTTCAAAAACTATTGACAGTTATCATCTCGTTACAAAACGAAACACCACCCACCTAACCTGATCACACACCCCTGGTCAGTTTGAGATAGGGGTTCATTCTAATTGGACTTTTGCTACCTCAGAAAATTGGGGCCACAAAGTCCCACCGAGATGGATCAATGAGCAAGAAACCAAGATGGCACACACCTCTCTATTCATTCCCAGTTCCCAATGTACGCATCTTCTCACTATGTAACTTCCCATCTCAATACATGCTGGCATTCCTGGTACACCATCTTCAAGTATCCTGCCTGCAATGAAGGGCTTTCTAGAAAATAAATGTGCTAGGTCCACTACTGAACAGCGATCCTGGACCATCATTTCTACAAATGTTTCTATTTCATTCAGATAATTTCACAATATGACTGCCTTATATTTATACATATATAATATGGCTGCCTGCGAACGGATCCAACCCATCACATTATGTATTCTTTCTCTATCTGGTGAGGCAGCATTTGCTGTCTTGGACTGAGCATTCAGCCTCAGAAACGCTTCCTTGCAATAAGAAACTATCTGGTAACCCCTCACCACCTGCCCTTGAGTGCTCAGCCTGTTTTCAGGACAGTAAAACATTCAATCAAATGCTCCCAACTAACAACTGTGCCTAATGCACTGTAGTGCCCCACCTCACTCTTCCTTGGAACAGTTCCTAACTACACACCTCACTCTTCTTTGTCACAGTAACCAACTACACAACTTTAGTCTTCCTCATTACAGCCTCCCAATAAACCCATCTCACTCCTCCTTGTTACAGTACACTATACCAAAGCAGTTTTTTATCGAGTAGAAACAAGAAAGAAGAAATACTTGATGAACCTGTTGTTGTGTAGGTCAGGAATAGATATTGATCACAAATGATATGGTATCATGTATTACAGCATATCAAAACCATTGAAATTCAGTGAAAATGTTTTAAATTTAGTTAAGTGAGAGTTAAGGTGAATAAGATCAGCGTAACAAAACCCTTGAAATACAGTAAAAAACCTTAGCTGAGACAGTGTTAATGTGAAACAATCTGATACATCAAACCCCTTAAAATTCAGTGAAAACATGTTGATTGGTGTGACATTAAGGTCCTAGTTTAAACCCCTGAAATACGGCAGGTTCTGAAGCGCACCTCATTGTGCGGCACCTAAGCACACTAATGATATCACACATGGCATCACTTGTGACATCATGAGTGACATCACCAGTACAGCAGATCATGCGTGCAAGAAAATGAAATGCAACATTTAAAAAGTATTTTTCAGCATATAAGAGTGTATTTAGCTTTCCCTAGGTTTCCCCAGCTTTCCTCGTCACTGTTGCATTTCAGAATGCAATGAGTTACTTAGATTAGGTTAATTCTTTGGGTCCTTTGCAGCTTACCTTCCACAAGTCTCTCTCTTTGAAGCATTGCTGTTTGCATTGTAACCAGGTTGCCTTGATCTGATCTTCCCTTTCTGCACCTCATTCCTCTAATTTCCAATATAGGAAACACTCCTGCAACCCCTGTTCCCTCCCATACCCCTCTCCCCTCAGGCCCAGTGGTCTGTTCTGCCAGCCACCCCTGCCCCCCTCTCCCATTCCCTGACACACACACAGGAATGATATACACACACACATACAAGTGCCAACCCCTCCCCAAAACCCCTCCTTACTTCACATTCACCCACCCAGCAGATTTCCCTCTTCCTCATAGCGCAGTGTACAGTGCACAGTCCCCCGACAGGCTGCCGTTCGATAAAAGTGGCCTGTCAGGGAACTTTTTTCAAACAACTTGGACGGAACAGTAACGTGATGCATGATTGGAAACAACAGTCATGCAGATCTTTTTTTTCAATAAAGTAGAACTGTTTCTGCAGTACCACAGTTTTGGTAATGTCAATAAGGCATTGAAGATATGAGCATGTAATAATTCAAAATGGGAATATGGGGAATCAGAGCTAAGAATAAAGGGCCTCATTACGACCCAGGCGGCCACGGAATGAACGGGGACGGTCAGGGACCGGCCCGTTCTTTCCGGGCTGCCCTATTACGAGGTCTGCAGCGGGACCCGCTAAGGAACGCCTGGTCAGACCAGGCATCCTTAGCGGGACCCGCTAGCAGACCAGGATTCTAACAACAGGCCCGTCATTAACGGGGCCGTTGTTAGCATCCTCCCCATTCTCATTGAACCCTATGGGGGCTCAAATGGGAATGGGGATGTACCGGTCCGGATCCCGCCAAAGGGATTCACCGAGCCTTCTAATGTCAGAATGGCCCGGTAAGTCCCCTTTTGCGGGACCCGGACCTGGTACCCATTATGAGGGTAGTCATGTTGCTAAAAGCGGCATGGCTACCTCCATACTCATAATGAGGCCCAAAGAGTGTTATTGTATTTAAATTTTGACATTTATATAGTGCACCGAACCCTGATGCATCTAGGTGCCACAAACTTAAGAAGGTGGTTACAACCTTTACAAGGTGAAGTAATGACCAGGTACATGAAATGGAAAAGCCTGACCTCATGGTGCAAGGCGGCTACATCAGAGCAGGTTATTGGAGCATACAACACATGGGGCAGTCCCAGCCCTAAAGCATCATGGTTCATCACCATCTATACCAACAAGCCTAACCCACAAAATAGTGGGACAAAAAGATCTGAATATTCTCGGTGTCCACTTGCCGCCAAGTGCTGTCGCAAGGCACCGGACATCTGCTCCAGATCATAACTGCACAGTTCTTCCACCTCGGGCCACAGCACATGAAGGTGAGGAGTGTCCATAAGGGATCCAATGCCCATTGTCTGAGTTTGGCACAAGTGCCACCATCAGGAAACCACCCACAGTTCAAGTGGTGTACTCCTCCCTGGCTAGGACTACCCCGAACTCCGTCTGTGACAGAAATCGAAAAATCAATAAAAAATAAAGCAAGATAATCTGAACACTTTCATTTCTTCACCACTTACATATCAAAATCAGCTGAAAACAAATTAACCCATCCTACATACTTTACATGCTAAAACTGGTACAGCAAAATTAATACAAAATAAAGCTACAAAGTCTGAGCACTTTTATCTTCTTCACCACTTACACCTCGAAATCCTCTGAAAACGAAATAAACCATCTTACATACTTCCCACATGCTAAACTGGTCCAGAAGATCAAATCAAGCAATATTACACAACTTGCACCTTGCAATCTGATGAAAACCTAATAAACAATTGTACACATTTTTCACATTGTTACATGTTGCACCGTGGCTATAAAACCTGCCAAATATACCTAATTCTAACATGAACTCCGTATGAAGCAATTCACAAATACAGGGTGTCATCCAAAATCCTCCACCAAAGACTTTCTTCGTTTGTCCGCCATGCGGGGTCCTGCCTGCTCTGAGCAGGCTGATAGGGTTGTGGGAGGGTGGGTAAATCCGGTGGGTGGGGACTGGCAATAGGCTGTGATCCAGTCCCCCTCACCTTATAAGCATTCCCCAGGGCGGGCCGGAAGTGCACGCCCTGGGGACGGCAAGCCCCTGCCTCCTGGAGAGGTGGTGGGGGTCATGCCATGAGGGGAGGAAAGGGAGAGAGAGAGGGGGGCAGCCAGAGGGCCGTTCCACTATGTGGGATGTCCCTTGAGCACCCCTTGCAGTGGCTGTGACCTCCCTTTAGCGGTGTCAGCCCCCATTGGCGCCCACCCCACCCTCTTTGTTGTGAGATGACATACTCTGAGAACCTAAATCTGAGTTGCTAATAATTAATAGCCAGACAACAGTTTACATCTTTGGAAATACAGGCCTCTCACTCTTAGGCCCGCCAAGCCGCCTGCTTGAATTGAAAACCCTGATCCGACTGACCCTGCCAACATCAATTGATCTTGCAGCATATCGACTACATATCCTACTTCAGAACGAAGAAACAGCCTCTGTCGCCCAGCAGCTCTGTTCCTGCTGCCCACCTAAAGCCTGCTACGGCTGCGCTGTAACCACCATGCTGCTGGTAAGGTGCGCAATTAGGAGTCATGAGACAATTCCCGAAATGGCCGCCAATGTTGTTGTTTCGGTCGTTGCCCAGCAATGAGCCAAGTAGCATCACTCCTGATTGGCCCTGCTTGCCGTTATCACTCCAGCGTCACTGCCGGTAGGCGAGAGCCGGCCCGCATTCCTAAGGCCCACATTATAAGGCTTTTTGCCTCTCTCTGGCCACTTTGCCAGTGACCTTAGATGGGGAGGGCAGGAGCCCTCTCACTCCCAGGCCCGCCAAGCCTCCTGCCGGAATTGAAAACCCCGATCCGATTGACCTTGCCATCATCAATTGATCCTGCTGCATATCGACTACATATCCCATTTCAGAACGAAGAAACAGCCTCTGCTGCCCAGCAGCTCTGCTCCTGCTGTCCATCTAAAGCCCGCTACAGCTGTGCTGTAACCACCATGCTAATGGTACGGTACCATCATTAGGAGCCATGAGACAATTCCCAAAATGGCCACCAATGTTGTTGTTTCAGTCGTTGCCTAGCAACGAGCCGAGTAGCGTCGCTCCTGATTGGCCCTGCTTGCCGTTATCACTCCAGCGTCACTGCCGGTAGGGGAGTGCCGGTCCGCCTTAGTAAGGCCTGCATTATAAGGCGTTTTGCCTTTCTCTGGCCTGTCTACGGCCGCAGCGGACCCACGAGGAGATTCTGGCACCCATACCGCCTCAGCTTGGGTAAACAATATTTGCACCATAACCCCGGAGCTTGTCTATGCTGTATATATCTGGATCCTCCTACTGACTATTCAGAAATCCACATACGCTCCTGCCCTATGGCAGTAGCCAGTAACCCCAGTGACTACCACTCAACCCTACCCACAGGCCAAGCCAGACCCTAACGACAGCCTGTGAGCTGACAAACAAATGCAATGCAATTACCCTCTGCAAACTTTATAGTCAACGAGCCACGCTATGTAATAATATTCCACTTATCCACCTGTCCAACATCAAAGTTGCTTTTGTTGACGTAGCTTGTATCTCGAGCTCAAGTTGCGGCCCGTTTCTTTCACCAAGGCAGCACAGCTACCATGCCTGAAACCTTGTATTTCACCACTGTGTGTGCCCACTGATCCCTCAGTTGTTCAATGCCCAATGTGCCTGGCATCATCCCTCTGCGCCCATCCTGATTTGCCATGATGTAGCCCACTGTGCCCATTCTGTACTTAGCCCATTGCAGTCCACTATGCCTATTTCGAATTTAGCCTATTGCAACCAACTGTGCCTATTTTGAATGTAGCTTATTGCAGCCCACTGTGCCTATTTTGAATTTAGCCTATTGCAGCCCACTATGCCTATTTTGAATTTAGCCTATTGCAACCCACTGTGATTTTAGCCTATTGCAGCCCACTGTGCCTATTTTGAATTTAGCCTAATGCAACCCATTGTGATTTTAGCCTATTGCAGCCCACAGTGCCTATTTTGAATTTAGCCCATTGCAGCCCACTATGACTATTTTAAATGTAGCCTATTGCAACCCACTGTGCCTATTTTGAATTTAGCCCATTGCAGCCCACTATGACTATTTTAAATGTAGCCTATTGCAACCCACTGTGCCTATTTTGAATTTAGCCTATTGCAGCCCACTGTGCCTAGTTTGAATTTAGCCTATTGCAGCCCACTGTGCCTATTTTGAATTTAGCCTATTTCAACCCACTGTGATTTTAGCCTATTGCAGCCCACTGAGCCTATTTTGAATTTTGCCTATTTCAACCCACTGTGATTTTAGCCTATTGCAGCCGACAGTGCCTATTTGGAATTTAGCCTATTGCAACCCACTGAGCCTATTTTGAATTTAGCCTTTTGCAGCCCACTATGCCTATTTTGAATTTAGCCTATTGCAGCCCACTGTGCCTATTTTGAATTCAGCCTATTGCAACCCACTGTGCCTATTTTGGATGTAGCCTACTGCAGCCCACTGCAAAGACTCTGGACTGATCGGAAAGCATATTACTTATACTACTATGTACGATTTCCTAAACTAGCGTGAGCCATTTATTTATGAACCTGAACCCACCTGTACAAGCCTATAGCATCTTGTACTCACCTGAGCCTACTAGACCTAGTTTACACGATTTAGGTATGAACCTGAGTTTACTCGAACTAGCCTATTGTATTTTATACTCACCCAAGCATACCTGAATTAGCCTACTACATCCTATACTCACTTGAGTGTACCGAGCTTATGCCATTTAGATTTGAACCTGAGCTTATCTGATCTAGCCTATTGCATCTTGTACTAACATGCCTCCAGTGACCCTTGTACGCCTTCATACCTCAAATTATAAACCTAGTTTAGTGTATTCATATGCCACCACTTAGAAGGTGCATCAACTTATAATAAGCCACCTCCTACGCAATATCACATCATGAGCATCATATCCCGTAGCCTCTTAACCTACATATGTCCACTGCTTATTATCCACCTGACATCTTGCAGTAGCCACTGCACAACTATCAAGCGAGCTCCACACAATTCAACCAATGTATTTTTAGTCACCTCCACCATTATGGATGGCCCTGATCCGAGTCCCTCAAGTGGGCCGCAAAGTAATCCATGTAGTCTACCCTACAGAAATTCTGGACTCCGAGCGAGACTCACACGACTCCACGAGCCCCTCACCAGAACCCTACCTCCCGCCAACAAAAGATCCAATAACCAGAAGGTAAAAATCGCTCACCTTAATATCCTGAGACCTCTAACTACTCCCACTAAAATAAAACCTACCCAATCCACTGTAGTGGCCCCCCTCTTAAAGGGAGATTAATACATGCCAGATCCCTGACTGCAAACGCCACGGACATCTGCGACTTGCTATCAGCCGATAACCTGGACTTTCTTGCTATCACAGAGTCTTGGCTGCACGACGAAGCAGGACCCCTACTTTCTTTATCAATCCCAGATGGTTATCCCATACTGAGACAGGACAGAACTAATATGCGAAGCGGCGGCATTGCTATCATTGCTAAGACTAGCCTAAGTATGAGACCATGCCCACCCTAGTTTCTGAATCATGTGAAGCGCTCACTATCAAACTTCCTTTAGTTAACTCCCAGACATTGACTATTCATCTCATCTACAGACCACCTAGAACCATAGGGACATTCACGGAGGATATCTACAACCTACTCTCCAATAACCTCAACATTTTTTCACAAATACTTGTCCTAGGGGACTTCAATTTGGGATACAATGACCCCCTAGATAAAAATGCCACCACTATTGCCAACATTGTTTCTGAACTGGGCATAACTCAAAATTCTCGAACCCACTCATACCAATGGGAGAATCCTTGATTGGCTAGCAGATTACAACTGCACCACCAACATCAAATCCATCGACCCACAACCCTGGACAGACCACCTCCTCTTGTCCTTTGAACTCTCCCCTCTAGACCACTCTCTCCATTACCAACCATGGCCACGCCATGTCCAACAAGGAATAAAAAGATTATCACTAAGGATAAAATGATTTCCGTGATCTTACCCACTCTTAACCAATTAGCGGATCACTTAGACCCTGAAATGCTCGTTGACGAGTACAACAAAATCATGATAACTACTCTCGACAACATTGCCCCTCTAAAACTCAGAAAGAGTAAACCCAAATCTCATTTAAATAAATTGTTCACCCCCGAACTAAAGGATTTACAACAACTTAAGAGGGGTTGCGAAACTGCATGGAGGCTAATCCCCTCAGAAGACCACAAAAACAAACTAATGGAAATCTCCTCCCACTACAAAAAGGAAATCCACCTGGCTAAGCGAAACTCATGTAACAAGCGTATATCTAATGCTAATTTGAGTATGAGGGAACGGTTCCCCATCCTCAAGGAATTAGAGTCACCAATCCCCATTCCGGATACATGCTCCAAAGACAAAACATGGTGTTCAGATATACAACAAGCACTATCAAACAAAGTAACCATGCTTCAAAAGGACATAGCTAAGAAAAAAGCCTCTCTCAATCAACCATCCCAGACTAATAATCTGAATACCGACCCCCCTTCAAAGGATCAGGAATCAGCTGTGTGATTCATGTTCTCAAAAACCTCTATCCTTGAGGTAGAGAATGTCATCCTCTCTATCAAGCCATCCAACTGCCTGGGCAACCTCTGCCCTGCCCAGCTTATAAAAGACGCTGCCAGAGACCTATCCCCATTTGTATCAAAATGTATCAACCCCTCATTCGCATCGGGGACTGTGCCCACCAATTTGAAACAATATTGGGTACTACCTCTGCTTAAAAAGCAAACGCTAGAGCCACTTATACCTACAAACTACCGTCCCATCACAACAGTCCCTTTTTTGCTTGAAATCCTGGACAAGATTGCTTACAACCAAATTCAAAAATTCTTGGAACAACACAAGCTCTTAGGCGCATGTCAATCAGGATTCCGACCCCAACATGCTACTGAGACTGCCCTCATCAATTTGAAGGCACAAATAGATAAACTACAAGATAAAGGTAAAACGGCTCTTCTCCTGTTGCTGGACCGTTCAGCTGCATTTGACCTTGTCGACCACAAGGTCCTTTGCAGCCACCTGGACTCTGCTGAATATTTTTCCAAAGAGGGTATAACCTGGATTAAGTCTTTCCGCAGCGACAGGACTATGAGGGTGTTCTCCCCTTCGGCAGCGGCTGACCCAGTCCCCAACCAGTGCGGAGTTCCTCAGGGCTGATGCGTGTCCCCAACCCTATATAACATATTTACTAAGCCCCTTTCTGATGATCTGTTCCTTCTTGGTATCACCTACACTAATTATGCAGATGATACCCAGCTTCTCCTCCCACTTTCCAGGGTCTACCAAAATGGATTTGGCCTTGGCAAATAGGGTGTATCTCATCATCCAGACATGGATGGCAACACGTCTATGCCTGAATGGTGATAAAACAGAGCTTATCTTCCTGGGGACTTACTCTAATCTAAAAAAAATTGGGGCAAGACTACACCACATTTGAGATTGATGGTAATATCATCAAGGTGTCCAAGGAGGTTAAGACACTTGGCTTTTATCTGGATTCCACCCTCTCCTTCGATAAACAGGTGAAACCCATGGCATCAGCTACAGCTTACACATGTAAGCTCATTAGAGCAGGTAAACACTTTCTCTCAGATGACAACTGCATTATCTTAGCTAGAGCCCTGATTCTGTCTAGGCTCGACTATTGCAATGCCCTATACATTGGTGCTAACAAATCTATCATCCACAGAATTCAAATACTACAAAATGATGCCTTGAGAGCAGCTCTTGGCATGTCCAAAAGATTGCATATATCTAAGATTAGGTGCCAAAACAACTGGCTCTCTACCCAAAATAAAATCCATTTAAAAGTTGCATCCCTTGTTCATAAAGCTTTTAACAATGCCACACCTAGCTATCTCACGGACAAATTCCTAAAGAGAAGCTCCACCCAACCGGCAAGATCCTCCAATGCCAATAGCCTTATCATACTGAGATTCAGGCTGGCCAAGGCTGGGGGAGGTAGCTTCCGGGTCCGAGTGGCCCAATTATGGAATTCACTGCCACACCCTATAAGTGAGGAGCAGCCTTTTCTGAAATTCAGATCCAACTATATCAATCTGCTGAAGTCTGCTGATAACTAGTTTCTCACTAGCTCTTACAAAACTCCTGATACTGCCTAGTGTATATATATATATATATATATTCAGTGAAAAAACATTGTTAAAGGGACGTTATGGTTAAGTTGTGCTACTAAAAACTTATGAAATTCAGTGAAGAAAACTTTGTTAAAGGGACATTATGGTTCAAAGTAAAACCGAAAAACCCCTGAAATTCGGCAGTTATGGTATGATAAGCAACCATAACTCGCGCCACCGTGCACTGCTAACACTAACACCCATGACATCAAAGATGACATTATCAGTGCGACCATTTACTGCTTTTATCATAAACCAACAGCCTATCTACCGCAAAGGAACAGCGCATGGCTCAAAATAAACTTTTGCTGATCGACAGCAGAGACAATTGCAAATCGCTGAATATTCACTAAACATTTCATGTGAAATAATTGTAGTTTACCAAATGTACAATCCTGCTGTTTACTTTTAAACCACAGTTTCATATTCCGAATTTTGGCGCTGTGTTCTAAGCTGATCTAACACCCTCTGTACCGCAAAGGAACATCGCGTGGCTCAACATGAACTTTTGCGGATCGACAACAAAGTCAAATGCAAATCGCTGAATATTCTCTAAACATTTGATGTCAAATAAATGTACTTTACAAAATTTACAATCTTGCTGTTTGCTTTTAAATCACAGTTTCATATTCCGAATTGTGGTGCGCTGTGTTGTGACATAATGTGTGTTGTCTTCCGGGTTCTGGGTAAAGTCGCGTAGGACTGGAGACGACTGGGCGCGTTTGATGACGCACCCTGTAATGTCACAGAGAGAGACGGGGAATATGAATGCTTTCATAATGTCAGGCTGAGGGGCGGGAGATATGATTTAGTGTCGCAAAAGCAAGTCAGCCAGGTCAATAGCGCCAGTCATAGGATTATCACATAATGTCGGCGCACACCAGCCTGATTTATCGTTTCTTTAGTGGACAAAAAGTCAGGTGAGGCCCATAGGAAATTGCACTATCAGCAGACAAAAGGAGGGTTCGTAGAACACTTTCAACCTGACAACGAACAATACAAACAACGTTCTCAGAACACCCCCATTTTGTGTAATTGCAACCATTTCGGGACACCGCGAGTGTTCTTAGAACACATTCAACTTGACGGATTACAATACGGACATCGTCCTGAGGACACCCCCAGTTTGTGTATTTACAAACATTTAAATACACCACGAGTGTTTTTAGCTCAATTTTACCTTCCTTGCGAACAAAAAGGACACATACTCCGTCCTCTGAACACCCCACCATTTAGTTTATTTACAAAATGTCAGAACAGCTGTGTTCTCCGCGGACAAATCGAACACAACAAAAGCGTATAGCACATAAAAAAAAAAAACATTGAACCTATCTCATACTCACCCACCCTCCCCAAACATTCTTACACACCAACACACTCCAGTAAATACAGTTTTTAATCCAAGTTTCACTGCGCTGTCCGCGGTCGATGGCGAATACAAGATGGCGGGCGCCACAGAAAATCTGACGCGCTCCATGCCCCACGCCGTCCAATCAGCGAACACGTTGCATGTCCGCGGACATGACGTAAGCCCATGGGCCAATCGGGATGCTGTCCGCGGAGCGAACAGGGAAGTCCGTCCGTGAAGCGAACACAGATATCACTAATTTTTTGCCTTACATTTTGGTCATTTTTTAAAAAACTACTGGACGGATTTACACCAAATTTGCAAAAGCACGCTTTCGGGACCAAGCCGCCGCTCCTGCCACAGATTTGGTGTAAATCCGTCCAGCGGTTCAGGCTGTAGCCGTGCGCAAAGTTTTTTCCCATTATGTCTATAGGAAAAAACAAAGGTTTTGGGTCCCCCCCTATAACTTTCCCCCCCTGACCGAACCTCTCCAAACTTTGCAAAAAAATTCAGACTGGGCCATATACTTTTTTTTTGCAAAGTTTGGTGAGGATTCGTCCAGAGGGAGCGAAGTTATAAGCCACCCAAAAAGTTCTCTTCCTATGGAAACACCAACTTAACCATAACTACATGGATGCTACTGCGTCCATGTAATCCCATAGGAAGAGCACTTTTTCACTTTTTGGTTGGCTTATAACTTCGCTCTCCCTGGACAAATCCTCACTGCATAAAAAGTATATTGTCCACTGTGAAACTTTTTTTTGCAAAATTTGGTGGTGTTTGTTCCAGGCGGGGGGCAAAGTTATAGGGGGGACCCAAAATTTTTTTTTTCCCATGCACGTCTACAGCCCAAGCGTGATTTTGTAAATTTGGTGAAAATCCATCCAGTAGTTTTTTTTTTAAACGATCAAAAAGTAGGTCTAAAAAAATTAGTGATATCGATGTCCGCTTTGCGGGCAGGACACCGATTGGCTAATCGGCTCGCGTCATGTCCGCGGACATGTGACACATTCGCTGATTGGATGGTGAAGAGCGTGAAGTGTGTCAGATTGTTCCGATGCGTCTGCCATCTTGGATCCGCAGACAGTGCGGAGGCGAACAGAGGCAAAATGTCATTTTGGGGAGTGTTTTGGTGTGCAACAGTGCTTGGGGAGGTTTGGGGAGTAAGAGGTGGGTGAAATACTGTATTTGTTTAGGTGGCAGGTGCTACTGATGTATTTGCCATGCCCGCGCAGTCCGGGATGTCCGGAATGAGTGAAAATGAGGGGTGTCCTAAGGACAGTATTCCCGTACGTGCTGTCCGCATGCAAGTGGAAAATGTTCTAAGGACACGCACGGTGTACGCGAACATAAAAATTGCCCATATGCCACCGTTAAAATGTTTGATTCTATGGGTGTGATATGCTGCGGTGGTTGTGGCCAGGGCAAGACCGAAGTTATAAGCACTGAAGTTATAAGCCACCATGGGTGTGATATGCTGTGGTGGTTGTGGCCAGGGCCTAGAGTCTTGGCTGCATGGCCACAGGCCATGCACCCAAGACTGAAGTTATAAGCAGGCCATAACCCCAAGACTCTAGGCCCTGGCCACAACCACAGCAGCATATCACATCCATAGATCACACCCATAGAATCAAATATCTATCAAATATTTGCAAATCTATAGTTTGTGTACTGTTTGATTTGTATAGTTTGTATGTGAAGTTTTGGCTACGACATGTCATTAAGATTGTAGAGTTTGGTAACAAGCACTGCAGTAAAACATATCCATGGAAGTCAACTTTTTGTATTGTGGTGTATGGTTAGATGTCTGCTTCAATGGCTCTGTTATGCAGCAGTATTTATGCGTTGTATTAGAATATACTTACTGTTTGATTTTTTGAGATTGGATATATTTTTTTCATAAATTGGGTAACTGGCGTACATTCTTTTTCAATTTCTGTGATAAAAGAAAAGAGCATGCTAGTAAATGTATTTTATAAAGACTTATTACATTGCATAATAAACATTTCAGCTTTTTTCCGACCCTCATATTTAGTAGTTTACAAACCAGTGTACTGTGCAATTTGCTCAGTTTCTGTGTTTGTTTTTCAAATCATTGGGTCTGTGGGAAAAAAAATCCATGTCGGATTAAAAAAAAAACTTTTTTTGTTATGCTACAGTCTATTTGTTTGTTTTCAGTGTTCAGTTGTTGTTTCCGGCTAATGTTCTATCTGTTGGCTTGTTGCAGATATTTGGAGCAGTTATATACCTGTTGGCGTATTCTAACTGGTTATAGTTTTTTAATTGAAGATTTGTTAATGTTTAAGTAAATTTTGGTTTTAAGAAGATTAAATAAGTGTGTGTAAGATTTGCTGGTAATCTCTGCCTTACAGTAATGGTACTATCATTACATTCGAACCATCCACATTTCTTTTTTATATATGCAGTGTAGTGACCTGCATTGGTTGTGACTCCTGCGTGGTAGATTATACCTGTTGTTGTGAAGGCTTTCTTACCAAGAGATACTTGACCATGTGTGAATCCAGTCAGCTTGCAGTTGTTTTTGGTACCATCTGCATTGTAACGTAGAAGCATTAGTATTAGGTATTTACTATGTGTTTGTTTTAGTAAGGTGATGCGATTATCTGAATTGCAGGTAGTACATAATCTACCATGGTTTGCATTTTGTACAAGTTGCTGAAATTAAACAGATTGGGCCTCATTACGACCCTTGCGGAAATGGAAAAATGATGGCGGAAATGCAATACCGCCATCGAACACCGCTCGTTGCGATCATGACCCGTCACCGTAAAGTACGATGCCATTAGCGACACCGCAGTGAACGGCAACGCTAACTGCACCAAGTACGCGCACGCGCGCCTTGCAAAACCGGAATCACCGCCATGGCGCAACGGTACGCGAATTCTGACCCTAGCGGACATGTACTGAACGCCATCAAGCACGTCGTAAAGTACCATTCCGCCATGGCGAGAAATACGGCAACGCGAACCAACCGTAAATGGCCCACTGAGTGCCTGTACTCCACTCCCTGGCCTCATTGCACAACTCCTGGCAGGCGCAATGTACTCACACTATGCAACCAGTGAAATCCACAATTCACCCATGCATGCCAACGTAGAAAAGCATGCAGGGGCCCAAAGCGCCCCGTGAGTGGGCATCCATGTACGGCATGTCACCATAGCCGTACTGACGCAGCACAGGCATGTGAAGGTACAATACATCAAAATGAAAATCAAGAACACATGACACAAAACAACAGTAGTCCCCCATCGCTTGCCACCAGCGCAAGGCAACATCCAAAACAGCATCCTGAGGGGGATTGCACCAGCCCTGTACTCATGCCAGTAAACAAACCAACCATCAGCAGAAGCATGTACCACACAAGTCGGCAGAGTGACTGAGCAGCCAGGCTCATCCCAAGAGGGGCCGATGGGAGCTGCAGGGCACAGATGGCATCAATACAGAAGCTATTCCAATGGACATGACCCCAGTCCCCCTCCAACAAACGCACGCAAACACAGTCACCTGTGACCAGCCACATTCTGAACAACCCATCATTCCACCAATCGACCTGGCTGACAGGCACCAGTCGGCCAAAAGCCAATCCCCCGCCCCTGAACAGCACATCATGTAAACAGTCACAATGGCAGCCTCTATCCGTGACCATACTGTGCTACGTAGGCAAACGCGGCCAGTACTGTACCACACAACTCAACTCAGAAGGCGGAACACAATGCAGATCATCACGCAATACATACCGCCACAAAGCGAAAATCGCCACATCACCTGCAAAGAACAACGCAACACGACAAATATCGGAATACAATTTAAATGCACATCCAAATGACAAAGGCCCCACAGCAATTTGCAAAATACCACCAAAACAACCATCATCACCGAGGGCTGCATCTGCAATAATTGACCGGCTTCCACTTGTGTGACGCCCTGTACCATCATGGCACACAGGGCCTACATCAACGTTCCAAAAGGCAACATGGAAGCGGCAAGAACCGCAGGTCCGTCCCATGAGGCAGGCACTAGTCGAGCTGAAAGGCCGAAATGTTGCACCTAGCCACCAGTACAGCGTAAGGGCATGTGGCCCATTGGCGATCGTCCCATATGATCGAAATGGTGCTCCACTGATTCACCCGAAGCTGCAGGAGTCGAGAGTAAAAACCATCTGGAGGAGTGGCGTAGAGATGGCATCTGCAATAGGGCAGGAGATACCTGTCACCCAAAAGAAACACAAATCAACCGATTGCATTACGGGACTCATGATGCATTACAATCTTCATTCAACACACCAAATCCACACCCACATGCATGCTAGCCCACTCCAAAGGAATATACACACCCCTAAATCAGTATCGAATCATAACGAAACCAATCGAGCTAAATACACCATTGGCAACGTCGGTTACTGTGCATGCGTCCGTCAAGATAGAACCCATGACATGGGATTAGTAACGTGCCTAGACACAAGTGTATGAAGGCGCGTCGAGACAGGGAGGATCCGACAAGGGCAGATAGACGTATGTCCCACTATGGCAGCCTTGCATCACATAACGCAGGGGAAGGGGAGTGAATCAAAAAACCCATGTACATGGCAGACCCTAAACGGAATCATCAGTCCATGCATCCACACATCATTCCCTCATCCCGCAATGAAAACGCATGAATATTCACTCACATAATATGTGAAACTTCCATCGCGTCTGTGCGTAATGCAGTCCGCAAAAACCACTGTGCCCCTGGCCGGATCTGTAGTGTTGTGAAGCAAGATGGATTTGGGAACGTCCTGCCTTATCGTCCACTACGCTATTGCGCATCCCATTCAATTCATATCATTCATTGCCTGCTCGTTATGGGCCATGTCCCAAGGACATTCTACAATAGAACGTTACATTTCCAGCCAGACCTGTGGGCGTATCCTCGCCGCTACTTCAAAACCCAAAATGCTGGCCTTCGAATTCCTCACTTGCAACATTACGTCGAAAAGGCTTCTGTGAACGCTTGCATTCACAATTACATCAATGTAGTGCGGCTGTGTGTCATGATGCTAACTGGCTGCAATCACAAATGGGACGCTACGCCCGTCGGTGAAGTACGTTACTGTGCTGCATGAGGGTCGGCCATCGATCGAGCCCTACATACCACTGACTCTTCACAGGTATGTAAGCGGCTGCAATCATAGCATGTGTAACAATGGGAGCATAGCATGAAGATCAGTCAAAGTACATCACACTGCCATCGGGATTAGATACATGATTCAAATCCCAAGATGCCATGCGGCCAAATGCAGCCTTACGTGCGGGACGTGCTCGACCAGAAGGGATTGCATCTGCCACAGATTCATTCAATCAGCACAGGTGGAGGCCATACAGGCCGACAGCACATATATTGCAGACCCAAACCCCTCCCACAACCACTCCCACTCCAAAATGCTACCGGCAGGACTAGCGATGTTGGGCCTGGGGTACCAGATAGCACTGCAAGTGCTACAACTACAAGAAGACGACGAACAACAACAGGTACAACAACCGGGCGCACAGGGGAGACGGAGGAGAAGGAGGAGGAGGAGGGCAAGGCAGGGTCAGCAAGGCCCACAAGCACTGCCACTACCACCACGCAGGCGGCCCGCAATCCCACGCCTCCGAGCCGATCCGTTCAACCTCACTGCTGAGCAGATCCACACCCTCTACCGTTTGGACCGGGACACCATAATCGCCATTGTGGACATGACACATGCTGACCTCGTGAGCATGATAGATAGCCCAACCGCCATCCCACCCCTACTGAAGGTGGTGTCTGCACTCCACTTCCTGGCCACAGGCACCTACCAGCACACAGTGGGACAGTTGCATGGCATTTCACAGCCACTGTTCTCACGGACACTCTTCCAAGTGCACGATGCCCTCCTGAAGCACGCCGACGACCACATCACACTACCACGCACGTACCAGGAGATTACCAACGCTAAAGTGGGATTCCATGCACTTGGCGGCATCCCGGGTTGCATTGGTGCCATCGACTGCACCCATGTTGAATTGGTTGTCCCACATGCCATGGAGGTCCAGTACCGCAACCGGAAACAATTTCATTCAATCAATGTACAAATGGTGTGTGACTCCAACAAGATATTTACGCATTGTTGTGCCAGATTTCCAGGATCTACCCATGATTCTATGGTCCTGAGGAACACAAGAATACCACGCTACATGGAGCGACACGCAGGGCACAGATCCTGGCTACTCGGTGAGTCTCATTCCATGCATGACATCGTGGCCCATTTGATGCGTCAATGACCTTGCTGGGGGGGGGGGGGGCTACTTAGCACTATCATTCCACTGACACCCTTTATTCGTCTCATACAGGTGATGCCGGGTATCCACTGAAGAGATGGCTCCTTACACCAATCCGGAACCCACAGAACGAGCATGAGGAGGACTACAACCATGCCCACTCACGTACCCGTGTGGTCATTGAACAGGCATTCGGCCTACTGAAGGCTCGTTTCCGCAGCCTCAGCAGGTCTGGCGGGGCACTCATGTACAGCCATGAGAAGGTTTCTAAGATGGTCATGGCATGTGTCATGCTGCACAACATGTGCATACGTAGGAATGTGCCCATGCCCCCTGACGCTGTACTGCATGCACCTGAAGATGATGATGATGATGAGGGTGGGGATGTGGAGGCACCTCAAGGAGTCCATGAGGCACAGGATGCACGTGCAATCCGACAGAGCATCATAGATGCATGCTTCTAGCAACCACGCATGGTGCCTATTACACGGAAAGGGGACCTGTGGCACTGTGTGTGTGTAGTACAGGCACATTGTGGACTGTACGCCTATGAAGGCCTCGTACGCAAATATCAATGTCCACACATGTCATTGGATGATAATGAGGTGCTGTATTGTTAATGTGATTTGATTTATACACCCTATGGACCCGCCACCCAGTGAAGCCCAACACACCCCCTCCACCCTACTACCTCCCCCCCCAACACCAGTGTCCAAATATGCATGCTGTCCGTGGGTAGACGCTATTGCAAGCCCCCTCTACGGGTATCAGGGGCACCCCTGCCCGTGGAGCGCAGGTTCCTGCCAGATCTGCGTTGGGGGCTGCCCTGGACGGAACTTGCCACGGATGATGTCTCTGCCTGCTCGCGTCCATGCATGTCTCTGAGGGTTTGTGAGAGCTCCGAGAGCACACGGCGCACAGCAGCAAGTTCAGCACAAACGTCTTTGGACGTCGCATGCAGTTCCCCCCTCAGGCTCTCGGTGCTTTTCTCCATTTGTGCTCTCAGGCTCTCGGTGCTTCTCTCCATTTCTCCCCTGAGGCTCTCACTACTTTTCTCTATTTGTGCCCTGAGTGTCTCGGTGGATGTTTCCATGGCTGCCCTGGAACCCCCGCATTCATTTGCATGGTCCTTGAGTAGCGTGGACGCTTCCTGCTGTTGCTCGATCAGCAGGTCGAGGGACTGTTGCCTCTGCTGGGCCATGGACATTTGCGGTGGTGTGACAGGGGGGCTGCTCAACACATGTTGCCTTGGCACAGGACTTGTGGGGGTTGGCCAGTCGTCGTCTTCAGGGTGCCCCTGCGTGGTTTCGTCATGGTGTAGGGGATGGAACATGCAGGGGGATTGGGAAAGGTCATGGATGGTACCTACGTCGCCAGCACTGTTTTCCGTGTCGGAGCATGCTGGCATGACAGCTGTGTCACCTATGGTGCTGCTACCACCAGAGGCAGTGCCATCAGATACGTTCTTTGGGGGGACCTGTGGTGCTGGGGTTGTGGACTTGCTGGCTGCTGGGGTGCCTGTTGCAGTCCCCTCCAGTGTGCTGCCACTTGATTCCTGCTGCTGCCGTGTCTTGATCCTTGCACCTGAGGTGGAGGCTCCTGGGACGTTGGTCCTGGCCCTCTTTGCAGGCGTGCTGGTAGGGGTGTCCTGCAGCTCGTCGTTGGTATCGGACCCTGTGGTGGAGTAAAGAGGGGCGAGCGTTAGTTATGGGTCTGTCGGATTTGGAATGGCAACGTATCAAATGCATTGGGGTGGTACATGAGGCTGATTTGGGACTGGGCCTTGGAGGTGGTCTCATTTTCGTGTGGATTGAGGATGCATTCATTTGGCTGCCTGCAGTTAGGGGGTGCATGCTGCACATGTAGGGGTTGTTTATGGCTTCTTGATTGATTTGTTTGTTCATTCTGACTTTTAGAGGGCGCTGTCAGGGCAAAGTATGTATTGCACTATGGGGTCACATGGTACTGCACATGTTCGTGGTTTGTGGATTTCGCATTGTTTCTCTTGGCCAACCTACCTGATTCTCCGGATGTCGGCACTCCTTTCTCCATCCCTCCGACTCCCTCTATGCTCTCCATTCCTATGGTGGAGGCGCAGATTTCCTCCCAGGGGGTCAACTTGATGGGCGACTCTGAACCCCCCCCGGTAGCTGTGGCGATGTTCCTGTTCGCAGAAAGTATGCTGCGTACGCGGATCCGCAGGTCGTCCCACCGCTTGCGACATTGCTGTGGCGTGCGGGGTGTTGTCCCCACCGCACTTACGCGCTGTGCCACCAGGGCCCATATGGCCTTCTTGTTGGCAAGGGCCGTCCTGGTCATTTGACTGGAGAAGACGACGGCGGAATTTTCCTGGAGGGTCTCGGTGAGCACGGTCAGTTCCTCTCGGGAGAAGTGTACCTGCCGCTTGCGGTCACACGCTTTCTTGGCTACCTTTCCCATATTTATTTTTTTAACTGGGGTTGCTAACGGGTTGGGATGTGTGTCAGGGTCGGATTTTTTATGGTTGTGTTGGGATTCGGATTTTATAGTTGTGCGGCGTGCTGTTTCCCGTTCCGGCCACATGCTTTTACTTCCGTTTCCGTATATTTACGGTGGCCGTAATTTGCGGTGCACGCTCGTTACGGTGACCGCTCATTACGGTGACCGCTAAGATGGGTGGCGGTATTGCACCTGGTGCAGCGTACGGCGGCGGTAAGGGCCGTTTTGGGGTCATTTCCGCCATCGCAGCCTTTCGGATTCCGCCATGGCGTAATGCTCGTGCCCGATGGGTCGTGATTGGCCGCACTTTGCTCCTTCGTGCAATGGCGGAAACGCTATTTACGCTGTTGCGGTCCGGTCAGTCACTTTCCGCCAGGGTCGTAATGAGGCCCATTCACAATTAGGTATGGATACATACACAAAGCGCTCATTAGGGATTTGTTCCTTGTGCCACATTGTTGCAGAGAGTGCATGTATGTTTCTACATGTATGAAATCTGGAAGGTTTCATTATAGGTATGTTTTTGTTTTCCAGTACTTGTAGTAAGTACATTAGGCATTATTGTGGATCTTCTTGTGAGTTTATAGTGAATTTCACCATTCCAGCACAGTAGTCCAATTCTTGTCTTATTCCATGGACACTATACGTGTTGTCAGGATGTTGTTGCATTTCCGTGAAGGACTAACATTTGCAAACACAATTGGTCTGTACTGTGTAAGTAAATGTTGTCAACAATTGGTGGCAATTGAAATAGAAAATTCATTGCTACATTTGCATAGCAACTCACACCAGTTATATTTGAAAATTTTAATGGACCAGATAGTTCTGTGTCCAAGTCATGTTTTCAGGGTGTGTGTTGCTTCTTTGAAGAAGTCCCTGAGTTACTTTGAGTAATAGGTTCTTCTTTGGTTGTGGTAATTGATGAAGTATTAGATTCTTTTACTCTCTTTGGAGGATTTGCAGTGAGATCCTGCTTCATTTCTGTTTGAATTAGTTTTCTTTTACGTTTTCCTTTTTGTGGAACAGGATATGTTTTAGATGGGGGTGTATAGTGAACGTAGTCTATTGTATTTAAAATGCAAGGAATAGCAGCGTTCACTTTACTTGCATCAAAGTTGATGTCATGATGCCTACCTCCAAGGAGCCAGGTCCGACCCAGCAACCCCAGAGGCAGGTATCATTCACCCCAGGGAAGTGCCAGCAGGCCCAAGCTGGGGCCCTTTGGACACAGTCTTGGCGCCTTCGGCGCCAGGCTCATGTTGGACCCCTGTCCTGGTGCCTTAGGCGCCAGGCTCATAAAGCTAGACATGTGTTCAAGTGTTTTAATGTGCACTTACCTGATGCAGACCATGCTGCTACATCCAGGCCCTTTTGAGGCCTGAATGGAACTACTTTACCTGTGGGACTACTTTCCACCTGGGTGTGGTCGGGGAAGGATACATACCTGATCGGTGGAAGGATACATACCTGGAACTTCTTCCAAAGCTATTTAAACCACGCCCGATCAGCAACTCACGCTTCGCGTTGTTCTGCTCCTCGCAGCTGGACGCTCACCGTGTCAGCACCTGCATCTGGACTTCAGCCACACCTGTCAGCATCCTGGGTCACCTGCAAAGGGAGATAAGAGAGAATTGGTGAGAAAGAAGACCTTACCTGCTAAAGCTGCATCACGGAGACATCACACCGACGAACCTGAAAGGGAAGACATCATTTTTTAAAAGCATTTTGCTTCGATCGCTGCAGCGCTGCATTTCACTCACCTTTCCTGGGCACCTCCATCTTCAGCAGCGATCATCCGGATCCGCAGCCACTTCCCAGAGCCTAGAGAGAAAAAGACAAGAGCACAAGGTCGGAGAAGGAAGGGAATAGGAAAAGCTCAGTTTCCTTCTAAGACTTACCTGTTGGGTCATTCCCATTTCATTTCGGGTCCTGCCGCTTCCTGGCATTCCGTACCCCGGCCCATATGGGGAAAAAAGACAAAGACATTGAATGAGCGAATGCAAAGACATTACCCGAATGCTCATCCAGAACTTACCTGTCATTTACTGGAACTGCACGTTTCACTTCGGGTCGGCGCCATATCTCCGGCATTCCAAACCCCGGCCCCTAAGGGGAAAAAGACATAAGCGTTAACGCTTGCTGCAATAAGACAATGAACCTTATTATTAAGCTTGAACTCTTGAACTTGCAACAGAACTCTTACAGCGCCTTACCTGAATAGTCAAGCTTATTTGAACTCCCATCAAACCTCAATCCAGTGAAGTAACTGGGTTTCAATGCGCCCCTGCATCAGAAGCAGGATGGAGAACTCATCCTTCCAGACCCTAAGGTGAGACTTCACGGGGAATCGTGGAAGGGTATCGTGGAGGGTTGGAAGGGAGTGGGAGGCTTGAACATTATTCCGTCAGTAGGTAATACTCCCTTTTCACGCACAGGGGAATATTCCTGTGAGCCAGAGAAGCCAGAGTAGAGGGGCCCTTCCTGTCCATCTTCAGAGTCCTGCGCTTCACCATTGAAGAAGCATCAGCACTCGAAGCCAGACCTGCGCCTCCGTGGGAATCAGGTGAGCGTGACAGAACGCGAAGCCTACCGACAATTTCCCACCCGGGCGCTATGGATACTTCCGAGACAGATCAGCTGGCCCAGCTTTTGGGGGAATTTCGGGCAGAAGTGCACTCAGCCCGCCAGGAGACTAACGCTCTCAAAAGAGAACTGATCCTATCCAAGGAAAGAACAGATGACCTGGCCAAAAGGTTATTGCAGGCCCAGGCAGGGCACACTCCTTTACCTAATTCCGGAGGTACTTCCACATCAATGGGTTTGAATAACCCGGTACAAATCAATCTACCTGGACACATGCCTTTGGCCCCGCCTGAACGTTTTGCGGTAGATCCCAAGAAATATGCCGTCTTTATGAACCAATGTCGTTTACACTTTCTATGCAGACCCGGGGCCTTCCCTAACGACCAGACCACGGTAGCCTTTATACTATCGTACCTCAGTGGCAGTGCTGCCGATTGGTCTATTCCATTTGTAAATCAGGATGATCCAATTCTCCAGAATTTTCAGGGTTTCCAGGCCAGCATGGAAAGATTGTTTGCTCGACACTCTCAAGGACAGGCCCTTGATAACGAACTGCTATCCTTATGACAAGGTAATCAGGATCTCCTGTCCTATCTTGCCACCTTTAATAGACTGGTTGTGGAAACTGGATGGCCAGAAAACAAAAGGATTACATTGTTTCATCGAGGCCTCCGCGGAGAGCTTAAGGATGTTCTAGCTCAGATAGTAGATCCACCCCAGGTCTGCGCAGACTACATAGACTTGGTGGTTCAACTTGATCACAGACTTCAAAATAGAAAAGCAGATCGGTTCAAGTACGAAACCGGAGTACCGATCAAAACCCACGCTAACTCCAAGAGTACCGATGTATCCGAACCTATGCAAATCGGCGGTGTTAAAGGACCATTAACGCAGAAGGAACAAGAGAGAAGGAAGCAAATGCAACTTTGTCTGTATTGCGGGACTTCCGGTCACTTTCTTCAAAATTGTCCGGTTAAACCACCTAAGAAGGTGGTTGGAGCCACTGATAACGAGTTATTGACACCTGATACGGGAAACGACCTAGCCCGACAAGCGTAGGGGTCCGCTTGCCGAGCTTGAAAACAAACTCTTTGACCTCACATTTTGTCATGCCAATGGTGCTCATGGACCCAAAACAGCCTCAGCAGTTGCATGCTATAAAAGCATACATCGACAGTGGAGCTATTGGAAATTACATAGACCGTGAATTGGCTTCCAGGATTAAGCTCCCTCTCCGCCCGAAAGTAACCCAAGATGTCATTACTACAGTAGATGGAACCGAAATAGCCTCAGGGCCTGTAACGCATTCCACTGTTGAAATGACACTGGTGGGTCAGGATGGACATCGGGAAGCAATCGTGTTTGATGTGATCAAGGCCCCACAATTTCAAGTAATTCTTGGAATTCCTTGGTTAGAAACACATAATCCCAGAATTGACTGGCGAGCAAAGAAGATAAGTTTTCCTGATTGTGAACCAAACTGTTATCCAAGAAATCCAGCTATGGGTCTAGCCTCAGCAACTTCCACCCCTGTACAGCTACCGTCAGAATACCAAGAATTCCAAGACGTTTTTCAGAAGGAACAGGCTAACACGTTACCTCCCCATCGGTCTTATGATTGCCAAATCGATCTGGTACCCAATGCTCAACTACCTTGTAGTAGGATTTATGCTCTTACGGAACCTGAGAACCTGCATTTGCGGCAGTATTTAGATCAGTACCTAGCCAATGGTTTTATTCGCCCGTCCAAGTCTCCTGTCTCCTCAGCTCTGTTCTTCGTGCCGAAAAAAGAGGGCGACCTTAGAACATGTATAGACTATCGCGCCCTAAATCAAATAACGATTAAGAATCGTTATCCTCTGCCCCTGATCCCTGAGCTTATCGACTAGGTGAAAGACGCTTGTGTGTACACCAAGTTAGATCTCCGAGGAGCTTATCACCTGGTGCGTATAAAAGAAGGCGACGAATGGAAGACTGCATTCCGCACCAAATTTGGGCTCTTCGAATATCAGGTGATGCCCTTCGGGTTGTGCAATGCACCTGCCGCCTTTCAGTACTTTATGAATGATGTTCTTCGGGAACTTATCGATGTCTGTGTCATTGTTTATATTGATGACATCCTGGTGTACTCTTCTTCAGAATTCGATCACAGAAAACATGTTAGGGCAGTTCTTGAGAAATTGCGCCAGCACAGACTATTTGCAAAGCTCGAAAAATGTGTTTTTCATACCACAGAAGTTGAGTTTCTCGGATTCATCCTAACACCTCAAGGAGTCCGAATGGACTCGCGAAAGGTGGACGCCATCCACAAATGGCCATCTCCTAGCTCGGTGAAGGGAGTTCAGAGCATGCTCGGCTTCGCCAATTTCTATCGAAGATTCATCCCGGAATTTTCCCGATCAGTCCAACCCGTCACAGCTCTCCTAAAGAAAAACAAACGCTTTGAATGGACTCTTGAGGCCGAACAAGCCTTTCAGGACCTGAAAACCAAATTCACCTCTGCACCTGTATTGAAGCACCCACACCCAGATCTCCCTTACATTGTGGAAACCGACGCATCCAGTTCGGCCATGGGAGCTGAGCTGTCCTGTCGCAAAGAGACCCAGAAACTAACCAACTACACCCTGTGGCCTTTTGGTCCAGGAAATGTTCTCCTCCTGAAATCAACTACGCAATTACCGACAAAGAGTTACTGGCTATTAAATCTGCTTTCAAGGCTTGGCGTCACTACCTTCTTGGGGCAAGACACACCATCACCATAATTACGGACCACAGAAATTTACAGTATTTAAAGACGGCCAAAGCTCAATCTTCACTACAACTCCGATGGGCTCTATTCTTTGCGGAATTTGATTTTGTAATTACCTATCGCCCTGGCTGCAAGAATGGTAAAGCGGACGCCTTATCACGGATTGGCATGGAAGAACCCAATTCGAGTTTTGAACCTGTGCCAATCATACCTGAACAAAGAATCTTAGCCCTAACTTCATTGCAAACTATTGAGGACATCCAAACGCAAGTAAAACAACTTCTAGACTCTTCAGCCTTACTGGAATGGAGTCAAAAGGGTCCTCATTACACTGTTAAGGATGATTTACCCTACTTCCAGGAGCGGTTGCTTCTGCCAAGTAAAGAATTGCAAGAACTTGTTATTGCCCATCATCATGAATCATTAATGGAAGGACACCCTGGTATCGCTAAAACGGAGGAAAAAATCAAACGCCACTTCTGGTGGCCTTCTTGGAGAAAAGACATAAAGTCTTTTGTATTGTCTTGCGGAATTTGCGCCCAAAACAAGGGTCAAAAGAAAAGGCCAGCCGGCCTACTTCAACCCTTGGATATTCCACCGGCACCATGGCACACCTTGTCAATGGACTTTATAACTGACCTGCCTCCTTGTGCTGGTTACAACACTATCCTTGTAATTGTGGATCTATTCTCCAAAATGGCCCACTTTATCCCTTTAAAAGGTTTGTCTTCAGCTTCCACCTTGGCCAAGGAATTTCTGGAGAATATAGTTTGCATACATGGTTTCCCTTCCATATTAGTCTCGGATCGTGGAAGTCAATGTATCTCCCCTTTTTGGAAGAAGTGTTGCCAACTAGCACAAATAGATGTGCGGTTATCCACCAGCCACCACCCCCAGACCGACGGACAAACCGAGAGAACCAATCAGAAGCTCGAGCAATATCTTCGGTGCATGTTACACCAATCCGAGTTAAATTGGAAAGACATCCTTTGGATCGCAGAATATGCATACAACAATTCAGTGCATTCTAGAACCGGACAAACTCCTTTTTATACTTTGTATGGTCACCATCCTCGGACCTCTGACCTAGATCCACCTCTGACCCTGGAAATGCCCGCAGTAAATCATCTGCATTCCACAATAACCCCAGCCTTCAAAGAAGCTGCTACTCATTTACAGCAAGCCAAGAAAAAGTATAAAGAAAACGCTGATTTGCACCGAAGTAAAACTCCTCCTTACCAAGTAGGAGACCAGGTATGGCTAGCAACGAAACATTTACCCCTTAAGGGCCCGCAGACCTTCAATCCCAGATTCATAGGACCTTATCCCATCAAGGCTATAATCAATCCTGTGGCCTTTAAACTGGATTTACCATCCAACATGCGTATTCATCCAGTTTTTCATGCATCACTTTTGAAGCCAGTGCAAACAGGGACCCGACTGTCCAAGCCTCCAGACCCAGTTCAAATTGAAGGGGAATTAGAATTCGAAGTTAAAGATATTTTAGACTCCAAGGTGTTAAAGTCAAAACACTTCTATCTTGTTGACTGGAAGGGATATGGACCTCAGGAGAGATCGTGGGAGCCTAGTAACCATGTTCACGCACCTCGATTAATACAAAGGTTCCACCGGAGATTTCCGAACAAGCCAAAACCCCCGGAGGGAACAACCTTGGGAGGGGCCTTGAGGGGGGGTACTGTCATGATGCCTACCTCCAAGGAGCCAGGTCCAACCCAGCAACCCCAGAGGCAGGCATCATTCCCCCCAGGGAAGTGCCAGCGGGCCCAAGCGCCAGGCTCATGTTGGACCCCTGTCCTGGCGCCTTAGGCGCCAGGCCCATAAAGCTAGACATGTGTTCAAGTGTTTTCATGTGCACTTACCTGATGCAGACCATGCTGCTACATCCAGGCCCTCTTGAGGCCTGAATGGAACTACTTTACCTGTGGGACTACTTTCCACCTGGGTGTGGTCGGGGAAGGATACATACCTGATCGGTGGAAGGATACATACCTGGAACTTCTTCCAAAGCTTTTTAAACCATTCCCGATCAGCAACTCACGCTTTGCGTTGTTCTGCTCCTCGCAGCTGGACGCTCACCGTGTCAGCTCCTGCATCTGAACTTCAGCCACACCTGTCAGCATCCTGGGTCACCTGCAAAGGGAGATAAGAGAGAATTGGTGAGAAAGAAGACCTTACCTGCTAAAGCTGCATCACAGAGACATCACACCGACGATCCTGAATGGGAAGACATCATTTTTTAAAAGAATTTCGCTTCGATCGCTGCAGCGCTGCATTTCACTCAACCAATGTCGTTTACACTTTCTATGCAGACCCGGGGCCTTCCCTAACGACCAGACCACGGTAGCCTTTATACTATCGTACCTCAGTGGCAGTGCTGCCGATTGGTCTATTCCATTTGTAAATCAGGATGATCCAATTCTCCAGAATTTTCAGGGTTTCCAGGCCAGCATGGAAAGATTGTTTGCTCGACACTCTCAAGGACAGGCCCTTGATAACGAACTGCTATCCTTATGACAAGGTAATCAGGATCTCCTGTCCTATCTTGCCACCTTCAATAGACTGGTTGTGGAAACTGGATGGCCAGAAAACAAAAGGATTACATTGTTTCATCGAGGCCTCCGCGGAGAGCTTAAGGATGTTCTAGCTCAGATAGTAGATCCACCCCAGGTCTGCGCAGACTACATAGACTTGGTGGTTCAACTTGATCACAGACTTCAAAATAGAAAAGCAGATCGGTTCAAGTACGAAACCGGAGTACCGATCAAAACCCACGCTAACTCCAAGAGTACCGATGTATCCGAACCTATGCAAATCGGCGGTGTTAAAGGACCATTAACGCAGAAGGAACAAGAGAGAAGGAAGCAAATGCAACTTTGTCTGTATTGCGGGACTTCCGGTCACTTTCTTCAAAATTGTCCGGTTAAACCACCTAAGAAGGTGGTTGGAGCCACTGATAACGAGTTATTGACACCTGATACGGGAAACGACCTAGCCCGACAAGCGTAGGGGTCCGCTTGCCGAGCTTGAAAACAAACTCTTTGACCTCACATTTTGTCATGCCAATGGTGCTCATGGACCCAAAACAGCCTCAGCAATTGCATGCTATAAAAGCATACATCGACAGTGGAGCTATTGGAAATTACATAGACCGTGAATTGGCTTCCAGGATTAAGCTCCCTCTCCGCCCGAAAGTAACCCAAGATGTCATTACTACAGTAGATGGAACCGAAATAGCCTCAGGGCCTGTAACGCATTCCACTGTTGAAATGACACTGGTGGGTCAGGATGGACATCGGGAAGCAATCGTGTTTGATGTGATCAAGGCCCCACAATTTCAAGTAATTCTTGGAATTCCTTGGTTAGAAACACATAATCCCAGAATTGACTGGCGAGCAAAGAAGATAAGTTTTCCTGATTGTGAACCAAACTGTTATCCAAGAAATCCAGCTATGGGTCTAGCCTCAGCAACTTCCACCCCTGTACAGCTACCGTCAGAATACCAAGAATTCCAAGACGTTTTTCAGAAGGAACAGGCTAACACGTTACCTCCCCATCGGTCTTATGATTGCCAAATCGATCTGGTACCCAATGCTCAACTACCTTGTAGTAGGATTTATGCTCTTACGGAACCTGAGAACCTGCATTTGCGGCAGTATTTAGATCAGTACCTAGCCAATGGTTTTATTCGCCCGTCCAAGTCTCCTGTCTCCTCAGCTCTGTTCTTCGTGCCGAAAAAAGAGGGCGACCTTAGAACATGTATAGACTATCGCGCCCTAAATCAAATAACGATTAAGAATCGTTATCCTCTGCCCCTGATCCCTGAGCTTATCGACTAGGTGAAAGACGCTTGTGTGTACACCAAGTTAGATCTCCGAGGAGCTTATCACCTGGTGCGTATAAAAGAAGGCGACGAATGGAAGACTGCATTCCGCACCAAATTTGGGCTCTTCGAATATCAGGTGATGCCCTTCGGGTTGTGCAATGCACCTGCCGCCTTTCAGTACTTTATGAATGATGTTCTTCGGGAACTTATCGATGTCTGTGTCATTGTTTATATTGATGACATCCTGGTGTACTCTTCTTCAGAATTCGATCACAGAAAACATGTTAGGGCAGTTCTTGAGAAATTGCGCCAGCACAGACTATTTGCAAAGCTCGAAAAATGTGTTTTTCATACCACAGAAGTTGAGTTTCTCGGATTCATCCTAACACCTCAAGGAGTCCGAATGGACTCGCGAAAGGTGGACGCCATCCACAAATGGCCATCTCCTAGCTCGGTGAAGGGAGTTCAGAGCATGCTCGGCTTCGCCAATTTCTATCGAAGATTCATCCCGGAATTTTCCCGATCAGTCCAACCCGTCACAGCTCTCCTAAAGAAAAACAAACGCTTTGAATGGACTCTTGAGGCCGAACAAGCCTTTCAGGACCTGAAAACCAAATTCACCTCTGCACCTGTATTGAAGCACCCACACCCAGATCTCCCTTACATTGTGGAAACCGACGCATCCAGTTCGGCCATGGGAGCTGAGCTGTCCTGTCGCAAAGAGACCCAGAAACTAACCAACTACACCCTGTGGCCTTTTGGTCCAGGAAATGTTCTCCTCCTGAAATCAACTACGCAATTACCGACAAAGAGTTACTGGCTATTAAATCTGCTTTCAAGGCTTGGCGTCACTACCTTCTTGGGGCAAGACACACCATCACCATAATTACGGACCACAGAAATTTACAGTATTTAAAGACGGCCAAAGCTCAATCTTCACTACAACTCCGATGGGCTCTATTCTTTGCGGAATTTGATTTTGTAATTACCTATCGCCCTGGCTGCAAGAATGGTAAAGCGGACGCCTTATCACGGATTGGCATGGAAGAACCCAATTCGAGTTTTGAACCTGTGCCAATCATACCTGAACAAAGAATCTTAGCCCTAACTTCATTGCAAACTATTGAGGACATCCAAACGCAAGTAAAACAACTTCTAGACTCTTCAGCCTTACTGGAATGGAGTCAAAAGGGTCCTCATTACACTGTTAAGGATGATTTACCCTACTTCCAGGAGCGGTTGCTTCTGCCAAGTAAAGAATTGCAAGAACTTGTTATTGCCCATCATCATGAATCATTAATGGAAGGACACCCTGGTATCGCTAAAACGGAGGAAAAAATCAAACGCCACTTCTGGTGGCCTTCTTGGAGAAAAGACATAAAGTCTTTTGTATTGTCTTGCGGAATTTGCGCCCAAAACAAGGGTCAAAAGAAAAGGCCAGCCGGCCTACTTCAACCCTTGGATATTCCACCGGCACCATGGCACACCTTGTCAATGGACTTTATAACTGACCTGCCTCCTTGTGCTGGTTACAACACTATCCTTGTAATTGTGGATCTATTCTCCAAAATGGCCCACTTTATCCCTTTAAAAGGTTTGTCTTCAGCTTCCACCTTGGCCAAGGAATTTCTGGAGAATATAGTTTGCATACATGGTTTCCCTTCCATATTAGTCTCGGATCGTGGAAGTCAATGTATCTCCCCTTTTTGGAAGAAGTGTTGCCAACTAGCACAAATAGATGTGCGGTTATCCACCAGCCACCACCCCCAGACCGACGGACAAACCGAGAGAACCAATCAGAAGCTCGAGCAATATCTTCGGTGCATGTTACACCAATCCGAGTTAAATTGGAAAGACATCCTTTGGATCGCAGAATATGCATACAACAATTCAGTGCATTCTAGAACCGGACAAACTCCTTTTTATACTTTGTATGGTCACCATCCTCGGACCTCTGACCTAGATCCACCTCTGACCCTGGAAATGCCCGCAGTAAATCATCTGCATTCCACAATAACCCCAGCCTTCAAAGAAGCTGCTACTCATTTACAGCAAGCCAAGAAAAAGTATAAAGAAAACGCTGATTTGCACCGAAGTAAAACTCCTCCTTACCAAGTAGGAGACCAGGTATGGCTAGCAACGAAACATTTACCCCTTAAGGGCCCGCAGACCTTCAATCCCAGATTCATAGGACCTTATCCCATCAAGGCTATAATCAATCCTGTGGCCTTTAAACTGGATTTACCATCCAACATGCGTATTCATCCAGTTTTTCATGCATCACTTTTGAAGCCAGTGCAAACAGGGACCCGACTGTCCAAGCCTCCAGACCCAGTTCAAATTGAAGGGGAATTAGAATTCGAAGTTAAAGATATTTTAGACTCCAAGGTGTTAAAGTCAAAACACTTCTATCTTGTTGACTGGAAGGGATATGGACCTCAGGAGAGATCGTGGGAGCCTAGTAACCATGTTCACGCACCTCGATTAATACAAAGGTTCCACCGGAGATTTCCGAACAAGCCAAAACCCCCGGAGGGAACAACCTTGGGAGGGGCCTTGAGGGGGGGTACTGTCATGATGCCTACCTCCAAGGAGCCAGGTCCAACCCAGCAACCCCAGAGGCAGGCATCATTCCCCCCAGGGAAGTGCCAGCGGGCCCAAGCGCCAGGCTCATGTTGGACCCCTGTCCTGGCGCCTTAGGCGCCAGGCCCATAAAGCTAGACATGTGTTCAAGTGTTTTCATGTGCACTTACCTGATGCAGACCATGCTGCTACATCCAGGCCCTCTTGAGGCCTGAATGGAACTACTTTACCTGTGGGACTACTTTCCACCTGGGTGTGGTCGGGGAAGGATACATACCTGATCGGTGGAAGGATACATACCTGGAACTTCTTCCAAAGCTTTTTAAACCATTCCCGATCAGCAACTCACGCTTTGCGTTGTTCTGCTCCTCGCAGCTGGACGCTCACCGTGTCAGCTCCTGCATCTGAACTTCAGCCACACCTGTCAGCATCCTGGGTCACCTGCAAAGGGAGATAAGAGAGAATTGGTGAGAAAGAAGACCTTACCTGCTAAAGCTGCATCACAGAGACATCACACCGACGATCCTGAAAGGGAAGACATCATTTTTTAAAAGAATTTCGCTTCGATCGCTGCAGCGCTGCATTTCACTCACCTTTCCTGGGCACCTCCATCTTCAGCAGCGATCATCCGGATCCGCAGCCACTTCCCAGAGCCTAGAGAGAAAAAGACAAGAGCACAAGATGAGAGTAGGAAGGGAATAGGAAAAGCTCAGTTTCCTTCTAAGACTTACCTGTTGGGTCATTCCCATTTCATTTCGGGTCCTGCCGCTTCCTGGCATTCCGTACCCCGGCCCATATGGGGAAAAAAGACAAAGACATTGAATGAGCGAATGCAAAGACATTACCCGAACGCTCATCCAGAACTTACCTGTCATTTACTGGAACTGCACGTTTCACTTCGGGTCGGTGCCATATCTCCGGCATTCCAAACCCCGGCCCCTAAGGGGAAAAAGACATAAGCGTTAGCGCTTGCTGCAATAAGACAATGAACCTTATTATTAAGCTTGAACTCTTGAACTTGCAACAGAACTCTTACAGCGCCTTACCTGAATAGTCAAGCTTATTTGAACTCCCATCAAACCTCAATCCAGTGAAGTAACTGGGTTTCAATGCGCCCCTGCATCAGAAGCAGGATGGAGAACTCATCCTTCCAGACCCTAAGGTGAGACTTCACGGGGAATCGTGGAAGGGTATCGTGGAGGGTTGGAAGGGAGTGGGAGGCTTGAACATTATTCCGTCAGTAGGTAATACTCCCTTTTCACGCACAGGGGAATATTCCTGTGAGCCAGAGAAGCCAGAGTAGAGGGGCCCTTCCTGTCCATCTTCAGAGTCCTGCGCTTCACCATAGAAGAAGCATCAGCACTCGAAGCCAGACCTGCGCCTCCGTGGGAATCAGGTGAGCGTGACAGTTGATTAGAAATAGACCGTCAAGTGTACGTAAGCGTGATAGTGCTACGTAGCTCATGCCTTCTTTAAAGACCGTGTTCCCAATATCTATCAATGTTTTGCCTAGGGTAAGACCTTGTGATTTGTGAATGGTGACTGCGTATGCTAGAGTTAGAGAAAATTGTTCTCTGTGGACATAAATGTCTTTGAAGAGAAGGAATCGAGCTGTTGAGTGCCCTATCCTTTTTAATTCTGAAAGTTTGTCAAAGACAATATTGACAAACTCAATGTTGTTGTCACGTGGGTATGTTTGAAAGTCAACAACTGTGCCCAGTCCTCCATTAACTAGTCCTTGCTCCACGTCAAGGTTACGTTTAAGCATTACTCTACAGTTTAAGGATAATTTTAATATTTTCTCCAAACCAGCTGTGTTGGAGATAGAATTATCTAAGGTATTTAATGTTGTTGTGGCTTGTTGACACATGGGTAGTGTCATACAATGTACGTCCAGTTTGTCTGTGGAGCAAATTTCAATTATTGGTTGCATTTCTTTTTTCAACATTGTTTCATTGAATTTGGAACAGCTTGCAAGAGTTGGCATTAAGGACATACAATTGACATTTTTGTGTGCTAATTGTTCCATGATATCAGTAGCACATGCATTATGGCCATAAAGTGCATGGATGTGCTAGGTTTTTAATTTTGCTTGTGCTCGCCGCTAGCGTGATTCAGCATTTATTCACTGACACGGCAGAAGGCACCCCTCTGCTAGCTGTCAGCGACTAACCGTCAGCTTCTGCCGTGCTCCGACTGCTCACGCACAGCTTGTCTACAAACGGCAAGCTAGGATTGAGATCCCGCGCCTATGACCCAAACATATGGTCTTCGCCGGAGTACGTTTATTACTACCTGGGAGAGTCCTGTTGCGGCTTGTTCGTGGCACCACGAGTATACAGACAGACGCCACAGTGCGCTGACATTTGAACGCTCTTATTCCATTGATAGGTGACTTTCGCCTGTGGTCAGACTTTCGTCCCCACATCACCCCCTGAACATCCTGACTACACTGTTTTCCCTCTGTCCTGATGAAGGCCCTAGGAAGAAATGGCTCACCTAGCTCCATTATAGGGCTGAAACACCTGGTGTAGACGCTTTTCACCAAAACACATCACCATCACTGTCAATTGTTTTGTGTTTTCTGAGATTTGTATGATTCATTTGTTCTAATACAATTGACCACTTTGTTCTGATGCCTGTCGATCTACGTGCTGTAGCGACAGTAGTAATTGCAATCATGTTTCGTAAAGTGACACTACCCTGTTAAATACAGGTTTATGTTTTGTTCTGATTATGCAATTCACGTTTGCTATATGTGTTTTGTTTTTAACATGATGTTCAATATGTAAAGAATAGAAATCAAATTACATTTCCAAAAAATATAAAAGAAACTGTTTTGGAATCTTTTCAGTGTGATTTCATACTCTTAGAAGTGCTATTCTGGGAAAGAAGAATAGAAGGGAGGAGGATACATAGTTAGTTTTTTCTTCCAACCCTTTCACTTTTGTTCTTGTAGCTCCTTGAGATAGTACACCAACTCTAATACTTTTTAAAATGTTGGCATACGTGAGGTCTGCAGATTGGCACATTTCCTATGCTGCCAACAGTTTTACGGTACAGTTTGTGTCCTAAGGTTTTAAAAATAGGTTCAACTTTCACTGGTGTCAATTGAAGAAGATCTCTGAAAACAATAATGTGTTTTCCTCCAAAGAGATCTTCGTAGTTTGTTTTAAGTACTTCTTGCAATTTGAGGTGAATCAAAGCTAACATTAGGTTGGAGACCATGCTCACTTCATCTATTAGTAGCATTTTCATTTGTTCTAACACTCTGCGTAGTTCCATTGCAGCTTCTGTAGAAAGTTTGTAATATTCTAATTTGTTTTGGTGTTCTACTGGAAGGAGTAGTAATTGGTGTAAAGTGACACCGCCTATGTTGTAAGCAGCAAAACCTGTGGGGGCAGTTACAACAGCTGACAGTTTGTTGTTTGTCAATTTTTGAAGGAACTTGATGATGATTTTGATTAAGAATGTTTTGCCTGAACCAGCTTCACCACTGACGTACAGTAGCATAGGTTTGTAATTTTGGCAGGTACATTCTTTATTTTCCTGTTGTACACCATGTGTAATTTCTTTTATTACTTCTTGAAAACATGGTACTTTGCTCTTTGTTCAGTTTTGATTGTAGTACAGTTAAGTCTTCTGTATCTTCTTCATAGTGACACATGGTGTTCTCTACTTCGGCCATAGCTAATTCCTCCTCATTTGCTATTAGTGGCTTTCCCAGTGCTTCTTGACTTCCCGTTACAGAAGGTTGACTACTGTCGGGAGTGTCCTTATCTAGTTGGGCCTGGAGTTCTTCTTCGTGTTGTTGTTCATTGTGCAACATTGTTTTGTACTGAGTAAAGTTTATATTGGTGATAGTGCTTTCATTTGCTTTGAAAGCGTCTTCATATGAGTCATAGTTTTCTAGTATCACTTCTTCTTATCTCCATGGTTTAAAAAGTTGTAGTAGGGACACGTTATATAGTTCTTTATGTTGAGGAGTTTTTAATGACAATTTGATATGATTAAATAAGCTTTGTTTGGTAAGTTTCACTAAGCTGCCTTCACAATCTGTCAATCTATATCTACCTTTTTTTTCCATCAGGTTTTATATTATTTTTGTATGTGAAGTTTTGGGCTATGTGGTATAGACACATGGTTTCCTAAATGGTAGTCCTGTTCGGGAAGTATGTGTCTAGTAAATAGTTTTTCAAAATGTCTTGGCTGTTGGGATCATTTTTGGCTATTGTTTCTATGTCGTTGTATGATTTGAGAACTCTTTTTCTAGATTTAGCAGGACCAAGACTTAGCCATACTATATTTTCAGATTTTCCATAAAAAGCAGTACCGGTTAAACAATCTGCAGCTAAATAGGAGCCACATTCTCTATGAGAGAGCATTTGTATGCCTAAGATGTAGAATTTCTGAGATAGTGTTTTGTCCGATGATAGGTTATTCCAGAGGTCTTGAAGCTCTGTTTTTTCTGCTTTTGTTCAGTAGGCTGTAAAATATTGTGCAACTGCAGTGGAATTGTCTGCAATGTACTGCGCATCTATGTGTTACACTCACCTGGCTCCCACAGGGGCGACGGTCGGAACTGGATAGCTGCGGCCTCCACCAATGTGAATTGTAGTGCAGAGATGACTGACTGGACTGGCCTGATCAATTTCGTCTGCTTGACCCGTAGGAGTATTCTCCTGAAAGCGGAGAAAAGGAATTAGTCACCCGTGGATTGAGCGAGCACATCCCCACCGTTTTCCCACTAATCACCTCCGATATTCCCTTTCACCAGTCTCACCTTATGGTTTTGAATGATGAGCTCTCCATCCTGCGTGGAGTGCAGGGACGCGTAGATAACCAGTTACTTCACTGGTCCAAAGGAATTGGGTGAGTTCCAGACAAATGTTGAATCCGAGGTAAGTGGCGAGGAGCCGTAAGTATTTAGTTCTTAAGAGTTCAAAATGTCTCTTATTCACTCTTGTCCGATTACTTCCTTTGTCTTGCAGCTTGATTCGAGAGGAGGTTGTCCCGTAGCAGCTGATTGCGTTTTGGTAAGAGTCTGTGTTACTCAACACTGTCTGGTAAAAAATGCCAGTGCTTAACCTGTTGCTTTCTCTCTCCTTACAGGTGCAGCATAAGACGATGTGGCGTGTAGAAGAATAATATCTTCGGCGGTAACTCGGTAAGTCTATAATGATAATAGAAATTGTCTTTGCTGGTTTTCTCGGCTCACCTTATTGTCTTTCTTCGTCCCCTTAGGTGCCGGGAGTTGGGCGATGAATGATGAGCTGCGCCGAGTTGAGGAGGTGCTGTGAAGACTGGTAAGTATAGCGCGGCGCTGCAGCTGGCGTTGCAATGCGCACAAAATAAAGTCTTTTCCTTGTTCGGATGCGCGAAGGATCCAGGATCAGATGAAGAATGAAGGTAATGTTCTTGCTCTAACCTTTTCTTCTTATTTCCCTTCTTTCTACAAGCTCCAGATTCGAGGCGGGCGTGGCAGAAGACTGGATGCTGGACTGACAGGCACGGTGAGCGTTACGCTGCAGGATGCAGAATAACGTGGATCGTCTGCTGCTCATCGGGCGTGGTTTAAATAGCCTCTAAAGAAGTACCAAGTAAGAAGTTCCCCAAGACCACACCCGAGTAAAAAATAGTCCGTTAAACAAAGTAGTTCCTTCCAGGCCTCACGTTGGCTTGGATTATTTGCAGCATGGTCTGCATGAGGTAAGTTTATTCATATGAGCCTGGCGCCTGTGGCGCCAGGACTGATCCCATATATGAGCCTGGGACCTACGGCGCCAGGGCTGAACCCAGACAGCCCATAGCCGGGGTGGCTGGGTTTTCAATAGGTGTCTGGATGCCTGCTCCCTGGACTGATGGACTTGGTCTGGGTGTCCGGGGTAGGCATCATGACAGCACTCCCCCCCCAAGGCCCCTCCTAAGGTCGTTCTTCCACTTGGTCCTGGTTTGTCTGGGAAATTCCGATGGAATCTTTCCACCAATCGAGTTGCATGAACGTGGTCACTAGGCTCCCATGACCTTTCTTGTGCCTTCTTGTGGCCTGTAACCCTTCCAGTCAATTAAATAAAAAAGTTGTGATTTGACCATCTTAGAGTCCAGGATATTTTTAACTTCGAAATCGGGTTCCCCGTCTATTAGGATGGGAGCGGGTGGTTTGGTTAACCTGGTTCCGGGTTATACTGGCATCAGAAGTGAAACGTGAAAGACGGATGAATTCACATATTAGAAGATAATTCCAATTTGACGGCCACCAGGTTGATAATGGCTTTAATGGTGTAAGGTCCCAAATATCTAGGGTTAAAGGTGCGAGTTCCTTTTAGAGGTAGTTTCTTGTAGCTAGCCAAACTTGATTCCCAACCTGGTATTGTGGGGCTTCACTTCTATGTTGATCTGCATTTTTCTTGTATTTTTCTTTTGCCTGTTTCAAATGTTCAGTTGCCTCCTTAAAGGCTTGTGTAATAGTAGCGTGTAGATGGTTTACTTTGGGCATTTCCAAGTGTTGTGGCGAGTCGAGTTCTGAGGTCTGAGGATGATGCCCATATATGGTATAAAAGGGGCTTTGTCCGGTTCCTGAATGTACAGAGTTGTTGTATGCGTATTCGGAAATCCATAAAATATCCTTCCAATTGCCTTGGGTTTGGTGTAACATGCAACGTAGGTATTGCTCAAGAATCTGGTTGGTCCTCTCGGTCTGACCATCGGTCTGGGGATGATGACTGGTTGATAACCTCACGTCGATTTGCACCAATTGACAGCATTTCCTCCAAAACTGCGAAATAAACTGACTCCATCGGTCAGAGACAAACACGGAAGGAAATCCATGTATTCGGACAATGTTTTCAAGAAATTCCTTGGCCAAAGTTGAAGCTGAAGGTAATCCTTTTAAAGGAATAAAGTGAGTCATTTTGGAAAAAAGATCCACTATAACTAGAATGGTGTTAAATCCACTACATGGGGGAAGGTCAGTAATAAAATCTAGGGACAAGGTGTGCCATGGTGTAGGCGGAATATCCAAAGGTTGTAAAAGACCAGCTGGTTTCTTCTTCAGACTCTTGTTTTGGGCGCAGATAGAACAAGATTGCACAAATGACTTGACGTCTCTTCGCCAGATGGGCCACCAGAATTGTCTTTTAATTTTGGCCTCTGTCTTTGCAATTCCTCAGTGTCCCTCAATCAAAGCATTGTGATAATTGGAGATAACTAGTTCTTGTAGTTCCTTGTGTGGTAGGAATAGACAACCTTAATAGTAAGGTAGTTCATCGATGACAGAATAATCTTGGCCTTTCTTTAGCGATTCCTGCAAGGCAGCTGGATCGAAAAGTTGTTGGATCTTTAAATGAATGTCTTCTAGAGTATGTAAAGTAGTTATACCCAGGATTCTTTTCTCCAATATTATAGGCACCGGTTCAGGGTTCGAATATGCTTCTCCAATTCCTATGCGAGATAAGGCATCTGCTTTGCCATTTTTACAACCTGGTCGTTAAGTAATCACAAAATTGAATTCCACGAAGAACAAGGCCCACCTAAGTTGACGTGATGGTTGGGCCTTGGCTGCCTTCAAATATTGTAAATTCCTGTGATCAGTGATTAGTGTGATGGTATACCAGGCACCGAGAAGATAATGCCGCCAAGCCTTGAATGCAGATTTGATGGCCAATAACTCCTTATCGGTAACTACATAGTTTAATTCGGGTGCCGAAAATGTTCTTGACCAGAATGCTACTGGATGAAGTTGGCCGGTTTCAGGATCCTTTTGGGAAAGAACAGCCCCCATGGCTAAACTGGATGCATCCGTTTCAACTACGTATGGAAGTTCAGGGCGTGGGTGCTTTAAAACAGGTGCAGACGTGAATTTCAATTTTAGTTCTTGGAAGGCCCTTTCAGCCTCTTCAGTCCATAGGAAGCGATTATTCTTTCGCAAGAGTGCTGTGATGGGGTGTACAATATGTGAGAATTCTGGAATGAATCTGCGGTAGAAATTAGCAAATCCAAGCATGCTTTGTACTCCTTTAACTGAACTAGGTGATGGCCACTTGAGGATTGCGTACACCTTTCGAGAGTCCATTCGGACTCCTTTTGGGGTCAGGATAAATCCAAGAAATTCGACTTCTGTAGAGTGAAAAACGCATTTTTCAATTTTGCATATAACGTATGCTGGCGTAGTTTTTTAAGGACGGCACAAACGTGCTTAACATGGTCTGATTCTGAGGAGGAGTACACAAGGATATTGGGCCTCATTACACGGTAAGCGGTAAACCATGGTGCTATTAGCACCATGGTTGCCGCTGGTACCATACCGGTACCACCATGGAGGAAAGGGGAATTACCACCCCATTCCAAGGTTGGCGGGGCGGTAATTCCCCCTTTCTCCATGGCCCTTCCCCATTCCCATATTTGCCCCATAGGGCATAATGGGAATGGGGAAGGAGCTAATTACTGTACCGCAAATTGCGGTACCGTAATTAGCACCAAGGTCCCTTTGCGGGTCCCAACTTTAACGGCTGGTCTACACCAGCCGTTAAGGTCAGGTCCCGCAAAGGGACCTCGTAGTAAGGCGGTAAGGGTTAACGGTCACCGGGACCCTTAACGGTGACCGTTAACCCTTACCTCCTTCCGTGTAATGAGGCCCATTGTCTATGTATACAACAACACAGACGTCAATGAGTTCTCGAAGGACATCGTTCATAAAATACTGGAAGGCTGCCGGTGCATTGCACAACCCGAAAGGCATCACCTGATATTCGAACAATCCATACTTGGTGCTAAAGTCAGTCTTCCATTCATTGCCTTTCTTTACACGTACCAGATGATATGCCCCTAGGAGATCTAACTAGGTGTAGATACAAGCATCCTTTACTTGGTCCAATACTTTGGGAATCAGAGGTAATGGGTATCGTTTTTTTACCGTAATTTGGTTTAATGCGCAGTAATCTATGCACGTTCTAAGGTCACCTTCCTTTTCGGGCACGAAGAATAAAACTGAGGCTGCGAGGGACTTGGATGGATGAATGAATTCATTAGCAAGGTATTGATCCAGGTATTGTCGTAGATGACGGTTTTTGGGCTCCGTAAGGGCGTAGATCCTACTGCATGGAGGTTGTGCACCAGGTAAAAGATCAATCTGACAATCATATGATCTGTGAGGCGGTAACGTGTTTGCCTGTTCTTTCTGAAAAACATCCTGAAATTTTTGATATTCCTGAGTTAACTGTGCAATTGGAGTAACGACAGTGGCCAAGCCTTTATTCAAGGGTTTTTCGGGGTAACAGGTGTGTGCACAGTCTGGGAAGGTCATTCTCTTCTCTCGCCATTCAATACAAGGATTATGTGTTTCCAACCACGGCATTCCCAGAATTATTTGTAACTGCGGGGCCTTGATTAAGTCAAACACAGTGCTTTCTCGATGCCCATCTTGACACAACATCTTCACCTCTGTAGTGGAGTGAGTTACTGGCCCAGAGGCAATTTCAGTCCCATCGACAGTGTTGATGACATCAGTTGTGGTCTTTTTGCAAAGAGGCGGGTTCATCCTTGTAGCCAATTCGTGGTCCATGTAGTTTCTGATGGCCCCGCTATCAATGTATGCTCTCACTGCGTGCATACGTGATGGCTGCCTTGGATCAATAAGGACCATTGGCACAATTAGGCGCGAGGTCTGAGTGTCCTTTTTAAAGCTCGGCAAGTGGACCTCTACGCTTGTCGGGCGTGGTCGTTTCCCGAGTCAGGCTCTATATGGCTTTTGTCTGCAACTCCTACCACCTTCTTGGGTGGTTTAACAGGGCATCTTGCAGAAAATGTCCCGAAGTTCCACAGTACAGACCGAATTGCAATTGTCGTCTCTTTTCTTTTTCCTTTTGAGTCAAGGGTCCTTTAATCCCCCCCGATCTGCATGGGTTCTGATGCATCTGTTCCCTTGGGGGTAACATTGGGTTTAATAAATACCCAATTCTCAAATTTAGCTCGATCATCTTTTCTATTCTGAAGTACGTGATCTTACTGGACTACCAAGTCTATATATTCAGCGCAATCCTGGGGTGGATTCACTACTTGAGCTAACACATCTTTGAGTTCTCCTTGAAAATCCCGAAGAAGAGGATCATCCTGGTTGACTAGTGGAATTGACCAATCAGCTGCGCTGCCACTGAGATACGATAGTACAAAGGCTACTTTGTCTTGAACGTTCGGAAAGGCTCCAGGTCTACATAAAAAGTGCAAGCGGCACTGGTTCATAAATACGGCAAACCTTTTTGGGTCTCCGGCCAAGCGTTCGGGTGGTGCTAGGTAAAACAATTTGCACAGGGTTGCTTGATGGAGCAGGAGTTGGGTTCCCCCCGAGTCCAGGTAAGCGTGTTTGCCCAGCTTGGTTTTGCAGGAGTGTTAGGCAGAAACCTGTGCAGTTCCCTTGGGGGACCACCGCAAAAGATTTAAGACCACAGGTGTTGGCAGTAAACCCACTTGGTAGCAGTCTGCACCAGCCAGATTTACCTGGTAGCTGTGGCTGAGCAGTCAGACTTCCCTCAAGAAGAGTTAGGCAGTATGCAAAGTATACACAATAGGCACTTGGATACAATAGCACAAGCAAACACTGACCAGAGTTTTGGTAACAAGGTATATAATTATTTATTTAAAAACACACTTATTGAAACACTCCAGCACTATTATTGTAAATCACTCTAAACACACTTACTATTATTATATATACACTCCTTATTCCTTATCAGACAAGCCTTAGTTAACACCACTTATCTCCAAACAGAGGTGAGCGCTTAACTATAGATGGCACTCCAATAAGTTAACGAAAAAGGGAGGGGAAAAGGCAGAATGTAGGAAAATACACCACACTAATACTTAGGAACTCTTAAGCAAGGCAGGAACGCCAAAAGTTACTTGTGAGCCAAAGTCCATAGGCCGGGCCCACTCTTGGAGAGAGCAGGGCACAAATGCACCCAAGATCACACAATGACAACAGGCTTAAAAAGTCTTGCAGGGAGTTCAGAAAGGTTTTAGTTAGGCTCAGAAAAGTTTCGCCAGGGTGTCCCAGGCTAACCCAGGGTCGAAAGCCGGGGACTAAATCTACCCCGTACAGTCGGTTGCAAGGGAAGCCAGGCGGAACACGGTACCTTATGTGGAAAGGATCCTCCAACGGGGGCAGTTGTTCCTGGCAGTGGTTGCAATTCACAGCGTCGTCCAGAGGAAGAGAAGATCTCGACGTGGAGGAAAGATGAAGGTCGTTCCACTGCCAGGGAAGAAACCAGCTGCAGAGTTTTCCGGTTAAAGGTACTACCCTTTGATTTGCGGTAGTGGTAAAACGTGGTATCCCGGTTTCCGGGGTACTTGGCACAGGCAAGGCGGCCACGAGATGCTGCAGGAAGTGCAAAAGGAAGCATACTGGTTATCCCCACCAGTCGAAGGAAGAAGACTCTCCGGGCTGGAGATCTCCTCTGTCCTTGGGAAAAGTGGTGAGACGGTTCAGCAGGGCTCCACCGGTGGTGTCGTTGTAGCAGGTCGGCTCAGCTTCTCAGATTCCTAGGTCCTGTGGTGACTTCTAAAGTTCCAGTCCCCAAAGCCCTGCTTTTATGCAGAAAACCTCCATTCACTCAGCCTAGCTGTCACTCAAACATGCTAAGTGGTGAGCTGGCCGGCTCACCACTTGGGCCAATCAGGATGGAGTGTGACTTGAGTTGCCTAGGAAACTCAGTCCAGGGTGCCTAAATCCACCTCCACCCCTCCTAAGTACCCCAGACAGAATGGCACCACTTTGGAGGGCTTCTGTGGAGAAGCCCTCCAAAAAGTGGAACAAAGGGCTCAACTTGGGTTGGAGTCACAGAAGCGAACACAAACGCCATTTTAGAACCGAGTTCTGGCAAAAAATACCAACCGGAGAATTAATATTAAATAAATAAACCCGCGGTGTGTTCGAGGCTATAGGAATTAAATAATTAAAGTTGGTAGCCTCGAACAATGGGAAATCCCATAGGGATATATTTGCGGTCGAATATAAAAAGTAGTATCCACTGCCAACAGCCAAAACTCGATCAGGGGGGACGGAGACGTGCCCCCTCGACTAACAGACCCCGGGGCAATCGAATTGCCCCGGCCAGTACGTCCACAATATGATGGTTTGTACTGGTTCTGTTCAGAATTTGTGACTAGTAAAGTCAATGGTGACTTTACATGACCTGGGAGACAGTAGTCAGTCCCAGGGTATGGAGTCTATACTGGTGGGTCACTATGACACCCCTGTGTTACTGCACTGAGGGTGCTGTGTAACACACATCACAAAAACACATGAAGCCCTATGGAGTAAAAGACCCCATAGCCCATAAAACACATCTAGAATCAAAGAGACACACTCAAATCATGTCTAAGAGAGAGGGTAAAAGAGTCTCACTCTTGGCAGGAGAAAAAAATATACCCCAAAAATCCAGCAAAGCTGCTGGGGGACTCACTAGGTTAAGAAATTCAGCCTAAACAGAGAATTCTCCCTAACAAGCAGTTGCCAAGCAAGATCATCAGTGCGTTCCTTAGACACAATCAGTTCTCTCCTGAGAGCATTAGTTTTTTGGCGGGCGGAATGTACTTCTGCCCCAAGTGCCCCTAATAACAGGGCCAGTTGGTCAGTTTCTGAGGTCTCCATAACGCCCGGTGGGAATTTGTTAGGAGGCTTTGCGTTCTGTTACGCTCACCTGGCTCCCACAGGGGCGACGGTCGGAACTGGTTAGCTGCGGCCTCCACCAACGTGAATTGTAGTGCAGAGATGACTGACTGGACTGGCCTGCTCAATTTCATCTGCTTGACCGGGAAGGAGTATTCAGGCTCACCTTATTGTCTTTCTTCTTCCCCTTAGGTGCCGGGAGTTGGGCGATGAATGATGAGTTGCGCCGAGTCAAGGAGGTGCTATGAAGACTGGTAAGTATAGCGCGGCACTGCAACTGGCGGTGCGACGCGCACAAAATAAAGTCTTTTCCTTGTTCGGATGTGCAAAGGATCTAGGATCAGATCAAGAATGAAGGTAATGTTCTTGCTCTAACCTTTTCTTCTTATTTCCTTTTTTTCTAGGAGCTCCGGATTCGAGGCGGGCGTGGCAGAAGACTGGATGCTGGACTGACAGGCACGGTGAGCGTTACGCTGCAGGATGCAGAATAACGCGAAGCATGTGCTGCTCATCGGGCGTGGTTTAAATAGCCTCCAAAGTAGTCCCAGGTAAGAAGTTCCCCAAGATCACACCGAGTAAAAAATAGTCCCTGAAACAAAGTAGTTCCTTCCAGGCCTCACGTTGGCTTGGATTCTTTGCAGCATGGTCTGCATGAGGTAAGTTTCTTCATATGAGCCTGGCGCCTATGGCGCCAGGACTGATCCCATATATGAGCCTGGCATCTATGGCGCCAGGACTGAACCCAGATAGCTCCTAGCCGGGGTGGCTGGGTTTTCAATAGGTGTCTGGATGCCTACTCCCTGGACTGATGAACTTGGTCTGGATGAGCGGGGGTAGGCATCATGACACTATGTTTGCATTCCATAAGAGGGCAATGATTGCATTGTAATCATTGATATATTTTGATTCTTGTGTTCTTTTTATGTTATACGCATTCTTGGGTGATTTACCTTTAACACTATGTCTAACTGAAGACATGAAGTTGTTCACTTCACCTGTTTCTGTAACTGGTCTAGGGAAAACAAAGCAACATTTGGTGTAGTATTTCCCTTTGTTTTTATATTTGCAACGACAATTTTTGCCACATTTGTGTCTTTGATATTGTACAATTTGTGCATGAAGATCACTATTTGTTATTTCTGATGGAATTTCACAAGCGACATATTTTTCGATAAACTGTAAAACAGTGGCATCACTGTCTTGACCAAATTTAGGAGCATCTTTAATCCATAAAAGCGGGTGGATATGTGGTGCTCCTCTGGCTTGGTATTCTTTTCTCCAAAAGAAGTGTTGCACTTCTCCGAGGGGAGGAACAGTTTTATTACAAATAAAGTGTAGCAAAGCAATGAAACGATGATGGAAATATCTTGAAACATTAATAGGATCTAGAGAGCAAAGTTCTCCAGGTGATAGTATATCTATGTTTGTTTTATTTTTGTTTGATATGCGTAGGAAATCATGTAAATCTTCCCATGCATATTCTACACAACTTAATGTAACAAACCAAATGGGTGGGCCAAGGTTTGTTATCATACAACGTACATCTCTGTGACGTCGGAACCAGTACTCTTTCGTACCACGCATGTTTGCTAACGGATTTGTAATGCTTGATTGTAAAACCTCATCTTTTTCTAGCACTTTTTGTATTAATTGCGTAGCTGACATATTTGGAAAGTGGGTTCCTGATTTCAATATGTGTGCAACTCCGAAACATAGAGTTGCTAGTTCACTTTCAAAGAGTAGGTGGAATATGTATTCCACATTTTGTCTAAATCTGGGATCTTCAGGATACATTTGTAACGAGCGGTATTCTGATGCTGTTATCTGAATGGTTCTATCATCGTACATTCCTCCTTTGCCAGTAGGAAAGAGTAGAGAAAAAGCATGTGCTTCTATACTTTTTTTAAATATGCTGATTAGTGATCCTGTGGTTTGTCGCATTTGGTACGTTTCTAGTGTATCATCTATGGTGTCATTAGAGTGTAATGGATGAATTGTATAATGGTCTAAAATATTGGATACTGTAGCAGGATCTAGAAGTTCAAATTGACCAGTTTCTGGTGACTCTTGAATTATTTCAGTTGTTTTCCTTAAGTTTTCTTCAATATTTATTTCATTGTAGTATTCATTATTATCTTTTAGATATTGCAAGGCTTGTCTAACTTTATGTAAGTCTTTGAGTTGTTGCCAATTTTTTTTGTCTTTTGTTGGTACACCATTTACTAAGACAATTAAAGATTGCTCTATTGGACGTTGCACTCCCAGAGTGTGCACATTTTCTTTCAGATCTTATGGTAAATAAACTACTTTGCCACAAAGGCCGTTCACCAATTCAGAGGGAGGGAATTTTGCTGTTTTTGGTTGAAGGCGTATCATTGCTTGAAATGGGTGCACTGTTAAAATTATAATGCTCTCATATAAATTGAGTTGTTGCATGGGTTTTGGTAGTGGGAATAATTCCAAGTTATTTCTGATAGCATGTGAAGGAGTTGGTTATTGTCAAGTTGGGTATTGCAGTAACTGCAAAGTATTAAGGGGTCAGTTATTTTGTATTTATTTTCTGCTATAAGGTAGAGAGCTAATACAAAGCATTTGGAATCTTCATTGTCTTCTATTTTGTATGTTACGTCTACAGTTTTTGTGTTACTTTTATAAAAGGTTGTGCGGCACACACAAACACTTGGTTTGGTACTTCAGCGGATGTACTTTTAAATTTTAGTATTTCTTTTTTGTATGTGTGTAGTCGAAGGTTGCCATGTGCAGAATTGTTGCTTGTCTGTTGTAAAGCTATTGCAGTTTGTAAGTGGCTTTCACTTCCAAAATATTTTCTCTGGAGTTGGTCCATTTCTTTGAGTAGGTCTTTGGGTGTACCATGTAGAAGAGTGTTATTTAAATTGGCTAGTCCTAAAGCAGGACTTTTAGCATAGTTCAGTTTATAGACTAGATTTCTTATAGTTGAATGATGTGTTGATATCATTTTGATATGATGGAAGGTGCTTTTGCAAATAGGTCCTGAAATGCAGGCTAATGAATGTCCTTGTAGTCCTGTGTATTTGCACACTGGACAGGTATCCATATTTTGCAGCACTTTCATTTTGATTTTGTCTTTGCCTTTCACATACTGATTGAGGAACTGGCGTAAAGATGTGAAAGATTTTTGGGAATGTTACACATTGACGTGCATGGCCATTTGTATACTTGACGTTCTGGTTCAGTCAAATGGAGAGGTACTTCTGAATTTTCTCAGGATATTTTTGTAAGCAGTATTTCTTGTTCCATTATGGTATTATAAATGTTTTCATAACCTCGTCCACTGCTATGTATGGCAATTCTGTTTGTTTGGTTTTGTTTGTATCCTTCTTCGTTAAAAATATGGTTCTCTGCTCGTGTGTGACTCCATTCACCTCCACAGATATTTAAGAAGTTATTTTTGTTGACATTCCGTTTATTGAGAAGGTTTTTTTTTTGTAATTTAGTAGTTCGTTTTGTTAGTGCTTTCATTCTGTTTCACACAAAAATGAATAACTTTCTTTTGAGAAGGATTGCACTGTCTATCAAAGCTTCTAAAATACATTTTCTATGGTAGGTTTGAAGGGTTGTGGATGATTTGTCTCCCGTTTTATAAGATTTTTAAGGACTCTGTGGCGGAACATTTTTGCTAAAATATTTTTGGTATGGTTACTTGCTAGTATATCAAGATTTATAGGAGCAGTTTTAGCAGTAGTGGTAGCCGAATTCTTGTTATTCATTATCTGTTTCGTTTAACATTTTGATAGAGGAGGCAAAGTTTCTGTACTGGAAGCTTGTTTTGTTTCGCTAAGTGACTGTATTAGCTGTTTTGTTTTAACTTTTTGTAAAAACTCTGGTAGAGATGGATGCTTATTTTAGACACTTTCACTTTGATTTGCTCTACTTCTGCGTTGCTTTCTACAGATTTGCTTGTTGCTAGGCATTCTTTGGGGTCTGTTAAAAAAAGAAGGTATGGGTTGGGCCGTTCTGCAATGTATGTGTGCTGTGTGCATGAGTGTCTGAGTATGATGGGAAAGATGTATGTGGTGCCTTGTGATTGTACATTGGGCGCCGCAATGAGTTGGGAAGGCTATTCTTCGATTTGTCTGTTACTAAACTGTGGTTCAGATGAGAGTAGAAAGTGAGCTAGTGGTGGGGAGAAGCATTAATAGTAAACCTAATGGTATTACATTAAAACAGTTCTTTGTTTTGTAATACTAACATTCTAGGGGTTGAGTATGTGATTTGTGTTCCAAAAAAACAGGGATATGTGTGTCATTCTGCCTGCTAATCCCTGTTTAATAAATGGGGATTTGAGGGCTGAATGGTTCAGAAATCTCCGTTCTTTTTGGTGCGCAAATTACATGAATGAACCACACAGTGTGTTTGATGAACAGTAAGAATATTAAGGTAGTATTGTACTTACTCTTTTTTTGTGGAATGAGCAAACTTCTTTGGATATATTGTTTGTAGTTCAGATGCTGCTGATTTTCAGGAGAGTGGTCTTCACTGCAATTGTAAAAGAAAGACATTAGTAATTGTGTGTGTTTATAGCACTGATGTTAATGTAGACATTGGTTTTTATGTTTTTGTAGTAGTATTCTTGTTTGATATCTGAACATAGTGTATGCATGCATTTCATTTGACTATGTGCAGCCTTTATATTTTATTTACACTATGTTAGTTCAACATGCTTTGCAAATGAGTAGAATTTGAACTGTATGAAAGTCACTTGGTTTTTTAAATGTGTGTTGTAGAAAGCAGACAGGTTTGGAAGTGACAGTTGATTATAGTAGATGGGAAATATTTCAATAAGTTCATTTTATAGGTTATGCAGGTATAGTGGTATTGCTCTGTTTATATGCATTCTTAAGAGTTGTACATGTACATACATGCCAACATTTTGTAGCAGCTGGGATGAAGATTCTCTCTGAGCAATCAGGAGAGCTGAATTTCCCCATTAGAATACATTGGGATTAGAATTATTTTATGAGGGAGGCAGTACAAAACAGCAACATTTTTGCTAATGAAGTCGGGAGTCTCCCGCCTAAATCGGGAGGGTTGGCATGTATGCATGTACTGTTAATACAATATCAGGAACATTTATTTTTCCCATGGGATTTCATTGGGACTAGCATTAATTTAGGGGGGAGATAGTAAAAAACAGTGCGTTTTTTCAATGAAAAATCACGAGCCTCACGCCTAAATCGGGAGGGTTGGCATGTATGTATAGGTTATGCAGGTTTAGTGGCATTACTCTGGTTATATGGATTCATAAGAATTGTACATGTACTGTGAATAAAATATGCATACCTGTCGTTTGTATTCATGCATGTGGATATGAATGCAGCTGTAAGTAGAAATCTTGGAGAGTTGTAGAGTAGTTTTTGTAGTAGGTGCTTTCCAATGATATGAGACTTGTACTCAGAGTGATCAACAGTACATTTGAAGTGTGGACGTTTGATGATGGAGTTAGATGTACAGGTCTTGGATGTGATTGGTGGATGGTTGTGTGACTGCTTAGCTGTATCCAATGAGGGAATGGCACCGAGTGTGATGTGGAAAGGGTAGAAGGGCTGGTAATAGTTGCGCGCCGTGCGGACACCGCGGCTGTTCATGGGAGGGCGTGCCATATCCGAGTTTTTCTAGCAAATCCAGTATCGAAAGGGGACTGTAGGGATCAGCCAATCAGATGTTGACGTTGTGGATTTGTGTAGAAAGAGACTGTGTGTATTGAAGATGGCAGAGGTGCAGAAAGCCAGGGTGTTGGAACTCAGAGAGATCTTTGTGCATGCTTTACAGCAGTATGCTCAATTTAGGCATGTGGCAAACAATTTCGATGTTAAAGGAGTGGAGGTGGTGTGGAGCGCTGTGCCTGATTGCAATGTAGAGCGAATTCTATAAGTTTGTGAAGATATGGGCAGGATGAACAGTTCCCATCTGGTAGTTTTGCGCTATGGTGCTTTCCATTTGGGCTACGATAGTGCCCCTACTTTGTTGGCAGATTTGGAACAGTTGCGAAAGTAATTTTTTCTGGAGTACTACCTACGTCAATATGGGACAATAGTTTTGTTTTTTGTCCTCAGCAAAACATTGCTAGGTGTGCAGTCAACCGAGGCATGTCTGCTGTCATACTTAGAGCTGGTATGTTTTTCTGTAATAATGAGACTATTGATTTGAGTAATGCTGTTTATTTTGAAGAAAGCATTTCCTTATCTTTTTTGGGAAATGCCATGCTGTTTTGGAATGTAAGGGTTGCTTTGGAGAAGGCTATGTGAAGATTTTAGTAGTAAAGTAAGAAGAAATAAAACCCCAAAAAATACAAAATAACAGGTGTCTGTCAGTCATCTGCAAAAAATACAAAAAAACAGCTCTTTTCAGAGCCAACCTCAAAGGGGAAATGGGGCACACTATTTAAATTTACATTCACCACGCTGAGATTTTCGATATATCCGCAGACATGGCAGTAGTCTACAGCCAGCACATATTACATACAGGGATTCTGGGGTGGAGAGGCATGCAAATGAGAATGAGCAGAGCTAGTGATTGGTCAGTAAAGTTTACTGGGTGTGTTGTGTAAGGAGAGACTTTGTCAGAACGTCTTTTTCCTGAGAGTAGAACAGATAGCTATGACTGTGTGTTTCTGAAAACAGATTATCTGGATTTTGGGAGACTCATGGATACATTGGTTCAGGTGCATGCAGAACATTGTGGAGTAGCTGCAGATCATGGATTCCCTCATGTGGAAGTGCACTGACATGGAGTGCGTGGAATGAAGTGGCTGGCTTGGTACCTCTCTGTGCTACTTTAGAGACAGAGTATCATTCAGACATAATTATAATTCATTGTGGAGGGAAGAGTTTAGGACATGTGTCTGGAATTTCTTTGCAATTTGCAATGAAAGAAGGACATGGGAAGGTCATGGACATGTTTCCAAATTCCCAAGTAATTTTTTCTCGTATTGCGCAAAGACAAATGTGGCTGCGTTCTTCTTCATTTGGTCCACAAATGTAGAAAGCAAGGCACGATGTCAATAAGGCTGTTTGTGCCTTTCTAAGAGATTTTTGCATGTCCTCTTTTCACAATGAAAATATTATGTTTCGTAGCACATACATTTTTCGCAGAGATGGAGTCCATCTTACCTATGCTGGCAAACAGATTTTTCTGAGAAATGTACAAAATGCATTGCAAACTTTTTGGGAATTACAGTCATCTATTTTGCTGTAGATGTTGATGATTTCAAGTTTTTGAAAAACACAAAAACACCACCAAAAGGCTCTTTTCTGAGCCACCACTTCCTCCTAGAGAAAAGTGCATTGGTTTTGCTAGGGCAGCACCCTAAAACTTTATATGTCCTAGGACGGTCCGCAGACTTCCAAAAAATGCACAGGTCCCTGCACTGTTTATTTGCCACTTTTATTTTTAAACTGTGAAAGGCGGCTCTGAAAAGAGCCTTTTTTTTGGATTTTTGTTGTTTTATATCTTTGTTTTTTTATACACGACACACTAGGAGAGGAGAGGAAAGGTGGGTAAGGAAGGGACACCAACCACGGGGATAAGAAAGGGTAGGAGGAGAGAGGAAAATGTAGGGTGGGCCTTACTTACGTAGGTAGTAGGTCTTCTGGTGCTCTGTGACCATAGTTTTGAAAGCTCTTCGAAAACTCTCCCCCCTGTAGATGACTGTGTCGCAGTACATACACAATATTGTGACCCTCGAAAGGTAAGGGTCAACAGCATTGCGAATGGCCTGTGAAGCAGCTGGAGGGATGCTTTCTCCCACAGGAGTGTCTCTTGTGGTGAGAGGAGTGGAAACGGAGGATGCTGTAGAGGAACTCAAACCTACTACGTTTATCACAAGGTACAACCTTGCGAATGTCCCCACTGTGGATCGACATTAGGTGTCGCTTCATGGATGTCGTACCAAAGCTGTACGAACCATGTCTCCCACGACTCAGCACCATTTTGCACTATTTGCAGGTGACCTTGTTCACAAATGCTTTTGGTACGTTACCATGAATGGTAAACAACCGCACACCAAAGACTCTCAGCGAGTTCTGGTAGTAGGGAGTTCCTCAACCTCATTCTCTTCATCCTCTTCATCCTCGTTCTCTACCTCCCCACACCTGTTCCCCTCTGCAGGCCCTTGGGAGGTGGTGGTGGAGGGTTTGGGGGTGGTGCTGAGGCAGATGTAGCAACAGAAGCCATGGATGCCATCAGGGTTGATGATATAATCTCAGCAAGAGCAGCAAAGGCAGCAAAAGTCAATTTGCAATAGCCATATTTACAATGAAGATCAGCTCTGGGGTGTGGCCTTTTATAGGGGTGGCAGGGGTGTGCTTCGCGAACAGATCAAACACCCAAAAAGGTTCAAAAAGTTCCAAAAAGTATGTGGAAAGCCAGGGTCATTGTTTGGTTCATGTGCAATGGTGATTTCTTACTGTAAACTAATGTGGATTGTCTGAAAAAGTTATTTTAAAATGTTGGGGAACCAGACAGTGTCCGCAAATTAGGACACATGCTCAGTGTGGGTGCGGTCACATGATGAACTCGGGAACACATCCGCGAAGGGAACGGGTGTCCGCAGGACACTAAATGCACGGGAAAAGTCGTGCGCATGCGCACGGGTGTTCTACGGACAGTGTTCGGGTCCTCAAACAAATTAAAAGTGCGACACAAGTGAGACAGACAGTTACGGACAGGCGTGATGTTCGCAGGATTTACGGGTGTGGTGCGCATGTGCGTAGATGTTCTGCAGACTATACGGACAGGTATCGTGTCCTTAGGACACCTCCATTTTGTTTGACTACAGACATCCTGGACACCGCATGTGTTTTAGGACAGTTTCAGATTGGCTGCGGACAGTACAGACAGGTATAGTGTCCTCAGGATTCCTCCATTTTGTTCAGTTACGGACATCCTGGACACCGGGTGTGTTCTGAGAACAGTTCCATCTTGGTTGCGAACGGTACGGACAGGTATAGTGTCCTTAGGACACCCCCATTTTGTTCATTTACGGACATCCCGCACACCGGGTGTGTTCTAAGAACAGTTACATCTTTGCTTGCAAATGGTACGGACAGGTATAGTGTCCTTAGGACATCTCCATTTTGTTAATTATGGACATTTTAAATGCTTTTTAAAAAAGAATAAGACACAAAGGATTTCATTAAAAGAAACAAAACATTTTTTTTTATTATATACGTATACACAATTTATGAAAGAGAGGGGGAAGCAGAAACTGATACAAATATAGGGGAATTAGGGGTTTGGAGAGGATGGATGGGAGGGGATGAAGAGGTGAAGTCTCATCAAAACGTTTTTCTTGGTGTTGAGGGTTTGGGGATAGTTGACTGGGACATGGAGAAGGGGAACATGTGGGACAATGGTATTTATTTTTTTCTTTTATGTGGTCCTCCACAAACTGTTTCAAAACATTGACATTTTCCTTGAGCATGTCCATTTTCTGTTCCATGCGTTGCAGAGTCTTTTTCAATGTGTCTTTTGGTGTATTATTTTCAAGGTGTGTATGGTCTGTTAAAAATAAACATATATATATGTTAAGTACACATAAAGTAATGATTATTAATTTGCTTATATAGAGAACTGTGTACCATTAGTATCACTGTCTTCAGAAATGTCCTCACGTGGAAAATTTTCCACAAGCCATTCAAAGTACTGAACATTTCTGTGTGAAAAACAAAAATATATTAATTTTAGTGTATCTAATGCAAAAAGTTTAGAAATATATAAGAAAAATTAAGTTTACTTACTAGTTTTGGTAAGTTGTATTCGTACTGTGGTGTAGGTTTACTGTTGCTTCTAGCTCTGCAGTTTCTGTGAGGTAATTATGTTGGAGGCATATCTTTTTTGTTATGGTATATTCCATTTTACTATGTATCTTATTTAAATGGATGGTTGATGTGTTAGATATATAGGTTCCACTTTGTATTTATTATTACATATAATGTGTTTATGTGCTGCTTTATGAACTAGTGCAGTGTTTATATGGCATGATAGAACAATGCAAGATACCCCCTGAGTTTTTGGGTAGTGTTGATGTTGTCCGCGTCCGTTCGCGGCCATACGTCCAGTCCGCGGACACCAAAATCAGTAACAGGGGGCTCAGGATGTTCTATGTTAGATGTATATGAAGTAAGGGAATCCTAGTAAACATATATAAAATTCACTCTATGAAAATGTATATTCAGTAAAAAAATCTTTGATAAAGGGAGGTTATGGTAAAGTTGCGCTACTAAAAACCTATGAAATTCAGTAAAAAAATGTTGTTAAAGGGACGTTATGGTTCGAAGTAAAACCGAAAAACCCCTGAAATTCGCCAGTTATGGTAAGCTAACCAACCATAATTCGCGCCACCACCATACACTGCTAAGACTAACACCCAGGACATCAAAGATGACATCACAAATGTCATTGATGACATCACATGTGCATTTACCTTTCATGAAAAGTCTGTACAAGGGATTGTTATTGTAATGTTAATAGAAAGGTGCCAAGGATCATTGGAATAAATATCATGAGGTACGTAGTGCATTAAGTAATGCATTAATCCAAACAGCATTGTATTATCAAGTTTTTTCCAATATACTAAGGTACACATGTAGTAACGTAGGCATAGTGTGCAGCAGACATGATGGAGATGCAATATTAATAATCCTGCCATGTTAAATACTAAAATTATAAATACGTTCTTATTAGAGTCTTGCATACTGTGGAACATTTAGTAAGTACCTAATCAAACCCGCTTACTACATTATTGCACACAAAACACAAACAGACAACAACACATACAATTAGAGCATATACAGGCAAAGTGACGTAAACAAAGGAAAACAGCAGTATTACCGAACAATCTTCATAATCTAACTCATTATCTTCATGCACAGAAATGATTGCTCTGCTTCAAAGCTACTACTTCCCTATTTATAAGTATCACATATTGTGACTAGACCCTAAGGAAAGTAGTGTAAGTGCAATGTGTACAAATATGAGCATATCTAGGGAAAGTACAGCAATAAAAAAACAACAGAACTATAAGAGAGTCTTCATAATCCTACTAATCATCTTCATACATAGAAAGCATTGCTGTCTTCCAAGTCTGTGTTTTCCCCTTTGTTTATGTTTTATATGCTTTGAGTGGACCCTAAGAGAATTACTGTAAGAATATATTTGAAGTACAAGTCTACAAATATAGTACTTTGTTGTTACGCTCACCTGGCTCCCACAGGGGCGTCGATCTGAACTGGACAGCTGCGGTCTCCACCAATGTGACGCGCAGTGCCGAGATGACGGACTGGACTGGCCCACCTAGCTTCGTTTGCTTGGCCCGTAGGAGTATTCTTCTGCAAATGGAGAAAGGGGATTAACCACCCATGGAGTTGAGCGTAAACCCCCCACCCTGCTGTTCTCCCCACTGATCACCTTTGATGTCCCCTCTTATAGTCTCACCTGATGGTTTGGAAAGATGAGCTCTCCATCCTGCATTGAGAGCAGGGGCGCGTAGATAACCAGTTGCTTCACTGGTTCGAAGGAATTGGTGAGCTCCAGAACAATATTGACTCTGAGATTTCCGGCAAGACGCCGTAAGTATGCAGTTCGTAAGAGTTCAAATGTCTGACTTTCACTCTTGTCCGATTCCTTGCAGGTTGCAGCTTGACCCTAGCGAAGAGTTCCTCGTGGCAACCGGTAATATTCAGGTAAGGATTTGTATTATACAACACAGTTCGATAAAATAATGTCAGTATGTAACCTGTTGCTTTCTCCCTTATTCAGGTGCTGAGAGAAAGTATGAAGTCTCTGGGAATAATGCCTCCGGCGGTAAAATTAGGTAAGTCTATTGTGGTGAGGAGGTTTCCCCTTGTTTGTCCCTTTGTTTCACCTTGCTGTCCTTTTGTTCCCCTTAGGGGCCGGGGTACGGCGAGGATGCGGTGGAGGCTGCGCTGATCCGTGAAGAGGAATAGTACCCCCGGTGGTAAATCAGGTAAGTCTATGGGGGGTAACTAATACTAATATTGCCTCTGCTTATTCCCTTGGCTCACCTTGCTGTTCTTGTATTTTCCCTAGGTGCCGGAGTGCGACGGGAACATGCTGAAGGATGCGGTGGATAGTGAAGATGATGCGAAGGCCGGTGAGTTCAGCGCGGCGCTGCAGCAGGCGAGGCGACGTGCATAAAATAACTTCTTTCTTCCAGCTCGAAGGCGCGGTGGATTGGGAATTCAGGTAAGAATCAAAGGTATTGCTCTTGTTCTAACCTTTTCTCCTTCTTTCTCCATTTTTCTAGGAGCTCCAGACTCGAGGCGGGCGTGGCAGAAGACTGGATGCAGGCTTGCAGGCGTGGTGAGCATTACGCTGCTGGATGCAGAATAACGTGAAGCGTGTGCTGCTCTTCGGGCGTGGTTTAAATAGCCTCCAAAGTAGTCCCAGGTAAGTATTCCTCCCCGACTCCACCCAAGTAAAAAATAGTCCCAAGGTAAAGTAGTCCCTTTCAAGCCTCTTTTGGCTTCGAGCTCTTGCAGCATGGTCTGCATCAGGTAAGTTATAAGCCATGAGCTTGGCGCCTATGGCGCCAGGACTGACTCTCCATATGAGTCTGGCGCCATAAACGCCAGGACTGCGCCCAAATGGCCCCCAGCAGGGGATGTTGGGCTTGCTTGGAATAACTTGGTGCCTGCTTCGGGGGCTGCTGGACTTGATCTGGATCCCCGGGGGTAGGCATCATGACAGCACTCCCCCCCAAGGCCCCTCCTAAAGTCGTTCTTCCCCATGGTTTTGGTTTGTCTGGGAAAGTTCCGTGGAATTTTTTCACCAATCGGGGTGCATGAATGTGGTCACTAGCTTCCGATGACCTTTCCTGTGGTCCGTAACCTTTCCAGTCAATTAAATAAAAAAGCTTTGACTTCACCAACTTGGAGTCCAGGATGTTCTTGACCTCAAATTCGGGTTCCCCGTCTATAATGATGGGGTCTGGTGGCTTGGTTAGTCTTGTCCCTGGGTATACTGGTTTCAAAAGTGACACATGAAAAACGGGGTGAATTCGCATATTAGCAGGTAAGTCCAACTTGACGGCCACTGGGTTGATAATAGCCTTAATAGAGTAAGGTCCCAAATATCTGGGGTTAAAGGCCTGTGTTCCCTTTAGAGATATGTGTTTTGTGGCCAACCATACTTGGTCCCCTATCTGGTATTGCAGAGTATTGCTTCTATGCCGATCAGCATTTTTCTTGTATTTTTCTTTTGCTTGTTTTAAATGTGCAGTTGCTTCCTTAAAGGCTCCTGTAATCGTAGCGTGCAGATGGTCCACTGCGGGCATGTCTGAGTGCTGGGGTGAGTCAAGGTCTGAGGTCCGAGGATGGTGCCCATATAAGGTATAAAAGGGGCTTTGACCAGTTCCAGAATGTACTGAATTATTGTATGCATATTCGGCGATCCAAAGAATGTCTTTCAAAGTACTCTCAGTCTGATTTAACATACAACGCAGGTATTGTTCAAGAGTCTGGTTGGTCCTCTCCGTTTGACCATCGGTTTGGGGGTGGTGACTGGTGGATAACCACACATCGATTTGCGCCAATTGACAACATTTCCTCCAAAAATGTGAAATGAATTGACTGCCTCGGTCAGAGACCAATACGGACGGAAATCCATGTATGTGAACAATGTTTTCGAGGAACTCCTTGGGCAGGATTGAAGCTGAAGGTAATCCCTTTAAAGGAATAAAGTGGGCCATCTTGGAAAAAAATCCACAACAACTGGAATGGTGTTAAATCCATTGCATGGGGGTAGATCAGTAATAAAGTCTAACGATAAGGTGTGCCATGGTGTAGGTGGAATGTCTAAAGGTTGTAAGAGTCCAGCTGGTTTTTTCTTCTGACTTTTGTTTTGGGTGCAAATGCCACAAGACATTACAAATGATTTAATATCCTTTCACCAGTTGGGCCACCAGAATTGTTTCTTAATTTTAGCTTCAGTCTTTGCGATACCTGGGTGTCCCTCCATTAGGGTGTCATGATAATGGGAAATGACTAGCTCTTGTAAATCCTTGTGTGGCAGAAACAGCCGCCCTTGGTAATAAGGCAGGTCATTGGTGACAGAGTAGTCTGGGCCTTTCTTTACCCAGTCCTGCATGGCTGTGGAATCAAAGAGTTGCTGGATCTTCACCTGAATGTCCTCTAGTGTCTGTAGAGTAGTCATGCCAAGAATCCTTTGTTCGGAAATTATAGGTACTGGTTCTGGATTCACTTCTGCCTCTCCCATCCCTATTCGGGGTAAGGCGTCTGCTTTACCGTTCTTGCAACCTGGTCGGTAGGTTATCACGAAATCGAACTCGGCAAAGAATAATGCCCATCGGAGCTGGCGTGACGTATGGGCCTTGGCTGTCTTTACATACTACAAGTTCCGGTGATCGGTGATCACAGTAATGGTATGCCTGGCCCCGAGAAGATAGTGCCACCAAGCCTTGAAGGCGGATTTAATGGCTAATAGCTCCTTGTCGGTAACAGCAGAGTTTAACTCGGGTGCCGAGAACTTTCTGGACCAAAATGCTACTGGGTGAAGCTGGCCAGTTTCAGGGTCCTTTTGGGACAGGACAGCTCCCATGGCTAAACTGGATGCATCAGTTTCCACTATGTATGGAAGTTCAGGGCGTGGGTGCTTTAGTACAGGTGCAGATGTGAATTTCGCTTTTAGCTCTTGGAAGGCATTCTCAGCTTCTTCAGTCCACATAAAGCGTTTGTTTTTTCGCAAGAGTGCTGTGATGGAATGTACAACATGTGAGAAATCCGGGATGAATCTGCGGTAGAAATTGGCAAAGCCAAGCATGCTTTGTACTCCTTTAACTGAACTTGGTGATGGCCACTTAAGAATTGTGTCCACCTTTCGTGAGTCCATTCGGACTCCTTTTGGACTCAGGATAAACCCAAGGAATTCAACTTCCGTGGCATGAAAAACACATTTTTCTAGTTTTGCATATAGTTTGCGCTGGCGCAATTTCTCAAGGACTGCTCGGACGTGCTTCACATGGTCAGATTCTGAAGAGGAGTACACTAGAATATCATCCATATATACGACAACACAAACGTCAATGAGTTCACGAAGGACATCATTCATAAAGTATTGGAAGGCTGCTGGTGCATTGCACAACCCGAAGGGCATCACCTGGTATTCGAATAACCAGTACTTAGTGCGAAAAGCAGTCTTCCATCCATCGCCCTCTTTCACATGTACCAGATGGTATGTCCCCCAGAGATCCAACTTAGTGTATATGCAAGCGTCCTTTACTTGGTCTAGTAGTTCGGGGATCAAAGGCAATGGGTATCGGTTCTTAACAGTGATCTGGTTTAATGCGCGGTAGTCTATGCACATTCTGAGGTCACCTTCCTTTTTGGGCACGAAGAACAAAGCTGAAGATGCAGGGGACTTGGGTGGGTGAATGAAGCCATTAGCAAGCTACTGGTCTAGGTATTGCTGTAGGTGAATGTTCTCTGGTTCCGTAAGTGTGTAGATTCTGCTACAAGGGGGTTGTGCACCGGGTATGAGATCGATTTGACAATCGTACTATCTGTGAGGTGGTAAGGTGTTTGCCTGTTCTCTTTGGAAGACATCCTGGAATTCTTGAGATTCTGGAGTTAATTGCACAACTGATGTGGTTACTGTGGCCAGGCCTGCGTTCAGGTTTTTCTTTGGGTAACAGGTTTGTGCACAATCCGTGAAGGTTATTCTTTTCTCTTGCCAATCAATACAAGGATTATGTGTTTCCAACCAAGGTATTCCCAGTATTATTTGGAACTGTGGGGCTTTGATTAGATCAAACACAATAGTCTCTCGATGCCCATCCTGACCCAATAGTGTCATCTCTGCGGTGGAATGAGTTACAGGCCCAGTGGTAATTTCAGTTCCATCGACTGTGGTGATGACATTTGAGGTGGTTTTTCGGCAAAGAGGTAGATTCATCATGGAAGCCAATTTGTAGTCCACATAGTTTCCTATGGCCCCGCTATCAATGTATGCTCTTACTGCGTGCATAAGCGGTGGCTGCCTTGGATCTACGAGGACCATTGGTATGATGAAATGCGAGGTCTGAGTATCCTTCTTCAAGCTCGGCAAGCGGATCTCTATGCTTGTCGGGCGTGTTTGTTTCCCGAGTCTGACTCCATATGGCTTTTATCAGCAGCTCCTACCATTTTCTTGGGTGGTTTTTTAGGGCAATCCCGTAGAAAAAGCCCAGAAGTTCCGCAATAGAGACACAATTGCATTTGCCGTCTCCTTTCTCTTTCCTTCTGGGTTAATGGTCCTTTAACCCCTCCGATTTGCATGGGTTCTGATGCATCTACTCCTTTGGGGTTAGCGTGGGTTTTAACCAACACCCGATTCTCAAACTTGGCTCGATCAGCCTTTCTGTTCTGAAGTCTCTGATCTAACTGGACCACCAAATCTATATATTCAGCGCAGTCTTGAGGTGGGTTCATAACTTGAGCCAAGACATCCTTGAGTTCTCCTCGAAGTCCTATTAAAGGTCGCGATGTAGGATAGAAGGTCCTGGTTACCCTGTCGTAGGGACAAAAGTTCGTTATCAAGGGCCTGTCCTTGGGAGTGCCGGGCAAATAGTCTTTCCATGCTCATTTGAAAGCCCTGAAAATCCTGAAGAATTGGGTCATCCTGAGTAACTAGTGGAATTGACCAATCAGCTGCACTGCCGCCGAGATATGACAATGCAAAGGCTACCTTGGCTTGATCGTTTGGGAAGGCTCCAGGTCTGCATAAAAAGTGCAAGCGGCATTGGTTCATAAACACGGCAAACCTTTTGGTGTCCCCGGCAAAGCGTTCGGGCGGAGCTAATGGAATAGTTCTTGGTAGGTTTATTTGCACAGGGTTACTCGATGACACAGGAGCTGGATTTCCCCCGGCTCCTGGTAGGGGTGCTTGTCCATCCTGGCTTTGCAGTAGTTGCCTAGCAAGGTCATCAGTTCGCTCCTTTGACAAAATCAGTTCTCTCCTAAGAGCATTGGTTTCTTGACGGGCGGAATGCACTTCAGCCCTCAGTTCTCCTAGTAATTGGGCCAATTGTTCAGTTTCTGAGGTATCCATAATGCCCGGGTGGGACTTTGTGGATAGGCTTCGCGTTCTGTTATGCTCACCTGGCTCCCACAAGGGCGTCGATCTGAACTGGACAGCTGCGGTCTCCACCAATGTGATGCGTAGTGCCGAGATGACGGACTGGACTGGGCCACCTAGCTTCGTTTGCTTGGCCCGTAGGAGTATTCGTCTGCAAATGGAGAAAGGGAATTAACCACCGGTGGAGTTGAGCGTAAACCCCTCACCCCGCTGTTCTCCCCACTGATCACCTTTGATGTCCCCTCTTATAGTCTCACCTGATGGTTTGGAAAGATGAGCTCTCTATCCTGCATTGAGCGCAGGGGCGCGAAGATAACCAGTTGCTTCACTGGTTCGAAGGAATTGGAGAGTTCCAGGACAATATTGACTCTTAGATTTCTGGCAAGACGCCGTAAGTATGTAGTTCGTAAGGGTTCAAATGTCTGACTTTCACTCTTGTCCGATTCCTTGCAGGTTGCAGCTTGACCCTAGCAAAGAGTTCCTTGTGGCAACCCGTAATATTCAGGTAGGGATTTGTACTATCCAACACAGTTCGATAAAATAATGTCAGTATGTAACCTGTTGCTTTCTCCCTTATTCAGGTGCTGCGAGAAAGTATGAAGTCTCGGGGAATAATGCCTCCGGCAGTAAAATTAGGTAAGTCTATTGTGGTGAGGAGGTTTCCCCTTGTTTATCCCTTTGTTTCACCTTGCTGTCCTTTTGTTCCCCTTAGGGGCCGGGGTATGGTGAGGATACGGTGGAGGCTGCGCCGACCCATGAAGAGGAATAGTACCCCCGGTGGTAAATCAGGTAAGTCTATTGGTGGTAACTAATATTGCCTCTGTTTATTCCCTTGGCTCACCTTGCTGTCCTTGTATTTCCCTTAGGTGCCAGAGTGCGACAGGAACATGCTGAACGATGCGGTGGATAGTGAAGATGCGGCGAAGGCCGGTGAGTTCAGCGCAGCGCTGCAGCAGGCGAGGCCACGCGCATAAAATGACTTCTTTCTTCCAGCTTGAATGCGCGGTGGATCGGGATTGCAGGTAAGGATCAAAGGTATTGCTCTTGTTCTAACCTTTTCTCCTTCTTTCTCCCTTTTTCTAGGAGCTCCAGACTCGAGGCGGGCGTGGCAGAAGACTGGATGCAGGCTTGCAGGCACTGAGCATTACGCTGCTGGATGCAGAATAACGCAAAGCGTGTGCTGCTCTTCGGGCGTGGTTTTAATAGCCTCCAAAGGAGTCCCAGGTAAGTATTCCTCCCCGACTCCATCCGAGTAAAAAATAGTCCCAAGGTAAAGTAGTCCCTTTCAAGCCTCTTTTGGTTTGGACCTCTTGCAGCATGGTCTGCATCAGGTAAGTTTGCAGCATGGCCTGCATCAGGTAAGTTTTAATCTATGAGCCTGGCGCCTATGGTGCCAGAACTGACTCTCCATATGAGCCTGGTGCCATAGACACCAGGACTGAACCCAAATGGCCCCAGCAGGGGTTGTTGGGCTTGCTTGGAATAACTTGGTGCCTGCTTCCGGGGCTGCTGGACTTGATCTGAATCCCCGGGGGTAGGCATCATGACATTTCTACTATATTATATTGAATTCTTAGTTCCTGTCTGTTACTGGCCTAGATCTATCAGTAAAGGAAAAAAGAGTGAGCCAGACATGTGATGTCATCAATGACATTTGTGATGTCATCTTTGATGTCCTGGGTGTTAGTCTTAGCAGTGCACGGTGGTGGCGCGAGTTATGGTTGCTTAGCTTACCATAACTGCCGAATTTCAGGGGTTTTTCGGTTTTACTTCCAACCATAATGTACCTTTAACAACATTTTTTTAATGAATTTCATCAATTTTCAGTAGAACAACTTAACCATAACGTCCCTTTAACATCTTTTAATATATTCAGAAGGCTGGGCTAAATCAAACAGGATTATTTTTAAGTTCCAAACAGGATTTTGGAAAGATCTTTTCACCTCTCTTAACAACTTGGTTCTTAGCTGCGTCAGCTAGAGCAGCTTTTTGAAGGGTTGCAGTCCTCTAGTCAGAGCCTGGGTGGACTTTACACAGCCATTCAACACCATCAATAGAGAGCGCCTATGGAGTACATTGAAAGGTTGGGGGCTGCCGGACAACTTGTTCACAATCTTGATCGAACTCCATCATAATTCTACTCTCTGTGTTAGACTATCTAAACCCAGTGATCTATCCCAACAAATCGAAATAAATAGAGGGGTTGGCAAAGGTTGTCTAATTGCCCCATTTCTTTTAATTTGTTTGTGTCAGATTTATTTCATGGGTTTCAAAACGTATTGGTGTCCAGTCCTAAGTTGGCACAGACAAAAATATCTTGGCTAGACTACGTGATGATATTGTCAGCCTGGACTGCTCATAAATTGTTTACAGCGCCTCCTTAATGTTTTGGTAGAATACGCAAAACTAAACCAACTGACGATAAATCTGGACAAATCAAACATGGTAAACCTTAAAGACCTCAGAGGAGGATTAAATCGTTTATATGGCAGATCGATTATCAAGTTGTCCCGATAGTCAATGAGATTATGTATTTGGGCGCAAGGATCTGTGCCTATCCAACCACAAGTTCCCTTCTTAGTAATTTGGATAGTAAGATCTTGAACCTAGGCTCCCACAATAAATTCTATACATTTTCAATTACTCCACTAATCAAATATTACATAGGAAAAGTGGTACCTTCTTTGCTCTTTGGTGTGGAGTGTAACACCCAAAATTTTGCAATTGAGTGGAACAAATTAGAATGAAAACTGTGGAAAAGAACGTTGAATCTCCCTAGTCCGGTCCCTATAGTCTCTATTCGATATGAATTAGGATTGATATCGCTGCTGGCATGGATGGAATGGAGATGGGTGTCTGTATATAGACTGGTTATTGAGCCCCCTCCATGTTCTCTCCATGCTGATGTGGCAGTACACCTTCAGAAAGGGGACAATTGTTTCAATTGATACTCTGAGGCACAGATCAAATGAGATTCTATCTTCTGCAGATTCTGATGTTGACACCTTGATCCATAATCATTTGAAATCCAAAGAATGTCTAAAAAAACGAGATTGGATCAGAATAATTGCGAGGGATAGGGGACTAAAATCAGCATTCCCCCTCTCAGAGTTTGACAAATCTCAAGCCTTTTTGCCCTTCTATCTGAGGAAGTCACTGGATCCTAGTACGAGGGCTGACTTCCTTCGATTTAGATTGAATATCCTGCCAACTTTAGAAATCATCCATGTGAGAGATAGGGAAGCATTCCCAAAGGACATCTGCAAGGAATGTGATCTTGAGCTAAAGCACACAACCCAGCACATGCTAATTAGCTGACCAGCGTCTTGGGCCCTAAGGGTTCTTAGATTGGGGAGATTTGTCCACAGAACCGATTCCTTGGAATCTCCCATGTTATAGGAAAGACTATCATCGGGTAATGAACTCTTCCTTACAACTGAACTAGTGAACATTTTGAGGCTTCTAAAACTTACTAATAGGAGTGATTCCTATTAGAGGAGGGAAAGGGGATGGAGGAAGAGATAACGGGACCGCAGAGGTGGGAGACCTACTTGGGTAGAACCATTAAGTGTTCTCTGATAGTTATCAGTAATAAGCATGGGTTCATTCTTAAGATGTCTTATGAGTTTTAATGGTTATTAGAGAATGTAATGTGGGACAGTGGACGTTTTGTTCTTTGCTGTTCGTCCCGCCCACTGAACATAAGAGTCGTATGCTAGTCATTAGTGAATGATTTTGGTTTTCTTGGTTATTCCTGTTCCTTTCTTTCTCTATCTTTGATTTTTTTTGTATTCATTGTTCTTATGAATGTATTTATTGTTGATACTTTTTTTCAAACAATTTTATTGATTCTATTCCAACAAAACAACACAAACCAAACTTGCAGTGCATATACATCGCTTCATCCGTATCCACTGTTTCTCCCGTTCCCTGCCCCCTTCCGAGTCTACTCTCCTACATGTTCTAATTTTGCGCATTGTAATAGGGATTCCTCTTCCATGGTTTCTGTTGGATCCCGATCACTTGACCAGTCTTGCGTGGGCCCAAATTACTCAGCTATTAGTTGTTTCCAGGCTATCAAGGTCTCAACCTCCTCCTCCCCCCCAGAATGACTTGCCTCTTGCCATACTGTAGTTGCAGCCTTGGCCCATTTCTGTAGGTCTTTCCACCATACTTCTATCCGTGGTCTATGGCATGGCTTCCACCCCATAGCGATTCTTCTCTTTGCAAGTACGTACGCTTGGTCTTTTAGTTTACTTACATACTTGAGTTTACGTGGTCTAGGAAACCCTCCTATCAGGCAGGCCCACACTGTGTCCACCACTATCTTAATCCCTTTTTCTGCCAGCCTATGTGCTCCCCAAAATCTCCCAATTACTGGACATGACCAGAACATGTGCACCCTTCCGGCGTTTTCTTCATCACATTTGGGGCATGATTGTCGTCCTGTGTTTTTCAATTTGGCTATCCTCTGGGGTGTCATATACACCCTGTGAGTTATGTATAATTGTATCTGTTTTAATCTTGCATTTCTTGATACTTTTTTGTGGTACCCTTGAGCTCGTTCCCACATCCCATGACTCATTGGGGTGCCTACTTCCTCTTCCCAGTCCCGTCACAGTTGTACCACTTCCTTCCCCACTTTGGACATCATCAGGCCATATATTCTAGATATTGTGTGTCCCCCTTCTGCTATATCATATATTGTGTCTATGGTGGCGTCCGGTTCATCTTCTAGTACTACTTCGGACCATGTCTCCTTGATTCACCGCACCACCATATGGTATGTAATATACTGTCCTGTATGTAACCCGGTTTCCTCCCCCAACACCTCAAAATCCTTTATACTCCCCTCCTGCCATATGTCGCCCATTGTTGCTATGCCCACCGGTTCCCAGTGTTTCCGGATCATCATTCTTAGTTGCTTTTCTTTTCCCGCCAGCGCCACTAGTGGCACCTGCGGTGAACACGGGGATGGATTCTCCATTACCTGACAGGCCCTAAGCCATATCTCCCACCCAAGTATCATGATCTTTGGGCGCCGTTCCATATCTGATCTCGGCAGCCACATCATTTCCTTTAGGAAGAATGGGGCACAGTCCAGTCGGAACAGCCTGTACTCTGAGGTTGGTTCTTCAGAGAGCCATTTAGCTACATATTGCAGCTGGCTTGCTATGTAATAAATGTCATAATTTAGCAGTTTTATACTCCCTTTCTCGTGTGAGTTTTGTAGCTTCCTGAGAGCCACCCTGTTCCTCGTCCCATGCCAGAGGAATTACCTGCATATGCCATTTATCCTGGTAACTGGAGGGAAAGCCCTAAAAGTATGATGACTGTGGGCTATTTGAACGTAGTACAAAGGGGGTTGTCCTGACCACTGTGTTTGCGTGGTCTACTTTCTAATTGCTGGAAACCCAAAAATTGTTCTGTCATATAACACACATTTACATTTCTTTAGTATGTAGTAGTACTCAACCCATCAATTGATAATACAGACAAAGTTTTAAACTAGGTACAGCTTTAATTTATTTATTATTTATTTATTTATAAGTAGACCACGCAAACACAGTGGTCAGGACAACCCCCTTTCTACTATTTGCCATTTATCCTAGCAAGGAATCGCCTTGATATCAGGTATGGGATGTTCCCAAAATAGTGCAAAAGTCTTGGCAGGACCACCATTTTCACCATTGCCCCTCGCCCCATCATCGCCAAGGTGAGCTTTACCCAGAACTTCATGCTATTTTTGATTTTCTTGTTCGCTTTCTCAGTATTCTGTTGGTGTTCCTCTTGCACCGTATGGTATATATCTATGCCAGGATATCGAAACATGCTAACCTCCCATGGTATTTGTAGTCCTGGTAGCTGCTCTAACGAGATCCCTTTATACCTACCCAGTGGAAATATACAGGATTTTTTTGGGTTCAGGGCTATGCCAGACAGCCTTGCAAATCTCTCCATCACTTCCAGAACTTATTGGAGGTTTTCTTTCGGGTAACGTAGATACAACAACACATTGTTGGCGTACAAAGAAATTAAATGCGGTTCCCCTCTTATGGTGATGCCTATTATGTCATACTGTTGCCTCAGGTATATCGCCAGGGGCTCTAGGGCTAGAATATACATCATGGGAGACCACGGGCACCCCCGCCTAGTGCCTCTACTGAGTTGCCACCTCTCTGATATTATTGCTCCTGTCTTAACTCTGGCCAGCGGCGCGCTATATAACAATTTGGCCCATTTGAGATACCCGGGTCCTATTCCATAGGCAGTAAGGGCCGCAATCAGCCATGGCCATTTGACTGAGTTAAAGGCCTTAATTGCGTCCAGTGATACTATTGCCATTTCACCCGCATCCTTGTCTGCGTGCTCAATGACTCGGTGGAGTCGCCTTAGATTGTTGGATATGTTCCTGTTTGGAACATAGCCGGTCTGTTCGGGGTGTATTAATTTACCAATGATCCTCCTCATTCTGTTTGCCAAGACCACTGTTAATATTTTGCTGTCCTGATTCAGCATTGATAGGGGTTTGTATGATCCACAATCATGGCCAGGCTTATTGGGCTTGGGAAGTGGTATAATAATCGCCTCTCTTAGGGACTCTGGTAGCCTTCCTACTTCATATGCCTCATCCAGCATCTCTAAAAGAAGGGGGAGCACCTCGTTTTTGTATGTTTTATAAAATGTTCTAGGTAGTCCATTGGTCCCCAGGCGCCTGGTGGGTAGCTGCCTCACTACCTCTTCCAGCTCCTCTAGCATGATCGGAGCATCCAGCTCCTCTCGCTCTTCTGCGCTAATCTGTGGCAGTCCTATGTCCTCCAGTGTTTCTTCCATTTCCATGCAATCACTTTCCTCTTCATCTCCATACAGGAGTCGGGAATAATCTGCAAATTCCTGATTAACTCCTTCTTGGGTGTCCACTATGCACCCATCATCCTTCATTATCATTCTGATTATGGTTCTAGGGGCCTCGCTCGTATATAGCCATGCCAGGGCTCTCCCTGGTTTGTCACCTCCTGCATGCTGTCTCTCTATGTACTTTTTATAGTTGAGATTGCACAATATCTCCCAGTGTTGCAGCCTGAGTATTGCTTCATTATCTTCCTTGGTATTACCTCCCCTTCTTAACGCTGTTTGTAGCTCCGTCTCCATGTCTTGTAATTCGACTAAGATCCCTCCTTGTAGTCCCTTGGACTTAGCAATAGCTACCCCCCTCACTACCACTTTAAATGCCTCCCAATGCATGCCCGCCGTCTCTACACTGCCAGTGTTGATCTCAAAATAGCTTATTATTTACTCTCATATGTCGTCCCTAAAAGTAGTATCTTTCAGCGCCTTTGCTCTGAGGCGCCATGTTGGTATCTTTCCTCTCGGGAGTCGGTATTGTCACACCAGTATTAGCGGCGAGTGGTCTGAGAGGACCCTCGCTTTATATTCCGTCTGCGTTATCTCTGTCATTAACTCTTGTGTGGGGAACATGTCGTCCAGCCTGGTGTGTACATTTTGTGGAGCTAAATTGTGCAAATATTGTCTCTACTGTGGGTGGTACGACCTGCATGCATCCTCAAACCCGAAATCCGTCAACAGTGACTGCAACGCACTGGCGGCTGGGGTGGGTCTGTCTATTTTACCATCTGACCTATCAATCTTGTGGTTAAAGTCTCCTCCCCAGATCACCGCCCCCGAAGAAGATGCTGAGTTTGTTACATAAGGTCCTGAAATATGCCGCCATGTCCTGATTCGGGGCGTATGTATTTATAATGCTTATCTCCTTGTTTTCCAGCAGCCCTCTTATTATGACCATCCTCCCGTCTGCTTCAACTGTAGACTGTAGTAGCTGGAATGGGACATGCAGCGCCACCCAAGTAATCGACCCCCTAGCGTAGGCCGAATATGATGCGCCTACGACGGTCCCCCTCCACCTCTTCCGGATCATCTCCAAAATTTCTTGTGTGAGGTGAGTCTCCTGTAGTAGGGCTATGTCTATTTTCTGTCTACGCAGATACATCATGACCTTATCCTCTTTAGATAGCTATTGAGCTCTCTGACATTCCAAGTAAATACTTTAAGGTCCCCCATGATGTGCTAGGATCCTACTCCTCCCTCCACAAGTGCAGTCCATATCTAAATGTATTTTCATTTCGTGTAGCCTCGTTCACCAACATAAACTTCCCCAAACTATACAAACCTCAAATTCTCCAACCACCCTCCCTCCTCCCTTTCCAGCCCCAACTCACTTCCCCCCATTCCCCCCGCCTCAACTCCCTCCCCAACTGTTGCCCAGCTCCATCCCTGGATCTCAGGCATCCCTGCATCTAGCCCTTTTCCGGCAATTGCCCATAGTCGTGGCTCAGCAGGGAGATGTCGCCCTAATGGCGGTCCTGCTACTCTAACTCCTGGGGGTAGGTTGCCTCCATCTTGCAGCTCCTGTTTTGCACATCGAACTGAGTGCACTTAATGCTACCCAATTTACTTTTTGCATTTTATATTCTAGTCCAACATGTCCAAGTGTCCCATGTTACATTTATTCCTTATTATCTTGTCAAGCTGCGCCCCTGTTATCTGCACTACAGTCTCTTCCCCAGGCCCCCCCATCCCCGTCTCTTATCATGCATGATGTTTCTCCATCACTTATCGTGTCCCTCGCGATCTTGCTCCTCGTCCAGACAGCCCTGCGCATCCAGCCATGTCGCTGCATCCTCCGGGGCGTCGAATAAATGCGCCTTGCCTTTGTGTAAGACTTTAAGCTTTTTGGGGTACAAAAGCACATATTTGATCCCAGCTGTGCACAGTCTACTCTTGATCGCCACATAGCTATAGTGCTGTCTCTGCACCAGTATGGTATAATCAGGGTATGCAGTGATGGTCGCAGACGCCCTTGTTATTGTGCTGCATTTGCGAAAGAACTCCAAGATCTTCTCTCTGTCCTTGTAATTGAGGATCTTCGCTATGATTGCCTGAGGGGGGGCTCCGGGTTGTGGCTTCCTCATCAGGGCCCAATGCGCCCATTCAACTGCAAATCCTTGTGAGAGCTTGCTGGCTCCTATTTCCTATAGAATCATATTCTCTACATAGTCCGTGGGGTCTTGGCACTCCTCCCCCTCCGGCAGGCTGACCACATGTATGTTATTACGTCTCGCTCTCCCCTCAGCCTCCTCCGTACGGTTCTTCAGGTTGGCCACTTGTTGCTTCAGTATGTGGACTTCCTTGGCATTGTTTGAGCTGGTGTCCGTGTTAGTTTTCACCGCACTTTCTAGGCCACTCGTTCTTTCCGCCAGCGCTCTCACATCTTATCGCAGAAGGTTGACCTCTATCCCTCCTGCATCTATTCTGGTTTCCTGAGTGGTTCTTAGGTCTGCCATCACTATTCCCCATGAGGTTTTCAACTCCGTGATGGCTGTTAAAATCAGGTGATCTTCTCTCGGCGAAGCTGTATCTGTGGGTGCGGCTGCCATACCTTGTGCTGGGGTGGTGGGGGTCTGTTACGACTTGGCAAAGATGTCCATTGTGGGCTGCTTGCTCTTGGTTTTGCCTCATCTTACCGACATTGTACCACCCAGCCTGTACCTCAGGGTCTGGCTCTCCTGCAGCGTGCGAGTTCTGCCCCTCTGCTGCTCCTTCTGCGAGGTTGCGGCCTACTGTAGCGCTGCCTAGTCTGTATTTACTTGCACTCTGTCCCAGTCTGCCTTGTGGGGGGTTGCAGATTCTGTTGTCTGAGGATCTTGTTTATGGGGTCCATTTGCGCATTAGCGCAGCACTTTTACCATGGCGCAGTTCTTTTCGAGCACTCCCTTGGTTGTTGCTGTGCGCTCCGCATACATCATGTGCCACCCTGTATGATGCACCTTGAGCCGATTTTCGGCCATACCTTCCCAGGCAGTGCGGCCTCATACTGTTGCAACTTTGCTTGGGGCAGTGCACCCTCGGGTCGTTTCAGTCTGGTCGGATCACCAGTGTCCTCTTGTGCACAATTTCGGTCGCGGGCCACCCTTGCTTGCCTCTTCCATGCAATGTGTGTTGATTGAATACACTGCAAGCTGCTACTGCTGGTCGCCACTCGCCATGAGGGGAGGCTCCACTGTTGCTGCCGCGCCCCTTTTGTTTTGTCTCGTGGGGGGGAGCTGCTTGCTCTGCTTGCACCACCTGATTGTCTTCTCCCCCCACTATGCGTAATTAGTCCTTCCTCCTCTTTCCTCTGTCTTTAAAACCACCAATTTCTGGTTCACAGTTGAGGGAGGATTGTCGCATATTGGGCAATGCGGCCTGTTCATGCATCCAATAATATTTGCTCAGTCACTCTGAGGCATAGCGCTGTGCTGCTGTTTTCCTTGTTTCTCCCGTGGGAGCGTTCACTGTGTGGGGGTTCACCACGACTGCACCGGGTCTCGCCAGAGGGGCCGTGCATTCTAAAGCTCCTACTTTGCGCGGGCTTATGTACGCCCTTATTAATTTTATTTTATTTATTTGCATTTGTAGAGCACACTGTCGTCCTCAGGCATTGAGGCGCTATGAGAAAGCTTAGGGAGGCTAGAATCAGGGTTACAAGAATGCGGGCCCAGCAGAGACTTGAGAACAGAAATTAGTTACGGTTAACAAGGGACAATTTCATGACAGTTAGGCAGGAAAACAGTACATTGTAAAAAAAAACATGTTACAGTATGCATAGCAGAGGTTGTTTAGACAAAGAGTCTAGTTTTGATGGCCTTCCTGAAGGTTGCATTGGAGTCTATCCCCCTGATGGATGGAGGAAGGGAGTTCCCCAACGTGGCGGCCATGTTGGGGAAGCTTGTACTGCCCGCTTTCACCCTATGGGTGGAAGGTAAAAGGATTCTATTGGTGTACGCCGCCCTGGTGGGCCTAGAAGAAGTGTGCAAACTGATTCTCTGAGATAGGTAGAGTGTGGCACGACCGTGCAGGCACTTGTCATCCCCGCAGTCTTTTTTCCTCTCGTGGCAGTCTCCGCCTCCCGCAATCTCATCCCCTTGGTTCTTCATGCGGCTGCGGGCACCCGCACCGCGCTACAAGATTGTGCTATATCGCACTCTACCACCCGGCTCCTGGGTCCTGCAGCGCACCGCGCTTCCCTGCGGGCCGGCAGGCTACTCCGGTTCCCGCACCTCTGCCAGCTCCAGGTGCCAGAGGGATCTCCTCGGCACCCCAATCTCTCTTCTTTCATTCCCCAGCCTCTGGGACACCCGGGCCACCGATGCAATGTGGGCAAACGCACGAACAACACCCCCCAGTGTGCTCCGTCACTTTGCAGCTGCAGCTCCTTGCTTCTTCTTTCCGTCTTCGCCGGCCCTCGCATCAGCTTGCTGGACTCTGTTTCTTTGTTTGATCACTGTGCGGTCGCCATTTTGTATCCAGCCGTGACCTCCGCCACAGGCAACAATGTTGCACAAGTCTGTGAATCTGCAATCATTTTCCAAACGGCTTCGCGCATCAGAGGCTCCTCATATTCATGCTGCTCTGATATCTTTTTGGTGTTGGTTTCTTGCTTTTATTCAGCGTGCTGCTGTAAATGCCTAGACAGATCCACAGAGCTTCTTAAGAGAGCAGCCTAGTCCATGGCTGATAGGCCATGCCCCCCTTTATTTTTGAAACTCGTGTAAAAGGTCATGATCTATCTTGGCTAAATCACAATAAATACAACATTAAAAAATTCAAATGTTGATCTAGGAGAGCTCCCAACACAGGTCCGAATGCAGGAAAAATGGAGTGCATCACTTGCAGGAAAAAAACACAACATTTATTTGTACATGTGTACATCACAGTCAGGAAGATGAACTGAACATAGCCAACTTCAACACGTCCACTGTGAGATAAAGATTTTATTGCCACAATCAAAACATTAGCATATCATAGAAGAAATGTAACAAAAACGTTATAACATTGTCATTGGTTGTTGGTCGCCAGTCCCTTATACAACCCTATACATTGTTCAAAAACTATTGGCAGTTATCATCTCGTCACAAAAAGAAACACCACCCACCCAACATGATCTCACCCCTCTGGTCAAAAAAAGATGCACCAATAGCATCTCTGGGAAGCAGTTTATTAAAGGGTTTCATTCCAATTGGACTTTGCTACCTCAAACAAATGGGGCCACAACGTTGCACCAAGATGGATCAATGAGCAAGAAGCCAAGATGGCACACATCTCCTCTATTCATTCCCCGTTCCCATTGTACACACCCGCTGACTATGTAGCTCTCTATCTCAATTCATATTGCCAATCCTGGTACCACCATCTTCTAGTATCATGCCTGCAATTAAGCACTTTCTAGAAAAAAAAACGTGCTAGGTCCACTACTGAACACCGATCCTGGACCCTGGACCATCATTTCTACAAATGTTTCTATTTTATTTGGATGATTGCTGCCTCAGAACTGAGCTTACCCATCACTGTGGCCTTCACAAACATAACATATTCTTTCCCTATCTGATGAGACAGCATTTGCTGTCTGGTACTGAGCATTCACCCTCGGAAACGCTTGTTAGGGAGAATTCTCATTCTATGGCTAATTTCCCTTACCTAATGAGTCCCTCAGCAGCTTTGCTGGATTTCTGGAGTTTATTTTTTCCACTTGGTAAGAGTGGGAGTTTTACTCCCACTCTAACCTGTGTTTTGCCATGTGTATTTCATCTGTTTTTCTGATTGTGGACTCTGGAGTACACTACTTCAGTAGCCCCACTCTTTTGTGTGTTACACAGCACCTTCAGTGCAGTGACACAGGGTTGTCTTTTAGACTTTCCACCAACTCCCTTTTTGGGGCTGACTACTGTCCCCCAGAAAAGGGTAAAAATGCCTATAACTTTACATAGGCCCTCATTACGACCCTGGCGGAAAGCGACTGACCGGAGCGCCACAGCTTAAATAGCGTTTCCGCCATTGCACGAAGGAGCAAAGTGCGGCCCATTCCGACCCATCGGGCACGAGCACCACGGCATGGCGGAAGTGCAAAGTCCGCGATGGCGGAAATGACCCCAAAACGGCCCACACCGCCGCCGTACGGCGCCCTAGGTGCAATACCGCCACCCCTCTTAGCGGTCACCGCAGTGTGCGCCTACCGGAAAGTACGGTGCCCGGAAATATACGGAAACGGAAGTTAAAACATGGGCCCGGAACGGGAAACATCCCGGCGTACACCTATAAATACACTAAAACCACACAACCACTAAAATCACTACCCTGAAACACACCCCAACCCGTCAACCACCCTAGCGAAACCAAGAAAAATGGGAAAAGTAGCGAAGAAAGCGTGCGACCGCAAGCGGCAGGTCCACTTCTCCCGTGAGGAACTCACCGTGCTAACAGAGACCCTCCAGGAGAATGCTGCCGTCGTCTTCTGCACGCAAATGACCAGGACGGCACTTGCAAACAAGAAGGCCATATGGGCTCTGGTGGCACAGCGGGTAAGTGCGGTGGGGACCGCACCCCGCACCCCACAGCAATGCCGCAAGCGATGGGACGACCTGCGGATACGCGTCCGCAGCATACTCTCTGCCAACCGCAACATTGCCACAGCCACCGGGGGAGGTCCTGAATCACCCATCAAGTTGACCCCCTGGGAAGAAATCTGTGCCTCCACCATCGGAATGGAGAGCATAGAGGGAGTCGGAGGGATGGAGAAAGGAGTGCAGACATCCGAAGATTCAGGTAGGTGGGCCAGATAAAACAATGCCAAATCCACACAGTCCATCCATGTGAAGTACCATGCGTCCACATAGTGCAACAGAAACACATGTCCAGGAGAACGTCCACACACATCGGCCTGCAAGCGCACGTTAAAACCCACAATAAATACATAAATAATTAAAAACCCCTAATACACGCACTACACGTGCAGCAGGCACACCCTAACTGCAGGCTGCCAGACAACTGCACCCTCACTCCACACACAAATCAAAGCACCTCCAAGGCCCCGACCCAAATCACCCTCAGGTACCACCCCAATGCATGTGATACAATGCCATTCCAATTCCCACAGACCCATCAATAACCCTCGCCCTCCTTTACTCCACCACAGGGTCCGATCCAAACGACGAGCTACAGGACACCCCTACCAGCACACCTGCAAAGAGGGCCAAGACCAACGGCCAGAGACCCTCCACCTCAGCTGCACGCATCAAGACACGGCAGCAGCACAAATCAGGTGGCAGCACAGAGGAGGGAACATCAACAGGCACCCAAGCAGCCAGCATGCCCACAACACCACCACCACAGGTCCCCCCAATGGATGCCACAGAAGGCACTGCCTCTGGTGGCAGCAGCACCATAGGTGACACCCCATTGATGGCAGCATGCTCGGACACAGAAAACGGGGATGCCGAAGTCAGATCCATCCATGACCTGTCCCAATCCCCCTGTCTGTTCCATCCCGTACAACATGAGGATACCACGCAGGGGCACCCACCAGACGACGACTGGCCATCCCCCACAAGCCCTGTGGCAAGGCAACATGAGGACAACAGCCCCTCTGTGACACCCCCGCAAATGGCCATGGCCCAGCAGAGGCAACAGTCCCTCGACCAGTTGATCGAACAACAGCAGCAACTGGCCACACTCCTCAAGGACCATGCCGATGAATGTAGGGGCACTAAGGCAGACATAGAAACATCAACTGAGACACTTAGGGCAGAAATGGAGAGAGGTACAGAGACGCTAAGGGCACAAATTGAGAGAAGCACCGAGAGCCTGAGGGGGGAACTGCATGCGACGTCCAAAGACGTATGTGCCGAACTTGCAGCAGTGCGCCGTGTGCTCACTGAGCTCTCGCAAACCCTTAGGGACATGCATGGACGTGAGCAGGCAGACACATCATCTGTTGCAAGTTCCGTCCAGGGCAGCCCCCAACGTAGATCTGGAAGGAACCTGCGCTCCACAGGCAGGGGTGCCCCTGATACCCGCAGAGGGGGCATGCAATAGCGACAGCCCACTGACAATGAGCATCTTTGGACACTGGTGTTCGGGGGGGAGGTAGGAGGGTGGAGGGGGTGTGTTGGGCTCACTTGGGTGGCGGGTCGATAGGGTGTTCAACATGATATCACATATGCCATAAAAAGTGCACGATCAACCAATGAGAAGTGTGGACATTGATCTTTGTGTACTAGGCCATCATAGGCGTACAGTCCATATTGTGCATGTCCCAGACACACGCAGTGCCACGAGTCCCGTGTCCATGTATCAGCCACCAGGCGTGAGTGCTAGAAGCATACATCAATGAGATGCTGACGAATGTCACGGGCCTCCGGTGCCTCGCAGACTCCATGAGGTGCTGCCACATCCCCACCCTCATCATGACCATCATCAGGTGCTTGCAGTTCTGCGTCAGGGGGCATGGGCACATTTCTACGTACGCACATGTTGTGGAGCATGACACATGCCATCACCATCTTTGCAACCTTCTCATGGCGGTACAGGAGTGCCCCGCCAGACCTGCTGAGGCAGCGGAAACGGGTCTTCAGTAGGCCGAATGCCTGTTCAATGACTACACGGGTACGTGAGTGGGCATGGTTGTAGTCCTCCTCATGCTGGTCCCGTGGGTTCCGGACTGGTGTGAGGAGCCATCTCTTCAGTGGATATCCAGCATCACCTGTATGTGGACGAGAAACGTATGATGTGGAATGCCATTGATACGTACGCACACCCCCCCCCCCCTTCCTGGCAGGTCAATGCCAATTCACATACCCCACATCATCATGCATGTAATGAGACTCACCGAGTAGCCAGGATCTGTTCCCTGCGTGTCGCTCCATGTAGCGTGGTATTGTAGAGTTCCTCAAGACCATAGAATCATGGGTTGATCCAGGGAATCGGGCACAACAATGTGTAATGATCCTGTTGGAGTCACACACCATCTGTACATTCAGGGAATGAAATTGTTTTCGGTTGCGGTACTGGGCCTCCATGGCATGTGGGACGACCAATTCAACATGGGTGCAGTCGATGGCACCAATGCAACCCGGTATGCCGGCAAGTGCATGGAATCCCACTTTTGTGTTGGTTATTTCCTGCTCCGAGCGTGGTAGAGAGATGTAGTCGTCTGCGTGCTTCAGGAGGGCATCGAGCACTTGCAATAGTGTCCGTGAGAACAGTGGCTGAGAAATGCCATGCAACTGTCCGACTGTGTGCTGGTAGGTGCCTGTGGCCAGGAAGTGGAGTACAGACACCACCTTCAGTAGGGGTGGGATGGCGGTTGGGCTATCTATCATGCTGACAAGGTCAGCCTGTGTCATGTCCACAATGGCGGTTATGGTGTCCCGGTCCAGACGGTAGAGGGTGTGGATCTGCTCATCAGTGAGGTTGAACGGATGTGCTCGGAGGCGTGGGATTGCGGGCTGCCTGCGTGGTGGTAGTGGCTGTGCTGGCAGCCCTTGCTGGCCCTGCCTTGGCCTCCTCCTCCTCCTGCGTCTCCTCCGTGCGGCTGGTTGTAGTTGGTGTTCGTCTTCTTCTTGGAGTCGGAGCGCTTGCAGTGCTATCAGGTCCCCCAGGGCCAACATCGCGAGTCCTGCCGGTAGCATTTCGGTGTGGTTGTGGGAGGAGACTGGCTGTGCAATTTATGTGTTTTCAGGCTGTATGGCCTCCACCTGTGGTGATTGATTCCACCTGTGCAAACTGCTCTCCCCTTTGGCCGAGCACGTCCCGCGCACAACGCTGCAATTCGGGGAATTGCATCTTGCTATTGCAATCATGTATTTGTACCCGATGGCCGTGTAAGATTGGTTGATATGTTCATTCTGCTGTGGTCCCATTGTTTCACATACTATCTGTGCAGTCGCGAACTGACTTGTGAGGGGTCAGTGGAACGTAGTACTCGAGTAACGGTGGACCCTCATGCATCACTGCACCGAGGTTCAACGACGGGCGGGGCGTCCCATTCGTGGGTGAAGGCAGTTGCCATTTTCACACACAGCCGCACTCGATGGAATAATTAGTGATTTCAAACGGCCACAGATGCCTTTTCGACGTGATGTTGCAAATGAGGAATTCGAGCGGCGGCGCTTTCGGTTTCCAGCTAGCGGCGAGGAGATGCCCACAGGTCTGACTGCAAATGTAACGTTCTATTGTTCTATGTCCTTGAGACAGGGCCCATGGCGAGGGAGCAATGATTGATATGAATAGTTTGGGATGCGCAATAGCTACGTGGGCGATGAGGCCGTCCGTTCCCAAAAACATGTTACTTCACAACACTGGAATTACGGGCTGGGGCACTGTGGATTTAGCAGGCTGCATAACGCACGGACTCAATGGATGTTTCTAATGTTATGTGAGTAATTATTCAGGCATTTTGATCCCGGGATGAGGGAATGATGGATGGATGCATGGGCAGGTGATTTGATACAGAGTTTGCCATGTACAGGGCTTCTTGGGATCTATCCGCCTCCCCTACGCTATGTGATGCAGGGCTGCCATTGTGGGACCATCGTCCATCTGGCCTTGTTGAGCCCTCCCTGTCTCGAGGCGCCCTCAGACACTTGTGTCAATGCACGTTAACATTCCCATCTGATGGAATCTGTTTTGACAGACGCATGCACAGGTACACTCGTTTGTGATGGTGTTTGCACCTCGATATAGATGGTTATGAGTCGCAAGTGGTTTTGGGGTGGTGATGATCCTTTTGGTTGGGCTAGCATGCATATGGCTGTGGATTTCGTGTGATCATTGAAGTGAGTAGTTGGAATGTAGTTCTGATGGCCATTCTGTTCTTTTTCTTTTCTTTTGGTTGACAGGTATCTCCTCCCCTTTTGCCACTGCCATCTGTATGCCACTCCTGCAGATGGATTTTACTCCCGACACCTGCTGCTTCGTGTTAATCAGTGGAGCAGCATTATGATCTTATGGGACGATCGCCAATGGGCCACATGCCCTTACGCAGTACTGGTGGCTCGGAGCAACATTTCGGCCTTTCAGCTGGACTAGTGCCTCCCCATTGGGACGGCCCTGCGGTTCTGTGCGCTTCCATGTTGCCTTTTCGTACGTGATTGTGGCTCTGTGTACCATGGGGGAACAGGGCGACACACAGGTAGTGGCTGGTCATTTCTTGCGGAAGCAGCCCACAATGGTGATTGGTGTTTTGGAGTTCATGGCCTGATGGCTGTATGGGCTTGGTGATTTTGATGTGCATTAAATTTCTATTCGGATTTGGCCCGTGTAGCGTTTTTCTTTGCAAGTGATGTGGCATATGCCAATTTGGGGGGCGATGTATTGTGAGGAGATCTGCATCGGGTTCCGGCTTCGGGGTTTAGTTGCGTGGTACTGTACTGGCCGCGTTTGCCTACGAAGCCCAGTGAGGTCAGGGATGGGGGCTGCCAATATGACAGTTTGAATGTTGTCATGCTCAGGGGCGGGGGATTGGGTTTTGTGTAACAGATGCCGGTCAGCCAGGTGGACTGGTGGAATGATGTGATTTTCGGAATATTGCTGGTCACAGGTGCCTGTGTTTGCGTGCGTTTCTTGGTGGGGGACTGTGGTCATGTCCATTGGGATGGCTTCTGTATTCGTGCCATCTGTGCCCTGCAGCTCCCATTGGCCCCTGTTGTGTTTCTTTTGTTCGTTGGCATGCATGGGTGACTTGTACATTTCAATGGTTGCATTGTGGCTTCATTGCACCTACGGGGAGTTGTACTTTGTGGGCAGGGAGCGGTGTACAGGCACTCAGTGGGGCCGTTTACGGTTGATTCGCGATGCCGTACTTCTCGCCATGGCGGAATGGTACATTACGCCATGCCTGATGGCGTTAGGTACATGTCCGCTAGGGTCGGAATTGGCGTACCGTTGCACCATGGTGGTGTTTGCGGTTTGGCATGGCGCGCGCGCGCGTGCTTGGTGCAGTTAGCGTTGGCGTTCACTACGGTGTCGCTAATGGCTTCGTACTTTGCGGTGACGGGTCATAGTCGCACCGAGCGCTATTCGATGGCGGTATTGCATTTCCGCCATCGTTTTTCGATTTCCGCCAGGGTCGTAATGAGGGCCATAGTCATTTAACCACAGATCCAGTTCACCCCATCTAACATGGAATATTGGAAAGGGTTAATTCTTAGCCCTTTTTATCTATAACTCCTGGAGCATTGTTATCCTCCCTTAACATTAAGACTTGGCTGGTGGCAGTGGGATCTACCCTGATTTTCCTACCGCGATTATGTTACATAACGTGGTATTGTTTTAGGCTATTTTAGTAGCCTCAAACTTTAAACCCACTAGCCCAAATACTTTTTTATTTTGGCTCCGGTTGGATGTAATCACCATTTCTTTTTGTTAACATCCTTCTTGGGTCTTTCTTTGAGCGGCAAATCATGTTTGGCTCCTTTGTTGGCTGAACTTTGGCTTCTGTATTCGTGCCATCTGTGCCCTGCAGCTCCCATTGGCCCCTGTTGTGTTTCTTTTGTTCGTTGGCATGCATGGGTGACTTGTACATTTCAATGGTTGCATTGTGGCTTCATTGCACCTACGGGGAGTTGTACTTTGTGGGCAGGGAGCGGTGTACAGGCACTCAGTGGGGCCGTTTACGGTTGATTCGCGATGCCGTACTTCTCGCCATGGCGGAATGGTACATTACGCCATGCCTGATGGCGTTAGGTACATGTCCGCTAGGGTCGGAATTGGCGTACCGTTGCACCATGGTGGTGTTTGCGGTTTGGCATGGCGCGCGCGCGCGTGCTTGGTGCAGTTAGCGTTGGCGTTCACTACGGTGTCGCTAATGGCTTCGTACTTTGCGGTGACGGGTCATAGTCGCACCGAGCGCTATTCGATGGCGGTATTGCATTTCCGCCATCGTTTTTCGATTTCCGCCAGGGTCGTAATGAGGGCCATAGTCATTTAACCACAGATCCAGTACACCCCATCTAACATGGAATATTGGAAAGGGTTAATTCTTAGCCCTTTTTATCTATAACTCCTGGAGCATTGTTATCCTCCCTTAACATTAAGACTTGGCTGGTGGCAGTGGGATCTACCCTGATTTTCCTACCGCGATTATGTTACATAACGTGGTATTGTTTTAGGCTATTTTAGTAGCCTCAAACTTTAAACCCACTAGCCCAAATACTTTTTTATTTTGGCTCCGGTTGGATGTAATCACCATTTCTTTTTGTTAACATCCTTCTTGGGTCTTTCTTTGAGCGGCAAATCATGTTTGGCTCCTTTGTTGGCTGAACTTTGGCGGGCTTCTGACCAGAAGCCCTCCTTTGGCGTCTGGGTGTCTAGGTGGCCTAAATTGGAGGGAGGGATGTAGTCACCCCTGCACAGGGTCTCCTTGGAGACCCAACTCGCACTTTGTGTTGATTGGCTGAGGTGGTTGTCCGGGCTGGACAACCCCCCGGCTGAGTGATTGACAGCCAGGCTGTGTGAATGGGGGATTTTGGCATAAAAGGCAGGACTCTTGAGCTAGAAGGAAGACTCACCTCTGGAACTACAAGGAACTAAAGAGAAGCGGAGAAGAAGACAACTGCTGCAACCCTGAGTCCCAGTGAAGACCTGCTGCAGTCCTCAGCTATCTACCCTTTCAACGACTAAGAGGATATCCAGTCCGGAGTCTTCTTGCCTTGAGCCTGGTGGGATCAGCCAGCTCGTCTTTTCTTCAGTCAGAGAATACTCTCCTGGGTCAAAATCACTGCTGTGCTGTAGTGGTCCGGATAGCCATCAGAAGAGCCCTCTCCTGGTTTAAAGGAGCGCACCTTTTATTAATCGTTGTCTTTTTTCGCTGCTGCTGGCCTCATCCCTGGGTAGTGCAGATGGCTGCAGACGTCCTCCTTCTTGTCCCCACGACTGAAGCCGCAGGAACCGTGAGTCTGTATGAAATACCAGGAACAACTGCTGTGGCACCAGCTTTTCTCCAACGGAATAAGGTACTGTGTACATTTGGTCATTCTCTCAGTCTGACCAGCAAGAATCGGGGTGAACCCTTTCCCTCCACGAATATTTGTTCTTTGTTCCCTCCCTCTTATAACTTTTCCTTGCATTTGACAATATTTACGAACTCTTGGCATCTCGAATCTCGAACTGTTCAACTTGTGATCCTCGGCAACTGAGCATTTGCTCCATTGACACTGGCGCAGGCCTATTGACTTTAATCTGTGTCTTTAAATAAGTCCTCGAGTCTCCTTGCCTTGAAAAAGTATTACCTATGATTTTTGTTCACTTTTCCCTTGTTTGAAATTCTTAACTATAAAGTGGGTTTTAACTTCGTGAGCATTTCTATCCGCGGGTACTCGTTAGTATCGCAACACTGGTCTGTCAAATCCTAATGTACATACCTTGAATTTACTGAAGCAAGTGGAATTGTTGTGTGTGGTGTATTTTACGTGTGGTTTTGAATTTATAGAAGTGTTGTGTTTTATAACAGATGGTTTAAAAATAAATGTACTTATTTTTTTTTTACATGAAACCTTGAGTCAGTGTTTGCTTGAGTCACAGTAATTGTGGTCCTTTGTTTAATCGCTACTACTTCTCATTTACTCTTGAGATAAGTCTGGGTGCTCATCTACTGCTACCACTTTAACAGTGTAATACAGGCTTGTACCAAAGGTGAACTTGTATGACCACCACTTATAGCCTTAATTGTGTGTAGTGGTCCGTAAGGGCAATGCACAGGATTCTGTCTAACAACGCTTCCTTGCAAAAATATGTTAGCAACTATCTTGTACCCTGCCCCCTGCCCTTGAGTGCTCAGCCTGTTTGCAGGACAGACCAAAATTCAATCAAGTGCTCCCAACTAACAACTATGCCTAATGCTCTATAATAGCAAATCAATACCTCTAACTGAGGCCTGTTCAAAATGGCAAAGCTCTTGCTCATAGCACCTAGTATCCCCACAAACACAAGTCACAAGTACTACATGTTCTACACGATGTTTTCTAAAATCTACCAAAGACAAAAGGTGCACATGTTTTCCATGAAAGGAAATATAATGCGATGTGCTGTGTGTGTGCGGGCCCAGATGTGATAGTATGATTATATGTGCATTGTGCCTTCTATCCAGCTGCCATGTAACTCGAAAATGTGGTGTCATGAGCTTGATTGTGGGTAAATGTGTAACAAAATGTGCTGTGTGTTTTCTACTAAGGGTTGATGCATGCAGGAATGTGGTGTCATGCACCCTGTACCCTTTGCAATCATGCCATGCAGGTAATGTTTAGTGAATATGGTGCCATTCATCCTCTGCAATCATGTCATGCAGGTAATGTTTGGTGAATGTGGTGCCATTCAATGTGCTAAGTGCCATTCACAGATGTGGCGCCATCTGTTACATGAAAAATGATATGTTGCATCGTCTTCTGTGAGGGGCAGTGCATGCAAGTAATCCAATGTCATGTGCTGCAATGTTGACAAAAAGTAGCACTACAATACAATTGTCTGCTCAATATAAACAAAAAATACTACTGTGTGCTAGTGTTAATTTGTGTCACCTTTCAGCTATTAACCTTAGGTTGGCAGCACTGCTACTGCTCTTGTGACACATGCCCATTACATCACTGATGTGGTCCTAATGCCCTGTTAGAAGACCTTTCTCAGATGATACTTGTGCTCACATTGTGGGCGGTGCACCTGCATCTGACCAACAGTGTGCAACACCATCGTACACAGTGGAGGGTGTTGCACAACATGAACTGGCTCAGAGACAGGATCAGCATCATGCCGAACAGTGAAGAGTACAGTCAACAATCCTGGGCATTCAATGATGACATAAGGCCCTCAAAATGCAAGCTACAGCAAGCTGAACATGAGTGGGTATGCACTCTTGAAACCACACAGATCACACAACTTATGATGCCACAACATTACCCGCATCAAAGGCCCTGATAGTGAGGGCATGTGTTACATACAAATGCTGATGCACACTGCATACATGCACTACCAGCAATGAGAGAACTGGGGGAAAAGGCATTACTTAGAACAACGTTGACTCACATGAAAGGTCCACCACCACCACGTTGGCAACCACTCCAATAAGCCCACATGGAATGTAAAGCACCAGACCCACCAACTGCAGACAACACCACTCCCTAAATTTGAACTTCCCACATCCCTACAATCAACATGACAGTCCATTACCAACACAGCACAAGTGTGAACATGAATGAACCATTATTATCTGACATACGAGACAGCAAATGATGATCTGTCCGGAATGCTCCAGGACACGTTTACCAGAAGAATGACACAGTAACCTTGCATTATCCGCAAGGGGTGACAAACCTACCCACATGTCCATTGCACTTACTACCCCTGCATAGATAATCAGCATACGCAACCTGCAAGTAGCCATGGTTGGCCAAGAGCACCAGCATGAGCTGCAGTCAACATGTACGATAAGCAGACATGTTCATAGTGCCTTGGGGTGACTCTACACTTTATTGCAAACTACACATAATGCATCACAGCAATAGCATGATGGCATTGGTCACCATGCAAAGCACAGTATGTGGGAAAATCAGTCAATACATGAAATTGTGCATGATCAAGAGTGTTCCACAAATGGCAGGTGAATGACCGTCACCTTATTTGAAAAATCTGTTTCCTGGGACAAAAATATTGCAACATCGATAGACAACACATGGGATGTCAGACCCCAATCCCTTCCCACAGCTTGCAGCAACACACATGGATGGAGCCATGCTAGTAAAGAAGTATTCTTGAAAGACCAAAGAAATATCGAGGCTTAGTACCACAAAATGAAATGCACCAATCGCAGGTTGAAAAGATACAAGTATCTTTTATTTCTGTACGGAGTCAAAGCAAACAGATCGCTATCTGGATCCCAACACCTCACAGTGAGGGTTGAGAGTGCTGGACATCTTAACATGGTCCTTTTCATACAATTTCAAAACATTGTCCAGCCTCTCTCCAAACTAATAAGTTACATGCTAGGGTTCGTACCCAGTTCACATGTCAAATATCGCAATATTGTACAACGGATTAAACAAGTTTGCGTGTCCATGAAGTTACAATGATGCTGTTGGTTCTCTGATCCATAGTAAGCCTTGTTTCAAGAATCGCTACAATATAGTTCAGCAAAAGCACACGATCTGAGTTTGTTCTCCATTGTCTCATTGTTTATATGAGGATGAGGATTGTGAGCGCATACATCACTTGGATAGCAGTTCATTCGAGTCACAAGGTTTCTTTGCATTGAACAGTCGTCTCTCGGTCAGCCTAAACATTAACAAAAACACAAAGGTAGTTCGGCTTGGCTGCAAGTCAAAAACACAGTCACCATTTTAGAACATAGAAACAAGAGTTGAAATCAAAATGGCAGATGATTCTTAAAATGGCAATGAAGTTGATCAGAAATCGAAACATTTCAGACGCGGTTTTCCATGCAACACGAATGGGCTTAGGACTATTATCATAATAAGATGGTATTATACGAATGCAGTTTAACAAACCCTCCTTTTGGACTAAGCCAAGAGCATTACTCAAACATTTGCTTTACTCAAAAACTCCACGTTTCAAAGTCTGTACATCCTGAATCACAGTCTTCTGAAATATCAGTCGCCATAAATTCCTTAAAAGTGATATGCTGCATTACAAACGTGTTAGCAGTTTTCTTGGCACATGTACTTTTTGTCCTAATGTATCTATAGTTTGTACACAACATCCTCCTAAATTCGAACATATGGCAGGAAGACATTGTATATAACAACAACAAAACAATAAAACACCAAGAGCTATAATTAGGACAGCATAGAGCTTCCAACCACACAAACGTAACAAGTCCCAGAACCAAGCACTAAAATTCCAGTTTCCTTCAGGGACATGTACTAGGGGAGGAGTCAGGGATGAAAACACAGCACGCAGATCCCAGCCAATTTACATACCCCACCACGCTCAACTAGGATGACGTCTAACACCATTCTATTTTGAAGGGCCACTAATCTAATGGGCGCTTGCTCTAGTGTCATGTTGTATAGTATATCAGTGGTTCTGTTGATGGTTTTCTCCAGTACCCTTCATAGTCTTTTAATATCCTCAGAATTCATTATTTGTCCCCAAAATGGCACAAAGGATTTTGCTACATCACCAAAGACTTGTGAAGGAGTATCACCATTTTCATCCTGTCTTGGATGACCTCATAAGTGGTAGCAACATACACTCCTGATCACAAGATACCCAAGTAACAAGTACCCTGCCAATCTCTAGGTAACCAAGGATAGGCTTCATTACCACAAACAAAGTAAATGGGGGTCTCCTACATACACAGGTCTGTCCTCACTGGTTAGATTTGCAATGTTTGGTACAACCCTCAAATGTACCCATTGGCTGAGAACTATCCCTTTGTATACAGAAGGAAACAGAGTTGGGGCTATGATTGATAGTATAGAAAGGAGGCATGGAATGCCAGTTGCCTACGGCAGCCATCTTGAAAGAAATCAGTGACTGGAAAGGTCTAAAGAGTCTATCAGAAGGCCTAATAGAAGCAACATTGAGTTTGCTCCTATTTGCAAAGAGGGAACATCCCAAAGGTGTCAGGACTCGCTTTTCAAACTCATTCAAATTAGTCCCATTGAAGTTCCCAGAAATACTGTCATTCCAACTACCAAAGAATAGTGCCCTCAGTGAAGGGTAGCAGGCGGCAGTTAAAGGAAGAGGATGAATATACCAGCCCAACCCTGCTTCCCTGTAATGTGGCAAGTGCGAACACACCCAGCAATTTGTTCTGTTTAGAATCGCATGGGTTGCATTCATGATTAATAGAAGAGTGTTATTGTGATAACCCTGTCTGTGTTGGGAGTCCCGAGGAGGAAGAGTGTGCAGATGCACGAAAGGTGGAGACACAGTGGAAATAATTTGAGTGGGTAACACATTCTCAAGTGGACATACCCCTTCGTTATACCAAAACCCAAGCGAAAATACAATTACTGAGCAGACTAGTACTGTGATTAGAAAACAATGGGACTATGATCTCTGATGAACAGATTCTTTTTTCAGCCACAAGACCAATAGCTTGTTTCGCACAAGTAGATTTAGGAAAGGACATTGTTTCTCAGAGTCTGTTTAGAAGCCTCTCCGTTAGGCTCTTTTAGTTCATCCGCGTTGGCTCCTGACCACGTGGCCTATCTTGCTTGAAGGTAACTTTGACGGTCCCTGCCTCTTATTTATTTTTTTCCCAATGAAAGAGTGATAAGGGACTGGCTCAACGGTGGTTCCGTGTGGGCACAGCCGATGTTGTGCTGTAAGTCTTATTCCTTGGACGCAGATCGTACCTCAAGACTCCAGGTACCGTTGTCGCTTCCTGATGGAAGTGATAGAGCAGAAGCAAGATTGCTCAATGGTGAAGAAAGATTCCAAAGAAGAACTTGAAGGCAAAGCAGCAGCCTCCCCAGGCCCCACAGGCTCAGGAAGGATTTCCGGGACACCCTCTATGTCCGTTAGAATAGACTTATGATGCAAAACAGAGTGAACGATTTCCTTCTCTTCTCCTTCATTGTGAGGCTGAGGGAAAGGTATCTTCTTGAAGTGAGTTGCGTGAATCTCGTCTTGTTTTCCTTCCACTCATTCGGCGGTCTGTGTGGCCAATAGGACTTGGAACAGTCCTTTCCAGCGAGGTACGAGGCAGGATGCTCTTTCAAATGCCCTGGTGAGCACCCAGTCGCCGGGTTGATGACCTGGCCCCTTCGTATTTTACTGGGAGGGCTTCTAGCACCTGTTGACAAATCAAATACAAGTTTGGAGTTAACTGGTCACAGTACTCAGAAAGGCGCAAATGCTCTACATCTTTCAACTGCTTGGGTTTGGGCACATTACAAATATTGGCTGGTCTCCCCATGATTATCTCATAGGGAGAGAGCCCAGTTTCTGTTTGTGGGGTTATCCGCATGGACAATAAAGCTATCGGTAAGGCATCTGGCCATTTCAAATTGCTACCAGCACACATTATTTTTTCTCTAATATACAATTGTGGCATTCTACAAGTACGGCACTCTGAGCGTATCTGGCCGAATGGAACCGTTTATCGATCTGTAATCCCACGCATATTTGCAGGATAACAGCAGCGATAAAATGTGGACCATTTTCCGACCAAATGACCCTCGGCAAACCAAACCTAGGAAAACTTTCCTTAAGTATGGTTTTCGCCGTCATTACTGCTGTGGAATCTTTTAAAGGGAAAGCTTCGACCCATTTGCTGAAGGCACAAATAACTACCAGAACATATTTGTAATTCTGACAATGCTCCATTTCAATGTAATCGAAGTGTATTACCTCAAAAGGTACAGAGGGGGGACCGAAAGTACCCATCAGTGTCGATGCACCCTTCCCCACATTATGCTCTAAGCATACCATTCAATTTTGGACCAAACGCTCAGCAGTTTTCGCGATTTACATTCATCCAGACAGGTTCTAACAGTTTACAAATCTTTATAGCACATATATGAGTTGGACCATGAGCCATCGTGACCACAGCGGTGACATAGGCATCGGTTAGCATCCATCTTTTCTTCTCAATATCTACCCAACATCCTTCATCTTTTAAGCTTGCTAAACCCTCAGCCCATTGCTTAAGCTCTTCTGGAGTGGCATCAGCTTGAATGTATTTTATACAATCAATTGCTTCACCTATTATACAAGTATTCGTAGCTTCTTTAGTTATATACATTTCAAAATACAGATAGGTGGCAGTCTGTTTGGCTATCCTGTCAGCAAAAGTGTTTCCTTTCCCCACATCATCTGTTACTTTTTGATGTGATGCGCACTTCATTATTGCTAGTAGAGTAGGAAGAGCAAGTGCTGAGAGTAGCTGAACTTTCAAAGTGCCATGTTGAATCTTAGTTCCATGTGAGGTCAAGAAACATCTTTCTGCCCATAATCTACAGAAGGTGTGAACCAACCCAAAGTCATACTGGCTATCTGTAAATATAATCACACTAAGCCTTTCGGAACGTTCACAAACTCAAGTCAATGCAATAATCTCTGTGGTCTGCGCGGAGTTATGCAGAATTCTTTTGGTTTCCACAATAGTGCTTAATATAGTGATGGCATAAGCAGCAGTGCATGTACCGTCCAGAAGTTTGAAACAGGAGCCATCACAAAACAGCTCCCCTTGTGGTTCTTTTAACGGTGTATCACCTAAGTCAATTCTGCCTTTAGTTTCTTGCTCTGTGGCATAGAGGCAGTCATGTGATGTCTTGTCACTGCAAGCAATTTCTTGCGGAAGAGGCAATAGTTTGGCCAGATTTAATGCGCAATATCTCTTAATTTGGATGTGCGGTACAAATAGAATCAGCTAGTATCTTGTTAATCGTGCTGATGTGAGATGTTGCGTTTGCGTTCAGAATGTCAACAGAGTAAATTGCCATCACGGTTAAGGAGTGACCCAGAACCATACCCTCACTTTGTTTTACAGATGCATCGGCAGCAGCAACAGCTCTCAAACATCTTGCCAAAGCGCATGCAACAGGGTCAAGCATTCCGGGAAAATAACTGCATGGTCTATTCTTCCCTCCATGCTCCTGCATCAACATAGCCAAAACGCATCCATCACATTCATGCACATACCAAACAAAGGCCTTATAAAAATTTGGTGTGCTCAAAACTGGTGCTGAACACAACACAGCCTTGAGCATATCAAATGCTTTCTGGCCATCCATGTTCTACGGTAAAGGAAAAGAAATGCCCTTCTTTGTCAATGCCAACATTGGTTTTATCATTATTGAGAAATTAGGGATCCACTGTCTACAGTAAGAAGCCATGCCTATGAAGGCTCTGACCTCTTTATATGTATTTGGGACAGACATGATAGAGATGCTTCTTATCCATTCAGGTGTCAGTCTTCTTCCTAAATAGGCAACCTCCTGTCGACAATATTGAAACTTTTTCAATGAAGCCTTATGCCCATATTCTGCTAGATGAATAAGCAGCAACACAGTGCCCTCCTTTCAAGCAACTTCTGAGTCTGCAGCTAAAAGAAGATCGTCAACATACTGCAACAACGTACAAGTGCAAGGCAACTCAAGTGTATCGCGATGTTCCTTCAAAGCTCTGCTGTAAATGCTTGGACTCTGTTAGGCAGAATCCTGTGCAGTGCCCTCAGGGACCACTTCACACAATTAAGACTACAGGTGGCAATACAAGTTTTACCTTTGGTACAAGCCTGTACTACTATGTTAAAGTGGTAGTAGTAGCGGAGCATGGAACAATAGTTTCCTATTTAAGGAAACCCGCGTCCCCTGCACACTATCAACAAGAGGCTAAAAGCCTGTATAGAAGTTTTAATAGGTACAGTCAGTAGCCTAGTAGTTTTCACAGTTTTTAAAAATAAATTTCATTGCTTTGTTTAGCTCACAAAGTTATTCTTAAATCATCCAATTATTTCTTGACAACTTTTCTGTTTATGCAACAAACAGTAGTTTATTCATTTTATAACAACAAATCATAAATCACAATTTAATGTGGCCTAACGCGTTTCGAGTATCAATTTTCACTCTTCATCAGGGGCAATGTGTTCTGTATTCTTAACATTCAATACAATTTCTGTAGAAAAAAGTAATAAATTAATTATCTAATAATATGTATTCATGTTTATACTTTTGAACCAAAACAAGGTACATCATTAGTTAGATAGGAGTACAAAAAATGGCATCATCGCATGTTTTCAACCAATCACATTAGTTTAAGAGATTTAGTCTTGTAACAAATGATGAACTTATTCACCAAATGCTTGGGAGCCTATTGAGTTTGTAGACAATACCATCAATAGAATCGGAGTGTGATTGGTAACCCATTAAGAAAAAAAGTGGGGAATGGTGTAACAAGATCCTGTACCTGTGCTATTTAGACATGTAACAACTACAATGGTGACAAATGCCAAGTACCCGTGGTGATTTATGAAGTGTAGAATAAAACCTAGACTCACTTCACAATGTCATGTACGACACCCCCAGTAGTCTTTTAAAGGCATCAGTGTGAACTGGTTGTAGTATTCTAAAAAAGAGAAATAGCATGGCTATATTATAAAGAAACTATTGTTCCATGTATGTATTCCAGCCTAGATACCAAGGCTGAGCACCTCTCCCCTGCACCTCAAATTACTTATTATTCCTGATTTAACTACTTTGAATCATTACTATATACCCTCAAAATATAGGTGTGCATGGTGATTATCAAACTTCTTAGTAGTAGCGGAGCAGCCAGATCTCAAGAGTATATGAGCAGTAGCAGAGATTACACAAAGGGACCACAATTACTGTGACTCAAGCAAACACTGACTCAAGGTTTCAGGTAGAAAAATATAAGTATATTTATTTTTAAACCATTTGTTATAAACAACCCCATAGGAACCATCTTTATTCACATGTGTTACACAGTACCCTCAGTGCAGTGACACAGGGGTGTCGTAGCGATCCCCAAACATAGACTCCATACCCTGCGACTGACTACTGTCCCCCAGGGAATGTAAAGTACCCATTGACTTTACTAGTCAAATCCTATGAACTAAACCAGTACAACCCATCTTACTATGGTACTGGAAGGGGTTAATAGTTTTTCCCCTACGTTCATATACGTTTAATATATCTTCTTTCTCGTGTCTTTCTCTAAACTCCTAACCCAGGTCGGGGATCCTTTGTTCGTCCTTTTGGCGGGATTCTACCAAGAAGTGCCCCTTTCGGCGCCACTGAGTCTGGGGTGGGTCCATTCTGTGGGATGGGGAGTAGGACCCCTGAACAGGGTTGCCTCAGCAACCAATGTCGCACTCTATCCTGATAGGCTGGAGGGTCTCCTGCCAAGATGACCACTCCACTGTGTGAGTGACAGCTAGGCTGTATGAATGGGGATCTTTTTGCATAAAATCAGGGTCTTGAGGACTGGAAGAGCAAGAAGTTGCCACTGGAACTAAGAAGCTGAAGAGGAGAGAAGCCAAAGACATCTGCAACAACTGAACCGCCAGTGAAGCCCTGCTGCAGCGTCTCACCACTTTTCTCCACACGACGAGAGAAGATCTTCACCTGCAAGAGCCTTCTTCCCTTGAGCTGGTGGGGCCAACCAGTTTGCCAATCACCTTCCCGGACCTGCCTTGGTCAAATCTCCTGCACCCTGTACTCGGAGGCCAGATAGCCAGGCACCAGTCCACCCGGACAACGATTTAAAGGAGCGTACCTTTTATTCGTCAGGCAGCATTGCCGCTGGCTTTATCCATGGGTAGTGCAGTAACTCGAACCTTCCTCCATGTCGAGAGCCTCTCTTCCTCTGCTGGATCACCTGAACTGCAGGAACTACCAGGAACAACTGCCACCGCAGGAGCCAGCTCTTCATTTTAAGGTACATTGTTCCTCCAGGCCGCCCTTTCTTCGCGGTAGTGCTAAAGGTGTTTTAAATCCTTTTCCTACCTGTTGGGTTGGCCGCCCCCTCTCTTAACATTGTCTTTTCAACTTCTGCAACCACCTTTTCAAATTTGTTAACCAAAGACTTGACTGCAGCTACGAGAACATTTTGCTCCTGGGACCTTGCACTGTACCACTGACTCTGGCACAGGCCTACTGACTCTGGTCACATTTGTTAGATCTGCTTTCTTTAGATTGATTCTCACTGAGAACTGTGTTGGTGCACCTATTTCTTTTAACTACCCTTTCCTTCCCCTGCTTAAAAATTGTGAAATGCCATTTTGCTCAGTTTTCATTTTAAGTATTGCCTATACTGATGCACTGTCTTGCTGAACTGGTTCACAAACTGATGGGAATTGTCGCTAGGGTGTATGAGAAACTACTTCTAGATAACGTGTGTTTTCCCTCCCTTGTGAGGAATTGTTAGAGGATCCCTTGTGTGTAGTTTTCACTGTGCCGTTTTGCTCAGTTTTCACTCTGGTTCACTTGGTCTACAATTCAACTTGGGAGTGTGTATCTTTTTCCTTTGACTTAATTTAACTTGCTTGATGACTGTGATATATTAGAAGTGTATAAAATAAATATATAACTGCTTTTTAATACCAAGCTTTGGTCAGTGTTTCCTTGTACCCTGGTACATTAGACCTATTGTGCAAACCCTGAATACTGCTCATCTCCCTCTTCAGATAAGTCTGACTGCTCAGCCACAGCTACCAACTAAATCTTTGTGGTACAGACTGATACCAAAGGGGATTTATTGCTCTCACTTGTAGTCCTAATCTGGTGTAGTGCTCCCTAAGGGAACTGCACTGGATTCTGCACAACACGGCCACCCACAGAGTCAGCTGCCGAAGGACTCATGCCATCCACACAGAACTCTGCAGCTTACTCTCCACTTATCAGTTGAGGCAGGCTTCAATAAACAGCATGTCCTTCACTTTTTTGCCTATGAGCCCTATTCACCTTATTGACATTGCTGAAAAGTCCAAGGTCAGTGGGTTGTGCAAGGATGTAGGCAGGCCATTGTAGATGCATATATAAATGCGTGGCACCTAACACCCTCCTGCCCCCTCTAAACCCAAGCCTACAGGAAACCAATGCACATTACCCATGCACGTCGGAATGTGCTGGTGCAGCATGTACTGCCTCATCCATATTTGTGCGCTATACTACTAGATGAAGTGGAGGCACAGGGGCCCTAATTCCTGGATTGATTTGCACAGAAAATAGGGGGCAGGCGCACAAAATCTTGTGCTAGCCCCAGTTTGTGTATTCATGGAAAAAAATGTGCAGGGCTTACCAGGGACTTGCAAGGAATCCACACTGATCTAACACGTCACTGCAACACCACGAACGCCTTGCGCAAGACTTGTAGCGAAGGGGTGTTGGGTTCTGCGCAGTCACCTAAAAAGGGGTGGAACACGTGGAATGGGGAACAACAAGTGAAAATATGGGCATAACTAGGGATGTACCAAAGTAAAATCCTTGCAACGCCCATACACGTGCTAAAAACCTGTTTTCATGGACTTGTACAGGACTCTCTGTTATGTGGAAAAAGACTTGGATATCCAGAAACACATACGCCACAGCGTAAACTGGCGTAATCATCATCCCACAATAAAACAAATGCATAAAAAGGGTATGCAAACAACAACTGCGCATATACAGCTACGATGAATGTACCATTTTTCGCAGCAGTGATCATGGGACACCGCAGGATGAGGAGGATGGCCAGAGCACAGATTTTTCTACCTAGGATCAGCCTTTTTGGGATGCCTGATGACCAGGTCTATGGCAGGTATAGGTTTCCACCTCATATCATATTAGACCTGGTCACGGAGTGGGAGGATGATCTTACATCACCCACCCTGTGTTCCCAAGCACTGAGCCCCTTGTTAAAGGTGCTCAATGTACTGCATTTTATTGCCACTGGGTCAATTCAGCGGACAACTGGCATAGTTGGGGCAATTTCACAGCGCACGCAGTCACGCTGCCTACACCAGGTTTTGGCAATCATGATAGCACGCCCCTCAGTCCACAGGCACATCTACGTGCCCAGAACACCTACAGAAAGGCAGGCCATGGTCCAGGATTTTTATGGGGTGGCACATTTCCCTAAAGTGCTTGGTGCAATTGATAGCACTCATGTGGCTCTACGTCCACCTAGGGTCACAGAGCACATCTATCGCAATCGCAAGCACTGGCATTCCATCAACGTGCAGGTTGTATTTGATGCCAAGGGTCTCATTACTTCTGTATATGCAAACTATCCAGGGTCCACCCATGATAGCTTCATATTCAGAATGCCACCCCTACACCGGGCCCTGGAAGCTGGGAGGCATGGCAACACATGGCTCATTGATGATTATAAATGCCCATGCACATGCATGCATGTCACACACGCACATAAATACACAGCAATGACAAACATTTTGACCTCTACCGGGGACAGTGCCTACCCTCTGAGCACCTACATGATGACGCCAATACGGAACCCTGCCAAACCACCCCTGGTAAGATACAACACTCCCCCTTATTTCAACTCGTGGCATAGTGGAGCGCACATTTGGAATGCTCAAGTCACGTTTCCGCTCTCTTGACCACTCTGGTGGTGAGTTGCTCTATGCATCACCACTAGTGTGCAGGATCATTGTGGCAGCATGTGTCCTGCACAATGTTACAACATGGCGCGGTGTACCGGTGGACATGGTGTTGCCCCCACTTCCACAACCACATGCACGTCGCTTGCGCATGGTAGGGCAAAGGGCACGTGGCGAGGCTGTCTGTACACAGCACAATTTTTCACCTAAAATCCAACCCCTGTGGAGTGCACACAGCCCTGGCACATTCCAGGTGCCATTCAATGATGACAAAGGGGCAATCATCTCTGCCCACCAAACCACCCTGAGAATGTGTCCTTGGAAGTGCTACATTGTGTGCATCCCTTAGAACTAAAACTAATTATTTTGTTTGCTTTCCAAAAGAAACACATAGATGAGGGACTATGCCACTACCACCATGCCAAACAAGACATCCAATGTCCTTTGTGTCACATAACCTGTCCCATGTTAATTTCCAATATCATTTGCATATATGAAGCACACACAGGCCTTGCTCATCGCAGCGCTGTTACAGAAGGCATCCTCAGTTACATAAGTGCTTGTCAAAATGTCAAAACATACATGTTGCCTAGCCCCATGTTACAGGGTGGCAGCATTATACAAATGCATAAAGTCAATTTAGGTGCCTGTGGCTAAGAGGAGAGGGAAGAGGAGAGGGGGTGGACAATGAGAGAGGGGGAAACATATCACAGGCGACCATGAGGGGGTCATACACAACATCACAGGCGACCAGAACAGGGGCATACACATCACAGGCAACCATGGAGGGGAGAATACACAACATCACAGGCGACGGGGAGGGCACACACATCACAGGCGACCATGGAGGGGCATACACAACATCACAGTTGACCATGGGGAGGCATACCCAACATCACAGGCGTCCAGGGGGGCATACACATCACAGGCGACCTGGAGTGGGGGGCATACACAACATCTCAGGTGACCAGGGAGGGGGTGGGGTTCATAGACAACTTCACAGGTTTCTTGTGAGAATGTGGAATTGGCCACCCTATCCATGCCCTGAGCCCACATCTCACAGGAAGCAGCCTTTTGCTGTGCAACATGCAACATTGACTGCGCCCACACATTATCCCCAGCCACGACACGCCAGCCACATGTGCATGCCCCATGGCTGCTGGACCCAATGGAGCATGGCCCTTGATGTGGAGATGCTGTCTGTGGCTGCAAGACTGCATCCCTCCCTTGGTCATCCATCCCAGGACCAGAGGTCAATAGAGTGAAGCATGGCCTTGCAGCCGTAACCACCACAGACAGACATGGCACCACTGACTGGCCCTGTAAGGGGACGCTACCCCCTGCAGATGCACAGGTTACATCAGCACCATCACTTGATGTACTCACCTCCGACAGCATATGGGAATGGACATCCGGGTCATCACCAGAGCCACTGGTATCATTGGAGGTGGACCCATTATAAGTCATGCCCCAGATGGATTGTACCACCAGTGGATTCTCATGGCCTGCCACAACACGTCCTCCACTGGTGTTCTCTCAGGGCTCAGGCTCCTGTTCCTCCTCTACCTCCTCCCCTGAACCTGGTGGCTCACCACCTGCACATGGACACATAAAGACATGAAAAATCATGTTAATTGCTTCTACTACATGCATTGTCATCACAATGCTGCCCTGCAACACATTTACATGCATGTTAACATTCCATAATTTGCACTCATACACTATGTACAAAAATCCCTGAAATCATGGTGTCTGCAGACTTGCCACCCCATCCCATGTCCCTGACCATGTAAGCACTGCAGACATTCTCAACAGACATGAGTGGTGTCCCAGGTGTGTGATGTGGAGAGAGTGAGGACATGTGCTTGGAGATTGGAAGAGGAGAGAGTGACACATAAGAGTGACAGGGCCATGCACTCATGGGGATGGAGGGGTTCAGTGTGGCAGGTCAACATGGATGACTCCAGACTGATTTCTTACAAGGGGCTCAATGCCATAGCTGCGGCAGGGATTTGCACGGTGTGGTAGAAATCTAGGACACTCATGGCACAATGTCCTGCATGCTGACAATGTGCATGGAAGGTATGTGTAGCATGAAGCCACCTATGGACATATGTGGATGGAACATCTACTACATGCAGTGCATGATGAATTTTTCATCATGCACTGCATGTAGTGGATGTTCCATCCACACATGCCCATAGGTGGCTTCATACTACACATACCTTCCATGCATAACATCCTTCAGACACAAGCACTTGACTGGCATAGCTGAGTTACTAATATCACTGATGTACATAGCCAGATGCCACGTTGTGCTGGCATGCTGGAAATGTGTATTAGTATCTGACGTTTGTGGATGACTACTGTCACAAAGCCATGTTCAACCGATGTGCAGCATATGTATTGTATGAACTCTGCAGTACACTAAGCACGAGTCAGTAGACCCAGACATGGTTCACCTATGGCAGTCATACAAATGCAGGCAGAAGTGCCACACAATCATACCAATTCATTCAATCTACATACACATATTCTGGATGCACATGCTTCTTCACTCACCGGATGTTTCCTCGTAATCTGGCATGCCTCCCATGACTTGGTTCTGAATCAACTCGCTCATGGCCGATTTATGTGGAGTGAGCTCCTCGTCCTGCGGTGACCCACCTCCAGTCACTGTAGCAGAAGCAAGGTAGGCACCCAGATTTTTTTTTGTTCAATTGTGGAGGTTGTTAGGCGGAAACCTGTGCAGTTCCCTCTGGGACCACTGCAAAAGATTTAGGACTACAGGTGTTTGGCGGTGAACCCACTTGGTAGCAGTCTGTACCACACAGATTCACTTGGCAGCTGTGGCTGAGCAGTCAGACTTCCCTCAAGAAGAGTTGAGCAGTATGTGGAGTATACAAAATAGGGCAATCCTTCACAGCAAGACAAGCAAACACGCAACAAGGCTTAGGGTAAAGATATTAAGGTATTTATTTATAACGAAACATCTATGAAAAACACTATGGCACTTTCACGGCAAACAAATCAAACACGATTACTCTACGAAGAAGAAACGATCAATCCCCCTAGCAATATCTCGACAAGTCTAGGTTCTACCGGCACCACTTATTTACAGACAGAGGTGTATACCTGAACCTAGATGACACTCGAATATTAGTTAGGACGGGAGAGAAAAAGATAGGCAGGTTACAAAATCAACGCAGTTCAATACTTCACGGGTAAAATGCACGGCAAGAAGGCAAGAATCACAATAGATCATAAAGTTCAGAGGCCAGGCCCACTCGGAGAGAGGCAAGGCGCTGTGTCCCGAAAAAGTCTCTAGTGGAGATGCATTCAAGTCTTTGTAGCAAATTGTTATCGGCAGATTAAACCAGTTCAGAACAATAAATGAGAAAAGCTTGGAGGCGACCCAACGCAAAGGAGAGGATTAAGACACCTCACTCAATCCGATCGAAAGGGAAGCCAGGCAGACACGATACCTTGTTGTGGAGGGCAGCTCTGGCGGGGCAGTTGTTCCTGGTGGTGGATGCACGTCGGGTCTTTGCCAAGAGTAGAGAGGTTCTCGTCGTCGAAGAAAAGTGAAGTCCAGTGCACCATCAGGGAAGAGACCAGCCGCGGAGTGCTCCGTCACAAGGCACCAATTTTTGGTCGCGGTACAGGAGTAGGGGCTATCCGGTTGCCGAGGTGCGCTGCACGGGCAATTCTACCACTGCGTCCTGAGGCGAATAAAAGCAAAGGGGACTGGTTGTTCCCACCAGTCAGGGGAAGAGACTCTCAGGCAGGGAGATCTCCTCTGTCGTCGGGAAGTGGTGAGTCGGCTCAGCAGGGCTCCACCGGAGGTGTCGTCGTTGCAGGTCGGCTCAGCGTTACCCTCGTCGGATTCTGAGGTCCTGTGGTGACTTCTGAAGATCCAGTCCCAAAAGCCCTGCTTTTATGCAGAAAACCCCCATTCATTCAGCCTAGCTGTCAATCAACACATGTTAAGTGGTGAGCGGGAAGGCTCACCACTTGGGCCAATCACTCCAGAGTGCGACCGGGGTTGGCAGGGCAACTCGGTCCAGGGTGCCTAAACCCCCTCCCACACCCCTGTGGTAACCCAGACAGAATGGCACCACTTTGGAGGGTCTCTGTACAGAGCCCGCCAAAAGTGGAACAAAGGGCTCAACCTTTGGTTTAGGAGTCACAGAGACAAACACAGACGCCATTTTACAAACCGAGTTCTGGCAGAAAATACCATCCGATAAACCTATTTAAGATAAGTATATCGGTGGTACATTAGAGATTAAAGAGAAAAAGTATCAATCTCCAACAATGGGACGAATCCCATAGGGTTAGGTTCGGGGTCGAACATAACAAGTAGTTTCCACTGCCACCAGCCAAAACTCGACGAGGGGGAACGGGACAGTGCCCTCTCGAGTAACAGGTCCAGGAGTAATCGAATTACCCCTACTAGTACGTCCACAATAAGATGGTTTGTACTAGTCCTGTTAGTAAATTTAGGTCTAGTAAAGCCAATGGTGACTTTACATGCCCGGGGAGACAGTAGTCAGTCCCTGGGTATGGAGTCTATGGTGGAGGTCTGCTAGGACGCCCCAGTGTTACGGCACGTAGGGTGCAGTGTAACACACATAGAAAAACATATGAGACCCTATGGAGTAAAAGACCCCATAGCCCATAGAACACATTGACATTCAAAGTAATTACACACATACATGTCCAAGAGAGGGAGGAAAAGAGTCTCACTCTTAGCAGGATGGAAAAAAAAAACCTCCCGAAATCCAGCAAAGCTGCTGGGGGACTCAATAGGTTAGGAAATTCAGCCTAAACAGAGAATTCTCCCTAACAGAGGTCATTCCACCGCTTCATGACCTCACGAGCTGTGCACCTCTCATTCCCCAAGGTGTTGATGCCACCCATGACTCGCTGACAGTGGACCATACGCTGAGCAGGCGTATGGGAGCTCCCAGACCCCATGCGCGTTACGGTCGTGGTCGCGCATGTAATCCACGAGGTACTTGAGTTCATGATCATTGAAGCTCCTCTTCCTCGACGTGGTGGTCTCCTTTGCCATGCTTTGGGATTGAGCCTTTCCCTGTCCTGCACCCTTCTGCCTCTTGGAAGGTGGTGCAGACCCTGTGTGGCTGGGACCACTCAGGGCATTAGAGGATGGACCACTAGTGGCCCGGGCCATGGCATCACCCACTGATATAGAGTCAGTTACTGGCCCTGCAGCTCCCTGACACAGGGTCCTGGGGTCAGGTGTTTTGCATTGCCGTCCCTTCCCCTTGGACACACGGGCATCAGATGCCCCTGCGTGTCCATGTCCCTGGGGGGGCAACAACAGATACTGCTGTTGCTCCCTGTCCCTGGTTGTTGGGGACAGGAGCTGCCCCTGCAGGTGCCTCAACCTGGGAAGAGAGGAGAGCAGGTGACCATGCAGCTCCCTGACCCAGGGCGCTGGGGTCAGGTGACTTGCATTGCCGTCCCTTCCCCTTGGACACACGGTCATCAGCTGCCCCTGCGTGTCCGTGTTCCTGGGGGGGACGACAACATATACTGCTGTTGCACCCTGACCCTGGATGTTGGGGACAGGAGCTGCCCCTGCAGGTGCCTCAACCTTGGAGCAGGGGAGAGCATATGACCCTGCAGTTCCCTGACCCATGGTGTTGTGGTCAGGTGTTTTGTATTGCTGTCCCTTCCCCTTGGACACTGGGGCATCAGCTGCTCCTGCATGTCCATGTCCCTGGGGGGGGCGACAACAGATACTATTGTTGCACCTTGACCCTGGTTGTTGGGAACAGCAGCATCATCTGCAGCGCCCTGACCCGGTTGGGTGTGGTGCACAGCTCTTCCTGCACCTCCCCAACTCTGGCCATCGCGGCCACCTCTGCTACCTTTCACTCTTGGGGCCTTCCCAACCATGATACAGATGGATTAGTACTATGGGAGGCACAACAAGCAATTGTCGTGGGCAATTGCAGTGAGGAGGCAGGGTACGTGATGTAAAACGTACTAGTATGGTCCAGCAAGGCTCAATATTACCTTTAGTGAAAACATTAATGGGACGCGTAACTCACAGACACCCAAAATATTAAAAAAGCGTTTACGTAACCCCTCAGTAGCTCATGTGAAAAGAAAAATTGTTACGCGGTATGCTGTGGCACCCAGCAACACAAAAAGTGCGTACATGAAGCCCAAGAAAGCCACTGTGATGTTAACCCTGTGGATACGTGATACACAGGGACAGCTAGAGTATGAATAATGCGTATGCCACTCACCGTTAGCCTCAAGAAAAGAAAAATACATGCATTTGTGCACAGCAGCAAATCCCCCACCAAAATAAGAAGTTTGCACTGTCACAGTAGTGAACACAATTTCGTGGCACCCCAAAAATCTCCGAAGTCCACACGTCTGTCTGCTCCAACTCACACAAGCCGTGTGATGATCTCTTATGCACTCCTTTATCCCAAATCTGAATGCCAACACCCAACGGCCAGCGCGTTTCACGTAACTTACGGGATTAGGCCCTTTCCTCTGATTTCATGTGTACGCGCTAATTCTGAACGTGCGAAGTAACCGTCACTCTGTTTCCGGCTGCCCACACGAGTAACACAGAAGACCCATGCACTCGTGCCTACGAGCCATTTTACCTGCCTCCTACTGCCATGAGCTGCCTCCTACTAGCCATCTGCTGCTGCCTGCCCAACGTGCAATAACATCAACAGCGCTTCACAGCCCAGCCACAGGACCACCTTGCCCACCCACACCTGCCTCTGGGGTTGCCATGTCTGAGCAAACATCTCCAAAGTCAACTGGCAACCCCACGGCAGCGAGGCAGAGGGTTGTCAATTTCGCAGCCAGGGAAGGTGAGATTCTGGTGGAGCATGTCCTGGGGCATTATGATGCCCTCTTCAACCCCACAAAACAAGTCAGTCAGGAAGGACGGTAGCTGATCTGGGACCAGATCGTGGTGCCATCAACACAGAGGGGATGGCACCCCGTGACTAACAGCATGTGCACAAGCAATGGGAGAACCTGAAGTCCAGGACCCACAACAAGGCTCGTCGCTTCCTCCAGGCTGGTGCCAACCAAGGGGAGCGCTGGGGCTGGTTGAACACCACAGACATGCAGGTCCTGGAGAGGTTTTACCCGGCACTGTACACACAGGTCAGCGATTTGCAGCACCATCTGGAGTTGTCAGTGAGTGTCCTTGTGTGGCTGTCCTCCACTGAGCATGTGCATGTTGATGTATGGTGGGAGTGGGCACCTTGGCCTTACAGCAAGTATGCCTCTTGTACAGTGGTGCACATGTGATCAATGAAGCATGCAAGATTCCAACGGTGCTACTTTTGCAATGTGTGTTGTACTGAAGCATATTACAACATGCGCGTGGTTCATTACATGTGTCTGAGATGTGCCCGTGCAAGAGGTGTGACACATGGGTGTTGTCAACAACATGAACAGGCATGGTGCACATGTGTATGTGTCTGAGATGTGACTGTGTGACTGGCCATCACTCCTGGAAGGATGTAACTGGTGCAAGCATGCACAATTTTGTAAGTGGTGACAGTGCCATGTCCAAGGATGTGATTGTCTGTTGTGAAGGACAGACATGTATGTGAGACATGTATGTGCATGAATGTACATTGCATGTACATGTGTGTTGTGGAGGGTGATGATGGTTCTGACCTTTGGCAGTGTACTTCATGTGCATATGTTTTGTGCCAAACACACATATGTACAGTACCCTGATGTTTGTGTTCTATGTCTCCTTATCCACAGCAGCGTTCAAAGAAGAGGACAGAGAAAGTGCTGTAGAGCAAGGCAGCAGAGTTGCCTCCACCAGACAGAGACACAAGGCCCAGTCACAACCCCTGGCTTCAACATCATCGTGGAGTGAGGAGACTGGCGCTGTGTCTCAAACATCAGCCACAGCTTCTGAGGGGAGGTCTAAGAGGGCGAAGGTGGACGTGGACTCCTCAGCAGTGGGGGAGGACAGGTGAGCTCACACAGGGGGAATCCACTGCAGAAGACACTGGGGTGGCATCCAGATTGGTGGGGGATCATGAGGAGGAGGAGGCCATATCAGCCCAGTCCATGGGGCCCGTCGGGGGTGATGAGGTGGGTGTGACTGGTACAATATGCACCTGCCGGAATGCCCCAATTCGGACCGATCTGCAGGTGTCAGATGTTTCCACACAAACCGACACCCCAATGCCTGCGGATCTGGCCATTTGAGACAGAGTGGAACCCATGCTAGCTGGTCTCATGAGGCATACAGGCGCCATTTGTGATTGTGTGCAGGCTTCCAATCGTGGGCACGCATATCATCACATTGAGGTCTGGCATATCCTGAACTGGCTAGCTACGTTCCTGGTCTGGAATTGGCAGCGTGGGCTGGCCACTTTTGCGACCCCTTCCTCGGCTTGCTCCTCTGTGTGCCAGGTATGGTAAATGCTTGGTTTTTATAGATTAGCATATACTTGCAAAAGGTGTGGTACAATGTAAAACATCACAGAACACTAAGTGTTGGTCATACAGATAAAACACAAGAACAAAAACTTGAAGTCAATACATCGCTTGTGCATTGAATGATGTATAAATCATCTACTGTCGATATATGACAAACAGTATCTAGACAACAGAGGTGAACATTTACAACACGGATATAAACAATAGATTTCTTTTTGAACAGTGTCAATACACTGGTGACACTGCGGTTAAAAGGTGCGTCTACACTGGGGCGTTTCAGCCGTCTATAGGGGCTGGATATGCCTCATATCTGTCACGGCCTTCTTCAGGATGGGGGACTGTTTGAGCTGGATGTTCATGGAGTGCTGTGGAAAAAGAAATTGCCACAGGTGTTCTAGTAGAAACGAATTCTCATATGGGAAGTTCCCAGTGGACTCCTCTAAATTGGGGCTGTGGTATTCGGGCTCGCGCCACATTCTGTGACTCAGCATTCCCTGCAGAGTAGCTCACTTGCAACAAGAAATGCGCGAAGCGATGAAGCAGGACACCAATCCTGCGACATCGCACCCCGAATACCACAGCCCCAATTTAGGAAGCTTTGTGACTCAGGGCATACCATCCAAAGGGGACAGGTATCCAGCGTCAGGCAGGACCCAAATGTGGACCTTCTCAGAAGGATGTCTTCCGTGTTGGTGCGGTACGGGCAGAAAATCGGAGCAGAGAGGCAGCAGTCTAAGGAGGCGAGACTCACCATTGCCAGGACAGATATTGCACTGCGTCGGCAGAGAGGCGGGCTGAGTTCCTCGAGGATACTTACAGGGAGTGGTAGGGGATGGAGAGGACCATGCTGGAGTTCCTGCAAGCCCTTGAGGAGAGAGTGGAGACCCGCCTAGAGGAATTGGATGCAGTGTTTGATGATGCCCTGGCTGAGACATTGAATGAGATGGGTGAGGAGAAGGACTAGCCTGCTGCCTTTGTAAATTGTTTTTTTTAGAAATAAGATTTTGTTGTTTTTATTCATTATTTGGAGCTTTTGGACATTACTCAATTTTTGTGTGCATAGTTTTTCATGTGTGGGTTTGCTTTGAATTTTTTTATGAGCTGGAGTGGACTTTGGACATTACTCCATGTTTATTGTGTAAATAGTGTTACTAGTCTTTTTTGTGTTCACCATGTGGTAATGGTTATTTTCTTATTTTTTATGGTATTGTAAATATTTTTTTTGACATTGACATTTTTGCTTTCTTTAATTTTTTCATGTACATACTTTGAACGTTAATTTACAGTGTGTATGAGCACATTACAACTGTTCAATATAATTTATTTTCTTAACTCACAGTCATTGTTTCTCACAGTTTTTTTGGCAATGTGCTAGTTTGTTAGTATGTTTAGTGTTCCTGGTTCTGACCATCATTGGTCATGTGAGTGGTTACTTGCATGCATGTGTTATGTTTGGGATCCATTTGCTTGGTGAATATGCAAATGTGGCTTACCGGTGGAGGCTTGTGAAGGGGGAGTTCGGTTTTGCATGGTAAATTGGCATTTGCTTTAACATGTGCAGCATCAATGTGTATTGGCCCTCAATGTGTTTGTGAAGGAGGTGGGAGGGGTGACTCACAGTGTTACATGTTCAGTATATGGGCACTTAATTTACTTGATGCTGTGTAACACATGTCGTGCTTTCAACTTCACCAGCATGTGTGCATTTTTTCATTGTCTTTGGTGTTGGTCTACCTCTTGCACTACCACGCAATATTGGCATTACTTTGGATTTACACATCGGCAGACCAATGCAGCTGTATCAGTGCGTGGTATCCAATTTTCCAGTGGCTATTCGGGGTGGGGTCACAAAACGGCAGTCAAGGTGCATGACACACCATCGATGGAGTGATTGAACTTGTTCATTCTACAAATTGACGGTCAAAATGAAAACATTCCCCTTACATGGCAAAATGTGGGAATTACGTCACCACTCTAACTGTAAGACACCATGGGTGGTCTACTGTATTGAGTGCCCTTGTGGGCTTAAGTACATTGGCAAAACGGCATGACCGGTTCACACACGCATTACAGAACATCGCCCCCGGATCCATTGCAAAGCCATCAATGCACCCCTTGTGAGCCATTTTATGGAATATGGCCATTCCACTGAAGATCTACACTGATGGGTGATTGATGTGGTTAAGACTGCCTCCAACCCACATCAAGCGCTAGCTGACAAAGAGGCACGCTGGATCTTCCTATTGGACACTATTGAAAATGGCTTAAATGAAGCATCCCCAGTGTGTTGCTAATTATTTTGTCCCAGTGTTCTCAGTTGTCCTTAACCCCTTTTATGCATTTCAGCATAAGGATAAGGGGGGTTTTCTATTTTCTATGAACTATTGCTCGTTCATATTTTTATTGATTGTCTATACAAATATCACTTTTCAACTGTGTTATGCCTTATTTGCTTCCCTCCCATTTATTGTCTAAAGAGGACTCTGCTGATATATTCCATGCTGTTCCTGTGCGCACTGGGGTTCACCCGTGTGAAGTTTGGAACAGCTGATAAGATAATCACCCCAGTCCTTTCTGTATGCCTTCCAGTGAGGACATAGCCACGCCTCCGGAAATTCAAATGCTTACACCTGTCTCCGGGTTTCCAACGTGGACACGCACTTCATCTTACGCGGACCTTTCCTGACTGTGAGGCGATCTGCAGGTAAGCGTTGCTGTGCCCCCGATATCCTCATAAAATATGCCTCATATCACCCGTGGTTTGTCATAGAGTACTCCTTCAGTCTCTCTAGTCATTTTCAATACCGGACGTGCAGACGGCAACAACGTCATCAGAGATATTTCACTCTCTGCCCTGTTCGATACCTTACATTGACGGCCTATTGAGAAAGCTTCACTTTCTGCTTTGATTGACGCCGCATCTTGACGGCGCCCCCTGCACATGATTTCACTGCCGGCTGCAGGTTTGTTGTTTTCTTGCGTGAGCCTGCGCGTATTTCCCGAGAGCTAGAACTCGTCAATAGGATCTGTGTTCAATGCCCTAACGGTATCTATTTCATTTTAGATACGTTTTTATTTCCTGAAAGTCACCCCTGCATATGTGAATGAACCATGTGAGGTGTTCTGTCTCCAGTATGCCGTTCTAGGAGGCAACCTTAGCGGTGCATTAGGTATGGACTCAGTACACTCGACCATGGCTATCTCTCCTATCACTAGATATGGGAGTCCTTATTTCTTACCTCTTTTTATACTGAACTACATTCTCATAGCTATCTGCACTTTTCAAGCATCTCTATATACCGATTTCTGTTTGCATTGTTATTTCTGGTTGTGGTGCTTTAACTTTAATGGTTTTTTCGGACTTGGCGACTTGGCACTTACCTCACTTCTGGTTGTGGTTACTGGGAGGTGACTGTCTGGGGCACACCTGCCGAACTGAAAAGGGGTGTCTACTCTGTGTTTTTGATCATCTCTTGGCATTCTCAAATCACCTTTCGTGCTAAATGCCTCACATTTAATGTCTAAATAAGTGAACATAACAACCACAATATGATGGTAAGCCATTTGATTGTTTCTGTAGGGGCTGAATTTAGGATTGAACTTCCTGAAGAAGGTGGTCTTTATCTTTCTACACTCTGCCGAAATGCCAATTTCACCACGCCCTAGGCACAGGTGCATATGTACCTATGACCGCAGGACGTGGGTTTCACGCTCATCAGCGTAATGCGTAGGATATCATTTCAGCCTGCTGTATAACCCCCTTGGATTTCACTAAAAGCAATCACACACACTACTTTGAACCTGAGGGTTAACTCTTTAGGACCTTCTGTGTTTTTTCTTTGAGTTTGGCTGTTTGCACAGAACCTTTGTCTGGTGCAACTTATCCTCTTGTGTTCTTATATGCATAAACATGTTGTATCAATTGTTAGAATTATATTTTTGATCTAGCAAGGGCTAGGTAGTCAAACCCTCCCTTTTTCTTAATTTAGTTTAGACTATTATGTGAGAAACGTGTATTCGAAAAAGAATTACGTGTTCAACTGGGATAGATAAATATTTCTATCAGATTAAGTGTTTTTGTTAACCTGCCTGTTTCTCTTGTGATCTTCTTCCTCACTCATTTTTATTTTCCTGTTTTTAATAACCCTGGATGCATTGTTTGTATATATTTGAAGATTTGTCAATATATGTTTTCTCTATTTGTATGTTTATGCCTATTTTACAAATTAAAAAAAAACTTTTTTTCTATTTTTGGCTTCATATATTCCCTGAATTCTCCATGCTAGGTGCTTCTAATAAATGGCGCCGTTGAGGTTTAGTATGACTGGTGATACAAGTACATTTGTCTAAAACTGAACGATTTGTTTTCTATTAACTACCAGTTGAATAGGTACTGTTAGTTTCTCAAATTGTGTTAGAATTGTAGCCATACAGGAACATCTTTTTTGTCTTATATCAGGTTCTTGCTCCATTATGTTCCCAGGCCACTTGGAGTCCCTCTTTGTTCATACAATGTCAACCTACAGCATGCAGGTGATGTCTGGTCTGGAGGAGGCTGCCTGCAGTTTGGGGTCACAGGTGATAGGGGCTGGGGTGTCCCATGTGGAGGGTGCTGCCTGCAGTGTGGGGTCACAGGTGATGGGGGCTGGGGTGGGGGTGTCCCATGTTGAGGGGGCTGCCTGCAGGGTGGTGTCACGAGTGATGGGGGCTTGGTGTCCTCTGTGGAGGGGGCTGCCTGCAAGGTGGCATCACGGGTGCTGGGGGTAGGGTGGTATCCTATGTGGAGAGGGCTGCCTGCAGGGTGGCATCATGGGTGATGGGGTTTGGGGTGTCCCATGTGGAGAGGGCTGCCTGCAGGGTGGCGACATGAGTGATGGGGCTGGGGTGTCCCATGTGGAAAGGGCTGCCTGCAGGGTAGAGTCACAGGCTAAGGGGGCTGTGGTGTCCCATGTGGAGAGGGCTGCCTGCAGGGTGGCGTCACTGTGATGGGTGCTGGAGTATCCTATGTGGACGGGGCTCCCTGCAGGGTGGCGTCACGGGTGTGGAGAGGGCTACCTGCAGGTTGGTGTCACGGGAGATGCGGGCTGGGGTGTCCCATGTGGAAGGGGCTGCCTGCAGGGTGGCGCCATGGGTGATGGGGCTGGGGTATCCTATGTGGAGGGGGCTGCCTGCAGGGTGGCATCACGGGTGATGGGTGCTGCAGTGTCCCATGTGGAGAAGCTGCCTGAAGGGTGGCATCACGAGTGATGGGGGCTGGGGTATCCCATGTGGAGGGGGCTGCCTGCAGGGTGTTGTCACAGGTGATGGAGGCTGGGGTGTCCCATGTTGAGGGGGCTGCCTGCATGGTGGCGTCACATGTGATGGTTGCAGGGGTATCCTATGTGGAGGGGGCCACTTGCATGGTGGCGTCACGGGTGATGGGTGCTGGGGTATCCTATGTGGAGAGGGCTGCCTGCATGGTGGGGTCACAGGTGATAGGGGCTGAGCTGTCCCATCTGGAGGGGGCTGCCTGCAGGGTGGGATCATGGGTGATGGGGACTGGGATGGGGGTGTCCCATGTGCAGGGGGCTGCCTGCAGGGTGGTGTCACGGGTGATGGGGGCTGGGACGTCCCATGTGGAAGTGGCTGTCTGCAGGGTGGCATCACAGGTGTATCGTCAGACGGGGTCTGCTTGGCGAGGATTGTGAGGTGCAGATGCACAATTTGGCTGGGTTGAGGTTAGGGATTGCAAGGTTTTGTTGCGCCATTACGCTGGGGTGTGGCTGGGGATTGCACAGAGTTTCACGCGATTTGGCTGGAGTGCATCCAGGATTGAGAGGTGTTTCGAGCGATAACGCTGGGGTGCGGCCAGGGATCGCATTGAGTTTTTACATGATTTGGCTGGGGTGTGGCCAGTGATTGCAAGAATTTTTTGTGCGATTACACTAGGGTGCAGCTGGTGATTGCGCAGAGTTTTCAAACGATTTGGCTGGAGTGTGGCGGAATTGCGAGTTGTTTTTGTGCGATTATACTGGGGTGCGGCCGGGGACTGCACATAGTTTTCACGCAATTTGGCTGGGGGGGCGGTCGGGGATGGTAAGGTGTTTCAAGCGATTTGGCTGGGGTGCGGCTAGTGATTGTAGGTTTTTTTTGCGCAATTACGATGGGGTGCGGCTGGGTTTGCGCACAGTTTTTACACAATTTGGCTAGGGTGCGGCTGGGGATTGCGAGGTGTTTTCGCCCAATTACGCTGGGGTGTGGCCAGGGATTGTGCAGTTTTCACGTGATTTGGCTGGGGTGTGGCCGGGTATTGCAGAGTGTTTTTGCACAATTACGCTGGGATGCCACCGGGGATCGTGCAAAGTTTTCAAAAAATGTGGCTGGGGTGAGGCCGGGGATTGCAGAGTGTTTTTGTGTGATTACGCTTGGCTGCGGCCGGGGATTATGCAGAGTTTTTATGCAATTTGGCTGGGGTAAGGCCAGGGATTGCAAGGTGTTTTCGCACGATTTGGGTGGGGTGCGGGATCGTACAATATGGAGGGGGCTGCCTGCAGGGTAGCATCATGGGTGATGGGGACTGGGATTGGTGTGTCTCGTCAGAACGGGTCTGCTTGCCAAGGATTGTGAGGTGCAGACGCACAATTTGGCTGGGGTGAGGTCAGGTATGGCAAGGTTTTTGTGCGATTACACTGGAGTGCGGCCGGAGATTGCAAAGTGTTTTGCGCATTTACGCTAGGGTGCGGCCGGGGATTGCGCCAAGTTTTCACGCGATTTGGCTGGGGTACGGCCGCGGATTGCGAGGTGTTTTCGCGCAATTATACTGGGGGGCGGCCGGGGGTTGCACGGTGTTTTCTCGCAATTACGCTGGGGTGTGGCAAGGGATCGTGCAGTTGTCACACGATTTGGCTGGGGTGTGGCTGGGGATCATGCAGGGTTTTCACGCAATTTGGCTGGAGAGGCCGGAGATTGCAGGGTGTTTTTGCATGATTTGGTGGGGTGCGGCCAGGGATCGGGCAGAGTTTTCACGTGGTTTGGCTAGGGTGTGGCTGGGGATTGTGGAGTGTTTTCGTGCAATTACGCTGGGGTGCGGCCGGGGTTCGTGCAGAGTTTTCACACGATTTGGCTGGGGTGCAGCTGGGGATCACGCAGCGTTTTGACGCAATTTCGCTAGGGGGGCTGTATGCTGGCCCAGGGATGGCACAGAGCCTTGCACCTTGTTAGGCATTTCACTTGCTTTTCAATGCTTGTGGGGGCATGTTGGGGGCGTTACTGGTGCAGCTTGCTGTTCCTTGCACCACGGCTACTGATGCCTTGGGAAATCCATGAATATGTGTTCCTGCGCAATCATTTCTCTGAGCCACAGCTAGATCATGCTCCCTCCCGGCGCGCGGGGCTTGCCCCTTTTGTGCGCCACATTCTATGAATCGGGGCCAGGGTGTTAGTTGTAGGTACATTATTTTGTTCAATACATATTGGTTTACACTTGGAGGGATGAGTGGACATTCCGTCTTTAGGGAAAGTATGTATTGTGTGTGTGCATTATTTGCAGTAATGTGTATGGGTAGTGCAAAGTGGAAGGGGTAGTGTTATTGACTGGCCATGCACACATCCCTGGCTTCATGCGCACGTGCCTGGGACTGGCTGGAGCTGCATCATCATCATCCTGCCACTTTTCTGCGCCACATTCTATGAATCAGGGCCAGGGTGTTAGTTGTAGGTACATTATTTTGTTCAATCCATATTGGTTTACACTTGGAGGGATGAGTGGACATTCCGTCTTTAGGGAACGTATGTATTGTGTGTGTGCATTATTTGCAGTAATGTGTATGGGTAGTGCAGAGTGGAAGGGGTAGTGTTATTGACTGGCCATGCATGCATCCCTGGCTTCATGCCACGTGCCTGGTACTGGCTGGAGCTGCATCGTCATCATCATCATCATCATCCTCTGGATGTAGAATGACCAAATCTGGGGGCGTGAGTATGTTCTGTCTGACACAGATGTGATGCAACATTGCACAGGACTAAATGCCCCACCTTCCCTGGCCTGTACATGAGTGCACCCACCAGACCAGTGTAGGCATCTGAAACGTTACTTCAGGAGCTCAAAGGTCTGCTTGATGGTCGCCCTAGTTATCACATGCACCCTGTTGTATGCCATCCCTTCCTGGGATCACTAAGAGGGGTCATCAGCTACAGAGCGGCAGGATCCAGAGTCACCTGCAATGGGTGAGGACACAAGTTAGCCTTATCTTGCATGCGGCTGGACTGTGTCAATTTGCCATGTCTAACACTTAGCCCATCTGTGTTGATTAGCAACATCATGCGTCTAGTACAAAGGCATGGCTGTGCCTTATGCTCCCTGCTGCACCCTGAGTCATCCACTGTGTTACAGCTATCCAATATTGTATTCTGCTCCCTGTGATAGATTGCTGGGGGAAGGACATGTATTGACACTAACTGACCTAGTGGGAACTCACCAGTCACTAGTCCACACACAAGCCCTCATTGCCTGGTATGAGCATGACCATGCCTCTACCGCACCACTGACTGCACGGACTTCATGACATCCACAATGTGGACAAACCATACTCATTCATGCATCAACGCCACATGACGGCTACCAAGCACAGAAGGCACCATAACCCAGTGACTAGTTCTGCGACACTGAAGCTGCCAACAACAATGTGATATCAGAAATGGGTAAAACCAAATCTCATACTCACTCCTGTCCTCTGATGGTAGGGAGAAGAGAGCTGACAGTTGGATATGTGAAGCCTGGAGACTGAAGGAAGGCTTGTTGTCTGTATAATCCAGAAAAATCCCCAACATATCCAAAAATTTTAAATCCATTTGTAAATAAACACTTATAAAAACATCATGGTATCTTATAGAAAAGCCGCAAAAGAGCTAAAAATTCCTTAGGTCACTATCAGTTTTCCGGTGTGGGAACAATGACGTTAATACAGGAACTGACACTTTTCCTGCACCGGGAAACTACAAGTATGCCAGCAGGAGTTACTGATTTACCTCCATGCAAGAGCTGTGAAAAACTGCCCGAATCAGTAATTTAGGTTACTCCTCCCATGGAGTCCTATGGGACTCTGTGGAATGAGGAATTACTGGCAACCCCGCCACCTGTAATATCCTGGAAATATTGGGATGTCAGTCACTGGGAATGCTAATTCTGTTTGGTGATATCCAACTGCTATTACTGGCGGTAAACCACCAAACTCGTAATGACCCTGTGGTGTCAATTGGAGTTGATCATGACGCAAACATAAGCCAAAACTGAATACAATTGTTTTATGGATAGTGAGATGATTGTCAGGGTCGGCTTGCTTCCTTATGAAGCTCAATCAAAAATATCTCTCACAAAAAGCAAAAACAAATGCTTCCTGAGTCTCTAGCCCAATAATACAATTTCAATTGCTTGAAAATCCAATTAGAACAAACAAGTGACCTCCCTCCTCTCTCCATAGGCATTAATGAAGTGTTTTCAGCTTGCTTTTGGTCCTCCAGCTCTGTCTCCAGCCTACAGGTGTTCCTCCAGGATCGTGAACAGCACTGCCTGCCCACTCCCAGAATCTTGTAAAGCTGTAGCACAGCTGTTTACCAGAAGTCTGAAGCTTTTTTATCTCAAAAAACCTGAAACTTTTTTTTTAAATCTCCAAGCCCATCAGTCAACAAGTAACCAAACATACAGCCTAGTCCGAGAGCCTTATAGTCCATTGTAGTCTTGCATGATTTATTTATTGATTGCTTGAACATTGGGTACTATTTAACAAAACAAAAATAACTATTGGAACACATCCAAGACCATTTGATTGCAACCCAGAAGATTAATTAGTAATAGTTAACCTGAGTTTTCCAAACAACTGATAAGCCTTGCTCGAAGCCCAGACTTGCAAAGTAGGTTGTAAAATCTTGTCATATTTTTTTATATGTGCTAAATACATTTCACTTTTGACATGATATTGTGCATAACGACTGCATGGTTTGATATAATCCTCAATCTCATGATTTGCTAAGATGAAAACCATGTCTATGCACACAGCCCTGTAGTAGTCCTCCAGCCAAAAACAGAGCTCCAGGGGCCTGATGCTGGTATGTAGTATGGGCCGGGATTGATCCTCTGGCTCCACCTTAAGCAAATCCCATGCTGTTGTGTCAGTGACCCACCTGAGGTCATCCCAGGAGTTCTTTACCTCCTTGGTGTTGCACTAGTACACCCCAAATGGTTCTGCAACCTTGGAGGTGGAGAGGAGGGGACATCCACAGAGGATGGAGAGTCATCCTGCGGGGTGGCAGGGATTAGGGTCTTAAATGAAGACTGAATGGCGAGAGTAGTCATGGCTACCGATGAGGCAGGAGTGACCTAGCCTCTTGGGGGATCCACAGGTTTCACCTGGGTGGAGGCCCCCCTACCTCTCTTCCTTGTCCGTAGTCAAGGGAGGTTGCGCACATGAGTGCCCATGTCCTCAGCTGGGGCGGTGGGGACATTGCACTCAGCAGGGTGCACTGGTGCAGGAGGGCCTGGTGGTGTCCTGCTAGTTCCTGATGCACCCTCTTCAAGCACACCTCTGGTGGTAGGTGTTCCAGCATCATCCACGGTGACCTGCCTGCCCCTTCTCCACATGGTCCTCTTACACAGACCGGAAGATCCCTCATGTGGATGTATGTCAACCCTGTCTCTATGGTTTTCCTGATCCCTTCCATGTCAGCAGTCGACCCTGTGTACTGGCATGCTCACACATTGTGTGATGAGTGAGACCAATGGTTGCTATGCATGCTCACTGATGGTATGGAGCCAGACTAAGGTGGGAGTTATGCCATGGTTTCTGGACAATCCATGTCGGCATGCACTGCCTACAGAGAGCTTGGACTCTACCACACATGGACAATGGCATACACAAGTGCACACATGCAGGTGCCCTAGGACATGCAAGGCAGCATTGGTGTGTTTGTGTGCCACCTTTGCATACTACTTCTGCCTGGAATCAGTGATTTGTGTTGCATGCCTTGGACCGACAGGACAGTGAACATGCTAGGAACATGCTTCCTTACTGAGAGCTTTACCCTCTCAGTAAGGAAGGTGATGCAGGGTACATATATGGGCACTTTTGTGATACACCGTAACTTGCATATGGTGGTGTGCCACTGACATGGACAAACCATACTCATTCATGCATCAACGCCACATGACGGCTACCAAGCACAGAAGGCACCATAACCCAGTGACTAGTTCTGCGACACTGAAGCTGCCAACAACAATGTGATATCAGAAATGGGTAAAACCAAATCTCATACTCACTCCTGTCCTCTGATGGTAGGGAGAAGAGAGCTGACAGTTGGATATGTGAAGCCTGGAGACTGAAGGAAGGCTTGTTGTCTGTATAATCCAGAAAAATCCCCAACATATCCAAAAATTTTAAATCCATTTGTAAATAAACACTTATAAAAACATCATGGTATCTTATAGAAAAGCCGCAAAAGAGCTAAAAATTCCTTAGGTCACTATCAGTTTTCCGGTGTGGGAACAATGACGTTAATACAGGAACTGACACTTTTCCTGCACCGGGAAACTACAAGTATGCCAGCAGGAGTTACTGATTTACCTCCATGCAAGAGCTGTGAAAAACTGCCCGAATCAGTAATTCAGGTTACTCCTCCCATGGAGTCCTATGGGACTCTGTGGAATGAGGAATTACTGGCAACCCCGCCACCTGTAATATCCTGGAAATATTGGGATGTCAGTCACTGGGAATGCTAATTCTGTTTGGTGATATCCAACTGCTATTACTGGCGGTAAACCACCAAACTCGTAATGACCCTGTGGTGTCAATTGGAGTTGATCATGACGCAAACATAAGCCAAAACTGAATACAATTGTTTTATGGATAGTGAGATGATTGTCAGGGTCGGCTTGCTTCCTTATGAAGCTCAATCAAAAATATCTCTCACAAAAAGCAAAAAGAAATGCTTCCTGAGTCTCTAGCCCAATAATACAATTTCAATTGCTTGAAAATCCAATTAGAACAAACAAGTGACCTCCCTCCTCTCTCCATAGGCATTAATGAAGTGTTTTCAGCTTGCTTTTGGTCCTCCAGCTCTGTCTCCAGCCTACAGGTGTTCCTCCAGGATCGTGAACAGCACTGCCTGCCCACTCCCAGAATCTTGTAAAGCTGTAGCACAGCTGTTTACCAGAAGTCTGAAGCTTTTTTATCTCAAAAAACCTGAAACTTTTTTTTTAAATCTCCAAGCCCATCAGTCAACAAGTAACCATACATACAGCCTAGTCCGAGAGCCTTATAGTCCATTGTAGTCTTGCATGATTTATTTATTGATTGCTTGAACATTGGGTACTATTTAACAAAACAAAAATAACTATTGGAACACATCCAAGACCATTTGATTGCAACCCAGAAGATTAATTAGTAATAGTTAACCTGAGTTTTCCAAACAACTGATAAGCCTTGCTCGAAGCCCAGACTTGCAAAGTAGGTTGTAAAATCTTGTCATATTTTTTTATATGTGCTAAATACATTTCACTTTTGACATGATATTGTGCATAACGACTGCATGGTTTGATATAATCCTCAATCTCATGATTTGCTAAGATAAAAACCATGTCTATGCACACAGCCCTGTAGTAGTCCTCCAGCCAAAAACAGAGCTCCAGGGGCCTGATGCTGGTATGCAGTATGGGCCAGGATTGATCCTCTGGCCCCACCTTAAACAAATCCCATGCTGTTGTGTCAGTGACCCACCTGAGGTCATCCCAGGAGTTCTTTACCTCCTTGGTGTTGCACTAGTACACCCCAAATGGTTCTGCAACCTTGGAGGTGGAGAGGAGGGGACATCCACAGAGGATGGAGAGTCATCCTGCGGGGTGGCAGGGATTAGGGTCTTAAATGAAGACTGAATGGCGAGAGTAGTCATGGCTACCGATGAGGCAGGAGTGACCTAGCCTCTTGGGGGATCCACAGGTTTCACCTGGGTGGAGGCCCCCCTACCTCTCTTCCTTGTCCGTAGTCAAGGGAGGTTGCGCACATGAGTGCACATGTCCTCAGCTGGGGCGGTGGGGACATTGCACTCAGCAGGGTGCACTGGTGCAGGAGGGCCTGGTGGTGTCCTGCTAGTTCCTGATGCACCCTCTTCAAGCACACCTCTGGTGGTAGGTGTTCCAGCATCATCCACGGTGACCTGCCTGCCCCTTCTCCACATGGTCCTCTTACACAGACCGGAAGATCCCTCATGTGGATGTATGTCAACCCTGTCTCTATGGTTTTCCTGATCCCTTCCATGTCAGCAGTCGACCCTGTGTACTGGCATGCTCACACATTGTGTGATGAGTGAGACCAATGGTTGCTATGCATGCTCACTGATGGTATGGAGCCAGACTAAGGTGGGAGTTATGCCATGGTTTCTGGACAATCCATGTCGGCATGCACTGCCTACAGAGAGCTTGGACTCTACCACACATGGACAATGGCATACACAAGTGCACACATGCAGGTGCCCTAGGACATGCAAGGCAGCATTGGTGTGTTTGTGTGCCACCTTTGCATACTACTTCTGCCTGGAATCAGTGATTTGTGTTGCATGCCTTGGACCGACAGGACAGTGAACATGCTAGGAACATGCTTCCTTACTGAGAGCTTTACCCTCTCAGTAAGGAAGGTGATGCAGGGTACATATATGGGCACTTTTGTGATACACCGTAACTTGCATACGGTGGTGTGCCACTGACATGGACAAACCATACTCATTCATGCATCAACGCCACATGACGGCTACCAAGCACAGAAGGCACCAAAACCCAGTGACTAGTTCTGCGACACTGAAGCTGCCAACAACAATGTGATATCAGAAATGGGGAAAACCAAATCTCATACTCACTCCTGTCCTCTGATGGTAGGGAGAAGAGAGCTGACAGTTGGATATGTGAAGCCTGGAGACTGAAGGAAGGCTTGTTGTCTGTATAATCCAGAAAAATCCCCAACATATCCAAAAATTTTAAATCCATTTGTAAATAAACACTTATAAAAACATCATGGTATCTTATAGAAAAGCCGCAAAAGAGCTAAAAATTCCTTAGGTCACTATCAGTTTTCGGTGTGGGAACAATGACGTTAATACAGGAACTGACACTTTTCCTGCACCGGGAAACTACAAGTATGCCAGCAGGAGTTACTGATTTACCTCCATGCAAGAGCTGTGAAAAACTGCCCGAATCAGTAATTCAGGTTACTCCTCCCATGGAGTCCTATGGGACTCTGTGGAATGAGGAATTACTGGCAACCCCGCCACCTGTAATATCCTGGAAATATTGGGATGTCAGTCACTGGGAATGCTAATTCTGTTTGGTGATATCCAACTGCTATTACTGGCGGTAAACCACCAAACTCGTAATGACCCTGTGGTGTCAATTGGAGTTGATCATGATGCAAACATAAGCCAAAACTGAATACAATTGTTTTATGGATAGTGAGATGATTGTCAGGGTCGGCTTGCTTCCTTATGAAGCTCAATCAAAAATATCTCTCACAAAAAGCAAAAAGAAATGCTTCCTGAGTCTCTAGCCCAATAATACAATTTCAATTGCTTGAAAATCCAATTAGAACAAACAAGTGACCTCCCTCCTCTCTCCATAGGCATTAATGAAGTGTTTTCAGCTTGCTTTTGGTCCTCCAGCTCTGTCTCCAGCCTACAGGTGTTCCTCCAGGATCGTGAACAACACTGCCTGCCCACTCCCAGAATCTTGTAAAGCTGTAGCACAGCTGTTTACCAGAGGTCTGAAGCTTTTTTATCTCAAAAAACCTGAAACTTTTTTTTTAAATCTCCAAGCCCATCAGTCAACAAGTAACCAAACATACAGCCTAGTCCGAGAGCCTTATAGTCCATTGTAGTCTTGCATGATTTATTTATTGATTGCTTGAACATTGGGTACTATTTAACAAAACAAAAATAACTATTGGAACACATCCAAGACCATTTGATTGCAACCCAGAAGATTAATTAGTAATAGTTAACCTGAGTTTTCCAAACAACTGATAAGCCTTGCTCGAAGCCCAGACTTGCAAAGTAGGTTGTAAAATCTTGTCATATTTTTTTATATGTGCTAAATACATTTCACTTTTGACATGATATTGTGCATAATGACTGCATGGTTTGATATAATCCTCAATCTCATGATTTGCTAAGATAAAAACCATGTCTATGCACACAGCCCTGTAGTAGTCCTCCAGCCAAAAACAGAGCTCCAGGGGCCTGATGCTGGTATGCAGTATGGGCCAGGATTGATCCTCTGGCCCCACCTTAAGCAAATCCCATGCTGTTGTGTCAGTGACCCACCTGAGGTCATCCCAGGAGTTCTTTACCTCCTTGGTGTTGCACTAGTACACCCCAAATGGTTCTGCAACCTTGGAGGTGGAGAGGAGGGGACATCCACAGAGGATGGAGAGTCATCCTGCGGGGTGGCAGGGATTAGGGTCTTAAATGAAGACTGAATGGCGAGAGTAGTCATGGCTACCGATGAGGCAGGAGTGACCTAGCCTCTTGGGGGATCCACAGGTTTCACCTGGGTGGAGGCCCCCTACCTCTCTTCCTTGTCCGTAGTCAAGGGAGGTTGCGCACATGAGTGCCCATGTCCTCAGCTGGGGCGGTGGGGACATTGCACTCAGCAGGGTGCACTGGTGCAGGAGGGCCTGGTGGTGTCCTGCTAGTTCCTGATGCACCCTCTTCAAGCACACCTCTGGTGGTAGGTGTTCCAGCATCATCCACGGTGACCTGCCTGCCCCTTCTCCACATGGTCCTCTTACACAGACCGGAAGATCCCTCATGTGGATGTATGTCAACCCTGTCTCTATGGTTTTCCTGATCCCTTCCATGTCAGCAGTCGACCCTGTGTACTGGCATGCTCACACATTGTGTGATGAGTGAGACCAATGGTTGCTATGCATGCTCACTGATGGTATGGAGCCAGACTAAGGTGGGAGTTATGCCATGGTTTCTGGACAATCCATGTCGGCATGCACTGCCTACAGAGAGCTTGGACTCTACCACACATGGACAATGGCATACACAAGTGCACACATGCAGGTGCCCTAGGACATGCAAGGCAGCATTGGTGTGTTTGTGTGCCACCTTTGCATACTACTTCTGCCTGGAATCAGTGATTTGTGTTGCATGCCTTGGACCGACAGGACAGTGAACATGCTAGGAACATGCTTCCTTACTGAGAGCTTTACCCTCTCAGTAAGGAAGGTGATGCAGGGTACATATATGGGCACTTTTGTGATACACCGTAACTTGCATATGGTGGTGTGCCACTGACATGTATCTGCATTTGCCATTGGTGCCTATCAATTGTGACATCAAGCGTCACATGTCTATGATGTGTATCATGCAGCAGTCATGGTCCCCTGGTGTGAACGCCATGCGTGATTGGCATTGCATCCACTGAGGGGGCTGACTTTTAGTAGTGGCTTGGTGTGTGAATTTTGACTGCTTATTTCATGTGAATCATTGCAATGTGACACAGAATGGCTAATGTATGTGCAAAATCATGACATTTCCATTGAGTGACATTGGGTGTTAGATTGTTTGCTGAGTCCTTGACCTTAGGTTGTTTGTGAGTCCGGTCTGCACACCTTGTGGCCCTGGCACCTTGTGCTCGACACATGTTTGTGTGACTTCACCACTATATGTGTTCTTTGAGTGCATCTCAGATATGGCAGGACCAGGTCTCCATGCATGCACACGTCATGATCCTGACATGGTGTGTGACTCAGATGTGGAATCTGACAGTTTAATGTATGTCATGCTGCCTTGCTTGTGGCAACGTCGCTTGAGGTGAAATGCAACACTGTTGGCTCAGCCCTGCTTGTGACATTGCACTTGTTTAGCCCAAGTGCACAAGTCATGTGTGTAAGTGAAAGGTATACTCATGCTATGATACACAGGGATGGGACTGGAATACTGCACAGCATTCAATGACACTAGTCTTAAGTGTGGATGTGTTGAATGGATGCATGCCAACTGCTGGTACAACAAAGTGGTACATGGTACATGGTACATGACCTTGGTGCAAGTAGATGTGTGTTGTAATGTCAAATGTGCAATGTACGTCTGTGGATGTGGCAAACTGTTCACAATTTGTCTCGCCCCAGTGGTCCACATACACAGTTACAGCTTCCCTCCACTAATGGGCAAGCCATGTCTCTGCTTCTTGCAAGTCACGACAGGCAAGCTTCGGTGTTAAATATTTTATTTAATAGGTAGATGCTGTAAAAAGAGTATATTTGTGATAATATGTGGTGCTGTAGAAGGGCCAGTGGAGGATGGGCAGGAGTGTGTTTGATGCTGCCATGCTTGGGGAGGGGGGTGTTACTACTGGATTTGGTTGGCACTTGTGGCAGGATGAGGTGGGGTTGAAGGAGGAGGAGAATGGGGTGAGTCTGAAGTCAGAGTTGGGGGCTGCTTCCTGAGCTCAGCCTGGGAAGTCAGAGAGGCAAAGCTGTCTTCCCCCCCAATGTCTAGGCTGTTTCCAGGCTGAGTGGCACTCTGGTGAGTGGTTGCCCTGTGGGCAGGTTATAGCACACAACGGAGGGTGCCAGTGGCCTGGATGCAGCCATGACATTCAGGAGGAGGTCAGCTGCCCACCATCTCAGATGTCCCCATCGGCTCACCATCTCTCGCCATCAGTGCATCAAATCTCCCCGACACTCCCAGGTGTGCCTCAGTCGTAGTATCCTAGAAGCTGCTGAGCCCAAAAATGTCTTGCCAGATGTCCTTGCCAGTGCTTGTAATGGCATCAAAGCGATTAGATGTGCCTGTGAGTTCCTGTGTGATGTTGCACCCGACCTCAGCCACTTTGTCGACCACCAGCCACTGCTGCTGTAGGAACTTGCAAAGCTACTCAAGCTTCACCATCTCTGATGGTACCACAGCCTTTGTTGGTGATTTTGATGCCAGAGGGTGGTGCCTGGCATCAGCAGTGACTCAGGAAAAAGGTATTTGGGCATGGCATGGGTGATGTACCATGTTGGAAGTGATGGTGGGCGGAGGTGATGTGTGTTCAGCATGCACTTCTGGTGTCCTCATTGTATTCCTCCGCCTGTGCATGTGCATGCTGTCTTCGGCAAGCACCTCTAGCATTGCCTCCTCTGGGGGGTGGGGTGATTCAGAGACCCACGCACCTGTGTACAGATCGTGTTCTAGCACAGCACTCCTTCTGTGTGGGGAGATGTGTTCCCCCAGGTCCCCTCCTCCTGGGTGGGTATGCTTCAGACAGTCATGTGTTGTTCCCACTCTTCACTGCTGTCAGAATGTTCCACAGTGGCACCTTCCTCTGTCATCAAGGCTGTGAAATGAAATGGAATGGAGACATGTCAGTCCATGACATAGTATGGATGTGTGCAAATAAGTGACATTACTGTTCAGACATGTTGTTATTTACTGGCATTCATATGGCCCTGACACATCTTCCAATTGCACTGCCAAGCCACTGCTGTCTTCCATGCATGAATGACTATCATAGATGTATTGGTGCTGGCATTGGCAATTAGTCGTGCATGTGTAGACAATGTGGCGGTGGTTCAGGTATTTTTGTGTTTGGGTATGGCGTCATCCCCATGCTTCTTTGTATGGCTTTGTCTGCGGTGTGAGGGTGCTTAGGATATGTGTGTTGTGTCCCTTGTGCCCACGTGGCGTGACTGCTAATAGTTGTTGGTGCTCATGTAGGAATAGTGTGTAATATGTTGATTGTTGGCAGTGCAGAAGTGGTAAATGTGGCATGGTGGTTTTCTCCCTTTGGTTGTGATTGAGATGTCCATGTAACTGGGTTGTGTTTTTTCTTTTCCGTGGAGTTGATTATTTCACCTGTGATGGTGTTGTCTACCCTGTGGTATGAAGACTTGTGTGTGTGATGTGAATGTGTATTCTGTGGACATCTGTTCCTAGTTCTGTAAGTGGCCTGCACACTATGGCATTCACTTTGTGCCATATGACAATGTTGTGTACTTGAAATTCATTTGGGGCATGCCATGTGTGCATACATGTTGTGTTCCCCTTGAGCCACTTTTAATCACTTTTAATCATTGTTGAAGTGCTGCGTGGGTGTCATAGAGGCAGATCTGAGTGGGTGGGCAAAGGTGATGTCCTTAACACAGTAGTTTGTGTCTGTCGCTGTGCCATATAAGCCATTGCACACCGCCTCTGGGGTCAGGCTCAGGGTCTTCTCTGCCCTGGGTGCAAGTCGCAACCTGGGGCCTGGTGGTTTGTTTCTGAGAGCTTGGGTGATGTTGCACTGGGTGAATTTTACTTTCTCCCACTGCTTCTCATCCAACCACTTCTTTTTAAGTTCCCCCAGGTACGTGGCTTGATGCCCAGAGTGTTGATTTGCTCCATGAGTCCAAGCCAGTGAGCGTGCTGATGGCTCTATGTGGTGCAATGCCCAGTCATCCGGTGGCTGTAGATGAACACCACCATGGTATGAGTGCTTTATGGCGCTGACCAAAATACTGAATGAAAAAATGCCTGGTTTGTTTTATTTTCACCGTAATCATATCTGGGGTTGGTTAAGGATAATTAATTATGTAAAGGGTGAATAGGGGCTGCAGGAGGGCTCCCCCACATATTCCCCCACGTATACTTGTGCAAATCCGAAAAATAATCGCCATGTTTGCATTCAGTATTTTATAGTCGCAGTGATCACACAGATTCCCCCCACCATCAGGTTGACATCACCTTTGGCAAAGTTCATCTTGTGACGGGTCTACTTTGTAGCTTGCATGTTGCAGGACACCATGACCTCTGCAGCAATTGGGGCCACTGGGGTGATGGTATTTATTGATTATCGGAGGAGGAGGTGTAGGCATTTAATGCTGAATAGTATGTGTGCCTCTTTCAGTTTTGTAGTGATATTCTTGTGCACTTCATTGGTTGAGTGTGTGCGCAGGTGTTGTGACCATCATTTGACATGGGCTACATCTTTGGTATTTTGGTGGCACATGTGTAGTCATGCTGTTGAGCACATGTCATATGTTTTTGTCTTGGTGTGTGTAGGTATATGTCTATGTTATTGTGTGATGTGTATGTCCTTTGAGTACTGTGTCTATGTTGCATAGTGTTTGCCAAGTTGACATGTCAGTGTGGACATGTGATGTCTGGCAGATTCTCCACCTTTCCATGGAGTTATGTCCGAGTTGGGATGGCCGTCATGTAAGGTGCACGTGTTGGCAGTGTGCTTTCTGCCTTGTTCCTACCTCTCCAGGCCATGTGACATGGGTGTTTCTTCGTGTATCCAGTGAATTGTGGGCGTGCAAGTATGGGTGTTGGTAGGGGGCCATTCTTTTTGGGGTGTGTTGATGGGTTTGATAATGTTTTGTTGAGTGTTTTGAGGGTGTTGTGGCTCTCAGTGAGTGGAACAAACACAAAGCGTACACTTCAAAGTATTTACTAAACTGAGTTGGATCTAGGGAGAAGTGTGTGGCATGTCATAAGTAAAACCATGAAGTTGATGGTGTAAGTATGGTGCATGATGCAGGTACCTTTGTTATTGTGTGATTTGACGGCATAGATGTATGGTGAAAGTGTGTGAGTGTACAGGTAAGCGTTTGACAATTGGTATAGGAAAATATGTGTCGTGTTTGGCATGATTTCTGCTTGTCGTCTTCACTTCTGCTGGCTTACGCTGGTGTTGGTTACACCGGAATGGTCGCTGTAGAGGGTATTTTTTGAGGTATATGCTTTTTCTTGATGAATCAGGTGTGACTTACATGCCATTGGTAAGATCCACTAGTTTTGCATGTCTGACTTGGTATATTTTTCAATTTGGCTGTAACTACCCAACTGATAGACCACTACAACACCATCGTAAATAACGCCATTGACTCCTTGGCTCCCCTAAAAGCCTGCAAAGCTATAACTGCCAAACCTCAGAACTCCTGGTACACTACAGAGCTCCGTGCCCTTTGTATACTGAAAAGAGTACCAGAGGCTGCCTGGTTTAAACTGCCTACCACAAGAAACAAAGACAAAATACAAATGAAGAATCCATGCAGCCAGAGACGCTAGCTACAATAGGATAACCAATACTACTTCCATTACCCGGGAACTATTTGTCATCCTTAGGGAACTAGAAACTCTCATCCTCCCACCATCACTGGTAGTTAAATATAATGGGCTTCATCACGGGTGGGGTGGAGCAGTAAAAAGGTGGCGGTAACAAAATGATCGCAGCATTACCACTCCACCTAATCCGAGTTTGGAAGAAAGTTGGGAGATTCACCTCCAGCTTTGAGTCGTTGTTCTGATGACACTCAAATCATATCCCCCTATCCGGCTACCACTCCCATGTAGATGCCATCTACGAGACCGTTCAAACTTGGACAGCAATGCACAGCCTCTGCCTGAACAATTAAAAGACAGAATTACTGATCATTGGCCCCCCAACCTGCCTCGCCAAGCTTGATAATTCCTGCAAATCTTTCACTGTTGACGGCCACAACATCCCCGTTGCATCTCCAGTAAAAACGTTGGTGCTCTACCTTGATGCTACCATCAACATGTCTCGCCAGGTGAACCACATTGCCTCTACATTTGACTATGCCAATAAGCTAATGAATACCAGCAGGCAGTTCCTTTCCTCAAAAAACCGAACCAACATTGCCCAAGCACTCATTGGTTCCAAACTGGATTATTGAAACTCTCTATTCTGTGGCACTTTAGAAAGAATCTTGAAGAAAATGCAAGTGGTTCAGAATAATGCCTTTCAAGCAGCAAAGACCTCGGCAAACATGACCACATCTTGGAAATGAGGAGAATGAATACAATTCAAAACACTTTCTATCACTCATCTTTGTTTAGCCACCACACACTAGCATACCTCATATAGACAAGCCCCTATAATACTGCAGTGGTTGGCCTACAAACACTGCCTGGAGACACCCAGATACAACCGCAAAGGAGCAGAAGGGGCCAGTTTCCCAGTGAAGACAGCCACCTTCTGGAACAATCCCCCCCCACATGTGGGCTGAACTTTCATACCCGAGATTCAGATAGAAATTGAAAAGCCACCTTTTCAATTAACAGCTACCGCTCTATCATTGTTGCTCCTGCATTGCAACTGGCGCCTAGATGCCCCTGGACTACGTGTGCTGCTATACTTGTATAAATAAATAAATACATAAATGTACACTGCATGTACAGATAAATGAAATAAATTAATAATATGCATGAAACAGTCATTGTCAATCATATTTAATTAGGTAGAAACATGATACAGTAAAGGGCGATCTTCGAGGCTACAGAGATTTGAATATGTTGCTCGTAGCAGAACATTGCACCCAGAAAAGAGCACCATAAATTATTGTTTCCTTTAGGTTCTGCTCCATATGGCTTCACTGATTATGGTCATGCAGCTAATTTCTTTTCCCAGTGGGTGCTTAAAAAAGCCTGCAAGAATGTATCCAATCAACCATGTGCCATGGAGTTTGAAACAACGTGCTTATCTCGCTGCATGTGGTAAATATTAATAAATTATTGTCTTGCAGAAAAAGACAATTGTCCATAACCTTTGCAAATGAAAGGACGCTTTGCGCATAGCCATTAACACTGTTTAATGGTTTTGATTGCAAGAACACATAGCGATCAATATAAACGCCCACACAACTATTTGCTTGGAACTGATAAAATTCGGGTTATTGCGTGTTTCCTCATTTAACTGGTATTTAGATAAATGCTTAAAATACAAGATCCCCTTTTCACATGTAGTTTTAATACAGTGAATTAATTCAATAAATGCCCATTCGTCATGTTTGTGCCACCCTATGCGTATTTGTAATGTCTTGTAAAACTTAACGGGAAAATACATACTATAAAAAAGGAATGACGTCTTACAATCTTATGATGTTCCTTTTCATGAAATGTAATACAATTGCTTGAATATGAAAGCACTTGCCTAATGAAAACCTGAAAACTACCAAAGACGATGGGCCTCATTCCGGGTTTGGAGCTAACCATGGAGTAATTAGCTCCATGGTTGCCTCTGAAACCGTCCCAAATCCGGCATGGTGAATGGAGTAATTACGGTCCATTCCAGGGTTGGAGGGACCGGTAATTCCCCATTCACCATTTGCCCTTCCCCATTCCCATTTCTGCCCCATAGGGCTCAATGGGAATGGGGAAGGAGGTAATTACGGCACCGTAAATTACGGTACCGTAATTACCTCCGAAGTACCTTTGCGGGTCCCGTACTTTACTCCTGCTAAAAGCAGGAGGTAAGGAAGGACCCGCAAAGGTACCTCGGAATACGGAGGTAAGGGATTACCGGCATCGGCACCCTTACCGGTGCCGGTAATTCCTTACCTCCAACCTCGGAAGGACCCCCGATGACATGAAATAACATCTATTACACATGCAGCTGGGCAAATATATTGATGTGGTGCGTTTAATGATGCTGTGAATTTTTTTTCTTTAAAAAAAACTCTCTGGTCATTGATCTATCCGTACACTAAGGGTGTAAATCTGGGTTGAAATGATGACATTTTACTTTCTCATCCCAGGAGAAATTATTACGTAGACTGTTAGGGAGAATTCTCCAGAATTTGCTGGATTTCTAGGATTTATTTTATCACCTGGTAAGCGTGTGAGCCTTTTTTTCCCACTCTTACATGTGTTTTGCTGTATGTGTTTAACATTTTTGTTGTGTTCATAGACCGTGGAGCCTCACCTACTCCACAGGCATCATCTTTTTATGTGTGACACACAGCACCTTCAGTGCAGTGGCACAGGGATGTCTTTCAGACTTCCCAAGGTTGAAATAACTTCTCTGGGACTGTCTACTGTCTCCCAGAGCATGTAAAGTTAAATTGACTCCACTAGTCTCTTTAAATTTACAGACCCAGCACACACTATTTTCCCATAGAGTGCTGGAGGGGTTGCCTTGCATCCCCTGAGTCAAAACACTCATGTAACAGTAACAGTCAAATGTTACCCATTCCTACTTTTAAATGGCTGGTGGCAGTGGTTTAGATCAAACTACCATGATTTTTCCCTACCGCGAACAACTGTAGCTAAAAATCGGGTCAGCCATGTTTTTCAATATGTCGCCCAAGACCTATCTTTAAAAACAGACTCCGGTCAACTTTGTTCACCATTTCTTTTAAGAAAGGTCATTCTAGTGTTTGTCTCTACACGCCAAATCAGGTTTGGTCCCTTTGTTCGTTGGCCTGAGTGTCTGGGGTGGACAGGATGTGAGGGAGGTACTCGAAACTCACTGTGCTTAGTCTCCTAGGAGACCTGAATGACCCCTGGCGTGAATGGCCAGCTGGCTGTCCGGTAAGGACAGCCACCCTGCTGTGTGAGTGGCAGCCAGGCTAGAATGAATGAGGAAAACTGTTTAAAACCAGGTCTCTGGGACTTGGAAAGCAGAGTCAACCAATGGAACGAAAGAACCAAAGACAAGCTGAAGGAAGAGGACTGCTGCAAGTCCTGGATGACCGGTGAAGCCCTGCTGCAGGTCTGAATTGCCAGAAACTCCATCGACAGAGAAGCCCTGCAAGGTTAACTTCTTCCCTTGAGTTTGGTGGGAACAACCAACTCGCAAGCCACCTGGACACCGTTCCCATCCTGGTTGAATTTTCTTCAGAGTGCTGTTGAAAACCGGATAGCCAGGAGGAAGGCAACCAGCTTGTGCACTTTAACACACTAACACCTTGAACCGACATTTTGACAAGCTTGTGGACTCATCCCTGGGCAGTGCAGGAACTTCCTGACATCCTCCTTCTTGTCCCCACAACTGAAGCTCAGGAACAGCGAGATCTACTCGAACTGCCAGGAACAACTGCCTCAGCTACAGCTCTTCTTCACTTTAAAGGTACTGTGCAAATGCAGTCCGGAAATCTTTCGGCCACAGTGAAAGTTTGTGAAACATTCCTGACTTCGAAGGCTTGTCCTTCCCAAAACATTTGTCTAACTTTTCGCCTGACCAAATTCTTCTAAGATCCGTGGCAAAGATTTAACCGTTTACTACCAGAACTGTGTCATCCTATACAAAGACTCTGAACCATTGACTTTGGCCCAGGCCTATGAACTGAATTGCTGGTTGTAGTTTACTGAAACCCTTTGCCATGCCCATGAAAGTATTGGTACTGTTGATTCTTATAACCTTGTCTTTTTACCCCTTTTTAAAGTATCTGAAGTGCCACTTTGCTCCCACTTCAGGGGAGTTGATCTTGTTCAGTAACTTATTGGTTGTGTATTTGTAGTATATTAGTATTTGCTATTGAGCTGTTCTTGCTAGTGTAATGTTTTCAAACTGCCTGTGTAAATACATGTATATTCTTTTACCGAGAAACCTTGAGTAAGTGTTTGTTTGAATCACTGTATTTGTTGGTCCTATGTGTAACTTGTTCTACTGCACACTCAGCTCTTGAGATAAGTCTGGCTGCTCAGCCACTGCTACCACATAACTTTGTAGTACAGGCTTGTACCAAAGGTGAAATTGTACTGACACTTGCAGTCTTAATTGCATGTAGTGTTCCCCAAGGATACTGCATGTGATTCTGCCTAACACTGTTCATAAGGAAACAATCGTGGTTCTCTCTTTATGAATTGGAATCATGTAGAAAATGGCAATACAACATTAGGCCTGCATCGGACAAACATCTGATTGCACTGTTTAAAGACCACTTTAGAGCATAATTTCTCTCTCATTCACACATATATATATATATATATATATATATATATATATATATATATATATATGTTCACAAACACAAAACCTTGTTAAAGGGACGTTATGGTTAAGTTGCACTAGCAAAAACCTATGAAATTCAATGGAAAACGTAGTTACAGGGACGTTATGCTTACATGTAAAACTGGAAAACACCTGAAATTTGTCAGTTATGGTAAACTGAGCAACCATAACTCGTACCACCAATGTGCATTGCAAGTTCTAACACCCTTGACATCAAAGATGCCATCACAAATCTCATTCATGACATCACAGCAGAATATACAGGGCGCAAACAAGCTTACTGGTGGTTGGGAACGTGCTGTATTTGCATGGGTTGCACAGAATAAATGGCTTCATGGCATAGGTAAAGAAGCAGTGGCTGGCGTTCTTGTGAACATTCTTGTTCCACAATGTATGTATATCTGTGAATGGTACCGCTAACAGTAATGGCTTGGTATAAAGTGTTTATACTGCATGTGACGACAACTGAAATTGAAGGGCAAATAAGCAGTGGGCCGGCTACCGCCTTGCAAAGAATGACACTGGGTACTGTCATGTACAGCATTTGCCACGTCCGCTGCGGGCAACAAGAGGGGCACTCCTGTAGGGCAGCAGAGCTGTAAAACAACCTTTCCAAAGCAAATGCTGCATGACAGACCCTTACCTGACAAAGGGCTTTGTATTGTACATGTTGTGCAATGCGCTACTGTGCACAGGGAAGGTACTTGGACGTTCATTACAACAGTCATTATAGAAGCATTACAATGAGTACCGCATATATAGTTGATGGCCACCCAATAATTCCATCTCCCATCACACCCCCTATAATATCTAGGCAGTTGCTGCCCCTTCCGTACCTGACTTTTCCTGGCTTTCCTTCTGTGCCATGTATGAAAACACGATAATAAATAAAGATGAATTGGGGAATGATAAAAAGGTAAACAAAGAAAGCACCTTCCACAGATAAATAACAGAATTGCCAATGCATGCATGCAGGGCGGGAGGCTTGGCAATGTGGAGAACACTGTAGTGCAGTCGATTAGAAAGGAGTGCACTGTGCAAAGAGGTTTCTTTACGTGTTTCAGAGGGTTTTGAAGACAGTCACAGCGCAACACTACTTGCAAGAACGACACGAAGGCAATGTAGATGGGGTGTGCAGAAATCGAGATAGCTGTCACAGTATGTTGAACGTTGTAGATAGGGAAAAGTATTTGTGCTGTGAAACGTCATAATGGCATGGGCGAAGTATGCCATTGCCACATGACAAAGAAATGCACAAATACACTTCTTTGCAATGTATTGCGCTGTTTCCATTGACATACCAAGTTGAAAATTACGCTGCGACATCGGTAGCTGCATACTGCAATATAAAGTTATGCAAGAGATCGGAAAGACATGCATGAACTGGGCTAGTGCCCCCTTCATTGCAAACGGCACTGGAACTCTTGTAACATGCTGTGCAATGTTCCCTGCAAAATGAGCAACAATAATGTCGGCATGTTTACTTATCATACACACAAACCAAAATCAGGCACTTCATTGTACCTAGTCCATAGCAGTACACATGAACATCATAGATTGGTAAATGAGTAGCGAGTGCACAGTGAACACACAACAGGGTTAGTTGAACTGGCAAAAACATCAGAGAAATGTCTGGACCATCTATCGCCAGAGATGGTATTTTGAGGTGTAGTTGAGCGGTCCATTGTACACATGTTTAATATCTGACAAAATTCTCGAGTGTTCTTGGTGATTAAAAGCTTCATCATCTGCTCGGCACGATCTTGTTCGATGATAAGTATATGTAAGATTAACCAATTCCTGTAGATGGCTCTTCTCGTTCACACCGCATCTGGTACCAGACTCTTTGGTAAATTAGCACAGCGCTAGGTCTTGCTTGGGCATTTTTGACCACTGGATTTACTGACATAGTTAAACCATCTCTCCAAGGAGAGTCTAGTAACCACGTCTCCTGCAAGCAAATTGCAAAGACTTGATCCAAGGAGACCTCAAAGTTGTTAAACAAATGTCTAAATCCACGGGTGTTCCATGAAAATATAAAGTTTTGCCTTTCCGAGGAACTCAATCATGTCTAGGCCCGTGCATAAGATCTGTCAGGATTTTCGCAGCTTGCATTTGAACTTTCAGGGCAGCTCTGAATCTGAGCAGTACGCATAAGAGACCGTACAAGCGATACGTCAGATTGGTATTTAATTGCAGTCCTGTATGAAAGTAAAGGATAGAGTTCAGACATCCTTTGGGAATCACAATTAGGCACAAGCAACCATGCTCTGATATAGTTTTCATAAGTTAAAGTTTTTAACTCTTGTATTGTCAAAGTTAGGTAATCAGTAATGGTCCTTGCAGCATTCCCTTCCCTTAATTAGGGACACACAACCACTCCTTCAAGCGATTACGTTCTTGGAATAGGGATAAAATGGATTTGTGTAACGTTAGCTTCTTCACGCGATTGACATACTCTTGATGTTATACAAGAGTGCTACATTTCCATTGTTCAGAGTACTTTAGATGCAGTGAACAATTTCTACTCGCTTGACATCTTACACATGTTCACAGGGAGCTGGATACTGTTACTGGCAAAACTTGCACAATGTGTTAGACATCAGTGCTTCACTCACTAGCTTCTTAAACACTTGCTCTGTGGCTAGCACTGCTTTCCTGACTTCTGCCACAACTTCTACTGCTTATGGCTCACTGGGGGATCACACCATTCTCCTGAAAATGTGTCTCTGGTCTGGCCACACATTTTGGGAGTTCCTTTCACTCCTGAGAGCAATGGCTTGCTAATTACTTGTTGTCTTGGCCTCCTGCATGTCTGCAGCTCAGCAGCCATGGAAATCAGGCTCACATATGAAAAGACTTCACTCCTGCATGTCTTCTGTTGTGAAGCCTCTGCACTTCAGAGTTTAGGGAATGGGACCTTTCAGAACCCCCAGATGAAATCTGCTGTTTCCACATTCCGGCATCCCTCTTATTCTTGCACTTCTGCTAGGTTTGCCAGCCTTGTGCCTTCTTCCTTCTGCTATTACTGCTTTAGCTCGTATTGCAGTCACACTTCTAACTCCTTCTAATTGCCTGCACCTGAGGGTGTCTTTTATGCCTCCCAGGTTACTTCAGGTGTGGGCATCTACAACTGCATGCCTCTTCAGCCCTCTTCCTCATCCCAGCACTTCTAGGTATATGGGACTTGTAGTCCCCTTGTACATAGTTAGCTTTTCCAACATCTGCAATTTAGTTAATATTAAGGGCAGAATTAGTTGTTACTGAGGAAGACATTTGTTTAAAGGCATTTTCTCTATATCCTTTTATATTATATCTTAGGGAGTGTAAAGAGGGCATGGTATCAAAGTAAGACAGGCACAAGTGACCACAGTTCAAGGGTGTTTATAGAACCTTACCAAGGGGGTGATAAACACCTATCTAAACCTAAATCTAGGATGGGAGCAAGCTCTGACCATCCAAATAATAATAATAATAATAATAATAATAATAATAATAATAATAATAATGCAGTCCTAGTGCAGTCTTCCTCAAAATAAAATGGCATATACTAAAAAACCTATTGCCAATCCTTACTGCTAAGATACAAATAGTGTGAGGGAATGTTCATGAAAAAGAAAAAAAGTGTTCACAAAATCATAAGTCAGGATGTTCAGGCTGTTTGCCTCCCTTGCCCACGTTTCAGCACAGAACAAGGCGGTTCACTCGAGCATAGCACATTCCTGGGCACAAGGACACAGTTCTATTGCATCAGACCCTTATACGCCCAAGTCTCTTAGGTGATCAAAAAAGTCTCTTGCTTCAGAGGGCCTGATGAATCAAACAAACAAAAAGTTCCTTTCCAAATATTCACATGGGGTGATTTAATCTTCATCCTGGATCCCCCTCAGCCGGGCTCAGATCCCTTTTCTCAATTAGTCTGCCTCAGCTGGGCTAGGACCAATTACAATTCATATATCTCTTCTTGGGTGATTACCGGCTCACACCAGATCCCCCTCAGCTGGGCTCAGATCCTCTTCTCACAATTAGTCTCCTTCAGCCGGGCTAGGACCACTTACACTTCCTATTTAGCAATCAAAGACTTTTGAATATGTACAGGGTTTGGCTTGACCCGTTTCAGGACCACATCGATTTTACGGTTCACAGTTTTACACTCTCAGTTGGATGCCTAACAGAGTCCTTTGAATGAGCACCCCGGTGGCACTGTACCACTCTGTGTATGGCATCTACCTTGGTTTCAAAAGTTCAATCACTGCTCGGATAGTCAATTATACTTGTGTCGCTCATCACATATGCCTTACACTCTGTTCTTTGCAGAATTCTTCATACAATGTTGCTGCTTGCAACCTTGATTCTAAGACAAGCCGGTCTTCTATCAGTCTCCCCGGCTCACTGGCTGTGCGGACTTTACTGGAGTGGCTTTGTTGTAGGCACGCCGGCAATCGCTCCTTCCCGCTTCGCCTATAGATGTGGGAGAACCCTCAGTACTTTCAATACACAATGCACCGTTCTGCAGCTTTCATTCCCAGACTTATGTTTCTTATCCTCGAGGGCTCGTGAAAGTAACGGTTTTCTTCCTCTGAAAAGGCCAAGGGCAATTCTCTCCTTGCAACTCTTTCTGGTCTTTCTGCCTTTCTACTCGTTTTAAACTGCCATCTCCAAACTGCTGCTTCCTCATGTGGTGTGCCTTCCTCACAGTGTTGTTCGTGCTCTGGCATTTATCCATGTGGGGAAGTGTGATGAAAGTCAGGTGTGTGTAATTATCAGTCATTGGCCCTCATTAGGACCCTGGCGTTAAGGGGTTAACGGCGCCGTAAAAGGCTGCGGCGCCGTTAACCCCTTAACGCCTTACTACGAGGTCCCTTTGCGACTCCCGACCTAAACGGCTGGTCTGGAACAGCCGTTAAAGTAGGGACCCGCAAAGGGACCTTGATGGCAATTACGTTACCGCAATTTGCGGTACCGTAATTGCCGCCTTTACCATTCCCATTGAGCCCTATGGGGCAAAAATGGGAATGGGGAAGGGCCATGGAGAAAGGGGGAATTACCGCCCCACCAACCTTGGAATGGGGTGGTAATGGCTAATAGCACCATGGTTTAGCGCCGGAGTCCTAATGAGGGCCATTGCCTGACTATGCCTGAACCTTGTGTTGGGACATGTCAGGTATATAGCTCATGTGTTAGTCCGTTTTCACACACAATGAACTGTCCATGAGAAAGCGTTCATGTTGGGAAAGGGGGTGGGGGTTGAGCTTCTAGGTATCCTACCTGGTAGGATGGGGTAAAGCTGTTACAGGGAAGGGGATACCGAGTCTCACCCTTCGGTGTCCCGCTTCCACTTCCCAAAGACACCTCATCCAGGTGAATCTCCTGCACTGGTCCATCCCCAGGAACTGGATCCAATAGCAACGGCCGTGTCCTGACTCCCTGGATGACAGATCCCCGGGGACTAGCAGGTAAGACACGTTCGGGGTTCTCACAGGAGTATGGAAGGTATGTATTCTTAAAGCATCTTTCTGTTGACAAAACCTGTTCAGATTTAACATAGTTTGTACCCCAGGTCATAGATCTATTTGTGGATCAATTACATTATAATGGCAATGTATCACCTGTTTTGGCAACCCGGAAAAGCACCCCCTTTCAGAAGACAAATACAGCATCTCATCCCACGGGAACACCTCTCCACCCTGGACCCAGTCTCCTCCCAGCTGATCATCCCACAGTACTTCACCCCCAACGTCAGGGTCAGGGAGGCGTCTGCCTTTCCATGGCCACCTGGAAGGAGACTTTAGGCAGGGTTTAAGTGCTGCTCGTAAAAAAAGCAGATAATGACATGCTGGGCCACCGCTCACCAATGCCTACCTTATGCTCTTTTGACATTACTTCTGAAAGGAAAGACACTGCTTATTTCTAAATCCCATTTAACAAAGTATGAGGAATTATTGTTATCTGCTGCTAATGCAATTGTTGTGTTTTACCCTATTTCAAACCATGATTTCCACTGTTAGATTCTGAGGAGAAACTCCATGACTGTTTCTGAGAAACTCCATGACTGTTTCTGAAATCTGTTGACTCCCATAATTGATTTGAAAAGTGTACTACTTAAGAAAACTGAGATGATTATGTTTATTCTTATGTTTGAGGTATTCTCAATGAGGAATCTCCTCAGGTTATGCAATGTGTTCTTAGTTTGAAATTTAAAAGAATATTGTTCACTTTGTACATGCATCTGAAACTGGTAGCTCTTACTAAAGTTTGCATTTGATGAAGGATATATCTGCTAGGATTTACACTGATTAGACTTATGCCTTCAGGTTCACTCATGATTTTGGTATTTTGTGGATGCAAGATGGCTCCTGGCAACAGATGGTACACCCATATGTAATGTTTTTTTTTTATGTTTCCACTTTACTGGATGCTTTGTTGATGCCTTCTGAACTGGTCATATTAAAATGTATGGTACATAGGCTGAGCTCCCAACGATAACCTGGCCTGTAGTGTAGTGGATGAATCTCTAATTGATAAACTTTCTATTCCTTCAGTTTTGCATGATGGATATAAGACACTAAACACTTGTCCCAGTACACAGTGACACAGAGTGGTGTAATTCAGATGGACACCCTCTGCACCTAGATTGCTTTTATTTTATATTGCCCAATGTTCACATTTAGTAGTCCACTCAGGGAAGAAAAGTGATGATATTTGACATCAACTTAGACTATTTTGCATAATATGTTCCTACCGCTGTTCAGAACTACTGTAGCAGTTGTTCGGTGTGCTTAGCCCACACAATGGGACAATCTGTAATCAATTCAAAGTGAGTATACAAGACGATTTTAAATACCTTTCCAAGTGTGTGTCTTTTGATATTTTCATAGTTTCTGACGACAGGCAGACTCTGTCACTGTAGCAAAGACAATTATTATAGTAATTATTCCTTAATGTGGGCTTCCTGTAATTATAGAGAGGAAACGATGTGCAAGACTTTGCATTTTTCCCAACATTTTCATTGGGTTTATCATCCCAAATCCACTGTGCAGCAGAATGCTGACATGGCAATATAAATATCTTCCGAGGGCTGCCCAGAGACTGCTGTGAAGCCTTACCATTAATTCGACTTCATATCAAAAGTAATCACAACAGCCAGCATGGACTATCACCCCATAACATTCTGACTGTATCCTCTATGCAGAGTGCTGCCACTCCTCCTCCACGATAAGGCACTCTAAAATCCCATTTGGGGGCTAAGCCCTCTGAAACGCTATTATGTTTCTCCATCCATAGTTCAAGGAAAGGCTATCAGCGCCTGGTAACGGAATCTGCAAGTGCCCTAGAGAAGATTATCATTTCAGCAGTGCATTAGGGGACCCTTTCAGATCTTGCTTACAACCTAGACTGCCATCCAGTGTGAGGGTCATCTGATGAGGGCCCATGCCTTCAACTGCCAGAAGGTGTAGTGAGGGGTCAGAAATGAGTGGCAGACACAAAGTGGAAACATTTTCATCATCAGAAACCTGTATTAAACAAAGAACGTTGGATGAAGGCCTATCTGTCCCTATCATAAAGAGAGTTTCCTTACCTAGGAAACTAAAACTAAAAATCAATGTGTGTTTTGTCGTCAAACATATAAACTGTCCTTGTGTCCAAAAGATACCACTCTATGAAGAGCAAGGAAATGCATCTAACTTACATTTTGGGAAATGTGTTCATAAGCAAGGCAAGTCGGGAAAAACAATTGAAACAGTCTTTTCCAGGGAGGGGTCCTTGGACCCAGGGCGTGATTTCCCTTCCCCTGAATTATTTTAGTATGAGAGCAAAAGCGTCTCTTTCAAACAATAGCGTCTTAAGAATGGCATACATGTCTCTTTCAAATGAGAGTTCCTTAAGGATGGCAAACATATCTTTTTCAAGTAACAGTGTCTTAAGGATAGCGAAGATGTCTCTTTTCAACTAATAATGCAACACTGTCTCTTTCCAATAATAGCTCCTAAAGATGACAAAAATATCTCTGGTGTACCTCTTTACCATATACTTTGCACAACAAATAAGTTTATCTATACAAATTTAATGCGCCTCCTGGAATACTCCTCTGCCATGAATCTTTGATCCCCTGGTATACTCTCCTGCCATGGATCGTTCCACTCTCTGTAAAACTTCACTGGACCTCCTGGTATAACCTCCTGCCAGAAGGCCCTTTCTGGGTCTTACAGATCCCTCTGTGTATTCTCCTGGCAGATATCTTGCATCCCAATTTTAACTGTGTGGTGTGTTCCTTTTTTACTAGGACTTTTCTTGAACGCTCAGTTTTTAATTCAACACAGTTGTGTTACTTCACTGTGCTGTCTACTTCATTGGCTTGAGTTTCCAATTATTCCAACCTTCCCCACACTGACATCTCATGTATGGGGATTTGTTCAAGTACTGCTTTTGTATGTATTTACTACTATTCATTTGCTTGGGGTAATACTTGTTCCAATCTTCCCTGTACTGACATCTCATGTATGGGGATTTGTACAAGTTCTGTCTTTGTATTTCACTGGTTTGGTATTCAAATATCTTGGACTGGTCATATTCCTGTTGGTACGCCCCGGTGTCCCCATGGCTCTGGGTAGGCTCACCGGTGTATGCAAGTGTCTCCTGCCCTTGCAGTACAGACTTCCTTCCAGCTCTCCAGACAGCTCTGTGTTCTCCTGCCAGCATGACTGCTGCTCCTCTGAACAGCCATGCTCCGAGTAGCCCCACGGTGGCTGCCGGCTGTTCGATGGTTCTCTCTTTGTGCCTGCAGATTCCCTTCTGGCCATGCACCACACAGGTATGTAAGGCTTACGTGCAGCGGAGTTGGATTGCCTTCTTCTCCCAGCACAGACCTCCCCTGTGATGCTGTCTGCTTTGCCTCTGAGTCTCTCTTCCCCGGCTTCGCCTCCTTTTTCTTCAGGTCTCTTGGATGTAAAGTGGATACCATTTTTAAATGTCCCGCTCACACTGACCTCCCCTAAACAAATGGGCTGCATATTTAACGTGATGTTTCTCTTGATTGACAGTAACTCCTTCTTCCTTTTCCTTGTCTCATTACCTGAGGCGTTCTTGGGGTTGGAGTTCATAGAGCGTCTGTGAATTCCAATGTGATATTGATAAAAACTCCTTTAACATCTATTATCTCTAATGATTCTCTGAACAGGAGTGTTATGTGTGTATGAGGTATGAATGATGAGTGTTTTTCAAGAAGAGGTTTAGGGAGTTTACAATTTGAAGGGTGGGTATGCCATCAGCATTTTAGGAATGATGCAGTCTTCTTGTCTGTGAAGGGAAGAATAACGTGTCTCTCGTGATGAGGTCACCACCTTTCCCCGGCAACCGTTTCCTCCCACATGATCCTCCCTCATAATACCACACCCAGGGTCAGGATCAGGTAGTGGATGCATCCCCAGGCCAAATGGGTGGAGGCCTTTGTCAGGGAATTAGTGATGACTCCATTGGATTAATCACAGTTCAGCCTCCATCTGAAACATCACCGAGTCGACTAAGGCTACTGAAGGGCCTCTGCTTTGATAAATTCTGAAGATAGTGTGTCATTAGGATAATCCACATCTGAATATTCTCCTGTTTGTGATCCTCCTCCGATGAGTGTCACAAGTCAGACAACTATTCAGAGTGGTGATTCTCCTTCAGTTTAGGCTTTGTCAGCTTCTGTCAACAGTACATCTCTGCCATCCACATTTCATGCATTAAAATATGCTGAGCAGTTACTTTTCATCACTGTGCCATATTTTCCTTAAATATCTGCATGGATTGTCTCACTCATATGGTTTTATAATCTTCAGTGTTACTCTCTAAATAGTTATAATATTAAACATTCATATAATGCACACCGGTGGAAAGGCAGGATGCCCAGTGACGGTCTTACGATTTGGGAGGTGAGTTAGGAGGGTGACAGGTATGGGTTTTGTGCTGTGGGGAGGCGGAACACCAGTTATGGGTATTTTGCCATGTAAACTGGTGTTTGGCTCTTAGAGTGAAGCCAGGTCCCCTGGATTATCTATCGCTCAACTCTACCAAGGAACTCTCTAGCTTGTCCACCTCTTTATATTGATAAATATGGAATGAGATGGGATGTTGTAGCCTGCTATCACACTGAAAACTGGTACATTGGGAAACCATGGTTCAAATCCCAGCTTTCCCATTTCTACAATTATTCGTTGGCTTGGGGTGACACTAAGAAATCACCAGCATAACTTAAAGATATTTTGCGTGAAAGGAAATTAATTTGAATGTGTACTATATGTACTTAAGATTGTGTGGGTGGGAGAGTGGTTGACGATGAGTTTGTTTATTCTTGAATTTGGACTGCAACATTGTGGGCTTTGAACACTACCCCATGTGCCAGAAAAGTGTACTTGCCAACCAGGCCGAATGTTGCCTGTTCCCCCTGTGACGACAGTAAAGAAAATCACACTCCAAGAAGAAATCTTTGGACCAAGAGGCTGACCGTGTGAAAGTCACCAGTAGTTGTGACTAATGTGGCTGAGAAAGATTATGATTTGTAAACTCCATTTCAAAACTAGATTTTTTATTTTTTCATATAGCAGAAATCCCATCAAAATATGAGGATGCATGAACCTGTAAGCCATTACCCTCACTGACCTTTGCACTGAGAGCAAGCTAGCAATTGTTCCACCAGAGTGCTGGACAAGAGAAGTGTCCGGTGTAATGTTGTCTCCACTAAGAGCAGGATATTTAAGAATGTATTAGGAATTATTATAAGAATTATATGGCATTAAAGGAAAACTGTTAATGCTGCTGGGTACACATAGAAAGCAACATCTTAATAGCTCCCCATTGCATTCCATTGTTTCTGCAGAACAGGACTCAAAACAGCATGTACCTTATAAAAAAAAACATTCAACATACAGGTCAGGGACGTCATCTAGGGGTCACCAGATGTCACAACTGCGACCTCTGAGGTCTCCCTTGTGAGCTCTGTGGTCTCCCTTGCGAACTCTGTCTTAAAAAAAAGAAGAACCACTTTTTTTTGTTTTCATTTTATTTTTGGTAATGCAAGCTCCTGGGCTGTGGCCAGCACCATGTGGCTCTTTACTTCTGCAGTGGCTGGCTTTCTTGTTCAGGTTCCTTTTAAAAAAAAGAAGAAAAATAAGAACAGGAGTGCCACAAGTCTAACACTTTCAGCACTGACCCTAAAAAAGAAAGAATAATGTGTCTCTCTGGAATTCATTGCTAGACTCATCAAAGGTTTATTTTAGGCACACTTCGGGTGGCGAGTCACTGAATTAGTCTGTTCTTAAATGCATCAACTCAGTCTTTCATCCTTCTGAGGTTGATAAATGAGTACCAACACAGGTTGGGTGATATTGGGTGTACATTTTTTCTATATAAAGCACTTAAGCATAAGTGCTATATAATAACACATTATTATCATTTGTTAATGGACGTCTGCTTGCATTCACAGTAATTTAGTAATATGGGCCTATATACACTGATCTTAACGATACATATAGCGATCCATTCTTGTATAAAATGTACATCACATTATAGTAATATAACCATATTTTTCGTAGCATGCAATGCTATGTGATGCCACTTCCTGTTTTGTCAACGGGTGAAAGGTTGTGTTCCATTGCTTCCCCTGATATCACTTCAGGGCGGGGTCAAATGTCATCACTTCCTGTGATGTCATCAGGTCAGGTGATGTCACTTCCACTACCCCAGGCATTTTGGTGAAATGACGTCCCTGATACAGGTTAATTAATATAACAAACACATCAATCCGGACTCTGGTGTGATAGAGCATAACTAAAGCACCAATCACGATACTTATGTCCTTGGCCTCAAATGTATGGCAACCTGCACAAGAAAATTACAACCTTGTGTGTTTTTTTTTATTGTGATATAGTTTATTAAACTTTTCAAAACCACTACCATACATTCCAAAAACAAAAGAAAAAACAATTAAAAAGAACCAAGAAGGTAAAATGACACCTGATAGTACAATGCACAAGTATTATCAACAATCTCCCCACTTCCATCAGGATAGAATTTCCAATATGTTTATTATTTCCATTCATAAATTCTTCCCATACCAAATCCGCTGACAGATTCCCCCATGCCAACGGCGGAGTCAAAGGCTGCAAATTCACAAAGGAGGTTCCTCACTGATTCTAGTCTTTCCTCACCACAGAGACAGCATTCCCTACTTTCCCTTGGCATCCGATACCAGGCCTCTTCAATTTCCCATTGTGTTACTGTATTAAATTTCAATTGTAGGTAATCCCACACCAGGTAGTTAACCAAACATTGTTGAATGTATATGAGAGTGCACGTCCATCCTTGAATGTAGGCAACACATTCAGCAGCATGATTTTTAGTGCCAAGGTTAACTAGTGACTGTTCCTGACCAAAACCAAATAAGATGGCTTTCATGGTTTTCTTAAAACACTGAAGAGATTCCCCCAATATGTGCCCAGGAGCTATTGCTAACCATTTATTTGCTGGTTACCTACCTTAACAAGATTACTACATGGCATCAAACTGGCTCTTGACTTGAACACCTCAAGTATTAGACTTTGTGGAGAGGCCTCCGGAGCATTAACCAGCTCCCAAAATAAACAGCCAAGATGTATTTTACATAGAATAGGCATGATGTTATATTCCAACAATACCATCTCAATTGCTGCACGTGAAGTGAGACGTAATAAGCTCTTTAGCAAAGCTCTTTCCAGTTTACACGTCTCTTGAACCATAGCTAACACCCCTGAATTGGCAGCACAGAGTGTAAGAGATGCCACTTTGGCTTGATATAACTGAACAATGATCTCCCCCTTCAGAGTGCAGGAACGGGTGCCGCCCAGGATCACATAGGTCCTCTGTCCTCAGTCTAACGCAGGCAAAAAACAAACAGCCATTTAACCCGCAATCAAGAAAAACACCCATATGCTTGTATGAGGGTGCAATTTCAAGTTTGAGCTGCTGCAGTGCATGCGACTAAACGGTCATGTCAGACCTAACAATTGTGCTATATATCCCATCGGGACCCGGGGCCCTGGAGGACTTGCTGGTTCCAATAATCCCAAGGATATCGTCAGGACCCAAAACATAGTCCCAGGTATTCATTGACGTCATCCACCCAGTGGGATCTTTGTATGTGCCTCCAAGCTCCTGCTGAATATACTTAACCCAACCCGAATCGGACAGACCATTAGTGTCTCTGGCGGTTATGTCCCTACCGTTTATGATCCACCACAATTCTATACAGTTCTTAGACATGGCTGCCTGCACTACAGCTCGCCAACGGGGGCACTCGATGACATACCTGTGCTTTTTCAGCCATTTACAATATTTTTGTTTGGCGGTTTTAACCGTATCCCTATGTGCTACCGATTGTAACTCTAACATTGCTATAACCCTTAGTTCTCCCATCAACATCCTCTTCCTATTCTTGATGTCCTTATCTTATGGATGCCAATGGGGGTTCTTAAATCTTAGGGCCACCCTGCCTATAGCAGTGGAGGTCCACACAGCACACTTTTGTCAAATTGCCAGATGGATTTCAAACAAAGAAATGACCAGCGTAGCACTCTCCCTTGGTAAGTATACCACGCCAGCCATTAAAAAGCCCAAAGTATCATGCACAACTGTTAGTGCATTAGCCATATTAAAGTTGTTCCACAATTCAATCCAGCATTAACTGTCCGGTCAATCTCGGGCCAGGGATAAAAGCTTTCAGATTAAGATTCGCCAGAATAGGATAGTGGTCACTCTCAGGACACTGGTAGACACATGTCCAACAAAATGGTGGGAGAGTTAGCAACAAACATAATCTAATATACTGCTCCCACCATTTCCTACCCTGGTGAAATTAGGAGGATCATCCAAGTTTCAAGCACATTCATCACAGAGAAGCCATACACGACCAGCAGGAATGCCTAGCTCATCCCCCACCGAAATGCCTTGGAAAAGGCCCCACTCTGCTGCAAGTCCTCGATGCCAATTAATTCACCCATAAATAAAGCATGATGCAGGGGAATATTAGCATTGAAATCTACACTTAGTAAAACCGGCCCCCGAACTTTCAATCCTCATTGGATTGCCTCCATTTCCCTACATAAGGGGAATGCAGATGTTAATCAGGAGTAATTCCTTGGGAATGTTGAGCCGGGCTACTGAAAAAGAGACACTTTGCCCATACGAATGTTCACAGAAAGTGAGGGAATTTCAACAAGCCCCATAGGGCTCTTTACCCCTACAACAAGGCCCCCCCTTAAGACGACCACTAGGGCACTGCCTCACAAGCGATGAAGATCCATCCATCCGCCACCAGAGGAACAGTTAGCCAGGTCTCCTGGAGGAGGATAACACTGAACCCACCTATGTAGTCAAAAAGGCCATCCCATGGAATAAGTGAGAATGTCCCTGCGTGTTCCAACTCACATGGTTAGGAGTGAGGAGCCCTCCTCTTCTCCACCGGGGACGCCAACCACACCCAGTGTCACTCCACACCCCGCCAAAGCCCATGAACATCCACTTCTATGAGATTGCCCATGCATCATTTGGGCTAACGATGGGGTAGTAACAAAGGCTTTAACATGCTGTATTAACCCCATTTACAGCCTCCCTGAGGGGCTGTGTCACACTCAACATTCCATCAGCAGTGTCCAAATATTTGTGACCATGCACAAGTTCAAAGATTGTGCATTTATATCCCAATTTATAAATTGCCACCAGCTGGACCAAAATAAAAAGTAGAAGAGGATAATATTTATATAATGCTACAAACTGTCAGGTATCTCAGCACTGATTTTTATTTCCCAAGGTGTGTGGTGGTCATTTATTGAGCTCGGAAGGGTGAAAGGCTGAGTTTGGCATTGCCGAGATTCGAACCTGCGTTAGTAGGCTCTGCACATATGTCGAAGCCAATGTTCCACCTCGTTGTGCTATCAGACCGTCTGTTTTGAGCATAAAGGTGCACTAGTGAAGTAGCTAACTTCGGGCTCTCACACATGTTCACAATCTTAATGTCACTGCTGTTGATATGCCAAAGAGAGACCACGACATGTACGAGGTCCAATAGCTGTCAGCGATTTAAAAATAAGCTGCTTCCCTCACAAAATAAACTTTTTATTTGCAGAACGTTTACAATGATTGAAGATGATGATTGGTAGGGGCAGCAGGGGGAGTGTTAGCATGCCTAGATCCCAGATTGACTTGCGTCATAATACTGGTCATAGAGTGTTTCAATTCTCCTTGCTCAACAGCTGAACAGTATCCTCATCCTTCACCACGGATCCACAGGATGCGTGGTCATTCCATTCCAAACCGACCTGTTTCCTGTGCACTGATGTTTTCATTGGAAGTCTTTTGAGCTTTAGGGGGTGCTTCTCTGGCCACAGGATAAGAGGCCTTCCGCAGCTCATTTAAAGGATGGGCTATTTTATCAAAATTGCTACACAAGACATTCAGGATTTCAGCCATAGAGTCACACTTAAGCATCAATTCAGTGAGCAGAGTTTCCAAAATGGAGAACATAGCTTCTGATGAACTGCTGGCTTCCAGATCTTGTGAAATGGTGTGCTGGTCCTCAACGGGATCATTGGCCACAACAATGATATCAGGAATCAAAAGTTTTGGGAAATAATGTATGAGATCCTTTAGTATGAAGTTAGTAGTATCAACACTGCTACTGGTCAAAGGGATCTCATCAGCGTGTAGCATTCCCAGTTGCGGACAATCTAAGCCATTCATTATAAAGGTGGCTCAACCCCCGGGGAGTCCAGCCTCCAACTAAGTCGCATCAATGGCCTGCACGATATAGGGTACCTAGAAGACACCCCAGTATGGTGGTTTGTGTTAGGAGTGATCAATGCTTTGATGACTATTTCTATGGTTGTTGTGCCTAAGCAAGGGGCAGAAACCATAAGCTCTTCTTTAAGTCTTAACAAAGGTCAATTGCAGTGCCTTTACTCATAGAGCCTAATGGCTGAAAAAAGTCTGTGATTTTCATGTCAGGCTTATTTGACTCCATGGCATCTGCAAGAATTACCTTTCTTTGAGGGCAACCGTGAGGGGATTGAATCAAGTTCTTAATGATTCCTTTCTGTACTTTAGTGTAAACAGCGCCCAAAACCATCAGTGGCAAGGAGCTATCATTAGGGGAAAGAAGAGGCGTAGTACCTTGGACCTCCTCAATGCTCTCCACCACCTTCCCAGCAAGCGATATGTCATGGGAAATTGCCCGAGAGAGGTCAGCTCTTGGTTAGCGCCTTCCCACTGCAACGCATTTGTTGTGCCAGCATCGGTTATGAATTGGGAAAGAGCACAAGCCGCTTTATCCATCCGGTGCAGCCAAATGGAACTTCAATATAATTAATAAGAAATCCATGCAGTTTAGACTTACTGCAATGAGCACGTCACGACTGCAGAACCAATGTGTCAGATGGAGAATCCACTGGCGCCCTACACCATGACACTATGACACACTCCACTACGCGCCGCACTACCAGATGGATATGTAGGAAGTGGAGATCATTGAAATACTTCCGTTCGCAGATCTCTGGTATCACTGGTAGTCTCCTGTTTGCCTGCTCACCAAGACACTCTGACACACTACTGTTTACACATGTGGAGAAGGATTAGAGACTTCTATTTGCAGATCCAAGGTATAAGCTGTTCACAGATCTGCGGTATACGTCACTGGTAGTCCTCTGCTCGCCTGCTCACAAAGACACTCTGACACACTCCACTAGGCTCTGCTTTACCAGATGGATATTGTAAGCGATTTCAAGTCACAAGTCAACGCCTAGCATGTAGTGCACAACTGAAATCCTTATTTATTTTTCTCTAAAGTTCTTTATTCTGGACGATATACCACAGCACCGTACTTAGCACCAAGGTCACTTTGCGGCATGGGTTTTAACGCCTGCAAAAAGCAGGCGTTAAAACCCGGGACCTCTTAATCAGGCGTTAAGGGTTAACGAGGGCCAATATGTCTTAAGAGGTACAGAAAAATCACCAATGGGGTGAGGTAACACTGAATAATCTCTTTAATACACAAGGAGTATGGAGTGAGCAAAACAATTCAGCACAGAAATACTTTTGTATGGGCTCAGATCAGATAGCACTGTGGTTAGAGATCGCATTGATCTCTCTTCTCTTGCTGCACGAGATCCAGATCTTCCTTTAATTTTGTCAGGCACTGTCTGGTTTCTCTCTCTGATTCTTGGCTCTTTTGTAGCCTTTGCTCTGCAGAGTCCAGATCAGTTTGGGTATTCTCTAGGTATTGTATTTGCCTCTTTGCCAGATCTAGGCTTTTGGCATATTTTTCCTGTATTGCTCCAATGTGGAGGTACAGGTAAGCTGCTATTTTGGCAATTTTGCATTGCTCTTCTTTTACTTTTGGGGCCATGTACAATTCACTAAGTGCCTGGTGTAATGGACCCTGGTCCTGCCATAATTCTAATTCTGTTGCAGTGACTTTTTGTTTGAATTCCCGCAGCCAGACTTTCTCATCCTGCTCATTCACCCCTGACAAACGATGTGTGCAGTAGTTGTTCCCTTGCAATATTGATTTCCAATAGGGTCACCATTCCGGAAATATTAATTTCCTTCTGACTTATCTCAGGGTTACATTACATTTGCAAAACAGGCCCAACTCTTTTGAGTATTTCTATTGAAGGTTGTTTTTACAGTGTAGCACAGTATGGAAGCCCAACAAGGTGTATGTTCCCCGTCAGTTAGCACGCTGTGTTAGACTGTCACAATTGGTATGTCTAATTCAGGATCTCGCAACGAGCTCCCAAGCTGTAAGTGATTTCAATCTGGCACACACCCAAGTCAACGCCTAGCATGTAGTGCACAACTGAAATCCTTATTTATTTTTGTCTAAAAGTTCTTTATTCTGAACGATATACCACTCATATCACACCCTTCCCCTGAAACCCCCCCAGTCTCACTGAACCAGGAATCAGGCTGGTTTGCAAAGGTAAATATTTATTTATGTATTTAAAATGTAATCACAATATGTCTTAAGAGGTACACAACAATCACCAATGGGGTGAAGTAACACTGAATAATCTCTTTAAGTAAGTAGTGAGCAAAACAATTCAGCACAGAAATACTTTTGTGTGGGTTCAGGTCAGATAGCACTGTGGTTAGAGACCGCATTGATGTGGAATGCAGTTTTAGGTGCGATGGATAGATATGGATGTTAGCTACAAGCAGGAGTTGAACTTTTGTTTCTATCACAAAAACGGAGGGAGTTACAGACGTTTTAGTAGAGGTTCTTTTTCCGAGATAGGCGCAAGAAGGGAAATCAGGAATGCACTTTTAAAAATGACAAATGGGTTGCTTACACTAGAGGGTGACTATGAACAAAATGAATGCCACACATGAACACAGTCACTTGATCAGGGTGACTGCCTGCTAAGGAAACTCGCCATCTTCAGATGAGAAAGGATCAGGGCAGAGATAGTTTTAACAATACTAGTTATGGAGGAAGATAGGATGGGTTGGAGAGAGGTTTCAGACAATGCAAAGATACTCCTAACAATACAGGTTTTGAATACAAGATAGGATGGGTCTAAGATAGGGATAAGACTATGCAAAGTAAATATGCTAGTGACACAATTCTTCCTATATATACTTACTGGATACATTTTTAAATGGAACCGTCAGTTCTGGTCAGGGATTTGGATCTGGTTTAGGAAAGATGGCTGGGCACATCGGACTGGGCAGGAGCTGCAAGGCGCTCTGGTCACAGCACAGCACGGGACTGGACAGGGTCAGCAAGGCGCTCTGGTCAACTGCACGGCACAGGACTGGATCGGATCTGCCCTTCTTGGTTCTGAGGATATTTATTTTCAGCAGGCAAGCTGTAACAGCACAGCCCGGCTGTATTATGTTGCTTCCCCTTAGGCTTGTGGGGTTCTGATCTAGAATTTGAGGCCTCGCTGGGAATGGTTCAGCTATGCAATAGGCCTTTTTGCTTTGCCAAGTTTCTGGAGTCTGGAGCAAGGAAGATGTAGAGGTCAGCAGCAGGGTGCTCCGCCAGCATCAGGATAGTGAGGGAATCTGTCTGTCCTTATGAGTGGTGAGCTGTCTCTATTTATGCTATGAAATGACAGCGTAAAGGGGGGGTGTGGGCTGGTTTAGCCTAAGCTTGCCCCTTTGAACAGTGATTGGGTTAGAGTCTACTCTCTGCCTTGATAGGAGGAGAGAAATAGAGTGTCATCTTTATGGTGCAATTTTATGAGGCTGAGAATCCACCCCTATTCCCTGGAACACAAAGTCTACTTTTGGCACAATACATATTTACACATGTGCAACCTCTGTAAAAATCACATATACAGATTACATATTTTATATAGCAGCTATTCCTCAAAACCCCATAGCTGTGGGATCTTGTCTCCGCTTTTCACAGAATTTTGCCCTTTTCACTATGAACACAATGTCCAATTTTTAAGCAAATTTCTACAAGTGTGCGTGTTTAACATGGGAATAAGTGTATAAAGTTTCACAATTCTAGCGGAAATACATTTTGCATAAAATCACATTTGTTTCCATGGCGCCTCTTCACCCGTGCAGCCAGAAATTACATTAACAACTCTGTTTTTTTATATTTTTCACAATTTTGACTGGTAAGTTATCAGTCTTTTTTTAAATATGTTCTTTGTCCATGTTAAGCAACAAATGGTTGTTTGGCTCCACCCCTTGGTCTCTCCCTGGAAGCCCAGGACCCATCCCCCAAGTTTGTTCCTTGCAGAGGCCATTTATGACTGTCTTCACACATCAAATGTCCTGCTCTGCAGCTTGTCATTGTTCCTTTTGCCTCTGCAGACCAGGTTCTTTCCTACCCTGTAATTAACACTTCTCTGTGATTTCCTGCTGGGGGGAAAGACCTTCCTTCTGTGAGAAAAACCTGTTATTCAAGTTCTGCAGCTTCGGCCAGTTTAAATTAATTGTTAAATTATGTGGCCTTTTTTCTTAGCACAAAACAAACCTGTTGTATCAAATAACAGCTAGGATTCTCATTCAAGATTTTAAACCATGGGATCAAAACAATTACAATATGGGTTACTATCAGTACAGGCCTATTAGATTGCAAGCATTTGATTTTCAGTTTATACAAGTTAAAGTTTAATCAGGCAGGCCCCTGACAGCTGTCATCACAGCAGCACTCTGCTGAACAGAGATTTTTGACAGATCTGCAGGCAGGCCACTTTTTCTGTGGAAATTACTCTATGCTTTCAGCCTTTCAGGACCTTGCAAATTCAAAATGATCATAACTAATTGAATTGTAGCACCCAGTAAGAATTTGGAATATTTAAAAGGTGTTCTGTACCGGCATTCTGAAGTTTCAGCAACAAAGAAAAAGAGATTTAAAGCAATCTTGGAGTTTCATTTAGCAAAGCACTGCTTTTTCCTTCTGCACTCCACTTTCAATTGTTGTGGAACCCAGTGGCACATTTCAGTAGTGAGAGCTCTATTCCACCACCGACAACATGCGTGGCAGAATGGGCAGCCATCTTTTTGTGCATGGAAAAGTGTGATTTTTAGGAGTTTTGGTGTGCACAATACATCCCTCAATATGTAGGCGGGCGCCGGTGTTCAGAGAAGTGGAGATGGATGAAAGACTTCCTTTTGCCGATCTGCGGTATAAGTCACTGGTAGACTCCTGCTCGCCTGCTCACCAAGACACTATGACACACTCCACTATGCTCAGTTTTACCAGATGGATATGTAGGCGGGAGCTAGTGTTCAGAGAAGTGGAAATTGGATGAAAGACTTCCTTTTGCAGATCTGCAGTACAAGTCGCTGGTAGACTCCTGCTCGCCTGCTCACCAAGACATTCTGACACACTTCATATCCCTTGTATTTTGTTCATGGTGAACAGAGCCACGAAAGTGAGGTTCTTATGTATTTACTGCAGGAGATATTTTCCACGCTTACAGGATGCTCAGAGATGGGCATTTGAAATGTACTGCCATCCGTTTAAAAGGTGAGCTTTATATCAGTTTTATTCAAAGCTCTGACAGAAACTGAATCACAATATTGTGTTATTAAAAGGGAACTGTTGTTTTGCCGATTGTTTTGGAAAATGTGTTGGGGAAAACATATAATTGTTTTAGAACCAAAAAGTTGGCTAAAGGATTTGCTGTATAATCAATGGCTAGAGTCGCTTTGATGATTGCTAGACTGGGCTTTGGAGACTAAAATTGTATGATTGTGAGATAAAACTTAATGCAGATTTCTTAACCAGCATTTTTACATTGCTTAATAGGTAGAATGGATGAAATAGTGTGTGTTATTGCTTGCCTATTTGAAATAGATGTCAATGTTTTGTGTATGTAGAAGGTGTTCTGACTCCTAGTTCCAACGAGGCAATATTTGTAATTGTTAGGGCCGAATTCTATTTTTGGGAGCTATGCGGTTTAATTTTATGGGACAATCACTCGTTTTGCATTTCCATAATTTATTTTGTGGTGACCCATTGCCGCTATAAAGCTGGTCTTGGGTCACTCGTAAGGTTTAGGAGCATCCCCTTCATGTCCTAAGGTGATTTCAACCTACATTGGTTTTAGGGTGTAGGCTGGTTGCAGCTAATTTGTTTTGGATTCAACAGGGTGCAAGGTAATATACCACATGTGTAGTCCGATATAACTTTAGGGTAGCAATTGGTGTACTAATGGACATTTCTAAGCCCCAACATTGGTCTTTTTGCTTCATTGGCATACGTTGTTCAGGACAAACGTGAGGCAGGTCTAAAATGACCATTATTCTCATGTAGACTCTTTGTGATCTCAGTGTTGAAAGCTCCATATTACTTTGATATAGTCTAAAAAAGGTCCTGGCTCTGGGCAGGTCACTGCATTTATTTTGGTGTTGTGGCTTTTAGTTCGGTGGTTTTTGGTACCAAAATGATTGGCTGGATGAAAAAACCTTTGTTTTAAATCCCTTAACGCGATTGGTTAGCTGTCAGATGCTAGCCCTGTGAGAGAAGATTATTATCGGATAACCCATGTTCCCAAACGTACAACTAAAAATAAAAGTCTGCTGAATTACCAAACAGAAACAGGATTGTTGCCAAAAAAGGAATACAGATTTTTTTTTGTGTGTTTTTGATTCCGCAGATTTTAAGGCCAAGAAAGAAATGTATTTGTATGTGATGCAACAGATGTGGGTTTTGCTAAGTTTAAAAAGTAATTAGCTTGGCTGAAGTTACCAGGACTTGAAAAGCAGGTTTTTCTCCCAGAAGAAAGGCCTTCTCTCAGCAGGAACTCACGGGGAGGTGTTAATTGTGGGGTTTGAACAGAATCTGATCCAAAGGGCAAAGGAACAATGACCATCCTCTGACCCAGGACATTGAAGGTGTGAAAGGCCGTAAAACTGCTGCAGCACAGGAAACTCCTGGCTGACAGAAGCAGATTTCAAAGGAGGGGGCCGCCACATGCTTCAAAGAGTGACAAAGACTGACCATTTGGTGTTAACAGGATATGTAATGGACATTTTTAGAAGGTACATAACTATTTATCAAAAGGGGTGCAAAATATGAAAATGGCAGATTAATTAACCTAATTTTTAGCACAACCTTTGAAAACTTAGTACAACCGTGTAGCTTAATCTGAACAGGAATGGCAATAAATGTGGGTTTATGGGATCTGTATTTCCGCTAGAATTGTGAAACTTTATACACTCATTCCCATGTTAAACACAGACATTTGTGGAAACTTGCATACAAATTGAAAAGTGTGTTCATAGAGAAAAGGGCAAAATTCCCTAGAAAGGGGAGATATGAGCCCACAGCTACGGAGTTTTGAGGAATAGCTGCTATGAAAAATATGCAATCTGTATATGTGATTTTATAGAGGTTGCACATGTGTAAATATGTATTTTGACAAAATTAGACTTTGTGTTCCAGTGGCTAGGGGTGGATACACAGCATCATAAAATTATACCATAAAGATGACACTCTGTTTCTCTCCTCCTATCAAGGCAGAGAGTAGACTCTGACCCAATCACCTTTCAGAGGGGCAAGCTTAGCTAAGTCGGCCCAAACACCCCTTTGTGATGTCATTTTTAGGCATAAATAGAGACAGCTGACAGCACACAAGGACTGACTGATCTAGCCACCTTCCTGATTCCGGCGAAGCACTCTGATCCAGCTTTCTATATCCAGCTTTAAATATTCTTCCAGATCCAGATGCAGCTCTCTTGCCAGCAATAGAGATTATTGATTTCCAGCAAGGCCCCAATCCTCAAATGTATTCTCCCCACTCAGTAAAGCACTGTGTGGTGTGAGAAGGCCATTTTGAACCAGTATCCAGAAATTCTCTGGCTTGCCACCACTAGGCTTGCCTGAGGAACTCGCCATCCAGCTGATCCAAATACCCACTGACTAGGAGAGCAGATCCTGTGCCATTGTCATGATCTCTGCTTCCAAAAGGTCAGGGTTTTCCCAACTCCCTTGGAAGCAGATCCATAACCCAGGATCCGAGTGCCAACCAGTCCCAATTGGGACCTTTTGGACCCAGTCCTGGCGCCAGTGGCACCAGGCTCATAAATATGCCCAGTCCCAGCGCTGGAAGCGCCGGGCTCATAATGCTTGGGTGGACTTACCTGCAGCAGACCATGCTGCTTATTTGCCTGCCAGTTGAGCCTCTGATCCTCTTCTGTTTGGAACTACTTTTCCTGTTGGGTGGGGCAGGAGCCACTCCCTAGATTCAGAACACTGGAACTCTTCTGGAAAGCAGGAACTCTTTTCTTACCTAGGCGTGGCTGTGGAAGGAGACACCTAAGCACTACAGGAGGCTATTTAAACCACACCCGATGGATGAATCTTGCTTTGCGTTATTCTGCATCCTCTGCAGCAGAACGCTCATCGTGTCTTCTGCATCTGATCCTGGGCCTAAGGAAAAAGGCTTACCATCCTGAATCCAGTCTTCAGCAACACCTATAAAGACAAGAAAGAACAGGTTAGCATTACGGTCTTCAGTGACAGCTCTTCACTTACCTGGTCCATCGGCTGTCACCAACGCCTCGCGCTGCATTCCGGCATCTGAAAGACAAAGGCTTACCTACTCTTGATGCGCTCCGGAGGTCTTCACACTGCATTCCGGCATCTGAAAGACAAAAGCTTACCAACTCTTCGCACGCTCCGGAGGCCTTCGGCGCTGCATCCCGCATCTGAAAGACAAAACAAGGTGCGTTTAAAGACATTGGGGAACTTTAATACTCACGTGCCATTACTCCTTTCCACATCTAACCCAGTGGGTATTCCGGCACCCTGCAGCCGCTCCGAACTTGTACCTGCAAAATAAAAAGTCAGCTAGAGGGCATCGTGAAGCAGGCAACAAGCGCTTACTTACGTGCTTCCAGGCGCTTCTATTCATCACACGGGCTCCATCTTCAACTCACTTCAGCCCGTCAACCGCCATCGCCGGAACCCTGCAAAACAAGAAACATCATTACTAAAGACTTTAAAGACATTAGAATTACTCGAAACTTACCGTTCGTGCAGTAAACGACCGACAGCAGTCCTCTGAAGTCAAGAGGCCTGCTCCCCTTATCCAGTGAAGAAACTGGTTACAGCACCCTGCCCCGAGGCAGATGGAGAGCACGGCGTTCACTTACCTAAGGTGAGAGCGTTAACCTTTGGGGTTCTACAGGAGAAGAGAAAGGGAAGAAGAGAGAGACATTCAATAACCCAGTTCCTTAATCCCATATTTTCTATCTGCAGACATCTTACCCTTCAAGTCAGACATACAGTGCACAGAGGTCCAGCCCAAAGAGCCAGCCGTGTGTTACACATCACCTTTGCAGATACGGTATACGCCCAGTCAAGACCGGCGCCTCTACGGGAATCAGGTGAGCGTTACAGAACGCAAAGCCTACCACAAAACTCCCGTCCAGGCGCTATGGAAACCTCGGATACCGACCAGCTAGCCCAGTTACTTGGGGAACTAAGGGCAGAAGTGCATGCAGCCCGTCAGGAAACGAACGCTCTAAGAAGGGAACTGATTATTTCCAAGGAGCGAACAGATGATCTCGCTAGACAATTGCTACAGTCACAAGCCGGACAGACCCCGTTACCCGCATCTGGGGGAAATCTTCCTTCTACATCCTCTATGAATCCAGTGCAGATCAACCTACCTGGGAATGTACCTCTGGCTCCGCCCGAACGATTTTCTGGTGACCCAAAGAGGTTTGCAGTATTTATCAATCAGTGCCGGTTGCATTTCTTATGCCGGCCAGCAGCCTTTCCAACTGATCAAGCTAAAGTAGCTTTCGTGCTTTCGTACCTTAGTGGCAATGCGGCAGACTGGTCGATCCCTCTAGTAAATCAAGATGATCCGGTCCTCCATGATTTTCAAGCTTTTCAGCTCAGTATGGAAAAACTGTTCGCAAGACATTCACAGGGGCAGGCCTTGGACAATGAGCTTCTTTCGTTGCGACAAGGTAATCAAGACCTTTTGGCTTATATTGCGTCTTTCAACAGACTGATAGTGGAAACTCAATGGCCTGAGGACAGGATTACGCTGTTTTATAGAGGTCTACGTGGAGAGCTCAAAGATGTGTTAGCCCAAGTAGTGAATCCCCCACAAGATTGACTATATAGACTTAGTCGTTCAAATAGATCACAGACTGCAGAACAGGAAGGCCGATCGTTCCAAGTTTGATGCTCGAGTATTTTCCAAACCGCCAACTCCTTCCAAAGGAGTAGACCCCGGGGAACCCATGCAAATAGGGGGTCTGAAAGGTCCTCTAACACAAAAGGAGCGGGAAAGGAGAAAACAGTTGCAATTATGCCTCTATTGCGGAAACTCAGGGCACTTTCTTCGAGACTGTCCGGTGAAACCTGCCAAGAAGGCAGTAGGAGCTGCAGTTACCAAAGTTACAAACTCTGAGCAGGGAAACGACCTCGCCCAACAAGAATAGAGGTCCTCTTGCCGAGCGTGAAAACTAGTTCCGTGACCTCGCATTTCGTGATACCTATGGTCCTCATTAGCCCTGATAATCCGGATCGATTACATGCAATTGAAGCTTACGTCGACGTCGACAGCGGTGCCATCGGCAATTATGTGGATCATGAAATGGTTTTGAGGATGAATCTAACTCTTTGTCCCAAGGCTGTAAAGGACGTCATTACTACGGTGGATGGTACGGAGATAGCCTCCGGGCCAGTAACGCATACCACTCAAGAGGTGACGCTAGTAAGTCAAGATGGACACCATGAGAAGATCGTGTTCGATGTGATCAAGGCCCCTCAGTTTCAGATTATTCTAGGAATACCTTGGTTAGAGAAACACAATCCTCTGATCGATTGACGAGCAAGAACGGTCCAGTTTCCAGAATGTGTCTCTACTTGTCACCCTCCACCTGGTGTTGGACTGGCAGCAATTTCTTCAGAGACTCCCCAGTTACCTCCCGAATACCTAGAATACCAAGATGTTTTCCGGAAGGATCAGGCTAACTCTCTACCTCCTCATAGGTCTTATGAGTGCCAGATAGACCTGATACCTGGATCTACTCCTCCTTGTAGTAGAATTTATGCCCTCACCGAGCCTGAGAACCTTCACCTTCGACAATACCTGGATCAATACCTGGCAAATGGGTTTATTCGTCCTTCCAAGTCCCCTGCTTCTTCAGCTTTGTTCTTCGTTCCAAAAAAGGAAGGAGACCTTAGAACTTGTATAGATTATCGCTCCCTGAACCAGATCACCGTTAAGAATAGATATCTGTTACCTTTGATCCCTGAACTCCTGGACCAAGTCAGAAAAGCATGCATATATACAAAGCTGGATCTTAGAGGAGCTTACCACTTGGTACGAGTAAAAGAGGGCGATGAATGGAAGACGGCCTTCCGCACCAAGTATGGACTATTTGAATATCAGGTCATGCCCTTCGGACTTTGCAATGCCCCGGCCGCCTTTCAATATTTTATGAACGATGTCCTCAGAGAGCCCATAGATGTGTGTGTTGTTGTTTACATTGACGACATCCTCGTTTATTCTTCATCGGAATCTGAACATCGGAAACACGTGAAAATGGTCCTCGAAAGATTGCGTCAACACAAACTTTTCGCTAAGTTGGAAAAATGTGTTTTCAATGTAACTGAAGTTGAATTCTTGGGATTCATATTATCACCTGGCGGAGTGCGTATGGATTCAAAGAAGGTCGATGCAGTTCTCAAATGGCCATCACCATCCTCCGTAAAAGGTGTGCAAGCATGTTAGGCTTCGCTAACTTTTACCGTAGGTTTATCCCCGAATTCTTTAGAATAGTCCAGCCCATCACTGCCTTGTTAAAGAAAAACAAACGTTTTGAATGGTCTACCGAGGCGGAACAAGCTTTCCAGGATTTGAAGACTAAATTTATCTCTGCACCAATCTTAAAACACCCTCGCCCCGAACTCCCCTACATCGTGGAAACTGATGCTTCAAGCCTTGCCATGGGGGCAGTTCTATCACAAAAGGACCCGGTAACCAATCAGTTGCATCCCGTGGCATTTTGGTCCCGCAAATTCTCGCCTCCTGAAATCAATTACACGATTACTGACAAGGAACTTCTGGCTATCACGTCTGCCTTTAAGGCTTGGCGGCATTATCTGCTGGGGGCCCGACACACCGTTACTGTGATTACGGATCACCGAAACCTGCAATATTTGAAAACCGCAAAAGCCCAATCCTCTAGACAACTCCGTTGGGCATTATTCTTTGCCGAGTTTGACTTCATAATTACCTATCAACCTGGTACAAAGAACGGTAAAGCTGATGCCCTTTCTCGGATGGGAGTGGAAGAACACTTGATCAACCCTAAACCTGTACCAATCATTCCCGAACAAAGAATTCTGGGTGTAATCGCCACAGAATCCATAGAGGAAGTTAAGGATAAGGCCAGGCAACTCCAGCAGACATACAGAATTGGCATCTGCAGGGAAAGGACTTTGCAGTAAAGGACAACTTATTGTATTTCCAAGAACGATTATACCTACCCAGCACAGATTTACAGAAAAAAGTAATCTCTTGTTATCACGATTCTTTAATGGAAGGACATCCCCGTATGGCCAAGACCTCAGAAAAGATCAAGCGCTACTTCTGGTGGCCGTCTTGGAAAAAAGATATCAGAGACTTTATAATGTCCTGTGGAGTATGCGCCCAAAACAAGAGTCAAAAGGAAAGACCAGCAGGCCTCTTACGCCCTATTGACATCCCACCTCGCCCTTGGCATACGCTTTCTATGGACTTCATCACCGATCTACCTCCATGCTCTGGATACAATACGATTCTAGTAATCGTGGACTTATTCTCCAAGATGGCGCATTTCATTCCGCTCAAAGGCTTGCCAACAGCAGCAACTCTGGCCCGAGAATTTCTCGAAAACATCGTCCGACTGCACGGTTTTCCTTCGGTTCTAATTTCGGATCAAGGTAGTCAATTTATTTCTCATTTTTGGCAAAGTTGCTGTCGGTCGGCTCAAATTGATGTGAGACTATCGACCAGTCACCACCCTCAGACCGACGGACAAACCGAGAGGACCAATCAAACTCTGGAACAGTATTTACGCTGCATGCTGCAACAAACTGAAAAAACTTGGAAAGACATCCTTTGGATAGCCGAATATGCCTACAATAACTCTGTCCATTCGGGAACTGGGAAAACCCCGTTTTTTCTTTTGTACGGCAGTCACCCTCGAACCTCGGAGTTGGATCCCCTCCAAGATCTTGAAACACCAGCAGTAGACTACCTGCATTCTACAATCACCCAAGCCTTTAAGGAAGCTGTTTCTCACCTTCAAAGGGCTAAAGAACAATACAAGAAAGGAGCAGATCAACATCGGAAGGAAGCCCCTCAATATCAAATAGGGGATCAAGTCTGGTTATCCACCAAATATCTACCTCTAAAAGGGCCACGCACATTCAACCCAAGATACCTTGGTCCCTATTCCATCACTACCATTGTAAACCCAGTAGCGGTCAAGTTGGACTTGCCCCCGCACATGAAGATACATCCGGTCTTCCACGTCTCTCTATTAAAACTCGTGCAACCTCAAACCCGACTAACTAAATCTCCAAAACCTATCCTAGTTGATGGAGAACTCGAGTTTGAAGTCAAAAGCATTCTGGACTCCAAGATCTCCAAATCTAAACTATTTTACCTAATTGACTGGAAAGGCTACGGCCCCCAAGAGAGATCCTGGGAACCTGCTGAATATGTCCACGCTCCTCGCCTAATCAAAAGATTTCACCGAACATTTCCTGACAAGCCAAAACCCCCGGAGAAGCCCGGTTTGGGAGGGGCCTTGAGGGGGGGTACTGTCATGATCTCTGCTTCCAAAAGGTCAGGGTTTTCCCAACTCCCTTGGAAGCAGATCCATAACCCAGGTTCCGAGTGTCAACCAGTCCCAATTGGGACCTTTTGGACCCAGTCCTGGCGCCAGTGGCACCAGGCTCATAAATATGCCCAGTCCCAGCGCTGGAAGCACCAGGCTCATAATGCTTGGGTGGACTTACCTGCAGCAGACCATGCTGCTTACTTGCCTGCCAGTTGAACCTCTGATCCTCTTCTGTTTGGAACTACTTTTCCTTTTGGGTGGAGCAGGAGCCACTCCCTAGATTCAGAACACTGGAATTCTTCTGGAAAGCAGGAACTCTTTTCTTACCTAGGCGTGGCTGTGGAAGGAGACACCTAAGCACTACAGGAGGCTATTTAAACCACACCCGATGGATGAATCTTGCTTTGCGTTATTCTGCATCCTCTGCAGCAGAACGCTCATCGTGTCTTCTGCATCTGATCCTGGGCCTAAGGAAAAAGGCTTACCATCCTTAATCCAGTCTTCAGCAACACCTATAAAGACAAGAAAGAACAGGTTAGCATTACGGTCTTCAGTGACAGCTCTTCACTTACCTGGTCCATCGGCTGTCACCAACGCCTCGCGCTGCATTCCGGCATCTGAAAGACAAAGGCTTACCTACTCTTCGTGCGCTCCGGAGGTCTTCACACTGCATTCCGGCATCTGAAAGACAAAAGCTTACCAACTCTTCGCACGCTCCGGAGGCCTTCGGCGCTGCATCCCGCATCTGAAAGACAAAACAAGGTGCGTTTAAAGACATTGGGGAACTTTAATACTCACGTGCCATTACTCCTTTTCACATCTAACCCAGTGGGTATTCCGGCACCCTGCAGCCGCTCCGAACGTGTACCTGCAAAATAAAAAGACAGTTAGAGCGCATCGTGAAGCAGGCAACAAGCGCTTACTTACGTGCTTCCAGGCGCTTCTATTCATCACACGGGCTCCATCTTCAACTCACTTCAGCCCGTCATCCGCCATCGCCGGAACCCTGCAAAACAAGAAACATCATTACTAAAGACTTTAAAGACATTAGAATTACTCAAAACTTACCGTTCGTGCAGTAAACGACGGACAGCAGTCCTCTGAAGTCAAGAGGCCTGCTCCCCTTATCCAGTGAAGAAACTGGTTACAGCACCCTGCCCCAAGGCAGATGGAGAGCACGGCGTTCACTAACCTAAGGTGAGAGCGTTAACCTTTGGGGTTCTACAGGAGAAGAGAAAGGGAAGAAGAGAGAGACATTCAATAACCCAGTTCCTTAATCCCATATTTTCTATCTGCAGACATCTTACCCTTCAAGTCAGACATACAGTGCACAGAGGTCCAGCCCAAAGAGCCAGCCGTGTGTTACACATCACCTTTGCAGATACGGTATACGCCCAGTCAAGACCGGCGCCTCTACGGGAATCAGGTGAGCGTTACAGCCATTCCGGCGACCGGCCTAGAGGATCCAGTCCCATGCCTGATGCACTGTTTTTCTTAGACCAGACCAGTCCTGACCAGAGCTGATGGTCCCATTGAAAAACGTATCCAGTGAGTATAAATAGGAAGAACTGTTTCCCATAGCATATGTACTTTGCATAGTCTTATCTCTATCAGACCCTTCCTATCTTTCCTTCAGAACCTGTATTGTTAGAACTATCTTTGCGCTGACAATTTTCTCATCTGAAGAAGTCGGATTTCCTTATCAGGTGGTCACCCTGATCCAATGAATGTAATCCCTGTGTGGTATTCGCTTCTTCATAGTCATCCCCTAGTATAAGCAAACTCATTTTTCATTTTTAAATGTGCATTTCTGTTTTTCTATTTTACAAAAATGACCTTGACTAAAACCTCCATAACGCCCTCAGTTTTTGTGATAGAAACGAAATTTCAACTTCCTACTTGTACCCAACACCCAGAGCTATCCATTCTCTCGTTATCACGAATATGGCGCATCGAAAAGTTTGCCGCGATTTTAAAATCCTGAGAAATTTTACACATGTAAAATAGCTTTTAACTGCTTCCGACTAGGGCCTTAAGATTTCAATTGTTTTCCGTTGACCAAATCATTGCCTGTGCTTGTGTGCACCTATTCAAAGCGGCTCTCATAAGAATTTATAACAATTTCAGCAATTCTGACCATATTTGGTGTTTTTGCCCAGTCCATTCAATTCCGTTTTTCTCTTGTGTTTGCTGGGGGAAAGTGGGACTGATATTCTGTTTGCTTTGTGCTATTCATGAATACCTGCTCTCTCCTCCTATCTCTTTGCATTGCCTATTGGGGGGTTGAGGTGTGTTGCAGGGGGAACTGATAACCACAGTGCTATCTGATTTGAACCAACACAAACGTATTATTTTCTGTGCTGCATTAGTTTTGCTTATTACCTATTCCTAGTGTACTAAAGATATTATTCAGTGTTCTGTCACCCCATTGGTGATTGTTGTATATCTATTAAAACACATTCTGATTACATTTTAAATACATAAATAAATATTAACCTTTGCAAACCAGCCTGATTCCTGGTTCAGTGTGACCGGGGGGTTCCAGGAGAAGAGCGTGATATGAGTGGTATATCGTTCAGAATATTGAACGTTTAGCCTGAGATAAGTCAGAAGGAAATTAACATTTCGGACTGGCGACCCCGGTGGAAATCAATATCGCAAGGGAACAACTACTGCACAAATTGTCAGGGGTGAATGGGTAGAACAGGACAAACAGGTATGGCTGCAGGGAATAAAACAAGAAGCCACTGAAACCAACCTTAATATCTGGCAGGATAAGGGGCCATTACATCAAGCACTCAATGAGTTGTACATGACCCCTAAAATAAAAGAGGAGCAATGAAAAATTGCAAAAATAGCGGCCTACCTGTACCTCCACATAGGAGTTATACAGGAAAAGTATGCTGACCATGTAGACTTCACAAAGAGCCAAGTGGAAAGCAATGCAGAAAATTCAGACTAATCTGGACTCTGCAGAGCAAGGCTCCAGAGTAGCCAAGAAGCTGAAACAGAGGCTAGGCAGTATGCCACCATACTGCAAGAAGAACTGACACTCTTACTGAAAAAGAATGCAGATCAAGATGCCCAGGTACTGAAACTGCAAAAAGAGTGTCAAGAAAGGTTGGACTCTTTAAAACAGAGCCAACAAAAGCTGACACAAAGTCACATTACAGAACCACCTAGAATCCTTGAAAGAGGAAAATAATAAATTATTAAGGATCTAGAATCCCAAGCAGAGTTTGATGAGGAGCGCCAAAAGCTGGTGTGTTCAAAAAACAAAGGGACGACTTGGCTGCACAGAGGGGCACTCTAACTCAGGAAATGAACGCCTTAGGCCACGAAGTCAGTCACTTAAAAACAAAGTTAGAAGAAAATCACCTGGCCCTACTGGAACTTGGTGAAATCAAAATGGATTATGAAAAGCTGTTAGAGCACACCAGGTGGGTGGAGGAGGCTCTGTCAAAGAATAATCAGGCCAGTAAGGACCAAACTCAGGAGGTGAGTCTCAAGTAGCAAAAAGTGTCCCAATACTCCCAATTCAGACAGGAAGCATAGAGGGATAATGAGGCTCTCTGTGAAAAGAATGACTAGCTCCATAGACAAATAGCCATGCAAGAACAACTCATAGAGACCAGTAAGGCATTAATAGAGGAAAAAGGTCAGATCTTGGAATGTCATCAGGAAATAGGGGCTGAAAGTAGATGAGGTAAGATGGGAGAGAGAATCCCCTGAGCTTAACCTCAGGAACCCTGGCATCAGGGACTTTAATCCCTTCAATTCCATGGACTCTGCCATCCCCATGTCCACTGGCTCATATGAACCAAGGCCACGCAGATGGTAGACTTCAACACAATGGGATGTATGGGATTGACGGATCAGTGCCTCCCAGAAATGGATGGGCAGGCATCTATGTACAGATTCCCAAATGCTAGGGCCATCTTCTCTGATCAGGGAGACTCCAGTGAGGGGAGAATCAGAGAACTGGATCCTCAGAAATATCACCTACCTAGAGATCAGTCAGTACAATTTGTTGGGGAATTCCATGAGACTAGGCCCACTAAAAGCATACTAAAAACCTCTTCCCAGCTAGGACAGTGGGGGGGGGGGGTACACAGACAATACTGGGAGTAGGGGAGAGTCAGAAGACTCTGCTGAGCGCCACAGGTCCCAAGAGACTAGGCCCCCACATTCTGCCAGCCATTCCCAAGCTCGCAGAATCTGGGAGAGCCTAGAAGATCATACAGCCACCTCTGGTAGCAGTGCCTCTGACTCAGAGGATGAGTGGACGAGGGTGACCAGAACTAAAAAGGCCAACAAAGTTAAGAGAGCTTTACTCAAAGATCCCCTGAAGCAAATAAAGGTTATTATGAGCGTCATCACGCCCTGCTACAAAAATGCCAAATATTCAGTTTGGGAGCACCTTGAATTGTTTGAGCAAATGATGGAGACTTTTCACCTGAAGTACAGCCAAAGCTGTATTCAGTATGTAAAGTGGACATTTTCACCTGAGTGCTCAAACTTCTTTGCGGGCTGGAGGATCAGAACCATTCAAGATGGTCCACCTATAGGGCAGCCATCCTAAAGCATTTTTCTATTCATAGAAACCCTCAAGAGGCCTGCAAGGCAGCCTACAACCTGCAATGTGGGGAAGCCCAGGCCCCACAAGAATTTGTCCAAGAATTGAAACGTGCCTTTGGGCAGACCACCAGGAGGATGCACACTGACAGTAGGGAATTTGTTAATACCTTCTTTCATGCCATCCCTAAGAACATTATGACCCAGCTAGTGAGGGACTTTCACAAGAAAAGATCACTAGACTGGGTCATTGAACAAGCAACTCGCATCTATTAAGTGCAGAAGCCACTAGAAATCAAAAATACTAACAAAAGCCCAAAACCAACCAACACCCCTGCTGCTGCTAAGGTGGCGGAGGTGAAGGTTGCCCCCATCTTAGATCTGGAGATGGGGGGGCTACAAACATTCCTGCACAGAATGCTACCAACCCCAGACCCAGAAGGCCCTCGGGCCAATCCAAAACAGGGAGTCAGGGAGCTAACCCCACAAATGGGACCCCTAACTCCCCTGACTACATCAGCCCCCGTTACAAGGGCAACAGACCCATCCTGGGCTATGTGTCGACTCCTCCAACCCAAGGGGGGGATCCAACCAGACAGCTGCCAACCCAGGGAAATTCCCTCCTCACGTTTCCCAAGAGAGCAGTAATCCCTCAAATGCCGGGCCAAATTTCTTTCCCCGGTACCCGCCAAACTTCAACCCCCAAAACAACCCATCCTTCTTTCCCCACTTTCCTGAGACTAGACAGCCCAATCCAGGAGAGGGGAGGCCAAGGTTGGAGGGGTACCAAAACTATCCCAACCAAAGGTATTATGGGAGAAGGGACCGTTACCCTTCCCGTGATCAACCAAGGGTAGATCAGAGGACCCCGTACCAGCCAGAGTGGGTGTCCCAACTGGAGCGCCAGGTCCAGAACATGGAACAGGATATGGGTCACATGCTGCGGGCTCAACATAACCCTCAGATGAGCATGGCGACTCAGAACTCCTCAAATCAAGGGTCTGGTGCTCCAGAACAATGATGGGGGATGAACCCTGACAACCCACTGGTTCCCAGGGAGGAGGCACAAAGGAAGTGGGGTGTAAAGCCTTAGAGGAGCTTCCTTCCCCACTTGTGGAAAGCCCCTGGAGACCCAGAAACCGGAACCAAAATCTCCTGCCCCCGAAAGTCTGCAACCTAAGGAACAGAGGGGGTGAGGGGCAGGAGAAATAAAGAGCCTAAAAAGGCCCATTTTGTGGAGGAGGTGTCAATCTTCCAGTTTGAAGGAAGGGGTCCTCAGAGGATTCTGGGAAAAGGATCTTCTCCGTCATTGATGGGGGAACTCCTCCCAAAGAGAAATGAGTCCCAAGAGATCCGGATCAAGACTGTGTAGATGGGGGACTGAGTTAAAACCACCCATCATCAAAACCCAGAATGACCAGCAAGAAAATCACCTTATGCAAAACAATTCTGGTGACTGTCTCCAAAAAGGAGGGGGCAGCCCAGAATCAGGACCAGGGGAGCCCAAAACTTCCCCCATATCCAATTGCCACCTTTTTCATACAGGTTCCGAAGATCCCAAACAAAATCCTGCCCAAATCAACCATCTGTCAGAACCCAAAGTAAAGATATTAACCCACCAATTGGCCAAAAATGTGCATTATCTTTGCCCGCTTGAAGAAAAGGAGGGAAGATGTTATGCCCCGGTCCAAATACAGGGGCAATGTACAATTTTGGCACTGGTGGACACTGGATCCCAAGCCACCATTCTGTCAAAAAGGGCCATTGATCAGCTGAATTCGGGAAAGGGGAGAAATACCAAATCCCTCTCACCCCTCTTCCTGGACAAATCCAGAACTTTGAAGGGAATAAAATTCCTGTCGAGGGGACTGCAGATTTATACATTAAAATTGGGCGACACAAGTTGAAGCACTCAGTCGTAGTTGTGACTCCAATGGGCACACCATGTTTACTAGGAAATGACATCCTGCGTAGATTGTCTCCCCTCATAGATTGTGTAAACAAGGTCCTCTGGACCCAGCGTAACCGACCAATAAAATTGAAACATAGTGCCAACCATGTTACTTTAAAAGGCACATGTCACATGGTTTAACAAAAACCTGACCAAATTGAATTCCACTTCCAGAATAACCAAATCCCAGACGTCACAGTAATTGCAGTAGGACAACAAGCTGGTGATTGGGAGTCCTCTCTATTTCTGAAAATCAACCTTCCTTCCAGTCTAAGGTGGCATTCCACACTGGAAGGAAACACTCTGAAATTCTATACAAATGCACAATCAGAAAATCCCACTCCTATAGTCCAAAATGAGAAATCAGCTCAAAGCTTGGCTGATATTCAGAAAATTGGAGAGCAGTTGTTCATCCCTATTCAGTTAAATGAAGGGAAGGACTCTGTTCTCGCCCGAGTGTGTGTGAACAACGGTAAGAGCTTCATCAGCGAGGCCATGTTCTGCAAACTCCCAAAAGATCCAGCCATTCCCACATTTAAATTGATAGACAAATGGGAAATGGACCTGGAAACACCCAATTCCAGACGTCTTCTGCCTAGCAGGTGTATGCTCAAAATGTCCATAGGTAACAAGAGTTTTGTCCATAATTGTTGGGTCGAGCGAGATGTCCCAGCTGCATTTTATTTAGGCAGTGACATTATCAACCGCTTTGCCATTAGTTTGGACCTAATAAACTTCAAAGCCTGGTCCCGATTAGCAGGTAATCCCATGGACTTTGATGACCCAGAGAAAGCATTTCGGTCAGCTCAGCTGCTGCCATATGCAGTTGAAATTCAGATTGAAGAGGAAGTCACCATTCCAGAATGGACCCGACAATTCTCCCTTGAAGTAAAAATTAAAAGAGGGCAGAAACTGAAAAATCCTGACGCCTATGTTCATCTTAATGCTCATTTCCAACAGCAAGGGTTGGGGGTAAACCCAACACCACTAGTCAACATGGAACACAACACCATTCCAATAGAGGTGGATAACAGCAACCTAAAGAGTTACACTCTGGGCGCAGGCACCATTATTGGAATGGCAGTTGATGACCAACATTTTTCCATAGATTTAGTTAACAAACTGTTAGGACCAATCCCCAAGGACTGTTTTGACAGTGACAGCAACAATGACACAACACCAGACATGATCTTCACCCGGCATGGGGGGAATTTCCTGGTGTACTCTTCCTGCCCTTATGGTAAGGAAGATGTGACCTGTGACTTCAGGAGGGATGAGGTGATCTTTCAAGTCCACAAGGACTGCCTTCCCCACCTGAAGCCATCAGTTAAAGTCTGTACTCTGACCAGGGACTTCTCCACCCAGCTGGAGGAGGCCGCTGAGATGGCCAAACCAGAAGTATTTCCAGGCTTCAGGCAGATGGTTGAAGAGAGGGTCCACCTAGCTGATGCCTGTGAGACTCTGGAGCACTCTGGAGCAGAAGCAAAAATTGAAACCGACATCCACACAACAACAATTCCCAGGGACCATGGCATGACTCCAGTGTTTGTGAAGCAAAATCGCTTGCCTCTCGCATCAATGGAGTCCCTTACTGAAATAATTAAGAACCTGGAGTCCCGTGGGATAATTTGTCCAGTCCACAGCACCTTCAATAATTTGGTGCTGGGGATTTTGTAACCAAACGGCCAGTGGAGACTCTGTGCTGACCTAAGGGAGCTCAACAAATGGGTCCATACTTCCCAATGGCCTCTTCTCTACATTGACCAAAGGCTGGCACAGATCCAAGGGTCACAGGTATTCACTGCAATTGACCTGACCAATGGGTACTGGACTGTACCTGTCAGTAGGGAGGACCAATACCTTTGGGGTTTGCAGTACACTTGGACCCGGACTCCCTTCAGATACATCAACTCCGGCAATTAATTTAACATCTTTTTGCATAAGGCCATGCCCGACTTGGGCGAGAGGGGTAATCTGGCCTATGTAGATGATGTTCTAGTCAAAAGCTCAACTGTGGAGGAACACATAGTGGAGATCCGTTATGTTCTGACACAGTTGAGGGCTGCCGGAGCAAAACTCTCTTTCCAAAAGGCACGATGGTGTAGGACCCGTGTCAATTTCTTGGGGCATGAGATAACTCCTGAAGTTCTCTGTCCCCAGGAAAAGAAAGTAGAAGCGCTCCAGAAAATAAAAGACCCCACAACTCTGCAGGAACTAAGGAGCCTCCTTGGACTAACTAATTACAGCAGACAGTTCATTGAGGACTACGCAGAGATCAAAAGAACCCTGATCCATCTGTTGAAGGGGGGGTCAAGTGGGAGTGGGGTCCAGAACAAGCGGAGGCAGTGAGACAACTCAAAAGAAGCCTCTCAGAAGCGCCTTGCCTAGCTTACCCTGTCAAAAACAAGGAGTTCTTCTTGGAGACAGGGCTCTCAAATACATGCTTGACTGCAGTATTATATCAAAAGCATGACAAGGTCAATAAAGTAATCGCCTATGCGAGTAAGACTTTATCCTCTATGGAGGAAAAATTCAACGATTGTGAGAAGGCACTCCTGCAACGGTGTGGGCATTGAAGAATTACCTCCCGTTTATCCAGGGGGAACACATCAAAGTGGAGACTCCACACCAGCCAAATACTTCCTGATTTCTGTCAATACAAGGCTTTCCTGTGGAGGTCAGATATGGCCAAAACAATATGAGTCCCAATGATTGTGCCAGAGAAAACTGTCTCGAGGACGAAAGTCTAAAAATCAAGGACAACATGGAGGAATACCTCAATTCCCCACACAAAGTCTTTGAAGAAGACAAGTGTGAGGGAATGCCCACTGTCTATGTGGATGGATGCTCCTGCCATGTTGACAACAACGGGAAAAAGAACTGGTGGCCGGCGTAGGGAATGCATGGGTGAATGAGACCCCAGAACCCTCCGCTGGGTACAAGATTGGTCCCCAAAGTAGTCAAGTGGCAGAGTTGATGGCTGTGCATCAAGCCATCCTCACTGCTGTCCAACATCAACTCCACCAACTGGTCATAATCACAGATTCGGATTATGTACGGAATGGGTTCGTGGAGCACCTGGTTAACTGGAAAACCAGAGGCATGTTATGTGCTAATAATAAACCCTTGAAACATGGGAAATTAATCCAAAATATTGATGATCTGTTCACCTCGAATGGGATGTTCATCTACTGGAAAAAGATCAAGGGTCATTCTAAAGTAGAGGGACCAGACAAAACTGGAAATGACTTAGCTGATCAGCTGGCCAAAACCGGGGCCCTCCAAGGGGATCTAATTGAGATCAAGTCCCTGTTGGGGGAAATTCAGGTCACTGCTATCACTAGATCCCAGACAAATGCTCACAATGAACTCTCAACTGCACAATGGAGTAAGGAGACCCTAGTTGCTGATTTGATTATGGCTCAAAAAGGGGATCCAATAATTGGTAAGTTTTATCAACACATTGAGGACCCTGAGAACATTCCCCTGATGGATACCGATTATATAGGGAAAGAGGACCTCAGAGTGTTGATGAAATGTCCAAAAATGTTCCGAATCCAAGACGGTTTTTTGGTAAGGATATCCCTAGCTGGCCCTGATCAGTGGGTGGTCACTACCTCATTCCGAAGCCTGATGTTAAGTCACGCCCATGATGCAGCCACAGCCGGTCATAGGGGGTTTCATACAACACTTGAAATCTTAAGAGAGGTTGCATACTGGCCACACATGGGGCAGACCTGGACCAATACTTGAAGGGGTGTCTCGTGTGTGCACAATTTCAGCCAACATCCCTCACACACCGTGCGCCTCTCCAAAAGAGGGGGATGACACTGCCTTGGTCAGATTTACAAGTCGACTATATCGGGCCCGTGATTCGCTCCTCTAGGGGAAACATGTACATTTTGACCGTGACATGCTTGTTTACTAAATGGGTGGAATGTCTCCCGGCCCCAAACTGCAAGGCAGAAACAGCAGCTGCCCTGATGATCAACCACATCTTTTCGCGTTTTGGACTACCCCGAAGGATCGAGTCAGACCGAGGTAGCCATTTCACCAGGGAAGTAATGACAAAGATATGGGAGATACTTGGGGTCAAAAGGAAGCTACACATTGCTTACCGACAAGCCTCTAGTGGTGCAGTGCGAGATATAATAAAACAATTGTGAGCATATTAAAAAAGTGTATGGCAGAGTTGGGATATTCGATTACCTCTTGTCCTAATGGCCATCAGATCTACCCCTTCATCTGCAACTAAAATGTCACCATTTCAGCTGATGACTGGACGCAAGATGGTGCTTCCCCAGCATCTGCTCTACAGAACTCAAGAGCAGACATTGATCAGTGCCTCCACAACTCATGAGTATGTTGAAAATCTAAGAAAACACCTTCAACATGCTTTTGCCTATGCTCAGCAAAATATAGAAAGATCTGCAGACAGCATGAAGACCCACTATGACTTAAAGACTACCAGAAAAGAATACAATGTAGGAGACTGGGTCTATTATACAATTTCCAAAGGAACCAGGCCAAACAGCGCACATTTTTGCCTAGCTGGAGGGGTCCTTTTGAAATTGTAGACAAAATCTCAACAGTCGCCTACAAAATCTGCATCCCCAAAGGCAGTTTGGCAGAGGGCGAAGATAAGTGGGTCCATATTAACCAACTGAAGTGTTGCCATCCCAGGTATACTTTGCGGAAAATAGAGGAGCCAACCGGAAACCCAGAGGGGAAAATCCAGAAACCTAGAAGAATCCACCGGTTAAAAAACCATTAGTAAACCTAGATGGGGAGTATTGTAAATTGTATTAAATGTATGCATCTGCCCCACTACACCCTCGGGGAGTAGTAGTGGGGAAATTTCCATAACCATACTATGTTCTGTTTTCTAGCATTGGAACTAAGAATTTTATTATCACCAAGGAGGACCACTCAGGGACTGAGAAGGAAAGACCCAGGGAGCCCTGAGTGCCGCTCTTACTCCCAACCAGAACCAGCAATACTCCTGACCAGAACCGGCGAGGAGAGCGTGTCGCTTCATCACTGATGGGAGAAGCAGCTGAATTTCTCCACATGGACAAAAGAAAAGAACATCCCAATCTCCTGAAGTGGGAGAATGGGAGAAAAGACTCCCCCCAATCTCCTCGCGACCCTGACCCAGAGGATCGCGGCCCAGACACCCGCCACGAGATGAATTTGTCTATCTACCAGACGACCAAATACCCTGGTTCAAGAACATACAGATGTGCCCACCAGCCTGCCCGCCAGCCTGCCCTACTCAAGCCGACACCTGTAGGCATGGATGAACTCGACTAAGCCCTCAACAACAAGCACCCACATCGTTAGAGATGCCATGATGACCCAGCCAACTGTCAAGAACACACGTGCCACCATTCACACTGGACACTCCCACACCAGCCCACACGAAGAATATACTCATTGCTATGACATAGTTGACGGATACACCCACTGACGTGCATCTTTATTATTTTCACATAGGTTTTTCCGAAATTCAGAAACGCAAGACGCACAAAGCACTCGCTTACATGCTTGCTGACGCTTCTCCCGACCCTTGCATCGTGATGAAAATACAACGAAGACATGATACTGCCTATGAAGCCATGTGACACCGCAACACAAGTGCCGTGCATTACACATCCCCACCTATGAACCAGGCCCAAGTAGGCCGCAAGCAAGAGCCGCCATGAACACTGAGCGAGCAAGAGTACAAGTGCTGATCCTGCAGAACGGGCCCAGCGAGAACTGGCAGCCAAGCGAGCGATGTTGCAACTCGTATGCTACCAGCCGACGCCAAGGTCACACCTGTAAGCACAACCGGGCACGCAGAAGCAAATACAACTTTAAATGTGCAGAATTCTGCTTCAGCCACGGTCTCTCCTCACGTGACCCAGCCAAACCTGACAAGGTGCCAGACCCACGAGGGAGAAGTCGCCTGGGTCGCACGTCTGGGACACAGGCTGCAACAATGAAATGACCCAATGGACACCTACAGCGATGGGAATAGTCTGCTCTAAGGCCTATGAGCAAATCCACGCATTGTCTGCACGAACACATAGCTACATATTGTTGCAAATGACAGGTACACCGCGAGCTGGGAACAACGATGGTCCCAGGCTGCGGGGCTCGCGAGTGGACCAATCAGAACATGGGGGCACTCATCACTGACGCCACTAACATTAGCCAATCATTAGGGGTCTTCGTCTAACAATTTTCAAGTATCTAATAGAAGGGACAACCCAAGTATACCACCTGACTGACCCTCAACCACTAACAACGTTCTCTATATGTATGCTATACTAACCCTACCATTCAAGGAACCAATCCAGAGTGACGATAGGTTTTTCGCTAACTTTCCCAGGTGACGCAAGTAGCGCGTCATACTGAGGCAAAAAGGGGCCTGCGAGACCCACGAATTCTGAGAGTCTGGACGGACGCGTACGATCCTAGACCCATCCCTGCCGTTGTTCAAAAAACTGCAGAACCACCTTGCTTCTTGCGTTTGTCTCATGCTCATTTTTGGGAAATACGGGAGGAGTTGGAGCCTTCCAGCCCAGAGGTCCGCGGACGGCCCAGCCGACCCCGGGAGAAACTCCCCGACAAGTTGGTGGGACTGCTGAGATCTGGTTACGATCTACCTTTTTATATTTCCGAGTACTCTCGTTGCGAGGAGGCCCGGTGGCGCGGCCCCCTCTGCCTCTGCCCCCTTTTTGAGGACTACAGGACCTTCGCAGAACTGCGAGAAGACCGGACAGCGCAATCCGGATATTGGCCCTCGGGAGCCGGTTGAGAAGTATCCCGCCCGCGGTTGGCGAGTGTCCAGACATGGTCCAGACGAGGGGAGGTGGCGAGCCGCTTGGAGGGGTGCACGCAGTCGAGCGACCCCGCATCAAGAGAACTTGGTGAGTATGCCACACCCAACAAGCAATGTGAAATTGTGAGGGAGGGGGGAGGAATGAAATAAGGGCGGTGGGAGGTGTTACTAAGGTGTGCGGCGAAGATTTGATAAATTAGTGTTGGCGGTGAAGTGAATGGTAGCTGGACAAGTGCGAGAGCAGTGCGCTACGTTATGGAGAAGAGTGGGCGGAGCACGAAAACATCACGTGCGGCTGCTCATAGACAATGATTGGCCTAGGTCGTGACAACCTGTAATGGGGTGTGTGTGTGTGTGTGGCTTCCTACGAATTGGTGGTTATTGATCAATGAGTAGATGAGGATTCCTATTGATCGAGCAGCGGAACTCGATAGATAGATGACGTTTTCCTGTAGGCGGTAGCTAACTGGTTGCCTAATACGGATGATAATTGGCTGGTTAAGCCCTCCTGTTGACGGGCATATCACACGCGAGGCGACGCAGTGTGCGCAGTCTGATTATATTATTGGTTACCTTGTTCCAGGCGTGACAAGAGGACAGCTGTGGGGTTAACGGGGACAAATAGCAAAACTTCTTTCAAAATTTCTGAAATGTGAAAAGATCTTACCGATAGTTTTAGAAGAGGTCGGTGACATCACCCGTTGGGCTTTCATAGGATACCTTGACCACACAGTATTGTTGAAGAGTGGTGGGGGAGTGAATAGTGGTGAGGGGGTGGGAAAGGAGGTTAGCGGCCACGTTATCTCCGGGGCAGGTGGAGAGGGGGACATGACCGCGCACAGAGAACGCCGGACACGCCGGACACGACGAGTGAGGAAGGAGGAGGAGGGGTGAAGAAAAGTGGGACGGCTGTATAAGCACATCACACAGGGCACGCAGCCGCAGGGGGCTACGTGCGCCTTGGCCGTAGGGGGCCGTAACGGTATTAAGTAAGAGAAACAAAGACAGAGAAAAGACTACATACTTGCAAGCGTTATATTTGACTGTTTTTCTTTTTAGCGGACGGTCGCAAGTCCCCAAACTACGGGGCCAGGTAACACATCCGCAATTGTCATATTTGATTGAGTTATTTTAGCCAGGTAACGACTACTATATTGAAGGGAGATAACAACACAGTGCAACCATATCATACGGGATAGGATCGGGAGGGTAAAACACTGTCACCCCATAGGGAGAAACTGATTAAATACAGCATAGAATGGACACAAGGGACGGACAACAAAATGACTACACCCTGGCCGCCTAATGGCAGTTTTGACCCATACGTCCAACACTCACTACTGACACATCTACATAACACATACAAGGGGAAGAAGTTGACGCACCATGTGGAGGTGTTTAACTTATGGAGGATGTTCCAGGGGTCCCGATCAGGACCGACCGGAATGTTCACTGTGGCGGAAATAAAGGAGGAGAAGAAGATTAAGGAGGAAGAAGAGAATGGGGAAAAGTTTGTTGAAAGCACACAGTGCGCGGGAAGAGGACAAGAGGGGGTAGAAGCTTAGCAACGTAAATGAAACAGAAATAAAAAAGGAGCGGACCGATGACATGCCCTTAGTGAAAGTAGTGAAAAAGGAGGAAGGGGGCTTATATCCTGTAACGGAACTACGAGAAATGGTAAGGCAACAACTAACGGCAGCTGAGGGGTATTCGAACCCAGCATACAGTCCACCACCATATACAGCTACAGGTGGCTATACAGGGGGGGAGGTGACAAGTGCGGTAGGCCCAACTTATACGAAGATGCACGCAAGGGAAGGGAAGACTAGTGAAGAACAAATCCCAGCCATAGGACACGACTAGTGGTTAGCTGCGCAGGTGTTATTAAAATTGCGAGGGACATTAACGGGAGAAGAGAAGGAGGTAGTAAGGAAAATGAACGAGGACGATGAGAGTAGCAGTGAAATAAAAGGGGAAGGAGGCAAAAGGAAAGAGGGGAGCTGTTACGAGCAGAGGAGGAGATTTTGGAGGAACGATTGGCGGAGTTAAGGAATGAGCAAAACGCCCTGATCAAACAGCTTGATAGGGAGGAAAGAGAGAGAAGGAGGGAAAGGAAGGAAAGTAAGGATGAGTTAGAAAAAATGAGGGAACGAACTGAAGAACGGAAGAGGGAAGCTGAAAGGATGAAGGCGGTAGCAGAAAGGGTATCTCGAGCAGCGCAGCGCGACAGGAAAAGGGAGGAAGAAGAGAAAGAAAAGGAAATGGAAATATGGAAGAGAAAAATACTATCAGAGACCACAAAGAAATGCGAGGAAGGGAGGGTAATAGAAAGCATATTAGAAAGGGAAATAGAGAGATGGGAAAGGAGGAGAGAGGAAGAAAGGATATTAGAAAAGGTGAGTAGTGAGGTGATGGAGGAATAAAAAAGAAGAAAAGAGAGGAGATAGGTTGTGAAATAGTAGAGAAAAGAGAAGGGGAAAGAGGAGATAGGAAAGGAGAGAGTGGGGTAAGGAAATATGTACGCAGGGACACAGAAGTAGCAACCACATCAGCACAAAGGGGAGCAATTGGTAAAGAAGAAGTGGAAAGAATGGATTTAATAGATTTAAAAACAGTGACGATTCGGGGGAAAAAGACAGATTGGGGGTTGTTGCTCCTGGATGATTTTTGCAGCAAGGAAGAAGAAGGAATGGGGGGAGAAGGAAGAAGCGGCGAAAGGGAAAGCTTAGAGAAATTTTACATCACCCGCACCAACAGGGAATCGCCATGGGCATGTAGAAGGAAGAGCTGGGGGAAGCGAGGAGAAAGAACAAGGAATGGCGGGAAGGCAAACACGTGCAGCTACACCCGCATCATCCCGTCCAACATGTCCGCCCACACCCGCTCCTGAACACACACCCTACGCCGGCAGGCTTAGAGATCTCCCCGGACGCAGGCAGGAAGAACGGACACACACACCCACATCAAATAAAGGAAATAATAAAAGAAGGGGAAGAGATGAAGGGGAAACAGCTATGAGCGGGGGAAATATGGACATAACAGATGACGTAGATGACACAGAAGAAGAGGAGGGGTATACGGATTCAACACCGCGACACCCGGGGGGGCAGATAGGACACAATCTAATGCCACTTTTGGAGAGAGGGGGGGGTTATACCACAATACATCCCTTGGAAGCATGCAGATAAGGAAAATATAAAGTGTAGGCTCCCATCACTAAGTGGAGGAGCGGGGAAATGGATATATGAGATGGAAAAACACACTGCAGGACAGAAACTAGCAGTAGGAGACGTGAAGGGCCTACTAATATCAATATTAAGGGATGCGGCAGATGATATCTGGAAGAGAGCGGGTTTTCCTGGGGTCACAATAACGAACACATCACATGATGGGGCGCCATTCACGAATTGCAGGCATGCATTATGGCAAGCACTGAGGGTACAATACTAAGACACCTCAGACATAGGAGCAATTACGTCACGTAAGATGCGTGAGAACGAAGATCCTGTTGATTATATCCAGGAGATTCAGGAGAAGTGGCGTATGGAAACTAGAGAGCAATGGGACAAGACACCGGCAATATTTTACCACATACTAATACAAGGGCTCCCGGAGGCAGTGCAAAAACAATTGAAGAAAGTAGTGGGGATGGAAGCTAAGGCGTGGCCGGAAATACAACTGACAATAGTGCACCATTGTAGGACGTGGCAAGAAAAGATGAAACAAAAGGAAGAAGATAGAAAAGCGGAAGAGGCTAAATTAGTGCAGAAAAAACTGACTAAGTACACGATGGAAGGTGCACTAATAACTACACCAATGACACCAAACCCCACGCAAGTAGTGGCCGCACAGGATCCCTCCCAACTACAATCACCACGAATTATAACACAACAGCTGCCACCACCCCCACCATACACGGCTAACATGGGAGGAGGATACATGACATCAGGAACTGGATATTATAATAACATCAGGGGAAGGGGAGGAATGATGAGGGGGAGGGGATATGGCTATCCTGCACAACAGCAAGGGGGAGGATTCCGAAGCTTCTACCCCACTGGGCAACCAGCGTACCAGGATAATTCAGGAAGTTTCCCATGGCAGACCAGGGAACCACCTGTATGTTGGATGTGTGGAATGTTAGGACACATGTCACGTAATGTAGAATGAGACCCTCCACACCAGCATGGGGGGAACAAGGACAACAAGGGCCTACAAGGGAACAGCAGGGTTACCAACAACAGCAGGGGCTGCCACAGGGCAGCACGCAGCAACAGTTAGTAACAGCACAACAACAGCCACAGACATATTCACTACCACAACAACAGGTAGCAATAACACAACAACATCAAGTGCAGCAGCCCACTCAAATACAGGACCATAAGGTAACCTCCACCGATACACAGCTACAACAAACGCAATTAGGAAGGGTGACTGTCCTGGGACACAAACCTCACACAGGAAGTGGTCAGTCATTATACCCACAATAGGACAGCCCACAGACGTCCTTGGTGTGTCCCATCCTGTCGATAACACCTAATAGTGCGGAGTAACCATGCATTGAGGTAACAATAGGTGACAAAAAATGATCATTCCTTGTTGATACTGGGGCAACCCGGTCTTGCATAAGGGAAGGTAGGTTTAAGATGTCAGGTGAGGCCATGAACACCCAAGGATTCTCTGGGGCTAGGGGGTTGGTTCCCTTTACTGATAACATCTCCTTATCTATTGGAGATTATGACATGTCTGTCCCGCTCCTATATTCAAAGGAATCAACAGTAAACATACTTGGGAGAGACATAATGAGCAGGCTAAATATGACAATCTCCTTCACGGAGGACGGCATAATTTGTTCCACTCCAGGAATAAACATGCTCACTGCACGGCAAATTCTGCAAGCATACTGTGGACAGACAGTAACTCGGGCTGAGCCAGTAGATGGCGAACTGTTCCAGTACGGAACAGACATGGCATTCGCATGGATGCCAGGAATAGAAGGAAAGATCTGGAGGAGGCCAGCAGTATATTTGTTCAGACCCGAGACACCAGCCAATGAACCAGAAGGGAAGGTGATTTCAGTGAGCATCGAGAGTATCATAGCAACTGCTGATTATATCGCAGTACATGCTCAAGACCGGGAAGGGAGAGCATGGAGGGCAGTCATAGCCCTGGCTGAAGGATGCAGGCTGACCCAGGTGTCCGATGAGGAGCTCTTTTCAGAAGACAAAGAAGAGGGCGAAATGGTATTTATGATGAGTGTAGATATATGGCTAAGAGTGACATATAAGCAAGTGGCACAGAAAATGGCCATGGCACTCGAAGCACCCACATCTACCCCAGTTCCCTTTTACGAGGAAGATATGGCAAAAGTTCCAACATCACTGTGGACAACCAGTCCCTATGACGTGGGCTGCATAAAGAGTATCGAGGGAGTAAGAATAAAGCTGAAAAAGGGTGCAATACTCCCTAGAGTGAAGAAATACCCACTATCAAAAGAGGGAGATGAGGGTATATACAAAACAATAACGGCCCTAATAAATAATGGCATATTGGTACCATCAGAATCACCATGTAACACGGCCGTGTACCCAGTGCGCAAAGCTAAAGGAGGCTCTTGGTGTTTTATCCAGGACCTCAGACCCTTGAACAACATTGTAGAAGCAGAATACCCCATAGCAGCAAATCCGGCCACAATATTATGCGGAATTCCAGCCGAGGCCTCATGGTTCACAGTGATTGATCTAAAAAATGCCTTTTTCTCAATACCCCTGCATCCAGATTCACAAGACTTGACAAGCTTCACGTACAGAAACACAAAATGGAAACACACCAGGTTACCACAAGGGTACTGCGAGTCACCCTCAATTTTCAACAGAGTAATACAGATGGACTTGGGAAACGTTGAATTGGAAAGTACGGTGCTGCAATATGTTGACAACATAATAATTTGCAGCACAAGCGAGAAAAGGTGCAGGGAAGACTCATTGAAAATGCTGACAGTATTGGCTGAAAAAAGTTACAAAGTAGACAAGGAAAAGTTACAGTACTGTCAGGAACAGGTATTATACATTGGTCAACTAATATCCCAACACGGAAGAAAGATTGCACCACAAAGAGCACAAGCTATATCAAACACGCCACTACCACAAACAGTGAGGGAGCCGCAGCAGTTCCTGGGATTGTGCAACTACTGTAGAGCATGGGTTTTTGATTACAGCTCATACATAGGACCCCTACTTGAAGCATTGAGAGAAGCACACAAAGGGGACAAAACATTGGGGTGGACAAGGGAAATGAAGGAAGCATTTGACGAGTTGAAGAACGCAATATCAACTGCTCCGGTACTGGCCACCCCAGATTATGAACGGCAGTTCTTTATCTTTTCACATTGTGACTCAGCAGTAATGAAAGCAGTGTTGGCTCAGAAAACAAGAATGGTACACAATGGGACACGTTCTACAGCGGTCACTTGGACCCTGTTATGTTAGGTCATTTCCCTTGCGAACAGAGTCTCGCCGCAGCTGCATTTGCGGTAGAGAAATCATCGTCTATTACAATGGGGTGCCCAACCACACTATTTGTGAAGCATGCACTGTTTGCAATATTGAATAAGCCTAAGTCAACACTAACCACGCAGAGGGCATCAGGTTATGAGATCATTTTGTCTAGACCTGAACTGTCAATTGTCAGATGTAGTACAGTTAACCCAGCAAGGTTTATAGCGGAAGTTATTGAGGAAGGTGATTATGCTCACGACTGTACGCAGACAATCGAAATGTATTCATGCACTAGGAAAGTTGAAGAAGATTCACTCAATGGTGGAGAGATCTTGTTCATTGATGGGTCATCGACAATAGACCAGAGTGATGGGATAAGAAGAACTGGGGCAGCAGTTGTAAAAATGACAGAAGATTTGATGTGTGTCCCGGTGAAATGTGTACAGTTACCACAGCATTATTCGGCTCAAGCAGCAGAATTGGTTGCACTGATCTTGGCGTTGAAGGAAAGCGTTGACAAAAGAGTTACTATATATTCTGATAGCGCATATGTCACGTCAACTGTCCACTCAGGGTTGATAAAATGGCAGAGAAGGGGGTTTAGGAGAGCTGATGGCACACCAGTGCAACATGCTCTCTTGTTAGCTGAATTAATTGAAGTAATTAATGATCCCCAAGAAATAGCTTTGGTCAAATGTCCGGCACACACTAATGCAGAAGATCATATCTCAAAAGGGAATGAAACGGCAGACGCACATGCCAAACATGCGGTGTACTTTGGTGAAATATGGAATCCCCCAGAGTCAGAGAGAGGGAGAGGGAGGGGGATGGCTAAACAGATGTTGATGAAAGAAGGGTACACCCATCTCCCAGCCACACAGGTAATGGAATTACAGGCGGCCGCACCAATGGCAGAAATGGAACTATGGGTAAAAAGAGGATGCACGATGTCCCCAACTGACGCACTGTGGCGTCAAAATAACACCGGAAAGGTGGTCATGCCGTTAGCACTGCTCCATCACCCAGCTCATACAGGAAAGGAAGTAATTGCAGCACAAATTAGGGAAGACTGGTTCTGCCCCGAGTTAAATTCTCATGTACCAAATTTTATCAGCAATTGCCTTACATGTCAACAGTTTACGGCCGGTCACACGCTGCAAGTGATAAAAGATACTATACCCCGGCCAGAGGAACCCTTCCTGCACATTCATATTGACTACGTTGATATGATCAATGTATGTCAGGGAAATAGGTATATGATTGTAGTGGTATGCCCATTCTCCAGGTGGATCGAGGCCGGACCCTGCTCACATGCAGATGCGTTGCTAAATTTCTAGTGAGAGAGGTTTTCCCCAGGTGGGGTGTGTGTGAAGTGTTGCGGTCAGATAACGGCCCACACTTTGCTAATGAAATGTTTCAGCACATCACGTCTTTGCTGGGCATCAAGCATAAATTTGCGTGTGCATATCACCCGCAGGCCAACGGTGTATGTGAACGTCTGAATGGCCTACTGAAAGAAGAAATAGCAAAAATACAGCAAACAACCAAGAAGAGCTGGTTGTACTGTCTTCCGTTAGCTCTATTTGAGCTAAGGAATAGGCCAGGGTCTGATCACCACCTCACTCCTCACGAGGTGGTGACAGGATGTCAAATGCGCCTTCCTCTAACGCCTACATCAAGAGCATTCACAGACTATGAAAACACTGCAACTGTTCTTGGTGACGAAATGTATCAATATGTGTCTTCCTTGATTACTAGTGTAGCGTTTGTATCTCAACAGCTCGAGCGCACGCGGGGCGGGTCGAAGAGTTCTCAACAAGAAGACACCGACAAGGAATCGGAAAAGGAAGGACTAAGCAAAATTGCTAAAGGTGACCATGTGCTACCCCGCAACTTCAATAGAAAGTGGAGAGGCCCACGCTTTACTGGTCCTCATTTGGTAGAAGAGGTAGCTACCAGAGCGGTGAAATTGCAGGATAAACGTGCCTGGAATCACCTACACGACGTGAAGATCTACAAACTCCAGACCCGCCCTAGCGTTAACGACAGGGCCATTGGAAGAGTAACGACAGCAACAGCATCGGCTACAGAGAAGGAGACGTCAACCACAGCTGACGACATTAGTATCACTACACCCGATCACCCCCCAGAGTCCCTAGAGACAACTACTGAAATAGACATTGGACGCTTGCCCACAGCCCATCATATGGTCACGAGATCACAAAGTAAACAAACTTCTGCCAAGTGAGCCCCAGCCCCTTCCCCTCTAAGGTCGTCCCCGATTGAAGGACGTTGTATAACAAACTTGGGCATTGCACATACACACATATAAAACACTTGTATGTTTTTTTCTCTTTTTCTTCTCTCGCACATGCAGGTACCGTGTATTATTGTATTGTTAAGAAAATAAGTAACTAACAGTGTACATTGCCCAGGAGTAGATGCTACCCACGGATGATAACAAGCCTGAAGCCCTATCACACCAATTTGTATATCATATAAGAAGGCCAAAGTACCTAAAAAGAAGGAGGGTACGCGTATATTACACCGCATTTGTTTTGGCCATAGAACAATCATTTCCCCATCTTCACCAGCACTTACCTGCTCTAAGAGATAGATCACTAAGGTTGGCGTGGGAACAGCTCTTCGCCTGGGCACTGAACGATTACTTGATAGGGAGAGCTTGATAACAACAACTAACCATAATAAGAAGCGTATTGAGAATTTTCAGGTGGGCAACTTTAATGTTGCAAGAATAAGCTGCCGGACTGCAGCAAGGTAAGAGCAAATGCCGGTGAGACTAGCTTTTGTAATAAAAATGATAGGAGTATTGGTCATCACTGGTCTATTGGCTGCCTCTGTATGGCAGAAAAGTTATGCTATCAATATTATGGCTGCACCCAAACCTAACGTACCCCCTCCCACGGCTGCAACAGGTGTGATGTCAGGTGGTACTAGCAACCCTCCGCATAAGGGAAGTAGAGTTAAACGCAGCACATATTCAGATAACAAGGGTATTGATAATTACATAACAGATTCAGCACACGTTTCAAACAACATGTGCTACCAGTACATGACCCAAATAGGTAAGCAGACAACAGAAGACAGCTGTTATGTTTGCTCATTGATCCCATACGCCATGAGCGCTTCTCGAACATTTGTCGCCACAGAAATAGAAGAAAAAAACGGCACGATGTATAGTATATTTGGCACTATTCCAAACGAGAGGGCGATTTCAAGGAACGGTGATGAGAATGGAGTGGAAAACAAGAGACACATACCCGTACGAAAACAATTTCCTCAAGTCATATTTGAGTTACCACAAGAGCAGTTTGCATGCTGAAGGGTTCAGATACATGACAAGTGGCCCTGAAAAGGGAGAAACGAAGAAAGTAACACTACAATACCTACCATGTGATTGGTATGCCACTGAAGTTCCTGGTACACAAGGCTGTTTGGAAAGGCCACTGGTAACAATAACAGGGAAGGTATACATGAACAATGAATGGGACATAGGAGTGGTTGTTAGCAACATGGTAACAAGAGAAAATATTACCACCATAAAGGAACACAATGACAGATGTTGGACGACATGGGGCAAGTACGTACCCATGCTGACATGGATGGAGAAAGATGAAGACCCAATAAGCATACTACCGCTGACCGCGCCCAAGTTATGCTACTAACACAGAGGAGATGTGGAGGTGGGATACAACACCAACTGTGGAAGCATGTTAGAATTACCAGAGGGGGGTGCAGGAATGGCAGTGATAATGGATCAGTACTGGGCCTGTGGAAATAAGGCATATCACACCCTGCCCTCGTTGTGGAATGGTATATGCACAATGGTACACATCAATGTACCATCGCTAGTGGTGCCCCAAAAACATGTGAATATGGCCAACTTCCCCAAAATGGATGAAGGGAACAAGAGGAAGAAGAGATTGGTACAATCACAGAGGAGAGAGAACAACGACAACAACAACAATAATGTCCTGAACAGGAAAAAGAGACAAGGAGAACCCCTGACAGGAAACTACCTGTGGGGAAGGTCGAAAACAGCACTCACTTCTATCCCACCAGAACACAGGTTATTTAGCAGAGCTGCTATGTTCTTCTCATCAATAATACACCCTGGACTACAAGCTTATGCACACGCTAAATGGCTCCAGATAACCCGATGGGAACTAATGATGACCATTAATTCAACAGTAAACGGTAAACGGATTCAATGCAATAAAAGAGGAACTGCGAGCGGTGAGAATGGTAGCACTACAGAACAGATACGTATTGGATCTCCTCACAGCAATGGAGGGGGGAGTTTGCGCAAAGATAGGACAATCATGCTGCACATTTATTCCTGCTAACGATGCCGATAATGGTACACTTACCGAAGCAGTATCACAACTGGCCCAGATGCACTCCAAGATGATGGAAGAAAGTAAAGGAGTGAAGAAGGATGATAGCTGGTTTTCATTGTTATGGTCATGGATGCCATCATGGCTGTCGGACGGGCTGAAGATTATAGTTGGATGCATAATACTGGCTGGAGCTGTATTGATCATAATAACGTTTTGGAAGGCCAGGAAGGCACGCACTACAGACGAAATGGTCGGCATGCACCCCTTGATGCCAACTGATGATGACCAGCACACAGACACGATAATAAAGGAAAGAGAGAAGCTGCGCAGACAGATCATCGCCAATCACCTAGACCCACCATCCGTAAAGCTCGAAAACCCAAGAAACCCGAGGAGCTATATCGGAATATGGGTATACTGCAAACTGTATACATGTATTGGTCATTTGAGGACCATGTCAACCACTATGGACACCTGGGAGGAGTGACTAAAATATGGAGAGTAAGAGGAGATAAAGAAAAGGATATGTTTGTGGTCGACAAGTCGACCAGAGGGGGGACTGAAGTGGGAGAATGGGAGTAAAGACTCCCCCCAATCTCCTCGCGACCCTGGCCCAGAGGATCGCGGCCGAAACACCCACCACGAGATGAATTTTTCTATCTACCAGACGACCAAATACCCTTGTTCAAGAACATACGGATGTGCCCACCAGCCTGCCCGCCAGCCTGCCCTACTGAAGCCGACACCTGCGGCATGGATGAACTCGACTAAGCCCTCAACAACAAGCACCCACATCGTTAGAGATGCCATGACGACCTAGCCAACTGTCAAGAACACACGTGCCACCATGCACACTGGACACTCCCACACCAACCCACACGAAGAATATACTCAGTGCTCTGACGTAGTTGACGGATACACCCACTGACGCGCATCTTTATTATTTTCACATAGGTTTTCCAAAATGCAGAAACGCAAGACGCACAAAGCACTCGCTTACATGTGCTTGCTGACTTTTCTCCCGACCCTTGCATCGTGATGAAAATACAACGAAGACATGATACTGCCTATGAAGCCATGTGACACCGCAACACAAGTGTCGTGCATTACACATCCCCACCTATGAACCAGGCTCAAGTAGGCCGCAAGCAAGAGCCACCATGAACACTGAGCGAGCAAGAGTACAAGTGCTGACCCTGCAGAACGGGCCCAGCAAAGGCTGGCAGCCAAGGGAGCGATGTTGCAACTCGTATGCCACCAGCCGACGCCAAGGTCACACCTGTAAGCACAACCGGGCACCCAGAAGCAAATACAACTTTAAATGTGCAGAATTCTGCCTCAGCCACGGTCTCTCCTCACGTGACCCAGCCAAACCTGACAAGGTGCCAGACCCACGAGGGAGAAGTCATCTGGGTCCCACGTCTGGGACACAGGCTGCAACAATGAAATGACCCAATGGACACCTACAGCGATGGGAATAGTCTGCTCTCAGGCCTATGAGCAAATCCACGCATTGTCTGCACGAACACATAGTTACATATTGTTGCAAATGACAGGTACACCGCGAGCTGAGAACAACGATGGTCCCAGGCTGGGGGGCTCGCGAGTGGACCAATCAGAACATGGGGGCACTCATCACTGACGCCGCTAACATTAGCCAATCATCAGGGGTCTTCGTGTAACAATTTTCAAGTATCTAATAGAAGGGACAACCCAAGTATACCACCTGACTGACCCTCAACCACTAACAACATTCTCTTTATGTATGCTATACTAACCCTACCACTCAAGGAACCAATCCAGAGTGACGATAGGTTTTTCGCTAACTTTCCCAGGTGACGCAAGTAGCGCGTCATACTGAGGCAAAAAGGGGCCTGCGAGCCCCACGAATTTTGAGAGTCTGAACGGACGCGTACGATCCTAGACCCATCACTGCCGTTGTTCAATAAACAGCATAACCACCTTGCTTCTTGCGTATGTCTCATACTCATTTTTGGGAAATACGTGAGGAGTTGGGGCCTCCCAGCCCGGAGTTCCGCGGACGGCCCAGCCGACCCCAGGAGAAACTCCCCGACAAGTTGGAGGCACTGCTGAGATCTGGGGTGGCCAGTACCGGAGCAGTTGATATTGCGTTCTTCAACTCGTCAAATGCTTCCCAGTTTTGCTGATTTCTTTTCCTTATTGATCAGGTACACTTTGTTTCTGCATATCATTTATTTTAGTGTTCGTTCAGAGTTAATTTATATTCTTTTTTGGAGTCACACCTGTTGCATGCTTAATTGACATAATATGTATCTCCCTACTTTGTCTGTATATACCCTATTAGAATTGATGTGGGTGATTGTGTACAGCCGAGAATGTGTATTATTCCATTTAAAACTTCTTTTCTCTGTGTTGGTTGTGAATGATACGTTGAAATTCTGAAACTGATGGTCTCCTAATGTCTATTATTACAGATCATTCTGCTCCTGAAGAAGGGGATGTTCCCCGAAACGCGTAGAGCTTTTCAGTTCATCACAAGAATATTGTGTTCGGATATTTCTTTTCAGTTCATTACAAGAAGATTGTATTTGTATATTTCTTTGTCCTATGATGGCCTTTTTGAAGTTCCTTTGATTTTTTGCGATTCAAATGTTAACCAGAAGTCTCTGGACTGAATTAATTTTGTTAATGTGTTCATCTTTATAAATATTCATCATTTTGAAGTAAAAATCGTGAAGATACTTGATTGATTGTTTATCAGCTTTAATTGTGTGTCGGGGACGGGAGTGTCTTTAGTTTTAGACACTTTTTCTTTGTTCATGTTTTGCACAAGCCCCATGCCGGGGCTTGTATTCTTCCCCAGCACCCTGAATCCTTAAGGTTTCATTTATCAGGAATCATATGTTCTTCATCTTGGTGTGCACCTATTGAATTCTACTTTGTTTCTAACAACTGCTCTAACAACTGCTTCTCCATGTTTCAGCATTCAAACTTTCTATGTAACTAAATGATGATATTGTAGCATTTTGCTGATTTAATATTTATGGAAATTGAGTACAACTCACAGTTCAAGCATGCAGTGTTTATCTCTAAATGCACTTTTTCAAAGTGCTCCTAGAACTCAAACGCCAAGTTCATGCCTGCAGGCTTTCTCTGTAACCTCATTTTCTTACGGATGGCTCCAATGGGGTTTGGTCCGTGGCAATCTCTTCTGTCCCAGTGCCTCTCCTTCACTACTCTTTAAATCCTCTGCTGTTCTGTCCATGCACACCTTATAAAGTTAGGGATCTATGTGTCAGCTCGACCTCATCCCCTAGTCTGTTTGCTTGTATGCAGTATGTAATGAGAATGTGCATGGAAGTGTGCTGGTGGATGTGGTGTCATTTTTTAATGCAAACTTTCAGATAAAGTAATATTGTTCTGACACACACATTCATCCCCACTGTCAAACTTCTTCTTTTAATATCATAAGTATCCCTGAAGCTATACAAAACCTTTAGGTGCACGTCAAGAGTGACATTTTTGCATATTAAATGCAACACTTTACGTTATGACTCTCTAAGCCTGCTGACATGTTTGCAACTGCGATGTCAGTTGCATGACCATGTAGCCCATGGGGACGGATTAGAGCTATTCAGAGTATTGTAAAGGTCAAATGTGCAAAGAGCATGTCTGAAAATGATGATCAATATGAAGTTCATAAGAACTTGTGGTCTACTGAAGCAGTACATGTGTTAGACTGCAATGCATTTCACGAAAAATATAAAGGCATTTAGTGGCATTTATTGCTGGAAAAGGTACTGTTGTGTTGGGCCTGGAAAGCCATTCGCAAGTGTTTCCTTTTCTGATTGCTGTACCCTCCTACTGCGAACTCACGGCAGAGGAAAAGTTGTGACATCCATAAACAGACAAACAGCATTTTCTCTGTCAGGAATGTGTTCTCCTTTTTGGGTCATCTCTAGGAGCGGAGGCCTATATTTTTTAGATGTTGTATGTAGATCCCACGCACCCAGCCTGTGCACTTATTGCAGTGCTGGTCCATTGTTACAGCATGGGCTGGGAAAAGGCTATGAAGGATTCCACACACAACATCAACTTAAATATGTGTAGCTTTTATATATGGCTGTATCCCATCTCAGTGTTCCCAATGATCGTAGTGTATAGCTATCCATCGAAAGTCTATGCTGCTTCCATCGAAAGTCTATGCTGTTTATGAACATATATGTGTTATGAAGTAAAAACAGCATGTCATTACAGCATATTAGCAGCGTGTATTAGTTATAAAAATACAGCATTTCAGGACATTCTTATCACATGTATTAATTGTATTACGCTCACATGTATAACGTGTATCTTTTACATGCAATAAGTGTACCTATAACATGCACCTTTCAATTATTCTGTGCTTAGACTGCAAACACATTGTCAATTGATTCCAACACGCAACATGAAGAAGTCTCCATCTCTCGGGAAACTGTCCATATATTATAGGCGAGAGGTGGAGTGCAGATTATTGGGAGAAGAGAGACACGACTTCAAGAAGATTGTGTTGCATGTGCTGCAATACACACATGAGCGAGCTACTGTCATCAAGAAAAAAGGAAAACAATATGTGAGCGATGTTATGTCATTTGATATCGAGGAATTGCAAAACGTGTTGGCACTTTTGTCGGGGGGAAATTCTGCTGGGGTCGGCCGGGCCGTCCGCAGACCTCCGGGCAGGGAGGCCCCAACTCCTCCCGTATATCCCAAGAGAGATAGAGTATGAGACACACGCAAGAAGCAAGGTGACTCTGCTGTTTATTAGACAAAACGGCAGGGATGGGTCAAGGAGCGTACGCGTCCGTCCTGACACACACACAATCGTGGGGCTCGCAGGCCCTTTTTACCTTAGTATGACGCGCTACTTGCGTCACCTTACAAAGTTTAGCAAAAAACCTATTTCCACTCTGGATTGGTTACTCTAGTGGTAGGGTTAGTATAGCATACATATAGAGAACGATGTTAGTCGTTGAGGGTTAGTCAGGTGATATACTTGGGCTGTCCCTTCAATTGGATACATGAAAATTGTTACATGAAGACCTCTGAGGATTGGTCAATGTTAATGGCGTCAGTGATAAGAGCCCCATGTTCTGATTGGTCCGCTCGCGAGCCCCCCAGTCTGAGACTATCGCTGTTCTCAGCTCGCGGTGCACCTGTCATTTGCAACAATGTTTTACTATGGGTAGGTGTAAACAATGTGAGGATTTATTCATATGTTGGGAGGTCGACTACTCCCACTGCTGCAGATGTCCAATGAGTCTTTTAATTGTATCTGCCTGTGTCTTAAAACGTGGGATTCAGGCGTCTCCTTCCTCCTGGGCTTGGCATCCTGTCAGGTTTGGCTTTGTCACGTGAGGTGGGACCGTGTTTGAGGCAAAATTTAGCACAATTAATATTGTTTTTCCCACTGTGTGCCTGGTTTATCTTGCAGGTGCGACCTTGGCGTTGGCTTGCGGTGTGCGAGATTGCAACATCGTGCCCTTGGCGGTGTGCTTTCGCCGGGCTCATTCTGCAGGGTCAGCAACCGAGCTCTTGCTCATTCAATGTTCATGGAAACTTTTGCTTGCGGCCTACTTGGGCCTGGTGCATAGGTGGAACCGTTTGATGCAGAGCGCTTTAGGTTATGGTATCATATTGCCCTATTCTCAGTATCGTGTCTCCGTTATATTCTTCATTATGGTACATGGTTCTTAGAAGAAGCGTGAGCAAGCCTTTTTTAGATAAGTTCATGATGCGTCTTGCGTTTCTGCATTTTGAGAGCCTATGTGGAAAATAATAAAGATGCACGTCCGTGAGTATGTCTGTCGCCTACGTCATAGCACTGAGTATATTCTTCGTGTGGATTGGTGTGGGAGTGTCCGGTGTGCATGTTTGCACAGGTGTGCTAACCGTTGGCTAGGTCGTCATGGCATCTCTAACGACGTGTTGATTTAGTGCTGGATGGTTCAGTCGAGTCCATCCATGCCGCAGGTGTCGGCATGTGCAGGGCAGGCTGGTGGGCACATCCGTATGTTCCTGTACCAGGGTATTTGATCGTCTGGTAGATGGGCAAACTCCTCTCGTGGCGGGTGTCTGGGCCGTGATCCTCTAGGCCAAGCGCGAGAGGGGAAGGGCGGGAGCCTGTTCTTCCACTCTCCCACTTCAGTCCCCCCTCTGGTCGACTTGTCGACCACAAACATATCCTTTTCTTTATCTCCTCTTACTCTCCATATTTTAGTTATTCCTCCCAAATGTCCGTAGTGGTTAACATGGTCTTCAAATGACCAATACATATATTCACACGTTCCTCCAGGAGTGCAGTATACCCATTTCCCTATGTAGCTCTTTGGGTTTCTTGGGTTTTCAAGCTTCACAGATGGTGGGTCCAGGTGGTTGGTGATGATCTGGTTGCGCAACTTCTCTCTCTCTTTTATTATTGTGCCTGTGTGTTTGCCGTCATCTGTTGGCATCAAGAGTTGCATACCAACCATTTCGATCATCTCGTCTGCGGTGCGTGCCTTCCGGGCCTTCCAAAATCTTATTATGATCAGTGTAGCTCCAGCCAAAATAGTACATCCAACTATAATCTTCAGTCCGTCTGACAGCCAAGATGGCATCCATGACCATAATATTGAAAACCAGCTCTCATCCTTTTTCACACCTTTACTTTCATCCATCATTTTTGAGTGCATCTGGGTCAATTGTAAAACTGCTTCTGTCAGTGTACCATTGTCAGCATCGTTGGCAGGGCTGAATGTGCAGCATGATTGTCCTATCTTAGCGCAAACTTCTCCTTCCATTGCTGTGAGGAGGTCCAGTACATATCTGTTCTGAAGCGCTACCATCCTCACAGCTCGCAGTTCCTCTTTTATTGCGTTGAATCCATTCACTGTACAGTTAATTGTCATCATTAGTTCCCACCTAGTTATCTGGAGCCATTTTGCGTTTGCGTAAGCCTGTAGTCCAGGATATATTATTGAGGAGAAGAACATTGCTGCTCTGCTGAATAGTCTGTGTTCTGGCGGAATTGAAGTGAGTGCTGTTTCCGACCTTCCCCACAGGTAATTTCCTGTCAGAGGTTCTCCTTGTCTTTTCTTCCTATTCAGGACGGTGTTGTTGCTGTTGTTCCTGTTCTCTTGCCCCTTCTGAAGCTGTGCAGATCTCTTCTTCCTCTTGTTTCCTTCATCCATTTTGGGGAAATTCGCCATATTCACATGTTTCTGGGGCACCACTAGTGATGGTACATTAACGTGTACTATTGTGCATACACCATTCCACAGAGGGGGCAGTGTGTGGTATGCCTTGTCTCCACAGGCCCAGTAATGGTCCAATATTACTGCTGTTCCTGCTCCCTCCTCAGGTAACTCCATCACGCTTTCACAGTTGGTGTTGTATCCTACGTCCACTTCTCCTTTAGGTTGGTAGCATACCTTAGGCGCAGTAAGCGGCAGTATTGTTATTGGGTCTTCATCCATTTCCATCCACGTGAGCATGGGTACGTACTTGACCCAAATCATCCAACATCTATGGTTGTGTCCATCAATAGTTGAAATATTTTCTCTTGTTACCATGTTGCTGCCAACCACTCCTATGTCCCATTTGTTGTTCATGTACACCTTCCCTGTTATTATCACCAGTGGTCTTTCCCAACATCCGTTTTTACCAGGGACTTCAGTGGCGTACCAATCACATGGTAGGTACTGCAGTGTTACTTTCTTTGTTTCTCCTTTTTCAGGACCACTTGTTATGTATCTGAATCCTTCAGCATGTAAACTGCTCTTGTGGTAACTCAAATAAGTCTTGAGGAAGTTGTTTTCATATGGATATGTATCTCGGGTTTTCCACACCAGATGCACCACTGTCCCTTGAAATCTTCCTTTCGTCTGGAACAGTGCCAGGTATATTATACATCGTGCTGTTTTTTCATCTATCTCCGTGGCAACTAATGTTCGGGAAGTGCTCATGGCATATGGAATTAATGAGCAAACGTAGCAGCTGTCTTTTGTTGTCTGTTTACCTATGTGGGTCATGTGTTGGTACCATATGTTGTTTGAGATGTGTGCTGAATCTTGTATGTACTTGTCAATACCTTTATTATCTGAGTATGTGCTGCGTTTAACTCTATTTTTCTTGTGTGGGATTTTACTAGTACCACCTGACGTAACACCTGTTGCAGCTGGGGGTGGGGGTGCATTAGGTTTGGGTACAGCAATAATATCAATAGCATAGCTGTACTGCCATACAGAGGCAGCCAAGAACCCGGTGATCATTAAAATCCCTATCAATTTTATTACAAATGCTAATTTCACCGGCATTTTGCTCTTACCTTGCTGCAGTCCGGCAGCTTATTCTTGCGACGTTACAGTTGCCCGCCTGAAAATTCTTAATATGCTTGTTATTAGTGTTAGTTTGTCGTTTTTTAAGCTCTCCCTATCAAGTAGTCATTCAGTGCCCAGGCGAAGAGCTGTTCCCACGCCAATCTAAGCGATCTATCTCTTAGGGCAGGCAAGTATGGTTGGAGGTGGGGCATTGAGTGTTCTATGGCCAAGAGGAATGCTGTGTAGTAGACACGTACCCTCCTTCTTTTCAGGTACGTTGGCCGTTTTATTTCATATACAAATTGGTGTGACAATTCTTCCAGGTAATTATCGTCTGAGGGTACCATCTACTCCTGGGCAGTGAATTGGTTAGTTATCTACTTTCTTAACAGTACAATAATACGCTGTACCTGCATGTGCGAGAGAAAAGAAAGAGAACATTCAGGTGTTTACATGTGTATATGTGCAAAACAATGTCCTTCAGTTCAGTTATTACTACAGTGGGTAGGGGGTCAATGGGCAGAGGGTTTGGGGCTCAACTGGCGGAAGTCTCTTTACCCTTTGATCGTGTAACTATGGGGTGGGCGGTATGGGGATCACCCCTTTCTTTTCTAGTAGTTGTCTCTGGGGAATCTGGGGGGTGGCAGGGTATGGGGACACTTAGGCTGTTAGTTGCGGTAGAAGTCTCTTCCTTCGTTGGTGACGCTGTTGTTGTTCTTTCAGTGGCCCTGTCGGTGGCGCTGGGGCGGGTCTGGAGTTTGTAGATCTTTATGTCATGTAGGTGGTTCCAGGCACGTTTGTCCTGTAGCTTTACTGCTTCTATGATACCTCCTCTACCAGATGGGGGCCAGTGAAACGTGGGCTGTTCCACTTTCTGTTGAAATTGCGAAGTAGTACGTGGTCACCTTTAGCAACTTTGCACAGTCTTTCCTTTTCCAATTCTTTATCCGCGTCTTCTTGTTGATCGCTGTTAGACCCGCCCCGCGTGCGCTCGAGCTGTTGAGACACAAACACTACACTAGTAATCAAAGAAGACACATATTGGTACTTTTCATCACCAAGGACATTTGCAGTACTCTCGTGGTCGGTAAATGCTCTTGATGTTGGTGTTAGGGGAAGGCGCATTTGACGTCCGGTAACCACCTCGTGAGGGGTGAGGTGGTGGTCGGAACCTGGTCTATTCCTTAGCTCAAATAGGGCTAATGGAAGGCAATACAACCAACTCTTCTTTGTTGTTTGCTGTATTTTTGCAATTGCCTCCTTTAATAGGTCATTCAGGGGTTCAAATACACCGTTGGCCTGTGGGTGGTATGCACATGCAAATTTATGCTTGATGTTCAGTAAGGATGTGATGTGCTGGAACATTTCGTTTGCGAAATGTGGGCCATTATCTGACCGCAGTACTTCGCACACTCCCCATCTGGGGAAGAGCTCCCTCACTAGGAATTTAGCTGCTCTAAATGCATCTGGGTGTGAACAGGGCCCTGCTTCAATCCACCTCGAGAATGGGCATACTACTACAATCATATACCTATTTCCTTGACATACGTTGATCATATCAACATAGTCAATATGGAGATGTCGGCAGGGTCCCTCTGGCCAGGGTATAGTACCTCTTATCACCTTCAGAGTGTGACCGGCCGTAAAATGTTGACATGTGAGACAATTGCTGATAAAATTTGACACATGAGAATTTAACTCGGGGCAGAACCAGTCTTCCCTAATTCGTGCTGCAATTACTTCCTTGCCTGTGTGGGCTGGGTGGTGTAGTTGGCTCAGGGCGGTGTTCAATAGTGCCAGTGGTATTACAATCTTCCCAGTGTCACTCTGGCGCCATAGTGCGTCGGTTGGTGACATTGTGCATCCTCTTTTTAGCCATATTTCTTTTTCGGCCATTGGTGCAGCCGCTTGTAGCTCCATAATCTGTATGGCTAGGAGATGGGTGTACCCTTCTCTTATCAACATCTCCTTAGCCATTCCCCTCCGTCTCCCTCTCTCTGACTCTGGGGGGTTCCATATCTCACCAAAATATGCAGCATACTTCGCATGTGCCTCTGCTGCTGCATACCCTTTTGAAATGTGGTCTTCACCATTGGTGTGTGCGGTGCATTTGACCAAAGCTAATTCTTGGGGGTCATTTATTGCTTCAATTAGTTCAGCCAATAGGAGGGCATGTTGTACTGGAGTGCCATCAGCTCTCCTAAACCCTCGTCTTCTCCATTTCGACAGCCCTGAGTGGACAGTGGACGTAACATATGCGCTGTCGGAATATATGGTCACTCGTTTGTCAAAGCTTTCCTTCAACGCCAAAATTAGTGCAATTAATTCTGCTGCTTGAGGGGAGTAATGCTGTGGTAGTTGTACACATTTCATTGCCACACACACCGGTACCTCCATCATTTTTACCACTGCTGCCCCAGTCCTCCTTATACCATCCCTTTGGTCGATAGTTGATGACCCATCAATGAACAGGAGCTCACCTCCCTCTAGTGCTTTTTCTTCAATCTTTCTAGTACATGAGTACATTTCAGTTATTTGCGTACAATCGTGGGCATAATCTCCTTCCTCAAGTACTTCTGCTAGGAACCTTGCAGGGTTGACCGTGCTACATCTAACAATTGATAGTTCAGCTCTGGATAAGATGATCTCATAACCTGATGCCCTTTGCGTAGTTAGGGTGGACTTAGGTTTAGTCAATATTGCAAATAGTGCATGTTCCACAAACAGTGTAGTTGGGCACCCCATGGTGATTGCTGATGCTTTTTCTACCGCAAAAGCAGCTGCGGCGAGACCTTGTTCGCAAGGGAAATGACCTAACATCACAGGATCTAAGTGGCTGCTGTAAAATGCTACTGGTTTATAGCCCATGCTTGTTTTTTGAGCCAACACTGCTTTCATTACTGCTGAGTCGCAATGTGAAAATATAAAGAATTGTCGCTCATAGTCTGGGGTTGCCAGTACCGGAGCAGTTGATATCGCATCTTTCAGTTCATCAAATGCCTCTTTCATTTCCATTGTCCACCCCAACTTTTTCTCCCCTTTATTAGCTTCCTTTAACGCCTCAAGCAGGGGTCCTATGTATGAGCTGTAATCAAATACCCATGCTCTACAGTAGTTGCACAGACCCAGGAACTGCTGCAGTTCCCTCACTGTTTGTGGCATTGGCGTTTTTGAAATGGCCTGTGCCCTTTGTGGTGCAATCTTTCTTCCATGTTGGGATATGAGCTGTCCAATGTAAAGTACCTGTTCTTGACAGTACTGGAACTTTTCCATGTCCACCTTGTAACCTTTTTCAGCCAATAATGTCAACATCTTTAATGAGTCCTCTCTGCATGTTCTTTCGTTTGTACTGCAAATTATTATGTCGTCGACATACTGCAACACTGTGCTTTCCACTTCAATGTTACCCAAATCCATCTGTATTACTCTGTTGAATATTGAGGGTGATTCGCAGTACCCTTGTGGCAATCTGGTGTGTTTCCACTTTGTGCAAGGGTATTGAGAAAAAAGCATTTTTAAGGTCGATCACTGTAAATCGTGATGCTTCTGCTGGAATGCCACACAATATCGTGGCCGGGTTTGCGGCTATGGGGTATTCTGCTTCTACTATGTTGTTCAAGGGCCTGAGATCCTGTATGAAGCGCCAAGACCCCCCTCTAGCATTGTGCACTGGGTATACAGCCGTGTTACATGGTGATTCTGAGGGGACCAATATGCCATTATCTATAAGGGCCGTTATGGTTTCATATATGCCCTCATCTGCCTCTTTTGATAGTGGGTACTGTTTCACTCTGGGGAGTATTGCACCTTTTTTCAATTTTATCCTTACCCCCCTATACTTTTAATGCACCCCACGTCATAGGGGCTAGTAGTCCATAATGATGTGGGTACTTTTGTCATATCCTCCTCAAAGAAGGGAACTGGGGTGGATGTGGGTGCCTCAAGTGCCATTGCCATTTTCTGTGCCACTTGTTTGTACGCCATATTTCCACACTCATCATAAACACCATTTCACCTTCCTCCTTTTCTTCTGAGAACAGCTCCTCATCTGACACCTGGGTGAGTCTACATCCTTCTGCTAGTGCTATCACTGCCCTCCATGCTCTTCCTTCTCTGTCTTGGGCATGTACAGCAATGTAATCAGCTGTTGCTATAATGCTCTCAATGTCCACTGGAACCACCTTTCCTTCTAGTTCGTTGACTGGTGTTTCTGGTCTGAACAAATAGGCTGCTGGCCTCCTCCAGATCTTTCCCTCTATCCCTGGCATCCACGCAAATGCCATGTCTGTCCCGTACTGGAAAAGTTCACCATCTACTGGCTCGGCCCTAATCGCTGTCTGTCCGCAGTATGCTTGCATAATCTGTCGTGCTGTGAGCATGTTAATTCCTGGAGTAGAGCAAATTATGCCGTCCTCCGTAAAGGAGATCGTCATATTCAACCTGTTCATTATGTCTCTCCCCAGTATATTTACTGGTGAGGCACTATAATATAAAAGTGGGACTGACATGTCATAATCTCCTATAGATAAGGGAATGTTATCAGTAAAAGGAACCAACCCTCTAGCCCCAGAGAATCCTTGGGTGTTCACGGCTTCGCCCGACATCTTAAATTTACCTTTCCTTATGCAAGACCGGGTCGCCCCGGTGTCAACAAGGAATGATAATTTTTTGTCGCCTATCATTACCTCTATGCGTGGTTCCTCCGCACTATTAGGTGTTACCGACAGGATTGGACACACCAAGGCCGTCTGTGGGCTGTCCTATTGAGGGTACAACGATTGACCATTTCCTGTGTAAGGGTTGTGTCCCAGGACCGTCACCCTACCCAGTTGTGTTTGTTGTGCTTGGGGTTGTTGTGTTATCGCTACCTGTTGTTGTGGCAGTGAATATGTCTGTGGCTGTTGTTGTGTTATTAGTTGTTGCTGTTCATTTCCCTGTTGCAACGCCTGCTGTTGCTGTATGCCCTGCTGTTCCTGTGTGGGCCTTGGTTGTCCCTGTTCACTCCATGATGGTGTACCTGGTCTTACTCTACACGTGCTTGACATGTGCCCTACTAATCCACAACTCCAACACACCGGTGGTTCCCTACTCTGCCATGGAAAGCTTCCTGTGTTGTCCTGGTATACTGGTTGCCCGGTGGGGTAGGAGTTTCTAAATCCTCCCACCTGCTGTTGTGTGTTATATCCGTATCCTCTCCCCCTCATAATTCCTCCTCTTCCCCTGTTGTAATTATAATACCCAGCTCCTGGCATTGAGTATCCTCCTCCCATGTTGGTCGTGTATGGTTGGAGTGGCGGCACCTGTTGTGTTATTGTCTGTGAGGGTAGTATTTGGGAGGGATCTTGTGCAGCCAATTCTTGTGTGGGGCTTTGGGTCATTATTGTAGGTGCAGTTATTAGTGCCCCTTCCATTGTGTATTTAGTAAGTTTTTTCTGTACTAGCTTAGCCTCTTCCGTTTTCCTGTCCTCTTCCTTTTGTTTCATTTTTCCTTGCCATGCCCTACAATGATGCACTATTGTCAGTTGTATTTCTGGCCTCCTTCTGGGAGCCCTTGTACTAGTATATGATAAAATATTGCTGGTGTTTTGTCCCATTGTTCTCTAGTTTCCATGCGCCACTTCTCTTGGATTTCCTGGATATAATCAACAGGATCTTCATTCTCACGCATCTTGCGTGAGGTAATTGCTCCTATGTCTGATGTGTCTGGGTACTGTACCCTCAATGCCTGCCATAGTGCATGTCTGCAGTTTGCGAATGGTGCCCCATCATGCGATGTGTTTGCTATTGTTACCCCAGGGAATCCCGCTCTCTTCCAAATGTCATCCGCTGCATCCCCTAATATCGATATTAAAAGGCCCTTTACATCTCCCACTGCCAGTTTCTGTCCTGCGGTGTGTTTTTCCATTTCATATATCCATTTACCCGCACCTCCACTTAATGATGGGAGCCTGCACTTTATATTCTCTTTGTCTGTATGCTTCCAAGGGACGTACTGTGGTCTAACTCCTCCCCTCTCCAGAAGTGGCATTAAGTTGTGTCTCATTTTACCCCTTGGGTTCCATAAAATCGAGTCCTCACACCCCTCCTCTTCTTCCCTCTCTTCTACATCGTCAATTTCGTCCGTATTTCCCCTGCTCGTAACTCTTTCTTCTTCATCCTTTCCCCTTCTTCCATCATTTCCTGTATTTAATGTGGGCGTGTGTATTCGTCCTTCCTGCCTGCGTCTAGGGAGGTCTCTAAGCCGACATGCATAGGGTGTTAGTTCGGTTGTGAAGGGCGCAAGTTTTATTGTACGTAATGAGCGTGAGGTGGTTGAACATGTAGGGTGGGATGGGAGAGGGTGTGATGGTGACGGTGTGGTTTCATGTGTCTGTCTGTCCGCTATTCCTTGCTCTTCCTCCTCCCTTCTCTCCAGTTCATCCTTTCTCCTACGGATCCATGGTGAGTCTGTATTGGTCCGGGTGGTGTATAGTTTATCTAGGCTTTCCCTTTCACTGTTTCTTCCTTCCTTCTCCATTCCTTATTCTTCCTCACTAAAAAAGTCAGTCATAAACGGCACCCCCCACTCGGTCTTTTTCCCCTTGATTGTTACTGTTTTTAAGTCTATTAGGTCCAGTTCTCCCTTTTCTCCTTTATCAACCGCTCCCCTTTGCGCTGATGTTGTTGCTACTTCTGTGTCTCTATATACATCCCCCCTTACTTCACTCTCCCTTCTCCTATCTTCTCTTTCCCCTTCATTTCTCTCCTCCATCTCTCTACCAATTTCCTCCCTTTCCCTTTTTAATTCCTCCATTACTTCACTACTCATCTTTTCCAATATCCTTTCATCCTCTTTCTTCCTTTCCCCTCTCACCCTCTCCCTTTCTAATATACTCTCTATCACCCTCCCTTCTTCGTATTTCTTAGTCGTTTCTGATAGTAATCTCTTCTTCCACATTGCCATTTCTTTTTCTTTCTCTTCTTCTTCCCTTTTCCTCTCTCGTAGCACTGCTCTTGATACCCTTTCTGCTGCTGCTTTTACCCTGTCAGCTTCTTTCCTTTGCTCCTCAGTTCGTTCCCTTATTTTTTCCAATTTGTTCTTACCTTCTCTCCTTTCCCTCGCTCTCTCTCTTTCCTCCCTCTCAAGCTGTTTGATCAGTTCATTCTGCTCATCCCTTAACTCTGCTAGTCGTTCCTCCAAAATCTCTTCCTTTTGACGTAACAGCTCTTCCCCTGTCATTCCACTCTCCCTAGTATTATCCTCGTCTATTTTCCTTACTACCTCCTTCTCTTCTCCTGTTAATGAACCTCGTAATTTTAATAATATCTGCGCGGCTACCCACTCCTCATGTCCTATTTCCACAGTTTGTTCTTCTCCAGTCCTCTCCTCCCCTGCTGGCATCTTCCTATGAGCCACATATGGTGGCGGGCTGTATGCCGGGTTCGAGTACCCCTCAGCTGCCCTTAACTGTCCTCTTTCTATTTCTCCTAATTCTCTTAAAGGGTACAACCCCCCTCCCTCTGTTTTCACTACCTTTGCTAGGGGTATATCTTGCTCTGTTCCTTTTTTATTTCATTTACTTTTCAGTTATTATTCTTTTCTCCTCCCTCTTGTCCATTCCCTGTGTTCTTTGGGTCTTCACTCCCCTTTTTCCCATCCTTTCTTTCCTCCTTAATCTCTTTTTCTTCCGGTATTTCCCCCACAGTGAACATTCCATTTGGTCTTGGTCGGGACCCCTGGAACATCCTCCATAAGTTAAACACCTCCACGTGGTTTGTCAACTTCTTCCCTTTGTATGTATTATGCAAATGGTTTAATAGTGAATGTTGGGTATATGGATCGAAGCTACCATTAGGCGGCCATGGTGTTATCATTTTGTTGTCCGTCCCCTGTGTCCATTCTATGCTATACTTGATCAGTTTCTCCCTATGGGGTGACAGTGTTGTACATATGTGTTGTAGTGGGGTAGTGAGGGTGTTCCCCCACCCTCCCGATCCTGTCCCGTGTGACATAGTAGCGCTCCACTTGTTACCCTTCCCCTATTTGGTAGCGGTTATCTCACTAGCAGTTTACAATATACAGCCTTATATTTTTACCTGGCCCCGTAAGTATGGGGACTTGCTATAGTCCGCTAAGGAAAATTATTAAAATATAGTATTTACATTTGTATATTTTCTTCTGTCTTTCTTCCTTTACACAACACCCTTACGGCCCCCTGCGGCCGAGGCGCACGTAGCTCCCTGCGGCTGCGTACCCCTTGTGACGTTCTTATACAGTCGTCCTATTTTCACTTGCTCCTCCTCCTTCTTCTACACTTGCCGTGGCCGGCGTTCTCCGTGCGCCGCCACGTCCCCCGTTTCGCCTTTCCTCGATCAATTCATTACCGTTTATCTCCGTTTCCACTCCCTTACCACAGTTCTCTTCCCCACCACTCTCCGAAAGAAAGATGCCTTGTGCTCGGGATATCCTAACAAAGCCCTACTGGTGACGTCACCGATCTCTTCGAACTACTGGTAAATTCTTCATATATTCTTTAAGGCCAAAATACACTTGCAATCTACCCCCGTTAATCCTCACAGCTGTCTTCCTGTCACTCCTGGAACAAGGTAATCAATAATATAATCGGACTGCGCACGCTGCGTCGCCTCGCGTGTGATACGCCCCTCGACAGGAGGGCTTAACCAGCCAATTATCTTCCGTATTGGGCAACTAACTAGCTACCGCCTACAGGGAAACGTCATCTACCTATCGAGTTTCTTGCTCGAACAATAGGGATCCTCATCTACTCATTGATCAATAAATGCCAAATCGTAGGAAACCACACACACACACCCTTACACGTAGTCGCGACCGAGGCCAATCAGTGTCTACGAGCGGCCGCACGTGATGTTTTCGTGCTCCACCTCCCTCTCTCGCGTAACGTAGCCGACTGCTCTCGCACTCGTTCGGCTACCATTCATTTCATTACCTACACTAAATTGTCAAACCTTCGACGCGCACCTGTGCAACACCTCCCACCTCCCGTATTTAATTCCTCTCCCCTCCCTCACAATTTCACATTGCTTGTTGTGCGTGGCATGCTCACCAAGTTCTCTTGATGCGGGGCCGCTCGACTGCGTGCACCCCTCCAAGCGGCTCGCCACCTCCCCTCGTCTGGACCACGTCTGGACACTCGCCAACCGCGGGCAGTATACTTCTCAACCGGCTCCCGAAGGCCAATATCCGGATTGCGCTGTTCGGTCTTCTCGCAGTTCCGCGATGGTCCTGTAGTCCTCAGAAGGGGGCAACGGCAGAGGGGGCCGCGCCGCCGGGCCTCCTCGCAACGGGAGTACCTGGAAAAAAGTAAAAATAAAAAAGCGGATCTACCTTAGTATGACGCGCTACTTGCGTCACCTTACAAAGTTTAGCAAAAAAACTATTTCCACTCTGGATTGGTTACTCGAGTGGTAGGGTTAGTATATCATACATATAGAGAACGATGTTAGTGGTTGAGGGTTAGTCAGTTGATATACTTGGGCTGTCCCTTCAATTGGATACATGAAAATTGTTACATGAAGACCTCTGAGGATTGGTCAATGTTAATGGCGTCAGTGATAAGAGCCCCATGTTCTGATTGGTCCGCTCGCGAGCCCCCCAGTCTGAGACTATCGCTGTTCTCAGCTCGCGGTGCACCTGTCATTTGCAACAATGTTTTACTATGGGTAGGTGTAACCAATGTGAGGATTTATTCATATGTTGGGAGGTCGACTACTCCCACTGCTGCAGATGTCCAATGAGTCTTTTAATTGTATCTGCCTGTGTCTTAAAACGTGGGATTCAGGCGTCTCCTTCCTCCTGGGCTTGGCATCCTGTCAGGTTTGGCTTTGTCACGTGAGGTGGGACCGTGTTTGAGGCAAAATTTAGCACAATTAATATTGTTTTTCCCACTGTGTGCCTGGTTTATCTTGCAGGTGCGACCTTGGCGTTGGCTTGCGGCGTGCGAGATTGCAACATCGTGCCCTTGGCGGTGTGCTTTCGCCGGGCTCATTCTGCAGGTTCAGCAACCGAGCTCTTGCTCATTCAATGTTCATGGAAACTTTTGCTTGCGGCCTACTTGGGCCTGGTGCATAGGTGGAGCCGTTTGATGCAGAGCGCTTTAGGTTATGGTATCATATTGCCCTATCCTCAGTATTGTGTCTCCGTTATATTCTTCATTATGGTACATGGTTCTTAGAAGAAGCGTGAGCAAGCCTTTTTTAGATAAGTTCATGATGCGTCTTGCGTTTCTGCATTTTGAGAGCCTATGTGGAAAATAATAAAGATGCACGTCCGTGAGTATGTCTGTCGCCTACGTCATAGCACTGTGTATATTCTTTGTGTGGATTGGTGTGGGAGTGTCCGGTGTGCATGTTTGCACAGGTGTGCTAACCGTTGGCTAGGTCGTCATGGCATCTCTAACGACGTGTTGATTTAGTGCTGGATGGTTCAGTCGAGTCCATCCATGCCGCAGGTGTCGGCATGTGCAGGGCAGGCTGGTGGGCACATCCGTATGTTCCTGTACCAGGGTATTTGATCGTCTGGTAGATGGGCAAACTCCTCTCGTGGCGGGTGTCTGGGCCGTGATCCTCTAGGCCAAGCGCGAGAGGGGAAGGGTGGGAGCCTGTTGTTCCATTCTCCCACTTCACTTTGCAAGTTGAGACCTAAAGGAGCAGGCATGCAACAAATGAAAGTAGAGAAAGAGAAGGACCAGGTAGGAATTATGTAAAACATGCAGGTGGTGCAAGAGAAAAAAACAATTGTGGGGTGAGAAATTAAAGAATATAGACAATATTAGTGGAGTGTATTTTATATGTATTCTTATTTATTTATTTGAGAAATAAGAATATGTGTTGTGTTATAATCATTGCACATTAGGTTTACAGCACTACTAAGAGGATTCCCTTTACTGAGAGATTGAACAAGGACAGCATCAACCAGGAAGTGGAGGTGCGAAAGGTGGAAATACAGAATGTACAATTATATACAAGTGGGTAGGAGTGGGGTTAACAGGAAGAGATGATGTTATGATGACACAGCTTCTCGCAGGTGCCCCCTACAGGAAAATGTAGTGCTTTTTGAACTCATGAATAGTGCTTATGGTCTTGTTCTCAGTAGTGAGTGTGTTGAAACAGTAGAGGCGCAGGTGAAATATAGACATCTAGAACGAAGAGAAAGAATATTGAGGGGGGAGCTTGTAGAGAGTAAACACTTCAGTTCATAGAGTATTTAACAAAGCAAAGGAATGGAGTGAGAGTCCTATTAAGTGAGCAGAATCAGCAGTCCAGCACGATGAGGACAAGAGTTGAAATTAAGGATTTGGCACGTGGAGACCAGATCCGTCGTTGAAACGGATAATCCAGATGCATTTGTGACTGCATTCCAAAAAGACACTGACAGGGTGCAAGCCTTGGGGGATGTGGCACTCTGAGCAGGCCTTCCCAGTTCTTGCCTTTAATATTTTATAAAGAAATCAGTATTGCTATTTTATGTTATATGGCATTTGTATTGTGTCTACTGCCATTGTTATGACCACAAAACCCTATCAGGATGAATGCCCTATGGAAGACCATTGTCTGATTTGTGAAGTAGTGAGAGCGGTGTTAAAATTAATGTGTGTATTTATAGCCTTACCAAAGGTAGGTAGGGAATGTCTGGTTCCTTAACAGCAGCTTATACTATCAGGTGATCAACTGACCACGTTTTGCATGAGACTCAGCTCTATAGGTGGTGGGGCTGAGGTCGAGGGTGATGTATTTTTCAGGTAGGGTGTAGTTAAAAAATAGTGTGCATGTGAAGTGTGTGCACTCGTTCAGCTGTCAAACACTCCTCTGACATCTGCCGTCTCCTGGAAGATCTTGATTTGGATGTACTCGGTCTCACTGAGACTTGGTTTATGGCCAGCTCTGTCACGAGTATGGACACTCTCCTTCCTGATGGCTACAAGATCCTCTCTGAACCCAGAACCAACCATCCCGGTGGGGGTGTAGTCTTGATTTTCCCAGAGTGGACCCCTGCTTCTATCATTCCAATTCAGCACTACTCCTCCTTTGAATGCCCGGTCTGCAGGCTATCTCTCCTTGCCAGGTTGTCCCCTTCCTCTCTGAGTGGGCAGACCTTTCCTCCTTGCTCCTTGCCTCTACCTCTCAACTTCTACTCCTCTGAGACTTGAATATCCACCTGGATGCTACCAGACCTTCTTCAGCACTCTTTCACAACCTCTGTGATTCTCTCTCTCTCTGTCTCTATTCTTCCCTCTGGCCTGACTCACATGTTCTGATCTCCTCAGACCTCCCCTTCTCTAACCATCTAACCACTCCTCTCTCTTGGAGTAATAACGTTCTCCTTTCTTCCCACTTCTCTATCTCTTCCCTGCAGGTCGAACTCACTCCAGCGCTGCCACCTACCTTCTTGATCATTCGACCCATGAAGCGTGTGTAAGTTGAGGCTTTTGCTGCTGATTTCTCTCCTCCTCCGGCACCTTTGACTGACTAACACTCTGACACACCCCTCTCTAACCATCATCTCTCTATCTTCAACACTCTGAATGTCATTGCCCCCGTCATGAGGATCTACTTGTATACAACTCTTGGTACGATTCCGACCTCACACCCATAAACGCAAGAAAGTGGAGGGCATTGGGTGCACCCCCTGACAAACTGGCCTACCACCTGCTCCGAAGTTAGTACAGACTCTCTGTTATCTCTAAGAAGAGAGCCTACATCCAAGCCTGCATCTCTCCAGCATCTAACAACTCAGGCAAACTTTTCAAAATCTGCAAGGAGCCGGCCAATCCCTCTGCAGTCTCTACCTCCCATGTTCCCTCACAGGCACTCTGCACAGCCTTGGCCACTCATTTCACTACTACACCTCAGGACAACATATCCACCCTCTCTTCCTCTACCTCCTATTCCTCCTCCTCTATCACTCCTGGCCAGTCTGAGGCCATCTTTCCTCATTTCTCCTCCTTTCCTTTGTTCACCCCTGACGATGTTTCTAGACAAGTCCAATCTAACAAAGTCTAGTCAAAGCAGGTTCTCCCCTGCTCATCCAGAGCCATCAAGGACCACATTGACACCCTTGCTCCAGCCTTGGTCAATTTCTGCAACCACTCTTTTGCCACTGGAACGTTCCCCTTCCCCCTTAAGCACTCTTTAGTTCTCCCCCTTCTAAAGCCCTTGGCCAATCCTTCCTCTCTGGCTATCTATCGCCCGATCTCCATCACTACTTCCATGAGCAAACTCTTGGAAAAACTGGCCAGCTCCCAGTTGAATATACAGACTGAATCTGTTGGTTGCCTCCATGAATACCAGTCTGGCTTCAGACCTGACAGAAGCACAGAAACTGCTCTCCTGAACACCTGTGAAGATGTACTCTCCAATCTTGACTCTAATCTCCCTTCTGTCCTCATTCTCCTTGATCTATCCTCTGCTTATGACACAGTCAAATATGCCATCTTGCTCAATGCCTCTGTGACAACATTGGTATTACCAATCAGGCCCTGACCTAGTTGACCTCCTGTCTCACCAATTGACCCTCTCAGGTCCAATGGGGGTCCTTCCTCTCTTCTATCTCTCACTCTACTTGTGGTGTTCCCCAAGGGTCTACCCTCGATCCATGGCTCTTCAACTACAACCTGGCACCTCTTGCCCACTGCATCGCTCCTTTGTGCTCCAATTTTCAATGTTATGCGGATGACACTCGTCTCTCTTTCAGGCTCCCCTCAGCCATTTCTGCTTCTTCTCTCATACCAGAGTGTTTGTCCACTATTCAGGAATTGTGTGCCACCAATGATCTCTGCCTTCATGCCAGTAAGAATGAGATCCTCCTCATTGGGACACCCGCTCCCTCCTTTCCTCTCTCTGGCTGCCCAATTTCGGCCTTTTTCCTGCTCCTTCCTGTGAGGGTAATAACCTTGGTGTCATCTTCGACTCCACCCTCTCCTTCTCTCCTGATGTCTCTAAGAAGTCAAACTATCAGCTGCACCTCCTCAAAGGTATTCTTCCTTTTCTCACTTTCCCCCAGAAACTCACTGTCTCCAAAGCGCTGGTCCTCTCTTGACTGGACTATTGCAACAGCATCTTTCTAAATCTTCCTGCCTCTACTCTTCAACCTTTACAACTTATCCAGAACAGGACTGTGAGACTTATCCTTGGCCTCAAGTCCAGGGATCATACCTCCCCAGTTCTAAAATCTCTTCACTGGCTCCCCGTGGCAAAAAGGATCACGTTCAAGACCCTCTGCATCATCCACAAGGCTTTCTGGGGCCTGGGACTGCTCTACCTCCAACCTTCTTAGGCTCTCATCTCATCTCTGGAGTGGTATTTGCGATGGCTAGGGCTGGGTGTCAACTTGTGTTGGGGCCATGGTTGCATGCTGGTCATCGCAGTTGGGGCTGCTCGCCCCTCGATCCTTCATGGTGTTGGTAATTGGGGCTGTGACCTCAGCCTCCTCCAGGACAGCCATGGTGGTCTGGACGCTAGGCACAGGTGTGCCCCTGGTGGGCTGTCCTCCTGCACTTGCTGTGCTCCTCGTGGGCTGTCCTCCTGCACTTAGTGTGCCCCTGGTGGGCTGTCCTCTTGCACTGGGTGTGTCCCTGCTGTGGCAGGGAGGGGTAGGGTGCACATTGTGCCTTTGCCTGGATATCCCTGCTTAATCCTCTTCCTCTGATGTGTCAGGTGATGCCTGTGTCTGTAAGGGACACAGGGGATCACATTAGGACAAATTCTTTCACGTGTTTTGGCATGAGTGGCAGTACTTATGGGGGTGTGGGGGGTGACATGGGGAATTTGGACTGATGCATGGGCCTGGCCTGCTTGCTTCATACATACATGGGGACTGGTGATGGGGGGGCACTTGGGCTTGTGGATTTGCTGTGGTGGCATGGCAGGGGTATATGGGTGGTCTAGCCATTGCTTGTCTCACATGAATCTGATGCAGAGGGCCATCTTGACCTTTGCACTCGATGATGGGGGGGAGGCTGGTGTTCACATGGCCAGCTGCAAATGGGGCACAGCTGTGCCACCAAAATCGCTGAGTGGTGCATGGTGCTTGGATGTGTCCCTTGGCTTCCTTCCTGATTGCTCGGCCTCACAGGGGTGGCCTAGGTGCACTGGCACATGGGTGCTGCCGTATGTGCCTGTGTTGGCTCCCACGCACTGACACCAGTTACAATGCACGACTCATGGGTATTTACGCTGGGGGTTGCTGTGGTTTGCATTTGGTGTCACATTTCCAATGGAGGGGTTCACTCACCTTCTGCGTTCTGGATCCGTCTCCCTATATCTCTGTTAGGGAGAATTCTCAATATGTGTTAATTTCCCTTACCTTTGAGACCCACACCAACTCTGCTGGATTTCTAGTATTTGATTTTTTTATCTGGGAAGTGTGTGAGCCTTTTTTTCTCACTCTTCCATGTATTTTGTGTGTGATTTACTTTTGTGTTCTGTGGTTATGGAGTTTTAAAATAACTCCATGGGCATAATCTTTTTCTGTGTGTCACACAGCACCTTCAGCGCAGTGGCACAGGGGTGTCTTTTAGACTCCCCAAGGTTTAAATACCTTCTCTGGGACTGACTACCGTCTCCCAGAGCATGTAAACTTAAATTGGCTTTACTTGTCTTTTTAAATTTACTGACCCAGCACATCTTCCTATAGAGTGCTGGAGGGGTTTCCTAGCTTCCCCTGAGTCAAAACACTCATGCTGGTGGCAGTGGTTTAGATCAATTACCAGGATTTGTCCGGACCGCTAACAACGGTAGCTAAAAATCGGGTCAGCCATGTTTTTTTTCAATATGGCATCCCAGACCTATCTTTAAAAGCAGACTCCAGTCATCTTTTTTCACCATTTCTTTTAGGAAAAGTCCTTCTTGTGTTTGTCCCTGCACGCCAAACCAAGTATTGTCCATTTGTTCATTGGCCTTTGGCGGGCTTCAGTGCTGAAGCCCTCCTCTGGCGCCTGAATGTCTGGGGAGACAGAATGTGAGGGAGGTGCCCGAAACTCCCTGGTGTGATTGGCTGGCTGACTGTCCGGCAAGGACAGCCACCCTGCTGGGTGAGTGACAGCCAGGCTGGAATGAATGGGGGTAAACTGTTTAAAAGCAGGCCTCTGGGACTTGGAAAGCAGAGTCGACCACTGGAACCAAATAACCTAAGACGAGCTGAAGTAAGAGGACTGCTGCAACTCCATGATGACCGTTGAAGCCCTGCTGCATGTCTGAATTGCCTGAAACTCCAATCGACAGAGAAGCCCTTCAAGATTAACTTCTTCCCTTGAGTTTGGTGGGAACAACCAACTCGTAAGCCACCTGGACACCATCCCCATCTGGTCGAATTTTCAGCAGAGTGCTGTTGAAACCTGGATAGCTAGAGGGAAGGAAGCCAGCTCATGGTCTTTAAGGCACTTACACCTTAAACTGACATCTTGCTAAGCTTTTGGCCTCATCCCTGGGCAGTGATGGAACCTCTTGACATCCTCCTTCTTGTCCCCACGACTGGAGCCCAGGAACAGTGAGGTCTGCTCAAACTGCCAGGAACAACTGCCTCAGCTAAAGCTCTTCTTCATTAACAAGGTACTGTCCAAATGCGGTCCAGAAATCTTTTCGGTCATCGCTAAAGTTCATGGAATTTTGCTCAACTTCGATGGCTTGTCCTTTCCTTAACATTTGTCAAACTTTCCGCATAGCCAAATTTGTATAAACTCTGTGGCAAAGATTCAACCGTTACTACCAGAACTGTGCTATTCAATACAAAGACTCTGAACCATTGACTTTGGCCCAGACCTATGAGATGGCCTATGAGATGAATTGCTTGTTGTAGTATACTGAAACTGTTTGCCCTGCCTATGAATGAATGTGTGTTGTTGATTCTTATAACCTTGTCTTTTTACCCCTTTATTAAGTATCTGAAGTGCCAATTTGCTCCCAATACAGTGGAGCTAAACTTGTTCATTTACTTAGTGGTTGTGTAATTGTGGTTTATTAGTGTGTAACATTGAGCTGTTCTAGTGTAATATTTTCAAATGAACTGTGTAAATAAATGTATATTCTTTTACCGGGAAACCTTGAGTATGTGTTTGTTTGAATCACTCTATTGGTTGGTCCTTTGTGTAACTTGTTCTACTGCTCACTTAAACTCTTGAGATAAGTATGGCTGCTCAGCCATCGCTACCACTTTACTGTGTAGAGGTGAAATTGTGCTTAAACTTGTGGTCCTATTTGCATGTAGTGTTCCCAAAGGGTACTGCATGTGATTCTGCTTAACACTGGTGTACAGCGGTGAGGATAAAGTATACTTGTTACACTTAGAGTGCCACTTATACCTTTCTTCAAATAATCTTGTGTAACTTGTTCTACTGCTCACTAAAACTCTTGAGATCAATTGTTTTTTATCATGACTGATATGGAAAGCTACAGACAGGAGACCCTAGTCACTTTAACAGTTGATCAATTGAGAGATATGTGTAAAGCTAGCACTCTCACTGTGTAGTACAGGCTTGTACCAAAGGTGAAATTGTGCTTACACTTGTAGCCCTAATTGCATGTAGTGTTCCCAAAGGGTACTGCATGTGATTCTGCCTAACAATCCTCTCCATATTGATGACCGCACTGCAGTGCGCCTCCCACAGTGTCAGGTCTAGTGGTGGTGGTGAGCCTCCCGCTGTGTCCTGGTAGTCTGTGTGGTGCTGCAAAAGAATTGTCCGGACCCGAAGGTTGTTCCAATGCTTTCTGCAGCCCTCCCTATCCCAGGGGACATGGCCAAATGCGGACATCTTCTGGCTGATTGCCAGCCAGATCTGGTTGCGCTGTAGTGAAGAGGTCTTATTTTGCTTGGCCCCATAGAGCTCAGCATGATGTGCTACCACTTCTATCACCAGGCACATCAATTCTCCCACCATAAACTTTAGTTCCTGAGACGATCCTGGGCAACCTTAACCTGTGCCATTTCCTGTGATATATTTGCTCCTCAGGATGTGTGAATGGCTTCCAGAGGCTCCGATTTTTGATGGATTGTGATTTCCAAAATGGCTGCTGCAGTGTTTCCCGTTCCAGAAGTGGCGCGTTTCCCGCTGGTCGTATTACTGCATGCTAACAGCACATGGTAATACCGTGCACTGATGCTGCTCATAGTAGCATTGCTATTTTCACTGGATTTCTGGGCAGTAGGCCATTTCCAGGCAATGTATACGTTGGGTGCAATTGCGTTACAGTCGGAGCTGTGCGTGCGTGCCCGCATACTCCAGGTATGGAGAGGCATCGCTGATGGAATTGTTTATAGCCTTACATACCATATATAAGACACTGAATGAACACAAACTCAACTGCACACAGGCAATTGTGATATTGAAAGCAGTCTACAACTCGTACTTACTATCAATGGATGTTCAGATATTCATGATGCAGTGGAGGATAGGTCTCAGGGGGGTGGCACAAGCTGAAGGGTATGAACAGATCCTATAATGGCACTGATGAAAAAGCATCATCGGATATTGGCACTGCCAAAACTGATACAAGTGAGGAAAATAGAAAGGTCCTCAGATTTCACAGACATGCTCACACAGACATTTATGAAGGACACAGAAGGTGATCAATAGGCAACAATCTGGTAACTGTTGCTGGATAACATTACTCAGTCAGTAGAGAGTAAGGTGGATATGGAAGTGAATTTAATGACGGTGCAGTGGTGGGCATGGTTTATAGTCATAATGTAGGAAGTCGAAAAATAAATGTAGAAAAAAAAATGTCGAATTCCCTCCTTTTTAATTATATATTTATTTTGGGGTCCGGGAATAAAAAGAAAATTTGTAAAACAAAAAAAAAGAAAAAAAAGGGGGGTTGGGGGGGGAACCCCCTTATTTCGAATAAAAAACGTCATAAAATAAAATTCAACATTTTTTTTTCTACATTTATTTTTCGACATTTTGACTTTCTACATTTTATTATCGACATTTTGACTGACCACCGGTGGGTATATATTTCTGAATACAGCAGATGGTGGTAAGAAATATAATACTGGTGAGGGAATGTAAGGAATGGGTGGAGGGCAGATACCTGGAGGAACAGTGGTGGGAGGCACAGACACCCATGCAGAATCTGGCATATAAGGCAGAACAAAATTATAGGGAAGATGCTATATATTTCAGGGAAAGAAGAAGCAGAGGTAGAGAGGTGAGGCAGGTGATTGTCAGGGAAAATATTGTATGACCAAAATCTCTGCCAAAATGTAAATAGAGAGATATGCCATTGGGTAACATATTGGGAACAACAACAAGAACTGAATGATATTAAAGAAAGGGCCCAGAAGTTGAGAAAACAGGTAGCACTCAATGGGGCTACCCCAGAGGTGAAGGTCATGCGGGGCACGGGATGCTAGGACAGGGGCAAACCGGTAGAGCATGACGTCAGAAGACTCTTTCTCCACTGGTGAAGTCACACACAGGGACACCAAACACTAGAATGGGAAAAATCCAAGGCTTGGAAGGACCCCAGTTATCCTCTCCATTGAAAAGCTTGGATGTTTCATTACAAAGCATACATCTGGGCTGACAACCATGTGCGACAGGAGGAGAAGAGGACATTTTGGGCATTGATATTTTAATAAAAGATGGGAGCAGTAATCCATTTGGTGAACCATGGCCTTCGCCTTCAAGGCACAGCAGGCACACTACAAATAAGACCAATGGCTTAGTGACAGCTACCACTAAATTCAACACCCATATCTTGACACACACAAATGGCAACCTAACAAAGTGTGAGGAGACATTTTCAGACATATGGGCATGTGGTAAGTTTGATTTTGGGAGACAAAATGACTGCATGGTACTTAAGTTGAACAGTATACCATGTTATATAAAACCATATGGCATATCCCCAGAAAGGTCAAAGCCAGTTAGAGACATAATTGTGGCCCTGAAAGAAAGGGTGGCTATTACCGACTATGTGGAATGGGTACCATTTGTGTCACTGCTATGGGCGGTAAGAAAACGAGATTAATCATTCCACCTGACGATTGACTGCCGCATCATTAACCAGCATTTACAAGCAAGGCCACCATTTGTGGAAAAGATGGCAAAAATACAGCCAAGTATTTAGTGTCTTTGACTTATCTAATGGAATCTAATCTGTCCCCTTAGATGTAGATTCACGTGAACTAACATTTGCAGTAGAAAGGGTGGTGTATGTGTAGAATGTGTTGCCCCAGGACATCAAGGAAAAGCCCACAATTGTCCATGCTGCCATGAAACGCCTATTGTGTGCACACAATGTTATACAATATGTAGATGATGCGCTAATATTCAGTGAGATGTGGTCACAACATGGGGAGCACCTAGGAGAAGTGTCTGCTACATTTCAACAGCCGGGACAAAAACTGAATGGCCACAAGGCACAGATAAGCCAACTGGAGGTGAGATTCTTGGGGGTTATTATATAAAGGGAAGTGCATGTGTAAAGACAGGCTGAAGCTGTTCAATTCGCAGACCAAACAGCGTCACACAGGGCCATGGGCATCTATAGCTTTTCAAGGAATTGTACGCCTCTGTTTGCAGAATATACTAACATTCTTTATGATTTACTGCTAACAAAGAGATTTGACTGGAGAGAGGAACACACAAAGGCATACAAAAAATTGAAAGACTTATTGAATGGGGCACCCACATTAGTGAGCCCTAACTCAGACATGCCGTTTTACATTTGACCAGTGGTTTATGAAATCAAGCAGGCAACCATACTGACACAGAAATATGGGGCCATCCAGCACATAGTGGCATACAATTAACAGAACTACAAAACAACAGAATTGAAGTACTCACAGTGTGAGAGACAGCTCTGTACATTATAATGAGCAATCAACAAGTTTGGAGACATCACTGGGGGTGCTATGTGTATCATAAAAATGAATCACAAACCACTGCAGATGTTTCTATCCTCTGAAAAGCACAATGGAAATGGCAGGCACCAGATCACGTGGTGGCTCTTTACCTATTACTGGCCTACAAGGAAGGTGTGTGTGAAGTATTTAACAACACTTGCTACATATACTTAGAGGACGACAGCATTATTAACAAAGACATTGAAGCTATAATAGTACAAGTGATATTATGGATGGCAGTAAGGCCTGTAATTAGTGGGCATGGCTGACAGGGCTGGAGTAGGAACTGGGACAAAAAATAACAGCATGTATAATGTTTTTCTATGCATTGATGTTAAGTATATATGTCATTAGTGCTCTTTTCAAATGTATCATGCACAGGGGATCTAATGTTGGGGAGATGGCGGGTGTCAAGCAACGCCTGTAGAGGGGGAGGAGAGAGAAGAAAATATGCATGTTACCAAATCTAAAATTATGTTTCCTATTTCTCTGAGGCCCAGTGAGAGAAGCAGATGGCTGGTGCCAGCAAGGTCACAGTGTTTTGGAATGCATGCTCAACACGTGACTGCAGGCTGCATGTAGCAAGACCCTGAAGGACAGAGACAGCCTCATTAGCAACCATTCTTCCATGAAAATGAAACTTTTCCACATGTTCCCCTCTCTTCCTCCCATACCCTAAATGGACCTTTGTTCACGCGAACACTGTGATTGGCAGACAATGGGCCAGCGACTCTGTCTATATATATATATTACATGGCCTGCGTTAGCGGCCATGTAGTTATGGTTAAATTTTCAAAACCATAGGAAGAACACTTTTTGGGCAGCTTCTAACTTTGTGCACCTCGACAAATTCTCACCACTTTGCAAAATAAGTATATGGACCACTCTGAATTGTTCATCAAAGTTTGGTGAGGTTTGGTCCAGGGGGGGCAAAGTTATAGGGAGGGTCCCAACATTTATTTTTCCCCGTAGTCTGAATGTACACACCTGCAGCCCAAACCGCTGGATGGATTTTCACCAAATTTGCGGCAGGAGCAGCGGCTTGGTCCCAAAAGCGTGCATTTGTAGATTTGATGAAAATCCGTCCAGAAGTTTTCTTTAAAATTCCCAAAAGTGGTTCTAAAAAAAATGTGTGATATCTATGTCCGCTCCGCGGACACACTTCCCTGTTTGCTCCGCAGACAGGACACCGATTGGCCAATCGGCTTGCGTCGTGTCAGCAGACACACGACGCGTTCGCTGATTGGTTGGGGTGAAGCGTGAGGTGCGTCACCTTCTTCCGATGCGCCCGCCATATTGGATCCGCGGACAGCGTGGCATGGAAGTGAGTGTAAATAAAATTGTGGGGAGTGTGTTGGTGTGTAGGAATGCTTGGAGAGGGTGGGGGAGTAAGAGATGGGTCAAATGATGTATTTGTTTAGGTGGGAGAAGGCTGTGATGTGTTTGTGGTGTACGCGGTCACCTCAGTTGTCTGCGGACATACTAAACACTGGGCGCACTACTGACTATTTTACTTTACTATGATGTTGGTTTTGGTTTGTTAGTAGAGCAATGGGTGAAGAGGGTATGTATTGAAGAGTTTGTGCGTTGGTTGTAATTATTATTTTAGAATTTTAATTGAAGTGGATAGGTTTTGAGGTGGATGTGTTATGTTTTTGGGTTATGGTCATTCAGTAGGCGTTTGTTTCTCTGGGTGTGTTATGCTGCGGTGGTTGTGGCCAGAGCCTAGAGTCTTGGGTGCATGCACCCAAGACTCTAGGCCCTGGCCACAACCACTACAGCATAATACACCAATGCTACCAAACATTTTGACTGTGGTATGTGGGCTGCTTAGGGGGTACATTTTCAAAAATGTGAGTACTGATTGGCAGTAGTGTAATAGTGTTTATAGGGAAGTGAGATGTTGTGTTCTTAGCTTATTTGTTGGATTGTGTTCAGAATGTTGGTATTGAAGACTGTAGGCATTTTGGGTTGTATTTATTGGTTAGGTTTTCCTTTGCATGGTTGTGTTATGTTGCGGTCTTTGTGAGTTCAATCATTATATACTTACTGTTTGACTTTTTGTGGTTGTATGCAATCACTGTGATAAAAGAAAAAAATCCCATGTTAGTGTAGGTAGTTTATAATGAGTATTGCATTGCATAGTAGACATTTCTGTATTTTGTCGACCCTCATAGTTAGTACTTTAGAAGTACTATACCACAAACCAGTGTACTGTGCAATTTGCTCAGTTCCTGTGTTTGATTATTAAATCATTGGGTCTGTGTGGAAAAAAATCCATGCTGGATTTAAAATTAAACCTTTCTGTGGTACAATACATTTCTTTCATTGATTTCAGTAGGAGGAATTGAATAGGTGTATGTTTTTTTATTTGGAAGTGGTGGTACTATTGTTGCAATTAGATAGCAGTTGGTGTATTCTATTTGTTTATTTCATTTACATTTAGTGGTATTCATCTATCTGTTGGATTGTTGCAGATTTTTGAGGCAGTTAGATACCTGTTGGCATATTCTAACTGTTTATTTCTTGTTTCATTTTAGTGGTATTCATTTATTGTTCATTTTTCTGTTTACTTGTTGCAAAATCTTGGGGCAGTTAGATACCTGTTGGAGTATTCTAACTGTTCATAGTTTTGAAGTTGAAGTTTTGTTTATGTTCATACACAGATTAGTTATTACATTTTGGTTTTAAGAATATTAAATAAGCATTTACAAGATTTGCTGGTAATCTCTGTTTTAGAGCAATGGTAGTATCATTATATTCGAACCAATCACAATTATTTTTTATATATGCAGTTTAGTGACCTGCATTGGTTGTGGCTCCTGCGTGGTAGATTATACCTATTGTTGTGAAGGTAATTTTACCAAGTGATACTTGACCATGTGTGAATCCAGTCAGCTTGCAGTTGTTTTTGGTACCATCTGCATTGTAACTTAAAACCATTACTATCACATATTCACTATGTGTCCGTATTTGTAAGGTGGAACGATTATCTGAATAGCAGGTAGAACATAATCTGCTATGGTTGGCATTTTGTACAAGTTGCTGAAATGGAATGGATTCACAGTTAGGTATGGATACATATACAAAGTGTTCATTAGATACTTCTTCTTGTGTGACATGGCTGCAAAGAGTGCATGTATGTTTCCACATGTATGAAAATTGGAATATTTCATTTATAGGTATGTTTTTGTTTTCTATAACTTGTAGTAAGTACATTCAAAATTCCTGTGGATCTTCTTGTGTGTTTATAGTGAATTTGTCCTTTCCAGCACAGTAGTCCATTTCCTGCCTTATTCCAGAAACACTGTAAGTGTTATCAGGATTGCTGGTTGCATTCCTGTGAAGGGCTAACATTTGCAAATACAAATGGTCTGTCCTGCGTAAGTAGATGTTGTCAATAATTGGTGGCAATTGGAAAAGAAGATTCATTGCTACATTTGCGTAGCAATTTACACCAGTTATATTTGAAAATTTGAATGGACCTGACAGTTCTGTGCCAAGCCATTTCTTCGGAGTGCGCGTTGTTTCTTTGAAGAGTTAGTTGACCTTGTCTGTGCAGTAGATTCTTCTTTGGTTGTGGTCATTGATGAAGTAGTAGCTTCTTTTAATTTCTTTGGACAAAATGCTTGGAGATCCTGCATAATTTGAGAGTGAAGTCGGTTTCTTTTACAAAATTTAGCTTTTTGCGGAACAGGATAGGTTTTCAGATGGGGGTGTAGAGTGAACGCTGTCTATTGTATTCTAGAATGCGCGGAATATCAGAATTTACTTTACTTGCATCAAAGTTGATTAGAAATAGTCTGTCAAGTGTACGTAAGCGTGACAGTGCTACATAGAGGATGCCTTCTTTAAACACTGTGCTACCAATATCTATCAATGCTTTATCTAGGGTAAGACCTTGTGATTTGTGAATGGTGACTGCACATGCTAGAGTTAGAGAAAATTGTTCTCTGCGTACATACATGTCTTTGAAAAGAAGGAAGCAGGCTGTTGAGCGTCCTATCGTTTTAACTTCTGATAGTTTGACAAAGAGAATATTGACAAACTGAATGTTGTTGTAACGTGGGTATGTTTGAAAGCCAACAACTGTAGCAAGTGCTCCATTAACTAGTACTTGGTCCACATTAAGGTTATGTTTGAGCATTACGCTACAGTTTAAAGATAATTTTAATATTTTCTCCAAACCAGCAGTTTTAGAGATAGAGTTTTCTAAGGTATTTAGCCTTGTTGTGGCTTGTTGACACATGGGTAGTGTCATACCATGTACGTCCAGTTTGTCTGTGGAGCGAATTTGAAGTATTGGTTGCATTTCTTTTTTTGACATTGTTTCATTAATTTTGAACAGCTTGCAAGAGTTGGCATCAAGGACATATAATTTACATTTGTGTGTGCTAATTGTTCCATGACATCAGTAGCACATGAGTTATAGCCGTAGAGTGCATGGATGTGCCTGGTTTTTAGTATAAATTGTGCTTCCTGAGATAGTACACCAACTTTAATACTTTAAAAAATGTTGGCGTATGTGAGGTCTGCAGACTGACGCATGTTTTCATTTAATTCTCTGTATTGGAAATGTTGCCAAAGGTTGACATTACCTATGCTGCCAAGAGTTTTACGGCATAGTTTGTGCCCTAAGGTTTTAAAAATAGGTTCACCTTTAACTGCTGATAATTGAAGAAGATTGCCGAAAACTATAATGTGTTTTCCTCCAAAGAGTTCTTCATAGTCTGTTTTCAGTACCTCTTGTAATTTGAGATGAATGAAGGCTAACATTAGATTGGAAACCATGCTTACCTCATCTATTAGCAGTATTTTCATTTGTTTGAAAACACTGCATAGTTCCATTGCAGCGTCTGGAGAAAGTTTGTAATAGTCCAATTTGTTTTCGTGTTCTACTGGAAGGAGTAGTTATCGATGTAAAGTGACACCGCCTATGTTGTATGCAGCAAACCTGTGGGGGCAGTTACAACAGCTGACAGTTTGTTGTTTGTCAATTGTTGGAGGAACTTGCTGATGATTTTGATTAAAAATGTTTTGCCTGAACCAGCTTGACCACTCACGTGTAGAAGTATAGGTTTGTAGTCTTGGCTGTAAATCCGAGCAGAAACCAAAAACACAAATCCAAGGAGCAAGAATAACCAGTCCGTAATACGTAGGCTTGAGGTCTGTATCCAAATGAATCCAACGTGAATCGAAAACGCCAAACAGTGTCGTGAAACAGCTGTGACGCGGCGAGTGGTTCAAAGTGCGCCACTTTTATCCCTGCTTCTGATCGCGTGAGCGGAGCTCAGGGCACGTGACCGGAAATTCGGCCCAGAACAGGGAAGTGGTTGCCGCCGACTGCTCCTGCTCCAGCCCGCTCGCAATCTCCATGGCAGTTTCCACTGGAAACAAGGGAACAAATAATATCGCCCTCTGACAGTGCCTTGAAGCTGGTGACGCTTCCCTCGCACCACAGGTAGCGTGACCATGTGAAGGGCTGACTGTGACTTGGGGAGTCTAGCTGTGTTATGTGTCAGGGAGTCCCCGGGGGTATGAGTGTTATGTAAGGCGGTGTGCCTCACCTTCCTTCTGCGCATGACAGAAAGCATCTTCAAAGGAGTCATAGGTATCTAGTAAATCTTCTTTTTTCCATGGTTTAAAAACTTGTAGCAGGGACATGTAATACAGTTCTTTATGTTGAGGAGTTTTTAATGACAATTTGATATGATTAATTATGCTTTGTTTGGTAAGTTTCACTAAGCTGCCTTCACAATGTTCCACTCTGTATCAACCTTTCTTTTCAACTGGTTTAATTTTATTTTTGTATGTGAAATTTTGGGATATATGGCATAGACACATGGGGCCTCATTACATGGACGGTGGTAACCATGGCGCTATTAGCCACACGTTAAGGACGCGTCCCGCTGAGGGACCTCGTAGTATGGCGCTAAGGGATTACCGGCACCGGTGCCCTTACCGGTGCCGGTAATCCCTTAGCGCCATCCCTGTAATGAGGCCCATGGTTTCCAAAGTGTAGTCCTGTTTTGGTAGTATGTGTCTAGTAAATTGTTTTTTCAAAATGTCTTGGCAGTTGGGAACATGTTTGGCTAATATTTCTCTGTCTTCATATGATTTGAGAACTCTTTTTCTAGATTTAGCAGGGCCAAGACTTAGCCTTTCTATATTATCATATTTTCAATACATTGCAGTACCGGTTACACGTTCTGTAGCTTAATAGCAGCCAGATTCTCTATGGGAGAGCATTTGTATGCCTAAATTGTACAATTTCTGTGATAGTGTTTTGTCAGATGATATGTCATCCCAGAGGTCTTGAAGCTCTGTTTTTTCTGCTTTGGTTAAGTAGGCTGTGACATATCGTGCAACTGCAGTGCAATTCTCTACAATGTACTGTACATCTATATTTTAATTACAAAGGAGGGCAATGATTGCATTTTACTCATTGATGTACTTTGATCCTTCTGTTCTTTTTTTAGGTGACTATGTGTCATTTGTGAAGGGATTTCACAAGTGACATATTTTTGGATGAACTGCAAAACTGTGGCATCACTGTCATGACCAAATTTAGGAGCATCTTTAATCCATAAAAGCATGTGGATGTGTGGTGCTCCTCTGGCTTGGTATTCTTTTCTCCAAAAGAAGTGTTGCGCTTCTCCGATGGGAGGAACAGTTTTATTAAAAAAGAAGTGTAACATAACAATGAAGCGATGATGGAAATATCTTGATAGATTAACAGGATCTAGAGAGCAGAGTTCTCCTGTCGTTTTTATATCTATATTTGTTTTGTTCTTGTTTGCTATGCATAGGAAATCATGTAAATCGTCCCATGCATATTCTGCACAACCTAATGTCACAAACCAAGTGGGTGGGCCAAGGTTTCTTATCATACACCGTACATCTCTGTGACGTCAGAAACCATATTCTTTTGTACCATGCATGTTTGCTGAAAGATTTGTAATGCTTGACTGTAAAACCTCATCTTTTTTTGCACTTTTTGTAGTAATTGCGTAGCTGACATATTTTGAAAATGGGTACCTGATTTCAATTTGTGTGCATCTCCGTAGCATAGAGTTTCTAGTTCACTTTCAAGGAGAAGGTGGAATATGTATTCCACATTTTGTCTGAATCTGGGGTATTCAGAATACATTCGTAAAGAGCGCTATTCTGATGCTGTTATTTGTGTGGATCTATCATCGTACCTTCTTCCTTTTTTCAGTAGGAAAGTGTAGAGGAAAGGCACATGCTTCTATACATTTTTCCCATATGCTGATTGAAGATCCTTTGGCTTGTCGCATTTTTTAAGTTTCCAGTGCATCATCTATGGTGTCTTTAGAGTGTAATGGGTGAATTGTATAATGGTCTAAAATATTGGATTGTGTAGCAGGACCTAGAAGTTGAAATTGACCATTTTCTGATGAGTCTTCAATTATTTCAGTGATTTACTTAATGTTTTCTTCAATATTTATTTCTTTGTAGTACTCATTGTTGTCTTTTAGATATTGCAGGGCTTGCCTAACTTTATGTAAGTCCACAAGTTGTTGCCAATTTTTATTGTCTTTTGTAGTTACGCCATTTACTAAGATAATTAAAGATTGATCTATTGGACGTCGCACTCCCAGGGTGTGTACATTTTCTTCGAGATCTAATGGCAAATAAACTACTTTGCCACAAATGCCTTTCACTAATTCAGAGGGAGGTAGTTTTTCTGTTTTTGGTTGAAGACGTATCATTGCTTCAAATGGGTGCACTGTTTCAATTATGATGCTCTCATATAAGTTAAGTTGTTTCAGGGGTTTTGGTAGTGGAAATACATTATTTGGATTGCATGTGAAGGTGTTTGGTTGTCGTCAAATTTTGCAGTAAAGTAATTGCAAAGTATTAAGGGGTCAGTCATTTTGTGTTTGTTTTCTTCTATAAGATAGATAGCTAATTGGAACCACTTGGAATCTTCATTGTCTTCTATTTTGTTCGTTATGTCTACAGTTTTTGTGCTATTTTTATAAAAAGTCCTGTGGCAACACACACACAAGGTTTGGTACTTCAGCAGATGTATTTTTAAACTTTAGTATTTTTTTTTTGTATGTGTGTAGTAGAATATTGCTAGTCTGTTGTAAAGCTATTGCATTTTGTAAGTGGCTTTCACTTCCAAAATATTTTCTCTGCATATGCTCTATTTCTTTGAGTACTTCTTTGGCTGTACCATGAAAAAGATTGTTATTTAAATTGGCTACTGCAAAAGCAGGACTTTTGGCATAGTACAGTTTATGAACCAGATTTCCTAGAGTTGAATTGTGTGTTGATATCATGTTGATATTGTGGAAGGTGCTTTTGCAAATAGGTCCAGAGATGCAGGCTAATGAATGTGCTTGTAGTCCTGTGTATTTGCGCACTGGGCAGGAGTTCATATTTTGTAGTAGTTTCATTTTGAATTTGTCTTTGCCTTTCACATACTGATTGAGGAACTGGCGTAAAGATTTGAATTATTTTTGGCTATGTTACACATTGATGTGCACGGCCATTTGTAGACTGGACGTATTGGTTCAGTGGAATGGAGAGTTTTCTGGGGATATTTTTGTGAGCAGCGTTTCTTGTTCCATACTAGTATTATTAAGTTGTGTGTACCCTCAACCACTGCTATGTAGGGCAACTGGGTTTATGTGATTTTGATTGTAGGCTTCTTTATTGAAATATGGTTCTGTGCTTGTGGTGTGACTCCATTCACCTCCACAGATGGTTGTGAAGCTATCTTTGTTGATATTCCATTTATTGAGACGTCATTTTTGTAGTTTAGTACTTAGTTTTTGTTAGTGGTTTCATTCTGTTTAAACTAAAATAAATACTTTCCTTTTGAGAAGGTATGCACTAGCTATGAGAGCTTCTAGGATTAATCTTCAACAGTATGTTTTAAGGGTTGTGCGTGATTTCTCTCCTGTTTTTTTTTAGGTTCTGAAGGACTCTGTGGTGGAATATTTTTTGTAAAATACATTTTTTTGGTAGGCTTACTTGCGGCTAAATCAAGATTTATAGGTGCAGTGTTAGCACTAGTGGTAGCTGCAGTCTTCTTAATCACTTTCTGTTTCGTTTTACGTTTTGAAAGAGGAGGCAACGTTTCTGTACTGGAAGCTGGTTTTATTTCACTTAGTGACTGTATTAGCTGTTTTGGTTGAAGTTTGTGTACAAATTCTGCTAGAGGTGGATGCTTATTTTGGAGACCTTTATTTTGATTTTGTCTACTTCTGCGTTGCTTTCTATGGAGTTGCTTTTTGGTAGGCATTCTTTGGGGTCTGTTGGAGAAAAAAAGAAAGTGTGGGTTGGGATGCTGTGCAGTGTATGTGTGCTTTGTGCATGAGTTTCTGAGTATGATGGTAAGGATGTATGTAGAGGTGTGTGATTGTGCAATGGGCTATTACTTCAGGTTGGGAAGGCTATTCTCGTATTTGTGTGTTCCTATACTGGTGTTCAGATGACAATACAAAGTAGCTGCTGATGGGCAAGCACTAATACTAATTCTAATGCTGCAGGGTTAACACTATTGTTTGTTCTACAATACTATATTTCTACAGTGTTTGAGTAACAGTTAGAACATTATGGCAGTATTGCACATACTTTTTTGGATGGAATGAGTAGATTTCTTCTGAGTTCTGGTTCGTACTTCAGACGCTGCTACTTTTCAGGAGAGTGGTATTCACTGCAATTGTGAAAGAAAGAAGTTAGTAAATATGTGTGTTAATAGCACTGTTGTTAATGTAGACATGAATTTCTTTGTTTTTGCATTAGTAATGCTTTGCATAGCATGCAGATGCACTTTCCTTTGCCTATGTGCATTCTGCATATTTTACTTAGAATCTGTCAGTTGAACGTGCTTTATAAATGATTACAATAGCAAGCACACAGAGCACACTTGGCAGTGTTATTGGATGTTAGGCGATAGAAGAAATAACCGTATGCTTTTCTTGCTATTTATACAGGGTAAATGCCAGGAACTGTGGGGAAGAGCATGCAATGTATGCATTTGTGAAGGTTTGGGAAATAAAGCAGAAGGATTTGTTGGGTTCAGCAGCTTATTAATCTCCAGGATAGTTGTAGAGGTAAAGGTTCAAATAAGAAAACCTACAGAAGTGGCAAAGGGACAAAGCAGGTTTAGCAGACTGCAGGTGATTAGCAAACTAATGGGTAATAATGTGTTGCTTGGAGATGGGAGAGTCTGAAATACAGTAAGGGTTGCAATGGAGGGTCTTGTACTTGCATTGCAGACTGAAGGGCGGGGGAGATGTTGTATGTCTTGCTTTACTACACTGTTTGTACATAGTTGTACATGATGTGATAGACATGATTGCACCTATGTATAGTTGAATGCTGTTGTAAATTCTAGAATGGAATGGGCAACTAGCTAGAATGAGAGAGCTGTCTAGATTTGAAAAACAGTTGTAGAGGCAGTGGTGTTGTTTCAGCTGGGAGCCTTTCAAATGAGATTGGCTATCTTTGTGCATGAAGAAAGATGAATGTACTCATCCTGTTTGTGTGTCATTTTATAACACACTACAAAGCCTTCTCCCACAATTAAACTGTTATTTCTCCCATCTTTAACATGAAATGACACTTTATTAGACAGCTGTGTGTGTTGTGTCTGATTACTATTATAACCATTCCTAAATGAAGTTCAAATGATAGATTGTATGTAAAATATCCTGAATGTATAGAAAGGAAAGTGTATGTATATCCTATGCACTATAATGCATTAAATTCTATTATAATTGAAATGTAAATAAATAGATTACAGTGGTTACACAAATGACAGAATGAATGAAGACAATAACAGTTTGCACATTACAGTTAGTATTATGGGTAAATACAAATTTGGAGAGCATGCAGCTTTGAGAGTGACACTTGATCATAGCAGATGGCAGGAAGGATAGTAAGCTTTTTTTAGATGTTATACAGGGTAAGTGACAGTTACCCTGTTTATATGCATTTATACAAGAGCTGTACATGTAATGTGCCGAAAATATTCATAACTGTAGTTTGTGTTCATGCATGTGGATGTGCATGAATCTACAAGCAGAAATATTGGAGAGTTTTACAGTAGTTGTTGCTGTAAGTGCTTTGCAATCACAGCCCAATTGTACTCAGAGTGATCAACAGCACATCTAAAGTGCTCAACTGGGATGATGGAGTTAGATGTAGAGTTATTGGATGTGGTTGGTGGATCAGGTGCTGAGGGTGTCATACACAGGGAGAAAGGGTAATCATGTTTTTCATTGCTGTATGCTGTGAAGATGGCTGCGGTGGCTGAAATGGACAGTGTTAGAGTGTGGATAGTGGAAGATCATTATATTGCTAATCTGCAGTGGTCTCCAAACATGTGTGGCATTTCAGACAATGTTGGAATGCTGGGAGTGGAGGCTACCTGGTGTTATGTGCCAGGGAAAAAATGTGCAAGGTGTTTATACACTTTGTAGAAATATGGCTTATTTTAACACTCCTGATATTCTGGTGGTAAATTGTGGAGAAATGTATTTGGGCTGTCTGAGTGCAACAAGTTTGCTGGGTGCACTGAAGCAGTTGCTAAAGGACCATAATATTTTCACATATACCACCTAGGACTGCAAGGATGCTTTGTCATGTATTTAATCCTCAACAAGACATAGCAAGATATCTTGTTGACAAAGGAATATCTTGTTTTATGTATTCTGTGGGCATGCCATGAGAACCTTTTTGAAGATGGTGCAATTTATTCTTGGAATGGAATGACTTTCACAGATTTTGGTCATGCAATATTTCTTGGTAATATGCAAACCTCAATCAGGAAGTTGTGAAGTCATGTAACAGATACAATCTGAAAAAAAGGCTAAAGAAAAGCCTGAAAAAATCTGCAAAAAGAAATAAAAAAAAAAGGCTCTTTTCAGAGCCAACCTCAAAGGGGAAGTGGGGCACACTATTTACATTTTCATTCTCCACTCTCAGATTGTACGGTTTGTCCGCAGACACCGCGGTAGTCCGTGGACAGCGCATATTACATATGGGGATTTTGAGGCCCAGAGGCATGCAAATGAGACTTAGCAGGGCAAGGGATTGGTCAATAAGGTTTACTGGGTGTGATATGTAAGGAGAGAGTTTGTCAGAAAGTTCTTTACTTGAGATGAGAGAAGATAACTATGGCTGTGTCTATCAGAAGGCATATTATCTGGATTTTGGGAGACCCGTGGATAAATTAATTGGAGGTGCTTGCAGAACGCTGTGGAGTGGCTGCACATCTTGAATTCCCTCAAGTGGAAGTGCACTGGCATGGAGTGCGTAGAATGAAGTGGCTGGATTTGGTACCTCTTTGTGCTATTTTGGTGACACAGCGTCATCCAGACATTATTATTATTCATTGTGGAGGGAACAGTTTAGGACATGTCTCTGGAATCTGTTTGCAATTTGCAATGAAAGAAGGACTTGGGAAAGTCATGGACATGTTTCCAAACTCCCGAGTAATTTTTGGTTGTATTGTGCAGAGACAAATGTGGCTGTGTTCTTCTTCATTTGGTCCACAAAAGGAGAAAGTGAGGCACAATGTCAACAAGGCTGTTTGTGCCTTTTTGAGAGATGTTGGCATGTCCTCTTTTCACAATGAAAATATTATGTTTAGTAGCACACACATTTTTCTGAGAGATGGAGTACATCTTACGTATGCTGGCAATCAGATTATTCTGTGAAATATACAAAATGCATTGTGACCCTTTTTGGAATTATAGCAATCCTTTTTCCAGTAGATGTTGACCATTTGAAGTTTTCAAAACACAAAAAAACACCACCAAAAGGCTCTTTTCAGAGCCACCACTTCCTCCCGGAGAAGAGTGCAATGGTTTTGATAGGGCAGTACCCCAAAAAATGTAAATGTCCACAGACTGTCCGCAGACTTCTAAAATGCATAGGGCCCTGCAGCATTTCATTGGCACTTCTATTTTTGAACTGTGAAAGGCGGCTCTGAAAGGAGCATTTTTTTTGGTTGTTTTGTATTTTTTTTTGTTTTTCAAACATGACATTTAAGGAAAGGAAGGGAAGGGAGGATAAGGAAGGGGCACCAACCACAGAGTTAAGAAAGGGCAGGTGAAGAGAGGAAGATGTAGGGTGGGCCTTAATCATGTAGGTGGTAGTCCTTCTCAGTCTATCGGACCGCAGCCTTGAAAGCACTTTGAAGGGTCTCCACCCTGCAGAGTACTGTGTCGCAGTACATACACAATGCTGTGACCTTTGAAAGGTAAGGGTCTACAGTATCACGTATGGCCTGTGAGGCAGCTGGAGGGATGCGCTGCCCCACAGAAGTGTTTCTTGTGGTGGCAGTAGCGGAAACAGGATGCTGCAGGGGACCTACTACGTTTATCGCAATGTACAACCTTACGAATAGCCCCACCATGGAACGACCTTAGGTCTTGCTTCATTGAGGTAGTACCGTAGCTATACAAACCTGGTTTGCCACGACTCAGCACCTACTGGCACTGAGTGCAGCGCACCTTGTTTGCACAAGTTTTTGGTACACCATCAAGAGTGGTAAATAACCTCCACACCCAAGATTCACAGTGAGTGCCAGTAGTAGGGACTTACACTACCTCAGTCTTGTCATCCTCTTCCTCCTCCTCTGAATCTTCACACCTGTTCTCCTCTGCGGGCCCTTGGGCAGATGGTGGTGGTGGATGGGGTGGTGGTGGTGGTGAGGCAGTAGCAACTGCAGAAGGAACAGCCATGGATGCCATCTCCAGAATTCTCAGGAACCACCAAGAAGTCAGCAATTCAGGAACACAAAAGAGCAATCCAGCAATGTGGAGTAGTGTCTCACCTGGAAGTCCAAAAACAGGATGAGGAGCAGCTCTGGGGTGTGGCCCTTTATAGGGGTCCTGGGAGCGTTTTGTGGACAGCTGTGCTGTCTGTGGACACTTCAAACACCAAAAAGGTTTCAAAAAGTTCCAAAGAGTATGCAGATCGCTAGTGACATGGTCTGGGACATGTGCAAGGGTGAACTTTCACAGGAAAATTCCTTGGATTGCTCAGCGCGGGTGTCCGGTGGCCCAGACTGTGTTCGAGAACAAGGACCCACGCTTAGCGTGGGTGCGGCCACATGATGACATCGCAGACATGTTCGGGAATGCAACCGGTGTCAGTAGGACACCAAATGCACGGGGTCGGGTGTACGTGTAGTTAGGAGCGATGTTCGTAGGACCCAACGGTGTGATACGCATGCATGCGGGTGTTCTATGGACAGTGTTCGTGTCCCCAAACTAATTAAAAGTGCGACACACTTGCGGCGGACAGTTACGGACAGGTGCAATGTTCGTAGGAACCAAGGGTGTGATACGCATGCGTGCAGGTGTTCTACGGACATTGTTCAGGTCCCTGAACAAATTAAATGTGCGTCACAACTTTGCAGACAGGCGGACGGGCTATGTGTTCTACGGACATATTCATTCTGGTTACGGACAATGCGAACAGGGGGTATGTTCTTAGGACACCTTATTTTGAATAGTTGTGGACATGCAGAGGGATTTAGTGTCATCCGGACACCCCCATTTTGATTGCGGACAGTGCAAACAGGTATGGGCCCTCATTACAACACCGGCGCTAAACCATGGCGCTATTAGCACCATGGTTGGTGCCGGTGTTGTAACGGGTCCGCCATGGTTCAATGAGGAATTACCACCCCATTCCAAAGTTGGCGGGCGGTAATTCCCCATTGAACCATGGCCCTTCCCCATTCCCATTTTCGCCCCATAGGGCTCTATGGGAATGGGGAAGGCGCTAAGTTTGGTACCGCAAATTGCAGGACCGTACTTAGCACCAAGGTCCGTATGCGGGTCCCTACTTTAATGGCTGGTGTAGACCAGCCGTTAAGGTTGGGTCCCGCAAAGGGACCTCGTAATCAGGCGCTAATGGGTTAACGGCGGCGCCGCCTTTTACGGCGCCGTTAACCCATTAGCGCCAGGGTCATAATGAGGCCCATATTGTCCTTAGCACACCCCCATTTGGTTTATTACGGACATCCCGTACACCCGCGCTGTCAGCAGACACCCTAAGTGCACTTTGAAAAAAATAAGACATAGAGGAATATATTAAACGCACACATATTATTTTATTATTGTATAAAAATATAAAAATTATGAAATAGGGGGAAAAATAAACTGGTACAAATACAGGGGAATTAGGGATTTGTACATGATGGATGGTAGAGGAGGAAGGGAGCGAAGTCTCATCATAAAGTTTTTCTTGCTGGGAAGTTTTTGGGGATGGTTGGCTGGGACATGGAGATGGGGTACAGGTACATGTGGGACAGTGATATTTAATTTTTCCCTTTATATGGTCCTCCACAAAGTTTTTTAGAAGAATTAAATTTATCATTAATAGATCCATTTTGTGCTCTACACGCTGCAGATGATTTTCCAAGGTGTCTGTTTCTGTATTATTTTTATTGTCCGTATGGTCTGTTAAAAATATATATAAGTTAAGTACACATAAAGTAATAGTTATTAATTGGTTTATTTAGAGAATCGTAGTGTCTACCATTAGTATCACTGTTTTCACCCGAGGAACATTTTCTTCTAGCCATTCCAAAGTACGAGACATTTCTGTGTAAAAAAAAAAAATATATATATATATATATATATACTTTTTGTGTACCCTAATACAGAAAGTTTATAAATATATGAAATTAATGTAGTGTACTTGCCAGTTTCTTTTTAAGTTTTGCTGTTACTGCTGCATAGGTGTGCTGTTGATTTTTGCTGTGCAGTTTCTGTGAGGTCATTCTGCTGGAAGCATATTTATTTTCTTTTGGTATGTTCCATTATGTTGCATATGCTATGTAATTCGACTGTTGGTGTCTAACATATACAGTTTGCACTTCTTATTTATTATTGAATGTAATTTATTTATGTGCTGCTTTTTGAACATGTTCAGTGATGTTATTGCATCCAACAACAATGTAAGATACCCCTTGAGTTTTTGGATAGTGTTGATGTTGACCGTGTCTGTCCGTGGACATGCACACGGTCCGCAGACATCAAAATCACTAGCATGGGACAGGGGGATCAGTATGGTCTATGTTACATGTATATGAACTAAGCAAATCCTACTAAAAACCTACCAAATGCATGCTATCTATATCTATATTAAGTGAAAAAACTTTGTTAAAGGGGAGTCATGGTTAAGTTGAGCTACTAAAAACCTACGAAATTCAGTAAAAAACTTGCACCATCACCGTTTACTGCTAAGAATAACACCCAGGACGATCAAAGATGACATCACAAATGCCATTGATGACATCACTGATGATATCACATGTGCATTTGCTTTTCATGAAAAGTCTGTACAAGGGATTGTTATTATAATGTTGAAGTGTCAAGGATCATTGGAATACATATCATGAGGTACATAGTGCATTAAGCAATGCATTGATACAAAGAGCACAACAGTGGGGGGTATTTTGGAATATCAACCATCATTGTCCTGCGCTAGATAAGCAGAGGTGGCAGCTGAACCGTGGAGTGACGAAGTAATAGACCCCCTACTCCGGTAAGTATAAGTAAATATATAGGGCTCTGGAGGAACCCTGCTCCACTTTAGATCAAGCGCCATACAATAAAGAAAGTACAAGAAATTGTCAGATTTTCATGAAATATATTTTATCAGACAGTTGCCCTATAGAGACACGTGTTTCGGCGAATCACTCGCCTTTTTCAATCAGGGCTGATTAGTGAGACAGAGATCAAAAGGAGGGGAAACGGGGAGGATTGTTAGGAGTGATAAAGAAAACATCAAAAAAAGGGGAGAAAAAGCAAAAGGAACAAATCATTAGATTTTATATGTATACAGATTATATTTGTATTGGTATCTTTAAAATACAAAGAAATTGCTTACCTAATTGGTGAGCGCTAAAGTTCACTTGTTCAAATAGGTTGTTTAATTTTGGTAAATTTCATGGGATCAATCCCGCCTGTTAAAAAATTTTTGTTACCCAATCGTAAGCATACTCATTTGACATATTAGCTAGACGTTAATCTGTTGTTAGCGAGCACTGTGCACCAAACGACTAATTTCAAACGTTTTACATTATTTTATCATGTTATTTGGTTCAATAGCTAAACGTACTCAGTAGTCAAACTTGGCTAATCAGTAGTAAGGGAATGTTATTTTCCTGGCAACGCGTAGTTCACGCGCATTTCGTGTCATACTGTTTTTGGTGCACTAAAATGCAGGCACGAATACATTTGGAAAGCAAATTAATGCTAAGGTGGAGGGCTTAGGGCTTACCTCACAAGAGGTGGTCTCCTTCACAAGCGTCGGCGTCTGGAAGCGAGCACAGACGCCGCGCTTCGCATCGGTAATAAAACTGACGTCGCCATAGTGACGGCAGTCCTTCTACCCTTTCGGTTATTAGTCGAAAAGCAGAGCGCCATCTTGTAGATGTGTCAAAGTTTCAAGTTATACTTTTTGTGCTAATAGAATCGGAAAATTATACAATGTGCAAATAGATGATTATGTTTGCGAGAACTACCTCCATGTGAATGGAGAGGTTTTTTATGTTGAATATCATTCAGAAAATAAATTTGCAATAGTATTTGCATTCATTTTAAATTATAGACATAAAGCTTGAGCATCAATAAAGTTACCATAGATGAAAACCTATTGCTAATAGGTTTTATGTTATATGTGAGGTGTTGGATTTACACTTGCATATTGGTGTATATATATCGAAGCAGCAAGCAAAAAGAGACTATTTGTGGTGTTAATTGGTGGGAACAATTTGCAATCAAATAGATATTCAGTATTAGGATCATCAATAGTATCTAAACTTCAATTCAAAAATTACATTCAAAGAAGCATAAGTTTCATTAGTTCAAAGAAAAACTCCCATCTCATTGTCCGAGTTCAGGCCCACTTTAGTTGCTCTAAAGTGGCATATGGTACGGGCTTCCTGTTGTCTCAAAGATAATTCTCGATTCCCCCCTCTTCTTCCTATGCCGATTTTTTTGAGGCCAATAAATTGAATACCATTTTTGTCATCCATTTGGTGGTTCAGTTGCCAATGGACTGCAAGTGGAAGTAGGGAGTCTTGACTCCCTATTGATGAGAGGTGTTCTCTTATTCGTATCCTTAGTTCACGGATGGTGCTACCCACATATATCTTATTACAAATACAAATAATTGCGTATACTACAAACTTGGATTTGCAATTGATGTTCTCTTTAATCATAGCAGATATACCGAAGCTGTCTGTAAATTTCATGGCGAAAACATGTGCATGTTTGCACATTGTACAGCATCCACATTTTCTAAACCCAAGATTGGATGTTTGTAGCCAAGTGTGTATTGGAGCTTGATCTTCTTCTGGTAACATAGAAGGACTGATAGTTGATTTGATTGTTCTGGCTCTTCTATAGATCATTGTTGGGTGATTGTCAATATATTTACAGATGTGCTCATCTAGTTTCAGGAGATGCCAATTTTTTCGTAGTATTGATCGTAAGGTCCCATTATTTGCACAAAAAGTGGTGATGAATTTTACAGTGTCTGGTCTTTTAACTGATCCTGGACGTGTTAATTCAAGAGTTGAATCTCTAGTAGTCTTATGGGCTTTGTCGGAGGCTGCTTTTATGAATCTTGTTTTATATCCTCGTGCTTTGAATCTGTTGTGTAGCGTTTCGCATTCTTGTTCAAATATTTGTGAGTCGGTACAATTGCGTAGGGCTCGAATGAACTCTCCTTTAGGAATGTTATTCTTCACAGGATCAAAATGGCAGCTTGTAGCAAAAAGGGTTGAATTAACCTCTGTCTGTTTGCGATATGTTTTTGTTAGTAACTTGTTTTCTTGAACATAAATGGTGAGGTCTAAAAAGTTAATTTCTGTTCTACTGGACGTACCAGTAAAGACTATTCCATAGGAATTACAGTTTGATCTCTTCATAAATTCATTCAATTCTTCCGGTGTTCCTTTCCATATTAATAGGACGTCATCTATAAAGCGTGACCACATCACCACATTTTCATTGAACATTATATCCGTGTAGATATATATATCTTCAAACATTCCCATGAATAGGTTAGCGATAGCTGGGGCAAATTTTACTCCCATCGTCTAGCTAATATGTCAAATGAGTATGCTTACGATTGGGTAACAAAAATTTTTTAACAGGCGGGATTGATCCCATGAAATTTACCAAAATTAAACAACCTATTTGAACAAGTGAACTTTAGCGCTCACCAATTAGGTCCAGTAGAACAGAAATTAACTTTTTAGACCTCACCATTTATGTTCAAGAAAACAAGTTACTAACAAAAACATATCGCAAACAGACAGAGGTTAATTCAACCCTTTTTGCTACAAGCTGCCATTTTGATCCTGTGAAGAATAACATTCCTAAAGGAGAGTTCATTCGAGCCCTACGCAATTGTACCGACTCACAAATATTTGAACAAGAATGCGAAACGCTACACAACAGATTCAAAGCACGAGGATATAAAACAAGATTCATAAAAGCAGCCTCCGACAAAGCCCATAAGACTACTAGAGATTCAACTCTTGAATTAACACGTCCAGGATCAGTTAAAAGACCAGACACTGTAAAATTCATCACCACTTTTTGTGCAAATAATGGGACCTTACGATCAATACTACGAAAAAATTGGCATCTCCTGAAACTAGATGAGCACATCTGTAAATATATTGACAATCACCCAACAATGATCTATAGAAGAGCCAGAACAATCAAATCAACTATCAGTCCTTCTATGTTACCAGAAGAAGATCAAGCTCCAATACACACTTGGCTACAAACATCCAATCTTGGGTTTAGAAAATGTGGATGCTGTACAATGTGCAAACATGCACATGTTTTCGCCATGAAATTTACAGACAGCTTCGGTATATCTGCTATGATTAAAGAGAACATCAATTGCAAATCCAAGTTTGTAGTATACGCAATTATTTGTATTTGTAATAAGATATATGTGGGTAGCACCATCCGTGAACTAAGGATACGAATAAGAGAACACCTCTCATCAATAGGGAGTCAAGACTCCCTACTTCCACTTGCAGTCCATTGGCAACTGAACCACCAAATGGATGACAAAAATGGTATTCAATTTATTGGCCTCAAAAAAATCGGCATAGGAAGAAGAGGGGGGAATCGAGAATTATCTTTGAGACAACAGGAAGCCCGTACCATATGCCACTTTAGAGCAACTAAAGTGGGCCTGAACTCGGACAATGAGATGGGAGTTTTTCTTTGAACTAATGAAACTTATGCTTCTTTGAATGTAATTTTTGAATTGAAGTTTAGATACTATTGATGATCCTAATACTGAATATCTATTTGATTGCAAATTGTTCCCACCAATTAACACCACAAATAGTCTCTTTTTGCTTGCTGCTTCGATATATATACACCAATATGCAAGTGTAAATCCAACACCTCACATATAACATAAAACCTATTAGCAATAGGTTTTCATCTATGGTAACTTTATTGATGCTCGAGCTTTATGTCTATAATTTAAAATGAATGCAAATACTATTGCAAATTTATTTTCTGAATGATATTCAACATAAAAAACCTCTCCATTCACATGGAGGTAGTTCTCGCAAACATAATCATCTATTTGCACATTGTATAATTTTCCGATTCTATTAGCACAAAAAGTATAACTTGAAACTTTGACACATCTACAAGATGGCGCTCTGCTTTTCGACTAATAACCGAAAGGGTAGAAGGACTGCCGTCACTATGGCGACGTCAGTTTTATTACCGATGCGAAGCGCGGCGTCTGTGCTCGCTTCCAGACGCCGACGCTTGTGAAGGAGACCACCTCTTGTGAGGTAAGCCCTAAGCCCTCCACCTTAGCATTAATTTGCTTTCCAAATGTATTCGTGCCTGCATTTTAGTGCACCAAAAACAGTATGACACGAAATGCGCGTGAACTACGCGTTGCCAGGAAAATAACATTCCCTTACTACTGATTAGCCAAGTTTGACTACTGAGTACGTTTAGCTATTGAACCAAATAACATGATAAAATAATGTAAAACGTTTGAAATTAGTCGTTTGGTGCACAGTGCTCGCTAACAACAGATTAACGTCTAGCTAATATGTCAAATGAGTATGCTTACGATTGGGTAACAAAAATTTTTTAACAGGCGGGATTGATCCCATGAAATTTACCAAAATTAAACAACCTATTTGAACAAGTGAACTTTAGCGCTCACCAATTAGGTAAGCAATTTCTTTGTATTTTAAAGATACCAATACAAATATAATCTGTATACATATAAAATTTAATGATTTGTTCCTTTTGCTTTTTCTCCCCTTTTTTTGATGTTTTCTTTATCACTCCTAACAATCCTCCCCGTTTCCCCTCCTTTTGATCTCTGTCTCACTAATCAGCCCTGATTGAAAAAGGCGAGTGATTCGCCGAAACACGTGTCTCTATAGGGCAACTGTCTGATAAAATATATTTCATGAAAATCTGACAATTTCTTGTACTTTCTTTATTGTATGGCGCTTGATCTAAAGTGGAGCAGGGTTCCTCCAGAGCCCTATATATTTACTTATTGATACAAAGAGCATTCTATTATGAAGTTATTTCCAGTATAGTAAGCTACTCATGTAGAAACATAGGCATTGTGTGCAGCATACATGATCGAGGCCCAATATTAATAATCTTGCACATTGAATAGTAAAATGATAAATGCTTCCTTATTAGAGTTTTGCGTACTCTGAAACATTTAATAAGTAGCTAATAAAACCCACTTACTACATAATTGCATTATTACAGGCAAAACACAAAGAGACAACACATACAAATTTGAGCATATACAGGGATAGTGAAGTAAGCAAAAAAGCAGACAATGTTCATAACCTAACTGATTATCTTCATGCACAGAAATGATTGCTCTGCTTCAAAGCTGCTACTTCCCCTATGTATAATTATCACATGATGTGACTGGATCCTAAGGAAAGTAGTGTGAATACAATGAATACAATGTATACAAATATGAGAATATCCAGTGAAAGTACAGTAATTTAAAAAAAGCAAAACTATCAGGAAGGGTTGATAACCTTTCTGAATATAATCACGCACATAAAAGATTGCTGTCCTTCAAGCCTGTGTCTTCCCTTATGTATATGTTTCATATGCTGTGAGTGGACCCTAAGTGAATTACTGTAAGAACATATTTGAAGGATAAGTCTACAAATATAGAATTTTTAGTTCCTGATTGTTACTGAAGAAAACCATGTGGCCTCGATATGTCAGTAAAGAAAAAAGAGGGAGCCAGACATGTGATGTCACCAGTGATATCATCAATGACACTTGTAATGTCCTCTTTGATGTCCTGGGTGTTAGTCTTAGCAGTGCATGGTGGTGGTGCGAGTTATGGTTGCTTAGCTTACCATAACTGGCGAATTTTTGTGGATTTTTTAGTTTTACCTGTAACCTTAGCGTCTCTTTAACAACATTTTTTCACTGAATTTCATAGGTTTTTAGTAGCGCAACTTAACCATAACGTCCTTTTAACAAAGTTTTTTTCACTGAATATACATATATATATATATATATATATATATATACACTAACAAAAACCTTGTTAAAGGGACGTTATGGTTAAGTTGTACTACTAAATAACCTAAGAAATTCAATGGAAAAACATTGTTATAGAGCGTTATGGTTATAGGTAAAATGAAAAATCCCCAAAATTTTGCCAGTTATGGTAAGGTACGCAACCATACCTCACGCTTCCACTGTGCAGTGCAAGGACTAACACCCATGACCACACATTTGTTGTTGTCATTTAACAGAACATACAGGAATGCAAAGGAGTACACCAGAAGTAGCACCTTATTATTATTAATAATTATGGGGAAAATAATATGTCACTGCCCAACTTGCACATGCCCGCCATCCCCATTTTCCAGCACCCCAGCCCCGCAAATTGCGTGTCATGAGAGACGCTTCGATGAGACCTCAATCCCATCTTCCCCTCACCAGCAGCTTGTTGAAATGGCAAAATCCCCAGTATATGTATCTGTTTCTGGTCCCCCTTCCCTTTCCGAATAGTGACTATAATTGTCTGCTAATAAACATTGATATGTGAATATCATCTGATTGTATATTTGCCTTTTCCTTTCTTTTAAATAGGCCATTGTAAATGTGATGGGAACAGCACTAGTGGGGATGATTTCAAGTGAGGAAAATTGAGGAGTCGTACGATTGCTGCACCTGGCTGCCCTATGCGCAATCACAATGAAAGCATCCGTAGGACGCCAGTATTGCATGCACAGAACCACCTACAAGTAGTTGCGCGACCAAATGTTTCTCGGTCGCACAACTGTGCACATGCGTATCTGGTCCTGTGATGCCTGGTAACACCGTCCCATGTCATGATATGCGAAGAAACATGAGATGTAGTTGTAGTAGGTGGAAGAGCGCACCCACGTCCGGCGAGTATCTTTGCACGTAAACATTCCACCTATTGTAGCGTGTGTACACCAAGCTTATGTAGAAATGTTCAAAGTAGTAAAGGGATGGGAAGAGTATCAGTAGGAGAGGTAGGCACGTGGCCACAAATTAGTACGGCCAATATACGTCCCGCAGACAGGCATCCAAATGAAGAACAATGGCAACGTCACCATTGTAACGGAACAAAGCTGCACATGGTCCCTTATTTTGCAGACACGAGCCAGATCCGTGCACATTAAAAGAGGACCATTTCCTGCTATGTATGGAGTGTTACAGTGAAAGTGCATCCTTACAGAGATCCTACACTCTTTCTTCTGCATGTAGGCATTGCAGGGAAACACTTATGCACACTTTGCGGTGGAATGTGCTCCGCAAAGTACCTGTCCAAGTAATGGCCACCAGAGCTTCTGCTACTACCTCTGACTCAGGAGCACCCAAACCCTCACCACCAACAGCTCCTTCTGAAGGGCCTTCGCAAGGGAACAGGCGTGATAATGTGGAGGGCCATCGAAAAGGAAACCAGAATAAAAAGAAGCAATCCCCTTTGCCTGCAGCCAGCGTGAGTCGTGAGTGTGGAAACTATTTAGGACCATGGGAGATGTGCCAACATACTACTCAGTTACGGAAAACCTGGCTTGTACAGCTAAGGCACCACCTCCATGCGGCGGCACTTGAAAGCGAACCACCAGGCAGCTGTTAGGAGGGTTGTCCCCTTCCAAGCAGGCAGTAGGTTATTATCCTCTACAGCATCCTCTGCATCTGTTCCTGCCACCACTAGGGGCCACTGCGTCCCGCAAGAAGCCTTGGAGGACATACGCACTGCAACAGACCCATATCTTTCAAAACTCACTGTATTGTGCATATACTGCGACATGGTCCTGTGTAGGGGGAACATTTTTTTAATGCTTTTGAGGCTTCGTTCTGGGAGCATGACAAAGAGTGTCCCCTACCCAAGTGAGGTGTACCCCACATCTTCTAATCTCCACGTACAATTTCTTAGCCCTGTGATTGGTACCCTTTGCCAAATCTCCCTTCCATTGCTGGCTTTTGTGGCGTGTCTTATAATAACAGGAAAAATGCTACAGCACCAGAATGGGTGGGGGGGGGGGAGCGAAAAACAGGGCTCTTCACTGAGCCACCTTGCACCGCTGAAAAAAAGAAGTTGAAAAAAAGCATGCAGGCGGTGCCCCATCCTATGAGTGCCGCATACAGAGATGGCAACAATGGGCGGTGGGACTCCGGCAAAAGTAGTGTACGCATTTGCAAAACTAAGTGGTGCCTCTGAAAAGAGCCTTTTTGTGCTTGCAATGTTGTAAATGGTGAACAACCACAAGCAAAAAGCTTGCTAGACTTGCAGGAAGCGCTGCACTGCATTTTGGATATTATACAGAAACAGCTCTTTGCCAGCATCAGTCAGATGAACTCCATCGGAATGAAAAATGGTGCTACTACGAAATGTAATATTTTCATTGTAGAAGGAGAATTTGCCAACGTCGCGCAAAAAAGAGCAAACAGCCTTGTTCACATTGCACTACTCTTTCTCCATTCGTGGCCCTCACGAGGAAGAATGCAGCCACATCTGTCTCTGAGCAATGCAAGAAACAATTATGTGTGAATTTGGAAACATTTCCATGAGTTGCCGTAATGTCTCCTTCATTGCAAACTGCAGTGAAATGCTGCTGACATGCCCTAAACTATTCCCTCCACAATGAAAAATATTAATGTCTGGATGAGCGAACATCACCAAACTGCCACAAAGAGAACCCACATGGACCCACTTCATCCCATGGATTCTGTGCCAGTGCACCACGACATTATGGAACCCAAGGTGTGCAGCCACTGCACAGCATTCTGTGTACACTTGTACCCAATATATCCAGGAGTCGCCCAAAAGCCATATAATCCGCCTACTTAACTGCACAACCATACCCATAGCCATCTCCACTCCTATTTGCAAACACACGGTCTGTCACAATCTGTTGCTATACAACACACACAGGAAATCATATTGATCAATCCCAACTCCTGCACAGTCCCATTTCCATTGCAGCCACCCTGAATAGACCCGGATGTTGCACATACGCACCTCCAAATAGCGGGGCTTTCGCAAACATATTGCCCTGTGTGGGGGCTGCACAAACACATTTTAAGCATCATAGAAAATGGGCGTCTTGGTGGAAGTTGGGAAAAGAGTTTTGTTCTAATCTTCCTAAGCAACATGTAAAGAAACACCTTTTTGTGTACTTCATGTTAAGGATTCCTCCGTACATTACTACACAAGTGTCTGCAGCGTACAATGTCAATGGAGCAATTGGTACAGTTTTTGGCTTCCAAACATATCCACATGACAACAAGATTTAGTTTGTCAACATCCACTTGGACAAACTTGCAGAAGTTAAAGAAATAGGCTGCAAAATAGCATGTTTCCTTCTTTTCAAAGACATGTACGTACACAGAGAACAATTCTCTCTATCTCTTGCATATGCTGTCACTATTCACAAATCGCATGGTCTAGCCCTAGATCATGCATTGATTGACATTGGCAGCACAGTCTTTAAAGAAGGTATGAGTTATGTAGCACTTTCATTTCTGCGTACACTCAATGGTCTATTCCTAGTTAACTTTGATGCAAACAAAGTCCCCCCTGAAATTTCTTGCATCCTTGAAGAAAACAGGCTACATGCTCTGTACACCTTCATCTAGATATGTACCCTGTATCTCAAAAAGGAAAAGCTTTAAAAAGAAAAGAGATACAAATAGAACCTGTGATAGATCTCCCAACAACACTGCTGAAGAAACAAAGACCAACAGCTGCTGCATCAAATAATGCAACCACAAAACTGTCTCGTACAAACTCAACTGCACCTCCATCAGAAGACAAAGAGACAAATGTCTCTTCTCAAAAATGAATTGCAGGCCCATCAAAGTATGCAGAGGCACAACTCTTGGGTCCCTTTAATTCCAACAACACATTTGAGTAAATTGCTATGCAAATTTCACAATCAATGTTCTCTTCCAATTGCCACCAACTGTTCACAACATTAAGTTAAAATGGCTCAGACCAGTTGTGTTTGCAAATGCTCATAGAAATGCAACAAATAATCATGACAGCACTTACAGTGTCTCAGGTATAAGGCAAAGAATTGGACTACTGTGCAGGAATGTTAAAATTCACCATAAAAACACAGGAATATCCATAAGAATTCCTAATGTAGTTACTACAAGTACTGGAAACGTAAAATATCCATATACATGAAATTTTACAGATTTCATACATGTTAGAACAAGCATGCACTCTCTGCAACCATGTTTCACAAGAGCACATCCCTAAGGATATATTTGTGTATGTATCCATACCAAATTCTGAATCCATTCCATTTCACCAGCTTCTATAGAATGCATTTTGTAATTGAGACACTAGCCATTGGCTTTATCACAATAGTGGCCAGTGGCCACAACCTTAGGCTGTGCCAACTATGTAGGACTGAAGAAATGACACAATAGGAGTGTAGCAGGATGAACACTTGAGCCCAATTGTAAAGAAAAGGATAAGAATCCTCACTATAGATAGAAACAGAAAAGAGAAACACAGGTTAGCAACTTATGACAATACTTGAATACTGTTCTAGAATCTAAACAACTTGATTTTATAAAGTACAGTCATGAATGATCAGAACAGAGTTTTGTTCTTGTTTTTCATATTGACAAGTTCTTAAGTTACACAGAATAATGAAAAACTATGACCAACAAAATGACAAATGGTGTTCTCCTACAACACAATGCATTCCGGTCACATGGGTTTAATTTGAATCTATAAACCACTGAGAATGCTAATTACTTTGTAACGATTGCATATATGATTTGAATATTCCTGTGTAGGAAGAGGTTGAAACTGCACTGCACTGGACATTCCCTTAAACAGCAGGCAAATGTGGTTGGGGGTTTGTATTGTGTGTGGGAGAGGGCAGGGCAATGGGGTTTGTGAGGAGCGGGGCAGGCTAGCAGGGAACATAGTTCCACTACTTCTTTTCTTACACTTCGACCACTGCTCTCTGTACTGAAATATCTTCTTACTCAACCTCTTTGCTCCTCCTCCTCCAACTCCTTGAGGGTTAGTCGCTTCTCCAAGCAACGAGTTGTGGGCAGATCTCTTTCTTCAGCTGGTGCTGCCCTCTGGAACAGCCTCCCCACTTCTCTGAAACTTGAGCAGAACCATCTCCGGTTCCAGAAGCACCTCAAGACCTTGCTCTTTGCTTCAGGTCCTTTGCCTGTCCTGCTGCATACCAGCACTGCCTTCTGGCACCCACTGCACTTGTGGTCTGTGTCTGTAGCCCTACAGTCCCCTTTCCTGCACTTATTAGACACCTGTTGTCTACACTTCTAACACTCGCACTTGCCACCTGTTGGTTGCACTATGTTACACTCACCTTGTCTCTGCGGGGCGTCGGGTGTTGCTCGGTGCAAGGACGTCTGCAGGATGCCGGGCTTGGGCAGCTCTGGAGGTCCGGTCTGCTTGGGGTCTGCTCCTGTGACGGATGAGGAGAGAGGGGTTCAATGAGGGCTCCCAGTGGTTATGTCTGGCCCTTACTTCCTTTCCCCATGTCACATCCCCTTCCCTTGTGCTATACTTCCCTCCCTTGGCTGCTCACCTTGTGACTATGTTTGGTGGACTATCGGCCCTGCTTATTCTTTGCAAGGGCTCTGTTGCAGGGTGCATTCTCTTGTGGGGCTGAGTTGCATCACTGGTCCGCTTTGGTTTGCATAATAAAGTCAAGCCCAGGCCAGCTGTGGCTATGACTTGCCTTGCCCTGACTGGTTATAGTAGTCCTTGCTGTGCAGCTGTATTGCCTTCTTTTGCTTTCTTGCTTGTCTTTCATTCTGTTGTCTTATCGTTGTCCTTTCTCTTTCCCTTTGCTTTCTTACTTGTTTTTCCTTCAGTTTGTCTTATCGTTGTCCTTTCTCTTTACCTCTGCTTTCTTACTTGTCTTTCCTTCAGTTTGTCTTATCGTTGTCCTTTCATCTAATGTTTGTTTTCTTGTTGTGTCCTGCCTCTGCAGATGCCAGAATGGATGCTGGTGCCAGCCTGAGAAGCCCACGAACCCCGACCTGATCCTGATGCTGAGCGGGAGGATGGGTTGCTATGCCAAGCTGAAGTGGCAGGTGAGTGTTGGTGCGTGATGCGCTGGTGTTGTGGAGTGCGATCAAGCTATCCTGCGCTCACATTCCGACCTGTTGTTTTGCCTTTTCAGGTGCTGAGGGTCTGCAGCTCTGCGGAGTGATGACATACAGCAGAAGTTCCCACAGCGGGTGTCCGGATTGCGGTGCAAGGACTTCAGGTATGTTATGCTTCTTTCTAACATTGTCTTGTTTGTTCTTCTGCAGCAGGCTGACAGCTGAGTTTGGTAAAGGTTCCCGATTTCAACAGAGAGCAGCGAGCGGGTCGCAGTGAATGCCACGCTGCTGAAGCAGAGCAACGCGAAGCAAGCTTCTGAGCCAGGGCGTGGCTTAAGTAGGCAGCAATGCCCGAGAGTTCAACCACACCCAAAACACTAGTCTGCATAGTCTGAATGGTCAGACATAGGGAAATAGGAATGTGGCTCTGTGCCCTCTGTATTGGGATATCCAGAGGTACTTCTGCCTAATGTTCAACACCATCACTTCCCCATTTATGAGCCTGGTGCCAAAGGCACCAGGACAAGGACCAAGTGACCCTTTTCCAGTTCCTAAGGGCGGTGAGGGTGGCACACCAGTCTGGTGACCTGGCACAGAGGTGCGGTGACCCACTGACCATGACACACTACTTGTTATATTGATTCCTTTTCCTGCACATGTCCATCCTCCCACACACCCCCTTCCCTGGCACTACTCCCCTGCACCTGCACAATCTCAATGTCACTAGGCCTAGTGAGATTGTTTTTTTTCTCCCTCTGTTTTCCCTCCCTTGCCTTGTTGAGCCTTAAAACACATGTGTATAGGAGCATTATAAATGTCACGTCATCATCATCATCATCAAGGATGGTGTAGATCTTTGCCAAGATGTTCTCTCATTGTTGTTTTCATGGTGTGAATGGTAGGTGTAATCCAAGGCCCTAGAGGGAAGAGTTTATGAGTGACTGTAGTAAGAGGGAAGTGAGTGGGTAAGGGAACATTAAGAGAAGCGTTAAGTTAGTGAAGGCTTTATTAGTGGATGGGACAATGACTTTTACTTTGGGGGAGAGACAGTGGTGTAGGTCAGAGAGGTAGATATGTAATTTGGAGGAGGTAAACTTGTACTAGGTAATGGAACTGGTGGAAGTAGGAGTGGATATTGAAGCAAAAATGATGGAATGATCAGAGTGAGAAGGAGTGGTGGATATATTAGAGGCAAGGGTGAATGGGTAGTCAGAGAGAGATAGATTTGAACAAGTGGTTAAGGTGAAGCGAGGTAAAGAAAGCGGATAGATGAGTGGAGAGAAAGGGGATGCTAAACTCATCAGTGACAATGAGGTGATGATGGGGAGGAAGGGAGTCAATTAGGTGGGAGCAGTGGCCAATAAATTGACCAGCAGGAACAGGTGGCCGATAGACATATACATTGCGAATGCCATAGGGAGCAGTGATAGTGGAGCGTGTACTTGAACTAGGGAGAACTAGCGGGAGCTATGGGAGTATGTTAGGGAGAATTCTAAGAAATGTGCTAATTCCCTTCTACCTTAGAGACCCCATGGTCTTTTTGCTGGACTTTAGGACTTTTAATTTCTAACCTGGGGAGAGTGAGACTTTTTTCCCGCTCTCTCATGTTTTTTTGTGCTTTGGACTCTGTGTTTCTTTTGACTTTGGAGTCAGACAAACTGCCTAGGCATCATCTTTACATTGTGACACACAGCACCTTCAGTGTAGTGACACAGGAAAGTCTCTTAGATTTCCCAAAGGTTTAAATACCTTCTCTTCATAAAACTACTGTTTCCAAGAGCAGTGAAGTGAAATTGACTTTACTTACATTTTGTAACTTTCTAGACCCAGCACACACTATCTTACAATGGGGTGTTGGAGGGGTTACTTATTATCCGATTTGTCTAGTTTCTCATGTAACCCTTTCTACAATTAATGGCCGGTGGCGTGGTTTACTTTTTCCTACCATTGTGTGTTTTTACCACCGGCTGCAATTGCAGCTGTCGTAAGGCACCCATGGGTGTCCATTTCATCAAAATTGCCCAAAGCAGTTTTTTTTTTGTTTGCCATTCCTTGTTGGAAAGGTCCTTTTTGAGATTTACTCTGTGTGCAAAACCAGGTTTGGTTCCTTTGTTCATTTTGTATTTGGCAGGATTCAGTGCTGAAACCCGCCTCTGGGTCCAGCGTGTCTGGCAGGGGCAGAAAGTGAGGGAGCTGCCCGAAACTCCCTGTGATTGGTTACAGGACTGCACCCAAAGGTGAGTGACAGCTAGGCTGAAAATGAATGGGAGAAAACTCCATAAAAGGCAAGGCTTTTTGCTTGGATGGCAGAGTCGACCACTGGATGAAGGAATCCAAAGAAGGACTTGGAAGCAACACTTGCCGCAACTCCTGGACATTTGGTTTGCCAGGGGAAGCCCTGCTGCATTACTGAAGCTCCGAATTTGCCTCGACTAGAAAAGCCCTGCAACAGATGACTTCTCCCCTTGGGTTTCTGGGACCAATCAACCCCAAAGTGAACTCGTCTGGAGATCCTCTCGGAGCTGTCTGTACTTCCATTGCTGATGCAGGAACCGAAGTGCCAGGGAGAGGAACACCAGATCGAGTGCATTGCTTTTAAGTCAGACTTGAGCTCCAGGAAGATCCTCCGGACTCCTATGAAGTAGGACTGACCAAGCCTGAGTCACCACAACAGAGTGCTGGACCCCAGATGTGAGGAAAGTCAATTAAGGTATGTGAAAACTGCAGTGGTGCTGTTTGCGAGAGACGCGAGGAGTGGGAACCGCAAAGTGACGCTGATCTGAAGTTTGCCCAGTGCTGACGCCGACCTTCCATTCGTAGTGAAGGAGTCCCCAGATGTCCTCCCTCCTGTCCCCATGACTCAGGCCCAGGAACACAGGATCTGCAGACCCACACAGGACCAGAAGCCAGCTGGAAGCAGTTATTCTACCAACCAAAGGTGCTGTAAAGCTAAGAGGACTTACCTTTTGTTGATTCTTGTCTTGGTTGCCTCTGCAGAGTTGCTTGCTGCTTTGCCCCTCACAAGCCTCCCAGCTTGTGGCCCTACAGTGATTCCATGTTCTACAAACATTTCTAAAACATTGTGCAAGGATTTGTACCTACCTGCAAGAAGTCCTTCAGCTCCCCTGGCCTTTTGCTCAACTAACATTGGCTGTCCTGGCTCCCTGAAAGACTCTTCTTACATCTGACTTTGTTCTTTGCCTTTTCCCCAGGAAAGGGTTAATTCACTTTGCATTGGAGCGTTTTAAAAAGTACTTACCAGCTTAACCATTTGTTTCTCCTTCTGAAACTTTCCCTTTTTGATCTCACATTCAGTATTGCTCTAAATGTGCCAGTGATACATCAATGTCCACAGTGTCCTAGTAGTTAAAGTCACCTGAGGAAGTGTATGTATGCCATTCCCAATGGGTATCAACTGATTTAGTGAAACTGAGAGTGTGTATGTACCGAAGTATATTTTGTGTTATATGATTGTTCCCTTCTAAAGAAGGCTTATTCTACTGACTGTTAAATGAACTAATAATTGTTTAATCAAGAAACCTTGAGTGTGAGTTTATTTAATATTTGTCACTGTGAATTCCCGTGTAACAACCTGACTGTTCACATTGACCCCTCTTGAGATAAGCCTGGCTGCTCAGCCACACTACCAACCTGTGTAGTACAGACTTATACCAAAGGTTGGGTTACCTATTGCCAGGAGAACAGGGTTGGTGCAGTCTTCCATAGGGTACTGCATACAATCTTGCCTAACAGAGTAGAATGGATAGGAAGCTTGTAAGATGCAAATAGTCCTACACCACCACTTCTCCTAACGGGGTTAGGCTGGGTGATTGGGTGAAGGTGTAGGTAGGGCATTGAGGGGCAGCAAGGTTTGCAGACTCAGGTCTCTGTAAGAGTAGTAAGGTCAAGAGAGGAAGAATGGGAAATAATGAAATTGGAGGAATAGGAACTCTTATTACAGACAGATTGTGCATTCCAAAGAGCAATAAAAAGAGAGTGATATGTAGAAGCATACTGATGTTGAGTCTGGGAAGTAGATGTAAGAAGAAGAAGTGTGATGAAAGTTAAGGTTAGAGGTTTTGTGAATAGACTTTAGGTGAGTGAGAATGGGGGTGGCGTTGAGAAAAAGAAATGATCTGGATAGAAAGAAATGGTTTGATCAGAGGAGAATGAGGGAACAATTAAAAGATACAGGAATAGATAGTCAGGGCAGCGCATGTGAGAGTAGGACAGAGCACACATATACTTAGCACTCACAACCAAGTATCAGGACACAGCAGGGGCAAAGAGGCTGGAGGAAAGGGTGGATGTTGGCCTGTTTTCTATTTGCCCTTTGCTGTGTCCCCTCGGGCTGAGTCACCCCAAAGCAAGGAGTCAAGTAATGGAAGTGGTGAGGTGCAGCCAGTGACGGGAAGGAGAGGTGGGGCAACCAGCCTGCGACTACAGAGCAGGACAGGCTGAGAAATGGAGTCCTGGTCCAGGCGACCTGTTTGTCGCATGATGGTGGTGCAGGTGGCTGAGGGGATCAGCCTGGTGCAGGATGCCATGCCCAAATTAGCAGCAGGAACCTGCTGGGGATTTGGGGGGCCTCTGGAGCCACCTCTGCATGCAGCCTCAGGCAGATGGAAAAGGTGACTCTTGTGCATTGGGATGCGCTTGGTGTTGCTCTCATACCAGATGAAGCCGCTTTTTGAGGTGGCAAAACCTTTCAAAGATGGTGGTTTTGGGGTCAGAGGTCACAAAAACAATCTGTAAAATTTATCCTGGATGCTTCTTGTAGGCCCCCGGACCTCTGCAGGCAGCCTCAGGCAGATGGAAAGAGTGCCTCTGTTGCTATTGGGATGAACTCTGTATTGCTCTAGGCATGTTGAAGCCTGTTCTGGAGGTGGGAATACTTTTCAAAGATGGCAATTTTTGGGTCCGAGGTCATGAGAGCAGCCAGTTCATCGACACTGTAGAGTCCCTCCTGGGGCTTCCTGCAGAAGTATCTAGTAGGTATCCTGACATCTGCATTCAGCTTCAGGCAGAAGTAAATAGTGCCTCTGGTTCTGTTATGATGAGCTCAGTGTTGTTCTAAGGCCCAGTTGAAGCCCCAATTTAAGGTGGAAAGACCTTTCAAAGATGGCATTTTTGGGGGTCAGAGTCACCGGAAGAATCTGTAGATTGATCCTGGCTGCTTTTTGTAAGTCTCCTGACATCTGCAGGCAGCCTCACATAGATGGAAAGAGTGCCTCTGGCGCTGTTTGGATGAGTCTGTATGATCAAACTGGATCCATCTAATTGTCCTAACATTTAGGCATTTTTGCATATTAGATCTATCTTGCATACCAATTAAGGGGCTTCTGCTACTGGGATTCAATCTTGCAAACACACACAATGTATAAAGGTCACTTTATGATACCTTAAAGATCCTGAAATCAGACACTAATTTATTTTGGTGATGGGGGTAGCTCAGGGGCTACACGTTTGTCTTGGAAATAAGAAACAAATCTCTGGTATTGTGCACTTTATAAAAGAGAAAATATAATTATAATGATCATTCCTCCGAATTGACCAGGATGGAATCATTCAGACTCTTCATAAACTAACTAGCAATAGTTGGTAGTTGACTGCAGGCCTTCATCCCCATATTATAGCAGAGCTGAACTACTCTAAGGGCTAGTTTGTTTCGTCATGTGATTGGTGCAACCATAATTTCTGGAATCATCCTACACAAAATCTTCCTCTTCAATGAGGATATCAAATGTGACTATAGGCTCGTATTGGAGATTCAAATTTCCCCAAACTGTTTTTATCACCCTGCAAATTGTGGGATTTCAACTTGCCATATCATAGAGGGGAAAGGTGGCCATCTTCAGCAGAAGGTCTATGAGAACAATTGTAAACAGGCCCCATCTCAATTAAAAACAAATCAACAAATATCATCCCTGTAGAACACTGGGATGCTAAAAGCAATCAACCCATCGTGTTGGCGGCAGTCCCTGGACTGGTAAGGCTTCAGGGCATTAGCTAACCCAGTAATGCCACCACAAATAGACATGATATGATATGACATTTATAACGCACTTATGCACAAGTGTTTCAAGGCATGACGAGGCAAGGGAGGAGAACAGAGACAAGACAGGCAGCGATCTTACTAGGCCAGGTGATATTGAGATTGTGCAAGTGCAGGGGGGGCAGGGAAGGGGAAAAGTGCGAATGGGAAGGAGAGGAGAAGTGCAGTACATAGGATAACAGTAAATAAATATAAAACAATAATATGAACAATACATAAGAAGTGCGGCCAGCTGGTGGCAGGTGCACAGGTAAGTGCAGGCATTAGGTGTCAAGTACTGGTAGGGGGCTGTAGTGATACAGAACCAGCCCCAGAATGCAAAGGCTGCCAGGGGGGCAGTGCAGGTGTGCAACTGGCAGGGAGGGGACATGGGCCCGAGAGCATGTGGTAGCCAGGTGACCAGTGCAGTTTCAGATTCAGCCAGGAGTTCAGCAGGGGAGAGGAGGAGAGAAAGCATAGGCGAAGAGGAAGGTCTTGAGAGGCTTCCAAAACCTCAATTTTCAGAGATTTATTAGTTAAATAGTCACTCTTCCTGATAAAGATTTAATCTTGGAGCACTTTTCCTGACCTAATCTCAAATGTCTGCTATTTCCTGACCCTCTAAGGTCAATGTTTTCTTATGTATGCCAATATTCTGTTTATATCCTGTTTTAGTTGATTGTTCAGAATTGGAGATTCAGATTGATAGGCAAATTGTAGATGGTCTATAGTAGACTTGTATGACTCTTTTAACATTTTCGGTAACAGCACTTTGCAGGAGTTTGCTTTATTCTTGGCTACTGTAGTAAAGTCAAGGTCCAACTATTGAAAAAAATATCCCCGGCATGAGGTCTTTATCAACCAACTATATTATGCTATTCTTGCTGAATAGTAGGGCTTAAAATGGACAGATACAGCTCTGCCTATATGAATCATTGAAGGTTGTGAGACATATACCTCATGGATTGCAGAGGGTTGATGTTCTGTTCATCTGTGAAAATGGGCTTTATTGTGCCTCTTTTGAAATATTATTAGGAATTTATTGTATTAGGTAATTGTAAGTGTTTATTTATAAAGCACTTTTACACAAGTGAAGTGCTTTAAAGCACTACAAGGCGGGAAGGGAACAAGTGAATACAGTAGTCATTTTTAGGCCTTGAAGTTTTTGAATGATCTAACAAAATTAACTAGCATACTAGGCCTGAGGCATTTCTAGTAGTGCAAGTGCATGACAGGAGGGAAGGAGAGAGGGGGGGGTGGAGAAGGAAAGAGCATACAATAAATAAACTGCCATACTAGGCCTAACGAGTTGTCAGATAGTGCAAGTGCATAACAAAGAGTGGGGAGAGAAGGATGGGGTAAGAGAGGGAAAAGTACATACAGAACAATAAACTACAATACTAGGCCTGGCGGCATTCAGATTGATTGATTATTGGCCATCTCTAATGTGCCTATGCACACATGTTTCTGGCCCATCCAAGTTAAGGAGGGGAGACAAAGGGAAGACAGGACAAACAATTTTGCTAGGCCTAGTGCATTCAAGGTTTTGCAAGTGCACAGACAGGAAGTGTGAGGGAGAGGGAACAAGTGTGCGCAGTGCACCAGTGTCCTGGGTTAAGTGGAGATAGGTTGCCCCTCACATGGAACGTATTCTGAGTGCAGTAATGCCCAGCCGAGTGCAGAGGCCCGGAGGCAAGTGTAGGACTGGCAAAGGGGCCTGAGACCTGTGTGGCTCTGGAGGTGCACCAGGTGACCAGTCAGCAAAACTGAGAAGAATTGGGGAGGATAAAGGAGGAGGGAAGCAAGAGAAAAGAAACAGGAGAGTAGCAGCGGAGGGGGATGTGAGAAAGAAGAAGAGAAGAGGAAGGTCTTGAGGAGTTTATGGAACTTGAGGAGGTCCGGCTGAAGACGAAGAGAGGCAGAGAGGCTGTTCCGCAGGGAGTCACCGGCAGAGGATATAGATCTATCCTCAAATCTCTGTTTGGAAAAATGGCTCACCTGCAGAGAGTTGGAGGAGGCCGAGCAGAGGGCTCTAGTAGGACAGTATTTAGAAGAGAGCATTGTAGATATAGCGAGCCACAGCCCCACAAAGCCTTGTGGACTATACAGAGGGACTTGAACTTGATCCTTGCAAATATGGGGAGCCAGTGTAGTGATTTCAGCGCCAGAGAGATGTGGTTCCTGGGCTTTAGGCCAAGGATAAGTCTCGCAGATTTTGTTCCTGATATGTTGGAGAGATCAGAGAGTAGAAGTAGGAAGATTGAGAAAGAGACTGTTGCAGTAGTCCATTCCAGAGAGAACCAGTGCTCTGGAGACAGTGAGCCTCTAGGGAAAGTGAGAAAAGGTAGACTACCTCTGAGGAAGTGCAGCTGTTTGTGGGACTTTTTAAAGATGTTTGAGATGTGAACGCAATTTTACCCTCTTGTCCCCTCCCTTCCCCAACACAAACATTCCCCTCCTCTCCCACATAGACATGCATGCATGCTCACAAACACACACACACACAGACACACCCGAAATACACTTACCTTGCTCCCATGTCTCTCCTCTTTTGCCTGTGCCTGTCAGTCCCTTTGTGCACCCATGTGCAGCAGGGTCATGCCAGTTTGATTTAGAAAGACTGCTCTGTGCGGTCACATAGCGGTCTTTCTATATTGGTATGTTTTCTATTTGATTAATAGAAAGACATTTTCACTCAATACCGTTAATATGGCAGGTAAAGGATGTTGAAGAATTCTACATGAAACCTAATGATTTAGCAGTTTTGGCAAACTCACCACGAGCTCCAGGAATCTTGGCATCAGTAAACCATTTAGGAAAAGGGAGCAAACAGTGAGCATGGGAGAGTAGACGAAATTCAATTGTGCAAGTATTTACCTTAATAAAAAATATGAAGACATCCATGCTTTAACATCAAGTAAGCAAATCATTAGATATCCCATGTAACTTTCAGATGAAATTTTAAGATACATTTGCATATCGTCTGCATACTAATGCATAAACACATTATATGTTTTAGCTATAAAACCTAAAGGTTCGACATATGTGTTACAAAGCAAAGGGGATAAAACAGAACCAAGGGGTTAAAATTGCTACTGAATGATCTTGACCCTCAACTGTCAACTGCTTTCTTGAATATAAAAGCAAGCCAAAACAGTGGCTTTGATCCCCATTTGATCTAACACAATTTGGAAAGTATCTCATGAACGATGGTGTGAAATGCTGCAGAAAAATTAAGTTACACTAGCAAACATGCACGCCATCATCCAGCACTTTATTTATATGCATCATTGAGAATCGCAATCCGTATCAGTGCTACAGGCTGAACGGAAACCTGATTGAAAAGGGGTCAGGACATTTTGTTCATTAATCCACATATTTAATTGCTCAAACACATCGCTTTCCAACACCTTTCCAGGAAGGATAATGAAATTACTGGTCGATAATTTGACAGTCAGTGTCTATATAAGGAGTTTATTTTTGTTTGCTTAAAAGGAGAAAAGTGCCCTATTTTAAGGGAATCTGGAAAGGAACCTTCATCTACTGATTGTTGCACAAGTTGAAGAAGAGGAAGAAGAGTCGGATGAGCTTTTTAACTGTAGATGTGGGACAGGGATCATTAGCAACATGAGTGCTGTTTGTAACGCTAAAATGGGTGGTGGGAAGGGATGCAATTTATAATGTTATTAAAGCAAGGATGACCCCCGGCCGCCGCAAGAAACTATGTGCCCCAAAGGTTTAATGAAAGCTCTCCATAGATCCCACCTTGTGCTAACTAATGATTGCTGCTAATGTACAAAGGAAAAAGCGAGAAGCAATGCATAGAATGCTTGTGTATAATGTAGTGAAACACGTTTAAAAGTGCATGACGATCCTCAAAGGTGTTGAGCTAGTGTTTGCTATAAACGAAACTGTAAACAAACATATTGCGTCTATGCTCCTGAGCACACACCCCAACCTGACACTACCTCATGTTGTTATTCATCTGCCTGTCCTATGAATTACAAGTATGTGTTCAAGTAACGTAATGCATCATATGTGCTACAGCCAACCCCCATTGCTATTAATGCCGAAATGTGTGAAGTTATAAATAATAGAAATATGTAATCATTCTAACGCTACTAACTTTAGCATCTGTCCCCTCTTATGGTATATTGTGCAGTTCAGTGAATAGAGAATCACTTGGAGCTACAAGGCCATCTCCCCCTCCTTCCGCCAAGGCCCGCCAGGGCTTGCTGGTGTTCAAACAGTGCAGCCTCACCTCCCCACATTTCTGCTGGACCCGCTTCAAGTATTTACCTCCCCCATGTCAGAGGCAGCCATGGCCAGTCCAAATGAATTATGTGCTACATGGTCCTAAATCCCACTGCCTTTGAGGGGCCAGAGATGTGCCCCTACTGATCCAAGAGTACTCCAGTTCACCCCAAGTTAATGGGCCGTAGAGACAGTTATTCACCCCTGTACTAACATATCGTAAAACAATCCCTCACCACATCTAACAGAATAGAATGACAAGGCAGCTTATCCCGTGCCCTCTGAAAAGACACCTGGATTTATGACACCTGGTCATTAGGTCAAGAGTAATTGTACACTGATGCATTGGTGAAGATTTGTATTGCATGCTGTCTCTCCTGTCTCTCATGCGATCTCTGATTAACATATTGTAGGATTTGCAGGACAACAGGAGTCGTATAAAGTGATGAGTGTTTGTGTGTGTGGCCACAAGGGCAAAGTGTTAGTGCAGCCACCAATCATTGACACAGACTGCGTCCGGCCTGGCAGCTCCACCCCGACGAGCCCAGCTGACCCGTCCACCCCACGTTGGCACCACGCAGATATCCACCAATCCTGGAGCAGCTCATCGATACACCACCTATAGCTTAGTCAACGCCACCCAATTCCCAAGACTTTGTGCCCCCTATTGCTTACTGGATTTATGACATAGTTTTGTAATAAATATGACTGTCTTTGCTATTGTCAGACAGAGCACTCTCAGAGCTTGCAGAGTCCTTTGCATGCCCAATGCCAATATATAAAAAACCCTTTTACTTCATCTGCACTTGGTCCTGGTCTCATTCCCTCCTGGGGTGTGTCCTTTATTGCCTCTCACTAAGGGGGGTTATTGCCTGATGGGGGACGCTTGCTTTCAGTGGTGACCCCGAAGGCGTGATTTGTTTTTTATTGTCCCCTTTTGGCACGAGAAGATCCGGGTGGCAGTGGAGACGCACGGTGCGCCCGCTCAAGAGAGCTGCCCGCCTACGGCAACTGATACGCTTAGACGTGCTCATGCAGTAGGCCGAAAGGGTACGGGCCCTGCTCCAAAAAACCCTTTAGTACCGCTCGCCGGAGCTGGGGGGCGGCCATTGAGTGTGAGGCAGCGCCGCCTGGACGGACCCAGTCCGGAGACTCTCGGATCAAGACGGGCACGTGAGTATTAAGTGCGAATGATAATAAAAAGACAAAGGGGGGGAGCCAGATTATACGAGGTCAGCTAATGGGCACTTTCAACTATTAATACTATTTTCGTTCTCTGCATATGGCCATTAGGATAATAAGGTGAAATAAGGGAAGATAAAGACAGGAACCTAGCTCTATAAAGGGGTAGAAGGCGGTGCTATCTTGACTAGTATTGGGAATAAGTTGAATAGTGGAAAATAAAATAAGGGTGTCTGAGAATAGGGAGACACGGTGTATACATTAGAAACAGCTTCTTTCTTCTTTTTTATTCGGGGCACATCGATACTAGAAAAAGTGCTATAACTTCTAAGGGTGAAGGGGGAGAAAATTGGGTGAGTGACAGAAGGCCTTGTCAAAGACGAAAGTGCAGGGCAAGAAAAGGGAGAGTCATTGTTATGTGTTGTATGTTAAAAGTTTGTTAAATGTATGTTCCTTATTGCATATGCTAAGCTATTCATGTTTTAGAGAATTACATTTTAAAGAACTGATGTTGAATTACTGATGCTAGATGGTTCTGTGGTATGGTCAATGTAAGTGTGACCCGGTAAGATCTTAAGACAGTAATATTGTGAACAGGCATTTTTTAACATCCAAGAACTTTTAGAGATAAGAGATACACACACACGTAAGTCACAGTGACAGTTATAAATAATGCATTAAGGTGAGCAACAAGAATACAATATGGGGGCGGAAACACCCCTGGCCCACATTTGTAAAAATCTACCTTGTTATGCAGAACGTATATACAAGTACCATGACCAATGGGACACATAATTAAAAGGAGAGGGGCTACCCCAGTTATGGCCACAACAAGGATCATTTGATAAAAGTGTCTTGGATATGGTAGCCACGTGCATATTCATAAAATATAAAGGAACGCAGTTTCATAATAGGAGAGATAAATTAGATCTGTGGAGATTGTTTGAAGAAGTGCCTCCACTCAAAAAGAAAGACGTAGCGCCCGATCAGCCCACCACCACTACCACTCCCCTAGCGGCGCATGAGAGTGAGGGTGAGGGGAAGGGGAAAGAAGGGTCAATAGAGGTAACACGGCTGTACCCCTTGACGACCAACTGCACCACCACCATATGAGTGCCCCAGACAGAGTGGACAGGTATGTACCCCTGCAGTAGACATTGAAAAACTAACAGAAGATTTAGACTAAAGGCTCTCAATGGCGAGAGATGAGCTATCTAGGATAAGAAACACATGTGAACAGAGTGGAACAAGAGTTGCAAGGACAGAACAAACGCCTAGGGTGCAAACGCTCGACAGGTCTTCTGAGGAAGGTTGGAAGAAGGGGGAAATACTATTTAGAATTCAGGAAGAACCAACTCGAATAATAGAACTGGGACCACATGAACTTGAAGAAAACACAGGAGAGGAGGGGATGGCCATTAGGGGGATGGAAGAGCTGTGGTGTGACATCGAGGATGAAGAGAATGAAAATGGAAGGCTGGGGCAGCAGCAGGAGGTGGGTCAGGAAGATTGGATGAGACACAGCTGGGAAAAGCCATGGAAGAGGAATGCACGGGGAGGTTAAGGAATAGAATGGGAAGAATGGCCACATTGGGAAGGAAAGGATTGAAGGTGAGCACAGGAAAAGTAACAAATAGTAAACTACAGCTCCCATTGATACATAGGTGAGGTGGGAGGCCAAATTACATACCCTGGGCTCAGATGGATAAGGCAAACTTACTAAAATCCTTACCGCCGCTGTCAGGAGGAGCAAGTAAGTGGATATATGCATTTGAGAAGCATACCGCAGAAGTGCCAATAGCGGTACATGATGTCAAGAGTTTACTAGTATCGGCAGTAGTGGACCAAGCAGATAGAGTATGGGCAAAGGCTGCTTTCCCGGAAGTAACATTGGATTGTGACCGCCATGATGGAGCTTCTTTTAATACAGTGCGTGCGAGAGTATGGGATGCATTAAGAGAAACATTTCCAGACACACCAGGTTTACTGTCAGTGATGCAATGCACCATGAATAATGGGGAGGATGCTATGAATTTCATTTTTCGGGTGCAGGAGATGTGGAGAGCCGAGACGGGTACGTCCTGGGACCAATCAAGTCCCTATTCTGCTTTATAATAAAGAGAGGTCTCCCAAAAGAAGTGCAGAAAGCACTTGACACAATGTCAGGGATTGAAGCGAAGGGTTGGCCAGAAATTCAAAGCATAATAGTTCACCACTGCAAAAGAATAAAGGAAAGAGAGAAGGAAATTGCACAAAAAAGGTTGGCAGATGAGGCGAAGTTAGTCCAAACGAAACTGGTGAAGGTCGCCGCAGCCGTAGCAGCACTCCCCCAAGATAAGGAGGCAGAGGAGGAGGAGGGACTGGTAGTGATACAAGGGAGGATGGCAACGAATTGGGCAGGCAATGGGCAGACACAGTGGAATGGACAGGAACAGTACGGAGGACCGCAGTGGCAGAGGACGAGGTGGGTACAGAGGACGCAGAGGGGGTGGTCAAGGGTACGGGGTAAATGGCGGATATGGGGGGCAAGGACCTAGAGGAGGACAAGGGAACTGTTGGAATTGTGGTTGGTAGGGACACTTCTCACGAGAATGTAGAAGCAGACCAAGTAACATGTACCAAGATGATCAACCTTATGGTCACCTTCACCCGGGAAGCCCATATGGATTACCCATGGGAAGGGGACAAGGGCAACATGAGCACAGGTACGCATACCAACAAAGGGAACAACCACATAATGTACAACAGCACCCACAGAGCCCTGAGCATATGTCATACACACAGGGCAACCCGTTCGCAACAGTGGCTAATGGTGCGCCTGCTCCGTATGGTGGAGTGGCAGTGGTATCAGGTAATGTCTTCATCCAAGGGGGGAACACAACACACCCAGGATAGGACAGCCCACAGAGAGCACTTGCGTGCCCCGTAGTATCTACGACCTTCAATGCAGCAGTGGAACCATTGATAGGGGCGCAGATAGGGAATAAACAGTTCATCTTTATGGTGGATTCGGGAGCTGAGAAATCATTTTTGTGTGAGGGCCGGTTTCCGCTATCTCATCGTAAATTGGAGATGCAGGGGTTCTCTGAGGCTGTTGTCGAAGTTCCTTATACAGAAGATTTAGATGTCACTGTGTTGGGGAAGACAGTAACTGCACCCCTATTGTACTATGAACAGTCCCCAATTAACTTATTGGGAAGGGACCTTCTCAGTAAGCTTAATATGACTATCTCCTTCACAGAAAGAGGGATAGTTTGTTCGACTCCAGGGATCTGCCCTATGCGCGTAATGCTGGTGGTGCACACGCGAGCGACGGCACCGGAAGTGCGCGGTATACCGGTGGACTCTGACATGTTCGTTCAGGGGCTAAAAACATTGGCGCGAGTAGTCCCAGAATTGAAAAATTTAGAGTGGAGGGTGCTCGCAGAGTTTATCTTCCGACCCATAGCATGCCCAGAGATTGTGCCCGGGACAGTAATGTCACTAGATTTACATGCAGTCCAGATCTCGGCCAAAATAATACCAGTCATTGCAATGGACATACACAGCTGTGAGTGGCGCACGGTATTGTGCATCAATGCCGACATTACACTGCGAGACTTACCAGATGATGACCTCTTCACAGACTCAGGAAGTGATGAGGAAATAATAATGGAAATAGCAATGCCTTGTGATATCATGATACAGGAAAGACAAGTGCCTGTACAACTAATGGCAGTGGTAGGAGCCCCTTCTTCCTTTTTCGATTATGATATGAAATCAGTGCCCAGTACCCTGTGGACCACAGGTCCTCACGATGTAGGACTGCTGCATGGGGTCACACCAGTTAAAATAAAACTCAAACCAGGAGCAATACTACCCAGGGTAAAACTGTACCCCCTGTCCCGGGAAGCAGAAGAAGGGATAAAAGAGACGATCAGTGCATTACTGGCCCAAGGAATAATAGTGCCTTCAAATTCACCATGTAATACTTGCATTTACCCGATCAAAAAAGCGAAAGGTGGGGCGTGGAGGATGATCCAAGATGTACGCCACCTCAATCACGTCATCCATAAAGAATTCCCTTTGGTCCCTAATCCAGCATCCATCCTATGCAGCATTCCGAAAAATGCATCACATTTCACAGTAGTGAATTTAAAGAATGCCTTCTTCTCAATACCACTGGGCGGAAGAGCGCAGATACTTAACGGCATTCACTTTGGCAGGAAAAAGGTACAAGCACTGCAGACTTCCCCAGGGGTACTGCGAAAGCCCCAGCCTATTCAACCAAATTCTACATGAAGATCTAGGGAAAATGACAGCAGACTATTATTCAATACGTGGATGACTTGCTCATCTGAGAAAAAAATAAAGGACAATGCAGAAAAGACTCCATTGCTCTCTTGACATTGTTGGCTCACAAAGGCTACAAAGTTGACATAGGGAAACTGCAGTACTGTCAAAGAGAGGTGTTGTATCTAGGACAATTAATCTCACAAGATGGTAAGAAAATAATACCAGACAGCGTAGCTACCATTACGGCAGTGGGAAGACCAAAAACAGTAAAGGAGATGCAAAAGTTCCTCGGCATGTGTAATTACTGCCAGGCATGGATATTAGATTACGCAGCATATACAAGACCATTATTGCAGGGACTCAAAGAAGCACAACGAGAAAACACAGAAATATAATGGTCCGCATTACTAAATGATGCTTTCACGTCACTCAAAGAACTGATTTCAAGTGCACCAGTGCTCGCGAACCCAGATTCCGAGCGCAAGTTCTACCTGTTCTCCCACTGTAAAGCGACCCTCATGACAGCAGTACTGACACAAAAGACATCCCTGGGACACAAGCCCCTTTACTACTACAGTGGCATGCTTGACACAGTAATGTAAGGACACTTCGCTTGTGAGCAATCTCTCGCAGCTGCAGCGTTCGCCATAGAAAAATGTGCAACAATAGTGATGGGATGCTCCGTGAACCTGTTCGAGGAGCTCTCACTATTTGCAATCATGGAAAGATCAAAAAGCACAGCCACAAAACAAAGAGCCATTGCATATGAAATAATTTTGTCTAGTGCAAACATACACATAGTGAGATGTAAAACAGTGAACCCCGGCCGGATTCATTACGGAACCATGCACATTGGAAGATTTGCAGGCACACGACTGTGCAGCATACAAGTGGGAGGAGGGAAAAGGCACCGTGGTGAGTGAAAATGCATTAAATGTAGGAGAAATATTTTTAATAGACGGGTCAGCATCAATAAACCCAGATACAGTTGAAAAGCACGTAGCAATAGCTGTTGTAAGGTTGGAAGAAGGTGAGTACGAAGTGATTATACAGCAGCGCCTGCCCGCCCATTACTCGGCTCAAGTAGCAGAACTTATCGCACTCATTGAAGCATTGCATGCAGCAAAAGGGTGTGCAGTCACAATCTACACGGACTCAGCCTATATGACCACTACAGTACATGGCGGGTTGGCAAGGTGGGGATGGAGGGAGTTCCACAGGGCCGATGGGTCACCTGTACAACATGCAGAACTCCTGAAAGATCTTATTGAGGCAGTGAAAGACCCCACCATGGTAGCCATAGTGAAGTGCCAGGCCCACACCACCAACACAGATGTTATCTCTTTGGGAAACGCGGCAGCGGACGCTGCAGCCAAGGAGGCCTCTTATTTAGTGAAAGAACTGACAGGTGAGTCCGTAATATACAAACGAGTAGAGGAAGATCTCCCAAATGGTTATAACACCATGCCCGTGTCACAAATACTAGAGTTACAGGAAGGAGCAAGTAAGGAAGAATATAAGCTGTGGGAAAAAAGAGGATGTTACCAGTCGGCAACAGATCTTTTATGGCATCAAAATAACACCGATAAAGTAGTGATGCCAGTGAACCTCTTAGAAATAGCCTTCCAACAATTACAATTTCCAGCGCACAATGTGAAGCAACATATTGCTGCAGAGATACAAGAAGATTGGTTTGTTCCAGGGTTACAGGAACAGATATCCAAACTGGCAATGGAGTATATGACATGCCAGATATACAATTCAGGAATGACATTAAGGACACTGCGGGGAACAAAACCAAAACCAACAGGCCCCTTCAGAGAGCTTCATATTGACTATGCAGATATGGGAGAAAGATGCAATGGCGCACGGTACATGATAGTGGTAGTTTGTCCATTTTCCAGATGGATCGAAGTAGGGCCCTGTGCACGTCCTTATGCCAAGTGCGCTGCAAAATTCATGGTGAGGGAAGTGTTCCCGCACTGGGGAATTCGCAACGTAATTCACTCAGACAACGGCACACATTTCAACAACGACCTGTTCAAAGAAGCTACATAGGAATTAAACATAAACTATGCTCGATTTATCATCCGCAAAGCAATGGCATGGTTGAGAAAATCAACAGCCTCCCGAAGGGGAGGTTATCAAAATTGTGCTTCTCCCTTAAAAGAAACTGGGTGCATTGACTGCCTTTGGCCTTGTTCGAGCTGAGAAATTAGCCCAGCAAAGACCACCATCTGTCACCACACGAAATAGTGACAGGAAGGCGCATGCACACAGCACACTCCCCACTCCGCAGACATTCAGACGCCCACAAAAGCGCCACGATATTATGTGAAGAATTCAATGACTACCTAACAAAACTCACTAGAGCAGCACGCATGATATCAAGACAGCTTGCACCACCATTTACACGAGAAGAAGGAAATGAGGAAATAAAATTCATAGAAGAAAACTCAAAAGGCCAGTTAATGCCGGGAGAGATGGTGTACATCAGGAGCTTCGTGCGTAGGTGGAATGCCCCAAGATTTTACGGCCCAAATGAGGTAGTGTATTGCACACCAACAGCTGCAAAAGTAAAGGGCCTGAGATATTGGATACATTTAACAGATGTACGAAAAGCCTATGATAGTGTCAGAGAAGAACAAGAGGAAGAAACACAAAGCACAGCTGAAGTGTCACAATAGAAAAAGAGAAACAAGGATAACTATGTCCTACATGTGTACAGGATAATGCATGATAAAGAGAAAAAGTACTGAAATAAATTGTTTTCTGGGGCATGAAAAATATAGATAATGTTGAACTACAATTATTGAAAACTTTTCTCTATCCCTCTCTCCCTCTCTCCCTTTCTTTCTTTGTATGATAAAAATAATAAATATAACTGGTTGAGTATGCTTAATGCACTTTTATTTTTTAAACATATAGGAGTAAACATGAATAATGTTAGGGCAGTTAGATGTCCTTGATTTACGTAGACATTCGTAAGAATGTGGATTGTTTGTGTGCGCTGTTCTATTTTCTACCATGATTTTTGGTCTCGTCGTCTACTGGTTTATTGCATTCATCTCTATCGAGATGAATGAGGGGGGAAGGAATGGAACCAATATGGGGAATGGAACCAGGATGGTTAAGGAGGGGGCCTATTTAATATGGGATGGATTTCAGCTTATATGGGGTTATGATACAGACCCTGCTCATGTACAGCCACCAAATGAAACCAACCACAGGCCAGCTCCCCCCTCCAATGCCTCAGAATACAATGTCTATGGTTTAAATGATCGTAACCCTTCTGTTATATCATGGTTGTATGACACTATGCCACAATGCCAACACTAGAAGTTAACCCTCTGCAGAAACTGGCCCCTCTGCAAATAGAAAGGAAGAGAATGCAGAGATGGCAGAAAGGTTTTTGGCCCTATATGATGAATGGGAAAAGGGGGGCGCGGGAAAAGAGGCGGTAATATCACAAGCAGTAAGAGATGCGAAAGGCTACCTTAAAAGCAGCAGAAAAAGGAGGGAGGCGGGGAGGAAAAAATATGACGAGTATACTGGCATGGGCCTAGACACAATAGAAGACCCTAGGCATCCACATCAGTCAAATAAATGGTATACAGACATGAGCTCCACTGCAAAACAGACAATCAACAAGAGTTGTTATGTCTGTTCCCTGATTCCCCATGCCTCAGGCACACCTAAGGTCCTGCTGCCTAAAGAACTGCCTCTTGCAGATGCCCAGTGTCTCCTTCATCTCACCCTATGCAGAATTAAGATCACCTTCCAGGCACACGCAGTATCTTTTGAAATGCTTAAAAATGAGAAAACCTGCTATTCAAGAACCAAAGGAGTGATATGTTTAAAAGAACCTTTTTTCGTGATTAAAGGGACATTGTTTTAGGACAATAAGTGGAAAGATGAAGTAATAACATGCAAAGCTGAAGCGCTACGAGGATTGACGGAAGAAAAACTGCAATGGATTAAGAAAACCTGTACACCAGTTTGGAAGGAGCATATCACCAATATAACCTGAGTTACAGCAATAGAAAAACCATTCAAACTACAGAAAGAAATATCATACGAACTATGTTTCCATGGCGAGGGAAAAAACAACATGGGTGTGAATAAGAACTGCAATCGAACACTCATTATCCCAGACACGAAGAAGGGGACAGCAGCACTTATGGACACTTACCGGGTCTGCGGTAAGCAGGCATACTTGCACCTACCACAATCCTGGAGGGGCACATGCTCTATGGCAACACTGCCTTCTGCCCTGATGGTGATCCCGGAGAGTCACATCAACGGAGGAAAAGGAGTGCCAGCCGCCCATTGTCCACAGAATACACAACCAACAGGAGAACTGCCACTCTATGCCCTGTCCTCGGGCAATGCACAAGATGCAGTATCAAGGCAGCGGAGATCATCCAACTACATATCCAAGGTATCCTCAGACCTGTTGGCACAGAGTCCTGAAAAGTACCGCCTGTTCAATTCCGCGGAAACATTCTTCACCTCCCTTGTCCCGAGTGTCCAGGCACGAACCAACGCAAAATGGCTCCAGATCACGTGCTGGGAGTGGATCCAGCTGGCTAATGACACTGAAGAAGGGTTCAACGTGATCAAGGTGGAGTTAAGGGCCCTAAGGCTGATGACCATGCAGAATGAGGTATGTCCTAGACCTGTTAATGGCAATGGATGGAGGTGTTTGCCGAAAAATCACGGGCGCGTGTGCTGCACATTCGTACCTTCTGAAGATGCAGATAATGGGACACTATAACACGTCATTGCGGCGGTGCACAACCTGGGGGAACAAATGAAGAACGAAGGTGGAACAGACGCAAGCACTTGGTTTCACAACATCTTTTCCTTGGTACCATTCTGGCTGGGGCTGGCCATCCAAATGGTGATGCCCATCGTGGTATTTTTACTCCTGATTTTTTGCGTGTGCCAGTTAGGTCTTCGATGCTGTTCAAATGCACTGCCTAATGGCGCAATGATGATGGTGACAATGGGCAACACTAGAGGAGCAGCACAGATCATGCAAGAAGCACAAGTACAAACAGGTGAGGACCTTGAACCAAAGTATAGAATGGTGCCATTATACTATGATGGGGATATAGTGGACAGGTTATACCATATCACAATAAAGGAGCCCCGAGAATGGAAATGGTATATAGAGGTATGGGTGACTTGGAAGGAGATGGGGGATGTATATATATGACCTGCACACCAGACGGATATGCTAGGAGGGGTAGAGTCTCTGAGGGGTGTGTAGAGCCTGGATGCCAACAAAGGGAACACCGGAGTGGGATGAATCAGTTGCCAATGAGAAAGAACGCCAGAGGTTGGGCGAGTTACAGTATTTGTTACTTAAGTAATGAAAGGGGGAAATTTATGGGAGGATAGGTCTGTAGGATGCCCTACCCCACATCCCCCTCCTACGTGAGGCTTGTGACTCGTCAGCAGCCCCCCATGCACCTGGGCTCGGGAGGCAGTATGGCTGCTGATCGACACATAAGGCTGCTCGACCCGTACTGTAACATATTATAGACACCATTTTGAAAACGCCAAGACTCCATTTTAGATGCACTGACTAAAGCCCAAGCGAAATAACCTGCATGCGAAAGCTGTAGCCTGGTCCTGCTCACTGTGCACAGGGAGCCATGCACTTCCCCCGTGCCTCCACCCCATGGCAGATCCGCTGAAGGCCCGTTCTCACGAGCAAACGCACACAAACAAGTATCAGAACAAACACTGTATCATTTAATTTCCGCAGTACATCACTGCCCTAGAAGTGACCTGACTTGTAGCCGGAGCCTGGAAAATAACAAGAACCATCCCAATCAAACAAGCCCCGACCCTGAACCTAACCCCCAACATTTAAAATATATGGTGTCCATGACCCCCCTCCATGAACCCCCACCCAGATCCCCCAGATCGAGTGCTAACTACACACACCAAACCCCAACGGCTCACAGGGCTGTTTGTAACTGCTAAAATGGGTGGTGGGAAGGGATGCAACTTATGATGTTATTACAGCAAGGATGACCCCCGGCTGCCGCAAGAAACTATGTGCCCCAAAGGTTTAATGAAAGCTCTTGTGCTAGCTAATGATTGCTGCAAATGTACAAAGACAAAATCGAGAAGCAACACATAGAATGCTTTTGTATAATGTAGTGAAACACGTTTAAAAGTGCATGACGATCCTCAAAGGTGTTGAGCTAGTGTTTGCTATAAACGAAACTGTAAACAAACATATTGCATCTATGCTCCTGAGTACACGACCCAACATGACACTACCTCATGTTGTTATTCATCTGCCTGTCCTATGAATTACGAGTATGTGTTCAAGTAACGTAATGCATCATATGTGCCACAGCCAACCCCCATTGCTATGAATGCCGAAATGTATGAAGTTATAAATAATAGAAATATGTAATCATTCTAATGCTACTAACTTTAGCATCTTTTCCCTCTTATGGAATATTGTGCAGTTCAGTCACTAGAGAATCACTTGGAGCTACAAGGCCATCTCCCCCTCCTCCCGCCAAGGCCCGCCAAGGCTTGCTGGTGTTCGAACAGCGCAACCTCACCTCCCCACATTTCTGCTGGACCCGCTTCAAGTATTTACCTCCCCCATGTCAGAGGCCGCCATGGCCAGTCCAAATGAATTATGTGCTACATGATCCTAAATCCCACCGCCTTTGAGGGGCCAGAGATGTGCCCCTACTGATCCAAGAGTACTCCGGTTCACCCCAAGTTAATGGGCCGTAGAGACAGTTATTAACCCCTGTACTAACATATCGTAAAACAATCCCTCACCACATCTAACAGAATAGAATGACTCAGCAGATTATCCTGTGCCCTCTGACAAGACACCTGAACTTATGACACCTGGTCATTAGGTCAAGAGTAATTGTACACTGATGTATTGGTGAAGCTTCATATTGCATGCTGTCTCTCCTGTCTCTCATGCGATCTCTGATTAACATATTGTAGGATTTGCAGGACAACTGGAGTAGTATAAAGTGATGAATGTTTGTGTGTGTGGCCACAAGGGCAAAGTGTTAGTGCAGCCACCAATCATCGACAAAGACCGCAGCACCACCCCGACGAGCCCAGCTGACCCATCCATCCCACGTTGGCAAAACGCAGATGTCCACCAATCCTGGAGCAGCTCATCGATACACCACCTATAGCTTAGTCAATGCCACCCATTCCCCGAGACTTTGTGCCCCCTATAGCTTACAGGATTTATGACGTAGTTTGGTAATAAATATGACTGTCTCTGCTATTGTCATACAGAACGCTCTCGGAGCTTGCAGAGTCCTTTGCATGTCCTATGCCAATTTATAAAAAACCTGTTTACTCATCCGCACTTGGTCCTGGTCTCATTCCATCCTGGGGTGTGTCCTTTATTGCCTCTCACTAAGGGGGGTTATTGCCTGATGGGGGAAGTTTGCTTTCAGTGGTTCCGAGCAAAACCAATTTCCACCATTCCCTGCAATTGTTAAATGTGTTGCCACCTCTGTCTGGAAGTTTCTCAAACAGTGCATGCTCTCGTTGAGAAATGGGGTGGGAGGGACGGTTGAACTGCTTTACAAAGCCAATGCAAATGAAAGTAGCCGATCATTCCAATGTTTTTCTTTCTAAGGACATGTCTCTTTCTAGTTTAGGGCGGAAATGTTATTAACATGAATTTCAGATGGTTGTTCGCCTTGAGATTTAGGATTTGGCTACTCAGGCGGGGAATTATAAGGACAAATCACGTTGTTAGCCATTTTACTTTGGAAAAAGATTTATCACATGTGCTGTATGCGCATTGCCTGCATATTTCGTTCGTTACATATTCAAACAGTTCACTTCTCTTTCCCTACCCTTCAATGAGTTGTCCGTACCACCTCCAGTAAGCTTCTGCAGACTATCCTATTGTTTGTTTGAACAACTGTAAAGACACCAGGCAAATTAATTCATATGAAATATTGGCTTAGAACACGGAATCATATGTTTTGAAAGTCTTATACATTAAACCTCACCCCATTATATGGGGTCATTTTGAGAACAGTTTTGTGGTAATCTGCAGGCAAGTCAGGATACATGTGGCTAACAGCAATCAAAGGTTACACATATCATTATCCAGTGTCAGCTGCACGCGCGAGAGAAGAGCATTTAATTTAATTTGACACGATAGCACATTGATTAATACACTTCGAATGATTAATCAATGCTTGCCGTAATGCAGAATAGCCAAATACATCCATTATCATTCCAGTGTAATTCTTATTTAATTGTGCAGACATTAAAAACAACCAAGGAAAATGACTGGCCCTCAGTAAGGGCTTTTGCATTTCATATGCATTTAATTACATAACTGCCAATTCAAGGGCAGGGAGTTGACAAATAGGTGTTCTTTTCAAATTAGAAGAATAGCCAATGTCCACTGAGCAGTATTGATGTTCCCCATTTACCGAGTTGCACAAAGGAGCTTCTGGATCTCGCTGTAACCTACTTAACCTTTTCAATTATTAATGCAATGTTTATTTAACCGAGTGCGGACCGCAAAGCATGATTATTTTCTGCAAACACGTGTCAACAAACAGCAGCGTTTTGAAGCATGCTTTTTAATTGTGTTAAATTGCACCCGATAATACTACACATGGTGGTATAAAATGTTGGCATTTTGCAAGTTTCTTTTGTCTTGCACATTTCTTTTTTATGTTTTGTTTATATCTGGCGGAAGACATTAGAATATATCTTTGCCGTGGCATCAAGCCACATCTTGTATTGTTTGTCCCCTGCCTCTAATTCCATGAAACAAGTATGTGTGTGAAGCTTGGAATGTCGATGGAGGAAGTTAGACATTCCATTGTCCAAAGGCTGACCACCTTCTCCTGTATTTTCATATTGAGCTAGCTATTGCACAACAATCCCTTCCTATGCCAACCACTCATTCCTCAACCGATGATATGATTTGTATGGGCAGCAAAGGGAAGGCCGCAGAGTTTAACGTTTTGTTTGTGATTCTCCATCCTCCCCCCTAAAGCAGGTGAACAATGTGAGCTAAAGTTATGTGGCATACTTCCATTGAGTGAAAATAAACAAAATTCAACAATAAGCAGACGTGTGTTAAGATCTGTATTTGCCATCAGCAGAGATTGTGTAAGTTGGTAGGTCATTTTAAGGATATTTCTTCCAAGAAGCATAGAAGATAGAAACACTATATTTACCACAATACGCAACCTTAGTCTTCTGAAAGACATGGAAGCAGAACATGCTTGTTTCATCATAATGGCAAAGCAGTCACGAGTAGCCCACACAAGCATGCCTGTCGGATGCGCTCCACCTATCTGGTGGCAAATGATCTTTGCACTGCAAATTGACCAAATGGCTCGATTTACAACTAGCCTGCAAAGAGAATACACGCAAACAATCCTTCTCTTGTCCCACACCCATCCTCTGGAAATCGATTCGAGTATCTGCTCTGAATGCCCCCACACTTATCCAATGCAGCACAGCTCATTGTTTCAACAATATCTGGCCAAGGACTAATCCTCAAGTATGCACATACTGCAACTCGCAGTATGGTGAAAAGATGCCAGTCCAAGTATTGACTACCCCACCCTGGAGAGAGACTAGTTGTTCTTCAGCTAGCTCAGCACTTTAAACAATAAAAGAAAAATGAATAAATGAAAATATAAACAATCACACCCACAAGTCAAGTCGCTAGTGACCCATAAGAGACCTGTAAAAGGAATCTGCACTTTTCAGTTCTATACCCACCTATCTATTTGACTTTACTAGTCTTTTTAAATGTACAAACACAGCACACACTATCTTCCTATAGAGTGCTGGAGGGGTTGCCTAGCATCCCCTGAGTCTAAACACTCATGTAACAGTCAAATGTTACCCTTTCCCCTTGAAAAGACTGGTGGCAGTGGTTTAGAACAAAGTACCATGAATTTTCCCGACCGCGAACACCGGTAGCTAAACATCGGAGCAGCCATGTTTTTCAATATGGCGCCCAAGACCTATCTGTAAAAACAGACTCCGGTCAACTTTTTTCGCCGTTTCTTTTTGGAAAGGTCCTTCTAGTGTTTGTCTCTGCGCGCCAAACCAGGTTTGGTCCCTTTGTTCGTTGGCCTTTGGCGGGCTTCTGTGCTGAAGCCCTCCTCTGGCGCCTGAGTGTTTGGGTGGACAGGATATGAGGGAGGTGCCCGAAACTCCCTGTGCTTAGTCTCCTAGGAGACCTGAATTCACTCTGGCATGATTGGCCGGCTGGCTGTCTGGCAAGGACAGACACCCTGCTGGGTGAGTGACAGTTAGGCTGGAATAAATGTGGGAAAACTGTTTTAAAGCAGTTCTCTGGGACTTGGAAAGCAGAGTCGACTAATGGAACATAAGAACCGAAGAGGAGAGGAAGGAAGTGGACTACTGCAACTCATGGCTCACGGACGACCGGTGAAGCCATGCTGCAGGTCCGAATTGCCTGAAACTCTGACTGAGAAGCCCTTCAAGGTTAACTTCTTCCCATGAGTTTGGTGGGAACAACCAACTCGCAAGCCACCTGGACACTGTCTCCATCTGGTCGAATTTTCATCAGAGTGCTGTTGAAAACCGGATACCCAGAGGGAAGGAAACCAGCTTGTGGACTTTAATGCACTCACACCTTAAAACGACAGCTTGCTACAGCTTTTGGCCTCTTCCCTGGCCAGTGCAGGAACCTCCCGACTTCCTCCTTCTTGTCCCCACGACTGAAGCTCAGGAACAGCGAGATCTGCTCGAACTTCCAGGAACAATTGCCTCAGCTACAGCTTTTTTCATTGACAAGGTACTGTGCAAACGCGGTCCGGAAATCTTTTCGGCCTTCGAGAAAGTGTGTGAAACTTTCCTCATCTACGAAGGCTTGTCCTTCCCTAAACATTTGTCAAACTTTTCGCCTAGCCAAATCCTTTAAAAATCTGTTGCAAAGACTTAACCGTTATATACCAGAACTGTGCTATCCTATACAAAAGACTCTGAACCATTGACTTTGGCCTAAGCCTACTGAATTGAATTGCTGTTTGTAGTGAACTGAAACTATTTGCCCTACCTCTGAAAGTTTGTGTGCTTTAATTCTTTTAACCTTGTCTTTTTACCCCTTTTTAAAGTAACTTAAGTGCAATTTTGCTCCCACTTCAGGGGAGCTGAACTTGTTCAGAAGCTGATTGGTTGTGTATTGTAATATATTAGATTGTGATATTGAGGTGCTCTTACTAGTGGAATGTTTTCCAACTGACAGTGTAAACACATGTATATTCTTTTACCAAGAAACCTTGAGTAAGTGTTTGTTTGAACCACTGTGATTGCTGCCCCTACCTTTTGTACTGTTCACTTTACTCTTGCGATATGTCTGGCTGCTTAGCCACTGCTACCACATTACTGTGTAGTACAGGCTTGTACCAAAGGTTAAATTGTACTTACACCTGTAGTCTTAATTATGTGTAGTGTTCCCAAAGAGTACTGCATGTGATTCTGCCTAACAAACATGATGGAGAATCATCAGGGCAACTTAAGGGAGATGTGACGAGCACAGTAGAGGAGTTTTCAGATAACATCAATGAGACCCACTAGGAATATGAGTGATATTAAGAGTGAAGACCTCAGAAATGTGTACATATCAGTAAAATATGCAAGGCATTTAAAGAGATGTTTAAAAATAATGTTCATCGCGTTATTTTATTGTGATTTTGAATACATTTCAATTACAAAATAGTCATTACACAGTTCTTAAGAGCATGACTGGTGAAATTATGGGGGGGGTGAAGGAGTGGGCGAGGTGAAGTGCTCTAGATCAATGGTTCATGATTAAACAGAGTGAGAAACTTCCTTATGGACAATCATATATAATACAAAATGTAAGGTGACAATAACAACCGTGTTGGCAGTCCATACAGTGGATTTCAATATTTATTTCTAATATATCCTTCCCAATGTGTAGGTGTCAGAGGGAGCGTCTCTCTGCTTGCGGTACAGAGGTCTTAGACTTAGCTCTCACCTGGGGCTTGCTGGTACTCTTGCCCTTTGTAGTGTACAAATAGGGACAGTCTTTCCCGGCAGCCAGGACTTGCTACGGTACAAACAGGGTGGACTGGCTGCCAGAAAGGCCAGTCGGCAAGGAAAACTTACCCTAAGGCGGAAAAACCTTGCCTTGGTGCTGTGTACATAATGGATCCCGGTAGTTGGCAAGTCAGCTGGTCCTTCAAAGAAAACGTGAATGGAGTATTCAAGTGTAATCCTTTCTGAGAATGAGACTGAATGGACGGTCTCCCCCGCAGCCAGTGACAAGGAGATTGGCAGAAGGCAAGGTAAGAGATGGTGGAGCAAAAAAGGCTCAGGTAGAATGCAGAGCAAAAGAACAGAGATTAAGAAAGGAGACAGAAGGCTAAGCCGAGAAAGAAACCAGCGTTAAAGAGCATCAAAGTTGCAACCTGAAGGGCCAGTGTTTCCCACATTTGTTTGTGAATGAAGCGGCTCCTCCCAGTGTTGAGTGTGACGTTCGAGGAACGTGGCAGCCATATTGTGGCTGGCAAGATGTTGCTCCTTGTGATTGGCACAGCAGGCGGCCATGGAAGCGTGGGTGGCAAACGCCGTGCTATTCTGCACTTGTCCTAGGTTGACCAGGCAGGGCGTTGAGATGTAACAGGAGGTAGCAAAGGGGGATTGTGCAGCAGTCATAAACTTTGTAGAACAGTGTTTCAGTGCAGGTGTCAGGTCGATAAGGAGGTCGGAGTGCAGCCTGTAGCTCGATGATCTATGTCAAGACATGAGATGTCTCCAGGAAGGCTACATTTAGCTTTTGAATTTGAGCTCGTTGTTTTTGAGTCATACGTCTCTGGATAGCTTTTTTTAAAATTCTAACAATGTTAGGAGTTTGCCCTGGAATTGTCTTTTGTTTTTTTTTAGGTTGTAAATTTCTGCAGGGGCCTTGTGCCAAGATGGAAACTGTACAAGCCTGAGTGTTTGTTATGGAGAATTCTCAGTAATTTGCTAATTCCCTTCTATCTTAGAGACCCCCAGCTCTTTTTTCTGGACTTTAGGACTTTTAATTTCTAACCTGGAGAGAGTGAGACCTTTTTCCCACTCTCTCATGTTTTCTTCTGTGATTTGGACTCTGTGTTTCATTTGCCTTTTGAGTCTGACAAACTCCATATGCTTCATCTTTGCATTGTGACACAAAGCACCTTGAATGCAGTGACACAGGAAAATCTCTTAGATTTCCCCAAGGTTTAAATACCTTCCCTTGGTGAAACTACTGTTTCCAAGAGCCGTGAAGTGAAATTGACTTTACTTACATTTTGTAACTTTCTAGACCCAGCACACACTATTTTACAATAGGGTACTGGAGGGTTTACTTAGTATCCCCTTTGTCTAGTTTCTTTTGTAACATTTTTATGTTACCCTTTCTACAATTAATGGCTGGTTGCAGTGGTTTACCTTTTCCTACCATGGTGTGTTTTACCCCGGGCTGCAATTGCAGCTGCAGTCTGACACAGGTTTGGTCCCTTTGTTCATTTGGTCTTTGGCAGGCTTCAGTGCTGAAACCCGCCTCTGGCTCCAGCGTGTCCAAAGGTGATTAGCCGGATGGCTGTCCTCAGAGGACAGCCACCCTGCTGTGTGATTGACAGCTAAACTGTGAATGAATGGGGGAAACCTGCATAAAAAGTGAGGCTTTTTGCTTGTACGGCAGAGTCGACCACTGGACGAAGGAATCCGAAGAACTTGGAAGAGACGCCTGCTGCAACTCCTGAACCATTGGTTTTGCCTTGACTAGAGAAGACCTGCAAAGGACGATGTAAGAATGTAATGTGCTTCGCGGTGGTCGCGCGCGCTCTCGAGCTTTTATGTAATGAGAGTCGCGTGACCGCAGCGAGGAACGGCAGTTGGCGGAGATGAAAGGCGGCCTGAGGAAAGAGGGGCGACTGGCGAGCTCCGTGTGATAATAAACAACTAAATGTTTATTCAGTGTGGCCTCCCTTCTTCAAGTGGCGACGAGGGGGCACACAGAGCTTGCTGAGGAGCCCAGCGACGTTCCTTTGAAGTGGAACATGCTATTTATAGCTGGATACAGGAGGAAGCCGGTGGAGAGGTGGGGGCCTGAAGAGCAGCTGTCTCAGCAGTGCCTCGGAGCGTGGCGCTGCAGGGGGACATTCTCCCCACTTTCACGTGAACGGCCACACAAGGAAAGGCTGTTTGTCCTGATGGGTGCTGCCCAATCCCCCTCTCATTGGACACGAAGGTGAGGAGCAGGGAGAGGGGGGGTTGGGGGCACAGCCAGGGAGGAGGTGTAAGGAAGGAAAATTCGGAGTAGATAAAAAAAAAAACACCATAAGAGGGTTGTGTTCAGAACAGGACAGTAAAGATACAGCAAGGTGAATCCCAGTGGCGGGTAGTGTACACAGGAAGACTTCCTCCCAGAGGACAGTAAAGTAACGGCACAGTCTTAAATATATGGTGTGTCGTAGTAAGACTGAAATGTGGTGAACAGATACTATTCACATATAAGAATCGCCTAAGGGAACAGCACAGGAGACTGGCAGAAAGTATTGAAAAAAAATAAAGTAACACCAAAGGCGAAAATTGGAAAGTAAGCCACTAAGTACAAGAAAATGGCTGCGGCAAGTATGGCACCTCCGCCACCGTTCCTGTCAGAACCTGGTGCTCCACCTATAAGGTGGGATAGGTGGAAGAAGCTGTTTGACACGTACCTGATTGCCATTGGAGGGGATAAGTTTGCAGCAGCAAGAAAGGAGGCAATCCTACTGCACAATTTGGGAACCGAAGGCAGAAGTGTTTATGATGGATTACCGGATCCTCCACAAGAAGGCCAGGGAGAGATGGACCAGTATTCTATAGCAGAAAAGAAGTTGGAAGTCCATTTTGAGGCCAAGAAAAATATAACATTTGAGAGACACAAGTTCTTCCAAAGAATACAAGATCCACAAGAGCCGGTGGAAAACTTCATTGCAGCGTTGAGGTCTCTTAGTCATACGTGCGAATTTGGGCCGCTCACAGACTCTCTTATAAGGGACCAATTAGTCCGTTGCACAAATAACATAAAGATACAAGAGAGTTTACTATCAAAGGATGCATCACTGGAGTTGGCCATAGAAATGGCAAGGAGTATGGAACAGACCCATAAATATATGACCACTATGAAGGGAGACAAGTCAGAGGGAGAAGTGGCTGCTGTAAAGGGATTTCGCAAGACTGGCTTCAACAAAGAAATCAAATGCTACAAGTGCGGTAGTAACCGTCATATTTCCACAAGCATGTTTTGTCCAGCCAGGAACATCTCGTGTTTAAAATGCAAAAAGAAAGGGCATTTCGCGAGAGTGTGTAGGGAATCAGGGACGGTGCAGAGCATTGAAGCAGGAGGAAGAATGTCGGAACAAGGTGAAGATTTAGAAGTGGGAAGGAGCAACCAAACAAAGCATGTATTGGAAGTAACAGAAGTATCAAGCAAGGGAGGTGCACCCACTGATGTATTCATGGTTGATGGAAGAGTGGTGACAATGAAGGTGGACAGTTGCTCACCGTGGACATTAATGTCCAAGGCGACATTTTTGAGTTGCATGCAAGGAGACGTGACAAAATTAAAGGAGCATAACATTGAGCCGTATGCATATGGAAATGTTAAAATTGGAATTATAGGGATGTTCCGAGCCTCCATCAAGTATAAAGGGAGGAGCTGTGAAGCAGAGATTTACGTAACTCAAGAAGGTTCTTCACTTCTGGGATGGGAAGAACAGTGGAAATTGGGAATTAGGATACAGGCGAATGCGGAGAGACCAGTTGATGTGGCTGAATTGAAGGATAAATGGGAAAAGGAGTATCCCATGGTGTTTCAGGAGGAACTGGGATTGTTGAAAGGTTTTGAACATGAAATTCAATTAAAGGCAGGGGCCAGTCCGAGGGTGCACAAGGTGAGACCAGTACCTCACGGATTGAATGAGAAACTCAAAGTAGAAGTGGAGTCGTTACTCCAAAGAGGAATAATAGAGAAGAGTGAAAGCTCGGAATGGCTATCGCCGGTAGTAGTAGCAGCTAAGGCCAATGGAGACATTAGGTTATGCGTGGATTTGAGAGATCTGAACAGAAATATACTAGTGGATAGACATCCCTTACCAATAATAGGTGATCAGCTATCAGTACTGAGCAATGCCAAAGTGTTTTCAGTTATTGATCTTTCACAAGCTTATCATCAGATCCCGTTGAAGGAGGATTGTCAACACCTGACAGCATTTATCACAGTGTTTGGTTCATTTAGATACTGTAGGATGCCATTTGGGCTGGCGTCCGCAGCAGCCGTGTTCCAAAGGGTCATGGAGACGGTGTTGAGTGGAGTGAAAAACATTATTGTGTTCCAGGACGATGTGTTAATATATGCTAGTTCTACTGAAGAACATGATGAAGTGTTGAGACAAGTAGTAAGCAGATTGGGTGAGGCAGGGTTGACGGTGAAGAGGAGCAAGTGTAAGATTGCGGTACATAGGGTGGAGTATCTGGGACATGAGATAGATGAGCAAGGGGTGAGGCCAAAAAAGAATTTGGTGGAAGCAGTAAGGTGCGCACCTGTACCCAAAGACAAAGAGCAGGTGAAATAATTTCTCGGTTTGGCCGAATATTATCATAGATTTGTGAAGGATTTTGCCAAGGTATCAGTACCTCTCAGAACGTTGCTAAAAAAAGGAGTGAGGTTTGAATGGTCTAAGGAATGTGATGTGGCTTTTGAGTGTATTAAGCAAGCAGTGGGTGAGGCACCATCCATAGGTAGATTTGAACCCAAGGACAAAACGGTATTGGTAGTGGATGCGAGCATGTTAGGACTGGGTGCGACGTTAGTGCAGTACAATAAGGACAATACTGAGAGAGTGATAGCATTTGCGTCTAGGACGCTAAGAGGGGCAGAGAGCAAGTATTCTGTCATTGAAAGAGAAACTTTGGCAATGTTTTGGGCAGTGAATCATTTTAAGTTCTTCTTGTGGGGAAGAGGATTTGTGGTCAGGTCGGACCACAAACCACTGGTTCAGATGTTTGAGAGTGGCAGGTGGGCCACGGGTTCTCCAAGAATAAGCAGGTGGGGTCTGGGACTCCAAAACTTTAACTTTGAAGTGAGCTATTTACCAGGGAAGCGGAATGTTGTGGCAGACTGCCTTTCCAGACTGCATCTTAAGGGTGAACCTATAGAGGACAGAGCGACAGAGGAGGAGTTAGTGGTAGCAGAGGTAAAAAGTGCGGTTAGCAAGGAGGAATGGGCGAAGGAAGAGGACTCTGATAATGACCTCAAGTTAGTCAAAGGTTGGACGGTTACGGGGTGGCCAGAAAGAAAACATTTGGATGGTAAATTCAATACTTGGTGGGAAGTAAAAAATGAGTTAAACTTATGTGAGGATAGGTTAAGGAGGGGGAGGTGCATTGTTCCTCCTCATTCCCTGAGGTCAGTACTAATTGAACTGGCTCATCAGGGACATCCTGGAGAAGCGGCTATGAAAAGGAAATTGAGGCAGAATTATTGGTGGCCGGGAATTGACAGGTGTGCAGAAAGGTATGTCAAGGATTGTATAGTTTGCCAAACGAGTGACAAATGCAGAGTGGTGAGAGAGGCTCCAATAATTCCAAATGTGGTACCGGGCCAACCGTGGAGTAAGTTAGCAGTGGACATAATGGGTCCGGTGGCAGGTCTGGGAGATGGGTTAAAGTTCGTATTTGTTGTAGTGGATTTCCATTCAAAATGGTTTGAGTGGGAGGCTGTAAGGGAGGTCACGGCAAGGGAGTTAATTGGATTCTTAGAAAAAGTATTTCTTAAGGAAGGAGTCCCGGCGGAAATTGTATCAGATAATGGGGTACAATTTGTGTCTGGAGCAATGAAACAGTTTCTTGCAGGATACAGTATAAAACACACAAGGACGGCTCTATATAATCCTAAAGCAAATGGACTTGTTGAAAGAGTTAATAGGTACATAAAGGGGGGCCTGCCGATGGCCATGAATTCGAGGCAACCATGGAGGGAAGTATTAAGGATGCTGATATGGAATTATGTCACTACGCCTCATTCGGTGACGGGAGTATCCCCATTTGTTTCAATGAAGGGAAGGGAGCCTGGGACAAGGCTTTGTCCAGGATGGCTAGGAATGGCCAGAGTAGTAAACGTTGACCGTAATCAGATTATGAAACTTATTGCATTGAGTCAGGAAAGAAATAAGGAACTGTTTGATGACAGAATGAGGGTGAAGGAACGTGATTGGAAGGTGGGAGAAAAAGTGTATGTCAAAAATCCTAGACTAGTGAACAAGTGTGTGGAAAGTAGATTTCTGGGTCCTAAGAAGATATGTGCAGTAAAAAGTAATGTGGTAGTTCTGGAAGGTGGTGAAGTTTGGTCGAAAGGAAGATTGGCGAAAGCGGGTGATGAGGAGAGGAGTGAAGATGAGGAGCACTTGAGGAAGGTGGAGAGGAATAACATTAAATTTAATGAAAAGGTGAGAGGAGAGGTGACGGATGAGAACAGGGAAAAGGCAGGTGGGAAGGTCAGAGAAGATGATAGTCAAAGGTCAAAGGTTGAAGAGGATTCTTTACATAGAGCCAGGTATAAGCCCGTGTGGATGAGGGATTATGAGACCTGACATTATAGTGTTCAGGTCGTGTTTAAGGTATCTACAATGTAATTGTACACGGAGGATACTAGGTCATGTGCAAGTTGTACAAGTCTGTTGATATTCTGTTATATTCTGGTCAAACAAATTTGCTGATTAAGTTCAACCATAAGTGTTAAGTTTTACATTACTGTTATAGTATTTCATATATATATTTGCTCTGTTTGAGGGGGAAGATGTGTAAGAATGTAATGTGCCTCGCGGCGGTCGCGCGCGCTCTCGAGCTTTTATGTAATGAGAGTCGCGTGACCGCAGCGAGGAACGGCAGTTGGCGGAGATGAAAGGCGGCCTGAGGAAAGAGGGGCGACTGGCGAGCTCCGTGTGATAATAAACAACTAAATGTTAATTCAGTGTGGCCTCCCTTCTTCAGACGACTTCTCCCCTTGGGTTGGTGGGACCAATCGACCCCAAGACAAGCTCATCTGGAAATCCTCTCGGAACAGGCTGTACTTCCATTACTGCTGCAGGAACCTAGTGCCAGGAAGAGGAACACCAGAATTGAGTGAGTGTCTTTAAGTCGGAACCGAGATCCAGGAAGATCCTCTGGACTCCCATGAAGCAGGACTGCACATGAGCCACCTCAACAGAGTGCTGGACCCCATAGTGGTATCCGAGAACCGCAGTGGTGCTATTTGCAAGAGGCGCGAGGAGCTGAAACCGCAAAGTGCAGCTGATTTGAAGTTTGCTGGGGCTGCCGCCAACCTTCCATTTGTAGTGCAGGAGTCCCCAGACGTCCTCCCTCTAGTCCCCATGACTGAGGCCCAGGAACAACAGGATCTGCAGACCTACACAGTAACATAAACCAGCTGGAAGCAGTTTTTCTTGTAACCAAAGGTACTTTAAAACGAAGAGGAATTACCGCTTGTCGTGTAGCCTTGCTAGCTCTCAGTTGAGACTTGTATGGTTGCATTTGCAGTTACTTGCAGCTTTGCCCCTCACAAGCCTCCCAGCTTGTGGCCCTACAGTGATTTCTTCTTCTTATATAAAAACCTTTAACATTTTGTGCAAGACTCTTTACCTACTTGCAAGAAGTGCTTCAGGTCACCTAAACTTTTTCTCAACTAACATAGGCTGTCCTGGCTCCCTGAAAGACTCTTCTTACTTCTGACTTTGTGCTTTGCCTTTCCCCCATGAAAGTGTTCATTCACATTGCATTGGAGGGTTTAAAAAGTGCTTACCTGCTTAAGAATATGTGTTAACCATTGCCTTATTCCCTTATCATCTCCTTATTTAACACTACCTCAGTATTGCTCTAAATGTACCAGTGATATATTAATGTCCACAATGTCCTAGGTATTTAAGTCACCTCAGGGTGCTGGAAGAATCTGTGTGCCATCCCAAATGGGTTTTTGCTGATTTATAGAAACTGAGAGAGTGTAATTTTGGAGTGTATTTCTGTGTTACTTGTATATTGCTCCCTTCTAAAGAAGTCATATTCAACTGACTGATAAGTAAATTAATAATTGTTTAATCAAGAAACCTTGAGTATTAGTGTTTATTTGGATACTTGTCTCTGTTAATCTCTGTGTAACAACCTTACGGCTCACATTGACCCCTCTTGAGATAAGCTTGGCTGCTCAGTCACTATACCAACTTGTGCTGTACATGCTTATACCAAAGGTTGGGTTAACTATTGCCAAGAGGTCAAGGCTAGTGCAGTCTCCCACAGGGTACTGCATATAGTCTTGCCTAACAGTGTAGAATAAAAAATGTGCGCTATGCATATTCATAGATCCAAGCACGCATTTCTAGCAGACACACAAAAGGAATCGAGCTGTGTGAGGAACAACCACAACACGCTGCAATGCAAAACAAAAACCAAGCCATAACCCAGCCTTAGCACACACCTCCACGTCCAGCCCTAATCCACCATCCTACACACCTGCGAAAATGCAAGAATCCCCTTGTAAGTGAAGGCTCCACCCCTCTGAAAGTGTGTGGCCTTCTTCTCAAGTCAATGCAAACCCCTGCGAAAATGGGAGAGCTCCCTCGTTAATAGAGGCAGCATCCCTGTGAAAACCCGAGAGCTCCCTCGTAAGTCAAGGAAAAACCCCTATGAAATGTGCAACCTTCGACGTAAGTCAATGCGGAACCCACTGCGAAAATGTGAGATCTCCCTCATGAATCGAGGCTGCACCCCTGCAAAAGCACACAGCTTTCCACATAAGTTGAAGCAGCACCACTGCAAAAACGCGAGAGCTCCCTCGTAAGTTGAGGCAGCACCCCTGCGAAACGTGTGGCCTTCCACAAAAGTGAATGCGGAACTCCCTGCTAAAACGCAAGAGCTTCCTCGTAAATTGAGGCTGCATCCCTGCGAAAATGTGTGGTCTTCCACTTATATCAAGGAAGCACCCCTGCAATAAAATGAGAGCTCCCTCGTAAATCAAGTCAGCACCCCTGCGAAACTGCGAGACCATCCCCCTACACCCTAGTCACCCAATCTGCCAGCATAAACCCTGAATGCACATCAACCCCCTAAAGTCCAGACACCACCCACCAGCCCCCCTCACCTCCAACACTACCCCAGATAGCCCCCTGAAGTCCAGACACCACTCACAAGCCATACCGCAGCCAGCCCCCTGACAGTACACTCCCCTCCCCACACTACCCACACCTCTGACACCCCCCTCCCAGGCAGCCCCCTCATGTCCAGACACCACCAACCAGCCCCACAGACTTCCGATACTACCCCAGTCAGCCCCCTTAGGTCTACACAATACCCACCAGCCCCCATCAGCTCCAACACTACCCAAGCAAGCACCCTGACTGTACGCTCCCCCTCCCCACACTGTCCTCACCTCCGACACTACCCCAGGCAGCCCCCTAAAGTCAAGACACAACCCACCAGCCCCCCTCACCTCTGACAGTACCCGAGGCTGCCCCATCGAGTCCAAACATGGAAAGTGACATGTGCATATTGGCCATGGGTTGTTGCAAAGGCATCGAAGCACAGCCTCTGAATGTGTGCTGAGTACAGGAGTAAACGAAATCAAACATTGGCCTGATCCACCAATAATGACCAGGTGTGTCACAGCTTGAGCATAATAGTCCCGGGTGGAAGGGGTGGCGAACTTAGTGTCAGGGAGAACAACTTGACATGCCTGTGCATGGGAGATGGGAGGGCAGACAGAGAGTGCATGACTCACTGACAGGAAATGTGAGGAAGCATACAGAAAGAGCAAATATGGCACACAACTGCATTACAGAGCAGAGGTTGAGCAAGACATGCGATCAGTCTTTGGGTGACCGGGCATGCTGTTAGGCATGTGAACATTACATCGGAGTGACACAGCAATGAAAAATAAAACTGCAAGTGATGTGACCAGGCCACCCATATATAGTAAGTCCACCACCCACCGCAGCACCCATAATGCCAAATAAACACTACCGCCAACAGAGTATGTGCACATACGCAATCAAAAGCAAGGGCAAAGGGGACACATGATCAATATTGTACCTTCAATCCAAAAAATGTGAAAGTCTGCAAATATACATGAACAGGTGTCATCACATCCACCATCACAGTCAAAATAATAACAGAAAACACATCTACATATAATTTCTACCTGACATGGATGTACAGCATCTCACAAACACCAGAACCCTCATCCCAAACAACACTGACGCTAAACACACTGTGATGAGGCACATGTAAATACAAATGGAAACACCCAATGCAACCTCCAGTCATCTGATGGACCCACCCGCACATGGCAGGCACATCTGCATCCCTCCACGCACAAACATCACAGTAACAACATTGCACACACAGGCATGCCACAAAACACATAACAAGCAATGGCGAGATGCACTGTGTGAAATGTCAACAATCAAAGGTGCAGACACACCTTAAGTGAATGAAGCGTGGAATGAGAACATATAAAACCTGTATTCAATGAAACTATATACACATAAAACTGTGAATGAAGGACCAAGTAGTTGCGGGGAAATTAGGAGAAATGAAATTAAACCTATACATAAATAACTATGCACATGAAAAACAGTGAAGGAAAGTCATTACGATATGGGGCAAAATATATACATAAACTATTTACAAAGGCAGCGGGCAAGTCCTCATCTCTGATGTCCCTCAACCTGTTGACCAGGTCTGAGTCACACGCCACATCCTCCTCCAGTAGTTCTGCCTCTGTTGATTCCTGGAGGGCTTGCTGGGTGGAAAGCATATGCAGTTCGGCATCCCACAATGCCCTGCAAGTGGCCTCCATGTTGGCAGCTCTTCTCCTCGCTCAATGCAGTGCAACCTCAGGCCTGGGCCCCCATCAACTGTGCCTCCCGTGCCCGCTACCTCTCTGCCAACAGCTGGCTCTCGTACCCACGGAACACAGAAGATATCGCGTTCACCTATGCCACATGGTCCTTGTGCTCCAAAGTTGCCCCATACATCCTTGTAGTGGACTGCCCTGTAATACTCAGCCTCATCCTCATTGCCACCTGCTGCCGCTGAGCCCTGTGCATGCTGTGTTGGTACGCTCTCTGACTTGATGATCTTTATCTGGGGTGTAAGGCACCTGCTCTACACTGCGTTGCCTGCCGTGCTTCATTGCCTGTCCCTTGCCGGTGCCTGGGAGGAGGAAGCCGAGGTTGCAGCAGTGAACAGCACCAGTAAGGCAACAACACAGTACAGCTAATTTTGATGATAGACAAGCAGGTCATGATTAGCCTGTCGAACATTAAAACATTACTCATCAGGCCTGTCAGAAGGGGTAGCACATGTTCCGTGATGGACACATCAGCCCGTAATGGGATGTTGGTCTGGGTGTGGGCATTCAGAAAGGCGTGCAGTGTTGCATCGAATGGCCCTGGGACAGGATTTTGCACATGCACCTCCATGGTGGTCCACCCAGCCTCATGCCACATGGACAGGGCACCAGCATGCACTCCCTCCTCAACACCCCCACCTGACCCCATGGGCTGTGCTGCTACGGTCACCTGCTCCGCCTCCCCCTCCATTAGTCTGGAATCCTCCAGGTGTCTTCCACCGTGGATGGCCCCTGTGACATCACCCTGTCCCACCACTGCTTAGAAGTCCCCTACCACCTTTACCTCCATAGACTTACCCCCAGCAGCCACGCCCAATGGTACAGGCGCTACCTTAGCCACATTGCTCCCCGAAGATGAGCTCTCATAGGAGAGTGGCTGGGGCCTGTGCCTTTGTCTGGTGGAAGGCTCACTGCATCCATGCTCCACAGCACCACTTCTGCCCTCTTTATCAGCTGCAGCAACTTTGATAAAGGAGACACAGAACAGCAACATTAGTGCAATGGGTTGAAGCTGGTGCAGCAGCAACAAAATTCACAGGAACATGATTTTTCAAAGGCACAACTAACAACATCCACAACCCCACACAAGGACATGCAATCGACATCCAGACACAACAACCAGGCATGATGCAGATCACAGTCATGACACATACACATTTAAATACCTCAACAAGTGGGCATTGTACAGACACAAACCAAGATGAATCACATGTACCAATGGGAAAGTGAAAGTGACACAACTGAAACCTGATGCACATCCATGGGGGACTTGGGACGGGGAACAGGGGTGGGCAGGGAGTAAACTGGTATGATGCACACCCACCAAATGCATGGAAGCACTGGTGTGCTGGACTACTGCCGTGGACACATTGCGGGCAAGACACATGTTGAATCCTGACAACCAGTAACCAACCATGATTGCACGGCACCCAGCATGGCCATGCAACACCTGTATGGGCACCTCTGCACACAATCACAACAAACAACATGCTTCCGTCACAATTAGTCTGGCGCGCATGCAATACATACATGCCTCAATAGCACAACCACATGTTGGCATGCCATATCCCCAGGCACATACACATGGCATACTCAAACATTAACCCTGAGTGTAAAAGCAGCGCCATGACCTATAGAATCAGTCCCATCAAAAACAATGCTGCAACGTAACAATGCCAAACATCTGAAAGCATGTTTCACCTCCACACATGGTGGGCATTGTCCAGGGACTCCATGGTGCTGTTGAATGATGATAAACACATGCAGCCAACACAAGGCTTACAAACCAAACATGCATGCACATGCACAAAACAAATGCAGCATAAGGCATTGCACCACATGCCTACTCACCAGCAGACTCCAGACGTTCTTGCCACTTGCAGATCTGGGCAAGCAGCGCTGTGTATAACTTGGCCAGGACCTGAATGTTGTCTGGTGAGTAGGCATGCGGTAGCACTGTACCTAATGGCAAGCAGGGCCTTGGGGTGGGTCCTGAATTTGAAGTCCTCCCAGTGCTTGTGGATAGACTTGAAGCAGCAAATTGCCACCCCCTCGACGTTGATGGCAGCCGTTATGTTTTCCCAGATCTGACGATGTCCTTCCTTGCTGCATTGCTTCGCTGGTTTGAAGAGGACATCATACTTCTCCAGGAACATGGTTGGGGGAGAGGTGGCCTTTTCCGCCCCAATACCATTCCCGCACTGAATGAATCCTACATATACTAAAGGGTGGAGACACCCGCTTCTCTCCTATGCGTAATCTGTACTAATCATCATCTAACCACCAACAAAAGACAAACACGTAACCAAGTCTTACTGAAGCACCAAGACTCCATTTTGTGACACACTAGATGCCATCTTTTACTAGGCCAGAAAATGATCTCTAAAAACCTGTCTCTCCCCTGCCCAGCACCACGCATAGACAGCCCAGGCCATCCTCGCCTCCTGCCAGCTCTGCACAAGTCCTGTTCTCACGGAAGTCCAGCCATTCATTGTTGCAACATTTAGTATCGCCCGGGGTAAGATGAGCTCACCACACTGTGTTAGACCGGGGCAGGCCTAAGCCCTAGAGCACATCCATCTCCACTAACCTGCCTGCGCTCCCGTGACCCTCACCAGGCCACAGTCCACTGAGCCCATGCCCATCTGCTCTTTTTATACAGAAACACCTTTGACCTCTTGCAGTGACCAGACGAGGACACCCACCATAGCACTAATCCTATACACCAATATATCCTCTATAAAAAATAACTCATGTTCATCCGTATCATGAGTTATCACGTAGACCAAAACCCTCAAGGTGGGCACCTGGGTCTGGGGCATTGGGCCTCATTACGTGTCCGCAGTAACCATCCGCCGGACCCGTATTACCATTCCGCCTCTGTGATTCCCAGAATCATCGGGGCATTATGAACCCAGTGACCTGGGAATTCCGGAGGCAGAATTCTGTAAGTCCCCATTCCCATGGAGTCCCATAGGACTCCATGGGGATCGGGACAATGGAAACACTGGTTCCGTCTATGACGGAGCCAGTGTTTCCATGTCCGCCTCCAGGCGGGTGGTGAAAATCCCGCCAGGTCAGACCTCTGTCTGCAGGACTCTTAATCAGCTGGTCCGGAAAGAAGGGTAGCAGCGGTTTTACCGCCACCGTTCTTTCCGGACTGGCAGGGCCGTAATGAGGCCCATTGGGTTTTATGAGCATTTGGGTGCAGAGGGTAGAATGTCCATATAACCTGTCAGTGAACTCTAAAAGCACCCCATGCACACCAAATGTTTATGCTTCACATTTGTTTCATGTCCTCAGATCCTGTCGTAGTTTAGATAGTAATACTGCCCTGGGCTGACCTGACCTTCACTCCATGGAGATGAGCCCAGCTGACCCATGTGCTGTGGGATTGACACCCCATCAGCAACCAATCCAACGTGGCCACCCCATATGGATACTGTATCATTGTGCCTCACCAATTGTATTTCAGAGTTGTGTACCTAAAGCGTGGCGTCACTAGTGATGCAATTGTTGACTTATAATGTGCTGCCTGTGTAATGTTTGGCAGAGCGCTCTCTGGGCAGCCAAATTCTCTGCATGTACAACTTACTTATATAAATTTGTCTCACTTGCAATCCATCCCCTGGTCGCATTCCCTAGCGGAGTTTATCCATTATTTTGTCCACTGGATTTTGCGTGTTGGGGAATGGGTGCCTTCACCATTGCCACCAGGATGCCAACTTCCTTGTAGCTGAAGTTGACAGCCCTCTGCATCGCTGTCATGGGGTTGTCACTCTGGCCAGAGAAAGATGGTGCCGACATGGCAACCCCCGAGGCAGGTGTGGGTGGGTAAGCTGGTCCTGGAGATGGGCTGTGGAGCAGTGGTGGTGGTATGCTGAGGTGGTAGCCTGGAAGAGTAGCTGATATGGTCACAGGGCTGGAGACAGAGGCAGAGGCAATGGCAGGATAACAGGCATTTACAACTCAGTGCAGGTGCGTAGCAGGCACAAGCATAGGACTTGCAGCATCAGTTGTCAACGTGGGATGCAGCACATGGCAGGAGGAGGCAGGCACAATGGAACTTATACAGGAGAGTGGATGTTTCTTTTCTCACGACGAAGGCAGCAGAGAACATAGTAAAGGCCCTAAGTGCGTATGTTATGTGACACGTGCTGCACGCAGCATTCCTACATGGCTCAAAGCATTGATGGGGATACGAAAGGACGAGTAAACACATGACTGGCTGTGCACATTAAGGAACAAAGACAGAGGGCCTCATTACGACCCAGGCGCAAAACCATGATGCTAATAGCACCATGGTCCATGCCGATAACTTACTGACTCTGCCATGGAGAAATGGAGAATTACCACCCCATTACAAGGTTGGCGGGGCGGTAATTCCCCCTTCCTCAATGGGGCAGGCGCTAAGTACGGTACCGCAAATTGCGGTACCGTACTTAGCACCAAGGTCCCTTTGCGGTTCCCTACTTTAACGGCTGGTGTAGACCAGCCGTTAAGGTCGGGTCCCGCAAAGGGACCTCGTAATCAGGCACTAATGGGTGAACGGCGCCGCAGCCTTTTACGTCGCTGTTAACCCATTAGCGCCAGGGTCGTAATGAAGCCCAGAGTATTGTTGTTTCCACATTTTTGGGGGCCAAGAACTGGGTTCCCTTCAGGTAACGTACTGTTTTTCTTTTTTTGGGGGGGGTTATGCCTCTGCGCATACGCGCATATTTTCCTATGGTGTACCTCAATTTTGGGAGCTTTCCGAGTGTCACATATGCACTGCTTTTGGTGACCTTAAGTGAGGTCAACAAGGTATGAAGGATACACTGGATGCCAGGAGATCTTCAGGTGTTGATTTAATCAGTTGTCATCAAGAGATTACTTAAATCAGTTACAGGATCAAGGGACGCCGACTGGATCCCTCCACCCAGGCTACATCAATGTCAACTGTCCTGGATGGAACCTCAACACACAGCATTCCACTCAGTCATACCAAAACATTCCATTCATGACCTCATACATCAAGCACTCAGCATACATACAGGCAGATGACTTAACAGCCTAAAAGGAAAGAGGATATCAATCCTAACATGTTTGTGTTATTGAGTGCCACTGCGTATCATCTACCCCTTTATTCATGTTCTGCTGCAGAGCTTCATGATGTACACTATCAATGATCATTATCGCCTCTTTTGTGCATTTACTCCACAGGACATGCTTATCATACTTGATGCATGTCGGGTTACACAAATATGCGCATGTGTTCCCGTGACTCACTGGTTCTGTGTTACACAATGGGGACTCTTTTATTACAGTGTTTGATATTGTTGGTTATCTGCTCCAGGGTTTGTTACATGCATTTTGGTTTGGATTCATTCTTCATGTCATATGCCACTGTCAGGGAGTGAACATTGCATGCCCACATTGTGGACCCATGCATGTGCATGATCCTCCACTCCCCACATGTTGTCTTCATCTGTTCTCCCTGTTTGAGCTAAAAGTGCAGCCTGTAATCCATGCATGCTTCCTGGGACAGTCTCAATCAGGGTGTGTGGAGTGTTGGGGGTGGCAGGGTGAGGGAATAGCTGTGTGTTGTCCGTAGGTCCATTTGCAGTGTTTTAGTACCGGGGTGTATACTGTTTAGTGTTGGGTCTGTGTATATGGTTGGATGGCCATCTTTGGGGGGTGTAGCGTATATGTGTATTTGGGTGATTTGCATGCCATGTTGTATGTTGCAGGTGTTTTTTCTGATCTAGTGCTGATGGATGACCTTTCACATGTGCCCATTGTTTGCCAGTCTGCCCTTCACCATCATCCCCCCATCTCCGCTCTAGACAGTCTCATCCTTGCAATGTTTTTCCTGTCCTTCGCTATCACTGTGTCCCGCTTCACTTCACTGCTTATCAAGAATCACTCTGTGTCCTGTCTCCCTCTTGAACTCTGTGATCCTTTTACACTGGGTAAAGTTGAAGTAGTTGCAATGCATGTGTTTGCGATGTCCAAATGTATTTGCAGGTAGTATGCAGTGGATGCAAGCCCAGTGGATGACATGTGCAGGTAAGTGATGTACAGTCAGTGTTTGACTTGTCTTGTGTTTTGTGGCATGGAGTCTGCACTGTTTGGGGTTGCTTTTATTTCATGTGTTTGTGGTGAACAGGTCCAGCTTTGTGGGTGCATGTGACACAGATTGTTGTTAGGATGATTTGTGTATGCATACTGTTTTTTTACCGATAATCATGTTAGCATTGGTTGTGGGATCCTTGTTGGGTGTGGGTATCAAAGTAGGGCCTTAGTTGGTGAGTTGTGATGAGGGTGGCTGCCACAGCGGTTTGTGTATTGTGACATGCCTTTAAGGTGGTGGTGGTGGTGAGTGTTTCCTTGCACTTTACACATGTGAGATTTAGTTTTTAGATGTATTAATTCCTACTTACACAGGCAGTCCAATCTTGGTGTTTACTCCACTTCTGTGGTTGCTGTCACAAGACCAATCCACACACATCCATGCATTCCTGCACATTGTTGTGCTGCAATGTACTATACAGACACCATGTACACATGATTGTCCATTCTTTGTCGGTTGCCATAGTGAGCATGTACCATCCAGGGTACACCGTCACTTGTTATGAAGCATGTTGACAGTTTATGGGTGCACTTCAATGCTAAATTCAGTTCATTGCTTTCTCATGTCTGCTTGTGTGTTTCCTGCCAGTTGCCTCTGTGACCTGCCTTCCAGTCAGACAGCTGGCTATTTGAAGTCCTGCCTTCTGCAAGATCCTATCTTCTATGCAATTGGTGAGATTTTGGGTTCCCTTCTTCTTGGGCTTAGCATCATCAGCTCCCCGGCCAGTGTTAACTGCATTGTCACACTGCCACATTGACGAGGGGATGGCATGTCATGCCATTGACAATACTACAAAGATGCTGCTGGGTTCCTATCACCTCAATGTTCTCTTTTTGGGGGTCGTCTCAGTGTCATGATGACTGTGGTGAAATGCATGTGTTCTGAAGGTACCATCAGCATGTGGATGGGTAAGTGTATCATGGTCATTCACTGCTTGTCAATCAGGATGTGCCGGCAGTGTAGGGGTTGTGGGTGGCTAAGGTGTAACTGTGTGGGTTCTTCATGTTGCATTGCCATGAGGTGGGTGGAGGTGGATGCATATGTGCCAGGAAACATGTTGATGGGTGGCTGGTGAGTTTGTGTATGCATTTGTAGAATGTCACTCAGGCGGGCACATGTTGGTGTATGTCAGGGTGCATGGATGTGTTGCTGCCAATCACATTTAATTGTTTTTCTCTTCCGATGCTTTTGACATGGAATGATGGATGCAGGAATTGTAATGGAAGTAACAACTCTATGCATGCACAGGTTTCGGCATGAGGGTTTTGTGGTTTCCAGGCAGAGAGAGGGTTTTTTTTGGGGACTGCACAGTCATGATGATGCAGGCTCATATGGGATGAGTTAAGATGTGAATTTCTCTTGCATTGTACTTTATTTTCAGGTTTCAACATGGCTGCTTTGATGTGACTTTGTATTTTGGGCATAGTGTTTGTTGGTGAATGGTTTGGCCACTGAACCAGTTTGTTGTTGTGTGACACATATTAGGGGTTCAGGGCTGTTCTCACATGTTATTTTTTTACATCAAATTTGTAGAATGCCTTGCTACCTGTGGTCTCGTGTGTGGTTTGGTGTCGACATGCAGGCCAGTTTTTGTGCAGGGGACGGCACACTAAGACTGACCTCCTTGTGGTGTGTGCTTTTGTGTATACTACATGTTGTGTCAAGTTGATATGCCTGTGTGGCTCATTAGGGGCATGAGCCACAGGCTGATTTCATGTGTCGTTGCACCATAATTTGATGGGCCTGTGAATGTGGCCCTTGGGGTTCGTGAGACACGTTTGCTCGATTGTAATTTGGCTCTTATTCTGATGTTTCATATGGTGGACAATGCATACCTATTCCCAGTATGTATGTCACATGTTTCACTTTGCACTCCTGCTTTCTCACTCACAGCAAGATGGACATGTTTTTGCCTGTAGTGCACATGGTCCCACATGGTCCCACAGGTCTTTCATCAGATTTTAGTTTGCTTAGCAGAGTTGTTGATATTGAAGAATGCTTTCATTACATATTTCACAGAGTGCTAGTGGTATACTGCCACTTGCTAATATTTTCAAGGGCCTATGCTTGGCCATGTTGTTTTATGTCCAATGGACACACACAAATGTGCACTCTTAGTGGCATATTCTCAGGGTGCTGTTGTGGGCACAGAAGATAGGCCCAAATCATCATTGAAGGCTACCTGGGAAGTGGCTTCACTGTTTGTACACCAGAGGAGCTGGTATTTAGGTGAAGTATGATTTCACCAGCTGTGTGCATGCAGCCTCTCGACGTGCCTTTAGGCATAGCCAAGGGTACTGTCTGTGGGTGCGGCCGGTGTCCCACCAGCATGTTCACTGGTACAACGCGCCATGTTGCAACAGTGTGCAGGAAACATGAAGCCACAATTATTTGACAGACTACTAGTGGTGCACACAGCAGCACCCCACCAGAGTGGTCAAGGGAGCAGAACCGTGACTTTAGCACTCAGAATGTGTGCTCCACTATGCCATGAGTGGCTATATGTGCAGTATTGTACCTTATCTGTGCTGGTGTTGTGAGGTTCCTGATGGATGTCATCATGAATGTTGTCAGCGGGTAGGCACTGTCCCTTGTAAATGTTGACATGATTGTTACTGTTATTTTTTCCAGGGTCTATTGTTCAGTGTATGACATTCATGCATGCTTGTGCATGTGCATTCATACTCACCCATGAGCCATGCAATGTCATGTTTTCCAGCCACCAGGGCCCGGTGCAGTGGGGAATACGGAAGATGTTGCTGCTATTTGTGCTGCTCGGGAAGTTAGTATAGACCACCATGATGATTCCCTTGGCATCACACACAACCTGCATATTAATGGAGTGCCAATGCTTTTGATTCTTGTATATGTGCCTGGTCAATCGGGGTGGCTGTAGCGCTACATCGGTGCCATCTATGGCACCTACTACATGAGGGAAGTGTGCCACTGCACAGAGGACTTGCATGACTGTTTGCCTTTCCGCCGGTGTTCGGGGCAAATATATGTGCCTGCACACACATGCATGTGATGTTATAAAGGACTGCACCTGGTGTAGCCAGTGTGCTGGGTGGCCTGTGATATCCTACCAACTACTGCAGTGGTCCACTGGAAGGCCCCGGTGGATAGGAAATGTAGTGCATTGTTTAGTGGTGTAAGGGACTGGGAGCAGTTGGTGGGTGATGTTAGGTCATCTTCCCAATCGCTGACAAGATCTAGTATTAGTTGGGGTTGGGGGGGCCTGTACCTACCATATACCTGATCATTGGGCATCCCAAAAAGGTGTGCGGAGCAAAGATCCTAGCCCTGGCCATCCTCCTCCTGCGTTGTCTGTGCACAATGGCTCAGAGTACTGCAAGATTAATTGTTGCAGTAGACGTTTGTTTGGTATGTATTGCATGCTTTATACGCATTTCTTCCTATGCGCGTTGATGTTTACGCCTGCTATCATGTGGCGTATAGGGTCCTGGATTTGTGTGTACTTTTTCACCACCCGACGTTCCCAGTTCAAACCCAGGAATATGGGTATATTTGGGCAGTGATGGGTGTGTGATTGCTTGGCCGTGTACCATCCCTCAACTAGCCCATATTGGTGCATTTTCTTTCCCATTCTCCCTGTTACGCCCCCTAATTTGGACAATGTGCAGGCCTGGCACACATTCTGCATAGAGTCTCACGCAAGGCGTTTGTCGGCACACACAGACGTGGCGGTCCTGCGCAAACTCCACGCAAGTCCCAAGACAGTCCTGCACAGTCAGTTACATGAATCAACGAACATGGATTTGCATGCAGTTTGGCGAGCAATTCCCCAATTTCCCACACAAATAATTCCATGAATCAGGGCCTTGGCAATGTATTTTCTTAGAAAGAGGTTGTGATGTGTACGACAAGGTTGGGATGCCCTTGTAGTTAATGGACAGTGCATATTCTATCTAAACGCAGTGCAAAAGCTGAATGTATTTCTTAATGAGTAAAGCTAGACAGATGGCGAATTGTGCTACAGAGGCTTTCATTGTTTTGGCTTTTATGATAACATCTTCTCCATGGCATTGTTGTAATTCTGAGAAGGTGGCCTTAAACTTGTTGTGGGACAATGGGCCAGGTTGTTTTAATGGATGTGCGGATGCTGAACAATTCTTTGCTTAAAGAAGTGGCAAAATTTGTCATCTGGCTTCTGACACTGTGTTGGCCTCTCAGACTTTTATGGAGGTGTATAGTTTCCTGAATATTCTGAATTGCTCACTGGTACTCTAAGGGTCTAGAGAAATGTGGATCTGAAATAACACGTTCTTTTTTCTTGCTGTCATAGCATGGTAGCCTCCAGCTCAAATCTTTAACTTAAATTTGATACAATCTGCGAGAGAGTTTTGACATTTCTTTTCCAGTTTTCTGGAAAGGTTTCTCTGGTCATTGCATTCAGAGTCAAACAATGGGCCTCATTACGAGTCCGGCGTTAACCGAGGCGGTAAAACCGCCTGGTTAACGCCGGACTCGTATTACCATTCCGCCTCTGTGATTCCCGGAATTACCGGGGCATTACAATCCCGGTTTTCCGGGAATCACGGAGGCGGAATGGTGTAAATCCCCATTCCCATTGAGTCCTATGGGACTCGATGGAAATGGGGATCATGGAAACACCGCCAGCATCTCGTAATGCTGCCGGTGTTTCCTCGTCCGCCTGCATGGGGGAGGTGTTAAACCCGCCAGGTCAGACCTGGCGGGAACATCACCTCCCGCCTGCAGGGGTCGGACTCAGGCGGTCCGGAAACAACGGTGGCGGCGGGTTTACCGCCACCGTTATTTCCGGACCGCCTGGGTCGTAATGAGGCCCAATGTCTTTCTTTTTAGAAGACTGTTAGATTCTCTTTGATTTTGGGAGTTCAGGATATTTCCCATTCCAGTTCTTGTAAAAGCTGCTAAGTGGTTGGGAAGGGGGCAGGTATTTGGGACATCATAGAAGCCCCATTTAATTTTAGAGATTTTCATTTCCACTGTACTTTCAATTAGTATTCCTGGCGTATTCATCTTCTACAACAAGTCATAAAGTGCAAAGGAGAAAATAAAACGATGATTGCCATGTTTAAGATGATGCTGAGGATGCTCAGTTCTCAGTTAGCCATAGTGCATTTTGGCACTTGCACCACTTTGTTGGTGGAGTACTCCATATTTTAATTTGACTTCTATTGCTTCTACTTGCAGAATTTCCATGTTCCTTCTTCACAACCTACTTAAATCTGCTCAAAGAAATTATGATCGTGCACGTGTCCATGCATGCTGCAGGCAGCACTTTGCAAAATATGAACACAACAAGAATATTTGGAAAGGTTGTGACAAGGTTATATTTTAATCACCTAGAAAGGATACTGGTGGAATCTTGGGGGGTGGGAAATCACTCGCTTTGTGATGTGCCTCTGTTGATGTTTCATGATGATCCCCACGAGTGCCAATTTTTTTCTGATCCCCAAATGTTTTGATTTTATAGAAAACGAGAACAGGGTGAACTCCTTCTGTCACTGTCCCATACCCAGTCCAGTGTAAAGAGAGTACCAGGCACACGGGTCTCTTCTCCACTGCTTTATAGCTCCAGGTAAATCAGGTGTTATCCAAAATTCTCAGGCGGTGAACCTCCAATCTCCCTGGTTTGTCAGGCTCTCTTACTCACTCATTACATGTAAATATTTACACCCCATCAGTGAAATAGAGTAACCCACCGCCACTGACGATAATCTATCAATATCAAGTGTTTTCATTAACAGTGAGGGTGCAGCTGCTAACGAGAGCCTCCAATTAACACGCCATGGCTGTACTGGGTAATTGATGGTGCATTTATGTACATAATAGGTATTTAAAACTATAGAGAACTGTTGTTTAGGTAAACATCAGAATCCTGGTTGGCTTGAAGTGGACTTCTAATCGTTTTGTCTCATATAGTAGCATACTGTATACAATCGCTGTAAACGGTTATATAGAAAACGTAACTTGATGATATGCCTGAACATGGCAGCATAAAGTGTCAAAATAACTTAAATTTGAAATGCTGATTTGCAGCTCCCTGCATGCTATGTAAAAGGCACTATGCATTAGAGGGAGGGGGAGATCAATGATAAAAGGCATCATTTAAGGCATAGATGAAGTAATTCAGGTGACACATATTATGGTTTCATAGACTATATTCTTGCTCCATAAATCAATAAAGTGAAACTTTTGAGATTTAAAATGTCACAATCTCTGACTAGTTTTATGAATGTGTTGCGAGGAAAACAATAAACAATACCCCCTTGCAGTAGAGCTTGTCCGCACTGTGACTGCCTGCACAGCAGACCACAGTCCTCTGGGTCACTGCTTCGCGCATTTCCACATGAATGGAAAACATCCTGCACCCAAGCATTCTATTTCTGCACACAGCCCAAAAAGGTCAGACGTACCATTGAATGGTAATGCATATTACTTGCAACAGGTAGTTTGTGTGTCACATTGTGTCTATATAATACAGCAACTTGAACATCTCATCCATTGGTACCATGCATTACTTTTCACTCAAATGTAGATGTCTCTTGTGCTGCACCTCATTTTGTGTATGCACTGCACATATGTATGTGTTCGGACCTAAGACCTGTGTTGACGGATGTTCCAATTCCATCACACAGTGTCATTTGGAAAATTAATTTGGCTAAGTAACGCATTTATGTAACACGTGTATCACTGACGTGTTGCTCCTTTGGGGAGATACATATCTCTATTGTCCTTTCCATTCCATATCATAATTTAAGGGTAGTCACACTCTATCTGGTGAGCGCATACCTTTGTAATCATTAAACAATTAAGTCAAAGTAAGAACCAACGCTGTTTTATCTACTTTCATAAGAGCTCTACATGTGTATCATTTTCTCTGCCTGATATTGTACGTTATTGTGACTATTTCTCTCCACGTGTACTGGAGGTATAACCTCATCCATCAATGTGTATTGTTGATAAACCCACAACCGATTCAACAAGATTGCAGCAAGGCTGATAATTACATTGTCGCCCGATTGTCATGGACCTACTTCTAAGCAAACGAGCGTGACATCCGCAGGAAATACATCTGCCACAAGCAGTTAATATGTGCATGTTGTTATTTAATAGCTCCTCCCCCTGCTGGGTGCAGGCTACATTATGTTGCTCTGCTACACAACCTCCTGTTTTCTTTTTGGGGTCCATGAAATATCCTTTGTCTGTGAAGGTTATTTGGAGAGATTCTGTGAGTGAAGTGAGGCCAACATCTTCGGCATAGATGAGTACCACATTATGCAGAGGGAACCCTGTTGATCAGGTTTAGAAACAACTACCCAGCCCTACCTGCATGGAGCCAATTGATCCACATAAAGGGGAATGTAAGTGGGTTGTGTCATTACGGTAACTCAGCCCAGCAGCACACTGAAATCATCAGTAGTAAGTGGCTACACCAATCCCTTGCCCTGGCAGCCAAAACAGAAGAAATTGCCTGTAGACGAAGTCTGCGTGTGACTCTCTCCTTCTGCATATCCCCAAAGGCGAAATCAATCACTGGTGGAGAATACGTGGAGCATCCCAGTCACTATTTAGGAAGCTGCCGATTAGGTAAGCAACATGTTATGCGTCTATCACTTATAATCTCTGGGCTAATTGCTAATTACACTAAGAGTGTGTTCATCACTCTCCTGAAGCAGCTCTATGTAGTATCCTTTGCCTGAAGATAGGTATAGAAAACATAAACACAGGAGGAGTAATTTTGAACCTTTTACAGAAATCCCCCTGTAATTATTCCCGACATTCTCTGTAGATAATATGATTAAAGCTATGATAGAAGCAGTCTTATAAATAGGAAGACAGGAGGCGTTCCTCCAAATTAGAAAGCAATAATAAATACACTGCCTCAACTACAGGAACCATGCGGAAAAAAACAACTTCAAAACGCAGCTGTATGGGTCCTCCCTGTTTTTTTATTTACTTATGTATGTATTGTTTACTTGTTAGGCGGTTTTACAGCAAGGAAATACTGTTTCAAAGCACCCACAGGGCGAACGGAGGGAACAGGGGAGTGAAACACATTACAAACCCAATATCTAAAGCATTGGAAGGAAAAAAGAATTAACCTATTATGCCGTGTGAGTGTTCAGAACGAGGCTCAATACAAGGAGTGGAATGAACTGGTCAGGACTGGTGTCCCTCATAAAATGGCCAGACACAGAGAGATGTCAAGGTTGTCTGTAAACTACTGGCATCCCATGGCTGGACCATGCATTACAACACATAATGCCTTATCATCATCACCATCAGTATTGTACTCCAAAATAATACATTTCCATCAAATGATTGGTACCATTAATACAAAGAGATAATATATAGCAATGATAATATGAGAACTGTAAACACTTAATCTTAATATATTCAATTTCACAAAAATGTCTTAAAATCAACAAATAAATATACCACACTAATTAATATTCAAAAAACCTACTCCCTAGGCACCATTCACCATCTAGGAAATTAGCCATGCTTAAAATTAAATCCAGGGTGATCACAGTTTACAGATAGTTCATAGCCACCAAGGCCTGTCTAATGTGCTCCCTCTTTACGTACATATGATTTGTCTATAGAGGGGACACTATAGAATACAATGAACTAAAATCTCTTACAGACTTGGACAATATGGGCAATTCCACATCTCTTTATTAAGCTACTGTGTGGACAGAGAGGCCAACAGAATAATGTTTACCCAGCATTTCAAATATACGAGTCTTTCACAGGGGTTAGTACTTACACATTAAGATTTCATTATGATAATTCCTCATTATTTTCCAAATGATGGAATTCATCAGGGGATCCATCAATAGCACTGAAAACAGAGAGTTTGGCCACTTTTGCACTTTGAAACTTGATTTGATAAATAGGCGCATTCCAAATGACCAATAAATACATAAATACAGTAAGTGGATTGCCTCAGGAATCTTTCAGCAGTAACTGTTTTTCAGAGACTTTTCTAAAGTTATTTATTCTGTATGTGTGTTAATTCTGTTACAATGTTTGCAAAAGAAAGAAAAAAACAGCTCCATATAGTCCCACAGACATGGAGAGAATGTTCGGTGTAAAGTTTCTTCTACATTTTGTTATTCTAAATGTTCATTACATTGGTCAAGGTTCAAGGCTCAAAAGAATAGGGCTACCCCTGTCGCACATCTTGTATTTGCCCAGTTGGCTAAGGCGTTCCACCAAGTCTCTTTGTCAAAAGTTTCCCGGCTTGCTAGAATTTTGTTCAAGTATTGTGATCTGGCCAGTTGGGTTCCGGGACAGGATAGTAGCAAGTAGGGTTGTTTCCATCTTTTCTTTCTCTCCACAAAATCGACAAATTTCAGAGGATGCTTGTTTCCTAGTGGCCTTAACTTCGTTTGTCTTAATCTGATTCAGTCTGAATCTCAGGAATAGTCTGGCCAAGTTTTTGTCAGGGAATTTTGCTAAGTAGCTTCTCACTGTATTTACTTTCATTGGTATGGTTGGAATATACTTTATTGTTTTGTACTGGTCGGTCAGATCCAGGGACATGATCCATCTCTATTAGTCTCTTGTTGACTTTGGTGGGGTTTGTTGAACGTTCTGATTCGGAGATGTCCAGGTAATACAGAGGTTTTGTTTATTGAGGCCCATTTAGTCATGATGATGTTCTTGCTGCTTGCTATTTCCGCATCAATGATGTTCATGATCTGCGTTCCTGGTTCTGTGATGACTTTTCTATAGAGCATCAGTGTGTTTCTTGTGACCATTGCCGCTAATGATGGAAGGCATATTTCTCTTCTGATAAGAGTCATTGGTGTGGTTTGAGACAGACCAAGAATGTTTCTCCAAAAATAGCTCTCGATTTTTGCCCAGAGAGATCCTGGTAACAGCGGCATAGCGTTGGACCCATAAATCATGCTTGGTGTTACTTTGACCTTTAAAAAGTTAATCACTGGGCTCAGTGAGTACCTTTGCTTGAGATGTCAAACTTCTTATTCTTGCAAAGAGAGCATCTTGCATTGGCTGCTCTATAGCAGTGCTGCTTAACATCACTCCCAGGTATTTGAAAAACTCCACTTTTTCCAGAAAAATGCGTTTGGCAGTCCATTTGTTCTTTTCTCCTTTTTTTCTTTTCTTTTCCCCATAACCATTATCTTGGTATTTGCTTTGTTCATTTCTAAGTTGTTAAGTTCCAGGTATTGTGACAGGTTGTTGATCTGTCTGTGTAATCCTACCGGCGTCAGATCTAGGAGTATGATATCATCGGCATAAAGAATTCTAGAAATCTTCGCTTCTCCTACTGATGGTGGGAAGATTCTTAGCTCTTTCTCAGTATCAGCATAGTAAGCTATATAGGTGTTATAAACGCTCCCCTTGCTGTCCTGATCTCTTCTGAGAATTGCCCGGCTTTGTTTAGTCTTACTCTCATAGAGGTCTCCTGGTACTGCGCTCGAATGGGCCCGGTTATTGCCTCTGGGCAGTTTTTATTTTCTCATTTTCTCCACAGGCGTTCTTTGCTGACTTGGTCAAATGCTTGCACCAGGTCTATCAGTGCCAAATACACTGTGGGTCCGCCCTGCATGGTTCTTAATTTGATACAGCTCAGCAGAAGGATGTTTGTTGTAGTCCCAGAATTCTTTGTGAATCCCAATTGGAATGGATCTGCCAAATCTCTGGATTTCAGCCAGTTCTGCAAAGCATCCAAAGCTTAAGATCTGAAGACTTTTCCAATCACATCGAGGAGTGCAATTGGGCGTGGATCATCTCTTGCCCCCGCTTAAAAAAGGGGAATACCATAGCTCTCCTCCATGCAGCTGGGATCTCCTTTGCTTTATTGCATCTCTTGAAGATTTCTCTCATGAGTTGTGCCCAAGCTTCCGGGTGGTTCTTCAGTTCCAGATTAGATATGCCGTCCGGGACACGTGCTCTTGAATTTGTCAGTTTCTTGATTTATGTCAGGATTGTTTCCATATCTTCCGGGATTCCCCATAGGGTCTTCGTGCTGAGTAATGGTTGATCGGTTTATGTTGAAGGTGATTTATACAGATTGGTGAAGTGTGAGACCCATTTTGCTTTCCCGACATTGTTTTGCAAAATGTCTTTATTTACTCCATTTGCACCTCTGATCAAAGACCAGAATTCTTTTGAGTTTTTGCCCTGAATTGCCCGGAGCATTGCCTCGGCATCGAGTTGTTACAGTGTATGTCTAGGTTGAATCAGCCAATTTTTGTATTCTGTTTTGGCTTGTTTTACCCTTTTATGATTTTCCAGCATGTTGGATTTTTTTATTGACTCGAATCAGTTGTCTCAAGATTTTCCTTCGTGCTACCAGCGGTATGTCATAGTTATGATGGTGCTGCTTCTTTCCCCTCTGTATCTTTTCCTCTTTTCGTGATGAAAATGTATAAAAGAGGCGTATAGTCTATTGTGTTGCTCATAGCTCCTTGAGGCTCATTTTTATTTTCTGTGCTTTCTAGGTACTTGCTGGCAATAGACTGGATTGCTTTCTCAGATAGTTTTAGTCTGTTGCCTTGCTGCGTGATCTCTAATCTGTGCAGCATTCTGTGCTTTGTTTCTCTAGAAGCAGACCAGGTGGTTTTCCAGATGGTATGATCGCTGCTTGCGCTTCGTACAACTGCAAATGTAGCAATCAGCCCCAATAATTCCTTTGAGACGTAGGTATGATCAATCGTGCTACATTGATTGTTACGTTCCCAGGTGGGTAGATGTAAGTTGGATCTGAGTCGTGTCCAATAAAGGTTGTCCAGTTCATTTTCGCCCATTAGAATTTCCAGAAGTCTTCCTCTTTCCAAAATTGGGGCTGATCGTGCAAGATGTTTCCTTTGATCACCAATATCTGTGCAGATCGCGTTAAAATCACCTGTCATTATTATTTGATCAAGATAGTAGTTCAGTGATGCTCCTTCTAAAGTGTTGATTAGTGTATTTAGGTATGCACCATCTTTGATAGTGTTTTAGTTCCAATAAGTATTTAACAAGGCAATGTTTTCCGATACTGTGGGGCTGTCATTGGTTGGTCTTCTTTTCCAGGTTAATATGACTCCTTGAGTAAATGGTGATAATGACATTTGTGTGCTTATGTCCAGGTCCGAGCCTGAGCGAATTGCTGTAATGAGGCCTGCTGTTGGTCAGCCTGTAAACCCTTTCCTGGCTGAGGTGAATACCATTACATAGCTATCCATGTGGGGCTTCGACATAAGCCAAGTCTCTTGGAGGCAGATGATGTCAAAGGAGCCTTTGTATGCCTCACTAAGGACTGTCAGATGGCCTAATCCTTGAGTATTCCATGAGGCCATTTTGATGGTTTGCTCATTCCCTCCCCTAGTTTGAGCTGCATTTCCTGGATTTGGGGCCTCATGTTCTTTTACTGGTGGCTAAGTTCTGTTTGATGGATTTGAAGGGGGTGTTGTCCATGTCCACCTTGTTGGGTCCGTTTTTTTTAGAAATTGTGGTTCTTGTTATTTCCGTTTTTGAGTAGTTACCTTTTGCTATGCCGATGTCAAAGCTGAGTTTTGAAGTTGTTTTAGGTCCTGAGGGTCTCCGCTCCTCCTCTTTCCCTTCTTCTCTCTTTAACCCTTCTTGTGTCCAGACTGAGCAGGCCTTAGTGTCAGGTCTATGTTTTTTATTACTTTTCTCGCTCTTCCTTTTTTGCTCATCGGAGCCCCTTTCTTGCTCTGTTTGTATGTGCGGGTTATCTCTTTGTTCGCCTGTACCGTCTTGCTTTGCTTCTGTCAGCTCGTAACCCGAAATGTTAAAGCTGTTGTCTTCCTCGTTTCAACGTTTTCGTATTATTTTTGAGGGAATATGAAAATAAGAGCAGTCGCTTCTGCCCGTATGACATGGTTCTAGTATCCAAATATCATCATTCTGAAGTTGCCGTAGGTTCATTATTTGTTTGAACAGCCTCATTGTTGTCGTTCTATTCAGAATTAAGTTGTCGTCATGCTTTTTTATTCGCTTCAATTTGAAGAGGCACTTGCTTTGGATTTTCCTCGCAGGTTAATTTGTTATTCTTTTTCGTGGTCCCCTCCTTACTGATGTTTTTTCTGGAGAATAACTCCTTTCTTTAGTGAAGCTCCATTTCTTCCTTTCTCTCATTTCTCTGAGGGGGCGGGGTGGTGATCTACACATTGAATTCCTTGCCTCCCTAGTCTGTCTTTTCATGTTAGCTTCCTCTTGAGGTTTAGTTCTTCTGTGTTTCCGAGTGGGCGTACCTGAGATTTCTCTCACTTGTCTTGGTGATGGTGCAGGTACTTTTATAGGGCTCCTTGTATGATGGTGTGTTTGTTTTTCTTTAATTGAAGGATCCTTTCCTGCATTGGGAGCTAACCGTTCAATTACAAACACTTTTCTTTTTTGGTTCTTCATTTGAAAAGATATTTTCATTTGGGTCTGCTTTCCTTCTATGTTCCGATTCGTAGTAAGTTTCTGATTCGTATTCCTCAATTATATATGTGCTCAAGTTCATCAAGTTAGCTATATTTGCAGTGCTTTGTTCCGAAAATGAGGCTGCCTTTTTTTGCCTGGTATCTTTCAGATTGGGTGCAAGCTGAACGCCCTTTTCTTTTTTCCATTCTGGGCAGTCGCCTTTTTTTATGCTGTGCTCCTCGCGTTTTTTTGGTTGTCGTCGCTTCTTTTTGCCGACTTTCAGATGCTTGAGATTTTAGGGATGGTTTCAGTACTGGCAGGCTTTCCTTTGACCAGTGCGTTTGGTTAAATATGCCGAAGGAGAAAAGATTTTTTGAGCTTGGTTCTTTTCTTTTGTTATGTAGTTCGGGTAGTGGATTTGCTATATTCGAAATGTTCTCCTTTTCCGAGTAAATACAGCCATTTTCTTTCACTGTTTTCTTTCCGTTTCGGTTGTCGGTCTTTCCAGGTCGAGGGGCTTGCTGTGGGTCCTTCGCTCCTCCCGGATACAGTTTTTTTGGTATTTCTTGGACAGATTTATTCACAGATCTAACAGGACTTGTGTTTGTTTGTGGGAGAGAAGGGACTTGTGTGTCTTCTAATTCCGTTTGTGTTGCAGCATCCTTAAGACAGTCTTTTGCTTTATCTGCCGTGCTCAGAGTGATGTATTGTGTTTCCCTGTAGTTTTTGTCGTAGGCCTGGCTTTGGTTGTATGTTGTGCTAGATCCCCATCCTTTAGCTGTAATGAAGCCCTCTAGATAGTTCATCTTAGTGTGCATCAATGCAATCAGTGATGTTTGATCCTTTAATGTGTCATTGATGGCTTCATAAGGTTTGCTGAATGGGGCTAATGCTATTGTTACCATTGCCATTTTGTTTAATCGGTCAGGTTTTTTTCCCGGGTTGTCTTTTGATTGAGATATATCACTCAGGCCTCTTGTTTTCCTTTGTGGCGTAGTTAATTCGTCTTGTCTAAGCATAGCAATCTGAGCGGTTCTCCAAGGTTTTTTAAGCCGGTTGGTGGAGTTGGTATACCCCTGTTTCTTTCGTCCTGATTTCGGTACGCCTTTGCTCATGAGTCCGTCACCGGCCTCATGCTTTTTTGAGTTGTTACAACAATATATCAGCATCTATGCTCGGCTGTGCTCTCATGTCTTCCCTAATGTTCATTGTAGGGAGATTTTCACAGGTTATGTGTGGTTCGCTGCAGTGCTGGAGATCCCTATCGGCTTTTGCTTGTATGTCACGTGATGAAGTTGAATGCTCTTGTGATTTGTCGAGAGATACTTGAGCCGCTTTCCTCGGATCTTGGCCGAAATGCCAGCGCAGCGGTGTAGATGTTGAATGGGTTCTACTTCCCTCCCAAGAGTTTGGTACTGATGTAATGGCTGAGGTCTCCAATAACCTCTGACTCATTTGTTCTGCAGGGACACAGGTTTGAGAGGTGTTTATGCTCTCAAGAATGTCTCTATCGAGATTTCATTGCTCGCTTTGCCTGACTCCAGTATTTTTCTCTTAAATAATTTTTCCAGGAGGTCGTAGTTAGGAGGCTTTGATGTTATTCTTTTGCATGCCCTTTTATTTAGGAGTTTCCTGGATTTTTTACTGCCTTATTTGGGTAAGTAGCCTCCTTTGCTACCTTGTTTTTTTGGTCTTTCGCCATGTTTTCCTTTATGAGCTTGCTGGGATGTGGGCTTTTTTCCGTTGTTCTTGGTAAGAGAGGGTTTTGCTCTTCCTCGCTGCCCGAGCTCAATGCTTTGCATGTGCAATCGGCAGTCTGTTCTAACCTTGATTGCGATGGCGGTGAGTTCTCTTTCTCCACGCTCCCAGCTACTGCTGTCGCTTCGCCTTCTATCCACTGTGAATGCGCACCAGGCAGAGTTTCATTCTTCAATGATTCATCTGTTTCGGCTTTCTGCAAGGTGCTTAGAGTAGTATTTCCTTTGTGTATGTAGTCATTTAAGGACAGGCCATCTGCGTCCTTCTTACTTGTGCTCCTCAGATCTTCTATTTCAGCTGGCGGGTGTACTTATGTCTGCACTTTCTTGGTGTGCTCTCGCTGACCAGTTGCCTCAATGAGTATCAGTGAGTTGTCCGGCTCACAAGTATTGGGTCCTGTGCCTGCTCCTCTGGAACTCTCTTCCAGAATGGAGGCGGGCTTATGAACAGTCCCTGTTGCTTTGGGCAATCTCTTCACAGTCTCCCTGCATACAGGTCTCACTCTAATGGCAGGCTCCCCCGTTACGCCCCCAACCGTTCCCCTCAGCCACGCCCCCGGCACTTCCTGGTTCTCCGTGCGAGCCTCCAGCTCGCCTCCGGGACTCGCGCGGGCAGTCACCCGCGTCTGCTGAAATGGGTGAGTCATTCTCCGATGCCCCCGCTCCTCGCTCCTCCCCCTTGGATAAGAGGCCCCTAAGTCTAGGCCTGCATGATCTTGCCTGTTTTGTTGAGTTGGCTGGGAGCGGGTTGTGGCTTGAGTGGGGCTTGGAGAGGGTTCTGGATTGGTTTCGGCCGGTGGGGGGGTGTCATGTTCCATATGGGTCAGGCATTCGGCCAGATCTCTTGTAGTGTTGTGCAATAACGCACTGTGAGGTATGTTCGGTGTGTTTACTGACGCTGAAGTCAAATCTGGTGTCAACATACATGAATCCTCAGCGTTTTTCTGTGTTTGTATGCAGCTTGGTGCAGATGTAAGTCGTTTTGCGTGGGAAGACGGCTTTAGCGGGCTATGCAACTCCATGCCCCAGTCTTCCCACGTAGGGCGATGACTTCTCAAAAACCTTCTGTCAGAGGATTCTTCCATTATTGGGTGGTCGCAACTTCAGCGCACTGCACCCTTCGCGTCCGGTTGCCGCGGACTGCAGCAGACTGCAACTCTGCACCAACTTTCAGAGACTTTAGGAAAATGGGAAGATGGTGAAATGCATCACCACCGTTCCATGGGCAGGCCTGCACCAAAACACTAATTTACCACCTTTTTTTATAATGGAATCTGAACTCAGCAGACAAAGAAATACAGATAACAATGTAATAAATGGTGGACGAGCTTTGACCTTCCGGCCGATTCATGGAATTAATGTGCGCTGCAATTTTCAGTGCAAGCGTGCGAAAGCATGCGAATCGCAGTGCAAGTGTGAAAATCGCAGCAAAACCCGCGCACAGCGATTCATGGAAGTCCGTGCGCGTGTAAATCCCTGGATATGCGCTAAAAATCTGTGTGGCGCACGCTGGCGCACACGTCTCCAAACAGCGTGCGCTAAGCGCACAGCGAAAGTGCACATAGCACAGCGCACACAACAAAAGTAGGGGGAACAGGGGGCGTAACAAGCGGAATGGAGAACAAAGCGTGAAAATGTGGGCGTCACGGGGGAAGTACAGGAGGCAAATGCACGGAACGCCCACACGTGCGTCTACAACACGTATTCATGGAATCGAACAGGGCTAATGCGTGCGCCAAAAAAGACGCGCTAATCCGGAAACATGTACGCCATGGACCCGAGCAGCATAAAAGTGCGCACAAACAACAAACAAGCTCAGACGCCAAGATGAATATACCGTTCCTAGCAGCAGTGGTCGTGGGATACCGCAGGAGGAGGAGGAGGATAGTCAGGCCAAGAATTTTTACACCCAGAACCAGCCTTTTTGGGATGCCTGATGACCAGGTGTATGGGAGGTACAGGTTTCCACCTCACATAATACTCGACCTGGTGAGTGAGTGGGTGGATGACCTCACATCACCCACCCTGTGCTCCCAAGCACTCAGCCCCATGGAGAAGGTCCTCAATGTACTGCACTTCTTGCCCACTGGATCATTTCAGCGGACAAGTACTATAGTGGGGGGGTGTCACAAGCTACGCAGTCATGCTGCCTACACCAGGTGTTGGATATCATGACTGCATGCCCATCAGTCCGCAGGCACATATACCTGCCCCGAACACCTGCAGAAAGGCAGGCTGCCGTCCAGGATTTCTATGGGGTGGCACAATTCCCCAAAGTGCTAGGTGCCATTGATTGCACCCATGTGGCTCTACGTCCCCCCAGGGCATCTGAGTACATCTATAGAATCTATAGCAAGCACTGGCATTCCATCAACGTGCAGGTAGTATGTGATGCCAAGGGAATCATCACCTCAGTATATGCCAACTATCCAGGGTCCACCCACGACAGTTTCATTTACAGACTGTCAACCCTAAACCGGGACCTAGAAGCTGGGCGGCATGGTGATACATGGCTGCTTGGTGAGTATAAATGCCACTGCACATGCATGCATGTCAGATACTGAGTAATGTGACAGCCCCACTAATGATACCTATCACCAACTCCCCAGGGGAGAGTGCCTACACTCTGAGCACCCATATGATGACGCCAATTCGGAACCCCACCATGCCACCCGAGGTAAAATACAAAACAGCCCATATTGCAACCCGGGGCATAGTGGAGTGCACATTCGGGGTGCTCAAGTTACGCTTTCGCTCCCTTGACCGCTCTGTTGGGCAGCTGTAATATGCTCCCCCAGTAGTGTGCAGGATCATAGTGGCAGCATGTGTCCTGCACAACATTGCAACACGCCGGGGCCTGCCGGTGGACATGGTGGTGCCCCCACATCCCCAACCACATGCACGCCCGTTGCGCATGGGAAGGGAAAGGGCACGTTGTGAGGCAGCCCGTACGCAGCTGGTGGCTAATTACTTCACATAAAATCACACCCCTGTGGAGTGCACACAGCCCTGGCACATACCAGCTGACAAACAATGAGGATGACATAAGGGACACTCAACTATCACAACCATACCATCCTGAGATTGGTCACCTGGAAGTGTTAAATTGTGTGCATCCCTACCTACCCAAACACCACCAATGCTGTGTCATCAAAAGACGTATATCTATGCTGCTAAATTCATTACCCCCTTGCTAAATACAACATGAGAATAGCACCATGTCACCCAGCCCCACCACCAAACACACCATGGCATGTCATGCAATGTGAAAGCAAACAAAGCAATGCACAAGACCTGACACAAGTGTCACAAAGTACACTGTCCCTAATGGAAACTGCCCACACACAATATGCTCCCAGTAATGTATAACAAACAGCACACATTACCAAATACTTAACACCAACACAATGCTGCAACACACCATGGAAAAATGCAAAAACATGACAGTACTAAGTTCAAGTAGTAGTAGTCTTACAACCTGAATACGCCAGCACCTCGACCCCTTACAACTGTAGAGTGTTGCTGCCACGCAAATATCTCAGTGTACTGCATACAACATGAACTGCATCTGCAAAGTAGACGGCCTTGTGAAGACATGAGGAAGGAACCTGCAGATTAGGAGGAAGACATGGATGCACAAGCACATATCAATACACCATGCAGTGTACAATACAACAACAATATCCACTAGGGATGTCTACACAGTATGTCTAAACAGTATTGACTACAGACTGCCCACACAGCTCATGGGAGACCAACGTCACTGTGTAATTCACTGTCACTTGGTCACACCCTTTGCAAGCCCATGGAAATGGGAAGCAGGAGGGGTGTGTGTCTCACGAACCCAAGCATCTAACCCAAACTCAGGACAAGCCTGCATGTGCCCAGCCGGAATACAGTGGATGCCCACGGGAGCCACACAAGGCAACACACTGTAAGAAGAAAAAAAAAAAATCAAAAATGGCCATGTGGGGTCCAGGGGGGGTGGGGGAGGCCACCCAGGAGGTTTGAGGACAGGGTGCACACCAACACCCACCTGCCTGGATGTTGCAAAAAAAGAAAAAAAACCTCCTTGGGCTCATGGCCGTCTATGCCATTGTGGGAGAACTGCTGTCGCTCTGCTAATCCTCTGCTGCTGCATCAGGAGGCGGTGGCACTATGGGAGACAGCCCACGCAAAGAATGCGGGTCTGGAAGGTCTGATTCTGGAGGATTAAAGTGCGGGGAACCCATGCAGAACATCACAGGGTTGCCTGCATTTCTGCACGCATGACCTCGCGTGATGCCCGGATCTCCTCACGTGTTGCATGCAGCTCAGCTGAGAGTGAACGTGTGAGCCGCTCCAGCTGCTGTTCTGCCGTAACATTTCGGGAAGCCTCAAGTTCAAGCAGACTCTGCCTGAGGTTATGGACTTCCACCCTCAGGGCTTCCCTGTGGCCCTGTGACTCTATTAATATGGATTTGCGCAGAGTCTCCAGTGCCGCCCGTCTGTCCCTGTTGGACGCCAACAGGTCTTCAATATGTGATTGGCAAATGGAGTCTGTTGACTGCTGTTGTTGCTCCATCTGCCTTTCAGGGGGGATAATGGAAGTGGCCACCCTCTCCATTGCCTGAGCCATCATTTCTACTAATGCTGCCTGTTGGGTTGCCATACCGTACATGGAGTTTTCCCATACAGTATTACCTGGTGGCACACGGCCACCGCGTCGACGGGCACCACACCTGTTTGGGGCAAGGCGATCTGCACCTTGCTGTGCTGGCCCTGCCTGAGGCTGCAGGACTGCATTCCCCCTCTGATCTGCTGGCCCAGGAACAGAATCAGATGCTGTGGAGTGTGACCCTGCATCCGTAACCGCCAAAGGCGGACCTACCAACACTGACATCCCCATAGAAGGTTCTACCCATTGTCCAGGTGGGTTGGACAGAACAGAATCCCTGCCAGAAACACTTACCTGCAACGGCACATAAGTCTCATCATCTCACTCAGCACCTGAATAGAGGTCTGGGAGGTGCACCCAGAGACGCCCCTGGACAGTATGCTCTGCAGTAACATTGGGCTTTCACCCACCACCACACCACGTCCCCCACTGGTGCCCGGTCGTGCCTGAGATTCCTCCTAGGTCTGCATCTCCTCAACCTCAACAGCACCAAGTGCGTCATCACCTGCAAAAACATGAAAGACAAAAAATGGAAACAGGCATGAGCACCATAGCACACACATAGGCCGTGACAAGCCAGAGATCCAGTACATGATTTACACATGTCCCACATGACTATAACCCTGCCATGCATGCACTGTCAAAGAGTTGGAAGTGGAGTCAAAAAGGCAGACACTGGGGAGAGCAAGATGGAAAAGCAACACATTTGCAGCATGTTGGGTAGCACTGGCATCACACATCAGGCTGTGAGTGGCATGTCCAATACACATACATAACACATGCCACCACACAGATGTCATGTAGCATAGCCACGGTAAATTACAAAACTACAGCAATATGTCAGTGAATGAGTACTGTCACACATCCATGTCACATCGACATGATGCAAAGATTGATGCTGAATAGTGTTGCCAAATATGCATGTGCCACACACTGAAACACATCCAGTGTCCATTAACACAGTCATTGTGGGCTGATCAATGGTTGGTCACTTTAACATCACAGGAAACATCTGTCATCTTCCACATGCAAACAGGCTAACAAAAAATGTCTGCAGCCCAATACTCCATCGGCCTGAATGGTGTAATCATTAACATAACCAGGTAAAAATAGTGGCCCAGTGTGGGCTGTAAACAATGACCGAAGCATATCACATATGTTGCAATAGGGCAGAATAATGCGTAGCAAAAATGTGAGAGTGGAAACAATCAGCCTGAATGAACACTTACAAAATCTGAACAATGTAGTTGCAAGATGACAGTTCAAGGTAAAGTGCACTAATGTGGGCCTAATTGGCAACTGTGGGCAGAAGGGATACAGTCATACCCAAATCCAAGGCACGTGAATGTATGGGAGAAAGCAAATGGGTGACCCATAACACTCAGGAGTACACACCCTCACCTGGCACTCAATCAGAACCCATCACCCAAACAACATACACATGGATTACACACACACACATGGGCACTCACCAGACAGTGCCTCGTAATCAGGTAGATCACCACACCTTGGATCTGTTCCTCTGTGACGAAGGTCCCAGCAACAGACTCATGTTCAGTGAGTTTGTTGTCCTCTTGTGGAGACCGACCACCAGTCACCAGAGTAGCGGCATGATTTGAGGCCAGCTTGTTCTTTGCTGAATGACGTTTCAGGTCATTCCACCGCTTGTAGCAATCATCAGCTGTGCGCCTCAGAAATCCAAGGGCACTTATGCGGTCCGCGATGGTCTGCCAGTGTGCCCTACGTTGACCAGGTGTGGTCTTGCACCCTGCAGTCAGCAACATTTCATGGCTATGTGCCGACACATAGCTCACAAGTGCATCAAGTTCGGGGTCATTAACGCTAGGCTTCCTTGATGTGCCGGACTGTGTAGCCGTGTCTGGGGTCTCAGCCCGTAATGCCAGAGCACCCTTCTTCCTCTTCTTCAAAGGTGGAGCAGAGCCTGAGTGGCTTGCGCCACTCTGGTCAGTAGGGGCAGAAGCGCAGGTGGACTGGGTACTGGGAGTGTGCGAAGGCACAATGACCATAGGTCTTGGTGCAGGCATTGGCTGAAGTGTGATGTTGGCAGGGGCAACGTAAGTTTGATGGACCAGGACCGACACTGTCCCGGCTGGGAGACTCAGAGCTGGGGTGAATAGAGCTGCAGCTGCCCCTGCAGCCTCCCCACCCTGCCTACTTGGGGCAGCAGATGACATCACTGCCCCAGATCCAAGTGGCCTGGTGACACCAACTTGCACCGACACACGTGGCTTATACTTGCTGACCTGGAAGTTAGCCTGGGAGTCATCCTATGCCGGCTCAAGTGCCACAATGGGCTGGTCCAACAAAGGCTGAGCTGGGATGGTGTCAGCCACGTTTCCCTCAACCATGGGGGGGAGCATGGGTGTCCCTGATTTGTCCTCCACACATGGGGGTCTAGGGGCACCCTGCAAATCCTGGCCACGTCCCCTACCGCGCCCACCACGCCCACCTTTTTGAGGTCGGCCACTTTTGCCTCCCTTACCGCTAGGTCGCCTCCCAACCACAATTGAGAGGCGACCAATTGTCCTGGGCAATTGGGGGTGAAAGGGGTAGGGTACTAGATGGAATTTGTACCCTAGTGCTCTAGCAAGGCTGTCTGTGACCCCTGGGGAAAATGACAGGTCACGCAACGCACAGGCACCCCAAAAATAAAAAGTAACATGCACGCAACCCCTCGTAGACCACGTCGAAATATGAACCCGCACTACGCTGTGGCACCCAGAAACACAAAAACAAGCATTCGCATGTTATACGCAGCCTACAATGACCTCTGAAGGGGTACGAGACACACGGGCAAGCACAGTTGGTAAATGCGTGCGCGACTCACCGTCTGCCTGGAAAAAGAATGTGAAAAAAATGCGCGTGTGCGCGTAGGCAACACCCCCGCCTAAAGAAGAACTGTACGCTGTCTGAGGAGACAGGACAAAAGAAGAAGTGAACGCTGTTTGAGGAAACAGGCCCAAAAAAAATAAGAAATGCTGTCAGAGGTAACAGGGAGTACGAACTTGAAACGCTGTGAAGTAATCGCGTGTGAACCGACAAGAAGTACAGAATTCACCTACTCGCTCTCCACGAAAAGCACGTACAAGGGAATGGGGTCCTACACGTACCTTTTAAAGCGGCCCAGACGTACAGTGTCACTTACGCGTGTACCCGCTAAGGCAATTTCCTCCAATTACACGAGCTGACACTCGGACGTGCAGTTTTTGGACGTGTACGATGAACATGCACCCGTGTTGATGGAAGCGCCCGCGCACGTCACGTCACTTACACGTGTAGGCCCTTTCCTCGGATTACATGCATCCACACGCGGTCGTGCAATTTTTTCACATGCGCTGAACCACTATGCCCACATCATGAGGGAAACGCCTGCGTGAGTCACGTCACAGAAGCGCTTACGCGCTAAGGGCCTTTGGTCCAATGAAACCGCGTATGTGTGCTGACGCGCTTACACGCAAAGGGCCTTTCCCCGAATTACACGCTGACGTGCAAGATTTTCACGTGCCAAATCACTCCGTATCAAGCTGGCCACGCAACAACACACGGAAGACCAAGCTCCTGCCCAGAAGGCCGAATTACTGCCCCCCAGAGCCCCGAGCACTCTCCCACCTGCCATCTGCTGCTGCCTGACTGCCTGCTACCCACGTGCCCTGCTATGTGCTGCCTGCACGTCAGCCAGGGGTGCAGCTGCTGTGACCACCCCTGCTGGAACTAAAGACTCCCGACTGGGATACCATCACTCCACAGCCCAGCCCCAGGACCCAGTTGCCCACCCACTCCTGCCTCTGGGGTTGCCATGTCAGGCACTACACCATCTGGCACCACTGGCAACCCCCAGCCAGAGAGGCAGAGGGCCACCAGCTTCAGTGCCAGGGAAGTTGGTGTCCTGGTGGAGCAAGTCCTGGGGCAGTATAATGCCCTCTTTGGAAGTTCGCGCACCGACAATGAAGGACAGACCAGGATCTGGATGGACATCTGACAGCCATCAACGCGGAGGGGGTGGCAGTCCACGACTTACACCATGTTAAGCAGCCTACAACTGCAACATCACCTGTAAGGACCCCCAACCCCTCATATGGACTGACCATCTCCTACTTTCATTTGATATTAGTACCAACAACCCGAACCACATACAATGCCCCCCGGCACCAGCTTGTCTGACTAGAAATAAGCGAAACATTACCGTAGAAACCCTCATTCCATTGGTTCTACCTACCCTCAATATGATCCCTGACACATCGGACCCTAACATACTTGTAGACACTTACAATGACGCCATGTCCAAAGCTATTGACATCATTGCCCCCTTAAAATTACGCAAAAGCAAACCTAGAGCCCATCTCAACTCCTGGTACACACCGGAACTTAAAATACTAAGAAATAAGAAAAACGAAAATGGAAACCCTGTGGAAAACGAATCCATCTGAGGAACACAAAATTAATCTCACCATTGCATCCTCCCTCTATAAAAAAGAAATAATTTGCACCAAAAAGGAAGCCTACAATGTAAGAATAAACAATGCTAGCTCCAATACTAAAGAATTATTTACTATCTTGAAGGAGCTAGAAAACCCCAATCCACCTATGGACATGTCCATAAAGGAACAATTATGGTGCACCAGCATCCAAAACGCCCTTGCGAATAAAATCACCAGCCTGCAAACGAAAATTGAAAGTAAAAGACTAAACTCTCCAACAGTAACCCACCCACCCCTAGTTCACCTACTACGCCCTATACCAACTGTGGCTTCACCTTCAAAAAGGTAACTGCACTAGAAGTGCAAAAAATTATAACTTCTCTCAAACCGTCAAACTGTAAAGGGGACAGCTGTCCCGCACAGATTATAAAAGATGCCGCAAGAGACCTCTCCCCATTTATTTCTAAACTTATAAACGTATCATTCTCTACTAACTCAGTACCTAACAATTTGAAACAGTCATGGGTCCTCCCTCTTCTAAAAAAACAGACCCTGGACCCAGCCATTCCTAATAATTATAGGCCTATCACCACCGTTCCCTTCCTGCTAAAAATCCTCGATAGAGTTGCCTACCTGCAAATCCAGAATTATCTAGAATCCAACCAATTACTAGGACTGCGTCAATCTGGCTTTCGACCTCAGCATGGAACCGAAACTGCCCTTGTTGATCTCAAAAGTCAGATCGACGACATTAAAGACAAGGGTAAGGCTGCTATCCTACTCCTCCTAGACCTCTCAGCAGCTTTCGACTTGGTCGACCATAAAATACTCTGTAACCACCTCTCCTCTGCTGCTCATTTCTCCCCTTCTGCTGTCACATGGATACAGTCCTTCCTGGCCAACAGAACCATGAGGGTCTTTTCCCCTGTGGCAGAAGCAGACCCCATCCCCATTACTTGTGGTGTCCCACAAGGCTCATGCGTTTCCCCCACTCTTTATAATATTTTTACAAAGCCTCTCTTTGATAAATTGGATCGTCTGGGTGTCACCTATACAAACTATGCGGATGACACCCAGATACTCCTCACCATATCTGGCAATTACAATACGGATGTCACCAGGATCAATGAAATGTTCTCTGTCATTCAGGCATGGATGGCCACACATGGCCTCTGCTTGAACGACGAGAAGACCGAACTGCTCATTGTTGGTTCACCTAACAACCTACAAAAACTGAGCCCCAACTATTCTAAAATCATCATAATCGATGGCAACACCATCCCTGTCGCCAAAAACGTGAAAACTCTTGGTTTCTATCTTGATGCCAATATCAATCTCACCAAGCAAGCTAACGCTACCGCTTCTTCCACCGCCTACACAGGTAAACTAATTCGGGCCTGTAGACCTTGTCTCTCTACTAATAGCTGCCTTACTCTAGCGAGAGCCCTTATACAGTCCAAGTTAGATTACTGCAACAGCCTCTACCTAGGTGCCAACCAAGCTATAATTAATAAACTCCAAGTCATTCAAAATAACGCGTTACGAGCAGCACTAAATATTCCTAGGCGAGAGCATATCTCCAACTCTAGAATCACATGCAAATGGCTCACTATCCAACAAAAAATTGACCTCAAAACTCTCTGCCTCACATACAAATCTCTCAACTACTTAGCCCCCCCCTATCTTACCAATAAATTCACCTGGAAGCAGTCCAACAGAATTACTAGATCTTCCAACACCCTAGGTCTCATGGTGCCCAGAGTTAACTATAAAAGAGCTGGAGGCTCTAGCTTCACTGTCCTCGCCTCCCAACATTGGAACTCCCTGCCACTAAACATTAAGTCAGCCAGCTCCTTCCAGTCCTTCAAGAAACTTGCCATTGGGTGGCTATTGCCACAAAGTCATTTAGTATGCTAGACACAATTACGATCTGTATATATTGTACATGTACCAGTTATGTCTTAATTGGCCATGGCCTGTACTTTCTGTATATAACATTTTGCTAAAAATATCACTGTTAATTACCATGTATTGTGCTTTGTAACATGTACCAGCGCCCATTTACTCCCGGGTCCGGAGCGCTTTATAAATAAACAAATAAACAAATAAATAAATAAACAAGAAGCGCTGGGAGGACTTCAGGTCCAGGACCCTCAACAAGGCTGCCACATGTGAGTCCTCTTAGGAGTGAGACACATCAATGGTGTATGTGTTGGTAAGCATGCTGTGCAAATGCAGGTGTGGTAGCACACATGTTTGAATTTCTGTGAATGTACGTTGGCATGGTTGTGGTGTCACACATGGATGGTGGTTCCTGCTGCATGTATCAGCACTTTGTACATGTGCATGTGTGTGTATTTGACAAGTGTGCAACTGTGATGCAACATGGATGCACGTGACACTGATATGTAGAAGGCTGAATGCCAGGTGTGACATGTATGGCGATCGCATCACTGAGACAGTTGGAGGAGATGTAGACATGCATGTAAGTGTGGCGGCGTGTGTGCATGTCTAGTGCACTCCCTGTGTTTCATGTGATGTCAGGCTCACCTTCGGCTGCTCATGATGTTTTATGTGTATGGATGTTGCTGCCTGGTGCAATATTGCTGTGGAAATGCTCATGTGTGTGAGTTGAAATGACATGTGTGTCGTGGAGTGTGATGGCATGTCTGAAGTTTGACACTGCCACTCATGTGCAACTGTCATGTGTGTATCAGTCCATTGTACAGTGCCCTGATGTCTGTGTTTTATCTCTCCCTGTCTGCAGCGTCAACTGATGAAGAGGGCATAGAGGGTGCTGTGGAGCACAGTGGCAGGGATCGCACCACCAGCCAGAGACGCAAGGCCCGGCTCCCCTCCCAGATTGTCATCTCATCGGGGAGTGAGGAGTCTGGTGCCGCATCCCAGGCCGCAGCTGCCGAGGGTAGGTCCAAGAGGCAGAGGTCGGAGGTGGACTCCTCGGCAGCAGAAGGGGCAGCTGAGACCCCACAGGGTCCAACGGAGGAAGATGGCACCGAGTCATCCAGGTTGGTGGGGGGTTTGGTGGAGGAGGAGGCCGCGGAAGGGACACACACGGGGTCTGGAGATGGGGATTCCACTGGTGCTAGTGGTGCAGTGCAGGGGCAGGGACAGGAGGCAGCACAGGCAGCCGCGGAGGTGCCTGTGTGTAATCCTGTCCCTGATCCTGTCACTGCATAATCTGGCACCAGCAGGGATGCCTACGTCCAGACCCGATTTCAGGGAGGGGATGAGCGCACAACAACTGGCCTTCCTCTCCCTGCGGACGTGGCTATCCGGGACCGTGTTGAGCCTGTCCTGAGTGGGATAGCGTTGCGTCAACGGGGCATGCGAGGTGACCTGCAGTCTTTTCGTGGAGAGACTGCATGTCGTCTCGCATGCCTCTTTGACCACGATGACCTCACCTGAACCCCCTACGTGCCAGTAGTCCTCCATGCCATCTTCCCCCCCATGTGTCACCTAGGTACCCTGTAGAGCTGCCCCTGACCCAGCAGCCAGGCTGGTGGAGAACACATCCCTGCCACAGTCAGGAGTCGGACGTCCAGCAGGGGTGGCCACCACGACAACTGCACCCCAGCCGGAGGAGGACATGCAGGCAGCAAGAGCCAGGGCGCAGGCACAGGCACAGCAGCAGCAACATGGTGGGAGCAATGATGGCTCGGGGCCTTCAATATCGGAGGGGCAGGCATCGGCCATAGGACAGGAGGACCCCGGATTTCAAGTGTCTTCCGTGTGGCAGCGGTTGGGCCACGCCATAGATGCCGAGCAGCAGCGGGCGGAAGAGGCATGGCTCACAATGGTCAGGGCGGAGAATTCCATGCAGAGGGCCTTGAGGCGGGCCGAGTGCCTCGAGGCAATTCACAGGGAGTTGGAGGTGAACATGTCGTCGTCCCTGCGAACCCTCTGGGCCATGCAAGAGGACCGCCTCCAGGACATTGAGTGGGAGTTCGATGATGCCCTGGCCTGGGACATCAAAAAGTGAGCCATCGGACTAGCCCGCTGCCATTGTAAATAGTTAGATAGTGTTAGGTTTCCTTTCTGTTTTTGTTTATTTTGGGCCACTCGGACAATGCACCACATTTTTGTATATAGTTCATTATTAGGTAGGGTTTTTTGTAGGTTTCATTTCATTTGTTGTGCTCATGGACCATGGATTGGTGATTTGTATATAGTTGAACAGTGGATGTTTCTCGTTTTTATTTTAATTTCACCATGGTGCAATGGATTTCATATATTTTTTTTCCCTTGGATTTGCTTTGTTGGACTGAGACTTTGGACACATTTTCATTTGGATTTCTTTGGTTTCTGATTTCATATTTTTTATTTTTTTCCGGACATGCTGCATTTTATTTCTTATTCCCATTATTGATTTTTGTTTTTTTCATTACATTCATGTTGTGTTCAATACATTTTTGTTTCATACTTCGATGTGTGGTATTCTCTCATTGGTTTCATGCATGTCATGATATGGGTTTTCACATTCACTTGCACCCATTGTGTGTGTGTGACGGACATGTGTTCATGTACATACTTGTCATTCAGGTTGTATCATGTAATGGCCATTTCTCTATGGGTGGATGCAATACTTGTTTGGGTCTTTGGGCTGGGGTGGCGTGGGGTGTGGTGTGGGTGGCCATGAGGCCCATGATTGAGGATCGTCATGACGTGGGTGCTGGGGGACATGAGTGGGACATGAGTGGGGGCCTGCTGGCAGGTGCCCCTGACTGCTGGGGGTTGGGGGTGCTGGGGGACATGGTTGGGGGCCTGCTGGCAGGTGCCCCTGACTGCTGGGGGGTGGGGGTGCTGGGGGACATGAGTGGGACATGAGTGGGGGCCAGCTGGCAGGTGCCCCTGACTGCTGGGGGGTGGGGGTGCTGGGGGACATGAGTGGGGGCCTGCTGGCAGGTGTCCCTGACTGCTGGGGGTGGGGGTGCTGGGGGACATGAGTGGGACATGAGTGGGAGCCTGCTGGCAGGTGCCCCTGACTGCTGGGTGGTGGGGGCGCTGGGGGACATGAGTGGGGGCCTGCTGGCAGGTGCCCCTGACTGCTGGGGGGTGGGGGTGCTGGGGGACATGAGTGGGGGCCTGCTGGCAAGTGTCCCTGACTGGTGGGGGGTGGGGGTGCTGGGGGACATGAGTGGGACATGAGTGGGGGCCTGCTGGCAGGTGCCCCTGACTGCTGGGGGTGGGAGTGCTGGGGGACATGAGTGGGGGCCTGTTGGCAGGTGCCCCTGACTGCTGGGGGGTGGGGGTGCTGGGGACATGAGTGGGACATGAGTGGGGGCCTGCTGGCAGGTGCCCCTGACTGCTGGGGGGTGCTGGGGGACATGAGTGGGGGCCTGCTGGCAGGTGCCCCTGACTGCTGGGTGGTGGGGGTGCTGAGGGACATGAGTGGGGGCCTGCTGGCAGGTGCCCCTGACTGGTGGGGGGTGGGGGTGCTGGGGGACATGAGTGGGACATGAGTGGGGGCCTGCTGGCAGGTGCCCCTGACTGCTGGGGGGTGGGGGTGCTGGGGGACATGAGTGGGGGCCTGCTGGCAGGTGCCCCTGACTGCTGGGGGACAAGTGTGGGACATGAGTGGGGGCCTGCTGGCAGGTGCCCCTGACTGCTGGGGGGTGGGGGTGCTGGGGGACATGAGTGGGGGCCTGCTGGCAGGTGCCCCTGACTGCTGGGGGGTGGGGGTGCTGGGGGACATGAGTGGGACATGGTTGGGGGCCTGCTGGCAGGTGCCCCTGACTGCTGGGGGGTGGGGGTGCTGTGGGACATGAGTGGGGCCTGCTGGCAGGTGCCCCTGACTGGTGGGGGGTGGGGGTGCTGGGGGACATGAGTGGGACATGAGTGGGGGCTGGTGGCAGGTGCCCCTGACTGCTGGGGGGTGGGGGTGCTGGGGGATAAGTGTGGGGGCCTGCTGGCAGGTGCCCCTGACTGCTGGGGAGTGGGGGTGCTGGGGGACATGAGTGGGGGCCTGCTAGCAGGTGCCCCTGACTGCTGGGGGATGGGGGTGCTGGGGGTCATGAGTGGGACATGAGTGGGGGCCTGCTGGCAGGTGTCCCTGACTGCTGGGAGGGTGGGGGTGCCTGGGGACATGAGTTGGTGATCACCAGTGCAAGGTGACATGTGGCTTGGCTGGGGGGCATGCCCATGGTGGATGGGCTGCCTGCGGGACATGACCAGGGGTGCAGGTAGTCCCCTGTGGTGTGGGCTGCCTGCAGGGGCCGTGGAGGATGTAGAGGGAACACCTGGAAGGACCCACACTTTCAATTCATGTGTAGGACTCCCTGTGCACCCCCGTAAATCAGGTACCCCGCTCCAATCGCGTGTGAAACTTCCCGCACACCCCAGGAATACACGTACCCCACTCGCACAGGGCCTATCGCGTGTGAAAATTCCTGCGCATCCCAGGAATACACGTCCCCCACTCGCACAGGGCATTTCGCGTATGAAACATCCTGCGCACCCCCGAAATACACGTACCCCGCTCCAATCGCGTGTGAAACTTCCCACACACCCCAGGAATACACGTACCCCAATCGCATAGGGCCTATCGCGTGTGAAACTTCCCGCGCACCCCAGGAATACACGTACCCCACTCGCACAGGGCATGTCGCGTGTGAAACTTCCCGCGCACCCCCGAAATAAACGTTCCCCGCTCCAATCGCGTGTGAAACTTCCAGCGCACCCCAGGAATACACGTACCCCACTCGCACAGGGCATTTTGCGTGTGAAACTTCCCGCGCACCCCCGAAATACACGTACCCCGCTCCAATCACGTGTGAAACTTCCCGCGCCCCCCAGGAATACACGTACCCCACTCGCACAGGGCATTTCGCGTGTGTAACTTCCCGCGCACCCCAGGAATACACGTACCCCACTCGCACAGGGCCTATCGCGTGTGAAACTTCCCGTGCACCCCAGGAATACACGTACCCCACTCGCACAGGGCATTTTGTGTGTGAAACTTCCCGCGCACCCCAGAAATACACGTACCCCGCTCCAATCGCGTGTGAAACTTCCTGCGCACCCCAGGAATTCATGTACCCCACTCGCACAGGGCATTTCGCGTGTGTAACGTCCTGCGCACCCCAGGAATACACGTACCCCACTCGCACAGGGCATTTCGCGTGTGAAACTTTGCGCGAACCCCTGTTATACACGTTCCCCGCTCCAATCACGTGTGACACTCCCCGTGCAGCGGGGTACGTGTATTCGGAGGGGTGCGCAGGGAGTTTTACAGGCGTTTTTGTGGTTGAGGGCCTGTGCGCCATGTACAGGATTTGTGCGCTGTGCATGGCGCACGGGGAGGGATTGGGGTGAAACTGGCGCTGCTGCAGGGTCGCTGCGCCACTCTGTGCCACGGCTGGTTTTTGGAAGCTAAAATCCATGAATACGCTGTGCGCGGAAATGGATTTTAGCGCACGCGGCTGGCGCAGAAATTCGCACGCGCACACTGTGCGCCAGCCGCGTGCGCCACTTGTGCGCTGAATTACCGTCCTTGTGTTTGTAAAACGTGAAAATGTTTAAAGCATGGTACATTTCACAATCTTGATTTTGGAGGTTAAATGGTGCAAATTTAACAGGGGATCATGTGATTCAACGTTTGGAGATTGATATTCACCACATTTGGAAGAATATGTTAAAGAAGTAAAGAAGTGATGAAGACGATGCTTGGGGAGCACTAAACACATTAGTGATAGACCTATTACCAGAAGGTCTGCGCTGGAGATATAAAATGAAATGGAGAAAAGGGAACTTCAAAAGGTAAAGGGAGTGAGTTTCAGAATATTTGGAGTGGAGAGAGGCCTTCCGGATTTCATTTGAGTCAAGCATCTTCTGAATGAACACATGACTAAACAAGTGAAGCAAAAACTCATAAGTGCCCCTAGACGCAAACGCTACTTCAAAGAGTAAATACTCATCATCACTTGTGTGTTTGAGTATGAACAATTTCTATTATCATTGGAAGTTTCAATAATCTCAACATAAAAAATTCAAGTGTGTTAGTAAATTGTGACGTTTAGGTAAAGGCAGTGCCAAATGTGTGGCCCACAGTTCGCCCTCTCAGCTTCTTCAAGGCAATTCACAATATATGCTTCAGTGTCAGTAACAAGTATGACTGCAGATTAAGAGGCTAATGGAAGAATGAAAATACACAATGCCCCATGAATATGTATGACCCTTGATAGTCCCATAAGAACAGTAACAACAACAAAAAAGGAAACAAAGGAAGGACATTAGTTGAAAAGAAAATCATAAAAGAAAAGATTAGTACCACATTTTAGTCACAGAAACGTCAACAGGTGTTGGCAAAATTAACAACCTATTAACAAAAAAACATTTAGTGAATATTATGGTATCATTTGTGCCTGCAGTTACAATTCACATGGCATTAGAATGTCATATTAATGCAGAGGCATTGACTCTGTATGATAATTGTTGTCAATAATATTAAAAGTAACCAACTAATATCTTGTGTAGGTTATGTTGAGAGAACCTTATTCATTCTCCCCTCCAACATGTTCATAGATCTAGGCTAGTGATAGTGTTTGCTGCGTAGTCTCAATGATTCTTCGCAAACGAAATAAAATAAATGGTTTGTTTGCAATCAGTACATCATGCCAAATGCATATGTGTCTGTAATTAATATCAATGAAAAACAAAAAATCATTCATACCTTCAGAATAATATGCTGCGTCCAATATGTTATTCATTCATAGGAATCTTAGGTCAGAAATAGGTTGCCCATATATGCCCAATATATAAAGAAAGAATTCCTGACCTGTAATACACCAAATGCCTGTAACTCTTCAACCATGCATAATAAATGAACACAAGACTTGCCCGCCAAAATAGATGGGACTATGAACACTTACAGAGCAGATTTAGTGTTCAATCAGCATGAACAAATGCATAAATGCTTAAGGTTAAAAATTAATTATGCTCGGGTCTAGTAAACTCAGGGCCCGATTCATGGAATGTTTTGCACAGTTGAAAGTGACTTTGCAATGCTAAAAAGAGACTTTGCATTGTCGACACAAAAGCTAATTCATGGAACCATGAAAAGTGTATTTTTGAAGTGCAAAGTCCGTGCTAATTCAGTGCATAGTCATTTTTACAGTGAAAAATAACTTTTCACAGACGTTGCACTGCAAAAATACAATTTGCCCAGTTCCATGAATAAGTGTTTGTGTCAGCAGTGCAAAGTCACTTTTCAGCAGTGTAAAGTCACTTTGATCCATGCAACAAAATTCCATGAATCGGGGCCTCAGTGTATTATGCTCAGAAACAATATGTGCTGCAATCTTGTTACAGACTCAGTCTCCCAACGTGCAATTCAGCGAACCATCTAAGAGTTGCCTTCACAAGTACCTCACTCAGCTACAAAAGTGACGCGATTAGGCTCAAAACATTACTTCGCCCTATCAATAAGAATCCTTATTATCCAAACTAAGTCGCATATGTAAGAAGATGGCTGCTACCGCGCTCAGCAATAAGCAATATTGGATATGGATTATCTCATATTCCGAGGTTCCATTCCCCAAACAGCAAATGTCGATGCTACGCGAGGTAGCCATCTTGAAAAGGTGCATTTTCAAGAACAAAATCATGTTATGGCATGATGAGTTAGGAAAGTGAAGCACCATGCCATATCGTCATATGACTATGCCCCATAGTAAACCCAGTACCCAACAGCAAATTCAGAAGCTAAACTGATTCTACACTACATCAGATTTAAGGAGTTATTATATTGACATAAGGTAATGTATATGTAGTTCACACAATGCTTAAACAGTACTGTAATAGTTTAAAGTTAGCTGAAGCCTAAAAAATAGAAACATTAACACTATGTAATGTACTATAAAATAGTATCCCAAGGTACAGTTTGCTAATTGTATTAGTCATGTTGAACCATTAAACAGGGATTCCAACACCGCACTCACACATGTATTTAGCACAAAGTAATTGTATCAGATGCATATAATATATCATAGAACATCCATAAATACACTAAACACACTGCTCATTCACTGAATTATCAGCAGTGTTGTCAGCGATATTATTATTGCACAGTGCTCAAAGAGCCAAATAAAGAATAGTGAATATTAACAATAAGTACACCTCTGAAGTCAGCCTATACGAGTTTGCACTGCTATGTAGCACACATTAATCATATAGGATGCATATGATATATCAATGGAACCCCCACAAATACAATAAACACATTGATCATCCACTGAATGATCAGTGTTATTGTTAGTGCACAGTGCTCTAAGGCCGAATAAAGAATCGTGAACATTTAAAATAAGTGGACCTCTAAAGTGAGCTTATACAAGTTTGCACTGTCACATACATTGAATATGCGCTCATCCGATTTAGCAATCCTAGTAAGTTGCTGAAATTACTATGGAAAGTAACTAACTAGTACTAGCACATGGGCACATTTTATAACTTTTCCTGTCTCTAACAGAGGCATTCAGCTAAGCCTGTTGATGTTCCCAAATTGACTATATGTGCTGGTCCTGAGAATTACAAGCGTAACATACAAGAAAAGTATTGCATTTCTGTATACAAATCATGTAAGATAGACCTAATTTTACAGATATATTTAGCTTTAAGCTTCCTCAGCTCATGTTTACGATCTCCAACACAAATCCATACAATTAAGACCACATATCTGCAGTGACAGTTAAAACATGTATTAATGTGTAAAACACCCCATCTTGTTGAGGTCTTGTCTAAAGCATAAGTGCAAAAGGAGCAGAACCCACATTTATGGAAGCCCTTAACTTGGTTATGTTGTGCTGTTAGCCAGTTGGCACTGGCAGACCATTTTTTACACTTTTTTTTCTGTAGTGCGATGGGCTTGCGCTCAGCTGACCTCCCAATGGAATGAATGAATAAAAGAAAACTATCCACACCACAGTAAACCACGGCAGTGAAAGCTATATTCTTTATTTGGCCCTTTGAGCACTGTGCAATAGCAATATCGCTGATAGCAGTGTTGATAATTCAGTGAATGAGCAATGTATTTAGTGTATTTGTGGGAATTGCATCGATATTTTATTATTTATTATATATTATTATTATTATTATTATTATTATTATTATTTATTATATGCATCTGATATGATTACTTTGTGCTACATACATGTGTAAGTGGGGAGTTGGAATACCCGTTTAATGGTTCAAATTGATTGATACAATTTTCAAACTGCAAACATTTAGGATACTATTTTACATTACATCACGTATTGTTTAATTTTCTATTTTTTAGGCTACGCCTAACTTTCAACTTTTCCAAAACTGGTTAAGCATTGTGTGAACATTATCTCATGTCAATACAATAACTTCTTAACTCTGATGTAGAGTATTTGCTATTGGGCAAAGGGTTTACTGCTTGATCACATGACATGGGGCTTCACTTGCCTAATGCATCACTCCGTCACATGATTTTGGTTTTAGAAATGCGCCTTTTCAAGATGACCACCATGCGTAGCATCAACGTTTGTTGTTTGGTAAAGGGAACCCTGGGAAACGAGATAATCCATATGCGATATTGTTTATTGTTCAGCAGAGTAGCAACCATGTTCTTACATATGCTTCTTAGTTTGCATAATAAGGATTCCTATTGGTACTTACGAAAGTGACGGGACTAGACTCAAAACATTATTTCGAGTGCGGTACTTGTGAAGGCAACTCTTAGATGGTTATTTGAGTTGCACTTTGGGACATAGCCATTAACAAGATTGCAGCAAACGTTGTTTCTTCTGAAGATAATACACTTACTTAACTAGACCTGATCACATTACATGTTTAACCTTGAGCATTTGTGCATTTCCTCATAGTGACTGAACACTAGATCTGCTACTTTAGCTATTCTTAGTACTGATGGCAAACAAAAAAATGTATTGTAATTGGTTTGAGAAGAATCATTGAGATTATAGACAAGCACTATCACCAGCCTGAGTCTGTGAACACGTTGGAGGAGCGAATTTAAACTGTTTTCTCAACATAACCTACACAAGGTATTAGTTGGTTCCTTCTAATGTTATTAAAAACAATTATCTTACAGAGTCAATGCCTATGCACTAACATGACACTCTAATACCATGGGAATGCTAACTGTATGTAACACTTCTTGATGTTTTTGTGACTAAAATCTGTTCCTAATCTTTTCTTTTATGATTTTAGTTTATCAAATTCCTTCTCTTGTTTCTTTTTTGTTGTTGTTTATGTTCATTTCGGAATATCATGGGTCATACATGTTCATGGGGCATTGTGCATTTTCTTTATTCTATTTGCCTCTTATACTGCAGCCATACTTGTTACTGACACCAAATCATTTATAGTGAATTGCCTTGAAGTAGCACAGATGGCAAAACTGATGGCCATACAGTTGATACTGTCTTTACCTAAATGTCATAACTTACTAACACACTTGAATTTTGATTTGAGATTATTTGACACTTTCAATGATAATGTACATTTGTTTATACTTAATCACACGAGGGATGGCAAATATGTACTCTTTGGAATAGTGCTTGTATCTAGGGACGCGCATGAGTTCAACATTTTCTTGAAGCTTTTTTGGTTGTAGGCCTATTCCCTAGTACAGTAACTGTCATGTACATTTATATAACTATCAAGCGGTGCAACACTCTATACACTGACAACCAGTTAGTACTGTTTTTATAAACAAGTGGAGCATCTCCTACTTTTAAGCTTAGGCAATACTTCTGGGAGTATGGGGAACAAAACAATATATTACTACCCCAGAGACTAAAGAAGATTGATAGCTTTGGAAGGCTGATATGGCAATTTAGAATTTTTATGAAAGAAGACTGTTGCTTTTTCAGACAGGTTACATAAAAAGACTCTGGGCCCCATCACGAGTCTGGCAGTAACCCTTAAATGTGGTGGTACTGCTATTACCGTCGCATTTAAGGGTCCGCCAGATCATGGCCTTGGCAGATTTCCCCCCAGCTCTCAGCTGGGGGAAATCCTCTGCAAATTTGCTGATTTTCAGCACAATTACCGCTGGCGGGAAATCCGCCGATGGTAATAGCACAAATTTTCCCCATTGGGCCCAGAGAGGAATGAGGAATTCCCGAATGGGCCCAATGGGGAATGGGCACTAACCTTTCCGCCAAACCCGTGATCTGGTGCTAATAGCGCCGGGGGGGGGGTTGGCGGTAGGGCTAATAGCCCAACTCGTGTTGAGGCCCTCTGTCAGATGAGGTGGCCAAGAATTTGAAGAAGCTGATTTGTTCACAGGATATTTGGTAATTAATGAGTTAAATACTATTAAAACTCCAGAACCGTATGGATTCCCAGCACATAGTAGATTGCAGGTATCAATTGTACTGATTCTCTGCCGTGTGTAACATTTAATTTTAAAGAAGAGGGTAAAACCACCATCAATGGAACAGGTGCTAATCATGGTCATCCTAAAAAATTGCAAAGAAACATTAAAATTAAGCTAATCATTGCCCAATCTCAATTCTTTACTTATCTCAAGATTCTGACAAAAATGATGGCTAACAGGATAGTAGAATGAATGCTGAAATTAGAGCATCACTCACAGAGCACTTTTATTTGGGGTAGAGAATGCCCCTAAAACATAATGGCACTAAGGAACATTCTGGAGCTACATGGTGGCTCTGAAGATATAATGGGGGTCATTCTGAGTAGGGCGCAAAGGGATACAGGGCACCGTTAAGGACATCCGTGCCAGTAAACCCTTTGCGCCCTACTACGAGGTCCCTTTGCGGCCCCGTCCTTAACGCCTGCTTTTACCAGGCATTATGGACGGGATCCGCAAAGGGACTTCCGAGCTAATAACGGTACCGTAATTTACGGTATCGTTATTAGCACCCTCCCCATTCCCATTGAGCCCTATGGGGCTCAAATGGGAATTGACATTTTCAATGGGGACTTACCGGACCCGCAAAGGTCGGAGTAGACCGGTAAGTCCCCATTGAACGAGGGCGGACATGGTACCGGTAATGGTGCTAGTCATGGCGCTAATAGCTAATAGCGCCATGACTAGCACCAACCTCGGAATGAGGCCCAATGACCGCTTTTGGACTATATGGTAAAAAGGAATTTTGAAGGGTGAGGTGGTCCTTCTTAAGAGAAAGTTCATCAGGTTTTTCCTTCCAGGATCAATTGTGGGCTTTGTATTCAAGTGTGAGGGAGAACGGTGTTGTAAATGGGATAACATCATAGTAATTCTATTCTTTCTCTGGAACTGCAATAAAAAAAAGATCTGTGAAAAAAAAGAAAACTGTGAATGCAAAGTGCTGGATCTACGTGAAATCACTGCGGCTGATTTTCCCGTGACAGAAATGTTCGCATGTGAAATGCACAAATACAAAATGTTCATACATTTCCCATGCGAACATGCAGGGGTGTCCCCCGCAACATGTTGCGGGGGAAACCCCCGCCGCCCCAGTTTTTTTTTTTTTATTCTGTCGGGAGAGCTGCAGGGCCCACGCACCCAACCTCCTACAGCCTTTTTAAAAATGTATTTTTCAGACCGACCCCTCCAAAACACCTAAACCCATACCACGAAAAGTTAGAACTTTTGGTAGTTAGAACTTTTCATGGTGTGCATTTTAGGTCTTTTGGTGAGGTCGGTCATTTCGGGTTAGGTAATTTCATCCTAACACAAAGTGCTCACATAAGCTGTTGATGCACTGTTGTCATTATATGACCCAGCTGAATCCATGCAAAGAGTGCTTGATGAAATACATTCAGGCTACAAATTAAACATTGGTAAATTGGAGGCTGTGGCAATCTCCCAGACTTTTAATTTTGGTAATGGTGGTTTTAGGTGGTGTTAGGAGGAATGTCCATACCTATGGATCAAGGTAGGAAGAAATGTGAGCGACATACTGTGTCAAAATAACTGAGAGGCTTAAATTGAATATCTTAAGTGGTTTATGGTGAACTTCATTTTCAGGGGAATGTAAGCATTGCTTGAATATATTTTCTACCCAGACTACTCTATTTATCTAGGTGTGTACCGTATGAAGCCTCCAAGAGAATGCTGAGTGGCTTTGTAGGGAAATGGGTGATTTTCTATGGATAAGACGCAAGAGGACATGCTTTTAATGGGAGACCCTCAAGAGCTAGTGATGGAAAGAGGGTTCTGAATTACCAGACTTCAACATTTATAATGTTGCTTGCATTCTGAGTTTGCAGTCACAGGCATTAATTGACAGTGTGAGAATTACCTGGATAGATATATAGGAGATGACACTGTGCCTGCTCTCATTTAGGGAGTCAATTAGGAGGGAGAAGCCTGGTACTGGCAGCTAAATACTCAACAGCAATAATAAAAGTGTGTCGATCTTGTTAGATTTCTTGCAGCTGCTATGAGAAGATGGAAAATATCGGAAGTCTTTGAAGATTTAAAGCAATCATAGGTTGTTGGTGAGAGGTTTAAAGATATTCTGAAGACAGCAGATCAAGCTAGGAATCAAATCAGTTGGTGATCTTTGGCATGGTTATACAATATAGGATTTGGGGATTCTGAGATATAAATAGTACCTTAGCAATTCCGAGGAGATATGCTATGGAACACTGAGGGATTAACTGCCAACTCCCAAGAGAGTTGTAGTTAGTGACTCTCCCTTTAATTGACCATCAGGTGGGACAGCGCCGGTGTGACAGAGACAAGCAGGTCTGTGTCAGTCCGTCGTGGATGCTGTGGAAGGATGTCCCCATACTAGCCTTTGGCAGACGAAAACAGTGAATTCCTCTTTGCCTGTGGTAACATCATTATCTGGTAGGTAATTGACCCTTCTATTAAGACTTAATAATGCCAACAACGTATGCCTGTGATTTTTTTGCATACTCTTAAAAACACTACACATGGCACACTGTCATTACACACCTTAAATAAAATTAGCAAGTATAATATTGGGGCCAATAACCTTTTAACTGTACTATCTTCACTGAAACTTTACTATGAAACTCGATATGCTGTTCATAACAGAGTCATGGTATAATAATAACTATAATACTTATTTCCAAATGGCATAATAGAGAGAATAAAAAAGGAGGGGGTATAGCCATTTTGACGAGAACCTTGATGGTACAAACATCCATTCCCTTGATTGGGATCTTACATCCCAGCTGTTGATCTATACTTAAAACTCTTCTCCTAATGAAGCCTATTGGCTACTATTTAGCGATAGACCTCCTGGTCCAGCCACTCTTTTTCTGGATACTTTTGATGCTTATTTGAGGTCGGAAGCCCTTCATTACTCAAAATGTATTGTTGTGGGTACTTAAATATATGTTGCAGTGCTCTGGAAGAGGAGGATTGCAAACAGCATTATGATATTCTGCATTCTGCATATTCGTGACCTGCACCTCCTTTCTAATTCACTGACACACACTGGTGGTCACTGCTTAGACCCTGTTGTCCAGGGAGATACACCTATGTGAGCACAAAAATACCCCAGTGAGCTGGTCAGATCATGTTGTGGTGTGATTCTCAATATCTAACAATTGCGCACTTCAGGATACAATTGTAAATGCTAATAGGCAGATTCTTTGATGAAAGAAAGATTTAGACTGTATCTCAAGTGAATACTTATTGGGGGATGTAGCTCATATGCAATCCTCCACCAATTGCACTGACCTGTATACCTATATTATGTCACCATTTCAAATTAAATGTGACAATATTGCCCCTTTGAAAGGTGCAAAAAAATCTTTGAAGAGAAATACCCAATGGTATAGCGAAAAATTACAAGACCTTAAGAAAGGCCACCGAAAAAAGAAATAAACCTGTCTTAAGATCAGAAATATTGTAGATTGCCAAATGGCCAAACTGGCACTTAAGGAATATAAACAAGAGATAATGCTTGCAAAATCATCTTCTTTGCAAAAACAAATCAATCTTGCGGATAATAGGCCTAAAGCCCGCTTCTCAGTCATTAGAAATTTTACCAACCCAGAATGTGCTAATGTCAGCCTACCAGCCTTGACTCAAATGGCTAATGAGTTTAATACTTTTTTCCTGGATGAAATTTAAAAGAATTGAGATAATATAGGTATTCAACCTACTGCTTCTGAATTCAATTCAGCTGATAAACCTATTGAATTTGATAAGGAGAGTATCTGTCCTAAATATAAATTCACAACGATAAAGACTGAGGATATTGTCAACTTGCTGTCTAACCTCAAGCCCACTCATTTTGGATTTGATCCTATCACAGCCTACTTATCTAAGCGGCATGCAGGTGCACTTGGTGAGGCTGTACAGATTCTGGGCAATGTTTCATTTACCCAATGTTGTGTTCCACCAGATTTAAAAAAAATCATGTCTCCCACCTACGCTAAAGAAAACCACATTGGATCACAACATTCTGTCTAATTATCAACCAATTGCTGGACTCCTTAAATTGCTTTGGAAAAACATAATTTCTTGGACCCGTATCAGTCAGGCTTCAGATCTGGCCACGGAACAGAGACAACCCTTATGGCCGTCTGGGAGGAACTGCTGAGGACTGCTGATGAAAGTGCTGTCAACATGCTGGTCATGACTGACATCAGTTGCACATGTATCTGATTATGCCTTGGAATGGTTTGCCATCTTTTTGACTGGCCGTACCCAGCAGGTCAAAGCTGGCTCATTTCTTTCTGATTCTCGGCTTGTGTTTAACATTTATATTTGTCCACTATTAAAAATGTTCTCTGAGTTTGGTTTGTGCTATCACTCATATGCTGATGACACCCACTTTTATATTCGGCTTGAGGAACCACCGGAGGCAATGGACCAAGTGCTATCCTGTGCGAATAAGATAAAGGATTGGAGGCTGGAGAAGAAGCTCCAAATAAACCTGTCAAAAGCAGAGGTTATTGTACTCAGCCCAAAAAGAATATCGGGGAAGCCTTCATTAGCTTCAAGTACTGGAGAGGATCCTGTTGAAAGTTCTGTGTTAGGTTTTCATGTGTATTCATGGATTAGCACCAGCATACTTGACTTGAAAATTTCAAATTCATCACCCTACTCGGTCACTTTGATGCATGCAACAGAGCCTTTTGGCGGGCGATTCTTTCAAAAGGTCATGGGCTGACACGAGTTTTTCCACTTTTGGTCCTAGCTTCTGGAATTCTTTGCCAACGGACCTTCGACAGTTTATGTCTATTTCTATCTTTAGAAAGCTACTAAAAATGTATTGTTTTATGTAAATTATTTTCCAACTATTGCAAGCACTGAGCTATAACCCAGTGGAGTCTATGATTGGTTCCTTAATAACATCTGCACCAAGATGCAGTTCCTGCTTGGACCCCGTGGGGTATGCGCGTTAGAAATATTAAAATCAAATCAAACTGACCATTCATTTGAGCGAAAAGATTGGACAGCACTCTGTCCACAGGACTGATGATGACACTGTGCAGGGGAAAAGTGAAGTTGAGAAAACTGTTCAAATTGTCCAGCACTTGTTCTATATACAATCAACTACAATAGTTCAAAAATTCTGGAGACCCAACAAAGTGGTTAGACATTGGCTGCTGGATAACTGATAGCTAGGGGTGAACAACATTTTCGCTCCCGCAAAGCAAAACGTGTGGAATCTGCCCTGGAATCCACTTCTGCCAATTCCGCAAAATCGGTATTACCGTTCCACCGCCACTGAAAGTTTGCCCGGCTTTGTGCATTTTCATGTGGTACATGGTGTTTCGTTCAAATGTTACTTTCATGTAGTGCAATGCGAAACATTGCACAGGTCTTTTTTTTATATCCGTGTTAGTTTTGTGTGACATATTGTTTTTATTTGTGATAGGTTCACGCAGCATCACATTAAAGTTGTTGCATGTCTTATTTGATCGTTGGTAGTTTTGTGCAGAAGAGCAAGACACGTTGCGTGGTTTTCCATGACCCATGCTAGTTTCGCTCAGTGACACGAGAAACTTCACCCAGGCTTATTTTAGATCTGTACTAGTTTTGTGTTGCGGCATGAGCATCTTTGCATGTTTTTTTTAACCATGTTAGATTTGTGGTAGGTTTGCGCAGCTTTTGGAATGCAGGTGCAATGCCCCAATCCTGTTGGGAAGTACATGCTGCGTAAGGTGTTTTAGCAAGGAGATTATCGTATTTTTTCGTGTTAGTGCTTCAGTCCTTTGTTGGCACGTTAGATATTGTTTTTTTTATGGGAGTTAGTTTAGCATTCATTTTGTCACATTCAGAGAGTACTAGGCTACCAAGCACTTGGTGGAATGATGGGCACCAAACATTGTTACTGGTTTCTATTAGCATAAGTGCACCTTGCCACAGTAGCCAGTGTCTGGCCATTTTGAACTAGGCTTCATCAGTGTGTGCAGATTTTTTGTCATTTAGATCACTAGGGTGTAGTTCCGAGCAACTATCTTTTCATTTAATTATACTTTATTCCTGCTTCCCCAGCGAGTGTTCAGCATGACAAGATATTTGGATAAGGTGCAGCAGACATATTTGGGGTAATTCATAGAATTTCGCACAAAAGTGGCAAATGCGGCTGTCGCACAGTGTGCACGTGCGAATGTCTGCGCAAGCCGCGTGCGCTAAAATCGATATCCGCGCACAGCATATTCATGGATTTTAGCCTCCAAAACCAGCCGTGGCGCAGAGTGGTGCAGCGACCCTGCAGCAGTGCCAGTTAAGCCCCCAAGAACACCCTCGCACAAGGAAAAGCCATCAAAATTCCCAGTTCAGCGCAAAGGGCTGCGCTAACCCTGGACCAGTATACAGGGCTGCCAAACAGCAAACGCCGAGAAGGAACGTGTATTACTGGGGTGCGCGGGAAGTTCCACATGCGATTTCTGCAGGGTACGTGTATTTCTGGGGTGTGGGGAAGTTTAACACGCGATTACAGCAGGGTACGTGTATTACAGGTGTGCGCGGGAAGTTCCACACGCAATTTCAGCAGGGTACGTGTATTTCTGGGGTGCGGGGAAGTTCAACACGCGATTACAGCAGGGTACGTGTATTACAGGGGTGCGCAGGAAGTTCCACACGTGATTTCAGCATGGTACGTGTATTTCTGGGGTGCGGGGAAGTTTAACACGCAATTTCAGCAGGGTACGTGTATTACTGGGGTGCGCGGGAAGTTCCACACGCAATTTTAGCAGGGTACATGTATTTCTGGGGTGCGGGCAAGTTTCACACATGATAGGCCCTGTGCGAGTGGGGTACGTAATTTCGGGGGTGCAGGGGAGTCCTACACGTGAATTGGCAGTGTGGGTCCTCCCAGGTGTTCCCTCTACACCCTCCACGGCCCCTGCAGGCAGACCAAACCACTGGGGACTACCCTGCACCCCTGGTCATGTCCCGCAGGCAGCCCATCCACCATGGGCATGCCCCCCCAGCCAAGCCACATGTCACCTTGCACTAGTGATCACCAACGCATTACCCTCTTGCACCCCCACCCCCCAGCATTGCAGGGCACCTGCCAGCAGGCACACACTCATGTTCCCCAGCACCCCCACCCCCCAAACAGTGCAGGGTACCTGCCAGCAGGCCCCCACGCAGGTCCCCTTTCACCCCCACCCCCCAAGCAGTGCAGGGCACCTGCCAGCAGGCCCCCACTCATGTCCCCCAGGACACCCACCCCCCAGCAGTGCAGGGCACCTGCCTGCAGGCCCCCACTCATGTCCCCCAGCACCCCCACCCCCCAGCAGGCAGGGGCACCTGCCAGCAAGCCCCCACTCATGTCCCACTCATGTCACCTTGCACACCCACGCCCCAGCACTGAGGGGCACCTGCCAGCAGGCCCCCACTCATGTCCCCCAGCACCCCCACCCCCAAGCAGTGCAGGGCACCTGCCTGCAGGCCCCCACTCATGTCCCCAGCACCCCCACCACCCAGCAGTCAGGGGCACCTGCCAGCAGGCCCCCACTCATGCCCCCCTGCACCCCCACCCCCCAGAAGTCAGGGGCACCTGCCTGCAGGCCCCCACTCATGTCCCCAGCACCCCCACCACCCAGCAGTCAGGGGCACCTGCCAGCAGGCCCCCACTCATGCCCCCCTGCACCCCCACCCCCAGCAGTGCACGGCACCTGCCAGCAGGCCCCCACTCATGTCCCCCATCACCCCCACCCCCCAGCAGTCAGGGGCACCTGCCAGCAGGCCCCCACTCATGTCCCTTGCACCCCCACCCCCCAGCAGTCAGGGGCACCTGCCAGCAGTCCCCCACTCATGTCCCACACATGTCCCCCTGCACCCCCACCCCCAGCAGTCAGGGACCCCTGCCAGCAGGCCCCCACTTATGTCCTCTTGCACACCCACCGCCCAAGCAGTGCAGGGCACTTGCCAGCAGGCCCCCACTCATGTCCCCTTGCACCCCCACCCCCCAGCAGTGCGGAGCACCTGCCAGCAGGCCCACACTCATGTCCCACTCATGTCCCCTTGCACCCCCACCCCCCAGCAGTGCGGGGCACCTGCCAGCAGGCCCCCACTCATGTCCCCTTGCACACCCACCCCACAGCAGTGCGGGGCACCTGCCAGCAGGCCCACACTCATGTCCCACTCATGTCCCCTCGACCACCCACCCCCCAGCAGTGCGGGGCACCTGCCAGCAGGCCCCCACTCAGGTTCCCTTGCACACCCACCCCCCAGCAGTGCGGGGCACCTGCCAGCAGGCCCCCACTCATGTCCCCTTGCACACCCAGCCCCCAGCAGTGCGGGGCACCTGCCAGCAGGCCCCCACTCATGTCCCCTTGCACACCCACCCCCCAGCAGTGTGGGGCACCTGCCAGCAGGCCCCCACTCATGTCCCCTTGTGCACCCACCCCCCAGCAGTGCGGGGCATCTACCAGCAGGCCCCCACTCATGTCCCCTTGCACACCTACCCCCCAGCAGTGTGACGCACCTGCCAGCGGGCCCACACTCATGTCCCACTCATGTCCCCTTGCACCCCCATCCCCAGCAGTGTGGGGCACCTGCCAGCAGGCCCCCACTCATGTGCCCTTGCACACCTACCCCCCAGCAGTGTGGGGCACCTGCCAGCAGGCCCACACTCATGTCCCACTCATGTCCCCTTGCACCCTCACCCCCCAGTAGTGCGGGGCACCTGCCAGCAATCCCCCACTCATGTCCCACTCATGTCCCCCTGCACCCTCACCCCCCAGCAGTGCAGGGCACCTGCCAGCAGGCCCCCACTCATGTCCCCCAGCACCCCGACCCCCCAGCAGTCAGGGGCACCTGCCAGCAGGCCCCCACTCATGTCCACTTGCACCCCCACCCCCCAGCCGTCAGGGCACCTGCCAGCAGGCCCCCACTCATGTCCCACTCATGTCCCCCTACACAACCACCCCCCAAAAGTGCAGGAGCACCTGCCAGCAGGCCCCCACTCATGTCCCCTTGCACCCACACCCCCCAGCAGTCAGGGGCCCCTGCCAGCAGGCCCCCACTCATGTCCCCATGCACACCCACCGCCCAAGCAGTGCAGGGCGCATGCCAGCAGGCCCCCACTCATGTCCCCTTGCAACCCCACCCCCCAGCAGTGCGGGGCACCTGCCAGCAGGCCCCCACTCATGTCCCCTTGCACACCCACCCCCCAGCAGTACGGGGCACCTGCCAGCAGGCCCACACTCATGTCCCCTTGCACCCCCACCCCCCAGCAGTGCGGGGCACCTGCCAGCAGGCCCCCACTCATGTCCCCCAGCACCCCACCCCCCAGCAGTCAGTGGCACCTGCCAGCAAGCCCCCACTCATGTCCCACTCATGTCTCCTTGCACCCCCACCCCCCAGCACTGAGGGGCCCCTGCCAGCAGGCCCCCACTAATGTCCTCTTGCACACTCACCGCCCAAGCAGTGCAGGGCACTTGCCAGCAGGCCCCCACTCATGTCCCCTTGCACCCCCACCCCCCAGTACTGAGGGGCACCTGCCAGCAGGCCCCCACTCATGTCCCCTTGCACACCCACCCCCCAGCAGTGCGGGGCACCTGCCAGCAGGCCCACACTCATGTCCCACTCATGTCCCCTTGCACCCCCACCCCCCAGCAGTGCGGGGCACCTGCCAGCAGGCCCCCACTCATGTCCCCTTGCACACCCACCACACAGCAGTGCGGGGCACCTGTCAGCAGGCCCACACTCATGTCCCACTCTTGTCCCCTTGAACACCCACCCCCCAGCAGTGCGGGGCACCTGCCAGCAGGCCCGCACTCAAGTTCCCTTGTACACCCACCCCCCAGCAGTGCGGGGCACCTGCCAGCAGGCCCCCACTCATGTCCCCTTGCACCCCCAGCCCCCAGCAGTGTGGAGCACCTGCCAGCAGGCCCCCACTCATGTCCCCTTGCACACCCACCCCCCAGCAGTGTGGGGCACCTGCCAGCAGGCCCCCACTCATGTCCCCTTGCACCCCCACCCCCCAGCAGTGTGGGGCACGTGCCAGCGGGCCCACACTCATGTCCCACTCATGTCCCCTTGCACCCCCACCCCCCAGCAGTGCGGGGCACCTGCCAGCAGGCCCCCAATCATGTCCCCTTGCACCCCCAGCCCCCAGCAGTGTGGGGCACCTGCCAGCAGGCCCCCACTCATGTCCCCTTGCACACCCACCCCCCAGCAGTGTGGGGCACCTGCCAGCAGGCCCCCACTCATGTCCCCTTGCACACCCACCCCCAGCAGTGTGGGGCACCTGCCAGTAGGCCCCCACTCATGTCCCCTTGCACACCCACCCCCCAGCAGTGTGGGGCACGTGCCAGCAGGCCCACACTCATTTCCCACTCATGTCCCCTTGCATCCCCACCCCCCAGCAGTGCGGGGCACCTGCCAGCAGGCCCCCACTCATGTCCCACTCATGTCCCCCTGCACCTCCACCCCCAGCAGTGCAGGGCACCTGCCAGCAGGCCCCCACTCATGTCCCCCAGCACCCACACCCCCCAGCAGTCAGGGGCACCTGCCAGCAGGCCCCCACTCATGTCCCACTCATGTCCCCTTGCACCCCCACCCCCCAGCAGTGCAGGGCACCTGCCAGCAGGCCCCCACTCATGTGCCCTTGCACACCTACCCCCCAGCAGTGTGGAGCACCTGCCAGCAGGCCCACACTCATGTCCCACTCATGTCCCCTTGCACCCTAACCCCCCTAGTAGTGCGGGGCACCTGCCAGCAGGCCCCCACTCATGTCCCACTCATGTCCCCCTGCACCCCCACCCCCCAGCAGTGCAGGGCACCTGCCAGCAGGCCCCCACTCATGTCCCCCAGCACCCCGACCCCCCAGCAGTCAGGGGCACCTGCCAGCAGGCCCCCACTCATGTCCCCTTGAACCCCCACCCCCCAGCAGTCAGGGCACCTGCCAGCAGGCCCCCACTCATGTCCCACTCATGTCCCCCTGCACAACCACCACCCCAACAGTGCAGGGGCACCTGCCAGCAGGCCCCCACTCATGTCCCCTTGCACCCACACCCCCCAGCAGTCAGGGGCCCCTGCCAGCAGGCCCCCACTCATGTCCCCTTGCACACCCACCGCCCAAGCAGTGCAGGGTACTTGCCAGCAGGCCCCCACTCATGTCCCACTCATGTCCCCTTGCAACCCCACCCCCCAGCAGTGCGGGGCACCTGCCAGCAGGCCCCCACTCATGTCCCCTTGCACACCCACCCCTCAGCAGTACAGGGCACCTGCCAGCAGGCCCACACTCATGTCCCCTTGCACCCCCACCCCCCAGCACTGAGGGGCACCTGCCAGCAGGCCCCCACTCATGTCCCCCAGCACCCCCACCACCCAGCAGTCAGGGGCACCTGCCAGCAGGCCCCCACTCATGTCCCAGTCATGTCCCCCTGCACCCCCACCCCCCAGCAGTCAGGGGCACCTGCCAGCAGGCCCCTACTCATGTCCCACTCATGTCCCCCTGCACCCCCACCCCCCAGCAGTACACAGCACCTGCCAGCAGGCCCCCACTCATGTCCCCCATCACCCCCACCCCCACCCCACAGCAGTCAAGGGCACCTGCCAGCAGGCCCCCACTCATGTCCCATTGCACCCCCACCCCCCAGCAGTGCGGGGCACCTGCCAGCAGGCCCCCACTCATGTCCCACACATGTCCCCCTGCACCCCCACCCCCCAGCAGTGCAGGGGCACCTGCCAGCAGGCCCCCACTCATGTCCCCTTGTACCCCCACCCCCCAGCAGTCAGGGGCGCCTGCCAGCAGGCCCCCATTCATGTCCCCTTGCACACCCACCGCCCAAGCAGTGCAGGGTACTTGGCAGAATGCCCCCACTCATGTCCCACTCATGTCCCCTTGCACTCCCACCCCCCAGCACTGAGGGGCACCTGCCAGCAGGCCCCCACACATGTCCCCTGCACCCCCACCCCCCAGCAGTGCGGTGCACCTGCCAGCAGGCCCCCACTCAGGTCCCCTTGCAACCCCACCCCCCAGCAGTGCAGGGCACCTGCCAGCAGGCCCCCACCCATGTCCCCTTGCACACCCACCCCCCAGCAGTGCGGGGCACCTGCCAGCAGGCCCACACTTATGTCCCACTCATGTCCCCTTGCACCCCCACCCCCCAGCAGTGTGGGGCACCTGCCAGCAGGCCCCCACTCATGTCCCCTTGCACACCCACCCCACAGCAGTGCGGGGCACCTGCCAGCAGGCCCACACTCATGTCCCTTTGCACCCCCAGCCCCCAGCAGTGCGGGGCACCTGCCAGCAGGCCCCCACTCATGTCCCCTTGCACCCCCACCCCCCAGCAGTGCGGGGCACCTGCCAGCAGGCCCCCACTCATGTCCCCTTGCACACACACCCCACAGCAGCGTGGGGCACCTGCCAGCAGGCCCACACTCATGTCCCACTCATGTCCCCTTGAACACCCACCCCCCAGCAGTGCGGGGCACCTGCCAGTGGGCCCCCACTCATGTCCCCTTGCACACCCACCCCCAGCAGTGTGGGGCACCTGCCAGCAGGCCCCCACTCATGTCCCCTTGCACACCCACCCCCCAGCATTGTGGGGCACCTGCCAGCAGGCCCCCACTCATGTCCCCTTGCACCCCCACCCCCAGCAGTGCAGGGCACCTGCCAGCAGGCCCCCACTCATGTCCCCTTGCACACCCACCCCCCAGCAGTGCGGGGCACCTGCCAGCGGGCCCAAACTCATGTCCCACTCATGTCCCCTTGCACCCCCACCCCCCAGCAGTGTGGGACACCTGCCAGCAGGCCCCCACTCATGTACTCTTGCACACCCACCCCCAGCAGTGTGGGGCACCTGCCAGCAGGCCCACACTTATGTCCCACTCATGTCCCCTTGCACCCTCACCCCCCAGTAGTGCGGGGCACCTGCCAGCAGGCCCCCACTCATGTCCCCCAGCCAACACATCATCACAATCTAGATCCCTTGCCCTTATGGCCAGCCTCCACATGCCAAAGACCCACCCAAGTATTGCATCCACCCACATAGAAATGCCAATTACATGATACAAACCTATGGCAAGTATGTAAATGAACACATGTCCGTCACACACACACAATGGGTGCAAGTGAATGTCAAAACCCATATCATGACATGCATGAAACCAATGAGATGATACCACAAATGGAAGTATACAAAAATATATATTAAAGATAACATGAACGTAAATCAAATTACACACACAACAATGGGAATAACAAAAGAAATGGTCCATGTCCGATAAATTATGAAAATCCAGAAAACATAAGCAAAAGAAATCCAAAAAGAAATGTTGTCCAAAGTCACAGTTCAAAAAATCAAATCCAAGGGAAAATAAAAATAAAAACCATTGCTCCATGGTGAACACAAAAAAAATATTTAAAAAGATGAATTCAATGTAGAACTATGTACAATTGAAGAATCCAGGGTCCATGAGCCCAACTTAAGAAATGAAACCTACCAAAAACTACTACCTAATAAAAAAACTATATACAAAAATGTGGTCCATTGTCCAAGCGGTCCAAAATAAAGAAAAAATGAAAGGAAACCTAATACTGACTAACTAACTATTTACAAGGGCAGCGGGCAAGTCCAACGGCTCACATATTGATATCCCGGTACAGGGCATCATCGAACTCCTGCTCGATGTCCCGGAGGCGGTCCTCTTCCATGGCCCCGAGGGTTTGCAGGGACAATGACATCTGGAACTCCAGGTCCCTGCGAATGGCCTCGAGGCACTCGGCCCGCCTCAGGGCCCTACGCATGGAGTTCTCCGCCCTGACCATCGTGAGCCGTGCCTCTTCCGCCCGCTGCCGCTCCGCATCTATGGCATGGCCCAACTGCTGCCACACGGAAGACACTTCCCGTCAGGGTCCTCCTGCCCTCCGGCCGATGCCTGCCCCTCCGATGATGAAGGCCCCGAGCCATCATGGCTCCCACTTTGTTGCTGCTGCTGCTGTGCTGCTGCCTGTGCCCTGGCTCCTGCTGCCTGCACATCCTCCTCCAGCTGGGGTGAAGTTGTTGAGGTGGCCACCCCTGCTGGACTTCCCACTCCCGACTGTGGCAGGGATGTGTCCTCCACCAGCCTAGCTGCAGGGTCAGAGGCAGTTCCACACGGTACCCAGGTGACAAATGGGTTGGAAGATGGCACGGAGGACGACTGGCGCATAGGGGGTTCAGTTGAGGAGGGGGTCGGAACAAGGTCCAGAAAACAGAGGAATCCGGCCCTGGTGAGCTGTCCCAGTGGGTCAACGCCGTCAATGAGCCATGCAAGAAGACGCAGTCACAGGATCGGGGACAGGATTACACACAGGCACCTCCGCGGCGGCCTGTGCTGCCTCCTGTCCCTGCCCCTGCACTGCACCACTAGCACCAGTGGAATCCCCACCTCCAGAACCCGTCTCTGTCCCTTGCACGGCCTCCTCCTCTACCAAACCCCCCACCAACCTGGATGACTCTGTGCCATCTTCCTCTGTCGGGCCCTGTGGGGTCTCAGCTGCCTCTTCGGCTGCCGAGGAGTCCAACTCCAACCTCTGCCTCTTGGACCTCCCCTCGGCAGCTGCGACCTGGGACGCGGCACCGGACTCCTCACTCCCCGACGAGATGACAACCTGGGAGGGGAGCCGGGCCTTGCGTCTCTGGCTGGTGGTGCGATCCCTGCCGCTGTGCTCCACAGCACCTTCTCCGCCCTCTTCATCAGTTGATGCTGCGGACAGGGAGAGATAGGAGACAGGCATCAGGGCACTGTACAATGGACTCATACACACATGACAGTTGTACATGAGTGGCATTGTCAAACTTCAGACATGGCATCACAATCCCTAACACACATGTCATTGCAACTCACACACATGAGCTATTCCACAGCCATATTGCAACAGCCAGCACCATCCATACACATACAACAGCATGAGCAGCCAAAGGTGAGCCAGACATCACATGAAACACAGGGAGTGGCCTAGACATGCACACACGCCACCAGACTTACATGCATGTGTACACCTCCGCCAACTGTTGCAGTGATGAGATTGGCATCCATGTCACATCTGGCAATTAGTCTGCTACATAGCAGTCTCACATGCATCCATGTTGCATCACTATTGCACCAATGTCAAATACACACACATGCACATGGTCACAGTGCAGATACATGCAGCTGGAACCAACTCCATGTGTGACACCACAACCATGCTAACTTACATACACAGTAATCCAAACATGTGTGCTCACACATCTGCATTTGGCCTGCATGCTTACCCACACATACACCATCCATGTGTCTCACACATGAAAGGATTTGCATGTGTCAGCCTCACAGCCCTGTATATACACATCCATACATGGCCCTACAAAACCACATGTACAACCTGCACACTACTGGCACACCACCACACGCACAGCTTCCAATCAGTATGCATGTACACTTACCGCTCGACTCCAGATGGGTCTGCCTCTCAAGGACCTGGACGTGGAGCACTGGGCATATGCGTTCCAGGACCCTCATCTGATGTTCCGACTGCTGGCCCCGGTGCCCCTTAGCATCCGCTGCCTTCAAGAGGCTCCGGGCCGTGTTGAGGGTCCTGGACCTGAAGTCCTCCCAGCGCTTCTTGACATGTTGGAAGTCGCGGACTGCCACCCCCTCCGAGTTGATGGCAGTCACGATGTCCGTCCAGATCCAAGTCCATCCTTCCTTGTCGGCGGCCGAAGAGGGCATCATACTGCCCCAGGACTTGCTCTACCAGGACACCAACTTCGGTGGCAGTGAAGCTGGTGGCCCTCTGCCTCTCTGGCTGGGGGTTGCCAGTGGTGCCAGATGGTGTAGTGCCTGACATGGCAACCCCAGAGGCAGGTGTGGGTGGGCAACTGGGTCCTGGGGCTGGGCTGTGGAGCGATGGAATAGCAGTCGGGAGTCTTTGGTTCCAGCAGGAGTGGTCACAGCAACAGCACCCCTGGCTGACGTGCAGGCAGCAAATGGCAGGGCACGTGGGCAGCAGGCAATCAGGCAGCAGCAGATGGCAGGTGGGAGCATGCTCGGGGCTCTGGGGGGCAGTAATTCGGCCTTCTGGGCAGGAGCGTGGTCTTCCGTGTGTGAACGCGTGGCCAGCTTGATACGGAGTGATTTGGCATTGTGAAAATCTTGCACGTCAGCGTGTAATTCAAGGAAAGGCCGTTAGTGCGTAAGCGCATCAGCGCACGTACACGATTTCATTGGACCAAAGGCCCTTAGCGCGTAAGCGTGTCTGTGACGTGACACGCACGGGTGTTTCCCTCATAGCACGTGATGACAGAGCACATGTGGAAAAGCTGCACGTCAGTGTCAGCGCGTGTAATTGGAGGAAAGGACGCGACACGCGTAAGTGACGTGTACGTGTGGGCTGGTTTAAAAGGTACGTGTAGAAAGCCATTTTGTTGTACGTGCTTTTCGTGGAGAGCGAGTGGGTGAATTCTGTACTTCTTGTTGGTTCACACGCGTTTACTTCACAGCGTTTCAAGTTCGTACTCCCTGTTACCTCTGACAGCTTTCATTTTTCTACTTTTTTTGGGCCTGTTTCCTCAAACAGTGTTCACTTCTCCTTTTGTCCTCTCTCCTCAGACAGCGTACAATTCTTCTTTTGGCGGGGGTTTTACCAATGCGCACACGGGCGTATTTTTCACATTCTTATTCCAGGCAGCCGGTGAGTTCTGCACGTACTTAGCAACTGTGCTTGCCCTGTGTGTCGCACTCCTCTTGAGAGGTCATTGTAGGCTGCGTGTATTATGCGTACGCTTATTTTTGTGTTTCTGGGTGCCACAGCGTAGTGCGGGTTCATTTTTCCACGCACGTGGTCTATGAGGGGTTGCGTGCACGTTTATTTTTGTTTTTGGGCTGCCTGTGCGTTGCGTGACCCGTCATCTTCCCCCAGGGTTCACAGATAGCCTTGTTAGAGCACTAGGGTACGAATTCCATCTAGTACCCTACCTCTTTGACCCCCAATTGCCCAGGACAATAGTTTACTGCTCCTCCCATACGCACAACAACATCAGGGCCATGGTTGGGAGGCGACCAAGCGGTAAGGGAGGCAAAGGTGGCCGACCTTCAAAAGGTGGACATGGTGGGTGCGGTAGGGGATGTAGCCAGGATTTGCAGGGTGCCCCTAGACCCCCATGTGTGGAGGACCAATCAGGGACACCCATGCCCCCCCCATGGTTGAGGGAAACGTGGCTGAGACCATCCCAGCTCAGCCCCTGTTGGACCAGCCCATTGTGGCACCTGACCTGGCACAGGATGACTCCCTGGCTGTCTTCCAGGTCAGCAAGTCTAGGCCACATGTGGCGGTGCAAGTTGTCACCAAGGCACGTGGATCTGGGTAAGCTATGTCATCTGCTGCCCCAAGTTTGCACGGTGGTGAGGCTGCAGGGGCAGCTGCAGCTCCATCTGCCCCAGTTCTGACTCTCCCAGCCAGGACAGTGTCGGTCCTGGTCCATCATACTGATGTTCCCCCTGCCAACATCACACTTCAGACAATGCCTGCACCAAGTCCTATGGTCAATGTGCATTTGCACACTCCAACAACCCAGTCCACCGGTGATTCTGACCCTACTGAACAGAGCGGCGTTAGCCACTCTGGCTCCACTCCACCTTCTAAAAAGAGGAAGAAGGGTGATCTGGCATGACAGGCTGAGACCCCAGGCACGGCTACACACCCCGGCACGTCAAGGAAGCCTTGCTTTTATGACCCGGAGCTTAATGCACTTGTGAGCTATGTGTCGCAACATAGCCACAAAATGGTGGTGACTGCAGGGTCCAAGACCACACCTGTCAACGTAAGGCACACTGGCAGACCATTGCCAACTACATAAGTGCCCTTGGATTTGTGAGGTGCTCAGCTGATGATTGCTACAAGCGGTGGAACGACCTGAAACGCAGAGCAAAGGACAAGCTGGCCTCAAATCATGCCGCTACTCTGGTGACTGGCGGTGGACAAGAGGACAACAAACTCACTGACCATGAGTCTGTTGCTGGGACCATCGTCACAGAGGAACAGATCCAAGGTGTGGGAGAACTACCTGATTACGAAGCATTGTCCGGTGAGTGCCCATGCGTGTGTGTAGTGCATGCGTATGTATTTTGGATGATGGGTTCTGATTGAGTGCCAGGTGAGGGTGTGTACTCCACAGTGTTATGGGTCACCCATTAACTTCCTCACATGGGATCACGTGCCTTGTATTTGGCTATGACTGCATCCCTTCTGCCCACAGTATCCTATTAGGTCCACAATTGTGCAGTTGACCTTGTACTGCCATCTTGCAACTACATTGGTCAGAATTTGTAAGTGTGCCTTCAGGATAATATTTTCCATTCTCCCCTTTTTTGCTAGACATGTATCAACCATATTGTGACATATGTGATATGCTTCGGTCATTGTTTAATGGCCACACTGGGGCAATGCTTTACCTGGTTATGTACACAATGAGACCATTCAGGCTGATGGAGTTTTGGCCAGCACAAATGTTTAGATGAGTGCCTGTTCGCATGTGGGAAATGACAGATGTTTCCTGAGATGTCAATGTGACGAAAAATAGATCAGCCAACTATTACTGTATTCTTGTACCTTGCATGTGTTGCAGTGAGTGGCACATGTGTACTTAGTCCCAGTATGCGGCATTTTTCATGTCATCATGTCCATCTCACATGGATGGGTGACAGCACTCAATCACTGACATATGGTTGTACTTGTCAAATGTACCATGGCTATGCTAAATGCCATCTGTGTGCTGCCATGTGTCATGTATGTGTATTGGGCATGCCTCTCACAGGCCAATGTGTGATGGCAGTGCTACCCAGCATGCAGCAAATATGTTGCTCTCCCATATTGGTGTCATCAGTGTCTGCCTTTTGCCTCCCCTTACTACTCAGTGACAGTGCAGGCATGGGAGGGTTATAGTCATGTGGGACATGTGTGAATCATGTACTGGTTCTGTAGCTTGACAGGCCTATTTGTGTGCTATGGCGCTAATGCCTGTTTCCATTTTTTCTCTTTCATGTTTTGCAGGGGATGACACACTTGATGCTGTTGAGGTTGAGGAGATGGTGCAGACACAGGAGGAATCCCAGGCACTACCGGGCACCAGCGGGGAACGTGGTGTGGTGGTGGGTGAGAACCCAATCCTCCTGCAGACCATACTTTCCAGGGGTGTCTCTGGGTGCACCTCCTCAGACCTCTATTCAGGTGCTGATTCGGATGATGAGACCTATGTGCCATCACAGGTAAGTGTTTCTGGCAGGGATTCTGTTCTGTCCAACCCACCTGCACCAGGGGTAGATCCCTCTATGGGGATGTCAGTGTTGGTAGAGGCGCCTTTGGTGGTTAAGGAAGCAGGGTCACACTCCAAAGCATCTGATCCTGTTCCTGGGACAGCAGATCAGAGGGGGAATGCAGTCCTGCAGCCTCAGGCGGTGCCAGCACAGCAAGGTGCACACGCCTTGCCCCAAACAGGTATGGTGCCCGTCGACGCGGTGGCCGTATGCCACCAGGCAATAGCGTGTGGGAGAACTCCATGTACGCTATGGCAACCCAACAGTCAGCATCAGTTGAAATGATGGCTCAGGCAATGGAGAGGGTGGCCACTTCCATTATCCACCCTGAAAGGCAGATGGAGCAACTACAGCAGGCAACAGACTCCATTTGCCAATCACACAGGGAAGACATGTTGGCGTCCAACAGTGACCAATGGGCGGCACTGGAGACTCTTTGCCAATCCATCTCAATAGAGTCCCAGGCCCACAGGGAAGCCCTGAGTGAAGAACTCCATAACCTTAGGCAGACTCTTCTTGAGCTTGAGACTTCCGCTAATTTTAGGGCAGAACAGCGGCTGGAGCACCTCACAAGTACGCTCTCAGCTGAGATGCGGGCAACTCGGGAGGAGATCCGGGCATCACATCAGGTGTTGCATGGGGATCTCTGCACTATAATCCTCCAGACCGAGACCTTACACACCCGCATGCTTGCTGCCATGGAGGACCATAACAGGGCTTTGTGTGGGCCGCCTCCCATAGCACCACCACCTCCTGATGCAGCAGCAGAGGGTCATGAGAGCGACGGCAGCAGTTCTCCCACATTGGCATAGCCGTGCAGGCCATGAGTCCATGGAGGTGTTTTTTTTTCCCAACATCCACACAGGTGGCTGTTGGTGCGCACCCTGTCCTCTGACCTCCTGGGTGGCCTCCCCCCCCTCCGGCCCCCACATGGCCATTTTTGATTTTTGATTTTTGATTTTTGATTTTTGAATTTTGATTTTTTTAAAAAAAATATTTAACAGTGTGTTGCCTTGTGTGGCTCCTGTGGGCATCCACTGTATTCCACTGGGCACATGCAGGCTTGTCCTGAGTTTGGGTTAGATGCTTGGGTTCATGAGACACACACCCCACCTGCTTCCCGTTTCCATGGGCTTGCAAAGGGTGTGACCAAGTGACAGTGATGTACACAGTGACGTTGGGCTCCCATGAGCTGTCTGGGCAGTCTGTAGTCAATACTGTGTAGATATTCCTTGTGTATATTGTTATTGTATTGTACACTGCATGGTATATTAATGTATGATTTTGCTTCCATGTATCCCTCTGAATTTACAGTTTCATTCATCATGTCTTCACAAGGCCGTCTACTTTGGAGATGGAGTTCATGTTTTATGCAGTACACAGACCAGTTTTGAAGGCTGCAAGACTACAGTTTGAAGGAGGCGATGTGGTGGCATATTCAGGTTGTATGACTATGACTACTTTAACTTAGTACTGTCATGTTTTAGAAATGTTTGAACTTGTCTAGATGCATTGTTTAGTTGGTAAGTATTTGGTCATGTGTGTTGTTAGTTCAACATTACTAGGAGCATATTGTGTGTGGCCAGTTTCCATTAGGGACACTGTACTTTGTGACACTTGTGTCAGGTTTTTGGGATTGCTTTGTTTGCTCTCACATAGCATGACATGCCATGGTGTGTTGGGTGGTGGTGCTGTGGAGGGGTTGGGTGACATGGCACTGTTCTCATGTTGCATTTTGCAAGGGTGTCATGCATTTAGCAGCATATGTGTCTTTTGATGACACAGCATTGGTGGTGTTTCTGTAGGTAGGGATGCACACATTGTGACACTTCCAGGTGACCAATCTCAGGATGGTATGGTTGTGACAGTTGACTGTCCCTCATGTCATCATCATTGATTGTCAGCTGGTATGTGGCAGGGCTGTGTGCACTCCACAGGGGTGTGATTCTAAGTGAAGTAATTAGCCACCAGCTGTGTTCGGGCTGCCTCACCCCGTGCCCTTTCCCCTCCCATGCGCAGCGGGCGTGCATGTGGTTTGGGATGTGGGGGCACCACCATGTCCACCGGCAGGCCCCGGCGTGTTGCAACGTTGTGCAGGACACATGCTGCCACTATGATCCTGCACACTACTGGGGGAGCGTATAACAGCTGCCCACCAGAACGGTCCAGGGAGCGAAAGCGTGACTTGAGCACTCCGAATGTGCGCTCCACTATGCGCTCCACTATGCCCCGGGTTGCAATATGGGCTGTGTTGTATCTTACCTCGGGTGGCGTGGTGGGGTTCCGAATTGGCGTCATCATGTGGGTGCTCAGAGGGTAGGCACTGTCCCCTGGGGAGGTGGTGATGGGTATCATTATTGGGGTTGTGACATTACTCAGTATCTGGCATGCATGCATGTGCTGTGCCATTTATACTCACCATGCAGCCATGTATCGCCATGCCGCCCAGCTTCTAGGTCCAGGTTTAGCGTTGACATTCTGTAAATGAAACTGTCGTGGGTGGACCCTGGATAGTTGGCATATACTGAGGTGATGATTCCCTTGGCATCACATACTACCTGCACGTTGATGGAATGCCAGTGCTTGCGGTTTCTATAGATGTGCTCTGATGCCCTGGGGGGATGTAGGGCCACATGGGTGCAATCAATGGCATCTAGGACTTTGGGGAATTGCGCTACCCCGTAGAAATCCTGGGCGACAGCCTGCCTTTCGGCAGCTATTCCGGGCAGGTATATGTGCCTGCGCACTGATGGGCGTGCAGTCATGATGGCCAAGACCTGGTGTAGGCAGCGTGACTGTGTGGCCTGTGACACCCCCCCCACTATGGCACTTGTCCGCTGAAATGATCCTGTGGCCAAAAAGTGCAGTACATTGAGGACCTTCTCCAGGGGGCTGAGCGCTTGGGAGCAGAGGGTGGGTGATGTGAGGTCATCCTCCCACTCACTGACCAGGTGGAGTATTATGTGAGGTGGAAACCTGTACCTCCCATACACCTGGTCATCAGGCATGCCAAAAAGGCTGGTTTTGGGTGTGAAAATTCTGGGCCAGACTATCCTCCTCCTCTTCCTGCGGTATCCCACGACCACTGCTGCTAGGAACGATATGTTCATCCTGGCGTCTGAGTTTGCTTGTTGTTTGCGTGCACTTTTATGCTGCGCGGGTCCATGTACGCCTGCTTCCTGCTGGCGTACGTGTTTCCGGATTAGCGCGTCTTTTTTGACACGTGCGTGTGGGTGTTCCGCGCATTTGCCTCCTGTACTTCCCCGCCCACCCCAGATTTACATGTACCCTGCTCGCACAGGCCCAATCACGTGTAAAACTTCACGCAAGCCCAACTTCCCGCGAGCCCAACTTCCCGCGAGCCCCTGAAGTACACGTACCCTGCTCAGCCAGGCACAATCGCGTGTGAAACTTCCCGCGCACCCACGAAATACATGCTATTCTTGACACAGCGGGTGTCCGTGTTTGTCGCATACCCCTTTGCACGTCATTTGTCCTAGAGGGCCACAGTATGGGAAATTAATCAGAGCTGCTTTTTGATAGGGAATTTTTTTTTAATGCGCAGGGACGCTACCGCCTGCCTTCGTGTGGTGGACATGTGTTGATGTACATAGTTGACTTTTGGTTTGTGTCATGGAATTGCCATTTCACTGCTGGGGTGTGGGGGTGCAAGGGGACATGAGGGGGACATGAGTGGGGGCCTGCTGCCAGGTGCCCCTGACTGCTGGGGGTGGGGGTGAAGGGGGACATGAGTGGGACATGAGTGGGGGCCTGCAGCCAGGGGCCCTGCACTGCTGGGGGGTGGGGGTGCAGGGGGACATGAGTGGGACATGAGTGGGAGCCTGCTGCCTGGGGCCCTGCACTGCTGGGGGGTGGGGGTGCAGGGGGACATGAGTGGGACATGAGTGGGGGCCTTCTGGCAGGTGCCCCTGACTGCTGGGGGGTGGGGGTGCAGGGGGACATGAGTGGGACATGAGTGGGGGCCTGCTGGCAGGGGCCCCTGACTGCTGGGGGGTGGGGGTGCAAGGGGACATGAGTGGGAGCCTGCTGCCAGGGGCCCCTGACTGCTGGGGGGGTGGGTGTTCAAGGGAACATGAGTGGGGGCCTGCTGGCAGGTGCTCCTGACAGCTGGGGGGTGGGGGTGCAGGGGGACATGAGTGGGACATGAGTGGGGGACTGCTGGCAGGTGCCTCTGACTGCTGGGGGTGGGGGTGCAAGGGGACATGAGTGGGGGTGGGGGTGCAAGAGGACATGAGTGGGGGCCAGCTGGCAGGTGACACTGACTGCTGGGGGGTGGGGGTGTTGGGGGACTGCTGGGGGGTGGGTGTGCAAGGGGACATGAGTGGGGGCCTGCTGGCAGGTGCCCCTGACTGCAGGGGGGTGGGGGCGCAAGGGGACATGAGTGGGGGCCTGCCGGCAGGTGCCCCTGACTGCTGGGGGGTGAGGGTGCAGGGGGACATGAGTGGGGGCCTGCTGGCAGGTGCCGTGGACTGCTGGGGGGTGGGGGCTCAGGGGGGCCTGCTGGCAGGTGCCCTGCACTGCTGGGGGGTGGGGGTGCAAGGGGACATGAGTGGGGGCCTGCTGCCAGGGGCCCCTGACTGCTGGGGGGTGGGTATGCAAGGGGACATGAGTGGGGGCCTGCTGGCAGATGCCCCTGACTGCTGGGGGGTGGTGGTGCAGGGGGACATGAGTGGGACATGAGTGGGGGCCTGCTGGCAGGTGCCCCTGACTGCTGGGGGGTGGGGGCGCAGGGGGACATGAGTGGGGGCCTTCTGGCAGGTGCCCCTGACTGCTGGGGGGTGGTGGTGCAAGGGGACATGAGTGCAGGCCTGTAGGCAGGTGCCCTTGACTGCTGGGGGGTGGGGGTGTTGGGGGACATGAGTGGGGGCCTGCTGGCAGGTGCCCTGCACTGCTGGGGGGTGGGGGTGCAGGGGGACATGAGTGGGACATGAGTGGGGGCCTGCTGGCAGGTGCCCCTGACTGCTGGGTGGTGGGGGTGCAGGGGGACATGAGTGGGGGCCTGCTGGCAGGTGCCCCTGACTGCTGGGGGGTAGGGGTGCAGGGGGACATGAGTGGGACATGAGTGGGGGCCTGCTGGCAGGGGCTCCTGACTGCTGGGGGTTGGGGGTGTTAGGCGGAAACCTGTGCAGTTCCCTCTGGGACCACTGCAAAATATTTAGGACTACAGGCGTTGGCGGTGAACCCACTTGGTAGCAGTCTGTACCACACAGATTCACTTGGTAGCTGTGGCTGAGCAGTCAGACTTCTCTCAAGAAAAGTTGAGTAGTATGTGGAGTATACAAAATAGGGCAATTCTTCACAGCAAGACAAGCAAACACGCAACGAGGCTTAGTGTAAAGATATTAAGGTATTTATTTATAACAAAATGTCTATGAAAAACACCAAAGCAAATCACGGCAAACAAATCAAACACAATTACTCTACGAAGTAGAAAACGATCAATCCCCCAAGCAAAATATCGACAACTCTAGGTTCTACCGGTACCACTTATTTTCAGACAGAGGTGTATACCTCAACCTAGATGACACTCGAATATTAGTTAGGACGGGAGAGAAAAAGATAGGCAGGTTACGAAATCAACACAGTTCGATCCTAGCGGATAAAATGCAAGGCAGGAAGGCAAGAATCACAATAGATTGTAAAGTTCAGAGGCCAGGCCCACTCGGATAGAGGCAAGGCGCGATGTCCCAAAAAGTCTCTAGTGGAGATGCTTTCAAGTCTTTATAGCAAATTGTTATCGGCAGGTTGAACCAGTTCAGAACAAAGAATGAGCAAAGCTTGGAGGCGACCCAGCGGAACGGAGAGGATTAAGACACCTCACTCGAACCGAACGAAAGGGAAGCCAGGCGGACACGGTACCTTGTTGTGGAGGGCAGCTCCGGCGGGGGCAGTTGTTCCTGGTGGTGGATGCACGTTGGGTCTTTGCCAAGAGTAGAGATGATCTCGTCGTCGAAGGAAAGTGAAGTCCGGTGCACCACCAGGGAAGAGACCAGCCGCGGAGTGCTCCGTCACAAGGCACCACCTTTTGGTCGCGGTACAGGGGTAGTGGCTATCCGGTTGCCGAGGTGCTCTGCACGGGCAATTCGACCACTGCGTCCTGAGGCGAATAAAAAGCAAAGGGGACTGGTTGTTCCCACCAGTCAGGGGAAGAGACTCTCCGGCAGGGAGATCTCCTCTGTCGTCGGGAAGTGGTGAGTCGGCTCAGCAGGGCTCCACCGGAGGTGTCGTCGTTGCAGGTCGGCTCAGCGTTACCCTCGTCGGATTCTTAGGTCCTGTGGTGACTTCTCAAGATCCAGTCCCAAAAGCCCTGCTTTTATGCAGACGACCCCCATTCATTCAGCCTAGCTGTCAATCAACACATGCTAAGTGGTGAGCGGGAACGCTCACCACTTGGGCCAATCACTCCAGAGTGCGACCTGAGTTGGCAAGGCAACTTGGTCCAGGGTGCCTAAACCCCCTCCCACACCCCTGAGGTAACCCAGACAGAATGGCACCACTTTGGAGGGTCTCTGTGCAGAGGCCCGCCAAAAGTGGAACAAAGGGCTCAACCTTTGGTTTAGGAGTCACAGAGACGAACACAGACGCCATTTTAAAACCGAGTTCTGGCAGAAAATACCACTCGATAAACTTATTTAAGATAAGTAGATCAGTGGTACGTCAGAGATAAATGAGAAAATGTATCAATCTCCAACAATGGGACGAATCCCATAGGGTTATGTTCGGGGTCGAACATAACAAGTAGTTTCCACTGCCACCAGCCAAAACTCGACAAGGGGGGACGGGACAGTGCCCCCTCGGGTAACAGATCCAGGAGTAATCGAATTACCCCTACTAGTACGTCCACAATAAGATGGTTGGTACTAGTTCTGTTAGTTTATTTAGGTCTAGTAAAGCCAATGGTGACTTTACATGCCCGGGGAGACAGTAGTCAGTCCCCGGGTATGTAGTCTATGGTGGGGGACCCGCAAGGGCGCCCCCGTGTTACGACACGTAGGGTGCGGTGTAACACACATAGAAAAACATATGAGACCCTACGGAGTAAAAGACCCCATAGCCCATCGAACACTTTGACATTTCAAAGGAATTACACACATACATGTCCAAGAGTGGGAGAAAAGAGTCTCACTCTTGGCAGGATGGAAAAAAACAAACTCCAGAAATCCAGCAAAGCTGCTGGGGGACTCACTAGGTTAGGAAATTCAGCCTAAACAGAGAATTCTCCCTAACACTCGCCCCCCCCCCAGACTAAGGGACAGGAGGATTTAATCCACTCCTGGATGAATCTCATACCTCTAGTCGATGACATACATCCTAGAGAGACCATCAGCATTTTGGTGGTGACACCCTGACCTGTGCTCAATGGTGAAATCAAACCCTTGCAGGCAGATCTCAATAGTTTTGGGTTTTCCCCTTTCATTTGCATTAACCATCTCAAGGGTTGGTGGTCAGTCTGAATAACAAAAGTAGAACTATACAAGTATGGCCTAAACTTCTTCAGAGCCCACACGATAACAAAGCACTCTCTTTCGATTGTTGCCCACCTTGTTTCAGGATCCTTCAGCTTGCGGCTGATGAAGCAAACGGGGTGCTCCCTACCTTTCCCATCCAGTTGACTGAGTAGGGCACCTATCCCTACATTGGAAGCGTCTGTCTGCACAATGAAGTGTTGGCGGTAATCAGGAGCTCTGAGTACTGGGGCTTGGCAAAGAGCCTGTTTCAGGTTTTCAAAAGCCTGATTGCACTCTTCGTTCCATTTAACCTTTTTAGGAAATGTGGGCGAGGAGATGACATTCAGTGGAGAAGCTATGGTCCCATAGTTCTCTATGAAATTCCTGTAATATCCAGTCAGACCTAGGAAGGCTCTCACCTGGGTTTGAGTAGTCGGTGTTGTCCAATTTTGCACAGCTTCAATCTTACTGAGCAAAGGCCTTATTTCTCCACCGCCTACCTCATGCCCAAGATAGACTACCTTACTTTGTCCAATTTGGCATTTACTTGCCTTTATGGTCAGATTGGCTCGTCCAAGAGCCTGCAAAACATCTCTCAGGTGGATTACATGTTCTTCCCAGGAATTGCTGAACACTGTGATGTCATCCAAGTATGCCATGCAGAAGTCCTCCATCCCATTCAGAACCTGGTTTACCATCCGTTGAAACGTAGCAGGTGCATTCTTTAGTCCGAAAGGCATTACCTTAAACTGGTATAAGCCAACGGGGGTAGAAAATGCAGTTTTCTCCTTGGCATGGTCTGTCAGGGCTATTTGCCAATAGCCTGACGTCAAGTCAAATGTGCTGAGGAACTTGGCGGCGCCAAGTTTATCCACCAACTCATCTGTTCTTGGCAAAGGGTGGGAATCAGTCGTGGTGACTGCATTAAGAGCTTGATAATCCACGCAGAATCTAAGTTCTTTAGATCCGGCCTTTGGTACTAACACAACTGGGCTAGACCATGGACTAGTAGAGGGCTCTATTATCCCGAGATCAAGCATCTTGCTGACCTCACCTTTGATGTGGGTTCGTACGTTTTCTGACATGCGGTATCCTCTGCTTTTGACCGGCAGACAGTCACCAGTGAGTATGTCGTGCTGGCCCCAAGGGGTCAAGCCTGGTGAAAGCGAGAACAGAGAGGCAAACTGATTCAACATAGATTTGCACTCTTCTTGTTGCTCGGGTGTCAGATTGGAGGAGAGATTTACTCCTTCAATTTTTTCGTCTAAAGGTAAGCCTCTGAGGAGATCCGGAAGAGCTTCACTCTCTTATTCTTCCTCGGATGATGCTAGAAGCAACGCTCCTACATCAGGTCGTGAGACATACGCTTTAAGTCGGTTGGTGTGGAAGACTGTCGGAGCCTCCTTGGGAATGCCCAAGTCCACCAGATAGTTAACCTCTCCGAGTTTACCCACTACTCGGTAGGGTCCCATCCATTTATCTTGCAAGGCCCTCTGCCTTGTTGGGATCATAACGAGAACGAGCTGGTCTTGAGCGAACTCAACCATGTTAGCCTTTTGATCGTGCCAGTGCTTGCCCAATGCTTGTCCAGCTTTCAAGTTATCGCTTGCTTCCGTCATCATGTGCGACATTCTCCTCCAGAGACCTATCACGTAGTCAGTCACTCTGACTGGCTTGGGGGAAGGAGCACTCTCCAACCCCTCCTTAATCAGGGCCAATGGACCTCTGACGGGATGACCATAGAGTAGTTCGAAGGGAGAGTAACCTACTCCCTCCTGAGGGACTTCTCTATAAGCAAAGAGAAGGCATGGCAATAGAAGGTCCCACTTACGCTTAAGGGGTTCCTCTAGAGCACCTATCATGCTCTTCATGGTTCGGTTGAACCGTTCTACCAACCCATTGGTTTGTGGGTGGTAAGTCGTTGAGAACTTGTAAGTTACTCCGCAGGTTTTCCACATGGCTTTCATGTAGTGGGACATAAAGTTTGACCCCCTGTCAGAGATTACTTTCTTAGGAAACCCGACCCTGGTAAAAATACCAAGGAGGGCCTTAGCCACAGCTGGAGCTGTAACAGTCCTCATAGGAATTGCCTCAGGATACCTAATAGCATGGTCTACTACAACAAGTATAAACCTGTTGCCTGAGGAGGTTGGAGGATCAAGGGGACCAACGATGTCAATCCCTACTCTCTCAAATGGGACTCCCACAACCGGGAGAGGCACTAACGGTGCCACGTTCTTGGATCCAACCTTACCAGAGATCTGGCAGGTGTGGTAGCTCCTGCAGTGTTTTTCTACTTCGGCCCCTATCTTTGGCCAATAGAAGTAGAGCGAGAGCCTTTCCTTAGTCTTCTTCAAACTCAAGTGACCAGCCAAAGGAATCTCGTGGGATAACTGCAAGAACTGTGGTCTGTTCTCTTGGGGTACAACAAGGTGTTTGTAGTCTCCAGGTGCAGACTCGGTCGGTTCACTGTAGAAGAGGCCATCTTCCCAGTGCAACCTGTATTTCCCAGGCTCTTGCCCTTCAGCCTGAGCTTCTGCCTGATGGCGAAGACCTTCCAGAGTTGGACATTCTCTCTGTCCCTTACTGAAGTCTGCCCTGCTGGGTCCACCTTCTGCCAGTAAAGACTGCAGCTCAGGATGGTCAACAGGATCCAGATCTCCAATGAGTTCCTGGCCTTCCATTAGCTCTTCCTCAGAGTCTAATTCTACCACGCAGGGTTGTACCTCCCTCTCAGCCTCGGCTGGAGGTGGAGTTACGGGTGTGACGTTGGTCAACCGTGGGGAAGTCCGTGTCGGCTGCACTGGAATGCTGGCGGCTGGTTTCGGGCTAGAAATCTTAGGTTTCCCATTCGCTTCTGATTTCTTGGAGACAGCGGCTGACAATTCCAGTGGAGCAGGAGTGATTTCTTTCTTCATCATCTCCTGGAGAGTACTGCGGATGGTCCTCTCTCGTGCGGGTCTGGTTAGCTCCTGTAACCGTTTACTAGGAGGTCTGGGAGTATGCGATACAACTCCGAGAGTTTTCAAATCGTTACCCAACAGTACGCGTCCTGGTACCTCACTCTGTATGCTGACAGGTATCTACACAGTCATGTCGTTACACTGGATGAGAACTGGTAGTTGGGGAAGCATCTGCACAGGCCCTCCAGCTAACTTGGTGAGGCGTTTGGGAGCCTTAGCAACATCCTCAGCCTGAAAAAACAATTTATCCACCACAGTTATGCTGGCCCCAGTGTCCCTAATGGCAGGAGTCTCCTGACCATTCACCTGGACACTGTCCTTATAATACTCTTTAGTATTATCGGGGATAGAATTATAGACATCTAAATTCTGTTGTTCCCACAACCCCAGAGATACTAAAGAAACGCTGGCTGAGACTCCAATGGGTTCGTCAGCTAGCAGTAGAAAGTTTGCACTTGCCATTTGGACTTCCTCCTCTGGAGCAAAGGCTAAGGAGACAAGCTGGACCCCTGAAGGTTTACCCTTACATCTGGGATCTCCTTTCACGTGGTCAGTCGAGCCACAAACAAAACATTTACCGAATGCTTTCTGGAATGGTGGCTTGTTCTGACCTCCTTCCGGTTTGGCACCAGAAGACACACTATTCTGCTGTGGTTTTCCCTGTGGCTTACCCTTCTGGTTTTGTTTGGGGCCCTTGTTGGAATGTGAGTTATTCGAATTCTCTTTTGAGTCTTTTTTAGGCTGTTTTCCCTCATCCTTTTTCTGAGTTGCCCCAGAATCCTTAGGAGTAGCCCTGTTGGCAACCCACAAGTCAGCAGCCTTAGCTAGTGCCCTGGAGTCCAATTCCTTCAAATCAGCCAAGTGCTGTCTGAGCTCAGGAGAACAGGCATCATAAATAGACTCCAACATAAAAAGATTTCTCATACCCTCATAAGTGTTCACTTTGTAACCCTTAATCCATCCCTCTAAGTTTTTCAACCCTTCACTCACCCAGGTAGCCCAAGGGGTACCATCATGCTTTTTGAGGGTTCTAAACCTCTTAAGATACTGGGAAGGGGTTTTCCCGAATCTAGCTATCAAAGCTAGTTTCACACTTTCGTAATCCATCTTATCCGCCTCCCCCAACTCCATTACCACATCAGTCGCAACATGAGGGAGCCTAGAGAACAACCAGGGAAGCAACGCATTCCCGGTGATGTCCTGGAGCCCATGATTGTATTCAAACCGTTTCAACCAATCCAACACATCCAATCACGGTTCATACATACCCACTAATTCCTTCGGCATCCGGGGTCTTATGGGACTGGAGCTCCTAGAGGAACCAGAGGAGAGAGAAGCATTTTCAAGAGACAACTTTTTCATTTCTAACTCGTGATTAAGTTCTATTTCTCTGAGTCTTAACTCAGCTTGCTTCTGCTCAGCCTGGGCATTCATCCGTCTGAACTCGAGCTCTTGGTTTCGTTCAGATTGAGCCAAGAACCGTTTATATTCTAATTCGAGCTTCATTTTTTCAAGTTCAAAATAAGCAGAGTTACTTGTGGGACCTGGTATGGGCCCCGTAGGCACAGCTGGTAAGGCAGGTAGAGGAGCGGGAGAGACAGTTTCGTTAGCCTCTCCGTCCTCGTCAGCCTCTTCATCGCTATTATCAGAATTACGATTCAGATCAACACCATTACTGTCGTCTACATTCGCTGGGGAGATTGGTTCCTCTGAACCAGTACCCAGACTTTGGTTCGCCAGCAATCTCTCTATTAGTTCTAACTTTTTGCCTCTTACAGAAAGATTCTCTTGCCTACAGAGAGCTCGCAGACTCTCAGTATTTTCACCTGACAAAGACTCTTGACTGTAAGTTTCCATCGTAGACATGTTTTTTGAAAGTTGCTTTTTGTGCAAAGTTTTGTGGTTAATTATCCTACAGTGTCGAAAAGCACTCTAAACTGTATACTCGATAGAAATCCCACCGTTGCCACCAGTGTTAGGCGGAAACCTGTGCAGTTCCCTCTGGGACCACTGCAAAAGATTTAGGACTACAGGCGTTGGCGGTTAACCCACTTGGTAGCAGTCTGTACCACACAGATTCACTTGGTAGCTGTGGCTGAGCAGTCAGACTTCTCTCAAGAAAAGTTGAGCAGTATGTGGAGTATACAAAATAGGGCAATTCTTCACAGCAAGACAAGCAAACACGCAACAAGGCTTAGTGTAAAGATATTAAGGTATTTATTTATAACAAAATGTCTATGAAAAACACCAAAGCAAATCACAGCAAACAAATCAAACACAATTACTCTACGAAGTAGAAAACGATCAATCCCCCTAGCAAAATATCGACAACTCTAGGTTCTACCGGTACCAGTTATTTTCAGACAGAGGTGTATACCTCAACCTAGATGACACTCGAATATTAGTTAGGACGGGAGAGAAAAAGATAGGCAGGTTATGAAATCAACACAGTTCGATCCTAGCGGATAAAATGCAAGGCAGGAAGGCAAGAATCACAATAGATTGTAAAGTTCAGAGGCCAGGCCCACTCGGAGAGAGGCAAGGCGCGATGTCACAAAAAGTCTCTAGTGGAGATGCTTTCAAGTCTTTATAGCAAATTGTTATCGGCAGGTTGAACCAGTTCAGAACAAAGAATGAGCAAAACTTGGAGGCGACCCAGCGGAACGGAGAGGATTAAGACACCTCACTCGAACCGAACGAAAAGGAAGCCAGGCGGACATGGTACCTTGTTGTGGAGGGCAGCTCCGGCGGGGGCAGTTGTTCCTGGTGGTGGATGCACGTTGGGTCTTTGCCAAGAGTAGAGATGATCTCGTAGTCGAAGGAAAGTGAAGTCCGGTGCACCACCAGGGAAGAGACCAGCCGCGGAGTGCTCCGTCACAAGGCACCACCTTTTGGTCGCGGTACAGGAGTAGTGGCTATCCGGTTGCCGAGGTGCTCTGCATGGGAAATTCGACCACTGCGTCCTGAGGCGAATAAAAAGCAAAGGGGAGTGGTTGTTCCCACCAGTCAGGGGAAGATACTCTCCGGCAGGGAGATCTCCTCTGTCGTCGGGAAGTGGTGAGTCGGCTCAGCAGGGCCGGAGGTGTCATCGTTGCAGGTCGGCTCAGCGTTACCCTCGTCGGATTCTTAGGTCCTGTGGCGACTTCTCAAGATCCAGTCCCAAAAGCCCTGCTTTTATGCAGACGACCCCCATTCATTCAGCCTAGCTGTCAATCAACACATGCTAAGTGGTGAGCGGGAACGCTCACCACTTGGGCCAATCACTCCAGAGTGCGACCTGAGTTGGCAAGGCAACTCGGTCCAGGGTACCTAAACCCCCTCCCACACCCCAGAGGTAACCCAGACAGAATGGCACCACTTTGGAGGGTCTCTGTACAGAGGCCCGCCAAAAGTGGAACAAAGGGCTCAACCTTTGGTTTAGGAGTCACAGAGACGAACACAGACGCCATTTTAAAACCGAGTTCTGGCAGAAAATACCACTCGATAAACTTATTTAAGATAAGTAGATCGGTGGTACGTCAGAGATAAATGAGAAAAAGTATCAATCTCCAACAATGGGACGAATCCCATAGGGTTATGTTCGGGGTCGAACATAACAAGTAGTTTCCACTGCCATCAGCCAAAACTCGACGAGGGGGGACGGGACAGTGCCCCCTCGGGTAACAGATCCAGGAGTAATCAAATTACCCCTACTAGTACGTCCACAATAAGATGGTTGGTACTAGTTCTGTTAGTAAATTTAGCTCTAGTAAAGCCAATGGTGACTTTATATGCCCGGGGAGACAGTAGTCAGTCCCCGGGTAGGGAGTCTAAGGTGGGGGACCCGCTAGGGCGCCCCGTGTTACGACACGTAGGGTGCGGTGTAACACACATAGAAAAACATATGAGACCCTACGGAGTAAAAGACCCCATAGCCCATCGAACACATTGACATTTCAAAGGAATTACACACATACATGTCCAAGAGTGGGAGAAAAGAGTCTCACTCTTGGCAGGATGGAAAAAAACAAACTCCAGAAATCCAGCAAAGCTGCTGGGGGACTCTCTAGGTTAGGAAATTCAGCCTAAACAGAGAATTCTCCCTAACAGGGGGTGCAAGGGGACATGAGTGGGGGCTTGCTGGCAGGTGCCCTGCACTGCTGGGGGATGGGGGTGCAGGGAGACATGAGTGGGACATGAGTGGGGGCCTGTTGACTGGTGCCACTGACTGCTGGGGGTTGGTGGTACAAGGGGACATGAGTGGGGGCCTGCTGCCAGGGGCCCCTGACTGCTGGGGGGTGGGTGTGCAAGGGCACATGAGTGGAGACCTGCTGGCAGGTGCCCCTGCCTACTGGGGGGTGGGAGTGCAGGGGGACATGAGTGGGACATGAGTGGGGCCTGCTGGCAGGTGCCCCTGACTGCTTGGGCGTGGGGGTGCAAGGGGACATGAGCGGGGGCCTGCTGGCAGGTGCCCCTGACTGCTGGGGGGTGGGGGGCTGGGGGACATGAGTGGGGGCCTGCTGGCAGGTGCCCTGCACTGCTGGGGGTGAGGGTGCAGGGGGACATGAGTGGGACATGAGTGGGGGCCTGCTGGCAGGTACCCCTGACTGCTGGGGTGTGGGGGTGCAGGGGGACATGAGAGGGAAATGAGTGGGGGCATTCTGGCAGGGGCCCCTGACTGCTGGGGGGTGGGGTGCAAGGGGACATGAGTGGGGACCTGCTGCCAGGGGCCCCTGACTGCAGGGGGGTGGGTGTGCAAGGGGACATGAGTGAGGGCCTGCTGGCAGGTGCCCTTGACTGCTGGGGGTTGGGGTGCAGGGGGACATGAGTGGGACATGAGTGGGGGCCTGCTGGAAGGCACCCTGCACTGCTGGGGGTTGGGGGTGCTGGGGGACATGAGTGGGGGCCTGCTGGCAGGTGCCCTGCACTGCTGGGGGTGGGGGTGCAGCGGGGCATGAGTGGGACATGAGTGTGGGCCTGCTGGCAGGTGCCCCGCACTACTGGGGGGTGAGGGTGCAAGGGGACATGAGTGGGACATAAGTGTGGGCCTGCTGGCAGGTGCCCCACACTGCTGGGGGTGGGTGTGCAAGAGTACATGAGTGGGGGCCTGCTGGCAGGTGTCCCACACTGCTGGGGGGTGGGGGTGCAAGGGGACATGAGTGGGACATGAGTTTGGGCCCGCTGGCAGGTGCCCCGCACTGCTGGGGGGTGGGTGTGCAAGGGGACATGAGTGGGGGCCTGCTGGCAGGTGCCCCGCACTGCTGGGGGTGGGGGTGCAAGGGGACATGAGTGGGGGCCTGCTGGTAGGTGCCCCTGACTGCTGTGGGGTGGGGGGCAAGGGGCCATGAGTAGGGGCCTGCTGGCAGGTGCCCCTGACTGCTGGGGGTGGGGGTGCTTGGGGACATGAGTGGGGGCCTGCTGGCAGGTGCCCTGCACTGCTGGGGGGTGGGGGTGCAGGGGGACATGAGTGTGACATGAGTGGGGGCCTGCTGGAAGGCACCCTGCACTGCTGGGGGTTGGGGGTGCTGGGGGACATGAGTGGGGGCCTGCTGGCAGGTGCCCTGCACTGCTGGGGGTGGGGGTGCAGCGGGGCATGAGTGGGACATGAGTGTGGGCCTGCTGGCAGGTGCCCCTGACTGCTGGGGGGTGCGGGTGCAAGGGGACATGAGTGGGGGCCTGCTGCCAGGGGACCCTGACTGCTGGGGGGTGGGTGTGCAAGGGGATATTGAGTGGGGGTCTGCTGGCAGGTGCCCCTGACTAATGGGGGGTGGGGGTGCAGGGGGACATGAGTGGGACATGAGTGGGGGCCTGCTAGCAGGTGCCCCTGACTGATGATGGGGGTGGGGGTGCAGGGGGACATGAGTGGGACATGAGTGGGGGTCTGCTGGCAGGTGCTCCTGACTGCTGGTGGGTGGGGGTGCAAGGGGACATGAGTGGGGGCCTGCTGGCAGGTGCCCCTGACTGCTGGGGGTGGGGGTGCTGGGGGACATGAGTGGGTGCCTGCTGGCAGGTGCCCTGCACTGCTGGGGGGTGGTGGTGCAGGGGGACATGAGTGGGACATGAGTGGGGGCCTGCTGGCAGGTGCCCCAGACTGCTGGTGGGTGGGGGTGCAGGGGGACATGAGTGGGACATGGGTGTGGGCCTGCTGCCAGGTGCCCCTGACTGCTTGGGGGTGGGGGTGCAGAGGGACATGAGTGGGGGCCTGCTGGCAGGTACCCCTGACTGCTGGGGGTTGGGGGTGCAGGGGGACATGAGTTGTTGATCATATTGCAAGGTGACATTTGCCTTGGCTGGGGGGCATGCCCATGGTGGATGGGCTGCCTGCAGGACATGACCAGGGGTGCAGAGTAGTCCCCTGTGGTGTGGGCTGCCTGCAGGGGTCATGGAGGGGGTAGAGGGGACACCTGGGGGAGCCACACTGCCAATTCACATGTAGGACTCCCCGCGCACCCCCGAAATACACGTTCCCCGCTCTGACAGCAAAATTGCGTGTGAAACTTCCCGCGCACCCCTGAAATGCACGTACCCAGGCCAATCGCATGTGAAACTTCCCGCGCACCCCAGATTTACACGTACCCCGCTCGCCCAAGGCCAATCGCGTGTGAAACTTCACGCGAACCCCTGAAATACACATACCCCGCTCGCCCAAGGCCTATCGCGTGTGAAACTTCACGCAAACCCCTGAAATACATGTACCCTGCTCGCCCAAGGCCTATCGCGTGTGAAACTTCCCACGCACCCCCGAAATACACGCACACGCTATTTTACACACAGCGGGTGCCAGTGTTTGTCGCGTAATCCTTTGCACGTCATTTGTGCTAGAGGGCCACAGTATGGGACATTCATCATGGCTGTATATACGTCCTTTTTGTTAGCGCACATTTTGGCGCACATTTATGCGCAGGGACGCTACCGCCTGCCTTCGTGTGGCGGATGTGTTTAGGCCTGTGCGCGTCTTTGCCCATGCACTGGTTTGCCCTATTCGATTCCATGAATATGTGTTGTAGGCGAGCGTGTGGGCGTTCCGCGCAGTTGCCTCCTGTACTTCCCCCGTGACGCCCCCATTTTCACTTGTTGTTCCCCATTCCGCGTGTCACGCCCCGTGTTACACTTACTTTTGTTGTGTGCGCCACGCTATGTGCACTTTCGCTGTGCGCTTAGCGCACGCGGTTTGAAGATGTGTGCGCCAGCGTGCGCCACGCAGTATTTTGGCGCACATCCTGGAATTTCCTCGCGCACGGACTTCCATGAATCGCTGTGCGCAGGTTTCGCTGCGATTTTCGCACTGGCACTGCGATTCGCACGCATTCGCACGCTTGCGCTGAAAATTTCAGCGCACATTATTTCCATGAATTGATCACATTAGTTATTGTTGCAGGGCTTAGCTGTTTTCAGGAGCTTTTAGTGAAATGTAGAATAATGTTTTGTGTTCTTGACGACAGATAAAATGCAATCGTTGAAAAGGACATGTTGTGGTGTGAATGGAGCCTTGGGTGAATGCATTGCCAAAACTACAAACATGAATTGGGGGAATATTGCCCCCTAGGGAGTGGTGGGGGTGTCGGGCCAACTGCATATGAAATTGAATGGTTGGTAGCATGAATATGTATGAGAAATTAATTTCCAAGGAGTGGAGTCTCAGTTATGTTTTTTCCCAAGAGATAGCCAGAAGTTGATATGCTTGGGATGGCAACATGTTTCAAAGAAAGTGTTGCAAAAAGTGTTGCAGAGCAAACCACTACAAGGTCTAAGAACTGTCGGGTTTGCCAAATTGACTGAGCTCATGGGAGAGGATATTACTGTATCTAATTTGTTGACTTCACTGTTCACACCCACTACATGATTGGGTCATTTCGTGGGACTGCACATCAGAAGTAACATGAGCTTGTCTTGACCAATTAGGCAATGCCATTTTAGTAAATGTTAAATGCATAATTTTGACCAATCAGGATGAAGTATTTTCAACTGACTGCACAATTAGGTCATTTTTGGGGGGCTAATCTTAGGATGGTTAAGGTGTGATGTACTAAGCAACTACGGTTACTAAAATATATTGTGTTTAGATTTCTGTATAAGTGTGAGCCAATCGGGAACATTGGAGTAACATGTACTTGATATTTGTCATGAATTCTATTTTTGTTGTTTTTGTCTTTAAATACTGTAACTCAATGTGGGCAGACGAGAGCGTTTTTCAGTTTCCAGGTCCATGAAACTGACGCTCCCGGCCATAATTTGAATGCATTAAAAAAAATGTTTCTTGCAAATCATGCACTCCATTATTGCATCCTTGTAGTGATATTCCGATCAGGTTTTGGGCCTACCATACACAGCGGCATGAGAAGAATAATTTAAAAATAGGGTCACTTCTGATTTGCCAACAGGTGTGTTTTGATTAATTTGCAAACATGAATGGATGGCCTGTATATAAACATAGAGGAGGGTATGGGTATGGTGTAGGAAGTCCTTAAAATTGGTTTGGGCAAGCCCATGTTCTATATACAATAAAGGACAACACTTCAAAAATTCTGGAGATCCAACAAAACATTCAGACATTTGTGGCTGGATAACTGTTAACTGCTTAGTATGTGATACAGAGGATGGGTTTTTAACTCATTATTTCTGGGATTACAACCATATTTCGGGTATCCAGCAGGACATATCTTTCAAATTGAAAGTCATTCTAAATAAGAAACTATCCCTAAGCAATGGATTAATATATTACGTTTATGCGGTAGGGAAAATGAAGGACTAAGAAGAGATTGGTGGGCATTTGGTGTAATCTGCCAAGGTATTGGGGAAAAAGATAATCTTGAGAAATTACAAGACCTCTTCCTTGCTCAATGTATGTGACTGGGTAGGTGAGTTTTTATGAGGTGGTGGGAAAATTAATAAATAAACCAATTATGATATCATTCCTCAAATGGGAAAATTAAATAGGGTCACTTCTGATTGGCCAACAGGCGTGCTATGATTCTATTCAGCTTAATGTTTCCTCCCTTCCTTGTGGAGTGATCATACATGCCCATGTCAGAGTGAGTAGCCTCATTTCCTGAGGGATATTGTGCATAGTTGGTGTCTTCAAGTTCTAATGATTACCACTATGTATTTATGACCAAGACCTGCTCATCTCTTTTTATAATTGAATACAGAGAGTTAAAAAATAGATTAAATGCCCAGATCACGAGTTTTATAACAGTGTACCCCAGCATTGTGGGGCTAGAAAAAACATAGTAGCTAGGTCCAAATGTCACCCTCAAAAGGCTGGTATATTTCTAGCGCCAGGCACCACCCCCTTCCTTCTTCACAAGGTGGAAGATTTAAACTTTGATTAAAACATGTACTTTCACTTGGCATGGTGTGTGTGTATGCCATTGTAGCATAATAATCATCATTACGGTTGCGTTGGTTGCGATTGCGTTGGTTTCTCGGACCCCACATCCTTAATTGCTGGTACCATGTGTCCTTTGCCCACGCGTTTCCTTGCAATCCACCGATCGCGTGTGCCGCCACATCCTTTACGTTCTCTGTCTGCCTGTGCTACGCATCCTCGGCCTGCGTTGCACCTGGCTCTTCCCTCCCGCTGCCGCCTCTCTGTCCACTGTGTTTTGCTCTGTGTCTGCTGTGCCCTCCCCCCCTCTGTGTTCTCTGACTTGCTGTATTGATCCATGTCTCTTCCGCTCTCTTCCTTCTTCTAGGTGCATCGTCAACTTTCCTGTTTTTGCTGTTTTGCTATGTACTGCTCTGTGTTCTGCTTTGTTTTTCCCTCTTCTAGGTCCTCTTCCATCGTATGTTCTGTTGGTGCTGTGAACTGTCTTTTATACATGTTAAGAGGCATAAAGAGGGTGACACGATGATAGCAGATAAGCTTTTATTTTAAAGCTAATAACATGAAAGACCCCCAGCTTCCCATACACAGCCTGATCTCCCTCAAGAGCCCATCAACTGAACCCAAATGGAATCTTTTTAAAAGTAAACATGCATCATATTGGCTTGGCAGAACGATCATGACCCAACACTCCACCTGACATCACAAGTATCCCTTAAGCCATATCATAACACAACTCCCTCCTTACATATCACACATTAATAAAACCAGCCCTGCACTCAATATCTCATCCATGCACTCAAACAACACTTCTCCTGACTACCACAACTCTATTGTTGTTCCATACCTGACCACCCACAACGTGAATGGCCCCCTTCAACACTGCAACTACCCTCATGGGGTCAGAATACAACGGACCTCCTTTCCTTTTTATCACGGCCTTTCTTATTTGCACCATATCACCACATTTTTGCTCCTTTCTGCCTCTCCTCACGTTCTCTCTCATGACCCATTCCTACTTCCTCCTATTCAACAACTTTCTCACATCCTCAACCGCCATGTCAGATTCTCTGTAAACGCCTAGCAATGGCGGACTCACTGCCGAGTTCGGTTTCCAACTACGGATAAGCTCAAAAGGACTTAAACCTGTCTCTGCATGCAGATCCATTCGTAAAGCCCATATCCTTTCCTGAATGGCTACTCTCTTATCACATCCACTTTCCTAGGCCATGCACATACTTTCCATCACAGATCTATTCATCCTTTCCACCAAACCATTCTTCTCTGGATGGTAAAGAGCCGACTTCTTATGCTTGACTGCGCACTTCACCAAATGCTCAGGAAAACATACTCCTGTGAACTACATCCCATTATCCGTTAAAATACTCTCTGGGACACCTTCCCTTGCGAACACTTCTTGCAAGACATCAACCATACTCTCACTTGAAATGTCCCTAACAACCGTAACCGCAAACTCGCAACACCGAGAAAACATTTCCATGAGACGTACCACATTTTTACCTCTCCCATAGCCCAGGACGACCGGACCTAAAATGTCCACGGCCAATTCACTCCATATTGCTGTAGGAATGTTCACCTCCACCACTGGTTGTCTCGTCACGACCAGGCCTTTTCACGATCTAATACACACCTGACAGTCACCCACTCTCTTCTCAATATCCCTTTCGAAACCTGTCCACCAGTAATCTGACCTGAGAACTCCTTTGGTTTTAGTAATACCAATAAACCCAACATGGGCCAAATCAACGACCTTTGTACGTAATCCAATCAGAACCACTGCATGCTCCCATCAGAACAACACCTCATCTCTAACCACATCACTCTAGGTACTATACCCTCAGTATTGACAAAAACCATTTCTATCTCCACATCTTCATCCTCCCTTGCACTCGGTGCCACCCTTAGTCGAGACAGACTATCCGCTAGAACATTTTCCTTGCCAGATATCACCTCCATCTGAATTCGGTGGCATTGCATCTTGGTGACCCATCCTGCAACCCTCCTTGATACCTTGTCCAATCCCTTCTTCTCAAAAATGACTTTTAGCGGCCTATGATCTGTTTGAATTATAAAATCAGTTCCCCATACAAAGTTCTTAAATCTCTCTACTGCCCAGTAGCACGCTAATGCCTCTTTCTCCAAAACAGAGTATCTCTCTTCTGCACCTCTTAATGCTTGCGACGCATGTGCTATTATGTCATGGGACCCATCTGAATTAATCTGAGACAAGACCACACCGACTCCCGAATCACATGCATCAACAGTTATGACACTTTTCCGCCTAGTGTCGTAACACCCTAAGGGCTGGGCCAAATCAATATCCCTCTTCACTCTCATGAATTCATCCTCACATAACCGGGTCCACATGAACTTGGCGCCCTTCTTTAATAGTTTCCTCAACTTCACAACCTTGGACGCATAGTTTTCTACACATTTCTGGTAAAATTCCGCTAAGCCTAGGAAATACCTTAATTCCACCTTGTTGGTAGGCCTCTCCACCACTTTTATTGCATCAGCTAAGCTCTTCTTTGGCCTGACCCCACTTCTTGATACCTCATGGCCCAAATATTCCACCTGACTCACGGCAAACAAGCTCCTCCCTCAAGGTAATACCTTTCCCTTCAAAAATCCTCAACACGTCATTCAGTATGGCATCGTGTTCTTCAACAGATTCACCACAGATAAGAACGTCATCTTGAAAACAGAACACTCCCTTTACACCACGTAACATCCTGTCCATGAGTTTCTGAAAAACCAAAGATGCCGACACCAGCCCAAACGGCATCCTTTTAAATTGAAAAACCCCTTAATGGGTAAAAAAAGCAGTCAGTTTCCAACATCCTTCCTCAAGCTCCACTTGATGGTAGGCCGACGCCATATCAGGTTTTGAGAACAGTTTCCCACGGCCAACCCTCTCTAACATCTCCCCCTGTTAGGGAGTGGATGCCGGTCTACCAATACACATCTGTTGAGTTCGCGCAAGTCTACACATAGTCTGAGCTCTCCCAAACCCTTCTTCGCCACCACCACCGGGGATGTCCACTCCACACCCCCAGCCCTTTCGATGATATCTATCTGCAACAATTTGTATATTTCCCTCTTGACACTTTCTCTTAACATCATGGGTATGGCTCTCAACTTCGCCACCACAGGTTTACTACTCTTTCTCAAAATTATTTGATGTTGGACCCCTTTTATCTTCCCAACACCCTTCTTAAAAACACGGGAATGCTTCTCAGTTATCGCACAATCCACATGAAGTACCTGCTCCTCTTCATTTGGGTCTAACCTTATTTTCAACTTCCTCTGTTCTCTCCATCCTAATAACGTCAGGCCTTTCTTTGACACATACATTTTTCCTTCACACCGGCAAACCTTGAACTCAAATTGACTGACACAATAACCCAAAAACTCAATTTTTTCTCGGTTGTATCCGCCAGAGTTGATGTCTGGTTTCACCAGTAACCTAACTTCTCCCTTCACATCTCTTTCAATCACCTCGCTGGACACCAATGTGATCTTGGACCCTGAGTCAGCCATCATCATCACATCCTGACCATTCACACTCATGCACGTATATGGATGCTCGCAATCATCGTCATCGTCATCATCACCAATAATATTTATTGGGCCAACAGTTATGTTTTCAACATAGTACGATTCCTCATCTTCTGAAGATCTTCTATCTCTCCTTCCAGGGCATCCCAGAAACACTGCAAAGTGGCTTCCTCTAGCGCAGTGAAAAACACAAACGGTCCTCTCTCTTCTCTCCTTCTCTCTGGCTGAGATGATGGCTCGTCTCTTAACGATAGTTCCTCCCTAATCTTGTTGGAGCAACAATGAGTCATACATTGGTCTCTTATATGTTCATCAAAGGCATCATTGAATTTGCACGACAGGGCCAAGTGGCGTAGTGCAGTGATATAGTCCTCCATTGATTAATTTGGCTCTTGCATGCGCATACAAAAATTGAAGCGTTCTAGGATTGTGCTTGTTTTGGAGTTGAAGTGTCGGTCATGTCTCAAGAGAGCACCTTCTAGTTCATTTGGAACATCACCTGTTCCATCCTTCTGGATCTGGGGTAATGTCTCGAAAATTCTCTGTCCCTCATATCCAAGAAAATGCATGAGTAAAGCCATCTTCCTGTCATTGGGGTGTGAGTTGACACAAGCTGCTTTCAGGTAATGTAGGAAGCCCTTCTTCCACTGTGACCACGCAATCTTGGGAGGTCCTGGAGTGGGCATGAATGTTGGTGGCCCGTTTATTCCTGACATTGCCATCTCGGCACTGATGTGCATTGGACAGTTTTCTGATCTTTTCACCTCCTGTCTCTGTCTTTCACCCCACCTTTCACATTTAATTACCCACAGGTAAGTCTTTACATCTCTTCTGCCTGTGTCTTGATGTGGATCGTAGTTTAGGCCAGCCTTCCTTATTCTTCTTTATTGTGTTTGGCAAGTTTCGACATTTCAACATTTAATAGCAACAATTCAGTTTACAGTCATGCACACACGTATTCTTAAGTCTCAAGAGTCAAATGCATTGTTTTTTCCTTTGTATAAGAACCAAGCACTGTGATGAGCTCATATGTTCCTTGTTAGAATGTTTATTCATGTATTTAAGTTCTAGAGTGTGATTTCACAGTTGGAGTCTGCCACTGTTAGCAGTGCCTTCTGTCGCACTCGTCTTACGAATAAACTTAAGATATAGATTTAATTGCGTGACGATTTACTCTACACCACTGCTGGGTGAACGACCCAGGACCTGCCTGCAACTGCTGGGGGTCTTTTCCCTTTGGTCCTTTGCCAGATCCTCGTCACCAATGTTAAGAGGCATAAAGAGGGTGACACGATGATAGCAGATAAGCTTTTATTTTAAAGGTAATAACATGAGAGAGCCCCAGCTGCCCATATGCAGCCTGATCTCCCTCAAGAGCCCATCAACATAACACAAATGGAATCTTTCTAAAAGTAAACATGCATCATATTGGCTTGGCAGAACACTCATGACCCAACACTCCACCTGACATCACAAGGATCCCTTAAGCCACATCATAACAGTACTGCTGTGCTCTTCCTTCCTCTAGGATCTCTTTCTTTGACTGCTCTGGGTTCTTGTTGCCCTGCTAATCTGGTTGCTGTTCATCATACTGCCCTGTGTTCTTTGGTGCTCTCCCCTGGACCGTCCATCTTGTTAGTTTAGTTATCTATTTACCACTTGTTCCTGTCTTCCCCCGTTCGGTCTCTTCTGCTTGCACCACCCCCCTGTGTTTCTCCCCCAGTGTCTACCCCCATCCGTACTTCTATCACTCCCCACCCTCACCCCTCTCATCTCTCCTCCGCATCATCTATGGTGCTCTCTATTTCTCCTATCGTCTCCAACTGCTTTTCTACTGATGATCCTACCCCTCTCACTAAGTCTGGTAGGAAAAAGTTCAAAAAGGATATCCTGGTCACCAGCCCAGGCATCCCTATCACTGATACCTAAACTAGTGCTTCCTCCAGACAGACCCCACCAACATCCTAATTGTCGTTCCTTCGCCAGACCTATGGACTCTTTATTTGGTCTCTGTGCTCTCTCCTTTCTCTTCCTCTCCCATTAATGGTGGCTCCCGGTTGGCGGCCCTACTGGTTTCCTTCCACTCCTCTAAGGTAATCATTCATGTTTACCTGAATGGCACCATCTTGGTCCAAGGCCCTCAGGCCAACCTCCACTTCTTTTATAGATGCTTCCCGTGCCTTATCAGTTTCCTTTCCTCTGCTGCTGTCCCTTCTCTCCCTTCTTTTGCTTCCTTGCCTCCCCCGTCTGACACTTCTCAGGTGCCCTTCTCCTCAGCGACCTTGCCCTCTCCTCCTCTGCCCACCCTCGGGCTCCTCCTACTCTTTCACAGGGAGTACCTCTGAGTTATACCCCTCCCCGGAAATCTTTCAGGGATCGGAACCATCTCCACCTCACCACTCTTAACTCTCGTTCAACTGTCAAACACTCCTCTGCCATCTGCCATCTCTGGGAAGAACTCAACCTTGATGTCCTTGGTCTCACCGAGACATGTTTCACGGCCAGCTCTGTCACAAACTATGAAGCTTGAACACTCCTCCCTGATGGCTACAAGATCCTTCCCGCGCCCAGATCCAACCGTTCTGGTGGGGGTGTAGCCTTGATGTTCCCAGAGTGGATTCCATCCTCTATCATTCCTATCCAGGCCTACTCATCCTTCAAATGCCTGGTCTGTAGGCTTCCTCTCTCTTCAGGCCACTCTCTCACAATGGCTACTATCTACCGGCAGTCTGGTCAGATCACCTCCTTCCTTTCTGAGTTGGCCAGACCTCTCTTCCTCCTTTCTGGCTTCGACTACTCAACTGCTCCTCCTTTGAGTCTTCAACATCCATGTGGATGCTTCCTGTCCTGCCACAGGACTCTTTCGTGACATTTGCTCTCTCTCTCTCTCTCTCTCTCTCTCTCTCTCTCTCTCTCTCTCTCTCTCTCTCTCTCTCTCTCTCTCTCTATCTCTCTCCCTCTCTCTCTCTCTCTCTCTCTCTCTCTCTCTCTCTCTCTCTATCTCTATTCTTCCCTCTGGCCTAACTCACTCTGCAGGGCACACTCTTGATGTTCTGATCTTCTCAGACCTCCCCTCTCTAACCCTCTCACCACTATTGCAGAATGCTGCTATCAGAGCTATCCTCCAGTCCCCCATTGGAGCCCACATTACCCATCTGCTGAGGCAGCTCCACTGGCTTTCTGGTGGAAAAGAGGATCCTGTTCAAATCCTTGTGTATGGTACATCGGGCTTTCAATGGCCTTGGGCCAGAATATATTCAGGAGAAGTTCGCCCATTACGTACCTACGCGTTGTCTCCAATCTCACTCTGCTTTTCTGGTCAAGGTTTCCCGGTTTAGACTGACTTGTACAGACGGCCGTGCATTTTCTGTGGCTGCCGCCAAGGCCTGGAATGCCACTCCCTTGTCATTGCGGATGACAGTCGATCAATTTACCTTTTGGCGTTTGCTCAAAACATCTGTGTTTTAGTTTGTTATTGGTTGCTCTGTGCCTATTGGGTGCCTTTGCGTGTTTGTGTGCTCTATAAATGTGTCTAACATAACATAACATAACAAGGTTTATAGACAAGTCGATTTATGAAAACCTTGTCAAAACAGTTTCTTCCCTGTTCTTACAAAACCATCAAGGACCACATTGATACCCTCGCTCCAGCCGTGGCTGACTTCTGCAACCACTCTTTCACCACTGGGACCTTCCCTTCTCCCGAAGCACTATCTTGTGCATCCTCTTCTCAAGAAACCCTCAGCCGACCCCTCCTTTCTGGCTAATTATTCGACCGATCTCCATCAATCCTTTCCTGGGCAAACTCCTGGAAAAGCTGGCCATCTCCTAGCTTAATCTTCACACTGAATCTGTTGGTTGTCTCCATGACCATCATTCTGGTGTCAGAGCAGCCAGAAGTATGGAAACTGCTCTCCTGAACATCTCTGAAGACCTGCTCTCTAACCTTGATGCTAATCTCCCCGTGGTCCTCATCCTACTTGATCTCCCTTCTGCCTTTGACATGGTCAACCATGCCATTCTGCTCAACTGGCTCTGTGATAACCTGGCTATCACTGATCAGGCTCTCGCCTAACTGACTTCCTTCCTCTTGGACCGACCCTCCAAGGTCCAACTTGGGTCATTCCTCTACTCTATCTATCTCTCTACCTGTGGTGTTCCCCAGGGGGCTAACCTTTCTCCCTGGTTGTTCAACCAATACCTAGCAGCTCTCACCCACCGCATTGCTGCTCTCTGCTCCAGACTTTCAGTGCTATGCGGACGACACTTAGCTCACTTTCAGGCTCCCCTTTGCTGCCACTTCTCCTTCTCTCATCCCGGATGGTCTGTCTGCAATCCAGAATTGGTGTGCCACCAATGATCTCAGCCTGAACGCCAGTAAGACAGAGATCCTCCTAATCGGCACACCTGCATTTCTTTTTCCTGCCACTCTCTGGCCGGCCTCCCTTGGCCCTCTTCATGCTCCAACCTGTGAGGCTAAGAACCTCAGGGTCATCTTCGACTCCACACTATACTTCTCTTCTCACATCTCTGACGTCTCTAAGAAGTCAAACTACCAACTGCACCTCCTCAAAGGTATTCTTCATTTACTCTCCTTCCCCTAGAAGCTCTCTGTCTCCAGAGCTCTAGTTCTCTTTAGGATTGACTACTGCAACAGTCTCTTTTTAAATATGCCTGCCTCTACTCTCCATCCTCTGCAACTCATCCAGAAAAGGAAAGCAAGACTTGTCCTTGGTTGGGCTCAAGCCCAGGGATCGTATCTCTCCAGCCCTGAAATCTCTCCATTGGCTGCCAGAGGCGGCAGAGGTCAATTTCCAGACCCTTTGCATTGTCCACAAGGCCTTCTGGGGTCTGGGACTTCAATACTTCCAACTCTCTCTTCGGAAATATCTTCCTACTCGAGCTCTTTGCTCCTCCACCTCCAACTCCTTGAGGGTCAGTCGCTTCTCCAAACAACGAGTTGGGGGCAGATGTCTCTTTTTGGCTGGCGCCTCCCTTTGGAACTTGAGCAGAAGAATGTCCAATTCTGGAAATATCACAAGACTTTCCTCTTTGCTACTTCCTTCTCTCTTACTCTTCCCTGTGAACTTCGGGCCCAGGTTCCTGCCTTCCCAGTTGCACACCTGCACTGCCTCACGGAAACCCTGCACTTGGGTCTGTATCTGCAACCCTATAGTCCCCTTATCTGCACTTTCAGACACTTTTTGTCTGCAATTAACCCTTGCACTGCCACCTGCTGGCCGCACTACTTGTTTTTGATGTTTTTGATCCTTTGTCCTGCACTTGCTCCACCTCCCCTTCCCCTGGCACTTTTCCCCTTCCCTCTCCCCTGCACTTGTGCAATATCAGTGTCACTAGGCCTAGTAAGATCGTTGTCTTGTCCTCCCTTTGTTTCCCCTCCCTTGCCTCATTGTGCCTTGAAACAATTGTGTATAGGTGCGTTATAAATGTCATATCATATCCTATTATATCATGGACATTGTCCACACGTGGTGGCTCATGCGGGCCTGGAGGTGGAATGTTCTGTGCTGTGTTGAGGAGCTTGGGTGGGGGAGGGTCAGCATGGCTCGTAGGGAAAGCCCCCATTTTGTTCTACGCCACTGCTAACATGCCCTGCTCCAAGTGTTAGTTATACATGTCTGGCATGGATTTGCTTTATTCAGTAACAGACATGCATTCTTCTAGCCTTCTTTTCCAAAGGTACAATAATGCGTTGATAGGTTTCTTGCCACATGCAAGTGTGCATCAGTGATTAGTGTAGTGTCATGTATGGTTTACTTGATAGTACTGCGCTGTTCCAAACAATAACCATAGTTGATCACAAATCTTGACCTTAAGAAATTACGTATAGTAAGATCCTGTCCAATTACTGTAAGACAATAATTTAAACAAAATCAAAATTAAAACAATACATCAAAATACCGTTTATTTCTCAAACTAATTGTAACACTTCTATACAACTAAAGTGCACACGTGAAAGCAACACGAAATCCTATGCATGCAAAATATTTATAGAATGTTTAAATATCATCTTTTTTTTAACAATACATGACCAACATAACTTTCCAATATAACCACACATTTTTTGTTTCAAAAGCACGTGTTATATCTTCAAATGTGTTCAGTAGCTTATGGGAGGCATTGGAACAAAGATTGTACTGAAACAGCATTTGCTGTTTGAAATAGAGGAAACATTGACAGTTAAGATGGAAAATATTTAGAAGTGTGTGCATGTTTTCAACGTTTTACCAATGCACAGATTGCTGCCAACGTAAAGCATATGGCAAAAGCCTTAGAGATTTATCATTTTCTTTCATGACTGAATACTGGTACTTTGTGTTAGGGGAATAAAACAGTTACTTGATTTAATGGGAGCGCAGCTGGTGTTATCTGAGAAATAATCATTATGATAGAAAGCGAGTATTTATCATAATTTCTGTCAGACTGGTTTGTTTGAATCTCTTTTAAATATGATTTTTTTTAAACTATGAATTAGTCACAACGGAATATCGTTTAATTTTGAAGATGAAAACATACCACTTTGAATGCACATGGCATAGACATTAAAAATATATACCCAGAATGCATGTACACAACTATGGTTTGCAGATGATGAACTGCACACAAATATAGTATAATTGTATAAATAAAAAACACAACAGCAAAGATGCATTTTTGTGAAAATACCAACACAAAAAGGAGAGTGCTTTTTTTCAGAGAAAAGGAACTGACCACGCATTATTTTCCTCAAATACCAAATTTCTAAAGCTGACCAACAAAAAAACTGAACATCCTGACATCCAGACCTTATTCTCAGCTATGAAATCCGAGGGCTTCACAACCCAGCACACCACCTGCGCCAAGTCCCTTTGGATTTACACCAACAGACATCTCCTTCAAGCAGTGTTGGGAAAGATTTATTTTTTGGCAACTTTTCCTCCATATTCTATGGAGGTCCAAACGTAGTGTTTTTGCTTTTGAACAGTTCCTGACTTTTTAGAGGGAACTGAAGGCTTAAACTTCACTCCACTGGCCTTTTGCTACTTTTGTTATGGGGAACCTGATACGTCCTTCAGACTATCTGTACTTGGGAATTATGTTTCCCATTTGTCTTTTTACCTTTTGTAATTCGTTAAAAGTGCACAAAGCATCTTAAAATGCAGTGCAGTGGGGACTATTTTCTATCACCCTTATCTTTTACACTTGGGATTTTTGGTTACTGTTATATGTGCCTACAGACAAGCTGGTGGCAGCAATTACATTCTTACAATGTTTGCATTATTTCTAGTGTGCACATTTGTGTTTACCATTTATGATATGATATGTCACTTATAACCCGCCTGTATACAAGTGTTTCTAGACACGACAAGACAAGGCAGAGAAGACAGAGGGAGGACAAGACAAGCAATCTTACTAGGCCTTTTGTCATTCAGATCGTGAAAGTACAACAACATAAAGTGCAGTGGGAAGGGAGGAGAGGGAAGTGCCAGGGAGAGGGAAAGGGGAAGTGCATTCAGGGTGGCATTACTCTAAGTGCATGCAGGGCAGAACAGCTCAGGGTAAGTGCAAGAAGGCAGGGGACTGTGGGGTTACATTTACAGACCCTAGGTGCATGGTAGGCCTGGAGGCAGTGCAGGGGAGACTGATCTGAGGGTAGCCAAGCAACCAGTTGGTGCAGCAGACAGATAGGTCAGCCGGGTAGATAAAGAGAGAAAGCAGAGGGTAAAGGAAGGTCTTGAGCTGCTTCTGTAATTTCAGGTGGTCTGGTTCAAGTTTGAGAGGGACAGGGAGGCAATTCCACATGGAGGCACTTGCAGAGGAGAGATATCTACCCCCACTCTCTGCCTGGAGAAGCGTCTGACCTTCAGAGAGTTTGAGGAAGCTGAGTGAAGGGCTCGAGATGGAAGGTATTTAGGGAGAGAGAGTTGGATGTTCTGCGGGCCGCGGCCCCAGAAAGCCTTGTGGACGATGCAGAGGGTCTTGAACTTGATCCTTGCAGCTGCCTGGATCCAGTGGAGGAATATCCCTTGGCTTGAGGCCAAGTACAAGCCTCACAGTCCTGTTCTGTATTAGGTGCAGAGGGCGGGAGTAGAGGAAGGCAGAGTGAGAAAGAGAATGTTGCAGTAGTCCAGCCTAGAGAGAACCAGGGCACTGGAGACTGTAAGCTTCTGGGTGAAAGTGAAAAAAGGAAGAATACCTCTGAGAAGGTGGAGCTGGTAATGGGCCTTTTTGGCAAAGTCCGTGATGTGAGAGAGAAGGAGAGAGTGTAGTCAAAGATGACACCAAGTTTTTTTGCTTCACAGCAAGGAGAAGGAAGAGGGCCCAAGGAGGATGGCCAGAGTGAGAGTGGAAAAGCGGGAGCAGGGGTCCCAATGAGAAGGATCTCAGTTTTAGTGGCATTAAGGCAAATGTTTTTGGAAGCGCACCAATCCTGAATAGCGGATAGACAGCCAGGAATGAGTAAGGTTTTAGAGGAGGGTGAGGGGAGCCTGAAAGAGAGGCGGGTATCAAGTGGCATCACAAAGAGGTGGCCAAAAGGGGCCATTGCCAAAAATGCTGCTACCCCACCCTCATGATCCCATTCCGTTTTGTGTGTTTGTTTTGGTGTGCCACCCTAAGATATCCAGTCTGGCCACCTCTATAAAAATATCTGGGGGCCCCACTGTGAGTATCATCCATGTAACACTGAAAGTTGGAGAAGGTAGAGATCAGGTGGGCCAAAGGGGCCAAGTAGACATTGAAGAGCCAGGGTAAGAGGTGAGAACATGTGGAGAAAGAGGTGGTGGAGAGAAAGAACCCAAGTTGGACCAGGGAGGGTCGGTCCTGGAGGAAGGAGGACAGCCACCCCTGGGCCTGTTCGGTGATGCCAGGGATCTCACAGAGTTGATTGATCCTGATGGTGTGATTAGCCATGTTAAAAGTAGAGGAATAGTGCAGGAGGATGAGGACAGAAGAAAGGCTAGAATCAAGATTAGTGAGCAGATCTTCACGGGTGTTCAGGAGAGCAGTCTCCGTGCCTCTAGCTTCTCTGAAGCCAGACTGATGTTCATGGAGACAACCAACTTATTCAGTGTGGAGAGAAAGCTGAAAGATGGCCAGCTTTTCCAGGAGTTTGCCCAGGAAAGGAGTGATAAAGATCAGGTGATAGTTTGCCAGACTCGTTGTATCGACAGAAGGCTTTTTTAAGGAGGGGGTGAACAAGAGAGTGCTTGAGGAGAGAGGAGGAAGTTCCAGTGGCAAATTAGTAATTGCAGAAATAGGCCAAAGCTGGAGCAAGGGTGTCAATATGGTCCTGGATGGTTCTGAAGGAGCCAGGGGGTCACCTGTTTGGACAACACTTTCATAGATCGGACTTGTCTAGAAACATTGTCAGGTGTAGTCAGAGAGAACGAGGAGAAAGGAGGAGGAGAAGGAGAGGCAGCCAGAGGGGGGCCAAGAGAGGTAGAGGGAGAGGAAGAGGAGAGAGAGGACAGGATGTCCTGAGGTTTAGTAGTAAAGTGAGAAGCTGTACCCGTACTGAGGGCTGAAGTGGGAGAATGGAAGAACAGGCTCCCGCCCTTCCCCTCTCGCGCTTGGCCTAGAGGATCACGGCCTAGACACCCGCCACGAGAAGAGTTTGCCTATCTACCAGACGACCAAATACCCTGGTACAGGAACATACGGATGTGCCCACCTACCTGCCCAGCAGGTCGCCCTGCCCATGCCGACACCTGCGGCATGGATCAACTCGACTAAACCTACACGTCGTTAGAGATGCCATGACGACCTAGCCAACGGTCAGCACACCTGTGCAAACATGCACACCGGACACTCCCACACCAATGCACACGAAGAACATACTCAGTGCTATGACGTAGGTGACAGACATACCCACGGACGTGCATCTTTATTATTTTCCACATAGGCTCTCAAAATGCAGAAACGCAAGACGCATAATGAACTTATCTAATAAGGCTTGCTCACGCTTCTTCTAAGAACCATGTACCATAATGAAGAATATAACGGAGACATGATACTGAGGATAGAGCAATATGATACCGTAACCTAAAGCGCTCTGCATCAAACGGTTCCACCTATGCACCAGGCCCAAGTAGGCCGCAAGCAAAAGCTTCCATGAACATTGAATGAGCAAGAGCTCGGTTGCTGACCCTGCAGAATGAGCCTGGCGAAAGCACACAGCCAAGGGCACGATGTTGCAATCTCGCACGCCGCAAGCCGACGCCAAGGTCGCACCTGCAAGATAAACCAGGCACACAGTGGGAAAAACAATATTAATTGCGCTGAATTTTGCCTCAAACACGGTCCCACCTCACGTGACAAAGCCAAACCTGACAGGATGCCAAGCCCAGGAGGAAGGAGACGCCTGAATCCCACGTTTCAAGACACAGGCAGATACAATTAAAAGACTCATTGGACATCTGCAGCAGTGGGAGTAGTCGACCTCCCATCATATGAATAAATCCTCACATTGTTTACACCTACCCACAGTAAAACATTGTTGCAAATGACAGGTGCACCGCGAGCTGGGAACAGCGATAGACCCAGACTGGGAGGCTCGCGAGTGGACCAATCAGAACATGGGGCTCTTATCACTGACGCCATTAACATTGACCAATCCTCAGAGGTCTTCATGTAACAATTTTCATGTATCAAATTGAAGGGACAGCCCAAGTATATCACCTGACTAACCCTCAACCACTAACACCGTTCTCTATATGTATGCTATACTAACCCTACCATAGGTTTTTTGCTAAACTTTCTAAGGTGACGCAAGTAGCGCGTCATACTAAGGTAAAAAGGGCCTGCGAGCCCCATGATTGTGTGTGTGTCAGGACGGACGCGTACGATCCTTGACCCATCCCTGCCGTTTTGTCTAATAAACAGCAGAATCACCTTGCTTCTTGCGTGTGTCTCATACTCTATCTCTCTTGGGATATACGGGAGGAGTTGGGGCCTCCCTGCCCGGAGGTCTACGGACGGCCCGGCCGACCCCGGCAGAATTTCCCCCCCGACAGGGCCTGGGAGGGAACAGGATAGGAGGAGACTGCAGAAGGATTGGCCAGCTCCTTGCAGATTTTGAATAGTTTGACAATGTTGTTAGAGGCCGCAGAGATGTTGGCTTGGATGTGGGCTCTCTTCTTGGAGAGGACAGAGAGTCTGTTTTGCCTTTGGAGCAGGTGGCAGGCCAGTTTGTCAGGGGATATGCCCAATGCCCTCAACTTCCTCTCAGCCACCATGCACTTCCATTTCAGGGTGGCAAGGTCAGAGTCATACCAAGAGTTGCACTTGGAGGTAGGCTTCAGACAGATTCTCATGACAGGAGCAAGGACATCCAGAGTTTTTGGAGATATAAAGATGCAGGTTAGAGATGGTTGTATCAGAGTGTGAGTTAGCCAAAGGCATTGGCGAAGCAGAGAATGTAGCAGCAAAGGCATCCACTGACACATGGTTCATGGGCCGAATGACAGAGAAGGTAGGTGATAGTGCTGGGGTGGGTTTAGCCTGGGGGACAGAGAGTGTCAAATGAGAGAAGAGCAGAAAGTGTTCAGTCCAAGGGATAGGAGTGTAGAGAGGGTTTTAGAACATCCCCAGTATGATGCCTGAAAGTGTAGGTGTGTGGCATGAGTGAAACTCACAGTGGTCCCTGATTGGAACACTGCTGACTTTTTGAATGGTCCAGATGCTTACCGTTGGTGGGCCTAGACTTGCTTCCAGCCAGGAATTAGGATAACAAGATGACTTCTGCAGCCACTTCTTCAGATCAGCCTTTACTTACTCCCCTAGAGGCCAGGCACCCCTCCTTGCATTTGGCAAGATGAAGCCCTGCTGGACTACCTGATCTGCAAAGGCCCTGCGCAGTGCTTTATCTCTTGGACAGGTGAAACTAACCAGTCTTGATGCATCCACAAGAATCCAGCTGTCCTGAACCTTCAGAAGTGTCCCAGGACCTTGCAGTGGACTGACAAGCTCTCCTCAAACACACTGGGCCTCATTAGGACCCTGGCGGTAAGTGAAAAACGATGGCGGTAAATGGTTACCGCCATCGTTTTCCGCCAGGTCCGATCATGACTCCTGACCGTAAACTACGATGCCAATAGCGGCATCGTAGTTAACGCTGCCGCTAACTGCGCTAAGGGTGCGCGCACGCGACCGGCCACACCGTACTTAGCGCCATGGCGGAAAGGTACGCAAATGCCGACCCAAGCGGACATGCACCTAACGCCATCACCGAGGCCGCTAAGTACCTTACCGCCATGGTGCAAATAACGCCATCGCGAACCAACCGTAAAGGGCCAATTCAAGTGAATGCAGCTGCCACAGGTGCACAGAAACAGCACAGGTGAAGGCAATACAGACTCAGGGGAGTACAAAAAGAGCACACCCCACCCCTACCCACACCCAGTCACACTCCACAATGATGCCAATACGACTAGCAATGTTGGGGCTGGAGGACCTGATAGCAATGCATGTGCTACTACAACAGCAACAACAACAACAACAGGCAGCACAGAGGAGACGCAGGAGGAGAAGGAGGGCAAGGCAGGCCCAGCAAGCCCCACCAGCACAGCCAGTGCCACCACGCAGGCAGCCCCCAATCCCACGCATCAGAGCCAATCCAAACAACCTCACTGCTGAGCAGATCCACACCCTGTACCGTTTGGACCGGGACACCATCACCGCCATCGTAGACATGACACACGACGACATTGTCAGCATGATAGAAAGTCCAACCGCCATCCCCCCCCTACTGAAGGTAGTGGCTGTACTCCACTTCCTTGCCACAGGCACCTACCAGCACACAGTGGGGCACCTGCATGGCATTTCACAACCATTATTCTCACGAACACTCATCCAAGTGCTCGATGCCCTCCTCAAGCACACAGACGACCACATCTCATTACCACGGACTGCCCAGGAGATTGCAAACACCAAAGTGGGTTTCCATGCACTAGCCAGCATACCCGGTTGCATTGGTGCCATCGACTGCACCCATGTGGAATTGGTGGTTCCACGTGCCATGGAGGTACCGTACCGCAACCGGAAACAGTTCCACTCCATCAACGTGCAAATGGTCTGTGACTCCAACAAGATCATCACACATTGTTGTGCCCGATTCCCCGGATCAACCCATGATTCAATGGTCCTGAGGAACTCCACAATACCACGCTACATGGAGCGACATGCAGGCCCAAGATCCTGGCTACTCGGTGAGTGCAATGTCATGGAAGTGGGCATGGGAATGACGTACCAGTGCATACTCCACCTGGCAGAAAGGGGGGGGGGGAGATGCATACTCCACCTGGCAGAAAGGGGGGGGGAGATGCATACTCCACCTGGCAGAAAGGGGGGGGGGAAGATGCATACTCCACCTGGCTGTGAGTAACACAGAGAACGGATACAGAGGAAGGGCACCCACAATGCACAAAACCCCTCTGCATACATAGGGTGATGGCATGCAAAACAGGCCATGGCAGCAATGAGCATATACTGGTTGCATAGTGTGAATCAATTAGTGCATGTAGAAGTGAGCCAAGGTAACAGTTCCATGCCAGCCATGGTGGAACATCATGTTCCTGATCAGACAACATGACTGACACATACATTCTCGCCTACATACAGGTGATGCAGCCTATCCCCTGAAGAGGTGGCTCCTCACGCCAGTCCGGAACCCGCAGAACCAGCACGAGGAGGACTTCAACCGTGCACATACACGTACTCGTGTGGTCATAGAGCAGACATTTGGCCTCCTGAAGGCACGGTTCCGAAGCCTCAGCAGGTCTGGTGGGGCACTCCTGTATGGCCATGAGAAGGTGGCAAAGATCGTCATGGCATGTGTCATGCTGCACAATATGTGCGTCAGACGGAATGTGCCCCTGCCCCCTGACGCAGAACTGCAACCACCTGACGATGAGGATGAGGAGGGTGCAGATGGGGCGCCACCACATGGAGGAGGCGATGCACAGGAGGGGCGTGCCATGCGCCAAAGTATCATCGACCACTGCTTCTAGCACACACGGCTGGTGTTAATGGCATGGAGACTGCACTTGGGGCACTGTGTGTCTCTGGGACATGCACGCTGTGGACTGTACACCAATAAAGCACACATACGCAATGAAAATGTCCACACATTTCTTTTTTTGAAACAAAAAAGTGTATTGGAACTATGAACTGTCGTGTCACACCCCCTCCCACCTCCCCCCTGCACACCCCAACACACCCCCTCCCACCTCCCACCTCCCCCCTGCACACCCCAACACACCCCCTCCCACCTCCCACCTCCCCCCTGCACACCCCAACACACCCCCTCCCACCTCCCACCTCCCCCCTGCACACCCCAACACACCCCCTCCCACCTCCCACCTCCCCCCTGCACACCCCAACACACCCCCTCCCACCTCCCACACCCCATGTAGCTGTCAACAGATGCCTGTGGCCGTGTCCACAGGCCGTCACAAGCCCCCTCTCCCGGCACCCGGGGCACCCCTGGCTGTGGAGCGCAGGTTGCGTCCAGAACGGCGCACGGGGCTGCTCTGCGCAGAACTGGCAGTGGAGGATGTCCCTGGCTGCCCATGTGCATGCAGCTCCTGTCGTGTGTGGGTGAGGTCAGTGACCGCACGACGCAAGCCCGCAAGTTCGGCACAGATGTCCCTGGACATGGCCTGCATGGCATCCCTCAGGGTGGCAGTGCTCCGCGCCACTTCCGCCCTTAGTGTCTCCGTGGCCTGTTCAATGCTGAACCTAGCCCCCACACATTCCGCGGCATGCTCATCCAGCATTGCGGACAGTTGATGCTGCCGCTGAGTGATGTCCTCGAGGGACGGCTGGCCGTGCTGGCCCATGGCCAGTGCAGGTGGAGTGATGGAGGGGCTGGTCCCCTCCTGTGGAGTGTGGACAGGGCATGGGGTGGAAGGCCACTCCTCTGCCTCAGTGTGCCCCTGTGTGTCGCCCTCATGGGGGCTGGCGTCTGAGAAACAGGGGGAATGTAGTTGGTCAGTGGGGCTTCTGACCTCCTGCTCCATGTCCGAGTCAGAACATGCAGCTGTTGCAGCTGTCTCCCCGATGTTGCTGCTGGCCGCTGACCCCCTGCCTTCTGTGGCAGGCAATGTCGGTGGAGGTGGAACAGCTGCTTCTGGCCTGCTGACAACAGGGGTGCTTGCCGGTGGGACCTCCGGTATGCCTGCAGTGGGACCTGATTGTCGTGGGGTCTGCCTCACTGCAGCTGAGGTTGAGGGTGCAGGGAGGTTGTCGTTGGACTTCGCTCTCTTCGGCGCAGGGGTGTCCTGGTCCTCTGGGTGTGATTCTGTGCCTGTGGTGGAGCAAAGGTGGGAGGGCGTTATTGATGGGTCTACGGACTTCTGAATGACAATGGTTGACATTATTTTGGCCAGTGGATGAGGCAGATTTCAGGCAGTGCCATGCAGGTTGTCTCCTTTTGGTGTGGTATGTGGATGCAGGTATGCGGGTGCCAGCAGTGTATGCAGGGTGGTGCTCGCATGTGGCTATGGGCAGTATTGATTTGTGTTGCATTTACACTCTAGGGCAACCTTGTGCTACACATGATTGGACTGCTGTGACTATGGCATGTCTTGTATGAGGCACCTACCTTCATCACCTGATGTCGGGGCTCCCCTTTCCATCCCTCCAACGCCTTCTATGGATTCCATGCCGATGGTGGTAGCACAGATCTCCTCCCACGGTTGGAGTTTCAGGGGGGATTCCGACCCTCCACCGGTTGCCTGGGCAAGGTTGCGGTTTGCCGAGATGACGGCTCTGACCCGTATGCGCAGGTCATCCCAGCGCTTCCGGCACTGCTGTGGGGTGCGGGGTACGGTCCCCACCGCGCTGACGCGCTCAGCCACCAGGGCCCAGATGGCCTTCTTCTTCCCGATTGCTGTCCTGGTCATTTCAGGGGAGAATACAACACCTGCGTTGTCCTGCAGGGTCTCCGCTAGCATGCAGAGTTCCTCCCGGCTGAATCGCTCCTGGCGCTGGCGGTCACATGCCTTTTTCACAGATTTTGGCATTTTCGGGTACTTGGATGGGTGGGTGTTTGGTTGGGACAGGTGTCAGGGTTGGGTCTGGTGTTGTTTGGTAGGATGGCGATGGATTGTGTTTTTAAAGATGGCCGACGGGCTGCTTCCCGTTCCGGCGCGATGACGCTATTTCCGGTTTGGCCTTTTACGGCCGCCGCTAATTACGGTGGCCGTAAATTACGGTGGTCGTAAATTACGGTGGTCGTAAATTACGGTGGCCGCTACTTACGCTGGCGGAAGGGCACCTTGCTCGCTTAGCGATGGCGGTAGGGGCCTTTTCCGCCATGGCGTTAATTGCATTACCGCCATGGCGTAATGCTCGTGCGCGATGGGTCGTGATGTGGCGCTCTTTACGCCATCGTCCCACGGCGTAAACGCTCATTACGCCATGGCGGTAATGACGGGCGATTACCGCCAGGGTCGTAATGAGGCCCACTGTCTGTCTATACTGCTATGTCTTCCAGGTATGCCATGCAAACATTCTCTAACCCATTCAGGACACAGTTCATTGACAGTGCAGGAGTGCCTCCTCCCTTTTTCCACTGCCTGCCCCTATCATTCACGTAATTAATAGATGTGCCCCCCACCCATGCCAGCATTGGATTTGCGCATTTACCATAGGTACTAGTGGAGGGGTTCCTGTTTTGCCTGTTATATATATATTACACAGGAGCAAACAATGGCCTATAGAGGGTTTTATTGATAAAAAAAAACTGGAGATCCACAGATCCTGTACCACAGGTTTCAATAACCCAATTCAAGCTAACATCAACCCAGATCAAAAATAAATCCTCCACTGGGTCTACTAATCCAGAAAGACTCATATCCTTGTAAGTGAATGCCTCCCAGGGCCCAAGACCCCTGACGGCAAATGAAACCATCGCCACGAATCAATTTAGAACAATCAATATCACCAAAATTCCACCACAGTACAGAGGTGTTCCATAAAACCAGCTTGACAACCTGGCTGTCAAATTCCAGGGGGTTACTGAGCTTGTCCTCAAGTCAATCAACTCCATCTAAGACTTCCTCTGCCTCAGAGTTTACCCCTACTGCTAACTACACTGGACCGTGTCCCTGACTTCTCAGTTGATTGTCATATGATAGAAAAAAAGTCCTTACAGTGATCTTCGATCCAATTTGGAGGTAGGTTTTATAGTCGATAGATGGTAGCCCTTCAGCCATGTCACTGTTCTTAAAAGAAATGTGAATAAAATCAGTTACCGTTGAGATTTCGGCACCGCACACACCAAGTAATATCTTCTTGAATAATCTAGATACACCCTTTGTCTGAGCAAATCCATTGGATAGGTTTATTAACTAGTGTCTCTTGGTTCTCCTATGAGTCCTGTGCTATTCTAGGGATGTTGCACATAACAGCAAAATTAGTTTTCTTATTTTGGCTCCCCAACTTTAGTAGCATCTCACCTCTTGGTGAGGAGGCTGGTTCATGGTTATATGTCTGTTAATAGCTTCTATGATTGGCTCTGAGAAGAGTCAGGAATGAAACCAGGACACAAGGTTACCATGTTTTTGGTTAAATAATTTTATTGAAAACAAAATGGTTGGGAAAAGGCCTCCCTTTCCCTGCTTTAAGAGGATTTTCCCTACCTAAAACCAAACAATAAGGATCCTTCTGTGACAGGATGTCAAAATCAAAACTGTCCTTGTGTCTAAATGTTCTATTCTGACCCTCACACTATAAACCAAACTATAAGGTAAAAGGAAAATGTCTTTCACTTTAGGCGATTGCAAAAAGAGTTCATAAAGGAAAATTGAAAAGCTCCAACATAAAAGTTCTCCAAGGTCAAAGAATCTTGGCTCCAGAAGGAGGCTCTCTTCCCTGGGTTTCTCCGCAATTCAAATTATTCTCAATACATAAGTTCTCCAAGGTTGAAAGCCCTTGGTTCCAGGAGATGTTTCCCTCCCACTGGGTTCTGCCTCAATGCAAATTATTCTTCAACACAAAGGTTCTCCCAGGTCAAAAGGGCATTGGATCCAGAGGATGGATCCCTTCCTCTGGATACTTCTTTAGTACAAATGATTTGTGGTTTGACAGTTTGGTGTGTCTTTCTTGGCCCACAAACAATACTGTTATATACAAAGCTGCTTAGCTTTGTATTTGTACTTCTTTTAAAAGTTCATTCTTGTTTTGCAAACACAGTTCAATATCCTTTCTTTTAGCTTTGGAATTGCCTTGTATACTCCCCTGCCCAGACTTTTCATAAACGTCTTCTTGTTTAGCAAACTCAGTTTTATATCCTTTCTTGTGAATTCCTGTAGATTTGCAATTGCTTGGTATACTCACTTGCCAGGACTTTGTATGCACTTGTGAAAGCCGGATATACTATCTTGCCAGGGCTTTTGAAATACACACACTGGTAACTGCCTGGTTTACTCACCTGCCAGGACTTCCTAATTTCATAGATGGTTCTTTTTTTATATTTCTGAGTTACATGTGCCTCTTTTGGTATCTTAGATCTCTCATTTCAGGGTCTCCCCATATTTGCATTTCATACACTTATACAAGGCTGGGGTCCGTATTTGCACTATGCCTTCTTGGTTTTCAATCAATCTCTTTATGGTCTCTGTTTCTGTGGCTTTAACTGTTATATACATATGCAGTTGGCACTGTGGGCGACATGTCCCGGGGTCCCCACTAAGCCTGGGTTGATGTTCCGGCTCTGTGTGGTGTCTTCGGTGCGTTCCACTCTGTACTGCTCTTGAGTGAATCCGTCTTGCTTGCAGCATGACTTCTGCACGCCTGTCCTGCTCCAGGTCGTGGTAGGTGAAACGCTACTTTCCTAGGTTTACAGAATGCCCAGGAGTCTTATGCTGGCCTGTCTGCAGTGCGTCCTGTTCATTTCTCTGCTTCCTTGCTGGTGAGCCGCTCGGCTATGATATGATATTTCATTTATATCACGCCCATACACAAGTGTTTCAAGGCGCAATGAGGAAAGGGAGGGGTACAAGGGAGGACAAAACAACAATCTTACTAGGCCCAGTGACATTGAGAATGCGCAATGTTAGGCAGAAACCTGTGCAGTTCCCTCCGGGACCACTGCAAAAGATTTCAGACTACTGGTGGTTGGCAGTAAACCCAATTGGTAGCAGTCTGTACCACCCAGATTTACCTGGTAGCTGTGGCTGAGCAGTCAGACTTCTCTCAAGAAGAGTTAGGCAGTATACAGAGTATTCACAATAGGTCAAAAGAACACAGTAGAACAAGCAAACACTGACCAGAGCTTGGTGTAAAAGAGATATAATTATTTATTTAAAAACACATCTAGTTAAAAACACTGGCACTAATATCAAGCAGTTCAAAAACACGGTCACTAAAAAGATATACACTCCCTTCAACGATTAGTTAGACAAGTCTTAAGTAAAGCAACACTTATTTTCAGACAGCGGTGAGCGCTTAACGAAGATGGCACTCTAATCAATCGGTTTAAAATGGAGAGAAAGGCAGAGCAAAGATAGTAACAGATCCCAACACTTTCGGAAGAACACAGTATGAGAAGAAGGCAGGTTAAAACCGTAAAGTCAAAGCTAACAAGGCCGGACCCACTTTAAGAGGCTCCAGTCGAAATGTGTCCAAGGTCACACGGATCAAAGTGCCCAAATGTCTCGCAATAAGTTCAGAAAGAGTTGGACCAAAAAGCAAGGGACCAGTTAGATGGTCAAGGCGGCTAGCCCAGTCCAGAAGGTTAAGGGATTATTGTTAACCTGTAACAATCTTTAGAAAGGAAGGCCTGGCGGACACAGTACCTTAAAAATGGTGAGAACGCTCCAGCGGGGGCATTTTTTCCTGGCAGCGGGTGCAAGTTGGTGCTTCATCCGGAGGAAGAGAGGATCTCGTCGGGGAGGAAAGCAGGTGTCCGTTGCACTGCCAGGGAAGAAACCAGCTGCAAAGTTCTCAATTAAAATGAACGGTCCTTTTTTTTCGCGGTCCAGTGGTAAGTGGCTATCCGGTTGCCGGGGTGCTTGGCACGGGCAATTCGACCACAAGACGTCCAGGGATGCGAGAAAGGAAGGTAAACTGGTCGTGCCCACCAGTCAGGAGAAGAAGACTCTCCAACCGGGAGATCTCCTCTGTCGTTGGGAAGTGGTGAGTCGGTTCAGCAGGGCTCCACCGGTAGTGTCATCGTAGCAGGTCGGCTCAGCTTCTCCCTCGTCGGATTTTCAGGTCCTGTGGCGACTACTGAAGTTCCAGTCCCAAAAGCCCTGCTTTTATGAAGCACACCCCCATTCACTCAGCCTAGCTGTCAATCAAACATGCTAAGTGGTGAGCCAGCCGGCTCACCACTTGGGCCAATCACACAAGATTGTACCGGGAGGATAGCTCAGCGGAAGCGAGCGTGTCTTGGAAGCAAGACAACACGAAACAGCACCAGGTTCGATCCCCGGGGCCGCGCTTATAAACATCTGGGTGTTTAAGCGCGTTATAAATACGTAACTAAGACAAAAAAAAAAATGAACACAATTAAGCAACTAAGAAAAACAAACAATTCCTGTAACAGCGCCTCGATGCCTGCGGGCTGTGTGAGCGCTTTATGAATGTTAAATAAAGAATGCGACTTGAGTTACCAAGGTAACTCAGTCCAGGGTGCCTAAACCCCCTCCCGCACTGCCTGTGGTACCCAGACAGAGTGGCAACACTTTTGGAAGCTTCTGTGGAGAAGCCCACCAAAAAGTGGAACAAGGGGCTCGACCTTTGGTTTGGAGTTACAGAAGCGAACACAAACGCCATTTTAAAACTGAGTTCTGGCAGAAAATACCAACCAGTGAATTAATATTAAATAAATAAACCGGCGGTATGTTAAAAAGTATTAGCCTCGAACAATGGGAAAATCCCATAGAGATATATTCGCGGTTGAATATAGAAAGTAGTATCCACTGCCACCAGCCAAAACTCGACGAGGGGGGACGGGACAGTGCCCCCACGAATAACAGACCCAGGGGCAATCGAATTGCCCCTACCAGTACGTCCACAATATGATGGTTTGAACTGGTTCTGTTAGTAATTCGGGACTAGTAAAGCCAATGGTGACTTTACATGCCCTGGGAGACAGAAGTCAGTCCCAGGGTATGGAGTCTATGGTGGGGGGTCACTATGACACCCCTGTGTTACTGCACGGAGGGTGCTGTGTAACACACATAAAAAACATATGAGACCCTATGGAGTAAAAGACCCCATAGCCCATGAAACACATTAACATTCAAAGGAACACCATAAATCACGTCCAAGAGTGGGAGAAAAAGAGTCTCACTCTTGGCAGGAGAAAAAAAAAACAAACTCCAGAAATCCAGCAAAGCTGCTGGGGGACTCACTAGGTTAGGAAATTCAGCCTAACCAGAGAATTCTCCCTAACAAGCAAGTGCAGGGGAGACGAAAGGGGGAAAGTGCAAGGGGAAGGGGAGGAGTGGAAAGTGCTGAACATGTGATCAAAACAAAACAACAGGTAGGGCAGCCTGCAGGTGGCAAGTGCAAGAATAAAGTGCAGACGAATGGTGGAGTGTCGCGAAGGGACCTGTAGGGAGCAGATACAGACCCAAGCACAAGGGTTGATGGGAGGCAGTGCGGGTATGCAACTGGGTGGGCAGGGATCTGGGCCCGAAGTCAGAGGGTAGCCTGATGCCCATTGCAGGAACAGAGATCAGCAGGGGAGAGGAAGACAGAAGGCAGAAGCAAAGAGACATGTGTTGAGGTGCTTCCGGAACCGAAGTAGGTTCTCCTCAAGTTTCAGAGAGGCAGGGAGGCTGTTCCAGAGGGATGCCCCATCCGATGAAAGAGATCTACCACTAACTTGTTGCTTGGAGAAGCGACTGACCCTGAGGGAGTTGGAGGTGGAAGAACGAAGAGCTCGAGTAGGGAGGTATTTCTGAAGGAAGAGGTGAAGGTATTGCGGACCCAGGCCCCAGAAGGCCTTATGGACAATGCAGAGAGTCTTGAACTTAATCCCTGCAGCTAATGAGAGCCAATTAAGAGATTTCAGGGCTCTAGAGATACGATCCCTGGGCTTGAGGCCAAGAACAAGTCTTGCAGTCCTTTTCTGGATGAGTTGCAGAGGGCGGAGAGTAGTCAGGCAGATTTAGAAAGAGGCTGTTACAGTAGTCTAGCCTAGAGAGAACCATATCTCTAGAAACAGGGAGCTTCAGGGGGAAAGAGAGGAAAGGAAGAATACCTCTGAGGAGGTTCAGCTGGTAGACTGACTTCTTAGAGACATCAGAGATGTTTGGAGAAAAGGAAACCGTGGAGTCGAAGATGAACCTGAGGTTCTTAGCTTCACAGGTGGGAGCAGGGAGAGGGCAGCCAGGGGAGGCTGGCCAGAGAGTGACAGTGAAGGAAGGTGCAGGAGTGCTGAAGAGGAGGATCTCTGTCTTACGGGCATCAAGGCAGAGATCGTTGGTGGTACACCACTCCAGGATTGCAGATAGACATTCAGAGATGAGAGAGGAGGTGGCAGAGGGGAGCCTGAAAACAAGCGGAGTGTCATCCACATAGCACTGAATGTTGGAGCAGAGAACAGCAATGCAGTGGGTCAGCAGTGCAAGGTATTGGTTGAAAAGCCAGGGAGAGAGATTAGACCCCTGGGGAATATCACAAGTGACAAGCGAGATAGAGAAAAGGAAGGACCCAAGTTGGACCAGGAGGGTCAGTTGGAAAGGAAGGAGGTCAACCAGGCCAGGGCCTGATCAGTGATACCCAGGTTATCGCAGAGGCGGTTGAACAGGATGGCATGGTTGACCATGTCAAAGGCAGAAGAGAGATCAAGTAGGATGAGGACAGAGGGAGATTAGAATCAAGGTTGGAGAGCAGGTCTTCACAGATGTTCAAGAGAGCATTTTTCATGCTTCTGGCTGCTCTGAAGCCAGACTGATGGTCATGGAGACAACCAACAGAATCAGTGTGAAGATTAACTGGGTGATAACCAGCTTTTCCAGGAGTTTGCACAGGAAAGGAGTGATAGAGTAGAGATTGTGTGGTAGTTGGCCAGGCAGGAGCGGTCGGCTGTGCATTTCTTGAGAAGTGGGTGTTCAAGAGAGTGCTTCAGGGGGGAGCAGGAGTCGGCCAGAGTAGGAGCAAGGGTGTCAAAATGGTCCCGTTTTGACGAGACTTTCATAGATCAGACTTGTCTAGAAACCTTGTCTGGGGAGAACAGAGGAAAGGAAGACAAAGAGGGAGGAGAGGTGGCTGCAGGGGGGCAGGAGGTAGCAGAGAGAGAAGCGGGAAGAGGAGGAGATGATGAGTGGGTGGACAGCATGTCCAGAGTTTTAGAGATGAAATGATAAGCCATGTCCAAGAGAGGGCCTGGAAGGAGACAGGAGAAGTAGAGACTGCAGCAGGATTGGCCAGCTCCTTGCAGATTTTAAAGAGTTAGGCCGAGTTAAGCCCGCCATTTCCTCTCACCCACTCTACACTTGCATTTAAGGGTGATGAGGTCAGAGTCATACAAAGAGTTGCACTTGGCTTTGGTCTTCAAGCGGATCCTCATAACAGGAGCAAGAACATCGAGAGTATCAGAGATAGCAGAGTGAAGCTTGGAAAGGTAATTGTCAGTATGCGAGTCAGCTAAAGGTGGAGGAGGGGGGAAGAAAAAGACAGTGAAAGACACACACTTCATGGGCCGGATGACCAAGTAGGTAGCTGGAGTTGGCTTGGCTGAGGGGTAGAGAGGGAGAGATGGGAGGAAAGGAGAAAGTGATCACTCCCGGAAAGAGGAAAGGTGAGGGGGATAGAGAGGGGTAGTTCTGAGGAGATCAGAACATCCAGAGTGTGCCCTGCAGAGTGAGTCAGGCCAGAGGGGAGATTAGAAAGAGAGAGAGAGTCGCAGAGGTTGTAAAAGAGTCCAGTGGAGTCACAGGAAGCATCCAGGTGGGTGTTAAAGTCTCCAAGAAGGAGGAGTTGAGTGGTTGAGGCATGGAGGGAGTAGGAGAGGTCCTCCCATTAAGAGAGGAATGAGGTGATCTGACCAGGTGGCCGATGGATAGTAGCCAGGGTAAGAGAGTTGCCAGGATAGAGAGAGATCCTGCAGACAAGTCGTTCAAAAGAGGAGTAGGCCTGCATAGGAATGACAGAGGCAGGAATCCACTGCAGGAAGATCAAGACTACACCCCCTCCACAACAGTTGGATATGGGTGCAGAGATGATCTTGTAGCCATCAGGGAAGAGAGTGTCAAAGCTTGTGACAGAGCTGGCCATGAGCCATGTCTCGGTGAGACCGAGGACATAAACATCAAGTTTTTCCAGGAGGCGGCAGATGTCAGCTGAGTGAGAGGTGAGAGTGATAATATGGATAAGTTAACAAGCCTTGAAAGACTTCCAGGTACAGGTACAAATCAGAGGTACGCCCTGCTGCGGTGTAGAAGGAGCCCGAGTGGGGGCAGAAGAGGAAGGAGGAGAAGGCAAGGTAGCCACGGAGGAAGAAGAGGGGGGTGGCAAGGGAGCCAAGAAAGAGAGAGAAGGGACAGCAGGAGAAGAAAGGAAACTGATGAAGCACAGGAAGAGCCTATCAAAGAAAAGAAGGTTGGCCTATGGGCCTTGGACAAAGACGGTGCCATTCAAGTAAACATTAATGATGACCTTAGAGGAGTGGAGGGGGGCCAGGAGGGCCTGCCACCGTGTGCCACCATTAATAGGAGAAGAAGAGAAAGGAGAGAGCACAGAGACCATATGAAGAGTCCATAGGTCTGGCGAGGGAATGACGAAGAGGATATCAGTGAGTGTCTGTCTGGAAGAAGCACTGGTATAGGTGTCAGCGATAGGGAGGCCTGGGTTGGAGACCAGAATATCCTTTTAGACTTCTTCCTACCAGACTTAGTGAGGAGAGCAGGATAGTCGATAGAGAAGCACTTTGAAAAGATAGGAGAAACAGAGAGCACCATAGAGTAGGGGGGGGGATGAAGAGGAATTTGGAATTTTTATCACAGAGCGCCAAGAGACCACACAGGTGGAAACAGTGCTTGGTATAAGACCCTTTAATATAACAGCACCATATCTCTTCTTCATAAGCAACTTTAGTCAGGATGGTTATACAACAGTTTATCAACCTTCTACCACATTCCCGGTACTTCAAATCATCTTGTCCATTTAATGCTTGCAACACAACTGGCTTACAACTTCTTCGACAAATATACTGTACATAAGGAAACATTTTTTCACATAAGTTTGCCATAGGCAATGCAGGTTACAGTTCCCTCCCCCTTGATCCTTTTTACAAGGAGGATTTTACTTCTGCAGTCAGTGATTTCTTTATACACAACCTATTTGCTGCTGGCAAAGTAGTCTTCAGCTGTCTCCAATGACGTATCCTGTTCTAGGACAGCTACCTTCAAATTGCCATGATGCTACTCTCAACTTTCTTTTCCTTTAGGAATACAGGTTACAAAGTCCTTTTGTTGGATATCTCAGTTTAGGCAAGTTGTATCCTCTTTTGTTTATTATTACCTCCTTTTGGTTTTGGCAATACGGTATACAATATTCTCCTACTTACTCTCACTTAATAGGGGAGTTGTGCCCAGTTTGCTTTAATTTAAAGGTTCAGTATTCAAAAGATGCATTCTTACACAGCAAACTATTTCGGAGCACCCCAGAGTCACCTGTATCAGGTCTTCTCACTGGTATATGCTGGCATCTCCTTCTGACTCGCTGCTTCTGCTTCTTCATTCGTCAAGGCTTCCATGTTGTTTGAAGGCTCTGGTCAGCCTGCCACTGCTCTCCCTGTCTGTCAAGGGAGCTTTCACTGCTCCACATGTGTTCCAGTGAAAACCTCACACCAGGATGAGATGCAGGACACCGAGAGCTTCTGTCCCCCTCGGGACAGCCTCAATACCACTTTCCGCTGAGCGTCCTCTGCATCTTCCAGGAACCCCAACCTCTGTTACATTCTCTGCACGGTGCCCCACTGTCAGGCCAGTGGCGTCTCCCACTTCTTCTTCCTCATGCTGCTTCCTTCTGACCTGCACCTGAAAAGCCTTTAAAATGTTTAACGGTTCCGCTCATGTCTGGGTCATTACACCAACTAGTGTGCTCAGTAAGGTTTAGTATTATGTGGAAGTGTGGGAATTGGGGGCACCAAATGGGGCAAAGGGGAAAATGGTGGATAGAGATAAGGAGCAGTGGGCAATGGTTAGAAAAGGTAGTGTAGCACAGTGTGAATAACAAAACAGCCATTTTGGAGTACCCTATACCTTGTTAGTAGTATCCCATTGATTGGCAAATGCCCCCTTGTAGGTAAAAGGAGGGTTGTCGGACCCTCCACTGCTGGGTGTACTGTTGCTGCAGGTGCCCCCCCTTGCTTTAGCACTCCCTTACTGGCGAGCTCCCCCCTTTTTGGGTGGGAGCCACCTCAACGGGCCCTGTGAGCACTGCCCCTTCCAACTTAAAGCTTTGCTAGCTTCTTCTGCACCAACGTGTTATCTGCCTTTGCAGCATTATCATCTGACTCATTCTCCCTTTCTTGATATCTCTTGCAATAGTGTACAATAGTAGATTCTATCTCTGGCCAACACTTTGCTTCCATCCCTTCTATTTTATATAGGGATGTCTGGGGACCAATATTTATTTGCAGGGGGCATCGAAGCCCTTAGGTAGCTGGGCGCACAGCATGATAAGAATACTTAAAGCTTGGTTACAGGTATATACAATTACAGGTACATTAACAGGTAGTAATCACGGTTATAGTTCACGTGCAGACAGATATGGACATATAACAGTGAGAATATGATTGGCAATGGGTATGTACTTGTCCCATGATTGACAGGTCGCTAGCGTCCACATCTCCTGTATTTGTCATACATATTCTGCAGTCTCCTCATCTGGTTTCATATTACCAGGTCCAAAGTATCAGGGTAATACTTCTTGGCACTTTCCACATGTAGGCGTGACAGTTATTGAAGGGTGCAACATTGTGTACATTGCGACTCAGTTTTACCCCGTTGTATCCTGCTTATTCCCATATTTTGTCTCCTTGCTCCCCTATGATTTCTGCAAACAAGCTCTTTATACCCCCAATCGCTTTGTTGACCCGGGCTGTCTCCTTCTCGAGAGCATATATCCAGTTGCTCTCCTGCCATAAGGGAGGTCAAGCTGTATAGCAAGTTGTCTCTGTCTTTCATCTGCCAGGATATGTAGTGTGCATCCCCCCTCCCTTTCAGCAAAAGCTGAATTGTTGTTGTATGATTTCCAGGGCCTGCCCCCCCCTGGGGCTGTCACCACTGATATCTTTGCCTTTCTACTGCAGAGGTTCTTAGACCAGTCCCTGCTCATTTCACCTCAATACCCCTTTTTCTTTTGTTTACATTCCCTCTCCTCCCTCTTTGAATCCCAGGACTCGTCATCTCCGGTACTCATGCCTGCTGCCTCATCTACGTCCAAGACAATAGTCTTCTTTGGACAAGGCCTGCCCTTCCTCCCTCTTATTGGAAGCCTTGCTGTCCAATTTAAACGTTATCTTCCCCGATGTCCATTTGTCTACACCCCCTGCTGCCCCTTGCTCTGTCTACAGTCTCTGCACTTTCTTTTCTATCACCCACTCAGCCTCCATGTACATAATGTCCAACAGTCATCAAATGCTCTTTTCTATGACAGTGAAAATCTTTTGGCCACCCTTTTCCATTTGTTTCCTAGCACTGGCACCTTAGTGCTTCCCTTTTCCCTTTTCTGCTCACCCCACAACTTGGGGACATACGCTGTGGTTTAGTTTACTCTGTGGAATGTTTCAGCATTGGATACAACTCATACCGTGGTTATGGAGCACTAAATGGCCCACTGTGTCACTGTCTGGCCCACCTCCCTTCGCAAGCTCCTCCTTTTTCTCCTTGTTAAGTGTCCAGAGCCCCTCGGGCAACTTATCACGTAAATAGTCCAGGGGCATATTGACCGAAAAGCCATTCCCACCCCCTTCTGCACTCCGACTGTACTATCGTCTGGAGCGCCCTCCCGTCTCCCACTTTCTTATTATTAAAACATTCTTATTATGCGCTGCATGCCTTTAGGTCTCGGTGCGCACATATAACAAAAGATAGTACATACAATACAAGAAAGTGAGAGGCCAGAGTCAGAAAAGTGTGAGGCCATAGTTATCTGTGAAAGGTAATCTAGTCTTTAAACTGCAAAACGTCCAAATTACCCATAATTTCTTCACACCTCGCCCCCATCCTCCTTCTCACTCTCACATTTACCACACACCCTTTTTCTCCTCATGCATCCATACTTACTAATCATTCTACTCCCACCCTATCCACATTCACTGGCCTTCTCCACAGGCCCGCCCACTCATTCAATGTTATAACCACTACGGCCAACTGCAGAGGCCCACCTATTTCCTAAAGTCGTCTATGTTAGTATGAAAATGCCTGACATGACCCTTCTCCAGCCCAGTGCTTGCCACTACTATGCCAAGCATAGAATATACACATTATCTCTGGTGTAGACCCTTCCACCACATAAAACAGCAAATACTCCCAACACTGAACCGACAGAACACCAATGGTCAAAACAACAGACGTACCTAACATCTACTATCCTACTGTGCACCTTCCTTCAATAAATCAACAAATCATCAACACCCCAGCCCCAAAAATGATGAAACTATACAATCGCCTGCACTACAGACAACTCCCAATGCAGACATGCTTGCCTCACACCAACCCCCTGTCAGAGGTGTGACCTAAAATCAAAGACTACTACGACCAATCATCCACCTCCCATTAGGATGTGTCCTAAACACCATAATAAATCCCTCCCCACTCAGTGGGCATGCAATCACAGTATTGCGCATTCATATGAGGGTACAGTCCCGGGTCCTAGAAATCCTCGCATCCTCACGGCACCAAGCATTCCCTATAGCCTGTCACTCTACCTGAACGTGGGCGGTGCTCGGGACCAGGCAGACCTTTGTGAACTCAGGGTCGGCGGGCCTCCTCAGATGTGCACTTGAGACAGGGCTCTGCTCGCCTGGGACGTGCTCACTGGGAAGGTGGCCAGAATACCCTCAGCTGGCCGAAGGAACTAAGGATCTCTCTAGGGCTTCCCAATGTACCCGGGGTCCTCCAAGGCAAGTAACGACTGGAACACCAAAGCAATCCAAAAAGTAGAATACACCAAGCAGGAGGTAACGCAGTTTACTATAGGTCCAGTCGCAACTCTCTGAAACACTTGTGTACAAGTGTGATAGAAATAAAACATCAATATCAATAACTGACAGAGCTGTGTCAAGGGAGCTGTCAACGTCACCCATTGTGGGCAGAACATTTATAAACATAATGCATAATTTGCTTGAACATATTTTGAAATCTTTGTTATACACCATTCAAAAGCTGATTGGTGGGACTACGTCAGTCTTTTTTATCCAGAAAAAGATTGAATAGTTGTAATTGGTCCATGCCATCGTTACATACATTGTCTCACATCGCCCAGCGAGATGTCACAAGCCTTTCCACACCACCCCACAATTAGGTGCCAAAGCATTACCTGATTGTGCTGACCACTGGAACTTTATTCATCTGCCATTAGACATCTCTCATTAAGCACACAAGACAACCTGAGCTTGGCAAAGGGGAGACATTCATATGGCATCCGACCAATGAGGTGCCCCACGAACATTAGCAAGGAAATAAAACACTCTAGGGACACAGAAACTATTCAGGTGATTGATCACCTCCCGGCTCACCTCCTCGCTCAACAGCCCTCTTCCCAGGCCCATCTACCAAGGAGCTATTTGAAACTGCTTACCCCACCATAGTTGGATTTTATTTAACTGCATTTACTTCTAATTCCCTACACGTTCCCTGCAAGTGCCCAGATGCCTAGATTGCTGGCCTGAAAAGCATCTTTTGGTCACATTCTGTGGTAGCTCCGTTCTCCTGGGAACTGCCAAATTGCAACATATTCCGAGCACACTGCGCTATAGCTGAAGAAATTCACTTTTCCCCAAGACATGAGGTCTGTGGCTGTGGCAAGACAAATGTTTTACTCACCTGTGGCCTATACGCCAGAATGGCTGTTATATTGTTTGCATTGTGCTGCACTACCATTTCTACCAACTACCCCTGCCCCTTATCCCTATCCCCTCCATGCCCCTGCATGCCCCTCTTCCTCATGCCCTACTTGGTGCCCCCAATCCCACTCTTCCCCATGGACTTCTCTGACTGCACCAGTGCACAAAGCGCATACGTTACACAGTGCAGCTGTCAATGATGTCCTTACCTTCAGGGGGGTCCCCTCCCCTTCCCCAATGTATCTCGCATCAATCACGTAGTTGGTAGGTGTGCTCCCCTTGGCAGCATTGAATTTACACCTTTACAACACAAATATGATCCTAAGTCACCTTCAAGCGGAAGGCATTAGTACAATTGACCAGAGTTCGATTATACCATTGATCTTGCAAAAGTACACAGTGTGACAAATCTGGCGATATCACCACTGATTCTCTGAAGGGAATTTTCTTTTATATGGCCAGGGCAAGGGAGAGGCTACCTGACTCTGACCCTGGGGATGCCTATCTAAGGGAGCAGGATATAGCAAAGGAACCCTGAATTGCACGTATAGAGCTAATAACTAAGTGCTGGCTCGATCTATTTCCAGGTGGTGAAATATGCCCCTATGTGCTCCGCCCTTAGATATGCATTACACAATAAGATAGAGACTGTATTGGCATTTCAAGGTACTGTAAAGGTTATAAAATCCCCCTGCAGTATACATAAAATAAATGTAATGGTACAAACAAAATATTCTTTAGGGTCCTGTGACTTTATACACAGAGAGGAAAGACTGGAAATGTAAATATTTTCTATCAGACCTTTGAGTTACGAGTTTACAGAACAGAATCATATCATGTTTTGAACTAATGACATCTATGATAACACCGTACCTATGTCACCTTCGCTGACTCGTATAAATACATTGTACTAATCCCAAGTGCCTTGCCTTGTAATTTGAAAATGTTTATGTACAACAGTTTTTTGTGAACAATATTTTGATTGTACTATTACATTTATTTTATGTATACTGCAGGGTGATTTCATAACCTTTACAGTACCTTGAAATGCCAATAGATTCTCTATCTTATTGTGTATTGCATATCTAAGGACCACATAGGGGCAGACCAACTACAGAGAGGTAGGAAAACCATAGAGCAAAATTAATTACCTGACAACCTTAATTCCACATGACACCCATACACCTGCACAACATACATGCATTGCTTGTTGTAACATAGAGAAAGACATCTCAGGAGTTTCTAGCCAAATGGCTTGTTTCCACTCACTTGCCCATTTTAGTACTGTGATGAGGAAGAGCGATGGAGCAATGAAAACGCCTAGAAATTGTAAGCCAGTGCCACGTTCTAGTCTCTGGAAATTTTGACTGATGCCGGAAGGTTTTAAAGCTACCACAGCTAATACCAATGGGAGAGTGTGTCAGAGTCCGACGACATCGACAACCAGTGTGAATGCTGATAAGGATGACAGAAACCAGGAGATTGTGAGTCGCAACGCGGAAGCCCAGACAAACATTTTCAGGAGGAACTGAACCGAAAGCAGGCTGACACCTGGAGACCGAGAGCAGCAGGAGTCACCCAGAGTGAGAGAAACCAGAGTGCAGATGTATCAGCTGACAGAACATATGCCTACTCAGCGGACAGAACAAGAAGCCAAAGGGGAGACGCGACAACCACCAAATGCACCCTTTAAGACCAGGGAAATGGATTGCCTTACTGGGCTAAATAACAGCAAATGATGTGTCATGCTGAGTTTGTGGGAGTAAGTAATTGAAAATAGTAAAGGAACGGATATAAATAAGAACATTATTAAAGACGGTCAGTGACCCAGTATTCCAAAGGAGGGAATTATGTGTATGTGAACATTATTGAAAGTGAGACGGAAGCCCAAAACTGTAAAAGAGAAACAGTTATATATATTGACAGTGTTGAAAAGGGGACATAGACCCAACACTTGGAAAGGGGAGAAAAAGTAAATACAAACTCTATTAGAAAGGGATTCACACCTAGACACACTTGTGTACAGGTATGATATAAATACCACATCCTATATCATATCAGTGACCCAACTGTGGATAGCTATTGTGGTGTGGATGAAAGAAAGAGTGAATAAAAAAAGAGAAAACCCTGGCAGGTAGTGCTCCAGGCAAACAGGGAGTCTGAGACCCATGTCCAGGAGGGGGAGATAAGAAGTGAAGAGATGTCCTGGCAGGAGAGTAAACCAGGAGTGAGAAGTTAAGTGGTATCCTGACAGGAGAGTACACCAGGAGTGGAAAGCAAAGTGATATACTGGAAATGAAGTACACCAAGAGTGAGAAGTGAAGCAATATCCTGGCAGGAGAGTAAACAAGAAGTGAAAGGAAAGTGAAAAAATATCCTGGCAAGGGAGCAAACCACGAATAAGAGGAGAAGTAAAGGGATTCATTTTGTTGATGCAGGGAAACCCCTTTTAGGATAGGAGATAGATAGGATTTTCCCTAACCCTTCTTTTCATTTTCTGGAAATAAAATTCTATAGCAACTAACATACCACTGTGTCCTAGTCTTACGCATGACCCCGTACATCCAGTGTCAGAAGTGGGATCTGACTCAGCTGATACAAACTGGGGGACCCTTGAATTTGTAAAATTGAGTGCAAGTGCTTCCAATCTGACTCTAGCCATCAAAGAGTCTATTGGCTTTATTTTAGCTAGAGTCAAAAAGAAACCTTGCAACTCCAAAAACCTAGTCTTGATTCCCCAAAAGGAACGTATATAAGGCTGACTTATTAGTCAGGGTTGGCATGTAGATATAGCTTAGATGTTTTAGCAGGGGTGGTGGATCCCGGCTACAGGGGTGATGTGAACATTCCAATGAAGAACAATGGGAAAAGCCCTTACACAGTCATGGTGGGAGAGAACATAGCCCAGGGGATCTTAGAACAAGCACTGTTCCCAAGGACTGAGAGGAGAACCCAAACAGGTATGACCAAAAGAGGTGAAAAGGGATTTGAGCAGGCAGATGAGGAGCCATCACCATCATCTAAAGTATTAAAACCTCCCTGCCAGGGTGATGAACTAGGGATCATTCCCACACTCGCGTTCACCCAGCGCAATGGTCTAATATTGACTGAGGCTTTTCTGCACACAGTTTCAGAGGAGGAAGGGAGAAAAAGGAGAGTCCATTCTTCTTCATAAAATAAGCTCTCTTATATAGAGGGGATACTGGCTCAGAAGGATTGCCCAGATAACAGATTGTGGTCTTTAAAACTCACCGGAGAATGGTGTTAGAAATAACCAGTTCCTTTTTTTTAAATATGTATCTTAACATTGTTGGTCTTAGTATATACATATGCTTTTAAAATCCCTACAAACAAATATGTAAAAAACAGTCAGTGTAACTAAGAATTTTAAAAATAACCAACCCTCCCTCTCACATTTAAGCAACATGAATTTTAGAATTGAAAAGCAGATGACAGAGAAAGAAAATCAAACAACAAAAAAGGTTAATAACTTATCTTCCAGATCCCGTTCAGACATCTCCAAACTGAAAATCATTCTAGTTAACATTCAAGAAAACTACTCCAAATACTCTCAAACGTTTTGCTTTTCCGCTACAGTCTCATAACAAGTCTCTCAATAATGCAAACAGAATACATTTCCTCCAGCCATGCTGTTACGCTCACCTTGATGCGTAGTTGCCCAGTGCTGAATAATGAATTTTAGTTATTTGTAGGGTGAGCTATCCGTCCTGCGTTTCTTGTGCAGGGGCGTTTGACGTTTGTTGGCGAGCTGGTGCAGTTCGCCTTCCTTGGGCCCAGGGCTGCTGTGACCCTGAATCGGCTGGTAGGCAGGTAGGTTTGTTAATTGTAAGTCATCGTTCTGTTTATGGTGGGAATATGTTAATGTCTTTATCTCCTTCTTTTCAGGTGCAAAGGTCTTGATGCTGGCGTGCCGGATGGAGAGGCATGTTTTCTAGGCAAGAGAAAGCGCGAAGTGCAGCCCCTTTATTGTCTTTTAAAGCTAACCTGTGTTTTCTTCTTCTTCTCCTCACAGGCCACTGTGGTGCTGCGAGTGGATGAGAGCACGATGAAAAAACAGGCCCCCGGAATCCGTTAAGGTAAGTACAGTGCTGTGCGGTTGTTTAATATTGAAAGCAAACCTGAATATGTCTCTTTTCCTTTGCAGATGTTGCTGTGGTGCTCCGGATGGAAGCGTGGCATAGCGCGATAGAATTCAGGTAAGACTGATGGAATTCGATGTTTTGGAAGCACACGTTCTAATATTGTTTTTCCCTTTCTCGTTATTGCAGGTTGTAATGTTCGAACAGCAGCTGTGATAGCGGTTCACCGGAAGTCCTGAAGCTAGTACTCACAGGTGAGTGATATTTATTCTTCTCTCGGTTTCCACAGATTGCAGCCCAGTTGAGATGTGGAGTGCTGGATGGTGTTTTCTTAGGTAAAACAGAATAATCTTGTTCTTGTTCTTGCAGGATTACAGGAAGATGCTGAAGACCAGGGGCTGGACACAGTGAGCGTCACGCTGCGGGTTGCAGAATAACTTGAAGCGTGTTCTGCAGTCAGGGTGTGGTTGATATAGCCCAGGTAAAGTAGTACCAGGGAAATTAGTTCGAGTCATGCCACACCCAAAAAACTAGACAGCATGGCTTGGTTCTTAGAACTAGACTGGGTGGGTGCTTCCATGTTGGATTTAAAGGCCCATGTACATAAATGGGACCTAGTTTGAACAGCCCTTCCTTCCTACATATGATCCTGGTGCCAAAGGCGCCAGGACTGGCTCCAGGAGCCCTTTTGCAGTGATTTTAAGGCCCTGGTGGGAGCCTGCTTGTGGCACAACTTGTGCCCCCTCACAGTGGTCATGACACATGCATCCTTACTGGGGAAAATTGCAGATTTCCAATTTTGTGGGATGATCCTTTTTTGCAAACATTGAAAATCTCGATATCCAAGTTACCAGATGGTATGTCAAATCCTCTAGATCAGTATCTTCACCCAAGATCAGAGTTCCAAAGTCATATCCTCTGTCCACTCTCAGGACTTTATTCATCACACTCGTTATATCACTCCAAAGTGAATTTACCTTATAATAATCGCACATCATATGTTCTAATGTTGCTCTTGACTGTCCACATCCCCAGCAGGCATCTGCAAGACTCAGGCCTTGTTTACACATACATTCTGGTGCCCAAAATAACCTGTTCAGCAACATCGACCATTGAGCCCTTTCCCATATGTAGATAAACATACATGGAATATTTCCACATAATGCCTCCCATCTTAACACTGTCACTTCCTCTTGAAGGCAATTTGTCCAGGAATCCAGAAGTTTTGTATTTCCCCTTGAACTCAGGAGCTCGTCCTTAGCTGATGCCATATGCTCCTGGCTTTCGACTTGAGCAATGATGATCATTAGATCAGAGTCCTTGAGCTCCAACAATGGTACAGCTGCCTTGAGGGAGCGATACTCTCCAAATGAACAATCCCCAAGACAATATTTGTCTTTTAAGTCTTGAAGAGAGAGCCAGGACTCTCCTTCAAATAGGTCACAAATCTTCTTCTACCTTCCAAATACCAATTTGACCAAAACAGGGTTTTGTTGTTGACCTTAATCAAAGGATTCAGTCATAATGATGCAGAGCACATCAAGCTTGGTTCCGTGTTTAAAGACACCGCAATATCCATCCAAGTAAAATTGGTTTCTCCCTCCACACGTTGCTTATGGTGGAAAGAAAAGCTGACGGTTTCAGTGGACCAGCCACGCTCATTTCAGCAATTGACCAGTCATCAAAACGCTCTCTCAAAAATGGTAAAAAGTGCATTGTCATACATGCCTAGTGATATCTGCAAAGACTGGAGGGGGGTTATCTGCACTCTGGCTCTCTATATGGCAGAGTCGAAGCACAGAGCACCCCAGCCAAGATGTTCTATTGTTGGTAGCAATGGACGAGCAATCAAGGCTTAAGATCTCAGGAGGTGATGCAGGCTGGTTCTTAAGTAAAGTGTAGTCCCAAAGCACCCACAAAGGAATATCCACACATTATGTTAGTGAAAACAATTCTTTATATAAATAGGCTCAAGTTATGTACACAATCACAATAATTATAACCACAAAAGTGATGGGTGGAAGGTTTTGAATTAATCTTAACCACTGGCATTGCTCTGGGCAACCTTCCACACCGCCATTGTTTAGCCCGTCTGTGCCATTGTAAAAGGGGTCCAGACATATGCAAATCAGTCAGATACTGCCACCAACTGTAGCAACCCAGCCCGAACTGCTAGGCCAGGTCCCCTCTGCACAGAAACACAATCAACCCCAGACATGTTTCTGCCTATTTGGGCATCCTCAGTGAGGTGCAGCTTGGTTCCCTACGGCGCAGCAAGCAAGGGACCCACGTCTGGGCATACCCTCTCTCACATAGTGAGACAAACTATAACCACAAAAGTGATGGGTGGAAAGTTTTGAATGAATCTTAACCACTGGCACTGCTCTGGGCAACCTTTCACACCACTGTTTTTAGCCCGTCTGTGCCATTGCAAAAGGGGTCCAGCCACATGCAAATCAGTCAGGTACTGCCATCAATGGTAGCAACCCAGCCCAAACTGCTAGGCCAGATACCCTCTGCATGGAAACACAAGCAACCCCAGACATGTTTTGGCCTTTTTGGACCTCCTTAGTGATGTGCAGCTTGGTTCACTATGGCACAGCCAGCAAGGGACCCACGTCTGGGCATACCCTCTCTCACATAGTGAGACAAACTATAACCGCAAAAGTGATGGGTGGAAGGTTTTGAATGAATCTTTACCACTGGCATTGCTCTGGGCAACATTCCACACCACCGTTTTTTAGCCCGTCTGTGCCATTGCAAAAAGGATCCAGCTATATGCAAATCAGTTAGGTACTGCCACCAATGGTAGCAGCCCAGCCCAAACTGCTAGGCCAGGTCACCTCTGCATGGAAAAACAAACAACCCCAGACATGTTTTTGGCCTTTATGGGCCTCCTCAGTGAGGTGCAGCTTGGTTCCCTATGGCTGAGCAAGCAAGGGACCCAAGTCTGGGCATACCCTCTCTCACATAGTGAGACAAACTATAACCACAAAAGTGATGGGTGGAAGGTTTTGAATGAATCTTAACCACTGGCCAAGCCTGATTTGCATATTGTCTTTCCCCTTCTGTAATGGCTTGGCAGGCAAAGAACAATGGTCTGAAGGGTTGCCCAGAGCAATGCCAGTGGTTAAGATTCACACTCTGTAACGCTCACCTGGCTCCCACGGAGGCGCTGGTCTGGTCTGGGTTGCTGTGGCTTCTTCAAGCGTGATGTGCAGAATTCGGACCACCGATTGAACAGGACCCCCAAATCTTGCTTGTCTGGCCCGTAGGAATATCCTTCTGCAGATGAGAAAGGCGATTAACTGTCTGCTGAATAATGTGCTTGCTCCCCCCTTTCCCCCTTCGTTCTCCTCTGACTTCCTCCAAAACCCCCGGTTTAAGCTCACCTTATGGTTTGGAAGGATGAACTCTCCATCCTGCTTCTGGTGCAGGGGCGCACGTTCATCCAGTTACTTCACTGGTTTTCAGAATGGCGCTGGCAAATCCACTTGACTTTACTGAGCGATACGCCGTAAGTATGAAGATGCAAAAGTTCAAGTGTGAGCCTCCTTTTATGTTGTCTTTTTCTGTCCTTTATTTCAGGTGCAGAACAAAGGCGATGCGTTGAGTGGTTAAATTGCCAGGGTAAAATCAGGTGAGTTAGTGATGAGGGCGACCCCTCTAAATGTCTTTATAATTCCCCAGTAATGTCTTTTGTCCTTTCCCCATAGGGGCCGGGGTGCGGTACCTGCCAGAGATGTGGCGCCGACCCGAGATGTGGAATGGCTCACCAAGAATAGCCGGTAAGTAATATGGCTGAAAATCCGGCTTTCCTCTTGTGTTCCCTTGCTCACCTTTTATCTCTTCTTCTTCTCTCCCTTAGGTGCGGTGCAGAGATGTGGCGACCGGCACTGAGAGCCGCGATGGAGCCGGGCGGCATCTCGGGACCAGGTGAGTGAAGCGCGGCGCTGCAGCGAGCAACGCAGTGCTTTTAAATGGAAGTCTTCCTTCAGGAATGCTGGCGTGAAGATTCAGGATGCAGGTAAGAAGGTTGAAATAGTTCTTGGTTTTCACCTTTCTCTTCTCTTATTCCCTTACAGGTGTTCCAGGATCGAGGGGGGCGTGGCTGGAGTCCAGGTGCAGGAGCAGACATGGTGAGCGTTCAGCTGCTGGGATGCAGAACAACGCGAAGCACGTGTGGCTGTCCGGGTGTGGCTTAAATAGCCTTGGAAGAAGTTCCAGGTGAGTATTCTTCCACAGCCCCACCCAAGTAACAAAATAGTTCCTTCGGAAAAATAGTCCCTCCTAAGCCTCATTTGGCTTGGTTCTTCATGCAGCATGGTCTGCATTAGGTGAGTGTGCAGCATGGTCTGCTTCAGTTAAGTGCACCAAACACTTCCCCTTATGAGCCTGGTGCCTATGGCGCCAGGACTGATGTCCAACATGAGCCTGGCGCCAGCGGCGCCAGGACAAAGTCCAAAGAGCCCCTATAAAGGGCCGCTGGGCTTTTACCCGGGGGCGTGATGCCTGCTCCCGGGGGTGCTGGGCTTGGCCTGGTGCTCCGGGGGTAGGCTCTCCCAAGGCCGTTTCCCCAGGAGGTTTCGGTTTGTTCGGGAAATTCCGATGGAACCTTTTTACTAGCCGAGGTGCATGTACGTGGTCGCTGGGTTCCCAAGATCTTTCCTGAGGCCAGTACCCCTTCCAATCAATTAGATAGAAAAGTTTTGATTTTGAGATCTTAGAGTCCAAAATGTTCTTTACCTCGAATTCAGGCTTCCCATCTATCTGGATTGGTTTTGGTGGCTTTATTAATCTGGTTCCTGGTTGCACTGGTTTCAAAAGCGACACATGAAAGACGGGATGAATCTGCATGTTAGCTGGTAGATCTAGCTTGACTGCCACTGGGTTAATTATAGCTTTGATCGAGTAAGGGCCTAAATACCTTGGATTAAAAGTCTGAGGTCCCTTGAGCGATAAGTGTTTGGTAGTCAACCATACTTGATCCCCTATTTGGTATGGAGGCGCCTCCTTGCGATGCAGAGCCGCATTCTTTTTGTATTTCCCTTTCGCATGTTGTAAGTGTGCAGTAGCATCCTTGAAGGCTTGAGTAATCGTAGAATGCAAATGGTCCACTGCGGGCATTTCGAGCCTCAAAGGTGAGTCCAGGTCTGAAGTACGAGGGTGATGTCCATATAGGGTATAAAAGGGGCTCTGACCAGTTCCAGAGTGTATCGAGTTATTGTATGCATATTCAGCCACCCATAAAATGTCCTTCCAATTACCCTCCGATTGGTGCAACATACATCGTAGATATTGTTCAAGGGTCTGGTTCGTTCTCTCCGTCTGACCATCGGTCTGTGGGTGGTGGCTGGTTGAGAGTCTTACGTCGATTTGTGCCAGTTGACAACACTTTTTCCAAAAACGAGAACTGAACTGGCTTCCCCGATCGGAGATTAGTATGGACGGGAATCCATGCAGACGGATGACATTTTCGAGGAATTCCTTGGCAAGAACAAAAGCTGAAGGTAATCCTTTCAACGGAATAAAATGGGCCATCTTGGAAAATAAATCCACCACTACCAGAATAGTATTGTATCCATTACAAGAAGGCAGGTCCGTGATAAAATCTAGTGACAAGGTGTGCCAAGGTCCTGGTGGAATGTCTAAGGGTTGAAGAAGACCGGCGGGTTTTGTTTTTTGACCTTTGTTTTGGGCGCAAACTCCACAGGACATCACGAAAGATTTAATATCCTTTCTCCAGGACGGCCACCAGAATTGTCGTTTAATTTTTTCCTCTGTTTTGGCAATGCCAGGATGTCCTTCCATCAGAGTATCGTGATGACGGGAAATAACCAGTTCTTGCAATTCCTTTTCTGGCAAAAATAAACGTCCTTGGAAGTAAGGTAAGCCATCGTTCATTGAAAAGGCAGACCCCCTTTTGATCCAATCCTGCAAGGCTGAAGAGTCCAGGAATAGTTTTACCCGTGCTTGAATGTCTTCAAGGGTTTGTAAAGTGGTTATCCCCAAGATTCTTTGTTCGGGAATTATCGGCACAGGTTCTGAGTTTGTGTCCATTTCTCCCATTCCAATTCGAGATAGCGCGTCCGCTTTGCCATTCTTACAGCCAGGATGGTAGGTGATTACAAAATCGAACTCAGCAAAGAATAAAGCCCATCGGAGCTGTCGTGAAGACTGAGCCTTGGCAGTTTTTAAATATTGTAAATTTCGGTGATCAGTGATCACGGTGATGGTATGCCTGGCGCCAAGAAGATAATGTCGCCAAGCCTTAAAGGCAGACTTAATGGCTAATAATTCCTTATCAGTGATTGCATAATTTATCTCCGGCGGCGAGAACTTTCTGGACCAAAATGCTACGGGGTGCAGTTGGTTGGTTTCGGGGTCTCTCTGAGACAGGACTGCTCCCATGGCTAAGCTGGATGCATCGTTTCGACTATATATGGGAGATCAGGACGCGGATGTTTCAAAATAGGTGCGGACGTAAATTTAGCTTTTAATTCCTGAAAGGCCTGTTCAGCTTCCTCGGTCCATTCAAAATGTTTATTCTTCCGCAAGAGTGCAGTGATGGGTTACACCACCTGTGAAAATTCTGGGATAAACCTGAGATAAAAATTGGCAAAACCAAGCATGCTTTGGACACCTTTCACCAAACTAGGTGATGGCCATTTGAGGATGGCATCCACTTTCCGTGAGCCCATTCGGACCCCTTTAGGTGTCAGGATGAATCCAAGAAATTCAACCTCGGTGGTATGGAAAACGCATTTGTCCAGCTTTGCAAACAGATTGTGCTGGCGCAATTTTTCAAGGACGGCCCTGACATGTTTTCTGTGATCAGATTCCGAAGAGGAGTACACCAGAATGTCATCGATATACACGACAACACAGACGTCGATGAGTTCCCGAAGGACATCGTTCATGAAGAATTGGAAGGCAGCAGGCGCGTTGCACAACCCGAAAGGCATCACCTGGTATTCGAATAGTCCATATTTTGTACGGAAGGCCGTTTTCCATTCGTCGCCTTCTTTAACTCGTACCAGATGATAAGCCCCCCGGAGATCTAACTTGGTGTATATGCAAGCGTCCTTCACCTGGTCAAGGAGTTCAGGGATCAAAGGCAGAGGGTAACGATTTTTAACAGTTATCTGGTTCAATGCGCGGTAATCGATACAAGTTCTAAGGTCGCCTTCTTTTTTTGGCACGAAGAACAAAGCCGAGGATGCTGGAGACTTTGACGGGCGAATGAAACCATTGGCTAGGTATTGATCTAAATATTGTCTCAAATGCAGATTCTCTGGCTCAGTAAGGGCATAAATCCTGCTACAAGGGGGTTGTGCACCGGGCACCAGATCGATTTGGCAATCGTACGATCTGTGAGGAGGTAACGTGTTGGCCTGTTCCTTTTGGAAGACGTCCTGAAAGTCTTGGTATTCCGGAGGTAGTTGCATGGAGACAGAGGTTACTGATGCTAGACTGACCTTCAGATTTTCTGGGTAGCAGGTTCGTGCACACTCTGGAAAGGTTATTCCCTTTGCTCGCCAATCAATTAGAGGATTATGTTCCTCTAACCAAGGGATTCCGAGTATAACCTGAAACTGTGGAGCCTTGATTACATCAAACACAACTGCCTCCCGATGGCCGTCCGGACCTACAAGTGTTACCTCAGTTGTGGAATGTGTTACTGTTCCCGAGGCAATTTCGGTTCCATCGACTGTGGTGATGACATCTTTGCTGGTTTTAGGACGCAGGGGGAGGTTAATCCTGGAGACCAATTCACGATCCACGTAGTTTCCTATAGCCCCACTATCGATGTATGCCTTTATTGTATGCAACCGCTTAGGCTGTTCCGGATCTACGAGGACCATTGGCACAGTGATATGCGAGGTCTGAGAGTTCGTTTTCAAGCTCGGCAAGCGGACCCCTACGCTTGTCGGGCGGGGTCGTTTCCCGATACAGAGGTTTCATGGATTTTTTCAGCGGCTCCTACCACCTTCCTGGGCGGCCTTGCCGGGCAATCTCGTAGAAAGTGTCCAGAGGATCCACAATAAAGACATAAGTGCATCTGCCGTCTTCTTTCACGTTCCTTTTGCGTTAAAGGTCCTTTAACTCCTCCGATTTGCATTGGCTCTGAGGCTTCAGCCCCCTTGAGGTTAGCGTGGGTCTTGACTAACACCCGGGTCTCAAACTTGGACCGATCTGCTTTTCTGTTTTGCAGTCTGTGATCCAATTGGACCAATAAGTCTATATATTCTGAGCACTCTTGGGGCGGATTTACAACTTGGGCCAGGACATCTTTAAGTTCTCCGCGTAGACCTCGATAAAATAACGTGATTCTTTTATCCTCTGGCCACCCAGTTTCCACAATTAGTCTATTAAAGGTTGCAATGTAGGAAAGGAGGTCTTGATTGCCCTGTCACAGGGATAGAAGTTCGTCATCTAGGGCCTGCCCCTGGGAGTGACGAGCAAATAACCTTTCCATGCTTGCTTGAAATCTTTGAAAATCACGAAGAATCGGGTCATCTTGAGTTACCAGTGGAACTGACCAATCGGCAGCACTGCCACTGGGATATGACAATACAAAGGTTACCTTGGTCTGGTCATTAGGGAAGGCCCCAGGTCTGCACAGGAAATGCAAACGACACTGATTCATGAATACGGCGAATCGTTTGGGGTCCCCAGCAAAGCGTTCGGGTGGGGCCAGCGGCATGTTTCCAGGTAGATTAATCTGCACCGGGTTACTGGAAAGCACAGGAGCGGGGTTCCCTCCGGAACCGGGTAAAGGAGTTTGTCCAGCTTGACCTTGCAAAAGCTGTCTAGCCAGGTCATCAGCTCTTTCCTTTGTTACAATCACTTCCCTCCTGAGAGCATTAGTCTCTTGACGAGCGGCGTGTACTTCGGCCCGTAATTCCCCCAGTAGTTGGGCCAACTGGTCAGTCTCGGAAGTTTCCATAGCGCCTGGGTGGGAATTTGTAGGAAGGCTTCGCGTTCTGTAACGCTCACCTGGCTCCCACGGAGGCGCCTGTCTGGTCTGGGTTGCTGTGGCCTCTTCAAGCGTGATGCGCAGAATTCGGACCACCGATTGAACAGGACCCCCAAATCTTGCTTGTCTGGCCCGTAGGAATATCCTTCTGCAGATGAGAAAGGAGATTAACTGTCTGCTGAATAATGTGCTTGCTCCCCCCTTTCTCCCTTCGTTCTCCTCTGACTTCCTCCAAAACCCCCGGTTTAAGCTCACCTTATGGCTTGGAAGGATGAACTCTCCATCCTGCTTCTGGTGCAGGGGCGCGCGTTCGTCCAGTTACTTCACTGGTTTTCAGAATGGCGCTGGCAAATCCACTTGACTTTACTGAGCGATACGCCGTAAGTATGAAGATGCAAAAGTTCAAGTGTGAGCCTCCTTTTATGTTGTCTTTTTCTGTCCTTTATTTCAGGTGCAGAACAAAGGCGATGCGTTGAGGGGTTAAATTGCCGGGGTAAAATCAGTTGAGTTAGTGATGAGGGCGACCCCTCTAAATGTCTTTATAATTCCCCAGTAATGTCTTTTGTCCTTTCCCCATAGGGGCCGGGGTGTGGTACCTGCCAGAGATGTGGGGCCGACCCGAGATGTGGAATGGCTCACCAAGAATAGCCGGTAAGTAATATGGCTGAAAATCCGGCTTTCCTCTTGTGTTCCCTTGCTCACCTTTTGTCTCTTCTTCTTCTCTCCCTTAGGTGCGGTGCAGAGATGTGGCGACCGGCACTGAGAGCCGCGATGGAGCCGGGCGGCGTCTCGGGAACAGGTGAGTGAAGCGCGGCGCTGCAGCGAGCAACGCAGTGCTTTTAAATGGAAGTCTTCCTTCAGGAATGCTGGCGTGAAGATTCCTGATGCACGTAAGAAGGTTGAAATAGTTCTTGTTTTTCACCTTTCTCTTCTCTTATTCCCTTACAGGTGTTCCAGGTTCGAGGCGGGCGTGGCTGGAGTCCAGGTGCAGGAGCAGACACGGTGAGCGTTCAGCTGCTGGGATGCAGCACAACGTGAAGCACGTGTGGCTGTCCGGGTGTGGCTTAAATAGCCTTGGAAGAAGTTCCAGGTGAGTATTCTTCCACAGCCCCACCCAAGTAACAAAATAGTTCCTTCAGAAAAATAGTCCCTCCTAAGCCTCATTTGGCTTGGTTCTTCATGCAGCATGGTCTGCATCAGGTGAGTGTGCAGCATGGTCTGCTTCAGGTAAGTGCACCAAACACTTCCCCTTATGAGCCTGGCGCCTATGGCGCCAGGACTGATGTCCAACATGAGCCTGGCGCCAACGGCGCCAGGACAAAGTCCAAAGAGCCCCTATAAAGGGCCGCTGGGCTTTTACCCGGGGGCGTGATGCCTGCTCCCGGGGGTGCTGGGCCTGGCCTGGTGCTCCGGGGGTAGGCATCATGACACACTAAATCTTCCAGCCATCACCTCTTTGTTTTTGTTTTGTCACCCCGAGTGGGACGGGTATGCCCAGACATTGGTCCCATGCCTCCTGGGCCTAGAGACCCAAGCTACTCCTCACTGATGAGGCCCAACAAGGCTGAAACATGTTTGGGGATGCTTGTGGTGTCGTGCAGAAGGGATGTGACCTATCAGTTCGGGCTGGACTGTCTCTTTAGGGGTGGGGTCAAGCCTGATTTGCATATGGTCTTTCCCCTTCTGTAATGGCTTAGCAGACGAAAAACAATAGTCTGGAGGGTTGCCCAGAGCAATGCCAGTGGTTAAGATTCATTCTAAACCTTCCAGCCATCACCTCTTTGTTTTTGCTTTGTGACCCAGAGTAGGACATAAAAGCCCAGACGTGGGTCCTGTGCCTTCTGGGTCTACAGGCTCAAGCTACTCCTCACTGATGAGGCCCAACAAGGCCGAAACATGTTTGTGGATGCTTGTGGTCTTGTGCAGAAGGGATGTGACCTAGCAGTTAGGGCTGGACTGCCTCTTTTGCGGTGGGGCCAAGCCTGATTTGCATATGGTTGTTCCCCTTCTGTAATGGCTTGGCAGGTGAAGAACGATAGTCTGGAGGGTTACCCAGGGCAATGACAGTCATTAAGATTCATTCTAAACCTTCCAGCCATCACCTCTTTGTGTTTGCTTTGTCACCCAGAGTGGGACAGGAATTCCCAGACGTGGGTCCTGTGCCTGCTGGGCCTAGAGGCCCAAGCTACTCCTCACTGATGAGGCCCAACAAGGCCGAAACATGTTTGTGGATGCGTGTGGTCTCGTGCAGAAGGGATGTGACCTAGCAGTTAGGGCTGGACTGCCTCTTTTGCGGTGGAGCCAAGCCTGATTTGCATATGGTCCTTCCCCTTCTGTAATGGCTTGGCAGGCGAAGAATGATAGTCTGGAGGGTTACCCAGAGCAATGACAGTGGTTAAGATTCATTCTAAACCTTCCAGCCATCACCTCTTTGTGTTTGCACAATCTCAATAACACGCTTTGTGCACAAGTTAATCTAAAATGGTAAATATATGCAGTTTCTATATGGTACCACAATGACTCTTTGATTCCATTAAAATGCATTAACTGTACTAATTTTAAATGTAATACAAATCAGTTAATAAGGTGAACCAACAATAGACATAGGAGGAAAGCAGGTTTGTTAAAACAATAGGCAGAATACAGGGCCCCTAGCACTAGGCACAGTTCTGTATGAGGATCCCCTCACCTGGGCAACCTGTAAAATAAAGTATTGACAAGCCCAGTCCATATATTGTCTATTAGGATTCTATTTCCTTCTACAATTGTTCTACCACCCCATTGTACCTGGAATAGCAGGCTTTGACGTCGGGTCATTGACGGATATTTCTTGAGTGGACTCCATTTAAAGCAGGAGTCACTGGTCATCAGGATCCCATGAAGAAAAGGGTGAACAGCAGCGTTGAAGCAACAACTTTGCTCTTCGCAGTGCTCGTCGACGATCAGTCGTGGACGTCCTGCGAAGACGTGGCGTGCAGCGCACGCATGTCAGCTGCTGTAGCTCCACCATAACCTGATTCATCAGGATTCATCGGAATGCACCAATATAGACGCATCCAAACAACCTTTCAGTCACCCAATTCATCATTGTGAATCTGACACAAGCAACACAAAGGGTGGGGTGTCATGCAGAGATAGCTGGAACTCTCTTTTTTGAAGCATGTTAAAACGTGCTGTGCCCCTGAAGAAAGTGGCAGAATAATTGACACCACTGAAACCGGTAGGCCATGTATTTTGAGTAAAGGAATACACTAGTGACATGGTGAAAGGGTCAAGAAATGAAAAAAATAGTGTTTGAGTATTTCAGTTTCCAAATCCAATGGGTGGAAAGTGTTTTTTAGAACAACTGTGCACTATAAAAAACTTGAGTGCAAAGTGTGTTCTTCTTAAGTACCCACATTTGGGTTCTGTTCTTGAAACAAATCAAAACAAAGTGTTTTGAATGTATTTTAAAGTGTGGTAATGCCTACCAAAGAAAAAGAATAAAAGGAAAAATTGTATTTGCAAAGCAATTAACACACACTCTGAAAAAAGTATGATTGTAGAAAGAATTGGTGACTAGCATGAGATAGGGCCAGTTCTCTCTCCCTATCCCCTCACCCTAGATAAGCGGCTCATCAGCACGATCCAGGGATAGCAAGTTCACAAGGGTTTCGTAAGATATGTTGGAGGGCAATTTATTTGTAGGCTACACTTTTGGTAGGAATGTATAAATAACTTTAAAAATGGAAAAACCTTTGTTTTTGTTGTGTGATACATGAATTGGGGGTACGCACAGGTGGGAACTACCCTTGTAGTCCAAAACATGTGTTTTCGGTGCAGTGCACCTCAAATACGGTAGTTTGTTGCCGCAAGGAGTTACTGAAGAACTTTGGGCAAACAAGGGCGTCGGGTCGTCGGCATCTTCATGGTCATCGGGTGGCGGGAGACACACCAGCGGATTCTCCTCTGCGCATTGGCGGCCTTGGTTTTCTCCAGCGGGACAAAGCGGTCATCAGTGATGAGCAAGGGAGTCCTTCGTTCAAAGTGTTGTTAGACAAAGGAGCACAGCGGCCCCGTCAACGGTGTTGGGCTTCAATGTCCGGGCACTTTGCTTCGTGATTCTGCTGTGGTCCCCGTCTCTGGTGGGCAGCCTTTCGAGGACTGACTTCCAGGGTGCTTCAGGGAAAGTCAGCTGGTGCAGGATGGTCCCTCGTAGCTTGGGGAGAGGTCTCGTAGCCAGGTCCTCTCTTGGATCAGTTCCTTTGAGGCACAGCAGCTTTCAGATTGGCAAAAGACATCAGCAGCAATTGCTCTTTCTTCCAGTGGGCTTCAAGGTTAAGCATCAAGTATCAACTTCAGCTTCTGAACAATTTCCATCACTGAGAGGTCCCCGGATATACTGTTTGGTCTCTCATTCATTCTGATGGGTCACACTCAGGCAACCAATCATCCAGGAGGGCATTCATGCGGGCAGGCAGCCAATCAGGCTCACAGTGCATTCAGTCCATTCTCCTCCCTCCAGACACTCCCAAAATGGAATGTGTATTGGGACAAGTACCCAGCCATGCATTCATTCCAGTATCGGGCAGGGCTGCCTCAATTTCTGTGCCACATTCAAGAAACCAGACGTCCATAACAAGAAGTGCATATTGGTCACACACTCCATTCACCCAAGTCCCACCCCAAGGGTGTACCCACAACATACAGTCACTGGGACGGGTCCAGCCAGTCTGGTCTGGACTTCCCCACAATACCATATATGGAATTTCCACCCAACAGTTAGGGGGAAGGGACAGAGTCAGGGCTTCCCGGGACTTTGGGAAAACAAGGTAACAGGCAATAGAAAGCAAGAGGCCAAAGGGGCCATTTTTTCTCCTATTAGGAATCAACTGATTCCAATGGCAGGGCCTGTGTATCCCAAAATGTAGGATACTCAGAGCACCTGTCAATTCACCATGGAGCTGCCACCAGCCCGTTCCCTGCTCTGTGGGCCACACAGTAGACGAGAAGAAAGTGTTCGAAACACTCCAAAAATATTTTCCAGCATCACAATGCAGCCCCCTGCATGAGGGGGTTCCAGAAATACTCATGGAAGGTGCACAAGCACTCCTGATAGGAGCTGCAACCCTCACCACCATGTGGGAAAAATGGAAGTCAACCACATCAACCTCGCCAACTCCGCGGCATGAAAATTCAGAGAGAAATGCCCCCAAATATCTCAATGCCTTACCCCAGCGGGTCCGCGTTGGGGTGACCACACAACCATGTACCTACTGCTTTAGGTTGCCGGTGTGCTGCTCCTGCCCCGTGAGCCCCCCCAGCATACAGAGCCCACGGGAAATGATGCTATCTGTCCGTGCTCCAAGGTCACACTGGCGATCCGTGGCACGCCCCATTTTTTACATGCATACGTGGAGGAGCTGTGTCACTCCTCTGCGTGTGTGCCCTAAAGGGGCAGACACTACAGCCCAGTGATAGTGTTATCGGACTGAGACAAAAGGCTCTGAAATTGCTTTGGTTTGAATCGAACGTGTTAGAGTACTGGGCCTACAGAAGACAAGGCCAGACACATTGTGTTCTATGTGTTTGAAGGTCAGGTTGAGGGACTGCCCATCTCCTGGCTATTGTGCCTTCTTTCTAATCAATATGGAGATTGCGCACCCGAAGTGTGGACTGCAAGTGTGCTGGCTGTTTGGCTGAGCAGGCTGCTCGAACGCTGCTCGAAAACCTTAGTTGGAAGTTGTCTTCAATCCGGCTAGTTTCTGCTGTGTACAGCGTGTATGCGCATGAGGAAGTGTTAAGAAGTAAGGAGGTGAAACTAAGCCCCAGGGACATTACTTTGGACTTGAAAATAATCCTGAAACTATTTACTAGCAGCCAGTCTTTTTGTTTCTCTGCTGCCAGTTTCATTGATTTTGTTTATTTCACGTAGTTTTCTATGCGTAGTGACAGCTTCCTCTCTCTTTCAGCCCTTTCAGTGAGGATTACGCCTCACGTAATAAGCTCCACCCCCCTGGACGCTGCTTCAGCCATAACACTGCGGGCATCGCTCACTCGTGCACTCGCACCCGAAGTGTGGACCGCAAGTGTGTTGGCTGTTTGGCTGTTCAGGTGTCGGGGGTGAGGGGGAATATCTTCCATTTACATTTGTTTTTTTTCTCTTTGTGCTGATTTTGATTATCTACTGTTATTGTCAATTTGCCTAATACGTGGGTGGATACTGTGATATAAAACATGCTATGAGGAAACAAAAAATGCCCGCAATTATGAAGGAACATGGGGCTGATTTCTTCAATGCGGTCAGCACGCGAAGCGCTAGCCTGGCGCGTGCGGCGGCGCTTCCCCTTCCAGTGCCTTGCGCGGAAGAGGAAGAATTGCTGCAGTGAGCCCAGGACTGCTTCGTGGTTTTGAAAAACACGGATATTAATATGGCTTCCTCTCAACCCCTGTTTGGAGATGATTTGAATAGTGGTGTCCCCAGAGAAGATCCATTAGTGGGGAAAAGTAGGGTCTTTGATGATCTCGGTGTAAACCCCCCCGGCAATCTTTATTTCTGATGACATTTTTGAAGATCTGGTATATGACATTCAATTAGGGTGTAGGGACGAGTCCCCACTGGGAGAGGAAACGTCTACAATGTTAGGCATCTTTAATCGTGTCATTCTGGCAGAACGCAGGAAACAAACTGAGGTTCTGTCCAGGATTGCTAAGGGAACAGATGAGCTGCCTAACAGAATGTCAGAATTATTTGTGCATATACTCAAGGAGGGCTTTTTGGGTTTGGGTTTGGAGTTGAAAATGGGGCACACAACCGAATGGAGTGATCTAGAGAGAGAACCATCTCAGCTTCCAGACTTCCCAAACGAAAAAGCATCTAACGGGAGGATTCCCGCTCAAAGATTTCTGAGGTGGTTGCTAAGAGCGTGCAAAATGGTTGAGTGGTGTCAGTTAAGAGTGGGGTGAATGATATACCAAGCACCAAAGGTACGGGTGGTGTGGTTCCCTTTTCCGTAGGTAAAAGAGCCATTGTGCAGACAGTGAATAAGGGCCTTTTTCATAAGGACTCAAGTGCTTGCAACACTCTCCATTTTACTAACCTCACTATTGTAAGTGAGTTCAATAATGGCAAGGGGGGAGTCTGATATTTTGCCGGTACACAGTAAAGTATTGGAAGAAAATGTTAATCTGTCTTCTGCAAATCCGCAGACAAGAGTGGATGACCTATTGAGGAATGTACAAGAAATTATGGATGAAACCAAATTTCTGAAGAAAAAAGGGAGCAATCAGGATTTAACAAACAATAATAATGGCCCAAGAGGCGAGGAAATAAATAAGCCAATCCATCCTCTTAATATAAATGAATCTGAGAAGGTGGGGACTCTGAGGGATAGTGCAGAAATAAGTTATGAACATGATCTCAGACCAAATGCATTTGCGAATATACCTGGTTTGATATTATGCTCTTTGTTCAATGATGGGAGGTATCAACCTTTAAATAGACCTTATATTCTTTCTCTATTTGCATCGATTCCAGAATTGAGCCTTATTACATCAGCAGATATTTCTATTGGTGGATTTTCTCCATAAAGATCGATTTGATTTTGTTAGGCTGGTAATCCCATCCCCATTGGTGAGATCAATGTTGCTGAAGGAGGCAGAAGCCCTTCAACGCATGGGGTTTGATCTTTTTCCATTTAAAGATCAGACGGTTCCAATGCAAGCCTTTGATGGAGGAGGGTTTAGAGCAAACGGTCTTGATACAAAAAGAAGGAATCTCAGATTCATTCCAGATTGGAAGATTGGACTGATAAACAGGACTGGAGATGGCTTGCCATATCTTTACGAGATGCGATCAGCAATCTAAAACAGTTAGGGAAATCACTTTAGTAAGGAATCATAACTTGAAAGTGATTAGTTGGAATTCCAGAGGCTGCTACCACCTTCTTAATAATGAGAAACTTATGAATGATCTGCTCACTTTCGATCTAATTCTCCTCCAGGAAACGTGGTTAACTTCTTCTGTGGGCTGGGAGGGTTATGTGGTTGATGAACTATGTGTGATAAGGGGTCTGAGGGGCAGACCCAAGGGCGGTCTGATCACGGCCTCAAAAGATTCTCCCGGTTTTATAAAAACACGGGGCTGGAATAATGGACAATCTTTTTTATTAACATCCTTCAAGGAGGGGGGGTGTTGATGCTTTTCCTTTGCTGTTAATAAATGTTTATTGGAATTCAAATGAATTATCAGATTTGCAGTTAGAAAATGAGCTAATATGCCTAGGAATATTATTGATTCATGATGCAATGAAAATACAGGGGGTCAAATAATTATTGCAGGAGATTTTAACGCTGATTGTTCAGTTGATAGGTTGGTGGGTGATGACCTATTTCTTAATAGGGCCAACGGTTCTTCTATAAATCAGAAGTTAAGAGGTGCTCTATGGTGATTCCTTGGGGACCTTTGGGGTCTTGCATTGATTGCAAACGAGCATTTTACCTGGAAGGCTAGGGGCTGCTCCTCTATAATTGATTATATTTTTCTATCAGCTAAATTGAGTAATTCCCTGGTAATATTTGAGGTTAATGAGGTACCAGAGAGTGACCATTGTATGCTGAAGGTTGAATTTGTGTCTAAGGCCTTGCAGAGGGACCAAAAGGTTTAAAACAAGGGTCTTCTACTAAACTCTTCCAAGAATAGGATCAAATTGTCCTACAATTTAACTCAAAAATGTACAGCAACAATGATCCATGAATACGAAGAAACCCCGTTAGGCTAGCGTATGCTTATGTTTTCTGCGAATAATTTTGAATCTTCCATTTGTAATAGAATTCAGTGGTTGTATGATCTGTCTTCTCGTGGGGGCCGCTTAAAGTCTAGCCATAAACACTCTATTGACCATGAGGTCCACGAGAAAAAAGCGGGACTTCAAAGGGAGGTGCAAAGAATTCGTAAATTGTGGTCCTCTGATCCTGGAGCAATGGGCTTAATAAAAAAGTTTAAATAATCATACAAGAATTGGTTGATCAACCATCGTTGTATTACGGCCCAACAAGATGGTGAAAAGATGCTAGGAGCAATGAGGGGTGTTTCGTCATCCAATTTCTGGCATTTGATAAACAATAAAGACTGTTCTCAGTAAGACTCTATGTTGGATCCAATTCCGGAAGAGGTATGGGCGGGCCATTTCTCAAATGTATATAGGGCAAGTAATCAGATTTACCAACAGTTGGGGGCTATGGTTGCATCTTGGCCCATGTTATGTTTGGTTGAAGATATAAAAGGTCTGATAATCAAATCAAAACACTGGTGCTCCAGGCTTAAATAATCTCACCAACAAAGTCCTAAAATCCAATCCTTTGTATTGGGCAAAAATGTTATGTATTCTTTTTAAATATGTGTGCCTAACTAAAACTATTCCCCAGTCATGGAGGGTTTCAATAGTGATTCCAGTGTTTAAAAAGGGTTCACGAATGTTGCCAGCTAGTTATCGTCCGATAGCTATAGCTGACTCAGAATCTAAAATCTTCGCCCATCTGGTGCTGGTTGATATTCACAAATGGATAGATGCCAATCAAATTTTGACTCTGAATCAAATGGGCTTAAAAAAAAGTGTGGCAGGGATTGTGGAGGCCTGGTCCTTAGATGCTTACAGAGTCAAGCCTTGGTAAAGAGTGCAAGAACGACATTTGTAGCATCGATGGACCTTAGTATGGCCATCAATTTAGTAGATAGGCCCACTTTCTTGAACAAATTAAAATCTCTGGGTATTCCGAATTATTTGCTGGAAATTGTGATTGCCTTGTACACTGATACCAGGCTGGTGATAAGATTGAACTCTGAAGGTGGGCTATCCTCACAGATGGAAACTAGTAATGGTCTGCGCCAAGGCTGCATGCTGGCACCTACTATGTTTAACGTATATGTCAGTGGAGCTCAAACAGTGTTCTCTAATAAGGGCCTGGTTTCTCCAAAAAGGAATGGTATGTGTATCTCGTGGCTTGCATATGCGGATGACTTTCTTTTGATAGACAACACTAAAGTAAGTCGGCAGCGCCTTATTAATGAGTTTGAACTATACATAAGCCAGCTTCATTTAATATTAAATCCAACAAAAACAATCATTATCTGCATGGGTAAATCCAGCAGGAAGCAGGAGTCTTATATCTGGTTTTGTGAAGGTGAACATATTAAGCCGCAAAAAGCCTTCAGGTATTTGGGGTACTGTTTCTCAGGTACAGACTCTGCTCCTTTGATTAAAAACCAACTCAAGGCTAAAGCAGAAGTGGCTTTAAGGCAGATGAGATTGTTAGATAAAAAATTTGGGAGATTCTCCATGAAACCAATTTTGGAGTTTTATTTGAGAACAGTGGTATCCAAGGCTAATTTATGGTCTGGAATTGTTTGCTACTAACTTTATGGATTTTCTGAAGGTCCTGGAAGGCATCATTTGGAGGGGTATCTTGTTTTTATTACCCAAATGCATTCCAATCGAGATTATATGTTATGAATTTGGCTTGCAATCTCTCTACTCTTTGAAATGGGTAAGAGGCTCCTACTATGGAGAAAATGCATGATGTCTTGGTCAGTAATCTATATACTCAAGTGGGAAGGGATTCAACCTGTCCTTTTATGATTAGACTAAATAAGGAGGTTGAAATGATGTTGGAGGACTTGGGTATTGCAAAGAGTACTCTGCTGAATAGGCCTAAAAAATGTAAACTAATCATACAAGGGATTGACTGGTCATATACAACGAGTAAAGTGGCAGACTCTAAACTTTATAACCGAGCCCATTCCTTCTGGAAATGTTTCCCGAGTATGGAAAACTACTTGATGAAATACCTGTCCAGGACTATCAGAAATTCCTACATGAGATTTAGGTCAAATGTTATGCACACCAACTACATTTTAAATGTAAGAAACACATCAGTGGATAAGAAATGGTGTCGATTTTGTAATCAAGTGGGGTTGGAAGAGACTTTATTCCATATCCTGCTAATATGCCCAATGCTGATTAAGCAGAGAACTGAATATATTGCTGAAATTTTCTCCACAAATGCATGTGCTGACCATGAGTATATTTGGTATAAAATGAGGCACAGATATTCTTCTATTTTGATTACACACTTAATAACATTTTTAAAATAGGTTTGTGAGTTAAGTTAATATTGATATTCTGGTGATCTGTTTTTGTGTCTTTTAATGGTCTGTCCTTATGTCATTTATTTTGTGATTTTGTATTTTGTATTTTGAGAAAGAAAAATAATGAAATTTTGTAATGTTTTTCTTCTGGATTAAATTTGAATGATAATTGTGTCTTCCTTTCTGTATTGGTGTGTTTGTAGTATGGATTTTATTGCAATGAATTGATCAAGTATTGCTTTTTCTTTTAAGATGTACATGTTTTAAATATCTGTTCCTCTGTTCTATTTGGCAAAGGTTTATAACAAACCATAAACAAATAAACAAATTAAAAATAATCAATATGGAGATCACCAAGCAATGCAGAGCCAGCACACCCCCTCAGTAAATGTTTTCCAGACTCCTAACGGTTGCCAAGGCAATGGCAGCCATCAGAATACAAATTGCCGCGGCTCTGCCACAGCAAACTGGCTGTTGACGGATCCTGCATACAAATCTAAAACTGAGGCCACTCTTCAAGCACTGGTGAGTCAAATGGTGTGTAATTCATCCATGCCTTCTGTGGGGTCCAGACTCTCTAGGCAACGGGTTGCTGCTAAAGGGGGTAAACCAAGCACTTAAGGGCACACACAGCATGCTTCAACCCCAGGAGAAGTCTGAAAAAGCACTTACATTTGCACGGAGACATTCAGACAACACTTTTTCTCTATCGTTCTGGCTAGTGGGGAAAGCCAAATTATGGACGCAGTGGAAATCTGAGAACAACCCTCTGCAAAGTGAACTCTGCTTCCCACTTCCTCTGATCATCTTTACATTCGAGTAAGGCACTCTCATACGCGATACGTGTCCACTATACGCCGGTGCACTCGACATACGCAAACCCCTCGCAATGCACAGAAGAGAGATGGAACAGTGAGTGCTTATAAAACATAACATAACAACCCGTTAAACCGTCTGCTTCTCCCAGCGCCATGTTATGCCCATTATCATTGATGTTAACAGCCTCCAGCTTAAATAAATGTGTTCATTTTTCATCACATATATATAGATATATATCTAATATTAAAGCAACATTAAAACCTACCTTTTCTAGCCACATCAACAGGTTCACAATGTTTATGCACACAGAACATCTCAAAACCCAGGAAATGCATAGCCCAGTACCCCATGATCTAACACAAGGATACATACAAAGGGCAACTCTAGAAGACACAAATGAGGGAATAATACAAATAAAAATGTTTAGTTCTGAAAACATTACAATAATTTAATGAACACAAACTACAGACATCTCACTCCCCCATATAGCTGTATTAGGACTGTGTCTCAGGGTAAAGATGGATATTGGATGGGGTATGTAGAGGGCAGACCTATATATTCAGCACATGGAAGCCCCTTGGTCTATAATCCATTTAACAGCCTCCTCTGGGTCCTCAGTAGATTTGGTACCAAAGGTTAAGAATAATTTAAGGATGGACAGTTTGACCAGGGTGATTTTCAAATTTGTATCTCTTGCTAACTACTTTTTCTCAGCTGCTTTCAGTAGTCTTTCTTTTGCAAGCATTTTTGCTAAAACCATCAGGATTTGTCTGGACTTTGTATTGTTGGGTTTTCCATACCAGAAGTAGTAGTCCAAGTCCCCTTGTGGCAAAGTATCCTGACCATAAGCACCTTGAAGAAGACATTTTCCAACGGTTTAACCACAGAAACATTTTCAGGTAGGCCTACAAGGTTCTACATCCTGGCTGTCAAATCCAATTCGAATTTGTTTACTTCACATTAGCCAGCTCTTTCCTCAAGTCGTTGTAAGCCCTAGAACTGCCAGCTATTTCTGATGCCAGACCTGCTGACCCCTTCTACACCTGGCTGACTCTTCCCTCCAGATTAGAGACTTTAGCCAAGGAGGACTTTATTTCACCCACATCCTGGGCCGCCTTCAACAATAAACAGTAAATATCATTAGAACTAGGTACCTCCTCCATGTCAGCCTTAGATTTTTTCTGGGCAGGGTTTTTCCGCAGCTCCATCCTTCTTTTTTGTGTTCATAGAAGTTGATATCTTTTAAATATCAGAAATCAGGGGAGACAAGGGCTCCAGGTTTAAGCAGCCAACATTCCGGAATGGAAATATACAATTTCCATTTCACGGACAGACATCTGGGAACAGCTAAAACACAGGGATAGGTGGTGAACAGATTATATTGGCCTGGGTATATACCGACATTTAAAAAAAACTTTGTTCTCACCTGTGCCATATGCCATAAGACTAGTGCCCATACCCCCTCCTGCTGCCTCACTCCACCCTTAACGCATTATTGCCATTCCCTGTTTACGTATTGGTATGTACATTGAGGGTCCACTTGGACCTTCCAGAATAGGGAACAGATACATTCTGGTAAACTTGGATTATGCAACAAGATACCCTGAATCTTTTCCCTGAGAAATAATAAATCACAGCAAATATTAAAACATCTAATACCTTTTTTCCTGAGTTGGATGCCCGGAGGAGATCCTTACTGATCAAGGGGCAACGTTCATGAGTAGACTAGTGGCTGAGATGAAACAAATATTTCAAATTAAAACACTCCGGACCTCAGTATATTACCGACAAACCGATGGTCTGCTTAAAAGTTGTCCATCACAAATTAGTGGAAGCAGATGGGAGAAATTGGGATGTTATGATACCATGGGCCCTTTTTGTAATATGCAAGATCCCCAAGCTTGCCTATGGCTCTTTCCCTTTGAACTCCTGTATGACAGAGAATCTCGAGATGTGTTGGACATATTGAGATAAACATGGGAGGAATGACAATAGAACAAGAACAACAGAAAACCCTGCATGACAAAAAACAGCACTGACATTGTTTTCCATTGGACAGAAGATTCTCTTGTTGTTACACACACCTGAGAATAATATGCTCTCTGAATGGCATGGACCATATGAGATATTAAAACAACCAGGTCCCTGCAATTACCAGGTTTCTCTAACCAGTAGGTCAGCCAAGACACAAATATACCATACTAACCTTCTAAAGGAGTGGAAGGAATATTCAGTTCAATCCCTGTCGCTGATAATGGCTAATTTATTGACAGAAGGATCTAAACTGATCAGTTGGATCAGTTTACTGATGTCTTCTGTATTCAACTAGGAAGAGTCTAAGGGGTTTTCCATTACGTTCGAACTCACCCACGAATGGTGATCAACTTACAACCGTACTGGCTCCCTGAATCCCAGATAAACACATTTATACAGAAATTAGAGAAGATGTTAGTCTCTGACATAATCAAACCTTCCCAAAGTCCTTGGTCCTCCCCAATAGTACCTGTGTCAAAACCTGACAACACCTGATGGTTTTGTATTGATTTTCAAAAGGTGAATAACATTTCCCAAATTGACAATTATCCCATGCCCCCGAATGAAGATTTAATTGACCGACTTTGATACGTAAAACAAGCGTTTACTCTTTTTTGGTACATTTAAGAACAGCATTCAATGGCATCTCCTGCTGCCTACTTTGGGAATTACTAGTTAATCAAAAGCTGCAGCTTATCTCGGTATTATACTCAGGGATCCAGATGGTAGTGCAGTTGGGAGTTGCAGGTGACAGACCCCTTTTGTATAAAATGTGGGGTACGACAGGGGTTCGTTCTTCCACTCCTTTTGTTTAATATCTACATTAACAAACTGATGGAAGACTTGTTAGTGAATTGCCTGGATACTCCAAGAATAGGGAACAACAGACTCCGTGCCTAATTTTTTGTGGACGATGCTACCGTGTTGGGATTGAAGAGAACCGTTAAAAGATTCCTCAGAAAGTGCAGCCAAATTAAGTTTAAGATCAACATAGGAAAAGCTAAAGCTGGTGGGGCCGTCAGTATTACCATTGTAAATGACACAAATGGATACATTAATCATGATGTTGAAACTCTGAAGAACAATGTCTCGGAGCAGGTGTTTGATAATCGCCAGGTGGACCCTCTAACATTCAAAATGGCCTTAATGCTAGTATCATCACTATATATGACACAGCCAAAGGATATCGATATAGGTGCGTCATACATGCAGGCCCTAGTACAGTGCAACACCCCCAACTTCATCTAGAGAGAACAGAAAAAAAAGTTGACACCCCCAACTTAAAACAGAGTAATACAAAAATTCTGGCTGTCGTGAAAACGTTCATGCCCTATTGTAAAAGTAAATTTGCGGAACCTGATATCAGGGGTTCTTTTCAATATGTGGAGTGGTAGTTTCTGCATTAATAAAACAGCTGGATAATATCACTACAGCCTTAGCAGAGGGGCATTGTAGAGCATACATGGGAAGCCAGTTCAGTTGTCCTAATAGCTCAACATGCAATGCTCAAAATTTGGAACATAGTATACTGGTGGTGTCAGGGCCTGGTCGGTTTGAAAACCATAGGACATCTTCTACGCCACTGATACCCTCTGAAAATGATTGTATAGTGGTATGTAGCCCTACAAGCACATCTAATTTAAATAGCCAGCGAACTGCTAGAGCATGCTCGCATTTAACCAGCGTCCGATGTTTCAGGGGTGATCCAGTTTATGAAGTTGAAAACACAAGCACTGTTACAGTTGGTAAGTCTCTACAGAGTGGGGTTGGATACCCAGTTCAGAGGTACTGTAAAGACAGTGAACAGTCCTTAAAAACAGCAGTGTTGTTTTTTAAAAATCTTGAAAGAGGTCAGAGATGATCGTCCTAATATGCCACAACCCCAAATCTCACAGCATGATGCTAATTTGTACCTAGAAAGTGTGTGGACTATTGGGATGCACATCCAGCTCCTGTGTCCCTCAGGGGCTGGACTTTGAGGAGGATATATTAAAAACACACTGAGCATAGATGCATATAGCTTTAGGAGGGTCTGTGAAATACACAGAACAGGGGTATTGCGTGGCACCAAGGCATAGAAGAATATATATATGTTTACTATATATATACGTTTACTAAACCTGGATGTTTCCTAAAAAAGCATAGTTCTGAAGATCTATGTTGGAGTTAGCCCCCAGTTCAGGTGTGAGAAAGACTGAAGCACAGTCATATTAGACTTGATATGATATGATGTGATATGGCATTTGTAACGCGCCTATACACAAGTGTTTCAAGGCGCGACGATGCAGGGAGGGGGGAACAAGGGGAAGACAGACAACGATCCTACTAAGCCAGGTGTCATTCAGATCGCGCAAGTGCAGGGGTAGGGGGAAGGGAAAAAGTGCAAAGGGAAGGGGAGGGGGGAAGTGCAGTACAAAGTAAGTAGAATAAAAATAAATAAATAGGGCCAGCTGGTGGCAAGTGCAAGGTAAGTGCAGACAAGTGCTGGGAAGGGTGGGCTGTAGGGATACAGAGACAGTCCCGCAGTGCAGGGGTTGCCAGGGAGGCAGTGCAAGTGGAGAGTGGCTGGGCCCAGGACCGAGGTCGGTGAGAGTGGCCCAGTTGCAGATTCAGTGCAGTTTCAGTGAAGAATTTAGCAGGGGAGAGGGAGAGAGAAAGCAGAAGTGAAGAGGAAGGTTTTGAGATCCTTCCGGAACCGCAGATGGTTCTCCTCGAGTTTCAGGGAGGCAGGAAGGCTGTTCCAGAGGGAGGCCTCTGCCACGGAGAAAGATCTACCCCCAGCTCGTTGCTTCGAGAAGCGGCTAACCCTAAGGGAGTTGGAGACGGATGAGCGAAGGCCTCGGGAAGGAAGATATTTAGGAAGAGAGAGTTGAAGGTATTTAGGCCCCAGGTCCCAGATGGCCTTGTGGACAATGCAGAGGGTTTTGAACTTAATCCTTGCAGCCACTGGGAGCCAGTGTAGAGATTTCAGTCCTGGAGAGATACGGTCCCTGGGCTTGAGGCCAAGGACAAGTCTCGGAGTTCTGTTCTGGGTGAGTTGCAGAGGGCGGAGAGTGGAGGCAGGCAGATTAAGATGGAGGCTGTTACAGTAGTCCAGCTTCGAGAGAACCAGGGCTCGGGAGACAGTGAGCTTCTGGGGGAAGGAGAGGAAGGGAAGAATACCTCTGAGGAGGTGCAGCTGGTACTGTGACTTCTTAGAGACGTCAGAGATATGAGGAGAGAAGGAAAGTGTGGAGTCGAAGATGACCCCGATGTTTTTTGCCTTACAGGTAGGAGCATGAGGAGGGCCAAGAGAGGCTGGCCAGAGAGCTGCAGGGAAGGAGGGAGTGGGTGTGCCGATGAGTAGAATCTCAGTCTTACTGGCATTAAGGCAGAGGTCATTGGCGGCACACCATTCCTGGATAGCAGACAGACATTCCGAGATGAGGGAAGGAGAGGAGGAGGCCGAGGGTAGCCTGAAAATGAGCTGGGTATCGTCCACATAGCACTGAAATTTGGGGCAGAGAGCGGCGATGCGGTGGGCAAGGAGTGCCAGATACTGGTTGAACAGCCAGGGAGAGAGATTAGATCCCTGGGGGACACCACAGGTGGAGAAAAAGATGTCAGAGAGGAAGGACCCCAGTTGGACTTGGGAGGGTCGATTGGAAAGGAAAGAGGTCAGCCACGCCTGAGCCTGACCAGTGATACTCAGGTATTCGTGGAGACGGTTGAGCAGGATGGCATGGTTGACAGTGTCAAAGGCAGAAGAGAGATCGAGCAGAATGAGAACACACGGAATGTTGGAGTCGAGGTTCAAGAGCAGGTCCTCACGGATGTTCAGGAGAGCAGTTTCCGTGCTTCTGGCAGCTCTGAAGCCAGATTGATGGTCATGAAGACTACCAACAGATTCAGCATGGAGGTTAAGCTGGGAGATGGCCAGTGTCTCCATGAGCTTGCCCAGGAAGGGAGCGATGGAGATTGGGCGATGGTTAGCCGGGTAGGAGGGGTCAGAAGAGGGTTTCTTAAGAAGAGGGTGCACAAGGGAGTGCTTGAGGGGGGATGGGAAGACTCCAGAGGCGAAGGAGTGGTTGCAAAAGTCAGCCAGGGCAGGAGCCAGGGAGTCGATGTGGTCCTTGATAGTTTTGGAGGAACAGGGGTGAACCTGTTTAGACGAGACTTTCATAGATCGGACTTGTCTGGAAACCTCGTCAGCAGAAAAAAGGGGAAAGGCAGAGAAAGAGGGAGGAGGGGTGGCTGCAGAAGGGCCAGAGGAAGAGCCGGGAAGAGAGGGAGGGAGGTGATAGGAGGAGAGTGAGGACAGGATGTCCTGAGTTTTAGAGATGAAGTGAGAGGCCAGTGCAGTGCAGAGGGCCTGGGAGGGAACAGGAAAGGTAGAGACTGCAGCAGGGTTGGCAAGCTCCTTGCAGATTTTAAAGAGTTCGGCCGAGTTGTTAGATGCCGCAGAGATGCGGGCTTGAATAAGGGCTCTCTTCTTGGTGAGAACGGAGAGACGGTATTGCCTTTGGAGCAGGCGGCAGGCCAGTTTGTCAGAAGATGAACATGAAGCACGCCATTTCCTCTCTGCCACCCTGCACTTGCGTTTAAGGGTGACGAGATCCGAGTCATACCAGGAGTTACATTTGGCTTTGGGCTTCAGGCGGATTCTCATGACAGGGGCAAGGATATCAAGAGTATCAGATATAGCAGAGTGGAGCATGGAGAGGGCTGTGTCAGGGTGGGAGTCAGCCGAAGGGGGAGGGGGGCGAGAAGGTGGCAGCGAAAGCCTCAACTGACACGCGCTTCATGGGTCGGATGACCGAGAAGGTGGGTGGCAGTGATGAGCGTAGCTTTGCCTGTGGGTAGGGAGGGTGAGGTGGGAGGATAGGAGAAAGTGATCACTCCAGGAGAGAGGAGTGGAGAGAGGGACGGAGAGGGGAAGGTCAGAAGAGATCAGAGCATCAAGAGTGTGCCCTGCAGAATGAGTAGGCCCAGACGGGAGAATAGAGAGTGAGAGGGAGTCGCAGAGATCACAAAAGAGTCCAGGGGGGGACAGGAGGCATCCAGGTGGATGTTGAAGTCACCAAGAAAGAGGAGTTGAGTGGTTGAGGACAGGAGTGAGGAGGAGAGGTCAGGAGGAAATTTGACCAGGTGGGCGATAGTAGCCACGGTAAGGGAATGGCTAGGAGAGAGAGAGAGTCGGCAGACAAGACATTCAAAAGAGGAGTAGGTCTGCGTAGGAGTGACAGTGGCAGGAATCCACTCAGGGAAGATAAGGGCAACACCCCCCCTGCACGGTTGGGCCTGGGCACGGAGATAATCTTGTAACCGTCAAGTAGGAGTGTGTCAAAGCTGGTGACAGAGCTGGCTGTGAACCATTTCTCAGTGAGACCGAGGACGTCAAGGTCCAGTTCCTCAAGAAGGCGACAGATATCAGAGGAATGCTTGATGGCAGAGCGGGAGTTAAGAGTGGCAATGTGGTGAAGGTTGCCATCCTTGAAGGACTTCCGGGGAGGGGTACAGATCAGAGGTACGCCCTGCAGAGGTGTAGAAGAAGGAGGTGAAGAAGGAGCACGAGAGGGGGCAGGGAGGGAGGGTAGAGGCAAGGTAGCCGAGGACAGAGGAGGGGGGACAGCAGGAGAGGAAAGGAAGTTGATCAGGCGTGGGAAGCGTCTATCAAAGAGGTGAAGGTTGGCCTGAGGGCCTTGGACCAAGACGGTCCCATTAGCGTAGACATTAATGATGGCCTTAGAGGAGCGGAAGGGGGCAAGAGGACATCCCAACGGGTGCCACCATTAATGGGAGAAGAGGAGAAAGGAGAGAGCACAGAGACCATATGAAGGGTCCATAGGTCAGGCGAAGGCACGAAAAAGAGGATGTCAGTGAGAGTTTCCTTGGAGCAGGCACTAGTGTAGGTGTCAGCGATAGGGAGGCCTGGGTTGGAGACCAGGATGTCCTTTTTTAAACTTTTTCCTACCAGATTTAGTGAGGAGAGCAGGATAGTCAATAGAGAAGCAGTTAGAGAAGATAGGCGAGTTAGAGAGCACCATGGAGTAGGAGGGAGTGGGGGGGAAGACAGATGATACGCGAGCACGCAGACGGGAAGTGAGCGGCAAGCCCATGTTTACCACATTTCAGAAAAACAACAGTAATGCGTATTGGGTACACGGGAGAGGCCACCTAAGTTTGAGAATCCTGCCAGGGGAGGAACTTGAGGCCTAGTGTGCCACAAGCTGCGATGAGCACAGCAGCACATCATGACATTGAGGCCTGAGACACATCTCCTACCCCCTCTTTCTCAAACCGAGAACTATATGTGAAGACCTTCAAGCCTGACAGATAAACCTTAATTGTATCCCATTTTAGGCCTGCAAAACCCCCAAAGGCCATACCCAGGGGAGTCAGGGCAGAGACCCAGAGCTGCTAGAACAACCTATGTTAGATTTTGGACACCAGCGCCCCCAAGAGAATGGTCCTTCTGATTGAACTACCAGTGTTCACCACTCTTAAATCCTTCACAAGTTGATAGATTATTGTGGCCCTGGCGAAACCCCAGGTGTAGGCCAGGGGCAGGGGAGGCAGCTGACAATGGGAGAGCAAACAACCACAATTGTGATTATATATTTGTTTTATGCACTTAATACCAACGAGTGATTTGCAAGTGCGGGATTGTGATTCAAGCCTGTGATGCACTGTGTTGTCTTGCTTCCAAGACAAATGTGTTGCCCCTGAGCTATCCTTCCACAATGCCTGGTAGTTGTACTATGGGGTGCCAGGGGTTAAGTCTACAATTCCTGTTGTGTGCCAGGGAGGCATAGCGGGTGTACCTGCATGTATGGGATCACAAGAAGCTCCTCATTATTCCAGAGGGCTAATTTGACTTTGAAAGTATCCACTGAGCTCATTTCAACGTCCAGGTGCACATCACATGGTATGGCTCATGGGGAGGGTAACATGGTCATATGTCTGCCAATCATGTATTCGGGGCTCTGGATGGTGGGGCAAGAGACCACGTAGGAGGGGTTTGGAGTAGATTAAGTGCAGCCAATAGGTCGAAGTATTATAGGGGACTGGTAGTATGTACACAGGGGGTTAGCCAATGATGATGGGGAATGAATACCGTATACTGCTTTTGTCACCTGTGACGACATTATGACTTAAAATGTTCTTTCTTTGATGTAGGATAGATCTCTGCGGCAGTGGAGTGGAGCGCTGGCTCTATTTTTCCTTTCTGTATAAATATAAACCTTGCTATCCTTGCAAGAGGTGCACCAAGCCTTTTCTCCTCAGAGGATTGGTGTTTACTGTTTGGTTGTTGAGTGGTTCATCCTACAAAACTAGTGACCCCTACATGACCCCAGACCCTCTGCAGGGACAGAGTTTTATGGGCCGTACATCCTGACAGGCCACGTCCACCTGCAGAGACCAGTCCCCTTGTGCACAAAACAGAGATATTTACAGGAGCCGTGTTGCCAGAATTCCTTTCTGTTCTTTGGAGTGGGGCGCAGCTCCCGGATTGTGCATGCTGATGATGGGACCCCATGACAGAGGAATTCAGGAGAGGACAGAGATGTAAGTGCACCTTTTGCGGGAGAAAACAATGTGGGAAGGGATACGGTTGACCTTGGTGTATGTGAGGGAATGTGGTGACACAGTGATTGACGTGCGGGTGTTGAGTTGCAAGACCACGTTGTATTTTGGTTTATGATTTTTTTTAAAATTATTATTATTGTTTAAAAGAGGAAGAAGGATAGAGGCTCCATATATTGAGTGGGCTTGGGAGCTCTCTATCCGGTATAAAGGGGAGTCGGAATTAAAACATCATTTTTTTTTCTTTTTGGTGTTTTCATTGATATTGTTGTTATATTGGTGGGGACCGAGGAGCAGTCAAGGTGTATTGTGTAGCGCTTTTTGGATAGAGTGGATTGTTTTGTGAGCTTGGGTGTGGGTGTGTGTGCGGGAGAGTTGGGGACATGTTGGTGGTGAATGGATAGAGATGTGATTACAGGGGTTGGTGTGACGTGGGGAATGGTTGGGAGTATTGGAAAAGGAATGCTGGAGCCTCAGAATGACACCAGTACTGCTGGTTTGGAACCTGGATAAGCACGTTTTTTTTCTGTTAACAAGTGAGTGGTTGACAGGGGTGACTGAAAATTGGGGCAGTGACCCAGCTTGAATATATGTGCTGGCCCTTACCATTCTACAAGGCAAATATGTTGTAGTACAACTGAGACTGGGTGGCCGAGACAATGGGACGGATGTTCAAACTCTGGCCAGAACAGGGAATGAATGATAAGGAGGTTCTAGGCCACATGTATACATTTCTGGCAACAAAATGTAAGGGGATAAAGTTGAAAAATAAAAAAAAAGTGTTGGAACTCTGGAGGATTTAGAAGATGTTTGTTTCACCCATGTGAAGACTTTAGCAGGGCCGCCAGTGCAGGTGCCCCGGCTCAGATCATGGCCACTGCCCCTTCCATTCACAACCCCGGTGCCCCACCCATGATGGGTCCAACAGTACAGTTGCCACCAGAAGCATTACAGTGCCAACTGGGATGCTACCCCACACATTTGGCTTCAGGGTACACAAACCCTGTATATGTCCCTCTGCCTGCCACGGCACTACCCCTCTGTCATCACCGGCCCAGTACCTCCCGGTTAGGTAAGATTTCATAGAAATGGTAAATCTTCCTGACCTGACCAGAACATTTTGCTTTAGTAGCGGGATATTTTTCCTTAATACCTTGGTGAATGGGAACCCTTTTCCACCCTCACAGAATCTTTTACTCTTTTTATGGGTGTCATTTGTTTGAATCCCCATAGTGTCTTTTTAAAGTTATCCTCTTTAACAACTTTTTGGCAATAAGTGCCTGTTGTTGCTGAGTTGCCCTAGGAGATACCATTTTAAACTTGATCTGGTTAACCTTGAGTGAACTGCAGTTCCCAAGGGTAGAAAGGATCTTTGGATCCCTTTTACATTTAATTCTGTGAAGCCAGCACACCCCACCTTATGTGGAGTGCTGGGGAGATACAATGTATCCCCTTTCACACTAAAACTGCAACAATTCTGTTACAGGGACAAGCTTACCCTCAATGACTGGTGGCAGCAATGCCTTGTATTAATTTGGTGCACCTTTACCGCGAGCTGTGTTCACAGCTGCAGTAAAGGCACTTAATGAAAGGGCTGCTACTCAGAGGAAGTTAATAGAGCGCTGAGCAAATGTTTACTTTACTTTTACTTTACTTTACTTTATGCTTGTTACGCGCCAAAAGCCCGCAGGCATCAGGGCACGGTGAAGCGCAATTATGGTCACTTGCAGTTTATATCTCTCAATAATTCGCTAGAAACTGGACTACGCTGGGGTGAACGAAAAAAAAAAAAATAAAACAAGGCTACGCTAAATTTATTGGAAAAGTCTAGTTTTCAGAGCTTTTCTGAAAATAGCGTAATTTTCTTGTTGTCTTAAGTGCATGGGGAGCTTATTCCAATATTTGGATGCCTTGACGGGGAAGGATTTGCCCCTTCCTGATGCCTGTTTGGCTTCTGGGATGATTAGGAGGCCAGTATCAGCAGATCTTAGGCCTCTACGGGGGGCATACCAGGAGAAGTGCTTTATAAAGTAGGCTGGCGCCTTTCCAAAAAGGCATCGATGGACAATCGTTAGCGCTTTAAACTTAACTCTGTCCTCGATTCTGAGCCAGTGTAAGTCCCTCCTACTGTCTGATATATGGTCCTTTTGTTTCTTCCTTTTAATGATGCGAACAGCATCATTTTGCATGACCTGGCATTTAGCTAGCTCCCTTTTTGAAGCTCCCAATAACAGCGCATTTCCGTAGTCCAGGCGTGATAGCAGAATAGCTCTGGCAACGGAGGTTGCGTTGGTCTCATTAATGTATGGTCTGATAGCTCTTAGGAGACGCAGGTAGTACAGATTGTTTTTATATAAGTAACTAACCTGTGCACCTGATCCCAGTGAGGCTTCGACCATCATTCCTAGGGTTTTTACCTTAGGTACCACTGTTATGACTGCATCTTTAATACAGAAATTCTTATGTTGAGGATCTAACTTGGACCTGGCTTGATTCGATCCGAATATCATTAATTCCGTTTTGGTGTTGTTTAGGCACATCCAGTGCTTCTGCATCCAGATGTCGATAGTATTATAAACTTTCTCGATCTTCTCACTGTCCACAGCATGGTCTCCTGTTAACCCAAATATTAGCTGGGTATCATCAGCGTAATTGGTGAAAATCACGCCAATTTTTTCTAACAGCGAGCAGAGGCTTCTTATATAAAGGTTAAACGGGAGAGGGGACAAACTGGCACCTTGGGGAACTCCAAACAGTATCGGGGTTGCTTCAGAGAAGTTTTCGCCTCAGTGTATTCGTGCCATCCTGTCCTTCAGGAAGGAGGCCAACCAGGCCTGTGCTTTAGTTGAGCACCCTACAAGTGTATCCAATGCTGATTGTAGCAGTTGGTGGTCTACTAGATCAAATGCAGCGCTGAGGTCGAGCAGCATGAGTAACCCAGTCTTCGCTTTCTCTGTCAGTTCTAGCATGTGTGTCTGTAGGTCTAGCATTGCGGACTCTGTACTGTGAGCCGCTCTAAAGCCAGATTGTTGGTTATGTAGCACGTCTGCATTTTCAACATGTTTCTGCAGCTGATTGGTTGCAATTTTATCTAAAAATTTTAGTATAAAATTGGAGTTGGTGATCGGACGGAGGTTGTTGGGGTCCTTGGGATCTAAGCCTGCCTTTTTTACAAGCGGTGTGATAGTCACTTTTTTTAAGTCCTTTGGGACTACACCTTCTAGGAAGGAGGCGTTGACTAGCCTTGTCAGTACCGGGGCAAAGAGTTCTTTGTTATCCAAGATGATCTTAGTGGGAAGGATGTTTTCAGCGCAGGAGGTGGGTTTCATGCCTGTCATTACCCTACACATTTCTTCCTCTGAGACTTCTGCAAAGCTGAAACTTTCCTTTTCTACGGATAGGGGTTCTTTCCCGTCGGGGGGCTCCAAACTGATGTTGTCTCTAGCCAGGATTATGTTGTTCCTGGCTTTGGTTATTTTGGCGGCAAAACCCGCTTGAACCCTTTCACAATCCTCTTTAGTGGGGATGTGAGGAGGGGAGAGGATTTTGGGCTTTTCTATGTCTTTAAGAATATCAAAGAGTTTTTTTGTCGAGTTTGGGGCTGCCTCAATTTCCATGTTGTAGTAATTGGACTTTGCCTCTCTAATTGCCTTCTGGTACACTTGGTCGGCACGTTTCCAGTTCTCTCTATCCGCCTGAGTGTGGGTCTTATGCCATACACGTTCTTTGACGTGTTTAAACTGTTTGAGGGAGTTAATATGTTAGTTATACCATTTCGCTTTACAGCTGTCTTTCCTAACCAGCTTGTTTTTAAGAGGTGCATATTTATCGATCATCTCTATGGATTTGGTATATTTAACTAACATGTGTTCACAGTTGTCATCTACTAAAAAAGAATCCCTGATCTGGAGCAGGCACGGTTTTAATTGCTCAGGACCAATTCCTTTAAAGTTTCTATTTGTGATTTTCACATGTGGGTTCTCTAAAAGCTTGATTGGAGAGTTTAGGGTTATTTCCAATGTCACCAAACTGTGGTCAGACCAGATACATGGCTCCGTCTTAATCTGAGAGGAGACTAGATTATTGGTGCAGACCCAGTCTAACTGGTTACCTTGTGGCGTGGTGGGTTCCTTATTTACTATTTGAAAAGACAAATTGTGCAAGGCATTTTCCAGAGCAGTAGCCTGTTTGTCCTCAGGGTTTCCTCTCCATCTATTCATGTCCCCTACTAGCAAGGAGGATGAATGATCGGAGTCCAGTTTGCTTAGCTGCGAGCCTAGTTCACTCTCAAAATCGGAGGTCAGGGAGGGGGGTCTGTAAACAACAATAATGTTAAGACAGTCGTTAGGTGTAGGAGTCAGCTTTAATTGCATGGTATCACATCCACTGCAGTCAAAGTTAGCTTTAAAAAGATGGAACACATCTTTTGCTATAACTGCTACGCCTCCACCTTGCCCCAACTCTCTGTTTTTGTTATATAGGACATATCCTTCTGGCGTAGCATTACTGCCAGTGGAACCTATAGGGTCTTTGAGCCACGTTTCCGTGATGCACATAATATCTTCCGTGATGCACATAATATCCAAGTCTCTTTCTAGGATGTGATAATGGACACTATGAGCATGCTTGTTCAAAGAACGCGTGTTTAGTAACCCTATTTTCACCATAGGCAAGTCCCGTGAGTGGTTTACTTTCACTTTCAAACCACCACACGGCATAATGCTTTCCAACTCAATTAACAGGTTATCCGAGTGCTTGAGGTTTAGACCTCTGGGACTGGTTAGAGAAATTTTGAACATCTTAAGAGCCTGAGAAGTTACCAATTTGTGCAATACAGATTGTTTGAGTTCAGGAGTTCAGGAAACCCCAAAGTTATCTGAACTTATGTCCATCAGCCAGACTCAGGCGGTTTATCCTATTGCTCATATTGGAGCAACTACCCACAATCATGATCACGGGGAGAAAAGACAAGATTGCTGTTGAGCTTAGAATATGTCGCCTATGTAAAACTCAAGATCAGCTGGATACGGCAAAGCATCTGTTGACCGAATGCCCTGAGATGGCCAGTACATTCTCCCCCCTCCTTGGCAGCTATGTTCATGAATCCACGTATATTGGGGATGCCCTGATCTGGCACCATTGTTTGAATTCTAACAGTATACGCTTGCTGACAGCACTATATACCATCTAGCTGAGAGTTGAAGTTAGACTAGGTATAACTCTTTAGGTGATTATTCTAATTTTGTATAGGCAACTATTAAGCTGATTGTATGAAATATGTGTGTATAGATTTTATATGTTAGTTCTGTTCTTTTTTCTTTTCCTTATTTTGTAGGATATGATTTTTCTGTATTTGTATTTAAATCTGTATTTGGATTATGTGTTAATTTTATATGTTATCTTAACATTTGTGTAAAGTTTTATATTTAAACTATAACACAATAAATATTATTATTATGGTGCTCATTTTACCAAAATGTCCCCTGTCTTTTTTTGCCATTTTAGTGTTTATTCTCCTTTCTTGTTCCTTCCCCTGGCATCCAGTATGGGAACCTCCGTTATGTGATTTTTAACTTCAGCAGGAGTCCCCAGTCTGTCGATGAGGGCAGGAAGTGAGGGATGAGTCCCAAAATCCACAGCCCTTTGCCTTCATCCTTGCATGAATGAGGACAAATCCCAGTGGCGGCTGGCTGTCCTGATTGGACAACCAGACTGCCCCTTTTTGTAAAATGCAGGGAGAGAATGCAGAAGTTGTGTAGTAATTACTGTTAAATACTGCAAACCTGGAAGCAGAAGACAAGTCGACCACTGGAACCAAAACCGAAGATGATGTTGAAGGAAAAGTGGCTGAAACGTTTTCCATTGACCGAAGAGCCTGCTGTTTAACCGGAGCCTGCTGTAACCCTTCCTTCCAAGCAACCTGCGGACTCCGAAAATGATGACCCTGACCCGGCGTCTGGTGACTCCAACTAGAATCAAGAGGACCTGCATGTTGATCCATCCCACGCATTGCTGCGACCTTGCGTTGCTGCAATACCCCAATACCCTGGGAACTCAAGCCAACATGCAGTGCACACTCGTCCAAATTCCGAATCTCACTGAAATCCTGGTGTGTCTCCAGAGACACAAATCTTGTCTGAAAAGTCCCCTCAACAGAGTTTTGGACCTTTGTAATGACAAGAATTCAACCACAATATTCTGTCTTTTTCTGTGCTCCTTGAAAAGGCGCCATATCCCAAGAACCACATTCAGCCATGAGGAAAACCTTTCAAAGAGCTTTCTCCATTGATCCTTGCTGCAAAGTTCCTTTTGAGGTCTGGTTTTCAGTCACCACGACAAGGAATCCACTAATCGGGTCTTTGGCTGCAGATCCTGAAGTCCTCCTGCTGCAAAATCTTCTTCAATGCTGAGGTACTGTGTTGGCTTGGGTATGTACTTACTTTATGTCTCTTGGGATTTCTGTGTAGCTGTGGGGTGCTTACTGTGATGGGGAGGCCTCTCATCCAGTGCACCCAGTTCCCCTGCTAGAATTCTGCTAGAGTATCTTCTGTGCAGTATTAAAAGTAGTAAAAGTAAAGTCCTCAAATGTTTGCGCAGTCTTCCTAAGGAACTCTGAATTGTGCTAATTAAGAACCTATCCTGACACTGCCTGTCGGACATTAGATCCTTGTGACCCCCCTTCTGCCAATGAGAACACTCCTGCTCCAAGAACAAGGGAAAGACTTTGAAGGAATTGGGCCTTTTGCCTAGAAAAGAAAATAAGTGTTTACACGTTACTTACTTGTAAAAGAGTTGTTTGGTAACTGTAACTCTAAGAGTGAACAGTTACAAAAATTCTTAGTTACCTTGGCCTTGGATGTGTGATGCACTATTCTTAAAAGTATGGTTAACATCTTTCTTTCCTCAGAAACCGTTTGCCATTCTAATAGAAAGTAGATGTGAGGCTATTATTAATTATTAAATTTAATGTGATATAGTTTTATAAACAAAAAATGTGCACATATATTTCAACAAACAATAAAATCATTCCTTAAAATCCAAATTCATTATCTTTAAGGAATCACATAAAATAACATATTACCGTTATATATAAGTGGTCATACTATCTATAGTCAAAACAAAAAATTGTCAAAGGGGACAGAAACTATTTAAGCAAAACAAAACAAAACAAATCAACAAAAAAATCGACATAAAAATATATGTACATATCCATCAATAGATCAATACTGTAAATGTCAAAGATGTAATACATGTATTCACATATTCATCACTAACAGATGTCTTTCAGTGCTTTCCGGTAGAAAATTAACAGGGCTCCACCCCCCGTGGATATAAACAGTTCTATACTGGGGGACAGTTTAGACCTCATGATGATCCTGGTTAATTGGTTGTTACTCAGTCGATTATCCTCATCCGCTTGTACTGGACGACTATTCAGGCCTCATAGTATTCATGCATAGTTGTTGCTCAGTCGTTTATCAACATTACACCAGACTCTATATAGCGCTAAGTGTAGACTGCCATTCAAGGTGTTTAAACACATGTGCCAAAATTCCTCTTCCTTGATGTAACTCAGGTGATGAACGTAACTGCCATCATTTTTAATATATAATGAGCCTAATTTTGGGCATAGCATTAGAACATGTCTGGCAGTTTCAGGTGCAGTTCTCCTTTTGCAGATCTGGCAGAATCATTCAGCTTTAGGGTATGCACATTCACAACCATTCACCATTAACACTGGAAGATGATTAATACGCAGTAGTAATAGGAAACGTCTGAGATTATCAGATGGACACAAATTTAAATATCCTTGAGGTTTCTTAAAAGTATATAGGATATGTGAAATAAATCCATAACTTCTCAGACTTTCTAGATGTTTAAAGTTGTTTTGCCAGTCCCATAACTTTAATTGCTCCCCCAATTGGAATTTCAAAACTTCAAAATCTTTACCCCACTGTGGCTTCCACCCTATGTTCCTAAATAGGTTAGTCATTTCGTCCATGAGCTTAGCCTATTTGTTCCCACTGATATCTTCTCTCAATGATTTCATTAGCGGGTTAGTAGTATTCACTTGAATTTTAACAAAAAATTCTGCTCTTTTTTTAAGTACCATAGATTTCAGTGAGAACAACCCAAGTTCAAGTATCACTACCGCCATTTGAATCCCTTGCGATAAACCCAGTAGCTTATGCCGAATTTACCCTCTATTACCTGCAGCCAATCTATGAATATATAATTGGCGTGCGGCCCAAATAGAGTACCCGCTCTGGTTACGGGTGAACTGGCAGATCATGGCAGTTAATTGGGCACCTTTAGTTTTATGATTTTGGGAACAGGAGTCATACTTATTTTTGGAGTATTTTTGGAGAATTCTACTCCTAAATACCTATAAGAGGGAGCATATAGGATTTCGTAACTACCAACAAACAAACGTGGGCGGCTGATTTTCCCATAAGAATAGAGAATTAGTTCCGTCTTGTTCTGATTTATTACCAATTCATTCAGTTCTGCATATTCCCAAAGCCTCACTGCCGACCGTGAAAGACCACTGAATGTATGGTCAAAAATGACCAAGTAATCCGCATAGGCCATCACCAGACAGTGTTTAGAACTTACTTTCGGAGGACAGTTATGAACACCATTAATGAACTAAGGGATGTCGGATAAAAATAAATTGTATAAGGTCGGAGCAGTAGCACAACCCTCTTTTACCTCCCGAAGTTGTTTAATAGGTCTGGTCGTAGTCCACTGCCGTCCAGTCTAAGTTGGACTGAGGTGTTACAATGAAGAAGCTGTAAGTAATAAAGCAATCCTGCAGGGCAGGCCATCCTTCTTAGCTTATTCCATAGCTTCTTTCTGTTAACAACATCAAAGGCTGCCTTAAAATCGACATATAGAGCGTACAGTGGGGGATTATTCGGAGATAAGGCTTTGTCCTTTAAACTATTCATAATAAAAAGATTGTGAGAAGTGTAAAATCCGGCCCTAAAACCGCTTTGAAAACAGTCTAACACCCCTGTTCCTTCAGCCCATATTTGAAGTTTCTGTAATAACAAGGAGGCGAACAGTTTCCCAGAGCAATCTAACATAGAGAATAATCTATAATTGCCCGGGTCAAATCTATTCCCCTTCTTGAATACAGGAACCAGTATTGCAGTCTGCCAAGTTTCCGGGATTCTACCTTCCATAAGTACCTTTTCAATTAAGATTTTTAATAAGTTTGCCCAGAAGGTAGGATTATTTTTCATGACTATATTTGCAAGACCATTAGGTCCTGGTGCACGGGAAGCCTTAAGGTTCAGAATTTTGTCCTGAACTTCAGCCACACTTACTGTGAAAGGCGGGGGGATGTGCTTATAAATGAAAGGCCGTGCTGTAGACCCAACCATGTTCCCATTACATTGTTCATGAAATCTCACCCATTCTTCAGCACTTATGGGATTAATCTGAGGTGTTAACCTACTCTGCCTCGCTTCACCAATAGAGCCCAGATATTACAGGTATTTCTTGAACAAATAACTTGCATTGTCTTTTGCCAGCATTTCAGTTTTTTTGTTCTTTTCCATTGTTTGGACCAGGATCTATATTGATTCTTTAGTTCTCTAATTTTACTATGGGCCACAATCATAGAGCTAATCGTGGTCTTTATTTTGCATATTCCACTTCTAAGTTGATGTTTGGCATCTCTAATTACTCAATCATAGACAGGAATAGAACTTTACTCCCTAATAGGGCAAAGCATCTTTTAGGTGGCATATTTGCAAATCCACTCCTCTGTGTCCTCTAGGGTCATGGAATTAAATACGTTCAGGTGCCATGTCTCCCAGTCTTCACTATCTTGGCCCTCTCTTGTTATATTCTTTTCTGACCAGACTAATCGTGTAGCTGCGTGGTTAACTAGAGTAATACTGGTTGGGATCACTGGAGCTGGGCTCATAGTGCTTTCTGGTTGTAAACTCAGAGCCTCATGATTGCTCCAATCGTTTTCTAGTACTTTCATATCTTTTACTGAAGATGCCACATCAGCGCTAGTACAAACACAGTTGAGCATTCTACGCACCTCCCCCGCCCTCCAGGTGAATTTCCCAGGACGGTCACTTAGAGTACACCCATGAATTACTTCAAGATCCCATCTTTGCAGAAAACACAACCATCTCTCACCCTCCTCATCACATTTATGGTGCATGAGAGGGAGAGTATGTAACAATTCATTGTTCACAGTTCTCTCTCCTCCTTTAATTCGACAATTAAAATCACCAGCAAGTATAACATAATTAGTTTCCGATTGACTTCTCCATACACTTAACAGCTCGTGCAGAGCATCTTGGATTCGTTCTCTACCAGTTGCACCATGGGGATTATGTAAATTGACCAACAATAATTTCAACCATTTATCTTTCATAGAAATAACCACCTCCACAGCATTAATATTGTCCTCATACTTAGTGGATATTTCTCTCGATGCAATCGATTTTTCCACCCCAATCATTAATCCTCCATAAGGTCTTCCATATTGTCCCTCTTTGCTGAGGTATGATATAGCTCATAACCGTCTATTATGATAGGAGTGAGTAACCATGTTTCCTGAAACATAAAAAAAGAGTGTTCTGCAATAAGCGGGAGTGAACCATTCGTTGCCGTAAAATGTTAGAAACCTCTAGTATTCCAGTACAATAATGTAAAAATGCAAGTTTTATTCACCACCAGGGGAAAGACCTCCACTAACCACTAAAGGGTATTCTGGATATCACTCATTTGTATCTTGTTCCCAGTGGTTAATGTGGGCTTTCCGATATTATTTTCCTTAATGGGCTTAGCCTTCACGTTTATCAGTGGATCATTGTCATCAGAATTAACTTCCACCCCCAGCCCCAATTGCGCAGAAGCCAAGACCTTACAATGTAAAGCTGTCACATTAGGATTCAAGGAACGTAGGGGTTCAACAAAAGAAAAGTCTTCAGAGAGAATAACTCTCAATTGTGGTATTAGGTGCAATTTGGCAAGCATAGGTTCTCGGGATAGCCACTTGCCATTGGTTTTCTGGTTTAGATTTTTCACTAAGCAGATCTTGTTCTCTGCTTTACATTCATCCCTTATCTCCTCTATACTTTCCATGTCAGAGTCAAAACTCTCTTGGTTGCATCTTAAGGTATTCTTATGTGGGGTAGAAGATTGGTTATCTCTAATCTGGGAGTTTCCAGAAGAGGCAGTGACATGGCTTTTTTCACTAACGATGGATATTTTGTTAACTTTTTCAGTTAAAAATCCAGCTAGTTAGTGTCCCAGAGCTCTTTTTCTGCCGTTTTCTTGCCTTGAGGGCTCTCTTCTTAGCCTTTCTCGATTTTTGCTGTGGATTAGCAGTGTTAGAAAGAGGAGATGCCACCACAACCGGTACTTCTTTCATTGCTGCTCTCTTCACCATTCTTCGTTGTTTCTTAGTGAGATAAGTTTTTTGTTCTTCCACAGGTTTTACTGGTACCTAAGTATTCATGGATACCTCGGATAAAGCCTGTTCTTTCACAGGCTCTCTGTCACATACCAATTCAGAATTGGGTAAATTGAGCTGTGGTACCGTGTTTACATGGATTCTCCCACACAATTTAAGAAGAATTTTTAAAGCGAATTGTAAGGAGGAGATTGATGCCTGTATATCAGCAATTGTGGTGGCATTAGATCGAGCTAAATCATTTATGAGATCTTCAGACGGATTTTCCGTATCCTCAATGTCGATCTGAAGCTTGGGGGACTCAGATAGATGACCGGTGCAGGGTACATCAAAAGAGTTAACTGCTGGTTGAAGAACCTGCGCCTCAATCGTAATAGCTGCTGCTTTCTGAGGTAACCCCATTGAGTTGTCATCTTCAGTAGTGTTCCTTGGAGCCGGCGCCATTGACCTCTGAATAGATAAACAAAGCTCTAGCAATGAGTTGTTATTGATATCATCATAGTTTGTCGAGTTCAAAGGCTGACTCCCATTATTCACAGAGGAAGTAATCATTTCACTGTGCTTATCCGTGGGTACTGCTACAGCTTTGTTGAATAATGCTGGAATGGCACCTCTCACCTTTGGAGGTGATTTCAGATTTTCCCCCTCTGTGCTTTTATTTATATTCGTATTTGCTTTGTTCAGGTTTCCCTTTCTTAAGTTATAATTAGTTCTTGCACTACGTGCCTTAGGTGGCATAGTCACTATCTATATGAGATGGTAAATAATACTCAACAGGATTTAATATCCGTAATTTTGCTCAGTCAGGAATCAGGAAGATCCAGTGATGGGTGCTTTAATAGGAGCACGATCAAAGAGGATATAATCCCCCACAGTCTCCCACTCCTAATAATACACACGCTCGTAATAAGGGTAATGTAGAGGCAAACATGCCCTACAACATATAACCACCCCTTTCTTTCTCTGAACTTGTATTCCAACTTAATGATGGCAATAGGGAAATGTACAGGTGGACACGGACAATCTTATCGTACACGTAATGAGCCAGACCTTCCAAATCCTTTCTGACCTCCCCACCTACCAAGCGACCCCTAAGGTCCGCTTGTCTTCTCCGGTTATCCCCCCTTGACAAGGGGGGATGAGGGGAAATGAAGGCAAGGGAGGGAGTAAAGAAAAAAAAATAGGAGGGTAAGGCTATTAAAAATGGGAGAATGCTCCACACCGGTCAAACACACCAGTAAGGTAACTACCTACTGGTTAGAGCAATTCCTCTGCATACGGTAGCCACTGCTGAAATGCTGCCCAGATAACCCAGCGGAACGCCCAGCTACCAACTCTCCTTCTCATAGGGAAACCTCCACGCGCCGCTGGCTCGCCCATACGCGCTGCTCCCCTTAGGCTCACCGCTACTCGCATGGACGCTTGGGCTCATAAGCTCACAGGCTCACAAGCTCTCAAGCCACGTGCGTCCCTCGCCGACTCGCCAACTTGCGGGTTTGAGGAAAGGACCCACCACGTGACCACGCTATCGCAGAGTCAAGCCGCACCTCCTTCGTGCTCCGCACAACGCACAATGCAACAACACTCGAGCTGTAAGAGGCCGCTTCCGACACTGCCATTCACTGCTATTACTCACCTGCAATTAGGTCGTGCCTCTTCCTAAAAGTAATGTGTTGGTTTCACCATATTATGCTTGATGAGTGTCCCCCAGCTGGGTCTTGCTTCCCCTGACTTGCTGTTAGCCTGTCCAGAATATGTCTGTGTTAGGTTTTTGCCTACCTAGAATAACTGAGTAATTCTGTGTATCATTGGGGTTTCCTTTCCCTGTACTGTTGTAGACAGAAATAAGAAGAGTAATACTTAAGTTACATTTATATCTGGGAAAGATCTAACCTAGACTGCATTGGGAGATTGAAAAAGTACATGTGTTTTACTTACCTTGAGTTAGCTGTGTGCCAGCCAAAAATAAGTTACAAGAGTTACTGCTTATCTCAATCTGTGTGTTTACTAATCTCCTTAAGCGCCTCTAATTGAATAATACATCCTTAGGTTTTACTCACCTAATATAACTGTGTGTTTCACAAAAGTAGTTCTTACTGTATATAGAATAAGTGCTCCACTATTCACATAATGTATACTGTCCAGTTGACTGATTATGTGATTTGTTACTGACCTACCACTGTACAACTGGTAGGGTCTACTGCCCTGGAATTACTGAATGTAATTGTGAAAGTAACCATTGGTTTTGACTCCCCAAGAATAGGTGTGACCTACACTGAATGTGTATGAAAAAGTTTTGACTTCCCTAGAACTACTGTTAGGTGTTCCAAATCAAGTTTATGCTTTGGTCTGTGCACTTTCAAGCAAAGTGTTGTGTTTTGATAATTGTGATTACATAATGTGAGATAGTACTTATTTACCCCTAGATTTATCTGGGCATACCTGTATTTAAATAAATCCTTTATTTTTACATACTAACTGCCTCATCATGATTTTGGTGGTAACCCTTAAATGTGGTGGTAACGCTATTACTGCTACATTTAAGTGTCCGCCAAATCACGGGCTTGGTGGTTTTATCCCCAGCTCTGAGCTGGTGGCAAATCTGCTGCAATTATGCTGATTTCCGGTGCCTTTACCGCCAGCGGTAATACCACCAGCGGTAATAGCGCCGTACATTCTCCATTGGGCCCAATGGGGAATGGAACATTCCCGAATGGGCAAAATGGGGAATGGGGACTTACTGTTCCGCCAAACCTTTGATCCGGTGCTAATAGCGCCGGGGGTTGGCGGTAAGGCTAATAGCCCCGGAGCGCCCAACTCGTGATGAGGTCTATATAGTGTTTTAATGTTTCTTTGGACCATTTATATTACAATTTCATTTGTACTGATTCTACAGCCTGTTCTCCCTCCTAAAATAAGCCTGGCTGTTCTGTCTACAAGAACTCAGGTGGTACAGATTTATACTTAGAGTGGAGTCTTGTACTGCCTCAGTTGAATGGTTTTACTAAGCCCTTAGTTGGATTCAGAAAAAACTGTCCTAACACTCCCGAACCCATTAGTAAACCACAACAAGAATTGGAAGACTCGTTGAAGAAGGCACAGGAGGAGATGGCCCGGTTGAGAATGGATAGGAGGGACAGACAGAAGGCACCTAGTGGGGTGGATGAGTGGAGGGCAGGAGACATCCTGTTTAGGATTGATAGCACTGCTTATTCTTTTTTTTTTCATTAGGCTTTTATTTGACTTTCACCATTTTGCCAATAAATACATAACAATCATCATAAAAACATTGAACAGAATTAATTGTGACATGATTTATAATAATAATTCTTTATTGTTATTTAGTTCATTTAGAACTTTACACAAATGAGGAAAATTAATTCAACTTAACAGAATCAATGAATCCCTATCAACTCAAATCAATACAATTTAAATTTGCAAATAAACGAAGCTAAATCAACATGTGTAACAATACAAGACAAGAAATCCACATAAAACGCATAAACATTGCATAAATTATATTCAGTGTCTGTTTGTTTGTTTGTTTGTTTGTTTATTTATTGAGCGCACCGGACCCTGAGGTAGCAGGGCACATATGACATGAGGGCTTACAGCTTGGTTACAGAAGTTACAAATTACAGAACATGATAAAAACAATTTTCTTGGCTCCACATGGTGAGGGTAGGGCAGTAAAGTACATGTACTAACGGTGTGGAGACAACAAGTCACCATATACCTGACGTTTACATAATAGCAAATCTATATCAGGTACAATACATGTGGTAGGTACGTTGGGGGAATGCGGGTTACATAGCATTCTCAGTGAGCCAATTTATTGTGTTCTTTCTGAATTTATTGAATATTTGGTCAGATCTAAGTGTGTGAGGTAGGGAGTTCCACAATTGAGCTGCCCTAACTGGGAAGCTGGATCCTCCAATAGTGGTCAGTTTAAATCTGGGCACTAGAAGGCAGTTGGGGCTGACTATTCTTGTTGGTCTAGTTGAGTTTTTCCTGGTAAATCGTTCTGTTAGGTAGCGAGGGGCTTTATTGTTTAAGCATTTGTGAATGAGGGAGGCAGATTTGAGGTTAATTTTTTCTTGGGTAGAGAGCCATTTGTGTTTCCATCTTATTTCAGAAATGTGTACTCTTCAGGGCCGCTCTAAGTGCATTATTTTGGAGCACTTGTATTCTGTTGATGGTTTGTTTAGTTGCCCCTCTGTAGAGGGAATTACAGTAATATAATTTTAATAGGATAAGGGCTCTGGCTAAGGTTAGGCAACTGTCGTCTGATAGGAATTGTTTCCCGGCTCGTATTAATTTGCATCTATAGGCCATGGATGAGGCCAGTGAGTTTACCTGTTTGGTAAGGGATAGGGTCGAGTCGAGGTAGAAACCTAGAGTTTTTACTTCTCTGGCGACCTTGATAGTGTTTCCATCGATGATAAATGCTGAGTAATTTGGGTTGACTTTAGAGATGCGAGCTGTGGTGCCCAAAATGATGAGCTCCGTTTTGTCATCGTTCAAGCATAGGCCATGTTTGGCCATCCATGCCTGAATGATGCTATAGACTCTGTTCACCAAAGCCAGATCTTCCCCATAATCCCCGGTAAGTGGTAGCAGAATCTGGGTATCGTCTGCGTAATTGGTGTAGGTGATACCCAGATTGTCAAGATCGTCAAAGTGTGGCTTGGTGAAGATATTGTAGAGTGTTGGCGAGACACAAGATCCCAGGTGATTACATAGGACTCTATGGTCCACCAGGTCAAAGGCGGCTGAGAGGTCTAGTAGGAGGAGGAGTGCTAATTTACCCTCGTCTCTGAGTGAGTCTATTTGGGCCTTTAAATCGATAAGGCAGTCTCTGTGCCATGTTGAGGTCGGAAACCGGATTGGCGGGCGCCAAGGCGATGGTTCACCTCAAGGAAGTTCTGAATTTGGGTGTATGCTACCTTATCTAGTATTTTTAGTAAGAAAGGCACCGTGGTGATGGGGCTGTAGTTTGTGGGAATGTTGGGGTCCAGTGTTCGTTTTTTCAGAAGGGGGAGTACCCAGGATTCTTTTAGGTTACGCGGAATGGTGCCCGTAGTAAAGGAGGCATTGATAAGTTTGGTGATGAAGGGAGCTAGATCTCTAGCAGCGTCCTTGATCAGTTGTGCTGGGCATTGGTCGCCTTTGCAGTTGGATGGTTTAAGTGCAAGAATAGTTTTCTCTACCTCGATCACTGAGACCATAGAGAAGCTGAATTGGGTGAATTCTTTGGGTTTAGATATTGGTGTTTTGTTCAAGGGAATTTGGGTTTGGGCTGATAGCGAGGCTTTCTTTAGAGCAATTGTAGTTTGGAGGTTGGCCACTTTGTTGGTTAGTGCCGACTGTATGTCTGTGCACCAGGTTTTATCTTTAATAGAGTCATCCTGTACTGCAATAGGGGTTTCCAATTCTTTTAGAATAGACAAGAGCCCCTTCATCCTGTAGTTGTCTTGGGTAATCCTGTTGTTATATATTTCTTGTTTGGCCAGGATGATATCCTTTTTGTATTGCGTTGAGATATTTATTAGATTGGTTTTATTTTCTGCGGTAGGATCTAGGTTCCATACCGTTTCGCATTTTATTTTCTATAGTCTTAGGTTTTTTAGGTGGGGTGTAAACCAAGAGTTAAGATGCTTTTTTGGTTTACTTTCCTAAGTTTAAGCGGAGCAATGCTGTCGAGAGCAGTGGTCATAGCATTATTTAATTCCTCCACTAGAAGGCCTGGGTCAGTATGGTCTGGTAAGGAGTTAAGATTAGGAAGGATGTGGGGCAAGATATTATCCGCTGTGATATTTTTCTTGTTTCTAGTTTATGTGGGTACGGCGAGGGGGTGTGTTAGAGCAATGGGTCTTTTATTATTAAGAGTAAAGGAGATTAAGTGGTGGTCAGTCCATATTTGGGGGGCGATGGATGTTATGGAGAGTGGCAATCCAGTCGAGAGTTCTCCCTTTGGTATGGGTGAACATGTTCACTTTCTGCGTGAAACCTAGTTCTGTCAGGGTGTTGGCTATGGAAGTGGCCTGGTGATCATTGATATCATTGTACCCTAGGTTAAAATCTCCTAGCACTAGGGTTTGTGAGGAGTTTTTTAGCTTCTCAGAGATAACAGTAGTAATATCTTCATTGAAGGTACTGGTTGGGCCTGGGGGTCTATAGAGGAGATGGGTATTTAATGTTTGAGAGTTGGCGGTGGGTAGTTTAATGGAAAGAGACTTGCAGGATTTAAGGTTAGGTTTAGAGGTGATTCTCATAGAGAGATTGGTTTTGGCGATGATCGCAATTCCTCCACCTCGTGCATCTAGTCTGTGAGCTCTGAGGATAGTGTAGTTGTCTGGGACTGCTAGCGTTAGTGCTGGACCTGCTGCCTCGTGGAGCCAGGATTCAGTAATGGCGATGAAGTCAAGGTCATTTTCCAGGATAGTGTCTGCTATGTCTGTAGCATGAGCGACTAAGGATCTAGCATTGATTAATGAGCCTTTGAGGTCGGTTTCTGGCTGTAGTGTAGGACACAGGTTAGCGGTGGCAAGTCGATTAGTGGTGGGCTTATTACTTTTAGGGTGTGGTTTGCGGCTAGGTGGAACGGTGGTTTCCAAAGGTGGGGGTAGTTTCGGTCCAAGGTGATCCAGGTTAATGTTATATTTATTGACAGGCTTGAATATTTTGGATAGTCATGCCCGGAGTCTGTGGTTTCTCTGTGCTGTGATACAAGGGGATTTAGAGATAAGTTGCATATGAGAGGCTCCTACGCCCTCTGTGGGAAGTATGGAAGGCATGGTGATGTAGACAGTAGTGATAAATAGAGCTATCAGATTAGTGAATGATGCTCGAAGGACTGGGGTTGGCAAGTAAGAGTACATAGTGTTATGGCTAGTCGAACTGGGCCTGCTATTAAATGCATCAATCAAATATTAGGCAGCATAGGGCTAGATATTCAGCAGAGTGGACTAGATATTGGGCTAAATAGGCTAAGTACAGCAATGTAATATTGGGCAAAATAGGCTAAATGCAACAATCAAATATTGGGCAACATAGGCTAAATGCAACAATCCAATATTAGGCAAAATAGGCTAAATGCAGTGACCAAGTATTGGGCAACATAGGCTGAATGCAACAATCCAATATTGGGCAACATAGGCTACATGCAACAATCCAATATTAGGCAAAATAGATTAAGTGCAACAATCAAATATTGGGCAGAAAAGGCTAAATGCGACAATCAGAGAGTGGACAGTGTACTGATAGGGAACCACTTAGACCTTTCAGCGCCATAGGACAATCATTCGAATTGAAGTGGCACCTTGCGCCGAACCGAATCAAATGTGCGACATGGCAAGTTAGGGTCAGCAGATACATTGAGGCTTGCATCAGATGTGGGCAGAGCAAGTAAGGAACAGAGCATTGTGAATAAGGCGCAGTACAGGAGGTGGGGCACAGCAGGCTAAGTATTGCACAACGCACATTATCAGGCAGTTGCTAAGTAACATGCAAACATTAAGCACATTTAAAGTCAAGCTACAGTGAGGGAATACCAGAGGTAGGCACAGCTAAATTCAAAGTGAGGCCCTACAAGGCCAATTCAGGCATTTAAGGCAGATGATGCAAGGGGTGCTTGCGACACAGCATAGATGACTAGTAGAGCTGTGTGTAGTTAGGTAAGCAGGCCGAGACAAGGAGGAATATGCCGGTAACAAAGGGTCTAGGTTGCCAGTGCAGCGGTAGAATAATAGTTGATAGTTCAAGCTGGTTGGCAAATAATATAGGGATGGCTGTAGAGAGAACTTGCTTTGCAAGAGTGCCTCGAGTCCTTATATGCGGCGTCGGGGGTGGCGGTCAGTTGCTCGTGAGAAGGTCTGTGTTGTGCGACGCATGTAGGTAAGAGCCACAGGTACACTGGGCAGCTACAGTACAAGTGCAAGTTGCGAATGCGAATTTGTTACCTTGGTGGCGAGGCGGTGTTGGACCAGGGGACTGGCAGACGTCAGCCTCGGCAGAAACAGGCTGCAAACAGGCGACGGCCTTATTCCGGTGGGCCTTGTTTGCGGTGGGCCGGCTAAGCCTGCCGGTGGCCAATAGGGTATAAGAGGCCTGGACTAGCCAATGGAAGCGGGGCAGGCTGAGGCCAAGTTAGATGCTGGATGCGGCGTGCAGAGGGCGATCGGCCATCTTTAAGTGGCTGGGTACCTCGTGTACCAGAATGGCGGCAGATGGTGGATTTCAGAATTTACTGCTGAGTGAAGGCGGCCACAGGAGTTTTCTCCATGTAATGTAGGAGAATAGAATTCTATAAGCAAAGGGCTACAGAAGGACGCAGATCAGGCCCAATGTGCAGGTCTTACCGCACTCAGAGATATTCTTGCGAGTGGGCGCGGTGCCTCGCGCAGGATGCCAGCTGCTCCTGCAGTAAAGGATCGGTGTCGGGAAGCTCCTGCTCCCGACCTGGTGCTATGAAGAAGATTTAAGTTCAATTTGACTTCACAGTAATCAATAATCAGTGTATCCGGTTATACCACCAAATTCATGTTCGTAAGATCCAAAAGTCTATGAAATCTATAAATCTTAAGACATTTAACACTTAACACACATGTGTCCTTTCCATTCCTTAACTAGATACAACACAAACTCCCTAATTGCTATCCTTCCCTACCATTGATTCCAAATTTTGTGATATTTGAGAAAATCTTTCTTTCTTTCTTTCTTTCTTTCTTTCTTTCTTTCTTTCTTTCTTTCTTTCTTTCTTTCTTTCTTTCTTTCTTTCTTTCTTTCTTTCTTTCTTTCTTTCTTTCTTTCTTTCGGATTGGGGCATAGAAGCAAATAGGGCTGAGTCCTCCTGTAGCGGTGAGCCACGTAAGACACTGGTTCATATCCCTTTAACTTTGAGAGGTGGGTGTAGTTCTCACACCAGTCCTACTTATTAAACGTTCTCTGGAAGGATTTTTTTCAGGCGGATTTAGGGAATATTTTTACAGAAGTCTGGACCCAGTTTATCTCCGCAAAATGTTTCTCATTTAGTGCCTTGTAATTAAAGCCCCTAAATACCCTTTGTATGTCGTAATTCTGCCCCAGTGCTGCTAATAGCTTACATGTAGAACCAGATCAGGACTTTAAGTATGGACATCCTATAGCCCGAGTTGCTATACCACACAGAGGCGTAAGTATTCCATAGAGCATGAAGGGCTCAAGCCCAGAATAGATCGCCAAAAGAAACCCTCCAGTTTGTTTAGCCAGGAGAGATCCTGCATAGCAATAGACTCAAGGCCATACAATTTAGAGGGAACAAAACATTGCCTGTAAAACATATCCCTGTTAGAGAAAATCTGCCTCAGCCTTTGGCAAACTTACACACCTGGACAGTCAGATGTTTTTCTCTTCCTATTTTATTGTTTCCTATGTGACTATTGACAGCCAGGGCATTTGTCTCCAAGCCCAAATAAGGATAGGACAGGACATTCTCAATTGTGCCAAATAGAGTGCCCATCCAAACCCTGTTGACCTATTTCCTAGTGATTAGAATTACACTAGTTTTCTGTAGGTTAATAGTCAAACCTTGTTGGTGGGCATAGGCAGACAACTCATTGAGCATGTTCTACATGCCCCTGTATGTCCAATCGAACAGGACCAAGTCGTTGGCGTACAACATGCCCACCATAGGCAGATCTCCAATCTTGGGGGAACAGTTAGCCTTTGTAATCAGGCGAAGTAGGAGGTGAGCTATATATAAGTTAAACAACTTTGGGGCCACTATTCACCCTTGTTTAACTCCCAAATTCATGGGGATGGAATCAGTGAACCCCACCTCCATTTTCCAGCCTCACTCTGAAACTGTTGTTCCTATGTAGGAGGATCAATATGTGCACATTCCACTCAGGGCATGTTAACTCCCTAAGTCTAGACCATATTATCTCCCTGTGGACCTGGTTGAAGGCACCTCTAAAGTCTATGAAGGCAATGTACAGTGAGGTGTCATTACTGAACCGCATGGTCTGAATGAGCCGGTCCAATGCTCTAATGTTATGAGAGGTGCCAGAACTGGGATGAAAACTGGTCTGAGCTAAACTAAGTATGTCATTATAAGACAACCACTTCTGTAGCTCCTTCGGTACCAGGGATGCAAAAATGTTACCGTTCATATCCAACATGGCAGTAAACTGTAATTGTTGATGTTAGATCTCTCTCCTTTTTTATGAACCGGAATGAGCACAGATTGGCGACATGTAGCCAGTATCGTACATTCTCTACAAACTTGTGAGAATAAAATTATCAGCACCTTGGACCAGTTGTCAGGATCGTTCTTTAACCCTGTGTTGGCCAAACCGTTCAGGCCAGGGGTGTTAGATGATTTAAGCCTTTGAATTGCATCAAACAAAATCTTATGGCTCATTGGTAAGGGTCACGGTCCATCAAAGCGGACAGACCAAATGGGTATCTCTGGATTAAAGAATTTAGCAGTGACATAATGTGCCCAATCAGCACCAGATATGGGATTTAAAATCTTGCTCAACCTCTCACCCCTAGAAGTTGCCAAGATTTTCCATATGCCACAACTATCTCAAGTCATCAAAGTTTGTACAAAGTTCTGCCAATCAGTCCTCTGTGTTGACAGGTGGTAATGTTTTAACCAGGTAGGAATTTACCCCTTGACATTTTAATTGCACGATGTACAATGGATGTAGGGCCCTGGTGCTGGCTATGCGCCAGAAGGGCTCTAATTTCACTGCGAATTCTGCGTTTATGAAATTGAATGTTTATGTCAAATGGTTTATCCGCCCTGGTTCTGCCAACTAGTGTAGGGTTTTCGTGGGAAGTACCAATCTAATGGGATAGCTTGTAGAGCCAAGATTCAATAGTGTCCGAGGTGAACAAACCCCAAAGGAAAGGTAGAAACACACAACTTGGTGATCTTGCTAAGAGTCCAACTAATACGGTTCCCTGCAATGTTAGGCATCAAGTCCCCAATCATATGGGTCACCACAATGTCAGCAGACTTCTTAATGACCAGAGAAAGAGTGGCATGATCACTGTAGTCATTAAATACCTCTTTTAAAGATGACTCATTTAACAGCTCACGATAAAACGTCCTTATAAGCAAATATTTTGCATAAATACTTAAATAACGCTAGGCACGGTAATGAAGAAAAGAACAAATTAACATTATACGTGTTACCCAGTGAATCTAACAGCTTGAAGATTCCACAGACCGTAGATACGGTTGAGGTGAACATGTTGGACACATTTAGGCATCTGTTGGTTGATCTAATAACAACCACTCTAGAGGATTATAGATTGTCAACCAATATATTTCCACACAATCTATCTACTGTCTACACTCATAAGAAGGCATCTAAAACATCTAGAAATAACACCCTTAGCTACAGTACCGTTAGTAGCTGTTACATCTGTCAACATATCGGCACGCATACAGAGAAACATTGCGCTGCTCAAAATGGGTGTATATGCCACCATCCAGCAACGCAAGGCCATTCTAGCTATGGCCTCTGACGAACTGATGGTCTCTATTTCTAAGATTGCCCAGAAGACCTTAAAGGGATACATAGCCTTAACACAATGCCAAGTAAGCATGTTAAAAAAGAAGAAGGGTTTTATCAAGAAACTGGTTAATAAGCGGGTGCACATAAGAGCAAAACGAAAAGTGGTGTCTCAGGCCAGTGGATTCATAGGATCTCTCATAGGCGTATCCCTACCAGTAATCATGAGATTGCTCAGGGGTCAGTAATGACAAACGCTAATTACAAAGCATGTCACCTGCACCCCAGAGGATTTGGATATACAGAAGGTTGCAACCATGCGGCTCAATTTGGAAATGAATGATATTTTAAAGAGGACTGATTTAACAGCTCATGATAAAGCATCCTTATACGAAAAGATGTGCATAAATTCTTAAATAACGCTAGGCACGGTGATGAAAAAAGAAAAAATTAACATTATATGTGCCACCCGGTGAATCTAACAGCTTGAAGATTCCATAGACAGTAGACCCGGTTGAGGTGGACATGGTGAACACAGATAAGCAGCGCTATAGACCTAATGCAGAACTACTGCTGGAAAAAAAGGAGCTTGAAAAGGATGTGGCAGCGTGGACAAATAAGGGAGAGTTTATCTACAGATGTGGGGTTGTAAGAGGCTTGAACCTGCATGATCTAGTACAGGGCATTACAAGTCGACAGCTATCTCCTATACAAAATGCCCCCAGCGGATGGAACAAATTCATGCAGGTCCTTGCTGATTTAAATATCCTGACTATGTTAACCAAAGACACCTTCTGTAGAGGTTAAAAGCTGTTGAACCCACTACCCCACACAAGCCCAGTCCTGTAAATACATCCATTTCAACCACACCTATAAAAAGAAACCAATCGCCCAGTCCTGAAATGAGGTGGCACACCTTAGGCGTTAAAGACTCTTCAATTATCCCAATGATAAAAGGGGTCTCCATCAAAGTTGTGTTAAAAACTTCCACTTTATTAATCACAGGAGGGTAGTCTGCATGGTTAATAAACAAAACAGTTGGTTAAGGTTTCTTAGCCTTAGCACGCAAGTGAAAAAGGGTCTTAAAATGTCTCTATGGGCCTTCTGGGAAGGATCAGGGGGACAGCACCACAATGTACCTTGTTCTGTAGGTGTTCTTGGTGCTCGACAGGGTCAAGTCAGCTTCAGGGTGCTTTGCAGGATTTAGGGACAGAGTTCGAGACAGGAGTCAGCTGTGAGTATCAGGTGGCAAGACGATTCGGCGAGCGAATTGGATGAATGGCTGCAGGCTTGCATACATGGCAGCTCAGGGTCAGGAATCTTTGTATCAGTACTGATTGGTGCTTCTGAAGCACTGGTCAAGACGTATTGGATGTCTTTCAGCAGCTGAGGCTTGAGAACAGTCAGTGTTGCCGTTGGTTGCAGATCGAGGAACTCGACTGGCTCAAAAATGTTCTTTAAGGTGGACGGTGGTAGATGCTTGTCGAGGCACTTCTCCCAGCTTCTTCAACAGGCTTGTGTCATCCTTTAAGGTGGATGGCTCACAGCTGTGGAGTATGTTGCAGGCAGCTGCCTTGTCCTTAGTTGTAGGTTCAGAGCCCTTCTGGCAGGAAGCATGCTACAGAGCCTAGCAGGGCATGCTGTGTGCTGGCTGGTTACCAGTTCTGGAGTGGTTGGAAGGTCTTCTGAATTCTGTTTCTCCCTCTGTTTCCTGGGAGAGGGTTAGGGGTGGGATCTAGCTCATCTTATTGGATATCCTGGCCTTCCTTCATTGGTTGAAGATGTAAGGCAGACTGCAGCTTTAGCCAGGGTCCAAGGTTGAGTTGTTCATTCTTACTTCTTGTGAAGTCTTCAGATTATCTTCTTAAAGAGGGGCTCCAGCCTTCTTTTAAAGCCAAGTGGGCCACAGTGATTGGTTTAAGCTAATCCTACCTCAGTGAACCAATCCTGGGGTCCCTACCAACAATGTTCTATATGCGTGAGGTAATAACCAGATTGCTTTGCAACAGGAAAAGGTAAGGATGTCCTACGGGAACAATGTGTGATCGAGAACCAATATGGCGGAAACCTCCCCTCAACAGAAAGAGCTCTGGGCTCACTCCCTTGTTCTACTAGGTCGCACCCATCTTCCTGTCTGCTGTGATCAAAGAGTCTCTCTGGCTGATGGATCTCCCTGTGGTTTCTGATTAAAACAGCAGGTCTCCCTTGAAGATGCTGTGAGACCAGACTCTCTGGCTTCTGCAAACCACATTCTGGTATCTTATGAATGCAATCTCCCTAGCGGGGGTCATCTACTTTAACACTAGACTCTGACATGTCAGTTTACTTTCATTAAGACTGAGATCCAGGAACGGGCTTCAGGTTGAGACAGTTACAAATGAAGGTTTGTTGGGTTTCATGTATCCTTTGTTATCCTCTGCAGTCGGGCCCCCTGGGGGCTGGTTTGAAGTACCCTCTGATTGTATGTTAATGGCTGCCACCAGCTGCAAGGCCTAATAAAAGAGGAGGGCGGTTCCATGGAGCCTTTGTCAGTTAATCAGACTGACCATGGCAGGGGGATGTTTGGCCTACCCCCTCATGGGATAACATCATGTACGCGTTCGCTGTCACATTCCAACTAAATATCATAGGGCGGACTGTGCCTCTATGGTGTGTCCATGCCAACGCACACAGGTCTATGCTTTTGTTGTGGTATGAGTATAGGAAAATGTATGTGGATTAGCCCCACACATTTTCCTGAGGTCGGTCTACCATCATTCCATTTACTAAAAAATGTCAAAAAAGCTAGCGTGAGCCTGCGCCCACAAGCAGATGGTTGGATTCTTCACACAAGTATAACTGATGCCTTTTATCCTTTCTATATTAAATATAACTGTTCAAGCGGGCACTGTTGTGCAGCTCAGAAATAGCTGCCTGACTGTGAAGCTCCTACCTGGGACACATCATAAACAAATACAAATCCTCATTGGTGCCACTATAAAAAATGGAAAGCAGAAAGAACATTTTCTGAAGGCCTGGTGCAGAGTCTGTCCCATTTCCGAGTACTCCCCAGGTATGGCGGCTGAGAAATCTGCATTTTGAGAACGTCAGCAGAATCTTGTAAGACGATCACCTCTTGACATCCAAGCGGGGAGGCAACTTGGCGGTGGAGAGAATGAACATCCAGAGGCCGCAAGTGGGAGGCACTTTAAACGGATTGCCATGCTGAGGAGGATACACTCACTGCTATCCCCCCGATGTGGAGCCGGTACCGACCGGACAAGGGGAGACCTGTGCAGTAGAGCAGCCCCCACGTTCACTAACCCATCCGTGAGACTGTGGTGTCAGACTCTGCAGACCGTGAGGAGGGGACACAGCAATACAATCGTAGTCGACCAACTGCAGAAAACACATGCGGTGGCCCTCCATGGCCCTTCAGCAATAGATGACTTCTGCGACACCAGAGGCCACCATCCGGACCCGGCAACAGGTACTTCATTCCCAGAACCCCACTCCTGGCGAAGTGCTGCACAGGAACATCCAGACAAATATGGGGGACTGTGGAGTGGGTAACACAGTGCCCTGACCCAACCGAGCGAGTGAAATAGCAGTTGCTGCAGCTCACGCAGATGTGTCCACAGACCACAAGGAGGAGACGTAACAATACAGTCGTGGATGACTAGCTGTGGCATACACATGCGGCGGCCTGTCACAGGCCCTCATCAATGGACAACTGTTGAGGTGTGCAGGAGGCCACCATCAGATCCCGGCAACAGGTACCTCGCCCCCCGCATCCTGTTCGTGGTGGGGTTCCATGTTCATAAGCGGCTGCAACCGCAAGAGGTATACATTCAGCCCACTATCCACGGGGAGGGATAATAAGGGCAGTTTATACACCTTGCCCTTCGGTATTACACTCACAGGAATACCCCTGACAACCTAGGCAGTGTGTCGGACCCCTAGGGTGCAGGCAATCTTCTGACCTGGGAAGGGCACTGGGACGGCCATGTCACGTGCCCGGTCCAACTGAGTAGGCAGACGGCAGTCGCATGCGGGCTTTATCCTGCATCCATTGTGGACACGTTTAAAAACACAACAATACCGAGATGAAGGAATTGCATGAACTGAGGAAGATCACTGAGTGCGCAGAGTGAAGGCTGCTGTCCACTGAGGGCCACAACTCACCATGACCTCACTGTGTAAGGTGGGGATGCCATTGACAGGTATAGGTGGCGCTTAACTACTGCATGGGCTCGTCAGGGCATAACGCCATCCTCGAGTTTGCATAGATCCTCCAACCAGGCCCCATGATACACTATCGCTCAGTGGACGTAATACCAACAAGTCTACCCGGAACACAGCCTGCACACAATATGTTGTGGCACTACAATTCACAGCTCAATTGATTAGAGAGATAGAGAAACTTGAGGGAGAGTCTGAAAATATGGAGGTGTGATCTAGCTACGCGGGAGGCTGCAACCCAACCTGTTCTCTATGGGGCAAGGAAATTGTAACGCTGCTGCAAGGTTAAGGTGGGTCTGTTTGACAGAGGCTGATAGGGCAGCAACCTTGCGGAATTTACTGAACACATATGAAACAGGCTAACATTTCCTCTCTATTCACAAGAATGGCCATATAAACCACGGGACACATACTCCTGCTGTGCTCTGTGGATTAGCCGCTGTAGGCCTCTCAAATGTCATTATGATCACAGACCCTGCTGGATCACATCTGTACGACATAATCTGATCTTGTAGTGAGGAGTGTTGTTCAGCAAGAAGAAATAAGTTGGCCTGGCCCTTACAGCAACTACCCTGAACAAAGAAATGTGCAGAGTGCATATAACACGAAGTACAGAGCACCAACATTGAGACAATATCCCTTTACTGTTACTCGCTGATTGGAAGGGTAATATTTGGTAAGTGAGGTGAATTTACTGGGCTCTCAACCGGCCACAAGACTGGGAATTGAAGTCAATAAAAAACTGTGCAAAATCGGATACGTTGACATCACTGTACAGTAAGACACATTTGATAAACATCTACGGCAGCAGGTGAACGGCAGATCTGACAAGAGGCAAGCCCCTGCAGCTGCACTACGTCCCGTTGGGGACTACTGGTCAGGCCGAATTGTTCATAGGGGGGCACTTTTGTATAATCTACTAACAATGACAAAGGGGACAGATAGCAAGAAAAAGGCACTATGGATTAATTCACTAACTCCCAGACCCCGGCGGTAATTGCAGTGTCACCCCAAGCACAAGCAGCCCCATCAACAGCTACAGGAAATCCAAGAGGGGACCACCTATTAGCAATTGTACAGTCAGGTTTCCTATCCATGAATGTCAAATTAGATGACATTGTATCAACTATTGGATCGCTCATAGCAAAATTTGAGAAGGAGTGTGCGTGGATAACAGAAACTGAATCCAGAATAGACATGACTGAAGATAAGATCGACCAGCACGACCATGACCACATAACGCACTTAAAGAGTGAGCTGTCCAAAATATGCGGCAAGTGTGATGAATCGTTGGAGTTTCAGAATCCGCAAGCAAGGGTCAAATGGAAACCTTGTAGAAGCACTCCTGCATTCCCTATTTGCTGAAGCTTCGCTTTCCGACCAATTCTTGGTGGAAAGAACCCATCGGACCCTAGCCTGATGCCTAAACCAGGTGACCTCCTTGCACCATTATAGCTAGACTGTTGAATTACAGAGACAGAGACTTGATCCAGAGAGATGGGAACTTTGATATATGAGGAACGTAACATCCACATATATCTGGACTTTGCTGTGGGGGTGCAGGCTCAGAGGACATCCTACAAAGCGCTCAAGAGGCAGCTCCGTTTACGTCATTTTCCACATGCACTGATTTCCCTGAAAAGTTGCATATTCAACAACACTTCTTTGAAAACCCCACTGAAACTATGAGCTATGTTGAGTCCTCTATTCCGTTTCCGCCTCAGGACCGTGATATAGATCAAAACAGGAGCCAAAGACCTAACAACGACAGAAAAGACGCTGCAGACTGACCTATATACAATGTTATATCCTTTATCCCTAATTGAAAGGGGGAGTAAATAAGTGGCACAAATACATATATGTTAGATTTGCCCATACGGTGGCGAGCAGTTGTGGCTGACATGGTTGCTGCAACATACGCAACTCATAGGGGGAACATCATCTGGTTGGGTTTGATGGTGCGAGTGGTGGGATGGGCCAAGGAACTACACAGTTAATGTTTGAACTTACATCAAAGGAAGACAGACCGGGAGGGTCACTCCAGGGTCGTAGCTCGGGTAGCTCCATTGGTCGTCTAGTTGGAGTTGACAATATGGACAGGGGGACAGCGAGTCTTAATAATTGATGGGGGGTGGGAAAGGAGGGTGAGAAGAACCAGAGAAGTTGGGGAAGTTAACAGTTTTGAAAACAATGGTTATGTTATGAGGATATGCATGGAAAACAGGTGTAAACACATTGCATTTTGCAGATGTGGTAAATGTAAATGGCAATTAGAGGTCCCCCAGGCAAAGGGCTAAAACTAAACTAAACTCAAGCTGCTGACCTGGAACATCCATGGCCTTAACAATCTGGGGAAGGCTAAGAAAGTGGGTACATATGTGTCGTGACATGGTCCACTGATCCTGATGCGCATGCTCTGAAAAAAGTTAATGATACTTTTGTCACTAATTGGGGCCCTCTGCGCTATATACAGAATACTCCATACAGGCTAGGGGAGTCCTTTCACTTATTCATCCCTCACTGGGCTTCCATTTCACGAAGAGCAACGTCGACCCTCTGGGACGATATGTGCTTGTATGGGGCGAGATATATAGACACCCTTTTGTACTAGTGAGTACTTATGGACATAATCTTGATAAACCGACATTCTATCAAACAATCGTGGACATGCTTCTCCCACTAGATGGAACTTGGGTGATTGGGGGGGGCGGTTTAACACTATCCTAAATACACTATTAAACCCAGTCATCTGATGTCCCCTGGTTGCTTACAAAAGCAGCTAACACACTACACCAGATTCTACTGCAACTACTCCTTGTTGATATATGGAGGACTCTCCATCCACACGACAAGGAATTCACATATTATTCTACGGTGTATGATTCAGAGTCCCGCATAGATCACTTGTTGATATCCACTTCAATTGCCAAAATGATACACAGCTCGGATATCCTCCCTCAAACTTTGTCTGACCACTCCCCAGTCTCGTGATCTACATGATTCCCACCCCCACACGCACCACGATGAAGGATGCCCTCAGCGATTCCCAGAGACCCTGTGTGGTGGAAGCCCTACAAATTGAAATTGCAGAGTTCTTCGCCATTAATGATGGCTCTGTTAGTGCCCAATCAATACTTTGGGAGACGTTTAAGGTCTGGATCAGGGGAATCCTCATGGACAAAACCACTTACTTACTTACAAATATGAGAACGGAACTGGGTAAGATCGAATCTCAGCTGAGACATCACAAAATAATGATAGTACGACATATAGTGGAGACTCTAGCAAACATCCATGAATTATTAGGCAAATTCCACAATCTAGCAGATAGGGAGGTAATATATATGGCTGCCCCCATGAGAGCTTGTAGACATGGTGAAGGGGATAAAGCTGGGAGTTCATTAGCTAACTGAAGGCAGATAACTACTGTAGCCCTATCGCTGGAATTCAAACTATAAATGGCCCGATAGTGACCCATGACAAAGACATAAATGGTGCAGTCACACAATTCTATGCTACATTATATTCTATCCGAGATGAGGTTACGGCAGACAAGCTTTCGGAATACTTAAACAAATTGAATCTCCCCGTGATCTCACCTGAAGTCAAGCTCACGCTATATCAACCTATAACACAGGAGGAAATTATTGGTGCCTTTAAGTCGTTGACATCAGGGAAAGCACCTGGATCAGATGGCTTGGGAATTGAGTTGTATAAAGAATACCACCAGAAACTAGCGCCCATCCTGGCTGCCTTATATGCTGAAAAAGCTTTCGATTCTATATCTTGGAAATATTTGTTTAGGGAATTGAGCTGATCTGGAATTGGTCCATACTTCCCGAGTTGTGTCTGACTCCTATACAATAGCCCGGGGGCAAGAGTCCTCACAAATCGCACATTGTCAACAGGATTCCCCCTTAGTAGGGGAACCAGGCAAGGTTGCCCCTTCTCCCTAATACTCTTTGCCCTCACCATCGAGCCCATGCCCACTTTTGTCAGTCAGGTACATGGACACAGGGGGATTAGGATAAGAGGGGCCCCCACAAATAATATATTTGTATGCGGATGACATTCTAATGCATGTCCGAGACCCAGAACATAATCTTGAACACATTATGAAAGACATCCATGAATTTGCTCGGTATCCCAGTTGCAAAATAAATTATTCTAAATCTGAATTATTCCCCATCACGCCTGCTACCACATATCCAGCCAATGTTAGTGGGTCAAAGGGGCACCCATCCAAGTCTGTTATCTGGGTATCATTGTGTCAAGAGACAGACAAACTCTATATGCAGACAACAACAAAGCTTACCTGCAGCTCCTGTCAGTGAAACTACAGCTATGGGCAAAACTCCCAACCTCCCTCAATGGGCAAATAGTGATTTTGAAAATGGTGGTCCTCCCAACACTTATATTTATTTTGCAATATCCCTTTATGGCCAGGAAGGGCCTTCTTCACAAAGCTTAAATCACTGGTCACTACATTTGTTTGGGGTCCTGGTATTTCAAGGATGAAATGGCATAAATTGACAGAACCCTACACAAGGGGCGGACTGGCAGCACCCGATTTCGAGCTTTACTACTGCATCACAAGCCCAATTTGCTAGATACTGGTATGACCCGGAGGATACAGCCACACACATCCCACTGGAGAGATATGCTGCATCCCCCAATGAGCTAAATTCAGTTATATTTAGTACATGACACAAGGACTCCTGCGTATTTGATAAAGTTATTACCACTGTTCAGGCATGGTCAACATATCTGGGAAAATTAAAGTAGAGATTCCCTGTAACCGAGAGGCCCCTTTATGGTGCTTTCCTGGAATTTCCCCCACCTTTGATGAAGCAATACGGAAAACCTGGGACCCTGATAAACAATTTAATCTAGGAGACATGTACCCGGATGGAGAATTCTTTACTCGGGGTGACTTTGTTCAAACTATCGGGGGCGGATAATTGAAAGTGTTACAATACCACTGAATGAGAGCCGCATTTAGTAAGAGACGGCCAACATTCCCGTATGAACTAGATACACATGAATGTATAAGAGCCATAATGTCCAATGATGGTACGAAAATAGGAGTGTCCAAATTTTATGGGTTATTACAAACACATATCCCTTCTCGATACTCTATAAAATCAACATGGGAGGAAAATGTGAGAACCACAATAGGGTGAGAAATGGTGCAAATACTGCCAGTTAACAAAAACCATATCTCTGAATGCAGCATTACATCCGATTCAGTTTAAGAGCTTAAACCAGTTACATCACACCCTTGCCAAGATGGCCATATTTATGGCAGACTGTACTGGGGAATGTTTAAAATGCTGGAGTGCACAGGCTGATGCATTACATATGTATTGGGCATGTCCCTTGGTCGCTTTTTTCTGGAGCAATGTGAAGCAATAGAAGATATCCCACTCGTCTCGGCCTCACTTACTCCTCTCAAGTACCTATTCAGGGACATTGGTAAATCTGCAGAAACCATGAGAAGACTGCTTAATGTTGCATGTGCTGTGGATAAGAAATGTATATTAAAGTGTTGGAAATTTAAATGTGCTCATAAAATGAACGATTGGCTCTGGGAACTAACACACGTAAATGAGTGTGAAGAACAATTTGTGCTATCTGTGCCTATGAAGTGTCGCCCAAAGGACATCTGGGGCCCGTTCAAGGGGTATTTATGTGATATGATATATGAAGGTTACAGCTCTTGAATCCACATGCAAAGATATAGGCAATTGGCTGAATTGTGTTAAATGTAGAAAATGTAGTGCAGACATGTATAAAGTTGTGATATGTGACTGATAACATGACAATTCAATAAACAAAGTTTAAAAAAATATGTATTACTGTTCAAGTATTACTGATGCCTTTTCTCCTTTATGTATAAAATGGATTGGTTGTTTATTACGTTGCCACATCTATGTATAATAACACATGACACTTGTTAATTTAAAAAACAAAAGTTATTTTAGACAGAAGCATTAGTGTTTTGGGATAGTTTCACTTTAAGGTTAATGCAGTTGATCAAAACCTTATCATGGAAGTCCAGGTACAAATGTAGATGTCCTAGTAAATCAACTGTTCTACTGAGCCTGCCATAGTGGGCTCTCTTCAAGAACCCTGTGTTGTCACCATCCAGAGCAGTGACATTACACTGCCCCTCAGTGTCTCAGTGAAAGAGACCAACTGAAAGCTGGTTTTGCAAGGCATCAGGGCAAACTTTAATATGCTCTCTATATATGCCCTGTAGGCATACATATTATCACTCTGTGTTATCATTCGATCGCCCAGTGTTATGTCCACCTGGTTAAGCATTGTGGCTATAGGTAATGTGTTTGTAGCCACTCGTGTGCCAGCAGCGAGTTTGGTTCCAGAGGGCATTTGTTATTTTACAAGTTAGATGTAATAATGTGTCATTCAAATCCAGATACATGTCGGTCAACTCTTATACAAAGAATTCTTTGGGGGATTAGCTTCTAGTGCCTCTGTGAAAAAACTGTTCATGGTGTTGGTTTGGGTTGGTGGTATGCTGAAGAAATCAAGCTCCGATTTCACACACTCCCCGGAGGAACCATGTAAGAAGGCCAATGTTATTTAGAATATCTCACTGCCCTTTTGTGTTTTAAGGGTAACATGCTGCTTCTTAGTTTGATGTCTCCATCAGGCCCTTGAGCTCATTTCTTGATGGGTTTCATCACATATATGTGATCTGGGTCTATTTCTCTTAACACTCCCACAAGGTCTACTCGAAGTAGCCCTGGGCAAAACGGCCAACTGCTCACAAGAGGCAAAAACATGGATAATGTCTTTTTTAAAAGGCAGGACATCTCGAGTCCATTGGGGAGACAAATTCTCCATGGAAAGGGAGATCCTCTGCGGGGTTCCCCAGGGAGCCAGCATGTCCCCTCTGTTGTTCAACCTCTACATTAGATACTTATGCTACATTTTAGATCATGCAGATATATTCTTTACCAACTATGCAGGTGATACGCAGCTGGTATTGGAACTTAGCGGGGACCATAAAACTGACAATGACCATATACACAGAATTTATAACATCATAGAACATTGGATGGATTCCGATTGGATGTGCTTGAACAGCAGCAAAACCGAGCTAATGGTTTTCGGATCCACCCAAGCCAGAAACTCATTGTCCCACGACTACACAAACTTCAAGATCAAAGACGTCAACATTAAAGTAATTGAGAAAGTAAAAACCCTGGGCATGATGATGGAAGCATCCTTAGGAGCAGAAGCCCAGACTCAATACATTAAAAAAAAACTCCTCAGAGCTATTAGACCGTATCTATCAGAGAACAACTGTGCCACAGTGGCTAGAGCAACCATCCTCTCTCGGTTAGATTACGGGAACGCACTTATTCTAGGAGCCAACAAAAAAAGCATACAGGCGTTCCAGATTATCCAAAATAACGCAGTCAGGATAATCAAAGGCAAATCTAAATCAGACCACATCAGTACATCCAGGAAGGAATTACACTGGCTCAAAGTTGAGAGCAGAACCCACTTCAAGGCTCTTACAATAGCCCACAGATGCATCCACGGGAAGGCACCAGGCTATCTAAAATCGAAAGTACGTCCTTATGCCCCAAGCCGCGCCTTAAGATCCTCGGATCAAAGTAGGATCGCAGTAATGCCTCACAAACGTAAATCTGGACTCGGAAAATCTTTCCCAGTCATTAGAGCAGGTATCTGGAACAATCTGCCAGTCCACATAAGGAAAGAACCCAACTACTTAAGCTTTCGTAAGTTAGTGAAGATGTATCTCTTTAATTGACCTCGCCACCCTTGACCGACTAAACCTTTGATTTCTAGGAACTTTCTCGTCCCATTTCTGTTGGTCTTCATGTCCATGTTTCTGCGCCCCGAAACTTGCGAGATACCGGCGCATTACAAATAAATAAATACATAAATACATAAATAAATAAATAAATAAATAAATACATAAATAAATAAATAAATAAAATGAAGCCTGATCCATCCTGCCCCTCCTTTTTGTGTTTGGCACAACGGTTTGGCAACTGATGTTGTCACACTCCCCATTACTTCTTTTGCAATACTGGTGGTTGCTATTTTCATTTGTGGTTAAGCTAATTCAAAGCCACGTTGTAGGACAGTCAATGAACACATCTAAAGAGACTTCTAAAAATACTACAGAGCTCAGCTTCATACATTGCAGGGCTCAAACTAAAGTATTGCTGATTGATGCAGCTGGCCTTGGTCCTGTAATATCCATGAAAGACTTGGAGTACCCATAGTTCTTCACCGCAGCCATTCTGTTGAAAGCCTCAGAGGAGTTGTTTGTTGTATGAAAAAGGTGGTGTCCCCACTGCCTAAAGTATCCCATGAACGGATGTATTTAACTTCTGTGAGTGGCACAGACCACTGTCCATCCAAATGTATGAGCTTGGCCAGCTTCACAGTGAAGTTGGATATTTTGTTTTCTGAGAATATATGCAGAGATGTTGATGGGGAGCATAATGTTAAAAGGTGTAGGCTCCATGACTTTGCCGCTATACACCCATGACATCTAGAGAGCTGCAGTGTGAGCAGTGTGAATAGGGTGAACACGCAATGAATGCAATTGAGAGTGTGCTTGGTTTGTGGATTGTGTTGATTTGTTCTGGCCATATTTCATTTACTTTTTTAAGGATATAAGGATAAGGAAAAGGGAATACGGGAGCCCCCCCCCCCGAGTAAGGGGGTAGGGTGGCGCCACATGCAAGAAGAAAATAATGAGAAACATAGGTGCTCTTTATAATTAGAGAGCTTGGGAAAAATAGTGGTTATTGTTTTAGTTGGTTATTTTAGTCTGTTTTGTTGGTGCACTTTAAAGTGCAAGTAGGAGGCCCAGGAAAGGTGTTTATTGCTGCCGTGTGTGGGTGCATCTGGACAATGTGTAGTGACTGTGCGAAGAAGTTCTGTGGTGGAATAGCGGGAGGGGGAAAAGTGAACTGATCATTTTTTCTGTGAGTTTATTGACAGTTATGACATGTATTAGAGACAAGACTGAACTGTATATGCGTTAACTGGTTTAAAACAAATTCCTGTTTCTAACTCTGACGCAGTAGAGTAGGCATAGCCCAATACAAGACAAACGCCAAAAAACAACCATGGGGGTAGGTACACCCTTAGATCATATCTGTAAGGCCTTGTATTGTCAAAACCAATGTGTAACAGACAAAAAGGGGGGATGCCTCACTCCTGGCCAGATATGGGATCTTTTGACAGATGTGCTTTGGAACACATATCCACCTTCCTGTTGGCAAAGTATAAGGGGAGAAAATGGAAGGGAAGTATTGTACCTCTGGAAAATGTTTGCGTTGAAGGGAGAGGGGACAACACCAGACAGTAACAAGGAGACAAGTGCATGGAAAGGTGACAAGAAGGTGGACCCTACAAAGGGGATATATTCACTACCAACACATTCCGTGGAAGGGTACACAAATCCAACATATGTGTCAGCGGGCACTATGATGGCCACACCAAGCACGGCCCCACCCCCGCCATATGTCTCACCCCTGGAAGTTACTGCTCACACCGGGACATCAAGAGCTTGTTGGTAGCAGCAGTTGGGGTCCAAGCAGAGACAGTGTGGATCAAAGCGGGGTGGTAACTAGCATTTGTCAGGGCCGCAGTAGCAAGGACGACAGCCACAAGGATGAGGTGGGTTCTGAGGGGCCGGGACACAGCAGTGGGGTACCAGGACAGTGCTTGACCTGTGTGAGGTGGATTCACTTCTCAATAGAGTGCTGCAGCAGACAGGGAGGGAATTACAACTACAACCAGCAGAAGTATGACTATCCCCAACCAAGTAGCCCACAGGGACCACCACCCAGGATGACTTTGATACCATATGAAATCCATCAGGCTTACACCCAGCTGCCTCCACACACCCCTGGCCCCTACCGCCCACAAAACCAGGAGCAAGCAATGCAGTCTTTCCAGCCCCACCCTAACACCCAGCCAGAAATGAACAGACCTGCTGTTGGTACTGCAAACAATGGAATACAATCCCCATTTCAAGGTGTTACAGTGGTCGGGGGAACCCCTTTTTCATTCCCAGGGACAGATACATACCCAGACTAGGACAGTAAGCACTTGCGTGTCCAGTTTTGTCAATTACCCTTAATCCAGAAGAGGAACCGTTGGTGGGGGCAGAGATAGGGAACAAACAATTCATCTTTATGGTGAACTCAGGGGCGGAGAAGTCGTGCATCAGCGAAGGTGACTTCCCGCTCTCAGGAAAGACTCTCGACATGCAGGGATTCTCTGGGGCTGTTTTAATGGTTACATACACAAAAGATCTACACATTAAGGTGGGATGGAAGGTCGTTCAAGCCCCCTTCCTTTACTCTGAGAGTTCTCCTGTCAATTGTTTGGTAGAGACCTGCTTAGCAAGTTGAACATGGCAATCTCATTTACAGACCAGGGTATTGTCTGCGCAACACCAGGCATGTGCTCACTAAAAGCTATGCTAGTGGTACATGCCATAGCAAGTGATGTTGCAGTGAGAGATATCCCTGTCAACTCTGACATGTTAATTTACGGCATTAAAGTATTCACATGAGCTGTACCTCAGATTACAAGAAAGGGTTGCAGAGTACCCACTGTCTTCATTTTTTAACCTGTACCACTCCCCGAGCTGGTTGCTGTCACAATACTATCATTAGACTTGTGAGGTTGGCTAGTGTCTGCAAAAAGGATCATAGAGCTGTGCATGGACCCCCACGGGTGCCAGTGGTGCACTGTGTTGTGTGAAGATCACAATTTGCACCTAAGAAAGATTAACTTTTTTAAGACGACAATTATGATCGGGAGATCATCCTTGAGTTGAAAGAAAATTCAGATCCCCCTCATGGCCACTGTCCGGCCTCCCCCATTCAGCGAAGATGACTTGCTGCAGGTTCTCCAACACTTATGGACCACAAACCAGAACGTAGGAATGCTGAAGGAAGTGACCCCAGAGCGAATCACTCTAAAACCAGGAGCAGTATTGCCATGGGCAAAACAATACCCATTGTCGCAGGAAGCAGAGGAGGGGAGCAGAGAAACACTGCAGGCCCTAATACAACAAGGGATTATAGTGCCCTCCACGTTACCATGCAATACGGCCTCACACCCTATTAAAAAGGCAACAGGGGCAGTTGGAGAATGATCCAGGATTTGCGCTCCCTTAATGACATCATACAGAAGGAGTTTACACTTGTCCCCAATCCGGCCTCTATTCTGTGCAGCATTCCCAAGGAGGCAACTCACTTCACTGTAGTAGATTCTCAGTTCCCCTGCATCCGGATTCACAGTACCTCACAGCATTTACCATGGGCAGAAAGCGCTACAAGCATACTCGTTTGCCTCGGGGTACTGTGAAAACCCTAGCATTTTCAACAGATCATTACACGAAGACTTAGGGAACATTCAAGTACCCAGCACGATAATTCAATATGTAGATTACCTACTGGTCTGCAGAGACAGCAAGCAGAGCTGTCGGAGGCACTCTATCGCATTTTTGCACCTGCTAGCACAGAAGAGATGGAAGGTGGACAAAGGGCAGCTCCAATACGGCCAATTGGAGGTACTGTACCTAGGGCAAGTAATCTCTAAAGATGGGAACATAATAATCTCTGACAATACAACAACAGTGTGTGCCACTCCCAAACTACTCACAGTAAAAGACATACAAACACTATTGAAGAGCCTGGATCTTAGATTATGCAGCATACATGAGACCACTCCTGCAAGGCCTCAAAGAAGCGCAGAAGGTGAACAACAAAATAGAGTGGCCACCAGCGATGATAACCAGTTTCATTAACTTGAAGGATGTGATTTGGACAGCACCTGTCCTTGCCACCCCAGATTACACACAGGAGTTTTAAAATTTCTCGCACTCAAATGGCACACACATGACAGCAGTACTCATACAGACGAGCACAATGGGCCATTAACCGCTGGCCTATTACATTGGCACACTCAAGTCTGACATGCAGGGACAATTAGCCTGTGAAGAAGCTCTTGCAGCTGCGGTCTTTGCGATTGAAAAGGGCTCCACAATTGTCATGGGGGATCGTGCTCAGTTACCTTGTACATGGAGCACTCACATTTTGCAATTTGGGATCGCCCAAAGTCCACACTCACCACACAGAGAGCATCAGCTTATGAAATCATATTGTCCAGCCCCCACATCCATGTTGTAAGGTGCAAGACAGCAAACCAAGCCATGTTCCACAATGCACTGCTGAAGATTTGCAACAACATGACTTTGCCTTCTATAAAGGAGAAGATGATGATATCCCCAAAGCAAACCACAGACCCCTGGAAGAAGGAGAAATCCTCTTTGTTGATAGGTCACCATCAATTGATCAAGAAACAGGGCAAAGAAATGTTGGGGCAGCAGTGGTTCACCTAGAGGAAGAAGAATATGAGGCATTTGTCATGAAAGATTGCCCACACATTTTACAGCCCAGGCAGCTGAACTGGTAGCACCCATCGAAGCCCTACAGGCATCAAATGGTTGTTACAATACCATCTATTCCGATTTTGCCTATTTCACCACTATGGTGCATGCAGGTTTGTCCTGTTGGAGAAAGAGGGAGTTCAGGCGAGCAGATAGCTCACCAGTACAACAGGCCACCCGGCTCTACACACTAATTTCCGCCCTCGCAGAACCTTTGTTGGTGTCGTGTTCATCAAACGCGCAGCACATACACAAAACACATATGAAATGTCATTAGGAAACATAGCCACTGATGCAGCAGGAAAGGCTGCAGCATATCTCTCAGTTCCAACATCTGCTGAATACATTGTAACCAGAGTAAACACCAGGCCAGACCCAGACGCTTACACAGCTCTCCCTACCACACAAATAATTGAGTTGCAGCCAAGGGCACCCCCAGAAGAACAGGAAATACGTCTCAACCATGGGTGCGTGCAAGCACCCACCAATCTCTTATGGTGGCAACAGTGTACAGGGAAGGTAGTAATGCCTGTTGAATTATTGTGCACAGCCTTCTAGCAGTTGCATTACCCATCCCATAGCTCTAAGCAACACATTACAGCAGACATTCAAGAAGATTGGTTTATCCCAAATCTACAGGAGCACCTCGCAATGATCGCAGTCCAATGTACAACCTGTCAAGTGTAGCCATGTATGACACTAAGAACACTAAGAGGGACTTAGCCCTGCCCCATTGGTCCTGTACTTAAGCTGCACATTGACTACGCTGACATGGGAGAACGATTCAATGGGGCACGATATTTGATTGTGTTGGTGTGTCCATTCTCGAGATGGGTTGAGGCTGGTCCATGTGCCCACCCAGATGCCAAGTGCACTGCAAAATTTCTCATCAGAGAGTTCTTCCCCTGCTGGGAAGTGTGTGACATTTTAAAATCAGATAATAGCACCAATTTTTTCAATGAGCTTTTCAAAGAAAACCAACCCTTTTAGGGATCAAACATTGCATGTGTTCAATTTACCACCCACACGCAAACAGCCTCCTCAAGAGCAGACTATCAAAGTTGTGCAACATGTTAAAAAAGAATTGGATGCATTGCCTACCGCTGGCCCTGTTCCATCTGTGCACACAGCCCAGCCAGGACCACCCCCTGTCCCCGCTTGAAATAGTGACTGGCAGGCATCACCTGTAGAAGAACATCAGACGCTCACAGAACATCAGCAAACGTGGGGGAGGAATTCAAACAATGCTTGTCCCAAATGACACGTTCAATAAGATGCATTGCTAAACAAATGGCTCTGCCAAACACAGAAAATGCACAAACATCAACTGCCCCACAAACTGTTGCCGGGGGAACTGGTCTATGTCAGACGTTTTGTGTGAAAATGGAACTATCCTGGTGTTCTTTGGGCCCTAGGAGGTTGTGTTTTCCACCACCCTCGCAGTAAAGGTGAAGGGGCCAAGATACTGGATGGACCCCCTGACATGACACCAAGTGTCCAAAATGAACAAAACTCAACTACCTCAGTTACGTAGCTCTATGCTGTACATATGAGTGCATGTGAAAAGAGTTACAGTACATGCATTGCTGCTAGAGCACAAGCTACGTAAATTAAAACCATCTCTCTCTCTCTCACTCTATTTCTGTCTCTACTTCTCTCACTCACCCCTTACCTTTTCCCCTCCCCTTCCTGTTTTTTCCAAATACCAGAAAACAATGATGATGGAGATGACGACACAAAGATGTTTTTCTAATATAGAGGGAAACAGTATTAGCAGTGCTAGGATGTATAGTTATGACTGTGGGCTCCACTTTGTAGCTATTATGTTTACAACTATGATGTTTATATTAAGGATTTATTGGGGAACATCTTTTATCTGGGCTGCCCATGTAAAAGAAAGGGGGAGGGTAGGAAGTGACCACAGGGTTCTGGAACATGAGTATACTTGCCTATGCTACTGATTTCACCCCCATGAACATGAGTGTACCTTTTAATGTTATTGAAGTGATCCCCATACCCTCCAATCATATCAATTGTACCTCTACCCTGATATCCTTGATTGTACAAACACTGAGTTCCAGCCCAGACATGTATGAAAGGACGAATGAAAGTACATTATCCAATCCTAAAGAGTCAAATAACACTACAAGACCCAGACAGAGCATGACCACAGCAAATAGTAGCAGCTCCCATACAACTTTATGTACAAGCAAAATGTTCCAAATCCTGATGTCCAATGTGAAAAACTATTTGTGTAATGGAAGTAGTAATACAAATTTCTACCAGCAGCAGTAGTAAAGTAGTAAAAAGGCAAGTGCTACGCAATAACAGAGTGAAAAGACAAGCGCGTGAAGGCGCTCACTCCACACATCACAAATAAAACTTAGAATAATGGACACATCCCAGTGGATAATGAGACCAAGAGATTGGTTTTGAGAGTCAGCAAAGGTTTATATAAAATTCAGTACCCAGAGAACTCTGCTGCTTTGAGAAGGCTCTGGCAAACAATACAGAAACAATACATTTTAAAGGGTTACAGCATCACCTGTGACGATTTCTATACAGGCTACAAGTTACATTTTGATAAGTTAAGGTAGGGCTGCGAGAATAGCGCTGTAAGGGCCGGCTCCACCAGATTGGCTGATGACTTGGTGGGAGGTTGGAAATCACGTGGTTCATCTGGGTCGGTCTGTGGGAGGTGAAGGTTGGGTCAGGTCCAGAGAGCTGGCTGGTTCTGGCTAAGTAATCTACACACTTATCCTAGACATACAGTAAATAATGATCATTACTACACCTTTAATGTTTTTACGAGAGGCCTATAAATTGTACTAGTGTGTTTGCATTATCTTATTTTAGGTCACTGGCGAGGTGAAGAGTGTGAGGGTCTTGCCCCTCAGGTAACCTGTGAGCGGTGGGATTGATAGCTGTCAGGTCTGGCACATCAGAGCGGGAGGGGGTGGAATGACACATGTTAGTTTGGGCAGAATATACCATGACAGGAGTCTGGTTTTATTGGGGCCATTCTAGGTGGTCAGCAGGGAAGGGTCACACTTTTGTTACATCAAAAGAATAGCTTTGGAGGGGCACAGGGTTGAACAGGCAGTCATTTTACAACAGTGGGGGTGAGAGGTGCAGGAACCACAAGTCATGGTTCAGCCCGGTCACACACAAAACAGTAATCTCAGAGGAAGGGAGAAAAGAATACACTCTTTGTTTGCAACAACTTGTCTCAGAGCATCGATGAGAAAGGGACTTGGGAGGCACAGGTGTGAGAGGAAAACGGTGGGGGCTTTCAGTGCTCGCTGTGCGTAGTGTTGTTGAGGGGAGAGGAGACTTGCAATATCAGAATGCAGCCTAGTCCAAAGATGGAGTCTAGGGTACACAAAATGGAGTCCAAATGTGTCTTGCAATAGCCCCACCTCTGTAGGCACCAGGGACTTGTCCCCTAAAGCCACAGAAGGGCAAGGAAGGCAACCCTCTACTAGTGCAAGAGCAGGTGGTCCCTTTCGCGTAGAATGTATGGGGAGGGGCTAAACCGAGCCCCTCCTCCCTTACACGCACCAGCACAAATATGATGCATACATTGATCTAGGCCTAGATGCAGTAGAAGATAATCATCACCGGAACACTCAAATAGTTGATACTCCGACATGGGAAGACGAACCACAATGTGAGTTGCTACGTCTGTTCCTTAATACTGCAAGCATCTGAGGCACCCAAGGTTTTAGTACCACAGGTAGTACTGATAGTAGAGACAAAATGCCTAATTCATCTTGCGCTTTGTAGGATCAAAGGCACCTTCCAGGCATGCAACATCCACTTAGAACTCGTCAACCCAGACACCTGAAAATTCAAAACAAGTTCCACCAACCCCAACTGTTTGAAAGAAGCATACCTGGCGATCGAAGGGGTGAAGTACACTAACAATAAATGGCAATAAACAACCCTCACTTGTAAAGCCAAGGACTTGTAGGATGGAAAAAACAATAGGTCTCGCAGAACAAACATGTGCACGCATATGGACAGAACACGTCACCAAGCTAACATGGATTGCAGCAATCGAAACACCAGTTAAAGGGCACCAAGAAGAAAGTTATGAATTATGTTTTTACAGTGAAGGAACTGTTTGAGTCGGATCAAACCAGCAGTGTAACAGAACTATATTAATCCCAGACCTCTGGAAAGGCATTGCAGCACTGATGGATTATTATTGGGTCTGTGGTCAGGATGCATACTTGCTCCTCCCGCTTTCTTGGAGGGGCTATTGCTCGCTAGCTACACTGCACTCGGCCCTGTTGTTTGTACCAGAAGAAAACCTGAAGGAGGTCCTCAGCCTGATGAAGCCCCACAGTGCCCCCAAAAATTGAAGAACTGCACAAGAAGTCACCACCAGACTTTTGCATCCTCCTTGAGAAAGAGCGTCCTGACCAATTGCGAAGAAGAAGCAGGTCCTCAAGCTACCAATATAAAGACTCATATGACCTGCTTGCACAGATACCCGATGAATACAAGCTCTATAATTCAGCAGAGACCTCTTTTGCATCCCTAATACCCAGCATCCAAAAGCAAGCCAATGCAAAATGGCTCCGGATTGGAAGGATGGAGCTGATCCAGTTGGCTAACGATACTGAACAAGGGTTCAACGTCATACGAATGGAGCTAAGGTCCCTTAGACTAATGACAATGCAAAATAGATATATAATGGACCTCCTAATGGCCATGGAAGGAGGTTTTTGCAAAAAGATCGGGAGTTTATGTTGCACATTCGTACCTTCCGAAGATGCTAAAAATTGAACATTGCCACACGTCATTGCAGCAGTGCATGAACTAGGGGGGGAAATGAAAAAAGAAGCTGGGGATCAAGAAGAAGATTGGTTCACCATGGCCTTCAGCTGGGTCCCATCATAGTTTGGAACATTGGTGAAAATATTGGTGCCAATCATCGTGTTCATCTTGGTGATTTTCTGCACGTGCCAATTGGGTCTCCAATGTTGTGCCTAAGCAGTACCTAATAGTGCAATGATAATGATTACTATTGGGAATACTAAAGTACCTCATGATACAAAGGAATACGAAATATAGACTGACCAGACTGACCACCCTGTTCACCACATGGTCAAAATACCCATTGGAGATATAGTTGATAACTTATACCACACAACCATTGTTTCTCCCCCTGACCCTGAAAATTATAAAGAAGTATGGGTGGATCTGGCAGGTGGTGGGGGTTGCATTTACATGACATGTACACCTGAACAATTTGCGCAAGTGGGGGAAAGCTTACGGCATGTTTGTAGGGCCTGGATGTCATTAAAGGGAACCCCCGCATGGGAGAAGGTAGTGAGGAGAATGAATGAGTGCAAATATAGAGGGGGGAATTGTGTTACTATAGAAGTGATGAAAGGGGGGAATGTTGGGATGTAAATTAGTATATCCCAACCTCCCTAGGTGTTTTCAGGTGAGGCAATCCCCCTATGAAGTAATGTAGGGTACAAAGGGGGAGAAAAGCGCCTTACAAAGCCCAATGTAGAAGTAATGTGGCACCCACAGTAGATGTGCAGCACTAGAAAACAAATAGATAGAAACACCATTTTGCGGTTATGTCAAAAGCACAGGCCTGCATGATCGGGCTGAACCATTTTACTAGGCCCAGCATCACTAAGGCAGAATCCACAAAGCTAGTTCTCACGGATGTTCACTTCCCTGTATCCCTTCACTGTTAGTATCTTTTGGAGGAATGCACCCTGCAAGAGTGTGAGACAACACCAGGATCTGTACCGTGTCCATTCATCACCATTAAGCTGCCAGTAATCCTCGAACCCCCACTCAGCCAGCCCAGAACCAGCCCCACACCACTGACCCAACCCCCACATTCCTGCATTCCAAGATAAGCGAGTGTCCCCCTTGTTCTAGCATAAACCAAATTACCATAAAAGATCTAAGCCTGCACTACTGTTTCACTCCTCAGCATAAAATACATCCTTTGTAACCCCAATTACAGGGAGGGCTACATTATAGATCACAGCCAGGGTGTTGACTTTGGGTGCGAGAGGATCAGTATCAACGAAGCCTAGAATGTGTGGGTCAGTATGACTGTATTTCATCCTCCCTCCCCTCTGGCACCAACCTCCAAGCCACCCAGGTGCATACAACAGTGATGGAGTAGGCAGTTTAGCATGCTAATTTAGATGCAACTTTGTATTTTATGAGAGACCTGACCTTCACCAGGGACCAAGATGACCCCAGCAAACCCACGTGGAGGCTGATCGGCGGAGGAAGAACCAACCTATCATAGCCTGGCATCCCCTCTGGAGAAGGGTCATGTATAACATCCAGCGAATCATCTGTGTAAATGTAGACCATATATGTTACATCATCACTGACGCTGTGGGCTCTCAAAAAGCCTTGACAGTCTGTGTGGAACCAGAACGTTCTTGAGCAGCAGAGTCCTCTGCTTATATTTGTATTCTGTAAATTAAAACTGTGTTATGGCTGCAAACTATCTCCTGCCATTTTACCCTATAGTGTTGCATTCACTTTGGAATATGCATTAACATGGACTTGCCTTCAACTGCTACAGCTTGGCTCTCCTTATTGCCATCCATTTTGTCTGCTATAGGCTGTAGACAATAATAGAAATGCATTGTTTAACTTTAATGTCGGGTTGGGTGTCACACCTGTTTGTGCCCTCCCCGATTTATACGTGCAAAAGAATAAAACAGACACAACCCAGACGGGAAATAAGGCACAGAGAGCAGGCTGCGAGAGTTCAAGGCAAGTGTTATCTAATGAACGGCATTCAAACGATCTCTGAGAGCGCTCTGACACAAGTTATCATTACATCACATTTTATAGGGTAAATGACGCAACTAACATAGGATACTACGTTGGTCCCGGATTGGTTGGTCTCAGGTGTGAGTGGCATCTCTTCCTCCGGGTTGGTTGCTTGGTTGGCGGAGGATTGACGTCAGTCCTCTGTGCTCCGAATGGCTGAAGGTCAGGTCGCTGGGAGGCAGGGTGGTCACTATCTAAGCTAACATAATTTATTCTCGAAAATGCATGCACTAAATAACAATTGTTCAAAGTCTTTCAGTAGTTCATTGTGTCTTTAAAAAAACACATATGTCTGTACTATCAATAACATTGGATTATACAGGTCTTAGGTTAAGGGTCTTGACCACTATAATACACTGGTTGAAGTTAAGGTCTGCACTCATAAGAATCTCTGGTATGTGGCATTTGTTAGTGGTAGGAAACAATATACTGCAGCAGGGGTCTAATGTTAGTTGGGGATCTGCTGGGATGGCATCATGGCTTGATCAGTGGTCTGGCACATGAAAGGAATATCTTGCAGGGACACAGGGTCACACTAGCAGTAAGTTTCCACTGGCGAGGGTGTGGGGGCAAGGACACGTTTGTGGAGATAGACGAGCTATGTGCTTAGCTCATGCAGGTTCACATGCAGGACAGTGATCTCAAAGGAAGAGTGATGTGTTAAATTTATTATGTGTTGCAAGCACCTCCGGCTTCAGCGTGAGAATGGAACCGCAGAGTTTTCCAGTCAGAGTGAGAACGAGGGTGGGGGCCATGTGACCTGCGCGCCTGGCCGTCTTGCTGCGAGAAAAGGGAAGAGAAGCGTTTTTATACTATCGCAGTGAGGCCTAGTGACCAAGATGAAGTCGAAAGGGGGTACAAAAATGGATGCCCGTGTCCTGCACAGTGGTCCCATCTACGCGAAAGTCAACCAAAGTTAACATTGCATAAGGGCAAGGGGCAAACCCACTACTGGAGGCACTTGGTCCGAGTTTTGTACTGAGAAATAGAGGAAGCGAGGGGCCTGATGGCCCCTCGCTCCCACACACACCCCTAAAAAAGGTACAAATGTTTGCTTTAAAAATATATGCACTGTCTCACACTATGTCCGATATCGACAATCAATCTCCTTCTGTATTCTGCAAATGTTGAGGGGGTTGGGGTAACTCTCGCTCACTCAACACCATCATTCTGCACGATCATCGACTCGTATCCATTGTCTTCAATCTCCATTTCAGAATGTTACATAGCTAAACATGATAGCACAGGCTCTACACCCATGGGTTGCTCGAGAACTACGGAATGCAAACTCGCAGTACCTTCACCGGAGTCATTTGAATGACATATCCTACAGACTGCCCCAGACCAGTGGCGATGAAAGTTGGCTGACTATACACAGAAAGTATATATTTGTTCTCACTAAGCTCACAATCTTTCCGTTATGCCATCAAAGCCTGTGAGTTGTCCATTGCATCAAGACTGTTGTATCTTCTCTTAAAGGAAGATGGCAAATAACTAACATCAGAATTGGCAGGGGACGCAGGTGGCTGTTTCCTCCTCCTCATAACTGCAGCTGTTCATAATTACAGTTTCCTTGACACTGGATAGCCCATCGAAGTCTGTAGAGCACACGTGTGCCGTGTGGCTGCGAAAAAAGGGAAGAGAAGCATTTTTATACTATCGCAGTGAGGCCTAGTCACCAAGATGGAGTTGAAAGGGGGTACAAAAATGGATGCCCCGTGTCCTGCTCAGTGGTCCCATCTACGCGAAAGTCAACCAAAGTTAACATTGCATAAGGGCAAGGGGCGAATACTGGAGGCACTTGGTCCGAGTTTTGTACTGAGAAATAGAGGATGCGAGGGGCCTGATGGCCCCTCACTCCCACACATTCCCCCCTTTCGTTACATCTAAAGTAACGAATTATGACACTTTATTCTTTTCATTCTCCCTTCGGTAGTACTCAGCTTCAGCGACTGCTTCTTCCCAGGCTGGGGTACCCTTTATTGGCATCCATGCTCTGCATACACTTCTCAAACTATTCCCTCTTCTTGCATATTCATCTGGAGTGCATGTTAAGTATATCCCACCATCCCCGTCCAAATCTACCCATACCTCGTTATACCATTGCAATTCTGTTGGTTCCTTGATTGTGGTGTGGTATAAATTATCGACCCTGTCCCCATACTGTCTGTATATGGCAGTCATCCTGGACTTAGGAGGGTTATGTTCTCCTGATTGTATTTGTGCATCTATCATAGTTGCTACCATTGTCGGTCGGCCCATTTTTACCATCATCATAGTCGAGGTAGGCATGCTTTTTGCACATCACCGGAGTTCCAGCTGGAACACACAGAATAGTAACACAAAGACGATGATGAGGACGAGTATTTTCATCATCACATTTACCCATGATGGTATCCAGCTGAACAAGTTGTCAAACCATGTACTTTCTTCTGCTCCACCCTCGTTTCTCATCTTCTCTCCTAGATTGTGGACTGCTGTGATCATATGTGAGAGCGTCCCATTATCTGCATCTTTGGATGGCACGAATGTGCAACAGGCCCCCCCGATTTTTTGGCAAACACCACCGTCCATTGCTGTGAGGAGATCTAGAACATATCTGTTTTGCATTGTCATTAGGCACAGGGCGCGGAGCTCTATTTTTATAACGTTGAATCCTTCTTCTGTGTCGTTGGCCAGTTGGATCAGCTCCCAGCACACTATTTGTAACCATTTGGTGTTTGCTCATGCTTGGAGCCCTGGTGCTAGGAGCGATGCGAAAAATGTCTATGCAGATGAGAACAGCTTGTATTTTTGTGGGATCTCAGCAAGGAGTTTTGACGATTCAGTTGAAATATAGTTGGATGATCTTTTGCTTCGTGACAACTTTGTTTTCAACTTGTATTCTGACAACAGTTCATAAGCTGGAAGTTCTGTGTTTTCTTGTTGTGGCGCTGCCGATGGACCAGCCGATTGCCCTGCTGCCGATTTGCCAGCCGAATCCCCTGCTGCTGATCTGTCAGCCGAATCTCCTGCTGCTCCTTAGATATGGCTTTCTGGTATTACCATCAGGGCTGTATGGAGAGTGGCTAAGGCACAAGTACCTTTCCAGGATTCAGGTAGATGCAGGTAGGCTTGTTTGCCACAAACCCAGTACATGTCCATGAGGGCTGCGGTGCCTTTTTTCATGCCGGGTATTATTACTGTCTTGTTGCATTTTCTTGCTTCCCCCATGTTCACTTTCCGTTCCCCATGGACGCACAGTTTGTGCGGTACTTCTTTTTGTGTTTTTATAGGCTTTTCCAGCGCTGTAATCCATGTTAGCTTAGCAACATGCTGTGGCCAGATAGGGGTGCACACTCCTTTTATCCATTGGAGCATGTCCTCAGCCAGCCCCCGGAGTGCTTCTGGTCTGCATTCAATAGTTTCATTGTGCCATTTGTTCTCTGCATACCTAGTCCCTTTTATGACAAGAAATGGCTCTCTGGGGCAAATTACTCCTTGACGACAGCTTGTGCAGGTTCTCTCACTCTCCATTCTTTCTAGGCTGACGGTGTGCGCCTGGAAGGTGCTTTTTATCCTACACAGAACTAAGTGAATCAAACATTGAGCCTCTGACAAGGGCATTTCCTGGGGTATCAACATTTCGGGCATCCCTGATGCATGAGGTATGAGTGAACAGACATAGCAGCTTTCATTTGTTGCTTGCTTTGCCGTAGCACTCATGTCCAAGTACCATTTGTTAGATTGATCAGGGTGGTGGGGGTCTTTGATTTCATCTAACCCCAGGTCATGATAAATGTCATATCTTTTCCCTCCCGCCCTCCTTTTCCTTCTCCTTCCCCCGCCCTCCTTGTAGCTTCTCACTTTTTGGTAATATATTGGGAACATTCCAGCCCAGGCAGTGTCATTGCTGTTGAATTTGCAGGTGTGTACTCATTAGTAGCAGCATAATATGAGGTAGGTTCTATGGCTGACTGTGCATGCGTGCTTGTGTTAGCTAGGTTGCTCGGCCAATAATAGTCACCATCATACTCATTCAATTCATAATCATTACTCATATTTATGCCACAATGTGACAAAGAGACGATGGTTGGGCCTGCAGTGGCGTATTCTGAAGGTTGTGTTACATTTGTATTGTTAATACCACATTGTCTTTACTCCAGTCCATATTAGTTTGGAACCTTCTCGTATCATATTAGCCCCGCTCCCCCCTTTGTGTAAATCATTAACCAGAGATAAGAGAGTATAGTACCAGGCCATGAAAAACAACATCACTGAAAACAAAACTGCAGCATATTTCAAAACACATTCTACGTTGCTAAACCTTTTTGCCCAAATGGCGTCCCTATCACTATCTAACATTATTGCATTCTCGGCGATTGTACTTCGTTGGGCCATTTGTTACCTGGATGGGCGATATAAAGTTGTTAAGTCACCAGAATATGTACATTTATTTATATATTTACATTTCATATTTACTCATTAATTACATTTACGAATGCTTATTTATATACATTTCTCTGGCTTTTGTTTCAATTACGTCCTCTGTTTTAGGCATTTTTATAGTAACAGAGAGATAGAGAGACAGTGATGAAAAGAGAGTGAAAGGAAAAGGAAAAGGGATACAGACATAGGGCAGAGCAAATCATAGGGCACACCATCACATTTGTTTTTTTTTCTTTTCATGTTCCTTTTTCATTAAATCACAATGTCATTGTTTCTCAACATCATTTGTAGTACCAGTTGCACATGCCTGTTCGATCTGAGGGAGTGTACTATCGCGTGACCTCCTCACATCTGAGAGGTGCACCCAATATTTCAGTCCCTTAACCTTAACTTCAGTGGGTGTACTATATATGACCTCGTAGGGACCATGAAACCTAGGTGAATTCCATCTTCTCACAAAGCTTCGGACGCACACCTGTGCCACTGGCATCAGTGGCCCACTTGGGCTGTCTTCAGCTGGTGTTGTGGTGTCAGTTGCCACATTCTCAGTAAATGATGGTGCTATTTGTCGTGCTATAATTCGGACTGCGCACGTCAGCTGGGTCAAATATTACTTACATTCCTCCCTCAGCACTGTGGCAGCCCTGCGTGCATCTGATGCTCTCCTAATCGGGGAGAGTGGTGTGTGTATTCGCCGCCCAGTCACAATTTCATGGGGGCCTCAGATGGTGGTCCTTGCATGGTTGTGTTCTGAGTTGGAAGAGTGCTAGGGGCAGGCAATATACCCAGTTTTTCTTTAATGTGTTACACAACTTCGATAATTTACTCTTGAGCAGGCCGTTGATCTTTTCTACCACCTCATTGGCCATCGGATGATTAATGGAACCCAGTTTGTGCTTTACCCCCAAGAGTGTCGTCACTTCCTTGAAGAGGTCATTCACAGAGTGTGTGCCGTTGTCTGACCGCATCACATCACATATCCCCCACCGGGAAAACACTTCTCGTACTAGAAATTTTGCTGCACACTTCACGTCTGGGTGGGGACATGGACCCGCCTCCACCCACCTTGAAAAGGGTCATACCACCACAATTAGATATCTTGCTCCACTATATCTCTCTCCCATGTCGGCGTAATCTATGTAGAGTTCTCTGAATGGCCCTACGAGCCTTGGCAAAGTGCCTTGCAATGTCCTCAATGTCATCCCTGAATTGTATGTTTGACATGTTGTACACTCTATGACAAATTTTGACAGACGTTCCTGTAGGTTAGGGAGAAACCAATGTTCCTGGATGTCTGCGGCAATGTGTTGTTTCGCTACATCGGCTGGGAAGTGCCGCTGTTAGAATGCTACTTCTAGTAATTCTACTGGCATCACTACCTTTCCCATTGTTTCCTGTCTCCAAATGAGATATGTAGCTGACTGTTTACACCCTTGCTTGCCCCACAACTCTTGCTCTTCCGGTGGTGCCCTCCTCTGTAGCTCTATTAGCTGTGCTATGGGTGTGTTACTATAAGCTTCTTCTAGTGGCGCTACAGTGGTTGCCTTTACACCGTATTCAGTTACTGGTGTTATATTGAAATACAAGGCCTCCTTCGCTGCTGCGTCGGCTGCCGCGTTTCCCAATGAGATTGCATCTGTATTATTGGTATGGGTTTGGCATTTCACCACTGCCACTACCGATGGTTCAGATAATGCATCTATCAATTCATTCAATAGTGCAGCGTGCTGTACTGGCGAGCCATCCGCTCGTCTGACTCCCCTCCTACGCCAGCACGACAGTCCTCAATGAACAGTGGTAGTTGCATATGCTGAATCTGAATATATCGTCACTGTGCGTCCTTTGGCTGTGCGTAATGCTTCAATTAATGCAGTTAGTTCCGCCGCTTGTGCGGAGTAGTGGGACAGGAGGCGCTTTTGGACGATTGTTTCATAGCTATCTTCTTCCATTCGTACTACTGCCATCCTACATGTTTTTCCCCTGTTTCCGGATTTATTGATGCTGACCCATCGATGAAATATGTTTCTCCTTCCTTCAGGGCGTTTTCACTCGCTTTGGGAATATCATCACCCTCCCCCTCATACGTTGCACAGTTATGTTCCTGCATGTCCTCCATTGTGCATGGCTCTGTTATGAACGTTGCTGGCTTTACCGTTTTACACCTTACTACATGTACATTGGGGTTTGAAATTATTATTTCATATGCGGTTGTTGTTTGTGTTGTCAGTGTTGATTTTGACCGCTCGAGAATCGCAAATAATGATTCCTCTGCATATAGTGTTACTGAACATCCCATCACAATTGTGGCATTCTTTTCAATGGCGAAGGCGCAGCTGCGTGGGTCTGTTCGCACGCAAAGTGACCTTGCATCACCGCGTCTAGTGTTCCACTGTAATAGGCCAATGGTTTGTGGCCTAATGATGTTTTTTGTGTCAGCACTGCTGTCATCAGTGTTCCATTGCAGTGTGAGAACAGGAACAATTCCCTCCCATGATCTGGGTTCACGAGGATTGGGGCATAATGCAATAGTCGGAAGTACTGAGTCATTATGTCATGTGTCCATTTTATTGGGGCTCTATTCTTCTGTGCTTCTTTTAATGCTTGCAGTAACGGACGTTTGTATGCTGCGTAATCAAGGATCCATGCTCGGCAATAATTACATATGCCAAGAAATGTGTGCATGTCCTTCACTGTTTTTGGTATGATTATGTTACGTATAGCAGCTGCCCTGTCTGGGAGTATTCATTTCCCATCTTTCAATATTAACTGTCCGAGGTATACAACTTCGGCAAGGCAGTATTGTAGTTTCCCTTTATCCACCTTGTACCCCTTGGTAGCTAACATGTTTAGGAGTGTTATGGAGTCTTCTCTGCACTTTTCTTCTGTTTTGCTGCAGACGAGTAAGTCGTCTACGTATTGTATAATGGTGCTCTCAACATCTATGTTTCCAATATCTTCACGTAGTACTCTGTTGAAAATGCTGGGGCTTTCGCAATGCCCGTGTGGGAGTCTGCGATGCTCATATCTGTTGTTTCCCAGTGTGAATGCTGTAAGGTACTGTGATCCTGGATCAAGTGGTATAGAGAAGAAAGCATTCTTCAAGTCAACCACTGTAAAACATGTAGGTTTGTTGGGTATACTGCACAGTATTGATGCCGGGTTAGGCACTAACGGGAATTCCTTTTGGATGACGTCATTGAGTGGGCAGAGATCTTGGATCATCCTCCACGCCCCTCCTTTTGCTTTTTTGATCGGGAAGATAGTCGTATTACACAGGGAGTTTGATGACACTATGATACCTTGGCTCAGGAGTGCATTTATTGTTTCCCTAATTCCTTCCTCTGCTTCTCTGGATATTGGGTATTGTTTCACTCTTGGCGGTATGGTACCCAGTTTGAGTTTTATCTTTCTTGGTGTCACTTCATGCAGTAACCCTACATCATGGGGGCCTGTAGTCCAAATTTCTGGTGCCACCTTTGCCATGTCTTCCTCAAATATTGGCGGCGGGGCACTAAAACTAATAAGTGGGTTGTGTACCTCTCTGTACTGGATCATAATGTCACACGGTATGCTTATTTCCATTATTATTTCTCCATCATCTTCGTTATCAGTGAATAATTCCTCATCTGTTATCTCTCTTAGCATTATGTTGGGATCTATGCATAACACAGTTCTCCACTGGCACCCATGCGTGTCCAAGCCTATGACCACAATACGTTTACTCGATACCTGAACTGCCTCAATGTTTATGGACATTATCATGTCTGGCATCTACAATTGGGCGGAATATAAAGTCTGATGGTGTTCTCCATTCTTTTCTCGTTATTTCAGGCACTACTCGGGCTAACACTTTGATACCATAGATGAACATGTCTATGTCAATGGGTATCCCTCGCACTACAACGTCATTCATCATTGTGCTGATCATCAACATCGCTCATACTGGGCATACTCCTTGGGCGGAAACACTATTCCCCGCTCTGTAAATGAAATGGTCATGTTCAATTTACTTCGCAAATCTCTTCCCAGCAAGTTGATTGGGGCGTCTTTGTGGTACAGTAAGGGTGCGTGCACTGTTTTTTACACCCACCGTTATATCAAGATCTTTGATGTAAGGAACTTTTAAAATAGCCCCAGAGAACCCCTGCGTTTCCACATTCCTGCCTGAGAGCGGAAACCGCCCTTCCATAAGACATGAGACATGATTTTTCTGCTCCTGAGTCTACCATAAAGATAAACTGATTATTTCCTATCTCGGACACGCAAGTGCTCTCTGTGGGCTGTCCTAATCTGCATACCTTTCTTGTCCTGGCACTGAAAATACATTATCTCCAACTACTGTTACGCCACGGAATGGTGCAGGAGCACCGTTTGCAGCTGTTGTGAAACTATTATTGCTGGCGTTCCCTACAGTGTCTTGTCTTGCCATGGGCTGTGATGCACTGTGATATGGTTGTGGGGGTGGCTGTCTTTGTTGTACTTGTGGTTCATTATAACACTGGTCCTGTGGTCTCCCGCCTCCCATTGGTAATCCATAGGGGCTACCTGGGTGTGGGCAACCCCATACCTGTTCATTGTCCATGGGTGATTGCCCTTGAAAGTACCCTGAAGGCCACATTCTGCAATCTCTTGAATAGTGTCCCCATCTTCCACAATTTCAACATGACCCTTGCTGTCCCCCTCTCATCCCTTGCCCACCGAATCCTCTATTTCCCATACCTCCAAACCCCCCTCTCTGGCCACGGTACCTACCTCTTCCTCTTACTGATCTTTCTTGCCACTGTGGTCCTCTCTGTGGCTCTTCTCCATTCCACGTTCCTTGCTCTCCTGCGGCCCACAGCGATGCTATTCCAACTGGTCTATTTCCCGCACCTTCATCCCCCTCGTTCTCTCTAGCAGCAGTTATGCTGGCGTTTATGGTGGCGACCTTCACCAATTTGTTCTGCACCAGTTTCGCTCAGTCTGCCAACCTTTTTTGTGCTATCTCCTTTTCTCTCTCTTTGATCCTCCTACAATGGTGTACAATTATACTCTGAATTTCAGGCCAACCCTTGGCTTCTATCCCAGCTATTTTGTCCAAAGCCTTCTGTACCTCCTTCGGGAGCCCTTTTTTGATAATAAAGTGGAACAGGGCAGAGGATTGATTCCACACAGTGCCAGTTTCGCTTCTCCACAAATCTTGCATTCACAGTATGAATTGCGTAGGATCCTCGTTCTCCTCCATTGTACATTGCATCACTAAATGTAAATCTGGAATATCTGGAAATGTGCGCCGCAATGCGTCCCATACTTGTGCTTAAACATTGTTGAAGGGCGATCCATCGTGGCGGTCACAACTCATTGTCACTCCTGGGAACCCTGCCTTTTCCCCCACAGCGTCTGCTTGATCACTGACGGCGGACACTAGCAAACACTTTACATCACCTATCGAAAATGGTACTCCTGCTGTGTTTTTGTCAAACGCATGTATCCATTTCCCTGCCCCTCCCGCAAGTGGGTGGAGGAGCTTAAACAGGTTGTTTTTGTCCATTTGGGCCCGCGGAATATAATGTGGCCTACCTGCTCCCTTATGTATCTGCAGAATCTGCAACTTGTGTTTCTTTCCTGTCTTACTTACCGTCCCTTTCTTTACCTTACTCACCAACATGTTCCCTACCCGCTGCCTTACTCTTCCCTGCCATCATGGGGGTGATCGTGGATCCATGTCATCGAAATGATGTGGCAGTGGGGATCCTACAGCTGCCACTCCTTCCTCGTATTCGTCTAGATCACTCCACACCTCCTCTACTTCCTCTTCTTGCTCACCATCCTCCTCTTGTCCTTCCCCTTCCCCGCGCTGGCTTTCTGGGGTGGCTGGGCGTATATTTCTCACTGGTTTATCATTCAGATGGAACAGGAACTCTCCTGATCGCCATTCTTTTTCTCGCCATTCTTTTTCTCGCCTTTGTGATGTGGGTGTTCCCTGGGACAATACCGACTGCGCTGGCTTTGGCGTAGTTGGGGCTTAGCTTAGCCGGGGTGTGAGATCTGCCATAGTCAAGGGTGGTATTTCCCCTCCTCCCGGTAGCATTTAGCCCCTGTCACACAGTGCTCGTAATCATGTTATTTCTATTTGCGCATGCGCTAATTGTCGGTCTAACTCTCTGGTTAGCTGCGCTAAATGCACGGGGGATCCACTTGTTGGGCCATAAAGGCCTCCTTTATCGTATGGTGGTGGTGCCGTGGCTACCGCTCCGTTTGAGGAGGCGGGGATGGTCCACGCTGGTATGTACGGAGGCTCGCTGTATCCTACTGCTGGTCTTGTCATTAAGGGGTATATTTTGGTTGTGTCATTCTCAGCTGTGGTCGTTGTGCACTCACCCTTCGGCGTTCCACATACCTCTTCCTGCATTTTCTGTTTTTCAATTTTTTTTCTGTACTTACCTCTGCTGTGGGGGCAATTTCCTCAAACATCTGCCACAGGTCCAATACTTCCCTTCTGTTCTGCAACTGTTTCCCCTTATACCTCGCCAATAAATGCGTGGACACTAAATCTAACACCCGTTTGTCGAACGACCCTCCCTCTGGCCAAATTGGTGTCACGCTGTCCCCTTTTATCTCTGTCACCCACTGATCGTGGTATTTTTGTATTCTATCACTATATAGTGAGAGGTGCTGGCAAATATGAGCTAACGGTGTTACTCCCCCCATGACGATATTCCTCCCTTCGCTTGCATGTGCGCTTGCACCTGAGCCTCCCTTTTAATCACACCCTCCTACCACCTGTTCCCTTGTATAGATCAGCAATTTCAGAATGTTACATAGCTAAACATGATAGCACAGGCTCTACACCCATGGGTTGCTCGAGAACAACGGAATGCAAACTCGTAATACCTTCACCTGAGTCATTTGAATGACATCTCCTACAGACTGCCCCAGACCAGTGGTGATGAAAGTTGGCTGACTATACACAGAAAGTATATATTTGTTCTCACTGAGCTCCCAATCTTCACGTTATGCCATCAAAGCCTGTGAGTTGTCCATTGCATCAAGACTGTTGCATATTCTCTAAAAGGAAGATGGCAAATAACTAACATCAGAATTGGCAGGGGATGCGGGTGGCTGTTTCCTCCTCCTCATAACTGCAGCTGTTCATAATTACAGTTTCCTTGACACTGGATAGCCCATCGAAGTCTGTAGAGCACACGTGTTTTCGAAGTCTACCAAAACAACTATATATTCATATTGCATTTCCTTAATAGCGTCAAAGCCTCAACGTTGCCCACAGACACAGAACTATTTTCCACATAGACCCAATCAAACTATAGGAGTGCTATCAAAGTAGTATTTTTATATCATTCATTGGGGTCCTTATCAAATTTCTATAAAATGTATATAAAATGTGTATATAATCTATTGGGCGGTTATTAAATTTATTGTTGTTCGAGTAATGTATAGGGGTTCTTAACACATTTATATCAAATGTACATACAATGTTTTAGGGTGTCATCACATTTATTGGGGTTCAATTAAATATATAGGGGTTTGGGTAAATGTATATCAAATTCATTGGGATTTGTAAAGATGAGGCAGGAAGGCAGAGTGGATTGAACTGAAATAGCCTTTTATTCAGGATTAAGAGAAGAAAAAAATAATAAATCAGGACTTCAATGCAATCTTCTGCTCCCTCTTTTAGTAAGGGTGAACCGGCTGGTTCCTTAGGTCAGTCCTCGTAGGTCTAGAGCGTCTCTGGTGTGGCTCTCTATCCTTCTGTTCTGTGGTTCTCTAAGAGATCGGATGAAACACACACAGTCTATCATCAGTTTCTCCTTTAAATAGGGGCTGGAGGGGTTTCAGCCAATCTGGAAGAGTTTGTTTGGCAAGTCTATAAATATCCCCACAAGCCCCGCCCCCTTTCTCTCTGAACGAAGGTTGCCCTGATGACCTTCCTGCCAAGACAGGTGAAATGCAAGCGGTTGCCATCCCCGGTCCCCCTTAAGTTTCAACCCCACTCGGAATGCTGCTGGACGGGAAGGAAGGTAAGTGTTCTAATTGCAGGCATGAAAGGGGAGCGGGTACTGGAAAGTCTGTTTCACATAATACGCCCTGCTCGGCGTCGGCTCCTGTTCACCTGCTACAGCCCTCTGTATGACCGTTAATGAACGGACAACAGAGACGCCATTCTCTTTCCTAGTCTTTTGGTGTTCCCATGCCTATGTTCCCCTTTGCCCCTTTGCAGCTCCCCCCCCTTGCCCTCGTGCGGTAAGGCCGGAAGAGCGTTCGCAGCTCCTCGGTTTCCTATCGTGGCCATCCTGCATTCATCACCTCATCCAGTTCACAAGGATTCTTATCAAAAGTATGTTTATTATTTATTTATTTTATTTATTTATGTACAGCAGGAACAATGCTCTTTGATCACAAAAAAACATACAGTAGATAAGAAATCAGATTTGATGGGAAGCAGTGAGCTTTTTATAATGGGGTTAGTTTGCGTCCCTCATTGGACACAAGAGGGGTTAGCCTTCATCAGTAGAGATATCACTTTGTCAGTATTACTGTGACTAAAGTGGGAGATAGAGGTCGAGGATGATGGTAGAATCAATAAGTGTAAAATGTAGGAGGAGGATGTCTGAGGAAGTTCAGGAGAGAGTCTCCAATTTTGGATATATTTGGAGCAAAGATTTCAGCTAGATCATTAGCTGTGAGATTGGAGTTTATAGTCATAGACTTCAGAAGAGTGATGAGTGTGTGTAGGGTGCCATGCAGCTGAAGATGATGGTTGGAGTGAGAGTCAATGAGGGTTAGGTAGAATTTCCTTTTTTCGCTCTATCAAAAGTGGACCTGAGAGAGTTCAGAGCAGAGAGGTAGAGTTGCACGTCCTCATGCGAGTGGGTGCATCTCCATTTGCACAGCATGTTTTTGTGGAGAGAGCATATACATGAGGTGACCCATGTTTGAGTATGCTAAGACTTACGCGTGAAAGTCAGCAGTGGGAAGTGCGAGGAGAATGGGTTATATAATAAAGATTGGAATCTGAAGAAAGCAATTTTGGTGGAAGATGCATCAGGTGTGAAGGAGGAGAGTGAGAATTGTAGCTCAGAGAGAAAGGCGGAATGTTTGAATTTCCTTTTATAATAGATCACACAAGTGGTGAGGAAAGGTCAGAGGGTGGAAAGGATATGGTGCTGGAAACAATTGAGTGATCAAATATGGATGGTGTGACAGTAGCATTAGTGGCTGAGAGAGAGGTGGACATCAATAAGAGATCCAAAGAGTTGCCCCCTGTATGGGTAGGTTGGTTATGAATGGTGCAGAGAGCCCGCTCTCTAAGAAAATACTGACATTCAGATTTCTGAGAAGTGGTTGGAGAGCTAAGGTTAAAGTGAACTAAGGGAATGAGGTAATGCTTAGTGGAAAGAGAATCAATGAGTTGCCTAATATAATCAAAAAATGGTCCGGTGGAACTAGGAAGGTGATACATGGAGGTGATGTGAGCCATAGCAATGCTAGAGATGGTGAATTCAAAACAGATAGGAGAGGAAGTAGCATTGGAGATATCTTAGGCATTGAGGCCGGAAGAGATTAGGTGCCCGGCGCCTCCACCTCTGCCCGTCAGTTGAGAAGAGTAAATGAAGGGTAGTATGGAGAAGTGAAGGGCTACCAGAGTGGCAGTGTCAGATGGAGAAACCAGGTTTCAGTCATGGCAAGAAGGTTTAGGGAAGGAGAGCTGTAATTAAAGTAGTCAGAGATTAAGGTATTTGTGTTGCATACAGACAGAGCATTCCAGAGAGCAATGTTTGGTTGATGAGATAAGGAGACGTTGAGACTCAGAGGAATAGAGGCAAGGTGGATACGTGGATAGGTGGAGAGGTAGATAGGTGTTAGATGAGTTATGGTTAGGTTAGCTCATTAGCTTTGTTTGTTGGAAGGATGTGAAGAGTGAAGGAGTAGTGGGAGTTTTGAGTTCTGCCTGGTATTGCTGGGATGAGGCAATTTCTTCCTGATTGGTGTTCCCGGAGGAGCCTCTTGTGACCATCGGTTGGAGATGAGGTTCATCCAAGGTGGACCATAGAAAGTGATGTCACCAATCCAAGATGGCCACAGGAAGTGATGTCACCAATCCAAGATGTCTGCTGGAAGTGATGTAACGGTAAAAGTAATTTACCCCAAACTAAGTCAAGGTAATGCACAAGTAATAAAAAAATAGAATGCACAATTGGCAATAAGAAACTGCTTTTATTTGCAAATATAGTCAATTGAATCAGATAACTCTGTAGAATTGAACTGAGGACCATCTCAACAATCCCACTCTGGCCTACAATACTGAAAGCAAAAAAAACCCCACAGAATTAGCATTTTCTAAATATGCATCCTTCATTCTAATTCTAACATTTCCATTGGCTATTCGTCATTAAGCCCCTAAAGAACACTATACATTAAGCAATATAATTAAAGGTTTCCCTTCTCGTGACCATCAAAATATCACCCTGTCATAGTCAGCAAAAAATACATCATTTTAATTGGTGAAAACACGCTACCATAATTGGATAATGGTACCAATGTCACAGCACAAAATCCATTTGCCAGCCAGGGTGTTTAATACCTTGCTAAACGAGTTTTATCAACTTACACTTGCGCATACGTTTAGGACATTGCACTTTAATATTTATACTTCCCCGTGGTTAATTGATTAACTAATAACTCCTCTCTCCTTCTTCCTATCCCAATCATCGTTTGGAACACATGCCTTACAGGTGCCACGTAAGCTTTCTCCATGTGTTGTGTGCTTCTCAGGTGTGCAGGTAAAAAAACAGCTATCACCATTACAATCTATCCAATGTTCATTGTAATTATCAGGATCTGGAGATGGATTAAAGAGCATCCCTGAAGGACCAACTGTATTTTTTATCCTAACCATACAATGTTCAATCTCGCCATTCATCTTATCAGTCTGTCTGTGTATCAACATGTCTCAAGAGGGGTGTGGTGGTGTCATTTGAATTCTTCAGTATGAATGCCATCATGGGCATTCCCTTAGTCCTATACTCCCCGGCAATAACCCAAATCCATTTGGCTAACATGAAGAGCAATAGACATCACTACAAGGATAGGAACTAGCACTTTTATGATCTTGCTCAAGCAGGTGGGCACCCAAGTCAAAATGGTAGTATACAGTCCTCTTCGATCACACTCCTGTAGGACATTTATAGCTTCTGTCATGCTTCCTTTTTGGCGTCACTTGAAGACACGCACCTGCAACAGGAACTTCTGATCTTTGTACACACTTCTACTTCTATAGCTGTTATGATGTCGAGGAAATACCTATTCTGCAGGGTGCTAAATCTAACTGTCCGGAGTTCTTCTTAGAAAACATTTAAACCTTGCTCTGCACCGTTTGCCTGCCGCAATAGCTCCCAACAGATAATCTTAATCTATTTGTCAATGGCTGCTGTATTGATACCTGGTGCAAGAAGCGATGTAAAAAAGGTTGCTGTTTTGCTGAAGAGTGGATATTCCATAGTCATTTCTGCTAATCTATCAGAGGATTACAGTGAAAAATGGTTACATTGTAATTACGTCTTTGCGAGTTCAGGGACTGCCTAGTCCTCTTGTGGCATAAAACTCAAATAACAGGGGGTTCAGCAAACAATGCAAGATCAGAATGTGCTACCACTTTTGCTGGTGAGTGCAGGGTAACAAGAGAACTCATTCTGGCCCAACGTGGTGGGAGTTGGGTATATGCCAGGGTGCCACATGCCCAGAAAGGGTCTGTTGGTGCTGCTATTCCTCCTCATAGGCTTGTGAGCTCCATTGTTCTTGTGCACCTTTTGATTACTCCCACCGTAATGCTACCCTTCAATATGAAACACAAGAACTATTGTGTAAGTGCCGTTATAGTAACAGGCTTCTTCTTTTCATGTATCCATGTTAGTGTCTGCATATTACTTTCCCAAACGCTAACGCAAGTCTTGTGGATTTGCGTAGTCACTTCTTCTGAAAATCCCACCAATCCTTCTGCCCTCCACCAACTCGTGCTCATAAAAAACAGCACCCACTCTATATAATTGTGGTCTTGTGCTATATCAAGGCAACGCATGTTCTGTGTCATTTTTGGAAGAAAGCGTGTGTTGTGTTGTGTTGTAAATTATAGCTCCCCTCTCCTTGGTCCCTATGTTTCATAATGCAATACAACCTACTTCATTTCCTCCTTCTCTGCCACATTCTTTTGCTTAATGTAATAATCACCCTCCTACACCCACTTTACCTGGACTCTGTGTCCCTGGAACAACCACTAACCATGCTTAAAGCCAGGTGGACCAAACAGTGAGCGATCTGTGCTGGCACATCCTGTGGGATAAAGATTTTGAGTGTGCCTTTCACATGTGGAATTAAGGAGCATATGTAGCAGGTATTCTTTGCCCTCTCTCTTCCCACTGCTCTCATGTGTTTATACCTCATGTTATCATTGTCAGTGTGATGAGCATCCCTAGTGCTGCCCACGTCCATTTCTGAATTCGAAACATCCCTTTTCTTTCTGGTCACAGACTAATTCATATTTTCTGATATACATAGTGCTATTTATTTATTTATTTATTTATTTATTTTTTGACATTTGTATGGTGCACTGAACCCAGGGGCATCTAGGCACTGGTTACATTGAGGTAGTGAAACAAGCAAAAGTTCATTACACTGACAGAAGATTTGAAATGTACATGTATACATAGATCAGAACACTCCTGGATAGCAGACAGACAGTCAGAGATGAGAGAAGGAGAAGAGGTGGTGGAAGGGAGCCTGAAAATGAGTTGAGTGTCATCCTCATATTACTGAAAGTTGGGGCTGTGAGCGGTAATGCGGTGGGCAAGAAGTGCCCGGTATTGTTTGCACATCTAAGGAGAGAGGTTAGACCCCTTAGGAACATCACAGATAGAGATAGAGATAGAGGAGAGGAAGGACCCAAGTTTGAGCTGGAAGTGCCGATCGGAAAGGAAAGAAGTCAGCCAAGCCAGTGCCTGATCGATGATACCCAGGTTGTCATTGAGACAGTTGAGCAGGATAGCATGGTTGTCTGTTTCAAAGGCAGAAGAGAGATCAAGTAAGATGAGGGCACAGGGGGTGTTGGAATCAAGGTTGGATAAGAAGGTCTTCACAGATGTTCAGGAGAGCCGTTTCCATGCTTCTGGCAGCTCTAAAGCCAGGCTGATGGTCATGGAGACAATCAACTGATTCAGTGTGAATATTAAGCTGGGAGATGGCCAGCTTTTCCAGAGGTTTACCCAGGAAAGGAGTGATGGAGATTGGGCTATAGTTAGCTGGGTAGGAAGGGTCGGCAGAGGGTATCTTAAGAAGAGGATGGACTAGGGCATGCTTCAGGGGGAAGGAAAGACTCCAGAAGCAAAGGAGTAGGTGCAGAAGTTAGCCAGAGCAGGAGCCAATGTGTCAATGTGGTCCCTGATGGTTTTGGAGCAACAGGTGTGAACCTGTTTTGATGAGACGTTCATAGATCAGTCTTGTCTAGAAACCTCATCTGGGGAGAACAGGGGAAAGGCAGAGAAGGAGGGGGGAAAGGTGGCTGCAGTAGGGACAGAGGAAGAGTAGGGAGTAGAGGGAGGAGGGGGAGAGGAAGAGAGAGAGGAAAGGATGTCCTGAATTTTAGAGAGAAAATGAGAAGCCAGGGCCGTGCCGAGGGCCTGGGAGGGGGCAGGAGATGAAGAGACTGCAGCAGTATTGGCCAGTTCCTTGCAGATTTTACAGAGTTCGACCGAGTTGTTAGATGCCACAGAGACACAGGCTTGGATGTGGGCTCTCTTCTTGGTGCAGACAGAGCCAGTATTGCCTTTGGAGCAGGCGGCAGGCAGTTTGTCAGCGGATGTACCGGAGGCACGCCATTTCCTTTCAGCCACCCTGCACTTGTGTTTCATGGTGACGAGGTCTGAGTCATACCAAGAGTTGCACTTGGCTTTGGGCTTCAAGCGGATCCTCATGACAGTGGCAATAACATCAAGAGTATCAGATATAGCAGAGTGGATCATGGAAAGGGCTGTGTCTGGGTGTGAGTCAGCCAAGAGGGGGAGAAAGTGTCAGGAGAAAGCCTCAACTGACACTCACTTCATGGGTCGGATAACCGCAAAGGTAGGTGGCAGTGCTGGGGTTGGCTTGGCTTGAGGGGTAGAGACTGTGAGCTGGGAGGAAAGGAGAAAGCGATCACTCCAGGAGAGAGGAGTGGGGAGAGGGATCAAAAGGGGAAGGTCTGAAGAGATCAGAACATCCAGAGTGTGCCCTACAGAGTGAGTCGGGCAAGAGGGGAGAATAGAGAGTGAGAGAGGGTCGGGGAAAGACAGGAAGCATCCAGGTGGATGTTAAAGTCTCCAAGAAGGAGGAGTTGAGTGGTCTAGACCAGGAGGGAAGAGGAGAGGTCCGCCCACTCAGAGAGGAAGGAGGAGATCTGACCAGGTGGCAGATAGATGGTAGCCACAGTAAGGGAATGGCCAGGAGAGAGAGCCTGTAGACGAGGTATTTGAAAGATGGAGTAGGCCTGCGTTGGAATGACAGATGCAGGAATCCACTCAGGGAAGATCAGGTCTACACCCTCACCGGAATGGTTGTTTCTGGGCGCAAAGAGGATCTTGTATCCATCAGGGAGGAGAATGTCAAAGCTTGTGACAGAGCTGGCCGTGAACCATGTCTCAGTGTGACTGAGGATATTGAGGTCAAGTTCCTCCAGGAGGCGGCAGATGTCAGAGGAGTGTTTGACAGCTGAGCGAGAGTTTAGCGTGGCAATATGGAGAAGGTTGCCGTCCTTGAAAGACTTCCCGGGAGAGGTACAAATCAGAGATAGGCCTTGCAGAGGTGTAGAAGAAGGCTGAGGGGGACAGATGAGGAAGGAGGAGAGGGCAAGGTAGCCAGGGAGGCGACAGCAGAGGGAGGCGAGGAAGCTGTGGAGAGGAGAGAGGGGACAGCAGGAGAAGAAAGGAAATTGATGAGGTGCGGGAAGCGTCTATCAAAGAGGAGAAGGTTGGCTTGAGGGCTTTGCAGTGGAAGGTGGCCAGGAGGGCATCCCACTGGATGCCACCATTAATGGGAGAAGAAGAGCAAGGATAGCGAACAGAGACTGTATGTAGAGTCCATAGATCTGGCGACGGAACCACAAAGAGGATGTTGGTGAGGGTTTGCCTAGAGGAGGCACTGGTATAGGTATCAGCAATAGGGAGACCAGGATTTCATTTTTAAACTTCTTCCTACCAGATTTAGTGAGGAGAGGAGGATAGTTGTTAGAGAAGTAGTTAGAAAAGATAGGGGAGACAGAGAGCACCATAGAGTAGGTAGGGAGAGGAGAGAAGAGGAAGGGAGTGGGCAGGGAGAACACCAGGAAAGGACACAGGGTGGGACACCAGCAGACGAGGCAGAGAGAGACGAGAAAGTAGACAATTGGACAAGACAACAGGAGCTTAGATAATGGTAGAAGTTCTTTAGATTAGTGCTTTGTTAGGAGGCAAAACCACAGAACAGCACTACATTCACAATTGCAATTTAAATACCAGAAAAAAACACACCTATATCTTAGAGTCCTGTATAGTGGGGAAAAAGGCCTAGGTTTCACAATGCAATTTTAAATACGTTCCCAATGCAATTTTAAATACTTTCCCAATGCAATTTAAATAACGGAGAAAAACATACATAGGTCTGAGAGTCCTTTATAGTGGGGAAAAAGGCCTTGGTTTCACAATGCAATTTTAAAAACTTTTGTGATGCAAATTTAAATACCGGAGAAAAACACACCTAAGTCTGAGAGTCCTGTATAGTGGGGAAAATGGGGCCTAGGTTTCACAATGCAATTTTAAATACTTTCATGATGCAATATAAATACCAGAAAAAAACACACCTAAGTCTGAGAGGTTGCTATGTGGCCAGGTTTGCAGGGTAGAGTGAGGCTCTATTCCTAACCCGGGCCACTCCTACCTTACTTAGTCGCTGTTGGCTGGTGGCTGGCCACTGTCTTCTCCTGCTGACACCAGCAGAAATTAGCTTGAGCCGCCTCTGTCGGAGCCACTCGTTGCCTAGGGGCCCTTAGCCGCAGGGGCAACATGGGCAGAGAGCTGTTATGACCAGTGAACAAGTCTATCAGGGGTGGGAGGTAGGTTGGTAGGCGGGAATGGGAAACAGCGACAAGGGTAGGAACGGAGGACAGGCGATTTAAAACACAAAAATGGCAATTGTGAGGAATAGGAGGGTCTGCAAAACAAACAAACACTCACCTGGAACGCCAAATGAAAGTGGCGACCAAGGAAACGAGCCGGGAGCTAGGCCAAAGGAGCAAGATGTTGCCTTCTACTTGATATGATATGATATGATATGGCATTTATAATGCGCCTATATACAAGTGTTTCAAGGCGCGACTCAGCAAGGGAGGGGGAACAGAGGGAAGACAGACAGTGATCCTACTAGGCCAGGTGTCATTCAGATCACGCAAGTGCACAGGAAGGGGGGGGGGTAAAGTGCAGTTCATGGGATAAAGAATAATAAACAATAAGTAATGTACGGCCAGATGGTGGCAATGTCATGATGCCTACCCCCAGGCATCCGGACCAAGCCCATCAGCCCCAGGAGCAGGCATCTAGACATTTAGTAAAACCTCAGCAGCCCCGGCTAGGGGCTATCTGGGTTCAGTCCTGGCGCCTAAGGCGCCAGGCTCATAGTCATTACTTACCTCAGGCAGACCATGCTGCAAATGACTCCAATCCAACATGAAGCCTGAAAGGGACTATTTTTCTCATGGGACTATTTTTTACTCGAGTGTGGTACTAGGGACTTCTTACCTTGGACTACTTTTGAGGCTATTTAAACCACGCCCGACCAGCAACACACGCTTCATGTTATTCAGCATCCAGCAGCGCAACGCTCACCGTGCCTGCAGCCTGCATCCAGTCTTCTGCCACGCCCGCCTCGAATCCGGAGCTCCTAAAACAAAGAGGAAAGAAAGGGACAAGGTTAGAAAATGAACTTATTTCTATTCCACACCTGATTCTCGATCCATTTCGTCTCCGGACCTGTAAAGAACATCATTTCTGCACGCGCCGCACCTCCAGCTGCAGCGCAGCGCCATACTCACCAGTCTTCACAGCATCCTTCGGGTCGGCGCTGCCTCCATCATTTCTTCGCCGAACTTCGGCACCTAGGAGACAAAAGAAAACCACAAGGTGAGCCGAGGGAACCAACAAATATAATTCTTACCACCATAGACTTACCTGATTTACCACCGGAGGCATCCTTTTGTGACTCTCCATATTTTCACGTGCCGCATCTGTAAAAAGAGACAAAACAACACGTTTTCCACGTGCAACATTTACCGGACAGCGCTGGGTAATACAGACTCTTACCTCAGCGCCACCAGCTGCCACAAGAGCATCTTTTCACGAGCCAGCTGCAAGACAAGAAAGGAAGGGGGGAACAAGAGTGAACATCGTACATATTGAACTCTATGAACTTAATACTTCCTGGTCCTCACCAGGAACCTCAGAGTCAATACTCTCCGGAACTCTCCCGAGCCTTCAAACCAGTGAAGTAACTGGAATCGACGCACCCCTGCAAATCCACGCAGGATGGAGAGCTCATCTTTCAAGAATATAAGGTGAGATTGCTGTGAGGGCATTTCAGAGGTGATTAGTTGGGGAGGACTGTGGGGGTGCCATCACTTGAATCCACAAGTGGCTAAATCCATCTCTCCACTTGCAGGAGAATATTTCTATGGGGTAAGCAGACAAGATTAGGAGGGCGGATCCAGTCAGTCATCGCTGCACTACGCATCATGTGGGTGGAGACCGCAGCTGTCCGGGTCCGACCGACGCCCCTGTGGGAGCCAGGTGATCGTAACAGGCAAGCGCACAGGTAAGTACAGACATCAAGTGTCAAGTGCTGGTGGTGGAACTGTAGGGATACAGAAACAGTCCCTAAGTGCGGGGGCTGCCAGGAAGGCAGTGCAGGTGTGTGACGGGTGGGGGGGACCTGGGCCTGAGATCAGGGGGTGGCCAGGTAACCAGTGCAGTTTCATTATTGGCAAGGAAGTCAGCAGGGGGGGGAGGAGAGAAAGCAGAAGCAAAGAGGAAGGTCTTGAGGTGCTTCCGGAACCGGAGATGATTCTCCTCAAGTTTCAGAGAGGCAGGGAGGCTGTTCCAGAGGGAGGCCCCAGCTGAGGAAAGAGATGTACCACCAACTAGTAGCTTGGAGAAGCGACTGACCCTTAGGGAGTTGGAGGCCGATGAGCGAAGAGCTCGAGAAGGAAGATATTTTGGAAGAGAGAGCTGAAGGTATTGAGGCCCCAGGCCCCAGAAGGCATTGTGGACAATGCAGAGGGTTTTGAACTTAATCCTCGCAGCCACTGGGAGCCAGTGCAGAGATTTCAGTCCTGGAGAGATACCATCCCTGGGCTTGAGGCCAAGGACAATTCTTGCAGTCCTGTTCTGGATGAGTTGCAGAGGGCGGAGAGTAGAAGCAGGCAGATATAGAAAGAGGATGTTGCAATAGTCCAGCCTAGAGAGAACCAGAGCTCTGGAGACAGTGAGCTTCTGGGGGAAGGAGAGGAAAGGAAGAATACCTCTGAGGAGGTGCAGCTGGTAGTGTGACTTCTTAGAGATGTCAGAGATGTGAGGAGAGAAGGAGTGTGTGTAGTCGAAGATGACCCCTTGATTTTTAGCCTCACAGGTGGGAGCAGGAGGAGTGGCAAGGGAGGCCGGCCAGAGAGTGACAGGAAAGGAGGGAGCGGGTGTTCAAATGAGGAGAATCTTGGCCTTATAGGCATTAAGGCAGAGATCATTGGTGGCACACCACTCCTGGATGGCGGACAGGCAGTCAGAGATGAGAGAGGGAGAAGAGGTGGCTGAGGGTAGCCTGAAAATGAGCTGAGTGTTGTCCGCATAGAACTGGAAGTTGGGGCAGAGCACATTTCACTTCCTGCTATGCCTAGATTGGGGGGGTACATGATAGTAAAATCAATCTCGTCTAAGAATAAGTGTATTTCTGTCAACCAAGGTTTGAGAGTGTTTTGGGGCGAACTGCTATCCAGCACTTCTGAGAAACTGGAGTACATAGAGGCCTCACAATCTCCTCATAATAATTGCTATTGCCATTTTTTTTCTTTGTTACTAAGGAGGTCAGACACAACTCACATCATATGACCTCAGTCGGGACAGATCTAGATAAACCTAGTGTGGTGCACCATAGACTACCCTTCAATTTCGTGAACCACTGGACTATTCATTTAAATAGATTTCCAAACCATACAATGCGCAGGGGACTAGGCTAGAGTGTCGTCACTTGCAGTATATACTTGCAGTATACACTTGCAGTAACCCTTCTAACGAGTAACCACACCTCTGAGAGATGAAATATTCATGTACATTACATTTTCTTTATACCGTCCCCATATTATGTCAAGCAAGCAGATTTGAACTAAGGGAATCTGTGATGGGGACACCAAAGTGTAAATATTTCTTGGTCACTTCTACTGATTCCTTTTTAATCTTCCAATTCAAATACATTTTTCTTTTGAGTCTGTTTTTCTCTGGCTTGTTGACCATTATCTTAGGTTTTTATGATTAATGATTAGGCTATTTCTACCTGCATTTTCAGTAAGGGCCTAAATACTTCACTGCAGCCCTATCAGTGTTCAGTCAAAGAGGACAATATCATCCACATAAGACTGCAATATTATGGGATGCAGGCCTACGTGCAGTGGAACATTATTGCATGTACTGCCTCCTCCAAATCTGCCATATCAAGATTAAACACAACTGGCACCATGGTACAGCACTGTTTTAGGCCAAGATTAGTTTTAATGTTGGAACTGAGTAGGCCTTCCAGTTGAAGCTGAGCTGCACCAGGGTGTCAGAGTACAGTTGTCTAATGTAAAATAGAATGCCCTGGTGCAGGCCCCAACTATTAAGTTTAGCCCAGAGCCCCTGTCGATTGACAGTATTGAAAGCCTTCCTTTAATCTATAAAGCATATATATAGTGGCGTGGCCTTATTGGTCAGAAAAGCACAGATTAGATAAGTTAACAAACACAGATTGGCTAGGGTACTAACACCCCTTCTAAAGCCTGTCTGTTGTTTAAAAGGTTGATTTCCACCAGCTGTTGGCAATTACCTCAATATCTATAACGTTCTCTAATATGTTATGCATTATCGAAGCCCAGCTCGCCAGGTCCTTCTTAATCAAGATATTAGCTAGTCTTATTATAGCCTCCACAATATCCATTAAACGGCAAAGCTTCTCTCCTCAATGCCCTCAAGAGTCCAGGATGGATCTGGCACTTGTGTAGTGTTAAAATATGTCTCCTCATATATTTAATCCAACTGCTTTCTAAGATAGGGTTTACTTCTTGTTTGTATACTCAAGGATTACTGTGGCACTTGGAGTCATTGGTACACAGCACATTAAACATGATCTGAAATTGGGCGGTTGCTACTGAACCTTTATGGACTCTCACCCAGTTTTTGTAGCGTGTCTTTAAATCATGTCATACTATTCTTTGCTCCTAAACCAATCTGGGTTGAACTTCTCACTTTTTTTATCAAATGTTTTGGTTGTTTCTTTTTGTTCACAATAATTACTTCTTTTATCTCCTTTTTAGCTGTTTCTGACTTCCACCACCTTCCTATACACATGTTTATTCTGAGCCATTAAGGTCAGCTTCAAAACCTCATCCAACCACTATTCGTACATTTTGATATCCTTAAAATTGGGGAAACCTTCAGTAGGTCAGTTATTGAATATTGAATAATGAATATTCTTTAGTTAAAAAATAGAATATTTTTCTGTTAGAGAGATTTCTCACCCAATTGCTAAATTCATTCTACCTTAGAGCCCTCCAGCTGTATTGCTATATTTTGGGAATTTGAACTTTTCATTTTCAATGTTGGTTACTTTTGTGTTCTTTGGATATGGTGTTTTAAAACAACTCCATAGGCATCATCTTTTTCTGAGTGTCACACAGCACCCTCAGTGCAGTGACACAGGGGTGTCTTCAAGACTCCCCAAGGTTTAAACACCTTCTCTGGGACTGACTACTGTCTCCCAGAGCATGTAAAGTTAAATTGACTTTACTAGTCTCTTTAGATGTACAGACCCAGCACACCCTATCTTCCTATAAAGTGCTGGAGGGGTTGCCTAGCATCCCCTGAGTCAAAACGCTCATGTAACAGTCAAATGTTACCCTTTCCCACTTGAAATGGCTGGTTTGCTTGTCTGTTTTATTGCTTGTATTGCGTGCCAGACCCAAGGGTATCAGGGCATGTTACATAAGACAACTTACAGCTTGGTTACATATCAATTCGAACACGTACATAATTCAATAAATATACATAGCAGAGCAGAGAAATACATACATGTTATTACAAGATAAACCCAGAAAATTCCCAGCAAATGCAGAAAACACTCAGGGTGAGGTGGGTATGTAAAGATATACAGAGTTGGCTCGTCGAAGGTGGACGGGAATAGTCAGACATGAACAGGTAGATATCCAGATCTTATTTATCTGAGTCTTTGATCCACCTTATGAGAGTGTGTCGGAATTTAAGGTAAGGTTTATCTGTTAGCAATGGGAGAGGTAGGGAGTTCCAGAGTTGAGCTGCTTTGACGTGGAAGCTACATCCTCCAACTGTAGAGAGTTTAAATCTAGGTAATGTAATGCAATTGGTGTTATAGGATCTGGTGATTCTAGTAGGACTTATTCTAAGTCTCTCAGAGAGATAGCATTGTGCAGCGTTGTTTAAGAATTTATATGCAAGTGAAGCAACTTTTAACTGGATTTTCTCATAGGGCGAAAGCCAATTCGTTGCTCTTCTGGTTTCAGAGATATCGTCTCTCCTGGAGATTCCTAGTGCTGCTCTGAGAGCATCATTCTGAAGGAGTTGGATTCTCTTGATGATTTCCTCACTGGCCCCAATGTAGAGTGAGTTGCAATAATCCATCTTTGATAGAATGAGTGCTCTAGCCAGGGTAATGCAACTGTTGTTGGACAGGAAGGGTTTACTTGCTCTTATCAGTTTGCAAGTATATGCAGTGACAGAAGCCATCGCATTAACCTGTTTGTTAAAGGAGAGGGTAGAATCAAGATAAAAGCCCTGGGTTTTCACTTCATGAGCGGTGGTGATAAGGTTATTATCGATGTTGAAGGTGGAATAGTTGGGTCACAGTTTTTTAAGGGTAAATGAGGTACTCAGGATGATAATTTCTGTTTTATCATCATCCAGCCATAGTCCATGGGTGGCCATCCATGCCTGAATGATGAGATACACCCAATTCAACAAAGCCAAATCCTTGTCTTAATGACCAGTAAGAGGTGGAAGAATCTGAGTATCAACTTCATAGTTAACGTAGGTGATACCAAGAAGGTCCAGATCATCGAAAAGGGGCTTTGTGAAAATATTGTATAGGGTGCGAGAGACACATGAGCCCTGGGGCACTCTGCATGTAATGGGGATAGGGTCTGCCGCTGTCAAGGGGGAAAAGACACTCATGGTCCTATTGTTGAGAAAGGATTATATCCATGCTATAGCTTCTTCAGAGAAGTGAGCATCCGAGTCCAGATGCCTACATAGGACCTTATGACCGACAAGGTCAAATGCAGCTGATAAGTCCAATAGGAGGAGAGGGCTGATTTCCCTTTATCCCTTTCCTCTTCAATCTTGGCCTTTAGGTCTATTAAGGCTGTTTTGGTACCGTGCTGGGTTCGGAAACCAGACTGGCATGCTTCTAGTGGGTGGTTGACTTCTAGATGATTTTTAGAAGAAAGGACACTGTTGTTATTGGGCGGTAGTTCGTAGGTATGGCAGGGTGTTTTTTAAGTAAAGGGAGCACCCAAGATTCTTTTAGATTGCTTGGTATGAATCCCGTGGCAAATGATGCATTAATAAGTTTCGAGATGAAGGGAGGCAGGTCTCTGGCTGCATCCTTTATCAGTTGGGCTGGTAATTGGTCTCCCTGAAAGTTGGAGGGTTTGAGCGATAGTATAATTTTTTCTGTCTCGATAATAGACACGTTAGAGAACTTGAAGGGGGGGCAAGTAGTGATTTTAGGAGGTGTGGTAAGAATTTTGGTTGAGGTTGTAGGGATCAGTGACGCGTTTTTACTAGTAATTTTGGCTTGCAGAGTTGTGACTTTGTTGGCAAGTGCTTGCCATATTTTAGAGCACCAGGTTTTATCTTTTACACAGTTATCTATCACTGGGATGGGAGATTCTATTTCTTTCAAGATGACAAAGAGTTCCTTTATACCAGAATTTGCTTGGGATATTCTGGTGGTGTAAGTTTCACGTTTTTCTTTTTTTTTTTTATTAAAAAAGTATTTGTTTTTGGTGTAAACACCTTTACAAATAACTTCATTAAAATACATTTTTTTGATGACATATAAGCAAACATATAGGAAATCATAACAAAAACATCTAATCAAATAATTCTTAAAAATCACATTTTCAAATCACAATTGAACAAGTTTCCCATTTTGCCAACAGTATTTCCTTTTTATAGAGGGTAGTTATATCCCTAAGGTTTTGTTTTCTTTAGAGGGTCGTGTTTTCCATGCAACCTAACATTGTCTTTTTTGAATACGTAGTGTTTTCAGGTGGGGTGTGCACCAGGAGTTAAGATGGGCTTTTGGGTTGCTTTGTCTCATTTTGAGTGGTGCGATTGAATCGCGTGCTGTGGACATAGTTTTTTTGTACTCATTCACCAGAGCTTCAGGGCTCAGGCTTTCTGGCAACATGTTGAGATTGGGGAGAATCAGGGGGAATAGGTTGTCCGGGGTGATGCTTTTTTTTATGTCTAGTGGGAATGGGCAGAGCCAGCTGGGTGGGAATAGGAGTGGGTCTATTAGTTGCTAGCACAAATGTTATAAGGTGATGGTCTGTCCAGATCTGGGGGGAGATCGATGAGATGGAAGTGTTACAGTTGTAATCTGCCACCACTGGTGGCAGTGGTTTAGATCAAACTACCATGATTTTTCCTGACCGCGAACAACGGTAGCTAAAAATCGGGTCAGCCATTTTTTTCAATATGATGCCCAAGACCTATCTGTAAAAACAGACTCCTGTCAAATTTTTTCGCCATTTCTTTTTGGAAAGGTCCTTCTTGTGTTTGTCTCTGTGCACCAAACCAGTTTGGTCCCTTTGTTTGTTGGCCTTTGGCGGACTTCAGTGCTGAAGCCCTCCTCTGGCGCCTGAGTGTCTCGGCTGGACAGGATGTGAGGGAGGTGCCTGAAACTCTGTTTGCTTAGTCTCCTAGGAGACCTGAATGCACTCTGGCGTGATTGGCCAGCTTAAAAGCAGGTCCTGGGACTTGGAAAGCAGAGTCGACCACTGGAACGAAAGAACCGAAGACGAGCTGAAGGAAGACGACTGCTGCAAATCCTGGATGACCGGTGAAGCCTTGATGCAGGTCCGAATTGCCTGAAACTGCATCGACAGAGAAGCCCTTCAAGGTTAACTTCATCCCTTGAGTTTGGTGGGAACAACCAACTCGTAAGCCACCTGGACACCGTACCCATCCTGGACGAATTTTCTTCAGAGTGCTGTTGAAAACCAGATAGCCAGGGGGAAGGAAACAAGCTCATGGACTTTAAGGCACTCACACTTAAACCAGAGTTTTGCCAAGCTTGTGGCCTCTTCCCTGGGCAGTGCAGGAACCTCCCGACATCCTCCTTCTTCTCCTCATGACTGAATGTCAGGAACAGCGAGATCTGCTCAAACTGCCAGGAACAACTGCTTCAGCTACAGTGCTTATTCACTTTAAAGGTACTGTGCAAACGTGGTCCGGAAATCTTTTCGGCCACAGGGAAAGTTTGTGAAACTTTCCCGACTTTGAAGGCTTGTCCTTCGCTAAACCAACATCTAACTTTTCATCTGACCAAATTCTTCCAAGATATGGGGCAAAGACTTAATCGTTTACTACCAGAACTTTGCTATCCTATTAAAAAGTCCCTGAACCATTGACTCTGGCCCAGGCCTATGAATTGATTTGCTGGTTGTACTTAACTGAAACCCTTTGCCCTGCCTATGAAAATATTTGTGCTGTAGATTCTTATAACCTTGTCTTTTTACCCCTTTTTAAAGTAACAGAAGTGCCATTTTGCTTCTACTTCAGGGGAGCTGAACTTGTTCAGAAACTGATTGGTTGTGTATTGTAGTATATTAGATTGTGATATTAAGCTACTCTTACTAGTGGAATGTTTTCCAAATGACTGCGTAAATAAATGTATGTTCTTTTACCAAGAAACCTTCAGTAAGCGTTTGTTTGAATCACTGTTTTTGTTGGTCCTTTGTGTAACCTGTTCTACTGCCCACTTTACTCTTGAGATAAGTCTGGCTGCTCAGCCACTGCTGCCACATTACTGTGTAGTACAGGCTTGTACCAAAGGTGAAATTATACTTGCACTTGTAGTCTTAATTGTGTGTAGTGTTCCCAAAGGGTACTGCATATGATTCTGCCTAACATTTTCTTGACCAAAGCACCCGGTTTCCAGCTGAGTTCACTTCACATTACCAAAAAGTCTGTATCATGGCACTTCCTTATACCACCTTGTAGGGAAAATTGTAATAACACATGATCACTCAGGTCAGTACAAGGTTACAATCAGATATATATTCAAACACGTTTTCTAAGGCCAATACATAGTATATCATGAGATATTAGTCAAAGTGCAGGGAAGGCAATCCTTCTTGCCTGGAATCTTGATCAACTGTGCTATAAACAATCAGGCTGCCACCCAAGATAAGGACTGGAGCGTAGCGGGCCGACCCTTTACCTACAGGATCGACCCGCCAACGAGGGGCATGCTACCATTAGCACCCATGTAGTTCTCCACACATGTGCATATTTTTTATAGAAAAGAAAAAAATGTACCTTTATCCCGTGGCCAGACTCCGCACATAGGTCACCAAGGAAATCTGTTTAGAATGTTGATGACATCATCAACATTGAAGGGGGACTGCCTGGCTGACAGCACTTTGCGGGCGGTGGGATAAAGGTACGTGTACGTTTTGTTTGTGTTGAAAAGAAATTGAAGACACCATTAGCACCCGCCTAGTGAGCTAAATGGGTGCTAAGGTGAAGGGGCAGCGGGGAAGGGAAGCGCCAGACACCAATGAAACTGCTCGGAAAGTTGGCTTTCCTTACTGAATAAAGCCTGTGTTCCAAGCATTCTCATTGGTGGACGGCGCCCCCCCCCCCAGGGTGCTAATGTAGAAATCTGAAACTTTCCATGCACTTGCGGCTGCCGCAAAATATTACACAGTAATATTTTCAGATTTTGTCATACAAGCGTTCAAAGGTCATTTTCCCAAACGCCATAGAGACTTCGTTATAGACTTAACTATGCTTTGTGCTGGTGCAAAGGCATAATGCTTTTGTGTACTTTATATATATTTTTCTTAACAGAAATATTTGCTGCAAATGTTGCACTATGTATCTAAAGCCACTCATAGGAGTCAAAAATATTCAACTGTTTGCCTCCAATTATTTTCTCGTTTGAAATGTAACTCACAGCATGCAACATATTCCTGCTGCTCTTTATAAACGTTCTACACCATTACATCATTCCAACTGTATCCATTCACGTGTCCATGAATGTAGGTTTTTTTAAATAATTTCTTGCAACTTCAAATTTTACAAGTAAAGGCCTCAAAGTTCTCTGATACAAAAATTAGGTCATTTATGCCAGGTACATTTAAATGAAGACAAAAGGCACGTGAAGATAAACACATATCTTTTGTTTAAAAAAAACAAATGTAACATGACGTGTTTCTCAGCAAGGCGTATGAAAAGATCCATGAAGCAGTGATAATCATATGATAAAACTGGAAATTCAAATTAACCATATAACTATAGAAAGTTTAAATATATTCTCAGTCTTTTCCACCTGAATGAGCACATTCATATTTTGACTGATATCTGGACTTTGTGCAGTACAGAAACCATGATCACTGAACGTTACACAGCTTATGTATATAAATAATCATTGACTTATTCAGGGATTTTAGAATCTCAAGAAGAGAGCATGCAATCTTTTGCAATTTTTTGGGAAAGTCATCGCAACTTGATTAGTAGTACACTGCATGCCCTTTTCAGTCAGTGTAAATTCAGGTTGATTGACAATGAGCTGAAAAAATAACTGGTACAATGTCACACAGGAATACCAAAGTATGCAAATGGCTCTGTGAGGCTTGCAATCAGATCATCAAACCACCCAGCTCCAATTTTGCAGTATGTAAAGATATGAGCACTGCAAACGCTGCTCAGTCGTAAAAAGCAGCTCCTTTGGGAAGACTTTCATTTGTTTACGAAATCAGAAGAGCATTCATAAAAATGCAATGCATCTCTCTGTAATGAGCTATGTTGTTGTTGTGAGGCAATACACAACCTGAACATGTTAATTATGTGTACATCAATATATGAATATTGTCGACCAATCTTCTAAGCACACAAAGCAGCATTTTACCATGACACTAAGTTGGCATACACAAATGACATGCCCTATGCTACCAGGACCAGGTGCTCGTGCGAGTTACTTTGTCATTAATTAAACTATGTTTGTTTTAATTCCAACCGTTTTGGATGTCAATTTTGAATACTGTGATTTGCGTTTTCTATTTTTCCTACATAGTAACACAATAATGCACAAAATAGCCAGGGGCATACTGTTGCTTGCTCTCTGTTAAACTGATGCTTTTGAGAACTGCCAAAGTCTTCGCATCACTAACCTGCTTTCCTGTCTTCTCCCTCTTCAGCATCTCTTTATGAAAAGACAAGATCCCAACTTGCTAAAGGATGGAGCACAAATTCAGGGTGCACAAGTCACGCTTCCGGTCCCTTGACCACTCAGGTGGCATATTGCTATAGTCACCCCCGTAGTATGCAAGATCAACGTGGCAGGATGTGTCCTGCACAATAGTGACACACATCGTGGCATAGCAGTAGAGCTGCAGTAGGGACAACGCTCTCATCCACAGGCACCACCATTTCCCTTAGTAGGGCAAAGTGCACATGGACAGGGCACACACATTCAGGTTGTACAAACATACTTCATCTGAACTACAACCACTGTGGAGCACCCACAGGGAAGCCACATCCCTGATGCTCTTCAATGATGCAATCAGGCCATTCCAGTTTGCATATGCACCCTGAGAATGTGTGTCTTTGAGGGGCAAACAGTGTGTGCCCATAACACAAAAACTACAATGCCACCCCATCGACAACAATCACATCAAGCACAGAAACCATCTATACAGTCATAGCAAATAGAAATAAAAGTACCCTTGTTTTAGGAAAGTCTGAAACAGAGCAAAGCAATCCCCAGGCACAATGTCACCATACCATGTGCTCCCCTGAGTGGCATGCACCAACTGCAAGAGAGGGCTCACCTGACTGCCATCTTCATGATGTCTCCCTCTGCTTTGTTGCTATAGGACCTGCTCATCTTCACACACCACTACCATGAAAGATTTATCTTTGTCCTCAAGACAAGGGACTGCATCTCTCCAGCTCTCCAGCCCTCAAATCTCTCCACTGGCTCATGGTTTGCTGTGAGGATCAAGTTCAAGACCCTCTGCATCATCCGCATGGCTTTCTAAGGCCTGGGACCCTGCTACATCCAACTCTCTCTCCCCAAATATGTCCCCACTAGTGCCCGTCAGTCATCTAGCTCTAACTTTAACTCTCTGCAGATCAGGTGTTTTTCCGAGCAGAGAGCTGGGGGTGGATCTCTCTCCAACGTAGGCACTGCCCTCTGGAATGTCCTCCTGCCCCTCTCAGACTTGAGCCAGATCTCCTTAAGTCCGGGAAGCTTCTCATGACCTTACTTTGTCTCTTCTTCCTTCCTTCTCCCCTGCTAATGTCCCTGTCTGCCCTTAACTGGCTACCTGGTTCCCTCAAAGTTGTACAGGGCACCCGGCCCCCCTAGTCCAGTCGACCCCTGCACTTGGTCTCCTCTGACCCCCGCCTGCACTTGTCATTCAGGGCCGCTCCCCACGCACTAGCCTGGCTGGGTCTGCACTCTTGTAGCCCCTCGAGCCCCTTACATTATACTTAGCTGATGGACCAAAACCCTCCTGTGTGTCTCTCTGCTTTCCCCAGGTGCTGTTCATCTGCCCCTCCGCCCCTTTGGCACTCAACTTCACGGGCCCTTCTGTGCGACCTGCACCCCGCCCTCCCTCCACCCTCCCTCCACACTTCTCGGTACTGCAGTTGCACCATCTGAATGTCACAAGGCCTAGTAGGATCGCTCCTGTTTGTCCTCCCTGTTCCCCCATCGTGTCTTGTGTATAGGCACTTTATAAATAACCTATAAAGAAATAAAAGAAATAAAAAATGACATGCTCATACAATGGGGGAAATCAACATCTGGCCATCCACCCACCCACCTCCACATGAATGTCTCTGATACCATTAACATGTCTATCCAATCGTGAAGATGCTTTCCAGGAATACCAGTAAGCAAACTATCCAACCACAGGATACACACACATGAATGAAAAGGTACGGTAACACACCCCTCTCCTTCATCTTTCCACAGCCATATTATTGGGAAAACATCAGCAACATGACACATGATACAGGAGAAGGACATACTCGTATCCAACACCTGCACCTCACCAGCAATGCACCACACACTACACACATCACTGACATGCATACATTTCAACAGGATCATCCACCTATGTAGAAAGAGGCAGTCGGGTGTTTTGCATGCCCATGCAACATGGAAAGGGGTGGACCAGGAACCAAAAGAGGCAATGGAAATATATGAAAAGTGACCCCATATCACACTTCAACTAGAAGGCAAACCTGATTCTCATATGGAAATGTGGAAACACCACACAAATGATGGCCAGGGTGCAGACACCTCACATGAGATTACCAGACCCAATAGATCAGTCCACCCTGATCATGGAGTCGTGACTGGACATGACAGATGGCAGGAGATGGCATGCAAGTCTGACATGACAGAATGAATATGGAATGCCATCCACACATCCCAAGAAGACTGTCTTCAAGCAGCAAGTCAAGTATGTGCAACCAGAAACCCTAAGCACATGCATAGCTGAGCAATGAGACCAACACAGACATGTATGCCAATTCACATCTTCAGCGACAGTGATCATCACCCAAACATCACGAAATCACATCATTGGTGCAAACCCTATGTGTGCCACAGCATGCCACTATTGGGGTGCATAGTTCACCAGCCATTAATAAGATTGATAGTGCACAACCGTAACTGCTGGTACAGCTGTGGTGCTATGAATCCCTCACCACCTCAACCCAATGGCTGGCCTCCACATGGGTGCTAGGAGGGTCAGTGTCCAGCAGAGGGAATGTGGAGGTGGGTGAACATAGGGTGCTGGGGGTCCTCTCATGGAGTATGGGCCCTAGATGAGGCACTATACCTGAAACAACATAAAACATATGTTTGCACTAGCTAAAGGAGACAGGCATACAGGCTGCACATATACACATCAATGTGGAATGCAATGTGCACATGTTTGTGGGAGGACATATTAGTCCACAAAACCACATCAGCTGACTCCACTGAGAATGGCCGCATGCCCAATCTTCCAGCTTGAAATGCTCTTGAGAGGGGAATGACCATGGCATGACAGAAACAGTCACTAATTTATGGAACTTTGAGGTCTTTACTTGTAAGACTAGAGTTTGCTGGAGATTATTAGGAAATCCCTACATTTACTGACATGTGGATACAGTTGGAAAGATGTTACAACATTTATAAAGAGCAGCAGGAACATTAAGCATGCTGTATATCATATATGAAACAAGAAAATAATTAAGACATTCAGTTGAATATTTTTGACTTCTATGTGTGGCTTTATAGATATAATGCAGAATTTACTATACATATTTCTGGTACAAAAAATATGTAAAGTACTCAAATGCAGTATGCCTTCTCACTAGCACAATGCATAGTTAAGGTTATAACAAAGTCTATATGGTGAGAATGACTTTTGAACGTTTGGATGAACAAATCTGAAAACATTCCTGTGTAATATTTAGAGGCAGCTGTGCATGGATAGTTTCAGATTTCTGCATTAAAGCCTTCAAAGTTTAATTTTGTTTTACTTTGATTGTGTATTGAATTGCTATTAACATGGGCTTTCCCACAGTAAAAGAAAATGTGTTGTTGGCCCAAATGTCTCAAAAATGGGTTCTTCAACTTTCCAAATTTTTTGCAGGTGCCCAGATTTTAGCTTGAACCAGTGCACTGAAAATGATCACACTGTCCACCCTGGATGGGGACACAAATCAAATACTGTCCACCGTGGACAGGGACAAAAATGAAATATAGTCCTTCTTGAATGGGGGTAAAAAAACAATCAAAGTCCACCCTGGATGGGGAAAACATGATATATTATCTTCCTTCAACGGGAGCAGCAATCCAAATAGAAAACAAAATGAGTCCACCCTGGCGAGGGGTGTCAACAATTGACACCCTCCACAGGGTGATGGACACCAGGGCACATGAAGAAGATGTGGCATGGGGGTCTCAATCACTACAAGGTCTTGGTGAAGTATGTCGCAAGTGGCCACAGAGTCATTATGCATGCTTACCCTTGACATCTGCATGTTGAGAGATTGTCTTAAGGAAGACATCTCTTGGAGGTGGATATCCCTTATGGCAAACATTTCATCATGCAGAGACTGCCTCATGGTATCCGTGTCTTGATGGCAGGATTGGCTTAATTACAACATCTCTACTTGCAGGTTTTTACTCTGGGTGTTCTCGTCTTGACGTTGGGATTCCCTTAAAGCCAACATCCATGCCTGCAGGCTTTTTATGTGGCACGTTGTGTATTGACGTTGGTATTCCAATAAAGCCAACGCCTCTGCCTGTAGGCATTTACTGGGGGAATCCCCGTCTTGACATAGGGATTTCCATGAAGCCAAAATCTCAACATGCAGTGTTTCCCTCAATGTGTCCATCACCTGCCGCTGGAGGTCCCTGAAGGACAAAAACCCATCATTCAGTAATTGCTTGAGAGCTGAAAGATCCATGCAAATTGTCTGCTTCAGTTGTTGCATGTCCTCTCTCCTCTCCTGGCACAATAGGTGCTGTTAGTTAGTGTGTGCACCTGTTGAGGAGATGGCATGTCCAGCTAGGCAATATGTGTCCCTGGCCATCAAATGGCCCTACATGCCTACATTTTGATGCACCTTGAAGGGAGATTTCATCAAGAAAATCAGGAGACACACATTTTCATTTATTAAATCGGGAGGGTTGGCATGTATGCATGCAGAAACTCGCCATGTTGTGCACTTGCATGCTGCAACTCCTCCTTCCCCTCTGATTGTCTGGCAGACACATGTCCACCTGGTATGCAGGGCCTACCAAGCCAGGATGCCGAAGCCCAGGCCAATCTCAGTCAGTGCGCAGTCATTGGCTGGCGGTCTGCAACACTCCTATTGACAACAGCCTCCACTGCTTGTACCATTATGGGCAGAGGCAATCTTGCAGACACTGAATCTACCATTGACACAGGGCTTCCCAGGGTCTTCTGGCTGACCTCCTCAGACTCATCAGCCTCAAGGAGCTCCATGGCATCTAGCCTGCTCATTGGATGACACTCTGTCATGTCCATCAGTGTGCCCTCCAAAACAGATTCAGCAGCATCTCCGGAAGAGTTGGCAGGCCTACTGATGATGCACTGCATCATTTGGGGATTCTCACCAGGCACAGCACACTGAACTGCACAGGTGGATGAGTGGGCCTTACACTCCTCCTCCTCTTACTCTTGTTCCTCCTCCTCCACTTCCTCCTCCAGCACCTCATCCGCTGCATCATCACCTGCACAAAGACAGACAACAATATACAGAGGCATGAATGCCTGGCAGAACATGCATTTGTGAATTAAAATGCATACAGGCAGAATGGGGACAGCCATGCACATATCACACATTGGAACTGAGAACACTGTGTCCTGAGAGGCACAGGTGACTGACATTCAAGGACCTATAAAATCATGTCAGTGCTTATTAGACCTTGCAACATGTCATGGTTTGGAGGAGTAGGAGAATATACATACATGCAGACATGTATGAGAGTGGAAATTCCACCAGTGGTTGGATGGAGGTCTGCACATCATTTCTGTGCCCCTACCCAAATTCAACCTTGTCTACTTGCAATATGTGGAAGTCTCACCTCTACTTCTGCTGACCAAACTTACATGCAGGCATATATGTTGTCATAATTATCTCCTTCGCCACATTGCCCTTTGCCAGATATGTGGTTAGACAAACCGACATCCATCTTAACCATGTGTGAGGTGAGTGTGACATTGAAATGACCAGTGTGCACTTGCACATCCACTGAACTATTGACACTCCAAAAGTGGAATGAACACCAATCAAACAACTCTTGTCCAGCCACTACAACTATTGTCTGGAGCATACCCTCATGCGTCTTTGCACTGACATTGTGGCTCATCCATATCCACTAGTGGCCAGGGCCAGTGAATGGATGACTCTGACATCATCAAGACCTTGGTGTAATTCCATGTGAGTCATGATTTGTGTCCACAATGCACGATCTGCATGCATGACACTTTGCGAGTGTCCAACGAGATGTGTCTTGCATGCCTTTACCACGTAAGGGTAGATTGGCATATCATTGAAATTCTGGATAAAGTGATGTGTATTGTGAGATCATTGTGAACCGCACACAGACACCAAGCATCAACATCCTGGAATGAACAACATGGAAGTGACCATGGTAGCACTTCTGCAGTACCCATCTATGAGTGAGGAGGACCCCAGCCAACTGTACTACAACATATGACATGCACACATGGCACTCACCTGATATGGCTGCATAGGTGTCCATGTCTCCCCTGGCAACCACCTGCTCACTGTTTATGAGTCAACTGGCGACCTCTTCAAATGAAGTTAGCTCATCCATATGTGGTGATCCTCCTCCAGTAGCCTAGGCAGAGGCCAAGTTGCTGCCGAGCTTCTCCTTGGTCTGTTACATGAGGTCCCCCATCCACTTGTGGATATCTTCCACAGTGCACCTCTCCACACTGCATGCAACCTCCACCACTGGGTCACAGGAAAGGTACTGCCAGCCCACGTATACAGGTCAACCCGGTGTTCATTGACTTATTAAGTGAGCAGTGTTAGCTCCTCATCTGAAAAGTGCTTCTTCCTTGGTTTCCCCTTATCTTTTACCTGTGCCTCTTCTTGGGGTGCTGACTCTTCCTGCTCTGCAGGCTGGCCCCTTGTGCCCTTAGTGGACCCAGGTGGTGCAGGGGTACCTATAGGCTCACCACCCGGTGTAGCAGGGGGACCCTCCCTTCTGCCCTCTTCCCCATCCTTGTCCTCTTCCAATGCGAAAAGCCATCCCAATCATGGTGCAATTAGGACAAGCTACCCATAAATCTTGGTGCAAAATCCTTGTGGCACTGCCCAAATAATTACCAGCTCAGCAAAATGCTATTTGCTACCCCTAAAATGCTCTGTCTTCACGCATGCAAGGAAATTCACATTGCACCCCCTCAAAGTTTCTGTGTCCATGCACACCGGGGAATGTGCATTGCACCCCCTAAATGTCTCCGCCCCTGCGCACACCAGGAAATGTGCATTGCACCCCCTAAATATCTACGGCACAGCACACACGAGGCAGTGCATGTCATATACTGTATTAGGCATGTAGTTACACTGCGTGCAGTGCATACATTATGCACTGAGGCACCTTCCTCTGACCTTCACACTGCTGCATCATGCATTTATGCCCTAGATTGCCTCCAAACATCCTGCTGCCTTGGTGTGCCTGCCTTTCCCTCATAGCCTGTTCTCCTGTGGCTCACCTGTCAGGATATCTGACCACATCATCTGCCATTTTGGGACTTACACCCCTCTGTTCCACCACCACAGCTCCACAGCAGTCATTGTCAGGACCCAAACTACACCCCAATAGCATCAAAGAAAGTGATGTCTGGTACATTGACCAGCGACCACAAGGTGGGGATGAAGATTTTCAACTTCACAGCAGCATAAATTGGTATCCTGGTCGATCAGGTCCTGGACCATTATGATGCCCTCTTCAAACCGCAGCAGCAGCTTGGGACATGTGTGTGTTTGAAAATCTGGGCAGACATCACGATGGCCATTAATGCAGAAGGGATGGCAGGAAGTGCTGGGACGACCTCTGGATCTGGAAACAGGTGAAGGCAAAGGTGCCCCTCCAGACAGGTGCCACAGTAGAGGTGCACCGTGAAGACTGGCATCAGATGTCACATCTTTACCTTTGAGTCCTGCAGAGGGTTAAACCGGAAATCCATGCCCAGGGTCTTAATGTGCATGCACAGATCCAAGTTGCTGTAGAGTACCCACAGTGTCCATAATTTGAGAAAGTCTGTTATTTACACAGCATATGTGTTGCACAATTCTTAACTGGCATTCTTAACCCTCATGCCCACTATTCTTAACTGGCATTTGTAACCCTCATGTTGATGGCACACGTCTGTGAAGTGGGCAAGTGCAGGGATGGTGGTAATATCAATTTAGTGCATTTGACTATTTGGGACACATTGTGATCCATCAGGCCACTGAATGAGAGGCCAGACATAGAATGTCATAGTGGCATTTGTTGGGGTTGGGAGCAACAGCATTGCTGCTTGGCACTCAGCAATAAGTGAATGTACGTGTTGCATGCTTTTATGTCGGACTGTCAGGGGTGCATGTTGCTAGATGTGGCTGGATGGAGATGTGCCTGTGGTGCTATGGAAACATGTGGCCAGGCACCCTTTCCATGGTCATGTCAGCAGGATTCACTTGGGTCACTTCATCGTTGCTAGTGTGATATTGGATAATGGATGATGTGTGGACATGTGTATATGGCCACACATCAATGTGCTGGCTTCACATGTGCATGTCTCGTCATTGTAACACCAAAGGAAACTTGGCACTAGAGATACCAACAGAACGAAACAATAAGAAAAGCAACAGCAGCTCAAACAAACCGGTTTTTAACAAGCGTCTAAACTGAAGATTGTTATCAGTGGCCCTAAGAGTGAGTGGTATAGAATTAACCTAGCTGCAGAAACAGAGAAGGAGCAGCCACCAAACCTGGCAAGATGGAAATGAGGAGCCAAGATCAGTCGGGCATCTTGAGAGCATAGTGGGCGAAAGTGACATTATGGTGAAAACTTGTCCTGCAAGTTCTCTGCGCCCTGACCATAGAATACCCGGTGTACTATACAGAGTGACTTAAAAGAAAAACGCTTAGAGACTTTCAGCCAATGCAGAGAGTGAAGTGCATGGGAGATATGAGGCCCATAAAAGGTATCAGTGGCCACATGAGCTGCCATATTTTGAAGGGGCTGAAGAAGATTAGTGAGATAGAGTGTTGAGCCAGAAAAAGAGAGTTACAATAGTCGATGTGACTCAGAACAAGAGCAGCAATGAACAGAGTATGAAGGAGGAAGGAACGGAAAATCTTTCCACAAGATTTTTTTCTGAAAGTGGCTAGTCTGACATACAGCACTCACCTGTGCCTCAGTGGATAGAGATGCAGAGATCTTGATCCCAAAACTCTTTACCAAAGATATAGTGGTGGGAAGAGAGCCAGGCTCCTGAGGCCAGACTGAAGAAGTCCAAAAAGAAGGAAGAGAAGAACGGGATGTGAAACCCCCCATCAGGACTTCCATATTCTGCCCATCCAATTTGAACCAATTACTGCACATCCATCCCACAACCGCCATTAAGCTACCACTAAGCAGAGACACTGTTCACCACAGGATGAAACATCAAGACAGCGATTATCTAATTGTCATCTGTATAGCAGTGAAAACCATGGGAATGGATGAGCCTGGCAAGAGGTTGGATGTAGACATTGAATAGCATGGGGGACAAGACAGAATCCTGGGGGACAACACAGAAAAGAATGTGAAAGAAGAAAAGAAAGAAGAGAGAGCCAGAGTTTGGCCCTTCTCTTAATCATGAAGGAAGAGAACCAGGACTGGACTGGGCCAAAGAGTCTGACCAGGGCTTGCCAGCCGAGCAGGAGGGAGTAGTCAACTGTATCAAAAGCTGCTGATAGATTGAGAAGAATCAGAATGCCAACTCCCCCCTGATCGACTAGCCGAGTAAGAATGTCCATATCTGAGACAAGCACACTCTCTGTGCCACAGCCCGATGGAATCCTAACTGAAACAGTTCAAAAAACCAAGACTACTCAAGAAAAGAAGTAATGAGGGAGAGATCAGTGCTTCCAAAGGTTCCATAAAAAAGAAAGAAGAGAATAGGGTGTAAATGTGCAGGATCAGTGGGGAACAAGATAGATTAACCCACTGGGACACCTGTGTGGCAATAGCTGGCATAATCTCTTGGACAGCAGCTAGTGCAATATGATCTAGCAGGGAAGAAGATTCAAAAAGTCCAGTGGCTGGAAGAATATCATCAGATGCGAAAGCCAGAAAAGAAGACCAAGTATAAGAAGGGTCAGTGGCCAAAGCAGTGACTGCTAAAGAATTAGCAGCCGCACCAACAGAGTCAAACATAAACTGAGACGGAATAACTTCAGCCAAATGATTAGATTTAGTGGAAAGAGGCTAAACCAGACAAAACAGCTCCTTGAGATGGATCAAAGCCATGGCCACATTATCAGAGTAGAATGACGATTTAGCTTCCCGGGTGGGCAAGTGATATTGTTTGGTAATTGTTAGGGAGAATTCTTAGAAATGTGCTAATTTCCCTTACCTTTTGTAGACCCCCAGCAACTTTGCTTGATTTCCAGGACTTTAATGTTTACCTGGAAAGAGTGTGAGCCTTTTTTCTCACTCTTTCATGTATTTTGATGTGTGTTTTACTTTTGTGTTCTTTGGATATGGAGTTTTTAGACAAACTCCATAAGCATCATCTTTTTCTTGTGTGTCACACAGCACCTTCAGTGCTGTGGCACAGGGATGTCTTTCATACTTCCCAAGGTTTAAATACCTTCTCTGGGACTTACTACTGTCTCCCATTGCATGTAAAGTTAAATTGACTTTAATAGTCTTTTTAAATTCATAGTCCCAACACAAACTCACTTCCTATGGAGTGCTGGAGGGGTTTCCTAGCATGCTCTATGTCGAAATACTCATGTAACAGCCAAATGTTACACTTTTCTCTTGAAATGGCTGATGGCAGTGGTTTTAGAACAAACTACCATGATTTTCCCCACCGTGAACACCGGTAGCAAAAAATCGGTTCAGCCACGTTTTTCAATATGGCGCCCAAGACCCCTCTGTGAAAACAGACTCCGGTCATGTTTTTTTGCCGTTCCTTGTAGGAAAAGTCAATCAAGTGTTTGTCTCTCCACGCCAAACTTGGTTTGGTCCCTTTGTTCGATGGCCTTTGGCGGGTTTCAGTGCTGAAGCCCAACTCTGGCGCCTGAGTGCCTGGGGTGGACAGGATGTGAGAGAGGTGTCCGAAACTCCCTGTGCTTAGTATCCTAGGAGACCAGAATGCACTCTGGTGTGATCGGCTGGCTGACTGTCCGGCAAGGACAGCAACTCTGCTTGGTGTGTGACAGCGGGGCTGGAATGAATGGGAGAAAACTGTTTAAAAGCAGGTCTCTGGGACTTGGAAGGCAGAGTCGATAACTGGAATTAAAAAACCGAAGACGAGCTGAAGGAAGATGACTACTGCAAATCCTGGACCGTTGGTTTGCCCAGTGAAGCCCTGCTGCAAGTCGGAATTGCCTGAAACTCCCTCGACAGAGAAGTCCCTTCAAGGATGACTTTTTTCCTTGAGCTGGTGGGAACAACCAACTCACAAGCCACCTGGATACCGTCTCCATACTGGTCGAATTTTCTTCAGAGTGCTGTTGAAAACCGGATAGCCAATGAGAAGGATACCAGTTTGTGGACTTTAAGGCACTCACGCCTTCAAACCGACATTTAGCCAAGCTTGTGGCTTCTTCCCTGGGCAGTGGACGAACCTCCCGAAGTCCTCCTTCTTGTCCCCATGACTGAAGCTCAGGGACAGCGAAATCTGCAGGAACTGTCAGGAACAACTGTCTCAGCTACAGCTTTTCTTCATCCATAAGGTACTGTGCAAATGCGGTTTGGAAATCATTTCTGCCGCAGTGAAAGCTTGTGAAACTTCCCCAACTTTGGAGTCTTGTTCGCTCCTAATCCAACATATAACTCTTTCTGGCAAACTACTTCTAAGAACATTGGCAAAGACTTAACAGTTTACTACCAGAACTGTGCTTTCCTATCCAAGACACTGAACCATTGACTTTGGGCAAGGCCTATTGAATTGCCTCTTGTAGTGAACTGAAACTATTTGCCCTGCCTATGAAAGTAATTGTGTTTTGATTCGTATAACCTTTGTCTTTCTACCCATTTTGAAAGTTACTGAAGTGCCATTTTGCTCTCACTTCAAGGGAGCCTAACTTGTCCAGAAACCTACGTACTGTAGTGTATTATAGTGTGATATTGAGCTGCTTCTTGCTAGTGAAATATTTTCTAAAGAACTGTGTAAATAAATGTATATTATTTTACCAAGAACCCTTGAGTAAGTGTTTGTTTGAACTACTGTGATTGCAAGTCCTTTTTGTGACATCTTGTACTGCTCACATCCCTCTTGAGATAAGTCTGGCTGCTCAGCCACTGCTACCACATAACTGTGTAGTACAGGCTTGTACCAAAGGTGAGATTGTGCTTACACCTGTAGTGTTAATTGTATGTAGTGTTCCCAAATGGTACTGCACGTAATTCTGCCTAACAGTAATCAATGGAAACAGAGCAATAGACTGTGCACCATCTGCGCTCAACCTGCCTTTGCTTAAGATGTAGCAATTTTAGAGCTTCATTGAACCATGGAGCTGTTAGGGCGGCAATAAGATTTCTTAGTCTTTAGTGGAGCAAAGAAGTTAGTCAACTAAATCAGCCTTATCACATTTGTCGTAAATAAAAGGAGCCACATCATTCCTAGACACTGTGTGCTAGCAGCACTTAAGAACACCCTTAGCTACAGGGATTAACCATAGAGCTTTAGTCTGCAAAGTAAATGGAACAGCCAGGTTGTCTGACCACGTCAGCTGCCAGGGAGTGTTATCTAGTGTGTGAGTGGGTTCAGCTACATGCTGATTCAAGTCCAGATCATTCATAGCAGTAAAAAACACAGACAAATGGACAAGGAGGAAGGGGAATAAATTTTCAATCAAAATCACCAATAATTATTAAATAAGATTGCAGGGTATGGGCATGCGTGTGTGTGTGTGTGTGAGTGTGGCATTTGAGGTTTGACTCCTGCTGACTGCTACTATTGTGTAGACTGCACATGTATAGGCACTATTGATTTATGGAATGTTCTTTCTTCTCTTTTCCATAGTTGTGGCTGGCGAACAGGTTGGTGGTGACTTTGCCACACTGCCTCCCCAAACCATGGAAACCTCTCTGAAGTATCAGGGTTGATGCAGGAAGAGAACGAGGAGGAGGCCATGCAGCCCTGTCCACAGTGTAAGGCAGGGGAACCAAGGAGAGTGTGCAGTCTGCACACCTGGCCCTGAGACAGGAGGATGTGCAATCCAGCATGGAGGGGTCAGCACAACTTCCCGTCATCTACTGTGAATAACCACTATCACTGATGTCTTTCCCAGGCCAAGGCCACCAGAAGGAGGTGGTGCCCCTGGTTATGGATGCCTAGAGGTAACATGCTTCTATGCATAATGCTGTGCAAGCATCTAATGAGCTTTTTTTGGAGCAAGACTTGCAGATGGGCTGACTCTTGGCACAATTGACAACAGCACTAATTTCCAATGGCCCACTTCTCCTTCTCCTATTCTGTGTACCAGTCATCCTTAACTGAGGACTCCAGGCCAGCTACCAGAATGGTCTCTTCTGCACATGTTCCAGCATTGCCCAGTCTGGATGTGCCAGTGTCGCTGGTGGAGGTGAAAGTCTGCAAAAACAAGGGGGTTCTGGGATTTTCTCTACTACCAGCCTATATCCCGGGTTAGAGTCTGCGTTCGATTTGGTCGATCACACTATTTCATGCAACCACCTTAACACAGCAGCTCACTTCTCTGACAACACAGTCACCTGGATTAGAACCTTCTTAAAGGGCAGAACTATGAGGGTCTTCTCGCATAGAGCAGCTGCCGACCCTATACCAATCACCTGTGGTGTGCCTCAGGGATATTGCGTCTCACCCACATTGTACAACATATTTACTAAGTTCCTTTTCGATGATCTGGATCATCTCGGTATCATCTGCACTAACTATGCGGATGATACCCAGATCCTCCTCCGACTTTCAGGGGATTATGAAAACGATTTGGCCTTGGTGAACTAGTGCACATCATCATCCAGGCATGGATGGCCATGCATGGTCTATGCCTGAATGATGATAAAACTGAACTCATCATCCTGGGCACCCCCTCTAGCCTAAAAAATCTAGGATCTGACTATTCTTCATTTATAATTGATGGCAATAGTATCAATGCTAAACCCAACTCCCAAAGTATAATACTTGGAGACTTCAACCTTGGCTTTAACGACTTAACAGACACTAACGCCATTGATTTAGCAAGTACGCTGTCAGATCTAGGTTATTCCCACTGCATTGACGAACCAACTCACATTAAAGGAAGAACCTTAGATTGGCTTGCTGACCTTAACTGCAATATTAATCTGTCTAGCATTACACCATATATCTGGTCGGACCATCATAAAATAACATTCACTATTAGTGCCACTCCAAACTGTCCTACTCTCAACTCTGCACCAGCGACCCTCACACGCAACAACAAAAACATCACCACAGATACACTGCACCCTCTTATTCTTCCTATTCTCAATAAGACACCTCATTCTGCGGACCCTACAGTCTTAGTTGATACCTACAACCAGGCTATCCTGCATGCATTAAATACCATTGCCCATTTAAAAATGCGTAAAGCCAAACCACGCTCCCACCTCAACTCCTGTTACACACCACAGCTGATAGAACTACGTAAAATTAAAAGAAATGCAGAAACACGTTGGAAACACTGCCAAACATCTAGCAACAAAACCACCCTGACCATAGCTTCTTCTGACTACAAAGAAGCCATCATTCAAGCAAAATAAATTGCTACAACGAACATATTGTTCTCGCTGAATGTAATACAAAAGAGCTGTTCAAGATACTTAAAGAAATTGAATCTCCTATTGCCCCCATTGATAATTGTATCACCGATTCCACGTGGTGCACTAACATTCAAAAGGCACTACTAGATAAAATATAGATGCTCCAAACTAAAATCAACCAAAAAAAACTTCTCTTGCCAATTAACCTTGATCACAAGACACCCACCGCCAATAAGACTAGCCCGGAACCATCTATCCAACCATTCTGTTTCTCCCCATTAGACACTTGGGAAGTGGTAAACATCATCAGGAAACTAAAACCATCGAATTGCCAAAGTGACGCTTGCCCCGCACCAATTATTAAAGCGGCAGCGCATGACCTTGCACCCTTCATCACCAGCCTTATCAATGCCTCCTTCAAATCAGGCACCATACTGGACAATCTAAAAGATGCCTGGGTCATCCCACTCCTCAAAAAGCCCTCACTTGATCCTAGTAACCCCTCTAATTACAGACCAATCACGACAGTGCCTTTTCTATTAAAAATTCTGGACCAAGACGCCTATCTACAAATGCAAGCATGTCTTGAAACTAACAACCTCTTGGGCCTTAGGCAATCTGGCTTCTGCCCTAGACATGGTACAGAAACTGCATTGATTGACCTTGTAACACAAATGCATGATAAAAAAGATAAGGGCAAATTAGCACTCCTTTTGCTTCTAGACCTATCAGCGGCTTTCGACCTTGTCAATCACCAAATACTATGCCAACATCTAAAATCAGCTGCACACTTCTCTGACTCTGCTACCTCATGGATTAAGTCTTTCCTTGCTAACAGAACCATGAGAGTTTTTTCATCCTCAGCCTCAGCTGAACCATCTCCTGTAACCTGTGGGGTCCCTGAAGGATCTTGTGTATCCCCGACACTCTATAATGTCTTTACTAAGCCATTATTTGATATTCTGGATTACATGGGTGTCTCGTATACAAACTATGCTGACGACACCCAGATATGAATCCCAATCTCAGGTAATCACTCGAGGATTCCAAAGTCCTTAACGGAATTTACTCAGTAATCCAAGCCTGGATGGCACATCATGGACTCTGTTTAAACGATGATAAAACTGAGATACTAATACTTGGCGCCAGCACCAGATTGAACAAATTAGACCCGTCATTTAAATCCTTTATTATTGACGGCAACAACATTATAGCCTCAAACAATACCAAAACTCTGGGTATTTACCTTGATGACACTCTATCCCTCAACAGACAAACCAACTCTGTGGTTGCAGCATCCGCTTACACTTGCAAGCTTATCACTGCTTGTAGGCCTTTCCTGACACCACCCAATTGCATTACCCTCGCCAGAACGTTAGTCATGTCTAAAATCGACTACTGTAATTCACTTTTTCTTGGGACCAGTCTGAGAAACTTGAATAAATTACAAGTAACGCAGAATAACGCTATTAGGGCCGAACTTAACATCCCGAGGAAGTCACACATCTCCGATACAAGACGTAACCTTAACTGGCTTTCTGTCAAACACAGAATCGCCCTTAAAATGCTTGCCCTAACACACAAAGCTGGAGCCCACCTTGCACCAGCTTACCTTTCCAACAGACTCCTGCCACATACCTCCTCTAGGCCACTAAGATCGGCCCGAGCCAACACTATCTGCATTCCTAGATTCAGGCGTCAGAACTCAGGGGGCTCCAGCTTTCCTGTCCAGGTGGCTAAGCTCTGGAACACGCTCCCGACCTCTATTAGATCTGAACCGTCCTTCCACCTTTTCAAAAGCAAAGCCAAACTTTGGGTGCAGGACCTTGACAGCTAGTCGCCCCCTCACATCCCATTAGTATGACCGCGGCCGCGGCTATACCTCTGGTATTCGACTTTATTCATTATTGTGTTCTGCATACTTTGTTGTAACTGGATTAATGTGTAACTGCACTTGTCTGTAACTGGACTGTTTAAGAGCTTTTTTGCTTTAAGTTATGCGCACAGTTTACCCTGGGCTGGGAGTGCTTTATAAATAAACAAAACACAAATACAAATACAAGGTAGAACATGAGGTAAAAACACTAGGCTTCTACCTTGACTCAAACCTGTCATTTGACAAACAAGTCAACTCATTAGTGTCCACCACGGTTTACACGTGCAAACTAATCCACACTGGCAAGCCGTTTCTCTGTGACACTAGTTTTACAATCCTGGCCAGAGCCCTCATCCTATCTCGCCTGGACTATTGCAACGCCCTCTATCTAGGGTCAACCAAAGCCGCTATCAGAAAAATCCAAACATTACAAAATAATGCCCTGAGAGCGGCATTAGGCATTTCTAGAAGAGACCACATCTCTGAGAGTAGTCGACTGAATAATTGGCTCCCAACCAATGACAAAATCCTTCTAAAAACGTTGTCACTCACCCAAAAATCTCTTAACAATGCTGCCCCCACTTACCTGGTCGACAGATGCAATAAACAGATCTCCCTGAGACCACCTAGAACATTTTACAGAGATCGCCTCTCCATTCCTAGCTTCAATCGATCCACAATCGGAGGCAACAGTTTCCCTGTAAAAGCAGCCAAATTGTGGAACTCCCTACCTCCCACACTGATATCTGACCAACCTTACCAAACTTCAGGGCCAACACTATCTTGTGGCTGAAATCGAATGACCATTAAATGACAACTCCTGCTGAGCAAGCAGCTAGGATGCACTGCTGATGGTAGTTACAACTACCCTCCCATCAACTGTATATCTGTATTCCACTAACACCTATACCTTGCATACACTGCTGATGTAAATGTCTGTCTCATTTGTATATTTGCTCTTCTACCATCCATTTGTAAATAGGTACCATTTGTACATACCTTATGTAACTAATACCTGTATGTACATTTTACTTTGTTGTTGTAACTAAGATTTGCATATACATGTAACTGCTGCGCCCTGTTACCTTAGGGTATGCTGTGCATTATAAATAATAAAACAAACAAACAAACAAACCAGAGTCTTTAGCTCACCATCCTGCACGTCTCGATTACCCTAGTAATTTAGGGTGAAAAACCAAAGCTACTTAATATGCAAATACAAGGGGGGGTTCTGGGAGTTTCTCTACTTCCGGCCTATATCCCGGGTTAGAGTCTCAACCAGAGTCTTTAGATCACCATCCTTTCACAGAAGAGAAATTTCCACTACACATCAGTCTTTGTCCTGCCCAAGGGCAGTCCAGCACCGAAATGCCTGTCAATTCTCTTCTGAACAAGAGTACCAACAGCAACCACAGACACATGTTTCAGCCTGGTTGGGCCTCGTCAGTGAAGTGGAGCTGTGCCTCTATAAGAACAGTGAGCAAGGGTTCCACGTCTGGATTACCCTAGTAATTTAGGGTGAAAATCCAAAGCCACTTAATATGCAAAAACAAGGTAGGGTTCTGGGAGTTTCTCTACTACCGGCCTATATCCCGGGTTAGAGTCTCAACCAGAGTCTTTAGCTCATCATCCTTTCATGGAAGAGAAATATCCACTACACAGTCTTTGTCTTGCCCAAGGGCAGTCCAGCAGCGAAATGCCTGGCAAATCTCTTCTGAACAAGAGTACCAACAGCAACCCCACATATGTGTTTCAGCCTGTTTGGGCCTCGTCAGTGAGGTGGAGCTTGCCTCTCAAAGAACAGTGAGTAAGGGTTCCACGTCTGGATTACCCTAGTAATTTAGGGTGAAAACCCAAAGCTACTTATTATGCAAAAACAAGGGAAATTCGGGGGTGTTTCTCTACTACCAGCCTATATCCTGGGTTTGATTCTCAACCAGAGTGTTTTAGCTCACTATCCTCACAGAAGAGAAATATCTGCTACACATCGTCTCTGTCCTGCCCAAGGGCATTCCAGCACCAAAATGCCTGGCAATTCTCTTCTGAACAAGAGTACCAACAGCAACCCCAGACACGTGTTTCGGCCTGGTTGGGCCTCGTCACTGAGGTGGAGCAGTACCTCTCTAAGAATAGTGATCAAGTGTTCCACGTCTGGATGATCCGAAAAACTTAGGGTGAAAACCCAAAGCTACTTAATATGCAAAAACAAGCGGGGGTCCGGGAGTTTCTCTACTACCAGCCTATATCCCGGGTTAGAGTCTCAACCAGAGTCTTTAGCTCACCATCCTTTCACAGAAGAGAAATTTCCACTAGACATCAGTCTTTGTCCTGCCCAAGGCCAGTCCAGCACTGAAATGCTTGGCAATTGTCTTCTGAACAAGAGTACCAACAGAAACCCCAGACACGTGGAGGTAGAAGTCTGTTCATTGGCAGATGAGGCGGTCACTGAGCTTGCCCATGAGCCTATAGAGGAACAGGCTATGGACATACACCAGGAACTTGAGGACAGTGCTGTACTCCCACAACACAGACTGACATCCAGTCGGAGAGAGTTTCTCCCCTGCACATACAATGCCAAGAAGCAGGAGAGGGTGATAGTGAGGATGCACATCTTGGAGGACATTGGCAGTAGGAGGAGGCAAGCAGGCACAAACATGGCACAAGTGAGTCAGGAGACACAACTGTGCCTGCAGGCTTTGGTGTTTGACCAGGAGGACCCTTTGAGGCAGCGGGAGGTGGAGAGGCAGCGGGCACATGATGAGACAATAGCCAGGGCCAGGGCTGAGGTGGAAGAGAGGTCCGAGTGGGATGCACTCTTGGGGGAGTCTTGCATGGCATCAGAGGAGATAGAATCTCAGAGGAGGAAAGTCCAGGATTCAAGCAGAGGATTTGGAGTGGGAATCCGTCTTGGCTGATGCATTGTTGGAGCTCCCAATGGACTAGCCAGCTGACTCTTTAGTTGTAGGATTTCTTTTTTGCATTTTTTACCTTTTGTGTACATAGTTTGTATTCAATGCATGTTAAAATGATTCTTACACACAACTTGTTGTCTCTTTTTCCATGTGCTCCTTTTGTTTGGCCATGATCTCCAAGTGAATATGTCCTATAGCTGTCATGTGATTTAGGGGCACACTCTGTTGGTCATGCTGTTACTGTGCTGTTTGCTGGAGGACATGTGTGCATGTTTTGTGTGTTTGATGCTTAGTATGATGCATCCATGTTCCATGAACGTGTAAGGTGTATTATAGATGTGGGGAGGTGACATGTTTTGAGATTCATGTGTTTCACATCTTTGTCATGTGCATCTGTTGCTTTCCTACTTCTGTGCTTTGCGGTACAGGAATGATAACCAATTGTGTATACATGTATGCTGTGATTGAAATGGAACTTCTTTTGTGAATATGGTCATGGGTTTTAAGTAATTTTGTGGGTTGTTTGTGGTTGCCAGGGTGGCATTACTTTGATTGGCTTGGACATGTGGACATGTGTTTCATATGTAGGGGAGGGACCATCAGACAGCTGGAGGTACCAAGGTCTGGTTGTCTGATCAGATTACTCGTGCAGGGGCAATACGTTTGGTGTTGGTGCATCAGTGTTGGCTGAGTGACTTTTTATATGTGCCTAATAGTTTCAATAACCGTATGCATTTGGTGATGGGTGAGATGTTTTAAGATGGTGTTTAGGCTCTCACATTGGGATTGGGTACTAATTTCTTCATGTGTCTTTCCACATGTTCCACATGGTTTAGATGTTTGTTGTATCTGGGTACATCTCCTTTGCCTCTACCAACTCACAATTTGAGGTTCATTTTTATTCTACGTTGTGTTCCTTTCTGGTCCACTGTTGTTTTAGTGTCCCTTTGGGACTTGCTTGTCAATGTGAATGTGGACACTCTTCCTTCAAAGGCATGGCTCATTGGCATTGGGGATGTTGAGGTTGGATGTGGCCCACTGTGCCTCACTGGGTTACACACATCATATGTGTTCCATGTCACATGTATATCAAGGGAAGTGTAGCTGCTGTAACAGTATGGTTGGCTGTTGATGTGTAGCTGAGTGTAATGTAACCTGGAGCCATGGAAAGAGGCTACAATCCTGGATTCAATGGCATGGCTCTTAGGTTTTCATGTTGGCGGAGGAGGATGTCTGCAAGTGTGCTCCGTGGTGGATCCAGGCCAGAGGAGTTGAGGTAGGTTGGTGTTCCACATTCGACTGGGATGAGGATGGACTTAGTTCGAGGGTTGGGGCGCAAGTCAGTGGGGGTACTGGGACAAGGGCAGATTTGTAGGTGTTGCCTTGCTTTTGGGGCTTGGGACACTAATCAATGTGGGCAATGGGATGAGGGTGGACTTGCGGGCGCTGCCTTGGGTTAGGGGCTTGAGGCCAGGTCTGTGGGGGTACTGGGATAAGAGCGGAATTGTGGAATGCTGCCTTGGGTTCAGGGGCTGAGGCTCAGGTCAATGGGGGTACTCAGATGACGGCGGACTTGCAGGTGCTGCTTTTGGTTAAGGTGTTGAGTCACAGGTCAGTGGGGGTACTGGGATGAGGTTGGACTTGCAGGTCCTGCCTTGGGTTCAGGGGATGAGGCTCAGGTCAGTGGGGGTACTCAGATGAGGGCAGACTTGCAGGTGCTGCCTTGGGATGAGTGGTTGGTGCACAGGCCAGTGGGGGTACTGGGACAGGGGTGGATTTGCAGGTGCTTCCTTGGGTTTGGTGTTTGTGACACAGGTCAGTGGGCATACTGGGATGAGGGCAGACTTGCAGGTGCTGCCTTGGATTCAGGGGCAGGGCGCAGGTCATTGGGGGTGCTGTGATGAGGGGGGACTTACACGTGCTGCCTTGGGTTTGTGGGTTCGGGCACAGATCAGTGGATGTACTGGGAGGAGGGTGCAATTGGAGGTGCTCTCTAGGATTCGGTGGTTGAGGCAAAGGTCAGTGGGGGTACTAGGATGAGGACGGACTTGCGGGTGCTGCCTTGGGCTTAAGGGTTTGGGTACAAGTCAGTGGAGGTACTGGTATAAGGGCAGACCTGTGGGTAAAGCCTTGGGATTGGCGGTTGAAGCACAGGAATGTGGGGGTATGGGGACGAAAGTGAAATTGTTGGTGCTGCCTTGGGTTCGGGGTTGGGGCACAGGTCAGTGGGGTTACCAGGATGAGGGTGGCCTTGTAGGTGCTGCCTTGGGTTTAGGCAGAGGCGTTGCTAGGGGGGCTAAGGGGGCTATAGCCCCTGGTCTTTTGGTTGTAGCCCCGGATAGAATCTCAGGAGCTACAGCCAAAAGGCTGGCTAGCCCCTAGTCTCAACAGTTCTGACATCAGAGTAGCCCTGGGTCTTTTCCAGACCTAGCAACACCCCTGGGTTTAGGGGTTGAGGAACAGGTCAGTGGGGGTACTGGGATGAGGGCAGACTTGTGGGCACTTTCTTGGGTTCAGGGGTTGGGGTACCTGTCAGTGGGGGTACTGGGATGAGGGGATGAACACAATCCAATTAGCAGGTTTCTTGTAGGAAAATTGAGTGATTAGTATTGTTTGGTCCTTAGAATTGATATATTCCAAGTTAGCACTTTTATCAACATCGTGTTTGCAGATTTGTTGTATTGTATTCGTCATTTATATAGCACCCTTTGCCCATTTGTATGGCCTCAATACACCTTGTGTTTGGAAGACCTCGGGAACGAAGTCCATGTATTGGAGATTCTAAGACTTAACCTTAAAATGTGTGAGTGCAGTGTGCCATGCTAGGATTTAGGAGGGCTGGCTAGGCTCCAGTAAGCAGCCCCTCAGTCAGGCACATGGGTGGGTGCTGTAAGTGTATTAGGATGGCGTGCTAGTGCAGGAGACTCAATGTGTTCATAGTTAGACCAACATTTTCCATAGGTTGTCGCTGCACACTAATGGCAGGGGTGTTGAGGCATATCAGGGGTTTCAGTGTGAATGGCTATGCAAGCTGCTAGACCATATTTACATAGCCAAAGCTGCATTCTATTGTGCATGGATGGTGAGCCCAGCCTGCAACATGTGTTCACAGATGTGGTGCGAGTTATACATATGAATTAAAAAAGAAAAACAGCACCTCCTGAAGACCCGCCTGAAAGTAAGGCGGATAAACACATGTCAAGGTCCAGACAACTATTGGAACTTCAAAAGGTTCAACAGTGAATACAACTAAACTTTATTTTTCATTGTTTTCTTTTTGACTCAAGCACATATTTCTAAATATCAAAGGTTCAAATTGAGCTTACAACAGTATGCATTACGATCCTTTTTTGGTAAAAGCGCAATTCAGGACTTATAAATCTCCTTCAGTCATTCAAAGTCTTGACCAGTCTCAAGACAAAGTCCCAGTTAGCAGCTTACCTTAAATTCATACAAATCTTGCCTGGAAAGCACCAGTGCTGGTCAAAACTGGTTTTCTTTTTTTATTCATATCGTACAAAGACAGCAGGCAGCATCTAGGCTTTAAGAAACTCATATTCATATTACAAGCTCTAAACATGCTGAGAGACTACTCCCAAAGAGAAGAAGAAGCCGAACTTCTATTTTCTGGATTAAATTCAAAGGTATACACCGTGGTAGGAGAAACCACGCAATCATAGCATAAGCTCTTTCAACAACAGGAGCAACTAATAAACCAAGAACTATCACACTGGTGGGAAATAAAAATTTGGGCACATACAATGTGGACTACTCATATGTATTTTCCCACCTTTTGAAGAAGACGACATTGAAGGTTTCCAAGATTGGGAAGATCTATTGAGAACCACATCAAAAGGAATGATCCACAAATTAATCAACAATGCCAAGCGACAACACGACAAACTTATAAAGGACATCACCCAAAATAAGGAAGACATAGAGAAACTTAACATCCTGGAAAAAAAATTAAAACATTATGAAATATTGGATGACATCATCAAGAGATGAACAACCTGCAGACACAACACATTTGTCTGATCTACTGCAGTAAATGTGAAATTATCTTTTATAGAAGATTGTATACAACAGAAACAAATGAGAAACTACTCCAGACCCTACATACACAAAGGAAATACTAAAACAATACATTAAGGTCTAAAAGGGGCAGTAGGGGCAAAGGATCCAAAACCAAGCACATCAGGTGTACAAACCAGATCAAAGAATCCACTACCTCAACGCAAGACCTAGTAATCAACCTCACCAGCATAGACCCTTGGCCACACCTCACAATGGGCCTCATCACGACCTCAGCGGTAACCCTTAAATCCGGCGGTAGCGCTATTACCGCCGGATTTAAGGGTCCGCCGAATCAGGGCCTCTGCGGATTTCAACCCAGCTCTGAGCTTGTGTGAAATCCGCCGAGAATTCGCGCTCATACCGCCGGCGGGAAATCCGCTGGCAGTATGAGCGCGAAATTTCCTCATTGAGCCCAATTGGGAATGGGGCATTCCCGAATGGGCTCAATGGGGAATGGGGACTTCCAAGTCCGCCCAACTCGTGATCCCGCGCTATTAGCGCCGGGGGTTATGGCGGTCGCGCTAATAGCCCCCGCGCTAATACCGCCGGCGTTACCGCTGAGGTCGTGAAGAGGCCCAATGTCATTATTATTATTTATTATTATTAAATAAAGGACTCATGTTTTGTCCAACCAATCGACACAACTATTTTTCCACCACCATCAATCTATTTCAATTATGCAGAAAACTCAAACTTAAACAATTCTTTGCACAAACAGATGTACTGAAACATCCAACTGCTCATAGTATACCATCAAACCTATCAGTGGAACATGTCGAACAGACAGTAAATCTACTAAAGATACCCGATCCAGATGACCAATATACCTTGGAATCTTTTCTGTCAGAACAAGAAATAACTATGGGACTCTCATCTACAACATCTCTCATACCAAAGTCAAAATTTCAACCAACACTTGCACCAGACATATTTCGAAGTCACCCAGCAAGACCTAAGACAAACCTATTTACAAGGCACAAAACACAAGATTCGCCACAATCTAACGTTGCCTCAAACTATAGTACTAAAGGAATTACAGGACAACCCTGACATTATAGTCAAGATTGCTGATAAAGGAGGCAACATTGTATTACTAAAAACTGAGGACGATATAAAGATGGCAATGAAACACCTTGAGGATGAAAAATGCTATGAAAAACTAACCATTAAAACCCACTCCCACAACTTCAAGAAGATTGGAAACTAATGAGCCAAAATTGGCGAGACCCAGATCTACTTACAGAAGAAGAATACCTATACATCATTACAACAGTGTATTTTGTGCCCCAAATTCATAAAACATTCACAGACCTATCCTTAACCCAACCCATCATGAATAGCATCGGATCTTTCGCAGAACACATATCAGAATACATAGACCAACAACTACAACCACTAGCAGCTTCACTATTATTCTACATCAGAGACACCAAACACATCATCCAACAGTTGGAAACTATACACTGGGTATTTAACTACTGGCTTGTCACAATGGATGTTTCAGCACTATATACAAGCATTATCCACGATAAAGGTTTACATACTACGGACTATTTTCTGAAGACCAGATCCGTTTCCTATTATGAACAGAACAACATGATCTTAGAGATGTTACATTTTACTTTGAATAACAATATATTTGTTTTTAATAAACAACTGTACAAACAGACCCAAGGTACCGCCATGGGTGCCAAGTTTGTCCCAATGTATACTAACTTATACATGGGGCATTACAAACTTTAGCACGCATGGCGGCACCCATCATTCACCACACACAACAATGTTATTTTTTAGGCACGGTACATCGATGATATCATCATGATTTGGAATGGCAGCAAACCACAACTACTCAACTACTTTACCTATCTAAACGAAAACACCTGAAACTTGAAATTAACCCTTCAATGCAGCCAAACATCTATCTTCATCCAAGAAAATATGATCCATACCACCTTATACATCAAGCCCACTGCAGTAAATAGTACTCTTCATGCGACTAGCAATCATCCAACACACGTCATCAACAATATTCCATTTGGAGAAATGCAAAGAATTAAACCAACTGTACCACACAAGAGTATGTTTAGAAACACATATCTCAAATGATGCACAATTTCAAAAAACAAGGATACAGTCAGACCCTCATAAACACAAGTTATCATAAAACACACAGCAGAACCAGAGAACAACTCTTACAAGACAAACAACCCCAAGAGTAAGTGTAAATGAACAGAAAACACAATCCATCACCATGTATAGTACAAACAACTGCATAATCAAAACAATCCTATCGAAAAATTGTGACATTTGAAAGTGGACCAAGATTTACATAAAATTCTGGATGATCATCCGACCATCACCTTCCCTAAAACTTAAAGTCTCAGATATATACTGAGTCTGTCACATTTTCAGCACAAAAAAATGTAACCATCCCCACCAGGATCAATGTGGCTGAAAGAACCACTACAAGAAAACTACAAATTTGGCCAATGCCAGGTATGCAAATATTCAGATAATGCCAAGAAAATAGTCCAGATGCCTAATGGAACAAACACAGACATAAAGCAACTAATCAACAGCAATAGCACTCATGTAATTTATGGGATCAAATGTGCATGCAATTTAATCTACATTGGCAGCACACCAATGCCCCTTCCTCAGGAGATCAATTTTGCAATATGTCATGTCATTCAGTAACTACAGTATTAAAACGAAGCTGGCCAAACATTATGGTGAGAACAGCATCTTTAGTATGCTCAGTAATTGCACTTGTGCACACTCATACCATTTTTAATCATTTGATTCTATTTGTCATGGCCATCGTTCACCATTCACCTGGTGCAGGTCCAGAGGTTTGTATCTTATTGGCTGATATTATCGGGTCAATCTTCTTAATGCAATTTCATGGGTCAGATTAAGTGCTGCCCGCTACTCACTGACCCTAAGAGAATAAAGATATCGCTAGTCAGGGCTACTGCTGGTTAATAACTGTACTATTATGACAAGGTGAATGGTGGATACTACCAGCACTCGTCTCTGTGGCCTACATCTGACACACAGTTTCTAGTGGCTAGTGGTGACTGGTAAAGGTTTTCTGGTCTGTAATCAGTATCAACGTAAAACAGATTATTAGCTTGTATATTAGCTTGTATAGTGTCTTCCTCTTTGTCTGAAACCTAATGCATACTTCCACAGATGGCACACATACTTAAAATAACAGTAGCATGTTCCCATTATTCCATGCAATCTCGTATCATTCGTACTCCAAGTCCTTAAGCCACAAACAAAAATGGCCACTGTTATAGGCACGTCATTGTCACGTATTGACACGATTATGTCATATGTAAACAAACAAGGCTGCAGAGATACAGCTGCACAAAGTGTCTGTCACTGGTATCACTAAATCGAATGTAGCAAGAGATCCTAGTGTGGAAATCCCATTTTAAACTGACCCTGTGGACTGCATAGATGGATGGAAATTGCAGGGTAATGTGGCTACCTAATCTGAATAGTATGATTACTAATATGATTACTAATATAATTACTAATATGAACCTCCTTTCTCAAAGGATCCTAGCATCCTGGCAGACCTACATGCCTCAATCATCACAAGAGCAGTGGAGATCATTGCCCCTTCAAACCACGCACACCCGAACCTATCAGGCACCCCAACACTTAGTACACCCCGGGCCTTCTCAAACTTCATAATAAAACAACCTTCTGCTCATTCCCTCGGGCAAAAATAAGAATTCCACCGCAACAAGAGTAGAGTTTTGCAAGAAAGAATCACTAATGCTAAGTCACACTTCAGAGAAATCTTTGCAATACTCAGAGAATTGGAGACCCCTACCAACCCTCCACAACCCATCACTAAAGATCAAGCCTGGTGCACCAAAATTCAAACAGCGATGCTCAACAAAATTGATTTGATAAACAACAAAATCACTTCCCTCCAATGAAACCACACCACATTTGCAGCTTCCACAGCTAACCCACCATCCTCCAAAGTCTCACCTTTTCAGTTCAAAGAGCTAACGCAACTAGAAGTAAGCACCATTCTAAAAATGTTAAAACCCTCCAATTGCAAAGGTGACACCTGCCTGGCCACTCTCATCAAAGATTGTGAATAAACCCTGGTCCAATTCATCACCAGTTTCAGCAATGCCTCCTTCTCTTCAAGTGTGATACCCTCAAGCCACAGGGAAGCCTGGGTACATCCCCAGCTAAAATAAAATGTGCTGGATTGTGCAATCCCCAACAACTACAGGCCCATTACAACAGTCCAGTTTCTACTGAAAATATTAGATTGAGCTGCCTACCTGCATGTCCAACAATTCCTAGAATCCCATCACATTCTGGGACTGCGTCAATCTTGGTTCCGCCCTGTTCATGGGATGGAATCCACACTGTTAGACCTGCAAAATCAATTGGATGATTTCAGAGATAAGGGTAAACCAGCCCTGCTCCTCTTCCTAGACATACCAGCTGCTTTCGACCTGGTGGATCACAAAATTCTTTGCCACCACCTCGTCATATGAGCACACTTATCCCTGGAAGTATCGAATTGGATCTCCTCCTTCCTTAGAGGAAGAGTCAGGAGTGTCTTCTCTGATCAGGCCAGAGCAGCCCCCACACCCAATCCATGAGGTGTCCCACAAGGCTCCTGCATTTCCCCCACTCTCTATAATATCTTCACTAAACTCATCTTTGACATCATGGATGCCATCGGCATTGCCTACACCAACTATGCCGATGACACTCAAAATACCATCCCGCTCACTGGGGACTATTTAGATGAGTCCAAAACCTTTCTTGGGCCAATTCCACAATCCAGACTTGGATGGCGACAAACCACTGCTGCCTAAATTGGAGAAAAACAGAAATTCTTTTTTTCTGTGCTCCAGCAATTTTTAAAAAACACAGTGGTCAATATTCAGCCTTCGACATTGACAATATCAGGATATCCATCTCCTCCTCGGTCAAAACTTTGGGGGTATGTCTAGACAATACTCTCTCCCTGTCTTGCCAGGTTAACCCCATAGCATTTGCTGTGGCGTATTCAACTAAATTACTTAATCCTGCCAAACCGTTCCTCTCCACTGACAGTTGCCTCACAATCGCCAGGGCGGTCATCAGCATGAGGCTGGACTATTGCAATGTCCTTTTCATGGGCACCTGGTCTAAAAACTTCCAGAAATGTCAGAAATAATGTGCTTCATGCTGCCCTTAGCATCCTTAAAACAGAACACATCTTTGCAGCCAGAAGAGCAGCTCACTGGCTACCCATCAAAGAATGTGTCCTTTTCAAAACCATGGCTATTACACGCAAGTGCCTTGCCAACACTGCCCCCGTACCTCTCCCAAAATTTCACAAGCGCTTGCTCACTCTGACACACCAGAACTCCCTATGCCCATCACCTCACAGTCCCCGAAGTGAGAAGAGCCAAAGCAGGAAGTTCCAGCTTCCCCTACATGGCAGCTAAGCATCCCTGCCACCATCCCTAAGAGCAGAACCCTCATACTGCACCTTTCATAAAGCCCTAAACACATGGCTATTTGTATGATAGGTTATTTATAACACGCCTAATACCCAGTGTTAAGATGGATTTCTGAACTCTGATCTGGAGGGGCAGAGGTTCAGAAGGCCAGCCTAGTTTCTTGGAACAGGGTAACCTCTGGACAATCCAGACCAATCAGGGTAGCAATGGCGGCGGTCAAGACTAAGGGCCTCATTACGACCCAAGCGCTAAGTGGTTAACGGCGCCGTAAAAGGCTGTGGCACCGTTAACCACTTAGCGCCTTACTACGAGGTCCCTTTGCGGGACCCGACCTGAACGGCTGGTCTGGACCAGCTGTTAAAGTAGGGACCCGCCAAGGGACCTCGCGGGCAATTACGGTACCGCAATTTGCGGTACTGTAATTGTCGCCTTCCCCATTCGATTGAGCCCTATGGGACAAAAATGGGAATAGGGAAGGGCCAAGGTGAAATGGGGAAATACCGTCCCGCCAACCTTGGAATGGGGCGGTATTTCCCCATTTCACCATGGCGGACTTGTTACAAACCCAGCACCAACCATGGTGCTAATAGCGCCGTGGTTTAGCACCAGTGTTGTAATGAGGGCCTAAGTCTCAAGAGGGGTGAGGGTGACTGAAAGACCTCAATGAGCACACCAAGCAAGGACACTTACAAATTACTCCAGACAGGTGTTATATAAAAAATATAGACACATTTATCACAAGGCCTTTGTAACATCGACCATAGCAAAGAATCACAATAATACTGAAGTAAACCAACACATCACAATCAATACAATATGTATAAAAGACTGAGGGGTCTAAGGAGTTAGGAGCACAAAATATGTAGACCACCTAGTTGGGGAGGAAAACAGGTAGTGCAAGTAATCGTTAGACCCAGTTCAACATCAGAAATACACCTAACTAAGAGGCAGTCCAAGCCCTACGAAGAGAGGAGCCATATGCTCAATAGTACATGCACGCGCTTGTGCAAATGGACAAAATAAGGTCTCTTCAAGGGTCTCTGACAGTTCAGGAAGGTGGATGAGACAATGAAGAACAAGTCCCCACTACTCAAGCAAGACCTCCGCTTGCGGGCAGAGGCAGGGTGAGAGTGCGGCATGGATCCGCTATTTCTCAACAGCGGTAGAAAAGAAATGGGTTTCTGCACTAGGGGCCACCGGTTGGGGTATGGGCTACTCACCGGTCCGTGACGCAGGCAGACCCAGACTTCGCCAGTTCAGTTCATGTTGCTGGCAGGTTCGGATGCGATACTCAGGACGTCTCGACACCGTGTAGATTCTGCGGTAGCAGGGTTCAGGGTCGAGGGGGACACAAATGCAGTGAACGTACACAGGTCGTTACCACAGCAGGGCAACACAGCAACCGTGTTTACTCTGGTCCGGGCACACTGTCTCACTTCAGACCTGGGAATGCCAAGTGTACGAAATTTGGTGTTAGGGTGCCGTGGACACAGAGCTAGCAGTAGGCCAAGTTTCGAGGGCTTCCCCGAAACAGTGGCAGTGACAAAGCAAACGTCCCATGTAAACTGGCCAGCCCACTGATTGTCCCAGGGACACTTCCAAAGAGGCTTACTTGCAGGGTTTGTTGAAGGTGTCGAGAATGGTTGGTCCCACTATTCCAATGGGTCGAAGCGCCTTCGCAGACCTTCTAGGATGATCAGATGCAGAGGAGTCTCACAGGACGACAGCGGACTCAGGGTGCCAAACCATCCAGCGGGTCACCAGCGGTTCCTCGACTCGGCGTCTTGTTGCAGGATACTTGGCTCCTTATCCCTTGTTCTATGTGAACTCAGGAGATCGACATGGTAGTGGTGTTTTCGGCCTCCTCTTATCCAAAGTTCCCTTTGCACCAAAAATGGAGAGGACTCAATGGGAGATCTGCTCACAAACACTCACTCCGTACGTGGACCAATCACGGACCATGGTGGTCCCAGGCATTCAGGACACTCCAGACTCTCTGGCACCCAGGATGTGTATTGGGAACAGACATCCCAGCCCACATCCTGGAGGCACACACACTAGGCATGCAGAAGCCCACAAAAGCTTTGGGTTTCGCTGGAAAGTGCATGACCAAATAAGGATTGACCCAAGTCGGCTCGACCTGGGGAAGGTGAAGGGGCAAGATGGCCAAAGGACAGGACAAAGAACAACGTGACATGGCCATTTTGGAGCCAGGCCACCTATTCGTGCCAAACGCATTAAGCGCGGATAACATGGCAAAAAAGGGTTCAAAACATAAAATAAACGATAGTGACACACCTGCACAGTTCATATGAGTCCAGCGAGAGTTTCTAGGGCCTTTGGAATGACTAGAGACCCAAGAGTGCGGTAAAGTAAGTTATATTGCATTCTTGTTACATGTTGCACAAAAAGCTGCAACATGAGGAAAAGACTAAGGGAAACAAAGTCTCCCAGTACTGACTGTCTTAAGGGCATGTCAGTTTCCCCATAAGAATTGAGTGAAAGCCCAGAGGAGTGCGGCGAGGGCTGTGCTTCTCTGGCAAAGTTTAGATCAGGGTGTAAAACAGCAGCAAAATATTTGGGGGTTGACACATGGAGGGAAAATTACATTCAAATATGAAATCTTTCCTAACACCCAGAGGTTTCTAAGCACGGACCAGGGGATCAAACCTGTGGTGCTCCGTGTTGTCTTGCTTCCAAGGCAAGCACATTGCTGCTGAGCTATCCTCCCAAGACTAACCAATTGTCATCTATTATGTCCATGACCTACTGCATTACTGCTATTTACTGCAAGTGCTGCAACTGTATCTAACACTTACCCTGTAACAGCGCTGCAATGCCCTTGGGCCACTGTGCGCTTTATAAATGCAAAAATAAATAAATGATTACCATGTGTCTCATTGGTTCATAAGCAAGAGTTGGTGAGTTGAATGTCATATTGCCGGGAGTGCATCTATGTAGGATATCTCTGCAGATCACTATGTATGCCCACTCCAGGTGAATGTTGCATAATGATATCACTATGCAACATTCACCTGGAGTGGAGTGGGCCAGATTCATTTGAATGCCATAGAGGCTGATGGACAAAATTGAGCTCCTGAGGGATGGTCATTGGTCCCAAAACATGTAGAGCATAGATTCATTGGACTTATTGGATTTCATTAAATTGTTTGTGTTTTATATTTAGTATCAGTGGGGGTAGACGCCCAAGTCTAAGGGGTTGCAGCAGAAGGGGAACCACCCAGGCCCAAGACATTAAAGCAGCACAGGGAAATGCCTACATCTGAGAGTCAAGAATACATGGTGGAATACCTGACACTGGGACACCTGAGCAGTAGGAGAAAACACCTACATTTTAGAGACAACAGTACCTGCAGAAATTCCCAAATCAGAACTCAAAAGTACATGGTGGAACACCTGACATGGGGATACCAGAGAAGTAGGAGAAAATGCCTAAATTTGAGAGACAACAGAACATGCAGAAACGCCTAAATTTGAAATTCAACAGTACATGGTGGAACACCCGACATTGGGAAACCTGAGCAGTGGGAGAAGACGCCTGTATTTGAGTGGCAACAGTACATGCAGAAATGCCTAACTTTTGGAATCAGACATACAGGGCTGAAACACCTTCATTTCAGATACATGATTTGACACTGATTACTAGCTGACTAAAAAGGGTGTTCTATGTTAAGTAGAGTAATAAGAGTGCTAGGGCTTTGGAGTAACACAGTAATTTCTGTACTCCAGACCCAAACCACACTTACCTTCTCAGTCACCGCTGGTTGATGGTGGCATGCTTCACAGGTGAACACGGGCAAATACAGAGTGGAGCTGCTTCTTCTGGAGCTGCCCTTTGCCTTTGGCCATTAGCCAACGGACTGCCTGAGCAGTGTCTGTCTGGGGAGGTTTAGCTAAGTGGGTCTCTTCAACCAATCATAGAGGAGGGCGGGATGAGAGGTCGGTCAGTGGGCTGGTGACGGAAGAAGAAAGCAGTGAGACTATGGGGGCAACATACACAGTACTTAGAAGTTGAAAAATAATTTAAACAAAAACAAATCAGGCTCAGGGGACAGGAAGATCCAAAAGCCAGATGCTTTCTTTGACAGAGCGAGCTAAATTTGTGTCGGAAGTGAGTTAGCATGCTCTAGGCCATCGCAGTAGTGAGGCAATTTTAGTAAACGATGAGGGCGGAGGGAAGAATGGGAAGTGGGTCATTGACTGGAGAGGGAAGCAACAAGACTATAGGGGCAACACACAGAGCACACAGAAGTTGAAAGATAAATTACACAACAACAAATCAGGCCCAGTGGACAGGCAGGTCCAAAAGCCAAACACTTACGTTGACACAGCAAGCTAAATTGGTGTCAGAAAGGAGATCGCAGGCTCTAGGCCCTTACAGTTTGAGGCGAGTTCAGTAACAAATCTGGACAGAGGGTCGGATGGGAGGCGGGCACCTGGGCTGGAGAGGGAAGCAGGAAGCAGCCAGTCAATGAGGGCAACACAGAGCACACAGAAATTGGAAAATAAATATATACAAAACAAATCAGGCCCAGGGGACATGCAGATCCAAAAGCCAGACACTTACCTTGAGACAGCGAGCTAAATTCATGTTGGAAGCAAGATTGCAGGCTCTAGACCCGTTGCAGTAGCGAGGCGAGTTCAGTAACCAAACAGGGCCAGATGGGAGGCAGTTCAGTGGGCTGGAGAGGGAAGCAGGGAGTGGCAAGACTATGGGGGAAACACACAGAGTGCACAAAAGTTGGAAAATAAATTACACAAAAACAAATCATGCCCAGGGGATAGGCAGATCCAAAAGCCAGCTGCTTCCCTTGACACAGCGAGCTTTATTGGTGTCGGAAGCAAGATTGCAGGTTCTAGGCCCTCACAGTAGTGACGCCAGTTCAGTAACCAATCAGGGCAGAGGGTGTGAAGGGAGGCGGGATGTGGTCTGAAGAGGGAAGCGGAAGGCAGAAAGAGTATGGAGGCAATGCACAGAGCACACAGAAGTTGTATAATAAACTACTCAAAAATAAATCAGGCCCAGTGGATAGGCAGATCCAAAAGCCAGCTGCTTCTCTTGTCAGAGCGAGCCTGATTGGTTTTGGATTTGAGATTGCAGGCATTAGTGGCTACCATTAGCAAAGCGAGTTCAGTAACCAATCAGGGTGTGGGCCGGATGGGGGTGGGTCAGTGGGTTGGAAAGTGAACTGCCAAGAGTAAATGTCAACGTACAAAGCACACAAAAGTTGGAAAATACATTACACAAAACAAATCAGGCCTAGGGGACAGGCAGATCCAAAAACCAGATGCGTACCTTGGCACAGCCATCTAAATTGGCGTCGGAAGATAGAGTGCGGCCTCTAGGCCCTTGGATTAGCAAGGCGAGTTCAGTAACCAATCAGGGCACAGGGTGGAATGGGATGCAGGTCAGTGGGCTGGAAAGGGAAGTGGGAAGCAGCAAGATGGGGTTAATGCACAGAGCACACAGAAGTTGGAAGTGAGATTGTAAGCTCTTGGCCCTTGAAGTAGCAAGGCAACTTCAGTAACTAATCAGGTGATAGGGCGGGATGGGAGGCAGGTTAGTGGGCTGGAAATGGAAGCAGGGAGTGGCAAGACCATGGGGGCAATGCACAGAAGTTGGAAAACAAATTACACAAAAACAAGTCAGGCCCAGGGGATAGACAGATCCAAAATCCAGATGCTTCCCTTGCCACAGCGAGCTAAATTGGTGTCAGAAGTGAGATTTCAGGCTCCAGCCCCTGGCAGTAGATCCAAAAGCCAGATGCTTACCATGTCAGAGCAAACTTAATTGGTGTTGGAAGTGAGATGCAGGCTCTAATCCCTTCCAGTAGCGAGTCGAGTTCAGTAACCGATCAGGGTGTGGGGCAGGATGGTGGGCAGGTCAGTGGGCTGAAAAGGGAACTGCCAAGATAATGAGTCAATGCACAAAGTACACACAAGTTGAAAAATACATTACCCAGAACAAATCAGTCCTATGGGACAGGCAGATACAAAACCGGCCCAGGGGAAAGGAAAATCCTAAAGCCAGACACTGATCATAACACAGCGAGCTAAATTGTTGCCTGTAGCAAGATTGAACATTTTAAGGCCATTGCAGTAGAGAGGTGAGTTCAGTAACCAATCAGGACGGAGGGCAGAATGGGAGGCGGGTCAGTGTGCTGGAGAGGGAATGTTACAAAATTGGAAAAATTCAAACTTCACGCCATACCACTGACTAGGGGGTGGACACGTCATCATCGTCATTTCTGTCACATTCTCTAATTGCTACAAATATTACAATATTTATGGTAAATGGGATAAGTGTTACATTTAGGTTAACTTGAGTTATTTTATGTAGAGGTAATACATTTGTAGATTTGCATGCACGCAGAAAGATAACGGTGAAACATTGTCACATGTAGGTGCCCTCTACCCTAAGGTAAAGAGATCAATGTGGGCATGTGGAGTTTAACTGTATAAATGGTGGTCATGAGAGGAAGATCATAATAGTTATAACATGCACACATAATGGTTACCCTGTATGGGAAGTGTTTTTCAAATGTAGTAAAAGACATGAAATATATGAGGTGGGACTGCTCTGTGTATATCATGGGTCTCTGCATTGTGGATTAATCAGAAGTTGTGATTTCGCCATCATTGCAAAGGACCATCAGCAGTCAGGGAACAGGTTTCGTAAACTGGTCAACGGGGTGGTTGCGGTCAGTTTTCATATGGCTCAATTGTTGGAGGGCAAGGGAAGATATGATTTCTGGTGAGCTGGATAGCTCATTGTTGAAAGAGATAGGCATTTTGTGAAATCATGTGGTTGTTTGAAGCAGGTGGCTCTGCTGGGGCACTTGCGGAGACCAGATGTAATACATTTTAGGAAAATTATTGTGTTGTCAGAGAATGGGCAGAACTCATGTGAATAGAAAAAGGTAATCCACATAAAAGTCATACAAATCGGACACCGGACAGGTCTGGGCAATGCGGTTAGCAAAAACAAATAGGTCAGAGGGAATCTACATGTCTTTCTCTCATCTTCATGTACTTAGATATTTTTGGGATAGGTCTGTGTGCGTCATCAATAGGAATATTGTTGTTTTGTAACTAAGAGGTAAGGCTGCCACCAAATATGAAGAGGCTTTTGGGAAGTATTTTTTTTGTAAAATGTAAACCTTGTTATCATACGTTTTAGGGATTTGTGTTATAATGTCTGTGTCCAATGAACTGTGGGTTTTAGATTTCTCTGTACAGGGCAACCAATCATGTTTTGGGGATGATTTTGTAACACTATCTGTGGAGTGTATTAACTGTTGTAAACTGTATATAACAGGTGTTCTTTGTGTGTTTCAGGGAAACCAGGGTTAGTTTGACTCTTAGATGTCATCTAAGCCCCCCTCCTTGCCATTGTACAATAAAATTGCTTTATGGACAAAAGGCGCACTTACTCATTTTAGAGGTGGGCCTAATTTGGGTTAAGGGTGGAGCTAAAGATCCACGCCTGCTGGAAGCAGGAAATGGCAAGACTATGGGGGCAATGCACAGAGCACAGATGCTTTCCTTGACTCAGCAAGCTACATTGCTGTCTTCTAAACAAGTTTCCCTTTGCTCATCCAGATTTCTGCAATTAGTCTTTCGACACTGGATCTTTCCACTGCTCCTTTAAGCACTCCCTTGCGTACCCACTTCTGAAAGAACCTTCAGCAGAACTTACCTGCCCTGCCAACTAGCACCCTATTTCCATCACTCCCTTCCTGGGGAAGCTGCTGCAGCATTTGGCATTGCCCCAACTCAAATCACACACTGAACTTGTTGATGGTCTCCACAACTATCAATCTGCATTCAGAGAATCCAGAGGCACTGAAACTGCTCTTCTGAAAACCTGTGAAGAACTGCTCGCATCCCTTGGTATCTCAAAATGAGCACTGGACTGACTGACATCCTATCTTACTGACTGCTCTTCCAAAGAAATCCTGGGTACCTTCTCCTCTCCTACTTCCTTCTCTACCAGTGTTGTCCCCCAGGGCTCTATCCTCTCCCATTAGTTCTTTAACAAGTACCATGCTCTGCTTCCTGCCTCATCTCCCCCTTCTCCTCCAACTTCCAGTGTTATGCAGATGACACACAGCTCTTTTCCCAACTTTCTGCTGACCCTTTTGCACCTTACATCATCACAGTCTGCCTATCTGCCATCCAGTTAAGATGCACCTCCAACAATTTCTGCCTGAAGACTGTAAAATGGAGATCCTTCCCATCGGGCCCCTGCTCCATCCTTCTTCCCTTCAATCTGGCCTTCCTCCTTGGGCTCTCCCTCTGCATCTTCTTCTGAAACCAAAATCCTTGGAGTCATCGTCGACTCCTCGCTCTCCTTCCTCGCACACATTCAGGACATTGCCAAGAAGTCCTCTTCCTTTACATATCTTTGGCCTTAAGCCCAGGGACCGCATCTCTCCTGCCCATAAAGTCTACACTGGCTCCTGGTTGCTGCACAGATTAAATTCAAATCCCTCTGCACCATCCACAAGGCTGTCTCAGCCCGGGACCACACTATCTTCAACTTTATCTTACTCTAGACCACTACGTTCTTCTGGCTCCGACTCTGTGTGTAAAGCCATTTGCTAAACAGGTGGTTGATCACTTTCCTCAGCTGGCTCCCTCCTATGGAACAGCCACCCCCTGCCTCTTTGCCTTGAGCATGACTTCCTTAAATTCCAGAAGCTCCTAATGACTTTCCTCTTTACCTCCTCCTTCCCTTCTTCTCTTCTCTGCTAATCGCATAGTTGTGATTGGTGTATGGGACCATTATGCATCCTCAGGGCCCCCAACCTCCCAGAACCAATTCGGCTGAGCTCCTGTCTACTCTTAGCACTTGCCTTGGCACACCCTCAACCCTGGAGGTTTGCACTTATTCCTAACGTGGCCCCTGGCTGTGTAGCTCTAAATGAACCCAAGCACTTCATCTGTGGTTCACCCATGATCCTGGACTCCCCAGCACTTACACCCTCTTCCCTCTACCTTGCTGGACTTGCTCATTCTGAATAATCATAAGGCATAGTAGATTTATCCATAAGGCATAGTAGATTTATCCTTCCTTCCTATTACCCTCACTGCTCTTATTATTATTGTGTTTTGTAATGCATTCATGCCCTTGTTCCCTCCCCAAGCCCTGTGGGCACTTTGAAACAATATTTTACTTGCTGTATAAGTGCCTAACAAGCAAACAATAAATACATCAAATAAAAAGACAAGTTCAGTAACCAATCAAGGCAGAGGTCAGGATGTCTGGTGGGTCAGTGGGCCACAGAGCAAAGTGGGAAGATACAAGACTGTGGGTCAATGCATGGACCGCATAGAAGTTGGAAAATAAATTACAAAAAAATAAATCAGCCCCAGTGTAAAGGCATATCAAAAAGCCATACACTTAACTTGACACAGCGGGCTAAATTGGTGTCGGAAGTGAGATTTCAGGCTCTAGGCCCTGGCAGTAGAGACACGAGTTCAGTAATCAACCAGGGCAGAGGGCGGTAAGGGAGACGGGTCACTGGGCTGGAGTGGGAAGCAGGAAGTGTCATGACTTTGGAGACAACACACTGAATGTACAGAAATTGGAAAATAAAAGACACAAAAACAAATCAGGTCCAGGGTACAGGCAGATACAAAAGCAAGACACTTAGTTTGATACAATAAGCTAAATTGGTGTTGGAAGAGAGGTTGCAGGCTTTAGTCCCTCGCATTAACGAGGCAAGTTCAGTAACCAATCCGGGTGGGAAGTGGGTCATAGGGCTGAAGAAGGAAGCAGAGAGCTGCAAGACTATGGGGCAATGCACGGAGCGCACAGAAGTTGGAAAATAATTGACACAAACACAAATCAGGCCCAGGGGACAGGCAGATCCAAAAGCCAGATGATTACCTTGACACAGCCAGCTAAATTGGTGTCAGAAGCAATATTGCAGGCTCTAGGCTCTCAAAGTAGTGAGACTTGTTCAGTAATCAATCAGGGCATTGGGCCGGATGGGAGGTGTGTCAGTGGGCAGTAGAGGGAAGCAACAAGTGGCACGACTATGAGGGCAACACACAGAGCGCACAGAAGTTGGAAAATATATTACACAAAAAAAAATCAGGCCCAAGGATGGTAAGATCCAAAAGCTGCTTAACAAAAGGGAAAAACTCAAGAGCATAAAGGGGACACATGAGTTATACAACTATCACACAAAAAGGGGGGGATCCCCTAAATGAACCAATTCAAAATCTGATTCTGTAGAGCCACACTCCCATTCAGACACGTCACTATAATAAACTTTGTTAGAATACATCTGCTGAAAGGCACACACATGAAAATAAAATACATTGTTTATTCAGTAGGCCTATGGATCCTACAAAAGTGCACATCATAAAAATAAATGTAATATTATCTTTTTCAATTTACAAAGATAAAGTAAATGAATAACATTATAGTAAGCCCTCCCCTAAAACCAGTGGATCACGACAAATATTTCATGCTATATGATCTATTGTACAGACAATGAAACATATATGCAATTGAAGAAATAATTGTAACAAAAAAAACACATGTTTTGAAACCACAGGTCACATCAAAATTATAACAACAAATACTTGACTTTGGATACTGGTCAATCTAATCGTCACAAGTAAAAGGACTCTATCCTATCCTGCTAACCATGTCTAGCTAAATCTAGCAGAGTAGCTAAACACCAATACTTCATAAGTAAACAATATGAAATATTGACAGATCTATATACACATCCCAGGTCTATGTCCCAAACATGTTGACTAGCCCCGAAAGATTTTAAATGCCAGGGTTGTTCAGATGGGACGTTTCGGCAGAAGATGAAGATGACTGCGTGCTTCAGGACTCCAAGGGAAGCTTGAGCTCTGTGGATGTGATACACCAATTGTTACTAAAACATTCAAATTGAAAAGATACAACCTTAAAGTTAAAAAGAAAGAAAAACAGAGGACAAAGGACGCAATGAAAGAAAATGTTCTTTCTATGGCAAAATGCATCACCCGCTATGTGTGCCATCACCCTTATTCAAGTAGCCACAAGGGAGAGAAAAATGTATCCACCTTGAAGAAACAGTGAGTGCAAACAGAAATAGAAAAAGAAATACACTTAATGCATTGTGAGGTGGGATTCAAGCCTACCAAACCAATCACTCAAATCTCTAGTACCTATTCAAGAAGACACAGACAATGATAACTTACTGTGCAATAGAGATATATATTGTGCTCACAGGATAATCTATGATGAAGAAAAACAGCTGCTAGACATAAATAATCGCAAGCAGTCACAGGTATCCTAATGTTGGTTCCTGAATAAAACGGAAAGAAAAGTAAGAAATCAAGATGAAAAATAAAAAATAAATAATAAACCCTTCACAACTTGAAGACTAGGACTAAAAGGGTCAACCACTTGTACATACTTGCAAAAGTGCAAGACTAAGGACAATCGGCTACAACTATAACACTCTCCGCATAGTGGCGGTAACAGATCAACAGGTCCTATAATAGCAACCTACCCAGAGAGTCGAGCCTACGTATCCACAACAAGGAGGAAGAACATTTCTGAATTGATTAGTCTGTACGTGTCTTCACAGGCAAAATAAATGAATGTCCCGAGCGCCCATAAAGAAGTCAGACGTGTACCCACAGATCTAAGGTATACAAGAAAATACATGTGCATACAACTGTGGGTTAAAAGTCTCACTTTAATGCTGTCACATGGGTGCGTCGTCGGAGGGAAACACATGGTTGTACATGTTCGATTTTAACCAAAAAGACTCATGCCTATACAGTGTCCTGTACATATCAAGCCTTGGAGGCCAAATAAGCCTCTCCTACTACCGCTGTGTCAGAACTGGTACGCGGTCAACCACACAATGCATGCTGGAAGAAAGATGAAATTACACAATGAAAAAACAAATAAGGTAATAAGGGCGAGTGTAGTGGCATATTCCACGGCTAAAGTAACACGTTGTTATTAAAGTTGCATCCATCGCACATAAACAAATTAAACAAGGAACATGAAAGGGCTATAAAAGGGATCTAAAATGTAACCCCTTTCAGCAGATGGACTCCTCATACTAAATAATACAAATAGCATCAGGGAACAGGGATGGTAAGCCATCCTTTAACAAAAGCATAAACTATACCTGAGTAAGCTGCAAGGGTCCGCAAGTCAAGCTTCTGTCTCCAAAGGTGAAATACTATCCCGAGGTGGCTGTAATCACCTGACTCACCATAAAAAAGACTTGAATGTTCGCAATGAGACTACTTATGAGGAAACACATTTTCCTGTTTTCTTTTTTCTTTTTTTTTCTTTCTTGTTTTTGGTTTTTCATGTCTCAAAAATATCATGACATTTGAAGGTCGCAATGTAGATGTGAGGACAGAGCTAGAAATTAACATAAGTGTCGCGGAAAAGCTACAAATGAACCTCAGTAGTCCAGCAACTCGCGGGCAAGGAAATTGCTGTGGCAATCACCAGATCTTGACACGGTATGCTCCACTGCGCACTTATGAGTGCAAAGCTAAATCTAACATATATAATCTAGACCTAGTGAAAAATACCATTATGGGGCAAACACAAAGTAACCCAAATATGGCCAAGATTGGCTACTGATACATTCAATAAACTCCTTCAATGATCTAGAGTACATAATCAAGATGCAGTGATATATGCCAGAGTGGGGTAAGATCTAAGTACCCTGAGGGGGCCACAAGTAGACTGGGGCTAAATCGCCCACTGCCTCAGATAAAATAAAGAAAAAAGATGAAACAGATAGTACCACGATACGTCATGCTCAGTAGAAAACAATATCTCCTCAGATGTTTCAATATATGCTACTGATAATACATTATCAGTGCTGTGGTAGAGCCTCATTCAGGCCATTTTCTATAGTATCCAATCGATGTATCCATCTTGCCTCTGCTATACTAAGCAGATGGACTGTACATATGTTCTTAGGTAGAGCTTCCACAACCGACCATGACAGATCGTCTGTGGAATGTCCATGTTCCATAGAACAATAGACCATCGCTGCATTTATCTTCTATCTAAATTCTTGCACCTAATACAGGACCTGTGTTCCACAACTCTAGTATGTACAGGTCTTGACGTCTGTCCCACATATTTCACTCCACAAGGACATTCTACACAGTAGATGGCATTGGGAGTCTTACAGTTTGTATGTGAACGTACATTCCATTGTCTACCTTGCAATTCAAATTCCTTAATTCTTTTGCTGTATCTGCAGACTGAGCATCCACCACAGGAGAAGTGACAGGTAAGGGGATGGAGGTCCCAAACCGTCATAGCATTCCTGTTCTCCTGTGGTCTAGAGTGGACAAACAAATCTTTAAGATTTTTCTGTCTTGTCATGGTGAATAGGGGCAGAGGTTCTTCTATCATCTCCAGCCTAATGAGGGGTCCACACACCAATTTGTCTTCTTTGCGATGCTCTTTCGGGGTGAGCAGAGATTCCCTGGGCGTATATCTGGCGTATATCTGGCGTATATCTGGCTCTCTTAACAGCTCTTGTCACTAGTTTGTTGGGATACCCTCTGGCCACTAAACGGTCTCTCAGGCTATCTGCATGAATTTGATAGTCTGTGATGGATGTACAATTTCTCCTCAATCTGAAAAATTGCCCATACGGTAGGTTATCTTTTAAGCTCCAAGGATGAAAGCTGGGAAAGTGGAGAAAAGTATTCCTATCCATGTGTTTTCTGAATAAGGAGCACTCCAGTCTATCGTTTCTCACCCAAATAGACAAATCCAGAATATGAATCTCGCTTATACTACTTTTGATGGTAAATTGTATTTTTGTATGGCGTTGGTTAAGCCATAGAAAGAAATGTTTAAGGGTGTCAGCGGAGCCCTGCCATATCATGGCAATGTTGTCGATGTAACAACGCCACAATTGGATGTGTGCAAGAAAAGATTTATCATTTGTAAGAATAAATTGATGTTCGGACATTGTCATATACAACATGGCAAGTCTTGGCACAAAGGCTGCACCGATCGCTGTTCCTTGCATTTGCAAGTAGAATTGATCTTTATATTTGAAGTAGTTATTTTCAAGGGCAATGGTTAGCAATTCCAGAATAAATTCTTCTGAGATATCCTGTGGTAGTGAATTGGTAATAAATATCTCACGCATACACTACACTGCCTCCTCCTGCGGGATACTCATGTAGAGTGCCCGTATGTCTAGCATGACCAAAATTTCCTGACTTGGCTTAAAGGACCCACCCTCAACAAGTTGAATAACTGATATGCTGTTCCGAATATAGGTATCAGTATTTTGACTGAAGGGCTGTAAAATGTGTCGATGTGTTTACAAATTGGTTCCAAAACTGAACCACAACCTGCAACTATGGGGCGCCCTGGAGGTTTACTGGCATCCTTATAAATCTTAGGAATAGCATAAAATGCTGGCGTACGTCCCTAAGAAGTATTGGGGAAGTCAAATTCATCATTAGTAAGCCATACTCTCTGTTGAGCAAAAGTTGCTATTTCCTGTAGCTCTTTCTTGAGATCACTGCAGGGATATTTCCTTAATTTTTTATAGCTGTCACCCTCATCGAGTAGATCCATCACCATTTCCTGTTACTGTTGCTGGTTAAACACCTCTCACCCTCCTACCTTATCAGCAGAGTTGATCACAAGTTCGGGATCATGGATAGTGTTCTAATAGCGTGTCTTTCTGCATTAGTTAAGTTATATCTCAGATTTTGTTTATTCTGTTCCAGTTTCCTGACTTCCTTCAGGATGCATTTCTCGAAAGTTATGATTTCCTTAGGCACTTGATTGTCAAAAGGTGTGAAGGTAGATGGACACCTCAGGCCCGTATCTGTAATAATTTCAGATAGGCCAGAGTCCCTAAAGAAAGAGCGTGACCTAATTTTTCTCAAGAATTTGTGTATGTCAGTCTGGACTGACTACCAGTCAGTATTCGTGGTCGGAACAAAAGATAGACCCTTAGACAGGACACTAATTTCTGCTGGAGAAAGTTGCTTCCCTGATAAATTAAATAAATTAAATACTGGCAATGCCAGTTGTTGTGCCGTTAGTAGTTTGTCCTCCATCACTGTTGGGACCAACGTGGGGGAGGAGGATACCAAATGGGGGCTGGGTATTGCAGACCCCATCCCTGCCCTTGTGTAAGGCCTATATCCTGGAAATTGCGCTGGTGGCGGGGCGTTGGGCAAAGGGTATGGATAAGGCAGAAAATGATAGCCTTGATTTGACCCTTGTGATGAGTTGCTACTCATATCAGAGAAAGTAACTAGCTGTGCGTGTCCCCTCTGGGAGCGACCCGTTTGGTTCCTACTAGGATTTCTGGTTTGTAAGTAATTTTTTTACCAAAAAGGGATAGATGGTTTCCAGCTTAAACTCCTGCGTGAACCTGGCTAACGTTTTCGTCTTTTTATGCATGGTACATTTTTGCACTTGAATTGTTTCTGAATGCCCATCAGTTTATTTTCAATATTGATGATGACAGTACTACTCTGAAAAATGGCCTCTGCCGTGTCCAGTTCCAATTGTGTTTGTGCTGCCAAGCGTTGTGCCGCTGAGATGGTTAAAACCATCAAATCCTGGCTATATTTGGTGGCAGTGTAGCTGATGTTGGTTTTGTAAATTTCATCCTCTAGGAACAAGGACTAACCACTAAACCCACTGGGATAATGTTGGCCTTTAAATGTTCCCAGAGGAAATGTCCATGTAGCTCAGTGCGAAAAAAGACTTTTTCTTTAATTTCAAAAGCTCTTCCCCTGATGATGTCTGAGATAGTTGTAAATCCGTGCTGTTAGGATCAAAGAAAAAAGGACTCTTAATTGTATAGTTAATTAGCTCCTCTTTATAGCTAAGGGTGGCATTTTCAGCCATAATACACCGGCTGTGAAAAGAGAAAAAGATAATTCAGGAGCAGGAGCAAGGTCAGATTGGTGAAGGGTAAGGTAGGGGAACCAACCTCACAGGAACCCACTGCTGTGGAGGAAATTATTTTTTATACACAACGTGAACAGTCCCCACCAAAATGAGACAAAGAAAGAAAGATAAATGAAAAAATAAATATTCAATATTTAAGAACCTAAGAGGACCAAAAGCTGGACACTTGCCTTGACATTGAGCTGTTCCAATTATAATACTATATGTTATTATAGCAAGGGGTTTTGAGACTGCCGTTGTCCCATCAAGTAACAATAGTCCCAAGTTGCCTCAAAAACACAAGGATGTACGACAAGAGAACTAGTCACAAATTAAATCAAAGTTTGAACAACAAACCTATTACATAAACCATGTATGGATTCCATCAAATATAGTTTTACTTGGAAAACTCATTAATAAATCATAAAACATTGGTACAATTGTTCTTTTTAATGGGTAGTCTGTACAGCCAACCAGTGTTTTGACCCGTAACAACGGGTCTTCCTCTGGGATTTCTTTGATTGTAGATGAGCAAGAGCTCAGAATCGTACTTCTGATTACAATAGCCTGCTCACAACTGCAATAAAATCAATGGTGGGAAAGGTTTTTCCCAAAGTACCCTGTATCATAGAGCGTAGGTGCTTACAAAGTTAACAATAAAATCCAAAATGTTCAATTCAGAATGCTTATATCGTCCAGAAAGTACATGGTGTGACCTCCAAAATTCAGAAAAGGTTGATAACGATCAGAAATGGTTCATTTTATTTTAGATTTTAGCAGGTAATCAGACCGGTCTTTCATTATTTGTAAACCGAGCCATTTCACTCCTTTATTCTGCAAAATTGGAAAGGAACACAGCATTTGTCTCCATCTTCTCTAGGAATATCACAGGTAATGTAATTTTCAATAAATTGTAAAACAGTATCATCAGTGTCATGGCAACATTTGGAAGCAGCTTTCATTCACATACACATTCATATATGTAGTGCTCCTCTATACTGGTATTCATGTCTCCCAAACAAGTGCTCTTCTTTTGCAAGTGGAGGGCAATGTTTGTTGCAGATGAAGTGTAACATGGCAATAAAACAGTGGTGGAAGCAACGTGAAACATTTACAGCATCTAGAAAATAGAGTTTTATTCCTTCTATTTTTAGTTGCAGTGCATAGGAAGTATTATAAGTCAACCCATGCATTTTCTGCACAACAATTGTAATTAACCATGGGTGGGCATGGGGGCTAGGCTGCTTAGCATGCACATCTCTTTCTGTTCGCTGGGGCCTCCGTCTGGAACAGTCTCCATGCCTCTCTCAAACTTGTGCAGAGCCATCTTCGGTTCCTGAAGCAACTCAAGACCTTCCTATTTACTTCAGCTTTTTTCTCTTCCTCTCCCCTGCAGTTGACCCATCTGTTCCACACACTGGTCACCTCTGAATTTGGGCCCAGGTCCCACCCTGTCCAGTTGCACTTTGCTCTGCATTTTGCCCCCGCCCCCAGCAATTGTGGTCTGTATCTGTAACCCTACAGTCCCCTCTCTCTGCATGTATGAGCCACCCGCTGGCTGCACCCTCTGATTACTAGCACTTAGCCACCCGCTGGCTGCACTATGTTACCTGTACTTTTCCATCCCCCCTCCCCTTTTGCACTTCTCCTCTCTCCCCTCCCTGCACAATCTGAATGACACAAGGCCTAGTACAATCGTTGTTTTGTCTTTCCTCTGTTTCCCCCTCCTTGTCTTGTCGCTCCAAGAAACACTTTTATAAAGGTGCACTATAAATGCCATATATAATATCATATCATATCATATCATGCAGAGAACATCTGTGTGATGCAGGAACAAGTATGCTTTTGTGCCATGTTGTTTAATTCTGTTATCAGTGTTTTTTTTGGCAGTAAAGGAATTACCGCTGTTGTTACCACACTGCTGAAACAGATTTTGGAGGAAACGTGCACTTTTCCTCAAATAAATCATCATAGAAATCGTGGCAGAATTTCTGGACTGTAAAATTGGTGTCTTACACTGCCCTACCACCACTTGTAATGCCACTGTAAATCAGATGGAACAATTTGAGGAAATGGTAATCAAGTTTGGCAGTATTTTGGTGGATTTACCAAACTTGGTACTATTTTTTTTTTGTTTTTGGAGGGTGTTATCAACCACCAGAAAAGGGGAAGAAGGACAGAAAGAGGAGGGAATAACTGGAGCACATTTGATGGTAAATTGTGGGAGGAGGTAATTATTCTTATTTGCCTTCACTGATACCGTGAAGGCTTTACAAAATTGTGGCCCTCTGCAAATGAGTGCTTCACAATATATACAAAGGTACGAGTCACTCGCCTCAACTACATTCTGTGTTGTTGCAGTAAGAACCCTCTGCCCAACTGAGATGTTTTGAGTGAGGGCTGGGGTGAAAGGTGACAATGAAATGAAAGAAGTCCTATGTCCCACAAACGGAATTGCCTTTTCATAGGGTGACCGGATGGAAAATGCAGGGTGTGGCAGTGCATGGAAGTTGTGCCAATCAGTGCAGTGTGTGCATTAAGACTGAGCTTTTGGCATGCCTCCAACTGTTATGATAAACCACCACACCCAAGATTCCTTATGGGAGATGGACATTTCAGGGGCTTCATCCAAATAATCATTATGCCCCTGTTCTTCCTGCAGCTCCTTTGCTACGGTGCCACTGTATTTTACTCCTTAGTGCCCTCAGGGTAGTAGTGGTGGTGGCCTCCCAGGGTGAGGAATGGCCATGAAAGATGCAATTTGTATATATTCTTGAAAAAGCAAGCAAGGTTCCCTAAGAGGTCTCTCCAAGTGGTGAGTCTAATTGAAAATAATTAAAAGATCTGTGTGGGCCAACCTCGATGCACTGCCCATGGTCACATTTCCATGTGCAATGACCTTGAGGATGGTCAAAGTGGAACAAAGTCTAGAGGACATTAATAACTTGGAATAGCACTGTAAAAGAACAGATTGAACTTTGAAGTTGGTAGGAAGCGAGCAAAATTGGTATTTGTAATTCCCAAATCTTTATTGGCACTTATAAACTTAGAAGATATATACATGACATGATGTTTAATGATTTGTAGTTTGCATTACTTTTGTTTTAGGGAAATATTATTTAGTATAACAAATGTGCAATACTTTATACCCGTGTGTATTTGTTTATTTTGGTACTATTGATGTCATAATTTGTGAAGCTATCTTTAATGTGCTGGTTGTCAGTCTGATCAGGGTATGATAGGGTGAGTTGTGGTTGTGTAGCTTACAAAAAAGTCGAATTTTATTGGTTTTTATATTTTGCACTGAATTCATAACATCCATTTAACAACATTGTGTTCACTGTGTTTCATTTTTTTTAGTATAGCAACTTAATCACAATGTTTGTTTAAGAACATTTCATCTACTAATTTCACAGGTTTCATTGTGTTATGATAGGCCCACGTATACCAATAAAGATGAAAAGCTCAATAAACGCAGTAACTTCAGGTGCACAAAAAAAACAGCTTTATTAGAATTCCAGTGGCCGGGAGAGCGTAAAAAAGACAATCTCAAAATGGCACTTAGAACAACAAAGTTTTAAGCTAGATGAACACCACAGGGGATGTGATAGTTAGTAATAATCATGGAAAACTTCTATCTGTTTGATCAATTGTTTAGTGGCATATAGAACATATAATTACCGATAAGTAACACTTCTGCTATTGGTTCTTTCACAACTAAATTTCCTCCTTCTTAAAATGATACATTTCAATCTAACTGTCCATTGGTTGGCATTAGACTACAGTAGTCGATAAGGTGAAGAAGGTTCGGATTGGTTAATGACTTGTTCATATAGCCTTTTGCTATGTTATGCAGTGCCAAGGTACATGCTGGGAAAGGAGAGATGGGTGAACCGATGTGAGCCGGCCTTGAAAGTTACTTCCATCTTGTTCCGATGCCAAAGTTCTCTCTTCCAGAAACGTTTGTGGCCTTGGCATCTCGCCCCCCCTCTCTAGATACACAATGAGCCTAGCAGGTGCACTACCTACTGGTAATGGAATAAATGGACACCAATCAGACCGCATGATGAGGGACAACTGTGCTAAAACCATTTTTGCCTATTTAATGGATTTTATACTGTTCTAACGTGCGTTTGCCTCTCTTCAGTGGCCACTTGGGACGCTATATGTTTATTTGTTATGGGATCATTTGGCATGGCAGGTACTTGCACCTGGCATTCAAAGATATGTCTGTTTTCTCGGCCCAACCAATAGAAACTAATTAACATAATAATTGCATGCTGTGCCCTGGGAAGCATTATCTGTTGTGGTTTCAACTCTTGGGCAGAACTCCATTTTGCACACTGACATTGGTGCTTGGGCTGCTGTCTGAGCATTGTGAGGTCTGGAATGTTGTTTTAAGCTGCAATGTTTCAGAATTGAGGTCTTACAAGGTTCGGTCTGAATCATGGCGGTACGTCTTCTCTTCCTCTGCCATTTTAGTGTTCTTCGTGTCTTGCATACCGCCATTCATTATTGCCTGCCTGTTTATGCTACATCCTCTCCCTACCTGCCCACATCTATTATAGTTGTGTAACCCTATCTGAGTAGTCTGCAACCTTTCCCTGCTTCTGTGATTGCAAACTACTATTTGCCCTACTTGTGTCACACAAACTATTGTACTCTTCATGGCTGCTGCGTGACCATTTGTGTTTTACTGACTGTTTACAAAACGCATCTAAGCATGCACTTTTGTTCATGTTTGGGAACCGGTGGGGGCATGGCCATACCCAGTGTGACAGTCATCTGCAGCATCAAAATTCCCCCACTGGTCAATTTATTGACCACACCTCCATTCTCCTTTATTTTGTCATATCTATATTTAGGTAGCCATACTTTGGACCACCCACCCCAAGCTACTTCCTTGTTCTATGCACTCTTCTGGCCCACATGTCATAAAGCAGCAATCCCCATCTCCTTCAAAACCGACCCAGTGTTGTTTGTAATTGTCAGGGTTGAAAGGGGTCGTGAACCTGGTGCCATGGGGTCCAATATGTATTTTGAAGATGTGCATCTGAGGTGTTTTGTCTGTTTGAGTGTGAATGTGTACCACATTATCGTTGCCAAATATTACTGCCATTAAATGCTGCTCTACAACCTTTTCCCCTGTTTTTCTACACTGTGCTCATATTATTTGCAAGGCACAGAGACCTGTAAGTGTCAATACCAGAACTGCTTTTATTATTTTAAACACATTACCTAAACAAGCAGGAACCCATGCGAACAGTCCTTCAAACCAGTTCTCATCTTCAGCTGCACTATTTTCCTGTGGCATCTTTGTGTGTACGTTTTGCAGGGAAGTTATTGCTTCCATCAAGCTCCCATTCTGCTCCTTGTGTGCTGGTATGATTGTAAAGTAACTTGAGCCTATTTTGTGCCTATTCCTCCTTTCATGGCAGCGAGGAGGTCAAGGGCATATATGTGTTGGAGAGTTATCATTCTGATAGCTCTCAGCTTGTCCTTAATTGCAGTGAGAATTTTCTCTTTGGTATTTATGGCCCAGTTATCTGAAACAACTTTGCTTTGCTGAACAGTCTGTGTTCAGGTGGGATAACACCTAGTGTGTCATTAGATATCTTCAAGAAATAATTGTCTCTTTTTGTTTGTTGTAGTGTTGTTTATCTTTTCTTCTTCTGATCACTTTTTACCATAGGATATGCTGCTATTTGCACCACATTGCTTTGGGGCATAATCAGTGCCTGTGCATGTAACACTGCTAGTGAGCATGTGTCACCCCAATTTGGCGGTAGCTGCCTATGTGCTTATGTACACAGGCCCAATAGTTTGCATCCTTCATTTTTTTCAATTGGTTATTTATAAGGTGCACTATACAGCACACATTGTGTTTCCAAGTGCCACAAGACAAAAAAGGGAGGAGGGACATGGGAGATAAACAACAATAACAGTACTGCTAGGCCTTGTGATATTCGGATTGTGCAAGTGCAGTAGCAACAAGTGTAATGGGGGAGGGGAGTGTCAAAGGGGAGAGGGATAGGTGACAGACAGGGAAGGGGATAACGAAGCAGGGGGAGGGAAGAAGGAAGAAGGGCCCAGTGGCTAGGCAAGAGCTGGGGGATCCCAGGAGGGCAAGTGCCAGGGGATGCAGGAGGAGGATCCCCCTCTAGGTGCGAGGGAGTGGGGTGGGCCAGGATCGGGAGGGATGCCTAACCTAAAAGGTTGATCAAGGAAAGGAGCATGGGAGGGCAGTGCTAGATTGGGGGTGCTGGTAAAGAATTGTCAAGGAGGTCCTGGTACCCTGTAAGACTCATAAGGAACCAGGCCACCAGTCACAGCAGCAGAAGAGGGCATTAGCAAGGGAGGGCAAGAGCGAAGGAAGTAGAGAAAAGACATGTCTTGAGAAGCTTCTGGAGCGTAAAGAGGTCCTGCTCAACTCTGGGAGGGTCTGGAAGGCCATTCCAGAGGGAAGCACCTGCCAATGAGAGAGATTCCCCCCACTCTCTGCTTAGAAAAGCATGTGATCTGTAGAGTTAGAGGACCAAGAACTCTAGTAGGGAGGTATTTAGGGTGTGAGGGTTGGATGTAGCAGAGTCCTAGGCCCCAGAAAGCTTTGTGGATGATGCAGAGGGTCTTGAATTTCATACTTGCAGCCACTGGGTGCCGCCAGTGAAGAGATTTTGGGGCTAGAGGGATGTGGTCCCTGACCTTGAAGGCAAGGATAAGTCTTGCAGTCATATTCTTGATAAGTTGAAGAGGGCGAAGAGAGGAGAGCCACATATTGAGGAAGAGGCTGTTGCAGTACTCCAGCCTAGAGAGAACCAGAGCTCTAGAGCCATTGAGTTCCTCGGGGAAGGTAAGGAAGGAGAGAACGACTCTGAGGAGGTGATTTTGAAAGTGGACATTCTTGGCAAGGGCCCTAATGTGAGGGGCAAAGGAGAGAGAGATGTCAAAGATGACACCAAGGTGTTTAGCCTCACAATATGTTGAGGGGGGACCCAAGGCCGCTGCCAGAGAGTGGGAGAGAAACAGGGAGCAGTGGTCCCAATAAGAAGGATCTCAGTCTTACTGGCATTAAGGTAGATATCATTAGCCATGCACCTTGCCTGAATAGCCATCAGAAAGTCAGGAATAAGAGAGAAGGTATATTCCACCCTGCTACTGTTTCTAAAACACAGAGAAGCATTTGCTATCCATGTTATGTTCACTGGCCCTTCAGCATCCTTCACCCATGTCAACAGTCTTGTATATTCTTTCCATTTTTCTAGGCAAATTGTATTTGCATTTTCTACAGTCCCCCACGAGAATCCTATAAGTGCTTATGCTCTACATTCCATTATCACTTCCACCCAACCTTGACAGGTAAACACCTCTCCTATTATGTGTAAAGAAGTCTGTCCCAACTTAGGGGGTAATTCATAGAATTACAGTCTATTTCCCCAGCCACCCACTCACCTACCCACCAGTCACGGGCACCTGCCAGCAGGCCCGACTCATGTCCCCCACCCACCCACCAGTGATGGGCACCTGCCAGCAGGCCCCTGACTCATGTCCCGCAGCTACCCAAAAGTGAAGGGCACCTGACAGCAGGCCCTGACTCATGTCCCCCACCCACCCAGCCACCCACCCACTCACCAGTGACGTGCACCTGCCAGCAGGCCTGACTCATGTCCCCCACCCACCCACCAATGACGGGCACCTGCCAGCAGGCCCCGACGCATGTCCCCCACCCAGCCACACACCAGTGACGGGCACCTGCCAGAAGGCCCTGACTCATGGCCCACCAAACAACATGTCATGACTAAACAGACCCATGGCCCTAATGCCAACCAAAATCCCCCCTGCCCCCAAGTACAAGCATGCAACCATCCACTGTGCCCACTCCCAAATCACCCATGCCATGACAGTCTTAAAAGAACCACCATGCCCATGCATAAATGCACAACGGAGCCACACAGTGGCAACAAATGACTGAGGCAATGTTCATTGAAACATGCACAAAAGCAATGATAGAACACAACACCAATCATGAAGTTAGCAAAAATGTATTGAAAACATAACGAAGTGAAATAGAGGACATCAAACTTGTATATCAATATACAATGACAGAAATAATTTAAAAAAGTAATCAAATTTAAAAAATTATTGAACGTCATGTTGAATGAAAAAAGTGGTCCATTGCAAATGTCAATGAGAAATAAATAATCCAAATAAAAGAAAACCATTGATCCATGGGAAAATTGAAAAAGAAAGTATGTGGAAGTCCTATGAAGAAAAAACTATATACATGAAGTGGAGCAATGTCCATTAACTCCAAAATAAAAGAAACCTAACACTAATGAACTATGTACAATGGTAGCAGGTAAGTCCTACGGCTCACTCTTTGATGTTCTGGCCAGGGCATCATCGAACTCCACGTCGATGTCCCAGAGGCGGGCCACTTCCCTGGCCTCGAGGTCTCGCATGGATGCAGTCATGGCTTGTTCCAACTCCCTGCGAGTTGCCTCGAGGCACTCAGCCCGCCTCAATGCGCATAGAGTTCTCCGCCGGACCATGGTGAGCCATGCCTCATCCACCTGCCGCTGTTCCGCATCTATTTGCTGGCCCAACCGCTGCCAGATGGAAGACACTCCAAATCCAGGGTCCTCCTGCCCTCTGGCCAATGCCTGCCCCTGTGATGTTGATTGCCCGAGCCATCCTCCCTCCCACCTTGTGCCTGCTGCTGTGCATGTGCCCCGCCTGTCGATGCCTGCACGTCCTCCTCCTGCTGGGGTCCAGTTGTTGGGGTGGCCACCCCTGCTGGCCCTCCGACTCCCGACTGTGGCATGGATGTGTCCTCCACAAGCCTGGCCGCTGGGTCAGGGGCAGCTCCACAGGGTGCCCAGGGGATACTTGGGCAGGAAGATGGCACGGAGGACAACTGGCGCATAGAGGGTTCAGTTGAGGAGGGGGTCGCCAGAAGTTCCAGCACACAGAGGAACCCAGCCTTGCTGACCTGTCCTTGTAGGTCGACGTGGTCAATGAGGTATTCGAAATGACGTGCATTGTCCTCACGAGAACCCTGCACGTCATCCTGAATACCACATTGACGCAACGCCACCCCAGCTAGGACATACTCAACACGATCCCTGATTGCCACATCCGCAGGGTGAGGGAGGCCAGTTGTTGTGTGCGCATCCCCTCCGTGAAAAAGGGTCTGGATGGAGGTATCCTTGCTGGTGCCAGATGATGCAGTCACAGGATCCACGGCGGCCTGTGCTGCCTCCTGTCCCTGCCCCTGGAGTGCACCACTAGCACCAGTGGAATCCCCCCCGTGCATGGGCCTTCCACGGCCTCCTCCTCAACCAAAACCCCAGCAACCTGGATAATTCCGTGCCATCTTCATCCATAGGCCCCTGTGAGGGCTTAGCTGCCCCTTCTGCTGCTGAGGAGTCCACTTCCAACCTCCGCCTCTTGGACTTTCCCTCGGCAGCTGCGGCTGCGGACGCGGAACCAGACTACTCACACCCCGGAGAGATGTAAACCTGGGAGGGGTGCTGGGCCTTGTGTCTCCTGCTGGCAGTGGGATCCCTGCCGCTGGGCTCCACAGCACTGTCTCCTCCCTCTTCATCAGTTGATGCTGCAGGCAGGGAGAGACCGAAACAGGCATCAGGGCACTGTACAATGGTCTGATACACATATGACAGTTGCACATGAGTGGCAGTCTCAAACTTCACAGTTGGCATCACATTCCCCAACACACATATCATTTTAACAGAAATCGTGCAGCAGGCAGCAGCATCCATACACATACAACCAGAAGAACATCCAAAGGTTGGCATGACATCACAAGCAACATGGGGAGTGCCGAACACATGCACACGCGCCAACAGACAGACATGCACCTGTACATATCCACCACCTGTCACAGTGCACTCATCGGCAACTATGTCACATCTGCCAATGGGGTTCCTACATGTCTGTGTCACATGCATCCATGGCGTATCACAGTCGCACACATGTCAAACAAACACACGCACATGTATGCCATGCACGTACATGCAGGTGGAACCAGCATCCATGTGTCACATCCCAACTATGCCATAGTACATACACAGGAATGCTAACATGTGTGCATCCCCACATGCATTCGTGCATCATGCATTTGAACACATACACCATTGATGTGCCTCACACATGACTGGACTCACATGTGGCAGGCTCATGTACCTGCACATACACATCCGTACATCGGCCTCCGTGTTGATGGCAGCCACAATGTCCTTCCAGATCTCCTCACGTCCATCCTTGTTGGCGCGTCTTCTTCCGTGGATGGCATCATAATGCCCCAGGACCTCTCTCGCTGGGGGTTGCCAGTGGTGTCTTATGGTGTTTCCCCCGACATGGCAACTGGGTCCTGGGGCTGGGCTGTGGAGCGATGGAGCTTCAGTCGGGAGTCTTCTGTTCCAGTAGGGGTGCTTACAGCAACTGGACCCCTGCAGATGGCTGACGTGCAGGCACCAAATGGCAGGGTATGCGGCTAGCAGGCAGGCAGCAGCAGATGGCAGGTGGGAGTCTGCTCTGGGTGGAAGGAAAATGGCCTTCTGGGCAGGAGCATGTTCTTCTGTGTGTTGTCACATGGCTAGCTTGAAACTGAGTGATTTGGCAAGTGAAAAAACAGCACATCAACATGTAATTCGAGGAAAGGCCCTTAGCGCGTAAACGCGTATGTGACGTGATACACGCAGGCATTTAACTCGTCATGAGTGCATGGTGATTCAGCACGTGCACAAAAATAACGTCCATGTGTGGATGCGTGTAATTCGAATAAAGGCACTTAGCGCGTAAGTGACGTTATGCGTGCGGGTGTTACCTTCAGCACAGGTTAAAGGATAGTTCCGGGACTTTTTTTTTATTGTCCCTACGGGTCGGCCATGTGTTTGTAAGCATAAATCGGTAGATCGTAGGAAACTTTCCTATGGACCTTACCCGACTTTTCGCCCATTATCGCACTCGAAATCAGCCTCCATTTTGTGATAATCCTATCATTTCGCCGCATCGACCTGGCTCACCTGCCTTTGCGGCACTAAATCAAATCCCCCGCCCCTGAGCCTGACATCAGCAGACGCGTACTGCCCATTTCAAGCACGTCTCGTGTCAACAATCGCTGCGCCTCAGCTATTGACGTGTTGCCATGGAAATGGCAGGACGCCTCTTTCCCCAATAAGTATAAACAGACCGTTTCACAACATACAGCAGCAGATTTTCGATTCCATTACTCTCTCTGTGTTACTTTGAGTATTCTGTGACTCGTTTCAGTGCTCTGGTCAGCTACCTTCGCCGCTTGTAGCCCGTGTGAACACCTGTACCATCTCTGTAAATTATTTTACTATCTTTACCGCACAATGGCCACAATAATGCCGTATATGTACGAGCCCGAGTACACCGAGGAGGAACTACTGGAAAGGCAAGCACGCGAAAACGATGGGGATTCGGACGGCAGTTGGGAGGACCAGTCAACGGATGAAGAGCCTGGACCATGTCGCATGGACGGCGTCTCCACCTGGTGCACGTGCAATCAGTGCGAGCTAATGCCAACTGAGGAGGAGAACTGCTGCTGCCGTGAAAATTCCGGGTGCTTGGCCTACATTTCGGAAAGCGAGCAAAGTCTGCAGGAAGGCGAGCAAAGTCCGCAATGCATCACCGAGCTGCCAGAGTTCAGGGAAGCCTGCCTCTCACGGACAGTGTTGAGGATGATGATGGTGCTTATGCACGAACTTCGTGGCACTGTTCGTCCGCGTAATCCGAGTAACGAGTAAGTATACTCTGTTTGTGATGTCAGTGATGCCACCACTATTTCATGGTCGTCTCCCACATATAAAATTACATTTACATATCATTCGAACGCATGTAAATTGGTTCCATATAGTGCATTTTCTAGATATAATTTTTTTCTAAGAAAAATGACATGTGTTACCTGAATCGACATTGATAAGAAAGTTTGGTCAGTTTAATACAGTTTGCATCTTTTTTTTTCACAGGTGGTACAGGCTGGTGGCCTATCGTTGCTTCACTTGGTGGCTTCACGGGAGGCTCGGACACCGCGTTCGGAGAGTAATACCTGCCTGTGCGGTACTTGCCATTAGACAACATTTCCCCAGTGACAGTGGACAATACCGCGGATTTTCCCTCGATGTGCTGCAACCTCAACTTTACAATGTGTAATGTGTATTATTTATGTTTAATTAAAATCTAAAATAAAGCCCAACATATATTTTAACAATGGTTGTTTTGATTTTTTAAATGAATCTAGTGTGTCTCCGTTGAATAGCCTTCCAGTGCCTTGTCTTGTCACACCACATGTCTCCGGCCAGCATCCTCCCTCACGCTGGCCGCACACCTTCAATCCACATAACCGTTGAACCCATATATGCAGCAGTCATACATATATTATTTTGTGGGTTGGCATCAAGCGTTGGCAATAAAAAGCTGTTGGATTTTATTGATACAAAACATGGTTATAGGTAAATAATAAATATGGTTGATCATAATAAATCCTCTTTTTGGGCACCGGGTACAGAGATGACCCCCATATATTCTCCTGGGAGGGTGAGGTATTTATAAACTCACCCCCCTGCCTTCCATGTAGTAGATCCTGCAGCCATCCTCTTACATTCAGTTAGATGGCCTCTCCTTGGTGAGGCCCTGCGGCAAACGGGTCTTGTCTGCACGACCACCGCCCCAATCCACCCCCCGCCCTATCAAAGGCAGTTCGCACCGGGGTACTTGCGCTGCTGGCAAGTGGAGCTGTCAGGGAGCGATAAAGGCCAAGAGGTGCCAAAGACCATGTACACTTCAAAGTGGTCTATAGAGCATGGGTTGTTGTTCCCATGTCTACCTCCAGACCCCGTGTCTCCTGCCAAGCATCCCCCTCACGATGGACGCCCCCCTGCAATCCACATAAGTGTGTCTCCATTCACAAGTCTTCCTGTGTCTTGTCTGCACGACCACCGCCCCAATCCACCCCCCGCCCTATCAAAGGCAGTTCGCACCGGGGTACTTGCGCTGCTGGCAAGTGGAGCTGTCAGGGAGCGATAAAGGCCAAGAGGTGCCAAAGACCATGTACACTTCAAAGTGGTCTATAGAGCATGGGTTGTTGTTCCCATGTCTACCTCCAGACCCCGTGTCTCCTGCCAAGCATCCCCCCACACGCTGGACGGCCCCCTGCAAACCGCATAATGCCACGACATATACACGTCATTCATTCACAAACACACCCCTGTTTCGAATTCTTTATAACCCACTTCATATTTCTAATGAGAACTTCTTTGCGCTTTGCTAGTCAACCCGTGAAGGTGCTGGTTATCTGCTCTTCGTCTCTGTGAACTTCCGTGACCACTTTGAGCAAACTCGTCAGTTTGCAACCTGTGAACTGGTCCCTGTTCTACGACAAGAAACTACTCTGATCCCTGCATCCAACGGGCCAGAAAAACACTGTATGTGCTGTTCGTGGAGACCGACACATGTGTTTACTCTTCTGGAATCACACGCGATTACTTCACAGCATCTGAAGTCCGTACCTCTTCTTTTGGTGGGGTGTTGCCTACGCGCACAAGCTCATGTGTTTTTTTCACGCAAGGCAGGCGGTGAGTCGCGTACAATTTTTTTCCCACTGTGGTTCCCCCTGTGCATGCGTACCATTTAGAGGTCATAGTAGCCCATGTGTTACATAATTTTTGTGTTGCTGGGTGCCACACCGTACTGCTTGAGGTAATATTCACGCATGAGGCCTACCGGGGTCGCGTGCACAACATTTTTATTTTTTTTCCAATTTCCTGTTCTTATATTGTTTTTTTTTGATTTTTTGATTTTTTGATTTTTTGAATTTTTTCTTTTTTTGGGGGGGGGCCTGAGCATTGCGTGACCCGTCATTTTTCCCCAGGGGTCACAGACAGCCTTGCAGGGGCACTGGGGTACCTATTCCATCAAGTACCTTGCCCCCTTCTAGCCAATTGCCCAGGACAATTGTTGAGTGAACCTCCCATAGCCCATTTTCCATCGGTGCCATGGTTGGGAGGCCACCAAAGGCTAAGGGTGGCAAAGCTGGGCTTCATCCCAGGACTGGACGTGGTTTAAGGCACGTGGGCGCAGCGATCAGGGAGGACGAGGAGTCCAGGATAGCCAAGGTGGCTACAGGGCGAGGGAGAGGCAGGGGTGCCCCTACGGGATGGGATGCCCAGCCCTGTGCTGGTGCAGACATACCAGCACCCCCTGTGGTTCCTGGTGATGCAGCTGTTGCATTACAACCTGGTGCCCATATCACCCAACAGCAATTTACATCTGCTGTCACGGGCCCACCGGTGGTGCTAGCTGCAGGTGCAGCTGTGGACACCTCCACCTGGGCTCTGGGTTAGGCAGCGCATGTTGCGTTGTGTGACGAGGACTCCCGGGACGATTTCCATCTTGTCCGGAGGTTGGGTGCATGTGCGTCCACTGTGGCGGTGACTGTGGCACACATATCTGGGGCAGTTATGACATCTTCTGCCTCAAGCAGCCGGGTGGTGATAACTGCATGTGCAGATGCAGCCAACACTACCCCGGCAGTGAGTCAGACCCAAGCCAGACCTTCTGTCCTCATACCAACACCCACTGCCTTGGTCCAGTCAGGGCCACATTATCCCCTCAGGGTCAGTACCACCGTCCAAAAGGAGGAAGCGTGCTCCTGCACAAGTGGCTGGGACCCCAGACACGGCTCCGGCCTCTGGCACATCCAGGGAGAAGCCTTTCTGCAATCAGGAACTGGACTTCCTTGTGGACTTCATGCCGGAACACCAACGTGATATGCTTGTGGGCCCACAGTGCCATACAACGCATCACCAGAGTTGGGTCCACTGGCAGCATGTTGAGGATGGTGTGAAATCTGTGGGATTCCAGGTGCGCACAGCTCAGGACTGCTACAAGTGCTGGAATGACCTCAGACGCAGTGCTAAGCAAAAGCGTGCCTCCAATTACACCATGGGCCTCATTACGAGTCACCCGGTCTGGAAATAACGGTGGCGGTAAACCCACCACCACTGTTGTTTCCGGACCAGGTGATCTGGAGTTCTGCAGGCGGGAGGTGTCATTCCCGCCAGGTCTGACCTGGCAGGTTTAACACCAGCAGCCTGCAGGCGGACCTGGAAACACTGGCACCATCACGAGATGGTGCCGGTGTTTCCACTTCCCCATTCCCATTGAGTCCTGTGGGACTCAATGGGAATGGGGATTCACCGAATTCCGCCTAAGGAATTCCCGGGTCTCTGGGATCGTAATGCCCCAGTAATTCCGGGAATCATGGAGGCGGAATGGTAATACGAGGCCGGTGGTAACCTGCCGGAATTTCAGGTACGGTTACCGCCGGACTCATAATGAGGCCCCATGTCTCTGGTGACTGGTGGTGGGCCACCACCAGAGGAGGATGAACTCACTCAGCATCAGGAGATCGCTTCATAGTTCATCCCGGAAAAACAAATCTGTGGAGTGGGAGAGAGGATGGATTATGATTCATCATCTGATGAGTATTGATGCGTGTAACTCAATGACATGTGTGTTTGGCATGTGTGACCCGCCCAGCTACAAGTGGCTCTTTCCTATCTTCAATCTCCCTCACCACCTGTGTTGTTCACCAGGGGTCTGACCTCTCAATCCCAATTCATGGAGAGCAAGTGGCGGCTCTTGACTACTGCATTTTAATTTTTTTGTACAGGTTCCGGTGCTATGCTGATCACAACCAACTCATTTCCTGGCTGCCCTTGGCCACCTCTTGTCCCTCCCTTATTTCTGATAGCCTCATTGCCATTTGCTTTTGGTGTACTACCAACGGTCTCTGTCGGAATGCCAGCAATACTGGCATCCTCCACATCGATACACCTTTGCCATCCTTTGCCATCAAACTCTGGCCAGCTCCACTTGGCCCTCCTCCTGCCTCCAGCTGCAAGGCCAAGAACCTCAGGGTCACCTTTGACTCAACACATCCCTTTAACACACACATGTGTGACGTATCTTGAGATGGATTAACTTCTTGCTCCACCTCCTCAAGGGTACTGTGCCTTTCCTAACATTCTCCTACATGCTCACAGTCTGTCAAGCTCTGGTTTACTCAAGGTTGGGGTACTGTGACAGTCTCTTTCAATATTCAACCTGCCTCCACCCTCCACCCTCCACCACTAATCCAGTACAGGACTGAAAGACTTGTCCTTGGCCTCAAGCCCTGGGATCTTATCTTTCCAGCTCTGTGACTCCTTCATTGGCTAACAGTGGATGCAAGGATGTTACTTCAGACCCTCTGCATTTTGCACAATGTTTTTTTTGGGACGGGGTAGAATGTAACTTCAACAATCCCTCTACCCACACTCCCTCAAAGTCAGTCATTAATTGAATAAATAAGGTAGGAGCAGATCTGTGTGTACAGCTGGGAGCTCACTTTTGAACAGCCAAAATCTTGAGGCGAGATATATCTGCTTCTGGAATCACCTCAATACCTTCCTACTTGCTCCTGCATTAGTCCCTCTTCTACCCAGCTGAACAGTTTCCTCTGATGGCACTGTGCCCCCTGCACACATTCTCCATCGGATCAGGTACCTGCTCACCCTGCCTCTCTGCTGCACTGCCTACAGGCCTCCCATATCAATGGGTCCAGCACTCATTGTCTGCACTCATCCGATTTGCCCTGTCCAAATCATCTTGCATTTGCCACTTGCTGGCTGCACTACCACTTTTTGAATGGACATTCTATCATTGGACTTCATTTTCCTTCTTTGGTCTCCTCTGTTTGGCACATTCCCCTTCTCCCCCTTCCTGGGTCTTCAACCCTTTATTCCTTCTCCATGCACTAGCGTGTTCTGTATGTCACTGTGCCCAGTATGATAGAATTCCTTTTCTCCCTTATTCCCCTCCCTTTGCTTGTTTGCGCTCTGAGCCACTTGTGTACAAGTGCAATCTTGATGAGATGCCACATCATGTCATACGCATCTTTTGTCCTTGGTACAGTGTGTCTCACTCTGAGTGTGCTGATGGCAGTGGCTCCCCATGCACATATGTGCAGGATCATGTTACATGTGCATTCCATGTATGCCCCTAGGTGTCCTTGACCACCTGCTCATTGTTGTATTTGTCCAGGATGATCCAAGTGTCATCTCATTTGGACAGCCATGTCATGCTCACTGTAGGTCTGTGTGTCATCACGCACAACTTTAGGCTGTGCACGTCTGTATCATGGCTATGGCTCCCCCAGGTACAGGCCCATGACCACTTTTCAACTGGTGTTGTCTTCTACATGCATGGATGTACTATGGATGGTTCCTCACCTCTTCTCCATCATGTCCACTTCTCATCGGCTGCAGTGGAATTTGACTGACATAATGCAATAAACGCACACCTACACTGTCTGGCAATGCACAGTTCTGCGTTTAACATGCCATTGCCATGCAGTGCCTCCCTTCTATTGGCCAGAGTGCATGTGTTTCACGGAAACCGTGCAACCTGGTGCATGCCATTTGCACATGATGGCTGCTATTGCCGTTACACTGCCATAATGTTTGAATATTGTCATCACTATGTACGTCTTGATGTTGTAAGTTGAGGGGCTGCTTATGCACTGCAACGCACACACCCACTCCTGTGCCAAGTTAAGCCCTCCAACGTGCAATCATGATGGTGCTGTGTGATGTTGACCTGACATGTATGTACCCATGTCCCTCCTCTCATGGAAATGCACTAGTGTAGGTGCCTCCTATGACACATGTACTGTACATAGTTGATTGTAGTTGAGTGTTGCACATGAACTTGCATGTTACATCTATCATGGTGTGTTCGGTTACATTTCTAGCCGTGTCTATTTGTGTGTTAACACATGCTTATGCTAGGTGCTGACTATTTGTTCTCATCTCTCATTTTGGCATTGGATATATGCATTCTAGAGATTGTGTGTGATGCAGGTGATGTGCAACATGCAATACATGTGTTGCATTCACATTTTGCACACATCTTGTTTCTTTTCTTTAAGTTGCAGGTGGTAACACACTGGCGGCAGAGGATGAAGATGTCATACCAGACATGGTGGTCAGTTCACATGACCAACCAAGCACCAGTGTTGGTCGTGGGGTGGCAGCCCACGAGAACCCACAGGTGCTCCAGGTCATCGTTTCCGGAGCTGACTCTGAGTCAGGTTCTGATGTATCCTCTGACCACTATGTTGAGCCGGATCTGTATCATGACGTGTCTTCACTGGTAGGTGATCCTGTGTTGCATGGTCTTCTGTCTGCAACACCTTCAGTAGGGGGCGAGGCAGGGTTGGAATGTCCGCCTGTGGTGGTTACGGGTGCACGGTCACACTTGACACCAGTTGGCCATGTTCCTGGGGCATCAGGTCAATGGAGCGATGAAGTTCCCGCAGCTGCAGGCGGCACCAACCCAGCAAGGACCACAGCTCCTTGGGCCCAGCAGGTGTGGTGTCTGGCAACACGGTGGCCGGGGTCAACTGAGTGCGAGCGTTCCATCATTGCCATAGCACAGCAACAGGGGGGAGTAGCAGGAGTAGCTCAAGGTATGGAAAGTGTGGCCCATTCATCCTCCCCTCCGTAAGGAAAATGGTGCTCCATCAGTGGGCTACGCAGTCCACGTTCCGCTCTCTCAGGCTGGGCATGGCGGCGTATGACAGGGTGCGATGGGCTGAAATGGTGGCTCTGCGTGAAACACTTAATACTCAAGCAGAGGCACACCGTGAGGCCCTGAGGGTGGAACAACAAGCCCTCCGATCTACTCTAGCTGACCTCATGATGAATCAGAGTAGGCAGACAGAAGACAGGGTGGTACAGCTTGAAAGAACCATCTCAGCTGAACTCCATGCAAGCCGGGAGTCACTCCGTTTGTCATGTGAGGCCATGCAAGCAGAACTCCATTTTACACATCAGTCCCTGCAGGAGGAAGCACGTGTGACACGTGAGGTAATGCATGCTGACCTCAGTCTATTTGCCCGCCAGGACCTGGCTTACCAGACCTGCATACTTGCTGCCATTGAGGGGCAAAGCATGGCTAAGCATGGTGAGTCAACTGCGCCACGTCCACCTTCTGATTCAGATTCAGAGGGTGACGATGATAACCTATCTCCCACATAGGTTGGGCCGTGCAGGCGCTGAGCCCAGTGAGGGTTTATTTTTTTACCTCGACATCTACACATGTGGGTGTTGAGGTGCACCCTGTACCTCCCCCCTCCTGGGTGCCCCCCTCTTCCCTGGGTCATATATGGCAATTTCTGATTTTTTTTTCTCCTGCAATTTTTTTTCAGCAGTTTTTTTTCTAAACATATTTTTGATTTATCATCCAAATTGTATGGTTTTTGGTAAGTATGTTATCTTTTTATTTTCATTTTTAATTTTTTCTTTTTTTCCCATTATTTTATTGTTCTTTTTCAATGATTTCACTTTGCTTTTTATTTGTTATGTTTTTTTCTGGTTTTCTTCAATTTTATTGATTTTGCTTTTCTTTCTTTCATTACTCTTTTCATGTTTTATTTCAATTGATTATTTGATTCAATTTGTATTTTCTTTAGAATTATTTTTTTTCCCAATGTTATTTTGTCTATGTGCATACATGTGACAGTGTGGTGCTTTGTGGCATCGGAAGGCATCCACTGTGTGTTCCAGCTGGACCCATTCAGGCTTGTCTTGTGTATGTGTTTTGCTTGGTGTCCTGACACATATGCTACTCCTGCTTCCCTTGTCCATGGGCTCCCAAGGATGGCTCGGTGTAACAGCATATCACACATGGGCATTGGGCTTCTGTCATATCTGTGCCAGCCTGCAGTTCTATTTGTGTGTACACCACTAGTGGGTATTCCAAATGGTTTTTCCAATGCATGTCTGCACTTCACTTTGCTGAGTATTATGCTGTGCATTTCATCATGTTGCTTGAGATGTTTGTTATGTATTGACTGTCTATGTTGATGCACTTCCTGCTGTAGCTGGTACCATGCACTCTTTGGCTGCATACAACACACTGATGGTGGGAGGGGTCCATGTGCTGAGAATGTTGAATTGGGACAGTTTCCCCACAGTGATTTTGATATGCCACATGAAGGCTTCATGCTGCGTTACCTCTGTCACTACACATTTCAACAACTACCAATTCCTTGCTAGCACCACTTTGGACATTTCTCAGCCCTGGCTGGTGTTTGGATGTGAAATCTGAGTTATGACTACATTGTTTGTGATTTAAATTTGCTGTTTGTTTCCTGGACCTGCTCCCCCCTCCCACTGTTTGCACTTGGCCCTTGTGACAATCTGGCCAACCAGGATGCTTGAGCCTGCCACCACTACCAAAAGCCCACAAAAGTGGCCCTGTCTAGACCTGTCCACATGCCTTCTCAGTCACTTGAATGCCCCCCATCTCCCCTGCCCCTGTCAGTGTCCCTCTGTCTCCCCCGCTTCATCATCACATCCCCTACTCTCCTGCACCGTCAGATTTCCCTCTGCCCCCTGTGTGTGCTTTCTTTCAACATCTTCCCCATTAGTCATTTTGAGCTTGGCCCCCTCCTCACTTCTCTCCTCCCTCTCCCTCTCCACCATCCTTTAGCCTCCTCCTTGTACTCTGGCTGTCATTTTCAACCACTACCCCAATTGCCATCGGCCATGGTGATACGTAGGCGCTTGTTCTTTGCAGACATTTGTCCTTCTGCCTCTGCCCTTCCACACCCCACCTTCGTCATTTTAAGTATAGTTTTGCCAGTTAATTTGATCATTAGTCCCTCCACCTCTGATTGCAGGTCATCTCTTCCCGTTTTCCCTTCTGTCTTTCTTCTACCCTCCCCAGCACTATCTTGATTCTTTGTAGACCTACCACAGTTTGTCACTTGTTTTGTTACTCTCCTCACCTCTTCCCTCCTCTTCCATCACTCACCTCCTTATGTGACTCAAGCACTGCGACTATTGCTGTCAGGCATAGGAATGTTGATGCTAGTTATGTCATCCAATATTCCCTCCCTAGACTCCCTTATTGGTCCAGACAATTGTAATATGTACTTTGCTTTTCCAGTTCATTATCACACTGTGGACTGTTTGAAGGACATGTAGGAATGTACTTTTCTTCTCCCTTGTTCCCTCCCGCATTTATGCGCTTTGATGAAGTTTATGTGTAGGTCATATTATGGATTTCTATGATTCAGTAATGGGTCATTGTCTGCCATTGCCGATTTGGGGTACTCTGCACATGATATGTTCTGCTGGTCAATGGCTGACGCAATGTAGTGCTTTCTTTTGAGGTGTCAGGGGATGGGTGTGGTTTGACACACAGGGGGGTCCTTGGTGCTATGTTCACATGTGCTATGTACGGGACACTGGTATTCACTTCTTTTCACATGCATGTATTCTAGGCATGTTCATACGGACAAATACACTTAGGCAACACACCCCCAACTACATTGACACCATGCAAACACGTGCACCCAGATTGCCTTCTCAAGCATGCTGTGTCACGACAATCCATGTTCACTTCTGAGTCATAGATCGTGTACATGCATGACAGTGTAATATTTGGTTGCCATTTTTTGAAATGATGCAGAAGGGTTTTCACCAATGCAATGCACACTCACTGTGCTGTGCAGTGTGCAGTGTTTGATATGGCAATTTGCAATTGTCCAATGTGCATGGCAACAGGTATTCTGCCTTTTGTTGGTTGCACCACTGGTGGCATGCATTTGTACCACCGTTTTCAGGGTATGAGGTTTTGGTCACTCCTTTCTTCCGATTCCATGTCAGGTATAATTGTCTGGTGCCTATTTACATTTCTCACGTGTGCATATGGTTGGATGTTTTGCCATTGCATACCATGGTATGGTATGGCAGTCAGGGTTCAGGAGTGTTGGGAGGGTTTTGGGTGGCATACCAGTCCTTTCATGCCCTGTTTAGCAAGGGGGGGAATGCCTTGCATGTGTTCACTTTGGTCACATGGGATTGGTTGTATTTAATTAGATAGGGATGCACACAATGTGGCACTTCCGTGGACACATTCTCAGGGTGGTAAGGTAGTGACAGTTGACTGTCCCTTTCTCATCATCGATTGTGACCTGGTATGTGCCAGGCCTGTGTGCACTCCGCAGGGGACGGAGTTTAGATGAAAAATGTGGCCATAAGCTGGGTACGGGCTGCCTCACCACATGCCCTTTCCCCTCCCATGCGCAGCGGCCGTGCATGTGGTTCAGGATGTTGGGCCCCATCATGTACACCGGTACGCCATGCCGTGTTGCAATGTTGTGCATGCCACATGCTGCCACAATGATCCTGCACACAACTGAGGGTACATATAGTAGCTGTCCACCAGAGCGGTCAAGGGAGCGGCAGCATGACTTGAGCACTCCAAATGTGCGCCCACTATTGCCCTGGTTGCAATATGGGCTGTGTTGTATCTTACCTCGGGTGGTATGGTGGGGTTCCGTACGGGCATCATCATGTAGGTGCTCAGAGGGTAGGCACTGTCCCCAGGTAAGGTGATATTACTTGTCATTAGTTGGGCTTGTGTATTTGTCTGTGTGTGACATGTATGCATGTGCACAGGCATTTGTACTCACCTAGGAGCCATGTGTCGCCATGCTTCCCAGCTTCCAGGGCCTGGCTCAGGGCAGAAATTCCGAATATGAAACTATCATCGGTGGACCTAGGATAGTTTGCATAGACAGAGGTGATGATTCTCTTGGCATCGCATACCACCTGCACGTTGATGGAATGCCAGTGCTTGCGGTTTCGATAGATGTGCTCAGTGGCCCTATGTGGATGTAGGGCCACATGGGTGCAATCTATGGCACCAAGCACTTTGGGGAATTGTGCTGCCCTGTAGAAGGCCAGGACCACGGCATGCCTTTCTACAGGTGTTCTGGGCATGTATATGTGCCTGCAGACTGAGGGGCATGCAGCAATGATTGCCAACACCTTGTGTAGGCAACGTGACTGTGTGGCCGTGAGACACCCCCCCCACTATGCCAGTTGTCCGCTGAAATGACCCAGTGGCCAAAAAATGCAGTACTTTGAGCACCTTCTACAAGGGGCTCAATGCTTGGGAGCACAGGGTGGGTGATGTGAGTTCACCCTCTCACTCCCTGACCAGCTCTAGGGTGATACGAGGTGGAAACCTATACCTGCCATAGACCTGGTCATCAGGCATCCCAAAAAGGCTGGTTCTGGGCAAACAAATGCGGGGACTGGCTATTCTCCTCCTCCTGCAGTGTCCGACGATCACTGCTGCGAGGAACGGGACATTCATCGTAGCTGTATATGCTTGTTTGTTTTTTGTGCACACTTTTATGCTGCGCAAGGGCGCTTCTGCCTGCTTTCATGTGGCGGACGTAATTGTGCGTGTGTTTTGACGTGCGTGGGTTTTCCCTATTCTATTCCATGAATATGTGTGGTTTGCGTTTGTGTGGGCGTTCCGTGTACTTCCCAGCAGTACTTCCCCAGTTACACCCTTATGTTCACGCATTGTTCCCCATTCCTTGTGTTCTGGCCCTTGTTCCACCCCCTTTTTGATGTGTGTGCTGACGTTGTGCGCTTTCGCAGTGCGCGTTGCGCACGGCGTTCAGGATGTGGAAGTGATGTGTGTGCCGGTGTGTGCCACGCACGGGTTTGGCAAACATCCCACAAAATACACGCTCAGGGCCTTCCATGAATCGCACGCGTGCGATTCGCATGCACGCGCTGGCTTTTTCACACTTGCGCCAGCTTGCGCCACTGATTTCGGCGCACATTTATTCCATGAATTACCCCATAGAGGTATCTCATTTCCTTGTTGTTCAGTACATTTCAACAATGGATGTTCACTTATTGTTACGTCCCCTCTTTGTGGCCCTGACAATTTATATTTCATCACTTTGTTCACCATTGTCTTTTCTTTGATAAAATAATGTTTTCTATTGTCACCCATTTTAAGTAAGCCCAATTTCCTTGGAATTTCCCCTTTGTTTTGCACATTGCAACATGAGTTAGGCAATGTCCCTTGTTTACAGGTACTTCCTTGGCCACAAACAATATTGAGAAACTCAAAGCATATGCAAGGAGAGACCATACAAAGCAGTTTTAATCCAATCCCGCCCATCCCATTTTAGCCATGTTATGATGCCATAGGTTATTCATTGTTTGTCATCAATTACATCTCTCCTAACTTGTGTCATTCCTCCACTCATCTTATCAGCTGCATTGGTACTATCATTACTTTAAAAATCTTACTGCCATTGAATACGCAAACCAAAAAAAAATAAAACAGTACACTTATAGAGTCCATTTTCTCTTATGCATGTGTTGGGATATTGAAGAGGCAGTATCCTTGGTTTTTGAAAAATGCATTCTTCTGTGGTGTGATGTCACGTGCCACATTGCTGGTCGGCTCTTGCTCTTGTCTGGGGTGCCATCACTTCTTCTTGTTCCTCTTTCTCTGTTTCTCCTGACAGGGCGCCGTTCCATTGAATTCTTTTAACAGCAGTTATGTGCAGCCACATTTTCCGCCCTCTTAATGGTATATACAAGGGTGTGGCATGTTCTACATTATACGTGCCAGTAAATTGTGGGATGTGCCACTTTGTAATGTGTTTGTCTAAATACACAGGATCATTTGGAAACAGTTGCATGAGTGAAATTACAACATTTCGATCTATTATTTCTTGTCTATTTTTGTTGTCACACCTAGATCTGTTTATTAATGAGGTTCAGTGATTTAGTCATAACAGTCAAATAATCATGGAATTCTGCACCAAGAACAGTTGCTGAACTATCTGCATCTGACTGAGCATGTGTGGGAGGAGAAATAGGAACATGCATTATTCTACGCGTCACCAATTCGGTGGGAGTAAGATGGTTGGTCAGAACAACACTGCAGCTAACTTTTATTTAAATTGTCTCACAATTTTGCAATGCGTTCATTCAAAAGACCATTGAGACTTTTGACAACACCATTGACCTGGCGATGATAGGCAGAACAAAGCTTGTGCTTAATGTCAAAAAGGCATGCTACTTCAAAAAAATCACTCATTTGCCAAGTGTGGTCCATTCTCTGATCACAACACTTTGCACACTCCCCATCGGGGATACACTTCATGTACAAGGAACTTAGCAGCCATCTTGATGTCTGAATAGGTACACGGGCCTGCCTCTATCCAGTGTGAGAAGGAACATACTACCACAAACATGTATTGGTATCCATTACATCTTTGGAGCATATCAACATAATCTCCATGCAAATGCCGAAATCGGCCTGCAGGGCAGGGTATTGCTCCTTGCACCATTCTCAGGGTATGTCCAGCCATATACTGCTGGCTCGTGGCACAGTTAACAATAACATTTACAACATGTTCGTGTAGAACCATTCTTCTAAAATATCTGCTGCCACATGTTCCCTTGTAGTGTGTGCTTGGTAGTACAGTTGTTCTAACAATACTGTAAGTAACCCAAGGTGTATTACAGGCTTCCCTCTGATTTTTGTGTCCCTGCAATACTGCTATATGTGTCACTTAATGCATGATAGCTCTCTTATAACATCATCTTGATTAACATTTTGCACAGAAGAATTGATATCTCTGCATTTTTTGTTTCCTCATCTGCCACTTTGTTACCATGGGAAATTGAGTCTGTGCCCTTAGTGTGAGCTGCACACTTCACCATGGCAGCTGCTGTGAGATATGCCAGTGCACCTAGTAACCTTTCTATAAATGGGGCATGCTGTACCGGTGTACTGTCTGTGCACTGAAAATCCTTCTCCACCGTGACAGTCTTGAGTGTACTGTAGATGTCATGTAGGTGGAGTCAGAACATATTGTATAACTGCCTGGTTTATGTGCTATTCAAATTCTCGTATCATTGCTACTAAGTCAGCTGGCTGTATGGAAAAATGTGCTGGTAATCTGGCATTTTTCACTACCTGAAATCCATTGCCCCTACTCCTTAGCACCACTTCTCCTGAATCCTGTCTGATCTATCATCCATGAGCCATCAACAAAGACCAGCTCTCCCTGCTTTAACTTAATTTCTCTTACAGGGGGTAAGACGTCATGTATTTAGAACAGTCATCAGCCTATTCTCCCTCCACTAGTTCAGCAATCAATCTTGCAGGATTCACAGTGCGGCATCTTACAATGTTTTTGGATGGATTGGACAACATACCCTCCTATCCAGATGCTCGCTGTGTAGTGAGCGTTGACTTTGGTTTTTGGAGAATGGCAAACAGGGCATCCTTTAAGTGCAATGTTACTGCATAGCGCATCATTATCGTGGATGATTTCTCTATTGCAAAGGTTGCTGCAGCCAGTGCTTGCTCACATGGGACATGTTCGCTCATCATTGGATCCTACTGTAGTACACCAATGGCTTGTGTTTTGCGTGAGGACAGCCGTATCACTCATCATTGGATCTAACATCCTACTGTACTACACCAATGGCTTGTGTTTTGCGTGAGGACAGCCGTATCACGTATCAGTTTGAATGTGAGAATAGATAAAACTCTCTCCTCTAATCTGTTATTTACAAAACGGGGGCTGTACTTATTGCTTGTTTTACTTCCTCAAATGCATCGATCATTTTGCCTGCCCACATTATGGGGTTCATTTCTTCCTGTGCTTCCTTTAATCCTTCTAAAAGGGGTTGGATGTATGTGTTGTAATCAAAGACCCAGGTGTGACAATAATTACATAGCCCCAGGAATTTCAGTTATCCTTTCACAGTCACTGGGTGGGGAGCATTTGTCATTTCCATGGCTCTGTCAGGTGTCACCCTACTTCCTTCCTTTGATATTATCTGGCCTAAATAAGTACTTCTTCCTGGAAATACTACAATTTCTGTTTGTCCACCTTGTATCCACTTTCAGCCATCAATGTTAATAACATCAATGAGTCTGTGCTGCATTTGTCCACTGCTGTGCTACACACTTTCAATTTATCAATATCTATATATATATAAAACACGTAGGTTTGTTTCTTTACTCAGCTGATGCAATGTAACAGTGTTAGGTTGCCTTCTGCTATGCACAAAAGGGCACACACCCTTCCTCTTCAATAACAGCTATCATTTTAACAGACAGAATGAGCATGGTTCTATGCGTTCACCTTCACCTTACACTACTGCAAACATTTGGAATAATTTCAAGTTACTTTTTTCCACCCCCACTTCTCTTCACACAGGCCACAGTGGTCCCAATGAACAGTTAATTACCGGCTCACCGTTTCAGTCTTGAAACATTGTTGGATGAATGCCTCCTCACAATCCTCATTTGAAAGTAGGTTCTGTGATTATGCTACTACGCAATCTTCTGCCATCGCAGGGACTCTGCAATGGAACAAGGTTGGAAATTATGCGTCTACAAAGACACATCATAGAGGCCTGTGTAATGGATGGATTAAACTTAGATATTGTTCTTATACCGTGTATACCTCTCCTTCCATCTGATATAAATATACCTTTCAAATTGAAAAGAAGACAGTTTCCTATTTGTTTAGCCTTTGCAATGACTATTAATATGTCACAGGGATCTATGTTCTCTTCCTGGAAGTGATCAGTGGCCATTTTCAGAAGTCGGACAGAAGAGACCCTATGAATTACCGACTGATATTGACCTTTAAGATATGGTAGAATGGTGTATGCTATGCCTGGAACAGGTAATACTTTATAATTGTACTGGGTGCTTGTATATTTCCAAAATCCCTCTGTAGCACCCTATTAAATACACTGGGGCACTCGCAGTAACCCTGTGGGAACTGTGTGTTTTGGAGCGGAACTAGCAAATGTAAATGCAGATAGATATTGGGAATCTGTGTGCGATAGTGCGGAAAAGAAGGCATGCTTTCAGTGAATGACTGTGATGTGTGTAGTATTCGGTAGTCAGTCACACAACATTGTAGCCGGGTTGTAGCATAACTGTAAATTCCGCCTCCATGATGTTGTTTAAAGGGCATAAAGCCTGTATAAATCTCCAAGACACTCCTTTTGCTTTTTCCAATGGGTGCACTGCCATGTTGCATGGAGATTCAGGTGGCAAAATAATATCCTGTTGCCTCAGGGAGGCAATTGTCTCATAAATGCCTTTGTATGCCTCTTTTGACATGGGATAATGTTTCACTTGGGCTAAGATCACTCCCTCCTTCAATTGTATTTGTACCGCTCCAATCCCTTTCAGCAGACCTACATCATAAGGGAGAGTAGTCCATACTTTACTTACTAACTTTGCCAAATCTTGTTGCATGAAAGATGATACCTTTTTAAGCAGCAATATTATCTCAGGTGTTTCAGTGTACATTATTTGCAGCTGGTATGGAATACAAATCTGAAAAATACCTCATTGTCTGTATCGCTGCCTTCGAATAGCTCATCATCTGTCATTTCAATCAGCTGCTGTATTTAGTCCAGTGCTATTGCTGTGCGCCAATTAACACTTTCCTCATATGTCCCGTGTAACACAACTCTGTTCTCTCGTACAGCAGCTGCTTCTAAATTTAGTATTATCTCTGCTTCTGTCACATCCGTGGGTACTTCTGCTCTGAAAAAAAAAACCTCTGTGGGTAATTGCAGCAACTTGTCCTCTATTTGCACAAGCCATCCCAAAAACTCATGTACTCCATTATTTATTTATTTATTTATTTATTTATTTATTTATTTATTTATTTATAGAGCGCAGGAGCCCGCAGGTATCATGGCGCACATAGACATAAAACAGGACAAATACATAAGCGTCAAATCAAATCTATACGTTACAATCTGTAAATTTGAGGTGGTTATCAACTTTCCCAAATTATGACAGTGACTAAAAAAGATGGTCGATTGTTACGCCCACAGGCGATAACAGTACAGTCTGTGTCATCCGACATGGATCATTCCTTGATATCTGTAAAAATCTAAAGTCCTGGGTACAGATGCAACTCTCTCCAACTTTAGCTCTTAATCAGGCCAGGAGTTTGTTCTGGAGAGCATCTCTAGGCTCAGGTTCCTCAGGTTTATGAATGTTAACAAGTACAAAGATGCTTGGTTTGGCAATCAGGCTTTCTGATTGCCAAACCAGCAATCTCTGGCATAGCAGCTTTTCTCACTCGTAGCTCTCTCTTCTCTGAACCTCCAATCGGGTTAGAAAACAAATGTATAGGTGCCAACCATTCTTTTTGATGCAGAATCACCTTACATTGGGTTATAGTGGGTTTATCTGGCAAAGCTGAGTCAAAAGGTAAAGACAATGGCCTGCCGTCACATTCAGAAAGTTCCCTATTTATAATTTGTAGGCTGTCCCCTAGGCTCGAGTTTGTTTGGCAGCTACAATTTCCCCTATTAACTGAATCTTGTATCATAGGGTGGTCTGAGCCGAGATCAGTTTGGCAGCTTTATCCACTTTATCTGATAGAGGAGTACACTTATGAAATTAAGCAACCCAGACACTGACCGTCTCACATTTGGTCAGGTCACTGATAATTCTAAGTGACAATAATGATGTTGGTCCCCTTTTTTCCATGATAAATAGGAGTTGTCAAGTTACGTAAAGAGGAACAAGGAACTATTGATCTATGTACAGTTTTATGCAAACCCGCCCTAGTAAGAGACATTTTTGATGGAACAACCTCTATATATTACCAGTGGGCTCTGATGAAAAGTTCCTCCAGAACCCCCCCAATCCACTCCCTGGCACAACAGAGAGACTCAAGTGGCCGCATGTGAACAGGAGCACCAGAGGGTCACAGGAATGATGTCTGGGGGATCAGAGGAAAGGAACAACAGCAGTCACATCACCACCAGATCGACCCTCCCAGGTCCAACTTGGGTCCTTCCTTTCATCTATCTCCTATCTACCTGTGGTGTTCCCAAGGGGTCTAACCTCTCGCCCTGGCTTTTCAACCAATACCTGGCAACTCTCGCCCACTGCATTGCCACTTTCTGCTTAAATTTCCAGTGCTATGCTGACGACAATCAACTCATTTCCAGGCCACCCTCGGACACCTCCTCTCCCTCTCTCATCTCTGATTGCCTAACTGCCATTCAAGATTTACTGTTCCGCCAATGAAATTTGTCTGAATGCCAGCAAGAAAGAGATCTTCCTCATCGGCACACCTTCACCATCCTTTCCCCTCACTCTCTGGCCGGCCTCCCTTGGCCCTCCTCCTACCCCCACCTGTGAGGCTCTGGGTCATCTTTGACTCCACCCTTCCTTCTCCACCCAAACCTCTGAGGTCTCTAAAAAGACAAATTTCCTACTGCACCTCCTCAGAGGTACTCTGCCTTTCCTCTTCTTCCCCCAGAAGCTCATGGTACCCCAAGCTCTGGTTCTCTCTAGGTTGGACTATTGTAACAGCCTCTTTCTAAATCTACCTGCCTCTACTCTCCGCCCTCTGCAACTAATCCAGAACAGGACTGCAAGATTTGTCCTTGGCCTCAAGCCCTGGGATCGTATCTCTCCAGCTCTGAAATCTCTCCATTGGCTTCCAGTGGATGCAAGGATTAAATTCAAAACCCTCTGCATTGTCCACAAGGCTTTCTGGGGCCTGGGTCCAAAATACCTTCAGCTATCCCTCCGCAAATACGTCCCCCCTCGAGCTCTTCCCTCCTCTGCCTCCAACTCCCTCAGGGTCCCTTTTCTTCTGCTTTTGCTCCCCCTCTCCCCTGCTGATCTGTTCCTGCTCACCCCGCCACCCTCCCGCACTGCCTCTGGGCCACCCCTTGCACTGAGGTCTGTATCTGTACCCATACAGCCCCCCCTTTTTTCTTCCTGAACTTATCAGACCAACCCTGTCTACTGCCTTAAATCTAGCACTTGCAAATTTCTGGCTGCACTACCACTGTTTGTTGCCTTTATTATTTATTTATTGTTATTTATCTGTTTCTCCTCTACTTCACACTTTCCACCTCTCCCCCCTTCCAGGCACTTTTCCCCTCCCCTTTTCCATGCATTTGTGCGTTCTCAGTGTCACTGGGCCTAGTAAGATTGCTGTTTTGTTCTCCCCTGTTACCCTCCCTTCCCTTGTCGCACTCTGAAACACTTGTGTACGAGCGCGATAGAAATAAAATATCAATCAATCAATCAATCAATCAATCAATCAATCACACTGTCAAGCCGCACTGCTAGGCGGCTGCCTGCAACAGTAGACGACAGTCATAAAGGAATAATTCTGAATTTAAAGGCATCCCTCCTAATGCTTTCTGACCATTGAATGCATTTGTAAACTCTCTCACATTTGCATAATGAATGTCTGGTGTTGAATATATTATCCCTTCCTCAGTGAATGACATCATCATATTTGATTTACTCATCAAATCCCTTTTCAATAAGTTTACTGGTGTCTTTCAGTAATGCAGCAATGGAGTAGCCATTATATTTTCAGTCCCAGAAAATGGAGTCTGAATTTGGGAAGTCTAAAAAGACAACCGTGTGTCACTGCACTGAAGGTGCTGCGTAACACATAGTAAAAAGATGATACCTATGGAGTAGGTGAGGCTCCACAGTCTATGAACACAAGAAAATGTTAAACACACACAGCAAAACACATGTAGGAGTGGGAAAAAAGGCTCACACTCTTACTAGGTGAAAAAAATAAATCCTAGATATCCAGCAAGCTGCTGAGGGACTCAGTAGGTAAGGGAAATTAGCCATTCTGGAGAATTCTCCCTAACAATAGATTTGCTGGATAATGAGCCAGGCCACAGCAGTGGTCCATCAAACCCAGAGCTTCTGCCAATAAATTAAGCAAGAAGAATGCCATGTGTAACTAGATTAAGGAATCTGTCATTCCACATTAGCGTTAAAGGGAAGAAGGGTGCAGGTGCACCCATATGCAAGGCAGGGATGACACAACTACCCTTGCTTCAAAAGGGGTCGTCTGGCCACACTGTGGCCACAAATCATATAAACTGTGGCCACAAACAGATAAGTAAAATTGGATGACTAATTTATCATTGTTGACAGTAGGGGCAGGAAATTGGATTCATGAGTTGGAGAAAAGGACAGCAGTGGTGACATTGGCACTAGAGAACATGAAGAGTCTATTTGCTTTGATATTGGGAGGACAATCAGATGATGTACGGAAAAGGGAAGGGCATCCCGATGTAATGGCACAATATACAGCACATGATGATTCAACTTTCAACAATTGCAGAGCAAACGTTTGGAGGTCATTGAGGGTGCAATTCAGAGATACATCAGATATGACTGCGATTATGACACGTAAGATGAGGATAGAGGAAGCATATATAAAAGAAATGGAAGAGAAGTGGCGTTTGGAAAAAATGGAATGTTGGGACAAAAATATACCTGTGTTTTATCACATTTTATGCCAGTGTTTTTCCGAAGACGCACAGAAACATCTAAAGAATATTGCAGAGATCAATAGTTGCCATTGGGCCTCATTACGACCCAGGCGGACTTTGCGGTGCTAAATGCACCGCGAAGCATGGCGGAAAGCCGCCGATAGCGCCATGGGGGTTGGCGGATTTTCCGCCCCATTCCGACCTTGGCGGGGCGGTAAATCCCCAATCCCCATTCTGCCCTTCCCCATTCCCATTTTTGCCCCATAGGGTATAATGGGAGTGGGGAAGGAGTTAATTACGCCACCGTAAAATACGGTGGCGTAATTAACAACGAGGTCCCGTAGCGCCATGGTTTTCTCCGCCTGGTAAAACCAGCCGGAAAAGGCCGCCATGGCGCTACGGGAACTCGTAGTATGGCGGAGAGGTACGCCATGCACTACGCTGGCGTAAAACCCTCTCCGCCAGGGTCCTAATGAGGCCCATTGACTTTATTAGTCTCTTTTAAACTCACAGACCCAGTACGAACTATCTTACATAGAGTTCTGGAAAGGGTTAATACATATACATTTTTGTCTGTTTCTCTTGGAACAGTGTTTCATTCCCTTTTCATTAAGACTTGGCTGGTGGCAGTGGTAACAACCCTATTTTTCCTACTGCGGTTATCTTAAATAGCCCTGTGCCATTTTGCTCACACTTCATTTTGAGCCTAACTTATCCAGAATCTATTGAGTGTGGTGTAGTGTATTGGTAATGTCTTTTGTCTACTGCTTGATGTGTAAATAAATGTATATCCTTTTACTGAGAAACCTTGAGTCAGTGTTTGTTTGAATCATAGTAATTGCTGTCCTTTGTGTAACTATTGATACTGCTCACTTTACTCTTGAGGTAAGTCTGGCTGCTCAGCCATCGCTACCACTTTACTGTGTAGTACAGGCTTGTACCAAAGGTGAATTTGTACTCTCACTTGCAGTCCTAACTGTGTGTGGTGTTCCTAAAGGGTACTCCATATAATTCTGCCTAACATCTATTAATGGATATTCTGGTGTTTCAGACCCACTTGCTTGAGGAGCTTGTGTTTCCACTTCTTCCTCCTCTTCATCTTCCCACTCTTGTTCCTCTCATTAGTTTTCTTCCATCACCTTGTGCTGACACATCCAAGACCTTTCCTCACATATTCTCCTCTTTCTATTTCCTCTATCATGTTTCAAATAATACTGTCAACAATTTTCCTCCTGTTCTCTTCGCCTTCTCTGACCTCCATAACCTTCCTTCTAGTGCTGTCATTAACCTCCCTTATATACTCTTTTCTTCTTCTCTTCTGTTCCCTCTTTTCAGGGCCTTACCATTGTCATTTTCAGTTTTCTTTCCGTCTATTTTAAATAATATACAACCTAACACCCTGCTGCTTCTTCGACCTAGCGTCATATTTTTAACCCCTTCTTTTGCTTCCTTTAGCTGTTTTTCTAAACTATGCCACCTTTTGTTTCTTTGTCTCTAATTATCACCTTCCACCTGCAGGGCCACAAATCGGGGATTACTGAATCCTGCAGCAGTTGTTTGCAATGGATATAATCATGGTACTTTCGAGAACAGATTGCATTGTTGAGGGAGAGGAGGAGATGTGGGCTGCACGCACCCTTCTTTCTCTCTTTCACCTATATGTTCTGTTTTCATCTGATCCTCCTCCTCAAACAACTTCCATACTTCGAGTATGCTCAGTCTGCTCTGTAATTTCCTTCCCTTGTGTCTGGTGTGTAGATACGTGCACATATGTTGCAGCAAATATTTCAAATGCGTCCCTTCTTGAGACCAAGGCTAAAACATCTTGCCGGCCGTGTCTTTGTGGGATTTAAGGATCTTTTCTTTATACTGGTGAAGCCCCTTACACAAATGATCGATGGGGCTGTCTGCCATTATAATAATATAAAACTTAACTTACTATAAATTGAACAATCGCCGTTTCAACACACTCTCCCTCTATTTGCCTAACCCATTCACAATTCTTTACAATTTCAACACAATGTCCTCCCTAAATCACACCAACAATACACCAAAGGTGCATTGCAGCAAGGGCTTTGTAAGGGCGGATTGTGCTGACTGACTGCGGTGATTCTTCCTTGTGCTGACTGTGAAACCCGACTTGGATTTGAACTTTATACCTGCTTTTGTCACGTGTTTGCTTGGGCTCCTCCTCCCCTTCCGAGCAGCTCTACTTCAGCACAGCGCACGCGCTTTCGTGCGCGCGCATTCGAGCAAGGGCTTCATAAGGGCTGATTGTGCTGACTGACTGCAGTGATTCTTCCTTGTGCTGACTGTGAAATCCACCTTGGATTTGGATTTGAACTTTATACCTGCTTTTGTCACTGTACTTTATCAAGGCTCGACTTTAAGCAGTCTTTGTTTCCTATGTGGATTCAGTGCTTCATTGCCTAATTCATCTGTTTGATTTCTTTTTTTTTTCTTTGTTCTTTTCTGTAGTGTTTGCTTGGGTTTCTCCTCCCCTTCCCAGCAGCCCTACTTCAGCCCAGCGCACGTGCATTTGCACGGGCATTCGAGCTTCATAAGGGCTGATTGTGCTGATCGTGCTGGAGGGTGTGGAGGGAAAGCTGCATTACTAGAAAAAACATATGTAACTTGTGGTATTTCCACTTGCTTACATTGTATTGCTTGGGCTTGATTTTTCTTAGTTTTAAAATAGACACATATTTGATCACTGATTAATTCTAATGGCCAAACTCTATACCCTTCGGACTAATATGCAGTTTGTGGGGCCATTGTCTGATTGTTTCACTGACTCACACACCACGCCGAAATGTGCAATCCATGCTCACAATTTACCTCACCGAGCGCTGTCACACTGTAGGCTAACTTCGAATACTACTGACATCTGAAAATTCTATCCAGAGTGCCTCTCTATATCGGCTCCAACAAGTGTGATGGAGTTCTGTGAGGTGCCAGTTCTCCCTTCTGTTTTACCACCCCTACCATCGCCGTCGCTACTGATAATGCACCGCGGGCACCCCGGTTGACCTATGCACTCCGTCAGATTCCCTTCTAGCAGCCTTTGTGGAACCTGATCTGTTGGGTGATTACACTCTTCCAATGCGAACTGAAACTGTAATCGCTGCACAGAGTCATATGGAACTAGTGTTGCACCACCTTGTCCCTCCAGTAGATCTAACTGAATCTCCACAGATTAGTGCCAATGAGGTTCTACAAACAGCGCCGCTATCATTGATACTGGTGACAAGCAACTCAACCATCTAAGTGAACCTCAGGATTGCGAGCATTTGTCCAATCTCCTGTGATGTTTCCTGATTCACCTCATGAATCTTCAGTTCTGTCCATTTCTTTTACACAGCCCACCCTGCGGCAGATAAAGCATAAGACCTCACCACTCCAGAATTCTCCTGTGCTTCCAATGGCACTATTTCCTGAAATGACACTGCAAGCCATGAACATGGCCCTATTTTCATTGGCAAATCTATATGAAACCTTAGATTCACAATTAATTAACCAAAACCTTTTATTGTGAGAACTATTAGAAAGTAGGTCATTGCCAAAATCTTTGGACAAACCTGTGACAGTATACGGCCCAAATTTGCCTTCTGAAGAGATGAATGGCCCCTTACATAATGGAAATCAGTGTATGAAGACATCCCAAAAGATAACAGTTGATTGTATAGATGAACCTAATGCGGCTTGTGGTGAAATTAATCGACCAGCTGAGCAAACACTAGGTCAAGGCTGTGCTTTGCAGGAAGGTGCTGTGGATGAATTAACAGAGCTGCATGAGATGGTCTCTTTAGAAATCTCCCTGATGTGAAGCTCCCTTATAAGGGTGCCCTTAAACAACCCGATGTACAACATCTTCGTTGCTCAGACTAAAAGTAACACACCAAGCACAAAGCTGATACCTATAAAAAAACAAAAATCAGAAAGTAACCAAGATGGAAAAGAGTAAAAACTCTAGGCAATTTGTTAAATTACTTTCCCTTCTGGATAAGCTTGTCCAAGAAAAGGGTGCAGCCATTATCAGAAAATATGCTGCGTTATCACGAAACAAGACAATCTTACCCCAAATAAACTTGACAAACTGTGAGTCTATTTTGACAGTAAAGTTAGATCTATGATATGCCCCCTTGGAGGACAATCTAGTAGACGAAATGGCTAAAGTCGAGGAACCATTCTCTGTGTTACGGACTTACTCTGCTCCTCAAGCAGTTATGACTAAGTATACTACCCAAGCTTTGCTAGATCATATGAAAGAGGGTTCGCTAACGACATTGGAGAGCAGGCTTGAGGAGATACAAAAATCAATGGGAATTTTTATGTCCCGTCCTCACTATGGTCCTAATTTAAAAATGGATACTGGAAGTCTTGAAAATCCTAAGCCATCATGGAATAATAAGCCTAACATAATTCCAGTAAAGACATCCCACAACATCCAGGGCCCTGCACCTTGGTTACTCAAAGTAGGTTATGTTGGCCTTCCGCAGTTTAAGAAGCCGGAAATGAAGTATGAATTGACATAACAAATGCTATGACCCTACTCATGTTAGTCTAATACTACAGTGTTGGTGGTGAATTTGGCTTATATGACTTGAATAGGTTGTCTTTACTAAACATATTGAATAACATCCCCAGCTTGCAGGGTACTAAGTCTGGCGATATAGCCCAAATAGAATTTATCCATGATTATGAACGGTCGGTTGTTAAGATATGGATGATTTCAGGGCAGGTCAAGCATGCAAGTTGGCAAATGAGAACCGAAATATATTGACTGGGCTTTCTCCTTTTGAATCCATTTGAGATGCCACTTGTGGCCAATGCTAACATCCAAATGCTGCAAGTAGTGATACAGAGTGCATCTTGGATGAAAGCTCCTATGACGATCTCCCATTCTACAAGTGATGATAATCACTCCCGGTCCGTATCCTATCCACCTACTTGCTCTGTGTTGAATCGATGGTAGCTAAGCAAGGATACTACCAGATAGACAATACAATTGGCCTCTTGGAACACACAAGGTCATGCTCATTTGATCATGACCTCGGTGTCCATTCTGGCGCTATATGATATCTTATTACAAGAGGTGTGGCTCGGCTCTGCCCCGACCTGGGAAACCACCACGTATCACTAATTGCTGCAACCAATCAGGCTAGGGGGAGACCAAAGGATGGCCGTATAACAGCAGTTAAAACCTCTAGTGGCCTGATTTTAGAGCCGTCGGCATCCCCCAACAGCCACATTTAGTTAGCCCGAATCACCTTGAAACATAAGATTATTGTTTGCTTGAATCCCTATTGGAACCATTTTAGCATCAAGGACAGTTGTTTCTTTAGTGACATGGATATGTGCCTTGATTTGATTGATAAAGCTCCAGCTATAAACCATATAATAATAGCCATCAATCTCAACATGAAGGTTTATAGTGATTATTTTGAAAAAAAAGTTTCAAAAAACAAACATTTTGAATTTTCAAAAAAAAGCTGTGACAAGCTATATTTAACATGCAAAGTGCATTTCTTTCGAAAGCAATCCGTTGACAATAGTCATGGACTGGTTTCATTTGAAATGCACTTTCACATGTTAAAAGTAGCATTTAAATGCTTTTTTTTTGTAACTTTGAATCTTTACATGGAGCTGTCCAATGCTATAATGTCAGCACTGGACAGCTCCATGTAACGTTTCAAAGTGTTTGTGTATATAGGTGGGGGTTTTCCCTAACCCCCCCATTTCCCAAGCCACCCTCCCACCCCCAACCTTAACGAAAGCCCCAACCCTAACCCTAGCCCTGGCCCCGACCCTAACCTTAATGCTAATATAACCCTTAAACTAACCCAAATCCCAACCCTAACCCTATTTTAACACTTAAACTAACCCTAGCCCCAACCCTATCCCCAATCCTAACCCTAAACTCTAAATGTAAACCCCAACCCTAGCCTCAACCCTAACCCTAATTTAACCCCTAAACTAATCCAAGCCACAACCCTAACCCTATTTTAACACTTAAATTAACCCTAGCCCCAACCCTAACCCCAAACCCAACCAAAACCCTAACCCTGGCCCCAGCCCTGCACTAAAACTTACCATCACATGTCGATGACATTTTTTTCAGCAAAATTGTCATTCAAAAGAATTGCATTTCGACAAAAAACATTTGAAAGTTTGCTATTCAAAACTTTTACATTCGTTAGAATGACCGGATACCCAACATGAATTGTGTAAATGACAAAGGTGGAAAATTGAAAGACATTGTAGATCAATGGAATCTCCTTATGAAGAAGAGATGTTTGAACTTGATCAATACTTCTGTGCAGGGTGATATTCCACCTCACTCCACCTGGTGTCGAGGTTCCTATTCATCACTAATTGACTATGTATATGTTGATACCAGTTTATTTACTATGGTGAGCTCTTTCAAAGTCATTGAACAAGTTCAGAGTGATCACAATATTCTTCATTTGAATTGGGAATGGTCTACTGATATTACTCGAGATAAAGCCTAATTGTATAACACTGCTCTAGCCATTTCATCCAAAGGCAATTAATTTAGATGGATGCCCTCTGCTTTGAATGACCTATTGGTAGCAATAACTTATCCCAGAGACATCATAGAACCCCATATTCACCACCAGGATGGTGAATATGTTGCTATTCTTCATTCATTTATTTAAAATTAATGCATATCAAAGTTCAGTGACAAATAAAGTGCATTCACATGTCTATGATGAAGATGCTAGACTTTAAAAGGCTAAACTTAGAAAAAAAAATTGGAACTTAATGATGCAACATATTCCTGAAAAAAATAGAGAAAGCTCTAGCCTTAAGAACCGATATAAAAATTGGTTGAAGCAGCGCAAAGCTGATAGGATACTAAAAGATGCCCGGGTCATGTTGTATTATATAGCATCTAAAAGTTCTGCCTTGCTGTGGGGATTGATAAAGACAATCTATGCTGATAACCAATCTGTGACGCAAATTAATGCAGTTCCAGAGAACGTTTGGGCTCAATATTATGAATCACTGTCTGCTAGTGTTTATTGGGCTAATCATGTATCCCGCCCTATTGTTAACATGAATGTTCAACTAGTTATTGACGTGGCTGACATAATGTGTAATATTAAAAACTCAGCTACTCTAGGGCGCCTGGCCCTGATGGCCTTTCGAATGCCATGCTAAAAAGCCATCCAGAAGCATGGGCCTCCATATTGCGAGTCATATTCAAACAAACTGTATTTACTAACAAAATTCCTCATTCTTGGCAAAAGTCAATTATTGTCCCCATTTACAAAAAAGGGGACCAGTTAGATCCGCACATCTATAGACCAATCTCTCTGCTAGACGCACCTGGGAAGCTATTTGTGCAACTAGTTTTAAATGATTTCAACAAGTGGACCAGTGCATTTCGCACAAATGATCCTTTTAAGTCGGGCTTTGTACCAGGTCTAGGTACATCAGTTAATCTACAGGTACTGCATTCCATTAAAAAACGCGAGCTACAAATGAAGCAACCACTCTTTATGGCATTTATCAACTTTTAAACTGTCTTTCATTCCGTATCAAGACAACTAACATTTGATAAATTAGCAAGGAGCTCTTGCCCTGCCTACCTGCAACACTGGACACGTGAATTTCATAGTAACAACAGAATACAGGTCAGATTATCTATAGATGGCAGACGTTTGCGTTCCATTAACACCTACAAAGGGCTAAAACAGAAATGCCTGCTGACCTCAACCCTGTTCAACTATTTCATAGCTGACGTAGTATCTGAATTCATTGAAGTAATATCTGATGCTCCTCGCTTAGGTTCTAGTGCAGTCCCCTGGTTGGTTTACGCTGATAACCTTGTGTTATTGGCGAAAACTCCCAGGTGCCTGCAAGCATTACTGGACCAATTGGGGAAATATGTGAATGCTAATGAACTGCTTGTTAACTTGACAAAAACAAAGGTCATGAAGAGCGCCCCTACACATAAGACCAAGACATCTCATCAAGCTTGGTCTTTTTTGTCTCACCCACTTGAAAATGTATTGCAATATAAATATCTAGGCCTTAATGTTAACACTTTGGAATGAGATGCCCCATACAATGAGGAACTCAGAGCTAAAATGAAAACTGCTACTTCGCATGTCTCTATTTTAAATCATAAGTATGGAACGTTTTCACTGAAACCAGTGCTGACTTATTATTGTCAGAAGGCAGTGCCTACTGTAATATATGGTGCAGAGACTAGAACGGGAGAAATGAGCTGTCTTGGTCTATTTTGGAAGGCGCCTTCTGGAAAACCTTGTTATGATTACCCAAGGTGGTACCCATTTGTTTATGAATTGGGATTATCCTCCTTGTATACTATGTACATGTGGAAATTATGTAGTTTGTATCATAAATGTATAATGAGCTGCCACGAGAATATAATTTTTCATGTATTGTCGACTTACATGATAATGACAACTAATCGCTCAATGGCTATTTTTGCAAACGGCTGATGTTTCAGAAGAATTACTGACAACAAACCCTAACAAGGCCAAATATAAAATTATGCTATGGGTCTGGATCAACACGTGCACCCAATGTCAGAACACAAAGCATGTGAGAATACACCCCGCTGTTGTCAAGAAGTTAAGAACACCAGAAACTTATGTACTAAAATTACCTGCCTTTAAATTTAGAGATTTTTTAAAAGATTTAGACTATATGGCACACTAGAGATGTGCTAGCCAATTGGAAAGTTATTCTTCCTGTTAAGAACATCTGCCGTTTCTGCAAGGATCCTAAAATACCTGAAACTCTGCCACATTTGATTGCATCTTGCTCAATGCTTTCTGAAAAAAGAATTCATCATTTTAAATCTCACTTTGAAGCATAATGGGGCTCATTCCGACCCAGGCGGTAAGTTACCGCCTGGGTCGTACCTTTACCACCATGGCGTAAACTACGTTTACGCCATGGTGGTTGGCGGACTTACCGCCCCATTCCGAGGTTGGCCGGGCGGTAAGTCCCCAATCCCCATTTACCCTTCCCCATTCCCATTTTTGCCCCATAGGGCTTCTTACAATTGAAGATTTCTGATATTATCTTTATAACGCTGAATTGAACAAACTAAGAATAGCCATTGTTAACTATTTATTATCACTAAAGTTACAAGATGAAAATTCAGTAAATCTTCACTGATTTTAAGATGCACTTATGTGGCGGGTGATAGCCATGAATGATAGAACTTTATGTACTCTGAGTTATTATATTTTACTGTTTAACTTTGTCACTTTTCTATAATGCTTTCTTTTTCTTTTCTCTTGTTGTCATGTATTCTGGATCAAAACATGAGAAAACTGTAATGATTTTAATTTATTTTTATGAATTTTTATAAATATATTGAAAAGTTGATTAATCAACTATATCAATAAAAACATTTAAAAAAAACAATACACAATGGTAATCTATTCTATACTTACCCCAACCATCCTAACTGCTACTTTACCAACACACACAAACCCATTTGCCTTCCTATTAAATACAAAAACAATACCTACAATTAATCAACATCACATTTAATCGAGTCTACAGAGCTGTCATGCCTTTATACGGGGTACCTACTTTTCATCTCTTCTACTGCTCCCGAAGGAAGATGGGCTTTACTCAGCGCAGTTTTCCCCAACTACTGTTAGAAGTATCAGTTTTCTCTCTCTCTTCAATACTCTTTTATTAAGCTCAAAATAACTATCAGTATTTCCCTCCAAAGAAATTTGCTCCACTTATTATGTCATGCACAAGTATACTAACACTATAGGACCTGAGGTCCGTCCGTGTTGAGCCTCCTATATCTGACTGCTCTACCCTCAGCGTGCCACCTGCAAGGCCGTCGCAGGACTTTCAGAAACTGGACTTGTGCCAACCTCTTCTTAGGTGTGCACGTAAACTGCTACCAGCATGCCAACACCGCTGTCCAAGGGGGACGTGCCGAGGAGTCCGGGTATTTTAGCAGTGCCTCCAATTGCTATGATAGGCCCAAGTATAACAATAAAGATGAAAAACTCAATAAATGGAGTAACTTCAGGTGCATGAGAAAAGCCAGCTTTATTCAAATACGAACGGCTCTTCAGCCTCTCAAACGGGCATTCAGAACAACAAGGTTTTAAGTTAGATATACTTCCTGGTGGATGCCATAGTTAGTAATTATCATACAAAACATCTATTTGCTTATTAAATTGGTTAGTGTAATATAGAACATTTAGTTATCTATGAGATAAATCTCTGTTGCTCTTAGTTCTTTCACAACTAAACCCTTGTAAAAATGATACATTTCAATCTAACGTGTCTATGGTTGTCATTCTACTACAGTAGTCAATAAAGTGAAGAAGCATCTGATTAGTCAATTACTTGTTCATCTAGCCTTGGGCTATGTTATTCTGTGCCAAGCTAAGTGGTGGGAAAGTAGAGATTCATTAATTATAATGGGCGAATGGCTGTGACCCGGCCTTGAAAGTTACTCCCACCTCGTTCTCATGCCGAGGTTCGCTCTTCCAGACACTTTTGTGGCCTTGGTGTCTCATCCCCCTCTCTAGATACACAATGAACCCAGCAAGTGCGCTTTCTAATTTGGCATGGAATAAATGGTCACTATTCAGACCATGTGATGAGGGGGCACTGTGCTAAAACCATTTTCACCCATTTATTGGATTTTTATACTGTCCTAATGTGAGTGTGCCTCTCTTCAGTGGCCCCTTGGGACACTTTATGTGTATTTGTTATGGGATCATTTGGCATGGCATCTACTTGCATCTGGCATTCAAAGATATGTCTATTTTCTCACTGCTACCAGCAGAAACAAATTAACTTAATAATTGCACGCTGTGCCCCGGTAAACATTATCTGGTGTGGTTTCAACTCTTAGGCAGAACTCCCTTTCACAAACTGGCCTTGTGCTTGGGCTGCTGTCTGGGCATCTGGAGGTCTGCAATTCTGAATTAAGCTGTATATTTCAGAATTGAGGCCTTGCAGAGTCCAGTCTGAAGAATGACGGTACTTTTGCTCTTCGTCCACCATGATAGTGTTCTTCGTGTCTTGCATACCAATCATTATTCCCTGCCCATGTATGCTGCAACCTCTCCCTACCTGCCCACATCTATGATACTTGAATAACCCTTTCTGGGTGTTCTGCAACCTTTCCCTGATTTTTTGAATGCAAACTACTTCTCTCATTACTTGTGTCACACAACCTATTCTATTCTTCATGGCAGCTGCGTGACCATTAGTGTTTTTACAACTGTTCACAGAACGTATCTAAGATTTTACTTTCGTTCATGCTTGGAAACAGGTGCGGGCTTGGCCAGACCCAGTGCAACTCTCAGCTACACCATTACAAGAGCAAGTCAACAATAAGGTTCCTTTAACAAAGTTATTTCACTCATTTTCATATATCACAGTGTTAGAAATATTGTAGATAGGGTTACTTTTTTGGGTAGTGATAACTTTGGCACTTTCTGATATTGGCACACCATTTCTTCCTGTATGACTGTTGGACAAATTAGCAAGAAATGTTCCCAAAAAAGTGTACACCGATTTTGAATGAATTTTGAAACTTTTGTGCAGAGGCGTAAAGGGGGGGGGGGAGTTTTACAGGGCCTCATACTTTTGAAATTCAAAAAGACTTGTATGGGAAAATGTTTTGCTCATGGCTACAGCCGATACCGAAGGACAGATTGTCACCAAACTTGCGTGAGGGGTGTCTGGTCCCAAAAGTGTGGTTTTGTAAATTTGGTGTAAATTGGTTCAATTGATTTTTTTTTAAATGCTCTAATTGAAGAGCAAACATAATCAGTGATATCTCTATCTTGCCCCTGTACTTACTTCCCTATTCAGTGTCTGCTGATGCTGTTGGACCAATCAGGGGTCTTGTAGCATCCGGGTACATAATATGTGGCTGCTGATTGGTCAATTGAGAAACGTGAGGAGCGTAAAAAGTTTTGAAACAGACACCATGTAGGTTATTCGAACTGCACTGGAAGTGTGCGAACAGCACGGTATAAAAAACTCTAAACAATACATTGCTGGCTATTTAGAGGATGAAAGAGTGCCTGGGGAGAATGGGGAGAAAATAAAGGCAACAATCTATGTGTTTTTGTGTATAAAAATGTTTGCTGGGAAGTCCACTATCATTTTTAATGTCAGCGGCCACCACATTGAGCAATAAGTATTCCCCATTGAGAATACAAGTATTATGTCATATTATACATCAATGATTAAGTTGGGTTTACTGCTCATGTGATGGGACTATGGCTATAGTTTACTGCACCCAACAATATGGCAGCTGGCCATGACTAGAACCGTATGGTTACTTTCCTTTAAGAAGTAGTTATGTAGTTTGGACAGTGTGAACCCTCAGCCACAATGGAGGTTTTGGAGTGTGGATATACTATTAGTACCCGGCAAGGGGGGAGGGGCGGCCATCCAGCCGATGGGGAGGCTCAGAACGTGGGCATTACCAGGCAGTAATCCCGCCGCCCTGAGCCTCCTCAGGGCTGGTGGCCGCCATTTTGCCTTGCCGGGGAATGAGGTAAGTCTTTCCCTCCACATGCCCCCACCCACAGAATTCCCTCACTGTTCTAACACTCACCCCCACTTACCTTATTTTCTGTCCATTTTGGGAGCAGATGTGCTGGGAACACTTCTGACACCAGCGCGTCCGCTCCTGATCTCGAACGGCCGTAATGGAAAGGAAGAAGGGATTTTAGAAAGTCCCTTCTCTCCTCCATGGTAGTCATTTTTTTGTTTACTATTCTTCTTGACTCGGGCCTATAACTATGGTCCCCGGGACATTACCTGAAGTGGTAATGCACTCCCTGCTTGGGGCTTATTGCTTAAGTAGTCGTAGGAGTAGTCGCCATACATATTGCTATGGTCATAGCCAGTGGCCAGAGTACACTTACCTTGGTTTTAATAGTTCTGTAGTTTGAGCAATGTGACCCCTGACTAGAGACAGAATAGGACTTTTGGAGTGTGGACATAGTTGTAGTGGTAGTAGTAATAGTTACAGTACATATTGTTGTGACCATGACCAGTGACCACATTGGCTGGGGCATGGCGAAGTTATGGAGTTTGAAAAAGGGGAACCCTGACTAGAAAAAAGGACTTTTGGGGTGTGGATATAGTAGTAGTAGTAGTAGTAATAGTAGAAGTAGTAGTCATAAAAGCACATATTGATGTGGCCATGGCAAGTGGTCACATTTGTGGGCAATCTGGCCACTAGCCCTGGCTGCAACAGTACGATTACTTTAGGTTTAATTCTTCCAACAATGTCACATCTGGCCATGGTGAGATCAATACACTTCCTTTGGGTTTAATAGTTATGCAGTTTGAACAATGACCTCACTGTCTAGAGACAATATTGGACGTTTGGAGTGTGGGTATATTAGTAGTGCTAGTAGTAGTCACTGTGCACATTGCTGTGGCCATGGGCCAAACAAAATGCTTACTTTGTGTTCTATGCCTCAAACCATATGGCCACTGGCCACGGGCAGAATAGTATGCTTACTTTGGGTTTAGTAGTTATTAAGCTTGGACAATGTGACCTCTGGTCATGACACAGCCACAATGGGGGTTTTGCAATGTTGGTATAGTAGTAGCAGTGACAGTACATGTGGCGAATGTGGATTATTTGTTGTTGAGAAGTAGTGGACATGGTAAGAAGGGAACATCTGTGTTTCTTTGTCTATAAGGAAAAGACAATATAATTAGTTGTGAAACATGGTATGAGAGATATATATACTTTTGTTTGTATGCATACATTAACTTTCATTGACTTTCATTGAGCCTGAAATGTAGTAGATTGCGTCTAATAAATTGTTTTAATTTAAACTTTCAATTTGTATTACCAGTTTTCTTAAGGTTACATTCATCTCACATTATCTGAGAACAACTCCAATATGAATGAACCAAACCCCCCTACACACCACCCCCTTTCCCTTCTACAACACAACATGAACACTTCTAGTCATAGATATGCTCTAACCACATCAAGAGATGGGGTGAGGCTAATAAACATTACATTGTTACATCCAAGACAGGTCTGCTACGATGGCTTCAACCCCACTGCCACCTAGTGGATTCGAAACAAAAAATCTGTCCTTACTACTGGAGAGTTGGCCCAGAGTTCTCAGTTCACAATGATTTTTGCTGCTGTAATAAGGCAGCCCCAAGAACAACCAGCATCTATATCTTGATACTGGAGTTTCTGTTTTCCCATTTCAAAATGTCCCCATCCTGGTGGAACTACTCCATACAGTCGTTAACCATAGCTGTCCATTTTTCATTGATGTATATGTCCCAAAGTTTAGTCAACCAGTCAGATTTAGTCGGCGTGGACTGACTTTTTCACTTCTGGGCAAGGATGAATCTGCCCGCTCACATCATTTCCTTTCACATTCTGGGGTATCGATAATCCTCCCTATCCCCTGCGGGAATACCCAGAATTAGCTGGAGAGGGCCTAACCCAAATCCCCATGTTCTCCAGGTAGAGACAATGTAGTCACCTTTACCCTAGGTCTTTTGCCCTGCCAAATTAATTTAGCCACCAACGAATTTAAGTTTTTAAAAAAGGATTCAGGAAGCTTCACCAGATGGGATGAGAACAGGTACAACAGCCATGGCAGGATGTTCATCTTCACCAACGTCATCCTGTTGTACAATGAAAGAGTTAGGGATGCCCACCAAGTGGAATCCAATCATATCACTTCAATCAAAGGGTTGTAATTGATGGTGCCAAAGTCTGCAATCGCTTATGAAAAAAGAGACCCAGGTAGTTAATCATGCCCAAGTCTACTCTCATCCCCCAAAGAGTCCTATAGGTCTGTATGGTTCAGTCTGGGAGACACAGAGGCATGACATGGGATTTTCCCACACACATTTTTAAGCCAGAAAATGAGCCAAAAGATTATATTTGTGCCAGGAGTGCAGAAAGAGAACAGTGGATTTCATCCAAGTAACTCAGGATATCATCTGCAAACAGAGATAATGTATAGTCTATCTCCCCACACAGAATCCCCCTAAGCCCTGGATCCTCCGGTATGGTGATCAACAGAGGCTCATAGTCACTGCATACAGCAGAGTGGAGAGGGAAGGCAGCAGGCAATAACCCATTCACTACTACCCGGTCTGTTGAGGCTCTGTACATTGATGTGATCCACTGCTGAAAGTAAGACCCAAATCACATTTTCTGCAACACTTCCCCAGGTAAACCTATTCTACTTGGTCAAATGCCTTATCTGAATCAGTAGAGACCAGCCCTTTATCTAAATCTTGTCTCCTGCGCACAATGGATGAGATCAATCATCTTGTAAACTTTGTCAGACCCTTGGCATCCCCTGGTGAAACCAAACTGATCCCAATGAATGAGGGTCGGCAAAACTCAGTCAAACTAGTTTCCAAGCAATTTTGCCAAAATGTTTCTATCTGTATTCAATAAAGAAAACAGTCTATAAGAATGACATAGGGCTGGGTCCTTACCCGCCCTTGGGGAGCACTGCTATTATGGCTCCAAGCATAGAGTCCGGGAGCACACCTCCCTCCAGAACGCTGTTAAAAATCTTGGTCAAGAACAGCACCAAGGTAGAGCGGAAAGTTTTATAAAAACGGGCTATGAAGTCATCCTCACCCGGGGATGTTCCCGCTTTCATGTGTCTGATGGTCTGGATCACCTTGTCATCAGATACCTAGCCCTCCAGGGCAGCCACCATCTCACTTGAAATACCCGGAATGGGCAACACATCTAGAATCTGGTCAATAAGTGACCAATCCCCCATGTATTTTTGCAGTATACAGGTCCTGATAGAATTCCCTAAATTCTTCCCCTATTTTGTCATCATTGTGGACCATCCCGCCTTGTTCGGGATGTATAGCCACCACCCTATTTGCCTTCACCACTCTAGCACACTCTAGCAGCTTTCAGGCCTGGATCTTGTCCACCCTGTCTCTTTTTCGTGATATTACTACTTGAGAAACTTCATTTTTTCCCCACTTTGGTGGAGCTGGAGGGGCTTCATTTGGACTTTGTACTGACAACATTTTTCGCACACTGCCAGTGACATCTGCATGTTAGGCTACCCCCCTAGATGCAGGGCCTCATTTTTCCCATTCAGGTCTGCCTCCTTTGTTTCCCACTTTCTCTTCTTACACACTCCTATCAGTATGAGTTCACCCCTAATCATGGCCTTAAAACCCTCCCAGACACCTGGTATCCCCACCTCACCATTTTCCTTGAAGTGGAAGTATTTTTCATAGTAGTAATGGAATCTGGCTAACAGATTGCGTATAATGGGGTGAACCTCACACTGTGGGGTTACAAACAACAGCCATACTTCTACACCAGTGTTCCAAAAATTACGTAACTATGAAAATGATATCATGGTTGTAGGTGAAACTGCAAATATAAATATATGGCCATTATATATGAATCTGCCCTGGGAAAAGGAATCAAAGGGCACACACAGTTACATAAAAGAGTACACTCAGCCCTGGATTCTGCATACAAAAAGGGCCTTTGATTCTATTGAAAAGCAGAGAGGCACAGTTAATGTAAACAAAGGCAGCTCCTTGCAGATGGAGGGAAGTCCCACCATCGTTTTTCTCATTGCCTCTCTTTCCTTCCAGTCACTTCCACTCCCTTTAGCACAAAGCTCTTTTAATGTGATGTCAGCAAGTCCCCTTGCTTCAAGGACAGAGATTGGACCCTTAGAAAGGCCTGCTTTTCTGCAACCAGCTGTAGACCTTTGCCTTTAAAAGAAGGGGTCTCCCACTCCTCCTCTGATTCACTTTGGAATAAACACCTAAAAATAATTAATTTGGATCTCTGTTGGTTAAGTAGTACTTTCCAAAGCCCTCTGCCAAAGGTGAAGACTTAGTGCCCAAGACAGAGGAATGCTCTTCACCATAACCATCACCAGGGCACCTGCACCATTGGGACCACATTTCAAACAGCGAACATCTTTGTGAGAAAACTTCATTGACAGTTTACGAGATTATGGGGGACACATCAAACTGCAACCTTTGAGCACTGCATTGACACGCCTGACTCAAAACTGTGCATGCAGTCACCAGCATCTTTGCCATTGCCTGACTGTCGAACTGACCCTGGTGACTCTCAGAATCTTCACTTGGCTGAGCTGTGGCAAATGCAACATTGTGTAGTAGGATGAACTTAGGAGGAGTTATCAGTTAAAGAATATCCAATAGTAGAAGCCTTCACCTATAGAAAGAATAAGTGTTATTTTTAACTAACCAAGGGTGAGTCAATAAAAGTGTTTTCTTATCACTAACCATAACAGCATTTATGACGTGTTTTCCATTTAAAAGCTTATGGTTTGTATTATAATGATTGAGAACGTTTTATTTGTGCTTTCCCAGCCGTTTATGTTTGAATAAAGCTGGATGTTCTCGTGCACTTTTAGTTATTCTTTTTCCTTGAGTTTGTTTTATCATTGGTTATTGATTATCTATTAGGATCACCTTAACACATCTGATGGCAATCCCTGAAAATGATTGGAGCAGTTCGCTATCTGAGGGCAATCTTTGGCAAACGTATGAGTACCTGGGCATATAATGGCAATACCTTTTCAAATGATGAATATTCTGTGTAATATATGGCAATTCATTTTTCATATTACTGAACATAACACTGTGCATAAGTGAAGATATTTTCATTAGAACACAAAATGTGTCAATGTACCAGTTCTACCTATTTTGAAATCGAATGTATTGATCCTAAGATGTTTTCAAATTTTTATGAAAATGTTACTTGCATTGGTATTCAATTGAAAATGTTCTTTTTTAGGATTCTGACACATTTGCAAACATGTTTACAAACTGGTTTCAAAACATGTTTGTTATGATTCATTAATTTGCAGGCCACTTGCTATCTCTTGGATGTTTCGTTTGCTGCTACTACTGATTGCTTTGAAATATTATTTTAATGAACCTATGAAACCCATCATCCTATTCTTTATTTTGCTGTTGGGATGCTAATGATACCCATCTATTAAGTAAATGGCTTTGCAGGCAATACGGATGTAATAAATAGATTTAGTCCGTTGCAATTTACTACTTTTCTGCTGATGGGCATACCACATGCCGGGAAAGTAATGTTTCATGACCAAAACAGTTCCGTTTGCAGCCATTGTATAAGACCTTGCATCACGAAGAAGCTAAACAAACTGGAAACTCTAACAGTGAACTTCTCTGCTGAATTTCCAATCATTTTGACAAGCCATGTACATATTTGAAATTCATATGACAGATTGCATCAAGAAAAGACACTCTTTCAATATATTGAACCATGAAACCTTCTATTGCTATAAAATCCACGGTTCGCAAGCCAAACGTATTTATTTACATACGTGCGATGATGATAATTTGTGTTCATGTACATGATTTTGGTGATTTTATATTGCAAGCACTACTTAGAATGAAATTGTTTTGAAGATACACATGGAGAAAAATAAACCTGTGATCTTCCCATATTCATTTGGATATTGTAGGCGTGGTCAAGCACATACGGCGAAAAGGTCTGCTTGTGTGTTGTATTCAGTCAATAATCAAGAACAAACATATTTAAACAAACAGGACTCAAACATATGTTTATCTTATTTATTTTTTGCGTGCGTGTTTATGTTAAGTTATTTGTTAAGAAGTTCGAAATCTTTTTATGTAATGGTCATTTTAACCTGAGTTTTCAATGAATCGCATTCTTACATGCACCCCCCAAACGCTACTTCTAAGATGTCAGGATAGAGCAAGAGACTCCCTGGCCTTTTGAAACAATTGCTGAAATATGAGTGCAAGGTGACCACTAAACAACTGCTTTCCTTGAGAAAGAGATTCTGCCCTCCTAAGAGCATAGTCTTACGATCACTCAACTAATCAACCAATAAATAAATACATAAATCAATGTGTGCTTTAATTCTAAAATGTGCATCTATAAAAGACTTTCAAACCAAAACAAACATAACTTAAGCTCCATATCATATAGAAACAGATACAGTCCATCCATAGAACTTAGTTACAATTAGTTAATTACTAAAACACGTTCATGCTACTATGTTTCCTATACATGAGATATTGTACAAAAATAGTGATTATTTGGCATAAACCAAGGGCAACATCTACGTCTCACAAGCACACATTCCAGAGGAAGTGTTGGTGTACTCTATCCTAGTTTCCCCCAGGTTTTAGCTAGATAATTCATGCTTCCTATAATCTCAATATACCAAACAGTCGTTGCTTCATTAGGGTCTATTGTGAGGTGGAGTGTGGCCTCAATGATCTATTTTTAATGGTTTAAATGTGTAGCAAAGACTGAAAGATGTAACAACAACTTCTATCTGCACCTCTTATTCCCGAACCATTTTAGACTGCAGCTTACTCATAAGAATTTCTCTTTTTAGGAGATGAGCTGTGTTAGGCAAGAATTGATCTAGTAACCATGGTGGAGACTACACAACCCTTGTCCTCTTGGTATTAGGTAACCAACCTATTGGTATAGGCCTGTAATACACACGTTGGTAGTGTGACTGCACAGCCATGCTTATCTCAAGAGGGGTAATTGTGAACTGACGAGCTGTAGCAATGAAATCCATAAATACAAGTAGCCAAGTAACACACTCAAGGTTTATGTAATAAATAATTATTTATTTATTTAACAGCAGTTTTTTAAAATAAGCATTCTTTAAAAAGGGCAATACATGTATCAATCAAATACATTTAAAATACTTGTTCAGAATTCACACAAAGCTAGTAGATACTCTTTAGAGATGCTTCTTACACACTTTCTACACCCTGAGGTAACTTCACTAACTAGGACAGTAATTGCATTTATATATCACTATAACAATGTGTCAATTCTGAGGATGATAGAAAGGAAAGGTTAAGGAATGAAAAAGGTTAAACAGGTTCTCAGAGCTGTGAGCATTTTAAAACTTCCAATGAAGTCTGGATAAAATCCTTTCCCAGCAATCCTAGTTTAAAACCAATGTATCACCTATGAGGTACAGTAAGAATCAAAATCAAGTGGAATATAAGAGTCTGCAGGGAGCCAGGACAGCCAGAGTCAATTGGAGCAAAGTCTATGGAGCCGAGGCACTTCTTAGATAGTAAAAGTCTTGCACAAAGTTAGAGAGTTTGTTGAAGATAAATCACTGTAGGGTCACAAACTGTTTCACTTGTGAAGGTTAGAGCTGAAATCAACTCTAGAAAAGCAGCTACTGCAAGTCTCAACTGAAAACAGCAAGCTACAAATACTGAGGTATGTACCCCAAGTCAGAACCGTACCTTTGGTTGGAAGAAGAGGGTCTGGCTGGCTTCTGTCTGGTTGCAGCGATGCAGATCCTGTGTTCCTGGGCCTCAGTCATGTCGTCAAGAGGGAGGATGTCTAGGGACTCCTGCGGCAGCAATTCTGAGGTTTGTGGCAGCTACAGCGTCTTTTTGCAATGGCACAGACAGGCTAACAAACGGTGGTGTGGAAGGTTGCCCAGAGCAACGCCAGTGGTACAGATTGATTGAAAACCTTCCACCCATCACTTTTGTGGTCACAGTTTGTCTCTTTATGTGAGAGAGGGTATGACCAAACGTGGGTCTCTTGCTCGATGCGCCATAGGGAACCAAGCTGCACCTCACTGAGGAGGCCCAACAAGGCTGAAACATGTCTGGGGTTGCTTAAGTTTCCATGCAAAGGGGACCTGGCCTAGCAGTTCGGGCTGGGCTGCTACCATTGGGGCAGTACCAGACTGATTTGCATATGGCTGGACCACTTTTGCAATGGCGCAGACAGGCTAAAAAACGGTGGCGTGGAAGGTTGCCCAGAGCAACGCCAGTGGTACAGATTGATTCAAAACCTTCCACCCATCACTTTTGTGGTCACAGTTTGTCTCCCTATGTGAGAGAGGGTATGCCCAGACGTGGGTCCCTTGCTCACTGCGCCATAGGGAACCAAGCTGCACCTCACTGAGGAGGCCCAACAAGGCCGAAACATGCCTGGGATTGCTTGTGTTTCCATGCAGAGGGGTCCTGGCCTAGCAGTTTGGGCTGGGCTGCTACCATTGGTGGCAGTACCAGACTGATTTGCATATGGCTGGACCCCTTCTGCAATGGCACAGACAGGCTAAAAAACGGTGGTGTGGAAGGTTGCCCAGAGCAACGCCAGTGGTACAGATTGATTCAAAACCTTCCACCCATCACTTTTGTGGTCACAGGTTGTCTCTCTATGTGAGAGAGGGTATGCCCAGACGTGGGTCCCTTGCTCGCTGCGCCATAGGGAACCAAGCTTCACCTCACTGAGGAGGCCCAACAAGGCCGAAACATGTCTGGGGTTGATTGTGTTTCCATGCAGAGGGGACCTGGCCTAGCAGTTCGGGCTGGGCTGCTACCATTGGTGGCAGTACCAGACTGATTTGCATATGGCTGTACCCCTTTTGCAATGGCGCAGACAGGCTAAAAAACGGTGGTGTGGAAGGTTGCCTGGAGCAACGCCAGTGGAACAGATTGATTCAAAACCTTCCACCCATCACTTTTGTGGTCACAGTTTGTCTCTTTATGTGAGAGAGGGTATGACCAGACGTGGGTCCCTTGTTCGATGCGCTATAGGGAACCAAGCTGCACCTCACTGAGGAGGCCCAACAAGGTTGAAACATGTCTGGGGTTGCTTGTGTTTCCATGCAGAGGGGACCTGGCCTAGCAGTTCGGGCTGGGCTGCTACCATTGGTGGCAGTACCAGACTGATTTGCATATGGCAAATGGCTGGACTCCTTTTGCAATGGCCCATACAGGCTAAAAAACAGTGGCGTGGAAGGTTGCTCAGAGCAACGCCAGTGGTACAGATTGATTCAAAACCTTGCGCCCATCACTTTTGTGGTCACAGTTTGTCTCTCTATGTGAGAGATTGTATGCCCAGACGTGGGTCCCTTGCTCACTGCACCATAGGGAACCAAGCTGCACCTCACTGAGAAACATGTCTGGGATTGCTTGTGTTTCCGTGCAAAGGGGACCTGGCCTAGCAGTTTGGGCTGGCCTGCTACCATTGGTGGCAGTACCAGACTGATTTGCATATGGCTGGACCCCTTTTGCAATGGCACAGACAGGCTAAAAAACGGTGGTGTGGAAGGTTGCCCAGAGCAACGCCAGTGGTACAGATTGATTTAAAACCTTCCACCCATCACTTTTGTGGTCACAGTTTTTCTCTCTATGTGAGAGAGGGTATGCCCAGACGTGGATCCCTTGCTCTCTGCGCCATAGGGAACTAAGCTTCACCTCACTGAGGAGGCCCAACAAGGCGGAAACATGTCTGGGGTTGATTGTGTTTCCATGCAGAGGGGACCTGGCCTAGCAGTTCGGGCTGGGCTGCTACCATTGGTGGCAGTACCAGACTGATTTGCATATGGCTGTATCCCTTTTGCAATGGCGCAGACAGGCTAAAAAACGGTGGTGTGGAAGGTTTGCCCAGGGCAACGCCAGTGGTACAGATTGATTCAAAACTTTCCACACATCACTTTTGTGGTCACTCTTTTTGGAACAGCGGCTTTTTGCGGTTTCAGCGCTCGGTAAACAGTATGACTGCGGATCTTGGTGAACGGTTGGGCTTCCTTCACTCCTTGAGTCCTGCGCTCTGGTGAGGGGACTCAAGCTCTGGTTTTCCTGCTTCTGGAGGGTCCTGAGGAGACTCCTGGAGCTTCTGGTTGGATCACAGACATTGTACTCAACTACAGATTTCTCAACCCCTAGCACTCAGTTCTTGCAGAAGCAAAGAAGTACAGCCAGTTGGCAGGTGTTCCAGTGGAGGACGTCTCGGGGTTAGTTTGTCCCATTAACCCAAGGGAAGAGGTCATCCCTTCCAGAGATTCTCTAGTCAATCAGAAAACATTGTTTAAGCACAGCAGCAGGGCTTCACTGGGCAGTTCAAAGGTCCAGGAGGATGCAGCAAGCTTTGTTCACGGTTTCTTCATCGGGGAGTTCTTCCCAGTGGTCGACTCTGTCTTCAGTCCCAAAACCCTCACCTTTTAAGCAGTTTTCTCCCATTCATGCACAGCCTAGCTGTCACTCATAAAGCAGGGTGGCTGTCCAGCAAAGAGAGCCAGCCAGCCAATCAGTACTGGGTTCATTCAGGCATTCCTAAAGACCAAGGACAGGGGAGTTTCGGGAACCTCCCTCACTTACTGCCCTTCCAGACGCATTGGAGCCAGAGGTGGATTTCAGTACTGAAGCCCGCCAAAGGCAAAATGAACAAAGGGCTTAAACCTGGTTTGGCGTGCAGAGTAGAACCCAAGAAAGACATCACAAACAGAAAATGGTCAACTATGGGTGCTATACTGCAGCTGAGGATTCAGCCTGTAGTAAAAAAAAAAGCACAATGGTCAGAACATTTAAACCACTGCCACCAGCCATTTAAAGTAGCAAGGGTAAGATACACATTTTTAGATGAGTAGGTAGGAAATGGGGCTACTATGTAACCCTCAGCACTCCACATAAGATGGTGTGTGCTGGACCTACAAAGAGAAAAGGTAAGTAAAGTCAATTTACAGCCAGATAAGTCCGGTTCGGTCTACAATCCAAGATCGTTTGACAATTCCACCTTTTAATTCAGCCCGCTGGAGTGAAAAAAGTTCTCAGTGGCCGGCCCTCAGGCCAGTAATGATCTACCAGACTATCTGCAGAAGGTTGAATCTTTGGCTGTGTTCAGGAAACAGCTTAAGACATATTTAAATTGCAATATGAGTAGCGCTCACCGTTCAGTATCCATTATTTGTTAAAATCTGCCCCTAGATGTGGATTGCCGCTTGGTCCTCTTAGATATGCGCAATATAAATTAAAAAATGGAATCAATCAAATCAATTTCACATTACTATTTTTGGGAACAGTAGTTTTCGCAAGAAAAGGTATTTAAACCTTAGGAGAAATCTAATGGATTTGTCTGTGACACTCCACTGAAGGTGCTGTGTGTGTCACCATACAAAAAGTAGATGCCTATGGAGTTTGTCAGACTCCAAAAACAAAGGAAACACATACTCCAAATCAGATCAAAATACAGGAGAGAGTAAGAAAAAGGGCTCACTTACTCCAGGGTTAAAATGAAAAAGTCCTAAAGTCCAGCAAAAGAGCTCAGGGCCTCTAAGGTTGAAGGGAATTAGGACAGAAATAAATGAGAATTCTCCATAACATGCTGCATAATCGCAATCGAAAATCCAAGTGTTTATACCTTTGATTGGACTAAATGAAAATATTATGCTGAGATGGTAGATACACAGGCTTTTGAAGTCTCAGAATCGTCTTCATCAGATGGACCTCAAACAACAAAAAGAGCTAGGAATACAAATAAACAGAGCTGGACATATATTTTACTTAAACAAAAAAAAGCAAGAGACTCTCCCACGGTAAACTCTGTTGGCTAAAGTAAGAGGTATGCAAGGAATTCAGACCGGCATAGTCCCTTTATCTATAGGGGATCATGGTCCATTTATCTATTGGGAAACAGGCAAATACTCAATGATTGGGATACAGCTCTCATCTCCAGTGCAGGGAAATTACATTTCAAGCAGGTACAGGTTGTTTACCCAATGTTTCGATGTAATCTGTGTCCAAAAACGTATGCACAGAAATTCCCATATGTGTAACTCACTGTGTAAAAACTATGATGATACTATAGTAAAAGTTTGAAAAAAATAGGATGTGCTATTACAGACATTCCCTGTACAGTCTTATATTTTTCACATATACAAAAACAGTCTTACATGTCCAATGTTTCAAGCAGCCACCAGTTTTTACAACTAAAATGTGCATTAGCATCTTCCTGGAAACACACCCATACCGTTGCCTGCAGCATTTGTAATGCCCAACTGGACTAAGAATGCCACCCTGGACTAGTATGTAACGTATTGGTAGAGTGCTTGTGTTTTGCTGTGCAAAGGTCATACAATAAAACACTACAAAGTCATACACCTGTAGAAAGAACACAGAATATGCAAGATATCAAAATGCAGAACTCTGGGTAATGAGTCAGGGGGAGAAAAGGCAATTAAAAGCACAATATTCAAAAAGAAAATGCTATTCATTTGTGAAAGGGGTTAATGTGACCTAAACAGTCACTAGGGCCAAATACTGGCTCAAAGGGACAGTTATTAGTCAATAATACCTTTCTGTGGTTATTGGCGGTTTGACAGCATGTAACCAGGCTTCTTGTGCTGTGCAAGTTGATTGAGTCCGGTTCAGGTGTTACGGGTTGTGTAACACAGAAGCAGGGAGCGAGTATCAAGCAGGTTTGAAACAGTAGCTCAGATTGGTTCAAGTGTGGCCTTCGAGCAATGCAGGTTGGTTCACTCACCAGGGTCAGTTTGAAGATCGCATCCAGTTGGGGTTGCTTTAACTGCTGGTTGTGCTTGGTGTCTGGCACTCCAGTGGTTCACAATGAGGTGCAGTGATGAATCAAAACTGCAAACTTGATGATCCATGCTGCACTTTGACAAGACAGCAACTCGATGGTATTTGGTAACCCCTGTTTTTTATTGGTTGGCTCGATGCTAGGGTAACAAACCTGGCAGCGAAGACTATGATTGGTTCAGAGTTTGCTCATATGACTTTGGCTGCTTTAATGTGATCGTAGGGTGCGTGGTGGGGAGGGAGAAATGTACAGACCACTATGATTCAGTTTGAAGCTATCTCATTCCTAGGCCAGATACCTTATCTGCCAATGTGTTTGTGGAATTGGTGTGCCATTCCTATGTCTAAATGCACCACGGGAGTAGCAGCTGCACTGTCTAGTTGAGCCCAGAATAAATGATCACTGTGCTAATCACGCGGTAGAGGACCACTGTTCAGAGCTAAATTTTGTATATACGTATTTAATTACTCCTGCTATTCTAACCGTGTTTGCTGCACAGTGTGCTTATTCATTGAGAGGCTGTCTGGCACGGTACCTATTTCTACCTGATGATCAAGGCTATCTGTACTTTCTCAATGCTACAAACAGAAAATATTATACTTTATAGCTGCATGTTGTTTGTTTCTGGAGAATGTTATCTAGTGTTGTTTCGATTCAGCTGTTTGGGCTCTTTTGCTTAATGACCTTGATGACTGAGCATTTGTCTGAACATTGTGAGGCTTGGGACTGTGTGAAAAACAGTTTAATATCAGCATTCAATATTTCAGAATAAAGGCCTTTCACAGTTCTGTCTAAAATGGCGGTATTCTAGTTCAATCTCTACCACATTAATGTTATTCATGTCTCATGCATTGCCTGCCAGCATACTTTATTCCCTGCCCATGTAAGCTGCAACATATCCCTACCTAAGCCCATCTCTATGCTGTTTGTATAACTCTACCTGTGTATACTGCTGCAAAGCAACACAGCAATCTATATATATGTAAAATGCTATAGTATGTTTCTGTTCTCAGTGTTATGTTGCCTTCTGCTGTCCAAATGGCAAAGTGCACCTCTATTTGCCCTTCTTAATTAACAAACTGAATGAGCACGGTTCTACGTGGTCACCCTCACCTTCCCCTATTGCATACATTCTGAATAATTTCAAGTTACTTCTTCCACCCCCACTTCTCTTCACAAAGGGCACAGCACTTCCAATGTCAATGAAGAGTTAATTACTGGTTCAACGTTTCAGTCTCTAAAGTGCAAAATGCTGTAAGACGAATGCCTTCTCATGTGCTTAAACTGAAAGTAGGTGCTGTAGTTATGCTAATATGCTAATACGCAATCAAATGCCATCACAGGGACTCTGCAAGGGAACAAGGTTGACAATTACACATCTACAAAGACAGATCATAGAGGCCCATGTAATCGATGGATTAAACTAAGATGCTGTTCTTATGTTATTCCATCTGATACAAATAGGCCTTTCAAATTCAAAAGAAGACTGTGTCCTGTAAGTTTAGACCCTGTGAATTGCCGACTGATATTGACCATTAAGATATGCTAGAAGAGCGTATGTTATGCCAGGGACAGCTGGTTGATTAGTATAGAGCTACAACATCTGGTAATCATACATCATAATGTTGTGTTTTACTTTATTAGGGTGGTATCAGATGACATCTTCTTAAGAGCAATAACCGTTTATTTAGAACATTTCCCTGGCCAGCAAAATATGTGCTTTGGAATGTAAAAGGCAGACAGTGGAGACTAGAACTTAGGTTGAACTTTCTGTTTTTAAATGTTTTGTTTTATTCAGGATAAACATGTTGATACATTTTTTAATTCTATACATATGTTAAGTATGGCTCAAACTTTATTTTGACATTTTAATTTCACAAAGTATACAATAAACAACCAAAAATATAAATAGAATTTGTATATTCTTACAGAGGAGGGCGAACACCAACATCTCTGCCTCAGCCAATGTACAAACATGATTCAATATAAAAATATGTAGATGGAACTTTCTTCTGGGTATCTTTAAAATAGGACAAAAAATAAAAAAGAAATCAAATCTTCCACGTAGTGGCATTACAGTCACAAAAAGGGGTTATGGTCTGTTATGGTCTGTATTTTACAGCTTGACCAATTAGCCACTACAGAAGCAAGTGGTAAGTGGATTAAATTAAATAGTATATCCCTCTTGCGTGGGTTGGAAAACCAGCTTATACAATTATCCATCCTCAGCTGTGGTTTCCTCTGCAGGAAATAATGTACTGTACGATTTCCAAGCTCACAGGTTCACTGAGTTAGTTATTTTTCCTAAAATAAGCTATTAAATCCTATCGAGGACAGTACCTGCTTTATAAATTGCAACCATGGGCTGCGCCCATTCACCTCCGATGTCAGTAGATCCTTTATTTTCTAATTTGAGAGATGACACATTTCCTAGTATGCCACAGTCTTGCACACAGCATCAGTGGTTTCAAGCTTACGGTATCAGAGATTTAGCCCCATCCGGCTGCCATGTGCGACAGATATGTAGGAGCACAAGTCAATAATCCAAACAAACAACAAAGGACATGTTTTATTGTTTTCATTGGATAAGGGTTATACGTATGGCCCCACACTTCAGCCCCAAAGCAAGCAGTTGCCATGGCTTTTGCATTGTTATGGATGAATAGTCTCCAAAGAGCACCCAGCCTAGTGCTTACTAAATCATAGAATTGCTCCATTCACTTGAGCATACGTTGTGGTGTTATTACTCACATTAGAACCCCAATCCATGTTCTTCTTAATAGTCATCCCCAGATAAGAGAATTCTCTCACCCATTTCAGAATTCCAGTAACTGTAAAAATCATTGGTAATCTTCCTGTGTGACATCCGATGCTCATCACCTTTGATTTTGCAGTCGGCGTAGATCATGTACTGTCATTAACTCAACAAAACCAGAAACCAGAGTGCTTCAGGTGTTCAGGTGAGTAGTACAATGTCATCCACATAGCCTAATGGAGGGATAAAACTACCTGCACATCTGGGCATATCTGATGCTATGAAATGTGGGTCACTAAATAAATAATTAATATATAGGTTGAACAACAGAGTTGCCAGGACACAACCCTACCTGATACCATGTGTAGATTTAAAAGCCAGTGACAGTTCACTATATACAGAACTTAGTAGTCAGATTTTAATGAAGGGACACAAAAATGACACAAAAGAGTTTGTAAGGCAACTCCACGAAAATTCCCGTAGCTTCCCCCAATTAACATTGCCCAAAGCTGATCTAAATTCCATAAAACCCAACTATAACAGAGTACCATAACATAATTATTATAATTTCCCTAACACATATTTGTCTATAAGCAACCGTAGTTTCAGTACTTGTTTGATAGTACCAGCTCCCCTGCAGAGGCCATACTGCTCTTCGGCCCAGATTCCAGTGGACTTAATGAACTTGTTTACTCTGTATATTAGTCTCCCGTACCATTTTGCTGAGGTATCAATCAGAGAGACAGGGCAACAGCAACATGGGTTTTGACCTTCCCCCTTCTTGAAAAATTGAACAATAATAGCCTCTTTGCAGTTGGGTGGAAAGCTATGGTTTCTGCAAAATGCCTTAAACAACTTTGTAAATAATGGAAACCAAACTGTTAGATTTAACCTTAAGATAGCCAGTGGTACCATATCACTATAGGTGCTTTCCCATTAGCCAAGGTTAGTAGAGCTTGTCGAACCTTCAGAGGAGAAAACCCAAGGGGTCATCATCTGTGTACGACATCATAGATAGAGCTGATAGATAAGTTGTGGGTGAGACGTGCGTTCCTCACGGGGGAAAGTTGTAAAATAAGGAGAAATGTTTCTTCCAATCACCCCATGAGATAGGACTATCATTCTTATTTTGTTTGGCATCTAGGCCAATTGCTACTATCTTCCAGAACATGGTAGTCTTCTTACAATGAACAGCGTCCTGCGGTTCGCTCCACATTTTACGCTTCAAACAATGTATTGCATCCTTCATCCCCTTCTCATAATTTACTCTACCAATTCTAATAACAGATGCATCTCTAGGGCACTTTTTTGCTGCAATAATCAGGGCCCTTCAGCATCTTACATTCCTTAGTGTACCAACTGAGTGTTATACTGAAAGCTCCTCATTAAGACAGACGTTTCCCTCACCATTAGGTTATCAAATAAAGATAAAGCATCATTACATGCAATGACAGATATAAGATGCCCCTCAATTATTAATAAGTCAAAAGAGATCAACCTGTCAGGAAGAAGCCCTCCAGTAGTAGTATCCCATTTTATCAGCCTTACTGCAAAAGAGAACAGATACTCCAGATATTTGACCATTTGAGAGCTAAACTCAGTAATGGCAACTGCAGGGGGCTGACCAGGCAAGTGATGGCCATACACATTTTGCTCACAAACAAACGACATGCAGCGTGCACATTGGATCCCTATGGGCACAGTTTTCTTTATGCTGCTTTGTAATGTTGGTTGACACCATTAAGATATCCTACATTTTTGATGGCCTGAAAATCCATGCTGGTTCAAATGCTGGAGCATTTGTATGGTGGGGAGGTAGGGAGGCAGTGGAAATGCAAGCTGTGTTCTACCCCTCCTCACCCCCATACAAATTATTTTGGCTTGAATGGAAAGCTTTAAAGTATTACTCAATGATTGAACACCTTCCATTCATGTTATGGCTCAGTGGAACATGATTGAGGTGGAGAGTTTATTCTGCTGCAGAGTCTCACCCACCAAGAGGGAGAGTTAATTCTGATACATAGGAGGTCAAACCGAGTATGGAGGTAGCCATGCCGCTTTTAGCAGCATGGCTACCCCATACCAGGTACCAGATCGGGGTTCCCTGAATGGGGAAATAATGGGCCATTCCGACCTTGGAGGGCTTGGTGTTTCCCCATTCATGGAACCCAGACCCTGTGCATCCCCATTCCCATTCAAGACCCCCCCCAAAAAAAGGGGGGGCCCATGCCTGTGAGGGCCCAGTGAGGTGACAGCGTAATGGTCTCAGGTCTTGTCAACTCAGTTCATGGTTCTGTTTCAGTGGATTTATACCAGTTCATGGGGGCTTGTCATCTGAGGGGTAAAACAGGGAGGCTGTGAGTTCTTTCCAGGCCTCAAGGGTCATACTAGAGTCATCTGTGGTTCTGACCACACTGTCCTCCCAGGCCGTTGTTTCTGCTCGTACCCAGCGTTTCAGCTCAGAGTGCCAGCTTTTCTGCTGGGGCCCAGTCTTTTTCTTCCAAGACATTGCCATGGTCCTCTTTGCCAGTATACACATAATGTCCATTAGTCTGGTGAGGTGCTTGAGTTTGGCCGGTCTGGTGTATGTGCCAAGCAGGCATTCCTCCGGGGTCCATTTGTATCTAGTCACCCCCAAATTGTCGCTTGTCTGCTGTATGGCAGTCCACAGGGATTGTGTCTTAATGTACTTCCAGAACACGTGGATCAAGTCCGCATTGCTCTGTCCACACCATGTGCAATTAGAGGGCGACATATTGTTGATTTTTGCCAGCCTGGATGGAGTTAAGTATGTTCGGTGTAGCAGGTTGAGTTGTATTTGTCTGAATCTGTGGTTCTTGGAGACAGACTTGGGGAAAGTCAAAGCCCTTTCCCATTCTCCTTCTGACAGTTCCCGGCCCATGTCAGCTTCCCATTTGCCTCTCAAAACGGCACCCCGTGGGTTGGGGACGTCGCTTAGGTGGGCATAGATCTGGGACACCGGCTTCCAGCCTTCGCCCAGAGCATAAATTAGTGTAACCAGTGGGTTTATTTCCGGTTCTTCCGGCCATGACGTCCATTTGGTTCTTGCTGTGGTTCTCATCTTCTGATACCACAGGAACTGGCCCGTATGAACTCCATCTACTTCCTGAAGTGTTTCAAAGTCTTTAAAAGCCCCATCCACAAACAGGTCCCCCCATGAGTATATCCTGTTCCTTTCCCAGTGTCTGAGGTGGTGCAAATCTGCGACGGAGCCACATAGGTCCGAGAGTAGTGGTATGTCCGGGGAGTAGTGGGGCTTAGAGCAGGTGAGGGTTACTGTACTGCGCCATACTTTTTGTCCCAGGAAGGCCATGAAAGGGGCATTTCGCATTAAGTGGGAGGGAGCCCAGATGAGTTCTTTCATATGCAACGGGGATACTAGGGTCTGCAGCAGGGGGGTCTCAGATGTGGCTTCATCTGCTAGCCATTTAGTGACAAAACTAAGCTGTGCTGCCAGGTAGTACTTTTCGAAGTTCGGGAGTTGGATTCCCCCTTGGGTGTACAGTAGCATCAGGGTGGAAAATGCTATTTTGCGTCTCCCTGACCCCCACAAGAAGTCCCGGGTTATCCTTTCTAGCAAGCGGAAGAAAGGCGCATTGATGTAAAAATGTATATTCTGGAGCCCGTACAAGAATCTGGGAAGGACAATCATTTTAATTATGGCCGCTCTTCCCATCATGGATAGGGGGAGTTTCGCCCAAAATTGCATGGATTTTCTCAGGGCTGGGATCGCAGTCTTCGTTTTGTGCTCATGCATTAATGTAGGGGAATGCATTATGTGAATACCTAAATACTTAAATGAGGTCAGCTCCCAGTGTATTCCTACCACAGGAAGGTCTGCTATGTCTTCCCCTTGAGGCCTGCCAGAGGGAACAGGGAGGACTTCGCCTTACTAAATTATATACCAGAAAACCTTGCAAAATTGTCCAAGACGTCTAACATCGTGGGCACGTTGTTTTGTGGGTCTCTGACGTACAATAGTACGTCGTCTGCGTAGAGAGAAATAATATGGTCGATACCCCCCAGCCGTATCCCGGCATCAAAGAATTGTTTTCGGAAGTATATAGCAATGGGTTCCAGTCCTAATACGTAAAGCATGGGGGAGAGCAGGCATCCCTGCCTTGTGCCCCTGCGTATGTCCCAGGCCTCTGATATGTGTTTTCCTGTTTTTACTCTGGCCGTAGGTTTGCTATAAAGTATCTTGATCCATCTAATGAACCATGGGCCAAAGCCGAAACCCACAAGAACCTCCACTAGCCACTCCCAGAATATAGAATCGAACGCCTTAATAGCATCAAGGGACAGCAATGCATATATCTCCGTATTGGCCTCTGTCTGAGCAATAACCTGTTGCACTCTACGTAGGTTCATGGTCATGTTCCGGCTTGGAATGAAGACACACTGATCCTCGTGTACCACGTCCCCTATGATTCTGGCCAGTCTGTCTGCTAATACCGTGGTCAATACTTTCACATCGCAGTTAAGCATGGCTATTGGGCGGTAGGAGTCACATTTGTCGGCGGGCTTATTAGGCTTGATGATTGTAATTAACAAGGTTTCCCTCATACTGTCAGGAAGTATCCCTCTCTCATGTGCCTCCTGGAAGACCTCATGTAACAAGGGTGTTAGGGAGGTCTCATATGCCTTATAAAACTCAGTGGGCAGTCCGTCACTCCCGGGGGTCTTAGCAGTGGTCAGTGACTTGATTGCCTCTGCTATATCCTCCGCTGTGATATCTGCATCAAGAGCTTCAGCCTGTTTAGGGGTCAATTTGGGGAGCCCTATTTCCTCCAGGGTGTCTATGATTTGCTCTCGGGGAACTTGATCCCTGTGAGAGTAAAGGTGTTCGTAGAAGCCCTTAAAGATTTCGTTTATATCTTGCTGTGTCTGCACTACCTTACCTTCTTCAGTCTGTATCGTGGTGATCGTGTGCTTGGGGTGTTCTTTCCTACACAACCAGGCCACCATTCTGCTAGGTCTATCGGCTTCTCTGTACGTTCTGTTTCTTTTGGTGGCATAATCAAACTTGGCTAGTCTTTCCCATGCCTGGGCACATTTAACTCTAAGTTCCTTAAGGTTATCTTCTCTTTGGTGAGTATTCACCGGGGTAGATTCGAGCTGCTGAATCTGTCGTTCCCACTGCTCCAATTTGCCCCTCAATTGTTTCCTGATGCCCCCTGCTTTCGCGATGATTTCCCCCCTGGCCACTACTTTGAGTGCGTCCCACATCGTGCTCAGGTGGGTAACGCTTCCCGTGTTTCTCTCAATAAAACTATCTATAAATTCATGCAGTTCTTCCCTGAACACCGGGTCACTTAGGGCGTTTATCGGCATTCTCCACATAGGGATAGGGGGTCTGGGGCCAGTTTGATTCCAATCTACTAAGAGCGGTGAGTGGTCTGAAATGGTCCTTCCCAAATAATGCGCTTCTTCTATTTGTGACAGGTGTTCTTTGCCTATGAAGATGTAGTCTATCCTCGTGTGAAGATCATGAGGGGAGGAGAAGTATGAGTACCCCCGAGAGTCAGGATGACGCTCTCTCCAAATGTCGGCTAGGTTCAATCTATCTGATAATAAGGACAAGGCTTTGGTTACCACTGAGGGCCCTTTCGGGTGGGGCTGGGACCTGTCAAGGCTTGCATCATGGACACAATTAAAGTCTCCCCCCCAGAAAAAAATACCATGCCTGTAAGGTGCGATTTTAGCATACATGGAGTTCAGGTGTGCTGGAATGTTAGTATTGGGGAGGTAAGAGTTCACTATGCATATTTCATCCTGTTCCAAGCGGCCCCAGAGAATTACAAACCTGCCCTCAGGGTCTGTCTCAGACTTGGTTAAGTGGAAAGGGAGTTGGGGATGGATCCAAGTGTACACACCTCTTGCGTATTTGGAGTAGGTAGTGCCCACGCCCTGTCCCCCCCAATGTTCTCCCAGTCTAGCCAGGGAGTCCGCCGTGCAGTGTGTCTCCTGCTGGAGCGCTATCTGCACTCTTTTTCTGTTCTAGTAAGACTTGATTCTATTTCGGCGTAAGTAGGTTCCCAGGCCCTTCACATTCCAAGTCATTATCTTTATTTTAGTATTAGATGCCATATCAAATCAATCGAATTGTCTGTAAATCAGTCCGGCACCTACCAGTGACTTCCGCAGTGTCCCCCGATCCATGCCATCTCCCCTCCCGTCCACCTTCTCCAGCATCGCTCATTTCACTCATAGGAGATTCAGTAACTTGAGTAACTCCCATTGCCTTGAATGGGGAAAAACAAACAAAACAAGATGAACAGTCCCTAGCAGTTGCTCCCAACTTGCAACGCTCAGGGGGTCCCGAGCCTCCCAGGCCACTCCTGGCCTTCCAGATCAGGTTGTGTGTGGGCAGGCTGCTCACACAGTTTTCAGTGGGGTGGGTTGCCTAACTTCACTCGTTTGGTCCTTTGAGCTCTCGTCCGGTATAGCTTACTTTACTGAAGGCTTGCATCGGATGGTGCTTGGTTGGGGTCGGTCTTCATGTGGGGAGTACCCGTTTCCTTCTCTTTCTGGCAGGTTCCCAATCAGCCCCGGTCCGACTTTGATGGTCCTGTTCCATCAGCTGCCAGGTTGTTATGTTCAAGCCACATGTTGGCCGCGGCTGGAGTCTCTAGAAATATCGCTTTTCCATTATAGAGACCCTTGAGGCGTGATGGGTAGAGCAGCATGTATTTTAAGTTAAGATTCCTTAGCCGGGCTTTTATTGGGATAAAGGAGTTCCTTGCACGTAGCACTGCAGAGGTATAGTCGGGGTATATAACTATTGTTGAATCTTTCCTCTTTATCTCCCCTCCTTCTCTGCAGTATCTCAATATGGTTTCTCGATCACGGAAATTTAAGATCTTAGCTATAATTGGGCGTGGATGGGATCCAGGTGGAGGACGTTTCTGGAGGGATCTATGGGCCCTTTCCACGGAGAACCCTTGGGAGAGGTTACCCGGACCAATTTCTTGTAGCAACAGTGTTTCGATGACGTCTGTCGGGTCTGGGCCCTCCAAGTCCTCAGGGACCCCTAGTATGCGGATATTGTTTCGGCGGGCTCGCCCTTCGGCCTCCTCGGAGCGGGCCTCCAGCCTAACCACTTTCTGTTCCAGATCCTGGACCGTCCTCTTCAGGTCGCGGGTGTCCTCTACATTTTCCTGGAGGGTAGTCTCTGCCACTGTGACCCTTTCCGTTAGGTTGCGGGCGTCCTGACGCATGAGCTGAATGTCCGATTTCACCTCTTCCAGTCTTCCTTCGAGTGAAGTGCGGAGGGCAGCTATTGCTTGGAGGACTTGTGCATGTTTGAGATCCTTTCCTTGTTGGGGCAGCTCCTCGACAGGTTTTGGGTCTTGTTGTGACTGTCTCTGGGGTCTAACTGTCATGAAGGAATCCATCGTGACCAGTTTCAGCTTGCCCTTGGGGGGAGACATTTTTGGGGCTGTTTGTTTCTGCGCACTGTGCAGATTGGCCTAGCCCCTTCTTCTCGGCTGATGTGTTTTAGATATCGAGTAGCCCCTAGCCCCTGGCGACCCAGTTGTGGTTTCGTGAACACCCCTCTCTCGCTTCCAGGGCAGTTGGGTGGGGTGCTGTCTCTGTTCGGACCGGGCGTAGGCCCCTGCTGCCCGTTAGTTTCAGGGTCTCGGCTCTCCTTTGCCACTGTGTCTAGCAAGGAGCTTCCCTAGGGCCGGTCTGCAGACTCTCCGCTAGTGAATTTAGTTCTGGGAGTTTCGAATCCCAGATGCGGGGTTCAGTGTTCCCGGCCCTCTGTTGGGTTAGTTCCCAGGGGCTTATTGTCCGCTCCTTTTTCTAGGAGCTTCGATGGAGGACCCGTGGGCTCCCATTTACGGGTCTATCAGGCAGGCTCCGCTCCCTCCTCCTCACCTGCTGCGCCAGCCACGCTCTTCCCGGCTCGGGGCGAATTTCTCCACTCCTACCGCGATCGCTCCGTAGGCCCGGGGGGTGCAATCCCGGACTTCTTCGCTCTTCCGCGCAGTCACCAGGGTTGAGGCGGAGCCGGAGAGCAATCAGTTAGTCCCAGTGGCCTTGGTGCTAGCGTGCGTTCCGCCCTGCAGTATGTTGCACTTGGTCGCAGCTCTAGTCTTGGCGCGCAACGGGCACCGCCATCTTGCGGGCCCCAGGGGCTCGAGTTTGGGCTTCCCGTTTTCTGGCTTTGCTTCTCCGATTCGGGCCGGAAGTCAGGGTGAGTGTCGGGAAGTGGTTTCCCTTCCATTCTGTCCGGTCCGTTCCTGGATTACCGACCCCTTACAGCGATATTCTAGTCATATGGAAGGATCACGGACGGAGCTCCGCGGGAGCCTGTCTTCACAGCATGCGCACAGGCCACGCCCCCACAACGGGCCCATTAATGACGGGCCCATTGTTAGCATGCTGGACCGCTCGCGGGACTCACTAAGGATCCCTGGTTTTACCAGGCATCCTTAGCGGGTCCCGCTAGCGGCCCTCGTAATGAGGCAGTAGGGGGTTAATGGGGTCGGCAGCTCTACCGGCCCCGTTAACCCCCCACTGCTAGGGTTGTAATGACCCCCATATTGTTTTTCATCAAGTGGAGAGTTTATTCTGATACAGTCTTCCATTCAAGGGGTATAGTTTATTCTGATACAATCTCACCCATGATGGAAAGAGTTGATTCTGATACAGAGTCTCCCACATGAAGTGGCGTGTTTATTCTGATACATCCCATTCAAGGTAGAGAGTTGATTCTGATAGTCTTCCCCCAAGTAGGTGGTGGGTTTATTCTGATATACAATTCCCCCATCAAGGGGAGAGTTAATTCTGATACAGTATCTCCCTTCAATGGTGTAGTTTATTCATGTTATGGAGTCTCTCAGGGGAGAGTGTATTCTGATGTAAAAGTTCACCTTTAACATGTAATGTTTATTCTGAAACAGACTTTCACTTTTACAGTGAACATTTTGAACTGAACGCACTGGTACCCATCCTCAATCAAACCCCAGGCATCCATGAACAATCCTCAGAGAGAGAGAGAGAGAGAGAGAGAGAGAGAGAAGAGAAAAACAGGTGCCTGGGAGTTTTTCTGCAGTCTTTATTAGCTGCAGTTACAAGACAATCCCTGGACACATTCAAATACATTTTGCCTTCAACCAGCTTATAAAGGCTATTTGGATGATGCAACATCTTTATGCAAATGACTACCTGGATCAGACAGAATATGCTTCTGATAGGTCCTTTTAGTCAGAGAAAAAACACCCCTTCAATATCATTGGATGTCTTATCTGGTGTACACCAAGCCTGCATTAGCATAGCTGGCATCCACAATGTTCTCTGATGCACAAAACTGATTAGCTTATTTTAGACTGGGCTGGACACATTTATGACAGTTCTCAACTTCTGCCAAAAACACCTTCATTACATCAATGTTTACTCTTTATCTGATTTTCGAGGTCCTGCCAAGTTAGTTAGTGCCTTATTCTGTGTAGAAATAGATTAACAACACTATATGGTGCCAAATAATACACATGCTCTCTCAAAATTGTCTGCATGAAGCACATTGTGCCCATCTCATTAAGAACATAGATAAAAGTTTCCCTTGCTTTATCTGACTTCATCATTAATCTTGTCTATTTTTCCTGTCATGTTCCAATTTTAACCTCACAAACCCAATTATCTCACTGTGAGATGCTGCCAAAGACTAGCTCTAATGTATCAGCCTCTGTTGTTTGTCTGAAAACTCTTGGCATGAATCATAGTTTTTCACACCTTGCTTAGAACTGAATGCCATTTTGTACTTGAGTTATCCATTTTGAAAAATATGTTTGTCTGACACTGTATTCATTCTCCAAGGAACTCTTATTTATTTATTTATGCATCTCTCACTTTGTATCCCATATGCATAATATATATTTATACACATATGGTTTGTATGCAATATTTAAAGCACTCTTCAATTCCTGGGTCATCCTAACCCAAAAATGCGCAGTTCCATGGACATGTTTTACCTTAAATAAAGGCACTATAATCCTGCTTTCTGCAATAATAGAACCATTTCATCTGCCTATCATGTTATCTATACTTCGTTGAGAGGGGAAGGGTTTGGCACCCCCTATACATGTTTATACTGCCTCTGAGTTTTCAACTTCTAGGGGGATCATTTGGTGTGCTACAGACATGGTCTACAACATTTGGGTCTTAAAAGTTGATTGAAATAAGATCTCATGATCCCCCATTATTGAATATATGTGTTGGCTCTGATGGGAGTCCTCATCGAATACATCTGAAGAGCCAATGTTGGCAGACCCATGGGCTATAAAGACCAACAATCAAGGGAAAGATGTATTCTGATATAGAGACTAACCCTTTGAGGGGAAGAGATTATTAAATACTTCTTCAAATGGATAATGTATTCCGAAAGAGATTCCACTGTCTATGGTGAGGTTTAATTCTGCTATAAAGCCTCCCCTTCAAGGGAGAGAATGTATTCTGGTACAAAGTCTCAACCTTTAAGGGGATGTTTTATTCAGATGCAGAACCCCTACCTTCAAGCAACATAGCCTGATTTGCAACACAGTTACTGTCTTCAAGGCGGAGAATGTATCCCCATCAATTGTCTCTAACTTTAACGGTGAGCATTTATTCTGCTACGTAGTGCCCTCCACTAATGAGGATATTCTGATTTAGAGTCTCCCCCACCAAGAAGGAGAGATTATTCTAATACAGATTGTTCCCCATCATGGGGAAAATGTATTATGATACAGAGGTTCCCCATTGAGTGGGGGGGGAGGTATTCTGATACAGGGATTCCCCATCAAGGTGAGTGTCTATTCTGATACAGAGTTTTCCCATTAAGGTTACAGTTTATTCTGCTATATTATCTCCCCCAACAAGATGGAGAGTTTATTCTGCTATATAGTCTCCACATAAAGCTGGAGAGTTTATTCTGCCACAGAATATCCCTTGTTAAGGGAAGAGTTTATTTGACTACAGAGTCTTCCCCACTTAGGGGGAGAGTTCATTCTTCTACAGAGTCTATCCATCAAGTTAAAATATATTCTGCTCTTAGTCTCTCTCATTAAGGGAGGGGAGTTTATTCTGATCCAGGGTATCCCTCTTCACGGTGAGAGTTTATTGTGGTGCAGAGTCTCCGCAAGCAAAAGGAGAGATTATTCTACTACATATTCTCCCCATCAAGCAGGAGAGTTTATTCTGATATAGAGTCTCTCCTTCAAGAGTGGATTTATTTCTGCTACTGAGACTGCACCACCAAGTGGAGCGTTTATTCTGATAGAGAGTCACCCCCAACAAGAAGAGAGTTTATTTGGCTACATAGTTGCCATCATTAGAGTGGACAGGTTATTCTGATGCACAATCTTCCCCATAAAGACGGAATGTCTTTGATAAAGACTGCTCCCCATCAAGGGCCTGCTTCACAGAACATTGTTTCAATGGGATTGCACCATTATAAAAGGCGTATGTGGATCAGGCCCAAAGTCTTCCTACCAAGAGGGGAGTGCATTAAGCTACAGAGTCTTCGCCCATCAAGGCGCTGCAATATTGGAAACAAAGACAAACTATATGCCATAGATCGGGGCTATTTATTAATAAAAGGAAATTCAGCTCTTGTCATGGGGGAGAAACTATTATTCAGGCTAAGATTAAATATATAAAGCCTGCTGTGACTTTTAGACAGAGGAGGGTGTGTTTCATGTCACAGACAGTCAAATAAGTTAATCATTTATGTAGGCATTGACATTGTTTCATTGTACCCCTGCAGTTTCTCATCACTATCTTCCACTAACTAATCACTTCGAAATGGCTGCATACATATTTGTTGGGAGATGTCTGTTTGCTCAGGGCCAGTTTTCTCAGATGGCTCACTCACTGTAAGGCAAATTTAAATACCTAGATTGAAAACAGTAATGAATCTAACGATGATGGGAGTGGGAGGGCTTGGGGGGGGCAAGGACTTTACTTTTCGAGAAAGACACATGATGATACTATTGCCACAGAACTAACTACGTCACAGAGACATGGGCGTTTTCATTGAATGCAAAACAACATTTGCTTCAATAGCTGACAAAAGATTTGAAAACACACATACCCATTTGCACTCATGACAGTAATTGTTACATTCAAGTACTTAAATGGTACATGTTTGACAAATAAACCGCACTAACAAAAGATGAGGAAATGCATATGGCAATAACATAAGAAAGGATATTTTCATTCCATTTGTAGGAGTGTGACTTTGATGAGAACATTGGCACTAACACAAGCAATGCATGTGCTGCCAAACATCTGCTGTTACTAAACAGGGACAGTGTTTAAAAAAAAATCTAGGATTTGAATGCTGTGTAATACTGATTTACTGACAAAGAAATTAAGTCTAATGAAAGGTGATCTTTGATTTGTACTCGAGGCATGATTTATGTCAACATATTTTAAAATGGAAGGAACGAGCTGGTCTTTGGGGGAGAAGGTGTTACCAAAAAGCTACGATTTACAAACATTCAAATTTATAATTATATGTACTAGTGATACAAAACATTGGTAATCAAGAGGCAAGACAATGACGTGTCAGCGCGGAAAGAAGTGTGTTCCTCCACCCTCAAAACAATGAACGTTTGAAAGGACCACCACACTCTGGGGGCAGTCTACTGAATGATCTATATGTACACGCACATGAAAACTGATTGTAAAGAGTCAAATCATTGTTCATGCATCGTGAGGATTGTAAAACCCAAATAAACTAATGCCCATAGCCCTGTTTAACGCGTTTATTAAACAGTGTGATTGTTCACTGCATTAATGGACTTTCATGATTTCTTTATCAGTAGTTGGAGTACATAGTAACATACTTAAAGACAGAAAGCCGCATTATCAAAACATGTCCAGTACAGCTGTCCTGAGTGATGACCGCAACATTAATGTATTGTAAGACCATTTATACGATTATCAAAAAGCAGTCCAACAATGAGCACAGAAAGCAAGGCCTGGAGAGCGTTGTCACTTTTCCCTCAATGAAAACAGCGACGTCATTTCACCAAAATGCCAGGGGTAACGGATGATGACATCACAGGAAGTGATTTCATTTGACCCCACTCTGAAGTGACATCACTGGAAGTAATGGAACACGAGCTTTCACCCTTTGACAACACAGGAAGTGGCATCACATAGCATTGTTCCTAAGTACACTAAGAAAAATATGGATACCATATCACTATAATGTGATATTAATTTCATACAAGAATGGATCACCATAAGTATCGGTAATATTTGTGTGTTTAGGCCCATATTACCAAACTAGTGTGAATGCAAGCAGACGTCCACGGCCAAATTATAATGATGTGTTATTATATAGCACTTACGCTTAAGCAGTTTATGTAGAACAAATATACATACAAAGGGCCTCATTCCGAGATTGGTGGTAGTCATGGCACTATTTGCGCCATGACTGCCACCAATAACGGGTCCGGCACCGGTGCAGTTCAATGGGGACTTAGCGGACTAGTCCGACCCTGGCGGGACCGGTAAGTCCCCATTGGACATGACATTCCCCATTCCCATTTGAGCCCCCATAGGGCTCAAAGGGAATGGGGAGGGCGCTAATAACGGGCTCGCGATGTGCAAGCCCGTTATTAGCGCCCTGATCCCTTAGCGGGACCAGTAAGGGACGTGTGGTCTGACCACACATTCCTTACGGTCCACGCCAAGGGACCTCGGAATAAGGCGGTAGGGGATTACCGGCACCGGTCTCCTTACCGGTGCCTGGTATCCCTTACCGCCCTACTCGGAATGAGGTCCAATATCACCCAACCTCTGCTGGTACTCATTTATCGACCTCAGAAGGATGAAAGGCTGAGTTGAGGTGTTTAAGAACAGACTAAATCATTGACTCACCCCCTGAAGTGCGCCTCAGATAAACCTAAAGACACATTTTTGTGATTCCTATTCTTTCTTACTTAAGGTCACTGCTGAAAGTGTTACACTTGCGGAACTCTGTTTTTTGTAAGAGGCCTGTACAAGAAAGCCAGCCACTCCAAAAAACAAAGAGCCACATGGCACTGGCCAAAGACCAGGAGATTACATAAAAATAAAATAAATCTTTTTTTTTATTTAAAAAAAATAATAATTTCGGAGATGCAAGGCAGACCACAGGGGTAGCCAGAAGACCTCAGGGGTAGCAAGGGAGAACTCAGGGGCCACAGCTGCAACCCCTGCCGACCCACACATGTCAGCCCTGATGAAAAATGTAGTAATACATATATTTAACTATCCTTGGCCTGGGCTAAATTTTGGGAGGGGAGCATAAGATCTCTTGTGCTAACACGTATTTGTGCTGTGAAACTGCCAAATAAATACTATTGTTTCTTCGTCTGGAAAAGCAACAACGATTATAAAAAGTTACATACAGCACAAACAACTTGTGGAACTGCAGGCAGATTTGCAACGTGTGGGTGCCGGTGTGCAAATATTAGGCAGAAACTGGGGTGCACTGAGGTAATGGTTAGTGCATGTGGGTAGACACGATTTAAGGTGTAGGAGAACCCACTCAATTGCGGTACATGCTTCACTTAGGGTGCATTGCATAGAAGTGAATGATACATATGATTAGAACTGATAGTAAACTCATCTGTACAATTCGCTTTATTCTTAGACTCAAGAAGTGGAATACTCCCAACAATGCATAGAGGAATTAAATCATGATACACTTGATGCATATATATATATTTATGTATTTTTATGAAGGGATTGCTGTTGTTATTCACAAAAGATGATATCATCTGTGAAGGTATTCTATAACGACAGTGCAAATTGTATCTAGGTATATACGAGCCCCTGGTGACGTTCCAGTGATTTTTCACCTTGCTGATTTGGAGCGAAACATTTAGGGCAGGCCTTGAGGAATTGCATGTCTCCTTTTTCCAACAATTTTATATATTTTAGTAGTTAGGTCATACTTTTGTGACATAATTATTCTGAGCTATTTCCAGTGTATTAAGTGTTAGGAATGGGGGCAACCCCGTCCCACCTCCCTAAACAGTTAAGAGTAATGTGAGAGGCCTTCGAGGCACTATGATGGGCCAGGGGAGGGGGAACAGTGGTAGGACCCAACCCAACATAATGAACACACATAGTATAGCCCATGGCGCGAGCAAGACTGCAATTTTGTATAGATGCTAGTGCATTTTAGTGCATTTTGTTTAAATGTTAGTAACCATATTTTGGAGACAAGGCCGCATTTCATGCACTAGGCCCTGGTTGTGAGACGAGGGAAATCTCCAGCCATACCAGGGCTCCCACGAGGGCAACCCACACCCCCAAACGGATACAATTCATTCATTGTTCTAACAGTGTTGCAAAGATGTGTTTCTGTCTGTAAGGAATGTGCTGTACAAAGCAGCAACCATAGACCAGTGCCTGGTGTGCATGTTATCTCAAACTGGCTAAAGCATGACCCGGCCCATCCCCACGCGACCATGGTTTATAGCCCATATAACTGACTAAATCTCAAGATCCCTGAATTCCATGGCACCAGGTGCCTTTTGACCACCAACCCCAATGTAACAAGTCCTAAAATGTTCAAAGAGGAGGGGCAGTGCATGTCTTTGAGCTGATTTGTATTGCACGGTGCTGGGAGGGATACATTCAAAACAAGGGTTGCGACCATGGAGCTGGATGGCGTGGAAGGGAGTGAGTGAAATGTGTGTGTGTGGAGATTAGAGTGCCTCAGAACTTCTTTGAGACAATCTTAAATCCGGCCAGGTGCACAGTATCATGATAAAGTAGCATTGTGTTAGGAGTGTAGCTAATTTGTTCTTTGACCATTGTTGGTGAGAAGAAGATGATCTCCACGTCACCCACGTGATGGAAGACAGACGTACTCGGCTGGAGCCAATGACCTGGCATCCCTTATGGGGCATGCAGATCCTTTATGGGCGCACACCAACCGGCCACGTGGGTTTCTGCTGTATATGTTTACGTCATTGATGATGATGTTTTTCTTTATAAGATTCTGCTTGTATCATTGTTCGGCACACCGTTTTTAGCAGCAGAGGTCTTTGCTGTTGCTCTCATCTGTGTGTGAGATTAAAACTTGTTATCCTTACAAGATCGACTTGTGCCTTTCTTCCCTAGTGGGTTGTATTCTCTCTGGTGTGAGCATTCAGGGATTTTCCTTCATTAGTCAAAAAATCTGATCTTCATCATTGATGAATTTGACATTCTTAGAATTATTCAATGATTGAACTAGACACTTTAAAGTGTAATGAAGTATATATAGAGTGTATTTATTATGATTGCAGTTAGTTTGTGTCTTTTGGAATATGTATCATGACCATTTTGATGGTTTTGTGTACATATATTTTGTTATTGCAATATGGTTTACAGAAAACCTTACACAAAACAATTTCATACACACATGAATGAATTCCTCACAGATAAAACACATAGGTCCGGATTCATGGAAATGTGTGCAGAAATCCTGCAAGGGCCTTGTGCAGAAAAGGACACTGTGCGAGCCTGCACAGAGAAAGAAAAATGTGTGCCCCGCTTTTCATGGAATTTACAGGGCAAAGTAACTGTATTCGCAAGTCACTTCCAGAATATCCCTGACACGCCCACGTGCAAAGCATAAACAGCTACCTTTGCGTGCTCCACCCGGCATGAGTACACGCAAACTTCAAACAGTGCGTGGAGTCCCCCGTAAGCAGGCCTGTGACTCGGGGACCCTGTGTGGTGTCCCCTGTAACCGTAACGGGCACCGCAACAACGTGAGTATAACATAAATGTAAATCCCCAATAACTCAGGAAATCTGCATGAGAACCGCCATAAAAAGTTCCTGCACCCCACTACACTGCTTACACGCACACCTAAGTTACATCAGAACACCGATTTAGTACATGCACCTTGATATCTGACATGCAACCCCACCTGCATGATGCAAATCCTATGTGCATGTGTACTCATGCCTGCCTTTGTGTGGCGAATCATCTGAAGGTCTTGCGTGGCCATTTCCAGGCTGTGATGTTTTGCGATCGAATACATGAATACGTCTTGTGCTGCACAATTGTGGGTATGCGAGAGACAGCCTGCAGGTCCTCCCTCGGAATGCCCACTTTTTCACAAGTTCTTCACCATTTTTGGAGTCCGCCCCCTACCAAACCTCTGCACAAGCCACGCCCAAGCTCACGCAAGGCCCTCGACGGCTCGCACAGATGTGCCAAGCCAGCGTGAACTCCACCCAGGTCTGGGAAAAGTACTGTGCATTTGATTTCTTGAATCGACGAAGGCAGATTTGCACGTAGTTGCGGACGCAAGTATCCAATTTTGCCTACGAATAAATCCATGAATCGGGCCCTTATTCTATAAAATCATGTCAATTGATTATAAAACAACCTGTAAAAAGTGATAAAGTGAAAACATTAACTAAACATTTTCCCATTACGTTAGTCCGGAATATTCATAGAATATTCAGAATTAAAACATTCAAGATCTTTTACAAACGGCAGAACTCTAGAAGAAACAAAGTGTGGACAATCCATAAACAAGTGGCAGAGAGTTTCCTGAGAGTCTATTCTTGTGCAAAAATGGCATCTCATTAAAGCGCCTAATGCAGGGTTAGTATCCCAGTGCTTAGTCAATTCTCTCCTAGCCAGCTGGTTCAGTCTAAAATGCAGATAAAGGGTCCTTACGTTGTGGCAAGGGACACGGACTAAATATAGTGGGAGACATTCTCTTTCAAGTGTCAATTGCGCATATTCTGTGTAGGAAGAGTAGGTGTTGATAGAGTCAATAGTCACCATCGGGTCATGTCTAAAAACGTTTAGATTTAGTAGTCCCCGGTCGAATAAGAAGTTCCTAATCACAGACCCTATCTCCTGTAAAAGATCTTGCATCTTCTGAATTAATAAAAGTAATCTATGCGTCCTTTCGCATCTCTCTCAAATTTGAGTAGATTGAGCTGTCCGGGGGATGAATAAACCTAGCATAATTCTATAATTGTCGACACGAAAACTGAGCCTGCAACAAAATTAAGCTCAGCTTAATGAATAATGAATTAGGAATGGATAAAGAAAGACACAACACCCATTCCCACAGTTTACCCTGCATAACATTTAAAATACAACCTAGATCAATAAGGGACATACCAAGACCATACAACATCCCTGGCTCAATCTTCATTAGATAGTATCATAGAATAGAGAATTTCCAAACTCTGACGAAAAGACACTTCATATGAGAAATAAGTGTCAAAGTTTGTCTTTTAAAGTTGCCTTGCACATAACAATGGAAGCAGTATTTAACAAATTGTACCCCAAGTACCCTAAATTCAAAACCTGATCCAATATCTGCAAACACAATACCCAACATATGCATTTTGGGTCAGAAAAAATAACAATCTTTGAGTTAGCCCAGTTGGCCTTTATGTTATTCAAGGAAGCATAGGTAGAAAACAAGTGCATTTTGTGTTGTAGGCCCACTAACATCCTGTAAAAATAAAAAAAAAATCATTGACAAAGGCCAATCAGTGTACCCTGAGTTGGCCTAGCCTAGCTGCAGATATATTAGGCGCCTGTCACAACGCATCTATATCACTTACATATAAATTAAAACGAGTGGGTGCTAAAATACATCCTTGTTTTAGGCCAATAGCAGTAGAAATGGTTCTAGATACTGAGCCCTCTCAAAAGAGGCACACTTTTCTTATGTAATAGTCTCAAAAGCTGCACCAAATCTGCAGAAATGTTAAAGTCATGCAGTTTCGTACAGAGTGTAGATCGAATGACACAGTCAAATGCATTTGTCACTTGAAGGGACAGCATGTATACCGTACCCCTACCCTTGTGTTTAATATCATGGAGTAAATGAGCCAGAAAAGTTGCATTCAAAGCAGTCCCTATGTTCTTTCTAAAACCCACTTGAGATCTAGAGAGAGTCGAAGATTGAAAAATTACAGAATTTGGATCTCTAAGTAGCAATAGCGGAAAGGCCTTTCTGATGGAATCTATTAAGGCAATGGGTCTGTAAATAGAGGGATTAAGGGTGGGGTAACATGGGAATAATAAAGGATTGGGACCACATTGGAGGGATTAAGAGTGTCTCAAAATAGAAGAAGGGGTTTAAGCAATGGAGACAACAAGGAGGGGACGTTCTTCAAAAAGTGTGTAATGGCCCATAAAAAACATTCTCCAACTAGGGACACTTCCCAAAAATCACTGGACCCTCCGTAGGAGTGTACATACCTCTGAAACCCTCCAGGAGGAGGTACTTCTTCTCATATAATTCAACCCATGCAGTTTTCGTGATCGTGGTATTTTTTATACTTTCAGCATAACCAGGTACATTTTTACAGATGTGGGCCAGGAGTGTTTCCGCCCCATATTGTATTTTCAGGTTTTTTTTGCACTAATTTGTATCTGACACTGTATAGTATGAGTATGTGCGCGGCTCCTACCTTAAACGATTCTTGGGCATAGGCAAAAAGAAACACTTGCTCACACTATTACTACCTTTAGATCAAAAACATTTTCTCACAATATTATTACCTTTAGATCTTACCGGGTCACACTTACGATGACCATACCATAGAGCTATACAATGTCATCAATTCAACATAATGTCTTTGCGATTCATTAAAACATTGCTAACTTAACATATGTAACATGGGACAAACACTTAACAGACATTTGACATACAACACATAACATTTACCCCTCCCTTCTTCCTCTGCCTTGTACTTCTTTCCCAGGTAAAATCCGCTTTCCCTATATTATCAACTGTCCCCACACTTTTTAAAACCTTTTATCTTTTGCTCAACACTAATGTACCCCGACTAGAGTGGAAAGAGAAAGAAGAAGAAAGTAGCAATTTCTAATGTATACACTGTGTCTCCCTATTTTCAGACACTTTTATTCACCACTTTTGACTTATTCCCAGTACTTGTTGAGATAGCACTACGTGGCGCCGCCTTCTACCCCCTTGCAGAGCTAGGTTCCCGTCTTTTATCTTCTCTTATTTCACCTTTTTTGTCCTAATGGCCATATGCAGAGAAAGTAATAGTAAATACAAATAGCATTAATAGTTGAAAGTACCCTTTTTTAAATGAACTTGTGTACTCTAACCCCCCTCCCCTTCTCCCTTTACAATCACTCGCACTTAATACTCACGTGCTCGTCTTGCATCGAGATTCTCTGGACTGGGTCCGTCCAGGCGGTGCTGCTACACACTCAATGGCCGCTCCCCGGCTCCGGCGAGCGGTACTCAAAGGGGTTTTTTGGAGCGAGATTCCGTACCAATTGTTTTATTCTGTGCACATGTCTAAGCATACCAGTTGCCGTAGGCGGGCAGCTCTCCTGAGCGGGTGCACCGTGCGTCTCCACTGCCGGAATTTCTCGTGCCAGAGAGGACGATGAAAAGAGACATTTTTTTTTTAAATGTAATCACGCTATTGGGGTCACCACTGAAAGCAAGGGTCCCCAAAAGGCATTACCCTCCCCGCAATGAGAGGCAGTAACGGACACACCCCGGGAGGAATGAGGCCAAGACCAAGTGCGGGTAAGTGTAAAAGGTTCTTTATCTAATCACATAGGGCATGCAAAGTACTCCGCAAGCTCCAAGAGCGCTCTGTCTGACAATAGCAAAGACAGTCTTAATTATTACAACATTTCATCATAAAAACCTACACACTATAGGGGGCACATAGTCTTGGGGATCGGGTGGCGTTGACTAACTATAGGTGCAGTTGTGATGTGGACATCAGCGTGGTGCCAACGTGGGGCGGATAGGTCAGCTGGGCTCATCGGGGTGGGGCTGCCAGGCCAGGCACGGTCAGTGTCGTTGATGGACAATTGCCCTGACATTCTGCCCTTGTGGCCACACATACAAACATTCATATGTTTAGATAATTCTGGTTGTCCTGTAAATCCTGTAATGTGTTATTCTTAAGAGACAATAGGAAACAGGAGAAATGCATACAATGTGAAGCTGTGCCAATAGATCAGGGCACTGTTACTTCTGACCTGTTGACCGGGTGTCATAAACTTGGATGTCTGGTCTGAGGGCACAAGGTGAGCTGCCCTGTCACTCGGGTCTCGTTATATGTAATGAATAATTACTTTATGATATGTTAGTACAGGGTTGAATATCTGCTCTCCAAGGCCCATTAACTTTGGGTGAAGCAGAGTACCACTGGATCAGCGAGGGTGCACCTCTGGCCCCTTGAGGCATTGGGGTTTAGGACCTGGTTGTAAATAATTCATTTGGCTGACCATGGCGGTCTCGGTCATGGGGGAGGTGAAATACTTGAAGCGGCTCCAGCAGGATGAGGGGAGGTGAGACTGTGCTGCTCGTGCACCAGCTAGTCCTGGCGGGACTTGGCGGGAGGGGAGGGGAGATGGCCTTGGGTGTGTGTGTGTGTGTGAGCAATTCCCCGTGCCTGGGCTGCACACTATGCGAAACAAGGCGATGCTTAATAAAGGTAGTAATAGTAGAGTGATCACACATTTCTAATGTCTATGCATTTGTGTACTATTTCATATATGACTATGACAATTTGGCAGTGTTTCATACATCACTGAACATTGGACAACTACATTTTAGCAATCTCACACGGTAGTAGCTGTGTAACACATGAGGTAGCATTAGGTTTGGTGGTGTACTCAGGAGCATAGAAGCAATACATTCAGAGCTGATAATACATTTTCATTCTGGCTTGTATATTTACACGTGTCCCCTTGTGCAACACACATTCTCGCAGTAATGCCTTATCTGCCTTTCTTTGTACTTAGCAGCATTCATTAGTTAGCACTAGGTGGTCGGTAACAATTTGCATTAAGTTTTCTAGGCGCATGGTATCGAGTATGAACAGAGGCCATGCTTGCTTTACCAATACTTTTGAATTTTTATCCCTTCCCCAAACATGGATGTTTATATTTAATATAGCAATCTTTATAAATCGTCAGGCTTTGGAGTGTGGTTGGACATCGACAGGGGTTCATACAAGGAGAGTATTGACACCATATATTTTACATGTTAGGGGTTAGATGCAGGGTCGAAGCCTGTTCTACTTGGATGGTTTTCTGTTATTTTCCAGACTTGAACTGCGAGTCGGGTCACTTCGGGGACAGTGATGTACTGCGGAAGGTAAATGATACAGTGTTTGTTCTGATACTTGTTCGTGTCTGGTTGCTTGTGAGAACGGGCCTTCAGCGGATCTGCCATGGTGTGGCGGTGCCGGGGGAAGGGCATAGCTCTCTGTGAGTGGGGGCCAAGCTGCAGCATTCGCAGGCAGGCTGTCTCGTTGGGATTCAGGTTGTCAGTATCTAAAATGGAGTCCTGAGGCTTCCAAAATGGTGTCCAGCACTTGGCTGACTCTAAGGAAATTGATCAAAAGAAGTAAGCAAAGGCTGCTGACTTGTGGGTTGCCAACAGGGCTACTCACAAGGATTCTGGGGTAACTAAGAAGAAGGATGAGGGGAAGCAGCACAAAAAGGATACCAAAGAGAATTCTAATACCTCCAATCCAAAAAAGGGCCACAAACATAACCAGGGTAAGCCACAGGGAAAACCGAATCAGGCTAGTGTACCTCCTGGTGCCAAACCAGAAGGAGGTCAAAACAACCGCCATTTATGAAGACATTTGGGAAATGTTGTGCTTCTGGGTCAGCTGACTATGTGAAAGGTGATTCCAGATACAAGGGTAAACCTTCAGGGATCCAAACTGTCTCCTTAGCCTTCTCCCCATAGGATGAAGTACCAATGGCAAGTGGAAACTTTCACTTACTGGCTGAGGAACCCATGAAAGTCTCAGCCAGTGTTTCTTTAGTATCCCTGGGTATGTGGGAAGAACTGAATTTAGATGTGTATAACTCTATTCCAGATAATACTAAAGAGTATTACAAAGACAGTGTTGTTGTGAATGGTCATGAGACCCCTGCCATCAGAGACACGGGGGCCAGCATAACTGTAGTTGATGAATCTTTTTTCAAGGTTGAGGATGTTGCTAAGGCACACAAAATCCTAACTAAGCTTGCTGGATGCCCTGTCCAAATGCCTCCACAGTTACCAGCTCTCATCCAGTGCAATGACATGACTGTCAATATACCTGTAAGTGTGGAGAGTGAAGTACCTGGAAGAGTCCTGTTGGAGAATGACTTAAACACTCTTGGAGTTGTATCAAGCACCCCCATGCCTCCCAGCAAATGGAAACAGGCGCAGACTAGGAAGGCCAGGGATAGTACCTTCAGGGGCTCTCAAGAGGAGATTATAGAAAACTATAACTCCTAGTCCACAGGAATTACTAACTGCAATTTCTAAGAAGAAAGAGGAAAAGGGGAAACCTAAAACCTCTAGGAAGAAAACAGCCAGCATTCCTGTGCTACCAACAAGGACATCCCCAACGCCATTTGGAGGACACAGGGTGCATGCGTGAGTGTCCTTGGCTGCGTATTTACTGCCGTGGGCCCAATCGAGCAGTGATTGGGACCCTAGTCTGTACGAGGCACTTGCTTTGGACACTAGTTAAGTTAGCGCAGTGCAGACACTGTGCTAAGGATTTTGTGATGTTACTCACACGCCTTAGGGACCCTAAAGCTTGAGCATTATAGCGTTTTATTTTAACGTGCATTGATTCTTACTTACCATATTTGTAGTGGGATGCGGTATCACTCATAATATATAGTTCTTACCCAGTAACAGTTAGTTTAGCACCCTATTGTATTCATCTTTATTTTGGATGTTATGTATTTTGGACACAGACTCGTATGCGGTATCCCCGCGGGTGTGTTGTGTTCTTTGTACCGTCAGTAGCAGCGTGCAAAAGAATACACATTGTTTTGTGTATTTAAAGTGGACCGTTAGATATGCGCAAATGCACTATACTATATTGGACAGCTCTTGATTATCCTGTGAGATCCTTTCATCCTTTCACTCTATATAGACTACAGGTTAGTCTGATTCATTTCCTGTTGTTTTCCACAGTTTTGAACATCTCTGCTACCATCCCTACAGACCCTATTCCCTCCTCACTGACTAACAGTCGGGTAAGTGCAATGGTATTTCTTAAGCTTCACATGTAACTAGGTGACATTCACATTCTAACCTCTGTGGTCTAAAAAGATTTCTACCTTTAATTATTTCCTTTTGGGTACCTTGCAGGTCCAGTGTGTGACCTGGAGTCACTGGGAGATGACAAGGAGGCCAGTTTCATATTTAGTATTACATTTACTGATATTTACAAATAAGCATTTAATTTGGAGACACATACTGATGGGCCTTGTTTTACATTATCTTGTAGACTCATTGCTGAAACAAGTTGTACAAAGCCTAGAAAGTTGAGTCCACTCAAGCCCTGAAGAAGGATTTTGTTATAATCCAAAACGTGTTGGCAAACCATGCTCACCATCATTTGAGCGTATCAGTGGGTACAACCCCATGTGCTTTAATTTATGTACCAACTATTTTTTGTAATACAACAGTGTACATGTGAATACAACATTACTGCTCTCTTACCTTATTTGAAGAGAACCATTTATCGTGATGCAACATATTTCATTTTGAATGATTTATTGTGATGCAACATACTTCATTTTGAATGCGTTATATTGTACGTTTATTTTGAACCTCTGGATTATGAGGACATCATGCCTCTGTAATTATATGTAAATAGAATTTCTTTTTCGAATATAGACTCTTATGTGTGTTTTTGTCTACTTTACTGGTTACAAAGTTCTTACACAAATGATCGTATGGAACCCACCAATTGTATGTAATTAATCACCCAAACACTTGCATTGATTTCATGTTTGATTCACCATCTTATGTTTCCAAACTCAACCACATTTCCAGTAAAAGAGGGATACTTACCCCTTAGGAGTGCACTAGAGGGGGGCGCCCGTTAGCAATAACTGGCTTATGATACATTGTTTGCTTCTACCGGACTTACTCAGAGGCCAGCCTTTAGATGAAAAAATAGAAGGAATTAATCTCTCTTCTAATTTGACACCTGAACAACAGAAGGTGTGAACGTTTCTGTTAAATCAGTTTGTCTCCCTGTTTTCACTATCACCAGGCTTGACTGCTTGGGGCCAGCATGATATTCAAACTGGTAACTGTTTACCTGTTAAAAGAAGAGGTTACAGGATGTCAGATCATGTAAGATCCCAGATAAAGGAGGGCGTCAACAATATGCTTGATCTCGAGGTAATAGAACCCTCTACCAGTCCATGGTCTTGTCCAGTTGTTCTAGTACCAATGACAGGATCTAAGGCATTGAGATCTCTGTGGACTATAGAGCTCTTAATGCAGTCACCAAGACTTATGCCCACCCGTTACCAAGAACAGATGAACTGGTGGATAAACTTGGTTCATCCAAGTACGTCAGTACATTTGATCTCACTTCAGGCTATTGGCAAATAGCACTGACAGACAATGCCAAGGAGAAAACTGCATTCTCAACCCCAGAAGGCCTCTACCAGTTTAAGGTAATGCCTTTTGGACTAAAGAATGCACCTGCTACATTCCAAAGGATGGTTAATCAAGTTCTGAATGGGATGGAGGACTTCTGCATGGCATACTTGGATAACATTGCAGTGTTCAGCCCTTCTTGGAAAGAACATGTTGACCAATTAGGATATGTTTTGCAGGCTCCTTAGCATGCCCATCTGACCATAAAGGCTAGTAAATGTGAAATTGGTCAGAGTAAAGTGGTCTACCTTGGACAGGAGGTAGGAGGAGGTGAAATTAGGCCATTGCCTAGCAAAGTACAAGCTGTACGAAACTGGGCAACCCCTACTACTCAAACCCAAGTGAGAGCCTTCCTAGGCCTCACTGGGTACTATAGGGACTTCATTGAGAACTATGGGACCATAGCTTCTCCCTTGAATGTGATCTCTTCTCCCAAATTCCCTAAAAAGGTCAGGTGGAATGAGGAGTGCACTCAAGCATTTGAATGCCTAAAGAAAGCCCTTTGTAAAGTGAGGAAATAAGGGCTCCAGGCAGCAGTGATGAAGAAACAGCAATTTATTTAATTACAGCGACAGCGGCCTATGAGAGCCGAGTGCCAACATGGCTCTCTCCCTGCAGTCTCTACTGTCTCTCAACCACATTCTTAGAATAACATTCTTAGAACTTAATGAGCTCATAGTGCAGCTCAATGTTTAACTAGGATCTGGTAATACATTTTTATGAACTTGTTTTAACTTACACTTACATCATAACACATCTCATCCCTTATGTGCATACAGCTGTTTACTCCACATAATAATCCTTAAACCAGCCGGGTTTGTTCTTGACTCTATTTGAATGTGGCTCTGCTGCAGACCTTGAATTGTTGTCATCCTTGGAGCACTTATCTATGACACTAGAGTCTCTGATACTGTTATTAGCAAATTCACCATTGTCATGTTCACCATTGTCATGTTTATGATGTGCATTGTCTTTCATGCATTCTGGACATTTCACAATTCTGGACATTGACCAACACTCCCCCCCTTCTACAATTACTACATTGTTTCTTACCGCAGATATTTTCTTGGGACCAATGTATTTGCTTTCTACACATTTGGGAGTGAATCTAGGGTTCTTTATGAGAATACAATCTCCCACTTTCCAGGTATTACTTTTGACACTCTTGTCCTCATCAAATCTTTCTTTGTACACATCCTGTGCTTCTTTGATGAGAGTCATAATTCTCTCGCGATCAATGTTGGAACTCTTGGCTAAGTCCATCCACCCTGGACATAGTTTTGTTCCAGGTTGTCTCCCTTTCAATGACATGAACGGAGATACATTTGTAACTGAGTGTGGTGTGGTACAGTAGTTCCATATCATTTCTCTTACTACACCAAACCATCTTAGATTAGAAGCCATGGCCAATTGCAAACCACCCTTTATGAACCTATTGGCTCTCTCAACGAGACCGTTTGGCTCTTGGATGATATAAAGCAGTTCTAGTGTGTTTGATGCAAAATTTCTTCAAGAAAGTTAACATCCTTTCAGAACAGAATTGTACTCCGTTATCAGTGATTAATTCTGTCGGGAAACCCTCCCTGTAAAACACTTCCTCAAAGAATAACACCATCTCTCCAGTGGTTGCCTCACGCAAAGCCTTCCATTCAATCCATTTGGAATGGTAGTCTACTAACACAACAATGTATTTATACCCCTTGTCAAGGTTTTGTAATGGTCCCATCAAATCAACTGCATTTTTTTGCCATGGTTCACTCGGTACTTTGACAGGATTTATTGGTACTTCTCTAACCATCTTGGTCTTGTCACTCTTACCACACTCTCTACAACCCCTAACACACTTCTCTGCATCGCTGTCAATGCCGGGCCACCAGAAATATTGCCGCAAATATCTCTTTGTTCCTCCCATGCCCAGGTGACCGATGTGCTATATTCACTAAATGAGATCTGACTTCACTGGGGGGTATTATCCTATTTCCTTTTCTATGTTTACATCCTTCTCCAGACATACTTAACTCATCCTTCACACCAAAATATCTGTCAAACTCTTTTCCCACAATATTCTTGTGAGGCCATCCTTCTCTGGTCCAAATCATAACTTGATTCAATATTAAATCCTCCTCACCAGCTCTTATCCACATCTCTTTATCAATGGCATCATGCTCAATTTCTGCAATGCTCACATCTTGAAATTCAGGTGCTCCCTCCAATTCACCTTCACACACAGGTAATCTGGATAAACAATCTGTTACCACATTCTCCCTCCCGGGAATGTAACACACCTTGAAATTATAACCCAAGAGTTCTACCATCCACCTCGAAACTCTTGGAGACCCTTTGGCCCACTCAGAACCGTTCATCAATTGAACCAAAGGCTTGTGATCTGATCTGACAATAAAAGGTCGACCCCATAGAAAGAACTTGAAGTGCGTGACTGCCCAAAATACTGCTAGTGTCTCTCTTTCAATGACCGAGTAATTTTTTTCTGCTCCTCTAAGTGGCCTGGATGCAAATGCAATTGTGTATTCAGTTTTACCTGAGTCAAACTGAGTCAAAACTGCTCCTAAACCAAGGGTACTAGCATCAACTGAAAGCAACGTTTTCCTGCCAAACATGAATCCACTTAAGGATGGGGCCTTGACTATACAATCTTTGATTTGCAAGAATGCTTCCTGACACTCTTTGGACCATGTGTACTTAACATTCTTTTTTAGTAACTCCCTCAATGGAGATGAGATGGATGCAAAGCATTCACAAATTTATGGTAATATTCCGCTAGTCCCATGAAAGAACGTAGTTGGTCCTTGTCTTGGGGCTGAGGAGTATTACTAATGCTTTCTATGTCCCAGATACTCAACTTCCTCAACACTTATTTTACATTTGCTTCTTTGGACCATTAACCCAGCCTCTTTCAGTCTGCATAGTACTGCCCTAAGTACTCTGTCATGCTCATGCTCATTACTTGCAAAAATCAGAATGTCATCTTGAAACACCTTAACATTTTCCAACCCTTTTAACACTTCCTCCATCACCTTTTGGAACACAGATGCGGCCGAGGCCAACCCAAATGGCATGCGATTGTATTTATAAGCGCCTTCAGGTGTGATAAAGGCAGTGAGATGTTTCGATTCTCGGGAAAGGGGAACTTGGTGATAGGCAGCAGAGAGATCAATGACAGAGAACAATTTGGGTTCGCCAAGAGTGGAGAGTGTCTTGGAAATGTTGGGTAGGGGATGTCTCTCCACCAGAATATTGTGATTAAGACTGCGCAAATCTACACACACTCTTAATTTACCATTATTTTTGGCCAATAAAACAATGGGGGACAACCACTCTGTGGCCTCAACAGTTTCAATGACACCCTTATCTACTAAGTTATTGAGTTCACTGCGTAGTTGCACTCTCATGTTTAACGGCACATGTCTCACTTTATGAACGATAGGCTGAGATTCTTTCTTTAGTCTAATATGGTGTTCGAAGTTCTTGAGTCTGCCCAGACCTTCGGTGAAGACCTCTGGGAACTCTCTTGACCACATATCATCAATCTCGGCAATGGTGACAGGCTCAGTGGCGCTAGCTTGCACCCTGACTCTCGACTTCCTTTGTTCCTTCCAACCTAAAAGGGAGGCTCCCTTTCTTGCAACCAAAATGTCAGCTATGCATTCTCCACCTCTGTATTGCACACTTGCAGTAAACTGTCCCAGCATCTCAATAGGGGATTCCGCATAGCTGCAGGGCCGAATTCTTGGTGGATCCAGCATTGATTCATCTTTTTTTAGAACATCTTTAAATGTCTCTTTAGAAATGATGGTCCATGGGGAACATGTGTCAACTTTCATGAGTATTTCTTGACCATCAATTACAAAAACATCTGTTGGACCTTTGCTGTCTCCTCCTCCAATGGTCGAAATCTCAAAGACATGTCTGGGGTTGTCTTGCGAGGAGTAGACCTCCTGTATGTTGTAAGCTGAGTGAGCACCTTCTTCTTGGTTGTCTCTGGTTTCTAAGAGATTTATTGATGACCTCTTGCATACATTAGCGAAAATGTCCTCTGGTCCTACACTTGAAACATTCAGCATTCCTTGCTGGGCACGAAGGGTAATTCGGACCATGCTTGACACTGCCACATCTGGTACACTTCGCACCCCATGTTCCTTTCCTGCTTGTATTGACATTAAGTCTTTTCCTGTGATTAACTGCGCACACAGCTTGGGTACTCTGTTTGTCAGACTTCAGTTCTTTGACATATTGTGAGGTTTGTTCTATGCTTCTGGCTAGGTCCACCGCTTCATCCAACTTCATGTCTTTTGCCAACAATTTCTCCTTATCCTAATATTATTTGTGCACCTCACTAACTGATCTCTAATTAACGAGTCAGATAGATGTTCGAATTCACAGGAGTGGCTTAATGTTCTTAATGAGGCTATGTATGATTCCACGGATTCTGAGGACTCCTGCGTACGCTGAAAGAACTTGTGCCTCTCGAATGTAACATTTTTCTTACGCTCAAAATGATCCTTGAGTTGTTTAATCACAAGGGCATATTCATCTGTGTCCTCCGCTTCACCAGCTTGTGCACTGCCTAACCCATCAAACACTGCACGGCCTTCCACACCAAGATTGTGAAGTAATAATGCCTTTTTGCGAGTTGAGCTGAATCTCTCTCCTCCCATTGCCACCAGGTAGTTTTCAAACATGTCTTTCCACCTGTCCCACCTAACTTGGGGGCGTCCAGGTTCATTCAAAAATGACATTGGCGGAGGTATTGAAGCTGCCATGTCTTAAGCGGTAAAAAGGTGGTAAAGAGTGGGCTTGCTGGATGCAACCAATAGACTCTGGATCAGTTCGAGTATGTCTAGTGGATGCACAGACTGAGCAGTGACAGTGCTGTGCTATGCAGACAAAGGGATCAGTCTTGTATGAGTACAATCCCTTGTGTATGATGTCACAATCCTCCTTACATCAGTCTGAATTGGAACATGATGGCTGCTCATCCACAGAATGGATACATGTCATAATGGCTGGCTCCTGAAACTTGCCAGAACTGCATGGGCAGGTTGCTCAGCAACGATAATGTCAATGCTAGGGATCCTTGAAAGTAAACACTGTTGCTTTGAGACAGAGTCAATACAGTAATGGGGAAGGCAAGATTACCCGCCAGGGGACACGCCTGCTGACCTGTTGTTCCGCTCCTCCTGACCTTCCTGCAGCGTCCGCTGTCACACGGGAGTGTGGAATAATGCAGGCCGCGCTATGACGAGATTTCAAAGGAGTAGTGAGACACTGCTGAGAGCCATCCTCGTCGCCAATGAGGCAATAAGGGCTCCAGGCAGCAGTGATGAAGAAACAGCAATTTATTTAATTACAGCGACAGCGGCCTATGAGAGCCGAGTGCCAACATGGCTCTCTCCCTGCAGTCTCTACTGTCTCTCATCCACATTCTTAGAATAACATTCTTAGAACTTAATGAGTTCATAGTGCAGCTCAATGTTTAACTAGGATCTGGTAATACATTTTTATGAACTTGTTTTAACTTACACTTCCATCATAACATAAAGCTCCAGTCCTAAGTGCTCCTGACTATAACTAAACCTTCATTGTGCAAAATGATGCTTCAAATACAGGTATAGGTGCAGTCCTTAGTCAACTGGATGAGAAAGGTAGGGTGCACCCCATTTCCTTCATCAGCAGGAAGCGGAAGGGACCAGAAAAAAGGTGGGCTACCACCGAGAGTGAGTGCTTTGCTATTGTGTGGTCACTGAAGAAGTTTAGACCATATTTGTTGGATCTACTTTTGCTATTCAGACTGACCACCAACCCTTGAGATGTTTGATGCAAATGAAAGGGGAAAACCCAAAACTACTGAGATGGTCAATCAGCCTGCAAGGGTTTGATTTTACCACTGAACACAGGTCAGGGGGTCATCACCAAAATGCTGATCGTCTCTTCAGGATGTTTGACCGACTGGAGTAAGGAGATTCATCCAGGAGTGGATTAAATCCTCCTGTCACTTAGTCTGGTGGGTACGAGTGTTAGGTAGAATTCTCAAAAGGTGCTAATTTCCCTTACCTTTTAAGACCCCCAGAAACTTTGCTGGATTTCTAGGATTTTATTACCTGGGAAGAGTGAGAGCTTTTTTTCCACTCTTCCATATATTTTGTGTGTGTTTTATTTTGTGTTCTTTGGTTATAGAGTTTTAAAACAACTCTAGTGGCATCATCGTTTTCTGTGTGTCACACAGCACCTTCAGTGCAGTGACACAGGGGTGTCGTTCAGACTCCCCAAGGTTTGAATACCTTCTCTGGGACTGACTACCATCTCCCAGAGCATGTAAAGTTAAATTGGCTTTACTAGTCTCTTTGAATGTACTGGCCCAGCACACACTATCTTCCTATAGAGTGCTGGAGGGGTTGCCTAGCTTCCCCTGAGTCAAAACACTCATATAACAGTTTAGGGGTCGATTCATGGAGCAAACGTGTGCCGAAAATCCGAGCGCAAGCAGGCGCAAGGCAGCGCAAGCGTGAGAAATGCAGCGCACGCGCACGCATGCGATTCAAGGAAGACGCTGCGTGTGTTTCCTGCTGTCCGTGCGCCCAATCCTGCCATGGCGCACGCAGCCACACACGGCGTGCGCTACGCGCACAGCAAAAGCGCACATAGCGTGGCGCACACAACCAAAGTGGGCGGAACAGTGGGCGTAACACGCGGAATGGAGGAATAACGCGTGAAAAAGAAGGCGTAACTGGGGAAGTACTGCAGGGAACTACACGGAATGCCCACACGCACGCCAACAACCCGTATTCATGGATTCGAATACGGGAAACCCGCGCACGGCAAAAGACGCACACAGGCGTCAACGCGTCTGCCACACGAAGGCAGGCGGAAGCGTCCCCACGCACAGTATAAAAGTGCGCGCAAACAACAAACACGTATATACAGCTACGATGAATGCCCCATTTGTCGCAGCACTGATCGTGGGACACCGCAGGAGGAGGAGAATAGCCAGGGCACGCATTTTCGCACCACGGACAAGCCTTTTTGCGATGCCTGACGACCAGGTCTATGGCAGGTATAGGTTTCCACCCCATATCATCCTAGACCTGGTCAGGGAGTGGGAAGATGACCTTACATCCCCCACCCTTTGCTCCCAAGCATTGAGCCCCTTGGAGAAGGTGCTCAATGTCCTGCATTTTTTGGCCACTGGGTCATTTCAGCGGATTACTGCCATAGTGGGGGGGGGTCTCACAGGCCATGCAATCACGCTGCCTACACCAGGTACTGGCAATCATGACAGCGCGCTCCTCAGTCCGCAGGCATATATACATGCCCAGAACACCCGCAGAAAGGCAGGCCGTGGTCCTGGATTTTTTCAGGGTGGCACACTTCACCAAAGTGCTCGGTGCCATAGATTGCACCCATGTGGCCCTACGTCCACCTAGGGCCACTGAGCACAACTACCGAAACCGTAAGCACTGGCATTCCATCAATGTACAGGTGGTATGCGATGCAAAGGGAATAATCACCTCTGTCTATGCAAACTACCCTGGCTCCTCCCATGACAGTTTCATATACAGAATGTCTGCCCTGAGCCGGGCCCTGGAAGCTGGGCAGCATGGCGACACATGGCTCCCAAGTGAGTACAAATGCCCTTGCACATGCATGCATGTCACACACAAACACACAAATACACAAACCCCAATAATCACAACCATTTACACCTCCCCAGGGGACAGTGCCTACCCTCTGAGCAACCACATGATGACGCCAATCCGGAACCCCACCACACCACTCCAGGTAAGATACAACGCCACCCATATTGCAACCAGGGCCATAGTGGAGCGCACATTCGGAGTGCTCAAGTCACGTTTCCGCTCCCTTGACCGCTCTGGCGGGCAGCTACTCTATGCACCACCAGTAGTGTGCAGGATCATTGTGGCAGCATGTGTCCTGCACAATGTTGCAACACGGCAGGGCGTACCGGTGGACATGGTGGTGCCCCCACATCCCCAGGCGCTGCCCATGGGAGGGGACAGGGCATGTGGCGAGGAAGCCCAGACCCAGCTTGTGGCCACATTTTTCACCTAAACTCCCACCCCTGCGGAGGAAACTAAGGCCTGGCACATACCAGGTTACAATCGATGATGACAAAGAGCCAGTCAACTGTCACAACCCTACCACCCTGAGATAGTTGCCATGGAAGTGCCACATTGTCTGCATCCCTAGCTACTTAAACACAAGCTATCCTGTTTGACCAAAAGGCACACATATGACATGACATGATATGGCAGGGAGGGGGGAACAAGGGAAGACAGACAACGATACTACTAGGTCAGGTGTCATTTAGATTGTGCAAGTGCAGGGGTAGGGGGAAGGGAAAAGTGCAAGGGGAGGGGGAGGGGGGAGTCCAGTACAGGGTAAGTAGACTAAAAAACAAATACATAGGCCAGCTGGTGGCAACTGCAAAGGTAAGTGCAGACAAGTGCTGGGAAGGGGGGCTGTAGGGATAGAGAGACAGTCCCGCAGTGCAGGGGTTGCCAGGGACGCAGTGCAAGTGGAGAGTGGCTGGGCCAGGGACCGAGGTCGGTGAGAGTGGCCCAGTTGCAGAACCAGTGCAGTTCCAGTGAAGAATTTTGCAAGGGAGAGGCAGAGAGAAAGCAGAAGCAAGGAGGAAGGTCTTGAGGTGCTTCCCGAACCGGAGATGGTTCTCCTCAAGTTCCAGTGAGGCAGGAAGGCTGTTCCAGAGGGAGGCCCCTGTCGCGGAGAGAGATCTACCCCCAGCTAGTTGCTTTGAGAAGCGGATGACCCTGACATGCAAGGTGTGAATCACACACACATGCAAAACAGGCCATGGCCATCACAGTTATGTCACTCAAACCCTCTCAAAGCACAACATGACATGGCAAGCAATACCCATACACCAACACAGTAACAATAAGGTACACATTGCCATGTCCAAAATGTACAGTGGCATCAGACAATGATGCCTGACGTGGAATCAGATGAAATGACTGACCAACAACCTCCCACCCAAAATAAGTCATTTCCAAATGCATTACAAGAGTTAAAGACGTAACATAACAATGAATGCCTGTCTACATGCACATTGTGCATTTCAAAAACAACACTGCAGCTTCTGTGTGCTGTGTCCAACTCCTGCAACACACTGCTCAGCGCACAGCACAGTGAACAGCCATTGTGTGTGATGCCCACCCTGAGCATCACATCTAAGCGACAGACCACATCAAAAAGCAAATTAGGCATGTACAGAATCCATAATTGGTCACAGAACATGTGCTGCAGGGACACAGTGGGCACCAGAAGGCAAACAGTGTACACGTGGATATGCAAGGGTGGTTGTACATGTAGTGCATCAGAGTGCAAGTGTGTGGCTCAGTAAGGACATGCACTCAACATATGCATTGTAACGCTCACCTGGCTCCCATGGAGGCGCTGACCTGGTCTGGATTGCTGTGACCTCTTCAAGCGTGATGCGCAGGATTCGAAACACCGACTGAACTGGACCCCTAAATCTGGCTTGTCTGGCTTGTAGAAAAATCTTTCTGTAGGTGGAGAAAGGGGATTAACTGACTGCAGAGTATTGTGATTGCTTCCCACCTCCCCTTTGCTCTTCTCTGACCACCTCCGAAATCCACAATCAAGGCTCACCTTAATGTTTGAATGGATGAGCTCTCCATCCTGCTTCTGGTGCAGGGGCGCGTATTTGACCAGTTACTTCACTGGTTTCGGAAGGCGAAATGCCGTAAGTATGCAGTTTAAAAAGTTCCAGAGTAGAGTCTTCTCTTTGTTTGCTTTTCTTAACCTGCGATCTGTCCTTATTATCAGGTGCAGAGTGGAAGTGATGCTTCGAGGGATATTGCCGGAGATAAACTCAGGTGAGTTTGTGATAAAATGATCCATTTAAATGTCTTTTGAATGCCTCTAGTAATGTCTTTCTTTTTTCCCCTTAGGGGCCGGGGTACGGTACCAGGCCAAGAAGTGGCGCCGACCCGAAATGAGGAGTGGTTCCGTCAAATATGGCCAGGTAAGTCTTGTGACGGAAAATCAGGCTTTCCTCATTTGTTCCTCCTGCTCACCTTTTGTCTCTTCTTCTCCCCTGCAGGTGCAGAGATGTGGCGGAATGCCCAGAAGGTCGCGGTGGATAGTGAAGAGCCCACGAGGCAGGTGAGTGATGCGCGGGGCTGAAACAAGTAGCGCAATGCTTTTAAAGAATGTCTATCTTCAGGATCGCTGGCGTGATGGTTCCGGACACAGGTAGGAAGTTAGATTAAGTTCTTGGTTTTCACCTTTTCTCTTCCCTTCCTTCCTTTCAGGTATCCCAAGATCGAGGTTGGCGTGGCTGGAGGCAAGATGCAGGAGCAGGCACGGTGAGCGTTCAGCTGCTAGATGCAGAGCAACGCGAAGCACGTGTGGCAGTCCGGGCGTGGTTTAAATAGCCTTGGAAGAAGTTCCAGGTAAGTATTGTTCCATGGTCCCCACCCAAGTAAAATAGTTCCTTTGATAAAATAGTCCATCCTAAGCCTCATTTGGCTTGAGGCTTCATGCAGCATGGTCTGCGTCAGGTAAGTGCACCAAACACCCTCTTTTATGAGCCTGGCGCCTAGGACAAAGTCCAAAGAGCCCCTATTAGGTGCCGCTGGGCTTTTACCCGAGGGCATGATGCCTGCTCCCGGGGGTTCTGGGCCTGTTCTGGTGCTCCGGGAGTAGGCATCATGACATGCATGTGCAATCAAGTGACCATCAGTGTCCTCTACACATCACATGTGAACATAGGATACATCATGTACATAGGATACCACCATTACAATGTCAGGGTTCCCATCACACTGCAGGGCAAGGCAACTATCAACAACAACCCCCCCCTCCCTCACAAATGACCATGACCCACTGAACAACTGCACCTGGGTCATGGAGCCTTCAACCCTCAATTCCTCCTGGCCACAGGATCACCTTTCCCCTTTGTCACCATCTCCCACCTTGTGTGTAAAAAGGTACCTGCGCCCTCAGAGTCCACACTCATTTCCAAAATCACAAAATCCAAGCCAGAAAAACGAACCAGAACACCCTCCAGTAGATGACTTGACATAGCAGTACCTCACAAAGGCCAAGTACTACCACAATGATGTAATAACCAAGGTAGCACAGTAAAACAATGTCACAACACGATGTGAACCATGTGTGGTACATAACATATAATGATGCACCATGAACGGATGTGTACTGTCACAGGTCCCGTGTACAGGCGCGGGAGTGTCACGAAACAACCACCCCCACCGTGTACCGGGTGCCTGCAAGGTCAAACTCACACAGGCCTCTGAGACCCTGGTGGGGAAGGAGGGTCATGGATATGCAGTCGGGACAGGTGTTGGCACACTGGATAACTGGAATGAGTGGCAGTAGAGGGGAGGAGGAATGACACATGAAAGTAGGGAATGCACGAAAATGTACTACCTACATGAACACATACACAATCTAAACAAACTTGGACATCATTGTCATGGCCTTCTGTAGTCCAGGCTTAGGAGTGGCACGAACCAACCACCCCTTCTAGGGTTTTGGCGCCTGCAAGTTTGGGGCTTACACAGGCATCCACAACCCCAGCAGGGAAAGAGGGTTAGGGAACGTTGCTTGGATAGGTACGGGAAGCAGGAACACCGGATAGAGGGTACAGGGTTCAAAATTGCATAGGATTCCGGGTGATTAGGGGGAAAAAAACATACCAAATTGAATTACACATTCATCCATGCATTAGTGCACCCCCCAGCAAGCCTATGCAGAGCAGTTTGAAAGAAAAACAACAAGACACTTAGCTCTGGTTTTGAGTGCTGGCCTCCTGCCTGCGCACTCTCAGGTCCGGTTACAGGAGCACTGCAATGCTGCAAAGAGAGCCACAGTCAACAATCTGTATGTGCCCATTACACAAAAACACACCACCAAACATGCCCCATAGCAACAAACTACTCTACAAACAGACAATCTGGTGTAGATGCTTCGTACCCAACATTACATAACATTACCCCTGTGATGGGTCATACACAGTCAATGCAGTAAGTCAGCCGCCGGTGGGTGCGTGGCAAATGGAACACCAATGTGTCACAATTCACACAACAGGCAATGTTCCCTGGGTAAGCAGACAGACCCATATAGCAAGGCATGACATCAGAGCAAGTTGTGTACCACCATGACCGAAACAAAGTTGGCAGTGCATTTATCAAAATGTACATGGAAATGAAATGCACCCGAGTATGTCACTTGCTGTATGTCCCTGTGAGCTGCCCCTTTCCATGTCTCGAAAGGCTACATGGTTGATACAAGTGCCTCAGTGGACCTTGGTGTACCGGAGGGTATGTGCCACTGCCCCTGCAGGTGTCCCAGATAACCTTACAATCAACAGCTATCAGTCCACCAACACATCTGAGCTGCATTGTGTGCTTCAACACCAATATTCGTCCAAGCTCACCCTCAGTGCTGTGACTAAGCCTGTATGTGCAACTAGCCTGGTGCAAGCTTTGCTCTGTTGTGGCCCCCCTGTGCTGCTCACCTTGCCTGGAGTTCATTGGAACACGTCAGCAGATCTAGGATGTAGGTCTGCAATCCCTGTGCCTCTGCTTGTGCACACATGTGCATGTGGGCACCAACAAACGTGTCCAGAATTCCGACGTCCATTGGGCCATGTCTGCTGGCAAAGGTGCTCTGGAGGCTCATCCCCCTGCAGAAAGGGCATGAAACACATGATTAATGCTTTAGAGTCATCTGTGTGTGTCTCTTCAGGCATCTCATTACTTGACCATGTCAGAGAGTTACATCAGAAATCACACCATCAGTCCGTCTTTCACATCCAAAGTGTGGAACACTATCTACGGCATGAATTGCAACAAGCACGTGTACAGTAAAGATAAGAAACATACTACACAATGCATAGCAATGAATGTACACATTAATCATGAAACACCCCATCTAGCAAAAGCTGAACAGTGGACAATAACACCGAAATCATCCCCACTAGGGGTGTAAACACAAGTCACACAGCACCAGACAATCCAAAGCCCTTGTGTAATAGGTTGTGACACCGAACCATCCTTGTGAGCCCATGGATAAGGGAGGCAGGAGTGGCATATGTGAGTCAAGGACCCCAAGCAGCAAACACATACACAAGACAAGCCTGAAGGGCCCAGCTGGAACAGACAGTGGATGCCTTCTAAAGCCACAAAGCACCGCACTGTCACATGAAAGCACAATAGACAAGCAATTTTAAACTATATTAACTAATTACACTAACTATGGAAAACCTACATTACCTAATTAAACTAACTATCAAACAGAAACTTAACTAACTAAACTAAAAGAAAAAGAAAAAATGGCCACATACGACGCGGGGGGAGGGGAGGCACCCAGGAGGGGGGAGGTACAGGGTGCTGCTCAACATCCACATGCGATGATGCTGAGCCAAAAAAAAAACCTCCATGGGCTCAACGCCTGCACAGCCCGACCTATGTGGGAGATAGATGGTCGTCCGAGTCTGGCTCATCCTGCAAAGGAGGACGTGGCACAGTAGCCTGGCCACGCCTAGCTGCAGCGTGCCCCTCGTTGGCAGCAAGTCTGCCGGACGGGTGAGCCTGGTTCTGTGTGGCGATGTGACGTAGGTCTGCATGCAGAACCTCACGTGATACACGTGCTTCCTCTTGCAAGGTATCACGTGTAACACAGAGTTCTTCCTGCACGGCCTGGCTGGACACCCGCTGCACCTCCCGGCAAGCCTGTAGCTCAGCCGAGATGGTACGCTCAAGCTGTGCAAACCTCTCCTCTGCCCGCTGCCTCTGGGACATCATAAGGACACCCAGAGTGGATTTGACGGAAGCATTCTCCTCCCTCAGGGCATCCATGTGCGCCTTTGCGTGAGCAGCAATTGCTTGACGCAGAGGCGACATTTCAGCCTGGCGTGCCCTGTCTGAGGCCGCCATGCCCAGCCTGAGCGAGCGGGCCGTGGACCGTGCCGCCTGCTGCTGGAGAAGCACCTGCCTAGCAGGGGGGAGCACAGATCGGGCCACATGCTCCATGCTGTCAGCGATGTTCTCCATTGCTGCCCCCTGCCGTTCTGAATTGGCAGTCATGTCTTGCTCCCACTCAGTATACTGCGGTTGCGCGCGGCGACCGCGTTGCCGGGCTTAACCCCTGCGGGACCCAAGGACCGGGGGTCCTCGCTGTGTTGGCACCGCCCGCGGCTGCACGACTACATGCCCCCATCGACGTGATGTCCCAGGAACATCAGTGACTGGTGTGAAGGGTGACCCTGCGTCCCGATCCACCACGGGCGGAGGAACCAAGACTGTCTGATCCATCAGTGCAGGTGTCGCAGACAGAGGAGTGTCCACATCAGAATCACTCACCCCTGACACATTGACTTGATGCTCACCCAACTCAACATGGACGTCAGAGTCGTCGTCAAGGCTGGACTCATAGGCAGCCAGAGACAAGATGGACTGTAGCACTTGGGGGTTTTCGTGGCCTACCACCCCACGACCCCCACTAGTGCCGGGTTGATGTAGTGGTAACAACCCTGTGTCTGGCATGAAAACACCATCCTCCGCCTCCATTGCGTCATCACCTGAAAAATAGAGAGAAAAAGGTCACTACACATGTCAGAAGCACACAACACACACATACACCGACAGCAAACGCATCAGGCAGACATGTGACACACAACATATAACCTGACATGCATGCTGGGTCAACTTTGAATTGCTTCTGTTATCAGACCTGTTGAAAGGTGGCAGTTTCCATGGAAGTGGGTCTATGCAGTGCAGAAAATGTGTACGCAACTCACTACATACATATACAAGGACTCCATGGTGTGTGCCAGGAAATGTGAAGGCAATGCAATGTGAAATTCAGGCATCACGTGCATTGTGCATTCAATGTGTACCATATCTAGAAGCCAAGCACCCCTCAACCCCAGTACCAAAGCAAGGATGCCTAGCATGGTATCAAAAGGCTGACCATACACCTGTGTATTGACAGGCAGTGTTGACTGGCATCAACAGCTTAATGTGATTCAAGTGACAACACTGCAAATGATGATGGGACAGTAAGCAGTACACATGATGAAAACTCTGGATGCCGCCCATGTGTGAAGAAGACACAAAAACAGTTGGACAGAGTCATTGGCCATTGAACAGGCTGAGGCCTGTGAGCCACACAGATTGTCAGACCCTAAACATGTGTGCAACGCAGTACTGAGCCACAGTTGACATGGGAAGGCTGGTGAGATGCCATGCAATTTATGTAACCAAGGACTTGTATTACAGTGATCATCCAGTCAAGGACACATAGGGGCATGCGTGCAATGAACATGGAGCATGAATGGGCACTCATGTCCCTGCGGGACATCTGACCTATGCACAGTACAAGTGACATACCCTGCATCAAGTACTAAGGCTGTACCACACGGCATATGTCTGGCAGAATCTGCGCTGGAAGTTAGCATCTACACAGGACGCATGAACAAGAAAGTACACATTGGCAAGATTGAAGCAGACCAGTGCAAATGTGGAAATGGGGTGCAGAGTGGCGGAGGAGGGGCAAGGGAGCATGCCTACATGGAGTCCCCGCATGCAGGCAGAGGAGACATGCATCACGGAAGCATTGCATTACTTACACATCAGAACCATGTACACGTCATTTGTAGTGGCAATCATGCACAACACATCCCACAAGTGAAATACACACTTCCTCAACAAACACGCATCAACACTCACTGGACTGGGCATCAAAGTCCAGCATCTCTCCCACTCCTTCGACCAATTCAGGTGGTATGAACTCCGCAACGAGTGCCTCATGCGGAGTGAGCTCTTCCTCCTCTGGTGCAGGCCCACCGCCAGTCACCAGAGTCAAGTTGTAATTAGAGGCACGCTTAGCCTTAGTGCTGCGTTTGATGTCATTCCAACGCTTTTTGCACTCTTGCGCCGTGCGCACCTTATGGCCGAATGAACTGACATGTTCCGCAACATGCTTCCAGTGGGTGTCACATTGAGCAGCCGTAGTCCGACTATTGGCACCCACTAGCATGTCACGGCTGTGGCCCCGCACGTAGTCCACGAGGAAGTCCAGTTCCGGCTTGCAGAAAGGCTTCTTCCTCGACGTGCAGGAGGTTGTGGCTGTATGTGGGGTCCCAGCCTGTGCTCTTGGACTGTGGTGCAGACCCTGGCTGGCTAATGCCGGCCTGACCAGTATGGCCAGTGGGTTCGGTGGATTGAGCCAAGGGAGTGGCAGGTGGAGGGACGACCAAAGGCCTGACTTGTGTCAGTGGCAGCTGGGTGCATTCTAATGGACCCTGCGCAGCAACATCAGCTGTGGCAGGGTCATTGACCGCAACGGTCCTGGTTGGCAGACTCACAACCGGGGTGTTGTTGGGTGCATCTGCCCCTGCACTTGCCAACACCCGGCTGTTCGGGGCAGCAGATGACATGACTGCCCCAGGGACATGTGTCTTGTCTGAGCAGCCCGGCCTGCCCCTATGGTTTCGCTCCTGGCCTGTTGGGGATATACCAAGGGCTCCTCAAGTGCCAACGCAGCCTGCGCTGGCAGACCCTAAGCCTGGGTGGCGGTGTCCACAGCTGCACCTGCAGCTACCACTACACTTGGGCCCGTGGCAGTCGATGGAACTGACTGCCGGGTCACACGGGCGCCAGTGCCAGATGCAGAAGCTGCATCCCCCGGAACCACAGGGGGTGGTGGCATGACTGCACCGACACATGGCACAACATTGTGCTCAAGTGACGCACCCCTGCCTCTTCCCCCTCTGTGGCTGCCGTGGACACCCTGGAGTCCCCCTACTCCCTGGTCACCACGGCTACGTCCCTGACCACGCCCGCCATGAGGCGTACACCCAGCTGAGGCGCTCCTCACCTTTAGTGGCCTCCCAACCATGGCACAGATGTAGTAGTGCCGGCACAGATGGAGTCGTACAAATGGGAGGTGTACACCACAATTGACCTGGGCAATTGGGGTGAAGGGGGTGGGAAGCAAGATGTTAACAGCCCCCCTGCACCTGCAAGGCTGTATGTGACCCTGGTGATGTAGTGACGGGTCACGCAATGCTCAGGCACCCCAAAACTGCAGTAAAACCGTGCACGCAACCCTGCAGCCTACGTGCGTGGATTCAACCTCCCGCAGTACGCGGTGGCACCCAGTAACATGAATAACGCGTACGCGTGGGACACGCAGGCTACTATGACATCGAAAATGGGTGCGATACACAGGGGCACCCACAGTGGGAAAAAGAGCGTGTGCGACTCACCGTCTGACTAGCGTGATGCAGAAAAACACTCGTAGCCAATACCCCCGCCAAAAGAAGAGATTCGTCTTTGATAGCTGTGAAGTTGTGATGGCGCGCGAAACAACAGGATGCAGCAACACACGTCGGTCTCCACGAAAGGCACGTACAGCGAACTGCTGGGCCCGCTCACCTTGAACCCGTGCTGAGGGAAAAGCCTGCATGCGTCACGTCACTTACGCGCATGGGCCCTTTCCTCGGATTACATGTGGACGTGCAGTTTTTCACGCGCGCTGAAATGCCCATGCACGCCTGCGCGCATCATGTCACAGGGGCGCTTGCGCTTGAGGGGCCTTCTGTCCAATGAAATTGCGTATGCGTGCAGACACGCTTACGCGCTAAGGGCCTTTCCTCAAATTACACGCTGATGTGCAGAATTTTCACGTGCCAAATCACTCCGTATCAAGCTGGCCACGCGTAAGCACACGGAAGACCACACTCCTGCCCAAAAGGCCGAATTACTGCCCCCCAGAGCCCCGAGCATGCTCCCACCTGCCATCTGCTGCTGCCTGACTGCCTGCTGCCCACGTGCCCTGCCATTTGCTGCCTGCACATCAGCCAGGGGTGCTGTTGCTGTGACCAACCCTTCTGGAACCGAAGACTCCCGACTGGGATTCCATCGCTCCACAGCCCAGCCCCAGGACCCAGTTGCCCACCCACTCCTGCCTCTGGGGTTGTCATGTCGGGCACTGCAACATCTGGCACCACTGACAACCCCCGGCCAGAGAGGCATAGGGGCACTAGCTTCAGTGCCAGGGAAGTTGGTGTCCTGGTGGAGCAAGTCCTGGGGCAGTATGATGCCCTCTTTGGAAGTTCCCGCGCCGACAAGGAAGGACGGACTCCGATCTGGACGGATATCGTGACTGCCATCAACGCGGAGGGGGTGGCAGTCCGCGACTTCCAACATGTCAAGAAGCGCTGGGAGGACTTCAGGTCCAGGACCCTGAACAAGGCCCGGCGCCTCTTGAGGGCAGCGGATGCTAAGGGGCGCCGGGGCCACTTGTCGGAAGATCAGATGAGGGTCCTGGAACGCATATCCCCAGCGGTCCACGTCCAGGTCCTTGAAGGCAGACCCATCTGGAGTTGAGCGGTAAGTGTACATGCATCCTGATTGTGAGATGTGCGGGTGGTGATGTTTCAGTAGTGTGCAGGTTGCACATCTGTTTGTATGGGGTCGAGTATGGGTGGGGGTGTACAGGGCCGTGAGGCTAACACATGCGAGGGCTATAATCTGTGAGACATGGATGGTGCTTGTGTGTGTAGGCTTGCATGCCAAATGCAGTTGTGTGGGCACACATGTTTGGATGAATGTGTATGTAAGTAGACATGTTCGTGATGTCAAGCATGCAAGTTGTTTTCAGCTGCATGTATCAGCACTGTGTACATGTGCATGTGTGTGTATTTGACAAGGGTGCAACAGTGATGCAATATGGATGCATGTGACAGCGGGATGTGGAAGCCTGATTGGCAGATGTGACATGGATGCCCATCTGAACACTGCGACACTTGGCAGAGGTGTACACATGCATGCAAGTGTGGTGGTGTGTGTACATGTGTAGTGCACTCCCTGTGTTGCATGTGATGTCTGGCTCACCATTGCCTGCTCATGCTGTTGTATGTGTATGGATGGTGCTGGCAGTTGCGATATGGCTGTGGTATGGCTCATGTGTGCAAGTTGAAATGACATGTGTGTTGGGATTGTGATGGTATGTCTGAGGTTTGCCAATGCCACTCATGTACAACTGTCATGTGTGTATGTGTCCATTGTACAGTGCCCTGATGCCTGTGTTTTGTTTCTCCCTGTCTGCAGCGTCAACTGATGAAGAGGGCGGAGAAGGTGCTATGGAGCACAGCGGCGGGGATCCCACCGCCAGCCGGAGACGCAAGGCCCTGCTCCCCTCCCAGGTTGTGATCTCGTCGGGGAGTGAGGAGTCTGGTGCCGCGTCCCAGGCCGCAGCTGCCGGGGGGAGGTCCAAGAGGCGGAGGTTGGAGTTGGACTACTCGGCAGCAGAAGGGGCAGCTGGGACCCGACAGGGCCCAATGGGGGAAGATAGCACGGAGTCATCCAGGTTGGTGGGGGGTTTGGTGGAGGAGGAGGCAGTGCAAGCAACAGAGACGGGGTCTGGAGGTGAGGATTCCACTGGTGCTAGTGGTGCAGTGCAGGACCAGGGACAGGAGGCAGCACAGGCCACCGGAGAGGTGCCTGTGTGCAATCCTGTCCCTGATCCTGTCCCTGCATCATCTTGCACCAGCAGGGATGCCTACGTCCATACCCGTTTTCAGGCAGGGGATGAGCTCACGACAACTGGCCTTCCTCTGCCTGCGGACGTGGCTATCCGGGTCCGGGTTGAGCCTGTCCTGACTGGTGTGGCGTTGTGTCAACCGGCCATGCGAGGTGACCTGCAGTCTTTTCATGAGGAGACTGCACGTCATCTCGAATGGCTCGTTGACCGCGTCGGCCTACTGGGACAGGTCACCCAGGCCGGATTCCCCCGTTTGATGGGGCTTGCTGTGACCCCCTCCTCAACTGAACCCCCTATGCGCCAGTCATCCTCCGTGCCATCTTCCCACCCATCAGTCACCTGGGGGCCCTGTGAAGCTGTCTCTGATGGTGCAGGCAGGCTGGTGGAGGAGGCATCTCTGCCACAGTCGGGAGTCGGACGTCCAGCAGGGGTGGCCACATCAACGACTGCACCCCAGCCAGCAGAGGATGTGCAGGCAGCAGGAGGCAGTGCACGGGCAGAGGCACAGCAGCAGCAGCAACGTGGTGGGAGCCATGATGGCTCGGGGCCTTCGACATTGGAGGGGCAGGCATCGGCCGGAGGGAAAAGGAGGACCCAGGACAGAAAGTGTCTTCCGTGTGGCAGCGGTTGGGCCACGCCATAGATGCGGAGCGGCAGCGCGCGGAAGAGGCACGGCTCACGATGGTCAGGGCGGAGAACTCCATGCGGAGGGCCCTGAGGCCGGCCGAGTGCCTCGAGGCAATCCGCAGTGGGTAGGAGGTGGACACGTCGACGGCCCTGCGGACCCTCGGGGCCATGGAGGAGGACCGCCTCCGGGACATTGAGCAGGAGTTGGATGATACCCTGGCCCGGGACATCTAAAAGTGAGCCATCGGACTAGCCCGCTGCCCTTGTAAATAGTTCTGTAGTTAGTGTTAGGTTTCCTTTGGTTTTGCATTTTTTTTGGACCTTTTGGACAATGGGCCACATTTTTGTATCTAGTTTTTTTTATTAGGTAGTGTTATAGATAGGTTTCATTTCTTCTGTTGGGATCATGGACCCTGGCTTGTTCATCTGCATATAGTTGACTGTTGTTTGTTTTTTTTTTTTTTTTTTTTTACAATTTACCCATGGAGCAATGGCTTTCAATTATAATTTTCCATTGGATTTTCTTTTGTGGACTGTGACTTTGGACACCATTCCTTTGGATTATGATTTTTGGTTTTGCATTATTTCACGGACATGCTGATTTTTTTTTTTTTTAATTTCTGTTTGTTTATTTTTGATTCAATTTATGTTTCCTTTAATACATAATTTTTGTTCAAACTTCAATGTGTAGTATCATCTCATTGGTTTCATACATATCATGATATGGGTTTTGAGATTCACTGACACCCATTGGGTGTATGTGAGGGACATGTGTTCATTTCCAAACTTGCAATTGGGGTTCTATCATGTTATTGCCATTTCTAAGTGGGTGGATGCAATACTTGGGTGGATGTTTGGCATTTGGAGGCTGACCATAGGGACCAGTGATCTAGATTGTGATGACATGTTGGCTGGGGAACATGAGTTGGGGGCCTGGTGGAGGGTGCCCCACAGTGCTGGGGTTGGAGGTGCAGGGGGACATGAGTTGGACATGAGTGGGGGCCTGGTTGAGGGTGCCCCACAGTGCTGGGGGGTGGGGGTGCAGGGGAACATGAGTTGGGGGCCTGGTGGAGGGTGCCCCACAGTGCTGGGGGGTGGGGGTGCAGGGGGACATGAGTTGGACATGAGTGGGGGCCTGGTGGAGGGTGCCCCACAGTGCTGGGGGGTGGGGGTGCAGGGGACATGAGTTGGGGGCCTGTGGAGGGTGCCCCACAGTGCTGGGGGTGCTGGGGGACATGAGTGGGGGTGCAGGCTAGTCCCCCGTGGTTTGGGCTGCCTGCAGGGGCCGTGGAGGTTGTGGAGCGAACACCTGGGAGGACCCACACGGCCCATTCACGTGTAGTACTCCACGGAACCCCTGACATACACGTACCCTGCTGATATCGCGTGTGAAACTTCCCACGCACCCCAAGATACACGTACCCAGGAAATTCGTGTGTGGAACTTCCAGCGCACCCCAGTAATACACATACCCTGCTGATATCGCGTGTGAAACTTCCCGCGCACCCCAAGATACACGTACCCAGGACATTCGCGTGTGAAACTTCTAGCGCACCCCAAGATACACATACCCAGGACATTCGTGTGTGGAACTTCCAGCGCACCCCTGAAATACACGTACCCTGCTGATATCGCGTGTGAAACTTCCTGCGCACCCCAAGATACACGTACCCAGGACATTCGCGTGTGGAACTTCCAGCGCACCCCTGAAATACACGCACCCTGCTGATATCGCGTGTGAAACTTCCCGCGCACGCCAAGATACATGTACCCAGGACATTCGCGTGTGGAACTTCCAGCGCACCTCTGATATACACGTACCCTGATGGAATCGCGTGTGAAACTTCCCGCGCACCCCTGAAATACACGTACCACGCTCGCACAGGGCCAATCGCATGTGAAACTTCCCGCGCACCCCAGTAATACAGGTACCCTGCTGAATTCACGTGTGTACGTTTCTGCGCACCCCGAAATACACGTACCCAGGACATTCGCGTGTGGAACTTCCAGCGCACCCCTGATATACACGTACCCTGCTGAATTCACGTGTGAAACTTCCCGCGCACCCCTGATGTACACGTACCCTGATGGAATCGCGTGTGGAACTTCCCGCGCACCCCTGAAATACACGTACCCAGCTGAAATAACGTGAGGTACTTCCCGCGCACCCCAGTGATACACATACACCACTTGCCGTGCTGGTACAGGGTTAGCGCAGCCCTTTGCACTGGATTGGGGATTTTGATGCCTTTTCCCTGCGCAAGGGGCGTTCTTGGGGGCGTAACTGGCGCTGCTGCAGGGTCGCTGCGCCACTGTGCACCACGGCTGGTTTTGGTGGCTGGAATCCATGAATACGCTGTGCGCGGAAATGTATTTTGGCGCACGCGGCTGGCACAGGGATTCGCACGCGCACACTGTGCGCCAGCCGCATGCGCCTCTTGTGCGCTGAATTCTATGAATTACCCCCTTAATGTTACCTTTTCCTAATTGAAATGGCTGGTGGCAGTGGTTTAGATCAACTACCATGATTTTTCCCGACCGCTAACAATGGTAGCTAAAAATCGGGTAAGCCATGTTTTTCAATATGGCACCACAGACCTGTCTGTTAAAACAGACTCCGGTCATCTTTTTTCGCCATTTCTTTTAGGAAAAGTCCTTCTTGTTTTTATCTCTGCGTGCCAAACCAGGTTTGGTCCCTTTGTTTGTTGGTCCTTGGCGGGCTTCAGTGCTGAGGACCTCCTCTGGCGTCTAAGTGTCTGGGTGGACAGAATGTGAGAGAGCTGCCTGAAACTCCCTGTGCTTAGTCTCGTAGGAGACCTGAATGCATTCTGGCATGATTTTCTGGCTGACTGTCCGGCAAGGACAGCCACCCTGCTGTGTGAGTGACAGCCATTATGAATGGGGGAAACTGTTTTAAAGCACATCTCTGGGACTTGGAAAGCAGAGTCGACCACTGGAATGAAAGAACCAAAGACGATCTGAAGGAAGAGGACTGCTGCAACTCCTGGTCAACTGGGGAAGCCCTGCTTCAGGTCCAAATTGCTTGAAACTCCAATTGACAGAGAAGCCCTTCAAGATTAAATTCTTCCCTTGAGTGTGGTGGGAACAACCAACTTGTGAGCCACCTTGACACCGTCCTTTTCTGGTCAAATTTTCATCAGAGTGCTGTTGAAAACCAGATAGCCGGAGGGAAGGAAACTGTAACGCTCACCTGATTCCCGCAGAGGCGCCGGTCTTGACTGGGCGAATACCGTATCTTCAAAGGTGAGGTGTAACACACGGTTGGCTCTTTGGGCTGGACCTCTGTGCACTGTATGTCTGACTCGAAGAGTAAGATGTCTGCAGATAGAAAACATGGGATTAATGAACTGGGGTTATTGGGTGTCTCTCTCTTCTTCCCCTTCTCTTCTCCTGTAGAACCCCAAAGGTTAACGCTCTCACCTTAGGTAAGTGAACGCCGTGCTCTCCATCTGCCTCGGGGCAGGGTGCCGTAACCAGTTTCTTCACTGGATAAGGGTGCAGGCCTCTTGACCTCAGAGGACTGCTGTCTGTCGTTTACTGCACGAACGGTAAGTTCCGAGTATTTCAAATGTCTCTTTAAAAGTCTTTTGTAATGATGTCTCTTGTTTTGCAGGGTTCCGGCGATGGCGGATGACGGGCTGAAGTGAGTTGAGGATGGAACCCGTGTGAGGAATAGAAGCGCCTGAAAGCACGTAAATAAGCGCTTGTTGCCTGCTTCACGATGCGCACTAACTGTCCTTTTATCTTGCAGGTACAAGTTCGGAGCTGCTGAAGGGTGCCGGAATACCCACTGGGTTCGGCGTGGGAAGGAGTAATGGCACGTGAGTAATTAAGTTACCCAATGTCTTTAAACGCACCTTCTTTTGTCTTTCAGATGCGGGATGCAGCGCCGAAGGCCTCCGGAGCGTGCGAAGAGTTGGTAAGCTTTTGTCTTTCAGATCCCGGAATGCAGTGCGAAGACCTCCGGAGCACGCGAAGAGTGGGTAAGCCTTTGTCTTTCAGATGCCGGAATGCAGTGCGAGGCGTTGGTGACAGCTGATGGACCAGGTAAGAGAAGCGCTGTCACTGAAGACCGTAATGCTAACCTGTTCTTTCTTGTCTTTATAGGTGTTGCTGAAGACTGGATTCAGGATGGTAAGCCTTTTTTCCTTAGGCCCAGGATCAGATGCAGAAGACACGATGAGCGTCCTGCTGCAGAGGATGCAGAATAACGCAAAGCAAGATTCATCCATCGGGTGTGGTTTAAATAGCCTCCTGTAGTGCTTAGGTGTCTCCTTCCACAGCCTCGCCTAGGTAAGAAAAGAGTTCCTGCTTTCCAGAAGAGTTCCAGTGTTCTGAACCTGGGGAGTGGCTCCTGCCCCACCCAACAGGAAAAGTAGTCCCAAACAGAAGAGGATTAGAGGCTCAACTGGCAGGCAAGTAAGCAGCATGGTCTGCTGCAGGTAAGTCCACCCAAGCATTATGAGCCCGGCGCTTCCAGCGCTGGGACTGGGCATATTTATGAGCCTGGTGCCACTGGCGCCAGGACAGGGTCCAAAAGGTCCCAATTGGGACTGGTTGGCACTCGGAACCTGGGTTATGGGTCTGCTTCCAAGGGAGTTGGGTAAGTCCTGACCTTTTGGAAGCAGAGATCATGACAGAAACCAGCTTGTGGACTTTAAGGCATTCACACCTTAAACCGACGTCTTGCTACATCTTTCGGCCTCATCCCTGGGCAATGCAGGCACCTCCCGACGTCCTCCTTCTTGTCCCCACGACTGAAGCCCAGGAACAGCGGGATCTGCTCAAACTGCCAGGAACAACTGCCTCAGCTACAGCTTTCTTCATTGACATGGTACTGTGCAAACGCGGTCCGGAACTATTTTCGGCCATCGAGAAAGTGTGTGAAACATTCCTCAACTTCGAAGGCTTGCCCTTCCCTAAAGATTTGTCAAACATTTTGCCTCGTCAAATTCTTCTAAACTCTGTGGCAAAGACTTAACCATTATCTACCAAAAATGTGCTGTCCTGTACAAAGACTCTGAACCATTGACTTTGGCCCAGGCCTATGAGAAGAATTGCTGGTTGTATTTAACTGAATCCCTTTGCCCTGCCTATTAATGTATTTGGGCTGTCTATTCTTATAACCTTGTCTTTTTATTCCTTCATTAAGTATCTGAAGTGCCATTTTGCTCCCACTTCACAGAAGCTAAACTTGTTAATTTACTTACCGGTTGGATTTTTGTGGTGTATTAGTTTGTGATATTGAGCTGCTTATGCTAGTGTAATGTTTTCTAACTGACTGAGTAAATAAATATATATTCTTTTACCAAGAAACCTGTATTAGTTGGTCCTTTGTGTAACTTGTTCTACTGCTCACTTAAACTCTTGAGATAAGTCTGGCTGCTCAGCCATCCCTACCACTTTACTGTGCAGTACAGGCTTGTACCAAAGGTGAAATTGTGTTTACACTTGTTGTTCTAATTACCTGTAGTGTTCCCAAAGGGTACTGCAGGTGATTCTGCCTAACACTTGAGTAGGCCTTTTTTTTACAATAAAATAGAACAATGATGTTGATTCATCCCAGGCACTGCCTGTTTCTGCTCTCCATCATGGGCATTGTTACTTAGCATTACTCCTGGGTACCCAGCTTTAATCCCTACCATCTCTGCCAGATCTCCCAATGCTGCCTCTAACAAGGTCTTAATGTCTCTTATGGCTAGGGGTACCACTGCCGTGTTTTTCTTGAATGCATAAATCCATTTCCCCAACCCTGCTGTGAGTTGTTTTTTTCCATTTGTGCCCAAGGGACACAATGGGGTTGCACTGCTCCTTGTGTATTAAGGGCATTTGTAGTTTTGCCTTTGCTTTCCTGCCCTTACTTACATGTTCCTTCTTCTGTGCCAATGCTATCCTACCAAACCTCTCCCTTATACTTCCGTCCCATACGCTCTCTACTCTCGATGTAGTCATGGGCACTTTTTAGGCCCCTACTTTTGCATCAGCTTCTGTGTCATCGAAGTCACTCCAATATTCTTCACCCTCTCTTCGAGACCACACATTCTCATACCTCAAATTGTCTGTCTCCCCGTCCCGCTCTACATGAACCATTCTTGTGGGCACACTGTATATTCTGAACAGGAAGTTGCCTGACTTCCATTCATGCTTGGGTGGCTGTGGTGGCATTCGTGCAGGCAACATTGGAATCTCTGCCCCCCCTTGTGGCTTGACAGGCTGCTCTTAACCTAAGTCTGTGCATGTCGAGGCTAGTGCTACCTCAAGTTCTCTCGCACTTACACCTGAGTGGGTAGACACCTCAGGGGGTGCAGCATACGCTGGGTGTGGGGCTGTACTTGGGGTGGCCACTACAGTGCTCCCTGACACATAGGTTGGGTTGGTGTACCCTTCTGTCGGCCATGTGGCTAGTGGGTATATCCCCTTTTTCGTCTCCCCATTTCCTCCAGCTTTCTCTGTACTCATCTTCTTGTCACTATCAGGTGTCTTCCATCTCCAGTCGGGACGTCTGTTTCTTTGAACATTCTCCAGAGGTCCCTTCTACTCTTTAATTGTCTACCCTTTGCAGTCAAGTAGGTAGACATATGGTCCAAAGCACATCGGACAAACGTTCCCGTTCTGGCCAGGAATGGGGCATTCGCTCCCCTCTAGTCTCAGTCACCCATTCACTGTAATTCTTTCTGATTTTCTCACAGTGTAGGGACAGGGCTTTACATATATGGTTTAGGGGTGTGTCCATCCCCATGGTTGTATCCATGCGTATCTTGTGTTGGGGCTATGATTGTACAGCTGTACCACAGTTAAACCAGAGATACGTCCAATGTCAGTTAAACCATATGCACCTTAATCTCTATTATGAGTCATACTGTCAAACATGCCATGACAAACAAAAAACATTAATTCACTTTTCCCCTACTCATGTTCCCCACTAGAGCTTCTTCATTCACTCCCTAGACGCTCCTCTGATGTGCTCGCACACGTCAAACACGCCCCTCCTGGGCCTCCTCTGTACCCATAAAAATACACATAAAAATACTAAAATAACAGGCTAAAGTAACACCCACCACTCTACTGGGGCTCTCTAATTATACAGAGCTCCTATATTTCTTCTTGCATTTTTCTCTCGCACTTGTCGGGACAGTGCAACATGACGCCTCCCTGTCCCCTTACCCGGGGAGGCTTGTGTATTACTTTTTCCTTATCCTTAATATTGCTTACAAAATAAATGAACAGAAATTGCCATAAAAATGTCCAAAATCTGCAACCCAAAATACACTCTCACTTTCAGTCACTGCATGTCCATCGATTCATACTGCTCTACACCCCTACCCCTACTTTGTTATCCCTTGAAGTCTATGCTCACATGTTCACATTTTTCCAAAAGCCTCCCTTTGTGGGGGATCCACAACAGGCCTGGGCCTCTCCCTGTGGTTGAACCCTGCTTCAACGAACAGGTGGGAATTCTGCAAAGATTGCACCTGCAAGGGTCTCTGAGCGTATGTGTTTTGGGGCTGGCCACTTGGATACCTCCGAAAGTGTGAGGATGATGGAATCACATTATAAGGGTCACCAAATGGAAGCAGGTTCCTTTTATGCACACTCCAGAATAAAGATAACCCGCTAGGGAAATAGGCTAGGAGATAGTGTTGCAAGGATAACAAGGTTTAATTGTACAGAATACAAATATCAGCAAAGGAATCTGCTGCTCGAGAGCACTCTGGGTCATTCTGCTACAAACAAGGGCTTAAAAACCCAAAACATGTCACATATAGTTCTAATTGTTGCCACTGATTGGCAGCACCCTACACATGGGCATGCACTATAGGGGAGGCCAGACTGCATTTGGTTAATTCTTTCTCATCGATCAGGATCCACAAGGGTCAGCTGGGCTCATCCTCGCGGTGAAGGTCAGGGTACATATACACTGCTTTGGGAACTAAACATGCTAAGCCTGTTTACTGTATCATTGTGGCGTGCACCTGGGCAGCACAGGAAATGGTGCCAGGGAGAAGGGAGGATAAAATACAGTCACACTGTGATACACATTCAGGGCTTTGTTGATACCGCAGTTCCCACACTCAAGGTCTCCACCCAGAGTTTTGATCTTTAATTTATCCCTCCCTGTACCCTGTGTTACAAGAGATGTGTTTTCATGCTTGAAGAAATACAGCTGGGCATGCTTAGATCTTCTGCATACCCTTGATTTGTGTTGTAACAGGGGGTTCATTTGCTTATCGGGGAAGGCAAAGGTGTGGTGGATGGGTCAGTGGTGTGGGGCTGGCTGGGGGTTGGAGGTCTAGTGGCGATGAATGGGCACAGTGCCTAGCCTGCTGTTGTCTCACGCTCTAGCAGGGTTCATTCCTTTGGAAGATACTAAATATTCGCAACACTGGAGGGACAAGGGGGAAGTGAACTTCCGCGAGAACGGGGATCTGCAGATTAATTCTGTTTCAATGAGATTGGGCCTAGTGAGCTGGGTTAATGAACAACCTGATTATGCAAGCTCCAACTGTTTTGGGCCTAATACAAAATTAAGTTGTGTGCTATGTGTTTTCTAGTGCCGCACATCCACTGTAGGTGCTACAGTGCCTCTACATGGTGCTTAATAGTGTAGATTACTCCCCCCTTAAACACTACATCACCTTACCTGAAAGCGCCTAGGGGGGGTCATCAGCAATACTCATAAGCATTTCTATGCAGCCAAATCATTGGTGCATCCTTCAGAAAAGTGTGCAGCCAGTAGAAACAATTGATGACCAGGGGACAAATATGTAGAGCTACCACACGAGCAGCCTAATGTATTTGCATCATTGTCACAATGTTTCCATCCTATAAACATTCCACATTAAAAAACAAAGACATACAGCAAAGAGAATGGATATTCTGTGAAACAATATGCACATAACAATAAATATGACACCACTCACTCAAACAAAGATGCACAGCAACAAAGAAATCATAAAAATAGACCAACAATGTATACACACACATGTGCAGAGCCCAAAATGATGAAACACACAGATAAAATGCGCACAGATAAAAAAAGAAAAATAACCCTGAGAAAATCAAAACCTTCACCAGATAGACTAACATAGCGGAGTCTGTAGAAAGCCAGAAAGTATACAAATGTGAGCAATCATTTTACAGTTTGTTTTTGTGCATCAGAAGTTGGCTCTCCTGAACTGTTCTGAAGTGTTGTGCAGTGACTCTGTCTCCACTGCTGCCTACTTAACTCATGTACCTTGCTCATTAAAGAACAATGACATTTAACTCTCAGCCCTCGCTATTCAAATAGACAAGAATGTACTGTGTTTTCTTTTATGTCACTGCCTGTGGTGTTGAAAATAGCATGTATTTATTAAGCAGACATTTGACATGTCTTTCAGAAGACTAGCTACGTCATGGAACTTCAATGAGGATAGCACGTCTGCTAAAGAGGAGTATGTGTTTATTGTTTCCTCTGATGGGCACAATACACTGTTCTGGACTGCTAGAGAAAGGGAAATTACAAGCTGGATTCAGCATTCCAATTTATATAACAGTTGAACCCATTAGACAATTATGCTAGTTCAATGTCTATTGTTTACACTGTTACTCAGTTGTCTATATTGTACGTGTTAGGGGAGTTTTCCTAACGTCCACTTCAGGAAAGACTTAATGAAGCTATCCCAATGATATACAGGTCCCCAACTCTTACTATCAGTCTGCACTACTCATGGAACCTTGGTAGGGTGTCAAAGCAGTCAGGCTTATCATAAGAGGAAGATGTGAGCTGTAGATATGTACACTGAACTCAGATAGTAAAGTAGTCCAAAGAAACACTATTGAAATATAAATGTATTATTTACACAAGGAATATCTAGAAATACTTATTTCACTTAACCAACACACATAAGATTACTTATAAATACTTTTTAAAGGTCACTGCTTATTTTTTAGTTAGCCACGGTCCAATTGTTACATAGTTTGACACTATTGACAGTTCGACAGTATTATTGGTATTACTGAACACTAGCAAAAAGACAAAGATATTTGATAATTATGTTAAGTTAGAAAAAACACAAAATATACATTCTTTAAGAAGGAAAAAGTTTGGATAGTCAGACCGTGGCAGAGCTTAAAGTTATAGAGGTGTTTTCTCTGCAAACGAAAGCTTTAAAAGTCTGATACCTACCTCTATGTAAAAGTCAGTTTGGAGAAGGTTCAACATCTTAGGAAGCAGCAGAACAGCAAAAGTTCCAGTGGATATTTTCAGTCTCTAGTTAAGGATGCTAGAAGAATTAATACAACGTGGGAGACCCTGTTAAGGATTCGGAAAAAAGGACACAAGCTAGCAGCCTGTGTCAGAGGTAAGAGTGGACACCCTGGACTCCTCTTTGTACTCTCCACTTTGGAGCGACTTCTTGGTTTGAGGTAAGCAATACCTTTTCACCACACATTACCTTAGGGCAGAAGAAATGTGTTTGGCTGGATTCTACTCTGTGCAGCAGTTCACCTACTCCTTTTGGTTTCTAATTATATCTGTGTCGCTCTTCGCCAATGCCTCACACACTGTTCTCTTTTGTACAATGTTGCCGCTTGCAACCTTGGTTCAAAACACAAGCTGGTTTGGTATCAGTCTCTCCGACTCACTGGCTGTGCTGTCTTTTTCAATGCTGCTTTGATGTAAGAGCCAAGGACAGTACCACGGCGGCAATCACTCCTCCCTGCCTTGGTTATCGATGCAGGAGAGCCCCGAGTACCTTCAACACACTGTGCAGGTTTGATCAGCCTTAGTTACTGGTCTTCGGTTTCTTACATTGTAATACTCACGAAAGTAACAGTCTTTAGATGTCAAGGGTACCTCCCTCCTTTTGACCCTCTCTGGTCTCGCCATCTTACTTCTTGTATTAAACTGCCATCTTGGAACTGCTGTTTCCTCATGTGGTTTACCTCGCTCAGAGTGTTCTTTCATGATCCACCTTTTATTCATGTGGGGAAGTGTGATGGAAGTCAGGTGTGGGTAATGATCAGTAATTGCTGACCTTGCCTGACCATTGTATCAGGACATGTCAGGTATACGGCTCTGGTGTTCGTCTGTTTTCACTCAAGGTAAGCTGTCCCTGAGAAAGTGTTTGCATCGGGAAAGGGGAGTGGTTGAGTTCCTAAATATCATACCTGGTATGATGGGAAAAAGATGTTATTGGGAAGATGATACCGCGTCTCAACCTCCTGTGTCCCACTTCCACTCCAAGAGCATCTCTCATCCAGGTGATCCTCCCACACTGGTGCACCCCCAGAAACTGGATCCAAAAGTGATGGCTGTGTCCTGGCCACCTGGATGACATATCCCTGAGGACTAGCGGGTAATACACCTTCTGGTTTCTCACTATCCTTCCCCTATGCGAAGTGGACATGATTGGTCTTTGTCCAGGTTCTACATTGTTAAGCCGTGGGAAAGAACAGGTATGGGATATATCTAAGGACTCTCGCATATTCCACAGGTTCATCTGGACTGTGTAGGTAGAGGTGAGGTGTTTTATTAATCTCTTGAAAATAACGAACACACTAGTTTCTGGGGGCAGACTCTGTGTTTATGGGTTCTTTAAATCTTGGGGGAGGTTCATGGGATTCCAACTTTTCCCAGTTCCATATTGAAAGGTTTTTGGAATAGTGATGAGAGTGCCAGCAGTCCTGGGGTGAAAATTCTCTATAGGTGGTGGGGTGTCTTGCAATAGAGTGGAAAATGTAGGTGAATCCCGACCCACAAGGACTTCCTCAGGGAGCCCAGGAATGATGGCTCAAGATATTAAACGTGACTCGCCCCTGATGTTAATGTACACAGGTATTTTGGGGTATATTTCATTGTTCCTGTGTACACAGGTAACTATAACTACAGTAGCATTCTCGATGTCCGTTGTGATCTATTCAGCTCATAAGGCAGTTTGCTTGCAACCTGAATCAATTGAGGCCTTCACTTGATTCCCTTTCAACCAAGTATTTTCATATGTGAAGTCAGCAGAAAACTGACATAAACATATGCTGAAGGTCTTTAGATCTTCTTCGGGTTCTTCCCACTGTGTTCCCTTTAAACAGACTATTTACATAGGGTCTTCTTTAAAAAAAAAAAAAAATCAGACAGTGCCTGGCCAAATAACTAGTTTCTTTACGCGAAAAGCAGAGAAGGGGGTGGGGGACTGCTTCCTTTAGGTTCCTCCCTTTCACTTTCTTCTCTACTTTTAGGGTCAAATATTTTGGCTTCTATTCTTTTCTCCGATATCCATTCCTTGATTTTATATGTCCCTCCTTGTTTATCTACTCCTTGATGTTGGGGTCGGTGGGTAGTTTTGTAATCTTCCCATTCCTCACCTTGATCCACCGAGTGGAAGTGTTTGGCTGCATCAGAGATGTTTTGTGCATTTTCAACGGCCATGGCTAGGGTAGGTTGATTTAATTGTAATACGGCCATTTGCAGAAAATGGGGTAAGGAATTGGTGAACTGTTCTAACGTAATCATTTCTATCAGTTCTTCCAGGGATTTGTTATTGATACAAAGGGCTATGGTATCTTTGATATGTTCACCCATTTCAATGGGGGTTTTCTCCAGGATTTCATCTAATGGCCCTCGATTTTTGCTGATAGAAGTTCCAAGTTTGGCCCAATCTCTTCAATAGCCCTTCTTTTATGTATACAAACTTGGCTCCCTGGGCAAGATTGAGTAGTTTGTAGGCGTTCTGTAGTTCATCTTTCAGCATGGGCCCAAATAACATCTTTAAGGTCTGCTTCCGATCCTAACTGTTTGGCTAATCTTTTGAAATTAAGAAAGAAGTTCCCTAGATCTTCGCCTTCTAGGTATGGTTGAAGTATCCCCTGTGGTAGTAGGGGTCTGGCTTGCATCTCAACCAATTTCATCAAGTTTTCTTGGAGCCTAGTTTCAGCCTGCATTTAATGGGCCACCAACTGGGCTATGAAAGCTGTTAGGTGGGCCACTTCTTCCGGTGGGGTAAGGGTTCCTTTGGTGGTCTTTTCATAATCAGAAAAAAACAGGCCTCAACTACTTTGGATAAAAAATTTGTTTGATCCTTCTAAGTCTGATTCCACCGAAAGAGTGATTTCCGTAGGTTGGTCTCTAACCCTGATGGTCCTGTGACTGATGGTAATCGGGTACCAAAAAAAAAGGTTCGGGAGTGGGGGGATTTAAGGCACAAGGTCTAATGAAGGTAAAGGATGGTCAGATTTTCAATAGTATGCAAACCCACTGTTGGATATTATAATGAGAGAGTGGGATGGTATCTAATAGCACTTGAGTTTTAAAAAACAGTTCTTGTTGACTAGTTGGGATGAGCGGTTGAGAAATAAAACCTCATTAAGAGTGGGTACACGATCAGAGTTGAGGAGTTCAACGATTCCATTTTTCCCTTCTGTTGGTACGTCAATTATCAGCATGTATTTGCAATTGTCATCAATTGAATCACATTTCACTACTGACACCATATGTAAGGAAAGCACGGTATCATTGGCAAGACAGACACAAGTGACCACAGTTAAAGGGTGTTTATTGAACCCTGAGAAGGGTGAGATAAACACCTATGTAAACCTAAACCTACAGATGGGAACAAACTACGGCCATCAAATAATAATAATGCAGTCCTAGTTCAGTCTTGTCAAATTAAAGAGGCCCATACTAAAAAACACATTGCCAATCCTTACTACTAATTTACAAAATAAGGTAGGGTGATGTCATGAAAAAGAAAGAAGTCTTTGCAAAGTTTTTAGGGGATTTACCTTTTACGTTGGGTCTAACAGCAGACATCAAGCATTTTACTTGTCAATTTTTTAAAACTGGTCTAGGGAAAACAAAGTGAAATTTGGTATAGTATTTGCCTTTGTTTTTATACCTTAGTCGGCAGTATTTGCCACATTTATGTTTTTGGAAGAAAAACACTTGTGTATGTAAGTGACTATCTGTGGTTTCTGAAGGGATGTCGCAGGTAATTTATTTTTCAATAAACTGTAAAACAGTGGCATCACTATGATGGGCACATTTTGGACAATCTTTTATCCACAAAAGCATGTGGATGTGTGGTGCTCCTCTGGATTGATATTATTATCTCCAAAAGAAGTGTTGCACTTCTCCAAGCAGAGGGGTAGTTTTATTGCAGATATAATTCTGCATGGTAATGAAGAAATGGTGAAAGTACTTTGATACATTGACAGGGTAAAGAGAACTGAGTTATCTTGCTGTTTTTATATTTACTCCATATTTATATTAGTTTGCAGTGTGCAAGAAGTTGTGCATATCATCCCATGCGTACTCTGCACAACTTAAAGTAACAAAGGTGAGCCTAGGTTCCTTAGCATACAACGTACATCAGTGTGATATGGGAACCAGTATTCTTTTGTACCATGTATGTTTGCTTAGAGATTTGTGATACTTCACTGCAAAATTTCATCTTTGTCTTTTATTTTTGAAAGCAGTTGGTAGTGGATATGTTTAAAAAGTTAGAGCCTGTTTTTAATGTGTGTGCAACTCCATAACATAGAGTTGCTAGTTCACTTTCGAAGAGGTGGTGGAAAATGTATTCAACACTTTGTCTTAATCTGGGTCTTCAGAATACATTCTTAAAGAGTGAAATTCTTATGCAATAATTTACGCTGACCTTTCATCATATCTTCCTCCTTTTCCTGTAGGAAAGATTAGAGGAAAACAACGTGCTTCTACACATTTTTCCCATATGCTCATTGGGCTTCCTTTGGCATCATGCATTTGATATGTTTCTAATGCATCGTCGATTGTGTCTTTGTAGTGGGTGAATTGTATAGTTGTCTAAAATGTTGGCTGCAGTAACAGGATCTACATGTTTAAATTGGCCAGTTCCTGGTCAGTCTTGAATCATTGAGGTGGTTTCTCTTACTTTTTCCTCGATGTTTATATCTTTGTAGCATTAATTGTTTTCTTTTGGATATTGCAGGGCTTGTCTAACTTTGTTTAAGTCAACCAGTTGTTGCCAATTTGTTTTGTCTTTTGTTGGCAAAGCATAACTAGTACACAGATTGATCTATTGGCTGTTGTACTCCTACAGTTTGTACATTTTCTTGTAGATCTAATGTTAAATATACTACTTTGCCTTGGATGCCATTTAGTAACTCGGATAGAGGTAATTTGGCTGATTTCGGATGAAGGTGTATTGTAGCTTGAAATGGGTGCACTGTTTGTATTGTAGTACTCTCATAAAGGTTAAGTTGTTGGAGAGCTATTAGAGATAGCACATGATGGCATTTGGTTATTGTCAAACTTTGTGTTGAAGTACGTGCACACTGTTGAGGGGTTAGTTATTTTGTATTTAGTTGTTTAATATAAACTAATTGGAACCATTGGGATTCTTCATTTTCTTCGGTTTTGTAGGCTAGATCTACTATTTTTGTACGCTTTATATAAAACATTCTGTGACAACAGACACATATTTGGTCTGGTATTTCACCAGATGTGTTTTGAAATATAGCTATTTCTTTTTTGTATGTATTTATTAGGACAATGGTGTTTATGTGGTTTTCGGTAATGTTTTCTAAGGGTACATAGTTTTCTAAGTCACCTTCAGTTCCAAAGTATTTACGTTGGATGTGCTCTATTTCTTGAAGCAGTTCTTTGGCTGATCAATGTAGGAGAATGCTATTTAAATTGTGCAGTTCTAGAGCAGGACCTTTTCCATACTTGCGTACTACAATCAATGCAGAAGATTCTGTATAGCAGAATGGTGTGTGCTAACATTTTGATGTGGTGGAAGTGCTTTTGCAAGCAGTTCCTAAAATGAAGGCTAATCTAATGAATGTCTTCACAGACCAGTGTGGCTGCACACTGGACAGGAGTCTGTGGTTTGTACATTTTTTATTTTACTTTTGTCTTTTAGTTTCACATAATGATTGAGAAATTGTCCTAAAGATTTAAAGAATTGTTGTCGTACATTACACATTGAGCTGCATGTCCATTTGTACACTGGATGGTTTGTTTGGGTGAAAGGAGCATTTAGTTCAAAGAATGTTGGGTACTTTTTTTCTATAAAGGTTTCTTTTGCCATAATGTGTGTTACACCGTTTCATGCTCTTGACCATTATTGTCTATGGCAATTGTTTTTTGTTGTTCCTGTTTATAAGCTTCTTCATTGAAGTATGGTTCTTTGCTGCTTGTGTGAATACATTCACCATCACAAAAGTCTGAAAAGGTCTCTACTTTGACACTGCACATGTTTAGATGTTTAGAAGTACCTTTTGTAATTTATTGATTCATTTAGTTATGGTTCATTCTGTTTAAAATCAATATAAACAATGTTCTCTTCGATAGAAAAACACTGTCAATTAGAGCTTGCAGGATAGTTTTTAAGGGTAGAACGTGACTTTTTAGATGTTTTTATAATATTGGGCCTCATTCCGAGGCTGGCGCAAAGGGATTACCGGCACCGGTAAGGACACCGGTGCCGGTAATCCCTTTGCACCCTATTCCGTGGTCCCTTTGTGGGTCCCGCTAAGGCCGCCTGGTTTTACCAACTGGTTTTACCAGGCGGCCTTAGCGGGAGCCGCAAAGGGTCCAGGGAGCAAATAACGGTACCGCAAATTGCAGTACCGTTATTTGCACCTTCCCCATTCCCAATGGGGCCCTATCGGGCTCAAATGGGAATGGGGAAGGGTATTTTCAATGGGGACTTACCGGTGCCGCAAATGTCCGACTAGACCGGTAAGTCCCCATTGAATGAGGGCGGACTTGGTACCGTTATTGGAGGCAGCCATGGCACTGTTAGCACCATGGCTACCTCCAATCTCAGAATGAGGCCCATTGTGTGTTACATTTTCTGTAACATCATTTTTGTGGATTGATTTACTGTGACTACGTTAACACTGGTAGATAGATCGTTAAGTTTGTTAGTAGTTCTGATTTTCTATGTACATAATTTTTGCACGAGGTGCCTTCCCTTTTTTAGTCATGACTGGTTTAGTTTTGTTGAGTGAGGTTTCTAGCACTTTTGTTTTAATGTTTTCTATGAATTGCTTTAGAGGTGGATGACTATATCATGTACTTTTAGTCGTTTCTGCTATACTTTTTTTCTTTCTTTACTAGAGAGCTACTGTTTACTAGGCATTTTTTTGTGTCTGTTGGGAAAAGAGAAAGTTTTCATTGGAAAGCTGTGCAATGTATATGCATGTATGTTGCATGGGTTTTTGGGGGTGATTGTAGAAATAAATAGAGTGCTGTTGGATTGTGAGGTATATATTAGGTGTGGTTGGGAAGGTTCTGAGAGTATGAGTCTGCAGAAGTGTGATGGTGTTGGGTTAGTGAGTAAGGGAGTGGTGGTGTGATGGAAACTGTGGGGTTATTGAGCAGATTTGAGCAACATAGTGGGTGTTGCAGTGGTGGTTTGTAGATGGGAATAGTAAGAGTGTGAATGGTGGAATATAATGGGCTAGAGTGAAATAAATGGTGATTTGAAGAGTAGTCTGGGGCAATATATAGTGGAACGGTGCTGCTGTAATTACATATGTATACATGGTACATTAATATACTTACTTTGTTGGATGCAAAGATTATTAATTTATCAAGTGCTTTCCTCGGTCCTGTGCTTCTTTCGTGTAATTGTAAAACAAGGTTAGTGGGTATATGTGGTAATGGCAAAGAACTGTTAGTATGCAAGGTTAATATTTATGAAGGAAGGAGGAGCGGTGGGGTAAAACAGTTAATGAAATTGGTGGACAGTTAAAAATGGTTGCCTTTAGGAACATTTTCATGAATGTTAGGACATCTGTTTGTGCATTTGTAGAAGCTCTGTAATGTTATGTAGCCCTTGATTTTTTGTTTGTGTTCTGGGACTTGTAGTTTCACTTTTTCCATTGTGAAAGTTGGAGTATGTGTCACAGAATGTAGAGAAACTAGTATGACTGGCTAAGCAGCTGAAGATTAGAATGGGTTATGTTAGGACGTATACATGTACTGTCAATATATTAATCTGGCACACAGTGAGTTCCAATTATAAATAGTGTACACATCTATCTTATCTGCTTTTACTTTCTTTTAGGAAAAAGTGCCACACTTCTGCTGTAAAAGCTGATATGCATTATTGAACTTTCTTAAAAATGCTTAAAAAAATATTTTGAAAAGCACAGCATTTTATATGTTTGATATACATGTGACAATTTTGAATCTTAAGTTAAGATGTGATTTTTTCTTTGCATTCTGTGAGTTTTAGTTTGAATTTTACAATTGGTGAAGTTAATTGGAAGTGACTGAATGCAAAGGAAAAAATAAAGACTTAATAAGCATGTATAAATCGGAATAGATGATGTTGGGATGTATGCATGTGCTGCCAACATATTAAAACTGGCAGACACTGAGTGCCACTTAAACATGGTCTAAAGATCTAGTTTATATGCTTTTCCTTTATTTTATAAAACAGTGACACAGTACTGCTATACGTGCACTTTTCACTTTAATCACAAGGATTGTAAATAGAAACATTTTGAAGTGCAGAGCATTGTAATTGTATATTGATTCATGTGATCAGGTGATGAATGAAACAATGCATGGCATTTGCTAGAGTGGTTAAAAAAGAGAATATGCTTATTGAGAAGCTTATTAAAGGGTAAGTAGCAGGAACCCATTACGCATATATATTTGTGAATGTGATGAAGAAAACTTTTTTAAAAATATTAGCATACATGTACTATATTTTGTTAGATGAAGATTGTGTTGAATCTGGAAATAGAAATCTTGGACAGTTGCACAGTAGTTTTTGATGCAGATGTCTTTCATTAACAGGAGAGAGTTGAAGTGTACATCTGAAGTGTTGAAGTCAGATGACAGGGGCAGATGTAGAGGTATTGGAAACAATTGGTGGATGGATGTGTGATTCTTTGAAAGCAGCCAATAAGGGAGTGTTGAGAACATGAAAGTGGAAAGGGTAGAAGGGCTACCCCTGTGTTAGGGCATGTGTCTTTGGAAAGGGGACTGTGGGGATTAGCCAATCAGGTTTGCTGGGTGTGGTGTATAGGAAGAGAGGGTAGTAGGAGTTTTGTTTACAGGAGTTGCAAGATCAGTGACAATGGCTATGGCTATGTGTTTGAGGAGGCAGACTGTGTGGATTCTGGGGACTCCTCAATTCAATAATTGAAGATGTATGCTGAAAATCATGCCATCATTGGAAGTAATGGATTTGCAGAAGTGAACGTTTTGTGGCATGCAGTTTGTGGCTTAAACTGGGTAAGCCTGCTTTTATTCTGTGAAAGTATGGCTCCCTTTAAATGTCCAGACATTGTGATTGTGCATTGTGAAGGGGACAGTTTGGTGTCTGTGACTCCAGTGTCTTTGCAAGTTGCCCTGAAAGATTTTTTAAAAGCCTAATGCAACTGTTTCCTGCAGCTCAGATGATATTGTTTTAAATAAATCAGACTTGCACATGGCGATGGCCAACACACTTTTTCAGTCCACAAATTGAACAATCAATCAGCTTCTCAATAAATCCATATCCGTTTTTTTTGTTTTTTTTTTTTACATGCTGCAGGAATGTCATCTTTTGAGAATGATAATATAAGTTCTGATGATGTGAATTATTTTTGTTAAGATGGAGTTCATTTCACAGATGTTGGAAATGCAATGTTCCTTACAAATTTAGGAATGCATTGAAGAAGTTCCTGTACGGAAATTATAAAGAAAGATGTAGAGTGTACAGTACTACTGTACATCAAATCAAAAAAGCAAAAACAGTTGTTAGTTGATAACCCTCCCAAAAAGGTTCTTTTCAGAGGCACCACTAAAGATGAAATAACTTAAATTGTATTTAATTTTCCCACCCACCCCTTTGTGTGGTTGCAACGTCCTTGAACACTGTGGTAGACCACAGATGGCACGTACCACATCCAGGTCTTTCAAGGATGCGTGGCATGGAAAGGGGACTGTAGGGATTAACCAGTGAAGTGTTCTGGTTGTGGTTTATAGAAAGAGGAGGTAGAAGGTGTTTTGATTGTTGTGTGTAGCAAAGATGGATGTGGCTAGTTCTAAAATAAAAGTTCACTGTGTGGATGTTGGGAGATTGTTGGGTGAATAATCTGAAAAGTTACACTGAGTTGTGTGGCATCTCTGGTACTATTAGTTTTGAGTTAGTGTAGGTTTGCTGGTATACATTGCCTGGGCTAAACTGGGTGAGTTTAGTATCATTTTGTAAGACTATGTGGGTCATTACGAGGTTGAAGGTAAGTAACAGTCCTTACCGGTATGGAGCAAATACTGTGTCCATGTAGTAAAGAGCCCGCTAATAGAGGGCTATTATGAGTTTGCAGTCAAAAAAATTGACCTTAGCGGCATCATGGAAAGCGCAGACAGCACTACCGGCATCAATTGATGCGACATTAGCGGTAACCGCTATTAGCGGTCATCGTAAATAAGCAGAACCGGAAGTAGCGTCATCACACAGGAATGGGAAAAAGCATGGCAGCCATCTTTAAAAACACATTCCAGTGCCATCCTCAGCACCCAGTTCCTGGAGCATATTGCTGAGTACATAGATCCATCTCCAACAACTATATTATGCCCAAGGTAGTTAAAAAAGGCGCCTCCCGCCAGCGCAAGGAGCGCTTTAATGAGGATGAGCTCATCATGCTGGCTGAGACCCTGGCTGACAATGCTGAGGTCGTATTCGCAAACAGCTTCAAAAGGGAGGCTGTGATCAAGAAAAAGGAAATCTTGTCACTCAAAGAGTCAGTGCAGTAGGCAACACCCCCCGCACCACAAAGGATGTCGGGAAGAGATGGGATGACCTACTCCTGCGAGTCAGGAATATCCTGTCCGCAAACATCAGCCAGGCCATAGCTACTGGTGGAGGAGCAAGCTCACCAATAAAGCTGAGCCGGTGGGAGGAGATCTCTGCCAGCACGATTGGCATAGAGGCCATCGAAGGCATGGGCAATATGGATCATGGTGCCACCTCATCGGTGGAAGGAGGTGAGTGTCCTAAGAAAACACTGTAACGCAAAGTCTGATGATAGTCCACCAATTTGTCTGTCTAATGAGACAAGGCAGGGCACAATACATACACATTCCCAGCCTAGTTTCTGTCTGCAGCACAGACACATGCACATGCGTACAGCATGGCAATGCCATACCTGACACACACCACACAAATATGAAAATGTCATAAGTCACACTGCACGCAGGCCACAGCAGAAATGCATGTCACATAGCATATGCCCGCTCCAACATGAGTGATCCCGACGGATGCCTGCATGATCCACCCATATAGCAAGCAACGTGATCATCAAAACTCCACTGCCTATTACCCTCTAATATGTAGATGAGCAATAATACAAATGTATGCATGATGCTTGTCAAACTATCACTCATGCCGTCCCTATCTTCGTCCCCCACAGGCTCAGATCCTGACAGCGAGGGCCGGGACTCACAGCCACAGGCGAATACACCCCAGAAGAGGCCCATGTATGAAGGCAACAGTCCTTCCACTTCCAAAGCCCAACACAAGCCACGACATGCACCAAAGACCAAACCAGCCCAGGATGCCACAGCATAGGTGCTGTCAAGGCCCATCACCACAGTACCCACAAAACATGTGACACCTGCACAGGAGACAGTCGAAGGGCCACAATCTGCAGAGAACAGCTCTGTTGGCGAGGTGGCAGCTACAGCACCACTCACAGATGACGACGTGCAGGGACAGGTGTGTGTGCCTGTCGAGGACGAGTCCTCCGACCTACCTGCTACACCAAGTCCGGCCCCATCCCCCCAGCTCACACCTGTCGAATCATACCAATACACCACCCTGGAGCAGTCTGGGAAGGAATCCATCCAAGGGAGCATGAGTCCCATAGAGCGCCCAAATGCATTTGACCATGTCACACATGCACCCTCCACCTCCACTGGTGTACCAGCGGGGGTGCAGCAGGCAGAACAAGCTGCGCAGTGGCAGGAGGAACTCACTGCCCTGGTGAGACAGTTCTTCACAGACAGTGCCCAAGCAAGGCAGGAGGGGCATGATAACACCGCCTCCCTGAGGCAGATCATCGTGAAAAGCACCAATAGAGTGTGTGAGGAGGTGTCTGCCCTGAGGCAGGTCCTCACCCGCATTGCAGATTCAATGGAGGCTGATCTTCCAGCCCCCAGAATGGAGCAGGCAGCCACCGAATCTTCCTCAAGCTCCACGCAAACCAACCCCCCTATGCAGGTTGGCACGCACCCTGCACTGCTTGGACATGCCGCCACCAGGTGCAGGGAGTGGCAGGATGTAGACGGGCAGCTTGATGAAGGCAATAGACAATTGCTTGGACACCATGTTTGGGGGAGTTGTGGGGGGATGAGGGTGTGTGGGGAGTTGTGGGGGGAGAGAGAGGGGGTGAGGGTGCGTGGGGTGGGGGGTTTCAGCACTTTAATATTTTTTGGACAGTTAAATACACCCATTGTGTGAAAAAAATTCTTGAGTGGACATTCCTTATTGCATATGGGTCATTTATTGATATACAGTGCATATTGTACATGTACTCCCACACCCAGTGCTCTCTGTCCGACTTTCAGGTCAGCCTCTGCACCCATGTGTGTCAGAAATATTGTACAATCACTGACTGATGCACAGCACGTCCCTCTTGTGCATCAGCACCGCGTTGATGTGCAGCCACATCTTCTTCATCCCCTTCATCATCACCAGGTGGTTGCAGTTCAATGTCAGGGAGCAGGGGCACATTCCGTCGGATACACATGTTGTGCAGCATGACACATGCCATCATGATCTTGGCCACCTTCTCATGCCTGTAGTGGAGTGCCCCACCTGACCGGCTAAGGCAGCGAAACCGTGCCTTCAACAGGCCAAAGGTCTGCTCGATGACCACACGGGTACGGGTATGGGAACGATTGTAATCCTCCTCGTGCCTGTTCTGTGGGTTTCGGACATGGGTGAGGAGCCGCGGATTCAAGGGATAGCCACTATCACTTGCATGAGAGGCAATAAAAGGTATATGTCAGTCAAATCATGATGGACAGCTGTACTAGTCACACATGCCTGCAGATTATCGTTGGTCACATGCACATATCCCTGGTTGTATGCACACAATTTTAATGTCCTCAATGTGTTCTATGCTATGGACGTATGGTGTGGGTTGCATCTCCAAGATGATACACGGTGTACACTGCCTTGATGTTGCTCATGCATTGTGGATGCATACTGCCGTGTTTGTGTGAAATTAGTGATGTGTTGTGTTCTGTATGATTTACTAACTTGCAGCATTGGCAGTAGGCTCTGCAATATTAGGCATTCAGCGCAGATTATTACGATGGTGACATGCAGCACTTATGTGGTAGTGGTGGCCCTATGACAAGCTGTGGATTCCGTTGGTTATTTTGTTCAGTTCACTCCCATGGATGCATGTCCTGTGTAGTGATTTGCTGAAGACATATTTACATAGTGATTATTCACAGCATGTTGCTGGATTGTGTTACGGAGGGTGATGTACGATGATGGGTGGTGGACGTGTTGTGGGATATGGGGTGTTTTTAAGTTTGCCATGTTGTGATAGATGTCCATCTGGCTTTATTGCTATGGGATTTGGTTGTCATGTTCAGTTAGGGATGCTTTGGGGCACAATGTTTTGTTATGTGTACGTCGTGCTGTCACATCAACAATGACATCATGGTGGTGTGTGCATCTATCCCCCCATTTCACTGCCATGTACCTGTCATGCAACTTACCGAGCAGCCAGGCACGTCGTCCTGCATGTCACTCCATGTAGTGTGGTAGCGTGGAGTTCCGCAGGACCATTGAGTCATGAGTTGATCTGAGATATCGGGCACAACAATGTGTGATTATCTGGCATCACATACCATCTGCACATTGATGGAGTGGTATTTCTTGCGGTTGCTGTACACCACCTCCATGGCATGCAGGACCACCAACTCCACGTGGGTGCAGTCGAGGGCACCTATACAATTCGGAATGCCTGCCATTGCATGGAAGCCAACTTTTGTATCAAAAATCTCCTGGGGAGTCCATGGTAGGGATATGTAGTCCCTTGTGTGCTTTAGGAGGGCATCCAGTACTTGGTTCAGCATGCGAGAAAATAAGGGTTGTGATATGCCATGGATGTGCCCCACTGTGTGCTGGCAGGTGCATGTGGCAAGGAAGTGGAGCACCAACACTACCTTGAGTAGAGGGGGGATGGCAGTGTGTATTTCAATGAGGCTGACAATGTCATTGTGTATCATGTCCACAATAGTTGAATGGACTGGCTCTGATGCAAGGGATTGAGGGCTGCCTGCGTGGTACCACTGGCTGCACTGGTGGGGCATGCTGGGCCTGTCTCAGCCTCCTTCTCCTCCTGCATCTCCTCTGTGGTTCCTGCTGTTGTTGTTGTTGCTGGTGAAGCAATGCAAGCATGTCCTCCAGGACCAGTATTGCTACTACTAGTGGAATAATCTTGTGTGGGAAGGGGTGTGGTGTGTGGGTGTGCTCCTTTTGCGCTGGCCCATACTCCATTGCCTCCACCTGTGCAGATTATGTGCACCTGTGGCAGTTGGGAACACTGCACATAGCATTTTACGGGTGGTTCGCGTTGCCGGTATTACCGGCATGCCGGAATCCCCTATTAACGCCTTCATGATGCAAGTATTTGCATGTCCGTTTGACTTTTGATGTTCTCCCATTAGCGGCATACCAGTATTGCTGGCCTGAAGGGCCGCGTGCCCACACCCTTTCTGCTATTAGAGGCACCGTTATTAGTGGTGCCTCTAATACCGGGGTCTTAGGTCAGAATAGCCTGGAGAGGTATGCGATGCCGGTAATCCTTTAGCGACATCGTTTTTCCATTACCTCCACACTCGTAATGGCCCCCTATGTCTCACTTTCAATGCCCACATATTATTTTTCATTGTGGAGGAAATAGTGTGCGGTACATTACTCCACTATATTTGCAGGTTGCATCAAAAGATATGTTCCGCGGCTTGATGGAACTATTTCCATGTGCAAAACTTATTTTTCAGAAATACATTGAAGGAAAGTGTGCAGTTGCCCAAACATGTTTTGCGCACATCTAGAACAAGACAGGCACCTTGTAAATAAAGGTGTGTGTGTTTCTTTGAATAATGTGGGGATGGCATCTTTTGAAAATGAAAACATCAAGGTGAATGGTGCAAACCATTTTCAGAGTGATGGAGTGAATTTTACTGATTTTGGAATTAGATGTTTCTTGTAAATATTCAAAATGCACTGAGAAATATTATGTGAAAAAGATGTACAGTGCATATGAAAATATTTGTAAGTAGTTTTAGGAAATAAAAATCAGAAGAGCAAAACAAAAAAAATTCAAAACTGAAAAAAGGCTCTTGTAAGAGCCACCGTTGCGAAACACATTGTTTAAATTAAGCGTAAACCTCCACACTACATATAATTGGACTATCTGTCTTGGGTAGTCTGTCGACGGCACATTCCATAACTGGGTCTTTTAAGGTTGCCTGGCATGGAAAGGGGACTGCAGAGCCCCCGGACAATTGTGGTGTCCGCGGACATCGGAAGATCAGCCAATCCTCCTCGGTGTGGTTTACAGAAAAGAGAGGGTAGCAGGAGCTTTGTTAGTACGAATTGTGAAAGGATGGAAAATGGCCATCAAAGTCTTTCAGCAGGCAGAGTGTTTGGAATCTGGGGCACTCTTGGTCCATTGGTTGAAGGTGTATGCTGAGCATTGTGGAATAGACAAAAATCTTTGATTCCCTGAATTAGTAGGGTCGTGGTATGGAGTGTGAGACATGAAGTGTGTGGGCCTGCTCCCATTGTGTACAAATATGGTTGTATTGAAACTTCTGGACATTATTATTGTTCATTGTGGAGAGAACAGTTTGGGGAACTTGACTGGAACTTGATTGCAGTTTGCAATGAAGGAGACATTGGAAAAGTTTCCTAATACAAAACAAATGTTTTCACACATTGCCCAGAGACAGGTTTGAATGTGTTCCAGTTAATTTGGTGCGCACAAAGAAAAAGCGAGGCACAGCGGCAATGAAAATGTGTGTGCCTTTGTTCTCGATTTTGGCATGACATTGTTTCATAATGAGAACATTAAATTTGATAGGGACAATATTTTTCGACAAGATGGATTCCTTATTACTGATGTGGGTAATCAGATTTTTGTGGAAAGCATTCAAAATGCTTTGAAGCAGTTTTTGTGGAAGTGAGAAGAAATAATGAATTTCAGTGAGTTGTTTTCTAAGTTCAGCTTGTAAAACCAAACATTAAAACAAATATAAAAACCAAAAACACAAAAAAGGTTCTTTTAACAGCCACCCTTTTCGAACTAATTAAAATGATTTCAATTGTCCCACACCTTGAATCTTGTATATGTCTGTGGACTACCGCTCTGTCCGCAGACAATGCAGGTTGCACAGGTACCTATGACTTTTTTTTGTCTTCTGATTTTTAACTGTTAAAGGTGGCTCCTAAAGGAGCCTCTTTTTTGGTATTTATTTTCAGGATAGGCAGGGTAAGGAAGGGGAAGGTAAGGGAGGTAAGGGGCACCAACCACATGGATGAAGGGGCAGGTGGAGAGAGGAAAATGTTGGGCAGGCCTTAATCAGGTAGGTGGCAGTGTTTATCATGCTCCGTGACCACAGCATAGAAAGCACTTTGAAACTGCTCCCCCCTACAGATCTGTACTTCACAGTTCATGCATGGCACTGTGACCCACAAAAGGTAATTGTCATCTAGGTTATTTATGGCCTGTGAAGCGACCACTGGGATCCTCTGCCCCAAAGGACTATCCTTTGTGGTAACAGGAGCAGATAAAGATTATGGGGTAGAGGAAGTCAACCTGCTCTTATCTAAGAAAGGTATCACCTTTCTCAGAGTAGTTGGATGTGTCAATTTGGTGTGGCGCCTCATAGAAGTAGTCTCTTAGGAATAAAAGACAGGTCTCCTGTGACTGAGTACAAGTTTGCACTCAGTGCCATGGACCTTGCTTGCCCGAGCCTTTGGGACATTTCCAATGTTTATAATAAACCGCCACACCCAGGACTCCCTCTGAGTACTGGTGACAGGGAATTCCTCCACTTCATCCTCTTCTTCCTGTGGTTCCTGATTTTCTGTATGACTGTGCCTTTTCCCCTCTCCAGGCCCTTCAGATGATGATGGAGGTGGTGGTGATGGGGTGGCTGGGAAGAAGCAATGGCCATAAGAGAGCCATGGTCTCCAAAATGCACAGCAGTGAAGCAACAGTGAAGCAGATGCTGTCCACAAAACATACCTGCGAAGCAGCAACGAAAGGTGCTCTCTCCTGGATACCAGATTGAGAATGAGGAAAAGTAATGGGTGGGCAAAAAAGGCCTTGAAAAGTTGTGAAAAGTAGCGAGATCAATCAAGAATGACTCTGGAAGTTGTGCAATGGAAAAGCTCCTGCTTGAAACACACCAGATTAGCTGGAAAAGCATGTATCCACAGTCACGGACAAGGTTAGCAGACACCCCCATCACATCACATGGGTGCAGTCACATGATGACGACTGTGGCCCTCCGCGCCTCTGACGTCCATCCGCGGACATCCTCCAGGCAGGAATCACAGGGTGCATGCGCTGGGTGTCCAGACTAATTAAAATTGTCTGGGGGCACCTCCATTTTGAGTGCAGAAACCCCGGACAGTCTTAGTGTCCGCTGACTCATAATGGGAGTTTCAAAAAAATAGGAAATATCGCACAACAATAAACAAAATATTTATAGTACAAACATATTTTTATTCAAGAAAGGGACGGAGTATCGGAATGGGAAACATGAATGGGAGAATCATTAACTTTTGTATAATAATTACGAGGGGAGGAAGGGAGTGAGGTTTCATCAAAGCGTCTTTCATTAAAATGTTCAGAATTTGCTGGGAATGATTGCTGGGGAGAAAGGGGGACAGGTGCAAGAAGAACAGTGATAAGTGGTATCATCTTTGATCTCCTGGGTGTTAGTCTTAGAAATGCACAGAGGTGGTTCGAGTTATGGTTGCTTAGCATACTATAACTGGCGAATATTTCAGTGAATTTCATGGGTTGTTGTTAGTGCAACTTAATCATATCGTCCATTTAACAACGTTTTTTCAGTGAATATATATAAATATACATATATAAATGGGGATATGGTGTCAGAGGAAGTGGTGGTGGGGTCACGTAGGGGGCAGGTGGAAGAACAGTATATGAGGGGCCTCCGTTGAAAGAAAACATATGTAAGGCCAACAGCAGCTGAAGAACATTGTTGAGTTTAACATGGTTGATGAAACCTCATAGTAACATTTTATTTAATTTGGCCAGCCACATATACTGCACATGCATGGATACATTGATACATTTTTTATTGTTTTAATACTGAACATTTTGAGTTTACCTGATTTAATTTTGAGGTTTTAACAGCACACATACTGACTGGATAAGAAATGGACATCATTTGGTGGTCACTTGTTTTTGCAATTATGGCCCCTGATGATTTCATAGCAATATCTGGCACTGCCACATTGACCCCTGGTCAGGGATTTCAGAGGCAGTGTGAATACAAAAATATATTGTGTTCATAGCACCCATTTTAGTTTCAGAAATTACCCAGTGAAGTTTTGATTCAACTAATATGCTACATATGCAAAGCCGCAGATGGAAATTAGTATTTGGCTATATATGCACAGTAGATTGAACGCCCCAGTGCCAGAGCTTCCTGTTTAGAGTCAAACCTTATGTTTTTAGATTCTAAGGCATATCATGTTGTGCACAAATGCTTAAGTTGATGCTACTTGGGTGTACATTTCCAGTATTGAGGTAAAATGGTTGGTATATATCATATTTTTATGTATAGAGAATTACAGAATGATACATTTGGTCTGACTCCCCCCGCTTCTAAGCACTGTAAAAATAGATTGTATTACTATGAAATGTAGCAGTTCATAATTGATGAAGCGCGAAAGGAGGATTGGCTACATCTGCCCTACTGGAATATGAACTTGGAAAGTGCTGGAATGCACATGTGTAGCTGAGCTTCTAACTCCCTTAGCTATCCAATTGTGACACAGTATGCTGTGCAATCAATTGTGCAGTTAAAAAGAAACAGTTATTAAGCTATCTATGAACATCGTCCTCTCCTGTCCTCCTCCAGTCCTTTTCAAAACACAATATAACACTACATTTGTTGGGGTTACTATTGGAACATGCCATATTCCTCCTGCTTCTAAGCACTTTAATAATACGTGTTATGTTTATAGGAAATTTAACCCCCAAAGCCAATCATTACCAAATGCTGTGTTATGCAGAATTAAGGAGAAATGGCTAGTACGCTAGCTCAATGGGCTAAGTGCTGCGATTTATGTGTTTTCTGCAGGTCACAGGTTTGAAAACTTGAAAGGTCTACTCATTCTATTGAGGTCGACAAATAAGCTTTTATTTCGGTTCTCGGGTACAATTTTATATAAGAGCGTTTCATGTAAAGTGATTTTGTGAAACACTGTATAAGTATTAGTTTCAGTGCCATTGATGAGATGCGCTAGCTGCCAAAAAATAGAGCAGCTGAATCTACAAAGGACATCTGAATGTTCGTGCCTTGGATGTTCTCACTCTGAGGCCCTTTTTCAACCTTTTGTGCATTTATGCAAATCACAGGATGCTTCTGGGCATTTAAAAGTGCATTTGAAATTCACAAATGGGACACCCTTTTAAATCTGTAGAAATGAGGATCAAACACTCACACCTGATGAGTCACAGTGGGAGGGCACAAATGATGACTTGGTCATTTCTGAACCTGAAATACATGTTTAAATATGACAACTGTGGTTTAAACCGTGGCTATCACATTTGCATTTCCATCCCTCAAATGAGGATGGATAAGATTTTTATTTCCCGATGCATTTGAGGCCGCACTTCACATATGATGACAATTAGATGTGAGAGGTTCTAATTGGCATGTGGTGTCCATACCAGGTTTATGAGGCACATACTGACACTGGGTGGAATTATTGGACTTTGAGAATGCAATTAGAAGATGATGGAAGCAACTGGATATATACACCTGTTACAAATGTATTTTGATTGTTCCTAAACAGAGTCTACATTTGGCATACTGTATTGAGCCAGAACCTGGAAATGTGGGGCTTTACTTGGCACACAATTAATAGATGTGACAAATGCAGCTATAATTGGTATAAGATTGAACAAAATGACCCTATAATTAATAAAGGGGGCTAACCCTGTCAGAACATGAGCCCCTCCAAGGCATATCAAGGCAGAACCTAGCTAAAATGTGGTTTGCTTCTATAAGGACCAGTTTGGTATTTTATGAAATGTAAGCTTGTGTATAATTTTTTACACTTGTTAGTCACTTAAATCAATAGTTAATTAGGCTTAGAAATCTCCAATAACTGCACATTAAAGATCAATTTAGCATAAAATAGACATGGAAATCTGTTACAGTAAAACCCAATACCTAATTTACACAAGATTACTTATAATCCATACAACACAAACTTCTGGCAAATAAATCACTTCAAAGCCTGCCATTTTAATATACCCTGTACAGCGTATAAGTGCATCTCTAACTTGTTCTTAAAAGTTAAATATAATATGTACATTTTACATAGTACATAGTACATAAGCCCCCGATACCAACTGATTTTGTTCCTGCAAAAATGTGGTTTTAGCAATTTCTTGCAAACATCAATGAAACTGTTACAGATCAATAAAACTGGCCCAAGTCCTATGGCACACCCATGTCACAAAAACATACATTATTCATTCCTCCCATTCCCCATTTAATACATGCATTTAGAGGGAATGCATTAAGATACCCTATCTTCCTCCATATTGGCCAACAGCACTCTATGCTTTAGCCAGGATCTGAGGTGATCGTAATTGGTGTCAGTCAATATATTTGCTTTTAGGTATCCCCACTTCACAAATAATTTACATCCCTTGTTATACCAGGTATATCAGTTTTTTGCTGGGGTGTTTACCTTTTTACGCTAAAGCCCTTTGACTATTTGATCTCTCCGCAAAACTCATTTGCTTCTTCATATAAAAGGATAAAAGGATACAAATCTAATTATTGCCTGAATTTCACATTTTGAGACTCAGAGTTGCAAATGTCAGGCGCTATTTGGGGTGCCTGTTGGCAGCCCTGTTTACTTTTTTACAATGTTGTACTGTATAAATAAAAGGAGGGGTAAGGAGCTTTTTTGCTAAACACCCTTGCTAATAATTCATTTTGATTTAAAAATTTCAGGCTTTACAGCACTTGACCATCACATGAGTATTCAGATAGCACATTTTTTTATTAGTTCCTGTAATCCCAAAGGGACCTTTGAGACCTCCATCTTCTGCCACAATGGCACTCTATCAACAGAATCCCCCCTCCAACAGTGCAATAATTCTCAATTAGTGTAGTAAAATGAAACAATGATTTGTAGCCTCAACCCCCTTGCGGAACCCTGTGCATGAGGTTTGCAGAATGTTATTAGAATACACCGAATCCTGCAGTCTGTTTTTCAGACATTTACTAACAATCTTGATATAGCTGTTTTTCAAAATAGGAATTAGTATAACACCTTTCTAAGAGGTTGGGCTTGATCCTGTCTGGTTAATTGCATTAAAGAGTTTTTATCCACCAACAGTTTGGAATCAATATTAAAAAACATAGCCTCATGCTTTCCGGACCAGCCCTTTTCCCGTAAGATAGACACTTAATGCAAGCAAATATTTCCTCCACCAGAAAACTATGTCACTGATCCTCACTGTTGTGGTCATTGATTTTGGGGTTAAATGACATTGAGTGTTATTTCTTGGAATGTCATCAGGGTCAAAGGTGGTATAATATACCTCCCTGTGATGTTAATCCATGTATGCTGTCACTTCAGCTATCCCTGGAAAATTGGTGAATTGGCAACCATAGCATAAGGTTTAGGGTTGTAACTAAAAGTCAGAAATGAAGTTGTTAATTTTAAGATATGCAGGTGAAAAGTATAATGTATTTGTCTTTTTTTTAAATTACAGTGAAAACATATCCTTTTTCAGCAATCAATCTGGGCATGCACACATTTAAGAACATTTGGCAAATGCTACATGGGTGTTTTGATCTGGTGAGATAACTTGTTTGCAAAATATGGTGAATTGTTATGCATGGGACCTAATGTTACATAGGAAACATTGTTTTTAATTTTCATTCATAAGGTGTCATCTAACTGTAACTATACCGCAATAATCAAACCTTTATATGCTTCATGAATATGTATTTTATAGATGAAAAATAACTATATAAATATGTATGCCTATATTGCGTGCAAAAAACCTTTGCTAAGAGAGAGTGAAGGTGATCAGATTTAATGCAACAAAACCCCTGAAATTCTGCAATCCCATTTCGAAAAAGTCCAACTTAACCATATTCCCCATGTTGCACACTATATGACCACAATTATGACATCACAGATGATGGCATCAATGGTGACATCACTACTTAAATCATACATGCCATCGCAGATGAGATCAATAATTGCATCAAATGTGACATTACTGATTACATAACTTTTAATATTTTGTTGACCTCTTTTGATACATATTTTATTTTATTACACTTAACAATAACAACATGAGATTGAACAATAAACTGATACACGGGTATGATAAGATTAAAAGGGGTGCATTTGTTTGTAGTACTTATCATCTTATAAACATTTGTAATGTTATACAAATGATTTGAATTCCATTTATTAGTAAACAATTACAATACTTCATTGCAGGGAAAGCCCTGGTAGATCTATTTCAGGTATTTCATACATAATATAATAAGTATATGTAGTAGTAACAAAATCAGACTAGCTAGAAGTACACACGTTTATTGTGCTATGAAAATAGTCAACGTTCATATTTAAATGTACAATTCTCCTCACTATTCTGAATGTTACATTTTATTAAAAAAATAGCACATACAAAAGAAAGGATGTGCTCATGTGCATTGTGATAATATATAATGTAAGAATTTGAAGTTTGTTATTATGCACAATCTGCTACTTTTGCTGCATGATTGAAAACCCCTTGTTACATTTAAAGAAAGCAGGACAGAATCCAGTGTACTGTGTATGTATGAAATGTGTACACATATGTTGTCATATATCAAAATGTAATTAATCAAACAAATGACAGTGATGTCATGCATGATGTAATTCATGATGTCATCAGTGATGTCATTAATGCTGCCATGTATGATGTAATCAGTAATATTAACAGTGATGTAATCTGTGATGGCATCAGTGATGTCATCTGTGATGTCAACATTTTGGTCATACGCTGCACACTGAGGGTGAAAGGTTAAGGCGGACTTGCTCGAAATGCAAATGATGAATGTCAGAGGTTTTGTTGCATTAAATCTGATCACCTTAACTCTATCTTAACTAAAGTGTTTTTCACGGAATGTCAAAGGTTTTTGCCCTACAAGGAGCCAAGATAAATAAAAACGATGGCAAATTTTCCTTGGCACCTGCCTTGACATTTTATCTCCAAAAAGTTGTTCCTGTTATCATTTTTGGTGCTGAGGCAGTATGGAACATTAAAGAACAAATCTGGCATACGCTGAAAGGGCACTTTTGGCGTCATGTCTTAGAAATGCCTCAATCTACATCTATGACGACATTAAGGCATGAATTGTCACTGAATTCGCTCCACAGTAGAGTTGTTTGGAAATCCATTTCTGTGTTGCGCAAGATCTCTCTCGAACATCCAACTCCGTTTTATCAGATTTTTGCCAATGAGTTGGACCTGATGAGTCCAAATTTACTAAATCTTTGGACTCTTCTAATACTAGCATTTTTGACCGCTGCCGACATCAACAAAGAAGAGCTCTTAAATTGACCACAATGCGCCAAAAAGAAATTTGATGCCTGGGCATGGATAACAAATCAAGAAAAATGAGGCATGCTACACTCGATAAACTCTCTAGGGTGTGACCAAGAAAAACTAAATGTGCAGGCCGGGTATCTGGTACATTGCCCATCTCAGCATAATCGAGAACAATTCTTCAGATTGCAAATGAATACTTTGTAAACAAAAGAGATTCTCTGGCAAATACATGATAAAACAATAAAAGATAACTGTTGCCATTTTTTTGTCACTCGTCCATCGAATCTTTAAAACTATCTAATAATCGATTGCGAACAAACTTGCATTCAACATTCTGTACATCTCGGAAATTATGCTCTGCTGGATGGCCACATGGTTACGTGGTGGTCCAAGATTATCTCTGGCAATAACATCAAATTAGTCTGTGCGATAGTAAATTATATGGATATGCTTTTGAAAACTGATCCCTAGGAATCACATGACTTTAATGCCACGCGGAGTGGGTTGATTTAAACAGAGTTGGTAATGTAATCAACGGAGCTATTTGTTTGTGTAGCGAAAGAAAAAAAAAATCTGAATTTTTGATTATGAAAGTTAAATGAACGATGTTCGTTTGTGTGTTAAGGAATTTGAAACAAAAGATTGAACCTTCTGTTTTAAACTAGTACTTTTCATTAAAATGAAACAAGGTTTTATTGCTATGTATTGTAAGTGAAATCTGATCACCTTAACTCTCTCCTAACTAAAGTGGTTCACTGAATTTCAATAGTTTTGTTATACTATGGTTTCTTCAGCCATGGCCATTGCACATGGACTTTAGTATTGGCCATTGTACATGTTTCACCAATAGGTTTAATTAGGGCCACCAGACATTACCTTCTGTCATGGCCAGTGCCACTGCTTTTGGCTATGCACATGGTACATATTATACCAATAGTTTTCTTCTGAGCCCACTAGCCATGGCCTTTGGCCATGGACACTGTGTATGTTGCACCAATATGTTCATGTATGGCTCACTAGCCAAAGCTGTTGGTCATGGCCAGTGGCACCAAAAGATTTTCTTTCTTTAACTAGCTCTAAAACAAGGATGTTTTCACTGAATATATGCATATTCAGTGAATAAACCTAAGTTGAAGCGACGTTAAGGTGAAACGTTAAAACAACAAAATGCCTACAAAAAGCAGACATATTAAGTTGACTCACCTTAACTACATGCCCCCTATTGTGCAGCTTATGACCACAATTATAGCATCAGAGATATTTACATCATATATTATGTCACTGATGCTGTCAGACATATGATCATGAATTATGTATGGTAAAATATGTTTGGGTCATTCTGTAGATCCATATGTTATATCAGTATACTAAATAACAATGCAAACATTACATAGACAACTGAAAGGTTATGCATATATGATTTACGTGTTTGAGGAGCATTAATTTGTAGTTTTAATTGAACTATTATATTTCAAATTGAATAATATTGAAATTCCATTCAGTATGCTTAATAGGAGGCAATCAAAATAGAGCACTGCTTAGATCGTGCCTGACTGTGCCAAATACATTTTCGATATTTTTTAACATTATAAAATATGTAAATCTAGTAGTGAAAAATAAAATTTGGCGTGTGTACACATACAAACATGTTTAATTCTGATTTTAAGGACAATTCTAAATATAGAGCTTTTGAGTTTTGCTTTTAACTAGTATAAACATAGCATATGAAGTATTATTTGCACATGAAAACTGTGCAAAGGACCCATGTAAAATGTAATACAGACATGTATGTATTGTCATATTGTGTAATGTGAGGCTTCAAACTATGGGTATTCTTAAAACAAAATAATTATTTTACATGATTTCATATATACAAACAAATGATGCTTTAACTGGTATTTTAGAGCACAAATTATTTGTATTTTATGTTTAGTTATTTCATTTGTAAATAACTGAATATTTTTTATTTCAGTGTAACAGATGACCTTGCAGAGGATATGAATCTTTAAATACTATGCTATTTTTTCTTGCTGTGACTTTTGTATGTATTTGATATTGTAGATAATACTCTTAATTGACAGATATTGCATGAGGAAGAAATATAGTTTGCAAATATGCATACATGTTTTGCAAAAGTCCTGACATTGTATTAATACAAACATACCTTTTAACAGGCAAGTCATACATAATCAGATGCCTGATGTCATCAGTGACACCATCAATGATGTAATCAGTAATGTCATAACGGATCTAAATAGTGATGTCACAGTGGTTTCATCTCTGATGTCATAATTGTGGTCATAAGCTGCGCAACAGCAGGTGTGTAGTTAACATGACTCAGCTTGAAATATCTGCCAAATTTCAGGGGTTTTGTTGCATTACATTTTTACATGTACGTCTCATAAACTAAGGTTTTTTTCACTGAATTTTAAAGGTTTTTTTTATCCTATAGTTTATACATGCTCTATACTATAACGAAGACTACTATGTACACACAATATTGATACAGTTAATTTGCACACATAATAATATTTAAAAAGAATATATAAAACACAATTACACAACATTATTTCTTACCTTAATTCTTCATTTTGTCTTAATATTTGTATCTTTTTTGACATGGAATCTGTCAACAAGCATTTAACATAATGTAAAAAGGAAATAAATACAGACCTGTAAAGTTATTTTTTTCATAATACTACCACATGAATACTATGTATTCTTAGATCTCAACTAGTAAAGTTTGTGACTATTAATCATGTAGCTGTTGAATGAACAAAAGAACATGTTGGCGAGAATACAAAACTCAACTTCTAGTTGCAATAAACAAAAATATAACAACATTTCCTATTCACAATAAACATGTGGTTGTTATTAATGTAATATTGTTAAACTATAGTGTTATATTATTATTAGTTCATACATACAAACAATTGCAATTTACAGTACATGTTCATAATATATCAATTTACCTTATGTAACATTATCTTCCACAAGACAATATAGACATAAAACAGTTATGTTCATTAGATGATAATTACATTATACAAAGTCATTGATTTCATAATTTCAGTTTTGAGAAAATGACATTTTTTCTTGGGAACCTTGTTGAATATTTCAAGATAAAACACAGTTAAATCCCTCCAGAAACCTGCAAACAGGCTGTACACTGCTTACCAGGTGCTTGCTGTACAGGGTGTCTATGGATAACTAACAGGAAGGGAGCACAAAGCAGTAACAAACGACTCCAAAAACAAGGGACAGCGACACCTGGCTGCCTCAGCCAATTGCTAGGAAGATGGGAGGAGAGGGGAAAATGGACTGCAACAAACAAAGGACTATACCACAAAGGCAGTGCCCTCTAGATGCAATCCAACGCAAAGAATGGACCAGAAATTACATTAAAAGCACAGGTAAATCCCTCCAAAAGAACGCAAACAGGCTGTAAACTTCTTTCCTGGTGCTTGCTGTTGAAGATGGATATGGATTTCACACATGGGTTGCCTTTTTCTTTTCTATGAAATAAAAATGAATTAAATTGAGATTTGAATATAACGCACATACACATCCACATATCTGAGTTGATATACTATAAGGTGGAAATCAAAACAGAAATGTCCAGTGGAATGCAATGCAGCATTAGAAAAAAATGTCATCACGTAAGTGGTAGTGCACAGGCGCTCTGTAATGGATCGGTACTTTTGTATACCTCTGTAAAGCGCTCTGTTATATATCTGCATTGTCGTATACCTCTGTAAACCACTCTGTTGCTTCTCGGAGCTAGGTATGGGCTCAATAAACCCAATAATAATAATATTAATAATAATTATTATCATCCTTCACCCCACAATTAATCATGTATTGTTGAAGCATATGTTGAATGGGTGCATGTCCTAAAGGTACATGGCATATGAATGTAAGATGCAAACATGTGTGGCGAAAGAGTGTGTCATTTGGGTGCATGACATAAGAATGCATCATTTTGATGCCTGAAATAAGAGTGTGTGTGGTATAAGAGTGTGTTGGGCTTTCATTTAAATGGTGTAAGTGTGCATAGCATTAGATTGTTTGTGGCATATTGATGCATAGCATAAAATTGTGTGGCATAACAGTGTATATTTGTAAAGTAAGCATGTATGCCATTGGGGTATGTTGCTTAGATTATGAAGCACACAGGGGAGGAATGGCAATTTGTGGCCTGGGAGGCAAGTACAATTTAGTGCCAACCCACCATTCAAATTGTGTATCATAATATGTACACAATTTCCATTGCTGGTCGGGTGGCGAGTTTGGAAATGAAACCAAGATCCCTGGGTTCTAAATTATGTGTTGCCTCATACAATATATCTGATACAAAAAAACAATTCCTAGAGAACCTAAAATCAATTACAAGGCTGACACCCCAAACTCTGAAATATATTATGCAATGTGTAGAAATTAGTGGCATGACTTGTCATCTGAGGACTGGGTACAACATTTCCGTAAGTAATCTTTGCTGTCTGGGACATAAGCTGCCTATGGCTTACACATTATGTTGTCATTAATGGGCCAAGAGACAACTACATATTCTCCCATCCCATCTTTAGTTTCACACCAGTGTGAAATGCTTCCTGCATCGCTGTTGTTTAAAGGCAAATCTAATATTCAATGAATAAAACTGATTTACAAAACCCCAAAACACATGATGAATCAAACTAACATATGAGTAAACATTATGCAAAGATGTAGGGCAAGAAAAGCATGGTGCACTGTTGGAGTAAAAAGGATAAAATATTAGTTATCTGCAACCTAATTAGAAAACCTATGAGAGCAGTTATACAAAGAAGAGTCATATTCTGGTTACACAACTGCAAACCTACTTGCATTAATTTTATCAGTAGTGTGACATAGCCTGGCACGAATGCAATGTTGTTCTACTTTGGAGAGCAACATTCCAGACGTGACAGGTTGATTTGCTTGCTGTGGCCTGGCCGACTGCGTCGGTTCGGGGTCCAGAATAAACAGATATAATCTTACTGTGTCTTGGATTTTATCACTGGCAACAAAGGTATCTGGACCCTTCCTCCCCTGCCAGGAGTGCAGTCAACCTCGCACCAGAGAGGGGCTGACACTGCCCGGGGCCGACTCTGCCCTGCAAGCCCAGGTCCTAGCCATAAATCCCTTACCCACCACTCACCAGCACATGGTTGGTGGGGCTGAAGGCGGCGGCACGCGAAGTGTGAACAGCGCTCCAGGAAAGGAGGAGACATGGAGGACGTATCCATACGTGGAAGGAAGGCAGCATCTGGGCGGACCCATATGTGAAAGGAAGGAGGAGTGTGGTCATATCAATATACACCCCATTGGGCATCTGGAAAAAAAGAGGCACGTGGGTGTCACCCTGGGCGTAACCACACGCGTAAGGAAGGAGGAGTGTGGGCGTGTCTATACGTGCACGGATAACGGTCCTCTGCCGTGTTTGTGCAAGCACCATCGCAGATCATAGCTGCGCCCGGTGGGGATTGTTCTTCTGCGTTAGTAGGTAGTTTGAAGTGGTATAACTCTAGGGTGCTGAAGAGAACGCCCAAGGGCAAGTACACTGTTGGAGCTCCTGACAGGAAGCTACTGTCCTGCATAAAATTGGGGTGGCACATATACTGTGTTACACAGTTGTTACACACCTGTTTCCAAGTTTTCTGCTGCCATGCTGCACACCGCTGCCAGACCCCCTTGCTTTCTTACCGTCCCCGGGTGAACCTGCATCTCCATGGGATCAGTGGATGGACGCTTTTAAAGTATACTTGAGAGCGGCTGGGGGTGCAAACTTTAGCGACGATGAGAAAGAGGCTGTGCTTCTGAATTGTATTGGTACAGAGGGTTTGCGAATATTTCAACATTTGCCAGGTGAAGATGTGTACATTCCTGGTGGTGGTGAAGGCGACAGAGTGGCCAGTGCCTGCAAGCCTGCTTTAAAAAAAAACTAAAAGGGTGATTTGGGAGAAGGATCAACGTAGTTTTGGAATGTTATCAGTTCTTTTCAAGAGAACAAGATGTGGGAGAGTCCTTTGATTCTTATGTTATGGCTTTACGAACATTAATGGCTACGTGTAACTTTACTGGTATCCTGGATGAATACATACAGGACCAAATCATGATGAGAACCAGCAATCCCAAAATTAGAGAGAGGCTCTGGATTGAGAGAGATCCACCCTTATAGAAAGTGGTGGAGTTCGATAGGGCTATTGAAGTGACAAGGGCCAGTGTGCAAATTGTTACTGAGAAGGAAGGCTCAAGAGACATGCTGCAAGCCGTATTACCTCAGTATAGAAGAAGCAATGCAGATCTAAAAAAGAGACCTGAGAAAGGGGACAACCAGGGTTGGAGGGTGCCAAAGAGTAGCGAACCTTGCAAAAAAAGTGGTTGGTTCAGTCATTCCACTGGCGCAAAAGAGTGCCCTGCCATCAGTATTGAGTGGCAGACGTTGCAAAGTTAAGGGACATTATGCATGCATGTCTAAGGTTAATAGTGATGTGCATGCCAAAGGCGTTGTGGGTATGGTGGTGTCTGATGGTGGTGTGCCAGGATACCGAGGTATGTGATAAGCCTAATCAAGGGGTGATATTACATGTGGATGGCACGGTACGAAGGGGACCGTGGGAGACTGTGTTGGTCAATTGCCAACCTTTAGAGATGGTGGTGGATTCTGGTTCACCTTTGATATCACATACAAGGACACATTTGGGAAGAAGGTGTCAAGTTTGTGTCCTTCAGACATAAGTCCCAGTGCTTATGGGCAAAACCCTATCAAGGTACTAAGTTACAAGAAGGCCTGCATTGAGTTCAAAGGGTGGTTCACCATGGGAAAACTCTATGTGGCACTCAAAGGGGCTAGTGTCTTAGGTTGGGATGAGCAGATTGCTCTTAATATCGGAAATCCCCCGGGGAAGGAGGTGTCTGTGTTGAGTATTCAGTAGTGTCCCTGTGAAGATGGTGGTGAGTTGACGGCTGAGTCCTTGCAGGATAAATATCCAGATGTGTTTTCGGATAAGTTGGGAGAGCTTAAAGGCTTTGCCCACCGCTTAGTCCTCAAGCGGGGTCTATTCCCAAAGTGCATAAGGTGAGGAGTGTTCCGGTTCTGGCCGGAGAAGCTCTAAAATGTGAGTTGCAGAAGCTTAAAAGTGAGGGAATTATTGAAGAAATAGAGTGTTCTGAATGGTTGTTTCTGGTGGTGTTGGTTAAGAAGAGTGACGGGGGCTTGAGGATGTGTGTTGCTCTCCGAGAGTTAAATGCCAGCATATGGGTTGATCGTCACCCTCTACCAAATATCGAGTTGTTGTTGACCTTGGGCAGGGCAGAATGGTTTTCAACATTTGACTTATCGGCAGCATATCATCAGATTCACGTACATGTGGATTCACGGCATCTATCCTCCTTCATAACTCCTTTTGGTGCCTACCGCTTTTGTCGCGTGCCTTTTGGGTTGGCGTTGGCATATTCAGTATTTCGACGGTACTCTGCCTTTCCTCTCCTTTCCCCAGAAGCTCATGGTATCCCAAGCTCTGGTTCTCTCAAGCTTGGACTACTGTGACAGCCTCTTTCTAAATCTACCTGCTTCTACTCTCCGCCCTCTGCAACTAATCCAGAACAGGACTGCAAGACTTGTCCTGGGCCTCAAGCCCTGGGATCATATCTCTCCAGCCCTGAAATCTCTCCATTGGCTCCCAGTGGATGCAAGGATTAAATTCAAAACCCTCTGCCTTGTCCACAAGGCTTTCTGGGCCTGGGTCCAAAATACCTTCAGCTATCCCTCCGCAAATATCTCCCCTCTCGAGTTCTTTGCTCCTCTACCTCCAACTCACTCAGGGTCAGTCGTTTTTCAAAGAAAAGAGCTGGGGGTAGATCTCTGTCTTCGGCTGGGGCCTCCCTCTGGAACAGCCTCCCTGCCACTCTAAAACTTGAGGAGAACCATCTCCGGTTCCGGAAGCACCTCAAGACCTTCTTTTTTTCTTCTGCCTTCACTCCCCTTCTCTCCTGCTGATCTGATCTTTCTTGGCACCGTGCACCTGGCCACCCTCTGTCCTCCGGGCCCAGGTACCTGCTCATCCTGCCACTCTCCCGCACTGACTCCGGGCCACTCCTTGCACTGGGGTCTGTATCTGTACCCATACAGCCCTCCCTTTTTCTTCCTGCACTTATCAGACCTACCCTGTCTGCTGCCTTAAACCTAGCACTTGCAAATTTCTGGCTGCACTAAAACTGTTTGTTGCCTTTATTATGTATTTATTGTCATTTATCTGTTTCTCCTCTGCTTTGCACTTTCCACTTCTCCCCCTTCCATGCACGTTTCCCCTCCCCCACTCCCATGCACTTGTGTGTTCTCAATGTCACTGGGCTGTTTTGTTCTCCCCTGTCCCCCTCCCTTGCCTTGTCGTTCTCTGAAACACTTGTGTACAAGCGCGATAGAAATAAAATATCATATCATATCATAACGTCTCATGCAGGAATTGTTCAGTGGTGTTACTGGTGTGAGTTACTTTCAGGATGACATTCTGGTCTGGGGTAGTTGCAGAAAAGAACATGATGAGAGAGTACATAAGGTCATGAGGGTGCTAAACCAGAAGTGACTCACTGTGAAGCTGTCGAAGTGCCAGGTTGGTGTGTCCAGTGTGTCATACTTGGGGCATACGCTTAGCACAAGGGGCGTCAGTCCCAAACTCGAATTAGTCAGAGTTATGAAGGATACTTCAGCTCCCACAAACAAAGATCAGTTAAGATCGTTCTTAGGCTTAATGGAATATTATGTGAAGTTCATCATATTCTGTGATTGAAAGAGAGGCTTTAGCAGTGACATGGGCCTCCAAACATTTTAGAACATTTTTATGGGGTATCCCCTATGTGGTTAGGACGGACCACAAATCGTTGGTACACATATTTTCCACCAGCGGCACTGCATCTGTTTCCCCAGGAACAACCAGATGGGTACTGGAACTACAGGAATATAATTTTACCTTGAAGTATTTGCCAGGGAAGAAGAATGTTGTGGCTGATTGTTTATCTCGCTTACCGGCTGCCATATCCAACGGTGAACAGGAATTTTGCGAAGGCGGTATGAAAGTTGCAAGTATTCTTCCCGCTGTTGACAAGGATAAGTAGAATGTGGAAATTGATAAGGATGTTGAGTTGAATTGGATTAAGGAGGATCTCCTTAAATGGTGGGATGCGGTCAGAGATAAGGCAGAAGGAAAGGGCCACGCCCAGGTGTTGGATGAGTTGGCTGTTGGTCCGTGGGGTGTGTCTAGGGGCGAGAGATTGATTCCGCCTGTGAGTGTAAGGAGTACAATGGTGGAGTTGGCACATGAGGGTCACTTAGGACGTTCTTTGACCAAGAGAGGAGGAATACTGGTGGCCAGCCATGGATCATCATTGCACCCTGTTGTACAACCCCAGTGCCAATGGGTTGGTAGAAACAGTAAATGGTGTGATCAAAAATGCCATTCAGCTTGCCCTAGCTAATGGTCTGGACTGGCAAGATGTGGTTGCGGAATATTTGTCTGCGTATCAGAGGACGCCATCTATTTCCACAGGGAGGACACCCTTCGAGTTGATGAGAGGAAGGATGACAGGGTCAAGATTAAGGTCTATGGCATTAGGAGGGGGTGGCCATTGTGACATGGACCTCAGTAGTGTGCAGCAGAGGATGTTAGCGCACCAGGAGTCGGTAAGGATGAGTCTAAACCAGTAAGAGGGAGTTACATGTGAGTGTGGCTGATGTGGTTTGCGTCAAGAATCACAGGTTTGTGCCGAAGGGTACAGTGTGTTCTTGTCTCCCCTAAGAGTGGTGAGGTGTGGGGAGGGGTATATACAATTGGAATATGGTTCAAGGTGGAGTAAAAAACGCATTGTGGTTCTGGATGGTGTCATAGATGGTGTGTTGGCGGGTAATCGTTGGGATTACGATCTTGAGGGTGCTGCTCTAGATTTCCATCCGGGGTTACAAAGAGATCTGAGTGTTCCTGTGGAGAATGTTGTGAGGTCGAGTGATGTGGTTTCTACTAATTCAGGTGTTAATGCAGGTGATAGACATGGGTTGCTCAATGATGCAGTAAATGATGCAGTACATGCTGGTAACAGTCACCTTGTGAGGAGGTGTGGTCCTCCCATCAATTTCAGAGACTATGGCCCTCATTCCGAGGTTGGTGCTAGTCATGGTGCTATTAGCGCCATGACTAGCACCAATACCGGTACCGCCACCGACGTGGTGGTATGGGGACTTACCGGTCCATTCTGCCCTTTGTGGGACCGGTAAGTCCCCATTTGAAATGCCATTCCCAATTCCCATTTGAGCCCCCATAGGTCTCAATGGGAAGGGGGAAGGCGGCAATAACGGTACCGCAAATTGTGGTATCGTTATTGACACCGGTATCCCTTTGCGGGTCCTGTCCTTAACGCCTGCTAAAACCAGGCGTTAAGGAAGGAACCACAAAGGGACCTCGGAATAGGGCGCAAAGGGATTACGCCCAGGTCGTAATTACCCCCTATGTGTGCTAGTGTCATGTGTCATTTTAGCTAGTCTCATCGTTTGTATTTTGCTGATTATTCTCAATGAGAGATTATGGGGGATAATGTTTTCATGTTTTCATTGCATTTGTTCCTTTCTTCCTTTATTGTTTAATTACTCTACACATCTATGTTATGTGTATTTTGAGTTATTAAGGGGGAAAGATGTATCATAGCCTGGCAAGCGTGGAATGTTGTTCTACTTTGGAGAGCAACATTCCAGGCGTGCCAGTTGATTTTCTTGCTGTGGCCTGGCCGGCTGCGACGGTTCGGGGTCCAGAATAAACAGATGTAATCTTACTGTGTCTTGGATTTTATCATAGTGCAAGCAGTGTCGGAAATATTGCAGAGGCTATTATGACAAACAGCCTGTCTATGCTGAATGGGCTGATCAAATAATTTGTTTTGCAGACAAACTTATAAACAGATTATGAGCACACATAGAACACCTTTATAGAAACCCATTAAAACGAAATACAAGACAACCATCAGCAGTTGGGCCTACAACGTTGGTAGGACTTAATAGTGTAAAACATGTTGTAAGCTTTTAATGACAACCTACCCTTTTCGTTAGTAAGCTACCATTGGCACAGGTACAAAAGACTCATCCGAAGTACGTAGCGTTTGTAGGTGCACTCTGGGTTGTAGTGAAATGCATATCAGGCATTTACAGTATTGCTACCTTTAAACTACCTTACCACTATAGCATGGTATCCATAGTGGCGTGGTAGGACCACCTGTGTGGCAGTAGGATGGATCTTGCCTGTCCTCTTCCTCTTGCAAATCTACTAACGGAAAATGAATTTAATTTCACAAGCGCTACACACTAACAGGCCGATTCATGGAATAAATAGCGTGGCGCAAGTGGGCAAAAACGTGCGATTCGCAGTGGAATAGCGAAAGTCGCAGTGCAAGTGCGAAAATCGCACGAAAAGCAGCGCACATCGATTCATGGAAGGCCGTGCGCGAGAAAACCATCGGATGTGCTCTAAAAAAGTGCATGGCGCACGTTGGCGCACAGGCCATTTAACGGCGTGCGCCAGGTCACAGCAAAAATCGCACAGGCCACAGCGAAAATCGCACATAGCGCAGCGCACACAACAAAAGTAGGCGGAACACGGGGCGTAACACTCGGAATGGGGAACAACTTGCGAAAATGTGGGCGTCACGGGGGAAGTACAGGGTGCAAGTGCGCGGAACGCCACACGCTCGCCTACAATCCGTATTCATGGAATCGAATAGGGCAAAAAAGCGCACGGTCAAACCAGCGCACAGGCACAAACACGACTGCCACAAGAAAGCAGGCGGTAGCGTCTCTGCGCCTGTAATAAATGTGCGCCAAAAGGTGCGCCAACAAATAGCACCTATATACAGCCATGATGAGGACAAATGACGTGCAAAGGGGTACCCACAAACACGGACACCCGCTGACTGAAAAATAACGTGTGCGTGTATTCCGGGGTGCGCGGGAAGTCTCACACGCGATTTGGCAGGGTACGTGGATTTCAGGGGTGCGCTGGAAGTTCCACACGCGATTTGGCCGGGTACGTGCGCGGGAATTTCCACACGCGATTTGTCTGGGTACGTGGATCTCAGGGGTGCGCGGTAAGTCTCACACGCGATTTGGCAGGGTACGTGGATTTCAGGGGTGCGCGGGAAGTACCACACGCGATTTGGCCGAGTACGTGCGTGGGAATATCCACACGCGACTTGGCTGGGTACGTGGATCTCAGGGGTGCGCGGGAAGTCTCACACGTGATTTGGGAGGGTACGTGGATTTCAGGGGTACGCGGGAAGTTCCACACGCGATTTGGCCAGGTACGTGCGTGGGAATTTCCACACGCGATTTGTCTGGGTACATGGATCTCAGGGGTGCACGGGAAGTCTCACACGCGATTTGGCAGGGTACGTGGATTTCAGGTGTGCGCGGGAAGTTCCACGCGCGATTTGGCCGGGTACGTGCGCGGGAATTTCCATACGCGATTTGTCTGGGTACGTGGATCTCAGGGGTGCGCGGGAAGTCTCACACGCGATTTGGCAGGGTACGTGGATTTCAGGGGTGCACGGGAAATTCCACACGCGATTTGGCCGGGTACATGCGCGTTAATTTCCACACGCGATTTGGCTGGGTACGTGTATGACAGGGGTACGCAGGAAATTCTACACGCGATTTGGCTGTGTGCTCCCAGGTATTCCCTGTACACCCTCCACGGCCCCTGCAGGCAGCCGACACCACAGGGGATTACCCTGCACACCTGCTCATGTCACCCAGCACCCCCACCCCCCAGCAGTGCAGGGGCAGCCTCCACCAGGCCCCCACTCATGTCTCCCACCTCCCCCACCCCCCAGCATCCAGGGGCAGCCTCCACCAGGCCCCCACTCATGTCTCCCACCACCCCCACCCCCCAGCCACCAGGGGCAGCCTCCACCAGGCCCCCACTCATGTCTCCCACCACTCCCACCCCCCAGAAGTGCAGGGGAAGCCTCCACCAGGCCCCCACTCATCTCTCCCACCACCCCCATCCCCCAGCATCCAGGGGCACCCTCCACCAGGCCCCCACTCATGTCCCCCTGCACCCCCACCCCTCAGCAGTGCAGGGGCACCCTCCACCAGGCCCCCACTCATGTCTCCCACCACCCCCACCCCCCAGCATCCAGGGGCACCCTCCACAAGGCCCCCACTCATGTCCCCTTGCACCCCCACCCCCCAGCCACCAGGGGCAGCCTCCACCAGGCCCCCACTCATGTCTCCCACCACCCCCACCCCCCAGCAGTGCAGGGGCACCCTCCACCAGGCCCCCACTCATGTCTCCCACCACCCCCACCCCCCAGCATCCAGGGGCACCCTCCACCAGGCCCCCACTCATGTCTCCCACCACCCCCACCACCCAGCATCCAGGGGCAGCCTCCACCAGGCCCCCACTCATGTCTCCCACCACTCCCACCCCGCAGAAGTGCAGGGGCACCCTCCACCAGGCCCCCACTCATGTCTCCCACCACCCCCACCCCCCAGCATCCAGGGGCACCCTCCACCAGGCCCCCACTCATGTCCCCTTGCACCCCCACCCCCAGCCACCAGGGCAGCCTCCAACAGGCCCCCACTCATGTCTCCCACCACCCCCACCCCCCCCAGCAGTGCAGGGGCAGCCTCCACCAGGCCCCCACTCATGTCTCCCACCACCCCCACCCCCCAACATCCAGGGGAACCCTCCACCAGGCCCCCACTCATGTCCCTCTGCACCCCCACCCCCCAGCAGTGCAGGGGCAGCCTCCACCAGGCCCCCGCTCATGTCTCCCACCACCCCCACCCCCCAGCATCCAGGGGCACACTCCACCAGGCCCCCACTCATGTCCCCTTGCACCCCCACCCCCCAGCCACGAGGGGCAGACTCCACCAGGCCCACACTCATGTCTCCCACCACCCCCAGCATCCAGGGGCACCCTCCACCAGGCCCCCACTCATGTCCCCTTGCACCCCCACCCCCAGCCACCAGGGCAGCCTCCAACAGGCCCCCACTCATGTCTCCCACCACCCCCACCCCCCCAGCAGTGCAGGGGCAGCCTCCACCAGGCCCCCACTCATGTCTCCCACCACCCCCACCCCCCAGCATCCAGGGGCACCCTCCACCAGGCCCCCACTCATGTCCCTCTGCACCCCCACCCCCCAGCAGTGCAGGGGCACCCTCCACCAGGCCCCCGCTCATGTCTCCCACCACCCGCACCCCCCAGCATCCAGGGGCACACTCCACCAGGCCCCCACTCATGTCCCCTTGCACCCCCACCCCCCAGCCACCAGGGGCAGACTCCACCAGGCCCACACTCATGTCTCCCACCACCCCCACCCCCCAGCAGTGCAGGGGCAGCCTCCAACAAAGCCCCCACTCATGTCTCCCACCACCCCCACCCCCCAGCATCCAGGGGCACCCTCCACCAGGCCCCCACTCATGTCTCCCACCACCCCCACCCCCCAGCCACCAGGGGCAGCCTCCACCAGGTCCACACTCATGTCTCCCACCACCCTCACCCCCCAGCAGTGCAGGGGCAGCCTCCAACAAAGCCCCCACTCATGTCTCCCACCACCCTCACCCCCCAGCATCCAGGGGCAGCCTCCACCAGGCCTCCACTCACGTCTCCCACCACCCCCACCCCCCAGCAGTGCAGGGGCACTCTCCACCAGGCCCCCACTCATGTCTCCCACCACCCCCACCCCCCAGCATCCAGGGGCACCCTCCACCAGGCCCCCACTCATGTCTCCCACCACCCCCACCCCCCAGCCACCAGGGGCAACCTCCACCAGGCCCCCACTCATGTCCCCCTGCACCCCCACCCCCCAGCAGTGCAGGGGCACCCTCCACCAGGCCCCCACTCATGTCTCCCACCACCCCCACCCCCCAGCCACCAGGGGCAGCCTCCACCTGGCCCCCACTCATGTCTCCCACCACCCCCACCCACCAGCATCCAGGGGCACCCTCCACCAGGCCCCCACTCATGTCTCCCACCACCCCCACCCCCCAGCAGTGCAGGGGCAGCCTCCACCAGGCCCCCACTCATGTCCCCCTGCCCCCCCACCCCCCAGCATCCAGGGGCAGCCTCCACCAGGCCCCCACTCATGTCCCCCTGCACCCCCACCCCCAGCATCCAGGGGCAGCCTCCACCAGGCCCCCACTCATGTCTCCCACCACCCCCACCCCCCAGCATCCAGGGGCACCCTCCACCAGGCCACCACTCATGTCTCCCACCCCCCCACCCCCCAGCAGTGCAGGGGCACCCTCCACCAGGCCCCCACTCATGTCCCCCTGCACCCCCACCCCCCAGCAGTGCAGGGGCACCCTCCACCAGGCCCCCACTCATGTCTCCCACCACCCCCAACCCCCAGCATCCAGGGGCACCCTCCACCAGGCCCCCACTCATGTCCCCTTGCACCCCCACCCCCCAGCATCCAGGGGCACCCTCCACCATGCCCCCACTAATGTCTAGAACCACCCCCACCCCCCAGCAGTGCAGGGGCAGCCTCCACCAGGCCCCCACGCATGTCTCCCACCACCCCCACCCCCCTGCATCCAGGGGCAGCCTCCACCAGGCCCCCACTCATGTCTCCCACCACCCCCACCCCCCAGCATCCAGGGGCAGCCTCCACCAGGCCCCCACTCATGTCTCCCACCACCCCCACCCCCCATCAGTGCAGGGGCACCCTCCACCAGGCCCCCACTCATGTCTCCCACCACCCCCAACCCCCAGCATCCAGGGGCACCCTCCACCAGGCCCCCACTCATGTCCCCTTGCACCCCCACCCCCCAGCCACCAAGTGCAGCCTCCACCAGGCCCCCACTCATGTCTCCCACCACCCCCACCCCCCAGCAGTGCAGGGGCAGCCTCCACCAGGCCCCCACTCATGTCCCCCTGCACCCCCACCCCCAGCATCCAGGGGCAGCCTCCACCAGGCCCCCACTCATGTCTCCCACCACCCCCACCCCCCAGCATCCAGGGGCACCCTCCACCAGGCCCCCACTCATGTCTCCCACCACCCCCACCCCCCAGCAGTGCAGGGGCACCCTCCACCAGGCCCCCACTCATGTCCCCCTGCACCCCCACCCCCCAGCAGTGCAGGGGCACCCTCCACCAGGCCCCCACTCATATCTCCCACCACCCCCAACCCCCAGCATCCAGGGGCACCCTCCACCAGGCCCCCACTCATGTCCCCTTGCACCCCCACCCCCCAGCATCCAGGGGCACCCTCCACCATGCCCCCACTCATGTCTAGAACCACCCCCACCCCCAGCAGTGCAGGGGCAGCCTCCACCAGGCCCCCATGCATGTCTCCCACCACCCCCACCCCCCAGCATCCAGGGGCACCCTCCACCAGGCCCCCACTCATGTCTCCCACCACCCCCACCCCCCAGCATCCAGGGGCAGCCTCCACCAGGCCCCCACTCATGTCTCCCACCACCCCCACCCCCCATCAGTGCAGGGGCACCCTCCACCAGGCCCCCACTCATGTCTCCCACCACCCCCACCCCCCAGCATCCAGGGGCACCCTCCACCAGGCCCCCACTCATGTCCCCTTGCACCCCCACCCCCCAGCCACCAAGAGCAGCCTCCACCAGGCCCCCACTCATGTCTCCCACTGCCCCCACCCCCCAGCATCCAGGGGCACCCTCCACCAGGCCCCCACTCATGTCTCCCACCACCCCCACCCCCCAGCATCCAGGGGCAGCCTCCACCAGGCCCCCACTCATGTCTCCCACCACCCCCACCCCCCAGCATCCAGGGGCACCCTCCACCAGGCCCCCACTCATGTCTCCCACCACCCCCACCCCCCAGCAGTGCAGGGGCACCCTCCACCAGGCCCCCACTCATGTCCCCCTGTACCCCACCCCCCAGCATCCAGGGGCAGCCTCCACCAGGCCCCCACTCATGTCTCCCACCACCCCCACCCCCCAGCATCCAGGGGCACCCTCCACCAGGCCCCCACTCATGTCTAGAACCACCCCCACCCCCCAGCAGTGCAGGGGCAGCCTCCACCAGGCCCCCACTCATCTCCCCCTGCACCCCCACCCCCAAGCATCCAGGGGCAGCCTCCACCAGGCCCCCACTCATGTCTCCCACCACCCCCACCCCCCAGCATCCAGGGGCACCCTCCACCAGGCCCCCACTCATGTCTCCCACCACCCCCACCCCCCAGCAGTGCAGGGGCACCCTCCACCAGGCCCCCACTCATGTCTCCCACCACCCCCACCCCCCAGCATCCAGGGGCACCCTCCACCAGGCCCCCACTCATGTCCCCTTGCACCCCCACCCCCCAGCATCCAGGGGCAGCCTCCACCAGGCCCCCACTCATGTCTCCCACCACCCCCACCCCCCAGCATCCAGGGGCACCCTCCACCAGGCCCCCACTCATGTCCCCCTGCACCCGCACCCCCCAGCATCCAGGGGCAACCTCCACCAGGCCCCCACTCATGTCTCCCACCACCCCCACCCCCCAGCAGTGCAGGGACACACTCCATCAGGCCCCCACTCATGTCTCCCACCACCCCCACCCCCCAGCATCCAGGGGCACCCTCCACCAGGCCCCCACTCATGTCCCCCTGCACCCCCACCCCCCAGCATCCAGGGGCAACCTCCACCAGGCCCCCACTCATGTCTCCCACCACCCCCACCCCCCAGCAGTGCAGGGGCACCCTCCGCCAGGCCCCCACTCATGTCTCCCACCACCCCCACCCCCCAGCATCCAGGGGCACCCTCCACCAGGCCCCCACTCATGTCTCCCACCACCCCCACCCCCCAGCATCCAGGGGCACCCTCCACCAGGCCCCCACTCATGTCCCCCTGCACCCAGGTCCTCACAATCCCCAATCATGTGCGTTATGGTCAGCCTCCACAGCCAAAAGGCCCTACCAAGTAACCCATTCACCCACATGGAAATGGAAATTACATGTTACACCCCCAATGTTCATAAAGCAAATGAACCCATGTCCGTCACACACAATGGTTGCAAATGAATGGGAAAACACCCAACATGACATGCATGAAACCAATCAGATGATACTACACAGTGAAGTATGAAAACAAAATTGTATTAAAAAAAATTGAATGCAAATGAAATGAAACAAACTACAAAGGCAATGAAAAAAAGATAAGCTGCATGTCCGCCCAAAAAAATCATAACTACAAATCCAAATCCAAAAAAATGTTGTTCAAAGTCACATTAAAAATAAAATCAATCCGAGAGATAAAAATAAATGCAAAGACCATTGCTCCATGGAGAATAAATCAAAAATAAAAAAAAAAAACAATCCAATGAAGAACTATGTACAAAACATCCAAGGGTCCATGAGCCCAACTGAACAAAGGAAACCTACAAAAAACCCTAACTAAAATGCAACTATATACAAAAAGTGGAGCAGCGTCCGTCGACTCCAAATCATAAGATGAAACAAATGAAACCTAAAACTAAAGAACTATATACAAAGGCAGCGGGCAAGTCCAGCGGCTCACTCCGTGGTGTACCGGGCCAGGGCATCATCAAACTCCTCGTCTATGTCCCGGAGGCGGTCCTGTTCCATGGCCCTGAGGGTCCGCAGGGACGACGCCATCTGCTCCTCCAACCCCCTGCGGATTGCCTCGAGGCACTCGGCCCGCCTCAGGGCCCTCCGCATGGAGTTCTTCGCCCTGACCATCGTGAGCCGCGCCTCTTCCGCCGCCGCCGCTCCGCACCTATCTGCTGGCCCAACCGCAGCCATACGGAAGACACTTCCTGTCCTGGGTCCTCCTGCCCTCTGGCAGATGCCTGCCCCTCCGATGTTGATGGCCCCGAGCCATGATGCCTCCCACGTTGACTCTGCTGCTGCCTCCGACGCAACTGCCTCTGCCAGCACAACGGCATCCAGGCTGATGGAATCCACCGACGCCGTCGTGCACGTGCCCTGCCTGATGATGCCGGCACATCCTCCATCTGCTGGGGTACAGTTGCTGTGGTGTCCACCCCTGCTGGACCTCCGACTCCCGACTGTGGCAGGGATGGGATCCCCACCGGGCTGGCTGCATTGGTCAGGGCAGGTCCACAGGGGGCCCTGGTGGCATCTGGGCCGGAAGACGGCAAGGAGAACGACCGGCGTATAGCCTCCACAGAGGAGGAGAGGGCCGCCAGATTGGCCGACACATGCAGGAAACCCCCGAACATGGAAGATCCGATTGGGCCACGTCGGCACGGTGCTCTTCGTTATGATGTGCGTGCTCCTCCCAGGAAGCACGCACGTCATCACGAATTGCACCCGCGCGCATCGCGTCCCCAATCAGGACCTTCTCCATACGGACACGGGTCCCCTCGTCCGCAGGTGGAGGGGAGTCAGGTGACATGGACATCCCCTCTACCTGCGGACGGGCCTGGGACGGGGCTTCCCTGCTGGTGCATGGTGGTGCACTCACAGGGTCAGGGACAGCGACATGCACAGGCCCCTCCACAGTGACCTGTGCTGCCTCCTGCCCCTGCCCCTGGACTGCACCACTTGCACCAGCAGGGATGCCCCCACCAGGCCCCATGTGTGCCTTAGTGGCGGCCTCCTCCTCCTCTGTGGAAACCACCAACCTGGATGGCTCCTCACCGTTTTCCGCCGTAGCAGGCCCCTGTGGGGGCTCACCCACCCCTTCCGCTGCAGCCGTGGGGGCATCCCCGCCGCCTTGCTCCACAGCGCCGTCTCCGCCCTCTTCTTCACTAGCCGCTGCGTAGAAGGAGACATAGAACACAAGCATCAGGGTACTGTTCAATGGTCCCCTAGAGAGGAAGCAATAGCAGATGAGTACCACTGTCAAAGTACACTTCCATCATGTCCCTCCACAACACATGGTCAGTCCAGGCAAAACACACACAGTAACAGGCATGGTTGATGCCATGGACATTTCCATACATGTCCAATGGACTCTTGAAACATACAATGATATAGAACTCACATGCATCATGGGTCATGCCTATCACATGCACACACTTCACCTCAGTCACATCCATCTGGCCTCATACACCCCAAACACAGCGGATACAAGGGTAACTAGGCTGCATCAGTGAATCTGTGCATTGTCACACACAAATGTCATGCATCCATGGCATTCACAAGTCACAGACACGCAGGTCAGGCACACAGACATGGCTACCATATATGTACCTGGCATCAGCACCCATCCCTCACCCCCACCCATGTCCAGGAACAGAGACTGGCATGCTCTCATGTGTAAAATCTGCATAGGGCTCCCCATGTGGCATTTAAACACATGCAACAACCATCTGGTTCACACATCACTGGTCGCACATGCATTACCATGATGTCCCTGCACACATACATGCATACATGGCCTATGTCACACATACAGGCAAGTATCAGACAACCAGCACAGCTCAACATGCCCTGTCTCACACAGCAATGCTTGGACACTTACCGCTCAAATCCAGACGGGTCTCCCTCTCAAGGATCTGGGCGTGGAGCGCTGGGCGTACACGTTCAAGGACCCTCATCTGGATGGAACTCATGCGGCCTCGGCCCCTCTCCACGAGGCGACGGGCCTTCACGAGGGTCCTGGACCTCAAGTCCTCCCAGCGCTTCTTGATCTTCTGGACGTCGCGGGTTGCCACCCCCTCCGTGTTGATGGCAACCACACAGTCGGCCCAGATCCTCTCCCGTCATTCCTTGCTGGCGTGGGACGATCCAAAGAGGGCATCATACTGCCCCAGGACATGCTCCACCAGGACACCAACTTCGGTGGCAGTGAAGCTGGTGCCCCTCTGCCCCTCTGGCCTGAGGTTGCCACTGGTGCCAGATGTGTAAGTGCCCGACATGGCAACCCCAGAGGCAGGAGTGGGTGGGCAACTAGGTCCTGGGGCTGGGCTGTGGAGCGATGTTATCCCAGTCGGGAGTCTTCAGTTCCAGCAGGGGTGGACACAGCAACTGGACCCCTGCAGATTGCTGATGTGCAGGCACCAAATGGCAGGGCACGGTGGCAGCAGGCAGGCAGGCAGCAGCAGCAGATGGCATGTGGGAGGCTGCTCGGGGCACTGGGGGACAGTAATTCGGCCTTCTGGGCAGGAGCGTGGTCTTCCGTGTGTTTTCGCGTGGCCAGCTTGATACGGAGTGATTTGGCACGTGAAAATCCTGCACGTCAGCGTGAAATTCGAGGAAAGGCCCTTAGCGCGTAAGCGCGTCAGCACGCATACGCGATTCTATTGGACCAAAGGCCCTCAGCGCGTAAGCGCGTCTGTGACGTGACCCGCACGGGTGTTTCCCTCATAGCACGTGATGACGAAGCACACGTGGAAAGACTGCATGTCAGACTGTCATCGCGTGTAATTGGACAAAAGTGCGCGTACAAGCGATTGGCCTATGTACGTGTATTTCAGGGGAGCGCGGGCACTTACACACGCGAGTACATCAGCGCACATGTATACCGGGGTGCGCGGGAATTTCCACACGCTATTGGCCTGGGTACTGGATTTCAGGGGTGCGCCAAAGTTTCACATGCGAGTACATCAACGCACGTGTATACCGGGGTGCGCGGGAATTTCCACACGCTATTGGCCTGGGTACTGGATTTTAGGGGTGTGTGGGAAGTTTCACACGCTCGCCTACAACACGCGCATATAAACACGTAGGCCAGTAGGAAGCAGGCGCAGGCATAAGTCGACCCGCGACGCATAAATTTGCGCGCAAACAAAATAACAAGCTCAGACGCCAAGATGAATATACCGTTCCTAGCAGCAGTGGCCGTGGGCTACCAAAGGAGGAGGAGGAGGATAGTCAGGGCCAGAATATTCACACCCAGAACCAGCCTTTTCGGGATGCCTGAGGACCAGGTGTATGGGAGGTACAGGTTTCCACCACACATAATACTGGACCTGGTGAGTGAGTGGGAGGATGACCTCACATCACCCACCCTGTGCTCCCAAGCACTCAGCCCCCTGGAGAAGGTCCTCAATGTACTGCACTTCTTAGCCACTGGATCATTTCAGCGGACAAGTGCCATAGTGGGTGGGGTGTCACAGGCCACGCAGTCACGCTGCCTACACCAGGTCTTGAACATCATCACTGCACGCCCATCAGTCCGCAGGCACATATACCTGCCCAGAACACCTGCAGAAAGGCATGCTGCCGCCCTGGATTCTTACGGTGTGGAACGATTCCCCAAAGTGCTAGGTGCCATCGACTGCACCCATGTGGCTCTACGTCCCCCCAGGGCATCTGAGCACATCTATAGGAACCACAAGCACTGGCATTCCATCAACGTGCAGGTAGTATGTAATGCCAAGGGAATCATCACCTCAGTATATGCCAACTATCCCGGGTCCTCCCACGACAGCTTCATTTACCGAATGTCCACCCTAAGCCGGGACCTAGAAGCTGGGCGGCATAAAGATACATGGCTGATTGGTGAGTATGAATGCCACTGCACATGCATGCATGTCAGATACTGAGCAAGGTCACAACCCCACCAATGATACCAATCACCACCTCCACAGGGGACAGTGCCTACCCTCTCAGCCCCCACATGATGACACCAATTTGGAACCCCACCACGCCACCCGAGGTAAGATATAACACAGCCCACATTGCAACCCGGGGCATAGTGGAGCGCACATTCGGAGTGCTTAAGTCACGCTTTTGCTCCCTTGACCGTTCTGGCGGGCAGCTGTTATACGCTCCCCCAGTAGTGTGCAGGATCATAGTGGAAGCATGTGTCCTGCACAACGTTGCAACACGCCGGGGCCTGGCCGTGGACATGGTGGTGGCCCCACATCCCCAACCACATGCACGGCCGCTGCGCATGGCAAGGGGAAAGGGCACGGGGGAGGCAGCCCGTACATAGCTAGTGGCTAATTACTTCACCTAGAAATCACACCCCTGTGGAGTGCACACTGCCCTGGCACATACCATCTGACAATCAATGATGACTCAACCTGACACTGATCCTGAATGTCTGGAGAATCAACCGTCAAAACCATATCAGTCTGAGATTGTTCACCTGGAAGTGTTACAATGTGTGCATCCCTACCTACACAGACACCACCAATGCAGTTTTGTGAAAAACACATTCAAGCAGCTAAAATGAATACCCACTTGCAAAATGCAACATGAGGACAGTGCCATGTCACCCAACCCATCCCCAGCACCGCCACACGACACACCATGCCATGTCATGCTATGTGCAGGTAAACAAAGTAATCCCCACAACATGACACAAGTGTCACAATGTACAGTGTCCCTAATTGAAACTCGCGACACCTGAAATGCTCACAGTAATGCAGGACCAACAACACACTTGAGCAGGTATTTAGCAATAACACTTATCAGCCACTGACCCTCAAAACTACCATTAACATGACATTACGAATGTAAGGAATTAGTAGTCTCACCACCTGGAAATGCCTGCACCCCCACCACTTCCAACTGTACAGTGTTGCCGCCATGTAGAGTTGTAGGTGCACTGCTGCCAACATGGACCCCATCTCCAAAGTAGAGGGCCTTGTGTAGACATGAGGAAATTAGGAGGTAGGCACGGATGATGAGTTACACATCAATGCAACATGCAGTGTACAACACAACAGCAATATGCACTAGGAATGTATACACAGTATTGACTAGACTACCCACACATGTAGTGGGAGTCCAATGTCACCATGTACGTCAATGTCACTTGGGCACACCCTTTGCAAGCCCATGGAAACAGGAAGCAGGAGGGGTGTGTGTGACAAAAACCCAAGCATCTGAACCAAATACATGACAAGCCTGCATGTGCCCAGCCACAATGCAGCGTATGCCCACAGGAGCCATGGAAGGCAACACATTGTCCCAAAAAAAAAAAATAAAGAAAAAAAAAAAATCAAAAATTGCCATTAATGGGCCCGGGGGGTTTGGGGAGGCCACCCAGGAGGTCTGAGGACAGGGTGCACACCAAAAGCCACCTGTGTGGATCATGGGAAAAAAAACACCTCCATGGGCTCATGGCCCACACGGCTACCCTATTGTGGGAGTATCACTGCTGTCGCTATTATCACCCTGTGCAGCTGCATCCGGAGGTGGTTGCACTATGGGAGGCAGCCCACGCAAGGCTCTAGTCTGTTCCTCCATGGCTGCAAGCATGCGGGTGTGGTAGGTCTCGTTCTGGAGGATGAGTGTGCGGAGGTCCCCATCCAACAACTCACGGGTTGCCCGGACCTCCGCCCTAGTTGCCTGCATCTCAGCTGAGAACGTACGGGTGAGACGCTCCAGCTGCTGTTCTGTCCTTCGGTTTGTTGAAGCCTCAAGCTCAACAAGAGTCGTCCTGAGGTGAAGGAGCTCCTGCCTCAGGGCTTCCCTGTGGCCCTGGGACTCTATGGAGATGGCTTCCTGCAGAGTCGCCAGTGCCGCCCGCCTGTCCCTGTTGGACGCCAACATGTCCTCCCTGTGTGACTGGCAGATGGAGTCCGTTGCCTGCTGTAGTCGCTCCATCAGCCTTTCGGGGGGACAATGGAAGTGGCCACCCTATCCATGGCCTGAGCCATCATCTCTGATGATGCTGCCTGTTGGGTTGCCATACCGTAAATGGATTTCTCCCATGCGGTATTGCCAGGTGGCGTACGGCCACCACGTCGGCGGGCACCAAACCTGTCTGGGGCAAGGCAAACTGCGCCTTGCTGTGCCGGCACTGCCTGAGGCTGCAGGACTGCATTCCCCCTCTGATCTGCTGGCCCAGGAACAGGATCAGATGTTGCGGAGTGTGACCCTGCATCCGTAACCACCAAAGGCGTAGCTGCCAACACTGACATCCCCATTGAGGGTTCTGACCCTGGTGCAGGTGGGTGGGAGAGAACAGAATCCCTCCCAGGAACACTCACCTGCGACGGCATGTAGGTCTCATCATCCGAATCAACACCTGAGTACAGCTCGGGGGAGGTGCAGCCAGAGACACCCCTTGAGAGCACGACCTGCAGCAGTTGTGGGTTCTCACCCACCACCACACCACGTCCCTCACTGGTGGTCGGTCGGCCCTCGGACCCCTCCTGGGTCTGCACCATCTCCACAACCCCAGCAGTATCAGGTGCGTCTTCCCCTGCAAAGACATAAAAGAAAACAAATGGAAAAAGGCACTAGCACCATGGCACACAATGAGGGCTGAGAAGCAAGAGAACCAGTACTTGATTGACACATGTCCCACATGACTAAAACCCTCCCATGCATGCACCCTCACTGCGTATGAAGGGCAGGCAAATGGCACACACTGATGACACCAAGATGGAAGATGAACAGATTTTCTGCATGCTGCCTGGCAGTGGCATCACACATGGGCCTGTGATTGCCAGGTGAAATACACATGCCATCACACAGATGGCATGTACCATTGCTATTGAGTGAAGATGGAGAGGAGGGCAGCACTTATTCATTCAGTCCAGTTCCCGCATGTAATAGCTTTTCTAATTCAAACAGGTCTGATTTTTCACCTAGAGCTGCCAGTCCAAAATGGTCCGATTGCACAGGGACATGTGTGAACAAATGATATCCAGGTAACAAAGTCACTCCACTTTACCATAGCCATGTCAGACATGTGACTACAGGACTGAGAAATGCCTAGTAAAAGTGGTGGAATGCAAACAATCTGCCTGAATGAACAGAGAAAAATAAGCAACAATGTTGTGGCAAGGTGACACTTCAAGGGCAACTGGCGTGCTGTTGGCCTAGATGTCTACTGTTGGCAGAAGGGATACTGCTATGGCCAAATGCTGCTGCGCAGAATGTATTGCATGAAGCACATGGGTGACCCAAACGACTCAGGCGCACACACCCTCACCTGGCACACAAACAGAAGCCCTCACACACACACCATGCGCATGGATGACACACACATGCATGTGCACTCACCGGACAATGCCTCATAATCAGGCAGATCTCCCACGCCTTGGATCTGTTCCTCCGTGACGTAGGTCCCAGCGACTGACTCATGTGGAGTGAGTTCCATGTCTTCTACTGGAGACCCACCTCCAGTCACTAGAGTTGCGGCATGACTTGAGGCCAGTTATTCTTTGCCCTGCGCTTTAGGTCATTCCAGCGCTTATAGCAATCATTGGCTGTGCGCCTCACGATTCCAAGGGCACTTACGATGTCCGCAACGGTCTGCCAGTGTGCCTGGCGTTGTGCAGGTGTGGTCTTGGATCCTGCAACAATGACCATCTTGTTATCATGTGCGGACACATACTCGACAAGTGCATTCAGTTCGGCATCCGTGAAGCTGGGCTTCCTTGACGGGCCGGACTGTGTAGCCGTGTCTGGGGCATCAGCCTGTGCCGGACGAGCACTCTTCCTCTTCCGCTTGGAAGGTGGTGGTGATCCTGAGTGTCCTGCGCCGCTCTGGACACTAGGGGCAGGAGCCCTGGTGGACTCTGTATCAGGAGTGTGGGATTGCACACTCAGCATGGGAGTTGGTGCAGGCATTGGCTCAAGTGTAATGGTGTCAGGGGGAATGTCAGCAGGATGTACTAGGACCGACACTGTCCTGGCTGGGTGTGTGAGAGCTGGGGTGGATGGAGCCGTAGCTGCCCCTGCAGCCTCTCCATACTGCCTACTTGGGGCAGCAGATGACCTTGCTGCCCCTGATCCACGTGGCCTGATGAAATCAACGTGCACCAGCGCATGTGTCATAGGCCTGCTGACCTGGAAGTCAGCCATGGAGACAGCCAGGTCTGGTGCCACAATGGGCTGGTCCAACAAGGGCTGAGCATGGATGGTGTCAGCCACATCAGCCTAAAACGGGGGGGGGATTATGGGTGCCCTTGACTGGTCCTCCACACATGGGGGGACAAGGTCACCCTGCAAGTAACGACCACGTCCCCTACCAGATCCACCACGGCCACCACTTGTGGCTCGTCCACCTTTGCCACCCTTACAGACTCCTCGCCTCCCAACCATGGCACTGATGTTAATGTGCGTATAGGAGTGGCTGTAAACTATTGTCCTGGCCAATTGGGGTCAAAGGGGTTGGGTACCAGATGGTAATTGTACCCTAGTGCTCTAGCAAGGCTGAATGTGACCCCTGGGGAAAGATGACGGGTCACGCAACGCACAGGAAGCCCAAAAAAGGGAGATGACGTGCACGCAATCCCTCCTAGACCACGTGTGCGGAAAAAAAAACCTGCACTACTCTGTGGCACCCAGTAACACAAGAATGAACGTATGCGTGTCACACGCAGCCTAGAATGACCTCTGAAGGGGTAGGCTACACACGGGGCAAGCACAGATGTTAGATACGTGCGTGACTCACCGTCTGCCGGGAAAAAGAGCGTGAAAAAGAAGCGCGTTTGGTTGGCAACACCCCCACCAAAAGAAGATTTGTACGCTGTCTGAGGAGACAGGACAACAGTAGAAGGGAACTCTGTTTGAGGGAACAGGCCCAGGAAAACCAGAAAAAGAGAAAAAAGAGAAAAAGCTGTCAGAGGTAACAGTGAGTACGAACTTGAAACGCTGTGAAGTAAATCGCGTGTGAAACGACAAGAAGTACAGAATTCACCCACTCGCTCTCCACGAAAAGCACGTACAAGGAAATGGTGTTCTACACGTACCTTTTATGCAGGCCCTTACGCGGCGTGTACGCGCTAGGGCCATTTTCACCATTTACACGCTTTGTCACTTCTGAGTGTAGGGCCATTTCCACCAATTACACGCTTTGTCACTTCCGCGTGTACGCGCTAAGGCCATTTCCACCAATTACACGCTTTGTCACTTCTGCGTGTAGGGCCATTTCCACCAATTACACGCTTTGTCACTTCTGCGTGTACGCGCTAAGGCCATTTCCACCAATTACACGCTTTGTCACTTCTGCGTGTAGGGCCATTTCCACCAATTACACGCTTTGTCACTTCCGCATGTACGCGCTAAGGCCATTTCCACCAATTACACGCTTTGACACTCGGACGTGTCTTTCATTTTTTTAACACGCAACATTTCCAACGTGTGCCCTATTCAACGTGCATGTGACTTGTGGCCTTTGGGCCAATGAATGTACAGTGTGCTGACGCGTTTACGCGCTAAGGGCCTTTCCTCGAATTACACGCAGACGTGTTGGATTTTCACGTGCAAAATCACTCTGTATCAAGCTGGCCACGCGTTCACACACAGAAGACCACGCTCCTGCCCAGAAGGCCGAATTACTGCCCCCCAGAGCCCTGAGCACGCTCCCACCTGCCATCTGCTGCTACCTGACTGCCTGCTGCCCACGTGCCCTGCCATTTGCTGCCTGCACATCAGCCAGGGGTGCTGTTGCTGTGACCACCCCTGCTGGAACCGAAGACTCCCGACTGCTTTTCCATCGCCCCACAGCCCAGCCCCAGGACCTAGTTGCCCACCCACTCCTGCCTCTGGGGTTGCCATGTCGGGCATTGCAACATCTGGCACCAGTGGCAACCCCGGCCAAGGAGGCAGAGCGGCACCAGCTTCACTGCCACCGAAGTTGGTGTCCTGGTGGAGCATGTCCTGGGGCAGTATGATGCCCTCTTCGGAAGGTTGCGCGCCGACAAGGAAGGACGGACTCGGATCTGGATGGACATCGTGACTGCCATCAACGCGGAGGAGGTGGCAGTCCGCGACTACGAACGTGTCAGGAAGCGCTGGGAGGACTTCAGGTCCAGGACCCTCAACAAGGCCCGGCGCCTCCTGAAGGCAGCGGATGCTAAGGGGCGCCGGGGCCACTTGTCAGAAGATCAGATGAGGGTCCTGGAACGCATATCCCCAGCGCTCCACATCCAGGTCCTTGAGAAGCAGACCCGTCTGGAGTCGAGCGGTAAGTGTACATGCATACTGATTGTAAGCTGTGCGTGTGGTGGTGTGCCAGGAGTGTGCAGGTTGAACATGTATTTTATGTGGCCAAGTAGGGGGGGTGTACAGGGCCGTGAGGGTGACACATGCGAGGGGTCTCATGTGTGACACATGGATGATGCTTGTGTGTGTGGGCTTGCATGGCACAGGATGTGGAGGAATGATTGTCAGGTGTGACATGGATGTCGATCAAAACACTGCAACAGTTGGCGGAGGTGTACACATGCATGCAAGTTTGGTGTTGTGTGTGCATGTGTAGTGTACTCCCTATGTTGCATGTGATGTGTGGATGACCTTTGGCTGCTCATGCTGTTGTATGTAAATGGATGGTGCTGGCTGTTGCAATATGGCTGTGGTATGGCTCATGTGTGCAAGTTGAAATGACATGTGTGTTGGGGATTGTGATGCCATGTCTGAGGTTTACCAATGCCACTCATGTATAACTGTCATGCGTGGATGAGTCCATTTTACAGAGCCCTGATGCCTGTGTTTTCTTTCTCCCTGTCTGCAGCGTCAACTGATGAAGAGGGCGGAGAAGGTGCTGTGGAGCACAGCGGCAGGGGTCGCACCACCAGCCGGAGACGCAAGGCCCGGATCCCCTCCCAGGTTGTGATCTCGTCGGGGATTGAGGAGTCTGGTGCCACGTCCCAGGCCGCAGCTGCCGAGGGGAGGTCCAAGAGGTTGGAGTTGGACTCCTCAGCAGCAGAAGGGGCAGCTGGGACCCCACAGGGCCCAATGGAGGAAGATTGCACGGAGTCATCCAGGTTGGAGGGGGGTTTGGTGGAGGAGGAGGCCGTGCAAGCGACAGTGGCGGGGTCTGGAGGTGGGGATTCCACTGGTTCTAGTGGTGCAGTGCAGGGACAGGAGGCAGCACAGGCCGCCGCAGAGGTGCCTGTGTGCAATCCTGTCCCTGCTCCTGTCACTGCATCATCTTGCACCAGCGGGGATGCCTACCTCCAGACCCGTTCTCAGGGAGAGGATTGGCTTACAACACCTGGCCTTCCTCTCCCTGCGGATGTGGCTATCCTGCACCAGGTTGAGCCTGTCCAGGGTGGGGTGGCGTTGCGTCAACGGGCCATGCAAGCTGATCTGCAGTCTTTTCATGATGAGTCTGCACGTCTTCTCGCATGGCTCGTTGACCGCGTTGACCCACTGGGACAGCTCACCAGGGCTGGATTCCCCCGTTTCCTGGACCTTGTTCCGACCCCCTTCTCCACAGAACCCCCTATGCCCCAGTCGTCCTCCATGCCATCTTTCCACCCATGTGTCACCTGAGTGCCCTGTGGAGCTGCCTCCGACCGTGCGGCCAGGCTGGTGGACAACAGATCCCTGCCACAGTCGGGAGTCGGACGTCCAGCAGGGGTGGCCACATCAATGACTGCAACCCAGCTGGAGGAGGATGTGCAGGCACCATCGGACAGGGCACATGGACAGCAGCAGCTGCAGCAGCAGGAGGCTGTAGGTGGGAGCCACGATAGCTCGGGGCCTTCAACATCGGAGGGGCAGGCATCGGCCGGAGGGAAGAAGGACCCTGGACGGGAAGTGTCTTCCGTGTGGCAGCGGTTGGGCCACGCCATAGATGCGGAGCGGCGGCGGGTGGAAGAGGCGTGGCTCATGATGGTCAGGGCGGACATGAGTGGGGGCCTGGCGGGGGCTGCCCATGGTGGCTGGGGGGTGGCGGGGTGGTAGACACGGGTGGGAGCCTGGTGGAGGGTGCCCCTGCACTGCTGGGGGGGTGGGGGTGGGTGGGAGACATGAGTGGGGGCCTGGCGGAGGGTGCCCCTGGATGCTGGGGGGCGGGGGGGTGGTAAACACGGGTGGGAGCCTGGTGGAGGGTGCCCCTGCACTGCTGGGGGGTGGGGGTGGGTGGGAGACATGAGTGGGGGCCTGGCGGAGGCTGCCCATGGTGGGTGGGGGGTGGGGGTGGTGGGAGACATGAGTGGGGGCCTGGTGGAGGCTGCACCACAGTGCTGGGGGGTGGGGGTGGGTGGGAGACATGGGTGGGGGCCTGGCGGAGGCTGCCCATGGTGGGTGGGGGGTGGGGGTGGTGGGAGACATGGGTGGGCGCCTGGTGGAGGGTGCCCCACACTGCTGGGGGGGTGGGGGTGGTGGGAGACATGAGTGGGGGCCTGGCGGAGGCTGCCCATGGTGGCTGGGGGGTGGGGGTGGTGGGAGACATGGGTGGGGGCCTGGTGGAGGGTGCCCCACACTGCTGGAGGGGTGGGGGTAGTGGGAGACATGAGTGGGGGCCTGGCAGGGGCTGTCCATGGTGGCTGGGGGGTGGGGGTGGTGGGAGACATGAGTGGGGGCCTGGTGGAGGCTGCCCCACAGTGCTGGGGGGTGGGGGTGGGTGGGAGACATGAGTGGGGGCCTGGCGGAGGCTGCCCATGGTGGGTGGGGGGTGGGGGTGGTGGGAGACATGGGTGGGGGCCTGGTGGAGGGTGCCCCACACTGCTGGGGGGGTGGGGGTGGTGGGAGACATGAGTGGGGGCCTGGCGGAGGCTGCCCATGGTGGGTGGGGGGTGGGGGTGGTGGGAGACATGGGTGGGGGCCTGGTGGAGGGTGCCCCACACTGCTGGGGGGTGGGGGTGGTGGGAGACATGAGTGGGGGCCTGGCGGGGGCTGCCCATGGTGGGTGGGGGTGGTGGGAGACATGGGTGGGGGCCTGGTGGAGGGTGCCCCACACTGCTGGGGGGTGGGGGTGGTGGGAGACATGAGTGGGGGCCTGGTGGGGGCTGCCCATGGTGGCTGGGGGGTGGAGGTGGTGGGAGACATGAGTAGGGGCCTGGCGGAGGCTGCTCATGGTGGGTGGGCGGTGGGGGTGGTGGAAGACATGGGTGGGGGCCTGTTGGAGGGTGCCCCACACTGCTGGGGGGGTGGGGGTGGTGGGAGACATGAGTGGGGGCCTGGCGGAGGCTGTCCATGGTGGCTAGGGGGTGGGGGTGGTGGGAGACATGGGTGGGGGCCTGGTGGAGGCTGCCCCACAGTGCTGGGGGGTGGGGGTGGTGGGAGACATGGGTGGGGGCCTGGTGGAGGGTGCCCCACACTGCTGGGGGGTGGGGGTGGTGGTAGACATGGGTGGGAGCCTGGTGGAGGGTGCCCCACACTGCTGGGGGGGTGGCGGTGGGTGGGAGACATGAGTGGGGGCCTGGCGGAGGCTGCCCATGGTGGGTGGGGTGTGGGGGTGGTGGGAGACATGGGTGGGGGCCTGGTGGAGGGTGCCCCACACTGCTGGGGGGGTGGGGGTGGTGGGAGACATGAGTGGGGGCCTGGTGGGCGCTGCCCATGGTGGCTGGGGGGTGGGGGTGGTGGGAGACATGAGTGGGGGCCTGGCGGAGGCTGCCCATGGTGGGTGGGGGGAGACATGGGTGGGGGCCTGGTGGAGGGTGCCCCACACTGCTGGGGGTGTGGGGGTGGTGGGAGACATGAGTGGGGGCCTGGCGGAGGCTGCCCATGGTGGCTGGGGGGTGGGGGTGGTGGGAGACATGGGTGGGGGCCTGATGGAGGGTGCCCCACAGTGCTGGGGGGTGGGGGTGGTGGTAGACATGGGTGGGAGCCTGGTGGAAGGTGCCCCACACTGCTGGGGGGGTGGGGGTGGGTGGGAGACATGAGTGGGGGCCTGGCGGAGGGTGCCCCTGCACTGCTGGGGGGTGGGGGTGGGTGGGAGACATGAGTGGGGGCCTGGTGGAGGGTGCCCCACACTGCTGGGAGGGTGGGGGTGGTGGGAGACATGAGTGGGGGCCTGGCGGGGGCTGCCCATGGTGGATGGGGGGTGGGGGTGGTGGGAGACATGGGTGGGGGCCTGGCGGAGGGTGCCCCTGGATGCTGGGGGTGGGGGTGGTGGGAGACATGAGTGGGGGCCTGGCGGGGGCTGCCCATGGTGGCTGGGGGGTGGGGGGGTGGTAGACACGGGTGGGAGCCTGGTGGAGGGTGCCCCTGCACTGCTGGGGGGTGGGGGTGGGTGGGAGACATGAGTGGGGGCCTGGTGGAGGGTGCCCCACACTGCTGGAGGGGTGGGGGTGGTGGGAGACATGAGTGGAGGCCTGGTAGAGGGTGCCCCACACTGCTGGGGGGTGGGGGTGGTGGGAGACATGAGTGGGGGCCTGGCGGAGGGTGCCCCTGGATGCTGGGGGTGGGGGTGGTGGGAGACATGAGTGGGGGCCTGGCGGGGGCTGCCCATGGTGGCTGGGGGGTGGGGGGGTGGTAGACACGGGTGGGAGCCTGGTGGAGGGTGCCCCTGCACTGCTGGGGGGTGGGGGTGGGTGGGAGACATGAGTGGGGGCCTGGTGGAGGGTGCCCCACACTGCTGGGGGGGTGGGGGTGGTGGGAGACATGAGTGGAGGCCTGGTAGAGGGTGCCCCACACTGCTGGGGGGTGGGGGTGTTTTTAGACATGAGTGGGGGCCTGGCGGGGGCTGCCCATGGTGGGTGGGGGGTAGGGGTGGTGGGAGACATGGGTGGGGGCCTGGTGGAGGGTGCCCCACACTGCTGGGGGGGTGGGGGTGGTGGGAGACATGAGTGGGGGCCTGGTGGGCGCTGCCCATGCTGGCTGGGGGGTGGGGGTGGTGGGAGACATGAGTGGGGGCCTGGCGGAGGCTGCCCATGGTGGGTGGGGGGAGACATGGGTGAGGGCCTGGTGGAGGGTGCCCCACACTGCTGGGGGTGTGGGGGTGGTGGGAGACATGAGTGGGGGCCTGGCGGAGGCTGCCCATGGTGGCTGGGGGGTGGGGGTGGTGGGAGACATGGGTGGGGGCCTGATGGAGGGTGCCCCACAGTGCTGGGGGGTGGGGGTGGTGGTAGACATGGGTGGGAGCCTGGTGGAGGGTGCCCCACACTGCTGGGGGGGTGGGGGTGGGTGGGAGACATGAGTGGGGGCCTGGCGGAGGGTGCCCCTGCACTGCTGGGGGGTGGGGGTGGGTGGGAGACATGAGTGGGGGCCTGGTGGAGGGTGCCCCACACTGCTGGGAGGGTGGGGGTGGTGGGAGACATGAGTGGGGGCCTGGCGGGGGCTGCCCATGGTGGATGGGGGGTGGGGGTGGTGGGAGACATGGGTGGGGGCCTGGTGGAGGGTGCCCCACACTGCTGGGGGGGTAGGAGTGGTGGGAGACATGAGTGGGGGCCTGGCAGAGGCTGCCCATGGTGGCTGAGGGTTGGGGGTGGTGGGAGACATGGGTGGGGGCCTGGCGGAGGCAGCCCATGGTGGGTGGGGGGTGGGGGTGGTGGGAGACATGGGTGGGGGCCTGGTGGAGGGTACCCCACACTGCTGGGGGGGTGGGGGTGGTGGGAGACATGAGTGGGGGCCTGGTGGGGGCTGCCCATGGTGGCTGGGGGGTGGGGGTGGTGGGAGACATGGGTGGGGGCCTGGTGGAGGGTGCCCCACACTGCTGGAGGGGTGGGGGTAGTGGGAGACATGAGTGGGGGCCTGGCAGGGGCTGCCCATGGTGGCTGGGGGGTGGGGGTGGTGGGAGACATGAGTGGGGGCCTGGTGGAGGCTGCCCCACAGTGCTGGGGGGTGGGGGTGGGTGGGAGACATGAGTGGGGGCCTGGCGGAGGCTGCCCATGGTGGGTGGGGGGTGGGGGTGGTGGGAGACATGGGTGGGGGCCTGGTGGAGGGTGCCCCACACTGCTGGGGGGGTGGGGGGGGGTGGGAGACATGAGTGGGGGCCTGGCGGAGGCTGCCCATGGTGGGTGGGGGGTGGGGGTGGTGGGAGACATGGGTGGGGGCCTGGTGGAGGGTGCCCCACACTGCTGGGGGGTGGGGGTGGTGGGAGACATGAGTGGGGGCCTGGCGGGGGCTGCCCATGGTGGGTGGGGGTGGTGGGAGACATGGGTGGGGGCCTGGTGGAGGGTGCCCCACACTGCTGGGGGGTGGGGGTGGTGGGAGACATGAGTGGGGGCCTGGTGGGGGCTGCCCATGGTGGCTGGGGGGTGGAGGTGGTGGGAGACATGAGTGGGGGCCTGGCGGAGGCTGCTCATGGTGGGTGGGGGGTGGGGGTGGTGGAAGACATGGGTGGGGGCCTGTTGGAGGGTGCCCCACACTGCTGGGGGGGTGGGGGTGGTGGGAGACATGAGTGGGGGCCTGGCGGAGGCTGTCCATGGTGGCTGGGGGGTGGGGGTGGTGGGAGACATGGGTGGGGGCCTGGTGGAGGCTGCCCCACAGTGCTGGGGGGTGGGGGTGGTGGGAGACATGGGTGGGGGCCTGGTGGAGGGTGCCCCACACTGCTGGGGGGTGGGGGTGGTGGTAGACATGGGTGGGAGCCTGGTGGAGGGTGCCCCACACTGCTGGGGGGGTGGCGGTGGGTGGGAGACATGAGTGGGGGCCTGGCGGAGGCTGCCCATGGTGGGTGGGGTGTGGGGGTGGTGGGAGACATGGGTGGGGGCCTTGTGGAGGGTGCCCCACACTGCTGGGGGGGTGGGGGTGGTGGGAGACATGAGTGGGGGCCTGGCGGAGGGTGCCCCTGGATGCTGGGGGTGGGGGTGGTGGGAGACATGAGTGGGGGCCTGGCGGGGGCTGCCCATGGTGGCTGGGGGGTGGGGGGGTGGTAGACACGGGTGGGAGCCTGGTGGAGGGTGCCCCTGCACTGCTGGGGGGTGGGGGTGGGTGGGAGACATGAGTGGGGGCCTGGTGGAGGGTGCCCCACACTGCTGGGGGGGTGGGGGTGGTGGGAGACATGAGTGGAGGCCTGTTAGAGGGTGCCCCACACTGCTGGGGGGTGGGGGTGTTTTTAGACATGAGTGGGGGCCTGGCGGGGGCTGCCCATGGTGGGTGGGGGGTAGGGGTGGTGGGAGACATGGGTGGGGGCCTGGTGGAGGGTGCCCCACACTGCTGGGGGGGTGGGGGTGGTGGGAGACATGAGTGGGGGCCTGGTGGGCGCTGCCCATGGTGGCTGGGGGGTGGGGGTGGTGGGAGACATGAGTGGGGGCCTGGCGGAGGCTGCCCATGGTGGGTGGGGGGAGACATGGGTGGGGGCCTGGTGGAGGGTGCCCCACACTGCTGGGGGGTGGGGGTGGTGGGAGACATGAGTGGGGGCCTGGCAGAGGCTGCCCATGGTGGCTGGGGGGTGGGGGTGGTGGGAGACATGGGTGGGGGCCTGATGGAGGGTGCCCCACAGTGCTGGGGGGTGGGGGTGGTGGTAGACATGGGTGGGAGCCTGGTGGAGGGTGCCCCACACTGCTGGGGGGGTGGGGGTGGGTGGGAGACATGAGTGGGGGCCTGGCGGAGGGTTCCCCTGCACTGCTGGGGGGTGGGGGTGGGTGGGAGACATGAGTGGGGGCCTGGTGGAGGGTGCCCCACACTGCTGGGAGGGTGGGGGTGGTGGGAGACATGAGTGGGGGCCTGGCGGGCGGCTGCCCATGGTGGATGGGGGGTGGGGGTGGTGGGAGACATGGGTGGGGGCCTGGTGGAGGGTGCCCATGGTGGCTGAGGGTTGGGGGTGGTGGGAGACATGGGTGGGGGCCTGGCGGAGGCAGCCCATGGTGGGTGGGGGGTGGGGGTGGTGGGAGACATGGGTGGGGGCCTGGTGGAGGGTGCCCCACACTGCTGGGGGGGTGGGGGTGGTGGGAGACATGAGTGGGGGCCTGGTGGGGGCTGCCCATGGTGGCTGGGGGGTGGGGGTGGTGGGAGACATGAGTGGGGCCTGGTGGAGGCTGCCCCACAGTGCTGGGGGTGGGGGTGGGTGGGAGACATGAGTGGGGGCCTGGCGGAGGCTGCCCATGGTGGGTGGGGGGTGGGGGTGGTGGGAGACATGGGTGGGGGCCTGGTGGAGGGTGCCCCACACTGCTGGGGGGGTGGGGGTGGTGGGAGACATGAGTGGGGGCCTGGCAGAGGCTGCACATGGTGGCTGGGGGGTGGGGGTGGTGGGAGACATGGGTGGGGACCTGGTGGAGGCTGCCCCACAGTGCTGGGGGGTGGGGGTGGGGGTGGTGGGAGACATGGGTGGGGGCCTGGTGGAGGGTGCCCCACACTGCTGGGGGGTGGGGTGGTGGTAGACATGGGTGGGAGCCTGCTGGAGGGTGCCCCACACTGCTGTTGGTGGTGGGGGTGGGTGGGAGACATGAGTGGGGGCCTGGTGGAGGCTGCCCATGGTGGGTGGGGGGTGGGGGTGGTGGGAGACATGGGTGGGGGCCTGGTGGAGGGTGCCCCACACTGCTGGGGGGGTGGGGATGGTGGGAGACATGAGTGGGGGCCTGGCAGAGGGTGCCCCTGGATGCTGGGGGGTGGGGGTGGTGGGAGTCATGAGTGGGGGCCTGGCGGGGGCTGCCCATGGTGGCTGGGGGGTGCGGGGGTGGTAGACACGGGTGCGAGCCTGTTGGAGGGTGCCCCTGCACTGCTGGGTGGTGGGGGTGGGTGGGAGACATGAGTGGGGGCCTGGTGGAGGGTGCCCCACACTGCTGGGGGGTGGGGGTGGTGGGAGACATGAGTGGGGGCCTGGCGGGGGCTGCCCATGGTGGGTGGGGGGTGGGGGTGGTGGGAGACATTGGTGGGGGCCTGGTGGAGGGTGCCCCACACTGCTGGGGGGGTGGGGGTGGTGGGAGACATGAGTGGGGGCCTGGTGGGGGCTGCCCATGGTGGCTGGGGGTGGGGGTGGTGGGAGACATGAGTGGGGGCCTGGTGGAGGCTGCCCCACAGTGCTGGGGGGTGGGGGTGGGTGGGAGACATGAGTGGGGGCCTGGCGGAGGCTGCCCATGGTGGGTGGGGGTGGTGGGAGACATGAGTGGGGGCCTGGCGGAGGCTGCCCATGGTGGCTGGGGGGTGGGGGTGGTGGGAGACATGGGTGGGGGCCTGGTGGAGGGTGCCCCACAGTGCTGAGGGGTGGGGGTGGGGGTGGTGGTAGACATGGGTGGGAGCCTGGTGGAGGGTGCCCCACACTGCTGGGGGGGGGGTGGGGGTGGGTGGGAGACATGAGTGGGGGCCTGGCGGAGGGTGCCCCTGCACTGCTGGGGGGTGGGGTGGGTGGGAGACATGAGTGGGGGCCTGGTGGAGGCTGCCCCACAGTGCTGGGGGGTGGGAGTGGTGGGAGACATGAGTGGGGGCCTGGCGGAGGCTGCCCATGGTGGGTGGGGGTGGTGGGAGACATGGGTGGGGGCCTGGTGGAGGGTGCCCCACACTGCTGGGGGGTTGGGGGTGGTGGGAGACATGAGTGGGGGCTTGGCGGAGGCTGCCCCTAGATGCTGGGGAGTGGGGGTGGTGGGAGACATGAGTGGGGGCCTGGCGGGGGCTGCCCATGGTGGCTGGGGGGTGGGGGGGTGGTAGACACGGGTGGGAGCCTGGTGGAGGGTGCCCCTGCACTGCTGGGGGGTGGGAGACATGAGTGGGGGCCTGGCGGGGGCTGCCCATGGTGGCTGGGGGGTGGGGGTGTTGGTAGACATGGGTGGGAGCCTGGTGGAGGGTGCCCCACACTGCTGGCGGGGTGGGGTGGGTGGGAGACATGAGTGGGGGCCTGGCGGAGGCTGCCCATGGTGGGTGGGGGGTGGGGGTGGTGGGAGACATGAGTGGGGGCCTGGCGGGGGCTGCCCATGGTGGCTGGGGGGTGGTGGGATGGTAGACACGGGTGGGAGCCTGGTGGAGGGGGCGCCTGCGCTGCTGGGGGGTGGGGGTGGGTGGGAGACATGAGTGGGGGCCTGGTGGAGGGTGCCCCACACTGCTGGGTGGGTGGGGGTGGTGGGAGACATGAGTGGGGCCTGGCGGAAGGTGCCCCTGCACAGCTGGGGGGTGGGGGTGGGTGACATGAGTGGGGGCCTGGTGGAGGCTGCCCCACAGTGCTGGGGGGTGGGGGTGGGTGGGAGACATGAGTGGGGACCTGGCGGAGGCAGCCCATGGTGGCTGGGGGGTGGGGGTGGTGGGAGACATGGGTGGGGGCCTGGTGGAGGGTGCCCCACACTGCTGGGGGGGTGGGGGTGGTGGGAGACATGAGTGGGGGCATGGCGGAGGCTGCCCCTGGATGCTGGGGGGTGGGGGGTGGTAGACACGGGTGGGAGCCTGGTGGAGGGTGCCCCTGCACTGCTGGGGGGGTGGGGGTGGGTGGGAGACATGAGTGGGGACCTGGCGGAGGCAGCCCATGGTGGCTGGGGGGTGGGGGTGGTGGGAGACATGGGTGGGGGCCTGGTGGAGGGTGCCCCACACTGCTGGGGGGGTGGGGGTGGTGGGAGACATGAGTGGGGGCCTGGCGGATGGTGCCCCTGGATGCTGGGGGGTGGGGGGGTGGTAGACACGGGTGGGAGCCTGGTGGAGGGTGCCCCTGCACTGCTGGGGGGTGGGGGTGGGTGGGAGACATGAGTGGGGGCCTGGTGGGGGCTGCCCATGGTGGCTGGGGGGTGAGGGTGGTGGGAGACATGAGTGGGGGCCTGGCGGGGTCTGCCCATGGTGGCTGGGGGGTGGGGGCGGTGGGAGACATGAGTGGGGGCCTGGTGGAGGCTGCCCCACAGTGCTGGGGGGGGGGGTGGGGGTGCAGGGGGACATGAGCAGGTGTGCAGGGTAGTCCCCTGTTTTGTGGGCTGCCTGCAGGGGCCGTGGAGGGTGTACAGGAAACACCTGTCAGGACCCACCCAGCCTAATTGCGTGTGATTATTCCCGCGCACCCCTGTAATACACGTACCCAGCCAAATCGCGTGTGATAATTCCTGCACACCCCTGTAATACACGTACCCAGCCAAATCGCGTGTGATTATTCCCGCGCACCCCTGTAATACACGTACCCAGCCAAATCGCGTGTTACAATTCCCGCGTACCCCTGTAATACACGTACCCTGGCTAATCGCGTGTAAAACTTCACGCGTACCCCTGTCATACAAGTACCCAGCCAAATCACGTGTGATAATTCCCGCGTACCCCTGTAATACACGTACCCTGGCTAATCGCGTGTAAAACTTCACGCGTACCCCTGTCATGTAAAACTTCACGCGTACCCCTGTCATACACGTATCCTGGCTAATCGCATGTAATACTTCCCGCGTACACCTGATATGAACGTTACCCGCTTTGCGTTCCTTGTTTGGCAGCCCTGTAAACTGGTCCAGGGTTGCCGCAGCCCTTTGCGATGATTTAGCGATTTTGATGGCTTTTCCTTGCGCGAGGGCGTTTTTGGGGGCGTTACTGGCGCTGCTGCAGGGTCGTTGCGATACTCTGCGCCAGGGCTGGTTTGGGAGCCTGAAATCCATGAATACGCTGTGCGCGGAAATCGGTTTTGGCGCACGCGCCTGGCGCAGACAATCGCACGCGGACACTCTGCGCCAGCCGCTTGCGACACTTTTCTGCGAAATTCTATGAATTACCCTGTAAGACTGGTGACGAAGTAAAGGGAGACATGGTTGGCACTTATTACCTAATCTTTGCACTGTGCATTTTTTGTTCCAGCACAGAATAATTCAACAGGCACAAACAGTGTACCTGAGTACTAGCACAGTAGCATTAACAGAAACATTTACAATGGTGCCTACAGGCGCATCCTGGAAAGAAAGGACGGTCACACACTCATGGATCAGGAAGTAAAGAGGGGTAGGAGATACTGGACCATGAAGAAGAGATACGAGAGAAGAGAATCAGGAAAATATAGAGTGCAAGAAAGTGGAAAGGAAATGTACCTGGTTAATAAAAGAGCAAGAGTAGTAGGGGAGATAGACTTGGTGATGGTACAGCACACCAAGTAAAATGGAGACAGAAAGGCAACAATGGAGTGAGACAAAAAGTATTTGTTGGAGAGAAAAGGCAAAAGAAAGGAGTGTGAAAGCGATAAAGAATGGAAGGGCAACACTGGTAAACGTGGATTGAAAGAGAGGTCGGTGTATTAATGGACGGAGAAAACACCAGAAAGTGCCTAGTGGCTAACTGTGTGCCGGTATATGAGCTTCTTTGTTGTTTCAAAGGAACGAGTCGAAGTATAACACATAGAGAGTGCAAGGTTGACCTGAGAGTATTGCTGATAACACTACATATGGCATAATTACCTTGTTGCGTTTACCAAATATGCGTCTCCCTACAGTATGTGCAGGAACGCATTCCCTGCATGGCTGCTGCTTTAGGGCACAAGGCACACACGTTAGTAGTTTGAGGTCGCCCACTATAATTACGTTGTGTGCTGCAAAATTCGCCATTACTAAATGTACGAGTTTATGCAGCAAAATGGCCGCGGAACACTGCCTGTGGGCCTGGCAAATGCACATTGCAATTAGCTAGGAGGCAGTTGCGCCTGCAGCTCTCTCTCGTCATCTGCTATTTTACATTTTAAACCTGCATAAAAAAACAGGCCACATATCCCACAAAATACCACATTAAGTGACTGTGAAAACTAGGCCTCACACTAGTGGACCCTAACTTATCACTTAAGTGTTTTGATCATTTATTTTGTTTTGATCATTTATTTTGCTAATATGTAAACATACATTTACTTACCTTGTGTACCTGTAATGTGTTTATGAGGACTGGACTTTTTAAACTGCTGCATTTTGCTTAATGTTGTTTGGTTCCAGACCAAGCTGCACCTTATCCGGCGTCTGTCTGGGCTGTGTTTGCTAAAGGTCACTGCAGGTGCGGTTCACATAGAAAGAAATTACAGTTGCAACATTGTATCAGCCATCAGGAGTGTCTCGCCCATGGCTCTCATGGTTTCTATTCCAAAGGAGAAACACAGGGTTTGCTTTTTGCATTGTCATATTTAAACTAACACCAGCCCGGCGAGCCCAGGGAGCAATTTCACTGTCAGCCATATCCATGTCATATAGGTGTGTGGTGTAAGATTAATTGGTATAAGATTGCATGGGTTATGAGTGTATGTCAAATGGCTGTGTGGGGTATGGACCCATGGTATTTGTGCATGATATAAGAGTGTGCGGAATACGAGTGTCTGGCAAAAGAGCATGCAGCATAACCATGTGTGGTGTAAGAGGGTGTGGTGTACGAATGTGTAGTATAAGAGTGATTGACATAAAAGAGATTGACATAAGAGTGCATTGCATAAGAGTGCGGCATTGGAGTGTATTCCATATTGGTGCATGGCATAGGACTACATTGCATATGAGTGCATGACGTAGGAGTGGGTGGCATACGAGTGAATACCATATGGGTGCAAGGCATAAGAGAGGGGGAGGTGAGTGTGTGTATCACGGATAGCCTCAAGAAACTCACAAAATGATAAAAGTTTTAAGGGTTTTAATAAGCAACATTAGCTGGGTTGAGACTGCCATTTAATTAGACTAAAGGGCTGTTCTAGCTACTCCCCCAACCTTCTTTGATTTTGCTAAACTCTAGCACGGATCAGGGTGAGTACTATAGAGTATAAGTAAGATAACCGCTCTGCTGCAGGAGGACTTGAAGGCCAAAGCCTTATCTGTTTCACTTCCTCACTCTCATTTGTCACCCTGATCTTGTCTCCTTATCCTATATCCCTATATCCTTCATTTCTATCCCTTCTCCCTGTCCCCGATCTCTCAAACTCCCATTCAACTGTCTAACCTTCTATTCTCACCTCCTGCACACTCCTCTCTTCCTTCACCCGCTATCTCCCTTTCTATTGCTACTCCCTCTTACCACCTACATCCTCAGGTGTCCCTCTGGTCTTCTTGCGCCCTTCTCCCTCCTACCTTCCTCACTTCCCCTCTCTAAAGATCCTACTGGCTCCACCTACCACTCGGCAACTACTCCCCTGTCCTTCTTCTACAACTCACTGCCACCCACTTTCTTGCTAATCAAGTACTGTTCTCAGTTTCTCTCTCTACTCCCTCTTGACCTTCCACACTATCCTGCTGCCCCTCTACTACTTCCTACACAAAGCGCGACTACAGTACACTCTCATATCACATTTACAGTCTCTCTAATAGGTACCACCCTCTCTCACACCCAATACCACACCTGCACCCCTATCCAGCTACTCCACAGACTCTTCAACACTCTTCCCCATCTTCCATCCTCCTTCTAGTCTCTTGGTCTATCTCCACATAGCCTGACCTCACCTAAACACTACACAATCTGTGGCTCCCATGGTTCTTTTATACGAATGTCTTCCTGTTTTTGATGCTTCCCTTTGACAATGCTCCCACATGATTCTGGAGCCTAATCAGAGATTGTATTTTCCCCCCATGGATGTATTGCTGTAGGGACATTCTACAAACACCCTCTTAGCTGAGCCCCCTACTACTGTGCGACAATGTGATCAGTCTCTGATAGAATGTCTGGTGAATACTGGGTTCACAGTGTGTTTGTTACAAACTGCAGTGAGTATTGCTTTCTTTCTTGGGTGGGAACTGGGATGTAAGAGGCTGCCTGGCAGTGTCCAGTTTTCTCCTGTAGACCACTGGGGTGAATTTTTCTAGCAGTTCCTGTTGGTCCTTGTAGCTCTGTAAGCAAACAAAAGAACAGAATGGAGAAGGTATGGCAATGGGTGATTGAAAGTGGTATCAATCCTTATAATCAAGGCACATTCAGAGGACCCCCAATTCCTCCGCCCCACCACTGGAGTAAGTCAGGCTATGACAAATGACCTGGTAGTCTTCCCTACTCCAGGCTGCAGGGGGGGGGGGCGTGGTTGTTCTCACCTGACAGTGTCAAGCCCTTCACCCATTCATATGTGTCATATAGATGCAGGATGTAAGAGTGCATGATGTAAGCGTGTATGTCTTATGGGAGTATGGCATAAACATAAAGGGGACAAGGGTGTATGGCATATGGCATATGGCTTCATGGTGAAAGAGTGCATCGTCTAAGATTGTATGCTAGATGAATGTGTGCCATAGGAGTGTGGTGGTGCACGGGTGTATTTAGTATGTCTATGTGGAGTAAGAGTGGGTAGCATACGTGTGCTACCTAAGAGTGCACAGTGAAAGAATGCTTGATGTAAGAGCGTATGTTATACGGGTCCAAGGTGTAAGAGAATATTGTGTAAGAGTGAAAGGCATACAAGTTTGTTTATATATTGTATGTGTGCATATCATAAGAGTGCATGTTATATTATTGCATGGCATAACAGCGAAAGAGTGCATTGTGTAAGAGCTAATGGTATAAGAGTAGTGTAGTGAGTAATCGCATCATATAAAAGTGCATATTGTAAGCAACAATTGTGTAATATTATGTTGTATGAGTTTGTGCCATAAGTGTGCATGTTTTATGGGTACCTGGAGCAATAGTGCATGACATATGAGTACATGCCATATGGATGCATGCCATACGACTGCGTGTCATTACCATGTGGTAGAGTTGTGGTACACAAAAGTACATGCCATTAGAGTTTGTGGTGTAAAAGGATGCATGTCATTACACTGTTGTATGGGTTCATGGCATACGGTTTTGTGGCGTTAGACTGCATGGCATGAGAGTGAATGCTGTAAGAGCAAGTGGTGCAAGAGTATGTTGTGTAAGAGTGTACGTTGTATGGTTGCTTGGCATACGAGTTCTTACATATGAGAGCCTAGTTCAAGAGTGCCTGGAATAAGAGTGCATATCGCAAGAGTGCATGGTCTAAGAGTTTGGGGTGTACAGGTTTTTGGTCTACAAGTGTAAGTCAAATAGGTGTGTGACATAAGTGTATTTGCTGTAAGAGTGTATTTCATATGTTTTTGCAGAGTAGGATTGTGCGGCATCAGACTGCGTGGCCTAAGTGTGTGTGGTGCAAGAGTGTATGTCATAAGGGTTCTTGCCAAAGTGAATTTGATATGAGACAAGTGCATGGCATAGGAAAGTATGTTGTAAGAGTCTATGTAATATGGGTGCATGGCTTAATAGTGTGTTGCATAGGAGAGTGGAACATACTCATTTTGTAGTACAAAAGTGTGTGTTGTATGGTTGCATGATGTAGTGTATGTCATATTGGGGCATGGCATAATAGCATCTAGAACAAGTATGCAATGCATTAGCATGCATAGTATAAGAGTGCATGGTGTATGCTTGTGTGGTGTAAATGTGCATGGCATACATGTGTGTGATGTAATAGTGTATATCATCTGGGTGCATGACATAAGAGTCTGTGGAATTAAAGTGTATGTTTTATCAATGCATGTGAGTGTATTGTGCACGCGAGTATGGCATATCAGTGTTTTGGACATTAGTAATGTGTGAATGTTCAATGTTACCCCTAAAACGAATGAAGACTGGCTTTACATTGGAGTTGTATAGGAGATTGACATCTTAGCCATGAACTAAATGTGAATCTTCAATACTTCTAAATGTGTATTGTGTATAAGAGATGTACATACATTCTGAACATGTGTTGAATATAGATCAACCTTAAAATGTGAACATCTCAAAATTGGGCATCTCCGAATATCAGTATCACTTCAGGATAAAAACGAGAGGGGGGAATCAAAAGACCGAGTAATACTGTGCCATGTTGCAACACATGTGCATCAAGATACATGCCCCCAATAGCCCATATGTGGCATTGCTCCACTGGAGTGGATGACGATATGCATGATGGAGATCACATGCCACCATGAAGGGCGTGTATGGAAGACATGAGATTACAATTTCGTTATATGACTGACAATACTTGCTAAAGTAAATACTTGACACCCACTCAATGAACACCCTTGCCATCAAACCACCCCAATCCTCTTGCCCTTCCTCCACCCTTATCCACAATACCTTTGTTCTCCCTCCACAACTCCCTTGCCCTCCATTGCCCTCCCTCAAACATCAGTCCCAACATAACTATGTGACTGTTTTTGCCAGTACAGGTTGATATTCGAGTGAGAATTAGGCTGTCATCTGGTAGCAAGGACTGGGCCCCTTGCCAGTGAGTCTTCAGTGAGGATGACAGATGTGGAACTATTAGAATCTTTATCTGCGGAATTGTCATACATGTCATAAATGTCCTCTGATTTTTCTCAGTGCATGATGAAATAGCTTTTGAAAGCTGACAAACCCCCTGGCTTACCACTCACCCTGGTTATTGTTCATTAGAAAACGGGAAATTATAGAGTACAAAAATAATATGGAACGGCTGTAATAGTTATGGCAAAAAGATCCCAGTGTGAATGAGCCACACCTTTGATCTAGGATACATCATACTATTAGGACCCACTTATATTGGTTTACTTGTGTTGCTTTTGTATTACTTGTATTTGTTTTTTGAGTTATGATCATTTTTATGATTGCTTTTATTATGAAGTCTATTTTGTGTGATTAATAAAATGTGATTTTTTTTGTTTGGGGAAATGAAAACATGAAACGGTATTATTAAACTGCTAGACTGGATACCCTTTTACATTGGCACTGTTGTTACTGAACTTCCTTTTTCAGAATATAAGTACTTCTCCATATAGTAAGAAGTTTGTGAATCCCCCAATGTGGATATAGGCGTTTTGAGAATAGTGATCTGGTTATTGTTCACACATTGAGCCAGGCCGGTGCCAGGCAATGTAGCAACAAGGATACCTGGAAGAGTGTTTAACAGATGATAGATATCTATAGGGGTGACAGGCTGGTGGTGGTGATAGTAGTCATCACAGCTGCTGATGTGCTGGCAGTCTGGCTGGTGGGTGCAGCTTCCTTACAGGGAGTGGTAGCAGATTATTTTGTGTGAGGGTGTATGCTAAAACTGCAGGGAGCAGGAATATTGGATACATTGCCGGTGGATGGTATGGCCAGGTCTGTTCTGGCATCGGCAGGTTGCCATGACCAAGACATGATAGAACCAGTGCCTTTCACATTGGTGGCCTGTGAACCATTGTCTGTATAAATGGCATGATTTCAAGAATCTTGGTCACTGGTATATGGCTGGGCATGACACTCATGCATTTTGAAGGAAGCTGACCAAAGACCAATAGGATTGGGTGTGATGCGTTCACGTACATGTGTATGGCTATTCTACTAATGGTACATGTGCGCTCTTATATGAACATGCCTTTGTAGGTGTGACAGGAAAATTGTGTTTCTTTTGGATTTTGTTGACATTTGCACCCTCTTCTTTTTCCCAGTGGAGTCAGCATGCTAGTAGAGCAAAGTCACCGATGTTGTAGGTTTTCATCGGCCATGCACACCGCAGTCTTATATGGAATTGCTATGAGGGGGCAACATGCACATGACATGGCATGGTATGTTTTGACGAGGGCATGGAGACATTAAGTCTTGGTTTGCCATTCATGCCGTCACTCATGTGGCTCGTACATGGGTAAGGGTATTTTATGCCTTTGGTGTTTTCTGAAAACTGGGCTTTAAGTCCTTCCACCTATTCTGCCAGTCTTTATTGTCTCAGGAACCAGTGGCCACAGACACCACCCTGTCACAAATGTCTTTCCAGATGGTATTATTCGTGTATACAGTGTTTCGTCTATGCTGTGCTTCAAGCAGCTTCTCACGTTGACATCCCAATCATTTCAGTAGGTTCCTGGTGCTGCTAGAAAGTATTAAGCCTTCCCCATTATCCTTTAAGAGTGTATTTGGGTAATTGGTCAGGAGTATGAACATGGGAAGTGAGTTGCAAGGACGTGAACATCTGCCTCGCTGAATTTTGGCTTTTGCTTACACATTTCAGGTGCCTGCGTCAGTACTTATGTGCTTGATTGGCAACAGGAAATGGTCAATGTTGTATGGACTAGGATTTCAAAGATGGCCAAGCCAGAACTGAACTGAATGATGATATGTCCCTGTATCGCTAGTACTTCTACTTTTTCAAAAGAAAAGATAATTCCACTGAAAAGTAGAGGAATTTCTGGTCAGCAAATTATAGCTCAGGGGCAACGACAGGTTCCATCCCCGGGCCGTGCTTAGAAACCTTAGGGTATTAAGCGTGTTATAAATAACCTATCATATCATCCTATCATAATTCCAATTATCACACTCACTGTGTGCTCTGAAGCCTGTGCCGCGCAACAATGGCCTTATAATGTGCTGCTAATTCCACTTCATGGGATAATTTTAATGGTATTTCAGTGCTGTGGAATTAGCACTATTTGTACTACCAGGTGAATGATGGTGGCTACCGTCTGAATTAAAAACAAGTAAACATGTTCTCTAATAACTCTGTATATCATGTCAGAGAAAATGTTCAACAATAATTCTACTAAAGAATGTTATGTGTTGATGCAACACAAAACAACATTGTTGACAGAAACACGCTATGAAATTGGAGAAACCTGTTATTATTATCATTTGAGCCATCGTGTTTAGTATGTATTGGAGGCCGCCTTATTTGCCCTTAGTGCTGACCTTGCAGAGCCAAACACCTTTGCACATCCTCTTTAGAGAGCATGCTGTTAATAAAGCACCAGATGGCACAGAGCGCATCAGCATCATTGAGCTGACAGGGGAGTGAAACCTCCTTTTTATTGATCCCATCTGTCTTCATTGATAGTGCTTCGTGTTTTCCACCTCATTAAACTATTCGCCTCCATGTAATATTTTCTGTTTTCATGCTATGGTAAAAAGAATCACACATTCCAATCGTGACGTATTAAGCAGAGAAAACGGGGAAGAGGAACATGTACGAGGTATAGTGTGGTTGTAAATCTGATTAGTGACTTTGTGTTGAAATACATATTCCTGGACCCTTACTGCGACATATTCTAAACAATAATGATTACATTGTTCGTAAACATAGTTTCTTCTTGTTATAATATACATTTACTTTTATTTTCTAGCAAATACAGACAATGTAAAGATGAGACTGAAAGGCTAGGTGATATGTATTGCTCTATTTGTTGTTGATCATGACAACCTCGTGTTTACCTTTGTAAATACTCCAACGCTTCCTAGACGTGTGAATAACACACGTGCGTATTGTATTGGTTTTATTTTATGTAGTACACTTTTAATGCACTTCATGCACACAATGGCCTTTTTGGGTAGTTTGTCTGTTGTTTCTGTCAAATGTTAGTATCCAATGATCTTACCTATATAATATGGTGATTCTTGTTTCGAATCCCGTGTGTTGCACACACTGAATAAAATATACAGCCTCATGTTAGAATAAATGTAATTTGCGTAAAGGGACAGGCAGCATTAGCAAACATGTGCTGTGGAGGTCCATGCATTCCATTTTGAATGCTCCTGAGGCGGAGTGCTCATATCTTGTGGAAAAGTATACACAACCTGCAAATGACGCTTTGCAGACAGATTTTACTAATGGATGCCTTTGAAATCCACCTGGTCAGTAACAGGTGTACAACCAAGGCGGATTGTATAGGAATCCATTTGTTTTGCACCTGCATGCAAATGGCATGCAGGTGTAAAACGAAACTCATAGACAAGGTGGAGGAGGAAGGCACAGTAGATATTTTATAGAAATCCGCATAGACATAATGGGAAAGAAAATGGCTGCCCATACTCACAGCCCAAACCACTGTATGAATTTGCACCAAACTTACTTGCATGAGGAGTGATGGCTTGTTCCCAAAAGCGGGCATTCTAAAATTTGGTGTAAATCCATCCAGTAGTTCATTTTAAAATGGCCAGAAAGTAGTTAAACAAAATCTAGTGCTATCTACATCCGGTCCATGAACTCATTTGCTGTTTTGGTGCTGGAAACACCTCTGGACCAATCAGGGGGCGCATGGTGTTTGCAGGCATCAAACCCGCACGCTGATTGGTTGTTGAAAAGCGTGAGTGGTGTCAAAAGTTTTGAAACAGTCGCCTTATTGGATCCGCAGACCACATCCTTTGTCCTGGGACAGCACAGTGAGGAACACCTCTGGAAAATACTTTTGGGGTCAGATTGTGTCTGAAAGAGTGTCTGTGAAGGGTGGGGGGGGTGTAAAAAAGTTAAGATGAAACCATTTTTATAGGTGAAAAGTCTGCCAAGTCAGCGGTCATCTTTATTGTCCGTGATCATATTCCGAGCTGCATACAAAAACATTTGTCCGTGAACACTTTTGGAATTGGGAGTGGTTTTATGTTTTTGTAGATTTACACATATTTTATTAAAGTAGTGAGTGTCAGTAATATGTGTGTGTTTGAAATGAAAATATAGTTGTTAGTTATTGCTGAAGTGGTTGTACAATAGCTAAAGTGTATAGTTGTGGGTGTGGAGAGGTTATAAATGTTTGAAGAGTATAGTTGTGACAGTGGTTAATGAATTGTAATCATTGATGTGCTTGGATGACTCATCTCCTTTAATGTTTATGTGTTTTAGGGGATTTCCTGTTTAAATTGTGTCTAACAGAATACATCAAGCTATTTACTTGTCCTTTGGTGGAAACTGGTCTAGGAAAGCCAAAGCGACATTTGATATAGGATTTACCTTTGTTTATATATCGAAGTCAACAGTATTTGCCACACTTATGTTTTTGAAAGCATAAGATTTGTATACGTAGGCCACTGTGTGTGGTTTCTGGAGGGATATCACAAGTAATCTATTTTTTAATAAATTGGTAAATAGTGGCATCACTGTCATGGCCAAATTTGGGAACATCTTTTTTCCACAAAAGCATGTAAATGTGTGGTGCTCCCCTGGATTTATATTCTTTTCAACAAAAGAAGTGTTCTACTCCTCCAAGTGTAGGGGTAGTTTTATTACAGATGAAATGCAGCATGGCAATGAAGAGATGGTGAAAGTATTCTGAAACATTGACAGGATCAAGAGAACAGAGTTCTCCTGGTATTTGTATGTCTATTTCTTCTTTATCTTTGAGTTCTTTTAGTTTGCAGTGTGTAAAAAGTCATCCCATGCATGTTCTGTACATCTCAAAGTAGCAAACCATGTGGGTGGCCCTAGGTTTCTTAGCATACAACGTACATCAGCGTGACATTGGAAAGAGCATTCCATGTTTGTCAAGTGATTTGCGATGCTTCATTGCAAAACTTCATCTTGTCTTTTGAAGCAGTTGGATAGCTGACATGTTTAAGAAATTAGAGCATGTTTTTAATGTGTGTGTGTAAATCTGTAACATAGAGTTACAAGTTTGCTTTCGAATAAGAGGTTGAAAAAGTATGCTACATTTTGTTTAATCTTGGTTCTTCAGAATACATTCGTAAAGAGCGATGTTCTGATGCAGTAATTTGTGTGGGTCTTTCATCATATCTTCCTCCTTTTCATGGAGGAAATAGTAGAGGAAAAAAACATGCTTCTACACTTTTCTCCCATATGCTCATTGGTGATCCTTTGTTTGATGCATTTGATATTTTTCTAATGCATCTTCTGTGGGGTCTTTGGAATGTAGAGGGTGAATTGTATTCTGGACTAAAATCTTGCCTGCAGTAACAGGATCCACATGTTCAAATTGGCCAGTTTGTGGTGAATCATCATTTATTTGGGTGGTTTCTCTTATGTTTTCTTCTATGTATATATCTCTATATTATTCATTGTTTTCTTTAATATATTCTAGGATTGTTTAAGTCGACTAGTTGTTGCCAAATTGTTTTGTCTTTTATTAGTACACCATTAACTAGTTCAATCAAACATTGTTCTATTGGATATCCTTCTCCTAGAGTTTCTACATTTTCTTTAAGATCTAATTGGCAAATATAGTACTTTGCCTCAAATCATGTGTTATTGTATACACAATATTTGTGTGTGGGTGTGATTGTAGATGGATGAAAAAGAGTGCTGTGCTATTGTGTAGTGGGATGATAGGTGTGGTTGGGAAGGTTGTAAGAGTAAGAGGTTGTATAGGTGTGATTGGTGTGGGTAAATATGACATTGGAATCGGGTGGTGTTGTATAAAGTAAGTATATTCTTCTCAAGGGGAATGGGTGATACAGTATTTATAGTAGAAGAGGTTGAACAGTACTGGTGTTAGTAAGGGAGTGGTGGTGTGATTCAAAGTAGGATAATTATGCTGTATTGAGGAAAACAGTGGTTACTTCCTTTTCAGCAACTTGTACAAAATGCAAAGCAATGCAGATTATGTACTACCTACAATTCCGATAATCGTTCCAGCTGACTGGATTCACAAATGGTCAAGTGTCACTTGGTAAGAAAAGCTTCACTACAATAGTGATAATCGACCACGCAAGAGCCACAACCAATGCAGGTCACTACACTGCATATATAAAAAAGAATTGTGGATGGTTTGAATGTAATGATACTACCATTAAACTAAAACAGAGATTACCAGCAAATCTAGTAAACAATTACTTAATATTCTTAAAACCAAATTCAAATTTAATAACTAATCTGTGTATGAACATAAACAAAACTTGCACTTCAAAGCTATGACCATTTAGAATACGCCAACAGGTATCTAACTGCCCCAAGATTCTGCAACAAGCCAACAGATATATGAATACCACTAAAGTGGAAAAAGAAATAAACAAATATAATACACCAACTGCTATCTAATTGCAACAATAGTACCACCACTTCCAAATCAAAAACCATACACCTATTCAATTCCTCCTATTGAAATCAATGAAAGTATATTGTACCACAACGTAGAAAGTTTCTCTTTAATCCAGCATGGATTTTGTTCCCACAGACCAATGATTTAATCAATAAACACAGGAACTGAGCAAACTGCACAGTACACTGATTTGAAATATAGTCATTCTGAAGTACTAACTATGAGGGTCGACAAAAAACAGAAATGTATACTATGCAATGCAATACTCATTATAAAATACCTACACTAACATGTGTTTTTTTCTTTTATCACAGTGATTCAAAAAACTTGCTTGCTCCAACTACCCATTTCATGGAAAACCTGCATACAACCACAACAAGTCAAACAGTAAGTATATAATATTTGTACTCACAAACACCACAGCATAACGCACCCATTCATGCAAACACCTGACCATAAACCACAATACAAAATGTTTGCTTCCATGGATATCTTATGCTGCAGTGCTTGTTGCCAAACACTACAATCTTGACTGCATCGCCTGGCCAAAACGCTTCATAGAGCCTCAACAAAAGAAACAATAAGTATATAATAATTAAACTCACAAAGACCGCAACATAACACAGCCATGCAAATGAACACCTCACCAATAAATACAACCCAAAATGCCTAGAGTCTTCAATACCAACATTCTGAACACAAACCAACAAACTAACACACATCATCTCACTATCCTATAAACACTATTACACCACTGCCAATCAGTACTCACATTTTTTAAAACATATCCCCTAAGCAGCCCACATACCACAGTCAAAATCTTTGCTTCTATGGGTGTGTTATGCTGCAGTGGTTGTGGCCAGTCCTAGAGTCTTGGGTGCATGGCCGAAGATCTACAGCCCTTCGGGCATGCACCTAAGACTCTAGGCCCTGGCCACAACCACTGCAGCATAACACACCCATAGAAGCAAATACCCACCAAATGACCACAACCCAAAAACATAACACAATCACCTGAAAACCTATCCACTTCAATTAACATTCTAAAATAATAATTACAACCAATGCACAAACTCTTCAATACATACCCTCTTTACCCAAGGCTTTACTAACGTCCCAAAACCAACATCATAGTAAAGTAAACTAGCCAGTAGTGCGCCCAGTGTTTGGTATGTCTGCGGTGACCACGGATACCATGAACACATCAAGGCCTTCTCCCACCTAAACAAATACAGCATTTGACCCATCACTTACTCCCCACTCTCTCCATGCACTCATACACACCAACACACTCCCCAAAATTGGATTTATGCTCACTTCCACACCACGCTGTCCGTGGATCCAATATGGCGGGCGCATCAAAACAATGCGACGCACCTCACGCCTCATCCCAGCCAATCAGAGAACATGTCATGTGTCCGTGGACATGATGCAAGCCAATTAGCCAATCGGTGTCCTGTCTGCAGAGCAAAGTGTGTCCGCAGGGTGGCCATAGATATCACTAATTGTTTTGCCTTATGTGTTGGTCATTTAAAATAAAAACTACTGGATGGATTTACACCACATTAACAAAAGCACACTTTTTGCTGCAAATTTGGTGAAATCCTCCCAATGGTTTCGGCTGTAGGTGTGACAGAAATCTTTACCTATTTTGTAAAGATTAGGGGGAAAAAGACATGTTGGGACCCCCCCTATAACTTTGCCTCCCCTTAACCAAACCTCACCAAACTTTGCAGAAGAATTCATAGTGGGTTATATACTCTTTTTGCAGAGTTCGGTGAGGATTCATCCAGGGAGAGCAAAGTTATAAGCCAGCCAAAAAGTTTTCTTTCTATGGGTTTAGCAACTTTATCATAACTACATGGCTGCTACCGCAGACCATGTAATATATCACAGGGCCCGCCGTAGCAACCCTGTACTTATGATTAAGTTGCTCAACAGATAGAAAGTGCACTTTTTGGGAGACAAATAACTTCACCCAACATGGACGAATCGTCACAAAACTTTGCAATATATGGCCCTGTCAGATAGATTTTGCAAAGTTTGGTGAGGTTTCGATAAGGGAGGGAAATGTTATAGTGGGGTCCCAAAATGGGTGGTTTTTCCCATATGCGCAATGGAAAATGTGTTTTGCTCACACCTACAGCCCAAACCGGTGGACAGATTTTCACAAAATTTGGGGCAGAAGCGCAGCTTGGTCCCAAAAGTGTGCTTTTGTAAATTTGGTGTAAATCCATCCAGTAGTTTTTTCTTTTTTTGTTAATGACTGAAAAGTAGGTATAGTATGCAGAATTACCTCCCTGTACGGTCCACTGACAGGCCTCCGATTAGTCCAAGGGCCTACGTGAGGTCATCACAAGGACATCACCCGAGCCCATGGATGGTGAAGAGTGTGAGGTGCACCATATTTTTGGAAACACCCGCCTTGTTGTATCAACGAACAGTCGATTTATCGGTGGACAGCACGCTGGGGAAAAAGCTAGGACAACACATTTGGGGTTATCTGGTGCTGGAAAGAGAGGCTGAGAAGTTGGGCAGTGTGGAAAAACATGATATGGGGCTATTTTTGTAGGTGGAAAACGGTTGGGCAGGTTTTGTAGCGGACATTTGGGGTTTTTGGATGGATGAAAGAGGGCGTAGAAATGGTAGGGAAGTGAAAAGAAGGTAATGTGTAGAAGTCTTTATAGGTGAAAAAGGTTTTCAAAGTCTGTGGTCATTTGAAGTGTCAGAGGACATCATTTCGATTGGAGGGAGCCACTGTGAGTTTTATTAGTTAACCGTATTTGGTACATACTTGTTATATAGTTCATTGTTTTGAGGCCAGTGGCCGGATCTGAGGGTATGGCCGCAGGCCATTGCTGCAAGAATATGTGCACTGGACACAACCACCACAGTAGTAATATGTGTATAGTAATTATATGTAATGTAGTAGGAGTATGGCCAGAATCACCATAGTAGTAATATGTGCATAGTAATTATAGGTAATGTAGTGGGAGTACAAAGTGTTTGTAATATGGAGGAACCATGTAATTGAGCTTATTATCAGACTTATGATTGTAGTGCAATTGAGAATAGTGTTCGTAGAATATACATTTGATTATAATTGCTGTGGCTACTTAGTTTCTTGTAGCGTTTTGAAGCTGGAATCACTTTTTCTGTGGAAAAAACAGTACAATTTGTTAAGCAGGATATTTTAAAAGCTGTAGTTGTATACAGATGCACATATACATTTTATTTTTAGACCCTCAAAAACAGTACATTGTAAGTACTATGTTTGGTCCAACATTAGTGTATGACACACTGCTGTTTGTTTGACATTAAATAATCATTGGGTTATTGGGAAAAGAATTTGGACTGGATATAGAAAAATGATTACAGTTATGTGAGTTTAAGGGTGATAGTATGTTTGTTTGAAGTATGTTGTGATTAAGGGAATGCTTGAAGTAGTTTGATAGCTTTTGGCGTATTCTATCTAGATTGACTTTCAAAAGTACTATTGTAGTATTCTGGATGTAGTTAGATACCTGCTGCTGTATTCTAACTGGTAATTGCACTATTGTTCAGTGACTGAATTTGTGTTGAAGGAATATTAAGTAGGCATTTGTTAAATTGGCTGGTAACCTATGTTTTGGAGTAACAGAGGTCCAGGCCACATTGGGACTTTTGAAGATGACATATCAAATACCATCTCAAATAATTAAAAAACTCCTCTCAAGTCCTACTAGTTGGTGACTTGAACCTGGGCTATAACGACCCCAAAGACACACATGCATCTAATGCGGCTAATATCCTTGCGGAACAAGGATTTACCCAAGAGTGCTCGCCCCTTCACATAACAAAGGCAGAACTCTGGATTAGGTAGCAGACTACAACTGCAACGCCTTGATATCCTCCATATCCCCCAGATTTGGACAGATCACCACCTCATAACCTTTACCCTGACTACTGCCAAACCTACCTTGGTACCTATGCCTCTAGCTCCTGCTACAAACTGCTACCCTTATCCTCCCTACACTTAACGGTATCCCGGAAAACCTGTATCCCGAAGCTATGGTTAAGGAATTTAACCACATCATGACCACAGCTCTAGACTCTATTGCACCACTCAAACTTAGACAAAGCAAACCCAAAGCCCATCTCAATACCTGGTACACCTCATACCTAAAATCATTATGCAACAAAAAAAGGCATTGTGAGGTATCCTGGCAAGCACAACCATTTGATGAAAATAAAGCCAACCTCAGCGCCATCACAGCCTTATACAAAAAATAAATCATCCTAGCTAAACGCGAAACCTACAAGGCTAGAATTGCCCAAGCCAACTCTAGCACGAGAGAACTCTTTGTCATCCTCAAAGAGCTAGAAGCCCCCATCCCTGTGCCAGACAACTGCATGAAAGACAAACTCTGGTGCTCCAACGCACAGCAAGCTCTAGCCAACAAAGTCACAACCCTACAAACAAAAATTGCCAGGAAAAAAAACACACTTTCTGGCAAAAAGCCCATTAGCATCAACCTAGAGCAACCAAGTAACTCTACCAAACACCCCAGATTTAAGTTCTCCAAAGTCACCATAAAAGAAACAGAAAATACTATACTATCACTTAAACCCACCAATTGTCAAGGCGACCTATGCCCCGCTCAACTTCTAAAGGATGCAGCCAGAGACCTGGCCCCCTTTATCACAAAACTTATCAAGTCTTCTTTCTCCACCAATACCATCCCATCCAACCTCAAAGAATCATGGGTACTTCCTCTATTGAAGAAGCAGTCCCTAGACCCACTAATACCCACCAACTACCACCCGATTACTACAGTGCCTTTTCTCTTGAATATCTTAGACAAAATGGCATACTCCCAGATTCAAAAATATCTGGAAACTAACCCTCCACTAGGAACTAGGCAGTCAGGCTTTCGGCCACAACATGGGACAGAAACAGACCTCAAGTCACAGATAGATGAACTCAGGGATAAGAGGACATCAGCCCTCATTTTACTCCTGGATTTATCAGCTGCCTTTGACCTGGTCGACCACAGGGTCCTATGTAGCCACTGGATTCGGCAGCTCACTTCTCAACAGAAGCCATAGCGTGGTTACAATCATTCTTAAATAAAAGGACTATGAGAGTTTTCTCACCTATGGCAGCGGCCAATCCCGTCCCCGTCACATGTGGAGTGCCCCAGGGATCTTGCGTCTCACCCACCCACTACAATATCTTTAACAAGCCCCTTTTCAATGATCTGGACCTTCTGGGTGTCACCTACACTAACTATGCAGATGACACACAGATGCTCCTACCGCTTACCGGTGATTACGACAGGGATTTGTCCTTGGTGAACAGGATATATCTCATCCAGGCATGGATGGCCACCCACGGTCTATGCCTGAATGATGACAAAACAGAGATCATCATCCTGAGCACTCGCTCGACCCTCAAAAAACTCAGCCCCGAATACTCAGTCTTCAACATAGACAATAACATTATTACTGTTGCCAAGGAGGTTAAAACTCTGGGATTCTATTTGGATTCCACGCTCTCCTTCAACAAGCAGGTCAGTGCCTTGGCCTTGACCACAGCATATACATGCAAGTTGATTAGAGCAGGCAAGCCTTCCTGTCACATGACAGTTGCATTGCCCTAGCCAGAGCTCTCATCTTATCCAGGCTTGACTACTGCAGCGCTCTATACAAAGGAGCCAACAAACAAACCATCAAAAATATCAAACTCTCCAAAATAACGCGCTGAGAGCACCCCTAGGAATCCACAAGAGAGAACATATCTCTAATACTAGAAGGTCCAACAACTGGCTCTCCACACATGATAAAATTAAACTAAAAGTTGCCTCCCTCACCCACAAATGCTTGAATAATGCAGCACCCCGCTACCGATATGACAGACTCACTTGGAAGCCTGCCACAAGAATCACTAGACTTGCCAACACCAACTACCTCTGGGTCCCCAGATGCAAGCTTGCCAAAATTGGAGGCAGCAGCTTCCAGGTCAAGGCAGCCCTCCTGTGGAACTCGCTAGCATCCCCTCTAAGAATCGATCAAACCTATCAAATGTTTTGCCAGAGCATTAACAGTTGGCTCAAAGATGCTGACATCTAGGCCTGTCCCTCTGCCAAACGATTGTGAAACCAACTGACTCTTCTGCACACAGTCACCCACCATACATCTTACTGAATATGCCCGGCAACCCCTCTCTACAATACATGTACCAACCTACCTTGTGAAATTATACATGCACACATCTCCTGCTTTCAGTGCGCCTGCCTGTATATATCTTAATCTAAATGTGCCTGCATGTAACCAATTGGCACCTGCACCTAAATGTATTTTACATGTTGTAACCAAGCTGTGAGTATCCTTATGCCTTGCGCCTAAATAGCCTCGGGTCTGGAGCGCAATACAAGTAATAAACAAACAAACAAACAAACAAACATTGTTACATCAAAAGCAACCATTTCTTTTTTTGACATATGTAGTGTAGGTGCCGCAAATGATTGTTGCACCATTGTGTTAAACTATACCTACTGTGGTGAAGGTTTTCTTTCCAAGAGATACGTGGACGTGTGTGAAGACTGTAAGCTTACAGTTATTTTTGCCACCATCTGCATTGTACCTTATAAGCATTAGTATGACATATTGGCTATGTGAGTTTATTTGAGTGGAGGAACAAGTGTTCGAATTGCAAAAAGGGCATAATATGCCATAATTTCCATTCTGCTGAAGCTGGTGAAATGGAATGGCTTCAGAATGTGAAATGGATACATACACATCAGTCATTAGGGACGTGGTCTTGTGAGAGATGGTTGCAGAGAGTGCATGTAAGGTTCCACATGTATGAAGTCTGGAAGATGGCATTTATAGGTATGTTTTTGTTTTCCAGTACTTGTAGTAAGTACATTTGGAATTCTTGCGGCTCTTCCTGTGTGTTTATAGTACATGTTACCATTCCTGCACAGTAGTCCATTTCTTGCCTTATACCTGATACACTGTAAGTGTTCATCAGGAATATTTGTGGCTTTGCTGTGAAAGACAAGGATTTGACCACACAACTGGTCCAAGCCGTTTAAGTAAATGTTGTTAACAATTGGTGGCAATTTCGAAGAGACGATTAATTGTTGCATTAGCATAACCATTTACTCCAGTTGTGTTGCTGGATTTAAATGGACCAGAGAATTCTGTTTGTGGATCGTTTGATGGGCCTGCAGATCTTTCTGGAGAAGAGACATTTGTATCTTTCTTTTCTGATGGATGCGCAGTTGACTATGTGTTAGACAGTTTTGTTGTTGTATTGTTTGATGCAGAATGAGTTGGTTGTTGTTGTTTTTTAGCAATATTGTTGGGAGATCTGCTATAGCTTCTGTTTGTATTACTTGTATTGTTCTTTTTTGAGATAGAGGGTATCTAGAGGGGGGTATATAGTGCCCCTATCCTGTTGTACACCTGGATGCAAGGAATTTAAGCATTGACCTTGTTTTCATCAAAGTTAACTTTGGAATAGTGTATGTGGAGTGGAGTGTATGCAGAGATGAAAGTGCTATGTAACTCATAACTTCTTTAAAGACTGTGCTGCCAATGTCAATCAATGCTTGATCTAGGGTTATACCTTGTCATTTGTGAATAGTGACAGCATATGCAAGAGATAGAAAAAATTGCTCTCTGTGTACGTACATGTCTTTGAAAAGAAGGAAACGTGGTATTGTCCGGACAATTTCTTTAACTTCCATAATTTTGTCAAAGTGTATTTTGACAAACTGAATGTTGTCATGTGGATATGTTTGGAAGCCAACAACTGTACCAATTTCTCCATTGACTGAACCTTGTTCTAAGTCAAGGTTACATTTTAGGATTACTCTGCAGTTTAGGCAGTTTACTCTGTCATTTGTTATACTGCTTTAATTTAGACACAAAGTCAATATTTTCTCCAATCCGGCTGTGTTGGAGATACATTTTTTTCAGCTATTTAGTGGTACTGTTGCTTGCTGACACATAGGAAGTATCATGCTGTGCACTTCTAGTGTGTCTGTGGAGTTGATGTGCAGTATGTGTTGCATTTCTTTTTTCAATATTGTCTCATTGAAATGACTACTGCTGGCAAGGGATGGCATTAAAGACAAACATTTTCGATTTTGTTGAGTTAATTGTGCCATGATGTCAGGAGCAGATGTGTTTGTCTATATAGCTCATGGATTATTCTACTATTTAAGATGGATTTTGCATCCTTAGTAAGCAGACCAGTTCTAATGGTTTTTAAAATTTTAGCATATGTGGGTTGTGCAGACTGAAGCATGTTTAGAGTTAGCTCTCTGTAGTGAAAATGTTGCCCGAGATTTATATTTCCAATGCTGCCGAGGGTATTGCGGCATTGTTTGTGTCCTAATGTTTTGAAAATAGGTTCACCTTTCGCTGGTGTTAACTGTAGGATGCATCTGCAAACAATAACATGTTTTCCTTCCAACAGTCCTTCAAGGACTTCTTACATTCTGAGATGATTTAAATCCAGCATGAGGTTGGAAACCAGGCTTACTTATCTATCACACACACTTCCATTTGTTATAGAATGTTGCACCCTTGAGTTGCAGATTCTACTGATAATTTGTAGTATTCTAATGTGTGTTGATGTTCTATGGGAGTTGTAGTAGTCAGTGTAATGTTACACCTCCTATGTTGTAGGAAGCTAAACCTGTGTGGGTTGTTACTACAGCCGAAATGTTCTTGTATGTTGAGTTTTGTAGAAATGTGCTGATTATTTTAATTAATAATGTTTTACAAGAACCAGCTTCACCACATACATATCGGAGCAGAGGTTTATAATTCTTACAGTTGCAGGTTTTAGTTTTATGTTTAAAACCATGTTCAGTTTCTTGAGAGACAAATGGTGAGCTGTTCATTCCAGCACTGCCAAGTCTTCCTCAGGTTCTTTATATTGATGCATGGTATTTTCTACCACAGTCATGGCTATTTGTGCTTCATTTAGAATGAGTGGTTCTCCAAGTGGTTCTTGGCTTCCTATACAAGGATGTTGACTGCCCTCAGGAGTGTCTTTGTCTAGTTGAACTTCAATGTCTTCCTCTTGTTGGAGTTCATTGTGCGACATGTGTTTGTATTGTTTGAAATTGTCAGTTGTTGTACTGCTTTCATTTGCTTTTATTGCAACTTCAAATGTGTCATAGTCACCTAATAATTATGTTTCTTTTCTCCAAGGTTTAAAAAGTTGGAATAGGGCCATGTTATACAGTTTTCCATGTTGTGGAGATTTAAATGATAACTTTATGTGATTAATTAGACTGCATTTGGTGAGTTTCACTAGTCTTCCTTCATAAATTGAGACTGAATATTTGCCACTTGTCTCATTTGGTGTGAAATTGCTTCCTTCAATGTTCTATGTGCTCATGAGTAGTGGACATGTTTTTCAGGGTCTGCTCCTGAGTTCTACAGAGCAGAAGCTGTGGTAACACCAGTTTCCATCCGGTCATGAGCTCTTTGTTGCAGAAGATGGTGTAGACCTAATAGTCATCAGGACAAGCGGTAATCAGATATCCCAACTGGGTCCAAAGTCTGCCATAAATGTCTTTAAGATACTCATAATTGTCTTGTTGTATCACTCTATGCCCACTTGACGCCAGGCGGTAGGAAATGTGGAGTTTTCTTTTTACCTGTAGACTCTCCCACATTTTTACCATCACCTCACTGGTAAAATGGCTTCCTCGGTCCCACTCAATCCTTTGCGGTAGGCTGAAAGGAGAGAAGATGTGGTTAACCATTAGTGCAACAGCTGTCTCTGCCTTATAATTTGGGCCTGGAAGACAATCTACCCACTTCGTGAACAAATATGTCACAGTCAGCACTGGCCCAATGAAATCGACATGTAAATTTGACCAAGGCAGTGTCATTCATTTTTTTGTAATGGAGCTCTGTGTGTGAGTGAATTGGATTGAAAATAAGGACACACAAGACACCTCTTTAGGTAAGTGCCGATGTCCCGGCTGATGTGTGGCCAGTAGGCAACCTCGTGCAAGATTTCAATGTGTTGTTAAACCTGTTATGACTGGCAGTGGCCACGTCAAGGGTGTGGTTCAACATCAGGCAACAGAATGAGGTAGGTACCACCCACTGGTCACAGCCAGATAGGTTTCTCCTTACCAAAAAGTGTCTTGTATCCAGAACATCTTGGAAAACTTCATCAACACCCGGAGATCTTCTTTACCGGTATGATTTGGCTCTGTTAGAAGAAAACTCACAGGGTCTTCAATGTGTCAATAAAATGTCCCAATGATCACGTCCTCTTTCTGTGCCGTGATCAAATCTGCATCTGGGGTATCTTTCCTCCAGTGGGCAGTCCATAGCTCTCTATTTACATGTGTTTGTGACCTGGTGACAGCTGTAACTTAGATTTCACCCAGCAGGGATTTGCTTCTATGATGCCCCTTGCAGAGCTCCAGTTTTAGCCAGCTGGTCAGCCAGGTCCTTACCAGTTTTATCTGGCCCATGTATCTTGGAATGACCTCTTATATTCTTCCAATAGATGGTCATCTCATTTGAGGTCACCAGATCATCAATTGACTGGACCAGTTTGAAATGCTGTTGGGGTTTATTGTTGGCACAAAGCATGCCTCCATTCTTCCAGTTAATCGGTTGCTCCACAACCCCATTCATGACATGATCAGAGTCAGTGAGTATGACCAGTTCATTGAGTTGGAGGTGCACCGCAGTGAGGGTGGCTTGATGAACGGCCATCAACTCTAGAACCTGACTACTTTAGGGTCCTATTTTGTAACCAGCAGATGGTTCTGAGGCATCATTCACCCATGAATTCCCAATGACAGCCACCAATTATTTTCCCCTATTTTTCTCAACATGGTAGGAACACCCAGCTACATAAACTGTGTGTATCCCATGGCACTTGTCTTGTTCATAGACCTGTGTGTAGAAGTTAAGTATGCCTCTATGTTGTTGTTGGCCATTACATTTTCATCCCTGAGACAGTTGTTTTGAGCACAATCATGCAAGTCTGCCAACCCTTACGCTAGGGGACTCTTCTTGTTTTAGCTATATCTAACCTCCTCTCAAACGCCTTCAATGGACAGAATCCATGAAGTAATTCTGGAATTACTAATGTTCCCTGCCTGGATTCTGTCACTTTGGAGATATTCCAAGGGGTGGTGAGTAGTCTTGTGAATGATGTGCTCCTCCTGGATGAATGTGCAGTAATTATTTAACACCCACACCATTGCCAGGAGTGCCTTCTGGTAGTCAGTGAACTTTTCCTCTATAGAGGACAAAGTCTTGCTCACATACAAGATTACTTTGTTGACCTTGTCATGCTTTTGACACAGTACTGCTGTTTGGCAAGTATCAGAGATCCCCCTTCTCCTAGAAGAACTCATTATTCTTTATGGGGTATGCCAAACAAGGAGCCTAGTAATGGATTATTGTCATTTATTTAACTACCTCTGTTTGTTCTGGACCCCACTTCCACTTGACTTTAATGTGCCAGCCTTTACTAAATGGACCAACGGTTGAGTGACCTCTGCATAGTCTTCAATGAACTTCGGACTATAATTAGTGAGTCCAAGAAGGCTTCTTAATTCTCACAGAATAGTAGGGTCTTAATTCCCCTAGGGATTCCACCTTCTTCGCCTGGGAATTAAGACCATCAGGGTGATCATGTGCCTTAAGAAGTTCACTCGGGTCTTACACCACTGTGCCTTCTGAAAGGACAGATTTCCTGCAACTTGGTTAGAGCATAGCAAGGGACTCAATTTTTCTACTGATTTTGGACTGGTGTAACATTTTAGGCTGTTCGCTTCCAGTGTGGATTGCCACTTAAAACTGAGAGGAAGGTGGATTTTCAAGAATGGAGAAGGGTTCACATCACCAGTTTGTTCTCCTACAGAGATGACAGTGATGTCTGGAACCTGGTTATTCTTGCAATAGAATTCTACATTCTCAGATCATTGACCAATTAAATGACAGGTAAAATTCTTGCTTACATAATTATTACTAATTTTTAATTGTATAGGCTGGTCAGCCTGGGTCCAGAGGACCATGTTTTCCCAGTCATTCAGAGGTGATAACTCCTCAGGAGATGATTGTCCAGTAAACAAGGTGTGCCCTCTGGAATCACAACTATCACTGGCTGTTTAACTCAATGTTGCTCAGTTTTTATTTCCAGATCTGCAGACCCTTTGACAGAAATATAATTCCTGCCGAAATGTTGGAGTCATCTGGGAAATGGTGTGAAGGGAATTTGGTTGTCCTCCCCTCATCTTGAGTTTAGTTGGTCAAAGGCCTTTTTGGACAGGAAGGTGGCTTGGGATCCATTATCCACCAGAGCTGATTATTCACAATGACCCTGCACCTTCACCAGTGCATAACAACTGCCTTCTTTCTCCTCCAAGGTGGTGAATGGACACCCCTCTCAGTTTGAATTTGGTATGGCACACATTTTGGGGGCTGCATTTCTTGCTCTGGGTCGGTCCACATACTTACCCTGTCCCATTCATGGTCTTTTCAGACCCATTTTTTCTTTGGGACCGATCCCCCATTCCTGAAAGAGAAGGTATGTTTACCTGAGTCCTCCAGGGACTCTTCTCTTTCAAAGGGGATAATCTTAAGTCCTCCACAAAGGGGGTTCTTCTTTGGCCTCTCCTACTTACCCTTTGCTATTTCAGTTCTAACATTTTGGGGTAGAAGAGACATTTTCAGGCTGTGAGGTTTCTAGGTGTTCTGGCTGGGTGAGAAAGGAAGCTTCCAGTAGGGCTTGGCATATCCCCTCCAACCGCACCCAGGATCCTTTGGTTTGTTGGACCTTCCCTCCCATAATTTCCCCCATGGGCCATCATACCTGGGTGCTGGTGTGTTCTGGGAAGCAGGTTACATTTAAGAGTTTGACTAACCCCTCACAATGCGTCCCAGATCTTTGGAACTGTCGCTCCAGTTGGGAAACATTTGCGGGGTTTGTAACAAGGTCTCTGGTCATACCTCTGCTGCACCCGGAAAGTGTAACAGTACCTTCTTCCGTAGTAGCTCGGGTATTGGACATTTTCCCCATAATTTTCCATCCTGGGTCTCCCTGCTCCCAGGTTTTGAGATCTATTGTCCTGGAAGTGGGGAGAGAGAGGAGTATTATTCTGGAAATTCTGGTTCTGTAGGTACCTTGGGAAAAGGTTCAGATTGAAAGGTGGAGTAATATGTCTTTCCTGAGGGAAGTTTGGAGGGATGTTTCCCAGGGCAGTGCGTACCTGGTTGTGCCCCCCTCTGTGCTGGGGTAGTGTGTACATGCCAGAGGGTTGGCCTATTACCCTCGTATCTCAGGTTTTACATAGGGAGGTCAGATAGGTCACGATTCTGGTACCCCGCCTGAGTACTAATCAATTGGGCTAGGTGAGAGGGTCTCCTCTGCCTTTCATTCTGCTTGTTGGCTGAAGGAGTATTTTTAGGCCCCCCATATCCAGATCAAATTGTGTGGTAGTTTCCAAGCACTGCCACCTTTGCACCGGCAGGTGTAGTAGAGGTTTCAGGGGTTTTGGCGTTGTTTTTATTCTCAGTAAGCTTCTGGACCTCATTGATCCTGGTGGCCTATTCAATCGGCCAATACAGGGTCCTGTTCTCATGAAAATTCTGCACCAGCAGAGTCATGATGTATTTGGGGAGTGCATGGAAGTTGTCACAAACTGCCTACTATTGGTGTTCACGCGTCAGTGTGTCTGTGCAAATGCTCATTTTAAATTCTGCACAAACTCCATAGGTGCCTGGCCCTCCCCACATTACAAGTTTTATGCTGCCTTACGGGCCTCGTGTGAGTTCCTTTGGGTGGAAAGATTTTTCAACATGGCCACCTTATAGGTGGACCATTTGTATTGATCCTGATCCTCCAGCCCTGCACAGCAGCTGGAGTATTCGGGGCAGAATGTCCACTTGACGAACTCCATACAATTCACACCTTTTTTTATTCCAAATGATGTCATCATTTGCTCATAAATCTCTAAGTGCTCCCATACCAAATATTTTGCATTCTTGTCGTAGGGAGTAAAAAAACTCTTTATGGTCTTTATCTGTAGAATCAAGTCTTTAACAAAACCCTTCTTCTGTTTCCCGGTCTTTTTCTTCTTCTGCACCAGAGTCCATTCACTATTTGGCTCAGAACTGCTACTGGTACTTCCTTGCCTGTCTTCTAGGCACTCCCTATCTCTGTGAGATGAGGAATATCTCCCAAAACGTGGAGTCCTCTCGCCTGGGCAAAAGCTAACTCTCAGGGTCACTGGTAGTTACTTTTAGGCCCAGGATTACACTCAGTCTCATCTTCCCTCCTCTCTCGACGTCTGGGGAAATCCCCCAACCCTCTAAATGGATGGAGGTTTTTATATACTCTTCTTGGAATCTCCTAATTTTCTCTTCAACAAAGTGAGCCAGGTGGTCTTGTTGTATTTCTTTGTATCTTCATCTTCTGAAACCTTGTAATCATAGGAGTTTTCCGAGTCAGAATTACTCACAAGATTCCTTTTGGCCTCACAGGACACACTGGTCCAGCCACCTTCCCTTCTGTGTGGTAGAGATGAACACTCATCAATATCAGAAAGGGACTGGCATTATGGATCAGTTAGGCTAAGCCTGGGTAAGTCTACCTGCCTCATGTCACCCTGTTCTTGATAGGTGGCATGCATGAGGTTGGTTGCCATTCATACATGAGAGGTTGTACATGACTGTCATGAGGCCCCTGCTAGTCTGGGCACCTCACCTTGATCAGTGGAACTTGTCTCATATACTGATTTGCCACAGTGTCTCAGGTTCCTGTTTATAATTTATTTTCAATTTCCTTGGTGAGACTGTCACACCTGTTTATCTTGTTCCTTATTTCCTGTTGATAGTCAGAGAGCTGGCTTTTTAATTCTGACATTAAGGCCTGATTAGTGTCAAGCACCCTACTCTGATCTGCCAGCCAATCTTTTGTTTGCGGTACCTCATGCTGGAGCGATTCATTCTCCCTCTATGAGCCTTGCATGCTGTGTGCATATTCAAATTGCTTTTCCTTCAGGATAATAATCTTTTTCTGTTGCACATACCTACAGTTTGCTGTCTATAATAGTTCAGCCTCAATTTGTCTCACACGCTGTACTAGATCATTCCACACAGAGTGCTATCAGAACGAGTGACAGAAGAAAGAGATAAACCTTTTATAGAAACACTACAGTTAAGAGTGCAACGAGTTTGTGTGAAAATCTAATCTACGCTGTTCTCCAATTTGTATCATCCAGTTTTACTGAAACACGTGTGAAAAAAAAGACTTAACATATAATGTTTCTGGTGACATTGCACTTCCATGTTGCTCTCTTCTAACAGTCTCGACCGAAGTCACACTGTACTGCTACAGAAAATGCAATACATCAGGAACAGGTATGACCTAATTCTTCACATGAATCACACCATACCAAACGTTTACCCTCATTTTCCTGTTCAATTCATATGAGTAGCTTTGTCATAACTGTAATATCTTCAAAGTCCATTCGCTTGGCATGCACAGTGACTGGTCTATTATTCTAATAATGTAAGAGAGGGCTTCTGGCTCATGCGCTCTGTCTTCTTCAGTTTCTGCATGGTTAATGTCCTGAATCTCATAATATCCTGGAGGTCTGAGATACATTTTTGCTAAAGCCATCAATGTACTTTAAATCAGTACAAATGCCTTATGCTGTTCTATTACAATATTGAGTTGTCATTTTTCTTCAAATACCAGCTCTGCTCTGACTCGATATTGCACCCGTTCCCCTTCATGAGACTTCTTTTGAAGAGCCCTTTTTATCTTTTTGTTCTTTGATAACTCTTACTTTCTTCAAATAGACAACTTGCTCACATCAGCGTCATCATATTTCTTTTTAGTCACACGCTAGGATCGTATTTCAAAGGATTTTGCCAGAGGCAGAACGAACAGAACAGGTTTTGGAAACAGGACACATTTGGAAATCCACACGGAACATCTTATATTTGCCTGAGCAACTATTACGTGGGTAATGTACATTATGAAAATGATTTCAATATGGAAAGCGTAGGCTCGTACAACCCACATCTGTACCTATATATTTCAATTAGTCTCATTCACTTAGAGGCTATTTTCTCAGAATATTTGAATAATTCATCTATCTTTACTTTCTCTTCGAGTGGAAAAAGAAACATTCTTTGTTTCATCTACTGATATAACATGCATGTTTAATGATTTAAACCCTCTGTGTCATTCTTATCACATTCTTGCAGTGCTTACAAAATGTAATATCATTTTAACATATTGAGAGGGCAGATAAAATGTAAATTGTGTTAATCTGTTAGCATGTATAAATTCCCGTTCTCTAACTCACATTTCGTTCACTGTAGGGAATGCTCAATTTACATTAATGTTTTGTTGATACGGCAAATGCACATCCCCGTGCAGCGAGCAATACGACCCTTGCCATACCTATGTGCACCATATCTTGCAAATCTGAGACAGCATGATCTACAAAGGAGTACAATGCCACAAAAGTGTTTTGTCAACGTGCTTGTCCATGCTGTTGCTGTTTGTTTGGACAGATCATGTGAAAAGAGACTGAGGGCTTGCTTCACAGAACGTGTTCCTATGGGATGACACCATTATAACATGCTTCTGTGCATCAGGCTGAGCCTTTAACATGAAATGTTGATGAGCGTGTGTACTTTAGACTTATCTTGGGGATAGACACTGTAATACTAAACCATGCGAGTTTTCTGCACTGCTATAGGGATGCATGATTGTTCATCTTACAGAAAAATTATCACGGGAAAATATTAATCCACAGTTGGCTGTTGCTGGTGTCCTTGTATTCCTTTGATCCCCTTCAGTTCCAACGTTATCTCAAACCTGTCCTGAAGCCCTGAAGCATGGTAGAATACAGAAGGATGCTCATGTAAGACAGAGTTACTCTAAGATGTCCACACTTGATTTATATTTGCACTATGAACCGGCAGAATGCAGGCCACCACCACACATTACACATGGCCAGTCACAGCTCCATTTAGTCCCTTATGATGTAGCCCTGCAAAAATAAATAATTCATTAGACGCAATGCTGATCTGGTTCTAGTGGCTTCCGGCACCCCAGTTGGCACCATTGATGCTAATTACAGAAGAAAGCTCAAGCTAGTAAGGTACTTTTTAACATAAAACGACTAGTCTACTAGTCATGGCAGCTCAGGTGCTTAAAACATTGATGCTAATTGCCATCCACAAAGACATAACTACTTCAAAGAAGCCCCCAGTCAAAAGTGCAGTTATTCTCGTGCAAATGTTGATTTTGTGTATCTATTCTTTTACCTATTATACGTATACATTGCTAGTAATGTATTGTTACATGTATTGAACATCGTGCATGACCACCAGCATAACTCTTACTTTGGCATAAGGTCCTGCCCAGTTTGTCTAGTGAGCTCTCAGCTGTGGAGTTGTCAAACTCATTAATATACTTATGAATAAAGACGCTTTTAATGATGTATTGATTTAGGTAGAGCTAAACTTAAACTACTTACACTATGCCTTTTTGTGGATTGGAATTTCATATAGGTCATGAACAGAACAGACAGATTTTGTTTTAGAGAGAATAAGGTACAGAACCAGATAACTGCAGGCCGTTGTAAGAATTATGCATGGATACTCAGCATTTATATATTTCGCTATAATAATGCACGAGCGTAAAACATATTTTTCATCAATGCCTATTCTTCTATGCAAACAATGCATTATATATTTAATGAAACATCCCAGTTCCTTCAAAAGCTGTCATTCGTACCATCACTTACAACCCATCGTATGTCTTTAATAAATTATTGCTGAAACTAGTATTGGTGACCATTAACTGCAAACTCAAAACGTATGTATATATTTCACATCGGAGTCGATTTTAAAGTAGCTCATGAAGATAACAGATAGATTTTTCTTTCATAGAAAATAACGTACAATACCATAAAATATAGGTTCCATGTCATTTCATCGCCTGCCTTTTCATCCCCGGGCTTTTTAACGTGCACATTCCATCGAATGTGCTCATCGTTTTTTTCTTATTTTATTTTTTTGAGGATTTACCCCCCAACCCTCCCGTCCACAATTATTTTTTGCCATTGCCCACCCGCTCAAACCCTTATCTGCCATTTCCCACCCCCCTAAAAAATGTGATGAGCACATTCAATGGGATGTGCACTTTGAAAAGCCTGGGGATGAAAAGGCAGGTGATGAAAGGACGTCGTACCAAAATGAGAAGGCCTGTGTAAGCATTACGCATGGATGTACACCATTTATATATGTTTCTATCTAAGGCTATCTCCATGCACAATTTTCTCATATTTTTCATTTGTCGCTTTTCATCTATGGAGACAATGCATTATCAGGCCGATTCATGGAATTAATGTGTGCCGAAAATTCCGGCGCAGAGGTGCCAAAACGTGCGAATCGTAGTGCAAGTGCGAAAATCACAGGGAAACCAGCGCACATCGATTAATGGAAGGCCGTGCGTGAGAAAAATATTGAATGTGCGCTGAAAAAGTGCGCGGCGCACGCCGGCGCACAGGTCATCCAACGGCATGCGCCACGGCCAGCGCCATGGCCACAGCGAAATCGCACATAGCGCGGCGCACATAACAAAAGTAGGCAGAACACGGGGCGTAACACTCGGAATGGGGCACAACGCGTGAAAATATGGGCGTCACGGGGGAAGTGCAGGAGGCAAGTGCGCAAGAACGCCCACACGCTTGCCTACAACTCGTATTCATGGAATTGAACAGGGCAAACCAGCGCACGGTCAAAGACGCGCTCAGGGCCAAACAAGTCCGCCACAAGAAAGCAAGCGGTACGTCCCTGCGCCTGAAATAAATGTGCGCTAACAAAAAGCATCTATATACAGCTATGATGATATGATATGATATGATATGGCATTTGTAACGCACCTATACACAAGTGTTTCAAGGCGCGACGAGGCAGGAAGGAGGGAACAAGGGGAAGGCAGACAACGATCCTACTAGGCCAGGGGTCATTAAGATCGCGCAAGTGCATGGGTAAGGGGAAGGGAAAAAGTGCAAGGGGAAGGGGAGGGGGGGAAGTGCAGTACAGGGTAAGTAGTATAAAATAAATAAAATAGGGCCAGCTGGTGCCTAGTGCAAGGTAAGTGCAGACAAGTGCTGGGAGGGGGGGCTGTAGGCATACAGAGACAGTCCCGCAGTGCAGGGGTTGCCAGGGAGATAGTGCAAGTGGAGAGTGGCTGGGCCCAGTACCGAGGTCGGTGAGAGTGGCCCAGTTGCAGATTCAGTGCAGTTTAGCGAAGAATTTAGCAGGGGAGAGGGAGAGAGAAAGCAGAAGCAAAGAGGAAGGTTTTGAGGTGCTTCCGGAACCGGAGATGGTTCTCCTCAAGTTTCAGGGAGGCAGGAAGGCTGTTCCAGAGGGAGGCCCCTGCCGCAGAGAGAGATCTACCCCCAGCTCGTTGCTTCGAGAAGTAGCTGTCCCTGGGGGAGTTGGAGACGGAGGAGCGAAGGGCTCGGGAAGGAAGATAATTAGGAAGAGAGAGTTGAAGGTATTCAGGCCCCAGGCCCCAGCAGGCCTTGTGTACAATGCAGAGGGTTTTGAACTTAATCCTCGCAGCCACTGGGAGCCAGTGTAGAGATTTCAGTCCTGGAGAGATACGGTCCCTGGGCTTGAGGCCAAGGACAAGTCTCGCAGTCCTGTTCTGGATGAGTTGCAGAGGGCGTAGTGTGGATGCAGGCAGATTAAGATAAAGGCTGTTACAGTAGTCCAGCTTTGAGAGAACCAGAGCTCGGGAGACAGTGAGCTTCTGGGGGAAGGAGAGGAAGGGAAGAATGCCTCTGAGGAGGTGCAGTTGGTAGTGTGACTTCTTAGAGACGTCAGATATATGAGGAGAGAAGGAGAGTGTGGAGTCGAAGATGACCCCGAGGTTTTTTGCCTTACAGGTAGGATCAGGAAAAGGGCCAAGAGAGGCTGGCCAGAGAGCTGCAGGGAATGGGGGAAGTGGGTGTGCCGATGAGTAGAATCTCAGTCTTACTGGCATTAAGGCAGAGGTCATTGGCGGCACACCATTCCTGGATAGCAGACAGACAGTCAGAGATGAGGGAAGGAGAGGAGGAGGCCGAGGGTAGCCTGAAAATGAGCTGGGTATCGTCCGCATAGCACTGAAAGTTGGGGCAGAGAGCGGCGATGCGGTGGGCAAGGAGTGCCAGATACTGGTTGAACAGCCAGGGAGAGAGATTAGATCCCTGGGGGACACCACAGGTGGAAAAAAAGATGTCAGAGACGAAGGACCCCAGTTGGACCTGGGAGGGTCGATTGGAAAGGAAAGAGGTCAGCCACGCCAGAGCCTGACCAGTGATACCCAGGGTATCACGGAGACGGTTGAGCAGGATGGCATGGTTGCCCGTGTCAAAGGCAGAAGAGAGATTGAGCAGAATGAGAACACACAGAGTGTTGGAGTCAAGGTTCAAGAGCAGGTCCTCACGGATGTTCAGGAGAGCAGTTTCCGTGCTTCTGGCAGCTCTGAAGCCAGATTGATGGTCATGAAGACTACCAACAGATTCAGCATGGGGTTTAAGCTGGAAGATGGCCAGTTTCTCCAGGAGCTTGCCCAGGAAGGGAGTGATGGAGATTGGGCGATAGTTAGCCGGGCAGGAGGGGTCGGAAGAGGGTTTCCTAAGAAGAGGGTGCACAAGGGAGTGCTTAAGGGGGGGTGGGAAGACTCCAGAGGTGAAGGAGTGGTTGCAAAAGTCAGCCAGGGCAGGTGCCAGGGAGTCGATGTGGTCCTTGATAGTTTTGGAGGAACAAGGGTGAACCTGTTTGGACGAGACTTTCATAGATCGGACTTGTCTGGAAACCTCGTCAGCAGAGAAAAGGGGAAAGGCAGAGAAGGAGGGAGTGGGGGTGGCTGCAGAAGGGCCAGAGGAAGCGCAGGGAAGAGAGGGAGGGAGGTGATAGGAGGAGAGTGAGGACAGGATGTCCTGAGTTTTAGAGATGAAGTGAGAGGCCAGTGCTGTACAGAGGGCCTGGGAGGGGACGGGAGAGGAAGAGACTGCAGCAGGGGTGGCAAGCTCCTTGCAGATTTTAAAGAGTTCAGCCGAATTGTTAGATGCCGCAGAGATGCGGGCTTGGATAAGGGCTCTCTTCTTGATGAGAACGGAGAGACGGTATTGCCTTTGGAGCAGGCGGCAGGCCAGTTTGTCAGAGGATGAACACGAAGCACGCCATTTCCTCTCTGCCACCCTGCACTTGCGTTTAAGGGTGACAAGATCCGAGTCATACCAGGAGTTACATTTGGCTTTGGGCTTTAGGCGGATTCTCATGACAGGGGCAAGGATATCAAGAGTATCAGATATAGCAGAGTGGAGCATGGAGAGGGCTGTGTCAGGGTGGGAGTCAGCCGAAGGGGGAGGGGGGGTAGAAGGTGGCAGTGAAAGCCTCAACTGACACGCGTTTCATGGGTCGGATGACCGAGAAGGTGGGTGGCAGTGATGAGGGAGGCTTTGCCTGTGGGGTAGGGAGGGTGAGGTGGGAGGATAGGAGAAAGTGATCACTCCAGGAGAGAGGAGTGGAGAGAGGGACGGAGACGGGAAGGTCAGAAGAGATCAGAGCATCAAGAGTGAGCCCTGCAGAATGAGTAGGCCCAGAGGGGAGAATAGAGAGTGAGAGAGAGTCACAGAGGTCACGAAAGAGTCCGGTGGGGGGACAGGAGGCATCCAGGTGGATGTTGAAGTCACCAAGAAAGAGGAATTGAGTGGTAGAGGACAGGAGTGAGGAGGAGAGGTCAGCCCACTTAGAGAGGAAGGAGGAAATTTGACCTAGTGGCCGATAGATAGTAGCCACGGTAAGGGAATGGCTAGGAGAGAGAGAGAGTCAGCAGACAAGACATTCAAAAGAGGAGTAGGTCTGCGTAGGAGTGACAGTGGCAGGAATCCACTCAGGGAAATAAGGGCAACACCCCCCTGCACGGTTGGGCCTGGGCACGGCGAGGATCTTGTAACCGTCAGGTAGGAGTGTGTCAAAGCTGGTGACAGAGCTGGCCGTGAACCATGCCTCCGTGAGACCGAGGACGTCAAGGTCCAGTTCCTCAAGAAGGCGACAGATATCAGAGGAATGTTTGATGGCAGAGCGAGAGTTAAGAGTGGCAATGTGGAGAAGGTTGCCATCCTTGAAGGACCTTCGGGGAGGGGTACAGATCAGAGGTACGCCCTGTGGAGGTGAAGAAGAAGGAGGTGTAGAAGGAGCACGAGAGGGGGCAGGGAGGGAGGGACAGAGGCAAGGTAGCCGAGGACAGAGGAGGAGGGGGGACAGCAGGAGAGGAAAGGAAGTTGATGAGGCATGGGAAACGTCTATCAAAGAGGTGAAGGTTGGCCTGAGAGCCTTGGACCAAGATGGTCCCATTAGCGTAGACATTAATGATGGCCTTAGAGGAGTGGAAGGGGACCAAGAGGACATCCCAACGGTGCCACCATTAATGGGAGAAGAGGAGAAAGGAGAGAGCACAGAGACCATATGAAGGGTCCATAGGTCAGGCGAAGGGACGAAAAACAGGATGTCAGTGAGAGTTTCCTTAGAGGAGGCACTAGTGTAGGTGTCAGCGATAGGGAGGCCTGGGCTGGAGACCAGGCTGTCCTTTTTAAACTTGTTCCTACCAGATTTAGTGAGGAGAGCAGGATAGTCAATAGAGAAGCAGTTAGAGAAGATAGGCGAGATAGAGAGCACCATGGAGTAGGAGGGAGTGGGGGGGAAGACAGACGAGATGAGAGCACGCAGACAGGAAGTGAGCGGCAAGCACAAGTTTACCACATTCCAGAAAAACAACAGTAAATGCGTATTAGGTACACAGTGGAGAGGCCACCTAAGTTTGAGAGTCCTGCGAGGGGAGAAAAACCCTAGTTTACCACATTTTAGAAACAACAGTAATGCGTATTAGGTACAGAGGCTACCTAAGTTTGAGAGTCCTGCGAGGGGAGAAAAAGCCTAGTTTACCACATTTCAGAAACAACAGTAATGCGTATTAGGTACAGAGGCAACCTAAGTTTGAGAGTCCTGCGAGGGGAGAAAAACCCTAGTTTACCACATTTTAGAAACAACAGTAATGCGTATTAGGTACAGAGGCCACCTAAGTTTGAGGGTCCTGCGAGGGGAGAAAAACCCTAGTTTACCACAACAGTGAGGTGTAGACACCATGCGAATGATGTGACAAGGTGTAGGGGCCGGGTGAAGGTGGAGATGGCAGAGTGAACCTGGCACCTGGCGTCCCCTGCGGACACCTGCAGACACACAGGGAGCCGCAGCCGTGGGAGCCTCCCTTTGCCTAAGTGGCCCTTAGCCGAAGGGGGCTGCCCAGGGGGGTGGGATTTAAGGCAGGAGGAGAGGGAGAAGAGGGGGGGTGGGCGGGCAGGGAGGCAGGAATGGAGAGGGCAGAGGCGGATCAGGAAGTGTGGAGGAGGGTGGGGGCAGGGGGCAGCACAAGTGGTGTGATGAATGATCCATACTGTGGCCCTCTAGGACAAATGAGGTGCAAAGGGGTACCGACAAACACGGACACCCGCTGTGTGAAAAATAGCGTGTGCGTGTATTTCGGGGTGCGCGGGAAGATCCACATGTGATTGGCCTGGGTACGTGTATTTTGGGGTGCGTGGGACGTTCCACACGCAATTGGCCTGGGTACGTGTATTTCGGGTGCGCGTGAAGTTTCACACACGATTTCAGCAGGGTACGTGTATTCCAAGGTGCGCGGGAAGTTTCACACACGAATTTGCAGGGTACGTGTATTACGGTGTGCACGTGAAGTTCCACACGCAATTTCAGCAGGGTACGTGTACTCCGGGTGCACGGGAAATTCCACACGCGAATCCAGCAGCCTATGTGTATTTCGGGGGTGCCGGGGAGTCATACACGTGAATTGGCCATGTGGGTCCTCCCAGCTGTTCCCTCTACACCCTCCACGGCCCCTGCAGGCGGCCCACACCTCAGGGGACTACCCTGCACCCCTGCACATGTCCCCCAGGCAGCCCATCCACCATGGCCATGCCCCCCAGCCAACCCACATGTAACCTTGCACTACTGCCCACCAACGCATGTCTCCCAGCACCCCCACCTCCCAGCATCCAGGGGCACCCTCCACCAGGCCCCCACTCATGTCTCCCACCCCCCACCCCCCAGCATCCATGGGCACCCTCCACTAGGCCCCCACTCATGTCCCCCTGCACCCCCACCCCCCAGCATCCAGGGGCACCCTCCACCAGGCCCCACTCATGTCTCCCTGCACCCCCATCCCCCAGAATCCATGGGCACCCTCCACCAGGCCCCCACTCATGTCTCCCAGCACCCCCACCCCCCAGCATCCAGGGGCACCCTCCACGAGGCCCCCAATCCTGTCTCCCTGCACCCCCACCCCCTAGCATCCAGGGGCACCCTCCACCAGGTACCCACTCATGTCTCCCAGCACCCCCACCCCCCAGCAGTCAGGGGCACCCTCCACCAGGCCCCCACTCATGTCTCCCTGCACCCCCAACCCCCAGCACTGTGGGCACCCTCCACCAGTGCCCCCACTCATGTCTCTCTGCACCCCCACCCCCCAGCATCCAGGGGCACCCTCCATCAGGCCCCCACTCATGTCTCCCTGCACCCCCACCCCCCCAGCATCCAGGGAAACCCTCCACCAGGCCCCACTCATGTCCAACTCATGTCCCCCTGCACCCCCACCCCCAGCAGTCAGGGGCACCCTCCACCAGGCCCCCACTCATGTCCCCCCACCCCCCCAGCAGACAGGGGCACCCTCCACCAGGCCCCCACTCATGTCTCCCAACACCCCCACCCCCCAGCAGTCAGGCACACCCTCCACCAGGCCCCCACTCATTTCTCTCCCCCACCCCCCCAGCAGTCAGGGGCACCCGCCACCAGGCCCCCACTCATGTCTCCCTGCACCCCCACCCCCCAGCATCCAGGGGCACCCTCCACCAGGCCCCCACTCATGTCTCCCTGCACCCCCACCTCCCAGCATCCAGGGGCACCGTCCACCAGGCTCCCACTCATGTCTCCCTGCACCCCCACCCTCCAGCACTGTGGGGCACCCTCCACCAGGCCCCACTTATGTCCAACTCATGTCGCCCTGCACCCCCACCCCCCAGCAGTCAGGGGCACCCTCCACCAGGCCCCCACTCATGTCTCCCACCCCCCCACCCCCCAGCAGTCAGGCGTACCCTCCACCAGGCCCCCACTCATGTCTCCCAACCTCCCACCCCCCAGCAGTCAGGGGCACCGTCCACCAGGCCCCCACTCATGTCTCCCAGCACCCCCACCCCCCATCAGTCAGGGGCACCCTCCACCAGGCCCCCACTCATGTCTCCCCGCACCCCCACCCCCACCCCCCAGCACTGTGGGCACCCTCCACCAGTGCCCCCACTCATGTCTCTCTGCACCCCCACCCCCCAGCATCCAGGGGCACCCTCCATCAGGCCCCCACTCATGTCTCCCTGCACCCCCACCCCCCCAGCATCAAACCCTCCACCAGGCCCCACTCATGTCCAACTCATGTCCCCCTGCACCCCCACCCCCCAGCAGTCAGGGGCACCCTCCACCAGGCCCCCACCCATGTCCCCCCACCCCCCCAGCAGACAGGGGCACCCTCCACCAGGCCCCCACTCATGTCTCCCAACACCCCCACCCCCCAGCAGTCAGGCACACCCTCCACCAGGCCCCCACTCATGTCTCTCCCCCACCCCCCCCAGCAGTCAGGGGCACCCTCCACCAGGCCCCCACTCATGTCTCCCTGCACCCCCACCCCCCAGCATCCAGGGGCACCCTCCACCAGGCCCCCACTCATGTCTCCCTGCACCCCCACCTCCCAGCATCCAGGGGCACCCTCCACCAGGCCGCCACTCATGTCTCCCTGCACCCCCACCCTCCAGCACTGTGGGGCACCCTCCACCAGGCCCCACTCATGTCCAACTCATGTCGCCCTGCACCCCCACCCCCCAGCAGTCAGGGGCACCCTCCACCAGGCCCCCACTCATGTCTCCCACCCCCCCACCCCCCAGCAGTCAGGGGCACCCTCCACCAGGCCCCCACTCATGTCTCCCAACCTCCCACCCCCCAGCAGTCAGGGGCACCGTCCACCAGGCCCCCACTCATGTCTCCTGCACCCCGACACCCCAGCACTGTGGGGCACCCTCCACCAGGCCCCCACTCATATCTCCCTGCACCCCCACCCCCCAGCATCCAGGGGCACCCTCCACCAGGCCCCCACTCATGTCTCCCTGCACCCCCACCCCCCCAGCATCCAGGGGCACCCTCCACCAGGCCCCACTCATGTCCAACACATGTCCTGCTGCACCCCCACCCCCCCGCATCCAGGGGCACCCCATACCAGGCCCCACTCATGTCAAACTCATGTCCCCCTGCACCCCCACCCCCCAGCAGTCAGGGGCACCCTCCACCAGGCCCCCACTTATGTCTCCTATACCCCCACCCCCAAGCAGTCAGGGGCACCCTCCACCAGGCCCCGACTCATGTCTCTCACCCCCGCCCCCCCAGCAGTCAGGGGCTCCCTCCACCAGGCCCCCACTCATGTCCAACTCATGTCCTCCTGCACCCCCACCCCCCAGCACTGTGGGGCACCCTCCACCAGGCCCCCACTCATGTCTCCCAGCACCCCCACCCCCCAGCATCCAGGGGCACCCTCCACCAGGCCCCACTCATGTCCAACTCATGTCCCCCTGCACCCCAACCCCCCAGCATCCAGGGGCACCCTCCACCAGGCCCCACTCATGGCCAACTCATGTCCCCCTGCACCCCCACCCCCCAGTAGTCAGGAGCACCCTCCACCAGGCCCCCACTCATGTCTCCCACCCCCCACCCCCTAGCAGTCAGGGGCACCGTCCACCAGGCCCCCACTCATGTCTCCAACCCCCCCACACCCCAGCAGTCAGGGACACCCTCCACCAGGCCCCCACTCATGTCCAACTCATGTCCCCCTGCACCCACAGCCCCCAGCACTGTGGGGCACCCTCCACCAGGCCCCCACTCATGTCTCCCAGCACCCCCACCCCCCAGCATCCAGGGGAACCCTCCACCAGGCCCCCACTCATGTCTCCCTACACCCCCACCCCCAGCATCCAGGGGCACCCTCCACTCGGCCCCCACTCATGTCTCCCAGCACCCCCACCCCCCAGCATCCAGGGGCACCCTCCACCAGGCCCCCACTCATGTCTCCCTGCACCCCCACCCCCCAGCATCCAGGGGCACCCTCCACCAGGCCCCCACTCATGTCTCCCAGCACCCCCACCCCCCAGCATCCAGGGGCACCCTCCACCGGGCCCCCACTCCTGTCTCCCTGCACCCCAACCCCCAGCATCCAGGGGCACCCTCCACCAGGCCCCACTCATGTCCAGCTCATGTCCCCCTGCCTCCCCACCCCCAGCAGTCAGGGGCACCCTCCACCAGGCCCCAACTCATGTTTCCCCCCCACCTCCCAGCAGTCAGGGACACCCTCCACCAGGCCCCCACTCATGTCTCCCAGCACCCCCACCCCCCCAGCATCCAGGGGCACCCTCCACCAGGCCCACACTTATGTCTCCCTGCACCCCCACCCCTCTGCATTCAGGGGCACCCTCCACCAGGCCCCACTCATGTCCAGCTCATGTCCCCCTGCCTCCCCACCCCCCAGCAGTCAGGGGCACCCTCCACCAGGCCCCCACTCATGTCTCCCTACACCCCCACCCCCCAGCATCCAGGGGCACCCTCCACCAGGCCCCCATTCATGTCTCCCAGCACCCCCACCCCCCAGAATCCAGGGGCACCCTCCACCAGGCCCCCACTCATGCGTCCCTGCACCCCCACCCCCCAGCATCCAGGGGCACCCTCCACCAGGCCCCCACTCATGTCTCCCAGCACCCCCACCCACCAGCATCCAGGGGCTCCCTCCACCAGGCCCCCACTCCTGTCTCCCTGAAACCCCACCCCCCAGTATCCAGGGGCACCCTCCACCAGGCCCCCACTCATGTCTCCCCCCCAACTGCCCAGCAGTCAGGGGCACCCTCCACCAGGCCCCCACTCATGTCTCCCAGCACCCCCACCCCCCAGCATCCAGGGGCACCCTCCACCAGGCCCACACTCATGTCTCCCTGCACCCCCACCCCCCAGCATCCAGGGGCTCCCTCCACCAGGCCCCACTCATGTCCAACTCATGTCCCCCTGCACCCCCACCCCCCAGCAGTCAGGGGCACCCTCCACCAGGCCCCCACTCATGTCTCCCTGCACCCCCACCCCCCTGCATTCAGGGGCACCCTCCACCAGGCCCCACTCATGTCCAGCTCATGTCCCCCTGCCTCCCCACCCCCCAGCAGTCAGGGGCACCCTCCACCAGGCCCCCACTCATGTCTCCCTACACCCCCACCCCCCAGCATCCAGGGGCACCCTCCACCAGGCCCCCATTCATGTCTCCCAGCACCCCCACCCCCCAGAATCCAGGGGCACCCTCCACCAGACCCCCACTCATGCGTCCCTGCACCCCCACCCCCCAGCATCCAGGGGCACCCTCCACCAGGCCCCCACTCATGTCTCCCAGCACCCCCACCCACCAGCATCCAGGGGCTCCCTCCACCAGGCCCCCACTCCTGTCTCCCTGAAACCCCACCCCCCAGTATCCAGGGGCACCCTCCACCAGGCCCCCACTCATGTCTCCCCCCCAACTGCCCAGCAGTCAGGGGCACCCTCCACCAGGCCCCCACTCATGTCTCCCAGCACCCCCACCCCCCAGCATCCAGGGGCACCCTCCACCAGGCCCACACTCATGTCTCCCTGCACCCCCACCCCCCAGCATCCAGGGGCTCCCTCCACCAGGCCCCACTCATGTCCAACTCATGTCCCCCTGCACCCCCACCCCCCAGCAGTCAGGGGCACCCTCCACCAGGCCCCCACTCATGTCTCCCTGCACCCCCACCCCCCAGCATCCAGGGCACCCTCCACCAGGTCCCCACTCATGTCTCCCAGCACCCCCACCCCCCAGCATCCATGGGTACTCTCCACCAGGCCCCCACTCCTGTCTCCCTGCACCCCCACCCCCCAGCATCCAGGGGCACCCTCCACCAGGCCCCCACTCATGTCTCCCCCCACCCCCACCCCCCAGCAGTCAGGGGCACCCTCCACCAGGCCCCAACTCTTGTCTTCCCAGCACCCCCACCCCCCAGCAGTCAGGGGCACCCTCCACCAGGCCTCAACTCATGTCTCCCAGCACCCCCACCTCCCAGCATCCAGGGGCACCCTCCACCAGGCCCCCACTCCTGTCTCCCTGCTCCCCCACCCCCCTGCATCCAGGGGCGCCCTCCACCAGGCCCCCACTCATGTCTCTCCCCACCTCCATCTCCCAGCATTCAGGGGCAGCCTCCACCAGGCCCCCACTCATGTCTCCCTGCACCCCCACCCCCCATCATCCAGGGGCACCCTCCACCAGGCCCCCACTCATGTCTCCCTGCACCCCCACCCCCCAGCATCCAGGGGCACACTCCACCAGGCCCCACTCATGTCCAACTCATGTCCCCCTGCACCCCACCCCCCAGCAGTCAGGGGCACCCTCCACCAGGCCCCCACCCATGTCTCCCCCCACCCCCACCCACCAGCAGTCAGGGGCACCCTCCACCAGGCCCCCACTCATGTCTCCCTGCACCACCACCCCCCAGCACTGTGGGGCACCCTCCACCAGGCCCCCACTCATGTCTCCCTGCACCCCCACCCCCAGCATCCAGGGGCATCCTCCACCAGGCCCCCACTCCTGTCTCCCTGCACCCCCACCCCCAAGCATCCAGGGACACCCCCACCAGGCCCCACTCATGTCCAACTCATGCCCCCCTGCACCCCCACCCCCAGCACTGTGGGGCACCCCCCACCAGGCCCCCACTCATGTCTCCCCCCACCCCCACCCCCCAGCAGTCAGGGGCATCCTCCACCAGGCCCCCACTCATGTCCCCCTGCACCCCCACCCCCATCACTGTGGGCCACCCTCCACCAGGCCCCCACTCATGTCTCCCTGCACACCCACCCCCCAGCAGTGCGATTTGCCTGGGTACGTGTATTTCAGGGGTGCGCGGGTAGTCTTACACGTGATTTCATCAGGGTACGTGTATTACAGATCCGCGTGAACTTCCACACGCGACATCAGCAGGGTACGTGTATTTCGGGTCCGCGTGAACTTCCACACGCGATATCAGCAGGGTACGTGTATTACGGGTTCGCATGAACTTCCACATGCGACTGGGCCTGGGAAAGTGGGGTACGTGTATTCCTGGGGTGGGCGGGAATATTCACTCGCAACTGGGCCTGAGAGAGCGTGTTACGTGTATTCCTGGGGTGGCCGGGAATATTCACTCGCGACTGGGCCTGGGAGAGCGTGTTACGTGTATTCCTGGGGTGGGCGGGAAGATTTACACGGTCGCCTACAACGCGCCAAAAAAAAAAGGTCCAATCTGGAAACACGTACGCCAGCATGAAGCAGGCGCACGTTCCGCGCAGCATAAAAGTGTGCGCAAACAACAAACAAGCTCAGGCACCAGGATGAATATACCGTTCCTAGCAGCAGTGGCCGTGGGATACCGCAGGAGGAGGGGGAGGATAGTCGAGGCCAGAATCTTCACACCCAGAACCAGCCTTTTTGGTATGCCTGATGACCAGGTGTATGGGAGGTACAGGTTGCCACCTCACATAATACTCGACCTGGTCAGTGAGTGGGAGGATGACCTCACATCACCCACCCTGTGCTCCCAAGCACTCAGCCCCCTGGAGAAGGTCCTCAATGTACTGCACTTCTTGGCTACCGGATCATTTCAGCATACAAGTGCCATAGTGGGGGGATGTCATAGGCCACGCAGTCACGGTGCCTACACCAGGTGTTGGCCATCATCACTGCACACCCATCAGTCTGCAGGCACATATACCTGCCCAGAACACCTTGTTAGGGAGAATCCTCTGTTTAGGCTGAATTTCGTAACCTAGTGAGTCCCCCAGCAGCTTTGCTGGATTTCTGGAGTTTGTTTTTTTCCATCCTGCCAAGAGTGAGACTCTTTTCTCCCACTCTTGGACGTGAATGTGGTTGATTCCTGTGAATGTCAATGTATTCTATGGGCTATGGGGTCTTTTACTCCATAGGGTCTCATGTGTTTTACTATGTGTATTACACCGCACCCTCCGTGCCGTATCACTGGGACCTCCTAGAGGACCCCCACCATAGACTCCATACCCTGGGACTGGCTACTGTCTCTCAGGGCATGTAAAGCCACCATTGGCTTTACTAGACCTACATTTACTAACAGAACTAGTACAAACCATCCTATTGTGGAAGTACTAGTAGGGGTAATTCTATTACCCCTGGGTCTGTTATTCGAGGGGGCACTGTCTCGTCCCCCCTCGTCGAGTTTTGGCTGGTGGCAGTGGAAACGACTTGGTATATTCGACCCTGAATATAACTCTATGGGATTCTTCCCATTGTTGGAGGCTAATACTTTTTTCCGTTAGTCTCTAACATACCGCCGGTTTATTTGTCTTAAATAAATCAACCGGTCGGTATTTGCTGTCAGAACTCGGTTTTTAAAATGGCGTCTGTGTTCACCTCTGTAACTCCGAACCAAAGGTTGAGCCCTTTGTTCCACTTTTGGCGGGCTTCTACACAGAAGCCCTCCAGAGTGGTGCCATTCTGTCTGGGTACCACAGGGGGTGTGGGAGGGGGTTTAGGCACCCTGGACAGAGTTTCCTTGCCAACTCAAGTCGCACTCTGGTGTGATTGTCCCAAGTGGTGAGCCACCCCGCTCACCACTTAGCGTGTTTTGATTGACAGCTAGGCTGAATGAATGGGGGTTTGCTGCATAAAAGCAGGGCTTTTGGGACTGGATCTTCAGAAGTCACCACAGGACCTAAGAATCCGACGAGGGTAAAGCTGAGCCGACCTGCAACGACGACACCTTCGGTGGAGCCCTGCTGAACCGCCTCACCACTTCCCAACGACAGAGGAGATCTCCCCACTGGAGAGTCTTCTCCCCCTGACTGGTGGGAACAACCAGTCCCTTTGCTTTTTCTTCACTTCCAGGGCGTAGTGGTTGAATTGCCCGTGCTGAGCACCCCGGCAACCGGATAGCCACTAGCCCATACTGCGACCAAAAGGTGGTGCCTTGAGACGGAACACTCTGCGGCTGGTCTCTTTCCTGGTGGTGCAACAATCCTCAACTTTCCTTCGACGACGAGATCATCTCATCTCTTGGCAAAGCACCGACTTGCATCCACCAGCACAAACAACTGCCCCCCGCCGGAGCTGTCTCTGCACTTACAAGGTACCATGTCCACCTGGCTTCCCTTGTGACGGTTAGCGTGAGGTGTCTTAAATCCTTACCTTTCCATTGGGTCGCCGCCAGACCTTCTTAACTTTTTGTTCTAAACTGGTCCAACTTTTCTGTGACAATTTGCTACAAAGACTCGAAGTGCGTTTCCACTGTGATACTTGTTGGGACATATCGCCTTGCCTCTCTCCGAGTGGGCCCGGCCTCTGAACTTTGTAATCCACAGTAGACCCTGCCTTGCGGGCCTTGCATTTGCTTTGTAAAAGTGTTGGTACCGAGTTGGTTTCATACCCTGCCTTTTCTCTCCCGTTCTAACGAATATTAGAGTGCCATCTAGGTTAACTCATTCACCTCTGTCTGCAAATAAGTGGTGCGTTGAACCTAGACTTGTCGAAATATTGTTAGGGGATTGATATACTTATAGTAATTGTAATTGAAGTTGTTTGCCGTATTAGTGCCAGAGTGTTTTCATAGATGTGTCCTCAAAATAAATAATTATATATCTTTACACCCAAGCTCTGTTCCGTGTCTGCTTGTTCTACTGTGTAAATTGCCCAATCTTGTATACTCCACATACTGCCTAACTCTTCTTGAGGGAAGTCTGACTGCTCAGCCACAACTACCAGGTGAAGCTGTGTGGTACAGTCTGCTACCAAGTGGGTTTACTGCCAAACACCTGTAAGCCTAAATCTTTTGCAGTGGCCCCAGAGGGAACTGCACAGGTTTCTGCTTAACACACCTGCATAAAGGCATGCTCTCAGCCAGTATTTCTAGAGGGTGGCACAATTCCCCACAGTGCTAGGTGCCATTGATTGCACCCATGTGGCTCTACGTCCCCACCAGGGCATCTGAGCACATCTATAGAAACCGCAAACACTGGCATTCCAGCAACGTCCGGGTAGTAGGTGATGCCAAGGGAATCATCACCTCAGTATATGCCAACTATCCAGGGTCCACCCACGACAGCTTCATTTACAGGATGTCAACCCTAAACCGGGCCATGGAAGCTGGGCGGCATGGCGAAGCATGGCTGCTTGGTGAGTAGAAATGCCACAGCACACGCATGCATGACAGATACAGAGTAATGTCACTACCCCACTAATGATCCCCATCACCACCTCCCCAGGGGACAGCACCCACATGATGACGCCAATTCGGAACCCCATCACGCCTCCCGAGGTAAGATACAACACAGCCCATATTGCAACCCGGGGCATAGTGGAGCGCACATTCGGAGTGCTCAAGTCATGCTTTCGCTCCCTTGACCGTTCTGGCGGGCAGCTGTTAGACGCTCCTATGTGCGTTATACGTTATGAAGCCTCAAGCTCAACAAGAGTCACCCTGAGCTGACGGAGTGCCACCCTCAGGGCTTCCCTGTGGCCCTGGGACTCAATAGAAATGGCTTCCCGCAGAGTCTCCAGTGCCGCCCGTCTGTCCCTGTTGGACGCCAACATGTCCTTCCTGTGTGACTGGCAAATGGAGTCTGTTGCCTGCTGTAGTTGTTCCATCAGCCTTTCTTGGGGGACAATGGAAGTGGCCACCCTATCCATGGCCTGAGCCATCATCTCAGATAATGCTTCCTGTTGGTTTGCCATACCGTATATGGATTGCTCCCATGCGGTATTGCCAGGTGGCGTGCGGCCACCGTGTTGGCGGGAACCACACCTGTCTGGGGCAAGGCGAACTGCGCCTTGCTGTGCCGGCACTGCCTGAGGCTGCAGGACTGCATTCCCCCTCTGATCTGCTTGCCCAGGAACAGGATCAGATGTTGCGGAGTGTGACCCTGCATCCGTAACCACCAAAGGCGGACCTACCAACACTGACATCCCCATTGAGGGTTCTACCCCTGGTGCAGGTGGGTTGGACAGTACAGAATCCCTCCCAGAAACACTTACCTGCAACCGCACATAGGTCTCATCATCCGAATCGACACCTGAATAGAGCTCGGGGGAGGTGCACCCAGAGCCACCCCTTGAGATAATGGTCTGCAGCAAGTGTGGGTTCTCACCCACCACCACACCACGTCCCTCACTGGTGCCCGGTTGGGCCTGAGACCCCTCCTGGGTCTGCACCATCTCCACAACCCCAGCTGTATCAAGTGCGTCATCCCCTGTAAAGACATGAAAGAAAAGAAATGGGAACAGGCATTAGCACCATGGCACAGAATTAGGGCTGAGAAGCAACAGAAACAGTACTTCATTGACACATGTCCCACATGACTATAACCCTCCCATGCATGCCACGTCACTGCGTATGAAGGGGAGGCAAATGGCACACATTGATGACAGCAAGATGGAAGACCAACACATTTGCTGCATGCTGGCTAGCAGTGCCATCACACATTGGCCTGTGATTGGCATGTCCAATACACATACATGACACATGCCATCACACAGATGGCATGTTCCATAGCCATGTCACACATGTGACAATAGGACTGAGAAATGCCTAGTGAAAGTGGTGGAATGCAAACAATCTGCCTGAATGAACACAGAATAATGCGCAACTATGTTGTGGCAAGATGACACTTCAAGGGCAACTTGCGTGAGGTTGGGCTGAATGTCTACTGTTGCCAGAAGGGATACTGCAATACCCAAATCCTGGTGCGCAGAATGTATTGGATGAAGCACATGAGTGACCCAAACCACTCAGGCACACACACCCTCACCTAGCACTCAATCAAAGCACTCACACACACCATGCACATGGATGACACGCACATGCATGTGCACTCACCGGACAATGCCTCGTAATCTCCCACGCCCTGGATCTGTCCCTCTGTGACGTAGGTCCCAGCAAAATACTCATGTGGAGTGAGTTCAATGTCCTCTGCTGGAGACCCACCTCCAGTCACTAGAGTAGCGGCATGACTTGAGGCCAGCTTTTTCTTTGCCCTGCGCTTTAGGTCATTCCAGCGCATGTAGCAATCATTAGCTGTGCGCCTCATGAATCCAAGGGCACTTATGATGTCCGCGATGGTCTGCCAGTGTGCCAGACGCTGTGCAGGTGTGGTCTTGCATCCTGCAGTAATCACCTTTTCGCTGTCATGTGCAGACACATACTCCACAAGTGCATCAAGTTCGGCCTGATTGAAGCTGGGCTTCCTTGGTGGGCCGGGCTGTGTAGCCGTGTCTGGGGCATCAGCCTGTACTGGACGAGCACTCTTCCTCTTCCGCTTGGAAGGTGGTGGGGTTCCTGAGTGTCCTACGCCACTCTGGACATTAGGGGCAGGAGCCCCGGTGGACTGTGGACTAGGAGTGTGGGAATGAACACTCACCATGGGACTTGGTGCAGGCATTAGCTGAAGTGTGATGTAGTCAGGGGGAACGTCAGCAGGATGGACTGGGACCGACACTGTCCTGGCTGGGAGACTCAGAGCTGGGGTGGATGGAGCCTCCCCACCCTGCCTACTCAGGGCAGTAGATGACATAGCTGCCCCTGATCCACGTGGCATGGTGACACCAATGTGCTACGCCACACGTGGCCTAGACCTGCTGACCTGGAAGACAGCCATGGAGTCACCCTGTGCCAAGTCTGGTGCCACAATGGGCTGGTCCAACAAGGGCTGAGAAGGGATGGTGTCAGCCACGTTACCCTCAACCGGGGGGGGCATGGGTGTCCCCGACTGGTCACCCACACATGGGGGGTTAGGGGCACCCTGCAAGTCCCAGCCACGTCCCCTACCGTACCCACCACGGCCACCTCTTGAGGCTCGGCCACCTTTGCCACCCTTTCCGCGTGCTCACCTCCCAACCATGGCACTGATGTTGTTGTGCGTATGGGAGTTGCAGTAAACTATTGTCCTGGGAAATTGGGATCAAAGGGGTAGGGTACTAGATGGAATTCGTACCCTAGTGCTCTAGCAAGGCTGTATGTGACCCCTGGGGGAAGATGACGGGTCACGCAATGCGCAGGCACCCCAAAAAAGGGAGATAATGTGCACGCAACCCCTCCTAGACGACGTGCGTGAAAAAATAAACCTGCACTACGCTGTGGCACCCAGAAACACAAAAATGAACGTATGCGTGTCACACACAGCCTAGAATGACCTCTGAAGGGGTATGCGACACACGGGGCAAGCACAGATGTTAAATACTTGCGCGACTCACCGTCTGCCTTGAAAAATCGCGTGAAAAATACACGCGTGTGCGCGTTGGCAACTCCCCCTGCCAAAAGAAGAATTGTACGCTGTCTGAGGAGACAGGACAACAGAAGAAGTGAACGCTGTTTGAGGAAACAGGCCCAGGAAAAAGACAAAAAGAGAAAAAGCTGTCAGAGGTAACAGAGAGTACGAACTTGGAACGCCGTGAAGTAAATCGCGTGTGAACTGACAAGAAGTACAGATTTCACCCACTCGCTCTCCACGAAAAGCACGTACAAGGAAATGGCGTTCTACACGTACCTTTTAAACATGCCCACACATCCAGCGTCACTTCCGCGTGTACTCACTAAGGCCCTATCCTCCAATTACACGAGCTAACACTCTGACGTGCAGTCATTGGATGTGTAACATGCACCCGTGTACAGGGAAACGCCCGCGCACCCACGTCACAGACGTGCATACGCACTGAGGCCCTTTCCACCAATTACACGCTATGACACTCTGACGTGCTTTATTTTCTACGCGCCATGGAAAAAGCACGTGCGCATAACGTCATAGACGCGCCTGCACGCTGGGGGCCTTTGGGCCAATGAATTTGCGTATGTGTGCTGACGCGCTTACGCGCTAAGGCCCTTTCCTCGAATTACACGCAGACGTGCTGGATTTTCACGTGCCAAATCACTCCGTATCAAGCTGGCCACGCGTAAGCACACAGAAGCACAGGCTCCTGCCCAGAAGGCTGAATTACTGCCCCCCAGAGCCCCGAGCACACTCCCACCTGCCATCTGCTGCTGCCTGATTGCCTACTGCCCACGTGCCCTGCCATTTGCTGCCTGCACATCAGCCAGGGGTGCTGTTGCTGTGACCACCCCTGCTGGAACCGAAGACTCCCCACTGGGATTCCATCGCTCCACAGACCAGCCCCAGTACCCAGTTGCCCACCCACTTCTGCCTCTGGGGTTGTCATGTCGGGCACTGCAACATCTGGCACCACTGGCAACCCCCGGCCAGAGAGGCAGAGGGGCACCAGCTTCACTGCCACCGAAGTTGGTGTCCTGGTGGAACAAGTCCTGGGGCAGTATGATGCCCTCTTCGGAAGTTTGCGCACCGACAAGGAAGGACGGACTCGGATCTGGACGGACATCGTGACTGCCATCAACGCGGAGGGGGTGGCAGTCCGACTATTCCATCATGTCAAGAAGCGCTGGGAGGACATCAGGTCCAGGACTCTCAACAAGGCCCGGCGCCTCTCGAAGGCAACGGATGCTAAGGGGCACTGGGGCCACTTGTCGGACGATCAGATGAGGGTCCTGGAACGCATATCCCCAGCGCTCCACGTCCAGGTCCTTGAGAGGCAGACCCGTCTGGAGTCGAGCGGTAAGTGTACATGCATCATGATTGTAAGCTGTGCGTGTGGTGGTGTGCCAGTAGTGTGCAGGTTGCACATGTGTTTTTATGGGGCCAAGTATGGGGGGGTATACGGGGCCGTGAGGCTAACACATGTGAGGGCTCTCATGTGTGAGACATGGATGGTGCTTGTGTGTGTCAACTTGCATGCCAAATGCAGATGTGTGGGCACACATGTTTGGATGAATGTGTATGTAAGTAGGCATGTTTGTGATGTCACACATGGATGTTAGTTTCAGCTGCATGTATCAGCACTGTGTACATGTGCATGTGTGTGTATTTGACAAGGGTGCAACAGTGATGCAACATGGATGCATATGACAGCGGGATGTGGAAGCCTGATTGGCAGATGTGACTTGGATGCCAATCTGAACACTGCGACAGTTGGCAGAGGTGTACACATGCATGCAAGTGTGGTGGTGTGTGTGCATGTGTAGTGCACTCCCTGTGTTGCATGTGATGTCTGGCTCAACTTTGCCTGCTCATGCTGTTGTATGTTGTTGGATGGTGCTGGCTGTTGCAATATGGCTGTGTATGGCTCATGTGTGCGAGTTGAAATGACATGTGTGTTGGCGATTGTGATGCCATGTCTGAGGTTTCCCAATGCCACTCATGTACAACTGTCATGTGTGTATGTGTCCATTGTACAGTGCCCTGATGCCTGTGTTTTATTTCTCCCTGTCTGCAGCGTCAACTGATGAAGAGGGCGGAGAAGGTGCTGTGGAGCACAGCGGCAGGGATCGCATCCGCAAGCCGGAGATGCAAGGCCTGGCTTCCCTCCCAGGTTGTCATCTCGTTGGGGAGTGAGGAGTCCGGTGCCGCGTCCCAGGCCGCAGCTGCCGGGGTGGAGGTCCAAGAGGCAGAGGTCGGAGTTGGACTCCTCGGCAGCAGAAGGGGCAGCTGGGACCCCACGGGGCCCAACGGGGGAAGATGGCACGGAGTCATCCAGGTTGGTCGGGGGTTTGGTGGAGGAGGAGGCCGTGCAAGCAACAGAGTAGGGGTCTGGAGGTGGGGATTCCACTGGTGCTAGTGGTGCAGTGCAGGACCAGGGACCGGAGGCAGCACAGGCCGCTGCGAAGGTGCCTGATTGCAATCCTGTCCCTGATCCTGCCACTGCATCATCTTGCACCAGCAGGGATGCCTACGTGCAGACCCGTTTTCAGTTTACAACAACTGGCCTTCCTCTGCCTGCGGACGTGGCTATCCAGGTACGGGTTGAGCCTGTCCTGACTGGTGTGGCGTTGCGTCAACGGGCCATGCGATCTTTTCATGAGGAGACTGCACGTCATCTCGAATGGCTCGTTGACCGCGTCGGCCTACTGGGACAGGTCACCCAGGCCGGATTCCTCCGTTTGCTGGAGCTTGTTCCGACCCCCTCCTCAACTGAACACCCTATGCGCCAGTCGTCCTCCGTGCCATCTTTCCACCCATTTGTCACCTGGGTGCCCTGTGGAGCTGCCTCTGACAGTGCAGACACATCCCTGCCAGAGTCGGGAGTCGGACGTCCAGCAGGGGTGGCCACATCAACGACTGCACCCCGGCCGGTGGAGGATGTGCAGGCAGCAGGAGCCAGGGCACGGGCACAGGCACAGCAGCAGCAGCAACGAGGTGGGAGCCATGATGGCTCGGGGCCTTCAACATCGGAGGGGCAGGCATCGGCCGGAGGGCAGGAGGACCCAGGACGGGAAGTGTCTTCCGTGTGGCAGTGGTTGGGCCACGCCATAGATGCGGAGCGGCAGCGGGCGGAAGAGGCACGGCTCACGATGGTCAGGCCGGATAACTCCATGCGGAGGGCCCTGAGGCGGGCCGAGTGCCTCGAGCCAATCCGCAGGGAGTTGGAGGAGAACATGTCGTCGGCCCTGCGGACCCTTGGGGCCATGGATTAGGAACGCCTCCGGGACATTGAGCAGGAGTTCGATGATGCCCTGGCCCGGAACATCCAAAAGTGAGCCGTCGGACTAGCCCGCTGCCCTTGTAAATAGTTTTAAGTTTCCTTTTGGTTTTGTTTTGGTTTGGGGCGCTTGGACAATGCCCCAACTTCTTGTATATAGTTCTTCATTAGGTAGTATTTTATTTTATAGGTTTCATTTAAAGGATTGGGCAAATGGACCCTGGATGTTCACCTTGTACATAGTTTGACAATGGATTTGGATTGTTGATTTTTTTTTCACATGGATCAATGGTTTTTTTCTTATTGTGGAACCTTGGATTTATTTTCTCAGACTGACACTTTGAAGACTTGCTATTGGATTGCTTTTCATTTGGATTTCATGCATCTTTTTCATTTATTGGACATGCTGGATTTCATTTATTATTTCCATTTTCTTCCGTTCCATTTCCTTGCTTTTCTGTTTAATACATTATAATTTGGTACTTCAATGTGTGGTATTCTCTCTTTGGTTTCATGCATGTCACAATGTGTGTTCTATCATTCACATGCTGTCATTGTGTGGGTTTGACGGATGTGTTGATGTGCAGACTAGCCATTTGGGATGCATCATGTGCTGGTGATTTCTTTGTGGGGTGGATGTCATACCTGGTGGTGTGTTCGGACTGGGGTGGCGTAGGCAGTGTATTGATGGGGAATGGGGGCCATGATTATGGATCATCATGAGGTGTTGGGGGACATGTATGGGGGCCTGCTGGCAGGTGCCCTGCACTGCTGGGGGGTGGGGGTGCTGGGAGACATGAGTGGGGGCCTGGTGAAGGGTGCCCCTGGATGCTGGTGGGTGGTGGTGCAGGGGGACATGAGTGGGGGCCTGCTGGCAGGTGTCCCACAGTACTGGGGGGTGGGGGTGGGGGTGCAGGAGGACATGAGTTGGACATGAGTGGGGGCCTGGTGGAGGGTGCCCCTGGATGCTGGGGGGTGGGTGTGCAGGGGGACATGAGTGGTGGCCTGGTGGAGGGTGCCCCTGGATGCTGGGGGGTGGTGGTGCAGGGGGACATGAGTGGGGGCCTGGTAGAGGGTGCCCCACAGTGCTGGGGGGTGGGGGTGCAGGGGGACATGAGTTGGACATGAGTGGGGGCCTGGTGGAGGGTGCCCCTGGATGCTGGGGGGTGGGTGTGCAGGGAGACATGAGTGGGGGCCTGGTGATGGTGCCCCTGAATGCTGTGGGGTGGTGGTGCAGTGGGACATGAGTGGGGGCCTGCTGGCAGGTGTCCCACAGTGCTGGGGGGTGGGGTGCAGGGGGACATGAGTTGGACATGTGTGGGGGCCTGGTGGAGGGTGCCCCTGTATGCAGGGGGGTGGGTGTGCAGGGGGACATGATTGGGGGCCTGGTGGAGGGTGCCCCACAGTGCTAGGGGTGGGGCTGCAGGGGGACATGAGTTGGACATGAGTGGGGGCCTGGTGGAGGGTACCCCTGGATGCTGGGGGGTGGGTGTGCAGGGAGACATGAGTGGGGGCCTGGTGGAGGGTGCCCCTGGAAGCTGGGGGGTGTTGGTGCAGGGGGACATGAGTGGGGGCCTGCTGGCAGGTGTCCCACAGTGCTGGGGGGTGGGGGTGCTGGGAGACATGAGTGGGGGCCTGGTGAAGGGTGCCCCTGGATGCTGGGGGGTGGTGGTGCAGGGGGACATGAGTGGGGGCCTGCTGGCAGGTGTCCCACACTACTGGGGGGGTGGGGGTGGGGGTGCAGGAGGACATGAGTTGGACATGAGTGGGGGCCTGATGGAGGGTGCCCCTGGATGCTGGGGGGTGGGTGTGCAGGGGGACATGAGTGGGGGCCTGGTGGAGGGTGCCCCTGGATGCTGGGGGGTGGTGGTGCAGGGGGACATGAGTGGGGGCCTGGTGGAGGGTGCCCCACAGTGCGGGGGGGTGGGGGTGCAGGGGGACATGAGTTGGACATGAGTGGGGGCCTGGTGGAGGGTGCCCCTGGATGCTGGGGGGTGGGTGTGCAGGGAGACATGAGTGGGGGCCTGGTGATGGTGCCCCTGGATGCTGTGGGGTGGTGGTGCAGGGGGACATGAGTGGGGGCCTGCTGGCAGGTGTCCCACAGTGCTGGGGGGTGGGGGTGCAGGGGGACATGAGTTGGACATGTGTGGGGGCCTGGTGGAGGGTTCCCCTGGATGCTGGGGGGTGGGTGTGCAGGGGGGCATGATTGGGGGCCTGGTGGAGGGTGCCCCACAGTGCTAGGGGTGGGGCTGCAGGGGGACATGAGTTGGACATGAGTGGGGGCCTGGTGGAGGGTACCCCTGGATGCTGGGGGGTGGGTGTGCAGGGAGACATGCGTGGGGGCCTGGTGGAGGGTGCCCCTGGATGCTGGGGGGTGGTGGTGCAGGGGGACATGAGTGGGGGCCTGCTGGCAGGTGTCCCACAGTGCTGGTGGGTGGGGGTGCTGGGAGACATGAGTGGGTGCCTGGTGGAGGGTTCCCCTGGATGCTGGGGGGTGGTGGTGCAGGGGGACATGAGTGGGGGCCTGCTGGCAGGTGTCCCACAGTGCTGGGGTTTGGGGGTGCTGGGAGACATACATTGTTGATCAGTAGTGCAGGGTGGCATGTGGCTTGGCCGGGGGTCACGCCCATGGTGGATGGTCTGCCTGCGGGACATGAGCAGGGGTACAGGGTAGTCCCCTGTGGTGTGGGCTGCCTGCAGGGGCCGTGGAGGGTGTAGAGGGAACACCTGGGAGGACCCACATGTCCAATTCACATGTAGTACTTCCTGGAACCCCTGAAATACACATACCCTGCTGAATTTGCGTGTGAAACTTCCCACGCACCCCTAAATGACGTGCAAAGGGGTACGCGACAAACACGGACACCCGCTGTGTGTATAATAGTGTGTGCATGTATTTCGTGGGTGCGCGGGAAGTTTAACACGCGATCGGGCATGGGGCAGTGTGGTACGTGTATTTCAGGGGCTCGCGGGTTGTTTAACACGCGATCGGGCCTGGGGGAGCAGGGTACCACTCACCGTCTGCCTTGCGTGTAGAATAACGCGTAGCCAACACCCACAAGCTGTGAAGTAATAGCGTATGAACCCCAACACCTGCGGAACACACGCACCGCACCCCACGAAAAGCAAGTACTGAGCAATGGAAATCCACGTGGGATCTTCAACCCCTGCCAGGGCAACGCCCGTGCGCGATACGTCACAGACGCGCTTACGCGCTAAGGGCCTTTGGTCCAATGGAATCGTGTATGCATGCTGATGCCCTTCCGCGCTAAGGGCCTTTCCTCGAATTACACACTGACATGCAGAATTTTCACGTGCCAAATCACTCTGTATCAAGCTGGCCACGCGTAAGCACACGGAAGACCACGCTCCTGCCCAAAAGGCTGAATTACTGCCCCCCACAGCCCTGAGCAGCCTCCCACGAGCCATGTGCTGCTGCCTGCCTGCCTGCCTGCTGCCACCGTGCCCTGCCATTTGATGCCTGCACATCAGCCATCTGCAGGGGTCCAGTTGCTGTGTCCACCCCTGCTGGAACAGAAGACTCCCGACTGGGATACCATCGCTCCACAGCCCAGCCCCAGGACCGAGTTGCCCACCCACGCCTGCCTCGGGGGTCGCCATATCGGGGCAAACACCATCCAAGACCACTGGCGACCCCCAGGCCAGAGTGGCAGAGGGCCACCAGCTTCAGTCGCAAGGAAGTTGGTGTCCTGGTGGAGCTTGTCCTGGGGCATTATGATGCCCTCTTCGGATCATCATGCGCCGACAAGGAAGGACGGGACAGGATCTGGACGGACATCGTGACTGCCATCAACGCGGAGGGGGTGGCAGTCCGACTATTCCATCATGTCAAGAAGTGCTGGGAGGACTTTCAGGTCCAGGACCCTCAACAAGGCCCGGCGCCTTTTGAAGGCAGCGGATGCTAAGGGGCGCCGGAGCCACTTGTCGGAAGATCAGATGAGGGTCCTGGAACGCATATCCCCAGCGCTCCACGTCCAGGTCCTTGAGAGGCAGACCCCTCTGGAATCGAGCGGTAAGTGGCCAAGCATTGCTGTGTGAGACAGGTCATGTTGCAGTGTGCTGGTTGTCTGATACTTGCCTGTATGTGTGACATAGGCCATGTACGTGTGTGTGTGTGCAGGGACATCATGGTCATGCATGTGAGACCAGTAATGCGTGAAGCACACGGTTGGTGTATGTGTTTAAATGCAACATGGGGAGCCCTATGCGGAATGGACACATAAGAGCATGCCAGTCTCTGTTCCTGGACATGGGTGGGGGTGAGGGATGGGTGCTGATGCCATGTACATGTATGGTGTCCATGTGTGTGTGTCTGACCTGCGTGTCTGTGACTTGTGAATGCCATGGATGCATGACACATGCCTGTGACAATGTTCAGAATCACTGATGCAGCCTAGTTATCCTTGCATCCACTGTGTCTGGGGTGTGTGAGTCCAGATGGATGAAAGTATGGTGAAGTGTGTGCATGTGATAGGCATGACCCATGTGAGTACAAAAACAACATTGTATGTTTCAAGAGTCCCTTGGACATGTTTGCTAATGTCCATAGCATGCGCCAAGCCTGTTACTGCATGTTTTTGCCTGCACTGACCCATATGTTGTGGAGGGACATGATGGAAGGGATCTTTGACAGTACCACTCATCTGCTATTGCTTCCTGTCTAGGGGACCATTGTACAGTACCCTGATGCTTGTGTTCTATGTCTCCCTCTACACAGCGCAAAGTGAAGAAGAGGGCGGAGACGGCACTGTGGAGCAAAGCGGCGGGGATGCCCCCATGGCTGCAGCGGAAGGGGTGGGTGAGCCCCCACAGAGGCTTGCAATGGCGGAAGACGGTGTGGAGCCATCCAGGTTGGTGGTTTCCACAGAGGAGGAGGAGGCCGCTACTGAGTCGCACATAGGGCCTGGTGGGGGCATACCTGCTGGTGCAAGTGGTGCAGTCCAGGGGCAGGGGCAGGAGGCAGCACAGGTCACCGTGGAGGTGCCTGTGCATGTCACTGTCCCTGACACTGTGACGGCACCACCATGCACCAGCAGGGATGCCCCATCCCAGGCCCGTCCGCAGGTAGGGGGGATGACCATGTCATCTGACTCCCCTCCACCTGCGGACGAGAGGACTCCTGGCCGTATGGACAAGGCCCTGATTGGTGTCGTGTTGCGCACGGGTGTCATTCGTGATGAGGTGCGTGCTTCCCGGGGGGAGCACACACGTCATCACGAAGAGCACCGTGCCAACGTGGCCCAGTTGGGAGCGGCCATGGTCGGGGGTTTCGGTGTCAGCCACTCTGGCGAGCCTCTCCTCTTCTGTGGAGGCTATGCGCCAGTCGTCCTCCATGCCGTCTTCCGGCCCAGATGTCACCAGGGCCCCCTGTGGACCTGTCCCGACCAACGCAGCCAACTCGGTGGGGATCGCATCCCTGCCACAGTCGGAGGTCCAGCAGGGGTGGACACACCAGCAACTGGACCCCAGCAGATGGAGGATGTGACGGCATCATCGGGCAGGGCACGTGCACGACGGCGTCGCTGGATTCCATCAGCCTGGATGCCGTCGTGCTGGCACAGGCAGTTGCGTCGGAGGCAGCGGCAGGCTCGACGTGGGAGGCATCATGGCTCGGGGCCATCAACATCAGTGGTGCAGGCATCGGCCGGAGGGCAGGAGAACCCTGGAATGGGAGTGTCTTCCGTGTGGGAGCGGTTGGGCCAGCAGATAGGTGCGGAGCAGCAGCGGGCAAAGGAGGAACGGCTCACAATGGTCAGGGCGGAGAACTCCATGCGTAGGGCACTGAGGCGGGCTGAGTGCCTCGAGGGTATTCGCAGGGAGTTAGAGCTGGACACTGCATTATCCCTGCGAGACCTCGGGGCCAGGGAACATGCCCGCCTCCAAGCCATTGAACAGGAGTTCGATGATGCCCTGGCCCATGACAACAACCAGTGAGCCGTTGGACTAGCCCGCTGCCCTTGTAAATAGTTATGTAGTTAGGTTTCCTTTGCTTTTTTTTTTTTTTTTTTTACCTTTTGGACAATGGACCACATTTTTGTATATAGTTTTTTTATTAGGTAGTATTATTAGATAGGTTTCATTTCTTCTGTTGGCATCATGGACCCTGGATTGTTTATCTGTATATAGTTTACTTTTGGATTTTATTTTTTTATTTGGAATTTATCCATGGAGCAATGGTTTTCGGTTTTGATTTTCCATTGGATTTACTTTTTTGAACTGTGACTTTGGACACCTTTCCTTTGGATTATGATTTGTGGTTTTACATTATTTTACGGACATGCTGCTTTGGTTTTTAATTCCCATTGTCGTTTGTTTATTTTTGATTCCATTTATGTTGCTTTTAATACATTTTCTTCATCAAACTTCGATGTGTAGTATCATCTCATTGGTTTCATGCATATCATGATATGGGTTTTGACATTCACTGACACCCATTGTGTGTATTTGAGGGACATGTGTTCATTTACATACTTGCCATTGGGGTTGTATCATGTAATTGGCATTTCTAAGTGGGTGGATGCAATACTTGGGTGGGTGTTTGGCATGTGGAGGCAGCCCATAAGGGCCAGGGATCTAGATTGTGATGACGTGTTGGCTGGGGGACATGATGTTAAGCAGAGACCTGTGCAGTTCCCTCTGGGAACACTGCAAAAGATTTAGGCTTACAGGTGTTTGGCAGTAAACGCACTTGGTAGTAGTCTGTAACACACAGGTTCACCTGGTAGCTGTGGCTGAGCAGTCAGACTTCCCTCAAGAAGAGTTAGGCAGTATGTGGAGTATACAAGATAGGGCAATTTACACAGTAGAACAAGCAGACACGGATCAGAGCCTGGGTGTAAAGATATATAATTATTTATTTTAAGGACACATCTTTGAAAACACTCTGGCACTAATACGGCAAACAACTTCAATTACAATTACAATAAGTATATCAAACCCCTAACAATATTTTGAAAAGTCTAGGTTCAACGGCACCACTTATTTGCAGACAGAGGTGAATGCTTTAACCTAGATGGCACTCTAATATTCGTTAGAACGGTAGAGAAAAGGAAGGGTATGAAACCAACTCGGTACCAACACTTTTACGAAGCAAATGCAAGGCCCGCAAGGCATGGTCTACTGTGGATTACAAAGTTCAGAGGCCGGGCCCACTCGGAGAGAGGCAAGGCGATATGTCCCAACAAGTATCACAGTGGAAACGCACTTTGAGTCTTTGCAGCAAATTGTCACAGAAAGGTTGGACCAGTTTAGAACAAAAAGTTAAGAAGGTCTGGAGGTGACCCAATGGAGAGGTATGGTTTAAGACACCTCACGCTAACCATCACAAGGGAAGCCAGGCGGACACGGTACCTTGTATGTGGAGAGACAGCTCCGGCGGGGGCAGTTGTTCCTGGTGGTGGATGCAAGTCGGGGCTTTGCCAAGAGATGAGATGATCTCGTCGTCAAAGGAAAGTTGAAGATCGTTGCACCACCAGGGAAGAGACCAGCCGCGGAGTGCTCAGTCACAAGGGACCACCTTTTGGTCGCGGTATGGGCTAGTGGCTTTCCGGTTGCCGGGGTGCTCAGCACGGGCGATTCGACCACTACGCCCTGGAAGCGAAGAAAAAGCAAAGGGACTGGTTGTTCCCACCAGTCAGGGAGAGAAGACTTTCTAGCGGGGATATCTCCTCTGTTGTTGGGAAGTGGTGAGTCGGTTCAGTAGGGCTCCACCGAAGGTGTCGTCGTTGCAGGTCGGCTCATCTTTACCCTCGTCGGATTCTTAGGTCCTATGGCGACTTCTGAAGATCCAGTCCCAAAAGCCCTGCTTTTCTGCAGCAAACTCAGTCCAGGGCGCCTAAACCCACTCCCACACCCCCTGTGGTACCCAGACAGAATGGCACCACTCTGGAGGGCTTCTGTGTAGAAGCCCGCCAAAAGTGGAACAAAGGGCTCAACCTTTGGTTCGGAGTTACAGAGGTGAACACAGATGCCATTTTAAAAGCTGAGTTCTGGCAGGAAATACTGACCGGTAGATTTATTTAAGACAAATAAACCGGCGGTATGTTAGAGACTAACGGAAAAAAGTATTATCCTCCAACAATGAGAAGAATCCCATAGAGTTATATTCGGGGCCGAACATAACAAGTAGTTTCCACTGCCACCAGCCAAAACTCGACGAGGGGGGACGGGACAGTGCCCCCTCGAATAACAGACCCAGGGGTAATCGAATTACCCTACTAGTACGTCCAAAATAGGATGGTTTGTACTAGTTCTGTTAGTAAATTTAGGTCTAGTAAAGCCAATGGTGACTTTACATGGCCTGGGAGACAGTAGTCAGTCCCAGGGTATGGAGTCTGTGGTTGGGGTCCTCTAGGACCCCCCAGTGTTACGGCATGGAGGGTGCGGTGTAACACACATAGTAAAACACATGAGACCCTATGGAGTAAAAGACCCCATAGCACATAGAACACATTGACATTCACATGAATTAACCACATTCATGTCCAAGAGTGGGAGAAAAGAGTCAAAGCTGCTGGGGGACTCACTAGGTTAGGAAATTCAGCCATGGGAGACATGTGTGGGGGCATGGTGGAGGGTGCCCTGCACTGCTGGGGGTGGGGGTGCTGGGAGACATGAGTGGGGGCCTGGTGGAGGGTGCCCCTGACTGCTGGGGGGTGGGGGCGCAGGGGGACATGAGTGGGGGCATGGTGGAGGGTGCCCTGCACTGCTGGGGGTGGGGGTGCTGGGAGACATGAGTGGGGGCCTGGTGGAGGGTGCCCCTGACTGCTGGGGGGTGGGGGCGCAGGGGGACATGAGTGGGGGCCTGGTGGAGGGTGCCCCTGGATGCTGGGGGGTGGGGGTGCAGGGAGACATGTGTTGGGGTATGGTGGCGGGTGCCCTGCACTGCTGGGGGGTGGGGGTGCTGGGAGACATGAGTGGGGGCCTGGTGGAGGGTGCCCCTGACTGCTGGGGTGTGGGTGTGCAGGGGGACATGAATTGGAAATTAATGGGGGCCTGGTGGAGGGTGCCCCTGGATGCTGGGGGGTGGGGGTGCTGGGAGACATGTGTGGGGGCCTGGTGGAGGGTGCCCTGCACTGCTGGGGGGTGGGGGTGCTGGGAGACATGTGTGGGGGCCTGGTGGAGTGTGCCCCTGGATGCTGGGGGGTGGGGGTGCTGAGAGACATGTGTGGGGGCATGGTGGAGGGTGCCCTGCACTGCTGGGGGGTGGGGGTGTTGGGAGACATGAGTGGGGTCCTGCTGGAGGGTGCCCCTGACTGCTGGGGGTGGGGGTGGAGGGGGACATGAGTTGGACATGAGTGGGGGCCTGGTGGAGTGTGCCCCTGGATTCTGGGGGTTTGAGGCGCTGGGAGACATGTGTGGGGGCATGGTGGAGTGTGCCCTGCACTGCTGGGGGGTGGGGGTGCTGGGAGACATGAGTGGGGGCCTGGTGGAGGGTGCCCCACAGTGCTGGGGGGCGGGGGTGCAGGGGGACATGAGTTGGACATGAGTGGGGGCCTGGTGGAGGTTGCCCGTGGATGCTGGGGGGTGGGGGTGCAGGGAGACATGTGTGGGGGCCTGGTTGAGGGTGCATCTGAATGCTGGGGGGTGGGGGTGCAGGGGGACTTGAGTTGGACATGAGTGGGGGCCTGCTGGCAGGTGCCCCACTGTGCTTGGGGGTGGGGGTGCTGGGAGACATGCGTTGTTGATCAGTAGTGCAAGGTGACATGTGGCTTGGCTGGGGGGCATGTCCATGGTGGATGGGCTTCCTGCGGGACATGAGCAGGGGTGCAGGGTAGTCCCCTGTGGTGTGGGCTGCCTGCAGGGGCCGTGGAGGGTGTAGAGGGAACACCTGTGAGGACCCACATGGCCAATTCACGTGTAGTACTCCCCGCGCACCCCTGAAATACACGTACCCAGGAAAATCACATGTGGAACTTCCCGCGCACCCCTGAAATACACGTACCCTGCTGAATTTGCGTGTGAAACTTCTCGCGCACCCCTGAAATACACGTGCCCTGATGGAATCCCGTGTGAAACTTCACACGTACCCCTGAAATACACGTACCCTGCTTAAATTTGCGTGTGAAATTTCACATGCACCCCTGAAACACACGTACCAAGGACAATCGCGTGTGGAACTTCCCGCGCACCCCTGAAATACACATACCCTGCTGAATTCACGTGTGAAACTTCCCGCGCACCCCTGGACTACACGTACCCAGGACAATCACGTGTGGAACTTCCCGCGCACCCTGAAATACACGTACCCTGCTGTATTCGCGTGTGAAACTTCCCGCGAACCCCTGAAATAAACGTTCCCCGCTTGGCGTTTGCTGTTTGACAGCCCTGTGAACTGGTCCAGGGTTAGCGCAGACATTTGCGATGAATTGGGGATTTTGATGGCTTTTCCTAGCGCAAGGGCGTTCTTGGGGGCGTTACTGGCGCTGCTGCAGTTTTGCTGCGCCACTCTGCGCCACGGCTGGTTTTGGAGGCTAAAATCCATGAATACGCTGTGCGATTAAATGGTTTTTATCGCACGCGGCTGTTGCAGTGTATCGCACGGGGACACTGTGCGCCAGCCGCGTGCGCCGCTTTTGTGCGAAATTCTATGAATTACCCTGTATATATCTGCTGAAACATCTCAGTTCCTTAAAAAAACGGCCATTTGTACCATCACTTACAACCCATCTTAAGGGCTTTAGTAAATTATTGCTTTAACTAGTATCGGTCACCATGAACTGCAAACTCAATAAGTATCTATCCATTTCACAGGACAAATGGGATGCTGCTGCAATGCCTTTAAATTCATATTTGAATTAAAAGTAAAACAATGTTAGGTGCCTGTCTTCTGAACAAAGAATATCTGCCAGCTGTTGCTTAAAAATGGATTTGGAGGTAATCCGTCTCCAATGGTAATTTGTGAAGGAGATGCAATGTATCACTTTGGATTGATTTGCAATTATCTCTGTAAATATAACTTGAAGTTGTCTTTGAAATATGTATGATAAATCATTGAAATAGCTTTGAGCATAGGTTTGTGTTTATGTATGTTTACACGATTTATAGTGTGCACAATATCTTGCCACCACAGGAGAATCAAGGAATTCAAGGCATGACTGCTACAGGACTGATGCAATACACTCAAACATGTGATTTATAGAATCTTGCTATAGGGAAAAACAGCAAAATAGCAAAACTGACTGACTGCCTAATCCTAAACCAGTGAATAAGTAACACATTACAAATAGTCTGTGCTATTCTATCAAATGGATTTGTTGATTGTACAGGCAGGAGTTGTGGATGGGTATCAACTTGATGATATTGGTTTGCTTTCTCAAGTGATCTTGCATCAAATAGACTGAGAACTTGGACAATGTCAGAAGAAATTGAACATTTTTTGAGAATGATAACGTAAATATTAGATAGGAAAAAATAAATATGAAGTGACTCATTATGTAAACAGTAATGTGGTTCAAACAGTGGCTGCAATTAGTTAGAACATTATAAAGAGATGTGCTTGGAAAAATGATAAAATTACAAATGAACAAAGCTAAAATTAATCAGAAACAAATACGAGGAGAAAGAACATGATGGAGAAAGAGTTGTAAGGATATTTGGCGTGTTACAGCACAGAGTACAGCACTAATGCACAGGTAGCAATTTTTTTTTTTGCAGCACCACCACAAGGGTGCGGTGCATTGCTATATGTGTTACCAGATTAACAAGAAAAGACAGGCTATTCAGTCAAAAACGATTTTAACATATAAGATGCAAATCTATTTTTACAGTTAAAAGCACACGTGCTCATTTAAAAATGCACACTATTTTTCACCTGAAATGCCTATGGTGCGAGAGACACATTTGAAAATAATAACTAACATAACTTATAACTAACCTGACTAATGAAACATAATCCACTAAAAAAAATGTGTCTCCACTGCAGAATTAGGCCTATTCTGAAAGTGAACTTTTAAACGCACATCCATTTTTTTTTTCTGTTCTCTCTGCTGCCCTGTCCACATAACTACAGGAAGCAAATGGGCTCGAAAGGACAGGAAATCAGTTGGTTACAAAGTATTACTATAAAAATGAGCCATTGTGTAGAGAAGGAGGAGATGGCGTGATTAATTCTGATTGGAGCAGCGTCATAGCAAGTATCATGCTAGAGGGAGTGATCAGGTTTTTGCTGGGGGGAGTTTGAGGAAGAGGAAAGTCAGTCAAGATTTGGCAGAGCTGGAAGAAGGACCTTTCCCCTGGCTGAGGCATTCCTATCTGCAGAAGCTGAGGATTCCAGATAATAACGCCGGTTTGAGAACGAAAAGCGTTCGTTTTCACTGGGGTTAATCTTCAAGGGAGCCACATTCAGAAAGAGAACAACTAAAGAGATAAGGTAATTACAGAAGTGTGGGAGCTGAGTGTGTACGAGAATATGCAGTCAGTGTAGGATTCCTGTGCATGCCTTAATCAAATGCTAATGTTGCAATTTGAGTTCTGTTCTCCGCCACTCTCTTTGCAGTGTGTCATAGACAAAGCTGTTACTGTGCTATTGTATTTATTTCTGTAAAGAATGAGATCGTGTTTAAATGCAATTTTTATAATACAGAAAGATATTTGAAAGCAGACGGGTGGTGTGTTTACTATTTACCATTACAATGCTGATGATGTGGGGAGATTTTTAAACAATGCAATGGTCATTTTAAGACAGATGTGTGCATGTCAGATTCAGTATGAACAGTTGTGAGTGACTGTAGCATAGCTCGTTGGAGGTACATGAGCCAACGGGAAGAGAGACTCTCTGGACATAGTTCCCTACCGTATATAAGGTAGTGGAAATTACCACAAAATTACCGCATATAGCTCTCTGTCGTAAATAAGTCAGTGAGATTGCCCATGGTGGCACGCTAACACTAACACTAACATTGAAAATGTGGTATTCCTGAAATGTAGGCCTGAGGTCTCTCTAGTGATTACACGAAAAATCTAAGCAAAGATAAGGGATTCTGGACATTGGGGCCACCAATAAAACAAGGGAATAATGCTCACCAAAATACCACCAACCACGCCTACCAACCACGCATACCAAATATGCATGCCTGGGTGCTGAAATAGTGCATGTCCACTGTATTATTGTTGCACATGGCCAAATCTGAATACAAGGAGTGATTATTGCTAAGTTATTTTTCGGCAGTAATAAAATACCGTCAGGCCCCAAATCTCCACAAAATACCCTACATATTTATGGTGCGTTGCAGGCCTGGAAAGTGATCATAGAGTACCTACTGGGCGTGGCAAGCGTGTCTCACACTGCCATTTGCACATTAAAGGGAACCCATTTTATAATAGCAGTGTGCCACTAAAAACGAATTTCAGAATGTCACAAAGGGAAACCACATTCTCAGATCTAGTGCAATATTTAGAGGCAAAGTTATTTGCACATGGGAATTGGTCTTCGAATAGCACGTTAGAATGGAGTAACCGCATTCAGGGTGAGGTGCAGAAAGAAAAACTAGACAATATTTTTGCAGAAGGCAGCATAATTCAGGTCTGCCTTACAAGATTATTGAATGCAGCCGATAAAAGTGCAGAGAAAGACTGTTTAATACGGCTATGCGGCAAAATATGGTTTATTTTAAACAAGTCCCTGCGAATGCAAGAGAATGATACTCAGCTAATTAACAGGTTAAAGACTGAATTAGAGAGGGCAAGTAAAAATCAGGAAATGTTGAGAGCAGAATTGGATGTATGCCAAAAAGACATGCAATTAAAATGCAGAGACTTTGATACTCAATTATCCAAAAGCAAGAAACAATTTGAGGATAGTGAGCAAGAATTGGCACACTTAAAAGCCTTAGTGGATCACATTAGACAAGATAAAGATGAGGTTGTTTCAGAGATGCAGATTTTACAAAAAGAACACTGTGAAAAAGAACGTGATCTCCAGAGTGCAGATCAAGAAATGATTAAAATGATTCAAGAAAGAGACAAGAGAAATAAAGAGTTCAATGAATGCCAAATGCAAATGTGCGACATGCAGGAGGTGATTAATAAGATGAGTGATGAAAATAATTATTTACAAAACGAAGCAACCAGACTCCTTAAAAAGTGTAAGGACTTAGAACAGCAAATGTGCATTCCCAGGTCCCAGGAGAGACGGCAGGGTACCACATTCAATGGAGTGGAGGTGAATTCTAGCTCTGCCCAAAGAGCTAGTGCTCCAGTGACTGGGCCGGTGACTGAACTTGGTTGCAGCGCCCTTGGGGGATTTGATACTCCCATTGGGGGCAGCCACCAATCTCATACACCTGAAAACAGGATTGAATCACAAAATAGTGCAATTCCATGCATTGCAACAAGTAGCCCCATAAAAATAATGAAATCCATTAAAGCCCTGATCAAACCATTTAATAAGGGAGGTGAATGCTGCATTGAGGATCACTTAGAAGCGGTGCATGACATTTTTAAAGCACTCCAGATACCTAAGGAACAGTACAGACAATATTTTCATTTAACTTTAGATGCCCCGACGGCCAGCATCATAAGGGGATTAAATGAGCAGCAGAATATGACATGGCTGGAGTTTGAAAAAGAAATTAGGCGTCATTTTTCTCCTTTTCAGTCATTGCAGGAGGCAAAGAAAGTCGCATACACAATTACTGCTGGACCTAATATATCCCCTCGCCAATTTTTACAAGACTTAAAAAGAGCATTTTCTCGCTTTGATGTATCTTTTGACTCAAATTCCAATGAGTTTAAAACTGCATACTTCTATAGGCTACAGAAAGACATCATATCCCAATTGGTCCGTGAATTTGACCGTGACAAGTCCCTTGAATGGATTGTACATCAAAGCACAAAACTATATGAGGTACTCTATTGTCAGGGTAGAGAAAGTGATAAAATGAAAGATACTAGACCTAAATCTAAAGAACCCTCAGCCACAGTAATGGAAATCAGGTCAGCCAAAATGTCCCTTGAGTCTGCTCAAAGCCAAGGTAAAAATAATGTGACACCTGAACAAAGGGGTAATCAACAAAGATCGCCATTTCCTGTACCAATGTTCCAATCACATGATCCTAGTAATAGAGAGAGCTACATCAGCCCTAGGTATTTAGGGGACAGACCCCGGGTAGGATACCGGTCTGATATGGCAGGTATGAACAATAACCAGAGACAAAATCAAGATCAAAGAAATGATGGTCCCTACCAGTCATTGGGGACACAGAGCAGATTTGATCCCAGCACCATGATATATGGTAATCAGGATAGGCCCCGATATGTGGATCGATTTACTGATAATGGAAATCAACATAGGGGCCAGTACCCACAATCTGAGAGACAGGACATGAGGCAAAATGTGAACTACAGTCCATGCCAGTACAATGATTCCCCACCAGGGGACTATAATCAAAGGATGGGTGCAACCCGCTCCCCTCCACAAATGAATCAAGAGTTCAGAAACCATCCCAACCGACATCAATCACCTGAGAGGTATCAGAATAGATCCAATCAGGGGGAAAACAACCAATATCGACCTAGGCCACAGAAAGAGGATCCTAGAGAGATGGAAAGGTTCCAGTGCCTTGAGGCCCAAGTGAAAATGTTAGCTGAGCAAATAGGAAAGCTCTATACAGCGCAAAAACAACCTTCCAAAGCGGGGGCTGATGGCCATAGCAATGACCGGGGGGCTTCCGAAAAGTGACTAAGTACTCATGATAACTTCAGTGCCAAAATGACAGATTTCTCTGATATAATTTTGCATAACGACTCTGAGATGCCTAATGGATTAAAAATGAAAGTACCAGTAAATGAAATTGTGACAGAAAGTGCAAATACTTCTAAAAAAGAGGTACGGTTTAACTTAGAGCTAAATAAAACAGTAAAGATTTGCACAAATGAAAAAGAAACATTAGGAATTCCAAAAGAACAAAGGAACAGATTTAAGAAAAATGACTCATGCATGGGGAATACCAGTGAACAGGGAGTAAGTGGGGATGCTATAGCTCCTTCCCTGGGCAAGCAAAACAATGACCAAACACAGACAGAAAAAGGAAATACTCACAAGGAGGGTACAAGTCAATCACCTGAAGAATTCTTTGAGCCACATATTTTTGAAGAGGCTGAAAGGGCTGGTATCACACTAAATGATCACAAATGCACAGAATTAAAAAATGACAAATTGCTGAATGATGTTGTTACACATGTTCAGTTGGAGGATTGTAATGTGGTCTCTGATGTTACCCAGATGGATGGGCGAACAGTGGCCACACTCCAAAAAACCTCTGAACATGGAGAAATGAATAAAATCTCTCGCACAGAAATGGGTAAAAAGGAGGGAAAAATGTCTTTTCATTTACCAATGTGCTTAGCCAAAAGTGAAAAAGATCTGAGAAAGGTGAGCCCTGAAATCAGTAAGAATTCACATTTCTTATGTGTATTAGAGGAAGTTGAGGACAGATATTATGCACCCATCACTGTAGAAGAAAAATGCCACACCTTTGCTATGATTGACACTGGCGCACAGGCCACAATTATGTCCAAGGAGCTGGTAAAGAGTATCAATGAAGGGAGGCCTCCACAGAGTCAGATCACAGTGAAGGAAAATCAAGGCCCAGTGCATAACTTTAATGGGGAGGAGGTGCCCATCATAGGTGTAACTGAGGTTGACATAAAAATAGGAAAGCACAGAATGAAACAAGAGGTATTGATCACATCTATTTGTGAAATTCCATTTCTGATGGGGACAGATTGCCTGAAAAGATTGTCTCCTCTCATAGATGGGGTGAATGGAGTGCTGTGGTCCTTAACCAAAAAACCATTGAGGCCTAAGAAATGCACCGTTGCCAAAACAAATGATGCTGTGGAGGTATATCTCCAGAATAGCTGCATACCTAGTGTCACTGTTATATGCAGAGCGACAATGAAAAACTACCTGTACAAATATACTTGGACCCAAGGAAAGATTGGCAGACTGCCATAGATGAGCACACATTACGTTTCTATTTAAAAGAGAAAACATGCAAACAGAATATTGTTCCTAAAACAGATTCAGAAAAACACATTACCACTCTGGCAGAAATACACATGGAAGATGAGCAACCATGGGTTCATGTTGGTATAAATGATTATTTTAAAACAATAAAAGCCACTTTAGCGCTTAGACATGAAAGGAGCTTCATTAATGAGAAATTGTTGCAAAAAATAATGGAGAGGGAAGAAATCCCGAAATTTAGGATTAAAAACCAATATGTTTCTGGGTTGGACAATTCAGACTTTGAAAACCGAATTGCAGGCAGATGCATGCTTAAAATTAGCATTGGGCAGAAAACAATTTACCATAATGTATGGATAGTGAGTGGAGCACAAAATGAATTTTACATGGGAAATGACTTCATGCACAGAATGTGTATGGTGTTAGATTTCCTTAATCAAAAAATATGGTCACGCCTAGGTGGTCCGGCACCTGAATTTGAAGACAAAAGAAGGGCTTATCATTGTGCACAACTGGTTCCTTATGCAATCGAATTACAAATGAGGAAAGATACTATTATTCCTGCATTTACAAAACAGTTTGCAATAACACTGAAATGCAAAAATGGGCAGCAGATGAAAGGCTCTGATACATTTGTATGCCTGAATGAGTCCATAAAACAGCAAGGCCTGTATTATGAATACATTCCATTGGTAGACATTGGTGAAGGATCTGTAAAAATCATGGTAAATAATAAAGGTTGTCAGGATATTCATTTAGAGGAAAACTCCCCATTAGGAATGGCCATACAAAAATCACATTATACGGCAGATTTAAATAACATGGTGATTGGGAATATTCCGTAAAATTATGTAGATGCCAAGGGCGAGTTGCCAGAACACCTGGACTCTCAGCCCAAAGGAATATTTAAAATTCATTCTGTGTATCCTTATGATTCAAATGAGACAGTGTGCTGCCATCAAGAGGATTGCATAATATTTAATTTAAATGAAAATGAAACAGGAAATCAGCCCATTGAAGTGGAAGCTGATATGCCAAAATATTTAAAAGTGGCAGCTTTACAAAAAGACACAGCCACACAGTTAGAGGAAAGCGCTGAGATTCCTTTACCAGAAGAGTTTCCAGAATTTTCCAGAATGGTAGAAGAGCAGATCTCCTTAGCGGATGCATGTGAAAGCGATAAGGATAGGGACAACCTGAGGGAAATATTTATTTATGGAGTTTAAGGATGTATTTGCAAAAGATGCTTATGATTGTGGTTTAACTGATTTACATGTGGCCACACTACCAGAAGGTTGTAGCAGAAATCCAGTGTTTGTACGCCAGTATAGACTACCGCTGGCATGTTTAGAATCATTGGCAGAGATTATTAAAAATTTGGAATCACGGGGAATAATCAGGCCCATTCATAGCACATCCAATACGCCTATTTTAGGTGTGTTAAAGTCAAATGGTCAATGGCGGTTGTGTGCAGACTTAAGAGAGTTAAATAAAAGAGTACCAGTATCTAGATGGCCACTGCCATTCATTGATCAGGGCCTAGCTCAGATACATGGTTCAAATGTATTTACCACATTAGATCTCACCTCTGGATATTGGTGCGTGCCATTGGCAGAAGAGATACAACATTTATTTTCCTTTACATTCGACAGGACTCAATATGCCTGGCTTAGAGCTCCGTTCGGGTACATCAATAGTGGGAGTGAATTTGGCATATTTTTGAGAAAGGCCATGCAGGATGCAGCGGAAAGAGGAACAATAGTTTATGTGGATGATGTCCTGATAAAAAATGAAAGCCTGAAAAGCCATTTTGATGAAATAAGACATGTACTTGGCCAATTGCAGAAAGCAGGCGACAAAGTATCTTTGCAAAAAGCACAATGGTGCAAGAAAAAAGTGAACTTTCTAGGGCATGAAGTGACTGAACATGGGCTAAATCCACAAAAGAAGAAAATAGAGGCCATACAAAGATTAAAAGATCCTAAAAATGTGAAAGGAGTAAAAAGTTTATTAGGGATGACAGGCTATAACAGAAAGTTCATTGAGAATTATGCAGAAATCACTCAACCATTGACTAAACTGCTTAAACTAAATACTCCCTGGAGATGGGAAAAAGAGCAGTCTGATGCAGTGGCTAAATTGAAGGAATGTCTTGTAAAGGCACCATGTTTAGCATACCCCATAAAGGACAGGGATTTCTTTATAGAAATAGGTTTTTCTGAACATTGTATGTCAGCAGTGTTATCACAAAAACACGATTTGAATCACAAAACCATTGCATATGCAAGTAAGGCATTTTCCCAAGTTGAAATGAAATTTAATGAATGTGAAAAGGCCCTATTAGCCACTGTGTGGGCGCTACAACATTTACGCCCCATTGTTCAGGGAGAAAAGGTGATTATTGAAACAAATCATCAACCTTTGCAATTTTTAGAGAGTAAAAGAATTAGATCAGGCAATCTAGCGCAATCCAGAATCACTTCATGGACGCTGGCATTACAAGGTTTTCCCGTAGAAGTGAGATATGGACAAAATAAAAAGAGCCCAATTGCTCAAGGGTTAGCTGACTTACATGACTGTGCAGCTGAAAAAATACCAAATGAAATGGAAGTGGAAACTAGTTTGCAGGAATTTGAACAATCACCACACAAAGCTTTTGATGAAAAAACATGCAAGGATTTGCCAACTGTATACGTGGATGGTTGTGCTTTTCACATTGAAAATGACAATAATAAACAATTAGTGGCAGGAATAGGAAATGTCTGGTTGAAATGTGAAGGCGTTCCCAGTATAGGGATGAGGATTGGAGATAGGAGCAGTCAGGTGGCGGAATTGGCAGCCATTTATAAAGCAATTGCTACTGCAGTTGATAAAAAGTTCAGTGAAATTGTCCTGGTCACTGATTCTGACTATGCACGGAATAGCTTTGTGGAGTATTTGCCTGGTTGGAAAGCAAGAGGCATGGTTACATACAACAAAAAACCACTTAAACATGGAAAAATGATACAAGCCATAGACAAATTGGTGTCAGAAAATAATTTAACAATATACTGGAGAAAAATTCGTGGGCATTTAAAAACACCAGGAGAGGATAAGGAGGGAAATGATAAGGCAGACCACCTGGCTAAGATTGGGGCTGTGATGGGAGAATTGCTACCTATTGATTATTTAATGGGTGAAATACAAATTGATGCAGTCACACGTTCTAAAGCACCAAAGGAGGTAGATCAACCGGTGGTGCAGTGGAGTCATGACACGCCAGACCAAGATTTGATTGAGGCACAAAAGAATGATCAAATTTTGGGAATTATAATCATTTGATAGATCCTGAACAAAATCCTTTAACAGAAAATGATTGTATGGGAAAATAAGAGTTGAGGGTGCTATTAAAGAACAAAACACGAATTAGATTACAGTATGGACTCATGATTAGAGAGTCCATAACAGGGCAAATACAGTGGGTAGTACCCCTTTCATTCAGAGGACTAATGCTACACCATGCACATGATGCCATAACTGCAGGCCATAGAGGTTCATAAAAAACATTAGAAATACTAAAAGATTATGCTTACTGGACACATATGTCCCAAGATGTGGAATTATATACTAGAGGATGTCTAGTATGCGCCCAATTTAAACCTGCTCCACCAATGCATAGAGCACCATTGATGAAAAGAGGCCTAACTCTCCCATGGTCAGATTTGCAAATAGACTATGTAGGTCCTTTAAAAAGGTCGAGCAGGGGACACCGTTATATTTTGAGTGTGGTATGTTTGATGTCGAAGTGGATTGAATGCATTCCTGCACCAGATTGTAGTGCGCAAACAGCAGCCACATTGCTGGTGAACCATGTGTTCTCAAGGTTTGGGTTGCCACAAAGAATTGAGTCAGACAGAGGAAGTCATTTCACAAGTACTCTAATGAGTAAGGTATGGCAAATACTAGGTGTGAAAAGGAAACTACATATCGCATATCGGGCGGCGTCTTCAGGTACAGTTGAAAGAAGCAATAGGTCTGTTGTGGATATTTTAAAGAAATTTGTGGCAGAAGCAGGTTCCAGCTGGGATTTACGTTTACCGTTGGTTTTGATGGCAATCAGGTCGACTCCTGCCAAAGCAACAGGTGTTAGCCCCCATGAGGTCTTAACAGGTAGGAAAATGGTGTTACCACAACACCTACTATACAGAACACATGAGCAAACCCTTGTGAGTGCATCCACAGTTCATGAATATATTGATGAAATGAGGAGGCATTTGCAAAATGCATTTGCTTTTGTGCAGAGAAATCTGGAAAGAGCTGCTGACAGTGCAAAATCGTATTATGATAAAAAGACATCAGTAAAGGAATACAGTGTAGGGGATCAGGTATACAAGTTTCATTTTGGAAAAAGTAAACAGAAAAATTCTAAATTTCTAGCAACCTGGCAGGGGCCATTTCGAATTATAGATAAGGTCTCTCCTGTAGTGTATAACATTTTGAAAAATGAAGGCGAAACAGCAATAGAGCAGTTTGTCCATGTAAATCAAATCAAACATGCCATCCCAGACATGAGATCAGGCAGCTTGAGCATGTAGAAACAGATAAAGTCCCTTGAACACAAAAAGAGAAAATAAATGGGTGTAATCAGGAGGCAGTGACAAAGAAGTTAAAAAAGTTGATTGTTATGATGGTACATAAACACTGTAATATATGTAAAAATATATAATATAAATAAATAAATAAATAAATAAATGCACATATAATGGAAGCTCATGGTTGGTGTGCAGAGAGAAAATGTGTTAAATATTGAATATCTGCTTGTTTTCTTTTAACTTGTGTTTAATTTCAGGAAAAAAAAAAAAAAAGAAATATTTTTACCAAGCATGTTTTATTTTTGGCAAAAGGATGAAGTTAGTATTATGCTATGTACTTAATTTGTTTATTTTCTATTTTGATTTAGACAATTAACATTATTTGGTCGGAGGTTCTGGGATCAGAGCCCACGAGAGACGATGGAGTCCTGGAGCCCACGAGGACGGATTCCGGGAAAGCCCCAAAGAGGGGTGAAGACCAAGGCTACAAAGCGATCAGCATTGAAGATGATACCAATGATATGGTTAATGATGATGATATTTGGAGGGATATTCAAGAATTCAGAAGCTCAGGTTGTCATTGAACCTGGACCAGCATCTGGTATTGCGGTGGAAGAGGCACCAGGATTCATCATGAGTGATAGAAGGATGATTTTCCAAAATATATACATTCCGTTAAATCCTGAGATTTTGATTGAAAAACACTTGAACAATACCGGAATTAAGATTGAACAGACTAAAGAGTGGCTGGAAATAAGAAAAGAGGACACTAAGCAGTCAATAAGAGATATATTAATGCAATTGGAAAAAACATTTGTGAATTCAGCAGACATTAAGAAGAAGAGAGGAAAGAGAGGTGCGGTGATGCTTGCGATATCAATGGTAATGTCTATAGTTGGAGCAATAATAGGTACCACAATATCAGCAGCCAATTCTATTTCGGTAGGAACACTGAGTACTAAAGCACAACAACTGAGTATTGACCTAGAAATAATACAAAAAACGTTAGATGGAATTAGAGGGGGACTGGATGAACAAGTAAGATTCATAATTGAAACTGCAATCATTCTAAATGAACATGCGGATGTAATGCAACGGGCGACTAAAATAATACTTAAGCATGACAGAATTTTAAATGAAATATTGAACATAATGAGTCCTGTTGATAGACTATTAACGAATTATATGAGAGAAGTTCAAACTGCAGTTTCACAATTGATTCAAGGACATTTTCCATTGTATTTTGTTTCGCAGGATATCATTCGTCAAATGATAGAAAGCTTGACCAGGAGGGAAATTGACATAATACAGGTAAAAATTGCATTCGAAATGGGGAATGCAATGTCGTTATATGTGGACTTGGAAAGACTAGAGATCGGATTGTTGCTATGCATCCCATATGTAGCCCCTGAACTTATTTATCAAACGAAGTGGGTACACAATGTGGGATTTTGGCATGAGGACAAATTCATTACGATTAAGACTCCAGAAGTGGTGGCATTTCAGTCATGGGAACCTGAAGTTTATTTAATACCAAACCTGGAAACATGTGTAACATTTAAAGAACAAAATTATATGTGTCCAGGTAAACCGTTTGTTCCTGATGCCACAGATGCTATTTGTGTTTTGAAATCTGACCCAAGTATATCAGAGGGATGTGAAGTGATTATTAGTAATATGGGGAGTGAAGAAATGGCACAGGCTAAGATGGTCAGAGGTAAATGGTTGGTCAGCACCTGCTTAAAGAACATGACGGTAGTACATTTAAACCATGGAACATACGTGGTTAAACAGGTGAAATATAATGTTTTTTATTTACAGGTTCCAAAGGATGCAATTGTGTCAATTGGGGGATTAACATTGTTTCATGTAACAAATGATGTTTGGGAAAGCCAAGTGGAAAATATCGATTTTTTTCAAAGGGATACTTTTCCAATAGATCCGGATGTGGAATATTTATTGAATCACAAAGAAAGACATGTTATAAAAATGAATTTGAGAAAAAACAATATTACAATTAGTAATCTGGGCATAATAGAAGTGTAAAGATTTAATTGGGGAACCTGGGGGGAACACTCAATAGTAGGTTTGGCTATCCTGGTGCTAATGATGGGTGGATGGTTGATTGTGCTATCAGTAAAAATGAAAATGTTACTGATTTTACTAGCTACGTCAGGAAGAGAAAGATATCCCAATACACATGCATTTTAAAAGAAAAAGAAAGAACAAGTTGTTTTTAGGAATTGGCTTGGATCGTGGCCAGATTCTAAAAACAAAAGGGTATGTAAGGATATTTGGCGTGTTACAGCACAGAGTACAGCACTACTACACAGGTAGCAAACAGCACAGAGTACAGCACTAATGCACAGGTAGCAATTTTTTTTTTGCAGCACCACCACAAGGGTGCGGTGCATTGCTATATGTGTTACCAGATTAACAAGAAAAGACAGGCTATTCAGTCAAAAACGATTTTAACATATAAGATGCAAATCTATTTTTACAGTTAAAAGCACACATGCTCATTTAAAAATGCACACTATTTTTCACCTGAAATGCCTATGGTGCGAGAGACACATTTGAAAATAATAACTAACATAACTTATAACTAACCTGACTAATGAAACATAATCCACTAATAAAAATGTGTCTCCACTGCAGAATTAGGCCTATTCTGAAAGTGAACTTTTAAACGCACATCCATTTTTTTTTCTGTTCTCTCTGCTGCCCTGTCCACATAACTACAGGAAGCAAATGGGCTCGAAAGGACAGGAAATCAGTTGGTTACAAAGTATTACTATAAAAATGAGCCATTGTGTAGAGAAGGAGGAGATGGCGTGATTAATTCTGATTGGAGCAGCGTCATAGCAAGTATCATGCTAGAGGGAGTGATCAGGTTTTTGCTGGGGGGAGTTTGAGGAAGAGGAAAGTCAGTGAAGATTTGGCAGAGCTGGAAGAAGGACCTTTCCCCTGGCTGAGGCATTCCTATCTGCAGAAGCTGAGGATTCCAGATAATAACCCCGGTTTGAGAACGAAAAGCGTTCGTTTTCACTGGGGTTAATCTTCAAGGGAGCCACATTCAGAAAGAGAACAACTAAAGAGATAAGGTAATTACAGAAGTGTGGGAGCTGAGTGTGTACGAGAATATGCAGTCAGTGTAGGATTCCTGTGCATGCCTTAATCAAATGCTAATGTTGCAATTTGAGTTCTGTTCTCCGCCACTCTCTTTGCAGTGTGTCATAGACAAAGCTGTTACTGTGCTATTGTATTTATTTCTGTAAAGAATGAGATCGTGTTTAAATGCAATTTTTATAATACAGAAAGATATTTGAAAGCAGACGGGTGGTGTGTTTACTATTTACCATTACAATGCTGATGATGTGGGGAGATTTTTAAACAATGCAATGGTCATTTTAAGACAGATGTGTGCATGTCAGATTCAGTATGAACAGTTGTGAGTGACTGTAGCATAGCTCGTTGGAGGTACATGAGCCAACGGGAAGAGAGACTCTCTGGACATAGTTCCCTACCATATATAAGGTAGTGGAAATTACCACAAAATTACCGCATATAGCTCTCTGTCGTAAATAAGTCAGTGAGATTGCCCATGGTGGCACACTAACACTAACATTGAAAATGTGGTATTCCTGAAATGTAGGCCTGAGGTCTCTCTAGTGATTACACGAAAGATCTAAGCAAAGATAAGGGATTCTGGACATTGGGGCCACCAATAAAACAAGGGAATAATGCTCACCAAAATACCACCAACCACGCCTACCAACCACGCATACCAAATATGCATGCCTGGGTGCTGAAATAGTGCATGTCCACTGTATTATTGTTGCACATGGCCAAATCTGAATACAAGGAGTGATTATTGCTAAGTTATTTTTCGGCGGTAATAAAATACCGTCAGGCCCCAAATCTCCACAAAATACCCTACAAGTATACACATTTGCTAACACTAGCATGGATTAAAATAGAGCAGTTTAAATTGTTGGGATGAATGTCCAACATCCCAAACGCAAGGGAAAATACAAGTTAAAGGAGTCCATATAACACAAAGCAGAAACCACACAGAAGGCCAGACACATCGCATAGATGATAGCCTATATGCACAACAGATGCAGGCTTTAGACGAAGCAGTCAAAGGGATCACTACATTTCTGAGAACCTCCCATGAAGAAATGTAGACACCAATGTAAAGCAGACACACACGCGCACACACACACAATATAGCTCAAGTAGAATAATGATGGAGACAAATAATATGCAATACAGCATTAGGCCTGACCACAAACGAGTAAGCAGGATAAAGACACAGGGGCCGATTCAACGAAAAGTGTGCATTTCATCAGCAATTGCTGCGCACTGAGAACGACACTGCACAAGCCGTGCCGCATAAGTAAACCTGAGCACTCCACATATTCATGGATCCAAACGCGCATTTCCAGCCAACATGCAAAGGCAATTGAGTTGCGCAAGGAACGCCCACAACACGGCCCCATGCAAATCAAAAACATAGCCAAAGACCAACCTTTGCGCAAACCTCCATTGCCACCTCTGACACAACATCCAGCACCCCAGCTACTCTGCACGAGGTCCAACGTAAGTAAAGGCTGCACCCCAGTCACACTCTGTGATATTCCACGTACGCAATGGCTGGACCCCATCTACTCTGCGTGAAGTCCCACATAAGTAACGGCTGCACTGCAGCTACTCTGCACGAGGTCCACGTACATAACGAGTGCTCCCCAGCCATTCTGCGCAATGTTCCACATAAGCAATGGCTTCATGCCAGCTGCTCTGCACAAAGTCCCACGTAAGTAACGGCTGCACCCTAGCTACTCTGCACAAGGTCCCATGTAAATAACTGCCCCGCTGCCACTCTACGCGATGTAGCATGTAAGTACCGGCTACACACCAGTGACTCAGCGCATGGTACCACGTAAGTAATGGCTGCACCCCTAACAACTATCCCCCCTACTCCCACCACACACAAAGTGCTGGCACATACCTCGACTGCACATCAGCCCCCCTCAGCTGCAGACACCACCCACCAGGCCCCTGACCTCTGCCATTACCCCCAGGCAGTCCTTACACCACCCACCAGCCCCCCTAACCTCTGCAAATACTCCAGGCAGCCCTGTCAAGTACTCACATCACCCACCAGGATACCTCACCTCTGACACTACCCCAGTCAGCCCCCTCAAGTCCTCACAACACCCACCAGGCCACCTCACCACCAACACTACCACAGGCATCCCCCTGAAGTCCTCCCAGGACCCACCAGGTCACCAAACCTCTGATACTACCCAGGCAGCCCCTTTAAATCCTCACTCCACCCACCAGGCTACCTCACTTCTGCCCATTCCCCAGGACACCCTCACACCATCTACCAGCTCCTTCACCTACATCAATACCCCAGGCAGCCCACACACCACCCACAAGCCTCCCTCACCTCCGACACTGCCCCAGACAGCCTCCTCAAGTCCTCACACCACCCGCCAGGCACCTCACCTCTGCCAAATTGCTGTGTTGTTAGTGGCCCCAGAGATGTGGGCATCCTCCAGCAGATGGAGAGTCTGTATTGCCTTTGGAGCATTTGGCCAGCAAGCCTGTCATAGGATGTGCCTGATGCACGCCACTTATGCAGCAGTCATGTGGATTCTCATGGCAAGGGCAAGGATGTCCAGGGTGTTGGTAATAGGGAGGTGAAGGTTAGCAAGGTCAGAGTGTGGTAGTCAGTGGTAGGAATAGGAGGAGGAATTAAAGTGGTATCAAACACAACTGACACTCACTTCATTGGTCGAATGGCAGAGAAGGAGAATGGCAGTGCAGGCAGAGACTTAGCCCTGGGACCTAAGATATCCAGGTGAGAAGACAGAAGAGCATGGTCAGACCAAGAGGGCAGTGCAGTGAGGGGGTCGGAGTTGGAGATGTCTGATGAGATGAGAGCATACACGGTATGTCCAGCTGAGTGCATTGGACCAGAGGGATGAATGGAGAAGGAAAGAAATTCACAGAGGCTGCAGAAGAATCCAGTGGATGAACAAGGAGAGTCAAGGTGAATATTGAAATCTCCAAGCAGGAGAAGCTTGGAGGTGGAGGAAAGAAGAGAAAAGATGAGGCCATGCCATTCCGAGAGGAAGAGGGAGACCTGACCAGGGGTTCTGTAGATGGTGGTGAGAGTCAATGAAAGATTTTGAAAGACACCAAGCCTGCAGTCGAGGCATCTGTAGGTAGAGTAGGTCTGAATGATATGATATGATGGCTGGTTGCCACATTCTAAGGACTTCTGAGGAGGGGAAGAAGGATGTGGTACACCTGTCAGTGGTTTTGAAAGGGAGAGGGGGGTGGCAGAAGGAGGAGAGGCAGAAGATGGGAGGAAGTTGATGAGCGACTGAACACCTCTATCAAAGAGGAGGAGGTTGGGCTTAGAGCTCTGGACCGAGGCAGTGTCATTCTGGTAGATATTAATAATGCTCCCAGAGGATTTGAAGTGTGCCAAGAGTAGCTGCCACATGGTAACACACTTAATGGGTGAAGAAGAGAACGGGGAGAGGACTGAGACAATGTGGGGAGTCCATGTCTCTGACAGTCTGCCTGGAAGAAGCATTGATATAGGTGTCAGTGATGGGCAGGCGAGGGTAGGAAAGCAGGAGATCTTTCCCTTTTCCTTACAGGCTTTCGAAAGATGGGTTGTATAGGTGATAGAGTAGGAGTTAGAGTAAATAGGGGCAATGCAGAACACCATGGAGGGAGAGGGCAGAGAGATGGAAGCGGGAGAGAGAGAAGGAGAGCTTTAAAATGCATGATTAACTCGGCAGGCAACCTAGCAGCAATTCAGGGGCAGATGAATGTGCTGCACAGTGTCACACTGGTCACTGAACAGATAATTTCACTGTATGGCAGGGGAGGAGACACAGGAAACAGAGGACAGAGCCCTGTCAGCGAATGGTGGGTGATAGGGCCTAAAGCCCTGGACTCGCTTGCTTGCCTGCAGCCTTCTCAGATGGTGGGAAGACCTGTGAGCCACCGGCATTGGTGCGGTGCTTCCCTAGAGCAGGTAGAAGAGCCAGGGGGCTGCTCATAGAAGGATCCTGAGTGGGGCTTAGCCTCGCTGCTGCAAAGGTGTCCCAAATATGGTGTGCTGCAATGCCAGCCCGCTCGGCTGGATGTCTGGCATGGGGGGAAGTGACACATGAAACAGATGCCAGAGCCCTGTCGGCAAATGGTGTGTGAGACTGACCAATCATTCTCACAGATTGACTACTTTATATTCCAGCTAATGGTTCACCTGGCGGAGTAAGTCCACATCCGATTGAGAAGCGTGCACCCTCTCTCCAACCACTGACATTTCTACCTTGTTCTCCAAGATTGCTGCACTCAAATCTGCCTTGAGGAAGGTTATTACTACTTTCTGGGAAGACCTCGGTCTTCCCTTAGATGTTGCAAAGAAGATTCAAAAACACCTCTGGTGAGTGTTGGGTCTTCCTCCACCCCCTCTGCTGGCTGCTCTATAGCACTTGCTGTACCCTGTTATTGTGGTCTCATGCACAGTCTCACTACGGTCTTCTCACTTTCCAGGTCTCAGACCATCGGCTCCATTTTTGCACTCCAGGTACCTCCATACTTTTGCCCTGACCTGTTTCAGACATTCATCCAGAACATTATGAAGATTACCTTTGGTTTACCAACTAGGACCCACTGATGAGGGTTGATGCTGCCTTACTCCATGGTGCCATATAACTTGGCCAACTACCCTAGGAGGGTGTAGCAAGTAACTACTGAGCATTGGGGCATTTTATAGTGAATCTGATCAAAATGAATGTTCATTATTGTGGTGTTGTGTAGAGAGCCCTGTGAGGTTGTGTGGGAGTGCTTTGCATGTGGTGGGGCTTGTCTGAGCCTTAAAAGTGAACATACTGATATGTGCTGTTCATCATACATATGGGAATTTCATCAATTAATATTTGTGGGTCACATTTTAGGGATTTGACCTGGGATTAGCAGTAACATGTATAAGAGAAATGTCTTCATGTTTTTGCATTTTACATCAATGCATTTCAACATGGACTCCTAACTAAATTAAGCAGTTGGATTGTGGAATGCTGGTTGATCAGGCAGCAGCTTAAGCCTTGATCTCCTGCTCTTCTCACTCTACTGATCTGACAAAGAGGGAGGATAGCTCAGCGGCAGCGTGCGCGTCTTGGAAGCAGGACGACACGAAGCAACAACAGGTTCGATCCCCGGGTCCGCGCTTAGAAACCTCTGGGTGTTTAAGCGCGTTATAAATACGTAACTAAGACAAAAAAAAAAAAAAAATACGCAATTAAGAAAAACAACCAATTCCTGTAACAGCGCCTCGATGCCTGCGGGCTGTGTGAGCGCTTTATAAATGTAAATAAAAAAAAATAAAAAAAAAAAAAAAAAAAAAGATATCTTGAAATTGCATTTACAATAATTTTAAAATGAGCAACGCCAAAAAGAAAATACAAACTCCTGAGAAGACCATATAAAAGAAACCCAAACAGGACTTAAGCTAGATGGTGAAGGTCCAGGATCCAAAGATGTCTACTCTTTGCTAAATGTCACCCAGGATGTGGGAGACATTAAATCTAGCCTTTCTTACTTTACTGGAAAGGTTAACCTTTTAGATAGCAGAGTAACCACAATAGAAACTGAATACAATGGCCTTGGAGATGAGATCTCTGGATGCTTTATGCCATACAATGATGTGAAGGGTGCAATTTCAAGGCTGAAAATCAGGAATGCTGAGTTTGAAATTAAGAACAGATGTTACAATCTCTGGACAAACAAACACCTACTGAAAACACAGAGGCATTTATGCTTCAAGTCTTATCTGAAGTATGTGGTGCTAACATAATTGCCCCTCTAGATCTAGACTTTGCCTTCAGAGCTGGTAAATTGGAGTTGGACAAGCCTCAACACATTATTATAATTCTCACCAAGGTAAGCACCAAAGAAAAACGTCTGAACACTGCAAGAGAAAGGAGCCTATTATTATCTGCTGGCTAAACAGTATGTGTTTACTGATTTCCCTAAAGATATTGTTGAAAAACAGAAGGCATTCAATGAGGCCAAAGCATTGGCCGAGAAAGGAACATTAGAACTATTATGGATGAAGCCAGATATTGTTTTTCTTTTCTGGAATTAGTTCCATGGATGTCCCTGAAGAGGCCACTAGATGGCTGAAGGCACTGCCTCATGAAAACAATGCATCCATGGTGAGCTGGAACTCTTTATGACATTCATTTGATACATATTGGTTTAGGTTGATTTAGCTTTCTTACCTCTACATAACCAATTTCTTTATGTATTGTTTGTTGTGTTTGTTGTATAACATATGTATGGGTTCATTTACACTGAATATACATAATGTATACATACACTTATAATATATATATATATATATATATATATATTACACGGCAACTTCTACCTTTGGTGCCATTTGACAAATCCTCACCACCAATGTTTGCAAAATAAGTATACGGCCATCTCTGAATGATTTTGAGAAGTTTGGTGCAGTTTTCATCAGGAGGTGCTGGGGGGTCATAGTTATTTGGGGTATCCCAAAACGTTTGCAATCCTCATAGACATAAAGGAAACTTTTTTTTGCTCACACCTACAGCTGAAACCACTGGATGGATGTTCACCAAAAGAATCTGACCACTGGCAACAGCCAAAATAATATGTGTACAGTAATTATAAGTACTGTAGGGGGAATATAAAGTATATGTAATATGGTGGAACGATATAATTAACATGTATATGGTATGTATGATAGTAGTACCATTGAAGATAGTGCTAATGGAATCTGTTGTTGTTTGTGAAGAAATAAAACATGCATGATACTGGGTATGGCTACTTAGATGCATAGGGTTACACAGTTGGGATATCTGGTTCTTTTTCTGTGAAAAAAAACAGTGTAATGTGTTAAGCAAGATAGTTTAAAACCTTGAATTGCATGCAATTGGACATATAAATTAACTGGTTTGACCCTCACAAATAGTATGTATTATGTTTGGTACAATATTAGCGCGTGCTACACTGTTGTTGTATTAAAATGAAAAAAATCATTGGGCCATTCGTAAAACAAATTAATATTGGTTTAGAAAACCCTACTGTGTTTACATACAATATTTCGCATTTACATGGTTTTAAAGAATGTTACAGAATATATGTATGTGGTAGCATGGATATATTATGTGAGTGTAAGTATGTTAGGATGTTTGTTTGAAGTGTGTTGTAATTAAGGGTATGTTTAAAGTGGTTCGATAAAATTGTTTGTTGGTGTACCCTAAATATACTGAATTTTACAAGTGCTATTGTAGTAGTATTGATGTATAGTGCAAGAATAACTGTGATAGCATATTTGAAGTGTAAAATAATTAAGGATATTTTTAAAATCGTTATATACCCGTTGGCATATTCATAACAGTCTTGGATTTTAAAAATACTTTTGTAGTATTATGGATTCAAACTGTATTAGGTACTCGTTGGCATATTCTAACTGTATTGGATTTTACATGTACTATTGTAGTACTATGGATGTGTTATGCAAGTATAACTGTGATGGCATATTTGAAGTGTATTATCATGAAGGGTATGTTTAAAATAGTTAGATACCAGTTGTCATATTCTAACTGTGTGTTGTACTATATTTAAGTGAGTAGATTTGGGTTAAAGGAATATTAAGTAGGCATTTGCTAGATTTGCTTATAAGCTATGTTTTGGAGTAACTAAAGTGTTGTTGCATTTCAACCAACCACTTATTTTTGTTTTTTTTACATATGCCGCATAGTGGCCTGACTGTGTTGTGTCACCAGTGTGGTAGATTATGCTTACTGCTGTGAAGGTTTTTCTTGCCAAGAGATACATGGCCATGTGTATAGCTAGTGAGCGTGCAGTTATTTTTGATATTTTCTATATTGTACCTTAGAAGCATTAGTATGGCATATTGGCCTAGTGGGTATATTTGTAGGGTAGCACGATTGTCTGAATTGCAATCGTGCCTGATGGATGTTTCATCAGTGATTATTTATGTATTGCTGTTTTCAATCCGGGGATAATATGCCAGGATTTGCATTCTGCAGAAGCTGGTAAAATGGAATGGATTCATAATTTGATATGGATACATAGACACATCATTCATTATGGATGTGCACTTGTGAAACATGGTTGCTGAGAGTGCATGTATGTTTCCACATGTATAAATATGGACGCTTTCATGTATAGGGATGCTTTTGGTTTCTAGTACTGTAGTAAGTAAATTAGGAATTCCTGTGGATCTTCCTATGTGTATGGTGAATTTTACCATTCCTGTTCAGTAGTCCAAGTTGTGCCTTATACCCGAGACACTGCAAGTACTGTCAGGATTATTTGTGGCATTTCTATGAAGGATGAGCATTTTCAAACACAATCAGTCTGAGCCTTTTAAGTAAATGTTGTGAACAATTGGTGGCAATTGGGAGAGAAGATGAATTTCTACATTTGCATACTCTAGTTGTGTTGCTGAATTTAAATGGACCAGCCAGTTGTGTCTCTAAATTCTTTGATGGGCCTGCAGTCATTGTTTGGGAATATACATTTGTCTCATTTGCTTCTGATGGATGTGCTGTATTTTTTGTGGACTACAGGGATTTGTTGTTGTATTATTTGATGCAACAGCAGTTGTTATTTTTTTAGTGGTATTGTAGGGAGATCTGGTATAGTTTCTGTTTGTTTTAATCTTCCTTTTAAATAATTTCTTTTTTGAGGTACAGGGTACATATCTAGATGCCATTGTACAGTGCACATAGCCTGTTATATTCCAGGATGCAATGAATGTCTGCATTGACTTTGTTTACATCAAAGTTAACTTGAAATATACCATTGAGTGTACAGAGACGCGAAAGTGCTATGTAACTCATACCTTCTTTGAAGACTGTGCTGCCAATGTCAATACAGGTGTGATCTAGAGTTAAACCTTGCGATTTGTGAAGAGTGACAGCATATGCAAGAGGTAAAGTGAATTGTTCTTCTCAAAGTGGATGTTGACAAACTGAATGCTGTTGTCATGTGGATATGTTTGGAAACCAAAACTGTACCAATTGCTTGATTGACTAAATCTAGTTCTACGTCAAGTTTATGTTTTAGAATTACTCTGCAATTTTGACACAGAGTTAATAGTTTTTCTAATCCAGCTGTGGCGGGGATACATTTATCTAAGCTATTTAGTTGTGATGTTGCTTGTTGATACATAGGGAGTGTCATGCTATGCACTTCTCGTTTGTCTGTGGAGCTGATATGCACTATGGGTTGAATTTCTTTTTTCAGCATTATATCATTGAATTGATTACAGCTCGCAAGGGTTGTCATTAAGGACATGCATTTTATATTTTGTTGAGTTAATTGTTCCATGTCATTAGGGGCAGATGTCTTTTGTTCATGTAGCTCATGGATTAGTCTAGTTTTTAAGATGGATTTTGCATCTTTAGCAAGCAGACCAGTTCTAATGTTTTTTTTTAATTTTTTTTAGCATAGGTGAGATCTGCAGAGTGATGTATGTTTTGAGTTAGTTGTCCATAGCAAAAATGTTGCCAGAGATTTACATTTCCAATGCTGCCAAGTGTGTTAAGGCATTCTTTGTGTCCTAATATTTTTAAAATATGTTGACATTTTCCTGGTGTTAACTATAGGAGGTCTCCCAAAACAATAACGTGTTTTCCTCTGAACAGTTCTTTGTAGTCGGTTTTTAGGACTTCTCGAATTATGAGATGATTTAAAGCCAAGATGAGGTTGGAAACCATGCTTAATTCATCTATCAGGAGCACTTTCCTTTGTTTCAGCATTCTGCATACTTAACTAGCAGCTTCTGCTGATAATGTGTAGTTTTCTAATTTGTGTTGGTGTTCTACTGGGAGGAGCAGGAGTTGGTATAAAGTCGGTGTAAGTTACACCTCTGATGTATCTCGGATGGAAGCAATTTGGCAGTTTTGGGTTGAAAGCATATCATAGCTTGAAATTGGTGTACTGTTTAAATATAATGCTTTCATGCAAGTTAAGTTGTTGGAGAGCTTTTGGAAGTGGGAAGATTTCTAAGTTTTTAGTGATAGCCCATGATGGCATTTGGTTATTTTCAAGCTTTCTATTGCCATATTTACAAACTATTGAGGGGACAGTTATTTATTTGTATTTGTATTTATTTTCTGCTGTTATAACTATAGCTAATTTTAACCATTGGGATTCCTCATTGTCCTCTAGTTTGAAGGCCATTTCTACTATTTATATGCTCGTTTTATGAAAAGTTCTGCAACACACACATATTTTTTCTGGTATTTCAGCAAATGTATTTTGAAATATTGCTATTTCTTTTTAGTATGTGTTTGTAATGAGGCTTGTGTTTGTGAGGTTTTCTAAAGTTACTAATTTTCTAAAAACAACTTCAGTTCCAAAATATTTACTTTGGATGTGCTCTATTTCTCAAAGGAGTTTGTTGGCTGTTCCACATAGGAGGATGTTATTACATGTTTGCCGTTCTACAGCAGTACTTTTTGTATAGTAAAATCTATGGACAAAGTTTCTTATAGCAGAATGGTGTGTTGCTAACATTTTGATGTGATGTAAGGTGCTTTTGCAGTAGTTCGTGAAAAGCATGCTAATCAATGTCCTTGCAGTCCAGTGTGGATGCATACTGGGCAGTAGTCCATGGTTTGTAAAGTTTTGATTCTACTTTTGTCTTTTAGTTTAACATAGTGATTGAGGAATTGTCTTAAAAATGTGAAGGATTGTTGGCGTATGTTACATATTGAGCTGCATGTCCATTTGTGAATAGGATGGTTTGCATGGCAAAAGGAACATTTAGTTGAACGTTTGTTGGGTACTTTTTTTCTATAAGGGTTCTATAAGGTCATAATTGAGTCTCTCACAATTGCATAGCCTCACCCATTGTTGTCTATAGCAATTTGGTTTATTTGTTCTGGCCTATAAGCCATTTCATTGAAATATGGTTCTGTGCATTCACATTGGCTGAAGTTTGAAAAGTTATGTATATTAATATTGTGCATTTTTAGAAGAACTTTTTGTAATGTATTGATTCATTTAATCAGTGGTTTAGTGGTTTTACTCTGTTTAAATTAATATAAAAACATTTTCTTTAGTAGAAATGTGCTTTCAATTATATATTTGAGGATCCGTTTTCTGCAGTAGTTTTTAAGGGTATATTGTGATTTTGTAGCTTTCTTTAAGAGATTGTTAAGAATTCTACAGTGGAAATGTTTTGTAGAAATTGATTTTCTGGAATGTTTTATTGTGGCCACGTTAACATTGGCAGATATTATGTTAGGTACATTTGCTGGTATGCTTTTGTTTGTAAATCTTTTTTTACTTTGAATTTTTGCAAGAGAGAGTTTGCTTCTTTAGTGGTGGCTAGTTTACTTTCATTGAGTGAGGTTACTAGCTGTTCTGTTTTAATGTTTTCTATAAATTGTTTTTGAGGTAGACGACTTTATGGCTTATTATTAGTGGGCATTCTGTTCTGTATGTTGGGAAAAAAGAAAGTGTGTTTCAAAGTTGTGGAATGTTTATGCATGTATTATGCATGGGTGTTTGGGTTTTATTGTAGAGATTAATAGTACTTTGTGATTGTGTAGTGGGATGATAGGTGTGGTTGGGTAGGTTGTAAGAGTAGGAAGCCATATAGATGTGATGGGCATGGGTAAATATGACATTGAAATTGGGTGGTGTTGTATAAAATAAGTATATTCTTGTGATTGGGAATGGGTACTAAAGTATTGATAGTAGAATGAGTCGAGCAGTACATCTGTTAGTGAGTAAGGAAGTGGTGTTTTGATTTAATAACTAGGAATATTAGTATGTGCTGGGAAAACAGTGGTTGCTGTAATTGTGCAATTTAGTGTGTAGGTGTGAGGGTTGCTTGGGTGTAATTGAAAAGGGCATGTTGATGTGTGCGTATGTGTGCTAATATGTGTTAGTAATTTGGAATGCAGTGAGCGGGAAAGTTGTTGGGTTGGAATTGAGGACTTCACGTGGATAAGGGTATGGAAGATTATAGAAATTCAATTGTGGCATACAAGTGGATTTGAGACGGTTGTGTTGTTAGGCAGTAAGTAATTGGTGGTGTATTCAATAAAGAGCTATGTTCAGATCGAATTAGAAAGAGCATGAAAGCTAAGATAAAAATAAAATATTGTTGAGTAGAAAATGATACTTTAGGCTAATATATAGTGAAGGTACATTGTTACAATTAGAGAGATATGCATGCTATATTAAAATACTTAATTTCTAGGAAGTGAAGCATTTTCTTTGTTCAGAAGCTGTCTTTGTCAATCGTCTGTTTTCCTGTAATTGTAAAAGAAAGTTAGTTGCTAGTGTGGTAATGGTGAAGTAGTTTTACTAAGAGCGGTTGTTATGTATTAAGGTAGGAGGAGTTTTTGGAAAAACAAGTGAATACATTTGTGTTACGGGTGGAGTAGTAAAGTATGTTATCTGTGTTCTTAGAATGATTGCACTATAACAAGTGCTGTGTGCACATTATAAGCAACAGAGTAAACATTGGCATGTAAAAAAAAAGATGCATATGTAGGTAATCATTGCAGCTTAGGAAGGTTTCTCCTACGGCTAACATGTAATGCTATTAGCAAAGTTTGTCTTCATGTAAAAATGCATGCAAAATGTATGTTTTTTGCAAAAGGGCAATGTTTGTGCTGGTGGTTTAAATTTGAACAATGCAGTCTTTTCTGGTGCAATTTACTTGTAATGTGTTGCAGTGTTTTTAAAGAGAAGGGTAACTGTGGCCTAGTGTTGATGCAATGGCAGTTTGTAGTTGGATCAGTGTATGTTCTTAGTTTATGGTGTCTTATAGTAGTGGTTGAAAAAGGCTAGTATTGTGTATGTAAGGACAAGTGTTACATATAGATACATTGGCAGTATACACATATGTGTGAGCAGGTAGAAAATGGCGGCTTTATAAAGGATGTGATGGAAAGGTTGGAAAGTATGACATTTAGGAGCATTTTGTTGAATTTCAGATTATGCATATGTTATATTTACAGCAGCACTATTTGTAACTTTCTTTCTACAAGTTAGGGAAATACAGTTGCAAAAGATGTATAGACAGTGTTAAGTGGCAGTTGGTTGCAGATGGTGTGTGGAAACATATAAGATATCTGTACTATCTCTTGTTAGATGTAGATATTGTTGAATCTGCATATAGACATCTTAGAGAGTGTACTGTAGTTTTTAATGCCGGGGCTTGAGACTGATAGGGGACATGAACTCTGAGAGTTAAAGTACATCTGAAGTGTTGAAGTGAGGTGAGCGGGTTACACCTATGGGTTTTTGGATCTGATTGGTGGATGGATGTGTGATTGTTTGAAAAAAGACAATGAGGGAGTGCTGAGAACATAAAGGTAAAAAGGGTAGAAGTGCTGCCCTGTGCGACAGTGTCCACAGACATCTGGGATAGTCTGTGTACCTGCATGTAACATCTAGGTCTTTTAGGATGACTGGCATGGAAATAAGACTATGGAGACCGTGAACGTTCGCGAGTATCTGCGGACATCGGGGGATTACCCAAACAGGTTGTGGAGGAGGATTTGAAGTATGGAGGGTAGCAAGTGTTTTCTTACTTGTCTGAAGTGGTGGAAAGATGTCTATGAGCCTCATTATGACCCAGGCGGTAAGGGGTTAATGGCGCCGTTAACGCCATACCGCCTAATTACGAGGTCCCTTTGCAGGTAGCAGCCGTTAAGGAAGGAACCCACAAAGGGACTTTCGAGGTAATTACGGTACCACAATTTGTGGTACCGTAATTACTGCCTTCCCCATTCCCATTGAGCCCTATGGGGGCAAAAATGGGAATGGGGAAGGGCCAATGGTGAATGGGGAATTACCGCCCTGCCAATCTTGGAATGGGGCAGTAATTCCACCATCCACCATGGCGCAATCTGTAAAATCCCGCGTCAACCATGGCACCAATAGCGCCATGGTTAACGCCTGGGTCATAATGACCCCCTATGGGTATCAAGAAACAGTGTGTGTATATGGTGGGAGGTTCCAGTTTCCATTGTTAAAAGGTTTACACCAAGTAGATTGGAATCTTTTTCAATCTTGGATAAGAAGAATTCAAAGTTTTGTGGGCGGAATTGTTACTGTTGTGCGAGAATATGCTTAAGTTTATACATCTAGACTTCATTATAGTACAGGTATCCAGTGATTTTACTGAGCACCTTTTATTCAAGGCATTTTTTAACTAAATATATTATATAGGGTAAGGTGTTAAAACCAGTGGGGAGGTTTGGTGGCTGTGTAACAACATGGGGAAATGGGATAGTAGGGCATGAGCCCCTCCCCAAATGAAAAACGAATCAGTATTTTTTCGGTAAAAATGTTTCAGTAAAAAATGCCTCAAGCAAAAAAAGATTGGTAAAATCACATAGCAACTACAGTACATTGTGGAGGCAACAGTAATGGTTATGTGACTGTAATATCCTCACACTATGCCAGGAAGGATACTTTTAAAAAGTAAATTGAACTTTTTCCAGCTTTGAAGTTTACTTTTTCATTAATAACTGAAAGAGAAATGTGTAAACGTTCTAACTAGTTGTGTCTATTATTGAAAATGCCAGGTGGAATGTAAATAAAGCTTTATGTGCTTTTATATAGGATGTAGGAATGGCATTTTTCCACAATGAAAATGTAAAGTTTGATGGAGTGAATACTTTTAAATGAGATTGAGTACATTTAACAGATGTTGGAAATTAGATTGTTCTTTCTAATGTTCAGAATGCCTTGAAAAAGCTTTTGTAAAAAAATGTGAAAGCCAAAAATGGAGATTACGTATTCAAGAATTTGATGATAGCTGTAGTATATGCAAAGTAAAAACAGAAAAGATTTTGAAGGAGTTTTTGTAAAAGTTATATAAAATAAATAAGTTCAGTAGAACATGTGTAAGTATAGTATGTAAACCCACCCCCCAAAAAAGTTATATTATGCTGTCTGTGGACTAATCAGGCTAGAAAACGTGCTTAGGAAGATAGGGTAGTTATTGTGTGCTAGATAAAAGTATTTGGGACAGAAAACTGTTTCTGTCATTTTTTCTTTATCTCCAGTATACAAAGCCCCCTCGTTATTTCTATTAGCATAGAACAAAACGCTAAAGAAAATGTTGGGGAATCCTATTGAGTCCAACTACTTTACTGAACAATGTAAAGTCGATGGGGTCTATAAGATTCCTTTTTTTAGTTCTATATTTTAACTGTTAAAGGCAGCGCCCAATTGACTATTTTTTGTATTTTTTGATTTTGTATTTTTATTTCAGGAGAGGTAAGGTTGTAAACTGGGGAGGGAAGGGAAAGAAGGGGTGCCAAACACAGATACAGAGGGTCAGGTTTACAGGGGAAGATGTTGAGCCTGCCTTAAATCTAAGGTAAGGGGCAGTGTTTTACATGCTCCTTCACTGAGCCACAAAAGCACTTTGAAACGGCTCCCCACTTCAGAGTACTGTTGGCCTAGAAAAGTAAGGATCAACAGCCTCATGAATGGCCCTTGAGGCAGCCGGTGGAATCCTCTGCCCCACAAGAGTGGACTGTGTGGTGGCAAGAGCAGTTCAGGAAGATGGGGTAGAGGAGGACAGCCTACTCCCTGAGAATGGAACTGCCATTTTCAGAGCACCTGGGTGGAATGTGCGGGTGTGTTGGCGCAGAGAGATAGTACCAAAGGAGTACTTCCCATACTGTCCATGACTGAGTGAGTACATTTCACACAGGCAGTCTGAGCCTTTGGTACCCCCTCCTACAGTGATAAAAAACACCACACCCATGAATCCTTATGGTTGCTGGAGGTAGGTAGTTCCTCTACCTCACCTTCATCTTCCTCTTGTTCTTCATCTGCATCAGTGTGCCTGTTCCCCTGACCAGGCTTTCTAGGTGGTGTCCCCTGGGGATGAGGGACGGCCATGATAGATGCCATTACCTCAGGGAAAAGGTTTTGCTACAGCTCCAAAATCTCAGAACCTCTCAGGATATCTGCCAGATTCCTGTCCGCAAATGTTTAAACTAGGACTTGGAAAGTAGTTAAAAGTTGAGAGACCAATCAAAATGGCACTAAGAGCTCTGCAAGGGTTAACTTTCAACTTCAATGTTCTTTGATCGATTGACAATGTTTTAAAATGTCCACGGACTCCGGACACCGATCGTGGACATGTCATTTCCCCACATGTACATGGTCACATGATTACGTCCGGACTCGTCTGCGGTACTGTAGCGCCATCCGCAGACAATGGCACCTAAATCCGTGGCACACAAAGACATCAGGAAACAGGCGAGCACATCCACAAAGTAATGAAACATGTATCATACAAGACCGGACACGTTTGGACAAGGCGCGACATCCGCGAATGTCGGCCACTGCGTATGTGTACATGGTCCGCAGACTATTAATTTAAAAATAAAAATGTTTACGTTACAGTAATATATGCAATACTCATACTGTAAACAATAACTTAATTTACGAAAGGGGTGGGGAATCGGAATGGGAAACATAAAAGGGAGTATCTGGAGTTTCTATAAAGTTATCATCAGAAAAGCTAAGGAGAGAAGTTTCATAAAACTGTCTGTTATGTATGTTTTCTGAATTTGATTGAGGTGATTGCTGGGGAAAAACAGGAATAAGTAGGGCACTGATAATCAAGATTTCTAATGACATGATTTCAAAATAAATTGCAAATTCTTCAAAGTCAATGCTAAATTCATCTATTTTTACATTATGGTGTGGTTTGTACTATTATATATATATATATATATATATATATTCAGTGAAAAAACTTTGTTAAAGGGATGTCATGGTTCCAAGTAAAACCGAAAAATCCTTGAAATTCGCCAGTTATGGTAAGCTAAGCAACCATAACTCGCGCCACAACACCCAGGACATCAAAGATGACATCACAAATGTCATTGATGACATCACTGAATTGAACTGTTTTTTCACTGAATTTCATAGGTTTTTAGTAGCGCAACTTAACCATAACGTCCCTTTAACAAAGTTTTTTCACTGAATTTCATAGTTTTTTAGTAGCACAACTTAACAATAATGACTTTGACTTTATATACATGTCATATGGAACGGACTAGATCTCTTCTTATGAACTTGATGTCCGTGAACTTATTTAATGTTCGCGGACATGTTCGGAGAACAGTACCACTACCTAAAAACTGTGGGGGGGGAGGTGGTGGGGTATGTTTGATTGTTATATCATAATATAGGAACATTTAACAAATTCAAAAAGCAGCACACAAACACATTATATATAGTAATACATAAGAAATGTAACCCATATATGTAACACACTAACCATTCATTTAAATACAATATGTTCTGAAATGGAATATACCACAAGAAGATAAATTGGCTTCCAACATAATTACCTCACAGACACAACAGAACTGAGAACAAGACCAGACCCACTGAATACATAGGACTTATCTTACCAGAAATAGTAAGTGTACTTCATTTTACTCATATATTTATAAACTTTCTGTATTAGATTAAAAAATACATTATCTTTTTTTTTTTCTCACAGAAATGTCTAGTACTCTGGAATGGCTAGAGGACAATTTCCCACATGAAGACATGTCACAAGATAGTGAAACTAATGGTAAACACTTTATAATATAAACCATTTATTTATTATTTTTTTTTTATATACATTAAACATATATATTATTTTTTTGTACAGAGCATACCAAAATAGAAAAAAACTTCAGAAAACCCTGTTATGGATAACAGTCTTCACAATATAGAAGAAAAAATGGATGTATTGTTGGCTAATTTTAATAATTTAAAAACGTTTGTAGAAAATCATTTCAAACCAAAAACCTTGTACCATTGCCCCACATGTACTTGTCCCTCCTCACCATATCCCAGTCAATTATCCCCAAACCCTCTCCATAATCCAAAACATTTTGATGAGACTTCCATCCCTTCTTCACCTAATACCAATCATGTTGAAACCCCAAATTCTCCTGTTTTTGTTTCTGTTTCTGCCTCACCTTCTCTGTCATAAATTATTAATATATGTTAAATAAAGTTTAATTTTTATATTGTATTGTGAATAGTTTCCGTTTTTTTTTTTTAAAACAATAAAAGTGTCCGCGGACAGTGCGAGTGTTCTGAAATGTTCGTACATAAACGAAAATGGAGGTGTCCTGAAGAACACCACACCTGTTCGTACTGTTCGCTAGCAAGTTGAAACTGTTCTAAGAACACACGTGGTGTCCTGAAATGTTCGTAAAGAAACAAAAAATAAAGTGTTCTAAAGAACACTATCAGGCCGATTCATGGAATAATTAGCGCGGCGCAAGTGGGCAAAAACGTGCGATTCGCAGTGGAATAGCGAAAATCGCAGTGAACGTGCGAAAATCGCACGAAAAGCAGCGCACGTCGATTCATGGAAGGCCGTGCGCGAGAAAACCAGCGGATGTGCGAAAAAAAAGTGCGCGGCGCACGTTGGCGCACGTTGGCGCACAGGCCATCTAACAGCGTGCGCCAGGTCACAGCGAAAATCGCACAGGCCACAGCGAAATTCGCACATAGCGCGGCGCACGCAATAAAAGTAGGCGGAACACGGGCGTAACACTCGGAATGGGGAACAACTTGCCAAAACGTGGGCGTCACGGGGGAAGTACAGGGCACAAGTGCGCGGAACGCCCACACGCTCGCCTACAACACGTATTCATGGAATAGAATAGGGGAAAAAAGCGCACGCTCAAACCAGCGCACAGGCACAAACACGACCGCCACAAGAAAGGAGGCGGTAGCGTCTCTGCTGCTGTAAGAAATGTGCGCCAAAAGGTGCGCCAACAAATAGCACCTATATACTGCCATGATGAATGTCCCATACTGTGGCCCTCCAGGAAAAATGACGTGCTAAGGGGTACCCACAAACACGGACACCCGCTGACAAAAAATACGTGTGCATGTATACCGGGGTGCGCGTGAAGTGTCACACGCGTTTTGCAGGGTACGTGCATCACAGGGGTTCGCGTGAAGTAATTCACACGATCGGGCCTGGGGGAGCGGGCTACGTGTATTACAGGGGTTCGCGTGAAGTTCCTCACGCGATCGGGCCTGGGGGAGCGGGCTACGTGTATTACAGGGGTTCGCGTGAAGTTCCTCACGCGATCGGGCCTGGGGGAGCGGGCTACGTGTATTACAGGGGTTCGCGTGAAGTACCTCACGCGATCGGGCCTGGGGGAGCGGGCTACGTGTATTTCAGGGTTTCGCGTGAAGTTCCACACGCGATCGGGCCTGGGGGAGCGGGCTACGTGTATTACATGGGTTCGCGTGAAGTTCCACACGCGATCGGGCCTGGGGGAGCGGGCTACGTGTATTACAGGGGTTTGCGTGAAGTTCCTCACGCGATCGGGCCTGGGGGAGCGTGCTAAGTGTATTTCAGGGGTTCGCGTGAAGTTTCACACGCGAATAGCCTGGGCGCGTGAATTTGAGGGGTGCGCGGGAAGTTCCACACGTGATCGGGCCTGGGGGAGCGGGCTACGTGTATTACAGGGGTTCGCGGGAAGTTCCTCACGCGATCGGGCCTGGGGGAGCGGGCTACGTGTATTACAGGGGTTCGCGGGAAGTTCCACACGCGAATAGCCTGGGCGCGTGTATTTCAGGGGTTCGCGGGAAGTTCCACACGCGAATAGCCTGGGCGCGTGAATTTCAGGGGTGCGCGGGAAGTTCCACACGTGATCGGGCCTGGGGGAGCGGGCTACGTGTATTACAGGGGTTCGCGTGAAGTTCCTCACGCGATCGGGCCTGGGGGAGCGGGCTACGTGTATTTCAGGGGTTCGCGTGAAGTTTCACACGCGAATAGCCTGGGCGCGTGTATTTGAGGGGTGCGCGGGAAGTTTTACACGCGAATAGCCTGGGCGCGTGTATTTCAGGGGTGCGCGGGAAGTTTTACACGCGAATAGCCTGGGCGCGTGTATTTCAGGGGTGCGCGGGAAGTTTTACACGCGATTTCTGCACGGTACGTGTATTTCAGGGGTGCCGGGGAGTCCCACATGTGATTTCACAGTGTGGGTCCTCCCAGGTGTACCCTGTACACCCTCCACGGCCCCTGCAGGCACCCCACACCACAGGGGACTACCCTGCATCCCTGGTCATGTCCCGCAGGCAGCCCACCCAACATGGGCATGCCCCCCAGCAAAGGCACATGTCTCCTTGAACTAATGAACACCAACACATGTCCCCTTGCACCCCCACCCCCCAGCACTGTGGGGCACATGCCAGCAGTCCCCCACCCATGTCCAACTCATGTCCCCCACCACCCCCACCCCCCAGCACTGTGGGGCACCTGCCAGTAGGCCCCCACCCATGTCCAACTCATGTCTCCCACCATCCCCACCCCCCAGCCACCAGGGTCACCCTCCACCAGGGCCCCACTCATGTCTCCCACCACCCCCACCCCCCAGCACTGTGGGGCACCTGCCAGCAGGCCCCCACCCATGTCTCCCACCACCCCCACACCCCAGCACTGTGGGGCACCTGCCAGCAGGCCCCCACCCATGTCCAACTCATGTCTCCCACCACCCCCACCCCCCAGCCACCAGGGTCACCCTACACCAGGGCCCCACTCATGTCTCCCACCACCCCCACCCCCCAGCACTGTGGGGCACCTGCCAGCAGGCCCCCACCCATGTCCAACTCATGTCTCCCACCACCCCCACCCCCCAGCCACCAGGGTCACCCACCACCAGGGCCCCACTCATTTCTCCCACCACCCCCACCCCCCAGCAGTGCAGGGGCACCCTCCACCAGGGCCCCACTCATGTCCAACTCATGTCCCCCACCACCCCCACCCCCCAGCACTGTGGGGCACCTGCCAGCAGGCCCCCACCCATGTCCAACTCATGTCTCCCACCACCCCCACACCCCAGCACTGTGGGGCACCTGCCAGCAGGCCCCCACCCATGTCCAACTCATGTCTCCCACCACCCCCACCCCCCAGCCACCAGGGTCACCCACCACCAGGGCCCCACTCATTTCTCCCACCACCCCCACCCCCCAGCCACCAGGGTCACCCTCCACCAGGCCCCCACTCATGTCCCCTATCACCCCCACCCCCCAGCCACCAGGGTCACCCTCCACCAGGCCCCCACTCATGTCTCCCATCACCCCCACACCCCAGCAGTGCAGGGTCACCCTCCACCAGGCCCCCACTCATGTCTCCCACCACCCCCACCCCCCAGCAGTGCAGGGTCACCCTCCACCAGGCCCCCACTCATGTCCCCCTGCACCCCCACCCCCCTGCCACCATGTGCAGCCCCCACCAGGTCCTCACAATCCCCAATCATGTGCGTAATGGTCAGCCTCCACAGCCAAAAAGACCTACCAAGTAACCCATTCACCCACATGGAAATGGAAATCACAGGTTACACCCCCAATGTACATGAAGCAAATGAACCCATGTCCGTCACACACATATTTTCAAATTGAATGGGAAAACACACAACATGACATGCATGAAACCAAGGAGATGAAACCACACAGTGAACAATGGAAAAAAAAATGTATTGAAAAATAATACAAATGCCAAAGAAAGAAAACTAACTACAATCTAAATGAGAAAAAATAAGCTGCATGTCCGCATAAAAACACAAAACTAGAAAATCAAATCAAAAAAATCATGTCCAAAGTGAAATGTAAAAACTCTCCATGCAACAAAGAACTATGTACAAAAATAACAAGGGTCCATCATCACAACTGAACTAAGGAAACCTCCTAAAAAACCTACCTAAATATCAACTATATACAAAAAGTGGAGCAGTGTCCGTCGACTCCAAATAATAATAAGAACGAAAGGAAACCTAAAACTAAAGAACTATATACAAAGGCGGCGGGCAAGTCCAGCGGCTCACTCTGTGGTGTTCCGGGCCAGGGCATCATCGAACTCCTGTTCGATGTCCCGGAGGCGGTCCAGTTCCATGGCCCCGAGGGTCCGCAGGGACGACGCCGTGTCCTCCTCCAACCCCCTGCGGATTGCCTCGAGGCACTCGGCCCGCCTCAGGGCCCTCCGCATGGAGTTCTCCGCCCTGACCATTGTGAGCCGCGCCTCTTCCGCCCGCCGCCGCTCCGCACCTATGGCGTGGCCCAACCGCTGCCACACGGAAGACACTCTCTGTCCTGGGTCCTCCTGCCCTCCGGCCGATGCCTGCCCCTCCGATGTCGAAGGCCCCGAGCCTTCATGGCTCCCACCATCTTGCTGCTGCTGCTGCTCTGCCTCTGCCCGTGCACTGCCTCCTGCTGCCTGCACATCCTCCGCCGGCTGGGGTGCACCTGTTGATGTGGCCACCCCTGCTGGACGTCCGACTCCCGACTGTGGCAGGGATGCCTCCTCCACCAGCCTGGCCGCACTGTCAGAGGCAGCTCCACAGGGCACCCAGGTGACTGATGGGTGGGAAGATGGCACAGAGGACGACTGGCGCGTAGGGGGTCCAGTTGAGGAGGGGGTCGGAGCAAGCCCCATCAGACAGCGGAATCCGGCCTGGGTGACCTGTCCCAGCAGGCTGACGTGGTCAACGAGCCATTCGAGATGACGTGCAGTCTCTCCATGAAAAGACTGCAGGTCACCTCGCATGGCCCGTTGACGCAACGCCACACCAGCCAGGACAGGCTCAACCCGGTCCTGGATGGCCACGTCCGCAGGCAGAGGAAGGCCAGTTGACGTCAGCTCATCCCCTGCCTGAAAACGGGTCTGGACGTAGGCATCCCTGCTGGTGCAAGATGATGCAGGGACAGGATCGGGGACAGGATTGCACACAGGCACCTCCGCGGCTGCCTGTGCTGCCTCCTGTCCCTGGTCCTGCACTGCACCACTAGCACCAGTGGGATCCCCACCTCCAGACCCCGTCTCTGGTGCTTGCGCGGCCCCCTCCTCCACCAAACCCCCCACCAACCTGGATGACTCTGTGCCATCTTCCCCTGTTGGGCCCTGTGGGGTCCCAGCTGCCCCTTCTGCTGCCGAGGAGTCCAACTGCAACCTCCGCCTCTTGGACCTCCCCCCGGCAGCTGCGGCCTGGGACGCGGCACCGGACTCCTCACTCCCCGACGAGATGACAACACGGGAGGGGAGCCGGGCCTTGCGTCTCCGGCTGGCGGTCGGATCCCCGCCGCTGTGCTCCACAGCACCTTCTCCGCCCTCTTCATCAGTTGACGCTGCAGACAGGGAGAAACAAAACACAGGCATCAGGGCACTGTACAATGGACACATACACGCATGACAGTTGCACATGAGTGGCATTGGCAAACCTCAGACATGTCATCACAATCCCCAACACACATGTCATTGCAACTGGCACACATGAGCCATACCACAGCCATATCGCAACTGCCACCACCATCCCTACACATACAACAGCATCAGCAGCCAAAGGGGAGCCATACATCACATGCAACACATGAAGTGCACCACACATGTACACACACCACCACACTTGCATGCATGTCTACACCTCTGCCAAGTGTCGCACTGTTCAGACGGGCATCCATGTCACATCTGCCAATCAGGCTTCCACATACCGTTGTCACATGCATCCATGTAGCATCACTGTTGCACCTTTGACAAATACACACACATGCACATGTACACAGTGCTCATACATGCAGCCGAAAACAACATACATGCCTGAGATCACGGACATGTCTACTTACATACACATTCATCCAAACATGTGTGCACGCACAACTGCATTTGCCATGCAAGCCCACACACACAAGCACCATCCATGTCTCACACATCACAGCCCTCGCATGTGTCAGCCCCACGGCCCTGTACACCCCCACCCATACTCCACCCCATACAAACAGATGTGCAACCGGCACAATGGGGAATGATCACCACACGCCCTGCTCACAACCAGGATGCATGTACACTCACCGCTCGACTCCAGACGGCTCTGCTTCTCTAGGACCTGGACGTGGAGCGCTGGGGATATGCGTTCCAGGACCCCCATCTGTTCTTCCGACAAGTGGCCCCGGCGCCCCTTGGCATCCGCTGCCTTCAAGAGGCGCCGGGCCTTGTTCAGGGTCCTGGACCTGAAGTCCTCCCAGCGCTTCCTGACATGTTGTAAGTCCCGGACTGCCACCCCCTCCGCGTTGATGGCAGTCACGATGTCTGTCCAGATCCGAGTCCGTCCTTCCTTGTCGGCGCGGGAACTTCCAAAGAGGGCATCATACTGCCCCAGGACTTGCTCCACCAGGACACCAACTTCGGTGGCACTGAAGCTGGTGCCCCTCTGCCTCTCTGGCCGGGGGTTGTCAGTGGTCACATATGGTGTTAGCCCCGACATGACAACCCCAGAGGCAGGAGTGGGTGGGCAACTGGGTCCTGGGGCTGGGCTGTGGAGCGATGGAATTCCAGTCGGGAGTCTTCGGTTCCAGCAGGGGTGGTCACAGCAACAGCACCCCTGGCTGATGTGCAGGCAGCAAATGGCAGTGCACGTGGGCAGCAGGCAGTCAGGCAGCAGCAGATAGCAGGTGGGAGCGTGCTCGGGGCTCTGGGGGGCAGTAATTCGGCCTTCTGGGCAGGAGCGTGGTCTCCCGTGTGCTCACGCGTGGCCAGCTTGGTACGGAGTGAATTGGCACGTGAAAATCCTGCACGTCAGCGTGAAAACCGAGGAAAGGCCCTAAGCGCGTAAGCGCGTCAGCACGCATACGCAATTCCATTGGACCAAAGGCCCTCAGCGCGTAAGCGCGTCTGTGACGTGACCCGCATGGGTGTTTCCCACACAGCACGTGATGACAGAGCACACGTGGAAAGACTGCACGTCAGAGTCTCATTGCGTGTGATTGGTGGAAATGGCCGTACACCGTGATACACGTGCGCTGACGTACTTGCGTGTGTAAGTGTCCGCGCACACCTCATATACACGTACATAGGCCAATCGCGTGTACACGCACTTTTGTCCAATTACACGCGATGAGACTCTGACGTGCAGTCTTTCCACGTGTGTCTTTCCAATGCCACTCATGTGCAACTGTCATGCGTGTATGTGTCCATTGTACAGTGCCCTGATGCCTGTGTTTTGTTTCTCCCTGTCTGCAGCGTCAACTGATGAAGAGGGCGGAGAAGGTGCTGTGGAGCACAGCGGCGGGGATCCGACCGCCAGCCGGAGACGCAAGGCCCGGCTCCCCTCCCGTGTTGTCATCTCGTCGGGGAGTGAGGAGTCCGGTGCCGCGTCCCAGGCCGCAGCTGCCGGGGGGAGGTCCAAGAGGCGGAGGTTGCAGTTGGACTCCTCGGCAGCAGAAGGGGCAGCTGGGACCCCACAGGGCCCAACAGGGGAAGATGGCACAGAGTCATCCAGGTTGGTGGGGGGTCTGGTGGAGGAGGGGGCCGCGCAAGCACCAGAGACGGGGTCTGAAGGTGGGGATCCCACTGGTGCTAGTGGTGCAGTCCAGGACCAGGGACAGGAGGCAGCACAGGCGGCCGCGGAGGTGCCTGTGTGCAATCCTGTCCCCGATCCTGTCCCTGCATCATCTTGCACCAGCAGGGATGCCTACGTCCAGACCCGTTTTCAGGCAGGGGATGAGCTGACGTCAACTGGCCTTCCTCTGCCTGCGGACGTGGCTATCCAGGTCCGGGTTGAGCCTGTCCTGGCTGGTGTGGCGTTGTGTCAACGGGCCATGCGAGGTGACCTGCAGTCTTTTCATGGAGAGACTGCACGTCATCTCGAATGGCTCGTTGACCACGTCAGCCTGCTGGGACAGGTCACCCAGACCGGATTCCTCCGTCTGATGGGGCTTGTTCCGACCCCCTCCTCAACTGGACCCCCTACGCGCCAGTCGTCCTCTGTGCCATCTTCCCACCCATCAGTCACCTGGGTGCCCTGTGGAGCTGCCTCTGACAGTGCGGCCAGGCTGGTGGAGGAGGCATCCCTGCCACAGTCGGGAGTCGGACGTCCAGCAGGGGTGGCCACATCAACAGGTGCACCCCAGCCGGCGGAGGATGTGCAGGCAGCAGGAGGCAGTGCACGGGCAGAGGCAGAGCAGCAGCAGCAGCAAGATGGTGGGAGCCATGAAGGCTCGGGGCCTTCGACATCGGAGGGGCAGGCATCGGCCGGAGGGCAGGAGGACCCAGGACAGAGAGTGTCTTCCGTGTGGCAGCGGTTGGGCCACGCCATAGGTGCGGAGCGGCGGCGGGCGGAAGAGGCGCGGCTCACAATGGTCAGGGCGGAGAACTCCATGCGGAGGGCCCTGAGGCGGGCCGAGTGCCTCGAGGCAATCCGCAGGGGGTTGGAGGAGGACACGGCGTCATCCCTGCGGACCCTCGGGGCCATGGAACTGGACCGCCTCCGGGACATCGAACAGGAGTTCGATGATGCCCTGGCCCGGAACACCACAGAGTGAGCCGCTGGACTTGCCCGCCGCCTTTGTATATAGTTCTTTAGTTTTAGGTTTCCTTTGTTTTTTCTTATGATTTGGAGTCGACGGACACTGCTCCACTTTTTGTATATAGTTGATATTTAGGTAGGTTTTTTAGGAGGTTTCCTTAGTTCTGTTGTGATGATGGACCCTTGTTATTTTTGTACATAGTTCTTTGTTGCACGGAGAGTTTTGACATTTCACTTTGGACAAAATTTTTTGGATTAGATTTTCTAGTTTTGTGTTTTTATGCGGACATGCAGCTTCTTTTTTCACATTTACATTGTAGTTAGTTTTCTTTCTTTAGCATTCGTATTTTTTTCTAATACATTTTTTTTTTACATTGTTCACTGTGTGGTTTCATCTCATTGGTTTCATGCATGTCATGTTGTGTGTTTTCCCATTCAATTGGAAAATATGTGTGTGACGGACATGGGTTCATTTGCTTCATGAACATTGGGGGTGTAACATGTGATTTCCATTTCCATGTGGGTGAATGGGTTACTTGGTAGGGCTTTTTGGCTGTGGAGGCTGACCATTACGCACATTGTGAGGACCTGGTGGGGGCTGCACATGGTGGCAGGGGGGTGGGGGTGCAGGGGGACATGAGTGGGGCCCTGGTGGAGGGTGACCCTGGTGGCTGGGGGGTGGGGGTGGTGGGAGACATGAGTTGGACATGGGTGGGGGCCTGCTGGCAGGTGCCCCACAGTGCTGGGGGGTGGGGGTGGTGGGAGACATGAGTGGGGCCCTGGTGGAGGGTGACCCTGCACTGCTGGGGGGTGGGGGTGGTGGGAGACATGAGTGGGGCCCTGGTGGAGGGTGACCCTGGTGGCTGGGGGGTGGGGGTGGTGGGAGACATGAGTTGGACATGGGTGGGGGCCTGCTGGCAGGTGCCCCACAGTGCTGGGGGGTGGGGGTGGTGGGAGACATGAGTGGGGCACTGGTGGAGGGTGACCCTGGTGGCTGGGGGGTGGGGGTGGTGGGAGACATGAGTTGGACATGGGTGGGGGCCTGCTGGCAGGTGCCCCACAGTGCTGGGGGGTGGGGGTGGTGGGAGACATGAGTTGGACATGGGTGGGGGCCTGCTGGCAGGTGCCCCACAGTGCTGGGGGGTGGGGGTGGTGGGAGACATGAGTTGGACATGGGTGGGGGCCTGCTGGCAGGTGCCCCACAGTGCTGGGGTGTGGGGGTGGTGGGAGACATGAGTTGGACATGGGTGGGGGCCTGCTGGCAGGTGCCCCACAGTGCTGGGGGGTGGGGGTGGTGGGAGACATGAGTGGGGCCCTGGTGGAGGGTGACCCTGGTGGCTGGGGGGTGGGGGTGGTGGGAGACATGAGTGGGGCCCTGGTGGAGGGTGACCCTGGTGGCTGGGGGGTGGGGGTGGTGGGAGACATGAGTTGGACATGGGTGGGGGCCTGCTGGCAGGTGCCCCACAGTGCTGGGGGGTGGGGGTGGTGGGAGACATGAGTTGGACATGGGTGGGGGCCTGCTGGCAGGTGCCCCACAGTGCTGGGGGGTGGGGGTGGTGGGAGACATGAGTTGGACATGGGTGGGGGCCTGCTGGCAGGTGCCCCACAGTGCTGGGGGGTGGGGGTGGTGGGAGACATGAGTGGGGCCCTGGTGGAGGGTGACCCTGGTGGCTGGGGGGTGGGGGTGGTGGGAGACATGAGTTGGACATGGGTGGGGGCCTGCTGGCAGGTGCCCCACAGTGCTGGGGGGTGGGGGTGGTGGGAGACATGAGTTGGACATGGGTGGGGGCCTGCTGGCAGGTGCCCCACAGTGCTGGGGTGTGGGGGTGGTGGGAGACATGAGTTGGACATGGGTGGGGGCCTGCTGGCAGGTGCCCCACAGTGCTGGGGGGTGGGGGTGGTGGGAGACATGAGTTGGACATGGGTGGGGGCCTGCTGGCAGGTGCCCCACAGTGCTGGGGGGTGGGGGTGGTGGGAGACATGAGTGGGGGCCTGGTGGAGGGTGCCCCTGCACTGCTGGGGGGTGGGGGTGCAGGGGGACATGAGCAGGTGTGCAGGGTAGTCCCCTGTTTTGTGGGCTGCCTGCAGGGGCTGTGGAGGGTGTACAGGGAACACCTGTGAGGACCCACCCAGCCTAATTGCGTGTGATAATTCCCGCACACCCCTGTAATACACGTACCAAGCCAAATCGCGTGTGATAATTCCCACGCACCCCTGTAATACACGTACCTGGCCAAATCGCATGTGAAACTTCCCGCGTACCCCTTTAATACACGTACCCTGGCCAATCGCGTGTTGAACTTCCCGCGTACCCCTGTAATACACGTACCCTGGCCAATCGCGTGTTAAACTTCCCGCGTACCCCTGTAATACACGTACCCTGGCTAATCGCGTGTATAACTTCACGCGTACCCCTGTAATACACGTACCCTGGCCAATCGCGTGTTAAACTTCCCGCGTACCCCTGTAATACACGTACCCTGGCCAATCGCGTGTTAAACTTCCCGCGTACCCCTGTAATACACGTACCCTGGCTAATCGCGTGTTAAACTTCCCGCGTACCCCTGTAATACACTTACCCTGGCTAATCGCGTGTTAAACTTCCCGCCTACCCCTGTAATACACGTACCCTGGCCAATCGCATGTTAAACTTCCCGCGTACCCCTGTAATACACGTACCCTGGCTAATCGCGTGTATGACTTCACGTGTACCCCTGTAATACACTTACACTGGCTAATCGCGTGTTAAACTTCCCGCGTACCCCTGTAATACACGTACCCTGGCCAATCGCGTGTTAAACTTCCCGCGTACCCCTGTAATACACGTACCCTGGCTAATCGCGTGTATGACTTCACGTGTACCCCTGTAATACACTTACCCTGGCTAATCGCGTGTATGACTTCACGTGTACCCCAGATATGCACGTTACCCGCTTTGCGTTCCTTGTTTGGCTGCCCTGTAAACTGGTCCAGGGTTAGCGCAGACCTTTGCGATGATTTAGCGATTTTGCTGGCTTTTCCTTGCGCGAGGGCGTTCTTGGGGGCGTTACTGGCGCTGCTGCTGGGTCGCTGCGATACTCTGCGCCACGGCTGGTTTGGGAGCATGAAATCCATGAATACGCTGTGCGCGGAAATCGGTTTTATCGCACGTGCCTGGCGCAGTCAATCGCACGCGGACACTCTGCGCCAGCCGATTGCGACACTTTTCTGCGAATTTCTATGAATTACCCTGTATATCTGTCCGTAATGTTCGCTATCAACTTAAAACTGTCCTAAGAACACAATTGGTGTCCTGAAATGTTCGTAAATAAACGAAAATGATGTGTCCTGAACAACAGTACAACTGTTCGTAGTGTTCGCTAGCAACATGAAACTGTACTAAGAACACACGCGGTGTCCTGAATTGTTCGTAAACAAACAAAAATTAAAGTGTCCTAAAGAACACTATACCTGTCCGTTACTGTTCGCTAGCAAGTTCAAACTGTTCTAAGAACGCTATTCGTGTCCTGTAATGTTCGTACGTAAACGAAAATGGAGGTGTCCTGAAGAACACTATACCTGTTCGTAGTGTTCGCTACCCAATTGAAACTGTTCTAAGAACACAATTGGTGTCCTGAAAGGTTCGTACATAAATAAAATTACACGTGTCCTGAAGAACACTATATCTGTCCTTACTGTTCGCTACCAAGTTTAAACTGTTCTAAGAACACACGCGGTGTCCTGAAATGTTCGTTTCACATGTGACGCATTTTTAATTACTTCAGAACCCGAACAGTGTCCGTAGGACATCAATGCGCATGCGCTAACCAATCTCCGTGCACTTGGTGTCCTGCGGACAGGCGCTTCCTTCGCGGACTAGTTCGCGAACGGATCATATGACCGCGCCCACGCTCATCGTGTGTCCTGAAATGCGGACACTGTTCGTGTCCCCGAACAATTTAAAAGTACATTTTCAGTTAATCCATAATATTTTTCAATACAATCTCACCATGGCACAAGTCCCACATAGCAATCTTGAGTTTCTATATACCTTTTGAAACTTTCCGATCCTTTTTTTGTGTTCGATCTGTCCGCGGACAGTGCGCATATCCGCGAACCGTGCACAAGCACCCCTATAAAAGACCACGCCCAAGAGCTTATTCCCATTGTGTTTCTGGCTATTCTTCAGAACACAGTGATTTTTGCTGCCACCTGCAGACTACACCATCATCGAGATGGCATCCTTGGCTGCTGAACTGCCTCTTGATGCTGCACCTGCTTCAGCACCTCCCCCACCCCCTCCACCACCACCACCTCCCAAAGGGCCTGAAGAGGGGAACAGGAGTGAGGATGCGGAGGAGGAAGAAGAGGATGATGAAAATGAGGTAGAGGAAAACACTACTACCTGCACTAGGCGTGAGTCTTGGGTGTGGCGGTTATTTACCATTCATGGTAATGTTCCTAAGGCTCGTGCGAACCGTGTTACCTGCAATGAGTGCAAAATGATACTCAGTCGCGGGAAGCACGGTAAGTACAGCTTTCGGACCACTACTATGAAGCGACACCTGAGGTCATTTCACTCTGGGGCTATTCGCAGGGTTGTACCTTGCGAAGAGCGTAGCAGGTTGATTTCCTCTACTTCATCCTCTGTTTCTGATCCTGTCACCACAAGGACCACCTCTGTGGGACAGCGTCATCCTCAAGCTGCCTCACAGGCCATACAGAATGCTGATGACCCTTACCTTTCGAGGGTCACAGTTGTATGTATGTACTGTGACACAGTACTCTGCAGGGGGGAGCGACTTCGGAGTGCTTTTGAGACTATCGTCTCAGAGCACGAGAAGACCTGCTCACTACCCAAATAAAACCCACTCTACATCTTCCTCTCTCAGCTCGCCCTTTCTTATCCCTGTGGTTGGTGTCCCCCCCTTTACCCTCCTTTACCCTCCTCTCCTAGTGTGTTGTGTCTGAAAAACCCAAAAAAATACAAAATTACAAAAATCAAAAAGAAATAAGGCTCTTTTCAGAGCCGCCTTTCCCAGTTAAAAAATAGAAGTGAAAATAAATGAAGCAGGGCTCTTTGTATTGTTTAGAAGTCCGTGGACAGTTCGTGAACAGTAAAAAATTTGGGTTGCTACTCCATCACAAACATTGTAATTTTCTCTGGAAAGAAGTGGTGGCTCTGAAAAGAGCCTTTGGGTGGTGTTTGTAAGTCAAAAATTGTAAATGCTTAACATCTACTTCAAAATCGTTGTTGTAATTCCAAAAAAGGTCGCAATGCATTTTGTACATTTCTCAGAAAAATCTGATTGCCAGCATAAGTAAGATGGACTCCATCTCTGCGAAAAATGTATGTACTACAAACCATAATATTTTCATTGTGAAAAGAAGACATGCCAAAATCTCTTAGAAAGGCACAAACAGCCTTATTAACATTGCGCCTTGCTTTTTCCATTTGTGGACCAAATGAAGAAGAACGAAGCAACATTTGTCTCTGCGCAATCCGTGAAAATATCACTTGAGAATTAGGAAACATGTGCATAACCTTCCTAAGTCCTTCTTTCATAGCAAATTGCAAAAAAATTCCAGTCACATGTCCTAAACTGTTCCCTTCACAATGAATTACAATTATGTCTGGATGTTGCTCTGTCTCCAAAGTAGCACAGAGAGGTAGCAAGTCCAACCACTTCATTCCACGTACTCCATGCCAGTGTACTTCCACATGTGGCAATCCAAGATCTACAGCTACTCCACAGCTTTCTGCATGCACCTTCAACCAATGTATCCACGAATCTCCTAAAATCCAAACAATCTGTTTTCTGAAACACACAGCCATAGCTATCTTTTGTTCTCTCAGCAAAAAGAGTATCTGAGAAAATCTCTCCTGGCACAACACACCCACCAAACTTTCCTGACCAATCCCTTTCAGTTCTCATTCTCATTTGCATGACTTCTGAACCCAAAAATCCCCGGATGTAACTCCCAATGTCTGCGAACTACCGCCATGTCCGCGGACATATCGTAACATGAACAGCCCTTCTACCATTTCCACTACACTCTCTCTGCCATTTCCTCATTGGATGTACCTCAAAAATCACATGACCATGCACCAATCACATTCAAGACCTCTACATCTAACTGCATCATCATAGATCAGCACTGCAAATGTACTCTGAATCTCTCTGAGTACAAGTGTCATATCATTGGCAAGCAGCATCTACCAGAAATACTGTGCAAGTCTTCAAGATTTCTACTTGCAGTTCAATGCATATCCATATGCATGAACACAAACTTCAGGTATGCATATTTTCTGTATAGTAGATGAACACATTTTCAAACAGACTTTTACCTTGTAAAATCTGTAAAATTAATTTACTGTACTTTTTTCAATTTCCTAAAATCAACTATCACTTATAAACCTTTATACTATTTACTTTCTTTATACACACACACTCAAATCATGTTCAACTAACATTTCTTAAATGAAATATATAGACTACATATATTCAAACAAAATTGCATGCAAACACAATTTATGTTTAAACCTTTATAAAAATACTTATACAATTTCATATTTTTTGTTTTTATTTACTTATTTACTTAATTACTTTAAATTAGACATGACATTGAGGCGCTATTACCTAGAACAGTTTACTTACAGAAATAGTGGTATTCACTAATATATTATAAATTTCACAAGACATAGTAAAGATATTTTTTTTGCTACAGTTAGTCATTCAATACAATTTGTTCAATAAGAACATACCATATGTACTGAACTGATGCAAAGTATCTTATGTAAATAAATTAGTTTAATGGTTTTAAAGAAGGCAAAGAGGATTTCAATTAAAAAAATCAATATCTAAATTAAAAACAGTGCTATATACAAACAAAGTTACTAATTTGAAGCTTTTACAATTGCAGTGAAGACCAGTTTCCTGAAAAGAAGCAGCCAAATTTGAAGAAGAAAGAATAACTAATAAGTTACCTGTTAATTTAAAAAAAAAGTAAGTAAAATATCACCATAATATTTGTAATATTAATCAAATATACTATAACGTTAATACTATCTATTTCTGTTTCTAAAAATAGAGATTTTGTACCATTTTGTCCAAAAATGTCCATGTCTTAAACAGCGATTTACAGCCAGAATGGCCCACAAATTTCTATTTTTGGACACACAAATTACCCAACTGAACCACTACAATTTTCATATTATATAACAAACAACTGTTTTAATTGTATACATTAGATTTACTATTTGTACTTTTCCACACCACTAGCTTACTTTTGTCATCTGAACCCCAGTTTAGTAACACATAAATTCAAGAATACCTATCCCTCCTAGTTTTAGTTCCCAATGCACAATCACACACCATTACATACATCTTTATCATCTTACTCAAACACTCATGCATACAGCACACATACATTCCAGAACACCCCAACCCATATCTTCTTTATTTTTTTCAACAGACCCTAAAGAATGCCTACCAAAGGTCAAGTCCGTAGAAAGCAACGCAAAAGTAGAGCAAATGAAAATAAAGGTGTCTAACATATGCATCCATCTCTAGCAGAATTTGTAAAAAAAGTTGAAACAAAACAGCTAATATAATCATTTAGTGAAACACAAGAAGTTTCAAGTACAACAACTTTGCTTCCTCTATCAAAATGTAAAACAAACCAAAAAACAATTAACAGAAAATCAGCTATCAGTACAGATAAAACTACTTCTTCAAATTTTAATATAGTGCAAAGTAAGCATACCAAGAAAAGTATTTTAGCCAAAATATACCGTCACAAAGCCCTTCAAAATCTTATAAAAACAGGAGAGAAATCAGGTTCAAAGCTTAAAACCTATCGTAGGAAATTAATCTTAGAAGCATTGATGGACAGTGCAATTCTTCTCAAAAGAAATTTATTTATTTTACTGTTAAACAAAATGAAACCACTAACAAAACTAATAACTACATTACAAAAAAGACTTCTCAATAAGCGAAATATCAACAGAAAGAACTTCTTAAGTATCAGCGGAGGTGAATGGAATCACACTGCAAGCACAGAACCATATTTTAATGAAGAAGCATACAAACAAAAGCAAACGAATACAATTGCCATACATAGCAGTGGTCGAGGTTATGAAAAAGTGAATAATACCATAATGGAACAAGAAGTACTTCTTACAAAAATATGCCCTGAAAACTTAGAATTACCCCTCCATTCAACTGAATCAGAATGTCTAGTGTACAAATGGCAATGCACGTCAATGTGTAACATTCCCAAACAATGTTTCAAATCTTTACGCCAATTCCTCAATAAATACGTAAAAAGCAAAGACAAAATCAAAATTAAATTACTGCAAAATATAGATACCTGCCAGTGCGCAAGTACACAGGACTACAAGGACATTCATTGGCCTGCATTACAGGACCTACTTGTAAAACCACTTTCCATGATATCAAAAGGATATCAACACATCATTCAACTATAAGAAATCAAGTCTATAAACTGAACTATGCTAAAAGTCCTGCTTTAGCACTAGCAAATTTAAATAACATCCTTCTACATGGTACAGCAAAAGACCTACTTGAAGAAATTCACTATATCAAGAAAAAATATTTTGGAAGTGAAAGCCATTTACAGACTGAAATAGCTTTAAACCAATTAAGCAACAATTCTACACATGACAACCTTTTGCTCAACACATACAAAAAAGAAATACTAAAATTTAAAAGTACATCAGCTGAAGTACCAAACCATGTATGTGTATGTTGCCGTAGAATTTTTTATAAAAGTAACACAAAAACTGTGGACCTATCATACAAAACAGAAGACAACGAAGATTCTAAATGGTTTGAATTAGCTCTCTACCTTGTAGCAGAAAACAAATATGAAATAACTGAGCCCTTAATACTTTGCAGTTATTGCACTACAAAACTTGACAACAACCAAACTCCTTCACGTTCTATCACAAATAATTTGGAATTATACCCAGTACCAAAACCTCTACAACAACTTAATTTATATGAGAGCATCATAATTCAAACAGTACACCCATTTCAAGCAATAATACGCCTTCAACCAAAAACAGCAAAATTACCTCCCTCTGAATTGGTAAAAGGCATTCGTGGAAAAGTAGTTTATTTACCATTAAATCTAAAAGAAAAAGTGCATACTCTAGGAGTGCAACGTCCATGCAGCAATCTTTAATTATATTAGTAAATGGAGTACCTACAAAAGGCAAAAAAATATGGCAACAGCTGGTAGATTTATATAAAGTTAGACAAGCCTTCCAATATCTTAAAGAGAATAATGAATATTACAAAGAAATTATTATTGAAGAAAACTTGAAAGATACAACTGAAATAATTCAAGAAACACAAGAAGCTGGTCAATTTGAGCTACTAGATCCTGCTACAATATCAAATACTTTAGACCATTATACAATTCATCCTTTGCACTGTAATGACACCGTTCAAGATGTACTGGAAACTTACCAAATGCGTCAAACAAAAGGATCGCCAATCAGTATATGGGAAAAAAGTATAGAAGCATGTGCTTTTCCTCTACTCTTTCCTACTGGCAAAGGAGGAAGGTATGATGATAGACCTATTCAAATATCAGCTTCAGAATACTGCTCATTACGGATGTATTCTGAAGATCCCAGATTTAGACAAAATGTGGAATACATATTCCACCTATTCTTTGAAAGTGAACTAGCAACTTTATGTTACGGAGTTGCACACATATTAAAATCAGGATCACACTTTCAAAATATGATAGCTACATAATTATTAGAGAAAGTGCAACAAAAGGATGAGGTTTTACAATCAAATATTACAAATCTATTAGCAAATATGCGTGGTACTAAAGAGTACTGGTTTCGACGTCATGGAGATGTACGTTGTATGATCAGAAACCTTGGACGACCCACTTGGTTTGTTACATTAAGTTGTGCAGAATATGCATGGGAAGATTTACATGATTTCCTATGCATATCAAATAAAAACACAACAAACATAGATATTCTAACACCTGGAGAACTTTGTTCTTTGGATCCTGTTAATGTTTCAAGATATTTTCACCATCGCTTCATTGCTATGCTACATTTTATTTGTAATAAAACTGTTCCTCCCCTTGGAGAAGTGCAACACTTCTTTTGGAGAAAAGAATACCAAGCCAGAGGAGCACCACATATCCACATGCTTTTATGGATTACAGATGCTCCTAAATTTGGTCAAGACAGTGATGCCACTGTTTTACAGTTTATTGAAAAATATGTCACTTGTGAAATTCCATCAGAAGCCACAAATAGTGATCTTCATGCACACATTTTACAATTTCAAAGACACATATGTGGAAAATATTGTCGTCGCAAATACAAAAACAAAGGCAAATACTACACCAAATGCCGATTTGGTTTCCCTAGACCAGTTACAAATAGAGGTCAAGTAAACAACCTCATGTCTTCAGTTAGACATAGTGTTAAAGGTAAGTCACCTAAAAATACATATTACATAAAAAGAAAAGAAGTAGAAAAATATATCAATGATTATAATGCAACCATTGCCCACTTATGGAATGCAAACATAGATGTGCAGTACATTGCAGACAATTCTACTGCAGTTGCACGATATGTCACAGCATACTTAACTAAAGCAGAAAAGACAGAGCTCCAAGACCTCTGGAATGACCTGTCATCAGATAAAACAGTATCTCAGAAATTATACAGCTTGGGCATAAAAATGCTCACCCATAGAGAATGTGGATCTTATGAAGCAGCTGATCGTTTAACTTGTACTTCATTGCATGGTAAATCTGAAAATATAGTATGGCTAAGTCTTGGTCCAGCTAAATCTAGAAAAAGAGTTCTAAAATCATATGAAGATATAGAAACAATAGCCAAACATGATCGCAACAGCCAAGACATTTTAAAAAACAATTTATTGGACACATACTACCCAAACAGAAGAAATACTTTGGAAAACATGTGTCTATACCAAATAGCCCAAAACTACACATACAAAAATAATATGAAACCTGATGAAAAAAAAGGTAAATAAAGAGTGACAGACTGTGAAGGCAGCTTAGTTAAACTCACTAAACCAAATTTAATTAATCATATCAAATTGTCATTGAAGACTCCTCAACATAAAGAAGTATATTACATGTCCCTGCTACAACTCTTCAAACCATGGAGAAAAGAAGAACAATTACTAGATAACTATGTCTCATATGAGGATGCTTTCAAAGCAAATGAAAGCACTATAACTGATGTAAACTTTACACAGTACAAAACAATGTTGCACAATGAACAGCAACATGAAGAAGAACTCCAAGCCCAACTAGATAAGGATACTCCTGACAGTAGTCAACCTTCTGTAACAGGAAGCCAAGAACCACTGGGAGAACCACTAATAACAAATGAGGCAGAATTACCTATGATTGAAGTAGAAAACACCATGTGTCAGTATGAAGATAAGGAAGACTTAACTATACTACAATCAAAACTAAACAATGAGCAAAGTAGCATTTTTCAAGAAGTAACAAAACAAATTGCACATGGTGTAAAACATGAAAATAAAGAATGTTCCTGCCATAATTATAAACCTATACTACTGTACGTCAGTGGTGAAGCTGGTTCTGGCAAAACATTCCTAATCAAAATCATTAGTAAGTTCCTTCAACAATTGACAAACAACAAACTGTCAGCTGTTGTCATTGCCCCCACAGGTTTAGCTGCCTACAACATAGGTGGTGTTACATTACACCGATTACTACTATTACCAGTAGAACACCAGAACAAATTAGACTATTACAAACTTTCTGCAGAAGCTGCAATGGATTTATGCAGAGTATTGAAACAAATGAAAATGCAACTAATAGATGAAGTGAGCATGGTCTCCAACCTGATGTTAGCTTTGATTCACCTCAGATTACAAGAAGTACTCAAAACAGACTATGAAGAGCTCTTTGCAGGAAAACACATTATTGTTTTTGGAGATCTGCTTCAATTAACACCAGTAAAAGGTGAACCTATTTTTAAAACATTAGGGCACAAACTCTGCCGTAAAACTGTTGGTAGCATTGGAAATGTCAACCTTTGGCAACATTTCCAATACAGAGAATGAACAGAAAACATGCGCCAATCTGCAGATCTAACTTATGCCAACATTTTAAAAAGTTTGAGAGTTGGTATACTTTCTAAAGAAGCAGAAGCAACATTGAAAACCCGACACATTAATGCACTTCATGGCGATAATGCATGTGCTACAGATGTTGTGGAACAATTAGCCCACAAAAATGTCAATTGTATGGCCTTAATGCCAACTCTTGCAAGCTGTCTCAAATTCAATCAAATAATGTTAAGTAAAGAAATGCAACCAATAATGGAAATTAGCGCCACAGACAAACTAGATGTACATGGTATGACACTACCCATGTGTGACCAAGCCACAACAAGACTAAATAATTTAGAAAAATCAATCTCAAACACAGCAGGCTTAGAAAAGATGTTAAAATTATCCTTAAATTGCAGAGTAATGCTTAAACGTAACCTTGACGTGGACCCAGGACTAGTTAATGGAGCACTGGGTACAGTTGTTGGCTTTCAAACATACCCACGTGACAACAAAATTCAGTTTGTCAATATACTCTTTGACAAACTTTCAGAAGTAAAACGGATAGGACGCTCAACAGCTAGATTCCTTCTCTTCAAAGATATGTATGTACGCAGAGAACAATTTTCTCTAACTCTTCAATACGCAGTCACGATTCATAAATCACAAGGTCTTACCCTAGACAAATCAATGATAGATATTGGTAACACAGTCTTTAAAGAAGGCATGAGCTACGTAGCACTATCACGCTTACGTACATTTGACGGTCTATTTTTAATCAACTTTGATGCAAGTAAAGTAAACGCTGATATTCCTTGCATTTTAGAATATAATAGACTTCGCTCACTATACACTCCCCACATATTCTGTTCTACAAAAACTAAAACGTTGTAAAAGAAAACTAAATCAAACAGAAATGCAACAGGACGTCACTGCAAATCCACCAAAGAGAGTAAAAGAAACTAATACTTTATCAAGTACTACAAACAAAAAATAATCAATTAGAGAAAGTAAACCAGGTACTTCTTTAAAGAAGGAAGACAAACTCCAAAAAAGCAGTTAGATACAGAACTACCTGGACCATTTAAATTCTCAAATATAGTTGGTGTAAGTTGCTATGCAAATGTAGCAATGAATATTCTATTTCAATTACCACCAATTGTTGACAACATTTACTTACACTTTAGAGACCCATTGTGTATGCAAATGTTAGTACTTCATAGAAACGCAAAAAACAATACTGACAACATTTATGGAATAAGACAAGAATTGGACTACTGTGCTGGAATGGTGAAATTCACTATAAACTCACAGGAAGATCCACAAGAATTTTTAATGTACTTACTACAAGTACTGGAAAACAAAAACATACCTATAAAGGAAACCTTCCAGATTTCGTACATGTGGAAACATACATGCACTCTGTGCAACAATGTGACACAAGAAGAAATTCCCAATGAACGCTTCATATATATATCAATACCAAATTGTGAATCCATTCCTTTTCAGCAACTTGTACAAAATGCAAACCATGGTAGATTATGCTCTACCTGCAATTCAGATAATCGCTCCACGTTAGTAATACAAACACATAGTAAATACGTAATACTAATGATTCTACGTTACAATGCAGATGGTACTGTAAGGATATTTGGCGTGTTACAGCACAGAGTACAGCACTACTGCACAGGTAGCAATTTCTTTTTTTGATGCAGCACCACCACATGGGTGTGGTGCATTGCTATATGTGTTGCCAGAGTAACATGGACATATAAGTAAAGACAGGCTATTCAGTCAAAAACGATTTTTACATATAAGATGCAAATCTATTTTTACAGTTAAAAGCACACGTGCACATTCAAAAGTACACACTATTTTTCACCTGAAATGCCTATGGTGCAAGAGACACATTTGAAAATTAATAACTAACCTTATTAATAACTAACCTGACTAGTAAAACTGCATTTAACATAACCCACTAATAAAAATGTGTCTCCACTGCACTACTCTGAAAGTGAACTTTTAAACGCACATTCATTTTTTTTCTCTGCTGCTCTGTCCACATAACTACAGGCAGCAAAGAGCTCTAAGGAACAGGAAATCAGTTGGTTACACATTTTTACTGTAGAAATGAGCCATTGTTTAGTGAGGGAGGAGATGACATGATTGATTCTGATTGGAGCAGCGTCATAGCAAGTATCATGCTAGAGGCAGTGATTAGAGTTTTGCTGGGGAAGCTTGAGGAGAGGGGGAGATCAATCGAGATCTTGCAGAGCTGGGAGAAGGACCTGTTTCCTGGCTGAAGCATTCCTGCTGCAAAAGCTGAGAATTCCAGGCAATAACCCCGGTTTGAGAACGACAGACGCTTGTTTTCACTGGGGTTAATCTTCAAGGGAGCCAAATTCAGAAAGAGAATAGCCGGAGAAAACTCATGCTGAACAGATAAGGTAATTACAGAAGTGTGGGAGCTGTGCGAAAGTGTGCGAAACTGTTCAGTCAGTGTATTCGAGGGAGTCCCAGTCCCTTAACAGCATTTGTAATGTTACCAATTGAATATATTCTCGCAGTTCTCTGTTCATTTTATCACAAATAATGTTGTACCATTTCATTTATTTCTGTAAAAAAGGGTTAAACTGTGTTTAAAGGAAATTTCTATAATACAAAAATATCTGAAAACAGATAGCTAGTGTGTATTATTTCTCTCTTTCATTTTGCATGGGAAAAGGTTTAAACGTGGGTAGATTTTTAAACAGTGCAATTGTCATTTTAAAACAGATGTGTGCATGATTATATTCCGTATGGACAGTTGTGAGTGACTGTTTGTAGCATAGCTTTTTGGAGGTACATGAGCCAACGGGAAGAGAGACTCTCTGGACATAGTTCCATACTGTGTATAAGGTAGTGGAAATTACCACAAAAATACCACAATAGCCCATGGTGGCACACAACAGTAACACTGAAAATGTGGTATCCCTAAAATGTAGGCCTGAGGTCTCTCTAGTGATCAAGAACAATCTAGATAAAAAACAAGGGATGTTGGATATTGGGGCCACAAATAAACCAACCACGCAAATTATCGCGCACATTATCTAAATAGGTCTGAATTCTGAAATAATGCAATGTATTATTGTTATGTGTGACCCAATATGAATACAGAGAGTGATTATTGCTAAAGATATTTTGGCGGTAAGAAAATACTGCAAAGCCCCAAATATCCACACAATACCCAACAGTACCAAAAACAACTGCAAGCTGACTGGATTCACAAATAGTCAAATATCACTTGGTAAGAAAACCTTCACAACAATAGATATAATCTACCACGCAGGAGCCACAACCAATTCAGGGCACTACACGGCATATATAAAAAAGAAATGTGGATGGTTTGAATGTAGTGATAGTAGCATTACTCTAAAGCAGAGATTACCAGCAAATCTTACAAATGCTTATTTGATGTTCTTAAAACCAAAATTTGATAAATAAACTGTATTTAAACCTTTAAGTAAATTTGTGTTAAAAAAATATAAACTGTTAGAATACTCCAAAAGCTATCTAACTGCTCAAAGATTCTACAACAACTAATCAGATAAATGAATACCACTAAATTAGACCACAAAATACACAGTTAGAATACGCCAATTGGTATCTAACTGTCCCAAAATTATAAATTTGTGTTAAAATAATATAAACTGTTAGAATACTCCAAAAGCTATCTAACAGCTCAAAGATTCTACAACAACTAATCAGATAAATGAATACCACTAAATTAGGCCAAAAAATACACAGATAGAATACGCCAATTGGTATCTAACTGTCCCAAAATTTAACAATATCCAAATAGATAAATCAAAACCACTAATATATATATTAAAAAAATAGACAGTTAGAATACGCCAATTGGTATCTAAATACTCCAAAATTTTATAATATCAAAACAAATGAAGAATCTGTTACTGCTCCAAAAAAATACAACAAACCAAAGTATAAAGCATTAGCCAGAAACAACAAGTGAACACTGAAAACAAACAAACAAATAAACTGTAGCATAACAGAAAAAGGTTTTTTTTTTAATCCAACATGGATTTTTTTTTCTCCCACAGACCCAATGATTTTAGCAACAAATACAGAAACTGAGCAAATTGCACAGTACTCTGATTTGTACTCTACTAAATATGAGGGTCGAAAAAAAATAAAAGTATATTGCTTATACAATGTAATAAGTCATTACAAAATACTAATACTAACATGCTATTTTCTTTTATCACAGAAATGAAGAAGAAAAACATGGACTCCCATTACTAGACCAAACAGTAAGTATACAATAATAAGGACAACCATAGCAGCATATCACATCCATAGTATCTAATACCTTTGTTGCTTATACATTTGTTTTTCACCCAAAGTTATAAGCAAATATGAATGTGATATGCTGCGGTGGTTGTTGCCAGGGCATACAGTCTTGGGTGCATGGCCAAATAGCCATGCACCCAAGACTCTATGCCCTGGCAACAACCACCGCAGCATATCACATCCATAGAGTCAAACATTTGAACTATGATCTATGGGAAACTTTTAATGTCCGCGAACAATGTGAGTGTTCTTAGAACACCTTGAACTTGCCAGCGAAAAATACGGACACCGTTTTCTGGACACCCCCTACGAACATGTCAGAACAACGCGATAGTTCTTAGAACACTTTCAACTTAACAACGAAAAATACGGACAGCGTCCTAAGGACACCCCCTATGAACATTCCAGGACACCGGGAGTGTTCTCAAAAACGTCTTCAGAACACCCCCATTTTGTTTATTTGCGAACATTTCAGGACACCGCGGGTGTTCTTAGAACACATTCAACTTGACAGAGAACAATATGGACAGCGTCCTCAGGACACCACCTACAAACACTCCCCGGACACCACGAGTGTTCTTAGAAGCGTCTTCAGAACCACACCATCTTGTTTATTTGCGCACATTTCAGGACACCGCGAGTGTTCTTAGGACACATTCAACTTGACAGAGAACAATACGGACAGAATCCTCAGGACACCCCCTACGAACATTCCAGGACACTGGGAGTGTTCTTAGAAGCTTCTTCAGAACACCACCATCTTGTTTATTTGTGAACATTTCAGGACACCGCGAGTGTTCTTAGGACACATTCAACTTGACAGAGAACAATACGGACAGCGTCCTCAGGACACCCCCTGCGAACACTCCCCGGACACCGCAAGTGTTCTTAGAAGCGCCTTCAGAACACCACCATCTTGTTTATTTGCGAACATTTCAGGACACCGCGAGTGTTCTTAGGGCACATTCAACTTGACAGAGAACAATACGGACAGCGTCCTCAGGACACCCCCTACGAACACTCCCCGGACACCGCGAGTGTTCTTAGAAGCGTCTTCAGAACACCCCCATTTTGTTTATTTGCAAACATTTCAGGACACCGCGGGTGTTCTTAGAACACATTCAACTTGACAGAGAACAATACGGACAGCGTCCTCAGGACACCCCCTACGAACATTCCAGGACACCGGCAGTGTTCTTAGAAGCGTCTTCAGAACACCACCATCTTGTTTATTAGCGAACATTTCAGGACACCGCGAGTGTTCTTAGGACACATTCAACTTGACAGAGAACAATACGGACAGCGTCCTCAGGACACCCCCTACGAACACTTCCCGGACACCACGTGTGTCCTTATAAGCATCTTCAGAACACTCCCATTTTGTTTATTTGCGAACATTTCAGGACATTGCGAGTGTTCTTAGGACACATTCAACATGACAGAGAACAATACGGACAGCGTCCTCAGGACACCCCCTACGAACATTTCAGGACACCTGGAGTGTTCTCAAAAACGTCTTCAGAACACCACCATCTTGTTTATTTGGAACATTTCAGGACACCGCAGGTGTTCTTAGAACACATTCAACTTGACAGAGAACAATACGGACAGCGTCCTCAGGACACCTACTACGAACACTCTCCGGACACCGGGAGTGTTCTTAGAAGCTTCTTCAGAACACCACCATCTTGTTTATTTGTGAACATTTCAGGACACCGCAAGTGTTCTTAGGACACATTCAACTTGACAGAGAACAATACGGACAGCGTCCTCAGGACACCCCCTACGAACACTCCCCGGACACCGCGAGTGTTCTTAGAAGCGTCTTCAGAACACCACCATCTTGTTTATTTGCGAACATTTCAGGACACCGCGAGTGTTCTTAGGACACATTCAACTTGACAGAGAACAATACGGACAGCGTCCTCAGGACACCCCCTACGAACACTCCCCGGACACCGCGAGTGTTCTTAGAAGCGTCTTCAGAACACCCCCATTTTGTTTATTTGCGAACATTTCAGGACACTGCGGGTGTTCTTAGAACACATTCAACTTGACAGAGAACAATACGGACAGCGTCCTCAGGACACCCCCTACGAACATTCCAGGACACCGGGAGTGTTCTTAGAAGCGTCTTCAGAACACCACGATCTTGTTTATTTGTGAACATTTCAGGACACCGCGAGTGTTCTTAGGACACATTCAACTTGACAGAGAACAGTACGGACAGCGTCCTCAGGACACCCCCTACGAACACTTCCCGGACACTGCGAGTGTTCTTAGAAGCGTCTTCAGTACACCACCATTTTGTTTATTTGTGAACATTTCAGGACACCGCGAGTGTTCATAGTACACATTCAACTTGACAGAGAACAATACGACAGCGTCCTCAGGACACCCCCTACGAACACTCCCCGGACACCGCAAGTGTTCTTAGAAGCGTCTTCAGAACACCACCATTTTGTTTATTTGTGAACATTTCAGGACACCGCGAGTGTTCATAGTACACATTCAACTTGACAGAGAACAATACGGACAGCGTCTCAGGACACCCCCTACGAACATTCCAGGACACCGGGAGTGTTCTTAGAAGCGTCTTCAGAACACCACCATCTTGTTTATTTGAGAACATTTCAGGACACCGCGAGTGTTCTTAGAACACATTCAACTTGAGAGAGAACAATACGGACAGCGTCCTCAGGACACCCCCTACGAACATTCCAGGACACCGGCAGTGTTCTTAGAAGCGTCTTCAGAACACCACCATCTTGTTTATTTGCGAACATTTCAGGACACCGCAAGTGTTCTTAGGACACATTCAACTTGACAGAGAACAATACGGACAGCGTCCTCAGGACACCCCCTACGAACACTTCCCGGACACCACGTGTGTCCTTAGAAGCATCTTCAGAACACCCCCATTTTGTTTATTTGCGAACATTTCAGGACACCGCGAGTGTTCTTAGGACACATTCAACTTGACAGAGAACAATACGGACAGCGTCCTCAGGACACCCCCTACGAACACTCCAAGGACACCGCGAGTGTTCTTAGAAGTGTCTTCAGAGCACCCCCATTTTGTTTATTTGCGAACATTTCAGGACACTGATGATGTCTTAGAACACATTCAACTTGACAGAGAACAATACGGACAGCGTCCTCAGGACACCCCCTACGAACATTCCAGGACACCGGGAGTGTTCTTAGAAGCGTCTTCAGAACACCACCATCTTGTTTATTTGCGAACAATTCAGGACACCGCGAGTGTTCTTAGGACACATTCAACTTGACAGAGAACAATACGGACAGCGTCCTCAGGACACCCCCTACGAACACTTCCCGGACACCGTGAGTGTCCTTAGAAGCATCTTCAGAACACCCCCATTTTGTTTATTTGCGAACATTTCAGGACACCGCGAGTGTTCTTAGGACACATTCAACTTGACAGAGAACAATACAGACAGCGTCCTCAGGACACCCCCTACGAACATTTCAGGACACTGGGAGTGTTCTCAAAAACGTCTTCAGAACACCACCATCTTGTTTATTTGCGAACATTTCAGGACACCGCAGGTGTTCTTAGAACACATTCAACTTGACAGAGAACAATACAGACAGCGTCCTCAGGACACCTCCTACGAACACTCCCCGGACACCGGGAGTGTTCTTAGAAGCTTCTTCAGAACACCACCATCTTGTTTATTTGCGAACATTTCAGGACACCGCAAGTGTTCTTAGGACACATTCAACGTGACAGAGAACAATACGGACAGCGTCCTCAGGACACCCCCTACGAACACTCCCCGGACACCGCGAGTGTTCTTAGAAGCGTCTTCAGAACACCACCATCTTGTTTATTTGCGAACATTTCAGGACACCGCAAGTGTTCTTAGGACACATTCAACTTGACAGAGAACAATACGGACAGCGTCCTCAGGACACCCCCTACGAACACTCCCCGGACACTGCGAGTGTTCTTAGAAGCGTCTTCCGGACACCCCCATTTTGTTTATTTGCGAACATTTCAGGACACCGCGAGTGTTCATAGGACACATTCAACTTGACAGAGAACAATACGGACAGCGTCCTCAGGACACCCCCTACAAACACTCCCCGGACACCGCGAGTGTTCTTAGAAGCGTCTTCAGAACACCCCCATTTTGTTTATTTGCGAACATTTCAGGACACCGCGGGTGTTCTTAGAACACATTCAACTTGACAGAGAACAATACGGACAGCGTCCTCAGGACACCCCCTACGAACATTCCAGGACACCGGGAGTGTTCTTAGAAGCGCCTTCAGAACACCACCATCTTGTTTATTTGCGAACATTTCAGGACACCGCGAGTGTTCTTAGGGCACATTCAACTTGACAGAGAACAATACGGACAGCGTCCTCAGGACACCCCCTACGAACACTCCCCGGACACCGCGAGTGTTCTTAGAAGCGTCTTCAGAACACCCCCATTTTGTTTATTTGCAAACATTTCAGGACACCGCGGGTGTTCTTAGAACACATTCAACTTGACAGAGAACAATACGGACAGCGTCCTCAGGACACCCCCTACGAACATTCCAGGACACCGGCAGTGTTCTTAGAAGCGTCTTCAGAACACCACCATCTTGTTTATTAGCGAACATTTCAGGACACCGCGAGTGTTCTTAGGACACATTCAACTTGACAGAGAACAATACGGACAGCGTCCTCAGGACACCCCCTACGAACACTTCCCGGACACCACGTGTGTCCTTATAAGCATCTTCAGAACACTCCCATTTTGTTTATTTGCGAACATTTCAGGACATTGCGAGTGTTCTTAGGACACATTCAACATGACAGAGAACAATACGGACAGCGTCCTCAGGACACCCCCTACGAACATTTCAGGACACCTGGAGTGTTCTCAAAAACGTCTTCAGAACACCACCATCTTGTTTATTTGGAACATTTCAGGACACCGCAGGTGTTCTTAGAACACATTCAACTTGACAGAGAACAATACGGACAGCGTCCTCAGGACACCTACTACGAACACTCTCCGGACACCGGGAGTGTTCTTAGAAGCTTCTTCAGAACACCACCATCTTGTTTATTTGTGAACATTTCAGGACACCGCAAGTGTTCTTAGGACACATTCAACTTGACAGAGAACAATACGGACAGCGTCCTCAGGACACCCCCTACGAACACTCCCCGGACACCGCGAGTGTTCTTAGAAGCGTCTTCAGAACACCACCATCTTGTTTATTTGCGAACATTTCAGGACACCGCGAGTGTTCTTAGGACACATTCAACTTGACAGAGAACAATACGGACAGCGTCCTCAGGACACCCCCTACGAACACTCCCCGGACACCGCGAGTGTTCTTAGAAGCGTCTTCAGAACACCCCCATTTTGTTTATTTGCGAACATTTCAGGACACTGCGGGTGTTCTTAGAACACATTCAACTTGACAGAGAACAATACGGACAGCGTCCTCAGGACATCCCCTACGAACATTCCAGGACACCGGGAGTGTTCTTAGAAGCGTCTTCAGAACACCACGATCTTGTTTATTTGTGAACATTTCAGGACACCGCGAGTGTTCTTAGGACACATTCAACTTGACAGAGAACAGTACGGACAGCGTCCTCAGGACACCCCCTACGAACACTTCCCGGACACTGCGAGTGTTCTTAGAAGCGTCTTCAGTACACCACCATTTTGTTTATTTGTGAACATTTCAGGACACCGCGAGTGTTCATAGTACACATTCAACTTGACAGAGAACAATACGACAGCGTCCTCAGGACACCCCCTACGAACACTCCCCGGACACCGCAAGTGTTCTTAGAAGCGTCTTCAGAACACCACCATTTTGTTTATTTGTGAACATTTCAGGACACCGCGAGTGTTCATAGTACACATTCAACTTGACAGAGAACAATACGGACAGCGTCTCAGGACACCCCCTACGAACATTCCAGGACACCGGGAGTGTTCTTAGAAGCGTCTTCAGAACACCACCATCTTGTTTATTTGAGAACATTTCAGGACACCGCGAGTGTTCTTAGAACACATTCAACTTGACAGAGAACAATACGGACAGCGTCCTCAGGACACCCCCTACGAACATTCCAGGACACCGGCAGTGTTCTTAGAAGCGTCTTCAGAACACCACCATCTTGTTTATTTGCGAACATTTCAGGACACCGCAAGTGTTCTTAGGACACATTCAACTTGACAGAGAACAATACGGACAGCGTCCTCAGGACACCCCCTACGAACACTTCCCGGACACCACGTGTGTCCTTAGAAGCATCTTCAGAACACCCCCATTTTGTTTATTTGCGAACATTTCAGGACACCGCGAGTGTTCTTAGGACACATTCAACTTGACAGAGAACAATACGGACAGCGTCCTCAGGACACCCCCTACGAACACTCCAAGGACACCGCGAGTGTTCTTAGAAGTGTCTTCAGAGCACCCCCATTTTGTTTATTTGCGAACATTTCAGGACACTGATGATGTCTTAGAACACATTCAACTTGACAGAGAACAATACGGACAGCGTCCTCAGGACACCCCCTACGAACATTCCAGGACACCGGGAGTGTTCTTAGAAGCGTCTTCAGAACACCACCATCTTGTTTATTTGCGAACAATTCAGGACACCGCGAGTGTTCTTAGGACACATTCAACTTGACAGAGAACAATACGGACAGCGTCCTCAGGACACCCCCTACGAACACTTCCCGGACACCGTGAGTGTCCTTAGAAGCATCTTCAGAACACCCCCATTTTGTTTATTTGCGAACATTTCAGGACACCGCGAGTGTTCTTAGGACACATTCAACTTGACAGAGAACAATACAGACAGCGTCCTCAGGACACCCCCTACGAACATTTCAGGACACTGGGAGTGTTCTCAAAAACGTCTTCAGAACACCACCATCTTGTTTATTTGCGAACATTTCAGGACACCGCAGGTGTTCTTAGAACACATTCAACTTGACAGAGAACAATACAGACAGCGTCCTCAGGACACCTCCTACGAACACTCCCCGGACACCGGGAGTGTTCTTAGAAGCTTCTTCAGAACACCACCATCTTGTTTATTTGCGAACATTTCAGGACACCGCAAGTGTTCTTAGGACACATTCAACGTGACAGAGAACAATACGGACAGCGTCCTCAGGACACCCCCTACGAACACTCCCCGGACACCGCGAGTGTTCTTAGAAGCGTCTTCAGAACACCACCATCTTGTTTATTTGCGAACATTTCAGGACACCGCAAGTGTTCTTAGGACACATTCAACTTGACAGAGAACAATACGGACAGCGTCCTCAGGACACCCCCTACGAACACTCCCCGGACACTGCGAGTGTTCTTAGAAGCGTCTTCCGGACACCCCCATTTTGTTTATTTGCGAACATTTCAGGACACCGCGAGTGTTCATAGGACACATTCAACTTGACAGAGAACAATACGGACAGCGTCCTCAGGACACCCCCTACAAACACTCCCCGGACACCGCGAGTGTTCTTAGAAGCGTCTTCAGAACACCCCCATTTTGTTTATTTGCGAACATTTCAGGACACCGCGGGTGTTCTTAGAACACATTCAACTTGACAGAGAACAATACGGACAGCGTCCTCAGGACACCCCCTACGAACATTCCAGGACACCGGGAGTGTTCTTAGAAGTGTCTTCAGAAAACCACCATCTTGTTTATTTGCGAACATTTCAGGACACCGCGAGTGTTCTTAGGACACATTCAACTTGACAGAGAACAATACGGACAGCGTCCTCAGGACACCCCCTTCGAACACTCCCCGGACACCGCGAGTGTTCTTAGAAGCGTCTTCAGAATACCACCATCTTGTTTATTTGCGAACATTTCAGGACACCGCGAGTGTTCTTAGGACACATTCAACTTGACAGAGAACAATACGGACAGCGTCCTCAGGACACCCCCTACGAACACTCCCCAGACACCGCAAGTGTTCTTAGAAGCGTCTTCAGAACACCCCCATTTTGTTTATTTGCGAACATTTCAGGACACTGCGGGTGTTCTTAGAACACATTCAACTTGACAGGGAACAATACGGACAGCGTCCTCAGGACACCCCCTACGAACATTCCAGGACACCGGGAGTGTTCTTAGAAGCGTCTTCAGAACACCACGATCTTGTTTATTTGTGAACATTTCAGGACACCGCGAGTGTTCTTAGGACACATTCAACTTGACAGAGAACAATACGGACAGCGTCCTCAGGACACCCCCTACGAACATTTCAGGACACCGAGAGTGTTCTCAAAAACGTCTTCAGAACACCACCATCTTGTTTATTTGCGAACATTTCATGACACCGCAGGTGTTCTTAGAACACATTCAACTTGACAGAGAGCAATACGGACAGCGTCCTCAGGACACCCCCTACGAACGCTCCCCGGACACCGGGAGTGTTCTTAGAAGCTTCTTCGGAACACCACCATCTTGTTTATTTGCGAAGATTTCAGGACACCGCGAGTGTTCTTAGGACACATTCAACTTGACAGAGAACAATACGGACAGCGTCCTCAGGACACCCCCTACGAACACTCCCCGGACACCGCAAGTGTTCTTAGAAGCGTCTTCAGAACACCACCATCTTGTTTATTTGCAAACATTTCAGGACACCGCGAGTGTTCTTAGGACACATTCAACTTGACAGAGAACAATACGGACAGCGTCCTCAGGACACCCCCTACGAACACTCCCCGGACACCGCGAGTGTTCTTAGAAGCTTCTTCAGAACACCCCCATTTTGTTTATTTGCGAACATTTCAGGACACCGCGGGTGTTCTTAGAACACATTCAACTTGACAGAAAACAATACGGACAGCGTCCTCAGGACACCCCCTACGAACATTCCAGGACACCGGGAGTGTTCTTAGAAGCGTCTTCAGAACACAACCATCTTGTTTATTTGTGAACATTTCAGGACACCGCGAGTGTTCTTAGGACACATTCAACTTGACAGAGAACAATACGGACAGCGTCCTTAGGACACCCCCTACGAACATTTCAGGACACCAGGAGTGTTCTCAAAAACATCTTCAGAACACCCCCATTTTGTTTATTTGCGAACATTTCAGGACACCGCGGGTGTTCTTAGAACACATTCAACTTGACAGAGAACAATACGAACAGCGTCCTCAGGACTCCCCCCACGAACACTCCCCGGACACCGCGAGTGTTCTTAGAACAGTTTCACTTTGCTTGCGAACAAAACGGACACATATTGAGTCCTTAGAACACCCCCCAGTCAGTTTATTTAGAACATTTCAGAACACCCGTGATGTCCGCAAACAAATCGAACACAAAAAGAACGTCTAACACATAAAAAACACAAGTTTCATCCTATCTCATACCACCACCCTCCCCAAACACTCCTACACACCAACACACTTTACAAAATACACATTTTGAACAAAGTTTCACCGCGCTGTCCGCGGACGTCCGCGAATCCAAGATGGAGGGCGCTACCGAAAAATCTGACGTGCTTCACGCTCAATGCCGTCCAATCAGCGAACACGTTGCATGTCCGCGAACATCACGCAAGACGATTGGCCAATCAGGACACTGTCCGCGGAGCGAACAGGGAAGTGTGTCTGCGAACCGAACACAGATATCACTAATTTTTTTTACCTACTTTTTGGTCATTTTTAAAAAAACTACTGGACGGATTATCACCAAATTTGCAAAAGCACGCTTTCGGGACGAAACCGCTGCTCCTGGTCCAAATTTGGTGGAAATCCGTCCAGCGGTTTGGGCTGTAGGCTTGAGCAAAATTTTTTTCCCATTCAGTCTATGGGAAAAAAAAGTTTTGGGAACCCCCTATAACTTTGCCCCCCCTGGACGAATCCTCACCAGACTTTGCAAAAACAATCAGAGTGGGCCATATACTTTTTTTGCAAAGTTTTATGAGGATTTGTCCAGAGGGAGCGAAGTTATAAGCCACAAAAAAATGCTCTTCCTATGGAAACACCAATTGGTGTTTCCATAGGAAGAGCATTTTTTTGTGGCTTATAACTTCGCTCCCTCTGGACAAATCCTCACCAAACTTTGCAAAAAAAGTATATGGCCCACTCTGAAAGTTTTTTTGCAAAGTCTGGTGAGGATTCGTCTAGGGGGGAAAAGTTATAGGGGGGTCCCAAAACTTGTGTTTTTTCCTATAGACATAATGGGAAAAAACTTTGCGCACAGCCACAGGCCAAACCGCTGGACGGATTTACACCAAATTTGCGCCAGGAGTGGGGGCTTGGTCCCGAAAGCGTGCTTTTGCAAATTTGGTGTAAATCCGTCCAGTAGTTTTTTATAAAATGACCAAAACATAAGGCAAACAAATTAGTGATATCTGTGTTCGCTTCACGGACGGACTTCCCTGTTCGCTCTGCGGACAGCACCCCGATTGGCCCATGGCCTTGCGTCATGTCCGCGGACATGCGACGTGTTCGCTGATTGGACGGCGAGGGGCGTGGAGCACATCAGATTTTCAGTGGCTCCCGCCATCTTGTATTCTCCGTCGACCGCGCACAGCGCGGTGAAACGTGGATAAAAAATTGTATTTAGTGCTGTGTGTTGGTGTGTAAGAGTGTTTGGGTAGGGTGGGGGAGTATGAGATAGGTTCAATGTTTTGTTTTTTTTATGTGCTAGACGTTTTTGTTGCGTTCGATTTGTCCACGGAGCACACGGCTGTTCTGACATTTTGTAAATAAACTAAATGGTAGGGTGTTTAGAGGACAGAGTATGTGTCATTTTTGTTTGCAAGGCAGGTAAAAATGAGCTATGAACACTCGCGGTGTACTTAATTGTTCATAAATACACAAACTGGGGGTGTCCTCAAGACACTGTCCGTATTGTAATCTGTCTAGTTGAATGTGTTCTAAGAACACTTGCGGTGTCCCGAAATGGTTGCAATTACACAAAATAGGGGTGTTCTGAGAACTTTGTTTGTATTGTTCATTGTCAGGGTGAAAGTGTTTTAAGACCACTCCTTTTGTCCGCTAATACAACAATTTCCTATGGGCGTCAACCGACTTTTTGTCCACTAAAGAAACGATATGGTGTGCACCAACATTATGTGATAATCCTATGACTGGCGCTATTTACCTGGCTGACTTGCTTTTGTGACACTAAATCATATCTCCCGCCCCTAAGCCTGATATTATCAAAGCATTCATATTCCCTGCCTCTCTCCGTGACGTTACAGGGTGCGTCATCAAACGCGCCCAGTCCTCTGCAGTCCTAAGTGACTTTACACAGAACCCGGAAGACAACACATATTATGTCACAACACAGCGCGCCACAATTCGGAATATAAAACAGTGATTTAAAAGCAAACGGCAAGATTGTAAATTTTGTAAAGTACATTTATTTGACATCAAATGTTTTCGAGAATATTCAGCAATTTGCATTTGTCTTTGTTGTCGATCCGCAAATGTTCATGTTGAGGCACGCGATGTTCCTTTGCGGTACAGAGGGTGTTAGATCAGCTTACAACTCAGTGCGCCACAATTGGGAATATGAAACTGTGGTTTAAAAGTAAACAGCAGGATTGTACATTTGGTAAAGTACATTTATTTCACATGAAATGTTTAATATTCAGCGATTTGCTATTGTCTCTGCTGTCGATTAGCAAAAGTTTATTTTGAGCCATGCGTTGTTCCTTTGCGGTAGATAGGCTGTTGGTTTATGATAAAAGCAGTAAATGGTCGCTCTGATAATCGGAAGGTTGCTCCAACAACGAGCCATTAGACCACCCTATTGGTTGGTATGTTGTTTGTAGCCGCTAGTACTGCATAAGGGCATATTGGTCCTTGGCGATTGTCCCATAAAATGGTGAGGGTCATGAAGTTGCATATTTGGACCTGCACCTGGCAGTTGAAGACCCCATCAGCTGGAGTCTGTAAATCGTGACATAGGCAAAATGGGGCCACATACCTGTTTTAAAAAACATAAATTAGTCTCACCAGCCGATCTTCATTAAAAATCATCATTTTATTTATTAGGGCGTGAAACTATTTGCTATCGAAGATAGTGCAACGGAGTATGTTAATAATAAAATAATAATATTTTCCAATTCATATATCACTAAGAACCGTGAGGTATCTAAGCAGTGCTTACTATTATTCACGGTGTGTGGTGCTCATTTATCGACCAAGGAAGGTTGAAAGGCTGAGTTTGGCCTTGCCGGGATACGAACTTGCGTTAGCAAGCTGTGCACGGATGTCAAAGCGAGCGTTGTACTCGCTGTGCCACTTGACAGGCTACAGTGAAGTGGCACAGCGAGTAGAGCGCTTGACCGCCTATAGACCAGTTAAATTATTTCTATTAACCCACTCTGCGTTGTCTGCCTTTTTCAGAGCCCTCTAAATGACAGGGGATCAATTCGGCGGTGATAGCGCGCGGTAGAAAACATTATGCCACTTTCAACGAACAAGTTCAACTTGAGCGGTCTTTAAGGCTACGCTATTGTAATTATATTTGGTATAAAATAATCTAAAGGGTTACTTACAGTACAATAGCAATTTCCATTGTCTACGAGTAGTGCAGTCCCAAAATACGACTCCGCGTGTGCGAACGATCTTTCGCATAGTGATATAATATATAAAAGTTTCGTTTCAGAAATGTCATCCTTATCTTCTCTTCAGCAACACTCCTTCAAGAGAAGTTTTTCTTCACAATCTCTGTCTGTCAAGGTCAAAACACAATACAACCTTATAGTCCGCTTCGTGAGCCTCTCCGGGGGCCGAGAAAAAAATGGAAGCAGCTGACCTTCACTGTGAACGAGCATAAATTCTTACTTTGCAACATTCTGTGTAAAGCCATCTGTGAGAAGTTGGTTTTTGCACGCCATGTTTGTATATTGTTTGCGTGATATTAAAAAAAGTTTGTTTAAGGGACGTTATGGTTCTAAGTACAGCCGAAAGACCCCTGAAAATCGCAAGTTATGGTAAGCTGTGAAAAATAACTCGCGCCACCACCGTTCACTGCTAAGACTAACACCCAGGACATCAAAGATGACATCGCAAATGTCATTGATGAAATCACTGATGACATCACATGTGTATGTACTTTTCATGGAATTTGTGTACTAGGGATTTTTATTATAATGTTGCGAAAAAAGTGTCAAGGATATTGCAATGAATATCATACCGTTATTAGTGCTTTGAACGATGCATTGATATAAATAGCATTGTATTATGGGATTCTATCTAGTATTCTGAGCTACTAATGGAGAAACATAGCATTGTGTGCAGAGTACAAGATGAAAGTATAATATTTGTAATGTTAATATGTTGAATAATGAAACGATAATTGTCCTGAAATGTTCCAAAATTCACAAAATGGGGGTGTTCTGAGGACGTTATTCGTATTGTGTGATTGCTTAGCTGTATGCAATGAGGGAATGCCAGAGAGTAAAGTGGACGCCGTCCACGGACACACGCGCTGTTCATGGACAGGGCGTGCTACATCTGGGTTTTTCCAGGAAATCCAACATGGAAAGAAGACTGTACGGATCACCCAATCAGATGTCGAGGTTGTGGATTTGTGTTGAAAGAGACTGTGTGTGGTGAAGATGGCAGAAGTAGAGAAAGTCAGGGTGTTGGTGCTTGGAGATATGTTTGTGTATGGTTTACAACAGTGCGCTCAATGCAGGCATGTTGCAAAGAACTTTGATGTGAAAGGAGTGGAGGTGGTGTGGAGCACTGTGCCTGATTGCAATGTACAGGGAATTGTACAAGTTTGTGAGGATATGGCCACGATGAACAGTCTGCATGTGGTAGTTTTGCACTATGGTGCTTTCCATTTGGGCAACGTCAGTGCCCCTACTTTGTTGGCTGATTTGGAACGCTTGGTTCAAGCCGTAATGAAGATCCTTCCAAATGTGAAGATCTAATGGACTTGGGAAAGGTACACCTAGCTGGGAACCAGAGTGCGCCCATCACCCCCTTTCTGTCAAATGTTTGACAACAACCAAACTCCTTCACTTGCTATCACAAATAATTTGGAATTATATCCACTACCAAAACCCCTACAACAACTCAATGTATATGAGAGCATCATAATTGAAACAGTGCACCCCTATCAAGCAATAATACGCCTTCAACCAAAAACAGCAAAATTCCCTCCCTCTGAATTAGTGAAAGGTATTTGTGGAAAAGTAGTGTATTTATGATTAGATCTAAAAGAAAATGTGCACACTCTAGGAGTGCAACGTCCAATGGAGCAATCTTTAATTATCTTAGTAAATGGTGTACCTACAAAAGACAAAAAAATTTGGCAACAACTGGTAGATTTACATAAAGTTAGACACGTTTTGCAATATCTAAAAGACAATAATGAATACTACAAAGAAATTAATATTGAAGAAAACTTGAAGGATACCACTGAAATAATTCAAGAGACACAAGAAGCTGGTCAATTTGAGCTCCTAGATCCTGCTACAATATCCAATTCTTTAGACCATTATACAATTCACCCATTGCATTCAAATGACACTGTAGAAGATGCACTAGAAACGTACCAAATGCGTCAAACAAAAGGATCACCAATCAGCATATGGGAAAAAAGTATAGAAGCACGTGCTTTTCCTCTACTTTTTCCTACTGGCAAAGGAGGAAGGTACGATGATAGACCTATTCAAATAACAGCATCAGAATATCGCTCTTACGGATGTATTCTGAAGATCCCAGATTTAGACAAAATGTGGAATACATATTTCACCTACTCTTTGAAAGTGTACTAGCAACTTTATGTTACAGAGTTGCATACACATTAAAATTAGGATCCCACTTTCAAAATATGTCAGCTACACAATTATTACAAAAAGTGCAACAAAAAGATGAGGTTTTACAATCAAATATTACAAATCTATTAGCAAATATGCGTGGTACTAAAGAATACTGGTTTCAACGTCACGGAGATGTACGTTGTATGATAAGGAACGTTGGCCCAACCACTTGGTTGGTTACATTAAGTTGTGCAGAATATGCATGGGAAGATTTACAAGATTTCCTACGCATATCAAACAAAAACAAAACAAACCTAGATATACTAACACCTGGAGATCTTTGTCCTCTAGATCCTGTTAATGGTTGAAGATATTTTCACCATCGCTTCATTGCTATGCTACACTTTATTTGTAATAAAACTGCGCCTCCCCTTGGACAAGTGCAGCACTTCTTTTGGAGAAAAGTATACCAAGCCAAAAGAGCACCACATATCCACATGCTTTTATGGATTAAAGATGCTCCTAAATTTGGTCAAGACAGTGACGCCACTGTTTTACAGTTTATTGAAAAATATATCACTTGTCAAATTCCATCAGAAGCAACAAATAGTGATCTCCAAGCACACATTTTACAATTTCAAAGACATAAATGTAAAAATATTGTCGTCGCAAATACAAAAACAAAGGGAAATACTACACCAAATGCTGCTTTGGTTTCCCTAGACCGGTTACAAAAACAGGTCAAGTGAACATCTTCATGTCTTCAGTTAGACATAGTGTTAAAGGCAAATCACCTAAAAATACATATTACATAAAAAGGACAGAAGAAGAAAAATATATCAATGATTGCAATGCAATCATTGCCCTCTTATGGAATGCAAACATAGATCTGCAGTAAATTGCAGACAATTCCACTGCAGTTAAACGATATGTTACAGCATACTTAACCAAAGCAGAAAAAACAGAGCTACAAGACCTCTGGAATGACCTGTCATCAGACAAAACACTGTCTCCTAAATTATACAGCTTGGGCATAACAATGCTCTCACATAGAGAATGTGGCTCCTATGAAGCAGCTGATTGTTTAACTGGTACTGCTTTGTATGGAAAATCTGAAAATATAGTATGGCTAAATGTTGGTCCTGCTAAATCTAGAAAAAGAGTTCTAAAATCATACGAAGATATAGAAACAATAGCCAAACATGATCCCAACAGCCAAGGCATTTTAAAAAACAATTTGCTGGACACATACTACCCAAATAGAAGTACCACTTTGGAAACCATGTGTCTATACCACATAGCCCAAAACTTCACATACAAAAATAATATAAAACCTGATGAAAAAAAGGTAGATACAGAGTGACAAATTGTGAAGGCAGCTTAGTAAAACTCACCAAACCAAATTTAATTAATCATATCAAAGACTCCTCAACATAAAGAACTATATTACATGTCCCTGCTACAACTCTTTAAACCATGGAGAAAAGAAGAAGAAATACTAGATAACTATGAATCCTATGAAGACGCTTTCAAAGCAAATGAAAGCACTATAACTGATGTAAACTTTACACAGTACAAAACAATGTTGCACAATGAACAGCAACACGAAGAAGAACTGCAGGCCCACCTAGATAAGGACACTCCTGACAGTAGTCAACCTTCTGCAAGGGGAAGCCAAGAACCACTGGGAGAGCCACTAATAACAAATGAGGCAGAATTAGCTATGAAAGAAGGAGAAAACACCATGTGTCAGTATGAAGATAAAGAAGACTTAACTATACTACAATCAAAACTAAACAATGAACAACATAGCATTTTAGAAGACGTAACAAAAGAAATTGCACATGGTGTACAACATGAAAACAAAGAATGCACCTGCCAAAATTACAAACCTATACTACTGTACGTCAGTGGTGAAGCTGGTTCTGGCAAAACATTCTTAATCATAATCATCAGTAAATTCCTTCAACAATTGACAAACAACAAACTGTCCGTTGTTGTCACTGCCCCCACAGGCTTAGCTGCCTACAACATAGGCGGTGTCACTTTACAACGATTACTACTCCTGCCAGTAGAACACCAAAACAAATTAGACTATTACAAACTTTCTACAGAAGCTGCAATGGAACTACGCAGAGTATTAAAACAAATGAAAATGGTACTAATAGATGAAGTGAGCATGGTCTCCAACCTAATGTTGGCCTTGATTCACCTCAGATTACAAGAAGTACTCAAAACAAACTATGAAGAGCTCTTTGGAGGAAAACACATTATTGTTTTCGGAGATCATCTTCAATTAACACCAGTGAAAGGTGAGCCTATTTTTAAAACCTTAGGACACGAACTCTGCCGTAAAACTGTTGGCAGCATTGGAAATGTCAACTTTTGGCAACATTTCCAATACAGAGAATAAACAGAAAATATGCTGCAATCTGCAGATCTCCCTTATGCCAACATCTTAAAAAGTATTAGAGTTGGTATATAATCTCAAGAAGCACAAACAATATTGAAAACCCGGCACATTCATGCACTTTATGGCCATAATGCAAGTGCTACGGATGTTATGGAACAATTAACCCACAAACATGTAAATTGTATGGCTTTAATGCCAACTCTTGCAAGCTGTTTCAAATTCAATGAAACAATGTTAAAAAAAGAAATGCAACCAATAATTGAAATTAGCGCCACAGACAAACTAGACATACATGGTATGACACTACCCATGTGTGAACAAGCCACAATAAATAGTTTAGAAAATTCAATCTCCAACACAGCTGGATTGGAAAAAATATTAAAATTATCCTTAAATTGCAGAGCAATGCTTAAATGTAACCTTGACGTGGATCAAGGACTAGGTAATGGAGCAATGTGTACAGTTGTTGGCTTTCAAACATACCCACCCACGTGACAACAACATATTCTCTTTGACAAACTTTCAGAAGTGAAAAGGATAGGACGTTCAACAGCTTGATTCCTTCTCTTCAAAGAAATGTATGTTCGAAGAGAACAATTTTCTCTAACTCTTGCATACGCAGTCACCATGCATAAATCACAAGGTTTTACCCTAGACAAAGCATTGATAGACATTGGTAACACAGTCTTTAAAGAAGTCATGAGGTACGTAGCACTATCACGCTTACATACACTTAACATGCTATTTCTAATCAACTTTGATGCAAGTAAAGTAAACGCTGATATTCCTTGCATTTCAGAATACAATAGACTTCCTTCACTATACACCCCCATCTAAAAACATATCCTATTCCACAAAAAGTAAAATGTTCTAAAAGAAAACAAAATCAAATGGAAATGCAACAGGATGTCACTGCAAATCCTCCAAAGAGATTAAAAGAAACTAATACTTCATCAAGTACCACAATCAAAAAAGAACCTATTAGGGAAAGTAATCCAGGTACTTTTTCAAAAAAGGAAGACAAACCCCAAAAAAAGCAATCAGATACAGAACTACCTGGTCCATTAAAACTTTCAAATGTAAATGGTGTAAGTTGCTACGCAAATGTAGCAATGAATATTCTATTTCAATTACCACCAATTGTTAACAATATTTACCTGCACAGTACAGACCAATTGTGTTTGCAATTCACTATAAACTTACAGGAAGATCCACAAGAATGTCTAATGTACTTACTGCAAGTACTGGAAAACAAAAACATACCTATAAATGAAATCTTCCAGATTTCATACATGTGGAAACATACATGCACTCTGTGCAACAATGAGGACAAGAACAAATCCCCAATGAGCACTTTGTGTATGTATCAATACCTAATTGTGAATCCGTTCCATGTCAGCAACTTGTACAACATGCAAACCATGGTAGATTATGTAGTACCTGCAATTCAGATAATCCCTCCACCTTACTAATACAAACACATTGTAAATACGTAATACTAATGCTTCTACATTACAATGCAGATGGTACCAAAAACAACTGCAAGCTGACTGGATTCACACATTGTCAAGTATCACATGGTAAAAAAACCTTCACAACAATAGATATAATCTACCACACAGGAGCCACAACCAGTGCAGGTCACTATACTGCGTATATAAAAAAGAATTCTGGATGGTTCAAATGTAATGATAGCACCATTACTCTAAAGCAGAGATTACCTTCAAATCGTACAAACACGTATTTAATCTTCTTAAAACCAACATTTATTAACTAAACTGTACTTAAACATTAACTGAACTTTTATTAGAAAACTATAAACTGTTACAATATGCCAACAGCTATATAACTGCCCCAAGATTCTACAACAACTAAAGAGATAAATCAATTCCACTACATTATAACAAAAAATAGACAGTTAGAATACGCCAAATGGTATCTAACTACCCCAAAATTTTACAATATCCGAACAGATAAATCAATACCACTTCATTATATTTTTTTAAAACCAAAATTTATTAACTGAACTGTACTTAAACATTAACTAAACTTCTATTAGAAAACTATAAACTGTTACAATATGCCAACAGCTATATAACTGCCCCAAGATTCTACAACAACTAAACAGATAAATGAATACCACTAAATTATATCAAAAAATAAACAGTTAGAATACGCCAACTGGTATCTAACTACCCCAAGATTTTCAATAACCAAACAGATAAATCAATACCACTACATTATAACAAAAAATAGACAGTTAGAATACGCCAAATGGTAGCTAACTAACCCAAAATTTTACAATATCCAAATAGATAAATCAATACCACTTCATTATAACAAAAAATAGACTGTAAGAATATGTCCACAGGTATCTAACTGCTCTTAAAATCTGCAACAACCCAATATATAGAGCATTAGACAGAAACAACAAGTGAACACTGAAAACAAACAAACAAATAGACTGTAGCATAACACAAAATGTTTTTTTTTATTTTAATCAAACATGGATTTTTTTTTCTCCCACAGACCCAATGATTTTAGCAACAAACACAGAAACTGAGCGAATTGCACAGTACACTGATTTGTAATCTACTAACTATGAGGGTCAACAAAAAAATGTTGATTATTCAATGTTATAAGTTGTTACAAAATACCAATACTAACATGATCTTTTCTTTTATCACAGAAATAAACAAGAAATGCACGTACTACAGTTACTAAACCAAACAGTAAGTATATTATATTAAGTACAACCATCACAGCAAATCACACCCATAGTGACTTGTAACTTTGCTGCCTATACATTTATAAGTAAAACGTGGCCATGCTCCCAAGACTCTATGCCCTGGCCACAACCACCAAAGCATATCACACCCATAGAGTCAAATATTTTAACTATGCCATATGGACACTTTTAATATCCGCGGACATCCTGAGTGTTCTTAGAACAGTTTCAACTTTGCTGCCTATAAATTTGATCTTGTCCATCCACCCAAGACTATAGGCCCTGCCCACAACCACCACAGCATATCACACCCATAGTGGCTTATAACTTTGTTGCTTATAAATTTGTTCTTTGATCCCAAAGTTATAAACCACTATAGGTGTAATATGCTGTAGTAGTTGTGGCCAGGGCATAGAGTCTTGGGTGCATGGCCATATGGCCTAGCCATAACCATCACAGCATATCACACCCATAGAATCAAACATTTCAACTATGCCATATGGACACATTTAATGTCCGCGGACATCATGAGTGTCCATATAACAGTTTCAACTTGCCTACGAACAGTACGGACAGACATAGCGTCCTCAGGACACTCTCATTTCCTTTATTTACGAACATCCCAGGACACATGATGTGTTCTTAGAACACTTTCAGCTTGCTTGTGAACAATACGGACAGGAGTAGTTTCCTCAGAACACCCCCATTTCGTTTATTTAGAACATTTGAGAACATCTGCGTTGTCTGCGGACAAAGCAAACACAACAGGGGGGTCTACCACCTAAATAAATAAAACATTTAACCTATTCCTTACTCCACCACCCTCACCAAACACTTTCACACTACAACACACTGTACTAAATAGTATTTTTCAATAAAGTTTCACCACGCTCTCTGTGAATCCAAGATGGCGGGCGTTCTCGAAAATGTGACACGCTTCACGCTCTTCACCGTCCAATCAATGAACACGTTGCATGTCCGTGGACATGACGCAAGCAGATTGGCCAATCAGGACACCGTCCGTGGAGCGAACAGGGAAGTGTGTCGCGGACCGAACATAGATATCACTAACTTTTTTTTACCTATTTTTTGCTAATTTTATAAAAAACGACTGGATGGATTTTCACCAAATTTGCAAAAGCACGCTTCTGGAACCAAGCCGATGATCCTGGTCCGATTTTGGTGAAAATGCGTCCAGCAGTTTGGGGAAAAAAAGAAGTTTTGGGACCCCCCTTATAACTTTGCCCCCCCTGAACCAAACCTCATCAGAGTTTGCAAAAGAATTCAGAGTGACCCATATACTTTTTTTGCAAAGTTTGGTGAGGATTCGTCCAGGGAGAGCGAAGTTATAACCCACCCAAAAAAGGGTTCTTCCTATGGAAACAGCAACTTAACCATAACTACACAGCCTGGCTGTGTAATATATATATATATATTCAGTGAAAATACTTTGTTAAAGGGATGTTATGGTTAAGTTGCGCTACTAAAAACCTATGAAATTCAGTGAAAAAACTTTGTCAAAGGGACATTATGGTTCCAAGTAAAACCGAAAAACCCTTGAAATTCGCCAGTTACGGCAAGCTAAGCAACCATAACTCGCGCCACCACCATGCACTGCTAAGACTAACACCCAAGACATCAAATATGACATCACAAATGTCATTGATGACATCGCTGATGACATCACATGTCTGGCTCACTCTTTTTTCTTTTGCTGACATATCTAGGCCACAAGGTTTTCTTCAGTAACAGTCAGAAACTAAACATTTTATTTTATTTGTAGACATATCCTTCAAGTAGGTTCTTACAGTAATTCCCTTAGAGTCCAGTCACATCATATGAAACATATACATACGGGAAGACACAAGCTTGAAAGACAGCAATCCATTTTGGGCGTAAAGATGATCAATAGATTTATGAGCACTTTCTGATAGTTCTGTTGTTTTTTTATGGCTGTACTTTCCCTGTATATGGTCATATTTGTATACTTTGTACTCACACTACTTTCCTTAGGGTCCAATCACATCAAGTGATACATATACATAGGGTAAATAGCAGCTTTGAAACAGAGCAATCATTTATTTGCATGACACTAATCAGTTAAGTTATGAATTGTTTCTGCTACTACTGGTGCTTTTTTGCTAACTTCACTTTCCCTGTATATACCCATATTGGTATGTGTTCTTGTGTCTTTGTGTTTTGTCTATAGTAATGCTATTATGTAATACCTGTGTTTTATTAGCTACTTTCGACCAGTCGTTGCTCGCGGTCGAAACAGCATGAAAGCTGGTCCTAGAAGGCCTCCACTGCCTGATATTAGGTTATTCTGTAAAGAAAAACTTGCAATTTCTGCACCTATTGATATGAGAGCTCCCGCCAATTTACAAGTGTGCTCTACTCCTGGTCACGACCTAAAGGGTGTGCTTCGCCCGTCTTCCTCAAAAAAAGTGACTTCCACAGATGGCGCTTGCTTAGTGCACACTAGTATCACACCCTGTGAAAGCTCTTCATCTCGAGTATCTTTATCCGACAGTATGATACTTCATAACCTACCACTAACAGCTCCTGTTGGAGCAAAGGCTGTTTCGCCTACCTGTGTGACCAATGATGCCGTAGTGGTTAATTTAGATATGGATCCCTCGAGACTCTCTCAACAATTGCTACCTGAGAGAGCCGTGATGAACTTTTCGCAGTCTCCTGTTATGTTCTCTGATCATAATTCCGAGTGTTCAGAAATTGAAGACTCGTATCATGCACCGACTCCACGTCGAATTCCTATGCCAGCAGTAGCAACTGGTAAAGTGGAGGCGGTAGTGGATTCGGGAAATTTGGTGGCACTTACACTATCGGCAATGCATGTTTCCCTACAATCTCTGTCCAGACTCTTTGATTCAGTAATCTCAAAGATGGGTGATCATTCGGGTAAACTAGATCAAATTCTAACATGGCAAGAGAGTGCTTCCATGCTGTTAGAGCAAAAAAAAAAAAAAACTTGTCCTTTGCCTCAACTGACATTAGTGAACCTCTTTTGAAGCACTTTCAGTACCTCGGGTAAATAATGTTGCCACGTCTGTGGCAAATTTACCTACATCGTCAGCAGGGTATTATTGTGGAGTCCATGGTTCAGGCAAATTTGAGTCCAGCTGAACCAATGGTTTCCATACCCTGTACCAGTGCTAAAGGAGCCCCAAGTGTGCCTTATACCATCTTTACCCCTAAAATACTTATGACTGGTGCGAAATCCATTCAAACTCCCCAGTGCAAAAAATCCAAAAATCTTCCAGCTGCTAAGAAAAATGGCACAGCCCAAACAAAGAGCTTTCTCCGCTGTGTTGCTCTACCCAAAAAAAGTGCGCTCATTGCATCATCTGCAGTTGCAAAAAAGTACCATCAAATGGCCTTGATACGCACTCCCGCCTCCACATTACAAGAATTAAATACCATGCCTCGATATGCTCCACTTGATGCATTGGCTGAACTGGCAGAAGGCTTGGACTGTCAAGCCGAGGCTGCCACTCTCATGCCCACACCCATGCCTAGAGCTGATGATGCCTCAAGCGGTTTAGCTGCAAGCCTGCCTTTGGATTTCCATCGACAGGAGATTTGTCGTGCTGTTGATGCATATATATCTGGCCAGGTTGGTATGGCCCAAAAAATCGCCACTCCAACTGAGGCTCTGTCATCTAAGCATCCCCTAAGTGCAAACAACCCATCTTTACCTAATACTGGTTTGAGTTTAACTAAAGCAGTTACCCCCATAGTTTGCCCATTGGTGTCAGGTGCAAAACTGATGCTTCAAACTGAATTACGGGGTAATACCAGTGCTGTTGGACGGTCACTCCTGGCTGAAATTGCCCCTGAACTTCTTGAATTGCTACAGACTGTTTGCCAAAAAGAGTCCAAGCCCAGTGTGGCGCCTGCAATGGCTCTAATAAATAGGGGCTCAGAGCCTGCGGCCCACAAGCCTGCAACTAAGCCTATGGCCAAGCGCCCTGCTAATTTTAGCTTATTGCTCAGTTGTAGGCCATATCCGAGCCCTCAATATGTCCTAAATCGTAACTCCATTCTGAGCATTTTTTCCGATGTGCCATCTTTAGAAGACATTAGCTCTTACGACTTGGCTCTGGTTGACTTTTGTACCACTTCGAAAACGAATGTTGTGCGAATTCGGATGGATTCACGTATCGTCCAGAAGGCTATTTGGGTGGCTCAAAAACAATTGCATGATCTAGGATTTGAGGTCTCATTGGAAGTTACTGACCCAGGCGCTCCAAATCAGCAGCAATTAGTCCCCCATGTCAACCATAAAAATCATGTTTATGAGCTGCGAGGTGAAAGATCTTGTCAGATTCCTCTAAAACAGCATTAGCTAGGTCAAGCTGCTGAGCTATGTAATTTTTCTATTATTAGTTGGAATACGAGGGGTCACTCTAAACTCTTGAATAATGATCTCAGTTCTCTAGCTAACTATAAGCTAGTTTTACTTCAGGAAACTTGGTTGACCACTGATCCCATTTGGGACGCTCATGATGTGATCTCTCTAGCGACCAATAAAGGTTTGAATGGCAGACCATTTGGTGGGCTTCTAACTGCAATACAGGCAGATAATAATGCTAGTATCTATCCGTGGGCCTCACCTAATGCCTTTATTCAAATGACAAGACTTAAATTATCCACAACATTATATGCCATTATTAACCTTTACTGGAATCCAGTGGGATTACGGTTGAATGCTTCTTGAAGGCCTTAAATGATATGCTGAACGTAATCCTATTGGATGGATCGGCTCAAAAACCTTTTATTGCAGGAGACTTTAATCTGGATTGCATTAATTCAACTAAACAAAGTAATTCCATTCGTATAAAACAATGGGAACAATTTAGTAAACATCACAATCTCACAAGGCTGAACGCAGCTTTCCATTCTGACATCCCTCCAACCTCAACATGGTCCCGGGGCTCATTGGCATCTATCATTGATTATATGTATACAAATGTGTCCCTGTTCCATGATGTTGTGTTTTTCAAAATTGTGCATTCAGAGCTGAGTGATCACAAACAACTTACAGCTGTCTGGCAGTATAGTAGCAGTTATAATATGCATAGAGACAGAATGTTGCAAAGTCAATTTTCTGTTAACAATGCTGGTAATAGACTGCGATGGACTGAGAAGTCAGTTGAGGCTTTTCATTTCTATTTGACACAGGCAGTAGCTGCTACAGCCCTCACTGCTGACTCCCCAAATGTTTGCTACTCGGATATGCTACAAGTGTTTCGGTCTCAAGTCCCTAGTTTCTCACCAAAACATTCTATCTGTGTTCAATTTTCGCACGTCTTTGATTTAGAAATTAGAGATCGCAAGCGCCTATTCCGACAACAGAAGAGAAATGTACTGAATCTTCCAGCTAATATTCGACATAAACATCTTTCCAACCTTAAAACAAAGTATAGAAATTGGGTGAAGGCAAGGCATGCGAAGCTTTACCACACTGATAGTCAGCTACTTTTGGCTGCTGTCCAATGTAAGAATATCTCTAAAACCTGGTCTTATCTTAACCAAGTAACTTCTGGCTCTCAAGCAATAATCCAAGCAAATGAAGTCTCAGAGCATGCCTGGATTGCTTATTTCGTTAATCTTTACAAACTGCCTGTTAATGACGCATTTCTAGACAGTTCTCATTCTTTGCCTAGATTCCATTTAGAATTTGATCTTGAAGACATTCTTTTGTATATCAAGAAAGCGAGTAATTCAGGCGCGTGTGGTCCAGAAGGTTTGTCCAACAAGATGTTCAAAGCCTATCCACAAGTGTGGAGCCGTATTCTGTTCACCATCTTTAGACTCATCTTGAAGTCTCAAAAATTACCGTCGTGCTGGACTCATTCTATTATTGTTCCTATTTATAAAAAAGGAGATAGGAAAGAGCCGTGCAGTTATCGACCTATTGCACTATTAGATGCGCCAGGAAAGATCTGTTCTCGACTGATTTTAAGAGACTTCAAGAAGTGGATTTTGCAGGTCCACCTTAATGACCCATTTCAATCAGGCTTTGTGACTGGCCTAGGTACCATCCCTAACATCATCACGCTACAAATGCTCCTTTCTGATCACACAGCCCAAAGGCAGACCTTGTATCTAGCATTTGTAGATTTCCAGGTCGCGTTTGACTCAATTGATCGATCACTGTTACAGCATAAGTTGATCAAACTTAATTGTCCATCCTCTCTATTATCCTTAATCATTCTACTACAATCCAATACTACCATGCAGGTTCGACTTAATTTGAGTGGTGATCTGACCTCGAAATTTCAAACATTTAGAGGGCTGAAACAAGGTTGTATCTTGGCGTCTTCCATTTTTAATTTTTTAATTTACGACTTGGGCGTAACTCTCCTCGCTTAGGCCGGCATAATGTTCCTTATTTGTTTTATGCCGATGATTTGATTCTTTTTTCAAAAACCCATACTGGTCTTCAGAAACTTTTGCATGGCCTTGAAACATACGTAGATATGAACCATTTGACAATTAATATTAATAAAACCCAAATATTGGTTTGTAAGAGGCACGAAAGTTGTAAAGTTAAAACTTTTTGTTGGCGATTACACAATGTTCCATTAGAACAGGTAGCCAACTATAAGTATTTGGGCACTCTTATAGTGGATACTTTACCAAGCATTGACCCTGACATAGAGATCCAGGGCAAATTACGGTCCTTAATTACGCAAGCAAAGATACTTATGGCCAAATTTGGCAAATTTATGTGTAAACATATTCTGATGCCAATCTTGACCTATGGGTCTGAGGCTCGCAGTCCTAAACCTGTGGAGTGGTGGGATAGAATTGAATCCTTGTTTTGGAAACAAGTACTACATTTGCCCGCTTGCACACCTTTACCATTGATTCGATTTGAATTGGGTTCACTCTCAATGTTCTCATTTGTAAATTGGAAATATTGTGCCTTTTTCCGTAAATGTCTATTGTCTTTAGAGCGATCAGACATTTTGGGAAAGGTGGCCTGTCATCTTTTAGAGCAAAATCAGGCTTTTTCAAAACAATGGTGTATTTTTACTATGAATGCAATGTCTGATGCCTCAGTTGATTTAGAGTTACTTTTGAACAATGAAGCTTGTGCCAAAATGAAAGTCCAGCAACATGATTGGATTCTGACCCAAAATAAATTTCTCAATTACAAGCATTTTGATCGAGCGCTATTTGGGCACTAGCAATGTAGAACAATGTCTGATTATTTGGCCAAATTTCCTTGTTCAAAGACTTGTCAGAAGTTTCTCCGTTTTCGGTTGAACCTTTGGCCGACATTAGATGTTCAGGCTCGCAGAAATCAAATTATGCAATCAGAAAATGTATGTCGCTTTTGTAAGAATGTTGACAAAAAAGAAACGTTGGAGCATTGTTTAGTGTTTTGTACAAATGTAACCACTATTCGACAAAAATGCTTTGGAAATTTTTTTGAAGACCAAAATGCACATATTAATAAGAACTTGTGGCATTGTATCTTTTCATCAACTGCCTTAAGGACCAAAATAGCAATTGTACGATTTTTGGATGAAATATTTAGTGTATACTCATAATTAGCGTAATTGAGTTAAACTAATTTTGAATTCTTAACTGTGGTGAATGAACAAACTGCAAATTTGCTTTTATGAATTGTAGTGTTTTGATATTGTCATATCTCTTGATATTTGAAAGGTTGATTTTATTAACCATATAAATAAAATAAATAAAAAATTAGCTACTTATTACATATTTCACAGTACACAAAAATCTATTAAGAAAACAATCATCATTTGATTATTCAACATATTAACATTAAGAATGTTATACCTTCATCTTGTACACTGCACACAATGCTATGTTTCTGCATTAGTAGCTTAGTTTACTAGATAGAACCCCATAATAGAATGCTATTTATATCAATGAATTGTTCAATGCACTAATTAGGGTATGATATTTATTGCAATGATCCTTGACACTTTTTTCACAACATTATAATAAGAATCCCTTGTACACATATTTCATGAAAAATACATACACATGTGATGTCATCAGTGATGTCATCAATGACATTTGTGATGTCATCTTTGATGTCCCGGGTGTTAGTCTTAGCAGTGCACGGTGGTGGCTCGAGTTATGGTTGCTTAGCTTACCATAACTGGTGAATTTCAAGGGTTTTTCGGTTTTACTTGGAACCATAACGTCCCTTTGACAAAGTTTTTGCACTGAATTTCATAGGTTTTTAGTAGCGCAACTTAACCATAACGTCCCTTTAAAAAAGTTTTTTCACTGAATTTGAAAGGTTTTTAGCAGCGCAACTTAACCATAACGTCCTTTTAATAACGTTTTTTCACTGAATTTCATTGGTTTTTAGCAGCGCAACTTAACCATAACGTCCCTTTAACAAAGTTCTTTCACTGAATTTCATAGGTTTTTAGTAGTGCAACTTAACAATAATGACTTTGACTTTATATACATATCATATGGAACTGACTGAATCTCTTCTACTGTACTTGATATCCGCAAACTCATTTAATGTTCGCGGACATGTTCGAAGAACAGTACCACTACCTAAAAACTCTGGGGGGGTATGTTTGATTGTTATATCATAACATAGGAACATTTAACAAATTCAAAAAGAAGCACACAAACATATTAAATGTACTAATAAATAAGAAATGTAACCCATATATACAACACACTAACCATTCATTTAAAATGGAATATACCACAAGAAAATAAATTGGTTTCCAACATAATTACCTCACAAACACGACAGAACTGAGAACAAGAGCAGACCCACTGAGTACATAGGACATATCTTACCTGAAATAGTAAGTGTACTTAATTTTATTCATATATTTATAAACTTTCTGTATTAGATAAAAATATTATTATCTTTTTTTTTTTCTCTCACAAAAATGTCTAGTACTCTGGAATGGCTAGAGGAGCATTTCCCACATGAAGAAATGTCACAAGATAGTGAAACTAATGGTAAACACTTTATAATATAAACCTTTTAATTATTATTATTTTGTATACATTTAACATATATATATATTTTTTTGTACAGAGCATACCAAAATAGAAAATACTTCAGAAAAACCTGTTATGGATAACACTTTTCACAGAATAGAAGAAAAAATGGATTTATTGTTGACTAATTTTAATAATTTGAAAACTTTTGTGGAAGATCATTTGAAACCAAAAACCTTGTACCATTTCCCCACATGTACTTGTCCCTCCTCACCATATCCTGGTCAATTATCACCAAACCCTCTCCATAACCCAAAACGTTTTGATGAGACTTCCATCCCTTCTTCACCTAATAACAATCATGATGAAACCCCTAATTCTCCTGTTTTTGTTTCTGTTTCTGCCTCACCTTGTCTGTCATAAATTATTAATGTATGTTAAATAAAGTTACATTTTTATATTGTGTTGTAAATATTTTCGTTTTTGTTAAAAAAAACAATGTAGGTGTCCACGGACAGTGCAGGTGTTCTGAAATGTTCGTAAATAAACGAAAATGGAGGTGTCCTGAAGAACACTATACTTGTTCGTACTGTTCGCTAGCAAGATGAAACTATTCTAAGAACACACGCGGTGTCCTGAAATGTTCGTAAAAAAAATAATTAAAGTGTCCCAAAGAACACTATCAGGGTAATTCATAGAAATTTGCACAAAAGTGGCGCACGCGGCTGGCGCACAGTGTCCCTGTGCGATACAATGCGCCAGCCGCGTGTGATAAAATCCTTTTCATCGCACAGCTTATTCATGGATTTTAGCCTCCAAAACCAGCCGTGGCGCAGAGTGGCGCAGCGACCCTGCAGCAGCGCCAGTTACGCCCCCAAGAACGTGTTCGCGCAAGGAAAAGCCTTCAAAATTCCAAAATCATCACAAAGTGCTGCGCTAACCATGGACTAGTTCACAGGGCTGCCAAACAGCAAACGCCAAGTAGGGAACGTGTATTTCAGTGGTTCTCGGGAAGTTTCACACGCGATTGTCCTGGGTACGTGTACATCAGGGATGCGAGGGAAGTAACACACGCAATTCCATCAGGGCACGTGTATTCCAGGGATGCGCAGGAAGTATCACAAGCTAAAACAGCAGGGTACGTGCATTTCAGGGGTGCGTGGGAAGTATCAACGCGATTCCATCAGGGTATGTGTATTCCAGGGGTGCGCGGGAAGTATCACACGCAAAAGCAGCAGGGTACGTGTATTCCAGGGGTGCGCGGGAAGTATCACACGCAAAAGCAGCAGGGTACGTACATTACAGGGGTGCGCGGGAAGTATCACACGCGATTCCAACAGGGTAGGTGTATTCCAGGGGTGCGCGAGAAGTATCACACGCAAAAGCAGCAGGGTACGTGTATTCCAGGGGTGTGTGGGAAGTATGACACGCAAAAGCAGCAGGGTACGTGTATTTCAGGGGTGCGCGGGAAGTATCACACGCGATTCCATCAGGGTACGTGTATTTCAGGGGTGCACGGGGAGCACTACACGTGAATTGCCCGTGTGGGTCCTCCCAGGTGTTCCCTCTACACCCTCCACGGCCCCTGCAGGCGGCACACACCACAGGGGACTACCCTGCACATGTCCCGCAGGCAGCCCATCCACCATGCACATGCCCCCAGCCAACACACATGTCACCTTGCACTACTGCCCACCAACGCATGTCCCCCTGCACCCCCACCCCCCAGCAGTCAGGGGCACCCTCCACCAGGACCCACCCATGTCCAACTCATGTCTCCCAGCACCCACACCCCCCAGCAGTCAGGGGCACCCTCCACCAGGCCCCCACTCATGTCCAACTCATGTCTCCCAGCACCCCCACCCCCAAGCAGTGCAGGGCACCCTCCACCAGGCCCCCACTCATGTCCCCCTGCACCCCTATCCACCAGCAGCCAGGGGCACCCTCCACCAGGCCCCCACTCATGTCCCCCTGCACTCCCACCCCCCAGCATCCAGGGGCACCCTCCATCAGGCCCCCACTCATGTCCCCCTGCACTCCCACCCCCCAGCAGTGCAGGGCACCCTCCACCAGGCCCCCACTCATGTCCCCCTGCACTCCCACCCCCCAGCAGTGAAGGGCACCCTCCACCAGGCCCCCACTCATGTCCCCCTGCACTCCCACCCCCCAGCAGTGCAGGGCACCCTCCACCAGCCCCCACTCATGTCCGCCTGCACTCCCACCCCCCAGCAGTGCAGGGCACCCTCCACCAGGCCCCCACTCATGTCCCCCTGCACTCCCACCCCCCAGCAGTGGAGGGCACCCTTCACCAGGCCCCCACTCATGTCCCCCTGCACCCCCACCCCCCAGCATCCAAGTGCACCCTCCACCAGGCCCCCACTCATGTCCCCCTGCACTCCCACCCACCAGCAGTGCAGGGCACACTCCACTAGGCCCCCACTCATGTCCCCCTGCACTCCCACCCCCCAGCAGTGCAAGGCACCCTCCACCAGGCCACCACGCATGTCACCCTGCACCCACACCCCCCAGCACTCAGGGGCACCCTCCACCAGGCCCCCACTCATGTCCAACTCATGTCTCCCAGCACCCCCACCCCCCAGCAGTGTGGGGCACCTGCCAGCAGGCCCCCACACATGTCCCCCAGCCAACATGCCATCACAATGCAGATCCCAGGCTCCTATGCACACCCAAATCACACCCCACGCCACCTCAATCCAAACACCCAACCAAGCTTTACATCCATTCAAAATTGAAATACCCAGTACATGATAGATAACAAATAAGCAGTATGCGCATGAGTCCAAGTCCGTCAGACCCACACAATGGCAACACATGACTGTGAAAACCCACATTCTGGCAGGCATGAAACCAATGAGAGAAGTCCACACATTGAAGTAAGAAACAAAAATGTATTACAGTGTAAATGACGTGAATGAAATCAAAACAAACAATAATGGCAACACATATCAAAATGCAGCATGTCCACCAAAATAATAAATAATGAAAATGGGAATCCAAAATAACCGTAATGAAATTGTGTCCAAAGTCACCGTCCAACAAAGCAAATCCAAATGAAAAGTAAAGTGAAAATCCATTGCTCCATGGTGAAAAAATAATAAAAGATGAAGGCCACAAATCCACTGTCAAACTATGTACAAAAAGCAAATCCAGGGTCCATGATCCCAACTATGTAAATGAAACCTACACAAAAATCCACCTAACTAATAACTATATACAAAAAAGTGGGGCATAGTCCAAGCGCCCCAAATTAAAAAAATAAAATAAAACCTAACACTAATTAACTATATACAATGGCAGCAGGCTAGTCCAACGGCTCATTTCTGGATGTTGCGGGCCAGGGCATCATCGAACTCCTGCTCAATGTCCCGGAGGCGGTCCTGTTCCATGGCCCCGAGGGTCCGCAGGGACGACGACATGTTCTCCTCCAACTCCCTGCGGATTGCCTCGAGGCACTCGTCCCGCCTCAGGGCCCTCCGCATGGAGTTCTCCGCCCTGACCATCATGAGCCATGCCTCTGCTGCCCGCTGCCGCTCTGCATCTATGGCGTGGCCCAACCGCTGCCACATGGAAGACACTTCCCGTCCTGGGTCCTCCTGCCCTCCGGCCGATGCCTGCCCCTCCAATGTCAAAGGCTCTGAGCCATTGTGGCTCCCACCTACAGTATCCTGCTGCTGCTGCTGCTGCTGCTGCTGTCCATGTGCCCTGTCTGATGGTGCCTGCATATCCTCCGCCAGCTGGGGTGCAGTTGTTGATGTGGCCACCCCTGCTGGACGTCCGACTCCCGACTGTGGCTGGGATCTGTTGTCCACCAGCCTGGCCGCACGGTCAGAGGCAGCTCCACAGGGCACCCAGGTGATACATGGGTGGGAAGATGGCATGGAGGACGACTGGGGCATAGGAGGTTCCGTTGAGGAGGGGGTCAGAACAAGGTCCAGGAAACGGAGGAATCCGGCCATGGTGAGCTGTCCCAGTGGGTCAACGCGGTCAACGAGCCATGCAAGAAGACGTGCAGTCTCATCATGGAAAGACTGCAGGTCAGCTTGCATGGCTCGTTGACGCACCGCCACCCCACCCTGGACAGGCTCAACCTGTTGCAGGATAGCCACATCCGCAGGGAGAGGAAGGCCAGTTGGTGTAAGCCAATCCCCACCCTGAGAACGGGTCTGGAGGTAGGCATCCCTGCTGGTGCAAGATGATGCAATGACAGAAGCAGGGACAGGATTGCACACAGACACCTCCGCGGCGCCCTGTGCTGCCACCTGTCCCTGGTCCTGCACTGCACCACTAGCACCAGTGGAATCCCCACCTCCAGACCCCGACTCTGTTGCTTGCACGACCTCCTCCTCCACCAAACCCCCCACCAACCTGGATGACTCTGTGCCATCTTCCTCCGTTGTGCCCTGTGGGGTCCCAGCTGCCCCTTCTGCTGCCGAGGAGTCCAACTCCAACCTCCGCCTCCTGGACCTCCCCTCGGCAGCTGCGGCCTCGGACGCGGCACCGGACTCCTCACTCCCCGACGAGATCACAACCTGGGAGGGGAGCCGGCCCTTGCGTCTCCGCCCTCTTCATCAGTTGACGCTGCAGGCAGGGAGAAATAAAACACAGGCATCATGGCACTGTATAATGGACTCATAAACACATGACAGTTGTACATGAGTGGCATTGGCAAACCTCAGACATGGCATCACAATCCCCAACACACATGTCATTTCAACTTGCACACATGAGCTATACCACAGCCATATCGCAACAGCCAGCACCATCCATACACATACAACAGCATGAGCAGGCAAAGGTGAGCCAGACATCACATGCGACACAGGGAGTGCACTACACATGCACACACACCACCACACTTGCATGCATGTGTACACCTCCACCAACTGTCGCAGTGTTCAGATCGGCATCCATGTCACACCTGCCATTCATTCTTCCACATCCTTTGCCATGCAAGCCTACACACACAAGCACCATCCATGTGTCACACATGAGAGCCCTCGCATGTGTCAGCCTCACGGCCCTGTACCCCCCCATACTTGGCCACATAAAACCACATGTGCAACCTGCACACTCCTGCCACACCACCACACGCACAGCTTACAATCAGTATGCATGTACACTTACCGCTTGACTCCAGACAGGTCTGCCTCTCAAGGACCTGGACGTGGAGCGCTGGGGATATGCGTTCCAGGACCCTCATCTGATCTTCCGACAAGTGGCCCCGGCGCTCCTTAGCATCCGCTACTTTCAGGAGGCGCCGGGCGTTCTTGAGGGTCCTGGACCTGAAGTCCTCCCAGTGCTTCTTCACATCATGGAATAGTCGGACTGCCACCCCCTCTGCGTTGATGGCAGTCTCGATGTCCGTCCAGATCCGAGTCCGTCCTTCCTTGTCGGCGGGCAACCTTCCAAAGAGGGCATCATACTGCTCCAGGACATGCTCCACCAGGACACCAACTTCGGTGGCAGTGAAGCTGGTGCCCCTCTGCCTCTCTGGCCGGGGGTTGCCACTGGTGCCAGATGTTGCAGTGCCTGACATGGCAACCCCAGAGGCAGGAGTGGGTGGGCAACTGGGTCCTGGGGCTGGGCTGTGGAGCAATGGTATCCCAGTCGGGAGTCTTCGGTTCCAGCAGGGGTGGTCACAGCAACAGCACCCCTGGCTGATGTGCAGGCAGCAAATGGCAGGACACGTGAGCAGCAGGCAGTCAGGCAGCAGCAGATGGCAGGTGGGAGCGTGCTCAGGGCTCTGGGGGGCAGTAATTCGTCCTTTTGGGCAGGAGTGTGGTCTTCCGTGTGCTTACGCGTGGCCAGCTTGATACGGAGTGATTTGGCACGTGAAATGGCCCAGAGGCCCCCAGGCGCGTCTATGACGTCACGCGCATGGCCGTTGAGAATGGCGCGTGTTAAAAAAAAATACATGTCTGAGTGTCAAATGGTGTAATTGGTGGAAATGGCCTGTTACGTGTGTATAAAAGGTACGTGTAGAACACCATTTCCTTGTATGTGCTTTTCGTGGAGAGGGAGTGGGTGAAATCTGTACTTCTTGTCGGTTCACACGTGATTTACTTCACAGCGTTTCAAGTTCGTACTCCCTGTTACCTCTGACAGCTTTTTCGCTTTTCCTCTTTTTCCTGGGCCTGTTTCCTCAAACAGCTTTTCTTTCTACTGTTGTCCTGTCTCCTCAGACAGTGTACAATTCTTCTTTTGGCGGGGGTGTTGCCAACGCGCACACGCGTGTCTTTTTCACGCTTCTTTTCCTGGCAGACGGTGAGTCGCGCACGTATTTAACATCTGTGGTTGCCCCGTGTGTCGCGTACCCCTTCAGAGGTCATTCTAGGCTGCGTGTGACACGCATACGTTCATTCTTGTGTTTCTGGGTGTCACAGCGTAGTGCAGGTTTGTTTTTCCACACATGTGGTCTAGGAGGGGTTGCGTGCACCTTACTTCTCTTTTTTGGGGTGTCTGTGCGTTGCGTGACCCGTCATCTTTCCCCAGGGGTGACATACAGCCTTGGGTACGATTACCATCTGGTACCCAACCCCTTTGACCCCCAATTGCCCAGGACAATAGTTCACAGCGACTCCCATACGCACAATAACATCAGTGCCATGGCTGGGAGGCAAACAAGCCGTAAGGGTGGCAAAGGTGGCCGAGCCCCAACTGGAGGCCGTGGTGGATCCGGTAGGGGACATGGCCGTGATTTGCAGGGTGCCCCTAGCCCCCCATGTGTGGAGGACCAGTCAGGGACACCCATGCCCCCCCAGTTGAGGGTAACATGGCTGACACCATCCATGCTCAGCCCTTGTTGGACCAGCGACTGTGGCACCAGACCTGGCACAGGGTGACTCCATGGCTGACTTCCAGGTCAGCAGGTCTAGGCCACGTGCGCCGGTGCACGTTGGTGTCATCAGGCCACGTGGATCAGGGGCAGCTAGGTCATCTGCTGCCCCGAGTAGGCAGGGTGGGGAGGCTGCATGGGCAGCTGCGGCTCCATCCACCACGCCTCTCACACACCCAGCCAGGACAGTGTCGGTCCAAGTCCATCCTGCTGACATTCCCCCTGACACCATCACACTTGTTCTAATGCCTGCACCAACTCCCATGCTGAGTGTGCAATCCCGCACTCCTAGTACAGAGTCCACCGGGGCTCCTGCCCCTAGTGTCCAGAGCGGCGTAGGACACTCAGGACCCCCTCCCCCTTCCAAGCGGAAGAGGAAGAGTGCTCGTCAAGTAGAGGCTGATGCCCCAGACACGGCTACACAGTCCGGCCCGTCAAGGAAGCCCAGCTTCAATGAGGCCGAACTGAATACACTTGTAGAGTATGTGTCCGCACATGACCGCGAAATGGTGATTGTTGCAGGATCCAAGACCACACCTGCACAACCTCTGGCACACTGGCAGACCATCCCGGACATCATAAGTGCCCTTGGAATCGTGAGGCACACAGCTACTGAATGCTACAAGCGCTGGAATGACCTGAAGCGCAGGGCAAAGAATAAGCTGGCCTCAAGTCATGCCGCTACTCTAGTGACTGGAGATGGGTCTCCAGCAGAGGACATAGAACTCACTCCACATGAGCATGTTGCTGGGACCTACATCACGGAGGAACAGATCCAAGGCGTGGGAGAACTGGCAGATTACGAGGCATTGTCCGGTGAGTGCACATGCATGTGTGTGTCATCCATGTGCATGGTGTGAGTGTGAGGGCTTCTGTTTGGGTGCCAGGTGAGTGTGTTTGTGCCTGAGTGGTTTGGGTCACCCATGTGCCTCATCCAATATATTCTGTGCACCAGCATTTGGGTATAGCAGTATCCCTTCTGCCAACAGTAGACCTCCAGCCCCACACCACGCCAGTTGCCCTTGAAGTGTCTTCTTGCCACAACATTGTTGCTTATTTTTCTCTGTTTATTCAGGCAGATTGTTTGCATTCCACGACTTTTACTAGGCATTTCCCAGTCCTATTGTCACATGTCTGACATGGCTATGGTACAGTGGACTGACTTTGTTTCCTGGATATCATTTGTTTAGACATGTCCCTGTGCTATAGGACCATTTTGGACTGGCAGCTCCAGGTTAAACATTTGAACCATTTCAATTAAAAAAGCAATTTCATGAGCAAACTAGACTGAATGAACAATTGGTGCCCTCCTCTCCCTCTCTCCCTCTTCACTTTATGGCTAGGGTACATGCCATCTGTGTGATGGCATGTGTATTTGACCTGCCAATCACAGGCCAATGTGTGATGCCATTGCTAGGCAGCATGCAGCAAATGTGTTCTTCTTCCATCTTGGTGTCATCAATGTGTGCCATCTGCCTCCCCTTCATATGCAGTGACGGTGCATGCATGGGAGGGTTTTAGTCATGTGGGACATGTGTCAATCAAGTACTGGTTCTGTAGCTTCTCAGCCCTAATTGTGTGCCATAGTGCTAATGCCTGTTTCCATTTCTTTTCTTTTATGTCTTTGCAGGGGATGACACACTTGATACTGCTGGGGTTGTGGAGATGGTGCAGACCCAGGAGGGGTCTCAGTGCCGACCGACCACCAGTGAGGGACGTGGTGTGGTGGTGGGTGTCGATTCGGATGATGAGACCCATGTGTTGTCGCAGGTGAGTGTTCCTGGGAGGGATTCTGTTCTGTCCGACCCACCTGCACCAGGGGTAGAACCCTCAATGGGGATGTCAGTGTTGGCAGGTACGCCTTTGGTGGTTATGGATGCAGGGTCACACTCTGCAACATCTGATCCTGTTCCTGGGCCAGCAGATCAGAGGGGGAATGCAGTCCTGCAGCCTCAGGCAGTGCCGGCACAGCAAGGCGCAGTTCGCCTTGCCCCAGACAGGTGTGGTGCCCGCCGACGTGGTGGCCGTACGCCACCTGGCAATACTGCATGGGAGCAATCCATATACGGTGTGGCAACCCAACAGGCAGCATCATCAAAGATGATGGCTCAGGCCATGGATAGGGTGACCACTTCCGTTGTCCCTCCAGAAAGGCTGATGGAGCGACTACAGCAGGACACAGACTCCATCTGCCAGTCACACAGGGAGGACATGTTGGCGTCTGACAGGGACAGGTGGACGGCACTGGCGACTCTGCGGGAAGCCATTTCTATAGAGTCCCAGGGCCACAGGGAAGCCCTGAGGGTGGAACTTCGTCACCTCAGGACTACTCTTGTTGAGCTTGAGGCTTCAAAAAACACAAGGACAGAACAGCAGCTGGAGCGTCTCACACGTACGCTCTCAGCTGAGATGCAGCCAACTCGTGAGGAGGTCCGGACATCCTGTGAGTTATTTCATGGGGACCTCTGCACGATTATCCTCCAGAACCAGACCTTCCAGACCCGCATGCTTGCTGCCATGGAGGACCAGACTAGGGCTTTGCGTGGGCTGCCTCCCATAGTGCCAACACCTCCTGAGGCAGCTGCAGAGTCTGGGGAGAGCGACAGCAGTGATTCTCTCATAATAGGGTGGCCGTGCAGGCCATGAGCCCATGGAGGAGTTTTTTTTTTCCGCAAGATCCATACAGGTGGGTTTTGGTGTGCACCCTGTCCTCGGACCTCCTGGGTGGCCTCCCCCACACCCCCCCCACCGAGCCCATTAATGGCCATTTTTTTTTATTTATTTTTTTTGGACAGTGTGTTGCCTTGTGTGGCTCCCGTGGGCATACGCTGTATTGTGGCTGGGCACATGCAGGCTTGTCATGAATTTGGGTCAGATGCTTGGGTTTGTGTGACACACACCCCTCCTGCTTCCCGTTTCCATGGGCTTGCAAAGGGTGTGCCCAAGTGACATTGGCGTACACGGTGACGTTGGACTCCCATTTGATGTGTGGGCAGTCTGTAGTCAATACTGTGTATACATTCCTAGTGCATATTGTTGTTGTGTTGTACACTGCATGGTGTATTGATATGTGCCTCTGCATCCATCTCATCCTCCTAATTTGCAGGTCCATTTTCATGTCTTCACAAGGCGGTCTACTTTGGAACTGGAGTCCATGTTGTAAGCAGTGCACCTACACTCTTGCGTGGCGCTAACACTGTATACTTGGAAGTGTTCGAAGTGCTGGCATTATCAGGTAGTGAGGCTAGCAAATTTTTAAGTCTGTACTGTCATGTGTATGGTAGGTTGGAGGTTGATGTAGGTGATTGGTATTCTTGCTAAGTATTTGATAATGTGTGTTGTAGGTCCTGCATTACTGTGAACATTTCATGAGTGGCCAGTTTCCATTAGGGACACTGTAGTTGGTGACACTTGGGGCATGTTGTGGTGATTAATTTGTTTGCTCTCACATTGCATGACATGCCATGGTGTGTTGTGTGGCCGTGCCGGGGAGGGGTTGGGTGACATGGCACTGTTCTCATGTAGTATTTTGCACGTCGGCCGACATTAGATGTTCAGGCTCGCAGAAATCAAATTATGCAATCAGAAAATGTATGTCGCTTTTATAAGAATGTTGACAAAAAAGAAACGTTGGAGCATTGTTTAGTGTTTTGTACAAATGTAACCACTATTCGACAAAAATGCTTTGGAAATTTTTTTGAAGACCAAAATGCACATATTAATAAGAACTTGTGGCATTGTATCTTTTCATCAACTGCCTTAAGGACCAAAATAGCAATTGTACGATTTTTGGATGAAATATTTAGTGTATACTCATAATTAGCGTAATTGAGTTAAACTAATTTTGAATTCTTAACTGTGGTGAATGAACAAACTGCAAATTTGCTTTTATGAATTGTAGTGTTTTGATATTGTCATATCTCTTGATATTTGAAAGGTTGATTTTATTAACCATATAAATAAAATAAATAAAAAATTAGCTACTTATTACATATTTCACAGTACACAAAAATCTATTAAGAAAACAATCATCATTTCATTATTCAACATATTAACATTAAGAATGTTATACCTTCATCTTGTACACTGCACACAATGCTATGTTTCTGCATTAGTAGCTTAGTTTACTAGAAAGAACCCCATAATAGAATGCTATTTATATCAATGAATTGTTCAATGCACTAATTAGGGTATGATATTTATTGCAATGACCCTTGACACTTTTTTCACAACATTATAATAAGAATCCCTTGTACACATATTTCATGAAAAATACATACACATGTGATGTCATCAGTGATGTCATCAATGACATTTGTGATGTCATCTTTGATGTCCTGGGTGTTAGTCTTAGCAGTGCACGATGGTGGCTCGAGTTATGGTTGCTTAGCTTACCATAACTGGTGAATTTCAAGGGTTTTTCGGTTTTACTTGGAACCATAACGTCCCTTTGACAAAGTTTTTGCACTGAATTTCATAGGTTTTTAGTAGCGCAACTTAACCATAACGTCCCTTTAAAAAAGTTTTTTCACTGAATTTCATTGGTTTTTAGCAGCGCAACTTAACCATAACGTCCCTTTAACAAAGTTTTTTCACTGAATTTCATAGGTTTTTAGTAGTGCAACTTAACAATAATGACTTTGACTTTATATACATATCATATGGAACTGACTGAATCTCTTCTACTGTACTTGATGTCCCCGAACTCATTTAATGTTCGCGGACATGTTCGAAGAACAGTACCACTACCTAAAAACTCTGGGGGGGTATGTTTGATTGTTATATCATAACATAGGATCATTTAACAAATTCAAAAAGAAGCACACAAACATATTATATGTACTAATAAATAAGAAATGTAACCCATATATAAAACACACTAACCATTCATTTAAAATGGAATATACCACAAGAAAATAAATTGGTTTCCAACATAATTACCTCACAAACACGACAGAACTGAGACAAAGAGCAGACCCACTGAGTACATAGGACATATCTTACCTGAAATAGTAAGTGTACTTAATTTTATTCATATATTTATAAACTTTCTGTATTAGATAAAAATATATATTATCTTTTTTTTTTCTCTCACAGAAATGTCTAGTACTCTGGAATGGCTAGAGGAGCATTTCCCACATGAAGAAATGTCACAAGATAGTGAAACTAATGGTAAACACTTTATAATATAAACCTTTTAATTATTATTATTTTGTATACATTTAACATATATATATATTTTTTGGTACAGAGCATACCAAAATAGAAAATACTTCAGAAAAACCTGTTATGGATAACACTTTTCACAGTATAGAAGAAAAAATGGATTTATTGTTGACTAATTTTAATAATTTGAAAACTTTTGTCGAAGATCATTTTAAACCAAAAACATTGTACCATTTCCCCACATGTACTTGTCCCTCCTCACCATATCCTGGTCAATTATCACCAAACCCTCTCCATAACCCAAAACGTTTTGATGAGACTTCCATCCCTTCTTCACCTAATAACAATCATGATGAAACCCCTAATTCTCCTGTTTTTGTTTCTGTTTCTGCCTCACCTTGTCTGTCATAAATTATTAATGTATGTTAAATAAAGTTACATTTTTATATTGTGTTGTAAATATTTTCGTTTTTTTTAAAAAAAAACAATGTAGGTGTCCGCGGACAGTGCAGGTGTTCTGAAATGTTCGTAAATAAACGAAAATGGAGGTGTCCTGAAGAACACTATACTTGTTCATACTGTTCGCTAGCAAGATGAAACTATTCTAAGAACACACGCGGTGTCCTGAAATGTTCGTAAAAAAAAATAATTAAAGTGTCCCAAAGAACACTATCAGGGTAATTCATAGAAATTTGCACAAAAGTGGCGCACGCGGCTGGCGCACAGTGTCCCTGTGCGATACAATGCGCCAGCCGCGTGTGATAAAATCCTTTTCATCGCACAGCTTATTCATGGATTTTAGCCTCCAAAACCAGCCGTGGCGCAGAGTGGCGCAGCGACCCTGCAGCAGCGCCAGTTACGCCCCCAAGAACGTGCTCGCGCAAGGAAAAGCCTTCAAAATTCCAAAATCATCACAAAGTGCTGCGCTAACCATGGACCAGTTCACAGGGCTGCCAAACAGCAAACGCCAAGCAGGGAACGTGTATTTCAGTGGTTCTCGGGAAGTTTCACACGCGATTGTCCTGGGTACGTGTACATCAGGGGTGCGCGGGAAGTAACACACGCGATTCCATCAGGGTATGTGTATTCCAGGGGTGCGCGGGAAGTATCACACGCAAAAGCAGCAGGGTACGTGTATTCCAGGGGTGCGCGGGAAGTATCACACGCAAAAGCAGCAGGGTACGTGCATTACAGGGGTGCGCGGGAAGTATCACACGCGATTCCATAAGGGTACGTGTATTCCAGGGGTGCGCGAGAAGTATCACATGCAAAAGCAGCAGGGTACGTGTATTCCAGGGGTGCGCGGGAAGTATGACACGCAAAAGCAGCAGGGTACGTGTATTTCAGGGGTGCGCGGGAAGTATCACACGCGATTCCATCAGGGTACGTGTATTCCAGGGGTGCACGGGGAGCACTACACGTGAATTGCCCGTGTGGGTCCTCCCAGGTGTTCCCTCTACACCCTCCACGGCCCCTGCAGGCGGCACACACCACAGGGGACTACCCTGCACATGTCCCGCAGGCAGCCCATCCACCATGCCCATGCCCCCCAGCCAACACACATGTCACCTTGCACTACTGCCCACCAACGCATGTCCCCCTGCACCCCCACCCCCCAGCAGTCAGGGGCACCCTCCACCAGGACCCACTCATGTCCAACTCATGTCTCCCAGCACCCCCACCCCCAAGCAGTGCAGGGCACCCTCCACCAGCCCCCCACTCATGTCCCCCTGCGCCCCTATCCACCAGCAGCCAGGGGCACCCTCCACCAGGCCCCCACTCATGTCCCCCTGCACTCCCACCCCCCAGCATCCTGGGGCACCCTCCACCAGGCCCCCACTCATGTCCCCCTGCACTCCCACCCCCCAGCAGTGCATGGCACCCTCCACCAGGCCCCCACTCATGTCCCCCTGCACTCCCACCCCCCAGCAGTGAAGGGCACCCTCCACCGGCCCCCACTCATGTCCCCCTGCACTCCCACCCCCCAGCAGTGCAGGGCACCCTCCACCAGCCCCCACTCATGTCCGCCTGCACTCCCACCCCCCAGCAGTGCAGGGCACCCTCCACCAGGCCCCCACTCATGTCCCCCTGCACTCCCACCCCCCAGCAGTGCAGGGCACCCTTCACCAGGCCCCCACTCATGTCCCCCTGCACTCCCACCCCCCAGCATCCAAGTGCACCCTCCACCAGGCCCCCACTCATGTCCCCCTGCACTCCCACCCATCAGCAGTGCAGGGCACCCTCCACTAGGCCCCCACTCATGTCCCCCTGCACTCCCACCCCCCAGCAGTGCAAGGCACCCTCCACCAGGCCACCACGCATGTCCCCCTGCACCCACACCCCCCAGCACTCAGGGGCACCCTCCACCAGGCCCCCACTCATGTCCAACTCATGTCTCCCAGCACCCCCATCCCCCAGCAGTGTGGGGCACCTGCCAGCAGGCCCCCACACATGCCCCCCAGCCAACACGCCATCACAATGCAGATCCCAGGCTCCTATGCACACCCAAATCACACCCCACGCCACCTCAGTCCAAACACCCAACCAAGCTTTACATCCATTCAAAATTGAAATACCCAGTACATGATAGATAACAAATAAGCAGTATGCGCATTGAGTCCAAGTCCGTCAGACCCACACAATGGCAACACATGACTGTGAAAACCCACATTGTGGCAGGCATGAAACCAATGAGAGAAGTCCACACATTGAAGTAAGAAACAAAAATGTATTACAGTGTAAATGACGTGAATGAAATCAAAACAAACAATAATGGCAACAAATATCAAAATGCAGCATGTCCACCAAAATAATAAATAATGAAAATGGGAATCCAAAATAACCGTAATGAAATTGTGTCCAAAGTCACCGTCCAACAAAGCAAATCCAAATGAAAAGTAAAGTGAAAATCCATTGCTCCATGGTGAAAAAATAATAAAAGATGAAGGCCACAAATCCACTGTCAAACTATGTACAAATAGCAAATCCAGGGTCCATGATCCCAACTATGTAAATGAAACCTACAAAAAAATCCACCTAACTAATAACTATATACAAAAAAGTGGGGCATAGTCCAAGCGCCCCAAATTAAAAAAATAAAATAAAACCTAACACTAATTAACTATATACAATGGCAGCGGGCTAGTCCAACGGCTCATTTCTGGATGTTGCAGGCCAGGGCATCATCGAACTCCTGCTCAATGTCCCGGAGGCGGTCCTGTTCCATGGCCCCGAGGGTCCGCAGGGACGACAACATGTTCTCCTCCAACTCCCTGCGGATTGCCTCGAGGCACTCGTCCCGCCTCAGGGCCCTCCGCATGGAGTTCTCCGCCCTGACCATCATGAGCCATGCCTCTGCTGCCCGCTGCCGCTCTGCATCTATGGCGTGGCCCAACCGCTGCCACACGGAAGACACTTCCCGTCCTGGGTCCTCCTGCCCTCCGGCCGATGCCTGCCCCTCCGATGTCAAAGGCTCTGAGCCATTGTGGCTCCCACCTACAGCATCCTGCTGCTGCGCTGCTGCTGCTGCTGCTGTCCATGTGCCCTGTCTGATGGTGCCTGCATATCCTCCTCCAGCTGGGGTGCAGTTGTTGATGTGGCCACCCCTGCTGGACGTCCGACTCCCGACTGTGGCGGGGATCTGTTGTCCACCAGCCTGGCCGCACGGTCAGAGGCAGCTCCACAGGGCACCCAGGTGATACATGGGTGGGAAGATGGCATGGAGGACGACTGGGGCATAGGAGGTTCCGTTGAGGAGGGGGTCAGAACAAGGTCCAGGAAACGGAGGAATCCGGCCATGGTGAGCTGTCCCAGTGGGTCAACGCGGTCAACGAGCCATGCAAGAAGACGTGCAGTCTCATCATGGAAAGACTGCAGGTCAGCTTGCATGGCCCGTTGACGCACCGCCACCCCACCCTGGACAGGCTCAACCTGTTGCAGGATAGCCACATCCGCAGGGAGAGGAAGGCCAGTTGGTGTAAGCCAATCCCCACCCTGAGAACGGGTCTGGAGGTAGGCATCCCTGCTGGTGCAAGATGATGCAATGACAGGAGCAGGGACAGGATTGCACACAGACACCTCCGCGGTGCCCTGTGATGCCACCTGTCCCTGGTCCTGCACTGCACCACTAGCACCAGTGGAATCCCCACCTCCAGACCCCGACTCTGTTGCTTGCACGACCTCCTCCTCCACCGAACCCCCCACCAACCTGGATGACTATGTGCCATCTTCCTCCGTTGTGCCCTGTGGGGTCCCAGCTGCCCCTTCTGCTGCCGAGGAGTCCAACTCCAACCTCCGCCTCCTGGACCTCCCCTCAGCAGCTGCGGCCTTGGACGCGGCACCGGACTCCTCACTCCCCGACGAGATCACAACTTGGGAGGGGAGCCGGGCCTTGCATCTCCGGCCGGTGGTGCGACCCCTGCTGCTGTGCTCAACAGCACCTTCTCCGCCCTCTTCATCAGTTGACGCTGCAGACAGGGAGAAATAAAACACAGGCATCATGGCACTGTATAATGGACTCATAAACACATGACAGTTGTACATGAGTGGCATTGGCAAACCTCAGACATGGCATCACAATCCCCAACACACATGTCATTTCAACTTGCACACATGAGCTATACCACAGCCATATCGCAACAGCCAGCCCCATCCATACACATACAACAGCATGAGCAGGCAAAGGTGAGCCAGACATCACATGCAACACAGGGAGTGCACTACACATGCACACACACCACCACACTTGCATGCATGTGTACACCTCCACCAACAGTCGCAGTGTTCAGATCGGCATCCATGTCACACCTGCCATTCATTCTTCCACATCCTTTGCCATGCAAGCCTACACACACAAGCACCATCCATGTGTCACACATGAGAGCCCTCGCATGTGTCAGCCTCACGGCCCTGTACCCCCCATACTTGGCCACATAAAACCACATGTGCAACCTGCACACTCCTGCCACACCACCACACGCACAGCTTACAATCAGTATGCATGTACACTTACCGCTTGACTCCAGACAGGTCTGCCTCTCAAGGACCTGGACGTGGAGCGCTGGGGATATGCGTTCCAGGACCCTCATCTGATCTTCCGACAAGTGGCCCCGGCGCTCCTTAGCATCCGCTACTTTCAGGAGGCGCCGGGCGTTCTTGAGGGTCCTGGACCTGAAGTCCTCCCAGTGCTTCTTCACATCATGGAATAGTCGGACTGCCACCCCCTCCGCGTTGATGGCAGTCACGATGTCCGTCCAGATCCGAGTCCGTCCTTCCTTGTCGGCGGGCAACCTTCCAAAGAGGGCATCATACTGCTCCAGGACATGCTCCACCAGGACACCAACTTCGGTGGCAGTGAAGCTGGTGCCCCTCTGCCTCTCTGGCCGGGGGTTGCCACTGGTGCCAGATGTTGCAGTGCCTGACATAGCAACCCCAGAGGCAGGAGTGGGTGGGCAACTGGGTCCTGAGGCTGGGCTGTGGAGCAATGGTATCCCAGTCGGGAGTCTTCGGTTCCAGCAGGGGTGGTCACAGCAACAGCACCCCTGGCTGATGTGCAGGCAGCAAATGGCAGGACACGTGAGCAGCAGGCAGTCAGGCAGCAGCAGATGGCAGGTGGGAGCGTGCTCGGGGCTCTGGGGGGCAGTAATTCAGCCTTTTGGGCAGGAGTGTGGTCTTCCGTGTGCTTACGCGTGGCCAGCTTGATACGGAGTGATTTGGCACGTGAAAATCCAGCACGTCTGCGTGTAATTCGAGGAAAGGCCCTTAGCACGTAAGCGCGTCAGCACATGTACGTTAATTCATTGGCCCAGAGGCCCCCAGGCGCGTCTATGATGTCACGCGCATGGCCGTTGAGAATGGCGCGTGTTAAAAAAAAATACATGTCTGAGTGACAAATGGTGTAATTGATGGAAATGGCCTCAGCGCGTATGCGCGTCTGTTACGTGTGTATAAAAGGTACGTGTAGAACACCATTTCCTTGTACGTGCTTTTCGTGGAGAGGGAGTGGGTGAAATCTGTACTTCTTGTCGGTTCACACGCGATTTACTTCACGGCGTTTCAAGTTCGTACTCCCTGTTACCTCTGACAGCTTTTTCGCTTTTCCTCTTTTTCCTGGGCCTGTTTCCTCAAACAGCTTTTCTTTCTACTGTTGTCCTGTCTCCTCAGACAGTGTACAATTCTTCTTTTGGCGGGGGTGTTGCCAACGCGCACACACGCGTCTTTTTCACGCTTTTTTTCCTGGCAGACGGTGAGTCGCGCACGTATTTAACATCTGTGGTTGCCCAGTGTGTCGCGTACCCCTTCAGAGGTCATTCTAGGCTGCGTGTGACACGCATACGTTCATTCTTGTGTTTCTGGGTGTCACAGCGTAGTGCAGGTTTGTTTTTCCACATATGTGGTCTAGGAGGGGTTGCGTGCACCTTACTTCCCTTTTTTGGGGTGTATGTGCGTTGCGTGACCCGTCATCTTTCCCCAGGGGTGACATACAGCCTTGGGTATGATTACCATCTGGTACCCAACCCCTTTGACCCCCAATTGCCCAGGACAATAGTTCACAGCGACTCCAATACGCACAATAACATCAGTGCCATGGCTGGGAGGCAAACAAGCCGTAAGGGTGGCAAAGGTGGCCGAGCCCCAACTGGTGGCCGTGGTGGATCCGGTAGGGGACATGGCCGTGACTTGCAGGGTGCCCCTAGCCCCCCATGTGTGGAGGACCAGTCAGGGACACCCATGCCCCCCCAGTTGAGGGTAACGTGGCTGACACCATCCATGCTCAGCCCTTGTTGGACCAGCGACTGTGGCACCAGACCTGGCACAGGGTGACTCCATGGCTGACTTCCAGGTCAGCAGGTCTAGGCCATGTGCGCCGGTGCACGTTGGTGTCATCAGGCCACGTGGATCAGGGGCAGCTAGGTCATCTGCTGCCCCGAGTAGGCAGGGTGGGGAGGCTGCATGGGCAGCTGCGGCTCCATCCACCACGCCTCTCACACACCCAGCCAGGACAGTGTCGGTCCAAGTCCATCCTGCTGACATTCCCCCTGACACCATCACACTTGTTCTAATGCCTGCACCAACTCCCATGCTGAGTGTGCAATCCCGCACTCCTAGTACAGAGTCCACCGGGGATCCTGCCCCTAGTGTCCAGAGCGGCGTAGGACACTCAGGACCCCCTCCCCCTTCCAAGCGGTAGAGGAAGAGTGCTTGTCCAGTAGAGGCTGATGCCCCAGACACGGCTACACAGTCCGGCCCGTCAAGGAAGCCCAGCTTCAATGAGGCCAAACTGAATACACTTGTAGAGTATGTGTCCGCACATGACCGCAAAATGGTGATTGTTGCAGCATCCAAGACCACACCTGCACAACGTCTGGCACACTGGCAGACCATCCCGGACATCATAGGTGCCCTTGGAATCATGAGGCGCACAGCTACTGAATGCTACAAGCGCTGGAATGACCTGAAGCGCAGGGCAAAGAATAAGCTGGCCTCAAGTCATGCCGCTACTCTAGTGACTGGAGATGGGTCTCCAGCAGAGGACATAGAACTCACTCCACATGAGCATGTTGCTGGGACCTACATCACGGAGGAACAGATCCAAGGTGTGGGAGATCTGGCAGATTACGAGGCATTGTCCGGTGAGTGCACATGCATGTGTGTGTCATCCATGTGCATGGTGTGAGTGTGAGGGCTTCTGTTTGGGTGCCAGGTGAGTGTGTTTGTGCCTGAGTGGTTTGGGTCACCCATGTGCCTCATCCAATATATTCTGTGCACCAGCATTTGGGTATAGCAGTATCCCTTCTGCCAACAGTAGACCTCCAGCCCCACACCACGCCAGTTGCCCTTGAAGTGTCCACTTGCCACAACATTGTTGCTTATTTTTCTCTGTTCATTCAGGCAGATTGTTTGCATTCCACGACTTTTACTAGGCATTTCTCAGTCCTATTGTCACATGTCTGACATGGCTATGGTACAGTGGACTGACTTTGTTTCCTGGATATCATTTGTTTAGACATGTCCCTGTGCTATAGGACCATTTTGGACTGGCAGCTCCAGGTTAAACATTTGAACCATTTCAATTAAAAAAGCAATTTCATGAGCAAACTAGACTGAATGAACAATTGGTGCACTCCTCTTCCTCTCTCCCTCTTCACTTTATGGCAAGGGTTCATGCCATCTGTGTGATGGCATGTGTATTTGTCCTGCCAATCACAGGCCAATGTGTGATGCCATTGCTAGGCAGCATGCAGCAAATGTGTTCATCTTCCATCTTGGTGTCATCAATGTGTGCCATCTGCCTCCCCTTCATATGCAGTGACGGTGCATGCATGGGAGGGTTTTAGTCATGTGGGACATGTGTCAATCAAGTACTGGTTCTGTAGCTTCTCAGCCCTAATTGTGTGCCATAGTGCTAATGCCTGTTTCCATTTCTTTTCTTTTATGTCTTTGCAGGGGATGACACACTTGATACTGCTGGGGTTGTGGAGATGGTGCAGACCCAGGAGGGGTCTCAGTGCCGACCGACCACCAGTGAGGGACGTGGTGTGGTGGTGGGTGTCGATTCGGATGATGAGACCCATGTGGTGTTGCAGGTGAGTGTTCCTGGGAGGGATTCTGTTCTGTCCGACCCACCTGCACCAGGGGTAGAACCCTCAATGGGGATGTCAGTGTTGGCAGGTACGCCTTTGGTGGTTATGGATGCAGGGTCACACTCTGCAACATCTGATCCTGTTCCTGGGCCAGCAGATCAGAGGGGGAATGCAGTCCTGCAGCCTCAGGCAGTGCCGGCACAGCAAGGCGCAGTTCGCCTTGCCCCAGACAGGTGTGGTGCCCGCCGACGTGGTGGCCGTACGCCACCTGGCAATACTGCATGGGAGCAATCCATATACGGTGTGGCAACCCAACAGGCAGCATCATCAAAGATGATGGCTCAGGCCATGGATAGGGTGACCACTTCCGTTGTCCCTCCAGAAAGGCTGATGGAGCAACTACAGCAGGCAACAGACTCCATCTGCCAGTCACACAGGGAGGACATGTTGGCGTCTGACAGGGACAGGTGGACGGCACTGGCGACTCTGCGGGAAGCCATTTCTATAGAGTCCCAGGGCCACAGGGAAGCCCTGAGGGTGGAACTTCGTCACCTCAGGACTACTCTTGTTGAGCTTGAGGCTTCAAAAAACACAAGGACAGAACAGCAGCTGGAGCGTCTCACACGTACGCTCTCAGCTGAGATGCAGGCAACTCGTGAGGAGGTCCGGACATCCTGTGAGTTATTTCATGGGGACCTCCGCACGATTATCCTCCAGAACCAGACCTTCCAGACCCGCATGCTTGCTGCCATGGAGGACCAGACTAGGGCTTTGCGTGGGATGCCTCCCATAGTGCCACCACCTCCTGAGGCAGCTGCAGAGTCTGGGGAGAGCGACAGCAGTGATTCTCTCACAATAGTGTGGCCGTGCAGGCCATGAGCCCATGGAGGAGTTTTTTTTTTTCCGCAAGATCCATACAGGTGGGTTTTGGTGTGCACCCTGTCCTCGGACCTCCTGGGTGGCCTCCCCCACACCCCCCCGGGCCCATTAATGGCCATTTTTTTTATTTTAATTTTTTGGACAGTGTGTTCCCTTGTGTGGCTCCCGTGGGCATACGCTGTATTGTGGCTGGGCACATGCAGGCTTGTCATGAATTTGGGTCAGATGCTTGGGTTTGTGTGACACACACCCCTCCTGCTTCCCGTTTCCATGGGCTTGCAAAGGGTGTGCCCAAGTGACATTGGCGTACACAGTGACGTTGGACTCCCATTTGATGTGTGGGCAGTCTGTAGTCAATACTGTGTATACATTCCTAGTGCATATTGTTGTTGTGTTGTACACTGCATGGTGTATTGATATGTGCCTCTGCATCCATCTCATCCTCCTAATTTGCAGGTCCATTTTCATGTCTTCACAAGGCGGTCTACTTTGGAACTGGAGTCCATGTTGTAAGCAGTGCACCTACACTCTTGCGTGGCGCTAACACTGTATACTTGGAAGTGTTCGAAGTGCTGGCATTATCAGGTAGTGAGGCTACCAAATTTTTAAGTCTGTACTGTCATGTGTATGGTAGGTTGGAGGTTGATGTAGGTGATTGGTATTCTTGGTAAGTATTTGATAATGTGTGTTGTAGGTCCTGCATTACTGTGAACATTTCATGAGTGGCCAGTTTCCATTAGGGACACTGTAGTTGGTGACACTTGGGGCATGTTGTGGTGATTAATTTGTTTGCTCTCACATTGCATGACATGCCATGGTGTGTTGTGTGGCCGTGCCGGGGAGGGGTTGGGTGACATGGCACTGTTCTCATGTAGTATTTTGCACGTGGGTATTCATTTCTGCTGCATGGAAGTGTGTCTTTTGATGACACTGCATTAGTGGTGTTTGTGTAGGTAGGGATGCACACATTGTGACACTTCCACATGAACAATCTCAGGCTGCTATGGTTCTGACAGTTGACTGTCCCTTTGTTCGTCATAATTGTCAGGTCGAGTTATCATTGCTTATCAAATGGTATGTGCCAGGGCTGTGTGCACCCCACAGGGGTGTGATTTCTATGTGAAGTAATTACCCACCAGCTGCGTACGGGCTGCCTCACCCCGTGCCCTTTCTCCTCCCATGCGCAGTGGGCATGCATGTGGTTGGGGATGTGGGGGCACCACCATGTCCACAGCCAGGCCCCAGCTTGTTGCAACATTGTGCAGGACACATGCTGCCACTATGATCCTGCAAACTACTGGGAGCGCATATAACAGCTGCCCGCCAGAACGGTCAAGGGAGCGAAAGCGTGACTTGAGCACTCCGAATGTGCGCTCCACTATGCCCCGGGTTGCAATATGGGCTGTGTTGTATCTTACCTCGGGAGGCGTGATGGGGTTCCGAATTGGCATCATCATGTGGGTGCTCAGAGGGTAGGCACTGTCCCCTGGTGAGGAGGTGATTGGTATCATTGGTGGGGTTGTGACCTAGCTCAGTATCTGACATGCATGCATGTGCAGTGGCATTCATACTCACCAAGCAGCCATGTATTGCCATGCTGCCCAGCTTCTAGGTCCCGGCTTAGGGTAGACATTCGGTAAATTAAGCTGTCGTGGGTGGACCCTGGATAGTTGGCATATACTGAGGTGATGATTCCCTTGGCATTACATACTACCTGCACGTTGATGGAATGCCAGTGCTTGCGGTTCCTATAGATGTGCTCAGATGCCCTGGGGGGACGTAGTGCCACATGGGTGCATGGGTGCAGTCAATGGCCCCTAGCACTATGTGGAATTGTGCCACACCGTAGAAATCCAGGGCGGCAGCCTGCCTTTCTGCAGGTGTCCTGGGCAGGTATATGTGCCTGCGGACTGATGGGCATGCAGTGATGATGTTCAAGACCTGGTGTAGGCAGTGTGACTGCGTGGCCTGTGACACCCCACCCACTATGGCACTTGTCAGCTGAAATGATCCAGTAGCCAAGAAGTGCAGTACATTAAGAACCTTCCCCAGGGGGCTGAGTGCTTGGGAGCACAGGGTGGGTGATGTGAGGTCATCCTCCCACTCACTCACCAGGTCCAGTATTATGTGAGGTGGAAACCTGTACCTCCCATACACCTGGTCATCAGGCATCCCAAAAAGTCTGGTTCTGGGTGTGAAAATTCGGGCCCTCACTATCCTCCTCCTCCTCCTTTGGTAACCCACGGCCACTGCTGCTAGGAACGGTATATTCATCCTGGCGTCTGAGCTTGTTTGTTGTTTGCATGCACTTTTATGCTGCGCGGGTCGACGTACGCCTGCTTCCTTTTGGCGTACGTGTTTCCGGGTTAGCATGTTTTTTGTGCGCATGCCTTAGCCCCGTTCAATTCCATGGATACGTGTTGTTGGCGAGCGTGTAAAACTTCCTGTGCACCCCTGTAATACACGTACCCAAGCAAATCGCGTGTGAGAATTCCCGCGCACCCCTGTTATACACGTAATCAAACAAATCGCGTGTGAGAATTCCCACGCACCCCTGTAATACAAGTACCCAAGCAAATCGCGTGTGAGAATTCCCGCGCACCCCTGTAATACACGTACCCAAGCAAATCGCGTGTGAGAATTCCTGCGCACCCCTGCAATGCACGTACCCAGGCCAATTGCGTGTATGCGCACTTTCATCCAATTACACGCAATGATACTCTAATGTGCAGTGTTTCCACGTGTGCTCTGTCATCATATGCTATGAGGGAAACACCCGCGCGCGTCACAGATGCGCTTTGGTCCAATGGAATCGCGTATGTGTGCTGACGCGCTTACGCGCTAAGGTCCTTTTCTCGAATTTCATGTTGACGTGCAGGATTTTCACGTGCCAATTCACTTCGTATCAAGCTGGCCACGCGTAAGCACACGGAAGACCATGCTCCTGCCCAGAAGGCCGAATTACTGCCCCCCAGAGCCCCAAGCAGCCTCCCACGAGCCATCTGCTGCTGCCTGCCTGCCTGCTGCCACTGTGCCCTGCCATTTTGTGCCTGCACATCTGCCATCTGCAGGGGTCCAGTTGCTGTGTCCACCCCTGCTGGAACAGAAGACTCACGACTGGTATACCATCGCTCCACAGCTCAGCCCCAGGACCCAGTTGCCCACCCACTCCTGCCTCTGGGGTTGCCATGTCGGGCACTGCAACACCTGGCACCAGTGGCAACCCCCGGCCAGAGAGGCAGAGGGGCACCAGCTTCACTGCCACCGAAGTTGGTGTCCTGGTGGAGCAAGTCCTGGGGCAGTATGATGCCCTCTTTGGATCGTCACGCGCCAACAAGGAAGGACGGGACAGGATCTGGGATGACTTGGTGGTTGCCATCAACGCGGAGGGGTGGCAACACGCAACATCCAGAATGTCAAGAAGCGCTGGGAGGACTTGAGGTCCAGGACCCTCTTGAAGGCCCGGCGCCTCGTGGAGGGGGGCCGGGGCCGCATCAGTACCATCCAGCTGTGGGTCCTGTAACGTGTAGAGCCAGAGCTCCACGCCCAGATCATTGCGAGGCAGACCCGTCTGGAGTTCAGCGGTAAGTGGGCAAGCATTGCTGTGTGAAACAGGGCATGTTGCAGTGTGCTGGTTGTCTGATGCTTGCCTGTATGTGTGACATAGGCCATGTACGCATGTATGTGTGCAGGGACATCATGGTCATGCATGTGAGACCAGTAATGTGTGAACCACACGGTTGGTGCATGTGTTTAAATGCAACATGGGGAGCCCTATGTGGATTGGACACATGAGAGCATGACAGTCTCTGTTCCTGGACATGGGTGGGGGTGAGGGATGGGTGATGATACCATGTACATGTATGGTATCCATGCTGTGTGTCTGACCTGCGTGACTGTGACTTGTGAATGCCATGGATGCATGACACATGTCTGTGACAATGTACAGATTCACAGATGCAGCCTAGTTATCCTTGTATCCACTGTGTCTGGGTGTACAAGGCCAGATGGATGAAATTACAATGATGTGTGTGCATGTGAAAGGCATGACCCATGATGCATGTGAGTTCCATAACAACATTGTATGTTTGGAGAGTCCCTTGGACATGTATGCAAATGTCCATAGCATGTGCCATGCCTGTTACTGTGTGTATTTTGCCTGCACTGACCCATGTGTTGTGGAGGGACATGATGGAAGTGATCTTTGACAGTGCCACTCATCTGCTATTGCTTCCTGTCTAGGGGACCATTGTACAGTACCCTGATGCTTGTGTTCTATGTCTCCCTCTCCACAGCGGCAAGTGAAGAAGAGGGCAGAGACGGCGCTGTGGAGCAAAGCGGCGGGGATGCCCCCACGGCTGCAGCAGAAGGGGTGGGTGAGCCCCCACAGGGACTTGCAACGGCGGAAGACGGTGTGGAGCCATCCAGGTTGGTGGTTTCCACAGAGGAGGAGGAGGCCTCTACTGAGGCGTACATCGGGCCTGGTGGGGGCATCCCTGCTGGGGCAAGTGGTGCAGTCCAGGGGCAGGGGCAGGAGGCAGCACAGGTCGCCGTGGAGGGGCCTGTGCATGTCACTGTCCCTGACACTGTGACTGCACCACCATGCACCAGCAGGGATGCCCCATCCCAGGCCCGTCCGCAGGTAGGGGGGATGTCCATGTCATCTGACTCCCCTCCACCTGCGGACGAGGGGACCCGTGGCCGTATGGAGAAGGTCCTGATTGGTGTCGCGTTGCGCACGGGTGTAATTCATGATGAAGTGCATGCTTCCCGGGAGGAGCTTGCACATCATCACGAAGAGCTCCGTGCCAACGTGGCCCAGTTGGGATCGGCCGTGGTCGGGGGTTTCATACATGTGTCGACCAATCTGGCGGCCCTCTCCTCCTCTGTGGAGATTATACACCAGTCGTTCTCCATGCCGTCTTCCGGCCCAGATGCCACCAGGGCCCCCTGTGGACCTGCCCTGACCAACGCAGCCAGCTTGGTGGGGATCCCATCCCTGCCACAGTCGGGAGTCGGAGGTCCAGCAGGGGTGGACACCACAGCAACTGGACCCCAGCAGATGGAGGATGTGCCGGCATCATTGGGCAGGGCATGTGCACGACGGCGTCGGTGGATTCCATCAGCCTAGATGCCGTCGTGCTGGCAGAGTCAGTTGCGTCGGAGGCAGCAGCGGAGTCAACGTGGGAGGCATCATGGCTCAGGGCAATCTACATCGGAGGGGCAGGCATCGGCCGGAGGGCAGGAGGACCCAGGATGGGAAGTGTCTTCAGTGTGGCAGCGGTTGGGCCAGCAGATAGGTGCGGAGCGGCGGCAGGCGGAAGAGGCGTGGCTCGCGATGGTCAGGGCGGAGAACTCCATGCGGAGGGCCCTGAGCCGGGCCGAGTGCCTCGAGGGAATCCGCAGGGAGTTGGAGGAGGACATGTCGGCGTCCCTGCGGACCCTCGGGGCCATGGAACAGGACCGCCTCCGGGACATCGAACAGGAGTTCGATGATGCCATGGCCCAGGACACCACAGAGTGAGCCGCTGGACTAGCCCGCCGCCTTTCTATATTGTTAATTAGTGTTAGGTTTTATTTCTTTTTTTTTAATTTGGGGCGCTTGGACTATGCCCCACTTTTTTGTATATAGTTATTAGTTAGGTAAGTTTTATTGTAGGTTTCATTTACATCGTTGGGATCATGGACCATGGATTTGCTCTTTGTACATAGTTTGACAGTGGATTTGTGGCCTTCATCTTTTATTATTTTTTTCACCATGGAGCAATGGATTTTCACTTTACTTTCCCTTTGGATTTGCTTTGTTGGACAGTGACTTTGGACACAATTTCTATAAGGTTATTTTGGAGTCCCATTTTCGTTATTTATTATTTTTGTGGACATGCTGCATTTTGATATTTGTAGCTATTATTGTTTGTTTAGATTTCACTCACTTCATTTACACTGGAATACATTTTTGTTTCCTACTTCAATGTGTGGACTTCTCTCATTGGTTTCATGCCTGTCAGAATGTGGGTTTTCACAGTCATGTGTTGCCATTGTCTGGGTCTGACGGACTTGTACTCATGCGCATACTGCTGGGTTGTTATCTATCATGTAATGGGTATTTCCATTTTGAATGGATGTAAAGCTTGGATGGGTGTTTGGACTGGGGTGGCGTGGGGTGGGATTTCGGTGGGCATAGGAGCCTGGGATCTGGATTGTGATGAGGTGTTGGCTGGGGGACATGTGTGGGGGCCTGCTGGGAGGTGCCCCACACTGCTGGGGGGTGGGGGTGCTGGGAGACATGTGTGGGGGCCTGGTGGAGGGTGCCCCTGGATGCTGGGGGTTGGGGGTGCAGGGGGACATGAGTGGGGGCCTGGTGGAGGGTGCCCTACACTGCTGGGGGGTGGGAGTGCAGGGGGACATGAGTGGGGGCCTGGTGGAGGCTGCCCCTGACTGCTGGGGCGTGGGGGTGCAGGTGGACATGAGTGGGGGCCTGGTGGAGGGTGCCCCTGACTGCTGGGGGGTGGGGGTGCAGGGAGACATGAGTTGGACATGAGTGGGGGCCTGGTGGAGGGTGCCCTGCACTGCTGGGGGTGAGGGTGCTGGGAGACATGAGTTGGACATGAGTGGGGGCCTGGTAGAGGAAGCCCCTGGCTGCTGGGGGTGGGGGTGCAGGGGGACATAAGTGGGGGCCTGGTGGACGGTGCCCTGCACTGCTGGGGGGTGGGAGTGCAGGGGGACATGAGTGGGGGCCTGGTGGAGGGTGCCCCTGGATGCTGGGGGGTGGGGGTTCAGGGGGACATGAGTGGGGGCCTGGTGGAGCGTGCCCCTGACTGCTGGGGGCTGGGGGTGCAGGGGGACATGAGTGGGGGCCTGGTGGAGGGTGCCCTGCACTGCTGGGGGGTGGGGGTGCAGGGGGACATGAGTGGGGGCCTGGTGGAGGGTGCCCTGCACTGCTGGGGGGTGGGGGTGCTGGGAGACATGAGTTGGACATGAGTGGGGGCCTGGTGGAGGGTGCACCACAGTGCTGGGGGGTGGGGGTGCAGGGGGACATGAGTGGGGGCCTGGTTGAGGGTGCCCCTGGCTGCTGTTGGGTGGGGGTGCAGGGGGACATGAGTGGGGGCCTGGTGGAGGGTGCCCCTGGCTGCTGGTGGGTGGGGGTGCAGGGGGACATGAGTGGGGGCCTGGTGGAGGGTGCCCCTGACTGCTGGGGGGTGGGGGTGGTGGGAGACATGTGTGGGGGCCTGGTGGAGGGTGCCCCTGGATGCTGGTGGGTGGGGGTGCAGGGGGACATGAATGGGGGCCTGGTGGAGGGTGCCCCTGACTGCTGGGGGGTGGGGGTGATGGGAGACATGTGTGTGGGCCTGCTGGCAGGTGCCCCTGACTGCTGGGGGGTGGGGGTGGTGGGAGACATGTGTGGGGGCCTGGTGGAGGGAGCCCCTGGATGCTGGTGGGTGGGGGTGCTGGGAGGCATGCATTGGTGATCAGTAGTGCAAGGTGATATGTGGGTTGGCTGGGGAGCATGGCCATAGTGGATGGGCTGCCTGCGGGACATGAGCAGGGGTGCAGGGTAGTCCCCTGTGGTGTGGGCTGCCTGCAGGGGCCGTGGAGGGTGTAGAGGGACCACCTGGGAGGACCCACACAGCCAATTCATGTGTAGTACTACCCAGCACCCCCGAAATACATGTACCCTGCTGAAATCGTGTGTGGAACTTCCCACGCACCCCGGAATACACGTACCCTGCAGAATTAGCGTGTGGAACTTCACGCGCACCCCGGAATCCACATACCCTGTTTGAAATTGCGTGTGGAACTTCCAGCGCACCCCTGAATACACGTACCCTGCAGAATTAGCGTGTGGAACTTCAGGCGCACCCCGGAATCCATGTACCCTGCTGAAATCGCGTGTGGAACTTCCCACGCACCCCAGAACACACGTACACAGGCCAATCGCGTGTGGGACTTCCCGCCCACCCCAGAATACACGGACCCAGGCAATTTGCGTGTGGAACTTTCCGCGCAGCCCGGAATCCACGTACCCTGTTGAAATCGCGTGTGGAACTTCCCGCGCACCCCGGAATACACATACCCAGGCAAAACGCGTGTGGGACTTTCCGCGCAGCACAGAATACACGCACACGCTATTTTTCACACAGCGGGTGTCCGTGTTTGTCGCGTACCCCTTTGCACGTCATTTGTCTTAGAGGGCCACAGTATGTGACATTCATCATAGCTGTTTATAGGTGCTTTTTGTTGGCGCACATTTTGGCACACATTTATTTCAGGGGCAGGGACACTACCGGCTGCTTTCTTGTGGCGGACGTGTTTGGGCCTGTGCGCTGGTTTAACCGTGCGCTGGTTTGCCCTATTGGATTCCATGAATATGTGTTGTAGGCGAGCGTGTGGGCATTCAGCGCACTTGCCTCCTGTACTTCCCCCGTGACGCCCACATTTTGACGAGTTGTTCCCCATTCCGAGTATTACTCCCAGTGTTCCGCCTACTTCTGTTGTGTGCGCCGCGCTATGTGCGATTTCGCTGTGGCCGTGGCTGTGGCGCACACCGTTAGATATCCAGTGCGCCGGCGTGCACTGGTTTCCCTGCGATTTTCGCACTTGCACTGCGATTTTTGCACTTTTACTGCGATTCGCACATTTTGGCACCTCTGCGCGGGAATTTTCGGCGCACATTAATTCCATGAATCAACACCTATATCTGTCCGTAGTGTTCGCTATCAAGTTTAAACTCTTCTAAGAACACAATTGGTGTCCTGAAATGTTCGTACGTAAACGAAAATGGAGGTGTCCTGAAGAACACTATACCTGTTCGTAGTGTTCACTAGCAAGTTCAAACTGTTCTAAGAACACACGCAGTGTCCTGAATTGTTCGTAATTAAACGAAATTGAACGTGTCTTAAAGAACACTGTACCTGTCCGTACTGTTCGCTAGCAAGTTGAAAATGTTCTAAGAACACAATTGGTGTCCTGAAATGTTCGTACATAAACGAAATTGAACGTGTCGTGAAGAACACTATATCTGCCCTTACTGTTCGCTAGCAAGTTTAAACTGTTCTAAGAACACACGCAGTGTCCTGAAATGTTCGTTTCACGTGTGACGCAATTTTAATTAGTTCAGGACCCAAACAGTGTCCGTAGAACATCAACGCGCATGCGCAAGCCAATCTCAGTGCATTTGGAGGCCTGCGGACATGCGCTTCCTTCGCGAACGGATCATATGACCCAGCCCACGCTGATCGCGTGTTCTGAATGCGGACACTGTTCGGGTCCCCGAACAAATTAAAAGTACATTTTCAATTAATCCATAATATTTTTCAATAAAATCTCACCATGGCACAAGTCCCACATAGTAATCCTGAGTTTCTACATACCTTTTGAAACTTTTCAAACTTTTTTTTGTGTTCGATCTGTCCGCGGACAGCGTGCATGTCCGCAGACCGCGCACAAACACCCCTATAAAAGACCACGCCCTAGAGCTTATTCTCATTGTGTTTCTGGCTTTTCTTCGAAACACAGCGATTTTTGCTGCCACCTGCAGATTACACCATCATCGAGTTGGCATCCCCGGCTGCTGAACTGCCACCTGGTGCTGCACCTGCTTCAGCACCACCCCCAGCCCCTCCACCAGCACCACCTCCCCAAGGGCCTGAAGAGCGGAACAGGAGTGAGGATGCAGAGGAGGAAGAAGAGGATGATGAGAATGAGGTAGAAGAAAACCCTACTACCCGCACTAGGCGTGAGTCTTGGGTGTGGCGGTTATTTACCATTCATGGGAATGTTCCTAAGGCTCGTGCGAACCGTGTTACCTGCAATAAGTGCAAAATGATACTCAGTCGCGGGAAGCACGGTAAGTACAGCTTTGTGACCTACTATGAAGCGACACCTGAGGTAATTTCACTCTGGGACTATTCGCAGGGTTGTACCTTGCGAAGAACGCAGCAGGTTGATTTCCTCTACTTTATCCTGTGTTTCTGATCCTGTCACCACAAGGACCACCTCTGTGGGACAGCGTCTTCCTCAAGCTGCCTCACAGGCCATACAGAATGCTGATGACCCTTACCTTTCGAGGGTCACAGTTGTATGTATGTACTGTGACACAGTGCTCTGCAGGGGGGAGCGACTTCGTAGTGCTTTTGAGACCATCATCTCAGAGCACGAGAAGATCTGCTCACTACCCAAATAAAACCCACTCTACATCTTCCTCTCTCATCTCGCCCTTTCTTTTCCCTGTGGTTGGTGTCCCCCCTTTATCTTCCTTTCCCCTCCTCTCCTAGTGTGTCGTGTATAAAAAAAACAAAAAAAATACAAAATATCAAAAATCAAAAAAAAAATAAGGCTCTTTTCAGAGCCGCCTTTCAAAGTTGAAAAATAGAAGTGAAAATAAATGAAAAGGGCCCTTTGTATTTTTTAGAAGTCCGCGGACAGTTCGCGAACATTTAAAAAATTGGGTTCCTACCCTATCACAAACATTGCAATTTTCTCTGGGAGGAAGTGGTGGCTCTGAAAAGAGCCTTTGGGAGGTGTTTGTAAGTCAAAAATTATAAATGCTTAACACCTACTTCAAAATGGATGTTGTAATTCCAAAAAAGGTTGCAATGCATTTTGTACATTTCTCAGAAAAATCTGATTGCCACAATAAGTAAGATGGACTCCATCTTTGCGAAAAATGTTTGTACTACGAAACAGAATATTTTCATTGTGAAAAGAAGACATGCCAAAATCTTTTAGAAAGGCACAAACAGTTTCATTAACATTGCGCCTTGCTTTTTCCATTTGTGGACCAAATGAAGAAGAACGAAGCCACATTTGTCTCTGCGCAATCCGTGAAAATATCACTTGAGAATTAGGAAACATGTCAATAACCTTCCCAAGTCCTTCTTTCATAGCAAATTGCTAAAAAATTCCAGTCACATGTCCTAAACTGTTCCCTCCACAATGAATTACAATTATGTCTGGATGTTGCTCTGTCTCCAAAGTAGCACAGAGAGGTAGCAAGTCCAACCACTTCATTCCACGTACTCCGTGCCAGTGTACTTCCACATGTGGGAATCCAAGATCTGCAGCTACTCCACAGCTTTCTGCATGCACCTTCAATCAATATATCCATGAATCTCCCAAAATCCATACAATCTTTTTCTTAAAATACACAGACATAGCTATCTGTTGTTCTCTCAGCAAAAACAGTATATGAGAAACTCTCTTCTGGCACAACACACCCACTAAACTTTCCTGACCAATCCCTTTTAGTACTCATTCTCATTTGCATGACTTCTGAACCCAAAAATCCCAGGATGTAACTCCCGATGTCCGCGAACTACCGCCATGTCCGCGGACATATCGTAACATGAACAGCCCTTCTACCATTTACACTTCACTCTCTCTGCCATTCCCTCATTGGATGTAGCTAAGAAATCACATGACTATGCACCAATCACATTCAAGACCTCTACATCTAACTGCATCATCATAGATCAGCACTGCAAATGTACTGTGAATCTCTCTGAGTACAAGTGTCATATCATTGGCAAGCACCATCTACCAGAAATACTGTACAAGTCTCCAAGATTTCTACTTGCAGCTCCATGCATATCCATATGCATGAACACAAACTTCAGGTATGCATATTTTCTGTACAGTAGATGAACACATTTTCAAACAGACTTTTAGCTTGTGTAAACTGTAAAATGAATTTACTGTATTTTTTTCAATTTCCTAAAATCAACTATCACTTATAAACCTTTATACTATTTACTTTCTTTATATACATACACTCAAATCATGTTAAACTAACATTTTTTAAATTAAATATATAGACTACATATATTCAAACAAAATTGCATGCAAGCACAATCTATGTTTAAATCTTTAAAAAAAATACTTATACAATTTCATATTTTTTGTTTTTATTTATTTACTTAATTACTTTAATTTAGACATGACATTGAGGCGCTATTACCTAGAACAGCTTAGTTACAGAAATAGTGGTATTCACTGGTATATTATAAATTTCACAAGACATGGTAAAGATATTTTTTTTGCTACAGTTAGTCATTCAATACAATTTGTTCATTAAGAACATATCATATGTACTGAACTGATGTAATGTATCTTATGTAGATAAATTAGTTTAATGGTTTTAAAGAAGGCACTGAGGATTTCAATTTAAAAATTCAATATCTAAATTAAAAACAGCGCTATGTAGAAACAAAGTTACTAATTTGAAGCTTTTAAAATTGCAGTGAAGACCAGTCTCCTGAAAAGAAGCAGCCAAATTTGAAGAACATAGAAAAACTAAGAAGTTACCAGTTAATTTAAGAAAAAAAGTAAGAAGAATATCACCATAATATTTGTATTATTACTCAAACATACTATAACGGTAATACAAGCTATTTCTGTGCCTAAAAGAGATTCTGTACCATTTTGTCCAAAAATGTCTTAAACAGCTATTTACAGCCAGAATGGCCCACAAATTCCTATTTTTTGGACACACAAATTACCCAACTGAACCGCTACAATTTTCATATTATATAACAAACAACTGTTTTAATTAGATTTACTATTTGTACTTTTCCACACCACTAGCTTACTTTTTTTTGTCATCTGAACCCCAGTTTAGTAACACATACATTCAAGAATACCTATCCCTACTAGTTGTTGTTCCCAATGCACAATCACACACCATTATATACATCTTTATCATCTTACTCAAACACTCATGCACACAGCACACATACATTCCAGAACACCCCAACCCATATCTTCTTTATTTTTTTCAACAGACCCTAAATAATGCCTACCAAAAGTCAAGTCCGTAGAAAGCAACGCAAAAGTAGAGCAAATGAAAATAAAAGTGTCCAACAGAAGCAACCATCTCTAGAAGAATTTGTAAAAAAAGTTGAAACAAAACAGCTAATACAGTCATTTAGTGAGACACAAGAAGTTTCAAGTACAAAAACTTTGCCTACTCTATCAAAATGTAAAACAAACCAAAAAACATTTAACAGAAAATCAGCTATCACTACAGATAAAACTACTTCTTCAAATTTTAATATAGTGCAAAGTAAGCATACCAAGAAAAGTATTTTAGCCAAAATGTACCATCACAAAGTCCTTCAAAATCTTATAAAAACAGGAGAGAAATCAGGTTGAATGCTTAAAACCTATCGTAGGAAATCAATCTTAGAAGCGTTGATGGACAGTGCAATTCTTCTCAAAACAAAGTTATTTATTTTACTGTTAAACAAAATGAAACCACTAACAAAACTAATAACTAAATTACAAAAAAGACTTCTCAATAAGCGAAATGTCAACAGAAAGAACTTCTTAAGTATCTATGGAGGTGAATGGAATCACACTACAAGCACAGAACCATATTTTAATGAAGAAGCGTACAAACAAAAGCAAACAAATACAATTGCCATACATAGCAGTGGTCAAGGTTATGAAAAAAGTAAATAATACCATAATGGAACAAGAAGTACTCCTTACAAAAATATGCCCTGAAAACCTAGAATTACCCCTCCATTCAACTGAATCAGAGCGTCTAGTGTACAAATGGCCATGCACATCAATGTATAATATTCCCAAACAATGTTTCAAATCTTTATGCCAATTCCTCAATAAATATGTAAAAAGCAAAGACAAAATCAAAATTAAATTACTGCAAAATATGGATACCTGTCCGGTGCATAAGTACACAGGACTACCAGGACATTCATTGGCCTGCATTACAGGACCTACTTGTAAAACCACTTTCCATGATATCAAAAGGATATCAACACATCATTCAACTATAAGAAATCTAGTCTATAAACTGTACTATGCTAAAAGTCCTGCCTTAGCACTAGCAAAGTTAAATAACATCCTTCTACATGGTACAGCAAAAGACCTACTTGAAGAAATTCACTATATCCAGAAAAATATTTTGGAAGTGGAAGCCATTTACAGAATGAAATAGCTTTAAACCAATTAAGCAACAATTCTACACATGGCATCCTTTTGCTAAACACATACAAAAAAGAAATACTAAAATTTAAAAGTACATCAGCTGAAGTACCAAACCATGTATGTGTATGTTGCCGTAGAACTTTTTATAAAAGTAACACAAACACTGTAGTCCTATCATACAAAATAGAAGACAATGAAGATTCTAAATGGTTTGAATTAGCTCTCTACCTTGTAGCAGAAAACAAATACGAAATAACTGAGCCCTTAATACTTTGCAGTTACTGCACTACAAAACTTGACAACAACCAAACTCCTTCATGTGTTATCACAAATAATTTGGAATTATACCAAGTATACCCAGTACCAAAACCCCTACAACAACTTAATTTATATGAGAGCATCATAATTTAAACAGTACACCCATTTCAAGCAATAGTACGCCTTCAACCAAAAACAGCAAAATTACATCCCTCTGAATTGGTAAAAGGCATTCATGGAAAAGTAGTTTATTTACCATTAGATCTAAAAGAAAATGTGCATACTCTAGGAGTGCAACGTCCAATGCAGCAATCTTTAATTATCTTAGTAAATGGAGTACCTAGAAAAGATAAAAAAAAAATATGGCAACAGCTGGTAGATTTATATAAAGTTAGACAAGCCTTCCAATATCTTAAAGAGAATAATGAATATTACAAAGAAATTAATATTGAAGAAAACTTGAAAGATACAACTGAAATAATTCAAGAAACACAAAAAGCTGGTCAATTTGAGCTACTAGATCCTGCTACAATATCAAATACTTTAGACCATTATGCAATTCATCCTTTGCACTGTAATGACACCGTAGAAGATGTACTGGAAACTTACCAAATGCGCCAAACAAAAGGATTGCCAATCAGCATATGGGAAAAAAGTATAGAAGCACGTGCTTTTCCTCTACTCTTTCCTACTGGCAAAGGAGGAAGGCATGATGATAGACCTATTCAAATATCAGCTTCAGAATACCGCTCATTACGGATGTATTCTGAAGATCCCAGATTTAGACAAAATGTGGAATACATATTCCACCTACTCTTTTAAAGTGAACTAGCAACTTTATGTTACGGAGTTGCACACATATTAAAATCAGGATCACACTTTCAAAATATGACAGCTACACAATTATTAGAAAAAGTGCAACAAAAGGATGAGGTTTTGCAATCAAATATTACAAATCTATTAGTAAATATGCGTGGTACTAAAGAGTACTGGTTTTGACGTCATGGAGATGTACGTTGTATGATCAGAAACCTTGGCCCACCCACTTGGTTTGTTACATTAAGTTGTGCAGAATATGCATGGGATGAATTACATGATTTCCTACGAATATCAAATAAAAACAAAACAAACATAGATATACTAACACCTGGAGAACTTTGTTATTTGCATCCTGTTAATGTTTCAAGATATTTTCACCATCGCTTCATTGCTATGCTACATTTTATTTGTAATAAAACTGTTCCTCCCCTTGGAGAAGTGCAAGACTTCTTTTGGAGAAAAGAATAACAAACAAGAGGAGCACCACATATCCACATGCTTTTATGGATTAAAGATGCTCCTAAATTAACAATACATATTACATAAAAAGAAAAGAAGAAGACAAATATATCAATGATTATAATGCAATCATTTCCCACTTATGGAATGCAAACATAGATGTGCAGTACACTGCAGACAATTCTACTGCAGTTGCACGATATGTCACAGCATACTTAACTAAAACAGAAAAGACAGAGCTCCAATACCTCTGGAATGACCTGTCATCAGATAAAACAGTGTCTCAGAAATTATACAGCTTGGGCATAAAAATGCTCACCCATAGAGAATGTGGATCATATGAAGCAGCTGATCGTTTAACTGGTACTGCATTGTATGGTAAATCTGAAAATATAGTATGGCTAAGTCTTGGTCCAGCTAAATCTAGAAAAAGAGATCTAAAATCATATGAAGATATAGAAACAATAGCCAAACATGATCCCAGCAGCCAAGACATTTTAAAAAACAATTTATTGGACACATTCTACCCAAGCAGAAATAATACTTTGGAAAACATGTGTCTATACCACATAGCGCAAAACTACACATATAAAAATAATATGAAACCTGATGAAAAAAAAGGTAAATATAGAGTGACAAACTATGAAGGAAGCTTAGTTAAACTCACTAAACCAAAATTAATTAATCATATCAAATTGTAATTTAAAGACTCCTCAACATAAAGAAGTATATTACATGTCCCTGCTACAACTCTTCAAACCATGGAGAATTGAAGAACAATTACTAGATAACGACGACTCATATGAGGATGCTTTCAAAGCAAATGAAAGCACTATAACTGATGTAAACTTTACACAGTACAAAACAATGTTGCACAATGAACAGCAACACGAAGAATAACTCCAAGCCCAACTAGATAAGGACACTCCTGACAGTAGTCAACCTTCTGTAACAGGAAGCCAAGAACCACTGGGAGAACCACTAATAATAAATGAGGCAGAATTAGCTATGATAGACGTAGAAAACACCATGTGTCAGTATGAAGATAAAGAAGACTTAACTATACTACAATCAAAACTAAACAATGAGCAAAGTAGCATTTTTCAAGAAGTAACAAAACAAATTGCACATGGTGTAAAACATGAAAATAAAGAATGTTCCTGCCATAATTATAAACCTATACTACTGTATGTCAGTGGTGAAGCTGGTTCTGGCAAAACATTCCTAATCAAAATCATTAGTAAGTTCCTTCAACAATTGATAAACAATAAACTGTCAGCTGTTGTCACTGCCCCCACAGGTTTAGCTGCCTACAACATAGGTGGTGTTACATTACACCGATTACTACTATTATCAGTAGAACACCAGAACAAATTAGACTATTACAAACTTTCTGCAGAAGCTGCAATGGAATTACGCAGAGTATTGAAACAATGGTCTCCAACCTGATGTTAGCTTTGATTCACCTCAGATTACAAGAAGTACTCAAAACAGACTATGAAGAGTTCTTTGCAGGAAAACACATTATTGTTTTTGGAAATCTGCTTCAATTAACACCAGTAAAAGGTGAGTCTATTTTTAAAACATTAGGACACAAACTCTGCCGTAAAACTGTTGGCAGCATTGGAAATGTCAACCTTTGGCAACATTTCCAATACAGAGAATTAACAGAAAACATGTGGCAATCTGCAGATCTCACTTATGCCAACATTTTAAAAAGTATCAGAGTTGGTATACTTTCTAAAGAAGCAGAAGCAATATTGAAAACCCGGCACATTAATGCACTTTATGGCGATAATGCATGTGCTACAGATGTTATGGAACAATTAGCCCACAAAAATGTCAATTGTATGGCCTTAATGCCAACTCTTGCAAGCTTTTTCAAATTCAATGAAATCATTCTAAGAAATGCAACCAATCATGGAAATTAGTGCCACAGACAAACTAGATGTACATGGTATGACACTACCCGTGTGTGCCCAAGCCACAAAAAGACTAAATAGTTTAGAAAAATCAATCTCAAACACAGCAGGCTTAGAAAAGATATTAAAATTATCCTTAAATTGCAGAGTAATGCTTAAACGTAACCTTGACGTGGACCAAGGACTAGTTAATGGAGCACTGGGTACAGTTGTTGGCTTTCAAACATACCCACGCAACAACAAAATTCAGTGTGTCAATATACTCTTCGACAAACTTTCAGAAGTAAAAAGGATAGGACGCTCAACAGCTAGATTCCTTCTCTTCAAAGATATGTATGTACGCAGAGAACAATTTTTTCTAACTCTTGCATACGCAGTCACGATTCATAAATCACAAGGTCCTACCCTAGACAAAGCAATGGTAGATATTGGTAACACAGTCTTTAAAGAAGGCATGAGCTATATAGCACTATCACGCTTACGTACACTTGACGGTCTATTTCTAATCAACTTTGATGCAAGTAAAATAAACGCTGATATTCCTTGCATTTTAGAATACAATAGACTTTGCTCACTATACACCCCCCACCTAAACACATATTCTGTTCCACAAAAAGTAAAACATTATAAAAGAAAAATAAATCAAACAGAAATGCAACAGGATGTCACTGCAAATCCTCCAAAGAAAGTAAAATAAACTAATACTTCATCAAGTACCACAAACAAAAAAGAATCAATTAGGGAATGTAAACCAGGTACTTCTTTAAAGAAGGCAGACAAACTCCAAAAAAAGCAGTTAGATACAGACCTGGACCATTTAAATTCTCAAATATAGTTGGTGTAAGTTGCTACGCAAATGTAGCAATGAATATTCTATTTCAATTACCACCAATTGTTGACAACATTTACTTACACAGTACAGACCCATTGTGTTTGCAAATGTTAGTACTTCACAGAAATGCAGCAAACCATCCTGACAACACGTATAGTGTTTATGGAATAAGACAACTATTGGACTACTGTGCTGGAATGGTGAAATTCACTATAAGCTCACAGGAAGATCCACAAGAATTTCTAATGAACTTACTACAAGTACTGGAAAACAAAAACATACCTATAAATGAAATCTTTCAGATTTCATGCATGTGGAAACATACATGCACTCTCTGCAACAATGTGACACAAGAAGAAATCCCCCATGAACGCTTCATAAATATGTCAATACCAAATTGTGAATCCATTCCATTTCAGCGACTTGTACAAAATGCACACCATGGTAGATTATGCTCTACCTGCAATTCAGATAATCGCTCCACGTTAGTAATACAAACACATAGTAAATACATAATACTAATGCTTCTACGTTACAATGCAGATGGTACCAAAAACAACTGCAAGCTGACTGGATTCACACAAGGTCAAATATCACTTGGTAAGAAAACCTTCACAACAATAGGTATAATCTACCACGCAGGAGCCACAACCAATTCAGGGCACTACACTGCATATATAAAAAAGAAATGTGGATGGTTTAAATGTAATGATAGTACCATTACTCTAAAGCAGAGATTACCAGCAAATCTTACAAACGCTTATTTGATGTTCTTAAAACCAAAATTTGATAACTAAACTGTATTTAAACCCTACGTAAACTTGTGTGAAAAAAATATACACTGTTAGAATACTCCAAAAGCTATCTAACTGCTCAAAGATTCTACAACAACTAATCAAGCCATTTAGAATATTCATTGTCTTCTATTTTGTATGATATGTCCACAGTTTTTGTGTTACTTTTATAAAAAATTCTACGGCAACATACACATACATGGTTTGGTACTTCAGCTGATGTACTTTTAAATTTTAGTAGTGTAGAATTGTTGCTTAATTGGTTTAAAGCTATTTCATTCTGTAAATGGCTTTCACTTCCAAAATATTTTTCTGGATATAGTGAATTTCTTCAAGTAGGTCTTTTGCTGTACCATGTAGAAGGATGTTATTTAACTTTGCTAGTGCTAAAGCAAGACTTTTAGCATAGTACAGTTTATAGACTAGATTTCTTATAGTTGAATGATGTGTTGATATCCTTTTGATATCATGGAAAGTGGTTTTACAAGTAGGTCCTGTAATGCAGGCCAATGAATGTCCTTGTAGTCCTGTGTACTTGCGCACTGGACAGGTATCTATGTTTTGCAGTAATTTAATTTTGATTTTGTCTTTGCTTTTTACATATTTATTGAGGAATTGGCGTAAAGATTTGAAACATTGTTTGGGAATGTTACACATTGACGTGCATGGCCATTTGTACACTAGACGTTCTGATTCAGTTGAATGGAGGGGTAATTCTAAGTTTTCAGGGCATATTTTTGTAAGAAGTACTTCTTGTTCCATTATGGTATTATTCACTTTTTCATAACCTCGACCACTGCTATGTATGGCAATTGAATTTGTTTGCTTTTGTTTGTATGCTTCTTCATTAAAATATGGTTCTGTGCTTGTAGTGCGATTCAATTCACCTCCGCTGGCATTCTTTAGGGTCTGTTGAAAAAAATAAAGAAGATATGGGTTGGGGTGTTCTGGAATGTATGCGTGCTGTGTGCATGAGTGTTTGAGTAAGATGATAAAGATGTATGTATTGGTGTGTGATTGTGCATTGGGAAATAACACTCGTAGGGATAGGTATTCTTGAATTCATGTGTTACTAAACTGGGGTTTAGATGACAAAAAAAAAGTAAGCTAGTAGTGTGGAAAAGTACAAATAGTAAATCTAATGTATACAATTAAAACAGTTATTTGTTCTATAATATGAAAATTGTAGCGGTTCAGGTGGGTAATTTGGGTGTCCAAAAATAGGAATTTGTGGGCCATTCTGGCTGTAAATCGCTGTTTAAGACATGGACATTTTTGGACAAAATGGTACAAAATCTCTATTTTTAGAAACCGCAATAGCTCGTATTAACATTATAGTATATTTGATTAATAATACAAATATTATGGTGATATTTTACTTACTTTTTTTTTTAAATGAACAGGTAACTTCTTGGTTTTTCTTTCTTCTTCGAATTCGGCTGCTTCTTTTCAGGAAACTGGTCTTCACTGCAATTGTAAAAGCTTCAAATTAGTAACTTTGTTTGTATATAGCACTGTTTTTAATTTAGATATTGATTTTTTTAATTGAAATCCTCATTGCCTTCTTTAAAACCATTAAACTAATTTATTTACATAAGATACATTGCATCAGTTCAGTACATATGATATGTTCTTAATGAACAAATTGTATTGAATGACTAACTGTAGCAAAAAAAAAATATCTTTACTATGTCTTTTGAAATTTATAATAAATTAGTGAACACCACTATTTCTGTAAGTAAACTGTTCTAGGTAATAGCGCCTCAATGTCATGTCTAATTTAAAGTAATTAAGTAAATAAATAAATAAAAACAAAAAATATGAAATTGTATAAGTATTTTTATAAAACGTTAAGCATAGATTGTTTTTACATGCAATTTTGTTTGAATATATGTAGTCTATATATTTCATTTAAAAAATGTTAGTTTAACATGATTTGAGTGTGTGTGTATAAAGAAAGTAAATAGTATAAAGGTTTATAAGTGATAGTTAATTTTAGGAAATTGAAATAAGTAAAGTAAATTCATTTTACAGATTTTACAAGGTAAAAGTCTGTTTGAAAATGTGTTCATCTACTATACAGAAAATATGCATACCTGAAGTTTGTGTTCATGCATATGGATATAAGTAGAAATCTTGAAGACTTGTACAGTATTTCTGGTAGATGCTACTTGCCAATGATATGACACTTGTACTCAGAGTACATTTGCAGTGCTGATCTATGATGATGCAGTTAGATCTAGAGGTCTTGAATGTGAACGGTGCATGGTCATGTGATTTTTGAGGTGCATCCAATGAGGGAATGGCAGAGAGAGTGTAGTGGAAATGGTAGAAGGGCTGTTCATGTTACGATATGTCCGCGGACATGGCGCTAGTTCGCGAACATCGGGAGTTACATCTGGGGATTTTTGGGTTCAGAAGTCATGCAAATGAGAATAAGCACTGAAAGGGATTGGTCAGGAAAGTTTGGTGGGTGTGTTGTGCCAGGAGAGATTTTCTCAGATACTCTTTTTGCTGAGAGAACAAAAGATAGCTATGGCTGTGTGTTTCAGAAAACAGATTGTTGGGATTTTAGGAGATTCGTGGATACATTGGTTGAAGGTGCATGCAGAAAGCTGTGGAGTAGCTGTAGATCTTGGATTCCCATATGTGGAAGTACACTGGCATGGAGTACGTGGAATGAAGTGGTTGGACTTGCTACCTCTCTGTGCTACTTTGGAGACAGAGCAACATCCAGACATAATTGTAATTCATTGTGGAGGGAACAGTTTAGGACATGTGACTGGAATTGTTTTGCAATTTGCTATGAAAGAAGGACTTAGGAAGGTTATGGACATGTTTCCTAATTCTCAAGTGATATTTTCACGGATTGCGCAGAGACAAATGTGGCTTTGTTCTTCTTCATTTGGTCCACAAATGGAAAAAGCAACGCGCAATGTTAATAAGGCTGTTTGTGCCTTTCTAAGAGATTTTGGCATGTCTTCTTTTCACAATGAAAATATTATGTTTTGTAGTACATACATTTTTCGCAGAGATGGAGTCCATCTTACTTATGCTGGCAATCAGATTTTTCTGAGAAATGTACAAAATGTATTGCGACCTTTTTTGGAATTACAACAAAGATTTTGAAGTAGATGTTAAGCATTTACAATTTTTGACTCACAAACACCACCCAAAGGCTCTTTTCAGAGCCACCACTTCTTTCCAGAGAAAATTACAATGTTTGTGATGGAGAAGCAACCCAATTTTTTTAATGTTCGCTAACTGTCCGCGGACTTCTAAAAAATACAAAGAGCCCTGCTTCATTTATTTTCACTTCTATTTTTTAACTGGGAAAGGCGGCTCTGAAAAGAGCCTTATTTTTTTTTGATTTTTGTAATTTTGTATTTTTTTTGGGTTTTCAGACACAACACACTAGGAGAGGAGGGTAAAGGAGGGTAAAGGGGGGGACACCAACCACAGGGATAAGAAAGGGCAAGCTGAGAGAGGAAGATGTAGAGTGGGTTTTATTTGGTTAGTGAGCAGGTCTTCTCGTGCTCTGAGACGATAGTCTCAAAAGCACTCCAAAGTCGCTCCCCCCTGCAGAGTACTTTGTCACAGTACATACATACAACTGTGACCCTCGAAAGGTAAGGGTCATCAGCATTCTGTATGGCCTGTGAGGCAGCTTGAGGAAGACGCTGTCCCACAGAGGTGGTCCTTGTGGTGACAGGATCAGAAACAGAGGATGAAGTAGAGGAAATCAACCTGCTACGTTCTTTGCAAGGTACAACCCTGCGAATAGCCCCAGAGTGAAATGACCTCAGGTGTCGCTTCATAGTAGTGGTCCCAAAGCTGTACTTACCGTGCTTCCCACGACTGAGTATCATTTTGCACTCATTGCAGGTAACACGGTTCGCACAAGCCTTAGGAACATTACCATGAATGGTAAATAACCGCCACACCCAAAACTCACGCCTAGTGCGGGTAGTAGGGTTTTCTTCTACCTCATTCTCATCATCCTCTTCTTCCTCCTCCGCATCCTCACTCCTGTTCCCCTCTTCAGGCCCTTGGGGAGGTGGTGGTGTTGGAGGGGGTGGGGGTGGTGCTGAAGCAGGTGCAGCACCAAGTGGCAGTTCAGCAGCCAAGGATGCCATCTCGATGATGGTGTAGTCTGCAGGTGGCAGCAAAAATCACTGTGTTCTGAAGAATAGCCAGAAACACAATAGGAATAAGCTCTTGGGCGTGGTCTTTTATAGGGGTGCTTGTGTGCAATTCGCGGACATGCGCACTGTCCGCGGACAGATCGAACACAAAAAAAGGATCGGAAAGTTTCAAAAGGTATATGGAAACTCAAGATTGCTATGTGGGACTTGTGCCATGGTGAGATTGTATTGAAAAATTTTATGGATTAACTGAAAATGTACTTTTAAATTGTTCGGGGACACGAACAGTGTCCGCATTTCAGGACACACGATGAGCGTGGGCGCGGTCATATGATCCGTTCGCGAACTAGTCCGCGAAGGAAGCGCCTGTCCGCAGGACACCAAGTGCACGGAGATTGGTTAGCGCATGCGCATTGATGTCCTACGGACACTGTTCGGGTTCTGAAGTAATTAAAAGTGCGTCACACGTGAAACGAACATTTCAGGACACCGCGTGTGTTCTTAGAACAGTTTAAACTTGGTAGTGAACAGTAAGGACAGATATAGTGTTCTTCAGGAAACGTGTAATTTCGTTCATGTACGAACATTTCAGGACACCAATTGTGTTCTTAGAACAGTTTCAATTGGGTAGCGAACACTACGAACAGGTATAGTGTTCTTCAGGACACCTCCATTTTCATTTACGTACGAACATTTCAGGACACCAATATTGTTCTTAGAACAGTTTGAACTTGCTAGCGAACAGTACCGGACAGGTATGGTGTTCTTTAGGACACTTTAATTTTTGTTTGTTTACGAACAATTCAGGACACCGCGTGTGTTCTTAGTACAGTTTCATGTTGCTAGCGAACACTACGAACAGTTGTACTGTTGTTCAGGACACATCATTTTCGTTTATTTACGAACATTTCAGGACACCAATTATGTTGTTAGGACAGTTTTAAGTTGATAGCGAACATTACGGACAGATATAGTGTTCTTTAGAACACTTTAATTTTTGTTTCTTTACGAACATTTCAGGACACCACGTGTGTTCTTAGAACAGTTTCAACTTGCTAGCGAACAGTACGAACAGGTGTGGTGTTCTTCAGGACACCTCCATTTTTGTTTATGTACGAACATTTCAGAACACTCGCACTGTCCGCGGACACTTTTATTGTTTAAAAAAAAAAAACGAAACTATTCACAACACAATATAAAAATTAAACTTTATTTAACATATATTCATAATTTATGACAGAGAAGGTAAGGCAGAAACAGAAACAAAAACAGGAGAATTTGGGGTTTCAACATGATTGGTATTAGGTGAAGAAGGGATGGAAGTCTCATCAAAACATTTTGGATTATGGAGAGGGTTTGGGGATAATTGACAGGGATATGGTGAGGAGGGACAAGTACATGTGGGGCAATGGTACGAGGTTTTTGGTTTGAAATGATTTTCTACAAAAGTTTTTAAATTATTAAAATTAGGCAACAATATATCCATTTTTTCTTCTATATTGTGAAGACTGTTATCCATAACAGGGTTTTCTGAAGTTTTTTTCTATTTTGGTATGCTCCGTACAAAAAAATAATATATATGTTAAATGTATATAAAAAAAAATAATAAATACATGGTTTATATTATAAAGTGTTTACCATTAGTTTCACTATCTTGTGACATTTCTTCATGTGGGAAATTGTCCTCTAGCCATTCCAGAGTACAAGACATTTCTGTGAGAAAAAAAAAGATAATATATTTTTTAATCTCATACAGAAAGTTTATAAATATATGAGTAAAATGAAGTACACTTACTATTTCTGGTAAGATAAGTCCTATGTATTCAGTGGGTCTGGTCTTGTTCTCAGTTCTGTTGTGTCTGTGAGGTAATTATGTTGGAAGCCAATGTATCGTCTTGTGGTATATTCCATTTCAGAACATATTGTATTTAAATGAATGGTTAGTGTGTTACATATATGGGTTACATTTCTTATGTATTACTATGTATAATGTGTTTGTGTGCTGCTTTTTCAATTTGTTAAATGTTCCTATATTATGATATAACAATCAAACATACCCCCCCGCCCCCCACAGTTTTTAGGTAGTGGTACTGTTCTCCGAACATGTCGCTGAACATTAAATAAGTTTGCGGACATCAAGTTCATAAGAAGAGATCTAGTCAGTTCCATATGACATGTATATAAAGTCAAAGTCATTATTGTTAAGTTGTGCTACTAAAAAACTATGACAGTCAGTGAAAAAACTTTGTTAAGGGGACGTTATGGTTAAGTTGCGCTACTAAAAACCTATGAAATTCAGTGAAAAAAACTTTGTTAAAGGGACGTTATGGTTAAGTTGCGCTACGAAAAACCTATGAAATTCAGTGAAAAAACGTTGTTAAAGGGACGTTATGGTTCCAAGTAAAACCGAAAAACCCTTGAAATTCGTCAGTTATGGTAAGCTAAGCAACCATAACTGGCGCCCCCACCGTGCACTGCTAAGACTAACACCCAGGACATCAAAGATGACATCACAAATGTCATTGATGACATCACTGACATCACGGAGGCGCAGGTCTGATTTGGAGTGTTGTTGCTTCTTCTATGGTGAAGCGCAGGACCCGGAAGATGGACTGGACCGGACCTTCGAATCTGGCTTGTCTGGCTCGCAGGAATATCTTTCTTTATGTGAAAAGGGAGTATTAACAATCTGCGGGAGAAAGTATAAGCCTCCCGCTCCCTTCTCACCCCTCTACGAAACCCTCCTGCGACCCCCACGTGAAGTCTCACCTTAAGGTTTGAAAGGTTGAGCTCTCCATCCTGCTTCTCATGCAGGGGCGCGTTGTATCCAGTTACTTCACTGGGATTTTGATTGTAGAGGGTTCAAGTTTTGTTTTCCCGGTATAGTACCGTAAGGATTCTGTTAATGAGTATGATTCCGCAATAATAATTGTTCGTTGTCTCTTTTTCAGGTGCAGAAACTATTCCGAGAAGAGCTGTGGAACCGAAGAATGAGACTCTGGTGAGCTTGATGAGAGTTCTCTCAGTGTCCTTGTATCAATGCGCTCACTAACGCTGATGTCTTTTTTCCCCATAGGGGCCGGGGTCCGGAAATGCCTGGATGCGGCACCGACCCGAAACGAAGCTCAATCCATAAGAAATCAGGTAAGTCTTTAATGGGCGTTTGGGTAATGTATTTTCATGCGCCCACTAACGCGAGGACCCAAGGTCGTCCTTTCCGGGGGTTTCGGCTTGCTTGGGAATTTTCGGTGGAATCTTTGCACTAATCGCGGGGCGTGTACATGGTCACTTGGTTCCCAAGATCTTTCCTGAGGTCCGTACCCCTTCCAATCAATTAGATAGAAGAGTTTTGATTTTAACATTTTGGAATCCAATATGTCCTTAACTTCAAATTCTAATTCCCCATCGATTTGAATTGGTTCAGGTGGTTTGCTTAGTCTGGTTCCAGGCTGCACCGGTTTTAACAGTGATGCATGAAAAACGGGATGAATTTGCATGTTGGCTGGTAGATCGAGTTTAAAGGCCACCGGGTTAATTATAGCTTTGATGGGATAGGGTCCAATGTGTCTGGGATTAAAAGTCCGCGTTCCTTTGAGAGGCAAATGCTTGGTTGCCAGCCACACCTGGTCTCCAATCTGGTACGAAGGTGTTTCACTCCGATGTAGATCAGCATTTTCTTTGTATTTTTTCTTGGCTTGTTGCAAATGAGTTGTAGCTTCCTTGAAGGCTCGGGTTATAGTAGAATGCATGTGATCAACTGCAGGCATTTCCAGGTTTTGAGGAGGGTCTAGGTCTGAGGTTCTAGGATGATGACCATGCAAGGTGTAAAAAGGGATTTGTCCTGTTCCAGAATGTACAGAATTGTTATATGCATACTCTGCGATCCATAGAATATCTTTCCAGCTGTTTTCAGATTGATGCAACATGCACCGAAGATATTGTTCAAGGGTTTGGTTAGTCCTCTCGGTTTAACCATCGGTCTGGGGGTGGTGACTAGTGGATAAGCGTACATCAATTTGTGCCAGTTGGCAACATTTCCTCCAAAAATGGGAAATAAATTGGCTTCCTCGGTCTGAGATTAATATGGATGGAAAACCATGCATACGAACTATGTTTTGCAGAAATTCCTTGGCCAAGATGGAGGCTGAAGGTACCCCTTTTAAAGGGATAAAGTGGGCCATCTTGGAGAACAGATCCACGATTACCAAGATAGTGTTATATCCATAGCAAGGAGGCAGGTCGGTAATAAAGTCCATTGACAAGGTGTGCCAAGGGGCCGGTGGAATATCCAAGGGTTGTAGGAGACCGGCTGGTCTCTTCTTTTGACCTTTATTTTGGGCACAAACTCCGCAAGACATCACAAAAGATTTTATGTCTTTTCTCCAGGATGGCCACCAGAATTGTCGTTTGATCTTTTCCTCAGTTTTTGCGATACCAGGATGTCCTTCCATTAATGTATCATGATACTGAGCAATGACCAATTCTTGCAGTTCTTTGTTGGGCAGAAATAACCGCCCCTGGAAGTACAGTAAATCATTATTAACTGAAAAGTGTGACCCCTTTTGAGTCCATTCTTGCAAGGCTGTGGAATTTAAAAGTTGTTTAACTCGAGTTTGAACGTCCTCTATAGTTTGTAAATAGGTCAAGCCTGAAATTCTTTGTTCGAGTATAATTGGTACTGGTTCTAAGTTTGAATTTGTTTTATCCATTCCAATCCGGGATAAAGCGTCCGCTCTGCCATTCTTGCAACCAGGGCGGTAGGTGATTATGAAATCAAATTCTGCAAAGAATAAAGCCCATCGGAGTTGGCGGGATGATTGGGCTTTGGCCATTTTTAGATATTGCAAATTCCTGTGATCTATAATCACCGTAATGGTGTGTCTTGCGCCGAGGAGGTAATGACGCCAAGCCTTGAAGGCAGACTTAATAGCTAGTAATTCTTTGTCGGTGATTGCGTAATTGATTTCAGGAGCCGTGAATTTCCTGGACCAAAAGGCTACAGGGTGCATCTGGTTAGTTTCTGGATCCCTTTGAGACAAGACAGCACCTATGGCCAAACTGGAAGCGTCGGTTTCAACAATGTAAGCGAGATCTGGGCGCGGATGCTTCAATACAGGGGTGGAGGTGAATTTGGTCTTTAGGTCTTGAAAGGCCTGTTCTGCCTCAGGAGTCCATTTGAAACGTTTATTATTCTGTAAGAGGGCTGTTATGGGTTGAACCACTCGAGAAAATTCCGGGATGAATCCTCGATAGAAATTGGCAAAGCCAAGCATACTCTGAACCCCCTTAACAGAGTTAGGAGATGGCCATTTGAGGATGGCGTCCACCTTTTGCGAGTCCATTCGGACTCCTTTAGGTGTCAGGATGAATCCGAGAAACTCGACCTCTGTGGTATGAAAAACGCATTTTTTCGAGTTTCGCAAACAGGTTGTGCTGGCGCAATTTCTCAAGAACTGCCCTGACATGTTTTCTGTGTTCGAATTCCGAGGAGGAGTATACCAGGAAGTCATCGATATATACGATGACACAAACATCGATACGTTCCCGAAGAACATCATTCATAAAGTATTGAAAGGCGACAGGTGCGTTGCATAATCCGAAGGGCATCACCTAATATTCAAAGAGCCCATATTTGGTGTGGAATGCAGTCTTCCATTCGTCGCCTTCTTTTATACGTACCAGGTGATAAGCTCCTCGGAGATCTAACTTGGTGTATATACAAGCATCTTTTACCTGGTGAAGAAGTTCAGGGATCAGAGGCAGAGGTTAACGATTCTTAATCGTTATTTGATTTAGGGCGCAGTAGTCAATACATGTAAGGTTGCCTTCTTTTTTCGGCACGAAGAACAGAGCTGAGGAAGCAGGAGACTTTGACGGGTGAATAAAACCGTTGGCAAGATACTGATCTAAATACTGACGCAAATGAACGTTCTCAGGTTCAGTAAGAGCATAAATCCTACTACAGGGCGGTTGAGCATTGGGTACCAGGTCGATTTGACAATCGTACGACCGGTGGGGAGGTAACGTGTTCGCCTGTTCTTTTTGAAAAACGTCTTGGAACTCTTGGTATTCAACCGGTAGTTGTATCGTGGTGGAAGTTACTGTGGCCAGACCCATATCTGGATTTCTTGGATAACAAGTCAGTTCACAATCAGGAAAGGTTATTCTCTTTGCTCGCCAGTCAATTCGAGGATTATGTGTTTCTAACCAAGGGATTCCTAGAATTACTTGAAATTGTGGGGCCTTGATTACATCGAACACAATTGCTTCCCGATGTCCATCCTGTCCCACTAGTGTCATTTCTGTAGTGGAATGTGTTACCGGCCCTGAGGCTATTTCGGTTCCATCTACTCTAGTAATGACATCCTTGTTAACTTTCGGACGGAGAGGAAGATTAATCCTGGAGGCAAATTCACGATCTACGTAGTTTCCAATAGCTCCACTGTCGATGTATGCTTTTATAGCATGCAACCGCTGAGGATGTTTCGGGTCCACGAGCACCATTGGCATGACAAAATGCGAGGTCAAAGAGTCTGTTTTCAAGCTCGGCAAGCGGACCTCTACGCTTGTCGGGCTTGACCGTTTCCCGAATCAGGTTCTATTAAATTGTTGTCCGTGGCTCCAACCACCTTCTTAGGGGGGCTTTACCGGGCAGTCTCGTAGAAAGTGACCAGAAGCCCGCAATAGAGACATAGTTGCTTTTGCCGTCTTCTCTCTCGTTCCTTCTGCGTCAATGGTCCTTTAACACCGCCGATCTGCATAGGTTCTGAAACGTCGGTACTCTTAGGGTTAGCGTGAGTTTTGATCAGCACTCGAGTTTCGAACGTGGACCGATCTGCTTTTCTAGTTTGCAGTCTGTGGTCAAGTTGGACCACCAAGTCTATGTATTCTGCGCAGGCTTGAGGTGGATTTACTATTTGAGCTAGAACATCCTTAAGTTCTCTGCGCAGGCCTCGATAAAATAGTGTGATCCTTTTATTTTCGGGCCACCCCGTTTCTACAACCAGCCTATTAAAGTTGGCAATATAAGATAAGAGATCTTGGTTACCTTGTCGTAAGGATAGTAGTTCGTTGTCAAGGGCCTGTCCCTGAGAGTGTCGAGCGAATAATCTTTCCATGCTCGCCTGGAAGCTTTGAAAATCCTGGAGAATTGGGTCATCCTGACTTACCAACGGAACAGACCAATCGGCAGCACAGCCACTGAGATAAGATAATACAAAGGCTATCTTGGTTTGATCATTAGGGAAGGCCCCAGGTCTGCATAGAAAGTGCAGGCGACATTGGTTCATAAAAACGGCATATTTCTTGGGGTCCCCCGCAAAACGTTCAGGCGGGGCCAAAGGCATGTTTCCAGGTAGATTGATTTGTACCGGGTTATTTGAAACCATTGACGAGGCATTACCCCCAGAACTAGGTAAAGTAGTTTGTCCTGCTTGACCCTGCAACAATCGTTTGGCCAGGTCATCAGTTCTTTCCTTGGATAAGATTAATTCTCTTTTGAGAGCATTAGTTTCCTGGCAGGTGGAGTGTACTTCTGCCCTCAATTCCCCCAAAAGCTGAGCCAGCTGGTCTGTCTCGGAAGTTTCCATAGCGCCCGGGTGGGAAATTGTAGGTAGGCTTCGCGTTCTGTTACGCTCACCTGACTCCCACGGAGGCGCAGGTCTGGTTTGGAGTGTTGTTGCTTCTTCTATGGTGAAGCGCAGGACCCGGAAGATGGACTGGACCGGGCCTTCGAATCTGGCTTGTCTGGCTCGCAGGAATATCTTTCTGTATGTGAAAAAGGAGTATTAACAATCTGCGGGAGAAAGTATAAGCCTCCCGCTCCCTTCTCACCCCTCTACAAATCCCTCCTGCGACCCCCACGTGAAGTCTTGCCTTAAGGTTTGAATGGTTGAGCTCTCCATCCTGCTTCTCATGCAGGGGCGCGTTGTATCCAGTTACTTCACTGGGATTTTGATTGTAGAGGGTTCAAGTTTTGTTTTCCTGGGATAGTACCGTAAGGATTCTGTTAATGAGTATGATTCCACAATAATAATTGTTCGTTGTCTCTTTTTCAGATGCGGAAACTATTCCGAGAAGAGCTGTGGAACCGAAGAATGAGACTATGGTGAGCTTGATGAGAGTTCTCTCAGTGTCCTTGTATCAATGCGCTCACTAACGCTGATGTCTTTTTTCCCCATAGGGGCCGGGGTCCGGAAATGCCTGGATGCGGCACCAACCCGAAACAAAGATTAATCCAGAAGAAATCAGGTAAGTCTTTAATGGGCATTGGGTAACGTCTTTTCATGCGCCCACTAACGCTGATGTCTCTTTTTCCCCTTAGGGGCCGGGGTCCGGAAATGCCAGGATGCGGCACCGACCCGAAATGAAGTTGGAATAACCCAACAGGTAAGCTTTATAATGGAAATTAAGGTTGCCTTGTTTTCTTTCCCCTCTCACCTTTATTCTTGTCTTTTTCTCCCTAGGCGCGGTGATGTGGCTGCAAGTCCAGATGTCGCCGTAGAACGTGGTGGTACCTTGTACAGGTGAGTGAGATGCAGCGTTTCAGCGATCGATGCGATGTGCTTTTAAATGGATGTCTTCCTTTTCAGGACCGTCGGCGAAATGTCTCCGGAATGCGGATTTAGCAGGTAAGGACTCTTCTTTACCCTTTTCTCTTCTCTTCTCTCTTTGCAGGTGTTCCAGGATGCTGGCAGGAGTGGCAGAAGACAGAATGCAGGAGCAAACACGGTGAGCGTCAAGCTGCTAGATGCAGAACAACGCGAAGCGTGAGTTGCTGCTTGGGCGTGGCTTAAATAGCCTTCAAAGTAGTTCCAGGTATGTATCCTTCCTCTCAGGTATGTATTCCTCCCCTGACCACACCCGTGTGGTTAAGTAGTTCCAAAGATAAAGTAGTCCCATTCAGGCCTCAGAAGGCCTGGATGTTGCAGCATGGTCTGCATCAGGTAAGTTAACACTAAGCACCTTTAACACAAAGTCCCCTTTTATGAGCCTGGCGCCTATGGCGCCAGGACTGTGGCCCGATATGAGCCTGGCGCCAAAGTCGCCCCTACTTGAGGCTGTTGTGACTTCCCTTGAAGACATGATGTCTGCCTCTGGGGTAGCTGGGTCTTGTCTGGCACCTTGGAGGTAGGCATCATGACAGATACAAAATGTTCTGTTGTCCCCTGTGCTTCTGGGTTTTGTTGATGCTACCTGCTGTCTGCAGACCTCTATACTGCCTGCAGACTCTAGAATTGCTACATTGGCGGTGAGTATGATTTCTGGGTGTGATCATTAAGAATAAGTATAAGGAAGTTGTAGGAAATGATGGTGCGCTCTTAAAAACCTATTCAATTCTGTGAACATTTATTGTTAAAGGGACATTGGCCCTCATTACAACTCAGGCGGTAAGGGGTTTACGGCGCCGTAAACAGCGCCAACCCTTACCGCCTGAGTATGAGGTCCCTTAGCGCCATGGCGGACTTAACTTTTAGCAGGTGTTAAAATCCATGGCGCTAAGGGACCATGGAGTTAATTACGCCACCGTAATTTACGGTGGCGTAATTAACGCCTTCCCCACTCCCATTATGCCCTATGGGGCAAAAATGGGAATGGGGAAGGGTAAATGGGGATTGGGGACTTACCGCCCCGCCAAGGTCGGAATGGGGCGGTAAGTCCGCCAACCACCATGGCGTAAATGTAGTTTACGCCATGGTGGTAAAGTCACGGCCCAGGCGGTAATTTACCGCCTGGGTCGTAATGAGGGCCATTATGGTTAAAAGTAAAATCGTAAACCCCAAGCAATTCACCAGTTATGGAAAGCTAAGCAACCGTAACTCACACCACCACCTTGCACTGCTAAAATAACACCAAGGACATTAAAGATGACATCACAAATGGCATCACTGATGACATCACTGATGATATCACACATCTGGGCCAGTTGTTTTTGCTCAGTGACAGTGAGCATTTTAAAACATTAAAGGTGCTGTATATCTAGATATTAACCAACCTTATCATATGTTCTTAAGGTACTTTCCTTGGGGTTTGGCCTGTGCTCATGATGGACATACATGGAACTGTGAGCAGGGCCACATAGACAATACATGTTTATACATAATGATGAACTCTAAACTTCTTGTCATGGTGTTCTTCTTTCCTTCCTATGGTTTCCCTTTATGTGTCTCAGATTTACATGCATTGAAGTTCTTCATATGTATTTGTTCTAGTAACAAGCAAGTGTGTAGTAATTGCTGTATTGTTAGCTGTTAATTCCAAGTTTAACATTAGTCAAGATTTTCATTGGCTTCCATTTATAATTATATGTGCAAATATTGCCATATTAACAGTAGTATAGTGCAATGGTCCAATGGCAGCCCACTGGCAGTGTAGTTGGCATATTCTTGGGGCCGCAGGCCATGGCCCCGAGAATCTGCCCACCGGCCACAACAACCACAATAGTGATATATATACAGTAATTATAGGTAATGAAGTGGGAATAAAATGTGTTTGTAATATGGTGGAATGATATAAATGAAGTGAGTGCAGTACAATTTAGGGTAGTGGTTATCAAATTTGTATTTGTTTGTAAACATAACAAATAGGATTACATTTGGAAGGTTTACGTAGCTGCAGATGGTGATGAAGGAGAAATCTCTGGTTCTTTCTCTGTGAAAAGAACACAGTATAATATGTTAAGCAGGATAGTTTAAAATGTTTAATTGCATACAATTTCACATATTCATGTGCATTTTAGACCCTCATAAACAACATTAGTGAGTGCTACACTGTTGTTGTATTGACGTTAAATAATAATTTTTCATTGGGAAAAAAATCCATACAGGATTAAACAAAAAACATTACTACATTTATGTGAGTGTACGTTTGACAGTATATTTGTTTGCACTGTGTTGTACTTAAGGGAATGATTAAAGTGCTTAGCTACCTGTTGGCATATTCAAAGTATATTTTATGTTGGAAGTGTTGAAGTAAAAAGAATTGTGATGGTGTATTTGAAGTGTAGTGCAATGAATGTTAGTTAGATACCTATTGGAGTATTCTAACTATTTTGACTTTTAAAGGTAGTATTGCAGTATTATGGATGTAGTTAGATACCAGTTGGCATATTCTAACTGTTGATAGTGCTACTGTTCAGTGACTCATTTTGGGTTTAAGTAATATTAAGTAGGCATTTGTTAGATGTGCTGGTAACCTATGTTTTAGTGTAGGGGAAGTTTTGTTACATTCAAAACAACCACTTATTTTTTAACATATGAAGTATAGTGGCCTGTAGTGGTTGTGGCACCATTGTGGTAGATTACCCCTACTGTTCTGAAGGTTTTCTTGTCAAGACATACATGCCGTGTGTGAAGCTAGTAAGCTTACAGATGTTTTTGGTACCATCTGTATTGTACCTTAAAAGCAATAGTATCAGAAATTGGCTAAGTGAGTTTATTTGTATGGTGGAACGGTTGTCTGAATTGCAAAAAGTGGATAATATGCCATTATACTGGTAAAATGGAATGGATACACAATTTGGTATGGATGAATACACAAATTGTTCAATGGGGATGCTCTTTTATGAAACATGGTTGCAGACACTGCATGTATGCTTCCATTTGTATGAAATTTGGAAGATTAGGTAACTAGGTAACTCATAGCTTCCTTAAAGACTGCGCGGGCAATGTCAATCAATGCATGATCTAGGGTTAGACTTGGCAATTTGTGAATATTGACAGCATATGTAGGAGCCAGAGAGAATTGTTCTCTGTGTATGTACATGCCTTTGAAAAGAAGGAATTGTGCTATTGCATGGCCTATTTATTTTACTTCTGCAAGTTTGTCAAAGTGGATGTTGACAAACTGAATGTTGTTGTTATGCATATATGTTTGGAAGCGAACTGTACCAATTGATCCATTGACTAAAACTTGTTCTATGTCAAGTTTACGTTTAAGAACTTCTCTTTAGTTTAGACACAATGTTAACATTTTCTCCAATCCAGCTGTGTTGGAGACAGATTTTTCTAAGCTATTTTGTTGTGCTGTTGCTTGCTGACCCTTATGGAGTATCATGCCATGCATTTTTAGTTTGTGGAGCTGATGTGCAGTATGGGTTGCATTTCTTTTTTCAACAGTGTTTTTTTTTAACAGTGTTTTTTTTTCCATCGAATTGGCTGCCGTGTGCTAAGGTTGGCAATAATGACATGCATTCTATATTTGTTGAGTTCATTGTTCCATTACATCAGAAGCAGATGTGTTTCACCAGCTCATGGATTACTCTACTATTTAAGATGGATTTTGCATCTTTATTAAGCAGACAAGTTCTAATGCTATTTAAAATATTGGCATGGGTGAGGTCTGCAGACTGACGCATGTTTTGAGTTTGTTCTCTGTACTGAAATTGTTGCCAGAGATTTACATTTCCTATGCTGCTGAGTATTTTGAGGCATTGTTTGTGTCTTAATGTTTTGAAAATAAGTTGACCTTTTGGTGTTAACTGTAGGAACGCTCCAAAAACAATAATGTGTTTTACTCCAAACATTTATTCGTAGTCGGTTTTTAGAACTCTGTTCATTCTCAGTTGAATTAAAGCCAACTTGAGATTGAAAATTATGCTTACTTCATCTATTATGATCACTTTCATTTGTTTAAGGATTCTGCGTACTTCAGTAGCAGCTTCTGCTGATAATTTGTCGTATTTTTATTTGCTTTGGTGTCATACTGGATGGATCATTAGTCAGCGTAAAGTAGGCAGCTAAACCTGTGGGGGCTATTACAACAGCCAAAAAGTTGCTGTTTGTTAAGTTGTATAGATGTATGCTGATTATTTTAATTAAGGATGTCTTTCCAGATCCAGCCTGACCACTTATATACAGGAGCAGAAGAATATAATTTGTACAGCTAGAACTTTTAGTTTCATGTTTAAAACAATGTTCAATTTCTTCAGTGACTTACAGATATATGTGTGTTGTTCATTATTTAGCTGTGATTTGATCACTGACAAGATCTCTTCCGATTGTTTATATTGATACATGGTGTTTCTACTTCAGTCATGGCTATGTCTGCTTCATTTATAATGAGTGTTTCTCCATGTGGTTCTTGGCTTCCTGTAAGGGAAGGTTGACTGCTCTCAAGAGTATCTTTATCTAGTTGAGCTCCAACTTCATCCTCTTTTTCGACATCATAGTCCAACATTTCTTTGTATTGCTTGAAATTGACATTTGTTACACTATTTGCGTTTGCATGAATGCAGCTTCAAATGAGTCATGGTTACCTAATAGTTCTTCTTCATTTATCCATAGCTTAAAAAAGTTGCATTAGGGCCATGTTATAAAGTTCCAGATATTTAAGTGATGATTCTATTTGATAAATTAGACTGGGTTGGGTAGGTTTGACTAGACTTCCTTCACAAGTTGTGACTACATATTTGCCAGTTGTCTAATCTGCTGTGACAATATTTTTGTAGGAGAAGTTGTGGGCTATGTGGTACAGGCACATGCTTTCCAAAGCAGGACTTCTGTTTGAGTAGCATTTACAGCCTTGGCTTTTTATTTCATCACTAAAACTCAGGACATCATGTCCACCCTCTCTTCATCTTCCTCCTCATCCTCGCCTCCTGGCCTGCCTGTGGTCACCTCTCCTCCTCCATTCTCTTCCTTTCATACAAATTTCACATAATTTAAATTGGCATGTTAGAACATTTAACTTAAAATCAATTTAAAAAAAAAAGTCTTTCAAGAAAGCATCTCTCGTGGGTTATTTCACAGCCAGGATTTCCAGGCTACTGAGCTTTTCTTGGATGGCCGAAATAAGGTATGTTAATGCAAAGATCAACAACTGTGTTTCCCACCACATACATTGGGACCACAACAACTCTCTGGATGTTAGCAAATCAGCATTGTAGAATGTACTCATGTGTCTACTTCGTAAAGACTCAGCGTGACTACAGTGTATCACCAGATGTTTGAGAGACTCACAGATGTCATTATTACCACAACATCTACAACCAGTAGTGTTTCTTACATTACGATTTTTAGCCCAGTACTTCGTTCTTTCTGCAGTGTGAATTAGATTTAACTTGAACTCAAATACAAGTTCCTTGCATTTGGACACAGAAATATTAACAGGTATTGTAAAACGTGGACATTGTTTGTGAAAGAAACAATAATGATCTCTATAGGATTTGTATTTTGCATTGAGTTCAATCATGGATTCCCAGTCCATTTGAAAGAATTTCTTTTTTATTACACCTAAACGATCAAATAGTTCCTTTTTCGTAACGGTTGATTGACAGCCGATAGTCCTTCATTACCATACAATAAAAGTATTAATACAACAAATTTGGTGGGGATATAACATTTTACCACAGTTCGTCAACTTACGCCACCAACATGTAGATGCCAAGGAATTCAACCCAAGTTTGTGGATAATTAATGAATTGGGGAGTGGTTTGGGTAAACCCAGCACAACTTTCCAGATGTTACCCATCAACTTATTGAGTGGCTTTGTAATATGCATTATGCATAAATCAAGACCATACAATATCACATGTTCTACCTTTAACGTATAGAATTCAATCATAGGTGTGAAAGAAAATTTTGAGTGCATGTGATTGATTTTCATTTGTGATATTAAAGGGGTTACTTTAGCATTCAGTGTACTGCTCCACATTACCAGGGAGTTGGAATCGCATAGATTGTATCCCAAATACCTGGTTGCCAACACCTGATGAATCACCATATCATTCATTTTCCAGTTTTTTTTCTATTTGCAAATACCATAATATTCAATGTTGGTTTTAGCATATTCATAAAACACATTCAGTTTGGTTTGTAGCCCACATGGTGTATGATCACACAAAATGATATCATCAGCAAAAGCCAACCAATTAATTTGGTTATTGCTCAAATTCACTTGAAATACCATCTAGTGTTCCCATAATTTTTCAATGTCACAGATATAAAGGTTAAACAATATCACTGCCAACTGACAGCCTTGCTTGACCCCTATCTCGGTGTCAATCGCCTCGGTGGTGGACCCATCTTTTTTGATCCAAACCATGTATGATGTGTTAGTATGAAGAAGAGCTATAAGGCCCACAATATAACCCCGGGAATACCATAACCAAGGAGCTTATTCCACAGCCTGTCCCTTATGACGCTATCAAAAGCTGCAGAAAGGTCCAATGATGCCATGTAAATAGCATCTAGGGAGATAAGTGGGCAATAATAGTAGCATTCAATGTAGTCCCCATCTCCTTTCAAAATCCTACCTAGAATTCTTTTTTTCATAAACTCTTTTTATTGATTAATAGTAGTCTAAACAGTTACAGCAGCTTCATTCCCATGATGTACTCAAGTCATCTACCAGATTCATCTCTTACATACATTTTTAAATGGAGGTTTCGTCATCAGAGAGCATTTCACACAGATACATGCGGAAGGGGCCCCAAATGTCCTTTGGTCAATTTGCTCCGGGCTGAGTCAAAACAAATTGTTCCTCGCACTCATTAACATAAGTTAATTCACAGAGGAAGGTGGTCATACTTGGTGGTGTAGAACTTTTTCAGGCCTGTAGGATACACTTCTTGGCCACTGCACATGAGACGTTAAGTAGTTTTCTGGTTTTCTCGGTCAACAAAGGGGGTCTGTTCTGACGTGTAACGTTTTCTGGGGACTACTTTTTGATTTTAGTAGGCCTAGGTTATTTCTATTATGTTAAGAGAGATACAGAAAAACTTTAAATGTGAGAATGCACAAAGAGGAGTTTCAGACACAAATAGATATCAATCTGTCAGCTTTTTAAATTTATTTTGCTGCTGGATGCATTTAGTAATCATGCATCAGTAGTTTTTTTGAAAAAAGTATTTGTTGAAAAAAAAAACAATCAGAAAATGCAAAAGGTTCATTCACAAATACAGAATTTGCAAGGAGGTTAATTATTTGTCTTAACTTTTCCTCAAGCAACTGTTTATGGCAAAATGAATTAACTAAAGATGTAAGCTGAGATAATAAGTTTTGGGTCAAAACTGTATCAGCACTCGGATTCGCCCCAGCAATTGCGGAACTTGACCTCTGTTGCATTTTAAATTCTATGAATTTTGTGGCTTCATTCATGTCTTTAAAAGCATACAATTCATATCCCAGCATCTGAAAATTCCCACTTCTTCCCATAACATTTTTGCAATTACCGGGGACTCAACCTTACATAGCATTCTGTTGTTGTTCACAATGGACAGTTTAATCCATTCAATATCATGGTTGTTCAGATTCCTCAGTGTGGTTATTTTTTGGAACATGTTCAGTAAGTATGAGCGATTGATTCTGTCATTAACATGCAATTGAGAATCACTACTCCACCCAATAATTTGTATTTTATTTTATTTATATACCGCACCAGGCCCAAGGGAAACCGGGCGCACCATTTAGTTACAGGCATGGTAAAATAAAGCATTTGAATAGAGTATAGCTATATACAAATTATACAAAACGTAAATTACAGGCATGGTAAAATAAAGCAGAAGGATAAGATATACATAATATACATAATACAGGAAATATACAATGTGTAACAGCAGGTAATAGCAGTGAGTCAGTGATGCTGTTTTAGTGACCCTGGGCGCTATGAGAAAGGAATTATGGCAAGTCTTGGGCAGACAGCCAGGCTGGAGCTTTACGCTTGAAGGCCGGGAAGGAAGTTTCAGCTCTAAGTGGATTGGGTAGCGAATTCCACAGCGTGGCTGCTAGGACTGGGAAGCTGCGCCCACTAGATCTTTGCAGGTTGAAGCGTGGGACAGAGAGGCAGTTAGTTTGGGCACTTCTGAGTGGTCTCACAGTAGTGTGTAGAGCGAATCTACAGGCTAGGTAGCTAGGGTCTTGATTGTAGAGGCTTTTGTGAGTGAGTGCGAGTGCTTTGAGGGAGACTCTGAAATGGGGAGGTTACTAGGGATATTGAGCGTCGCTCTGATGGCGTTATTTTGGATGATTTGGAGTTTATTCATATTGCATTGGTTAGTACCCAGATAGAGGGCATTGCAGTAATCAGTTTTGAATAGGAACAAGGTCCTGGCTAGTGTTGTACAGTTGGCTGGTGAGGGGAAGGGGTGGCAAGCTGTGATGAGCTTGCAAGTGTATGAAGCCGACGATGATACTGCGTTGGTTTGTCTGGATAGGGAGAGCATGGAGTTGAAGTAGATACCAAGCTTTTTTGTGTCCTTAGCCACTTTGATGGTGTTGCCATCAATGGTGAAGGAGTTAAATGAGGGGTCAAGTTTGCTAAGTCTTTGGTGGGAGCCAAGGATGATGAGCTTCGTCTTGTCATCATTTAAGTATAGTTCATGCTGAGCCATCCAGGCCTGGTTGACTTGATAGATGGCGTTGATTGCGAGTGAGTCGCTTTTGTGGTCACCTGTGATGGGGATAAGTATCTGGGTGTCGTCAGCGTAGTTTGTATACGTAACACCCAGAAGATCCAAAATGTCAAATAGATGTTTTGTAAACACATTTTAGGGTGTCGGGGATACACAAGATCCTTGAGGCACTCCACAAGTGACTGGTGAGGGTTCTGAGGTGGCGGTAGGGGAGAATTGTTGCATCGATCTATTGCCCAGGAATGAGGTGCTCCAGGCTGTGGCTTTGTCCGAGAAGTGGGCGGCAGTTTTAAGGTGACAGCAAACGATTTGGTGATTGACTAAATCAAAGGCCGCAGAGAGATCGAGGAGGAGTAGGATGGCCAGTTTGCCCTGATCTTTGAGGTCTTCAATCTGGGTTTTAAGGTCAAGTAGAGCTGTTTCAGTGCCGTATCGCGGGCGGAAACCAGATTGCCTCAGACCCAAGAGATTATTGATTTCTAGATAATCTTGGAGCTGTAGGTATGCAGCACAATTGAGAATTTTTAAGAGGAAAGGGACTGTAGTGATCGGTCAGTAGTTAGTGGGTATGTTGGCGTCTAAGGTGGGTTTTTTCAGGAGAGGAATGACCCAGGCATCCTTGAGGTTGTCAGGGACAACCCCAGTGTTAAAGGAGGAGTTAATGAGTGTGGTGAGGAAGGGTGCTATGTTATGAGCGGCTTCCTTAATGATGGTAGCAGGGCAAGGGTCCCCCTGACAATTGGTAGGTTTGAGGTTATTGATAATGTGTTCAACTTCAATGATGGAGAGAGGTGAGAAGCTGAAGGGTTTCAAGGATTCAGTGTTAGGGTTGATATTAGCCTGGGGTGGTTTGTGTTGCGGGCTGGGCTGCAAACACATTTTATTTTTCATTGATTTTGGTTTGGAGGGTGACAGTTTTTCCAAGGAGGGCTTTTGAATGTTGGCACACCAGGTGCTGTCTTTGGAATAGGTATCAGGATAGTGGCAGGGGATTCTAACTCCTTTAAGAATCTAAATAGCTACTTGGTGTTAGATTGGGCAAGTTCAATGTGTTCATTGTGCGTCTCCTTTTTTGCCCGAGTATGGCTTCTTTTTAGTTTAGAGTAGCTAAAGCGACACTAGCTATGTTGGCTTCTGTTGGATGGCTTTTCCATCGTGGTTCAAGGGCCCTTTTTTCCTTACGTAAGGTTCTCGGCTGTGGCGTGAACCAGGGGTTGAGGTGGGCCCGGGGTTTAGGTTTTCTTAGTTTGGAAGACGCGATAAGATCAAGTGCTTTGAGAATTGTCTGATCGTACGTGTCAACCAAGACAGTGGGGTCAGAGCAGGAGGATGAGATATCATTGAGAGTGGGGAGGATAAATGGGAGTAGTTTGGCGCAAGTTATATTGTACTTATTTCTCGTGGCGGTGGCGGGTGCTATATTGGGCGTGGGATGGGTCATTTTGGTGTGGATGCTGAAGGTGGTGGTCCATGCGCATGGTTGAATGGATTCGAAATTCGTGCCACAGTTTAGGTCAGCTATCCTATCGAGAGTCCTACCCTTGGAGTGAGTTAGCAGAGTGACCTGTTGTGTGAGACCTAGGTTAAGTAGCATGTTGTTGATATCCTGGGCGGAGGCGTTGTTGGGGTCTAGGTAACCTAGATTGAAATCGCCTAATACAATGATTTGAGACTTAGTCTTAGTATTGTTAGCGAGGATGTGGGAGCGGTCCTCAGCAAACGATGATAGTGGGCCAGGAGGTCTATATATGATATGGAGTGTGATGGTCCGGTCGGGGGTGATGGCTAGCTTGGCTGTGACTAGCTCTGCTGAGGTAATTTGGCAAGGAGTGGTGATGCGGAGGTTAATTGAGGTTTTGGGGATAATGGCGACACCGCCTCCTTTAGTTTGGTCCGTGTTACGGTGTCACGACCGCAGGTCACTGGCAGCTGTGGAAGAGGTGGAAACTTGGCCGCCATTAGACTTGCCGTGGCGTTTCCACCTTGACGACGCTAGCGTTCTAGTCTTTTCCAACATGGCCGCCGCATATATGTATATAACCATTCCACACTAGACGGTCGGCGCGTTGCAACATCGGATTCCCTCTGTTGCTTTCGCTCCCTCTACGTTTTCTCCTTGGCGGTGCTCCGCCCGCTTCTTACTTTTCTCCTGTGTTCCGGTCGCTCTTTCCCTGGTTCTGCCTCTCTTCCCTGTACCCCGTTTTTACCCTCAGTGGTTCCTGGATTGCTCCGGTATTTCTTCCATCTTCCTGTGTGGTCTTTTTCCCTCCTCACTTGCTGTTTTTTTCGCCATTGCTCACACCTCAGTCACAAGATCTTGCTCTCCTTCGTACTCACCTCATATTGGATCCGCAGTGTGCGTTTCTGGTTCCAGTTCAGCTTGCTTCAGAACTCCGGAGGGGTTTTTATGCCGTTGGCTTTTCCCCTCACTCCGTTGTTAGTCCGTCACAGAGGGGGGTCACCGTGCCTCCTGTGAGGAGCCACGGTGGCTTCCTTTCGAGGCAGACCATACCTCCTGAAGAAGAAAAGAAGAAAAGATCTCTCGCTCTACCCGTCAGGAGAAAGAAACTGAACTACTCTTCGACTTCAGGTGAGGAGGAAAGGGAACCGGGAGATGAGCTGAGTTCTACAGAAGAGGAGGACATTACTGATCAGACTGATAAGGTAGTGAGTCAGTCAGTCAATGTTGATATACGGTCGCATCTAATGATCGTGTAGCCTTCAGGGATTGCTAAGGATAGTAGAGATCCTGAGGCACCGTGGAGCCAGGTTTCACTAATGGCTATAAAGTCCACATCATGGGTTGTTATAAGGTCAGCGATGTTGAGTGCATGAGCCGTGAGTGACCTAGTGTTGATCAGAGCAGCCTTAAGACCGATAATGGGGCTGTGCAGTGAGGTACTCACATCAGGCGTAATGTCCAGTATGGGTGAGGGTGCGTGGGGGTGGGCAGAGGCTGTGGGCATGATGCAAGGTGGTTTGGCTGGCAAGTAGGTGTTGGTGGGACGGCAGGGAGAGGGAAGAGTCTAGCTCCCAATCTAAGATTTCTGGCAGACACAGGGCAAGGTTGGTGAGGAGTGGGTTTCATGGCAAAGTGTTCGAGCCAGAGGGATGGTGAGTTGAGGTAGGGGTTAGCCGGAGAGTCGACCATAGTTGCCGACGTAGGGTGTTGCTGCTGTGTGCTGCCCGAGGTGCCATAGAGGCCTAGCTCATGTGAGGTGGGAACCATGTTAGGTATATGTTGTAGAGCACAGGAGAATAGGAGGTGGACGTGTAGGCAGGTCTGTGGTGGGGTTGCAGTCAAGGTGTTATAACAGTGTGGTAGTGGTCCCAGTAATGCTGATAGTTTAAGGGTGAGACATATTGCAAGGTAAATACAGTCGGCGGTAAAACTCTGGACCAGCATAATGGCCTGTACAATAGGTTAGCGATGAGGATACAGCCGCAGTAGGCAATGCAAGGGGAGGCACCTGGGCCTAGTCACAGAGAATACAGTAGCAATAGACAATGCATGGGGGGGAACTTGGGCCTAGTTACAGATAATACGGTAACAATATACAATGCATAGGGAGGCACCTGCGCCTAGTCACAGGGAATACAGTAGCAATAGACAATGCATGGGGGGGGGCACTTGGGCCTAGTCACAGATAATATGGTAACAATAACAATGCATGAGGAGGCACCTGGGCCTAGTCACAAGGAATACAGTAGCAATAGACAATGCATGGGGAGGCACTGGGGCCTAGTCACAGGGAATACAGTAGCAATAGACAATGCATGGGGAGGCACCTGGGCCTAGTCACAGCTAACACAGCAAGCCATGCATGGAGAGGCACCTGGGTTAATTACACTTGATGCTGTAGCAGTGGGCAATGCAAGGGGGAGGCACTTCGGTCAGTAGTGGCTGGGTACTCACAATAGGCAGGTTAGAGTGGGCACACAATGGGCAGGATCAAATAGTGACACAGTGAGCAACATATGTAATGGTGCAGATTCAAACAATGACTTGGGTGTACACAATTAGGATAAGCAGCGTGGTCAACGTTGAGTAAGTTACATCAAAGATCAGGTTGGCAGGTAGTTAGCATAGGTACATGGCTAAAATGTACATGTGCGCAGATGTCTAGATGCAGAGATGGCGTACAGACAGACACAATGAAAAAGCATAAATATGATCGTAGACAATAGTTTACAATGACAGTTTTAAGGCATTTGGCATGGCAGAGATGCATGAAATCATTGGGCACACGTTATGGGTGGAGAGCGGAGTACAGTAGCTTGTGGCGGGCGGTCGGAGCTATGATAACAATAGTATTTGAAGAGGCTTGTGCTGAGTTTGTAGAGGAGATAAGCGTGGCGTCGGGTTGCGGGGCCTCAGTTATCCGGGCGCTTGAATTGGGAAGTATGCAGTTCAGGAAGTGGTGGCAATCCGACACGTTGAGCAATGGAAATGAACGTTAGGGGGTCGTGGGCGTATAAGGCAATGTGGGAGAAGTGCGCGAGCACTATATGATGGAAAAGGAGACAAATTGGAGTGGGCAAGACTTACCGATGTGGTGGCATACGGCCCTAGACAGGCTCCCGACAGGAATGGTGCCCTGGATGGTGTGCCTTCGATTGTGGGCCGGCGTGAACCTGCCGGCTCGCGATTGGTTCTTTTGAAATATCATCACATGATTTTGTATCTGCAGAAATCGAGTAGTCCTCTTTTGCTTAGCTTACATTGGTGTCTTTCCACCCGGACCGGACCCCTTGGTGCTGTGAATCTCCACAGAGACCCTCTGTACACATGTTTTTTGCAGATTCAGTTGCTGATCCAATTTTATCACCAATTTCAGTTGAACCAGGCATGTCTGTTTTGCACCCAGCGTGCATGACTGGAGTATCATTACCTCAATTCTCAGGCCTAGTGTGCTTCAGATATATATACAGCATCTTTGGTTCTACATGAGTTGGGAGACCCATGAGTGCTATTGTTTATTCTTGTTCACCATTGCAACTGTCTCTTTCATATTTTTTGGGGTTTGTATTACCTGATAAAACCCAGCTAAATTCAATTGTTTCATGTCATTATTTTGGGTCTTGCTAGTGTTATGTGTGGAATTTACGGAAGTTGCTTTACCAGAAAGTGTACCTTTCACTATTTGTTTGCCATCCAGACCCATTTTTACATTGGCTGTGGTGGTCTCATGTTGTTGTTGTGTTGTTGTTGTGTAATACCCATCTGAGTTTGATCTTCTTGAAATTCCACTTCTAGAGGAACACGAGATTCAGCATCAAGTTGACTAAAGTCAAGGCCATTTTCATGTGGCGTCTCTTTTGGAGTTACAGTGGTATTCTTTTATTTTTTATTTATTTGAGCCACACCCTTGGTCTTGGTTTGTATTTTGTTTGGGGATGTACTATCATTGCATTTTTTATTTTCTCCTCCGTTTTTTTAGCTCTTTGATGTAGTTTTTTTGCCTTTTTGGACATAAAAAATGCCCATCCCTGATTGTTATCAGACTCGTTTTCTGGGGTTTCTACATTTGTCTCCTCCTCCTTTGCACGTGCTTGTTGATCCATCAAAACAGTAAGTGTAGACGGACTGTCTGGAGTCAGACAAGCTGAGTCAACCAGGGCCTCTTTCGATAACTCACTTTAGTGAATTGCACTGGTTAACTTGTTTTCCATCATTTCCTTTATCAATACGTTTTCCAGAGTCAAGAGTCTCTCATGATGTAATTTTGCTAACTTAATCAGGTCAATCTTTATGATTTCATCCTGTAGTGGGTTATATGTTGCTTTCCTGTTGCTTCATTCTCATTACCTGAGTTCTGTACTTTGCTATCTATTACAGTAGTCTGTGTTGCTTGTGTGATCAGGATGAGTGCCAGCACTAAAATGTGTTGATATGTTTGTAGCCAAGTTGGCATTAAGGGTGGCTTGAAAAGATGCCATGCCTTCATATGCTAACATGACACCCCCAACTTTATTTAGCTTACCCAATATCTCAGCAAGTGATCCTTTCATTTCCCTTGTTACAAAGTGTCTGCATTCGTGACCTTCATCTAGGAGATTCAAAATCTGTGTTAGTACAGGAAATGTGTGACAATTCTGTTCATTTAAGTCCAGCATAGTTTCATCAGTAAGGTTATTAAAGCCAACTCCACTTGCAGACTTTCAAGGAGGATAGTCAGTAATACCAATCGTATCCCTTGTGAGCAGGTCAAACTCTTCATATACATTAGTATGCCATTCTTTGGAAATTTCAGAAAAGGGCGGTGGGTGAACAACAACATCTGCCAATACGGGTTTTCCTGCGATGAATTGGGAAGCAAGCATTGTGTTACAGCATAAATAACCAACCTTATTACTATGCAAATGTACAAAGTCTCATTGCCTTCTTGGTGTAGACACTGGAGTTGAAGGAGGAGATAATAGACAAACATGTCTGTCCAATTCTGCCATGATCACAGGGGTTAACATCAAAACATCTGCAATCTCACCATTTCCCATGTTTTCTGCTGTAGATGACATCTTGTGTTGGTGATCATTTTCACTATTCAATCCATCGTCTACAATATGCTGTATGCCATTCAATTTACTTAGAAATAAAACATTGGGTACTACCTCAGAAGATTGAAGAAATTGATGATGCATGTGACATACATTTTGATCTTGTTCAATGTGTGTTACTGAGGCATTGTATGGTAATTTTGATAGTTTAGGCATTATTGATGGTATAGTAAACAAAACTTCTCTTATCACCTGGTGTGTGGGTGTATCAGAGGTGTTAGAGGACCTAGCTCCAGAGACCTTTTCATTTCTGGGTATGCTTTTCACTGGAGCATTATTCTTTTTTGCAAACAGTGCCATGAGGCGTTTACCATTTCTGAGGCTTTGATCCATGCTAGACGGTATTTTATATACCAACAAGCAAAAACTAAGCCCAAATGAATAGGGATATCAAACTAACAATAAGTGCCACTGTTCTAATTAATGACACAGTCTATGACAGGTGAAGTTCAGACTCAAAGACTGCTAGGTTTTCACTTATTCATGTAATATTACACGTCAATTAATTCATGAGGCTTATAAGGCTGTGCTGCCCCCAAATCCCACACTCTAAGGTGGCCAAGTGATTTTACAGTAACTTTTTTTTTAATAGGTGTGCTGTGGATATATGGACTTCAGGGGCTCAAAGGCTCAAAGGCCTGCAGTCACCCCTTTTACCTAACACACACAATTGCTGAACGCCACAATGCACACACTGTTGTCACTGTGCAAAGTTACCTGAGGGCTCCAAGGCTCTGGGCCAACGGTCACCGCCAGGCAACAATACAGGATAAATTCCCAAACGAATTCTCAATTTGTAATTTACACGTAGAATCATTCGAATAGAGGAATACTAAAGGGCTCCTAGGCTCTAGGGCCCGCATTCACCCCAAGTAACTATCACACACAAATGCTGAGCGCTACCATGCACATGCTATTCTCACAGTGCAGGGTCACCTGAAGGCTCCAAGGCTCTGGGCCAACGGTCACCGTCAGGCTACAGTACAGGAAAAAATCTGAGACAAGGTTTCAAAATGTATTTTCCACTTAGAGTAGTCTATATCAAAGGATACTAAAGGGCTCCAAAGCTCTAAGGCCCGCAGTCACCCCAAAATCCTATAGGAGACAGATACCTAACACCACCAGCACAGGATGCACTTGTTTTCCATCCGGCCCTTGTGCTACGAGACTGATTATGACATGCTTTAGTGGCTCAACATGGGAGGGCACTTGGAAATTCCCAGGCTCAGCGGCTAATTTTAGCACAGGTAGACATATACCGTTGATAATATACAATTTCAGTTCCAATTAACACTTTTCATTCTATACGTGATGTTTACAATAACTTCTCTGACCCAGGAGGCGTTCACAGAATTGTTATAATACTAAAGTGATTCCTCAGCTTCCAGATCATTGTCAAGGAGAGAATCTGGGTGCTTCAGGATAGAGAGCACTCAGCTCGTACACAAATGCCACTACGCTCAATACACTCAATGTTAGCCCAGTCTTTTCCAATGCGCATGTAGAAAACCAAACACAAGTTACTTTTTTGTACATAGCAAGAATTGTGCTCAGTCACCAAGGGATTGCAACCATCACAACAAGAACTGTGAGTCAATTAAATTCACGTACATCATGGTTAAGAGTGGTTCAAGGTGAAAGTTAATGTCTATTTAAACTCCTCATCCGCCACTCCTCATTTGTAGCTTGGTTAATGAAATGATCGAGTGATGGGGGTTTACCATTCTGGGTTCATACACGCTTCACAACTGCAATCAGCGGAGCGGTCACAAGAAACTCCGGAGCTCCGCTGCTCCACTTTTCCACAAACACAAAAACACACTACTGGCACACCACACAGCACTCTGTGCAAGCACAGTGTGTTTATAGTTGACTGAAAAAAAAGCGTTGGAATAGAAATAGGACTCCACTGGATTCAATGGGCTTCACTTCTTCAATATAGGCACAGAGCTCCCAAAGGACAGAGCCTCCTCACAGTAACACAAAAAACACTACTGGCACACCACGCAGCGCACCGTGCATGCACGGTCTGTTTACAGTTCACTGAAGGAAAAAAAAGCATTGAAATAGAAATAGGACTCCACTGGATTCAATGGATGGGCTTCACTTCTTCAATATAGGCACAGAGCTCCCAAAGGACAGAACCTCCTCACAGTAACACAAAAACACACTACTGGCACACCGCGCATGCACTGTGTGTTTATAGTTGACTGAAAAAATAAAACGTTGGAATAGAAATAGGACTGCACTGGATTCAATGGGCTTCACTTCTTCAATATAGGCACAGAGCTCACAAGAGACAGAACCTCCTCACAGTAACACAAAAACACACTACTGGCACTTCCTCTTCCTTTTCCTTGTTCACCCCTGATGACGTTTTAGAAAAGTCTGATCTATGAAAGTCTTGTCAAAAGAGGTTCTTCCCTGATCATTCAGACCCTGTTCAAGGACCACATTGACACACTTGTCCCAGCCTTGGCCAATTTCTGTAATCACTCTTTTGCCACTGGAACCTTTCCCACCCCCATAAAAACTCCTTAGTCCACCCCCTCTTAAAGAAGCCCTATACTGATTCTTCCTCTCTGGCTAAGTATCGCCCGATCTCCATCACTCCTTTCCTGGGCAAACTCTTGGAAAAGCTGACCATCTCCCAGCTTAATCTTAACACTGAATCTGTTGGTTTTTTCCATAACCACAAGTATGGATTCAGAGCAGCCAGATGCATGCAAACTCCTCTCTGGAACATCTGTGAAGAACCTGCTCTTCCAACCTTCCTTCTGTCCTCATTCTCCTTCAACTTTCTTCTGCTTTAGATACGGTCATCCATGCCATCCTGCACAATCGAATCTGTGATAACCTGGGTATCACTGATCGTGCCCTGGCCTCGCTGACCTCGTTTCTAACTCCAGGTCCAGCTGAGGTCCTTCTTCTCTTCTGTCTCTTTCTCTCTACCTGTGGTGTTCCCCAGGGGTCTAACCTTTCTCCCTGACTATACATCCAAGACCTGGCACCTCTTGTCCATCGCTTTGCTGCTCTCTGCTCCAACTTTCAGTGTTATGTGATGGCACCGAGCTCTCTTTCAGGTTCCCCTCAGCCACCTCTACTCCGTCTATCATTCCAGACTGTCTGTCTGCAATTCAGGAGTGGTTTGCCACCAGTGATCTCTGCCTTTATGCCAGTAAGACTGAGATCCTCCTCATCGGAACACCAGTTACCTCCTTTCCTCACTCCCTCTCTGGCCTGCCCACTCTGGGCCCTCTTCCTGCTCCTACTTGGGGGGCTAAGAACCTTAGGATCATCTTTGACTCCACCCTCTCCTTCTCTCCTCACTTCTCCGACAGCTCTAAGAAGTCAAACTATCAGATGCACCTCCTCAGAGGTATTCTTCCTTTTCTCACTTTCCCCTAGAAGCTCACTGTGTACAGAGCTCTAGTCCTCTCTACACTGGACAACTGCAATAGCCTCTTTCTAAATCTTCCTGCCTCTACTCTCTGTCTTCTACAACATATCCAGAACGGAACTGCAAGACTTGTCTTTGGCCTCAAACCCACGGATTGTATCTCTCCAGTACATACATCCCTTCATTGGCTCCCAGTGGTGACAAGGATCAAGTTCAAGACCCTCTGCAAGGCTTTCTAGGTCCTGGGACTGCACTACCTCCAACTCTCTCTTCCTAAACATCTCCCTTCTCGAGCTCTCTACTCATCAACCTCCAACTCTCTGATGGTTAGTCGCTTTTCCAAGTAGAGAGTTGGAGGCAGATCTCTTTCTTCGGATGGGGTCTCACTCTGGAACAGCCTTCCCGCCTCTCGCAAATCTGAGCAGAACCACCTTGGGTTCCGGAAGCAACTCAAGACCTTCCTAATCGCTTCTGCTTTCTCTCTTCCTCTTTTCTTGCTGAAGACTTGTCTGGTCCACGTATTGGTCACCTGGCCACCCTCTGTACTTGTGGCCAAGTCCCTGCATGTCCAGTGCACCTTGCACTGCGTCTTGGCTCCCCGAGCACTTGTGCTCTGTATCTGTAGCCCTGCAGTCCTGTCTCTCTGCACTTATGAGCCATCCCTTGGCTGAACTTTCTATTACCTGCACTGAGCCACACACCGGCTGCACTTTTTGACTACCTTCATTTCCGCCCCCCCTTTTGTCACTTCTCCCATTACACTTCCTTGCACTTGCACGATCTGATTGACACAAGGCCTAATAAGATTGTTGTTTTGTCCTCCCTCTGTTCCCCCTCCTTGTCTTGTTGCACCTAGAAACACTTGTGTACAGGCACATTATAAATGCCACATCATATCATCATATCAGAATGACTGGATTGCAGCCAGGGCTTTGTTAATAAACGAGAAATGCTTTGAGAATTTTCCAGTAAATGATAAATCTTTAGGTTTTTTGTTGCACTATGTTAGAAGGTTCCCAAATCAAAGATGAAGGGCAAACTTTCTAAGGTTTCACTTGAATCTATATATCACAAGAGATTTACTGAAAACTAGGAAGAGGCATTCATCGACAGATAGAATCTGTAATTTTTGTGCTGTGGGAGTCCAACAAAACATGAACCACCTGTTAACATCATGTATAGGGCTCACCCAGAAAAGGATTGATCATTTCTCCTGTTTTGTATACTTTTGTACCACACTTGTTTGCCAAGGGATTTGTTATACTTGACTGCAACACTTAATCTTTGTCTTCTATCTTTTGAAGCAGTTGGGTAGTGGACATGTTTAAAAAATTGGAGCCTGTTTTGTGTGTGCAACTCCATAACAGTTGGTAGTTTACTTTCGAACAGGAGGTGGAAAATACATTCTACATTTTTTCTGGATCTGGGTCTTCAGAATACATTTGTAAAGAGTGATATCCTGGTACAGTTATCTGTGTTGATCTTTCATCATATCTTCCTCCTTTGCTGTAGGGAAGAGTAGAGGAAAGGAACATGCTTCTTCACTTTACTCCCACATGTTCAGTTCATTGGAGATCCTTTGGATTGACACATTGATATGTTTCTAATGCATCTTCTATGGTGTCTTTAGAGCATAGTGGGTGAATTGTATACTGGTCCAAAATTTTGGCTGCAGTAGTATGATCTACATGTTCAAATTGGCCAGTTGGTGGTGTATCCTGAATTTTTTTTGTGGTTTATTTTAAGTTCTCCTCGTTGTTTAAATCTTTGTAGTATCCATTGCCTTCTTTTAGATATTGTAGGGCTTGTCTAACCTTGTTTAAGTCGACCAGTTGTTCCCAAAAGTGTTTGTATTTTGTTGGTACACCATTAACTAGTACAATCAAAGATTGATTTACTGGCCATTGTTCTCCTAGAGTTTCTACATTTTCTTTAAGAACTGATGGCAAATATACTACTTTGCCACAAACACCTTTTAGGAACTCAGAAGGAGGCAATTTGTCTGTTTTGGGCTGAAGGTGTAATATAGCTAGAAATTGGTGTACTGTTTGGATTATAATTCTTTCATACAAGATAAGTGATTGGAGAGCCTTTGGAAGTGGGAATATAGTTATTAGTGACAGCATGTGATGTCATTTGGTTATTGTTAAGCTTTATATTGCAGTAAGTGCAAACTATTAAGGGGGTCAATTATTTTGTATTTGTTTTCTGTTGGTAGATATAAAGCTAATTGGAACCATTGGGATTCCACATTGGCCTTTTTTTTCGTAGGACATATCTACTAATGGTGTGCTGTTTTTATAAAATGTTCTGCGACAACAGACAAATACATTGTCTGATATTTCAGCAGTTTTGAAACTTTGTTAGTTCTTTTTTGTATGTTTTTGTTAGCAGGTTAGTCTTTGTAAGGTTTTCACTAATGTTTTCTGAAAGTACTACATTTGTAAGTGAACTTCAATTGCAAATTATTTACTTGTATGTGCTCTATTTCTTGAAGGAGTTGTTTGGATGTTCCATGTAGGAGAATGTTATTCATAATGTGCAGTTACAGAGCAAGACTTTTTGCATAGTACAATCGACGCACACGATTCTGTATAGTGGAATGGTGTGTTGCTTACATTTTGATGTGGTGGAACATGCTTGTGCAATCAGTTCCCGAAATGCAGGCTAACATATGTCCTTGCAGTGCAGCGTGGCTGCACACTGAACAGGAGTATGTGGTTTGTAAAGTTTTCATTCTACTTTTGTCTTTTAGGTTCACATAGTGATTGAGGAATTGTGGTAACGATTTGAAGGATTGTTGGCAAACGTTAAACTGCATCTCCATTTGTACACTGGACAGATTGTTTGGGTAAAAAGAAGACTTGGTTATTTGTGTGTTGGGGATGTTTTTTCCATAAGGGTTTCTTGTGCCATAATGGTGTGTCCTACTATTTAATACCATCGGCCATTACTGTCTATGGCAATTGTTTTTTTTTTTTGTTCTTGTTTATAAGCCTCTTCACTGAAATATAGTTATGTACTGCTTGTGTGAATTCATTCACCTTCACCGAAGTTTGACAAGGTATCTATTTTGATATTGCCCATGTTTAGATGTACTTTTTGTAATTTACTGATTAATTTAGTTAGTGGTTTCATTCTGTTTAAAATGCATATAAACAACGTTCTTTTCACTAGAAATGGGCTGCTAATCCGAGCTTTCAGGATTAGTCTTCTGCAGTAGTTTTTATGGGTAGATCATGACTTGTCAGCTGTCTTCATACGATTTTGAAGCACTCTATGGAGGAATGCTTCAGTGTGTCTATGTTAACATTGGTAGATATAGGGCCTCATTACGATTTTGGCAGTAGCCATGCCTCTATTGGCGGCATGGCTGCCGCCAAAATCGGGTCCGGGTCCGGTTTCCCAGAATGGGGAATTACCAGGCCATTCTGTGTTCGGAGAGCCCGGTTATTCCTCCCTCCAGGAACCCAGGCCCGGACCTTCCCCATTCCCATTTCAGCCCCCATAGGGCTGAATGGGAATGGGTGAGGGAGCTAACAATGGGCTGATTACGACGGCCCGTTGTTAGCTCCCTCTTCCCCTCGCGGGACCTCATGAAACCAAACGTGCAGAGCGGAATGGTGTTAACGGGTCCGCATCCTTTTGCGGTACCCGTTAACCTATTCCGCCACTCTTGTAATGAGGCCCATAGTGTTAGGTTCACTAGAAGGTTTGGCTTTGTTTATACATTTTTTTTATTCTTAGTTTCTGGAAGAAGTGCCTTACTTTTCTTAGTGCTCACCTGTTCAGTTTTGTTGAGTGACTTTACTAACAGTTTTGTTTTTATGTTTTCTATACATTGTTTTAGAGGTGGATGACTATATGGCTTGCCTTTATTCTCATCGGCTCTATTATTTCTTTGTTTTCTATGGAGTTGCTTTTTAGTAGGCATTCTGTTGTTTCTGTTGGAAAAAAGAATGTTATGGTGTAAAAGTTGTGGAAAGTACATGGATGTATTGTGAAGGGGTGTGTGAATGTGATGGTAGAGATGAATAGAGTGCTTTGTGATCCTGCAGTGGGATGATTATTGTGGGTGGGAAGGTTGTAAGAGCACAAGTGTGTAAAGATATGAATGGTTCGGGTTAGTGAGTAAGAGAGTTGTGGTGTGAATGAATAAGTAGGCACATTATGATGTTTTGAGACAGAATAGTGGGTGTTGTAATGATAGTGTTAGATGAGAAAAGAAAGTGTCTGCATGTTGAAATATAATTGTACGAGTGAAATAAATGTTTTTGATTTGAAAAGAATAGTGTAAGTTAATATACAGCAAAACTATACTGCTACAATAACAGACAGTTACTACTATAGTAATCTACTTACTTTGTAGGATGTGAAGACTAGTCTTCTTCTGGTTGGTGTCTTTAGGAATTTTCTTCTTTCCTGTTATTGTAAAAGAAGATTAGTGGGTATATATTGTAAGGGTGAAGTAGTTTTAGTAAGCAAGGATGCGATTTATGAATGTATGAGGCCTTGTGGGAAACAGAGATAATAAAGTTGTGTTATGGATAGTCTACTTAAGTATATATGTTGTTAGAACAATTGGAATATGAGTAGTGCTATTTTGGAGATTAGAAGGAACACAACACAAAATGTGTGTAAAAAAAGTTGCATTTGTAGCTTACTTTAGTGTTTCTGATTGTAACGAAGGAAGTGCTTTGTTTCTGGGGCAATATATTTGTAATGTGTTGAACTGTGGCCTAGTGGTAATGCAATGGAGGACTGTTGTTGCAGCAGTGTGTGGTGTCTTATAGTAGAGGTTTGGAAAGAAGAGTACTTTATATGTAAGGGAACGTGTTGAATAGAGATATTTTGGAGGTATTAAACGGCCACGTTAGTGGCCGTGTAGTTATGTTTAAGTTGCTGTTTCCATAGGAAGAGCACTTTTTGGGCGGTTTATAACTCTGCTCCCCATGGACGAATCCTCACAAAACTTTGCAAAAAAAGTACATGACCCACTCTGAATTGCAAAGTTTGGTGAGGTTTGGGACAGTGGGGTCATAGGGGGGGTCCCAAAACATCTTTTTTTTCCCATAGACTGAATGGGGGGAAAGGTTTGCACATGCCTGCAGCCCAAACCTCAGGACAGATTTTCACCACATTTGCGGCAGGAGCTTGTCCCAAAAGCGTGCTTTTGTAAATTTGGTGAGAATCTGTCCATTAGTTTTCTTTAAAACGACCAAAAAATATGTCTAAAAAAATGTGTGATATCTATGTCCGCTCCGCGGTCACACTTCCCTGTTTGCTCCGCGGACAAGATACCGATTGGCTAATCCGTAGTGTCCTGTCCGCGGACATGTGATGTTTTCACTGATTGGATGTTGAAAAGTGTGAAGTGCGTCAGATTGTTTCGATGCGACCGCCATCTTTCATTCGTGTTTTGGTGTACGCACCCATCGCTGCTAAAACATATAAAACAACACAACATTGCACTTGTTAAACTTAGGAAATACTGTGAGAGGCTCGGATGGGATGTGGCAGCAAATCAAAAAGTGTTTTTTTTGTCACCAAAGTCATACAGTAAATTGGAAGTTGTTGCTCAATATAATGTCCGTACAGTACAGGCGAAGAATTGCTGTGTCTGTTTTACAATGTATTTAAAATAATATTGCAGTCAGACTGGCGCCCTAGAGTTTGAAATCTGAGGCAGCCACCTGCAGTGTTTGATGGAAACAGCGGGTCTGCAAGTATATGGGAGTACTAGTTCTCATGAATGCATTGAGACATGTGGTTGCAAAGTCAGAATGTATTTGGATTCTGAGTGAAGGTACTTGCTTTGCTTTTTTGGTTGCGAGCTCAGTAGGCCCACACATCCGACTGAACCCATAAGGGTCAATTGTTTTTTGACCTTGAGCGAAAGGAAAAATTCAGTAAGAACGCAGGGAGTGAAAGTTTGCAAAAAAGACCATTTGATAAGGTTATGCATTCAAAACGTTTGTAAGGCACATGTAATATCAGTTCATGAAGATTCTTTGGCGCAAGCACATTTCTGTCTGAGTTTCACGAAGACAATGGAGAAGGTCAATATCGTGTAAGATTGCTTTTGACGACTGTACACCTGAACGAGATTTATTTTTTATTACTTGTACATACATTTTGGCAATGTAACTGAAGTATTATCTTTCTGTTTATTTGTCATTTTTTTTTGTTATGTTATTGTTTGTGAAAGAAACAATAATGATCTCTATAGGATTTGTATTTTGCATTGAGTTCAATCATGGATTCCCAGTCCATTTGAAAGAATTTCTTTTTTATTACACCTAAACGATCAAATAGTTCCTTTTTCGTAACGGTTGATTGACAGCCGATAGTCCTTCATTACCATACAATAAAAGTATTAATACAACAAATTTGGTGGGGATATAACATTTTACCACAGTTCGTCAACTTACGCCACCAACATGTAGATGCCAAGGAATTCAACCCAAGTTTGTGGATAATTAATGAATTGGGGAGTGGTTTGGGTAAACCCAGCACAACTTTCCAGATGTTACCCATCAACTTATTGAGTGGCTTTGTAATATGCATTATGCATAAATCAAGACCATACAATATCACATGTTCTACCTTTAACGTATAGAATTCAATCATAGGTGTGAAAGAAAATTTTGAGTGCATGTGATTGATTTTCATTTGTGATATTAAAGGGGTTACTTTAGCATTCAGTGTACTGCTCCACATTACCAGGGAGTTGGAATCGCATAGATTGTATCCCAAATACCTGGTTGCCAACACCTGATGAATCACCATATCATTCATTTTCCAGTTTTTTTTCTATTTGCAAATACCATAATATTCAATGTTGGTTTTAGCATATTCATAAAACACATTCAGTTTGGTTTGTAGCCCACATGGTGTACGATCACACAAAATGATATCATCAGCAAAAGCCAACCAATTAATTTGGTTATTGCTCAAATTCACTTGAAATACCATCTAGTGTTCCCATAATTTTTCAATGTCACAGATATAAAGGTTAAACAATATCACTGCCAACTGACAGCCTTGCTTGACCCCTATCTCGGTGTCAATCGCCTCGCTGGTGGACCCATCTTTTTTGATCCAAACCATGTATGATGTGTTAGTATTAAGAAGAGCTATAAGGCCCACAATATAACCCCGGGAATACCATAACCAAGGAGCTTATTCCACAGCCTGTCCCTTATGACGCTATCAAAAGCTGCAGAAAGGTCCAATGATGCCATGTAAATAGCATCTAGGGAGATAAGTGGGCAATAATAGTAGCATTCAATGTAGTCCCCATCTCCTTTCAAAATCCTACCTAGAATTCTTTTTTTCATAAACTCTTTTTATTGATTAATAGTAGTCTAAACAGTTACAGCAGCTTCATTCCCATGATGTACTCAAGTCATCTACCAGATTCATCTCTTACATACATTTTTAAATGGAGGTTTCGTCATCAGAGAGCATTTCACACAGATACATGCGGAAGCGGCCCCAAATGTCCTTTGGTCAATTTGCTCCGGGCTGAGTCAAAACAAATTGTTCCTCGCACTCATTAACATAAGTTAATTCACACAGGAAGGTGGTCATGCTTGGTGGTGTAGAACTTTTTCAGGCCTGTAGGATACACTTCTTGGCCACTGCACATGAGACGTTAAGAAGTTTTCTGGTTTTCTCGGTCAACAAAGGGGGTCTGTTCTGACGTGTAACGTTTTCTGGGGACTAGTGTTTGATTTTAGTAGGCCTAGGTTATTTCTATTATGTTAAGAGAGATACAGAAACACTTTAAATGTGAGAATGCACAAAGAGGAGTTTCAGACACAAATAGATATCAATCTGTCAGCTTTTTAAATTTATTTTTCTGCTGGATGCATTTAGTAATCATGCATCAGTAGTTTTTTTTGAAAAAAGTAATTGTTGAAAAAAAACAATCAGAAAATGCAAAAGGTTCATTCACAAATTAAGAATTTGCAAGGAGGTTAATTATTTGTCTTAACTTTTCCTCAAGCAACTGTTTATGGCAAAATTAATTGCAACACAACACAGGATACTGAAAAAACTCTTGGTTATATATAGCCAGACTTGTTAGGTCACCCTCCAGCCTGGCTATATATAACCACTAGTTTTTTCATTCATTGCTTGTGTTTTGGTTATTGTGTATTGATTACATGCTAATCACTTGTCACTATAGGTGGTGGTTACACATTGTTTCTTTTAAACACTGTCTTGTGTTGCAATTTATTGTTAAATTTATTGTTAACCAGTGTTATTTGTTTACCCGCTATTTCTCCCCATACCAGAACATATTTTCCCAGTGGGTCTATCTTATGCCCTTTAGTCTGAAACCCCAATGAGGGGTGTATTAGAATGATAACTCCCCTGGATTGGGAAGAGTAGTCCATGTAATATCGTAGCTTCCCCCATTTGAACGGTATATTCATGTTTACATCACCTGTGCATGAGTCTCCTGCATCATCACAATCTGAGGGCTATGCCTAGTGACATAATTCCCAACCTGTCTGGCCTTTTCGGGTTGTTCAGCCCTCGCACATTCCAGGATAACAGTGGTATTCTTAACCCATCTGTGGCACCGCACATGCACGTGTTATGCCCAGCCACCGTGTCCAGCCGTTTCAGCATTCGCATGGCGGGAACAGCAACCACTTCTGCGTGACCACATAACTTTTAAACCCAAAACTTGAATTGCCCGCTCCACCATCCGCGGGCCTGGCTTGTAAACTTCTCCCTGTTCCCCCTCCCCCTTTCCCCATATAGCTCAACATAGCAAAAGACTCTCTGGTATCTTGACCCCTCACCCGCATCATCTCCCCAAACTTGACAATGCTGCCCAATAACACTCATAACTTGCCCGGTGGGCATTCTTCTGAGCTAGTGGACCTTTCCTGAGGGACAGCTGCTGTGGCCATCTGGCTACCCTCGCCAGAGGCTTCACAGCTCGATAAACAATGAACTTTGTACCAGTCCAACTTATTCAATGGTTCTTCAATATTGTCATGCTGCAGGTATGGTGTTCCTTCCTCAGTCTACAGGGTCCCTTCTACCTTCATCTGGCCTTGGTCTCGCATTTTGATCTCCCCCCCGGTGCCCGTGAGGATGCGGGATGGAGGCCTCCACATATGCCATGGCCTCTGCTGGGTTCTCGAAGAAGTGGGCTCTTCCTCCATGTTGGATTCTCATTTTTGCAGGGAAGATTACAGCGTAAGGCACGTTGCGCATCCGTAGCTGTTTCTTGACTAACTCCTAGGAACTTTGCTGTGTTTGTATGTTTGCTGAGAAGTCTGGATATATGTGTATTCTATTTTCTTTGTATTGCAGCGAACCCTTTTCTCTAGACAGTCAGAGTATTGTGTCCCTGTACCTATAATTGAGGAGTCATGCTATTGTGGTGCAGGGTGGGGCACCTGGCATTCGGAGGGGGTGCAAGGGTGTGGTGAGCTCTCTCGACGAGAAAGTGTTCCGAGAGGGATTCTGTCCCCAGGACAGTCCTCAGCAAATTTTCCACCTGTCTCTCCATTGAGCCCTTGCCAAATGTTTCCGAAACCCCGACAATTCTGATGTTATTTCTCTGTGATCTAGATTCAAGATCTTCACACATGCTTTGTGTTTTGCGTAGTTCTGCCTTGAGTTGAGCTATGGCACGGGCATGCTGTGAAATCGTGTCCTCATCCGTGCTTATTATGTTCACTGCTTCTGTAATGCGCGTGCTCTCCTTTTCCACCTGCGCTTTCAAGGATCCAATTGTCGCCACTATGTCATCCAGCTTAACGTTAACTGCCAGGAATCCGTTTTGTACTATTGTTGCCAGGCGGTTTATGGGATCCATCCCCTGGCTATTGGGTGTTTTATGTGTGTTCCCAGCCAGAGCATGCGGCTGGGAGCTGGCAAAGGAGTCCATTGGGCCAGTCTTTTTCCCCCCTGAGCCCTTCTTCTCGGTGCGGCCCATGTGTCACAGCTCTTGCTTTAAGGGTGGACTGTGCTCTCCCACATATTTATGTCTGATATGTTAATATCCAGTAAGAGAGTTAAATACCAGTAAGAGAGTTAAATAAGTATGGGGGTGTGGTTTTGTCGCAACCACTTCTCCACCCAGCTCAGGATATATTGCTTTAGTGTTTTAGGGTTTGCTCCACCACACATCTTGTTGCTTACCCGACTGTACGGGGTGGCCCCAAGTTTCCCTTTCCTGTAGTTGCCGTGTGGCATTGGCAGGCAGCTGCATCCAGTTCGTGGGCCAATGCTTGGTCTGCTCTAACGATGTAAATGTGGCTCTTCCCTGATTCCACTGGGGTTCTATTGCCCCTTGTTTACTTCTGTAGCCCAGGAGCTTCCCAGCTGCCTCTCTCCGCAACCCCGTTCCAGGCAATGTCAGGATATGTATGATAGTGGGGGGCTCCCCCCGCTGCGCTTCACTTTCTTGGCAGGGGGATGATGTCCGTCTCCCTCGTGGGCCTTCGTTCCGCAGCAGCACAGCTGCAGGTCTCGCGGAAGGCTGTCTGGGGCTGGGGCGGCCGGGCCCCCAGGGAGTTCGCTGCACCTCCAGTCATGTCTCCGGGGCCTCTCCCTCCGACGCTGTCTCACGGGTCTTGGGCGTGTGGCTATCCGCTATGCCTCCAGTTGCGCCCCCCAGTCAGGCCTCCCTGTCCGGAGCTGCCTGCAGATCTCGTGTGTGCAGCTGTCCGCCGCGGCTCTCACGGCCTCCCCCGCATGTAAAGGGTTGGCTGTCATCATTGTTTCTCCACGGGGGAGGGCAACACCGCTGTGTGTTTCCTTCTTTCCGGAGCGCCTCACTGCAGATGTGATGCCCCTCCCCCCACTTGGCCTGCCCACAATCTCTGACTCCTTGGCCGAGCGTAGAGGATGCGTGGAACCGCCAGGCGGCTGAGCCACAGCCTCTCTGCCACTGCAGTTACCAAGCAGGATATGTCAGATATCTCACGGCAAGCGTGTCCAGTTTTTGCAGGAGTTATACCGTGGACCTTCCGAAGTTAAATTTTCCAATCACAGTTCATCCATGTTGGGTCTGGCAGGATTGTGCAAAGGATTTTTCTCGAGCTGGAGTTCTCCACTTAGGCGGCCATTTGCGATGTGCGCTTCAACGACCCCCATCCTACCTGGAATTTTGATAAAAGCTGCTTTTCTGCTACACAGATTTCTAATTCCTTTAGGAGAAGAGTAGCAAACACCTTGGCAGGCACATCAATCAGAGATATGGGGCGAAAGATTTCCGGTACATCAATTGGCCCCTTTTTATGAATGGGAACAATTATTGCTGTAAGCCGTGATTGTGGAATGGATCTGGTTTCAAAAATCAAAACAATAGTACCCTTTATCACTTTAGCCCACAGATGCAGATCGTCTTTTAGTACACATGGGGGAATCCCGTCTGGGCCTGCGGCCTTTGAATATGATAGCTTTTTAATTGCCCATCTGACATCACCTAAGTTCCATGCACATTTGCTAGGGATCTTATTGGCAAGAGCAGATGTGTTTGACGATAGAAATCCCAACGGTAAGGCATATCTATCCAGGATGTACTCACTCCACTTCTCACCCAAAATTGCAGAATGGAAAATCAGAGAAGTCGCTTTGCTCTTTGCACGTAAAAATTGCCCAAATATCTTTGGTTTTGTGACTGCAGATAAGTCTAATCATTTTTTGATTTTCTGCTAGATGTTGTGCTCTCTTAACCACCTTGAGGGAATATCAATATCTCGTTTGTATCTGTTTTTTTACAAGAACACATTTAATGTAGTCTTCAGTCTCCCTCAAAGCCCTTCTGATATCACCATTACGTGTATGTTTGAGTTCTGCAATTTCAGCACTATATTTACACAAGTGTACAGTTACATAGTGTTTTTGGGATTGTGCCAGGGTGTCTAAATGATGTTTGATCACATTAGTGTTATAAATTGTGATTATCTGATTATTCCAAGACAATCCTGGACAGGTCTCATAAAGCCACATGTCACGATTGACCAAATAAGCTAGATCTCTGCATACTTTAGGATTCCATCTAATTGATTTAGGATGTTTGTCTATTCCAATTAGAGTAAGATGTGGTGCTTTCTTATGTGTTTCAAAAGTAATATCTAGATTTAAATTGAGCAGCATGTGGTTACTGCAGCTCATATTTATTACCTCAATAAGCTTAGATGTTTGCAAAAGATTTTCAGATACGGCGATATAGTCAATCTATGAGGTAAGTTTCCCTCTAAACCATGTACATTGGCTCTGATCTTTGGCATGTGGGATTATATGTAAATTCCAGCTTTGAAGAAACTTTGCACAGCAATACCATTGTTCAGAAGCCACAGAGGTGTATGCGTGGCTTGCAGGTGCTAGTTTATAGAGTGAGGAGTCCTTGAGGATGGAATTGAAGTCACCAACTAAAATTACTTCATGATCAACATTCCTCAAGAATTCTTTCTGTAAAATAGCATCTAATTCTACCATTATGGTAAGATGTAAACTGTGTATTGGATTACTATACAAATCAATCAGTAGAATATTAGTTTGCCTAAACATTGTTTCAATAACAAGAATAGCATCAGACGAATAAATCAAATTAGCATCTGTTTTCATTCTGTTGTTGACTAACGTTATAAGACAACCAGATGGACGCCCAGACTTGCCCCAACTAGCAGGGTGGCTAAATGACTTGAAACCACCTATACTAATGACATTCGCAGCCAAAGTCTCTTGTATCATAATGACGCTTGAATTGTGTGGTAACGTCTTGTTCTTAAAACATTTCAGAAGATTATTAAATCCACAACAATTCCAATTTATTATCGAAATAGTTGATAGTTATGTGGACTCTGCGTAGTTTGTGAGGAACCAGGATCGTTCAGTAGAGTTTCCAATCCAGCCAGCACTTTTATGGCATTAACTAAAGATGTAAGCTGAGATAATAAGTTTTGGGTCAAAACTGTATCAGCACTCGGATTCGCCCCAGCAATTGCGGAACTTGACCTCTGTTGCATTTTAAATTCTATGAATTTTGTGGCTTCATTCATGTCTTTAAAAGCATACAATTCATATCCCAGCATCTGAAAATTCCCACTTTTTCCCATAACATTTTTGCAATTAACGGGGACTCAACCTTACATAGCATTCTGTTGTTGTTCACAATGGACAGTTTAATCCATTCAATATCATGGTTGTTCAGATTCCTCAGTGTGTTTTTTTTTTTGGAACATGTTCAGTAAGTATGAGCGATTGATTCTGTCATTAACATGCAATTGAGAATCACTACTCCACCCAATAATTTGTATTTTATTTTATTTATATACCGCACCAGGCCCAAGGGAAACCGGGCGCACCATTTAGTTACAGGCATGGTAAAATAAAGCATTTGAATAGAGTATAGCTATATACAAATTATACAAAACGTAAATTACAGGCATGGTAAAATAAAGCAGAAGGATAAGATATACATAATATACATAATACAGGAAATATACAATGTGTAAGAGCAGGTAATAGCAGTGAGTCAGTGATGCTGTTTTAGTGACCCTGGGCGCTATGAGAAAGGAATTATGGCAAGTCCTGGGCAGACAGCCAGGCTGAAGCTTTACGCTTGAAGGCCGGGAAGGAAGTTTCAGCTCTAAGTGGATTGGGTAGCGAATTCCACAGCGTGGCTGCTAGGACTGGGAAGCTGCGCCCACTAGATCTTTGCAGGTTGAAGCGTGGGAAAGAGAGGCAGTTAGTTTGAGCACTTCGGAGTGGTCTCGCAGTAGTGTGTAGAGCGAATCTACAGGCTAGGTAGCTAGGGTCTTGATTGTAGAGGCTTTTGTGAGTGAGTGCGAGTGCTTTGAGGGAGACTCTTTGGGAGACTGAAATGTGGAGGTTACTAGGGATATTGAACGTCGCTCTGATGGCATTATTTTGGATGATTTGGAGTTTATTCATATTGCATTGGTTAGTACCCAGATAGAGGGCATTGCAGTAATCAGTTTTGAATAGGAACAAGGTCCTGGCTAGTGTTGTACAGTTGGCTGGTGAGGGGAAGGGGTGGCAAGCTGTGATGAGCTTGCAAGTGTATGAAGCCGACGATGATACTGCGTTGGTTTGTCTGGATAGGGAGAGCATGGAGTTGAAGTAGATACCAAGCTTTTTTGTGTCCTTAGCCACTTTGATGGTGTTGCCATCAATGGTGAAGGAGTTAAATGAGGGGTCAAGTTTGCTAAGTCTTTGGTGGGAGCCAAGGATGATGAGCTTCGTCTTGTCATCATTTAAGCATAGTTCATGCTGAGCCATCCAGGCCTGGTTGACTTGATAGATGGCGTTGATTGCGAGTGAGTCGGTGTTGTGGTCACCTGTGATGGGGATAAGTATCTGGGTGTCGTCAGGGTAGTTTGTATACGTAACACCCAGAAGATCCAAAATGTCAAATAGATGTTTTGTAAACACATTATAGGGTGTCGGGGATACACAAGATCCTTGAGGCACTCCACAAGTGACTGGTGAGGGTTCTGAGGTGGCGGTAGGGGAGAATTGTTGCATCGATCTATTGCCCAGGAATGAGGTGCTCCAGGCTGTCGCTTTGTCCGAGAAGTGGGCGGCAGTTTTAAGGTGACAGCAAATGATTTGGTGATTGACTAAATCAAAGGCCGCAGAGAGATCGAGGAGGAGTAGGATGGCCAGTTTGCCCTTATCTTTGAGGTCTTCAATCTGGGTTTTAAGGTCAATTAGCGCTGTTTCAGTGCCGTATCGCGGGCGGAAACCAGATTGCCTCAGACCCATGAGATTATTGATTTCTAGGTAATCTTGGATCTGTAGGTATGCAGCACAATTGAGAATTTTTAAGAGGAAAGGGACTGTAGTGATCGGTCAGTAGTTAGTGGGTATGTTGGCGTCTAAGGTGGGTTTTTTCAGGAGAGGAATGACCCAGGCATCCTTGAGGTTGTCAGGGACAACCCCAGTGTTAAAGGAGGAGTTAATGAGTGTGGTGATGAAGGGCGCTATGTTATGAGCGGCTTCCTTAATGATGGTAGCAGGGCAAGGGTCCCCCTGACAATTGGTAGGTTTGAGGTTATTGATAATGTGTTCAACTTCAATGATGGAGAGAGGTGAGAAGCTGAAGGGTTTCAAGGATTCAGTGTTAGGGTTGATATTAGCCTGGGGTGGTTTGTGTTGCGGGCTGGGCTGCAAACACATTTTATTTTTCATTGATTTTGGTTTGGAGGGTGACAGTTTTTCCAAGGAGGGCTTTTGAATGTTGGCACACCAGGTGCTGTCTTTGGAATAGGTATCAGGAGAGTGGCAGGGGATTCTAACTCCTTTAAGAATCTAAATAGCTACTTGGTGTTAGATTGGGCAAGTTCAATGTGTTCATTGTACGTCTCCTTTTTTGCCCGAGTATGGCTTCTTTTCAGTTTAGAGTAGCTAAAGCGACACTAGCTATGTTGGCTTCTGTTGGATGGCTTTTCCATTGTGGTTCAAGGGCCCTTTTTTCCTTACGTAAGGTTCTCAGCTGTGGCGTGAACCAGGGGTTGAGGTGGGCCCGGGGTTTAGGTTTTCTTAGTTTGGAAGGCGCGATAAGATCAAGTGCTTTGTGCATTGTCTGATCGTACGTGTCAACCAAGACAGTGGGGTCAGAGCAGGGGGATGAGATATCATTGAGAATTGGGAGGATAAGTGGGAGTAGTTTGGCGCAAGTTATATTGTACTTATTTCTCGTGGCGGAGGCGGGTGCTATATTGGGCGTGGGATGGATCATTTTGGTGGGGATGCTGAAGGTGGTGGTCCATGCGCATGGTTGAATGGATTAGAAATTCGTGCCACAGTTTAGGTCAGCTATCCTATCGAGAGTCCTGCCCTTGGTGTGAGTTAGCAGAGTGACCTGTTGTGTGAGACCTAGGTTAAGTAGCATGTTGTTGATATCCTGGGCGGAGGCGTCGTTGGGGTCTAGGTAACCTAGATTGAAATCGCCTAATACAATGATTTGAGACTTTTCTTAGTATTGTTAGCGAGGATGTGGGAGCGGTCCTCAGCAAACGATGGTAGTGGGCCAGGTGGTCTATATATGATATGGAGTGTGATGGTCCGGTCGGGGGTGATGGCTAGCTTGGCTGTGACTAGCTCTGCTGAGGTAATTTGGCAAGGAGTTGTGATGCGGAGGTTAATTGAGGTTTTGTGGATAATGGTGACACCGCCTCCTTTAGTTTGGTCCGTGTTACGGTGTCACGACCGCAGGTCGCTGGCAGCTGTGGAAGAGGTGGAAACTTGGCCGCCATTAGACTTGCCGTCACGTTGCCACCTTGATGACGCTAGCGTTCTAGTCTTTTCCAACATGGCCGCCGCATATATGTATATAACCATTCCACACTAGACGGTCGGCGCGTTGCAACATCGGATTCCCTCTGTTGCTTTCGCTCCCTCTACGTTTTCTCCTTGGCGGTGCTCCGCCCGCTTTTTACTTTTCTCCTGTGTTCCGGTCGCTCTTTCCCTGGTTCTGCCTCTCTTCCCTGTACCCCGTTTTTACCCTCAGTGGTTCCTGGACTGCTCCGGTATTTCTTCCATCTTCCTGTGTGGTCTTTTTCCCTCCTCACTTGCTGCTTTTTTCGCCATTGCTCACACCTCAGTCTCCGGATCTTACTCTCCTTCATACTCACCTCAGATTGGATCCGCAGTGTGCGTTTCTCCGAGTTATCCTGGTTCCAGTTCAGCTTGCTTCAGAACTCCGGAGGGGTTTTTATGCCGTTGGCTTTTCCCCTCACTCCGTTGTTAGTCCGTCGCAGAGGGGGGTCACCCTGCCTCCTGTGAGGAGCCGCCGTGGCTTCCTTTCGAGGCAGACCATACCTCCTGAAGAAGAAAAGATCTCTCGCTCTACCCGTCAGGAGAAAGAAACTGAACTACTCTTCGACTTCAGGTGAGGAGGAAATGGAACCGGGAGATGAGCTGAGTTCTACAGAAGAGGAGGACATTACTGATCAGACTGATAAGGTAGTGAGTCAGTCAGTCAATGTTGATATACGGTCGCATCTAATGATCGTGTAGCCTTCAGTGATTGCTAAGGATAGTAGAGATCCTGAGGCACCATGGAGCCAGGTTTCACTAATGGCTATAAAGTCCACATCATGGGTAGTTATAAGGTCAGCTATGTTGAGTGCATGAGCCGTGAGTGACCTAGTGTTGATCAGAGCAGCCTTAAGACCGATAATGGGGCTGTGCAGTGAGGTATTCACATCAGGCGTAATGTCCAGTATGGGTGAGGGTGCGTGGGGGTGGGCAGAGGCTGTGGGCATGATGCAAGGTGGTTTGGCTGGCAAGTAGGTGTCGCTGGGACGGCAGGGAGAGGGAAGAGTCTAGCTCCCAATCTAAGATTTCTGGCAGACACAGGGCAAGGTTGGTGAGGAGTGGGTTTCATGGCAAAGTGTTCGAGCCAGAGGGATGGTGAGTTGAGGTAGGGGTTAGCCGGAGAGTCGACCATAGTTGCCGACGTAGGGTGTTGCTGCTGTGTGCTGCCCGAGGTGCCATAGAGGCATAGCTCATGTGAGGTGGGAACCATGTTAGGTATATGTTGTAGAGCACAGGAGAATAGGAGGTGGACGTGTAGGCAGGTCTGTGGTGGGGTTGCAGTCAGGGTGTTATAACAGTGTGGTAGTGGTCTCAGTAATGCTGATAGTTTAAGGGTGAGACATATTGCAAGGTAAATACAGTCGGCGGTAAAACTCTGGACCAGCATAATGGCCTGTACAATAGGTTAGCGATGAGGATACAGCCCAGTAGGCAATGCAAGGGGAGGCACCTGGGCCTAGTTACAGAGAATACAGTAGCAATAGACAATGCATGGGGGGGAACTTGGGCCTAGTTACAGATAATACGTTAACAATATACAATGCATAGGGAGGCACCTGCGCCTAGTCACAGGGAATACAGTAGCAATAGACAATGCATGGGGGGGCACTTGGGCCTAGTCACAGATAATATGGTAACAATAACAATGCATGAGGAGGCACCTGGGCCTAGTCACAAGGAATACAGTAGCAATAGACAATGCATGGGGAGGCACTGGGGCCTAGTCACAGGGAATACAGGAGCAATAGACAATGCATGGGGAGGCACCTGGGCCTAGTCACAGCTAACAGAGCAAGCAATGCATGGAGAGGCACCTGGGTTAATTACAGTTGATGCTGTAGCAGTGGGAAATGCAAGGGGGAGGCACTTCGGTCAGTAGTGGCTGGGTACTCACAATAGGCAGGTTAGAGTGGGCACACAATGGGCAGGATCAAATAGTGAAACAGTGAGCAACATATGTAATGGTGCAGATTCAAACAATGACTTGGGTGTACACAATTAGGATAAGCAGCGTGGTCAACGTTGAGTAAGTTACACCAAAGATCAGGTTGGCAGGTAGTTAGCATAGGTACATGGCTAAAATGTACATGTGCGCAGATGTCTAGATGCAGAGATGGCGTACAGACAGACACAATGAATAAGCATAAATATGATCGTAGACAATAGTTTACAATGACAGTTTTAAGGCATTTGGCACGGCAGAGATGCATGAAATCATTGGGCACACGTTATGGGTGGAGAGTGGAGTACAGTAGCTTGTAGCGTGCGGTCGGAGCTATGATAACAATAGTATTTGAAGAGGCTTGTGCTGAGTTTATAGAGGAGATAAGTGTGGCGTCGGGTTGCGGGGCCTCAGTTATCCGGGCGCTTGCATTGGGAAGTATACAGTTCAGGAAGTGGTGGCAATCCGACACGTTGAGCAATGGAAATGAACGTTAGGGGGTCGTGGGCGTATAAGGCAATGTGGGAGAAGTGCGCGAGCACTATATGATGGAAAAGGAGACAAATTGGAGTGGGCAAGACTTACCGATTTGGTGGCATACGGCCCTAGACAGGCTCCCGACAGGAATGGTGCCCTGGATGGTGTGCCTTCGATTGTGGGCCGGCGTGAACCTGCCGGCTCGCGATTGGTTCTTTTGAAATATCATCACATGATTTTGTATCTGCAGAAATCAAGTAGTCCTCTTTTGCTTAGCTTACATTGGTGTCTTTCCACCCGGACCGGACCCTTTGGTGCTGTGAATCTCCACAGAGACCCTCTGTACACATGTTTTTTGCAGATTCATGTGCTGATCCAATTTTATCACCAATTTCAGTTGAACCTGGCATGTCTGTTTTGCACCCAGCCTGTATGACTGGAGTATCATTACCTCAATTCTCAGGCCTAGTGTGCTTCAGATATATATACAGCATCTTTGGTTCTACATGAGTTGGGAGACCCATGAGTGCTATTGTTTATTCTTGTTCACCATTGTAACTGTCTCTTTCATATTTTTTGGGGTTTGTATTACCTGATAAAACCCAGCTAAATTCAATTGTTTCATGTCATTATTTTGGGTCTTGCTAGTGTTATGTGTGGAATTTACGGAAGTTGCTTTACCAGAAAGTGTACCTTTCACTATTTGTTTGCCATCCAGACCCATTTTTACATTGGCTGTGGTGGTCTCATGTTGTTGTTGTGTTGTTGTTGTGTAATACCCATCTGAGTTTGATCTTCTTGAAATTCCACTTCTAGAGGAACACGAGATTCAGCATCAAGTTGACTAAAGTCAAGGCCATTTTCATGTGGCGTCTCTTTTGGAGTTACAGTGGTATTCTTTTATTTTTTATTTATTTGAGCCACACCCTTGGTCTTGGTTTGTATTTTGTTTGGGGATGTACTATCATTGCATTTTTTATTTTCTCCTCTGTTTTTCTTAGCTCTTTGATGTAGTTTTTTTGCCTTTTTGGACATAAAAAATGGCCATCCCTGATTATTATCAGACTCGTTTTCTGGGGATTCTACATTTGTCTCCTCCTCCTTTGCACGTGCTTGTTGATCCATCAAAACAGTAAGTGTAGAGGGACTGTCTGGAGTCAGACAAGCTGAGTCAACCAGGGCCTCTTTCGATAACTCGCTTTAGTGAATTGCACTGGTTAACTTGTTTTCCATCATTTCCTTTATCAATACGTTTTCCAGAGTCAAGAGTCTCTCATGATGTAATTTTGCTAACTTAATCAGGTCAATCTTTATGATTTCATCCTGTAGTGGGTTATATGTGTCTAAGGTACCACCTGTTGCTTCATTCTCATTACCTGAGTTCTGTACTTTGCTATCTATTACAGTAGTCTGTGTTGCTTGTGTGATCAGGATGAGTGCCAGCACTAAAATGTGTTGATATGTTTGTAGCCAAGTTGGCATTAAGGGTGGCTTGAAAAGATGCCATGCCTTCATATGCTAACATGACACCCCCAACTTTATTTAGCTTACCCAATATCTCAGCAAGTGATCCTTTCATTTCCCTTGTTACAAAGTGTGTGAATTCGTGACCTTCATCTAGGAGATTCAAAATCTGTGTTAGTACAGGAAATGTGTGACAATTCTGTTCATTTAAGTCCAGCATAGTTTCATCAGTAAGGTTATTAAAGCTAACCCCACTTGCAGACTTTCAAGGAGGATTGTCAGTAATACCAATCTTATCCCTTGTGAGCAGGTCAAACTCTTCATATACATTAGTATGCCATTCTTTGGAAATTTCAGAAAAGGGCGGTGGGTGAACAACAACATCTGCCAATACGGGTTTTCCTGCGATGAAATGGGAAGCAGGCATTGTGTTACAGCATAAATAACCAACCTTATTACTATGCAAATGTACAAAGTCTCATTGCCTTGTTGGTGTAGACACTGGAGTTGAAGGAGGAGATAATAGACAAACATGTCTGTCCAATTCTGCCATGATCACAGGGGTTAACATCAAAACATCTGAAATCTCACCATTTCCCATGTTTTCTGCTGTAGATGACATCTTGTGTTGGTGATCATTTTCACTATTCAATCCATCGTCTACAATATGCTGTATGCCATTCAATTTACTTAGAAATAAAACCTTGGGTACTACCTCAGAAGATTGAAGAAATTGATGATGCATGTGACATACATTTTGATCTTGTTCAATGTGTGTTACTGAGGCATTGTATGGTAATTTTGATAGTTTAGGCATTATTGATGGTATAGTAAACAAAACTTCTCTTATCACCTGGTGTGTGGGTGTATCAGAGGTGTTAGAGGACCTAGCTCCAGAGACCTTTTCATCTCTGGGTATGCGTTTCACTGGAGCATTATTCTTTTTTGCAAACAGTGCCATGAGGCGTTTACCATTTCTGAGGCTTTGATCCATGCTAGACGGTATTTTATATACCAACAAGCAAAAACTAAGCCCAAATGAATAGGGATATCAAACTAACAATAAGTGCCACTGTTCTAATTAATGACACAGTCTATGACAGGTGAAGTTCAGACTCAAAGACTGCTAGGTTTTCACTTATTCATGTAATATTACACGTCAATTAATGCATGAGGCTTATAAGGCTGTGCTGCCCCCAAATCCGACACTCTAAGGTGGCCAAGTGATTTTACAGTAACTTTTTTTTTAATAGGTGTGCTGTGGATATATGGACTTCAGGGGCTAAAAGGCTCAAAGGCCTGCAGTCACCCCTATTACCTAACACACACAATTGCTGAACGCCACAATGCACACACTGTTGTCACTGTGCAAAGTTACCTGAGGGCTCCAAGGCTCTGGGCCAACGGTCACCGCCAGGCAACAATACAGGATAAATTCCCAAACGAATTCTCAATATGTAATTTACACGTAGAATCATTCGAATAGAGGAATACTAAAGGGCTCCAAGGCTCTAGGGCCCGCATTCACCCCAAGTAACTATCACACACAAATGCTGAGCGCTACCATGCACATGCTATTCACACAGTGCAGGGTCACCTGAAGGCTCCAAAGCTCTGGGCCAACGGTCACCGTCAGGCTACAGTACAGGAAGAAATCTGAGACAAGGTTTCAAAATGTATTTTCCACTTAGAGTAGTCTATATCAAAGGATACTAAAGGGCTCCAAAGCTCTAAGGCCCGCAGTCACCCCAAAATCCGATAGGAGACAGATACCTAACACCACCAGCACAGGATGCACTTGTTTTCCAGCCGGCCCTTGTGCTACGAGACTGATTATGACATGCTTTAGTGGCTCAACAAGGGAGGGCACATGGAAATTCCCAGGCTCAGCGGCTAATTTTAGCACTGGTAGACATATACCGTCGATAATATACAATTTCAGTTCCAATTAACACTTTCCATTCTATACGTGATGTTTACAATAACTTCTCTGACCCAGGAGGCGTTCACAGAATTGTTATAATACTAAAGTGATTCCTCAGCTTCCAGATCTTTGTCAAGGAGAGAATATGGGTGCTTCAGGATAGAGAGCACTCAGCTCGTACACAAATGCCACTACGCTCAATACACTCAATGTTAGCCCAGTCTTTTCCAATGCGCATGTAGAAAACCAAACACAAGTTACTTTTTTGTACATAGCAAGAATTGTGCTTAGTCACCAAGGGATTGCAACCATCACAACAAGAACTGTGAGTCAATTAAATTCACGTACATCATGGTTAAGAGTGGTTCAAGTTAATGTCTATTTAAACTCCTCATTCGCCACTTCTCATTTGTAGCTTGGTTAATGAAATGATCGAGTGATGGGGTTTTACCATTCTGGGTTCATACACGCTTCACAACTGCAATCAGCGGAGCGGTTACAAGAAACTCCGGAGCTCCGCTGCTCCACTTTTCCACAAACACAAAAACACACTACTGGCACACCACGCAGCACTCCGTGCAAGCACAGTGTGTTTATAGTTGACTGAAAAAAAAGCGTTGGAATAGAAATAGGACTCCACTGGATTCAATGGGCTTCCCTTCTTCAATATAGGCACAGAGCTCCCAAAGGACAGAACCTCCTCACAGTAACACAAAAACACACTACTGGCACACCACGCAGCGCACCGTGCATGCACGGTCTGTTTATAGTTCTCTGAAGAAAAAAAAGCATTGAAATAGAAATAGGACTCCACTGGATTCAATGGATGGGCTTCACTTCTTCAATATAGGCACAGAGCTCCCAAAGGACAGAACCTCCTCACAGTAACACAAAAACACACTACTGGCACACCGCGCATGCACTGTGTGTTTATAGTTGACTGAAAAAATAAAACGTTGGAATAGAAATAGGACTGCACTGGATTCAATGGGCTTCACTTCTTCAATATAGGCACAGAGCTCACAGGAGACAGAACCTCCTCACAGTAACACAAAAACACACTACTGGCACTTCCTCTTCCTTTTCCTTGTTCACCCCTGATGACGTTTTAGAAAAGTCTGATCTATGAAAGTCTTGTCAAAAGAGGTTCTTCCCTGATCATCCAGACCCTGTTCAAGGACCACATTGACACACTTGTCCCAGCCTTGGCCAATTTCTGTAATCACTCTTTTGCCACTAGAACCTTTCCCACCCCCATAAAAACTCCTTAGTCCACCCCCTCTTAAAGAAGCCCTATACTGATTCTTCCTCTCTGGCTAAGTATCGCCCGATCTCCATCACTCCTTTCCTGGGCAAACTCTTGGAAAAGCTGACCATCTCCCAGCTTAATCTTAACACTGAATCTGTTGGTTTTTTCCATAACCACAAGTATGGATTCAGAGCAGCCAGATGCATGCAAACTCCTCTCTGGAACATCTGTGAAGAACCTGCTCTTCCAACCTTCCTTCTGTCCTCATTCTCCTTCAACTTTCTTCTGCTTTAGATACGGTCATCCATGCCATCCTGCACATTCGAATCTGTGATAACCTGGGTATCACTGATCGTGCCCTGGCCTCGCTGACCTTGTTTCTAACTCTAGGTCCAGCTGAGGTCCTTCTTCTCTTCTGTCTCTCTCTCTCTACCTGTGGTGTTCCCCAGGGGTCTAACCTTTCTCCCTGACTATACATCCAAGACCTGGCACCTCTTGTCCATCGCTTTGCTGCTCTCTGCTCCAACTTTCAGTGTTATGCGATGGCATTGAGCTCTCTTTCAGGTTCCCCTCAGCCACCTCTACTCCGTCTATCATTCCAGACTGTCTGTCTGCAATTCAGGAGTGGTTTGCCCCCAGTGATCTCTGCCTTTATGCCAATAAGACTGAGATCCTCCTCATCGGAACACCAGTTACCTCCTTTCCCCACTCCCTCTCTGGCCCGCCCACTCTGGGCCCTCTTCCTGCTCCTACTTGGGGGGCTAAGAACCTTGGGATCATCTTTGACTCCACCCTCTCTTTCTCTCCTCACTTCTCCGACATCTCTAAGAAGTCAAACTATCAGATGCACCTCCTCAGAGGTATTCTTCCTTTTCTCACTTTCCCCTAGAAGCTCACTGTGTCCAGAGCTCTAGTCCTCTCTACACTGGACTACTGCAATATCCTCTTTCTAAATCTTCCTGCCTCTACTCTCTGTCCTCTACAACATATCTGGAACAGAACTGCAAGACTTGTCTTTGGCCTCAAACCCACGGATTGTATCTCTCCAGTACATACATCCCTTCATTGGCTCCCATTGGTGACAAGGATCAAGTTCAAGACCCTCTGCAAGGCTTTCTAGGTCCTGGGACTGCACTACCTCCAACTCTCTCTTCCTAAACATCTCCCTTCTCGACCTCTCTACTCATCAACCTCCAACTCTCTGATGGTCAGTCGCTTTTCCAAGTAGAGAGTTGGGGGAAGATCTCTTTCTTCGGATGGGGTCTCACTCTGGAACAGCCTTCCCGCCTCTCGCAAATCTGAGCAGAACAACCTTGGGTTCCGGAAGCAACTCAAGACCTTCCTAATTGCTTCTGCTTTCTCTCTTCCTCTTTTCTTGCTGAAGACTTGTCTGGTCCACGTATTGGTCACCTGGCCACCCTCTGTACTTGTGCCCTAGTCCCTGCATGTCCAGTGCACCTTGCACTGCGTCTTGGCTCCCCGAGCACTTGTGGTCTGCATCTGTAGCCCTGCAGTCCCGTCTTTCTGCACTTATGAGCCATCCCTTGGCTGAACTTTCTATTACCTGCACTGAGCCACACACCGGCTGCACTTTTTCACTACCTTCATTTCCGCCCCCCCTTTTGTCACTTCTCCCCTTACACTTCCTTGCACTTGCACGATCTGATTGACACAAGGCCTAATAAGATTGTTGTTTTGTCCTCCCTCTGTTCCCCCCTCCTTGTCATGTTGCACCTAGAAACACTTGTGTACAGGCACATTATAAATGCCACGTCATATCATCATATCAGAATGACTGGATTGCAGCCAGGGCTTTGTAAATACACGAGAAATGCTTTGAGAATTTTCCAGTAAATGATAAATCTTTAGGTTTTTTGTCGCACTATGTTAGAAGGTTCCCAAATCAAAGATGGAGGGCAAACTTTCTAAGGTTTCACTTGAATCTATATATCACAAGAGATTTACTGAAAACTAGGAAGAGGCATTCATCGACAGATAGAATCTGTAATTTTTGTGCTGCGGGATTCCAACAAAACATGAACCACCTGTTAACATCATGTATAGGGCTCACCCAGAAAAGGATTGATCATTTCTCCTGTTTTGTATACTTTTGTAACACACTTGTTTGCCAAGGGATTTGTGATACTTGACTGCAAAACTTAATCTTTGTCTTCTATCTTTTGAAGCAGTTGGGTAGTGGACATGTTTAAAAAATTAGAGCCTGTTTTGTGTGTGCAACTCCATAACAGTTGGTAGTTTACTTTCGAACAGGAGGTGGAAAATACATTCTACATTTTTTCTGGATCTGGGTCTTCAGAATACATTTGTAAAGAGTTATATCCTGGTACAGTTATTTGTGTTGATCTTTCATCATATCTTCCTCCTTTGCTGTAGGGAAGAGTAGAGGAAAGGAACATGCTTCTTCACTTTACTCCCACATGTTCAGTTCATTGGAGATCCTTTGGATTGACACATTGATATGTTTCTAATGCATCTTCTATGGTGTCTTTAGAGCATAGTGGGTGAATTGTATACTGGTCCAAAATTTTGGCTGCAGTAGTATGATCTACATGTTCAAATTGGCCAGTTGGTGGTGTATCCTGAATTTTTTTTGTGGTTTATTTTAAGTTCTCCTCGTTGTTTAAATCTTTGTAGTATCCATTGCCTTCTTTTAGATATTGTAGGGCTTGTCTAACCTTGTTTAAGTCGACCAGTTGTTGCCAAAAGTGTTTGTATTTTGTTGGTACACCATTAACTAGTACAATCAAAGATTGATCTACTGGCCATTGTTCTCCTAGAGTTTCTACATTTTCTTTCAGAACTGATGGCAAATATACTACTTTGCCACAAACACCTTTTAGGAACTCAGAAGGAGGCAATTTGTCTGTTTCTTTTAGATATTGTAGGGCTTGTCTAACCTTGTTTAAGTCGACCAGTTGTTGCCAAAAGTGTTTGTATTTTGTTGGTACACCATTAACTAGTACAATAAAAGATTGATCTACTGGCCATTGTTCTCTTAGAGTTTATACATTTTCTTTAAGAACTGATGGCAAATATACTACTTAGCCACAAACACCTTTTAGGAACTCAGAAGGAGGCAATTTGTCTGTTTTGGGCTGAAGGTGTATTATAGCTAGAAATTGGTGCACTGTTTGGATTATAATTCTTTCATACAAGTTAAGTGATTGGAGAGCCTTTGGAAGTGGGAATATAGTTATTAGTGACATCATGTGATGTCATTTGGTTATTGTTAAGCTTTATATTGCAGTAAGTGCAAACTATTAAGGGGGTCAATTATTTTGTATTTGTTTTCTGTTGGTAGATATAAAGCTAATTGGAACCATTGGGATTCCTCATTGGCCTCTTTTTTCGTAGGACATATCTACTAATGGTGTGCTGTTTTTATAAAATGTTCTGCGACAACAGACAAATACATTGTCTGATATTTCAGCAGTTTTGAAACTTTGTTAGTTCTTCTTTGTATGTTTTTGTTAGCAGGTTAGTCTTTGTAAGGTTTTCACTAATGTTTTCTGAAAGTACTACATTTTGTAAGTGAACTTCAATTGCAAAATATTTACTTGTATGTGCTCTATTTCTTGAAGGAGTTGTTTGGCTGTTCCATGTAGGAGAATGTTATTTATAGTGTGCAGTTACAGAGCAAGACTTTTTGCATAGTACAATCGACGCACACGATTCTGTATAGTGGAATGGTGTGTTGCTTACATTTTGATGTGGTGGAACATGCTTGTGCAATCAGTTCCCGAAATGCAGGCTAACGTATGTCCTTGCATTGCAGCGTGGCTGCACACTGAACAGGAGTATGTGGTTTGTAAAGTTTTCATTCTACTTTTGTCTTTTAGGTTCACCTAGTGATTGAGGAATTGTGGTACCGATTTGAAGGATTGTTGGCAAACGTTAAACTGCATCTCCATTTGTACACTGGACAGATTGTTTGGGTAAAAAGAAGACTTGGTTATTTGTGTGTTGGGGATGTTTTTTCTATAAGGGTTTCTTGTGCCATAATGGTATGTCCTACTATTTAATACCATCGGCCATTACTGTCTATGGCATTTGTTGTTTTTTTTTGTTCTTGTTTATAAGCCTCTTCACTGAAATATAGTTATGTACTGCTTGTGTGAATTCATTCACCTTCACCGAAGTTTGACAAGGTATCTATTTTGATATTGCCCATGTTTAGATGTACTTTTTGTAATTTACTGATTAATTTAGTTAGTGGTTTCATTCTGTTTAAAATGCATATAAACAACGTTCTTTTCACTAGAAATGGGCTGCTAATCCAAGCTTTCAGGATTAGTCTTCTGCAGTAGTTTTTATGGGTAGATCATGACTTGTCAGCTGTCTTCATAAGATTTTGAAGCACTCTATGGTGGAATGCTTCAGTGTGTCTACATTAACATTGGTAGATATAGGGCCTCATTACGATTTTGGCGGTAGCCATGCCGCTATTGGCGGCATGGCTGCCACCAAAATCGGGTCCGGGTCCGGTTTCCCAGAAGGGGGAATTACCAGGCCATTCTGTGTTCGGAGAGCCCGGTTATTCCTCCCTCCAGAAACCCAGGCCCGGACCTTCCCCATTCCCATTTCAGCCCTCATAGGGCTGAATGGGAATGGGTGAGGGAGCTAACAATGGGCTGATTACGACGGCCCGTTGTTAGCTCCCTCTTCCCCTCGCGGGACCTCGTGAAACCAGACGTGCAGAGCGGAATGGTGTTAACGGGTCCGCATCCTTTTGCGGTACCCGTTAACCTATTCCGCCACTCTTGTAATGAGGCCCATAGTGTTAGGTTCACTAGAAGGTTTGGCTTTGTTTATACATTTTTTTTATTCTTAGTTTCTGGAAGAAGTGCCTTACTTTTCTTAGTGCTCGCCTGTTCAGTTTTGTTGAGTGACTTTACTAACAGTTTTGTTTTTATGTTTTCTATACATTGTTTTAGAGGTGGATGACTATATGCCTTGCCTTTATTCTCATCGGCTCTATTATTTCTTTGTTTTCTATGGAGTTGCTTTTTAGTAGGCATTCTGTTGTTTCTGTTGGAAAAAAGAATGTTAGGGTGTAAAAGTTGTGGAAAGTACATGGATGTATTGTGAAGGGGTGTGTGAATGTGATGGTAGAGATGAATAGAGTGCTTTGTGATCCTGCAGTGGGATGATTGTTGTGGGTGGGAAGGTTGTAAGAGCACAAGTGTGTAAAGATATGAAGGGTTCGGGTTAGTGAGTAAGAGAGTTGTGGTGTGAATGAATAAGTAGGCACATTATGATGTTTTGAGACAGAATAGTGGGTGTTGTAATGATAGTGTTAGATGAAAAGAAAGTGTCTGCATGTTGAAATATAATTGTACGAGTGAAATAAATGTTTTTGATTTGAAAGGAATAGTGTAAGTTAATATACAGCACAACTATACTGCTACAATAACAGACAGTTACTACTATAGTAATCTACTTACTTTGTAGGATGTGAAGAGTAGTCTTCTTCTGGTTGGTTTCTTTAGGAATTTTCTTCTTTCCTGTTATTGTAAAAGAGGATTAGTGGGTATATATGGTAAGGGTGAAGTAGTTTTAGTAAGCAAGGTTGCGATTTATGAATGTAGGAGGCCTTGTGGGAAACAGAGATAATAAAGTTGTGTTATGGATAGTCTACTTAAGTATATATGTTGTTAGAACAATTGGAATATGAGTAGTGCTATTTTGGAGATTAGAAGGAACACAACACAAAATGTGTGTAAAAAAAGTTGCATTTGTAGCTTACTTTAGTGTTTCTGATTGTAACGAAGGAAGTGCTTTTTTTCTGGGGCAATATATTTGTAATGTGTTGAACTGTGGCCTAGTGGTAATGCAATGGAGGACTGTTGTTGCAGCAGTGTGTGGTGTCTTATAGTAGAGGTTTGGAAAGAAGAGTACTTTATATGTAAGGGAACGTGTTGCATAGAGATATTTTGGAGGTATTAAACGGCCACGTTAGTGGCCGTGTAGTTATGTTTAAGTTGCTGTTTCCATAGGAAGAGCACTTTTTGGCCTGTTTATAACTCTGCTCCCCATGGACGAATCCTCACAAAACTTTGCAAAAAAAGTACGTGACCCACTCTGAATTGCAAAGTTTGGTGAGGTTTGGTCCAGTGGGGTCATAGGGGGGGTCCCAAAACATCTTTTTTTTCCCATAGACTGAATGGGGGGAAAAGTTTGCACATGCCTGCAGCCCAAACCTCAGGACAGATTTTCACCACATTTGCGGCAGGAGATTGGTCCCAAAAGCGTGATTTTGTAAATTTGGTGAGAATCTGTCCATTAGTTTTCTTTAAAACGACCAAAAAATATGTCTAAAAAAATGTGTGATATCTATGTCCGCTCCGCGGTCACACTTCCCTGTTCGCTCCGTGGACAAGATACCGATTGGCTAATCCGTAGCATCCTGTCCGCGGACATGTGATGTTTTCACTGATTGGATGTTGAAAAGTGTGAAGTGCGTCAGATTGTTTCTATGCGACCGCCATCTTTCATTCGTGTTTTGGTGTACGCACCCATCGCCGCTAAAACATATAAAACAACACAACATTGCACTTGTTAAACTTAGGAAATACTGTCTCAGAAGGTGAGTGTTAATGAGGCTCGGATGGGATGTGGCAGCAAATCAAAAAGTGTTTTTTTTGTCACCAAAGTCATACAGTAAATTGGAAGTTGTTGCTCAATATAATGTCCGTAAAGTACAGGCGAAGAATTGCTGTGTCTGTTTTACAATGTATTTAAAATAATATTGCAGTCAGACTGGCGCCCTAGAGTTTGAAATCTGAGGCAGCCACCTGCAGTGTTTGATGGAAACAGCGGGTCTGCAAGTATATGGGAGTACTAGTTCTCATGAATGCATTGAGACATGTGGTTGCAAAGTCAGAATGTATTTGGATTCTGAGTGAAGGTACTTGCTTTGCTTTTTTGGTTGTGAGCTCAGTAGGCCCACGCATCCGACTGAACCCATAAGGGTCAATTGTTTTTTGACCTTGAGCGAAAGGGAAAATTCAGTAAGAACGCAGGGAGTGAAAGTTTGCAAAAAAGACCATTTGATAAGGTTATGCATTCAAAACGTTTGTAAGGCACATGTAATATCAGTTCATGAAGATTCTTTGGCGCAAGCACATTTCTGTCTGAGTTTCACGAAGACAATGGAGAAGGTCAATATCGTGTAAGATTGCTTTTGACGACTGTACACCTGAACGAGATTTATTTTTATTACTTGTACATACATTTTGGCAATGTAACTGAAGTATTATCTTTCTGTGTATTTGTCATTTTTTTTTGTTATGGAGAGTGCAGATTCTCGGCGTTTATAGGCTATCACTACATTCACCCATGTTTAACGCTAATATTTCTTTAAAATGTCATGTATGACCACATCGATTTGTGTATCAGTTTCCACGTTCTTTTTGTCTTTTTTGAAATTGTTTGCTAAAGGTTGGGTATTGATACATATTTTCTGTTATGTTTTCCAAATAGCTACATCTTGCCTTACTGTGATTGCCATGGATTCCAGAAGCCAAATGATGGATTTTTTGCAACTAGATGCACATACTCGTGACCCGCTGCCTAACCGTGACTGTTTTGTGGGACGATCGCGCAGGACCCATTTGTCCGTACGCTGCAGTGGCAATTAGGAGTAACATAACATCTTTTATGGTGGTCTAGGCCCAAGTTCATGCCGACGTCCGGGAATTCACTGTGCAACCAAAGCGGTTGCTTTATCGAAAACAAATACTTTGTGTATGGGAAAAGAATAACGTGTGTCTCACGATTAACATTTTCGATGATGACTGAAGAAACAAAGTTACAGTTTGATTGAACATGGAAATAGTCCGATGGTCCTGGACAGTTTATTGTGAAATAAAAGTACTTTACAAATTGTAAAGTGTTAATGCTTATTATTTCAAAATGTGACGTGCTACGTTGTAAGTCGCTGTGTGTTCATTTTCAGGTTCTGCGTCACTGCACGTAGGTGCTTATGGGCGCATTTGACTACGCTGGAGAGGAACGTCATCCAAAAAAGCTATAGAATATCATTAGGGTTGGTTATGTGACGGTCAGGGGAGGCCCATATGATTTAGTGATGTCAGGGCAATTTATGTTAGGCAGATGCAGCAATGGACAAGACCAGTGATTGTGAATGATTTTATAACATTTGTTGGAATTTTGTGCACACCTAATATGACAAATTATTTGTGTATTCTTTTGACAGTTTTGAAAAAAAAACGTGGGTGGATTTACAGCAAATTTGCGTAAGGCTGATTGGCAACGACCAAAAAGCATGGTGTTGGAGATGTGGGAGTGTTTTCGTATTTGACAAGTGTCATATTGTAGTTAAAAAAATAGTGGTATACCTTTACTGACTGAGGGGTAGGCTGTAGCCATGGGGAGTGGGCAGAATGTCGGGGCCATGGTATAAGGTCATGATCCGCACAATGTGGCTACTGGGCATGACCAGAAGGGAGAAAAGATAGGATTAAAGTGGACATGTCCACATGGGACTGGCTTCATGGTAAAGTTGTTCGACATTAGGATACATTTGAAAGGGAAGAAAAAAGTGCTTGTGGTAATACGTTAACATGGTTTACTTTTTGCTTTTTGCAGGCTGCCATGGAAAGCAAAGAGTGGCCATGTATGGAACACCCACCTTCCCTTTCTATGGTGGCCATCTTGGAAAAGGATTTTGTTTCCTAAACCGGGACGCCACAGGCATCCCGGTTTAGGACGAATAATCCTCTTTTTTAGTAGCACAGTTTACTGCTTTGGAAATCTAGATTGTTAATGGTATTCATCCCCCATTTTAGGGGTAGAAGGTGGGTAGTGATCCAGAGATCTCATTATGCACTCTCGCTTTGATTGGGCTGATAACTTGGCCTGCTGGCCCTTTATTCAACTTTCTAGCCTTGGAATGGAGGATGAACACTACAATATTCCCATTAGCATAACACAAATTGCAAATAGAAATTTTGGAAAATCTTATTGCGTCTATGTACTTTACTGAGAAATAAAAAGTAGATGGAGTCTATGCGATTTTTATTTAGTTATATTTTTTAACTGTGAAAGGTGGTTCTTAAAGGAACATTTATTTTGTTTACGGATGGCTTTTTTTTTGGGAGGACAGCTAAGAACGACAGAAATGAGCAAAGAGGCACCAAACAGTAATATGGAGGGGTAGGTGGATGGGGGAAAATGTTGTGCGTGTGTTATTTGTAAGGTAGGGGCAGTGTTTCTCATGCTCCTTCATTACAGCACTAGTGCTGTTTCTTGGGGAGGAGGGATGGCCTTAGGCCATGTCATTTTCAGATAAATAGTACTTTTGCTAAAAGTATATACTGTGTACTAGATTGTTAATGGCTGAGTACGAATAGGTGTTGGAGCTGTGCAAGGAAAATGTTGAAGTTGCAAGTTCCTACATCAGTAAAAAATGTAGTTCCACATTGTCCACAAGGCATAGATCTTATTCTTAAGTGTGTACGGGTTCTCGGACAAGTCACCATGCTGTGCACCAGCATATGGCCATGTGGCATTCTCCAGAAGGTGTGCAATGAAGTCAGATCTTCGTGTAGATTATGGTTACGTGCCACTACTAGAAACCTATGAACTTCAGCAAAAAAACTTTGTTAAAGGGATGTTATGGTTAAGTTGCGCTACTAAAAACCTATCAAAGTCAGTAAAAAAAAGAACTTTGTTAAAAGGACGTTATGGTTAAGTTGTGCTACCAAAAACCTATGAAATTCACTAAAAAAAACTTTGTAAACAAGACGTTATGGTTCCAAGTAAACCCGAAAACCCTTGAAATTCACCAGTTATGGTAAGCTAAGCAACCATAACTCGCACCACCACTGTGCACTGCTAAGACTAACACCCAGGACATCACTGATGACATCACATGTCTGGCTTCCCCTTTTTTCCTTTACTGACATATCTAGGCCACATGGTTTTCTTCAGTAACAGTCAGGAATTAAACACTGAAAAGGTACTATCTTTGTAGACTTATCCTTGAAGTATGTTCTTACAGTAATTCCCTTAGTGTCCAGTCAAATCATGTGATACATATGCATAGGGTAAGTAGCAGCTTTGAAACAGAGCAATCATGTCTCTGCATAAAGGTAATTAGTTACGTTATTAACACTTTCTGCTACTACTCATGCTTTTTTCCTTACTTCAATTTCCTTGTATATACTCATATTTCTATGTGTCGTTGTCTCTTTCTGTTTTGTCTATAGTAATGCAATTATATAGTAAGTGGGTTTTATTACCTACTTATCACATGTTTCACAGTACGCAAAACTCTAATAAGAAAACAGTTATCATTTCACTATTCAACATGGAAAGATTAGGAATATTGCACCTCCATCATGTATGCTACACACAATGCCTATGTTTCTACATGAGTAGCTTAGTATACTGGATAGAATTTCATAATAGAATGCTATTTATATGAATGTATTGCTTAACGCACTAATTAGCATTTGATATTTATTCCAATGATCCTTGACACTTTTTGGGCAACATTATAATAAGAATCCCTACTGCAGAGTTTTCATGAAAGGTAAATGCACATGGGATGTCATCAGTGATGTCATCAATGGCATTTGTGATGTTATCTTTGATGTCCTGGGTGTTAGTCTTAGCAGAGCACAGTGGTGGCGCGAGTTATGGTTGCTTAGCTTACCATAACTGGCGAATTTCAAGGGTTTTTCTGGTTTACTTGGAACCATAACGTCCCGTTAACAACGTTTATTTTAGTGAATACATATATGTGTGAGGTTGGAAAGTTTGACATTTATAACCAATTTGCATCTAATATATTTGTAAAGGCTCCCTGAAAACAAATGCAAAAGTGTGATCAAATGAAACACCAAGGACATGAGGTCCCATATATAATCCTTGTAATGTACTTTTTATGATCTGTAATGTGATGTTTTTTGTATGTTTTTTGTATGAATTGCTAAAATGAAGAGAATGCTTATTACAAAAATAAATCATTTAATATGTTAATTTGAAGTAAACACTTAAATCCTGAGTCTGTGTGTTTTACAGTGATTTTAGACTGATATAATAATTCATATGTCACAAAGTGGTGGGCGTATACTGTGAACACTTACAGGAGACAGGGGTAGCTTGTGTTTCATTGTTTCCTTTACATTAATACTTTGTAAGCTTCCATGCAGTCCTGGTTTTGGCTTTGAATTCTGAGAGTTTTCGTCTGAGTTTTATAATGAGAGAAGTGGTATTAGAAGTAACAGTATATAAAGAAAAAAAGAAGACTTGATAAGCACTTATAGATTGGAATGGGTCATATTTGCAAGTATGCATGTACTGCGTACATATTGAACTTGCACACATCAATTCATATTTAAACATGTTTTACACATCTTGTCAATGTGCTTTTCTTTTTCACTTTCACGAAAATGCAACTAAAAAGATACATTTTTAAATGACAGTAGTGTAAGTATTTGCTGCTTGATGTGAGTAAGTGCTGAATACTGCTGGTTAAAAAAGAAAATATGCTTATTGAGAAGCTTATTACAGGGTAAGTAGCAGTAACCCTCTCTCGCTGTCTCCTCTCCTCTCTCTCTCTCTCTCTCTCTCTCTCTCTCTCTATATATATATATATATATATATTCAGAAAAAAAAACTTTGTTAAAAGGACGTTATGGTTAAGTTGTGCTACTAAAAACCTATGAAATTCAGTAAAAAAAACTTTGTTAAAGGGAAGTTATGGTTCAAAGTAAAACAGAAAAACCTGTGAAATTCGCTAGTTATGGTAAGCTAAGCAACCATAACTTGCGCCACCACCTTGCATCGCTAAGACTAACACCCAGGACATCAAAGATGACATCACACATGTCATTGATGACGTCACTGATGTCATCACATGTGCATTTACTTTTCATGAAAAGTCTGTACAAGGGATTCTTATTATATGTGCACTTAACATATATATTTCTTTTTAACAGACCATACAAACATTGTACTCTGCAGCGCATGGAACAAAAAATGGACATGCTCATGGAAAATTTCAATCTTTTGAAACATGTTGTGGTGTACCACATAAAAGAAAAAAATAAATATCATTGTCCCACATGTACCTGTTCCCCCTCTCCATATCCCAGTCAACTATCCCCCAACCCTCCCCACCAAGAAAAATGTTGTGATGAGACTTCCATCCCTTCATCTCCTCCTATCCATCCTCTTGAAAACCCCAATTCCCCTGTGTTTGTGTCCGTTTCTGCTTCCCCCTCTCTTTCATAAATTTTACGTCTGTATATAATTAAAAAATAGTATGTGTGTTTTAATTCAGTCCTTTGTGTCTTATTTTTTTTAAAAAGACAGTTAAGATGTCCGCGGACAGCGCCGGTGTCCAGAATTTCTGTAAATAACCAAAATGGAGGTGTCCTAAGGACACTATACCTGTGCGTAATGTACGCAGGCAATATGAAACTGTTCGTAGAACATGCACGGTGGATGTCCATAATTATCCAAAATGAAGGTGTCATAAGGACACTAGACCTGACCGTACTAACTCTAGAACATCTACGCACATGTGCACCACACCCATAAGTCCTACGAAAATCGCCCCTGTCCGTAACTGTCCGTCTCTCTTGTGTCACACTTTTAATTACTTTCAGGACCCGAACACTGTCGGTAGAACACTCGCGCGCGTGCGCACAGCTGTTCCTGTCCATCCTGCGGACACTGGTCCCCTTCGCGGACATGTTAGAGATGTCATCATGTGACCGCACCCACGCTGAGTGTGTGTCCTGAATTGCAGACACTGTTCTGAACTGCGAACATTTTAAAAGTACTTTTTCAGGCAATCCAATGTATTTTATAGTAAAAATTCACCATAGCACATGTCCCAGACAATGACCCTGACATTCTACATACTTTTAGGAACTTTTTGAGCCTTTTTTGGGTGTTCAAACTGCCGCGGACAGTGTCAGCGGAGCACGCACCCGCACCCCTATAAAAGGCCACACCCCACAGCTCATCCTCACTGTGCTTCTAGCTATCTGACAGAATATTGTCTACTTTGGCTGCTAATCTTGGAGAGTTTGCTGCTCTTGCTGGTTTCCATCAGACCTGATGACATCAATGTGTGCTGCTCCAGCCGGTGCTACATCTGTCTAAGCACCAATCCCACCACCTCCACCACCACCACCTCCCCACCTGAAGAGGGGAACAGGCATGAGGATGTAGAGGAGGAGGATGAAGAACATGACGAGGATCAGGTAGTGGAAGTCCCTACTACCAGCACTCGCCGTGAGTCTTGGGTGTGGCGGTTGTTTACCTTTCAGGGTGAAGTGCCAAAAGCGTGTGCGAACAAGGTCACCTGCAATCAGTGCCAGATGGTGCTGAGTCGTGGGAGGCCTGGTTTGTACAGGTTTGGTACAACATCTATGAAGAGACACCTAAGGTTGTTCCACAGTGGGGCCGTTCGCAAGGTTGTACCTTGTGATCAACGTAGTAGGTTGAGTTCCTCTACCACATCCTCCGTTTCTGCTCCTGTCACCACAAGAGACACTCCTGTGGGACAGCGCATCCCTCCAGCTGCCTCACAGGCCATTCACAATGCTGTTGACCCTTACCTTTCGAGGGTCACAATATAATGTATGTACTGCGACGCAGTACTCTGCAGGGGGGAGAGTCTTCGGAGTGCTTTCAAAACTACGGTCAAGGAACATGAGAAGGTCTGCCCACTACCTAAATAAGGCACACACTACATCTTCCTCTCTCCACCTGCCCTTTCTTATCCCCGTGGGTGGTGTCCCTTCCTTGCCCTCCTTACCCCTCCTCTCCTAGTGTGTCTTGTGTAAAAAACCAAAACAAATATAAAACAACAAAAATTTAAAAAAAGGCTCTTTTCAGAGCCACATTTCACAGTCTAAAAATAGAAGTGGTAAATAAATTGAGCAGGACCCTGTGCATTTTTTAGAAGTCCGCGGATCATTGCACTTTTTTCTGGGAGGAAGTGGTGGCTCTGAAAAGAGACTTTTGGTAGTGTTTTTTTTGTGTTTGAAAAACATGAAATAGTCAACACCTACTGCAAAATGGAAGGCTGTTATTCCAAAAAGGTTTGCAATGTATTTTGTACATTTCTCAGAAAAATCTGATTACCAGCATAAGGTGGACTCCATCTCTGCGAAAAATGTATGTGCTACGAAACATAATATTTTCATTGTGAAAAGAGGACATGCCAACAACTCTTAGAAAGGCACAAACAGCCTTATTGACATTGTGCCTCGTTTGCTCCATTTGTGGACCAAATGAAGAAGAACGCAGCCACATTTGTCTCTGTGCAATACGAAAAAACATTACTTGGGGATTTGGAAACATGTCAATGAGCTTCCCAAGTCCTTCTTTCATTGCACATTGCAAAGAAAGTCCAGACATGTCCTAAACAGTTCCATCCACAATGAATTATAATTATGTCTGGATGATGCTCTGTCTCCAAACTAGCACAGGGAGGTACCAAGCCCAGCCACTTCATTCCACACACTCCATGCCATTGCACTTCCACATGAGGGAATACAAGATCTGCAGCTACTCCATAGCATTCTGCATGCACCTCCAACCAATGTTTCCATGAATCTCCCAAAATCAAGATAATCGGTTTTCTGAAACACACAGCCATACCTAACTGTTCTTCTCTCAAGAAAAACACTTTCTGACAAAAGCTCTCCTTAAACAACACACCAAGTAAACTTTACTGACCAATCCCTTGCTCTGCTCATTCTCATTTGCATTTGTCTGCACCCCAAAATCCCCATAAGTAATATGCAATGTCTGCGGACAACCAGCATGTCCGCGGACATATCGAAAATCTGAGCATGCTGAATGTAAATTTAAATAGTGTACCCCATTTCCCCTTTGAGGTTGGCTGTGAAAAGAGAGGTTTTTTTGTTTTTTTTGCAGATGCTTGACAAACACCTGTTATTTTATATTTTTTGGGTTTGTTTTTCTTACTTTACTACTAAAGTCTTCACATAACCTTCTCCAAAGCAACCCTTACATTCAAAACAGCATGGAATTTCCAAAAAAAGAAAAAGAAATGCCATCGTCTTTAAAATGAACAACATTACTGGAATCAATATTCTCATTATTACAGAAAAACATATCAGCTCTAAGCATGAAAGCACACATGCCTCGGTTGATTGTACACCTAGCAATGTTTTGCTGAGGACAAAAAACAGAACTATTGTCCCATATTGCCCTAGGTAGTAATCCAGAAAAAATACTTTGGCAATTGGAAGGATGTTCATTACTGCTTGAACCAAGTGTTCCAAATCTGCCAACCAAGTAGGGGCACTGAGATAGTCCAAATAGAAAGCACCATAATGCAGAACTACCACATCGCCGATGGTGTGATGCACTGTGCATGATTGCAATGTACGGGGAATTGTAGAAGTTTGTGAAGATATGGGCATGATGAACAGTCCCCCGTACATTGCAATCATGCACAGTGCATCACACCACCTCCACTCCTTTAACATCAAAATTGATTGCCACATGCCTGCATTGAGCATACTGCTGTAAACCATGCACAAACATATCTCCAAGCACCAACATCCTGACTTTCTCCACCTCTGCATCTTCACTAAACACAGCCTCTTTCAACACAAATCCACAACCTCAACATCTGATTGGCTGATCCCTACAATCCCCTTTCCATGCTGCATTTGCTGGAAAACCCCGGAAGTGGCACGCCTTGTACGTGGACAGCCGCGGTGTCCGCGGACAGCGTAACTCTTAGAAAGCATGTCTACCCTTTCCACTTCACTCTCTTGGACATTCCCTCATTGGATACAGCTAGGCAGTCACACAACCATCCACCAATCACATCCAAGTCCTCTACATCTAACTCCACAATCAGAGTTCAGCACTTCAAATGTACTTTTGATCACTCTGAGTACAAGTCTCATATCATTGGAAAGCACCTACTACAAAAACTACTGTACAAGTCTCCAAGATTTCTACTTACTGCTGCATGCATATCCACATGCATGAATGCAAACTACAGGTATGCATATTTTATTCAGAGTACCTGTACAACTCTTATGAATGCATATAAACAGAGTAATACCACTGAACCTGTATAACCTATAAAATTAACTTATTGCAATGTTTCCCATCTGCCATGATCAACTATCACTTCCAAACCTGTCTGCTATCTACATTTCTTTTTACACACACACCTATCTAAAACAATTATAATATTAGAAGATAACAGAAATAACAATATCATTGTGAAAAAACACTTAGTAGTGTATTATAAAATTACAGACAGCCAGGAAAAGGTCATGCATCGTCGTACACTCACACACATAGACACTATCATTGAAAAGCTCCCAGCTGGAATAGCACCACTGCCTGTAAATCACATTCTTGTGCTTTATAACCCACACCTTCACAAATGCATACATTCCATGCTTTTCTATACAGTTTCTGCCATTCATCTTATAAAAATTGAAAAATACATATATTATTATTATGTTTTCAGTTATTGAATATAGCTGATAAAACTCAACTTTTTTCAATATTAAACAACACATCAATACATCAATTTACTTCAATTAAAATGAAAGAGACAATCGTTTTGAAGCACCGTAATAAAAAAAGTTTTGTCCTTACATATGACTTAAATCAAAAAGTACACCTATAAAAGAACAAATAAAAAAATATCAATCATAATCACAACTCATTTCAACTTATTAAAAATGATAATATGGATATCTTAATTTACTGACTGCACAGTGCATCAACAACATTGTCTCATCCCAAAAGTGTGCATGATTAAAACGCAAGAAAATCCTGATAGGGTGATTGAGTTCGCAATCAGGAAACTATTCCAGGCTGTATTAAAGCCCTTACAATCCTAACCCACTGTTAAGACTGGACTCATTTCCAAATTCAAGGCAGATAATAAATGATAAGTTGCAATGAGATTTAGTGGACAGTATTACCGACCATCGGGTCTCATGGTGTATGGCACGGAGGTATGGCATATGCTTCCAGAAGTATTTGATTCTTAAATGAATTAAAGCAGAACATTCGGTTACAATATGTTTGAGAGTTTCTTTATGGGGGAAACCTCACATACCTGCAATAATTCTCTTTTGGATCCATCAACCTTCTTCTAGTCAATATATCACGAGTTGGAAATAGATTGAATCGTAGACGTAAAATGGCTGTTGGAGCTTGAATTAGATAAAGTGCGAGTTCTTAAAGTTTTTTTATGCTCAAAAGCTAAGACTTGAAAGTCTTTGTACAAAGGCACTCGATTCACAAATCAATCCAATCCAACCTGAATAATTTTACCTTTGCTCAATTTGGGTTCACAAGAAGGGTATGCAAACTTATGTCTGCTCTGGCCAAAATTCTGTAAATATAGGAAGTCCACATTTTTACAAATGCACGCTCCGAGGACAACATATAAGCTCATAGTGTTGCTAATATGTTGTCAGATCTTGTGTAGGACAAGCACTTGCAAAACAAGGCACAGAGCCTCGAATGATATTCAGCATTCAAGGACGTCAGACCCAGTTCATGACGTAGCCAAGGACCAGGAACACATTGAGGGAGGTGTAGCACACCTCTCCAAAATGTAGCCTCTAATTTATGCAAGACTATTGATTGTACTTTGTTTTTAGTTTCTAGGATATACAATATGGTGGGTAGTACTTTTTGTTGCCAATAAATAATGGCAGGCCTAATAGAAAATGTACCAAATGTATACAATATTATCCTTGTCTGTGAGATTGCAGTCATGATCTTTTGATCTAAAGTCCTGGAATGCAAATTGATTGAGGGCATACCGTCAAATAGGATGCCTAAGTAAAGGTACGTAGGTACCACATCCACTGTCTTTTCATTGATTCTCCATTCAAATTGTGTTCTTCTGGTGGGCCTAGGTGCATAGATGACTATTTGTGTCTTGTTGAGCTTGATTATCAACTCATTGTCGTCTAAATAGGCACTTCAGGCAGACAATAGGTTTTGCAAACCTACCAGAGTTTTGGAGACTAACACCAGGTCGTCTGCATACCACAAAGCTTTAATGATTGTACCATTCATCTTTGGTGAATCAGAGTGAACCTGATGAAAGGCCTGTAATACATCATGAATGAAAAACTTTAAGAGGGCTGACGCCAGGATACATCCCTGCTTTAGCCCTCTAAAAGTCGAAATCGCCGATGATAAGAGACCAAGTAGTGATAATCGTACCATTATAGTGGTAACCGAATGTAAAGCGTAGATAATATCACAGAGGGTCTTGGGACAATTTGCCGACTGTAGCTTTTCCATCAGTTTGATTCGGGAGACTGAATCAAAAGCTGAGTGTAAATCAACAAAAGCAAAGTATAAAGGCTGTTTTGTCGATTAGGTCTGGGCTTTTAAGGCATTAAGAGTCAATATGTTGACTGTTGTTCCTAAACCTGCAACAAAACCTGTTTGGCAGAGATCTCGTTGATTACATATCGACGTCCACAGTGAGAAATCTCTCAGGACCGGTCGCACAAAAATCTTTCCCGGAGCATCAAGCAATGCTTTCAGACGATAGCTTGCTGGAGACCCCCTATCACCTTTCTTAAAGATCGGTACTAGTAAGGAAGACGTCCATGAGGTCGGAATAGTTTTTGAAAGAATGATTTGTTGAAATACATTATTCAATATACTGGCCCATCTGGATGGGCCATGTTTAAACGTGTCATTATTTAATCCATCCGGCCCCACGGCACACGAAGAAGAAGATTTCTTTATGAAATCTTCTATAATTTCTGAAGAGCATTCTAAACTCCAGTGAGCTGTGGCCGATTTAGTATAAGTAAACACGTCATATTTAGCATCTGCATATAGTTGCAAGTAATGTTCAAGCCATTGTGTTACAGTCTTGCCGCACAATTGGAGACTAGCTTGGGGTTAATTGGACACTTTATTGAGTAAGGTCCACAATTGAGCAGAGTTTTTGATGTTAGCGGAACGGAGAAAGGTTTCACTACCCTGCTGATAGAGTTTTGCCCTTCTAGCCCGGGACTAGTTTCAATATTGACATCTAAGCCTCCGGGGAATAAGCTCTCGTTCCCTAGGAGGCAATTTGAGCGTGGCTCTTAGTTGTTTCCTATATGTTCTTTTCGCCTGTTGGACAATCTGATCACTTTGATGCTTGTGATTAGGCACATAAGGAAGTTTTCCCAAATATGAGGATCCAAAAGAAGGTAGAATGTCTGTGTAAAAGTCATACTTCGAGTGATCTAATTTTTAAGTTACCAAATTCAGGGCATCAAGAGATGCATTAGACCATTTGAAGCACATTTCCGCCGTGTTCACATTTAACACCTGGTTAGACCAGTGTTGTTTTCACAAATTGTGATCAGAATCTCCTTGCCAGACAAAGGTCAGCATATGATGGTCACTAGCTGATTGTGTCAGAATTTCAAATTTGATGGCCCTGTGGAAAAGGTTTTCAGAAACGAATACATAATCAATGATGGAATTTGAGATTCCCATTGGCCATATATAGATTATGATTCGCAACAAATTTAAGCATGAGAGGCTTTCTTTGCACTTATGCAATTGAGATTTAAGTCTCTTACTATCATTGTTGCGGTAATGGACTGGTCATAAAAAACCACCTCTAAAAGAGTGGATAAGTCTTTGTAAAAAATAACATCTGCTAGACCCAAAGGATAACCATATAAGTCAATTAAGTTAATTAAGGCTAACGTTTGGGCAGCACATGTTATTTTTACTAACTGAATGAATTGTTAGGTGAAAGCCACTTACTGATAGTTAGCCCTTTACTAGTCTTAACTGCCACCAGCAGTTATTACTGTTAATATTATTATTTCTTCTTTCTAGTGCGAGAGGGGGCCGTGTATTCTGAGGGTTGCGCGGGGAGTTTCAAACGCAATTTCGTTTGGAGATCAGGCTACGTGTATTTTGAGGGGTGCACAGGGATTCTCACTCGCGATTTCGCTTGGAGAGTGGGGTGCATGTATTCTGAAGGGTGCGCAGGGAATTTCACACGCAAATTTGCTGGCTGAGCGGGTACGTGCATTCTGAGGGGTGTGCAGGGAGTGTCACATGCGATTTCGCTTGGAGAGCAGGGTACATGTATCTGAGGGTTGCACGGGTAGTTTCACATGTGATTTTGTTTGGAGATCGGGGTACATGTATTCTGAGGGGTGTGCGTGGAGAGTTTCACACACAAATTCACTGGCTGAGCGGGGTACATGTATTCTGAGGGGTACGCGCGGAGTATCACACGTGATTTCGCTTGGAGAGTGGGGTCATGTATTCTGAGAGGTGCGCGGGGAGTACCACACACAAATTGGCAGTGTGGGTCCTCCCAGGTGGGCCCTCTACCCCCTTCTCAGGCCCTGCAGGCAGGCCACACCACAGGGGACTACCCTGGACCCCTGGCCATGTCCCGCAGGGAGCTCATCCACCCTGACCATGACCCGCAGGATGCCCATCCACCCTTGGCATGCCCCCCAGCCAGCCCACATGTCACCATGCACTAATGAGCACTGACACATGTCCCCCTGCACCCCCACCCACCCAGCATTGACGGGCACCTGCCAGCAGGCCCCAACTCATGTCCCCCTGCAACCCCACCCACCCAGCATTGACGGGCACCTGCCAGAAGGCCCCGACTCATGTCCTCCTGAGCCCCCACCCACCCAGCATTGACGGGCACCTGCCAGCAGGCCCCGACTCATGTCCCCCTGCACCCTCACCCACCCAGCATTGACAGGCAGGCCCCGACACATGTTCCCCTGCACCCCTGCCCCCCCAGCATTGACGGGCAGGCCCTCCTCATGTCCCCCTGCACCCCCACCCTCCCAGCACTGATGGGCACCTGCCAGCAGGCACTGACTCATGTCCTCCTGCACTCCCACCCACCCAGCATTGACAGGCAGGCCCCGCCTGATGTCCAACTGCACCCCCACCCCCACAGCATTGATGGGCAGGCCCTGACTTATGACCCCCTGCACCCTCACCCGACGAGTATTGATGGGCTCCTGCCAGCAGGCCCCGACTCATGTCCCCCTGCATCCCCACCCACCCAGCATTGACGGGCAGGCCCTGACTCATGTCCCCCTGCACCCCCACCCAGCCAGCATTGATGGGCACCTGCCAGCAGGCCACGACTCATGTTCCCCTGGACCCCCACCCACCCAGCATTGACAGGCACCTGCCAGCAGGCCCCGACTCATATCTCCCTGCACCCCTCCCACCCAGCATTGACGGGCACCTGCCAGCAGGCTCCGACTCATGTCCCCCTGCACACCCACCCACCCAGCATTGACGGGCAGTCCCCGACTCATGTCCTCCTGCACCCCCACCCACCCAGCATTGACGGGCACCTGCCAGCAGGCTCCAACTCATGTCCCTCTGCACCCCCACCCACCCAGCATTGGCGGCCACCTGCCATCAGGCCCCGACTCATGTCCCCTTGCACCCATACCCTCCCAGTATTGATGGGCACCTGCCAGCAGACCCCGACTCATGTCCCTCTGCACCCCCACCCACCCAGCATTGATGGGCATCTGCCAGCAGGCTCCGACTCATGTCCCCTTGCACCCCCACCCACCCAGCATTGACAGCCACCTGCCAGCAGGCCCCGACTCATGTCCCCCTGCACCCCTACCCACCCAGTATTGACGGCACCTGCCAGCAGGCCCCGACTCATGTCCCCCTGCACCCCACCCACGCAGCATTGACGGGCAGGCCCCAACTCATGTCCCCCTGCACCCCAACCCACCCAGAATTGACGGGCACCTGCCAGCAGGCCCCGACTCATGTCTCCCTGCACCCCCACCCACCCTGCATTGACGAGCACCGGCCATCAGGCGCCAACTCATGTCCCCCTGCAGCCCTACCCACCCAGTATTGACGGGCACCTGCCAGTAGGCCCCGACTCATGCCCCCTTGCACCCCCACCCACCCAGCATTGATGGGCAGGCCCGCCTCATGTTCCCCTGCACCCCCACCCACCCAGCATTGATGGGCACCTGCCAGCAGGCCCCGACTCATGTCCACCTGCACCCCCACCCACCCAGCATTGATGGGCAGGCCCTGAATGATGTCCCACTGCACCCCCACCCACCCAGCATTGATGGACAGGCCCTGACATATGTCCCCCTGAACCCCCACCCACCCAGTATTGATGGGCACCTGCAAGCAGGCCCCGACTCATGTCCCCCTGCACCCCACCCACCCAGCATTGACGGGCACCTGCCAGCAGGCCCCAACTCATGTCCCTGTGCAACCCCACCCACCCAGCATTGACGTGCGCCTGCCAGCAGGCCCCGACTCATGTCCCCCTGCGCCCCCACCCACCCAGCATTGACGGGCACCTGCCAGCAGGCCCCGACTCATGTCCCCCTGCACCCTCACCCACCCTGCATTGACGGGCAGGCCCCAACTCATGTCCTCCTGCACCCCAACCCACCCAGAATTGACGGGCACCTGCCAGCAGGCTCCGACTCATGTCCCCCTGTACCCCCACCCACCCAGCATTGACGGGCACCTGCCAGCAGGCTCCAACTCATGTCCCTCTGCACCCCCACCCACCCAGCATTGGCGGCCACCTGCCATCAGGCCCCGACTCATGTCCCCTTGCACCCATACCCTCCCAGTATTGATGGGCAACTGCCAGCAGACCCCGACTCATGTCCCTCTGCACCCCCACCCACCCAGCATTGATGGGCATCTGCCAGCAGGCTCCGACTCATGTCCCCTTGCACCCCCACCCACCCAGCATTGACAGCCACCTGCCAGCAGGCCCCGACTCATGTCCCCCTGCACCCCTACCCACCCAGTATTGACGGCACCTGCCAGCAGGCCCCAACTCATGTCCCCCTGCACCCCAACCCACCCAGAATTGACGGGCACCTGCCAGCAGGCCCCGACTCATGTCTCCCTGCACCCCCACCCACCCTGCATTGACGAGCACCGGCCATCAGGTGCCAACTCATGTCCCCCTGCAGCCCTACCCACCCAGTATTGACGGGCACCTGCCAGTAGGCCCCGACTCATGTCCCCTTGCACCCCCACCCACCCAGCATTGATGGGCAGGCCCGCCTCATGTTCCCCTGCACCCCCACCCACCCAGCATTGATGGGCACCTGCCAGCAGGCCCCGACTCATGTCCACCTGCACCCCCACCCACCCAGCATTGATGGGCAGGCCCTGAATGATGTCCCACTGCACCCCCACCCACCCAGCATTGATGGACAGGCCCTGACTTATGTCCCCCTGAACCCCCACCCACCCAGTATTGATGGGCACCTGCAAGCAGGCCCCGACTCATGTCCCCCTGCACCCCACCCACCCAGCATTGACGGGCAGGCCCTGACTCATGTCCCCCTGCACCCCCACCCACCCAGCATTGACGGGCACCTGCCAGCAGGCCCCGACTCATGTCCCCCTGCATCCCCACCCACCCAGCATTGAACGGCACCTGCCAGCAGACCCCGACTCATGTCCCCCTGCACCCCCACCCACCCAGCATTGACAGGCACCTGCCAGCAGGCCCTGACTCATGTCCCCCTGCACCCTCACCCACCCAGCATTGACGGGCAGGCCCCGACTCATGTCCCCCTGTACCCCCACCCCCCCAGCATTGACAGGCAGGCCCGCCTCATGTCCCCCTGCACCCCCACCCACCCAGCACTGATGGGCACCTGCCAGCAGGCACCGACTCATGCCCCCCTGCACCCTCACCCACCCAGCATTGACGGGCCAGCCCCGACTGATGTCCCCATGCACCCCCACCTGACCAGTACTGATGGGCACCTGCCAGCAGGCCCCGACTCATGTCCCCCTGCATCCCCACCCACCCAGCATTGACGGGCAGGCCCTGACTCATGTCCCCCTGCACCCCCACCCAGCCAGCATTGATGGGCACCTGCCAGCAGGCCCCGACTCATGTCCCCCTGGATCCCCACCCACCCAGCATTGACAGGCACCTGCCAGCAGGCCCCGACTCATGTCCCCCTGCACCCCCACCCACCCAGCATTGACGGGCACCTGCCAGCAGGCTCTGACTCATGTCCCCCTGCACCCCCACCCACCCAGCATTGGCCGGCAGTCCCCGACTCATGTCCCCCTTCAACCCCACCGACCCAGCATTGAAGGGGCACCTGCCAGCAGGCTCCGATTCATGTCCCCCTGCACCCCCACCCACCCAGCAGTGATGGGCACCTGCCAGCAGGCACTGACTCATGTCCCCCTGCACCCCCACCCACCTAGCGTTGACGGGCAGGCCACGACTGATGTCCCACTGCACCCCCACCCACCCAGCATTGACGGGCAGGCCCTGACTTATGTCCCCCTGCACCCCCACCCGACCAGTATTGATGGGCACATGCCAGCAGACCCCGACACATGTCCCCATGCATCCCCACCCACCCAGCATTGATGGGCAGGCCCTGACTCATGTCCCCCTGCACCCCTACCCAGCCAGCAATGATGGGCACCTGCCAGCAGGCCCGACTCATGTTCCCCTGGACCCCCACCCACCAAGCATTGACAGGCACCTGCCAGTAGGCCCCGACTCATGTCCCCCTGCACCCCCACCCACCCAGCTTTGACAGGCACTTGCCAGCAGTCTCTGACTCATGTCCCCCTGCACCCCCACCTACCCAGCATTGACAGGCACATGCCAGCAGACCCCGACTCATGTCCCCCTGCACCCCACCCACCCAGCATTGACGCGCAGGCCCCAACTCATGTCCCCCTGCACCCCAACCCACCCAGAATTGACGGGCACCTGCCAGCAGGCCCCGACTCATGTCCCACTGCACCCCCACCCACCCAGCATTAACGGGCACCTGCCAGCAGGCCCCAACTCATGTCCCCCTGCAGCCCTACCCACCCAGTATTGACGGGCACCTGCCAGTAGGCCCCGACTCATGTCCCCTTGCACCGCCACCCACCCAGCATTGATGGGCAGGCCCGCCTCATGTTCTCCTGCACCCCCACCCACCCAGCATTGATGGGCACCTGCCAGCAGGCCCCGACTCATGTCCACCTGCACCCCCACCCACCCAGCATTGACGGGCAGGCCCTGACTGATGTACCACTGCACCCCCACCCACCCAGCATTGATGGGCAGGCCCTGACTTATATCCCCCTGCACCCCCACCCACCCAGTATTGATGGGCACCTGCCAGCAGGCCCCGACTCATGTCCCCCTGCACCCTCACCCACCCAGCATTGACGGGCAGGCCCCTACTCATGTCCCCCTGTACCCCCACACCCCCAGCATTGACGGGCAGGCCCGCCTCATGTCCCCCTGCACCCCCACCAACCCAGCACTGATGGGCACCTGCCAGCAGGCACCGACTCATGTCCCCCTGCACCCCCACCCACCCAGCATTGACGGGCCAGCCCCGACTGATGTCCCCCTGCACCCCCACCTGACCAGTACTGATGGGCACCTGCCAGCAGGCCCCAACTCATGTCCCCCTGCATCCCCACCCACCCAGCATTGACGGGCAGGCCCTGACTAAAGTCCCCCTGGACCCCCACCCACCCAGCATTGACAGGCACCTGCCAGCAGGCCCCGACTCATGTCCCCCTGCACCCCCACCCACCCAGCATTGACGGGCACCTGCCAGCAGGCTCCGACTCATGTCCCCCTGCACCCCCACCCACCAAGCATTGACGGGCACGTGCCAGCAGGCCCCGACTCATGTCCCCCTGCACCCCACCCACCCAGCATTGACGGGCAGGCCCCAACTCATGTCCCCCTGCACCCCAACCCACACAGAATTGACGGGCACCTGCCAGCAGGCCCCGACTCATGTCCCCCTGCACCCCCACCCACCGAGCATTGACAGGCACCTGCCAGCAGCCCCCACTCATGTCCCCTTGCAGCCCTACCCACCCAGTATTGACGGGCACCTGCCAGTAGGCCCCGACTCATGTCCCTTTGGACCCCCACCCACCCAGCATTGATGGGCAGGCCCGCCTCATCTTCCCCTGCACCCCCACCCACCCAGCATTGATGGGCACCTGCCAGCAGGCCCCAAATCATGTCCACTTGCACCCCCACCCACTAAGCATTGACGGGCAGGCCCTGACTGATGTCCCACTGCACCCCCACCCACCCAGCATTGATGGACAGGCTCTGACGTATGTCCCCCTGCACCCCCACCCACCCAGTATTGATGGGCACCTGCAAGCAGGCCCCGGCTCATGTCCCCCTGCACCCCACCCACCCAGCATTGACGGGCAGGCCCTGACTTATGTCCCCCTGTACCCCCACCCACCCAGCATTGACGGGCACCTGCCAGCAGGCCCCAACTCATGTCGCCCTGCAATCCCACCCACCCAGCATTGACGGGCACCTGCCAGCAGGCCCCGACTCATGTCCCCCTGCACCCCCACCCACCCAGCATTAACGGGCACCTGCCAGCAGGCCCCAACTCATGTCCCCCTGCAGCCCTACCCACCCAGTATTGACGGGCACCTGCCAGTAGGCCCCGACTCATGTCCCCTTGCACCGCCACCCACCCAGCATTGATGGGCAGGCCCGCCTCATGTTCTCCTGCACCCCCACCCACCCAGCATTGATGGGCACCTGCCAGCAGGCCCCGACTCATGTCCACCTGCACCCCCACCCACCCAGCATTGACGGGCAGGCCCTGACTGATGTACCACTGCACCCCCACCCACCCAGCATTGATGGGCAGGCCCTGACTTATATCCCCCTACACCCCCACCCACCCAGTATTGATGGGCACCTGCAAGCAGGCCCCGACTCATGTCCCCCTGCACCCCACCCACCCAGCATTGACGGGCAGGCCCTGAGTCATGTCCCCCTGCACCCCCACCCACCCAGCATTGACGGGCACCTGCCAGCAGGCCCCAACTCATGTCCCCCTGCGCCCCCACCCACCCAGCATTGACGGGCACCTGCCAGCAGGCCCCGACTCATGTCCCCCTGCACCCTCACCCACCCAGCATTGACGGGCAGGCCCCTACTCATGTCCCCCTGTACCCCCACACCCCCAGCATTGACGGGCAGGCCCGCCTCATGTCCCCCTGCACCCCCACCAACCCAGCACTGATGGGCACCTGCCAGCAGGCACCGACTCATGTCCCCCTGCACCCCCACCCACCCAGCATTGACGGGCCAGCCCCGACTGATGTCCCCCTGCACCCCCACCTGACCAGTACTGATGGGCACCTGCCAGCAGGCCCCAACTCATGTCCCCCTGCATCCCCACCCACCCAGCATTGACGGGCAGGCCCTGACTAAAGTCCCCCTGGACCCCCACCCACCCAGCATTGACAGGCACCTGCCAGCAGGCCCTGACTCATGTCCCCCTGCACCCCCACCCACCCAGCATTGACGGGCACCTGCCAGCAGGCTCCGACTCATGTCCCCCTGCACCCCCACCCACCCAGCATTGACGGGCATGTGCCAGCAGGCCCCGACTCATGTCCCCCTGCACCCCACCCACCCAGCATTGACGGGCAGGCCCCAACTCATGTCCCCCTGCACCCCAACCCACACAGAATTGACGGGCACCTGCCAGCAGGCCCCGACTCATGTCCCCCTGCACCCCCACCCACCCAGCATTGACAGGCACCTGCCAGCAGCCCCCACTCATGTCCCCTTGCAGCCCTACCCACCCAGTATTGACGGGCACCTGCCAGTAGGCCCCGACTCATGTCCCTTTGGACCCCCACCCACCCAGCATTGATGGGCAGGCCCGCCTCATCTTCCCCTGCACCCCCACCCACCCAGCATTGATGGGCACCTGCCAGCAGGCCCCGAATCATGTCCACTTGCACCCCCACCCACTAAGCATTGACGGGCAGGCCCTGACTGATGTCCCACTGCACCCCCACCCACCCAGCATTGATGGACAGGCTCTGACGTATGTCCCCCTGCACCCCCACCCACCCAGTATTGATGGGCACCTGCAAGCAGGCCCCGGCTCATGTCCCCCTGCACCCCACCCACCCAGCATTGACGGGCAGGCCCTGACTCATGTCCCCCTTTACCCCCACCCACCCAGCATTGACGGGCACCTGCCAGCAGGCCCCAACTCATGTCGCCCTGCAATCCCACCCACCCAGCATTGACGGGCACCTGCCAGCAGGCCCCGACTCATGTCCCCCTGCGCCCCCATCCACCCAGCATTGACGGGTACCTGCAAGCAGGCCCCGACTCATGTCCCCCTGCACCCTCACCCACCCAGCATTGACGGGCAGGCCCGCCTCATGTCCCCCTGCACCCCCACCCACCCAGCACTGATGGACACCTGCCAGCAGGCACCGACTGATGTCCCCCTGCACCCCCACCCACCCAGCATTGACGGGCCAGCCCCGACTGATGTCCCCCAGCACCCCCACCTGACCAGTACTGATGGGCACCTGCCAGCAGGCCCCGACTCATGTCCCCCTGCACCCCACCCACCCAGCATTGACCGGCAGGCCCTGACTCATGTCCCCCTGCACCCCCACCCACCCAGCATTGACGGGCACCTGCCAGCAGGCCCCAACTCATGTCCCCCTGCAACCCCACCCACCCAGCATTGACGGGCACCTGCCAGCAGGCCCTGACTCATGTCCCCCTGCGCCCCCACCCACCCAGCATTGATGGGCACCTGGCAGCAGGCCCCAACTCATGTTCCCCTGCACCCTCACCCACCCAGCATTGATGGGCAGGCCCGCCTCATGTCCCCCTGCACCCCCACCCACCCAGCACGGATGGACACCTGCCAGCAGGCACCGACTCATGTCCCCCTGCACCCCCACCCACCCAGCATTGACGGGCCAGCCCCGACTGATGTCCCCCTGCACCCCCACCTGACCAGTACTGATGGGCACTTGCCAGCAGGCCCCGACTCATGTCCCCCTGCATCCCCACCCACCCAGCATTGACAGGCAGGCCCTGACTCATGTCCCCCTGCACCCCCCCAGCCAGCATTGATGGGCCAGCCCCGACTGATGTCCCCCTGCACCCCCACCTGACCAGTACTGATGGGCACTTGCCAGCAGGCCCCGACTCATGTCCCCCTGGATCCCCACCCACCCAGCATTGACAGGCACCTGCCAGCAGGCCCCGACTCATGTCCCCCTGCACCCCCACCCACCCAGCATTGACGGGCACCTGCCAGCAGGCTCTGACTCATGTCCCCCTGCACCCCCACCCACCCAGCATTGATGGGCACCTGCCAGCAGGCACCGACTCATGTCCTCCTGCACCCCCACCCACCCAGCATTGACTGGCAGGCCCCGACTGATGTCCCACTGCACCCCCACCCACCCAGCATTGACGGGCAGGCCCTGACTTATGTCCCCCTGCACCCCCACCCGACCAGTATTGATGGGCACATGCCAGCAGGCCCCGACTCATGTCCCCATGCATCCTCACCCACCCAGCATTGACGGGCATGCCCTGACTTATGTCCCCCTGCACCCCCACCCATCCAGCATTGATGGGCACCTGCCAGCAGGCCCTGACTCATGTCCCCCTGCACCCCCACCCACCCAGCATTGACGGGCACCTGCCAGCAGGCCCCAACTCATGTCCCCCTGCAGCCCTACCCACCCAGTATTGACGGGCACCTACCAGTAGGCCCCGACTCATGTCCCCTTGCACCCCCACCCACCCAGCATTAATGGGCAGGCCAGCCTCATGTTCTCCTGCACCCCCACCCACCCAGCATTGATGGGCACCAGCCAGCAGGCCCCGACTCATGTCCACCTGCACCCCCACCCACCCAGCATTGACGGGCAGGCCCTGACTGATGTACCACTGCACCCCCACCCACCCAGCATTGATGGGCAGGCCCTGACTTATGTCCCCCTGCAACCCCACCCACCCAGTATGGATGGGCACCTGCAAGCAGGCCCCAACTCATGTCCCCCTGCACCCCACCCACCCAGCATTGACGGGCAGGCCCTGAGTCATGTCCCCCTGCACCCCCACCCACCCAGCATTGACGGGCACCTGCCAGCAGGCCCCAACTCATGTCCCCCTGCAACCCCACCCACCCAGCATTGACGGGCACCTGCCAGCAGGCCCCGACTCATGTCCTTCTGCGCCCCCACCCACCCAGCATTGACGGGCACCTGCCAGCAGGCCCCGACTCATGTCCCCCTGCACCCTCACCCACCCAGCATTGACGGGTAGGCCCCTACTCATGTCCCCCTGTACCCCCACACCCCCAGCATTGACGGGCAGGCCCGCCTCATGTCCCCCTGCACCCCCACCAACCCAGCACTGATGGGCACCTGCCAGCAGGCACCGACTCATGTCCCCCTGCACCCCCACCCACCCAGCATTGACGGGCCATCCCCGACTGATGTCCCCCTGCACCCCCACCTGACCAGTACTGATGTGCACCAGCCAGCAGGCCCCGACTCGTGTCCCCCTGCATCCCCACCCATCCAGCATTGACGGGCAGGCCCTGACTCATGTCCCCCTGGACCCCCACCCACCCAGCATTGACAGGCACCTGCCAGCAGGCCCCGACTCATGTCCCCCTGCACCCCCACCCACCCAGCATTGACGGGCACCTGCCAGCAGGCTCCGACTCATGTCCCCCTGCACCCCCACCCACCCAGCATTGACGGGCACGTGCCAGCAGGCCCCGACTCATGTCTCCCTGCACCCCACCCACCCAGCATTGACGGGCAGGCCCTGACTCATGTCCCCCTGGACCCCCACCCACCCAGCATTGACAGGCACCTGCCAGCAGGCCCCGACTCATGTCCCCCTGCACCCCCACCCACCCAGCATTGATGGGCACCTGCCAGCAGGCTCCGACTCATGTCCCCCTGCACCCCCACCCACCCAGCATTGACGGGCACCTGCCAGCAGTCCCCGACTCATGTCCCCCTGGACCCCCACCCACCCAGCATTGACGGGCACCTGCCAGCAGCCCCCACTCATGTCCCCCTGCAGCCCTACCCACCCAGTATTGACGGGCACCTGCCAGTAGGCCCCGACTCATGTCCCTTTGGACCCCCACCCACCCAGCATTGACGGGCAGGCCCGCCTCATGTTCCCCTGCACCCCCACCCACCCAGCATTGATGGGCACCTGCCAGCAGGCCCCGAGTCATGTCCACCTGCACCCCCACCCACCTAGCATTGACGGGCAGGCCCTGACTGATGTCCCACTGCACCCCCACAAACCCAGCATTGATGGGCAGGCTCTGACTTATGTCCCCCTACACCCCCACCCACCCAGTATTGACGGGCACCTGCAAGCAGGCCCCGGCTCATGTCCCCCTGCACCCCACCCACCCAGGATTGACGGGCAGGCCCTGACTCATGTCCCCCTGTACCCCCACCCACCCAGCATTGACGGGCACCTGCCAGCAGGCCCCAACTCATGTCCCCCTGCAATCCCACCCAACAAGCATTGACGGGCACCTGCCAGCAGGCCCCGACTCATGTCCCCCTGCGCCCCCATCCACCCAGCATTGACGGGTACCGCCAGCAGGCCCCGGCTCATGTCCCCCTGCACCCTCACCCACCCAGCATTGACGGGCAGGCCTGCCTCATGTCCCCCTGCACCCCCACCCACCCAGCACTGATGGACACCTGCCAGCAGGCACCGACTGATGTCCCCCTGCAACCCCACCCACCCAGCATTGACGGGCCAGCCCCGACTGATGTCCTCCTGCACCCCCACCTGACCAGTACTGATGGGCACCTGCCAGCAGGCCCCGACTCATGTCCCCCTGCACCCCACCCACCCAGCATTGACGGGCAGGCCCTGACTCATGTCCCCCTGCACCCCCACCCACCCAGCATTGATGGGCACCTGCCAGCAGGCCCCGACTCATGTCCCCCTGGATCCCCACCCACCCAGCATTGACAGGCACCTGCCAGCAGGCCCCGACTCATGTCCCCCTGCACCCTCACCCACCCAGCATTGATGGGCACCTGCCAGCAGGCTCCGACTCATGTCCACCTGCACCCCCACCCACCTAGCATTGACGGGCAGGCCCTGACTGATGTCCCACTGCACCCCCACCCACCCAGAATTGATGGGCAGGCCCGCCTCATGTTCCCCTGCACCCCCACCCACCCAGCATTGATGGGCACCTGTCAGCAGGCCCTGACTCATGTCCACCTGCACCCCCACCCACCTAGCATTGACGGGCAGGCCCTGACTGATGTTCAACTGCACCCCCACCCACCCAGCATTGATGGGCAGGCTCTGACTCATGTCCACCTGCGCCCCCACCCACCCAGCATTGACGGACACCTGCCAGCAGGCCCCGACTCATGTCCCCCTGCACCCTCACCCACCCAGCATTGATGGGCAGGCCCGCCTCATGTCCCCCTGCACCCCCACCCACCCAGGACGGATGGACACCTGCCAGCAGGCACCGACTCATGTCCCCCTGCACCCCCACCCACCCAGCATTGACGGGCCAGCCCCGCCTGATGTCCCCCTGCACCCCCACCTGACCAGTACTGATGGACACCTGCCAGCAGGCCCCGACTCATGTCCCCCTGCATCCCCACCCACCCAGCATTGACGGGCAGGCCCTGACTCATGTCCCCCTGCACCCCCACCCAGCCAGCATTGATGGGCACCTGCCAGCAGGCCCCGACTCATGTCCCCCTGGATCCCCACCCACCCAGCATTGACAGGCACCTGCCAGCAGGCCCCGACTCATGTCCCCCTGCACCCTCACCCACCCAGCATTGACGGGCACCTGCCAGCAGGCTCCGACTCAAGTCCCCCTGCACCCCCACCCACCCAGCATTGACGGGCAGTCCCCAACTCATGTCCCCCTGCAACCCCACTCACCCAGCATTGACGGGCACCTGCCAGCAGGCTCTGACTCATGTCCCCCTGCACCCCCACCCACCCAGCATTGATGGGCACCTGCCAGCAGGCACCGACTCATGTCCCCCTGCACCCCCGCCCACCCAGCATTGACGGGCAGGCCCCGACTTATGTCCCACTGCACCCCCACCCACCCAGCATTGACGGGCAGGCCCTGACTTATGTCCCCCTGCACCCCCACCCGACCAGTATTGATGGGCACATGCCAGCAGGCCACGACTCATGTCCCCATGCATCCCCACCCACCCAGCATTGACAGGCACCTGCCAGCAGGCCCTAACTCATGTCCCCCTGCACCCCCACCCACCCAGCATTGACAGGCACCTGCCAGCAGGCTCTGACTCATGTCCCCCTGCAACCCCAGCCACCCAGCATTGACGGGCAGTCCCCGACTCATGTCCCCCTGCACCCCCACCCACCCAGCATTGACGGGCACCTGCCAGCCTGCTCCGACTCATGTCCCCCTGCACCCCCACCCACCCAGCATTGACGGGCACCTGCCAGCAGGCTCCGACTCATGTCCCCATGCATCCCCACCCACCCAGCATTGACGGGCAGGCCCTGACTCATGTCCCCCTGCAACCCCACCCATCCAGCATTGATGGGCACCTGCCAGCAGGCCCCGACTCATGTCCCCCTGCACCCCCACCCACCCAGCATTGACGGACACCTGCCAGCAGGCCCCAACTCATGTCCCCCTGCAGCCCTACCCACCCAGTATTGACGGGCACCTGCCAGTAGGCCCCGACTCATGTCCCCTTGCACCCCCACCCACCCAGCATTGATGGGCAGGCCCGCCTCATGTTCTCCTGCACCCCCACCCACCCAGCATTGATGGGCACCAGCCAGCAGGCCCCGACTCATGTCCATCTGCACCCCCACCCACCCAGCATTGACAGGCAGGCCCTGACTGATGTACCACTGCACCCCCACCCACCCAGCATTGATGGGCAGGCCCTGACTTATGTCCCCCTGCACCCCCACCCACCCAGTATTGATGGACACCTGCAAGCAGGCCCCGACTCATGTCCCCCTGCACCCCACCCACCCAGCATTGACGGGCAGGCCCTGAGTCATGTCCCCCTGCACCCCCACCCACCCAGCATTGACGGGCACCTGCCAGCAGGCCCCAACTCATGTCCCCCTGCAACCCCACCCACCCAGCATTGACGGGCACCTGCCAGCAGGCCCCGACTCATGTCCCCCTGCACCCTCACCCACCCAGCATTGACGGGCAGACCCCTACTCATGTCCCCCTGTACCCCCACACCCCCAGCATTGACGGGCAGGCCCGCCTCATGTCCCCCTGCACCCCCACCAACCCAGCACTGATGGGCACCTGCCAGCAGGCACCGACTCATGTCCCCCTGCACCCCCACCCACCCAGCATTGAAGGGCCAGCCCCGACTGATGTCCCCCTGCACCCCCACCTGACCAGTACTGATGGGCACCTGCCAGCAGGCCCCGACTCGTGTCCCCCTGCATCCCCACCCATCCAGCATTGACGGGCAGGCCCTGACTCATGTCCCCCTGGACCCCCACCCACCCAGCATTGACAGGCACCTGCCAGCAGGCCCCGACTCATGTCCCCCTGCACCCCCACCCACCCAGCATTGACGGGCACCTGCCAGCAGGCTCCGACTCATGTCCCCCTGCACCCCCACCCACCCAGCATTGACGGGCACGTGCCAGCAGGCCCCGACTCATGTCTCCCTGCACCCCACCCACCCAGCATTGACGGGCAGGCCCCAACTCATGTCCCCCTGCACCCCAACCCACCCAGAATTGACGGGCACCTGCCAGCAGGCCCCGACTCATGTCCCCCTGGACCCCCACCCACCCAGCATTGACAGGCACCTGCCAGCAGGCCCCGACTCATGTCCCCCTGCACCCCCACCCACCCAGCATTGACAGGCACCTGCCAGCAGCCCCCAATCATGTCCCCCTGCAGCCCTACCCACCCAGTATTGACGGGCGACTCATGTCCCTTTGGACCCCCACCCACCCAGCATTGATGGGCAGGCCCGCCTCATGTTCCCCTGAACCCCCACCCACCCAGCATTGATGGGCACCTGCCAGCAGGCCCCGACTCATGTCCACCTGCACCCCCACCCACCTAGCATTGACGGGCAGGCCCTGACTGATGTCCCACTGCACCCCCACCCACCCAGCATTGATGGGCAGGCTCTGACTTATGTCCCCCTGCACCCCCACCCACCCAGTATTGATGGGCACCTGCCAGCAGGCCCCGACTCATGTCCACCTGCACCCCCACCCACCTAGCATTGACGGGCAGTCCCCGACTCATGTCCCCCTGCACCCCCACCCACCCAGCATTGACGGGCACCTGCCAGCCTGCTCCGACTCATGTCCCCCTGCACCCCCACCCACCCAGCATTGACGGGCACCTGCCAGCAGGCTCCGACTCATGTCCCCATGCATCCCCACCCACCCAGCATTGACGGGCAGGCCCTGACTCATGTCCCCCTGCAACCCCACCCATCCAGCATTGATGGGCACCTGCCAGCAGGCCCCGACTCATGTCCCCCTGCACCCCCACCCACCCAGCATTGACGGACACCTGCCAGCAGGCCCCAACTCATGTCCCCCTGCAGCCCTACCCACCCAGTATTGACGGGCACCTGCCAGTAGGCCCCGACTCATGTCCCCTTGCACCCCCACCCACCCAGCATTGATGGGCAGGCCCGCCTCATGTTCTCCTGCACCCCCACCCACCCAGCATTGATGGGCACCAGCCAGCAGGCCCCGACTCATGTCCATCTGCACCCCCACCCACCCAGCATTGACAGGCAGGCCCTGACTGATGTACCACTGCACCCCCACCCACCCAGCATTGATGGGCAGGCCCTGACTTATGTCCCCCTGCACCCCCACCCACCCAGTATTGATGGACACCTGCAAGCAGGCCCCGACTCATGTCCCCCTGCACCCCACCCACCCAGCATTGACGGGCAGGCCCTGAGTCATGTCCCCCTGCACCCCCACCCACCCAGCATTGACGGGCACCTGCCAGCAGGCCCCAACTCATGTCCCCCTGCAACCCCACCCACCCAGCATTGACGGGCACCTGCCAGCAGGCCCCGACTCATGTCCCCCTGCACCCTCACCCACCCAGCATTGACGGGCAGACCCCTACTCATGTCCCCCTGTACCCCCACACCCCCAGCATTGACGGGCAGGCCCGCCTCATGTCCCCCTGCACCCCCACCAACCCAGCACTGATGGGCACCTGCCAGCAGGCACCGACTCATGTCCCCCTGCACCCCCACCCACCCAGCATTGAAGGGCCAGCCCCGACTGATGTCCCCCTGCACCCCCACCTGACCAGTACTGATGGGCACCTGCCAGCAGGCCCCGACTCGTGTCCCCCTGCATCCCCACCCATCCAGCATTGACGGGCAGGCCCTGACTCATGTCCCCCTGGACCCCCACCCACCCAGCATTGACAGGCACCTGCCAGCAGGCCCCGACTCATGTCCCCCTGCACCCCCACCCACCCAGCATTGACGGGCACCTGCCAGCAGGCTCCGACTCATGTCCCCCTGCACCCCCACCCACCCAGCATTGACGGGCACGTGCCAGCAGGCCCCGACTCATGTCTCCCTGCACCCCACCCACCCAGCATTGACGGGCAGGCCCCAACTCATGTCCCCCTGCACCCCAACCCACCCAGAATTGACGGGCACCTGCCAGCAGGCCCCGACTCATGTCCCCCTGGACCCCCACCCACCCAGCATTGACAGGCACCTGCCAGCAGGCCCCGACTCATGTCCCCCTGCACCCCCACCCACCCAGCATTGACAGGCACCTGCCAGCAGCCCCCAATCATGTCCCCCTGCAGCCCTACCCACCCAGTATTGACGGGCGACTCATGTCCCTTTGGACCCCCACCCACCCAGCATTGATGGGCAGGCCCGCCTCATGTTCCCCTGCACCCCCACCCACCCAGCATTGATGGGCACCTGCCAGCAGGCCCCGACTCATGTCCACCTGCACCCCCACCCACCTAGCATTGACGGGCAGGCCCTGACTGATGTCCCACTGCACCCCCACCCACCCAGCATTGATGGGCAGGCTCTGACTTATGTCCCCCTGCACCCCCACCCACCCAGTATTGATGGGCACCTGCAAGCAGGCCCCGGCTCATGTCCCCCTGCACCCCACCCACCCAGCATTGACGGGCAGGCCCTGACTCATGTCCCCCTGTACCCCCACCCACCCAGCATTGACGGGCACCTGCTAGCAGGCCCCAACTCATGTCCCCCTGCAATTCCACCCACCCAGCATTGACGGGCACCTGCCAGCAGGCCCCGACTCATGTCCCCCTGCGCCCCCATCCACCCAGCATTGACGGGTACCTGCCAGCAGGCCCCGGCTCAAGTCCCCCTGCACCCTCACCCACCCAGCATTGACGGGCAGGCCCGCCTCATGTCCCCCTGCACCCCCACCCACCCAGCACTGATGGACACATGCCAGCAGGCACCGACTGATGTCCCCCTGTACCCCCACCCACCCAGCATTGACGGGCCAACCCCGACTGATGTCCCCCTGCACCCCCACCTGACCAGTACTGATGGGCACCTGCCAGCAGGCCCCGACTCATGTCCCCCTGCACCCCACCCACCCAGCATTGACGGGCAGGCCCTGACTCATGTCCTCCTGCACCCCCACCCACCCAACATTGATGGGCACCTGCCAGCAGGCCCCGACTCATGTCCCCCTGGATCCCCACCCACCCAGCATTGACAGGCACCTGCCAGCAGGCCCCGACACATGTCCCCCTGCACCCCCACCCACCCAGCATTGATGGGCACCTGCCAGCAGGCTCCGACTCATGTCCACCTGCACCCCCACCCACCTAGCGTTGACGGGCAGGCCCTGACTGATGTCCCACTGCACCCCCACCCACCCAGCATTGATGGGCAGGCCCGCCTCATGTTCCCCTGCACCCCCACCCACCCAGCATTGATGGGCACCTGCCAGCAGGCCCCGACTCATGTCCACCTGCACCCCACCCACCTAGCATTGAGGGGCAGGCCCTGACTGATGTCCAACTGCACCCCCACCCACCCAGCATTGATGGGCAGGCTCTGACTCATGTCCCCCTGCGCCCCCACCCACCCAGCATTGACGGGCACCTGCCAGCAGGCCCCGACTCATGTCCCCCTGCACCCTCACCCACCCAGCATTGATGGGCAGGCCCGCCTCATGTCCCCCTGCAACCCCACCCACCCAGCACGGATGGACACCTGCCAGCAGGCACCGACTCATGTCCCCCTGCACCCCCACCCACCCAGCATTGACGGGCCAGCCCCGCCTGATGTCCCCCTGCACCCCCACCTGACCAGTACTGATGGGCACCTGCCAGCAGGCCCCGACTCATGTCCCCCTGCATCCCCACCCACCCAGCATTGACGGGCAGGCCCTGACTCATGTCTCCCTGCACCCCCACCCAGCCAGCATTGATGGGCACCTGCCAGCAGGCCCCGACTCATGTCCCCCTGGATCCCCACCCACCCAGCATTGACAGGCACCTGCCAGCAGGCCCCGACTCATGTCCCCCTGTCCCCCCTCCAACCCTGCATTGACGGGCACCTGCCAGCAGGCTCCGACTCAAGTCCCCCTGCACCCCCACCCACCCAGCATTGACGGGCAGTCCCCAACTCATGTCCCCCTGCAACCCCACTCACCCAGCATTGACGGGCACCTGCCAGCAGGCTCTGACTCATGTCCCCCTGCACCCCCATCCACCCAGCATTGATGGGCACCTGCCAGCAGGCACCGACTCATTTCCCCCTGCACCCCCACCCACCCAGCATTGACGGGCAGGCCCCGACTGATGTCCCACTGCACCCCCACCCACCCAGCATTGACGGGCAGGCCCTGACTTATGTCCCCCTGCACCCCCACCCGACCAGTATTGATGGGCACATGCCAGCAGGCCCCGACTCATGTCCCCATGCATCCCCACCCACCCAGCATTGATGGGCAGGCCCTGACTCATGTCCCACTGCACCCCCACCCATCCAGCATTGATGGGCACCTGCCAGGAGGCCCCGACTCATGTCCCCCTGGACCCCCACCCACCCAGCATTGACAGTCCCCTGCCAGCAGGCCCTGACTCATGTCCCCCTGCACCCCCACCCACCCAGCATTGACGGGCACCTGCCAGCAGGCTCTGACTTATGTCCCCCTGCAACCCCAGCCACCCAGCATTGACGGGCAGTCCCCGACTCATGTCCCCCTGCACCCCCACCCACCCAGCATTGATGGGCACCTGCCAGCAGGCTCCGACTCATGTCCCCCTGCATCCCCACCCACCCAGCATTGACAGGCACCTGCTAGCAGGCTTCGACTCATGTCCCCCTGCACCCCCACCCACCCAGCACTGACGGCCATCTGCCAACAGGCCCCGACTCATGTCCCCTTGCACCCATACCCTCCCAGTATTGATGGGCACCTGCCAGCAAGCCCCCACTCATGTCCCCCTGCACCCCCACCCACCCAGCATTGATGGGCATCTGCCAGCAGGCTCCGACTCATGTCCCCCTGCACCCCCACCCACCCAGCATTGACAGCCACCTGCCAGCAGGCCCTGACTCTTGTCCCCCTGCACCCCTACTCACCTAGTATTGACGGCACCTGCCAGCAGGCCCTGCCACTTGTCCCCCTGCACCCCCACACACCCAGCATTGACGGGCACCTGCCAGCAGGCCCCGACTCATGTCCCCCTGCACCCCACCCACCCAGCATTGACTGGCAGGCCCCGACTCATGTCCTCCTGCACCCCAACCCACCCAGAATTGATGTGCACCTGCCAGCAGGCCCCGACCCATGTCCCCCTGCACCCCCACCCACCCAGCATTGACGAGCACCTTCCAGCAGGCCCAAACTCATGTCCCCCTGCAGCCCTACCCACCCAGTATTGATGGGCACCTGCCAGTAGGCCCCGACTCATGTCCCCTTGCACCCCCACCCACCGAGCATTGATGGGCAGGCCCGCCTCATGTTCCCCTGCACCCCCACCCACCCAGCATTGATGGGCACCTGCCAGCAAGCCCCGACTCATGTCCACCTGCACCCCCACCCACCCAGCATTGACGGGCAGGCCCTGACTGATGTCCCACTGCACCCCATCCCACCCAGCATTGATGGGCAGGCCCTGACTTATGTCCCCCTGCACCCTCACCCACCCAGCATTGACTGGCAGGCCCTGACTCATGTCCCCCTGCACCCCCACCCACCCAGCATTGATGGGCGCCTGCCAGCACGCCCCGACTCATGTCCCCCTGGACCCCCACCCACCCAGCATTGACAGGCATCTGCCAGCAGGCCCCGACTCATGTCCCCATGCACCCCCACCCACCCAGCATTGACGGGCACCTGCCAGCAGGCTCTGACTCATGTCCCCCTGCACCCCTACCCACCCAGCATGGACGGGCAGGCCCCGACTCATGTCCCCGTGCACCCCCACCCACCTAGCATTGACGGGCACCTGCCAGCAGGCTCTGACTCATGTCCCCCTGCACCCCCACCCACCCAGCATTGACGGCCACCTGCCAGCAGGCCCCGACTCATGTCCCCCTGCACCCCCACCCACCCAGCATTGATGGGCACCTGCCAGCAGGCCCCGACTCATGTCCCCCTGGGCCCCCACCCACCCAGCATTGACAGGCTCCTGCCAGCAGGCCACGACTCATGTCCCCCTGCACACCTACCCACCCAGTATTGACGGGCACCTGCCAGCAGGCCCTGACTCATGTTCTCCTGCACCCCCACACACCCAGCATTGATGTGCACCTGCCAGCAGGCCCCGACTCATGTCCCCCTGCACCCCTACCCACCCAGCATTGACGGGCACCTGCCAGCAGGCCCTGACTCATGTCCCCCTGCACCCCCACCCACCCATCATTGACGGACACCTGCCAGCAGGCCCCAACTCATGTCCCCCTGCAGCCCTACCCACCCAGTATTGACGGGCACCTGCAGTAGGCCCCGACTCATGTCTCCTTGCACCCCCACCCAACCAGCATTGATGGGCACCTGCCAGCAGGCCCCGAATGATGTCCCCCTGCACCCCCACCCACCCAGCATTGACGGGCACCTGCCAGCAGGCCCTGACACATGTCCCCCCAACACGTCATCAAGATCCACAATCATGGGCCTCATGTCCACCAAAATCCCACTGCACACCACCCCACTCTAAAGACCCACTCAAGTATTCAATCCACCCCACATAGAAATACAAATTACATGACACAACCCAAATGTCAAGTATGTATATCAACACATGTCCTTCACACCCACACAATGGGTGCCAGTGATTGCGAACACCCACATTGTGACATGCATGAAACCAATGAGAGAATACCACACATTGAAGTAATAAATAAGAATGTATTATACATAAAAAGAAGGTCATGAAATGAAAATATAAAACATTTCAAACAAGACATGAAATGCATCATGTCCCAAACAGAAAAAATATGAACGTCTCAATCCAAAATAATCCAAATGAAATTTTGTCCAAAGTCTCCGACCACCAAAGCAAATCAAAATGAAGCAAGGAAACGCAAATAGTAAAATCCATTGCTCCATCGTGAGAAAAAAAAATATAAGATAAATCCACTGTTCAACTATGTAAAACGAAGAAATCCAGGGTCCATGAGCCCAACTAATGAAATGAAACCTATAAAAAAAGAAAACCTAATAAATAACTATATACAAAAAGGTGAGGCATAGTCCAAGCACCCCAAATCAATGCAAAACAAAAATTAAACCTAAAACTACAAACTATATACAATGGCGGCGGGCAAGTTGTATGGCTCACTTTTTGATTTCCCGGGCCAGGGCATCATCGAACTCCTGTTCTATGCCCTGGAGGCGGGCCAGTTTCATGGCCCCGATGTTTTGCAGGGACGATGCCATGTTCACCTCCAACTCGCTGCGAATTGGCTTGAGGCACTTGGCCCGCCTCAGCGCCCTGTGCATGGAGTTCTCCTCCCTGACCATTGTGAGCCGTGCCTCTTCCACCCACCGCCACTCCGCATCTATCCGCTGGCCCAACCGCTGCCACATGGAAGACACTCCCAATCCAGGGTCCTCCTGCCCTCCGGCCGATGCCTGCCCCTCTGATGTTGTTGGCCCCAAGCCATCATTGCTCCCACCTTGAGCACAGCCTGCTGCTGCCGTGCATGTGCCCTGCCTGTTGTTGCATGCACGTCATCCTCCCGCTGGGGTCCAGTTGTTGGGGTGGCCACCCCTGCTGGACCTCCAACTCCCGACTGTGGCAGGGATGTGTCCTCCACCAGCCTGGCCACTGGGTTAGGGGCAGCTCCACAGGGCGCCCAGGTGACACTTGGGCAGGATGATGTCACGGAGGACGACTGGCGCATAGGGGGTTCAGTTGAGAAGGGGGTCGGTAGAAGCTCCAGCATACGGAGGAACCCAGCACTGGTGACCCCGCCTAGTAGGTTGACGCAGTCTTCGAGACATTCGAAACGATGTGCACTGTCCTCACGAGAACCCCGCACATCATCCCTAATGTCACGAACATGCATCACCACCCCACCCAGGAGAGGCTCAAGCCTGTCCCGGATTGCCACGTCTGCAGGGGGAGGAAGGCCAGTTGTTGTGCGGCTATCCCCTCCCTGAAAACGGATCTGAACGAATGCATCCCTGCTGGTGCGGGATGATGCAGTCACAGGATTTGGGACAGGATTACACACAGGTACCTCCGTGGCAGCCTGTGCTGCCTCCTGTCCATGGCCCTAGACTCCACCACTGGAATCCCCCCTCCAGGCCCTGTGTGTGTGTGACTTCCATGGCCTCCTCCTCAACCAAACACCACACCAACCTGGATGACTCTGTGCCATCGTTCTCCATAGGCTCCTGTGGTGTCTCAGCTGCCCCTTCTGCTGCCGAGGAGTCCACCTCCGACCTCCGCCTCTTGGACCTACCCCAGGCAGCTATGGACGCGGAGGCGGCACCAGACTCCTCACTCCCCAATGAGATGACAACCTGGGAGGGGAGCGGGGCCCTGCCTCTCCGGCTGGCGGTGGGATCCCTGCCTCTGTGCTCCACAGCACTGTCTCCGCCCTCTTCATCAGCTGACGCTGCAGACAGGGAGAGACAGAAAACAGGCATCAGGGCTCTGTACAATGGTATGATACACACATGACAGTTACACATGAGCAGCATGTACTTCTGCAGGTCAGCCTAATGTCACATGCAGCATGGGGACTGCCAAACACATGCACACACAACACCAGACATAAATGCATCTGTACAACTCCACCACCTGTCACAGTGAAATCATCGCCAGCATGCATTTCAACACATACACAATTGATGTGTCTCACACATGACACGACTCACATGTGACAGGCTCATTTCCCTGTACATAGACATTCACACATGGCCCTACAAACACATTTGTCCAACATGCACACTCCTGGCACACCTCTACATTCACAGTGTCCAATCAGTATGCATGTACACTTACCACTCGACTCCGGACGGGACAGCCTCTCAAGGACCTGGATGTGGAGCGCTGGGCATATATGTTCCAGGACCCTCATCTGGATGTCAGTTATGCGGACCCGGCACCCCTCAGCATCCGCTGCCTTCAAGAGGCGCCGGGCCTTGCTGAGGGTCCTGGACCTGAAGTCCTCCCAGCGCTTCCGGACGTGTTGAATGTTGTGGGCTGCCACCTCCTCCACGTTGATGGCAGCCACATTGTCCATCCAGATCCTCTTCTGTCTTTCATTGTCGGCACATTAACTTCCAAAGAGGGCATCATACTGCCCCAGGACTTGCTCCACCAGGATACCAACCTCTTTGGCACTGAAGCTGGTATCCCTCTGCTTCTCTGGCTGACGTGCAGGTACCAAATAGCAGGGCACGTGGCAATCAGGCAGGCAGGCAGCAGCAGATGGCAGGTGGGAGCATGCTCAGGGCTCTGGGGGGCAGGAAAATGGCCTTTTGGGCAGGAGCGTGGTCTTCCGTGTGTTGTCACTTGGCCAGCTTGATACGGAGTGATTTGGCATGTGAAAAAAGTGCACGTCAGCGTGTAATTCGAGGCAAGGCCCTTAGAGCGTAAGCACATCTGTGACGTTACGCGCATGGGCGTTTCCCTCATGATGGGTGCATAGTGATTCAGCATGTGAAAAAACAGCATGTCCGCGTGTCAATGCGTGTAATCTGAGGAAAGGGCCTAAGCGCGTAAGTGACATGACACGGGTGGGTGTTTCCCTCAGCATGGGTTAAAAGTGAGCGGGGCCAGCAGATCGCTGTACGTACCTTTCGTGGAGACCGATGTGTGTGTTGCTACTTCGTATTGTTTCGCGCACCATCACAACTTCACAGCGGATCAAGGACGTATCTCTTGTTTTTGCGGGGGTATTGACTACGCGTGTTTTTCATTATCACGCTAGTCTGACGGTGAGTCACGCACGCTCTTTTTCCCACTGCAGGTGCCCCTGTGTATCGCGTACACATTTTTGAGGTCATATTAGCCTGCGTGTCCCACGCGTACGTGTTTTTGATTTCCCTGGGTGCCACCGCGTATTACGGGAGGTTAATTCCACACACGTGGATTACCGGGGTTGCGTGCATGGTTTCACTGCAGTTTTGGGGTGCCTTAGTGTTGTGTGACCTGTCACTTCATCACTGGGCTTACATACAGCCTTGCAGGTGCAGGGGTGCTTTTAACATCTTGTATCCCACCCCTTTCACCCAAATTGCCCAGGACAATTGTTGTGTACACCTCCCATTGGCACTTCTCCATCTGTGCCGGCACTACTCCATCTGTGCCATGGTTGGGAGGCCACCAAAGGTGAGGGGTGCCTCAGCTGGGTGTACTCCTCGTGGCGGCCGTGGTCAGGGACGTGGCTGGGGTGACCAAGGAGTAGGGGGAATCCTGGGTGTCCAGGCAGGCCGCAGAGGGGGAAGAGGCAGGGGTGTGCCACTTGGGCACAATGTTGTGCCTTGTGTTGCTGTAGTCATGCCTCCACCCCCTGTTGTTCCGGGAGACGCAGCTTCTGCATCTGGCACAGGCACCCATGTGACCCGGCAGTCTATTTTATCGACTGCCACGGGCCCAAGGGTAGTGGTACCTGCAGGTGCAGCTGTGGACACCACCACCCAGGCTCAGGGTCTGCCAGCGCAGGCTGCGTTGGCACTTGAAGAGTCCATGGAAGATTTCCAGCAGGTCAGGAGGAACACCATAGTTGCACGCAGGGCTTCCCTGATCGAGACACGTGTCCCTGGGGCAGTAATGTCATCTGCTACCCCAACCAGCCGGGTGTTGGCAAGTGCAGGGGCAGATGCAGCCAACAACATCCCGGTTGTGAGTCTACCAACCAGGACAGTCACGGTCAATGTCACTGCCACAGCGGATGTTGCTGCGCAGGGTTCATTCCAGTGCACCCAGCAGCCACTGACGCAAGTCAGGCTTAAGGCATCCTTCCAGCTGCCACTCCCTTGGTTCAATCCACTGGTGCCACTGGCCATACTGATCAGGGCGGCATTTGCCAGCCAGGGTCTGCGCCACTATCCAAGAGGAGGAAGGTTGCACCTGCAGCACAGGCTGGGACCCCACACACAGCCATGACCTCCTGCACGTCGAGGAAGAAGCCTTTCTGTGTGCAGTAACTGGACTTCCTCATGGACTACGTGCAGGACCACAACCGTGACATGCTAGTGGGGCCTAATTGTCAAACTACGGCTGCCCATCGTGATACCCACTGGAAGCAAGTTGCAGAACATGTAAGCACATTCGGCCATGAGGTGCGCACGGCTTAAGAGTGCAAAAAGCGTTGAAATGACCTCAAATGCAGCGCTAAGGCAAAGCGTGTCTCAAATTACAACATGACTGGCAGTGGGCCGCCACCTGAGGAGGAAGACCTCACTCCGCACGAGTCACTCGTTGCGGAGTTCATACCACCTGAATTGGTCCAAGGAGTGGGAGAGATGCAGGACTTTGATGCCCAGTTCAGTGAATGTTGCTGCGTGTTTGTGGAGGCCATGTGTGTTTTACTTGTGTGATGTGCTGCGCATGACTGCCACTACATAGCATGCGTACATGGTTCAGATGTGCTCTGAGCCTTAGCGGGTTGGTTTGCGGTTCCGTAATTAGCGCCTTCCCCATTCCCATAGAGCCCTATGGGGCAGAAATGGGAATGGGGAAGGGCAATGGCGGAAGGGGGATTTACCACCCCACCAACCTTGTAATGGGGCGGTAAATCCCCTTTCCGCCAAGGCGGTGCCGGTAATTTACCGGCATGGTCCAGGGTGCTAATAGCACCCTGGATCACCACCTTCCGTGTAATGAGGCCCTATGTGTGTGTGTGTTGTGTGCTTCTAACATGTGTAGTATTTTTTTCTTCTCTCTACTTTTCAGATGATGACTTAATGGAGCCAGAGGATGGTGTTGTCATGTCAGACACAGGGTTGTTATCACTACAGCAACCCGGCACAAGTGGGGGTTGTGGGGTGGTAGACCACGAGAACACACATGTGCTACAGACCATCTTGTCTTTGGCTGGCAATGAGTCCAGCCCAGATGACCACTCTGACATCCATGTCAAGTTGGATGTGCATCAGGTCCATAAGTCAGGGGTGATTGATTCTGATGTGGACGCTTCTCTGTCATCGACACCTGCACTGAGTGGTGGGACCTCCGCCTGTGTTGGATTGGGATGCAGGGTCACCCTCCACACCAGTCGCTGATGGGCCTGGGCCATCACGTCGACGGGGGCATGTAGTCGTGCAGCCGCGGGCAGTGCCAACCCAACGAGGACGGCCGGTCCTTGGGTCCCACAGGTGTCAAGCCCAGCAACGTGGTGGCCACGCACCACCGAGGTATACTGAGTGGGAGCAAGACATGACTGCCAATTCATAACGCCAGGGGGCAGCAATGGAAAACATCGCTGTGAGCATGGAGCGTGTGGCCCAATCTGTGCTCCCCCCTGCTAGGCAGGTGCTTCTCCAGCAGCGGGCAGCACAGTCCACGGCCCGCTCACTCAGGATGGGCATGGCGGCCTCAGACAGGGCACGCCAGGCTGAAATGTTGCGTCAAGCAATTGCTGCTCACTCAGAGAAACACATGGAGGCCCTGAGGGGTGAGTGTGAGTCCCTCAGATCCACTCTGGGTGTCCTCTTGATGTCCCAGAGGGCGCAGTCAGAGGAGAGGTTTGAGCAGCTTGAGCGTACCATCTCGGCTGAGCTGCGTGCTTGCCGGGAGGTGCATCAGTTGCCCAGCCAGGCCTTGCAGGAAGAACTCTGTGTTACACGTGTTACCTTGCAAGAGGAAGCAAGCCTATCACGGGAGGTTCTGCATGCAGACCTACGTGTCATTGCCGCACAGAACCAGGCTCACCCGTCTGGCAGACTTGCTGCCGATGAGGGGCAAGTTGTGGCTAGCCATGGTCAGGCTCCTGTGCCACATCCTCCTTTTCAGGATGAGCCAGACTCGGACGAAGATGTATCTTCCACACAGGTCGGGCTGTGCAGGCGTTGAGCCCATGGAGGTTTTTTTTTTACTCAACATCATTGCATGTGGGTGTTGAGCTGCACCCTGTACCTCCCGCTCCTGGGTGCCCCCCCGGGTCGTATGTGGCCATTTTTGATTTTTCATTTTAGTTCAGTTAGTTAACATTTGATTTGATAGTTAGTTTAATTAGGTAATGTAGGTTTTTTTTTATAGTTAGTTTAATTAGTTGATATAGTTTAAAATTGCTTGTCTATTGTGCTTTCATGTGATGGTGTGGTGCTTTGTGGCTTTTGAAAGCATCCACTGTCTGTTCCAGCTTGGCCCTTCAAGCTTGTCTCGTGTATGTGTTTGCAGCTTGTGGTCCTGACTCACATAGGCCACTCCTGCTTCCCTTATCCATGGGCTCGCAAGCATGGTTCGGTGTTACAGTCAATTTCACAAGAGCTTTGGACTGTCATATCTGTGGCCTGTCTGCTGCTGTATTACTTTTGTTAACACACCTAGTGGGGATTGTAAGGGTCTTATCGACGGCATTTCAGCATTAGAAATGGGTGGTTTCATGAATCAGGTGTCCATTTATTGCTATGCATTGTGTTGTATGTTTATTTTCTTTACTGTACATGTATTTGATGCACTTCATGCTGTAGAGAGTGCCCCCCACCTTTGCCTGTCAAAGTCACACTGCTGGTGGGATGAAATCTGATGTACGTCTCTGACATGGGCCAGTCACAACCAGCATGAAGAGACACACACATGGGACTTTCCGGCATTAATTCTGTGTTTTGTGCCCTTTCTGGAGGAGAATGAGCCTCCAGACCACCTTTGCTGGCAGACATGGGCCAGTGTACGTCTGGCAGCTGGTCACGTTCGGTGGTGCAGGCTTGTGCTCATACATCCAACAGAAGCAGACGTGTTTACAGGAACTCCAGGCAAGGTGAGCAGCACAAGGGGCACACACCACAGCCAATCTTCCACCAGGCCTGTTGCACTTGCATGCTAAGTAGCGCCACTGACGGTGAGCTTGGACAGTTATTGGTGTTGAAGCGCATAGTGCAGCTAAGATGAGTTGGTGGACACATGGCAAGTTGCTTTCCAAGTTTTCAGGGGCACATGCAGGGGCTGTCGCATATATCCTCCAGTCCACCATGCTCCATAGAAGCAGATGTATAAGCCCAGTAGCGTTCAAAGCAGAAAAAGAAGCTTCGCACAGGGACACCCAGTGAGGGACAGACTCGTGTGCAGTGCACATCATTTGCATGTTAAAATTGACACATGCACTACCTCTTTTATTTGTGGTATGCCAGAACACTACTTGTACTGAAGTCGTACCTCGCTATATGTATCTAGCATCTTACCCAGGGACCATTGCATGATGTGTGAATCTTGACACATTGGTCTTCCATTTGCCACACGCCCACGTGCAACTGACTTACAGCATTGACAGTGTATAAACCATCAGGGGGGAATCTTACGTATGGATACAAAGCAGCATATAAGAGTGTTTGTGGAGGAATTACTTGCTTTGGGGCATGTATGGTGTTGTGTGTGTGTTATAGACACACACAGATTAGTAACTCTTACTATCTTTGCAGCATTGAACTGCTCCTGTTACCGGACCTGAGAGTGCGCAGGCAGGAGGCCAGCACTCACCCCAGAGATAAGTCTCTCTTTGAATTCCAGTTGAGTCATTTGGTACAATGTGCATGATGTATATGGTTTCTCTGATTGAGTGTCTGTTATTGTGAATAGTAGATTTTTGTCTTTTCCCTACTTTCCCTTGTCAATTCGACTCTCCTCTCCTGCCCCTCTTTCCGGTTATCCTGAATAACAATGTCTGTCCAGACAAGATATCCCTGACCCTCGTTCCCCACCGTGGTCTCAGAGGCCTGTGTAAGTATGACCTTGCAGGCACCCAGACCACGGAGCGGGTGGTTGGTTCATGCCACTCCTGCACCTGGACACCGGAGCAGTGACACTACCCATCAGTTGGTGCTGCATCATTGTATATTATGTACCAAACATGGTACATATCATGTTGTAGCATTGTTTAAGTGTGCTAACTTGGTTGTTCGATCATTGTGCTAGTACATGTGCTTTAAAATTTACTGCTATTTCAAGTCATTTACTGGAGACTCTTCAGGTGTTTTTTGCTGCCTACAGGCTTTTGCCTGGCTTGTGTGTTTGGCTCCTTTGAGTTCTCTTCAATTTGGTATTTTTGCCAGTCAAGGTGGCCTCTGAGGGTGCTAGACACTATTTACATGCAAGGTGGAAGATGGAGACAAAGGGGTAGGGTGATCCTGTGGCCAGGTAGACTTCAAGGAAGAAGGCTACATACCCCAGACACAGTAGTTCAGTAGGTCATGGTGATATGTGAATGAGGGAGGGTGTTTGGTTGTTGGACAGTTGTCTTGGTCTACAGTGTGATGGGCACCCTGACATTGTTATTGTGGTGTCCTATGTACATGATGTGTTCTGCTGGTCAATGCCTGTTCCTGTGTTGTATTTACCTTTCAGGTGTGAGGGGATTGGTGTGGTTTGACATGCTGGGGTGTGCACATGGGCAATGTTCACATGTGATGTGTAGAGGACACTGATGGTCACTTGATGTATTGAGAGAATGTCCCTACTGACACACACAGTCACACTATGATCCACCACATGTACATCCACCCTTCAATATCCACATGTGCACACAGTTTGCCTTCTGGGGACCACTGTGTCCCTGCAGCACATGATCTATGACCATTTCCGGATCCTGTACATTTGTCAATTGTTTATTTATTTGTTTATTTTGTCCTTTTCATGTGATGGTCAAGGTGTGTCTCTGACACAATGGCTGGCACTATTCTGTGTGCTGAGCAGTTTGTTGCAGGAGACGCACACAACACACAGATTCAGGAGTAGGGATTTTGCCTTGCCCAATGTGCATGTGAACAGGCATTGATTGTTATGTTCATGCTACAACTGTTGGAATGCATTTGGGTATGACTTGTTTTGTGTGGGAGGTTGTTGGTCAGTCATTTCATCTGATTCCATGACAGGCGTCATTATCTGAAGCCACTTTCCATTTATCACATGTCACTTCATATATTATTGGTAATGTGTTTGGCGTTTGCTATTGCTTGCCATGTCATGGTGTGTTAGACAAGGGTGATGTGGTTTAAGAGGGTTTGGATGACATACCAGGGATTGTGATGGCCTGTTTTGCAGGGGTGTGTGATACACACCTTGCATGTGTTCCTTTTGGTCACACACTATTGTTTATGTTTAAGTAGCTAGGGATGCACACAATGTAGCATTTCCATGGCAACATTATCAGGGTGGTAAGGTTGTGACAATTGACTGTCTATCTGTCATCATCGATTGTCACCTGGTATGGGCCGGGCCTGTGTGCACTCCGCAGGGGTAGGAGTTTAGGTGAAAAATGTAGCCACAAGCTGGGTCCTGGCTGCCTCGCCACGTACCCTATCCCGTCCCATGGGCAGCGCCTGTGCCTGTGTTTGGGGATGTGGGGGCACCACCATGTCCACCGGTACACCCTGCCGTGTAGCAACATTGTGCAGGACACATGCTGCCACAATGATCCTGCCCACTACTGGGGTGCTAGAGTAGCTGCCCACCAGAGCGGTCAAGGGAGCGGAAGCGTGACTTTAGCACTCCGAATGTGCGCTCCACTATGCCCTTGTTTGCAATATGGGCAGCATTGTATCTTACCTGGGGTTGTGTGGTGGGGTTCCGGATTGGCATCATCATGTGGTTGCTCAGAGGGTAGGCACTGTCCCCTGGAGAGGTGATAATGGTTGTGATCATTGGGGTTTGTGTATTTGTCTGTGTGTGACATGCATGCATGTGGACGGGCATTTGTACTCACCTAGGAGCCATGTGTCGCCATGCTGCCCAGCTTCCAGGGCCCGGAACAGGGCGGACATTCTTTACATGAAACTGTCATGGGTGGAGCCTGGGTAGTTTGCATAGACAGAGGTGATGATTCCCTTTGCATTGCATACCACCTGCACATTGATGGAATGCCAGTGCTTGCGGTTTCGATAGATGTGCTCAGTGGCCCTAGGTGGACGTATAGCCACATGGGTGCAATCTATGGCACCAAGCGCTTTGGGGAAGTTTGCCACGCTTTAAAAGTCCTGGACTACGGCCTGCCTTTCTGCGGGTGTTCTGGGCATGTATATGTGCCTGCGGACTGAGAGGCGCGCAGCCATGATTGCCAACATCTGGTGTAGGCAGCGTGACTGCGTGGCCTGTGAGACCCCCTCACTATGGCAGTAGTCTGCCCAAATGACCCAGTGGCCTAAAAATGTAGGACATTGAGCACCTTCTCCAAGGGGCTCAATGCTTGGGAGCAGAGGTTGGGGGATGTAAGGTCATCTTCCCACTCCCTGACCAGGTCTAGGATGATACGAGGTGTAAACCTATACCTGCCATAGACCTGGTCGTCAGGCATCCCAAAAAGGCTAGTCGGGTTGGAAAAAATGCGGGCCCTGGCTATTCTCCTCATCCTGCGGTGTCCCATGATCAGTGCTGCGACAAATGGGGCATTCATCGTTGCTGGATATACGTGTTTGTTAAGATGGGTTTTAGGCTCTAGGAATGGAACCTGCCAGTGCTAAGCTCCAATTATATTGTTGTTGCAAGTTTAGGCAAGATCACAGGAGCGGTCTTGGGGTTTAGCCTAAGCCCCAGTTTGGTAAGTTGAAAGAGAAGGGTTTGTTGCTCCCGGCTATCTTGCTAAAAATAAATATTTTCAACACTTTGGTTGGTACGAAGTTAATTCGTTTATTGTTCGGTGTTTTCCGGTGATTGTTTCTAAATACATGTGTTTATGAGAAACACTATTAAGAACTTTGTTAAGCAAGTTGAGGTCAGCCGACACGTGTTTCGACCTTACGGTCGTTCTCAAGGCTGAACAATATTCAATTAGTGATCAGGTAGTGAAATATTACAATTTTTCAGTCGTGGTGTTTTAGGTGATGTGCAAACATAGTGATAGGTAACAACATGACATCAAAACACATTGATGTGTTGATATATAGACATTTTGAAAAGGGAAGAAAAACATTGGAAGAAAAGGAGAGAGGAAAAGACGAGAGAGGTAAGTAGCTGGTTAGAATTGGGCTTGTGGTGAAATAGATTGAGGTAATTGCCTCTTACCCAGTTGCGGTTTGCTGTGTGCCCTCCGTGGGGTTCTGTATTGTAAACTGTCCTTTACGGCAGTCCTGGCTCCTGTTGGGCCCTGAGAGAGAAGGAATTATAGGGGGTTGAAGGGATAGGTGGGATCTTGAAAAGGGGAAAGATCCCCCCATGGTGCGTCACTGTTCCCATTCGTTTATTTTTAGTTTAAGTTGGCTGTGATCATTGCACAGGAAACCGGTGGAAAACATCAAGGGCTTTTCCTGAATAGCCCTTGTGTAGTTTCACCTGTTGTGCGCGTTGGCAGTATTAATAGTAGTAATATCTAATTGGATGGTCCTAGATGTACATCAGGGGCCCTTTGGACGAGTGCTCCTGTGTGTACCCAGCCATAGATAGATCGCAGTTATCTTCCTGTTGTTGAGAAGTGAGAAATAGGGAATTTTTTTAAAAATAAAAACCTGCGCTAATGCTAAACATTGTCCTTGGGTGAGCAAGGATGCGTGCTGTCCCCAGATTGGGAGGCTTACCTGTATGCTTTGTCTGGCGTCCCCGGCGGTGCTCTGCTGCTTCTGCACACCGCGCCGGGCGGCGCCATAAGAACTGTTTGTTGACTCACGTTGGTCTCCGGCCGCGCATGCGCGAGGGGTAGTGTCTTGGCGCTGGTCCCGGCGCATGCGCGTGGTAGTAAGCAGATTGCGCATGCGCCGCGGATCAGCGAAAGACCTCGAGAGTGCTTGTGAGTTGGAATTGGGGATCGGGGGTGGGTTGGTCCTAGCCAATGGCTATGTAGCAGAAGGGATCTGGGTGGAGTGACTTGATTGATGGTGTATTGAGAGTCTCTGGGGGTCGAAAAGTGGAACCTGAGTGGGTAATACCTTGGAAGAATGAATATCGATTATGCCCATTGGTGAAGTGCATAATTGTGAATAAGCGCGTATTGTGGCATCAGTTACTAGTTGCCCAATTGTGGGGTCAATTTGGATTATGGTGTGTGTGGCATGGTCGCTTATTGGACCATGCCACACACACCATAATCCAAATTGACCCCACAATTGGGCAACTAGTAACTGATGCCACAATACGCGCTTATTCACAATTATGCACTTCACCAATGGGCATAATCGATATTCATTCTTCCAAGGTATTACCCACTCAGGTTCCACTTTTCGACCCCCAGAGACTCTCAATACACCATCAATCAAGTCACTCCACCCAGATCCCTTCTGCTACATAGCCATTGGCTAGGACCAACCCACCCCCGATCCCCAATTCCAACTCACAAGCACTCTCGAGGTCTTTCGCTGATCCGCGGCGCATGCGCAATCTGCTTACTACCACGCGCATGCGCCGGGACCAGCGCCAAGACACTACTCCTCGCGCATGCGCGGCCGGAGACCAACGTGAGTCAACAAACAGTTCTTATGGCGCCGCCCGCCGCGGTGTGCAGAAGCAGCAGAGCACCGCCGGGGACGCCAGACAAAGCATACAGGTAAGCCTCCCAATCTGGGGACAGCACGCATCCTTGCTCACCCAAGGACAATGTTTAGCATTAGCGCAGGTTTTTATTTTTAAAAAAATTCCCTATTTCTCACTTCTCAACAACAGGAAGATAACTGCGATCTATCTATGGCTGGGTACACACAGGAGCACTCGTCCAAAGGGCCCCTGATGTACATCTAGGACCATCCAATTAGATATTACTACTATTAATACTGCCAACGCGCACAACAGGTGAAACTACACAAGGGCTATTCAGGAAAAGCCCTTGATGTTTTCCACCGGTTTCCTGTGCAATGATCACAGCCAACTTAAACTAAAAATAAACGAATGGGAACAGTGACGCACCATGGGGGGATCTTTCCCCTTTTCAAGATCCCACCTATCCCTTCAACCCCCTATAATTCCTTCTCTCTCAGGGCCCAACAGGAGCCAGGACTGCCGTAAAGGACAGTTTACAATACAGAACCCCACGGAGGGCACATAGCAAACCGCAACTGGGTAAGAGGCAATTACCTCAATCTATTTCACCACAAGCCCAATTCTAACCAGCTACTTACCTCTCTCGTCTTTTCCTCTCTCCTTTTCTTCCAATGTTTTTCTTCCCTTTTCAAAATGTCTATATATCAACACATCAATGTGTTTTGATGTCATGTTGTTACCTATCACTATGTTTGCACATCACCTAAAACACCACGACTGAAAAATTGTAATATTTCACTACCTGATCACTAATTGAATATTGTTCAGCCTTGAGAACGACCGTAAGGTCGAAACACGTGTCGGCTGACCTCAACTTGCTTAACAAAGTTCTTAATAGTGTTTCTCATAAACACATGTATTTAGAAACAATCACCGGAAAACACCGAACAATAAACGAATTAACTTCGTACCAACCAAAGTGTTGAAAATATTTATTTTTAGCAAGATAGCCGGGAGCAACAAACCCTTCTCTTTCAATATACGTGTTTGTTGTTTGCGCACACTTTTATACTGTGCACCGGGACGCACCAAAATGGGTGGCAACAGCTTCACGGTGAAAGCAGCCCAACACTGGAACTCCCTACCACCTTCTCTAAGAACACCCCAAACCTACACACACTTTAGACGCAACTACATACACTGGATAAAGAACAATGACTGCTAATTCCATTCATCCCACCTCACCGCTACCTACCTTTAAATATGTATATTTGTAAATCTGTAAACTTTTGCCTTTTTCATGACTGCTTCAATCATCTATTATCTATTGTATCTACTGCACTGTATCCATAAAACCATTGTAATTACTGTACTGCATTGTAACATGTAACCAAGCTGCGAATAACCTTGTTGCTCCTGCACCTTCATACCCTCGGGTCTGGTGCGCAATACAGATGAATAAACTAAACTAAACTAAACAAACTTCTTTCTTTTATAATTGCAATGAAGACCACTCTCCTGAAAAGCAGCAGCATCTGAACTAGAAAAAACATCTCTGAAGAAACCTGCTCATTCCACAAAAAAAGAGTAAGTACAATACTACCTTACTGGTACTCAAAGACACTGTGTGGTTCTTTCATGTAATTTCTGCACCAAAAAACAGAGATTTCTGAACCATTCTGGCCACAAACCCCCATTTATTCAACATGGATTTGCAGTCAGAATGGCACACTAATCCTTGTTTTTTGGAACACAAATAACATAACTCATTCCCTACAATGTTAGTATTACAAAACAAAGAACTGTTTTAATGTTATACCATTAGATTTATTATTAGTGTTTCTCCTCACAACTAGCTCACTTTCTACTGTCATCTGAACCACAGTATAGTAACACACAAATAGAAGAATAGCCTTCCCAACTAACTGTAGCTGCCCAATGCACAATCACACACCACCACATACATCTTTACCATCATACTCAGACACTCATGCACACAGCACACATACATTGCAGAACAGCCCAACCCATACCTTCTTTTTTTTTAGCAGACCCCAAAGAATGCCTACCAAAAAGCAAGTCCATAGAAAGCAACGCAGAAATAGAGCAAATGAAAATAAAAATGTCGAAAAGAAGCATCCATCTCTAGCAGAGTTTGTTCAAAAAGTTCAAACAAAACAGCTAATACAGTCATTAGCGAAACAGAACAAGCTTCCAGTACAGAAACTTTGCCTCCTCTATCAAAATGTAAAACGAAACAGAAAATGATTAGCAAGAATTCAGCTACCAGTACTGCTAAAACTGTTCCTATAAATCTTGATGTAGTGACAAGTAACCATACCAAAAAAAGTATTTTAGCAAAAATGTTCCACCACAGAGTCCTTCAGAATCTTATCAAGACAGGAGACAAATTATGCACAACCCTTAAAACCTACCGTAGAAAATTAATCTTAGAAGCTTTGATAGACAGTGCAATCCTTCTCAAAAGAAAGTTATTTATTTTAGTGTTAAACAGAATGAAACCACTAACAAAACTAACTACTAAATTACAAAAAAGACTTCTCAATAAATGGAATGTCAACAAAAATAACTTCTTAAATATCTGTGGAGGTGAATGGAGTCACACCATGAGCACTGAACCATATTTCAATGAAGAAGCATACAAACAAAAGCAAACAAACACAATTGCCATACATAGCAGTTGACGAGGTTATGAAAAACCTAATAATACCATAATGCAACAAGAAATACTACTTACAAAAATATCCTGAGAAAACTGAGAGGCCGATTCATGGAATAATTAGCGCGGCGCAAGTGGGCAAAAACGTGCGATTCGCAGTGGAATAGCGAAAATCGCAGTGAACGTGCGAAAATCGCACGAAAAGCAGCGCACGTCGATTCATGGAAGGCCGTGCGCGAGAAAACCAGCGGATGTGCGAAAAAAAAGTGCGCGGCGCACGTTGGCGCACGTTGGCGCACAGGCCATCTAACAGCGTGCGCCAGGTCACAGCGAAAATCGCACAGGCCACAGCGAAATTCGCACATAGCGCGGCGCACGCAATAAAAGTAGGCGGAACACGGGCGTAACACTCGGAATGGGGAACAACTTGCCAAAACGTGGGCGTCACGGGGGAAGTACAGGGCACAAGTGCGCGGAACGCCCACACGCTCGCCTACAACACGTATTCATGGAATAGAATAGGGGAAAAAAGCGCACGCTCAAACCAGCGCACAGGCACAAACACGACCGCCACAAGAAAGGAGGCGGTAGCGTCTCTGCGGCTGTAAGAAATGTGCGCCAAAAGGTGCGCCAACAAATAGCACCTATATACTGCCATGATGAATGTCCCATACTGTGGCCCTCCAGGAAAAATGACGTGCAAAGGGGTACCCACAAACACGGACACCCGCTGACAAAAAATACGTGTGCATGTATACCGGGGTGCGCGGGAAGTGTCACACGCGATTTGCAGGGTACGTGCATCACAGGGGTTCGCGTGAAGTTATTCACACGATCGGGCCTGGGGGAGCGGGCTACGTGTATTACAGGGGTTCGCGTGAAGTTCCTCACGCGATCGGGCCTGGGGGAGCGGGCTACGTGTATTACAGGGGTTCGCGTGAAGTTCCTCACGCGATCGGGCCTGGGGGAGCGGGCTACGTGTATTACAGGGGTTCGCGTGAAGTTCCACACGCGATCGGGCCTGGGGGAGCGGGCTACGTGTATTACAGGGGTTCGCGTGAAGTTCCACACGCGATCGGGCCTGGGGGAGCGGGCTACGTGTATTACAGGGGTTCGCGTGAAGTTCCACACGCGATCGGGCCTGGGGGAGCGGGCTACGTGTATTACAGGGGTTCGCGTGAAGTTCCTCACGCGATCGGGCCTGGGGGAGCGTGCTACGTGTATTTCAGGGGTTCGCGTGAAGTTTCACACGCGAATAGCCTGGGCGCGTGAATTTGAGGGGTGCGCCGGAAGTTCCACACGTGATCGGGCCTGGGGGAGCGGGCTACGTGTATTACAGGGGTTCGCGTGAAGTTCCTCACGCGATCAGGCCTGGGGGAGCGGGCTACGTGTATTTCAGGGGTTCGCGTGAAGTTTCACACGCGAATAGCCTGGGCGCGTGAATTTGAGGGGTGCGCGGGAAGTTCCTCACGCGATCGGGCCTGGGGGAGCGGGCTACGTGTATTACAGGGGTTCGCGGGAAGTTCCACACGCGAATAGCCTGGGCGCGTGTATTTCAGGGGTTCGCGGGAAGTTCCACACGCGAATAGCCTGGGCGCGTGTATTTCAGGGGTGCGCGGGAAGTTCCACACGCGAATAGGCTGGGCGCGTGTATTTCAGGGGTGCGCGGGAAGTTCCACACGCGAATAGCCTGGGCGCGTGTATTTCAGGGGTTCGCGGGAAGTTCCACACGCGAATAGCCTGGGCGCGTGTATTTCAGGGGTGCGCGGGAAGTTTTACACGCGATTTCTGCACGGTACGTGTATTTCAGGGGTGCCGGGGAGTCCCACATGTGATTTGACAGTGTGGGTCCTCCCAGGTGTACCCTGTACACCCTCCACGGCCCCTGCAGGCAGCCCACACCACAGGGGACTACCCTGCATCCCTGGTCATGTCCCGCAGGCAGCCCACCCAACATGGGCATGCCCCCCAGCAAAGGCACATGTCTCCTTGAACTAATGAACACCAACACATGTCCCCTTGCACCCCCACCCCCCAGCACTGTGGGGCACATGCCAGCAGTCCCCCACCCATGTCCAACTCATGTCCCCCACCACCCCCACCCCCCAGCACTGTGGGGCACCTGCCAGTAGGCCCCCACCCATGTCCAACTCATGTCTCCCACCACCCCCACCCCCCAGCCACCAGGGTCACCCTCCACCAGGGCCCCACTCATGTCTCCCACCACCCCCACCCCCCAGCACTGTGGGGCACCTGCCAGCAGGCCCCCACCCATGTCCAACTCATGTCTCCCACCACCCCCACCCCCCAGCACTGTGGGGCACCTGCCAGTAGGCCCCCACCCATGTCCAACTCATGTCTCCCACCACCCCCACCCCCCAGCACTGTGGGGCACCTGCCAGCAGGCCCCCACCCATGTCCAACTCATGTCTCCCACCACCCCCACACCCCAGCACTGTGGGGCACCTGCCAGCAGGCCCCCACCCATGTCCAACTCATGTCTCCCACCACCCCCACCCCCCAGCCACCAGGGTCACCCTCCACCAGGGCCCCACTCATGTCTCCCACCACCCCCACCCCCCAGCAGTGCAGGGTCACCCTCCACCAGGGCCCCACTCATGTCTCCCACCACCCCCACCCCCCAGCACTGTGGGGCACCTGCCAGCAGGCCCCCACCCATGTCCAACTCATGTCTCCCACCACCCCCACCCCCCAGCACTGTGGGGCACCTGCCAGCAGGCCCCCACCCATGTTCAACTCATGTCTCCCACCACCCCCACCCCCCAGCACTGTGGGGCACCTGCCAGTAGGCCCCCACCCATGTCCAACTCATGTCTCCCACCACCCCCACCCCCCAGCACTGTGGGGCACCTGCCAGCAGGCCCCCACCCATGTCCAACTCATGTCTCCCACCACCCCCACACCCCAGCACTGTGGGGCACCTGCCAGCAGGCCCCCACCCATGTCCAACTCATGTCTCCCACCACCCCCACCCCCCAGCCACCAGGGTCACCCTCCACCAGGGCCCCACTCATGTCTCCCACCACCCCCACCCCCCAGCAGTGCAGGGTCACCCTCCACCAGGGCCCCACTCATGTCTCCCACCACCCCCACCCCCCAGCACTGTGGGGCACCTGCCAGCAGGCCCCCACCCATGTCCAACTCATGTCTCCCACCACCCCCACACCCCAGCACTGTGGGGCACCTGCCAGCAGGCCCCCACCCATGTCCAACTCATGTCTCCCACCACCCCCACACCCCAGCACTGTGGGGCACCTGCCAGCAGGCCCCCACCCATGTCCAACTCATGTCTCCCACCCCCCCCACCCCCCAGCACTGTGGGGCACCTGCCAGTAGGCCCCCACCCATGTCCAACTCATGTCTCCCACCACCCCCACCCCCCAGCCACCAGGGTCACCCTCCACCAGGGCCCCACTCATGTCTCCCACCACCCCCACCCCCCAGCACTGTGGGGCACCTGCCAGCAGGCCCCCACCCATGTCCAACTCATGTCTCCCACCACCCCCACCCCCCAGCACTGTGGGGCACCTGCCAGTAGGCCCCCACCCATGTCCAACTCATGTCTCCCACCACCCCCACCCCCCAGCACTGTGGGGCACCTGCCAGCAGGCCCCCACCCATGTCCAACTCATGTCTCCCACCACCCCCACCCCCCAGCCACCAGGGTCACCCTCCACCAGGGCCCCACTCATGTCTCCCACCACCCCCACCCCCCAGCACTGTGGGGCACCTGCCAGCAGGCCCCCACCCATGTCCAACTCATGTCTCCCACCACCCCCTCCCCCCAGCACTGTGGGGCACCTGCCAGCAGTCCCCCACCCATGTCCAACTCATGTCCCCCACCACCCCCACCCCCCAGCACTGTGGGGCACCTGCCAGTAGGCCCCCACCCATGTCCAACTCATGTCTCCCACCACCCCCACACCCCAGCAGTGCAGGGTCACCCTCCACCAGGCCCCCACTCATGTCTACCACCACCCCCACCCCCCAGCCACCAGGGTCACCCTCCACCAGGCCCCCACTCATGTCCCCTATCACCCCCACCCCCCAGCCACCAGGGTCACCCTCCACCAGGCCCCCACTCATGTCTCCCATCACCCCCACACCCCAGCAGTGCAGGGTCACCCTCCACCAGGCCCCCACTCATGTCTCCCACCACCCCCACCCCCCAGCAGTGCAGGCTCAACCTCCACCAGGCCCCCACTCATGTCCCCCTGCACCCCCACCCCCCTGTCACCATGTGCAGCCCCCACCAGGTCCTCACAATCCCCAATCATGTGCGTAATGGTCAGCCTCCACAGCCAAAAAGACCTACCAAGTAACCCATTCACCCACATGGAAATGGAAATCACATGTTACACCCCCAATGTACATGAAGCAAATGAACCCATGTCCGTCACACACATATTTTCAAATTGAATGGGAAAACACACAACATGACATGCATGAAACCAATGAGATGAAACCACACAGTGAACAATGGAAAAAAAAATGTATTGAAAAAAATACAAATGCCAAAGAAAGAAAACTAACTACAATTTAAATGTGAAAAAATAAGCTGCATGTCCGCATAAAAACACAAAACTAGAAAATCAAATCAAAAAAATTATGTCCAAAGTGAAATGTAAAAACTCTCCATGCAACAAAGAACTATGTACAAAAATAACAAGGGTCCATCATCACAACTGAACTAAGGAAACCTCCTAAAAAACCTACCTAAATATCAACTATATACAAAAAGTGGAGCAGTGTCCGTCGACTCCAAATAATAATAAGAACGAAAGGAAACCTAAAACTAAAGAACTATATACAAAGGCGGCGGGCAAGTCCAGCGGCTCACTCTGTGGTGTTCCGGGCCAGGGCATCATCGAACTCCTGTTCGATGTCCCGGAGGCGGTCCAGTTCCATGGCCCCGAGGGTCCGCAGGGACGACGCCGTGTCCTCCTCCAACCCCCTGCGGATTGCCTCGAGGCACTCGGCCCGCCTCAGGGCCCTCCGCATGGAGTTCTCCGCCCTGACCATTGTGAGCCGCGCCTCTTCCGACCGCCGCCGCTCCGCACCTATGGCGTGGCCCAACCGCTGCCACACGGAAGACACTCTCTGTCCTGGGTCCTCCTGCCCTCCGGCCGATGCCTGCCCCTCCGATGTCGAAGGCCCCGAGCCTTCATGGCTCCCACCATCTTGCTGCTGCTGCTGCTCTGCCTCTGCCCGTGCACTGCCTCCTGCTGCCTGCACATCCTCCGCCGGCTGGGGTGCACCTGTTGATGTGGCCACCCCTGCTGGACGTCCGACTCCCGACTGTGGCAGGGATGCCTCCTCCACCAGCCTGGCCGCACTGTCAGAGGCAGCTCCACAGGGCACCCAGGTGACTGATGGGTGGGAAGATGGCACAGAGGACGACTGGCGCGTAGGGGGTCCAGTTGAGGAGGGGGTCGGAGCAAGCCCCATCAGACAGCGGAATCCGGCCTGGGTGACCTGTCCCAGCAGGCTGACGTGGTCAACGAGCCATTCGAGATGACGTGCAGTCTCTCCATGAAAAGACTGCAGGTCACCTCGCATGGCCCGTTGACGCAACGCCACACCAGCCAGGACAGGCTCAACCCGGTCCTGGATGGCCACGTCCGCAGGCAGAGGAAGGCCAGTTGACGTCAGCTCATCCCCTGCCTGAAAACGGGTCTGGACGTAGGCATCCCTGCTGGTGCAAGATGATGCAGGGACAGGATCGGGGACAGGATTGCACACAGGCACCTCCGCGGCTGCCTGTGCTGCCTCCTGTCCCTGGTCCTGCACTGCACCACTAGCACCAGTGGGATCCCCACCTCCAGACCCTGTCTCTGGTGCTTGCGCGGCCCCCTCCTCCACCAAACCCCCCACCAACCTGGATGACTCTGTGCCATCTTCCCCTGTTGGGCCCTGTGGGGTCCCAGCTGCCCCTTCTGCTGCCGAGGAGTCCAACTGCAACCTCCGCCTCTTGGACCTCCCCCCGGCAGCTGCGGCCTGGGACGCGGCACCGGACTCCTCACTCCCCGACGAGATGACAACACGGGAGGGGAGCCGGGCCTTGCGTCTCCGGCTGGCGGTCGGATCCCCGCCGCTGTGCTCCACAGCACCTTCTCCGCCCTCTTCATCAGTTGACGCTGCAGACAGGAAGAAACAAAACACAGGCATCAGGGCACTGTACAATGGACACATACACGCATGACAGTTGCACATGAGTGGCATTGGCAAACCTCAGACATGTCATCACAATCCCCAACACACATGTCATTGCAACTGGCACACATGAGCCATACCACAGCCATATCGCAACTGCCACCACCATCCCTACACATACAACAGCATCAGCAGCCAAAGGGGAGCCATACATCACATGCAACACAGGAAGTGCACCACACATGTACACACACCACCACACTTGCATGCATGTCTACACCTCTGCCAAGTGTCGAACTGTTCAGACGGGCATCCATGTCACATCTGCCAATCAGGCTTCCACATACCGCTGTCACATGCATCCATGTAGCATCACTGTTGCACCTTTGACAAATACACACACATGCACATGTACACAGTGCTCATACATGCAGCCAAAAACAACATACATGCCTGACATCACGGACATGTCTACTTACATACACATTCATCCAAACATGTGTGCACGCACAACTGCATTTGCCATGCAAGCCCACACACACAAGCACCATCCATGTCTCACACATTACAGCCCTCGCATGTGTCAGCCCCACGGCCCTGTACACCCCCACCCATACTCCACCCCATACAAACAGATGTGCAACCGGCACAATGGGGAATGATCACCACACGCCCTGCTCACAACCAGGATGCATGTACACTCACCGCTCGACTCCAGACGGCTCTGCTTCTCTAGGACCTGGACGTGGAGCGCTGGGGATATGCGTTCCAGGACCCCCATCTGTTCTTCCGACAAGTGGCCCCGGCGCCCCTTGGCATCCGCTGCCTTCAAGAGGCGCCGGGCCTTGTTCAGGGTCCTGGACCTGAAGTCCTCCCAGCGCTTCCTGACATGTTGTAAGTCCCGGACTGCCACCCCCTCCGCGTTGATGGCAGTCACGATGTCTGTCCAGATCCGAGTCCGTCCTTCCTTGTCGGCGCGGGAACTTCCAAAGAGGGCATCATACTGCCCCAGGACTTGCTCCACCAGGACACCAACTTTGGTGGCACTGAAGCTGGTGCCCCTCTGCCTCTCTGGCCGGGGGTTGTCAGTGGTCACAGATGGTGTTAGCCCCGACATGACAACCCCAGAGGCAGGAGTGGGTGGGCAACTGGGTCCTGGGGCTGGGCTGTGGAGCGATGGAATTCCAGTCGGGAGTCTTCTGTTCCAGCAGGGGTGGTCACAGCAACAGCACCCCTGGCTGATGTGCAGGCAGCAAATGGCAGTGCACGTGGGCAGCAGGCAGTCAGGCAGCAGCAGATAGCAGGTGGGAGCGTGCTCGGGGCTCTGGGGGGCAGTAATTCGGCCTTCTGGGCAGGAGCGTGGTCTCCCGTGTGCTCACGCGTGGCCAGCTTGGTACGGAGTGAATTGGCACGTGAAAATCCTGCACGTCAGCGTGAAAACCGAGGAAAGGCCCTTAGCGCGTAAGCGCGTCAGCACGCATACGCGATTCCATTGGACCAAAGGCCCTCAGCGCGTAAGCGCGTCTGTGACGTGACCCGCACGGGTGTTTCCCACACAGCACGTGATGACAGAGCACACGTGGAAAGACTGCACGTCAGAGTCTCATTGCGTGTGATTGGTGGAAATGGCCGTACACCGGGATACAGGTGCGCTGACGTACTTGCGTGTGTAAGTGTCCGCGCACACCTCATATACACGTACATAGGCCAATCGCGTGTACACGCACTTTTGTCCAATTACACGCGATGAGACTCTGACGTGCAGTCTTTCCACGTGTGTTCTGTCATCACGTGCTGTGTGGGAAACACCCGTGCGGGTCACGTCACAGACGCGCTTACGCGCTGAGGGCCTTTGGTCCAATGGAATCGCGTATGCGTGCTGACGCGCTTACGCGCTAAGGGCCTTTCCTCGGTTTTCACGCTGACGTGTAGGATTTTCACGTGCCAATTCACTCCGTACCAAGCTGGCCACGCGTGAGCACACGGGAGACCACGCTCCTGCCCAGAAGGCCGAATTACTGCCCCCCAGAGCCCCGAGCACGCTCCCACCTGCTATCTGCTGCTGCCTGACTGCCTGCTGCCCACGTGCACTGCCATTTGCTGCCTGCACATCAGCCAGGGGTGCTGTTGCTGTGACCACCCCTGCTGGAACAGAAGACTCCCGACTGGAATTCCATCGCTCCACAGCCCAGCCCCAGGACCCAGTTTCCCACCCACTCCTGCCTCTGGGGTTGTCATGTCGGGGCTAACACCATCTGTGACCACTGACAACCCCCGGCCAGGGAGGCAGAGGGGCACCAGCTTCAGTGCCACCGAAGTTGGTGTCCTGGTGGAGCAAGTCCTGGGGCAGTATGATGCCCTCTTTGGAAGTTCCCGCGCCGACAAGGAAGGACGGACTCGGATCTGGACAGACATCGTGACTGCCATCAACGCGGAGGGGGTGGCAGTCCGGGACTTACAACATGTCAGGAAGCGCTGGGAGGACTTCAGGTCCAGGACCCTGAACAAGGCCCGGCGCCTCTTGAAGGCAGCGGATGCCAAGGGGCGCCGGGGCCACTTGTCGGAAGAACAGATGGGGGTCCTGGAACGCATATCCCCAGCGCTCCACGTCCAGGTCCTAGAGAAGCAGAGCCGTCTGGAGTCGAGCGGTGAGTGTACATGCATCCTGGTTGTGAGCAGGGCGTGTGGTGATCATTCCCCATTGTGCCGGTTGCACATCTGTTTGTATGGGGTGGAGTATGGGTGGGGGTGTACAGGGCCGTGGGGCTGACACATGCGAGGGCTGTAATGTGTGAGACATGGATGGTGCTTGTGTGTGTGGGCTTGCATGGCAAATGCAGTTGTGCGTGCACACATGTTTGGATGAATGTGTATGTAAGTAGACATGTCCGTGATGTCAGGCATGTATGTTGTTTTCGGCTGCATGTATGAGCACTGTGTACATGTGCATGTGTGTGTATTTGTCAAAGGTGCAACAGTGATGCTACATGGATGCATGTGACAGCGGTATGTGGAAGCCTGATTGGCAGATGTGACATGGATGCCCGTCTGAACAGTTCGACACTTGGCAGAGGTGTAGACATGCATGCAAGTGTGGTGGTGTGTGTACATGTGTGGTGCACTTCCTGTGTTGCATGTGATGTATGGCTCCCCTTTGGCTGCTGATGCTGTTGTATGTGTAGGGATGGTGGTGGCAGTTGCGATATGGCTGTGGTATGGCTCATGTGTGCCAGTTGCAATGACATGTGTGTTGGGGATTGTGATGACATGTCTGAGGTTTGCCAATGCCACTCATGTGCAACTGTCATGCGTGTATGTGTCCATTGTACAGTGCCCTGATGCCTGTGTTTTGTTTCTCCCTGTCTGCAGCGTCAACTGATGAAGAGGGCGGAGAAGGTGCTGTGGAGCACAGCGGCGGGGATCCGACCGCCAGCCGGAGACGCAAGGCCCGGCTCCCCTCCCGTGTTGTCATCTCATCGGGGAGTGAGGAGTCCGGTGCCGCGTCCCAGGCCGCAGCTGCCGGGGGGAGGTCCAAGAGGCGGAGGTTGCAGTTGGACTCCTCGGCAGCAGAAGGGGCAGCTGGGACCCCACAGGGCCCAACAGGGGAAGATGGCACAAAGTCATCCAGGTTGGTGGGGGGTCTGGTGGAGGAGGAGGCCGTGCAAGCACCAGAGACGGGGTCTGGAGGTGGGGATCCCACTGGTGCTAGTGGTGCAGTCCAGGACCAGGGACAGGAGGCAGCACAGGCGGCCGCGGAGGTGCCTGTGTGCAATCCTGTCCCCGATCCTGTCCCTGCATCATCTTGCACCAGCAGGGATGCCTACGTCCAGACCCGTTTTCAGGCAGGGGATGAGCTGACGTCAACTGGCCTTCCTCTGCCTGCGGACGTGGCTATCCAGGTCCGGGTTGAGCCTGTCCTGGCTGGTGTGGCGTTGTGTCAACGGGCCATGCGAGGTGACCTGCAGTCTTTTCATGGAGAGACTGCACGTCATCTCGAATGGCTCGTTGACCACGTCAGCCTGCTGGGACAGGTCACCCAGACCGGATTCCTCCGTCTGATGGGGCTTGTTCCGACCCCCTCCTCAACTGGACCCCCTACGCGCCAGTCGTCCTCTGTGCCATCTTCCCACCCATCAGTCACCTGGGTGCCCTGTGGAGCTGCCTCTGACAGTGCGGCCAGGCTGGTGGAGGAGGCATCCCTGCCACAGTCGGGAGTCGGACGTCCAGCAGGGGTGGCCACATCAACAACTGCACCCCAGCCGGCGGAGGATGTGCAGGCAGCAGGAGGCAGTGCACGGGCAGAGGCAGAGCAGCAGCAGCAGCAAGATGGTGGGAGCCATGAAGGCTCGGGGCCTTCGACATCGGAGGGGCAGGCAACGGCCGGAGGGCAGGAGGACCCAGGACAGAGAGTGTCTTCCGTGTGGCAGCGGTTGGGCCACGCCATAGGTGCGGAGCGGCGGCGGGCGGAAGAGGCGCGGCTCACAATGGTCAGGGCGGAGAACTCCATGCGGAGGGCCCTGAGGCGGGCCGAGTGCCTCGAGGCAATCCGCAGGGGGTTGGAGGAGGACACGGCGTCGTCCCTGCGGACCCTCGGGGCCATGGAACTGGACCGCCTCCGGGACATCGAACAGGAGTTCGATGATGCCCTGGCCCGGAACACCACAGAGTGAGCCGCTGGACTTGCCCGCCGCCTTTGTATATAGTTCTTTAGTTTTAGGTTTCCTTTGTTTTTTCTTATGATTTGGAGTCGACGGACACTGCTCCACTTTTTGTATATAGTTGATATTTAGGTAGGTTTTATAGGAGGTTTCATTAGTTCTGTTGTGATGATGGACCCTTGTTATTTTTGTACATAGTTCTTTGTTGCACGGAGAGTTTTGACATTTCACTTTGGACAAAATTTTTTGGATTAGATTTTCTAGTTTTGTGTTTTTATGCGGACATGCAGCTTCTTTTTTCACATTTACATTGTAGTTAGTTTTCTTTCTTTAGCATTCGTATTTTCTTCTAATACATTTTTTTTTACATTGTTCACTGTGTGGTTTCATCTCATTGGTTTCATGCATGTCATGTTGTGTGTTTTCCCATTCAATTGGAAAATATGTGTGTGACGGACATGGGTTCATTTGCTTCATGAACATTGGGGGTGTAACATGTGATTTCCATTTCCATGTGGGTGAATGGGTTACTTGGTAGGGCTTTTTGGCTGTGGAGGCTGACCATTACGCACATTGTGAGGACCTGGTGGGGGCTGCACATGGTGGCAGGGGGGTGGGGGTGGTGGGAGACATGAGTGGGGGCCTGGTGGAGGGTGCCCCTGGTGGCTGGGGGGTGGGGGTGGTGGGAGACATGAGTGGGGGCCTGGTGGAGGGTGCCCCTGCACTGCTGGGGGGTGGGGGTGGTGGGAGACATGAGTGGGGCCCTGGTGGAGGGTGCCCCTGCACTGCTGGGGGGTGGGGGTGGTGGGAGACATGAGTGGGGGCCTGGTGGAGGGTGCCCCTGCACTGCTGGGGGGTGGGGGTGGTGGGAGACATGAGTGGGGGCCTGGTGGAGGGTGCCCCTGCACTGCTGGGGGGTGGGGGTGGTGGGAGACATGAGTGGGGGCCTGGTGGAGGCTGCCCCTGCACTGCTGGGGGGTGGGGGTGGTGGGAGACATGAGTGGGGGCCTGGTGGAGGGTGCCCCTGGTGGCTGGGGGGTGGGGGTGGTGGGAGACATGAGTGGGGGCCTGGTGGAGGGTGCCCCTGCACTGCTGGGGGGTGGGGGTGGTGGGAGACATGAGTGGGGGCCTGGTGGAGGGTGCCCCTGGTGGCGGGGGGGTGGGGGTGATAGGGGACATGAGTGGGGGCCTGGTGGAGGCTGCCCCTGCACTGCTGGGGGGTGGGGGTGGTGGGAGACATGAGTGGGGGCCTGGTGGAGGCTGCCCCTGCACTGCTGGGGGGTGGGGGTGGTGGGAGACATGAGTGGGGGCCTGGTGGAGGGTGACCCTGGTGGCTGGGGGGTGGGGGTGGTGGGAGACATGAGTGGGGGCCTGGTGGAGGGTGCCCCTGCACTGCTGGGGGGTGGGGGTGGTGGGAGACATGAGTGGGGGCCTGGTGGAGGGTGCCCCTGGTGGCTGGGGGGTGGGGGTGGTGGGAGACATGAGTGGGGGCCTGGTGGAGGCTGCCCCTGCACTGCTGGGGGGTGGGGGTGGTGGGAGACATGAGTGGGGGCCTGGTGGAGGGTGCCCCTGGTGGCGGGGGGGTGGGGGTGGTGGGAGACATGAGTGGGGGCCTGGTGGAGGGTGCCCCTGCACTGCTGGGGGGTGGGGGTGGTGGGAGACATGAGTGGGGGCCTGGTGGAGGGTGCCCCTGGTGGCTGGGGGGTGGGGGTGGTGGGAGACATGAGTGGGGGCCTGGTGGAGGCTGCCCCTGCACTGCTGGGGGGTGGGGGTGGTGGGAGACATGAGTGGGGGCCTGGTGGAGGGTGCCCCTGGTGGCGGGGGGGTGGGGGTGATAGGGGACATGAGTGGGGGCCTGGTGGAGGCTGCCCCTGCACTGCTGGGGGGTGGGGGTGGTGGGAGACATGAGTGGGGGCCTGGTGGAGGCTGCCCCTGCACTGCTGGGGGGTGGGGGTGGTGGGAGACATGAGTGGGGGCCTGGTGGAGGGTGACCCTGGTGGCTGGGGGGTGGGGGTGGTGGGAGACATGAGTGGGGGCCTGGTGGAGGGTGCCCCTGCACTGCTGGGGGGTGGGGGTGGTGGGAGACATGAGTGGGGGCCTGGTGGAGGGTGCCCCTGGTGGCTGGGGGGTGGGGGTGGTGGGAGACATGAGTGGGGGCCTGGTGGAGGCTGCCCCTGCACTGCTGGGGGGTGGGGGTGGTGGGAGACATGAGTGGGGGCCTGGTGGAGGGTGCCCCTGGTGGCGGGGGGGTGGGGGTGATAGGGGACATGAGTGGGGGCCTGGTGGAGGCTGCCCCTGCACTGCTGGGGGGTGGGGTGGTGGGAGACATGAGTGGGGGCCTGGTGGAGGCTGCCCCTGCACTGCTGGGGGGTGGGGGTGGTGGGAGACATGAGTGGGGGCCTGGTGGAGGGTGCCCCTGGTGGCGGGGGGGTGGGGGTGATAGGGGACATGAGTGGGGGCCTGGTGGAGGCTGCCCCTGCACTGCTGGGGGGTGGGGGTGGTGGGAGACATGAGTGGGGGCCTGGTGGAGGCTGCCCCTGCACTGCTGGGGGGTGGGGGTGGTGGGAGACATGAGTGGGGGCCTGACGGAGGGTGCCCCTGGTGGCGGGGGGGTGGGGGTGATAGGGGACATGAGTGGGGGCCTGGTGGAGGCTGCCCCTGCACTGCTGGGGGGTGGGGGTGGTGGGAGACATGAGTGGGGGCCTGGTGGAGGCTGCCCCTGCACTGCTGGGGGGTGCGGGTGGTGGGAGACATGAGTGGGGGCCTGGTGGAGGGTGACCCTGGTGGCTGGGGGGTGGGGGTGGTGGGAGACATGAGTGGGGGCCTGGTGGAGGGTGCCCCTGCACTGCTGGGGGGTGGGGGTGGTGGGAGACATGAGTGGGGGCCTGGTGGAGGGTGCCCCTGGTGGCTGGGGGGTGGGGGTGGTGGGAGACATGAGTGGGGGCCTGGTGGAGGCTGCCCCTGCACTGCTGGGGGGTGGGGGTGGTGGGAGACATGAGTGGGGGCCTGGTGGAGGGTGCCCCTGGTGGCGGGGGGGGTGGGGTGATAGGGGACATGAGTGGGGGCCTGGTGGAGGCTGCCCCTGCACTGCTGGGGGGTGGGGGTGGTGGGAGACATGAGTGGGGGCCTGGTGGAGGGTGACCCTGGTGGCTGGGGGGTGGGGGTGGTGGGAGACATGAGTGGGGGCCTGGTGGAGGGTGCCCCTGCACTGCTGGGGGGTGGGGGTGCAGGGGGACATGAGCAGGTGTGCAGGGTAGTCCCCTGTTTTGTGGGCTGCCTGCAGGGGCTGTGGAGGGTGTACAGGGAACACCTGTGAGGACCCACCCAGCCTAATTGCGTGTGATAATTCCCGCACACCCCTGTAATACACGTACCAAGCCAAATCGCGTGTGATAATTCCCACGCACCCCTGTAATACACGTACCTGGCCAAATCGCATGTGAAACTTCCCGCGTACCCCTGTAATACACGTACCCTGGCCAATCGCGTGTTGAACTTCCCGCGTACCCCTGTAATACACGTACCCTGGCCAATCGCGTGTTTAACTTCCCGCGTACCCCTGTAATACACGTACCCTGGCTAATCGCGTGTATAACTTCACGCGTACCCCTGTAATACACGTACCCTGGCCAATCGCGTGTTAAACTTCCCGCGTACCCCTGTAATACACGTACCCTGGCCAATCGCGTGTTAAACTTCCCGCGTACCCCTGTAATACACGTACCCTGGCTAATCGCGTGTTAAACTTCCCGCGTACCCCTGTAATACACTTACCCTGGCTAATCGCGTGTTAAACTTCCCGCGTACCCCTGTAATACACGTACCCTGGCCAATCGCATGTTAAACTTCCCGCGTACCCCTGTAATACACGTACCCTGGCTAATCGCGTGTATGACTTCACGTGTACCCCTGTAATACACTTACACTGGCTATTCGCGTGTTTAACTTCCCGCGTACCCCTGTAATACACGTACCCTGGCCAATCGCGTGTTAAACTTCCCGCGTACCCCTGTAATACACGTGCCCTGGCTAATCGCGTGTATGACTTCACGTGTACCCCTGTAATACACTTACCCTGGCTAATCGCGTGTTAAACTTCCCGCGTACCCCTGTAATACACGTACCCTGGCCAATCGCGTGTTAAACTTCCCGCGTACCCCTGTAATACACGTACCCTGGCCAATCGCGTGTTAAACTTCCCGCGTACCCCTGTAATACACGTACCCTGGCTAATCGCGTGTATGACTTCACGTGTACCCCTGTAATACACTTACCCTGGCTAATCGCGTGTATGACTTGACGTGTACCCCTGATATGCACGTTACCCGCTTTGCGTTCCTTGTTTGGCTGCCCTGTAAACTGGTCCAGGGTTAGCGCAGCCCTTTGCGATGATTTATTGATTTTGCTGGCTTTTCCTTTGGCGAGGGCGTTCTTGGGGGCGTTACTGGCGCTGCTGCAGGGTCGCTGCGATACTCTGCGCCACGGCTGGTTTGGGAGCATGAAATCCATGAATACGCTGTGCGCGGAAATCGGTTTTAGCGCACGTGCCTGGCGCAGTCAATCGCACGCGGACACTCTGCGCCAGCTTCTTGCGACACTTTTCTGCGAAATTCTATGAATTACCCTGATAGTGTTCATGGAATAAGACAATAATTGGACTACTGTGCTGGAATGGTGAAATTCACTATGAACTCACAAGAATATCCACAAGAATTTCTAATGTACTTATTACAAGTACTGGAAAACAAAAACATACCTATAAATGAAATCTTCCAGATTTCATGAATGTGGAAACATACATGCACTCTCTGCAACAATATGCAACACGAAGAAATCCCTAAAGAACGTTTTGTGTATGTATCCATACCTAATTGTGAATCCCTTCCATTTCAGCAACTTGTAAAAAGATTATGTACTACCTGCAATTCAGATATTCGACCCACCTTACTAATACAAACACATAGTTAAAACGTAATCCTAATGCTTCTACGTTACAATGCAAATGGTACTTAAAACAACTGCAAGCTGACTGGATTCACATATGGTCAAGTATCACTTGGTAAGAAAACCTTCACAACCATAGGTATAATCTACCATGCAGGAACCACAACCAATGCAGTTCACTACACTGCATATATAAAAAAGAATTGTAGATGGTTCGAATGGAATGATAGTACCATTAGTTTAAAGCAAAGATTACCAGCAAATCGTATAAACGTTTATTTAATATTCTTAAAACCAAAATGTAATAACTCATCCGTGCATACACATTAATAAAACTTCAATTAAAAAACTATAAACAGTTAACATACGCCAACAGGTATCCAACTGCCCCAAGATTCTGCAACCAACAAACAGATAAATCAATACCACTAAATTATAAGAAGAAATAAACAGTTAGAATACGCCAATAGGTATATAACTGCCCAAGATTTTGCAACAACCAAACAGATAAATCAATACAACTGAAAAATAACAAGAAATAAACAGTTAGAATACGCCAACAGGTATATAACTGCCCCAGGATTTTGCAACAACCAAACAGATAAATCAATACTACTGAAAAATAACAAGAAATAAACAGTTAGAATACGCCAACAGGTATCTAACTGCCCCAAGATTTTGCAACAACCAAACAGTTAAATGAATACCACTGAAAAATAACAAGAGATAAACAGTTCAAATATGTCAACATATATCTAACTGCCCCAAGAATCTGCAACAACCGAACAGATAGATTAGCAATTTGAGAATATAAATAAAAAACTATAACAAGTTACAATTCAACAACAAGTATCTAACAATCTGCAACAAGCTGACAGATAGAACATTAGCTAGAAACAACAAGTAAACACTGAAAACACAGAAATAAATTTACTGTACCAAAACAAAAAGTTTTTTTTTAATCCAACATGTTTTTTTTTACCACAGACCCAATGTTTTAAGCAACAAAGACAGAAACTGAGCAAATTGCACAATACACTGGATTGTAATTACTAAATATGATAGTCGAAATTAATCAGAAATGTATATTATTCAATATTATAAGTCTTTATAAATGACCAACACTAACATGATCTTTTCTTTTATCACAGAAATTGACAACGAATACATGGACTCAAATTACCAAACCAAACAGTAAGTATATTATACAAAATACAACTCATAAATACTGCTCCATAACACAACCATTGAATCAAACATGTAACCGTACACCACAATACAAAATGTTTACTTCCATGGATATGTTATACTGCAACTTCACATACAAACTATACAAATCAAACAGTACTTAAACTGTAGATTTGCAAATATTTCATAGATGTTCCATTCTATGGATCCGATCTATGGGTGTGATATGCTGCAGTGGTTGTGGCCAGGGCCTAGAGTCTTGGGTGCTTGGCCTTCGACCTACAGCCTTCGGCCATACACCCAAGACTCTAGGCCCTGGCCACAACCACCACAGCACATCACACCCATAGATTACACCCATAGAATCAAACATTTTAACTATGCCATATGGGCATTTTTTATGTCCGCGGACACCACGCGTGTTCTAAGAACAGTTTTATTTTGCTTGCGTAAAGCACCGACAGGTATAGTGTCCTTAGGGCACCTCCATTTTGTTTAATTACGGACATCCCGGAAACACTGCACGCTGCAACTTCACATACAAACTATACAAATCAAACAGTACATAAACTATAGATTTGCAAATATTTCATAGATATTCCATTCTATGGATGTGATCTATGGGTGTGATATGCTGCAGTGGTTGTGATCAGGGCCTAGAGTCTTGGGTGGATGGCCTACAGCCTATAGCCATGCACCCAAGACTATAGGAGACTATAGGCCCTGGCCACAATCACCACAGCATATCACACCCATAGATCACACCTATAGAATCAAACATTTTAACTATGCCATATGGACATTTTGTATGTCTGTGGACACGCACATGTTCTAAGAACAGTTTTATTTTGCTTGCGTACAGCATGGACAGGAATAGTGTCCTTAGGACACCTCCGTTTTGGTTAATTACGGACATCCCGGACACAGAATGTGTTCTAAGAACAGCACAGACAGGTATAGCGTCCTTGGGAAACCCCCATTTTGATTAATTACGGACATCCCAGACAGTGCTACTGTCTGCGGACAAAACAAACACAACGGGTGTGCCTGCCACCTAAATAAATACAGCATTTGACCCATCTCTTACTCCCCCACCATCCCCAAAAACTCTTACACACCAACACACTTGCCAAGGTTGTATTTCTCCCCATTTGTCACTGGCCTGTGTGCGGATGCATATCCAAGATGGCAGACATATCAAAACAATACGACACACCTCACGCATCATTCCAGCCAATCAGTGAACATGTTGCATGTCCGCGGACATGACGCAAGCCAATTAGCCAATTTGTGTCCTGTCCGCGGAGCGGACAGGGAAATTTGTCCGTGGAGCGGACATAGATATCACTAACTTTTTGATCATTTAAAAAAGAAATACTGGACGGATTTTCACCAAATTTACAAAAGCACGCTTTCGGGACCAAGCCACTGCTCCTGCCGCAAATTTGGTGAAAATCCATCCAGCGGTTTGGGCTGTAGGCATGAGCAAAGTTTTTTCCCCATTCAGTCTATGGAAAAAATAAGTTTTGGGACCCCTCCTATAACTTTGCCCCCCCTAGACCAAACCTCACCAAAAAAAAATCGGAGTGGGCCACATACTCTTTTTGCAAAGTTTGGCGAGGATTCGTCCAGAGGAAGTGAAGTTATAAGCCACACAATAAGTGCTCTTCCTATGGGATTAGCAATTTAACCATAACATTTAACCATAACATAAAGGAGATCCTTGCTCCTTGCTTATAATCAAAGAATGTTCCTCAGTTCTCATTCCAGCCTTAACCAAATTTGTTAATGCTTCCCTTTCAGCGAATGAAGTCCCGAGCAACATAAAAAAGCATGGATTACTCCATTGCTAAAAAAACCTAATCTTTGCCCCCTTACTGCGTCTAATTATAGGCCCATTACCAACACTCCGTTCTTATTGAAGATTCTGGACAGAGTGGCCTATAATCAGATTGCCATTTTTCTTGAACAAAATCACATTTATCATAAATTTCAGTCAGGGTTCTGTTTGAACCACGGCACCGAAACAGCTCTGCTGGCACTTAAATCTCATCTCCTACAGAGGATGGATAGTGGTCACATTTCACTCCTTATGATCTTAGATTTGTCGGCTGCCTTCGACCTGGTGGACCATGACATTCTGTCTACCAGGCTAAGGCAGAATGCCAATTTTTCGGCAGAAGCTACTAACTGGGTCATCTCTTTCTGGAAGAATAGACAAAACAGAGTGGCCAGCGACATTGCAGAAGCAGAGCCGACTGTTCTTACGTATGGGGTCCCTCAAGGAGCCTGTGTGTCGCCATGCTTCTATAATATATTTATGATTCCCTTTTTCTAGATGCTCGAGAACAAGGGGATCACATTTGCAAATTATGCGGATGACACTCAATGTGTCATCCCCATATCTGGCTCCCATGCAGAAGACGCATCAAGAATTAATGAATTATATAAGAAAATTCAGGATTGGATGGTTGTGAATGGTCTAGCCATAAATAGTTCAAAAACTGAGCTTCTAATTATTGGCTCAGAGGCCAAATTAGATAAGCTAGGATCCAGCTACAAATCTTTCATTGTAGATGGCTGTCATATTGAGGTTTTGAGTAAGGTGAAAACTCTAGGCATTTATCTGGACAAAAACTGGAGTATGAATGCACCAGTGAACAACTTGGTCTCATCTGCCTCATAGTTTCTCAAGCTGCTTCGCTGCCTCAGACCTTTTATATCAGAATCTAATGCCGAAACCCTGTCAAGAGCCATAATCGGCTCCAAGATTGACTATTGTTGTAGTCTACTTGTAGGGTTGCCGTTATCGGACATTCATCGGCTGCAGGTCATACAGAATGGCGTTGTTAGGGTAGTGAAAGGCCTATCAAGAAGAGACCATGTGTCAGAGGCTCGGCGTAGCCTGCACTGGTTACCGGTGCAGGCCAGGATTATGTTTAGGCTTCTCCTTATCACTCAGAAATGCATACACAGAGTTATGCCACTTTATCTGAAAGAACTAGTCTCAGTCAAAAATAACATCCAATCCCTCCGCTTGAATGAAACAAATACTCTGGCTATGCCACGTCAGAAAAGCAAAACAATCCAGAAACTTAGCCTTCATCTCAGCAGCACCCCTTAAGTGGAACTCGTTGGCAGTTACACTGAGGACTACCACATCTGTGGAAATCTTTAACAAGGTCCTGAAAACTGCACTTTTTTCGTAGGCCGGACCAGACCGGTGCACGATTTCTGCATATGAACCTGTCTTGGAGTTGGTTTCTACTCCTGTATGTTTCTCACTGTTTGTGTTGTCGTTTCTAAGCGCCCTTAAGCCTTAGGATACCTGGTGCGCTATACAAATGCTAAGCATAAACATAAACTACACAGCCATTACTGTGGCTTATGGTTAAGTTGCTCAACTCATTGCTTGGGTGGCGTATAACTTTTCTCCCTCTGGATGAATCCTTACCAAACTTTGCAAACAGAGTAGTTGACCCACTCGGAATTGGTAAGTTTGGTGAGGTTTCGGAAAGGGGGGGCAAAGTTATAGGGGTGGACCCAATAATTTTCTTTTTCCATAGATGCAATGGAAAGAAAATGTGATTATTCCTACAGCCCAAAACGCTGGACGTATTTTCACGAAAATTTGCAGCAAGAGCAGTGCCTTGGTCCCAAAAGTGTGCTTTTGTAAATTTGGTAAAACCCGTCCAATCGTTTTTTTTTTAAACAGGCAAAATCTAGGTGCCAAAAAATTAGTGATATCTGGGTTCACTTCACAAACAGGACTCTAATTGTCCCGCAGGGCAGTGTGATGCCTGTGGACAAGTGACACGCTCGCTGATTGGCTGGATGGAAGCATGATGTGCATCACATATTCCCAAAACACCTGCCATGTTGTATTCGTGTATATCTGCGGATAGCACGGCGGAAAACAGGGCTGGGAATCATGTTTTGAGGCATTTGCCGTTGGGAAGAGGGGCTGGAAAGTGTGGGGGAGTGAAAGATGGTTTATATGATGTATTCTTTTTGGTGGAAGAAGACTGTGTTGTGTCCACGGCAGCTTATCTGGTGATTGCAGGCAGGCTTCATAAGGGTAGGGGTGTGGAATATAGATGATATGAGGATGTTTTTATAGGCTGTATTATGCCGTGGTGGTTGTGGAGAGCCCCTTGACTCTTGGGTGCATGGCTAAAGGCCATACACCCAAGGGTTTGCCCACTGGTTGCAAGCACTGAAATAGTATGTGGACAGAAGTGGACAGGGCCTCACGCGGCAGGCTTATGTGTGTGGATTGTAGCCACATGCACTCTTGGGTGCATGGCCGAAGTCTTGGGGCTGACCACAACTACCAGAGCATAATAAAGCCATGCACTGAAGAATGTGCACACTGGCATAAACATTGCAAAACATATGTATAGAAATGCAATTTGCCCTTTACAAAGAAGCATGACACCAAGAAGCATACACTCACTGTAAATATTGTTGAGGCACTTGGGGCACACATTTTATTTGTTGCATGTGGAAATGCAGGAGAAATCTTTGTTTCATTTTCTGTGATAAAAAAATAACATGTTATGGAAGGTACTTAACAATGTTGCATTTTACACAAGAACAGGATAGAACCCGCCAAAAAGGAAAACAAAAGGTGTTTGTTTAGAAGCACCCAAAAAAAGGCTCTTTTCAGAGAAACCACAATAGAGGAAATCTCCTGTTAGGCAGAAACCTGTGCAGTTCCCTCTGGGACCACTGCAAAAGATTTAGGACTACAGGTGTTTGGCAGTAAACCCACTTGGTAGCAGTCTGTACCACACAGATTCACTTGATAGCTGTGGCTGAGCAGTCAGACGTCTCTCAAGAAAAGTTAGGCAGTATGTGGAGTATACAAGATAGGGCAATTTACACAGTAGAACAAGCAGACACGGAACAGAGCTTGGGTGTAAAGATATATAATTATTTATTTTAAAAGCACATCTATGAAAAACACACTGGCACTAATACGGCAAACAACTTCAATTACAATTACTATATGTATATCAATCCCCTAACAATTTTTCGACATGTCTAGGTTCAATGGCACCACTTATTTGCAGACAGAGGTGAATGCTTTAACCTAGATGGCACTCTAATATTCGTTAGAACGGGAGAGAAAAGGTAGGGTATGAAACCAACTCGGTACCAACACTTTTACGAAGCAAATGCAAGGCAAGTAAGGCAGGGTCTACTGTAGATCACAAAGTTCAGAGGCCAGGCCCACTCGGAGAGAGGCAAGGCGATATGTCCCAAAAAGTATCACAGTGGAAATGCACTTCGAGTCTCGGTAGCAAATTGTCACAGAAAGGTTGGACCAGTTTAGAACAAAAAGTTAAGAAGGTCTGGAGGTGACCCAATGGAAAGGTAAGGATTTAAGACACCTCACGCTAACTGTCACAAGGGAAGCCAGGCGGACACAGTACCTTGTAAGTGAAGAGACAGCTCCGGCGGGGGCAGTTGTTCCTGGTGGTGGGTGCAAGTCGGGGCTTTGCTAAGAGATGAGATGGTCTTGTCGTCGAAGGAAAGTTGAAGATTGTTGCACCACCAGGGAAGTGACCAGCCGTGGAGTGCTCTGTCACAAGGCACCACCTTTTGGTTGCGGTACGGGCTAGTGGCTATCCGGTTACTGGGGTGCTCAGCACGGGCAATTCGACCACTACACCCTGGAAGCGAAGAAAAAGCAAAGGGACTGGTTGTTCCCACCAGTCAGGGGAAGAAGACTCTCCAGCAGGGAGATCTCCTCTGTCGTTGGGAAGTGGTGAGTCGGTTCAGCAGGGCTCCACCGGAGGTGTCGTCGTTGCAGGTCGGCTCAGCTTTACCCTCGTCGGATTCTTAGGTCCTGTGTCGACTTCTGAAGATCCAGTCCCAAAAGCCCTGCTTTTATGCAGAAAACCCCCATTCATTCAGCCTAGCTGTCAATCAAAACACGCTAAGTGGTGAGCGGGGTGGCTCACCACTTGAGCCAATCACACCATAGTGCGACTTTAGTTGGCAAGACAACTCAGTCCAGGGTGCCTAAACCCCCCCCTGTGGTACCCAGACAGAACGGCACCACTTTGGAGGGCTTCTGTGCAGAAGCCCGCCAAAGGTGGAACAAAGGGCTCAACCTTTGGTTCGGAGTTACAGAGGCGAACACATACGCCATTTTAAAAACCGAGTTCTGGCAGAAAATATCAACCGGTGGATTTATTTAGGACAAATAAACCGGCAGTATGTTAGAGACTAATGTGAAAAAGTATTAGCCTCCAACAATGGGAAGAATCCCATAGGAATATATTTGCGGTCGAATATAAAGAGTAGTATCCACTGCCACCAGCCAAAACTCGACGAGGGGAACGGGACAGTGCCCCCTCGAACAACAGACCCAGGGGTAATCGAATTACCCCTACCAGTACGTCCACAATAGGATGGTTTGTACTAGCTCTGTTAGTAAATTTAGGTCTAGTAAAGCCAATGGTGACTTTACATGCCCTGGGAGACAGTAGTCATTCCCAGGGTATGGAGTCTATGGTGGGGATCCTCTAGGACACCCCAGTGTTACGGCACGGAGGGTGCGGTGTAACACACATAGCAAAACACATGAGGCCCTATGGAGTAAAAGACCCCATAGCCCATAGAACACATGGAGATTCACAGAAATCAAACCCATTCATTTCCAAGAGTGGGAGGAAAAGAGTCTCACTCTTGGCAGGATGAAAAAAACAAACTCTAGAAATCCAGCAAAGCTGCTGGGGGACTCACTAGGTTAGGAAATTCAGCCTAAACAGAGAATTCTCCCTAACATCTCCTATCGTGGGTTCAATTTTACTCCCCAATCTCTTGATTTTTCCACTTTATCTCCGAACGCTGCAGTAGCTTGCAGATTGCACATGCCACATCTGGGACTTTTAAAGATGGTAGGCATGGAAATGGACTCTGGAGCCAGGGGATTGGTCAATAAGGTTACCTGGGTGTGGTGTACAAGGTGTGCAGAGGCTCTGTTTGCTGAGAGGAGTGCAGATGGCTATGGCTGTGTGTTTTAGGCAGCAGAGTGTCTGGATTTTGGGGGGCTCTTGGACACATTGGTTGCAGGTATATGCAGAGCACTGTGGAGTGGCTTTACAGCTTGGATTCCCTTATGTAGCTGTGCACTGGAATGGAGTGTACTATATGAAATGGCTGGATTTACTACCTCTTTGTGCCACTTTGGTTACGAAGCATCATCCAGCCATTATATATTGTTCATTGTGGAGGGAACAGTTCAGGCCACGTTACTGGAATCTTTCTGCAGTTTGCAATGAAGGAGGCACTTGGGAACATCATGCACAGGTTTCCAAACCCTTGAGTAATTTTTTTGCGCATTGCCCAGAGACAGATGTGGCTGCGCTCTTCTTTATTTGGTCCGCAAATGGAGAAAGACAAGCTCAATGTCAACAGGGCTGTTTGCGCATTTTTGAGAGATGTTGGTGTGTCTTCCTTCCACAATGAACACATTACATTTCTTAGCACCAACATTTTCTGCACAGGTGGCGTCCATCTTACTGATGCTGGCAATCACCTTTTTTTGTGCGAAATATCCAAAATGCTTTGCAGCCCTTCTTGCAAGTATAGCAAACATTTGTGCAATAGATGTTGGCCATTTCAAAACTTCCTAAAACAAAATATAAAAACCAAAAATGCTCTTTTCAGAGCCACCACTTTCTCCCGGAAAAAATTATTCAATGGTTTACATGCTGCCACCACATCCACCTGCATGCTTTGTAAGTCCACAGACTACTGCGCTGTCTGAGGACTTCGCGGATGCACAGGGGCCTGCACCATTTCATTTGCACTTCTATTTTTAAACTGTGAAAAGTGGCTCTGAAGTTTCTTGGTGTGTTTTCTTGTTGTTGTTTTATATTTTATTAGGCATTTTTTAACATGACACACAAGGAAGGGAAGGGTGGGTAGGGAATAGGCACCAAGCACAGGGCCGAAGGGGCAGGTGGAGAGAGAAATATGTTGGGTGAGCCTCATGGAGGTAGGGGGGACTTTCCTTTGCGTTCCCAGACTGTAGCATCGAAAGCAATCCAGAATTGCTTACCACTGCAGAGTAACGTGTCGCAGTACATGAACAATACAGTGACCTTTGAAACATAAGGGTCAGCCTCGGTGCATATGGCCTGCAAGGCTGGCTCTGGGATCCACTGCCCCACAGGAGTGTCCCTTGTGGTGACAGGAGCAGATGCTGAGAAACCCAAGACTCACTTTGGCAGCTGGTAGTGGGGACAACCACCTCCATGTGGCGACACCTGAGGTTGAGCCACAAGGCAGCCATTTGGCAGATCACCCCTTCAAACAGGGTTGTAGGGATGAGTTCTTCTGCAGCATGCTCAGCATCTGCTCTTGTCACCACAAGGGACACTTCAACTTTGAATGCGGAGAGCCCACACAGTTTCATGCTCCGCGGACTACTAATAGGGCTTTTATTTTTAAAAACACACACACAGCATCAGTAAGCACATACAATTTATTAAGCCACATTAAAAACATTCCATTAAGAAAGGGAAGGGGTAGCGGAAGGGGAAAAATACACAGGGGAAGTGGGTTTTTTCCACATGCTGGTTATCAAGGGAGGAAGGGAAGGAGATCTCATCCTGAGTGCAGGACATTTGTGGGGATGGTTGGCATTGCTGTGTGGAAAAAATGCATTTCACTAGGCATGTACACAGAACAAACTGCACAGTTACAGAAAGAAATATAGTGTACTTATTACTTTCTAGTATGATTCTGCTGTTGCTATGTTGCACTTCTCCTGTTGCCAGTTGATTCTGAGTGTATATGCAAAGCATCACTGAGATAATACTGTTGAATGCACAGGTTATTTTGCTGATTGGAGCAAACCATTATGTTGCAAATACTATGTAATTACATTGCTGCTTCTATGAGTATACAGTTGGTAGACCTACTTCATTTTTCCATTTAATACACTTATGTGTTGTTCTTTACAAATGTTCAGTTTCTTTGATGCATGCTGCAATAATGTAAGACAACCCCAGAGCTTTTGGGCAGCGTGGATGCAGCCCGAAGTCTGCGGTCATTCGCATAGACCACAGACTCTGTGGCTATTACATTGGGCCAGGGGGGTCAGTATGTTGTATGGTACATGTATACTGATTAAGTGATGTCATCTTTGATGTCATGGGTGTTAGTCTTAGCAGTGCACGGTGGTGGCTCGATTTGTGGTTGCTTAGCTTAACATAACTGGCGAATTTCAAGGGTTTTTCGGTTTTACTTTTTAGTGAATTTCATAGGTTTTTAGTAGTGCAATTTAACCATAACGTCCCTTTAACACATTTTTTATTGAATTTGATAGGTTTTTAGTAGCGCAACTTAACCATAACATTCCTTTAACAACGTTTTTTTACTGAAGGTCATAGGTTTGTAGTATTGGCACATAACCATAATGTAAACGAACATTTGACTTCATTGCACACCTTCCGGAGAATGCCACATGACCATATGCTGGCGCACAGCACAGTGAAGTGTCAGAGAATCCATACACACTTAACAATAAGATCTATGCCTCATGGACAGTGTGGAACTACATTTTTTACTGATGTAGGAACTTTCAACTTCAACATTTCCCTTGCACAGCTCCAATACCTATTTGTACTCAGCCATTAACAATGTAGTACACAGTACATACTTTTAGCAAAAGTACTATTTATCTGAAAACGACATGAGCTAAGGCCATCCCTCCTCCCAAGATACAGCAACACTGCTGTAATGAAGGAGCATGAAAAACACTGCCCCAACCTTACAAATAACACACGCACAACATTTTCCCCCTTCCACCTAACCCTCCATATTACTGTTTGGTGCCTGTGGTGTCCCGGGTTAGGAAACAAAATACTTTTCCAAGATGGCCATCATAGAAAGGGAAGGCAGGTGTTCCATACAGGGCCCTTTTTCCCTTTCCGTGGCAGCCTGTAAAAAGCAAAAAGGACACCCTGTTAACATATTACCACAAGCACTTTTTTCTTCCCTTTCAAATGTATCCTAATGTCGAACAACTTTACCACAAATCCAGTCCCAGGAGGACATGGCCACTTTAATCCTATCTTTTCTCCCTTCTGGTCATGGCCAGTAGCCACATTGTGCCGATCATGACCTTATACCATGACCCTGACATTCTGCCCACTCCCCATGGCTACAGCCTACCCCTCAGTCAGTAAAGGTATACCACTATTTTTTTAACTACATTACAACACGTGTCAAATACGAAAACACTCCTACATCTCGTCACATAACCAACCCTAATGATATTCTACACCTTTTTTGGATGACGTTCCTCTCCAGAGTAGCCAAAATCGCCCATAAGCACCTACGTGCCGTGACGTAGAACCTGAAAAGGAACACACATCGACGTACAATGTAACACGTCACATTTTGAAGTAATAAAGTGTTTTTTTTTAAAAAAGAAAACATTAACACTTTACAATTTGTAAAGTACTTTTATTTCACAATAAACTGTCCGAGACCATCGGACTATTCCCATGTTCAATCAAATAGTAACTTTTTTTCTTCGGTCGTCATCGAAAATGTTAATCGTGAGGCACACGTTGTTCTTTTCCCATACACAAAGTATTTGTTTTTGATAAAGCAACCGCTTCTGTCGCACAGTGAATTCCAAGACGTCGGCATGAACTTGGACCTAGACCACCATAAAAGATGTTATGTTACTCCTAATGGCCACTGCAGTGAACGGACAAATGGGGCCTGTGCGATTGTCCCACAAAACAGTCACGGTTAGGCAGCCAGTGACGAGTACTTGCATCTGGCGTGAGAAAAATCCACCACTTGGCATCTGGAATCCATGGCAAAAGCAGGATGTAGCTATTTGTAAAACATAACAGAAAATACGTATCAATACCCAACCTTTAGCAAACAATTTCAAAAAAGACAAAAAGAACGAGCAATCTGATACACAAATCAATGTGGTCATATATGACATTTTAAAGAAATATTAGCGTTGAACATTGGGTGAAACTAGCGATAGCCTACAAACGCCGAGTATCTGCACTCTCCATAACTAAATAAAAATGACAACTACACGGAAAGATAGTACTTCAGTAACATTGCCAAAAATAATGTTCAGGTAATAAAAAATAAAATCTCGTGATTTCAAAAAAGACAAAAAGAACGTGGAAACTGATACACAAATCGATGTGGTCATACATGACATGTTAAAGAAATATAATCATTGAACATGGGTGAATCTAGTGAAAGCCTACAAACGCCGAGAATATGCACTCTTCATAATTAAAAAAAAATGACAAGTTAGTACTTCAGTTACATTGCCAAAATGAATGCTCAGATAATAAAAAAGTAAATCTCGTTCCGGTGTAGAGTCGTCATAAGCAAACTTACACGATATTCACCGTCTCCATTGTCTTCGTGAAACTCAGACAGCAATGTGCTTGCACCAAAGATTATTCTTGAACTGTTATTACATGTGCCTTACAAATGTTTTGAATGCATAACCTTATCAAATGGTATTTCTTGCAAACTTTCACTCCCTGCATTCCTACTGAATTTTGCCGTTTGCTCAAGGTCAAAAAAACAATTGACCCTTATGGGTTCAGTCGGATGTGTGGGCCTACTGAGCTCGCAACCAAAAAAGCACTCGGAATACAAATACAGTCTGATGGCAATATTATTTTAAATACATTGTAACACAGACACAGTAATTCTTCGGCTATACTTTACGGACACTATATTGAGCAACAACTTCCAATTTACCGTATGACTTTGGTGACAGAAAAACACCACTTTTTGACTTCCTGCTGCCACATCCCATCCCAGCCTCCCTCAACTTCCAAGACAGTATTTCATAAGTTTAACAAGTGCAATGTTGTGTTGTTTTTTATGTTTTAGCGGCGATGGCTGCATACACCAAAACACAAATGAAAGATGGAGGGTGCATCAAAACAATCTGACGCAATTCACGCTCTTCAACATCCAATCAGTGAACGCGTCACATATCCGCAGACATGATGCTACGGACTAGCCAACCTGTATCTTGTCCACAGAGCGAACAGGGAAGTATGACCGAGGGGAGGACATAGATATCACTAATTTTTTGAGACATACTTTGTTGGTCGTTTTAAAGAAAAGTACTGGACAGATTGGCACCAAATTTACAAAAGACGCTTTTGGGACCAAGCTCCTGCCGCAAATTTGGTGAAAATCCATCCATTGATTTGGGCTGTAGGCATGCTCAAAGTTTTTCCCCCATTCAGTCTATGGGAAAAAAGATGTTTTGGGACCCCCCTATAGCTCCCCCCCTGTAACAAACATCACCAAACTTTGCAAAATTCAGAGTGGCCCATATACTTTTTTTGCAAAGTTTGGTGAGGATTCGTCCAGGGGGAGCGAAGTTATAAACCGTCCAAAAAGTGCTCTTCCTATGGAAACAACAGCAACTTAACCATAACTACACAGCCACCACCGTGGCTGTGTAATATATATATATATATATATATATATATATATATATATATATATATATATATATATATATATATATATATTTAGTGAAATAAAAGTTGTAAAAGGGACGTTATGGTTAAGTTGCACTATTAAAAATGTATGAAATTCAGTAAAACAAACTTTGTTAAAGGGAGGTTATGGTTCCAAGTAAAACCGAAAAACCCTTGAAATGTGCCAGTTATGGTACGCTAAGCAACCACAACTCACGCCACCACCGTGCACTGCTAAGACTAACACCAAGGACATCAAAGATGACATCACAAATGTCATTGATGACATCACTGATGACATCACATGTCTGGCTCGCTATTTTATCTTTTACCGACATATCTGGGCCAGTAACAGTCAGGAACTAAACATTCATATACTCATAATTCATATTCAAGTACTATATTTGTAGAGTTATACCTCAAATATGTTCTTACAGTAATTCACTTGGGGTTCACTCACAGCATATGAAACATATACATAGGGGAAAACACATTTATGGAAAACAGCAATGCTTTGTGTGTATAAAGATAATCAGTATGGTTATCAATGCTTTCTTATAGTTCCGCCTGTTTTTAATTACTTTACTGGATATGCTCATATTTGCATACATTGTATGCGCACTACTCTCCTTAGGGTCCAGTTACATTATATGATAGTTATACATAGCGAAGTAGTAGCTTTGAAGCAGAGCAATCATTTCTGTGTATAAAGTTAATCAGTTGGGGTATGAAGATTGGCTGGTAATACTGTTGTTTACTTCATTTTCCCTGTATATGCTCATATTTGTATGTGTTGTTTTTATTTGTGTTTTGTTTCAAATAATGCAATTATGCAGTAAGTGGGTTTTATTGGCTAGTTATAAAATGTTGCACAGTAGACAAAACTGTAATAAAAAGCATTTATCATTTTACTATTCAACATGATAAGATTAATAGTATTGTACATCCGTCATGTATGTTGCACACAATGCCTACGTTTCTATGAGTAGCTTACTATACTGGAAAGAACTTCATAATAGAATAGTATTTGTATCAATGCATTACTTAATGCACTACGTACCTCATGATATATATTCCAATAATCCTTCACACTTTTTTATCAACATTACTATAAGAATCCCTTGTACAGACTTTTCATGAAAAAGTACATGCACATTTGATGTCATCAGTGATGTCATTAATGACATTTGTGTTGTCATCTTTGATGTCCTGGGTGTTAGTCTTAGCAGTGCATGGTGGTGGTGCGAGTGATGGTTGCTTAGCTTTCCATAACTGGTGAATTTAAAGGGTTTTTCAGTTTTTCTTTGAACCATAAGGTCCTTTTAACACAGTTTTTTTAACTAAATTTCACAGGTTTTTAGTAGCACAACTTAACTATAATGTCCCTTTAACAAAGTTTTTTTCACTGAATTTCATAGGTTTTTAGTAGCACATCTTAACCATAACCTCCCTTTAACAACGTTTTTTCAATGAATTTCATGAGTTTTTAGTAGCGTAACTTAACCATAACGTCCCTTTAACACAGTTTTTTTCACTGAATATAGATATAGATGTTGTAAATGTTGTGAATGTTTACTAAGACTCCCTTAGCTTACATACATATAGCATTGAAAATACTGAACCCCTGCCCCACTAGTGATTTTGATGACCGCGGAACATGCTCATGTACATGCGCATGTACACGGACGGAGTCAGTCACAACCAACACTATCCAAAAACTCATTATTGTATCATACAATAAAAACACCAAACATGTTCAAAAAGCACCACATAAATACATAACATTTAATAATAAATAAAAAGTATAACTCTATATGTAAGACACCAACCATCCACTGAAATAGCGTTTCCAATATAATGGAATATACCAAAACAAAATAAATATGCCTCCAACAGAATTACCTCACAGAAACTGTGCAGCAAGAAGCAAGAGCATACCTACACAGCAGTAACACCAAAAGTGTGGAAGAAACTAGTAAGTACACTATATTTATTTCATATATTTATGCATGTTCTGTATTACGTACACTTAAACTAATATATTGTTTTTTTAAACAGAAATGTCCAGTACTTTGGAATGGCTGGAAGAAAATTTCCCACAAGATGAAATGAGTGAAGACAGTGATACTAATGGTAGACACTACATTTCTCTATATAAGCCAATTAATAACCATTACTTTATGTGTAGTTAACATATTTTTTTTGCAGACAATAAGTATAATATACCAAGAGAGACATTAGAAGATCCTCTGAAATGAATGGAACTAAAAATGGATATGTTCATGAAAAATGTCAATCTTCTAAAACAGTTTATTGAGGACCACATTAAAGAAAAGATTAAATATCACTGTCCCACATGTACCATTTCCCCCTCTCCATGTCCCAGCCAACTATCCCCAAACCCTCCCCGCAAGAAAAATGTTACGATAAGACTTCCATCCCTTCCTACACTCCCATACATCATGTCCGAACCCCTAATTCCCCTGTATTAGTTTCAGTTTCTGCTTCTCCCTCTCTTTCATAATTTTTATACTGTTAAACTATAATAACATTTTAAGTGTGTTCTTAGTATATGCCTGTGTTTTATTTTATTTTTCAAAAGGCAGTTAGGGTGTCCGCGGAGAGTGCATGTGTCTGTTATGTCCGCAATAACCAAAATGGGCTTGTCCTAATGACACTATACCTGTCCGTACTGTCCGTAATTAAAATGGAGGTGTCCTTAAAACACACAAGATGTCCACTTGTCTGCAATTAACCCAAATGGGGGTGTCCTAAGGACAATATACCTGTTTGTACTGTTCTTAATTAAAATGGAGGTGTCCTTGGAACACACAAGATGTCCATCTGTCCACAATCAATCAAAATGGGGGTGTCCTAAGAACACCCCCCCTGTTCGTAATGTCCACAAACAGAATTAATATATCCGTAAAACACATATCCCGTCCACCTGTCTGCAAATTTTTGACACACAATTATTTTATTCCAGGACTTAAACACTGTATGACACCCACACACATGCGCATCACACACTTGGGTCCTACAAACATCGCGCATGTCCTCAACTGTCCGTTTCATGAGCGTTGCACTTCTAATTAGTTCGGGGACCCGAACACTGTCCCTAGAACACCCGCACCCATGCGCACAACCATCCCTGCGCATTCTGTGTCCTGCGGACAGTTGTCCCATTCGCGAACGTGTCCGCAACGTCATCATGTGACCGCACCCACACTGAGCATGTGTCCTTATTTGCGGACACTGTCCGGGCCCTCGAACATTCGAAACGTGCTTTTTTGAGCAATCCAAGCTATTTTACAGTAAATGTTCACCACTGCACATGTCCCAGACAATGTCCCTGTGATCTACATACTTTTTGGAACTTTTTGAGCCCTTTCTTGGTGTTCGATGTGTCCGCGACCAGTGCGGGTGTCTGCGAAGCATGCACCTCCACCCCTATAAAAGGCCACACCCCAGAGCTGATCCTCATTCTGCTTTGGGATTTCCAAGCTTTACAAGAGGACAATTGTGGAGGTTGCTGTTCTTGGTTCCTGGTTCCTGGTTATTAACCTTCCAGATGGCATCCCAAATTGCTTCTGCTGCTACTGCCTCGGTATCAGCATCCCCAACACCTCCACCACCACCACGTCCCCAAGGGCCTGTAGAGGGGAACAGGCATGACGATGCAGAGGAGAGGGATGAAGATGATGAAGAGGATGAGGTAGTGGAAGTCCCTACTTCTAGCACTCATCGTGAGTGTTGGGTGTGGCAGTTATTTACCACCGTTGATGGAAAGGCAAAAGCTGATGCGAACAAGGTGCACTCAATGCCACATGGTGCTAAGTCATGGCAAGCCTGGTTTGTATAGCTATGGTACTACATTAATGAAGCAACACCTAAAGTCGTTCCATGATGGGGCAATTCGTAAGGTTGTACCTTGCAATAAACATAGTTGGTTGAGTTCCTCTGCAGCATCCTCCGCTTCTGCTCATGTCACCACAAAGACACTTCTGTGGGACAGCGCATCCCTCTAGCTGCCTCACAGGCCATCCATGATGCTGTTGACCCTTACCTTTCGAAGGTCACAATATAGTGCATGTACTGTGATGCAGGGGGGAGTATCTTCGGAGTGCTTGTGCGACTGCGGTCAAGGAACATGAGGAGGTCTGCGACCTACCTCAATAAGGCCCACCCTGCATCTTCCTCTCTCCACCTGCCCTTTCTTATCCCCATGGTTGGTGTCCCTTCCTTACACTCCTTTCCCCGCCTTTCCTTGTGTGTCGTGTTTAAAAAACCAAAAAATATATAAAACAACAAAAACCAAAAGAAAAACGTTTTTTTCAGAGCCGCCTTTCACAGTTTAAAATAGAAGTGACACATAAATAGTGCACGGCCCTGTGCATTTTTTAGAAGTCCGCAGACAGTCCGCGGATATTTATTTTTTGGGGGTGCTGCCCTATCAGAACTATTGCACTTTTCTATCCCAGCGCAAGCAGGCGCAAGGTGGCGCAAGCTTGAGAAAGCAAGTGCATGTGCACAATTGCGATTCAAGGAAGGCGCTGCGCTTGTTTGCCACTGGTTGTGCACCAAATCCGTGCATGGCGCATGCAGGCACACACGTCATCAAACGACGTGCGCTATGCGCACAGCAAAGGCACACATAGCGCGGTGCACACAACAAAAGTGGGCAGAACAGTGGGCATAACACACGGAATGGGGAATAACGCGTGAAAAAAGAAGGCGTAACTGGGGAAGTACTGCAGAGAACTGCACGGAACGCCCACACGCATGTGAACAACCCGTATTCATGGATTTGAATACGGGAAACCCCCGCATGGCAAAAGACGCGCACAGGCGTCAAGGCGTCTAGCACACGAAGGCAGGCGGAAGCGTCCCACGCACAGTATAAAAGTGCGCGCAAACAAAAAAAACACGTATATACAGCTACGATGAATGCCCCATTTGTCGCAGCACTGATCGTGGGACACCACAGGAGGAGGAGATTAGCCAGGGCATGCATTTTTTCACCACGGACAAGCCTTTTTGGGATGCCTGATGACCAGGTCTACGGCAGGTATAGCTTTCCACCCCGTATCATCCTAGACCTGGTCAGGGAGTGGGAAGATGACCTTACATCCCCCACCCTCTGCTCCCATGCATTGAGCCCCTTGGAGAAGGAGCTCAATGTCCTGCATTTTTTGGCCACTGGGTCTTTTCAGCGGGCTACTGCCATAGTGGGGGGGGTCTCACAGGCCACGCAGTCACACTGTCTATACCAGGTCTTGGCAATCATGACAGCGCTCCCCTCAGGCCGCAGGCACATATACATGCCCAAAACACCCGCAGAAAGACAGTCCATTGTCCAGGACCTTTACAGGGTGGCACACTTCCCCATAGATTGCACCCATGTGGCCCTACGTCCACCTAGGGCCACTGAGCACATCTACCGAAAGTACTGGCATTCCATCAACGTACAGGTGGTATGCGATGCAAAGGGAATCATCACATCTGTCTATGCAAACTACCCTGGCTCCACCCATGACAGTTTCATAATCAGAATGTCGGCCCAGGGCTGGGCCCTGGAAGCTGGGCAGCATGGCGACACATGGCTCCTAGGTGAGTACAAATGCCTGTGCACATGATGACGCCAATCCGGAACCCCACCACACCACCCCAGGTAAGATACAACACGGCTCATATTGCAACCAGGGACATTTGGAGCGCACAGTCATGCTTCCGCTCCCTTGACCGCTCTGGTGGGCAGCTACTCTATGCACCCCCAGTAGTGTGCAGGATCATTGTGTCAGCATGTGTCCTGCACAATGTTGCAACACGGCAGGACGTACCGGTGGACATGGTGGTGCGCCCACATCCCCAACCACAGGCACAGGCACTGCCCATGGGAGGGGATAGGGCACGTGGCGAGGAAGCCCAAGCCCAGCTTGTGGCCACATTTTTCACCTAAACTCCCAACGCTGTGGAGTGCACACAGGCCTGGCACATACCAGGTGACAATCGATGTTGACAAAGAGACAGTAAACTGTCACAATCTTACCACCCTGAGATTGTTGCCATGGAATTGCCACATTGTGTGCATCCCTAGCTACTTAAACACAAGCAATCCTGTGTGACCAAAAGGCACACATGCAAGGTGTGAATCACACAGACCTGCAAAACAGGCCATGACTATCACTGGTATGTCACTCAAACCCTCCCAAACCACAACATGACATGGCAAGCAATAGCCATACACCAACACAGTACCAATAAGGTACACATTGCCATTTGAAAATTGTAAATTGGCATCAGACAATGATGCCTGACATGCAATCAGATGAAATGACTGACCAACAATATCCCACACAAAATAAATCATACCCAAATGCATTCCAAAACTTGTAGTTGTAACATAACAATGAATGCCTGTCTACATGCACAATGTGCATTGCAAAATCAACACTGCAGCTTCTGTGTGCCCTGTCCACACTGCTCAGCGTGCACTACAGTGAACAGCCATTGTGTGTGATGCACACCCTGAGCATCACATCTAAGTGACAAACTACATCAAAAAGCAAATTAGGCATGTACATGATACACAATTGGTCATAGAACATGTGCTGCAGGGACACAGTGGGCACCAGAAGGCAAACAGAGTGTACACGTGGACATGGAAGGGTGGTTGTGCATGTAGTGGATTATAGTGCGAGAGTGTGGGTCAGTAGGGACATGCACTCAACATATGCATGTGCAATCAAGCGACCATCAGTGTCCTCTACACATCACATGTGAACATTCACCATGTGTATACCCCAGCATGTCAAAACACAACTATCCCCTCACACCTGAAAGGTAAACACAACACATAAACAGGCATTGATCAGCAGAATGCATCATGTACAGAGGATACCACAATTACAATGTCAGGGTGCCCATCACACTGCAGGGCAAGGGAACTATTAACAACAAAACACCCCCCCCCCAGTACACCACAAAGGCCAAGTACTACCACAATGATGTTAACAACCAAGGTAGTACAGTAAAACAATGTCACAACAGGATGTGTACCATGTGTGGTACATAACATAGAATGATGCACCACAAACGCATGTGTACTGTCACAGCTCCTGTGTACAGGCGCAGGAGTGGCAAAAACCAACCACTCCCACCGTCATCTGGGTGCCTGCAAAGTCAAACTCACACAGGCCTCTGAGACCCTGGTGGGGAAGGAGGGTCAGGGATATGCAGTCGGGACAGGAATTGGTATACTGGATAACCGGAATGAGGGGCAGGAGAGGGGAGTAGGATTGACACGGGAAAGTAGGGAATGCACAAAAATGTAGTACTCACATTAACACATACACAATTAGACCAAACTTGTTCATCATGCACATAGCAGCAAATGACTCAAATGGAAGTCAAAGAGAAACTTATCTCTGGGGTGAGTGCTGGCCTCCTGCCTGCGCACTCTCAGGTCCGGTAACAGGAGCAGTTTATTGCTGAAAAGAGAGCCACAGTTAATAATCTGTGCATGCCCAAAACACACAAACACACCACCAAATATGCCCCAACATAACACACTACTCTACAAACAGATATTCTTGTGTGGATGCTTCGTACCCATACGTAGCATTACCCCTGTGATGGTTCATACACAGTCAATGCAGTAAGTCAGGTGCCGGTGGGTGCGTGGCAAATGGAACACAAATGTGTCACGATTCAGACAACATGCAATGTTCCCTGGGTAAGCAGACAGACGCATATAGCAAGGTATGACTTCAGAACAAGTTGTGTACCACCATGACCAAAATAAAGTAGGCAGTGCATGTTTCAAATTCTACTTGGAGTCTGTCCCTTGGTGTCTGTCCCTGTGAGCTGCTTCTTTCCATGTCTCTGAACGCTACATGGCTAATACAAGTGCCTCAATGGACCATGGTAGACCGGAGGGTATGTGCCACTGCCCCTGCAGGTGCCCCAGACAACTTTCCCATCAACTAACCATCAGTCCACTAACACATCTGAGCTGTATTGTGCGCTTCAACACCAATATTTGTCCAAGCTCACCGTCAGTGTTGCTACTAAGCATGCATGTGCAACTGGCCTGGTAGAAGGTGTGCTGTTTTGTGAACCCCCTGTGCTGCTCACCTTGCCTGGAGTCCCTTGAAATTTGTCAGCAGTTTTCGGATGTATGATCGCAATCCCCGTGCCTCTGCTTGTACACACATGCGCATGTTGGCACCACCAAACGTGTCCAGATTCCAGACGTCCAATGGCCCATGTCTGCTGGCAAAGGAGGCTCATCCCCCTGCAGAAAGGCCAAGAAAGACATGATTAATGCTTAAGATTCATCTGTGTGTGTCTCTTCAGGCATTTCATGACTGGACCATGTCAGAGACGTACATCAGAAATCACACCATCAGTCCGTCTTTCACAGCCAAAGTGGGGAACACACTAACTACGGCATAAGTTGCAACAAGCACATGTGCAGTAAAGATAAGAAACATACTACACAATGCATAGCAATGAATGTACACATGAATCATGAAACACCCCAGAGAGCAAAAGAAGAAGAGTGGTCAATTACACCCAAATCATCCCCATCCAACAAGTTCCACAGCTGCAGACATGCCACAGATATGACAGTCCAAAGCCCTTGTGTAGTAGGCTGTTACATCAAACCATCCTTGCTAGCCCATGGATAAGGGAAGCAGGAGTGGCATATGTGAGTAAAGGACCCCAAGCAGCAAACACATACAAAAGACAAGCTTGAAGTTGAAGGGCCCAGCTGGAACAGACAGTGGATGCTTTCAAAAGCCACAAAGCACCACACCATCACATGAAAGCACAATAGACAAACAATTTTAAACTATATTAACTAATTACACTATGAAAAACCTACATTACCTATTTAAAGTAACTATCAAACAGAAAAATAACTAACTAAACTAAAAGAAAAATCAGAAATGGCCACATACGACCCGGGGGGTTGGAGGCACCCAGGTGGGGGGAGGTACAGGGTGCTGCTCAACACCCACATGTGATGATGCTGAGGAAAAAAAACAACCTCCATGGTCTCAACGCCTGCATAGCCCGACCTATGTGGGAGATAGATTGTCGTCCGAGTCTGGCTCTTCCTGGAAAGGAGGACGTGGCACAGGAGCATGACCACGCCTAGCCGCAGCTTGCCCCTCATCGGCAGCAAGTCTGCCCGGACGGGTGAGCCTGGTTCTGTGTTGCGATGACACGTAGGTCTGCATGCAGAACCTCCCGTGATACACGTGCTTCCTCTTGCAAGGTAGCACGTGTAACACAGAATTCCTCCAGCAAGGCCTGGCTGGACAACCGCTGCACCTCCTGGCAAGCATGTAGCTCAGCCGAGATGGTATGCTCAAGCTGTGCAAACCTCTCCTCTGCCCGCTCCCTCTGGGACATCAGAAGGACACCCAGAGTGGATCTGAGGGAAGCATACTCTTGCCTCAGGGCCTCCATGTGTGCCTCTGCGTGAGCAGCAATTGCTTGACGCAGAGACGACATTTCAGCCTGTCATGTCCTGTCTGTGGCCGCCATGCCCAGCCTGAGTGAGCAGTTGTGGACCGTGCCGCCTGCTGCTGGAGAAGCACCTGCCAAGCAGGGGGATCACGGTTTGGGCCACACGCTCCATGCTCTCAGCGATGGTCTCCATTGCTGCCCCCTGCCATTCAGAATTGGCAGTCATGTCTTCTCCCACTCAGTATACTGCGGTTGCAAGTGGCGACCGTGTTGCTGGGCTTGACCCCTGCGGGACCCAAGGACTGGGTGTCCTTGTTGTGTTGGCACCACCCACGGCTGCACGACTACATGCCCCCGTCGGCGTGATGGCCCAGGCACATCAGTGACTGGTGTGGAGGGTGACCCTGCTTCCCGATCCACCACAGTCGGAGGTTCCAAGACTGTCTGACACCTCAGTGCAGGTGTCGCGGACAGAGGATTGTCCACATCAGAATCACTCACCCCTGACATATGGACCTGATGCTCGTCCAACTCGACATGGACGTCAGAGTGGTCATCAGGGCTGGACTCATTGCCAGCCAGAGACAAGATGGACTGTAGCACATGTGGGTTTTCGTGGCCTACCACCCCACTACCCCCACTTGTGCCGGGTTGCTGTAGTGATAACAACCCTGTGTCTGGCATGACAACACCATCCTCTGGCTCCATTGCGTCATCATGTGAAAAGTAGAGAGAAATAAGGTCACTACACATGTTAGAAGCACACAACACACACACACAGACACCAAACACATCAAGCAGACATGTCACACACAAAATAGAACCTGCCATGCATGCTCGGTCAACTTGAAATTGCTTCTGTGATTAGGCATGTCAAAAGGTGTCAAATTGCAGTGAAGTTGTTCAATGCAGTGCAGCAAATATGTACGTTACTTACTATCTACATGTACAAGAACTTCATGATGTGTGTCATAAAATGTGAAGGCAGTGCAAGGTCAACTTCAGGCATCACGTGCAATGTGCATTCAATGGGTAGCATGTCTACAATCAAACCACCCCTCCCCCGAAGTGCAAATGCAGGGATGCCTAGCATGATATCAAAAGGCCGAACATATAACTGTGTATTGACAGACAGTGTTGACTAGCATCAACAGCATCATGTGAATCAAGTGACAACACAGCAAATGATGATGGGACAGAAAGCAGGACACATGATGAAACCTCTGGAGTACACCCACGTGTGAAGAAGAGACTACACCAGTTGGACAGAGTCATTGGCCATTAAACAGGCTGAGGCCTGTGACACACACAGACTGTCAGGCCCTAAACATGTGTGCAACACAGTACTGAGCCACAGTGGACATGGGAAGGCTGATGAAATGCCATGCATGTATGTCACCCAGGACTTGTATTACAGTGATCAGCCAGTCAAGGACACATAGGGGCATGCGTGGAATGCACATAGAGCATGAATAGGCACTCATGTCCCTCCGTGGCATCTGACCTCTGCACAGTACAAGTGAGATACCATGCATCAAGTACTAAGGATGTACCACACAGCATATGTCTGGCAGTTTGGCCACTGGAAGTTAGCATGTACACAGGACGCATGAACAGGGAAGTACCCAATGCCAATATTGAAGCAGACCAGTGTAAAGGTGGAATTTGGGTGTAGAGCGGGGGGTGGAGGGGCAAGGGGGCATGCCTACATGGAGTACCCGCATGCAGGCATAGGACACATGCACGTCATTCATGCTATGACATTGTTCCTGGGCAGAGAGGAAGGTCAACCCACGCTACATGCAGAAGGGCCAGTGAGCTGGAACATGGACCGGAGGGGCATACTGGTAACCAGCATGTGAGTAGGGTACAATAGTGGTGATGCGGACAGTCCCCGTCTGCACCACATATCCACCATCCAGCAGAGCAGACATGCATCAGGGAAGCATTGCATTACTTGCACATCAGAACCATGTACACGTGACATGTAGTGGCAGTCATGCACAACACATCACACAAGTAAAACACACACGTCCTCAACAAACACGCATCAACACTCACTGGACTGGGCATCAAAGTCTGGCATCTCTCCCACTCCTTCGACCAATTCAGATGGTATGAACTCCGCAACGAGTGACTCATGCGGAGTGAGGTCTTCCACCTCTGGTGCAGGCCCACTGCCAGTCACCAGAGTCAAGTTGTAATTTGAGGCACGCTTAGCCTTAGCGCTGCGTTTGAGGTAATTCCAACGTTTTTTGCACTCTTGCACCGTGCGCACCTCATGGCCGAATGCACTCACATGTTCCGCAACTTGCTTCCAGTGGGTATCACGGTGGGCAGCCGTAGTCTGACAATTAGCACCCACCAGTATGTCACGGCTGTGGTCCCGCACGTAGTCCATGAGGGAGTCCAGTTCCTGTTTGTAGAAAGGCTTCTTCTTCGACGAGCAGGAGGTCGTGGCTGTGTGTGGGGTCTCAGCCTGTGCTGCAGGTGCAACCTTCCTCCTCTTGGATTGTGGCGCAGACCCTGGCTGGCTAATGCCACCCTGATCAGTATGGCCAGTGGGTTTGGTGGATTGAGGCACGGGAGTGGCAGGTAGAGGGACGACCAAAGGGCTGACTTGTGTCAGTGGCAGCTGAGTGCCCTCTAATGGACCCTGTGCAGCAACATCCGCTGTGGCAGGGTCATTGACTGCAACTGTCCTGGTTGGCAGACACACAACCCGGGTGTTGTTGGGTGCATCTGCCCCTGCACTTGCCAACACCCGGCTGTTCTGCGCAGCAGATGATATAACTTGGTCAGGGCAGCCCTGCGTGCACCTATGGTTTTCCTCATGGCCTGTTGGAAATCTTCGAAGGGCTCTTCAAGTGTCAATGCAGCCTGCGCTGGCAGAACCTGAGCCTGGGTGGTGGTGTCCACAACTGGACCTGCAGCTACCACTACCCTTTGGCCCATGGCAGTCGATGAAATGGACTGCCGGGTCACACGGGCGCCAGTGCCAGATGCACCCTGGCCACGTCCCTGACCACGCCCGCCATGAGGAAGATGCCCAGCTGAGGCGCCCCTCACCTTTGGTGGCCTCCCAACCATGGCACAGATGTAGTAGTGCCGGCACAGATGGAGTAGTGCCAATGGGAGGTGTACACCACAATTGACCTGGGCAATTGGGGTGAAAGGGGTGGGATGCAAGATGTTAACAGCCCCCCTGCACCTGCAAGGCTGTATGTGACCCCAGTGATGTAGTGACGGGTCACGCAATTTTCAGGCACCGCAAAACTGCAGCAAAACCGTGCATGCAACCCTGCAGCCTACGTGCGTGGAATCAACCTCCCGCAGTACGCAGTGGCACCCAGTAACATGAAAAACGCGTACGCGTGGGACACGCAGGCTACTATGACCTCGTAAACAGGTGCGATACACAGGGGCACCCACAGTGCGAAAAATAGCATGCGCGACTCACATTCTGACTAGCACGATGCAGAAAAACACGCGTAGCCAATACCCCCGCCAAAAGAAGAGACACGTCCTTGATAGCTGTGAAGTTGTGATGGCGCGCAAAACAACACGAAGCAGCAACACACGTCGTACTCCACGAAAGGCACGTACAGCGAACTGCTGGCCACGCTCACCTTTAACCCGTGCTGAGGGAAACGCCCGTGCGCATCACGTCACTTACACATGTAGGCCCTTTCCTCGGATTACATACATTCACACACAGACGCGCTTACGCGCTAAGGGCCTTTCCTCGAATTACATGCTGACGTGCAATTTTTTCACATGCCAAATTACTCCGTATCAAGCTGGCAACGTGAAAACACATGGAAGACCACACTCCTGCCCAGAAGGCCGAATTACTGCCCCCAAGAGCCCCGAGCACGCTCTCACCTGCCATCGGCTGCTGCCTGACTGCCTACTGCCCACATGCCCTGCTATTTGCTGCCTGCAAGTCAGCCAGGGGTGTAGTTGCTGTGACCACCCCTGCTGGAACCGAAGACTCCCGACTGGGATACCATCGCTCCACAGCCCAGCCCCAGGACCCAGTTGCCCACCCACTCCTGCCTCTGGGGTTGCCATGTCGGGCACAACACCATCTGGCACCACTGGTAACCCCCAGCCAGAGAGGCAGAGGGCCACCAGCTTCAGTGCCAGGGAGGTTGGTGTCCTGGTGGAGCATGTCCTGGGGCAGTATGATGCCCTCTTTGGAAGTTTGCGCGCCGACTATGAAGGACGGACCAGGATCTGAATGGACATCGTGACTGCCATCAACACGGAGGGGGTGGCAGTCCGTGACTTACAACATGTCAAGAAGCGCTGGGAGGACTTCAGGTCCAGGACCTTCAACAAGGCCCGGCACCTCTCGAAGGCAGTGGATGCCAAGGGGCACCGGGGCCACCTGTCTGACCACCAAATGAGGGTCCTGGAACGCATGTGCCCAGAGCTCCACATCCAGGTCCTTGAGAGGCAGACCCGTATGGAGTCGAGCGGTAAGTGTACATGCATACTGATTGGACGCTGTGTGTGTCGTTGTGTGCCAGTAGTGTGCAGGTTGCACATTTGTTTTTGTAGGGCCATGTAGGGATGTGTATGATCATGGGCGTGAGGCTGCCACATGTGAGTCCTCTCAGGTGTGAGACACATCGATGGTGTATGTGTTGGTAAGCATGCTGGGCAAATGCAGGTGTGGGAGCACACATGTTTGAATTTCTGTGTATGTACGTTGGCATGGTTGTGGTGTCACACATGGATGATGGTTCCTGCTGCATGTATCTGCACTGTGTACATGTGCATGTGTGTGTATTTGACAAGTGTGCAACTGTGATGCAACTTGGATACATGTGACACTGACATGTAGAAGGCTGAATGCCAGATGTGACATGGATGGCGATCTCATCACTGGGACAGTTGGTGGACATGTACACATGCATGTAAGTGTGGTGGCGTGAGTGCATGTGTTGTGCACTCCCCGTGTTTCATGTGACGTCAGGCTCACCTTCGGATGCTCATGCTGTTGTATGTGAATGGATAGCGCTGGCTGGTGCAATATTGCTGTGGAATTGCTCATGTGTGAGTACAAATGACATGTGTGTTGGGGAGTGTGATGCCATGTCTGAAGTATGACACTGCCACTCATGTGCAACTGTCATGTGTGTATCAGTCCATTGTACAGTGCTCTGATGCCTGTGTTTTATCTCTGCCTGTCTGCAGCGTCAACTGATGAAGAGGGCGGAGAGGGTGCTATGGAGCAAAGCGGCAGGGATCGCACCACCAGCCGGAGACGCAAGGCCCAGCTCCCCTCCCAGATTGTCATCTCGTCGGGGAGTGAGGAGTCTGGTGCCGCATCCCAGGCCACAGCTGCCTAGGGTAGGTCCAAGAGGCGGAGGTCGGAGGTGGACTCCTCGGCAGCAGAAGGGGCAGCTGAGACCCCACAGGGTCCGATGGAGGAAGATGGCATGGAGTCATGCAGGTTGGTGGGGGGTTTGGTGGAGGAGGATGCCACGGAAGGGAAACACACAGGGTCTGGAGGTGGGGATTCCACTGGTGCTAGTGGTGCAGTGCAGGGGCAGGGATAGGAGGCAGCACAGGCAGCCGCGGAGGTGACTGTGTGTAATCCTGTCCCTGATCCTGTCACTACATCATCTGGCACCAGCAGGGATGCCTACGCCCAGACCCATTCTCAGGGAGGGGATGAGCCCACAACAACTGGCCTTCCTCTCCCAGGGGACCTGGCTATCTGGGACCATGCTGAGCTTATCCTGAGTGGTATGGCGTTGCGTCAACGGGGCATGCTAGGTGACCTGCAGTCTTTTCGTGGAGAGACTGCACATCGTCTCGCATGCCTCTTTGACCACGGTGACTTACTGGGATGGGTCACCGGTGCTGGATTCCTCCGTGTGCTGGACCTTCTTGCGACCCCCTCCTCACCTGAACCCCCTACGCGCCAGTCATCCTCCATGCCATCTTCCCACCCATGTATCACCTGGGTACCCTGTAGAGCTGCCTCTGACCCAGTGGCCAGGCTGGTGAAGGACACATCCCTGCCACAGTTGGGAGTCGGACGTCCAGCAGGTGTGGCCACCACGACAACTGCACCCCAGCCGTAGGAGGACATGCATGCAGCAAGAGCCAGGGCTCAGGCACAGGCATAGCAGCAGCAACATGGTGGGAGCAATGATGGCTCAGGGCCTTCAACATCGGAGGGGCAGGCATCGGCCATAGGGCAGGAGGACCCAGGATTTCAATTGTCTTCCGTGTGGCAGCGGTTTGGCCACGCCATAGATGTGGAGCGGCAGCAGGCGGAAGAGGCACGGCTCACAATGGTCAGGGCGGAGAACTCCATGCAGAGGGCCCTGAGGCAGGCCGAGTGCCTCGAGGCAATTCGCAGGGAGTTGGAGGTGAACATGTCGTCGTCCCTGCAAACCCTCAGGGCCATGGAAGAGGACCGCCTCCAGGACATTGAGCGGGAGCCCGCTGCCATTGTAAATAGTTTTTAGAGTTAGGTTTACTTTTCCTTTTCCTCTGATTTGTGGTGAATGGACTATGCCACAAACATTTGTATATAGTTTTTTTATTAGGTAGTTTGTTAGGTAGGTTTCATTTCTTTCGTCGGGCTCATGGACCCTTGACAATGGATTGTACATAGTTCGACAATGGATTTATTTGAACTTTTTATTTGATTTTGAACATGGATCAATGGATTTTTCTTTTTATGTTTGGATTTGCGTTGGTGGAGGGAGAGTTTTTACTATTTTTCTTTAGGATTACTTTGGATTGGTTATACTTTTCATTTACTCATCTTTTGCACATGGTTTTCATTTCATGTTTGCTATTTTGTTATGCTTTCATTTCATTGCTTTATTTTTGCACATAATACATTTTCATATTTTAGTTCCATGTGTGGGATTCGCTCATTGGGTTAATGCATGTGAAAATGTGGCTTTACACAATCAATGACAACCAGTGTGTGTGTGTGACGGACATGTGTTGATGTACATAGTTGACTTTTGGTTTGTGTCTTGAGATAGGCATGTCAGTGTGGGGTGGATTGGGAAATCATTGCGTCTCAAGAATGGGGTGGCGTGCTGTGGTATTTTGGTGTAGAAGTGGGCCATGATTGTGCATCTTTACTTCATGTAGGGGGGGGCATGAGTGGGGGCCTGCTGGAAGGTGCCTCTCACTGCTGTGGGGTCGGGGGTGCTGGGGGACATGAGTGGGACATCAGTGGGGCCTGCTGGCAGGTGCCCCTCACTGCTGGGGGGTGGGGGTGCTGGGGGACATGAGTGGCACATGAGTGGGGGCCTGCAGGCAGGTGCCCCTCACTGCTGGGGGTGGGGGTGCTGGGGGACTTGAGTGTGGGCCTGCTGGCAGGTGCCCCTCACTGCTGAGGGGTGCGGGTACTGGGGGACATGAGTGGGACATGAGTGGGGGCCTGCTGGCAGGTGCCCCTCACTGCCGGGGGGTGGGGTGCTGGGGGACACGAGTGGGACATGAATGGGGGCCTGCTGGCAGCTGCCCCTCACTGCTGGGGTGTAGGGGTGCTGGGGGACAGGAGTGGGGGCCTGCTGGCAGGTGCCCCTCACTGCTGGGGGTGGGAGTGCTGGGGGACATGAGTGGGGGCCTGCTGGCAGGTGCCCCTCACTGCTGGAGGGTGGGGGTGCTGGGGGACATGAGTGGAGCCCTGCTGGCAGGTGCCCATCAATGGTGGGTGGGTAGGGGTGCTAGGGGACATGAGTTGGTGATCACTAGTGCAAGGTGACATGTGGCTTGGCTGGGGGCATGCCCATGGTGGATGGGCTGCCTGCGGGACATGACCAGGGGTGCAGGGTAGTCCCCTGTGGTGTGGGCTGCCTGCAGGGGCCGTGGAGGGGGTAGAAGGCACACCTGGGAGGACCCACACTGCCAATTCACGTGTAGCACTCCCCGCGCACCCCCAAAATACACATACCCTGCTCTGACAGCAAAATCGCGTGTGAAACTTCCCACGAACCCCAGTTATACACGTACCCCACTCACACAGGGCCAATTGTGTGTGAAACTTCCTGCGAACCCCAGTTATACACATACCCCACTCGCACAGGGCCTATCGCGTGTGAAACTTCCCGCGAACCCCCAAAAAACATGTTCCCCGCTCCAATCGCGTGTGAAACTTCCCGCGAACCCCAGTTATAGACGTACCGCACTCGCACAGGGCCAATCGTGCGTGAAACTTCCCGCAAACCCCAGTTATACACGTATCCCACTCACACAGGGCCAATCATGTGTGAAACTTCCCGTGAACCCCAGTAATACACATACCCCACTCGCACAGGGCCTCTCTCTCGACATATTTTTGGATGAACTGCACTGTTCTGACCAGATTTAGAAGCATCTTTAATCCATAATAGCATGTGGATGTGTGGTGCTCCTCTGGCTTGGTATTCTTTTCTCCAAAAGAACTATTGAACTTCTCTGAGAGGAAGAACAGTCTTATTACAAATAAAGTGTAACACAGCAATGCAGTGATGATGGAAATGTTTTGATACATTACAGGATCTAGAGAGCAGAGTTCTCCTGGTGTTTTTATATCTATGTTTGTTTTGTTTATGTTTGCTATGCGCAGGAAATTGTGTAAATCTTCCCATGCATATTCTGCACAACTTAATGTAACAAACCAAGTGGATGGGCCAAGGTTTCTTATCATACAGCTTACATCTCTGTGACGTTGGAACTAGTATTCTTTTGTACCATGCATGTTTGCTAAAATATTTGTAATACTTAACTGTAAAACCTCATCTTTTTCTTGCACCTTTTGTAATAATTGCATAGCTGACATATTTTGAAAATGGGTACCTGCTTTTAATGTGCATTCAACTCCATAGCATAGAGTTGCTAGTTCAGTTTGAAAGAGAAGGTGCAATATGTATTGCATGTTTTGTCTGAATCTGGGGTCATCAGAATACATTTGTAAAGAGTGATATTCTGAAGCTGTTATATGTGACACAGTACTCTGCAGGGGGGAGCGACTTCGTAGTGCTTTTGAGACTATCATCTCAGAGCACGAGAAGATCTGCTCACTATCCAAATTAAACCCACTTTACATCTTCCTCTCTCAGCTCGCCCTTTCTTATCCCTACAGTTGGTGTCCCCCCTTTACCTTCCTTTCCCCTCCTCTCCTAGTGTTGTGTATAAAAAACCAAAACAAATACAAAATATCAAAATAAAAAAAAAAATAATCAGAGCCGCCTTTCACAGTTAAAAAATAGAAGTGAAAATAAATGAAGCAGGGCAATTTTCTCTGGGAGGAAGTGGTGGCTCTGAAAAGAGCCTTTGGGAGGTGTTTGTAAGTCAAAAATTATAAATGCGTAACACCTACTTCAAAATGGATGTTGTAATCCCAAAAAAGGTCGCAATGCATTTTGTACATTTCTCAGAAAAATCTGATTGCCACCATAAGTAGGATGGACACCATCTTTGCGAAAATTGTTTGTACTACGAAACAGAATATTTTCATTGTGAAAAGAAGACATGCCAAAATCTTTTAGAAAGGCACAAACAGCTTTATTAACATTGCGCCTTGCTTTTTCCATTTGTGGACCAAATGAAGAAGAACAAAGCCACATTTGTCTCTGCGCAATCCGTGAAAATATCACTTGAGAATTAGGAAACATGTCCATAACATTCCCAAATACTTCTTTCATAGCAAATTGCAATATAATTCCAGTCACATGTCCTAAACTGTTCCCTCCACAATGAATTACAATTAGGTCTGGATGTTGCTCTGTCTCCAAAGTAGCACAGAGAGGTAGCAAGTCCAACCACTTCATTCCACGTACTCCATGCCAGTGTACTTCCACATGTGGGAATCCAAGATCTATAGCTACTCCACAGCTTTCTGCATGCACCTTCAACCAATACATCCATGAATCTCCCAAAATCCATACAATCTTTTTCCTAAAACACACAGACATAGCTATCTGTTGTTCTCTCAGCAGAAACACTATATGAGAAACTCTCTTCTGGCACAACACACCCACTAAACTTTCCTGACCAATCAATTTCAGTACTCATTCTCATTTGCATGACTTCTGAACCCAAAAATCCCTGAATGTAACTCCCGATGTCTGCGAAATACCGCCATGTCCGCGGACATATCGTAACATGAACAGCCCTTCTACCATTTCCACTTCACTCTCTCTGCCATTCCCTCATTGGATGTAGCTAAGAAGTCACATGACCATGCACCAATCACATTCAAGACTTCTACATCTAACTGCATCATCATAAATCAGCACTGCAAATGTACTGTGAATCTCTCTGAGTACAAGTGTCATATCATTGGCAAGCACCATCTACCAGAAATACTGTACAAGTCTCCAAGATTTCTACTTGCAGCTCCATGCATATCCATATGCATGAACACAAACTTCAGGTATGCATATTTTCTGTACAGTAGATGAACACATTTTTAAACAGACTTTTAGCTTGTGTAATCTGTAAAATGAATTTACTGTATTTTTTCAATTTCCTAAAATCAACTATCACTTATAAACCTTTATACTATTTACTTTCTTTATACACACACACTCAAATCATGTTAAACTAACATTTTTTAAATGAAATATATAGACTACATATATTCAAACAAAATTGCATGTAAGCACAATCTATGTTTAAATCTTTAAAAAATACTTATACAATTTCATATTTTTTTGTTTTTATTTATTTATTTACTTAATTACTTTAATTTAGACATGGCATTGAGGCGCTATTACCTAGAACAGCTTAGTTACAGAAATAGTGGCATTCCCTGGTATATTAAAAATTTTACAAGACATAGTAAAGATATTTTTTTTGCTACAGTTAGTCATTCAATACAATTTGTTCATTAAGAACATATCATATGTACTATCTTATGTAAATACTTTAGTTTAATGGTTTTAAAGAAGGCGCTGAGGATTTCAATTAAAAAAATCAATATCTAAATTAAAAACAGCGCTATATACAAACAAAGTTACTAATTTGAAGCTTTTACAATTGCAGTGAAGACCAGTCTCCTGAAAAGAAGCAGCCACATTCGAAGAACAAAGAAGAACTAAGAAGTTACCTGTTAATTTAAGAAAAAAAGTAAGTAGAATATCACCATAATATTTGTATTATTACTCAAACATACTGTAAAGTTAATACAAGCTAGTTCTGTGCCTAAAAATAGAGATTGTGTACCATTTTGTCCAAAAATCTCCATGTCTTAAACAGCGATTTACAGCCAGAATGGCCCACAAATTCCTATTTTTGGACACACAAATTACCCAACTGAACCGCTACAATTTTCATATTATAGAACAAACAACTGTTTTAATTGTATACATTAGATTTACTATTTGTACTTTTCCACACCACTAGCTTACTTTTTTTTTGTCATCTGAACCCCAGTTTAGTAACACATAAATTCAAGAATACCTATCCCTACTAGTTGTAGTTCCCAATGCACAATCACACACCATTACATACATCTTTATCATCTTACTCAAACACTCATGCAAACAGCACACATACATTGCAGAACACCCCAATCCATACCGTCTTTATTTTTTTCAACAGACCCTAAAGAATGCCTACCAAAAGTCAAGTCCATAGAAAGCAACGCAAAAGTAGAGCAAATGAAAATAAAAGTGTCCAACAAAAGCATCCATCTCTAGCAGAATTTGTAAAAATAAGTTGAAACATAACAGCTAATACAGTCATTTAGTGAACCTCAAGAAGTTTCAAGTACAAAAACTTTGCCTCCTCTATCAAAATGTAAAACAAACCAAAAAACAATTAACAGAAAATCAGTTATCACTAGAGATAAAACTACTTCTTTAAATGTTAATATAGTGCATCCCATGAAAAGTATTTTAGCCAAAATGTACCGTCACAAAGTCCTTCAAAATCTTATAAAAACAGGAGAGAAATCAGGTTCAATGCTTAAAACCTATCATAGGAAATTAATCTTAGAAGTGTTGATGGACAGTGTAATTCTTCTCAAAAGAAAGTTATTTATTTTACTGTTAAACAAAATGAAACCACTAACAAAACTAATAACTAAATTACAAAAAAGACTTCTCAATAAGCGAAATGTCAACAGAAAAAACTTCTTAAGTACCTGCGGAGGTGAATGGAATCACACTACGAGCACGGAACCATATTTTAATGAAGAAGCGTACAAACAAAAGCAAACAAATACAATTGCCATACATAGCAGTGGTCGAGGTTATGAAAAAGTGAATAATACCATAATGGAACAAGAAGTACTCCTTACAAAAATATGCACTGAAAACTTAGAATTACCCCTCCATTCAACTGAATCAGAACGTCTAGTGTACAAATGGCCATGCACGTCAATGTGTAACATTCCCAAACAATGTTTCAAATCTTTACGCCAATTCCTCAATAAAGATGTAAAAAGCAAAGACAAAATCAAAATTAAATTTCTGCAAAATATGGATACCTGTTCAGTGTGCAAGTACACCGGACTGCATTACAGGACCTACTTGTAAAACCACTTTCCATGATATCAAAAGGATATCAACTCATTATTCAACTATAAGAAATCTAGTCTATAAACTAGACTAGTTGGCTGCCGCCACAATCAGGTCTGAGTTCCCAGAATGGGGAATTACTGGGCCATTCCGAGTTTGGAGGGCCTGGTAATTCCTCCCTCCAGGAACCCGGGCCCGGACCTTCCCCATTCCATTTCAGCCCCCATAATGCTGAATGGGAATGGGGGAGGGAGCAAACAATGGACCGATTACGAGCGGCTGTTGTTTGCTCCCTCTTCCTCTCGTGGGACCCGGTAAGCACGCCTGGTTTGACCAGGCGTTACTTACCGGGTCCCGTGAGGGAGCTTGTAATGAAGCAGAACAGATTTAACAGGCCCGCCTCCTTTAGCAGGTCCCGTTAACCCATTCCACCTCACTTGTAATGAGGCTCCATATGTGTGAACCTTAATCTGTTCCTGCTATAGTTCGCACCAACAGAATTTTCCCAACCTGTATCTGTTTATCCTGCTGGAACGCTGGACGTGCATCCCAACATTGTCCTACTTCAACAGACATCAATGGGACACAAGCCTTTGGCTTATTACGTTGATCTCAGCCATGCAGGGACATTTTCCATGCAAACAAGCTCTAGCATAGCAACATCTGATTTCACAATGCAAAAATCCATGAAGAGCATTATTTAATTAGATACTTCAGATGACTCTACCCATGCCATGAGAGTCACACCCTAGAAGGTGAAGTGATTTTAGTTGAGGGGTTATCATCAATTGATCAGAGAATTAGGGTCAGGCACATGGGGGCAGCAGTTGTGAAGATTGAAGAAGGTGAATATGAAGTAATATCAAAGTTATGAATGCCCTTGCAGCAGAGCTCATAGCAGTAATAACAACATTACAAATATCCAAAGAGTGCTTAACTACCATTTAATCAGATTCAGTTTATGTCACGTCGCCAGTACATTCAGGCCTCTCCAGATGGCACCTGCAGTGGTTCAACAAATCAGATGGGACACCCATACAACATGCTGCCTTACTTTCTAGGTTAAATGATGCATTAACACAAGTTAATGTGCAGCCCACACCAAGAGTGCAGACCCAATTGATTATGGTAATGATGCAGCAGATTTTGCAGCAAAAGAAGCAGCATATCTTGAAATGCCAAATCATACAGTGTCCCCTGTGGTAATATTACAGCAGGTAGGACAAAAGACTCCTTGTAATCCCACTGACACAGATGATCATATTGCAGGCTCAGGCTCGTCCACAAGAGAAGGAATAATGGATCGAAAGAGGGTGTTCCTTATCCCCTACACATTTTGGAGGCATAATATTTCAGAAAGCGCAGTCATGCCCCAGAAACTATTTGGAGTTTGCATTTGTATTGTGTTTATTTGTAGAGTGCATCGAGCCCTGGGGCAACTGAGCGCTATTCATGCCATACATAGTTATCATATTTACTTTATTTTTACAATTTTGCAAATTTTTACAATTTTTTCACATGATACAGCAATATATACAATCAATAAAGTGATAAATCAAGTGTGCACACAGGGGTAGAGAGCATGCATCGAACCAGGTATGAGACTAGTGTATCTAAGGTTTCCGACCTATGCAAGGTGGCCTGGATCCCAAAGCCAGGCTTTAACTGTGTTACAGAGTACCATGAATGATGGTTCTGCTCTTATGGTACTTGGGAGTGAATTCCATTTTTTAGCTGCCAAGACAGGGAAGCTAACCTCACCCGCTTGTTGTTGGTTCAACCGTGGTATTACAATGCAATGAGATTGAGCTGTTCTTGTGGGTCATAGTGACGCGTGTCGTGTGACGGTGTCACATAGATAAATTGGGGCCTGGTTATGGAGGCACTTGTGTTTTAGTGAGAGTGATTTGAGATCCATTCTTTGTTTAATACTCAGCCTTTTTAAGTTTTGTGTAGTTGTGGTGATGTGGTGTTTCCTGGGGATGTTACACACAGCTCTAACTGCATTATTTTGCATACTTTGCATTTTGTTAATATTGTATTGCGAGGTTCCTAAGTAGAGGGTGTTGCAGTAGTCTAACTTCTAACTTCAATAGTACTAATGCTCTAGCTACTGTTTTCACATTGTTATCAACTTTAATAATGTTGCCATCAATGTTGAAGGATTTAAGTGTTTTTCCGAGTTTGTTTAGTTTAGTGGAAGAGCCAAGTAGGAGTAGTTCAGTTTTATCGTCATTTAGACATAAATGTGTTTAGCCATCCAAATTTTTATTGTACCCTAGATGTCATTTCATGTTTTGCTGTCTACTACTTAATCACCAGAAATAGGGGTGAGTATCTGGGTGTCCTCCGCATAGTTAGTGTACGTGACACCTAGATAGTCTAGAATATTGAACAGAGGTTTATACGTTGTAGAGCGTTGGGGACATGCAAGATCCTTGGGCAACTCCGCAGGTAACTGGTGTTGGATCAGTTGATGCTGGTGGTGCAAAGACACTCATGGATCTATTGCTAAGGAAGGATTTAATCCAAGAGTTAGCTTGGACTGAGAAGTGTGCAGCAGATGATAAGTGTTTGCATAGGATTTCATGGTTCACTACATCAAATGCCACGGATAGGTCAAGTAGAAGGAGTAAGGCAGATTTCATTTTATCTTTTAGTGACTGAATTTGAGTCTTAAGATCAATACGTGCCATTTCCGTCCCGTGTCTGGGTCTGAAGCCTGATTGTTTTAGTCCCAATCGGTTATTAGTTTCCAAATATTGCTGAATTTGGAGGTATGCTGCATGGTCCAATATTTTCAGTAGGAACAGGACAGTCATAATGGGTCTGTAGTTGGATGGGTTATTTGGACCCAGCGTAGGTTTTTTTAGTAACGGGTGTACCCAGGCATCTTTCAAATTGGTGGGGACTGTACTCTTTTCAAATGAGGCATTAATGAATGAGGTAATAAAAGGGGTGAGTTTGGTGACTGCTCCTTGATAAGAGTGGACGGGCATGAATCACCCTTACAATTTGATGGTTTAAGTTTGCGTATAATCAGCTCTACTTCTTTAGTTGTTAGAGGTTTGAAGTTAAATGGAGTTAGGTTTGGGGTGAGGACAGGAGGCAAGTCCTATGGTAAGGTATTATCTATGAGATTTGTCTTGATAGAAATTTTGTTCAGTAGCAGAGGGATTTTATCTTGTAATGCATTTTGTATACTGGTACAGCAAGTGGTGTCTTTGATACATGAGTCTGAATTAGGGATGGTGATTCCAATTCCTTAAGGATGTTGAATAACTCTTCGGTACTGGAGTTGGCTTTTGCTATGTGGTCGTTGAAGTTATCTTTTTTTTGCTTGGATAATATCAATTTTATAGTTGAAAGAGGCTGCCCGGAAGATATCTTTATTTTGTTTGGATGGAGATTTTCTCCAGGTGGTTTCTGCTAATATTTTCTCTTTCCTCAGATTTTTCAGGTGAGGTGTGTACCATTTGTTGATATGGGCCTGCAGATTAGGTTTCTGAAATTTGAGCTGTGCTATAGTGTTTATGGCTGTGTGAGCCCCAACTCAGAAATAGTGTCCTTAAGGGCAGTGGCTTTGGAATCTGAAGGGTCATCCAGACCTAAGTTAAAGTATCCTAAAATGATGACTGGAGAGTTAGATTTTGTATTATTGAACAATAGGTGAGAGATGTCATCTTTGAAGGTAGTAGTATTACCCGGGGATCTATAAATTAGATGCATGGTGATGGTAGAATTGACAGATGAGGAGTTGCCCTTGAGCAGTAACACTTCCTTATGCACATATCTAAGCAGCGTATTGCAGCTAACTTACAGGAAGCATGGTTTGTTCCCCACCTCCAGGATAATTTGATATATAATACTACAGGTGGCACACTTAGGACATTCAAAGCACCTTTGACCTGCCCCTCAGTGCCATTTCAATGCCTCCACATTGACTACGTGGACATGGTTAACAGGCGCAGTAACTTCTGTTATCTAATTGTTGTGGTGTTTCCATTCTGTGGTTGGCTTTAACCGGACACTATCTCTGCCCTGATGCCCAATTGGCAGCAACATTTCTAGTACATGAAAGATTTCCCCCAAGGGGAATATGTGATATTCTCGAATTTGACAATAAAACTCACTTCTTTAATTAGCTCTTCAAAGAAATGTCCCTTTTTTGGCATAAAGCACAGATTGTGCTCAATTTATCACTCACAAGCCAATGGAATTGTGGAATGCCTCAATGGTCTATTGAAACAATGCCTAGTTAAGATTTGTAACATATTGAAAAAGAGTTGGCTTTATTGTCTACCGTTATCAGTCTTTACTCTTTGGAACCAGCCAGGGTCAGATCCTCATCTTACTCCTCATGGGATAGTAACAGGCAGGAGGTTGTATACCTCACTCAAACCAGCACTCACAGCTTCCAATTCACAGAATTCTGCACAAAGTCTAGGTCATGAATTTCAGGATATCTTAGGGAGTTTACCAAATATGTCTGATTTCCCACCAGATTGTGTACCATCCAAGAGAGCTAGCATCACCAGAGATGGACATTCCAACAGCACATCAGGATTCAGCACTTCCACAGCCTCAACAGCTCTATGCAACACCCACAGCAGTCAAAGTTGATGGTCTCAAGATGCGGTTCCACATAACCGACACCCAGATGGACAACAACTTCAACAGGATAAGAGGAAAGAAAAAAGATTAAAGACATTGATAATTATTTAACTTCTTTGAACTCAATGCATTCCTTTGTGTGGACAGATGGTTACATTCTTTCACAGCCGTCAGAAACAACACACAATGTTAAAAAAAAAAAATATATATATATATACATATTTTCTAGGGGTGGGTCCAATAGCTTCACCAACACTGCATATATGCCAGTGAATAGTATGTATCCATGACCAGAATAAGGAGGGTTACATCAAACCCAGTAGTGTATTCAGGCAGTGTTACAGATGTGCATCACACTGAGACTGACAACATGTGGTCCAACAACATGAAGGTAGTAGGAAGAGGGAAGTTGAGTGATCCTATACCACTAGTACTCAATTGTCTGGTGCATCTTGCATTATGTAGGGTGCAAGGATTGATTCAGGGACACAGGACCCAAGCTCAATGGGTATAAGATAACATTGCAGCATACACAGATAACTACATAAAGATAAAGAAGATGGCAGACATATAGAGTTTGAAGAACAGTAGGGCAGAGGAAAAACAAATCTGTCTTTAAGGTACCACCGCTGATCAGGTGTCCTGCGGAAGCAAGACAAGAACAGCTTCAGTGCAAAAACAAGACCTCAACTGCAGATGATGGTGCAGCTTATTATAGAGATGAATGAGTTGAAGGACTGGTGGGGTGCAAAGCAGGAGGGATGGTTGGACTATCAAAGAGTACATTATCACAAATATATGAGACTTGTGCTGATGTTTGGGGGACATTTGTTAAGAAATGGACATTTATTGACCAGCATGAGAAGCCTACCCAAGTACTGAAACAAATATGATTGTCCTTTGTGTTTCAGTGTCAATGGCAGCATCCATGTGGGGACTAACACATGGTGTAACTTGACCACTGATATCCCAGACATCAGAGGGGATGCAGCAGTCCTCATGCACAGAGATTGGATTTGTGGAGGTGTGGCCTAAACCCATTTGCTACCACTGTGGAAGGGTATGTGTTCCTTGGCAACCCTGCAGTCTCCTATGCTGTTGTCCCAGATTTCAATCTGACCATAATCAGTGAGCACACCCTGTCCAAACCAGTCCACCTCATGTATCAGCGCGCTTGCAACATCATTGTTGCAGTAATTATTTCTCCCAGAACTCAAGTGACAGACTGAATGCTACCCCTGAGTTGTTTAAGCTGTTTAGTAAAGCTGAGACATTATTTTCCTCTCTTCTTTCTCCCAGTATACAGGCAGCAGCGAATGTGAATTGGCTAATTATAACCCAGTGGGAAATGTTTCTGTTAGGGAGAATTCTCAACATGTGCTAATTTCCCTTACCTTTTGAGACCCCCAGCAACTTTGATGGATTGATAGGATTTTATTTATTTACTTTGGAAGAGTGTGTACCTTTTTTTCCCACTCTTCCAAGTATTTTTATGTCTGTTTTGTGTTCTTTGGTTATGGAGTTTTAAAACAACTCCATAGGCATCATATTTTTCTGTCTGTCACACAGCACCTTCAATGCAGTGACACAGGGATATCTTTCAGACTTCCCAAGGTTTAAATACCTTCTCTGGGATTGACTACTGTCTCCCAGAGCATGTAAAGTTAAATTGACTTGACTAATCTATTTAAATGTACAGACCCAGAACATACTATGTTCCTATAGAGTGCAGGAGGGGTTGCCTAGCTCCCACTGAGTCACAACACTCATATAACAGTCAACACTCATGTTACCCTTTCCTACTTTAAATGGCTGGTGGCAGTGGTTTAGATCAAACTACCATGGTTTTTCCTGACCGAGAACAACGATAGCTAAAAATCGGGTCAGCCATGTTTTCCAATATGGTGCTAAAAACAGACTCTGGTCAACTTTTTTCACCATTTCTTTTAGGAAAGGTCCTTCTTTTCTTTGTCTCTGCGCGCAAAACCAGTTTTGGTCCCTTGGTTCATTGGCCGTTGGCGGGCTTCAGCGCTGAAGCCCTGCTCTGGCTCCAGGGTGTCTGGGGTGGACAGGATGTGAGCGAGGTGCCCAAAACTCTGTGTGCTTAGTCTCCTAGGAGACCTGGATGCAATCTGGCATGATTGGCTGGCTGGCTGTCCAGTAAGGACAGCCACCCTGCTGTGTGAGTGACAGCCAGGCTGGAATGAAGGGGGGAAAACTGTTTAAAAGCAGGTGTCTGGGGCTTGGAAAGCAGCATCGACCACTGGAACGAAAGGACCGAAGACAAGCTGAAGGAAGAGGACTGCTTCAACTCCTGGATGACCGGTGAAGCCCTGCTGCAGGTCCAAATTGCCTGAAACTCCATCAACAGAGAAGCCCTTCAAGGTCAACCTCTTCCCTTGAGTTAGGTGGGAACAACCACTGGTAAGTTGCCTGGACACCCTCCCCTCCTGGTCGAATTTTCTGCACAGTGCTGTGGAAAACCAGATTGCTAGTGGAAAGGATACCAGTTTGTGGTCTTTAAGGCACTCACACCTTAAACCAACATTTTGCCTGTGGCCTCATCCCTGGGCAGTGCAGGAACCTCCCAACATCCTCCTTTTTGTTCCCACGACTGAAGCTCAGGAACAGCGAGATCTGCTCGAACTGCCTGGAACCACTGACTCAGCTACAGCTCTTCTTCACTTACAAGACACTGTGGTAATGCAGTCCGGAAATCTTTTCGGCCATTGCAAAAGTTTGTGGAACTTTCCCAACTTCGAAGGCTTGTCCTTCCCTAAATATTCATTTAACTTTTCGTCTAGCCAAATTCTTCTAAACTCTGTGGCAAAGACTTAACCATTTACTACCGTACTGTGCTATCCTATACAAAGACTCTGAACCATTGATTTTGGCCCAGGCCTATGAACTGAATTGCTGGTTGTAGTTCACTGAAACCTTTTGCCCTGCCCATGCAAGTATTTGTGCTATTGACTCTTATAACCTTGTCTTTTTACCCCTTCTTAAAGTATCTGAAGTGCCAATTTGCTCCCACTTCAGGGGAGCTGAACTTGTTCAGTAACTTATTGGTTGTGTATTTGTAGTATATTATTGTGTGATAATGAGCCACTCTTGCTAGTGTAATGTTTTCAAACTGACTGTGTAAATACATGTATATTCTTTTACCAAGAAATCTTGAGTAAGTGTATATTTGAATCACTGCATTTGTTGGTCCTTTGTGTAACTTGTTCTATTGCTCACTAAACTCTTGAGATAAGTCTGGCTGCTCAGCCACTGCTACCACATAACTGTGTAGTACAGGAGTGTACCATTGGTGAAATTGTAATGACACTTGTCTTCTAAATTGCATGTAGTGTTCCCAAAGGGTACTGCATGTGATTCTGCCTAACAGTTTCAAATGAAATAGAACACAGGCTAAATGCTGTGAGGGAGGAACTGAAAGACATTAGGTTAAACACCCTCTAAAACAGACATGTACTTGACGTGGTTACTGCCATGGAGGGTGGCATCTGCACAAAGATAGGTAGTTCCTGTTTCACTTACACAGCTTCCAATGACACAGATAATGACACCCTTACCAAAGCCATTCACTCACTAAACCCTTTGTGCACTATGATGGTGAACGAAGGGGGGTCACAGAACAAGATTGATTTATGTCTATGTTTTCATGGTTACCATTGTGGATTCGTAATGTATTCAAAGTGCTGATATATGTCCTTGTTCTGTTGCTTTTGGCCAATGGAATGCCTATAATGTCACTTACACTTAAAACAGGTGAGGTCACTCGCCTTTTGAGACATGTACACACACAGACAGAGAAATGGAATGGCGACATTGACCGTCGCATGGTTAGAATAGTGCAACAGATTGGTCCACCAGAAACATGTTCTGATCCCCACCCAACATGGAGAACTATTGGGAAGAATATGTTGACTGCACAGGAGATGGGGGTAGCAGTTGTCTAAGGTGTACACCAGCAGAATACGCAGAGTAAAGAGGCAACCTGCATAATGTTAGTAATGTTATGGGCTCCAAAGACTGAATTTAGCAAAAAATAAAAAGCAATTAAGGTAGTTAATCAATTAACTATAGAGGGGAATGTTAGGATGCAGGTGAAATCCCACAAACATGAAGGGAAATGGAAGCTGAGGAAATTCTATTAGCATTAAGAATATGTTTTTCTATTTTAGTGTTTCTGTCATTTGTCACATCATTTCATGCCATTTTCAAATTGGATTTAGTTTTGGCATATTCTACAGAGCACTAGGCTACCAAGTACATTGCGGAATGATGGGGAGAAAAATATAATGTTAATGGTTACCATTAGCATAAGGGTATTTTGCTGCCATTTTTAACTAGGTCCTGTCAGAGTTGTGATGTATGCCATCCAAGGCACTAGGCCGCTTATCGGAGCTTCTGTACTACAATTTAATGAAACTTTATTCCTACTCCTCCCAGTGATCGTTCAGCGAGACAAGGTGCTTGGAGAAAAGGTGAGGTGCAGCACACAGATTATTGCTGTAGGGTCTAGCTGTTCTCAGAAAGTTTGAGTGAAATGTAGAATAACAGTTTGTGGTCTTTACGATAGATGAGTACATTAGTTGTGAAAGACATATATTGGTGTGAATGAAGCCTTCAGTGGATACACTACCAAAGTGTCAAACTAGATTGTGGCTATACAGCCCCAGGGCGTGTTGGTACAAATGGGTCTGCAATGGAATCGCCTGGTAGCACGAATACATGTGATAAATGAATTTCCAAAGAGTGGAGCCTCAGTTACATTGTTTACTAAGCCACCTGGTTCCCACGAGATAGCCAGAAAGAGGTCTGCAAGGGATAGCAACATATTTCAAAACAGGAGTTGCAAAATCTGTGTTTCAGAGTAAACTGCTACAGGGCCTGGGAACTGTCTGGATTGACAAATTGGCCGAGCTCATGGGAGGGGATATTACTTTGTTTAATTTACTGATTTCACTGTTTGCACTCCCTACATAACTGGATAATTTCAGTGGGACTGCACATCAGAAGTTACATCAATTTGTTTTGACTAATGAAGGTGTGCCATTTTAGTAAATGTTGCATGTTTAACTTTAGCCAATCAGGATGGATTCTTTTTTGCTGACTGCACAATTAGGTTGTTCGTAGGGGGCTGTACTTAACCTGGTCACAGGTAATATGGTAAGCAATACAGTGCAGTAGTGTAGGTTGTGTTTAGATCTTTGTATAGGTGAGAGACAATAGGGAGTGTGGAATTAACATGTACTTGATACTTGCAATGTATTCAAATGTGGACTTTGGTCTTTAAATACTGTCACTCAATTTGGGCAGGTCAAAAGCATATTCAGTTGTCAGTTCCAAGGAGCTAACTGACTCTCCTTTACATAATTTACATCTATTAAAGCTGTTTTTCTTGCAATTCGTGCACTACATTATTGCTTCCATGGATTGATTTTTCCAGTCGATGTTTGCAATACCGCACAACTGGAAAATCCATCGACAACTGAAAGTTCTACTATCTATTCTGTCAGCAATTATCTCCCCACACTACCCCTCCATCAGCTACATCCTATCTTATTGTATCTTTCAATACATCCTGTTTCAATATTCTACAAGTCCCTTAACTGAAGTCTATTTTAAATCTGTATCTATTCTACAACTCAACCCTTTTATTTGTATTTCAATTTGGGTTTTACAGAGATTAAACATAGTTAGCAAGCAAAAGTGTGATGCACATGTCCTTGAGTGTAACCTGTGAGGTAAGGTTGTTACAAAATACTGCATGTGTTGCACTGGTGATGGGAGTGGGATGTGATGTGGGAATGAATGGAGCATAGGTGATTCCTAGATATTGACAGAAATGTAATATATTGAGCTCTGAACTGCAAATCCATTGGCACATTCAAAGTGGCACCATGATGGTGTACCAGAAGGTATGGGTTAGCAAGAAAAGGCTTTGTTCCTATTTTTTTCTGCATGGGCCTGTATTGTTTCAATCCTTGCAAAGGTCTGGCTCCTGAAGGACTATCACTCACCTGACCTACAGAGTCTTCCATCTATATGGGCACGTTTGCAAGCAGTCTTAAAGAGTAATCTAGCTGGGATAGTAGTTTTCTATCTTTTGATCAACTCAAGAATAATATTTCAATTTTGCTATAAACCTCCTTTATCGACCTATGTCTAATATGACTGATCACTAAATCAGTTCATAAATGCCTCGGTTATATTGTTGTATCCACTAATTTAGCCCAAATCACCCTAAACCAGTTTGAGCCACCAAACCTAGAATGTGTTTCATAAGAATTCAGATCATGAGTTGTTGTTTCATCCATAGTAAGGATCACATGCCTGGGATGATTTAAAAGAGTTATTAAGACTCAGAATCACAAGTTGGTTTTCAACAGTAAAATACATCTCTGAGCTTCCCTATAGCAGTATCATGTTGGTAATGTAGCACAGAAGACATTGTGTGTACAGAAGCAATGTTTTATTTAAATGCATTCAAGTACAAATAAGCAAAATATTTGATCAAATAAAACCAATAAATGTGTAGTTGAGATTACTAGAAACTTGTAACCAATTGTGATATGTAGGTAAGTAATAACATATTTAGAATGTAGCAAATGTGTTTTGTTTGCTATTATAAAAATAATGAAAATCAATAACTTGCAAAATAAATATGCCACAGACGATTGTAATATATCTTTGTGAGCAGGGTAACACAATAGTATAATGGAGTTTTATTGTATTCAATTATCACATTCATATCAAATGTTGTCCAGAAAAACACATTGCTATCTACAAGACAAGGAGTGATTTACCCCATTCTTTTTCAACTCACAAAACTAGTAGTGTAATAAATCTGGCAGGATTTATATGTTGTCTTGAATTCAGAGAACATTAAAATGTTATGGCCACCTTTAATTAAAAAACTAAAAGAGGCACAGAAATACGACGATTAGCTGCATTAGTGCTGATACTTGGGCTCAGTTCGTAACTCAGAAATGTAAGACCTACCCTGTCCGTGTTAGATAGGGGATCCCTTTTGTTCTAATTTGATTGTGAAACCATTATGTTGATGATGAGTCAACTTAAACCCTCCTGTGTCCCGGGGCCCTGATGGGGTGTCTAATGAAGTTATCAGCGGCCAATCCCTTAATTTGGACAGGCATCTTGGATGACCTATTTGTAAAGATTGAGAACCTGAGGACAATCCCTGAGTTATAGAAGACAGCCCATCTCATCCCCATTATCAAAAAAGGGAATAGAACTGATCTGGGTTATTACAGATTAATGTTGCTACTAGATGTTCCTAGCTAAATATTTGATTCAGAAAGTCAAGAGGGCCATTGCTCTACCCCTAAATATTGACAATGGCACCAGGGTTAGATTCAATGATGATGGAGAATTATCCTGATCCCTTCCGGATTAGTTTCGGTGTCAAACAGTGATGTGTATTAGTGCCCTTACTATTTAATATATTAATGGGTGACATTGGTGGCATCTTTGTAAAGGTTAACAACTTCCCAGCCTGATTAAGGCAACCACTAATCTCATGACTTGCATGCGCCGATGATTTGGATATATTCGACAATTTGTATGTGAGCATATGCAGAAGTGGCCAGGCTATCTTGGAATATGCTAACATGAATGGTCACATGGTGAATGTTTTGAAATCTAAATGTATGTGTATTGGGAAAATTAATGAACACAGAACCTGCATCTATATCCAAGACGGTGTCGGGGGGAAATTCTGCAGGGGTCGGCCGGGCCGTCCGCAGACCTCCGGGCAGGGAGGCCCCAACTCCTCCCGTATATCCCAAAAGAGATAGAGTATGAGACACACGCAAGAAGCAAGGTGACTCTGCTGTTTATTAGACAAAACGGCAGGGATGGGTCAAGGAGCGTACGCGTCCGTCCTGACACACACACAATCGTGGGGCTCGCAGGCCCTTTTTACCTTAGTATGACGCACTACTTGTGTCATCTTACAAAGTTTAGTAAAAAACCTATTTCCACTCTGGATTGGTTACTCGAGTGGTAGGGTTAGTATAGCGCACATATAGAGAACGGTGTTAGTGGCTGAGGGTTAGTCAGGTGGCATACCTGGGCTGTCCCTTCAATTTGATACATGAAAATTGTTACATGAAGACCTCTGAGGATTGGTCAATGTTAATGGCGTCAGTGATAAGAGCCCCATCTTCTGATTGGTCCGCTCGCGAGCCTCCCAGTCTGGGACTATCGCTGTTCCCAGCTCGCGGTGCACCTGTCATTTGCAACAATGTTTTAATATGGGTAGGTGTAAACAATATGAGGATTTATTCATATGTTGGGAGGTCGACTACTCCCACTGCTGCAAATGTCCAATGAGTCTTTTAATTGTATCTGCCTGTGTCTTGAAACGTGGGATTCAGGCATCTCCTTCTTCCTGGGCTTGGCATCTTGTCAGGTTTGGCTTTGTCACGTGAGGTGGGACCGTGTTTGAGGCAGAATTCAACATAATTAATATTGTTTTTCCTACTGTGTGCCTGGTTTATCTTGCAGGTGCGACCTTGGCTTGGCTTGCAGCGTGCGAGATTGCAACATCGTGCCCTTGGCGGTGTGCTTTCGCCGGGCTCATATTGCAGGGTCAGCAACCCAGTTCTTGCTCATTCAATGTTCATGGAAGATTTTGTTTGCGGCCTACTTGGGCCTGGTGCATAGGTGGAACCGTTTGATGCAGAGCGCTTTAGGTTACGGTATCATATTGCTTTATCCTCAGTATCGTGTCCCCGTTATATTCTTCATTATGGTACATGACTCTTAGAAGAAGCGTGAGCAAGCCTTTTTAGATAAGTTCATGATGCGTCTTGCGTTTCTGCATTTTGAGAGCCTATGTGGAAAATAATAAAGATGCGCGTTCGTGAGTATGTCTGTCGCCTACGTCATAGCACTGAGTATATTCTTCGTGTGGATTGGTGTGGGAGTGTCCGGTGTGTATATTTGAAGAGGTGTGCTGACCGTTGGCTAGGTCGTCATGGCTTCTCTAACGACGTGTAGGTTTAGTCGAGTTGATCCATGCCGCAGGTGTCGGCATGGACAGGGCGGGCTGCTGGGCAGGTAGATGGGCACATCCGTATGTTCCTGTACCAGGGTATTTGGTCGTCTGGTAGATAGGCAAACTCCTCTCGTGGCGGGTGTCTAGGCCGTGATCCTCTAGGCCAAGCGCGAGGGGGGAAGGGCGGGAGCCTGGTCGTCCATTCTCCCACTTCAGTCCCCCCTCTGGTTGACTTGTCGACCACAAACATATCCTTTTCTTTATCTCCTCTTACTCTCCATATTTTAGTTATTCCTCCCAAATGTCCATAGTGGTTAACATGGTCTTCAAATGACCAGTACATATATTCACAGGTTCCTCCAGGAGTGCAGTATACCCATTTCCCTATGTAGCTCCTTGGGTTTCTTGGGTTTTCGAGCTTGACAGATGGTGGGTCCAGGTGGTTGGTGATGATCTGGTTGCGCAACTTCTCTCTCTCTTTTATGATTGTGCCTGTGTGTTGGCCGTCATCTGTTGGCATCAAGAGGTGTATACCAACCATTTCGATCATCTCGTCTGTGGTGCGTGCCTTCCGGGCTTTCCACAATCTTATTATGATCAGTGTAGCTCCAGCCAAAATAGTACATCCAACTATAATCTTCAGTCCATCTGACAGCCAAGATGGCATCCATGACCATAATATTGAAAACCAACTCTCATCCTTTTTCACACCTTTACTTTCATCCATCATTTTTGAATGCATCTGGGCCAATTGTGATACAGCTTCCGTGAGTGTACCATTGTCAGCATCGTTAGCAGGAATGAATGTGCAGCATGATTGTCCTATCTTTGCGCAAACTCCTCCTTCCATTGCTATGAGGAGGTCCAGTACATATTTGTTCTGTAGTGCAACCATTCTTACTGCTCGCAATTCCTCTTTTATTGCGTTGAATCCATTTACTGTAGAGTTAATTGTCATCATTATTTCCCACCTAGTTATCTGGAGCCATTTCGCGTTTGCGTAGGCCTGCAGTCCAGGATGTATTATTGAGGAGAAGAACATAACTGCTCTGCTGAATAGTCTGTGTTCCGGCGGAATTGAGGTCAGTGCTGTTTCCGACCTTCTCCACAGGTAATTTCCTGTCAGAGGTTCTCCTTGTCTTTTCCTTCTGTTGAGGACAGTGTTGTTGCTGTTGCGTCTGTTCTCTGGCCCTTTCCAAGGCTGTGCAGATCTCTTCTTCCTTTTGTTCCCTTCATCCATCTTGGGGAAATTCGCCATATTTACATGCTTCTGGGGTACCACCAGTGATGGTACATTAAAGTGTACTATAGTGCATACACCATTACACAAAGGGGGCAGTGTGTGGTACGCCTTGTCTCCACAGGCCCAGTAATGGTCCATTACTACTGCTGTTCCTGCTCCCCCCTCAGGTAACTCCATCACGCTTTCACAGTTGGTATTGTATCCTACATCCACCTCTCCTTTATGTTGGTAGCATACCTTAGGCGCAGTTAGCGGCAATATTGTTATTGGGTCTTCATCCTTCTCCATCCATGTGAGCATGGGTACGTACTTGATCCAAGTCATCCAACATCTATGGTTATGTCCATCAATAGTTGAAATGTTTTCTCTTGTTACCATGTTACTGCCAACCACTCCTATGTCCCATTTGTTGTCCATGTACACCTTCCCTGTTATTATCATCAGTGGTCTTTCCCAACATCCGTTTTTACCAGGGACTTCAGTGGCGTACCAATCACATGGTAGGTACTGCAGTGTTACTTTTTTTGTTTCTCCTTTTTCAGGACCACTTGTTATGTATTTGAATCCTTCAGCATGTAAACTGCTCTTGTGGTAACTCAAATAAGTCTTGAGGAAGTTGTTTTCATATGGATATGTATCTCGTGTTTTCCACACCAGATGCACCACTGTCCCTTGAAATCTTCCTTTCATCTGGAACAGTGCCAGGTATATTATACATCGTGCTATTTTTCCATCTATCTCCATGGCAACACATGTTTCAGAAGCGCTCATGGCGTATGGGATCAATGAGCAAACGTAGCAGCTGTCTTCTGTTGTCTGCTTACCTATGTGGGTCATGTGTTGATACCATATGTTGTTTGAGATGTGTGCTGAATCTTGTACGTAGTTGTCAATGCCTTTATTATCTGAGTATGTGCTGCGTTTAACTCTATTTTCCTTGTGTGGGATTTTACTAGTACCACCTGACATAACACCTGTTGCAGCTGGGGGTGGGGGTGTATTAGGTTTGGGTACAGCAATAATATTGATAGCATAGCTGTACTGCCATACAGAGGCAGCCAAGAACCCGGTGATCATTAAAATCCCTATCAATTTTATTACAAATGCTAATTTCACCGGCATTTTGCTCTTACCTTGCTGCAGTCCGGCAGCTTATTCTTGCGACGTTACAGTTGCCCGCCTGAAAATTCTTAATATGCTTGTTATTAAGGTTAGTTATTGTTATTAAGCTCTCCCTATCAAGTAGTCATTCAGTGCCCAGGCGAAGAGCTGTTCCCACGCCAATCTAAGCAATCTATCTCTCAGGGCAGGCAAGTATGGTTGGAGGTGGGGCATTGAATGTTCTATGGCCAAGAGGAATGCTGTGTAGTAGATACGTACCCTCCTTCTTTTCAGGTACGTTGGCCTTTTTACTTCATATACAAATTGGTGTGACAATTCTTCCAGATAATTATCGTCTGAGGGTACCATCTACTCCTGGGCAGTGAATTGGTTAGTTATCTACTTTCTTAACAGTACAATAATACGCTGTACCTGCATGAGCGAGAGAAAAGAAAGAGAACATTCAGGTGTTTACATGTGTATATGTGCAAAACAATGTCCTTCAGTTCAATTGTTACTACAGTGGGTAGGGGGTCAATGGGCAGAGGGTTTGGGGCTCAACTGGCGGAAGTCTCTTTACCCTTTGATCGTGTAACCATGGGGTGGGTGGTATGGGGATCACCCCTTTCTTTTCTAATAGTTGTCTCTGGGGGATCTGGGGGGTGGCAGGGTATGGGGACACTTAGGCTGTTAGTTGTGGTAGAAGTCTCTTCCTCCGTTGGTGACGCTGTTGTTGTTCTTCCAGTGGCCCTGTCGGTAGCGCTGGGGCGGGTCTGGAGTTTGTAGATCTTCACGTCGTGTAGGTGGTTCCAAGCACGTTTGTCCTGTAGCTTTACTGCTCTCGTTGATACCTCCTCTACCAGATGGGGGCCAGTGAATCGTGGACTGTTCCACTTTCTGTTGAAATTGCGAAGTAGTACGTGGTCACCTTTAGCAACTTTGCACAGTCTTTCCTTATCCACGTCTTCTTGTTGATCGCTGTTAGACCCGCCCCGCGTGCGCTCGAGCTGTTGAGACACAAACACTACACTAGTAATCAAAGAAGACACATATTGGTACATTTCATCACCAAGGACACTCGCAGTACTCTCGTGGTCAGTAAATGCTCTTGATGTTGGCGTTAGGGGAAGGCGCATTTGACGTCCGGTAACCAACTCCTGAGGGGTGAGGTGGTGGTCGGACCCTGGTCTATTCCTTAGCTCAAATAGGGCTAATGGAAGGCAATACAACCGACTCTTCTTTGTTGTTTGCTGTATCTTTGCAATTGCCTCCTTTAATAGGCCATTCAGGCGTTCACATATACCGTTGGCCTGTGGGTGGTATGCACATGCAAATTTATGCTTGATGTTCAGCAAGGATGTGATGTGCTGGAACATTTCGTTTGCGAAATGTGGGCCATTGTCTGACCTCAGTACCTCGCACACTCCCCACCTGGGGAAGACCTCCCTCACTAGGAATTTAGCTGCTCTAAATGCATCTGGGTGTGAACAGGGCCCTGCTTCAATCCACCTCGAGAATGGGCATACTACTACAATCATATACCTATTTCCTTGACATACGTTGATCATATCAACATAGTCAATATGGGGATGCCGGAAAGGTCCCTCTGGCCGGGGTATAGTACCTCTTATCACCTTCAGAGTATGACCGGCCGTAAACTGTTGACATGTGAGACAATTGCTGATAAAATTTGACACATGAGAATTTAACTCGGGGCAGAACCAGTCTTCCCTAATTCGTGCTGCAATTACTTCCTTGCCTGTGTGGGCTGGGTAATGTAGTTGGCTCAGGGCGGTGTTCAATAGTGCCAGTGGTATTACAATCTTTCCAGTGTCACCCTGGCGCCATAGTGCGTCGGTTGGTGACATTGCGCATCCTCTTTTTAGCCATATTTCTTTTTCGGCCATTGGTGCAGCCGCTTGTAGCTCCATAATCTGTGTGGCTGGGAGATGGGTGTACCCTTCTCTTATCAACATCTCGTTAGCCATTCCCCTCCCTCTCCCTCTCTGTGACTCTGGGGGGTTCCATATCTCACCAAAGTATGCAGCATACTTCGCATGTGCATCTGTTGCTGCATTCCCTTTTGAGATGTGGTCTTCACCATTGGTGTGTGCGGTTCATTTGACCAAAGCTAATTCTTGGGGGTCATTTATTGCTTCAATTAGTTCAGCCAATAGGTGGGCATGTTGCACTGGAGTGCCATCAGCTCTCCTAAACCCTCTTCTTCTCCATTTCGACAGCCCTGAGTGGACAGTGGATGTAACATATGCGCTGTCGGAATATATGGTCACTCGTTTGTCAAAGCTTTCCTTCAACGCCAAGATCAGTGCAACTAATTCCGCTGCTTGAGCGGGGTAATGCTGTGGTAATTGTACACATTTCATTGCCACACACACCGGTACCTCCATCATTTTTACCACTGCTGCCCCAGTCCTCCTTATACCATCCCTTTGGTCGATAGTTGATGACCCATCAATGAACAAGAGCTCACCTCCCTCTAGTGCGTTTTCTTCAACCTTTCTAGTACATGAGTACATGTCAGTTATTTGCGTACAGACGTGGGCATAATCTCCCTCCTCAATTACTTCTGCTAGGAACCTTGCAGGGTTGACCGTGCTACATCTAACAATTGATAGTTCAGCTCTGGATAAGATGATCTCATAACCTGATGCCCTTTGCGTGGTTAGGGTGGACTTAGGTTTATTCAACATGGCAAATAGTGCATGTTCCACAAACAGTGTAGTTGGGCACCCCATGGTGATTGCTGATGCTTTCTCTACCGCAAAAGCAGCTGCGGCGAGACCTTGTTCGCAAGGGAAATGACCTAGCATCACAGGAAGTGGCCGCTGTAAAATCCTACTGGTTTGTAGCCCATGCTTGTTTTTTGGGCCAACACTGCTTTCATTACTGCTGAGTCGCAATGTGAAAATATAAAAAATTGTCGCTCATAGTCTGGGGATGCCAGTACCGGAGCAGTTGATATCGCATCTTTCAACTCATCAAAAGCCTCTTTCATTTCCATTGTCCACCCCAGCTTTTTCTCCCCTTTATTAGCTTCCTTTAACGCCTCAAGCAGGGGTCCTATGTATGAACTGTAATCAAATACCCATGCTCTACAGTAGTTGCACAGACCCAGGAACTGCTGCAGTTCTCTCACTGTTTGTGGCACTGGTGTGTTTGAAATGGCCTGTGCTCTTTGTAGTGCAATCTTTCTTCCATGTTGGGATATGAGCTGGCCAATGTAAAGAACCTGTTCTTGACATTACTGTAACTTTTCCATGTCTACCTTGTAACCTTTCTCAGCCAATATTGTCAACATCTTTAATGAGTCCTCTCTGCATGTTCTTTCATTTGTACTGCAAATTATTATGTCATCCACATACTGCAACACTGTGCTTTCCACTTCAATGTTACCCAAATCCATCTGTATTACTCTGTTGAAAATTGAGGGTGATTCGCAATACCCTTGTGGCAATCTGGTGTGTTTCCACTTTGTGTTTCTGTAAGTGAAGCTTGTCAGATCTTGTGAGTCTGGGTGCAATGGTATTGAGAAGAATGCATTTTTAAGGTCGATCACTGTAAATCGTGATGCTTCTGCTGGAATGCCACACAATATTGTGGCCGGGTTTGCTGCTATGGGGTATTCTGCTTCTACTATGTTGTTCAAGGGCCTGAGATCCTGTATGAAGCGCCAAGAACCCCCTTTAGCCTTGCGCACTGGGTATACAGCCGTGTTACATGGTGATTCTGAGGGGACCAATATGCCATTATTTATAAGGGCTGTTATGGTTTCATATATGCCCTCATCTGCCTCTTTTGATAGTGGGTACTGTTTCACTCTGGGGAGTAGTGCACCTTTTTTCAATTTTATCCTTACTCCCCCTATACTTTTTATGCACCCTACGTCATAGGGGCTAGGAGTCCACAATGATGTGGGTACCTTTGTCATATCCTCCTTAAAGAAGGGGACTGGGGTGCATGCGGGTGCCTCAAGTGCCATTGCAATTTTCTGTGCTACTTGTTTGTACGCCACTCTTAGCCATACTTCCACACTCATCATAAACACCATTTCACCTTCCTCCTTTTCTTCTGAGAACAGCTCCTCATCTGACACCTGGGTGAGTCTACATCCTTCTGCTAGTGCTATCACTGCCCTCCATGCCCTTCCTTCTCTGTCTTGGGCATGTACAGCAATGTAATCAGCTGTTGCTATAATGCTCTCAATGTCCACTGGAACCACCTTCCCTTCTGGTTCATTGACTGCTGTTTCTGGTCTGAACAGATAGGCTGCTGGCCTCCTCCATATTTTACCCTCTATCCCTGGCATCCAGGCAAATGCCATGTCTGTCCCGTACTGGAAGAGTTCGCCATCTACTGGCTCCGCCCTAATCGCTGTCTGTCCGCAGTATGCTTGCATAATCTGTCGTGCTGTGAGCATGTTAATCCCTGGAGTAGAGCAAATTATGCCGTCCTCAGTAAAGGAGATCGTCATATTCAACCTGTTCATTATGTCTCTCCCCAGTATATTTACTGGTGAGGCACTATAATATAGAAGTGGAACTGACAGGTCATAATCTCCTATAGATAAGGGAATGTTATCAGTAAAAGGAACCAACCCTCTAGCCCCAGAGAATCCTTGGGTGTTCATGGCTTCGCCTGACATCTTAAATTTACCTTCCCTTATGCAAGACCGGGTCGCCCCGGTGTCAACAAGGAATGATAACTTTTTGTCACCTATCGTTACCTCTATGCGTGGTTCCTCCGCACTATTAGGTGTTACTGACAGGATGGGACACACCAAGGGCGTCTGTGGGCTGTCCTATTGAGGGTACAACGATTGGCCATTTCCTGTGTAAGGGTTGTGTCCCAGGACCGTCACCCTACCCAGTTGTGTTTGTTGTACTTGGGGTTGTTGTGTTATCGCTACCTGTTGTTGTGGCAGTGAATGTGTCTGTGGCTGTTGTTGTGTTATTAGTTGTTGCTGTTCATTTCCCTGTTGCAACGTCTGCTGTTGCTGTATGCCCTGCTGTTCCTGTGTGGGCCTTGGTCGTCCCTGTTCACTCCATGATGGTGTTCCTGGTCTTACTCTACACGTGCGTGACATGTGCCCTAATAATCCACAACTCCAACACACCGGTGGTTCCCTACTCTGCCATAGAAAGCTCCCTGTGTTGTCCTGGTATACTGGTTGCCCTGTGGGGTAGGAATTTCTAAGTCCTCCCACCTGCTGTTGGGTATTATATCCGTATCCTCTCCCTCTCATAATTCCTCCTCTCCCCCTGTTATAATTATAATACCCAGCTCCTGGCATTGGGTATCCTCCTCCCATGTTGGTCGTGTATGGTTGGAGTGGCGGCACCTGTTGTGTTATAGTCTTTGAAGGTGGTATTTGGGAGGGATCTTGTGCAGCCACTACTTGTGTGGGGTTTTGGGTCATTGTTGTGGGCATAGTTATTAGTGCCCCTTCCATTGTGTATTTAGTAAGCTTTTTCTGTACTAGTTTAGCCTCTTCCGTTTTCCTGTCCTCTTCCTTTTGTTTCATTTTTCCTTGCCATGTCCTGCAATGATGCACTATATTCAGTTGTATTTCTGGCCATGCTTTTGCTTCCATTCCCACTACTTTCTTCAGTTGTTTCTGAACTCCTTCTGGGAGCCCTTGTACTAGTATATGATAAAATATTGCTGTTGTTTTATCCCATTGTTCTCTAGTTTCCATGCGCCACTTCTCTTGGATTTCCTGGATATAATCAACAGGATCTTCGTTCTCACGCATCTTGCGTGAGGTAATTGCTCCTATGTCTGATGTGTCTGGGTACTGTACCCTTAGTGCCTGCCATAGTGCATGTCTGCAGTATGCGAATGGTGCCCCATCGTGCGATGTTTTTGCTATTGTTACCCCAGGGAATCCCGCTCTCTTCCAAATGTCATCCGCTGCATCCCCTAATATCGATATTAGAAGGCCCTTTACATCTCCCACTGCCAGTTTCTGTCCTGCGGTGTGTTTTTCCATTTCATATATCCATTTACCCGCACCTCCACTTAATGATGGGAGCCTGCACTTTATATTTTCTTTGTCTGTATGCTTCCAAGGGACGTACTGTGGTCTAACCCCTCCCCTCTCCAGAAGTGGCATTAAGTTATGTCTCGTTTTACCCTTTGTGTTCCATAAAATCGAGTCCTCACACCCTTCCTCTTCTTCCCTCTCTTCTACATCGTCAATTTCGTCTGTATTTTCCCTGCTCGTAACTCTTTCTTCTCCATCTTTTCCCCTTCTTCCATCACTTCCTATATTTAATATGGGCATGTGTATTCGTCCTTCCTGCCTGCGTCTAGGGAGGTTTCTAAGCCGACATGCATAGGGTGTCAGTTCGTCTGTATAGGGCGCAAGTTTTATTGTACGTGACAAGCGTGAGGTGGTTGAGCATGTAGGGTGGGACGGGAGAGGGCGTGATGGTGACGGTGTTGCCTCATGTGTCTGTCTTTCCACTATTCCTTGCTCTTCCTCCTCACTTCTCTCTAGTTCATCCTTTCTCCTACGGATCCATGGTGAGTCTGTGTTGGTCCGGGTGATGTATAGTTTATCTAGGCTTTCCCTTTCACTGTTTTTTCCTTCCTTCCCCACTCCTTCCTCTTCTTCACTACAAAAGTCAGTCATAAACGGTAACCCCCACTCGGTCTTTTTCCCCTTGATTGTTACTGTTTTTAAGTCTATTAGGTCCAGTCCTCCTTTTTCTCCTTTATCAACCGCTCCCCTTTGCGCTGATATTGTTGCTACCTCTGTGTCTCTATATACATCCCCCCACACTTCACTCTCCCTTCTCCTATCTTCTCTTTCTCCTTCATTTCTCTCCTCCATCTCCCTACCTTTTTCCTCCCTTTTCCTTTTTAATTCCTCCATTACCTCACTACTCACCTGTTCCAATATTCTTTCATCCTCTTTCTTCCTTTCCCATTTCACCCTTTCCCTCTCTAATATACTCTCTATCACCCTCCATTCTTCGTATTTCTTAGTCGTTTCTGATAGTAATCTCCTCTTCCACATTGCCATTTCTTTTTCTTTCTCTTCTTCTTCCCTTTTCTTTTCTCGCAACACTGCTCTTGATACCCTTTCTGCTGCTGCTTTTACCCGTTCAGCTTCTCTCCTTTGCTCCTCAGTTCGTTCCCTTATTTTTTCCAATTCGTTCTTACCTTCTTTCCTTTTCCTCGCTCTCTCTCTTTCCTCCCTCTCAAGCTGTTTGATCAGTTTGTTCTGCTCATCCCTTAACTCTGCTAGTCTTTCCTCCAAAATCTCTTCCTTTTGTCGTAACAGCTCTTCCCCTCTCATTCCACTCTCCCTGGTATTATCCTCGTCTGTTTTCCTTACTACCTCCTTCTCTTCTCCTGTTGATGAACCTCGTAATTTTAATAGTATCTGTGCAGCTACCCACTCATCATTTCCTATTTCCACAGTTTGTTCTTCTCCAGTCCTCCCCTCCCCTGCTGGCATCTTCCTATGAGCCACATATGGTGGAGGGCTGTATGCCCGGTTCGAGTACCCCTCAGCCGCCCTTAACTGAGCTCTTTCTATTTCTCCTAACTCCCTTAAAGGGTACAATCCCCCTCCCTCTGTTTTCACTCCCTTTGCTAGGGGTATATCGTTGCTCGGTTCCTTTTTTATTTCATTTGATTTATTATTCTTTTCTCCTCCCTCTTGTCCATTCCCTGTGTTCTTTGGGTCTTCACTCCCCTTTTTCCCATCCTCTCCTTCCTCCTTAATCTCTTTTTCTTCCGGTATTTCCCCCACAGTGAACATTCCATTTGGTCCTGGTCGGGACCCTTGGAACATCCTCCATAAGTTAAACACCTCCACGTGGTTTGCCAACTTCTTCCCTTTGTATGTATTATGCAGATGGTTTAATAGCGAATGTTGGGCATATGGATCGAAGCTACCATTAGGCGGCCACGGTGTTATCATTTTGTTGTCCGTCCCCTGGGTCCATTCTATGCTATACTTAATCAGTTTCTCCCTATGGGGTGACAGTGTGGTACATATGTGTTGTAGTGGGGTAGTGAGGGTGTTCCCCCACCCTCCCGATCCTGTCCCGTATGACATAGTAGCGCTCCACTTGTTACCCTTCCCCTATTTGGTAGCGGTTATCTCACTAGCAGTTTACAATATACAGCCTTATATCGTTACCTGGCCCCGTAAGTTTGGGGACTTGCGATAGTCCGCTAAGGAAAATTATTAAAATATAGTATCTACATTTATATATTTTCTTCTTTCTTTCTTCCTTTACACAACACCCTTATGGCCCCCTGCGGCCGAGGCGCACGTAGCCCCCTGCGGCTGCGTACCCCTTGTGACGTTCTTATACAGTCGTCCTATTTTCACTTGCTCCTCCTCCTTCTTCTAAACTTGCCGTGACCGGCGTTCTCCGTGCGCCGCCACGTCCTCCGTTTCGCCTTTCCTTGATCAATTCATGACCGTTTATCTCCGTTCCCACTCCCTTACCACAGTTCTCTTTCCCACCACTCTCAGAAGGAAAGATGCCTTGTGCTCGGGATATCCTATGGAAGCCCTATTGGTGACGTCACCAATCTCTTCGAGCTACTGGTACGTTTTTCATATATTCTTTAAGTTCAAAATATACTTGCAATCTACCTCCGTTAACCTCAAAGCTGTCTTCCTGTCACTCCTGGAACAAGGTAATCAATAATATAATCGGACTGCGCACGCTGCGTCGCGTCGCGTGTGATACGCCCCTCGACAGGAGGGCTTAACCAGCCAATTATCTTCCGTATTGGGCAACTGACTAGCTACCGCCTACAGGGAAACATCATCTACCTACCGAGTTTCTTGCTCGAACAATAGGGATCCTCATCTACTCATTGATCAATAAATGCCAAATCGTAGGAAACCACACACACACCCCCTTACACGTAGTCGCGACCTAGGCCAATCAGTGTCTACGAGCGGCCGCACGTGATGTTTTCGTGCTCCGCCCCCCTCTCTCGCGTAACGTAGCCGACTGCTCTCGCACTCGTTCGGCTACCATTCATTTCATTGCCAACACTAAATTGTCAAAACCTTTGCCGCGCACCTGTGCAACACCTCCCACCTCCCTTATTTAATTCCTCCCCCCTCCCTCACAATTTCACATTGCTTGTTGTGCGTGACATGCTCACCAAGTTCTCTTGATGCGGGGCCGCTCGACTGCGTGCACCCCTCCAAGCGGCTCGCCACCTCCCCTCGTCTGGACCACGTCTGGACACTCGCCAACCGCGGGCGGGATACTTCTCAATCGGCTCCCGAAGGCCAATATCCGGATTGCGCTGTCCGGTCTTCTCGCAGTTCCGCGATGGTCCTGTAGTCCTCAGAAGGGGGCAACGGCAGAGGGGGCAGCGCCGCCGCGCCTCCTCGCAACAGTAGTACCTGGAAAAAAGTAAAAATAAAAAAGCATATCTTAAACAGATCTCAGCAGTGCCTCCAACTTGTCGGGGGGAAATTCTGCCGGGGTCGGCCGGCCCGTCCGCAACCTCCGGGCAGGGAGGCCCCAACTCCTCCCGTATATCCCAAAAGAGATAGAGTATGAGACACACGCAAGAAGCAAGGTGACTCTGCTGTTTATTAGACAAAACGGCAGGGATGGGTCAAGGAGCATACGCGTCCGTCCTCACACACACACAATCATGGGGCTCGCAGGCCCTTTTTACCTTAGTATGACGCGCTACTTGCGTCATCTTACAAAGTTTAGTAAAAAACCTATTTCCACTCTGGATTGGTTACTCGAGTGGTAGGGTTAGTATAGCGCACATATAGAGAACGGTGTTAGTGGCTGAGGGTTAGTCAGGTGGTATACCTGGGCTGTCCCTTCAATTTGATACATGAAAATTGTTACATGAAGACCTCTGAGGATTGGTCAATGTTAATGGCGTCAGTGATAAGAGCCCCATGTTCTGATTGGTCCGCTCGCGAGCCTCCCAGTCTGGGACTATCGCTGTTCCCAGCTCGCGGTGCACCTGTCATTTGCAACAATGTTTTAATATGGGTAGGTGTAAACAATATGAGGATTTATTCATATGTTGGGAGGTCGACTACTCCCACTGCTGCAGATGTCCAATGAGTCTTTTAATTGTATCTGCCTGTGTCTTGAAACGTGGGATTCAGACGTCTCCTTCCTCCTGGGCTTGGCATCTTGTCAGGTTTGGCTTTGTCACGTGAGTTGGGACCGTGTTTGCGGCAGAATTCAACATAATTAATATTGTTTTTCCTACTGTGTGCATGGTTTATCTTGCAGGTGCGACCTTGGCGTTGGCTTGCAGCGTGCGAGATTGCAACATCGTGCCCTTGGCGGTGTGCTTTCGCCGGGCTCATTTTGCAGGGTCAGCAACCCAGTTCTTGCTCATTCAATGTTCATGGAAGCTTTTGTTTGCGGCCTACTTGGGCCTGGTGCATAGGTGGAACCGTTTGATGTAGAGCGCTTTAGGTTACGGTATCATATTGCTTTATCCTCAGTATCGTGTCCCCGTTATATTCTTCATTATGGTACATGGCTCTTAGAAGAAGCGTGAGCAAGCCTTTTTAGATAAGTTCATGATGCGTCTTGCGTTTCTGAATTTTGAGAGCCTATGTGGAAAATAATAAAGATGCGCGTCCGTGAGTATGTCTGTCGCCTACGTCATAGCCCTGAGTATATTCTTCGTGTGGATTGGTGTGGGAGTGTCCGGTGTGAATATTTGCACAGGTGTGCTGACCGTTGGATAGGTCGTCATGGCATCTCTAACGACGTGTAGGTTAAGTCGAGTTGATCCGTGCCACAGGTGTCGGCATGGACAGGGCGGGCTGCTTGGCAGGTAGATGGGCACATCCGTATGTTCCTGTACCAGGGTATTTGGTCGTCTGGTAGATAGACAAACTCCTCTCCTGGCGGGTGTCTAGGCCGTGATCCTCTAGGCCAAGCGCGAGGGGGCAAGGGCGGGAGCCTGGTCTTCCATTCTCCCACTTCAACAGCATATTAAGTAAAGTATATAGCTAGAGTTATCTAGGCTATGAGGACAGTACAGGGAAAAGTGACCTTGTTCTAATGAAAAAGCAGGATGCCAAAGCTCTTGGAATTGTGATGGCTATTAAGAGGTTCATGAAAAGTACCTCTGGTTATAGTTTGCTAGGTATGATCACAATCTATAGACAAATGTTAGTGGCTTCTATAATATACACCTTGGGGACCTCTTACGTAAATTATGACATCTGGGCTAACAAATTGGGAGGTCTTACCGGGTGTAAGATACTTGGTCTAGCTAATGCAACTTCTGTGGGATTAACAGCCATGGGCACCATGATCAAGATAAATAGACAAACTATTCATCAAATTTATGTCAGCAATGGAAGGCATCTTGCTATTAGCTCTAAGAAAGGGAATTATTGACGGCAGTTGCCCAGTGCTCCTAGAGTTTAAAGCAATGAATTAACGTTCATTTGAAGACATTGTTTACTCACTAGAATGGAGCTATGGTAGGGAGGTACTATGCAAGTCCTTTAAGAGATGTGCTGAGAAATGCTACTGGGCTAGGAATCACAATCCAGTAATGACTTTTTCTAGAGTTTTCTCCCTACAAAAAGCCACAATGCTGCATATATCAATTTCCCTCTATCATTTTGAGGTGTATATTTACGTTAATTCTATTAAAAAAACTGCATGTATTGGATAATATGGGTGCCTGGAGAGGCATTTCTGTAGAGATTTGTGTCTGCAGATTGTGTGGCAATATAGCTAAAGTGGAAACAATAAAGCGTATCACCACTGCTTGACCGGCTCGATGGGGTATCCATGTAAAGTACTATTTTGTTGCAGGCTGTAGCTTGGCCTTGACAATAGCCATAACCAATGTATTGCAAGTGGTTGAGAAGAAATGATGCAGTGTAGTGAAAAATGAGCCAAAACAAGAAATATCCTCTAAGATATGGCTATGGCGATATGAAAGTTGTTATATGAAATGGGTTATCTTGGATTAATGTTGGTGGTAATGTTTTATGTATGAATACTGATGATATTTTGTTTTTTCATTCTTCTATACAAAGATGTATGAGGTTTTTTATTTGTTATATTTTATTGTTGTGTTAAAGGGTACATATTTAACTGTAACACAAATAAAAATAAAAATATAATAACAATAATAATGATATTATTAATAATTATACAACCAACTGGTGAGAGTGATACCAAGAGAATGGATGCATTTCCATAGAGACTGCAGAAAGGATCCCTATTCTAAAGGAGTTGAGCAGTCCATATTGGAACCTGTCCACAGCATTTTACAGGTCCTTTCAGTTTGAAGCGTTTCCTTCCTGTACGCTCCTTGAGAGTATTGTTTTTCCCAATCCAAACCTGTGGTAGTTACATTGAATGTGTTCTTACTTAAATACATTTAAATCACCTGCACACACCTTATATTGTCATGGCCCGTGGTCATGTGAGTTTTGTGGGGGCAGTGGGGTGAATAACTGTGCATATAAATGTCATTTGTCTAAGGAAAATTTCTCTGATACCATATTTGTTTTGATATTGGATGCCATCAAGCTTTTAAAAGAAGTCTGCAATTGTTGATAAAAACAACTCTTTGTAGTTGCTGTATAAATATATGTAGACAGCTGTGGCAATGTTATCATTGAAGTAAATTGTGTTGCTTAGATAAAAGTGAAAATGTGTATGTCTGCATTGACAATAGTGAGATTTAAGCCGGCAGGTCAGTTTCATTTTTGTAAAAACGCTGCCTATGGTTGTTTAGTTCTATTGAGATTCATTCAGGGACAGAATTTCCATCTTTTTTGATTGAAAAGATTCCGGAATGCAGGCAGCAAAGGCAGCAGCATAAACCGGCAGCTCCTGGCCCTCTCCTATGTATGGATCATTGGAAATTATGAACTCCAAAAAGAAGATTAAAACTGCAGATAACCCAGTGACTAAGAAAACCAAATCAGCTACAGACATGGCAGAGATTCCAAGTCCACAAGATATCTACTCCCTACTTTTAAAAGTGGCGCAAGACTTGGGGAAAGTGGCTCAAGATGTTAAATCATCCATGGAAGATTTGACACTGAAGATGGCTCAAATTGATAGCCTAGCCTCAGTTTTAGAAAATGGTACTGCTTCCATGTCATCTGAAATTTCTAGGAGCTTCAGAGCCTACACAAACCTGAAAGATGACTTCTATAAAGGAAACACCAAAACAATGGAGCTTGATTTGAAAATCAGGAGTACAAACATACAGATTGTTGGCCTAGAGGAAGAAGAGAAGGAGGATTTGGCTCAAAAAGTGTTGATGTTTTGAAAAGCTCAATCAAGTGTGAACAGATAACCTTGATGGACATTGATAATACATACAGAATTGGCAGGAAAATGGGCCTTAAAGCAAGACAGATCCTGGTCTCCTTTATGTGCACCTGGAACAAAGAAGATGTCCTAAGGGCAGCAAGAAATGTGGAAATGGTATATAACAAAAGACAAAGGATCTTTATATATCCGATTACCCAAAGGAAGTATTGGAGATCAGAACATCTTTTAGGGAGCCAAAAGAACTGGCAAAATCTTTGGGGGTGAAGGCCTTCCTTAATAGGGCCAACTGGCTTACATTGTTGTTTCCTGAAGGTGAGAAAATCACCACTGATCCTAATGAAGGTCTTAAATGGCTAAAAGCTTTGGAAAACCAGTTGGGGATAATGAACAACTAATATGTCCTGTAAGTGTCATCTTCCACTTATACAACTATACAACTACACCAGAAGGTATGCTTTGTAATTAAACATTTTAATAATTTAAACATTGACATTTAGATTTAGTGTGATGAAAATGGCGCCGATCGAAAAACCAGTTAAACGCTCTATTTTAAAAAAATAATCTCACTGTCATGTTTCGAGCCCCGGCGTGCTGTCCGAAAGAAGATTAGAGAAGGGGATCTCTATTGCTGAAGGACATGTGACCAATGAGCTGATCCAGATATGCAGGACCCTACACGCTTCGTGCAATATGGCGTTGGAACTAGGAAGTGTTACAACGATCCGAAGAAGCATACCATGAAACGAGGACAAGCTGCCGAGAGGAAAGCTGTAAGATTGGTCCGTGTCCGGAGTGACTGGATCATCAAATCTCAGGTTTTTAATGAAGCCCAAAAGCTTAAATTAACATATGGACCCTTAGGAGTTTCCAAAAGAACACGTGATCGATCACCCGTGTTGTGAATGGTGGACTGTTTTCTTTACTGAGTCGCATACAGTGCCGCTCCCTAACTCCCAGCTAAGTACAAGTGATGTTGCATCCCCCGGCGAAATAGAGCCGGAATGCATTCCCAGTCATGGTCAGTCACTGCTGCCATATAACACTATATACTAACACTTTTCAAGGGGTGTATTTAATCATTCCCTACCAAAAGCCACAATTATTTCAAAACCCTCCAGCAGTACCTTCAGTTGTGAAATAAAGAAATCCAAAGATTTTCCTTGCCCCGCCTATATATACTTAAATCCCTGCAGGTTGAAACCTTTAGATACATTTATTTCATGCATTATTCACTGCAACTATTATGGGAAGCTGAATATTTTCACATGAGTTTTCAGCTTTGCACGCAGGGCTGCAAGTATCGTGGTATTGGCGACATGTGTGTCCATGTTTTGCCACCGGCTGCAGTGCTGTGGCTCACATTAATGCACGCTGTGCATGACTGATTACTAGTGTACACTTGTCTAGAGTGTGCACGTTGCGTCCACCAGGATAGGGGGTATTGTCTGGGGTGGGCGGCTACAATGTGTTAAAACTGGTTGTTCATTCTCACACTATTTATATGACACTTGGGACACTCTTGGTTGCTATTGCATCGGCAGGCAAGTTTTAAAAATGGGACTGTTTTCTGCTAAGATGCTGGTCACTGGTTTGTATGTGAGGGAAAACTATATTCATTTGTTGAAACAGGGAGAGTGCAATTGTTTCACAGTCAACCGTGCAGTCACTATTGTGATGCATTCTTTTTAAGAGGTAGGGTTACTTTTTCATACTGTACATCCAGGTGTGCATGCACTAGGTACATGCATGATGTGCCTCAATAGGTGGTCAGTTCCTGTTGCTTTAAGAGGATACAGGGGTTGTATCATTATTATGAAAGGTGCAATAGCAGATGCATTGGACTTGGAAGTAGATCCTTCTTTGATCAGCAATCAGCGGAATGTATGGAGGGCTGGGGTGTTGTGTTTCGATCTTTCAAATGTCAACAGAGGTCTTGGTCAATTGTCATTAGCAGGGGGTAGCTACTCATACCATCTGACCAGGAGAATAAGGTTATGTTACATGGTGTAGTGATGCTAATTTGAAGCTCTGTTTTGGTTAACCCTGCATCTGTTTCTTCCCATCCCAGAGTCTGAGGTCAAGGGTGTCTGCTATACAGCCATCAGCGAGTTTTTCAGTAAATTGGATGCTGTCTGCATGTTTGAAACACGAGTCCTGGGTTATTCATTGGTTCAAGAATATGTAGATGATGAAGTGTTGAGGCAATAGACCGGATCCTTGGAGAGCAGGTTGTTGGCAGCTTAGAATAGCATTATGCAATGTATTTACAATATTTATAATGTGGTAATGGATGTATCAGGGGTGCTCGGTGAGGGCATACCTTATGATCAATAACTTATAGGAGGTATTTAAAGTTTAAATTTGGACGTGAACACTGAAAGATTAACAAATCATGTGGTGGGGATAATCTTTGTGGTGATAAGAATTGGTCTCTTAGTCCAGGGTTTGGACTATGACGATTAACCAATAAATACTGTAATGAGATTTAATAGCTCAGGTGTAGTTTGAAATGGTTATAATCTTTTACATGGAGATGACACAGGTTTCAATATTTTATTTTGTGGATTCTAGTTTGATTATTGGTTATTTAGGACATGATTTTTGGACTTTTTGAGGAGTTCAAGTTATTTAGCAGAGGAGTGCAGGGTGTTAGGCTACCTGGAATATGTTTTGGGATTTATTTTATACGCTGTTCTTTGTGTTTTGCATCAGATTCAAAGGGGGTGGGTTGGGGTTTACATTGGGGGTTACAATCACAAATGAAGGTCTATTGGCAAAGCATTTTTTGGGGTTGGTGGGGTAGACAATTTGAATCGGAAAATGGGGATCAACTATGAGTAATCTCGTGGAATGTGAATGGTTTGAACAATGTACGAACTTCTTGGTTGATTTCGAATGAATGTTAGGGTTTTGATGCATTAAGAGATCCAAGTGCTTCAGTATGGATGAATCTGAGTGTTAAACATTAAGGGAAAGTTTTGTTCTGGCATGAATGGTTTCTAATGGGGGTGCAATGGATTGCAGATCTTTTCAATGGTGTGAAATGGATGACGGCTAAGGAGATACAGACACAGTTTGATATTCCTAATTTCTGTCTGGCAGACTATCGGAAGATCAAGAAGGCAGTAGCTGAAGTGAATATGGAAGTTAGAATTAATGTGGATATGCTTGGATGGAAACCAGGAGAAAGTGGCTGTGGCCTAGTCAGCTATGTTTATAGACTAATTGTGTCAAAGTATAGAGCAAATGGCTTATTGAGATTGGATTGGAGTCAGAGGATTGGGGAAGACATAACAGAAGATCAATGGTCACGTATTTGTGAGAATGTCAAGTCATATACTTTATGGCTAGCTGAACAATCCCGTCAAATTAAGATTATAAATAGAGTATATTGGACGCCTGAGAGACTGGTGAAAAGGGGATTGCATTACAGCCCTGACTGCTGGGCATGTGTACATGAGGTTGGCACCTTAGAAGACATGTTGTGGGATTGTTCGAGAGTAAGGGGTCCGTGGTATGAATTTGACCAAATTTGTGAAAAAATTCTTGATGCAAAGATTTGTATGGATTTCAAGACCATTGTGTTAGGTAGTGATGCCATTTTGAAAGATTTGACTAGATCCCAGAGAAAATGGATCTTTCGGAGTGCAATGGTGTGGAAGAAACTAATTTTAAGACATTGGAAATCATCTGACCCTGTTACTATTGAAAAGTTGATCGCAGAGATGCATTTGCTGGCAGAGATGGAAAGAGTGTTGTATCGGAGGGAGAAGAAAAATGCTTTAATCAACAAGATCTGGGGTAAATTTCTTGTGTTATATTAGGTTTGAATAATGGCTATGTTGTGACTCCATAGGGGGGAGTGGTGGTAGAAATGTATATAGTTCAATGATTGTTAAAGTGGATAATGCATATTGTTTATTCTTGTTTATGCTTTCAAATGTAATTGTTTGTAAGCAAAATAAAAGTTTCAACAAAAAAATAAGAATTGCCATTTTTATGCATAAGCTGTCTGTGATATGTGTTGGCTTCCCTTGAATTTAGCTTTAATTTTCTTTAAATGCATTTGAGTTTTGGAAACACAGTCTAATTCTTGACCAGAATTTTGGTGTCGAACTATATCAGCAAGAGGTGTTAAATTAGTGCTGTTGCACTAGCGCCTAATCTATGATTTAATTCAAATAATATGGCTCTCAACATTGAGAAACATTAAATGTTTGCAGCATATATTCATTAGGCATAGGTTTCATAATGCAACCCCAGACGCACCAACAGTATACCCAGCTGCTGTTACACATTGTGCTTTATTTACATACATAGTGCAACCAAATTTACTTGAGCATGCTGTGCTGAACGGATAAAATGAACACATATTCTAAGAATGTGGTAACCAGTACTAAACGTGTATTCCATGACATAAGTGGGCTTAGTTTTCACAAACAATATCTATTGACAAAAAATAGGACCCCAGACTGTTGTCACTATCATCACTGAGATCAGGTTTTTTGCACATTAAAATATGTATATCTGGTCGCAGTTTGTCATTTACATTAATGTTTTGATTGTTGCTCTAAATTATGTATTTTACATATTGCTTGGTTGCATCTGCTGATTGCTTTAGTGTATGTAGATGCTACTTATTATCGCGACCATATGCTAGCATTCACACATTAGACATATTCACGGAGTACACTTTTAAATTCAACGTTCACAGATGGGATTTCACATGATGTCAACAAGCCTGACCTTTCTGTCGGCGGCACACATTGGAATAGGAATTAAGTCACTCTAATCTGCCTACAAATAGCTGTAACCGCCTTTCTTTAGTTCTATAAAAGCAACAAGCTCAAAGGGGTTTAAAGGATTTCCTCCTATTTCCTCTGTCATTTATTTAATTGCAAGAGTTGACTGAACTTACTGGACGTACAGTAAACGCTTAGATCTAGAGGGACATTATTTGCTATGCAGGTGAATATACGTAATCTGCTAGCATACATACACTCTTATGATTAAATACAGCACAGCACCAACAGTTAGATTGCACACATGATAATATTGCAATGTGAGGGGATGTGTAGCACAGAAAATACATTCGTTTTGAATATAGTCAGATAGCACAAGTAGAACAGCGATTGCAATAGCAATTGCAATGTGACTCTATCAGGGCTCCAGTCATTTTACATGCGAGGAATTGAAAACAAGGATTCTCTTTGTCAGCCCGATGGTTACAATGAGTGTTGGCATTTAGGATTTTTGAAGTTATCAAACGATGGGCATGTTGGAAATATATGACTGCTTCTTAAGTAGGGTAGGCTAGAGAGTCCGGTGTGAGTGCAGGTAATTGGTTGATAGGCTTAAGTGACATTTTACTTTTAACGCTCACCTGTTAATGGCTGTATGATTCTGTGAATGGGAAATGAGCGGCTGAATTGAGGGCCTCATTCTGCTGACATATTTATTCGCATCTTTTTCAGCCGTGCACTCAATGCCTCTTTTTAAAAGCAATTCATTTTAAAATATAAATTCTCTGGTCCCTACTCCTAAGGTATAAAGGGCATCCGCTGCATCATACAACTATACACAGATTCTGAACATTCCCCTGGGCTCCTGAACATAACACTATATAATGAGGTTAATTTTCTAAGTCATTGCCTTTTCAAACTCAAAAGAGTGGGCGGAATCGTCAGGGATCCATGCCTTTCAATCTTCATCAATGTCTGATATAGGAGCTAATAAAACATAGAAACACACATAAAGTTTGTCTGAGCATGTTTTTCCCACCACGGTATAATTTTCCAAGGCAATCAATGTGAGTCTCTTAGTCTGCACCGTCTTAAACCATTGTGTGCCAATACAGGGTATTTTGGTGGGATGGAAGTATATGGTGGAAGTAATTGGCAAGTTCATGAGTAAAGGGGCATGTGCGTTCTGTTATTCTTGTAGCACCTAGTTTGTCATGAAGTGTTCTGCAGGCCAAGCGCAAGAGTAAGTACTAGCGTTTACTGTGCTCAACATGTTTCATTCAGTCTACACAACGCAGACATACACAATAATATTACAGAGTGGGAGAAAGTAACACTGGTTAAGCTGCACTCTCGACAGGAAAATCACTTTTGTTGATTTGATCGTGTGTAACCTTGGCATCGTTCAACACATCTGCATTCATGTATTTCTTTTAAAAAATGCAGACCTGTGAATTTCTTTTGGAAAGGTTGTTTTGGTTAATCAAGATGAGGAAATGTACAGGTGCAGTCGCAAATCCCACATTTTACCATTCATTCCGGAAAGACAGATTTCTGTTAATGTCTGAAAAACAAACAGCCGGACAGATGGGTGCTAAACTATCACACGCATCCAGTCTTGAAAGTATACATTAGCAAATGTCAAAATCCATCTAGCGCTTTCTTGAAAACGTATATAAAAGTATGCAATAATCAGTGAGGTATACCAGGATTCGCCAAAATTGCCTGCTGATCTTGTGAGGTCATTTTGTTTTTTAACTGGTCAATTCAGGTTTGTTTTCGTGAACATTATCAAAAGGTTATTTTTCGGATGTCTGGGCTTGCCAACTATTGAGAACATGGATTATATGGTTGTGAAACGTACAATGCAATTGGATGGGTGGCTTAAAAAAATGTCAAATGGCGTTATTGGTGGGTTTTGTGAGATTCTAAGGACTGCCTGCTTTTAAATAATTGTAAAGGGGCTTATTTAAAGCCGTATGACGTTTGATATTTGATGACGCCCCAGTGTGTGAGGCAGTGACAGTCTGTCATATGCCTTCAAAAGAGAAGAAAATATAGCCCCCTTTCTATGGGTTCTGTGTAAATAATTCTAGGACCAGGAACTTTTCACATTTTGGGAGGGGTGCATGGGCTTTGTGTCATGTCCTAAACTTCACAAAATGTGATCTGGGGGTCATGGTGTGGTAAAATATATTTCTGAATGCATCCATGGGTGACAGTGCCTTGTCTCAGATTAAGTCCAGAGATTATTGCTTTGGGTGGCTTGTTGAGGACTGTTGTATGCCCACAGCTAATGACATGAGCATTGCTGCCAAAGGAAGGTTACAGGCTAGGACCTGTGGTCCATGTACGTAAGTGTTTGCCACAAGGCCTTGCAGTTGCGAAAGACCTAGCATGGGTTGGTAAAATAGTTTCTAGACTTATCTGAATGTAGGCCTGCAGAGTACTTCAGATCGATTACTGTGGTCTGGCAACACAGCAAATTGGCAACTGTCCATGCCCACAAGTCCTGACCAGTGGCCTATGAACTTAAAATGTATATTGAAGCTTCATGGAAATCACTATTTTCTCACCACATTTCAGGGTGCGGCTTATTGCGTGTGCAGTTTTTGTGTATACAATGGAGAAAAGTGGCCAGTTTGGGTGAATGATGATAGGCTCAATGAGTACCTTCTGTTTATTTTATTGTAGAAAACGGTATTCAAATGGTTGTCATCGACTCATCGAAGTTACAAATTAGCATAATAGCACAGATTCCAAGGAACACACAACGAACACATCCTCAGCCAAATAAACAATACAATTATTACCAAAGACGTCAATAAATATTAAAGGAACCAGAGTGCTTTTTGTAGATAAATACAAAGCATAAAGGCACAATCTTATGTTGGTAGGTTTCAAAACGGGGGGCAAGTATAAAGCACAAGTATGAACATATCCTGGGCAGATCCCAATGAAATATGTAGGCATGAATCAATCAGGTATGGGAAAAAATGACATTTTATATTAGGTGTACTCTCTTGCTTGGTCCAGCAGGAAAACCATACATTACAACCTAGTCTAGTAGCTGATGTTCTTGTTTGTACACCGTAAAAGTGAAATAATACTGGATACCTTGAGTCGCAATAGAGCACAAGTATGACAATTTACTTCAGAGTCTATTCCATTTCCTACATTCTCCCTAGTGGAAAATAAGCTTCTGGTTTATCTGTTTAATCTCTGACTTTGATCATGAAAATTAAGTTCCCCACATTAAAAACGTTAACTGCTGACAGGGATTTCATGACGTGGGCACACTACAGTATTCTTTTCACTCTTGGATAAAACATGATCTGGTCTAGAATAATATTAGTTAGACTATCTTTATTATTAGATCATGAAGATACCCAGATTTTAAGTAAATGACAGAAAAAGTACAAATATCAAGTTCAATGTATAGTTTGAAACTAGAAGCACAGTTGAGCAGTCCGGGTCTGCCTGTCATGGTCTGAGCCAAACCCTGACAGGCAGACCCAGGAGTAACACATCTCCTAAAAATAGGATTCACTGGATGAGCACCTCGGCATCAGCAATCGACCTAAGAAGTCTCTGCCAGCCCCTGGAGGGTACTGCCTGCAGAGTGCAAGTCCGGATACACAGCAGAGTTAATTTTCACAGGAGGGCTATCAGTACGCCCTCTGTAGGCCGGGCTACTACGTAAGACACAAAATACACATTTGTGTATGAGAAATTGAACATGTCCTGATGAAGGCCGCATATTTGGGGACCCAGAGTTTTGGTTCATTAGATGGCCGAAACACACTGTGTCAACCTTACATGCATCAACAAACAACACTGCAAATAAAGGGCAGGTTAAGCACAAACAAGAATTGAAGTTACCCTGTATTCAGTCGGGGTTGTTTTTTTTCGCAAATTGCACTGAGAGTGTTCATAGGTCTCCATTTTCATTGCTGTTATGATTGCTGTTCATAGGTCTAAATTTAGCACAACTAGGATTTTTTGTGTCTGAAATGTAAAAGAGATGTTATGGTTTAATATGTCAATTTGTCTACATTTCCAGAATGTGTATATATGAACAGTCTTTTTTTTAATTATTGTGTGATTAAAAATATATTTTGTGGAATTAATTGAAAGTCGTTTTTTGTCAGAAATGGATTGAAGATAACAGTGTGTGACATAAAAGCCTTGATCACCTGTAATTTATATACTTGTAGAGGACGTAACATTATATATTGGTTGGATTTGAAAGGTCATTTCTTTTCCATCTAATTATTTGGAACATTTGACGATATATAGGGAGCTCTCTCAGAGCTGCAATATATGAACATTGGCTATGTAGTAAGAATTAGAGGCATTACTGTGGGTGCTGTTGTCTCTGTTTAGAAAGCACTAAAACCCTAATTTTTGCTACAGTGTGTCTATTTGCAAACTTTCTTCTGGAAATCCAGCATTTCAAATGGAGAAATGCTCTGTGGAACTAAAAACGCTCACAATGTGACCACATGGATTTACAGTATTTAAGACAAAACCAACAAATTTAGAATATGTTCCAAAAATCAAATAGATAATCCTAAACACCCTATTGGTTCCCACCTACAAAATAATCAAAAGCACAATATAAATTAGTAGCCCCCATTTGTTAGCACATCACCCATGTCTATCCTAAGGACAGCCCTCTATGAATGACTTACTTGCGCAGTCAGCTGATAGTGCTTCATCCTGATTGGCAAAAGCTATACATGTAGTTTTTACTAAAACTACATTCCCTAATTGGTCAAGACATGTTTCTGTAACTTATAATGTCTAGTCCCACCAAAATGGCCAATCATGTAGTAAGTGTGAACAGTGAAGTCAACAAATTAGACCCAGAAATATCCTCTCCTATGGTTTTATAGTGTTATTTTCGAATTTAATAATTTTGAATGCATTAATTTCGAATCAAAAATGTAGAGAAAAAAATGTCATTTAAAAAAAAAAAAAAAATTTAATGGGGGGTTCCCCCTCCAACCCACCGTTTTTTTTTAATAGCCCTTTTTTTACTAGCCAAACCCCACAAAAAACATAAAAAATAAAAAATAAATATTCAAACATTTTTTTCGACATTATTTTTTTTCGAAATTAATGCATTCGAAATTATTCATTCAACATTTTAACTGCACACCTCTCCCATGAGCTCAGTCAATTTGGCAATACCAGTCAGTTCTCGGGCCTTGTAGTGTTTTACTTCAGCAAAAAACTTTCTGCAGCTCCTGTATTGAAACATGTTGCTGTCCCTAAAATGCATTTGTTTGGCTATCTTTTTGGAACCAGATGGCTACATAAAAAACATAACTGAGGCTCCACTCCTTGGAAATCCATTTCTCATATGAATTCATGCTTCCAAGCCATCCCATTGCTGATCCAGTTGTTCCAACACTCCTGTGTAATGAGTTACTGTGCCCTGTGATATGGGGAATGTGCCAGGGCTGAGCAGGTGGGGGATATTTGGTATCCATTTCATATGTGACTGCGGTGATTTGATACATGCTGCATGTGTGTCGTAGGGATATTCATTGCTGGGTATTAAATTAGCTATGGCTGCATGTGTTTTTGGGCACATGGGAATACTGGACACTGCATCTGGGATGGCGTGAAGTAAGTAAGTAGAACTGCTGGGCTGCTAGGGTGGTTGTAAGACAAGGGTGGTTTACTTCTACATTCGCTTGCAAAGTGTCCTTACCACAAGACCAACAAGGTACGCTGTAACCTAGGTCTAATTTGTTCCCATCCAACCACTCTTCCTCTTTGGTAACTGCCTCTTCCCTGCTGGAAACCTACCATCTCCCATCTGCCATCTACTGACCCTTCCGACCATCCCTGCCTGGGACATTGCTGGGGGCTCTTTCCTTGTTTTCCTTCCACGATATTAACAATCACTGCTGGTTCCATGTTAAATTTAGATAGCTTGTTCTTTAATAGTTTTGCTTTGGCCTTCTGTGTTTGGTCTTTTCTCTCCTTCTTTTTATGCCTCACTGTCATGGTCATCGGGCCAAGAACACAGATATTAAAGGGACGCCTACACAGGGGCCCTCGACGGACACAGTCCTGGCACCTTCTGCACCAGGCTCATGAATAACAATAAGCAAGAACATTTATTTGGGACAAGAATGCTTTTATTTTGAACATAACACCTCGTTTTGGGTGCAATGTGCATTTAACATGGGAACTTCCATCACTAAAGCAGCCCCACGTGTACTCTTGGGTGTGGCTGCTGCTGCTATTGCGCTGCCTTGCACATGCTGACTCTCTAGGAGTGTCAGGGTGTGGCAGGCAATCCAAGCCTAATGGGCGTTCCCATGATCGCAGGTATATAAGCCACTCCGATTCCTGAGGCAGACGCTTCGCATTATTCTGCACTTCCATGCAGCGTAAATCCTGCTTCCTGCTTTCATTCTTACCAACTGGAGGACCTGCTCTCACCTGTGCCCATCTTTGTTGATCCTGCATTCTTCTCCAAATCTTCCTGAACTCTGGCATCTTCTTCTTGACACTACAGTTCATCTTCAAGCCTTCCAGAACACTGACATCTTCATCCTGGCACCGCAGCTCAGCTTCAAATCTTTTGGGATGCTGAAATCTTCATCCTGGCACCGGAACACGATGTGCTTCTTCGGCGACAGCAGCACCTGCAAGTAAAAACGAAAGGCAAGGTTAGACACTTAAAAGTCATTCAGTTTAAGGATGCGCTACCACCAAACCTTGCGCTTTGCCTTAAACCATCACTCACCTGTTCTCAGACATTGCGGTTTTAACCATCTTCTTCGTGGCCGCGTACCGCGCCCCCACAGCTGCTTTTGAGTTGCATTTCCATCTATTGGGAAGAAAACACCAGAGAAAACTTTAGTCCGGAATTAACAGCAATATTGAGAGCAATAATACCAAGATAGAAAATAAATGAGAAGAGGCAAAGAGGAAACAGAAAGGGAAAGAGACAAGAGGAGAAGCATAGTTCCAGTTGGACTGGACTATTACTTACCAGGGATCAGTGAAGGAACATGATCCCATCGACAAGAGCCCCTGCCAGAAGTAGCAGGATGGAGCACTTACCATCAATAATTAACAGGAGCAGTGTCACCAATTGGTGCTGCTCACAGTTTATCCGCAGAGGGAAAGACCGGACGGGGGTGATCTAACTCCTGGGAGGGCTGCAACCGTGCCCTAACACCCCCACAGAGACCAGGTGAGCGTAACACTCACCCTACAATAAGCTACATTGTTTGCCTTTATTTCAGACCATAGCTTTGCTTCAAGGCCAAAAACTTTGTTCAAATCTGCTTGTACATCTGGGAAAGGCCCCTTAAGCAACATGTGATAAAAGACAGCTACATTCTTGTCCAATTCCCCTCTTGTCTCAAACTGCCACATTTCCTATATTTGCTGAATGTAATGTGCAGGGTCCTTATCTGCCTTCATAAGACCATAAGAGATTTGATATCAGATGTGTCTGGATATATGGCCTTCAAAGCTATCCATGCATGTGCTCTACAGTTGTTAACCTGGGTGTCTGCTGCTCAGTTGTATTCCCATATACCCTGCTTTCTCCATATCTCATCCGCCTCTTCCCCTAATAGAGCAGCAAACACACTCTTCATGTCCCCTATAGCTAGCATGAGCCCAACTGTCTGTTTTTGATGGTATAAATCCACTTGCCTATTCCCACCATGAGGGAGGGCAGGGTATGCATTAAGTTATTCTAATCCATGTTGGGCCATGGCACATATTGCACTCTCCCTGCTCCCTTTTGTAGCAATGGGTGATGTGGAAAGCAGAGACAAGGGACCAGTGGGACCAATCAGTTTCGCTTTTTTATTTTGTCATTAAGAGCGGATTTCCAAAGGAAGTGCAAAGGGTGCTCGACAAGAATGTCGGCGTAGAGGCGAAGGGGTGGGCCGAGATTCAGACTATAAATATACACCATTGCAAAAGGATTATTAAAGAACAAGAAAAGGAAACAAGCACTGCCTAATTCCCAACCACAAGTGGCACAACAGAACTTCCCATACAAAGGTCAAATTTCCACCCCAATGCAGAGCCTAATTGAACAGCAGCGCCTTATTGTCGGGTCAGTGTTATGGGCCGCAACCCTTTGATGTTCCCAGGTAACAAGACATACCCTGATTAGGACAGCCCACATGAAGCTCTTGCGTTCCCAGTCCTGTCCAAGACTACCGACCCTGATGAGAAACCCTTGGTGGGCGCTGATAAGCAGTTCATCTTTATGGTCAAAACTGGTGCCACTAAATCATTCATCAGTGAGGGAAACTTTCCATTATCAGGTGAAACTCTCGAAAAGCAAGGATTCTCTGGGGCTGTCAGCACGGTTCCCTACACAGAAGAGTTAGCAATCAAAATCGGAGGAAAAGTGGGGCATGTACCCTTATTGTACTCAGAGTCTTCCCCGATAAATCTGTTAGGGCTAGATTTGCAGAGTAAATTGAACATGACCATCTCATTTCTTGGATCATGGGGTGGTTTGTGGAGAGGCAATGGTCACAGTGTACCCCTGGATCCAGACGTGGTTGTGTATGGAATTACACTTTTACTTGATACTGTGCCCCAGATTGGTAAGGCATGTTGGAGGGTACCAGCTGTTTTCATTTTTCAGCCGGTGGTGACTCCAGATCTCCTGGCAGGGACAATACTATACCTAGATTTACAGGGCCTAGTGATATAAACCAAAATAATTGTTGTGGTGTGACATATTCTGATGGGTGAGAGTGGCATACTGTGCTGTGCATTGACACAATGGTGCCCCTCAAAGTAGTGACAGACACAGAATTGTTTGAGAATCAAGTTGACGATGGAGAAATTGTGCTAGCAATATGTATCCCCTTTGACATTATGGTGCAATGTCGCAAGTCCAGTGTTGCTTGATGACCCTTGTCACCCCACCCCTTTCACTGAAACAGATTTGGAACAGGTTCTGGAGAGGCTATGGACAAGCAATGGCCACGATTTAGGGCTGTTGAAGGGAGTAGCTCCAGTTTAAATTACACTCAAGCCAGGTGCAGTATTGCTCCGAGATAAACAGTATCCGCTGTCCAAAGAGGCAGAGGAGGGAATATGAGACACCATTGTTGCACTCCTGAACTAGGGAATAATTGTACCTTCCACCTCCCCATGCAATATGGCTATCAATCCGATCAAAAAGGCAAAAGTGGGGAGTTGGAGAATGATATAGGATCTCCACCCCTACATTACATTGTACAGGCAGAATTTCCTATAGTTCCGATCCCCACAGCAATTCTGTGCAGCATCCCTAAAGAGGCGACCCACTTTTCCATTGTGGATCTCAAGAATGCCTTCTTACCATACCCTTGCATCCTGACTCACAGTTCCTAGATTGCCTTATGGGCATTATGATTCCCCCTGTATCTTCAACAGAATATTACATGCTGACCTAGGGATCATTCAGGTGCCCAGTACCGATATTCAGCATGTAGATGACCTGTTGGTGTGCAGTGACAGTGAGCAGCAGTGCATTAAGGACTCTGTCACCCTTCTACAGCTGCTGGCATATACGGGGTACAACGCAGTCAAGGTGAAGCTGCAATACTGCCTCCAAGAAGTACTCTATCTGTGACAATTGATATCTTTTCATGGAAAGAAAATCACACCTGACTGCGCTGCTTCTGTGCGCTGTGCCCCCCAGCCTAAGACTGTCAAGGTAATGCAAACATTCCTAGGATTGTCTAATTACTGCAGAGCCTGGATTTTAGACTATGCTGCTTACATCAGGTCCCTGTTGCAGGGCCTCAAAGAGGCTTTGAAAATTGACCAACATTTGAATGGACGGCGACCATACTTAACAGCTTCAATGACCTGAAGGAGGTCATATCCACTGCCCCAGTGCTAGCAACCCCTGATTACACACAAAAGTTCTATCTATTTTTCCACTCCAATGATCAACTGATGACATATGAAGAAGAGCACGATGGACCATAAGCCACTAGCATACTACAGCAGAGTGTTGGATTTGGGGCCAGTTCCCATGCAAACAGACACTTGCTGCTGCTGCCTTTGCCATTGAGAAAAGCTCTGCAATTGTCATGGGATGCTCCATGATGCTGTATGTCAAGCATGTAGTATTTGCCACCCTGGAATGATCTAAATCTATCCTTACCACGAAGCTGGCATCCGCTTCTGAGGTAAATCTGTCCAGTTCTAGCATTTATATAGTGTGGTGCAAAACTGTAAACCCGACCACCTTTTTGACAGAGATGTGCACTGATGAAGACCTCATCAAAGACGACTGTATGACATTTGAAGGGGAAGAAGAGGACATTCCAAAACCAAGAGACAGCCCGCTTGAAAGGGGAGGTTCTTTTCAGTGACGGGTCAGCAACTATCGACCAGGGAACTGGTTTGAGGCATACTGTGGTGGCAGTGGTCCGCCTAGTAGATGGGACCTATGAGGTATTGGTGCAAAATAGATTGCCTATGCACTATTCGGACCAACCAGCAGAACTTATTGCACTTAATGAAGCACTTTTAACATATCAAGTGTGCTTCATTACCATGTATTCTGATTCGGCCTATGTCACTAGCATGGTGCACACAGGACTCAAATGATGGAAGGAAAGGAGATTTAGGAGGGCTGACAAGTCACCAGTACAGCATGCAGCACTGTTAGATACATTAATTGAATGCATCATCCATACTAAAGACACCGTCAAGGTCGCACTCGCTAATGCCGCTGCAGGTAAAGCCAGCAATGTATCTCCCTGTGCCAAATGTGCCAGAGTATCCAGTGGTGGCGCAGAGTAGAGAACGGTTGCCAGACTCCTACAACTCATTCCCAATTGCACAACTGATTGACTGGCATGGCCAGCCGGGCCCGATAGGATGAAAAGGATCTATGGTTGAAAAGGGGATGTAAGCAGTCCCCTACAGATTTACTGTGGTGACAGGAGATGTCGAACAAAGTGGCTATGCCTCATAAATTGCTGCTGGTCACATTCAACCAGCTGCACCATTCATCCCATGTGTCAAATCAGCATGTAGCTGGAGATATACAGGAGTACTGGTGTGTGCTCAATCTGCAGTGTACAGTCACAAGAAAACGGTTAATACATTAACTATATGTCAGACTTACGGCAGTGGTCTCACCCTAAATACAATCCAAGGCGCCCTGCCCCGCCCTACTGCCCCGTTCTGCAAATTACACATTGTCTATTATGAGAACATAGGGAACGGTGTAGTAGAACCTGTTTTTTAATAGTGGCTGTATGTCTGTTTTCACGGTGGGTGGAGGCTGTTCCTTGTGTAGATCCAGATACTAAATGTGCAGGCAGGTTTCTGGTCAGAGAGGCTTTCCCTCATTGAAGTGTGTGTGATGTAATAAGATCTGATAATGGCATGCACTTTTTCAATGAACTTTTTAAAGAGATAACAGCATTACTAGGCATCAAGCATCGTATGTGCACAATTTACCACCCCCAGGCCAACATCGATGTAGAGAGGATCAGAAGTCTTTTAAAAAGCAAATTGTCCAAGCTCTGCACCACTTTAAAGAAGAATGTGGTGCACAGCTTGCCCCTTGCATTGTTTGACATGAGTATGCAGCCCTGTAAGCATCACCACTTATTACCTCACAAGAAGTAACACAGCAACCAATGCACATGCCCCTATCTCTTACCAGGAAAGCATCTGATGCTTACTGGGCTACGTCCGTGTTGGGTGACAAATGTAAATGTTATCTGTTTGCTCTAACAAAAGCTGTAAAATGTATCTCTCAACAGACAGAAGACCCAACTACCACTGTCTCTGCCCCTCCAGCAACATTACCTCCTCTCCAGCTATTCCCATGCAACAGTGTGTACATAAGGAACTTTGTCCGCCAGTGTATTGAGCCTAGATATAACAGCCCCTTAGAGGTCATTTATACCACCCTCCTTGTTCATAAAAAGCATCCCAGATCCCTCCACCACCCGAGTACAGTAAGCAAACAAGGTAGAAAAACCAGTCACGCATCCTGCCTCACACCGTATTTGTGTTCTGAATAACCACATACAACTGCACCTTGAGGAATTGATCTACCTCTGGGATAAACAAAAACGCTATGCATTATTTGCACAAAAGCTACTCTGTCTCTCTCTCTCTCTCTCCTACTTTGTAATGGATGTGCGTGGTTCCAACTACTCCATTTATAATAAGCACCATTCTCGCTTTCTGGAATACTCTCTTATAACAGTGTTTTCCTCCATGTATACCTGTGTTATGCACTGTGTAGCTGGTGTGTTCTCTATGTTTGGAATAGGTATATATTTAGGATGTAGTTTTAAATTTGGTGGTCTTATAAAATGGGGGAAATAAGACATGTAAAGATTATTAATGGTTCTTTAAAATGAATGGTTCTTTAACAAATGACGATGCTGAAAATATATCCTTATCAAACAAAGTAACTGAAATTAATAATACTGCGGCCGCAGTCCATGATACAAACCCTAGTGCAACTGCTTTTGATACGTCTGTCACCCAGCAACACATGAGGAAGCTTGCAAATGTACTCATGTTCCCATTATTTCCTAATGTGTTTTCTGACATAATTGCAAAAGTTTGTTTCTCTCCTAATGTCCCACATGTGACTGTTTTGAAATGTTTTAAAAGATAAGTTGGAAGGGTCAAGTAAGATGTGTGCAGAGGACTCAGGTTAGATACAATAGAAGATGTGCACCATCCAGAGTTAAGTAATAGTTGGTACGCAGACATGAGCTCAGTTGAGAAATAGAAGGTTATTGAACCTTAATGTTTGTTCTTTGATAACACACTTGTCAGGAGCGCCTACGGTATTAATGTCGCAGGAAACTTCAATTTTGGAGACTCACAGGGTAATTCATAGAATTTCACAGAAAAGTGTCGCAAGCGGCTGGCGCAGAGTGTCCGCGTGCGATTGTCTGCGCCAGGAACGTGCGCTAAAACCGATTTCCGCGCACAGCGTATTCATGGATTTTAGGCTCCCAAACCAGCCGTGGTGCAGAGTATCGCAGCGACCCTGCAGCAGCGCCAGTAACGCCCCCAAGAACGCCCTCGCGCAAGGAAAAGCCATCAAAATCGCTAAATCATCGCAAAGGGCTGCGCTAACACTGGACCAGTTTACAGGGCTGCCAAACAAGGAACGCAAAGCGGGTAACGTGCATATCAGGGGGACGCGTGAAGTCATACACGCGATTAGCCACGGTGCCAGGGTACGTGTATTTCAGGGGTGCGCGGGAAGTACAACACGCGATAGTCCAGGGAACGTGTATTACAGGGGTACGCGGGAAGTTCAACACGCGATTGTCCAGGGAACGTGTATTACAGGGGTACGCGGGAAGTTCAACACGCGATTGTCCAGGGAACGTGTATTACAGGGGTACGCGGGAAGTCTTACATGCGATTAGCCAGGGCACGTGTAATACAGGGGTACGTGGGAATCATCACATGCGATTTGGCAGGGTACGTGAATTACAGGGGTGCGTGGGAATTATCACACGCCATTTTGCTGGGTACGTGTATTACAGGGGTGCGTGGGAATTATCACACGCGATAAGGCTGGGTGGGTCCTCACAGGTGTTCCCTGTACACCCTCCACGGCCCCTGCAGGCAGCCCACAAAACAGGGGACTACCCTGCACACCTGCTCATGTCCCCCTGCACCCCCACCCCCCAGCCACCAGGGGCACCCACCACCAGGCCCCCACCCATGTCTCCTACCACCCCCACCCCCCAGCAGTGCAGGGGCAGCCTCCACCAGGCCCCCACTCATGTCTCCCACCACCCCCACCCCCCAGCAGTGCAGGGGCATCCTCCACCAGGCCCCCACCCATGTCTCCCACCACCCCCACGCCCCAGCAGTGCAGGGGCAGCCTCCACCAGGCCCCCACTCATGTCTCCCACCACCCCCACCCCCCAGCCACCAGGGGCAGCCTCCACCAGGCCCCCACTCATGCCCGACTCATGTTTCCCACCACCCCCACCCCCCAGCACTGTGGGGCACCTGCCAGCAGGCCCCAACCCATGTCACCCACCACCCCCACCCCCGAGCAGTGCAGGGGCATCCTCCAACAGGCCCACACTCATGTCCCCTATCACCCCCACCCCCCCGCCACCAAGGGCACCCCCCACCAGGCCCACAATCATGTCTCCCAGCGTGCTACGTGTATTTCAGGGGTGCGCGGGAAGTTCCACTCGCGAATAGCCTGGGCGCGTATATTTCAGGGGTGCGCGGGAAGTTCCACACGCGACTAGCCTGGGCGCATGCATTTCAGGGGTGCGCGGGAAGTTTTACACGCGATTTCAGCAGGGTACGTGTATTTCAGGGGTGCGCGGGAATTCTCACACGCGATTTGGCTTGGTACGTGTATTACAGGGGTGCGTGGGAAGTTACACACGCGATTAGGCTGGGTGGGTCCTCACAGGTGTTCCCTGTACACCCTCCACGGCCCCTGCAGGCAGCCCACAAAACAGGGGACTACCCTGCACACCTGCTCATGTCCCCCTGCACCCCCACCCCCCAGCCACCAGGGGCACCCACCACCAGGCCCCCACCCATGTCTCCTACCACCCCCACCCCCCAGCAGTGCAGGGGCAGCCTCCACCAGGCCCCCACTCATGTCTCCCACCACCCCCACCCCCCAGCAGTGCAGGGGCATCCTCCACCAGGCCCCCACCCATGTCTCCCACCACCCCCACCCCCCAGCAGTGCAGGGGCAGCCTCCACCAGGCCCCCACTCATGTCTCCCACCACCCCCACCCCCCAGCCACCAGGGGCATCCTCCACCAGGCCCCCACCCATGTCTCCCACCACCCCCACCCCCCAGCAGTGCAGGGGCAGCCTCCACCAGGCCCACACTCATATCCCCTATCACCCTCACCCCCCCGACACCAGGGGCACCCTCCACCAGGCCCCCACTCATGCCCGACTCATGTCACCCACCACCCCCACCCCCCAGCAGTGCAGGGGCAGCAGGCAGTCAGGCAGCAGCAGGTGGGAGCGTGCTCGGGCTCTGGGGGGCAGTAGTTCGGCCTTCCGGGCAGGAGCGTGGTATTCCGTGTGCGTACGCGTGGCCAGCTTGGTACGGAGTGATTTGGCACGTGAAAATCCTGCACGTCAGTGTGAAAACTGAGGAAAGGCCCTCAGCGCGTAAGCGCGTCTGTGACGTGACCCGCACAGGTGTTTCCCACACAGCACGTGATGACAGAGCACACGTGGAAAGACTGCACGTCAGAGTGTAATCGCGTGTGATTGGTGGAAATGGCCCTACACGCAGAAGTGACAAAGCATGTAAGACAAAGCGTGTAATTGGTGGAAATGGCCCTACACGCAGAAGTGACAAAGCATGTAAGACAAAGCATGTAATTGGTGGAAATGGCCCTACACACAGAAGTGACAAAGCATGTAATTGGTGGAAATGGCCCTAGCGCGTACACGCCGCGTAAGTGACGCTGGACGTGTGGGCCTGTATAAAAGGTACGTGTAGAACACGTTTTCCTTCTACGTGCTTTTCGTTGAGAGCGAGTGGGTGAATTCTGTACTTCTTGTCGTTTCACACGCAATTTACTTCACAGCGTTTCAAGTTCGTATTCCCTGTAACCTCTGACAGCTTTTTCTCTTTTTTCTCTTTTACTGGTTTACCTGGGCCTGTTCCCTCAAACAGTGTTCCCTTCTACTGTTGTCCTGTCTCCTCAGACAGCGTACAAATCTTCTTTTGGCGGGGGTGTTGCCAACCAAACGTGCTCCTTTTACACGCTCGTTTACCAGGCAGACGGTGAGTCACGCACGTATCTAACATCTGTGCTTGCCCCGTGTGTAGCCTACCCCTTCAGAGGTCATTCTAGGCTGCGTGTGACACGCATACGTTCATTCTTGTGTTACTGGGTGCCACAGCGTAGTGCAGGTTTTTCTTTCTGCACACATGGTCTAGGAGGGGTTGCGTGCACGTCATCTCCCTTTTTTGGGCCTCCTGTGTGTTGCGTGACCCGTCATCTTTCCCCAGGGGTTACAATCAGCCTTGCTAGAGCACTAGGGTACAATTACCATCTGGTACCCAACCCCTTTGACCCCCAATTGCCCAGGACAATAGTCTACATCCACTCCCATACGCACATTAACATCAGTGCCATGGCTGGGAGGCGAGGATTCCGTAAGGGTGGCAAAGGTGGAAGAGCCACAAGTGGTGGCCGTGGTGGATCCGGTAGGGGATGTGGTCGTAACTTGCAGGGTGAGCCTGTCCCCCCATGTGTGGAGGACCAGTCACGGGCACCCATAATCCCCCCCCTCCCCCCCTCCCGTTGAGGCTGATGTGGCTGACACCATCCATGCTCAGCCCTTGTTGGACCAGCCCATTGTGGCACCAGACCTGGCTGACTCCATGGCTGACTTCCAGGTCAGCAGGGCTACGACACGTGCGCTGGTGCACGTTGATGCCATCATGCCACGTGGATCTGTGGCAGCAAGGTCATCTGCTGCACCAAGGAGGCAGGGCGTAGAGGCTGCAGGGGCAGCTGCGGCTCCATCCACCCCAGCCCTCACACACCCAGCCAGGACAGTGTCGGTCCTAGTCCATGCTGCTGACATTCCCCCTGACACCATCACACTAGAGCCAATGCCTGCACCAACTCCCATGCTGAGTGTGCAATCCCACACTCCTGATACAGAGTCCACCAGGGCTCCTGCCCCTAGTGTCCAGAGCGGCGCAGGACACTCAGGATCACCACCACCTTCCAAGCGGAAGAGGAAGAGTGCTCGTCCGGCACGGCTACACAGTCCGGCCCGTCCAGGAAGCCCAGCTTCACGGATGACGAACTGAATGCACTTGTCGAGTATGTGTCCGGACATGACAACGAGATGGTCATTGTTGCAGGATCCAAGACCACACCTGCACAACGCCAGGCACACTGGCAGACCGTTGCGGACATCGTAAGTGCCCTTGGAATCGTGAGGCGCACAGCCAATGATTGCTATAAGCGCTGGAATGACCTAAAGCGCAGGGCAAAGAGTAAGCTGGCCTCAAGTCATGCCACAACTCTAGTGACTGGAGGTGGGTCTCCAGTAGTAGACATGGAACTCACTCCACATGAGTCAGTCGCTGGGACCTACGTCACGGAGGAACAGATCCAAGGCGTGGGAGATCTGGCTGATTACGAGGCATTGTCCGGTGAGTGCACATGCATGTGTGTGTCATCCATGTGCATGGTGTGTGTGTGAGGGCTTCTGTTTGTGTGCCAGGTGAGAGTGTGTGCGCCTGAGTCGTATGGGTCAGCCATGTGCTTCATGCAATACTTCCTGCGCAGCTGCATTTGGCCATAGCAGTATCCCTTCTGCCAACAGTAGACATCTAGCCCAACTGCACGCCAGTTGCCCTTGAAGTGTCACCTTGCCACAACATTGTTGCTTATTTTTCACTGTTCATTCAGTCAGATTGTTTGCATTCCCCCACTTTCACTAGCCATGTCGCTGTCCACTAGTCACATGTCTGACATGGCAATGGTGAAGTGGAGTGACTTTGTTACCTGGATATCATTTGTACACACATGTCCCTGTGCAATTGGACCATTTCAGACTGGCAGCTCCAGGTGAAAAATCTGACCTGTTAGAATTAGAAAAGCAATTACATGCGGGAACTGGACTGAATGAATAGGTGCTGCCCTCCTCTCCATCTTCACTCAATAGCAATGGTACATGCCATCTGTGTGATGGCATGTGTGTTTCACCTGCAATCACAGGCCAATGTGTGACGCCACTGCCAGGCAGCATGCAGAAAATGTGTTCATTTTCCATCTTGGTGTCATCAGTGTGTGCCATTTGCCTGCACTTCATACGCAGTGAGGGTGCATGCATGGGAGGGTTTTAGTCATGTGGGACATGTGTCAATCAAGTACTGGTTCTCTTGCTTCTCAGCCCTCATTGTGTGCCATGGTGCTAATGCCTGTTTCCATTTCTTTGTTTTCATGTCTTTGCAGGGGAACACGCACCTGATACTGCTGGGGTTGTGGAGATGGTGCAGACCCAGGAGGGGTCCGAGGGCCGACCAACCACCAGTGAGGGACGTGGTGTGGTGGTGGGTGAGAACCCACAAGTGCTGCAGGTCGTGCTCTCAAGGGGTGTCTCTGGCTGCACCTCCCCCGAGCTGTACTCAGGTGTTGATTCGGATGAGACCTACGTGCCGTCGCAGGTGAGTGTTCCAGGGAGGGATTCTGTTCTGTCTCACCCACCTGCACCAGGGTCAGAACCCTCCATGGGGATGTCAGTGTTGGCAGCTACGCCTTCGGTGGTTACGGATGCAGGGTCACACTCCGCGACATCTGATCCTGTTCCTGGGCCAGCAGATCAGAGGGGGAATGCAGTCCTGCAGCCTCAGGCAGTGCCGGCACAGCAAGGCACAGTTCGCCTTGCCCCAGACAGGTGTGGTGCCCGCCGACGTGGTGGCCGTACGCCACCCGGCAATACCGCATGGGAGCAATCCATTTATGGTATGGCAACCCAACAGGCTGCATCATCCGAGATGATGGCTCAGGCCATGGATAGGGTGGCCACTTCCATTGTCCCCCCAGAAAGGCTGATGGAGCGACTAGAGCAGGCAACCGACTCCATCTGCCAGTCACACAGGGAGGACATGTTGGGGTCCAACAGGGACAGGCGGGCGGCACTGGCGACTCTGCAGGAGGCCATCTCCATTGAGTCCCAGGGCCACAGGGAAGTCCTGAGGCAGGAGCTCCTTCACCTCAGGACGACTCTTGTTGAGCTTGAGGCTTCAACACACCAAAGGACAGAACAGCAGCTGGAGCGTCTCACCCGTACGCTCTCAGCTGAGATGCAGGCAACGAGGGCGGAGGTCCAGGCATCCCGTGAGTTGTTGCATGGGGACCTCCGCACACTCATCCTCCAGAACCAGACCTACCACACCCGCATGCTTGCAGCCATGGAGGAGCAGACTAGGGCCTTGCGTAGGCTGCCTCCCATAGTGCAACCACCTCCAGATGCAGCTGCACAGGGTGATAATAGCGACAGCAGTGATACTCCCACAACAGGGTAGCCGTGTGGGCCATGAGCCCATGGAGGTGTTTTATTTTCCCAGGATCCACGCAGGTGGGTTCTGGTGTGCATCCTGTCCTCGGACCTCCTGGGTGGCCTCCCCAACCCCCCCGGGCCCATCAATGGCCATTTTTGATTGTTTCTTATTTTTATTTTTATTGTTATTTCTTTTATTCCCTATTTTTTTGGGACGATTTGTTGGCTTCCGTGGTTCCTGTGGGCATACGCTGCATTGTGGCTGGGCACATGTAGGCTTGTAATGTATTTGGTTCAGATGCTTGGGTTTGAGTCACACACACCCCTCCTGCTTCCCGTTTCCATGGGCTTGCAAAGGGTGTGCCCAAGTGACAGTGAATTACACAGTGACGTTGGACTCCCATGAGCTGTGTGGGCAGTCTGTAGTCAATACTGTGTATACATTCCTAGTGCATATTGCTGTTGTGTTGTACACTGCATGTTGCATTGATGTGTAACTCATCTTCTGTGTCTACCTCCCAATTTGCAGGTCCCTTCCTCATGTCTACACAAGGACCTCTAGTCTGGAGATGGTGTCCATGTTGGCAGCAGTGCACCTACAACTCTACATGGCGCCAACACTGCACAGTTGGTAGTGGTGGGAGTGCAGGCATTTCCAGGTGGTGAGACTACTAATATGTAACATTTGTGATGTCATGTTAATGGTACTACGTGCTCAAGTATGTAGTTGGTCCGGCATTGCTGTGAGCATTACAGGTGTTGCAGGTTTCTAATAGGGACACTGTACATAGTGAGACTAGTGTCATGTTGTGATGATTACTTTGTTTACCTGCAATTAGCATGACATGGCACGGTGTGTCGTGTGGCGGTGCTGGGGTTGGGTTGGCTGACATGGCACTGTCCTCTTGTTGCATTTTGCAAGTGGGTAATCATTTTAGCTGCTTGAATGTGTAACTTCACAAAACTGCATTGGTGGTGTCTGTGTGGGTAGGGATGCACACATTGTGACACTTCCAGGTGAACAATCTCAGGCTGATATGGTATTCACGGTTCATTCTCCAGACATTCAGGATCAGTGTCAGGTTGAGTCATCATTGATTGTCAGATGGAATGTGCCAGGGCAGTGTGCACTCCACAGGGGTGTGATTTCTATGTGAAGTAATTAGCCACTAGCTGTGTACGGGCCCCCTCCCCCGTGCCCTTTCCCCTCCCATGCGCAGCGGCTTTGCATGTGGTTGGGGATGTGGGGCCACCACCATGTCCACGGCCAGGCCCCGGCGTGTTGCAACGTTGTGCAGGACACATGCTGCCACTATGATCCTGCACACTACTGGGGGAGCGTATAACAGCTGGCCGCCAGAACGGTCAAGGGAGCGAAAGCGTGACTTTAGCACTCCGAATGTGCGCTCCACTATGCCCCGGGTCGTAATGTGGGCTGTGTTATATCTTACCTCGGGTGGCGTGGTGGGGTTCCGAATTGGCGTCATCATGTGGGGGCTGAGAGGGTAGGCACTGTCCCCTGTGGAGGTGGTGATTGGTATCATTGGTGGGGTTGTGACCTTGCTCAGTATCCAAGATGCATGCATGTGCAGTGGCATACATACTCACCAAGCAGCCATGTATCGCCATGCCGCCCAGCTTCTAGGTCCCGGCTTAGGGTGGACATTCGGTAAATGAAGCTGTCGTGGGTGGAGCCGGGATAATTGGCATATACTGAGGTGATGATTCCCTTGGCATTACATGCTACCTGCACGTTGATGGAATGCCAGTGCTTGCGGTTCCTATAGATGTGCTCAGATGCCCTGGGGGGACGTAGAGCCACATGGGTGCAGTCGATGGCACCTAGCACTTTGGGGAATCGTGCCACACCGTAAAAATCCAGGGCGGCACCATGCCTTTCTGCAGGTGTTCTGGGCAGGTATATGTGCCTGCGGACTGATGGCCGTGCAGTCATGATGTTCAAGACCTGGTGTAGGCAGCGTGACTGGGTGGCCTGTGACACCCCACCCACTATGGCACTTGTCCGCTGAAATGATCCAGTGGCTAAGAAGTGCAGTACATTGAGGACCTTCTCCAGGGGGCTGAGTGCTTGGGAGCACAGGGTGGGTGATGTGAGGTCATCCTCCCACTCACTCACCAGGTCCAGTATAATGTGTGGTGGAAACCTGTACCTCCCATACACCTGGTCATCAGGCATCCCGAAAAGGCTGATTCTGGGTGTGAATATTCTGGCCCTGACTATCCTCCTCCCCCTCCTTTGGTAGCCCACTGCCACTGCTGCTAGGAACGGTATGTTCATCCTGGCGTCTGAGCTTGTTATTGTTAAAGTGCGCAAATTTATGCTTTGCGCGTGTTCTAGGCGAGCGTGTGACCCGCGCACCCCTGGAATCCAGTTCCCAGTCCAATAGCGTGTGGAAATTCACACGCACCACGGGATACAGCGTGTGACCCGCGCACCCCTGGAATCCAGTTCCCAGTCCAATAGCGTGTGGAAATTCACACGCACCACGGGATACAGGTTCGCTGACGTACTTGCGTGTGTAAGTGCCCGCGCACCCATTAAATACACGTACATAGGCCAATCGCGTGTACGCGCACTTTTGTCCAATTACACGCGATGACACTCTGACGTGCAGTATTTCCACATGTGCCCCGTCATCACGTGCTGAGTGGGGAACACCCGTGCGGGTCACGTCACAGACGCGCTTACGCGCTGAGGGACTCTGGTCCAATAGAATCGCGTATGCGTGCTGACGCGCTTACGTGCTAAGGGCCTTTCCTCGGATTTCACGCTGATGTGCAGGATTTTCACGTGCCAAATCACTCTGTATCAAGCTGGCCACGCGAAAACACACGGAAGACCACGCTCCTGCCCAGAAGGCCGAGTTACTGCCCCCCAGTGCCCCGAGCAGCCTCCCACGTGCCATCTGCTGCTGCCTGCCTGCCTGCCTGCTGCCACCGTGCACTGCCATTTGGTGCCTGCACATCAGCCATCTGCAGGGGTCCAGTTGCTGTGTCCACCCCTGCTGGAACTGAAGACTCCCGACTGGGATTACATCGCTCCACAGCCCAGCCCCAGGACCCAGTTGCCCACCCACACCTGCCTCTGGGGTTGCCATGTCGGGCACTTCCACATCTGGCACCAGTGGCAACCCCAGGCCAGAGGGGCAGAGGGGCACCAGCTTCACTGTCACCGAAGTTGGTGTCCTGGTGGAGCATGTCCTGGGGCAGTATGATGCCCTCTTTGGATCGTCCCGCGCCAGCAAGGAAGGACGGCAGAGGATCTGGGCCGACTGTGTGGTTGCCATCAACGCGGAGGGGGTGGCAACCCGCGACGTCCTGAAGATCAAGAAGCGCTGGGAGGACTTGAGGTCCAGGACCCTTGTGAAGGCCCGGCGCCTCGTGGAGGGGGGGCCGGGGCCGCATGAGTTCCATCCAGATGAGGGTCCTGGAACGCGTACGCCCAGCGCTCCACGCCCAGATCCTTGAGAGGGAGGCCCGTCTGGAGTTGAGCGGTAAGTGTCCAAGCATTACTGTGTGAGACAGGGCATGTTGCGGTGTGCTGGTTCTATGATACTTGCCTGTATGTGTGCCATAGGCCATGTATGCATGTATGTGTGCAGGGACATCATGGTAATGCATGTGCGACCAGTGATGTGTGATCCACATGGTTGTTGCATGTGTTGAAATGCCGCATGGGGAGCCCTATGCAGATTTTGAACATGAGAGCCTGCCAGTCTCTGTACCTGGACATGGGTGGGGGTGAGGGATGGGTGCTGATGCCAGGTACATATATGGTAGCCATGTCTGTGTGCCTGACCTGCGTGTCTGTGACTTGTGCATGCCATGGATGCATGACACATGTGTGTGACAATGCACAGATTCAGTGAAGCAGCCAAATTACCCTTGTATCCGCTGTGTTTGGTGTGTTTGGGGCCAGATGGATGTGACTGAGGTGAAGTGTGTGCATGTGTTAGGCATGAGCCATGATGCATGTGAGTTACATATCATTGAATGTTTCAAGAGTCCATTGGACATGCATGGAAATGTCCATGGCATGCACCATGCCTGTTACTGTGTGTGTTTTGCCTGGACTGACCCATGTGTTGTGGAGGGACATGATGGAAGTGTACTTTGACAGTGGTGCTCATCTGCTATTGCTTCCTGTCTAGGGGACCATTGTACAGTGCCCTGATGCTTGTGTTCTTTGTCTCCCTCTACGCAGCGGCTAGTGAAGAAGAGGGCGGAGACGGCGCTGTGGAGCAAGGCGGCGGGGATGCCCCCACGGCTGCAGCGGAAGGGGTGGGTGAGCCCCCACAGGGGCCTGCTACAGTGGGAGACGGTGAGGAGCCATCCAGGTTGGTGGTTTGCACAGAGGAGGAGGAGGCCGCCACTGGGGCACACATGGGGCCTGGTGGGGCATCCCTGCTGGTGCAAGTGGTGCAGTCCAGGGCCAGGGGCAGGAGGCAGCACAGGTCACCGTGGAGGGGCCTGTGCATGTCGCTGTCCCTGACCCTGTGAGTGCACCACCATGCACCAGCAGGGATGCCCCGTCCCAGGCCCGTCCGCAGGTAGAGGGGATGTCCATGTCACCTGACTCCCCTCCACCTGCGGACGTGGGAACCCCTGGCCGTGCGGAGAAGGTCCTGATTGGGGTCGCGATGCGCACGGCTGTGATTCGTGATGCCGTGCGTGCTTCCCGGGAGGAGCACGCACGTCATCACGAAGTGCACCGTGCCGACGTGGCCCAATTGGGATCGGCCATGTTCGGGGGTTTCCTGCATGTGTTGGCCAATGTGGCGGCCCTCTCCTCCTCTGTGCAGGCTATCCACCAGTCGTTCTCCTTGCCGTCTTCCAGCCCAGATGCCACCAGGGCCCCCTGTGGACCTGCCCCGACCAATGCAGCCAGCTCGGTGGGGATCCCATCCCTGCCACAGTTGGGAGTCGGAGGTCCAGCAGGGGTGGACAACACAGCAACTGGACCCCAGCAGATGGAAGATGTGACAGCATCATCAGGCAGGGCACGTGCACGACGGCGTCGGTGGTTTCCATCAGCCTGGATGCCGTCATGCTGGCAGAGGCAGTGCCGTCGGAGGCAGCAGCGGGCTCGACGTGGGAGGCATCATGGCTCGGGGCCATCAAGATCAGAGGGGCAGGCATCGGCCGGAGGGCAGGGCAACACTGGGATGGTGGTGTCTTCCGTGTGGGAGCAGTTGGTCCAGCGGATAGGTGCGGAGCGGCAGCGGGCGGAAGAGGAGCGGCTCGCCATGGTCAGGGCGGAGTTCTCCATGCGTCGGGCGTTGAGGCGGGCTGAGTGCCTCGAGGAAGCTCGCAGGGAGTTTGAGCTGAACATGGGGTTATCCCTGCGAGACCTCGGGGCCAGGACAGAGTCCCGCCTCCAGGACATCGACATGGAGTTCGATGATGCCCTGGCCAGCAACATCAACAAGTGAGCCGCAGGACTTGCCCGCTGCCTTTGTATATAGTTATATAGTTAGTTAGTGTTAGGTTTCCTTTATTTGTTTTTATTATTTTGGACCGCTCGGACAATGGCCACTTTTTTGTATATATTTTTTTCATTAGGTAGTAGTAGGTTTCCTTTATGGTGTTGGGCTCATGGACCGTGGTACATTCCTGTATTTAGTTTGTTTTTTGAAGGAACATTTTCTTTTTTTCATTATTGTGTTCACCATGTGGAAATGGTTTTTCATTCTTTTGCTTCTACTTGATATTGCTTTGGTCAACATTTGTTTTTGTATTTCTTTTTCGTTTTTTGATTTTTACTTTTGTTCTCCCACATGGACCATTTATTTTATTATCCACATAGTTGTATGTTTGATTTGTTTACTTATTTTTAATCTTTAATACATTTTTTATTTTTACTTCCACTTGTCTTATTTTGTCTTTGGTTTCATACATGTCATGATATGGGTTTTGACATTCACTTGCAGCCATTGTGTATGTGTGTGTGACGAACATGTGTTCATTTACATACTTGCCATTGGGGTTGTGTCATGTAATTGCATTCACTATGTGGGTGGATGCAATCCTTGCCTGGGTGTTTGTGCTGGGTATGCTGCCCATTTCTGCCATGATTGTGTATCGTCAGGACCTGGGGGCAGGGGGACATGGGTGGGGGCCTGGTGGAGGGTGACCCTGCACTGCTGGGGTGTGGGGGTGGTGGGAGACATGAGTAGGGGCCTGGTGGAGGGTGACCCTGCACTGCTGGGGTGTGGGGGTGGTGGGAGACATGAGTGGGGGCCTGGTGGAGGGTGACCCTGCTGGCTGGGGGGTGGGGGTGGTGGGTGACATGAGTGGGGGCCTGGTGGAGGCTGCCCCTGCACTGCTGGGGTGTGGGGGTGGTGGGAGACATGAGTGGGGGCCTGGTGGAGGGTGACCCTGCACTGCTGGGGTGTGGGGGTGGTGGGAGACATGAGTGGGGGCCTGGTGGAGGGTGCCCCTGGTGGCTGGGGGGTGGGGGTGGTGGGTGACATGAGTGGGGGCCTGGTGGAGGCTGCCCCTGCACTGCTGGGGTGTGGGGGTGGTGGGAGACATGAGTGGGGGCCTGGTGGAGGGTGACCCTGCACTGCTGGGGTTTGGGGGTGGTGGGAGACATGAGTGGGGGCCTGGTGGAGGGTGCCCCTGCACTGCTGGGGTGTGGGGGTGGTGGGAGACATGAGTGGGGGCCTGGTGGAGGGTGACCCTGCACTGCTGGGGTGTGGGGGTGGTGGGAGACATGAGTGGGGGCCTGGTGGAGGGTGACCCTGCACTGCTGGGGTGTGGGGGTGGTGGGAGACATGAGTGGGGGCCTGGTGGAGGGTGACCCTGCACTGCTGGGGTGTGGGGGTGGTGGGAGACATGAGTGGAGGCCTGGTGGAGGGTGCCCCTGGTGGCTGGGGGGTGGGGGTGGTGGGTGACATGAGTGGGGGCCTGGTGGAGGCTGCCCCTGCACTGCTGGGGTGTGGGGGTGGTGGGAGACATGAGTGGGGGCCTGGTGGAGGGTGACCCTGCACTGCTGGGGTTTGGGGGTGGTGGGAGACATGAGTGGGGGCCTGGTGGAGGGTGCCCCTGCACTGCAGGGGTATGGGGGTGGTGGGAGACATGAGTGGGGGCCTGGTGGAGGGTGACCCTGCACTGCTGGGGTGTGGGGGTGGTGGGAGACATGAGTGGGGGCCTGGTGGAGGGTGCCCCTGGTGGCTGGGGGGTGGGGGTGGTGGGTGACATGAGTGGGGGCCTGGTGGAGGCTGCCCCTGCACTGCTGGGGTGTGGGGGTGGTGGGAGACATGAGTGGGGGCCTGGTGGAGGGTGACCCTGCACTGCTGGGGTTTGGGGGTGGTGGGAGACATGAGTGGGGGCCTGGTGGAGGGTGCCCCTGGTGGCTGGGGGGTGGGGTGGTGGGTGACATGAGTGGGGGCCTGGTGGAGGCTGCCCCTGCACTGCTGGGGTGTGGGCGTGGTGGGAGACATGAGTGGGGGCCTGGTGGAGGGTGACCCTGCACTGCTGGGGTGTGGGGGTGGTGGGAGACATGAGTGGGGGCCTGGTGGAGGGTGCCCCTGGTGGCTGGGGGGTGGGGGTGGTGGGTGACATGAGTGGGGGCCTGGTGGAGGCTGCCCTTGCACTGCTGGGGTGTGGGGGTGGTGGGAGACATAAGTGGGGGCCTGGTGGAGGGTGACCCTGCACTGCTGGGGTTTGGGGGTGGTGGAAGACATGAGTGGGGGCCTGGTGGAGGGTGCCCCTGCACTGCTGGGGTGTGGGGGTGGTGGGAGACATGAGTGGGGGCCTGGTGGAGGATGACCCTGCACTGCTGGGGTGTGGGGGTGGTGGGAGACATGAGTGGGGGCCTGGTGGAGGGTGCCCCTGGTGGCTGGGCGGTGGGGGTGGTGGGTGACATGAGTGGGGGCCTGGTGGAGGCTGCCCCTGCACTGCTGGGGTGTGGGGGTGGTGGGAGACATGAGTGGGGGCCTGGTGGAGGGTGACCCTGCACTGCCGGGGTTTGGGGGTGGTGGGAGACATGAGTGGGGGCCTGGTGGAGGGTGCCCCTGGTGGCTGGGGGGTGGGGTGGTGGGTGACATGAGTGGGGGCCTGGTGGAGGCTGCCCCTGCACTGCTGGGGTGTGGGGGTGGTGGGAGACATGAGTGGGGGCCTGGTGGAGGGTGACCCTGCACTGCTGGGGTGTGGGGGTGGTGGGAGACATGAGTGGGGGCCTGGTGGAGGGTGCCCCTGGTGGCTGGGGGGTGGGGGTGATGGGTGACATGAGTGGGGGCCTGGTGGAGGCTGCCCTTGCACTGCTGGGGTGTGGGGGTGGTGGGAGACATAAGTGGGGGCCTGGTGGAGGGTGACCCTGCACTGCTGGGGTGTGGGGGTGGTGGGAGACATGAGTGGGGGCCTGGTGGAGGGCGCCCCTGGTGGCTGGGGGGTGGGGGTGGTGGGTGACATGAGTGGGGGCCTGGTGGAGGGTGACCCTGCACTGCTGGGGTGTGGGGGTGGTGGGAGACATGAGTGGGGGCCTGGTGGAGGGTGACAACTGGTGGCTGGGGGGTGGGGGTGGTGGGAGACATGAGTTGGACATGGGTGGGGGCCTGCTGGCAGGTGCCCCACAGTGCTGGGGGGTGGGGGTGGTGGGGGACATGAGTTGGACATGGGTGGGGGCCTGCTGGCAGGTGCCCCACAGTGCTGGGGGGTGGGGGTGCAAGGGGACATGAGTTGGTGTTCATTAGTTCAAGGAGACATGTGCCTTTGCTGGGGGGCATGCCCATGTTGGGTGGGCTGCCTGCGGGACATGACCAGGGATGCAGGGTAGTCCCCTGTGGTGTGGGCTGCCTGCAGGGGCTGTGGAGGGTGTACAGGGTACACCTGGGAGGACCCACACTGTCAAATCACATGTGGAACTTCCCGCGCACCCCTGAAATACACGCACCCAGGCTATTCGCGTGTGGAACTTCCCGCGCACCCCTGAAATACACGCGCCCAGGCTATTCGCGTGTGGAACTTCCCGCGCACCCCTGAAATACATGCACCCAGGCTATTCGCGTGTGGAACTCCCCGCGCACCCCTGAAATACACGCGCCCCCAGGCTATTCGCGTGTGGAACTTCCCGCGCACCCCTGAAATACACGCGCCCAGGCTATTCGCATGTGGAACTTCCCGCGCACCCCTGAAATACACGCGCCCAGGCTATTCGCGTGTGGAACTTCCCGCGCACCCCTGAAATACACGCGCCCAGGCTATTCGCGTGTGGAACTTCCCGCGCACCCCTGAAATACACGCACCCAGGCTATTCGCGTGTGGAACTCCCCGCGCACCCCTGAAATACACGCGCCTCCAGGCTATTCGCGTGTGGAACTTCCCGCGCACCCCTGAAATACACGCGCCCAGGCTATTCGCGCGTGGAACTTCCCGCGCACCCCTGAAATACACGCGCCCAGGCTATTCGCGTGTGGAACTTCCCGCGCACCCCTCAAATACACGCGCCCAGGCTATTCACGTGTGGAACTTCCCGCGCACCCCTCAAATACACGCGCCCAGGCTATTCGCGTGTGGAACTTCCCGCGCACCCCTGGAATACACGTAGCCCGCTCCCCCAGGCCCGATCGCGTGAGGAACTTCACGCGAACCCCTGTAATACACGTAGCCCGCTACCCCAGGCCCGATCGCGTGAGGAACTTCACGCGAACCCCTGTAATACACGTAGCCCGCTCCCCCAGGCCCGATCGCGTGTGAAACTTCACGCGAACCCCTGAAATACACGTAGCACGCTCCCCCAGGCCCGATCGCGTGAGGAACTTCACGCGAACCCCTGTAATACACGTAGCCCGCTCCCCCAGACCCGATCGCGTGTGAAACTTCATGCGAACCCCTGAAATACACGTAGCATGCTCCCCCAGGCCCGATCGCGGGAGAAACTTCACGCGAACCCCTGAAATACACGTAGCCCGCTCCCCCAGGCCCGATCGCGTGAATAACTTCACGCGAACCCCTGTGATGCACGTACCCTGCTGAAATCGCGTGTTAGACTTCCCGCGCACCCCGGTATACACGCACACGTATTTTTTGTCAGCGGGTGTCCGTGTTTGTGGGTACCCCTTTGCACGTCATTTTTCCTGGAGGGACACAGTATGGGACATTCATCATGGCAGTATATAGGTGCTATTTGTTGGCGCACCTTTTGGCGCACATTTCTTACAGCCGCAGAGACGCTACCGCCTGCTTTCTTGTGGCGGTCGTGTTTGTGCCTGTGCGCTGGTTTGAGCGCGCGCTTTTTTCCCCTATTCTATTCCATGAATACGTGTTGTAGGCGAGCGTGTGGGCGTTCCGCGCACTTGTGCCCTGTACTTCCCCCGTGACGCCCACGTTTTTGCAAGTTGTTCCCCATTCCGAGTGTTACGCCCGTGTTCCGCCTACTTTTGTTGCGTGCGCCGCGCTATGTGCGAATTTCGCTGTGACCTGTGCGATTTTCGCTGTGACCTGGCACACGCTGTTAGATGGCCTGTGCGCCAACGTGCGCCGCGCACTTTTTTATCGCACATCCGCTGGTTTTCTCGCGCACGGCCTTCCATGAATCGACGTGCGCTGCTTTTCGTGCGATTTTCGCACTTGCACTGCGATTTTCGCGATTCCACTGCGATTCGCACGTTTTTGCCCACTTGCGCCGCGCTAATTATTCCATGAATCGGCCTGTCAATGTTTACTCCATCTGATCTTGTGCATATTGTGAAGCATTTTCCACGCACAAAGCGGGTGACTCGAAATAATGGATCCAGATCGACTGCAATGTCCCGAAAATTCCAAAAGTATGCAGTGCTTGCAAATACTGTACCTAAAGTTGGAAGGCATGAAGTTTGTGGCAAGCAGATGGCAAGAAACTACAATGTGCTGCATGGCAGGAGTACTTGTAGTATTCAGAGAAAAGGTGATCCAAAAAGTGAATGCGGTATGCAGTGGGTACTGGAATGAGCATGTGGCAAAACTCATGTGGGTCGAGGCAATGGAGAAACCAGTGAAGGTGCAAGAGCAGAGAAGATATGAACTGTGTTTTTATAACAAAGAGAGCATCTTTGTAAGGACCAACAGCAGGTGCAATAAGACATTATACATCCCAGAACTCAAGAAAGGAACAGCAGCCGTGATGGATAACTATTGTGTGTGCAGCCAGCAGGCATTTATGCATCTCCTGCCATCATAGAGGGGCACCTGCTCGCTGGCCTAATTGCACTCGCCACTCCTAGTGGTCACTGAAGAACACTTCATAGTGGGGCCAGGTGGCTTCTTGGCCCAAACACCAACACCAGTGTCTGATCTCCTCACCATGGTGCTGCCGCAGCAGCCTATATTCCTCATTCTGCAAGAAAAGGAGAAAAGAGAAAAATTGCAGAGATGGAGAAGGTCCAACTATCTTTTTCAAGATTCCTCACTGTTCCACCAGAAAAATATCAACTATACAGCAAGGAGGAAACATTTTTTGCATTTTTACTGTTACCAGGAGTGCAAACCGCCGCAAATGCCAAATGGCTTCAGATTGTGCGTTGGGAAGTGATTCAGTTGGCCCACGATACTGAACCAAGCCTCAACTGGATCAAGATGGAGACGTGCGCTATCCGACAGATGATGTTGCAGATCGGCTTAGTGCTAGACCTCCTCACAGCCATGGAAGTAGGGGTCAGCAGAAAGAATTGGTGATTCCAGTTGCACCTATGTACCTCCTAAAGATGTAGAAAATGGGTCCCCTACCAACATAATAGGGGCCCAGCACACCCTTGGCACTCACATGTAAACGGAATCAGGCATACAGAAGAGTGACTGGTCCGACAACCTTTTTTCTTGGGCACCATCATTATATGATATGATAGGTTATTTATAACGCACTTAATACCCAAAGTTTTCGAAGCGCGGACTCAGGGATCGAAGCTGTGTTGCTAGGTGCCGTTTTGCTTCCAAGGCGAGCACGTTGCCGCTGAGCTATCCTCTTGAGACAATGGGGGCGATCCTAAAGCTACTGCTTCCTGTGATCCTGTTCGAGTTGTTGATCTTCTGTACCTGCCATCGGGAGCTATGATGCTGTACCAAAGCACCTCCTAGCAGCACAATGATGATGGTCTCAATTGGGGTACAGTGTGCACCTCAGGGTACAAAATAGTGCAGTTCAAATTGATGATCCAGAAAAGCCACACATGGTTGCAATAGAGCCAGGCCTTCACCCCCCATGGACTACCACAATTCCCCCATCAGACCCTGAGAATTATGTAGACCACTGGGTAGATTTAGCAGGTGATGGAGGATGTATATTTATATATGACATGTATCCCTGAGCAAAATGCACAAGCAGGGGAAAGTTTACGGTCCGTATGTAGAGCATGGGTCCCAAAAGTTGGAAACACAAAAATTGGAAAGGCAAAGAATGGAGAAGTAGGAACAAAAGCTCACATGGGAGTAAGTTAAAGTGGTATTAATGACAGGGGGGAATTGTAGGAAGGGGGGTCACCATCCCAGACCCCCAGGTGGATTTGGTTGAGGCAAAGGCCTGGAAGTGTACGATAGGGGACCAGGGAGGGTACAAGCAGACAATGATAGGGGCTATTGTGAGGGGCGTGTAGTGCATGCTGTGGGTTTAGAGCAAACTGGGAATCAAACGGCATCTTAGATAATATCAGCCATATTGAAATTGAGGCCTAATGCGGCAGTGCAGCTGGGACTGCAGGCCTAGGCCACCAACATTGACATAAGCATATGCATGCAAAAATAGGCACATGGGCACAGATGAGAAAGGCCAGGAGCTGCAGAGATTCATAGACCTTTCATTGTCTCTTTGTTGCCAGCATTTCTTATCCAAGGAAGAATGGGCCCTGCAAGGCCACGAGGGGTTTGAGAGCTCCATGCAAAAACCGATTCCACTAGAAGGAGGGCACAAGCCACCAACTTTCCCCCGTCTTAGCTCTAAGTATTAGCACCCAGCTTCCCCAGCCCAAGACCCCAGCTTTCCAAAGTACCAGTCGGTCCAAAAACAACTGAAATCGTGTTGGGGTTTGTCAGTTACAATGACCTCAAAGTATCCTCTTAGCCCTTGACTGTAGTACCAGGTGCACACTAGTTTAGAGATAAAGAATGTATTGCTTTTTCTTCACATAATGAGCAATTAACTGTAGCCTCATGCCTGATGACGTGCAAGAACAAGCCCTTGTCGGAAAAGATGGACAGACAGGGCTGGGACCAATGGCCTGGCATCCCGTATGGAGCAGGTAGCATATTTAAAGGTTCACACCAAACAGCCACTCAGATTATTTTCTTATGTAACTTACATCTCTGATGACTCTGTGTGCCCTCGTAATGTGTTGCTTGCACTAATTGTGGCAGAACTTTCCACTGCAGCAGCGTGCTTTGCTAGGGCATCTTTATTTTTGTGGAAATATACCTTGTTCTCTTTGCAAGATGTGTGCAGGGTGTTTTTTGCTAGTGGCTTGCATTTTTTCTGGTGGGAGCATTCTGGTGCTTCTCTAAACTGAGCATAAGCAACCTTGAGCATGGTATGTTACAATTCTCTTGTATAAACAGAAGCCATTCATAGGGATGAAAAGCAAATATTTCTATAAATAAAACAGAGATAACATAGCAATGCAGAAGAACTGCTATACTCTGTATTGCTGTAGTTTACACAGGATCAATTCTGTCCTCTGACACCTTTTCTGGAAAGATTTCTAGTGCTGGATGACATGCTTGTCCTTGATAATGCTTACACAAGTTAATTCAGTTCACTGACATTCTTGTTTAGAAAGACTTTTAGTGCGTCCTGCTATAGTTTACACAAGAAAGATGTTGGTTACTGATAATTTTAATTAGAAAAATGATTAGTGCTGGATGAACTTTGGCAGTTATAGGCATGGAACAATGAACGCCCAAACAGAATAAATAGGACAGGTTTCAAGCGCTAGACACAGCTGCTTGGGGCAGCAGAGCTGGCATGAAGACAAGAGGCAGGCACAGACTGCTGGACGACTAAAGAGAGAGCACAGGGGCTGACCAGAGGGGAGGGCCAACTCCCTCATTTTTCCTGAGCAGAATTTTAAAGCCACTAAGCTGGAGTCTGGCTGTTTTGAGGCATTTTGAATCCCTAGATGACGGCCTGTTGACCTTTGAGTAGAACTTTGATATTGATTGAGCTGCATCTGGAACAAATTTAGTTGTTCTTCCACAAGTCAAATTTACTCACCACCTAAGAACAAACAGCTTATTCTGGATTGGCTATATGTTGGCACCATTAATCCAAATGGAAATGTCTTTGTTTTTTAAGCATTTATCCTATTTGAATGCTTTTTTGATAACAAGATATTGGTGCATTAATAGGTGGCGTTTTAACATTTTTTGAATGTTTCAATTTTTCATTGAATTGTAGATAATCTCAGGCATCCAGTGTTATACAGCCATCACCACCCCCTACCTACTACTGTAAGTGAGTATGATAGGTCTTTCCCCTTCATTTGATATCACATCAAGAAAGGTATTGAGGTATTGATTTAGGCAGATGCTTCTATGTGGTTGCCTATCATGATTTGGTGAAGCAGGTGTTAGATTGCATAGCATGATTTTTGAGGTCGCCGATCACGACCTAGTGAGGCAGGTAGTTCATTTTTAAGGTGACTAATATTTATTGGAGAAGGTTGATCAGTCTTAGTCTGGATTTGAGGGAGAAACAATGACAACAATTTCATCTTTTTCATTAATTACTTTTTGCATTTTAAGTGTGTTGTGTATAGTGACGATAATAAATGCAATGTTTCTTTATTTCAACTAAAAAGCATTTATTGATATTTCATTTGTGTGTGAGAAGTACTTGAGCATGAACTTAAATAATGGAGCATCTATCTCGATGCATTTTGTATTGATGTGTATACATGGCAAATGTCTTTTTATACACATATGAAGCGTTACTGGATAGTGTGAGCAGTGGGCTATCAATAAAAATACATGTGACATTGTTAATCCCCTCCTATGCCAATGAATGAGTTGCAGCAACCCACTGCAGGGTGTTGATCACCTGCTCTCATTACTGATGCTCAGTGAAATGTATATGATTTTCCCTACCCCTACTCCAACCACAGCCCCTGCTGGGGGTTCTTGGACACTCCTCCGTGTATGGAGGGAAAACTTTGGAGGTCTGAGTGATAGAAATCCTATCACGTTGGTGACCCAGATGGGATATTGCTCACGATTCCTACAACTTAATACAATTCTCCCACTTGGCTGACAAAGAGTGGCAAGGGGGGTTGTTACATACCTAGCATTATAAAGAAGAACATACACTCTAGTGAAGATAAGGGAGTAGAACAAAGCTTAAAGCACTGTAGTGAAGAGCAGGGTGTTTTTCCAAGCATGTCCTCTAAACAGCTTTCAAGCAAAGAGGCATTAAAACACTCTAGTGAAGAGCAGGGTATCTAACACATAACTTAAATAATTCTAGTGAAGAGAAGGGTGTCTTTTCAAGCAAATGTTCTTGATAGCTATCTAGCTAAAAGGTATTAGAATGGCTAACCCACATGTTGATGTCCCTATACCTGTGGAATGCCACCATGCTTTAACCGGGTGGTTACAGGAAGAGGTGTTAATAATGTCAACACCACCTTCACAGTTGCAGTGCATGGAGGAGGGCCAGGGGAAACCCTGTTCACATTAATGAAGAGACCTGAACCAAACCAAATGAGATGCTAAACATTAGGAGGGAAGTAGATTAAATACTGTACACATCCAATGGGAATCTTGAAGTAGCGCTGCAGCACATACACCACAGAACTGGTCTGAAGGGGTCTTGACATACCCCACAAGGGCTAGATATTGTCTGTCTACTATCGGAGGGTTAACCTTAGAACACAACTTTAAGATCCACACAAATAGGGAGGCAAATTACCCATATACCAAGGAGCGCTATGACATTCTGTCATTTTTGATGTCATCATTGATGTCATGGGTGATAGTCTTAACAGTGCATGGTGGTGGCATGAGTTATGCTTGCTTAGCTTACCATAAGTGGTGAATTTCTGTTTTTTTTTTTTTTCACTTGGAACCATAACATGGATAGGTTGTTATTCATGCAACGTCCCTTTATCAACATTTTTGCATTGAATTTGATAGGTTTTTATTAGCAAAACTTAACCATAATGTCCCTTTAACAAAGTCTTTTCACTGAATTTCATAGGTTTGCACCAGGATACCCTTAATTTGTTTAGATGTACCATACAACATACTGAACCCCTTAAACCCATGCTGATAATTCCAGGATCCAAAGATCATGTGGCTGTCCGCAGACGTCAGGCAGCATCCACACTGCCCAATAGCGCAGGAGTTGTTTCACATTATGGTAGCATACAGCAAAGAAACTGAACATCTTTAAAGACCAACAGTGAATTGTAAGGACAAATAAATAAGGTCTACAAATTCAGTATTTATAAAAGCAACAATGCAATTGCATAGAGTGTGCAATATAATGGAATGCACTAAGCAGGAAAATAACCTGTGCTTCCAACAATATTACCTCAATGCTGCATTACATACAAACTGAGAAGCAACTGTCAGCGGGACTCGTGCAAAGTACTGACAGCAGAACTGCACTACAAAAAGGTAAGTACACTATATTATTTCCCATAACTGTGCAGTTTGTTCTGTGTACAGTACTAATAAAAATGGTTTCTCTTTTTTTTACACAGAAATGGCAAGCACCCTGGAGTGGCTTGAAAAGAATTTCCCTTGTGAAGAAATTAGTGAAGACAGTAACTCCAATGGTACACGGTGCAGTTTGAAAAGTAAGAGAATTAATGCACATTGCTTCACATGTACCGGAGACATATTTTTTTCGTTAACCGTACAAACGGGAAAGGAAGGGAATGGCCCAGAAGCAGCAGCTAGTATTAAATACCACTGCCCCACCTGTACTTGTACCCCTTCCCCCTGCCCCAGCCAAACATCCCCACAAATTCCCTGTAAGCAGAGATGTTATGATGAGACCTCAATCCCTTCCTCCCCTGATCACCAACCCCAATTCCCCTGTATATGTTTTCATTTCTGCGACCCCCTCCCTTTCCCAATTTTTTGTATTTATGTGTGTAAATAATATTCTATGTGTGTACTGTTGCAGTGTGTGTGTTTTCTGTTTTAAAAGCCCTGCTAGGAGCCCGTGGAGTGTGTGACTGTCCAGGATGTCCGCAACTAATCAAAATGGAGGTATCCTACGGACACTGTGCCTGTCTGGGATGTCTGCATTCAAAGGAGAGGTGTCCGTAGGACTCTGGGCCTGTCTGGCATGTTTGCAAATCTGTGAAATACTTTTAATTAGTTGGGGACCAAACCCCTGTCCTGCGGACACATGTGCATGCAGGGTTGCGCATCATGTAAAGCATTGCATTCTTTTCAGGGAGCAAGTGGTGGCTCTGAAAATAGCCTTTTTGGGGGATTTTTGTTCTTGGAAGTTTTGAAGTGGCCAACACCTACTGCACACATGCTTGCTATGCTTGCAAGAATGGCTGCAAAACATTTTGGATAAAAAAGGTGATTGCCAGCATCAGTAAAATGGGTGCCATCTCTGTGGAAAATGTTGGTGCTATGAAATGTAATGTTTTCATTGTGGAAGGAAGACATACCAAAATCTCGCAAAAATGTGCAAACAGCCTTGTTGAAATTGTGCCTAGCTTTCTCCATTTGCGGACCAAATAATGAAGAGCGCAGCCACATCTGTCTATGGGCAAGGCGCGAAAAAACACTCTAGAGTTTGAAAACCTGTCCATGACTTTCCCAAGTGCCTCCTTCATCGCAAAATTCAGACAGATTCCAGTAACATGGACTAAACTGTTTACTCCACAATGAACAATAATAATGACTGGATGATGCTGCATCACCAAAGTGGCACAAAGGGGAATCAAATCCAGCCACATCATGCCACACACTCCATAACAGTGCACATCCTCATGAGGGAATCCAAGATGTACAGCCACTCCATAGTGCTCTGCATAAACCTGCAACCAATGTATCCAAGAGTCCCCAAAATCCACACACTCTGCCTCCTGAAACACACAGCCATAGCCACATCCATCTGCACTCCTCTCAGCAAACAGAGCCTCTCCCACACTCTCTCCTTGCACACCACACCCAGAAAACCAATCCCCTGGCCTCCACAGTCCCATTTCCATGCCTGCCATCCTCAAAAGCCTGGTATATGGCCCATGCAATCCGCGAACTACCGCAAGGTTCGCGGATAAATCAGCCAATTTAAGGGTGCGGGGAGAGACATTTAACCCAAGGTAGGAGATTTCCTCTATTGTGGTGGCTCTGAAAAGAGACATTTTTATTGTTTTTGTTTTTATAGGTGCTACTGAACAAATACCTTTTGTTTTATATTTGTTTTCTTCTTTTCCTCCTTACTGCCTTACATCAATCTCTGCATAGCATCCCTTGAATTCTAAAAAAAAAACATTTCCAAGAATGGACAACAAAACTTGTGCACACTAATGGAGTCAATGTTGTCGTTGGAGAAAACAGACCTCTCAGCACAACAGAAAACTATACCCATGCCTCCACTAACAAGGCACCTTCCATCAGTTTGCTGGGGATTGAAGACATTGGGGTTGTTCCATTGTGCTCTTGGTAGTATTTCAGAAAAAAATAAACTTCTTTGCAGTAGGGAAGAGCAACATTAGTTCTTCCATCAACAACTTCAATACAGGAACCAAACTTAGGGAACGGATGTAGCCCAATTGCTCTCCTCCACAGTGCACCACCAAAACATCTGGACTACCAAAATATTAGCCATGTTTCTGAGAGCAATCAGTGCCTGCAAATTGTGGGAAGGCATACTGCACCATAAAGCCTCCAAGCCTGGAAAAGCAAGATCTGCAGAAACCCCTCTTGCCTTTGTATACCTCTCCAGATCACAGACAAAGGAGTCTCCTACTATTGATACAATAACTCCATCCATATTCACTACACAACCAACACAGCAATGAAAACAATGATTACCCTCCCCTCCTGTAAAGCACACCCTTAACACCTGATTGGCTAATCCCCACAGTCCCATTTTCATGCCAGGCATGCTGAGAAGCCCCTGATATGGCACGTCTGATCCGCAAACTACTGAGGTGTTCACAGATCCTGTAACACTGGGGCAGACCTTCTTTCCTTTCCACTTCACATTTTGCAGCACTCTCTCATTGGCTACTGCTAAGCAGTCCCACAACCATTCACCAATCACATCCAAGATCTCTACATCTAACCCTATCAACTCAGTACAACACTGCAGATGTACTGTAGAACACTTAGAACACAGGTCTCCTATGATTCCCAAGCACCTGCCTCCAAAAGATCCATACATATCCACATCCTACAACACAAACTACAGGTATGCATATGTTGTGTAATGCACAAGGAAAATAAAAACGGCATGTATGTTACCAAAACATTGCAACTACATAGATTGCATGCATATAAAAAGGTTGCCTTCCACTTGCCCTGTATAACCTACTCAATAATCATATTATCATTTGTACCATCTCTTCAAACAGACTGGCAATTACTTACAATGCTGCTTTCACAATTTTCTTGTACTGCACAGTAGCATAACAACTACAAACCACATATTTCAATTTCAGCACCACTGCCTGTGATTGTTTACATTTTTTATAAACAACCACATTGGGAACATTTGTTTGTTTGTTTGTTTTGTTTGTTTGTTTGTTTATTTGGTAATGCGCTCCAAGCCCTTGGGCAACTGGGCGCAACCATACAAGTAGACTAGAAACTTAGTTACAGTGACTGACACAGGCTATTACAAAACAGAGGTAACTTACAAAATATGATACAAGTGATACAGTACATATAGGATCAAGATGGGTAAGCGTAGAAGAATACTGTCTTAACATATGTATAGCATGATCAGCTAGATAAGGGTGAATATCGTTACATATAATTGTTGTGCAGCCATTTGAGAGCGTTACATCTAAATCTAGTGTAGGCAATGGGCGTCTGAGGTCAGGTGGGAGGTTGAGCTGCATCTGGAACACATTTAGTTGTTCTTCCACAAGTCAAATTTACTCACCACCTAAGAGCAAACACCTATGTTCCATGAATGTGCACAGCACATTCAAATGCCTGATCCTATGTAACTTGCCCAGAATGCCCACAGACAAGGGAACTGCATGGATGTCAGGGAAGCATGTCACTCACATGCATTGCACAATTGACTAAATGCACCATTGGGAGGAAAGCAAAGAAATGCATGTGTACTTTGCAAACAGTGTTATCTGTAAATTTGGATAAATAAATTAAACAACAGAAAATAATTTCTGCACTCATGTAGCAAGTATCTATGTGTAAGAAAGTTAACAAAATTCCACACACGGCAACATTCTGCTTTCTAATCGCTACATCTTTCGGCCCTTTTTCTCACTATCATAATCCATTTTCAACACAAATAGTACAAAAACATCTCACATACTTCAGAAATGTAGCCCCATACACCACAGTTATCACTGCAGCACTGCCCCCCATACAAACAATACTAATACTCTCAGGTCCCCACTCGTATGCAGTACTGTGCAATTACACACACACACACTAACTCTTCCTGCCAAAAAAACTCTCCTATAATCTAAAACAATATATTCTCCTACTGCTATTACTGTACCTTTAACAACACATATACCCACTAATTTCCTTCTTTTGTCATTGCAGTGAATAACCGCCTCCTAAAAGCCAGTGATGCCTCTGTTGTAAGATAAAACCCAGAAGAAACATTGCAAGGTTTACTTAAACAGGTGAGTGTTCCCTTTTTTCCTGAATGTGAGATATTTAGATTCTAGTCTCAGACTTCATGGTAGGTTGTTCCATTTAGTTGCCACAGATGTGGGAAAGGCTTTGCCAAGGCTGTTAGATCTCTTGTTTGGAGCGACAATGATTTGGCCCGAAGATTCTGATCTCAATGCACATCCTGGTACGTAACGGGAGATCTTAGATTTAAGATAAACTGATGCTTTCCCATTAAGACATTTGTGGACCAGTGACATAGCCTTGAACTGTACTCTGTCTTCCACCGTCAGCCAATGTAGATCCCTGCCAGCACTGCTGATATGCTCAGTCTTTGATTTCTGTTTAACTATCCTGACAGCATTATTCTGAATTTGCTGGTATTTTGCAATGTACTCTTTGTATGCACCAAACAAAAGTGCGTTCCCATAATCCAGAAGCAAGAGTATGGTTGCTCATGCTATAGTAACCCGCTCTTGTTTGCTCAAATAGGGTTTAATAGCTCTAAGGAGCCTGAGATAGTATGAGGAATTTTTACTCACATACAAGGCCTGGGCCTCTGCACTCATAATAGAGGCTTCCAGAATCATCACCAGTGTCTTTACCTTACCTACTACCTGTATGGGGGTGTCTTTGGGGTGTCTTTAATAAAGATGGACTCGCATTGGGAGGTTAGATTAGCCCGGGCTTGGTGAGACCCGAAGACCATCAGCTCAGTTTTATTGCCTTTAAGTTGTGATCCATCCAGGATTCAATGGTGTTATACCCTGCCTTTACTGTGAAACTGTCTTTCACATAGTCAATGCTTGACTCCATACAAGTTGCGTATCATCAGCGTAGTTAGTGACATAGGCGTCAATGTTCTCTAGATGTATACCTACTCTGATATTCAGACACTCATGCACTGTACACACAAATACATTGCACACCTTCCAAACCCACACTTTCCTTTTTTCTCCAACAGACAAAAGACAATGGGCCTCATTACGAGTTTGGCTGTAGCTGTGCCTGTTGTATAGGCACGGCTACTGCCAAACTCTCTACCGGCGCCGCCACCCACGATTGGGCAATAACCGGCCCATTACGATTTGAATAGGCTGGTAATTGCCCATTTGCGGGTAGCAGTATTGCCGGGCTCCCGATTCCCATTCTGCCCGATAGGGCAGAATGGGGGTATTTGGAGCATGGTTGCACCGGCGCTGTTAATAACAGTGCCGGTGCAATCACAAGTTCTGCTCGCGGGTGCCGCACAGCCCGCCAGGTCAGACCTGGTGGACTGTCAGGCAACCGCGAGCAAAACTCGTAATTTCGGCGGTACGTATGAATGGTGCCAGTGCCATACCGGAACCGTTCATACCGTAACCGCCAACATTATAATGAGGCCCAATGACTACCAAAAGGTAACTCTGTAGAAAACAACACAGATATAGCACAGATAAAACTCAAACCATGCAAAATGGCAATCCACCTCTAGCAGACTCTGTTGAAAAAGTTCAAACAAAACAGCTAATACAGTCACTGAGCAAAAGGGGAACCAGATGGCAGGAAAAAAAGTGTGACTTCTCTTCCAAAATGTAAAACTAAAACAAAATGTATTAAGAAGAATGCAGCTAGCAGTAGTGCTAACACTACATCTACCAACATTAACATAGCGACAAATAAGCATCGCAAAAAATTTTTTTTACAAAACTTGTTCAACCATACAATCCTTCAGAACTTTAAAAAAACAGGGGGGAAATCACACTCACCCCTTCAAACTTACCACAGTAAACTGATCCTGGAAGCTCTCATAGACAGTGCAATGTTCCTCAAAAGGAAACTAGTTATAGTAATTTTAAACAGAATGAAACCACTATCAAAATTAATTAGTAAACTACAAAAAGTACATTGCAACATATGCAATAACAATCTTTGCAAATGTCTGTGCAGGTGAGTGGATTCACACAACCAGCGCACAGAGATAATTCAATGAAGAGGCATACAAACAAGAGCAAACAAACCCAATTGCCATACATAGCAGTGGCTGAGGGTATGAAAAGTTAGACAGTACCATTATGGCAGAAGAAGCACTGATTGCAAGAATATTGCAACCCAATATCCAAACCCATTCTGGGTGTACCTCCATTAAACACACTAAGATCACGGAAAAACCCATGGATAATACACCTATTAGGCCTTACCACATCAGAGCCCACGACTACCCCAAGTATTACTTGACTCAAAGACTTCTCAATTGCAGCACCTATCTCCTCCAAACCTATCCTAGGTGTAATCAGACAATTGAGATTAAGATCACTGACTAAACTAGCAACCAAAGGTCTGTTAACTATCAATACTAACCAGCCGACTCATCTTAAGCCGCTCCTAGATCAAAATCATATACTTTTCAATCAAAACCCCCCTCAAACTGCACAGCCACCTTGTATCAGCAAAGCATCTCCCTTAGAACACACCACCATAATCAAATGTGTGCTCATTAATGCACGCTCACTGGGAGCACATGACGTTGAGATTCATGACCACAACATTGATCTTAAACTAGACCTCCTAGTAGTAATGGAAACTTGGTTAAACAAAGCTCAGGCCCCCTCCTATCTCTAGCATTGCCACCCTGCTTCCACATCCACAGCACCGATATATATAATTCTCAAAGAGGCGGAGTGGATATTATAGCAAAAGATAATCTCTACATTAGAACCTGCCCCGTGGAACAAATAGATGGATACGAACTCCTTCTAGCCAAAATAACAACAGACCCCAACACCACCATAAATATTCTGCTCATTTATAGATCTCCTATTAAAAACTCTAACCCTGACACTGACATTCCGTGACTCCTCACACCACATCTCAAACCTAATACTAAATGTATCATACTTGGTGATTTAAATTTAGGATTTAACGATCAAACTGATAACAAAGCATCTACTTGAAGCACTCTCTGACATGAATTTCACCCAAATATCAATGTCCCCACTCATATTCAAGGAAGAATTAATACACCAATTACCACTGACGCCAATAACCACTGACTCTATCCTCCCATTAGACTGGTCAGACCATCATAGTATTAATTTTACTATAAACTGTTTGGGCAGAATAAAAGACACTGTAAATAACTTGGAGACCTACGAAACTAGAAACACCTGCAAACTCACAGCCGACACTATCGCCCCATATCATCAATAATAATCTCCAAACTAGTATAGTCAATACCAAAAACCCCACACTGCTAGCAAATATATACCAGAACTGCCTCACCACCACCATAAATATGGTGGCCTCTATAACCACCAAAACTCATAAAATCGCAAAAAGCAAGTGTTATTGGTTCAATGAGGACCTAGTAGTTCTCAGACATACCAAACGATCACTGGAACACCTATATAAAAAAAATCCCAATCTAGACACCAAAAACATGTTCAAATTAGCTAATAGAATATATAAATCAGCTGTCACCAGCCACAAAGCCAATGCCTAAAATACCCGGATTTCCAATGCTAATTTCGATCCCAAAGAACTCTTTACCATACTTAGAGAATTAGAGAACCCTATCCCTAATTCCACCCCATCCAATGCTAGCAAAGATTGGTGCACCACAATCCAAAATCCTTAGCCTCTAAGATTGCCATACTTCAAACTAAAATAAAAAAAATCAGAAACAGCTAGCAGATAAAAACAGCCCCACCAACACCCCTAAAGTGATAACTTCCAATGCCATCACCCCTTTCACTTTAAACGAGTCACTCATGACCAAGTACAAAAAACTATAACTAAGCTAAAAACCTCTAACTGCAAAGGCTATCAATTCCCTGCCCACCTAGTCAAACTCTGTGCACCCATCCTCACCCCCATCATCACTGAATTCATCAATGCCTCATTTAGCTCAAACCTGGTACCTACCAGCATCAAAGAAGCCTGGGTCACCACACTATTAAAAAAAAAAACCCTCGACCCAACTGTCCCCACTAACTACCGTCCCATTACTACAGTCCCCTTCCTGTTAAGAATTATCAACAAAATAGCCTATACCCAAATTCAGGACCATTTAGAACAAAACCAGCTTCTAGGCAGAGACACAGGGAAACTATGTATTCTCTTGCTATTAGATTTATTGGCAGCATTTGACCTTGTGGATCACGATAAACTCTTAACACCCTAGGCAACGACTTTGGTTTCTCTAACGAAGCAACATGTTGGATTAAATCTGCATAGGAAAAGACGCAGCCAACCCAATCCCAGTTGCAATAGGCATCCCCCAAGACTCCTGCCTCTCCCCCACTCTATATAACGCCTACACCAAACTCTTATTCGTAGCGTTGTATAATATGGGTGTCATCTATTCCAACTTTGCTGATGACACCCAAATACTCATACCACTCTCTGAGAATTACGAGGTAGACACTATCCTAATAAATAACATCTAGGCAATTATACAAAATTGGATGGCTCTAAACAGCCTGTGTCTTAATGATGAGAAAACTGTGATTCTCATTGTGGGCTACCCTACTAAAAGCAACAACCTCCATTCTGACTATAAATCAATCATGATCAATGGCACCACCATACCTGGCCTTAAACAAGTCAAAACACTTGGGCCCTCATTACGAATTCAGCAGTAACCATGCTGCTATTGGCGGTATGGCTGCCGCTGAAGTCACGCCGGGGTCCGGGTCCTCAGAATGAGGACTTACCTAGCTATTCCGAGTTCAGAAGGCCCGGTAATTCCTCCCTCCAGGGACATGGACACAGTCCTTCCCCATTCCCATTTCAGCCCCCATAGGGCTGAATGGGAATGGGAGAGGGAGCAAAAAACGGGCCATTACGAGATGGCCCGTTGTTTGCTCCCTCTTCCCCTCGCGGGACCCGGTAAGCACGCCTGGTTTTCCCAGGCGTGCTTACCGTGTCCCGCGAGGGGAACTAGTAATGCAGCGGTACGGGCTGAACGGCGCCAGCACCTTTTACAGCGCTGTTCACTCCGTACCGCCAGGGTCGTAATGAGGCCCTTGGTGTTTACCTTGATGCCAATCTATCTATGACAAAGCACACCAATTCCCTTGCTTCATCCACCTCCTTCACAGCTAAACTCATGGCCCTTAGCCGTCAGTTCCTCACTCCAGCCTAATTACACTAGCCAGAGCCCTAGTACCCTCTAAAGTAGATTACTGCAATGTTCTCCAGTAAGGCACCTCGAAGGCAAATTTAGCCAAAATCCAACTTATTCAAAATAAAGCCCTATGAGCAAACTTAGGACTAAGCAAATAAGATGATATCTCTCACATCAGAATAGAGGTCCACTGGCTGGAATCACATTTAAAACTCTTTGTATTGCACAGAAATGTATCAATAAAACAGCACACAGATACCTTAATAAATCCATTACAAAAAAAGTAGCTAATAGATCATTAAGATCAAATGCTAAATCTCTCTTGTCCATCCCACATTACAAGAGCAGCAGGGCTGGAGTAATAAGCTTCCCAGTCCTGGCACCCACTCTTTGGAATACTCTCCCCATTGATCTGAAAAACGAATCCTCCTTCCACATCTTCAAGAAATTATTAAAAACATGGCTATTTAACATAGCTTAACCTAGTTGTCTACATCCCAGTCTCCCCACTCTTCCGGTCCCTTAGCTCTGATTAGATTCCATGCCAGTACTGACTACGAACTGTTAGTACATTGATGTTTTTATTTGATTGTAATTGTAATTGTTCCTTAATTCATTATGTAATTATCCTCAATATTGCCTCTAAGCATTTTTTAAACTGTCTGTAACTATGCTGTGATACCTCAGGGTCTGTGCGTATAACAAATGTAACAAATAAATAAATAAATAAATATCCCTAACAAACATACAATCAACTCTCCGTTCCACCGAAGCATTCTGCCCCGTCTACAAATGGATGTGCATCTCAATGTGTAATGTACAAAAACAATCCTTCAAATCTTTGTGGCAGTTCTTCAATCATATGTGAAAGCCAGAAAAATTAAAAATTGAAATATCACAAACTACAGGACTACGAGGACATTCATTAGCCTGCATTTATGGGCCTGCTTGCAAAAGCACCTTCCACCACATCAAAATGTTAGCAACACACAATTCTACTATACACAATCTCATTCAGAGGCTGTACTGTGCAAAACCTGCTGCTTTAGCACTGGAGCATTTACATCACATTCTCTTACATGGTACAGCCAAAGAACTGCTGGAAGAAATAGACCACATCCAAAGCAAATATTTTGGAAGTGAACATCACTTAAAAAATCCAGTAACTTTAGAAGAAAGTAGCAACAACCTTGCAGATGCCAACCTTCTATTACACACGTACAAAAAATAAATAGTTTAAAAGCACATCGGCTGAAGTACCAAACCAGGTATGTTTGTGTTATTGCAGAACTTTTTATACAAAGAGCACCAAAACTATAGATAAAATGTACAAAATAGAAGACACTGAGGAATCACATGGTTTCAATTAGCTCTCTATCTTATAGCAGAAAACAAATACAAAATTACTAACACCTCAATACTTAGCACATACTGCACTGGAAAACTTGACAATAACGAAATGCCTTCATGGGCTATCAGTAATAACTTGGAAATATTCCGACTTCCAAAACCACTCCAACAGGTTAATTTGCATGAGAGAATTGAAATCCAAACAGTGCACCCATTTCAAGGGATACTACACCTTCAACCGAAAACAGCCAAGTTGCCTTCTTCTGAATTACCGAAAGGCAAAGTAGTTTATTTGCCATTAGATCTTAAAGAAAATGTAGACACTCTGGGAGTGGAATGGCCAATATGTCAATCTTTGATTATCCTAGTGAATGGTGTAACTACAAGACAAACAAATTTGGCAGCAACTAGTAGACTTAAACAAAGTTAGAGAAGCCCTGCCTTATCTTAAAGATAACAATGAATACTACAAAGAAATAAACATTGAAGAAAACCTGAGAGAAACCACCTAAATAATTCAGGATTCCTTTCAACTGGCCAATTTGAAATTCTAGATTCTACTGCAGCCTCCAATATTTTAGACCAGTATAAAATTCACCCACTGCACTCCAAAGACACCATAGATGATGCACTAGAAACATATCAAATGCGGCAAGCTAAAGGATCTCCAATCAGCATATGGGAAAAAAGAGTAGAAGCACAAGCCTTTCCTCTACTCTTTCCTACTGGAAAAGGTCGAAGGTATGATGAAAGATACAAACAAATAACAGAATCAGAATACCGCTCTTTGCAAATGAATTCTGAAGACCCCAGATTCAGACAAAACGTTGAATACATATTCCACCTCCTCTTTGAAAGGGAACGAGCAACTCTATGTTACAATATTGCACACACATTGAAAACAGGTTCCATTTTTCAAACATGTCTGCTACACAGCTACTTCAAAAGGTGCAAGATAGGATGCAGTTTTACCGTTAAGTATTACACATTTCTTGGCAAACATACGTGGTACAAAAGAATACTGGTTCTGATGTCGCACAACTGTACGGTGTATGCGATGCAACCTTGGCCCACCCACATGGTTTGTCACTCAAGTCTGCATAGTATGCATGGGAAGACTTGCACGATTTCCTAGGCACAGCAAACAAAACAAAATGCAATAGGAGAACTCTGCTCTCTTGACCCTGTAAATGTGTCAAGGTACTTCCATCACTGCTTTATTAACATGCTGCACTTCATCTTTATTAAAACAATTCCTCCCCTCGGAGAAGTGCAACACTTCTTTTGGAGAAACAAATATCAATCCAGAGGAGCACCACACATCCACATGCTTTTGTAGATTAAAGATTCTGCTAAAATTGGTCAGGACAGTGATGCCACTGTTTTGCAGTTCATTCACAAATATGTCACTTGCGCAATCCCTTTAGAAAGCACACATAGTCACCTACATGCACACATTTTGTGGTTTTAAAGACACAAGTGTGGCAAGTACTGTTTGCGCAAATATAAAAACAAAGGCAAATACTACACCAAATGCTGCTTTGGTTTTCCTAGACCAGTTTCAACAAAACGACAAGTAAACAGTGTTATGTCTTCTATTAGACACTGTGTGAAAGGCAAATCACCTAAGAACACATACTGCATAAAAGGAACTGAAACATCAAAGTACATGAATGATTACAATGTAATCATTGCCCTCCTGTGGAATGCAAGCATAGATGTGCAGTACATTGCAGACAATTCCACTGCAGTTGCACAATATGCCACAGCCATCTTAACCAGAGCTGAGAAAGCAAAGCTAAAATACCTCTAGGATGACATAATATTTGACAAAACACTGTCACAAAAATTATACAGCTTGGGCATAAAAATGCTCTCCCATAGAGAATGTGGCTGATACGAAGCCGCAGACCGTTTAACCGGCACAACCTTGTATGGGAAATCTGAAAACACAGTCTGGCTAAGCCTTGGTCCTGCTGCATCCAGCAAAAGAGTTCTTAAATTGTACCAAGACATATAAACAATAGCCAAAAATGATCCCAACAGCGAAGACAATTCAAAAAACAATTTATTGGACACATACTACCCAAACAGGAGTACTGCTTTGGAAACCATGTGTCTATACCACATAGCCCAAAAATTCACATACAAAAATAATATTCAACCAGATGAGAAAAAAAGGTAAATACATAGGGCCAAATCACGAGTCTGGTGGTAACCTTTAAATGCGGCGTTAGCACTATTACTACTACATTTAAGGGTCCACCAGATCATGGCTTTGGCGGATTTCCCCCCAGCTATAAGATGGGGGGAAATCCGCAGCAAAATTGCTGATTTTCGGCGTGATTACCACCAGCGGGAAATCCACCAGCGGTAATCGCGTGAATTTTCCCCATTGGGCCCAATGGGGAACGAGGAATTCCCGAATGGGCCCAATGGGGAATGGGCAATAATCCTTCCAGCAAACCCATGATCCGGCGCTAATAGCACCGGGGGGTTTGGCAGTAGGGCTATTAGCGCTGGCACTAATAGCGCCGGCGTTACCACCCAACTCATGATGAGGCCCATAGTCAAACGTTGTGAGGGCAGCCTGTTCAAATTTACCAAACACAGCCTGATTAATCATATGAAGCTATAATTTAAAATTCCTCAACATAGAGAACTTTACTACATATCCCTTCTGCAACTTTTTAAACCAAGGAGAAAAGAAGAAGATTTATGTTTTATATATGCCTCCTATGAAGATGCTTTCAATGCAAGTGAAATCATTATACCGGATATAAACTTTAAACAGTACAACATGTTGGACAATGAAAATCAACAAGAAGAAGAACTTTGGGCAGACTTCAAGCACAACTAAATTTAGACATTCCTGAGAGCAGTCAACCTTCTCTTACAGGAAACCAAGAACCACGTGGAGAGTCACTCATTGTAAATGAGGCAGAATTAGCAATGACTGAAGAAGAACACACCATGTGTCAGTATGAGCAATCTGACGAAAACATTGCTCTACTGAAATCACAACTCAATAATGAGCAGTGTAGCATTTTCCTAGAAGTAACTAAAGAAAGTGAACATGGTGTGCAGCACTTAACTAAAACGTGTACCTGTCAAAACTGTGAATCTGTACTCATGTATGTAAGTGGTGATGCTGGTTCAGGCAAAACATTCTAAATACAAATCATCAGTAAGTTCCTCCAACAATTGACACACAACAAGCTTTCAGCTGTTGTAACTGCCCCCACAGGGTTAGCTGCCTACAACATAGGTGGTGTAACTTTACACCGATTGCTATTCCTTCCAGTAGAACACCCAAACAAATTAGACTACTAATAACTTTCAGCAGAAGCTGCTATGGAGCTATGCAGAGTTTTGAAACAAATCAGCATGTTCCTAATAGAGGTAAGCATGGTCTTCAACCTAATGTTGGCTTTGATTCACCTCAGATTGTAAGAGATCCTCAAAACAGACCACAAAGAACTCTTTGGAGGAAAATACATTATTGTTTTTGGAGACTTTCTTCAAATAAAACCAGTTAAAGGTCAACCTATGGTTAAAGTCTTAGGGCACAAACTGTGCCGTAACACACTTGGCAGCATAGGAAATATAAATCTCTGGCAACATTCCCAATAAAGAGAGCTAACTGAAAACATGTGTCTGTCCGCAGACCTCATCTATGCTAACATTTTGAAAAGCATTCAGATTGGTGTGCTTTCTAAGGAAGCACAGTCTATCTTAAATAACAGACACATCCATGAGCTATACGGACATATTATCACACAAAAATGTAAAATGTACATCCTTAATGCCAACCCTAGCAAGCTGTGCACTGTTCAATGAAGCAATGTTGAAAAAAAGAAATGCAACCAATAGTGAAAATGTACACCACAGACAAACTGGATGTGCATGGTATGACAGTACCTATTTGTCAACAAGCCACAGCATGACTCAATAGCTTAGACAACTCTATCTCCAACACAGCTGGTTTGGAGAAAATGATAACATTGTATTTAAACTGTAGAGTAATGACAAAGCGTAACATAGATGTGGAGCAAGGTTTAGTTAATGGAGCACTTGGTACAGTTGTTGGCTTCCAGACATTCCCACGTGACAACATCATTCTGTTTGTCAACATCCACTTTGACAAGCTTTCAGAAGTTAAAAGGATATTACGCTCAACAGCCTGATTCCTTCTTTTCAAAGACATGTATGTACGCAGTGAACAGTTTTCTCTGCCTCTAGCATATGCAGTCACTATTCATAAATTGCATGGTCTAACCCTAGAACAAGCCTTGATTGACATTGGCAGCACAGTCTTTAAAGAAGGCATGAGTTACGTAGCACTGTCACGCCTACGTACACTTGAAGCACTATTTGTTGATAACAAAGTCAAGGCTGACATTCCTTGCATCGTAGAGTACAACAGACTATGTGCCCTCTACACACCCCATCTCAAAATGAACCATATTCCTCAAAAAGACAAACTTTGTAAAAGAAAACTAGTGCAAACACAACTTATACATGATCTCCCAACAGTACCACCAATTGAAAACAGCTGCTACACCATCAATTGCCGCAACCACAGAAGGATATACTGAAAAGGCAAATGAATACACAGCTGCACAAAGAGAAGTACTGCTTCAAAAAAAGCTCATGGACATCCATCAAATGACGCGGATACAGAACTATTTGGTCCATTCAAATTTTCCAACACAACTGGTGCAAATTGCTATGCAAATGTAGCAATCAATGGTCTATTCTAATTTCCGACTGAAAGGCGCAGGGAAACCCCTCACTCTGGACCAGTGTATTAATGAACCAAGGTATACTGAAATATTGTCCAGAGGACGTTTTTTAATTTTTCAAGATATCAAAATGTATTTACTGAGATACATCATTTTCCACAATGAATTAATCATCAATTATTACACACAGTAAATTACATAAATATTGCAGGAGAGCATAGTACACAAGGCTATAAAAAGCCCATACACAACCATTGTTCCTCAACAGTCAAACAACCATTTACAACTCACATCAATCAACCTCATTCAATCACAAATTGATAAAAATGTAACCATACAGTTGGTGCAATATATATGTAGTGACACTTCACTAATTATCCCTACATAATCTTTGTCATTTCGTCCACATTAAATATGTACAAACACAATAATTATCAGAAATGTGATCTGTTGCACGGGGTGGGTACACTCAACAAAAAATGGCTAATCACATCCCCGGATGTTTTTCTCAACTGGTTTTGACGTTTGAAAGCAATTGAAGCAACGTCTTCATCAGGAGAAACAATTAATAAAATACAAAAACGGGTTACTTCCGGTACAGGTTCGTATGCTCTCGACAACCAAACCCGTAGGATCACTCGAAATCAATTCAAGAGAATTCTACATCTCGAGCAAGGAACAGGGGATGTTCCAATGTTCAAATGAATATTGCAGTGTGTACAGCCGCAATTGTTAGTTGTGTTCATTCAGCTCAGAAGTATCTGGATTCGAAGTTGTTTCCACCAGAAATTTGGAAAACATCTATTATATTATGTTTTGGTCTTCTGGCATAATTGAGAGAGCGGTTGAGTAGGGTAGGCTAGTAGAGGGAGAGGTAATGTTCACGGTTGCCTTCATGATCATCCGCGGATACCGGAATTAACCAGTGTTTGTATTTTATTAACTTTGTAAAAGAAAACTAGTGCAAACACAACTTATACATGATCTCCCAACAGTACCACCAATTGAAAACAGCTGCTACACCATCAATTACCGCAACCACAGAAGGATGTACTGAAAAGGCAAATGAATACCCAACTGCACAAACAAAGAGAAGTACTGCTTCAAAAAAAGCTCATGTACATCCATCAAATGACGCGGACACAGAACTATCTGGTCCATTCAAAGATGCCCCAAAACATGTTTTCCAGTCCAGTTCGGCGCGTGCTATCCACGAATATCTGCGGATACAACATGGCGGGCGTTTTGGGAAAATATGAATATGACACACATCACGCTTCCAACCAGCCAATCAGCGGGCATGTCATATGTCTGTGGATATCGGGCTGCCCTCTGGGCCAATCGGGGTCCTGTCCATGGAGTGAACTGGGAAATGGGTCAGCGGAGCAACATATCACTAATATTTTGGCACCTACATTTTGCTGGACGGATTTTCACCAAATTTACAAAAGCATGCTTTCTGGACCAAGCCGCCACACCTGTTGCAAATTTGGTCAAAATCCATCCAGTGGTTTGGGCTGTAGGCGTGAGAAAAGTTTTTTCCATTCAGTCTATGAAAAATTAAATAATTTGGAACCCAACCCCTATAAGTATACCCCCCTTAATGAAACTTCATCAAACTTTCCAAGAAAATTCATAGCAGACATATAATAATAATAATTTAGCATTTATATAGCGCTACAAACCCTCAGGTATCTGAGCGCTGCTTATTATTACCCACGGTGTGTGGTGCTCATTTATCGACCTCAGAAGGATGAAAGGCTGAGTTTGGCCCTCCCGGGATTTGAACCTGCGTTAGCAGACTCTGCACAAATGTCAAAGCGAGCGTTCTACTCGCTGTGCCACTTGACCAGCTCGCACCATATCCACTTCTGTAAACATACTATCACAGTATTTTCAGCCAGTGGGCCATGCACCCAAGAGTCCAGAAGCTTGCCACAACAACCACAGCATAATACAGCCTATACAAACATCCTCATATCATCTATAGTCCACTCCCCTACCCTAATGAAGCCTGCCTGCAGTCACCACATAAGCTGCTCTCCTGAGGGCCTACCGGCGAACTACTGCGGTGTCCGCGGACACTGCAAACACAACACAGCATATACTTTTTTTGCAAAGTTTGGTGAGGATTCGTCTGGGGCAGCGAAGTTATAAGCCGCCCAAAAAGTGCTCTTCCTATGGGTTTAGCAACTTAAGCATAACTACACGACCGCTAGCGCAGCTTGTGTAATAGACTTATATATTTATTATATATACACACCAGAATCACTTTAAATACTTTAGACGTTTACACTAAAACACTTTGGAATACTTGAGCATACACTTCAAGGGGCACTTTCGCTTTGGTATTTGTTTGCGGTTACATTTGTAGCAACGTTAGAAAGGGAAAAGACAATGTTATCGGTTCATACGGTAATAAATGTACTCTGCAAACACATATAGTAAAGTCACTTAAAGGGATGAAAATGGTTAGTTAGTGTAACATTAGCCTGGTTCAAGTTTCTAGAGAGGGTTTCTTCACCCAGTAAGTATTTTAAGTCCCAATACGCAACCCTAGCTAAAGGCAGTGTGGAGAGGACTCAAAGGGCCGCATTACGAGTTTGGCATGAAAGTGGTAAAGTTGGCGGAATCTCCATTACTGCCAACTTTACCACTACAGCAAATTACGAATGACTCAAAAATCTGCGGAATTACTTCCCACGCTAAATCCACCAAGAATCAACGGAAACAGCGACTGGGCTAATTCCTCCGACAGCATTACTGCCAAATATCAAAATGTTTGCAACTTGAAAAACATCGAAATTACCTCAAAAAATCTGAGGTAATTGCTACAAAAACACAGCACAATTACCTCCACAAAATAAAGTGGAGGTAAATGCATACAGGTGTTACAAATCAAGGTCCAGGTGCACCTGATCCACTCAGGTGGAGTATAAAAGGCCCACACTCACTCTCAACACACATCCAAGCAACGTGCAGCCACAAGCAGGGGTAGATTACAGGCTACATAACCTGCTACTCTACATTCATTAAGCTCCAACAGCATGCTGAGCCAATGCAGGGAAGGAGATAGGCACAACCAAGGTGTAGGAGACGCAAGCAGTGGAGGGTATCAATATCACATGTCCGACCATCCCCATGGACACTCTTGGACCGCCAATTGGTTATCTTATACAGACTGGACGGTCCAACCATCACCGACTTGCTCACCCTGACACAGGCACAACTGCAGAGTGCCATTTCCATCCGAACAGCCACCCTCCTGTGCTGATGCTTGTGGCTGTCCTAGATTTCTGTGGCACATGTGCCTTGCAACACACAGTAGGGGCACTGCATGGCATGTCTCTGCCCACATTTTCAAAGGTGCTGGACCAAGTACTGGATGCCCTAATGATGCATGCACACCTCCATGTCCATTACCCATGCACAGGTGCATGCTGCCAAGGCAAGGTTCTACAGCATAGCACATTTCACCAAAACCATTGCAGCATTGGACTGCACCCATGTGGCGCTGGTACCACCCCAGGCAACAGAACAGGCATAGCGCAACCAGAAACAATATCACTCGATGAACGTGCAGCTGACATGTGATGATGATCTCACAATCAGTCACTAATGTGCCCGATATCGTGTGGCAACACGTGATACCCTGATTCTGCGCAACAACACCCTGCCTGTGTAAATGGAGAGGCACAGAGGACAGCACACCTGGCTCGTGGGTAAATAGCACTCAGACCTGACTGCCAAAAGCACTGACATTCAGCAAGGGCACATAAGCAGTATTAAAGTGAATGAACCACAATTCCCACGATGCAACAACAATAATACCCAGACTAGGCCAGGCACCCTGACAGAAGCACCCCAGGACAAAGATCTGACACATGTGATGACACAGAGCATCCAGCCATGCAAGGCAGCACCATGCAAACAGGTCAACATACAACCCATGGAAGTATGTGCATGTGCCCTACATGACATACTGTCACACCATAGCTGACCAGAGCATTGCCAATGTCACATTAATGACATACTGCACCTGACTGCCAACTCTCACAATGTGTATGACTGTAAGGTAGACATGTTGCCCATGCCCCAACAAACCAGATGCACACAGGTGCCCTGTGCCAATGCACATAGGGGTATGTACTTCAAGACCATGCACTTGTTCCCAGGACCATACACCACCATGTCTCACACAGTCCATTCATGTCTTGCAGGGGATTCTGGATACCCGCAATTCCCATGGATCATGAACCCCTTGTAAAACCCTGCTACACCACAGGAGATGGACTATAATGAGGCGCAGAGGAGAACAGGATCATGCATTAAGAGGGCATTTGACCTCCTGAAATCCAGATGCAGGTGCCTACATCACACAGGTAGTGCACCGACGTACAGCCCTAAAAAGTATGGAAAATCATAGTGGTCTGCGCCATGCTGCCCAACATGTGTATACGCAGGAATGTAGCAATGCCCCCAGATGAGGAGAATGGATCCCTAGCTTTGATAAGGAAGAGGCTGTAGGAGGGAACAGGGTACCTCAGACCGTACGTGGGGAAGCAGGGGAAGGTTGGATGGTCTGCCAGGATCTAATTGAATATTTTTTCTGACCCTCAGACACATGTCACCATTACATGCCATGCATGCAACTGTCTAAATTGCATCACATGAATACTATCAATATGAAGAAGATTCAAGTGTGTTTAATACTTCAACAGGGTAGCACCATCCCCAACACAAACTATCACCCCCACCCCATCCCCAACACCAACTGTCACCACCACCACCATTCCCACCACCAAGTACTACTCCCATTATCGATTGCTCTTATCCCCCTTGTCTGCAGGCCTGGCAGCATTTGAGGTATGTGGTTGTAAGCAGCTGGGTGGGGCGCTCTGCAGTGAGTCCTCAGTAGGGGTAGCTCCCCTGCATGCTCCCCTTGTAGATGTTCCATGCTCAGATGTATGGCTCTGCCCATGGTTTCATGTGATGAGGACATTTGTGCAGCAAGCTTCTGGCCCCTCTGGCTGGTGAGACACAGGCATGCATTGCATACAAATGTGTTCCTGCAGAGATATTCGATTGACTGTGACAACTGTCTCGAGGCCCCCTGGATGCAGTCAACATGCCCCAAGTGTTCCTGTGCAATAGCACGCATTTCTGCCTGCCTCTGTTCCATCCAGTCCAGATGGTCCTAGATGGCCTGGAGTGTGGGGGCATGCACTGACAGTGGTTTTTGAATTTGGTCTTGTAACTCATGCTGCATTAACATTTCCAGAACAAAAATTGACCTGCTGCAAAAATGCACAAAAAGTGCATCCTTTTGACACTACTCCAATTTTTACCCTTTTGCCATCAATATGCCAAACTGCACTCATCACAATTATTGTAACAACATAGTTAACATACTTTAGAACTGCACAAATAACACAACTGTATTCGACTCTTTTTTTCCAACAACTGATCCTACCACAATAAATAACAACCAATGCTACTGAACCTACTTAACCATTACCACATATACCAACTAAATTTATTGTATAATTACATGGAAAAAGAAGATTGACAAACACAGATACAGAACAAAGAAAACTCCTCAAATCTTACGAGTTAAGTATATTAATATATCAGGCATATGTCTCTAATTGAAATAGCGTACTTTCACTATGTATTAGCCTAAAGTACTCTTATCTACTCAACAATATTTTACTTCACTCTTACTCATTCCAGTGCAATATTCACACTATTTCTAATCTCAACATTGCTTTTTATTCAAAACACCACCAATTCATTATTGCCTAAAACACAACTGTCTCTCATGAACTTCTATGGCACAATTTAATGTCTGTATTCTTCCATATCGCTATCCACCTCCAGTTCTCAATTCCAACCTAAAATCGCTCACACTCAATCCATTCCAAATTAGTAACACTCATTACTACTCATACACACTCTTCCTCACACATTTACAATTACACCCACACAACCCCCATACCTGTACATTAAATCAAACCATTGCAGTAGGATTCACAGTTAGGTATGGATACATACACAAAGCGTTCATTAGGAACCTCTTCTTGTACTCCATGCTTACAAAGAGTGCATGCATGTTTCCACATGTATGAAATCTGGAAGATTTATTTTATAGGAATGTTTAAGTTTTCTATTACTTGTAGTAAGTACATTAGAAATTCTTATGGTAGTAGTCTATTTCCTGCCTTATTCCAGAAACACTGTAAGTGGTGTCAGGATTGGTGGTTGCATTTCTATGAAGTTCTAAGATTTGCAAACACAATTGGTCTGTACTGTGTAAGTAAATGCTGTCAATAATTGGTGGCAATTGGAATAGAATAATGAAGGCTACATTTGTGTGGCAATTTACACCAGTTGTATTTGAAAATTTGAATGGACCTGACAGTTCTGTGGCCAAGTAATTTGTTCGGATTGTGCGTTGCTTCTTTGAAGAGGTAGTTGAGTAGTTGAGTTAATTTGAGCAGTAGATTCTTCTTTGGTTGTGGTCCTTGATGAAGTATTAGCTTCTTTTAGTTTCTTTGGAGGAATTGCTGTGAGAGCCTGCATTGTTTGAGTCTGGAGTAGTTTTCTTTAACAACATTTTGCTTTTTGCAGAACAGGATAGGTTTTTAGATGGGGGTGTAATGTGAACGCAGTCTATTGTGTTCTAGAATGCAAGAAATATTAGCATTTTCTTTACTTGCATTAAAGATGATTAGAAATAGTCTGTCAAGTGTACATAAGCGTGATAGTGCTACATAGCTCATGCCTTCTTTAAAGACTGTGCTACCAATGTCTATCAATGCTTTATCTAGGGTAAGTTCTTGTGATTTCTGAATGGTGAATGTGTATGCTAGAGGTAGAGAAAATTGTTCTCTGCATACATATATGTCTTTGAAAAGAAGGAAGCTGTTGAGCGACCTATCCTTTTAACTTCGGATAGTTTATCAAAGAGAATATTGACAAATTGAATGTTGTTGTCACATGGGTATTTTTGAAAGCCAAGAACTGTACCAAGTGCTCCATTAACTAGACCTTAATCCATGTCAAGGTTATGTTTAAGCATTACTCTGCAATTTAAAAATAATATTAATATTTTCTCTAAACCGGCTGTGTTAGAGTGTTCCAAGGTGTTTAGCCTTGTTGTGGCTTGTTGTGGCTTGTTGACACATGGGTAGTGTCATACCATGTACGTCCAGTTTGTCTGTGGAGCCAATTTGAACTATTGGTTGAATTTATTTTTTAACACTGTTTCATAAAATTTTGAACAGCTTGCAAGAGTTGGCATCAAGACATACATTTGACATTTCTGTGTTCCAACTCTAATACTTTTTAAAATATTGGCGTATGTGAGGTCTGCAGACTGACGTATGTTTTCAGTTAATTCTCTTTATTGGAAATGTTGCCAAAGGTTGAGATTTCCTATGCTGTCAAGAGTTTTATGGCACAGTTTGTGCTCTAAGGTTTTAAATATAGGTTCACCTTTCACTGGTGTTAATTGATGAAGATCTCCAAAGACAGTAATGTGTTTTCCTCCAAAGAGCTCTTCGTAGTCTGTTTTGAGGACCTCTTGTTATCTGAGGTGAATCAAAGCCTCATCTATTAGCAGCATTTTCATTTGTTTGAAAACTCTGCGTAGTTCCATTGAAGTTTCTGCAAAAAGTGTGTTATTGGCTAATTTGTTTTGGTATTCTACTGGAAGGAGTAGTAATCGGTGCAAAGTGACACCACATATGTTGTAGGCAGCTAAACCTGTGGGGCCAGTTACAACAGCTGACAGTTTGTTGTTTGTCAATTGTTGGAGGAACTTGCTGATGATTTTGATTAAGAATGTTTTGCCTGAACCAGCTTGACCACTCACGTAAAGTAGTATAGGTTTATAGTCCTGGCAGGTACAGTTTTTACTTTCATGTTGCAGACCATGTTCAATTTGTGTTGTTACTTCTTGGAAAATGCTACGCTGCTCATTGTTTAGTTGTGATTTCAGTACAGCAAAGTCTTCTGTAGATTTCTCATACTAACACATGGTGTTTTCTCCTTCTGACATGGCTACTTCTGCCTCAATTGCTATTAGTGGCTGTCCAAGTGGTTCTTGGCTTCCTGTTACAGAAGGTTAACTACTGTCAGGAGTGTCCACATCTAGTTGGGCCTGGAGTTCTTCTTCGTGTTGCTGTTCATTGTGCAACATTGTTTGGTACTGTGTAAAGTTTAAGTCTGTTATAGTGCTTTCATTTGCTTTGAAAGCATCTTCATAGGAGTCATAGGTATCAAGTAACTCTTCTTCTTTTCTCCATGCTTTAAAAAGTTGTAGCAGGGATATGTAATATAGTTCTTTATGTTGAGAAGTTTTTAATGACAATTTGGTATGATTCATTAAGCTGTGTTTGATAAGTAACACTAAGCTGCCTTCTCAATTTGCCACTCTGTATTTACCTTTCTTTTCATCTGGTTTAATATTATTTTTGTATGTGAAGTTTTGGGCTACGTGGTATAGAGATATGGTTTCCAAAGTGTACACCTGTTTGGGTAGTATTTGTCCAGTAAATTGTTTTTCAAAATATCTTTGCTGTTGGGATCATTTTTGGCTATTGTTTCTATGTCCTCATATGATTTGAGAACTTTTTCTAGATTTAGCAGGACCAAGACTTAGCTATCCTATTTGTTTAGATTTTCCATACAATGCAGTACTGGTTAAACAATCTGCAGCTTCATAGCAGCCACATTTTCTATGAGAGAGCATTTTTATGCCAAAGCTGCACAATTTCTGTGATAGTGTTTTGTCAGATGATAAGTCATCCCAGAGGGCCAGAAGCTCTGTTTTTTCTGCTTTGGTTAAGTAGGCTGTGAAATATCAAGCAACGGCAGTGGAATTGTCTGCAATGTACTGCATATCTATGTTTGCATTCCATATGAGGGCAATGATTGCACTGTAATCATTGATGTATTTTGATTCTTCTGTTCTTTATATGTAATATGTGTTCTTAGGTGATTTACCTTTGCCACTATGTCTAACTGAGGACATGAAGTTGTTTAATTGACCTGTTGTTGAAACTGGTCTAGGGAAACCAAAGTGGCATTTGGTGGAGTATTTCCCTTTGTTTTTATATTTGCGACAACAATTTTTCCCACATTTGTGTCTTTGAAATTGTAAATTTTGTGCATGAAGGTCACTATGTGTTGTTTGTGAAGGGATTTCACAAGTGACATATTTTTGGATGAAGTGCAAAACAGCAACATCACTGTCCTGACCAAATTTACGAGCATCTTTAATCCACAAAAGCATGTGGATGTGTGGTGCTCCTCTGGCTTGGTATTATTTTATCCAAAAGAAGCATTGCACTTCTTTGAGTGGAGGAACAGTTTTATTACAAATGAAGTTTAGCATAGCAATGAAGCGATGATGGAAATATCTTGATACATTTATAGGATCTAGAGATCAGAATGCTCTGGGTGTTTTTATATCTATGTTTGTTTTGTTTTTGTTTGCTATGCAAAGGAAATTGTGTAAATCTTCCCATGCATATTCTGCACAACTTAATGTCACAAACCATGTGGGTGGCCCAAGGTTTCTTATTATACAGCGTACATCTCTGTGACATCTCAACCAGTATTTATTTGTACCACGCATGTTGGTAAAAGATTTGTATTGCTTGACTATAACATCTCATCTTTTTCTTGCACTTTTTGTAGTAATTCCATAGCTGATATATTTTGAAAATGGGTACCTGATTTCAATGTGTGTGCAACTCCGTAGCATAAAGTTGCTAGATCACTTTCAAAGACAAGGTGGAATATGTAATCCACGTTTTGTCTTAATCTGTGGTCTTCAGAATACGTTTGTAAAGAGCGGTATTCTGATGCTGTTATTTGTGTGGGTCTTTCATTGTACCTTTACTCCATTCCCAGTAGGAAAGAGTAGAGGAAAGGCATGTGCTTCTATACTTTTTTCCCATATGCTGATTAGAGATCCTTTGGCTTATCGCACGTGGTATGTTTCCAGTACATCATCTATGGATGAATTGTATAATGGTCTAAAATATTGGATTCTGGAGCTAGAAGTTGAAATTGACCAGTTTCTGATGACTCTTGAATTATTTCAGTGGTTTCCCTTAGGTTTTCTTCAGTATTAATTTCTCTGTAGTATTCATTGTTGTCTTTTAGATTTTGCAGGGCTTGTCTAACTTTATGTAAGTCCACGAGTTGCTGCCAAATTTGTTTGTCTTTTGTAGGTATGCCATTTACTAAGATAATTAAAGATTTATCTTTTGGGTGTTGCACTCCCAGAGTGTGTACATTTTCTTTGAGATCTAATGGCAAAAAAAATACTTTGCCACAAATGCCTTTCACTAATTCAGAGGGAGGTAGTTTTGCTGTTTTTGGTTGAAGGCGTATTATTGCTTGAAATGGGTGCACTGTTTGAATTATGATGCTCTCAAATAAGGTGAGTTGTTGCAGCGGTTTTGTTGTTTGGTTGTTGTCACGTTTTGCAGTGCAGTGCAGTAACTGCAAAGTATTAAGGGGTCAGGAATCTCATATTTGTTTTCTGTTATAAGAATAAGAGCTAATTGGAACCATTTGGAATCTTTATTGTCTTCTATTTTGTACATTATGTCTACAGTTTTTGTGCTATTTTTATAGAAAGTCTTGCAGCAACACACACACACACAAGATTTGGTACTTTTGCAGATGTACTTTTAAACTTAAATATTTCTTTTTTGTATTTGTGTAAAAGAAGGTTGCCATCTGTACAGTTGTTGCTAGTCTGTTGTAGATCTATTGCATTTTGTAAGTGGCTTTCAGTTCCAAAACATTTTCTTTGGATATGCTCTATTTCTTCAAGTAGTTGTTTGGCTGTACCATATAGAAGATTGTTATTTAAATTGGATAGTGCTAAAGCAGGACTTTTGGCATAGTACCGTTTATGGACCAGATTTATTTTAGTTGAATAATGTGTTGATATCATTTTGATATGGTGGAAGGTGCTTTTCAAATAGGTCCACAAATGCAGGCTAATGAATGTCCTTGTACTCCTGTGTATTGTGCATATTTTGTAGTAGTTTCATTTTGAATTTGTGTTTGCCTTTTACATACTGATTGAGGATCTGGCGTAAAGATTTGAAAGATTGTTTGTCTATGTTACACATTGATGTGCACAGCCATTTGTAGACTGGACGTATTGGTTGCACAGAATTGAGAGTTGATAATGAGTTTTATGGGGATATTTTTGTGATCAGTGTTTCTTGTTCCATAATGGCATTATTACATTTTTCATACCCTCATCCACTGCTATGTATGGCAATTGGGTTTATTTGCTTTTGTTTGTATGCTTCTTCATTGAAGTATGGTACTGTGCTCGTGGTGTGATTCCATTCACCTCCACAGATGTTTGTGAAACCATCTTTGTTGATATTCTGTTTATTGAGAAGTCTTTTTTGTAGTTCAGTAATTAGTTTTGTTAGTGGTTTCATTCTGTTTAAAACTAAAATAAATAATTTCCTTTTGAAAATGATTGCACTAGAGAGCTTCTAGGATTAATTTTCTACGGTAGGTTTTAAGGGTTGTGCATGATTTCTCTCCTGTTTTTATGAGGTTCTGAAGGAATCCGTGGAGGAACATTTTTTGTAAAAGAATTTTTTTGGTATGCTTACTTGTCGCTACATCAGGATTTAGTGGTGCAGTGTTAACACTAGTGGTAGCTGCAGTGTTGTTACTCACTTTCTGTATCATTTTACATTTTGAAAGAGGAGGCAAAGTTTATGTACTGGAAGCTTGTTTTGTTTTGCTTAATGACTGTATTGGCTGTTTTGTTTGAACTTTTTGTACACATTCTGCTAGAGGTGGATGCTTATTTTGGAGAGTGTTGGTTTGATTTCGGAGATACTTTTTGATAGGCATTCTTTGGGGTCTATTGGAGAAAAAAGAAAGTGTGGATTGGGATCTTGTGCAGTGTATGTGTGCTTTGTGCATGAGTGGCTGAGAATGATGGTAAGGATGTATGTAGAGGAATGTGATTGTACAATGGGCTGCTACATCAGGTTGGGAAAGCTATTCTTGTATTTGTGTGTTACTATACTGGTGTTCAGATTACAATACAAAGTATGGAGCTGCTGAGGGGAAGAACTAATACTGAATCTAATGTTGCAGGGTTAGTACAATTGTTTGTTCTAGAATACTAGTATTCTGCAGTGTTTGAGTAACAGATCATTATGGCAGTATAGCACTTACTTTTTTGGATGGAAAGAGCAGGTTTCTTAAGAGTTCTCCTTCATACTTCAAATGCTGCTGCTTTTCAGGGGAGTGGTCTTCACTGCAAATGTGAAAGAAATAAGTTAGTAAATGTGTGTGTTAATAGCACTGTTGTTAATGTAGACATGGATTTCTTTGCTTTTGCAGTAGTAGTGCTTTCTGATAACTGTGCATAGCATGTACATGCACTTTCCTTTGCCTATGTGCATTCTGTATGTTTCATTTAGAATCTGTTAGTTGAATGTGCTTTAGAAATGAGTGTAATTGTATGTGCACAGGTGGTGTTATTGGATGTTAGTAGATTGAAGAAATAATCATATGCTTTCTTTGCTATTTTTACAGGGTAAATGGCAGGAAATATACAGAAAAGTATGCAATGTGTGCATTTGTGAAGGTGTGGGAAATAAAGCAGAAGGATGTGATGGCGTCAGCAGCTTATTACTCGGTAGGTCATTATCAAAGTACTGGGTGATTCTGTGGTGTTAGGAGATGGGAGAGTCTGAAATAAAGTAAGGGTTACAAGGATGGATGCTTGTGTTGCAGACTGAAGGGAAGGGGAAATGTATGTGTTGCTTTATAACACGGTACCTAGTTGTAGATGATGTGATATACATGAATGCACATGTGAATAGTTGAATGTTGTTGTAAATTCTAGAACGGAATGGGCAACCAGCTGGAATAAGAGAGCTGTCTAGAATGGAAGAACAGTTGTAGAGGCAGTGGTGTTGTTTCAGCTGGGAGCCTTTCAATTGATATTGGCTTTCTGTGTGCATAAATAAAGATGCATGTACTCATCCTGGGTGCGTGTCATTTTATAACACACTAGAAAGCCTTTTTCCATAAATATACTGTTATTTCTCCCATCTTATAACATGAAATGAGACTTTGTTAGATAGCTGTGTGTGTTGTGTTTGATTAGTATTATAATCATTTGTAAAGGAAGCAGAACTGATAGAATGTATGTTAAATATGTAGAATGTGTAGAAAGGAAATTGTATGTACATCGTATGCATTGTAATGCATTGAATGCCATTATGGTTGAAATGTGGATACATAGGTGGCAGTGGTTACACACATGATAGAATGAATGAAGAAAATAACAGTTTGCACATTGCAGTTAATAATATGGGTAAATACAAATTTGGAGAGCAGACAACTTTGCAAGTGACAGTTGATTATAGCGGATGGGAGAAATGATAGTAAGTTTGTTATACAGGTTATGCAAGGTAAGTGGCAGTTACTCTGATTATATGCATCCATACATGCCAACCCTCCTGATTTAGGTGGGCGACACCTGATTTTTCGGTGAAAAATATAGTTATTTTTCATATTCTCCTGCCTAAAATTACTGTAGCTTCCGAGTTCCCTGTCAAAATCTCCCTGCCAAGTGGCTCTGAATGTTGGCATGTATGTGCATTTATAAAAGAAATGTACATGTACTGTGCAGAAAATATTCATACCTGTGGTTTGTGTTCATGCATGTGGATGTCATGAATCTGCAAGAAGAAATGTTGGAGAGTTTACTAGTAGTTGCTGCAGTTGCTTAGCAGTAACAGCATAATTGTACTCAGAGTGATCAACAGTGCATCTAAAGTGCTGAATTGTGATGATGGAGTCAGATATAGAGTTCTTGGATGTGATTGATGGAAGGTTGTCTGACTGCTCAACACTAGCCAATGAGGGAATGGTGCAGAGAGTGAAGTGGAAAGGGTAGAAGGGCTGTTCCAATGTTAGGCGCTGTGCAGACACCGCAGCTGTTCGTGGACAGGGCATGCCACATCCAGGGTTTCTCAACAAATCTGGCATGGAAATAGGGCTGTGGCCCAATCAGGTGTTCAGGTTCTGCTTTGTATTGAGAGAGGCTGTGTGTAGTGAAAATGGCAGAGGTGGAGAAAGTCAGGGTGTTGGTGCATGACGATATATTTGGAAATGGTTTGGAGCAGTATGCTAAATGTAGGAATGTGGCTAACAATTTTGATGTAAAAGGAGTGGAGGTGGTGTGGAGCACTGTGCCTGGTTTCAATTTGCAGGCAATACTAGAAGTTTGTGAAGATATGGCTAGGGTTGATAGTCCACATGTGGTTGTTCTGCACTGTCGTGCTTTGCATTTGGGCTATGTAAGTGCCCCTACTTTGTTAAAAGATTTGGAAAACTTGGTCCATGCAGTAATGAAACTACTTCCAAATGCCAAGGTAATATTTTCTGGTTTGGTACCTAGGGCAATATGAGACAATAGTTCTGCTTTTTGTCCTCAGCAAAATATTGCTATGTGTTTAATCAACTGAGGCATGTTTGCCTTTATGCTTAGAGCTGGAATGTTCTTGTGCAACAATGACAACATTGACTCTGGTAATGTTGATTACTTTAAAGAAGATGGCATCTCTTTATCTTTTATGGGAAATGCCATGCTGTTTTGGAACATAGGGGTTGCTTTGGAGCTGCGAATGTGAAGATTTTTGGAGGAAAATAAGAAAACAAAACCCACACATTTCTGAAGCATCTGAAAAAAACAAAACAAAAAAAGGCACTTTTCAGAGCCAACCTCAAAGGTTAATTGGGGCACACTATTTAAATTTTAATTCCCCACGTGCAGAGTTTACGATTTGTCTGCGAACACTGCAGTTGTCCGCAGACAGCACGTATTACATATGGTATTTTTGAGGTTGAGAAGCATGCAAATGAGACTTACCAGAGCAAGGGATTGGTCAATAAGTTTTACTGGGTATGACGTGTGAGCAGAGACTTTGTCAGAGAGTCTTTTTCCTGAGAGGAGAGCAGATAGATATGGCTCTGTGTTTCAGAAAGCAGATTAATCCGGATTTTGGGAGATTCATGGATAAATTGGTTGGAGGTGCATTGAGATTGCTGTGGAGTGGGTGTACATCCTGGATTCCCTCATGTGTAAGTGCACTGGCATGGAGTGCATGGAATGAAGTGGCTAGATTTGATACCACTTTGTGCTACTCTGGTGACACAGTGTCATCCAGATATTATTATTATTCATTATGGAGGGAACTGTTTAGGATATGTGTCTGGAATCTCTTCGTAATTTACAATGAAAGAAGGACTTGGGAAAGTCATGGACACGTATCCGAAGTCCAGAGTAGTTTTTCCCGTATTGTGCAGAGACAAATGTGGCTGCCCTCTTCTTCATTTGGTCCACAATTGGTGAAAGCAAGGTGCAATGTCAACAAGGCTGTCTGTGCCTTTTTGAGAGATGTTGGTATGTCCTCTTTTCACAATGAAAACATTATGTTTCGTAGTACACAAATTTTTCGCAGAGATGGAGTACATGGTGTTGACCATTTAACGTGTTTTGAAACACAAAAACACACCACAAAAATGCTCTTTACAGAGCCACCACTTCCTCCCAGAGAAAAGTGCAATGGTTCTGACAGGGCAGCACCTCAAAAATTTAGAGGTCCTCGGACTGTCCGCAGACTTCTAAAAATGCACAGGGCCCTGCAGCATTTCATGGCACTTCTATTTCTGAACTATGAATGGTGGCTCTGAAAAGAGTCTTTTCTCTTTTTTTGGTTTTTGTTGGTTTATATATTTTTGTTTTATTACACACCACACACAAGGAAAGGAAGGGAAAGGAGGGTAAGAATGGGACACCAACCACAGGGATAAGAAAGGGCAGGTGGAGAGAGGAAGATGTAGGGTGGGCCTTATTCAGGTAGGTAGCAGTCCATCTCATGCTCCTTGACCACAGTCTCGAAAGCACTGGAGGGATGCGCTGCCCCACAGGAGTGTCTCTTGTGGTGGCAGGAGTAGAAACGGAGGATGCTGCAGGGGAACTCAACCTACAACATGTATTGCAAGGTACAACCTTACGAATAGCCCCACTGTGGAGCGACTTTAGGTGTCACTTCATTGAGGTATTACCATAGCTGTACAAACCCGGTTTCCCACAATTTAGCACCACCTTGCACTGATTGCACATGCCTTTTGTACTCCATCAAGATTGGTAAATAACCTCTACACCCAAGAATCACTGTGAGCTAGGGACTTCCACTACCTCATCCTCTTCATCCTATTCATCACTCTCCTCTGTATCCTGACACCTATTCCCCTCTGCAGGCCCTTGGGAAGGTGTTGGTGGTGGAGGGGATGGGGGTGGTGTTGAGATAGCAGTAGCACCAGCAGCAGCCATGGATGCCATCAGGACAGAGGTTTTAAAGAGCAAGAGCAATCAAATGCAACAAGGAGCAGTCTCTGTCCTGGAAGCCCAAAAACAGAATAAGGAGCAGCTCTGGGGTGTGGCCTTTTATAGGGGTGCTGGGGCACGCTTCACAGACACCTGTGCTGTATGCAAACACTTCAAACACCAAGAAAGTGCTCAAAAAGTTCCAAAAAGAATACAGTTCACCAGGGACACATGACAAACTAACTCAAGAAATAGATGAAATTCAAATTAAAATCAGAGATCTCAATTTACCGGAAGCAACATTTAAGGATTACCAAATACTTGATGAACATTTAGAAGAATTTGAACAAGAAATCAAAATTCGAAAATAACAAACTTTCCATAGGGATGAGATGGACTACAAGTTCAAAAGAGTGCACACATTTCAGAAACAGACCAATAGAAAATCAAAAGGATTTACTCCTTCAGCCAAAAAAAGAAATCCACAAACAGCTAAACATACTCAGTCACCACAACCTTCAGATACAGAACAAAGCAGCGAAGGAGAACAGGAATTACCAAACACATCTGCTGAACCGGAAACATTAGAAACAACACCCTATTCTTTTTTAGAAGAATACTGCAAGCACAGACAGTGGAAAACCAACTATCCTTTAAACAAAACAAATGTATCCACAAATGGTTCCCAATCAAAAGAGGCAGACGAGGCAGAGGCAGTATCAGAAGAAGACGAATCACAAAACAGGGCCAAAACAAGATCAAAAGAGCAAAGGAAAAAGAAAAACTAATTCTGAACTTTTTTGACAAAACATGTTCTGCGACATTAGGTTCTGATTTAAATAAAGGCTTATCTTTTTGTCTTACACACAAAATGGATTATTTCCAAACAAGAGTTGACCTTTAGAAGTTCAGCAGAAATTTAAAACTAAAGAAATACTTTGCTACTGGATTTAAACCCAAAACTAGATCAGAAGAGGAACCTGTTTCCTCAGACTTATCAATTGCTCATTCATTACAAACAGTCAATTTACTGAACCTTTCGGAAGAAGATGATATCCACACTTTAGAATCTTTCACGGATGATCTAGGCATCACCATGGATCTCAGTGAACCAACAAACTTAAAACCCAAATCAACTTTCTATCCATATTTGTACACTGATAATGTTATAGATCTATTTGAAAAAGCAGTGTCTAATGATCTTACATCACTATACCTTAAACCACCCAAACCTAAAAATCTTCATTACAATTTAATCATCAAGGAAAGAGAATCCTTAATTGAACTACAGAAGGACGAAACAGTGATAATAAACAAGCAGACAAGGGGGGAAAATTGTACTGCTTAATACAGCAGTGTACATCAAAATGGTGGGAAAACATCTCAATGACAAACAAACCTATGAGAAACTAACCAATAATCCACTTCCAAACCTCATCATGGAATGGCATCAGCTAAACAAGCATTATCGGATGGACAACTAATAACAGAAGAAGAATATAATTATATGGACAATCAGCATCCGATAGTAGCATTTATTTCTTACCAAAAATGCATAAAGAATATTGTCATCTACCATCAAGCAGACCAATAATCAACAGTATTGGCTCATTAACGGAACCTATTTCATCATACATTGATAAACATTTACAACCATTGGCAGCCAACCTCGCCTCTTTCATCAAAGACACAACAGATGTAATAAATCAACTGGAATTGATTGAATGGGAACAAGATTTTAGACTAGTAACTTTTGATGTTACCAGTCTTTATACAAGCATACTTCATCAAAAAGGAATGGAAACAACTAAAGAATTTCTAGAAACAAGATCCATCTCATATAGAAATCAAAATGACATGATATTAGAGATGTTGAACTTCACGCTCAACAACAACATTTTTTTGTTTAATGTTGACATCTACAGACAAAAACGAGGAACAGCCATGGGGGCAAAATTTGCCCCAGCATATGCAAACTTATATATGGGCTCTTTTGAACTACATCATGCATGGCAACATAGAGCTTTCAGTGAATTGAACCAGATAATCTACTGGAGTAGATTTTTGACAACATCCTAATCATTTGGAAAGAAGACAAGCAATCACTTAATGAATACCACCATTTCCTAAACAACAACCAATACAATTTGAAATTAACAATGGATGAGAGCACCAACAAAATCAATTTTTTGGATTTAGAGCTATACATCTCCAACAACAAAATTCATACAACTCTATATACGAAACCTACAGGAGGGAATAGCATCTTGCATGCAGCAAGCCACCATCCACCTCATGTCAAAAATAACAACCCGTATGGGGAATTTGTGAGGATTAAACGAAATTGCACAGAAAATGAGGAAATGTACAAACATCAACAATTGGCCAAAGAACATTTTTTGAAAAGAGGTTACAGTATGGATCTACTTACGATGGCCAAAAATAGAAGTCAAGAATGTTACAGATCGGACCTGTTAAACTCCACATCAAGCACACAGGTGGCCAAGGCCAGCACTCCAAGTATTAGATTTGTAACAAGTTATAATACAAAGGCAAATTCTTCGAGAAAAATATTGGCAAAACATTGGAATATATTAACTATAGATCAGGATTTGAGACCTTATTTACCTGAGACGCTGTGTCTAACATACAGAAAGGCACCAACCTTGAAAAACAGTTTAAGTCCATCTCACTTCGTCAAACACAAAAAAGCAAAAGGACAACACCAACTATGGGCAACAGAAAACTTAAACGGATTCTATAAATGTGGAACTTGCAAGATGTGTGACTTTGCAATCAACGGTCTAAAAGAATGTTCTAAAGCAGATGGTTCAACCTACAAGATCAAAGATTTCATAAATTGTAACTCTAAATTTACAGTTTATGCTATCAAATTCATGTGTGCCAAATTATATATAGGAAGTACCATCAGATCTCTCAAAAAACAGATTTATGAACACATTCGAAATATCAAAATGCGTGACACCCGCAATCCACTAAGTAAACACTTCCTAGAAAATCACAGACAAGGAGATATTGCTCAGATAATATTTTTTGGCATAGAACAAGTAACTATTTTGAACTGAGGGGGCAATATAGAGAAGCAACTACGGAAAGTGGAAGCGAACTGGATTTTTTACATGAGCAGCACAAATACAGGTTTAAATGAGGACCATGAACTATGTCATTTTTTATGATAACACTACATAGTATGTTTTTTCATATATGTAACTTTGGTTCATCTTTTTCTGACTCACAGTAAGTTAAAGCAGAGGATACCCCAAGTATCTCAATGGTCGATCCAAACTGTATAAATAATAATGTCTCTCATAAAATGCTTATAAAATTGCTCTTTACATGTTATGCCTTACCATAGATATATGGCGAGTACCAAGGTGTTAATTCATCTCCTCGATATATGCCAGCAATATAAGCACGATAGCACAATCAAACTATTTAGAGTATACGGTGGACCATCATTATTGGTAAGGTACCAGATACATTTTTATAATTATAAGAGCAAAGTCATTAACTTTGATAGAAAAATAGAAAAATAGCCAAAATGGCGGCCGTAGTGGGATGTGGGCCATTACACAAAAATTTCAAGTTTAATCAACAAATATAGAAGGAAGCATTTGTAGGACCAAGGCATTATCCCTTTGTATTCAAGTGACTTGATTCACATTAACAACAAAATCATACTCTTTTCAATAAAATAAATGGTACAGGATTTAATTTTACACTTCAAGATGACGTCCAAAGCGTGATCACATTCATCACGCATTGTTACGGATGACGTCATGACGCTATTGGATGCAAATAAATAGAGGTCATTTTAGATAATCAAACCAAGCAGTTGCAGCAACGATCTTGAATCCGGCCTAATCGCATCAAAGGAGAAATCCAGGCAACTAAAACTGCAATGCATTTAACTTTAGAATAGAATATTTGATTTCTAGAAAGTGTATTTTTTAATTAGTAGGATGGAGAACCCCAACCCACCTTAAATGTAGTTTCTCTTTCAAACCATTACAGGACCAGTAAAGAAATAAAAATCAGAACGATCCTTTATTTAGTATGATGCACAAGAATTCAACTACTGTACCAGCATAAGACATAAGGTAACCCTGATTAGTAAGAAACACTCTCTTTTGCATTACTTTGGATCTTTATTTTTACAAAAACAATGGTTTCAAATGAAATAAGAATTTGTAAATATAATGCAATCCTGATTCACACTTGCATTAAGTAAGAAACACTCTTTTGCATTATTTTGGATCTTTATTTTCACAAAAACAATGATGAAATAAGATTTTGTGAATATTTTGATTTTACATTTGCTTTTCCAGGCGTAATGTTTGTTAACATATCTAACCATTGCCTAAATGATATTAATTGTTTTATACTCTTTCATAACCTTTTTTCTTCAAAAAAATCTTTTTTTTCTTTCTCTTTTTTTGTTTTCTCTTGTTCACACTAGCAACTAATGCAAACGTACCTCCTGATGAGCCACTTAAAATGAAGTGGGGAAACACGTGTTGAGGGCTAAACATGTGAAAATCACCTGTATGATTTTTTGAAGATAACAGACATCCTTCAAACAATTCTTATCAAATGAACACTCATTTGGAGCGCCTGTCAAATAGTGTTTGAACTCTTTCTTTGATGTTTTGCCAGGGACATGGTCTGGGACATGTGCAAGGGTGGAAAATACCTTGAATTGCCCAAAAAACACGGACAGTGTTAGTTACCCTTAGCGCAGGTGCGGTCACATGATGAAGGCTCCTGTTGGCAATTTTGCCGCCTTGACTAAATTTCTACCCGTTCCCAGCCGTGTTCTCACCCGATACCCCCCCGCATCTCACACTCCCTGCCCCCTTCCTGGTTATGCACTTCCCGCACCCCGACCCACCCACCGTGCACTGATTGGCCCATAGGATGTGTGTGTTACCTGGAATTGCTCAAATCCACCTCTAAGGCCCTTTCCAACTTGGATCAGCTGCTGGTGAGTTATCTGTAGCCCAGCAGGCTCCTGTTGCCAATTTTGCCACCTTGGCTAGATTTCTACCCGTCCCCAGCCCGTGATCTCACCTGATTCCCCCCGCATCTCACGCTCCCTCCCCCTTCCTAGTTCTGCACTTCCAGCCCCCCGACCCGCCGATCCATGCAATGATTGGTCCATAGGCCAGGTGTGTTGCCTGGAAGTGCTTGAAACCTCCGCTGAGGTCCTTTCCAACTTGGAGCGGCTGCTGGTGAGTTATCTGTAGCCCAGCAGGCTCCTGTTGCCAGTTTAGCCACCTTGACTAGATTTCTACCTGTTCCCAGCCCGTGATCTCACCCAATTCCCCCCTGCATCCCACGCTCCCTTCCCGATTCCTGGTTCTGCACTGCCCGCCCCCCGACCCGCCCACCATGCCCCGATTGGCCCATAGGCCATGTATGTTGCCTGGAACTGCTCGAATCCACCCCTAAGGCCCTTTTCAACTTGAAGCGGCTGCTGGTGAGTTATCTGTAGCCCAGCAGGCTCCTGTTGCCAATGTTGCCGCCTTAACTAGATGTCTACCTGTTCCCAGCCCATGATCTGATGCGATTACCCCCCGCATCCCATGCTCCCTCCCCGCTTCCTTGTTCTGCACATCCCCCCCGACCCGCCCACCGTGCCCCGATTGGCCCATAAGCCGTGTGTTTTGCCTGGAACTGCTCGAATCCACCTCTGAGGCCCCTTCCAACTTGGAGCGGCTGCTGGTGAGTTATCTGTAGCCCAGCAGGCTCCTGTTGCCAATTTTTCTGCCTTGACTAGATTTCTACCCGTACCCAGCCTGTGATGTCACCCGATTCCCCCCACATCCCACGCTCCCTCCCCGCTTTCTGGTTCTGCACTTTCCACCTCCCCGACCGGCCCACCGTGCCCCGATTGGCCCATAGGCCATGTGTGTTGCCTGGAACTGCTCAAATACACCTCTGAGACCCTTTCCAACTTGGAGCGGCTGCTGGTGAGTCATATGTAGCCCAGCAGGCTCCTATTGCCAATTTTGTCGCCTTGACTAGATTTCTACCCGTTCCCAGTCTGTGATCTCAGCCGATTCCCACCTGCATCCCACGCTTACTTCCTGCTTCCTGGTCCTGCACGTCCCAACCCATCCACCCGATCCCTGATTGGTCCCAAGGCCATCTCACCCAGGCCATTACCGACCTCCCTAGGGCAGCCCTCTGCCTGTGCAGCCCATCGGCTAAGGACCCCAAGGCAAAGGACAGCTCCAATGTGACGGCTCAAGTTTGTATCTACAGGTATCCACAGGAGAAGCAAGAAGCCAACAATAATTAAGTATGGCAAGGGCGGAGACAGAAGCAACTACTTCTCGCCATACTACTCTACCACTCGTCCCCTAGAAGCTAAAGTGTTGTAAACCTTCCATCTGCTGTGTAGTCTACATTTAGCAAGTCTGCCCAATAGCGTATCTGTGGTGTAGTCTACATTCAGAAAGTCTGCCTAATAGCTTTTCTGTGGTATAATTGCATCTAGAAAGTCTCCCTAATAGCATATCTGTGGTGTAGTCTACATTTAGAAAGTCTGCTTAATAGCATATCTGTGGTATAATTGCCTATAGAAAGTCTATGGTGTAGCATATCTGTGGTGTAGTCTACATTTAGAAAGTCTGCCTAATAGCATTGCTGTGGTATAATTGTCTATAGAAAGTCTGTGGTGTAGCATATCCGTGGGGTAGTCCACATTCAGAAAGTCTGCCTAATAGCATTTCTGTGGTATAATTGCATCTAGAAAGTCTGCCTAATAGCGTATCTGTGGTGTAGTCTACATTTAGAAAGTCTGCCTAGTCGCATTTCTGTGGTATAATTGCATATAGAAAGTCCGTGGTGTAGCATATCTGTGGTGTAGTCCACATTCAGAAACTCTGCCTAATAGCATTTCTGTGGTATAATTGCACCTAGAAAGTCTCCCTAATAGCATATCTGTGGTGTAGTCTACATTTAGAAAGTCTGCCTAATAGCATTTCTGTGGTATAATTGCCTATAGAAAGTCTATGGTGTAGCATATCTGTGGTGTAGTTTACATTTAGAAAGTCGGCCTAATAGCATTTCTGTGGTATAATTGCCTATAGAAAGTCTGTGGTGTAGCATATCTGTGGTATAGTCCACATTCAGAAAGTCTGCCTAATAGCTGTTCTGTGGTACAATTGCATCTAGAAAGTCTGCCTAATAGCATATCTGTGGTGTAGTCTACATTTAGAAAGTTTGCCTCTTTATAGCATGTCTATGGTATAATTGCATATAGAAAGTCCGTGGTGTAGCATATCTGTGGTGTAGTCCACATTCAGAAAGTCTGCCCAATAGCATATCTGTGGTGTAGTCTACATTTAGAAAGTCTACCTAATAGCATTTCTGTGGAATAATTGCATTTAGAAAGTCTGCCTATTAGCATATCTGTGGTGTAGTCCACATTCAGAAAGTCTGCCTAATAGCATAGCTGTGGTGTAGTCTACATTTAGAAACTCTGCCTATTAGCATACCTGTGGTATAATTGCATTTAGGAAGTCTGCCTAATAGCATATCTGTGGTATAATTCCATTTAGAAAATCCACCTAATAGCATAACTGTGGTATCATTGCATATAGAAAGTCTGCCTAATAACTTATCTGTGGTGTAGTATATATTTAGAAAGTCTGCCTAATAGCATATCCGTGGTGTAGTCTACATTTGGAAAGTCTGCCTAATAGCATATTTGTGGTGTAGTCTACATTTAGAAAGTCTGCCTATTAGCATATCTGTGGTGTAGTCTACATTTAGAAAGTCTGCCTAATAGCATTTCTGTGGTATAATTGCATTTAGAAAGTCTGCCTAATAGCATATCTGTGGTGTAGTCTACATTTAGAAAGTCTGCCTAATAGCATTTCTGTGGAATAATTGCATTTAGAAAGTCTGCCTAATAGCATATCTATGGTGTAGTCTACATTTAGAAAGTCTGCCTAATAGCATTTCTGTGATATAATTGCATATTGAAAGTCCATTGTGTAGCATATCTGTGGTGTAGTCCACATTCAGTAAGTCTGCCTAATACCATAGCTGTGGGGTAGTCTACATTTAGAAAGTCGGCCTAATAGCATTTCTGTGGTATAATTACTTGTAGAAGGTCTGTGGTGTAGCATATCCGTGGTGTAGTCCACATTCAGAAAGTCTGCCTAATAGCATATCTGTGCTATAATTGCATTTAGAAAATGAACCTAATAGCATATCCGTGGTATAATTGCATTTAGAAAGTCTGCCTAATAGCATATCCGTGGTGTAGTCTACATTTGGAAAGTCTGCCTAATAGCATATTTGTGGTGTAGTCTACATTTAGAAAGTCTGCCTAATAGCATATCTGTGGTATAATTGCACCTAGAAAGTCTGCCTAATAGCATATGTGTGGTGTAGTCTACATTTAGAAAGTCTGCCTAATAGCATATCTATATATCTATGGTATAATTGCAGTTAGAAAATCTGCCAAATAGCATATCTGTTATGTAGTCTACATTTAGAAAGTCTACCTAATAGCATTTCTGTGGTATAACTGCATTTAGAATGTCTGCCTAATAGCATATCTGTGGAATAATTGCATTTAGAGAATCCACCTAATAGCATATCTGTGGTATAATTGCCTAGAGAAAGTCTGCCTAATAGCATATCTGTGGTATAAATGCATTTAGAAAGTCTGTCTAATAGCATATACATGGTATAATTGCATTTATAAAGTCTGCCTAATAGCATTTCTGTGGTATAATTGCATTTAGGAAGTCTGCCTAATAGCATATCTGTGGTGTAGTCTACATTTGGAAAGTCTGCCCAATAGCATATTTGTGGTGTAGTCTACATTTAGAAACTCTGCCTAACAGCATTTCTGTGGTATAATTGCATCTAGAAAGTCTGCCTAATAGCATATCTGTGGTGTTGTCTACATTTAAAAAGTTTGCCTAATCGCATTTCTGTGGTATAATTGCATATTGAAAGTCCATGGTGTAGCACATCTGTGGTGTAGTACACATTCAGAAAGTCTGCCTAATAGCATTTCTGTGGTATAATTGCCAATAGAAAGTCTGAGATGTAGCATATCTGTGGTGGTGTCCACATTCAGAAAGTCTGCCTAATATCATTTCTGTGGTATAATTTATTCTAGAAAGTCTGCCCTATGGCATATCTGTGGTGTAGTCTACATTCAGAAAGTCTGCCTAATAGCATTTCTGTGGTATGATTGCATATAGAAAGTCTGTGGTGTAGCATATCTGTGGTGTAGTCCACATTCATAAAATCTGCCTAATATCATTTCTGTGGTATAATTGCATTTAGAAAGTCTGCCCAGTAGAATTTCTGTGGTACAATTGCATTTAGAAAGTCTGCCTAATAGTATTTCTGTGGTATAATTGCATTTAGAATGTCTGCCTAATAGCATATCTGTGGTGTATTCTACATTTAGAAAGTGTGCCTATTTCGGTGGTGTAGTCTACATTTAGAAAGTCTGCCTAATAGCATTTATTTGGTATAATTGCACATAGAAAGTCCGTGGAGTAGCATATATGTGGTGTAGTCCACATTTACAAAGTCTGCCTAATAGCATACCTTTGGTATAATTGCATTTAGAAATTCTGCTTAGTTGCATTTCTGTGGTATAATTGCATTTAGAATGTCTGCCTAATAGCATAACTGTGGTGTAGTCTACATTTAGAAAGTCTGCCTAATTCCATTTCTGTGGTATAATTGCATATAGAAAGTCCATTGTGTAGCATATCCGTGGCGTAGTCCACATTCAGAAAGTCTGCCTAATAGCATACCGGTGGTATAATTGCATTTAGAAAGTCTGCCTAAAAGCATATCTGTGGTGTAGTCTACATTTAGAAAGTCTGCCTAATAAATAGCATATCTGTGGTGTAGTCTACATTTAGAAAATCTACCTAACAGCATTTCTGTGGTATAATTGCATCCAGAAAGTCTCCCTAATAGCATATATGTGGTGTAGTCTACATTTAGAAAGTCTGCCTAATCGCATATCTGTGTTATAGTCTACATTTAGAAAGTCTGCCTAATAGCATTTCTGTGGTATAATTACATCTAGACAGTCTGCCTAGTAGCATATCTGTGGTGTAGTACACATTCAGAAAGTGTGCCTAATAGCATTTCTGTGGTATAATTGCATCTAGAAAATCTGCCTAACAGCATATCTCTGGTGTAGTCTACATTTAGAAAGTCTGCCTAATAGCATATCTGTGGTATATTTTTATTTAGAATGTCTGCCTAATAGCATATCTGTGGTATAATTGCATTTATAAAGTCTGCCTAATAGCATTTCTCTGGTATAATTGCATTTAGGAAGTCTGCCTAATAGCATATCTGTGGTGTAGTCTACATTTAGAAAGTCTGCCTAATAGCATTTCTGTGGTATAATTTTATTTAGAATGTCTGCCTAATAGCATATCCGTGGTATAATTGCATTTATAAAGTCTGCCTAATAGCATTTCTGTGGTATAATTTCATTCAGGAAGTCTGCCTAATAGCATATCTCTGGTGTAGTGTACATTTGGAAAGTCTGCCTAATAGCATATTTGTGGTGTAGTCTACATTTAGAAACTCTGTCCATTAGCATATCTGTGGTGTAGTCTACATTTAGAAACTCTGCCTAACAGTCTTTATGTGGTATAATTGCATTTAGAAAGTATGCCTTATAGCATATCTGTGGTGTTGTCTACATTTAGAAAGTTTGCCTAATCGCATTTCTGTGGTATAATTGCATATTGAAAGTCTGTGGTGTAGCATATCTGTGGTGTAGTACACATTCAGAAAGTCTGTATAATAACATTTCTGTGGTATAATTGCATCTGGAAAGTCTGCCTAATAGCATATCTGTGGTGTAGTGTACATTTAGAAAGACTGGCTAATACCATTTCTGTGGTATAATTGCCTATAGAAAGTCTGTGGTGTAGCATACCTGTGATGTTGCCCACATTCAGAAAGTCTGCCTAATATCATTTCTGTGTTATAGTCTACATTTAGAAAGTCTGCCTAATAGCATTTCTGTGGTATAATTACATCTAGAAAGTCTGCCTAGTTGCATATCTGTGGTGTAGTCCACATTCAGAAAGTCTGCCTAATAGCATTTCTGTGGTATAATTGCATCTAGAAAATCTGCCTAATAGCATATCTATGGTGTAGTCTACATTTAGAAAGTCTGCCTAATAGCATTTCTGTGATATAATTGCATATTGAAAGTCCATTGTGTAGCATATCTGTGGTGTAGTCCACATTCAGTAAGTCTGCCTAATACCATAGCTGTGGGGTAGTCTACATTTAGAAAGTCGGCCTAATAGCATTTCTGTGGTATAATTACATCTAGAAAGTCTGCCTAGTTGCATATCTGTGGTGTAGTCTACTTTTAGAAAGTCTGCCTAATAGCATTTCTGTGGAATAATTGCATTTAGAAAGTCTGCATAATAGCATATCTATGGTGTAGTCTACATTTAGAAAGTCTGCCTAATAGCATTTCTGTGATATAATTGCATATTGAAAGTCCATTGTGTAGCATATCTGTGGTGTAGTCCACATTCAGTAAGTCTGCCTAATACCATAGCTGTGGGGTAGTCTACATTTAGAAAGTCGGCCTAATAGCATTTCTGTGGTATAATTACTTGTAGAAGGTCTGTGGTGTAGCATATCCATGGTGTAGTCCACATTCAGAAAGTCTGCTAATAGCATATCTGTGCTATAATTGCATTTAGAAAATGAACCTAATAGCATATCCGTGGTATAATTGCATTTAGAAAGTCTGCCTAATAGCATATCCGTGGTGTAGTCTACATTTGGAAAGTCTGCCTAATAGCATATTTGTGGTGTAGTCTACATTTAGAAAGTCTGCCTAATAGCATATCTGTGGTATAATTGCACCTAGAAAGTCTGCCTAATAGCATATGTGTGGTGTAGTCTACATTTAGAAAGTCTGCCTAATAGCATATCTATATATCTATGGTATAATTGCAGTTAGAAAATCTGCCAAATAGCATATCTGTTATGTAGTCTACATTTAGAAAGTCTACCTAATAGCATTTCTGTGGTATAACTGCATTTAGAATGTCTGCCTAATAGCATATCTGTGGAATAATTGCATTTAGAGAATCCACCTAATAGCATATCTGTGGTATAATTGCCTAGAGAAAGTCTGCCTAATAGCATATCTGTGGTATAAATGCATTTAGAAAGTCTGTCTAATAGCATATACATGGTATAATTGCATTTATAAAGTCTGCCTAATAGCATTTCTGTGGTATAATTGCATTTAGGAAGTCTGCCTAATAGCATATCTGTGGTGTAGTCTACATTTGGAAAGTCTGCCCAATAGCATATTTGTGGTGTAGTCTACATTTAGAAACTCTGCCTAACAGCATTTCTGTGGTATAATTGCATCTAGAAAGTCTGCCTAATAGCATATCTGTGGTGTTGTCTACATTTAAAAAGTTTGCCTAATCGCATTTCTGTGGTATAATTGCATATTGAAAGTCCATGGTGTAGCACATCTGTGGTGTAGTCCACATTCAGAAAGTCTGCCTAATAGCATTTCTGTGGTATAATTGCATCTAGAAAATCTGCCTAATAGCCTATCTGTGGTGTAGTCTACTTTTAGAAAGTCTGCCTAATAGCATTTCTGTGGAATAATTGCATTTAGAAACTCTGCCTAACAGCATTTCTGTGGTATAATTTATTCTAGAAAGTCTGCCCTATGGCATATCTGTGGTGTAGTCTACATTCAGAAAGTCTGCCTAATAGCATTTCTGTGGTATGATTGCATATAGAAAGTCTGTGGTGTAGCATATCTGAGGTGTAGTCCACATTCATAAAATCTGCCTAATATCATTTCTGTGGTATATTTGCATTTAGAAAGTCTGCCCAGTAGAATTTCTGTGGTATAATTGCATTTAGAAAGTCTGCCTAATAGTATTTCTGTGGTATAATAGCATTTAGAATGTCTGCCTAATAGCATATCTGTGGTGTATTCTACATTTAGAAAGTGTGCCTATTTCGGTGGTGTAGTCTACATTTAGAAAGTCTGCCTAATAGCATTTATTTGGTATAATTGCACATAGAAAGTCCGTGGAGTAGCATATATGTGGTGTAGTCCACATTTACAAAGTCTGCCTAATAGCATACCTTTGGTATAATTGCATTTAGAAATTCTGCTTAATTGCATTTCTGTGGTATAATTGCATTTAGAATGTCTGCCTAATAGCATAACTGTGGTGTAGTCTACATTTAGAAAGTCTGCCTAATTCCATTTCTGTGGTATAATTGCATATAGAAAGTCCATTGTGTAGCATATCCGCGGCGTAGTCCACATTCAGAAAGTCTGCCTAATAGCATACCGGTGGTATAATTGCATTTAGAAAGTCTGCCTAAAAGCATATCTGTGGTGTAGTCTACATTTAGAAAGTCTGCCTAATAAATAGCATATCTGTGGTGTAGTCTACATTTAGAAAATCTACCTAACAGCATTTCTGTGGTATAATTGCATCCAGAAAGTCTCCCTAATAGCATATATGTGGTGTAGTCTACATTTAGAAAGTCTGCCTAATCGCATATCTGTGTTATAGTCTACATTTAGAAAGTCTGCCTAATAGCATTTCTGTGGTATAATTACATCTAGACAGTCTGCCTAGTAGCATATCTGTGGTGTAGTACACATTCAGAAAGTGTGCCTAATAGCATTTCTGTGGTATAATTTTATTTAGAATGTCTGCCTAATAGCATATCTGTGGTATAATTGCATTTATAAAATATGCCTAATAGCATTTCTCTGGTATAATTGCATTTAGGAAGTCTGCCTAATAGCATATCTGTGGTGTAGTCTACATTTAGAAAGTCTGCCTAATAGCATTTCTGTGGTATAATTTTATTTAGAATGTCTGCCTAATAGCATATCCGTGGTATAATTGCATTTATAAAGTCTGCCTAATAGCATTTCTGTGGTATAATTTCATTCAGGAAGTCTGCCTAATAGCATATCTCTGGTGTAGTGTACATTTGGAAAGTCTGCCTAATAGCATATTTGTGGTGTAGTCTACATTTAGAAACTCTGTCCATTAGCATATCTGTGGTGTAGTCTACATTTAGAAACTCTGCCTAACAGTCTTTATGTGGTATAATTGCATTTAGAAAGTATGCCTTATAGCATATCTGTGGTCTTGTCTACATTTAGAAAGTTTGCCTAATCGCATTTCTGTGGTATAATTGCATATTGAAAGTCCGTGGTGTAGCATATCTGTGGTGTAGTACACATTCAGAAAGTCTGTATAATAACATTTCTGTGGTATAATTGCATCTGGAAAGTCTGCCTAATAGCATATCTGTGGTGTAGTGTACATTTAGAAAGACTGCCTAATACCATTTCTGTGGTATAATTGCCTATAGAAAGTCTCTGGTGTAGCATACCTGTGATGTTGCCCACATTCAGAAAGTCTGCCTAATATCATTTCTGTGTTATAGTCTACATTTAGAAAGTCTGCCTAATAGCATTTCTGTGGTATAATTACATCTAGAAAGTCTGCCTAGTTGCATATCTGTGGTGTAGTCCACATTCAGAAAGTCTGCCTAATACCATTTCTGTGGTATAATTGCATCTAGAAAATCTGATTAATAGCCTATCTGTGGTGTAGTCTACATTTAGAAAGTCTGCCTAATAGCATTTCTGTGGTATAATTTTATTTAGAATGTCTGCCTAATAGCATATCCGTGGTATAATTGCATTTATAAAGTCTGCCTAATAGCATTTCTGTGGTATAATTGCATTTAGGAAGTCTGCCTAATAGCATATCTGTGGTGTAGTCTACATTTAGAAAGTCTGCCTAATAGCATTTCTGTGGTATAATTGCCTATAGAAAGTCTGTGGTGTAGCATATCTGTGATGTTGCCCACATTCAGAAAGTCTGCCTAATATCATTTCTCTGGTATAATTTATTCTAGAAAGTCTGCCTAATAGCATACCTTTGGAGTAGTCTACATTTAGAAAGTCTGCCTAATAGCATTTCTGTGGTATAATTGCATATAGAAAGTCCATGGTGTAGCATATCTGTTTTGTAGTCCACATTCAGAAAGTCTGCCTAGTAGCATTTCTGTGGTATCATTTCTTCTAGAAAGTTTGCCTAATGGCATAACTGTGGTGTAGTCTACATTCAGAAAGTCTGCCTAATAGCATTTCTGTGGTATGATTGCATATAGAAAGTCTGTGGTGTAGCATATCTGTGGTGTAGTCCACATTCAGAAAGTCTGCCTAATAGCATTTCTGTGGTATAATTGTATTTAGAAAGTCTGCCTAATAGTATTTCTGTGGTATAATTGCATTTAGAATGTTTGCCTAATAGCATATCTGTGGTGTATTCTACATTTAGAAAGTGTGCCTAATTCTGTAGTGTAGTCTACATTTAGAAAGTCTGCCTAATAGCTTTTATTTGGTATAATTGCACATAGAAAGTCTTTGGTGTAGCATATCTGTGGTGTAGTCCACATTCACAAAGTCTGCCTAATAGCATACCTGTGGTATAATTGCATTTAGAAATTCTGCTTAATTGCATTTCGGTGGTATAATTGCATTTAGAATGTATTCATAATAGCATATCTGTGGTGTAGTCTACATTTAGAAAGTCTGCCTAATTCCATTTCTGTGGTATAATTGCATATAGAAAGTCCGTTGTGTAGCATATCTGTGGCGTAGTCTACATTTAGAAAGTCTGCCTACTAGCATATCTGTGGTATAATTGCAGTTTGAAAATCTGCCAAATAGCATATCTGTGATGTAGTCTACATTTGGAAAGTCTGCCTAATAGCATATCCGTGGTATAATTGCATCTAGAAAGTCTGCCTAATAGCATATCTGTGGTGTAGTCTACATTCAGAAAGTCTGCCTAATAGCATATCTATGGTATAATTGCAGTTAGAAAATCTGCCAAATAGCATATCTGTGATGTAGTCTACATTTAGAAAGTCTGCCTAATAGCATTTCTGTGGTATAATTGCATTTAAAAAGTCTGCCTACTAGCATATCTGTGGTATAATTGCATTTAGAAAGTCTGCCTAATAGCATATCCGTGGTATAATTGCATTTATAAAGTCTGCCTAATAGCATTTCTGTGGTATAATTGCATTTAGGAAGTCTGCCTAATATCATATCTGTGGTGTAGTCTACATTTGGAAATTCTGCCCAATAGCATATTTGTGGTGTAGTCTACATTTAGAAACTCTGCCTAACAGCATTTCTGTGGTATAATTGCATCTAGAAAGTCTGCCTAATAGCATATCTGTGGTGTTGTCTACATTTAAATAGTTTGTCCAATCACATTTCTGTGGTATAATTGCATATTGAAAGTCCATGGTGTAGCAAGTCTGTGGTGTAGTACATATTCAGAAAGTCTGCCTAATAGCATTTCTGTGGTATAATTGCCAATAGAAAGTCTGTTGTGTAGCATATCTGTGGTGTTGTCCACATTCAGAAAGTCTGCCTAATATCATTTATGTGGTATAATTTATTCTAGAAAGTCTGCCTAATGGCATATCTGTGGTGTAATCTACATTCAGAAAGTCTTCCTAATAGCATTTCTGTGGTATGATTGCATATAGAAAGTCTGTGGTGTAGCATATCTCTGGTGTAGTAAACATTCAGAAAGTCTGCCTAATTTCATTTCTGTGGTATAATTGCATTTAGAAAGTCTGCCCAGTAGAATTTCTGTGGTATAATTGCATTTAGAAAGTCTGCCTAATAGTATTTCTGTGGTATAATTGCATTTAGAATGTCTGCCTAATAGTATATCTGTGGTGTATTCTACATTTAGAAAGTGTGCCTATTTCTGTGGTGTAGTCTACATTTAGAAAGTCTGCCTAATAGCATTTATTTGGTATAATTGCACATACAAAGTCCGTGGTGTAGCATATCTGTGGTGTAGTCCACATTCACAAAGTCTGCCTAATAGCATACCTGTGGTATAATTGCATTTAGAAATTCTGCTTAATTGCATTTCTGTGGTATAATTGCATTTAGAATGTCTACCTAATAGCATAACTGTGGTGTAGTCTACATTTAGAAAGTCTGCCTAATTCCATTTCTGTGGTATAATTGCATATAGAAAGTCCGTTGTGTAGCATATCTGTGGCGTAGTCCACATACAGAAAGTCTGCCTAATAGCATACCGGTGGTATAATTGCATTTAGAAAGTCTGCCTAAAAGCATATCTGTAGTGTAGTCTACATTTAGAAAGTCTGCCTAATAAATAGCATATCTGTGGTGTAGTCTGCATTTAGAAAGTCTGCCTAATCGCATATCTGTGTTATAGTCTACATTTAGAAAGTCTGCCTAATAGCATTTATGTGGTATAATTACATCTAGAAAATCTGCCTAATAGCATATCTGTGGTGTAGTCTACATTTAGAAAGTCTGCCTAATAGCATATTTGTGGTATAATTGCCTATAGAAAGTCTGCCTAATAGCATATTTGTGGTGTAGTATACATTTGGAAAGTCTGCCTAATAGCATATTTGTGGTGTAGTCTACATTTAGAAAGTCTGCCTAATACCATTTCTGTGGTATAATTGCCTATAGAAAGTCTGTGGTGTAGCATATCTGTGATGTTGCCCACATTCAGAAAGTCTGCCTTTCAGTGTTATAGTCTACATTTAGAAAGTCTGCCTATTAGCATTTCTGTGGTATAATTACATCTAGAAAGTCTGCCTAGTAGCATATCTGTGGTGTAGTCCACATTCAGAAAGTCTGCCTAATAGAATTTCTGTGGGATAATTGCATCTAGAAAATCTGCCTAATAGCCTATCTGTGGTGTCGTCCGAATTCAGAAAGTCTGCCTAATAGCATTTCTGTGGTATAATTGCATCTAGAAAATCTTCCTAATAGCATATCTGTGGTGTAGTCTACATTTTGAAATTCTGCCTAATAGCATGTCTGTGGTATAATTTTATTTAGAATGTCTGCCTAATAGCATATCCGTGGTATAATTGCATTTATAAAGTCTGCCTAATTGCATTTCTGTGGTATAATTGCATTTAGGAAGTCTGCCTAATAACATATCTCTGGTGTAGTCCACATTCAGAAAGTCTGCCTAATATCATTTCTCTGGTATAATTTATTCTAGAAAGTCTGCCTAATAGCATACATGTGGAGTAGTCTACATTTAGAAAGTCTGCCTAATAGCATTTCTGTGGTATAATTGCATATAGAAAGTCCATGGCGTAGCATATCAGTGTTGTAGTCCACATTCAGAAAGTCTGCCAAATAGCATTTCTGTGGTATCATTTCTTCTAGAAAGTTTGCCTAATGGCATAACTGTCGTGTAGTCTACATTCAGAAAGTCTGCCTAATAGCATTTCTGTGATATGATTGCATATAGAAAGTCTGTGGTGTAGCATATCTGTGGTGTAGTCCACATTCAGAAAGTCTGCCTAATAGCATTTCTGTGGTATAATTGCATTTAGAAAGTCTGCCTAATAGTATTTCTGTGGTATAATTGCATTTAGAATGTCTGCCTAATAGCTATATCTGTGGTGTATTCTACATTTAGAAAGTGTGCCTAATTCTGTAGTGTAGTCTACATTTAGAAAGTCTGCCTAATAGCTTTTATTTGGTATAATTGCACATAGAAAGTCCGTGGTGTAGCATATCTGTGGTGTAGTACACATTCAGAAAGTCTGTATAATAACATTTCTGTGGTATAATTGCATCTGGAAAGGCTGCCTAATAGCATATCCGTGGTGTAGTCTACATTTAGAAAGTTTGCCTAATAGCATTTCTGTGGTATAATTGCCTATAGAAAGTCTGTGGTGTAGCATATCTGTGATGTTGCCCACATTCAGAAAGTCTGCCTAATATCATTTCTGTGTTATAGTCTACATTTAGAAAGTCTGCCTAATAGCATTTCTGTGGTATAGTTACATCTAGAAAGTCTGCCTAGTAGCATATCTGTGGTGTAGTCAACATTCAGAAAGTCTGCCTAATAGCATTTCTGTGGTGAAGTCTACATTTCGAAAGTTTGCCCTATCGCATTTCTGTGGAATAATTGCATATTGTAAGTCCGTGGTGTCGCATATCTGTGGTGTAGTACACATTCAGAAAGTCTGTATAATAACATTTCTGTGATATAATTGCATCTAGAAAATCTTCCTAATAGCATATCTGTGGTGTAGTCTACATTTAGAAAGTCTGCCTAATAGCATTTCTGTGGTATAATTTTATTTAGAATGTCTGCCTAATAGCATATCCGTGGTATAATTGCATTTATAAAGTCTGCCTAATAGCATTTCTGTGGTATAATTGCATTTAGGAAGTATGCCTAATAGCATATCTGTGGTGTAGCCTACATTTAGAAAGTCTGCCTAATAGCATTTCTGTGGTATAATTTTATTTAGAATGTCTGCCTAATAGCATATCTGTGGTTTAGTCTACATTTGGAAAGTGTGCCTAATAGCATATTTGTGGTGTAGTCTACATTTAGAAAGTTTGCCTATTAGCATATCTGTGGTGTAGTCTACATTTAGAATCTCTGCCTAACAGTCTTTCTGTGGTATAATTGCATTTAGAAAGTATGCCTTATAGCATATCTGTGGTGTTGTCTACATTTAGAAAGTTTGCCTAATCGCATTTCTGTGGTATAATTGCATATTGATAGTCCATGGTGTAGCATATCTGTGGTGTAGTACACATTCAGAAAGTCTGTATAATAACATTTCTGTGGTATAATTGCATCTGGAAAGTCTGCCTAATAGCATATCTGTGGTGTAGTCTGTATTTAGAAAGTCTGCCTAATAGCATTTCTGTGGTATAATTGCATATAGAAAGTCTGTGGTGTAGCACATCTGTGATGTTGCCCACATTCAGAAAGTCTGCCTAATATCATTTCTGTGTTATAGTCTACATTTAGAAAGTCTGCCTAATAGCATTTCTGTGGTATAATTACATCTAGAAAGTCTGCCTAGTAGCATATCTGTGGTGTAGTCTACATTTAGAAAGTCTGCCTAATAGCATTTCTGTGGTATAATTTTATTTAGAATGTCTGCCTAATAGCATAACCGTGGTATAATTGCATTTATAAAGTCTGCCTAATAGCATTTCTGTGGTATAATTCCATTTAGGAAGTCTGCCTAATAGCATATCTGTGGTGTAGTCTACATTTGGAAAGTCTGCCTAATAGCATATTTGTGGTATAGGGCCTCATTAGGACCCTGGCGGAGTGGGTTACCGCCAGCGGTATTCGCGGCGGACCCGTCCGCCCCACTACGAGTTCCCGTAGCGCCATGGCGCCGTTTTCCGCCTGGTTTTACCAGGCGGAGAAAACCATGGCGCTACGGGACCTCGTTGTTAATTACGCCACCGTATTTTACGGTGGCGTAATTAACTCCTTCCCCACTCCCATTATACCCTATGGGGCAAGAATGGGAATGGGGAAGGGCAGAATGGGGATTGGGGATTTACCGCTCCGCCAAGGTCGGCATGGGGTGGTAAATCCGCCAACCCCCATGGCGCTATCGACGGCTTTCCGCCGTGCTTCGCGGTGCATTTAGCACCGCGAAATCCGCCAGGGTCCTAATGAGGCCCATAGTCTACATTTAGAAAGTCTGCCTAGCAGCATATCTGTGGTGTAGTCTACATTTAGAAACTCTGCCTAACAGTCTTTCTGTTGTATAATTGCATTTAGAAAGTATGTCTTATAGCATATCTGTGGTGTTGTCTACATTTAGAAAGTTTGCCTAATCGCATTTCTGTGGTATAATTGCATATTGAAAGTCCGTGGTGTAGCATATCTGTGGTGTAGTACACATTCAGAAAGTCTGTATAATAACATTTCTGTGGTATAATTGCATCTAAAAAGTCAGCATAATAGCATATCTGTGGTGTAGTCTACATTTAGAAAGTCTGCCTAATAGCATTTCTGTGGTATAATTGCCTATAGAAAGTCTGTGGTGTAGCATATCTGTGGTGTTGTCCACATTCAGAAAGTCTGACTAATATCATTTCTGTGGTATAATTTATTCTAGAAAGTCTGCCTAATAGCATATCTGTGGTGTAGTCTACATTTAGAAAGTCTGCCTAATAGCATTTCTGTGGTATAATTGCATATAGAAAGTCTGTGGTGTAGCATATCTGTGTTGTAGTCCACATTCAGAAAGTCTGCCTAATAGCATTTCTGTGGTACTATTTCTTCTAGAAAGTCTGCCTAATGGCATATCTGTGGTGTGTTCTACATTCAGAAAGTCTGCCTAATAGCATTTCTGTTGTATGATTGCATATAGAAAGTCTGTGGTGTAGCATATCTGTGGTGTAGTCCACATTCAGAAAGTCTCCCTAATAGCATTTCTGTGGTATAATTAAATTTAGAAAGTCTGCCCAGTAGAATTTCTGTGGTATAATTGCATTTAGAAAGTCTGCCTAATAGTATTTCTGTCGTATAATTTCATTAAGAATGTCTGCGTAATAGCATAGCTGTGGTGTTTTCTACATTTAGAATGTGTGCCTAATTCTGTGGTGTAGTCTACATTTAGAAAGTCTGCCTAATAGCATTTATTTGGTATAATTGCACATAGAAAGTCTGTGGTGTAGCATATCTGTGGTGTAGTCCACATTCACAAAGTCTGCCTAATAGCATACATGTGGTATAATTGCATTTAGAAATTCTGCCGAATTGCATTTCTGTGGTATAATTGCATTTAGAATGTCTGCCTAAAAGCATATCTGTGGTGTAGTCTACATTTAGAAAGTCAACCTAACAGCATTTCTGTGGTATAATTGCATCTAGAAAGTCTGCCTAATAGCATATATGTGGTGTAGTCTACATTTAGAAAGTCTGCCTAATCGCATTTCTGTGGAATAATTGCATATTATAAGTCTGTGGTGTCGCATATCTGTGGTGTAGTACACATTCAGAAAGTCTGTATAATAACATTTCTGTGGTATAATTGCATCTAGAAAATCTTCCTAATGTATAATAACATTTCTGTGGTATAATTGCATCTGGAAAGTCTGCCTAATAGCATATCTGTGGTGTAGTCTGTATTTAGAAAGTCTGCCTAATAGCATTTCTGTGGTGTAATTGCATATAGAAAGTCTGTGGTGTAGCACATCTGTGATGTTGCCCACATTCAGAAAGTCTGCCTAATATCATTTCTGTGTTATAGTCTACATTTAGAAAGTCTGCCTAATAGCATTTCTGTGGTATAATTACATCTAGAAAGTCTGCCTAGTAGCATATCCGTGGTGTAGTCTACATTTAGAAAGTCTGCCTAATAGCATTTCTGTGGTATAATTTTATTTAGAATGTCTGCCTAATAGCATAACCGTGGTATAATTGCATTTATAAAGTCTGCCTAATAGCATTTCTGTGGTATAATTCCATTTAGGAAGTCTGCCTAATAGCATATCTGTGGTGTAGTCTACATTTGGAAAGTCTGCCTAATAGCATATTTGTGGTATAGTCTACATTTAGAAAGTCTGCCTAGCAGCATATCTGTGGTGTAGTCTACATTTAGAAACTCTGCCTAACAGTCTTTCTGTGGTATAATTGCATTTAGAAAGTATGCCTTATAGCATATCTGTGGTGTTGTCTACATTTAGAAAGTTTGCCTAATCGCATTTCTGTGGTATAATTGCATATTGAAAGTCTGTGGTGTAGCATATCTGTGGTGTAGTACACATTCAGAAAGTCTGTATAATAACATTTCTGTGGTATAATTGCATCTAAAAAGTCTGCATAATAGCATATCTGTGGTGTAGTCTACATTTAGAAAGTCTGCCTAATAGCATTTCTGTGGTATAATTGCCTATAGAAAGTTTGTGGTGTAGCATATCTGTGGTGTTGTCCACATTCAGAAAGTCTGACTAATATCATTTCTGTGGTATAATTTATTCTAGAAAGTCTGCCTAATAACATATCTGTGGTGTAGTCTACATTTAGAAAGTCTGCCTAATAGCATTTCTGTGGTATAATTGCAAATAGAAAGTCTGTGGTGTAGCATATCTGTGTTGTAGTCCACATTCAGAAAGTCTGCCTAATAGCATTTCTGTGGTACTATTTCTTCTAGAAAGTCTGCCTAATGGCATATCTGTGGTGTGTTCTACATTCAGAAAGTCTGCCTAATAGCATTTCTGTTGTATGATTGCATATAGAAAGTCTGTGGTGTAGCATATCTGTGGTGTAGTTCACATTCAGAAAGTCTCCCTAATAGCATTTCTGTGGTATAATTAAATTTAGAAAGTCTGCCCAGTAGAATTTCTGTGGTATAATTGCATTTAGAAAGTCTGCCTAATAGTATTTCTGTCGTATAATTTCATTAAGAATGTCTGCGTAATAGCATATCTGTGGTGTTTTCTACATTTAGAATTTGTGCCTAATTCTGTGGTGTAGTCTACATTTAGAAAGTCTGCCTAATAGCATTTATTTGGTATAATTGCACATAGAAAGTCTGTGGTGTAGCATATCTGTGGTGTAGTCCACATTCACAAAGTCTGCCTAATAGCATACATGTGGTATAATTGCATTTAGAAATTCTGCCGAATTGCATTTCTGTGGTATAATTTCATTTATAATGTCTGCCTAAAAGCATATCTGTGGTGTAGTCTACATTTAGAAAGTCAACCTAACAGCATTTCTGTGGTATAATTGCATCTAGAAAGTCTGCCTAATAGCATATATGTGGTGTAGTCTACATTTAGAAAGTCTGCCTAATCGCATTTCTGTGGTATAATTGCATTTAGGAAGTCTGCATAATAGCATATCTGTGGTGTAGTCTACATTTAGAAAGTCTGCCTAATAGCATTTCTGTAGTATAATTTTATGTAGAATGTCTGCCTAATAGCATATCCGTGGTATAATTGCATTTATAAAGTCTGCCTAATAGCATTTCTGTGGTATAATTGCATTTAGGAAGTCTGCCTAATAGCATATCTGTGGTGTAGTCTACATTTGGAAAGTCTGCCTAATAGCATATTTGTGGTGTAGTCTACATTTAGAAAGTCTGCCTATTAGCATATCTGTGGTGTAGTCTACATTTAGAAACTCTGCCTAACAGTCTTTCTGTGGTATAATTGCATTTAGAAAGTATGCCTTATAGCATATCTGTGGTGTTGTCTACATTTAGAAAGTTTGCCTAACCGCATTTCTGTGGTATAATTGCATATTGAAAGTCCATGGTGTAGCATATCTGTGATGTAGTACACATTCAGAAAGTCTGTATAATAACATTTCTGTGGTATAATAGCATCTGGAAAGGCTGCCTAATAGCATATCTGTGGTGTAGTCTACATTTAGAAAGTTTGCCTAATAGCATTTCTGTGGTATAATTGCCTATAGAAAGTCTGTGGTGTAGCATATCTGTGATGTTGCCCACATTCAGAAAGTCTGCCTAATATCATTTCTGTGTTATAGTCTACATTTAGAAAGTCTGCCTAATAGCATTTCTGTGGTATAGTTACATCTAGAAAGTCTGCCTAGTAGCATATCTGTGGTGTAGTCCACATTCAGAAAGTCTGCCTAATAGCATTTCTGTGGTGAAGTCTACATTTAGAAAGTTTGCCCTATCGCATTTCTGTGGAATAATTGCATATTGTAAGTCCGTGGTGTCGCATATCTGTGGTGTAGTACACATTCAGAAAGTCTGTATAATAACATTTCTGTGGTATAATTGCATCTGGAAAGTCTGCTTAATGGCATACCTGTGGTGTAGTCTACATTTAGAAAGTCTGCCTAATAACATTTCTGTGGTATAATTTTATTTAGAATGTCTGCCTAATAGCATATCTGTGGTATAATTGCCTATAGAAAGTCTGTGGTGTAGCATATCTGTGATGTTTCCCACATTCAGAAAGTCTGCCTAATATCATTTCTCTGGTATAATTTATTCTAGAAAGTCTGCCTAATAGTATACCTGTGGAGTAGTCTACATTTAGAAAGTCTGCCTAATAGCATTTCTGTGGTATAATTGCCTATAGAAAGTCTGTGGTGTAGCATATCTGTGATGTTTCCCACATTCAGAAAGTCTGCCTAATATCATTTCTCTGGTATAATTTATTCTAGAAAGTCTGCCTAATAGTATACCTGTGGAGTAGTCCACATTCAGAAAGTCTGCCTGATAGCATTTCTGTGGTATCATTTCTTCTAGAACGTTTGCCTAATGGCATAACTGTGGTGTAGTCTACATTCAGAAAGTCTGCCTAATAGCATTTCTGTGGTATGATTGCATATAGAAAGTCTGTGGTGTAGCATATCTGTGGTGTAGTCCACATTCAGAAAGTCTGCCTAATAGCATTTCTGTGGTATAATTGCATTTAGAAAGTCTGCCTAATAGTATTTCTGTGGTATACTTGCATTTAGAATGTCTGCCAATAGCATATCTGTGGTGTATTCTACATTTAGAAAGTGTGCCTAATTCTGTAGTGTAGTCTACATTTAGAAAGTCTGCCTAATAGCTTTTATTTGGTAAAATTGCACATAGAAAGTCTGTGGTGTAGCATATCTGTGGTGTAGTCCACATTCACAAAGTCTACCTAATAGCATACCTGTGGTATAATTGCATTTGGAAATTCTGCTTAATTGCATTTCTGTGGTATAATTGCTTTTAGAATGTCTGCCTAATAGCATATCTGTGGTGTAGTCTACATTTAGAAAGTCTGCCTAATTCCATTTCTGTGGTATAATTGCATATCGAAAGTCCGTTGTGTAGCACATATGTGACGTAGTCTACATTTAGAAAGTCTGCCTAATAGCATATCTATGGTATAATTGCAGTTAGAAAATCTGCCAAATAGCATATCTGTGATGTAGTCTACATTTAGAAAGTCTGCCTAATAGCATATCCGTGGTATAATTGCATCTAGAAAGTCTGCCTAATAGCATATCTGTGGTGTAGTCTACATCTAGAAAGTCTGCCTAATAGCATATCTATGGTATAATTGCAGTTAGAAAATCTGCCAAATAGCATATCTGTGATGTAGTCTACATTTAGAAAGTCTGCCTAATAGCATTTCTGTGGTATAATTGCATTTAGAATGTCTGCCTAATAGCATATCTGTGGTATAATTGCATTTAGAGAATCCACCTAATAGCATATCTGTGGTATAATTGCCTAGAGAAAGTCTGCCTATTAGCATTTCTGTGGAATAACTGCATTTAGAAAGTCTGCCTAATAGCATATCCGTGGTATAATTGCATTTATAAAGTCTGCCTAATAGCATTTCTGTGGTATAATTGCATTTAGGAAGTCTGCCTAATATCATATCTGTGGTGTAGTCTACATTTGGAAATTCTGCCCAATAGCATATTTGTGGTGTAGTCTACATTTAGAAACTCTGCCTAACAACATTTCTGTGGTATAATTGCAACTAGAAAGTCTGCCTAATAGCATATCTGTGGTGTTGTCTACATTCAGAAAGTCTGCCTAATAGAATTTCTGTGGTATAATTGCCAATAGAAAGTCTGTGGTGTAGCATATCTGTAGTGTTGTCCACATTCAGAAAGTCTGCCTAATATCATTTATGTGGTATAATTACATCTAGAAAGTCTGCCTAGTAGCATATCTGTGGTGTAGTCCACATTCAGAAAGTCTGCCTAATAGCATTTCTGTGGTATAATTGCATCTAGAAAATCTTCCTAATAGCATATCTGTGGTGTAGTCTACATTTAGAAAGTCTGCCTAATAGCATTTCTGTGGTATAATTGCATTTAGAATGTTTGCCTAATAGCATATCCGTGGTATAATTGCATTTATAAAGTCTGCCTAATAGCATTTCTGTGGTATAATTGCATTTAGGAAGTCTGCCTAATAGCATATCTTTGGTGTAGTCTACATTTAGAAAGTCTGCCTAATAGCATTTCTATGGTATAATTTTATTTAGAATGTCTGCCTAATAGCATATCCGTGGTATAATTGCATTTATAAAGTCTGCCTAATAGCATTTCTGTGGTATAATTGCATTTAGGAAGTATGCCTAATAGCATATCTGTGGTGTAGCCTACATTTAGAAAGTCTGCTTAATAGCATTTCTGTGGTATAATTTTATTTAGAATGTCTGCCTAATAGCATATCCGTGGTATAATTGCATTTAGTAAGTCTGCCTAATAGCATATCTGTGGTGTAGTCTACATTTGGAAAGTCTGCCTAATAGCATATTTGTGGTGTAGTTTACATTTAGAAAGTCTGCCTATTAGCATATCTGTGGTGTAGTCTACATTTAGAAACTCTGCCTAACAGTCTTTCTGTGGTATAATTGCATTTAGAAAGTATGCCTTATAGCATATCTGTGGTGTTGTCTACATTTAGAAAGTTTGCCTAATCGCATTTCTGTGGTATAATTGCATATTGAAAGTCCATGGTGTAGCATATCTGTGGTGTAGTACACATTCAGAAAGTCTGTATAATAACATTTCTGTGGTATAATTGCATCTGGAAAGTCTGCCTAATAGCATATCTGTGGTGTAGTCTATATTTAGAAAGTCTGCCTAATAGCATTTCTGTGGTATAATTGCATATAGAAAGTCTGTGGTGTAGCACATCTGTGATGTTGACCACATTCAGAAAGTCTGCCTAATATCATTTCTGTGTTATAGTCTACATTTAGAAAGTCTGCCCTAATAGCATTTCTGTGGTATAATTACACCTAGAAAGTCTGCCTATTAGCATATCTGTGGTGTAGTCTACATTTAGAAACTCTGCCTAACAGTCTTTCTGTGGTATAATTGCATTTAGAAAGTATGCCTTATAGCATATCTGTGGTGTTGTCTACATTTAGAAAGTTTGCCTAATCGCATTTCTGTGGTATAATTGCATATTGAAAGTCCATGGTGTAGCATATCTGTGGTGTAGAACACATTCAGAAAGTCTGTATAATAACATTTCTGTGGTATAATTGCATCTGGAAAGTCTGCCTAATAGCATATCTGTGGTGTAGTCTACATTTAGAAAGTCTGCCTAGCAGCATATCTGTGGTGTAGTCTACATTTAGAAACTCTGCCTAACAGTCTTTCTGTTGTATAATTGCATTTAGAAAGTATGTCTTATAGCATATCTGTGGTGTTGTCTACATTTAGAAAGTTTGCCTAATCGCATTTCTGTGGTATAATTGCATATTGAAAGTCCGTGGTGTAGCATATCTGTGGTGTAGTACACATTCAGAAAGTCTGTATAATAACATTTCTGTGGTATAATTGCATCTAAAAAGTCAGCATAATAGCATATCTGTGGTGTAGTCTACATTTAGAAAGTCTGCCTAATAGCATTTCTGTGGTATAATTGCCTATAGAAAGTCTGTGGTGTAGCATATCTGTGGTGTTGTCCACATTCAGAAAGTCTGACTAATATCATTTCTGTGGTATAATTTATTCTAGAAAGTCTGCCTAATAGCATATCTGTGGTGTAGTCTACATTTAGAAAGTCTGCCTAATAGCATTTCTGTGGTATAATTGCATATAGAAAGTCTGTGGTGTAGCATATCTGTGTTGTAGTCCACATTCAGAAAGTCTGCCTAATAGCATTTCTGTGGTACTATTTCTTCTAGAAAGTCTGCCTAATGGCATATCTGTGGTGTGTTCTACATTCAGAAAGTCTGCCTAATAGCATTTCTGTTGTATGATTGCATATAGAAAGTCTGTGGTGTAGCATATCTGTGGTGTAGTCCACATTCAGAAAGTCTCCCTAATAGCATTTCTGTGGTATAATTAAATTTAGAAAGTCTGCCCAGTAGAATTTCTGTGGTATAATTGCATTTAGAAAGTCTGCCTAATAGTATTTCTGTCGTATAATTTCATTAAGAATGTCTGCGTAATAGCATAGCTGTGGTGTTTTCTACATTTAGAATGTGTGCCTAATTCTGTGGTGTAGTCTACATTTAGAAAGTCTGCCTAATAGCATTTATTTGGTATAATTGCACATAGAAAGTCTGTGGTGTAGCATATCTGTGGTGTAGTCCACATTCACAAAGTCTGCCTAATAGCATACATGTGGTATAATTGCATTTAGAAATTCTGCCGAATTGCATTTCTGTGGTATAATTGCATTTAGAATGTCTGCCTAAAAGCATATCTGTGGTGTAGTCTACATTTAGAAAGTCAACCTAACAGCATTTCTGTGGTATAATTGCATCTAGAAAGTCTGCCTAATAGCATATATGTGGTGTAGTCTACATTTAGAAAGTCTGCCTAATCGCATTTCTGTGGAATAATTGCATATTATAAGTCTGTGGTGTCGCATATCTGTGGTGTAGTACACATTCAGAAAGTCTGTATAATAACATTTCTGTGGTATAATTGCATCTAGAAAATCTTCCTAATGTATAATAACATTTCTGTGGTATAATTGCATCTGGAAAGTCTGCCTAATAGCATATCTGTGGTGTAGTCTGTATTTAGAAAGTCTGCCTAATAGCATTTCTGTGGTGTAATTGCATATAGAAAGTCTGTGGTGTAGCACATCTGTGATGTTGCCCACATTCAGAAAGTCTGCCTAATATCATTTCTGTGTTATAGTCTACATTTAGAAAGTCTGCCTAATAGCATTTCTGTGGTATAATTACATCTAGAAAGTCTGCCTAGTAGCATATATGTGGTGTAGTCTACATTTAGAAAGTCTGCCTAATAGCATTTCTGTGGTATAATTTTATTTAGAATGTCTGCCTAATAGCATAACCGTGGTATAATTGCATTTATAAAGTCTGCCTAATAGCATTTCTGTGGTATAATTCCATTTAGGAAGTCTGCCTAATAGCATATCTGTGGTGTAGTCTACATTTGGAAAGTCTGCCTAATAGCATATTTGTGGTATAGTCTACATTTAGAAAGTCTGCCTAGCAGCATATCTGTGGTGTAGTCTACATTTAGAAACTCTGCCTAACAGTCTTTCTGTGGTATAATTGCATTTAGAAAGTATGCCTTATAGCATATCTGTGGTGTTGTCTACATTTAGAAAGTTTGCCTAATCGCATTTCTGTGGTATAATTGCATATTGAAAGTCTGTGGTGTAGCATATCTGTGGTGTAGTACACATTCAGAAAGTCTGTATAATAACATTTCTGTGGTATAATTGCATCTAAAAAGTCTGCATAATAGCATATCTGTGGTGTAGTCTACATTTAGAAAGTCTGCCTAATAGCATTTCTGTGGTATAATTGCCTATAGAAAGTCTGTGGTGTAGCATATCTGTGGTGTTGTCCACATTCAGAAAGTCTGACTAATATCATTTCTGTGGTATAATTTATTCTAGAAAGTCTGCCTAATAACATATCTGTGGTGTAGTCTACATTTAGAAAGTCTGCCTAATAGCATTTCTGTGGTATAATTGCAAATAGAAAGTCTGTGGTGTAGCATATCTGTGTTGTAGTCCACATTCAGAAAGTCTGCCTAATAGCATTTCTGTGGTACTATTTCTTCTAGAAAGTCTGCCTAATGGCATATCTGTGGTGTGTTCTACATTCAGAAAGTCTGCCTAATAGCATTTCTGTTGTATGATTGCATATAGAAAGTCTGTGGTGTAGCATATCTGTGGTGTAGTTCACATTCAGAAAGTCTCCCTAATAGCATTTCTGTGGTATAATTAAATTTAGAAAGTCTGCCCAGTAGAATTTCTGTGGTATAATTGCATTTAGAAAGTCTGCCTAATAGTATTTCTGTCGTATAATTTCATTAAGAATGTCTGCGTAATAGCATATCTGTGGTGTTTTCTACATTTAGAATTTGTGCCTAATTCTGTGGTGTAGTCTACATTTAGAAAGTCTGCCTAATAGCATTTATTTGGTATAATTGCACATAGAAAGTCTGTGGTGTAGCATATCTGTGGTGTAGTCCACATTCACAAAGTCTGCCTAATAGCATACATGTGGTATAATTGCATTTAGAAATTCTGCCGAATTGCATTTCTGTGGTATAATTTCATTTATAATGTCTGCCTAAAAGCATATCTGTGGTGTAGTCTACATTTAGAAAGTCAACCTAACAGCATTTCTGTGGTATAATTGCATCTAGAAAGTCTGCCTAATAGCATATATGTGGTGTAGTCTACATTTAGAAAGTCTGCCTAATCGCATTTCTGTGGTATAATTGCATTTAGGAAGTCTGCATAATAGCATATCTGTGGTGTAGTCTACATTTAGAAAGTCTGCCTAATAGCATTTCTGTAGTATAATTTTATGTAGAATGTCTGCCTAATAGCATATCCGTGGTATAATTGCATTTATAAAGTCTGCCTAATAGCATTTCTGTGGTATAATTGCATTTAGGAAGTCTGCCTAATAGCATATCTGTGGTGTAGTCTACATTTGGAAAGTCTGCCTAATAGCATATTTGTGGTGTAGTCTACATTTAGAAAGTCTGCCTATTAGCATATCTGTGGTGTAGTCTACATTTAGAAACTCTGCCTAACAGTCTTTCTGTGGTATAATTGCATTTAGAAAGTATGCCTTATAGCATATCTGTGGTGTTGTCTACATTTAGAAAGTTTGCCTAACCGCATTTCTGTGGTATAATTGCATATTGAAAGTCCATGGTGTAGCATATCTGTGATGTAGTACACATTCAGAAAGTCTGTATAATAACATTTCTGTGGTATAATAGCATCTGGAAAGGCTGCCTAATAGCATATCTGTGGTGTAGTCTACATTTAGAAAGTTTGCCTAATAGCATTTCTGTGGTATAATTGCCTATAGAAAGTCTGTGGTGTAGCATATCTGTGATGTTGCCCACATTCAGAAAGTCTGCCTAATATCATTTCTGTGTTATAGTCTACATTTAGAAAGTCTGCCTAATAGCATTTCTGTGGTATAGTTACATCTAGAAAGTCTGCCTAGTAGCATATCTGTGGTGTAGTCCACATTCAGAAAGTCTGCCTAATAGCATTTCTGTGGTGAAGTCTACATTTAGAAAGTTTGCCCTATCGCATTTCTGTGGAATAATTGCATATTGTAAGTCCGTGGTGTCGCATATCTGTGGTGTAGTACACATTCAGAAAGTCTGTATAATAACATTTCTGTGGTATAATTGCATCTGGAAAGTCTGCTTAATGGCATACCTGTGGTGTAGTCTACATTTAGAAAGTCTGCCTAATAACATTTCTGTGGTATAATTTTATTTAGAATGTCTGCCTAATAGCATATCTGTGGTATAATTGCCTATAGAAAGTCTGTGGTGTAGCATATCTGTGATGTTTCCCACATTCAGAAAGTCTGCCTAATATCATTTCTCTGGTATAATTTATTCTAGAAAGTCTGCCTAATAGTATACCTGTGGAGTAGTCTACATTTAGAAAGTCTGCCTAATAGCATTTCTGTGGTATAATTGCCTATAGAAAGTCTGTGGTGTAGCATATCTGTGATGTTTCCCACATTCAGAAAGTCTGCCTAATATCATTTCTCTGGTATAATTTATTCTAGAAAGTCTGCCTAATAGTATACCTGTGGAGTAGTCCACATTCAGAAAGTCTGCCTGATAGCATTTCTGTGGTATCATTTCTTCTAGAACGTTTGCCTAATGGCATAACTGTGGTGTAGTCTACATTCAGAAAGTCTGCCTAATAGCATTTCTGTGGTATGATTGCATATAGAAAGTCTGTGGTGTAGCATATCTGTGGTGTAGTCCACATTCAGAAAGTCTGCCTAATAGCATTTCTGTGGTATAATTGCATTTAGAAAGTCTGCCTAATAGTATTTCTGTGGTATACTTGCATTTAGAATGTCTGCCAATAGCATATCTGTGGTGTATTCTACATTTAGAAAGTGTGCCTAATTCTGTAGTGTAGTCTACATTTAGAAAGTCTGCCTAATAGCTTTTATTTGGTAAAATTGCACATAGAAAGTCTGTGGTGTAGCATATCTGTGGTGTAGTCCACATTCACAAAGTCTACCTAATAGCATACCTGTGGTATAATTGCATTTGGAAATTCTGCTTAATTGCATTTCTGTGGTATAATTGCTTTTAGAATGTCTGCCTAATAGCATATCTGTGGTGTAGTCTACATTTAGAAAGTCTGCCTAATTCCATTTCTGTGGTATAATTGCATATCGAAAGTCCGTTGTGTAGCACATATGTGACGTAGTCTACATTTAGAAAGTCTGCCTAATAGCATATCTATGGTATAATTGCAGTTAGAAAATCTGCCAAATAGCATATCTGTGATGTAGTCTACATTTAGAAAGTCTGCCTAATAGCATATCCGTGGTATAATTGCATCTAGAAAGTCTGCCTAATAGCATATCTGTGGTGTAGTCTACATCTAGAAAGTCTGCCTAATAGCATATCTATGGTATAATTGCAGTTAGAAAATCTGCCAAATAGCATATCTGTGATGTAGTCTACATTTAGAAAGTCTGCCTAATAGCATTTCTGTGGTATAATTGCATTTAGAATGTCTGCCTAATAGCATATCTGTGGTATAATTGCATTTAGAGAATCCACCTAATAGCATATCTGTGGTATAATTGCCTAGAGAAAGTCTGCCTATTAGCATTTCTGTGGAATAACTGCATTTAGAAAGTCTGCCTAATAGCATATCCGTGGTATAATTGCATTTATAAAGTCTGCCTAATAGCATTTCTGTGGTATAATTGCATTTAGGAAGTCTGCCTAATATCATATCTGTGGTGTAGTCTACATTTGGAAATTCTGCCCAATAGCATATTTGTGGTGTAGTCTACATTTAGAAACTCTGCCTAACAACATTTCTGTGGTATAATTGCAACTAGAAAGTCTGCCTAATAGCATATCTGTGGTGTTGTCTACATTCAGAAAGTCTGCCTAATAGAATTTCTGTGGTATAATTGCCAATAGAAAGTCTGTGGTGTAGCATATCTGTAGTGTTGTCCACATTCAGAAAGTCTGCCTAATATCATTTATGTGGTATAATTACATCTAGAAAGTCTGCCTAGTAGCATATCTGTGGTGTAGTCCACATTCAGAAAGTCTGCCTAATAGCATTTCTGTGGTATAATTGCATCTAGAAAATCTTCCTAATAGCATATCTGTGGTGTAGTCTACATTTAGAAAGTCTGCCTAATAGCATTTCTGTGGTATAATTGCATTTAGAATGTTTGCCTAATAGCATATCCGTGGTATAATTGCATTTATAAAGTCTGCCTAATAGCATTTCTGTGGTATAATTGCATTTAGGAAGTCTGCCTAATAGCATATCTTTGGTGTAGTCTACATTTAGAAAGTCTGCCTAATAGCATTTCTATGGTATAATTTTATTTAGAATGTCTGCCTAATAGCATATCCGTGGTATAATTGCATTTATAAAGTCTGCCTAATAGCATTTCTGTGGTATAATTGCATTTAGGAAGTATGCCTAATAGCATATCTGTGGTGTAGCCTACATTTAGAAAGTCTGCTTAATAGCATTTCTGTGGTATAATTTTATTTAGAATGTCTGCCTAATAGCATATCCGTGGTATAATTGCATTTAGTAAGTCTGCCTAATAGCATATCTGTGGTGTAGTCTACATTTGGAAAGTCTGCCTAATAGCATATTTGTGGTGTAGTTTACATTTAGAAAGTCTGCCTATTAGCATATCTGTGGTGTAGTCTACATTTAGAAACTCTGCCTAACAGTCTTTCTGTGGTATAATTGCATTTAGAAAGTATGCCTTATAGCATATCTGTGGTGTTGTCTACATTTAGAAAGTTTGCCTAATCGCATTTCTGTGGTATAATTGCATATTGAAAGTCCATGGTGTAGCATATCTGTGGTGTAGTACACATTCAGAAAGTCTGTATAATAACATTTCTGTGGTATAATTGCATCTGGAAAGTCTGCCTAATAGCATATCTGTGGTGTAGTCTATATTTAGAAAGTCTGCCTAATAGCATTTCTGTGGTATAATTGCATATAGAAAGTCTGTGGTGTAGCACATCTGTGATGTTGACCACATTCAGAAAGTCTGCCTAATATCATTTCTGTGTTATAGTCTACATTTAGAAAGTCTGCCCTAATAGCATTTCTGTGGTATAATTACACCTAGAAAGTCTGCCTATTAGCATATCTGTGGTGTAGTCTACATTTAGAAACTCTGCCTAACAGTCTTTCTGTGGTATAATTGCATTTAGAAAGTATGCCTTATAGCATATCTGTGGTGTTGTCTACATTTAGAAAGTTTGCCTAATCGCATTTCTGTGGTATAATTGCATATTGAAAGTCCATGGTGTAGCATATCTGTGGTGTAGAACACATTCAGAAAGTCTGTATAATAACATTTCTGTGGTATAATTGCATCTGGAAAGTCTGCCTAATAGCATATCTGTGGTGTAGTCTATATTTAGGAAGTCTGCGTAATAGCATTTCTGTGGTATAATTGCATATAGAAAGTCTGTGGTGTAGCACATCTGTGATGTTGACCACATTCAGAAAGTCTGCCTAATATCATTTCTGTGTTATAGTCTACATTTAGAAAGTCTGCCTAATAGCATTTCTGTGGTATAATTACATCTAGAAAGTCTGCCTAGTAGCATATCTGTGGTGTAGTCTACATTTAGAAAGTCTGCCTAATAGCATTTCTGTGGTATAATTTTATTTAGAATGTCTGCCTAATAGCATAACCGTGGTATAATTGCATTTATAAAGTCTGCCTAATAGCATTTCTGTGGTATAATTGCATTTAGGAAGTCTGCCTAATAGCATATCTGTGGTGTAGTCTACATTTGGAAAGTCTGCCTAATAGCATATTTGTGGTGTAGTCTACATTTAGAAAGTCTGCCTAGTAGCATACCTGTGGTGTAGTCTACATTTAGAAACTCTGCCTAACAGTCTTTCTGTGGTATAATTGCATTTAGAAAGTATGCCTTATAGCATATCTGTGGTGTTGTCTACATTTAGAAAGTTTGCCTAATCGCATTTCTGTGGTATAATTGCATATTGAAAGTCCATGGTGTAGCATATCTGTGGTGTAGTACACATTCAGAAAGTCTGTATAATAACATTTCTGTGGTATAATTGCATCTGGAAAGTCTGCCTAATAGCATATCTGTGGTGTAGTCTATATTTAGAAAGTCTGCCTAATAGCATTTCTGTGGTATAATTGCATATAGAAAGTCTGTGGTGTAGCACATCTGTGATGTTGACCACATTCAGAAAGTCTGCCTAATATCATTTCTGTGTTATAGTCTACATTTAGAAAGTCTGCCTAATAGCATTTCTGTGGTATAATTACACCTAGAAAGTCTGCCTATTAGCATATCTGTGGTGTAGTCTACATTTAGAAACTCTGCCTAACAGTCTTTCTGTGGTATAATTGCATTTAGAAAGTATGCCTTATAGCATATCTGTGGTGTTGTCTACATTTAGAAAGTTTGCCTAATCGCATTTCTGTGGTATAGTTGCATATTGAAAGTCCATGGTGTAGCATATCTGTGGTGTAGAACACATTCAGAAAGTCTGTATAATAACATTTCTGTGGTATAATTGCATCTGGAAAGTCTGCCTAATAGCATATCTGTGGTGTAGTCTATATTTAGAAAGTCTGCCTAATAGCATTTCTGTGGTATAATTGCATATAGAAAGTCTGTGGTGTAGCACATCTGTGATGTTGACCACATTCAGAAAGTCTGCCTAATATCATTTCTGTTTTATAGTCTACATTTAGAAAGTCTGCCTAATAGCATTTCTGTGGTATAATTACATCTAGAAAGTCTGCCTAGTAGCATATCTGTGGTGTAGTCTACATTTAGAAAGTCTGCCTAATAGCATTTCTGTGGTATAATTTTATTTAGAATGTCTGCCTAATAGCATAACCGTGGTATAATTGCATTTATAAAGTCTGCCTAATAGCATTTCTGTGGTATAATTGCATTTAGGAAGTCTGCCTAATATCATATCTGTGGTGTAGTCTACATTTGGAAATTCTGCCCAATAGCATTTTTGTGGTGTAGTCTACATTTAGAAACTCTGCCTAACAGCATTTCTGTGGTATAATTGCAGCTAGAAAGTCTGCCTAATAGCATATCTGTGGTGTTGTCTACATTCAGAAAGTCTGCCTAATAGCATTTCTGTGGTATAATTGCCAATAGAAAGTCTGTGGTGTAGCATATCTGTAGTGTTGTCCACATTCAGAAAGTCTGCCTAATATCATTTATGTTTTATAATTTATTCTTGAAAGTCTGCCTAATGGCATATCTGTGGTGTAGTCTACATTCAGAAAGTCTGCCTAATAACATGTCTGTGGTATAATTGCATTTAGAAAGTATGCCCAGTAGAATTTCTGTGGTATAATTGCATTTAGAAAGTCTGCCTAACAGTATTTCTGTGGTATAATTGCGTTTAGAATGTCTGCCTAATAGCATATCTGTGGTGTATTCTACATTTAGAAAGTGTGCCTATTTCTGTGGTGTAGTCTACATTTAGAAAGTCTGCCTAATAGCATTTCTGTGGTATAATTACATCTAGAAAGTATGCCTAGTAGCATATCTGTGGTGTAGTCCACATTCAGAAAGTCTGCCTAATAGCATTTCTGTGGTATAATTGCATCTAGAAAATCTTCCTAATAGCATATCTGTGGTGTAGTCTACATTTAGAAAGTCTGCCTAATAGCATTTCTGTGGTATAATTGCATTTAGAATGTTTGCCTAATAGCATATCCGTGGTATAATTGCATTTATAAAGTCTGCCTAATCGCATATCTTTGGTGTAGTCTACATTTAGAAAGTCTGCCTAATAGCATTTCTGTGGTATAATTTTATTTAGAATGTCTGCCTAATAGCATATCCGTGGTATAATTGCATTTATAAAGTCTGCCTAATAGCATATCTGTGGTGTAGTCTACATTTGGAAAGTCTGAGTAATAGCATATTTGTGGTGTAGTCTACATTTAGAAAGTCTGCCTATTAGCATATCTGCGGTGTAGTCTACATTTAGAAACTCTGCCTAACAGTCTTTCTGTGGTATAATTGCATTTAGAAAGTATGCCTTATAGCATATCTGTGGTGTTGTCTACATTTAGAAAGTCTGCCTAATAGCATTTCTGTGGTATAATTGCCTATAGAAAGTCTGTGGTGTAGCACATCTGTGATGTTGCCCACATTCAGAAAGTCTGCCTAATATCATTTCTTTGTTATAGTCTACATTTAGAAAGTCTGCCTAATAGCATTTCTGTGGTATAATTGCATCTGGAAAGTCTGCCTAATAGCATATCTGTGGTGTAATCTACATTTAGAAAGTCTGCCTAATAGCATTTCTGTGGTATAATTGCCTATAGAAAGTCTGTGGTGTAGCACATCTGTGATGTTGCCCACATTCAGAAAGTCTGCCTAATATCATTTCTTTGTTATAGTCTACATTTAGAAAGTCTGCCTAATAGCATTTCTGTGGTATAATTACATCTAGAAAGTCTGCCTAGTAGCATATCTGTGGTGTAGTCTACATTTAGAAAGTCTGCCTAATAGCATTTCTGTGGTATAATTTTATTTAGAATGTCTGCCTAATAGCATATCCGTGGTATAATTGCATTTATAAAGTCTGCCTAATAGCATTTCTGTGGTATAATTAAATTTAGGAAGTCTGCCTAATAGCATATCTCTGGTGTAGTCTACAGTTGGAAAGTCTGCCTAATAGCATATTTGTGGTGTAGTCTACATTTAGAAAGTCTGCCTAGTAGCATATCTGTGGTATAATTGCATTTAGTAAGTCTGCCTAATAGCATATCTGTGGTGTAGTCTACATTTGGAAAGTCTGCCTAATAACATATTTGTGGTGTAGTTTACATTTAGAAAGTCTGCCTATTAGCATATCTGTGGTGTAGTCTACATTTAGAAACTCTGCCTAACAGTCTTTCTGTGGTATAATTGCATTTAGAAAGTATGCCTTATAGCATATCTGTGGTGTTGTCTACATTTAGAAAGTTTGCCTAATCGCATTTCTGTGGTATAATTGCATATTGAAAGTCCATGGTGTAGCATATCTGTGGTGTAGTACACATTCAGAAAGTCTGTATAATAACATTTCTGTGGTATAATTGCATCTGGAAAGTCTGCCTAATAGCATATCTGTGGTGTAGTCTATATTTAGAAAGTCTGCCTAATAGCATTTCTGTGGTATAATTGCATATAGAAAGTCTGTGGTGTAGCACATCTGTGATGTTGACCACATTCAGAAAGTCTGCCTAATATCATTTCTGTGTTATAGTCTACATTTAGAAAGTCTGCCTAATAGCATTTCTGTGGTATAATTACATCTAGAAAGTCTGCCTAGTAGCATATCTGTGGTGTAGTCTACATTTAGAAAGTCTGCCTAATAGCATTTCTGTGGTATAATTTTATTTAGAATGTCTGCCTAATAGCATAACCGTGGTATAATTGCATTTATAAAGTCTGCCTAATAGCATTTCTGTGGTATAATTGCATTTAGGAAGTCTGCCTAATATCATATCTGTGGTGTAGTCTACATTTGGAAATTCTGCCCAATAGCATTTTTGTGGTGTAGTCTACATTTAGAAACTCTGCCTAACAGCATTTCTGTGGTATAATTGCATCTAGAAAGTCTGCCTAATAGCATATCTGTGGTGTTGTCTACATTCAGAAAGTCTGCCTAATAGCATTTCTGTGGTATAATTGCCAATAGAAAGTCTGTGGTGTAGCATATCTGTAGTGTTGTCCACATTCAGAAAGTCTGCCTAATATCATTTATGTTTTATAATTTATTCTAGAAAGTCTGCCTAATGGCATATCTGTGGTGTAGTCTACATTCAGAAAGTCTGCCTAATAACATGTCTGTGGTATAATTGCATTTAGAAAGTATGCCCAGTAGAATTTCTGTGGTATAATTGCATTTAGAAAGTCTGCCTAACAGTATTTCTGTGGTATAATTGCGTTTAGAATGTCTGCCTAATAGCATATCTGTGGTGTATTCTACATTTAGAAAGTGTGCCTATTTCTGTGGTGTAGTCTACATTTAGAAAGTCTGCCTAATAGCATTTCTGTGGTATAATTACATCTAGAAAGTATGCCTAGTAGCATATCTGTGGTGTAGTCCACATTCAGAAAGTCTGCCTAATAGCATTTCTGTGGTATAATTGCATCTAGAAAATCTTCCTAATAGCATATCTGTGGTGTAGTCTACATTTAGAAAGTCTGCCTAATAGCATTTCTGTGGTATAATTGCATTTAGAATGTTTGCCTAATAGCATATCCGTGGTATAATTGCATTTATAAAGTCTGCCTAATCGCATATCTTTGGTGTAGTCTACATTTAGAAAGTCTGCCTAATAGCATTTCTGTGGTATAATTTTATTTAGAATGTCTGCCTAATAGCATATCCGTGGTATAATTGCATTTATAAAGTCTGCCTAATAGCATATCTGTGGTGTAGTCTACATTTGGAAAGTCTGAGTAATAGCATATTTGTGGTGTAGTCTACATTTAGAAAGTCTGCCTATTAGCATATATGCGGTGTAGTCTACATTTAGAAACTCTGCCTAACAGTCTTTCTGTGGTATAATTGCATTTAGAATGTCTGCCTAATAGCATATCTGTGGTATAATTGCATTTAGAGAATCCACCTAATAGCATATCTGTGGTATAATTGCCTAGAGAAAGTCTGCCTAATAGCATTTCTGTGGTATAACTGCATTTACAAAGTCTGCCTAATAGCATATCCGTGGTATAATTGCATTTATAAAGTCTGCCTAATAGCATTTCTGTGGTATAATTGCATTTAGGAAGTCTGTCTAGTATCATATCTGTGGTGTAGTCTACATTTGTAAATTCTGCCCAATAGCATATTTGTGGTGTAGTCTACATTTAGAAACTCTGCCTAACAGCATTTCTGTGGTATAATTGCATCTAGAACGTCTGCCTAATAGCATATCTGTGGTGTTGTCTACATTCAGAAAGTCTGCCTAATAGCATTTCTGTGGTGTAATTGCCAATAGAAAGTCTGTGGTGTAGCATATCTGTAGTGTTGTCCACATTCAGAAAGTCTGCCTAATATCATTTATGTGGTATAATTTATTCTAGAAAGTCTGCCTAATGGCATATCTGTGGTGTAGTCTACATTCAGAAAGTCCGCCTAATAGCATGTCTGTGGTATAATTGCATTTAGAAAGTATGCCCAGTAGAATTTCTGTGGTATAATTGCATTTAGAAAGTCTGCCTAATAGTATTTCTGTGGTATAATTGCATTTAGAATGTCTGCCTAATAGCATATCTGTGGTGTATTCTACATTTAGAAAGTGTGCCTATTTCTGTGGTGTAGTCTACATTTAGAAAGTCTGCCTAATAGCATTTATTTGGTATAATTGCACATAGAAAGTCTGTGGTGTAGCATATCTGTGGTGCAGTCCACATTCACAAAGTCTGCCTAATAGCATACCTGTGGTATAATTGCATTTAGAAATTCTGCTTAATTGCATTTCTGTGGTATAATTGCATTTAGAATGTCTGCCTAATAGCATAACTGTGGTGTAGTCTACATTTAGAAAGTCTGCCTAATTCCATTTCCCTGGTATAATTGCATCTAGAAAGTCTGTCTAATAGCATATATGTGGTGTAGTCTACATTTAGAAAGTCTGCCTAACAAATAGCATATCTGTGGTGTAGTCTGCATTTAGAAAGTCTACCTAAAAGCATTTCTGTGGTATCATTGCATCTAGAAAGTCTGTCTAATAGCATATATGTGGTGTAGTCTACATTAAGAAAGTTTGCCTAATCGCATATCTGTGTTATAGTCTACATTTAGAAAGTCTGCCTAATAGCATTTCTGTGGTATAATTACATCTAGAAAGTCTGCCTAGTAGCATATCTGTGGTGTAGTCCACATTCAGAAAGTCTGCCTAATAGCATTTTTGTGGTATAATTTCATCTAGAAAATCTTCCTAATAGCATATCTGTGGTGTAGTCTACATTTAGAAATTCTGCCTAATAGCATTTCTGTGGTATAATTGCATTTAGAATGTTTGCCTAATAGCATATCCGTGGTATAATTGCATTTATAAAGTCTGCCTAATAGCATACCGGTGGTATAATTGCATTTAGAAAGTCTGCCTAATAAATAGCATATCTGTGGAGTAGTCTACATTTAGAAAGTCTACCTAACAGCATTTCTGTGGTATAATTGCATCTAGAAAGTCTGATTAATAGCATATATGTCGTGCAGTCTACATTTAGAATGTCTGCCTAATCGCATTTCTGTGGTATAAGTGCATATAGAAAGTCTGTGGTGTAGCATATCTGTGGTATAGTCCACATTCAGAAAGTCTGCCTAATAGCATATCTGTGTTATAGTCTATATTTAGAAAGTCTGCCTAATAGCATTTCTGTGGTATAATTGCATCTAGAAAGTCTGCCTAATAGCATATCTGTGGTGTAGTCTACATTTAGAAAGTCTGCCTTATAGCATTTCTGTGGTATAATTGCATTTAGAATGTCTGCCTAATAGCATATCTGTGGTATAATTGCATTTAGAGAATCCACCTAATAGCATATCCGTGGTATAATTGTATATAGAAAGTCTGCCTAATAGCATTTCTGTGGTATAACTGGATTAAGAAAGTCTGCCTGATAGTATATTTGTGGTATAATTGCATTTATAAAGTATTCCTAATAGCATTTCTGTGGTATAATTGCATATTGAAAGTCCGTGGTGTAGCATATCTGTGGTCTAGTACACATTCAGAAAGTCTGTATAATAACATTTCTGTGGTATAATTGCATCTAAAAAGTCTGCATAATAGCATATCTGTGGTGTAGTCCACATTCAGAAAGTCTCCCTAATAGCACATCTGTGGTATAATTACATTTAGAAAGTCTGCCCAGTAGAATTTCTGTGGTATATTTGCATTTAAAAAGTCTGCCTAATAGTATTTCTGTGGTATAATTTCATTTAGAATGTCTGCCTAATAGCATATCTGTGGTGTTTTCTACATTTAGAAAGTCTGCCTAATAGCATTTCTGTGGTATAATTTTATTTTGAATGTCTCCCTAATAGCATATCCGTGGTTTAATTGCATTTATAAAGTCTGCCTAATAGCATTTCTGTGGTATAATTGCATTTAGGAAGTCTGCCTAATAGCATATCTGTGGTGTAGTCTACATTTGGAAAGTCTGCCTAATAGCATATTTGTGGTGTAGTCTACATTTAGAAAGTCTGCCTAGTAGCATATCTGTGGTGTAGTCTACATTTAGAAACTCTGCCTAACAGTCTTTCTGTGGTATAATTGCATTTAGAAAATCTGCCAAATAGCATATCTGTGATGTAGTCTACATTTAGAAAGTCTGCCCAATAGCATATCCGTGGTATAATTGCATCTAGAAAGTCTGCCTAATAGCATATCTGTGGTGTAGTCTACATCTAGAAAGTCTGCCTAATAGCATTTCTGTGGTATAATTGCATTTAGAATGTCTGCCTAATAGCATATCTGTGGTATAATTGCATTTAGAGAATCCACCTAATAGCATATCTGTGATATAATTGCCTAGAGAAAGTCTGCCTAATAGCATTTCTGTGGTATAACTGCATTTACAAAGTCTGCCTAATAGCATATCCGTGGTATAATTGCATTTATAAAGTCTGCCTAATAGCATTTCTGTGGTATAATTGCATTTAGGAAGTCTGTCTAGTATCATATCTGTGGTGTAGTCTACATTTGTAAATTCTGCCCAATAGCATATTTGTGGTGTAGTCTACATTTAGAAACTCTGCCTAACAGCATTTCTGTGGTATAATTGCATCTAGAACGTCTGCCTAATAGCATATCTGTGGTGTTTTCTACATTCAGAAAGTCTGCCTAATAGCATTTCTGTGGTGTAATTGCCAATAGAAAGTCTGTGGTGTAGCATATCTGTAGTGTTGTCCACATTCAGAAAGTCTGCCTAATATCATTTATGTGGTATAATTTATTCTAGAAAGTCTGCCTAATGGCATATCTGTGGTGTTGTCCACATTCAGAAAGTCAGAATAATATCATTTCTGTGGTATAATTTATTCTAGAAAATCTGCCTAATAGCATATCTGTGGTGTGTTCTACATTCAGAAAGTCTGCCTAATAGCATTTATGTGGTATGATTGCATATAGAAAGTCTGTGGTGTAGCATATCTGTGGTGTAGTCCACATTCAGAAAGTCTCCCTAATAGCACATCTGTGGTATAATTACATTTAGAAAGTCTGCCCAGTAGAATTTCTGTGGTATATTTGCATTTAGAAAGTCTGCCTAATAGTATTTCTGTGGTATAATTTCATTTAGAATGTCTGCCTAATAGCATATCTGTGGTGTTTTCTACATTTAGAAAGTCTGCCTAATAGCATTTCTGTGGTATAATTTTATTTTGAATGTCTCCCTAATAGCATATCCGTGGTTTAATTGCATTTATAAAGTCTGCCTAATAGCATTTCTGTGGTATAATTGCATTTAGGAAGTCTGCCTAATAGCATATCTGTGGTGTAGTCTACATTTGGAAAGTCTGCCTAATAGCATATTTGTGGTGTAGTCTACATTTAGAAAGTCTGCCTATTAGCATATCTGTGGTGTAGTCTACATTTAGAAACTCTGCCTAACAGTCTTTCTGTGGTATAATTGCATTTAGAAAGTATGCCTTATAGCATATCTGTGGTGTTGTCTACATTTAAAAAGTTTGCCTAATCGCATTTCTGTGGTATAATTGCATATTGAAAGTCCATGGTGTAGCATATTTGTGGTATAGTACACATTCAGAAAGTCTGTATAATAACATTTCTGTGGTATAATTGCATCTAGAAAGTCTGCCTAATAGCATATCTGTGGTGTAGTCTACATTTAGAAAGTCTGCCTAATAGCATTTCTGTGGTATAATTGCCTATAGAAAGTCTGTGGTGTAGCACATCTGTGATGTTGCCCACATTCAGAAAGTCTGCCTAATATCATTTCTGTGTTATAGTCTACATTTAGAAAGTCTGCCTAATAGCATTTCTGTGGTATAATTACATCTAGAAAGTCTGCCTAGAAGCATATCTGTGGTGTAGTCTACATTTAGAAAGTCTGCCTAATAGCATTTCTGTGGTATAATTTTATTTAGAATGTCTGCCTAATAGCATATCCTTGGTATAATTGCATTTATAAAGTCTGCCTAGTAGCATTTCTGTGGTATAATTCAATTTAGGAAGTCTGCCTAATAGCATATCTGTGGTGTAGTCTACATTTGGAAAGTCTGCCTAATAGCATATTTGTGGTGTAGTCTACATTTAGAAAGTCTGCCTAGTAGCATATCTGTGGTGTAGTCTATATTTAGAAACTCTGCCTAACAGTCTTTCTGTGGTATAATTGCATTTAGAAAGTATGCCTTATAGCATATCTCTGGTGTTGTCTACATTTAGAAAGTTTGCCTAATCGCATTTCTGTGGTATAATTGCATATTATACGTCCGTGGTGTAGCATATCTGTGGTGTAGTACACATTCAGAAAGTCTGTATAATAACATTTCTGTGGTATAATTGCAACTGGAAAGTCTGCTTAATGGCATACCTGTGGTGAAGTCGACATTTAGAAAGTCTGCCTAATAGCATTTCTGTGGTATAATTGCCTATAGAAAGTCTGTGGTGTAGCATATCTGTGATGCTGCCCACATTCAGAAAGTCTGCCTAATATCATTTCTCTGGTATAATTTATTCTAGAAAGTCTGCCTAATAGCATACCTGTGGAGAAGTCTTCATTTAGAAAGTCTGCCTAATAGCATTTCTGTGGTATAATTGCATATAGAAAGTCCATGGTGTAGCATCTCTGTGTTGTAGTCCACATTCAGAAAGTCTGCCTAATAGCATTTCTGTGGTATCATTTCTTCTAGAAAGTTTGCCTAATGGCATAACTGTGGTGTAGTCTACATTCAAAAAGTCTGCCTAATAGCATTTCTGTGGTATGATTGCATATAGAAAGTCTGTGGTGTAGCATATCTGTGGTGTAGTCCACATTGAGAAAGTCTGCCTAATAGCATTTCTGTGGTATAATTGCATTTAGAAAGTCTGCCTAATAGTATTTCTGTGGTATAATTGCATTTAGAATGTCTGCCTAATAGCATATCTGTGGTGTATTCTACATTTAGAAAGTGTGCCTAATTCTGTAGTGTAGTCTACATTTAGAAAGTCTGCCTAATAGCTTTTATTTGGTATAATTTCACATAGAACGTCCATGGTGTAGCATATCTGTGGTGTAGTCCACATTCACAAAGTCTGCCTAATAGCATACCTGTGGTATAATTGCATTTAGACATTTTGCTCAATTGCATTTCTATGGTATAATTGCATTTAGAATGTCTGCCTAATAGAATATCTGTGGTGTAGTCTACATTTAAAAAGTCTGCCTTATTCCATTTCTATGGTATAATTGCATATAGAAAGTCCATTGTGTAGCATATCTGTGGCGTAGTCCACATTCAGAAAGTCTGCCTAATAGCATACCGGTGGTATAATTGCATTTAGAAAGTCTGCCTAATAAATAGCATATCTGTGTGTAGTCTACATTTAGAAAGTCTACCTAACAGCATGTCTGTGGTATAATTGCATCTAGAAAGTCTGATTAATAGCATATATGTCTTGTAGTCTACATTTAGAAAGTCTGCCTAATCGCATTTCTGTGGTATAATTGCATATAGAAAGTCTGTGGTGTAGCATATCTGTGGTATAGTCCACATTCAGAAAGTCTGCCTAATAGCATATCTGTGTTATAGTCTATATTTAGAAATTCTGCCTAATAGCATTTCTGTGGTATAATTGTATCTAGAAAGTCTGCCTAATAGCATATCTGTGGTGTAGTCTACATTTAGAAAGTCTGCCTTATAGCATTTCTGTGGTATAATTGCATTTAGAATGTCTGCCTAATAGCATATCTGTGGTATAATTGCATTTAGAGAATCCACCTAATAGCATATCCATGGTATAATTGCATATAGAAAGTCTGCCTAATAGCATTTCTGTGGTATAACTGGATTTAGAAAGTCTGCCTGATAGCATATTCGTGGTATAATTGCATTTATAAAGTCTTCCTAATAGCATTTCTGTGGTATAATTGCATATTGAAAGTCCGTGGTGTAGCATATCTGTGGTCTAGTACACATTCAGAATGTCTGTATAACAACATTTCTGTGGTATAATTGCATCTAAAAAGTCTGCATAATAGCATATCTGTGGTGTAGACTACATTTAGAAAGTCTGCCTAATAGCATTTCTGTGGTATAATTGCCTATAGAAAGTCTGTGGTGTAGCATAACTGTGGTGTTGTCCACATTCAGAAAGTCAGACTAATATCATTTCTGTGGTATAATTTATTCTAGAAAGTCTGCCTAATAGCATATCTGTGGTGTAGTCTACATTTGGAAAGTCTGCCTAATAGCATATTTGTGGTGGAGTCTACATTTAGAAAGTCTGCCTGTTAGCATATCTGTGGTGTAGTCTACATTTAGAAACTCTGCCTAACAGTCTTTCTGTGGTATAATTGCATTTAGAAAGTATGCCTTATAGCATATCCGTGGTGTTGTCTACATTTAGAAAGTTTGCCTAACCGCATTTCTGTGGTATAATTGCATATTGAAAGTCTGTGGTGTAGCATATCTGTGGTGTAGTACACATTCAGAAAGTCTGTATAATAACATTTCTGTGGTATAATTGCATCTAAAAAGTCTGCCTAATAGCATATCTGTGGTATAGTCCACATTCAGAAAGTCTGCCTAATATCATTTCTGTGTTATAGTCTACATTTAGAAAGTCTGCCTAATAGCATTTCTGTGGTATAATTACATCTAGAAAGTCTGCCTAGTAGCATATCTGTGGTGTAGTCCACATTCAGAATGTCTGCCTAATAGCATTTCTGTGGTATAATTGCATCTAGAAAATCTGCCTAATAGCATATCTGTGGTGTAGTCTACATTTAGAAAGTTTGCCTAATCGCATTTCTGTGGTATAATTGCATATTGTAAGTCTGTGGTGTAGCATATCTGTGGTGTAGTACACATTCAGAAAGTCTGTATAATAACATTTCTGTGGTATACTTGCATCTGGAAAGTCTGCTTAATGGCATACCTGTGGTGTAGTCTACATTTAGAAAGTCTGCCTAATAGCATTTCTGTGGTGTAGTCTACATTTAGAAAGTCTGCCTAATAAATAGCATATCTGTGGTGTAGTCTGCATTTAGAAAGTCTACCTAACAGCATTACTGTGGTATAATTGCATCTAGAAAGTCTGCCTAGTAGCATATCTGTGGTGTAGTCCACATTCAGAAAGTCTGCCTAATAGCATTTCTGTGGTATAATTGCATCTAGAAAATATGCCTAATAGCATATCTGTGGTGTAGTCTTCATTTAGAAAGTCTGCCTAATAGCATTTCTGTGGTATAAATTTATTTAGAATGTCTGCCTAATAGCATATCCGTGGTATAATTTCATTTATAAAGTCTGCCTAATAGCATTTCTGTGGTATAATTGCATTTAGGAAGTCTGCCTAATAGCATATCTGTGGTGTAGTCTACATTTAGAAAGTCTGCCTAATAGCATTTCTGTGGTATAATTTTATTTAGAATGTCTGCCTAATAGCATATCCGTGGTATAATTGCATTTATAAAGTCTGCCTAATAACATTTCTGTGGTATAATTGCATTAGGAAGTCTGCCTAATAGCATATCTGTGGTGTAGTCTACATTTGGAAAGTCTGCCTAATAGCATTTCTGTGGTATAATTTTATTTAGAATGTCTGCCTAATAGCATATGCGTGGTATAATTGCATTTATAATGTCTGCCTAATAGCATTTCTGTGGTATAATTGCATTTAGGAAGTCTGACTAATAGCATATCTTTGGTGTAGTCTACATTTAGAAAGTCTGCCTAATAGCATTTCTGTGGTATAATTTTATTTAGAATGTCTGCCTAATAGCATATCTGTGGTATAATTGCATTTATAAAGTCTGCCTAATAGCATTTCTGTGTTATAATTGCATTTAGGAAGTCTGCCTAATAGCATATCTGTTGTGTAGTCTACATTTGGAAAGTCTGCCTAATAGCATATTTGTGGTGTAGTCTACATTTAGAAAGTCTGCCTATTAGCATATCTGTGGTGTAGTCTACATTTAGAAACTCTGCCTAACAGTCTTTCTGTGGTATAATTGCATTTAGAAAGTATGCCTTATAGCATATCTGTGGTGTTGTCTACATTTAGAAAATTTGCCTAATCGCATTTCTGTGGTATAATTGCATATTGTACGTCTGTGGTGTAGCATATCTGTGGTGTAGTACACATTCAGAAGGTCTGTATAATAACATTTCTGTGGTATAATTGCATCTGGAAAATCTCCTTAATGGCATACCTGTGGTGAAGTCTACATTTAGAAAGTCTGCCTAATAGCATTTCTGTGGTATAATTGCCTATAGAAAGTCTGTGGTGTAGCATATCTGTGATGTTGTCCACATTCAGAAAGTCTGCCTAATATCATTTCTCTGGTATAATTTATTCTAGAAAGTCTGCCTAATAGCATACCTGTGGAGAAGTCTTCATTTAGAAAGTCAGCCTAATAGCATTTCTGTGGTATAATTGCATATAGAAAGTCCATGGTGTAGCATCTCTGTGTTGTAGTCCACATTCAGAAAGTCTGCCTAATAGCATTTCTGTGGTATCATTTCTTCTAGAAAGTTTGCCTAATGGCATAACTGTGGTGTAGTCTACATTCAAAAAGTCTGCCTAATAGCATTTCTGTGGTATGATTGCATATAGAAAGTCTGTGGTGTAGCATATCTGTGGTGTAGTCCACATTGAGAAAGTCTGCCTAATAGCATTTCTGTGGTATAATTGCATTTAGAAAGTCTGCCTAATAGTATTTCTGTGGTATAATTGCATTTAGATTGTCTGCCTAATAGCATATCTGTGGAGTATTATACATTCAGAAAGTGTGCCTAATTCTGTAGTGTGGTCTACATTTAGAAAGTCTGCCTAATAGCTTTTATTTGGTATAATTGCACATAGGAAATCCATGGTGTAGCATATCTGTGGTGTAGTCCACATTCACAAAGTCTGGCTAATAGCATACCTGTGGTATAATTGCATTTAGAAATTCTGCCCAATTGCATTTCTGTGGTATAATTGCATTTAGAATGTCTGCCTAATAGCATATCTGTGGTGTAGTCTACATTTAGAAAGTCTGCCTAATTCCATTTCTGTGGTATAATTGCATATAGAAAGTCCGTTGTGTAGCATATCTGTGGCGTAGTCCACATTCAGAAAGTCTGCCTAATAGCATTTCTGTGGTATAATTGCATTAGGAAGTCTGCCTAATAGCATATCTGTGGTGTAGTCTACATTTGGAAAGTCTGCCTAATAGCATTTCTGTGGTATAATTTTATTTAGAATGTCTGCCTAATAGCATATGCGTGGTATAATTGCATTTATAATGTCTGCCTAATAGCATTTCTGTGGTATAATTGCATTTAGGAAGTCTGACTAATAGCATATCTTTGGTGTAGTCTACATTTAGAAAGTCTGCCTAATAGCATTTCTGTGGTATAATTTTATTTAGAATGTCTGCCTAATAGCATATCTGTGGTATAATTGCATTTATAAAGTCTGCCTAATAGCATTTCTGTGTTATAATTGCATTTAGGAAGTCTGCCTAATAGCATATCTGTTGTGTAGTCTACATTTGGAAAGTCTGCCTAATAGCATATTTGTGGTGTAGTCTACATTTAGAAAGTCTGCCTATTAGCATATCTGTGGTGTAGTCTACATTTAGAAACTCTGCCTAACAGTCTTTCTGTGGTATAATTGCATTTAGAAAGTATGCCTTATAGCATATCTGTGGTGTTGTCTACATTTAGAAAGTTTGCCTAATCGCATTTCTGTGGTATAATTGCATATTGTATGTCTGTGGTGTAGCATATCTGTGGTGTAGTACACATTCAGAAAGTCTGTATAATAACATTTCTGTGGTATAATTGCATCTGGAAAATCTGCTTAATGGCATACCTGTGGTGAAGTCTACATTTAGAAAGTCTGCCTAATAGCATTTCTGTGGTATAATTGCCTATAGAAAGTCTGTGGTGTAGCATATCTGTGATGTTGTCCACATTCAGAAAGTCTGCCTAATATCATTTCTCTGGTATAATTTATTCTAGAAAGTCTGCCTAATAGCATACCTGTGGAGAAGTCTTCATTTAGAAAGTCTGCCTAATAGCATTTCTGTGGTATAATTGCATATAGAAAGTCCATGGTGTAGCATCTCTGTGTTGTAGTCCACATTCAGAAAGTCTGCCTAATAGCATTTCTGTGGTATCATTTCTTCTAGAAAGTTTGCTTAATGGCATAACTGTGGTGTAGTCTACATTCAAAAAGTCTGCCTAATAGCATTTCTGTGGTATGATTGCATATAGAAATACTGTGGTGTAGCATATCTGTGGTGTAGTCCACATTGAGAAAGTCTGCCTAATAGCATTTCTGTGGTATAATTGCATTTAGAAAGTCTGCCTAATAGTATTTCTGTGGTATAATTGCATTTAGAATGTCTGCCTAATAGCATATCTGTGGAGTATTATACATTCAGAAAGTGTGCCTAATTCTGTAGTGTGGTCTACATTTAGAAAGTCTGCCTAATAGCTTTTATTTGGTATAATTGCACATAGGAAATCCATGGTGTAGCATGTCTGTGGTGTAGTCCACATTCACAAAGTCTGGCTAATAGCATACCTGTGGTATAATTGCATTTAGAAATTCTGCCCAATTGCATTTCTGTGGTATAATTGCATTTAGAATGTCTGCCTAATAGCATATCTGTGGTGTAGTCTACATTTAGAAAGTCTGCCTAATTCCATTTCTGTGGTATAATTGCATATAGAAAGTCCGTTGTGTAGCATATCTGTGGCGTAGTCCACATTCAGAAAGTCTGCCTAATAGCATACCGGTGGTATGATTGCATTTAGAAAGTCTGCCTAATAAATAGCATATCTGTGGTGTAGTCTACATTTAGAAAGTCTACCTAACAGCATTTCTGTGGTATAATTGCATCTAGAAAGTCTGATTAATAGCATATATGTCGTGTAGTCTACATTTAGAAAGTCTGCCTAATAGCATTTCTGTGGTATAATTGCCTATAGAAAGTCTGTGGTGTAGCACATCTGTGATGTTGCCCACATTCAGAAAGTCTGCCTAATATCATTTCTGTGTTATAGTCTACATTTAGAAACTCTGCCTAATAGCATTTCTGTGGTATAATTACATCTAGAAAGTCTGCCTAGTAGCATATCTGTGGTGTAGTCTACATTTAGAAAGTCTGCCTTATAGCATTTCTGTGGTATAATTGTATTTAGAATGTCTGCCTAATAGCATATCCGTGGTATAATTGCATTTATAAAGTCTGCCTAATAGCATTTCTGTGGTATAATTCAATTTAGGAAGTCTGGCTAATAGCATATCTGTGGTGTAGTCTACATTTGGAAAGTCTGCCTAATAGCATATTTGTGGTGTAGTCTACATTTAGAAAGTCTGCCTAGTAGCATATCTGTGGTGTAGTCTACATTTAGAAACTCTGCCTAACAGTCCTTCTGTGGTATAATTGCATTTAGAAAGTATGCCTTATAGCATATCTGTGGTGTTGTCTACATTTAGAAAGTTTGCCTAATCGCATTTCTGTGGTATAATTGCATATTGTACGTCCGTGGTGTAGCATATCTGTGGTGTAGTACACATTCAGAAAGTCTGTATAATAACATTTCTGTGGTATAATTGCATCTGGAAAATCTGCTTGGTGGAATACCTGTGGTGAAGTCTACATTTAGAAAGTCTGCCTAATAGCATTTCTGTGGTATAATTGCCTATAGAAAGTCTGTGGTGTAGCATATCTGTGATGTTGTCCACATTCAGAAAGTCTGCCTAATATAATTTCTCTGGTATAATTTATTCTAGAAAGTCTGCCTAATAGCATACCTGTGGAGAAGTCTTCATTTAGAAAGTCTGCCTAATAGCATTTCTGTGGTATAATTGCATATAGAAAGTCCATGGAGTAGCATCTCTGTGTTGTAGTCCACATTCAGAAAGTCTGCCTAATAGCATTTCTGTGGTATCATTTCTTCTAGAAAGTTTGCCTAATGGCATAACTGTGGTGTAGTCTACATTCAAAAAGTCTGCCTAATAGCATTTCTGTGGTATGATTGCATACAGAAAGTCTGTGGTATAGCATATCTGTGTTGTAGTCCACATTCTGAAAGTCTGCCTAATAGCATTTCTGTGGTATAATTGCATTTAGAAATTCTGCCTAATAGTATTTCTGTGGTATAATTGTATTTAGAAAGTCTGCCTAATAGCTTTTATTTGGTATAATTGCACATAGAAAATCCATGGTGTAGCATATATGTGGTGTAGTCCACATTCAGAAAGTCTGCCTAATAGCATACCGGTGGTATAATTGCATTTAGAAAGTCTGCCTAATAAATAGCATATCTGTGGTGTAGTCTACATTTAGAAAGTCTACCTAACAGCATTTCTGTGGTATAATTGCATCTAGAAAGTCTGATTAATAGCATACCTGTGGTATAATTGCATTTAGAAATTCTGCTCAATTGCATTTCTGTGGTATAATTGCATTTAGAATGTCTGCCTAATAGCATATCTGTGGTGTAGTCTACATTTAGAAAGTCTGCCTAATTCCATTTGTGTGGTATAATTGCATATAGAAAGTCGTTTGTGTAGCATATCTGTGGCGTAGTCCACATTCAGAAAGTCTGCCTAATAGCATACTGGTGGTATAATTGCATTTAGAAAGTCTGCCTAATAAATAGCATATCTGTGGTGTAGTCTACATTTAGAAAGTCTGCCTAATCGCATTTCTGTGGTATAATTGCATATAGAAAGTCTGTGGTGTAGCATATCTGTGGTATAGTCCACATTCAGAAAGTCTGCCTAATAGCATATCTGTGTTATAGTCTATATTTAGAAAGTATGCCTAATAGCATTTCTGTGGTATAATTGCATCTAGAAAGTCTGCCTAATAGCATATCTGTGGTCTAGTCTACATTTAGAAAGTCTGCCTTATAGCATTTCTGTGGTATAATTGAATTTAGAATGTCTGCCTAATAGCATATCTGTGGTATAATTGCATTTAGAGAATCCACCTAATATCATATCCGTGGTATAATTGCATTTATAAAGTCTGCCTAATAGCATTTCTGTGGTATAATTCAATTTAGGAAGTCTGGCTAATAGCATATCTGTGGTGTAGTCTACATTTGGAAAGTCTGCCTAATAGCATATTTGTGGTGTAGTCTACATTTAGAAAGTCTGCCTAGTAGCATATCTGTGGTGTAGTCTACATTTAGAAACTCTGCCTAACAGTCCTTCTGTGGTATAATTGCATTTAGAAAGTATGCCTTATAGCATATCTGTGGTGTTGTCTACATTTAGAAAGTTTGCCTAATCGCATTTCTGTGGTATAATTGCATATTGTACGTCCGTGGTGTAGCATATCTGTGGTGTAGTACACATTCAGAAAGTCTGTATAATAACATTTCTGTGGTATAATTGCATCTGGAAAATCTGCTTAGTGGCATACCTGTGGTGAAGTCTACATTTAGAAAGTCTGCCTAATAGCATTTCTGTGGTATAATTGCCTATAGAAAGTCTGTGGTGTAGCATATCTGTGATGTTGTCCACATTCAGAAAGTCTGCCTAATATCATTTCTCTGGTATAATTTATTCTAGAAAGTCTGCCTAATAGCATACCTGTGGAGAAGTCTTCATTTAGAAAGTCTGCCTAATAGCATTTCTGTGGTATAATTGCATATAGAAAGTCCATGGAGTAGCATCTCTGTGTTGTAGTCCACATTCAGAAAGTCTGCCTAATAGCATTTCTGTGGTATCATTTCTTCTAGAAAGTTTGCCTAATGGCATAACTGTGGTGTAGTCTACATTCAAAAAGTCTGCCTAATAGCATTTCTGTGGTATGATTGCATATAGAAAGTCTGTGGTGTAGCATATCTGTGTTGTAGTCCACATTGAGAAATTCTGCCTAATAGCATTTCTGTGGTATAATTGCATTTAGAAAGTCTGCCTAATAGTATTTCTGTGCTATAATTGTATTTAGAATGTCTGCCTAATAGCATATCTGTGGTGTATTCTACATTTAGAAAGTGTGCCTAATTCTGTAGTGTGGTCTACATTTAGAAAGTCTGCCTAATAGCTTTTATTTGGTATAATTGCACATAGAAAATCCATGGTGTAGCATATCTGTGGTGTAGTCCACATTCACAAAGTCTGCCTAATAGCATACCTGTGGTATAATTGCATTTAGAAATTCTGCTCAATTGCATTTCTGTGGTATAATTGCATTTAGAATGTCTGCCTAATAGCATATCTGTGGTGTAGTCTACATTTAGAAAGTCTGCCTAATTCCATTTCTGTGGTATAATTGCATATAGAAAGTCTGTTGTGTAGCATATCTGTGGCGTAGTCCACATTCAGAAAGTCTGCCTAATAGCATACCGGTGGTATAATTGCATTTAGAAAGTCTGCCTAATAAATAGCATATCTGTGGTGTAGTCTACATTTAGAAAGTCTACCTAACAGCATTTCTGTGGTATAATTGCATTTAGAAAGTCTGATTAATAGCATATATGTCGTGTAGTCTACATTTAGAAAGTCTGCCTAATGGCATTTCTGTGGTATAATTGCATATAGCAAGTCTGTGGTGTAGCATATCTGTGGTGTAGTCCACATTCAGAAAGTCTGCCTAATAGCATATCTGTGTTATAGTCTATATTTAGAAAGTCTGCCTAATAGCATTTCTGTGGTATAATTGCATCTAGAAAGTCTGCCTAATAGCATATCTGTGGTCTAGTCTACATTTAGAAAGTCTGCCTTATAGCATTTCTGTGGTATAATTGCATTTAGAATGTCTGCCTAATAGCATATCCGTGGTTTAATTGTATATAGAAAGTCTGCCTAATAGCATTTCTGTGGTATAACTGGATTTAGAAAGTCTGCCTGATAGTATATTTGTGGTATAATTGCATTTATAAAGTATTCCTAATAGCATTTCTGTGGTATAATTGCATATTGAAAGTCCGTGGTGTAGCATATCTGTGGTCTAGTACACATTCAGAAAGTCTGTATAATAACATTTCTGTGGTATAATTGCATCTGAAAAGTCTGCCTAATAGCATATCTGTGGTGTAGTCTACATTTAGAAAGTCTGCCTAATAGCATTTCTGTGGTATAATTGCCTATAGAAAGTCTGTGGTGTCGCATATCTGTGGTGTTGTCCACATTCAGAAAGTCAGACTAATATCATTTCTGTGGTATAATTTATTCTAGAAAGTCTGCCTAATAGCATATCTGTGGTGTAGTCTACATTTAGAAAGTCTGCCTAATAGCATTTCTGTGGTATAATTGCATATAGAAAGTCTGTGGTGTAGCATATTTGTGTTGTAGTCCACATTCAGAAAGTCTGCCTAATAGCATTTCTGTGGTACCATTTCTTCTAGAAAGTCTGCCTAATGGCATATCTGTGGTGTGTTCTACATTCAGAAAGTCTGCCTAATAGCATTTATGTGGTATGATTGCATATAGAAAGTCTGTGGTGTAGCATATCTGTGGTGTAGTCCACATTCAGAAAGTCTCCCTAATCGCATTTCTGTGGTATAATTACATTTAGAAAGTCTGCCCAGTAGAATTTCTGTGGTATAATTGCATTTAGAAAGTCTGCCTAATAGTATTTCTGTGGTATAATTTCATTTAGAATGTCTGCCTAATAGCATATCTGTGGTGTTTTCTACATTTAGAAAGTCTGCCTAATAGCATTTCTGTGGTATAATTTTATTTTGAATGTCTCCCTAATAGCATATCCAGAGCTTAATTGCATTTATAAAGTCTGCCTAATAGCATTTCTGTGGTATAATTGCATTTAGGAAGTCTGCCTAATAGCATATCTGTGGTGTAGTCTACATTTGGAAAGTCTGCCTAATAGTATATTTGTGGTGTGGTCTACATTTAGAAAGTCTGCCTATTAGCATATCTGTGGTGTAGTCTACATTTAGAAACTCTGCCTAACAGCATTTCTGTGGTATGATTGCATTTAGAAAGTCTGCCTAATAGCATGTCTGTGGTATAATTGCCTATACAAAGTCTGTGGTGTAGCATATCTTTGATGTTGCCCACATTCAGAAAGTCTGCCTACTATCATTTCTCTGGTATAATTTATTCTAGAAAGTCTAACTAATAGCAAACCTGTGGAGAAGTCTTCATTTAGAAAGTCTGCCTAATAGCATTTCTGTGGTGTAATTGCATATAGAAAGTCCATGGTGTAGCATCTCTGTGTTGTAGTCCACATTCAGAAAGTCTGCCTAATAGCATTTCTGTGGTATCATTTCTTCTAGAAAGTTTGCCTAATGGCATAACTGTGGTGTAGTCTACATTCAAAAAGTCTGCCTAATAGCATTTCTGTGGTATGATTGCATATAGAAAGTCTGTGGTGTTGCATATCTGTGGTGTAGTCCACATTGAGAAAGTCTGCCTAATAGCATTTCTGTGGTATAATTGCATTTAGAAAGTCTGCCTAATAGTATTTCTGTGGTATAATTGCATTTAGAATGTCTACCTAATAGCATATCTGTGGTGTATTCTACATTTAGAAAGTGTGCCTAATTCTGTAGTGTAGTCTACATTTAGAAAGTCTGCCTAATAGCTTTTATTTTGTATAATTGCACATAGAACGTCCATGGTGTAGCATATCTGTGGTGTAGTCCACACCACATTCACAAAGTCTGCTCAATTGCATACCTGTGGTATAATTGCATTTAGAAATTCTGCTCAATTGCATTTCTGTGGTATAATTGCATTTAGAATGTCTGCCTAATAGCATATCTGTGGTGTAGTCTACATTTAGAAAGTCTGCCTAATTCCATTTCTGTGGTATAATTGCATATAGAAAGTCCATTGTGTAGCATATCTGTGGCGTAGGCACATTCAGAAAGTGTGCCTAATAGCATACCGGCGGTATAATTGCATTTAGAAAGTCTGCCTAATAAATAGCATATCTGTGGTGTAGTCTATATTTAGAAAGTCTGCCTAATAGCATTTCTGTGGTATAATTGTATCTAGAAAGTCTGCCTAATAGCATATCTGTGGTGTAGTCTACATTTAGAAAGTCTGCCTTATAGCATTTCTGTGGTATAATTGCATTTAGAATGTCTGCCTAATAGCATATCTGTGGTATAATTGCATTTAGAGAATCCACCTAATAGCATATCCGTGGTATAATTGCATGTAGAAAGTCTGCCTAATAGCATTTCTGTGGTATAACTGGATTTAGAAAGTCTGCCTGATAGCATATTCGTGGTATAATTGCATTTATAAAGTCTTCCTAATAGCATTTCTGTGGTATAAGTGCATATTGAAAGTCCGTGGTGTAGCATATCGGTGGTCTAGTACACATTCAGAATGTCTGTATAATAACATTTCTGTGGTATAATTGCATCTAAAAAGTCTGCATAATAGCATATATGTGGTGTAGTCTACATTTAGAAAGTCTGCCTAATAGCATTTATGTGGTATAATTCCCTATAGAAAGTCTGTGGTGTAGCATATCTGTGGTGTTGTCCACATTCAGAAAGTCAGACTAATATCATTTCTGTGGTATAATTTATTCTAGAAAGTCTGCCTAATAGCATATCTGTGGTGTAGTCTACAATTAGAAAGTCTGCCTAATAGCATTTCTGTGGTATAATTGCATATAGAAAGTCTGTGGTGTAGCATATTTGTGTTGTAGTCCACATTGAGAAAGTCTGCCTAATAGCATTTCTGTGGTACCATTTCTTCTAGAAAGTCTGCCTAATGGCATATCTGTGGTGTGTTCTACATTCAGAAAGTCTGCCTAATAGCATTTCTGTGGTATGATTGGATATAGAAAGTCTGTGGTGTAGCATATCTGTGTTGTAGTCCACATTCAGAAAGTCTCACTAATAGCATTTCTGTTGTATAATTACATTTAGAAAGTCTGCCCAGTAGAATTTCTGTGGTATAATTGCATTTAAAAAAGTCTGCCTAATAGTATTTCTGTGGTATAATTTCATTTAGAATGACTGCCTAATAGCATATCTGTGGTGTTTTCTACATTTAGAAAGTGTGCCTAATTCTGTGGTGCAGTCTACATTTAGAAAGTCTGCCTAATAGCATTTATTTGGTATAATTGCACATAGAAAGTCTGTGGTGTAGCATATCTGTGGTGTAGTCCACATTCACAAAGTCTGCCTAATAGCATACCTGTGGTATAATTGCATTCAGAAATTCTGCCTAATTGCATTTCTGTGGTATAATTGCATTTAGAAAGTCCGTTATGTAGCATATCTCTGGCGTAGTCCACATTCAGAAAGTCTGCCTAATAGCATACCGGTGGTATAATTGCATTTAGAAATTCTGCCTAAAAGCATATCTGTGGTGTAGTCTACATTTAGAAAGTCAACCTAACAGCATTTCTGTGGTATAATTGCATCTAGAAAGTCTGCCTAATAGTATATATGTGGTGTAGTCTACATTTAGAAAGTCTGCCTAATCGCATTTCTGTGGTATAATTGCATTTAGGAAGTCTGCCTAATAGCATATCTGTGGTTTAGTCTACATTTAGAAAGTCTGCCTAATAGCATTTCTGTGGTATAATTTTATTTAGAATGTCTGCCTAATAGCATATCCGTTGTATAATTGCAATTAGGAAGTCTGCCTAATAGCATATCTGTGGTGTAGTCTACATTTGGAAAGTCTGCCTAATAGCATATTTGTGGTGGAGTCTACATTTAGAAAGTCTGCCTATTAGCATATCTGTGGTGTAGTCTACATTTAGAAACTCTGCCTAACAGTCTTTCTGTGGTATAATTGCATTTAGAAACAATGCCTTATAGCATATCCGTGGTGTTGTCTATATTTAGAAAGTGTGCCTAACCGCATTTCTGTGGTATAATTGCATATAGAAAGTCTGGGGTGTAGCCTATCTGTGATGTTGCCCACATTCAGAAAGTCTGCCTAATATCATTTCTCTGGTATATTTTATTCTAGAAAGTCTGCCTAATAGCCTACCTGTGGAGTAGTCTACATTTAGAAAGTCTGCCTAATAGCATTTCTGTGGTATAATTGCATATAGAAAGTCCATGGTGTAGCATATCTGTGTTGTAGACCACATTAAGAAAGTCTGCCTAATAGCATTTCTGTGGTATGATTGCATATAGAAAGTCTGGGGTGTAGCATATCTGTGGTGTAGTCCACATTCAGAAAGTCTGCCTAATAGCATTTCTGTGGTATAATTGCATTTAGAAAGTCTGCCTAATAGTATTTCTGTGGTATAATTGCATTTAGAATGTCTGCCTAATAGCATATCTGTTTTGTATTCTACATTTAGAAAGTGTGCCTAATTCTGTAGTGTAGTCTACATTTAGAAAGTCTGCCTAATAGCTTTTATTTGGTATAATTGCACATAGAAAGTCCGTGGTGTAGCATATCTGTGGTGTAGTCCACATTCACAAAGTCTGCCTAATAGCATACCTGTGGTATAATTGCATTTAGAAATTCTGCTTAATTGCATTTCTGTGGTATAATTGCATTTAGAATGTCTGCCTAATTCCATTTCTGTGGTATAATTGCATATAGAAAGTCCATTGTGTAGCATATCTGTGGCGTAGTCCACATTCAGAAGGTCTGCCTAATAGCATACCGGTGGTATAATTGCATTTAGAAAGTCTGCCTAATAAATAGCATATCTGTGGTGTAGTCTACATTTAGAAAGTCTACCTAACAGCATTTCTGTGGTATAATTGCATCTAGAAAGTCTCCCTAATAGCATGTATGTCGTGTAGTCTACATTTAGAAAGTCTGCCTAATCGCATTGCTGTGGTATAATTGCATATAGAAAGTCCGTGGTGTAGCATATCTGTGGTATTGTCCACATTCAGAAAGTCTGCCTAATAGCATATCTGTGTTATAGTCTATATTTAGAAAGTCTGCCTAATAGTATTTCTGTGGTATAATTTCATTTAGAATGTCTGCCTAATAGCATATATGTGGTGTTTTCTACATTTAGAAAGTGTACCTAATTCTGTGGTGTAGTCTACATTTAGAAAGTCTGCCTAATAGCATTTATTTGGTATAATTGCACATAGAAAGTCTGTGGTGTAGCATATCTCTGGTGTAGTCCACATTCACAAAGTCTGCCTAATAGCATACCTGTGGTATAATTGCATTTATAAATTCTGCCTAATTGCATTTCTGTGGTATAATTGTATTTAGAATGTCTGCCTAATAGCATATCTTTGGTGTAGTCTACATTTAGAACGTCTGCCCAATTCCATTTCTGTGGTATAATTGCATATAGAAAGTCCGTTGTGTAGCATATCTCTGGCGTAGTCCACATTCAGAAAGTCTGCCTAATAGCATTTCTGCGGTATAATTGCCTATAGAAAGTCTGTGGTGTAGCATATCTGTGATGTTGCCCACATTCAGAAAGTCTGCCTAATATCATTTCTCTGGTATATTTTATTCTAGAAAGTCTGCCTAATAGCCTACCTGTGGAGTAGTCTACATTTAGAAAGTCTGCCTAATGGCATTTCTGTGGTATAATTGCATATAGAAAGTCCATGGTATAGCATATCTGTGTTGTAGTCCACATTCAGAAAGTCTGCCTAATAGCATTTCTGTGGTATGATTGCATATAGAAAGTCTGGGGTGTAGCATATCTGTGGTGTAGTCCACATTCAGAAAGTCTGCCTAATAGCATTTCTGTGGTATAATTGCATTTAGAAAGTCTGCCTAATAGTATTTCTGTGGTATAATTGCATTTAGAATGTCTGCCTAATAGCATATCTGTTTTGTATTCTACATTTAGAAAGTGTGCCTAATTCTGTAGTGTAGTCTACATTTAGAAAGTCTGCCTAATAGCTTTTATTTGGTATAATTGCACATAGAAAGTCCGTGGTGTAGCAGATCTGTGGTGTAGTCCACATTCACAAAGTCTGCCTAATAGCATACCTTTGGTATAATTGCATTTAGAAATTCTGCTTAATTGCATTTCTGTGGTATAATTGCATTTAGAATGTCTGCCTAATAGCATATCTGTGGTGTAGTCTACATTTAGAAAGTCTGCCTAATTCCATTTCTGTGGTATAATTGCATATAGAAAGTCCGTTGTGTAGCATATCTGTGGCGTAGTCCACATTCAGAAGGTCTGCCTAATAGCATACCGGTGGTATAATTGCATTTAGAAAGTCTGCCTAATAAATAGCATATCTGTGGTGTAGTCTACATTTAGAAAGTCTACCTAACAGCATTTCTGTGGTATAATTGCATCTAGAAAGTCTCCCTAATAGCATATATGTCATGTAGTCTACATTTAGAAAGTCTGCCTAATCGCATTTCTGTGGTATAATTGCATATAGAAAGTCCGTGGTGTAGCATATCTGTGTTATAGTCTATATTTAGAAAGTCTGCCTGATAGTATTTATGTGGTATAATTTCATTTAGAATGTCTGCCTAATAGCATATATGTGGTGTTTTCTACATTTAGAAAGTGTACCTAATTCTGTGGTGTAGTCTACATTTAGAAAGTCTGCCTAATAGCATTTATTTGGTATAATTGCACATAGAAAGTCTGTGGTGTAGCATATCTGTGGTGTAGTCCACATTCACAAAGTCTGCCTAATAGCATACCTGTGGTATAATTGCATTTATAAATTCTGCCTAATCGCATTTCTGTGGTATAATTGCATATAGAAAGTCCGTTGTGTAGCATATCTCTGGCGTAGTCCACATTCAGAAAGTCTGCCTAATAGCATATCTTTGGTGTAGTCTACATTTAGAACGTCTGCCCAATTCCATTTCTGTGGTATAATTGCATATAGAAAGTCCGTTGTGTAGCATATCTCTGGCGTAGTCCACATTCAGAAAGTCTGCCTAATAGCATACCGATGGTATAATTGCATTTAGAAAGTCTGCCTAAAAGCATATCTGTGGTGTAGTCTACATTTAGAAAGTCAACCTAACAGCATTTCTGTGGTATAATTGCATCTAGAAAGTCTGCCTAATAGCATATATGTGGTGTAGTCTACATTTAGAAAGTCTGCCTAATAGCATTTCTGTGGTATAATTTTATTTAGAATGTCTGCCTAATAGCATATCCGTGGTATAATTGCATTTATAAAGTCTGCCTAATAGCATTTCTGTGGTATAATTGCATTTAGGAAGTCTGCCTAATAGCATATCTGTGGAGTAGTCTACATTTGGAAAGTCTGCCTAATAGCATATTTGTGGTGTAGTCTACATTTAGAAAGTCTGCCTATTAGCATATCTGTGGTGTAGTCTACATTTAGAAACTCTGCCTAACAGTCTTTCTGTGGTATACTTGCATTTAGAAAGTATGCCTTATAGCATATCTGTGGTGTTGTCCACATTCAGAAAGTCTGCCTAATAGCATACCGGTGGTATAATTGCATTTAGAAAGTCTGCCTATTAGCATATCTGTGGTGTTGTCTACATTTAGAAAGTTTGCCTAATCACATTTCTGTGGTATAATTGCATATTGAAAGTCCATGGTGTAGCATATCTGTGGTGTAGTACACATTCAGAAAGTCTGTATAATAACATTTCTGTGGTATAATTGCATCTGGAAAGTCTGCCTAATAGCATATCTGTGGTGTAGTCTACATTTAGAAAGTCTGCCTAATAGCATTTCTGTGGTATAATTGCCTATAGAAAGTCTGTGGTGTAGCATATCTGTGATGTTGCCTACATTCCGAAAGTCTGCCTAATATCATTTCTGTGTTATAGTCTACATTTAGAAAGTCTGCCTAATAGCATTTCTGTGGTATAATTACATCTAGAAAGTCTGCCTAGTAGCATATCTGTGGTGTAGTCCACATTCAGAAAGCCTGCCTAGTAGCATTTCTGTGGTATAATTGCATCTAGAAAATCTGCCTAATAGCTTATCTGTGGTGTAGTCTACATTTAGAAAGTCTGCCTAATAGCATTTCTGTGGTATAATTTTATTTAGTATGTCTGCCTAATAGCATATCCGTGGTATAATTGCATTTATAAAGTCTGCCTAATAGCATTTCTGTGGTATAATTGCATTTAGGAAGTATGCCTAATAGCATATCTGTGGTGTAGTCTACATTTGGAAAGTCTGCCTAATAGCATATTTGTGGTGTAGTCTACATTTAGAAAGTCTGCCTAGTAGCATATCTGTGGTGTAGTCTACATTTAGAAACTCTGCCTAACAGTCTTTCTGTGGTATAATTGCATTTAGAAAGTATGCCTTATAGCATATATGCGGTGTTGTCTACATTTAGAAAGTTTGCCTAATCTCATTTCTGTGGTATAATTGCCTATAGAAAGTCTGTGGTGTAGCATATCTGTGATGTTGCCCACATTCAGAAAGTCTGCCTAATATCATTTCTCTGGTATAATTTATTCTAGAAAATCTGCCTAATAGCCTACCTGTGGAGTAGTCTACATTTAGAAAGTCTGCCTAATAGCATTTCTGTGGTATAATTGCATATAGAAAGTCCATGGTGTAGCATATCTGTGTTGTAGTCCACATTCAGAAAGTCTGCCTAATAGCATTTCTGTGGTATCATTTCTTCTAGAAAGTTTGCCTAATGGCATAACTGTGGTTTAGTCCACATTCAGAAAGTCTGCCTAATAGCATTCCTGTGATATAATTGCATTTAGAAAGTCTGCCTAATAATATTTCTGTGGTATAATTGCATTTAGAATGTCTGCCTAATAGCTTTTATTTGGTATAATTGCACATAGAAAGTCCGTGGTGTAGCATATCTCTGGTGTAGACCACATTCACAAAGTCTGCCTAATAGCATACCTGTGGTATAATTGCATTTAGAAATTCTGCTTAATTGCATTTCTGTGGTATAATTGCATTTAGAATGTCTGCCTATTAGCATATCTGTGATGTAGTCTACATTTAGAAAGTCTGCCTAACAGTCTTTCTGTGGTATAATTGCATTTAGAAAGTATGCCTTATAGCAAATCTGTGGTGTAGTCTACATTTAGAAAGTCTGCCTAATTCCATTTCTGTGGTATAATTGCATATAGAAAGTCAGTTGTGTAGCATATCTGCGGCGTAGTCCACATTCAGAAAGTCTGCCTAATAGCATACCGGTGGTATAATTGCATTTAGAAAGTCTGCCTAATAAATAGCATATCTGTGGTGTAGTCTACATTTAGAAAGTCTACCTAACAGCATTTCTGTGGTATAATTGCATCTAGAAAGTCTGCCTAATAGCATATATGTTGTGTAGTCTACATTTAGAAAGTCTGCCTAATCGCATTTCTGTGGTATAATTGTATATAGAAAGTCCGTGGTGTAGCATATCTGTGGTATAGTCCACATTCAGAAAGTCTGCCTAATAGCATATCTGTGTTATAGTCAATATTTAGAAAGTCTGCCTAATAGCATTTCTGTGGTATAATTGCATCTAGAAAGTCTGCCTAATAGCATATCTGTGGTGGAGTCTACATTTAGAAAGTCTGCCTAATAGCATATCTGTGGTATAATTGCATATAGAACGTCTGCATAATAGCATTTCTGTGGTATAACTGGATTTAGAAAGTCTGACTGATAGCATATTCGTGGTATAATTGCATTTATAAAGTCTTCCTAATACCATTTCTGTGGTATAATTGCATTTAGGAAGTCTGCCTAAAAGCATACCTTTAGTGTAGTCTACATTTGGAAAGTCTGCCTAATAGCATTTCTGTGGTATAATCGCATATTGAAATTCCGTGGTGTAGCATAACTGTGGTGTAGTACACATTCAGAAAGTCTGTATAATAACATTTCTGTGGTATAATTGCATCTAAAAAGTCTGCATAATAGCATATCTGTGGTGTAGTCTACATTTAGAAAGTCTGCCTAATAACATTTCTGTGGTATAATTGCCTATAGAAAGTCTGTGGTGTAGCATATCTGTGGTGTTGTCCACATTCAGAAAGTCTGCCTAATATCATTTCTGTGGTATAATTTATTCTAGAAAGTCTGCCTAATAGCATACCTGTGGTGTAGTCTACATTTAGAAAGTCTGCGTAATAGCATTTCTGTGGTATAATTGCATATAGAAAGTCTGTGGTGTAGCATATCTGTGTTGTAGTCCACATTCAGAAAGTCTGCCTAATAGCATTTCTGTGGTACCATTTCTTCTAGAAAGTCTGCCTAATGGCATATCTGTGGTGTGTTCTTCATTTAGAAAATCTGCCTAATAGCATTTCTGTGGTATAATTGCATATAGAAAGTCTGTGGTGTAGCATATCTGTGGTGTAGTCCACATTCAGAAAGTCTCCCTAATAGCATTTATGTGGTATAATTGCATTTAGAAAGTCTGCCTAATAGTATTTCTGTGGTATAATTGCATTTAGAATGTCTGCCTAATAGCATATCTGTGGTGTTTTCTACATTTAGAAAGTGTGCCTAATTCTGTGGTGTAGTCTACATTTAGAAAATCTGCCTAATAGCATTTATTTGGTATAATTGCACATAGAAAGTCTGTGGTGTAGCATATCTGTGTTGTAGTCCACATTCACAAAGTCTGCCTGATAGCATACCTGTGGTATAATTGCATTTAGAAATTCTGCCTAATTGCATTTCTGTGGTATAATTGCATTTAGAATGTCTGCCTAATAGCATATCTGTGGTGTAGTCTAAATTTAGAACGTCTGCCCAATTCCATTTCTGTGGTATAATTGCATATAGGAAGTCCATTGTGTAGCATAACTCTGGCGTAGTCCACATTCAGAAAATCTGCCTAATAGGATACCGGTGGTATAATTGCATTTAGAAAGTCTGCCTAAAAGCATATCTATGGTGTAGTCTACATTTAGAAAGTCAACCTAACAGCATTTATGTGGTATAATTGCATCCAGAAAGTCTGCCTAATAGCATATATGTGGTGTAGGCTACATTTAGAAAGTCTGCCTAATCGCATTTCTGTGGTATAATTGCATTTAGGAAGTCTGCATAATAGCATATCTGTGGTGTAGTCTACATTTAGAAAGTCTGCCTAATAGCATTTCTGTAGTATAATTTTATGTAGAATGTCTGCCTAATAGCATATCCGTGGTATAATTGCATTTATAAAGTCTGCCTAATAGCATTTCTGTGGTATAATTGCATTTAGGAACTCTGCCTAATAGCATATCTGTGGTGTAGTGTACATTTGGAAAGTCTGCCTAATAGCATATTTGTGGTGTTGTCTACATTTAGAAAGTCTGCCTATTAGCATATCTGTGGTGTAGTCTACATTTAGAAACTCTGCCTAACAGTCTTTCTGTGGTATAATTGCATTTAGAAAGTATGCCTTATAGCATATCTGTGGTGTTGTCTACATTTAGAAAGTTTGCCTAATCGCATTTCTGTGGTATAATTGCATTTTGAAAGTCCATGATGTAGCATATCTGTGGTGTAGTACACATTCAGAAAGTCGGTATAATAACATTTCTGTGGTATAATTGCATCTGGAAAGTCTTCCTAATAGCATATCTGTGGTGTAGTCTACATTTAGAAAGTCTGCCTAATAACATTTCTGTGGTATAATTGCATCTGGAAAGTCTTCCTAATAGCATATATGTGCTGTAGTCTACATTTAGAAAGTCTGTCTAATCGCATTTCTGTGGTATAATTGCATTTAGGAAGTCTGCCTAATAGCATTTCTGTGGTATAATTGCATTTAGGAAGTCTGCCTAATAGCATATCTGTGGTGTAGTCTACATTTGGAAAGTCTGCCTAATAGCATATTTGTGTTGTAGTCTACATTTAGAAAGTCTGCCTATTAGCATATCTGTGGTGTAGTCTACATTTAGAAACTCTGCCTATTAGCATATCTGTGGTGTAGTCTACATTTAGAAACTCTGCCTAACAGTCTTTCTGTGGTATAATTGCATTTAGAAAGTATGCCTTATAGCATATCTGTGGTGTTGTCTACATTTAGAAAGTTTGCCTAATCGCATTTCTGTGGTATAATTGCATTTTGAAAGTCCATGATGTAGCATATCTGTGGTGTAGTACACATTCAGAAAGTCTGTATAATAACATTTCTGTGGTATAATTGCATCTGGAAAGTCTTCCTAATAGCATATCTGTGGTGTAGTCTACATTTAGAAAGTCTGCCTAATAGCATTTCTGTGGTATAATTGCCTATAGAAAGTCTGTGGTGTAGCATATCTGTGATGTTGCCCACATTCAGAAAGTCTGCCTAATATCATTTCTGTGTTATAGTCTACATTGAGAAAGTCTGCCTAATAGCATTTCTGTGGTATAATTACATCTAGAAAGTCTGCCTAGTAGCATATCTGTGGTGTAGTCCACATTCAGAAAGTCTGCCTAATAGCATTTCTGTGGTATAATTGCATCTATAAAATCTGCCTAATAGCATATCTGTGGTATAATTGCATTTATAAAGTCTGCCTAATAGCATTTCTGTGGTATAATTGCATTTAGGAAGTCTGCCTAATAGCATATCTGTGGTGTAGTCTACATTTGGAAAGTCTGCCTAATAGCATATTTGTGGTGTAGTCTACATTTAGAAAGTCTGCCTAGTAGCATATCTGTGGTGTAGTCTACATTTAGAAACTCTGCCTAACAGTCTTTCTGTGGTATAATTGCATTTAGAAAGTATGCCTTATAGTATATCTGTGGTGTTGTCTACATTTAGAAAGTTTGCCTAATCGCATTTCTGTGGTATAATTGCATATTGTAAGTTTGTGGTGTAGCATATCTGTGGTGTAGTACACATTCAGAAAGTCTGTATAATAACATTTCTGTGGTATAATTGCATCTGGATAGTCTGCCTAATAGCATACCTGTGGTGAAGTCTACATTTAGAAAGTCTGCCTAATAGCATTTATGTGGTATAATTGCCTATAGAAAGTCTGTGGTGTAGCATATCTGTGATGTTGCCCACATTCAGAAAGTCTGCCTAATATCATTTCTCTGGTATAATTTATTCTAGAAAGTCTGCCTAATAGCATACCTGTGGAGTAGTCTACATTTAGAAAGTCGGCCTAATAGCATTTCTGTGGTATAATTGCATATAGAAAGTCCATGGTGTAGCATATCTGTGTTGTAGTCCACATTCAGAAAGTCTGCCTAATACCATTTCTTCGGTATCATTTCTTCTAGAAAGTTTGCCTAACGGCATAACTGTGGTGTAGTCTACATTCAGAAAGTCTGCCTAATAGCATTTCTGTGGTATGATTGCATATGGAAAGTCTGTGGTGTAGCATATCTGTGGTGTAGTCCACATTCAGAAAGTCTGCCTAATAGCATTTCTGTGGTATAATTGCATTTAGAAAGTCTGCCTAATAGTATTTCTGTGGTAAAATTGCATTTAGAATGTCTGCCTAATAGCATATCTGTGGTGTATTCTACATTTAGAAAGTGTACCTAATTCTGTAGTGTAGTCTACAATTAGAAAGTCTGCCTAATAGTTTTTATTTGGTATAATTGCACATAGAAAGTCTGTGGTGTAGCATATCTGTGGTGTAGTCCACATTCAGAAAGTCTGCCTAATAGCATACCGGTGGTATAGTTGCATTTAGAAAGTCTGCCTAATAAATAGCATATCTGTGGTGTAGTCTACATTTAGAAAGTCTACCTAACAGCATTTCTGTGGTATAATTGCATCTCGAAAGTCTGCCTAATAGCATATATGTCGTGTAGTCTACATTTAGAAAGTATGCCTGATCGCATTTCTGTGGTATAATTGCATATTGAAAGTCCATGGTGTAGCATATCTGTGGTGTAGTACACATTCAGAAAGTCTGTATAATAACATTTCTGTGGTATAATTGCATCTGGAAAGTCTGCCTAATAGCATATCTGTGGTGTAGTCTACATTTAGAAAGTCTGCCTAATAGCATTTCTGTTGTATAATTGCCTATAGAAAGTCTGTGGTGTAGCACATCTGTGATGTTGCCCACATTCAGAAAGTCTGCCTAATATCATTTCTGTGTTATAGTCTACATTGAGAAAGTCTGCCTAATAGCATTTCTGTGGTATAATTACATCTAGAAAGTCTGCCTAGTAGCATATCGGTGGTGTAGTCCACATTCAGAAAGTCTGCCTAATAGCATTTCTGTGGTATAATTGCATCTATAAAATCTGCCTAATAGCATATCTGTGGTATAATTGCATTTATAAAGTCTGCCTAATAGCATTTCTGTGGTATAATTGCATTTAGGAAGTCTGCCTAATAGCATATCTGTGGTGTAGTCTACATTTGGAAAGTCTGCCTAATAGCATATTTGTGGTGTAGTCTACATTTAGAAAGTCTGCCTAGTAGCATATCTGTGGTGTAGTCTACATTTAGAAACTCTGCTTAACAGTCTTTCTGTGGTATAATTGCATTTAGAAAGTATGCCTTATAGTATATCTGTGGTGTTGTCTACATTTAGAAAGTTTGCCTAATCGCATTTCTGTGGTATAATTGCATATTGTAAATTCGTGGTGTAGCATATCTGTGGTGTAGTACACATTCAGAAAGTCTGTATAATAACATTTCTGTGGTATAATTACATCTGGATAGTCTGCCTAATAGCATACCTGTGGTGAAGTCTACATTTAGAAAGTCTGCCTAATAGCATTTCTGTGGTATAATTGCCTATAGAAAGTCTGTGGTGTAGCATATCTGTGATGTTGCCCACATTCAGAAAGTCTGCCTAATATCATTTCTCTGGTATAATTTATTCTAGAAAGTCTGCCTAATAGCATACCTGTGGAGTAGTCTAAATTTAGAAAGTCGGCCTAATAGCATTTCTGTGGTATAATTGCATATAGAAAGTCCATGGTGTAGCATATCTGTGTTGTAGTCCACATTCAGAAAGTCTGCCTAATACCATTTCTGTGGTATAATTTCTTCTAGAAAGTTTGCCTAATGGCATAACTGTGGTGTAGTCTACATTCAGAAAGTCTGCCTAATAGCATTTCTGTGGTATGATTGCATATGGAAAGTCTGTGGTGTAGCATATCTGTGGTGTAGTCCACATTCAGAAAGTCTGCCTAATAGCATTTCTGTGGTATAATTGCATTTAGAAAGTCTGCCTAATAGTATTTCTGTGGTATAATTGCATTTAGAATGTCTGCCTAATAGCATATCTGTGGTGTATTCTACATTTAGAAAGTGTACCTAATTCTGTAGTGTAGTCTACAATTAGAAAGTCTGCCTAATAGTTTTTATTTGGTATAATTGCACATAGAAAGTCCGTGGTGTAGCATATCTGTGGTGTAGTCCACATTCAGAAAGTCTGCCTAATAGCATACCGGTGGTATAATTGCATTTAGAAAGTCTGCCTAATAAATAGCATATCTGTGGTGTAGACTCCATTTAGAAAGTCTACCTAACAGCATTTCTGTGGTATAATTGCATCTCGAAAGTCTGCCTAATAGCATATATGTGGTGTAGTCTACATTTAGAAAGTATGCCTGATCGTATTTCTGTGGTATAATTGCATATTGAAAGTCCATGGTGTAGCATATCTGTGGTGTAGTACACATTCAGAAAGTCTGTATAATAACATTTCTGTGGTATAATTGCATCTGGAAAGTCTGCCTAATAGCATATCTGTGGTGTAGTCTACATTTAGAAAGTCTGCCTAATAGCATTTCTGTTGTATAATTGCCTATAGAAAGTCTGTGGTGTAGCACATCTGTGATGTTGCCCACATTCAGAAAGTCTGCCTAATATCATTTCTGTGTTATAGTCTACATTTAGAAAGTCTGCCTAATAGCATTTCTGTGGTATAATTACATCTAGAAAGTCTGCCTAGTAGCATATCTGTGGTGTAGTCTACATTTAAAAAGTCTGCCTAATAGCATTTCTGTGGTATAATTTTATTTAGAATGTCTGCCTAATAGCATATCCGTGGTATAATTGCATTTATAAAGTCTGCCTAATAGCATTTCTGTGGTATAATTGCATTTAGGAAGTCTGCCTAATAGCATATCTGTGGTGTTGTCTACATTTAGAAAGTTTGCCTAATTGCATTTCTGTGGTATAATTGCATATTGTAAGTCCGTGGTGTAGCATATCTGTGGTGTAGTACACATTCAGAAAGTCTGTATAATAACAATTCTGTGGTATAATTGCATCTGGAAAGTCTGCTTAATGGCATACCTGTGGTGAAGTCTACATTTAGAAAGTCTGCCTAATAGCATTTCTGTGGTATAATTGCCTATAGAAAGTCTGTGGTGTAGCATATCTGTGATGTTGCCCACATTCAGAAAGTCTGCCTAATATCATTTCTCTGGTATAATTTATTCTAGAAAGTCTGCCTAATATCATACCTGTGGAGTAGTCTACATTTAGAAAGTCTGCCTAATAGTATTTCTGTGGTATAATTGCATATAGAAAGTCCATGGTGTAGCATATCTGTGTTGTAGTCCACATTCAGAAAGTCTGCCTAATAGCATTTCTGTGGTATCATTTCTTCTAGAAAGTTTGCCTAATAGCATATCTGTGGTGTATTCTACATTTAGAAAGTGTACCTAATTCTGTAGTGTAGTCTACAATTAGAAAGTCTGCCTAATAGTTTTTATTTGGTATAATTGCACATAGAAAGTCCGTGGTGTAGCATATCTGTGGTGTAGTCCACATTCAGAAAGTCTGCCTAATAGCATACCGGTGGTATAATTGCATTTAGAAAGTCTGCCTAATGAATAGCATATCTGTGGTGTAGACTCCATTTAGAAAGTCTACCTAACAGCATTTCTGTGGTATAATTGCATCTCGAAAGTCTGCCTAATAGCATATATGTCGTGTAGTCTACATTTAGAAAGTATGCCTGATCGCATTTCTGTGGTATAATTGCATATTGAAAGTCCATGGTGTAGCATATCTGTGGTGTAGTACACATTCAGAAAGTCTGTATAATAACATTTCTGTGGTATAATTGCATCTGGAAAGTCTGCCTAATAGCATATCTGTGGTGAAGTCTACATTTAGAAAGTCTGCCTAATAGCATTTCTGTTGTATAATTGCCTATAGAAAGTCTGTGGTGTAGCACATCTGTGATGTTGCCCACATTCAGAAAGTCTGCCTAATATCATTTCTGTGTTATAGTCTACATTTAGAAAGTCTGCCTAATAGCATTTCTGTGGTATAATTACATCTAGAAAGTCTGCCTAGTAGCATATCTGTGGTGTAGTCTACATTTAGAAAGTCTGCCTAATAGCATTTCTGTGGTATAATTTCATTTAGAATGTCTGCCTAATAGCATATCCGTGGTATAATTGCATTTATAAAGTCTGCCTAATAGCATTTCTGTGGTATAATTGCATTTAGGAAGTCTGCCTAATAGCATATCTGTGGTGTAGTCTACATTTGGAAAGTCTGCCTAATAGCGTATTTGTGGTGTAGTCTTCATTTAGAAAGTCTGCCTAGTAGCATATCTGTGGTGTAGTCTACATTTAGAAACTCTGCCTAACAATCTTTCTCTGGTATAATTGCATTTAGAAAGTATGCCTTATAGCATATCTGTGGTGTTGTCTACATTTAGAAAGTTTGCCTAATTGCATTTCTGTGGTATAATTGCATATTGTAAGTCCGTGGTGTAGCATATCTGTGGTGTAGTACACATTCAGAAAGTCTGTATAATAACAATTCTGTGGTATAATTGCATCTGGAAAGTCTGCTTAATGGCATACCTGTGGTGAAGTCTACATTTAGAAAGTCTACCTAATAGCATTTCTGTGGTATAATTGCCTATAGAAAGTCTGTGGTGTAGCATATCTGTGATGTTGCCCACATTCAGAAAGTCTGCCTAATATCATTTCTCTGGTATAATTTATTCTAGAAAGTCTGCCTAATATCATACCTGTGGAGTAGTCTACATTTAGAAAGTCTGCCTAATAGTATTTCTGTGGTATAATTGCATATAGAAAGTCCATGGTGTAGCATATCTGTGTTGTAGTCCACATTCAGAAAGTCTGCCTAATAGCATTTCTGTGGTATCATTTCTTCTAGAAAGTTTGCCTAATGGCATAACTGTGGTGTAGTCTACATTCAAAAAGTCTGCCTAATAGCATTTCTGTGGTATGATTGCATATAGAAAGTCTGTGGTGTAGCATATCTGTGGTGTAGTCCACATTCAGAAAGTCTGCCTAATAGCATATCTGTGGTGTTGTCTACATTTAGAAAGTTTGCCTAATCGCATTTCTGTGGTATAATTGCATATTGAAAGTCTGTGGTGTAGCATATCTGTGGTGTAGTACACATTCAGAAAGTCTGTATAATAACATTTCTGTGGTATAATTGCATCTATAAAGTCTGCATAATAGCATATCTGTGGTGTAGTCTACATTTAGAAAGTCTGCCTAATAACATTTCTGTGGTATAATTTTATTTAGAATGTCTGCCTAATAGCATATCCGTGGTATAATTGCATTTATAAAGTCTTCCTAATAGCATTTCTGTGGAATAATTGCATTTAAGAAGTCTGCCTAATAGCATATCTTTAGTGTAGTCTACATTTGGAAAGTCTGCCTAATAGCATATCTGTGGTGTTGTCTACATTTAGAAAGTTTGCCTAATCGCATTTATGTGGTATACTTGCCTATAGAAAGTCTGTGGTGTAGCATATCTGTGGTGTTGTCCACATTCAGAAAGACTGCCTAATATCATTTCTGTGGTATAATTTATTCTAGAAAGTCTGCCTAATAGCATATCTGTGGTGGAGTCTACATTTAGAAAGTCTGCCTAATAGCATTTCTGTGGTATAATTGCATATAGAAAATCTGTGGTGTAGCATATCTGTGTTGTAGTCCACATTCAGAAAGTCTGCCTAATAGCATTTCTGTGGTGTGTTCTACATTCAGAAAGTCTGCCTAATAGCATTTCTGTGGTATGATTGCATATAGAAAGTCTGTGGTGTAGCATATCTGTGGTGTAGTCCACATTCAGAAAGTCTCCCTAATAGCATTTCTGTGGTATAATTGCATTTAGAAAGTCTGCCCAGTAGAATTTCTGTGGTATAATTGCATTTAGAAAGTCTGCCTAATAGTATTTCTGTGGTATAATTTCATTTAGAATGTCTGCCTAATAGCATATCTGTGGTGTTTTCTACATTTAGAAAGTGTGCCTAATTCTGTGGTGTAGTCTACTTTTAGAAAGTCTGCCTAATAGCATTTATTTGGTATAATTGCACATAGAAAGTCTGTGGTGTAGCATATCTGTGGTGTAGTCCACATTCACAAAGTCTGCCTAATAGCATACCTGTGGTATAATTGCATTTAGAAATTCTGCCTAATTGCACTTCTGTGGTATAATTGCATTTAGAATGTCTGCCTAATAGCATATCTGTGGTGTAGTCTAAATTTAGAACGTCTGCCCAATTCCATTTCTGTGGTATATTTGCATAGAGAAAGTCTGTTGTGTAGCATATCTCTGGCGTAGTCCACATTCAGAAAGTCTGCCTAATAGCATACCGGTGGTATAATTGCATTTAGAAAGTCTGCCTAAAAGCATATCTGTGGTGTAGTCTACATTTAGAAAGTCAACCTAACAGCATGTCTGTGGTATAATTGCATCTAGAAAGTCTGCCTAATAGCATATATGTGGTGTAGTCTACATTTAGAAAGTCTGCTTGATCGCATTTCTGTGGTATAATTGCATTTAGGAAGTCTGCCTAATAGCATATCGGTGGTGTAGTCTACATTTAGAAAGTCTGCCTAATAGCGTTTCTGTGGTATCATTTTATTCAGAATGTCTGCCTAATAGCATATCCGTGGTATAATTGCATTTATAAAGTCTGCCTAATAGCATTTCTGTGGTATAATTGCATTTAGAAAGTCTGCCTAATAGCATATCTGTGGTGTGTCTACATTTGGAACGTCTGCCTAATAGCATATTTGTGGTGTAGTCTACATTTAGAAAGTCTGCCTATTAGCATATCTGTGGTGTAGTCTACATTTAGAAACTCTGCCTAACAATCTTTCTGTGGTATAATTGCATTTAGAAAGTATGCCTTATAGCAAATCTGTGGTGTTGTCTACATTTAGAAAGTTTGCCTAACCGCATTTCTGTGGTATAATTGCATATTGAAAGTCCATGGTCTAGCATATCTGTGGTGTAGTACACATTCAGAAAGTCTGTATAATAACATTTCTGTGGTATAATTGCATCTGGAAAGTCTGCCTAATAGCATATCTGTGGTGTAGTCTACATTTAGAAAGTTTGCCTAATAGCATTTCTGCGGTATAATTGCCTATAGAAAGTCTGTGGTGTAGCATATCTGTGATGTTGCCCACGTTCAGAAAGTCTGCCTAATATCATTTCTGTGTTATAGTCTACATTTAGAAACTCTGCCCAATAGCATTTCTGTGGTATAATTACATCTAGAAAGACTGCCTAGTAGCATATCTGTGGTGTAGTCTACATTTGGAAAGTCTGCCTAATAGCATATTTGTGGTGTAGTCTACATTTAGAAAGTCTGCCTAGTAGCATATCTGTGGTGTAGTCTACATATAGAAACTCTGCCTAACAGTCTTTCTGTGGTATAATTGCATTAAGAAAATATGCCTTTATAGCATATCTGAGGTGTTGTCTACATTTAGAAAGTTTGCCTAATCGCATTTCTGTGGTATAATTGCATATTGTAAGTCTGTGGTGTAGCATATCTGTGGCGTTGTCCACATTCAGAAAGTCTGCCTAATATCGTTTCTGTGGTATAATTTATTCTAGAAAGTCTGCCTAATAGCATATCTGTGGTGGAGTCTACATTTAAAAAGTCTGCTTAATAGCATTTCTGTGGTATAATTGCATATAGCAAGTCTGTGGTGTAGCATATCTGTGTTGTAGTCCACATTCAGAAAGTCTGCCTAATAGCATTTCTGTGGTGTGTTCTACATTCAGAAAGTCTGCCTAATAGCATTTCTGTGGTATGATTGCATATAGAAAGTCTGTGGTGTAGCATATCTGTGGTGTAGTCCACATTCAGAAAGTCTCCCTAATAGCATTTCTGTGGTATAATTGCATTTAGAAAGTCTGCCCAGTAGAATTTCTGTGGTATAATTGCATTTAGAAAGTCTGACTAATAGTATTTCTGTGGTGTTTTCTACATTTAGAAAGTGTGCCTAATTATGTGGTGTAGTCTACATTTAGAAAGTCTGCCTAATAGCATTTATTTGGTATAATTGCATATTGAAAGTCTGTGGTGTAGCATATCTGTGGTGTAGTACACATTCAGAAAGTCTGTATAATAACATTTCTGTGGTATAATTGCATCTATAAAGTCTGCATAATAGCATATCTGTAGTGTAGTCTACATTTAGAAAGTCTGCCTAATAACATTTCTGTGGTATAATTTTATTTAGAATGTCTGCCTAATAGCATATCCGTGGTACAATTGCATTTATAAAGTCTTCCTAATAGCATTTCTGTGGAATAATTGCATTTAGGAAGTCTGCCTAATAGCATATCTTTAGTGTAGTCTACATTTGGAAAGTCTGCCTAATAGCATATCTGTGGTGTTGTCTACATTTAGAAAGTGTGCCTAATCGCATTTATGTGGTATACTTGCCTATAGAAAGTCTGTGGTGTAGCATATCTGTGGTGTTGTCCACATTCAGAAAGACTGCCTAATATCATTTCTGTGGTATAATTTATTCTAGAAAGTCTGCCTAATAGCATATCTGTGGTGGAGTCTACATTTAGAAAGTCTGCCTAATAGCATTTCTGTGGTATAATTGCATATAGAAAGTCTGTGGTGTAGCATATCTGTGTTGTAGTCCACATTCAGAAAGTCTGCCTAATAGCATTTCTGTGGTGTGTTCTACATTCAGAAAGTCTGCCTAATAGCATTTCTGTGGTATGATTGCATATCGAGAATCTGTGGTGTAGCATATCTGTGGTGTAGTCCACATTCAGAAAGTCTCCCTAATAGCATTTCTGTGGTATAATTGCATTTAGAAAGTCTGCCCAGTAGAATTTCTGTGGTATAATTGCATTTAGAAAGTCTGCCTAATAGTATTTCTGTGGTATAATTTCATTTAGAATGTCTGCCTAATAGCATATCTGTGGTGTTTTCTACATTTAGAAAGTGTGCCTAATTCTGTGGTGTAGTCTACATTTAGAAAGTCTGCCTAATAGCATTTATTTGGTATAATTGCACATAGAAAGTCTGTGGTGTAGCATATCTGTGGTGTAGTCCACATTCACAAAGTCTGCCTAATAGCATACCTGTGGTATAATTGCATTTAGAAATTCTGCCTAATTGCACTTCTGTGGTATAATTGCATTTAGAATGTCTGCCTAATAGCATATCTGTGGTGTAGTCTAAATTTAGAACGTCTGCCCAATTCCATTTCTGTGGTATATTTGCATAGAGAAAGTCTGTTGTGTAGCATATCTCTGGCGTAGTCCACATTCAGAAAGTCTGCCTAATAGCATACCGGTGGTATAATTGCATTTAGAAAGTCTGCCTAAAAGCATATCTGTGGTGTAGTCTACATTTAGAAAGTCAACCTAACAGCATGTCTGTGGTATAATTGCATCTAGAAAGTCTGCCTAATAGCATATATGTGGTGTAGTCTACATTTAGAAAGTCTGCTTGATCGCATTTCTGTGGTATAATTGCATTTAGGAAGTCTGCCTAATAGCATATCTGTGGTGTAGTCTACATTTAGAAAGTCTGCCTAATAGCGTTTCTGTGGTATCATTTTATTCAGAATGTCTGCCTAATAGCATATCCGTGGTATAATTGCATTTATAAAGTCTGCCTAATAGCATTTCTGTGGTATAATTGCATTTAGAAAGTCTGCCTAATAGCATATCTGTGGTGTGTCTACATTTGGAACGTCTGCCTAATAGCATATTTGTGGTGTAGTCTACATTTAGAAAGTCTGCCTATTAGCATAACTGTGGTGTAGTCTACATTTAGAAACTCTGCCTAACAGTCTTTCTGTGGTATAATTGCATTTAGAAAGTATGCCTTATAGCAAATCTGTGGTGTTGTCTACATTTAGAAAGTTTGCCTAACCGCATTTCTGTGGTATAATTGCATATTGAAAGTCCATGGTGTAGCATATCTGTGGTGTAGTACACATTCAGAAAGTCTGTATAATAACATTTCTGTGGTATAATTGCATCTGGAAAGTCTGCCTAATAGCATATCTGTGGTGTAGTCTACATTTAGAAAGTTTGCCTAATAGCATTTCTGCGGTATAATTGCCTATAGAAAGTCTGTGGTGTAGCATATCTGTGATGTTGCCCACGTTCAGAAAGTCTGCCTAATATCATTTCTGTGTTATAGTCTACATTTAGAAAGTCTGCCCAATAGCATTTCTGTGGTATAATTACATCTAGAAAGACTGCCTAGTAGCATATCTGTGGTGTAGTCTACATTTAGAAAGTCTGCCTAATAGCATTTCTGTGGTATATTTTTATTTAGAATGTCTGCCGAATAGCATATCCGTGGTATAATTGCATTCATAAAGTCTGTCTAATAGCATTTCTGTGGTATAATTGCATTTAGGAAGTCTGCCTAATAGCATATCTGTGGTGTAGTCTACATTTGGAAAGTCTGCCTAATAGCATATTTGTGGTGTAGTCTACATTTAGAAAGTCTGCCTAGTAGCATATCTGTGGTGTAGTCTACATTTAGAAACTCTGCCTAACAGTCTTTCTGTGGTATAATTGCATTTAGAAAGTATGCCTTTATAGCATATCTGAGGTGTTGTCTACATTTCGAAAGTTTGCCTAATCGCATTTCTGTGGTATAATTGCATATTGTAAGTCTGTGGTGTAGCATATCTGTGGTGTTGTCCACATTCAGAAAGTCTGCCTAATATCATTTCTGTGGTATAATTTATTCTAGAAAGTCTGCCTAATAGCATATCTGTGGTGGAGTCTACATTTAAAAAGTCTGCTTAATAGCATTTCTGTGGTATAATTGCATATAGTAAGTCTGTGGTGTAGCATATCTGTGTTGTAGTCCACATTCAGAAAGTCTGCCTAATAGCATTTCTGTGGTGTGTTCTACATTCAGAAAGTCTGCCTAATAGCATTTCTGTGGTATGATTGTATATAGAAAGTCTGTGGTGTAGCATATCTGTGGTGTAGTCCACATTCAGAAAGTCTCCCTAATAGCATTTCTGTGGTATAATTGCATTTAGAAAGTCTGCCCAGTAGAATTTCTGTGGTATAATTGCATTTAGAAAGTCTGCCTAATAGTATTTCTGTGGTGTTTTCTACATTTAGAAAGTGTGCCTAATTATGTGGTGTAGTCTACATTTAGAAAGTCTGCCTAATAGCATTTATTTGGTATAATTGCATATTGAAAGTCTGTGGTGTAGCATATCTGTGGTGTAGTACACATTCAGAAAGTCTGTATAATAATATTTCTGTGGTATAATTGCATCTATAAAGTCTGCATAATAGCATATCTGTGGTGTAGTCTACATTTAGAAAGTCTGCCTAATAACATTTCTGTGGTATAATTGCATTTAGAAAGTCTGCCTAATAGCATATCTGTGGTGTAGTCTACATTTAGAAAGTCTGCCTAATAGCATTTCTGTGGAATAATTGCATTTAGAAAGTCTGCCTAATTGCACTTCTGTGGTATAATTGCATTTAGAATGTCTGCCTAATAGCATATCTGTGGTGTAGTCTAAATTTAGAACGTCTGCCCAATTCCATTTCTGTGGTATATTTGCATAGAGAAAGTCTGTTGTGTAGCATATCTCTGGCGTAGTCCACATTCAGAAAGTCTGCCTAATAGCATACCGGTGGTATAATTGCATTTAGAAAGTCTGCCTAAAAGCATATCTGTGGTGTAGTCTACATTTAGAAAGTCAACCTAACAGCATGTCTGTGGTATAATTGCATCTAGAAAGTCTGCCTAATAGCATATATGTGGTGTAGTCTACATTTAGAAAGTCTGCTTGATCGCATTTCTGTGGTATAATTGCATTTAGGAAGTCTGCCTAATAGCATATCTGTGGTGTAGTCTACATTTAGAAAGTCTGCCTAATAGCGTTTCTGTGGTATCATTTTATTCAGAATGTCTGCCTAATAGCATATCCGTGGTATAATTGCATTTATAAAGTCTGCCTAATAGCATTTCTGTGGTATAATTGCATTTAGAAAGTCTGCCTAATAGCATATCTGTGGTGTGTCTACATTTGGAACGTCTGCCTAATAGCATATTTGTGGTGTAGTCTACATTTAGAAAGTCTGCCTATTAGCATAACTGTGGTGTAGTCTACATTTAGAAACTCTGCCTAACAGTCTTTCTGTGGTATAATTGCATTTAGAAAGTATGCCTTATAGCAAATCTGTGGTGTTGTCTACATTTAGAAAGTTTGCCTAACCGCATTTCTGTGGTATAATTGCATATTGAAAGTCCATGGTGTAGCATATCTGTGGTGTAGTACACATTCAGAAAGTCTGTATAATAACATTTCTGTGGTATAATTGCATCTGGAAAGTCTGCCTAATAGCATATCTGTGGTGTAGTCTACATTTAGAAAGTTTGCCTAATAGCATTTCTGCGGTATAATTGCCTATAGAAAGTCTGTGGTGTAGCATATCTGTGATGTTGCCCACGTTCAGAAAGTCTGCCTATTATCATTTCTGTGTTATAGTCTACATTTAGAAAGTCTGCCCAATAGCATTTCTGTGGTATAATTACATCTAGAAAGACTGCCTAGTAGCATATCTGTGGTGTAGTCTACATTTAGAAAGTCTGCCTAATAGCATTTCTGTGGTATATTTTTATTTAGAATGTCTGCCGAATAGCATATCCGTGGTATAATTGCATTCATAAAGTCTGTCTAATAGCATTTCTGTGGTATAATTGCATTTAGGAAGTCTGCCTAATAGCATATCTGTGGTGTAGTCTACATTTGGAAAGTCTGCCTAATAGCATATTTGTGGTGTAGTCTACATTTAGAAAGTCTGCCTAGTAGCATATCTGTGGTGTAGTCTACATTTAGAAACTCTGCCTAACAGTCTTTCTGTGGTATAATTGCATTTAGAAAGTATGCCTTTATAGCATATCTGAGGTGTTGTCTACATTTCGAAAGTTTGCCTAATCGCATTTCTGTGGTATAATTGCATATTGTAAGTCTGTGGTGTAGCATATCTGTGGTGTTGTCCACATTCAGAAAGTCTGCCTAATATCATTTCTGTGGTATAATTTATTCTAGAAAGTCTGCCTAATAGCATATCTGTGGTGGAGTCTACATTTAAAAAGTCTGCTTAATAGCATTTCTGTGGTATAATTGCATATAGTAAGTCTGTGGTGTAGCATATCTGTGTTGTAGTCCACATTCAGAAAGTCTGCCTAATAGCATTTCTGTGGTGTGTTCTACATTCAGAAAGTCTGCCTAATAGCATTTCTGTGGTATGATTGTATATAGAAAGTCTGTGGTGTAGCATATCTGTGGTGTAGTCCACATTCAGAAAGTCTCCCTAATAGCATTTCTGTGGTATAATTGCATTTAGAAAGTCTGCCCAGTAGAATTTCTGTGGTATAATTGCATTTAGAAAGTCTGCCTAATAGTATTTCTGTGGTGTTTTCTACATTTAGAAAGTGTGCCTAATTATGTGGTGTAGTCTACATTTAGAAAGTCTGCCTAATAGCATTTATTTGGTATAATTGCATATTGAAAGTCTGTGGTGTAGCATATCTGTGGTGTAGTACACATTCAGAAAGTCTGTATAATAATATTTCTGTGGTATAATTGCATCTATAAAGTCTGCATAATAGCATATCTGTGGTGTAGTCTACATTTAGAAAGTCTGCCTAATAACATTTCTGTGGTATAATTTTATTTAGAATGTCTGCCTAATAGCATATCCATGGTATAATTGCATTTATAAAGTCTTCCTAATAGCATTTCTGTGGAATAATTGCATTTAGGAAGTCTGCCTAATAGCATATCTTTAGTGTAGTCTACATTTGGAAAGTCTGCCTAATAGCATATCTGTGGTGTTGTCTACATTTAGAAAGTCTGCCTAATAGCATTTCTGTGGTATAATTGCATATAGAAAGTCTGTGGTGTAGCATATCTGTGTTGTAGTCCACATTCAGAAAGTCTGCCTAATAGCATTTCTGTGGTGTGTTCTACATTCAGAAAGTCTGCCTAATAGCATTTCTGTGGTATGATTGCATATAGAAAGTCTGTGGTGTAGCATATCTGTGGTGTAGTCCACATTCAGAAAGTCTCCCTAATAGCATTTCTGTGGTATAATTGCATTTAGAAAGTCTGCCCAGTAGAATTTCTGTGGTATAATTGCATTTAGAAAGTCTGCCTAATAGTATTTCTGTGGTATAATTTCATTTAGAATGTCTGCCTAATAGCATATCTGTGGTGTTTTCTACATTTAGAAAGTGTGCCTAATTCTGTGGTGTAGTCTACATTTAGAAAGTCTGCCTAATAGCATTTATTTGGTATAATTGCACATAGAAAGTCTGTGGTGTAGCATATCTGTGGTGTAGTCCACATTCACAAAGTCTGCCTAATAGCATACCTGTGGTATAATTGCATTTAGAAATTATGCCTAATTGCACTTCTATGGTATAATTGCATTTAGAATGTCTGCCTAATAGCATATCTGTGGTGTAGTCTAAATTTAGAACGTCTGCCCAATTCCATTTCTGTGGTATATTTGCATAGAGAAAGTCTGTTGTGTAGCATATTCTGGCGTAGTCCACATTCAGAAAGTCTGCCTAATAGCATACCGGTGGTATAATTGCATTTAGAAAGTCTGCCTAAAAGCATATCTGTGGTGTAGTCTACATTTAGAAAGTCAACCTAACAGCATGTCTGTGGTATAATTGCATCTAGAAAGTCTGCCTAATAGCATATATGTGGTGTAGTCTACATTTAGAAAGTCTGCTTGATCGCATTTCTGTGGTATAATTGCATTTAGGAAGTCTGCCTAATAGCATACCGGTGGTATAATTGCATTTAGAAAGTCTGCCTAGAAGCATATCTGTGGTGTAGTCTACATTTAGAAAGTCAACCTAACAGCATGTCTGTGGTATAATTGCATCTAGAAAGTCTGCCTAATAGCATATCTGTGGTGTAGTCTACATTTAGAAAGTCTGCCTAATAGCATATCCGTGGTATAATTGCATATAGAAAGTCTGCCTAATAGCATTTCTGTGGTATAACTGGATTTAGAAAGTCTGCCTGATAGCATATTCGTGGTATAATTGCATTTATAAAGTCTTCCTAATAGCATTTCTGTGGTATAATTGCATTTAGGAAGTCTGCCTAATAGCATATCTTTAGTGTAGTCTACATTTGGAAAGTCGTCCTAATAGCATATCTTTGGTGTTGTCTACATTTAGAAAGTTTGCCTAATCGCATTTCTGTGGTATAATTGCATATTGAAATTCCGTGGTGTAGCATATCTGTGGTGTAGTACACATTCAGAAAGTCTGTATAATAATATTTCTGTGGTATAATTGCATCTAAAAAGTCTGCATAATAGCATATCTGTGGTGTAGTCTACATTTAGAAAGTCTGCCTAATAACATTTCTGTGGTATAATTGCCTATAGAAAGTCTGTGGTGTAGCATATCTGTGGTGTTGTCCACATTCAGAAAGTCTGCCTAATATCATTTCTGTGGTATAATTTATTCTAGAAAGTCTGCCTAATAGCATACCTGTGATGTAGTCTACATTTAGAAAGTCTGCCTAATAGCATTTCTGTGGTATAATTGCATATAGAAAGTCTGTGGTGTAGCACATCTGTGTTTTAGTCCACATTCAGAAAGTCTGCCTAATATCATTTCTGTGGTACCATTTCTTCTAGAAAGTCTGCGGCATATCTGTGGTGTGTTCTGCATTTAGAAAGTCTGCCTATTAGCATTTCTGTGGTATAATTGCATATAGAAAGTCTGTGGTGTAGCATATCTGTGGTGTAGTCCACATTTAGAAAGTCTCCCTAATAGCATTTCTGTGGTATAATTGCATTTAGAAAGTCTGCCTAATAGCATTTCTGTGGTATAATTGCATTTAGAAAGTCTGCCTAATAGTATTTCTGTGGTATGATTGCATATAGAAAGTCTGCGGTGTAGCATATCTGTGGTGTAGTCCACATTCAGAAAGTCTGCCTAATAGCATTTCTCTGGTATAATTTATTCTAGAAAGTCTGCCTAATAGCCTACCTATGGAGTAGACTACATTTAGAAAGTCTGCCTAATAGCATTTCTATGGTATAATTGCATATAGAATGTCCATGGTGTAGTAAATCTGTGAGGTAGTCCACATTCAGAAAGTCTGCCTAATAGCATTTCTGTGGTATCATTTCTTCTAGAAAGTTTGCCTAATGGCATAACTGTGGTGTAGTCTACATTCAGAAAGTCTGCCTAATAGCATTTCTGTGGTATGATTGCATATAGAAAGTCTGCGGTGTAGCATATCTGTGGTGTAGTCCACATTCAGAAAGTCTGCCTAATAGCATTTCTGTGGTATAATTGCATTTAGAAAGTCTGCCTAATAATATTTCTGTGGTATAATTGCATTTAGAATGTCTGCCTAATAGCATATCTGTGGTGTATTCTACATTTAGAAAGTGTGCCTAATTCTGTAGTGTAGTCTACATTTAGAAAGTCTGCCTAATAGCTTTTATTTGGTATAATTGCACATAAAAAGTCCGTGGTGTAGCATATCTGTGATGTAGTCCACATTCACAAATTCTGCCTAATAGCATACCTGTGGTATAATTGCATTTAGAAATTCTGCTTAATTGCATTTCTGTGGTATAATTGCATTTAGAATGTCTGCCTAATAGCATATCTGTGGTGTAGTCTACATTTAGAAAGTCTGCCTAATTCCATTTCTGTGGTATAATTGCATATAGAAAGTCAGTTGTGTAGCATATCTGTGGCGTAGTCTACATTCAGAAAGTCTGCCTAATAGCATACCGGTGGTATAATTGCATTTAGAAAGTCTGCCTAATAAATAGCATATCTGTAGTGTAGTCTACATTTAGAAAGTCTACCTGACAGCATTTCTGTGGTATAATTGCATCTAGAAAGTCTCCCTAATAGCATATATGTCGTGTAGTCTACATTTAGAAAGTCTGCCTAATCGCATTTCTGTGGTATAGTTGCATATAGAAAGTCCGTGGTGTAGCATATCTGTGGTATAGTCCACATTCAGAAAGTCTGCCTAATAGCATAGCTGTGTTATAGTCAATATTTAGAAAGTCTGCCTAATAGCATTTCTGTGGTATAATTGCATCTAGAAAGTCTGCCTAATAGCATATCTGTGGTGTAGTCTACATTTAGAAAGTCTGCCTAATAGCATATCCGTGGTATAATTGCATATAGAAAGTCTGCCTAATAGCATTTCTGTGGTATAACTGGATTTAGAAAGTCTGCCTGATAGCATATTTGTGGTATAATTGCATTTATAAAGTCTTCCTAATAGCATTTCTGTGGTATAATTGCATTTAGGAAGTCTGCCTAATAGCATATCTTTAGTGTAGTCTACATTTGGAAAGTCGTCCTAATAGCATATCTTTGGTGTTGTCTACATTTAGAAAGTTTGCCTAATCGCATTTCTGTGGTATAATTGCATATTGAAATTCCGTGGTGTAGCATATCTGTGGTGTAGTACACATTCAGAAAGTCTGTATAATAACATTTCTGTGGTATAATTGCATCTAAAAAGTCTGCATAATAGCATATCTGTGGTGTAGTCTACATTTAGAAAGTCTGCCTAATAACATTTCTGTGGTATAATTGCCTATAGAAAGTCTGTGGTGTAGCATATCTGTGGTGTTGTCCACATTCAGAAAGTCTGTCTAATATCATTTCTGTGGTATAATTTATTCTAGAATGTCTGCCTAATAGCATACCTGTGATGTAGTCTAAATTTAGAAAGTCTGCCTAATAGCATTTCTGTGGTATAATTGCATATAGAAAGTCTGTGGTGTAGCATATCTGTGTTTTAGTCCACATTCAGAAAGTCTGCCTAATATCATTTCTGTGGTACCATTTCTTCTAGAAAGTCTGCGGCATATCTGTGGTGTGTTCTGCATTTAGAAAGTCTGCCTATTAGCATTTCTGTGGTATAATTGCATATAGAAAGTCTGTGGTGTAGCATATCTGTGGTGTAGTCCACATTTAGAAAGTCTCCCTAATAGCATTTCTGTGGTATAATTGCATTTAGAAAGTCTGCCTAATAGCATTTCTGTGGTATAATTGCATTTAGAAAGTCTGCCTAATAGTATTTCTGTGGTATAATTGCATTTAGAATGTCTGCCTAATTGCATATCTGTGGTGTTTTCTACATTTAGAAAGTGTGCCTAATTCTGTGGTGTAGTCTACATTTAGAAAGTCTGCCTAATAGCATTTATTTGGTATAATTGCACATAGAAAGTCTGTGGTGTAGCATATCTGTGGTGTAGTCCACATTCACAAAGTCTGCCTGATAGCATACCTGTGGTATAATTGCATTTAGAAATTCTGCCTAATTGCATTTCTGTGGTATAATTGCATTTAGAATGTCTGCCTAATAGCATATATGTGGTGTAGTCTAAATTTAGAACGTCTGCCCAATTCCATTTCTGTGGTATAATTGCATCTAGAAAGTCTGCCTAAAAGCATATCTGTGGTGTAGTCTACATTTAGAAAGTCAACCTAACAGCATTTCTGTGGTATAATTGCATCTAGAAAGTCTGCCTAATAGCATATCTGTGGTGTAGTCTACATTTAGAAAGTCTGCCTAATTGCATTTCTGTGGTATAATTGTATTTAGAATGTCTGCCTAATAGCATATCTGTGGTATAATTGCATTTATAAAGTCTGCCTAATAACATTTCTGTGGTATAATTGCATTTAGGAAGTCTGCCTAATAGCATATCTGTGGTGTAGTCTACATTTGGAAAGTCTGCTTAATAGCATATTTGTGGTGTAGTCTACATTTAGAAAGTCTGCCTATTAGCATATCTGTGGTGTAGTATACATTTAGAAACTCTGCCTATTAGCATATCTGTGGTGTAGTCTACATTTAGAAACTCTGCCTAACAGTCTTTCTGTGGTATAATTGCATTTAGAAAGTATGCCTTATAGCATATCTGTGGTGTTGTCTACATTTACAAAGTTTGCCTAATCGCATTTCTGTGGTATAATTTTATTTAGAATGTCTGCCTAATAGCATATCTGTGGTATAATTGCATTTATAAAGTCTGCCTAATAACATTTCTGTAGTATAATTGCATCTGGAAAGTCTGCCTAATAGCATATCTGTGGTGTAGTCTACATTCAGAAAGTCTGCCTAATAGCATTTCTGTGGTATGATTGCATATAGAAAGTCTGCGGTGTAGCATATCTGTGGTGTAGTCCACATTCAGAAAGTCTGCCTAATAGCATTTCTGTGGTATAATTGCCTATAGAAAGTCTGTGGTGTAGCATACCTGTGATGTTGCCCACATTCAGAAAGTCTTCCTAATATCATTTCTGTGTTATAGTCTACATTGAGAAAGTCTGCCTAACAGCATTTCTGTGGTATAATTACATCTACAATGTCTGCCTAGTAGCATATCTGTGGTGTAGTCCCCATTCAGAAAGTCTGCCTAATAGCATTTCTGTGGTATAATTGCATCTATAAAATCTGCCTAATAGCATATCTGTGGTGTAGTCTACATTTAGAAAGTCTGCCTAATGGCATTTCTGTGGTATAATTTTATTTAGAATGTCTGCCTAATAGCATATCCGTGGTATAATTGCATTTATAAAGTATGCCTGATCGCATTTCTGTGGTATAATTGCATATTGAAAGTCCATGGTGTAGCATATCCGTGGTGTAGTACACATTCAGAAAGTCTGTATAATAACATTTCTGTGGTATAATTGCATCTGGATAGTCTGCCTAATAGCATACCTGTGGTGAAGTCTACATTTAGAAAGTCTGCCTAATAGCATTTCTGTGGTATGATTGCCTATAGAAAGTCTGTGGTGTAGCATATCTGTGATGTTGCCCACATTCAGAAAGTCTGCCTAATATCATTTCTCTGGTATAATTTATTCTAGAAAGTCTGCCTAATAGCATACCTGTGGAGTAGTCTACATTTAGAAAGTCGGCCTAATAGCATTTCTGTGGTATAATTGCATATAGAAAGTCCATGGTGTAGCATATCTGTGTTGTAGTCCACATTCAGAAAGTCTGCCTAATACCATTTCTGTGGTGTCATTTCTTCTAGAAAGTTTGCCTAATGGCATAACTGTGGTGTAGTCTACATTCAGAAAGTCTGCCTAATAGCATTTCTGTGGTATAATTGCATATAGAAAGTCTGCCTAATAGTATTTCTGTGGTATAATTGCATTTAGAATGTCTGCCTAATAGCATATCTCTGGTGTATTCTACATTTAGAAAGTGTACCTAATTCTGTAGTGTAGTCTACATTTAGAAAGTCTGCCTAATAGCTTTTATTTGGTATAATTGCACATAGAAAGTCTGTGGTGTAGCATATCTGTGGTGTAGTCCACATTCACAAAGTCTGCCTAATAGCATACCTGTGGTATTATTGCATTTAGAAAGTCTGTCTAATAAATAGCATATCTGTGGTGTAGTCTACATTTAGAAAGTCTGCCTAATTCCATTTCTGTGGTATAATTGCATATAGAAAGTCCGTTGTGTAGCATATCTCTGGCGTAGTCCACATTCAGAAAGTCTGCCTAATAGCATACCTGTGGTATAGTTGCATTTATAAAGTCTGTCTAATAAATAGCATATCTGTGGTGTAGTCTACATTTAGAAAGTCTACCTAACAGCATTTCTGTGGTATAATTGCATGTAGAAAGTCTGCCTAATAGCATATATGTCGTGTAGTCTACATTTAGAAAGTCTGCCTGATCGCATTTCTGTGGTATAATTGCATTTAGAAAGTCCGTGGTGTAGCATATCTGTGGTATAGTCCACATTCAGAAAGTCTGCCTAATAGCATATCTGTGTTATAGTCTATATTTAGAAAGTCTGCCTAAAAGCATTTCTGTGGTATAATTGCATCTAGATAGTCTGCCTAATAGCATATCTGTGGTGTAGTCTACATTTAGAAAGTCTGCCTAATATCATTTCTGTGGTATGATTGCATTTAGAATGTCTGCCTAATAGCATATCTGTGGTATAATTGCATCTAGATAGTCTGCCTAATAGCATATCTGTGGTGTAGTACACATTCAGAAAGTCTGTATAATAACATTTCTGTGGTATAATTGCATTTAGAATGTCTGCCTAATGGCATATCTGTGGTGTTTTCTACATTTAGAAAGTGTGCCTAATTCTGTGGTGTAGTCTACACTTAGAAAGTCTGCCTAATAGCATACCTGTGGTATAATTGCATTTAGAAATTCTGCCTAATTGCATTTCTGTGGTATAATTGCATTTAGAATGTCTGCCTAATAGCATATCTGTGGTGTAGTCTAAATTTAGAACGTCTGCCCAATTCCATTTCTGTGGTATAATTGCATATAGAACGTCCGTTGTGTAGCATATCTCTGGCGTAGTCCACATTCAGAAAGTCTGCCTAATACCATACCGGTGGTATAATTGCATATAGAAAGTCTGCCTAAAAGCATATCTGTGGTGTAGTCTACATTTAGAAAGTATACCTAACAGCATTTCTGTGGTATAATTGCATCTAGAAAGTTTGCCTAATAGCATATTTGTGGTGTTGTCTACATTTACAAAATCTGCCTAATCACATTTCTGTGGTATAATTGCATATAGAAAGTCTGCCTAATAGCATATCTGATGTATAATTGCATTTAGAAAGTCTGGTTCATAGCATTTCTGTGGTATAATTGCATATAGAAAGTCTGTTGTGTAGCATATCTGTGGTGTATTCCACATTCAGAATGTCTGCTTAATAGCATTTCTGTGGTATAATTGCATTTAGAAAGTGTGCCTAATATCATATCTGTGGTGTAGTTTACATTTCGAAAGTCTGCCTAATAGCATATCCGTTGTTTAGACTACATTTGGAAAGTCTGCCTAATAGCATTTCTGTTGTATAATTGCATATAGAAAGTCTGTGGTGTAGCATATCTGTGGTGTATTCCACATTCAGAATGTCTGCCTAATAGCATTTCTGTGGTATAATTGCATTTAGAAAGTCTGCCTAATATCATATCTGTGGTGTAGTTTACATTTCAAAAGTCTGCCTAATAGCATATCCGTTGTTTAGACTACATTTAGAAAGTCTGTCTAATAGCATTTCTGTGATATAATTGCATATAGAAAGAGGGTAATTCATAGAATTTCGCAGAAAAGTGTTGCAAGCGGCTGGCGCAGAGTGTCCGCGTGCGATTGACTGCGCCAGGCACGTGCGCTAAAACCGATTTCCGCGCACAGCGTATTCATGGATTTTAGGCTCCCAAATCAGCCGTGGCGCAGAGAATCGCAGCAACCCTGCAGCAGCGCCAGTAACACCCCGAAGAACGCCCTCGCGCAAGGAAAAGCCATCAAAATCGCTAAATCATCGCAAAGGGCTGCGCTAACCCTGGACCAGTTCACCGGGCTGGCAAACAGCAAACGCCAAGCGGGGAACGTGTATTTCAGGGGTGCGCGGGAAGTTCCACACGCGATTGGCCCAGTGCAAGCAAGGTATGTGTATTTCAGGGGTGCGCGGGAAGTTCCACACGCGATCGGGCCTGGGGGAGCGGGCTACGTGCATTACAGGGGTTCGCGTGAACTTTCTCACGCGATCGGGCCTGGGGGAGCGGGCTACGTGTATTTCAGGGGTTCGCGTGAAGTTTCTCACGCGATCGGGCCTGGGGGAGCGGGCTACGTGTATTTCAGGGGTTCGCGTGAAGTTTCTCACGCGATCGGGCCTGGGGGAGCGGGCTACGTGTATTACAGGGGTTCGCGTGAACTTTCTCACGCGATCGGGCCGGGGGAGCGGGCTACGTGTATTTCAGGGGTTCGTGTGAAGTCTCTCACGTGATTGGCCCCGTGCAAGCAGGGTACGTGTATTCCAGGGGTGCGCGGGAAGTTCCACACGCGATTGGCCCCGTGCAAGCAGGGTACGTGTATTCCAGGGGTGCGCGGGAAGTTCCACACGCGATTTCAGCAGGGTATGTGTATTCCAGGGGTGCGCGGGAAGTTCCACACGCGATTTCTGCAGGGTATGTGTATTTCAGGGGTTCTGGGGAGTACTACACGTGAATTGGCCGTGTGGGTCCTCCCAGGTGTATGCTCCACAACCTTCACGGCCCCTGCAGGCAGCCCACACCACGGGGGACTACCCTGCACCCCTGCTCATGTCCCGCAGGCAGCCCATCCACCATGGGCATGCCCCCCAGCCAACCCACATGTCACCTTGCACTACTGATCAACAATGCATGTCTCCCACCACCCCCACCCCCCAGCAGTGCAGGGGCAGCCTCCACCAAGCCCCCACTCATGTCTCCCACCACCCCCACCCCCCAGCCACCAGGGGCACCCTCCACCAGGCCCCCACTCATGTCTCCCACCACCCCCACACCCCAGCCACCAGGGGCACCCTCCACCAGACCCCCACTCATGTCTCCCACCACCCCCACCACCCAGCCACCAGGGTCACCCTCCACCAGGCCCCCACTAATGTCTCCCACCACCCCCACGCCCCAGCCACCATGGGCAGACCCCACCAGGCCCCCACTCATGTCCCCCTGCACCCCCACCCCCCAGCAGTGCAGGGGCACCCTCCACCAGGCCCCCACTCATGTCTCCCACCACCCCACCCCCAAGCAGTGCAGGGGCACCCTCCACCAGGCCCCCACACATGTCTCCCACCACCCCACCCCCAAGCAGTGCAGGGGCACCCTCCACCAGGCCCCCACTCATGTCTCCCACCACCCCACCCCCAAGCAGTGCAGGGGCACCCTCCACCAGGCCCCCACTCATGTCTCCCACCACCCCCAACCCCCAGCCACCAGGGGCATCCTCCACCAGGCCCCCACTCATGTCGACCACCACCCCCACCCCCCAGCCACCATGGGCAGCCCCCACCAGGCCCCCACTCATGTCCCCCTGCACCCCCACCCCCCAGCAGTGCAGGGGCACCCTCCACCAGGCCCCCACTCATGTCTCCCACCACCCCCACCCCCCTGCCACCAGGGGCAGCCTCCACCAGGCCCCCACCCATGTCCCCCTGCACCCCCACCCCCCAGCAGTGCATGGGCACCCTCCACCAGGCCCCCACTCATGTCTCCCACCACCCCCACCCCCCAGCCACCAGGGGCACCCTCCACCAGACCCCCACTCATGTCTCCCACCACCCCCACCACCCAGCCACCAGGGGCACCCTCCACCAGGCCCCCACTAATGTCTCCCACCACCCCCACCCCCCGGCCACCAGGGGCAGCCTCCACCAGGCCCCCACTCATGTCCCCCTGCACCCCCACCCCCCAGCCACCAGGGGCAGCCTCCACCAGGCCCCCACTCATGTCCCCCTGCACCCCCACCCCCCAGCAGTGCATGGGCACCCTCCACCAGGCCCCCACTCATGTCTCCCACCACCCCCACCCCCCAGCCACCAGGGGCACCCTCCACCACGCCCCCACTCATGTCTCCCACCACCCCCACCCCCCAGCCACCAGGGGCATCCTCCACCAGGCCCCCAATCATGTCTCCCACCACCCCCACCCCCCAGCATCCAGGGTCACCCTCCACCAGGCCCCCACTCATGTCCCCCTGCACCCCCACCCCCCAGCAGTGCATGGGCACCCTCCACCAGGCCCCCACTCATGTCTCCCACCACCCCCACACCCCAGCAACCAGGGGCACCCTCCACCAGACCCCCACTCATGTCTCCCACCACCCCCACCACCCAGCCACCAGGGGCACCCTCCACCAGGCCCCCACTAATGTCTCCCACCACCCCCACCCCCCAGCCACCATGGGCAGCCCCCACCAGGCCCCCACGCATGTCCCCCTGCACCCCCACCCCCCAGCAGTGCAGGGGCACCCTCCACCAGGCCCCCACTCATGTCTCCCACCACCCCACCCCCAAGCAGTGCAGGAGCACCCTCCACCAGGCCCCCACACATGTCTCCCACCACCCCACCCCCAAGCAGTGCAGGGGCACCCTCCACCAGGCCCCCACTCATGTCTCCCACCACCCCACCCCCAAGCAGTGCAGGGGCACCCTCCACCAGGCCCCCACTCATGTCTCCCACCACCCCCAACCCCCAGCCACCAGGGGCATCCTCCACCAGGCCCCCACTCATGTCGACCACCACCCCCACCCCCCAGCCACCATGGGCAGCCCCCACCAGGCCCCCACTCATGTCCCCCTGCACCCCCACCCCCCAGCAGTGCAGGGGCACCCTCCACCAGGCCCCCACTCATGTCTCCCACAACCCCCACCCCCAGCCACCAGGGGCAGCCTCCACCAGGCCCCCACCCATGTCCCCCTGCACCCCCACCCCCCAGCAGTGCATGGGCACCCTCCACCAGGCCCCCACTCATGTCTCCCACCACCCCCACCCCCCAGCCACCAGGGGCACCCACCACCAGACCCCCACTCATATCTCCCACCACCCCCACCACCCAGCCACCAGGGGCACCCTCCACCAGGCCCCCACTAATGTCTCCCACCACCCCCACCCCCCAGCCTCCACCAGGCCCCCACTCATGTCCCCCTGCACCCCCACCCCCCAGTCACCAGGGGCAGCCTCCACCAGGCCCCCACTCATGTCCCCCTGCACCCCCACCCCCCAGCAGTGCATGGGCACCCTCCACCAGGCCCCCACTCATGTCTCCCACCACCCCCACCCCCCAGCCACCAGGGGCACCCTCCACCAGGCCCCCACTCATGTCTCCCACCACCCCCACCCCCCAGCCACCAGGGGCATCCTCCACCAGGCCCCCACTCATGTCCCCCTGCACCCTCACCCCCCAGCATCCAGGGTCACCCTCCACCAGGCCCCCACTCATGTCCCCCTGCACCCCCACCCCCCAGCAGTGCATGGGCACCCTCCACCAGGCCCCCACTCATGTCTCCCACCACCCACACGCCCCAGCCACCAGGGGCACCCTCCACCAGGCCCCCACTCATGTCTCCCACCACCCCCACCCCCCAGCCACCAGGGGCACCCTCCACCAGGCCCCCAATCATGTCTCCCACCACCCCCACCCCCCAGCATCCAGGGTCACCATCCACCAGGCACCCGCTCATGTCCCCCTGCACCCCCACCCCCCAGCAGTGCAGGGGCACCCTCCACCAGGCCCCCACTCATGTCTCCCACCACCCCCATCCCCCAGCCACCAGGGGCACCCTCCACCAGGCCCCCACTCATGTCCCCTGCACCCCCACCCCCCAGCAGTGCAGGGGCACCCTCCACCAGGCCCCCACTCATGTCTCCCACCACCCCCACCCCCCAGCCACCAGGGGCACCCTCCACCAGGCCCCCACTCATGTCTCCCACCACCCCCACCCCCCAGCCACCAGGGGCAGCCTCCACCAGGCCCCCAATCATGTCTCCCACCACCCCCCACCGTTCTGCCACCATGGGCAGCCCGCACCAGGTCCTCACAATCCCCAATTATGTGCGTAATGGTCAGCCTCCACAGCCAAAAAGCCCTACCAAGTAACCCATTCACCCACATGGAAATGGAAATCACATGTTACACCCCCAATGTTCATGAAGCTAATGAAGCCATGTCCGTCACACACAATGGTTGCAATTGAATGGGAAAACACACAACATGACATGCATGAAACCAATGAGATGATACCACACAGTGAATTATGCAAACAAAATTGTATTGAAAAAAATAAGAATGCTAAAGAAAGAAAACTAACTACAATGTGAATGAGAAAAAAGTAAGCTGCATGTCCGTATGAAAAAATGAAACTTGAAATCCAAATAGAAAAAAATGTTGTCCAAAGTGAAATGTAAAAAAATCTCCATGCAATAAAGAACTATGTACAAAAATAACAAGGGTCCATGAGCCCAACTGAACAAAGGAAACCTACTAAAAAATCTACCTAAAAATCAACTATATACAAAAAGTGGAGCAGTGTCCGTCGACTCCAAATCATAATACGAAAGAAAGGAAACCTAAAACTAAAGAACTATATACAATGGCGGCGGGCAAGTCCAGCGGCTCACTCTGTGGTGTCCCGGGCCAGGGTATCATCGAACTCCTGTTCGATGTCCCGGAGGCGGTCCAGTTCCATGGCCCCGAGGGTCCGCAGGGACGACGCTGTGTCCTCCTCCAACCCCCTGCGGATTGCCTCGAGGCACTCGGCCCGCCTCAGGGCCCTCCGCATGGAGTTCTCCGCCCTGACCATTGTGAGCCGCGCCTCGTGCGCCCGCCGCCGCTCCGCACCTATGGCGTGGCCCAACCGCTGCCACACGGAAGACACTCTCTGTCCTGGGTCCCCCTGCCCTCCGGCCGATGCCTGCCCCTCCGATGTCGAAAGCCCCGAGCCTTCATGGCTCCCACCATGTTGCTGCTGCTGCTGCTCTGCCTCTGCCCGTGCACTGCCTCCTGCTGCCTGCACATCCTCCGCCGGCTGGGATGCACTTGTTGATGTGGCCACCCCTGCTGGACCACCGACTCCCGACTGTGGCAGGGATGCCTCCTCCACCAGCCTGGCCGCACCGTCAGAGGCAGCTCCACAGGGCACCCAGGTGACTGATGGGTGGGAAGATGGCACAGAGGACGACTGGCGCGTAGGGGGTCCAGTTGAGGAGGGGGTCGGAGCAAGCCCCATCAGACGGAGGAATCCGGCCTGGGTGACCTGTCCCAGCAGGCTGACGTGGTCAACGAGCCATTCGAGATGACGTGCAGTCTCTCCATGAAAAGACTGCAGGTCACCTCGCATGGCCCGTTGATGCAACGCCACACCAGCCAGGACAGGCTCAACCCGGACCTGGATAGCCACGTCCGCAGGCAGAGGAAGGCCAGTTGACGTCAGCTCATCCCCTGCCTGGAAACGGGTCTGGACGTAGGCATCCCTGCTGGTGCAAGATGATGCAGGGACAGGATCGGGGACAGGATTGCACACAGGCACCTCCGCGGCGGCCTGTGCTGCCTCCTGTCCCTGGTCCTGGACTGCACCACTAGCACCAGTGGGATCCCCACCTCCAGACCCCGTCTCTGGTGCTTGCACGGCCTCCTCCTCCACCAGACCCCCCACCAACCTGGATGACTCTGTGCCATCTTCCCCTGTTGGGCCCTGTGGGGTCCCAGCTGCCCCTTCTGCTGCCGAGGAGTCCAACTCCAACCTCCGCCTCTTGGACCTCCCCCCGGCAGCTGCGGCCTGGGATGAGGCACCGGACTCCTCACTCCCCGACGAGATGACAACACGGGAGGGGAGCCGGGCCTTGCGTCTCCAGCTGGCGGTCGGATCCCCGCCGCTGTTCTCCACAGCACCTTCTCCGCCCTCTTCATCAGTTGACGCTGCAGACAGGGAGAAACAAAACACAGGCATCAGGGCACTGTACAATGGACACATACACACATGACAGTTGCACATGAGTGGCATTGGCAAACCTCAGACATGTCATCACAATCCCCAACACACATGTCATTGCAACTCGCACACATGAGCCATACCACAGCCATATCGCAACTGCCACCACCATCCATACACATACAACAGCATCAGCAGCCAAAGGTGACCCAGACATCACATGCAACACAGGAAGTGCACCACACATGTACACACACCACCACATTTGCATGCATGTGTACACCTCGGCCAAGTGTCGCACTGTTCAGACGGGCATCCATGTCACATCTGCCAATCAGGCTTACACATACTGCAGTCACATGCATCCATGTTGCATCACTGTTGCACCCTTGTCAAATACACACACATGCACATGTACACAGTGCTCATACATGCAGCCCAATACAACATACATGCGTGACATCACGGACATGTCTACTTACATACACATACATACAAACATGTGTGCATGCACAACTGCATTTGCCATGCAAGCCTACACACACAAGCACCATCCATGTCTCACACATTACATGTGTCAGCCCCGCGGCCATGTACACCCCCACCCATACTCGACCCCATACAAACAGATGTGCAACCTGCACAATACCGAATAATCACCACACGCACTGCTCACAATCAGGATGCATGTACACTCACCGCTCGACTCCAGACGGGTCTGCTTCTCCAGGACCTGGACGTGGAGCGCTGGGGATATGCATTCCAGGACCCCCATCTGTTCTTCCGACAAGTGGCCCCGGCGCCCCTTGGCATCCGCTGCCTTCAAGAGGCGCCGGGCCTTGTTCAGGGTCCTGGACCTGAAGTCCTCCCAGCGCTTCCTGACATGTTGTAAATCCCGGACTGCCACCCCCTCCGCGTTGATGGCAGTCACGATGTCAGTCCAGATCCGAGTCCGTCCTTCCTTGTCGGCGCGGGAACTTCCGAAGAGGGCATCATACTGTCCCAGGACTTGCTCCACCAGGACACCAACTTCGGTGGCACTGAAGCTGGTGCCCCTCTGCCTCTCTGGCCGGGGGTTGTCAGTGGTCACAGATGGTGTTTGCCCCGACATGACAACCCCAGAGGCAGGAGTGGGTGGGCAACTGGGTCCTGGGGCTGGGCTGTGGAGCGATGGAATTCCCGTCGGGAGTCTTCGGTACCAGCAGGGGTGGTCACAGCAACAGCACCCCTGGCTGATGTGCAGGCAGCAAATGGCAGTGCACGTGGGCAGCAGGCAGTCGGCAGCAGCAGATGGTAGGTGGGAGCGTGCGCGGGGCTCTGGGGGGCAGTAGTTCGGCCTTCTGGGCAGGAGCGTGGTCTTCCGTGTGCTTACGCGTGGCCAGCTTGGTACGGAGTGATTTGGCAAGTGAAAATCCTGCACGTCAGCGTGAAAATCGAGGAAAGGCCCTTAGCGCGTAAGCGCGTCAGCACGCATACGCGATTCTATTGGACCAAAGGCCCTCAGCGCGTAAGCGCGTCTGTGACGTGACCCGCACGGGTGTTTCCCACACAGCACGTGATGACAGAGCACACGTGGAAAGACTGCACGTCAGAGTCTTATCGCGTGTGATTGGTGGAAATAGCCCTACACGCAGAAGTGACAAAGCGTGTAATTGGAGGAAATGTCCCTACACGCAGAAGTGACAAAGCGTGTAATTGGAGGAAATGTCCCTACACGCAGAAGTGACAAAGCGTGTAATTGGTAGAAATGGCCCTAGCGTGTACACGCCACGTAAGTGACGCTGGACGTGTGGGCCTGTATAAAAGGTACGCGTAGAACACCACTTCCTTGTATGTGCTTTTCGTGGAGAGCGAGTGGGTGAATTCTGTACTTCTTGTCGTTTCACACGCGATTTACTTCACTGCGTTTCAAGTTCGTATTCCCTGTTACCTCTGGCAGCTTTTTCTCTTCTTTCGCTTTTACTGGTTTACCTGGGCCTGTTCCCTCAAACAGTGTTCCCTTCTACTGTTGTCCTGTCTCCTCAGACAGCGTACAAATCTTCTTTTGGCGGGGGTGTTGCCAACCAAACGTGCTCCTTTTACACGCTCGTTTACCAGGCAGACGGTGAGTCACGCACGTATCTAACATCTGTGCTTGCCCCGTGTGTAGCCTACCCCTTCAGAGGTCATTCTAGGCTGCGTGTGACACGCATACGTTCATTCTTGTGTTTCTGGGTGCCACAGCGTAGTGCAGGTTTTTCTTTCTGCACACGTGGTCTAGGAGGGGTTGCGTGCACGTCATCTCCCTTTTTTGGGCCTCCTGTGCGTTGCGTGACCCGTCATCTTTCCCCAGGGGTTACATTCAGCCTTGCTAGAGCACTAGGGTACAATTACCATCTGGTACCCAACCCCTTTGACCCCCAATTGCCCAGGACAATAGTCTACATCCACTCCCATACGCACATTAACATCAGTGCCATGGCTGGGAGGCGAGGATTCCGTAAGGGTGGCAGAGGTGGAAGAGCCACAAGTGGTGGCCGTGGTGGATCCGGTAGGGGACGTGGTCGTAACTTGCAGGGTGAGCCTGTCCCCCCATGTGTGGAGGACCAGTCACGGGCACCCATAATCCCTCCCTCCCCCCCTCCCATTGAGGCTGATGTGGCTGACACCATCCATGCTCAGCCCTTGTTGGACCAGCCCATTGTGGCACCAGACCTGGCTGACTCCATGGCTGACTTCCAGGTCAGCAGGGCTACGACACGTGCGCTGGTGCACGTTGATGCCATCATGCCACGTGGATCTGGGGCAGCAAAGTCATCTGCTGCACCAAGGAGGCAGGGCGGAGAGGCTGCAGGGGCAGCTGCGGCTCCATCCACCCCAGCCCTCACACACCCAGCCAGGACAGTGTCGGTCCTAGTCCATGCTGCTGACATTCCCCCTGACACCATCACACTAGAGCCAATGCCTGCACCAACTCCCATGCTGAGTGTGCAATCTCACACTCCTGATACAGAGTCCACCAGGGCTCCTGCCCCTAGTGTCCAGAGCGGCGCAGGACACTCGGGATTACCACCACCTTCCAAGCAGAAGAGGAAGAGTGCTCGTCCGGCACAGGCTGATGCCCCAGACACGGCTACACAGTCCGGCCCGTCCAGGAAGCCCAGCTTCACGGATGACGAACTGAATGCACTTGTCGAGTATGTGTCCGGACATGACAACGAGATGGTCATTGTTGCAGGATCCAAGACCACACCTGCACAACGCCAGGCACACTGGCAGACCGTTGCGGACATCGTAAGTGCCCTTGGAATTGTGAGGCGCACAGCCAATGATTGCTATAAGCGCTGTAATGACCTAAAGCGCAGGGCAAAGAGTAAGCTGGCCTCAAGTCATGCCGCAACTCTAGTTACTGGAGGTGGGTCTCCAGTAGTAGACATGGAACTCACTCCACATGAGTCAGTCGCTGGGACCTACGTCACGGAGGAACAGATCCAAGGCGTGGGAGATCTGGCTGATTACGAGGCATTGTCCGGTGAGTGCACATGCATGTGTGTGTCATCCATGTGCATGGTGTGTGTGTGAGGGCTTCTGTTTGTGTGCCAGGTGAGAGTGTGTGTGCCTGAGTCGTATGGGTCAGCCATGTGCTTCATGCAATCCTTCCTGCGCAGCTGCATTTGGCCATAGCAGTATCCCTTCTGCCAACAGTAGACATCTAGCCCAACTGCACGCCAGTTGCCCTTGAAGTGTCACCTTGCCACAACATATTTGCTTATTTTTCACTGTTCATTCAGTCAGTTTGTTTGCATTCCACCACTTTCACTAGGCATGTCGCTGTCCACTAGTCACATGTCTGACATGGGTATGGTAAAGTGGAGTGACTTTGTTACCTGGATATCATTTGTACACAAATGTCCCTGTGCAATTGGACCATTTCAGACTGGCAGCTCCAGGTGAAAAATCTGACCTGTTAGAATTAGAAAAGCAATTACATGCGGGGACTGGACTGAATGAATAGGTGCTGCCCTCCTCTCCATCTTCACTCAATAGCAATGGTACATGCCATCTGTGTGATGGCATGTGTGTTTCACCTGGCAATCACAGGCCAATGTGTGATGCCACTGCCAGGCAGCATGCAGAAAATGTGTTCATCTTCCATCTTGGTGTCATCAGTGTGTGCCATTTGCCTGCACTTCATACGCAGTGAGGGTGCATGCATGGGAGGGTTTTAGTCATGTGGGACATGTGTCAATCAAGTACTGGTTCTCTTGCTTCTCAGCCCTCATTGTGTGCCATGGTGCTAATGCCTGTTTCCATTTCTTTGTTTTCATGTCTTTGCAGGGGAAGACGCACCTGATACTGCTGGGGTTGTGGAGATGGTGCAGACCCAGGAGGGGTCCGAGGGCCGACCAACCACCAGTGAGGGACGTGGTGTGGTGGTGGGGGAGAACCCACACGTGCTGCAGGTCGTGCTCTCAAGGGGTGTCTCTGGCTGCACCTCCCCCGAGCTGTGCTCAGGTGTTGATTCGGATGAGACCTACGTGCCGTCGCAGGTGAGTGTTCCAGGGAGGGATTCTGTTCTGTCTCACCCACCTGCACCAGGGTCAGGACCCTCCATGGGGATGTCAGTGTTGGCAGCTATGCCTTCGGTGGTTACGGATGCAGGGTCACACTCCGCGACATCTGATCCTGTTCCTGGGCCAGCAGATCAGAGGGGGAATGCAGTCCTGCAGCCTCAGGCAGTGCCGGCACAGCAAGGCGCAGTTCGCCTTGCCCCAGACAGGTGTGGTGCCCGCCGACGTGGTGGCCGTACGCCACCCGGCAATACCGCATGGGAGCAATCCATTTACGGTATGGCAACCCAACAGGCTGCATCATCCGAGATGATGGCTCAGGCCATGGATAGGGTGGCCACTTCCATTGCCCCCCCAGAAAGACTGATGGAGCGACTAGAGCAGGCAACCGACTCCACCTGCCAGTCACACAGGGAGGACATGTTGGGGTCCAACAGGGACAGGCGGGCGGCACTGGCGACTCTGCAGGAGGCCATCTCCATTGAGTCCCAGGGCCACAGGGAAGCCCTGAGGCAGGAGCTCCTTCACCTCAGGACGACTCTTGTTGAGCTTGAGGCTTCAACACACCAAAGGACAGAACAGCAGCTGGAGCGTCTCACCCGTACGCTCTCAGCTGAGATGCAGGCAACGAGGGCGGAGGTCCGGGCATCCCGTGAGTTGTTGCATGGGGACCTCCGCACACTCATCCTCCAGAACCAGACCTACCACACCCGCATGCTTGCAGCCATGGAGGAGCAGACTAGGGCCTTGCGTGGGCTGCCTCCCATAGTGCAACCACCTCCGGATGCAGCTGCACAGGGTGATAATAGCGACAGCAGTGATACTCCCACAATAGGGTAGCCGTGTGGGCCATGAGCCCATGGAGGTGTTTTATCTTCCCAGGATCCACGCAGGTGGGTTCTGGTGTGCATCCTGTCCTCGGACCTCCTGGGTGGCCTCCCCAACCCCCCCGGGCCCATCAATGGCCATTTTTGATTGTTTCTTATTTTTATTTTTATTTTGATTTCTTTTATTCCCAATTTTTTTGGGACGATCTGTTGGCTTCCGTGGTTCCTGTGGGCATACGCTGCATTGTGGCTGGGCACATGCAGGCTTGTAATGTAGTTGGTTCAGATGCTTGGGTTTGAGTCACACACACCCCTCCTGCTTCCCGTTTCCATGGGCTTGCAAAGGGTGTGCCCAAGTGACAGTGAATTACACAGTGACGTTGGACTCCCATGAGCTGTGTGGCCAGTCTGTAGTCAATACTGTGTATACATTCCTAGTGCATATTGCTGTTGTGTTGTACACTGCATGTTGCATTGATGTGTAACTCTTCTTCTGTGTCTACCTCCCAATTTGCAGGTCCCTTCCTCATGTCCACACAAGGACCTCTAGTCTGGAGATGGGGACCATGTTGGCAGCAGTGCACCTACAACTCTACATGGCGACAACACTGCACAGTTGGTAGTGGTGGGAGTGCAGGCATTTCCAGGTGGTGAGACTACTAATATGTAACATTTGTGATGTCATGTTAATGGTACTACGTGCTCAAGTATGTAGTTGGTCCGGCATTGCTGTGAGCATTACAGGTGTTGCAGGTTTCTAATAGGGACACTGTACATAGTGAGACTGATGTCATGTTGTTGGGATTACTTTGTTTACCTGCAATTAGCATGACATGGCACGGTGTGTCGTGTGGCGGTGCTGGGGTTGGGTTGGCTGACATGGCACTGTCCTCTTGTTGCATTTTGCAAGTGGGTATTCATTTTAGCTGCTTCAATGTGTAACTTCACAAAACTGCATTGGTGGTGTCTGTGTGGGTAGGGATGCACACATTGTGACACTTCCAGGTGAACAATCTCAGGCTGACATGGTATTCCCGGTTCATTCTCCAGACATTCAGGATCAGTGTCAGGTTGAGTCATCATTGATTGTCAGATGGAATGTGCCAGGGCAGTGTGCACTCCACAGGGGTGTGATTTCTATGTGAAGTAATTAGCCACTAGCTGTGTACGGGCTGCCTCCCCCCGTGCCCTTTCCCCTCCCATGCGCAGCGGCTGTGCATGTGGTTGGGGATGTGGGGCCACCACCATGTCCACGGCCAGGCCCCGGCGTGTTGCAACGTTGTGCAGGACACATGCTGCCACTATGATCCTGCACACTACTGGGGGAGCGTATAACAGCTGCCCGCCAGAACGGTCAAGGGAGCAAAAGCGTGACTTTAGCACTCCGAATGTGCGCTCCACTATGCCCCTGGTTGTAATGTGGGCTGTGTTATATCTTACCTGGGGTGGCGTGGTGGGGTTCCGAATTGGCGTCATCATGTGGGGGCTGAGAGGGTAGGCACTGTCCCCTGTGGAGGTGGTGATTGGTATCATTGGTGGGGTTGTGACCTTGCTCAGTATCCAACATGCATGCATGTGCAGTGGCATAAATACTCACCAAGCAGCCATGTATCGCCATGCCGCCCAGCTTCTAGGTCCCGGCTTAGGGTGGACATTCGGTAAATGAAGCTGTCGTGGGTGGAGCCGGGATAGTTGGCATATACTGAGGTGATGATTCCCTTGGCATTACATGCTACCTGCACGTTGATGGAATGCCAGTGCTTGCGGTTCCTATAGATGTGCTCAGATGCCCTGGGGGGACGTAGAGCCACATGGGTGCAGTCGATGGCACCTAGCACTTTGGGGAATCGTGCCACAGCGTAAAAATCCAGGGCGGCAGCATGCCTTTCTGCAGGTGTTCTGGGCAGGTATATGTGCCTGCGGACTGATGGGCGTGCAGTGATGATGTTCAAGACCTGGTGTAGGCAGCGTGACTGGGTGGCCTGTGACACCCCACCCACTATGGCACTTGTCCGCTGAAATGATCCAGTGGCTAAGAAGTGCAGTACATTGAGGACCTTCTCCAGGGGGCTGAGTGCTTGGGAGCACAGGGTGGGTGATGTGAGGTCATCCTCCCACTCACTCACCAGGTCCAGTATGATGTGTGGTGGAAACCTGTACCTCCCATACACCTGGTCATCAGGCATCCCGAAAAGGCTGGTTCTGGGTGTGAATATTCTGGCCCTGACTATCCTCCTCCTCCTCCTTTGGTAGCCCACTGCCACTGCTGCTAGGAACGGTATGTTCATCCTGCCGTCTGAGCTTGTTATTGCAAAAGTCCGCAAATTTATGCTTTGCGCGTGTTCTAGGCGAGCGTGTGACCCGCGCACCCCTGGAATCCAGTTCCCAGTCCAATAGCGTGTGGAAATTCACACGCACCACGGGATACAGGTTCGCTGACGTACTTGCGTGTGTAAGTGCCCGCGCACCCATTAAATACACGTACATAGGCCAATCGCGTGTACGCGCACTTTTGTCCAATTACACGCGATGACACTCTGACGTGCAGTATCTCCACGTGTGCCCCATCATCACGTGCTGAGTGGGGAACACCCGTGCGGGTCACGTCACAGACGCGCCTACGCGCTGGGGGACTCTGGTCCAATAGAATCGCGTATGCTTGCTGACGCGCTTACGCGCTAAGGGCCTTTCCTCGGATTTCACGCTGACGTGCAGGATTTTCACGTGCCAAATCACTCCGTATCAAGCTGGCCACGCGAAAACACACGGAAGACCACGCTCCTGCCCAGAAGGCCGAGTTACTGCCCCCCAGTGCCCCGAGCAGCCTCCCACGTGCCATCTGCTGCTGCCTGCCTGCCTGCCTGCCTGCTGCCACCGTGCCCTGCCATTTGGTGCCTGCACATCAGCCATCTGCAGGGGTCCAGTTGCTGTGTCCTCCCCTGCTGGAACTGAAGACTCCCGACTGGGATTACATCGCTCCACAGCCCAGCCCCAGGACCCAGTTGCCCACCCACACCTGCCTCTGGGGTTGCCATGTCGGGCACTTCCACATCTGGCACCAGTGGCAACCCCAGGCCAGAGGGGCAGAGGGGCACCAGCTTCACTGTCACCGAAGTTGGTGTCCTGGTGGAGCATGTCCTGGGGCAGTATGATGCCCTCTTTGGATCGTCCCGCGCCAGCAAGGAAGGACAGCAGAGGATCTGGGCCGACTGTGTGGTTGCCATCAACGCGGAGGGGGTGGCAACCCGCGACGTCCTGAAGATCAAGAAGCGCTGGGAGGATTTGAGGTCCAGGACCCTTGTGAAGGCCCGGCGCCTCGTGGAGGGGGGCCGGGGCCGCATGAGTTCCATCCAGATGAGGGTCCTGGAACGCGTACGCCCAGCGCTCCACGCCCAGATCCTTGAGAGGGAGGCCCGTCTGGAGTTGAGCGGTAAGTGTCCATGCATTACTGTGTGAGACAGGGCATGTTGCGGTGTGCTGGTTCTATGATACTTGCCTGTATGTGTGCCATAGGCCATGTATGCATGTATGTGTGCAGGGACATCATGGTAATGCATGTGCGACCAGTGATGTGTGATGCACATGGTTGTTGCATGTGTTGAAATGCTGCATGGGGAGCCCTATGCAGATTTAGAACATGAGAGCATGCCAGTCTCTGTACCTGGACATGGGTGGGGGTGAGGGATGGGTGCTGATGCCAGGTACATATATGGTAGCCATGTCTGTGTGCCTGACCTGCGTGTCTGTGACTTGTGCATGCCATGGATGCATGACACATGTGTGTGACAATGCACAGATTCAGTAAAGCAGCCAAATTACCCTTGTATCCGCTGTGTTTGGTGTGTTTGGGGCCAGATGGATGTGACTGAGGTGAAGTGTGTGCATGTGATGGGCATGAGCCATGATGCATGTGAGTTACATATCATTGAATGTTTCAAGAGTCCATTGGACATGCATGGAAATGTCCATGGCATGCACCATGCCTGTTACTGTGTGTGTTTTGCCTGGACTGACCCATGTGTTGTGGAGGGACATGATGGAAGTGTACTTTGACAGTGGTGCTCATCTGCTATTGCTTCCTGTCTAGGGGACCATTGTACAGTGCCCTGATGCTTGTGTTCTTTGTCTCCCTCTACGCAGCGGCTAGTGAAGAAGAGGGCGGAGACGGCGCTGTGGAGCAAGGCGGCGGGGATGCCCCCACGGCTGCAGCGGAAGGGGTGGGTGAGCCCCCACAGGGGCCTGCTACGGTGGGAGACGGTGAGGAGCCATCCAGGTTGGTGGTTTGCACAGAGGAGGAGGAGGCCGCCACTGGGGCACACATGGGGCCTGGTGGGGGCATCCCTGCTGGTGCAAGTGGTGCAGTCCAGGGCCAGGGGCAGGAGGCAGCACAGGTCACCATGGAGGGGCCTGTGCATGTCGCTGTCCCTGACCCTGTGAGTGCACCACCATGCACCAGCAGGGATGCCCCGTCCCAGGCCTGTCCGCAGGTAGAGGGGATGTCCATGTCACCTGACTCCCCTCCACCTGCGGACGTGGGAACCCCTGGCCGTGCGGAGAAGGTCCTGATTGGGGTCGCGATGCGCACGGCTGTGATTCGTGATGCCGTGCGTGCTTCCCGGGAGGAGCACGCACGTCATCACGAAGTGCACCGTGCCGACGTGGCCCAATTGGGATCGGCCATGTTCGGGGGTTTCCTGCATGTGTTGGCCAATGTGGCGGCCCTCTCCTCCTCTGTGCAGGCTATCCACCAGTCGTTCTCCTTGCCGTCTTCCAGCCCAGATGCCACCAGGGCCCCCTGTGGACCTGCCCCGACCAATGCAGCCAGCTCAGTGGGGATCCCATCCCTGCCACAGTCGGGAGTCAGAGATCCAGCAGGGGTGGACACCAGAGCAACTGGACCCCAGCAGATGGAGGATGTGACGGCATCATCGGGCAGGGCACGTGCACGACGGCGTCGGTGGTTTCCATCAGCCTGGATGCCGTCGTGCTGGCACAGGCAGTTGCGTCGGAGGCAGCAGCAGGCTCAACGTGGGAGGCATCATGGCTCGGGGCCATCAACATCAGGGGTGCAGGCATCGGCCGGAGGGCAGGAGAACCCTGGAATGGGAGTGGCTTCCGTGTGGGAGCGGTTGTGCCAGCGGATAGGTGCGGAGCGGCAGTCGGCAGAGGAGGAACGGCTCACGATGGTCAGGGCGGAGGACTCCATGCGGAGGGCGCTGAGGCGGGCTGAGTGCCTCGAGGGTCTTCGCAGGGAGTTTGAGCTTGACACTGCGTTATCCCTGCGGGACCTCGGGGCCAGGGAACATGCCCGCCTCCAAGCCATTGACCAGGAGTTCGATGATGCCCTGGCCCATGACAACAACCAGTGAGCCGTCCGAATAGCCCGCTGCCTTTGTATATAGTTGTATAGTTAGGGTTAGGTTTCCTTTGTTTTTTTGATTTTTTTTTGGTTGCGATTGGACAATGCACCACTTTTTTGTATATAGTTCAGTTTTTAGTTAGTAGTCATAGTTAGGTTTAATTTGGTTGGGCTCATGGACCCAGGATGATCTTCTTCATGGTTCTTCATTGGCTTATTTTAATTTTTCAGATTATTTTCTTGGACATTCATCTTGTTTTGTTTGATTTGCTTTGTGTTTTTTCTTATTTCATTTCCATTCTACTTGCTGTTCAATACATATTATTTTTTTAATCTTCAATGTGTCGTATCATCTCATTGCTTTCAGCCATGTCATGTTGGGTGTTTTGTCATTCACTTGCAGCCATTGTGTGTGACAGACATGTGTTCAATTGCATTATTTAAATTGGGGGTGTAACATGTAATTGCCTTTGATATGTGGGTGGGTGTGATAGTTGGTTGGGCCTTTTGGCAGGGGAGGATGGGCATTACGGACATGATTGGGGAATGTTGGGACCCAGGTGCAGGGAGGCATGGATTGGACATGGGTGGGGGCCTGCTGGCAGGTGTCCCACAGTGCTGGGGAGGTGGGGGTGGTGGGAGACATGAGTGGGGGCCTGGTGGAGGGGGACCCTGCACTGCTGGGGTGTGGGGGTGGTGGGAGACATGAGTGGGGGCCTGGTGGAGGGTGACCCTGCACTGCTGGGGTGTGGGGGTGGTGGGAGACATGAGTGGGGGCCTGGTGGAGGGTGACCCTGGTGGCTGGGGGGTGGGGGTGGTGGGAGACATGAGTGGGGGCCTGGTGGAGGGTGACCCTGGTGGCTGGGGGGTGGTGGGTGACATGAGTGGGGGCCTGGTGGAGGGTGACCCTGCACTGCTGGGGTGTGGGGGTGGTGGGACACATGAGTGGGGGCCTGGTGGAGGGTGACCCTGGTGGCTGGGGGGTGGGGGTGGTGGGTGACATGAGTGGGGGCCTGGTGGAGGGTGACCCTGCACTGCTGGGGTGTGGGGGTGGTGGGTGACATGAGTGGGGGCCTGGTGGAGGGTGACCCTGCACTGCCGGGGTGTGGGGGTGGTGGGTGACATGAGTGGGGGCCTGGTGGAGGGTGACCCTGCACTGCTGGGGTGTGGGGGTGGTGGGAGACATGAGTGGGGGCCTGGTGGAGGGTGACCCTGCACTGCTGGGGTGTGGGGGTGGTGGGAGACATGAGTGGGGGCCTGGTGGAGGGTGACCCTGGTGGCTGGGGGGTGGGGGTGGTGGGAGACATGAGTGGGGGCCTGGTGGAGGGTGCCCCTGGTGGCTGGGGGGTGGGGGTGGTGGGTGACATGAGTGGGGGCCTGGTGGAGGCTGCCCCTGGTGGCTGGGTGGTGTGGGTGGTGGGAGACATGAGTGGGGGCCTGGTGGAGGGTGCCCCTGGTGGCTGGGGGGTGGGGGTGATGGGTGACATGAGTGGGGGCCTGGTGGAGGGTGACCCTGCACTGCTGGGATGTGGGGGTGGTGGGAGACATGAGTGGGGGCCTGGTGGAGGGTGCCCCTGGTGGCTGGGGGGTGGGGGTGGTGGTAGACATGAGTGGGGGCCTGGTGGAGGGTGACCCTGGTGGCTGGGGGGTGGGGGTGGTGGGAGACATGAGTTGGACATGGGTGGGGGCCTGCTGGCAGGTGCCCCACAGTGCTGGGGGGTGGGGGTGGTGGGGGACATGAGTTGGACATGGGTGGGGGCCTGCTGGCAGGTGCCCCACAGTGCTGGGGGGTGGCGGTGCAAGGGGACATGAGTAGGTGTTCATTAGTTCAAGGAGACATGTGCCTTTGCTGGGGGGCATGCCCATGGTGGGTGGGCTGCCTGCGGGACATGACCAGGGATGCAGGGTAGTCCCCTGTGGTGTGGGCTGCCTGCAGGGGCCGTGGAGGGTGTACAGGGTACACCTGGGAGGACCCACACTGTCAAATCACATTTGGAACTTCCCGCGCACCCCTGATATACACGCGCCCAGGCTATTCGCGTGTGGAACTTCCCGCGCACCCCTGAAATACACGCGCCCCCAGGCTATTAGCGTGTGGAACTTCCCGCGCCCCCTGAAATACACGCGCCCAGGCTATTCGCGTGTGGAACTTCCCGCGCACCCCTGAAATACACGCGCCCAGGCTATTCGCGTGTGGAACTTCCCGCGCACTCCTGAAATACACGCGCCCAGGCTATTCGCGTGTGGAACTTCCCGTGCACCCCTGAAATACACGCGCCCAGGCTATTCGCGTGTGGAACTTCCCGCGCACCCCTGAAATACACGCGCCCAGCCTATTCGCGTGTGGAACTTCCCGCGCACCCCTGAAATACACGCGCCCAGGCTATTCGCGTGTGGAAGTTCCCGGGCACCCCTGAAATACACGCGCCCAGGCTATTCGCGTGTGGAACTTCCCGCGCACCCCTTAAATACACGCGCCCAGGCTATTCGCGTGTGGAAATTCCCGCGCACCCCTGAAATACACGTACCCTGCTGTAATTGCGTGTGGGACTTCCTGCGCACCCCTGAAATACACGCGCCCAGGCTATTCGCGTGTGGAAATTCCGGCGCACCCCTGAAATACACGTACCCTGCTGTAATCGCGTGTGGGACTTCCCGCGCACCCCTGAAATACACGCGCCCAGGCTATTCGCGTGTGTAACTTCCCGCGCACCCCTGAAATACACGCACCCAGGCTATTCGCGTGTGGAACTTCACGCGCACCCCTGGAATACATGCGCCCCCAGGCTATTCGCGTGTGAAACTTCACGCGAACCCCTGATATACACGTTGCACGCTCTCCCAGGCCCGATCGCGTGAGGAACTTCACGCGAACCCCTGTAATACACGTAGCCCGCTCCCCCAGACCCGATCGCGTGTGAAACTTCACGCGAACCCCTGAAATACACGTAGCCCGCTCCCCCAGGCCCGATCGCGTGAATAACTTCACGCGAACCCCTGTGATGCACGTACCCTGCTGAAATCGCGTGTTAGACTTCCCGCGCACCCCGGTATACACGCACACGTATTTTTTGTCAGCGGGTGTCCGTGTTTGTGGGTACCCCTTTGCACGTCATTTTTCCTGGAGGGCCACAGTATGGGACATTCATCATGGCAGTATATAGGTGCTATTTGTTGGCGCACCTTTTGGCGCACATTTCTTACAGCCGCAGAGACTCTACCGCCTGCTTTCTTGTGGCGGTCGTGTTTGTGCCTGTGCGCTGGTTTGAGCGTGCGCTTTTTTGCCCTATTCTATTCCATGAATACGTGTTGTAGGCGAGCGTGTGGGCGCACTTGTGCCCTGTACTTCCCCCGTGACGCCCACGTTTTGGCAAGTTGTTCCCCATTCCGAGTATTACACCCGTGTTCCGCCTACTTTTGTTGCGTGCGCCGCGCTATGTGCGAATTTCGCTGTGGCCTGTGCGATTTTCGCTGTGACCTGGCGCACGCTGTTAGATGGCCTGTGCGCCAACGTGCGCCGCGCACTTTTTTATCGCACATCCGCTGGTTTTCTCGCGCACGGCCTTCCATGAATCGACGTGCGCTGCTTTTCGTGCGATTTTCGCAATTGCACTGCGATTTTCGCTATTCCACTGCGATTCGCACGTTTTTGCCCACTTGCGCCGCGCTAATTATTCCATGAATCGGCCTGAAAGTCTGTTGTGTAGCACATCTGTGGTGTAGTCCACATTCATAAAGTCTGCCTAATAGAATATCTGTGGTGTAGTCTACATTTAGAAAGTCTGACTAATATCATATTTATGGTATAATTGAGTTTAGAAAGTCTGCCTAATAGCATTTCATTGGTATAATTGCATTTAGAAAGTCTGCCTAATAGCATATCAGTGATATACTTTCTTTTAGCAAGTCTGCCTAATAGCATATCTGTGGTAAAATTGCATTTAGAAAATCCACCTTATAGCATATCAGTGGTAAAATTGCATGTAGAAAGTCTGAGGTGTAGCATATCCATGGTGTAGTCCACATTCAGAAAGTCTGCCTAATAGCATACCTGTGGTATAACTGCATTTAGAAAGTCTTCCTAATAGCTTATCCGTGGTATAATTGCATTTAGAAAGTCTGCCTAACAGCATATCCATGGTATAATTGCATTTAGAAAGTCTGCCTAAAAGCATTTCTGTGGTATAATTGCCTATAGAAAGTCTGTGGTGTAGCATATCTGTGGTCTAGTCCACATGCAGAAAGTCTGCCTAATTGCATTTCTGTGGTATAATTGCATCTAGAAAGTCTGCCAAATAGCATATCTGTGGTGCAGTCTACATTTAGAAAGTCTGCCTTATGGCATTTCTATGGAATAATTGCATTTAGAAAGTCTGCCTAGTAGCATATCTATGTTGTAGTCTAGATTTAGAAAGTCTGCCTAATAGGATATCTGTGGTGTAGTCTACATTTAGAAAGTCTGCCTGATAGCATATCTGTGGTGTAGTCTACATTTAGAAAGTCTGCCTAATTGCATATCGGTGGTATAATTGCATTTAGAAAATCCACCTAATAGCATATCCATGGTATCATTGCATATAGAAAGTCTGCCTGATAACATATCTGTGGTGTAGTCTACATTTAGAAAATCTGCCTAATAGCACATCTGTGGTGTAGTCTACATTTAGAAAGCCTGCATAATAGCATTTCAGTGATATCATTGCTTTCAGAAAGTCTGCCTAATAATATATCAGTGATATAATTGCTTTTAGCAAGTCTGCCAAATAGCATATCTGTGGTAAAATTGCATTTAGAAAATCCACCTAATAGCATATCCATGGTATAATTGCATGTAGAAAGTCTGTGGTGTAGCATATCCATGGTGTAGTCCACATTCAGAAATTCTGCCAATTAGCATACCTGTGGTATAATTGCATTTAGGAAGTCTGCCTAATAGCATATCGGTGGTATAATTGCATTTAGAAAATGCACCTAATAGCATATTTGTGGTATAATTGCATATAGAAAGTCTGCCTAATAGCATTTCTGTGGTATAACTGCATTTAGAATGTCTGCCTAATAGTATATTGGTGATATAATTGCTTTTTAGCAAGTCTGCGTAATAGCATATCTGTGGTAAAATTGCATTTAGAAAATCCACCTAATAGCATATACATGGTATAATTGCATGTAGAAAGTATGTGGGTGTAGCATATCCGTGGTGTAGTCCACATTCAGAAAGTCTGCCTATTAGCATACCTGTGGTATAATTGCATTTATGAAGTCTGCCGAATAGCATATCTGTGGTATAATTGCATTTAGAAAATCCACCTAATAGTATATCCGTGGTATCATTGCATATAGAAAGTCTGCCTAATAACATATCTGTGGTGTAGTCTACATTTAGAAAGCCTTCCTAATAGCATTTCAGTGATATAATTGCTTTTTGAAAGTCTGCCTAATAGCATATCTGTGGTATAATTGCATTTAGAAAATGAACCTAATAGCATATCCGTGGTATAATTGGTTATAGAAAGTCTGCCTAATAGCATTTCTGTGGTATCACTGCAATTAGAAAGTTTGCCTGATAGCATATCTGTGGTGTAGTCGACATTTGGAAAGTCTGCCTAATAGCATATTTGTGGTGTAGTCTACATTTAGAAAGTCTGCCTAATAGCATTTCCGTGGTATAATTGCATTTAGAAAGACTGCCTAATAGCATATCTGTGGTGTAGTCTACATTTAGAAATACTGCCTAACAGCATTTCTGTGGTATGATTGTATCTAGAAAGTCTGCCTAATCGCATTTCTGTGGTATAATTGCAAATAGAAAGTCCGTGGTGTAGCATATCTGTGGTGTAGTCCACATTCAGAAAGTCTGCCTAATAAAATTTCTGTGGTGTAATTGCATCTAGAAAGTCTCCCTAATAGCATATCTATGGTGTAGTCTACATTTAGAAAGTCTCCCTAATAGCATTTATGTGGTATAATTGCCTGTAGAAAGTCTGTGGTGTAGCATATCTGTGGTGTAGTCCACATTCAGAAAGTCTGCCTAATAGCATTTCTGTAGTATAATTTCTTCTAGAAAGTCTGCCTAATAGCATATCTGTGGTGTAGTCTACATTTAGAAAGTCTGCCTAAAAGCATTTCTGTGGTATAATTGCATATAGAAAGTCTGTGCTGGTAGCATATCTGTGGTGTAGTCCACATTCTGAAAGTCTGCCTTATAGCATTTCTATGGTATAATTGCATATCGAAAGTATGTGGTGTAGCATATCTGTGGTGTAGTCCACATTCAGAAAGTCTGTGGTGTAGCATACCTGTGGTGTAGTCCACATTCAGAAAGTCTGCCTAATAGCATACCTGTGGTATAATTGCATTTAGAAAGTCTGCCTAATAGCATTTATGTGGTATAATTGCATTTAGAAAGTCTGCCTAATAGCATATCTGTGGTAAAACTGCATTTAAAAAGTCTGGCTAATAGCATTTCTGTGGTATAATTGCATATAGAAAGTCTGTGGTGTAGCATATCTGTGGTGTAGTCAACATTCAGAAAGTCTGCCTAATAACATACCTGTGGTATAATTTCATTTAGAAAGTTTGCCTAATATCATATCTGTGGTGTAGTTTACATTTAGAAACTCTGCCTAATAGCATATCTGTGGTGTAGTCTCCATTTAGAAAGTCTGCCTAATAGCATTTCTGTGGTACATTGCATTTAGAAAGTCTGCCTAATAGCATATCTGTGGTGTAGTCTACATTTAGAAAGTCAGCCTAATAGCATTTCTGTGATATAATTGCATATAGGAAGTCCATTGTATAGCATATCTGTGGTGTAGTCCACATTCAGAAAGTCTGCCTAGTAGCATATCTGTGGTGTAGTCTACATTTAGAAAGTCTGCCTCAAAGCCTATCTATTGTATCATTGCATTTCGAAAGTCTGCCTAATAGCTTTTTATTGGCATAATTGCATTTAGAAAGTCTGCCTAATAGCATATCAGTGATATACTTGCTTTTAGAAAGTCTGCCTAATAGCATATCTGTGGTAAAATTGCATTTAAAAAATCCACCTTATAGCATATCCATGTTATAATTGCATGTAGAAAGTCCGAGGTGTAGCATATCCATGGCGTAGTCCACATTCAGAAAGTCTGCATAATAGCATACCTGTGGTATAATTGCATTTAGAAAGTCTGCCTAATAGCATATCTGTGGTATGATTGCATTTAGAAAATCCACCTAATAGCATATCCGGGGTATAGTTGCATATAGAAAGTCTGCCTAATAACATATCTGTGGTGTAGTCTACATTTAGAAAATATGCCTAACATCATATATGTTGTGTAGTCTACATTTAGAAAGTCTGTCTAACAGCATTTCAGTGATATAATTGCTTTTAGCATGTCTGCCCAATAGCATTTCTGTGGTATAACTGCATTTAGAAAGTCTGCCTAATAGCATATCCGTGGTATAATTGTATTTAGAAAGTCTGCCTAATCGCATTTCTGTGGTATAATTGCATCTAGAATGTCTGCCTAATAGCATATCTGTGGTGTAGTCTACATTTAGAACGTCTGCCTAATAGCATATCTATGGTATAATTGCAGTTTGAAAATCTGCCGAATAGCATATCTTTGATGTAGTCTACATTTAGGAAGTCTGCCTAATAGCATTTCTGTGATATAATTGCATTTAGAGAATCCACCTAATAGCATATCCTTGGTAAAATTGCATATAAAAAGTCTGCCTAATAGCATTTCTGTGGTATAACTGCATTTAGAAAGTCTGCCTAATAGCATATCCATGAGATAATTGCATTTAGAAAGTCTGCCTAATAGCATTTCTGTGGTATAATTGCATTTAGGAAGTCTGCCTAATAGCAAATCTGTGGTGTCGTCTATATTTGGAAAGTCTGCCTAATAGCATATTTGTGGTGAAGTCTACATTTAGAAAATCTGCCTAATAGCATGTCTGTGGTGTAGTCTACATTTAGAAAGTCTGCCCAATAGCATTTCTATGGAATAATTGCATTTAGAAAGTCTGCCTTATAGCATATCTATGGAGTAGTCTACATTTAGAAAGTCTCCTTAATAACATATCTGTGGTGTAGTCTACATTTAGAAAGTCTGCCTAATAGCATATCTGTGGAGTAGTCTACATTTAGAAAGTCTGCCTAATAGCTTATCTATGTGTAGTCTACATTTAGAAAGTCTGCCTAATAGCATTTCTGTGGTATAACTGCATTTAGAAAGTCTGCCTAATGGCATATCCATGGTATAATTGCATTTAAAAAGTCTGCCTAATAGCATTTCATTGGTATAATTGCATTTAGAAAGTCTGTCTAATAGTATATCAGTGATATAATTGCTTTTAGCAAGTCTGCCTAATAGCATATCTGTGGTAAAATTGCATTTAGAAAATCACCTAATAGCATATCGGTTGTGTCATTGCATATAGAAAGTCTGCCTAATAGCATATCTGTGGTACAATTGCATTTAAAAAATCCACCTTATAGCATATCCATGTTATAATTGCATGTAGAAAGTCCGAGGTGTAGCATATCCATGGCGTAGTCCACATTCAGAAAGTCTGCATAATAGCATACCTGTGGTATAATTGCATTTAGAAAGTCTGCCTAATAGCATATCTGTGGTATGATTGCATTTAGAAAATCCACCTAATAGCATATCGGGGTATAGTTGCATATAGAAAGTCTGCCTAATAACATATCTGTGGTGTAGTCTACATTTAGAAAATCTGCCTAACAGCATATATGTTGTGTAGTCTACATTTAGAAAGTCTGTCTAACAGCATTTCAGTGATATAATTGTTTTTAGCATGTCTGCCCAATAGCATATCTGTGGTATAATTGTATTTAGAAAATCCACCTAATAGCATATCCGTGGTATAATTGCATATAGAACTTCTGCCTAATACCATTTCTGTGGTATAACTGCATTTAGAAAGTCTGCCTAATAGCATATCCGTGGTATAATTGTATTTAGAAAGTCTGCCTAATCGCATTTCTGTGGTATAATTGCATCTAGAAAGTCTGCCTAATAGCATATCTGTGGTGTAGTCTACATTTAGAACGTCTGCCTAATAGCATATCTATGGTATAATTGCAGTTCGAAAATCTGCCGAATAGCATAACTTTGATGTAGTCTACATTTAGGAAGTCTGCCTAATAGCATTTCTGTGATATAATTGCTTTTATAATGTCTGCCTAATAGCATAACTGTGGTATAATTGCATTTAGAGAACCCACCTAATAGCATATCCTTGGTAAAATTGCATATAGAAAGTCTGCCTAATAGCATTTCTGTGGTATAATTGCATTTAGAAAGTCTGCCTAATAGCATTTCTGTGGTATAATTGCATTTAGGAAGTCTGCCTAATAGCAAATCTGTGGTGTCGTCTACATTTGGAAAGTCTGCCTAATAGCATATTTGTGGTGAAGTCTATATTTAGAGAATCTGCCTAATAGCATGTCTGTGGTGTAGTCTACATTTAGAAAGTCTGCCTAATAGCATTTCTATGGAATAATTGCATTTAGAAAGTCTGCCTTATAGCATATCTATGGAGTAGTCTACATTTAGAAAGTCTCCTTAATAACATATCTGTGGTGTAGTCTACATTTAGAAAGTCTGCCTAATAGCATATCTGTGGAGTAGTCTACATTTAGAAAGTCTGCAAAATAGCTTATCTATGTGTAGTCTACATTTAGAAAGTCTGCCTAATAGCATTTCTGTGGTATAACTGCATTTAGAAAGTCTGCCTAATAGCTTATCAGTGGTATAATTGCATTTAGAAAGTCTGCCTAATAGCATTTCTGTGGTATACCTGCATTTAGAAAGTCTGCCTAATGGCATATCCATGGTATAATTGCATTTAGAAAGTCTGCCTTATAGCATTTCTATGGAATAATTGCATTTAGAAAGTCTTCCTAATAGCATATCGATGGTGTAGTCTACATTTAGAAAGTCTGCCTAATAGCATTTCTGTGGCATAATTGCATTTAGAAAGTCTGCCTAATAGCATATCTATGGTGTAGTCTACATTTAGAAAGTCTGCCTAATAACATTTATGTGATATAATTGCATATAGAAAGTCTATTGTGTAGCTTATCTGTGGTGTAGTCCACATTCAGAAAGTCTGCCTAATAGCATAGATGTGGTGTTGTCTACATTTAGAAAGTCTGCCTAATAGCATATCTATGGTATAATTGCGTTTAGAAAGTCTGCCTAATAGCATTTCATTGGTATATTTGCATTTAGAAAGTCTGCCTAATAGTATATCAGTGATATAATTGCTTTTAGCAAGTCTGCCTAATAGCATATCTGTGGTAAAATTGCATTTAGAAAATCCACCTAATAGCATATCGCTTGTGTCATTGCATATAGAAAGTCTGCCTAATAACATATCTGTGGTGTAGTCTACATTTAGAAAATCTGCCTAATAGCATATCTGTGGTGTAGTCTACATTTAGAAAGTCTGCCTAATATCATTTCAGTGATATCATTGATTTTAGAAAGTCTGCCTAATAGCATATCTGTGGTATAATTGCATTTAGAAAATCCACCTAATAGCATATCTGTGGTATACTTGCATATAGAAAGTCTGCCTAATAACACATCTGTGATGTAGTCTACATTTAGAAAGTATGCCTAATAACATATCTGTGGTGTAGTCTACATTTAGAAAGCCTGCCTAATAGTATTTCAGTGATATGATTGCTTTTTGAAAGCCTGCCTAATAGCATATCTGTGGTATAATTGCATTTAGATAATGAACCTAATAGCATATCCGTGGTATAATTGGTTAGGTTATAGAAAGTCTGCCTAATAGCATTTCTGTGGTATAACTGCATTTAGAAAGTCTACCTAATAGCATATCCGTGGTGTAGTATACATTTGGAAAGTCTGCCTAATAGCATATTTGTGGTGTAGTCTACATATAGAAAGTCTGCCTAACCTAATAGCATTTCCGTGGTATAATTGCATTTAGAAAGACTGCCTAATAGCATATCTGTGGTGTAGGTTACATTTAGAAAGTCTGCCTAACAGCATTTCTGTGGTATGATTGTATCTAGAAGGTCTGCCTAATAGCATATCTGTGGTGTAGTAGACATTCACAAAGTCTGCCTAATAGCATTTCTGTTGTATAATTTCTTCTAGAAAGTCTGCCTAATAGCATATCTGTGGTGTAGGTTACATTTAGAAAGTCTGCCTAACAGCATTTCTGTGGTATGATTGTATCTAGAAGGTCTGCCTAATAGCATATCTGTGGTGTAGTCAACATTCAGAAAGTCTGCCTAATAGCATTTCTGTGGTATAATTTCTTCTAGAAAGTCTGCCTAATAGCATATATGTGGTGTAGTCTACATTTAGAAAGTCTGCCTAAAAGCATTTCTGTGGTATAATTACATATAGAAAGTCTGTCGTGTAGCATCTCTGTGTTGTAGTCCACATTCAGACAGTCTGCCTAGTAGCATTTCCGTACTATAATTGCATCTAGAAAGTCTGCCTAATATCATTATTGTTGTGTAGTCTACATTTAGAAAGTCTGCCTAATAGCATTTATGTGGTATAATTGCATATGGAAAGTCCATGGTGTAGCAAATCTGTGGTGTAGTCCACATTCAGAAAGTCTGCCTAAAAGTATTTCTGTGGTATAATTGCATTTAGAAAGTCTGCCCAATAGCATTTCTGTGGTATAATTGAATTTAGAAAGTCTGCCTAATAGCATTTTTGTGGTATAAATGCATTTAGAAAGTCTGCCTAATAGCATTTCTGTTGTGTAGTCTACATTCAGAAAGTCTGCCTAATAGCATACCTGTGGTATGATTGTATTCAGAAAATCCACCAAATAGCATATCCATGCTATAATTGCATATAGAAAGTCTGCCTAATAACATATCTGTGGTATAGTCTACATTTAGAAAATCTGCCTAATAGCATATATGTTGTGTAGTCTACACTTAGAAAGTCTGCCTAATACCATTTAAGTGATATAATTGCTTTTAGAAAGTCTGCCTAACAGCATATCCATGGTATAATTGCATTTAAAAAGTCTGCCTAAAAGCATTTCTGTGGTATAATTGCCTATAGAAAGTCTGTGGTGTAGCTTATCTGTGGTCTAGTCCACATGCAGAAAGTCTGCCTAATTGCATTTCTGTGGTATAATTGCATCTAGAAAGTCTGCCTACTAGCATATCTGTGGTGTAGTCTACATTTAGAAAGTCTGCCTTATGGCATTTCTATGGAATAATTGCATTTAGAAAGTCTGCCTAATAGCATATCTATGTTGTAGTCTACATTTAGAAAGTCTGCCTAATAGCATATCTGTGGTGTAGTCTACATTTAGAAAGTCTGCCTGATAGCATATCTGTGGTGTAGTCTACATTTAGAAAGTCTGCCTAATTGCATTTCTGTGGAATAATTGCATTTAGAAAGTCTGCCCAATAGCATATCTATGGTGTAGTCTACATTTAGAAAGTCTGCCTAATAGCATTTCTGTGATATAATTGCATATAGAAAGTCCATTGTGTAGCATATCTGTGGTGTAGTCCACATTCAGAAAGTCTGCCTAATAGCATAGAAGTGGTGTTGTCAACATTTTGAAAGTCTGCCTAATAGCATATATATGGTATAATTGCATTTAGAAAGTCTGCCTAATAGCATTTCATTGGTATAAATGCATTTAGAAAGTCTGCCTAATAATATATCAGTGATATAATTGCTTTTAGCAAGTCTGCCAAATAGCATATCTGTGGTAAAATTGCATTTAGAAAATCCACCTAATAGCATATACATGGTATAATTGCATGTAGAAAGTCTGTGGGTGTAGCATATCCGTGGTGTAGTCCACATTCAGAAAGTCTGCCTATTAGCATACCTGTGGTATAATTGCATTTAGGAAGTCTGCCGAATAGCATATCTGTGGTATAATTGCATTTAAAAAATCCACCTAATAGTATATCCGTGGTATCATTGCATATAGAAAGTCTGCCTAATAACATATCTGTGGTGTAGTCTACATTTAGAAAGCCTGCCTAATAGCATTTCAGTGATATATTTTTTTTGAAAGTCTGCCTAATAGCATATCTGTGGTATAATTTCATTCAGAAAATGAACCTACTAGCATATCCGTGGTATAATTGGTTATAGAAAGTCTGCCTAATAGCATTTCTGTGGTATAACTGCATTTAGAATGTTTGCCTGATAGCATATCTGTGGTGTAGTCGACATTTGGAAAGTCTGCCTAATAGCATATTTGTGGTGTAGTCTACATTTAGAAAGTCTGCCTAATAGCATTTCCGTGGTATAATTGCATTTAGAAAGACTGCCTAATAGCATATCTGTGGTGTAGTCTACATTTAGAAATACTCCCTAATAGCATATCTGTGGTGTAGTCTACATTTAGAAAGTCTCCCTAATAGCATTTATGTGGTATAATTGCCTGTAGAAAGTCTGTGGTGTAGCATATCTGTGGTGTAGTCCACATTCAGAAAGTCTGCCTAATAGCATTTCTGTAGTATAATTTCTTCTAGAAAGTCTGCCTAATAGCATATCTGTGGTGTAGTCTACATTTAGAAAGTCTGCCTAAAAGCATTTCTGTGGTATAATTGCATATAGAAAGTCTGTTGTGTAGCATATCTGTGTTGTAGTCCACATTCAGAAAATCTGCCTAATAGAATGTCAGTACTATAATTGCATATAGAAAGTCTGCGTAATAGCATTTCTGTGTTGTAGTCTACATTTAGAAAGTCTGCCTAATAGCATTTCTGTGGTATAATTGCATTTAGAAAGTCTGCCTAATAGTATTTCTGTGGTATAATTGCATTTAGAAAGTCTGCCTAATTGCATATCTGTGGTGTAGTCTACAATTAGAATGTCTGCCTAATTCTGTGGTCTAGTCTACATTTAGAAAGTCTGCCTAATAGCATTTATGTGGTATAATTGCACATAGAAAGTCCATGGTGTAGCATATCTGTGGTGTAGTCCACATTCAGAAAGTCTGCCTATTAGCATACCTGTGGTATAATTGCATTTAGAAATTCTTCCTAATAGCATTTCTGTGGCATAATTGCATTTAGAAAGTCTGCCTAATAGGATATCTGTGGTGTAGTCTACATTTAGAACGTCTGCCTAATACTATTTCTGTGGTATATTGCATATAGAAAGTCTGTCATGTAGCATATGTGTGATGTATTCCACATTCAGAAAGTCTGCCTAATAGCATACCTGTGGTATAATTGCATTTAGAAAGTCTGCCTAAAAGCATATATGTGGTGTACTCTACATTTAGAAAGTCTGCCTAATAAATAGCATATCCGTGGTGTAGTCTACTTTTAGAAAGTATGCCTAATAGCATATATGTGATGTAGTCTACATTTAGAAAATCTGCCTAATAGCAGATCTGTGGTGTAGTCTACATTTAGAAAATCTTCCTAATAGCATTTTAGTGATATAATTGCTTTTAGCAATTCTGCCTAATAGCATATCTGTGGTATAATTGCATTATGAAAATCCACCTAATAGCATATCCGTGGTATAATTGCATATAGAAAGTCTGCCTAATAGCATTTCTGTGCTGTAATTGCATATAGAAGAAAGTCTGCTTAGTAGCATATCTGTGGTGTAGTCCACATTCAGAAAATCTGCCTAATAGCATTTCTGTGGTATGATTGCATCTAGACAGTCTGCTTAAGAGCATATCTGTGGTGTAGTCTACATTTCGAAAGTCTTCCGAGTAGCATTTCTGTGGTATAATTGCATATAGAAAGTCTGTGTTGGTACCATATCTGTTCTGTAGTCCACATTCAGAAAGTCTGCCTTATAGAATTTCTATGGTATAATTGCATATCGAAAGTATGTGGTGTAGCATATCTGTGGTGTAGTCCACATTCAGAAAGTCTGTGGTGTAGCATACCTGTGGTGTAGTCCGCATTCAGAAAGTCTGCCTAATAGCATACCTGTGGTATAATTGCATTTAGAAAGTCTGCCTAATAGCATTTATGTTTTATAATTGCATTTAGAAAGTTTGCCTAATAGCATATCTGTGGTAAAATTGCATTTAAAAAGTCTGGCTAATAGCATTTCTGTGGTATAATTGCATATATAAAGTCTGTGGTGTAGCATATCTGTGGTGTAGTCAACATTCAGAAAGTCTGCCTAATAACATACCTGTGGTAAAATTGCATTTAGAAAGTTTGCCTAATATCATATCTGTGGTGTAGTTTACATTTAGAAACTCTGCCTAATAGCATATCTGTGGTGTAGTCTCCATTTAGAAAGTCTGCCTAATAGCATTTCTGTGGTACATTGCATTTAGAAAGTCTGCCTAATAGCATATCTGTGGTGTAGTCTACATTTAGAAAGTCAGCCTAATAGCATTTCTGTGATATAATTGCATATAGGAAGTCCATTGTATAGCATATCTGTGGTGTAGTCCACATTCAGAAAGTCTGCCTAGTAGCATATCTGTGGTGTAGTCTACATTTAGAAAGTCTGCCTCAAAGCCTATCTATGGTATCATTGCATTTAGAAAGTCTGCCTAATAGCATTTCTGTGGTACATTGCATTTAGAAAGTCTGCCTAATAGCATATCTGTGGTGTAGTCTACATTTAGAAAGTCAGCCTAATAGCATTTCTGTGATATAATTGCATATAGGAAGTCCATTGTATAGCATATCTGTGGTGTAGTCCACATTCAGAAAGTCTGCCTAGTAGCATATCTGTGGTGTAGTCTACATTTAGAAAGTCTGCCTCAAAGCCTATCTATGGTATCATTGCATTTAGAAAGTCTGCCTAATAGCATTTCATTGGCATAATTGCATTTAGAAAGTCTGCCTAATAGCATATCAGTGATATACTTGCTTTTAGCAAGTCTGCCTAATAGCATACCTGTGGTAAAATTGCATTAAAAAAATCCACCTTATAGCATATCCATGTTATAATTGCATGTAGAAAGTCCGAGGTGTAGCATATCCATGACGTAGTCCACATTCATAAAGTCTGCATAATAGCATACCTGTGGTATAATTGCATTTAGAAAGTCTGCCTAATAGCATATCTGTGGTATGATTGCATTTAGAAAATCCACCTAATAGCATATCCGGGGTATAGTTGCATATAGAAAGTCTGCCTAATAACATATCTGTGGTGTAGTCTACATTTAGAAAATCTGCCTAACTGCACATATGTTGTGTAGTCTACATTTAGAAAGTCTGTCTAACAGCATTTCAGTAATATAATTGCTTTTAGCATGTCTGCCCAATAGCATATCTGTGGTATAATTGTATTTAGAAAATCCACCTAATAGCATATCCGTGGTATAATTGCATATAGAAAGTCTGCCTAATAGCATTTCTGTGGTATAACTGCATTTAGAAAGTCTGCCTAATAGCATATCCGTGGTATAATTGTATTTAGAAAGTCTGCCTAATCACATTTCTGTGGTATAATTGCATCTAGAAAGTCTGCCTAATATCATATCTGTGGTGTAGTCTACATTTAGAACGTCTGCCTAATAGCAAATCTATGGTATAATTGCAGTTCGAAAATCTGCTGAATAGCATATCTTTGATGTAGTCTACATTTAGGAAGTCTGCCTAATAGCATTCCTGTGATATAATTGCATTTAGAATGTCTGCCTAATAGCATAACTGTGGTATAATTGCATTTAGAGAATCCACCTAATAGCATATCCGTGGTAAAATTGCATATAGAAAGTCTGCCTAATAGCATTTCTGTGGTATAACTGCATTTATAAAGTCTGCCTAATAGCATATCCATGGTATAATTGCATTTAGAAAGTCTGCCTAATAGCATTTCTCTGGTATAATTGCATTTAGGAATTCTGCCTAATAGCAAATCTGTGGTGTCGTCTACATTTGGAAAGTCTGCCTAATAGCATATTTGTGGTGAAGTCTACATTTAGAAAATCTGCCTAATAGCATGTCTGTGGTGTAGTCTACATTTGGATAGTCTGCCTAATAGCATATCAGAGATATAATTGCTTTTAGCAAGTCTGCCTAATAGCATTTCTGTGGTATAACTGCATTTAGAAAGTCTGCCTAATAGCTTATTCGTGGTATAATTGCATTTATAAAGTCTGCCTAATAGCATTTCTGTGGTATAATTGCTTTAGAAAGTATGCCTAATATCATCTCTGTGGTGTAGTCTACATTTAGAAAGTCTGCCTAACAACATTTCTGTTGTATAATTGCATCTGTAAAGTCTGCCTAATAGCATATCTGTGGTGTAGTCTACATTTAGAAGTCTGCCTTATAGCATTTCTATGGAATAATTGCATTTCGAAAGTCTGCCTTATAGCATATCTATGGAGTAGTCTACATTTAGAAAGTCTCCTTAATAGCATATCTGTGGTGTAGTCTACATTTAGAAAGTCTGCCTAATAGCTCATCTATGTGTAGTATACATTTAGAAAGTCTGCCTAATAGCATTTCTGTGGTATAACTGCATTTAGAAAGTCTGCCTAATAGCTTATCCGTGGTATAATTGCATTTAGAAAGTCTGCCTAATAGCATTTCTGTGGTATAACTGCATTTAGAAAGTCTGCCTAATGGCATATCCATGGTATAATTGCATTTAGAAAGTCTGCCTTATAGCATTTCTATGGAATAATTGCATTTAGAAAGTCTTCCTAATAGCATATCGATGGTGTAGTCTACATTTAGAAAGTCTGCCTAATAGCATTTATGTTGCATAATTGCATTTAGAAAGTCTGCCTAATAGCATATCTGTGGGTTAGTCCACATTCAGAAAGTCTGCCTAATAAAATTTCTGTGGTGTAATTGCATCTAGAAAGTCTCCCTAATAGCATATCTGTGGTGTAGTCTACATTTAGAAAGTCTCCCTAATAGCATTTATGTGGTATAATTGATTGTAGAAAGTCTGTGGTGTAGCATATCTGTGGTGTAGTCCACATTCAGAAAGTCTGCCTAGTAGCATTTCTGTAGCATAATTTCTTCTAGAAAGTCTGCCTAATAGCATATCTGTGGTGTAGTCTACATTTAGAAAGTCTGCCTAAAAGCATTTCTGTGGTATAATTGCATATAGAAAGTCTGTTGTGTAGCATATCTGTGTTGTAGTCCACATTCAGAAAGTCTGCCTAATAGAATGTCAGTACTATAATTGCTTCTTGAAAGTCTGCGTAATAGCATTTCTGTGGTGTAGTCTACATTTAGAAAGTCTGCCTAATAGCATTTCTGTGGTATAATTGCATTTAGAAAGTCTGCCCAATAGCATTTCTGTGGTATAATTGAATTTAGAAAGTCTGCCTGATAGTATTTCTGTGGTATAATTGCATTTAGAAAGTCTGCCTAATTGCATATCTGTGGTGTAGTCTACAATTAGAAAGTCTGCCTAATTCTGTGGTCTAGTCTACATTTAGAAAGTCTGCCTAATAGCATTTATGTGGTATAATTGCACATAGAAAGTCCATGGTGTAGCATATCTGTGGTGTAGTCCACATTCAGAAAGTCTGCCTATTAGCATACCTGTGGTATAATTGCATTTAGAAATTCTGCCTAATAGCATTTCTGTGGCATACTTGCATTTAGAAAGTCTGCCTAATAGGATATCTGTTGTGTAGTCTACATTTAGAACGTCTGCCTAATACCATTTCTGTGGTATATTGCATATAGAAAGTCTGTCATGTAGCATATGTGTGGTGTATTCCACATTCAGAAAGTCTGCCTAATAGCATACCTGTGGTATAATTGCATTTAGAAAGTCTGCCTAAAAGCATATATGTGGTGTACTCTACATTTAGAAAGTCTGCCTAATAAATAGCATATCTGTGGTGTAGTCTACTTTTAGAAAGTATGCCTAATAGCATATATGTGATGAGGTCTACATTTAGAAAATCTGCCTAATAGCAGATCTGTGGTGTAGTCTACATTTAGAAAATCTTCCTAATAGCATTTTAGTGATATAATTGCTTTTAGCAATTCTGCCTAGTAGCATATCTGTGGTGTAGTCCACATTCAGAAAGTCTGCCTAATAGCATTTCTGTGGTATGATTGCATCTAGACAGTCTGCTTAAGAGCATATCTGTGGTGTAGTCTACATTTCGAAAGTCTTCCTGGTAGCATTTCTGTGGTATAATTGCATATAGAAAGTCTGTGCTGGTAGCATATCTGTGGTGTAGTCCACATTCAGAAAGTCTGCCGTATAGCATTTCTATGGTATAATTGCATATCGAAAGTATGTGGTGTAGCATATCTGTGGTGTAGTCCACATTCAGAAAGTCTGTGGTGTAGCATACCTGTGGTGTAGTCCGCATTCAGAAAGTCTGCTTAATAGCATACCTGTGGTATAATTGCATTTAGAAAGTCTGCCTAATAGCATACCTGTGGTATAATTGCATTTAGAACGTCTGCCTAAAAGCATATATGTGGTGTACTCTACATTTAGAAAGTCTGCCTAATAAATAGCATATCCGTGGTGTAGTCTACTTTTAGAAAGTATGCCTAATAGCATATATGTGATGTAGTCTACATTTAGAAAATCTTCCTAATAGCATTTTAGTGATATAATTGCTTTTAGCAATTCTGCCTAATAGCATATCTGTGATATAATTGCATTATGAAAATCCACCTAATAGCATATCCGTGGTATAATTGCATATAGAAAGTCTGCCTAATAGCATTTCTGTGGTGTAATTGCATTTAGAAGAAAGTCTGCCTAGTAGCATATCTGTGGTGTAGTCCACATTCAGAGAGTCTGCCTAATAGCATTTCTGTGGTATGATTGCATCTAGACAGTCTGCTTAAGAGCATATCTGTGGTGTAGTCTACATTTCGAAAGTCTTCCTAGTAGCATTTCTGTGGTATAATTGCATATAGAAAGTCTGTGCTGGTAGCATATCTGTGGTGTAGTCCACATTCAGAAAGTCTGCTTTATAGCATTTCTATGGTATAATTGCATATAGAAAGTATGTGGTGTAGCATATCTGTGGTGTAGTCCACATTCAGAAAGTCTGTGGTGTAGCATACGTGTGGTGTAGTCCGCATTCAGAAAGTCTGCCTAATAGCATACCTGTGGTATAATTTCATTTAGAAAGTCTGCCTAATAGCATTTATGTAGTATAATTGCATTTAGAAAGTCTGCCTAATAGCATATCTGTGGTAAAATTGCATTTAAAAAGTCTGGCTAATAGTATTTCTGTGGTATAATTGCATATAGAAAGTCTGTGGTGTAGCATATCTGTGGTGTAGTCAACATTCAGAAAGTCTGCCTAATAACATACCTGTGGTATAATTGCATTTAGAAAGTTTGCCTAATATCATATCTGTGGTGTAGTTTACATTTAGAAACTCTGCCTAATAGCATATCTGTGGTGTAGTCTCCATTTAGAAAGTCTGCCTAATAGCATTTCTGTGGTACATTGCATTTAGAAAGTCTGCCTAATAGCATATCTGTGGTGTAGTCTACATTTAGAAAGTCAGCCTAATAGCATTTATGTGATATAATTGCATATAGGATGTCCATTGTATAGCATATCTGTGGTGTAGTCCACATTCAGAAAGTCTGCCTAGTAGCATATCTGTGGTGTAGTCTACATTTAGAAAGTCTGCCTCAAAGCCTATCTATGGTATCATTGCATTTAGAAAGTCTGCCTAATAGCATTTCATTGGCATAATTGCATTTAGAAAGTCTGCCTAATAGCATATCAGTGATATACTTGCTTTTAGCAAGTCTGCCTAATAGCATATCTGTGGTAAAATTGCATTTAAAAAATCCACCTTAAAGCATATCCATGTTATAATTGCATGTAGAAAGTCTGAGGTGTAGCATATCCATGGCGTAGTCCACATTCAGAAAGTCTGCATAATAGCATACCTGTGGTATAATTGCATTTAGAAAGTCTGCCTAATAGCATATCTGTGGTATGATTGCATTTAGAAAATCCACCTAATAGCATATCCTGAGTATAGTTGCATATAGAAAGTCTGCCTAATAACATATCTGTGGTGTAGTCTACATTTAGAAAATCTGCCTAACAGCATATATGTTGTGTAGTCTACATTTAGAAAGTCTGTCTAACAGCATTTCAGTGATATAATTGCTTTTAGCATGTCTGCCCAATAGCATATCTGTGGTATAATTGTATTTAGAAAATCCACCTAATAGCATATCCGTGGTATAATTGCATATAGAAAGTCTGCCTAATAGCATTTCTGTGGTATAACTGCATTTAGAAAGTCTGCCTAATAGCATATCCGTGGTATAATTGTATTTAGAAAGTCTGCCTAATCGCATTTCTGTGGTATAATTGCATCTAGAAAGTCTGCCTAATAGCATATCTGTGGTGTAGTCTACATTTAGAACGTCTGCCTAATAGCATATCTATGGTATAATTGCAGTTCGAAAATCTTCCGAATAGCATATCTTTGATGTAGTCTACATTTAGGAAGTCTGCCTAATAGCATTCCTGTGATATAATTGCATTTAGAATGTCTGCCTAATAGCATAACTGTGGTATAATTGCATTTAGAGAATCCACCTAATAGCATATCCGTGGTAAAATTGCATATAGAAAGTCTGCCTAATAGCATTTCTGTGGTATAACTGCATTTAGAAAGTCTGCCTAATAGCATATCCATGGTATAATTACATTTAGAAAGTCTGCCTAATAGCATTTCTGTGGTATAATTACATTTAGGAAGTCTGCCTAATAGCAAATCTGTGGTGTCGTCTACATTTGGAAAGTCTGCCTAATAGCATATTCGTGGTGAAGTCTACATTTAGAAAATCTGCCTAATAGCATGTCTGTGGTGTAGTCTACATTTGGAAAGTCTGCCTAATAGCATATCAGAGATATAATTGCTTTTAGCAAGTCTGCCTAATAGCATTTCTGTGGTATAACTGCATTTAGAAAGTCTGCCTAATAGCTTATCCTTGGTATAATTGCATTTATAAAGTCTGCATAATAGCGTTTCTGTGGTATAATTGCTTTAGAAAGTCTGCCTAATATCATCTCTGTGGTGTAGTCTACATTTAGAAAGTCTGCCTAACAACATTTCTGTTGTATAATTGCATCTGTAAAGTCTGCCTAATAGCATATCTGTGGTGTAGTCTACATTTAGAAAGTCTGCCTTATAGCATTTCTATGGAATAATTGCATTTAGAAAGTCTGCCTTATAGCATATCTATGGAGTAGTCTACATTTAGAAAGTCTCCTTAATAGCATATCTGTGGTGTAGTCTACATTTAGAAAGTCTGCCTAATAGCATATCTGTGGAGTAGTCTACATTTAGAAAGTCTGCCTAATAGCTTATCTATGTGTAGTCTACATTTAGAAAGTCTGCCTAATAGCATTTCTGTGGTATAACTGCATTTAGAAAGTCTGCCTAATGGCATATCCATGGTATAATTGCATTTAGAAAGTCTGCCTAATAGCATTTCTGTGGTATAACTGCATTTAGAAAGTCTGCCTAATAGCTTATCCGTGGTATAATTCCATTTAGAAAGTCTGCCTAATAGCATTTCTGTGGTATAACTGCATTTAGAAAGTCTGCCTAATGGCATATCCATGGTATAATTGCATTTAGAAAGTCTGCCTTATAGCATTTCTATGGAATAATTGCATATAGAAAGTCTTCCTAATAGCATATCCATGGTGTAGTCTACATTTAGAAAGTCTGCCTAATAGCATTTCTGTGACATAATTGCATTTAGAAAGTCTGCCTAATAGCATATCTATGGTGTATTCTACATTAAGAAAGTCTGCCTAATAACATTTCTGTGATATAATTGCATATAGAAAGTCCATTGTGTAGCATATCTGTGGTGTAGTCCACATTCAGAAAGTCTGCCTAATAGCATAGATGTGGTGTTGTCTACATTTAGAAAGTCTGCCTAATAGCATATCTATGGTATAATTGCGTTTAGAAAGTCTGCCTAATAGCATTTCATTGGTATAATTGCATTTAGAAAGTCTGCCTAATAGCTTATCCGTGGTATAATTGCATTTATAAAGTCTGCCTAATAGCATTTCTGTGGTATAATTGCTTTAGAAAGTCTGCCTAATATCACCTCTGTGGTGTAGTCTACATTTAGAAAGTCTGCCTAACAACATTTCTGTTGTATAATTGCATCTGTAAAGTCTGCCTAATAGCATATCTGTGGTGTAGTCTACATTTGGAAAGTCTGCCTAATAGCATATCAGAGATATAATTGCTTTTAGCAAGTCTGCCTAATAGCATTTCTGTGGTATAACTGCATTTAGAAAGTCTGCCTAATAGCTTATCCTTGGTATAATTGCATTTATAAAGTCTGCATAATAGCGTTTCTGTGGTATAATTGCTTTAGAAAGTCTGCCTAATATCATCTCTGTGGTGTAGTCTACATTTAGAAAGTCTGCCTAACAACATTTCTGTTGTATAATTGCATCTGTAAAGTCTGCCTAATAGCATATCTGTGGTGTAGTCTACATTTAGAAAGTCTGCCTTATAGCATTTCTATGGAATAATTGCATTTAGAAAGTCTGCCTTATAGCATATCTATGGAGTAGTCTACATTTAGAAAGTCTCCTTAATAGCATATCTGTGGTGTAGTCTACATTTAGAAAGTCTGCCTAATAGCATATCTGTGGAGTAGTCTACATTTAGAAAGTCTGCCTAATAGCTTATCTATGTGTAGTCTACATTTAGAAAGTCTGCCTAATAGCATTTCTGTGGTATAACTGCATTTAGAAAGTCTGCTTAATGGCATATCCATGGTATAATTGCATTTAGAAAGTCTGCCTAATAGCATTTCTGTGGTATAATTCCATTTAGAAAGTCTGCCAAATAGCATTTCTGTGGTATAACTGCATTTAGAAAGTCTGCCTAATGGCATATCCATGGTATAATTGCATTTAGAAAGTCTGCCTTATAGCATTTCTATGGAATAATTGCATATAGAAAGTCTTCCTAATAGCATATCCATGGTGTAGTCTACATTTAGAAAGTCTGCCTAAAAGCATTTCTGTGACATAATTGCATTTAGAAAGTCTGCCTAATAGCATATCTATGGTGTAGTCTACATTAAGAAAGTCTGCCTAATAACATTTCTGTGATATAATTGCATATAGAAAGTCCATTGTGTAGCATATCTGTGGTGTAGTCCACATTCAGAAAGTCTGCCTAATAGCATAGATGTGGTGTTGTCTACATTTAGAAAGTCTGCCTAATAGCATATCTATGGTATAATTGCGTTTAGAAAGTCTGCCTAATAGCATTTCATTGGTATAATTGCATTTAGAAAGTCTGCCTAATAGCTTATCCGTGGTATAATTGCATTTATAAAGTCTGCCTAATAACATTTCTGTGGTATAATTGCTTTAGAAAGCCTAATATCATCTCTGTGGTGTAGTCTACATTTAGAAAGTCTGCCTAACAACATTTCTGTTGTATAATTGCATCTGTAAAGTCTGCCTAATAGCATATCTGTGGTGTAGTCTACATTTAGAAAGCCTGCCTAATATCATTTCAGTGATATCATTGATTTTAGAAAGTCTGCCTAATAGCATATCTGTGGTATAATTGCATTTCGAAAATCCACCTAATAGCATATCTGTGGTATAATTGCATATAGAAAGTCTGCCTAATAGCATTTCTGTGGTATAACTGCATTTAGAAAGTCTGACTAATAGTATATCAGTGATATAATTGCTTTTATCAAGTCTGCCTAATAGCATATCTGTGTTGAAATTGCAGTTAGAAAATCCTGCTAATAGCATATCCATGGTATAATTGTATGTAGAAAGTCAGTGGTTATAGCATATCTGTGGTGTAGTCCACATTCAGAAAGTCTGCCTATTAGCATACCTGTGGTATAATTGCATTTAGGAAGTCTGCCGAATAGCATATCTGTGGTATAATTGCATTTAGAAAATCCACCTAGTACTATATCCGTGGTCTCATTGCATATAGAAAGTCTGCCTAATAACACATCTGTGATGTAGTCTACATTTAGAAAGTCTGCCTAATAGTATTTCAGTGATATCATTGCTTTTTGAAAGCCTGCCTAATAGCATATCTGTGGTATAATTGCATTTAGATAATGAACCTAATAGCATATCCGTGGTATAATTGGTTATAGAAAGTCTGCCTAATAGCATTTCTGTGGTATAACTGCATTTAGAAAGTCTGCCTAACAGCATATCCGTGGTGTAGTATACATTTGGAAAGTCTGCCTAATAGCATATTTGTGGTGTAGTCTACATTTAGAAAGTGTGCCTAACCTAATAGCATTTCCGTGGTATAACTGCATTTAGAAAGACTGCCTAATAGCATATCTGTGGTGTAGGTTACATTTAGAAAGTCTGCCTAATAGTATTTCAGTGATATCATTGCTTTTTTGAAAGCCTGCCTAATAGCATATCTGTGGTATAATTGCATTTAGATAATGAACCTAATAGCATATCCGTGGTATAATTGGTTATAGAAAGTCTGCCTGATAGCATTTCTGTGGTATAACTGCATTTAGAAAGTCTGCCTAATAGCATATCCGTGGTGCAGTATACATTTGGAAAGTCTTCCTAATAGCATATTTGTGGTGTAGTCTACATTTAGAAAGTCTGCCTAACCTAATAGCATTTCTGTGGTATAACTGCATTTAGAAAGACTGCCTAATAGCATATCTGTGGTGTAGGTTACATTTAGAAAGTCTGCCTAACAACATTTCTGTGGTATGATTGTATCTAGAAGGTCTGCCTAATAGCATATCTGTGGTGTAGTCGACATTCAGAAAGTCTGCCTAATAGCATTTCTGTGGTATAATTTCTTCGAGAAAGTCTGCCTAATAGCATATCTGTGGTGTAGTCTACATTTAGAAAGTCTGCCTAAAGGCATTTCTGTGGTATAATTACATATAGAAAGTCTGTGGTGTAGCATCTCTGTGTTGTAGTCCACATTCAGACAGTCTGCCTAATAGCATTTCTGTACTATAATTGCATCTAGAAAGTCTGCCTAATAGCATTTCTGTTGTGTAGTCTACATTTAGAAAGTCTGCCTAATAGCATTTATGTGGTATAATTGCATATAGAAAGTCCATGGTGTAGCAAATCTGTGGAGTAGTCCACATTCAGAAAGTCTGCCTAATAGTATTTCTGTGGTATAATTGCATTTAGAAAGTCTGCCAAATAGCATTTCTGTGGTATAATTGAATTTAGAAAGTCTGCCTAATAGTATTTCTGTGGTATAAATGCATTTAGAAAGTATGCCTAATAGCATTTCTGTTGTGTAGTCTACATTTAGAAAGTCTGCCTAATAGCATTTATGTGGTATAATTGCACATAGAAAGTCTATGGTGTAGTATATCTGTGGTGCAGTCCACATTCAGAAAGTCTGCCTAATAGCATACCTGTGGTATAATTGCTAATAGAAATTCTGCCTAATAGCATTTCTGTGGCATAATTGCATTTAGAAAGTCTGCCTAATAGAATATCTGTGGTGTAGTCTAAATTTAGAATGTCTGCCTAATAGCATTTCATTGGTATAATTGCATTTAGAAAGTCAGCCTAATAGCATATCAGTGATAAACTTGCTTTGTAGGGTATTTTGTGGAGATTTGGGGCCTGACAGTATTTTATTATCGCCGAAAAATAACTTAGCAATAATCACTCCTTGTATTCAGATTGGGCCATGTGCAACAATAATACAGTGGACATGCATTATTTCAGCACCCAGACATGCATATTTGGTATGCGTGGTTGGTATGCGTGGTTGGTGGTATTTTGGTGAGCATAATTCCCTTGTTTTATTTGTGGCCCCAATGTCCAGAATCCCTTATCTTTGCTTATATTTTTCGTGTAATCACTAGAGAGACCTCAGACCTACATTTCAGGAATACCACATTTTCAGTGTTAGTGTTATTGTGCCACCATGGGCGATCTCACTGACTTATTTACAACAGAGAGCTATATGTGGTAATTTTGTGTTAATTTCCACTACCTTATATACGGTAGGGAACTATGTTCAGAGAACCCCTCTTCCCGTTGGCTCATGTACCTCCAACGAGCTATGCTACAAACAATCACTCTCAACTGTCCATACTGAATATGATCATGCACACATCTGTCTTAAAATGACAATTGCATTGTTTAAAAATCTCCCCTCATCATCAGCACTGTATTGGTAAATATAAAATACACCACCCGTCTGCTTTCAAATATTTTTCTGTATTATAAAAGTTGCATTTAAACACGATCTCACTCTTTACAGAAATAAATAAAATAGGACAGTAACAGCATTGTCTGTGATACACTGAAAAAAAAATGGCGGAGAACAGAACACAATTTGCAACATTAACATGTGATTAAGGCACCGGAATCTCCTTTCCTACTCTGACTGAATTTTCTCGTACACACTCAGCTCCCATACTTATGTAATTACCTTATCTGTTCAGCCGAGTTTTCTTCAGCTGTTCTCTTTCTGAATGTGGCTCCCTTGAAGATTAACCCCAGTGAAAAGGAGCGCCTTTCCTTCTCAAACCGGGGTCATTGCCTGGAACTCTCAGCTTTTTCAGCAGAAATGCTCCAACCAGGAAAAAATAGGTCCTTCCCCCAGCTCTCCAAATCTCCACTCTCCTCCTTTCTCTTCCAACTCCCCCCAGCAAAACTCTGATCACTCCCTCTAGCATGATACTTGCTATGACGCTGCTCCAATCAGAATCAATCATGCCATCTCCTCCTTCTCTACACAATGGCTCATTTTTATAGTAATACTTTGTAACCAACTGATTTCCTGTTCTTTCGAGCTCTTTTGCTTCCTGTAATTATGTGGACAGGGCAGCAGAGAAAACAAAAAAAAAATGGATGTGCGTTTAAAAGTTCACTTTCAGAATAGGCCTAATTCTGCAGTGGAGACACATTTTTATTAGTGGATTATGTTAACCTCAGTTTCATTAGTCAGGTTAGTTATAAGTAATGTTAGTTATTAATTTTCAAATGTGTCTCTCGCACCATAGGCATTTCAGGTGAAAAAAGAGTGTGCATTTTTGAATGTGCACGTGTGCTTTTAACTGTAAAAATAGATTTGCATCTTATATGTTAAAATCGTTTTTGACTGAATAGCCTGTCTTTCCTTGTTAATCTGGTAACACATATAGCAATGCACCGCACCCTTGTGGTGGTGCTGCATAAAAAAAAATTTGCTACCTGTGCAGTAGTGCTGTACTCTGTGCTGTAACACGCCAAATATCCTTACAGCTTTTAGCAAGTCTTCCTAATAGCATATCGGTAGTAAAATTGCATTTAGAAAATCCACCTTATAGCATATCAGTGGTATAATTGCATGTAGAAAGTCTGAGGTGTAGCATATCCATGGTGTAGTCCACATTCAGAAAGTCTGCCTAATAGCATACCTGTGGTATGATTGCATTTGGAAAATCCACCTAATAGCATATACATGGTATAATTGCATATAGAAAGTCTGCCTAATAACATATCTGTGGTATAGTCTACATTTAGAAAATCTGCCTAATAGCATATATGTTGTGTAGTACACTTAGAAAGTCTGCCTAATACCATTTCAGTGATATAATTGCTTTTAGCATGTCTGCCTAATAGCATATCTGTGATATAATTGCATTTAGACAATCCACCTAATAGCATATCCGTGGTATAATTGCATATAGAAAGTCTGCCTAATAGCATTTCTGTGGTATAACTGCATTTAGAAAGTCTTCCTAATAGCATATCCGTGGTATAATTGCATTTAGAAAGTCTGCCTAACAGCATATCCATGCTATAATTGCATTTAGAAAGTCTGCCTAAAAGCATTTCTGTGGTATAATTGCCAATAGAAAGTCTGTGGTGTAGCATATCTGTGGTCTAGTCCACATGCAGAAAGTCTGCCTAATTGCATTTCTGTGGTATAATTGCATCTAAAAAGTCTGCCTAATAGCATATCTGTGGTGTAGTCTACATTTAGAAAGTCTGCCTAATTGCATTTCTGTGGAATAATTGCATTTAGAAAATCTGCCTAATAGCATATCTATGTTGTAGTCTACATTTAGAAAGTCTGCCTAATAGCATATCTGTGGTGTAGTCTACATTTAGAAAGTCTGCCTGATAGCATATCTGTGGTGTAGTCTACATTTAGAAAGTCTGCCTAATTGCATTTCTGTGGAATAATTGCATTTAGAAAGTCTGCCCAATAGCATATCTATGGTGTAGTCTACATTTAGAAAGTCTGCCTAATAGCATAGCTATGGTATAATTGCGTTTAGAAAGTCTGCCTAATAGCATTTCATTGGTATAATTGCATTTAGCAAGTCTGCCTAATAGCATATCTGTGGTAAAATTGCATTTAGAAAATCCACCTAATAGCATATCCGTGGTATAATTGCATGTAGAAAGTCTGTGGTGTAGCATATCCGTGGTATAGTCCACATTCAGAAATTCTGCCTATTAGCATACCTGTGGTATAATTGCATTTAGGAAGTCTGCCTAAAAGCATATCGGTGGTATAATTGCATTTAGAAAATCCACCTAATAGCATATCTGTGGTATAGTCTACATTTAGAAAATCTGCCTAATAGCATATATGTTGTGTAGTCTACACTTAGAAAGTCTGCCTAATACCATTTCAGTGATATAATTGCTTTTAGCATGTCTGCCTAATAGCATATCTGTGATATAATTGCATTTAGAAAATCCACTTAATAGCATATCCGTGGTATAATTGCATATAGAAAGTCTGCCTAATAGCATTTCTGTGGTATAACTGCATTTAGAAAGTCTTCCTAATAGCATATCCGTGGTATAATTGCATTTAGAAAGTCTGCCTAACAGCATATCCATCCTATAATTGCATTTAGAAAGTCCGCCTAAAAGCATTTATGTGGTATAATTTCCTATAGAAAGTCTGTGGTGTAGCATATCTGTGGTCTAGTCCACATGCAGAAAGTCTGCCTAATTGCATTTCTGTGGTATAATTGCATCTAAAAAGTCTGCCTAATAGCATATCGGTGGTGTAGTCTACATTTAGAAAGTCTGCCTAATTGCATTTCTGTGGAATAATTGCATTTAGAAAATCTGCCTAATAGCATATCTATGTTGTAGTCTACATTTAGAAAGTCTGCCTAATAGCATATCTGTGGTGTAGTCTACATTTAGAAAGTCTGCCTGATAGCATATCTGTGGTGTAGTCTACATTTAGAAAGTCTGCCTAATTGCATTTCTGTGGAATAATTGCATTTAGAAAGTCTGCCCAATAGCATATCTATGGTGTAGTCTACATTTAGAAAGTCTGCCTAATAGCATTTCTGTGATATAATTGGATATAGAAAGTCCATTGTGTAACATATCTGTGGTGTAGTCCACATTCAGAAAGTCTGCCTAATAGCATAGAAGTGGTGTTGTCTACATTTAGAAAGTCTGCCTAATAGCATATCTGTGGTGTAGTCTACATTTAGAAAGTCTGCCTGATAGCATATCTGCGGTGTAGTCTACATTTAGAAAGTCTGCCTAATTGCATTTCTGTGGAATAATTGCATTTAGAAAGTCTGCCCAATAACATATCTATGGTGTAGTCTACATTTAGAAAGTATGCCTAATAGCATATCTATGGTATAATTGCGTTTAGAAAGTCTGCCTAATAGCATTTCATTGGTATAATTGCATTTAGAAAGTCTGCCTAATAATATATCAGTGATATAATTGCTTTTAGCAAGTCTGCCTAATAGCATATCTGTGGTAAAATTGCATTTAGAAAATCCACCTAATAGCATATCCATGGTATAATTGCATGTAGAAAGTCTGTGGTGTAGCATATCCGTGGTGTAGTCCACATTCAGAAATTCTGCCTATTAGCATACCTGTGGTATAATTGCATTTAGGAAGTCTGCCTAATAGCATATCGGTGGTATAATTGCATTTAGAAAATCCACCTAATAGCATATCCGTGGTATCATTGCATATAGAAAGTCTGCCTGAAAACATATCTGTGGTGTAGTCTACATTTAGAAAATCTGCCTAATAGCACATCTGTGGTGTAGTCTACATTTAGAAAGCCTGCATAATAGCATTTCAGTGATATCATTGCTTTCAGAAAGTCTGCCTAATAGCATATCGGTGGTATAATTGCATTTAGAAAATCCACCTTATAGCATATCAGTGGTATAATTGCATGTAGAAAGTCTGAGGTGTAGCATATCTGTGGTGTAGTCTACATTTACAAAGTCTGCCTAATTGCATTTCTGTGGAATAATTGCATTTAGAAAGTCTGCCCAATAGCATATCTATGGTGTAGTCTACATTTAGAAAGTCTTCCTAATAGCATTTCTGTGATATAATTGCATATAGAAAGTCCATTGTGTAGCATATCTGTGGTGTAGTCCACATTCAGAAAGTCTGCCTAATAGCATAGAAGTGGTGTTGTCTACATTTAGAAAGCCTGCCTAATAGCATATCTGTGGTATAGTCTACATTTAGAAAGTCTGCCTGATAGCATATCTGTGGTGTAGTCTACATTTAGAAATTCTGCCTAATTGCATTTCTGTGGAATAATTGCATTTAGAAAGTCCGCCCAATAGCATATCTATGGTGTAGTCTACATTTACAAAGTCTGCCTAATAGCATATCTATGGTATAATTGCGTTTAGAAAGTCTGCCTAATAGCATTTCATTGGTATAATTGCATTAAGAAAGTCTGCCTAATAATATATCAGTGATATAATTGCTTTTAGCAAGTCTGCCTAATAGCATATCTGTGGTAACATTGCATTTAGAAAATCCACCTAATAGCACATCCATGGTATAATTGCATGTAGAAAGTCTGTGGTGTAGCATATCCGTGGTGTAGTCCACATTCAGAAATTCTGCCTATTAGCATACCTGTGGTATAATTGCATTTAGGAAGTCTGCCTAATAGCATATCGGTGGTATAATTGCATTTAGAAAATCCACCTAATAGCATATCCGTGGTATCATTGCATATAGAAAGTCTGCCTGGTAACATATCTGTGGTGTAGTCTACATTTAGAAAATCTGCCTAATAGCACATCTGTGGTGGAGTCTACATTTAGAAAGAATGCATAATAGCATTTCAGTGATATCATTGCTTTCAGAAAGTCTGCCTAATAGCATATTTGTGGTTCAATTGCATTAAGAAAATCCACCTTATAGCATATCAGTGGTATAATTGCATGTAGAAAGTCTGTGGTGTAGCATATCCATGGTGTAGTCCACATTCAGAAAGTCTGCCTAATTGCATACCTGTGGTATGATTGCATTTAGAAAATCCACCTAATAGCATATCCATGGTATAATTGCATATAGAAAGTCTGCCTAATTGCATTTCTGTGGTATATCTGCATTTAGAAACAGCATATCCATGCTATAATTGCATTTAGAAAGTCTGACCAAAAGCATTTATGTGGTATAATTGCCTATAGAAAGTCTGTGGTGTAGCATATCTGTGGTCTAGTCCACATGCAGAAAGTCTGCCTAATTGCATTTCTGTGGTATAATTGCATCTAAAAAGTCTGCCTAATAGCATATCTGTGCTGTAGTCTACATTTAGAAAGTCTGCCTAATTGCATTTCTGTGGAATAATTGCATTTAGAAAATCTGCCTAATACATATCTATGTTGTAGTCTACATTTAGAAAGTCTGCCTAATAGCATATCTGTGGTGTAGTTTACATTTAGAAAGTCTGCCTGATAGCATATCTGTGGTGTAGTCTACATTTAGAAAGTCTGCCTAATTGCATTTCTGTGGAATAATTGTATTTAGAAAGTCTGCCCAATAGCATATCTATGTTGTAGTCTACATTTAGAAAGTCTGCCTAATAGCATATCTGTGGTGTAGTCTACATTTAGAAAGTCTGCCTAACAGCATATCCATGCTATAATTGCATTTAGAAAGTCTGCCTAAAAGCATTTATGTGGGATAATTTCCTATAGAAAGTCTGTGGTGTAGCATATCTGTGGTCTAGTCCACATGCAGAAAGTCTGCCTAATTGCATTTCTGTGGTATAATTGCATCTAAAAAGTCTGCCTAATAGCATATCTGTGGTGTAGTCTACATTTAGAAAGTCTGCCTAATAGCATATCTGTGGTGTAGTCTACATTTAGAAAGTCTGGCTGATAGCATATCTGTGGTGTAGTCTACATTTAGAAAGTCTGCCTAATTGCATTTCTGTGGAATAATTGCATTTAGAAAGTCTGCCCAATAGCATATCTATGGTGTAGTCTACATTTAGAAAGTCTGCCTAATAGCATTTCTGTGATATAATTGCATATAGAAAGTCCATTGGTGTAGTCCACATTCAGAAAGTCTGCCTAATAGCATAGAAGTGGTGTTGTCTACATTTAGAAAGTCTGCCTAATAGCATATCTGTGGTGTAGTCTACATTTAGAAAGTCTGCCTGATAGCATATCTGTGGTGTAGTCTACATTTAGAAAGTCTGCCTAATTGCATTTCTGTGGAATAATTGCATTTAGAAAGTCTGCCCAATAGCAGATCTATGGTGTAGTCTACATTTAGAAAGTCTGCCTAATAGCATATCTATGGTATAATTGCGTTTAGAAAGTCTGCCTAATAGCATTTTATTGGTATAATTGCATTTAGAAAGTCTGCCTAATAATATATCAGTGATATAATTGCTTTTAGCAAGTCTACCTAATAGCATATCTGTGGTAAAATTGCATTTAGAAAATCCACCTAATAGCATATCCATGGTATAATTGCATGTAGAAAGTCTGTGGTGTAGCATATCCGTGGTGTAGTCCACATTCAGAAATTCTGTCTATTAGCATACCTGTGGTATAATTGCATTTAGGAAGTCTGCCTAATAGCATATCGGTGGTATAATTGCATTTAGAAAATCCACCTAATAGCATATCCGTGGTATCATTGCATATAGAAAGTCTGCCTGATAACATATCTGTGGTGTAGTCTACATTTAGAAAATCTGCCTAATAGCACATCTGTGGTGTAGTCTACATTTAGAAAGCCTGCATAATAGCATTTCAGTGATATCATTGCTTTCAGAAAGTCTGCCTAATAGCATATCTGTGGTATAATTGCATTTAGAAAATCCACCTTATAGCATATCAGTGGTATAATTGCATGTAGAAAGTCTGAGGTGTAGCATATCTGTGGTGTAGTCTACATTTAGAAAGTCTGCCTAATTGCATTTCTGTGGAATAATTGCATTTAGAAAGTCTGCCCAATAGCATATCTATGGTGTAGTCTACATTTAGAAAGTCTGCCTAATAGCATTTCTGTGTAATAATTGCATATAGAAAATCCATTGTGTAGCATATCTGTGGTGTAGTCCACATTCAGAAAGTCTGCTTAATAGCATAGAAGTAGTGTTGTCTACATTTAGAAAGTCTGCCTAATAGCATATCTGTGGTGTAGTCTACATTTAGAAAGTCTGCCTGATAGCATATCTGTGGTGTAGTCTACATTTAGAAAGTCTGCCTAATTGCATTTCTGTGGAATAATTTCATTTAGAAAGTCTGCCCAATAGCATATCTATGGTGTAGTCTACATTTAGAAAGTCTGCCTAATAGCATATCTATGGTATAATTGCATTTAGAAAGTCTGCCTAATAGCATTTCATTGGTATAATTGCATTTAGAAAGTCTGCCTAATAATATATCAGTGATATAATTGCTTTTAGCAAGTCTGCCTAATAGCATATCTGTGGTAACATTGCATTTAGAAAATCCACCTAATAGCATATCCATGGTATTATTGCATGTAGAAAGTCTCTGGTGTAGCATATCCGTGGTGTAGTCCACATTCAGAAATTCTGCCTATTAGCATACCTGTGGTATAATTGCATTTAGGAAGTCTGCCTAATAGCATATCGGTGGTATAATTGCATTTAGAAAATCCACCTAATAGCATATCCGTGGTATCATTGCATATAGAAAGTCTGCCTGATAACATATCTGTGGTGTAGTCTACATTTAGAAAATCTGCCTAATAGCACATCTGTGGTGTAGTTTACATTTAGAAAGCCTGCATAATAGCATTTCAGTGATATCATTGCTTTCAGAAAGTCTGCCTAATAGCATATTTGTGCTTCAATTGCATTTAGAAAATCCACCTTATAGCATATCAGTGGTATAATTGCATGTAGAAAGTATGTGGTGTAGCATATCCATGGTGTAGTCCACATTCAGAAAGTCTGCCTAATAGCATACCTGTGGTATGATTGCATTTAGAAAATCCACCTAATAGCATATCCATGGTATAATTGCATATAGAAAGTCTGCCTAATAGCATTTCTGTGGTATATCTGCATTTAGAAAGTCTTCCTAATAGCATGTCCGTGGTATAATTGCATTTAGAAAGTCTGCCTAACAGCATATGCATGCTATAATTGCATTTAGAAAGTCTGCCTAAAAGCATTTCTGTGGTATAATTAATTGCCTATAGAAAGTCTGTGGGTTAGCATATCTGTGGTCTAGTCCACATGCAGAAAGTCTGCCTAATTGCATTTCTGTGGTATAATTGCATCTAAAAAGTCTGCCTAATAGCATATCTGTTGTGTAGTCTACATTTAGAAAGTCTGCCTAATAGCATATCTGTGGTGTAGTCTACATTTAGAAAGTCTGTCTGATAGCATATCTGTGGTGTAGTCTACATTTAGAAAGTCTGCCTAATTGCATTTCTGTGGAATAATTGCATTTAGAAAGTCTGCCCAATAGCATATCTATGGTGTAGTTTACATTTAGAAAGTCTGCCTAATAGCATTTCTGTTATATAATTGCATATAGAAAGTCTATTGTGTAGCATATCTGTGGTGTAGTCCACATTCAGAAAGTCTGCCTAATAGCATAGAAGTGGTGTTGTCTACATTTAGAAAGTCTGCCTAATAGCATATCTGTGGTGTAGTCTACATTTAGAAAGTCTGCCTGATAGCATATCTGTGGTGTAGTCTACATTTAGAAAGTCTGCCTAATTGCATTTCTGTGGAATAATTGCATTTAGAAAGTCTGCCCAATAGCATATCTATGGTGTAGTCTACATTTAGAAAGTCTGCCTAATAGCATATCTATGGTATAATTGCGTTTAGAAAGTCTGCTTAATAGCATTTCATTGGTATAATTGCATTTAGAAAGTCTGCCTAATAATATATCAGTGATATAATTGCTTTTAGCAAGTCTGCCTAATAGCATATCTGTGGTAAAATTGCATTTAGAAAATCCACCTAATAGCATATCCATGGTATAATTGCATGTAGAAAGTCTGTGGTGTAGCATATCCGTGGTGTAGTCCACATTCAGAAATTCTGCCTTAGCATACCTGTGGTATAATTGCATTTAGGAAGTCTGCCTAATAGCATATCGGTGGTATAATTGCATTTAGAAAATCCACCTAATAGCATATCCGTGGTATCATTGCATATAGAAAGTCTGCCTGATAACATATCTGTGGTGTAGTCTACATTTAGAAAATCTGCCTAATAGCACATCTGTGGTGTAGTCTACATTAAGAAAGCCTGCATAATAGCATTTCAGTGATATCATTGCTTTCAGAAAGTCTGCCTAATAGCATATCGGTGGTACAATTGCATTTAGAAAATCCACCTTATAGCATATCAGTGGTATAATTGCATGTAGAAAGTCTGAGGTGTAGCATATCTGTGGTGTAGTCTACATTTACAAAGTCTGCCTAATTGCATTTCTGTGGAATAATTGCATTTAGAAAGTCTGCCCAATAGCATATCTATGGTGTAGTCTACATTTAGAAAGTCTTCCTAATAGCATTTCTGTGATATAATTGCATATAGAAAGTCCATTGTGTAGCATATCTGTGGTGTAGTCCACATTCAGAAAGTCTGCCTAATAGCATAGAAGTGGTTTTGTCTACATTTAGAAAGCCTGCCTAATAGCATATCTGTGGTATAGTCTACATTTAGAAAGTCTGCCTGATAGCATATCTGTGGTGCAGTCTACATTTAGAAATTCTGCCTAATTGCATTTCTGTGGAATAATTGCATTTAGAAAGTCTGCCCAATAGCATATCTATGGTGTAGTCTACATTTACAAAGTCTGCCTAATAGCATATCTATGGTATAATTGCGTTTAGAAAGTCTGCCTAATAGCATTTCATTGGTATAATTGCATTAAGAAAGTCTGCCTAATAATATATCAGTGATATAATTGCTTTTAGCAAGTCTGCCTAATAGCATATCTGTGTTAACATTGCATTTAGAAAATCCACCTAATAGCACATCCATGGTATAATTGCATGTAGAAAGTCTGTGGTGTAGCATATCCGTGGTGTAGTCCACATTCAGAAATTCTGCCTATTAGCATACCTGTGGTATAATTGCATTTAGGAAGTCTGCCTAATAGCATATCGGTGGTATAATTGCATTTAGAAAATCCACCTAATAGCATATTCGTGGTATCATTGCATATAGAAAGTCTGCCTGATAACATATCTGTGGTGTAGTCTACATTTAGAAAATCTGCCTAATGGCACATCTGTGGTGTAGTCTACATTTAGAAAGAATGCATAATAGCATTTCAGTGATATCATTGCTTTCAGAAAGTCTGCCTAATAGCATATTTGTGGTTCAATTGCATTAAGAAAATCCACCTTATAGCATATCAGTGGTATAATTGCATGTAGAAAGTCTGTGGTGTAGCATATCCATGGTGTAGTCCACATTCAGAAAGTCTGCCTAATTGCATACCTGTGGTATGATTGCATTTAGAAAATCCACCTAATAGCATATCCATGGTATAATTGCATATAGAAAGTCTGCCTAATTGCATTTCTGTGGTATATCTGCATTTAGAAAGTCTTCCTAATAGCATATCCGTGGTATAATTGCATTTAGAAAGTCTGCCTAACAGCATATCCATGCTATAATTGCATTTAGAAAGTCTGACCAAAAGCATTTCTGTGGTATAATTGCCTATAGAAAGTCTGTGGTGTAGCATATCTGTGGTCTAGTCCACATGCAGAAAGTCTGCCTAATTGCATTTCTGTGGTATAATTGCATCTAAAAAGTCTGCCTAATAGCATATCTGTGGTGTAGTCTACATTTAGAAAGTCTGCCTAATTGCATTTCTGTGGAATAATTGCATTTAGAAAATCTGCCTAATACATATCTATCTTGTAGTCTACATTTAGAAAGTCTGCCTAATAGCATATATGTGGTGTAGTTTACATTTAGAAAGTCTGCCTGATAGCATATCTGTGGTGTAGTCTACATTTAGAAAGTCTGCCTAATTGCATTTCTGTGGAATAATTGTATTTAGAAAGTCTGCCCAATAGCATATCTATGTTGTAGTCTACATTTAGAAAGTCTGCCTAATAGCATATCTGTGGTGTAGTCTACATTTAGAAAGTCTGCCTAACAGCATATCCATGCTATAATTGCATTTAGAAAGTCTGCCTAAAAGCATTTATGTGGGATAATTTCCTATAGAAAGTCTGTGGTGTAGCATATCTGTGGTCTAGTCCACATGCAGAAAGTCTGCCTAATTGCATTTCTGTGGTATAATTGCATCTAAAAAGTCTGCCTAATAGCATATCTGTGGTGTAGTCTACATTTAGAAAGTCTGCCTAATAGCATATCTGTGGTGTAGTCTACATTTAGAAAGTCTGCCTGATAGCATATATGTGGTGTAGTCTACATTTAGAAAGTCTGCCTAATTGCATTTTTGTGGAATAATTGCATTTAGAAAGTCTGCCCAATAGCATATCTATGGTGTAGTCTACATTTAGAAAGTCTGCCTAATAGCATTTCTGTGATATAATTGCATATAGAAAGTCCATTGTGTAACATATCTGTGGTGTAGTCCACATTCAGAAAGTCTGCCAAATAGCATAGAAGTGGTGTTGTCTACATTTAGAAAGTCTGCCTAATAGCATATCTGTGGTGTAGTCTACATTTAGAAAGTCTGCCTGATAGCATATCTGTGGTGTAGTCTACATTTAGAAAGTCTGCCTAATTGCATTTCTGTGGAATAATTGCATTTAGAAAGTCTGCCCAATAGCATATCTATGGTGTAGTCTACATTTAGAAAGTCTGCCTACTAGCATATCTATGGTATAATTGCGTTTAGAAAGTCTGCTTAATAGCATTTCATTGGTATAATTGCATTTAGAAAGTCTGCCTAATAATATATCAGTGATATAATTGCTTTTAGCAAGTCTGCCTAATAGCATATCTGTGGTAAAATTGCATTTAGAAAATCCACCTAATAGCATATCCATGGTATAATTGCATGTAGAAAGTCTGTGGTGTAGCATATCCGTGGTGTAGTCCACATTCAGAAATTCTGCCTATTAGCATACCTGTGGTATAATTGCATTTAGGAAGTCTGCCTAATAGCATATCGGTGGTATAATTGCATTTAGAAAATCCACCTAATAGCATATCCGTGGTATCATTGCATATAGAAAGTCTGCCTAATAGCACATCTGTGGTGTAGTCTACATTTAGAAAGCCTGCATAATAGCATTTCAGTGATATCATTGCTTTCAGAAAGTCTGCCTAATAGCATATCGGTGGTATAATTGCATTTAGAAAATCCACATTATAGCATATCAGTGGTATAATTGCATGTAGAAAGTCTGAGGTGTAGCATATCTGTGGTGTAGTCTACATTTACAAAGTCTGCCTAATTGCATTTCTGTGGAATAATTGCATTTAGAAGGTCTGCCCAATAGCATATCTATGGTGTAGTCTACATTTAGAAAGTCTTCCTAATAGCATTTCTGTGATATAATTGCATATAGAAAGTCCATTGTATAGCATATCTGTGGTGTAGTCCACATTCAGAAAGTCTGCCTAATAGCATAGAAGTGGTGTTGTCTACATTTAGAAAGCCTGCCTAATAGCATATCTGTGGTATAGTCTACATTTAGAAAGTCTGCCTGATAGCATATCTGTGGTGTAGTCTACATTTAGAAATTCTGCCTAATTGCATTTCTGTGGAATAATTGCATTTAGAAAGTCTGCCCAATAGCATATCTATGGTGTAGTCTACATTTAGAAAGTCTGCCTAATAGCATATCTATGGTATAATTGCATTTAGAAAGTCTGCCTAATAGCATTTCATTGGTATAATTGCATTTAGAAAGTCTGCCTAATAATATATCAGTGATATAATTGCTTTTAGCAAGTCTGCCTAATAGCATATCTGTGGTAACATTGCATTTAGAAAATCCACCTAATAGCATATCCATGGTATAATTGCATGTAGAAAGTCTGTGGTGTAGCATATCCGTGGTGTAGTCCACATTCAGAAATTCTGCCTATTAGCATACCTGTGGTATAATTGCATTTAGGAAGTCTGCCTAATAGTATATCAGTGGTATAATTGCATTTAGAAAATCCACCTAATAGCATATCCGTGGTATCATTGCATATAGAAAGTCTGCCTGATAACATATCTGTGGTGTAGTCTACATTTAGAAAATCTGCCTAATAGCACATCTGTGGTGTAGTCTACATTTAGAAAGCATGCATAATAGCATTTCAGTGATATCACTGCTTTCAGAAAGTCTGCCTAATAGCATATTTGTGGTTCAATTGCATTTAGAAAATCCACCTTATAGCATATCAGTGGTATAATTGCATGTAGAAAGTATGTGGTGTAGCATATCCATGGTGTAGTCCACATTCAGAAAGTCTGCCTAATAGCATACCTGTGGTATGATTGCATTTAGAAAATCCACCTAATAGCATATCCATGGTATAATTGCATATAGAAAGTCTGCCTAATAGCATTTCTGTGGTATATCTGCATTTAGAAAGTCTTCCTAATAGCATATCCGTGGTATAATTGCATTTAGAAAGTCTGCCTAACAGCATATGCATGCTATAATTGCATTTAGAAAGTCTGCCTAAAAGCATTTCTGTGGTATAATTGCCTATAGAAAGTCTGTGGGTTAGCATATCTGTGGTCTAGTCCACATGCAGAAAGTCTGCCTAATTGCATTTCTGTGGTATAATTGCATCTAAAAAGTCTGCCTAATAGCATATCTGTGGTGTAGTCTACATTTAGAAAGTCTGCCTAATAGCATATCTGTGGTGTAGTCTACATTTAGAAAGTCTGCCTGATAGCATATCTGTGGTGTAGTCTACATTTAGAAAGTCTGCCTAATTGCATTTCTGTGGAATAATTGCATTTAGAAAGTCTGCCCAATAGCATATCTATGGTGTAGTCTACATTTAGAAAGTCTGCCTAATAGCATTTCTGTTATATAATTGCATATAGAAAGTCTATTGTGTAGCATATCTGTGGTGTAGTCCACATTCAGAAAGTCTGCCTAATAGCATAGAAGTGGTGTTGTCTACATTTAGAAAGTCTGCCTAATAGCATATCTGTGGTGTAGTCTACATTTAGAAAGTCTGCCTGATAGCATATCTGTGGTGTAGTCTACATTTAGAAAGTCTGCCTAATTGCATTTCTGTGGAATAATTGCATTTAGAAAGTCTGCCCAATAGCATATCTATGGTGTAGTCTACATTTAGAAAGTCTGCCTAATAGCATATCTATGGTATAATTGCGTTTAGAAAGTCTGCCTAATAGCATTTCATTGGTATAATTGCATTTAGAAAGTCTGCCTAATAATATATCAGTGATATAATTGCTTTTAGCAAGTCTGCCTAATAGCATATCTGTGGTAAAATTGCATTTAGAAAATCCACCTAATAGCATATCCATGGTATAATTGCATGTAGAAAGTCTGTGGTGTAGCATATCCGTGGTGTAGTCCACATTCAGAAATTCTGCCTATTAGCATACCTGTGGTATAATTACATTTAGGAAGTCTGCCTAATAGCATATCGGTGGTATAATTGCATTTAGAAAATCCACCTAATAGCATATCCGTGGTATCATTGCATATAGAAAGTCTGCCTGATAACATATCTGTGGTGTAGTCTACATTTAGAAAATCTGCCTAATAGCAAATCTGTGGTGTAGTCTACATTTAGAAAGCCTGCATAATAGCATTTCAGTGATATCATTGATTTCAGAAAGTCTGCCTAATAGCATATCTGTGGTATAATTGCATTTAGAAAATCCACCTAATAGCATATTTGTGGTATAATTGCATATAGAAAGTCTGCCTAATAGCATTTCTGTGGTATAACTGCATTTAGAAAGTCTGCCTAATAGTATATCGGTGATATACTTGCTTTTAGCAAGTCTGGCTAATAGCATATCTGTAGTAAAATTGCATTTAGAAAATCCACCTTATAGCATATCAGTGGTATAATTGCATGTAGAAAGTCTGAGGTGTAGCATATCCATGGTGTAGTCCACATTCAGAAAGTCTGCCTAATAGCATACCTGTGGTATGATTGCATTTAGAAAATCCACCTAATAGTATATCCGTGGTATCATTGCATATAGAAAGTCTGCCTAATAACATATCTGTGGTGTAGTCTACATTTAGAAAGCCTGCCTAATAGCATTTCCGTGATATAATTGCTTTTTGAAAGTCTGCCTAATAGCATATCTGTGGTATAATTGTATTTAGAAAATGAACCTAATAGCATATCCTTGGTATAATTGGTTATAGAAAGTCTGCCTAATAGCATTTCTGTGGTATAACTGCATTTAGAAAGTTTGCCTGATAGCATATCTGTGGTGTAGTCTACATTTAGAAAGTCTGCCTAATAGCATTTCCGTGGTATAATTGCATTTAGAAAGACTGCCTAATAGCATATCTGTGGTGAAGTCTACATTTAGAAAGTCTGCCTAACAGCATTTCTGTGGTATGATCGTATCTAGAAAGTCTGCCTAATCGCATTTCTGTGGTATAATTGCAAATAGAAAATCTGTGGTGTAGCATATCTGTGGTGTAGTCCACATTCAGAAAGTCTGCCTAATAAAATTTATGTGGTATAATTGCATCTAGAAAGTCTCCCTAATAGCATATCTGTGGTGTAGTCTACATTTAGAAAGTCTCCCTAATAGCATTTCCGTTGTATAATTGCCTGTAGAAAGTCTGTGGTGTAGCATATCTGTGGTGTAGTCTACATTTAGAAAGTCTGCCTAAAAGCATTTCTGTGGTATAATTGCATATAGAAAGTCTGTTGTGTAGCCTATCTGTGGTGTAGTCCACATTCAGAAAGTCTGCCTAGTAGCATATCTGTGGTGTAGTCTACATTTAGAAAGCCTGCCTAATAGCATTTCAGTGATATAATAGCTTTTTGAATGTCTGCCTAATAGCATATCTGTGGTATAATTGCATTTAGAAAATCCACCTAATAGCATATCTGTTGTATAATTGCATATAGAAAGTCTGCCTAATAGCATTTCTGTGGTATAACTGCATTTAGAAAGTCTGACTAATAGTATATCAGTGATATAATTGCTTTTAGCAAGTCTGCCTAATAGCATATCTGTGTTGAAATTGTAGTTAGAAAATCCTGCCAATAGCATATCCATGGTAAAATTGCATTTAGAAAGTCAGTGGTTATAGCATATCTGTGATGTAGTCCACATTCAGAAAGTCTGCCTATTAGCATACATGTGGTATAATTGCATTTAGGAAGTCTGCCGAATAGCATATCTGTGGTATAATTGCATTCAGAAAATCCACCTAATACTATATCCGTGGTATCATTGCATATAGAAAGTCTGCCTAATAACACATCTGTGATGTAGTCTACATTTAGAAAGTCTGCCTAATAACATATCTGTGGTGTAGTCTACATTTAAAAAGCCTGCCTAATAGTATTTCAGTGATATCATTGCTTTTTGAAAGCCTGCCTAATAGCATATCTGTGGTATAATTGGTTATAGAAAGTCTGTCTTATAGCATTTCTATGGAATAATTGCATTTAGAAAGTCTCCTTAATAGCATATCTGTGGTGTAGTCTACATTTAGAAAGTCTGCCTAATAGCATATCTGTGGAGTAGTCTACATTTAGAAAGTCTGCCTAATAGCATTTCTGTGGCATAATTGCAATTAGAAAGTCTGTCTAATAGCTTATCTATGGTGTAGTCTACATTTAGAAAGTCTGCCTAATAGCATTTCTGTGGTATAACTGCATTTAGAAAGTCTGCCTAATGGCATATCCATGGTATAATTGCATTTAGCAAGTCTGCCTAATAGCATTTCTGTGGTATAATTGCATTTAGGAAGTCTGCCTAATATCAAATCTGTGGTGTTGTCTACATTTGGAAAGTCTGCCTAATAGCATATTTGTGGTGAAGTCTACATTTAGAAAATCTGCCTAATAGCATTTCAGAGATATAATTGCTTTTAGCAAGTCTGCCTAATAGCATATCTGTGGTATAATTGCATTTAGAAAATCCACCTACTAGCATATCCGTGGTATAAATGCATATATAAAATCTGCCTAATAGCATTTCTGTGGTATAACTGCATTTAGAAAGTCTGCCTAATAGCTTATCTGTGGTATAATTGAATTAAAAAGTCTGCTTAATAGCATTTCTGTGGTATAATTGCTTTAGAAAGTCTGCCTAATAGCATCTCTGTGGTGTAGTCTACATTTAGAACGTCTGCCTAACAGCATTTCTGTGGCATAATTGCATTTAGAAAGTCTGCCTAATAGCATATCTATGGTGTAGTCTACATTTAGAAAGTCTGCCTAATAGTATTTCTGTGATATAATTGCATATAGAAAGTCCATTGTGTAGCATATATGTGGTGTAGTCCACATTCAGAAAGTCTGCCTAATAGCATAGATGTGGTGTTGTCTACTTTTAGAAAGTCTGCCTAATAGCATTTCATTGGTATAATTGCATTTAGAAAGCCTGCCTAATAATATATCAGTGATATAATTGCTTTTAGCAAGTCTGCCTAATAGCATATCTGTGGTAAAATTGCATTTAGAAAATCCAACTAATAGCATATCCATGGTATAATTGCATATAGAAAGTCTGCCTGATAACATATCTGTGGTGTAGTCTACATTTAGAAAATCTGCCTAATAGCAAATCTGTGGTGTAGTCTACATTTAGAAAGCCTGCATAATAGCATTTCAGTGATATCATTGATTTCAGAAAGTCTGCCTAATAGCATATCTGTGGTATAATTACATTTAGGAAGTCTGCCTAATAGCATATCGGTGGTATAATTGCATTTAGAAAATCCACTTAATAGCATATCCGTGGTATCATTGCATATAGAAAGTCTGCCTGATAACATATCTGTGGTGTAGTCTACATTTAGAAAATCTGCCTAATAGCAAATCTGTGGTGTAGTCTACATTTAGAAAGCCTGCATAATAGCATTTCAGTGATATCATTGATTTCAGAAAGTCTGCCTAATAGCATATCTGTGGTATAATTGCATTTAGAAAATCCACCTAATAGCATATTTGTTATATAATTGCATATAGAAAGTCTGCCTAATAGCATTTCTGTGGTATAACTGCATTTAGAAAGTCTGCCTAATAGTATATCGGTGATATACTTGCTTTTAGCAAGTCTGGCCAATAGCATATCTGTAGTAAAATTGCATTTAGAAAATCCACCTTATAGCATATCAGTGGTATAATTGCATGTAGAAAGTCTGAGGTGTAGCATATCCATGGTGTAGTCCACATTCAGAAAGTCTGCCTAATAGCATACGTGTGGTATGATTGCATTTAGAAAATCCACCTAATAGTATATCCATGGTATCATTGCATATAGAAAGTCTGCCTAATAACATATCTGTGGTGTAGTCTACATTTAGAAAGCCTGCCTAATAGCATTTCCGTGATATAATTGCTTTTTGAAAGTCTGCCTAATAGCATATCTGTGGTATAATTGCATTTAGAAAATCCACCTAATAGCATATCTGTGGTATAATTGCATATAGAAAGTCTGCCTAATAGCATTTCTGTGGTATAACTGCATTTAGAAAGTCTGACTAATAGTATATCAGTGATATAATTGCTTTTAGCAAGTCTGCCTAATAGCATATCTATGGTGTAGTCTACATTTAGAAAGTCTGCCTAATAGTATTTCTGTGATATAATTGCATATAGAAAGTCCATTGTGTAGCATATATGTGGTGTAGTCCACATTCAGAAAGTCTGCCTAATAGCATAGATGTGGTGTTGTCTACTTTTAGAAAGTCTGCCTAATAGCATTTCATTGGTATAATTGCATTTAGAAAGCCTGCCTAATAATATATCAGTGATATAATTGCTTTTAGCAAGTCTGCCTAATAGCATATCTGTGGTAAAATTGCATTTAGAAAATCCACCTAATAGCATATCCATGGTATAATTGCATATAGAAAGTCTGCCTGATAACATATCTGTGGTGTAGTCTACATTTAGAAAATCTGCCTAATAGCAAATCTGTGGTGTAGTCTACATTTAGAAAGCCTGCATAATAGCATTTCAGTGATATCATTGATTTCAGAAAGTCTGCCTAATAGCATATCTGTGGTATAATTACATTTAGGAAGTCTGCCTAATAGCATATCGGTGGTATAATTGCATTTAGAAAATCCACTTAATAGCATATCCCTGGTATCATTGCATATAGAAAGTCTGCCTGATAACATATCTGTGGTGTAGTCTACATTTAGAAAATCTGCCTAATAGCAAATCTGTGGTGTAGTCTACATTTAGAAAGCCTGCATAATAGCATTTCAGTGATATCATTGATTTCAGAAAGTCTGCCTAATAGCATATCTGTGGTATAATTGCATTTAGAAAATCCACCTAATAGCATATTTGTTATATAATTGCATATAGAAAGTCTGCCTAATAGCATTTCTGTGGTATAACTGCATTTAGAAAGTCTGCCTAATAGTATATCGGTGATATACTTGCTTTTAGCAAGTCTGGCCAATAGCATATCTGTAGTAAAATTGCATTTAGAAAATCCACCTTATAGCATATCAGTGGTATAATTGCATGTAGAAAGTCTGAGGTGTAGCATATCCATGGTGTAGTCCACATTCATAAAGTCTGCCTAATAGCATACGTGTGGTATGATTGCATTTAGAAAATCCACCTAATAGTATATCCATGGTATCATTGCATATAGAAAGTCTGCCTAATAACATATCTGTGGTGTAGTCTACATTTAGAAAGCCTGCCTAATAGCATTTCCGTGATATAATTGCTTTTTGAAAGTCTGCCTAATAGCATATCTGTGGTATAATTGCATTTAGAAAATCCACCTAATAGCATATCTGTGGTATAATTGCATATAGAAAGTCTGCCTAATAGCATTTCTGTGGTATAACTGCATTTAGAAAGTCTGACTAATAGTATATCAGTGATATAATTGCTTTTAGCAAGTCTGCCTAATAGCATATCTGTGTTGAAATTGCAGTTAGAAAATCCTGCCAATAGCATATCCATGGTATAATTGCATGTAGAAAGTCAGTGGTTATAGCATATCTGTGATGTAGTCCACATTCAGAAAGTCTGCCTATTATCATACATGTGGTATAATTGCATTTAGGAAGTCTGCCGAATAGCATATCTGTGGTATAATTGCATTCAGAAAATCCACCTAATACTATATCCGTGGTATCGTTGCATATAGAAAGTCTGCCTAATAACACATCTGTGATGTAGTCTACATTTAGAAAGTCTGCCTAATAACATATCTGTGGTTTAGTCTACATTTAAAAAGCCTGCCTAATAGTATTTCAGTGATATCATTGCTTTTTGAAAGCCTGCCTAATAGCATATCTGTGGTATAATTGCATTTAGATAATGAACCTAATAGCATATCCGTGGTATAATTGGTTATAGAAAGTCTGCCTTATAGCATTTCTATGGAATAATTGCATTTAGAAAGTATGCCTAATAGCATATCCGTGGTGTAGAATACATTTGGAAAGTCTGCCTAATAGCATATTTGTGGAGTAGTCTACATTTAGAAAGTCTGCCTAATAGCATTTCTGTGGCATAATTGCATTTAGAAAGTCTGTCTAATAGCTTATCTATGGTGTAGTCTACATTTAGAAAGTCTGCCTAATAGCATTTCTGTGGTATAACTGCATTTAGAAAGTCTGCCTACGGCATATCCATGGTATAATTGCATTTAGAAAGTCTGCCTAATAGCATTTCTGTGGTATAATTGCATTTAGGAAGTCTGCCTAATAGCAAATCTGTGGTGTTGTCTACATTTGGAAAGTCTGCCTACTAGCATATTTGTGGTGAAGTCTACATTTAGAAAATCTGCCTAATAGCATGTCTGTGGTGTAGTCTACATTTGGAAAGTCTGCCTAATAGCATTTCAGAGATATAATTGCTTTTAGCAAGTCTGCCTAATAGCATATCTGTGGTATAATTGCATTTAGAAAATCCACCTAATAGCACATCTGTGGTATAAATGCATATATAAAGTCTGCCTAATAGCATTTCTGTGGTATAACTGCATTTAGAAAGTCTGCCTAATAGCTTATCCGTGGTATAATTGAATTAAAAAGTCTGCCTAATAGCATTTCTGTGGTATAATTGCTTTAGAAAGTCTGCCTAATAGCATCTCTGTGGTGTAGTCTACATTTAGAAAGTCTGCCTTATAGCATTTCTGTGATATAATTGCATATAGTAAGTCCATTGTAAAGCATATCTGTGGTGTAGTCCACATTCAGAAAGTCTGCCTAAAAGCATTTAATTGGTATAATTGCATTTAGAAAGTCTGCCTAATAGCATATATGTGGTGTAGTCTACATTTGGAAAGTCTGCCTAATAGCATATTTGTGGTGAAGTCTACATTTAGAAAGTCTGCCTAATAGCATATCTGTGGTGTAGTCTACATTTAGAAACTCTGCCTAACAGCATTTCTGTGGTATAATTGCATCTAGAAAGTCTGCCTAAAAGCATATCTGTGGTTTATTCTACATTTAGAAAGTCTGCCTAATAGCATTTCTGTGATATAATTGCCTATAGAAAGTCTGTTGTGTAGCATATCTGTGGTGTTGTCCACATTCAGCAAGTCTGCCTAATATCATTTTTCTGTGGTATAATTTATTCTAGAAAGTCTGCCTAATAGCATACCTGTGGTGCAGTCTACATTTGGAAAGTGTGCCTAATAGCATTTCTGTGGTATAATTGCATATAGAAAGTCTGTGGTGTAGCATATCTGTGTTGTAGTCCACATTCAGAAAGTCTGCCTAATAGCATTTCTGTGGTATAATTTCTTCTAGAAAGTCTGCCTAATGGCATATCTGTGGTGTAGTCTACATTCAGAAAGTCTGCCTATTAGCATTTCTGTGGTATGATTGCATATAGCAAGTCCGTGGTGTAGCATATCTGTGGTGTAGTCCATATTCAGAAAGTCTGCCTAATAGCATTTCTGTGGTATAATTGCATTTAGAATCTCTGCCCAGTAAAATTTCTGTGGTATAATTGCATTTAGACAGTCTGCCTAATAGTATTTCTGTGGTATAATTACATTTAGAATGTCTGCCTCATAGCATATCTGTGGTGTAGTCTACATTTAGAAAGTGTGCCTAATTCTGTGGTGTAGCCTACATTTAGAAAGTCTGCCTAATGGCATTTATTTGGTATAATTGCACATAGAAAGTCTGTGGTGTAGCATATGTGTGGTGTAGTCCACATTCACAAAGTTTGCCTAATAGCATACCTGTGGTATAATTGCATTTAGAAATTCTGCCTAATTGCATTTCTGTGGTATAATTGCATATAGAAAGTCTGTTGTGTTGCATATCTGTGGTGTAGTACACATTCAGAAAGTCTGTATAATAACATTTCTGTGGTATAATTGCATCTAGAAAGTCTGCCTAATAGCATCTCTGTGGTTTATTCTACATTTAGAAAGTCTGCCTAATAGCATTTCTGTGATATAATTGCCTATAGAAAGTCTGTTGTGTAGCATATCTGTGGTATTGTCCACATTCAACAAGTCTGCCTAATATCATTTTTCTGTGGTATAATTTATTCTAGAAAGTCTCCCTAATAGCATACCTGTGGTGCAGTGTACATTTGGAAAGTGTGCCTAATAGCATTTCTGTGGTATAATTGCATATAGAAAGTCTGTGGTGTAGCATATCTGTGTTGTAGTCCACATTCAGAAAGTTTTCCTAATAGCATTTCTGTGGTATAATTTCTTCTAGAAAATCTGCCTAATGGCATATCTGTGGTAAAATTGCATTTAGAAAATCCACCTTATAGCATGTCCATGTTATAATTGCATGTAGAAAGTCTGAGGTGAAGCATATCCATGGCGTAGTCCACATTCAGAAAGTCTGCATAATAGCATACCTGTGGTATAATTGCATTTAGAAAGTCTGCCTAATAGCATATCTGTGGTATGATTGCATTTAGAAAATCCACCTAATAGCATATCCGTCGTATAATTGCATATAGAAAGTCTGCCTAATAACATATCTGTGGTGTAGGCTACATTTAGAAAATCTGCCTAAAAGCATATATGTTGTGTAGTCTACATTTAGAAAGTCTGCCTAACAGCATTTCAGTGATATAATTGCTTTTAGCATGTCTGCCTAATAGCATATCTGTGGTATAATTGTATTTAGAAAATCCACCTAATAGCATAGCCGTGGTATAATTGCATATAGAAAGTGTGTCTAATAGCATTTCTGCGTTATAACTGCATTTAGAAAGTCTGCCTAATAGAATATCCATGGAATAATTACATTTAGAAAGTCTGCCTAATAGTATTTCTGTGGTATAATTGCATTTAGGAAGTCTTCCTAATAGCATATATGTGGTGTAGTCTACATTTGGAAAGTCTGCCTAATAGCATATTTGTGGTGAAGTCTACAATTAGAAAGTCTGCCTAATTCCATTTCTGTGGTATAATTGCATATAGAAAGTCTGTTGTGTAGCATATCTGTGGTGCAGTACACATTCAGAAAGTCTGTATAATAACATGTCTGTGGTATAATTGCATCTAGAAAGTCTGCCTAATAGCATATCTGTGGTGTAGTCTACATTTGGAAAGTCTGCCTAATAGCATATTTGTGGTGAAGTCTACATTTAGAAAGTCTGCCTAATAGCATATCTGTGGTGTAGTCTGCATTTAGAAATTCTGCCTAATTGCATTTCTGTGGTATAATTGCATCTATAAAGTCTGCATAATAGCATATATGTGGTGTAGTCTACATTTGGAAAGTCTGCCTAATAGCATATCTGTGGTGTAGTCTACATTTAGAAAGTCTGCCTAATTGCATTTCTGTGGTATAACTGCATTTAGAAAGTCTGCCTAATAGCATATCTGCGGTGTAGTCTACATTTACAAAGTCTGCCTAATTCCATTTCTGTGGTATAATTGCATATAGAAAGTCTGTTGTGTAGCATATCTGTGGTGTAGTACACATTCAGAAAGTCTGTATAATAACATTTCTGTGGTATAAATGCATCTAGAAAGTCTGCCTAATACCATATCTGTGGTTTAATCTACATTTAGAAAGTCTGCCTAATAGCATATCTGTGATATAATTGCCTATAGAAAGTCTGTTGTGTAGCATATCTGTGGTGTTGTCCACATTCAGCAAGTCTGCCTAATATCATTTTTCTGTGGTATAATGTATTCTAGAAAGTCTGCCTAATAGCATACCTGTGGTGCAGTCTACATTTGGAAAGTGTGCCTAATAGCATTTCTGTGGTATAATTGCATATAGAAAGTCTGTGGTGTAGCATATCTGTGTTGTAGTCCACATTCAGAAAGTCTGCCTAATAGCATTTCTGTGGTATAATTTCTTATAGAAAATCTGCCTAATGGCATATCTGTGGTAAAATTGCATTTAGAAAATCCACCTTATAGCATGTCCATGTTATAATTGCATGTAGAAAGTCTGAGGTGAAGCATATCCATGGCATAGTCCACATTCAGAAAGTCTGCATAATAGCATACCTGTGGTATAATTGCATTTAGAAAGTCTGCCTAATAGCATATCTGTGGTATGATTGCATTTAGAAAATCCACCTAATAGCATATCCGTGGTATAATTGGATATAGAAAGTCTGCCTAATAACATATCTGTGGTGTAGGCTACATTTAGAACATCTGCCTAAAAGCATATATGTTGTGTAGTCTACATTTAGAAAGTCTGCATAACAGCATTTCAGTGATATAATTGCTTTTAGCATGTCTGCCTAAAAGCATATCTGTGGTATAATTGTATTTAGAAAATCCACCTAATAGCATAGCCGTGGTATAATTGCATATAGAAAGTCTGCCTAATAGCATTTCTGTGGTATAACTGCATTTAGAAAGTCTGCCTAATAGCATATCCATGGTATAATTGCATTTAGAAAGTCTGCCTAATAGTATTTCTGTGGTATAATTGCATTTAGGAAGTCTGCCTAATAGCATATATGTGTTGTAGTCCACATTCAGAAAGCCTGCCTAATAGCATTTCTGTGGTATAATTTCTTCTAGAAAATCTGCCTAATGGCATATCTGTGGTAAATTGCATTTAGAAAATCCACCTTAAAGCATGTCCATGTTATAATTGCATGTAGAAAGTCTGAGGTGAAGCATATCCATGGCGTAGTCCACATTCAGAAAGTCTGCATAATAGCATACCTGTGGTATAATTGCATTTAGAAAGTCTGCCTAATAGCATATCTGTGGTATGATTGCATTTAGAAAATCCACCTAATAGCATATCCGTGGTATAATTGCATATAGAAAGTCTGCCTAATAACATATCTGTGGTGTAGGCTACATTTACAAAATCTGCCTAAAAGCATATATGTTGTGTAGTCTACATTTAGAAAGTCTGCCTAACAGCATTTCAGTGATATAATTGCTTTTAGCATGTCAGCCTAATAGCATATCTGTGGTATAATTGTATTTAGAAAATCCCCCTAATAGCATATCCGTGGTATAATTGCATATAGAAAGTGTGCCTAATAGCATTTCTGCGGTATAACTGCATTTAGAAAGTCTGCCTAATAGCATATCCATGGTATAATTGCATTTAGAAAGTCTGCCTAATAGTATTTCTGTGGTATAATTGCATTTAGGAAGTCTGCCTAATAGCATATATGTGGTGTAGTCTACATTTGGAAAGTCTGCCTAATAGCATATTTGTGGTGAAGTCTACAATTAGAAAGTCTGCCTAATAGCATATCTGTGGTGTAGTCTACATTTACAAACTCTGTCTAACAGCATTTCTGTGGTATAATTGCATCTAGAAAGTCTGCCTAATAGCATATCTGTGATGTAGTCTACATTTAGAAACTCTGCCTAATCGCATTTCTGTGGTATAATTGCATAATGAAAGTCCGTTGTGTAGCATATCTGAGGTGTAGTACACATTCAGAAAGTCTGTATAATAACATTTCTGCGGTATAATTGCATCTAGAAAGTCTGCCTAATAGCAAATCTGTGGTTTATTCTACATTTAGAAAGTCTGCCTAATAGCATTTCTGTGATATAATTGCCTATAGAAAGTCTGTTGTGTAGCATATCTGTGGTGTTGTCCACATTCAGCAAGTCTGCCTAATATCATTTTTCTGTTGTATAATTTATTCTAGAAAGTCTGCCTAATAGCAAACCTGTGGTGTAGTCTACGTTCAGAAAGTCTGCCTATTAGCATTTCTGTGGTATGATTACATATAGAAAGTCTGTGGTGTAGCATATCTGTGGTGTAGTCCACATTCAGAACGTCTGCCTAATAGCATTTCTGTGGTATAATTGCATTTAGAATCTCTGCCCAGTAAAATTTCTGTGGTATAATTGCATTTAGACAGTCTGCCTAATAGTATTTCTGTGGTATAATTACATTTAGAATGTCTGCCTCATAGCATATCTGTGGTGTAGTCTACATTTAGAAAGTGTGCCTAATTCTGTGGTGTAGCCTACATTTAGAAAGTCTGCCTAATGGCATTTATTTGGTATAATTGCACATAGAAAGTCTGTGGTGTAGCATATCTGTGGTGTAGTCCACATTCAGAAAGTCTGCCTAATAGCATTTCTGTGGTATAATTGCATTTAGAATCTCTGCCCAGTAACATTTCTGTGGTATAATTGCATTTAGAAAGTCTGCCTAATAGTATTTCTGTGGTATAATTACATTTAGAATGTCTGCCTCATAGCATATCTGTGGTGTAGTCTACATTTAGAAAGTGTGCCTAATTCTGTGGTGTAGCCTATATTTAGAAAGTCTGCCTAATTGCATTTATTTGGTATAATTGCACATAGAAAGTCTGTGGTGTAGCATATGTGTGGTGTAGTCCACATTCACAAAGTTTGCCTAATAGCATACCTGTGGTATAATTGCATTTAGAAATTCTGCCTAATTGCATTTCTGTGGTATAATTGCATTTAGAAAGTCTGCCTAATAGCATATCTGCGGTGTAGTCTACATTTAGAAAGTCTGCCTAATTCCATTTCTGTGGTATAATTGCATATAGAAAGTCTGTTGTGTAGCATATCTGTGGTGTAGTACACATTCAGAAAGTCTGTATAATAACATTTCTGTGGTATAATTGCATCTAGAAAGTCTGCCTAATAGCATATCTGTGGTTTATTCTACATTTAGAAAGTCTGCCTAATAGCATTTCTGTGATATAATTGCCTATAGAAAGTCTGTTGTGTAGCATATCTGTGGTGTTGTCCACATTCAGCAAGTCTGCCTAATATCATTTTTCTGTGGTATAATTTATTCTAGAGAGTCTACCTAATAGCATACCTGTGGTGCAGTCTACATTTGGAAAGTGTGCCTAATAGCATTTCTGTGGTATAATTGCATATAGAAAGTCTGTGGTGTAGCATATCTGTGTTGTAGTCCACATTCAGAAAGTCTGCCTAATAGCATTTCTGTGGTATAATTTCTTCTAGAAAATCTGCCTAATGGCATATCTGTGGTAAAATTGCATTTAGAAAATCCACCTTATAGCATGTCCATGTTATAATTGCATGTAGAAAGTCTGAGGTGAAGCATATCCATGGCGTAGTCCACATTCAGAAAGTCTGCATAATAGCATACCTGTGGTATAATTGCATTTAGAAAGTCTGCCTAATAGCATATCTGTGGTATGATTGCATTTAGAAAATCCACCTAATAGCATATCTGTGGTATAATTGCATATAGAAAGTCTGCCTAATAACATATCTGTGGTGTAGGCTACATTTACAAAATCTGCCTAAAAGCATATATGTTGTGTAGGCTACATTTAGAAAGTCTGCATAACAGCATTTCAGTGATATAATTGCTTATAGCATGTCTGCCTAATAGCATATCTGTGGTATAATTGTATTTAGAAAATCCACCTAATAGCATATCCGTGGTATAATTGCATATAGAAAGTGTGCCTAATAGCATTTCTGCGGTATAACTGCATTTAGAAAGTCTGCCTAATAGCATATCCATGGTATAATTGCATTTAGAAAGTCTGCCTAATAGTATTTCTGTGGTATAATTGCATTTAGGAAGTCTGCCTAATGTGGTGTAGTCTACATTTGGAAAGTCTGCCTAATAGCATATTTGTGGTGAAGTCTACAATTAGAAAGTCTGCCTAATAGCATATCTGTGGTGTAGTCTACATTTAGAAACTCTGCCTAACAGCATTTCTGTGGTATAATTGCATCGAGAAAGTCTGCCTAATAGCATATCTGTGATGTAGTCTACATTTAGAAAGTCTGCCTAATCGCATTTATTTGGTATAATTGTACATAGAAAGTCTGTGGTGTAGCATATCTGTGGTGTAGTACACATTCAGAAAGTCTGTATAATAACATTTCTGTGGTATAATTGCATCTAGAAAGTCTGCCTAATAGCATTTCTGTGGTTTAGTCTACATTTAGAAGGTCTGCCTAATAGCATTTCTGTGATATAATTGCCTATAGAAAGTCTGTGGTGTAGCATATCTGTGGTGTTGTCCACATTCGGAAAGCCTGTGGTGTAGCATACCTGTGGTGTAGTCCACATTCAGAAAGTCTGCCTAATAGCATACCTGTGGTATAATTGCATTTAGAAAGTCTGCCTAATAGCATATCTGTGGTATAATTGCATTTAAAAAGTCTGGATAATAGCATTTCTGTGGTATAACTGCATATAGAAAGTCTGTGGTGTAGCATATCTGTGGTATAGTCCACATTCAGAAAGTCTGCCTAATAGCATACCTATGGTATAATTGCATTTAGAAAGTTTGCCTAATATCATATCTGTGGTTTAGTTACATTTAGAAACTCTGCCTAATATCATATCTGTGGTGTAGTCTACATTTAGAAAGTCTGCCTAATAGCATTTCTGTGGTGTAGGCTACATTTAGAAAATCTGCCTAAAAGCATATATGTTGTGTAGTCTACATTTAGGAAGTCTGCCTAACAGCATTTCAGTGATATAATGCTTTTAGCATGTCTGCCTAATAGCATATCTGTGGTATAATTGTATTTAGAAAATCCACCTAATAGCATAGCCGTGGTATAATTGCATATAGAAAGTCTGCCTAATAGCATTTCTGTGGTATAACTACATTTAGAAAATCTGCCTAATAGCATTTCTGTGGTATAATTGCATATAGAAAGTCTGCCTAATAGCATTTCTGTGATATAATTGCATATAGGAAGTCCATTGTAAAGCATATCTGTGGTGTAGTCCACATTCAGAAAGTCTGCCTAATAGCATATCTGTGGTGTAGTCTATATTTAGAAAGTCTGCCTAAAAGCATTGCATTGGTATAATTGCATTTAGAAAGTCTGCCTAATAGCATATCAGTGATATAATTGCTTTTAGCAAGTCTGCCTAATAGGATATCTGTGGTAAAATTGCATTTAGAAAATCCACCTTATAGCATGTCCATGTTATAATTGCATGTAGAAAGTCTGAGGTGAAGCATATCCATGGCGTAGTCCACATTCAGAAAGTCTGCATAATAGCAAACCTGTGGTATAATTGCATTTAGAAAGTCTGCCTAATAGCATATCTGTGGTATGATTGCATTAAGAAAATCCACCTAATAGCATATCAGTGGTATAATTGCATATAGAAAGTCTGCCTAATAGCATTTCTGTGGTATAACTGCTTTTAGAAAGTCTGCCTAATAGCATATCCAGGGTATAATTGCATTTAGAAAGTCTGCCTAATAGCATTTCTGTGGTATAATTGCATTTATAATGGAACATAAACTCCTGTGTGAGAGACTTTATTCATTTCCCCATGTTCAGAGGTTTTCCAGGTATCATCAGAGGTCACACTACAACCCTCCATGTGAATATGTTAAACAACATCACTTGGCAATTTGTCATTGACTAATTCTGTGCATTTGTGATTATTCAGTATGGTAGCAGCCCTTTTAACCTCTTCAAAAAATATGTGGTTCAAAGAATTCTTCAGGTGATTGACCGGTACCCTCCTTTTGAGCATTTCTTTTTCCTGTCTGTGTTTGGTCATTGTTTTGATTGCCCACGGAAGGAGTTATAGCATCGCCACTTACTCCCGGTTCACTGATATTCCCCATGCATGAGTCATTTTTCTTAAACCTGTCTCTTGGTTCTTTTGGATTTTCAGGTTTTCCTATTTCATTTGTACAGATCGCCAATGTTTGATTAAGTTCTAGGTTAAACCGTACCTCTTTTTTAGAAGTATTTGCATTTTCTGTTACATGTTCATGTACTGGTATTTTCACTTTTAAATCATTAGGCATCTTAGAGTCATTATGCAAAATTATATCAGAGCAAACTGTCTTTTTGGCGCTGCAGGTATCATAAGTACTTCACTTTTCAGAAGCCCCCCGGTCATTGCTATGGCCTTCTGCCCCCTCCTTTAATGACTGTTTTTGTGCTTTACAGAGCTTTCCTATTTGCTCAGCTAACATTTTCACTTGTGCCTCGAGGCACTGGAATCTTTCCATCTCTCTAGAATCCTCTCTCTATGGCCTAGATCGATCTTGGTTATTTTCTACCTGTTTGGATCTATTCTGATACCTCTCAGGAGAATGATTTCTATTAGGATGGTTCCTAAACTCTTGATTCATTTGCGGAGGGGAGCGGGTGCACCTATCCTTTGGTTGTAGTCCCCTGGTGGGGAATCATTGTATTGACGTGAAGTGTAGTTCATGTTCTGCCTCATGTCCTGTCTCTCAGGTTGTGGGTACTGGCCCCTATGTTGATTCCCATTATCAGCAAATCGATCCACATATTGGGGTCTATCCTGATTACCATATATCATGGTATTGGGATCAAATCTGCTTTGTGTCCCCAATGTCTGATAAGGACCATCATTTCTTTGATCCTGATTTTGTCTCTGGTTATTGTTCATACCTGACATATCAGGTCGATAGCCTGCCCCGGGCCTATCTCCTAAGTACCTGGGGCTGATGTAGCTCTCCCTATTACTAGGATCATGTGATTGGAACATTGGTGCAGGGTGTGGTGACCTTTGTTGATTACCCCTCTGTTCAGGTGCCAAATTATTTTTACTTGGGCTTTGAGCAGACTCAAGGGACATTTTGGCTGACCTGATTTCCATCACTGTTGCTGAGGGTTCTTTAGATTTAGGTCTAGTGTCTTTCATTTTATCACTTTCTCTACCCTGACAATAGAGTACCTCATATAGTTTTGTGCTTTGGTGTAAGATCCATTCCAGGGACTTGTCACGGTCAAATTCACAGACTAATTGGGATATGATGTCTTTCTGTAGCCCATAGAAGTAGGCAGTTTAAAAGTCATTGGAATTGGGGTCAAAAGATACATCAAAGCGAGAAAACGCTCTTTTTAAGTCTTGTAAAAACTGGCGAGCAGATGTATTAGGCCCAGCAGTGATTGTGTAAGCGACTTTCTTTGCCTCCTGCAAGGACTGGAAAGGAGAAAAATGACGCCTAATCTCTTTTTCGAACTCCGCCCATGTCATATTCTGCTGCTCATTCAATTCTCTTATAATACTGGCCGTCGGGGCATCTAAAGTTAAATGAAAATACTGCCTGTACTATTCCTTAGGTATCTGGAGGGCTTTAAAAATGTCATGAACCGCTTCTAAGTGATCCTCTATGCAGCATTCCCCTCCTTTTTTAAATGGTTTGATCAGGGCTTTAATAGACTTCATTATCTTTATGCATGGAATTGCGCTACTTGGTGACTCAACCCTGGTTCCAGGTGTATGGGATTGGTGGCGGCCCCCAACGGGAGTATCAAATCCCCCAAGGGCGCTGCAACCAAGTTCAGTCACCTGCCCAGTCACTGGGGCATTAGCACATTTGCTGTTCTAAGTCCTTACACTTTTTAAGGAGCCTGTCTGCTTTGTTTTGCAAATAGTTGTTTTCATCACTCATTTTATTAATTACCTCCTGCATGTCACACATTTGCATTTGGCATTCATTAAATTCTTTATTTCTCTTGTCTCTTTCTTGAAGCATTTTAACCATTTCTTGTTCCGCATTTTGGAGGTCACTTTCTTTCTCATAATGTTCTTTTTGTAAAATCTGAATTTCTGACACAACCTCATCTTTATCTTGTCTAATGTGGCCAACCAATGCTTTTAAGTGTTCCAATTCTTGTTCACTGTCCTCAAACTGTTTCTTGCTTTGGGACAATTGAACATCAACATCTCTGCATTTTAACTGCATGTCTTTTTGGCATACATCCAATTCTGCTCTTAACATTTCCTCTTTCTTACTTGCCCCATCTAAGTCAGTCTTTAACCTGTTAATTAGCTGGGTGTCATTTTCTTGCATTCACAGGGACCTATTCAAAATAAACCAGATTTTGAGCATAGCCGTATCAAACAGTCTTTCTCTGCATTCTTGACAGCTGCATTTAATAACCTTAGAAGGCAGACCTGAATTATGCTGCCTTCTGTAAAAATATTGTTTAGTTTTTCTGTCTGCACCTCACCATGATTGCGGTCATTCCGTTCTGAGGTACTATTCGATGACCACGTCCCATGTGCAACTACCTTTGCCTCTAAATATTGCACTAGGTCTGAGAATGTGGTTTCCCTTTGAGACATTCTGAAATTCATTTTAGTGACACACTGCCACTATGAAATGGGTTCCCTTTAATGTAGAGATGGCGGTGTGAGACACACTTGCCACGCCCAGTAGGTGCTCTATGATCACTTTCCTGGCCTGCAACGCACCATAAATATGTTGGGTATTTTGTGTAGATTTGGAGCCTAGCGGTATTTTCTTACCACCAAAAACAAAAATAGTTTAGTACTAACCACTTATTTAGATTAGGTTTGGTATTATAGTGGTATAGTAGCTATGCATTATTTCAGTACACAGATAAATTCAGTTGGTATACATTTCGTTGTGGTACAGTGTTGAGCATAATTTCTCTGTTTTATTTGTGGCCCCAACATACAAAACCCCTTTCTTTTGTTTAGACTGTTCTTGTGATCTCTAGAGGCCTCAGGCTTCTACATTATTCAATAACACCACATTTTCATATGGAGTGCCACTTATGGCTGTTGTCACTGATTTATCTACACCAGCGAGCTATGCTTCCATAAAGTATTCACAATAACATGTGGTATTATCATTAATTTATTTACATTAGTGAGATTATGTTTCCATGGAGTATTCACAATAACATGTGGTATTATCACTAATTTATTTACATTAGTGAAACTATTTCCAGAGGCCTCTCTCTCTGCTGATTCATGTACGCCCAGCAGACTATCGGATTGTGTTCCACTCAGAAGCCACACACATATATACACTGAGTGGAACCACGCACACAGCTAATTGTAATTACTCATAACACAACTTTTTCCACATAGGATGCTTGGCATATATTACCTAATAACCTCCCCTTTTATCATATGATATGGGCTAACTGCACCAGAGAAAACAGAAGCAAATAGAAGCCTTTACACAGGTTGTGATTTATATCAGTTTCATTTCAAAAATCATACATTACCAGCTTTGTGAGGCAGTCTTTTCTAAAATAAACATAAGAGAAAAAATTGCAACATACATGGCATTTCATTAGATTCTTTGCAACAATAACAAAAACAATGCATCAGTGGACTTGCATTTAGATGGCAACTTTACAGTGTAGCATTTAAATACAGTGCTTCTTCAATGGAAACTATCGCTACGCTGCCTGCCTGAAATAGATTTCATTCACACACTGCACTCTCACTTTGTATCAGATAATTACCAGCAACTTGTAGCTGTTAAGCACGCGAAATCTCTGGGCTGGTCGCTTTCTTTAGATGGCTCAGGGCTTCCTTTTAGAGCACCCCAGCGAGAACATGCAGAAGAACATGCAGTTCCGATCTGCAATCTTCTATTCTCAAGCCGGTGCTCATCGACTAGAATCCCCAGCCTGTGAAGGTCAACAGTGCACTGGAACAACACCTCTGAGCCAGGCAACCCCACAGCCACTTCAGCCAAGTCCTCACCGAAGCTATGCAAAATGGACACTGCCTTTCTTCCTCCCCGAGGTGCACCAAGAAACCTCTGTTACAGCCCCTAACGTGATGCCTGTCCAATAAAAATCCATCATGTCATACCCTCCTTCTTCAAACAATAGCTCACTTTTACAGTAAGCAACTATAAGAAAATTGATTTCCTGCTTATTCGAGTTTTGTTTCCTGAGCAAGGACCGTGAAAAGCACAGAGAAAAAGAGAGAAAAAAAATCTGAATGCACGTTTAAAGTTTGCCTCAGCCTGCCACATTTTGCACATGGCGAACACATTACAATATTAAGAAGTTACAATCGTGTTAGTACTTGTTAATTATATTAGTTCATTAATTATATAATGTGTCTCCTGCAATAGAGGCATTTCAGGTGAGAAAAGAAAAAAAAAATGATGTGCTTTTAAATTAGAAAATGGTTTGTTTTTGACCTGTGTAGCCTGTCTTCATTTACATGTCCATATGTTACACCATTAAAAATGATGTGCTTTTACAATGTGTAACCTGTCTTCATTTGCATGTCCATATGTTACACTGGCAACACATGGCTTGCTGTACCGCATTATGGCAATACATTGATCCCATGCAGTGGCTCTGCACTCCAAAAACACACCAAATAATCCTACAGTGGAACCAGTGAAGTTGGTGGAATGGGTGAAGTGGGTGGAATGGGTGAAGTGGTGGAAAGTGTGAAGTGGGTGGAACGGAAGAAGTGTGTGGATGAAACGGCTGCAGTGGTTAGAACAGAGGAAGTAGGTGGATGAACGGATGACGTACGTGGATGGAACGGGTGAAACTGGATTTATGAAACAGGTTAAGCAGGTGGATGGATGATGCATAGAGAACGGATAACGTGGAAATGAGCAGACCGGATGATGAAGGGATATCACGGAACAGATACAGGCCACAGAGTGGACAACTACACAAATGATTTGAGAGCATGGAACCGTCTGAAGTGCACAAAAACAACCAAAGTACATGGAATGGTTGGAGTGCATAGAATGGTTGAAGTGCATAGAATGGTTGCAGAGAATAGAATGGTTGGAGTGCATAGAAAGGCTGAAGTGCATAGAATGGTTAGAATGCATAAAATGGCTGGAGTGCAAAAAATGGAGTGAATGGAATGGTTTGGTGTGCATGGAACGGTTTGGAATGCATGGAAGGTTTGGAGTGCATCAAACAGTTTGGAGTGCATGGAATGGTGTGGAGTGCATAGAACGGTTTGGAGTACATGGAACAGTTTGGAGTGCATGGAATGGTCGGAGTGCATGGAACGGTTGGAGTACATGCAACTATTGGCGTGTGCTTGATCTCAAGCACCTAAGGTAAACAACCATATCACATATCCAGGCATACTCTCTTCTTTACACCACCACTCAACTAGAACATAGCAATATCATGACACCATATGGTATAGCGGTATAGCTGTCCTCATACCATAGATTGCCTCATACTCCCCATCATCCTAACTAAACTCCAGCCTAAGTGTTCTCCTCAGGCCTAACACAGCCAGAATCGGTTTGGATAACAACCTGCCAGAACGAACACACCCTCCTGATCTCCCAACCACCACACCTACCACTAAGAAGCAGCTATCACAGGAATACAACACCTGCTGCACACATATCCATTGCTGACACGCACCTTAAGACTCTCTCTCTCTACTGACTTGAACTTCGGTTCCTGAGGGCGTTCAACCTACCAGCACCTTGAGATCATACCAATGGTACATAAGGCACTATATAAATGCAAAATAACATAACATAACATGATGTCACAGACACATTTGCAAATGGGATGGCTGTCCATAGGACACCAAATGCGTGGGGTCAGGCCTACGAATGAGTGTGGTTGTTCTACAGACAGTGTTCCAATCACCAAACTAATTAAAAGTGCAACACATGTGCGGCGGACTGTTTTGGACAGGCCCGATGTTCGTAGGGGCCAATGGTGTGATACGCATGCGCGCGGGTGTTCTACGGACAGTGTTCAGGTTCTCGAACAAAATAAATATGCATCACAACTTTGCAAACATGACAGTACATGTTATACGGATATATTAATTCTGGTTGTGGACAATGCAAACAGGGGGAATGTTCTTAGGACACTTTAATTTGCATAGTTACGAACATACAGATGTCTTTAGTGTTCTGTGGACACCCCCATTTTCACTATGGACAGCTCAAACAAGTACAGTGTCCTTAGGACACCCCCATTTTGCTTAATTACGGACAGGCAAACAACTTGTGTGACCTACGGACACTTCCATCTTGATTGAGGACAGTGCAAACAGGTATAGTATCCTTAGAACACCCCCATTATGGTTAATTGGGGACAGGTGGACATCTTGTGTGTCCTAAGGACACCTCCATTTCGATTGCAAACAGTACAAACAGGTATAGTGTCCTTAGGACAGCCACATTTTGTCTAATTACGGACATCCCGGACACCCATGCTGTCCGCGGACAGCCTAACTGCCTTTTTAAGAACAATAAGACACAGAGGAATATGGTAACAACCCACTTAATATTGTATTATTGCATAAAAGTATAAAAACTATGAAAGAGAGGGGGAAGCAGAAACTGAAACAAATATAGGGGTATTAGGGGTTTATACATGATGGGTGGTAGGGGAGGAAGGGAATACAGTCTCATCATAATGTTTTTCTTGCTAGGGAGTTTTTGGGGATGGTGGTACAGGTACATGTGGGACAGTGATATTTAACTTGTTCTTTTATATGGTCCTCCACAAAGTGTTTTAAAAGAATGAAATTTGACATTACAAAATTCATTTTTTGTTCCATTCACTGCAGATGATTTTCTAAGGTCGCTGTCACCTTTGAGGTCCTGGGTGTTAGTCTTAGCAGTGGCACACGTTATGGTTGCTTAGCTTACCATAACTGGGGAATTTCTGGGGTTTTTCAGTTTTACTTGGAACCATGAACTCTTTAACAAAGTTTTTTCACTGCATTTCATAGGTTTTTAGTAGCGCAACTTAACCATAATGTCCCTTTAACAATGTTTTTTTACTGTATATGTATATATATATATATATATATATATATATGTGAAAATAAAGTTGTTAAAGGGATGTTATGGTTAAGTTGCGCTACTAAAAATCCATCAATCCAGTGAAAACATTTTTTTAAAGGGACGTGATGGTTCAGTTGTCCTAAGAAAAAACAATAAAATTGCAAAAAACCCCAGAAATTCGACATTTATGGTAAGCTAAGCAACCATAACTCATGCCACCATGTGCATTGCTATGACTAATACACATGACATCAAAGATGACATCACAAATGTCATTGATGGCATCAGTGATGACATTGCATGTCTGGCTCCCTCTTTTTTTCTTTACTGACATATCTACACCATGCGGTTTTCTTCAGTAACTCTCAGGAACAAAAAATTCAAAAGGTAGTATATTTATAGATTTACCCTTCAAATATGTTCTTACACTATTTTCCTTAGGGTACAGTCACAGCATTTGATACATATACATAGGGGAATAAGCAGGCTTGAAACACAGCAATCATTTCTGTTCATGAAAGTAAATAGTAAAGTTAGAAACACTTTCTGGTAGTACTGCTATTTTTTTGCTTACGTTACTTCCCCTGTATATGTTCATATTTGTATGTGTTATGGTTTCTTTATATTTTTTGTATGTAGTAATACAATTATGTAGTAAGTGGGGCTGTATTAACTACTTATTATATGTTTTACAATATGCAAACCTCTAATACGAAAACATTTATCATGTTACTATCCAACATGGCAAGATTATGAACATTGCACTTCTATTGTGTACGCTACACACAATGGTAATGTTTCTACATGATTAGATTCCTATAGAGGAAAGACCTCCATAATACAATATTATTTATAGCAATGCATTCCTTAATGAACTATGTAGTTCATGAGATTTAGCCCTATGACCCCTGACACTGTTTTGCCAACGTTATAAAAACAATCCATTGTGCAGACTGTTCATACAAAGTAAATGCACATGTGATGTCATCACTGATGTTATCAATTACATTTGTGATGTCATCATTGATGTCATGGGTGTTAGTCTGAGCAATGCACAGTGGTTGCGTCAGTTATGGTTGCTTGGCTTAACTTGAATGCCAAATTTCTGGGGTTTTCGGTTTTACTTGTAACCATAATATGGATAGGTTGTTATTAGTGCAAAGTAATAACTTCCCTTTAAAAAAGTTTTTGCAGTGAATTCTATTGGATTTTCTTAAGGCAACTGAAATATAACATCCCTTTAACAACATGTTTTCGCTACATATATGTGTATTTCACAAAGAAAAACTTGTTTTAAGGGACTTTATGGTTAAGTTGCTCTAGTAAAGACCTATTCAATGCAATTGACAATCTTTTTTACAGGGACGTTATGGTTATAGGTAAAACCGAAAACCCCCTGAAATTCGCCAGTTATGGTAAGCTAAGCAACCATAACTCCCACCACCAGTGTGCACTGCAAGGACTAACACTCATGACATCAAAGATGCCATACCAAATCTCATTCATGACATCTCTGATGACATCACATGTGTGGTTGCCCCTTTTTTGTTCACTGACATAAGTAGGCCAGGTGCTTTCAGTCAGGAAGTAACAATTCAAAAGGTTCTATCTTTGTTTACAATACACTTTCCATATGTTCTTGCACTACTTTCCTCAGGGTTAATTCACATCAAATGATACATATAAATATAGGGGAAGAAGAAAGCGTAAAACGCAGCAATAATTTATGTGCATGAAGGTAATCAGTTATGTTATGAACACTTTCTGGTAATATTGCTCCTTGTTAGCTTACTGTAATTTCCGTGTATGTGCTCATGTTTGTATGCATTGTGGTGTATTTTTGGTTTCTGTGCAGTAGTGCAATTATGTAGTTAATAAGGCAAAGGTAGCTACCTCTTACAAGTTTCACAGTACCCGAAACTCTAAAATGAAAGCATCCATAATTTCACTATGTACCATGGGAAGGTTTTCAAGATTACACTTGTATGGGGCATGGTGCAGACAATGGCTACGTTTCCACTTGAGTGGGTTCATGTACTGCAAGGAAGTATGCAATACAATGGTGTTTATAGCAACCATAATGTCCCGTTGACAGCAATTTGTTACAGATTCCTTGGCTGCCCTCAAGGTAAAGGTGTGGAAATGCCAAATTGTGTGGTGTATGTATCCATTTGCACTACCCCTTCCTTTTCTGAATAGTGTGGGTGTATCTTAGCAATTAGAAACATGGTAAATGCTGGTGAGTGTTTGAGTAGTTTCTGTTTTTGAGTTAACATTGCATGGTGAATTTTTTCCGCACAGTAGTGGCCGAGATGACTACAGATGAGCAATATGGACGTTTCCTAGGGTGACTGCACCTGGTCGGCGTATGTGCAATCACACTGCAAGTATCCATAGGACTCCATTAGCTGCATGTACACATCTTTAAACCCATGCATAGGTCATCCACTGTGTGCCGTTAGCACTGCCCCTGCCACCAGCCCTATGGATGCATATGGTAGGCTAATGCCTTTCAAGTACTCCTGCCGACTACGTGGGTGGCTCTGCAAACCTATCACTGTGTGGTTAAAGCACGCCTCACTGTATGACGCCCACTGGTGAACAAGGACCAGCAACCTGCAGTATAATGTTGGTGTGTTAAATGTTGCATTAATTTGATTGATGTGATGCTTGCCTTTCCATGACCCATGAAACAGACACATTGTGTCTGCACTGAGCAGTGTGATGGAACGTGCCAAGAGGTCACCTGTGGGTCGTACAGTTGAAGAAAACATGTAACTGCAGGTGGGACAGTTTGTAGTGAGTCTGCAAAATGGCAAAGCTATTGCGGCTTGGTCACGCATATACTAGTGCATGTAAAGGCAAATACGCAAACAGCAGAATGTACAGAATGCAAACAATGTTAGCGGTGGTTAGAAAAGTACTGTAGCTGCATGGGTCACATAAAATAAATTGCTTCCTACTCTACGAAATGAAGCTGTGTTTCCCGTTGTTGTAAACAATCTTGTATTCCAGAATGTATGCATCTCCGCGAATGCTACTCCGAAGACTAACGGCGTAGCATAATAGTGTTTGTACTGCATGTGACGACAACTGAAATGAAAGCACAAGGGACCAGTGGGCAGTCTACCATCATTCCAACAATTACATAGGGTCATTTCATGTGCAGCATTTGGCACATCTGCTACAGGCAACAAGAGGGGCACTCCTGTAGGGCAGAAGAGCTCTAAAACATCCTTGCAAACCATATGCCGCACCGCACACCCTTACTCAGCAAGGGCATTTGATTGTGCATGTACTGCAATGCGCTACTCTACAGAAGGAAGGTACTTGAAAGTGCATGGGAATTGTCCTTCTGGGAGCATGACAGTGACTGGCGCCTATGTAGGTGAGGACCATCCAAAAATTATGTCTCTCCGCATGTCCCCTATCGTATCCATGCAGGTGCTACCCCTTCAGTATCAAGCCTTTTCTGCCGTTCCTTCTGTGGCTTGTGTCAGAAGACCATAATAAATGGAAATGAACTGGGAAAGGAAAAAAAGGAAATAAAGAAAGCACCTTTGAGAGATGAACAATGGAATTGCCAATGAACGGATGTAGGGCGGGATGCGTGGCACTTTGCAAGACACTGTAATTGAATCGGTTGGGGGGTCGCTGTAGAACACGGTTTCTTTACGTGTTGCACAGCATTTTGAAGAATGTCAGTGTGCAACACTTACTAAAAACATGTTTCCACTACTTTCAAGAAGTGCACCATGGCAATTTGGATGGGGTGTGCAGAAATCAGGATGGCAGGCATAGCAAGATGAACTTTATAGCTGGGGAAAACTGTTTGTGCTGTGAAACGTCATATTCCCATTTGTGAAGTATGTCATTGGCACATGTCGTACAAAGGCACAAATACACTTCTTCACAATGTACCACACTTTCTCCATTTGCGGACCAAATCAAAAATGATGCAGCCACATCAGTGTCTGCATAATGTGATAGAAAGTTATGCAAGAGATCGTAAACAAACCCATGACCCGGGCAAGTGCCTCCTTCATAGCAAACGGCACTGAATCGCATGTAACATGCTGTGAAATTTTCCCTCCACACTGAACAACAGCAAGATTGGCATGATTGAGTGTCACCAAAGTGTCACACAGACAAACCAAAATCAGTCACTTCATTGTAGGTACTCCATAGCAGTACACATACACATAATAGATTCCAAAATGCGAAGCCACTGCAAGTGTTTGCCATTCACTTTCAGTCAATGTATTTCAAACTCTCCTAAAACCTGCATGCTGTGGCTTGTGAAACCCACATCCCTGACTGCACGCTCTGCATTTCTGTCGACAAATACACTGTGTACCACAGTCTGTGCGTGCACACCACACCCAGAAACCTTATTGACCAATCCCATAGCCTCTACAGGCCCATTTCTATGGCCGTCATCTGCAAAAGGGGCATATCTAACAAGTGCCACCCTGCAACTATCGCATATTCACGGACGTTTCTTGCTGGGTAGGGGACATTGTTAGTTGTGGCGGCTCTTAAAAGAGCCTTTGTATAAGTGCTTCCATAGAAACACCTTTTTTGCATTTTCAATGTCAGCTCACATTCTTACAGTGCAGCTTGTAGATTGTGAAACAAAATGTCATTGCTAGTGGTCGACAAAGACATGCCATTTCCTTTGAAAATATTTATATATCGAGTACCAATGTTCTCATTCTCACAGGAGAACATCCCAGCAGCACTCAAGAAGGTCAAACATGCTTCTGTTGATGAGACCCCTTCCCACCTCTGGCTGGCGACAGGAATCATTAGAATAATTCCACACTATTCTTGTGAATATACATGAGAAAAGCTCCTGCATTGCTTTCATCATCTTCTTCAGTTGACGGTACACACAGGAACAAGGCATGGAACTCAAAAAGAAGGCTCCAAAGTGCACAACCACAACATGTACAGTTGCCGAACAGGCCATATGTCGACATTCTACAAGCAATCCACCAAAACAGCACGCTTCGAAACTGCACCACAAGGCGTCCACTCCCTCCAAACCGAAATTGCCACAAAAGCCTTCTTGGAGGGCATAAACAAACAGATCTTCCACAAAGGAATCACCCATGATGAAAACTGTGCGTCTTGCCATGTTTGCCAGCTGCACTACACAAACTAATGGACAAACTAATGGACACACCATGAGCACATCGTGAGCACCTGATTATACATTCCACACAGTCCCATTTCCATTGTCCACCATGGGGAGAAGCGCAGAAGGTGACACGTGTCTTTCCCCAAGTACCGCAAGGGCCGCACCCCAGTGAAGCAGGAGGAGTCCTTCCCCCTATTTGTGCTCTTTCCTGTGACATATATCCTGAGCACCTGATTGGCTAAAGCCCATAGTCCCATTTCCATTGGCCAGCATGTTGAGAAGCGCAGAATGTGGTACATGTTTTTCCCCAAGTCCTGAGAGGTCCGTGCCCCAGTGAAGCAGGAGGAATCCTTTTTTCGCTTCCCACTCCAGCCATGCATGCAAGGTGCTAGGCCCTCCCCACAGAAAAAAAACACCATAGTACAGGCTATGGTTAAATGCTCATGTCATGTGCACTACACTCCCCATCTTCAATTCAGCCTGCCAGCTTTAACCCCGGGCACATATTTGCACAAATGACTTCATAACATTGCGTTGGGTGTGCTGAACGGTATGTAGGAGCCCGTGTACGGTAGCCATAGTTTACATGTGTGTAGCTTAGCACGGCCTTTCATGCTGCAATATCTTCACTCCCAAAAGCAAGGGGATTATAAGGGGCAGCCATAGGAAATTCACATAGTGGCATGTGGCTCTCTATTGTTCAACAGGGGCAATGATGTACACTGTATGCTAATGTATGCATAGCAACTCACTTCTGCTGCTGTACCAAGTCTATAATGTACTCCACAGCCATTGTGTAAATGTCACCAACTGGCATGTGGCTCTCTATTGTTCAACAGGGGCAATGATGTACACTGTATGCTAATGTATGCATAGCAGCTCACTTCTGCTGCTGTACCAAGTCTACAATGTACTCCACAACCATTGTGTAAAAGTCACCAACTTCAAATGAATGCAGACACTATTGTACATGCTATGTTTAAATATTCATGCCATGTTCACCGCACTCCCAAACTTCAATTGAGCCTGCTGGCTTTCGCCCAGGCCACATATTTGCATCCATGGCTGCATACCGGTCCATTGGGTGGTGCTGAACGGTATGTAGGAAGCCATGTATATTAGCCATAGGTTACATGTGTGCTGCTGAACATGCCCTTTCATCGTGCAATATCTTAACTCACTCCGTAAAGCAAGGGGGTTATAAGGGGCAAACCATATGAAGTGCATTTGGTGGCATGTGGTGCCCCATTGTGCAATAGGGGCAATGATGTACACCATATGCTAATTTACGCATAGCAGCTCTCTTCAGCTTGTCGACTAAGTGCACAATGTCCTCCACAACCATTGTGTATAAGTCACCATCTTCAAATACATACAGAGTGATGGCTGCAATAGGTTGTGGTGGTTGTTATAAAGGCCTAGGCTGCTGGGTGCAAGTGTGGGAATGGTATGTAGGAGGCTGTATGCATCAGCCATGTCTTACTTGTGTGCTGCTGAGCATACCCTTTCATGCTGCCATATCTTACAGCACTCCTAAAGCAAGAGTCTTCTAAGGGGCTAAACTTATCAAATGCAAATGGTGACATGTGGCTCCCTATTGTGCAACAGGGGCAATGATGTGCACCGTATCCTAATCTACGCATAGCAGCTCACTTCAGTTGCTCTACCAAGTCTACAATGTCATCCACAACCATTTCGTACAAGTCATCAACCTGACATGCATGCAGACTGACAAGTGCATGACTGCATTACATTGGGGTGGCTTTCATGAACGCCTAGCCTGCTGGGTGTATGGTCTATGGCCTACAGCCTTTGTACATGCATCCAACAGTATAGGCCTTGTCCACACCCACCCCAACATAACAAAGCCATGCAGGCGAACATGTGGGCTTGTGCCACAAATCAGAAAGGCAATTTAGGCGCCAGCACTTCTACCCAACATCTGCAGCCTAAAGCATGAATGCATGCACACATGTTCCACTTACCGTAATGCACAAACATAGCACAGGGTGTGCCACTGCTACCCACTTCCATTCAGAAACCATTGTAATAATGCCAACCAAACAACACAATCTTAGCAACATTGGTCCTGCTCTCCACACTGCACTATATGCACACAAGCAGTACTGCATAGTGCACTGCAACACTTAATAATCTGCGTAATGCACACTATGGAAGCACGTGTAAAAACCAGTTGCACCGTAATGTTGGGTGTCCTGACCCACGTTTGGACTATTAGGCTACAACATTTGGTGCTGTGGGATTAGGATATCCAAGATGGCCGAAAAAGGCCACATGTGCGCCAGAATCTATGAAAACCGCGCAGTTGTGCACACTAAAATGGTTGCCTAACTTGCCACCCACCAGTGTGAGCAGGATGGGCCGGGGTGCCATGAGTGAAATGTGTGCCAAAGGAAAAACCGCACTTTAAAATCACCTTTTGTTTCTCTGAATGCCAGCTCAAAATGCCTATTTGCAACACATCCAAAAATCTCACTGAACAGCGGACATCTGGCAGAATAAAGTCTTGTGGGCATACAAAATCTGGAAAGAGGATGAGCCTAAAACAATGTTCATCACAAGACTGGCTGAGCTGTGGATTTCAGCAGTTTAAGTAAATTTGGCCTGAAAGACACTAAAAATCTAAATGTTTAAAAGAAATGAGTGACCTACTTTTGAGTGTCACATAGGCTGCAATTGTTTAAATGTCATAGTTTTAAACTTAGAATCAGCATTCTAGCTGCACATGTAAAAAATTGTTAGTTATTTGAATGCAGAAAACTGGGGAACAGAAATGACATGTGGCTAGAAACTGGCTTAAAGAGATTCCAATTTTGCCTGGCAACTACCCCCATCAGGAGTGAAACTTGATTCACAAGTAACTTCCCAGGCCTGGCTGTTTCCTGCTGGCCACACTAAGGATATGCCATCTCTCTGATAATTGAATTAAGGGGAGCCCCCACAGAATACAGGAGCTCTGAACAATGCAACCCCCTTCACCCAGGCAGTTGGTTTATTGCAGATGTCGTAAAACAGCTTCCTCTTGGCAGAAGCTGGGAGGGGCAGGGTCTCTGAGCTTGAAGAAACTGGAAAGACTGGTTTCTGTACCATATGACCTGAAAAGACACACCCCTGCCAGCCAGAATATGGGTTTAGAAAAAGATGAATAACTCATAGAGCGGACTTGTGAAAATTATTTAAATGATACCATAATTCTTGTGATTTTTCTGCCCACATTTGAAGACATGTTAGGACCCGGTGGTATGTTCAGGGGGGTTTTAGCGGAAAAGAGGATATTACTCAAAATGTGTGCATGTGAAAAATCTGACACTTCATCAACTAATGTCCATGCTCCTTGCGCACATGTATGTAAATTTGGGGTAATGTCCGATATTGCAAACCAGTTAAAAAGTGCAAAATATTGCCATTTCTGAATGCAAGCTCTCAGGAAGAGCAGATTTGGACAGGGTATACCTCCTGTAATGCATGATGGGTGCATGTAATTTCAAACCACTGTGTAGCTATGAAATATGTATTTGGTTCAAATCTAGATTTGTGTGCAAGTTGACAGGAGGAGTGGACTTTCTGCAGGCTGTAAAATGACATCACTCTGACACAATTTAGCTCCCCCAATCAGGGGAGAAATGAAAGCTTGGCCAATGATAAGTGGAGAGGGGTAGGGTCTAGTGATGCTGCACACACACCCATTTTAAAAACAGATAAAAGCAGACAGACAGGACAGATAGGGACATTCATTTCCATCTGCTGCGGGACGCTCTGCCGGAAAATCCATACTTTACCTCATCAATCTCTAGAGAAAGCTGTGCAGAAAGATCCAGACTTTAAATCCATCAATCTCCAGAATCCAGAGAGAGAGCAGATGCAGACCAGACCGCTGTTAGCAGAACCAGAGAGAGCTGACCCAGATCACTGTGAAGTGCAGAGACCAGACCAGAGTCCAGTCTAAAACCTGACCAGATTCGTGGCGAGGCCCATCTAATTCAAGAATATAGTGTGAGTACCTAGCAAGACTGTGCAGAACCAATCTCTTAGTTAAAATAATATAATTCAATCTATTTTGATCTAAGTAGAACTGCCTCCTAACTGTCACTTGTCATTTTGTAGTTGCTAGCTGTCACTTGTCTTTTTGAACTTTAAAATTTCAAATCTGAAAAACGACCTTTATTTAATTGCTCATATCTCCGTGACCGTTTGTCCTAGAGACTTGCAGTAACTTTCATCTGGAAGCTGAGATCCTATGCTGTCCTAGGACCCCTATAGTCCCTATAGTTTTGCCGCAATCGTGAAAACGCATGTGCGAATTTTGCCGCAATTTGCAAATTTGTCTGAAAACATTAGTTTTCTTGCTTTCAGTTGCCAAAAATTTGTTTAACCTGCTAGTTACTCCTCGATCCTTGCTAAAGTGAGCCTGAACTCATCCCAAGTATATTTCACTCACCCTGAACCTCCTAAAGGGAATTAAAAGCATTTTAGCATATTTTTCACTTCATTGCCAGCACATGTAAAAGCATTTTGGGCCTGTGTTTAAAACTCCGATCTGTACTCTAAGCTTGCTGGGGTGAACTGAATTACATTTTATTGCATTTCTGAGAACTGTGTGCTTTCCTTCCATTTCCTTGCATTGCATAAAGGGGGAGATGGGATTGCCAGAGAAAAGTGATTACATTGTTTTGTTGAAATCATATTGAGTATTTTCTGTATTGCATTTTCATTCAACATTACATCCATCGGAACTTATATAAAGTATTCTCTACCACCTTATTCTTCTGTTCCTATTTACAAGTGTGCTAGTGCCAGATTATCCATTATTGATTACTGATCAGATTAAGTGTGATATCCAATTATTCATTTATTATAAAGTGTGATATATATCTATATTGTTTAAATTATCAAATAAACCTTTTAACTTGCAAAACAGAACTACTTCTTGGCTCAGTGGGGTCAGGAGGATTCCAAGAGAGGGGTGTTATATAGGGGTAGTCATCCAGAATGCATGAACTGGACATAAAGATATATCAATAAGGGTTTCCATTCAGTATCCCAGACTAGGCATTGACTTAGCTGTAGTGTTGAATTGAATCCTCTTACAGTAACCTCATCCATATTTACACTATTCCAGCACCCAGTGGACAAAGTACACAACTGGTCACTGCAGCATCTCCACATATACACTGACAACTGTACGATGTTCTACCAATCACCACACCCATGCAGCCAACAATGTGTGCAATGCAGCCAAACCACACACACAAAGTCACAATGTGGCACCGATGTTCAACCAGTCCACATACCTTTTCAACCAGTGGACATAGTTTTCTGTGCAAAGCCTGCAGCCATTTATTAAAGGGGCTACGGACTTACCACACACAGCACACCATAGTACACCCTATCTGTAAATGTGCATGGTTTGTGGAATGCACTCCCTTTCTGCAAATGTGCCTGCCACCATTCATCACAGAAACACAGCGCTGCTGCAGCTGGCATGCCATAACGGAGGCTGCCTGCTATGACCACACAAGATTTTTGCCTATAGAGATAACCGCAAATTGGCGTACTATGCACGATACCGCTGGCCCACCACCGTCTGCGTCTAATGAGATCTATCCCTTGCAGCACTTCTCACTCCACCACCATTTCCATCCCTTCTTCCAACCACCAGATGCTGTAGTGGCCATGTAGTTATGGTTAAGTTGCTAAACTCATAGGAAGAGCACATTTTGTTTGGCGGTTGTAACTTTGCTTCCCTTGGAGGACTCCTAACCAAACTTTGCAAAAACAGTATATGGGCCACTCTGAATTTCCTCGCCAAGTTGGGTGAGATTTCATGCAGTGGGTGGGTAAAGTTATAAGGGGGTCCCACCAATTTTTTGGCTGGGTGGATTTTCACCAAATTTGCGTCAGGTGCTTGGGTCAGAAAGCGTGCTTTTGTTTTTTTGGTGGAAATCCGACCAGTACTTTTGTTGCAAATTACTGAAATGTGCATCCCAAAAAATTTGTGATATCTGGGTCTGCTCCGCTGACCCATTTCCCTGTTCACTCCGTGGACTGAAGTGTCATTGGCATGCGGTAAGCTGTGATGTCGGCGAACATTGGACGTGGCCGGTATTTGGCTGGAGGGAAGCGTGCTGTGCATCAAAGTGTTTGGTAAACGCTGACATAGTGTATCGGAGGACATTGCGGTGGCGGGAGGCCCTGGAAAATGACCCAAACACCATGTTTTGGTGACAAGAAGGGAGGGAATGGGTCTGGAGTGAGAACTGGTTCCTGTGACATATATAGGTAGGTGGAAGAAGACAGAGGAGTGCCTGCAGTTTTCGCGCATAATGCGTCAAGTCGCGGGTAGCTAGACATGTGAGTACTTTGTGTGGTGATTGGAGACAGGCGTCGATATGACCCGATAACTTCAGCCGCAACCTGTTTGCAGCAACTTCTTTCCCTAGTGAGTGGTGGTAGATCAGTTTTAGAAGGGGAATTAATTGCACATGACGTAGGTTGGATGGGAGCGTGGGTGGCTGTGCTATGCGGATGGAATGTGGTAGTTGGGCACATGGTGGGGCATGCATGGGTGCAGGAAGTTGCGTTGGATCAGTGGAAGGATTAGACTATTGGGTACATGAATGAAGGCCAAACACCGTAGGGCATGCACTGAAGAGCGTAGGGCTTAAGCATACCCACATGCGTATTCCAAGTGTGGGTGTGCATACAGTACATGGTGGTGCTTGCATAGTGCTGTGTGTGTTCATTGGTTGCAGTAGGCCAGTGTTGCAAACTGAATGTGGGTAGTTTGGCAGTGACACAATGCTTTCGGAATGGAAGTGAGAACGGCCATAGTATGTGCATGAATGTACACAGGGGTGCAGGAGAGAGTGCTTTCTTTCTACATTATAGTAACTGGTGCAATTTGTTGCTGCATAGTTCCATAGCAGTGTGTAGTTTGGGTAGGAATGCTGGTGGTAGTGCTGTGTATGTGGATAGTCAAAGTTGGTTGAAGGCCTAGACTGTTGGGTGCATGGCCAAAGGACGTATGCTTTAGGCCATGCACTCAAGAGGCTAGGACTTTAGGACATACATGGCAGTAATACATTTTGGATTCTGCACCTGTTAGGGTGGTGACTGTAAAGAGTGGGTGTGGAGCACATTTCAGACACAATAGAGCTGGAGAGGTAAGCTGCCATGCGTGCATGTTTTGACAATGTTATAAGATGGTAATGTGTTTGATGTGTACTTGGCGATGGTGAGGTGAAAAGTTATGCAGTGTGGGCACTGGGGTTACATACTATCAGTATGGAAGAGGATATGGTAGAAGTGAACCTTAATTGTGCTTGGTTACTATTCTAAGTGCTGATTTGTTGAAGGTGGGCCAATGTTGTGAAAAGGTTGTGGGTATGTTGGTAGTGCCACAATACTTTTTGAATGGGTGTGGGTAGGGGTGGTGGAGGCTCTGGTATGTTTGTAGATTCCCCTGATTTCGTGAATGGGTGCAATGCAGAGGTTAAGTATGTGATTGGTGGATGCGTGTTGAAGTGGGAGAATGGAAGAACAGGCTCCCGCCCTTCCCCTCTCGCGCTTGGCCTAGAGGATCACGGCCCAGACACCCGCCACGAGAGGAGTTTGCCTATCTACCGGACGACCAAATACCCTGGTACAGGAACATATGGATGTGCCCATCTACCTGCCCAGCAGCCCGCCCTGTCCATGCCGACACCTGCGGCACGGACCAACTCGACTAAACCTACACGTCGTTAGAGATGCCATGACGACTTAGCCAACGGTCAGCACACCTGTGCAAATATACACACCGGACACTCCCGCACCAATCTACACGAAGAATATACTCAGTGCTATGACGTAGGCGACAGACATACTCACGGACGTACATCTTTATTATTTTCCACATAGGCTCTCAAAATGCAGAAACGCAAGACGCATCATGAAATTATATAAAAAAAGGCTTGCTCACGCTTCTTCTAAGAGCCATGTACCATAATGAAGAATATAACGGGGACACGATACTGAGGATAAAGCAATATGATACCGTAACCTAAAGCGCCCTGCATCAAACGGTTCCACCTACGCACCAGGCCCAAGTAGGCCGCAGGCAAAAGCTTCCATGAACATTGAGTGAGCAAGAACTGGGTTGCTGACCCTGCAAAATGAGCCCGGCGAAAGCACACCGCCAAGGGCACGATGTTGCAATCTCGCACGCTGCAAGCCAACGCCAAGGTCACACCTGCAAGATAAACCAGGCACACAGTAGGAAAAACAATATTAATTGTGTTGAATTTTGCCTCAAACACGGTCCCACCTCACGTGACAAAGTCAAACCTGACAAGATGCCAAGCCCAGGAGGAAGGAGACGCCTCAATCCCACGTTTCGAGACACAGGCAGATACAATTAAAAGACTCATTTGGACATCTGCAGCAGTGGGAGTATTCGACCTCCCAACATATGAATAAATCCTCACATTGTTTACACCTACCCATATTAAAACATTGTTGCAAATGACAGGTGCACCGCGAGCTGGGAACAGCGATAGTCCCAGACTGGGAGTCTCGCGAGCGGACCAATTAGAACATGGGGTTCTTATCACTGACGCCATTCACATTGACCAATCCTCAGAGGTCTTCATGTAACAATTTTCATGTATCAAATTGAAGGGACAGCCCAGGTATACCACCTGACTAACCCTCAGCCACTAACACCGTTCTCTATATGTGCGCTATACTAACCCTACCACTCGAGTAACCAATCCAGAGTGGAGATAGGTTTTTGCTAAACTTTCCAAGTGACGCAAGTAGCGCGTCATACTAAGGTAAAAAGGGCCTGCGAGCCCCACGATTGTGTGTGTGTCAGGACGGACGCGTACGCTCCTTGACCCATCCCTGCCGTTTTGTCTAATAAACAGCAGAGTCACCTTGCTTCTTGCGTGTGTCTCATACTCTATCTCTTTTGGGATATACGGGAGGAGTTGGGGCCTCCCTGCCCGGAGGTCTGCGGACGGTCCGGCCGACCCCGGCAGAATTTCCCCCCGACAAGTTGGAGGCACTGCTGAGATCTGTTTAAGATCTGCTTTTTTATTTTTACTTTTTCCAGGTAATCGCGTTGCGAGGAGGCCCGGCGGCGCGGCCCCCTCTGCCGTTGCCCCCTTCTGAGGACTATAGGACCATCGCGGAGCTGCGAGAAGACCGGACAGCGCAATCCGGATATTGGCCCTCGGGAGCCGGTTGAGAAGTATCCCGCCCGCGGTTGGCGAGTGTCCAGATGTGGTCCAGACGAGGGGAGGTGGCGAGCCGCTTGGAGGGGTGCACGCAGTCGAGCGGCCCCGCATCAAGAGAACTTGGTGAGCATGCCACGCACAACAAGCAACGTGAAATTGTGAGGGAGGGGGGAGGAATTAAATACGGGAGGTGGGAGGTGTTGCACAGGTGCACGGCGAAGGTTTGACAATTTAGTGTTGGCAATGGAATGAATGGTAGCCGAACGAGTGTGAGAGCAGTCGGCTACGTTACGCGGGGGGGGCGGAGCACGAAAACATCACGTGCGGCCGCTCGTAGACACTGATTGGCCTAGGTCGCGACTACGTGTAAGGGGCTGTGTGTGTTTGTGTGGTTTCCTACGATTTGGCATTTATTGATCAATGAGTAGATGAGGATCCCTATTGTTCGAGCAAGAAACTCGATAGGTAGATGACGTTTCCCTGTAGGCGGTAGCTAGTTAGTTGCCCAATACGGAAGATAATTGGCTGGTTAAGCCCTCCTGTCGAGGGGCGTATCACACGCGAGGCGACGCAGTGTGCGCAGTCCGATTATATTATTGATTACCTTGTTCCAGGAGTGACAGGAAGACAGCTGTGAGTTTAACGGGGGTAGATTGCAAGTGTATTTTGAACTTAAAGAATATATGAAGAACTTACCAGTAGCTCGAAGAGATCGGTGACGTCACCAGTAGGGCTTTCATAGGATATCCCGAGCACAAGGCATCTTTCTTTCTGAGAGTGGTGGGAAAGAGAAGTGTGGTAAGGGAGTGGAAACGGAGACAAATGGTAATGAGTTGATCAGGGAAAGGTGAAACGGGGGACGTGGCTGCGCACGGAGAGCGCCGGCCACGGCAAGTGTAGAAGAAGGAGGAGGAGCAAGTGAAAATAGGATGACTGCATAAGAACGTCATAAGGGGCACGCAGCCGCAGGGGGCTACGTGCGCCTCGGCCGCAGGGGGCCGTAAGGGTGTCATGTAAAGGAAGAAAGACAGAGGAAAATATACAAATGTAAATACTATATTTTTATAATTTTCCTTAGCGGACTATCGCAAGTCCCCAAACTTACCGGGCCAGGTAACGATATAAGGCTGTATATTGTAAACTGCTAGTGAGATAACCGCTGCCAAATAGGGGAAGGGTAACAAGTGGAGCGCTACTATGTCATACGGGACAGGATCGGGAGGGTGGGGGAACACCCTCACTACCCCACTACAGCACATATGTACAACACTGTCACCCCATAGGGAGAAACTGATTAAGTATAGCATAGAATGGACCCAGGGGACGGACAACAAAATGATAACACCGTGGCCGCCTAATGGTAGCTTCGATCCATATGCCCAACATTCACTACTAAACCATCTGCATAATACATACAAAGGGAAGAAGTTGGCAAACCACGTGGAGGTGTTTAACTTATGGAGGATGTTCCAAGGGTCCCGACCAGGACCAAATGGAATGTTCACTGTGGAGGAAATACCGGAAGAAAAAGAGATTAAGGAGGAAGGAGAGGATGGGAAAAAGGGGAGTGAAGACCCAAAGAACACGGGGAACGGACAAGAGGGAGGAGAAAAGAATAATACATCAAATGAAATAAAAAAGGAACCGAGCAACGATATACCCCTAGCAAAGGGAGTGAAAATGGAGGGAGGGGGTTGTACCCTTTAAGGGAGTTAGGAGAAATAGAAAGAGGTCAGTTAAGGGCGGCTGAGGGGTACTCGAACCCGGCATACAGCCCTCCACCATATGTGGCTCATAGGAAGATGCCAGCAGGGGAGGGGAGGACTGGAGAAGAACAAACTGTGGAAATAGGAAATGATGAGTGGGTAGCTGCACAGATACTATTAAAATTACGAGGTTCATTAACAGGGGAAGAGAAGGAGGTAGTAAGGAAAACAGACGAGGATAATACCAGGGAGAGTGGAATGAGAGGGGTAGAACTGTTACGGCAAAAGGAAGAGATTTTGGAGGAACGACTAGCAGAATTAAGGGATGAGCAGAATGAATTGATCAAACAGCTCGAGAGGGAGGAAAGAGAGAGAGCGAGGAAAAGGAAAGAAGGTAAGAACGAATTGGAAAAAATAAGGGAACGAACTGAGGAGCAAAGGAGAGAAGCTGAAAGGGTAAAAGCAGCAGCAGAAAGGGTATCAAGAGCAGTGCTGCGAGAAAAGAAAAGGGAAGAAGAAGAGAAAGAAAAAGAAATGGCAATGTGGATGAGGAGATTACTATCAGAAACGACTAAGAAATACGAAGAAGGGAGGGTGATAGAGAGCATATTAGAAAGGGAAAGGGTGAAATGGGAAAGGAAGAAAGAGGATGAAAGAATACTGGAACAGATGAGTAGTGAAGTAATGGAGGAATTAAAAAGGAAAAGGGAGGAAAATGGTAGGGAGATGGAAGAGAGAAATGAAGGAGAAAGAGAAGATAGGAGAAGGGAGAGTGAAGTATGGGGGGATGTATATAGAGACACAGAAGTAGCAACAACATCAGCACAAAGGGGAGCAGTTGATAAAGGAGAAAAAGGAGAACTGGACCTAATAGACTTACAAACAGTAACAATAAAGGGGAAAAAGACCGAGTGGGGGGTGCCGTTTATGACTGACTTTTGTAGTGAGGAAGGAGAAGGAGTGGAGAAGGAAGGAAGAAACAGTGAAAGGGAAAGCCTAGATAAACTATACATCACCCGGACCAACACAGACTCGCCATGGATCCGTAGGAGAAAGGATGAGCTGGAGAGAAGTGAGGAGGATGAGCAAGGAATAGCGGAAAGACAGACACATGAGGCCGCACCGTCCCCATCACGCCCTCTCCCATCGCACCCTACATGCTCAACCACCTCACGCTTGTTACGCACAATAAAACTTGCGCCCTTCACAGACGAACTGACACCCTATGCATGTCGGCTTAGGGACCTCCCTAGACGCAGGCAGGAAAGGCGAATACACATGCCCACATTAAATACAGGAAATGATGGAAGAAGGGGAAAAGATGGAGAAGAAAGAGTTACGAGCAGGGGAAATACGGATGAAATTGACGATGTAGAAGAAAGGGAAGAAGAGGAAGGGTGTGAGGACTCGATTTTATGGAACACCAAGGGTAAAACGAGACACAACTTAATGCCACTTCTGGAGAGGGGAGGGGTTAGGCCACAGTATGTCCCTTGGAAGCATACAGACAAAGAAAATATAAAATGCAGGCTCCCATCATTAAGTGGAGGTGCGGGTAAGTGGATATATGAAATGGAAAAACACACCGCAGGACAGAAACTGGCAGTAGGAGATGTGAAGGGCCTTCTAATATCGATATTAGGGGATGCAGCAGATGACAAATGGAAGAGAGCAGGATTCCCTGGGGTAACAATAACAAACACATCGCATGATGGGGCACCATTCGCAAACTGCAGACATGCACTATGGCAGGCACTGAGGGTACAGTACCCAGACACATCAGACATAGGAGCAATTACCTCCCACAAGATGCGTGAGAACGAAGATCCTGTTGATTATATCCAGGAAATCCAAGAGAAGTGGCGCATGGAAACTAGAGAACAATGGGACAAAACACCCGCAATATTTTATCATATACTAGTACAAGGGCTCCCGGAAGGAGTTCAGAAACAACTGAAGAAAGTAGTGGGAATGGAAGCAAAAGCATGGCCAGAAATACAACTGACTATAGTGCATCATTGCAGGACATGGCAAGGAAAAATGAAACAAAAGGAAGAGGACAGGAAAACGGAAGAGGCTAAACTAGTACAGAAAAAGCTTACTAAATACACAATGGAAGGGGCACTAATAACTATGCCTACAACAATGACCCAAAGCCCCACGCAAGTAGTGGCTGCACAAGATCCCTCCCAAATACCACCTTCACAGACTATAACACAACAGGTGCCGCCACTCCAACCATACACGACCAACATGGGAGGAGGATACCCAATGCCAGGAGCTGGGTATTATAATTACAACAGGGGGAGAGGAGGAATTATGAGAGGGAGAGGATACGGATATAATACCCAACAGCAGGTAGGAGGACTTAGAAATTCCTATCCCACAGGGCAACCAGTATACCAGGACAACACAGGGAGCTTTCCATGGCAGAGTAGGGAACCACCGGTGTGTTGGAGTTGTGGATTATTAGGGCACATGTCACGCACGTGTAGAGTAAGACCAGGAACACCATCATGGAGTGAACAGGGACAACCAAGGCCCACACAGGAACAGCAGGGCATACAGCAACAGCAGACGTTGCAACAGGGAAATGAACCGCATCAACTAATAATACAACAACAGTCACAGACACATTCACTGCCACAACAACAGGTAGCGATAACACAACAACCCCAAGTACAACAAACACAACTGGGTAGGGTGACGGTCCTGGGACACAACCCTTACACAGGAAATGGTCAATCGTTGTACCCTCAATAGGACAGCCCACAGTCGGCCTTGGTGTGTCCCATCCTGTCAGTAACACCTAATAGTGCGGAGGAACCACGCATAGAGGTAACGATAGGTGACAAAAAGTTATCATTCCTTGTTGACACCGGGGCGACCGGGTCTTGCATAAGGGAAGGTAAATTTAAGATGTCAGGCGAAGCCATGAACACCCAAGGATTCTCTGGGGCTAAAGGGTTGGTTCCTATTACTGATAACATTCTCTTATCTATAGGAGAGTATGACCTGTCAGTCCCACTTTTATATTATAGTGCCTCACCAGTAAATATACTGGGGAGAGACATAATGAACAGGTTGAATATGACGATCTCATTTACTGAGGACGGCATAATTTGCTCCACTCCAGGGATTAACATGCTCACAGCACGACATATTATGCAAGCATACTGCGGACAAACAGCGATTAGGGCGGAGCCAGTAGATGGCGAGCTCTTCCAGTACGGGACAGACATGGCATTTGCATGGATGCCAAGAATAGAGGGAAAAATGTGGAGGAGGCCAGCAGCCTATCTGTTCAGACCAGAAACACCAGTCAATGAGCTAGAAGGAAAGGTGGTTCCAGTGGACATTGAGAGCATTATAGCCACAGCTGATTACATTGCTGTACATGCCCAAGACAGAGAAGGAAGGGCATGGAGGGCAGTGATAGCACTAGCGGAAGGATGTAGACTCACCCAGGTGTCAGATGAGGAGCTGTTCTCAGAAGAAAAGGAGGAAGGTGAAATGGTGTTTATGATGAGTGTGGAAATATGGCTAAGAGTGGCGTTACAAACAAGTAGCACAGAAAATTGCAATGGCACTTGAGGCACCCGCATGCACCCCAGTCCCCTTCTTTAAGGAGGATATGACAAAGGTACCCACATCACTGTGGACTACTAGCCCCTATGATGTGGGGTGCATAAAAAGTATAGGGGGAGTAAGGATAAAATTGAAAAAAGGTGCAATACTCCCCAGAGTGAAACAGCACCCACTATCAAAAGAGGCAGATGAGGGCATATATGAAACCATAACGGCCCTTATAAATAATGGCATATTGGTCCCCTCAGAATCACCATGTAACACGGCTGTATACCCAGTGCGCAAGGCTAAAGGGGATTCTTGGCGCTTCATACAGGATCTCAGGCCCTTGAACAACATAGTAGAAGCAGAATACCCCATAGCAGCAAACCCGGCCACAATATTGTGTGGCATTCCAGCAGAAGCATCACGATTTACAGTGATCGACCTTAAAAATGCATTCTTCTCAATACCATTGCACCCAGACTCACAAGATCTGACAAGCTTCACTTACAGAAACACAAAGTGGAAACACACCAGATTGCCACAAGGGTATTGCGAATCACCCTCAATTTTCAACAGAGTAATACAGATGGATTTGGGTAACATTGAAGTGGAAAGCAGAGTGTTGCAGTATGTCGATGACATAATAATTTGCAGTATAAACGAAAGAACATGCAGAGAGGACTCATTAAAGATGTTGATAATATTGGCTGAGAAAGGTTACAAGGTAGACATGGAAAAGTTACAGTACTGTCAAGAACAGGTACTTTACATTGGTCAGCTCATATCCCAACATGGAAGAAAGATTGCACCACAAAGAGCACAGGCCATTTCAAACACACCAGTGCCACAAACAGTGAGGGAACTGCAGCAGTTCCTGGGTCTGTGCAACTACTGTAGAGCATGGGTATTTGATTACAGTTCATACATAGGGCCCCTGCTTGAGGCGTTAAAGGAAGCTAATAAAGGGGAGAAAAAGCTGAGATGGACAATGGAAATGAAAGAGGCTTTTGATGAGTTGAAAGATGCGATATCAACTGCTCCGGTACTGGCATCCCCAGACTATGAGCGACAATTTTTTATATTTTCACATTGCGACTCAGCAGTAATGAAAGCAGTGTTGGCCCAAAAAACAAGCATGGGCTACAAACCAGTAGCATTTTACAGCGGCCACTTAGATCCTGTGATGCTAGGTCATTTCCCTTGCGAACAAGGTCTCGCCGCAGCTGCTTTTGCGGTAGAGAAAGCATCAGCAATAACCATGGGGTGCCCAACTACACTGTTTGTGGAACATGCACTATTTGCCATATTGAATAAACCTAAGTCCACCCTAACCACGCAAAGGGCATCAGGTTATGAGATCATCTTATCCAGAGCTGAACTATCAATTGTTAGATGTAGCACGGTCAACCCTGCAAGGTTCCTAGCAGAAGTAATTGAGGAGGGAGATTATGCCCACGACTGTACGCAAGTAACTGACATGTACTCATGTACTAGAAAGGTTGAAGAAAACGCGCTAGAGGGAGGTGAGCTCTTGTTCATTGATGGGTCATCAATTATCGACCAAAGGGATGGTGTAAAGAGGACTGGGGCAGCAGTGGTAAAAATTATGGAGTGTGTGTGGCCATGAAATGTGTACAGTTACCACAACATTACTCCGCTCAAGCAGCGGAATTAGTTGCACTGATCTTGGCGTTGAAGGAAAGTTTTGACAAACAAGTGACCATATACTCCGACAGCGCGTATGTTACATCCACTGTCCACTCAGGGCTGTCGAAATGGAGAAGAAGAGGGTTTAGGAGAGCTGATGGCACTCCAGTGCAACATGCCCTCCTATTGGCTGAACTAATTGAAGCAATAAATGACCCCCAAGAATTAGCTTTAGTGAAATGCACCGCACACACCAATGGCGAAGATCACATCTCAAAAGGGAATGCAGCAGCAGACGCACATGCAAAGTATGCTGCATACTTTGGTGAGATATGGAACCCCCCAGAGTCACAGAGAGGGAGAGGGAGGGGAATGGCTAAGGAGATGTTGATAAGAGAAGGGTACACCCATCTCCCAGCCACACAGATTATGGAGCTACAAGCGGCTGCACCAATGGCCGAAAAAGAAATATGGGTAAAAAGAGGATGCACAATGTCACCAACCGACGCACTATGGCGCCAGGGTGACACTGGAAGGGTTGTAATACCATTGGCACTTTTGAACACCGCCCTGAGCCAACTACATTACCCAGCCCACACAGCCAAGGAAGTAATTGCAGCACGAATTAGGGAAGACTGGTTCTGCCCCGAGTTAAATTCTCATGTGTCAAATTTTATCAGCAACTGTCTCACATGCTAACAGTTTACGGCCGGCCACACTCTGAAGGTGATAAGAGGTACTATACCCCGGCCAGAGGGACCGTTCCGACATCTCCATATTGACTATGTTGATATGATCAACGTATGTCAAGGAAATAGGTATATGATTGTAGTAGTATGCCCATTCTCGAGGTGGATTGAAGCAGGGCCCTGTTCACACCCAGATGCATTTAGAGCAGCTAAATTCCTAGTGAGGGAGGTCTTCCCTAGGTGGGGAGTGTGTGAGGTATTAAGGTCAGACAATGGCCCACATTTTGCAAATGAAATGTTCCAGCACATTACATCCTTGCTGAACATCAAACATAAATTTGCATGTGCATACCACCCACAGGCCAACGGTGTATGTGAACGCCTGAACGGCCTATTAAATGAGGCAATTGCAAAGATACAGCAAACAACAAAGAAGAGTTGGTTATATTGCCTTCCATTAGCCCTATTTGAGCTAAGGAATAGACCAGGGTCCGACCACAACCTCACCCCTCACGAGGTGGTTACCGGACGTCAAATGCGCCTTCCCCTAACGCCAACATCAAGAGCATTTACTGACCACGAGAGTACTGCGAGTGTTCTTGGTGATGAAATGTACCAATATGTGTCTTCTTTGATTACTAGTGTAGTGTTTGTGTCTCAACAGCTCGAGCGCACGCGCGGCGGGTCTAACAGCGACCAACAAGAAGACGTGGATAAAGAATTGGAAAAGGAAAGACTGTGCAAAGTTGCTAAAGGTGACCACGTACTACTTCGCAATTTCAACAGAAAGTGGAACAGTCCACGATTCACTGGCCCCCATCTGGTAGAAGAGGTATCAACGAGAGCAGTAAAGTTACAGGACAAACGTGCTTGGAACCACCTACACGACGTAAAGATCTACAAACTCCAGACCCGCTGCAACGCCACCGACAGGGCCACAGGAAGAAAAACAACAACAGCGTCACCAACAGAGGAAGAGACTTCTCCCACAACTAACAGCCTAAGTGTCCCCGTAACCTGCCACCCCCCAGATTCCCCAGAGGCAACTATTAGAAAAGAAAGGGGTGATCCCCATACCGCCCACCCCATGGTTACACGATCAAAGGGTCAAGAGACTCCCGCCAGCCTGAGCCCCAAACCCTCTGCCCATTGACCCCCTACCCACTGTAGTAATAACTGAACTGAAGGACATTGTTTTGCACAAATACACATGTAAACACCTGAATGTTCTCTTTCTTTTCTCTCGCACATGCAGGTAAAGCGTATTATTGTACTGATAAGAAAGTAGATAACTAACTAATTCACTGCCCAGGAGTAGATGGTACCCTCTGACGATAATTACCTGGAAGAATTGTCACACCAATTTGTATATGAAATAAAACGGCCAACGTACCTGAAAGGAAGGAGGGTACGTGTCTACTACACAGCATTCCTCTTGGCCATAGAACATTCAATGCCCCACCTCCAACCATACTTGCCTGCCCTAAGAGATAGATCGCTTAGATTGGCGTGGGAACAGCTCTTCGTCTGGGCACTGAATGACTACTTGATAGGGAGAGCTTAATAACAATAACTAACCTTAATAACGAGCATATTAAGAATTTTCAGGCGGGCAACTGTAACGTCGCAAGAATAAGCTGCCGGACTGCAGCAAGGTAAGAGCAAAATGCCGGTGAAATTAGCATTTGTAATAAAATTGATAGGGATTTTAATGATCACCGGGTTCTTGGCTGCCTCTGTATGGCAGTACAGCTATGCTATTGATATTATTGCTGTACCCAAACCTAATATACCCCCACCCCCAGCTGCAACAGGTGTTATGTCAGGTGGTACTAGTAAAACCCCACACCAGGAAAATAGAGTTAAACGCAGCACATACTCAGATAATAAAGGCATTGACAACTATGTACAAGATTCAGCACACGTCTCTAACAACATGTGGTACCAACACATGACCAAAATAGGCAAGCAGACAACAGGAGACAGCTACTACGTTTGCTCATTGATCCCATACGCCATGAGCGCGTCTCGAACATTTGTTGCTACGGAGATAGATGGAAAAATAGCACGATGTATAATATACCTGGCACTGTTCCAGACGAAAGGAAGATTTCAAGGGACAATGGTGCAACTGATGTGGAAAACACGAGATACATATCCATATGAAAATAACTTCCTCAAGACTTATTTGAGTTACCACAAGAGCAGTTTACATGCTGAAGGATTCAGATACATAACAAGTGGTCCTGAAAAAGGAGAAACAAAGGAAGTAACACTGCAGTACCTACCATGTGATTGGTACGCCACTGAAGTCCCTGGTAAAAACGGATGTTGGGAAAGACCACTGATTACAATAACAGGGAAGGTGTACATGAACAACAAATGGGACATAGGAGTGGTTGGCAGCAACATGGTAACAAGAGAAAATATTTCAACTATTGATGGACATAACCATAGATGTTGGATGACTTGGATCAAGTACGTACCCATGCTCACGTGGATGGAGAAGGATGAAGACCCAATAACAATATTGCCGCTAACTGCGCCTAAGGTATGCTACCAACATAAAGGAGAGGTGGATGTAGGATACAACACCAACTGTGAAAGCGTGATGGAGTTACCTGAGGGGGGAGCAGGAACAGCAGTAGTAATGGACCATTATTGGGCCTGTGGAGACAAGGCGTATCACAGACTGCCCCCTTTGTGGAATGGTGTATGCACTATAGTACACGTTAATGTACCATCACTAGTGGTACCCCAGAAGCATGTGAATATGGCGAATTTCCCCAAGATGGATGAAGAGAACAAAAGGAAGAAGAGATCTGCACAGCCTCGGAAAGGGCCAGAGAACAGACGCAACGGCAACAACATTTTCCTCAACAGAAGGAAAAGACAAGGAGAACCTCTGACAGGAAATTACCTGTGGGGAAGGTCGGAAACAGCACTGACCTCAATACCGCCGGAACACAGACTATTCAGCAGAGCAGCTATGTTCTTCTCCTCAATAATACATCCTGGACTGCAGGCTTACGCAAACGCAAAATGGCTCCAGATAACTAGGTGGGAACTAATGATGACAATCAACTCTACAGTAAATGGATTCAACGCAATAAAAGAGGAATTGCGAGCAGTAAGAATGGTTGCACTACAGAACAGATATGTACTGGACCTCCTCACAGCAATGGAAGGAGGAGTTTGCGCAAAGATAGGACAATCATGCTGCACATTCATTCCTGCTAACGATGCTGACAATGGTACACTCACCGAAGCTGTATCACAATTGGCCCAGATGCACTCAAAAATGATGGATGAAAGTAAAGGTGTGAAAAAGGATGAGAGCTGGTTTTCAATATTATGGTCATGGATGCCATCTTGGCTGTCAGATGGACTGAAGATTATAGTTGGATGCACTATTTTGGCTGGAGCTGCACTGATCATAATAAGATTTTGGAAGGCCCGGAAGGCACGCACCACAGACGAGATGATCGAAATGGTTGGTATACACCTCTTGATGCCAACAGATGACGGTCAAACACAGGCACAATAATAAAGGAGAGAGAGAGGTTGCGCAACCAGATCATCACCAACCACCTGGACCCACCATCTGTGAAGCTCGAAAACCCAAGAAACCCAAGGAGCTACATAGGGAAATGGGTATACTGCACTCCTGGAGGAACATGTGAATATATGTATTGGTCATTTGAAGACCATGTTAACCACTATGGACATTTGGGAGGAATAACTAAAATATGGAGAGTAAGAGGAGATAAAGAAAAGGATATGTTTGTGGTCGACAAGTCGACCAGAGGGGGGACTGAAGTGGGATAATGGAAGAACAGGCGCCCGCCCTTCCCCTCTCGCGCTTGGCCTAGAGGATCACAGCCCAGACACCCGCCACGAGAGGAGTTTGCCTATCTACCGGATGACCAAATACCCAGGTACAGGAACATACGGATGTGCCCATCTACCTGCCCAGCAGCCCGCCCTGTCCATGCCGACACCTGCGGCACGGACCAACTCGACTAAACCTACACGTCGTTAGAGATGCCATGACGACCTAGCCAACGGTCAGCACACCTGTGCAAATATACACACCGGACACTCCCGCACCAATCTACACGAAGAATATACTCAGTGCTATGACGTAGGCGACAGACATACTCACGGACGTACATCTTTATTATTTTCCACATAGGCTCTCAAAATGCAGAAACGCAAGACGCATCATGAACTTATATAAAAAAGGCTTGCTCACGCTTCTTCTAAGAGCCATGTACCATAATGAAGAATATAACGGGGACACGATACTGAGGATAAAGCAATATGATAGCGTAACCTAAAGCGCCCTGCATCAAACGGTTCCACCTATGCACCAGGCCCAAGTAGGCCGCAGGCAAAAGCTTCCATGAACATTGAGTGAGCAAGAACTGGGTTGCTGACCCTGCAAAATGAGCCCGGCGAAAGCACACCGCCAAGGGCACGATGTTGCAATCTCGCACGCTGTAAGCCAACGCCAAGGTCGCACCTGCAAGATAAACCAGGCACACAGTAGGAAAAACAATATTAATTGTGTTGAATTTTGCCTCAAACACGGTCCCACTTCACGTGACAAAGTCAAACCTGACAAGATGCCAAGCCCAGGAGGAAGGAGACGCCTGAATCCCACGTTTCGAGACACAGGCAGATACAATTAAAAGACTCATCTGCAGCAGTGGGAGTATTCGACCTCCCAACATATGAATAAATCCTCACATTGTTTACACCTACCCATATTAAAACATTGTTGCAAATGACAGGTGCACCGCGAGCTGGGAACAGCGATTGTCCCAGACTGGGAGAACATGGGGTTCTTATCACTGATGCCATTCACATTGACCAATCCTCAGAGGTCTTCATGTAACAATTTTCATGTATCAAATTGAAGGGACAGCCCAGGTATACCACCTGACTAACCCTCAGCCTCTAACACCGTTCTCTATATGTGCGCTATACTAACCCTACCACTCGAGTAACCAATCCAGAGTGGAGATAGGTTTTTGCTAAACTTTCCAAGTGACGAAAGTAGCGCGTCATACTAAGGTAAAAAGGGCCTGCGAGCCCCACGATTGTGTGTGTGTCAGGACGGACGCGTACGCTCCTTGACCCATCCCTGCCGTTTTGTCTAATAAACAGCAGAGTCACCTTGCTTCTTGCGTGTGTCTCATACTCTATCTCTTTTGGGATATACGGGAGGAGTTGGGGCCTCCCTGCCCGGAGGTCTGCGGACGGTCCGGCCGACTCCGGCAGAATTTGCCCCCGACAGTGTGCAGGTTGGGTAGGAGTGCTGGTGGCAGTGGTGTGTATGTGGATTGGCATAGTTGGTGATATGGTCACATGCATGGTGGCATTATGTTACAGTGCCTGTGTTCAAGGCTTAGCCTACTGGGTGCATGGCCTAAGGCCATATGCTATGCATTGTAGAGCGTAGGACGTGAGGAAACCCACATCACTAATGCAATTTTGACTGTGTATGGGGTAGAGGGTGGTGGCCTGTAAAGATTGGTTGTGGAGTACATTTCAGACACCATAGAGCAGCAGAGGTGAGCTGGCAGGTGTGTATGTTTGGTTCCGCATGTGATGTCACTAGTAGAACATGGTAAAGTTCTGGATATGTGATTGGAGATGGTGCAATAAAAAGTCACGCAGTGTGGGCACTGGGTGCTGTGTGTGCATATGGTTGAAGTGTAGCTTGCATGGGTTCTTTACTATGCTGTGTGGAGATTTGTTGAAGTAGGGCCAATGTTGTGAAAATGCTGTGGTTAGGTTTGTAGTGACACAATACTTTGTGAATGGCAGTAGGTAGGGGTGTTGGAAGCTTTGGTATGTTTGTGGATGCTGCTAATTGTGACTTGTTTTCCTGAAGGGGTGTTTATGGTGTGAGGGAGTTGGGTTGAAGTGCTGCTACGTATCTTACGTTTGTGCACAATGATAGCTGCCCTCATGGTCACATGCATGGATTCATAGTGTTGTGCTGGGTGTGGGCAAGGGTGGACTGTTGTGTGCATGGTGAAAGGTGTGCTGGGTGCCCCGCAGGATTATTGTGGTTGCTGAAATAAGGCATCCTGTAGGAAAATGTTGTGGTGGAGGGGCTTTGGAAGCAAAGGCAACATGCTCTCAGAGTGTTTAACGGGAATGATGGAGTTGTGTAGAGAAATGATAGTGTGCAATGGCGAGGTTCAGTATGTGATTGGTGCAGGCATTTTTGAAATGTTATACTTGCTAATAGGTGCCACTAAGGGAGTGTTTGAAAATTTGAGTGAAAAAGGAAGAAGTATTGTGTCTGCTTTACTGGGTAATGGCGCTAGCTGTAGCTGGGAAAGCACACATGCCACATCATGGCTTTCTGCGCATGGAGCCTTCGAAAATGGAACTGTGGAGATTCCCCAATGAGGATTCGAGGGTGTGGTTCACTGGAAGGGGCGGTGACATATTTACCCATAGTTCGATGCAGTGAGGTTGGCAGAGATGGACAGACGTCGAGTTTTTATACTCGGTGATAGTTTTTTGCACGATCTGCACAGGTATGCCATGGAAATAAGGGTTTGATACTGACTTTCAGTTGGAAGGAGTGCAGGCTTTTTGGGGCACAGTTTATGAGTGGGGTTTCGGATGCATGGATCACCTTTGCAAACGTGTGGCTTCTGTTGGTACTGTACATGTGGTGGTTGTGCATTTTGGAGGACTACATTTGGGGCACATGTCGTGCTCACGTTTGCTTGCTTACTTAAAGAAGTTGATGGCAGCTGTGATGCAGATATTTCCTACTGCAAAGGTGATTTTCTCATTTATGACACAACGAGGACAATCGGAGCATGCTGGTGTAATTTGTCAACAGCCAGGGTTCGGGAGATGTTGGATAAAAAGAAGCATTTGCGACTGTATGTGCAGTGCTGGGATGTTCTGCACCGACTATGAAAGCATTAATAAACAGCAAGATTTCCTGCGGTTTCAAGGAAATGGCATTTATTTGACTTTCATTGTCAATGATGTTGTGTTTGCCACTCTGCACGATGCGTTGCAGAGAATTCTGTAGAAATGTAAGATAAGCATTCATCTTCAGTCGAGAGAAACGTCAGGAGGAGAAGCAACCAGTGAGCTAAAGAGAGAAAAACAAGAAAAAAGCAATGTATAAATGCACGTACATACATAAAAAACAACAAAAAGGAAATAGAAGATATATAAGTGTTTTTAGAGACAATCCTGAAGACACACTCACCACTCCTGTTTCACACACCCCACAAACACCCCCTTAAATCCCTCCCCCTCGAGTTTCTAGCACAGTAATTTAGCAGATTCCTGGGACTTTGAGGATTAGATCCGGCACATCCAGCTCTTTTTACGATGGCAGCTATGGCATTGGCTCTGTGCAGGCTAAGCCATTGGGCAATAAGGTTTCTGGTTGTGGTGTGTACAGAAACACTGTGACTGAAGGTCTGTTTGTACTGATAAATGTAGGAGGCTATGCTGAAAGTGTGCAAGGTAAGCAGCATGCATCCCGTTTGTATGCATGTTTGTATGCATGCACTGCACTCACTTGCTTAATTTTGCTTATATACATTCCCTGCTGCTTTTGTGGGATCACTTTTACAACATTTGTAGTACATGCATTACAGTGGAAGACCATATTGTGAAATGTACAAGGTACATGGCAGGCATCATGTTGTAATGAATGCAGTGTGTGCATCATATGATATGATGTGCTATGGTATTTTGTGCCATTTGTATTGCGGCTACATACAAATGTGTGAAGGTGTGCTGAGGAAAGGGAGGCAAAACAGAGGCCACAAAGAGACATTGATTTCTGTAGACCAGCTGACATTGATAGTGTGCAAGTGAATGGGAAGGGGAAGGGCAAAGTGCAGTTCATGGGAACAATAAAAAAATAGAATACCATGCAACTACGGCCGGTGCTAGCAAGTGCAAGGATAAGTGTAGACATGAAGTGGTGGCTGGACTTTTAGGGTTATATAAAACAGTCCCCAAGTGCGGGGGTTGGTAGAAAGCCATTGCTGGGGTGGAACTGTAGGGAGGCAGGTGGCCTGGGGCACAGATTATAGGGTGGATAGGAAACCAGTGCACACTACTTTTTAGACAGGAGTGAGTAGTGGAGAGGATGGAATAAAGAAGACGCACATGGAAAGGTTTGCAGGTGCTTTCAAACCCTACGATGCTTCCCCTCAATGTCCAGGGAGACATAGAGCGTGTTCCACAGGGAGGCCCCATCAGAAAAAAACACATCTACCACCATCTGGTTGAGTATAGAAGCAACTGACCCTGAGGGAGTACGAGGCAGATGAGGGTAGATCTGGAGCAAGCAGATATTTAGGAAGTGAGAGGGACTAGAAGGCCTTCTGCATAATGCACAGGGCTTTTATTTTATTGTTCAGACATGTTAGTCCAGCAGAGATACGATACCTGCCATTCAGGCTATGGACAAGTTGTGCACTTGTCTTATGGATGAGTTGCTGAGGGCACAGAGTGGAAGCTGGCAGATTTAAAAAGAACCTGTGGAAACAGTGCAGCGTACAAAGCACAACAGCCCTGCAGATACTGTCCTTTTGGAAAGTGACTGTAGGTTGCTAAAATACATTTAGTGGTGGGTTCAGTTCCTTCTTTTTACGAGATATGTAGTAGGTGGGTTAGTGGGGAACAATTTTTCTAGCGTTGTCGGAAGCAAAGAACAGAGTTCTTGTTTCGCTAACATAGTGTATGATATGGGTAAATTAAAACATTGCAAGCACATACCAACAAATTGCTAGTTTATGGTAGGAGAAGGGAAGAACATCAGTATGGTTTATAAACACATAGTGGGCTCTTAGAGGAAGATATTGTGTGCAGAGGCACTTGTGAAGGTATGAAACATTTTTTTGCAGCATGTTCACAATTGCCGAAAACCCCCTGAAATAAGCTAAACAACCACACCTCGCGCCACCACTGTGCACTGCTAAGACTAACACCCAGGACATCAAAGATGAAATCACAAATGGCATTGATGACATCACTGATGACATCACACGTGCGTTTACTTTTCATGAAAAGTCTGTACAGTGAATTCTTATTGTAATGTTGACAAAAAAGTGTCAAGGATCATTGGAATAAATATCATGAGGTACGTAGTGCATTAAGACAGCCATAGCTATCTGTTCTTCTCTCAGAAAAAAGAGTATCTGAGAAACTCTCTCCTGGCACAACACACCCACTAAACTTTCCTGACCAATCCCTTTCAGTGCTCATTCTCATTTGCATGACTTCTGAACCCAAAAAATCCCCGGATGTAACACCCAATGTCCGTGAACTACCGCCATGTCCGCGGACATATCGTAACATGAACAGCCCTTCTACTATTTCCAGTGCACTCTCTGTACCATTCCCTTAATGGATGTAGCTAAGAAGTTACATGACCATCCACCAATCACATTCAGGATCTCTACATCTAACTGCATCATCATAGATCAGCACTGCAAATGTACTGTGAATCTCTCCGAGTACAAGTGTCATATCATTGGCAAGCACCATCTACAAGAAATACTGTACAAGTGTCCAAGATTTCACATGCAGCTACATGCATACCCATATGCATGAACACAAACTACAGGTATGCATATTTTCTATACAGTACATGAACACATTTTCTAACTGACTTTTAGCTTGTATAATCTGTAAAATGAATCTACTGTCTTTTTTCAATCTCCTAAAATCAACTGTCACTTACAAATCTTTATACTATTTAATTTCTTTATACACAAATCATGTTAAACTAAGATTTTTAAAATGAAATATATAGACTACATATAGTCAAACAAAATAGCATGCACACTCTATTTTCAAATCTCAAACAATAAAACTTGTACAATTACACATTTTTTTTATTTATTTTATTTATTTGATTACTTATATTTATTTAGGACAAGAAGCCCACGACATTGAGGCACTATTACTTGGAAGTGCTTAGTTACAGGAATAATGGTATTCAGTGGTACATTATGAATTTCACAAGACATAGTAAAGATATTTTGTTTGCTACAGTTAGTCATTTCAATACAATTTGTTCATTAACAACATATCATATGTATTCAACTGGTGCGACGTATCTTATGTAAATAAAATAGTTTTAATGGTTTTGAGGAAGGCGCTGAGGATTTCAATTTAAAAAATCAATGTCTACATTAAAAACAGTTATATATAAAAACACAATTACTAATTTGTTTCTTTTACAATTGCAGTGAAGACCATTCTCCTGAAAAGAAGCAACCGAATTTGAAGTACAAAGAACAACTAAGAAGTAACCTGCACAATTTTAGAAAAAAAGTAAGTAGAATATCACCATAATATTTGTATTATTACTCAAACACACTTAAGGTTAATTAATGCTATTTCTGTGCCTAAAAATAGAGATTCTGCACCATTCTGTCCAAACCAAAAATCCACATGCCTTAAACAGCGATTTACAGCCAGAATGGCCGACAAATTTTTTTTTTGGACACACAAATTACCCAAGTCAACCGCTAGAATTTAGATGTTATAGAACAAACAACTGTATAGCATTAGATATACTATTTATACTTCTCCACATCACTAGCTTACTTTTTTCTGTCATCTGAACCCCAGTTTAGTAACACATTAATTCAAGAATACCCATCTCTACTAGTTGTGGTTCTACGTTATTTCCTCGAAGTACTTTTCATCGTGGGACTTTTCATTGCCACTTTTTCATCAACCAAAACTCTTTTTTTAAAAAATTATTTCTGGGGGGGTTCCCCCCCACAGACCACCCCCTTATTTATATAATCATACCCCAACCCCAAAAAATACCCCCAAAAAATATTTTTTTATAAAAAAGAGTTTTGGTCGATGAAAAAGTGACGATGAAAAGTTTCACGATGAAAAGTACTTCGATGAAATGCGTGTATACCCTAGTTGTACAATGCACAATCACACACCATTACATACATCTTTATCATCTTACTCAAACACTCATGCACACAGCACACATACATTGCAGAACACCACAACCCATACCTTCTTTATTTTTTTCAACAGACCCTAAAGAATGCCTACCAAAAATCAAGTCCGTAGAAAGCAACACAGAAGTAGAGCAAATGAAAATAAAAGTGCCCAACATAAGCATCCATCTCTAGCACAATTTGTAAAAAAAACGTTGAAACAAAACAGCTAATACAGTCATTTAGTGAAACAAAAAGAAGTTTCAAGTACAAAATCTTTGCCTCCTCTATCAAAATGTAAACCAAACCAAAAAACAATTAGCATAAAATCAGCTATCACTACAGATAAAACTGCTTCTTTAAATCTTGATATAGTTCAAAATAAGCATACCAAGAAAAGTATTTTAGCCAAAATGTTCCATCACAAAGTCCTTCAAAATCTTATAAAAACAGGAGAGAAACCAGGTTCAACGCTTAAAACCTATCGTAGGGAATTAATCTTAGAAGCGTTGATGGACAGTGCAATTCTTCTCAAAAGAAAGTTATTTATTTTAGTGTTAAACAAAATGAAACCACTAACAAAACTAATAACTAAATTACAAAAAAGACTTCTCAATAAACGAAATGTCAACAAAAATAACTTCTTAAGTATCTGCAGAGGTGAATGGAGTCACACTACGAGCACAGAACCATACCTTAATGAAGAAGCGTATTAACAAAAGCAAACAAATACAATTGCCATACATAGCAGTGGACGAGGTGATGAAAAAGTTAATAATACTATAACGGAACGAGAAGTACTCCTTACAAAAATATGTCCTGAAAACTCAGAATTACGCCTCCATTCAACTGAATCAGAACGTCTAGTGTACAAATGGCCATGCACGTCAATGTGTAACATTCCCAAACACTTTTTCAAGTCTTTACGCCAATTCCTCAATCAATATGTGAAAAGCAAAGACAAAATGAAAATTAAACTACTGCAAAATATGGATACCTGTCAGTACGCAAGTACACAGGACTACAAGTCATTGGCCTGCATTACAGGACCTACTTGCAAAACCACCTTCCATGATATCAAAAGGATATCAACACATCGTTCAACTATAAGAAATCTAGTTTATATACTGTACTATGCTAAAAGTCCTGCTTTAGCACTAGCCAATTTAAATAACATTCTTCTACATGGTACAGCAAAAGACCTACTAGAAGATCTCGACTATATCCAGAAAAAATATTTTGGAAGTGAAACCCACTTACAGAATGAAATAGCTGTAAACCAAATTAGTAACAATTCTACACATGGCAACCTTTTACTACACACATACAAAAAAGAAATACTAAAATGTTGCTGCAGAACTTTTTATAAATGTAACACAGAAATTGTAGACTTATCATACAAAATATGAGACAATGAAGATTCTAAATGGTTTGAATTAGCTCTCTACCTTATAGCAGAAAACAAATACGAAATAACTGACCCCGTAATACTTTGTAGTTAGTGCACTACAAAACTTGACAACAACCAAACTCCTTCACGTGCTGTCACAAATCATTTGGAATTATATCCACTACCAAAACCCCTTCAACAACTTAATTTATATGTTGGCTGCTGAGTTGCTGCAGTCTGTCTATTCTCTTCTACTCCACTGAGACCTGAGTCTCACTACAGTTCCTGCTTTTGTGGGTGGACCCATAAAAACTCTCACTATCTGCGGAGTGGCCGCAGCATTGGCTGCTGAGTTGCTGCAGTCCGTGGAAGTCTGTGAGCAGGCGGGGAAGGCCCCCACCACCAGCATGGAGGAAAAACGGGGTGACATGCCCTCCACACCACCATCGGGAGGCGAAGACGAGGAGGTGCAATGGATTAGAAGCTCAAGGCTTGCCCACCACAGATTCGATCTCCCCCGCACGCTGTCGGTTCGCCCCTTGTCAAGATCCAGGTTTCCATCAAAAACGGGGTCTGGTTATGCCAGTCCCTCCCAACAATTCCAACATGCGGCCCCTTTTGAAGAATCGCCCAGGTCGCTGATGAACTTTAAATGACCTGCTCAGGAAAGGACGCGGCCAGCGACAAAGACTTGCCAACTCGTTTCACCCCTGCCAAGAACCCATCTGTACTGGACCAGGAGGTCTGTGAGCTGAAATCGGCACGGGAGCCGGTGAAACCCCCTGCGGACAAGTTCCTGGTGTAACCGACTGAAGGGTGGGCTGCGAGGGAACTGCATGGGGCTCCAAGGCCCGGGACGACTGCAATGCACCAAGAGGGCACACAAAGAACTAACTCGACTTGCTTTCCATCACTTACCAGGAACGCAGAGTTCCGCACGGTGGCTATTACACGGGACCATGTTACTAGTCCCAGTCAGGCAACCCCTCCGTGCGGACATGAAGAGTCGCCTTCGCCCGGCCCCCTGCTTCGAGCTTGCAGGTGAGCACGTCGGAAGCCCCACTGGCTCCGAGCACGTCATCAGAGAAGAAGGAGGTGCACGCCCTAGTACACGCTGCCAAGAGCGAGGCTCGACTTCCTCAAGGGGGTGGAGCCAAGGATCAGCACAGTGAAGGGTCCAGGTCAAAAGACAATGAAAAACCCATTACACCGCAAACTCAGCCGAATGAAGAAAGCAAAGTACTTTTAATTGACTCCCTGCCTACATTTACCTTTCCCAAAAAAACCATTCTTCAAAAAACAAAAAACAATCAAAAAATTCACAGGAAAAAGAAAGGAGCAGTCGGCCAGTCAAGACATAATAAACAAAAGAAATCTTTGGAAAAGCTCCTGGCCGACTCAGCGATTTTCAACTCTCTAAAAGCATACTTTGCCAGCCAAGGAAAACGGAAATATGACGTCCTCCTTGAACTGACAGACACAGAACTGCTGGATCCGACGTCTGACCTTTCTGGAGGTCCAAAACCCTGCAGGTTCCCCTACACACCAAAAGAGGGAACCCCACTTTAGCCAAGATCTTCCCACCCTGGCCATCTTGAAAACACCCTTCCAGACTCTTCTCCATCCCAAAATTCGAAAGCTGGCTCACGTGCACCACCTGAAGGCTCGCGAACTGCTCCCCTCAACCTTTCCTTAATGGGGCTATCTCCCATCTCTTCTGAAACACCTTGGGTGTTTAGTCCCATGGGGTCTTCGCGCCCCCCCTTGCACCACAAACTACTGATGATCACCCAAACAACATCACAACAAAGGAGGGACCTGAAGACCCACATGCTCAGAGGCCGGACACCCTTCTCCCTGGGTCCCCAGTTAAAATCCAGCTATCCCCCGAGCCTTCTGGCTTCTTGCTGGGTAAAGAGCAGCGCTCTCCTAAGACCCAACCACAGCTATCTACCCCATCCAGCCGTCCTCATATTTCACCTCAAAGGAAGAGCGGCGGGGCGGGCCAAACAGAAGAAGCTCAAAAGGATACACCGCCCAAAAAATTAGACCTAACAACATTGATGTCAGCATTTACGATTGCGCTTGCTCCATTTGGAAAATTGTATGAAGCCATAAATGACACGCTGAAGGACGAAACTACTCTGATCGCAATGACTCATACTAAGATGACATATTTTGAGGAGTACATAACTGCTAAAGTAAAAGTAGACACTTCAACTCCTCTGCCCCAACCAATTCTAATAAAAGACTGAATAGATAGTGCGTCTCAAACAGATTCTATTACCCCAAAAGGAACAGACCTGCGGGACCAGACACAGTCAGCAGGCAAGCTGCCTTCCAACAAAATGTGTTTTGATTTCGGAAAAAAGCAAACACAAAATCAAAAACTGAAGGAAAATACTGAACCCCCCTGCCAATTCTTATTTGAAGGGGCCAAAAAGGGAGCGGCTAAATCATGCTTGAAAGAATCTGTTCCAAAACAAACACATCTGCCTTTTTTGGTGAATTCAGTGAAAGGCTTGACAAAAGGAACACCAGCCCAACTAACTAAGCCAAACGGGGTAAAAAAAAAACAATCTTCAAGGAACGGCACCAGTTCCTTCAGGCCCGGCACTTGGAAATGACCCAGACCCCCAGCTGAGGAATAGAGAGTCGGTTGCTAAACCAAGTGAGTCCCGCAGATCCTCAAATTCCCCCATCCAGGTTTGTCATTTCGTTAGAAGTCCTTCACAGACTTCACCAGTACATTCACCAATCACTGCGGAAGACTTCCTGAGAGACAAAGCTTCCATGAACATTACCCTCCACTAATCTCCGGGGAGCTGTACCAAAAGCCAAAATGACGAAAATGAGCGCAAAAGCTCGTCCTCGAACACCAACCGTGCAACATCCCCAATATCAAAAAAACAAAGGAAGAACAGTGAAAACAAGAAGATGGACTCGCAAAGACCTAACTTGAGATATCCCAGAGGGCCGGAACTCTCCAGAGGGAAACCTGTGACATTAAAAAGAAACTACGCAGAAATAAAATCACCTAACGAAACTGACAATGATCGAAGAGACAGTCCTAACTTGCACAAAAGATCAAAGGAATCCATTGAACAGAAAGAAAACAACCACTTCAGAGAAAGAACTCTGACCCAAAAAATAGCAAAACAACAAAGGATAGCTTCGGCTACAGTTTTCAAGCTGGAACAGATCCCGGAAAACTCAGAGAAGACAACCTTAAACAAGGGAACGGTTTGAAAAATCTTGAAACGCATCAGAGACCTTAAAGATCTGACGAAAGAGGATCTGATACTAGTAGAACCCTACCACAAAGACCAAAAAGCAAAGGCCTACCTACATGTGAGAGCAAAAGCTAAAGGCAGATGGTCCAAAGAAGGCAAAGCAGACCTTCTGAAAAGGGACTACTACATCACAGAAGTAAAAAGAGTATCGAACAACCAGCTATCTCAACACAGGGGGAACACTTACCCAACTGGGAAAACCCACTATAGATCAAAAACAAAACTCAATACTCAAAATCTGACCCAAGCACCCAAGCAGGACTTTTTGTCCGAATGCCGGCCAATACTGGCAAGTGAGAGAGTCGGCACTCTCCGACAAGGAGACCCACTGAAAGAAACTTTTACAGACCAAGAGAAATTCAAGAAGAAAAATCTCTCACCAAGACACGGATCTCGTCTCCCTCAGAAACTAAGATCGAACAAAATCCGTCTGACAGAAACCTCAACACCTTGAGACACCTGGAGTCTTCTACTACCCGGAACAACCTGTCAACATTTGCACCAATCAAGCAGCTTTTGGCATGGCTTCCGAAAACCTCATCAAGCCACATGAAGAAATAGGAACAAATACCATCCAGCGAAACGCTGAAAACATTTAAAGACATAACAAGCTGAAAAGATCTCAGTTCAAAACCAGCCCATCAAATCCAGACACTTAAAATGATGTCCTGGAACACCAGGGGTTACACTCACCTCACAAAAGCAGGAGGAGTAAACCTAGGGGAATTTGACATCATAACCCTTCAAGAAACATGGCTTCTTGTCCCCCCTACAATCTATGGCTTTTCGGTTGTGGTTTCACCAGAAAACAAAGGACGCTTGGGCTGTCCTTCAGCCGGTCTCCTTGTGGCAGTTCGATCCGGGTCAAGCCTCTCAATCCAGAAGAAGCTTGCTGCTACTCAAACGCACCTAGCAGTAATAGTAAAGTGGGAACAACTGGACGCCGAGACTCACCATAATTACAACCTATTGGAACCCTCAAGTAATCTCAGACAGGCTCTTTCTATCGACCATCGAAACCGAGATCGACGGCATCATGACTGCACACAAAACTTATAATTTTAAGTGGGGACCTGAATGCCAAATGCCCGAATGGACTCCCAAGAAGCATTCCATCACGTCCGACAAGTCCGGTGGAATCACGTCGAAAATTATGGCAATCCCTCATGGATTCTAGAAATCTCTACAGTATCGACCACTCCCTACCTCTGGCTTCCTACATTCCGACATGGGAAAGAGGGTCACAAGAAGGGACGATCGATTACATATTTGTATCGGAAACCAATGCTGAGTTGGATCACATCTTTTGAGGTCATAAGGGCCGAGGCAAGCAATCATAACATCTTGAAAATCGTCTGGCCGACTGAAGGAGGAGGCAGACTTCAAACGGCTGAAAAAACTGAATTCAACAGCCAAGGAAATTGCCTAAGACTTACGGCAGAGCGAATTAAAGAACTCTCAAAAAACTACGCAACACATTGCTCACGGAAAGAAAGAGGGGCAATAGATTCAACTGACTATCATCCCTTACTGCTTCCGTACCAGATGCCCAGGAAGTTAAACCCAAAGGGCAACCAGCAACCATTACACACTTATGACAAGGAGTTGGTAATGAAACATCATATCATGTGAAAGCTGAAGAAACTGGCAGCATCCTCTGAATCAGATGGTCCAATGAAAGCTTACCTGAACGAACAAAAACTGTACAAATCCTGGTCAAGATTCCGCAGAGCTCTCCTTTATCAACGTGAAGCAGAAGAAATTATGAGAAAATTGGCAGATAAGAACTCAGGGGCATGTTGGCAACTGATTAGGAACTCAGAAGACGGCTCAACTGCAACAGGGTCAAACAACATCTCAGAAGAAGTCTGGAAATCACATTTCTCCAAAATATTCCAGCTCCCCAGGCAAACTAGACCCTCCACTGGGTGCGAGCCAAAACCAACAACCTGGGAATACTTCTCAAATAAAGAGGACATTGTGTTGGCCATCAGGTGTCTTAAATCCTCCAGAGCTCCTGGCCCTGACGGAATTACCAACATAGACCTAAAAACGATCCGGAGGAATGGGCGAGTTTCATGGGCCAGGTGTTCAAAAAATGCTGCCTCACTAAAACGATCCCGAAGTCCTGGTGTTCTGCAGTGATTGCCCCTATCTACAAAAAAGGTGACAGAACTGATCCGGGGAATTATCGCCCCATTGCGCTTCTGGGCACATTCGACAAGTTATACAGATCAGTTCTCTTAAAGAGCTTCCAAGCCTGGGCTAAATCAGCACAGTGCCAGGACCCTTTTTGAGCGGGGTTTATGAAAAATTCAGGGACCACAGCTAACATCATGATGCTAAGTGTCATAAAGAACAAGCTTACACCAAGGCTTCTTCTTGACCCAATAAAGCCTTTCACAACATGACGTCAATCAGGATCAAGTTAAACCAAACAAGCACACTGTCTGAAGAAATCCCAACGTTCAGAGGGGTAAAACAGGGCTGCCCCCTGGCCCAGGCTCTGTTCATCTCTTTTCTTGGAGACCTTAAAGAAAATTCCAGCAACACAAGATCTTTTCCTCCGAAAGTTGGCGAGACTTCTGTGGTCCGTCTACTATACGCAGATGACATCATCCTTCTTGACCAGACTGAAATTGGCCTTCAAAGACAGCTTGATAATCTGGCCAAATACATCTCCAAAACAACCTAGAGATAAATAAAGGTAAAACAAAAATCCTGATTTTCTGACAACCTCCAGAAAAGAACTCAAAAAACTTCAGATGGCACATCGGAAACTCGACCATAGAAGTGGTGAAGTCCTTTAAATACCTGGGTGTGATGATGGACAACTCAAAGTCTGAGACATCGATGCAAAACCATCTGTGGGACAAGGTCCGAAAACTCACCACCCAGGCAAAAATAATTGACAGGAAATATGGCAGTTTTTCGCTCTTACCAGCCATAAAACTCTACAAAGGCAAAGTAGTTCCGAGCTTGGCATATGGATGTGAGGCAATGCCATCGATTCCCACGACAATATGGCCAAAATTGGAGGCCTACTCCAATTTTCAGGAAAGTAATAATGCAGGACTCACCTCCCCTGTACAACATAATCAAAATTGAAATGTCAGCAGGAAGGGGCAAGGCTCTCACAACTTGGGCGGCCAAGCAGCGAGCCCAATTGGACGATATTGGATGTTCTGAAGACAAACTGATCCGAAACCCCACAAAAATAAAACGGAAAATGGAACAATTGGACTGGATGGAGACTTTAACATCAGCGGAAAAAAACAAACTTCTCACTCATCTAAATTTCCAGCCACAAAAATTGCATTCAACCACTGAAGTCCTAAAGAGGTTTCCAGACAAGGCCCTAAGAGCCATCTTTCTGAGGTCTCGTCTCAACCTACTTCCGACCAACGAAATAAGGGCCATTAGGGGCCAGTCTCAAACAAACCATTTTCGCTTATGCGAAACTGAACACAAGCCCGAATCGGTAAAGCACCTCCTGATGCACTGTTCTCAAATGAAAAAATGGAGAAGAGCGTACCTGGGCCCACTGATTCAACCTAGTCTCTTGTATGAAGAAGAAGTCTGGTGGAACCGCCTCCTCAGTGGATCGAGGACAGAATGGTCAATAGCGACTGCTAAAGTTCTAAAGGCAGCCCTAGATAAATGTGCTTTAAATCCAATGGAGACGAGCGACCAGGTTTGACCAACTAACGGTCTTGAACTTATCTTGAATACCAGAAATCAAAAAGACGGGGAATTTCAAAAAACTTACGTGTGGTTGGACATAAAACTTCAAAACTTCAAGAAACTTCAAGACTTTCTCTCTTTTCGCAAAATCATTGATTTGATAAAAGCAAGTAAAAAAAAAGAAATTATATGAGAGCATCATAATTCAAACAGTGCACCCATTTCAAGCAATAATACGCCTTCAACCAAAAACTGCAAAATTACCTCCCTCTGGATTAGTGAAAGGTATTTGTAGAAAAGTAGTGTATTTACCATTAGATCTAAAAGAAAATGTGCACACTCTAGGAGTGCAACGTCCAATGCAACAATCAGATTAGATTTACATAAAGTTAGAGAAGCCTTGCAATATCTTAAAGAGAATAATGAATATTACAACAAAAATTTATATTGAAGAAAACTTGAAGGATACAACTGAAATAATTCAAGAGACACAAGAAGCTGGTAACGTACCAAATGCGTCAAACAAAAGGATCACCAATCAGCATATGGGAAAAAAGTATAGAAGCATATGCTTTTCCTCTACTCTTTCCTATTGGCAAAGGAGGAAGGTACGATGATAGACCTATTTAAATATCAGCATCAGAATACCGCTCATTACAGATGTATTCTGAAGATCCCAGATTTAGACAAAATGTTTAATACATTTTCCACCTACTCTTTGAAAGTGAACTAGCAACTTTATGTCACGGAGTTGCACATATATTAAAATCAGGATCACACTTTCAAAATATGACAGCTACACAATTATTACAAAAAGTCCAACAAAAAGATGACGTTTTACAATCAAATATTACAAATCTATTAGCAAATATGCATGGTATTAAAGAGTACTGGTTTCGACATCACGGAGATGTACGTTGTATGATCAGAAATCTTGGCCCACCCACTTGGTTTGTTACATTAAGTTGTGCAGAATATGCATGGGAAGATTTACATGATTTCCTACGCATATCAAACAAAAACAAAACAAACATAGATATACTAACACCTGGAGAACTTTGTTCTCTGGATCTGTTAATGTTTCAAGATATTTTAACCATCGCTTCATTGCTATGCTACATTCTATTTGTAATCAAACTGTTCCTCCCCTTGGAGAAGTGCAACACTTCTTTTGGAGAAAAGAATACCAAGCCAGAGGAGCACCACATATCCACATGCTTTTATGGATTAAAGATGCTCGTAAATTTGGTCAAGACAGTGATGCAACTGTTTTACAGTTTATTGAAAAATATGTCACTTGTGAAATTCCATCGGAATCCAAAAATAGTGATCTTCATGCACAAATTTTACAATTTCAAAGACACAAATATGGCAAATATTGTCGTCGCAAATACAAAAACAAAAGGAAATACAACACCAAATGCCGATTTGGTTTCCCTAGACCAGTTACAAATACAGGTCAAGTGAACAACCTCATGTCTTCAATTAGACATAGGGCCTCATTCCGAGTACGGCGCTAACCAATGGCGCTATTAACGCCTTGGTTGACGCCGTACCCGGACCGGCAGCGCCTTGGTGGTTGGCGGAATTACCGCCCCATTCCAAGGTTGGCGGGGCGGTAATTCCCCAATCCCCATTTACCCTTCCCCATTCCCATTCTTGCCCCATAGGGCATAATGGGAGTGGGGAAGGCGTCAATTATGCCACCGTAAATTACGGTGGCGTAATTAACATCAAGGTCCCTTAGCGCCATGGTATTTAACGCCTGCTAAAAGCAGGTGTTAAAAGCACCATGGCGCTAAGGGAACTCGGAGTATGGCGGTAAGGGATTACCGCCACCGCTCTCGTTAGCGGTGGCCGCTATCCCTTACCGCCATACTCGGAATGAGGCCCATAGTGTTAAAGGTAAGTCACCTAAAAATACATATTACATAAAAAGAAAAGAAGAAGAAAAATATATCAATGATTACAATGCAATCATTGCCCACTTATGGAATGCAAACATAGATGTGCAGTACATTGCAGACAATTCTACTGCAGTTGCACGATATGTCACAGCATACTTAACCAAAGCAGAAAAGACAGAGCTGCAAGACCTCTGGAATGACCTGTCATCAGATAAAACAGTGTCTCAAAAATTATACAGCTTGGGCATAAACATGTCCCACAGAGAATGCGGATACTATGAAGCAGCTGAACGTTTAACTGGTACTGCACTGTATGTTAAATCTGAAAATATAGTATGGCTAAGTCTTGGTCCAGCTAAATCTAGAAAAAAAGTTCTAAAATCATACGAAGATATAGAAACAATAGCCAAACATGATCCCAACAGCCAAGACATTAAAAAACAATTTATTGGACACATACTACCCAAACAGGAGTACCACTTTGGAAACCATGTGTCTATACCACATAGCACAAAACTACACATACAAAAATAATATAAAACCTGATGAAAAAAACGGTAAATGCAAAGTGACAAACTGTGAAGGCAGCTTAGTAAAACTCACCAAACCAAATTGAATTAATCATATCAAATTGTCATTAAAGACTCGTCAACATAAAGAAGTATATTACATGTCCCTGCTACAACTCTTTAAACCATGGAGAAAATAATAAGAAATACTAGATAACTATGACTCATATGAAGACGCTTTCAAAGCAAATGAAAGCACTAAAATTTATGTAAACTTTACACAGTACAAAACAATGTTGCACAATGGACAGCAACACGAAGAAGAACTCCAGGCCCAACTAGATAAGGACACTCCTGAGAGTAGTCAACCTTCTGTAACAGGAAGCCAAGAACCACTGCGAGAGCAACTAACAAAAAATGAGGCAGAATTAGCTATGATAGTAGTAGAAAACACCATGTGTCAGTATGAAGATAAAGAAGACTTAACTACACTACAATCAAAACTAAACAATGAGCAACGTACCATTTTTCAAGAAGTAACAAAAGAAATTGCACATGGTGTACAACATGAAAACAAAGAATGCACCTGCCAAAATTACAAACCTATACTATTGTACGTCAGTGGTGAAGCTGGTTCTGGCAAAAGATTCCTAATCAAAATCATCAGTAAGTTCCTTTAACAATTGACAAACAACAAACTGTCAGTAGTTGTCACTGCCCCCACAGGTTTTGCTGCCTACAACATAGGTGGTGTCACTTTACACCGATTACTACTCCTGCCAGTAGAACACCAAGACAAATTAGACCATTACAAACTTTCTACAGAAGCTGCAATGGAACTACGCAGAGTATTGAAACAAATGAAAACGCTTCTGATAGATGAAGTCAGCATGGTGTCCAGCCTAATGTTGGCTTTGATTCACCTCATATTAAAAGAAGTACTCAAAACAAACTATGAAGAGCTCTTTGCAGGAAAACACATTATTGTTTTCAGAGATCTTCGGAGATCTTCTTCAATTGACACCAGTAAAAGGTGAGCCTTTTTTAAATTATTAGGACACAAACTCTGCCGTAAAACTGTTGGCATCATTGGAAATGTCAACCTTTGGCAACATTTCCAATACAGAGAATGAACAGAAAACATGCAGCAATCTGCAGATCTCACTTATGCCAACATCTTAAAAAGTATCAAAGTTGGTATACTTTCTAAAGAAGCAGAAGCAATATTGAAAACCCGGCACATTCATGCACTTTATGGTGATAATGCATGTGCTACAGATGTTATGGAACAATTAGCCCACAAAAATGTCAATTGTATAGCCTTAATGCCAACTCTTGCAAGCTGTTTCAAATTCAATAATGTTAAGTAAAGAAATGCAACCAATAATGGAAATTAGCGCCGCAGACAAACTAGATGTACCTGGTATGACACTACCCATGTGTGACAAAGCCACAACAAGACTAAATAGTTTAGAAAAATCAATCTCAAAAACAGCAGGATTGGAAAAGATATTAAAATTATCCTTAAATTGCAGAGTAATGCTTAAGCGTAACCTTGACGTGGACCAAGGACTATTTAATGGAGCACTGGGTACAGTTGTTGGCTTTCAAACATACCCACGTGACAACAAAATTCAGTTTGTCAATATTCTCTTTGACAAACTTTCAGAAGTAAAAAGGATAGGACACTCAACAGCTCGATTCCTTCTCTTCAAAGACATGTATGTATGCAGAGAATAATTTTCTCTAACTCTTGCATACGCAGTCACCATTCATAAATCACAAGGTCTTACCCTAGACAAAGCAATGATAGACATTGGTAACACAGTCTTTAAAGAAGGCATGAGCTACGTAGCACTATCACGCTTACATACACTTGACGGTCTATTTCTAATCAACTTTGATGTAAGTAAAGTAAACGCTGATATTCCTTGCATTTTAGAATACAATAGACTTCGCTCACTATACACCCCCCATCTAAACACATATTCTGTACCACAAAAAGTAAAACGTTGTAAAAGAAAAGTAAATCAAACAGAAATGCAACAGGATGTCACTGCAAATCCTCCAAAGAGAGTAAAAGAAACTAAAACTTCATCAAGTACCAAAAACATAAAAGAACCCATTAGGGAAAGTAAACCAGGTACTTCATCAAAGAAGGAAGACAAACTAAAAAAAAATCAATCAGATACAGAACTACCTGCTCCATTTAAACTCTCAAATATAGTTGGATTAAGTTGCTACGCAAATGTAGCAATGAATATTCTATTTCGATTGCCACCAATTATTGACAACATTTACTTACACATTACAGACCAATTGTGTTTGCAAATGTTAGTACTTCACAGAAATGCAACAAACAATCCTGATAACACATGTAGTGTTTATGGAATAAGACAACAATTGGACTACTGTGCTGGAATGGTTAAATTCACTATGAACTCCCAGGAAGATCCACACGAATTTCTAATGTACTTACTACAAGTACTGGAATATAAAAACATACCTATAAATGAAATCTTCCAGATTTCATACATGTGGAAACATACATTCACTCCCTGCAACAATGTGACACAAGAAGAAATCCCCAATGAATGCTTCATATATATATATATATCAATACCTAATTGTGAATCCATTCCATTTTAGCAACTTGTACAAAATGCAAACCATGGTAGATTATGTACTACCTGCAATTCGGATAATCGCTCCACGTTAGTAATACAAAAAAATAGTAAATACGTAATACTAATGCTTCTACGTTACAATGCAGATGGTACCAAAAACAACTGCAAGCTGACTGGATTCACACATGGTCAAATATCACTTGGTACGAAAACCTTCACAACAATAGGTATAATCTACCATGCAGGAGCCATAACCAATTCAGGGCACTACACTGCATATATAAAAAAGAAATGTGGATGGTGTGAATGTAATGATAGTACCATTACTCTAAAGCAGAGATTACCAGCAAATCTTACAAACGCTTATTTAATGTTCTTAAAACCAAAATTTGATAACTAAACTGTACTTAATCCTTAAGTAAACTTATACTAAAAACAATATAAACTGTTAGAATATTCCAAAAGTTATCTAATTGCCCAAAGATTCTACAACAACTAATCAGATAAATGAATACAACTAAATTAGAACAAAAAATAGTCAGTTCGAATACGCCAATTGGTATCTAACTGTCCCAAAATTTAACAATATCCAAACAGATAAATCAATACCACTAAAATATATAAAAAAATAGACAATTAAAATATGCCTACTGGTATCTCACTGCTCCAAAATTTTACAATATCCAAACAAATAAATAATATGGTACTGCTCCAAAAAACTGCAACAAGCCAATGTATAAAGCATTAGCCAGAAACAACAAGTGAACACTGAAAACAAACAAACAAATAAACTGTAGCATAACAGAAAAAGTTTTTTATTTTTTAATCCAACATGGATCATTTTTTTCTCCCACAGAACCAATGATTTTAGCAACAAACACAGAAACTGAGCAAATTGCACAGTACTCTGGTTTGTAATCTACTAAATATGAAGGTCCAAAAAAAGAATTGTTGATTATACAATGTAATAAGTCATTACAAAATACTAATACTAACATGCTATTTTCTTTTATCACAGAAATGAACAAGAAATACATGTACTCCAGTTACTAAACCAAACAGTAAGTATATTATAATAAGTACAACCATTGCAGCATATAACACCCATAGTGGCTTATAACTTTGTTCCTTATAAATGTGTTTTTGACTCAAAGTTATAAGCAACTATGGGTGTGATATGCTGCGGTGGTTGTGGCCAGGGCATAGAGTCTTGGGTGCAGACTCTTAGAGTCTTAGAACACATTCAACTTGCCATAGAACAATATGGACAGCGTCCTCAGGACACCCCTATTTTGTTTATTTACGAACATTTCAGGACACCACAAGTGTTCTTAGAACACATTAAACTTGCAAGAGAACAATACGGACAGCGTCCTAAGAACACCCCCATGTTTTTATTTGCGAACATTTCAGGACACCCCGAGTGTTCTTAGAACACATTCAACTAGCCAGCGAACAATACGGACAGCGTCTTCAGGACACCCCCTACGAACATTTCAGGACACCGCAAGTGTTCCTAGAACACTTTCAACTTGTCAACGAACAATACGGACAGCGTCCTCAGGACACCCCCATTTTGTTTATTTGCGAACATTTCAGGACACTGCAAGTGTTCTGAGAACACATTCAACTTCCCAACGAACAATACGGACAGCGTCTTCAGGACACCCCCATTTTGTTTATTTACGAACATTTCAGGACACCGCGAGTGTTCTTAGAACACATTCAACTTCCCATCGAACAATACGGAGGTGCGTCCTCAGGACACCCCCATTTTGTTTATTTACGAACATTTCAAGACACCACGAGTGTTCTTAGAACACATTCAATTTACCAGAGAATAATACGGACACCGTCCTCAGGACACCCCCATTTTGTTTATTTATGAACATTTCAGTTTCAGCTTGCTTGCGAACAAAACGGACACATATTGCGTCCTCAGAACACCCCCCATTTAGTTTATTTAGAACATTTCAGAACAGCCATGTTGTACACCGACAAATCGAACACACAAGATCGTCCACCATATAAAAAGACACAACATTTAACCTACCTCATACTCTCCCAACTTCCCCAAACACTCTTACACACCAACACACTCTACTAAATACACATTTTAAATCAAATTTCACTGCGCTGTCCGCGGACGTCCGTGAATCCAAGATGGCGAGCGCTACTGAAAATCTGACGCGCTTCACACTCTATGCTGTCCAATCAGCGAACACGTCGCATGTCCGCGGACATCACGCAAGCTGATTGGCCAATCAGGACACTGTCCGCGGAGCGAACAGGGAAGTGTGTCCGCGGACTGAACACAGATATCACTAATTTTTTATGACCTTCTTTTTGGTCATTTTAAAAAAAAACTACTGGACAGATTTTCACCAATCAGTGATGTCATCTTTGATGTCCTGGGTGTTAGTGTTAGCAGTGTTAGCACTGCTAGCACTGCTTGCGTCCAGCGGTTTGGGCTGTAGGCGCAAGCAAAGTTTTTTCCCCATTCAGTCTATGGGGAAAGAAAAGGTTTGGGACCCCTCCCTATAACTTTGCCCCCCCTGGACGAATCCTCACCAAACTTTGCAAATAAATTCAGAGTGGGCCATATACTTTGCAAAGATTGGTGAGGATTCGTCCAGGGGGAGTGAAGTTATAAGCGCCGCCCAAAAAGTGCTCTTCCTATGGAAACAGCAACTTAACAATAACTACTATATATATATATATATATATATTACATGGACGCGGTAGCGTCAATGTAGTTATGATTAAGTTGGTGTTTCCATAGGAAGAGTACTTTTTGGGTGGCTTATAACTTTGCTCCCTCTGGACGAATCCTCACCAAACTTTGCAAAAAAAGTATATGCCCCAGTCTGAATTGTGTTGCAAAGTTTGGAGAGGTTTGGTCCAGGGGGGGGAAAGTTATAGGGGAGGTCCCAAAACTTTTGTTTTTTCCTACAGACATAATGGGAAAAAACTTTGCGCACGGCTACAGCCCGAATCGCTGGACGGATTTACACCAAATTTGCAGCAGGAGCGGTGGCTTGGTCCCGAAAGAATGCTTTTGCAAATTTGGTGTAAATCCGTCCAGTAGTTTTTTTTTAAAATGACCTAAATGTAAGGCAAAAAAATTAGTGATATCTGTGTTCGCTTCGCGGACGGACTTCCCTGTTCGCTCCGCGGACAGCGCCCCGATAGGCCCATGGGCTTGCGTCATGTCTGCGGATATGCGACGTGTTTGCTGATTGGACTGCGTGGGGCGTGGAGCGTGTCAGATTTTCTGGGCGCCCGCCATCTTGTATTTGCCATCGACCACGTACAGCGCAGTGAAACTTGGATTAAAAATTGTATTTAGTGGAGTGTGTTGGTGTGTAAGAGTGTTTGGGGAGGGTGGGGGAGTATGAGATAGGTTCAATGTTGTGTTTTTTTATGTGCTATACGCATTTGGTTGTGTTCGATTTGTCCGCGGAGAACACGGCTGTTCGGACATTTTGTAAATAAACTAAATGGTGGGGTGTTCAGAGGACGGAGTATGTGTCCTTTTTGTTCGCAAGGAAGTTAAAATTGAGCTAGAAACACTCATGGTGTATTTAAATGTTCGTAAATACACAAACTAGGGGTGTCCTGAGGACGCTGTCCGTATTGTAATCTGTCAAGTTGAATGTGTTCTAAGAACACTTGCGGTGTCCCAAAATGGTTGTAATTACACAAAATGGGGTTGTTCTGAGAACGTTGTTTGTATTGTTTGTTGTCAGGTTGAAAGTGTTCTACGAACCCTCCTTTTGTCCGCTGATAGTACAATTTCTTATGGGCCTCACCTGACTTTTTGTCCACTAAAGAAACGATAAATCAGGCTGGTGTGCTCCGACATTATGTGAAATTCCTATGACTTGTGCTATTGACCTGGCTGACTTGCTTTTGCGACACTAAATCATATCTCCCGCCCATAAGCCTGACATTATGAAAGCATTGATATTCCCCGCCTCCCCCCGTGACGTTACAGGGTGCGTAATCAAACGCACCCAGTCGTCTCCCGTCCTACGAGACTTTACACAGAACCCGGAAGACAACACACATTATGTCACAACACAGCGCGCCACAATTCGGAATATGAAACTGTGATTTAAAAGCAAACAGCAAGATAGTAAATTTTGTAAAGTACATTTATTTGACATCAAATGTTTAGATAATATTCAGCGATTTGCATTTGTCTTTGTTGTCGATCTGCAAAAGTTCATGTTGAGCCACGCGATGTTCTTTTGCGGTATAGAGGGTGTTAGATCAGCTTATGTTGGGTGTCCTTACCCACGTTTGAGCTATCATGCTGCAACATTTGGTGCTGTGGGCTTAGAAAATCCAAGAAGGCCAAAAAGCCCACATGTGCGCCAGAATCCAGGAGAACCACACAGTTTGTGCGCACACCAAGATGGTCACCCAAGGTGCCACCCATTTTTGCCTATGTTGTGAGCACAGAAGGGCGCAGAGCCTAAAACCATTGTAAAAGGGGCAATGCTGATTGCCAAAAGCTGTAACGCTCACCTGATTCCCGCAGAGGCGCCGGTCTTGACTGGGCGAGTACCGTATCTTCAAAGGTGATGTGTAACACACGGTTGGCTCTTTGGGCTGGACCTCTGTGCACTGTAAGTCTGACTCGAAGAGTAAGATGTCTGCAGATAGAAAATATGGGATTAATGAACTGGGTTATTGGGTGTCTCTCTCTTCTTCCCTTTCTCTTCTCTTGTAGAACCCCAAAGGTTAACGCTCTCACCTTAGGTAAGTGAACGCCGTGCTCTCCATCTGCCTCGGGGCAGGGTGCCGTAACCAGTTTCTTCACTGGATAAGGGTGCAGGCCTCTTGACTTCAGAGGACTGCTGTCTGTCGTTTACTGCACGAACGGTAAGTTCCGAGTATTTCAAATGTCTTTAAAAGTCTTTTGTAATGATGTCTCTTGTTTTACAGGGTTCTGGCGATGGCGGATGATGGGCCGAAGTGAGTTGAGGATGGAACCCGTGTGAGGAATAGAAGCGCCTGGAAGCACGTAAGTAAGCGCTTGTTGCCTGCTTCACGATGCGCACTAACTGTCCTTTTATCTTGCAGGTACAAGTTCGGAGCTGCTGAAGGGTGCCGGAATACCCACTGGGTTCGGCGTGGGAAGGAGTAATGGCACGTGAGTATTAAAGTTACCCAATGTCTTTAAACGCACCTTCTTTTGTCTTTCAGATGCGGGATGCAGCGCCAAAGGCCTCCAGAGCGTGCAAAGAGTTGGTAATCTTTTGTCTTTCAGATGCCGGAATGCAGTGCGAAGACCTCCGGAGCACGCGAAGAGTAGGTAAGCCTTTGTCTTTCAGATGCCGGAATGCAGCGCGAGGCGTTGGTGACAGCCGATGGACCAGGTAAGAGATGCGCTGTCACTGAAGACCGTAGTGCTAACCTGTTCTTTCTTGTCTTTATAGGTGTTGCTGAAGACTGGATTCAGGATGGTAAGCCTTTTTCCCTTAGGCCCAGGATCAGATGCAGAAGACACGATGAGCGTTCTGCTGCAGAGGATGCAGAATAACGCAAAGCAAGATTCATCCATCGGGTGTGGTTTAAATAGCCTCCTGTAGTGCTTGGGTGTCTCCTTCCACAGCCTCGCCTAGATAAGAAAAGAGTTCCTGCTTTCCAGAAGAGTTCCAGTGTTCTGAACCTAGGGAGTGGCTCCTGCCCCACCCAACAGGAAAAGTAGTCCCAAACAGAAGAGGATCAGAGGCTCAACTGGCAGGTAAGTAAGCAGCATGGTCTGCTGCAGGTGAGTCCACCCAAGCATTATGAGCCCGGCGCTTCCAGAGCTGGGACTGGGCATATTTATGAGCCTGGTGCCACTGGCGCCAGGACAGGGTCCAAAAGGTCCCAATTGGGACTGAATGGCACTCGGAACCTGGGTTATGGGTCTGCTTCCAAGGGAGTTGGGTAAGTCCTGACCTTTTGGAAGCAGAGATCATGACAAAAGCAACCCATAACTGTTGGGAATTTGTTTTCTTCATGTCAAACATGGCTAATTTATGGGCACAAAATTATTTTACTGCAGAACTACACCAATGCCATTTGTTGAACCTGGACAATATACTTGCATGTAATATCTCTTGTTTGAAATGCTTGAATTCAAGACTGATCCAAAAAAATTCATGCAGTACCCACTTTTGACTGAGGGCGGCGCTAGCGGTCTAAACTCTGACAGGGAAACTGCATGTCAGGAGTTGCAGGAGAGGCCTTTACATCAAAGGCTGGGAATTAATTAAAATCTTAACCACATGCTGTTCCCAGAAGACGATCTGATTTAATTAACAGGCCAAAGGCTGGGAAACCTCTCACCTCCAGAGATTCACACCAGAAGTCAGAATCTCACATGACCTCTTGATTGATAGAAGGCAGACTGGCTGGCAGCCTCCTGGAGACCACACAATAGGCTCTTGCACTTGATAGAATGTGCTGATGTTGACTGTTGACTGTACACAAAGAGCTCCCAGCAGAAGACACATGTGATCAATGACCCACCCAAGTCTTGGAGTCGGACTCCAGCACTCTAAGAACTGAATTGAAAGCAAAATATATATTTTACAGAAACACTGATAACTCTTTGTAATCAAATGACAGGAATGTATAACTTTGAGAGCCTTAATTTAAAAAATGTACCTTCGATTCAAGGCCAAACTCCAATTTGTGTGATGTTCTGGGGCAAAACCCTGCTATTTATTGACACCACATACTCTGTGTTTAAGCTAGAGATATGGGAATTTACTGGAGTATGTATGGACAGGCCGTGGATATGTGTATAATTTTTAATGAAAAACCAATATTGCAAAACCAGTTAAAAAACGCAAAATGTTGCCGTTTCTGAATGCAAGCTCTTAGAAACATCCGAGTTTGAACAGAGTATACCTCATGTGATACGTGATGGGTGCATGTAATTTCAAACCACTGTGTATCTATGAAATATGTCTTTAGGTCAAATATAGATTTGTGGGCAAACTGACCAGGGGAGGATACTCTGACCCATAAAACCTACACCATCACTCTGACTCACATTTCCTTCCCCCAATCATGGGAGAGGGGAGAATTGGGCCAATGACAAGTAGAAAGGGGCAGGCTTAGCTAGGCCCAGGCACACACCCACTTTCAAAACACATAAAAAGAGACTGCTTGGACAGGTAGAGACATTCAATTCCATTTATTGCGGAGCATGCTGACCGACAATTTCACATCCACAGAGATCCTACACTTAGACTTCCAAGCTAAACAGAGACTACAGAACTTTCAACCAAGAAGGCCCACTGCAAGCAAAAGTATTTGTCAGCAGGCCCAAAAATCATTTGCAGACTATTCACAGCCGGTCCCAGCTGTTGATTCTGGCCTAAAACCCTGTGGCAGGAATCTCCAGAACCTGTAGCAGTACCCAGAAAGCAGAGCAGTATCCAGAATCCAGAGAGGCTAGACCAGCAGAGCAGAGCTGACCCAGATCACTGTGAAGTGCCGAGACCAGAACCGGAGTCCAGTCCAAAACCTGACCAGATCCGTGGCGAGGCCTATTTCAAAAATATATTGTGAGCACCTAGCAGAACTGTGCAGAACCAATCTCTTAGTTAAAATAATCTAATCCAAACTATTTTAATCTAACCAGAACTGCCTCCTAACGGTCACCTGTCATTTTCTAGCTGCAAGCTGTAACCTGTCGCTTTGAACTTTTAAAATTTCAAATCTGAAAAACACCCTTCACAAAATCGTTCATAACTCCTTAACCGTTTGGGCTAGGAACTTGGTTTAACTTTCCTCTGAAAGCTTAGAATCTTACCTTTCCAACAACTTCAGCAGCTTTTGCCTGAACTGCTCAAATTTCGTTTGATTGCATTTCTAAGAACTGTGTGCTATCCTCTTCATTTCCTTACATTGCATAAGGGGGGGGGGGAGTGGATTGCCAGAGAAAAGAGATTACATTGTTTTGTTGAAATCATATTGAGTATTTTCTGTATTGCATTTTCATTCAACATTGCATCCATCTGAAACTAGATAAAGCATTCTCTACCACCTTATTCTTCTGTTCCTATTCCCAAGCGTGCTACCTTATCCTTTATACTACTCCTGGGTAACCAAATCAGTTTATTAGTAGAACAATACCCATTGTTGTTAACTGCTCCTGTTCTGAAGTGTGATATTAATTATTAATTTATCATAAAAGTGTGATATATATATATATTGTTTTTTTTTTTTTTTAAATAAACCTTTTAAACTTGCAAAACAAAACTACTTCTTGGCTCAGTGGTGTCAGGGGGATTCCAAGAGAGGGGTGTGATATAGGGGTAGTCATCCAGAACTCATGAACTGGACATAAAGATATATCAATAAGGGTTTCCATTCTCTATCCCAGACTAGGCATTGACTTAGCTGTAGTGTTGAATCGAATCCTCTTACACTTAGAACACAGTGTGCCACAATTCGGAATATGAAACTGTGGTTTAACAGTAAACAGCAGGATTGTACATTTGGTAAAGTACATTTATTTCACATGAAATGTTTAGTGAATATTCAGCGATTTGCAATTGTCTCTGTGTCGATCAGCAAAAGTTTATTTTGAGCCACGCGCTGTTCCTTTGTGGTAGATAGGCTGTTGGTTTATGATAAAAGCAGTAAATGGTCGCACTGATATTCGGAAGGTTGCTCCATAATGGTTGGTATGTTGCTTGTAGCCGCTAGTACTGCGTAATGGCATATTCGTCCTTGGCAATTGTCCCATAAAATAGTGAGGATCATGAAGTTGCTTACATGGAGCTGCACCTGGCAGTTGGAAAATACATCCTCTGGAGTCTGAAAATCGTGACATTGGCAAAATGGGGCAACATGCCTGTTTTAAAAAACATAAATTAGTCTCACCAGCCGATCTTTATTAAAAATATTCATTTTATATATTAGGGCGTGAAACTATTTGATGAAATAATAATATTTTTGCATTTATATAGCGCTAAAAACCGTCAGGTATCCCAGCGCTGCTTATTATTACCAGCGGTGTGTGGTGCTCATTTATTGACCACGGAAGGATGAAAGGCTGAGTTTGGCCGTGCCGGGATTCGAACCTGCGTTAGCAAGCTGTGCACAAATGTCAAAGCGAGCGCTCTACTCGCTGTGCCACTTGACCGGCTACAGTGAAGCGGCACAGCGAGTAGAGCGCTTGACCGGCTACAGACCGGTTACATTTTTTCTATTAACCCACCCTGTGTCATCTGCCTTTTTCAGAGCCCTCTAAACGACAGGGGATCAATTCGGCAGTGATAGTGTGCGGTAGAAAACAATATATCACATTGAACGAACAACAATTGACTGGGCTTTAATGCCACGCTATTGTTATTATATTCCGATATAAAATAATCTAAAGGGTTACTTACATTACAATTGCATTTTCCATTGTCCAAGTGTAGTGCAGTCCCAAAATACGACTCCACGTGTGCCAACGATCTTTCTCAAAGTGATATAATATACAAAAGTGGTTTTGTTTCAGAAATTTTATCTTTATCATGTCTTACGTTTTTGCTACACTTCTTCAAAAGAAGTCTTTCAGCACAATCTCTGTCTGTCAAGGTAAAAAAAAAATAGAACCTTATACTGGGAGTCGTGGGCCTCTCCGGGCCCCGCAAAAAAAATGGAAGCAGCTGACCTTCACTGTGAACGAGCATAAACGCTTACTTTGCAACATTCTGTGTAAAGCCATCTGTGAGAACTTGCTGCTTACACTACATCTTTGTATATTGTTTGCGTGCTAATAAAAAAAGTTTGCTTAAGGGACGTTATGGTTCCAAGTAAAGCTGAAAAACCCCTGAAATTCGCCAGTTATGGTAAGCTAAGCAACCATAACTCGTGCCACCACCGTGCACTGCTAAGACTAACATCCAGGACATCAAAGATGACATTGCAAATGTCATTGATGACATCACTGATGACATCACTGATGACATCACATGTGCATTTACTTTTCATGAAATTTGTGTACTAGGGATTTTTATTATAATGTTGCGAAAAAAGTGTCAAGGATCATTGCAATAAATATCATACCGTAATTAGTGCTTTGAACGATACATTGATATAAATAGCATTGTATTATGAGGATCTATCTAGTATACTGAGCTACTAATGGAGAAACATAGCATTGTGTGCAGCGTACAAGATGAAAGTATAATATTTGTAATGTTAATATGTTGAATAATGAAATTATAATTGTCCTGAAATGTTTGAAAATAAACAAAATGGGGGTGTTCTGAAGACGTTCTCCGTATTGTGTGACTGCTTAGCTGTATGCAATGAGGGAATGGCACAGAGAGTAAAGTGGAAATGGTAGAAGGGGTGTCGAAGAGTTACGCGGTCCGCGGACACCGCGGCTGTCCGTGGATAGGGCGTGCTACATCCGGGGTTTTCCAGCAAATCCAACATGGAAAGAAGACTGTACGGATTAGCCAATCAGATGTCGAGGTTGTGGATTTGTGTTGAAAGAGACTGTGTGTGGTGAAGATGGCAGAAGTAGAGAAAGTCAGGGTGTTGATGCTTGGAGATATGTTTGTGCATGATTGCAATGTACAGGGAATTGTACAAATTTGTGAGGATATGGCCACGATGAACAGTCCGCATGTGGTAGTTTTGCACTATGGTGCTTTCCATTTGGGTAACGTCAGTGCCCCTACTTTGTTGGCTGATTTGGAACGCTTGGTTCAAGCCGTAATGAAGATCCTTCCAAATGCAAAAGTAATTTTTTCTGGATTACTACCTAGGGCAATATGGGACAATAGTTCAGTTTTTTGTCCTCAGTAAAACATTGCTAGGTGTGTCATCAACCGAGGCATGTGTGCCTTCATGCTTAGAGCTGGTATGCTCTTCTGTAATAATGAGAATATTGATGCCAGTAATACTGTTAATTTTAAAGAAGATGGCATCTCTTTATCTTTTACGGGAAATGCCTTTCTATTTTGGAATGTAAGGGTTGCTTTGGAGAATGTTATGTGAAGATTTTAGGAGTAAAGTAAGAAAGAAAAACAAGAAAAAAATACAAAGCCAACTTCAAAGGGGAAATGGGGCATACTATTTAAATTTACATTCACCACGCTCAGATTCTCGATATGTCCGCGGACATGGCGGTAGTCCGCAGACATCAAAATCACTGTGTGGGGGTTCAGTATGTTCTATGTTACATGTACATGAAGTCAGGGATATTATGGTTAAGTTGTGCTACTAAAAACCTATAAAATTCAGTGAAAAAACTTTGTTAAAGGGACGTTATGGTTAAGTTGTGCTACTAAAAACCAATGAAATTCAGTGAAAAAACTTTGTTAAAGGGATGTTATGGTTAAGTTGCACTACTAAAAACCTATGAAATTCAGTAAAAAAAACGTTGTTAAAGGGACATTATGGTTCAAAGTAAAACCGAAAAACCCCTGAAATTCGGCAGTTATGGTAAGATAAGCAACCATAACTCACGCCACCGTGCACTGCTAACACTAACACCCAGATCAACACACATTGGAGAGTCCCCCAGATGAACCATTCAAGAACAAATTTGATGGCCCAGTCTTAACTCTTACTGGGTCCCACTCCGTAGGTTATTTGCATCGCCTCACAGATTATAATACACAGTGCACCGTATTTTTCATTTAGTATAAAAAGGTTATAATTTTATTTCATAGGCCATTGGTCCTACGTTTGACAACATAAAACAAACCACATAAAGACATATATCAATGTGGAAGATGTATATATACATCTACTAGCATTTTCATGGTTTATTCATAAAAGCCAGAGGTGACACGGCAAAAATTCTCTAATACGGAGGAGACCAGCACACATACTGTCTTCCTGGCCCTATCTGGCTAACTAGTCACAGATATACTCCATAGAGCAGTGTCACCTAATTCCAGTTCTAAAATTGATTAAACATGGCGAAGTGAATTACGCCTGACCGAAAAAACATACATCCCAGGGCACTGATGACATCACCGATGACATCACATGTCTGGCCCTCCCTTTTTTCCCTTTACTGACATATCTAGGCCACATAGTTTTCCTCAGTAACAGTCAGGAAGTAAAAATTGAAAAGGTACTATATTTGTAGACTTAGGGTCAAGTCACATCATATGAAACATATACATAGCGGAAGACACAGGCTTGAAAGAGAGCAATCCTTTCTGTGCATGAAGATAATCATTAGGGTTATCAGCACTTTCTCATAGTATTATTTGTATTACTCTACCTTCCCTGTATATGCTCATATGTGTATACATTGTACTCACTCTCCTTTCCTTTGGGTGCAGTCACATCATGTGATACACATACATATGGTAAGTAGCAGCTTTGAAACAGAGCAATAGTTTCTCTGCATAAAGACAATCAGTTAGGTTATGAACTTTCTGCTACTACTTCTGCTTTTTTGTTTACTTCACTGTCCCTGTATATACTCATATTTGTATGTGTTGTTGTCTCTTTGTGTTTTGTCTGTAATAATTATGTATTAAGTGGGTTTTATTATCTACTTATTACATGTTTCACAGTGCGCAGAACTCTAATAAGAAAGCAGTTATCATTTCACTATTCAACATGACAAGATTATGAATATTGCACCTTCATCATGTATGCTGCACACACTGCCTATGTTTCTGCATGAGTAGCTTAGTGTACTTTATAGAACTTCATAACAGAATGCTATTTATATCAATGCATTGCTTAATGCACTAATTAGCTCATGATATTTATCCCAATGATCCTTGACAGTTTTTGGTCAGCATTATAAGAATCCCTTGTACAGAGTTTTCATGAAAAGTAAATGCACATGTGATGTCATCAGTGATGTCATCAATGACATTTGTGATGTCATCTTTGATGTCCTGGGTGTTAGTGTTAGCAGTGCACGGTGGCGCGAGTTATGGTTGCTTATCTTGCCATAACTGCCAAATTTCAGGGGTTTTTCGGTTTTACTTTGAACCATAACATCCCTTTAACAACGTTTTTTTACTGAGTTTCATAGGTTTTTTGTAGTGCAACTTAACCATAACGTCCCTTTAACAAAGTTTTTTCATTGAATATATATATATAAATATATATATACATATATATATATATATATGTATATATATATATATATATATATATATATATATATATATATTAATTAAGCAAATCAAACATACATCTATAACACTATAGAAAACACACCCGTAACAGATGACAGAAGACACAGAACAGGCATATAACAGCACTCTTTGTCAGGGAGCGGAACAGGAAAGTAATGCAACAATTTAAATTAAAAAATATATGTCTCTCAATGAAAGTTTCAAAATAAACGTTACAGTCTCTAGGGTCCAAAAGGTGAACGAGGTGGAAATGGTTACTTGAAACTACCTAATTCCAATGTTAGGCAGTTCAACAAGATCAAACAAGGCTTCAATCTGTTGTGCATGTGGATCGAAGAAGCTTAGAAGGTGTTGTTGAGTCCCAGGCGGTGAGTCGGATTTGATCAGGTGTTACGTGCCGTTAAAATTGCAGCATCAGGTTGTACAGATCGAGTGGATCATAAGGAGCTCTTTAGATGATTGAGCATGGTTCCAGACGATACATACCGCTGGATTAGGTCAATGAGTGTTGAAATGGGTCAACGATTTAAGTTGAGTTTCAATGCAAAGTTCTAGTAGTTCCTGCTTCATTCAATACAGCGGTTTAAAGTCAACTGTGTGCTGCAATGGTGCTCTTATTGGACAAGTGATAAGGCTATTCTGTAGCACAGTGACATGGAGCCCTTTTGATGATGCTAGCAGCAGTGGTTACAAGTTCTAATCAGTGTGAAACGAGCACTGCAGGGTCCTTCTGGTTTGAAGCAAGGAATATAGTTTGAATACAGTGCTATCATTTTGAGGCAATGAAAACAGCAATCCTGGATGTTAGGCACTTAGAATGCTCTGAGACTGACTGCATCAGGCTCCAGGACAAGGGGAGTGCTTATCAGTCTACCATTAACTCTGCTCAGCCTAGGGAGGATTTCTGGCAGAGTGGTAGGCCTTGGTCCTCAGTGAAAATCATCCCAAATGTGCCCTGGGATTGGGAAGGAAGCACCGTCATGGAGCACTTTTTCTTCACCACATGACTGAGGGCTTTGAAAATATCAACTCTCCCAAAATAGGTTGAAATACATTTTTCCTAACTCACGGGTTGTCCAAAAGTGAATGCAAGAAAGAGGGACAAACCCCCTCCATATAAAGCAAGCCTGCAGTGGCATTTCAGTCACAACTGCTGTCATAAGGGCACCTACGACCCTTGAATGTGTTCTGTGCCACTGGAGAGCAAGAGCTGCAGATCAGGATATTGATGCAGCAGGACACAGGTGTACACTATGCCCTTAGCATGGAGTTTAATGAAAGCTGTTTCTGGTTTGCAGATCACCCTTTCTGAGATGTAATTTCCCACATTGTGTTATTATTCAATACAGATCAAATAAGCTGGGCTTCTATACCCTCGCTAGATGAAAATTCCTCACACTATCTCTATGCTAGGGAGAGAGGGCCCAAAGACTGTGGCCCTAACTCTATGACTCGCTTTGGAAATGTCTAGATGACCTGGCGCCCTTATCTTCTGAACCTTTTTCTAAATCTCCTTTCTCTATTTCTGTCTATTTTTCTTCTCTCCACACTGCATCTCATGGTCTTCAATCTCTCTCTCCTCTCCACACTCCATCACCTGGTCTTCCTTCACTCTCTTTTCCTGTTCATACGTTTACCTCCCTGTGATCTCTCCCCTCTCCACACTGCATCACCTGGTCCTCTTTTGCTCTCTCTTCTCCTGTTCATACTCTTTACCTCCCCGTGATCTCTCCCCTCTCTGTACTCTGCCTCCTGATCTTATCTTTCTATAATTATCTCACCTCCTGGCTCTATCCCAATTTCTCTCTTATCTACACTACATCCCTGGTCTTGTTGACCTCTCCCCCACTCTTGTCTCCACTCTCCAGCTCCCCCAGGATCTTATATGTTTCCTTTCTGATCTCATTTCACCCTACAGTAGTCTTCCTGTGCTCTCCTTCCTCCTCCTGCTTCTCACTCCCTACCCCTCTTGAAATCCCTACATCTCTCCTACTCTAAGCCTTGTCTCCTATGTTCCATCTCTCTCCTACTCTCAATGTCAGAGCCCCTCTATTTTCCCCTCCAAAATTGCCTCAACCGCACACACCCAATTGGTAACTCACAACACGTATCTTTTTCTCTGCAAACACTCCGTCTCCTTCAAGTCCTCTTCCACCTGCCTGGCACTCCTATCTGTTCTTTTTGGACCTCTTTCGCCTTCCCTAACCTCATCCAAACACCTATTACTGCTAACAGAGTCTGCTGGCTTTTTATAGTCCTGCCCATCATGCCTAGAATCTTAATCCCATGGTTAATAGGTCAGATGCTTACCTGGACCTATCTTTCTCTGTCTAGTCCAGTCTCCTCCTGCCGCCTTCTCTTTCAGCCTGATGCATCCCCTGGAAGTGTGCATAATGGCATTTAGCCTAACCACTTTTCCATCCTACATCTTTTCCCCCCAGTCCATGAGGTCACTGTGGTTGTTTGTTTTCTGTATCCCTCCTGGATCAAGTAAATCTACAAAGTTTTTGGAGAGAGTGCCCTGATCTCGCAATGTGCTGGTCAGCTCTGCAGCCACTGCCCCACTACTCCATTAACCTGCATCTGTGGATTGTGGGGTAGGTGTTTGGTCTCCCATTCAGCTTCAGAATGCAGAATCGTACCCATTCTCAGTTGGGTATGCACTCTGTTCCTCCTGTTCCAGGGCATGTCCTCGTCATTTGGGCACAGGTATATTGTTGGACTTGTAGTTTTTCTCCAGATCCCGCTGCTCACTGGCAACCATTAGGGTGAAAAGGCCATGCATTACAAAAAATGGCGAATTCAATTCAAATATAATTTCATAGACCAAAATGCAGACTATCAAAAACAACATGGAGCCTTTAAGAACATTTCTTTTTACTGTTCCTACTGGCAGATGATTTGTTGTCTACAATCTCAAGGCAGATATGTTTGCTTCTCTGATAGTACTATGCATTCTCACCTCAACAGAGCGGATGGTTCCGTATGATTCGGTTGTGGTAGAAGCTCACCCACCCACCAAATTTCCCATATTATTTATTAACGGGTATAAATTCACCATATGCAGTAAAAATACATGTATACAAGTGGTACAACTGCACACCTTTCATTCACACCGTTGAGACGAAGGTTGAAAAATGAAATAACAAGTGGATATTTTGGAATACAACAGATGGAGTTCCGAAAAAACACTACCATTACCACTTCACCAGTGGTAATGGCGTTTTGGGTCTGACTACTGTGTTAGTGTATTTTCCTCTGGAGGATTTTATGTAGGGAATACCTTTGAAGCAATCATGGTCTGCTAAGTGTAGATTCCTTGTTGAACATGTGATTATGCAGGGTTCCTGCCATGTTGCAGGCAAAGTAAAGAACGGGTGCTGCACTCCGTTATTGTATGTACTCTGCATCATTTACAGAAATCCCTCCTCAGGCATCAGCAATGAAGACAGGTTGCTGCATTATTGTCTGCTGATGGAGAATCAAGGAGGAAGTACCTCTGCCCCTCACCGTAGACATGTTCCCTTACAATACATTTTCCACCAATACTTTTAATTAGTGTTTTAAACGAAATATTTGCATGAATAAAAAGCATGATTTGGTACAAGTTGATTGAGTGCAAAGAAATGCATAACGCTGACTGTCCTGTGTGCTCTTCAATATTTATACACAATCACCACCTCACTGACTAAAATCCTCCCCAGTCATCAACTGTAAAGAAAGACTGTGGATTTTGGAGGTGTGCTTGTTAACAGAAAGAAAAGCCTTTTTTTAAGGAAATTGGCATTCAACGCGTGATTACATGATGGAGTCAACGTGATTCGTGTATGCATTCAGATTAAAGATACAGCATTTTTCTATCAGCCTATGTTTTTGGAGACAGGTTGATCTGTTTTATGGACACGATTTTCAATGAACATAAAACACTTCTGCAGACCAGAAAGTCAAGTATTCAAAGTCAAATAACACAATAGAAATACGAAGAAGACAGGCTGCAGGTGCACATCAGTTCTGAAACTGTTACATTGGCTGAATGTGAGTTTACTATTCGCAGATTTAGTCTATGGTTTCAAAATAGAAAATACATCAGTATGGACATTAGCAATCAAAATAATAAGCAAATACTTAAAATACTTCCAAATCATTTGTAACATCACACAAGACTTCAATATGGTAAAAGAACCCCAGGGACATAATAAGCATCATTAATACTGCATGATTACTTATCTTATAAAGTGCTGTTGTCAAGTGCAAACGATTACTCAAGGGGCAGAATAAGTCAATCATCTAGAAAAAAATATTGGAAACCTTTCCATAAAACACTGTTAACTTTAAGCAAAGCTTGGAAATGTCAGGGCATCAATTCATTTACAGTGCCAACGTAATGAAATCTGCACTACACAATTTATGAATGTAATAATATTCCTTTTTATTACACTTTATTAATGGTCAATTTAATGAATAGTTACAGCTGGAGAGCTTTGGTTCTGCATGATATCTCAGTCTATTTTAGACAGACATTTAAATTAATGTCAGTTCATCACCATAAGGTCCCTTGAGAATAGAATCCTTCATATTAACTTTATATTATTTCAATGTATTTATATATGCATTTTATCTTCATATTTCAGCTGCTTTCCTATGGGTATCTCCATTATGGAAAGAAATATATATTGCATATTTCTATCAAAAATGCTTCACCTGAATTAAATCATGTATAAAGATTAAAACGTGTGATATCTGAAGCTGATTGTAAAGTGTCATGTTAATATTTGGTTAGATGCCTAATTTCTATTTTATGTCACCATCATAGTGGTATCAGAGCACATGGCTTGTCTAGAGGTAGAATTATTGTGACCCACAAGAGTTATTCAAACCTTAGTCTGCATGGGTATGGAGTTGGGATAATGAGAGAAAGGCCTGAGATGTTGGGATGGGATGATGTCAAAAGTTTAAGGGAAATGTTAAAACGGACCATAAATCAAGATTACAGAAAGGAAGATATGTTCTAAGCGTGTGTGGCATCAACAGGATTGTCTATGTGAAGCTATTTTACAGAATGATGGTTTCAAGATGTACTCCTTAGTTAAATCATTGTGGCTTTTTGACAGCAGATCACCATGAACATGTTTCCAAACTCTGGAAAAGCAATTCAGGACTGATAATACGAAAAGCCACATGAGCCCAGTCCAAAACAGAATGTGAAAAGTGAATGATGTTCAATGAAAGAGTGGGAAATGCTTCTATGTGGAAATAATGTAGAATACATTGCCAACCTAGCACTAAGAAGGAGAGCTCTAGCAGGGCTCTGGCTGTCATACATGAAAGTTTCAGAATGGCTGGTTTCGGTATTGTATCATTCAGTGATGAACAACTAGCAGAAGCAATCAATGTTCCATCATTTTTTAATAGCGATTCTATCTTGAAGTTAGGAGAAAAGAAATTTAGAACTCAGATGCATGGTCACTTGTTAACTGAATATCTTTAAACAAATTATACCAATGGTCCTACAGGTCCAAAATAAACTGTGCCTCTTTGTAGATGATGAAGAGTATAAGACAAGCTTTGCAGGAGTAGCTACAAAATGCAGTAGAGACTAGATATTGCTGACCATTAACACCACACAAAGGATGAGCTGAATGATAAGAATTAGAGAAGTACGAATTAGCCTTCTTGACTAACTCTACAATACAAAACACCAAATACAAGCTTAATTGAAAAACAGGTCAATGAGTTTATTAAAAATACTACTAACAAAAAAATGGATAAGCTTAGAAGGATATTCAGAACTTCACTAGAAAGACAGTATATTCATAATTTAGCACTGACTTATGGGCCCAGTATATTAGAATGACCAGAATAGTCAGAGAGTGCAGCCAGGGTGAAACTTTCAAATAACAATAGTGACCCACTCTGATACATCTTCAGAAGAGGGAGACAATTGCAACTTTAGAGGGGCTAGAACCTACCGCCAGAATAGAAGACCATGGGCCAGGAATAAGACCCGAGGTAGAAGAAGAGGTGATTATTCTCAACAAAATTACCAACATCAAAATTATCCACCTGTATAACCTCCTCTGGTTTACCAACCACACAACCTCCCTTTTCCGCCCCAGACCAAGGGGCTCCACCAAAAGCGTACTTTTTCAAAACACGGAATAGGGCTTACACACGGTTGAAAAACTATATTAGGTAAAGCCCTTATTATCTCGGTAAAAAGGGTTTTCCTTTATTCCCATGAGAAATCCCCCCAAAAATGGATGAACTCTGACACATTTTTAGAAAGATATGACTGAAGGAGTATTTTGGTATGGAATATACTAATGAAATACCAGAAATAGAGGGAAGCACTTCATTTAGACCGAAGTCCACCTTTATATCTTCAGTTTCCATGATTTCAAGGAGCCAGCCATATTTGAGAGAGCATTCCTACAGGAATTTAAAGCAATCTTTGACAAAATGGACAACCAACAGAATTCTAGCTTTAACTTTAGCAAGGTGGAATGGGACCACTTGTTAAAGTTACGTAATGATGATTCTATCCAAATTTTAAAAAGCTGACAAAAGTGGAGTAATTGTATTATGAGATATGACAAAATATGACATTAAAGTGTTGACACAATTGAAGAGCAGTGACCTCTACCTCATGTTGAGAGGTGACCCAAAGCCGGTGGCTTAAATAAGAAAGTGTTTGATTTCCTGAATCCAGTGGATGTTAGGACAATGTTATTCTACATACTCCCTAAAATTCATAAAGACCTTCTTAACCTACCTCGAATACCTGTAGTCTCACTATGTGGCTCCATTCTAGAACCTATTTGGCAATTCTTAGATTTGTTTCTGAAACCCCTAGCAGCTCAATCAGATGCCTACTTAGCAGACACGACTGATGTCATTAACCAAATAGAAGATATACAATTTGATTGCAGTAGGGATGCTCTCCTAACATTAGATGTAGATCTCTGTATTTTAACTTCCCACAGATAGAATCTCTGAATATCATGAGGGACTATCTGGATGAAAGCGAAGGTTTGCTAACAATACCCAGTGAATTTTTGTTTGAATGTTTTGAGGTGGCATTGACAAAAAATCTTCTGCTTTAGTCTTCATACAATATGCATATTAAGGGGATGGCATTGGAGGCAGATTTTGCCCCAATTTTTGCTACATTATTCATAAGGAAGTTTGAGCAACTCTGCCTCCTAACTGACACCAACCCCTTTAGAAAAGCATTACAAATGTATAAACACTATATAGATGATATCATTATCATCTGGGACACCGAAGAGGGAGATTATAACGTCTTCTTGGAATGGATTAATGAGCAAAATGATAACCTCAAATTTACCATGCATCACAGTACAAGAGAAATAGCATTTCTGGATTTGCTAATCAGGGAGGAAAATGGCTGCCTGATAGTCGATCTATTTTGGAAAGAGACAGATAGAAACACTATATTGAAGTATGACAGCTTTCAAGATCAGGCACTTAGAGATAACATCCCGTATGGCCAATTTCTGAGAGCTAGAAGAAACTGTTGAGGTTGGAAGATCTCTCTGTCCAATCCAATCTAATCCAAGAACGTCTCTTTAAAAGAGGTTATTCACCAAGGCTTATTGAGACAATCGAAATAGAGGGCTAAGAACCAACAAAGAGAAAGACACTCATTACTAGTTCGGCAGTAGCCTTGCCGGTGAAACCAGCAGGCTGCTGCCGAACTTGCAAATTTGTCTGGCGCTTGGCAATGGGAAAATGCTGGGACATTAAAGCCCTTGTGGACCCTGTATTTCCTCATTGCCAGGCGCCGGAATGCCTTACTCCCCAATTGCATAGGACTCAATGGGAATGGGCAGGGCAAATGCACCGGCACCATTCATGAATGGTGCTGGTGCATCCATCGAGGTCTGCTAGCGGGTGCCGGTACGCCCGCCAGGTTAGACCTGCTGGGCGGGAAGGCACCCGCAAGCAGAACTCGTAGTTTGCTGGTCTGGTAACAATGGTAACGGCAAGCTTACTGGTACCATTTTTACCGGACCAACAAACTTGGAATGAGGCAAACAATCTTTTGAATAAAGATAATAGAGAAAAGAAAAGGAAGGACCAGTCTGTATGTACTATAACATACAGTATATACAACAGTGAGATCAGGAAGTAAACAATCCCAGTCTCTTGCCCCCAATGTTTGCCTTTAAAAAGGGCAGGAACCTTAAAGATTGGCTATCCAAAGCAGATTGGGACAGTAAAACAAAACCTTGCACCCTTACTTCCATGTGGGGCATGACACCAGTTGCAGGTCATTCCCTGTGTGGCGGATGTAACAACTACAGTTTGACTACAGCATGGAGCTCCATTAGAATTAATGGAAGAACTTGGACACTGTAATAGCCATAATGTTATTTACGCTATTACTTGCCCATTAGACAAGACCTACACAGGCAAAACCTCTAGACCAATTAAAGTTAGAATTACGGAACACAAATCCAGAATTAGAATGTACAGTATCACTTCCCCCTTAGTCACACATTTTCTGGCCGAAAAACATGGGCCAGAAGATCCCAGATGGTGGGCAATAGAACATGTCTGGTGTACTGATGGACGTAACATAGCTATCCAATTAGCACAACGAGAACAATGGTGGATGTATCAAAACCAAAGTTTCTTCAATGGACTGAATGATCAGGAGGAATGGAGTCAGTTAATATAGTTTGCATCCTAATATGGAGCCCATTGAGATTGCAATATAAAACTAACATTATCCCAGATTACATCATCAATATATTCAATGAATAAGAATATTGGACTAGGAATCCATTTAGATGGAATGACTATGCTAAAGAGCTGTACATTAGACTTCACCTCACCTCTGACATAACACCAGACCATGTGATATACCCTATTCTCATATGTAAGCATTGTTAAATTCATAATATAAAAAACTGCTAACCAATAACAGTGCATTTTTCGAGAATGTTATAGTTCAAACATCATTCACAATTTAACACAATCAAGTATGAAATCTTCTTAAGGAAGTGTATGGCAGCGGGTGGAACATGTGCGTGAACTGTGCCGGGTGAGCGGACAAATTTATGCATTCTACAGATGGCAGCACTTGCCGGCAAACCTTTGGATGTAACTTTTTTCATGCAGAACGGGAGACTAAGATATTTTGAAACCTTGGCAAAGTCCCTTTTTACATCGTTTTTTCATAAACAAAAGATAGACATAGGACGATCGCCCCAGTCTAACACAGGAATGAACAAATGCAGTGAACGGACGCCTTAGAGAGGAGCTCCATTAAGGTAAGTAAACAATGGGGATTCGCATTGATTGTCTAAATGCTGATATGTAGTTAGCACTCAACATGGGCATGTATGCAGACGTTATAAAAGTGCGGGGATGCCCCTGCAGTAAAATATAAACACAGTGTCTAATATAAATGACAGACTTGAACGTGTCATGGAGCCGTACAACTATGGTTCATTACATTTGAAAGCCAGGCCCGGCTCCAGCAGGGGACCCAGGTGGCAGCCCCCCCCAAGGTCACTCCCTGGTCCCCCTAGAAAGGAGGCCTTGAATGTGGGACCCAAGGAAGTGGGGGATTAGGGGTGTGGGGGGCACTTCACTCTATACGTGCAGCACTAAACTCTGAGAGGTTAGCATTCTGAGAGGCTGCACTACAGGAATCCCGGCCAGGATTTGTTTGCTTATCCTGAACAATGATCTATGCCTCACAGACAGGAAAGCACAAACGACCAGGGAGAGTGAGGTAGCACACTTACTCAAGTATACTCAAGCATACTCACTTAAGCAGGCCTACAACTATTTTCTCAAATCTAAAATCACAAAGTTGGTTTCGGTAATTTAAAGTATGTTTATTTTTTGTTGGAATATAGCGTTTTTTCACATCATGCTTAATTAAATGTTTAACTATATCAAACAATAAATGACACATGATGTTGCTTTCACACAGGTGTCTGCAGAAGGTACATCAATCGACTGGGGTCCTTTACAAATTACATTGAAAATATATATTCTGCTGCAATAACAACTTAAGTATAAGTGAGAAAATAATGTTGGCAGTAACAAAAATGTAATTCTGGAACAGAGATGAGTAAAATCAAAAAGTGATATATACAAGGATTTCAATTAAACATTATCACTATCATTGTTCTGCACAGCTTTTCATGCCATACATCTTTATTATGTCTGTTCCATTACAGAGGGGGATAAGGCATTGGTAAATACATCTTGGTGCTGCCACCAAAAGGTGCATTTCATTCTTAATTGCTGGGCCATCTAGCCTCTGCCCTGGAACACACACAACCACAGGAAGTTTTAGGCCTTGTGGTCTAGCAGTCAAACAGTTTGGGGAAGACTACTCACATTAGTTGCAGGGCGAATGCTGATTTGCAGACAATGCTATGGAAGGCTGACCAGAGCAATGTCATTGGTTATGATTGATTCTGAGACTTACATCCATTCTTTTTTCAGTTTTGCCTACAAAGGGTAAGCCAGAACAGAACACAGATAGGATGGAGACAGGATTTGAGGAGAAACACATCCTATGGGCGTGTTTGGTCATTTACCCACCCAATGACTAGCCATAGCTATGTGAATGCCTATGGCATTACTACCAACTGCCTGCCCCTTGCTGCCAAAACTTACCCTTTGGGAAGTCTTTGAGCAAGCTCTATCACAAAGTAACACCAATCTTTGTGTTGTATAGGACCTGCCAATTGTATAGCTAAGCATTCACTTGAGTGTTTGTTTACTTGATTGTATCTGTAAATAAGCTCATGGTGTGACAAAAAAAGTGGATTTTATAAGCAATATCTGTGTAAATGCCTCTGTTCTTTGTACTGGAGTCTTGTCTAAAATAAGCAATCGCAAAGCCAGCAGTGTTGGTTTGTGTATAGGTATTAGATTGATATTTGCCAGGCACTGTTATGCACTTACACCCAAGGGCATCTTGGCTTGAGGAGAAACACAAGCTGTAGCTAGAGAAAAGAAAAGAGAAGTCAGCAAAAGAGAGTAGTTTTGAGTAGCCGATGAAGTTAAGATGGTTCTCAACAGACCTAAGTTTAAAGGGGAGGCTGTTCCAAAGCTTGCCCGCTGCAACAGAAAAGGGGAATATAGGGGAATATAGGGCTGGAACTTGTCCCATGGAAATTCTAGTCCATTTTGATGTATGGCCCGATGAACAGTACATAATGATTTAAAGGCAATCCGCTGTTGCACTGGAAGCCCGTGCAAACGGCCTAATACCGGGCTGATGTGAGAGCCATACGGGGTTGCAGTAGCAACCCGAGCGGCTAAATTCTAGAGCAGTTGTAGCCGATGGATAAAACCAACTGGCTGGGCAAAATAAAGGGCATTGCAGTAATCGATCCTGCTAGAAACAAGAGAGGCTACCACTGGCGGAAGAAGTGAAGATGGGAGAAAAGGCAGAATCTTGCGGAGAACCTGCAGCAACACATACCACACTCACCTTTGAGGCCATAGAAAGTGAGGCTGACAAATAAACCCCCAAGTTCTTTACCACTGTCACCGGAATGGGAAAAGCACCCAGTGAGGTAGTCCAAAAGGAAGAGGACCAGTTGTCAGAGGTGGACAAGGAACCAACCACCAGGACCTCCATTAGGTTTAATCCAACTGGCGCTCATCCAATCCCCCATAGCTAATAGGCACTCACACAGACGAGAGACACTGACATCATATGCCCAGGTACTCAGACAGTTTCCCGCTGTTATTATGGGAAGGTGGCACTTTTAGGGCAGTGCCTGGCAAATACCTATCCATGCCTAATTGAAAGCTGAAGCTGTTGGCTTTGCCAATGCATGATGATTTCATTTTGTCTGCCTAAGTGAAAATGTATATGCCCAGATGTGGGTGCCTTGTTTGCTATGCCTAGGAAATACAGCTTTGCTCTAATAAGGCCGCACATGAAAATGACGAAGCTAGGATGGCAAGTATGGGCAAGTTTCAGATCTTCTTCTCATGCATACTTGCCAGTGGGGTTCTGACCTAAAGAGAATGTATCTTTTTCTGTGTGAAAGCCTAGTTACTTTGCCTGAACCTTTCATGATTCAAACGGGTAAATACTGAATTGATAACCTCATACTGTTTGAATAACTTAACAGAGTTTGCATGCAAACAGAATATATCATGTGTTTTGTGGGCCTTGCTTGGAAATTATGATGTAAATCATGGGATCTGGGTGTTTAGGCAGTGCCAGAAATGGATGTTATTTGTTGTAGGACCCCACCAGTGATGGGCAGGACGGTGGGTTGGGAGGATTGTTACCCCCCCAATAAGCATTTGCCTCTTAGAAGATTAATCATAAACACCTGGAAAATAACACAAGAGAAGAGCATTTTCTTTAATGTTGTGGGCAAGGTATAAAAGATGTACATCTTTTAAAACTAAAAAACAGTATTTAAATATGTCCTAAAGAGTGCAATCAGAGGTGGATTTAACATGTAGACAAGGGACACGTGCCCATGCCCCTTCCCTCTGCTCTGTCTCTCTCCCCTCGAACACAAACAGCAGCCAGGGATACACAGACCCTTCCAGTGAGGTTTCATCTTTTAAATGTGTCTCAGAGGCAGATTATTTACAACAGGATGTGAGACAGTAACGTTGTGTGAAACAATGACCTAGTCATGCATTTAATTTCACTTAGTGTCTTATCAGATTTCTTTTAAATTCTCATTAATTCTATGCTGGAGTTTGTAGGCTATCATTAAGGGTGGGGAACATAAAGCTACAATCATAGTGGATCATTTTCCAAGTCAAGCGAAGTGCAAAAAGTGGCGCTAAAAGCATTTATCACCACTTTTTATGCACTGCAGGAATTTAGATGATGTGGCAGGTGAAGTTGGAGAGCAGATCGGACTCAACAAGTTTGCCTGCTCTTAAAAATCCCCTGCCAAAACCGATTGGTTTCCCACCAGCATGTATTTTTATGTTGGTGCAAAACCAATGGATTCCTATGGAATCCGCCAGACTTTTACACACTGGCAACAGTGGGCAGATTCCAAAAGAAACCATTGTGGATGGCTCCCACAATCGTTAATTATGGGAGGGATTTACCCTTTTCCAGACACACAGTGCAACAGTGAAGATCAAAGGCAAGATTTACCAGTGGTTTATGCTTTACTTTACCAGTACTTGATGGAAACAATTACAATTGCATGGAGCTGCCCTTTTGCAAAAAACTGCAAACAGTAGTGGTGCAATTTAGGATTGAAAACAAAATGACTCCCTTTTTCATCAACATGTTTCTACAATGATGACCTTGTCAGGTTCTTTTATCATGTGACATTTTAAAATAATTGTATAAAATGTAGTATTATTTTAGGTATTCAAAACCAAACTTCAACACATATTTGTAACAACTTGATGCATAGTCAGATATCTAAATTTCAATCAAGGCTCAAATTCTGGCTTTATGGCTTAACCAAAGTGTGTGATCCAGGACAAATAATGTATTCACACGGTCCCTTACCTGCAAAATTAGGTGCCTCTAGAAGTAATTCAGTTCACAGTATAAGCTATTTCAAAAAAGCCTCACTTGCAGTTTAATATATGAGCAGCGCATGTGTCAGGACCTGCCAAGAACACACACGCAACATTCTTTTGAAAATATCAGGCCACATGTATTGAACAAAATTGTGAAATTGAATAGCAAATCAAAGTAAACACATCAAACAAAAAACCATCATGGACAATTCTATATTTTCAAACCAGCATTTAAACAGTATGTACCATACAATGATGTAGAAGGGCATGGCAGGGGAGGAAAGGCCTCTCCTCCCTGCCAAGCCCCACCATGAGGTAGACCAGGAAGCTGGAAACACCTCAACCGGCACTGTCTGCCTACTGATCCCACTCCCGCAACCCTAGCTCTCTCTCCTGCATGCTACCACTCCCTCATGCACTCAAGTCAATTAAAGTGTTCTTTAAAAATGCAACCTATGGAATCCGCCAGACTTTTACACACTGGCAACAGTGGGCAGATTCCAAAAGAAACCATTGTGGATGGCTCCCACAATCGTTAATTATGGGAGGGATTTACCCTTTTCCAGACACACAGTGCAACAGTGAAGATCAAAGGCAATATTTACCAGTGGTTTATGCTTTACTTTACCAGTACTTGATGGAAACAATTACAATTGCATGGAGCTGCCCTTTTGCAAAAAACTGCAAACAGTAGTGGTGCAATTTAGGATTGAAAACAAAATGACTCCCTTTTTCATCAACACGTTTCTACAATGATGACCTTGTCAGGTTCTTTTATCATGTGACATTTTAAAATAATTGTATAAAATGTAGTATTATTTTAGGTATTCAAAACCAAACTTCAACACATATTTGTAACAAATTGATGCATAGTCAGATATCTAAATTTCAATCAAGGCTCAAATTCTGGCTTTATGGCTTAACCAAAGTGTGTGATCCTGGACAAATAATGTAATCACACGGTCCCTTACCTGCAAAATTAGGTGCCTCTAGAAGTAATTCAGTTCACAGTAAAAGCTATTTCAAAAAAGCCTCACTTGCAGTTTAATATATGAGCAGCGCATGTGTCAGGACCTGCCAAGAACACACACGCAACATTCTTTTGAAAATATCAGGCCACATGTATTGAACAAAATTGTGAAATTGAATAGCAAATCAAAGTAAACACATCAAACAAAAAACCATCATGGACAATTCTATATTTTCAAACCAGCATTTAAACAGTATGTACCATACAATGATGTAGAGGGGCATGGCAGGGGAGGAAAGGCCTCTCCTCCCTGCCAAGCCCCACCATGAGCTAGACCAGGAAGCTGGAAACACCTCAACCTGCACTGTCTGCCTACTGATCCCACTCCCGCAACCCTAGCTCTCTCTCCTGCATGCTACCACTCCCTCATGCACTCAAGTCAATTAAAGTGTTCTTTAAAAATGCAACAAAAAAATAAAATGTATTGCTTTGAAATGTCATTTTGTAAGAAACAAGATGCACTATTCCTTGCTTCAGTATTCTGGGGAGGGAGGATGTCTTTTACAACTAGATGGCGGGACAACAAGCACCGCCTTCGGGGCCTGCTGGGAGTAGCCACAGTGTTTAGGATGGCATTGTTTGGCGCAGACCGTCTGAGATGGGACAAAGATTGGGGGGCTCACTGCCTAGTCCTCGCAGAGGAGGAGAAAGCACCACCTTTGATTCTCCCCGGCCAGGCCAAGAAAGACATGGTGTGGGTTTTTGGGGTAGGTCGGATTGGAGGTAAATGGGAATGGTGGTCAGGGGGACCTGACCTGATGTGAAAGGTGAAGGAGAAGTGGGTATAATAGAAACGGGATGAGCAGATGGCAAGGGAAGATAGGTAGATTGATGTTGCAACACTTTTTTCCTAGTTTCTCTTTTGCTCTTATAGAGCGGTGCAAATGTATTATCGTCTGGATCTGGGAAGACATCTTCTTCTGGATCACAGATCTGGGAAATCTGGATTAATGCAAGCACTTTATTTAGGGTACTCATATGCCCAGATACAATAGAAATTGGGCCCCCCTGATCACAAACCTGGCCCACCCAGATGAAAATTCCTGGAGCGGGGCCTGTTGAAAGCATCACTTTGTAATTGTTAAAATACCAAACAGTGGCATGTTTGCAGACATTTTAATGGCACAGAAACGGCGCTGTATTGAGATATAAATTTAGTACTTAGTTTTCTTTCAAATAACCTACTTGGATGTAACATGGGCCCTTATAATTAGGGCATATAACATCTGAAAAAATACGGTTTTGCAGTGATAAAAACGGTTTTCGTGATAACTAACACTGAAAGAGTAGACAGAACGAAGTCGGGTTCCTGTTTGGACACTTGCAGTAAAATTAATATAAACATGACTAATAAACAGAAAGAAAGACACAAAGAGAGGTAGAAAGTAGTTGTAGAGCTATGTGAATTATAACCTATGTGTTCCATAGGTATTGAACACAGAACATAATCTATTTTTTATTTACAGATGACACATAAAGAGTAAATTGATGAATCCGTGAAGATACAGTTTCAAAGTGAATAGACACTAGAGGTATGCAGTCTTTCTCAATGATACCGATCAGTATTGTATGGCACCATAAGTACCAATTTAAAGAGGGTGAATTTGTATTCCCTCTTGTTGGTTGTTTGTTTGCTAGATTTAACTAGCTGCACCAACTCAAATTGATGGTAGAGATTGACTCCACCAGTAATTTGAAGATCAGCGAATGGTAATTATTTCACTCTACATATAGATAATACACATAGGAGCTATAGACAGATGTTGCTGATTACTGGACAGTTTGTTTTGCGAAATAAGAAAGATTTTAATTTATATGATGTATTTTTTTTATAATGATAATGACTGTGCGTGAAGGTGTTTTGAAGATTGTAAACACTATTTGCTAATGAGTCCAATCCTGACGAAAACTTTAATCAGTGCTATTGTAGCCCTGGATGCTGGTCGGTCGTAACTAAGATAAGGGAAGTTCCATGTAAATTACTGAGGTGTCAGATGTAGCCTTGAATTACCTTTAGTTGACGAATGACTCTATTGCATGAATGTTGTGGCAATTTTGAATGCATTTTGCAAATTATTTACTGGCACTTAAACCATAGGCTTTTCGGATTTGTGCAATATAAAAGAAACAACTTAAATGTTGCAGAACAGGGAAAGTCGAATTGCATTTTGCACTTTACAATTTTTATTGTACTCTCTACACACTACTTTCTGTACTTTTACTCGCCTAAATGATGGATAAACCTGAATATTTATTAGATTGCTCTTGTTTATTAAAGATGTATTGTCAAATTGTGTTGTTTATGAAGTAATAACATATGTTGTGTTCACAGTACTTTCTGAACTGATCTTTCAAACTCTGTTGAAGCCCTTTGATAAAATGAAATATTTAAAGCTGCTATCTCGTGAGACACCATACTTGTAGATTTCATATATGAAAGTTGCCACATATGTTTAGAGCACACGTTGTGCTTTTATTGTAGTTTATGCCACAGAAAGGACCCCTCATAGGAGTGATCAGCAGGGGCGGAGGAGAAAGTGTTTGAGGGGCACTTTTTGACAGCAATTTAAGTACCAATATACCCAAAGATCAGCATTGGTCAGCCCTAAATGTCAAGATCTTTCAGTTCCATTGTCGGTCTAGAAAAATGGACACCTCTCACGATAGATGGCAAACGTATTTTGGTGGCCGAAGACCAACCGTCTCATGTAAATAACGATAGAAATACAGGTTTCCGAGTTTGACCAATGAGCAGGCATTTTGATGTAACAAGGATCGCCATTGCTCATTGCTTTCTGTTCAAACTGCTTCGCAGCACATTTCTGCTTACTCTGCTCGACTGTTAACATTGTTGTCTGAACGTGAAAGGACAAGGTCCCAAGGCCACGAGGCTAATAAGAGTTCGTTGAAACACAACATAGGCAGCTCCGGAGAGGAATGCCCGGCTCCCTCCCGAACGTAGCCTTGAAGGAGAGCCGCAGGGCATTTAATCATTTCACAGCTGCCAACCAGTCTCGTTATATGGTAGAGAATGTTAGAATAAAGCAGCTAAAGGCTTGAATTATGCTCTTCTTATGGCCCCCCTTTTCCGAGCCCTGTAGAGCGTGTCGGCTCCCAGGACACGAATAGCACCTCAAAGATAGCAATGTCTGGAATGTGACTCTTCCCCCGTATGTGGCTCCCTTACAAGAACAGAAGCACTCTGTTCTGTTCAACAAAGAAAAGATGTCTCCACACTTGCAAGGTTGCATATTGTTGCTAGAATAGATATTTGAAGGTGTCATATTCGTCGAAATTGTCCATCATCAAACCGATTTCAAAGAAACCCAATAAAGGTGGGTGTTAAACATGTCACAGCTGATTGTATGATATGCATTTTGTATATATGTAACTGATGTACGTAATTCGCTCTCTTGCATCCCTCGAGGTCTAGAGATAAACGTTGTGGGGCGTGAGACCGAGTTGGCCAACTGCCACTATTTGCTTTGCAATAAACCCTAGCATTGGGAATACAACCTCGTGTCTGGCGTATCTATTGTGTGTGGTGACTTTCCTTGTTTCCATAACGCGAGGGACCCCTAGGGACCCTTTTCAAGATGGCACCCGAATAGGGACCCTCCCCCACTTGTTCCATCGTGTACATTGTAATAGAGTAAAGGTGGAGAACGACGAGGACGGGACGATTGAGCCGGGATCAAGAGGTGTTCGGGGCGCCCTGTAGAAGTGATGAGAGATTCCTTTGCAGATCTGCATACATCTGATCCCTGATCGACATATCTGGCCAGTGAACAAGGAGGCGAGGGTCCCGAAACGAGGCAGAAGCCAAGAAATGCAGACACAACGTCATTAGTTGCGTCAGTATACAGACAAATTGTGTCCTGGAGGACAATTTGATTTATCAGGTGAGTCATACCCCGATTCAAAATAACCCTGATATTGGTTGAGAGTTGACTTTGCAAAATCAAACGCCCTGGGTAAGGTTGATTAACCAAGCGGAGGTTGAAACATGCCTGGGGTATTGTCCACCCTAGCAGGGTTTTTCCGCTGCGGTAGACAATCTTTGGAAGATGGCCAAATTGCACCACCTGGGGGAACGCCGGCGTATGAGATGTATGCAAAGTATGGTGTGGGAGCGATAATATTCTGTGAGACTTGGCATAGGCAAACCAGAAAGCAACAAGACCATCAGTGGCCAATAAATGGTAGTTTTGAGATAGCGAGAATAGATAACCTGGAAAGGGTGTTGATAAGAAAGAAAGCGCGTCCTGCAGCATTTGATATTGTTAAGGACTGGAGAAGGGAAGCAATGCTCCGATTTAGAAGTAGTGCGAAGCATGCGCTCAGGTATAAATCGAAAGATGAGGTAGCAGAAGAAAAGGAGGAGTAGGAGTGGACGGAGAGTCTAAGGAGGTCAGGTAGACGTGACCAGTTGAATATAGAAAAAATATACCCACAACGGGAATTACACATAGCAGATGAAGTGATGGAAAACATATTGATCCATACAAAACAAGGCCCAAGATCAGACGCAAGGCCAAATACGCCAGTAACTATTGCTCAAGCCCCTCCCATAGCTCAAACTCTCCCTCACGTAGCTCAAGCCCTCCCACAGCCACAGACCGCACACGTAACTCTTCCTATTAGCCAACCAGGCCCACAGCAGACACTCCCCATTCCTATTGTCCCATCCGCACCTCCCGCCCTAGATAGCGACTCCAGGGGTTGAAGTTGAAACCACGGGGCAAGCGGCGGGACTGAACAAAGTATATGCATAAGGGTAACTCGCAGTGCGATCAGCAAAGAAAGGAAGGTGGAATTGCAGCAACAGGCAGAGATGTATATAGACGGGAATGATGGGACGGCAGCATTGGCTTCGATGTATGACTTCCGTAGAAGCAACGAAAGACAGGTAGTGTTGGAATGCATGAGTGAATATTTGGTGGAGAGATGGAAACAGTTAATTGGGAAATTACCACCGCAGCGATTGTTAGATTTGAATGCATTGGCATGCTGTAGAAAAAGAGATGAAGAAGTAAGGGAACATGTGTATGGACTTTTTGAGCTAAAAAATGAATTGGATAATGATTATGCTGTAATCTTTACTGCACCTGGGTACAGGGGTAAGGATATCGGGAGAGATAGGAAGGAAGTGCTAGGGCCACATAATCGACAGCAACATTTACCATCGCCGGGACGAAAGGCAATGGTGGACGAATTATTGTGCTTAAAACAGGTGGGGGAAGACTTGAAAGCATGCATACTGAAAACAAGGGTGCTACTGCAGCAAGTAGCAGGACATAATAGAGGAAGAGGGAACGCACAAGGGAGGAGTAATCTGAATATGCATGGGGGGCCATTTGGACCAAATCAGTGTGCATACTGTAAGGAGGAAGGACACTGGCGAGCGCAATGTCCACATTTACAGAATAGAAATGGAACTGGCCAGAGAAGACAGCACAGAGGGCACCAAGGAGCGAATTGACCAAATAGGAATAGTATGCAGCAGCACCACAATAATGAAGGTAATCAAAACCAAGCCCAAAACCAAAGTGGTCCTAACCAGGGTCAGGGTCAGCAAAACCAACAGTATGGGAATCAGAGTGGGGGAAATAGAGGAAAGAATGGGAACATTTTCAATACGCAGCCAAATACCTATTACAGTAATAGTAGTGACTACACATCGGATGATGTGTTATTTCCCCAATTGGACAGCCCAAGGCAGGGGTCGGAACCAGTGCCTATTCCTGTGAATCAGAGAGGACCCTACGTACAAATGAGAGTCGGGAATGAGGAGCACCGCTTCTTTGTAGATACAGGAGCGCAAAAGTGTTCAACAGACCATCAATTGGTTCCGGATATACCACTGTCAGGGCAAAAGAATATTTCTGTAGGGTTTGCAGGTACACCAGTCATAAACCCAGTGTCCCAATCAGTCCCAGTTACCATAGGACCATTAACTGAACATTGTCCCTTTCTCCTAACAGAAAATTGTGGGACTAACTTGTTGGGATTGAGCTGGTTTAAAAAGCTAGGTGTGATTATACATTGCACGTCAGACTGGGAGCTTCTGACGATTTGACCAAAAGATGCCCCTGTGTCAGAATTCATGTCTGAAACTTTGCCAGGAGAGTTTAGAAAAGTGCCAACCTGTATATGGGCGATGCATGATAACGATGTAGGATGCTTGAAGATAGAGCCAGTGAGGATAATTTTAAAAGAAGGAGTAACACTGCCGCAATTTCCCCAGTATAAAATTTTGGCTAACAGAGAGAGAGGATTGAAAAGTATTGTTTCAGATTTGGTGAAATTAGGGGTAATTGAAGAAATTACAGGCAGTACATGTAACAGCCCGATTATTCCAGTGTGTAAGAAAGGAGGCAATGAAGTACCATATCGTTTCATAATTGATTTGCGCACGCTAAACAAAGTAGTAGATCCACAATTTCCTTTGGTCCCAGATCCCAGATGTCACTACAATAATGACAATGATACCTGCCTCAGCAGAGTACTTTAGTGTAATTGATCTAAAAAATGCTTTCTTTAGCATTCCGGTGGACAAGGACAGTAGATATTTGTTCGCGTTTACATTAGGAGAACGATCATTTACATTCACGCGCAGTCCACAAGGATACACGGAAAGTCAGAGTATTTACAGTAGAGCTTTAAAAGAACAGCTAGACATGCTAGAATTACCAGTGGGGTGTGTACTATTGCAATACATAGATGATCTGTTGATCGCAGCTGATACAGAAGAGATTTGTAAAAAGAGCACTGTATTATTACTGTCACACCTAGCGGCACATGGCCATAAAGCTAGTTTGAAGAAGTTTCAATATAATCGAAAGGAGGTGGCTTATTTGGGCTACCTACTTTCGAAAGAAGGGAGACGGCTAACGCCAGAACGCATCGAAAGTATTTCTTGTATGCCTATTTCAAAGACACAGAAAGGAGTCAGAGCCATAATAGGCATGGCTTCTTATTGCCGGCAGTGGATCGGTAATTTTGCATTGATTGTGAAGCCAATGGTGGTATTAACTAAGAAGGATGCAGTGATACCTTTGCAATGGAATGAAGAATGTCAGAGAGTGTTTAATCAATTGAAAACTGCATTATGTTCTGCTCCAGTTTTGGGCACACCAAATTATGAAAAAGTTTTTAGATTGTTTGTATGCGAGAATGAAGGATGTGCATTGGCTGTTTTGACACAAGAACAAGGTGGAAGAAATAGGCTGTGCGGCTATTTTTCTACTGCGCTGGACCCTGTAGCACGCGCACTACCACAATGTTTGCAATTTGTCACGGTGGCTGCTGCGTCAGTGAAACAAACGGAAGGGATGGTATTGGGGTGTACTTTAATTCTGATGGTGCCACATGCCATAGATGTCCTACTAAATAGGACACAGACGCAACACCTCATCTCTGCTAGACTGACAAGATATGAAATTTTCTTATTCGCGCCCCATATCCAAATTATGAGGTGTAGCGCTTTGAATCCTGCAGAATTAATGCCACTACCCACAGAAGAAATTGGTGACAACGAATCACCACCCCATGATTGCTTAATGGTCACTGAGGAAGAAACCAAGGGGAGAGTTGATTTAAGTGACACCCCACAAAAGGAGCCAGATGGAGAGTTATTTTGTGACGGCTCTTGTTTTAAACTACCTGATGGCACGTCAACTGCCGCTTAGGCTATCACTACCCAAGAGAGCGTTGTAGAAAGCAAAAGAATCCCCTACAACTCGGCACAAGCCGCAGAAATAATAGCATTGACCAGAGCCTGTGAGATTTCTGAAAAGTTTAACGTGAATATATATACTGATAGTCAGTATGCTTTTGGGGTGGTTCATAACTTTGGTCGACTCTGGGCTGAGAGGGGTTTCTTGACATCGCATGGGGCCAGAATTCAACATGGCCCTTTGATTGTACGATTGCTGTCTGCACTCACGTTTCCAAAGCGCCTAGCAATAGTGAAATGCGAGGCTGATAAAAAGGTAACATGCAAAGTGGGAAAGGGAAACGCATTTGCAGACAGAATTGCGAAACAAACTGCCACTGATTTGAATAATAAAATGATGACAGTCCAGACTGAAGAAGTACCCTGTATGATAGAAGATGGAATTGCCATGTCAAAGAAATGCAGGCCGAAGCCACGGCCGATGAGATACAAGGGTGGGCAGAGGGCTCTGCTGAGTTAGATTTAGAGGGTTGTTGGGTGGACACGGGAACTAAAAACTGGATGTTGCCAAATTCCTATGTAACTGCAATGGTCACAATGGCTCACAGCCCTACCCACATCTGTGCCAAGAAAATAATACAGCACCTATCTACGGTATGGAAGAATGTAAACATAAAGAAGAATGCAGAGAGGTTGGTGCAGAACTGCATTACGTGTTTACAACACAATGTAGGAAAGGGAACAGTGACTCCAATAGGCAGTTTTGGCCCGCCCTCTATGCCTTTTGAGGTAATCCATTTTGATTTCATAGAGATGGAGAGGTGCCAAAACTTGAAATATGTCTTAGTGGTGATCTGTGCATTCAGCAAGTGGGTGAAGGCGTATCCCTTAAAAGACTGCACAGCAATGAGTACGGCAAAAGTAATGCTTAAAGAATTCTTTTCCCGTTTTGGCTTGCCCCGTGTCATGTGGTCAGATAACGGTCCACATTTTGTGGGCCCAGTGGCATTACAGATTTGTGCAGGTCTTCAGATTAATAAGATATTTCATAGTTCAAGGCATCCGAGTTCGGCCGGTCTTGTTGAGAGGCACAATGGAATCCTCAAGTCAAAAATTAGCAAGATATGTGCAGGGAGCAAGTTGAGTTGGGTGGATGCATTACCAATAGCGCTACTGTGCATGCGTATGTCTGTACAGGTTAGAACTGGGCTCTCCCAGTATGAGATTGTGATGGTGAGGCCGGAGAATGTTTGGTGCGCACCTCAGCCAAAGCGACTGATTGAAGTGGAGCATCCTGTACTTAGCACTTATTGTGGCCTTTTAAAGCAGAAATTCGCATTTGATTCATCAGCAGGTGCAAGAGGCTCTACCCGTAAGATATACTGGTCCGGGGCATGCGCTGCAGCCAGGAGACTCGGTGCTGCTTAATAACTTTGAGAGAAAATCATTGTTAGCACCCAGGTGGCGCGGCCCCTATCAAGTGCTTCTGGCAACGCAGAACTGGCATCTGGCAGACATGGCCAGGCTATCCAGATCTAGAAACCGAAGGAGTAGCGAAGGTGTTTTGATAGCGAAGGACGTAGCAAAATCATTCATACCATTCTTGTCCCAGATAGTGAACTCCTATAACATAAGGCAGCTGTACAGAATACTAAAAGATACGATAAATACAAAGACAGATATACTATTTAACATGACATTGGAAGAAAAGGGAATTAGGTTAATGACGCTGCAAAATAGAATGGCTCTCGATGTAATACTGGTTGATCGTGGGAGAATTTGCAAAATTGTGTGATCATCGTGCATCGTATTCGTAGACAACTACTCCCCTAAGATTTTTGAAGCAATAAAAAAAATGCATGTCCTAAGCTCCAAACTCCCTACTGGAGAAGGGGGCTGGGGAATAGGGTCCTGGTTTTGGGAAATACTGCGTTGCCAGAAGCACTTGATAGGGGCCGCGCCACCTGGCAGTACGGGTGGATGGGAGGAAGGCGTGGATCCATGCCACCCATGCCAAAAAGATCCCATCTTCACTGAAAGACTTGCCCAATCCGGACGACTGGAAAGAGACAGCGGTCCCAGAAACGAAAGAAATTGCTGCCAGTCCACTGCCGCTAAATCTGTCTGAGCGAGAAGTGAAACTCGAAATAAAACCTAAAAAGATTGCCAAAAAGGGGGAAGGGCAAAGAGTGCCCCAACGTTGCCCAGCAGAACCTACATCACGGTTGGCCGACACAAAATCTGCATTGCAAATAATAGCAGACACTAAACGTGTACCCCTTTGGCACCCACGAGCACTTGCCATTGCGCCCGAGCCAAAGACCGAATCCACATCTCTATCACGACGCACACCAGCAGCTGCCATTGCGCCACAGGCTGACTCTGAGCCTTGATCTGGAAGTGCACCGACACTGTTCACGGATCACACAATACCAGGAGTGAGGCGGCCTCGAAAGACAGAGTGATCCACAGTTCTTTGGTGTTTATGCTAACCTCTGGTTCTGCTCATGGACGGAGAAGGAACTAGAGGTGTAGAGGAGAGAAGCGTGAGAGTTGTGAGACAATTCAAGACTTGCAGCTCCTCGTTACGATCATAAAAAGTACATGTGTCCTGAACCAGAGCGGACAAGCTGGGCGCACATGGTACAAAGGCAATAGAGAATTGTTCAGAAGTCCTCTGAGCAGTGTGAGAGAGGACAAGTGATCTTGCCTAGAATGAATAAGCAATCCAGGCTGCAAAAAGCTGGCAGACTAAACTGTTGACAATTCCTTTGAACTTATTGACATCCGGACAAGTGCGACGAAGAGAGATATCCACGACAAACTTTGTCAGGAAGAAGAAGGACGGTGAGAAAAATGTCGGGACCGGTTTCAGCCTCCTTTTGCACCACTGCTGAGAATGAGTTAGTTATAAAGACTGTAAATTTAGGGAAAACTCAAGGTAAAAAAAATTGTATGCTGGCTTTGACAATAATCATGTGCTTCATGAGTGTGGTAGCACCAATAACAACAGCCTTTGTGTTATGGTATGTGGAGTCTATACACCCATTAGGAATGTTCTTACCAATAGTTAATATGTCCACTACTGAAAGCCCGGTTAAGGTGATTACTTATACCTTGTCCCAATGGAAGAGAGACACAGAGAAGGGTATGGGAACAATACGCTATTACTCATCATGAACATGACACATGCAATTCTAAAGAAAAATAATTGCTGGGTATGTGCCCATTTACCGCAGCATGCGGGGAAAGGAATAGGCTGGTATGTACAACCATTACCATTAAGTTCTGCATGCTGTGCATCTTTAAGTGCAATGTTTTATGGGAAGTGGAATAAGAGTAGTACGGGTCAATTAGATAGAACAAACATGAATGAGTTTGAGGAAATAATTATGAGGCCTGTGGGTTGTTCCATATTCCATAAAGCGCAAGTGATGATCCCAGGACCTACGCCAAAAAGTATGCGAAAAATAACACGACAAAATAGACAAGATAGATTGTCCCCGCCAGTTAAAACATCTGTGATGACATTTCGTGTAAGGACAGACGGGAACAAAGATGCAATCCCCCCTTCTTACACTGTGAATTACAACCCGAGAACTGTCCCTTTTTGTCTAAAAAAGAAAGGCTCCTATTCAGTAGGATCATTTACTGGATGCATGAATACAGCGGTACTAAAATGGGAAATAGAACCAGTATATGTGGGAGATCCTGTCTATTTTATATGTGGAGAAAGAGCATATCCTTGGTTGCCCAGAAACTGGAGAGGTACATGTTACCTAGGTCTACTGTTCCCGGGAGTGTTCCTCTTAGAAACAGCAGACATGGCCAGGCTATCCAGATCTAGAAACCGAAGGAGTAGCGAAGGTGTTTTGATAGCGAAGGACGTAGCAAAATCATTCATACCATTCTTGTCCCAGATAGTGAACTCCTATAACATAAGGCAGCTGTACAGAATACTAAAAGATACGATAAACACAAAGACAGATATACTATTTAACATGACATTGGAAGAAAAGGGAATTAGGTTAATGACGCTGCAAAATAGAATGGCTCTCGATGTAATACTGGTTGATCGTGGGAGAATTTGCAAAATTGTGTGATCATCGTGCATCGTATTCGTAGACAACTTCTCCCCTAAGATTTTTGAAGCAATAAAAAAAATGCATGTCCTAAGCTCCAAACTCCCTACTGGAGAAGGGGGCTGGGGAATAGGGTCCTGGTTTTGGGGAATACTGCGTTCTTGGGGATGGAAGCTGATTGCGATATTCGTAGTGGTGTTTGGAATATTCATAACGTTCTGTTGTTGCATACACTGCCTACCGATAGTTTGCACTGAGATAACTGAGGGATGTACTAAGGGATGTATGCATATGATTACAAAAAGAAAACAAACTTATGGCCGGGAAGACAGAGACACGAATGAAATTAAAACAGTGAAAGAATTAATGGCTATAGATATTAATGACGATGAAGATGCTTAGAATAGCATGCAAAATTCAGACATAGGTACTTCAGATTTATCGTCATTAAAGGAGGATACAATGAATGAATGAGACGTTTGGCATACAGCCAAAAGGAGGGTTTGTCGGTTTAGAAAAATGGACACCTCTCACGGTTGACGGCAAACGTATTTTGGTGGCCGAAGACCAACCGTCTCATGTACATAACAATAGAAATACAGGTTTCCGAGTTTGACCAATGAGCGGCCATTTTGATGTAACAAGGATCGCCATTTTGTTTTCTAACGATTGCTCATTGCTTTCTGTTCAAACTGCTTCGCAGCACATTTCTGCTTACTCTGCTCGACTGTTAACATTGTTGTCTGAACGTGAAAGGACAAGGCCGCAAGACCGCAAGGCTAATAAGAGTTTGTTGAAACACAACGTAGGCAGCTCCAGAGAGGAATGCCTGGCTCCGTCCCGAATGTAGCCTTGAAGGAGAGCCGCAGGACATTTAATCATTTCACAGCTGCCAGCCAGTCTCGTTATATGGTACAGAATGTTAGAATAAAGCAGCTAATGGCTTGAATTATGCTCTTCTTAAGGCCCCCCTTTTCCGAGCCCTATAGAGCGTGTCGTCTCCCAGGACACGAATAGCACCTCAAAGATAGCAAGGTCTGTAATGTGACTCTTCCCCCGTATGTAGCTCGCTTACAAGAACAGAAGCACTGCGTTCTGTTCAACAAAGAAAAGATGTCTCCACACATGCAAGGTTGCATATTGTTGCTAGAATAGATATTTGAAGGTGTCATATTCCTCGAAATTGTCCATCATCAAACCGAGTTCAAATAAACCCAATAAAGGGGGGTGTTAAACATGTCACAGCTGATTGTATGATATGCATTTTGTATATATGTAACTGATGTACATAATTCGCTCTCTTGCGTCCCTCGAGGACTAGAGATACACGTCGCAGGGCGTGAGACCGAGTTGGCCAACTGAGACTATTTCCTTTGCAATAAACCCTAGCTTTGGGAATACAACCTCGTGTCTGGTGTATCTATTGTGTGTGGTGACTTGCCTTGTTTCCATAATGCGAGGGACCCCTAAGGGCCCCTTTCACTATAGTACAGATACACATGTATGTATTTTACACATTGTGGCTCTATTTCATTACAATAGAAAGGGGAGTTGCTTTCAATGTAATATTCAACATATTGAGCCACTTTCATACTATATGTTCTCTTATATATGTATTCTCAATGAACGTGCAATTTATGTCAAAAATAAAATCACAAATATTCATGCTTCAATCGAGACAAGTGTGTGTTGGAGCATAATAAACTTGAGGCAACCAGATATATTTTTCTGATGACATGTGCATAATACCAATACAGGGAGATTAAAGAATGCAATTCGATCATATAGTCAACATTGGAGTAAAATTTGGAGGAGTTGTGCAATATCCATGACTTTTCCAATATGCAATTGTTGCATCGTCCAGGAAAGTAGCTGAGTAAATGGAAATGTTTGGGGTGGATCATATGGAAATATTATGATAAGCACAGTGCACTCCAATATAAATATAATCTATGTATTGCATGAACATCTGCTTAATCCCCTGCAATTTATTTATCACTTTGGCTGCGTTTGAAAGCAATCCTCAAAGTGAGGCAATGTCAATCACATATGTGGGTCGGTTCACTGCCTGAAACATCTATATGCATATTTTTTTTGATGTTATTAAAATTGAGCATGACAGCAAGCCTCTCCTTTTGCAAGACTCTAAAGAGGAGTGGGGCATTTGCTACTTCTGCTCAAATAATAATAGGACATTGGCATCATGGGAAAGAAGTGCATCTCTGTGTAACTGTTTCAGAGGTATCAGAACACAGGTCCTATATACAACCCTTCCTCAAGGTCTGCCTATCTGCAAGCAGTTGCCTGTGACTCAGCCACCTACCTGATGCTATGTGTCAAAGACAAGTGAACTGATTGCAGCATGTACACATCAGGGGTGCAAAGCAGAGGTCTTGATGTTCGGTCCTCAAACTGATAGCAATCTGGAACTCCCAATACTGGGGCCCTGTCCAGCGCCATGTGGATCTGTACAAAATCTGGGGGTGAGCCTTTTACCTAGTGGTCCACATGAAGCACAGATTGTGGTTGTCCATAATGCAGGTTTTGGGAAACTCAAAGTTTTGAGGAAGATCCTGCCTTTGTTACCTTTGGACAGTGGAACTATGATGGTCACGTCAACCATAATGGGATCGTGGACTAATGCAATAGGATTTATCTGGGACAACCTAAGTACCAGATACAATGGCTGCAGGTACTTCAGAACTCAGCAGCTAGAATGGTGCTTAATGTACCTTGTTTGACCTCCTCTGCAACTCTCCTACATAGGCTCCACTGGCTCCCAGTTGCAGCACGGATTGAGTTTAAGATTCTCTGTGTCACTCACCTGGCTCTTCATGATATAGATCAAGACTATTTGAAAAATAAGATAGAGCGTTACTATCCAACTAGACATTTGCGCTCCTCTTCTCAGTTACTCCTCAAAATACTGAGGTATCAGCATGCTCAGTTGGGAGGCGATCCTGCTCAGTAATGGCTCCTACACTATGGAAAATGCTTCCACTATCGTTAAGAGGCATTGAGGAGTATCTTCCCTATTGTAGGGAGCTAAAAACTGTTTTAACTAGTTATTGTGAGAAATTGCAAAGGGCTTTGTAACCCTATATTGTTAAAGCTAGCGACTAGACGCCTTTGGGCCTTAGTTGCACTTTATACGTTTTGAATAAATAAAGCATATCTTCCTGCTGCGAATGAAAACCTAGAAGTAGGGGTAGTAATCAGTAATTTGCAGGTAATACCCATCAACTAGGCAAGTACCTGGGAGGATAAATGTCAATTGATTTAGGGGATATATCTGGAAGTTGTAATATTCGCTGGCAAAGGTGCTTATGTCTGAGCACTGAGTAATTATCTGGATATTTAATGAAAATCAATAACAATGGAGCTAGTGCATGGCCAGTAAATCACAATGTTTGGAAATGGAAAGTGGGACAGGGAAGGCAGACAGCAAACAGAGATAGTAGGCACAATCAATTTTACTCTAGCATCCCTTCTCCTTTCTCCAAATTGGCTGCCTCCCATGCCATTCATACAGAAATGTGGGGGGGAGCATGAATGGCCGGAGTTGACAAACAAAATCAGAATATGTTGAAGTTCCAAAACTGTGTTTCGTTTGTCATTGTTTGTACAGTTGCACTTGTGATGGCAGCTGAAACATTTTAGCAGTAGACTATCGCCCTAACTATCGCCCTCTCCATCACTCCTTTCCTGGGTAAACTCTTGGAAAAGCTGGCCATCACCCTGCTTAATCTTCACACTGAATCTGTTGGTTGTCTTCATGATCATCAGTCTGGCCTCAGAGCTGCCAGAAGCAATGAAACTGCTCTCCTGAACATCTGTGAAGAACTGCTCTCCAACCTTGATTCCAACACCCCCTGTGCCCTCATCTTACTTGATCTCTCTTCTGCCTTTGATACGGTCAACCATGCCATCCTGCTCAATTGTCTCCATGATAACCTGGGTATCACAGGTCAGGCCCTGTTGTGGCAGACTTCTTTCCTCTGTGATCAACCCACCCAAGTCCAACTTGGGTCTTTCCTCTCCTCTATCTCTATCTGTGGTGTTCCCCAGGGGTCTAACCTTTCTCCCTGGCTGTTCATACAATACCTGGTACTTCTTGCCCACTGCATTGCTGCTCTCTGCCCCAATTGCCAGTGCTATGCAGATGCTATGCAGATGCCACTCAGCTCATTTTCAGGCTACCTTCAGCCACCTCTTCTCCTCCACTCATCTCTGACTGTCTGTCTGCTATCCAGGAATGGGGTGCTGCCAATGGCCTCTGCCTTAATGCCAGTAAGACTGAGACTCTCCTCATCGGCACAACCACTCCCTCCTTTCCTGTCACTCTCTGGCTGGCCTCTCTTGGCCCTTTTACTGCCCCCACCCGTGAGGCTAAAAACTTCAGGGTCATCTTCGACTCCACACTCTCCTTCTCCATTCACATCTCTGATGTCTCTAGGAAGTCAAAATACCAGCTGCACCTTCTCAGAGGTATTCTTCCTTTGCTCTCCTTCCCTCAGAAGCTCACTGTCTCTACGGCTCTGGTTCTGTCTAGGCCGGTCTATAGCAACAACCTCTTTCTAAATCTGCCTGCTTCTACACTCCGCCCTCTGCAACTCATCCAGAACAGGATTGAGAGGCTTGTTCTTGGCCTCAAGCCCAGGGATCGTATCTCGCCAGAACTGAAATCTCTGCACTGGCTCCCAGTGGCTGTGAGGATTATGTTCAAAACCCTCTGCATTTTCAATAAGGCTTTCTGGGGCCTGGGGCCTCAATGCCTTCAACTCTCTCTTCCTAAATATCTTCCTTCTCGAGCTCTACACTCATCTGCCTCCAACTCCCTGAGGTTCATTCGCTTCTCCAAGCAACGATTTGGTGGTAGATCTCTTTCTTCGGCTGGGGCCTCCCTCTGTAACAGCCTCCCAGACTCCCTGAAACTTGAGGAGAACCACCTCTGGTTCTGGAAGCACCTCAAAACCTTCCTCTTTGCTTCTGCATTCTCTCTTCCCCTCCCCTGCTGAATTCCTGGGTGATATTGAAACTGCACTGGTTACCTGTCCACCCTCCGATCTCCAGCCCAGGACCCTTACCCCACCAGTTGCACACCTGCACTGCCTTCCTGGCAACCCCCACACTTGGGGACTTTTTTCTGTATACCTAACTGATACTCTCAGTACAGTCAACAACCTGCAATCGCTTGCTCGGTTCTGCTTTGCTACTTCCTGGTGTGACTCGGGCACCGATGTGTCCAGATTTCCACCCCTTGTAGGAGTCTCTGCCTTCATCTCATTCTCTCTTGCTTTGCTGTTTAACCATTCCCTAGAATTCTCGCCTCCTTGCTGGCCAGGTCTGGGTGTCACTTCCCAGCGACCTGCTCTCGTTTGCTCGGCTCCCCAGAGATTTGCTTTCTTTTGGTGTGACTCGGCAATGCTATAGACAAGCTTCCTCCCTCCTTAGAAATCCCTGTCTTCATCTCCCCATCTCTCGCTTCACCGCCACAGCAGCACTGAACTTTCCAGGTTTCTCTTTCACTCTTGTCTCCTCCTCCAATTCTTATGACGCTGTGCTGGGGCTTCCCTGCGTAACGTCATAGTATGTCTTTAAATATATATGGTCACTGGATCCGATACACCTGGAAGTGATGTCTCTAATCATCTATTTGACCTTTCCAGTCTTTTGCTATCCAAATAAAACAGTCCTTATTGCTTATCTGCATTCTGAGGCCAAATTAATGAGGGCTAAGGTGCAGAAGATCCTAACCAAATATGGGCATTTTACCTTCGGACCAGTACTGAAATATTATATTGCAAAGGTTATACCAAAAATCAAACAAGGACTGGAAATTATACCATTGTTTGATTGGTCAGAGATGGAGGGTATTGAGGTTTTCTTATTGAGGGGTGTGCTCAGCTTGCCTAATTGCATTTCTAGATCAGTTATTAGATTTGAAGTAGGGCTAATTTTTCTTTTTTTAACTTTATTTATTGATGGTCTCCACTGGTACAAATAGCACACTCCATCACAATATCATATAGGATGCATAACAGATCAATTGACATAACTACATTCGCATACACATTACAGGTTCTGGGGAAGTTTGATCGTCCGATATCAATTCACATAGGTATATTCTGAACGGGGCCCAAATATCCTTGGGGCGGCGGGTTTTTGTCAGTGTAAATACATATTGTTCCTCAGATTCAATAACAAATATCAATTCCCAAAGGAAATGTTCTATCTGTGGCGCAGATGGGTTCTTCCATTTTTGTAATATGCATTTCTTAGCTATTATATGTGAAACATTAAAAGGTCTTCTAGTGGTCTCTGACATTTTTCCTATATCTTCAAACAAATATTTCTGTGGGGTTAAAGAGGCTGCTATTAATGTGATCTTTTCTATAACAGCAGCCACTTCCTCCCTAAATCTGGCCGCAACCGGGCATGCCAAGTACAAATGGAATGATCCTGCATGCGGCTCCCCACAATTTGGACACTCCCCTGTACAGTTTGCAGTGTATTTGGCCATTCTGGACAGTGTATAATACAATCTATTCAAAACTTTGAATTGAATCAATCGGAGACCGGCGTTCAACGATACCGTTTTAGTGAGTTGACAATATTTGGACCACTTCTCCATAATTTAAAGCTCCATGTCCCCCTCCCATTCATTTTTAATGTTATTCAAGGAAGAGGTGTGTGTCTGTATTAATGCGTACAATGTGGAGATTCCAGTGCCTCTACTGGATGTCACTGCTTGCAGGCATGCGTGGGGGGGAGGTTTCATCGAGGAACAACGGCCATCTTGCACTACATGCAGCTTTCATGTGATAATATTGGAGTGCCCTAAGTGGTCCACCTCATATTGTATTTTTGAAGTCTTTTAAGGTTACATATTTCCCATTGGGGAATATGTCGCGCATCTTGACCTCTTTGTTTGGATCCCATGTCCTCTGAAGCGTTTCATCGAATGTAGGGGATATGCCGGGGAAATTCCACAAAGGGACATCTGGGTCATAGGGTGTCTCTATCCGCAGTTTCTTGCAGATCACCACCCAAGTCCAGAGCGTTATGCTTACGGGGTCAAATTGGCATGGGTCCTTGTGGTGTAAGCTGAACAGGACGGAGCGGAGATCAACCGGGGATGCAGCATAGTGCTCTAACCATATGTGGTGTGCTCTATCTACTGGGTCATACCAGTGCTTAGTGAATTGTGCCTGAGCAACTAAATAGTATAACTCGAAATCTGACGCGGCAATACCTCCTGAACTGTATGGTTCGACCATCTTTTCCCACTTCATCCTAGCTGCTTTCCCATGCTAGACAAACGTTGTGACCATGGAGCGGAGTTTCCCGAAAAAGGTTTTGCCCGGCCATATGGGTATATTTCCGAAGAGATACAGTAGTTTGGGGAGAACCACCATTTTCAAGATAGCGATCCGTCCATATTAGGAGATAGAGAGTCTGGCCCACATCTGACATTTTGTGATAGATGATTGCAATACTTGCTCATAGTTAGCTGTATACAGTGTCAGCCTATCTCTGGCCACCAGTATACCCAGATAGCGGATGTGTTGGGTCGACCATTTATGTCCGCAGGCGTTTGTTGGACATTTGGTGGCTGGAGTCAATGGGAACATCTCGTATTTGGTGTTATTGATCCTATAACCGGAATATTCAGTGAATACGTGTATATCAGACATAATGGGTACTAGGTTTGTTTCAAGGTCTCGGACATATAGGAGTGTATCATCTGCATACAATGATATGGATTGGGTTGGCCCGGTCATTCTTATCCCTTTGTTTCCATGTTTCTGTCTTACGTTTGCTGCCATAGGCTTGACAGTTAAGGAGAATATTATGGGTGAGAATGAGCAGACTTGTCTGGTACCTCTTCCCAGTAGAAACATATTTACCATTTGTGCTGTTTGTGAGAACTCTGGCCCCTGGTGCCGTTTACAATAATTTCACACATTTAATAAAGTAGGGGTCCATTCCGAATGCTCCCAGTACCGCGAATAGATATTTCCACGACACCGAGTCAAAAGCCTTTTTGCCATCGAGGGAAATCACATCAGGCTCTGCAGCAGGATCTATGTGTGCCATGACCCCGAACAACCTGCGCAAGTTCAGGGCAGTGGATCTAGTTGGAACAAACCCACATTGGTCCAGGTGTATCAGGGTCGGCATGCTAGTCAATAGCCTAGTGGCCAATACCTTTGCAAAAATCTTGGCATCTGAGTTGATTAATGATAGGGGTCTGTAAAATGACATGTCTTGGGGCGGGCATCAAGTTTTTAACAACACAACAATTATGGCTTCCCTAATGGATTCCGGTAGTATATTACATTCCAATGCATCCTTCCACACCTTTAGTAAGATCGGGGCCAGCGCAGCCTGGAACTCTTTGTAGAGTTCAACTCCCAGACTGTCTGAGCCCGGGACTTTCCCAGATGATAAGGCCTTGATTGCTTCGTTTATTTCCTCACCAGTAACCAGTTTTTGCTCAAGGGCCAACCTTGCCTCTGGCAGTTTGTAGTCCGTTACGGTATTCACGTATTTCTGAAGTGGTTTTGCTATCCCGGTTGGAATATATTTCTGCATAGTATCATCTGCTGAGAGGATACTCACAATTGGATTTTGGTGCCTCTCAGCTCTGATTAAGTTGGTTAGGGACCGTCCCGCTCTATTACTCTCCCCATATCTGCGTCCACGAACAGGGGTGGCAATGTATTGAATTTCTCAGGTGGCAAGTTTATCAAAATCTTGCAGAAGTTTGTTGATGTCAGCGAGCGTGTTCCTATCATGGGTGCGACTGTATGCTATCTCTAGGGTGCACAGCCGTGTCTCGACCTGTTAGTTCTAGTCTCACAGCCTTCAAAAGGCCAGTAGTCTTAGACAGGAGCACCCCTCTTATCCACACCTTGAAAGTCTCCCAGAGTGTGGCATACCGATCAAGCATTTTTAGGGGGGGGCTGTGGGGCACCCCAAAGGATCGGGGGATTTTCTAATGGGATGGGGCATTGACCCCATACCCCCCACCCGCAATGGAGTGCGTGCCATGTCATACAGCCCTCCATGGGACCAGATATCTGCTCCTAGGAACGGACGCCTGAGCCCAGGGAGGAGTGCAGGACAGCCCCCCCTTATCTGCCCTTAGGGAGGGCTACATGAGATGGGCCGCCCTTCCAATTTGAAAGTGTGTGGATTCCCAAAGGTGTCCTCTTTTGGGAAAAGCATGGGGTTCCCTGTTTTCCTTGCTGGCTTCGACACCCTAGGCCTAAATCTGTAGGTTGCCCACATGAACAAAATGGGCAGTGGCGAAAGGCTTGGGGTTCCCAGTGGGTTACCCTTTTCCTTTTGAGCCCCCTGTAGGTGCACCCACACATGTGAGGTACCGTTTTCATCGGGACACATGTGGGGACGTGGGAAGGTAGGCCATGTCTTGTTGGCGGTGTGTTTCGGTGGATGGCCAGAGCGAAATGTCTGAGAATTGTCTTCATTTCCAGCCAATTTCAAAGACATTTCCCTGTGTCCACTCACCGAAACACGTCGCCAACAACAGATGTCATATCTTCTCGCATTCCCACAGGTGTCCTGACAAAAAAGGTACCTCACATGTGTGGGTACACCTACTGGGGACGAAAAAGGGAAAGGTTAACCCGCTGGTAACCCCAAGCCTTTCGCCACAGCACAATTTGTTCATGTGGGCAACCAACAGATTTGGGCCCAGAGTGTCAAAGCCAGCAAGGAAAACAGGGAACCCCATGCATTTCCCAAAAGAGGACACCCGTGGGAATGCACAGAGGTCTGGCTTGCGCGAAGCAGCCCAGAATTTATTACTCCCAACCCCAGACAAAGTGAACATTGTGTTTTTCTTCCCACCAAATATCACACTCTGTCAGAGATTGTGGCTAATAAAAACTGGAGCAATTTGCGCAAGGCAGACCTCTGTGTATTCCTAAGGGTGTCCTCTTTTGGGAAATGCATGGGGTTCCCTGTTTCCCTTGCTGGCTTCGACACCCGAGGCTGAAATCTGTAGGTTGCCCACATGAACAAAATGGGCAGTGGGGAAAGACTTGGGGTTCCCAGTGGGTTACCCTTTTCCTTTTGCACCCCCGTTAAGTGCACCCACACATGTTAGGTACCGTATTCATTGGGACACGTGTGGGGACACGGGAAGGTAGGCCATGTGTTGTTGGCGGTGTGTTTCGGTAGGTGGCCAGAGCGAAATGTCTGAGAATTGTCTTCATTTCAAGCCAATTTCAGAGACATTTGCCTGTGTCCACTCACCGAAACATGTCGCCAACAACAGATGTCATTCCTTTCTCGCGTTTCCACAGGGGTCCCGACAAAAAAGGTACCTCACATGTGTGGGTGCACCTACTGGGGGCGCAAAAGGAAAAGGGTAACCCGCTGTTAACCCTAAGCCTTTCACCACAGCACAATTTCTTCATGTGGGCAACCTACAGATTTTGGCCTAGGGTGTCGAAGCCAGCAAGGAAAACAGGGAACTCCATGCATTTCCCAAAAGAGGACACCTGTGGGAATGCACAGAGGTCTGACTTACACTTACACTCCTGTGTACCATGGCTCAGTGTTTGGCTTGTGTTTTGTAAAACACTACAACAAATGTGTGCTCTCCTAACTGCAAGAGTCGGGGGAATGTAGCAGAGCATTGCTTTTCCCAAAATTCATAGAAGCCATTGCCGTACCAAGCTAACCATGTCCGACACATACCTTTTTTTCAGTCATTTTACTGCTTTTCCCCCAATCTATGGCATTTTCCCCTACCTAGTTGTTGCCTGACCTACGCAAATCACCCCTTCCTAAACTTGGAATTTTGTCTACTTACAGAAATATATGCCTTTCTGTCCTTCAATTCGGCTTTCCTACCCTTTTGATTCCATTCCGTCCATGCCTGTCCAATTGGCAAAAATGGCCAAAATCGCCTACCTCTCACAAAACGGTTGATAACCACATCAAAATATTTTGTTTTCGTTTCCACTCAACCTGTTCCTGAAAGCCAGGTAATTGGAGAATTCAGCACAGCAAACCATTTGTTCCTAGCTCTTACAAGGAAAACACCACAGGCTCCTTTGTACATCATTTTATTGGCATTTTTTGAAAAAACCCAACATTTTCCCACTTTTTGGTTATTTTCTTTCACCCCCCTACAGCAACCTGGGATGGCGTTCCGACCGCCTACATGTGGGGAAGAAAGGAGCCAAATTTGGCCGAGATATCTCATCTAACAAAAAAGTTACAAGCCATTGAATGGCCACATACCGAAATCACCAAAAAAGGCCCTGGCACTGGGGGGAAATACCCATGGCACTTAAAGGGTTAATCTTAATGCGCAAAATATCGCATATCAGAAATAAAGTTGAGTTCCCCAATGTGGTATGTAGATTTTGTAAACAGGCAGATTCCCGTAGAATCCCCAAAAGACAATATGCTTTGCCCTTAATTAAGGAAACACGTGAATTGTTTTTTTTTAAAGAGCTTTGAGAGTGTTTGATGAAATAGACTTTGGACAAGAATCTTGTAGGCTCCTCCATCTCAATAATTATCGCTGCCCTTACATTTTTTAATCATCTTAGTTTAATACAATCCTATGTTTTGCATAATGAAGGAAAGTTTTTATAGTGTGTGGAGTTGTTACTGTTGAAGGGTGCATGACGTGTTTTAACATAATATCTCTGCACCTGGTTGTATTCTCATAACTATTTGTGTTATGCTAAGCAATTGCCTTTTGCACATTATTAGGACTTGTTAATAAATTGTATTTTTGAGGATACGTTGTTTCGGTTTTTGTGAAAGGTTTGATTTTTTTAATCATGTCACAATAAAAAAATGACATTATCATCACACATACAGAGTATATTTGCAAGTGCTTCCAGACATGATTCAAATATTTATATGCTTTTCCATATTGTATTTGTATAATTTCTAATACATCCAATAGTTAAGACTTTAGTGATGCCAGAACACACAGCATTAGATCTGAGATGCCGGGTTCTGCTTGTTGTTTGGTCAGAGATTGAGTTCTGACTTCCGATTTGCCCCGGCTGATAACTTGACAGACATGTCTAATTTGGTAATCACATTCACCATTTCTTTGTTGATATCAATGTTGGTCAGATCACCCATGGACCTAGGAGGATGTCAATGTATGTTCAGTGGGATACATTGGTGTAACCATTGTGCTATCAGTGTATAGAGATGTTATTCTACTCAGGAACTGAGATGGAAGTTATTGCACTCTGGTCATCAGATGACACAAGATGTTTCGGGGGTAACCTGGGATACTGTCATTCATTCCTGAAATGTGTCTTGTGTGCACACATGGTGTTATCATATTAAGGGGCAGAAACATGTTACAGAACTGTTCAGATAACAATTCAGCCGTTTTTGCTTTGGGTCATAATCTATCACCAGGAGGTTGGACCCTCTTCCAGGGCTTTTGATTTTCTGATCATAGAAACACATTTAATGTTAGCAATCATACCACAGCAGAAACTATCACACGATTAAGGGTTGTTTATACTCGTTTGCTCATGTATGTTGAGGGTGGTGGTTATGTTAGTCTTGACTGCTCCCCTGCATGCCTTCTGTCTTCTGCGGTCAGTGCAGATTATTTTGCATTCAAAGCTTAGCAGCGAATGTATAAACACACTCAATCACCTAAAATTACCTCGAAACAGCATTTTAAATGACCTAACTGTTTACATTATAGAGGTTTGGTTGAGAGCAGCTATCTTGCCAAGAGCCCTCTGCAATCCTCACTGTGTGACATATTTTGATTTCATAGAGGACCAACTCATTCACGTACACTATTTCCACAGATGGTCAGCAGGGATGTCATTTCACCAAAATGCCTGGGGTAGCAGAAGTAACATCACAAGATCCTTGACCTCTGATATCATTTGACCCACCCCCGAAATGACATCAGGGGAAGCGATGGAACACAAACTTTCACCCCTTGACAAAACAGGAAGTGGCATCACATAGCATTGTTTCTAAGTACACCATGAAAAATATGCTTATGATATCACTGTAAAGTGATTAACATTTCATAAAAAAATAGATCACCATATGTATCATTAATATCAGCGCAAATAGGCCCATTTACCAAATTACTGTGAATGCAAGTAGACGCCAAAGGACAAACGATAATGATGTGTTATTATATAGCACTTAAGCTTAAGTGCTTCATATAGAAGAAATATACATACAATATCACCCAAACTGTTTGGCACTCATTTATCAACCTCAGCAGATTGAAAGGCTGAGTTGACCTTACCAGGAGCCAAACCTGCAACCTACAGATCACACGCACATTGCAGCAGCAAGCATTCAACCCACTGAGCTATCTTGCCGCGTATAGCTATCAGAAAACCAGCCACTCCAGAAACAAAGAGCCACATACTGCTGGTCACAGCCAAGGAGCCTCAATTAAAAAACAAAATGTTAAAAATAAATTACATTTTTTAAGGGGTAGCGAGGGAGACCTCAGGGGTTGCAGTTGCGACCCCTGGCGACCCTTAAATGACATTGCTGAGGTCAGATGATTTGTTTATGCAAAAGGGACCAGAAACCAAACCACTTATATTGACCTCTGGTAAAATTGGCTGCAGACAAACGGTTTGCTCTGGAACGTTTGTCTTAGAATCTATAGCTTCCAGGAATCTTTGCTGTAGTTTAGGAATATTTTATGCAATGAAGCTGGAATACAAAGGAACCAATGCAATCAGAGCATACTGTAATTTCCTCACAAAAATACCTCACATCAGGCCGAGCCCCAGTTCGAGGTTTTCACCACAGTGAGTGCCGCCTATAACAAGGCTCGGCTTCCCTGCTCCTTCTTACCCAATTACAAGGTGGAGAGCCCCCGCAGCAATGGGTACTTACCGCCATTGCCAGCACCCGTAATATCTTGGTAACACCAGAATATCAGGCACCGGTAACGGTAAGGTGAGGTCAGTTTGCCGGTAACTTACTTCACTTCAATTACTTAACATAGTCTGCACTTTATTTTTTACTTCCGGATTGTTGATTGTTGCTTCAATCTTTGCATTATATGTTTGTGCACTGCCCACTTGCATTTTCCATTTTGAATTGTGTACTTTAGACTGAGTCTATGAAAAACTGTTAAGGCACAAACTCACATATATAAATATTTAGGAGTTCCTAACATTATCAGTGGTTTGGGTAAAGTGATTCTGGCAGTTAAGTCTAGCATAGTGAAAATATGCATGTTTGTTTGTTTATTTTATTTGTATGGCGCTCCAAACCCAGAGGTAGAAGGGCGCTTAAGAATTTGGTTACAGTGTTGAGAAGTATCTTTGTGTTGCATACTTCGTACAAGTTAATAATATATACATATATATACAGTGGTCAATAAACAGAACATATGCAGTACGTACAATATACATTTTTCACAATAAATACAGTGTCTAAGCCAGTTACCGCACGGGTCTAGAGTTGGTGGTGTTATTCTTTGTTTAGCAGCCAGCTGATGACCTGCTTCCTAAAGATCTGGAAGGATTCGACAGTTTTGATGTTAAGCGGTAGGGAGTTCCAAAGTTGGGGGGCAAGCACTGTGAAGCTTACCCCTCCAGCTCTTTTTAGGTGGAACCTGGGCACTAATAGGCAAAGAGTGTTGGAGGATCTGGTGAATCTGGTGGCAGGTTTCAGGGTGAGTTTATTAGCTAGATAAGGTGGTGCTAGGTGATTGAGGGCTTTGTACGTGAGGCAGATGGTTTTTAGATCAATTTTTTGGCGTATGGATAGCCATTTGCAGGCTTTCCTAGTAGCAGAGATATGCACTTGTCTGGGAATGTTGAGGGCTGCGCGCAAGGCGTTATTTTGTATTACCTGCAATTTGTTGAGTACGGATTGATTAGCACCTAGGTACAGGCTGTTACAGTAATCCAGTTTGGATTGTATTAGGGCCCTGGCAAGGGTGAGGCAGCTGTTGGGTGATAGGAAGGGTCTGCTGGCCCTAATGAGCTTGCCGGTATAGGCAGCGGCTGAGGCGGTTATATTGGTGTGTTTGCTAAGGTTGGTGTTGGCATCTAGATAGAAACCAAGGGTTTTTACGCTTTTGGCTATGGGAATGGAATGACCATCGATGGTGATGTTTTTATAGCTAGGGTCAAGTTTAGTTAGAGTGTTGGGGGAGCCGACGATTAGGAGCTCTGTCTTCTCATCATTCAGGCAGAGACCATGGGTGGCCATCCATGCCTGAATGATGGAGAATATTTTGTTGATCCGGGCGGGGTCTTCTTGGTAATTACCAGAGATAGTGAGGAGTATCTGGGTGTCATCTGCGTAGTTTGTGTAGGTGACACCCAGATGGTCACGTTGGTCAAATAGAGGCTTTGTAAATATGTTGTACAAAGTGGGGGATACACAGGAACCTTGTGGGACCCCGCATGTGATGGGGATGGGGTCTGCTGCAGCTGTAGTGGAAAAGACTCGTATGGTTCTGTTTGCCAGGAAGGATTGTATCCATGTGATGGCAGGGGAGGAGAAGTGGGCTGCGGTGGCAAGGTGATTACAGAGGACTTCAAGGCTGACCAGGTCAAAGGCCGCTGAGAGGTCTAGGAGGAGTAGGATTGCGGCATTGCCTTTGTCTTTAATTTCATCAATCTGGCTTTTGAGATCAACAAGGGCGGTTTCAGTTCTGTGTTGAGGTCTGAAGCCAGATTGACGTATTCCTAGCAGTTGGTTGGATTGTAGGCATTCCTGAATTTGGATGTAGGCGACTTTGTCCAGGATTTTCAGTAGGAAGGGGACTGTGGTGATGGGCCTGTAGTTTGTGGGTGTGGCCGGGTCGAGGGATTGTTTTTTCAGGAGATGGAGAACCCATGATTGTTTTAAGTTCCTGGGGATAGAGCTATTGGTGAAGGATAGGTTGATGAGTTTGGTGATGAAGGGGGAGAGCTCTCTGGCTGCATCTTTTATGAGCTGAGCCGGGCAGCTGTCTCCTTTACAGTTAGATGGTTTCAGGGAGGTGATGATTTTTTGAACTTCCGGGATGGTGACTTTTTTGAACGAAAAGCCTGCGCTAGTGTTGTTAGGTGTGGGTAGGCTAAGGTTGGTGGCATTATTGTTGAAGAGTTGTTGCCGTTTGTCTTCGATTTTAGTTTGGAGTCCTAAAATGTTATTGTTGAGGGCGTTCTGGATGTTGGTGCACCAGGATTTGTCTTTCAGGCAGGTTTCTGGAGGTGAAATAGGGTTTTCTAGTTCCTTCAGAATTTTGAATAATTCTTTAGTGGAGGATCCTGCCTGAGTGATCCTGGTGTTGTATGTATCTTTTTTGGTCCGGATTATCTCGCTTTTGTAAAGTGAAGATCAGTTAGTGAAGTTGGATTTGTTTTCCGCAGTGGGGTTAGTCTTCCAGGTGTGGTGAGCCTTAGCTTTCTCTTTCCTGAGTAGTTTGAGCTCAGGGGTGTACCACAAGTTCAAATCAGCTTTGGGTTTAACTTTGCGTATTTTCAAGGGGGCAACAGTGTCCATTGCTCTGGCCATGGAATCATTGAAGGTGTCGATCAGCAGGTTTAAGTCAGCATTAGCTGGGAGAGCATTGAGGGTAGGTAAGACCAGTGGTAGTAGGGCTTCAGCAGTGATGTTGCGTTTATTCCTGGTGGGGCATGCTGGTGCCATGGGGTGCTTATTGGGCAGTACCTGATTGGTGTTAACCTCAAGGGGGATCATGTGGCGATCGGTCCATGCCAGAGGTTGGGGGTCTTTGCAGGTTGTGTTGCAATTGTGGGTTGCTACCCAATCAAGGGTTCTGCCTTATTGGTGGGTGGGGAGTACAATGAGTTGAGTGAGACCATGATCGGTTAGGACATTGGCTAGGGATGCAGCATGTGCATCGTTTGGGTCTTGGTAGCCGAGGTTGAAGTCTCCGAGGATTATGATTTGTGCTGTTGGTTTGGAAATTTCGGTGATGAGGGATGTGATGTCTTCTTCGAAGGTCCCAGGGGGGTCTGGGGGTCTATATATGAGGTGGATGGTGATCGTGGTTGTGGGGGAGGTTTGTAGTCTGGTTGTGAGTAACTCGCAGGATGTGAATGCAACTGTGTCGGTTGGTCTAAGGCCTAGGGCGGATTTGGAAATGATCGCTGCACCTCCACCTCTGGCGTTTGGTCTGTCTGCTCTGAGGATAGTGTATTTGTCTGGGATGGCTAGCGATAAATAGGGTCCGGATGCCTCATGAAGCCAAGTTTCTGTTAGGGCTAAGAAGTCAAGGTCATTGGTAAGGATGATGTCTGCAATTTCTGTGGGGTGGGCAGCCAGGGATCTGACGTTGAGTAGGGTGCCTTTTAGTGGGGGAAGAGTGGGCTTGTTTGGTGCAGTGTGCTTTGTATTAGTTTTGGTGTAAGGTCTGGAGTTAGGTTTAGAATTTTTGGTGGGGAGCCTGGAGCCTAATCTGTCATTGCGGGCTGTGATGTGGGGAATAAGGGAGGGGGGGTTGCCCCGGGCGGCTTAAAGCGGGTGGGAGGTTTGGTGGTCATTTTGGTTTGGTTAGACTTAGCAATGGGACTGTGGTGGCTGTTGGTAGGTAGGCCATGGATGACGATGGATGTGGATGTGAGAGGGTGGTGGTAAGTGGAGGGGAAAGGGGGTGTGAAGGGTAGGAACGGAGTGGGGCAAGGGATGGGGTGGTGTCTGGGGCACCCTAGTTTAGCCAGGCCGTCCTGGTGGGCTATGTAGCTATTGTTGCTACAAGGTACAATGTCCTGTATTAAGCATAAAAGGAACATGGTTAGGGCAAGCCAGAAGATCATGGTCTGTGGATAGCGGTGGAGTCTAGTGGCGCTGGTGGGGAGCAGGCCAGACTAAGATAGTTGGTGGCTGGTTAGAGTCGGGTAGAATCGGTCAGGTACAGCCTGTGCACTATAGTATATAGATTGGATACAACTAGTTGTGAGGTTGGAGCATGCAACAGGGGCACCTAGATGTGACAATTCCTGACATTGACTAAAATGCATACATCAGGGGGCTCCTAGGTGTGACAATTCCTGACATTGACTAAAATGCATACATCAAAGGGCACCTAGGTGTGACAATTCCTGACATTGACTAAAATGCATACATCAGAGGGTCTGTTAGCGACCATAGATCACAACTCAGTTCTGGTGGTCTGTTAGCGACCATAGGGTACGTCACAATTCTAGTGGTCTGTGTGTATCTGCATTGCATCACAGTATGGTTTGAGAGAGGTGTGCAGCCATGAGCAGTGTGTGAGGAGGACTGGTTCTGAGTACAATTGTCATATAATGGTTGGGCAGCTTTAGTGACTAAAGCAGTGACCGTAAGGCACAACACAGTCTAAATGTGGTCTACTAGTGACCATAGGGCACAACACAGTCTGAGTGTGGTCTGCTAGTGACCATAAGGCACAGCACAGTCTAAATGTGCTCTAGTAGTGACCATAAGGTGCAACATAGTCTTAGTGTGTCTGCTAGTGACCATAAGGCACAGCACAGTCTAAATGTGGTCTAGTAGTGACCATAAGGCACAGCATAGTCTGAGTGTGATCTGCTAGTGACCATAAGGCACAGCACAGTCTAAATGTGGTCTGCTAGTGACCATAAGGCACAACACAGTCTGAGTGTGGTCTGCTAGAGACCATAAGGCACAACACAGTCTAAATGTGGTTTGCTAGTGACAATAAGGCACAGCACCGTCTAAATGTGGTCTGCTAGTGACCATAAGGCACAACACAGTCTGAGTGTGGTCTGCTAGTGACCATAAGGCACAACACAGTCTAAATGTGGTCTGCTAGTGACCATAAGGCACAACAGAGTCTAAATGTGGTCTGCTAGTGACCATAAAGCACAACACAGACAAATGAGGTCAGTTAGCATTCATGAACCAAACAGGTATTAGGCTCTATCGATAGACCAGCACTTGCCACCGGAGTAAACGGGCGAGTGCAGAGCAAGGCAGCAAAAAGGAAAGGGTGTAGAAATGTGAGTGATATATTGTACGTCTTAGCAACCAAGGCCAGGTAGGCTGCAATCTATAGCTAGCACGCCTAAATTCAGAGTCCCCGTGGGACGCTATAGCACTTAAGACAGTGTGATTGTCAAGACCGTGTTATACGAACTGGATGACCATCCATCTAATACACTGGCACAATGGGCATAAAGTGTTGGGTATAGCAGAGTGCTGGTTTACTCACATGGTCAGGTGGGTATAAGGATGCTTGATAGCATTAGCTCATCAGTGACGCCTCGTTAGTCGATAAAGCATATAGCGGAGGCCCAAGATAGTTCTGCAGACGGGGTAGCGAGTGTTCCGGAGCCTTCACTTGCCAGAACTAAGGGGCAGCATCTGTGGCCCAAGCCCCACAGTGCTCCGAACAGGCGCAGGAACAGGCATTTCGCCTGCAGGTGGAACTTCGTGATGAAAGCGAGGTTCAGCCTCGATTTCGCGCCGCACAGCGCCCGGCATGGGCAGGTCAGGCACCGTATGGGGACAGGGTCAGGCAGGCCCTACTCCGTGCAGCACGCTCTGTGCCTGGATCCTCTGCGGGGTTGGATCCTCTGCTGGGCTGGGGGGGCTCCTTCCCTCACCCCTCTATGAGGATGGATGAAGTGGGGGGACCTGGGGCGCAGGAACAGGCCTTTGTATAGCCTTCGGACTGGCCGGCGATTCCGCCTGCCGGCAGAACTTCGTGATGAAAGCGAGGTTCAGCCTCGATTTCGCGCCGCACAGCGCCCGGCATGGGCAAGTCAGGCACCGTGTGGTTCTATTTTGGGATCAGTCTGGCAGAGTTGAATGCGGGAGTAGATAGAGCATTTGAGAGAATTGGCTTTAGTTGAGGAAGAGGTATAATATTAATAGGATTACATTGGCAGAGAGGTACCAAATTATAATAGGTGTTTGTGGTAAGAAAGTACATTCAGTGTCTGCAAATGAGTATGACATATTTTTTTGGCAAGAACAAATGCATGTTGCATATACAATTATTGCATGTTTTATTTTAGGCAGAAGGGAATTACACTCTGTGGCTTTGTGTGGCTCTGGCATCTTTCAGCGGCCATATGAAAACTAGTTGTTGGTAAAGGTCTTATAATTCTTATTAGGTGAACAGAGGTTGCATTTAGTGACTAAAGGTGATGGTGCCATTTAAGTAGAATACATTAGATAATGCTAGTCTGGTGACTGGTCATGTTACATGAAATGAATGCATGCAACATATCCTATCAGTGTGATGAGAAGAACACAATACCATTGTTTGTATGGAAGCAGGGTAGCAGAATGCATCCAGTGACCTTTTAGTGGCCAGACAAAACAATTGTTTCTTGCCAAATTGCATATAAAAATCATTAGAGCATCTTTTAAGGAATCTTACATTTCTTTTGAGGCAACGGAGGGCATCTAATGTCTGAAACTGAGTGTGCTGTCGTTCTGTGGAAATACTAGTTTGATAGAAAGTATTTCTTTTTTTTGTAGGCAGGAGAAGATTTTATCCATTGGCTATAAATGACTATCCCTTCTTTTACTGATCCAGCACAAATCAAAGAAAACCTATTTTAATTATTTTGGAACAGAAAAAGATGACATCCATTATGATAATGGCTGTAAAGTGTATTGCTGTTTTTGTACCGGAGGAACACATACCAATGCAGTGGAATTTCGTGTAAGTGTGAGGGAAATAACATCACAAAATCTTTCATAGTTATGCATGTTATTAGTTTAGACAATGTTGCTTGATGTGGCTGCATCAATTCTTGTTGCTTGTAAAGTTGTGAATAAGTAATGTTACAATTGAGACAAAGTGGCTAGGTCTGCTATGTACGTTCCTTTGTGCCAGTGAAATTGAGTAACTCTTCAGGTACTATTCTTTGCAGGTGGCGACCTGAATCCAGCCTGCTGTGTGAGCTTCTTTAACCGCAGAACACTGCAGAGTGGAACGGAGTGGGGCAGAGTCAAGTGGTCTGCTGTAATCTGCTTGGGGGCTGCTAAGGCTGTGAGGGAAAATTCAGCACAGTCTGTTGACAATTAAGGTGTTTAATATGTATTCCAGTGTACGTCTAAATATTATATATGAGTGGCTAATAGTTCCTCTACAAATATAATTGCCACTCTTTCCCCCTGCGTCTACTTAAACACCTGGCAATTACCAGATAAGGATCATCAATATGCCAGTTAAAACAGTAACTACAACAAAGATTTATAAAATGTGATTGGCAAAACCATATTGTAAAACTGTTGTACCACGAGAAAAATAAAACCGCCAATGGGCTCAGAGCAAAACCAAGGTAACCAGTCTCTCACATGTATACCTGAGAATGAAGTTAATGGCACTAATAAAGTATCGTGGGGCAAGATAACTGTGTTCTTTGGGCCAGATGGATCAGTAAACGATGCTGCAATTTCAAAAGTTATCCCTAAACAATCACTGGCACAGGTGCAGGAGGATGTAGCTCAGGTGGGGCCAGGTGAGCAAAACCTCACCTTTGCAGGAATTGATAAAAATTAATTGCTTGACCTCTGCTAATCGCTACAGGGGTGCCCGAGTGGCCTTCCAGTAATTAACTCTAAAACTGCACAGTCACCCTTAAACACCATAACGATAGATAGACTCCACAGAGCAAAACACTCAACAAATGTCGTACACGCCGGTCCTACATCCAGTTTCCGAAAATGACCATCATGAGACCACCCAATCGAAATTCTATGCTGGGAGTGGTGTGAGTAATGGAATTAATATAAACACGAATATGGACCTGGATGTGGTCCAAATCGCTGTTAAGATCCTGCAAAAATTGTGTGGCCAAATGCTCTCTGAACTGAAAGACTTAGTCAATGTCCCACCTAGTCCAATTGGCTGATGACGGTACAGTAGGAAATATCAATTACCCTAAAGGACCTTGTGCTGTGGAAACACAAGTGGAAATTGTACAATGAATCCATCACCCAATCAGCAACAACAACAACCAGATGTTGAAGTGGATGACATCTCTGGGAATGTGGTCATTAATCAAACACGAAGACAAAAGCGATTATTAAATCCCCAGCGTTGTATGCGGAACGTGCACGCAACAGGTATTGCATGAGGAAAATTAACCACTAAACTCCACTATTAAACCCATCGGCAAAACAAGAGCAATGACATTTCAGAAAAAAGATCAGTGTCATAAAAAACAACAATTGAAGTAGACGGGTACATTAACAAGCTGGGTACTAAAAGGTGACCAAGCAGAAATTTGTAGCAAGACTCATTCATTTGATGAAAATGCATCCATCAGTTTCCATATATTACCAAATAACATATCTTTACAAAAAAAAGACATTGACAACGAGTAAAAATCCATATAGAGACTGAATTGAAAGAAAATAAAAGAGCTGGCTACTCCTCCATTGGACTCGAGGACATTAACAATTGGAACGATAAAAACGGACTTTTCTAAGGGCCGAATACATCGCTCAGATTTTTTGAATGTGTTAAACAAGATACCCTCACTTATTCGAGTGATTTAGAATGTATCGAGTCTATAGATACTGTAGAGGGGAAATTGTCGCACATTCATTGGCAGATATCGGACACAACATCATTATCGTACCGATTTAAATGGCAAAACTGCTCTGCTAAATATTCTTACACATACAGATATAATCATACTGCAGGAGACATGGTTAATGGCTCCGATATTTATGGATAGAAACAAACTGTATCAAACAATGGCTAACGAGGGACTTAATGGGCGACCACATGGTGGGTTTTGATTGGGGTGAAGAACAGCATACTTAGTTCAGAGTTGCCTTTTAAAATCCAAAAGGAAAAGTGATGGCCACAGAAATGAAATGTAACCATCTGCAATATGTTTTGCTATTGAATGCACATGACCCACCCGGTGCGTCAGGTACACATGAGATTCTTGAATACATTGATAGGGTTCTAGCAGAATGGAGCAAACTGCCCACCAATTAATTGATTGCACTGGGTGGCGATTTAAGTGGTCGCTCCAAAGATAATAACCTCTGCATTGGCTATGATAACATCAAGGAGAAGAGTTCCTACAGGACAATAGTAATGCACAGGGACGGTACGGCTGGACCAGGCTATGATAACATCAAGGAGAAGAGTTCCTACAGGACAATAGTAATGCACAGGGACGGTACGGCTGGACCAGGCTATGATAACATCAAGGAGAAGAGTTCCTACAGGACAATAGTAATGCACAGGGACGGTACGGCTGGACCATTTAAAAGGATGGTAAATGGTCTTATTGAGTGGCTGCACTAAAGGTGACTAATGTCCAGGTAATTTTACGTGGAGAAATGGCTTGCGAATTGCAGTTCTTGACTATTTCTTTGGTAGCAATGCCCTATTACAACATGTGGACAAACTAAATGTAATACCAAACTGACTACAGTGATCACTGGGCTTTAATATTAACAGTCATAGCAGGAACTACATCCAGAATCACTAATCAATGTGATGATGTAAATCCGAATGTGGGAAATCATCTGTGCTGGTCCCCCAAGAACATCAAAGCAGCGTCTGGCATTGTATCATATTTTGGTCAACATAATTTAGATATGTTTTAACATATGACTGCCAATGAGGTTCAGCACTGGTTGGCAAGATGTGTTTCGAGAGTTGCCGTCGATAAAAAGCTCTTCCCAGCCATACTTAATAAAAAGAACGAACAAGCTTTCGATAAATAAATAAGAGACACTGAGAGGCTCATGTGAAAGGAAGTTAGATATATCAAAATAAATTATCTTTCTTTGTCTGATAAGAAATTAGAAATAATGAAAGCTAAAAATAAGTATCGACATTGGCTAAGATGTTGGAAGTTCTCTCTCTGAAATGCCTCGTGGCAGCATATTATTGCGGTATTGAAGATCAAAAATACAAGTTCTATGTGGGAGATGCTTAATACATCAAAGGGCACAAGGACAAATCTTGAGCTGAAACTTAGAGCTATGGGTTAAAACCTATTGCAACTAACATGTATGCAGAAATTCCTAAAGACATATTTACATTTGAGGGTGAGGGTGAATGGCCAGAACACCAGCCCTAATGGCTTCCCAAATGCTGTATCTAAAGATAACCCAGAGTGATTGTCAAGAATACTAAAGATTCTTTATAATAAGGTGGACAGTGAACGCAGAATCCTGAACATATGGTGACTGTCCTTTCTTGTTCTAGTTTATAAAAAAAAAGATTGCTATCCATAGTGGACATAACAGGGAAGTTGTTTGCTACGTTTGATTGATTGATTGATATTTTATTTCTATCGCGCTCGTACACAAGTGTTTCAGAGCGCGACAAGGCCCAGTGACATTGACAACGCACAAGTGCATGGGAGAGGGAGGAGGGGAAAAGTGCATGAAAGTGGGGAGAGGTGGAAAGTGCGAAGCAGAGGAGAAACTGATAAATAACAATAAATAAATAATAAAGGCAACAAACAGTGGTATTGCAGCCAGCAATTTGCAAGTGCTAGGTTTAAGGCAGCAGGCAGGGTAGGTCTGATAAGTGCAGGAAGAAAAAGGGGGGGCTGTATGGGTACAGATACAGACCCCAGTGCAAGGGGTGGCCCAGAGGCAGTGCGGGAGGGTGGCAGGATGAGCAAGTACCTGGACCCAAAAGACAGAGGGTGGCCAGGTGCACGGTGCCAAGAGAGAACAGATCAGCAGGGGAGAGGGGGAGCGAAGGCAGAAGAAAAGAGGAAGGCCTTGAGGTGCTTCCGGAAACAGAGATGGTTCTCCTCACGTTTTAGAGTTTTAGAGTGGCAGGGAGGGTGTTCCAGCAGGAAGCCCCAGCCGAAGACAGAGATCTACCCCTTAGAAAAACAACTGACCCTGAGTGAGTTGGAGGTAGAGGAGTGAAGAGCTCGAGAGGGGAGGTATTTGCAGAGGGATAGCTGAAGGTATTTTGGACCCAGGCCCCAGAAAACCTTGTGGACAATGCAGAGGGTTTTGAATTTAATCCATGCATACACTGGGAGCCAGTGGAGAGATTTCAGAGCTGGAGAGATACGATCCCAGGGCTTGATGCCAAGGACAATACTGTTCTGGATTAGTTGAAGAGGGCGGAGAGTAGAGGCAGATAGATTTATAAAGAGGCTGTTACAATAGTCCAAGCTAGAGAGAACCAGAGCTTGAGATACCATGAGCTTCTGGGGAAAGGAGAGGAAAGGCAGAGTGCCTTTGAGGAGGTATAGTCGGAAATTTGACTTTTTAGAGACCTCAGAGATGTGGGCGGAGAAGGAAAGGGTGGAGTCAAAGATGACCCCGAGGTTCTTAGCCTCGCAGGTGGGGGTAGGAGGAGGGCCAAGGGAGGCCGGCCAGAGAGTGAGGGGAAGGGGTGGTGAAGGTGTGCCGATGAGAAGGATCTCCGTCTTGTTGGCATTCATACAAAGATCATTGGCGGCACACCAATCTTGAATGGCAGTTAGACAATCAGAGATGAGAGAGGGAGAGGAGGTGGCAGAGGGCAGCTTGAAAATGAGTTGAGTGTTGTCAGCGTAGCACTGGAAATTTGAGCAGAAAATGGCAATGCAGTGGGCGAGAGTTGCCAGGTATTGGTTGAAAAGCCAGGGCGAGAGGTTAGACCCCTGGGGAACACCACAGGTAGAGAAGAAGATAGATGAAAGGAAGTACCCAAGTTGGACCTGGGAGGGTCGATCTGAGAGGAAAGAGGTCAGCCAGGCCAGAGCCTGATCAGTGATACCTAGGTTTTCACGGAGATGGTTGAGCAGGATGGTGTGGTTGACCGTGTCTAAGGCAGAAGAGAGATCGAGGAGGATGAGGACAGATGGAATGTTAGAGTCAAGGTTGGTGAGCAGATCTTCGCGGATGTTTAGGAGAGCAGTTTCCGTGCTTTCGGCAGCTCTGAAGCCAGACTCGTGGTCATGGAGACAGCAAACCGAATTGGAATGAAGGTTAAGCTGAGAGATGGCCAACTTTTTCAGGAGTTTGCCAAGAAAGGGAGTGATGGAAATTGGGCGATAGTTAGCTGGACAAGAAGGATCAGCTGTGGGTTTCTTGAGAAAAGGATGCACAAAGGAGTGCTTCATAGGGGAGGGGAAGGACCCAGAGGCAAAGGAGTGGTTGCAAACATCAGCAAGGGCCGGAGCAAGGGTGTCAATGTGGTCCTTGATGGTTTTAGAGAAACAGGGATGAACCTGTTTTGAAGAGGCTTTCATAGATCAGACTTGTCTAGCAACCTCGTCAGGGGTGAAAAGAGGAAAGGACGAGAAGGATGGAGGGAGGGTGGCTAAAGGAGGGTCAGCAAGCACAGATGGAGAGGGAAGAGGAGGAGTGTGGGTGGAGAGGGTGGACAGGATGTCCTGGGTTTTTGAAATGAAGTCAGAGGCAAGGGCATTGCAAAGAGCCTGGGAGGCAACAGGAGGGATATAGACTGCAGCAGGGTTGGCCAGCTCCTTGCAGATTTTAAAGAGTTTGGCTGAGTTGTTAGATGCCGCAGTGACACGAGCTTGAATGTGGACTCTCTTCTTGGTGAGGACAGAGAGTCGGTATTGCCTTTGTAGCAGGCGACAGGCCAGTTTGTCAGAGGATGAACAGGAAGTCCTCCATTTCCTCTCAGCTGCCCTACACTTACGTTTAAGTGTAGCTAGGTCAGAGTCCTACCAGGAATTGCACTTGGCTTTGGACTTCAAACGGATCCTCATGACAGGTGCAAGAGCATCAAGCGTATCAGAAATTGAAGAGCAGAGACAGGGCTGTATCAGGATGAGAGACAGCCAAAGGTGGAGGGGGGGGGGGAGAGAAAGTGGCGGCAAAAGCCTCAACTGACACACGCTTCGGGCCGGATGTCCGAGAAGGTAGGTGGCAGTGTTGGGGTAGGCTTGGCTTGGGGGGAAGAGAGGGAGAGATGAGATGAGAGGAGGGAGTGATCGCTCCAGGAGAGAGGAGTGGTCAGAGGGATGGAGAGGGGGAGGTCAGAGGAGATCAAGACATTGAGTGTGTGCCCTGCAGAGTGAGTCGGGCCAGAGGGGAGGATGGACAGGGAGAGGGAGTCGTAGAGGTCACGGAAGAGTACAGAGGAGGAGCAAGGAGAGTCTAAATGTATATTTAGGTCACCAAGGAGGAGGAGTTGAGTGGTAGAGGCCAGGAGGGAGGAGGAGAGGTCTGCCCACTCAGAGAGAAATTAGGTGATTTGACCAGGAGGCCGGTAGATGGTAGCCACAGTAAGAGAATGGGTAGGCGATAGAGAAAGCCTACAGACAAGGCATTCAAAAGAGAAGTAGGTCTGAGTGGGAATGATAGAGGCAAGAATCCACTTAGGAAAGATCAGGGCTACCCCCCCACCGGACCGGGAGGATCTGGGTGCTGAGAAGATCTTGTAGCCATCAGGGAGGAGAGTGTCAAAGCTTGTGACTGAGCTGGCCGTGAACCATGTCTCAGTAAGACCAAGGACATCAAGATCTAGTTCTTCAAGGAGGTGGCAGATGTCAGATGTCAGAGGAGTGTTTGATGGCAGAGTGAGAGTTGAGAGTGGCAATATGAAGAAGGTTGCCAGCCTTAAAGACCTTCCGGGGAGGGGTACAGATCAGAAGTACGCCCTGTGGAGGAGAAAGAGCCCTCGGAGGCCCAGAGGAGGTGGAGGAGGAGAGTGAGGGCAAGGTAGACAAGGGGGGAGAGGAGGAGACAGCAGGAGATGTAAGGAAATTGATGAGGCGAGGGAAGCGCCTATCAAAGAGGAGGAGATTGGCCTGAGGGCCTTGGACCATGACAGTGCCATTTAGGTAGACATTAATGATGACTTCAGAGGAGTCGAAGTAAGCCATGAGAACTTCGAAGCGAGTGCCACCATGTATGGGTGAGGAGGAGATAGGGCAGAGTACAGAGACCATATGAAGAGTCCAAAGATCTGGTGAAGGAACGACAAAGAGGATGTCGGTAAGGGTCTGTCTGGCGGAAGCATTGGAGTATTTGCACTGAACAATCTGTGCAAGTGGGTAGAGCACAATTTTCTGGGGTTCCGCAATGGTTCTTCAACAGCCATAACATAAGGCTTCTTGACAGATTAAAGGATCGAGTGGAAAAGGCACACCTGCTCTATTTGTTACATTTGTCAATTTCAGGGCAGCATTTTATGGCATGAATTGTGCCTTTCTCTGGAAAAAACGTACAGAGCTCTAGGTGGTCTTGAGAATCTATCGGAAATAAATTAATCTCTACACTGTGAGTCTATGGCTCAGGTTCGCCTAAATAAGGAGGGACATCTATCAGCTCAGATACTGATTGGTAAGGGGGTCAAGCGGCATGCCTCTAAATGACCAGTAAAACCCCCTACCGGCATGGTGTGAGACGTACTTTACAACACCGCCACGGAAGCAGCAGTAATTTACGGTTGCCGTAATTTACGGTCACCGTAAAATAACGGATCCGGAAATTATGTCATCTCACAGGAACGGGAAGGAGCGCGGCGGCCATCTTTAAAAACACAATCTATTGCCATCCTCTACAGGCAGCACCCTTGGGAGCAATCTGAAGTTCGTGAAAGGACCACACACCCCGGACCAATGCCTAAAGCCCCAAAGAAGTCTGAGGACCGGCTCTGCAAGAGGAGATTCAGCCCGGAAGAGCTGCAGGCAATGGTTGACTACCTTGTGGAGCACGCAGATGTTGTTTTCAGCTCCAACATGAGACGAGGGTCAATAATCTGCAAGAAAAACATCTGGGCACAAACCCCCCGCACCCCCAAGGACTGCCGCAAGCAGTGGGATGATTTGCGGGTGTGGGTGCAGAGCCTCCTCTCCGCCAACCGGAGTAAGGCAATGCAGACTTGAGGGGGCCCAAGTTCCCCATTGAGACTGGAGCCATGGGAGGAGACATGCACTTCACTGATCGGGACGGAATCAATTGAGGGCGTCGGCGATATGGAGTGCGGGGCTACGTCGTCTGGCGATGGAGGTGAGTGTCCAAAGTAAACACTGCCAAATGCATTTACATGATGTATAGTCCCCCAAGGCCCGTCAAAGGCACCTTCTCATGCTGCCTTCCCCAATCCAAACAATGCAGAGCCAACTGCCACGCATTCAAGGGCCTAGTGTAAGTACATATCGCACATCACTAATTTGCACATACCATCATGCACACTGTGCTGCAGGTTCAGCAGTGTGTGAGCCAGACTGCACATTACCAGGGCAGGATGAGTCACTCCGACACCTGTGTACATATCATACTCATGCACATGTACTAGTGCTGTTGCTACACCCAAAAGGCCACAAACCGCAAATGACTGAAATGTGAATGCAGCCATCAATGCTATTAGGGCATCATACAATCACTCATGTTGTCCCTCTCTTCTACCCCCACAGGCACTGACCATGACAGCGGTGAGCCCCAGATGAGCCATCCAACCAACTCCATGGGCAGTGCCAGGGTCCGCCGCATTCCAGCCCGGACCAAAACACTCACCCCGGCTCCCGAAAGGTCAGTGGAAGATGCACCACCCCAATCCCTGCCTGCATCGGCGCCTGCCACAATGGCCACCCCAACGTCGGCAGAGTCTAGTATTGCTGGGGAGGTGGCAGCTACGGGCCCCCAGGAGAATGTGGACAGCCCTTTATCCATCTGTGGGGCGTCCGAGGAGGAGTTTTATCCCACATTCCACACCCCAGAGCCCAGCAATGTCCCCCTGGCATCATGCAGTGATTCTGGGGATCCTGAAACACCTGGCCATAGTGCTCCAACAGACACATAGGGATACAATGATCGTGGCCCAAGTTCACCAGTCCAGTCCATGCCAGAGCACGTAGGGCCAAGTCACTCCAGTGATGAACAACCATCGTTTGATACACGTTGTGCGACTCAGCTGACTGACCTCATCACTGTGTTCATGGAGGACAACCGCCAGGCCAGGGTGGAATGGCTAAATGAACTCCGGGAAATGCGTTAGGCAGTCACTGAGAGCACTAACAGGTTGTGTGACGTCCTAGGAAGCATAGCTGATGCCCTTGAGGCTGCACATTCCAATCCGCAGCATTAGCAGGAGGACACGGCCACATCCAGTCGTGACACACCGGAAAGTCCTCCGCGATGCACTCTGCGTTCTATGCGGTGCCGGGACATGTCTCCCCCGGGCCCCGGGAGCATGCATTAATCGGCATTGCTGCCACATGTGGTCTTAATGTACTACATTGGAGTACTGTTGTGGAGTTGGGGGGGAGGTGGGTGAGGGTTTGTTGTGGAGTTGGGGGGAGGTGGTTGGCCGGGTGGAGGGATTTTTTACACTCATCCATTCAAAATTTAAATACACCTTTGGAGTTGCAAAGTTTAACCTGCGTGGACATTCATCATTCAGCATGTGTATCATGACGTCTGACAGTGCATGGTCTACAAGTATACACACACCCAGGGCCCTGTGTGCCCATATAATGCCGGCCTCTGCTGTCTTGTGTTTTGGTTATTATGTCCAAACATTGTTAGCCACATGATATGTCCCTCCCATGCACCACCTCCATGATGCTGTCTTGCCCCTTCCTCCTCCTCCTTCACTCAATCTTCATCTGGTACTAGCAGTCCCATGTCAGGGGACAGAGCCACATTCCAAGGGATGCACAATTGAGCTGTACACATGACATGGGGGTCTTGGACACCACACTGCAGTAGATGGGTCCCCCACCAGTCCAGCTTTGGCAACTCATATGTGCCTTATGCAAGCCAGGTGGCTGCTTCATCTCCACGCATGCACGGGTATGGCCATTATAATAGGGCTCCCTGGGCCTGGTCTGTGGGTTTCTAACAGGGTTCCGGGACCATGGTGTCAAGAGACAGCCGCCAGCACCTGCATGTGTAGCCAATTTAGGTAAGTGTCTGGACTGTCATGTAGGAGAACTGTTCTTGCTTGCCTTGCTTTCCGTCTGCACGTTGGGGGAATGGTATTGCTTGCGGTTGTGATCCGCCACATGCATGCCATGCAGGTCAACCTAATCCACGTGTGTGCTGTCAGGGGCACCCATGTAATTTGGCATGCCTGCCAATGCATGGGGGCCAACTTTTGTGTCGTATATCTCCTGGCCTGGGCAGTCCTTGTTAGGGATTTGTAGCCCCTTGTGTGCCTGAGGAGGTGCTCCAGTACTTCGTTCTGCGTCCGTATACTGGACGGTTGTGGCATGCCATGCATGGGTCCAACTGTGTGCTGATAGGTGCCTGTGGCATGGGTGTGGGGCACAGGCACCACCTTCAATTGTGCCGGGAGAGCGGGTGTATTTGTATGCTGATCACTTATCTAGTAATTTCGCCACCAAATTATGGTGGTGAAGCTGTCACATTCTAGCGGGTAGGGGTGTGTGTCTGATCAGGGGTTTCCTTGAGGAACAGACATGCTGCATGGGAATGGGGGCTGCTGGGGTAGTGGCTGAGGCTACACTGGTGCTGCATGCTGGGCCTGTCTCCCCTCCTTCTCCCCCTGTGTCTCCTCAGTTGGGAGACCTGGTGTTTTTGGTGTAGTTCTAGTGGTTGTGACCTTGCTGGCAGGGCTTCCTGCCTCATCTCATGTGCTGCTACCACTATTGGTCTTTTCTTGGTGTGGGAGGGGGTGTGGTGTGTGGGTGTGATCCTTTTGTGTTGTGGCACACTCCATTGAGTCCCCCTGTGCTGATTGTGTGCACCTGTGTCTCTGTGGACCACTGCTCAGGGTTCTTTACTCCTTCTCTGAGATGCCTGTGTGTACTTCATGCCGGTAAGATACTTTACGGCCTTGATGAGGCCGTTATTTACGTGTGCTCCATACTTGTGATCAGCTCCGGTTTACGCCATGCCGCTAATTTTGGCATGGCGGGGCGCGCACGCGACCCAAGACCGGTATTTATAGCATCGTAGATTACGTGCCGTAAATAGCCGTCTGACCGGTCGGAATGGCCCGTAGCGGAAAGCGATGCCGGTAATCCTTTACCGGCATTGTTTTTCCCTTTACTCCAACCTCGGAATGAGGCCCAATGTCTGTAAACTTGAATGCATGGCACTTGTGAGTTCTTAAGTTTTTGGATTATATGAATTCAGCCAAAAGCAATAATTCATAGGCCGTGATTAGTTTTTACGTCAGAGTTTTTTTGATGAATACACATATTTAATAGATTGTGGAGTTCCTTGTTATGGTAGATTTATTTTGTGTGTGTTGCCTTTATGATAGATTTGTAATTGTGTATGTATTCTTACATCAAAGCAAAAATCAATTTGAATTTGAATACTGACAATACAATCTACATTGGTAGTAACTCAGGACATCAGGAATGCAATAGATTTAAATCTGCAAATGCTAGTTTACAGACCATTTAAACCTAGCTTCTAAAATTAAAACGGTCAATTAGGGGTATGACTCTATGTACAATGCTGTTATACAACATAACAGTGCTAATTCACTTTAATATCATAAGCATTATGAACCAATTCAATTTTATTGGATTCCTCAGTATGTGGTATTATCATTCAATGTATGGTTACCACAATCCAAAGACCCATCCTATTTGTTTTGGTACCTGAACTCTAGGCAGTTTCACTCGTGTGTAACTCTCATACAAGGATAGAGAGGGAGATATTAGCAATGCTAAGGGATAAGCAGGACCTTCAGCAGAAATGCAAGGGTTCTCAAATTAAATGGTCAAGGGCTTGTGTATCAACACATAATGTAAGAAGGCAGTTCAATCTAGTTTAAGCTGTTCATTGATACATAGTTTACCCTGTAATTTGACAAGGGTGTTTTCATTTCATTTCTTGAAGTGCATGTGAGTTAAGATCAATCCAATGCATGTCAGTAGATTAGTAAAGCAGTCAGGTACATAGCAAGAGAAGGAATATTTTATGTTATTTGTGTCTTCTATCTCTTAAATTCTAGTATCACAATCTGGCATATGGTACCCGGGGAAAATGCTTAGGCTGTTAGTTTCTATGTCTAATAGATGACATTTTGCTCGTAATAACCTTGCATGACTTGCCAGCAGTTTCAAAGTGAAGCAAATTCGACGGGTAGCCAGTGCAGCTCTCTGAGGGTTCAGGTGATGCGTTCATATTTCTTCAATCCTCTAATGAGACACCTCTGAGTATATCAGGGGAGAATAGTAGGGCTCCATCCTGTAGTCTTCTAACCTTTTCCTATTGGAAACTGATCAGGGCTTTTATGATAGTTTTGAAGTCTGTGGTGGGGATAAACTAGACTTTCCGAAGGAGAAGGTTCCAGGCTTTGTATTTTCCTTATAATGAGGGCACTTAAGGAAAATGTACTGTGAAAGATCAAACTCTGTGACTTTATATTTAGATTCGAATTTGTATTTATGCTGATAAGAGTGCTTCTGCTAGCACTGTTGTATATTAGTTTGAGGATGCAGAGGCGCAACCTTTTTTTATGTGTTAATACAATGATGCAGGTAATCCCATTTCAGAGAGGGAAATCTGCTAACCAGATCCACCATCGTCCACCAGGTTACCCTCAGACTGTCGGCCCCAGTTACAACTCATCTTGCCTCCTGGCAATCCCTTGCACTGGGGTCTGTACCTGTAACCCTACAGTGCCCACACCCCGATTTTCTGCACTTATCAGACTCACCCTGTCTGTTGCCTTTAATCTAGCACTTGCCACTTGCTTGCTGCACTACTACTGTTTGTTTTTATTTTTAATTGTGTTTATTTATTTTATTCCTTAATTTATTTATTCCTTTGCTCAGCACTTTACATCCCCCACTCTCCCAGGCACTTTTCCCTTTACCTGTCCCCTGCACTTGTGCGTTCTCAATATCACTGGGACTAGTAAAATCGTTGTTTATGTTTCTCACTAGTCACGCTCTGACTTGTGTACGAGCAGGATACAAATAAAATATCAATAGCAATATCAATATCACCATTCATATGTTCCATTTTAAAAGCATAGGGGCATCTGCCCTCCTGCATTCGTCTCTGGATTTACAAAAGCCACTCTTCAGCAAAAGAGAGCAGGTTCAGAGGACATAGCTGCTCTGATAGCCAAGTCACTTCAGATAAGAGGCTGCATTTAAAGTTGCCCCTCTGTTCCAAAACTGCATGATCATGAGAAATTACTTTTGTGGTAGCAATTTAATCTTTAAAGATAAATCCATACCAGAGTTTGGGGTATGGTGAATAGTAATTCATATCATTCTAAGAAGCCACATCTGATTTATATCATATGTGTGTTAGCATTGTGAGACCAGGCCAGCTGGGGAAGGATTGTGTGTATCAAATAGCCTCTGTCTGCCAGCCTACAGGCCAACAGATTAAAGGACTATACTTCTTCTTTTGTTTTTTTGAGGTCTGTAACACCTAGCTCCAGCAGGTAAACCTTCCAGCAGGAGTTGCCCTGAGAAACAGTCATCACAAAGCACACCCAACCCAAAAGGGCTAGCTTCAAAGGGAATTTCATGCTATGGGTCATTGAAAAGGCCAGAGTTAGTGTAAACATTGAGAGCTCAGCACAAATGGGGAAATGTGCTACATTCTTATTTCTCTCACCAGTGTGGTGAAGATTTTGTGCCCAAGGCAGGATCTGCCTCATAACCATCCGCGTGGTGGCCTGCTGCTGGAGGTTGAACTGCCTCTTTAGCATCTACACCAGTAGCCAGTACCAGTTTTCTGCTGCACTGTGCCAGCCAAGCACTTTGTTGTCCAGGCTCAAACTAGAAGCTCATGACTGCAACTGTCATGTTCGATACACTTTGCAGACCATGAGTCTCTTTGTTGCTAATCCAAATCGACAGTTGAACCGACCCTGGTGGCCTCATCAAGCCACAACCATCAAAATGCCTCATCGAACTTCCCAACTTAAACTGCGCATACAGTCACCAACAAATTTGCCATCAAACTGACTGTCACTGATGTTCTGCACTCTTTGCAATTTTTCTGACTGTCAAACTGGCCCTGATGTCCTGCACTCTTTGCAATTGTTCTAATGCCACTTCAAACCGCACCAAATATCAGCTCGACACCTACTGCCCGTCTGGAAAAACATGAACACTGCATTCAAGCCTGCTTTGTACAATTGCACAGCACCCAAAGGCCATCAAGAACAACAGGAAGGTATTATTTGACCACTAATTGCCCCGATGCTCCATTGTTGGACCCTCAAGACTGTTTAGGTCAATTTATTCCAGGTTTCACACAAGCACGTTTCCTTTTAAGAACATTGTCGTTTTTGATTGCCTTTCACCACAGAGTGCTGCATCCTTCTATCTTTGCATATTCTGTATTCTTTCCACATGGGCAGGTGTTATACTGTTTTATGATTATTGTTGCATATTGTTTTTAAAGTGTATATATTTGTGCACGGCCTCGATTGGAAATTTGTTTATATGATGGACAGTTGAACTGCTTGTTTGGGCTGCTACTAGACTAGAACACATTCACACCTCTCTTGAGAGTATAACCTTCCCTTTTCCCATGTTACTACAAAAGGCAAATGGGGTTTTATCCGTTGACTGTGTCTGTTTCACCTTTATGATTGTGATCAGTCTTGTTTTGTAGGAAAGTGAGGGCTGGGTGGGGGTTTTGGCCACTACTCATCCTTGTACTCTTGGGCAAAAGTTAATAGGTCAATAGCAGTTAATGTGGATTCAAGAGAAGGACAATATCAGTAAATAAGAAGTCAGATGGACTACGTATTTGAAAAATGAAGACAATAGTTAAAGAGGAAGGTACAAGATGCACTACAATATTAAAAAAGAAATGGTGAAGTCAAAGAATGACAGCTCTGTTGATCATTACTTTGACACACTGGCTTTTTAGCTAGGTGAGTGGAATTATAGAATGTGAATGCTACAAGAGATGCTGTCTAGGAAGACATATGAGGTCATTACGAGTTTGGAGGTAGCCACGGTGCTATTAGCACCATTTGACAAGGGGGGTCCTGGGAATCTCTCTGCCAGACATTAGTCCTGGTTACGAGAGACTTACCCAGAGTCTTTAGCTCACTATCTTTCACAGAGAAGAAATATCCCAAACATATCAGTCTTTGTCCTGCCCTGGGGCAGTCCAGCACCGAAATGCTAGGCAATTCTCCTCTGAAAAAGAGTACCAACAGCATCCCCAGACACGTGTTTCGGTCTGGTTGGACCTCATCAGTAGGGAGGAGCTGTGCCTCTCTAAGAATAGTGAGCAAGGGGTCCACGTCTGGATTCCCCTAGTAACTTAGGGTGAGACCCAAAGTTACTTAAATATGGAAATTGACAAGGGGGGTCCTGGGAGTCTCTCTGCCAGACATTAGTCCTGGTTACGAGAGACTTACCCAGAGTCTTTAGCTCACTATCTTTCACAGAGAAGAAATATCCCAAACATATCAGTCTTTGTCCTGCCCTGGGGCAGTCCAGCACCGAAATGCTAGGCAATTCTCTTCTGAAAAAGAGTACCAACAGCATCCCCAGACACGTGTTTCGGTCTGGTTGGACCTCATCAGTAGGGAGGAGCTGTGCCTCTCTAAGAATAGTGAGCAAGGGGTCCACGTCTGGATTCCCCTAGTAACTTAGGGTGAGACCCAAAGTTACTTAAATATGGAAATTGACAAGGGGGGTCCTGGGAGTCTCTCTGCCAGACATTAGTCCTGGTTACGAGAGACTTACCCAGAGTCTTTAGCTCACTATCTTTCACAGAGAAGAAATATCCCAAACATATCAGTCTTTGTCCTGCCATGACTGGCTCCAAACCCGGGTCCCGGTCCGGTGTCACTGAATGGGGACTCACCGGGACATTCTGACCTATGCAGACCCGGTAAGTCCCCATTCAGTAAACCATTCCCTATTCCCATTTGAGCCCCTATAGGGCTCAATGGGAATGGGGAAGGCGCTAATAATGGACCCACAAATTGCGGGCCCATTATTAGCTCCAAGGTCCCTTAACGGGTCCCGCAAAGAACGGCTGGTCAAACCAGCAATTCCTGCTGGGACCCGCTAAGGGACCTCGGAATATGGCATTAGGGGCTTAACGGCACCGCCATCCTTAACGGTGCTGTTAAGCCCCTACCGCCATACTCATAATGACCCCCATAATCATATATCAGTAACAGCCCATCACAGTAAGACTGGCCTATAATAAAGCAGGCTGTAGCGCACAGCGATAAGTTGGGGGTCTGCAATGTGTGGCTCTCCAGATATATTGGTATTAGGCTTAGCAGTGCACAGTGGTGGAAAAAGTTATAGTTGCTTAGCTTACCATAACCAGAGAATTTCTGTGTTTTTTCGGTTTTACTTGTAACAATAACATCCCTTTAACAAAGTTTTTCCTTTGAATTTCATAGGTTTTTATAAGTGTAACTTAACCATAATGTTTCTATAACCACGTGTTTTGAGTGAATTTCATGGGTTTTTACTAGTGCATGCTAATTTCTTACAACTCACTAATATCATACTTACCCTAATAGAGCAACATTTCATCCAATTTTCAAAGTTTCACCTTCAAACTCTGCCATTCCTCACCTTTTAATGCACTTCACAATCAGGTCTGTGCTTCGTGGATGGTTCGGAACTGCACTTTCTGCTGATCTTGCAACTTTCAATCTCAAATTGTAGCCTTGAACACCTCCTACACCTATTCTTACTCATTATCCACGAACAATCTAGCACACAGTACATACTTGGGAGAATATTAGCAAAACTGCTGTTTATCTTTAAAATGGCACCATCTACTGCCATCCTTCCTCCCAAGAGCCACCACTACCAACTGCAGCACAAACGCAGGAAAAAAGCTCAGCACTTCCAAAAATAATGAAGAGGACCAAGAAATGGAGGAAGAGGAAGTGGCTACCTCTTGCACAAAGAAAAATTCATGGGTGTGGCAGCTTTTTACCAGTGTTGGGAACGTACCAAAGGCTAAAGCTACTAACGTGAAATGCACTGAGTGCAATGTTATACTTAGTCCCGGTCTAATGGGACTCCTATGGGACCACATCCATGCGCTGCCACACCTAATCCAACCACCACAATGCTCTCAGAAAGGCTGTTCCTCTCTTAGCAAATACTAGTGGATTGAGGCTGTCTTCCTCAACTGCAAATTGAAAAAACAAATACAGAAACCACACAGCCTACTTTTTTGGGGCACAAAATCCCACCACCTACCTTGCAAACAATAAAAGAAGGCATTGATCCATATCTTTCGACGACAACAGTCCTCTGTATATCCTGCAACACACCACTTTGCGGGGGTCAGGGGGAGATTTCAAAGTGCTTTTGAAGCTGTAATCAAAGAGCATCAAAAACACTGACCCCTACATTAGATGTAACACACGTACAACATCCTCCCAAATCCATCTTCCCCTCCATATTACTGCTTGGTGCCTATTCCCTCATTTCCCGCCCCATCTTACATTGTGAGCTTTTCTGCACAAAAAAAGGTTCCTTAAGGAACCATCTCTCTCTAACAGTTAAACAAGATAACTAAAAAAGTAATCTTATAGAATCCATTTACTTACATGTTCAATAAAGTAGATCAACTCAATAAGATTCTATCGGCCAAACTTCCAAGGGTGATGTGGCACTGATTACTGTCGCCCGCCGCTAATGCTAACATCACTTTACGCTCTGAATGAGCTCCACCTATTTCAATGACGTTAGTGGGCAGTGTAGCGAAACGTACATGGTCATCAACAATGTCATAAAGTTATGTTACGCAGAACAAGGAACTTAAACACAAACATCCTCAAAAAATGCAAAACTTTTGTCTTTTTTTACAGAAATGATAGAAACATTTTATTTTGAAGAACACAACAATATTGGGACCGTAACAAATACTTTTTATTTTGACTCAACTATGAAAACATTCACTTAAGTCCACAAAAACTTTGTTAACTTATTCGAGCACAGTTCATAGCTACCAAACGTTGCAGCATTCACATTTTCACTGAAACTGTCAACTGTAATCTTCTACTGTCAAATCCGATCATCAATTCATCAATGCAACTCTGAGCTCTCCACCAAAAATGACTTTCCATAAGCAATGATTAATCTGTGCACATGGCGCTGCATCACGCATGGACAAATTACTGCTTTAAAATTTAAATAAATGCAACACCTTCGCATCCAAACTTTTCCATGTTGCTTCTTGTTACTGCAAACGCAAAAGGACACATTTTTGTCTGGCGATCATCCCACACAATAGTTATAACATATCTGTTGTTGATAATTATTGTCCATTATTGTCCAAAAACTGTTGAAGAAACCGTCGGCCATTAGACTGAACCCATGACATGCACAGAGCGGGAGTATATAACTATGTAAAATGAATAACAGAAAAACATATTTCAGTAAGCGCTTTACAGTAAAATATACAAATACATTCTTATTTTGGCTATAAATGAAAGTTTCAAGTAACATGGACTCTTTGAGGCAAATTAAACATTCATCCGTCACAGACAGTAAACTTTCCACACTTCAATAGCTTTCACTTAAAATGCTTACATTGCATTTTGTTAATCAATTTTTCCGATGTTGTAGAGGACCAACAGCTTCACAGCACTTTTTTCTGAAATAGAAACTTTACCTTCCGATGTCTGCTTTTAATACAGTGATTCTTATCATTTCTTTGCACGTTGTCAACACATTTGCTCCCACAAATTCTTAGTCCTCTATTTTGAAGGATACATAACAATGCCACCCTTCATGTAGCGCTCACAGCGTGCCAGAGTCAGTTTTGTTTCTGGAAAAACAAGCCACAACAAAGAACACTATTACTGGTAAACAGTGTAGTACAAAAACAACCAAATATTTCAAGTGAACCACATATCACAATATGCACTTCCATTTTACTGGTATCAGTGCATCTGTTTACAATACATTTACATTTTATTTTAAAAATAACTCTTGGGAGCATACAACGCTGAAAACGCTGAAGTTTATCCTATAGTGAAGATTTGATTACCTTTATAGTGGAGGTAATGATTTTCCTACATGAAGGTGATGGTTGTTACATTCTGATACACCATAACCTGTATAGTCTTGAGATGTTGGTGGTATTTGTTTTAAGACACTGGTGGATTTAAGGTGACAGAGTTTCTGAGACACTATGGGTCGTGGGTATGTTTGAATGGTGTCATTTGGCTTAGGCACCGAGTGATTTAAGGTGATGGATTGAATTCTAATCTTTGTGATATAAGATAGAGCCTTTGAGGTATTTCTTAGTGATTATGTGTTTTATTATTTTTCTGTACAGATCTTGGAACCAGGAGGGTGACTTGGAGCACCTATCTACTATATAAACTTGAGTTGAGAAGTCTCATGCTATTGGGTTGGACGTTGACATTAGCGCTACTTAAAATCACTTTTAGAGGTATAGTCGTGGTTGTCTGTATAGGGCAGGCCTAGTGAGACCTGCACCTATGTTCTCTAGACATCAATATGATGCAATCTGGAGTGTTTGAGTTACTACGATTGTGTGGCTCACTGTCTTATCTGTTGGTGTTGGTTGTTATCCTTTAAAGGTGGCTCTTTTTGGATTGCCTTACCTCCTACTCAGGATTACATGGTGCTGAAAACTGATGTAAAAAGTGTCTCTCCCCTGAAGAAAGTTCTAGCATTAAGAAGCAACAAAGAACTGAAACATGTCGGGATTTGTTTGTTGATAATCGACACTTTGTTTGAATGCATAGTGGATTGTAATTGTCTGTACATTTTATATGTTCTGAATTGTGGTATAATTTATCCCATTAGATTGGTGTTATACCCACCATGTGGGTCAAAATCTTGGGTTACATAGTGTGTTTTAAAACAAGTGTTTTTTACAATGTTTTATTGAATTTGAATATGATAATTAAAATGATCAAATCTATGTAAGTTTGCTGCACACCAAGTCCATTTTTTCAGGACTCATGGTACGGGTCATTACTAATCATCTTCGTTTAGACAGATGAGAAATATATCAGACTAAAGGTTGTGTACCTTATCTCCTTTGGTTATGTCTGAATTACATCTCCACACAAGCAATGTAGACAAAACAACAGTACATGATGAATACAGTCTAAAATACTAGCTCAACTCAGACACACGTTCTATGACACTCTTAGATAATCATACCGGAACATCCAAATAACTTTTGTAAAGTGATTTCTTTATTCCTTTTGACATTCAGATGTAGGTCATTTATTATTAATATCTGCACTGTATTCTTCAAAAGTCCTAAATATGCTAAATCTAGGACTCAGGATCGATGTTCCCTTGCTTTGGGTTCTAATACCACTGAACAGATACTCATTTTCTGTCTATTGTTTTGGATGCAACTGAAGCATGTGAATTGTGTCCATTTAAACCAATTGTTCTTGCAAATGATGAATGTTAAATGATATATCTTCCTAAAATGTACCCGCAAACAGTCTTAACATGGGCCCTAGTTATTTTAAAGGACATATTTAAGCAAAACATGTCAAAACACATAATTCCAAAGAATGTCAGTATTGTGTTTTTCTTGGACAGAGTCTAAGGATTCCATTGCTTGTAGATAATGTGATGCTACACAATAAGTTCTCGAGGTTTAACTGCACAGCATTCAATCTTACCTCAGTATGCCTCACGCTGCATAATGGTTTCCTGGATTGTATACAGGATGGTCAATACAAAATAAGATACCTATCTTTTTACAGTTACAGTGTAATGTTTGCTATCTCATGCTCATTGATCGGTGGCAAGGATTTGAGCTTAGATGTTCAAGATTTCTGTTGTTGCTGTCCTGTGCCTTCACACATAAGGAACTGTTGTTGAGTGATGGTGATGGAGGGTGATTTTCTGGAGAAGTTGATGTGATTACATTGCTGGAGCTGGGCGAGAGTTGGCCACAGCGTGTCATTAAACCTAAACAGAGGTCTGATCATAGATTTTAGGTTAAGCATTGTCAGATAATCTAGCTCTCACTTTCTTCTGTGTGTCTTATACAAGAGATTAACTTTTAAAATCATCACTATAAATCCTGCAACATGCACTGATCCTCTGTGAAATGTCCTAGTTTGTGATTTGAGATGGTGTGTCTATGTTGGTTCATCCAATCACACAGCTCCTTGAACTTCTCACATGCATACCTTCCATGCAAGTATTTCTTTCATTCGCTGAGGTATACAACAGTGTATGATCTGCAGTTGCATGTCCATTGCATCTGTATTGTGTAGTTCTTTGGTGTTGTTATGGCACATCCAGCACAGATATCTTGCCACTTTTTGCATCTCTTGACATTTTAATTGGTATATTCCAGGTCTTCTTTGTTCTTAATCTAGTGGAAATGTTCTGGTGGGAAGAGATTGCGTTACATTTCTAGTTTTCTTGTATACAATGAGGGGAGCTTCTTTGAAAATGTCTTTTAGTTCAACGAATGTTAAGACTGCAAATGTGAGGACTAGCATTCCCAAACATAATATACTGTGCTACACATTTGTTTTCTTCTTTGCCAGCCTGTCTGCAGAGGACCCTACATCTCTGATGAAACTGCTTCCTCTCCTCGAATTGGGGATCCCTTCTGTGCCCCCATTGATCCCTACACACCTCATATTGTAAAGGTCGGTGTGCTTATCCCAACCCCCTCATCTATGCCCCCTGTTTAAGCTCCCCCACTTTTCCAGGATCTTCCTTGACCGCTTTCTAGTAAGCACTATCATTACTCTTCTGAAATAAAACATGGATGATCCCAACAACCCTTCCAGTTACCATCCTTTCTCTCTTTCCTTCACTATTCCAATATACTGGGGTATTATGGTCTTCAACTTTGTTACTCCGAACTTGAAAACCTATGCCCCATGACCATTTTTTGGTGCCATCACTCTGGGAAATAGCTCTTAGCTATTTCTATAACTATTTTGCTGCTCCAAACTATCATCTACAGTAACCCCTCTTGTGCTATAAGTGACCTTTGACACTGATTACGACTAATCTCTCTTCACTACTCTTACTCACCTTGGTATCCAGGGAATGTTAATGTTATTGTGTAGTTTGCTCCCAACCTATTTTGGCTGTCATTCCCCATATCGTAGAATAGTGAGAGATCATCGAACACCCCGTTTCATATTTGGGGCACTCAAAGGTCTATCCTTGGTCCCCTGCTCTTTCCTCTCAACACTGCCTCACTGCGCAAACTGAATACCTTGTTTGGCTTCTCTTTCCATCTACTTACTGACAACACCCAGATCTTTTCTGTGCCCCCCTTCTCACTGGGGCTCTCCTCCAAAATCACAGAGTGCCATACAGATTTGCATCAATGGATGGAACTCCCCTCTCTCTTGCTTAATTCATCAATGACTGGAGTCATCTGTCTTAGGATGTCTAGTGCCACTTTGTGCTTCTTCTCACCTTGTTCCTTTCTCCTTTCCTCCCAACACCCTCACTCTACCCCCATAGCTAGTTAACAGTGGGACCTTTGTCGACAGTGACCTCAAACTCATACAGTTCATCATCTCCAGCACTACTGCTGTCAGGCTTATGCTTTTGAATATCAGTATAATTCCCCACCCCTTACCTTCCACGCGGCAGCTTTCTTCTTTCCACCATTTTGCTCCACGCTGCGCATGTGTCTCCGTCTCTACTCCCGCATACATTTGAATAATGTGAACATGGAATGGTGCTGTTTAAATGAACAGCTAGCACATTCGTTGGATTTATGTCATTTTAACATGTAGTATTTGAGCAGAATTCCATGTGGGTTTTCACAGTGAGCCTCTTATTATTACCAGCGCCCTTGAAAGACTGATATTGTTCCAAGATTATTGGTTATTTCCGTGAAAATAACCTATCATTATTTGGGAAGGAGATGGTCCTAAGAAATCACTTCCTTTCCATAGCAAATGAAAGGTCACATTATGAATCATTGCCATCTGACATCGGCGTAGAAGACCTGCCTTTTCTGACCTTTATTTGAACATACAGGTACTTTTCAGAGGGAGTTGTCTGATATATGATATTTTATTTATTTTGCACTCATACACAGGTGTTTCAGAGCGCGACCAGGCAAAGGGAGGGGAACAGGGGAGAAAACAAAAACAAACAATCTTACTAGGACCAGTGACATTGAGTGCGTACAAGTGCATAGGGAAGGGGAAAAGGGGGATAGTGCATGGGAGAGGGGAGACATTGGAAAGTGCAGAGCATAGGAGAGAAACAAGATAAATAATGCATTAATGAATACATAAATAAAGGTGATCAAGAACAGTGGTAGTGAAACCAGTGAGTGGAAAAGTGCAAGGCAACTCAGATAGGGTATATCTGGTAAGTGCTGAAGAAGAATGGGATGGAATGGCATGGGTACTGACCCATACAGCTGCTGACCAGAACTTCATCTCTATAAAACTCCATTCTAAGAGCCAATGCCCAGCTATATTTGTATCCTCGTCTGTAGCCACTGCTCCCCATGGCACAGAGCAGTTTCAGGGCTCAGATGCTTTCTTGACAGTTGCAGTGACAGCCAAGGTTATTACAGCTAAGGGGCTGAATTTAAGGGGCACACCTATTTTTAATTGTGAGTTTACTGTCCTGGTGGCAAGTTACATTTTCAATACATACACCATGCCCCGGTTAGGGTATGGTGGATGGTATTGCTCATAATTATTTCATTGACTTCCAATTGATATCACACTTGTGTCAGCAATGGGTGCCAGCAAAACTGTAAAAAGGTTATGTGCATTCCCCTCAGCCAGGCTGCTTTTGCTGCCTCCATAAAGATGGTAGACTTGGGGTTGCCTCTATTTTGTACATGTAACACCCTCCCTAAAGAGGCATCCACTCCACAGGAAGCTGTCCAGGGAAAAGGAATCAAAAAGCACACCCATTCCAAAAAGCAGTAGCCTGAAACCAGGGTGCTGCATGACAAAATGGCTTTTGGTTCTGTTGAGAACAGAAGGGGCAGTGTTAGTGTAGAAAGAGGGAGCTCAACACATCTGGAGGAAGGTTCCACCATCCTGTTTCTCTCTGCCTCCTCTTTCCTGCCTCACTCTGTACCTTATAGTACAAAGCACTTTGGGTGTTATGTCACTTGATCCAAGAACAGGCATTGGACCTCTAAAGCAGATTAGTTTTAGCCCAGCCACCTGTGGGTTTTTACCTTTAAAAGAAGGGGTCTCCCACTCCTTCTCAGATTCACTCTGGCAAGAATACACATAAGGAAAAATGTTGTTGGATCACTATTCAGAGAGTTGCCTTTCCAAAGCCCTATATCAGTGAAGCGAAGTCTGATTGTCCAAGGCACAGGGCACATTGGGTGTGAACCAGCTGCTGCAACAAGATATGAATCACTGTCAGTCACACTGTTGTTTAAACCCTAATTATGGTGAAAGACTTCTGGAAGTGTGCACCAGCCTCCTTGGAACACGTATCCCTGAAACCCCTGAGAGGGACTCAGAGCAACTGAGAGTCAAGACAGCAGGAACCCTTCAATTCCTGCTGTTGAACCACTACAAGCTTTAATCGTTTTGAACTTTGAGCCTTTCAACCTTATAGAAACAACAGGACTTTCCGGATCTGACATGGGCACTCACCCACTGTTTGTACCACTGATGTGCACATTTGTACCTGTTTGATGGCATGCCATGTAAGCTCTGTGTGCTGCTGCCTCAGCTTGAATTTCAAGCTCTTTGTTGCGTCTTCCACCTTTGGACTACTGATTGCCCCACCGAATCTTCGCTGCTGACCTACATTGCAAGTTAGACTGAACCGGGTGGATTTTGGAGCCCTTACCATTGGATGCCCCATCACACCACTGCACATCCAGTCTCCATCACCTTCTCGGTCGAATCCACCACTGAACTGATCCTGAACTGATCCTGGAGGCCCTCACATTCTATAGTCCCTTGACTGCTTCATCAAAGTGATCACCTACACAAGCGCATCCAGTCACCAGCATCTTCATAGTCAAACTGACCATCCCACCAACCCTGATGGTGCTCATGATCGTTGTCCTTCAAGAATCGCCTTTGAACCACAAGAATCACCTTTGAACCACAACAATCTCCTGTACGTCGTCTGCTCAACACAGCTAACCATCTAGACCAACATGACCACTGTACTCAAACTGCATCAAACCACACAAACAGCACCAAGGAGACAGGTTTGTCATAGCTAAACCGCCAACAAGATATTATCAGCTGCCTGTGCTATATGTTGGACCTAGATACTGGTTAGGTGTGCACCTTTTTCATCAAAGACATATATTTTCAAAAGAGCATTGTCATCACTGAATTACTGAATTGCCTTGCATCCTTGTATTGTTGCCCAGAGTGCTGCATTCTCTTTTCTTTCCACAGGGGTGGGTTTTGTACAGTTTTTCTATTTAGTTTCTTGCTCCATTAAAAAAAATATACATTTTTTTCTAGCCTTCATTGGAATCTCCCTTTATTTTGGACCTGTATACTTTTCTGTATGGACCCCTCATAAGCAGGATAAGGTATGTTCAAAGGAGGCAGTGTGTATACTCCACTCATCGCCACTAGCTACAAGCTGAGGATTATGGCTGTCAAGAATCCTTGACTTGAAGAAAGGTTTTTTTTTACTATGAGAACCTTAGCCATCAAGTATGCCTTCCGTAGTATGTTTTTTTACAGACTGAAATCCACCTTCAAGCTCATTCTAACTTGGTCTGGTGCTGTTCTCAGTCGGAGGCCGGAACTGTAGCTGATTGATGCATTGCCCATTGGGGCAGCATACTGTGTTTGGCAGGTGTTTATCAGGTGATCAGGGCAACAGAGGGAATCTCTAGTCATTTCACACACAATACTCAAACTCTAAGCCCACAGTGCACACAGCCATAGGGCATAATGAACTGACACTTTTGCATCCACTGTTCTCATTGGTCTTTGAGACAATTCCACAATTGCGAATTCAGACTGATGCTGAAATCCTGCAGGTAGTTTTTCATGCTGGAACGATGAACATGAATGATACATTTTGGAATGTGGATTTTTGGAAGTCACCACAAAGCTTTTGGTATCCTCCCTTAACCTAAAGTGAGTACAATGACATTAGATAAGTGAAGAGAAGCAGGCTGGATGATAGTGAAAGAAAGACTGAGCATTTGGATGGAGAATAGGATGGACTGTGCAATAAAAAATCCTTGCTTTTTGGCTATATGGTATATTATTTTTTGCAATTCTGATTTATTTATTAACAAATAACACAGGAAGATTGATGTGCATCATATCTACATATCTACTAGCATAGTATTTAAAATGTATGTGAAGATTGTGACCTTTCCACTGTCACTTGATTTATGATTGATATTCTTCCCTTTTGCTTTTGATGTGCCTCACATATTTGTCAACTGTACATATTTGCATAATCATATATAACTGCCTCCCCATCTACTAATTTGGACTGATCACTCCACCATCTTCTTCTCTCTCATGACCTCCACCTCCTTGCCCCCCACCACACGGCCCGATCCTTTCCTCCAATGTACCTCTATGGAACAAGGTCATTATAAACCCTAACCTGGCCAAACCCTTCTATGCTCCCTCCCAAACCTCACTCTCCAAAAAGGACAAACATCTATTGACCATTTCGACTGATGGCTCTCTAATGCACTCATCCCTCTCACCACAAGATCTCCTTCCCAGAGGCCATAATCCCAAGTGGTACACTCTCTCCCTCAAATCCCTCAAAACCCATGAACACTGCCTGGAGTGCAAATGGTGGGCCAACACTGTACCCCATAAAAGAGCACTTATGCCAGCCAGATCAGGACCTACAGGATGGGCATTAGGAAAGCCAAAAAATCTTTCTATGGAAGCCAAATAGCCAACCTGTTACCCTATCAGGGAACTCCACAGGATCATCACAGGATTCAAGCTCCAAGCTGTTCCACCCTCCTCCTCCCACTCCCAAGCACTCTGCGATGCCCTGTCACACCACTTTCACAACATTGTTATCGAAAGACACCACTTTATCAACACCAAATTATCAACATTCATCCCTCATCCCCTGTTTCTCCTGACTCTTTCCCACCTCAACCTGCACAATCTGCCCTCTTATTCACTCCCATTTCCCATCCTGAATTCTTGAAACTACTATCCCAAAGCTGCCCATCCCGATCCTCTGGAGATCCCTGCCCCCCCCCCCCCCCTCATTGCTCTAAACATTCTAACCTCAACCTGTGCAGGAAGCTTTGCAAGATCTATAATTAATCATTCATTGACACCTTGCATCTTCCCCGCAGCTTTCAAGACCTCTCACATCAAGCCCCTAAACTCTTAGACCGTGCATCATACACCCAGCTCTGGCTCTACACAGAATCCAAATCGATTCAGAACGCTAAGAGGAACCAACACTCACCTCGTCCCCATCTGGGATGACATGAAAATAGCAGCAGACTCAGAAGGCTGTGCTGCACTTATCCTCCTTCACCTTTCAGTTCCCTTTAACACCATTGACCACTCCATCCTCACGGACAGACTCAATGTACTAGGCAGCAGGGATTCCACTCTAAGATGGTTATCTTTCTTCCTCTCCAACTGCTCATAAGTCATGCTCTACCTTCCTTCTGCTCCCCCCACCCTTTCTCCAAAGGGGTGCCACAATCTCTACCTATGCCTCTCCTTACACTGATCCGCTCTCATAAACTAACCTGCTACAAGTATTCTGATGACAGTCAGATCACTTTCAAGATATTCAAAACCCGGCCTCTTCCCATCCTGACCTCTCCTTCTTTCTCTCTGAAATCGACCACTGGATGACGGCTAACCACCTCTTCCTCAATCCTTGTAAAACCAAAATACTGATCTGTGGTAAAACCTCTTATACCAACCCACCCCACTGTCCACCCTCCCTAGGACCCACAGCCGTGGCATTCAACTCCTATCAGCCCAGAAAGCTCCAGCAGATCCAAAACTCTGCAGCCAGACTCCTCTTTGCCCTCTCAACCAGAGAGCACATCACTCCTGCCCTTAGAGTGCTGCACTGGCTTCCTATCAGCCGACAGGCAACTTTCAAGGTCATGTGAATCACACACCACACCCTACACAAGACAGGCCCTGAATTCCTGCAACACAAGCTTACACACTACCAACACATTATAAACCGTATATCTGTCTCTGCACTCCTCCTTGTGATCCCCCTTTCAATTCCACCAGAGTTGGAGGATCCTCCTTCTCCGTCCATGCTGTCACCCTCTGGAACTCCCTTCCACTCAATATCAGCCATGATAAGGACTTACTCACTTTCAGGAAGGCCCTCAAAATGTGGTTATTCCCTCCAGCAACCTAACAAACTTTCCCCATTTCATACTTAGCTTCATGACACCTAATCCTTGACACTTTCAGTGCCTCCCCATTATATTCTTCAGAGCAAGAGAAGATATAATTTCAGAGCAGACGGGACAATCAGATAACACAGCTAAATTAAAAGCAAAGCTCCAACCAAAGTACAAGGTATATAGTTATACACAAGTTTGGTGGACACCAGCCACAGGCTTTCGCCTCCATACATCAGACTAAAACACAAAGCACATCTCTGCCATGAGAATGCAGCTATGTCCTATGACAAAAAGTTCAGTCTAGCTGGCACATAACAGGTTTCTCACACTAGCGCACTCTCCAGACTACCGCTCAGCACCCATCCACATGCCTGACCATCATGGGTAGCTTACTGGGTCTTGGCCATCCCTCCCAACTTCCTATTTTGACCAAATGCACCCATGAATTCAAATCCTTCTGACAATTGTCCAATGACTTCAGTCCCCCAAGGGTGTTCCCCCCTAGAAGCACGTTGAGGCCATACTAATTGGATAAAGGTGTTATATAAATGACAAACTACTACTACTTCTATAGTGAGCACCCTTTTATGAATGGCTCATATGTACTTCACTGCTGAAAAATGTACTTTTTCAGATGTTGCATTTGAAACATTAGGATGTCTATGGTTTATTATGGCCTGTAAATGGTGTAACGTTTCATCCTAAACGTGTGCTCTAAACGGCTTCAATTTGACCCCATATTTTCAACAAATTATTAAGTGAGAAGTATTAGATGGAAAACTGTGATTGATAATGCCACTACTTGAGCTGAGACAGTTCTAATGAAGGGTTTGATGGGTTCAGTCCAACTGGAGCCATTAAAATGATGATAATACCTGATGAACATTTTACAAACAACACACGTATAACAATAAGGGTATAATGGGGTCATACAATGGTTAGAATTGTGTATCCAAATAAAAGGCAGAGGACAATGAGTCAGATGAAGTTAAAAGAGCAACAAAGAGGTACTTGGAGGGGTTTATGATTGAAAACGAGAAATTAAATTGAGCAAAAACAAAGGTAAAATCAATTCACACAGAAAAAGACAATTGGCTTCATTCCAAATATTGTGGTGGAGTAGAAAAGTGTCAATAAAGGGATGAATGCATCGTTTACCACACTGCCATATTCTGAGTTTGGAGGGCAAAGTGGAGGAAAAACCTCTCACACTTGGATGGAGGTTTTTCCAATGCTTTACCTTAAAGAAATTTAAGAAATTCCCAGAAGTAGATTTACCACCAGGCATATGTATATTAAATGTTCTTCCCACTATGCTTCTGGGTTGGGTTAGCATTAGAGAATCAAGTTGTTGTTTTATTCCTCCACATTGTATTTTCCTCTCACGGTGCTTCTGGGTTGGGTTTTCACTTTAGAATCTCGCTGTTGTCTTATTCCACCACATTGCATTTTTCTTTCCACAGTGTTTCTGGGATTGGTTTGCATTTTTTATCTTGTTGTCATGTTGGTCCTCCACATTGCATGTCTTCCCGAAGTGCTTCTGGATTGAGAATGCATTGTTGAATCTCAATGCTGTTTAATTTCACCACATTGCATTTATTCCCGCAGTGCTTCTGGGTTGGGTTTGCATTTTTGAATCTCACTATTGTTTTATTCCACCACATTGTATTTTTCTTTCCACAGTGCTCGGGTTTGGGTTTGCATTTTTGAATGTTATTGCTGCTTTATTCCACCACATTGTAATTTTCATCCTGCAGTGCTTCTGGGTTAGATTTGCAATTTGAATCTCGTTGTTGTTTTATTCCACTGCATTGCATTTCTTCCTGCAGTGCTCTGGGTTGGGCTTGCATTTTTGAATATTGCTGTTGTTTCATTTTTCTGCATTACATTTTCCTTTCCACCACATTGTGTTTTTCTTCCCGCAGTGCTTCTGGTTTGGGTTTCCATTATTTATCTTGCTGTTGTTTTATTGTGCCACATTGCATTTTTTCCCACAGTGCTTCTTGGTTGGGTTAGAAATTTTGAATCTTGTTGTTGTTTTATTCCACCCAATTGCATTTCTTCCTGCAATGCTTCTGGGTTGGGTTTGCATTTTGAATCTTGCTGTTGTTTTATTCCACCACATTCATTTCATTTTTTCTCCCACAGTGATTCTGGTTTGGGTTATAATTTTTGAAACTCACTGCTGTTTTATTACACCATTTTGCATTTCTTCCCACAATGCATCTGGGTTGGATTGGCATTTTTGTATCCCGCTGTTGTTTTATTCCACCACATTGCATTTCCTCCCCACAGTGCTTCTGGATTGAGTTTGCATTTTTGAATCTCGTGGTTGTCGTATTCCACCACATTGTATTTTTCTTCCTGCAGTGCTTCTGGGTTGGGTTAACAATTTGAATCTAATTTTTGTTTTATTCCACCACATTGCATTTCTTCCTGCATTGCTTCTGGGTTGGGTTTGCATTTTTGAATCTCGTGGTTGTCTTATTCTACCACATTGTTTTTTTTCTTCCCACACTGCTTCTGGGTTGAGTTTGCATTTTTAATCTTGTTGTTGAAATATTCCACCACATTTCATTTTTCTTCCTGCAGTGCTTCTGCATTGGGTTATCATTTTTGAATTTTGATGCTGTTTTATTGCACCACATTGAATTTCTTCCCTCAGTGCTTCTGAGTTGGGTTTGCATGTTTTAATCTCACTTTTGTGTTACTCCACAACATTGCATTGTTCTTCCCAGAGTGATTCTGGGTTGGGTTTGCATTTTTAATGTCGCTCTTGTCTTATTCAACCACATTGTATTTTTCTTCCTGCAGTTCTTCTGGGTTGGGTTTGCTTTTAGAATCTTGTTGTTGTTTTATTGCATTCACTACCCACAGTGCTTCCTAGAATGGGTCTAATCTCACTAGTGTTGTCCTCCACCACACTGCATTTTCTCCTCTGACAATGCCTCCTGGACCAGGCTGGCATTACTGAAAATCGCTACTGTTGTGGTCAACCACATCACATTTCAGTGTCTCCTAAGTGGGGTTTGCTTGCAACTTTGCATCCTCCCACAGCTGGTACACTGCTTTTGTCACATGATGTTGGCCTGTAACATAAGGCTACAGCCAACCTTGTACATTCCACGTATCCTGTATATCCTGTATATGTATGCTGTTAAATGTATTAGAACACTGCGTGTTCCTGTAATATTAATGTAATTTTGTAACAGCTGTTGTTCATCTAAGTTAAAGCACCTAGTTATCCTTGGGTTCAGTGCCTTATATAAGCAAATAATCTAAACTAAACTGCCACACATGCATGATCGGGCTGGGCTCCATAACTGGATTTCTCCTCTGAATCGTTCCACCTGACATGGGTCTCATTATTGGATTCTGTTGTAGTTCTGCTCTTCCATGCTTACATTTTCCTCTCTTGGGGTCCAGGCTGTGTGCTACTTGCCATGCCTTCCATCTCTAAAGTTAGAGGCTCAGTGTGAGGCATGAGAAACATTTCTGCTCCCCATGCACATCCCACCCTTACATGCCACCCTCATACCAATTTAGCACCCACAAGAGCACATAATCTACCGGCCCTCCAGCCTAGCCCCCCTCATCCTGCATCACCCATTCAATCATCCCCCTCTCTGACCCAGGCTACCTTCCCAACATCCTCTCCTACACCAAACCCTTCCCTCTATGTACCTCTCTACCTGCACCACCTCACACACTCCAACATCGCAATCACACCACTCTGACCCACGCTTTGCATCCATAAACATTCTATGTGCAATCCCACCAACTCCATTCAACTGCTCCTCCAGCCATCATGCACATGCCCACTGCTCCCACTAAAGTCATAAATCACAGACACGCTGATCTTCAAATTCAATGTCCCAGCATGTACTGCCTCCTCCCAAACCTACACACAAACATTCTGTGACTCCCTCTCAGTCCACTTCCATAACACAGACATAGAAAGAAATATTGCCATTCTCACGAAAATATAATTGCTCAGCTGCCCCTGCTGGGTGACCTCGACCAGGACTTCAGATCCGCAAACCACCCCCCTGCTCTTCTTTTCACTCTCCCACCTTGAATTTCTAAAGCTACTAGCTAACAGCCATCCCTCAGGATTCCCTGGAGCCTGCTTCCCCCCTACTCTACTAAAAGAAATCCTTTCTTCAACCTGTGCCGGTGACATCGCAAGATCTATTGTTAACACATCCCTCACTTGGGCTCCTTCTCAGCAGAATTCAAGACCTCCTACAGCCAGTCCCTGCTCAAAAAGCCCTCACTCAACCCGCTTGTCTTGACCAATTACAGTTACAGCTAAACTAATTAACATAACAGCCTACTCGCAGCTATGCCGTTTCACAGAATTCAACCAACTCCTCGACCATGCCCAATCCGACTTCAGGCACCTAAGAGGAACTGAATCATGCCTAGTCTCCAGCTGGGCTGATCTTAAAAAGATACTCAAACTAGAAACTTGTGCTGTACTAATTCCACTCAACCTCTTGGCAGCCCTCGACAACACTGACCACCCAACACTCATGGACAGATTCCACTCTCTCGGCATCAGAGATGCAGCTCTGAAGTGGATATCCTCCTTCCTCTCCAACAGATCCCAAACAATACATATGCCTCCTTTCTCATCAATTCCATGCCCTGATTCCCATGCCTCAGGGTGCCTCCGCTCTGCTTTTTAACCTCTACCTAATCTCCCTCACCACACTCATCCAATCCTACTGCCTATCTTGCTATAACTACACAGACGACAGCCAAATTGTCTTCAAAACCCAAAAGGCCCATCCCCGCCTCCCTTCATTTTGCATCATGCCTCTCAGAAATCAAACACTGGACAACAGCTGACCAACTCCTTTTTAACACAGGAAAAACTGAGATTATGCACTGCTGGAAGACTGTACTCTTCCTCCAGCACATCCTGTGGCCACTCTCACTAGGCCCATTCCCCTCCACCTCCAACACCGTAAAAAAGCTTGGATGCATTTAGGACTTGGACCAGACCAAATTGCATCATATCAATTCCCTGCCTAATGCTGCTGCCTACACATGCGCATTCTCCGCCGCATGTTTCTCTTCTTGACCTTCCGCGATTGCTGCTATCGTCTTCTCACATTTAGAGTATGCTAACGCCTATACCTGGGTAATCCAGCATCACAACTAAGAAAACTCCAATGGGTACAAAGCACTGCAGCAAGGCTCTACCTTACCCTAGGCCCTAGAGAAGACATCATGCCCGCCCTCCGTGTCCTCCGCTGGCTGCCAATCGGGTGACGCGCCACCTTCAAGGCAAGGTGCGTCACCCACTGAACTAGCCACAACACAGGAGCAGAATATCTGCAACATAAACTTGTTGGCTTGATGAGTCCACAAGTGGAACCTAGCCCCCCATGGATAACATTTCAGTCAGGCTTCATGATAAGCTCTGCAAGACCTTGTTCTAACTAGGTGTCAACCTTGCTTCACTGGAACATCTAGCACTCCATCACCATGAAACAAAGCTGTATCCCTCCTGGGGCATGGCTCCCCACTCCATACATCTACTATCAACTTCGCTCAACTTCACCCAACCAAACACACATCATCACTTCCAATAGAATGCAGCTGAGTCCCACAAGAAAAATCGGTTTGCCTGTGCACATGATCAGCCTCCATGACTCTGCAATTCCCCTGACTGTTCCGGCACTCATCCTCTCATCTGATTTCTATGGGCTGACATTAGGGACTTAGCCACTCCCTACTTACCTTCATGCTGGCGAAAAATGCACACATGCATTTTAGAAAATTGGGGACCTAGCCACCCCTCCCTACCTTTGTGCTGGCTGAAAATCCACATACACATTTTAAAAACCTTCCTTCACAGCTCCCATCTCGGACCACGGTCCTCTGAAGGTTGTTCAACCCCACTATGCTTCAAGGCGCTACCAATAGCAGTAGGTGCTATACAAATGCCATATAACATATTTGTCAGTTAGAGTATGGACAATCTAAAGTGTCAGGCAGGGACGTCATTTGGGGTTGCCTTGGGTCACAACCGCGACCCCTGAGGTCTCCCTTGCTACCCCTAAAAAAATGTAAATGAAATGTTAGCTCCTGGGCTGTGACCAGTGCCATGTGGCTCTTTGTTTCTGGAGTGGCTGGCCTTCTTGCCCAGGTCTCTTAAAAAAGATGGGGTTCCAAAAGTGTAACACTTTGAGCAGTGACCCTAAATAAGAAAGAATAGGAGAAATAAAATAATTTGTCTTTCTGGAATTACATACAAAAATTGCTAGACTCATTAAAGGTTTGTTTCAAGCACACTTCAGGGGGTGAATCACTGATTTAGTCTGTGCTTAAACACCTCAACTGAACCTTTCATCCTTCTCAGGTCGATAAATAAGTACCAACACAGGTTGGGTGATCTTGTATGCAGAGATGTTCTTTATAAAGCGCTTAAGCATAGGTGCTATATAATAACACGTCCTTATCATTTGCCTTGGCCGTCTGCTTGCATTTACAGAAATTTGTTAATATGGGCCTATACACACGGATATTAATGATAAATATGGTTACTTATTCTTGTATGACATGTATATCACATTATAGTGATATGGTAACCATATTTTTCGTAGTGTACTTAGCAACTAGGTTATGTGATGCCACTTCCTGTTTTGTCAAGGGGTGAAATGTCATGCTCCATCGCCTCCCGTGATGTCACTTCAGGGAGGGGGTCAAATGACATCACTTCCTGCGATGTCATCAGAGGTCATGGATCGTGTGATGTCACGTCTGCTACCCCTGGCATTTTGGTGAAATGACGTCCCTGGTGTCAGGATCTGAATTGGGTTTTAGTAACAAGCAAACGCAAGCTTACATACATTAATTTACATGTCATGTCCTAATACGTTTTGTAACTAAGGCAGTGGACAACAAGGTCTGTGTACAGGCGGATTGCCATCAGTCTGGGGGAAAATGCCCCTCTATTGTAAAACCAAAAACAATTTTATTGGCTCACGCTAAATCACAATGTTTTCAAATGGTGCATTTTTTTTACTTTGATAATTTTATATTCTTAAAACTCTGCGTGTAATTTATGATTCCTGACCCAACGTGTTTGTTCTTTTACGACGGACTCTATTTGTATTTGTCTCCAATGATTTACTGCCTTGTTAATCTATGCTGCCTGCTGTTTCTCTTAATATGTGTAAAAACCTACTGTGTTTCCGCTCCCATAATAATACAAATATGAGGTAGCCTATTATATCCTGGATCGCAAGGGATTGTAAAGCATGTGACGGCTGAGCGAAGCAGGGCCACCACCATATGAGATTAGCTACTGGAAAAGGGATTTGACTACCGTAGTTACATTACAAAATGCATAATATTCTTTTTCTAATACCTTTCCCTGCATGAATCCCAATGGGAAATCTGGTTCCTCTATACAAATACTGAATATGTAAATCTTCACACTTATCTAAGTTGTTCCACATCAATTAAATAGTCATTGTTGCTATGGGAATTCTTCATAAAAGGACACTTCTATTTCAACCGTTTTGATCAAAAAACAACACTTTCTTTTCAAAGTGCCCCAAGTACGTTTACCATCTGTTAAAAATGCAGATCTACTGTGTAGGCAAGTGATATTGCATTGTCTTTTTCTTCTGGGTGTTTTCTTGTTCACGAATATAATCCATAATATATCTCTCAACGACATTGAGGTAAAGGCCTTTACGAAAGGTATACAAGATCTGAATTATTTCAGAAGAAAAAAATTCATAATGGGAAGGATAATTATTTGTCATGGGGAAGGAAGTGTAACAAAATCAATTGATGATGTTGCTAAAAAAGATTGATATTTGTTTTGACTTGCTCTACAGTGCAAACAATCAGTTGCGGAATCAGTCTGAAAATCAGTAATATTGACTTCGTAGGCAAGATCGGTGCAGTGGAAAAAAAATAGTTTTCGGCATGAATACAGTGTGTGTTTTGATACATTACCATTGGTATTTTCTCAGTTGTGTTCACAGTCTTACATAAAGGAGCTTAACTCATCTAAATGGATGGACCGCAATTATTATTGCAACCCAGGTAATGAAAATTGTCTTGGTACATGTGGGGTTCCCTGATGAAGGGAAGAGTCCTCTAAACACCTGAGATTAACATTGTATAGCATTCATGAATCTACATAGTGCTTCTTCTCCAATAAAGAGACCTATAATGCAGTAAAGACCATCAGTATCACTCTTACGGTTCGACCAAAGCACTTTTCCATGAGCTAATTCAGGGGGCTATTTCATCTACAGCCCTATGAAAGACTTTGATGAGGCCAGATTGATTGCATTTATTTCACTGAATGGGCATGGAAACCCAGCTATTACAGGGAAACACATGCCTCTTCACCAGTCCCACTCTCTGTCTTAGACAGGGGAGAGAGATCAGAATGCTGACCCCACCTGCAGCCTGATTTAGCAGAAAGGAGAAGGGATTAAGGAAGCCTACTGACCCCGTATGTGCACTGCTTAGCCCTTGTCTCTATGGAGTCCTATCGAGTAGATATTTACATCACTGCCCACATTTAAATACAGAGTTGACTTTCTTGATGTGTGTGTGTTTGCATGTTTGTGTGTGTGAGAGTGTTTGAGAGGATGTTACTGTTTGAGCATTGGAATAGTATGTGAATGTGTGATGACATGTCACATCCAAGCCACTGGAACACCAAGTGGCACCCATTGTAGACTAATTGGAACTCAAAATCCACTAATATAATCAGCCCTGGGCAATACATATTAATATTTCTATTTTTCCTTTTCCTTTACAACACTTTGGTGCTTTCATATTCTATTTAAAAACATGACACATCCCATAATTCACCTTTTGACAGTTCTCCTTCCCTGGCTATTCAAATGCAACAGTCTTAGAACTACAAACCCCAGAAGCCCTAGAAGTCAGTACTGCTTTCACTTTCCCAGGTCCAGAGAGGGAGGAGGAAGATTTCCTTCAGGGGTCATGCACCAGCAGCTGGTAACAAGCCTGCATTAGAACAGAGTGGGACATTATTTAAGTAGCTACCTGCAGGAGCACAGGGCTCTTCCCCAGTTCCAGTGCCATTGCAAACCTAAATCCCTGTTCTCACTGTCCTGTAGCCTTGCTTTTCTGCCTGCAGTCTTTTACTCTCTGTCTGCAGCTTTGTTTCCCCTGCCATGCAACCCTGTACAGCTGCCTGCTGTTCCTCTGCTCCCCTGTCTTCAGTCCTATGTTGTCTGCCTGCAGTCCCTAGCTCTCTATTACCCATGATCTTGTTCCCTGCATGCAGCTCCTTGCTCTGTGGCCGTAATCTGTGTTACCTGTCTTTAGCTACCTATCTTCTTGCTTATTCTCTTTCTTCTTACTCTCCATCCTGAACTGTGCTCACTTTGCCTTTATGTTCTTTCCCTTAATGTTTCTGTTACTGTTCTTTTCCTCACTTGTGATTGTGTAATTCCTTTCTTTTGAGTTGGCTGTTGGGTTTCCTTGCAGGCAATAGCTGTCCCTTTCCTTTGTCGCAACTCAGTCTTGTCCTTTGTGCCATACAATCTACTGGTTGCTTTTTTATGGGTAAGGGACTGTTCCATTCCTGCTGGACCCATACAGACGTCAGTCTTATGGGAATTGTTTAATTGGTCACGCCATTCTACCTACACCCCAAGTGGGAGCCTGTTATGACCAGCTATTGGTCATAGGGTTCACTCCAAGGGACACTCAGGATACACAGGCCAGGTACGCATAGTGGTTACTTTATTAGGGTTCTTCTGTTACAAGGATCAGATGTCATAATAGTTATTAGGAGATAAAGGGGAAAGGGACAGGAGCCCACTGGCTCCCACCACCCAGGCTCACATAATCTAACTGCCTGGGTTAGAACCCATTCAACTCTAAACATTCTGACCTCACACTCCACACTCACAGCCTACATTCTGATAATGACATCAATCCTGGCTCAGCACACATGCAAGTATAAGAGCCAACCATAACACCTCCTTTCCTACAACAAACAAACAAACCTCAAACACACCTGGAGGAAGCAACCCTAACACCTCCCCCTCTTGCATAAAGAACAACACACTCTTTCAAAACAGCAAGACACACCTCACTCTGAGCAGAGTTCTGCTAACCCCAGAGATTGAACAAACAGGCTTAACTAACATCCTACGACAGTCCCAGCTGCCACAACTAACAGTCCTAACCAATCAAAACATCACAAATCACCTTCCGTTCCCCCCTGCCACAAAGGAACCTCGAACTGCCACTTTCGAGCACTAACCGCCCACTTCGGCAAACAAACCAAAACACTACCAAAACAAACCAAACACAAAGCTCCTTCAGTTCATCTCTCCCGCAAAGGAACCTCGAACTGCCACTTTCGAGCACTAACTCCTAAAACCGGGAAAAACCAGGTACTGTCGTAACTGCGCGAGATACTTACTAACAACCCAACAATCTACCCGGTTCACCAAGAAACCACAGTCACAACTCATACCTCTGTCAAACCCAATCCAAAATTCAAACAACACAGACTCACTAAATCACCAATCACTCACCTCATCACACCAATAAAGAAAGGCAACCAGCTGTCACTAAACAACCACCACCAGTTTATCGCTACAAAATATTGGCCAGACAAATGAGCCCTTAAAAACATTTCAAAACACCCCAAAGTGGACACAGCTGAAGATAACACGTTGCCAGGCTTCTGAAATTGATCATGAAGAACTCAAGAACAATCCCAGAAACCACCAAAAAGTTCAAGAAAAGAAGAAACAAGATGCAAGGTTATATGCATCTAAAAAAAAAAATCCTTTAAATCCCAAGACCCTAATAAATCTGTAGGATCACCAAAATAACATCAAATCTTCACACAGCTTTAGGCACTAGTCCCCTGCTAGATGCCTCTCGGCTCCGCAGAGCCACAACCCAAAACAACATTAAAGCGTCACACAGCTTCACGTGAACTCCTCAAAGTCACAAATCATCACAAAATACACAGCTTCACAAAGCTTGAGGTTCTAGTCTTCTACTAGATACCTCTGGACCCCTCAGAGTCACTACCCAATTTCATCAAAGCTCCAACAAGCTTCTATACTAGCCTACCACTAGTAACATAACTGACCGTGCAGGGCCTCAAAACATCAAACACCTCCAACTCCGCAGAGTCCCTTGACCAACCCTGGTCATGTACATCAATCAAAACACATTCCAAAAACCCCAAAAGATTCAAAAACCAAGAACTGGTCATGCACCAACACTAAAACATTCACATACTACTCCAAAACACACATCAGACACAAGATGCTCAAAAATACAGACAACCAAAAATATAATGTTAACTGCTAAGGAGCACTGCAGTCACTCTAGCAGTCATCATGGGTTGCACATTCACACACGCACAAACAAAACATCACACCTACATAGCCTCAAAAATGGTTACTCTAAGCATGTCAATAGGTGATACATTAATACAATGTACATTGCCGGTCAAATTATCTAAAAGTCCACATTGCCTTAAATCAGGCAAGTCTAAATGCTGAAATTCCTCAAAGTAGTTATACTAAGCATAATAGGATCAACACACTTTGATTGTCCACCTCAATCAACCACATATTTGCCACTCACACACAACCCCTGTCACAACACAAATGTGGAAACCGACTTTAAATGAGACCTAAACGTCCATGTTGCCAACTGGGGCCAACTCTAAAACCAACCTGCAATGCCTCAAAATGGTTACATCTAAAAAAAAATGCATCTCCTATTCTCAGTGCAACATCATTCTCACTAATACTTCTCATGTTAATTCACTATTAATGCACAACAGCACTCTTCAGTCACAACTTGTCACATCGTTGCTCAATCCATTATGACATTTTACTTTTAAATGAAACTCCAAAATGCATCTCCTATTCTCAGTGCAACATCATTCTTACTAATACTTCTCATGTTAATTCACTACTAATGCACAACAGTACTCTTCAGTCACAACTTGTCACATCGCTGCTCAATCCATTATGACATTTTACTTTTTAAATGAAACTCCAAAATTTCTTCTGCAAGTGTAAACTAATCATCCACAAAAACTACTATCATACCCAAACCCAAACAGTAACCGTTTTCTCATTGCGTGGTCCCCACTTCAGACCAAATCAGCATAGCGTCTATACTCATTAAAACCTTTAGTCTTCCAGGTGCATAAAAAGGCACAATTGCGCTTACTTGGCATGGAAATTACACTTCCCCTTTTTAAATAATGCTGGCATAGTCACTCAGGAAATGGTGTCACACTTGGGCAGCCTCATGCAACCCTGCCAATGTCTCCTCATGTACCAGGGGGCCTGCTCCTGGCAGATTCCAACAGGCCATCATTGCCCCAGGCTCTATGGGGCAGGATGCTTCTGATACCGCTGGGTGGCCGCCTCCAACAGCCCTGGGGACTGACTAAAGCAGTACTGGGTGGCTGACTCAAACAGCCCTGAGTGCTTTCCATTTCTCCAGACTCTTAGACAGCCTCTAATGACTCCTGGCCTCATACAGGGCACTCTCCCTTCTTCCCAGGGGTCTCCTCTGACAGGATGTCCCTTCCAGCCCTGGGTGCTTTCCATTTCTCCAGACTCTTGGACAGCCTCTAATGACTCCTGGCCTCAAACAGGGCACTCTCCCTTCTTCCCAGGGGTCTACTCTGACAGGATGTCCCTTCCAGCCCTGGGTGCTTTCCATTTCTCCGGACTCTAGGACAGCCTCTAATGACTCCTGGCCTCAAACAGGGCACTCTCCCTTCTTCCCAGGGGTCTCCTCTGACAGGCTGTCCCTTCCAGCCCTGGGTGGTGGGCACTGACCAGTCCATGGGGGGCAGTGGGATCTCCCTCACTTCCAACAGTCACTTTTTATCCACTTGCCTGCACCCCCCCCCGCAGCAGAGTCTTTCCCCCTCTCTCACATGACATCACACAGGTACCTGCTTCCTTTTCTTCACTTGCTGTCCACATCAAGGTCCTCCTTCACCATACCTTGGACCATCCTCTTCACCAATTGTTATGACCGGCTATTGGTCATAGGGTTCACTCCAAGGGACACTCAGGATACACAGGCCAGGTATGCATAGTGGTTACTTTATTAGGGTTCTTCTGTTACAAGGATCAGATGTCATCATAGTTATTAGGAGATAAAGAGGATAAAGAGGAAAGGGACAGAATGTAGGCTGTGAGTGTGGAGTGTGAGGTCAGAATGTTTAGAGTTGAATGGGTTCTAACCCAGGCAGTTAGATTATGTGAGCCTGGGTGGTGGGAGCCAGTGGGCTCATGTCCCTTTCCTCTTTATCTCCTAATAACTATGATGACATCTGATCCTTGTAACAGAAGAACCCTAATAAAGTAACCACTCTGCGTACCTGGCCTGTGTATCCTGAATGTCCCTTGGAGTGAACCCTATGACCAAGAGCCGGTCATAACAGAGCCCAATGTGTTTGTCTTGTTTGTATTCCTCACCCCTTTCCCTTCGCTACCTGTGTTGCCTGTCTGTAGTTATTGCCTATCCTTTTTTGTCTGCAATGCTCATTACAATCCAGTCTCTTCTGTACTATTTTCCCCTCGACTTTGGGGCATGTTCCTGCCCCTGACAGTTCATTGCACATGTGTGTATTTGCATGTACGACTGCATGTAATATTTGTGTTATTGTGAGCATGTGTGTGTGTTTATGACTGCTTGAATGAAATGATAGAGTATGTGCTGAGGTGAGGCCTGTATGTGTGTGTGTTTGCATGTGTGTGATGTAAGGATATGTGAGTGGCTGGGGTGGTTGGCATATGACAAGAAGTGACATTGCTGGATTGCTGAGGCTAAGAGGGGTGATTGGTGGGAGGGTTGTACACACCTCCATGGGCATGTTTTCATGCAACAGTATTGCTATAGATGATTGACATTATGGGCAAAGTGAATGTGAGTGTTCTGATATGAGGATACCAGTCTATGTTTGACTAGACTGCATGGACATGCTTTGATACAGCAATATTACTTGCATGTTGGGCAAGGGAACATGATGCATGTTCTTATGTGGGACATGGAGGCTACATTGGCGTAGCCATCGTGGATCAGTTCATACAGTGGCATGGCATCTTTTACTGGCATTATGGAAAAAGAATATAAGTGTTGCTACGTGGGCATACATGCCAGAATTTGTGCAGCCAGTTTGAGCATATTTTTTTCACAATATCATGTCATCACCTCATACCTGGAAACCCTGACCTGATGGCCCCTCAAGTCTGGTTTTTATGGTACCATCTTTAACTATCTTAATACTTCCCACTAGCCAAACTATTATCTACCCTTAGCCGTCATATGCTCTCTCTGACCTGTGTCACTGATGATAACTAATTTCTCTGCTCTAACCACACCTTTCTCGGTTTCCAAGGCATTTCATTGTCTAGTTTGCATCCAAACGGTTGTATTTATTGTTCCCCATATCGTAGAATTGGTATAAAATCACTAGACGCTCATCTTTGCAATTGGGTTCCCGAAAGATGATCCCATGGTTAAACTATGTGCCTAATGCCTTTATGAAAGTGAATGTTGGGAGAACTGTTTATAAACCCAAGAACTGTCTCTGAAAACAAAGCTGGGCTAGTTAGTGGTAAACTAAAATGTATGTGAGACACAGAGAGGAGGAAAAACATACTGCTGTAATGGTTGAACAGGAATCGTGCCATTATTTATATCCCAGGCCAAATGCACAGGAACGTCATTTAGGGGTCGCCAGAGGTCGCAACTGCGACCTCTGAGGTCTCCCCTGCGACCTCTGAGGTCTCCCCTGCGACCTCTGAGGTCTCCCCTGCGACCTCTGTGGTCACCCCTGCGACCTCTAGAAAAAAAAGAATATTTTTTTAAAAAACCTGATTTAGTCTGTACTTAAACGCCTCAACTTAGCCTTTCATCCTTCTGAGGTCGATAAATGAGTACCACCACAGGTTGGGTGATATTGGGTGTATATTTTTTCTCTATAAAGCGCTTAAGCGCAAGTGCTATATAACAACACATCATTATCATTTGGTCATGGTGCTTGCATTCACAGTAATTTGGTTATATGGGCCTATGCACACTGATCGTAACTATACATATGGCGATCCATTCTTGTATGAAGTGTACATCACATTATAGTGATATCGTATCCATATTTGTTGTAGTGTACAATGCTACGCGATAGCACGTCCTGTTTTGTAAACGGGTGAAAGGTCGCGTTCCATCGCATCCCGCGATATCACTTCGGGGTGGGATCAAATGACATCACTTCCTGTGATGTCACCAGGGGGTCAAAGGTCGTGTTATGTCACTTCCGCTACCCCTGGCATTTTGGTGAAATGACGTCCCTGCAAATGCTGGCTTATTTCGACCAGATTGCTTCTCGCAATGGAAGGGCACTTATGACGTGCTTTCGGTTTGGCTTCTTGAAAAGTGTTAAGGTATTCAACTGGAAAATACACACCTCTGTACAAAGGTATGCCTGCCCACACTGCCCACAAGTAGAGAGAAATCTAAGCACTTTATGCTCCTATGTAAGCCATACATGAATATTAGGCAGAATACCCTTTCCCCCGTTCAGGCATGCAGGTATCAGAACCATTAGTTTGGCTTTGCAATACCTATTAGCTGCCACAAGGCCGACAGTCTAAGTAGCACTACATAGCTGTATTTATTTTGAAATAAGGCTGATAAATCAATACATTGATGGTTCATCCCACCCCTCCTCCCCCATTCGTATACAGCTCGACTTTTAAACTTTATACATTATAATGTGCCAATAATTCTTCATGTATTTTATCAGTGTATTTATATCCTAATGTCGTTTTAAATGTGATGCACTTTTAAGGAATATTGATGATGATGATTGCTGGCACATTCAGCGTTCTTGTGTGACCATAATGGCCTAGATTGATGCAGCCATTATGAGGATGTGTACTTACAGTGGCATGGAATGTTGCTGGCATTGAGGGTAAATCTAAAATAATGATAGTGCTCAAATGAACATGCTGGCCTACTTTGATTCAACCAGTCTGGATATATTTTCTAATATTGGCATGGGCTGTTTTATCTGGCATTATCGACAAAAGCAACACAATGGGTGTTCTTACATGGGTATACTGGACAGCTGTGTTACGTATATATGTTTTCTTACAGTTGTATTGCATTATAGACAACACAAAAACATGATGAGTGTTCCTAACGGGCAATACTGACCTACATTGGTACAATTACTATAAGCATGATCTCCTACAGCAGGTGTCTGAAACATGAGGCTCTTCTTAGTTTTTTTGAACTACAATTCCCATGATCCCTCAACATTGACTATGTTTACTAGGGTTGGTCAGAGTTGTAGTCCAAAACATATGACGAGCCAAAGGTTGCAGACCCCATTCTGCATTGACATCGGTTTTTAATGGCTTTATTCCATTATTGGCAAAGCCATAAAGAGTGTTCCTACATGAGCAAACTGGCGCACCTTGATACAGCTTATGGGAAATGATTCTTATTATGTAATGGCATTTTTATTAGCATTTTGGGCACACCTGAGAGGAGTATGACCGTATGTGATGACACTGCCTGACTCGTATTCGGCAGAGGCAGCATGACATATTTTTCCTAGAGTTTCATTCCTAGCGTTTTGGGCAAAGCAAACGTTCGTATGTTGCTATATGGACTACTGAAATAGATTGATGCATCACAAAAACATGTTTAAACTGGCAGAATAATGGCATATATTGAATTTAATGCATCATACATATTTTGCCAAAATGCCAATGTCTATTGTTGATGACCTGTCATCTATTGCACTCTTTTATGTGATACCCTATACAACTGATTGTAATCTGTGTAGCTTTTTACCCAGTCTTTCACCAGAGGTGTTTAACAAATAATATCACCAAATTTAAACCATTAAAAAAAAATACATTTCCTCAATGGGATAAAACCCTTGCAAACCACCCTTGGCTTTTCTTATTTTCTGAATATGCTTTGTCACTCACACACATTTGTGGGAAAATCTCCACCAATTAAAGAAGGTTGCCTGGCTATGACATCTTTTAGAATGGAGGGTTTTCTCTCCCAGCAGTGCCTCTCCTTTTCACTGGTCAGAGTTAGCAATTCAACTTCTGTACTTGTTTCACCCAAAGCAAAAAAAAGAACAGACGTATGATTTGTATGGAGGAGGATTGTAGCAGCTCTGAGATTACTAAAGCTGGGCAGAGAAGCACAACTGGAATCAGAATAGCAGTGCAATCCACTGACACAAAGAAGCATTAAAAGAGTGCTGATTGAAGACCTTCTCTGTTTATTCTAGCTTTTCTTCCACTTTCTTTATAGGAATCCACAGAACATGTTTATGTTATGGATGCATTGTTTGTACAACTCATCAAAGCTAGCATATGGGGTGTAATCACACGATCTCATAACTCAGTCATTATCTTTCTCTAAAGGTGGTATGGACTGTAGCTGCAATTCATAAGTTTATATTTTTGATACCATTTACAAATTTTATATGGCAATGTTACTACATTATCTAACTGACCCTCAGCACATATCAATGAGTCAAAAACTATACGTGACTTCAACCATTGTGAGTTAGTGCTATGGCTCTACGGATGTTTTGGACCACGATTCCCAAGATCCTACACCTATGATTGTGTTGGCTAGGGTTGATGGGATTTGTAGTCCAAAGCATGCAGAAAGTCACAGATTGAAGGGCCCTGAGTGAGCGAAATTATTTGATTGGGAATTAGAACATGTACTATTGTAATGTGTGAGACTAGATGTGAAATAACTGAGAATTCCGTGTCCATGCTTCATCTGAACCTCATGCAATTTTAAAGATGAATGATTTTCTAGATAAATGTCTCTACATCCGTAGGAATCAAATACAACAATAGTCCATTTATGTTCGCTTTATTAAAAGCCTTATACAATCCTAAATATGTATGGAAGGCAAAAGGAGAAGAAACAACAGTGACAGAGTAAACAGACAGAAAACTGAAGAATCAGGATAGCAACTACCAACCTGACAGCACCAACAGATACCAATATTGTTTTCTTGCACAAGATCACCATCGTATAGAATTAAATGTAGCTATAAATTACAGAAAATCATTCAACCACAAACCTCTCAGTGGATTCTGATAAAGAGAGTTAAGCTTGAAATGTCTTTAAAAATCGTGAGGTGGAATAGTACATGGAATTGAAATGTACCCATTGTGATAGATTGCCATCAGCTTTGGTGTGAAATCCCTGCCTTTATTTTTATTAACGGAAAAATTAGTATAATTGTGTTTCAGAAAGGGAGGTATGCTAATAAGATCTCCATTTAAACATGTTACATGCCAAACGTATAGTGCACACAGGTGCCTTGCTTCAACTAACAATTACAAATGTCAATTACAGTGCTAGCTCTGCTGTGGCACAAAGCATGTTCAAAGGCCGCCTGACCATCACTGTGCATCACTGACAGCTGCTGGGACTGTAGGGTATTTTGTGTAGATTTGGGGCCCGGCGGTATTTTCTTACCACCAAAAATAATGGTAATTTGACAATGACTGCTCCTTGCATTTAGATTGGGTTTGGCCCTATTTCCTTTCAGGGACCATTTATTATAATAGTATACAGGATCATTTAGCGGTATACATTATTGTTGCCGGTATTTTGGTGAGCATCATTTTTCTGTTTTATTTGTGGCCCCAACATAAACCCCCCCCCCTTCTTTTGTTTAGACTGCTCGTGTGATCTCTAGAGGCCTTGGACCTACATTCAGAAATACCACAATTTCAAATATATCCTTCTCAATAACCTGTGGTATTATCACTAATTTATTTACATCAGTGAACTATGTTTCCATAGGCCTCTTGTCGCTGATTCATGTATGCCCAGCAAGAACTATTGTATTATATTCCACTCAGAAAACGCACACTGAGTGGAAGCACGCACACTGCTATTTATAATTGCTAATGAACTTACTCCATCTGCATGGGAAACATGACACATGTATTCCTTAAACATCTTCCCCTTCTCCCAAGATACTATTTTAGATTCACCAAATAAAAAGGCAAAATCAAAAACACTCTACCCAGATTGTGTGTTAGGTTTGTATTGTAAATATTTGCATTTCAAAATAATACATTACCCTTCTTGTTAGACAGTATTCTCTGAAACAAACAGAAGAGAAAACAAATGCAGTAAGGTCGGCGAGACAAACCTGGGGATTTATGACATGATCTGTCTCCAAGAGACATGGCTGATGGCCAAACCGGCTTTGGACGGCTATACAGTCGAAATCTCAGCAGCAGTAAGAGGCTTACTAGGCAGACCATCGTCTGGCCTCTTGGTGGCGATTAAATCTGGCCAAGGCCTATCGGCTCCAATCAAATGGAAGGAGGCATACGAAGTACTGGTGGTGCTGACTTCATGGCAAAAGACAAGTAACAGAAGTGAAACCAGGCAAATAAGAACTGTAGCAATTGTCAACTGCTACTGGAACCCTCAACGGATGTCCACGAAAATATTCTGTAACAACATGAGAAGCACTATCGACAAACTGTATGAGAACTTTGACCTGATTGATATTATAATATGCGGCGACTTCAACGCAAAATGCTTTGACCCAAGGCCCCTCGGTTCGGCAAGTGAAAAAGTAACCAGGTTAAAAGAAGCAGCTTTCGAGCGAAGTAAAGCCTGGGTACAAGTCAAAGCAAGAAATATCCAAGACGTCGCCAATCTTTTTCCTTCACAGGTAAATCTCCCTACATGGGAACGAAATTCGGCAAACGCAACCCTCGACTACATCTTTATCTCAGACGGTCTCATAGCAGACCTCACCAGCTTCACAGTCATAAAAACTGAACACAGTGACCATAACCTACTCACCTGTGTATGGCAAGGCAGTAGACAACAAAAAGAAACTTATGGTACGGCGCTTGACCTAAACCCCCAAAGAACAAGGCTGAAGATAAGCGAAGTGGACGTCGCCAAAATCAAGCAAGGTTGGGTCGAAAATGTACACAAAATGCAGGAGTTAAACCGGATGGAACGGCCTAACTATCTGCCTTTGCTATTGGCCTACGAGATGAAGGCTAAAAAGTCCTCCAAGGCACCGAAGGCTGAAAGACATGCCTTTAACAAAGCCCTGGTAGACAAAAGAAAAGAGGTTCACAATCGAAGAAGAATAGCGAAAAAAACAAACGCTGCTGCCGATTGGGAGATATTGAAGCAAGTATCTAAAGGATACAAAAACTGGTTAAGACAGCAGAGAGCTTACCAACTACAACTAGACGCTGAGCTGATGATGTCCAAATTACAGACAAAAAAATCCAGCGATTTTTGGGGCCTCATAAAAGATATGTCAAACGTCCCTGGCTCAGCTCAGACAAACGTGGTCGCCGAATCAAGCTGGATTACATACCTGACCGCGGAATTTAAGAGTCCAGACAGGAAAGTGTTTCCGGAGATCAAACGGTCGAATTCATCTTGGGTTGATGTATCTGATTCCAGCGACATAGAAGCATCAATCAACAAACTTAAAACATCAAGAGCCCCAGGTCCCGATGGCCTCACGAATATGGACCTCAAGAGGTACCCAAAAAAATGGTCAGAACTAATCAGTGAAATTTTCAAAGAGTGCGGCAGAAAAAAGATGATCCCCAAAACATGGAACAACGCGGTCATTGTCCCGGTGTACAAAAAGGGAGCCCGCAACGAGCCCGTCAGCTACAGACCCATCGCTCTCCTTGACATTATAGGTAAGATCTTTGCAACGCATCTATTGGCCCACTTCAAATCGTGGGAACAAACCAGCCCGTCGAAAGACTTCCTACAAACAGGCTTCCAAAAACACGGGAGTACTACGATCAATATCTTAATCCTCAACATTTTGAAAGCCAAGGTAAAGGAAGGGGCGCCCATGATCTTTCTAGCCTTCGTGGACTTATCGAAGGCCTTCGATAAGATTGATCGTAACAGGTTATGGTCGAAACTCCATCACTGGCACTGCCCAGACGAGGTGCTGGAGCCAATAAAAGCCCTCCACGAGAAGACGAAAATCAGGGTCAAATTGAATCACCAAGGGACTCTATCTGAAGAGATTGAAGTTCATAGAGGCGTAAAACAGGGTTGTCCATTGGCCCCCGCCCTATTCATTGCATTTTTGGGAGATTACGGCCAGACAGAAAGTAAAATCAGGTCATTCCCCCCTAAAATAGGGAATACAGAGATCCCGCAATTGCTGTACGCAGACGATGTCGTACTAATTGACCAAACTCCAGTCGGTCTCCAGCGCAAAATTACAAACCTGGCAAAGTATATCAGTGAAAACAACCTGGAGATCAACGAGTCCAAAACCAAGATTCTGGTCTTCGAAAAAAATAATAAAAGAACTAAACAACACACATGGTTTCTTGAGCACACCGAAATTGAAACTGTTAAAACCTTTAAATACCTAGGTGTTCTGTTGGACTGTTCTGGAGGAGACTTGGCTTGGCAACTTCAACTATGGGAGAAAACCAAACGGCTGGCCGCCCAAGTAAGAGCTGTGGACAGAAAATATGGCAAATTTTCACTCACGCCAGCCATAACCTTCTATAAAACAAAGGTGGTCCCGTCAATAGTATACGGCGCCGAGTCATCTCTGTGCTTACCTCGGCAGCTATGGTCCAAACTAGAGGGTTACGTGTGGAAAAAGGTCCTCGGTTTACCCAAATCCACCGCCATGCCAGCAATTAGGCGAGAACTGGGCCTAGTTTCCCTGGCGTTCATGGTGGACCAAAGCGCGATGAGACTATTTAGAAAAATCATCATGTCTGACACCCTGCAAATATATGAAACCCTGAGGAAAGAAAAAGAGCAAGGTAAATGTACCGCCTTGACCAACTGGGCGAAGAAAAGGGTAAACGATCTAGCCCAAATAGCCTGCTCCGAACAAGACCTGAAGGAAAATCCAGACAGCATCGAGCGCAAAATGGAAGATTGGGATTGGATCACCACAGTGGAAAAGGCGACTAAAAACAAACTTTTATCCAACCTACCACCCACGTTTAACAAATTAAAGAAGCCACTAAACTACTGTCTAAAATTCCCTGATAAAAAATTGAGAACCTTACTTCTGAAAGCCAGATTGAACCTACTCCCGACATGGGAAATTATGGCCATTCGTGACCCAAAGACCGTCAAGACTTGCCGCCTCTGCAAAGACCAGACTACGATCGAATCTGTCAAACACCTTGTGATCGACTGCCCTACGACCAGGGAAAACAGAATAGCCTACCTTCGCCCTCTGATCGAGAACACCTGGATCTTGGAGTCCGACGAGTGGTGGGATAGACTAATCTCAGGAGAGAAAATGAGTTGGGCAGTGGCAATGGCCAAGCTAATTGAACTAGCGATGAAAGAAATAAACTCCCAAGGAACTCCAGTGCATCCACAGCAAACGACAGATTCTCTTTCTTCACCCTCCACCGTAAGTCGCAATGCACGAGAGGAACAAGAAGAAAAAAAATTACATCGATGGAAGAGCATTCACTTTGCAACATTATAACGTGGCACTTAAACACAGGGATTCCCTATTGCTGCTCTCCCTGCCTGATATTTATAGAAACATTTCATCTGTACAGCACACAACCTCAATTCACTTATATAATTACCAGCTACTGTAGTTCTCCTATGCGCGATTTCCCTTGGCTTGCCGCCTCCGAGGAATGGGCCTAGGATTGTCCTCGTAACCTTGCAATTTGAAATGCACAGCGAGAAGCATACAGTTCTCCAGCCAGTGTCAAGTTAGACCAGGAATGCCCAGTCTCTGAAGGTCTGTGTCAACAGCTCAGCCAAAAGGAACTCCTCCCTTCAGCTCAGCCAAACGATCTCAACTCAGTTCTGTCAGACCTTGTCCACCAGAACTCTATTGCATCACCCATGCTTACGTGTCACCAATCAATTTCAAAAGACCGTATCCTCCTTCCTTTAACAATAGCTCAACTTTTACAGTAAGAAACTGTATCTAAACTAATTTCCTGGCATGCAGATTTTGCTTCCTGCGATACAGTGAACAGAGAGAGCAAGGAAAAAAAATCTGAATGCATGTTTAAAATGACTCTTAGAGCATGTCTCTTCTGCCTCTTTTTCCACATGGAGAGCATGTTATAATCTTATTGAGTTAGTACCGGTGTTACTATTTGTTAATTAAGTCAACCAATTAGACAGCTAACGTGGTCTCCTGTAAATGAGGCATTTCAAATAAGAGAGAAAAAAAATATATATTCTGGTGTGCTTTTAAATCTGCAGCCTGTCTCCATTCGTATATCCATATGTTACAATAGCGACCTATGGCTGGCTATATGTGTGCCACATTATTGCTGGCCATAATGTTATCACATTCAGTGGCGCTATATTCCAAAACACAATAAATTATACTACATGACTCAATGTCACAAAAGGCAGCAGTTGCAATTTAAAGTCTGCACCACTGATCAACAAATAATAATTGACAGCTTTAATCAGTTTGGTATGTGGAAGAACTAAGTCTCACTCCTTCATTTTAAAGGTGGCAAGCAGAGGTTGTTGCATTCATTGGCTTGCAAGTCAATGAATGCACTGTAGCAACCCCAAAAACCCATCTAAATAACCTAACTAGAAGGTTGAAGAAAATCCTCGCAGGTCTTCAGGTACATACATCCCACCCCCTAAGGACAGTAAAGGAATTCATAAATAATTGTGTCAGTTGTTACTGTCCATAAACATAGAAATTATGTATCAGGTTGGGCAATGCAGAGAGATGTTTATTGACCTCTAATTACATCCTAATGCAAAAAGAATTATTCAACTTGTGTAGCCATTACATTGTCAATTTCATCTTGCAAAAGCATGGGCTCCTCCCTCATACTAGGGATCATAAGAAATGCATGCATCTGCCTAATCTTTGATTTTTACCAGAGCCTGGAAGTGCTATTGAATATTGTCATCTTTCTATGGCAACATCTATGGCATCAGACGACCATCCCTAGCAGGAAGAGAAAGAGAAGTCTCAGACACAATGCAGACAAAGGCAGAGAAAATATCATTGTGCCTAATGTCTCATTGATAATGACATATAAAACACTGACCTATCTTACTTAATGTATCGTACCACAATCCCTGAGAGCTAACAGTAGTATCATTAAATAACTAATTTACCTACACAGCATGCAACAGAAAAAAACGAGCCATGGTGCTGAAATGATTACCTTTACCTATTATTAACTGCGACTGATTTGAACATATTCTTGTTGCCTTGGTTTGATTCCTAAAACTCAAAGTCGTTTTCAAGATACAGAACAGTCCATCAATGTCATTACAATTATTCTTCAAATCGGTTTTCTGTTCCTCCATCATGGAGCTGCCTGGCAATGCCACCTATAGATATAATAATCACCTCACCACAATTGGCATTGTTCAATCTTTGACTCAGAATATTCAACCTGCTCTGGTTACCAACATGTTTCTGTTCCAGCAGACCATGCTCACCATACTCTGCATCTTTTAGTCTCATATCCTAAAGTGCAGACAGAAGCAAGATATTGTCAGGCCGGAAATATGGAGCAATTTAGGCAATACCAGAGTGTATTTGATCATCACAGTTATGTTTGTCCAAGTTAGCAATGTTTTGTACAACTGGTGGGTCAGTAGAAGAAGGTTGATTGGCGGCTAGTGCTTAATCATCGATCTCATCAGAAAGCCAATTGGGCATTGCTTCATGTGCATGGGGAAAATGACTGGGCTGACCCTGTACTGGTTTTGGTAGGAATCCCAAAAAGAAATTGTTATCAAAGCCTGACTGTCTCCAGAACCACAAGCACCACATTGCCGTGTAACAATGTTTCTGGAGTGGTCAGGACTGTTTTGCCCACAATGTTCTGAATACAAAAGACACACCTTCTTCACGATTTTGTGCTAGAGATGCAAAGTCAGGAGCAATCCAGTATGTTCTTAGGCTGGAAATGATTCCACTGTTTCTGTTATGAGCATGTCCATGGCACATTCTTAGTGGCAAAGCAATATGCTTGGGCTTCTAACCAACCCTGGCCATCTCTCGAAACGAAATCTTCATGAAGTTCGTATCCTTTGCTCAAACATTTGTCCTTTTCAATGGCAGCAGAATTTTCTTTAATCAACACTAACTCTACCAGAGTCCTAAAAAGAAGTGGTTTGGGCACCTTTCTCAAGGGGAGTACATATTCATCCTGTGAATATGAAATGGTGAATCTACTACATTTTATATTTTTGTCTAAGGGTTGATGGGCTGCACTCCTAATCATATCAATCTGTTGAGGGAGCATTTTGTAATCTGAATGTTCCTTAACATACTCATGTTCCTAATATCTATCTACAGTATTTTCAGAAGGCTGCTCTGTTATTTATGCTGTTGCAACTGACTGCAGGCAAGGGTGCATACCTGTGGCTGTAGGATCTAGTTATTTGCTATTAAATGCAATAGATTGTTTATGTAAACTGTGACTCTCTGTCAACACATCAAGGGCAAACCCCACCCCTTATCATCGCAAAGCAAAGTATACTTGTGCTTGTTATTTATTTATTTAGTTATTTATAATAATATGTACACAGCCAAAGATGGCTTTACATATACAAACTTAAGTTTAAAACACATTGGCCCTCATTACGACCCTGGCGGAGGACCATGGTGCAATTTGCACCATGGTCCATGGCGCTAAGCTGCCAACTCCGCCATGGGGGTTGGCGGACTTACCGCCCCATTCCGACCTTGGCGGGGCGGTAAGTCCCCAATCCCCATTTACCCTTCCCCATTCCCATTTTTGCCCCATAGGGTATAATGGGAGTGGGGAAGGTGTTAATTACGCCACCGTAAATTACGGTGGCGTAATTAACAACAAGTCCTGTAGCGCCATGGATTTTTCCGCCTGCAAAAAGCAGGCGTAAAAATCACCATGGCGCTACGGGAACTCGTAGTCTGGCGGAAAGGTACGCCATGCTTTACGCCGGCGTAAACCCCTTTCCGCCAGGGTCGTAATGAGGCCCATTATCACACATTCTTCAAGGTTTAAAATTTACATACAAAAATATCCTCTGATAGATCCTTTAAAATTATTAAAATTAATTCATAAAATGTCATCATGTGATATATCAAATTCATGTCATTCCCTTCCATCAGTCTTTTCCAACTAATTTCTATATCCTCTAATAGACTGCAGCTGTTTAGCAGGTTCAATATTTTCCATACCACATAATCTACAAAACCTTATGGTTTTCTCTATTCCCAATTTGGCACCTAGGATCTCCATCGTATCACAACGATTGAATTTAAACATAAAATACTGTCTAACAGTGGTAGCAGATGGAAAGGCATACACATATTTCGGTTTCGTAGATTCTAGAGACCAATGTTCTAAAAATAGGCCGCTTGTTGCTTTCGTGGCCAAGGAGATCATGTCACGTTCCTTAGCATGGCTATATATTACTCCTTGTTATAGTTTTTTGATCTTAGCTTGTTTTAAGAGTAACCAGCTCTTTTCTTTAGTAGTTGCCCATTTTGCATATACCATATGTAATCTGCTCAAAGATTTAAAATGTTTTTAAGACCACTCTTAGTAAAATTATTCATCAATTCAACTACAAAGGTGCTAATGGATAACATACTTAGCTTTGCATAAAGCATTGCAGATTTGTATTCTAATATGTCCTTAGCAAATCTAAAATCACCCTCTAATAAGATATATTCACATGATATTGTATTTGGTAATCTCAACAATAGTTTTAAAACATTTTCCTTCAATTTTACACATTTCGTTCTCAAATTTACCTCCCCAAATCTCGGCTTCATAAAGTAGACAACTTATTATTTTACTAGTATATAGTAGTAAGATGGTGTTTACTGAAATGCTACCTTGTTTCCCAATAAATGTACTGATTGCGCCAGTATTTTTTAAACATAAAAGTTTAGTTGCCTCCCATTGCTGTTTTCACATCAGCTTTGCGTCTATTATGACTCCTAAATATCGATAGTATTCAACTTTTTCAAGTTTCTCTGCATTCACCATCCATATAAATTTGTTAGACCATGATTGTTTCGTTTTTCCCAGAAAGGACATTACCTTAGTTTTAGCAATATTAATCTTTAATCCATTCTTTTCAGAGAATTGCAAAAGACAGTTTATCCTTATTTGTAGCCCTAACGGTGTGTAGTCTAACAAGACCAGATCATCAGCGTATCCTAGCCAAGGAAGGTCTATCGTACCCAGCTTCACTTAATTGACCATTCTTTCGTCTAGCTCATTCATACAATCGGCCAAATAAAGATTAAACAATGTCGCTGCAAGCCGACAACCTTGTTTTACTCCACATACTGTGGGGATTGATTGGGAGAGCTGTCCTTCACCGTCTAGGCGTACTTTAACTGAAGTGTCAGAGTACAATAATTGTATCATATGTAGTAGCCCTTCTGGTATCCCACATAACTTCAGTTTGTCCCATAGTTTTTCTCTTATTACTGTATCAAATGTGGCAGAAAAATCAATGAACGCCACATATGCTGGCAAATTATTGATTTATTGTTTCCTTGTGAGGCACCTATACAATCACAAAATACTGTTTCAAAGTGCCTACAGGACAGTGAGGAAGCAAGGGAGGGAAATACATTACAGCACACAATTTAAGTGCAGAGGGCCAAGAGGGAGAGGGACACGCCTACTATGCCTTGTGAGTATTCAGAACGTGCAAGTGCAGAAAAGAGGGGGAAGAGGAGTTAAGTGTTGAGGAGTCCGAGCTTGTGGGTGAGCCATATACAAAGTGCTAAGAATGTTGACTGCTTAACAGCCTGTAAACAAAATACCTTTTTCACCTTATAGAATGCCTCATCTGTTTTTTTCAACAATTGTAAGGGTTAGGTGGAGTAATTTCTCGTGTAAATATGTAGAGGCTTTACCAGCTCAGCATACCCTAGAATTCATGGGCTACAACAACCAACCATGCTGAGGAATTCTCTTGAGTGGTTGTCTATGGTTTTGGGATCTTACAAACAGTCTCTTGTTTGGGTGATGCAATAACTCTATAACCTATTACATTATCATGACCCATGTTGTGTACCCATTTTCTGTCTAGCTGCTAATTCTTTTTAGAGAGGGTTATATCCTGTCAGAGTGTATGCAGGGACTGAATGGTGTCAGAGACTGAATAATTTCACAGGTGGAATGTTATGTGAGAGTTGGAATGTTGTACTGTGAATGTGTGCTCCACCCATGGCAGTTGAAACCATGTGGCCTGGGTGATGGAAGCAAATGGGCTTCTCTCCCTGCTCATCTAAATGTTTCTTGGGCTTTTGGGAAACCAGAGTGAGAGACTCAGTGTAGCTGTTGGGCAAATATGTTCAGGTGTATCCGATTTCTGTAGGTGAAAATGTGAAGAGGTACTGGCTTTCCAATGAGAACAGAGAAAAAGGCTGAACATAAATCAACCACAGCAAAATGAGAGGCATTTGGTGAAAAACAAGCTAAGTTGTTTGCTGGGTTAGGGCCCACTGAATAGCACATCCAAGCCTACAAAGCAAATCCCTACCCAGTAGGTTGACTGGAGCGGTGGGCCTAAGGAGAAATACATGTGAGTTAGTATAGAACCCAGTGTTACAGTGAAGGATTCTGCTATTGGATGAATCCTTGACACAGATGGAGTGGGGCAACATTTGTGGCATTAGAGTTTGGGAAGGTGTTTGGTAGTTGTAGAACAATGATTGCAAAAACCTCCAATGATGATTGGTGCAGGGATCTGTTTAAAACCCTGAACTTGAAGATTAAGAAACATATCTTGATGGGGTTTATGGGGGCACTTTTTTTTCTAGATGTCCTGTCTGCTTGCAATAGTTACATAAGGAAGGGTCAACATAGTAACCTGAGGATACTGCATGCCCTGCTGTCCTTGTGGCACCTGTGGCCCTGGTATACTGCATTCCCTGCTGCCCTTGATGTCCCTGTTGTACTGCGGGTCCTTGTTCCAGGGCTACTTTTCCTCTACCCCTTCTTCTACCCCAAAATGCTCTCTGAATCCCTCTCCTTGATATATGAGCAATTGTGCTTGTACTTGCCTGGACTGTAATTGTAATTTCCTTCATTTATTTTCAAAATTATCTTTCTTTTGCTCCTGGCATGCTATGTAAAGGTTTGCAACCACAACTATGTCCAACATTGACGTGTTCTCCAACCAATACACATTGTTTTTGAGTTGCACCCATCACTGCAAACAAGAAACAAATTAATGAGCTATTGCATCCTGTGCTGTTCAGTACCTGAGTGCTGTCTGAATACTAAACTTAACAGATCTTATCAATCTGCTTGTTAATACAATTTATTCTGATTACAGATCCCTACCTTACCCCAATCTGCTTTATCAGGCACATTTCAGGTATGGGTGCTAGCAACCCGTGTCAAGCTTGTTCTAAGGTGTCCCCTGGGCCTGGGTCTGCAGCTGGCCATTTAGCATGGTGGGGTAGCCTCTGCATAACTCTGGAGGCATTATTGCTTCATATCTGACCATGCAGAGTTAAAGCATTGGGTAATGGTAGGGATTTCTGTATGATGAACAGCTTTGGTTCCTCTCAAATGTTGGGAAACTCCTTTACTAAGTTGCACAAATCTCCCAGCATCCATGCGTTATTCTACCTTCTGCTGCTGGCGCTCCTGGCACTTTGCTCAATGGGGCTTTCAAATACATAGAGCTGGCCCCATAATTAATATTTATCAAGCACAGCTTATTAACAGCAAATCCAGTTTCAAGGCGCTACATAAACAAAATACATTAGATTTAAAACATGATCAACAAGAAATTGCATTGAAGCATAAAAACAGTTTAGACCCCACCCAAACCAGCAGTGTTCGTTCAATCTTAGAAATTCAAGGAATCAAATAAGAAGAGAACAGATGTTTTTACTTTTAAAGCTTTGCATGGTCTGACAGTTAAAAATTCGGATTGATAACCAATTCCAAAGGTGGCAGTCCAAGGTGCTGATCATGTTATTGCTTTTTTTTAGTATATTTAGCCTCCTGCAGTAGATGTTTTCTGCACCATCTAAGCACACAAGTGGGACCATAAGGCTTTACAAATCCAGTCAAATATGTAGGTGCCAGTCCCTGAGTGATTTTACAGGACTCCTCTTTTGAATGCCTGGTCTGTAGGCTTTCTCTCTCTCCTGGCCAGTGTCTCACAGTGGCTACTATCTACCGGCCACCTGGTCAGATCTCCTCCTTCCTCTATGAGTGGGTGGACCGCTCTTCTTCCCTCCATTGCCTCTACCACTCAGCTTCTCCTCCTTGGAGTCTTCAACATTCATCTGGATGCCTCCTGTCCCCCCACAAGAATCTTCCTTGATCTTTATGACTATCTCTCTCTCTTTCTCTCTCTCTCTCTCTCTCTCTCTCTCTCTCTCTCTCTCTCTCTCTCTCTCTCTCTTTCTCTCTCTCTCTCTCTCTTTCTCTCTCTCTTTCTCTCTCTCTCTCTATCTCTCTCTCTTTCTCTCTCTCTCTCTCTCTCTCTCTCTCTCCCTCTCTCTCACCCTATTCTTCCCTCTGGCCCAACTCACTCTGCAGGGCACACTCTCGATGTTCTGATCTCCTCAGACCTCACCCTCTCTAACCCTCTCACCACGTCTCTTTCCTGGAATGACCACTTTCTTCTCTCCTCTCACCTCTCTCTCTCTACCCCTCAGGCCAAGCCTATTTCCCACTGCCACCCACCTTCTCAGTCATTCGACCCATTAAGCGAGTGTCAGTTGAGGCTTTCGCTGTCTCCTTCTCTTCCCCTCCTGCACCGCTAGCTGACTCACACCCTGGCACAGCCCCCATGCTCCATGCTCCACTCTGCTATCTCTGACACTCTTGATGCACTTACCTCTGTCATGATGATCCCCATGAAGCCCAAAGCCAAGTGCAATTCCTGGTATGATTCAGATCTCGTCAACCTTAAACACAAGTGTAGGGTGGCAGAGAGGAAATGGTTGGCATCTTGTGCTTCCTCTGACAAACTGGCCAGCCACCTGCTCCAAAGGCAATACTGACTTTCTGTCCTCACTAAGAAGAGAACTCACATACAAGCCTGCGTTTCTGCGGCATCTAACAACTCAGCCAAACTCTTTAAAATCTGCACAGATTCGGCCAATCTTGCCACAATTTCTATCTCTCCTGTTACTTCCCAAGCCATCTGCACGGCACTGGCATATAACTTCATCTAAAAAACCCAAGACATCCTGTCCACCCCTGCTGCTCCCTCCAGTCTCCCCTTTTCCTCTGGCCCACATGCGTACCCCCCCCCTTTTCTCTGCCTTTCCTCTCTACTCTCCCAACAAGGTTTCAAGACAAGTCCAATCTATGAAAACCTCATCAAAACAGGTCCTGCCAAAACTATCAGTGGCCATATTGACACCCTCTCTCCAGCCTTGGCTGACTTCTGCAACCACTCTTTCACCACTGGCACCTTCCCCTATCCCCTGAAGCAGTCTCTTGTGCACCCACTTCTCAGGAATGCCTCAGCCGACTCCTCCCTTCTGTTTAACTATCCTCCAATCTCTATCACTCACTCCATTCCTAGACAAACTCCTGGAAAAGCTGGCCATCTCCCAGCTTAATCTTCACACTGAATCTGTTGGTTGTCTCCATGACAACCAGTCTGGCTTTAGAGCAGCCGGAAGCATGGAAACTGCTTCTCAGAACATCTGCGAAGAACTGCTCTCTAACATTGATTCTAATCTCCCCTCTGTTCTCATACTACTTGATCTCTCTTCTGCCTTTGACACGGTCAATCATGTCATCCTGCTCAACCGGCTCTGTGATAATCTTGGTATCACTGATCAGGCCCTGGCTGACTTCTTTCGACTTCTTTCCTCTCTGATCGACCCTCCCAAGACCAACTTGGGTCCTTCCTCTCCTCTATCTCTCTCTCCACCTGCAGTGTTCCCCAGGGGTCTAACCCTTCTCCCTGGTTGTTCAACCAATACCTGGCACCACTCCTCCTATTCATTGCTGCTTGCTGCTTCAACTTCCAGTGCTATGCAGATGACACCCAGCTCACTTTCATGCTCCCTTCTGCCACCTCTTATCCTTCTCTCATCCCTCTCTCTCTGTCTGCAATACAGGAGTGGTATGCCACCAATGTTCTCTGACTGAATGCCAGCAAGACAGAGACCTCCTCATCTGAAAACTTGTGTGATGCTGGAAATGCATCTGAGGGACAGGGCCTCTGTATCCTTGTTCTTTACTGCTTTTTATCATGTGTTCTGTTGTGTTTTCCATGCAGGGGTTCAAGTGGGTCTCCTGGTGGTGCTGCTCTCTCTTTTGGTTTGGTGTACAGACCCATGGGATACCCTTATGCCACCCAAGGGTGGGGGTACAACCCTGTGCCTCTAGTGTATGTTTTTGGGCACCTGTGTGTGGTCCACAGAGCAGGGTATGGGCTGGTGGCAGCTCCATGTTGAATTTGACAGTTGCTCTGAGTATCCTCCATTTTGGGATACCCAGGCCCTGTTACTGGAATCAGTAGATTTCTGATGGAAACAAGATGGCCCCCATGGCGGCTTGCCTTCCATCACCTGTTAACTTGGTTTTCCCGAAGTCCCGGGAAGCCCTGACTCTGTCCCTTCCCCCTGACTGGCTGTTGGGTGGAAGTTCCATATATGCTAGTGTGGGGAAGTGCCGACCAGACTGGCTGGAGCCTTCCCAACGACCGTATGTTGTGGGTACGCCTGTGGATGGGACCTGGGTGAATGGAGTGTGTGACAAATACGCATTCTGTGTTGTTGATGCCTAGTATCTGGTGTTTGACACAATAAAAGAGACAGCCCTGCCCGAAACTGGTATGAATGCAGGGTCTAGTGTTGAATGGCATGGTACTTGTCCGAATCCACATTCTGTGTGTCTGGATGGAGAAGGATGACCTGAATGCACTGTGCACCTGATTGGCTGACTGATTGCCTGAATGCCCTTCTGAGTGATTGGTTGCCTGAGTGTGACCCAGAGAATGAATGGGCGATCAACAGTATATCTGAGGGCCTCTCACTGCTAGAAATCGTTCAGAAGCTGGAGTTGAAACTGACATTGAAACTGAAGCTTAACCTTGAAGCCCTGCTGGAAGAGAAGGATTGCTGCTGCTCTACTTGGTCGATCTGAAAGCTGCTGTGTCTTCAATAACTGATCCAGAGAGGACCTGGTTAGGCACCCTCTTCCCGAGCTATGAGGGACCATTGTGCACTTCTAACCTTCGCCGAAGCACCCTAGAAGTCAGCCTACGAAAGACTGTCAGCCGGAGATGGGGACCACCGACGAGAAACGAAGAGAAGCACCAGACAGCTGTCCACCGTCGCCGACCAGGGTTTGCAGGTTTGCTATAACTGCTGGAGGCCCATCTAAATTAGTTGCCCAGAAGTGGGAGGACTTCTTGACACTGTGCCATTGACAACTGGAGCTTCAACGCTCTTATGCCAAAGACATTTGATTCCCAATCGCATTCGTCTGCACACCCGACCGCCTTAACCTGTCGAGAAGGCCAGGCCATTGACGCGCTGAGGAGCACCCGCCTGTTAGTTTCCAGCCACCGGAAGACTGTAGAGACGCCAGAAGACTCGACACCCTTGCTGAGCCACAGTTCTTCACAAACTCTTTGCGGTCCTGATCTATCCACATCGAGGTGCCCTGCACGCCTCATCCTTGCAGGATGTTTTCAACTCATCGTCGACGAGCATCGTCAGGACCAAATCTGCTGCCTCGATGCCAAGTTCACTTTCTTCAAGGCCCGTCCATGATCCATGGCTCCTGCTGTAAAGGGGGTCATTCAAGAAGGATCCATCGACGCCTCCTTGAGGAACTCTGCTATTCCGGGTACATTGGGGTAATAGAAACACTTTAGAAGGAAATAAGACTCATTTAAGAGGATTCAATTCAACACTACAGCAAAGTCAATGCCTAGTCTGGGATGCTGAGGAAAACCCTTATTAATGTATTTTTATGTCTAGTTCAGTAATCTGGATGACAACCCTTGTATAACACCCCCCTCTTAGAATCCCCCTGACCCCACTGGGCCAAGAAGTAGGTTTGTTTTGCAAATGAAAAGGTTTATTTGAGAATTTAAACAATATATATATATCACACTTTATAATAAATTAATATCTGACAGTACACTTAGACATATGATGTTGATCAACAATGGGTAATTTGGCACTAGCACACTTCTTTACAATCAATGTGGAGTTAGTATAGGATGGATAAAGTAGCAAAAACACTTTTATGATTTCAAGGGAAAAGCAATGAGGAATAAAATGCAGTACAGAAATACTTGATATGATTTTAGCAAAATATAAGACAATCACTTTTTCCCTGGCAATTCACCCCCCCTCCCCTATGCAATGTAAGAAATGGAAGGAGATGGAAAGAGGAGCACACAGTTCTCAGGAATGCAACCAAATACAATACGAAATTCAGTTCCCCCCCAGCAAGCTTAGAGGAAACAGGTAGAAGTTTGAAACACAGGCCCAAAATGCTTTGAATGTAATGACAATGAAGTGAGAAATGTGCTAAAAATGCTTTTAATTCCCTTTAGGAGGTTCAGGGTGAGTGAGAGATACTTGGGATGAGCTCAGGCTCACTTTAGCAATGATTCAGGGATGGTTATTAAGAGACAAACAAATTTTTATCAAAGGAAAGCAAAAAGCTGCTATCTTTTTACAGGTAAAGAAATCAGGCCAAATCGCAAATCTCTGCAAAATTCGCGAGTGCGTGAATCGCGATTACGACAAAAGTATAAGGAGTAGCAAGTCGGTTTTAGGTTTGTTGGAAAGCTTAAATTTCGTTCCTAGCCCAAGCGGTTCCAGAGACACGGACGATTAAATAAAGGTAGTTTTTCGGATTTAAAGTAAACTCAAAATGACAGGTGACAGCTTGCAGCTGCAGAATTGACAGGTAACAGTTGTGCAGCTTTAAAAATGACAGATGACACGATTTCTAGGAGGCAGTTCTACTTAGGTTAAAATAGTTTGGATTAGATTATTTTAACTACGAGATTGGTTCGCCACAGTTCTGCTAGGTACTCACAATATAAATTTGAAATAGTCCTCGCCACGGATCTGGTCAGGTTATGGACTGGACTCCAGTTCTGGTCTCAGCACTTCACAGTGATCTGGGTCAGCTCTCTGGTTCTGCTCACAGCGGTCTGGGTCACTCTGGATCTCTGGTCTGGTCTCTGGGTGTCTCTGCTTTCTCTGGGTACAGCACTGCTTCTGGATCTTTCTGGCGCAGGGTTTCAGGCCAGAATCAACAGCTCAGCCCGGCTGTGAATAGTCTGCAAATGATTTTGAGGCCTGCTGAAGAGAACTCAGCTTGTGGGTTAGGCCTGTTCTTTACAAATTCTGAAGTAAAGTCTTGGTCTCTGAAGATTGATGGATTGAAGTCTGAAGTCTCCCGGCAGAACGTCCCGCGGAAAGTGAAAAAGGGATCTCCACTTGTCCTGCACTGTCTGCTTTTATGTGTTTAGAAAGTGAGTGTGTGCGCAGCATCACTAAGCCAGACCCTCTCTCAATGTATCATTGGCCAAGCTTTCCTTTCTCCCTTGATTGGAGGAACTGAGTTGTGAGTCAGAGTGATGAGGTAGATTTTATGGCGTGAGGGCCCTCACCTGGTCAGTTTGCCCACAAATCTATATTTGATTCAAATACATCTTTCCCAGATATACAATTTGTTGAAATTACATGTGCACATTATATATTCCTTAAGGTCCATGCTTGTCCGCCTCTGATCTTCCTGGGGGCTTGCATTCAAAAATGACAACATTTTGCGCTTTTTAATTGGTTTTGCAATATCGGACATTTACCCAAAATTACACACATGTGCGCAAGGAGTATGGACATTAATTGATGAAGTGTCAGATTTTTAACATGCAGACATTTGGAGTGAGACCCTATTTTCCGCTAGCAACCCCCCAGAATACACCACAGGGTCCTAACGCCTCTCAAAATGTTCACAGAAAAATCACAAAAATAATGATATTACTTATATAATTCTGACAAGTCTGCACTATGAGTTATCTATCTTTTTAAAATTATGCCCTGATCAAATCGGGGTGTGGCTTCCCACATCACATGGTGGAATAACTGGTTTATCCGCTTCCCCCAAGCCAGCTTGTTCACAGAGGCACAGCTGCCCCCCAGTTTCTCCCAAGAGGAAGCTATTTTACGACGCCCCAATATAACATTTGCCTGAGTCCAGGACAGGCCTTTGTTCAACTCCCTTCCAGTTCCCAAGTGCTCCACCCCTAATCTAATCAGAGAGGTGACAACTCCTTTTGGCAAGGGGCAGCAGGATGCAGCTAGGCCTGGGAAGAGTGGCTGAACAAGCTTCTCCTTTCGGGGGTAGTTGTCAGGCAGAATCCAGTTTCATTAAGCCAGGTTTCAGCTAAATGTCACTTTTTGTTCCCAGTTTTCTACATTCAAATCAAACTGACAATTTGTACCTATAAATTAAATAATTACTTCCTTCAAGTCATTTCAGAATATAGTTTTACATTCTTCCACCTCTTAGCAAGTCTTTCCTTGGCCTGGTTTTGTTTCATTTGTTCAGTTTTACACAAAAGTATGGTGGTTTTAAAACACCGGCTTTCTGATAGTGGTGAGTACTGGTAATGCAACCATTTTTGGGATTAAGAAAATGAATTCCCCACAGTTCTGAGTTGCTTTTTTTGGCAATCAGCATTGCCATTCCCAATGGTTTCATGCTACTGTGTGTGTAGCCTAATGGTGGTTTTAGGCAGTGCCCTCCTGTGCTCACAACATAGGCAAAAATGGGTGGCAGCCTATTCTTCATGTTTTCCCTGTGCACTCTCTGGGGAGTTCTGGCCATCATGATGTTTTCCATGCCAGTACTGCACAGTTTTATTGTAGGGCTTGGATGCATGGGTAAAAACATCCCACAAGCCCACCCTCTTGCGATGGCCATTCTGTCCCTTCTCAGATGGAACTCGCAAGATCTGGGATGTTCTCCTCATCTTCTTCCGGTAGATGGCACAGTTCAGCATCTTTTCCCCCATCCAGTTGGATCGAACGGTTCTCCTCGCCGGTCCTGATGGGAATATTGGGCGGTACCCCGGGCCCCTCGGGTCTCTGCTCCCGGTCCCCAGTCGTCCTCCTTGGTCAGTCTCCATGGTTTCATCTCTCCTAGGATGATAAAGCAAAGCGGCAATACCTATTCGTCGACATTTCTTTGCCAGTATTAATGGTGTGGCGAACATATACATTTTATGAATCAGAAGATATGAACATATGCATTTTCTTTTTTAAATTAGGAGACAAGAACATATATATATATATATATATATATATATATATATATATATATACATATATATATACAAGGATCACAGAATTTTATATGCTATATATGGAATATTTTAGGGTTGGAACTGAATTACTCTGGAGAGGCCCCCTCTGGGATTCCAGTGGATTCCTCCAGTTGTTGCAGAGTGTGCCTGGGATGGCAACACTTTAGCTGATTTATATGTACCCACGTGTCTTCCCCCTCTGCCAAACCGCCTTTGGGGATGTGGATCTTGTAGGCCACAGGGGAGATTTTGTCTATAATTTCAAACGGTCCCTTCCATGTAGGCAAACATTTTCGCTGTTTGGCCTTTGGAAATTGTATAGATAGACCTGATCACCCACCTTATATTCCTTTCGAGTAGTTTTTAAATCATAGTGGGTCTTCATGCTCTCGGCTGGTCTTTCTAGATTCCGCTGAGCATAGGCAAAAGCATGTTGAAGGTGTTTCCTTTAATTCTCCACATACTCATGAGTTGTGGAGGCATTTATCAACGTTTGCTCTTGGGTTCTGTAGAGCAAATGCTGGGGAAGCACCATCTTGCGTCCAGTCATCAACTCAAATGGTGACATTTTGGTTGCAGATGAAGGGGTAGATCTGATGGCCATTAGGACCAGAGGTAATCGGATATCCCAACTTGGCCCAGAATCTGCCACAAACTTTTTTAAGATGCTCACGATGGTTCGGTTATATCTCTCCACTGCTCCAGAAGAAGCTGGCCTGTAAGCAATATGTAGCTTTCTTTTGACCCCCAGTATCTCCCACATCTTTGTCATTACTTCACTGGTGAAGTGGCTACCTCTGTCTGACTCAATCCTTTGAGGTAGACCAAAACGGGAAAAGATGTGGTTAATCATCAGGGCCGCTGCTGTTTCTGCCTTGCAGTTTGGGGCTGGGAGACATTCCACCCACTTGGTAAACAAGCATGTAACGGTCAACATGTACTTGTTTCCTCTAGATGAGCGAATCACAGGGCCTACAAAGTCGATTTGCAAATCTGACCATGGCAGTGTCATCCCCCTCTTTTGGAGAGGCGCACGGTGTGTGAGGGATGATGGCTGAAATTGTGCACACACAAGACACCCCTTCAAGTATTGGTCGCGGTCCTGCCCCATGTGTGGCCAGTATGCAACCTCTCTTTAGATTTCCAGTGTTGTGTGAAACCCCCTATGACCGGCGGTGGCCGCATCATGGTCGTGACTTAACGTCAGGCTTCGGAATGAGGTAGGAACCACCCACTGATCATGGCCAGCTTGGGATTTCCTTACCAACAAACCGTCTTGGATCCGGAACATTTTTGGACATTTCATCAACACTCTTAGGTCCTCTTTCCCAATGTAATCGGTGTCCGATTACATTGGGTTCTCAGGAAAAGTTCTCAGGGTCCTCAAGGTGTTGGTAAAACTTACCAATAATTGGATCCACCTTCTGAGCTGTAATCAAATCAGCATCAGGGGTCTCCTTTCTCCATTGTGCAGATGAAACATCATTGTGAGCATTGGTCTGGGACCTAGTGATCGCAGTGACCTGGATTTGCCCCAACAGGGCCTCTATTTCTATTAGATCCCCTTGGATGGCCCCGGTTTTGGCCAGCTGATCAGCTAAGTCATTTCCAGTTTTTTCTGGTCCCTCTACTTTGGAATGACCCTTGATCGTCTTCCAGTATATGGTCATCCAATTCGAGGTGACCAGATCATCAATGTTTTGGATTAACTTCCCATGTTTCAGGGGTTTGTTATTAGCACATAACATGCCTTTGGTTTTCCAATTAACCAGGTGCTCCACGTGGAGTTGATGTTGGACAGCAGTGAGGATGGCCTAATGCACAGCCATCAACTCTTCCACCTGACTACTTCGGGGACCAGTTTTGTATCCAGCGGAGGGTTCTGGGAACTCCTTCACCCATGCATTCCCTACGCCAGCCACCAGTTCTTTCTCCCCATCGTTGTCAACATGGTAAGAGCATCCATCCACATAGACAGTGGGCATTCCCTCACACTTGTCTTCTTCAAAGACTTTGTGTGGGGAATTAAGGTATGCCTCCATGTTGTCCTTGATTTTTAGACTTTCGTCCTCGAGACAGTTTTCTCTGGCACAATCATGCAAGTCAGCCAGAACTTGCGCGAGAGGACTCTTCTTGTTTTGGCCATATCGACCTCCACAGGAAAGCCTTGCATTGACAGAATCCAGGAAGTAATTCGGGAATTACTCACATTTCCGGCCCGGATTCTGTCACTTTGGAGATATTGCAGAGGCTGGTGTGGAGTCTCCACTATGATGTGTTCCCCCTGGATAAACGGGCAGTAATTCTTCAATGCCCACACCGTTGCCAGGAGTGCCTTCTCACAATCGTTGAATTTTTCGTCCACAGAGGATAAAGTTTCGCTCGCATAGGAGATTACTTTATTGACCTTGCCATGCTTTTGGTATAATACTGCCGTCAAGCACGTATTAGAGAACCTTGTCTCCAGGAAGAACTCCTTGTTTCTGACAGGGTAAGCTAGGCAAGGCGCTTGTGAGAGGCTTCCTTTGAGTTGTCTTACCGCCTCAGATTGTTCTGGACCCCATTCCCACTTGACCCCCCCCTTCAAGAGATGAATCAGGGGTCTAGTGATCTCTGCGTAGCCTTCAATGAACTTTCTGCTGTAATTAGTCAGTCCAAGGAGGCTCCTTAGTTCCCGCAGAGTAGTGGGGTCTTTCAGTTTCTGGAGTGCTTCCACTTTCTTTTCTTGGGGACAGAGACCCTGAGGAGTAATCTCATGCCCCAAGAAATTAACAAGGCTTCTACACCCCTGTGCTTTCTGAAAGGAAAGTTTTGCTCCGGCGGCCCTCAACTGTGTCAGAACATAACGGATCTCTGCTATGTGTTCTTCCACAGATGAACTTTTTATGAGGACATCATCTACATAAGCCAGGTTACCCCTCGCACCCAGGTCGGGCATGGCCTTATGTAGGAAAATGTTGAATTCATTGCTGGAGTTGAGGTATCCGAAGGGAGTCCGGGTCCATGTGTACTGCTGGCCCCCAAAGCCAGTTTGTATTGGTCCTCCCTACTGACAGGCACGGTCCAGTATCCATTGGTCAGGTCTATTGCTGTGAATACCTGTGACCCCTAAATCTGGGCCAGCCCTTGGTCAATGTAGGGCAGAGGCCATTGGGAAGTATGGACCCATTTGTTGAGCTCCCTAAGATCGGCACAGAGTCTCCACTGGCTGTTCGGCTTCAATATTCCCAGCACCGGATTATTGAAAGTGCTGTGGACTGGACGGATTATTCCCCGGGACTCAAGGTTCTTAATTATTTCAGTAAGGGACTCCATGGATGCGAGAGGCAAGCGATATTGCTTCACAAACACTGGAGTCATTCCAGGGTCCGTGGGAATTGTTGTGGTGTGGATGTTCGGTGCGACCGCAGTCATATGAGTCTACCGCAAAGAGATCTTGGAAATCCAAGAAAACTTGTTTGAACTTTTGCTTCTGTTCCAGAGTCACACAGGCATCAGCTAGGTTGCCTCTCTCTTCCACCATCTGCCTGAAGCCTGGAAAGACTTCTGGTTTGGCTATCTCAGCGGCCTCCTCCAGCTGGGTGGAGAAGTCCCTGGTCAGAGTGCTGATTTGGACTGGAGGCTTCAGGTGGGAAAGGCAGCCCTCATGGACCTGGAAAATCACCTCATCCCTCCTGAAGTCACAAGTCACATCTTCCTTACCATAAGTGCAAGAAGTGTACACCAGGAAGTTCCCCCCATGCCGGGTGAAAATCCTGTCTGGTGTTGTGTCGTCATCACTGTCACTGTCAAAACAGTCCTTGGGGATTGGTCCTAACAGTTCATTTCCTAAATCGATGGAGAAATGTCGGTCATCAACCGCCATTCCAATAATGGTGCCTGCGGCTAGAGTAATACTCTTTAAGTCACTGTTATCCACCTCTATTGGAATGGTGTCATGTTCTATGTTGACTAATGGTGTTGGGTTTACCCCCAACCCTTGCTGTTGGAGAGAAGCATTTAGATGAATATAAGCATCAGGGTTTTTCAATTTTTGTCCTCTTTTAGCTTTCACTCCCAGGGAGAATTGTCGGGTCCTTTCTGGGATGGTGACTTCCTCTTTAATCTGAATTTCAACTGCATAAGGTAGCAATTGAGCTGACCTAAATGCTTTTTCTGTATCATCAAAGCCCATGGGATTATCCGCTAATCAGGACCAAGCTTTGAAGTTTATTAGGTCCAAACTAATGGCAAAGCGATTGAGAATGTCACTGCCTAAGTAAAAGGCGGCAGTGACGTCTCGCACGACCCAACAATTATGGACTATGCTCTTGTTGCCAATGGAGATTTTGAGCATACACCTGCTTGGCGGGAGATGTTTGGAATTAGGTGCTTCCAGGTCCATTTCCCATTTGTCTATCAGTTTGAATGTGGGAATGGCTGGATCTTTTGGGAGTTGGCGGAACATGGCTTTGCTGATGAAGCTCTTACCATTGTTCACACACACTCGAGCGAGAACAGAGTCCTTCCCATCATTTAACTGAACAGGGATGAACAACTGCTCTCCAATTTGCTGAATATCAGCCAGGCTCTGAGCTGCTTTCACATCTTTCTGGACTATAGGAGTGGGAGATTCTGATTGTGGATTAGTAAAGAATTTCAGGGTGTTTCCTTCCAGTGTGGAATACCACCTTAAACTGGAAGGAAATTTGATTTTCAGAAATAGAGAGGACCCCCCATCACCAGTCTGTTGTCCTACTGCTATTACTGTCACGTCTGGAGTTTGGTTGTTCTGGAAGTGAAATTCTACTTGGTCAGATTTTTGTTCAACCATGTCGCAGGTGCCGTTTAAACTAACATGGTTGACACTCTGTTTTAATTTTATTGGTCGGCTAGTCTAGGTCCAGAGGACCTTGTTTACACAATCTATTATGGGTGACAACCTTCTCAGGAGGTCATTCCCTAGTAAACAAGGGGTGCCCTCTGGAGTCACTACTATGACCGGGTGTTTCACCTTGTGTCGCCCAATTTTGATGTCCAAATCTGCTGTCCCCTCGACAGGAATTTCCTTCCCGTCAAAGTTCTGCAGTTGTCCAGGAAGAGAGGTGAGAGAAATATGGTAATTCTCCCCCCTTCCTGCATTTAGTTCATCAAAGGCCCTTTTGGACAGAAGGGTAGCTTGGGATCCAGTGTCCACCAGTGCCACAATTGTACCCTGCCCCTGTACTTGTACCGGGGCATAATATCTTTCCTCCTTCTCCTCAAGGGGGCACAGATAATGCACATTTTTGGACAACTGGTGGGCTAACTTTCTGGTTTTGGACATGGCGAGAGAAGAGATTTGAGCAGAATTCTGTGGAGAGTCTTGGGAATCTGAAAGAAAAAGTTGGCAACTGGAGATCAGAGCCATTGTGGCTTCTCCTGGTTCCGGTTCTGGGCCCCCCCCCTTTTTGGAGGCAGTCACCAGGATGGGTTTGAACCAGGGGATTTCGGTATTGTGGGTTCTGGGATGAGATGATGGGCGGTGGTAGCTCAGTCTCCACATCTCCCCAGTCTGAATTGGCGTCCCTTGGGACCCATTTTTCCTTGGGAGGAGTTCCCCCATCTCTAAAGGAGAATATCCTTTCCCCAGGATCCTCTGAGGATCCCTCTCCCTCAAATTGGAAGATCTGTACCTCCTCCACAAAGTGGGTCTGTTTGGGTCTTTTGTTTCTCCTACCTCCTCTCTGCTCCTTGGGTGGCAGACTTTCAGGGGCAGGAGATTTTGTTTCCGGTTCCTGGTTGTCCAGGGGCTGTTTACAAGTTGGGAAGGAAGCTTCCTCCAAGGCTTTACACCCCCATTCCCCTTGTGCCTCCTCCCTGGGAACCAGTGGGTTATCGGGGTGCTGCCCCCGTCATTGTTCTGGAGCACCAGGTCCAGAGTTTGGGGCATTCTGCGGTGGCATGCTCATCTGAGGGTTCTCTTGAGCCCTCAGTATGTGACCCAGATCCCGTGCCATATTTTGGACCTGGCGCTCAAGTTGTGAAACCCGCTCAGGCTGATACGGGGCTCTATTTTCTCCCCTGGGCTGATCCCGGGAAGGGTAGCTATCCCTTCTCTGGTAGTACCCCTGGTTGGGAAGATTTTGGTACCCCTCCACCCTTGGCCTCCCCTCTCCCGGATTAGGTTGTCTGGGCTCAGGGAATTGGGGAAAGAAGGATGGATGATTTTGGGGCTGGAAATTGGGTGGATACCTGGGGAAAAAGTTCTGCCCAGGATTTGGAGAATTTCTGCCCTCCTGGGGGAAGTTAGGAGGGAAGTTCCTCGGGTCAGGTGCTTGGCTGGATCCCCCCCCCCTTGGGCTGGAGGAGTCCACACATAACCCAGGATTGGTCGGTTTCCCTTGTAGCGGGGACTTACATAGTCAGGGGAGCGGGGGACCCCATTTGTGGGACTACCTCCTTGACTCCCTGTCTGTGACTGGCCCGAGGGCCTTCTGGGCTGTGAATTATTTGGTGCAGGCAGGTTTTTAGGCCCCCCATCTCCAAATCTAAAACGTGGGCAACCTTTACCTCTGCCACCTTGGCAGCAGCAGGGGTGCTGTTGGTTTTGGGGTTTTTCGGTGCGTTATTTTTATTTTCGATAGGCTTCTGCACCTCATAGATCCGGGTAGCCTGTTCAATGACCCAGTCTAAAGATCTTTTCTCATGAAAATCTCTCACGAGCTGGGTCATTATGTATTTGGGTAAGGCATGGAAAAACGTATTGATAAATTCTCTGCTTCTCCGAGCGCACCCTTCTGGTGGTCTGCGCAAAAGCACGTTTTAATTCTTGCACAAACTCTTGTGGGACCTGATCCTCCCCACTGTCGGGGGGAAATTCTGCCGGGGTCGGCCGGACCGTCCGCAGACCTCCGGGCAGGGAGGCCCCAACTCCTCCCGTATATCCCAAAAGAGATAGAGTATGAGACACACGCAAGAAGCAAGGTGACTCTGCTGTTTATTAGACAAAACGGCAGGGATGGGTCAAGGAGCGTACGCGTCCGTCCTGACACACACACAATTGTGGGGCTCGCAGGCCCTTTTTACCTTAGTATGACGCGCTACTTGCGTCACTTGGAAAGTTTAGCAAAAACCTATCCCCACTCTGGATTGGTTACTCGAGTGGTAGGGTTAGTATAGCGCACATATAGAGAACGGTGTTAGTGGCTGAGGGTTAGTCAGGTGGTATACCTGGGCTGTCCCTTCAATTTGATACATGAAAATTGTTACATGAAGACCTCTGAGGATTGGTCAATGTGAATGGCGTCAGTGATAAGAACCCCATGTTCTAATTAGTCCGCTCGCGAGCCTCCCAGTCTGGGACTATCGCTGTTCCCAGCTCGCGGTGCACCTGTCATTTGCAACAATGTTTTAATATGGGTAGGTGTAAACAATGTGAGGATTTATTCATATGTTGGGAGGTCGAATACTCCCACTGCTGCAGATGTCCAAATGAGTCTTTTAATTGCATCTGCCTGTGTCTCGAAACGTGGGTTTCAGGCGTCTCCTTCCTCCTGGGCTTGGCATCTTGTCAGGTTTGACTTTGTCACGTGAGGTGGGACCGTGTTTGAGGCAAAATTCAACACAATTAATATTGTTTTTCCTACTGTGTGCCTGGTTTATCTTGCAGGTGTGACCTTGGCGTTGGCTTGCAGCGTGCGAGATTGCAACATCGTGCCCTTGGCGGTGTGCTTTCGCCGGGCTCATTTTGCAGGGTCAGCAACCCAGTTCTTGCTCACTCAATGTTCATGGAAGCTTTTGCCTGCGGCCTACTTGGGCCTGGTGCATAGGTGGAACCGTTTGATGCAGGGTGCTTTAGGTTACGGTATCATATTGCTTTATCCTCAGTATCGTGTCCCCGTTATATTCTTCATTATGGTACATGGCTCTTAGAAGAAGCGTGAGCAAGCCTTTTTTATATAAGTTCATGAGGCGTCTTGCGTTTCTGCATTTTGAGAGCCTATGTGGAAAATAATAAAGATGTACGTCCGTGAGTATGTCTGTCGCCTACGTCATAGCACTGAGTATATTCTTCGTGTAGATTGGTGCGGGAGTGTCCGGTGTGTATATTTGCACAGGTGTGCTGACCGTTGGCTAGCTCGTCATAGCATCTCTAACGACGTGTAGGTTTAGTCGAGTTGGTCCGTGCCGCAGGTGTCGGCATGGACAGGGCGGGCTGCTGGGCAGGTAGATGGGCACATCCGTATGTTCCTGTACCAGGGTATTTGGTCGTCCGGTAGATAGGCAAACTCCTCTCGTGGCGGGTGTCTGGGCCGTGATCCTCTAGGCCAAGCGCGAGAGGGGAAGGGCGGGAGCCTGTTCTTCCATTCTCCCACTTCACCACATTGCAAATTGTAGGCTGCCTTGCGAGCCTCTTGAGGATTTCTGTGAACAGAAAAATGTTTCAAGACGGCCGCCTTATAGGTGGACCATCTTAAATGATATTGGTCCTCCAGCCCCGCAAAGAAACTGGAGTATTCTGGGGAGAATGTCCATTTGATGTACTGGATGCAGCTACTGCTGTCCTTCAAATGGAAAGTCTCCATCATTTGCTCATAGAGCTCCAAGTGTTCCCAAACGGAATACTTGGCATTCTTATGATAAGGAGTGATGACACTCCTTATTGCCTTTATTTGTTTCAATAGGTCCTTAAGCAAGGCCCTTTTTGCCTTATTGGCCTTTTTGGTTCGGGTAACCCTGGTCCATTCATCCTCTGACTCAGAAGCACTGCTCCCAGAGGTGCCCGTCTGATCTTCCAGGTTTTTCCGGATTCTGCGAGCCTGGGAATGGCTGGCAGAATGTGGGGACCTGGTCTCCTGTGTCCTGTGACACTCAGAGGAGTCTTCAGATCCCTCCTTGCTACCAGGATTTGCTGGGTATCCCCCCCACTGACCTAACTGGGCAGAGGTTTTCAGGATGCCCTTAATGGGCCTACTCTCCTGGGGTTCCCCACTAAATTGCACTGTGCTTGGTTGCCCATACCCGGATACCCACCGATCCATTCCTGGGTGGTACTGTCCTATGAGCCCCATACTTCTAGCTGGATAGTAATCTGCCATCCCGTGGCCCTGGGCTCATGTGCGCGAGGGGACATGGGGGTGGCAGAGTCCAGGTACTGGGAGAGATGAAGGCCTCTGGTACTAGGGCTCCTGAGGTTATGCTCAGGAGTTTCTCTTTCCCAGCGAACCTCATCTCTATCCGCCCCTGCTTCCTGTTGCAATACAAGACCCTGCGCTTTCAGTTCCTCAGTTAAGGCCTTACTAGACTCTATCAGTCTCTCCTGCATCGCTACCTGTTGCTGGAGCCTATCATTGTGCTGACAGAGAGCCTCATTTTCTCTCTGTGCCTCCTGATTGGTCCTGGAGTACTGGGCCAGTCTCTGCTGCAGGAGGGTTACCTCCTGAGCTGTGTCCCTATTGGCCACCCTCCTGGTGTGCTCTAACAAGTTCTGGTGTTCTTTTTGGAGGTCACCCAGTCCCTGGAGGGCCAGGTGATTTTCTTCCATTTTCCTTTTTAAGTGGCAGACTTCCTGCCTAAGGTATCCCTTTCCTGACTAAGAGCCTGCATCTGTGACGCCAGGTCGTCCCTTTGCCTTTGGAAGGCACCAGCTTTCTGGCGCTCCTGATCAAACTCTGCCTGGGTATCCAGGTCTTTCAGAATCAATTTATTGCTTTCCTCTTTCTCTCTGTCTAATCGAATTTGCAGGGTGGCTACCTGCTCTGTTCATGCCCTGTTGAAGTCCAGTTGTTGCTCCAGCTTTTTCTGGCTCTGCAGAAGGGAGTCCAAACCTTCTTGGTACTCCTTCTGCAAGGCCAGAAATCTGGCATCCTGGTCAGCCTTTTCCTGTTGCAGTCTATCCATGTCCTCTTTTATTTTAGTGATATACTGCCTGCTATCATTTTCTGACTCCTGGCTCCTCTGCAGCCTCTGCTCAGAAGAGACCAGGTCAGATTGGGTCTTTTCTAACACCAGCTGTTGCCTATTTGCCAGATCTTGGCCTTCAGCACATTTGTCCTGCATGGCTCCCATATATAGATACAAATATGCTGCTATCCTGGCAATCTTATTATGTTCATCGTTGGCTTTAGGGGCCATATATAGTTCCCTCAGGGCCACATGTAGGGGACCCTGATCTCCCCATGTATCTGACCCTGTTTCAGTGACCTGTTGCGCAATTGCCTGCAACCAGACCGTTTGGTCCTGATGAGTCCACTCACCTCTCACAAATAGCTTATGTAAGAAGTGCTCTCTGGCTATTTTGATGTCTATCAGTGTCGTCATTCTGGAATTTGAGTTCCTTCCTGACTTACAGAAGTTTGTATTTTATTTTTGCAAAACAGACCGTTCCTTTGAGGAGTGCTTTACAGCGTAACACAGCGTGGTAATCCGACCGGATATGTGTATCTGGTCAGCTGGCACACTATATTAACCCTTTAAGTGCCAAGGACGAGGTATCTCGTCCTTGGAAGTGCACACGCAGTGCCAAGGACGAGATAGCTCGTCCTTTTTGGCACCTTGTTTTGAGCGATCCCTGCAAAGCAGGGATCGCTCAAAACTGTAATCCAACCCCCGGGCTATGCGAGGGGGAGGTCCCCCCTCACTGCCCGGGGGTTGGATTTCCTTCAGTTTCACGCCGACGTGCGTTACGCACGTCGGCGTGAAACGGAAAGTATTTCCAACGCAGCAGCCATTTTCGGCTGCTGCGTTGGAGAGAGAAGGTGAGTGCCCTTCTTGTTCCGCCTCGATCTCCGGCTGTATTTCAAGCCGGAGATCGAGGCGGGTACCGTTGGAAAGGGGAGATTCTCCCCTTTCCAACGGTACCCATTGTGTGACTTTGCTGCCCGCGGATCGGGCGCAGGGCGCCTCGATCCGCGGGCAGCAACGTCACGGATCAAACGAAGATCCTTTTGTGACGCGTGGGGGAGGGGGGGCTGCTTACTAGGTAAGCGGCCCCCTTCCCCCGTGGCCCCAAAGCATGGGGCCACAGCGCCAGGGACCCCTGGGGGCAGATGATCACTGCCCCCGGGGGTGGGGGGAAAAAAAAAAAAAAAAAAAAAAAAATCGAGGGAAGGAGGGAGGTGGGAGGGGGTTTTGGGCCCTGGGGCCCACTGGGCCACCAGCGATTGACCTAAAAGTGGTGTCCCTGGAAAGGGGACTTTCTCCCCTTTCCAGGGACACCACTCATATGCCGCATTGCTGGTCACGGATCAGCGCAGAGCGCTGATCCGTGACCAGCAACCCACTGAACCACCATGGATCTGTTTGCGAGTTGGGGGGGAGGGGGGCTGCTTCAGGTAAGCAGCCCTCTCCCCCCCCCCCCGGCCCACAAAGCATGGGGACACATGAAAATGTACCCTGGGGGCAGATGGCTGGCCATCTGCCCCCAGGGAAATATATCTAAAAAAAATAATAATAATCTGAGGGATGGGGGGAGGTGGGAGGGGGTTTGGGGTCCTGGGGCCCACTAGGCCACCAGGGATTGAACAGAAAGTGGTGTCCCTGGAAAGGGGACTTTCTCCCCTTTCCAAGGACACCACATATGAGGCATTGCTGGTCACGGATCGGCGCAGAGCGCTCGATCCGTGACCAGCAACCCACTAGACCACCATGGATCTCTTTGTGAGGTGGGGGGTGGGAAGGGGGCTGCTTCAAGTAAGCAGCCCTCTCCCCCCTCCCGACCCCAAAGCATGGGGGCACGTGTATGTGAACCCTGGGGCAGATGGCTGACCATCTGCCCCAAGGGAATGTAAAATAAAAAACAAAAATGAAATGATGGGAAACAGGGTTGGGGGAAGGGGTGGGGGCCACTAGCCACCATGGATTTTTTACTGAATGAAAGGGAGGGGGTGTCCCCCCATAGGGGCGGGTGCCCCCCCAACCAAAGTAGAAAGGGGGCACCCCTTGTAACCCTCCCTGGGGGCAGATATCTGTTCCTAGGGAGGGCCATCTGAATCCAGGGAGGGATGCATGAGGTGGGGCCCCCCCTATCTGCCCCCAGGGAGGGTTGCATGAGGTGGGGCCCTCCATTTGGGGTGGGGGGGGGTTGAGGGCCACCCCCCGTTGCGGTACATCATGCGCTGCCAATTTAGGGTGGCCCTCAGCCCCCCCTAAAAAGCAGCCTGTGGTTTTGTAATTTTTTTTTTGTTTACCCAACTTTGCTTGGTGCAGATGGCCACATTAGTGTGGCTATCTGCCCCCAGGGTGCCCAAACCCTACTGCCCCATCTATTGGGGGTCCAGCCCCACCTTTTGGGGTGGCCCTCTCCCCCCTCACCCCAAATGGAGGTGGGGTGTACCTCACGCAGCCGTTTGGAGGAGGCCCAGGGAGGCCTGCATGAGGTGTGTCCCCCAGCCATTGGGGGTGGGGTGGGGGGGGGCACCCCAAAAGCTGGGGCAGGACCCCCAATAGATGGGGCAGTAAGGTTTGGGCACCCTGGGGGCAGATAGCCACACTAATGGGCCCATCTGCACCAAGCCAAGTTGGGTAAACAAAAAAAAATATACAAAAACACAGGCTGCTTTTTAGGGGGGGCTGAGGGGCACCCTAAATTGGCAGCGCATGATGTACCGCAACGGGGGGTGGCCCTCAACCCCCCCCCACCCCAAATGGAGAGCCCCACCTCATGCAACCCTCCCTGGGGGCAGATATCTGCTCCTAGGAAGGGGCATCTGACCCCAGGGAGGGATGCATGAGGTGGGCCCCCCCCTATCTGCCCCCAGGGAGGGTTGCATGAGGTGGGGCCCTCCATTTGGGGTGGGGGGGGTTGAGGGCCACCCCCCGTTGCGGTACATCATGCGCTGCCAATTTAGGGTGGCCCTCAGCCCCCCCTAAAAAGCAGCCTGTGGTTTTGTAATTTTTTTTTTGTTTACCCAACTTTGCTTGGTGCAGATGGCCACATTAGTGTGGCTATCTGCCCCCAGGGTGCCCAAACCCTACTGCCCCATCTATTGGGGGTCCAGCCCCACCTTTTGGGGTGGCCCTCTCCCCCCTCACCCCAAATGGAGGTGGGGTGTACCTCACGCAGCCGTTTGGAGGAGGCCCAGGGAGGCCTGCATGAGGTGTGTCCCCCAGCCATTGGGGGTGGGGTGGGGGGGGCACCCCAAAAGCTGGGGCAGGACCCCCAATAGATGGGGCAGTAAGGTTTGGGCACCCTGGGGGCAGATAGCCACACTAATGGGCCCATCTGCACCAAGCCAAGTTGGGTAAACAAAAAAAAATATACAAAAACACAGGCTGCTTTGTAGGGGGGGCTGAGGGGCACCCTAAATTGGCAGCGCATGATGTACCGCAACGGGGGGTGGCCCTCAACCCCCCCCCACCCCAAATGGAGGGCCCCACCTCATGCAACCCTCCCTGGGGGCAGATATCTGCTCCTAGGAAGGGGCATCTGACCCCAGGGAGGGATGCATGAGGTGCCCCCCCCCCTATCTGCCCCCAGGGAGGGTTGCATGAGGTGGGGCCCTCCATTTGGGGTGGGGGGGGGTTGAGGGCCACCCCCCGTTGCGGTACATCATGCGCTGCCAATTTAGGGTGGCCCTCAGCCCCCCCTAAAAAGCAGCCTGTGGTTTTGTAATTTTTTTTTTGTTTACCCAACTTTGCTTGGTGCAGATGGCCACATTAGTGTGGCTATCTGCCCCCAGGGTGCCCAAACCCTACTGCCCCATCTATTGGGGGTCCAGCCCCACCTTTTGGGGTGGCCCTCTCCCCCCTCACCCCAAATGGAGGTGGGGTGTACCTCACGCAGCCGTTTGGAGGAGGCCCAGGGAGGCCTGCATGAGGTGTGTCCCCCAGCCATTGGGGGTGGGGTGGGGGGGGCACCCCAAAAGCTGGGGCAGGACCCCCAATAGATGGGGCAGTAAGGTTTGGGCACCCTGGGGGCAGATAGCCACACTAATGGGCCCATCTGCACCAAGCCAAGTTGGGTAAACAAAAAAAAATATACAAAAACACAGGCTGCTTTTTAGGGGGGGGCTGAGGGGCACCCTAAATTGGCAGCGCATGATGTACCACAACGGGGGGTGGCCCTCAACCCCCCCCCACCCCAAATGGAGGGCCCCACCTCATGCAACCCTCCCTGGGGGCAGATATCTGCTCCTAGGAAGGGGCATCTGACCCCAGGGAGGGATGCATGAGGTGGGCCCCCCCCTATCTGCCCCCAGGGAGGGTTGCATGAGGTGGGGCCCTCCATTTGGGGTGGGGTGGGGTTGAGGGCCACCCCCCGTTGCGGTACATCATGCGCTGCCAATTTAGGGTGGCCCTCAGCCCCCCCTAAAAAGCAGCCTGTGGTTTTGTAATTTTTTTTTTGTTTACCCAACTTTGCTTGGTGCAGATGGCCACATTAGTGTGGCTATCTGCCCCCAGGGTGCCCAAACCCTACTGCCCCATCTATTGGGGGTCCAGCCCCACCTTTTGGGGTGGCCCTCTCCCCCCTCACCCCAAATGGAGGTGGGGTGTACCTCACGCAGCCGTTTTGAGGAGGCCCAGGGAGGCCTGCATGAGGTGTGTCCCCCAGCCATTGGGGGTGGGGTGGGGGGGGCACCCCAAAAGCTGGGGCAGGACCCCCAATAGATGGGGCAGTAAGGTTTGGGCACCCTGGGGGCAGATAGCCACACTAATGGGCCCATCTGCACCAAGCCAAGTTGGGTAAACAAAAAAAAATATACAAAAACACAGGCTGCTTTTTAGGGGGGGCTGAGGGGCACCCTAAATTGGCAGCGCATGATGTACCGCAACGGGGGGTGGCCCTCAACCCCCCCCACCCCAAATGGAGGGCCCCACCTCATGCAACCCTCCCTGGGGGCAGATATCTGCTCCTAGGAAGGGGCATCTGACCCCAGGGAGGGATGCATGAGGTGGGGCCCCCCCTATCTGCCCCCAGGGAGGGTTGCATGAGGTGGGGCCCTCCATTTGGGGTGGGGGGGGGTTGAGGGTCACCCCCCGTTGCGGTACATCAGGCGCTGCCAATTTAGGGTGGCCCTCAGCCCCCCCTAAAAAGCAGCCTGTGATTTTGCATTTTGTTTTTTGTTTACCCAACTTTGCTTGCTGCAGATGGGCCCATTAGTGTGGCTATCTGCCCCCAGGGTGCCCAAACCCTACTGGCCCATCTATTGGGGGTCCTGCCCCACCTTTTGGGGTGGCCCTCTCCCCCCTCACCCCAAATGGAGGTGGGGTGTACCTCACGCAGCCGTTTGGAGGAGGCCCAGGGAGGCCTGCATGAGGTGTGTCCCCCAGCCATTGGGGGTGGGGCGGGGGAGGGCACCCCAAAAGGTGGGGCAGGACCCCCAATAGATGGGGCAGTAAGGTTTGGGCACCCTGGGGGCAGATAGCCACACTAATGGGCCCATCTGCACCAAGCCAAGTTGGGTAAACAAAAAAAAATATACAAAATCACAGGCTGCTTTTTAGGGGGGGCTGAGGGCCACCCTAAATTGGCAGCGCATGATGTACCGCAACGGGGGGTGGCCCTCAACCCCCCCCCCACCCCAAATGGAGGGCCCCACCTCATGCAACCCTCCCTGGGGGCAGATAGGGGGGGCACCACCTCATGCATCCCTCCCTGGGGTCAGATGCCCCTTCCTAGGAGCAGATATCTGCCCCCAGGGAGGGTTGCATGAGGTGGGGCCCTCCATTTGGGGTGGGGGGGGTTGAGGGTCACCCCCCGTTGCGGTACATCAGGCGCTGCCAATTTAGGGTGGCCCCCAGCCCCCCCTAAAAAGCAGCCTGTGATTTAGCATTTTGTTTTTTGTTTACCCAACTTTGCTTGCTGCAGATGGGCCCATTAGTGTGGCTATCTGCCCCCAGGGTGCCCAAACCCTACTGGCCTATCTATTGGGGGTCCTGCCCCACCTTTTGGGGTGGCCCTCTCCCCCCTCACCCCAAATGGAGGTGGAGTGTACCTCACGCAGCCGTTTGGAGGAGGCCCAGGGAGGCCTGCATGAGGTGTGTCCCCCAGCCATTGGGGGTGGGGCGGGGGGGGCACCCCAAAAGGTGGGGCAGGACCCCCAATAGAGGGGGCAGTAGTGTTTGGGCACTCCGGCGCCAGATTGGCACACCAATGTGCCCCTGTGCACAAAGGGGAGTTGGGTTACCAAAGGAAAACAGTGAAATTGTTGGAAGGTTTTTTAGGGGGGGCGGTGGAGCACCCCAAAGGGTTGGGAAAGCTGAATGGGGCGTTAACCCCCCCCCCTGCCCACAATGGAGTGGGTGCCATGTCATGCAGCCCTCCCTGGGACCAGATATCTGCTCCTAGGAACGGACGCCTGAGCCCAGGGAGGAGTGCAGGACAGCCTTCCCCCTTATCTGCCCCTTGGGAGGGCTACATGAGATGGGCCGCCCCTCAAATTGGGGTGGTGGTGGAGAGGTGCAACCCCCCTCACGTTAGAAAATTCCACAGCGGTGTAGGGGGCCCCTCCGCCCTCACAAAAGGGCAGCCTGCCATTTTGAATTGGGTTCTTCGTTTACTATACCTGCCTTTGCGTAGAGGGGCACATTGGTGTGCCAGTCTGGCGCCGGGGTGCCCAAAACGTACAGGCCAATGCTACAGTGGGGCCAATATGGGTGGTCTGGTATGTGGGTGGGCTGACACAGATAATATATGTTTTGTTCTTCCCTTTACAGGTCTTGAGCAGTTCAAGCTTCTCCCTTGTTATGTACGTATGAAATTTTGCTTATTCCAACATTTGATAGTGGGTGGAGGGCACATTGCTATTGGGGTGGGGGTGAACAGGGCCTGTAGTGTTCTGTTGTGAAGGAAGTGGGTGCTCTGGGGAGGTATTGGGGTGGCCAGGAACACACTTGTCCATGTTGCGGACAAAACGCCCCCCAGTGCAGCTGAACAGTGCTGTTTCCCTGGGAGGGAAGTTTGCCAATTAGCCATCTGTGCAATGTTTGTTTTGTGTGCTGGGGGTTGCCATACACCCATTGGTCTTAGGCCAGTTTGCTATCACTGTGCAGTCCAGCCTTCTGTGGAGGTAGATGACAGAGAAGTTTCATGTATGTGGTGGAAGGAGCTGAAAAATGTACAGATATATGCCAGACAGTTCGGATGTGTTATTGGTAGGCAAAGCACTGAATGTAAATCTTTTATGTTTCTGTTGCAGTTGCGGCTACAGAAAAGCTTATGCTGACTTATGTAAGTACCACATATATTACTTGGTAATGTGCGGGTGGAGGGTTACTGTGGTGGAAGAAACTGTGGCTGCAGTGTCAGTGGTATGGGGGAGAAAGGGTAGGAGGGCGGTTCGGGGGCCAGTGATGGGAGTGCCTTGCATTGAGGAAGGTGGCTGCTTTGCAGAAGGAAAAACTGGGCAACATAAGTAGCAGCTCCTTTTCAAAAATGTTGCCGGTAGTAATGCAGATGGTCATTTTGTTATGAGCATGGTACGCGTACTTGATACAGAGAACACTACTTTTACTGCAACGATCACCATTTCTGTGGTCCTTTTCCAGCAGTCGTCCCAGTGAGCCCCGCCTGGCTCCCCATCCTTTTGCAGGGGGAAAACCTGTAACGCAGGGTAGCTAGAGGGGCAGGAGGGGTGGGGGATTAAGTCATTGCCCTTGGGCGTCCATCTCCCAGATGGATATTTTGTCCCTCAAAAGCAGCAGTGGGTGCAGGGTGCCCCGGCACGGTCCCCATCCCGTCCTAGAGGGGAAAGCTGCAGTGCTGGCCAGGCAGAGATGTAGTGTGGTGGTGGTTGATGTGTGTGACCTTGGCTGCCTCTCGGCCTTGGTAGTTGAATGGCCCCAAGTTCACCAGTACTTTAGGAGCTGCGCCCCAATTTCTCACAATCAAAGAGTCCAAATGTGCATGCATGTGTAATGAAAGGGGCACATTCTGTCAGAGGAACTATATTCGGAGAGGTTACAAAACACCCTTGCTGCACAGGTCATATCCTCTGTCAGACTAGTCACCCTGCCAAAGTGTAATGGTGTAGCATGTGGAAGTCACTTTACTACCGTGCAGTGCAGGCGGTGGGCCACAGGAGCAGACAACCTTTACTGATTACAATTGCCCCAGCAGAACTGTGTTATTGGCACAAGGTGACATACTGTCTTCCTCACCTCCTTCCCCTAAAACACAAGTGCCAATTACGTAATGACCTACTGTAAATTCACATGAGAGGTGCATGTCCGAATAGGTGAAGTGTGTGTCTGGGAGTGTTACAAGAGCCATGTGTTCACACAATCATTCAGCTAGTTGGTAAACTGTATGTATAGGCATATTCATGGGGGTTCACTTGTTTCCATATCATAGTGACGATGAGGGTTGTGTAGATAATTGCCTACTCTTTCACCCAAAGGGCTGCACGATTTTCCGAGGGCCAACCACATCTGGCTCTCAAAGGGATGCCCTCCTGGTACATTGGTTTGGGGTTAGGGGGAAGTGCTTTCACCAGCTCAGAGGAGCCATCAGCGATGTCCATGCAAAAGGAGATGCAAACCCAACACCCTACAGTGGTGCACCTGGGAGGAAAAGATTTAGCGTCTGTGGGAGGGGAAGGGATACATGAGCTGCTAATGGAGGAACTGGAATGGATAGCACAGATGTTTCCAAACAGTGATGGGTTGGTGCCAGATTTCCGGGATTTATTTATTTTTATGTTTTTTCTGCAGGATGCCATATGCCCACTTGTCTTATTTCCATTTCCAATCCGTCTGCAGTCTAGCCTTCCGTAGTGGTAGATGACTGAGAAGTGTCATGGAAGTGGTGGAAGGAAGTGAAAAATGTACAGATAGTTGCCAGACAGTTTGGATGTGTAATTGGTAGGCAAAGCATTGAATTTTAATCTTTTATGTTTCCTTTGCAGTTTCGGCTACTGAAAAGCTATTGCTGACTTATGTAAGTACAACATTTATTACTTGGTAATGTGGGGGTGGAGGGTTACTGTGGTGGAAGGAATTGTGGGTGCATTGTCAGTGATAAGGGTGGGAAAGGGTAGTGGGGAGGGTCGGGGGCCAGTGATGGGTGTGCCTTGCATTGAGTAAGGCAGCTGCTTTGCAGAAGGAAAGGTTTGGCAGCAAATTTTAAACATTTTTTTCCAGTAGTTATATAGATGGTCATTTTTTCTGAGCATGCTATGCACACTTGTTACAGAGCTCATTCCTTTCACTGCAAAGTTCACCATTTCTGTGGTCCAATTTCAGCAGTGGTCGCAGTGTGCCCTGTCAGGGTCCCCATCCTTTTGCAGGGGGAAAAAACTGTAACGCAAGGTAGCTAGAGAGGGGGGTGTCATTGGCCTTGGTCGTCCGTCCCCCAGGTGGATATTTTGCCTCCAAATTCAGCAGTGTGTGCAGGGTCCAATCCCTTCCAGGAGAGGAAAGCTGTAGTGCTGACCAGGAAGCTATGTAGGGTAGTGGTGGGTGATGGGTGTGACCTTGTCCACCTCCCTTCCTTGGTAGTGAAGTGGCCCCAAGGTCACTAGTGGTCCTGGAGCTATGGCCGAAACACTCACATTGAAAGTGTCTGAAGGTGCACCCATTTGTGGTAAATGTGGCACCTTCTGTCAGGGTACCTATATTCACAGAGCGTACAAAGCACACTTCCTGTGGACTTCATATCCTCCGTGAGACTAGTCACCCTGCCAAATTGTAACGATGTAGCATGTGGACGTCACCTTACCACCGTGCTGGGCAGGCGGTGGGCCACAGGAGCAGACAACTTTTACTGATTACAATTGCGCCAGCACAACTGTGTTATTGGCACAAGGTGACATACTATCTTCTTCACCTCCTTCCCCTGAAAATAACGTGGCAATTATGTGTCGACCTACTGTTATCTCAAATGAGAGGTGGTTTCCGAATGGGTGAAGTGTGTGTCTGGGATTGTTACAAGAGTCATGTGTTGGTGCAAATGTTGTGTAATGTGGTAAAATGTATGTGTAGCCATAATCATGGGGGTTTTCCTGTTTCCATTTCCTAGTGAGGATGAGGGTTGTGTGGATTTTCGGCCACTCTTATATCCAAAGGGCTGCACGACTTTTCCGAGGGCCACCTACATCTGGGTCTGGAAGGGATGGCCTTGCGGTGCATTGGTTTGGGGTGGGGGGGATGCGCCTTCACCAGCTCCGAGGAGCCATCGTCGCTGCCCAAGAAAAAGGAAAGGCCCCCCCCCCTGACCTTATAGTGGTTCACCTGGGAGGAAATGATTTTGCGTCTGTGGGACGGAAGGGGGTACGCGAGCAGCTCATGGCAGACCTTGAATGGATTGCAGAGAGGTTTCCAAACACTGTGGTGGCCTGGTCCCAGATGATTCCCAGGATGGATTGGAGAACTGAAGGGAATAGAAGGGCCATCAACCGCTCGGTGTGGAAAATGAATGGCGAGTTCACTAAACTGACAGAGGGCAACACCAGAATACGGACCATTCACCATGGCAATATCAAAGGTGCTGTGATGTTTCACAGAGATGGGGTGCACCTTTCCAAAACAGGCATGGAGCTGTTCATTGGAAACATAATGGATTTTGCCCAGACGCTATTTTAGGGGGAGTTTGCCCAGTGACTGATGGACACACTGGAAGATCTGAAAGGTGAATAGAAGTGGTAGTAAGTATGTTGGCAGTGAGACTTCCACTTTCTAGCAATTGTTTGCATTCATGGCATGTCAAAGCATTTAGTATGTTTCTGCTACTTATTTCTTTGGTACCCATCACTACTTGCTTCAGCCTACATCAATTTGCTTGGCCTTGCAATAATTTTGTCCATGTGAGCTTTCCCCTTACAATAGACACCCCTATATGAATGAGCAGGTGTTATTGTCAAAAGTGTGCCAGCAGTTGGCCGGAAGGGCCAGCCGTGTACTGTATTTATCTTCCCTCTCTGCTTCTTCATTGCCTATGGCTTTTCAACTCACCCAATCACTAATACGTTGCATGGTTCCTTCTCACCTCGATTTCCCATCCACAAGCATCCCATGGGGGAGGGCATGGTGCAAAGCATGTTGGCTGTTTCTGAATAGGTAGTGTGGCTGAAATCCTCGTCCCCACGCTTGTATTTCTGTACAGTTTAGCGGAATAGTACATTGGCCATAGATTTTTTGTTCTCTTTCTTTTAGGTGCAGGTGTGTTGTAGCTGTCTACACACTTGTAGGAAAGCAGTCAGCTGGTCCTTAGCATTTCACATGAGTGTTTGCAAAGTACTACTCTGTTTATTGTAGCGTGCAGGGAGTACGTCATATTGAAGAGGGCTGCTACTGTTAGTGAGCAAAGTCTGGACCTTTTGGTGTACCTGTGTGGAGTAGGTTTGTGGCACTGAATACCACTTACTGTGCTACGTTCCATACTTTCAGAAGCACACATACTTCTTGTTTCAGTCTTCATCTGGTCTTTGGGCATTGAAGGGTTCCATAGCGAAGGTACTCATGGCTTCTCGGCGATCAATGTCTGGTGCGGAGGCATTAGCTGTAGTGATGGAATCTGGCTCAGAGCAAGGCACAGATGTGTACATGCATTCTGAAACAGATAGTGCTTCTGAGGGGCAGGAGGGAAGTGATTGGGGAAGTGAGATGGCCATTGACGAAAGTCCCTCCTCCCACTCATCATCGTCATCATCTGATGATGAAGAGGAAGGAAGAGTGCGTCCACCTTTTCGCACACTTCCCACACGCAGGGGACCTGTAAGGGGGAGGGGACGTGCAAGACTGCCACGCAATGTGGCAGTTCCTGACATGACTCAAGAGTCGCTCTGGGTGCCTCCAGCAATGGCTCAGCCTGTTGTGCCCCCTTTCACTGGTATATCAGGGTGCACAGTGAATACAGAAGGGTTTCAGCCTATTGATTTTTTCAACCTTTTTGTTGATGATGGGTTCATTGCAGACGTGGTTGAGCAAACCAATTTATACGCTGCACAGTTCATGAGGTCTAGGGGTCCCACTCTGAAACCCCACTCCAGAGCACAAGCATGGGTACCCACAAACGATGTTGAAATGAGACAGTTTTGGGGTCTCATTTTGCTCATGGGAATTGGACACAAGCCGTCTGTCGCAATGTACTGGACTACTGTAGCACCACTTTATTGCCCGTTTTTTTCAGCTACAATGAGCAGAAATCGCTTTCAAGCACTGCACCGTATGTTGCACTTCAATGACAACTCGGCAGCATTACCCAAAACGGACCCAAACTTTGATAGGCTGTTCAAACTTAAGCCATTTCTGGACCATTTCACTCACCGATTTGCAGAGGTGTATGTTCCTAGCCAGAACATATCCATTGATGAATCGTTGGTGTTGTTCAAAGGTCGCCTTGTATTCAGGCAATACATTCCTAGCAAGAGATCACGATATGGGATTAAAATGTACATGTTGTGTGAAAGTACCACTGGGTATGTCAGCAGCATGAGAGTCTACACCGGTAAAGACTCTACCCTAAACCCTCCGGGCTGCCCAGCCCATTTAGGGACAAGTGAGAAGATTGTTTGGGATCTTCTCACACCATGGCTCCACAAGGGACATCATTTGTATGTAGACAATTTCTACACCGGAATTCCACTGTTCAAGGAATTGTTCAATGTGGGCACACTCGCATGCGGTACAATCCGCAGTAACCGCAAACGCTTCCCCAGACAACTTGTGTGTAAGAAGTTGGCTAAGGGACAATGTATGGCATTGCGGCAGGATGAATTGTTAGCAGTGAAATTCTGCGACAAAAGGGATGTGTACATGCTAAGTACTATTCATGATGAAAGTACTTCAGCTGTCCCTCTGCGCAGGCAGACTCAGCAAGTGTTGAAACCCAATTGCATTCTGGATTACAACAAGTACATGGGTGGAGTAGACAAAAATGACCAAGTGCTTGAGTCATACCACGCTGAACGCAAGTCGCGTTTCTGGTACAAAAAGTTAGCCACACACATTGTGCATATGGCAACGTACAATGCTTATGTGGTGTACCGTGCAGCTACTCCACAAAACAAGCTCTCCTTTTTGGATTTTGAATTAGAAATTGTTCAATCTCTGGCTAATGTTCATGTACAAATTCCCTCCTTTCCAGAGGTCGAAGATGTAGCCAGATTGCAAGAGCGACACTTTGGTGATTATGTTCCTCCCACTGCCACGAAGGCACAACCGTACCGAAAATGTAAGGTGTGTACAAAACAAGGAAAGAGGAAGGATACTCGGGTGTACTGTCCCCAATTCCCTTCCCAGCCTGCCCTCTGCTTTCAGCCTTGTTTCCTTTTGTATCATACAAAGGAAAAATATTGGGAGATCGACTGATTTCCGAAAATGCCCATCATTCCTTGAAAGGGACCCTTAGCCCCTGAAATCGTGCATGTCTTGTAAAGGAATGGCACTCTTGCACCCTGCCCTGGAGGAGTACCTTCAATGAAAATGCAACAGGATGTCAACTCACTTCACTTGATTTAGCGTGCATTCACGAGCATCGCTAGTCCTGCTTCCTCCACTCGAGGCCTGCCTTGGAAAGGCAACCACAGCCGTAGCTTTCCCTTGAGGCCTGCCAAGAAAATGTACATCAGTCTAGATCCCTCAGCTCAAAGCGTGACTTGCAAAGGAACGCTAATCAGGCTCCTTCCATTGGAGGCGTGCCTACGAAATAGTAATCATTATGAGTCCCTGTACTTGAGTTGTGCCATGCGGGTCTTTCCCCTTTGGCGTGCTTTGGCAAGCAATGCTAGTCCTGCCCCCTCCACTTGAGGCCTGCCTGGGAAAGAGACATCACCCCCGGTACCTTTCCCTTCAGGTCTGCCTCCTAAGGAAAAGGCAGTCTAGCTCCCTCTGCGCGTGGTGTGCCTTGCAAAGTAACGCAATGCTTGTTACGTCCAAAGCAGGCGCATCTTTGAAAGAAATGCCACTCTAGCTCCCTCCACTTGAGGTGTGCCTTGGAGTAGGTGGGGACAGCACTCTGCTTTACTCCCCTTTGGCGTGCTTTGGCAAGCAATGCTAGTCCTGCCCCCTCCACTTGAGGCCTGCCTGGGAAAGAGACATCACCCCCGGTACCTTTCCCTTCAGGTCTGCCTCCTAAGGAAAAGGCAGTCTAGCTCCCTCTGCGCGTGGTGTGCCTTGCAAAGTAACGCAATGCTTGTTACGTCCAAAGCAGGCGCATCTTTGAAAGAAATGCCACTCTAGCTCCCTCCACTTGAGGTGTGCCTTGGAGTAGGTGGGGACAGCACTCTGCTTTACTCCCCTTTGGCGTGCTTTGGCAAGCAATGCTTGTCCTGCCCCCTCCACTTGAGGCCTGCCTGGGAAAGAGACATCACCCCCGGTACCTTTCCCTTCAGGTCTGCCTCCTAAGGAAAAGGCAGTCTAGCTCCCTCTGCGCGTGGTGTGCCTTGCAAAGTAACGCAATGCTTGTTACGTCCAAAGCAGGCGCATCTTTGAAAGAAATGCCACTCTAGCTCCCTCCACTTGAGGTGTGCCTTGGAGTAGGTGGGGACAGCACTCTGCTTTACTCCCCTTTGGCGTGCTTTGGCAAGCAATGCTTGTCCTGCCCCCTCCACTTGAGGCCTGCCTGGGAAAGAGACATCACCCCCGGTACCTTTCCCTTCAGGTCTGCCTCCTAAGGAAAAGGCAGTCTAGCTCCCTCTGCGCGTGGTGTGCCTTGCAAAGTAACGCAATGCTTGTTACGTCCAAAGCAGGCGCATCTTTGAAAGAAATGCCACTCTAGCTCCCTCCACTTGAGGTGTGCCTTGGAGTAGGTGGGGACAGCACTCTGCTTTACTCCCCTTTGGCGTGCTTTGGCAAGCAATGCTAGTCCTGCCCCCTCCACTTGAGGCCTGCCTGGGAAAGAGACATCACCCCCGGTACCTTTCCCTTCAGGTCTGCCTCCTAAGGAAAAGGCAGTCTAGCTCCCTCTGCGCGTGGTGTGCCTTGCAAAGTAACGCAATGCTTGTTACGTCCAAAGCAGGCGCATCTTTGAAAGAAATGCCACTCTAGCTACCTCCACTTGAGGTGTGCCTTGGAGTAGGTGGGGACAGCACTCTGCTTTACTCCCCTTTGGCGTGCTTTGGCAAGCAATGCTAGTCCTGCCCGCTCCACTTGAGGCCTGCCTGGGAAAGAGACATCACCCCCGGTACCTTTCCCTTCAGGTCTGCCTCCTAAGGAAAAGGCAGTCTAGCTCCCTCTGCGCGTGGTGTGCCTTGCAAAGTAACGCAATGCTTGTTACGTCCAAAGCAGGCGCATCTTTGAAAGAAATGCCACTCTAGCTCCCTCCACTTGAGGTGTGCCTTGGAGTAGGTGGGGACAGCACTCTGCTTTACTCCCCTTTGGCGTGCTTTGGCAAGCAATGCTAGTCCTGCCCCCTCCACTTGAGGCCTGCCTGGGAAAGAGACATCACCCCCGGTACCTTTCCCTTCAGGTCTGCCTCCTAAGGAAAAGGCAGTCTAGCTCCCTCTGCGCGTGGTGTGCCTTGCAAAGTAACGCAATGCTTGTTACGTCCAAAGAAGGCGCATCTTGGAAAGGAATGCCACTCCACCGCCTCTAGTTGAGGCGGGCCATGGAGAAGAAGGGTGGAGCACTGTGGGTCACTCCCCTATGGGAGTGCAGCTTGCTCCTGTTCGGGATTGCCTTACAAAAAAAAAACGTCTGGAAAACCCCATCCGCTTCTGGCGTACTTTGGACAGGAACCCAAATCTGGCTCCTTCCACTTAAGGTTTGGCAAGCAAAGAAAGGCCAGTCCCGCTCCCTCTACTCAAGCCGTGCGTTGTGGAAGACCAGAACGGCATTCAGGTTCCCTCCACTCAAGGGGTGTTTTTTCAAAATATTACACGCCACTTTGGCTCCTACCCTTGAGGTCTAAGTGTCATGAAAGTGGTACTTGGACACCAACTATATGGAAGCGGTGTCTTGCGTACCTCGTAAGATCCTGCCTTGTTTATTGTTTTACCTCGAGTAATGTTATGTGTGGTGTAAGTGACACGTCATCTGTAGGAATGAATTGGATATGATTGGTGTGTGAATTAGGTAAAGATACAAAGAACATGCAGTTGCAATTTCTGTGAATGGACTTTTCCAGCAGTGACGAAATGATTGTCATTTTGCAGGATGGCTGTTTTGTGTGGGTACGGTGGGACATAAGAATGTTTGGCCATAGTTGCTATGGGCATACTGAAAGCTGGTGTGGAAGATAGCGCCTGTAGGGCAGGGTAGTGAAGTCAGGCAGTATGCACTTGCTATCACTGTCCACATGTGATTGCCAGCACATAAAGTTTGCATGCAGACACAGTTGCTATGAAATTGATGCCAAATGATAGTTAAGATATTGCTAGAGACACAGTTGCATTGTACACAGATGTCCATGTGGTATAAGTGTGTAGATATGCTCATGTGTAGATACACTTGCTCTGGTGCTAGTGATTTCGTAGAAGTGCAACTGCTGAAATGGATGCCAACTGACTGCAGACACGAAAGGGATACGAATGGCCAGTGATCCGGTGGGTGCCTTGACGTGGCATCACTGCTCACAAGGACAAACCTTCTTGTGCAATACAAGGAGGTTGGTCCTTGTGCTAAATCCCACCTTGCGTGTCTAACTGCATTGCGTCTGCTATGTATGGGAAGTGTGAGGAAAGGTGCATGTGAAATGGCTTACTGGCAGTACTTTACTGTTTCCTAAGCGCACTACAGCGAAGTTACTATACTAAAGATGTGCCCATTGTCACTCAGGTACCACACCTGCACACAAAGAGGTCAGCCTCTCATTGGGACACGTGTGGCGATGCGGGAAGGTAGGCCACGTGTTGTTGGCGGTGTGTTTCGTTGAGTGGCCAGAGGGAAATGTCTGAGATTTGTCTTCATTTCCGGCCAATTTCAGAGACATTTCCCTGTGTCCACTCACCGAAACACGTCGCCAACAGCAGATGTCATACCTTCTCGTGTTCCCACAGGTGTTCCGACGAAAAAGGTACCTCGCATGTGTGGGTGCACCTACCGGGGTCGCAAAAGGAAAAGGGTAACCCGCTGGTAACCCCAAGCCTTTCGCCACAGCACAATTTGTTCATGTGGGCAACCTACAGATTTGGGCCTAGGGTGTCGAAGCCAGCAAGGAAAACAGGGAACCCCATGCATTTCCCAAAAGAGGACACCCGTGGGAAAGCACAGAGGTCTGATTTGCGCACATCGCCCCAGATTTTTTTACCCAGACAGCCCTGCAAAGTCGGAAATGTGGGGAAAAAACCGCTTTTTCCGCACATTTCGCTCGCCGCACCCATCGAAACGCGCCCCCCACAACACATGGCCTACCGTCCAGCGTTCCCACAGGTGTCCCGATGAAAACGGTACCTCACATGTGTGGGTGCACCTACCTGGCCGCCAAGGGGAAAGCCTAAAACACAAGTAACCCCAAGTCTGTTGTCAGAGGGAAATCTCAGACATTCTGCCGACCGGCGCAACTTACAGATATGGGCCTCGGGTGTCCAAGCCACCGAGGAAAACAGGGAACCCCATGCATTTTCGAAAAGAGGACACCCGTGGGAATCCGCAGAGGTGTGATTTGCGCCCATCGCCCCAGATTTTTTTACCCAGACAGCCCTGCAAAGTCGGAAATGTGGGGAAAAAAACGCTTTTTCCGCACATTTCGCTCGCCGCACCCATCGAAACGCGCCCCCCACAACACATGGCCTACCGTCCCGCGTTCCCACAGGTGTCCCGATGAAAACGGTACCTCACATGTGTGGGTGCACCTACCTGGCCGCCAAGGGGAAAGCCTAAAACACAAGTAACCCCAAGTCTGTTGTCCATTCTGCCGACCGGCGCAACTTACAGATATGGGCCTCGGGTGTCCAAGCCACCGAGGAAAACAGGGAACCCCATGCATTTTCGAAAAGAGGACACCCGTGGGAATCCGCACAGGTGTGATTTGCGCCCATCGCCCCAGATTTTTTTACCCAGACACCCCCGCAAAGGCCGGGGCACATTCCGGACTTTGCAGGGCTGTCTGGGTAAAAAAATCTGGGGCGATGGGCGCAAATCACACCTGTGCGGATTCCCACGGGTGTCCTCTTTTCGAAAATGCATGGGGTTCCCTGTTTTCCTCGGTGGCTTGGACACCCGAGGCCCATATCTGTAAGTTGCGCCGGTCGGCAGAATGGACAACAGACTTGGGGTTACTTGTGTTTTAGGCTTTCCCCTTGGCGGCCAGGTAGGTGCACCCACACATGTGAGGTACCGTTTTCATCGGGACACCTGTGGGAACGCGGGACGGTAGGCCATGTGTTGTGGGGGGCGCGTTTCGATGGGTGCGGCGAGCGAAATGTGCGGAAAAAGCGTTTTTTTCCCCACATTTCCGACTTTGCAGGGCTGTCTGGGTAAAAAAATCTGGGGCGATGGGCGCAAATCACACCTCTGCGGATTCCCACGGGTGTCCTCTTTTCGAAAATGCATGGGGTTCCCTGTTTTCCTCGGTGGCTTGGACACCCGAGGCCCATATCTGTAAATTGCGCCGGTCGGCAGAATGTCTGAGATTTCCCTCTGACAACAGACTTGGGGTTACTTGTGTTTTAGGCTTTCCCCTTGGCGGCCAGGTAGGTGCACCCACACATGTGAGGTACCGTTTTCATCGGGACACCTGTGGGAACGCGGGACGGTAGGCCACGTGTTGTGGGGGGCGTGTTTCGATGGGTGCGGCGAGTGAAATGTGCGGAAAAAGCGGTTTTTTCCCCACATTTCCGACTTTGCAGGGCTGTCTGGGTAAAAAAATCTGGGGCGATGGGCGCAAATCACACCTGTGCGGATTCCCACGGGTGTCCTCTTTTCGAAAATGCATGGGGTTCCCTGTTTTCCTCGGTGGCTTGGACACCCGAGGCCCATATCTGTAAGTTGCGCCGGTCGGCAGAATGGACAACAGACTTGGGGTTACTTGTGTTTTAGGCTTTCCCCTTGGCGGCCAGGTAGGTGCACCCACACATGTGAGGTACCGTTTTCATCGGGACACCTGTGGGAACGCGGGACGGTAGGCCATGTGTTGTGGGGGGCGCGTTTCGATGGGTGCGGCGAGCGAAATGTGCGGAAAAAGCGTTTTTTTCCCCACATTTCCGACTTTGCAGGGCTGTCTGGGTAAAAAAATCTGGGGCGATGGGCGCAAATCACACCTCTGCGGATTCCCACGGGTGTCCTCTTTTCGAAAATGCATGGGGTTCCCTGTTTTCCTCGGTGGCTTGGACACCCGAGGCCCATATCTGTAAGTTGCGCCGGTCGGCAGAATGTCTGAGATTTCCCTCTGACAACAGACTTGGGGTTACTTGTGTTTTAGGCTTTCCCCTTGGCGGCCAGGTAGGTGCACCCACACATGTGAGGTACCGTTTTCATCGGGACACCTGTGGGAACGCAGGACGGTAGGCCACGTGTTGTGGGGGGCGTGTTTCGATGGGTGCGGCGAGTAAAATGTGCGGAAAAAGCGGTTTTTTCCCCACATTTCCGACTTTGCAGGGCTGTCTGGGTAAAAAAATCTGGGGCGATGGGCGCAAATCACACCTGTGCGGATTCCCACGGGTGTCCTCTTTTCGAAAATGCATGGGGTTCCCTGTTTTCCTCGGTGGCTTGGACACCCGAGGCCCATATCTGTAAGTTGCGCCGGTCGGCAGAATGGACAACAGACTTGGGGTTACTTGTGTTTTAGGCTTTCCCCTTGGCGGCCAGGTAGGTGCACCCACACATGTGAGGTACCGTTTTCATCGGGACACCTGTGGGAACGCGGGACGGTAGGCCATGTGTTGTGGGGGGCGCGTTTCGATGGGTGCGGCGAGCGAAATGTGCGGAAAAAGCATTTTTTTCCCCACATTTCCGACTTTGCAGGGCTGTCTGGGTAAAAAAATCTGGGGCGATGGGCGCAAATCACACCTCTGCGGATTCCCACGGGTGTCCTCTTTTCAAAAATGCATGGGGTTCCCTGTTTTCCTCGGTGGCTTGGACACCCGAGGCCCATATCTGTAAGTTGCGCCGGTCGGCAGAATGTCTGAGATTTCCCTCTGACAACAGACTTGGGGTTACTTGTGTTTTAGGCTTTCCCCTTGGCGGCCAGGTAGGTGCACCCACACATGTGAGGTACCGTTTTCATCGGGACACCTGTGGGAACGCGGGACGGTAGGCCACGTGTTGTGGGGGGCGTGTTTCGATGGGTGCGGCGAGTGAAATGTGCGGAAAAAGCGTTTTTTTCCCCACATTTCCGACTTTGCAGGGCTGTCTGGGTAAAAAAATCTGGGGCGATGGGCGCAAATCACACCTGTGCGGATTCCCACGGGTGTCCTCTTTTCGAAAATGCATGGGGTTCCCTGTTTTCCTCGGTGGCTTGGACACCCGAGGCCCATATCTGTAAGTTGCGCCGGTCGGCAGAATGGACAACAGACTTGGGGTTACTTGTGTTTTAGGCTTTCCCCTTGGCGGCCAGGTAGGTGCACCCACACATGTGAGGTACCGTTTTCATCGGGACACCTGTGGGAACGCGGGACGGTAGGCCATGTGTTGTGGGGGGCGTGTTTCGATGGGTGCGTCGAGCGAAATGTGCAGAAAAAGCGTTTTTTTCCCCACATTTCGGACTTTGCAGGGGTGTCTGGGTAATAAATTCTGGGGCAATTTGGGCATATCATACCTCTGCGGATTCCCACGGGTGTCCTCTTTTCGGAAATGCATGGGGTTCCCTGTTTTCCTCGGTGGCTTGGACACCCGAGGCCCATATCTGTACATTGTGCCGGTCGGCAGAATGTCTGAGTTTTCCCTCTGAAAACAGACTTGGGGTTACTTGTGTTTTAGGCTTTCCCCTTGGCGGCCAGGTAGGTGCACCCACACATGTGAGGTACCGTTTTCATCGGGACACCTGTGGGAACGCGGGACGGTAGGCCATGTGTTGTTGGGGGCGTGTTTCGATGGGTGAGTCGAGCGAAATGTGAGGAAAATGCGTATTTTTTCCCACATTTCGGACTTTGCGGGGGTGTCTGGGTAATAAATTCTGGGGCGATTTGGGCATATCATACCTATGCGGATTCCCACGGGTGTCCTCTTTCCGGAAATGCATGGGGTTCCCTGTTTTCCTTGGTGGCTTGGACACCCGAGGCCCATATCTGTATGATGTGAGAGTGTGACATTTCCGGTGTGAAAACAGACTTGGGGTTACTTGTGTTTTAGGCTTTCCCCTTGGCGGCCAGGTAGGTGCACCCACACATGTGAGGTACCGTTTTCATCGGGACACCTGTGGGAACGCGTGACGGTAGGCCATGTGTTGTGGGGGGCGTGTTTCGATGGGTGCGTCGAGCGAAATGTGCGGAAAAAGCGTTTTTTTCCCCACATTTCGGACTTTGCAGGGGTGTCTGGGTAATAAATTCTGGGGCAATTTGGGCATATCATACCTCTGCGGATTCCCACGGGTGTCCTCTTTTCGGAAATGCATGGGTTTCCCTGTTTTCCTCGGTGGCTTGGACACCCGAGGCCCATATCTGTACATTGTGCCGGTCGGCAGAATGTCTGAGTTTTCCCTCTGAAAACAGACTTGGGGTTACTTGTGTTTTAGGCTTTCCCCTTGGCGGCCAGGTAGATGCACCCACACATGTGAGGTACCGTTTTCATCGGGACACCTGTGGGAACGCGGGACGGTAGGCCATGTGTTGTGGGGGGCGTGTTTCGATGGGTGAGTCGAGCGAAATGTGAGGAAAATGCATATTTTTTCCCACATTTCGGACTTTGCGGGGGTGTCTGGGTAATAAATTCTGGGGCGATTTGGGCATATCATACCTCTGCGGATTCCCACGGATGTCCTCTTTCCGGAAATGCATGGGGTTCCCTGTTTTCCTTGGTGGCTTGGACACCCGAGGCCCATATCTGTATGATGTGAGAGTGTGACATTTCCGGTGTGAAAACAGACTTGGGGTTACTTGTGTTTTAGGCTTTCCCCTTGGCGGCCAGGTAGGTGCACCCACACATGTGAGGTACCGTTTTCATCGGGACACCTGTGGGAACGCGGGACGGTAGGCCATGTGTTGTTGGGGGCGTGTTTCGATGGGTGCATCGAGCGAAATGTGCAGAAAAAGCGTTTTTTTCACCACATTTCGGACTTTGCAGGGGTGTCTGGGTAAAAAATTCTGGGGCAATTTGGGCATATCATACCTCTGCGGATTCCCACGGGTGTCCTCTTTTCGGAAATGCATGGGGTTCCCTGTTTTCCTCGGTGCCTTGGACACCCGAGGCCCATATCTGTACATTGTGCCGGTCGGCAGAATGTCTGAGTTTTCCCTCTGAAAACAGACTTGGAGTTACTTGTGTTTTAGGCTTTCCCCTTGGCGGCCAGGTAGGTGCACCCACACATGTGAGGTACCGTTTTCATCGGGACACCTGTGGGAACGCGGGACGGTAGGCCATGTGTTGTTGGGGGCGTGTTTCGATGGGTGAGTCGAGCGAAATGTGAGGAAAATGCGTATTTTTTCCCACATTTCGGACTTTGCGGGGGTGTCTGGGTAATAAATTCTGGGGCGATTTGGGCATATCATACCTCTGCGGATTCCCACGGGTGTCCTCTTTCCGGAAATGCATGGGGTTCCCTGTTTTCCTTGGTGGCTTGGACACCCAAGGCCCATATCTGTATGATGTGAGAGTGTGACATTTCCGGTGTGAAAACAGACTTGGGGTTACTTGTGTTTTAGGCTTTCCCCTTGGCGGCCAGGTAGGTGCACCCACACATGTGAGGTACCGTTTTCATCGGGACACCTGTGGGAACGCGTGACGGTAGGCCATGTGTTGTTGGGGGCGTGTTTCGATGGGTGCGTCGAGCGAAATGTGCGGAAAAAGCGTTTTTTTCCCCACATTTCGGACTTTGCAGGGGTGTCTGGGTAATAACTTCTGGGGCAATTTGGGCATATCATACCTCTGCGGATTCCCACGGGTGTCCTCTTTTCGGAAATGCATGGGGTTCCCTGTTTTCCTCGGTGGCTTGGACACCCGAGGCCCATATCTGTACATTGTGCCGGTCGGCAGAATGTCTGAGTTTTCCCTCTGAAAACAGACTTGGAGTTACTTGTGTTTTAGGCTTTCCCCTTGGCGGCCAGGTAGGTGCACCCACACATGTGAGGTACCGTTTTCATCGGGACACCTGTGGGAACGCGGGACGGTAGGCCATGTGTTGTTGGGGGCGTGTTTCGATGGGTGAGTCGAGCGAAATGTGAGGAAAAAGCGTATTTTTTCCCACATTTCGGACTTTGCGGGGGTGTCTGGGTAATAAATTCTGGGGCGATTTGGGCATATCATACCTCTGCGGATTCCCACGGGTGTCCTCTTTCCGGAAATGCATGGGGTTCCCTGTTTTCCTTGGTGGCTTGGACACCCGAGGCCCATATCTGTATGATGTGAGAGTGTGACATTTCCGGTGTGAAAACAGACTTGGGGTTACTTGTGTTTTAGGCTTTCCCCTTGGCGGCCAGGTAGGTGCACCCACACATGTGAGGTACCGTTTTCATCGGGACACCTGTGGGAATGCGTGACGGTAGGCCATGTGTTGTTGGGGGCGTGTTTCGATGGGTGCGTCGAGCGAAATGTGCAGAAAAAGCGTTTTTTTCCCCACATTTCGGACTTTGCAGGGGTGTCTGGGTAATAAATTCTGGGGCAATTTGGGCATATCATACCTCTGCGGATTCCCACGGGTGTCCTCTTTTCGGAAATGCATGGGGTTCCCTGTTTTCCTCGGTGGCTTGGACACCCGAGGCCCATATCTGTACCTTGTGCCGGTCGGCAGAATGTCTGAGTTTTCCCTCTGAAAACAGACTTGGGGTTACTTGTGTTTTAGGCTTTCCCCTTGGCGGCCAGGTAGGTGCACCCACACATGTGAGGTACCGTTTTCATCGGGACACCTGTGGGAACGCGGGACGGTAGGCCATGTGTTGTTGGGGGCGTGTTTCGATGGGTGAGTCGAGCGAAATGTGAGGAAAAAGCGTATTTTTTCCCACATTTCGGACTTTGCGGGGGTGTCTGGGTAATAAATTCTGGGGCGATTTGGGCATATCATACCTCTGCGGATTCCCACGGGTGTCCTCTTTCCGGAAATGCATGGGGTTCCCTGTTTTCCTTGGTGGCTTGGACACCCGAGGCCCATATCTGTATGATGTGAGAGTGTGACATTTCCGGTGTGAAAACAGACTTGGGGTTACTTGTGTTTTAGGCTTTCCCCTTGGCGGCCAGGTAGGTGCACCCACACATGTGAGGTACCGTTTTCATCGGGACACCTGTGGGAACGCGTGACGGTAGGCCATGTGTTGTGGGGGGCGTGTTTCGATGGGTGCGTCGAGCGAAATGTGCAGAAAAAGCATTTTTTTCCCCACATTTCGGACTTTGCAGGGGTGTCTGGGTAATAAATTCTGGGGCAATTTGGGCATATCATACCTCTGCGGATTCCCACGGGTGTCCTCTTTTCGGAAATGCATGGGGTTCCCTGTTTTCCTCGGTGGCTTGGACACCCGAGGCCCATATCTGTACCTTGTGCCGGTCGGCAGAATGTCTGAGTTTTCCCTCTGAAAACAGACTTGGGGTTACTTGTGTTTTAGGCTTTCCCCTTGGCGGCCAGGTAGGTGCACCCACACATGTGAGGTACCGTTTTCATCGGGACACCTGTGGGAACGCGGGACGGTAGGCCATGTGTTGTTGGGGGCGTGTTTCGATGGGTGAGTCGAGCGAAATGTGAGGAAAATGCGTATTTTTTCCCACATTTCGGACTTTGCGGGGGTGTCTGGGTAATAAATTCTGGGGCGATTTGGGCATATCATACCTCTGCCGATTCCCACGGGTGTCCTCTTTCCGGAAATGCATGGGGTTCCCTGTTTTCCTTGGTGGCTTGGACACCCGAGGCCCATATCTGTATGATGTGAGAGTGTGACATTTCCGGTGTGAAAACAGACTTGGGGTTACTTGTGTTTTAGGCTTTCCCCTTGGCGGCCAGGTAGGTGCACCCACACATGTGAGGTACCGTTTTCATCGGGACACCTGTGGGAACGCGTGACGGTAATCCATGTGTTGTGGGGGGCGTGTTTCGATGGATGCGTCGAGCGAAATGTGCAGAAAAAGCGTTTTTTTTCCCCACATTTCGGACTTTGCAGGGGTGTCTGGGTAATAAATTCTGGGGCAATTTGGGCATATCATACCTCTGCGGATTCCCACGGGTGTCCTCTTTTCGGAAATGCATGGGGTTCCCTGTTTTCCTCGGTGGCTTGGACACCCGAGGCCCATATCTGTACCTTGTGCCGGTCGGCAGAATGTCTGAGTTTTCCCTCTGAAAACAGACTTGGGGTTACTTGTGTTTTAGGCTTTCCCCTTGGCGGCCAGGTAGGTGCACCCACACATGTGAGGTACCGTTTTCATCGGGACACCTGTGGGAACGCGGGACGGTAGGCCATGTGTTGTTGGGGGCGTGTTTCGATGGGTGAGTCGAGCGAAATGTGAGGAAAATGCGTATTTTTTCCCACATTTCGGACTTTGCGGGGGTGTCTGGGTAATAAATTCTGGGGCGATTTGGGCATATCATACCTCTGCGGATTCCCACGGGTGTCCTCTTTCCGGAAATGCATGGGGTTCCCTGTTTTCCTTGGTGGCTTGGACACCCGAGGCCCATATCTGTATGATGTGAGAGTGTGACATTTCCGGTGTGAAAACAGACTTGGGGTTACTTGTGTTTTAGGCTTTCCCCTTGGCGGCCAGGTAGGTGCACCCACACATGTGAGGTACCGTTTTCATCGGGACACCTGTGGGAACGCGTGACGGTAGGCCATGTGTTGTGGGGAGCGTGTTTCGATGGGTGCGTCGAGCGAAATGTGCGGAAAAAGCGTTTTTTTCCCCACATTTCGGACTTTGCAGGGGTGTCTGGGTAATAAATTCTGGGGCAATTTGGGCATATCATACCTCTGCGGATTCCCACGGGTGTCCTCTTTTCGGAAATGCATGGGGTTCCCTGTTTTCCTCGGTGGCTTGGACACCCGAGGCCCATATCTGTACCTTGTGCCGGTCGGCAGAATGTCTGAGTTTTCCCTCTGAAAACAGACTTGGGGTTACTTGTGTTTTAGGCTTTCCCCTTGGCGGCCAGGTAGGTGCACCCACACATGTGAGGTACCGTTTTCATCGGGACACCTGTGGGAACGCGGGACGGTAGGCCATGTGTTGTTGGGGGCGTGTTTCGATGGGTGAGTCGAGCGAAATGTGAGGAAAATGCGTATTTTTTCCCACATTTCGGACTTTGCGGGGGTGTCTGGGTAATAAATTCTGGGGCGATTTGGGCATATCATACCTCTGCGGATTCCCACGGGTGTCCTCTTTCCGGAAATGCATGGGGTTCCCTGTTTTCCTTGGTGGCTTGGACACCCGAGGCCCATATCTGTATGATGTGAGAGTGTGACATTTCCGGTGTGAAAACAGACTTGGGGTTACTTGTGTTTTAGGCTTTCCCCTTGGCGGCCAGGTAGGTGCACCCACACATGTGAGGTACCGTTTTCATCGGGACACCTGTGGGAACGCGGGACGGTAGGCCATGTGTTGTTGGGGGCGTGTTTCGATGGGTGCGTCGAGCGAAATGTACGGAAAAAGCGTTTTTTTCCCCACATTTCCGACTTTGCAGGGGTGTCTGGGTAATAAATTCTGGGGCAATTTGGGCATATCATACCTCTGCGGATTCCCACGGGTGTCCTCTTTTCGGAAATGCATGGGGTTCCCTGTTTTCCTCGGTGGCTTGGACACCCGAGGCCCATATCTGTATGATGGGAGAGTGTGACATTTCCGGTGTGAAAACAGACTTGGGGTTACTTGTGTTTTGGGCTTTCCCCTTGGCGGCCAGGTAGGTGCACCCACACATGTGAGGTACCGTTTTCATCGGGACACCTGTGGGAACGCGTGACGGTAGGCCATGTGTTGTGGGGAGCGTGTTTCGATGGGTGCGTCGAGCGAAATGTGCGGAAAAAGCGTTTTTTTCCCCACATTTCGGACTTTGCAGGGGTGTCTGGGTAATAAATTCTGGGGCAATTTGGGCATATCATACCTCTGCGGATTCCCACGGGTGTCCTCTTTTCGGAAATGCATGGGGTTCCCTGTTTTCCTCGGTGGCTTGGACACCCGAGGCCCATATCTGTACCTTGTGCCGGTCGGCAGAATGTCTGAGTTTTCCCTCTGAAAACAGACTTGGGGTTACTTGTGTTTTAGGCTTTCCCCTTGGCGGCCAGGTAGGTGCACCCACACATGTGAGGTACCGTTTTCATCGGGACACCTGTGGGAACGCGGGACGGTAGGCCATGTGTTGTTGGGGGCGTGTTTCGATGGGTGAGTCGAGCGAAATGTGAGGAAAATGCGTATTTTTTCCCACATTTCGGACTTTGCGGGGGTGTCTGGGTAATAAATTCTGGGGCGATTTGGGCATATCATACCTCTGCGGATTCCCACGGGTGTCCTCTTTCCGGAAATGCATGGGGTTCCCTGTTTTCCTTGGTGGCTTGGACACCCGAGGCCCATATCTGTATGATGTGAGAGTGTGACATTTCCGGTGTGAAAACAGACTTGGGGTTACTTGTGTTTTAGGCTTTCCCCTTGGCGGCCAGGTAGGTGCACCCACACATGTGAGGTACCGTTTTCATCGGGACACCTGTGGGAACGCGGGACGGTAGGCCATGTGTTGTTGGGGGCGTGTTTCGATGGGTGCGTCGAGCGAAATGTACGGAAAAAGCGTTTTTTTCCCCACATTTCCGACTTTGCAGGGGTGTCTGGGTAATAAATTCTGGGGCAATTTGGGCATATCATACCTCTGCGGATTCCCACGGGTGTCCTCTTTTCGGAAATGCATGGGGTTCCCTGTTTTCCTCGGTGGCTTGGACACCCGAGGCCCATATCTGTATGATGGGAGAGTGTGACATTTCCGGTGTGAAAACAGACTTGGGGTTACTTGTGTTTTGGGCTTTCCCCTTGGCGGCCAGGTAGGTGCACCCACACATGTGAGGTACCGTTTTCATCGGGACACCTGTGGGAACGCGGGACGGTAGGCCATGTGTTGTGTTTGTGTGGTTTTCATAACGTTTTGACCCATTTGCTGGAGCCCTTTGTCTCACAACCCTTTCTTTTCCCAAATGTGACCTACATTTAGTCGCTGCTTTAGCCACCATACACTTTTGTAACCTGCACAAGTCACCTACCCTTGAAAAGGTCTGCCTGTGCTCTTTCAAAAAATGTATGGCTGCCGTTCCTCACCACATTGGTTTTCCCAATTTACACATGCTAAGTGCGTCTGGTCAGACCGTGAGCGTAAAACTCCTGTGTACCATGGCTCAGTGTTTGGCTTGTGGTATTGCTTGTTTTGTACAAACACTACAAAAATGGTATGCTCTCCTAACTGCAAGAGTCGGGGGAATGTAGCGGAGCATTGCTTTTCTCAAAATTCATAGAAGCCATTGCCGTACCAAGCCAACCATGTCCAACACATACCTTTTTTTTCAGTCATTTTCCCGCTTTTCCCCCATTCGATGGCAGTTTCCCCTACCTAGTTGTTGCCTGACCTATACAAATCACCCCTTCCTAAACTTGGAATTTTGTCTACTTTTCAGAAATATATGCCTTTCTGTCCTCCAATTTGGCTTTCCTGCCCTTTTCTTCCATTCCGTCCATGCATGTCCAATTGGCAAAAATGGCAAAAATCGCCTACCTCTCACAAAACGGTTGATATCCCCATCAAAATAATTTTTTTCCATTTCCACTCAACCTGTTCCTGAAAGCCAACACATTGGGGAACTCAGCACAGCAAACCATTTGTTCCTAGCTCTTACAAGGAAAAAACCACTGGCTTCTTTGTGCATCATTTTATTGGCATTTTTTGAAAAAACCCAAAATTTTCGCACATTTTCCTTATTTTCTCTCACCCCCCTACAGCAACCTGGGATTCCTGGGTGGCGTTACGACCGCCTACATGTGGGAAGAAAAGGAGCCAAATTTGGCCGAGATATCTCATGTAACAAAAAAGTTACAAGCCATTGAATGGCCACATACCAAAATCACCAAAAAAGGCTCTGGCACTGGGGAGAAATACCCATGGCACTTAAAGGGTTAATCTGCACAAATGGTAAATCTAACCCAGAATATCCCGGCTCGAGCCCCCACTTTGTAAGAGGATTCAATTCAACACTACAGCCAAGTCAATGCCTAGTCTGGGATGCTGAGGAAAACCCGTATTAATGTATTTTTATGTCTAGTTCAGTACTCTGGATGACCACCCTTGTATAACACCCCCTCTTAGAATCCCCCTGTCCCCACTGGGCCATGAAGTAGGTTTGTTTTGCAAATTAAAAGGTTTATTTGAGAATTTAAACAATATATATATATATATCACACTTTATAATAAATTAATATCTGACAGTACACTTAGACATATGATGTTGATCAACAATGGGTAATCTGGCACTAGCACACTTCTTTACAATCAATGTGGAGTTAGTATAGGATGGATAAAGTAGCAAAAATACTTTTATGATTTCAAGGGAAAAGCAATGAGAAATAAAATGCAGTACAGAAATACTTGATATGATTTTAGCAAAAGATAAGATAATCACTTTTTCCCTGGCAATTCACCCCCCCTCCCCTATGCAATGTAAGAAATGGAAGGAGATGGAAAGAGGAGCGGACAGTTCTCAGGAATGCAACCAAATACAATACGAAATTCAGTTCCCCCCCCAGCAAGCTTAGAGGAAACAGGTAGAAGTTTGAAACACAGGCCCAAAATGCTTTGAATGTGATGACAATGAAGTGAGAAATGTGCTTTTAATTCCCTTTAGGAGGTTCAGGGTGACTGAGAGATACTTGGGATGAGCTCAGGCTCACTTTAGCAATGATTCAGGGATGGTTATTAAGAGACAAACACATTTTTAGCAAAGGGAAGCAAAAAGCTGCTATCTTTTTACAGGTAAAGAAATCAGGCCAAATCGCAAATCGCGGCAAAATTCGCGAGTGCGTGAATCGCGATTACGGCAAAAGTATAAGGAGTAGCAAGTCGGTTTTAGGTTCATTGGAAAGCTTAAATTTCGTTCCTAGCCCAAACGGTTCCAGAGACACGGACGATTAAATAAAGGTAGTTTTTCGGATTTAAAGTAAACTCAAAATGACAGGTGACAGCTTGCAGCTGCAGAATTGACAGGTAACAGTTGTGCAGCTTTAAAAATGACAGATGACACGATTTCTAGGAGGCAGTTCTACTTAGGTTAAAATAGTTTGGATTAGATTATTTTAACTACGCGATTGGTTCTGCACATTTCTGCTAGGTACTCACAATGTAAATTTGAAATAGGCCTCGCCACGGATCTGGTCAGGTTTTGGACTGGACTCCGGTTCTGGTCTCAGCACTTCACAGTAATCTGGTTCAGCTCTCTGGTTCTGCTCACAGCGGTCTGGGTCACTCGGGATCTCTGGTCTGGTCTCTGGGTGTCTGTGCTTTCTCTGGGTACAGCACTGCTTCTGGATTTTTCTGGCGCAGGGTTTCAGGCCAGAATCAACAGCTCAGCCCGGCTGTGAATTGTCTGCAAATGATTTTGAGGCCTGCTGAAGAGAACTCAGCTTGTGGGTTAGGCCTGTTCTTTACAAATTCTGAAGTAAAGTCTTGGTCTCTGAAGATTGATGGATTGAAGTCTGAAGTCTCCCGACAGAGCGTCCCGCGGAAAGTGAAAAAGGGATCTCCACTTGTCCTGCACTGTCCGCTTTTATGTGTTAAGAAAGTGGGTGTGTGCGCAGCATCACTAAGCCAGCCCCTCTCTCAATTTATCATTGGCCAAGCTTTCCTTTCTCCCTTGATTTGGGGAACTGAGTTGTGAGTCAGAGTGATGAGGTAGATTTTATGGCCAGAGGGCCCTCCCCTGGTCAGTTTGCCCACAAATCTATATTTGATTCAAATACATCTTTCCCAGATATACAATTTGTTGAAATTAAATGTGCACATTATATATTCCTGATCTTCCTGGGGGCTTGCATTCAAAAATGACAACATTTTGCGCTTTTTAATTGGTTTTGCAATATCGGACATTTACCCAAAATTACACACAAGTGCGCAAGGAGTATGGACATTAATTGATGAAGTGTCAGATTTTTAACATGCAGACATTTGGAGTGAGACCCTATTTTCCGCTAGAAACCCCCCAGAATACACCACAGGGTCCTAACGCTTCTCAAAATGTTCACAGAAAAATCACAAAAATAATGATATTACTTATATAATTCTGACAAGCCCGCACTATGAGTTATCTATCTTTTTAAAATTATGCCCTGGTCAAAAAGGGGTGTGGCTTCCCACATCACAGGGTGGAATAACTGGTTTATCCACTTCCCCCAAGCCTGCTTGTTCACAGAGGCACAGCTGCCTCCCAGTTTCTCCCAAGAGGAAGCTATTTTACGACGCCACCAATATAACATTTGTCTGAGTCCAGGACAGGCCTTTGTTCAACTCCCTTCCAGTTCCCAAGTGCTCCACCCCTAATCTAATCAGAGAGGTGACAACTCCTTTTGGCAAGGGGCAGCAGGATGCAGCTAGGCCTGGGAAGAGTGGCTGAACAGGTTTCTACTGTCGGGGGTAGTTGTCAGGCAGAATCCAGTTTCATTAAGCCAGGTTTCAGCTAAATGTCACTTTTTGTTCCCAGTTTTCTACATTCAAATCAAACTGACAATTTGTACCTATACATTAAATAATTATTTCCTTCAAGTCATTTCAGAATATGGTTTTACATTCTTCCACCTCTTAGCAAGTCTTTCCTTGGCCTGGTTTTGTTTCATTTGTTCAGTTTTACACAAAAGTCTGGTGGTTTTAAAACGCCGGCTTTCTGATAGTGGTGAGTACTGGTAATGCAACCATTTTTGGGATTAAGAAAATGAATTCCCCACAGTTCTGAGTTGCTTTTTTGGCAATCAGCATTGCCATTCCCAATGGTTTCAGGCTACTGTGTGTGTAGCCTAATGGTGGTTTTAGGCAGTGCCCTCCTGTGCTCACAACATAGGCAAAAATGGGTGGCAGCCTATTCTTCATGTTTTCCCTGTGCACTCTCTGGGGAGTTCTGGCCATCATGATGTTTTCCATGCCAGTACTGCACAGTTATATTGTAGGGCTTGGATGCATGGGTAAAAACATCCCACAAACAATATATGGACTGGGCGTGTAGTACATCTTTATTATACAGGTTGTCCAGGTGGTGGGATCTCCAGACAGGACTGTGTATAGCGGTAGGGGCCACTATTCTGCCAATTGTTCTAACGAACTGCTTTCCCCCTATGTTTATTGTTGGTTACCTTTATTAATTGATGTGTGACATTTGACCAGAGTACAGTTGATGCACTTTAATGAAATCTTTAATTAAATCTGATAATAATTGTGGTACCACTTAGAACTGTATATATTTGCCATTTTAGATTAACTGAGCACAAAGTGGGTTATTGTGATTGTGTATATAACTTGAACCTTAATTATATAAAGACTGTGTTTTCACTAATTCAGTGTTTGGAAATTCCTTTGTGGGTGCTTGGGGACTACACTGTACTTAAGAACCAGCCTGTATCACCTCCTGAGTAGCTACACCTTGATTGCTCGACCTGCGCTACTCTATAGAGAATCTTGGCTGGGTTCCTCTGTGCCTCTCCTCTGCCATATAGAGAGCAGGAGTACAGACACGCCCCTCCAGTCTTTACAACTTGCCCGCCTCTTTCGACTCCCTTAGCCCTCTTCCTGCTCCCACCTGTGAGGCTAAGGACCTCAGGGTTATCTTTGACTGCGTACTCTACATCTCCACTCACATCTCTGATGTCTCTAAGAAGTCAAACTAACAACTACACCTTCTCAGACGTATTCTTCCCTTCCTCTACTTCCCCAGAAGCTCACTGTCTCTAGAGCTCTGGTTCTCTCTAGGATTGACTACTGTAACAGCCAACTTTTAAAAATCATCCCGCCTCTACCATCGTCCTCTGCAACTCATCCAGAACAGGACTGCGAGACTTGTCCTTGGCCTCGATCCCAGGGATCGTATCTCTCCAGCACTGAAATCTCTCCATTGACTCCCTGTGGCAGCAAGGATCACATTCAAGAGCCGTTGCATTGTCCACAAGGCTGTCTGGGGCCTGGGACTGAAATATCTCCAGCTTTCTCTTCTGAAGTATCTTCCTACTCGAGCTCTTTGCTACTCCACCTCCAACTCCTTGAGGGTCAGTCGCTTTTCCAAGCCACAAGCTGGTGGCAGAGCTCTCTTTTCGGCTGGGGCCTCCCTCTGGAACAGCCTCCCTGACTCTGAAACTTAAGCAGAACCATCTCTGGTTCCGGAAGCAGCTCAATACGTTCCTCTTTGCTTCTGCCTTCACTCTTCATCTTTCCTGCTGATCTCCTGACTGTCACTGCACTGGTTACCTGGCTACCGTCTGAACCACGGCCCAGGTCCCTGCCCACCCAGTTGCACACCCATACTGCCATCTGGCAACCCTGCACTTGGGGCTGTATGGGGCTTGTCCCCCGTTGTTCCTCTCCCTGCCTCGTTGCTCCTTGAAAAACATGTGTATAGGTGCGATATAATAAAATATCAAATCATGACAGAGTTACAACTCTTTTTTGAATGAGATCTTCAATTTTCAGCCATTACAGTTCGGCACTGGCTTCACAGATGTGCTCAAATTGTCCCAGCCCATAGACGACTTGTACTGCACGATTTTAACTGCCTGCAATTTTCCTATGCATTTCATTTCTAAGCCCGGATAGATAGCTGAACAGTATTGACTTCTGGACAGGACCAGTGTTTGAACTAGGTTCTTTCAGGGCTTCAGATCAAAATGTAGCCACATTTACATATATTTTGCAGGTGAAAGTGGGCAATCTTAGCAACTGCATCTACCTGGGGAACAACAGTTAACTGTCCATAAGCACTCCCAAATCTCTAACTACCTCAACTGGGGCAGCGGGAGAGCAAAAACTAGCAGGCAAGGGGTCCTCTCTCTGGCCATTTACTAACAGGATTTCTTTTTTCCCCATTAAGCTTAAGGAAATTGTCCTGCATCCATCTCTGTATCGCCCCCAAGCAGCCTCCCACGTTCCTGCCTCTATCTTGCCTGTTATATAGGTCAACAAAATGATGTGTCATCCACATACAGTTAACAGTGAAAGCCCCTACTTTCAATGATGTTTACTAAAGGATGTATACAATGAAAATGAGAAGTGAAAGAGCGACGCATGTGGCACTCCACAGGTCAACCAGTTCGTGTCTAATAACTACTTTCTAAGTTCTGCCAGTCAAATATGATTTTATCCAAGCCAATACTGTCCTGGAAATATTTATCTGAGATTTCAGGTGCTGAAACAATATATTATAGTCTACCGTGTCATAAGCAGCTGAGAGATCCAGGAGCGTTAGCTCTGCTGAGTCTCCTCAATCTCCAATTAACAATAGTTTCTTCCATATGCATAGGACCGAAATCTAAGTATCATGACATGGATGTCATGCCATACGGATGGCATACCTACCCTTTTTACAAATGGGGTATAAGAGGGAGATGTGGGTGGCATACACAACATTACAACAGGATAATCTGTGGTGTTACCCACACGTGTGCAACAGATGCTGACATGTGTTGCAGCACTGCAATAGGCAACTGTGTGAAACTTGCAATTGGGTGTTGCGATATGGAAAAGATTTAAATGTCCTCAGCAGATTCATCTTCTTGTTGAACATTCACTTTCTCATCTATCTGGGGGCAGAATAGGGTGGGTGAAACACCAGCCTCTTTTCCCATCAGAAATTGGATCTGTACACTCAACTGATCATTGACATCTTTGAATCCCTTTAACTTTGATGTGATGTGTCTCACCGTAGCATCCTCAATTTCCCCTTCTGTGCTTCGCAGACAACTCTTTACCATTTGATTGTAATGAAAAAGGTACCCTCTAGTAGAAACTGAGTGTGTCTGTTAACTTGCATTAGCAGGTGGCAAGCCTTCAGAAACTCACATTTGTCATTACTGTGGTGGCATACGTGATATGTCCACGTATGCTCTTCGGTGGAGTTTTCACTGGTTTACTGTGCACCTTGACCATTTTCTGTTCCTCATTTTAATTGTCCTAACATTTATCCCTGTATCATGTCTATTTTGACACCACTCGTTTGTGGAACTGAGAAGGGATGAGAATTACAGACACTCCTCTGAGTGGCCGTAAGAGTGTTTTTGGGGCACTCACTCGGTTATCACCCCAACTCGCCCTATTTAGTTGGGCATTATCTTGTCTCCCACACAGTCAGTCAGTATGAAGTGTTTTTCGGAATTGTAGAAAAAAAATCCATAAAACTACAATGGTGCATAGTCATATTAAAATAAAACAGAGTTAGGAAACATAATAAAACATCATAAAAACATGATAACCATCCATGTGACCCTGAAACAGATGTACTGCAATACATGCATATGGGTAAGGAATAACTTTACAACAATAGTTTCCTCCTTTCTAATGGCACGTTGAAGTCTAAAAGTGCTGATCCTTTCAGCAGGTTTCAGCAACAAAATAAGTGTTGTTTTCTCGTAATTTAGCCAATACCACCAAGGGAAACTTACAAGGTCTAACATTCACGGTTCTATATACAAGGGACAGACATTGCTACAATGTGCAAGAGTTTCTGCATTTCCTCAGGGACAGAGGATGCAATTGTCACATAATGTGCGTGACCAGTTACAGGTTACTGGCTTTACATGTGAGGTGTTCAGTCTGGCTCAGGACAAAAGTGAGGAATGATAAAACTTAGTTATTCAGGTCAGGTACATGGCCATCTCAGTGGAAGGTGAGAGAGGAACACAGTGCCTAACAGAAGGTTTCGCAAGATTTGAATCCTCTCTCGCGTTGTTCCACAATTTAAGAAGCTGACCTTTCAGTGATTTTGCATAAATTGCGATAGAACTAGAAGGATATAAGAAGCCCTCTGGCTGGCCCACAGTATATAGAATGTTTTTAATTCAAAATAACAATTTCATTTTGTGCAGATTACCAAGGACATAAGATGGTTAATAACAAATTTGGTTATATTATCATCATGGTTAACCACAAGGGTACCCAAAATAAAACAAGTTTAAGCCTCAAATTATCTGTGATATGGGCAAAACCTGTTTCCAAATGTGTGATATAAGTGGCTGAAGTCATGGGTACTCGCAAAAGGCGTTGGTGATAAGATTGTTCTCTACTTGAAGGCCATCTAAATTACCCATACCCTAGAGCTAGCCTCCATAGACACCTGTCGCCACACTCTTGTCTCTGTAGGTGGTTATCATGTGACTGGCAGAAAATTGTTTCATAGTTTTGGCGGATCTGAAAATGCAACCCAGGGCCTATTCCCTTTCATGCCTTTCATGCCTTCGCAGAGTGAGATTCTCCTTCCAATTTAGCTGATAGTCAAATACTATGCCAAGGTACTCAAAACCTCTGCAGACCTTTAATTATTGGCCACCCAAAAAAATAGTAGGGTCATTAGATTAGCTGAAAGGCATCTTACATAGCATTTGTTTGCATTTACCTTACACCTCCTATCATTCATAAATTTCATGTAACCCTCAACAAGAATGTATAAAGACCTGGGATTTCTGGTTAACATAGCCTTATCATATGCATAACTAAAGACTATTAACCTTCTAACCTCACGCTGTGGTACATCTACATTGTTTGCCAACACTCATTCTTCAAGTCTTCTCATTATAATGCTAGAGAATATGCTTTGAGCTACTGTCCCAAAGAGTTTTTGGGAAATGGGTACAAAATACTAACTTTCCAACTAGCAATGATAGTGTTTGTATGTAGAATAACATTAAAAAGCTGTGTGAGGAACTGGGTGTTAGGGAGAATTCTCATTCTATGGCTAATTCCCCTTACCTAGTGAGTCCCTCAGCAGCTTTGCTGGATTTCTAGAGTTTATTTTTTCCACTTCGTAAGAGTGTGAGGTTTTCCCCCACTCTAACCTGTGTTTTGCCGTGTGTATTTCATCTGTTTTTGTGATCGTAGACTCTGGAGTACACCACTTCAGTAGCCCCACACTTTTGTGTGTTACACAGCACCTTCAGTGCAGTGACATAGGGTTGTTGTTTCTACTTCCCACTTTTTCCATTTCTGTGGCTGACAACTGTCCCCCAGAAAAGGGTAAAGTTGCCATTAACTTTACATAGTCATTTAATCACAGATCCAGTACACCCCATCTTATATGGAGTATTGGAAAGGGTTAATTCATTTTTTATCTCTACCTCTTAGAGCATTGTATAGCTCCCTTAACATTAAGACTTGGCTGGTGGCAGTGGTATCTACACTAATTTTCCTACCGCGATTATATTACATAACGTGGTATTGTTTTAGGCTATTTTAGTAGCCTCAAACTTTAAACCCGCTAGCCCAAATATGTTTTATTTCGGCTCTGGTTGTGTTTAATCGCCATTTCTTTTTGTTAACATCCTTCTTGGGTCTTTCTTTGTGCAGCACACCAGGTCTGCCTCCTTTGTTCGCCTACCTTTGACGGGCTTCTGACCAGAAGCCCTACGTTGGCATCTGGATGTCTAGGTGGGCTGAATGTGAGGGAGGGGTGTAGTCCCCCCCTGCACAGGGTCTCTTTAGAGACCCAAGTCACACTTTGTATTGATTGGCTTAGGTGGTTGTCCGGGCTGGACAACCCCCCCTGCTGAGTGATTGACAGCCAGGATGTGTGAATGGGGGATTTTGGCATAAAAGGCAGGACTCTAGAGCTAGAAGGCAGAGTCACCTCTGGCACTACAAGGAACCAAAGAGAAGCAGAAAATAAGATGTCTGCTGCAACCTCGAGTCCCGGTGAAGCCCTGCTGCAGTCCTGAGCTATCTACCCCTTCAACGACTAAGAGAAGATCCAGTCTGGAGTCTTCTTCCATTGAGCCTGGTGGGACCCACCAGCTCGTCTTTTATTCAGTCAGAGAATCCTCTCCTGGGTCGAAATCACTGATGTGCTGTAGTGGTCCGGATAGCCATCAGAAGAGCCCTCTCCTGATTTAAAGGAGCGCACCTTTTATTCATTGTTTTTTTTCTCGCTGCTGTTGGCCTCATCCCTGGGTAGTGCAGATCGCTCCAGACATCCTCCTTCTTGTCCCCACGATTGAAGCCGCAGGAACCGTGAGTCTGCAGGAGCTACCAGGAACAACTGCCGTGGCACTAGCTTTTCTCCAACGGAATAAGCTACTGTGCACACTTGGTCTTTCTCTCCGTCTGACCATTCGGAATCGGGGTGAACCCTTTTCCACCATGAAGATTTGTTCATTCTTCCCTCCTTCATATAACTTTTCCTTCCATTTGACAATCTTTATGAACTCTTGGCATCCCAAATCTCGAACTGTTCAACGTGTGATCCTCGGCAACTGAACATCTTCTCCATTGACACTGGCGCAGGCCTATTGACTTTAATCTGTATCTTTGAACTTGTCCTCGAGTCTCCTTGCCTTGAAAAGTATTGCCTTTGATTTTTATTCACTTTTACCTTGTTTTAAATCCTTAAGTACAATGTGTGTTTTAACTTTGTGAGCATTTCTGCCGGTGGGTATGCATTAGTATCGCAACACCAGTCTGCCAAATCCTAATGTACTTACCTTGAATGTACTGGCACAAGTGAAATTGGTTGTGTGTGATGTATTTTACGTGTGGTTTCCAATCTATAGAAGTGAAGTGGTTTATAACAGATGGTTTAAAAATAAATGTACTTATATTTTTTACCTGAAACCTTGGAGTTTGCTTGAGTCACAGTAATTGTGGTCCTTTGTGTAATCTCTGTTACTGCTCATGTACTCTAAGATAAGCCTGGCTGCTCCACTACTTTTTTTTTTTTTTTTTTTTTTTTTATTTTATTGGTTATAGAAAACCTTTAAAAAAACAAAATGACACAAGTCATCCATTTCCACGTTCAGAAATATACATGAGATCACGTTTCAAGATACAGGCATAAGAAAACAGGAGGCCACAGCCAGGGCCACGGGAACCTTGACATGTAACTCCGAGTGAGCTGTATTGGTGACAAGCCATGTGAGCCTGTACCATCAACCTTCATCTTCGGTATTCACCGAATCAAGGCTCGCTTCAATTTCTTGCAAAAACACGGTTAGCACCCTGGTTAGTTTTGTATTGGAGCCGGAATACATCAGCTGCCACCATTCTTCTACATTCCTTGTTGCGTGTTCAGAGATTATTTGTCCCAGATGTTTAATTCTTTGTGGTTTAAAGAATGGGCAGAATAAGACAAGGTGCTTGAGTGATTCCTCGCAGATTTTGCAATACCTGCATACGGTGTTCGAGTCAACTTTACCTATCCAGTTCTTTGTCCTATCTTTAGTTCTGAATAGGTTTAGGCGAAATCTCATGTATGTGGCCCTTTTTGCGTTGTCCGGGAACAAGGCTACATAATTTTGTAGTATGTTAAAAGCTCGTGCCTCAGGTGGAGCATCCTTCAATGCTTTAGACCTTCTTCTGTCTTCACTAGTTTGAATCCAGTCTGCTTCCCAGATCTTTTTCTTCACCAGGTCTGGGTTGGCCTGAAGAGTTTTGATATTCGTTCCATAAATGGTTAGCAGTTCTTGGCATCTTTTGTACCACAATGCTAGGAGACAGTCTGGGTTGGCATTGCCAGGATTGCTTAGTATTTTAAATTGAGGTATTGTTGCAGGCATCACAGTTTTCCTAAATAGGGCCAAGGTATTCCACAGGATCCTAGCTTCGAGCGAGATCAAACCTAACTCGTAGCGTATGCTGGATGTAGGTGTGCTGTTCGGAAGATGTAGGATTTTTACCCAAAAAATGTGTTCTAGGGTTGACCAAAGTTCAGCCGAGCATCCAAAGGCATTCTCTGCGCCGTATATCAAGACTGGAACAACCTTCTGCTGATAGAATGCTATCACTGGTTTGAGTGAAAACTTTCCATATTTTTTATTTAGTATAGATGCTTGGGAAGCTAGTTGTCGACATTTAGTCTTCGTGATCTCCATCCAGGGGCTATCATTTATGTTTGTGTTAATGTGCATCCCAAGATATCTAGTGCTTTCCACCGTAGTAAGTGTTTCCTTTCCCAAGTGCCATCTGAATTTGTTATTTTTCCGGTGGCATCCCGTATGCAAATTCTGTAGTGTTAATATTTCGCTTTTTATGTTGTTGATGAGCAGTCCGTTATTTTCCACGTAACGTTCAACTGCATTTATTTTGCGCTGAAGGCCGATTGGGGTAGAGTCCACCAAGATCAAATCGTCGGCATACAGCAGCCAGCCTAATGCAGAGCCGTGTATCATGGGGGAGAAGGATCGTGGCTCGTTGATTGCGGAGCCAATATCCGAGAGAAAAAGGTTGAAGATGATCGCCGCCAAAGGGCAACCTTGCTTGACACCACAAAAAGTGTTAATTTCATCTGTGAGCAATCCACCTTGGTCAAGGCGTACTCTGATGGTGGTGGCAGAGTGGATTTCTTTGATGGCGGCTAACAGACTCTCAGGGCACTGTAAGGATATGTGGCGTGTTACAGTACAGAGTACAGCACTACTGCACAAGTAGCACATTTTTTTGCAGCACCACCACAAGGGTGCGGTGCATTGCTATATGGATTGCCAGATTAACAAGGAAAGACAGGCTATTCAGTCAAAAACGATTTTAACATATAAGATGCAAATCTATTTTTACAGTTAAAAGCACACGTGCTCATTTAAAAATGCACACTATTTTTCACCTGAAATGCCTATATTGCTAGAGACACATTTGAAAATTAACAGCTAACCTATTAACAATTAATCTGACTAATAAAACCTTATTTAACATAACCCACTAATAAAATGTGTTCTCCACTGCAGAATTAGGCATACTCTGAAAACCATTTAAATGCGTGTGCAGAGATTTTTCTTCTCTTCTCTGCCTGATTCTCCGTGTTTTTGTGCACAGTAACTGCAGGAAGAAGGAAGTCAGATTTGCAACAATTGCAAATGTATAAGCGAAGCTATTGTTGAAGAGTAGGAGGATGAGAGATGATGGATTTCATTGGGACACGTCATACAGAGGGCTGAGAGGAAAGTTTTAGTGGGCAGTATCAGGGAAAAAGACAGGCAGACATCTTTCTGCACTATTGGGGAGAAGACCTGGCTGTGGGGCTCCTGACTGAATGCAGATTCCTGTGTCCTGCTGCAGTCGAGATTGGGGAGAGCTGAAAGAAGGACCTTTCCACTGGCTGAGGCATTCCTATCTGCAAAAGCTGAGAATTCCAGGCAATGACCCCGGTTTGAGAAGGCAAGCGTTCCTTTTTGCTGGAGTTAATCCAAGAGAGCCACATTCACAAAGAGAACAACTAAAAAGATAAGGTAATGAGAAGTGTGGGAGCTGAGTGTGTACGGTAATATGCAGTCAGTGTAGGATTCCTGTGCGTGTCTTAATCAAGTGCTAATGTTGCAATTTGAGTTCTGTTCTCCGCCACTCTCTGCAGTGTGTCACAGACAATGCTCTGACTGTACCATTTTATTTCTGTAAAGAATAAGATCGTGTTTAAATACAACTTTTATAATACAGAAAAATATTTGAAAACAGACGGGTGATGTTTATTGTTTACCATTACAATGCTGATGATGTGGGGAGATTTTTAAACAGTGCAATGGTCATTTTAAGACAGATGTGTGCATGTCAAAATCAGTATGAATAATTGTGAGTGATTGTAGCATAGCTTGTTGGAGGTACATGAGCCAACGGGAAGAGAGACTCTCTGAACATAGCTCCCTACCGTATATAAGGTAGTGGAAATTACCACAAGACTACCACATATAGCTCTCTGTCGTAAATAAGTCAGTGAGTTCGCCCATGGTGGCACACCAACACTATCACTGGAAAATGTGGTATTCCTAGAATGCAGGTCTGAGGTCTCTCTAGTGATCACACGAAAAATCTAAGCAAAGATAAGGGATTCTGGACATTGGGGCCACAAATAAAACAAGGGAATTATGCTCACCAAAATACCACCAACCACGTATACCAAATATGCAGATCTGGGTGCTGAAATAATGCATGTCCATTGTATTATTGTTGCACATGGCCAAATCTGAATACAAAGAGTGATTATTGCTAAGTTATTTTTCGGCGGTAATAAAATACCGTCAGGCCCCAAATCTCCACAAAATACCCTACATATTTATGGTGCGTTGCAGGCCGGGAAAGTGATCATAGAGTACCTACTGGGCGTGGCAAGCGTGTCTCACACTGCCATTTGCACATTAAAGGGAACCCATTTTATAATAGCAGTGTGCCACTAAAAACGAATTTCAGAATGTCACAAAGGGAAACCACATTCTCAGATCTAGTGCAATATTTAGAGGCAAAGTTATTTGCACATGGGAATTGGTCTTCGAATAGCACGTTAGAATGGAGTAACCGCATTCAGGGTGAGGTGCAGAAAGAAAAACTAGACAATATTTTTGCAGAAGGCAGCATAATTCAGGTCTGCCTTACAAGATTATTGAATGCAGCCGATAAAAGTGCAGAGAAAGACTGTTTAATACGGCTATGCGGCAAAATATGGTTTATTTTAAACAAGTCCCTGCGAATGCAAGAGAATGATACTCAGCTAATTAACAGGTTAAAGACTGAATTAGATGGGGCAAGTAAAAATCAGGAAATGTTGAGAGCAGAATTGGATGTATGCCAAAAAGACATGCAATTAAAATGCAGAGACTTTGAGACTCAGTTATCCAAAAGCAAGAAACAATTTGAAGATAGTGAGCAAGAATTGACACACTTAAAAGCCTTAGTGGATCACATTAGGCAGGATAAAGATGAGGTTGTTTCAGAAATGCAGATTTTACAAAAAGAACATTGCGAAAAAGAAGGTGATCTCCAGAGTGCAGAACAAGAAATGATTAAAATGATCCAAGAAAGAGACAAGAGAAATAAAGAGTCCAATGAATGCCAAATGCAAATGTGCGATATGCAGGAGGCGATTAATAAAATGAGTGATGAAAATAATTATTTGCATGGTGAAGCCAACAGACTCCTTAAAAAGTGTAAGGACTTAGAACAGCAAATGTGCATTCCCAGGTCCCAGGAGAGGCGGCAGGGTACCACCTTCAATGGAGTGGAGGTGAATTCTAGCTCTGCCCAAAGAGCTAGTGCCCCAGTGACTGGGCCGGTGACTGAACTTGGTTGCAGCGCCCTTGGGGGATTTGATACTCCCATTGGGGGCAGTCACCAATCTCATACACCTGAAAACAGGATTGACTCACAAAATAGTGCAATTCCATGTATTGCAACAAGTAGCCCCATAAAAATAATGAAATCCATTAAAGCCCTGATCAAACCATTTAAAAAGGGAGGTGAATGCTGCATTGAGGATCACTTAGAAGCGGTACATGACATTTTTAAAGCACTCCAGATACCTAAGGAACAGTACAGACAATATTTTCATTTAACTTTAGAATCCCCCGACGGCCAGCATCATAAGGGGATTAAATGAACAGCAGAATATGACATGGCTGGAGTTTGAAAAAGAAATTAGGCGTCATTTTTCTCCTTTTCAGTCATTGCAGGAGGCAAAGAAAGTCGCGTACACAATTACTGCTGGACCTAATACATCCCCTCGCCAATTTTTACAAGACTTAAAAAGAGCATTCTCTCGCTTTGATGTATCTTTTGACTCAAATTCCAATGAGTTTAAAACTGCATACTTCTATGGGCTACAGAAAGACATCATATCCCAATTAGTCCGTGAATTTGACCGTGACAAGTCCCTTGAATGGATTGTACATCAAAGCACAAAGCTATATGAGGTACTCTATTGTCAGGGTAGAGAAAGTGATAAAATGAAAGATACCAGGCATAAATCTAAAGAACCCTCAGCCACAGTAATGGAAATCAGGTCAGCCAAAATGTCCCTTGAGTATGCTCAAAGTCAAGGTAAAAATAATGTGACACCTGAACAAAGGGGTAATCAACAAAGATCACCATTGCCTGTACCAATGTTCCAAACACATGATCCTAGTAATAGAGAGAGCTACATCAGCCCTAGGTACTTAGGGGATAGACCCCGGGTAAGATACCGGTCTGATATGGCAGGTATGAACAATAACCAGAGACAAAATCAAGATCAAAGAAATGATGGTCCCTACCAGTCATTGGGGACACAGAGTAGGTTTGATCCCAACACCATGATATATGGTAATCAGGATAGGCCCCGATATGTGGATCGATTTACTGATAATGGAAATCAACATAGGGGCCAGTACCCACAATCTGAGAGACAGGACATGAGGCAAAACGTGAACTACAGTCCACGCCAGTACGATGATTCCCCACCAAGGGACTATAATCAAAGGATGGGTGCAACCCGCTCCCCTCCACAAATGAATCAAGAGTTCAGAAACCATCCCAACCGGTATCAATCACCTGAGAGGTATCAGAATAGATCCAATCAGGGGGAAAACAACCAATATCGACCTAGGCCACAGAAAGAGGATCCTAGAGAGATGGAAAGGTTCCAGTGCCTTGAGGCCCAAGTGAAAATGTTAGCTGAGCAAATAGGAAAGCTCTATACAGCGCAAAAACAACCTTCCAAAGAGGGGGCTGATGGCCATAGCAATGACCGGGGGGCTTCCGAAAAGTGACTAAGTACTCATGATAACTGCAGTGCCAAAATGACAGATTGCTCTGATATAATTTTGCATAACGACTCTGAGATGCCTAATGGATTAAAAATGAAAGTACCAGTAAATGAAATTGTGACAGAAAGTGCAAATACTTCTAAAAAAGAGGTACGGTTTAACTTAGAGCTAAATAAAACAGTAAAGATTTGCACAAATGAAAAAGAAACATTAGGAATTCCAAAAGAACAAAGGAACAGATTTAAGAAAAATGACTCATGCATGGGGAATACCAGTGAACAGGGAGTAAGTGGGGATGCCATAGCTCCTTCCCTGGGCAATCAAAACAATGACCAAACACAGACAGAAAAAGGAAATACTCACAAGGAGGGTACAAGTCAATCACCTGAAGAATTCTTTGAGCCACATATTTTTGAAGAGGCTGAAAGGGCTGGTATTACACTAAATGATCACAAATGCACAGAATTAAAAAATGACAAATTGCTAAATGATGTTGTTACACATGTTCAGTTGGAAGGTTGTAATGTGGTCTCTGATGTTACCCAGATGGATGGGCGAACAGTGGCCACACTCCAAAAAACTTCTGATCATGGAGAAATGAATAAAATATCTCGCACAGAAATGGGTAAAAAGGAGGGAAAAATGTCTTTTCATTTACCAATGTGCTTAGCCAAAAGTGAAAAAGACCTGAGAAAGGTGAGCCCTGAAATCAGTAAGAATTCACATTTCTTATGTGTATTAGAGGAAGTTGAGGACAGATATTATGCACCCATCACTGTAGAAGAAAAATGCCACACCTTCGCTATGATTGACACTGGCGCACAGGCCACAATTATGTCCAAGGAGCTGGTAAAGAGTATCAATGAAGGGAGGCCTCCACAGAGTCAGATCACAGTGAAGGCAAATCAAGGCCCAGTGCATAACTTTAATGGGGAGGAGGTGCCCATCATAGGTGTAACTGAGGTTGACATAAAAATAGGAAAGCACAGAATGAAACAAGAGGTATTGATCACATCTATTGGTGAAATTCCATTTCTGATGGGGACAGATTGCCTGAAAAGATTGTCTCCTCTCATAGATGGGGTGAATAGAGTGCTGTGGTCCTTAACCAAAAAACCATTGAGGCCTAAGAAACTAAAATCACAAAACAGCAATATAAAAGAATGTCACACCGTTGCCAAAACAAATGATGCTGTGGAGGTATATCTCCAGAATAGCTGCATACCTAGTGTCACTGTTATATTAATGTGTCAAGACAAAGATCAGAGCGACAATGAAAAACTACCTGTACAAATACACTTGGACCCAAGGAAAGATTGGCAGACTGCCATAGATGAGCACACATTACGTTTTTATTTAAAAGAGAAAACATGCAAACAGAATATTATTCCTAAAACAGATTCAGAAAAACACATTACCACTCTGGCAGAAATACACATGGAAGATGAGCAACCATGGGTTCACGTTGGTATAAATGATTATCTTAAAACAATAAAAGCCACTTTAGCGCTTGAACATGAAAGGAGTTTCATTAATGAGAAATTGTTGCAAAAAATTATGGAGAGGGAAGAAATCCCGAAATTTAGGATTAAAAACCAATATGTTTCTGGGTTGGACAGTCCAGACTTTGAAAACCGAATTGCAGGCAGATGCATGCTTAAAATTAGCATTGGGCAGAAAACAATTTACCATAATGTATGGATAGTGAATGGAGCACAAAATGAATTTTACATGGGCAATGACATCATGCACAGAATGTGTATGGTGTTAGATTTCCTTAATCAAAAAATATGGTCACGCCTAGGTGGGCCGGCACCTGAATTTGAAGACAAAAGAAGGGCTTATCATTGTGCACAACTGGTTCCTTATGCCATCGAATTACAAATAAGGAAAGATACTATTATTCCTGCATTTACAAAACAGTTTGCAATAACACTGAAATGCAAAAATGGGCAGCAGATGAAAGGCTCTGATGCATTTGTATGCCTGAATGAATCCATAAAACAGCAAGGCCTGGATTATGAATACATTCCATTGGTAGACATTGGTGAGGGATCTGTAAAAATCATGGTAAATAATAAAGGTTGTCAGGATATTCATTTAGAGGAAAACTCCCCATTAGGAATGGCCATACAAAAATCACATTATACGGCAGATTTAAATAACATGGTGATTGGGAATATTCCTGAAAAATATGTAGATGCCAAGGGCGAGTTGCCAGAACACCTGGACTCTCAGCCCAAAGGAATATTTAAAATTCATTCTGTGTATCCTTATGATTCAAATGAGACAGTGTGCTGCCATCAAGAGGATTGCATAATATTTAATTTAAATGAAAATGAGACAGGAAATCAGCCCATCGAAGTGGAAGCTGATATGCCAAAATATTTAAAAGTGGCAGCTCTACAAAAAGACACGGCCACACAGTTAGAGGAAAGCGCTGAGATTCCTTTACCAGAAGAGTTTCCAGAATTTTCCAGAATGGTAGAAGAGCAGATCTCCTTAGCGGATGCATGTGACAGCGATGGGGATCGAAACGACCTGAGGGAAATATTTATGGAGTTTAAGGATGTATTTGCAAAAGATGCTTATGATTGTGGTTTAACTGATTTACATGTGGCCACACTACCAGAAGGTTGTAGCAGAAATCCAGTGTTTGTACGCCAGTATAGACTACCGCTGGCATGTTTAGAATCATTGGCAGAGATTATTAAAAATTTGGAATCACGGGGAATAATTAGGCCCATTCATAGCACATCCAATACGCCTATTTTAGGTGTGTTAAAGCCAAATGGTCAATGGCGGCTGTGTGCAGACTTAAGAGAGTTAAATAAAAGAGTACCAGTATCTAGATGGCCACTACCATTCATTGATCAGGGCCTAGCTCAGATACATGGTTCAAATGTATTTACCACGTTAGATCTCACCTCTGGATATTGGTGTGTGCCATTGGCAGAGGAGATACAACACTTATTTTCCTTTACATTTGACAGGACTCAATATGCCTGGATTAGAGCTCCGTTCGGGTACATCAATAGTGGGAGTGAATTTGGCATATTTTTGAGAAAGGCCATGCCGGATGCAGCGGAAAGAGGAACAATAGTTTATGTGGATGATGTCCTGATAAAAAATGAAAACCTTAAAAGCCATTTTGATGAAATAAGACATGTGCTTGGCCAATTGCAGAAAGCAGGCGCCAAAGTATCTTTGCAAAAAGCACAATGGTGCAAGAAAAAAGTGAACTTTCTAGGGCATGAAGTGACTGAACATGGGCTAAATCCACAAAGGAAGAAAATAGAGGCCATACAAAGATTAAAAGATCCTAAAAATGTGAAAGGAGTAAAAAGTTTATTAGGGATGACAGGCTATAACAGAAAGTTCATTGAGAATTATGCAGAAATCACTCAACCATTGACTAAACTGCTTAAACTAAATACTCCCTGGAGATGGGAAAGAGAGCAGTCTGATGCAGTGGCTAGATTGAAGGAATGTCTTGTAAAGGCACCATGTTTAGCATACCCCATAAAGGACAGGGATTTCTTTATAGAAATAGGCTTTTCTGAACATTGTATGTCAGCAGTGTTATCACAAAAACACGATTTGAATCACAAAACCATTGCATATGCAAGTAAGGCATTTTCCCAAGTTGAAATGAAATTTAATGAATGTGAGAAGGCCCTATTAACCACTGTGTGGGCGCTACAACATTTTCGCCCCATTGTTCAGGGAGAAAAGGTGATTATTGAAACAAATCATCAACCTTTGCAATTTTTAGAGAGTAAAAGAATTAGATCAGGCAATCTAGCGCAATCCAGAATCACTTCATGGACGCTGGCATTACAAGGTTTTCCCGTAGAAGTAAGATATGGACAAAATAAAAAGAGCCCAATTGCTCAAGGGTTAGCTGACTTACATGACTGTGCAGCTGAACAAATACCAAATGAAATGGAAGTGGAAGCTAGTTTACAGGAATTTGAACAATCACCACACAAAGCTTTTGATGAAAAAACATGCAAGGATTTGCCAACTGTATATGTGGATGGTTGTGCTTTTCACATTGAAAATGACAGTAATAAACAATTAGTGGCAGGAATAGGAAATGTCTGGTTGAAATGTGAAGGCGTTCCTAGTATAGGGATGAGGATTGGAGATAGGAGCAGTCAGGTGGCGGAATTGGCAGCCATCTATAAAGCAATTGCTACTGCAGTTGATAAAAAGTTCAGTGAAATTGTCCTGGTGACTGATTCTGACTATGCACGGAATAGATTTGTGGAGTATTTGCCTGGTTGGAAAGCAAGAGGCATGGTTACATACAACAAAAAGCCACTCCTGTAGTGTATAAAATTTTGAAAAATGAAGGTGAAACAGCAATAGAGCAGTTTGTCCATGTAAATCAAATCAAACCATGCCATCCCAGACATGAGATCAGGCGGCTTGAGCATGTAGAAACAGATAAAATCACTTGAACACAAAAAGAGAAAATAAATGGGTACAATCAGGAGGCAGTGACAAAGAAGTTAAAAAGTTGATTGTTATGATGGCACATAAACACTGTAGTATATGTAAAATATAATATAAAATAAATATAAATAAATAAATAAATAAATAAATACATAAATAAATAAATGCACATATAATGGAAGCTCATGGTTGGTGTGCAGAGAGAAAGTGTATTAAATATTGAATGCTGTTTTATATGTGTTTGTTTTCTTTTAACTTGTGTTTAATTTCAGAAGAAAGAAAAAAAAAACGAAATATTTTTACCAAGCATGTTTTATTTTTGGCAAAAGGATGAAGTTAGTATTGTGCTATGTACTTAATCTGTTTATTTTCTATTTTGATTTAGACAATTAACATTATTTGGTCGGAGGTTCTGGGATCAGAGCCCACGAGAGACGATGGAGTCCTGGAGCCCACGAGGACGGATTCCGGGAAAGCCCCAAAGAGGGGTGAAGACCAAGGCTACAAAGCGATCAGCATTGAAGATGATACCAATGATCTGTTTAATGATGATGATATTTGGAGGGATCTTCAAGAATTCAGAAGCACAGGTTGTCATTGAACCTGGACCAGCATCTGGTATCGCGGTGGAAGAGGCACCAGGATTCATCATGAGTGATAGAAGGATGATTTTCCAAAATATATACATTCCGTTAAATCCTGAGATTTTGATTGAAAAACACTTGAACAATACCGGAATTAAGATTGAACAGACTAAAGAGTGGCTGGAAATAAGAAAAGAGGACACTAAGCAGTCAATAAGAGATATATTAATGCAATTGGAAAAAACATTCGTGAATTCAGCAGACATTAAGAAGAAGAGAGGAAAGAGAGGTGCGGTGATGCTCGCGATATCAATGGTAATGTCTATAATTGGAGCAATAATAGGTACCACAATATCAACAGCCAATTCTATTTCGGTAGGAACACTGAGTACTAAAGCACAACAACTAAGTATTGACCTAGAAATAATACAAAAGACATTAGATGGAATTAGAGGGGGACTGGATGAACAAGTAAGATTCATAAATGAAACTGCAATCATTCTAAATGAACAAGCGGATGTGATGCAACGGGCGACTAAAATAATACTTAAGCATGACAGAACTTTAAATGAAATATTGAACATAATGAGTCCTGTTGATAGACTATTAACGAATTATATGAGAGAAGTTCAAACTGCAGTTTCACAATTGATTCAAGGACATATTCCCTTGTATTTTGTTTCGCAGGATATCATTCGTCAAATGATAGAAAGATTGACCAGGAGGGAAATTGACCTTATACAGGTAAAAATTGCATTCGAAATGGGGAATGCAATGCCGTTATATGTGGACTTGGAAAGACTAGAGATCGGATTTTTGCTATGCATCCCATTTGTAGCCCCTGAACTTATTTATCAAACGAAGTGGGTACACAACGTGGGATTTTGGCAAGAGGACAAATTCATTAAGATTAAGACTCCAAAAGTGGTGGCATTTCAGTCATGGGAACCTGAAGTTTATTTAATACCAAACCTGGAAACATGTGTAACATTTAAAGAACAAAATTATATGTGTCCAGGTAAACCGTTTGTTCCTGATGCCACAGATGCTATTTGTGGATTGAAATCTGACCCAAATATATCAGAGGGATGTGAAGTGATTATTAGTAATATGGGGAGTGAAGAAATGGCACAGGCTAAGATGGTAAGAGGTAAATGGCTGGTCAGCACCTGTTTAAAGAACATGACGGTAGTACATTTAAACCATGGAACATACGTGGTTAAACAGGTAAAATATAATGTTTTTTATTTACAGGTTCCAAAGGATGCAATTGTGTCAATTGGGGGATTAACATTGTTTCATGTAACAAATGATGTTTGGGAAAGCCAAGTCGAAAATATCGATTTTTTTTCAAAGGGATACTTTTCCAATAGATCCAGATGTGGAATATTTATTGAATCACAAAGAAAGACATGTTATGAAAATGAATTTGCGAAAAAACAATATTACAATTAGTAATCTGGGCATAATAGAAGTGGAAAGATTTAATTGGGGAACCTGGGGGGAACGCTCAATAGTGGGTTTGGCTATCCTGGTGCTAATCATGGGTGGATGGTTGATTGTGCTATCAGTAAAAATGAAAATGTTACTGATTTTACTGACTACGTCAGGAAGAGAAAGATATCCCAATACACATGCATTTTAAAAGAAAAAGAAAGAACAAGTTGTTTTTAGGAATTGGCTTGAATCGTGGCCAGATTCTAAAAACAAAAGGAGGGTATATGTAAGGATATTTGGCGTGTTACAGTACAGAGTACAGCACTACTGCACAAGTAGCACATTTTTTTGCAGCACCACCACAAGGGTGCGGTGCATTGCTATATGGATTGCCAGATTAACAAGGAAAGACAGGCTATTCAGTCAAAAACGATTTTAACATATAAGATGCAAATCTATTTTTACAGTTAAAAGCACACGTGCTCATTTAAAAATGCACACTATTTTTCACCTGAAATGCCTATATTGCTAGAGACACATTTGAAAATTAACAGCTAACCTATTAACAATTAACCTGACTAATAAAACCTTATTTAACATAACCCACTAATAAAATGTGTTCTCCACTGCAGAATTAGGCATACTCTGAAAACCATTTAAATGCGTGTGCAGAGATTTTTCTTCTCTTCTCTGCCTGATTCTCCGTGTTTTTGTGCACAGTAACTGCAGGAAGAAGGAAGTCAGATTTGCAACAATTGCAAATGTATAAGCGAAGCTATTGTTGAAGAGTAGGAGGATGAGAGATGATGGATTTCATTGGGACACGTCATACAGAGGGCTGAGAGGAAAGTTTTAGTGGGCAGTATCAGGGAAAAAGACAGGCAGACATCTTTCTGCACTATTGGGGAGAAGACCTGGCTGTGGGGCTCCTGACTGAATGCAGATTCCTGTGTCCTGCTGCAGTCGAGATTGGGGAGAGCTGAAAGAAGGACCTTTCCACTGGCTGAGGCATTCCTATCTGCAAAAGCTGAGAATTCCAGGCAATGACCCCGGTTTGAGAAGGCAAGCGTTCCTTTTTGCTGGAGTTAATCCAAGAGAGCCACATTCACAAAGAGAACAACTAAAAAGATAAGGTAATGAGAAGTGTGGGAGCTGAGTGTGTACGGTAATATGCAGTCAGTGTAGGATTCCTGTGCGTGTCTTAATCAAGTGCTAATGTTGCAATTTGAGTTCTGTTCTCCGCCACTCTCTGCAGTGTGTCACAGACAATGCTCTGACTGTACCATTTTATTTGTGTAAAGAATAAGATCGTGTTTAAATACAACTTTTATAATACAGAAAAATATTTGAAAACAGACGGGTGATGTTTATTGTTTACCATTACAATGCTGATGATGTGGGGAGATTTTTAAACAGTGCAATGGTCATTTTAAGACAGATGTGTGCATGTCAAAATCAGTATGAATAATTGTGAGTGACTGTAGCATAGCTTGTTGGAGGTACATGAGCCAACGGGAAGAGAGACTCTCTGAACATAGCTCCCTACCGTATATAAGGTAGTGGAAATTACCACAAGACTACCACATATAGCTCTCTGTCGTAAATAAGTCAGTGAGTTCGCCCATGGTGGCACACCAACACTATCACTGGAAAATGTGGTATTCCTAGAATGCAGGTCTGAGGTCTCTCTAGTGATCACACGAAAAATCTAAGCAAAGATAAGGGATTCTGGACATTGGGGCCACAAATAAAACAAGGGAATTATGCTCACCAAAATACCACCAACCACGTATACCAAATATGCAGATCTGGGTGCTGAAATAATGCATGTCCATTGTATTATTGTTGCACATGGCCAAATCTGAATACAAAGAGTGATTATTGCTAAGTTATTTTTCGGCGGTAATAAAATACCGTCAGGCCCCAAATCTCCACAAAATACCCTACAGCACCCCCAGTTATACATTTTTGTCCAAAGTAACTCGCGATCGATGGAGTCAAACGCATGGGAAAAGTCTATCAGAGCAAGATAGACCTTTCTCCCAGCTCTAATGGCTTCCATTTTCAACAGATTTATCAGCAGAAGGTTAAGGCCACAGCCGACCCCCTTTACCAAGCCTGTTTGTCTTTCATCAAGGTGACCACTGTCAACAGTCCATTGTGAGAGTTTTCGTTGCAGCATGGTTGCATACACTTTGCCCAATACATCCAAAAGAGCTATTGGTCGATAGTTTTTTGGCTCGAGCCGATTTCCTTTTTTGAAAATGGGCACAATTATTGCTTTCTTCCAAGACTTTGGGGATTCTCGTCTTCTACATATTCGAGTGAAGAGTTCCTTAAAAAAGTCCGCCCTTAGCTCTGGATTTTGTTTTAGGGTAAAGTTAGTCAGACCATCAGGTCCAGGAGCCCTTGAGGCACTGGCGTTCTTAATTATCTGTAGTATGTCAGCTTTAGAGAAAGTCAGGTCCCATTTGGTTAAATTTGGTGTTATAGGGGCCTGACAGGTACCTTTTTTACTGTACAAGTTTTTGAAATGTGATGACCACCTTGCTGCTGGTACCATATTTGACATTAATGCGGGTTGAGGAGCCTCTTCGTTGTTTAGAAGTCTCCAGAACTCTGCTGAATTTTTATTGTTCATTTTTTGCATCATTAATTCTGCATCATTTTGGAGCATAATGGCTTTATGGGATCTTATCCAATTTTTGTATTTCTGTTTTGCGACGCGTTTTTCTCGCGCTGCGTCAATAGAATCTCTGAATCTCAGGAGTCTAATAGAGGCGCGTAGTTCTCTCTTTCTTCTCATGATCTCAACATCGAATTTATGTTTGTTAACAAAGCCATGGTTTCTCAGTCCCTGTTTTTTTTCCACAAACAGATGTAATAAATGTGCGTATTCGACTCCACAGTCCAGTTTGATGAAAGTCTCTGAGATTGTGGAGACTTCAGCAGAGAGTAGTGTTAGTCTCACTCTGTTTGGCTCAGCCAATATCGGATGTTCCCATCGTTCTTGTGGCAGTTGATTTACGGCTGACAAGGTGAGAATTACCATGTCATGATCGCTTTGAGTCATCGGTATTACCTCAAGCGACTTGACGGATTGTTGGATCTTTTCTGAGGCGAAGAAGTAGTCCAAGACGGAATTCTGATCTGCTCGTCGCCACGTCGGTTTTGCTGGTATATCGCCGACAGAGTTTCCATTGAGCATTGCTAAGTTTCTAGCTTCCATTTCCCCCATCCATTTTGAAGCCACGTTGTTAGGTACGTACACTACTTCATTGTTTTTCGTTCTTATTGTCAAACAGTTGATATTCAAGTCTCCACAAATTATGATGTTTATTGACTCATTCTCAAGTAAGAGATCGTCGATTTTAGATGAAACTAAATCTATGAAGGAAGTTGACCCGACCTGAATGTGATTCCAGTATATATTAAATAAATGGAAAAGGATCGGGTTGTCAGCTCGAGACCCATCTAATGCAATCGTTGACAGAAGTATGAAGGGTGAGAGGTTTAGAGAGTTAATGATACGACAACCCGAGCTCTTTTTTACAATTGTCAACAGACCTGCCATTGGTCTTCCTCTAGTTTTTTTAAAAGCTGAATTGAAGGCCACTTCATAGGCGTCCATGGTTGGGCAATTCATCATCCACGTCTCTTGAAGGCAGACCACATCTAGCGCGTCAAGCCAGGGTTCTACAAATAGGTGGGAGAAGCCCCTGGTGTTCCAGGATCCGATCTTAAATTCCCAAGGCTCCTCTACCACTTGGCGTTATCGTTTTAAGGATCTGCCTAACGCTTCAGCCAGCCAGGACCAATCCTTTTGTGTTCCGCTTTGGGCTTGTGGGCTTTGCGAGTCACCACAACTCGGATCCATCGTGCCAGCTCCTTTAATAGTGATTTTGATGGTGTCCTCTGAGGGGAGTTTCCCTGGTACAGACTCAGGGAAGAGATTGGCCAATGTCTTTTTCATGCTTCCCGAAACAAGGTGCATATCACGTTCTAGCAACGATTCCACATTTCGGGGACGCTCAGTTTCCGCGGTTTTATTGGAAAACAGTGGTTCCTGGTAGAACGAGTCGCGTTTAGTTTTTTGAGAATCTGCTCTGTGATTGAATTCAGCTTGCTCAGACACTTCTGAGATGTCAAAGCCCATAGACATAAGAGCGGGGCCCGCATCCAGTACAATGTTTAGAACAATTCTGGATCTGAAGTGAAGGATGATTTTATCATCTTGTTCCTCATTTGTGAATTCCACAGTCTTGATGTCCTCAGATCGTATCGTTCTGAGCGAAGGCACGTATTGAAAGAGGCATAGAACGTTTGTGCGATTTAAAATGAGTTTCTCTCCATTTTCTATACGTTCTAGCCTCGCCTTGTAAAAGGTTTGACTTTTGTCGCCAGCGCTTTTATCCGTCCTGTTCGTTTTGCGCCATTCCATTCTCTCACGGCCAAGCTGTGTGTCGAAGATCTCGTTTCTGGCCAGTCCTATTCTGTTAACGTCATCTTTGTTATAACCAAGGCGATCCAAAAATGTATCTTTTGGTTTGTTATGAGTCCACAGACCCTCTTTAAGAGCATGCTTCCTGTCTAACGATGGTTTAGACAGCGTCTGAGATTGAGCGAGGGCTTTTCGCCTTTCTTCCAAAGTTTTGAATATGGGACTTAAGGGAATTTTGTGAGGCTCGTCTTGGTTAGGCTTCTTTTCGAAGAGAGTACATGTTCTTGCAGCGCCAGCTGGTATCTGGATAAGCGCAGAGTCATTTCCGTTACTTGGAACTGCCGGCTGTGCATCCACAAGTGAGGTGTCCTCAGCTCCCGTCCCAGAAACCTTCTCCTCTGATTCCAAGTCTTCATAAACAGACAGGTTCATTAAGTCGATGGATTGATCCTCGGTAGGTTCAGGGAGAGGGACAAATTCTACAGGCTTTGTAGAAGTGTTTGCAGTGGTAAGGTCATTTATCTTTGTTAGGACTCTGTCGTCTGTTCGAGTGTTATTAACGGTTACATTGACAGTTTTGAGATTCCGAAGGAATTTTCTTGTGTTATTACCTATTCTTTGATTTTTAGTTCTTTGATTTTTAGTTTTTTTCAACGGTCCTGGATTGGGCCTCTTGTGATCTACTTTCAGGGGTACAGTTCCCTTGAATATGTCAAATATTTGAATTTTAGGCTCTGTTGTTTCTGGAATTAGTATCACCTCAGGAGAACGGGGGGCTCCCTTGTCGATCGAGGTTGCCAAAGAGGAGGGTTTTTGAGGATCCAGTGTCGCCAGATTTTTAGAGCCCTTACTACTTTCCAGGACACTAGCAAAGTTCATTTGAAGAGGTGCTTCGGTTCTTGTTCTTTCATGACTAGGGCCCAAGCTCTCATTCGTGGGATTTTCAGGCACAGGTTTTGAGCCTTGGCTGTCCTGAGTATCAAGCACTAAGGGAAGCGGCGAGTTTTTTTCGCTACTCGGGTTGTTGGCCTTCCGACAATTCTGAGTTGTTGGTGCAGTTTTTAGTGCTTCTATGGTTTCTCTAGAGTTATTGAAAGTGTCCAGTGCCCCTATGGTAGGGTGGAGTACCAGTGTGCCAGTGACTGTGTCGGGATTTCCCATTGAGGTGTAGGACGGGGATTCCATAGGAATTTGCCCCTTGTCGGTTTGTTGACCCGCTGGGAGGTCCCGACTAGGTTGCCGATTTGAATCCTGTGTCGTCGTGTGATGATACTTTAGCACGCTTAGAGCTTCTTTCGCTACCTCTGCAAGGAGCTTTTTATCCAATTTGTTGTTTTCTTTCTGTTCTGTTAGAGTTTGCAAGGCAGCGGTCAAGTTTGTTTTTATTGTTCCATTGTCTTTTCTTTCAGCGCGCAATTCTTTTTCTATATTGATTAGCTTTGAGTTCATAAGCGCCACTAAAGGTGTCAGGTCCTTCACATTATCATTTAATTGCTCATAGAGCTTTAGAAATGGAGCAAGCGAAATTCCAGTTGCTGACATTAAGACCGATTGTAGGTCTTTGGTAAAGTTCGCGTCAAGCCTGACTTCTGAGTTGCGATCTTTTTTATGTGATTGAGTTTTGGATCTCCTGACTTTTGGAAAGTCGCGTTCTATGATTGAAGAAGCAGCTGAACAAATCTCAGAAGAGGATGAGGTGGAAGTGAGAGAGTCACGCTCATGAGTGATGTATGCGGGATTTTGTTTAGCACTTCTGAAGTCAGTTGGGCGTGTTGTCGCAATTTCCTGTCTTTGAGGGGCACGAGCCTGAGAACAGGCTATGCGAGGTGAAGCCGGGCAAACAACATCTTTATCATTTTGCAGAGCAATTTTCCAATTACGCAGAGCATCAGAGTTTGTGATAGCCCAGTCTGCCCCTGGCTGAGTCTCATGGTTGGGCGCCATAGGCGTCCGCTGGTTTTGCCAGTTAATTATGCTATGCTCTCCTCTTGATGTAAAATTGCAGGTTTTGTTTATTTGGGAAAAATCTTGCAAGGTTTTATTTATTTCAGCGAGCTCTTGCAAAGTTTTGTTTCCAGCTTCTGACGAGACTCTTCTATTTTTAGGGAGTGCTGGAGAAGCGCGTCCCTTGTTTGGGACAGATAAGTGCTTGTCGAGGATGCAAAATACTTTGTCTTCTAGCACAGTGTTTGACTTGTCGGGGTCCGATACATCCGATCCGTGTATAGAGTGGCCGTATGGTTTCTTGGAGGGCGGGAGTGAAGGGGTGCGCAGTTTTGACGGAGGGGCCTCTTTCCAGATTGGATCTGGACTGCCATCACAGTTGCCATTATTTGTGCATCCTCTCATAGTATGAGCGCGCCACGCCAACACCATCAATTTAGGTAATTCATTTGTAGAGGAGTTTATAGAGTGGGCGTCAGGGAGGGGCGCAGCGTTCAGATAGCTTGGGCACGGACTTGCCGCAACCTCAGACTCTGTGTTACAGGCGTCCACCTTGGTCGGCCCATCAAGCATGACGACGGGCACACGAAAATCCTCTCGGCGTCTTATCTCTCTCTCAGAGCACTCGGAGCTGACAGTTGGATCAGGCGCCATCAATCTGACAGATGAGGCAATCGAAGGCTCGGGGTGGGAAGGTCCGCCCCGGGGATCGCCCGCAGGCGAAGAGGCCCCGACCTCCACCAGAATTGGCCCAACAATTCCCAGGTGGGGGGGGTCCCCAGCCCCACGCGGTCATCCATGATGCCACCCCCACGGCCACCAGGCGCACATTCCCTCTCACCCCGCTCGGCCGTCCCATCACTCGCCGAGCATAGTGACATCACACTCGGTGTGCACTTGCTCGCATCAATGGCCAGTTTGTGTAACACGGGGGGAGACAGGTAAGGGGGATCAAGGGGTGAGACGGGCCTGGCTAGGTGATTGTTGCTATTGTCAGTATTTGACAAGTCCACTTGCAGGGTATTGGGGGCTATTGGCGGTATAGAGAGTGTGGAGGGTAAAAAATCTATCATTGGAGTGGCGGTACATACTGCATTTCTCCTTGCGCTTTTATTCTTCAAACACATCAATGCTGATACCACATCTTCAGGTTCTCCCACAAAAGTTCCGGTACACACACTTACGATGTCGTTATGTCTAATCAGTTTTGTACTTACTCGTTGGCCAGTACTCGCATCAGTCAGATTAGATGTGGATGCGGAGGCGGAGTTCCAACGTCGCAATTGCAGCCTTGTATGGGGTGGGGAGGGCAAGCGGTCTCCTCTTTTCCCGCGTTTGTACGATAATCCATCCATTACGACAGGCCCGCAGGCCCACACCCTCGCCCGAACACCAGAACACCAAAACACACTGCGCACACCGCGCGCTCCGCGTGTGCTAGGGATTTTAAGCTACTTCCTCCTGGAAGCAGTAGTGGAAATGGAAAACAGACTTCCAAATGTCTCAGAAGCAGCAGCAGCAGAAAGAGCCTGGGCAGTCTCAGGCTCACCAAAACACACTGCGCACACCGCGCGCTCCGCGTGTGCTAGGGATTTTAAGCTACTTCCTCCTGGAAGCAGTAGTGGAAATGGAAAACAGACTTCCAAATGTCTCAGAAGCAGCAGCAGCAGAAAGAGCCTGGGCAGTCTCAGGCTCACCAAAACACACTGCTCCACTACTGCTACCACTTTAACATAGTAGTACAGGCTTGTACCAACGGTGAACTTGTATTACCACTTGTAGTCTTAATTGTGTGTAGTGGTCCCTAAGGGCATTGCACATGAATCTGCCTAACACTGGTGTACAGCGGTGAGGATTTGAAAGTAGAGTGATTACACTTAGAGTGCTGCTGTTGCTTTGCCTCAACTAACCACAAGGCTAAACACAAATTCTATTAGCTGAAGAAATCATGTCAAATATTGAAAGCTACACTGAAGAGGGTCTCTTGAACTACACTGCTGAGGTTTTGAGAACCATGTGTAGGGAGAGGAGTCTCTTTGGTAAAGGACACAAATCTGAACTGGTTGCTAAGTTATTAGGAACACAAAGTCTGGAGAGTGGGTCAGAAGGGCCTACCCCTCCAGAAAATGTGTATTCTGATGTTTCTGATTCTGAGAGTGTTGAAGAAGAAGTAGATAACCCTTTGTTAGGAGTTCCTACCAACCCCTGAGTTTAATGCACTAGAGAAAATGAGACTTCAGTTAGAAGTGAAACGTATTGATGCACAAACTGCCATGAAACATCAAGAGTTAAGGCTCTGAGAAATGGAGTTGAACCATGAACTAGAAATGAAGAAATTGTCTTTAGAAAATGCTTCTCTCCCAGAGTCTTCTAGGTCTTCCAGCCCTAATAGACCTCGTATGCCAAAGGAACTGATTGGTATGTATAAGACTAAACTTGATGTTTTGGATTGGTTAGCAATGTTTGAGTACAATAATGGGATTCAAGGTAGCTCAGGGAATCAGTTGATTCCTTGGCTTTTCTCTAGGCTTTCCCCTGTTGCAAGTGATGCTGTAATGGAGTTGGGGGAGGAGGATAAACAAGATTAAGAGTGTGTGAAGCTAGCATTAATAGCTAGATTTTGGAAGACCCCCTTCCCAGTACCTTAAGAGGTTTAGGACCGTCAAAAAGTATGATGGTACCCCTTGGGCTACTTGGGTGTGTGAATGTTTGAAAAACTTAGATGGTTGGGTTAAGGGTTACAAAGTAAACTATTATGAAGGTTTGAGGAATCTTGTAATGTTGGAGTCTATTTTTGATGTCTGCTCCCCTGAGCCTAGACAGCACTTGGCTGATTCAAAGGAGATAGATCCTAAGAAGTTAGCTAAGGCTGCTGACTTGTGGGTTACCAACAGGGCTACTCACGAGGATTCTGGGGCAACTCAGAAGAAGGATGAGGAAAAGCAGCCAAAGAAAGACAACAAAGAGAAGTCCAATAATTCCATTCCAAAAGAGGGCACCAAACATAACCAGGGTAAGTCACAAGGGAAACCGAATCAGACTAGTGTACCATCTGGTCCCAAACCAGATGGAGGTCAGAACAATCCTCCATTCAATAGAGCATTTGGGAAATGCTTTGTTTGTGGGTCAACTGACCATGTGAAAGGAGATCCCAGATGTAAGGGTAAACCTTCAGCGGTCCACATTGTCTCCTTAGCCTTCTCCCAGGTAGATGAAGTACCTATAGACAGTGGGAAATTTCAGTTACTAGCTGATGAGCCCACGAGAGTCTCAGATAGTGTTTCTCTAGTGTCCTTGGGTCTTTGGGAACAACAGAACTTAGATGCCTATACCTCAATCCCAGATTGGCCATCTCGACCTTCATCACCCATCTTCCCAGGGCAGCCCTCTGCCCGGCAGCCCGCTCCGGCTAAGGGCCCCAAGGCAAAGGGCGGCTCTTACATGGATGGCTCCAAGTTGTGTCTGCAGGTGTCAGCAGGGGAAGCCAATGAAGCCACCAGACACCGACAAAACTGTAAGTGCTGGCATGGGTGGGGGGTAGAGCAATTACTTTACTCCATAAAGCTCATGCCACTCTAACTTGCCTTTCAATGGCCTAGACTGCTACAGACCTACACCATGCATTATTAGAGAGATATGTGACCACCAGCCTAAACCTATTATGGCTGGACTGCTAACACTGCCTGCAGTATAGTTTTAACTAGTACCATACCCCGAGAGAACCACAAAGATTAGTCTGCACCATATCTAGACAGAAATGTGATTGTTAGCATGCACCAAACTTAGATTTCTGAACCCAGCTTGCGTCGCATCTAGACATATGCCACACCTAGATGAATTCTCATGCTTAGCCCACGCAGCATCTAGATAGAATATGATTATTAGCATATGCCACACTCAGACGCAATTTCCGAAATATGATTGTTAACATATGTGATTCTTAGCATGCACCACATTCAGAATTCTGACCCTAGCCTGCGTTGCATCTAGATAGAAATGTGACTGTTAGCATTTGCCACACTTAGAATTCTGAACTTTAGCTCATGTCGCATCTAGATAGAAATGTGATTCTTAGCATGCATCACACTTAGAATTCTGAACTTTAGCTCACGTCGCATCTAGATAGAAATGTGACTGTTAGCATGTACCACACTTAGAATTCTGAACTTTAGCTTGCGTCGCATCTAGATACGGACCCACCGGGCTTAGGCTGCCAACAGCACATCTCTGCTCTCTTGCACTTTTCCAGCTTATTCCTCTCCTCCCCTTTTTCAGAGCCGCCAGAGCGCCAGGGGACCACTTTCGTGGTGATAGTGCACGGTACAAGTGTCCTTTAACATTAACATTAACATAATACTAAAGAGTATTACAAAGATAGTGTTCCTGTGAATGATCAGGAAACCCATGCCATCGGAGACACTGGAGCCAGCATAACTGTGGTTGATGAATGTTTTTTCAAGGTGGAGGATGTTGCTAAGGCACCCAAACACCTACCACGTTAGCTGGAGGCCCTGTGCAAATAGTTCCCCAGTTACCAGCTCTCATACAGTGTAATGACATGACTGTCAGAATACCTGTAAGTGTGCAAAATAACATACCTGGGAGGGTCCTGCTGGGTAATGACCTTAAAACTCTTGGAGTTGTGTCAGTACCCCCAGGCCCTGCAGCAGAAGGAAGCAGGAGCTCACAAGGTCTGCAAGGGAGAGAACCTTGAGAGGCTCTCCTGGGGACATGATAGAGGAAACTATCACCCCAAGTCCACAGGACTTACTTACTGCTATTGCAGGACAGAAAGAGACAAAGGGGAAACCCAGGTCTGCCAGCAAGAAACCAGCAAGCACTCCTGTGCCCAGAAGGACATCTCCAAGACTGTCCAAAGTCGTTTCAGTGACTCCTCCACCAGCTGAGGCGGAATGTGAGGTTCAACCCTGTATGGTTCAACTAGATACTGAGGAATCAGATCTTGAAGAAGATCTTACTCTGGTTGGAGATCTTGACCCTGCTGACCATCCTGAGATGCAGTCTTTACTGGCAGACGATGGACCCAAAAGGGCAGATTTCAGCAGAGGACAAAGAGCGTTTCCTACTCTTGAAGGTCTTCGCCTACAGGCTGCTTCTCAGCTCAATGGGACTGAGCTTGGAAAGTATAGGTTGCACTGGGAAGATGGCCTCTTCTACAGTGGACTGACTGAGTCAACCCCTGGAGACTGCAAAAGACTTGCAGTGCCGTTTAGTGAACCGACTCCAGTTTCTGCAGTTAGCCCACAAGATACCTTTGGCTAGTCACTTAAGTTTTAAGAAGACCAAGGAAAGGCTCTCACATTACTTCTACTGGCCTAAAATGGGTTCAGAAGTAGACAAATTCTGCAGTATCTGTCACACTTGCAAAACCTCTGGCAAAAGTGTAGCCAAGAATGTGGCACCCCTGGTGCCTCTCCCAGTTGTGGGAGTTCCTTTTGAGAGGGTCGGAATTGATATTGACCCTCCCACATCTTCAGACAACAGGTTTATCCTGTTTGTAGTGGATCATGCCACTAGGTATCTTGAAGCCATACCTATGAGGACTTTTACGGCGTCCGCTGTGGCTAAGGCCCTACTTGGTATTTTTACCAGAGTAGGTGATATCTGACAGGGTATCACATTTTATGTCCCACTACCTGCAAGCCATGTGAAAAACCTGTGGAGTCACCTACAAGTTCTCTACTGCCTACCACCCCCAAACCAATGGGTTTAACAGAACTATGAAGAACATGATAGGTGCTTTAGAAGAAACCCTTAAAAGAAAGTGGGACCTTCTACTGCCATGCCTTCTCTTTGCATATAGAGAAGTCCCTCAGGAGGGAGTAGGTTACAGTCTCTTTGAACCTCTCTCTGGCCATCCAGTCAGAGGTGAATTGGCCCCGATTAAGGAGGGGTTGGAGAGTGCTCCTTCCCCCAAGCCAGTCAGGGTGACTGACTATGTGAGAATGTCACACATAATGGCAGAGGCAAGTGATAACTTGAAGGCTGGTCAAGCTCCGGTCAAGCATTGGCATGACCAGAAGGCTAACATGGTTGAGTTTACTCAAGACCAGCTTGTTCTTGTTATGCAGTTGCGAGAGGCTGTAGCGAGGGACGACCGAATGCTTCTGGGGTTTCCCAGCAGACCGCCGTTCAGTGGAGTTGGCGAATCACATAGCGACGTGTTGAAGGAGGAAAAAAGAGTACAACAAAAAAAATAATATATATATATATATATATATATATATATATATATATATATATATATATATATATATATATATATATATATATATATATATATATATATATATATATAATAAAAACAACAAAAAACAAAAAGGAGTGGAAAGGACAATTAAATCTATCACGCCATCTACACACCGGCGTGCAACAAATAGGGGCAACTGCTGGCCTTTGAGCCTCATTTTCGAACTTGCCACATACAGACACGAACAGAGAGACTGTGGGCCTTGACTCCTTTGATCGCCTTACAAGTACAGGGGGTGACTGCTGGCCTTGCGGGCCTTTGAGCCCCTATCTTATACTCATACTTGCAGTACTTGTCACATTAAACATAAACGGGATGACTGCAGGCACGTGCGTCACTGACCATCATTCAACTACACATGAAACTGAAATGGAACGTGAAGTACGTGGGAAAGACAAATAAGATCGCAGACATTTTTCAGATACGGGGCCTCATTCCGAGTACGGCGCTAACCAATGGCGCTATTAACGCCTTGGTTGACGCCGTACCCGGACCGGCAGCGCCTTGGTGGTTGGCGGAATTACCGCCCCATTCCAAGGTTGGCGGGGCGGTAATTCCCCAATCCCCATTTACCCTTCCCCATTCCCATTCTTGCCCCATAGGGCATAATGGGAGTGGGGAAGGCGTCAATTACGCCACCGTAAATTACGGTGGCGTAATTAACATCAAGGTCCCTTAGCGCCATGGTATTTAACGCCTGCTAAAAGCAGGTGTTAAAAGCACCATGGCGCTAAGGGAACTCGGAGTATGGCGGTAAGGGATTACCGCCACCGCTCTCGTTAGCGGTGGCCGCTATCCCTTACCGCCATACTCGGAATGAGGCCCACTGACTTCCAGCTTCACAAAGTCACTCTCGTCTCCATACCGTACGTTGTTAACTTCTTGCAACAAACATGGTTGTATCATCTGGACCAAAGACACGCCATCAGACCAAACAAAACAGAACTTTAGAAATACTAAATAACACTTCAATTCTGCCATATATTAGCTTAATGAAAAAACAAAACCGACAGAAAGAAGTAACGATAACGTCAATCGGAAAACTGAAACAGCATACAAACAATGATAATGAAAACTGCACAGACTTAAACAACGAAACTATTGAAACACACAAGACTAAGAACAATTATCTTACCATGACATTACCTCTTAAGAGACGGGAATAACACAAACCTCACTCCAGCCTCCCAACTCCCTGGAAATGACGATAGGAGCATTGCACGACGATAGAACTACAAGTAATAACGAAACAAGAAAACAACTAAGAAAACAAAAAGAAGATCTACAATCAGAATACACTTCTACTCCACTAGCAACATTGAAATTAAGAACTGAATGAGCCAAACAAACATGGCAAAGAAAATTCAACACTCAAAACAACGACATTACAACCAGAGATAAAAAAAAATGGGAAGGCTATCATTAGACATAACAGAGATAGAACACAATTTCGAAAAAGAAAAAAGAAATCCACCTAATGGGAGACAAATGTAAACAAACAACAAAACATCTAATGACATTCAATGCAAGTCAAAAGAAAGGCTAAGACAGATCAAACCAGAACTAAACAACCTTCACACGCATAGAAAACAAGAGGACGAAAAGACCACAAGAAGAACTAATGTTGATTTCTGCGACTGTGAAAAAGAGCAAAATGACCAAATACAACCTATACCAATGACCATGTAAGACCTTCAGAACTCCTTGTTGGTGGCATCTACCCACGCCCTAACACCTTTCTAAAATTACTAGAAAATCACACTGATGCAATGAAAGATCAAGCGATGCTGCTTGCACTAATACATACTAAGCAAATTACCATAGATGCCTTCCTATCTTGAATCGTAGACAGGCTGTACAAAGAAGCAGATTGTTCTGCCCAATGGCAGGCTAGACTTTTTGAAATCGCTAGAAGTAACGGAAATAATAAAAACTACATGAGACAGCACTTATAAAACTGGTTAAACAGATAGGTAATGACAGCCAAAAAAAATACATCAAGTCAACATGAAAATGAAATAAAACAACAAAGCCATCAAGAAGGGCATGTAAAAAAAGTTAAATACAAAACAGAATCAGCAGTAAATAAAACGGTTAAAACTGCAGTCGAACACAAACAACCAATGTTTGCAATATCCGAAGCTCCACAAAAGGACACCAAACAACAAGAAAAAGCAACAAAAATAAAATGGCGAAAGAAAAAAACAAATCATCAAGAGCAAAAGGCTGCATGAAAGTATCAAAAGCCTTTTTAAGAAATATACAAATTCCTCAGAAAATTAGCAACCAAGTACAGCAACACCAAGATAAAATGAAAACAGAACAAAATAATCCACAGAAAGCAAATAAAAACAACAACACACAAGAAGACACAGAAACCACTAGGACAGCGGAAGAACAGAAACTACAAGGAACTTAAATGAATTTGTCTACATACACCAATGAAGATGAAGACGAAACTTCAATAAGGCTTGTTGACGAATACATTGTACGTGAAGAACATTATTCACAAGACGGAAAACACTTTATTCACCCATAGGCAACACAATAAACATCGAAGAGACCATATTTACATGTGATGATATTTCTGATGTTGTACTTACATTTTCAACGGAACCTGATTCAAAACATGCATATAACAATAAAAAACAAAGAACCCTAAAAACAAATCACCCTATCCCCAGAGAAGAAGAAATACCAAGTTTGAAGATCCAAGCAGCTCATATTCAGATAAAATGGCAAAGACATGAAGGTATTGTTCTAAACAGAACAAACATTTAAAGTTTATTGCACACCATTCCTGAGCTGCGTGAGATTTCATCTGCTGACATTTGACTAATCAAATTTCCTCTAGAGCACAGGACTGACAAAGTAGCAATACACCTATAAACAAGAACCTTAGTAAATGCTATACTCAAAAGAAAACATGAATTAAATGTGATGGGATTCAAAACTACATATAAAGATGGATCAGAAAACCAATCAGTTTAAGTAAAAATCATATTAAATTAACAAACACCCAACAATGGATAAAGCATAAAATGAGATCAAGATCATAAGAGCTCCTTGGAAGTCATGATGCTGGAACTCCCGCGATCAAGAACACTATTCGAAGCAGATAACTTATTCCTTAAAAGTGGAGATTGCATATGCTTACAGGAAACATGGATCAGTAACAAACCAGCATGGGATGAGTTCTCAATACATATGAACCTAGCAATAACCCGAGAAAGTGGACGTCCTTCATCAGGATTATTAACTATGCTCAGAAATGGCACATGCCTCCATATGATCCCAACTTTGACCCCATTCATACAAGTAACAACACTAAGGAAAACACCTGAAATCTCGACAAAGAAGAGTGACACTGAAAGAGAGAACACAAGAATAATCTGTGTCTGTAATATTTTCTGGAACCCCTGTGCCATAAATGACAGTGTATTCATCGGCACATTCTTTTCCAAACTAGATGTACTCAAAGTCACTTACCAAAACATGGAAATACTTTTATGCAGTGACTTCAACATCCATTTATTCACCAAATTTGTAATGAAAATCAAGCAAAACAAACTAGCTAAGAAAGCTCGATTATGGCTCAAATAATGTGCAATAAGAGATCAAAACGTTGTCAACTGCCAAATACAACGAAATATTGACAGTATTAACATCTCTATGGATAATAGACAAAACCACATGTGTCCATAATATACTGATACTGATATCGGCAGAATTACAGAATTGCCAACACTCTAATGTCACAACTACAACAGAGTTGAACAACAGATTAATTGTCTGCAAATATCTGACCAACTGATACAACAATTACCAGTAATTTTTCAGGAAACTCCCCTGACAGATCTGTGCAAGTTTGAATGCGAATGGTTGATCTTGCTTGCAACCCCATGATCATGCATACAATCAGGAAACAGCTAACAAGAAAAAGGCTCTTAACAAAACATTTGAAAAGCAAAAAAATGAACAAAAGATGAGAGTAGGAAAATGAGAAAAAAAAATATAAACAACAATACAAAAATTGGCAGAAAACATGCAAGCCACTTGAATGCAAAATGATGCTGAAACCATGTTAGCTACCTTAAACCAGCAAAATACTAGAAACATGTGGAATTTGTTAAACAACAATCATTCAAATACATATCTGCTTACGACGGACGTAAGCGAGACAGCCTGGCTCGAACACTTTACAAAAACCTACGGTGAAAAAAGACACAATGAAAAAATCGTACTTGAAAAGAGTCGATGCTGAAAAAGAACTGTGGAATTTTTAATTTTCTATTGAAGAAATATTGAGGTCAATTCAACTACTTAATCCATCAAGAGCAACCAGCCCTGATGGTCTGAGTAATCAGATCCTGAAGAAAAATCTGAAAGTATGGGCAAAAGTATTTGAACACCTATTCCATCTTATCATAAAAAATAAGCAAATACCAAACATTTGTAAAACTGCTGTACGTATTCCTATTTACAAAAAAGGAGAACAAAATCAAGCTACCAACTAGCGACTGATAGCTGTGTTAGACCCCATCGGAAAGCTATTTGTAACTATATTACAACGTCATCTAACTGAATGGATATCCAAGAGCCATAGATTCGATACAAGACAAACTGGTTTTTTACAAGGGGTAGGTACAAATATCAACCTCCTTATACTAAACCTACCAAAGCTCGAAGCAATGAGATCCAAGACACAGACACTAGTGACATTCATTGACTTTCAGATGGCATTTGATGGTGTAACAAGACAACGATTGTGGGATAAGTTAAGAACTTGGAAATGTCCTTCGAAAATTCTCGAACCCATAATAGACTTATATTCATCGAAAAGCATCCGATTCAGGATATCACAAACAGTGGCTGTAACAAAAGTCATCAATGCCATCGAACGGCCTAAAACAAGGATGCCCACTGGCTGCAACACTATTCAGTTTATATCTAGCAGACTTCAAAGAACAGCAAAACTCTCTAAAAGTTAATCCGCTAAACCTGAACGGAACATCCATACAATGGATTCTGTATGCTGATGATATAGTACTTTTTGATAAAACACAAACTGGCATGCAAAAAAGAGTTAACGCCCTGTCTGATTTCATCAAAAAGAACGATCTAAACTTTAACCTGGCAGAATCGCACTTAATGCTGCTAAAAAAGCAGGCATTAAAGGGAGACCACCAAAAATGTTCTGCTCAACACGAAACTTTAGACTATAAAGTTGACTAAATACATAGGAGTGTGGATTGACCAATCCATCAACGGAAGCTCATGGAAAGAACGAGCAATCACAAAAACGAATTCCTTAGCCCATCAAGGAGTAATGTTGCATCGGAAATATAGTACCTTTTCTTGTAAGCTTTTGACCATGTTCTATCGTCAAAAAGCAACTGCAATAATAACATATGGAAGCAAAACTCTCCTCAGAGTTTCATGGAAAATCTGGGACACATTAGAAGGAAGATTCTGGAGGAAAGTACCAGCACTTCCTCCCTTTTTCCCAGTTCAACGAATCAGATTCGAATTTGTACTCCAATCTCTATAATCCATCATTATTTGGAAAACGTTGAATCTATATAGAAAAACAGTGCCGGAAGAAGACATCCCAGCTGTGCGCTGTTGCAATCCCAGCATAAGACGGTCAACAACAAAATACTAAACACATGGAAAGTTGCTTGCAAGCAAGTGGTGGAGGACAGCACCCTCACAGAGGAAATATCAGAATGCAGACCAACAGAAGCAACCAAAAAACAAATCAGCAAACTGACTGGATTAACACCATGGAGAAAAAAGCTGAATACCAACTCTCTATCAACTGCTTACTGGACAGTCAGAAATTGAACCAACTTCTAAAGTATCTGGAGCATTTTCCCTGTTGAAGAACGAGAGGCACATTCCTTAGCCTTAGAATGAAGTTGCTACCAACACAGCAAATAGTAGTGAAAAACAAAAAAAAATTCCACCAGATCAAACATATTGCCGAGACTGTCAAAATATGAAACAGATTGAGACAACTTACCTTACCACATATTTTTGGAATGCGAATCACTGAACCAAGAAAGAGAAAAATGCTTCCATATTGTCTATTCTGGAAAAGAACAATGGGAAATCATCCTACAATGAAATAACAATCGCTTGACCTTCCGAGTCATGCAATATTGGAACAAGATCTGCAACAAGTAGAAGCAGAATGCCCTTGAACACAGAGAGACCTTACAAAGATCTAACACATTGTATATTAATTATATACTATCTTTTCCTTTTTGAATTTTATGTTCATTTAATGACTTTGTTTTAATAAACTATATGAATGCAAATGTTTTAAAAGTAACATGTAAAAGGTATACCTTCAATAACTAAAACATTAAAAAAAAAACAATCTGCAAGGATCGCTTATACACCTTCTTTACATTTCACACAATCAATCAAACTAACTGGTCCTTCAAATTACCAAATTTTTCTGACACAGTTGTATAACTCGCCTCAAAGAATAATGATGTTTCAAGTTTAACACTATTTATATCTTTTATGGATGACTTTATGACTTATATAATTGGTCAGAATGACTGGGTATTGCTTGGTGGAGATTTCAATTTAAGATTAGCAAATGTACCCCTGCCCCCTTCTTCTGAGTTATTTGACAATAACGAAGATCAGATTTTGGGTATTCCTCATCCTAGCATGATGGAACCTGGAAGTTGTTCCAAAGGCCTTGACTTGTATGGATGGATGTTGGAATGGGGGCAATGCTCTCCAAATGGCTGCACTGTAAAGACTGGAGGGGGGGTCTGTACCTCTGCTCTCTATATGGTAGAGGAGAAGCACTGAAGACACCAGCAAGATTCTCTATTGTTGGTAGCAATGGACGAGCAATCAGGGTCTATCTTCTCAGGAGGTGATGCAGGCTGGTTCTTAAGTACAGTGTAGTCCCCAAGCCCCCACAAAGGAATGTTCACACACTGTATTAGTTAAAACACAGTCTTTATGTAATTAATATTCAAGGTTATGTATACTATCACAATAACTCACTTTGTGCTTCAGAAAATCTACTATGGCAAATATATACAGTTCTAAAGTGGTAAAACAATTATTATCAGATCTCATTAAAGTGCCTCAACTATACTCTGGTCAAATGTCACACAGATCACTTAATAAAGGCAACCAACAATAGACATAGGAGGAAAGCAGTTGGTTAGAACAATTGGCAGAATACTGGCCCTGTTAACTAGACACAGTTCTGTGTGGAGATCCCCACACCTGGGCAACCTGTAAAGTAAAGATATATCACAAGCCCAGTCCATATAGTTTTCTCTAAGTCTTATTTCCTTCTATAATGTTTCTACTACCCCAATGTACCTGGAATAGCAGAGTTTGACGTCGGGTCGTCGATGGATCCTTCTTGAGTGGTTCCCTTTAAAGCAGGAGCCACGGATCGTCAAGATCCCTCAAAGAAAGTGAACTCGGCATCGAGGCGGCAGCTTCAGTCCCAGCGGTGCTCGTCATCGGTGAAGCGAAGGCATCCTGCAAGGAAGAGGCGTGCGGGGCACCTCGATGTCAATAGTTCAGGACCGCAAAAAGATTGTGAATAACTGTGGCCCAGCAAGGGCATTGAGTCGTCCAGCGTCTCTACGGTCGTTGGGTGGCGGGAAACCCACCGGCAGATGCTCATTGGTGCGTCGACGGCCTGGCCTTCTCCGGTGTGATAAATCAAAAGTCTTAGGCAAAGGAGCATACGGCTCCGGTCGTCGGCGGTTCGGCATCAAGCGGTCCCCTCTTCTGGGCAACATGGCTTTGACGGGCCTGCAGCAGTTACAGCAAACTTGCGAACCCCGGTGGACGACGCTGGACGGAATGTCCGGTGTTGATCTTCATTCTCCTCGGCTGTCCCAGTCTCCGGCAGCTGCCTTTCGAGGGTTTTATTTCCAGGGCGCTTCAGCGAAGGTTAGAGGTGCTCGATGGTCCCTCGAGCATGGGAAGAGGGCGCCTAACCAGGTCCTCTCTTGGATCAGTCTCGGCGGCTTTCGGCTTTCAGATTTCGACGAAGGGAGATAGCAGTCAACCTTCTTCTTCAGGCTCGGCTTAGAGATTCAGCTTCAGTTTCAATGTTAGTATCAACTCCAGCTTCTGAACAATTTCCAATGGTGAGAGGTCCCCAGATATACTATTCTGTCTCGCATCCACACTGCTGGGTCACACTCAGCTACCAATCATACAGAATGGCATTCATGCAGTCAGTCAGCCAATCAGGCATACAGTGCATTCAGGCCATTCTCCTCCCTCTCAGACACTCACATCAAGGAATGTGTATTGGGACAAGTACCAAGCCATTCAACACTACACACTGAATTCATACCAGTTTTGGGCAGGGCTGTCTCTGTCATTGTGTCAAACACCAGAAACCAGAGATCCGCAACAAGAAATGCATATTGGTCACACACTCCATTCACCCAGGACCCACCCACAGGGTGTACCCACAAAATACAGTCACTGGGAAAGCTCCAGCCAGTCTGGCCTGGACTTCACAACAACACCATATATGGAACTTCTAACCCACATCCAGTCAGGGCGAAGGGACAGAGTCAGGGCTTCCCAGGACTTTGGGAAAACAAGGTAACAGGTAATAGAAAGCAAGAGGCCACAGGGGCCATCTTGTTTCCTATCAGGAATCAACTGATTCCAATGGCAGGGGCTGGGTATCCCACAATGGAGGATACTAAGAGCATCTGTCAAATTCAGCATGGCGCTGCCACCAGCCCATACCCTGCTCTGTGGGCCACACACAGGTGCCCAAAAACATACACTAGGGCCACAGGGTTGCACCGCCAACCATGGGTGCCATAAGGGCATCCCATGGGTCTGTAAACCAAACCAAAAACAGGAAGAGCTGCACTGCCAGGAGTCGCATATGGACTCCTGGGCAGAAAACAATACAGAACACACATGAACAAGGACTACAGGACAAGGACAGGGATCCCTGTCCCTCCAATGCATTTCCAGTATTACATGCATCCTTTCCACTATGCCTCCCAAGAGCCCCAACATTCTGGGGGTGTTCCACTATCGAATATATATTTATGTCTGAAGCAAAATGGTGTTCTATAATCCATTTCGAAGTGGAGGAATCATTCATCAGTGACGATCATCCCATTGCCATGTCACTCAATTTGCCTCTATGCACTAGCCCTGCAAATGTACATCCTCATCTAGCTTTGGTGACCCTGTCTGGCATTCACAGAAGATTGAAATGGATGATTTCAACAAGGAAAATATCACAGACGCAAGTGCTCTTTTGAAGAATTGAGAGAACTAGACCTTAATGACACTCCGGCACTTGTAATCTATTATAAATTGATGATGAGCCTTTCACTTTCCCCTACCATGAAATATTTTAGCTCCTTCTAAAACAAAGGCATGGTTTAACACTGAATGCTCAAAGGCCAAGGCTAACCTTCTCACACTAGTCAAAAATCCTGATACTAGATAATAAGTCATTGTCCGACTTAACTGAAGCACCATACAAACAACTTTAAGACGTTTTGGGAAATTGTATCTTCCAGGCCAAGTTACCTTCAAGGACCCTGTGGCCGAGAATCCAGCGTTGTAGATACTAAGGGCCTAATTCATAGAAGCATTTTGATGGCGCAATCCCATAGGAAAAAGCTCTTTGAATCTGGCCCTAAGTTGGAAAAAAAAATGTTCTCCCAACATAACTACGAACACATTACACCTAAGGATGATTTGTGCACGATTGCCCATTTAGATACTACTCATATGATATCAAATGATTCACCACTCCACACCCCCACACAATCCCAATGTTTTAATGTGAGGCAACTGAAGCCATATACAAGCAAAACAAGAGCCAAAGTCTGTGCTCGGTTGACATTCCTGCCGAGGCATTTAGATAAAATATTGATTGATTGATTGAATGTGTTTATTATAAAGCGCGACATGCCCATAGGCCTCAGCATGCACAAACAAAACAGGACAAACAAACAAAAAAGTAATACAGCATTATAAAGCAGGCACATTTAAACTAAAAGTGAAAACCCAGTTCAGAATAGGGGTAAACAATGCACACGATCATAGTTGTTCATACAAAAATTACAGTTGGCTAAAAGCTGGGAAGGTTGGTACGACCACAACAAATGATTATACAATCCCTATTTGCTAAAGTACACAATCCATCAATCTTTTTCCTCCACAATACCTTTAGGTCACAGTTTCTAACAATACTTGGTCCAGTTATTTGTTGCAACCAGGCCAGGATCTTATTCCTGAGGGCATCCCTAGGTTCCGGCCCCTATGAAGGGGTAACATTGGTGATAATAAAGTTTCTTTTGTCAAAGACCAAATCCCTCAGAGTCTTGTCTGGAATATATGACAGCAATGATTTTCTTAGACATGAGATCTTAAATGGAATGGATTTAGAATTTCCAGACAACCAGGGGAATACTTTGTCCCAAATCAGCGCCAGATACCGGAGACCCAAACTGAGCCTGCCTCACGGTCGCTCGAGATGGAGGAAAAACCATAATGTCAGGGTGGGATTGGAGCAAATTTTTGGATTTCAAGAACTATAGCATGTTAACAGGATTCAGTTCAGTCTGACTACCTCTCATCTCAGACTTTAGAGTTTGCTCAGAAGGCTCAGCCACATGAAATTTATCAACAGCTGGCAGGCTGCAATGGGCATTGAGAGATATTATTCAGAGCCTCCATATTCGGAAGTACATCCACCTGGCATGAGTTACCCACCATAAAATGGCGCACTAGCATCACAACTTTGTCCGCTAGGTCCACCCACAACCAAAGCAATGAACATTCCTAAACTGGAGGAGATCAGCAATAGTAACATTCCTCACTTTGCTGCCATTGAACAGAAACTGAGCTGTTCCATCTCACTGGATAGCTCATCAATTAGCCCTGGTATATCTTCAGTCACCACTGTCTTTCCCTTATCCATATCCGACTGTGAGGACAATAGAGGTGAGATGTCAACACTCAATAGCCTCCATACTAGGTGTGAGACTAGCTATGTGATCCACATCTCAGCACGCAATGCTGGGGCGAGCAAGACAGGTCCAGCACCCGAGACTGGGTGCACATAACCAACAGCTAACACAGAACATGTTGCTGGTAATATGGGAGCTCACTTGTCACTTAGCAAGTCTCCCAGAAAAAGTACTCCTCCTGTATTAAAGCCTTGGCTTAAAACTTGTGACATTTATTTTGTGGTTTATGGAGGAAAAGATAAGTAATTCTAGGAAGCAGTTCTTTCACACCACTGCAGCTTAGCCGCCTGCCCGGCCACTGAGGAGCCAACACCAGCCGCAGGGCTTCAGGCAGTACGGCCACACAGCAGCCCGAAAAGGGGAAACGCCAGCGAAGTGTGGAGGGAAAAGATTAGAGGAAGGAACCTAGGAGCATATTGAGAGCATTTCAGACGCTTGCTGCATCATCAAACAACAAGAGTAACAGGGGATACCAGGGATATCTCAATACTGTGACCTACCCCGGATAGAACAAAAAAATACTTAACAAAGAAGGTCAGAGTACTCTCTGTGTTTATATAGTGAGCATCAATGCAACCCATCCGTCTCTGAGCGCCCACTAAATCATGGCAAAGAAGATACAATATACAGCAACATGTCTTATTACAAACATTTTATTGGATAGAAACAAATTGAATTCAATCCAGTCGACACACCAACACTATTAAATATAATTTATTAACATTTCTTTGAAGAAAAAGATTATTATCGTAAAAAAACACACATCGTCAAAAGTGTTAATATTATTCAAAAGTGTAAACCAGTCCCCTCAATTCATCCATGGGCTGGTACAATATAACATTCCCATCTTAAAAACCACAAGACAACACACATCAACCATATCACATTCACTCACAAACCATTCATAAGTTCATACACATTTTACAAATAATTTTCATTATAAAAATGATTGTACTAAAAAACAAGTTTAGCAATATAAGTCCAATATTCAATATGGATCATACACACTCACTAATGAGTCAGACTTAAATATTACAATCTGGTCCGACTCTAACTAGTTACACTTGAAACTGTTTATAATTAACAGTATATTCCCCAACCCGACATGTTTCTTTCTGTGTAGATTTAAATAAACAGAAATTCTTCAGGGGTATTATGGTCCCGTATGGTCAGGTGGATGGTAGATGGAGAACAATGGAACGGATAGACTGCACTGGAACTACTCACAGCAAGTTTCATGTAGTAGTCTCTATCCGTGCCGCCGATGAAAAACACATAGGCCCAGTACTAGAATGCCCACAATCGCTGCTTTAGATCAAACCTCAGCTTCTAGGGGGGTGAGATACAGAACCAAATCTCTGGACAGATTGGACCCCATTTCGTTTCAATCAAACACCACCTCAATACGAAGGGTATGGAGCTCTCCGTTGTATGTATCAAATACATGCATACTAGTGGTGATCACCCCGGCAGCCAATGGCCATAATCTGGTCAGTCGAGACCCACGACTCTTGTGTGTAACTGAATTACTCTCGAGTGTGCTTAGAAAGAATCTGGGATCTTCCTATGAGCCATCACGTCCAGGATACTGTCAAGCTGCTCCCATGGAGCGCTGCTTCCAACAGCTTTGTGTTCCCATATATATTGATGTACGGTTGCCTTTCTTGGCCATATATTATAATGATATGAGCAGTCATCAGAATTTCACAGATTACTGGAAAAAGGCAATCATACAACCAATACTCAAGAAGGGGGGAGGAGGGACAATCCATGGGTTTACAGGCCTATGTCACTCCTGGACTAGTTGTGTTAAGCATCAAAGAACAACAACTTGATGGATATCGTGTTGGGTTTTCGCCAAGGACTTGGCATGAGCAAACATTCACTCAATTCATATTTTAGCATAGCAAATTTGATTTATATCGAACAACTAGCTGGGATACATGGCGTTGCTTGTGTCCTGATCGAGTGGTGTCTCATGTGCGCTGGAGGATGTTGCTCTTGTCCTCTTGTCGGCAAGCCTTGCTTCAGTTTGCTCTGGGATCTCATTTGCCCTGGAGAAAGAAATTTGCTCTTGTCCTCTGGTCAGAAAGTTGTGCTGCTGTTTGTTGTGTTTTAGAAGCACTTGATATTGAATTTTGCTTTGCATCAATGGAGCTTTTCCAAGTGATGCTTGTTTTTATTTCGGCATGTTTCAGTCCCTCAATGGCTTCAGCACATTTGACAACGTCCAAGAAAGATTGATTGATTGATTGTGCTCTCTTCTTGTGAATGAAATGATGTGAACTGTAACCTTGCCATTTCCCATATTTGGAGAGGCATGTTAAAAAAACATGTTCTAATAAACACATCAGTAAACACTTGTGTATAGGCACGTTATAAATGCCATATCATATCATATCTTATCATATTATACATGAGGTGTCTACGGATTGTATTTTTTGCATCCAAACATAGACTACAATCTTGCCCCAGACAAATGAGGAATTCATGAAAAATTTGGTAGCAGTGGGTTCAACGGTGTAGATTTGCATAGACGGACAATACATACGCACACACATCCAATTTTGTTTTGCATATATCTTTTTTGCATCCAAACACAGACTACGATCTTGTCGCAGACAAAAGAGGAATCAATGCAAAATTTGGTAGACGTGGGTTCAATGGTGTGGATTTGTATTTATGTACATTCAACTTTACATATTAGATAGCCCATATTTCTGGCATGTATTGACTTCAGCACTGCCTTTGACAAAGTTGGTTGTACCAAACTATGGTGGATGCTGGAATCCATGAAGTGGTCTGCTTGCCTTTTAGACATGCTGATTAACATCTAATAGGGCACCCATGCCTATAACAAATCTGGGCTGAAAGGCCAATGCAATGACTTTTCTGTGGGTCTTGGAGTGCAGCACGGATGTGTTATTTTCCCTCTCCTATTTTCATTTTATATTAACAGTCTTCTCAATGCTTATTGGAGACTGGCGCTGATGCCCTTAAAATCGGCAATCATTGTTTGCCAGCTTTGTTGTATGCCAATGACAGAGTTCATGGCAAGAACCCCCATGCCTTGCACTCATCACTGCATATGCCACATTTATGAACTTTTTAGATCTAAAGATTAACGCCAAAAAATCAGCATTATTGCTTTGCCAATCTGGCAAAAGAGACTTTAAACGTCCAACTATTCTTAACAGCAACTCCAAGATCCCATGGGTATCAGAATTCGATTATATGGGTGTCTGTTTTTCTCGAGGTTGAATGGTGATGCTCGTGTGTCAAAACAATGTATTACAATATAACAAACCATTAGAGGAATATTTAGATTCATGAACACTTGCAGGGCCCAAACTGTGAGTATGGCCTTGGAAGTGTAAAGATCTAAAACTTTGGCTGTTGCACGATTTATAGGGAAACAAAGAGCTTAACCTGGTTGAAGTCATGGACAATATTTTCTTAAAGAACAATTTAGTCTTACCACAATCATCATCGAACTTTGCAGCACACTCAGAACTAAATATACCTTACCCTAAAGATGCGTTTTGCCTGGAACCAGTTTATCACTGAATAAGAATGTGGGGCAATCATAAGGCAACTCCGACCCACTTTCTCATGAACACTCTTTCAGCTAAACCATGATACATGGAGATCCCATGGATTTGGTATATGAAACGTTTGTTTTTAAGAATAAATGCACTTAATCTCTTCACACAGTCTATGGAGACTATGAATTTTGAGAACACAATACAACACCTTAACATTTGTATTCAAGTTCAGAGAGAGACCAATGAATTAAGGAATCCATCGAACCGCACATACACAATATTTTCAATCAATCACCTTCGGGGTTACCTGACTTGCAGCAACTATCACCATGACAGGTGTTTGACAACAAGAGCGAGACTAAATAGCATTCCCCTAAAAGCCATTACAGCTGCATGCTCAGGTCAGTATGGATTGCCTAATATCCCATTATGCAAAGCACCTTAGGAGGATTTATTGCACTTATTATTAATAGGAATACCCCAAGAATAAATCTTGGGGAGTCAGGATCCGCTGATGTCGCCCAGCACTTTATTTTCTACTGATAGTTGAAACACCTCGCATTGGCTGGACTTTATTACATTATTTGCGAAGTGCTCTTAAGATGTTAAGATGAGACAATTCGGTGTGAAACCTACAGACTGATACCATCCTCTTGAGGGTCACACATCAACGAAGAGTCTTATTATCATATCTCCCTTTTGTTGTGTGTAATTTATTTGCTAAACATGGTTTTATCAGTGATTATCTGGTGTGTGTTTTATGATTGTATTTGTTACAATCGAATACAAATGTTTTATTTGATTTGAAAATGGTGTAACCCTTTTAAACAAGTAGGGGATCAAGTGTATTGCAGTCCTTGCAATTCTGCCAATAGTCTAATGTAAGGCACTGCTAAAAGGCAAGGCAAATGAAATAGAGCTCACAGAGGTTTGAAGTCACACCAACAATTGTGGTTCAGTGAGCACACATAGGCACATCCTTAAACTACTGCAGATAACATTAAGGTGGCAGTGAATATCATAGTGGTATCATCATTCTTGACATGATTGATACATTCTTTAATGCAGGGGATCCATTGTTAGCATCACCAACATTTATTTTCCATGATTGTATTCACAATTGTGATATCACATGCTTCTTATGCATATTGTCTTCACGTTATCTATGTGTTCCCTGTTATGTTCTGGGCAATATGATTAACACGGCTATATTATAAATAGTGTTAAGTCTGTGTGCTGTAGTCCACCTTGTTATTGTGCACGTAATATTTAGGCTTTTTCTGATTCGGTACTATTCCTATTCATTAATCTCCTTTTCCGGAATTCTTTACATTTGTGATGTCATAAGCTCCCTGGGTATGACGTCATCACGCCACCAACGTCACTTCTGTGACGTAGTGGCAATATAATCACAAATTGAATGGCGGATCGCGTGCATAATCTCTCTCGGGGATTGGGCCCCTTTATTTTCTGTGGACTCCGATTTGACGGGTGAGTCTTGATCGCATACATTGGTAATGATGTGTTTTAATTTTCGGGTTGCTTGAGCTTTTAAGGTTTTGTTATACTACGGATTGAAGGGCATCTATGATTAGCATGCAAACTGATCCACTTTTTATTATCAGGTGCACATATTGAGATGCTGCATTAGACATGCCTCGCAAACTAGTGACTATGATAATTTGGTTTTTAGAGGTGACAAATGTGCATGTACCCATTGAATGCTGACAACATTTCGGAAATCTGCCTCGTAATTGCCATATTATATGATTTCGGTCACGCAATTTGATGGTGCAAACTTGAACTATAATCTTCGAAATTCGTATAGCTACCATTACAACGTTGGCTTTACAGCATGCAGTGCTGGCTTCATACATGGACTCAAGATATGTACTAGTTTAATTTCTTATTGTTTTCCACTTATTTATTTTCAGAAATGATATGCACAGAATATAGCATTCGGTAAGAAGGTGCTTTTCTTGACTCATATATCCACTCTTTTGGCTTTAAGAATAATCAATGTTATAGTGGCTTAGAATAGATGTCTTTCCGGTTTTCGGTTATTGATACACGGCCAGATCTCTCTTCTTTCATCTCACCAATTAGGGTTTTGTGGTGGTAAACCCGAGAGGATACACACGCTTTTAGTAATATGGCTAACTCCAATCCAAATATTTCTGCTGTTAAACTATGAATGTAGCCGAATAGTGAACTTTCATTTCTTTAATCTCACAGATTGTGTATTTGGTGTCATTTGGGTTTTAGACAATATGTTAATTTCTTAATGGTTCCCTATCCTAATTTGGTTTATCTTATACCTCCCCTCAATTTTATGATCAACATTATCTTGAACCTTCCCGACCGCTAACGACACGTGGTATGTTTTGTTTCTTTTATTTTCCATTTTATTATTTTTTATTTGTTTTTTTGATGCCTGTACTTACACAATACTTGGCAATTTATGATGTTCATCTATCGATCATGCTGTATTTACAATGACCATAACCTTTTGTGTTTTTTGGAATTGAAAAATGTTTGTTTTCTCCTTATTTATTTTGTGTGTGAAAAATGTACTGATTTACATGTGTTATGGAATTCACACATCCTTGAAAACGACCCGCTGGTTGAAACACGTGTCAGCTGTCCAACTTACTGAATAAATCTCACTATTCATGACAACATATTTGTGGACATTTCTACATTAGGATACAATACAATTGTGATTACTTGTGTTACTTGTACCCACCAACCTTTGTGGAGTGGGAGTACATCAGAAGGAGTCATCTTGTTCTGCGGCCACTGTATCAAGACTCAGAGCACTAAACTGAAGTAGGAGCATCTTGTGCCATCTTCAAGCCTTGTCAACCATGAACAATTCTTGACAGGCTGACAAGGACATTCTGTGTTGATTGTGACACTCCACACATTTCCAACAAATTACCTGTACTCTGAGACTTCTCAGTGCTGCATTGCATGAGCAAAGATAACTGCAATCTGGACTGGAGTGCCAGCACACTGCTGCAAACCAGCTGATATGTTGTATCCTGAACAGCTTGTCGGCTCAACAGAAACACCACTTGATCCAACTGGACAGCTGACTAGACTCACTAAAAGCAATTGTGTCACTTGTTGACTCAACCCACCAGGAGCATAGTTTCAACTAACTCGATCACTGGCCAGAACCCGTTGGGGCCCATTGACTAGCATTGCCTCTTGGATTACTCAATCCAAACTATGTCCCATCTTGATGCCGATTTACCAATGGATCAATGTGACTCGTCCTGTCTCAACATCACCACGACCTCAGGAATGCACATAGGATCCTGGCCCAAAACTGTCCAGCACCAAAGACAAAGATAAAGGTACTATGAAGAGGCCATGACCCTGCAATCCACTTTTGGTACCATAGTGACTTTTAAATCTCCCTCTCTGCCTTTATTATACAAATGGAGTGTTAATACCTCTGCCCATCTACACACAGTGTTATTTTACAAGAGCCAGCTTACATGTTATGTATTTCTTTACAAGAGTGGGTTTTTGCATTTGTTCTTAGTTAATAATTTGCACCTTTATTTTTAGATGTAAAGTGTATATTTGTAGAGAAACTTGATTCGGCATTATTTTATTTTGGACTTGTGTCCTTTTGTTCTGTTAGTACTATTCTCAGCAAACATCCCTCCTGAAGATGTAGCTTGCCCTCAGCCTGCACTACTACACAATGTGAAGAGGTACACCTTTCAGCTGGTGGCTGTTTCACCTTTGTGATTATGATTGGGGTCATGGTTGGATTAGTAGTAGTGCTAGGCTGAGTAGCCGATTTATCCACTACTGGTCTTTGTACTTCTGCAGAGCAGTAGACATTTCAACACTCCCTCTTCCTGGGCCGTTCCCAACGAAACAAAAGATATGAAGGCTTGAAAGTTTAGTATTAATGTTAAACCAGTGCAATTGCACTAGGCAATCCTCCGGGCCGCTGTTCTTCTGCCAGCTAAGTACCATACTTGCTTACACCCCAAAACGGGCAGTCCAACCCAAAATGATTGGTCACATCCTTCTGCATGAGACCACAAGCAATACCAGACTTGTTTCCAGTGTGGTGTAGCTTTGGTTTAGGCATACCCACTCGTGGTGACATCAGCAGAACAAGAAAGAAAATGGCTGGAAGGTTTCGAATTCATCTAAAACCAATGGCAATTTCTTTGGGAAACACTCAGCATGATCTCAGCAACTAGTCATCTTGCTAATTTCTTTTTCACATGGTTTGTGAACTGAAGAATTTTAATAGCATTCACTAATTGTACAGTGTCCATTTTAGATTAACTAGATATCTCAATTCATTAGCAAGTAAACTGCAAATATATATGATATTCCATCACCAAACCAAAGTAAATCTGGGCAATGCATTACAAATTGCCCCTTAATGGTTTAAGTAATAAACTATTTGCTCATGCTTAAGTTATACCTTAGTAGTTTGAATGATGACATTTTATTTGGACTGTAACTATGTGCTTCTTTTTTATAAAATTCACTAATCATTCCTGATCTTATTTTTTTCTCCCCTTCATTTCTATTTTTCAATTGTTTCAACATTTTGTTTCCTTAAGTTCTTCATTTCAGATATGTGAACTAATGCTTTAATGCAAATATATGTATGTGATTTAGCATCAATATTGAATAATATATCTCAATCAACACTCTCAACTTAAGACCAACAATTGGTCTTAAGTTGATAGTATCATTGAGCGAAAAACCTGCAGACCAAAGGATATGTTATGAAGTGTTTTATTAAACCACCCTTTTAACTAACTTGTTGAATTTCCAATCTTTAAAATTCACAAACAATGTACATTGGAATACGAGAAAATTATGTATACTGTTTTTGTTTAAATTTAGGGTACGCATGTCAGTTGGTTTCCCATGCTGCTGTCATACAATAGTACAACAATTCAAATGAATGGCTTTCTTAATGTAAGGTGACAGGAAGTAAGTCCATCTCTATAATTCATACCACATCACACATACTTAGACTCAAATTGGCTATCACAAAAGCCTGGGTCAATGGATGATGATCCAACAACATTGAGTGAAGTACTGATTGATTTAAATGTGTTCTTGTTTAAAAAACAAAAAGATGCAAAACACGTGATCGATTACTTAGAGACACCAAAAAGGAGGGAAGAAATGACTACCTATAGAAGGACCTATAGAATCACACAAGCATGTCATACTGCGAGAGCAACCCTTTACCCTCCCACGTGTTTAGACTATCCGTACCCAGTCCCTCACTGTTTAGTATTACTAGCATCGATTTAAAAATATAATACTGTAATACAGTATTTCCTGCCAATCCGAATCCTCTTGGAATCTCAGATGTAGATTGAAGTGACAAAACCATACTAGTCTTCGATTTGTGTGATATCCTTTTGATTTGTGAATCCCCTTCTGCAAAACGTTGAGCTTCACCGAAATCTCTCAACGAAATCTACAAGCAAGAGCAAGGAAGTGAAATTACAATTACAAATATGGGAGCTGTGCTCAACAAACTCAGGTACTCCCTCCCCTTACTCCATTTAGGCCAGACTAGGCATCTTAACATGCTTGAAGGGTCAACCTCTAGGTTGTGTATATTATTTTAATGCTTGGTTACACTGCATTGATGCTTTTTATGCATGCTATTCTAATACTGGCAGCCACTGGAGCTCATTATTGCTGACTCACACCTTTTCAGTTGGGCAATTTATGTCTACCCATGATGCAAAAGCAAATTGGACTAGATAAAGAAGGTGTTTGAGCCAGTATTGTAAAATAATGCTTTTGAAAGGATGTCTTCTGATGACCACATTCATTCTTTGTGCATCACAAAGTTACAAGAAACGACAGGTGAAATAACCGATGAATCCATGAAAACCTTAAAACACCTTACAGTGCGCAGGGAGAGTCCCCATGTAGGTTCATAATAGGCAGTGGGGAAATGGACAGTGAGAGGACTAGCAGGAGGATACATGAACAGTGCAATGCCTATTTATGAAATTATTTATGTGTGATGTTCCCTAATAAATATAATTATTTTCACCTTTGACAGCCGCGATCCTGTGCTTGAGTAACAGGTCCACATTTAAAAAAATGTTTAATTACTAAGTTATTTTAAATAATGTACTCTGTCATGTTCTGATGTTGGAGACAGCGCTCTCTTCCTAAATACTCTCCTTCTTAAGCCCTCGCTCGACCTCCTCCACCTCTCTGCGTGTGAGCCATATCCCCACACTGGAATTTGGGGGTAGCTCTTTATCCTCTGCAGGTGCCTCCCTCTGGAACAGCCTCCCTGCCTCTCTCTGTCAGGAGCCAGACCATCTCAAGTTCTGTTAACTCCTCGAAACCTCCCTCTTCTCTTCTTCTTTCTCTCCCCCTCTCCCTTGCTAACCTCCTCTTTCTTCTCTCCTGCTTCCCTCATCCTTTTTCTTCCTGAACTCGCCTGGCGCACTTCCAGAGCCTAACAGGTTCCATGCTCCCCTGCCAGCCCTAAACTTGCCTCTGGACCTCTGCACTCTGCCTGGCACTACTGCACTCTGATTGCGTTCCATGAGAGGGGCATCCTCTCTGCACTTAACCTAGGCCCCTGATGGACTGGGCACAATTCTTCGCCCACCCCCTCGCTCATACCTCCCGTCTGCGCACTTGGACGACCTTGAATGCACTAGGCCTAGTAAGATTGTTGTCCTTTCCTCCCCTTGTCTCCCCTCTCTAAATTGGTTGCACCTGAAACACTTGTGCATAGGTGCTTTAGAGAGAACAAAACATCAATCAATCTGAATGTCACCAGTCCTATTATGGTAGTTTATGGTTCTGTTCGCCCCCTCCCTCCTCTCTCCCCACTCTTTTTCGTGCACTTGTACTATCTGACAAGCCTTCTAAGGCAGTTTATTGATTGAATGCTCTTTCCTTCTCCCCCCTCTTTGCTCTAGTAGAAATGCCTCAGGCTTAGTATGCTAGTTAATTTTGTTATATCATTCGGAAACTTCAAGGACTAAGAATGACTACTGTATTGCCTTTTTCCCTTCCCATCTTGAATCGCTTTGAAGCACTTCACTGGTGTATCAGTGCTTTACAAATCAACAATTACAATTACTTGCATATGATCTTCTGCTGTCATAAAACACCGTACTGTTTAGGAATGTAGGCACTGAGATCATGTATCTCTATTAATCTGGATGATGTTAGGTGCAAACGTTGTTAAAATAAAAATGACAAGTGTCATATGGATTGTCTCATCTTTTTGCAGTTCTTCACTAATAATGAACAAGATGATGATGGCATGCTCTCTTATTAAAGTTACTATTGTATACAGTGCAGGGAATGTATAGTCCGTTATCGCCTATCACATGAACTGCTAGTCTACATATGTTTTAGTCACTCACTGGTCATTATACTGGTATGGGTTACTTTCTCTTGCTCAGGTGAAGGTGAAAAGTGGGAAGAGGGAGAACCAGATGAAATTGAAGAGGTGTATCCATCCTCCCACAGACCAAATGACATCATTTAGTTAACAGATCGCTGATGGTACCGTGATATTTAGTAATGAACTAACACATCTTTTGTGTTGAGCAGAGTGGGGTGGAACCGGAAATTCTTAACTAAGGGGGTATATGAGTTGGTGCTCTTGATGGGGTGTGCAATTGTGACCAGGCATGGCAACACTGTTTTGGGTATTATCCCCTAGGTATCCGGAGTGGTAAAATACAGATACATTTTCCTCAAATTAAGGCAGGGACGTCTAGTTGCCTGACACATTGAGGTTAACATGCTTAAAACTACTTCATATATATTGTTAGAATTGGCTAAGTGTTTGACCAAAAAAATAGGCTTCTCACCAGGAGAGTGCCTGCACTTTATAGCACTGACCTGTTCATACTCCACAGTTGTGGAGCTGAATGGCTTGTAATGATCAAGGCACCTGTGATCTTCTTCCTTGAAACTATGGGGGGTAAAAGAGATGTGTTGCACCACGTGGAACACTGAATTATGGAGGCTCCGGTTGGGATTTTGGAGGACTGGGGTCCACCCCTTTCGAATACATAATTTAGTGTTGGGTAACATGTAAATGGCAAAGAAGATGTGTCATGGGCAGCGTGTTAAAGGGATGAGGGGGGAACTGTGTAATGATAACTAAAGATGTGGAGGGAAATGCAGTGTAAAGACCAACAGCATTGATACTTGAAGGTGCTGGTGTGCTGCAGTGAGAGGCATTGAAGGATGAGGTAGATGTCAGGGGTTATTTCGCAACAATACAGCTTATCCCAAAGAAGTGCCTGCTGATGACCCCCCTTTACGTCTCCCTATTGTTTGATTTGTGCAGCACCCAATGCCCCTTTTGTACACTCTGTCTTAACAGGTGCAGATTGTTCTTTAGGAGGCAAACAAACAACTTCTGCTTGCACAATTCAGTGAACACCTCTTCACCGAGGAGTGTGGGGCCATCCCAGCCGGTTGCATTTGTCAATTGTATGTACAAAAGAAGTAATTGTTCTGAATTTGAATGACATTCATCGACTTTTAACATATGACCTCCATTACTGAGATCATAGGTTTGGTCTGACGCATGCTTCTTTTTTTGCTCCGAATGGTGTTGATCACTGGCTTACATTACAACACTTCATGAACAGTGATACAATTACATAACAACAAGGCAAGGACAATTATACATTAAGCAAAATGGTTAGGCAAACGTGTCATATGTTGCCAATGCTTCCACCAAGATGGTGCCCAACATTGTATCCCCATATCAGACCATTCCAATGGAAAATATTCTAGTTAATAAGAGAGGAAGATGAATATCATAAAACATATGAAGTTACCCTCAACATGGGAGATAACAGATCATGCTTTGGCATTTTCTGTGTTCAGACTTGAACTTTCCACAAACATATGAAGTTACCCTCAACATGGGAGATAACAGATCATGCTTTGGCATTTTCTGTGTTCAGACTTCAACTGGAAGTAATGGTGGCACTTAGATTCTCGGCCACTGATTCATGTGGTCCAAGGAACAATGGGCCTCATTACACGGTAGGCAGTAAGGGTTTACCGGTACTGGTATTTTACCAGTACCGGTAAACCCGTACTGCCTTACTACGAGGTCCCTTTGCGAGTTGGTACATTAACCCCTGCTTTTAGCAGGTGTTAAAAAACGGACCCGCAAAGGGACCGGGGGCTAATTACGGTACTGCAATTTGCGGTACCGTAATTAGCGACTTCCCCATTCCCATTATGCCCTATGGGGAAAAAATGGGAATGGGGAAGGGCAATGGAGGAAGGAATAGGGCGGTAATTCCCCTTTCCTCCAAGGCGGTACGGTAAATTACCGGCATGAACCATGGCGCTAATAGCGCCATGGTTTACCGCCTACCGTGTAATGAGGCCCAATGTCAGGTCAACAAGTTACATCACACACCTTTGCTTTCTGTATTTGAAGTTCTGATATGCTCTGGGAGAGCTTTAACTTGATGGCACTGGTTCACTCTGCATGCAGGCGTTGTAATGTATGTAATGTAATGCTCAATGTATTCGCAATGTATACTTGACAGCCCGAGCACTGTCAGTCTGGGCAGCAGGTCTGGTGTAAAGTACTGGGGTATGGGCATAGGTTTGTACAGAATCAAGTGCTGACATCCATCCAGTAACAATTGTAGGAGGTATCACCAAAAGACAGCATCACAGTAGGGATATTTCTATGCAGGGACAAGTAAACATGACATGGACCATAAACAGAGAAGTATTTTTATTATAATAGGCTGAAAGGCAGGAGTGCTCAAAAGCAACGGAAATGGGCACTGGACATCAAGAGTCAAACACATTTAATATAGAGAATGATTATTTTGCCACACTCTGCTGGTCTCATTGGCAGGAATGTTCATCTAGGATGGATTAAACTGGGCAGTGGGTTAATTTGTGACTTAGATTCTAGCCAGATCCCTTTGATTACATAGGCCCTAACTGGAATGGCACCCCATGTTTTATATACTGCAAAATAACATGTAAAACTTCACCATAATCCAAGGTTGTGTGTAAAACATTTAAACTTGAAAGAACACCTCAACTGGTCATGGTGAAAAACTGTTTCATATGACGTTATTGTAGTAAACTGACCAAACAAAATAAGGTATTGCATACATGAAAATAACATTCCCGAAGGAAATTACATTGGTGCAGAGCCAAACTATTGTTAGTTTTTGACTGAAAGGTTTACCAGGATCGAACCTTGCTTCCCAATGGATTTAGGGGTTCATAAGTTTAGCATTCTAACTTCTGCTCCACGAATGTAAGATGAAATGATCTGTCCCTGAATGCCTGTGTGCCAGAGAACCATAGTCCCATGTGTGTTGTGCCTAGAGAATGCATTGTGGTTCTTCAACAATTGCTGAATGGCACTACAGTAGTCATGTTCGATTGGGCCGGAATGTTAATGGAAGGTGTAAAAGCCTGCAGTAAGGCTTTGATGCCTTCCATTAATTTCATGCCCACCTTTCTTCTTCCCTGCCATACAAATCCTCCAGCATTTGAGCCGGCATGGCAGGCACCATGTACAATTACAATGAAACTGTGCCTGACATGCTTGCGTCTTGGGCAGCATGTATTTGTAATTGTGAACACTGTTTACCATGCATTCATGGTAAGCAGTGTTCACAATGAAAAGTAAGTGCTGCCTGGCATGCGAGCTAAGAAATGTGTTTACTCACCTTGCAAGGCGGTGTGCAAAAGGGCAGGGCAAAAGGTGTTGTACACATATGTATGCTGTCTTTTGCCCTGCACTTTTGTACTTGCAATGCAAATGACCAAAAGTTGGAGTCGGGGACCCACCTATGTGTATCTTAACACGTGATGCCAAACTACACATTTCAAGAACATGAGCTCCTATGATGCATGTTGGCAAAATGATATTTAGCATCTAATGTGTCTTTATTGGCTATGTATAACAGCGGATACATTGGGGAAAAAATTGTAGCAACAAGTGTTGATGAGATAACCATTACTGGTTATAAAATTAAGCCATATGTTTTTATGTCATTCAAAAATACATTTACCTGAAATGTCCACTACTGATTTATGTAATGTTATGTCTATTGAGTTTATATAGCGCTTTACTCCAAAGCGCTTTACAGTATAACAACAGTACAAAAAAGACAGAAGCATGTTTACAAACTTGAAACAAACCAGTGTTATAGTATACAGAACAATTGGTTTGAGGGAGGGGGAAGGAGTGAAAAGGGGAGGGGGGAAGATCCCGGCGGTCTTAACACCCGTGGGTGGTTACAGCATCCAATATGGTCAACGGGAGGAGGGGGAGGGAGGGAGGGGAAGGGGGCAGGGGTATGGGGGAGAGGTAGGGAAGGAAAGTCAGGGGGGAGTGGAGAAGAAGGGCTTTCAGGGAGGAGTGGAAAGATGGCTAGGTGGGGGTGGAATGGATAGGGAGAGGTAGGGAGTTCCAGTGGAAGGGGGCCAAGAGTTGGAAGCACTGGAAGCGTGAGGAGGCACAAGGGGCTGGGGGTACAGTGAGAAGGTATAGGTCAGCTGAGCGAAGAGGGCGGGAAGGAGAGTAGAATGAGAGGAGGGAGGAAAGATAAGCGGGGGCAAGGTCATGGAGAGATTTGTAGACAAGTCAGAGGAATTGAAATTTCAATTGTGAGTGGAATGGGAGCCAGCCGAGTTGAGAAAGCGATGTAGAAATAGAGTCTTGAGGGCCGAGGAGACATAGAGTACGGATAGAGGAGTGGTAAATGGATTTTAGGGGAGTCAGGTGAGAGAGAGGAAGGACAAAGAGAAGAGAGGAGCAGCAGAAGAGACAGGAGAAAATAAAGGAGGAGATTAGGAGTTTAGAAGTGTGAAAGTTGAGGGAGGGGCGGATCTTGCGGATGTTGAAAACGTGGTGCCGACAGGGACGAGAGGTTAGAGAGATTTGGGTGGAGAAGGAGAGAGAGGAGTCAATATGAAGGCCTAGGTTGCAGGCATGGGTCGAGACGGGAAGATTGGAAGAGGGAAAGTGGGTGAAAGGAGGAGGGGAAGGTGAGAAAGTGTTAGGAGGGAAGAAAATCACTTCAATCTTGTCAGGATTGAGGGAAAGAAAGTGGGATGGCATCCAGTTTGTTATGGCCATGAGGCAGGAAGAGAGAGTGTGGTGCAAGGCTTACATAATCTATTGCTTATGCATGTATCACTGGGCAGATTGTTAGGCAACTTTCTCTATATTGTTTCCTATGGAACCCCATTCGTTTGGCTCTGTTTTTAATCCAGTCTTTGATTTTTGAATGGCAGTGAAGCCTTTAATTTCACTTGTCTTGCCTTTTACTCATTCATCATGGATAAACTGACCAGTCTTTCAGATTATCAGTACTGGGAAACTGTGTTTCCCTATTTGAAATTGTGTACTTTTTAACCTTTTTAACCTTGCACCCAACATCTTACAGCGCAGTGCAATTGTGATAATTATGTATCAACCACGCTTTTATACATGGGATTTTTGGTTACTTTTATTTATGCTTAAAGACAAGCTTGTGGCAGCAGTTACATTTTTACCTTTTTGCATTATGTTTGGTGTGCACATTCACATTTACCAAATATGGCTACTAAAAGTGGCTAGTGCCCATGGCCGTGCCATGACATTTTCTGGCTTGCCATGTAAGGAAATCCCTTATATATGAGATTGTGCACTTGCCCGGGAAAGCTGCTGCTTTGCAGGCTAGTCAGCCATTGTGTGTGTATGTAGCACAGGTAGGGCCCTGGGACTAGAAAGTTTGCAAGTGGGGTGGATGGGAAACCAGTAGCTGTCCCTGATTGGACAATTACTGGCTGTTGCGATTTTACAATTGGTGGGCTTGGACTGGCTTCCAGGTTGAATTTCAGATAAGAGGAGAACTCCTGCGGCCATTCTTCAGATCTACGTTGCGGCCAACATTCAGAGCCTTTTTGAAGATTCCCTGGACTGCCGGGTGCCCTGAACCGCTCTTCAATGGGTGGTCTCGGCAGAAGCATTGTTGTTCTTTGTTTGATTCCGGAAACATTGGTGGTCATTAGATTTTGCCACAAGTCAATTTCACCCCAAATTCCAGCTTCCTAACTTCAAGGAAACCTATCCTGGAGCAGTTTCTCTGACTGCCAAAGGAAGAAAGGTTGTCGTTGCCTGCAAACAGTGATCATAACTGGAACACATCTTCCTCCATCATGTGAAGCTTTGTAAGGAGGCATGCATCATTTGATTCTGCATTTCTTCACTGACAGGTGTTGCATATCGCAGTTGCACCTGATCGGAAAAATCATCGAACCTGCAAATCCTTGGAACCTCTCGCTGGAACAAACGACTGAAGATTGAGCCCCCAGTGACCTCTGAGAAAACTGCAGTCAGGAAGGTAAGTAAGCATCCGTGTGCATGTCCCCCCTGTCCACCATAGACTATCTTTGTCTCCTAGCAGCCCTTCCACTCCCCTCTACATTACTTACATTACTTACAGGCATTGCTTGATTACGTTATGTGATGTCTGCTAAGTGAAAAGAATGGTGATTGTAGATATTTGTATTATATGGTGCTGTATGATGATGCGACCTGCTAGCTGCATTTCAAAGTGTGTTTTTAAGGCCTAACATAAATAACTGTATTTGTGTAACAGACAGACTAAATTGAATTATTGTGTGCTATTATGTTTTGAATCATTTAGTGCCCCTGACCTTACTCATACTCTCCTGAGACTAAGCATTGACAGCTCATCCACGTACCTTGCTTGGGGTTTAGCTAACCTCTCAGATCTCTCTGTTCATCATAACTAGGGTGGCCTCCTAAATTCACCCACCAGTCCAGATTCTAGATTTCATCTTAGTACACACTTCAAGAAGGATTTGTGAATAACTGGCATCATCTGGCTTTATACTCCGATAACCTACCAGCTTCTCACGTCACTTACCCAGAGGGTAACTTATTTTTTCAGTATTAAAATAATATTCTCTGATACGTAAATCAGATTGCAGGGATTGCTTTCAAAACCCCATGTACACGAGAGTTCCATATCTTGTGAACAAAATCTGGTTATTCACATGATTGATAAAAGTAACAACACAACATATTGGAATTTGGAAGCTCTCCAATGCCACTCAAGACTCCGGTATTCACAGAACAATCATGGATATGCCAAGGCATAACAGTGCCTGGTGTCATTGTGACATGTCATCACAGCATGTCTATATGTCACTTTGCCTTTGTACAGTAGCACAGCAATGTCAGTAAACATGATGCTCAGTTTGAGCAGCACCATATATGCCTTCAAGCCTATTTTAGAAAACAGTGCCATAGGGTATTATGTCCAGTTACCAATGAAAGGACAGATGAAATGATTCCCAGAAAAGAAAGCAGTGCCAGGTTTCTTCATGCCCAGTTGTTACAGGTCAAATGAGAAAAGAACTCAGTCTTATATAGGCCCTTCAGCAAACAGTCTTGGCATTGCTGTGCTTGGAACTGTAAGAAAGGTAGGCAAGGTTTGTTATTGAGATAGTGAGAAGGCAAATGCAAAAACCTGCAATGTTGATGGGTGCATGTCGTAGGTAGATATTATCTGTGTGCCAACTTGAAAATATCTGTGTTATTTGTGGGGCCAAGTTAGGCGTAAGACCAGTCCAGGTTTTGAAGCATGTACTGAAAACTAGTTGTTGAAAGAAGTTGGGTCTAAATGTATTAGGTACATTAGCAAACCCGTAATTTGAAGGGAATAAGGGCAGTGTAAGGTTGCAAGATTTTTGTGGTGAGGAGTTGTTTGAATGATGGATGGTGGAAATGAAGGAGTTTGTCACATCCTGGCTCTTGGTTATAGATTTCACTGAGAGATGCAGGTGAAGTACAAAGTCATGCAGCAGTGGAAAAATAAATCAATGATGTGTCCCACAGTTGTATTTCCTGCTGTGAAATAGCACACGTTTCTTGTAAACAGTTTGTTGTTGGTTGATATTACTTTTCATTGTTTGTCAAAGTGGCTGGTTGAAGCCACTAGTATTGAGGTGTTTCCTGAACGTCAGGTGATTCACTTTCAGATGGAGATGTGTGGGTAGGGTCCCTCGGAGTTTCTTGGCTGAAACAGAGAAAGATGATACTCTTCAACATGTCCTATTGAAGTTAGGGACTAGTACGATTGCAGTATTGCTGGACATAAGATTTCTGAAAGGATTGCTGTGTTGGCACTTCCTTCTGAAGGAGATTGTGACACCTTCCATGGTATGAGTGATGGACGAGGGGATCCGGTATTCATAGACTTAATTGTCATCATTAAGCATTGCAGTGCAAGAGGTTATTAGGTACTGTTAGCATATAATTGACAGACTTAATTATGCAATATTAGCATTTCTGGATTGCAGTATGCTCAATTATGAGATTAGTGGCATATTTCAATTTGATCTGTCACAATCTAGGTTCCCACTACGGTACTCATGTTTGTGCGTGCACACCACAAATCTGATCCATGCGCAGCATAATTACAACAGTTTGGACCAAACGTACCAAACACTTGCAAGCTTACGAGTGAATGAAAAGCTGGTCAGAGAAGACATAACCTCACTTAAAAAGATTAGCAGCTGGAAGCTTGATCTGCTTTTTTCCCATATGATGGAATTGAACAGAAGCATGGAGAAGTTTAGGAAGGAAAGTTGGTGTTTGGTGGGTTGGTCTTGTGTAGTTCAATAATCACATTTGGATGTAGCAATGGGCTGTTCACGCTATGCCACTGCCTGTGACACAATGCAAGCAATCCTCAGAACTCCCCACCTCCCTCTGCAATATTACTAGGCTAAATAGACCCCCCTCCCCCACGCAATGCACCTGTACACTCTGCTTAGGCAGACCTTGCGCACAACCAACAGCATGCCTCTGCCTAATCAGTGTGTTCTGGTGCCTTGCTAGCGGATTGGCGATTCATCCTAACACTGTTGTTGGCATAGGAGGTGAGGTAACAAGGGATTGATTGTTCAATGCCACAGTACAGGGAGGAGGAAATTGGGATCAGTTGCCCACAAATGTTTCGTTTTTTTACACCTATTTTGTTGGAGGTGGATATCCCTTGTCTAGCTATCTGACATGCTAGCGTCATTACGTGCCATAGCCTACCTCAACATGTGCTTAAAGACCAATGTTAGCAAATGTGCAAACCTTCAAAGAGCGTTACTGTAATGTATTTTGTGACAACCAAATGCAGCTGTGTTTTTTGAAAAAAGGAAACAGCATGATAGAAGATCAGGTAGCAAGTGGAGCACAGCTACCTCTTGTTTTTTGTGTTTCGTGAAAGAAAATTACTGAAGTTGGGCAAAGCTAGTTTCCTGACCTGTTAAAAAGCCATATGCTATTCTAAGCTTCCTCTAAGCTAACACTGCACACAGCTTAAAGTGTCAATCAACCACATACTAATTCAGTACCATTGCTTTTTTGGTGCTGAGGCAAAAATCAAATAATGATACGTTGTATGTATGCTCGGCCGAGAGAGGGAGAAAACCAGTTTGTTTTTAAAGGCATTCGTCCTAAAGTAAAGATTGAATGGGGGCTGGGTACAATGGGTCTGGGATAGCATAGTCCTTTGCCACAAGCAAGTAAGTCGTTGGGCCTCATTACAAGTTTGGCGGAAAGCCTTGCCGGTAATGCCGGCAGGCTGCTGCCGAACTTGCAAATTTTACCAGCACCCAGGAATGCGCAATTACTGTGTAATTACGGCCCCACCAGACCCGGTATTTGCCCATTCCCGGGGCGCCAGTAAAAAGTGCTCCCCATTCCCATTTGAGCCCCACAGGGCTCAATGGAAATGGGGAGGCTGGTTGCACCGGCACCATGCAGAATGTTGCCGGTGCATACGACATACTCTGCTCACAAGTGCAGGACCTGGCGGGCGAAAAGGCACCCGCGAGTAGAACTCGTAGTTTGCCGGTCTGGTAACTATAATACCAGAAAGGTTACTGGTACCGTAGTTACAGGACCGGCAAACTTGTAATGAGGCCCATTATCTTTTCACTTCCTCTGTGTGAGTACAAGTGGGTCTCATCTGCCACTGTATTAAGGCTTGGATTTCTGTGTAAATGGTAATTGATATACGCTATAAATAAATTGTATAATGTTTTGCTCTACTGACAAACATAATTTTCTATGGGGACACCTGCAACAATTAAACTTTGCTGCGTGTTTCCATACAAGTTGGCCATTTTCGCCTGAAAAAGTTAACTTTAGTTTCAACATATCGTGGTCACTGAAAACCATGGGTGTAACTTCTAGACTGATCACCATGGGAGGCAGGGCCTCAGATACAAAGATAAAGTCAAGAGTTGACCTTTGATCTGCTCTTCTCCGCGTCGGGTTAGCTGGAATGTTGCAGACTGTGTTGCTGTTTAGCATGAATATCTTTCTGAGGTCCATCTGAAGACAACACTGTCATGCTACTTGTCATTTGGCATGCCTGCTTGTCTCATTCTTGTTTTCAACTTTACCACAGTCAATATTGTGATTGCCACAAATAATTATGTTGGGTGAGTTATTTTCTTCAAGTATTGTGTCCAAGATCGCTGTTACTTGATCTATACATGAGGAAGTTTTTTTGTTACAGTGTGGTTCCAGTATACATTTATGATATATAAGAACTCAACTTCACCTCTAGAGTTATTTGATCTCATGAAAGATGTGACTTGAATAAATGCAGACACTTTTTCAGATTTAACAATCCTGAAGCTAGAGGATTTCATATCTAACGTTAGGAGACCTGCCATTGGTCTTCCCTTCAGCTTTTTTATTGCCGGATTCATTGCAATTTCGAATCTGTTCAGGATTGGGCATTGTGAAAGCCATGTTTCTTGTAAACATGTTAAATTTAGCTCGTTGACCCAATGTGTACGAAATAGGTGCATGAAACCTCTGCTGTTCCATGTTCTAAAAGTGCAGGGGATGGAATCACTCGCCTTCTGGCATTAGGTTTCATAATTTTGATGCAAGGTGGAAGCTAGCCAAAACCAGTCATTAGGTTTTTCTTGGATGTCTTTAGGGAGGTGTTGGTCTCCACTTATAAAAGCTTGATGACCACTGCTACCTTCGATGGTGATTCTTATTTGGTCTTCAGAATGCAGTTTTGACATTGTTAGTTTCTCCACTTCAAGGCCATGCCCTACTACGGCATTCAAATTCCTCACGGGCTGCATTTGCTTTGCTGACAAAGACCTTTCCACTATCACAAAGTGAGCTCATCTGTGGCAAATTTGTATTGGATAGCTCGTGCATGCGGCTATCTGTCTCCTGATCTGATGCTTTGTGTATGTCAAATCCCAGGGACGTGAGGATAGAGGCATCTTCGATGGGGATGTCGGATATTATTCTGGACTGCAGATGGACAATTACTTTTATCATTCCTCATCTCATGTGGGAATTCTATTGTCATTAGATCTTCTAATTCAATAGTTCTAAGACTAGGCACGAGGTGGAACAACCGTAGCACATTGTACTGGTTGAGGATTAAGTCATCACTATTGTCGATCCGTTCGCGCCACAATCTATGGGGGGCTTGCATTTTAGTCTTTCCTCATGTGGTCTGTTTATTGTTCATTTGGTGAGAGCAACTTTGTTCTTCTTTGCCACCCATCCTTGCATTTTTCTCACCTTTTCCACCACCTTAATCGGCATGGCTGATTCTGTGCAGCCAGCATTGCTGATAGTCCGAGATGCAAGACCTTTAACAACTGGTAAGGTTGTCAGCTGTGTTCCGCCTCGGTGCATGGCCAAAGTCTGGGTTTGTTGAGCCAGGTGTTTCCATTCATCATTTAGAGTTGTAAACGTTGGACTTTTTTCAGGGGCTTCCAAGCTGGACGGTAGCTCTCTCTGTACTCTAGTACACATTCAGCCAGATTTACCTGGTTTAGGCAGCCCAGTTGGGTCCTCTGTGGTGGGTTTTTCAGCAGCTGCAACATTTGAAGTGAAGGGAGTGAAAGACACACTTCTCTCAGCTTCCTCCTCATCTTCGTACATTGACAAGTTCAATAGGTCTATAGGTATGTCATCAATGCAGACTATTTCACCATCGCCATCTTGTTTTTTCTTGGTCGCCAGCTTTTTTGATGATCTGCCTCATTGTTCTTTTTGCTTTGTGGCAAAGTCTCCCTTTGGTTGGTAATATTAACTATGACATTGACTGTCTTGATATTGCAAAGGAATTTCGTTGAATTATTGTTTCACCTTGCTTTCCTGGCAGTCTGATTCTTAGTCTTTTTGATTGGTCCCTGCTTTAGTGTTGGTTTTGAAAAAGTATCAGGAACTACAGCAGAGGCTCCTTTGAATATAGATAAGACACCATTTGCATTGCTTGCCTCGGATGCCGCAGGATTTAGAATTTCCATCATAGGAGTAATTTTTCCCGGCATAGGTGAAGCAGAAGTGGCTGGTTGAGTATTCAGCAGAGCAGTATTGACTGGAGTCAAGCTGTTTTTGACGGCCATGTTAAAGGAGGTAATCGGCTCATCTTCTTGAGGTAGTGGTGATGTTGCTTCATTGTGCTCGTAAGCCAAAAAGACAACTTGGTAATCTTTGTCTTTGTCAGTTAGTTGCAAGGCTGAGGCCGCTTCAGTACCAATAGATTGGAGCTCCTTTTTATGATTTTGGCATATTTTGTTGTGTGCTGAATGCTGAGGATTTGGCACGTCACTCATTGGCGACTCCTGATCTAGGTTGCAAACCTGTTTGTGGCCTTCTCCAGAGCTGGGCTTTTTGTTTTTAAAGAGTCCTAGTGCATCTTTTGCCACATCAGCCAAAAGTTTTTTTTTTCCAGGCTATTGTTTTTTGCTTGTTCTGTCACAATGTGTAGGGAGTCTTCAATTGTTTTGTTTAGATCCAAATGAAGTAGTTTCAGGTTGTTGTTATCATGTTCCAATTTGAGTATTTTTGTATTGGTAATTGCAATCAGAGTTGACAGATCATTGATGTTGTCGTTTAGGTGTTTGTACAACTTAATAAATGAGCAATCATGATGGTCATTATAGTTGAATGTATCTCACAACTAAAGTTCTCCCTTTGGGAGATTATGTCTTCAACGTTTTTGCATGGTAAACGAGGGCTACCAGCGTTTTTCCCTTGCCTGACTTTTGGGGAGTCCCGTTCCATGATTGAAGAGTCAGTCGTGGAAGACTCAGAGGTTATTGAGTTTCCTGTGTCAGATCTTACTAGTTGCTTTGATTTTGAGTCAATCATTATTTGAGCCTCTGTCCTGATTTACTGGTTTTGTAAGATCTTTTTTTTAATAGTTCTTCACTGAGAACATCGAATACTGGGGGAGACACTAGACTCAGTTCTTCTGCATTTAGCTTGGCCATTTTGCCATTTGTTCGGTGGTGTATTAAGTGCGGCATCGATTGAAATGGAAGCATTATGTTCACCTGTGACTTGGTTGTCTCTTAAGGCACCTTTAGGGTTTCGTTCTTTGTTTACACGCTTCAGGTCAAACAGCATTTTGTTCACGACTTCTAGAGAGTTTCGTCTCTCGCTGTTTATGTTTAAATCATGTGACGATCCTTGTGTGCAGCCTGAGCGACCACCTAATCCTTTGGTTATAGTTTCGAAGGAATCTGAAGGTGAATGAAAATCCTCGTTGTCATTTGATATGGGCATGTTATCAAGCCCACTGCCCATGTTTAAGTCTGAAAGTACTGAAGAATTGTGACCTCTCCCTTTGTATTTCGCTTAGCGATTTTTTGCTTGTGCTTTGATGTTCACTTTCCAGAGAAAAGATTGTCACATCTTGGGTGCCTTGGACACTCCGGAAGATTTGCATTCTTGCCCAGAGTTATTTATTTGTTGGAACTTGAGTGTCCTTTGCGAGCTCTCCAGGCCAACACACGAAGCTGAGGCACTAAGGACAAAGTTAGCCTTGTAAGTTCTGCAGTTGGGTCAACGTCATGGGGAGGGCTTCTCGAACCATCCAACCCCCATTATTTATTACCCGTAACTGAAGGGGTCCTCTTTTCTCTTTGGGTACAGGAGCATGTTACTTCATTTTGCCAATTGTCATCTCGACTACTACGATTTGAAAGATGATTTGGATGAATGTTGCACACAAACTGGGGGTTTGATTTCTGATGTTTTTCATTAGCAGCCTTGTGGGAGCTACACGGAAACATATTGTGATCCGCTCGACAAGTCAAGAGGTCAAAAGAATCGACAGAACCAGCAGCGGAATCAGCAGAAGATGTAGGGGTGACAACAGTGGGGACATCTGTGTCGGCGATTGGGTAAGGCGTGTGAGGGCCCTCAATAAGTTCTACAGTAGTGTGTTTAGCAGGAACACTTACTTGGTGCCCTTGACGGCTGGATGATAGAAGAGATGACACACCAGCTCCAGCTCTGGCATGGGTGCAGTGGCCTTCGGAAGTCTCGAGCCTCCAATGCACTCGCATCATTGGCAAGGCCATTTTCAGTTTATCATGCACATTGCAGCTCATTGCTGATCAAGGTTGATTAGAGACCGAGCTTCCCCACTTCCACTGACTCCAAATGACTCTGCTAGACTCCGCGACTGCTCCGCGGTGCCATTTAGCTTATAAGAGTCACGCCCCCAGCCAGGGAAATGGAAAACACATTCAGCCAGCAGTAGCAGGGGAATAAAAAAGCATTCCTTCCACATCTTGTGTCTCGACTCCAAATGACTCTGCTAGACTCCACCCTAGATTTTAAAGAATGCTAGCAGAAGCCTTAATTCAGAGCCCACTTTTGAGGGACATATAGGAGATGAGATAAGTTTAAAGACTTTCTTAAGGGACTTGGCTTAAGTTCCAGTCAGAACAAGAATTGTAGAGGGTAACACGAGACCTAAGGAAAGGATCGTAAGGTACATGTACATGTGACTGGTCAAGTCTGTCAGTTTTGTTTTATCTGCCTTTAAAAGTGTGGTGACCTCACAGTTGAGAAAAATAAATGTTTTAAGTAATAAAGAAATATGGAAGTAAGATGTAAAAAGTGATGATTGTTTTAAGATTAAACTTTTATGGTTATTTTTTAGCAAGATTAAAGTAAAACATTGTATCATAATGGGATTGGAGCTTGCAATGGTTGGTGCTCGCTCATAAGTGTATGCTGATTGAAAAAATAAAATTGAAAACTAATTAGAACATAATCGTAGTGGTAATAAAAGGAGAAGTAAAAGTTAGAAATGGAAGAAGTTACGAAATTAGTGCATCTTGGCAAACAGCTACCAAAGCACCCACTTAAACTTAAACAGTACAGTGCAGAATGGGTTAAAGGGACCGCAGACAAAATGTTTATGCCATGTCCCCAAGGCGGGTCATTATCGAGAACAGTTCTACAGCATATGACGACATAGTTGCATGCTGTGTACACAGGGAAAAAGTTAGAAGAGCGCCTAGCGAGTCTAGAGCTTTGGAAAATGTATGAACACAAAAAGGAGGAGGAGCCTCCTTCAGATTGGATACTCAACATATGCCAAGAGAGGGGTCAAGAGCCTTCTGTCCGCTCACCCCGTCTGAAATGAAAGACGAGACTAAGAAAGATGAAGGGTTATACCCATTAAGAGAATTTAAAGAACCGACGGGTTATAGCAATGCGTCATACGAGTCACCTAAGCAAAGTAGTGACAAGGGCCAAGAGAAAGACGCAGAGAAAGATATAACCTCCAAAGTTGTCCTGAGGGACAAAGAGAGACACGATAAGGAGAAAAGTGATCAGGCAAGTACATCTCTAGACAAAAGCAGAGAAATAAAGAGATGGAAGGGAGATAAGGATAACACTGATGAGATAGTGCTCGTACAGAACAAATCGTTGGGAAGTCAGATTTTAATTAAACTCGATGGTAAAAGCATCAAAGATGTAAGACAAAGGGGAGATCACTACGAACAAGACAGGAGAGACAAAGAAAGGGAAGAATGATTGAAAGATGAAGGAGTGAGAAGAAAATATAGACAAAGACGAGAGCAGTTATATCAAGATGAGCCAGCTAAGGAACAAGAGAGAGCAGAAGAACAAAGAAAGCATGATAATAAAAGAAGAACAGCTGAGGAAAAAGAAAGACTAAAGAAGAAAAGAATAGAAGACAATGAACAGGAAAGGAAGAGAGAAAAGAATACAAAGGCGAAGGCATGAGGAAAGGCAAAGGGCAAATGAACAAAGGGATATGAAAAAGAAAGAGGAAGATAAAAAAAGAGAAGAGATGAGAAAGTACAGAGAAGTTGATGATGACATGGAACGCAAAAGGAGACAGAGAGCACAAGAGTATTTGGAAAGGGAAGTGAGAGATCCCAATCCACAGGTAGACTGGCAAGACATAGAGGAATTCTTTACCGAGTCTGAGCCATATCCAAGAACTTCTGGAGTACATCTGGAAGACGAATTTGATTCACAAAGCATTGGGGAAATGATCGATAAAGTATATCACAAAATGTAAGCCCAGAAAGAAGCACAAAGGAAGGCAGAAAATGAGCGTCTTGAGAGTACGCAGTTGTATGACACGGAAGAAGCCTCCTGTAGTACGAGACAAAAGGAGCTCTCTTTAGACAGGTTAACAATAAATAGAGCTAACGATGGAGGAGTTGCACAAGTTGGGCACAAGAAGTATCAGACAAAGAGAGGGAAACCTACTTGAGGAAAGTTAGGAGTTTTATAAGTGAACTAGAAGAACATCCGCCGTTGGATAAAGAAGTAAGATGGTCGGTTTCAAAATGACCTATGTCTAAGGCATCAGAGCCACTGACACAGTCAAACCGACATAAGGGGCAACCCCATGGTCAGAGGGGGGAGTCCCTGCCTTATGTAAGTAGGCTAAGGTCATTGCCAGGTAGACGGCAATGTGGCAATCTTACTCCAGCAATAGATAGACAAATGATGAGAAATGAGAATGAATTTGGAGCATCGCAGTTCCTTTTGTTAGAAAAAGGAGGAGCCAGATCACAGTATATATCCTGGCCCCAAATGGACAGGCAAAACGTGAAATGTAAACTCCCAAATTTAACTTCCGGTGCTGGAAAATGGATACATGAGTTTGAAATAATTACGGGAGGGAACACATTGGCTATAGGAGATATTTAAGGTCTTCTAATCGCAATACTTGGTGAAAGAGCTGATGACGTAAGGACGCGAGCAGGTTACCCTGGTGTAACTACAGTCAACACTGTGCATGACGGAGCGCCGTTTAATAACTATGGAACAGCGATTCGGAAAGCACTTCGAGTGCTATATCCAGACACTTCCGATATGGGAACTATAATGACAAGTTTTCCAGAAGCATAGGCACTTGAAACACGGGAGGCTTGGGGGAAGTCTATACCTGTATTTTACCAAATATTATGCCAAGGGCTGCCAGAGAAAGTGCAGTAACAGCTCAAGAAATTAGTGGTGATAGAAACAAAACCATGGTCAAAAGTTCAGTTGACCATCGCACATTATTGCAGACTCCTACAGGATAAGAATCGCAAAAAAGACGATGTACAAAAAGGTGAAGAAGCAAAGTTAGTGCAGAAAAAGTTATCCAAACATGCTATTGAAGGGGCAATGTTAACTAATGTGGGCAGATTAAACCCACAGCAAGCAGTACCTATGCCACAAATAAATAACCAGACAGTTTGTCAGACAAATAATGGGTATGCCCCAAGAGGAAGGGGATATCAAGGAGAAGTTGGCAAGGTAATCAAGGATATTGGCAGAATAATCAAGGACATTTTCAGAACAACCATCAAGGGTTTCAGAATTTTCAAAATGGTAATCAAAACATGCGCAATGGTTAGATGGGAATACAACTGTTTGTGTGTTGGACATGTGGAATGACAGGGCATATAGCTTGTATGTGTAGAAGCCAATGGATGGTACAGAATGCTCAGTTTACAAGACAGTGAACATCGTATCAATCTTCTATGAAACTTCAGCAAAACACAAACACAGAACAGCCTATGACGCATAGAATAGGAGGTGTCACTGTTGATGGAGGAAATCTATTCACGAGTGATGGAGTGAGGCTGTACCCGCAATAGGACAGCTCACTGGGGGACCTGATGTGTTCAGTCCTATCTATCACACCAAATCCTCATGAGGAGCCGAGGATAGACGTAATTATAGGCATCAAAGCTTACTCCTTCCTAGTGAACACAGGTGCAACACCCTCATGTATACGTGAGGGCAAATTTGTAATGTCTGGCGATGCAATGAATACTCAGGGCTTTACAGGAGCAACAAGTCGTGTACCAGTCACCATACGATAGTGTGATATGAAGATGCCACTGCTTTATTCAAGGCAAAAGCATGTCAACATATTAGGATGAGATTTAATGACAAAAATGAATATGACCATTTCATTTACAGATGATGGCATAGTATGCTCAACACTGGCAATGCATTATTTAAACGTGTGCGAAATGATGAGGGCATATGCAGGACAAAGAGCACCTAGAGCAGTACCAATGGAAAACAAAGTGTTCCATTATGGGGAATGCATTCTATTAACATGGCTGCCAGGTCTTGTAGGCAAAACCATGAGAATACCAGATGAGTTTCTATTTAGACCACAGATACCCATGGATGAAGAAGAGGGGCACAATCCCTGGTGGAGGCCAGGGATTTATCTGTTTATGTTAATGTTAATGTTAATGTTAAAGGTCATTTGTACCGTGCACTATCACCACCGGAGTGGTCCCCTGGCGCTCTGGCGGCTCTGAAAGAGGGAGGGAGGGGTGGGTTAGTGGGTGGAGGCTGGAAAAGTGCAAGATTGCAGTGATGTGCTGTTGGCAGCCTCAGCCCGGTGGTTCCGTCGGCTGGGCCTGGGGTGTATGCGGCCGGTAGTCGTCGTGTGCTGATGTGCGAGTCTATGTGTGTTTTTGTTTTGTTGTTGCAGTGTAGTGAAGTTCGTGCGGTTTGCTGTGCTGGAGGTTTGTGGTTGTGTTTGGTTTGGAGTTTGAGAAGTGTATGCAGAGAAGGAAGTTGTTAGTGGTATTGGTTAGTTGGCATCTCTATCCTGGATTGAGCCGGTTGGGCTCGTGTAATCTTACACGACGGGATGCTTGTACACCCTGTGCCTCAGGAGGTACGTGCTCGTTTTTTTTTTTTCTCCATTCGAGGCCGTTTGAGGATTTAGCTGTCCCCTCCGCCCGCTCCCTTAATAACTTTGCATGCTCCTCACCCCCCCACATGACTAGCGCAGCTGCTAGTGTCCATACTTCCGTTTGTGTGGTGATTAGTTGTGTCTTGTCCGTTCCACAGCTCGTTATCAAATGACAAAGTAGGATCCAGGTAGAAACCAAGGGTTTTTACTTCCTTGTAAACCCTAATAATATTTCCGTCAATGTTGAAGGAAGAGAATTCCTAGCCTAGTTCTTTGATGTTTATGTGTGAACCCAAGATTATCATCTCTGTCTTGTCGTCGTTCAAGCACAAGCCATGAGTGGCCATCCATGCTTGAACAATGAGATATACTCTGTTCACCAACTCCGAGTCCTTACTATGTTCCCCAGAAAGTGGGAGGAGAATCTGTGTATCATCAGCATAGTTAGTGTAGGTGATACCCAGAAGGTCCCGATCGTCGAACAAGGGTTTGGTGAAGATGTTGTATAAGTTTGGCGAGACGCAAGAGACTTTTGGAACATCACCTACGATGGCGGTGGGGTCATCTGCAGACGATGGGGAGAATACTGTAATTGTTCTCTCACTCAGGAATGATTCTAACCATTTGATGGCCTCAGGAGAGAAGTGAACAGTGGAGTGCAAATGTCTGCATGGGCCTTATGGTCGACCAAATCAAATGCAGCTGAGAGACCAAGTAAAAGCAGGAGTGATGTTCTCCCTCTATCTCTCAGCTCATCAATTTGAGTCTTTAAATCGATTAGGGCGGTTTTCGTTCCGTGTAATGGGCGGAAGCCAGATTGTCTAGCTCCTAGGAGCTTGTGCAGATCAAGGTGTTTTTGTATCTGGATATAGGCGGCTTTGTCCAGTATTTTGAGGAGGAAGTGTACCGTGGTAATGGGGCGGTAGTTAGTCGGGATGAGCGGATCTAAGGTCTGTTTTTTGAGGAGTGGGAGCACCAAGGAGTGTTTTAAATTAGCTGGGATAGTGCCTGATGTGAAGGAGGCGTTAATCAATTTTGACATGAATGGTGAGAGGTCTCTGGCGGCATCTTTTATTAACTGTGCTGGTCAGATATCGCCTTTACAGTTGGACAGTTTGAGCGAGAGTATGATTTTTTTCTACTTCTAAAGGAGAGGTTTTGGAAAAATGAAATTTGTTGTTGTGTGCCTCGAGTGAGTCACTGGTTGGTGAGGTATTGGGGATGTGCTGTAGGTTGAGCATATCTTTTTTTGCTGTATTTTGATTTGGAGCATATTGATTTTGTTTGCTAGGGCATTTTGGATGTCTGCACACCAAGTCTTGTCCTTGGTAACTAAGCCTAGTGTAGCTATTGGTGACTCTAATTCTTTCAGTATGGAGAAGAGTTCCCTCATGCTGGAGTTGGAATTGGTAATGCGTTCATCATAGGAATTCCTTTTGGCAAGGCACACTTCACTTTTGAAGTGTGTGGAAATAGAGGTTAGTTTGGCTTTGTTTTCAGCTGAAGGGCATAGTCTCCAGGAGTTTTCACTTTTTCTTTTTAGAAGTTGTAGGTCTCTTAATTGGGGCATGAACCATTTGTTAAGGTGCACTTTGGGTTTACTTTTTCTAAGTTTGAGAGGGGCAATTTTGTCCAGAGTGTTGAGCATGATATTATTGTATTCCTGGACTAGAGTACTGGGGTCTAGGTTGTCAGGCAAAGTGTTTACAGTGTGTAAAATAGCAGGGATAACTTTGTCCAATGTAATACTTTTTTGTTTCTAGTTAGACAGGGTGGCGCTGGCAGTGAGACCGTCGGAGAATGTCTAGCTGTTGATAAGTTAAAGGCCACAAGTGAGTGATCTGTCCATGGTTGAGAAGAGATGGAGGAAATAGAGACTGTACAGTTGTAGTCCGCTATCTAGTCCAGTATTCTCCCTTTTGAATGAGTGGGTTTATTGACTTTCTGAGACAGGCATGAGGTGTTGATGATATTGGCTATATCTGAGGCTTGTCTGTCCATGGGATCATTAAAGCCTAAATTGAAATCTCCTAGTAAGAGAAGCTGAGAGGTTGGTTTAAGTTTGTTAGTAATTAGACTATACACATCCTCCTCAAAGGTCTTATTTAAGTGGATAGTGAGAGTTTTTGTATTATTTATCTGGAGTTTAACAGAGAGTTTTTCACAGGATTGTAGAGTTTGATAAGGGGCTGTTCTAAGGGAAAGGCTCGATTTTGAAATAATGGCAATTCTGCCACCTCGTGAGCTGTCTCGGTCTTGACTTGTTATGGTGTAACCTTCTGGGATGGCTAACATTAGCGATGGGCCAGCTGCATTAGGTCTCGGTTACCGCCAGGAAGTCCAGATTATTTTCTGTGATTAGATTGGCTATGTCAAGGGCATAAATTAGTGTTTTTGTGAATTTGGTGTTACACTGAGTGAGGAACTTTGTGATCAGTTAATGTTGGAGTGCACTGATAGTAGAATTTGAGGGGCTTTGCAGTCTAAAAGTAATCCTTCTCTTGAGGAAGTACTCAGGGTTGCAAAGGAAGATGAAAACACCCACAGGTGTGTCAAAGAGCTAGAGAGAAGAACATATCCTAATCTTAAGGAAGAAGAAGTGCAAGTGATGGATGTATTAACTACACGGGATAAACACCTGTGTATAGGCACCTTACAAATGACCAATAATTAAATATATAAAATATAGTTATATAAAAATAAACCGGTAGTCAAAAAGAAAGAAACTAGATTTAAGGAGAAGGATGGAGAAACGAAAAAAGGGCTTTTCTGTTGCTATAACCTGTATCATTTTGCTAATAGTGATACATGTCCGGGAGTCAAAGCCTTATTTATAAGAGGGGTATTTTTAACAATTGCTGTAGGACAAAAAAGGAGAATGTGGAGTGTGTAGATGACTTATATGATGATCTTGAAGGGGGCACCAACGTCATAGAAGAAGAATTGGTAAACAGTGTTACTGATGAGGATGCTGATGTGGAGAAACCAATGGCGACCATCACAGTAGAAGGTATAGATTTTGAAATGGTCATAAACTCAGGTGCAAAGTGCATTTTAATTCTGAAGAAGATCTTTGAGACCAGTTTACATAAGAAATGCAGTCTTAATGAAGTAGATGTCAGACCAGTGGCATAGGGAGGACTACAATGCAGTTTAAAGATAGAATTGCCAAAGGGAGAGTCTATATTTCAGATAAAGTACGTTTTCCCCTACTGAGCTGGTCTTGTTTTGGAGATTGATCAGTTTTATGCTTAAGACCCTCTCCAAATGAGACCCCAGCACTTTTTGCTGGACTTCTGGACCTTTTTCTTTCTATCCTTTTTCTTCTCATTCGTTCTTGCTTGCTCTGACTTTTGAAACTCTGTTCTTTATGTTTCACCTATTTTCTATTGAGTCTGCTTTCCTCCATATCTCTTTAAAGGCATTTGTGATTCTTAAGGATAGAGAGATATTGTGTATCGTTCCTAAAAGGCATGAGAGATTATAACATACAACCATATGTGGAGTGCTAAGGGGATAGCTAGTATCCCCCTTCTCTTTGCTCCTGTGATGTTTTGGTCACAGTGACAACCCTATAGTTATGGCTGGTGGCAGTGGACATGTTCTACCAATGTATGTGCTATTTTTACCGCAATCTGTATTCACAGCCTCGGTTATGCACAACAAGGGTCACCCGTGTTCTAACATGGTGGCTGCTTTCTTTTTTGTGGTTATCCATTGTTAGCCATTCTTCTACCATTCTGGTAGGGGAAACTCTGATATGTGTTTGGCCTTTGGCGGGGAACTGTGGGTGTCCCTATCTAGGCTCCAGTGTGTCTTCAAGGACAGGAAGCAGGGGAGCAGTTTGACACTTCCCTGTCTTTTGTCTGCTAATGTGCCTGCATGGAACCACTGGGGGCTGGCTGTCCTGATTTGAAAGCCACCCACACCTTTCTGTAAACAGCAGGGAGAGTTTGCAGAGGAATGAATGGGAATTCTGATTAAAAGGTGCGGCAGAAGGAAAGTTGACCACTGTAACAGAAGATATGAAGATGAAGATGCACATAAACGCCTGTAGACCATTCCAGTAACCGTGAAGTGACCACTGCTGTCCTGACCCCATGTTCTTATAGACAGAGGAGCTCCAAAGAGGAAGACTCCTTCCATTTTTGCTAGTGGGACCAACCAGCCACAAGACAAACTGCAGATCGAGCCATCCCCTGAGGTTCTGTGAACTTCCAGTGCAGCAAACCACGATTACCAGGGGACATCCAAACCATTTGCAGTGCAATGTCTTTGGGTGAATGAATCCTCAGAGAAATTTGGAGCGTCCCAGTTGGACCTCCAGAGACACATTCCCACTCATCCATGTCCCCTCATCAGAGTTAAGGACTGCAGAATTGAGGGCGGAGCAACCAAGCGGTAACCGTTCATTAATAGAGCGTATAGGGTGCAATAATATGCAGGCTACACCAATGAAGTAGGTTTTGCCATGTTATAAAAAAACATTAACTATAGGATTCATGGAAATATGCATTATGCCATTGTGCTAAATTGAAATACTGTCCACAGCATATCGGCCACCAGTAATATCGTTCACTGCTGTACCCATTCACTCAAATGTCCAGCTGAGGTCCTCCACTTCCCAGGTGTGCTGAGACCTAGGGAATTCTTTTAGTACAGATAGGAATCTTCTACTTTTATGCTCATGGTGCTTTACCTACTCTTCTCCCTGAGTGTTGGCTCATGGATGCCCAACACCCAGGTTACTGCCCACAACATTAAAGGGTGGGACTCACATGGCAGAGAAAATTCCTCTCAACAAATTCTCTCCATTAGCTCACACATGCTAACAACATACTCACATGCATACAAACAATGACTGAGGAAGGAAGAACCATATAGAAAGAGTGTCTTGTTATGATTTTAACAATTGAAATTGACTATACTCTATTCAATTACAGTGCCACACCATTTGTAATATTGCCTGAGACAAAATGCACCCTATGCTCTGATTTGAACAAACCAAAGGAAGGTAACGTCATGTGTGTCAATTATTATTTCTTCATCTATTCCTAGGGTTGGTATCAAACAAATAATAGAGCTCCCATACACCACCATTTGGCATATGTATACACACATTTTTCTCAATTAATATTGTGTTTACCTACACACAAAAATATAAACCTAGCACACTAATATTCATGCATAAAACCTGAACATCAAGTACAAAAAGTATACAAAATTACACAGTGACCTGGTTGATACTAGCGTGGATTTACTGAACATAATCTTCATGCTGTGTTTTCAGCTCAACTCATACACGTTGCTGTCCTTTTGAGGCTTAAATCTGTCAGACATTCATTAGGGGCACAATGAATCCACTTGTGTGTATTGTGTGATTGTTTTTGGTTGATTTCAACCCTCTTTCACCCTGGTCTTCCTGTGGATCCCTACTGGGATAAAGGCACACATTTAATACGCTATACCGTTCTTATTACTAGACCCCACATTTTACACTTCCCTCAAGGGTTATCAGATATACTAAATAATATTATACCTGTGTGACAGTTCTGAATAAAGCTCTATGGACCACCTGCAGCCATTTATGTTGCTGCTTGCTGACTTCCTGACATGAGAAGTAACATCCTATCTTCCTCTTACTATCTTGGAAGAAAAAACAACTTTAACATTTGTCGATTCATGTATGACCCGCTATCTCTATACCTCTCATATAAGCACCACTCGTACATCTAAAGGTGGCTGGAGCTCTCTCTTTCCTGCTGTACTTCATCCTTCACAAGTACAAAGGTACTGGCTAAAAACAATAGGAAACATGAAGTAATGATGTGTCACAATAACTGCTGCCACTGATACCTCTAGAATAGTACAAAAATACCACTTACTTGGGGAAACAGAGTTCTAAATCTCTAACAGGGTGGACAGAAGGTTCTTCAGGAGGAAGTTCACATTGTTTCTGTTATTACATGCCTTTCCAGTTTCAAGATGTGAAGACATTTTCCTAGCTATCTAGTAGAAAAAGGAAATCCAGCTGTAAGAAACTTTGCTGCACTGCCGAAATTCACATGACTCAAAGTCCCCGACTGGCATATGAATCCCACTGGTGTCTTGACTTTGGATCAAGAAATTATCACTACTTCAGATGGTCTGTCCAAGTCTTGGTCTTCTCCCACCTGGATGGTGGCAATGCCTTTGTCCTTCTGACAAATACCCTGGCACCCCTGAGATGTGTCCTGCATGATGCAGCATGACTCATCAAAGGACTCTACAAATTCGACCACGGCATCTCCAGAGGCATATAATCCACTAGAAGTAAGGGCATGTGGATAATTGAACTCTGCTGGGGAAGGATGGAAAGAACCAGAAAACAGGCCTGGAACCACGAGGCTCTGGAACCGCCTCTCCATCAACATCTGACTGGCCCCCTCGCTTTTACAGTTCAGGAAGGCACTCAATACTCTCTTCTTCAAGGAATGGCTCCCTAACAACTAAGACCTCGCCCTACATTTGACTGGGTGCTCTATTAGCCACTCTTTCCTCCCCTGGTTGTTTTCAGATTCCTTAATACTGAGGCTCCCCCTCACAGTGGTTCGCTCTCCACTCCCTGTTCCTCTGCTTCATCACCATTTTCTTTGCTCCTTTAATTGTAAAGTGATCTATTGCTTCCTAACACTAGGTTTATTCTCACTAACTACATTAATAATTACAGTAATGACACTAATAATAATAATAATAATAATAATAATAATAATAATAATAATAATAAAAATACTGTAGAACAGTGTGGGCCCCTCTGTTGTATTTTTTAATGTATTGTACTATAGTTATCTACTGTACAGTGCTTATATTTGACATTTGTAATATCAGCCGGCAAGCAATGAACCCTTTGTTTGTGACATGAGACCTGCTGTCTAGTGAGCAGCCTCTGGGAATTTACCATACACATATATTTCCTTTATTAGCCATCAAAAGTATCAGCTAAAATGTTCACGTTTTTTTGATTTCAGGGAGTTGATATTTGATAATTAGAATATGTAGAAAATTGGTCCCAAAGCCAGCAAAACAAAATTCAGTAGCACACACCATAATACATGGAATATCCTGCATAGACATTTTGTTAGAATGGTGATTGTAGTACATTGGGCTGGTCCGTTTTGCGTTTGTATAGTGCAAATCCAATTTCGTGTCAATAGTTTGGGCACTCAGATGGCATGTCAGACCATGTTCTCTACACACTGCAAAGCACACAACAGACACCGCAAATGAAACTCCTGTGCTCAACTATGAACACCAAATGTCGGGCTACTCTTTTCATTTATGCAATCCTACAATCTCATACGTATTTACTGACACATAATGACATTGATATTGATATTGTATTTGTATCACACTCGTACACAAGTGTTTCAGGGTGCGAAATATAGCATTACAAGACCGTCCCAGCACTGACACACAGATGCCAAACACAGATCTCCTCAGATTGAGAAAATATACATGGACATTGCTTTGATGGAAGCATGTTCAGCTCTCTGGAATAGAAATTCGAATTTGATAGACTGAGATCCAGAGAACAATACTGGTTCATTTGCTCTACTTCATGAAGGAAGGACTAACCCCATATCCATTTTGTAGCCAACTACATTCCATTTATAATTGTGTTTCTTTAAGTTTTATTTAAAGTCTAGGTGTGGACTGCTTAGCTCCCAGCCTTTTCTATGCCCAGAGCAGCTGAAAAAATACGATTTTGTTGTGGTTGGGAGCACATTGATGTATATAGACGTGTAAGGAACTTGGCCGTTAAGTGAATGTTTACATGGCGGGTGACATTTACTAAAAGTGTGTGAGTTTTCGATCGGAACACTGAACACGTACAAAACAACACAGAGAGGTAACGATTGGCATGTTTAAATGGTGCCTGGCCTGCATCCGTAGACTAAAATCAGTGTTTATGCTATTTTGCGTCCCAGCATAAAGAGAATATAGGTATGACGACTCACACACCATTAACACAAATTACTGTGTTAATTGAGAAAATCAATACTACCATCATGGAACAAGAAACACTGCTTACAAATATATTCCCTGAAAACTCAGAATTACCTCTCGATTCAGCAGAACCACACCGTCCAGTATACAAATGGCTGTGCACATCAATGTGTACCATTCCAAACAAAGCGTTCAAATCTTTACATGAATTCCTCAATCAATATGTAAAAGGTAAAGAGAAAAGTAAAATGAAAGTGCTGCAAATATGGATATTTGTCCAGTGTGGAAATACACAGGACTAAAAGGACATTTATTAGCCTGCATTTCTGGGCCTATTTGCAAAAGCACTTTCCATGATATTAAAAGTATATCAATATATCATTCCAATGTAAGAAATCTAGTGTATAAAATGTACTATGCAAAAAGTCCAGCTTCAGAATTACCACTCTTCTGCATGGTACACCCAAATACTTACAAGAAGAAATTAACCGTATTCAAAGAAAGTATTTTGGAAGTGAGAGCCACAACAGTTTTAGACCATAGTAGCAACAATTCAGCACATAGCAACCTTCTATTACACACATACTGAAAAGAAATAGTAACATGTAAAAGGTCTTCGGCTGAAGTACCAAACCATGTGTGTGTGTGTTGCCTCAGAACGTTTTATAAAAGGAACACAAAACATGTGAACATAGCATACAATATAGAAGACAATGAAGATTCTAAATGGTTTGAATTAGCTCTCTACCTTTTAGCAGAAAACAAATATGAACTAACTGAACGCCTAATATGTTGCAGTTACTGTACTACAAAATTAGACAACAACCACACTCCTTCATGTGCTATTACAAATAATTTGGAATTGTTTCCATTACCAAAAATCCTGCAACAGCTCAATTTGTATGAGAGCATATTAATTCGAACAGTTCACCCATTTCAAGCAATTATACGCCTTCATCCAAAAACAGCAATATTACCTTCCTCTGAATTGGTGAAAGGCATTTGTGGCAAAGTAGTTTATTTGCCATTAGATCTAACGGAAAATGTACACACTCTAGGAGTGGAACGTTCAATAGAGCATTCTTTAATAGTCTTGGTAAATGGAGTACCAACAAAGGACAACAAAATTTGGCAACAATTAGTGGATTTACACAAAGTTAGACAATCATTGCAATATCTAAAAGACAATAATGAGTACTACAAGGAAATACATATTGATGAAAGCTTAAGGGAAACAACTGAAATAATTCAAGATCCATCAGCAACTGGACAATTCGAACTTCTGGATCCTGCTACATTATCCACTCTTTTGGACCATTACACAATTCATCCATTGCATTCCAATGAAAGCATAGATGATGCACTAGAAACTTACCAAAGGCGACAAACCAAAGGGTCACCAATGAGTACATGGGAAAAAAGTATAGAAGCACGTGCTTTTCCTACTGGCAAAAGTGGATGATACGATGATAGACCCATTCAGATTGGGGTATCAGAACACCGTTAATTACAAATGTATTCGCAAGATCCCAGATTTATACTAAATGTGGAATACATATTCCACCTACTCTATAAAAGTGAATTAGCAACACTATGTTACAGAGGTGCACACATTCTTAAATCTGGTACCCACTTTCAAAATATGTCAGCTGCGCAGTTAATACAAAAAGTACAAGAAAAAGATGAGGTTTTACAATCAAGAATAACAAATGTGTTTGCAAACATGCATGGTACAAAGGAATACTGGTTCCGACGGCACGGAGAAGTGCATTGTATGATCAGAAACCTTGGACCACTAACTTGGTTTGTTACGCTAAGTTGTGCCGAATATGCATGGGAAGATTTACATGAGTTCCTAAGCATAGCAAACACTAACAAAAACATAGATATATTAACACCTTGAGAACTTTGCTCTCTAGATCAGTTAATGTGTCAAGATATTTCCATCATCGTTTCATTGCCATGCTACACTTTATTTACAATAAAACTGTTCCTCCTCTTGGAGAAGTGCAACACTTCTTTTGGAGAAAAGAATATCAAGCGAGAGGAGCACCACATATTCACATGCTGTTATGATCAAAGGTGCACCGAAATTTGGTCACGACAGTAACAGCACTGTTTTGCAGTTTACCCAAACATATGTCACTTGTGAAATCCCTTCTCAACAGACACATAGTGAGCTGCATGGGCAGATTTTACAATTTCAAAGACACAAATGTGGCAAATATTGTCGCTGCAAATACAAAAACAAAGGTAAATATTACACCAAATGTCGCTTTGGTATCCCTAGACCAGTTACAGAAACAGGTGAAGTAAATAACTTCATGTCTTCAGTTCGACATAGTGTTAAAGGTAAATCACCTAAAAACACGTATTACATAAAAAGAAGGGAAGAATCAAAATATATAAATGATTACAATGCAATCATTGCCCTCTTATGGAATGCAAACATAGATGTGCAGTACATTGCAAACCATTCAACTGCTGTTGCACGATATGTTACAGCCTACTTAACAAAAGCAGAAAACACAGCTTCAAGACCTCTGGGATGATCTAGCATCAGACAAAACATTATCACAGAAATTGTACAGCCTAGGCATAACAAGGCTCTCTCATAGAGAATGTGGCGCCTATGAAGCAGCAGATTGTTTAACTGGTACTTCTTTGTATGGAAAATCAGACAACATAGTATGGCTCAGTCTTGGTCCTGCAAAATCTAGGAAAAGAGTGCTAAAATCATTTGAGGACATAGAAACAATTGCCAGAAATGATCCCAACAGCCAAGACATTCTAAAAAACAATTTACTGGACACATACTATCCGAACAGGAGTAGCACTCTGGAAAGCATGTGTCTATACAACATAGCTTAAAACTTTGCATACAAAAATAATGTAAAACCCGGTGAAAGCAAACGTTGATATAGAGTGACCGATTGCGAAGGGAGCTTAGTTAGACTTACTAAATAAAGCTTAATTAATCATGTAAAATTGTCATTAAAAACACCTCAACAGAAAGAACTATATTACATGTCTCTGTTAAAACATTTCAAACCGTGGAGAAAAGAGGAAGACATACTAGATAACTATGACTGCCATGAAGATGCTTTCAAAGCAAATGAAAGTGCTATCACCGATGTGAACTTTACCCAGTACAAAACAATGTTACACAATGAGCAGCAACAGGAAGAAGAACTTCAGGCCCAACTAGATAAGGACTCTTCCGACAGTAGTCAACCTTCTGTAACAGGAATTAAAGAACCACTAGGACAACCACTAATAGCAAATGAGGCTGAAGTAGCTATGGCAGAAGTAGAAAACACCATGTATTAGTATCAAGAAGATACAGAAGAGTTAACTGTACCACAAGCAAAACTTAACAACTATCAGCACACCATTTTTGAAGACGTTGTTAGGGAGAATTCTCTGTTTAGGCTGAATTTCCTAACCTAGTGAGTCCCCCAGCAGCTTTGCTGGATTTCGGGAGTTTGTTTTTTTCCATCCTGCCAAGAGTGAGACTCTTTTTCTCCCACTCTTGGACATGTATGTGTGTAATTCCTTCAAATGTCAATGTGTTCTATGGGCTATGGGGTCTTTTACTCCATAGGGTCTCATATGTTTTTCTATGTGTGTTACACTGCACCCTACGTGCCATAACACTGGGGCGTCCTAGCGGACCTCCGCCATAGACTCCATACCCGGGGACTGACTACTGTCTCCCCGGGCATGTAAAGTCACCATTGGCTTTACTAGACCTAAATTTACTAACAGGACTAGTACAAACCATCTTATTGTGGACGTACTAGTAGGGGTAATTCGATTACTCCTGGACCTGTTACTCGAGGGGGCACTGTCCCGTCCCCCTTTGTCGAGTTTTGGCTGGTGGCAGTGGAAACTACTTGTTATGTTTGACCCCGAACATAACCCTATGGGATTCGTCCCATTGTTGGAGATTGATAATTTTTCTCGTTAATCTCTAACGTACCACTGGTCTACTTATCTTAAATAAGTTTATCGGATGGTATTTTCTGCCAGAACTCGGTTTGTAAAATGGCATCTGTGTTCGTCTCTGTGACTCCTAAACCAAAGGTTGAGCCCTTTGTTCCACTTTTGGCGGGCTCTGTACAGAGACCCTCCAAAGTGGTGCCATTCTGTCTGGGTTATCACAGGGGTGTGGGAGGGGTTTTAGGCACCCTAGACTGAGTTGCCTTGCCAACTCCGGTCGCACTCTGGAGTGATTGGCCCAAGTGGTGAGCCTTCCCGCTCACCATTTAGCATGTGTTGATTGACAGCTAGGCTGAATGAATGGGGGTTTTCTGCATAAAAGCAGAGCTTTTGGGACTGGATCTTCAGAAGTCACCACAGGACCTAAGAATCCGACGAGGGTAACGCTGAACCGACCTGCACGACGACACCTCCGGTGGAGCCCTGCGGAACCGACTCACCACTTCCCGACGACAGAGGAGATCTCCCTGCCGGAGAGTCTCTTCCCCTGACTGGTGGGAACAACCAGTCCCCTTTGCTTTTTATTCGCCTCAGGACGCAGTGGTCGAATTGCCCATGCAGCGCACCCCGGCAACCGGATAGCCACTACCCCTGAACCATGACCAAAAGGTGGTGCCTTGTGACGGAGCACTCCGCGGCTGGTCTCTTCCCTGGTGGTGCACCGGACTTCACTTTTCTTTGACGACGAGATCATCTCTACTCTTGGAAAAGACCCGACGTGCATCCACCACCAGGAACAACTGCCCCCGCCGGAGCTGCCCTCCACAACAAGGTACCGTGTCCGCCTGGCTTCCCTTTCGCTCGGATTGAGTGGGGTGTCTTAATCCTCTCCTTTCCGTTGGGTCGCCTCCAAGCTTTTCTCATTCATTGTTCTGAACTGGTTCAATCTGCCGATAACAATTTGCTACAAAGACTTGAATGCATCTCCGCTAGAGACTTTTTGGGACATAGCGCATTGCCTCTCCCCGAGTGGGCCTGGCATCTGAACTTTATGATCTATTGTGGTTCTTGCCTTCCTGCCTTGCATTTTAACCGCAAAGTATTGAACTGCGTTGACTTCGTAACCTGCCTATCTTTTTCTCTCCCGTCCTAACTAATATTCGAGTGTCATCTAGGTTGAGGTATACACCTCTGTCTGAAAATAAGTGGTGCCGGTAGAACCTAGAGTTGTCGATATATATTGCTAAGGGGATTGATCGTTTTCTGCTACGTAGAGTAATTGTGTTTGATTTGTTTGCCGTGATAGTGCTATAGTGTTTTTCATAGATATTCCATTATAAATAAATACCTTAATATCTTTACACTAAGCCTCGTTGCGTGTTTGCTTGTCTTGCTGTGAAGAATTGCCCTATTTTGTATACTCCACATACTGCTCAACTCTTCTTGAGGGAAGTCTGACTGCTCAGCCACAGCTGCAAGCATGCGGGTGTGGTAGGTCTCGTCTATTTGCCTGCATCTCAGCTGAGAGCGTACGGGTGAGACGCTCCAGCTGCTGTTCTGTCCTTCAGTTTGTTGAAGCCTCAAGCTCAACAAGAGTCGTCCTGAGGTGAAGAAGTTCCAGCCTCAGGGCTTCCCTGTGGCCCTGGGACTCTATGGAGATGGCTTCCTGCAGAGTCGCCAGTGCCGCCCGGCTGTCCCTGTTGGACGCCAACATGTCCTCCCTGTGTGACTGGCAGATGGAGTCGGTTGCCTGCTGTAGTCGCTCCATCAGCCTTTCGGGGGGGACAATGGAAGTAGCCACCCTATCCATGGCCTGAGCCATCATCTCTGATGATGCTGCCTGTTGGGTTGCCATACCGTAAATGGATGGCTCCCATGCGGTATTGCCAGGTGGCGTACGCCCACCACGTCGGCGGGCACCACACCTGTCTGGGGCAAGGCGAACTGCGCCTTGCTGTGCTGGCAATGCCTGAGGCTGCAGGACTGCATTCCCCCTCTGATCTGCTGGCCCAGGAACAGGATCAGATGTCGCAGAGTGTGACCCTGCATCCGTAACCACCAAAGGCATAGCTGCCAACACTGACATCCCCATTGAGGGTTCTAACCCCGGTGCAGGTGGGTCAGACAGAACATAATCCCTCCCAGGAACACTCACCTGCGACGGCACGTAGGTCTCATCATCCGAATCAACACCTGAGTACAGCTCGGGGGAGGTGCAGCCAGAAACAACCATTGAGAGCACGACCTGCAGCAGTTGTGGGTTCTCACCCACCACCACACCACGTCCCTCACTGGTGGTCGGTCGGCCCTCAGACCCCTCCTGGGTCTGCACCATCTCCACAACCCCAGCAGTATCAGGTGCGTCTTCCCCTGCAAAGACATAAAAGAAAACAAATGGAAACAGGCATTAGCACCATGGCACACAATGAGGGCTGAGAAGCAACAGAACCAGTACTTGATTGACACATGTCCCACATGACTAAAACCCTCCCATGCATGCACCCTCACTGCATATGAAGGGGAGGCAAATGGCACACACGATGACACCAAGATGGAAGATGAACACATTTGCTGCATGCTGCCTAGCAGTGGCATCACACATTGGCCTGTGATTGCCAGGTGAAATACACATGCCATCACACAGATGGCATGTACCATTGCTATTGAGTGAAGATGGAGAGGAGGGCAGCACTTATTCATTCAGTCCAGTTCCCTCATGTAATAGCTTTTCTAATTCAAAAAGGTCTGTTTTTTCACCTGGAGCTGCCAGTCCAAAATGGTCCGATTGCACAGGGACATGTCTAAACAAATGATATCCAGGTAAAAAAGTCACTCCACTTTACCATAGCCATGTCAGACATGTGACTAGAGGACTGAGAAATGCCTAGTAAAAGTGGTGGAATGCAAACAATTTGCCTGAATGAACAGAGAAAAATAAGCAACAATGTTGTGGCAAGGTGACACTTCAAGGGCAACTGGCGTGCTGTTGGGCTAGATGTCTACTGTTGGCAGAAGGGATACTGCTATGGCCAAATGCTGCTGCGCAGAATGTATTGCATGAAGAACATGGGTGACCCAAACGACTCAGGCGCACACACCCTCACCTGGCACACAAACAGAAGCCCTCACACACAAACCATGCACATGGATGACACACACATGCATGTGCACTCACCGGACAATGCCTCATAATCAGGCAGATCTCCCACGCCTTGGATCTGTTCCTCCGTGACGTAGGTCCCAGTGACTGACTCATGTGGAGTGAGTTCCATGTCTTCTACTGTAGACCCACCTCCAGTCACTAGAGTTGCGGCATGACTTGAGTCCAGCTTATTCTTTGCCCTGCGCTTTAGGTCATTCCAGCGCTTATAGCAATCATTGGCTGTGCGCCTCACGATTCCAAGGGCACTTACAATGTCCGCAACGGTCTTCCAGTGTGCCTGGCGTTGTGCAGGTGTGGTCTTGGATCCTGCAACAATGACCATCTCGTTATCATGTGCGGACACATACTCGAAAAGTGCATTCAGTTAGGCATCCGTGAAGCTGGGCTTCCTCGACGGGCCGGACTGTGTAGCCGTGTCTGGGGCATCAGCCTGTGCCGGACGAGCACTCTTCCGCTTGGAAGGTGGTGGTGATCCTGAGTGTCCTACGCCGCTCTGGACACTAGGGGCAGGAGCCCTGGTGGACTCTGTATCAGGAGTGTGGGACTGCACACTCAGTATGGGAGTTGGTGCAGGCATTGGCTCAAGTGTAATGGTGTCAGGGGTAATGTCAGCAGGATGGACTAGGACCGACACTGTCCTGGCTGGCTGTGTGAGAGCTGGGGTGGATGGAGCCACAGCTACCCCTGCAGCCTCTCCACCCTGCCTACTTGGGGCAGCAGATGACCTTGCTGCCCCTGATCCACGTGGCCTGATGACATCAACGTGCACCAGCGCACGTGTCATAGGCCTGCTGACCTGGAAGTCAGCCATGGAGTCAGCCAGGTCTGGTGCCACAATGGGCTGGTCCAACAAGGGCTGAGCATGGATGGTGTCAGCCACATCACCCTCAACCAGGGGGGTCGGGGGGGATTATGGGTGGCCTTGACTGGTCCTCTACACATGGGGGGACAGGGTCACCCTGCAAGTAACGACCACGTCCCCTACCGGATCCACCACGGCCACCACTTGTGGCTCGTCCACCTTTGCCACCCTTACGGATTCCTCGCCTCCCAACCATGGCACTGATGTTAATGTGGGTATGGGAGTGGCTGTAAACTATTGTCCTGGGCAATTGGGGGTCAAAGGGGTTGGGTACCAGATGGTAATCGTACCCTAGTGCTCTAGCAAGGCTGAATGTGACCCCTGGGGAAAGATGACGGGTCACGCAACGCACAGGAAGCCCAAAAAAGGGAGATAACGTGCACGCAACCCCTCCTAGACCACGTGTGCGGAAAAAAAAACCTGCACTACGCTGTGGCACCCAGTAACACAAGAATGGACGTATGCGTGTCACACACAGCCTAGAATGACCTCTGAAGGGGTAGGCTACACACGGGGCAAGCACAGATGTTAGATACGTGCATGACTCACCGTCTGCCAGGAAAAAGAGCGTGAAAAAGAAGCGCGTGTGCGCTTTGGCAACACCCCCGCCAAAAGAAGAATTGTACGCTGTCTGAGGAGACAGGACAACAGTAGAAGGGAACGCTGTTTGAGGGAACAGGCCCAGGAAAACCAGAAAAAGAGAAAAAAGAGAAAAAGCTGTCAGAGGTAATAGGGAGTACGAACTTGAAACGCTGTGAAGTAAATCGCGTGTGAAACGACAAGAAGTACAGATTTCACCCACTCGCTCTCCACGAAAAGCACGTACAAGGAAATGGTGTTCTACACATACCTTTTATGCAGGCCCACACTTCCAGCGTCACTTCCGCGTGAACGCGCTAGGGCCATTTCCACCAATTACACACTTTGTCACTTCCGCGTGTACGTGCTAGGGCCATTTCCACCAATTACACGCTTTGTCACTTCCGCGTGTACGCGCTATGGCCATTTCCACCAATTACACGCTTTGTCACTTCCGCGTGTACGTGCTAAGGCCATTTCCACCAATTACACGCTTTGCCACTCGGACGTGTCTTTCATATTTTTAACACGCAACATTTCAAACGTGTGCCATATTCAACGTGCACGTGACTTCATAGACGCGCATACGCTGGTGGCCTTTGGGCCAATGAATGTACAGACGTGTGCTGATGCGCTTACGCGCTAAGGGCCTATCCTCGATTTACACGCAGACGTGCTGGATTTTCACATGCAAAATCACTCCGTATCAAGCTGGCCACGCGTTCACACACGAAAGACCACGCTCCTGCCCAGAAGGCCGAATTACTGCCCCCCAGAGCCCTGAGCACGCTCCCACCTGCCATCTGTTGCTGCCTGACTGCCTGCTGCCCATGTGCCCTGCCATTTGCTGTGACCACCCCTGCTGGAACCGAAGACTCCCAACTGCTTTTCCATCGCCCCACAGCCCAGCCCCAGGACCCAGTTGCCCACCCACTCCTGCCTCTGGGGTTGCCATGTCGGGCACTGCAACATCTGGCACCAGTGGCAAGGAGGCAGAGGGGCACCAGCTTCACTGCCACCGAAGTTGGTGTCCTGGTGGAGCATGTCCTGGGGCAGTATGATGCCCTCTTCGGAAGGTTGCGTGCCGACAAGGTAGGATGGACTCGGATCTGGATGGACATCGTGACTGCCATCAACGCGGAGGAGGTAGCAGTCCGCGACTACGAACGTGTCAGGAAGCGCTGGGAGGACTTCAGGTCCAGGACCCTCAACAAGGCCCGGTGCCTCCTGAAGGCAGCTGATGCTAAGGGGCGCCAGGGCCACTTGTCGGAAGATCAGATGAGGGTCCTGGAACGCATATCCCCAGCGCTCCACGTCCAGGTCCTTGAGAGGCAGACCCGTCTGGAGTCGAGCAGTAAGTGTACATGCATACTGATTGTAAGCTGTGCGTGTGGTGTGCCAGGAGTGTACAGGTTGAACATGTATTTTTATGTGGGCAAGTAGGGGGGGGTGTACAGGGCCGTGAGGGTGACACATGCGAGGGGTCTCATGTGTGACACATGGATGGTGCTTGTGTGTGTGGGCTTGCATGGCACAGGATGTGGAGGAATGATTGTCAGGTGTGACATGGATGTCGATCGGAACACTGCGACAGTTGGCGGAGGTGTACACATGCATGCAAGTTTGGTGGTGTGTGTGCATGTGTAGTGTACTCCCTATGTTGCATGTGATGTGTGGATGACCTTTGGCTGCTCATGCTGTTGTATGTGAATGGATGGTGCTGGCTGTTGCAATATGGCTGTGGTATGGCTCATGTGTGCAAGTTGAAATGACATGTGTGTTGGGGATTGTGATGCCATGTCTGAGGTTTACCAATGCCACTCATGTATAACTGTCATGTGTGTATGAGTCCATTGTACAGTGCCCTGATGCCTGTGTTTTCTTTCTCCCTGTCTGCGGCGTCATCTGATGAAGAGGGCGGAGAAGGTGCTGTGGAGCACAGCGGAAGGGGTCGCACCACCAGCCGGAGACGCAAGGCCCGGATCCCCTCCCAGGTTCTGATCTCGTCGGGGAGTGAGGAGTCCGGTGCCGTGTCCCAGGCCGCAGCTGCCGAGGGTAGGTCCAAGAGGCGGAGGTTGGAGTTGGACTCCTAGGCAGCAGAAGGGGCAGCTGGGACCCCACAGGGCCCAACGGAGGAAGATGGCACAGAGTCATCCAGGTTGGTGGGGGGTTTGGAGGAGGAGGAGGCCGTGCAAGCGACAGAGGCGGGGTCTGGAGGTGGGCATTTCACTGGTGCTAGTGGTGCAGTGCAGGATCAGGGACAGGAGGCAGCACAGGCCGCCGCGGAGGGTGCCCCACAGTGCTGGGGGGTGTGGTGGGTGGTAGACATGAGTGGGGGCCTGGTGGAGGCTGCCCCTGCACTGCAAGGGGGTGGGGGTGATAGGGGACATGAGTGGGAGCCTGGTGGGGGCTGCTCATGATGGCTGTGGGGTGGGGGGGACAGACATGAGTGGGGGCCTGGTGGAGGCTGCCCATGGTGGCTGGGGGGTGGAGTTGGTGGCCGAGCCTGGTGGAGGGTGCCCCACAGTGCTGGGGGGTGGGGTGGGTGGGAGACATGAGTGGGGGCCTGGTGGAGGCTGCCCATGGTGGCTGGGGTGGGTGGTAGACATGAGTGGGGGCCTGGTGGAGGCGGCCCATTGTGGCTGGGGGGTGGGGGTGGGGGCCTGGTGGAGGGTGCCCCACACTGCTTGGGGGGTGGGGGGTGGTAGGCATGAGTGGGAGCCTGGTGGGGGCTGCCCATGGTGGCTGGGGGGTGTGGTGGGTGGGAGACATGAGTGGGGGCCTGGTGGAGGCGGCCCATTGTGGCTGGGGGGTGGGGGTGGTGGGAGACATGGGTGGGGGCCTGGTGGAGGGTGCCCCACACTGCTGGGGGGGGTGGGGGTTGGTAGACATGAGTGGGGGCCTGGTGGAGGCTGCCCCTGCACTGCTGGGGGTGGGGGTGATAGGGGACATGAGTGGGAGCCTGGTGGGGGCTGCCCATGGTGGCTGGGGTGTGGGGTGCGTGGGAGACATGAGTGGGAGCCTGGTGGAGGCTGCCCCTACACTGCTGGGGGTGGGGGTGAAAGGGGACATGAGTGGGAGCCTGGTGGGGGCTGCCCATGGTGGCTGGCGGGTGGGGTTGGTGGGAGACATGGGTGGGTGCCTGGTGGAGGCTGCCCCTGCACTGCTGGGTGGTGGGGGTGGGTGGGAGACATGAGTGGGGGCCTGGTGGGGGCTGCCCATGGTGGCTGGGGGGTGGGCGTGGTGGGAGACATGGGTGGGAGCCTGGTGGAGGGTGCCCCACAGTGCTGGGAGGTGCGGTGGGTGGGAGACATGAGTGGGGGCCTGGTGGAGGCTGCCCATGGTGGCTGGGGGGTGGGGGTGGTGGGCGACATGAGTGGGAGCCTGGTGGGGGCTGCCCATGGTGGCTGGGGGGTGGGGGTGGGTGGTAGACATGAGTGGGGGCCTGGTGGAGGCTGCCCCTGCACTGCTGGGGTTGGGGGTGATAGGGGACATGAGTGGGAGCCTGGTGGGGTTTGCCCATGGTGGCTGGGGGGTGGGGGTGGTGGGAGACATGAGTGGGGGCCTGGTGGAGGCTGCCCCTCAGTGCTGGGGGGTGGGAGTGGTGGTAGACATGGGTGGGAGCCTGGTGGGGGCTGCCCATGGTGGCTGGGGGGTGAGGGTGATAGGGGACATGAGTGGGGGCCTGGTGGAGGGTGCCCCACACTGCTGGGGTGGGTGGGGGGTGGGAGACATGAGCAGTTGTGCAGCGTAGTCCCCTGTTTTGTGAGCTGCCTGCAGGGGCCGTGGAGGGTGTACAGGGAACACCTGTTAGGACCCACCCAGCCTAATCGCGTGTGATTATTCCTGCGCACCCCTGTAATACACGTACCCAGCCAAATCGCATGTGATGATTCCCGCGCACCCCTGTAATACACGTACCCAGCCAAATCGCGTGTGATTATTCCCGCACACCCCTGTAATACACGTACCCAGCCAAATCGCGTGTGATAATTCCCGCGCACCCCTGTAATACACGTACCCAGCCAAATCGCGTGTGATTATTCCCGCGCACCCCTGTAATACACGTACCCTGGCTAATCGCGTGTGAAACTTCACGCGTACCCCTGTCATACACGTACCCAGCCAAATCGCCTGTGATAATTCCTGCGTACCCCTGTAATACACGTACCCTGGCTAATCGCCTGTAAAACTTCACGCGCACCCCTGTCATACACGTACCCTGGCTAATCGCGTGTAAAACTTCCCGCATACCCCTGTAATACACTTACCCTGGCTAATCGCATGTAAAACTTCCCGCGTACCCCTGATATGAACGTTACCCGCTTTGCGTTCCTTGTTTGGCAGCCCTGTAAACTGGTCCAGGGTTAGCGCAGCCCTTTGCGATGATTTAGCAATTTAATGGCTTTTCCTTGCGCGAGGGCGTTCTTGGGGGCGTTACTGGCGCTGCTGCAGGGTCGCTGCGATACTCTGCGCCACGGCTGGTTTGGGAGCCTAAAATCCATGAATACGCTGTGCGCGGAAATCGGTTTTGGCGCAAGCGCCTGGCGCAGACAATTGCACGCGGACACTCTGGGCCAGCCGCTTGCGACACTTTTTTGCGTAATTCTATGAATTACACTGGCAGTCTTTAAGGAAGGTATGAGCTACGTAGCATTATCACGCTTACATACACTTGACGGTCTATTGCTAATGAACTTTGATGCAAGTAAAGTCAAAGCTGATATTCCTTGCATTCTAGAATACAATAGATTGCGTTCATTGTACACCCCTCATCTGAAACAATACCCTGTTCTGGATAAAGTAAAACGTGGTAAAAGAAAACTAAATGAAACAGAAATGCAACAGAATCCAACAGCAAATTCCTGAAAGAAAAGAAAAGAAGCCAAAGTTTCATCAATTACCGCAAACATAGAAGAACCTATTAGGGAATGTAAACCAGGGACGCCGGCAAAGAAGCAACAGAAATTCTGAAAAAAAACACTCAGATAAAGAACTTGCTGGACCATTCAAATTTGCAAATGAAAGTGGGGCAAGTTGCTATGCAAATGTAGCAATGAATATTCTATTTCAATTGCCACCAATTGTTAACAATATTTACCTGCACAGTACAGACCAATTGTGTTTGCAAATGTTAGCGCAGCATAGAAATGCAACAAGCAACCCTGACAGCACATACAGTGTTCATGGAGTAAGGCAACAATTGGACGAATGGGCTGGAATGGTGAGATTCACTATGAACTCACAAGAAGATCCACAAGAATATCTAATGTACATACTATTCGTATTGGAAAACAAAAGCATACCTGTAAATGAAATCTTCCAGATTTTGTACATGTGGAAATATACATGCACTCTCTGTATCAAAGTGACACAGGAAGAAATCCCAAATGAGCGATTTGTGTATGTTTCCATACCTAATTGTGAGAGCATTCCATTTCAGCAACTTGTACAAAATGCAAACCATGGAAGTTTATGTACTATTTGCAATTCAGACAATCTCTCCACCTTACTGATACAATCACATAGTGTCTACATAATACTTATGCTTCTACGTTATAATGTAGATGGCACCAAAGACAACTGCAAACTGACTGGATTCACACACGGTCAAGTGTCACTTGGAAAGATAACCTTTACAACAGTAGGTATAATCTACCATGCAGGAGCTCCAACCAATGCAGGTCACTACACTGCATACATTAAAAAGAATTGTGGTTGGTTCGAATGTAATGATAGCACCATTACTCTAAAGCAGAGATTGCCAGCTAATCTTACAAATGCGTATTTAATGTTCTTAAAGCCAAAATTTACGAAATAATGTGTACTTCAAGATTTAAAAAAAAAAAATTATGTGAAAGACAACAAACAGTTAGAATATGCCAATAGGTATCTAACTACCCAAGAGGATGTAAGAATGACACAAATAAATGAATATCACAGATCGTTGGGAACAAATGCACAGGTAGAATACGCCTACAGGTACCTAACTGTTGGCAAAAATCGTCAGGAAGGGAACAAACATAACATTAATGGGAAAGATGAAGGAAACAGAATATAACAACGACACAAATGAATGAATATCACAAAGCTGAAGGAACAAATGCACAGTTAGAATACGCCTACAGGTATATAACTGTTGGCAAAAATCGGCAGGAAGGCAACAAACATAACATTAATCAGAATGATGAAGGAAACACTCAAAGGAAACAATGAATTAGTTAGTACCAAGGTATATGAAGGTTTTTTTTGTTATCCAACAAGGATTTTTTTCCCCAGATCCAAGGATTAGAAAAGCAAACACAGAAACTGAGCGCAATGCACAGTACACTGGTTTGTAAACTAAATACGAGGGTAAAAAAAAAAGGTACACTGTCTATTAAGCAATATAGTAAATTTTCAAAAAATGCAAAGACTAACATACCTGTTTCTTTTATCACAGAAATGGAAAAAGGGATACTTCTGCCAAGTTTGATAACCATTTCCAAATTGTATGTGGATTCTGAACAAAGTGAGGAGTAAGTATATTGACAGTCATTTTCTACACATGCAAATCTACATGTCTAATCTATGGTACTAATATGCTGCAGTGCCTGTAGGCTGGCCCTTGCATCTTCGGTGTGTAATCTACCATGTATGCCTTACGACCAAGGTACAAGGAGTATAGGTCCTAGCAACAGTCATCGCTGCATATCAAAACCATGGTCCTTGTAAATGAGCTACTTATAAATTAACTTTTCGGACCATCATCTGCAGCCATGCAGGCAAGACACTAGGGCGTCCACACAACTAGGGCATTACACCACACCCATATTCACTTGTAACTCCACTGCTTATGACTTCAGTCTTGGGTGCATGGCCTTTGGGCATGTAGTCAAGAGTCTGGGTCCTGGCTAGAAACACCACAGCATATCGGAACCATTGTGCCTTGTCATTTTACTACGTACAAACTTGGTTTTGGGAGCATGACCTTTGGCCATGCTCCCAAAACTCTACACCCTCCCCACAACCATCTTACTGATGTTGCATAGTACAAGTGTACCAATAGCTGTGATATGGTGCAGTAGTTTGTAGCCACAGGCTACAGAGGTGAGTTTGAGGCCATATGATTATGAATGTATGGGTATACAGTATTTAAAATGCATAGTTACTTACAACTGCAGTGCTTATTACTTTGTTCAAATACTCTGCATTCTGGCCACTACTGCTACACCATATGACATCCATTGTGGCATATAAGTACAATACGAACAAATGTACTTTTGGGAGCAGGGCCTTTGGCCATGCACCCATGGTTGCAGCCACTCCCCACAGCCGCCAGAGTGATGCACTACCACACCATATCATACCCATTGTGCCTTGTAAGTACAATACATATAACTGTGCTGTTGGGTGCATGGCCTGGGACCATGCACTCATGACTGCAGACTCTCCCCACAGCCACCGCAGTGATGTGTGGTAGTGTTTTTTTTCTATAGGTCTGGTATCCTTCAGTGCTTTTGGCCAGAGGCTTCACTCCTAGCTGTATGTCCATAGATCTTACATGGGATGGGTGTGCATTGGCTTCCATGTCTAGTACTTCTAACTGCACGCACTCCCCACAACTTGCCAATCGAAATGCAATACTACGGGTGTATCCATGGGTGTGACATGCTGTGGTGGTTGTGGCCAGGGCCTACAGTCTTGGAAGTAGGGCCTTCGGCCGACGGCCATGCATCCAAGACTGTAGGCCCTAGCCACAACCACTGTAGCATGTGACACCCATGTCGGCGTACTAATGAATATAATAATAGCCATCGGGAAAAGTAATGCAATCACGGCATGTTGTCAATTTCAATGTTGGCTACGACTACGCGTGTGCTTTCAACAGTTAGAAGTTTTCTGTCCACTGCATGGACTGAAATACTGCCCTGATTGGACCCCTCATTTTCTGTGTGTACAAGGTGGGCATAGGAAATACATCATGAAGAGATTATAGCTGTGTTAATGGGTGCATGGCCTTTGGCCATGCACACAAGAGTGCAGGGTATCTCCACAACCACCTCAGTGATGTGTGCAGGGTCTTTCCACAACGACCTCAGTGATGTGTGGTAGTGGTTTTTTTTCTATAGGTTTTTTTCTATAGGTGTGGTATCCTTCAGTGCTTCTGACCAGAGGTTTTACTCCTAGCTGCATGTCCATACATCTTACATTGGATTGGTGTGCAGTGGCTTCCACGTCTAGTACTTATAACATTGTTCTTGGGTACATGGCCTTAGCCATGCACCCAAGACTGCACACACTCCCCACAACTTGCTAATTGAAACGCAATACTACGGGTGTATCCATGGGTGTGACATGCTGAGGTGGTTGTGGCCAGGACCTACAGTCTTGGAAGTAAGGCCTTCGGCCTTCAGCCGACGGCCATGCATCCAAGACTCTAGGCCCTGGCCACAACCACTGTAGCATGTGACACCCATGGCGGCATACTAATGAATGTAGTAATAGCCATCGGGAAAAGTAATGCAATCACGGCATGTTGTCAATTGCAATGTTGGCTACCACTACGCGTGTGCTTTCAACAGTTAGAAGTTTCCTGTCCACTGCATGGACTGAAGTGCTATCGTTATTACACCCCTCATTTTCTGTGTGTACAAGCTGTCCATGGAAAGTACATTATCAAAACCAACCCCCAGAACAAATGCATTGATCACCCATGTCTTACTGTCTGAACCTTTCCCAACGGTCTGTGACACAGCAAAAGACTTTTATAAATAGAGTATATGTACGCTGGTTGTTGCTCCAAGATGTCAGGCACATCCAAACAATCTGACGCAGAACACATCTCGCAGCAGCCATTGGGGAGAGATGTCACGTGTCCGCGGTCATGACGCCAGCCCCTTAGCCAATCGGTATCTTGTCTGTGGACTGAACAGGGAAGTGTGACCACGAAGCAGACATAGATATCACACATTTTTTCAGACCTACTTTTTGAAAATTTTAAAGAAATGTACTGCACAGAAGGTCACCAAATTTACAAAAGCATGCTTTCTGGACCAAGCCCCTGTACCTGCAGCAGATTTCGTGAAAATCCGTCCAGCGGTTTGAACTGTAGCCGTGCGCAAAGTTTTTCCCCCATTCAGTCTATGGGAAAAAAAAGATGTTTTGTGTCCCCCCCTATAACCTTTGCCCCCGTGGACCAAACATCTCCAAACTTTGCAAAAAGATTCAGAGTGGCCCATATACTATTTATTGCAAAGTTTGGTGAGGATTCGTCTAGGGGGAGCGAAGTTATGAGCCGCCCAAAAAGTGCTCTTCCTATGGAAACAGCAACTTAACCATAACTACACGGCCACTAACTTGGCTGTGTAATTAGATTAGTATCATTCCCTCTCATAAAAATCATCCATAGTTTAGGGACTTCCATGATATCAATTGCATTATCGTAGGATTCAAAATACCTATTTCGCAAATACATCAAGCTTTCACATTTCATAATCAGATGGTATAATGATTCCATTACTTGGTTGCCACATAATCATCATTTTCTTGACTCAATCGATAGTCCTAGTCAATTGCCTTTAGTCTCCAATGCCTCAGACACATTGAATTTTAAGAGTAAGTAGGTGCGGAACGTTCTTATGCTTGGATAGGCTAAAGTGTACATTGGGGGCATTGTTGTAGTAAGTCGGTCTTCACAGTATTCACCACTATGTGCATGTGATGCTGCCTATATCACATTTTGCTCGTAGGCAAAATCATTCAATCTCCTGTTTACCCACCTTTTCAGAACGCGTATTGTGTGGACTGATTCACTGCCCGTGGTCCATTTCTTGTGTATTTTAAATAATGTTCCCATGGTACCAAGTGACACTTTGCCACCCAGCCGCAAGAACACTTCCCCGTATGGTACAATTATCGTGTCTATTTGCAAAGTACACAACTTTTCATAGGACATTACACATGGCCTGAGATAGGCATACCAGATTCCTTTTATATTAAACTCTAAGTACAAAAATTAAACGCTCACAAATTGGGGAAGTCACAGTCGTTTTCTCAGTAGTTGTGCTTCAAAGGCTACAAGATGTTTTTCATATTTGTGGCCCCAAATCTCTATTGCATACAATAAAAGAGTAGCCATTGTTTCTCCTAATATAAATACTCAAAGCATGAGCGGAAATGGCAACCAATGATCTTCCCAATTTAACTTCTCATCAATGAGGATGCCAAGGTATTTGTATGTGCTAACTTGTTCAATCACGTTCGATTGTAATGTCCACCTATATCTCTTTATTTTATGTTTTTTCGAAAAAACCGTAGAATTACTTTTTTTTTTTTCAATGTTAATTGACAGGCCGTTAGCCTCATAGTATATTGCTAGGGAATCGAGCATACGCTGCAGGCCTGCAGGTGTGTAATCAAGTATTAACAGATCATCTGCGTACGCAAGCCATCCTATAATGACATTATTCATCTTTATTGGGTTTGCTTCAGATAGATTAAAAGCCTCTTTCATTTCAGCCAAATATAGGTTAAACAGGACGGCCGCAATCATGCACCCTTGTATAACACCACAGCAGGTTAACATGTAATGTGATAAACACCCTACTGCCTTTAGTCTTACTTGAACTGTGGTATCAGAGTGGAGCAACATGAGCATTTTTAAGAGACCTTGTGGTATTCCCCACATATTCAAATTCTGCCACAATCTATTGCATAGCACAGCATTGAAAGCTGCTGAGAAATCGATATATGTACAGTAGACATCTAAGTGGCGTCTGTCCCATGCGTGTTCGACAAGAGATTTTAACATCAACAGATTATATGTTGTACTAGATTTGTCTCTAAAACCATTTTGGTTGTCAGGTAATATTTTTTTTCATCAATCCATGCAATCAATTAACATAAGAGTACTCTAGCAAAAATCTTTGATGAAATGTCCAACATTGCGAGCATGCGAAAGTTTGCTGGTCTATCCCATGACCCCTTCTGATGGAACGTTAGGATATTGCTTGATTTCCATCAGATAGGGATTTCTCCTATTTTACCTATTTGCTTGAATAGCAAAAGTAACGCCGCACCCCATAGCTCGGGTTGTCGCTTAATTACTAAGTTGCATAACCCATCTGCCCCTGCCGCTCAGGATTTCTTCAATTTTTCAATGATCGCAATTATATCCAATTCCAATGCCTTGCACTCCCAGATGACATTAGGGATAGGGAAACACAATCTGACAGCTCAACACTACCTAGAGTTTCCTTTATATAGACTTCCCACTTTTCTTCCGTGATGCAATGAATGGTCAATTCTCGTTTTTTGTTTTTGTTGAGTAATTGCCATATGCCCACACTGTTGTTCTCTAGAGCTAGACTTGCAATTTTTGCCACTGTTTCAGCTGACAATCTTTGATATGATTTTTTAACCATTGTTCATATTTGTTTTTTATATCTCTAATGTGGCTAGAGACTCCATTCGGCACCTGCAGATTTTTACTATGTCTGAGCACATTCCTAATTTCAATACACAGGTTCTTTTTAGCAGCTTGTATCATATTATCATTGCCTTGTCTAATAGGTAAAGCAAAATTAGATTTTTCACCAACTGATTTATAGGACCTTTTTTCTACAACTTGAGATTGGATATTTTACATCTACTTAGCAAAATTAGTCAACATTAAATTATCCTTGTTCTTCCCCAGCACTCCCTCGTTATGAATTCGGGTAATAAGGTAGACGCCACTTGGCCTTCTCGATATTTTTATGGTGCCATAGTATCCGATTTTTACCTTCACTTATGTGAACTGCCCCATTACAATCATGAGCAATATCCTTGTTGTTGTAACTCAGGGAAGTAAACAAGAGACATAGTGGGATATCATCACTCTCCTCTCGCTCTACGGTACTCATATCTACAATATATTGCATTTCCATTTTGTTAGAAAAAATGTAGTCAAGGGTTGCTGCAGATCTGCCCTCAATTCTCGTGAAGGCCCTATTTGCGTCCCCTGGGGTATACTCATTTAGTTTCACCATGGTGTGGACTAGAAGCATGTTTTGCCATCCGGAACCTTGCCTGTTACTGATAATATTGATGGAATTTACTGGCTCTGACCTAAAAGACATCTCATTGTTAGTGGGGGAATCACCAATTTTTTCAATAAAATCACCATTAGCCAGATTGGGAATTGTGATTGAACATTTTCAACACCTTATCCACAGTCCTTACTGTATGTTTTGTCATGGCCATGTTCGGAGGATCATATACATTTGTCACAATGATTGATAGGCATAAACATGTGAGTTTAGTGACTAGTACATTCTGGGTTGATAAGGCCAGTTTCTCTTTTTTCCATGGTGGTTTCACTGAAACAAGTAAAACTCCCTTAGGTCTTCCAAGTGTCCCCTTAGTGGCAACCTGGTGGACAGTACTACGATCATCTAGCTGGACCTCAGCAGTTAACCATGTCTCTTGAAGAGCCATGATTTTGAATGGCTCCATATTTGCTACTAACCCATCATTTTCAAACAAATGTGAATGCCCTCGAGTATTCCATGAGTACAGCAGTTCGAGAGTGATCGGTCATTGACGAGTGTCTGCAAAGTGCGATTTAAATGTTAGTGGTAGCCAATGCCAGTATGCTTCTGGTATTACTTTTCGGCTATCATTTGTTGGCTAAAATACCTGAGGATCTGCATCCCTTGCAGCTCTTAATTCATTAGAGCCAGCCCGAGAGATCAAAGACACATCAACCCTTGGGCTAAATTCATGCGATAGGTTTGTCCCATTTGTAACCAAGGTATTAACGCCTGGCTGTGGGATAATCGGTGTCGGGTGCACCAATTTGCATTGCTCATAGCGTGATTTCACCACCGGTATCTCCACTCTTTGTACTGCATACTCTAGATGTAATAGATCTTCTTCAAAACCCATAATGTAATTCAAAGTTGCCTCCACTTCAAAACATATGTTAGTTATATATAGATTTTTAAGTACTAGCTGGTCCACTATTCGTATGTCCTTCGATTTTATACATCTCAAAGGCACAATAGATTTGAAGATACACAATATAGCTGCTCTATAGGGTTGGGATGGCTTATCCTGATGGACTTGTGAGATTTGTAGTGCTACCATCATTTCCTTATTCACGTTCTTTTGTTCACCACATTTAGGAAACTCCGTGATTGGGTTTTGCAATACCCATCACCCCGGTATAGTTTGAATCTTACCTACTGGACAGCATATAGAGTTATGGCGCCCTACAGTTGTTTTCACATTCTTTTTGGGCTTGATTACCTTTACGAATGGCAATACGATTTCTGCTTCCCCATTATAGCATTCACTTTCCGCCACGTGGGCGATTTGTTTTGGTTCACAGCCAGATGTGATCATGTCATTATTACCCATAACCTTAGAATTATTTTTCTTCTTCACAATTCACTTGCTATACATAAATGCTTGATGTATATATATAGATTTCTTTTATGGTTGACGTCGACCATTTACCTTTCTAATTTTTTGGACCTCATTCATCACACATCCATTAACTTTAGAACTAGTGTCTTTGTTGTCAAACTCAGTTCCTAACATTCTTGAACACATCAAACAATGTTGCTCCCTTATATTGGTGTGGATTAACAATGATTGCACATCTAACTTACTTTCTAGGTGCTCACATTTTGTGAGCAACATAGACAGCAGATTTTCTAGGGTGTTAAACAAATCATCTGAGTTCATACTGGTGTCATCATCCCCCTCCCCTCCGTCTTCTCCATCATCTTTTTCCTCATTTGGCATTGGAGCCGTCATGGCTCGTGTTACAGGTTAAGCAATGGGATTACAGCTAAACACTTGAGGCACTGTAGTATCATACTTCACACTTCCACTTCCTATTGACTAAATTTTAAGATATAGAATCTCATTCAACACAGGTGCTACAGTAGACAGTACCATCTTATTTGGTGGGGTGAAGAACATAGTGGTGGATAGAGCCTCGGATATTGATATATCACGGTCATGACCCATCTATTCAATGTAAAGCTCATCCAACTCACTGTGGGATAGATCAATTGCACTATTCACATTAGTGCTAATGTTTGGCATATTAAGACTTTGCTCATTATGAATCATTGCTTGGATACACTCCTTGCTCCCAGCACTTACTAGTGTTGGCTCATGCACCATACTGGACACATTAGACACAAAGACCTCCGCCAAGGGGTCCAGATTGCTAAAGTCTGAACCCTTAACTACACTGCTGATGTCAGCTTCGATTTCAAGTGGCTGGACATCTTTTGACAACTTTGGCTGACAGCTGAACACATCACCCAATCATTTTGCACTCACACATCCTAACGTGTGTGTCAGTTCTAATACCAGATCATCGGATGAAACAGTGAGGGCTTCACTACTGCCCATTGCATGCATCTGTGGCACAGATGAGGTCTTACTAAAATATTCTATTATTTGATTCCCAGTTACTACAGCCTTCTTAGGGTGCAATATAACTTTATGGACGCAAATGCGCCTATTGCGCATAGAATTTTCTTTTTCACAGTCAATTAGATCATGTGTGTCCTCCATTAATTACACACACAATACCCCGTCACAACATTGACACAATTCTAATACTCGAATACACAGTATTAATGAGTAGATTACAACAAGTTAGACAAATTGGACTGAACACACTGACTATTGTTTTCAAAGAAACAAAACACACATTGAAAGATTCAATCACTAGTGACTCCAATCTACACTCGTAGCCAACATAGGCTGTTTAACAGCCCTGCCACTTCCTGTCAACGTTAGTTGTTACATGTCATTTCGACGTAAATGTAGACTCTCAATATACAGCGAAAATGCAACACACCTATAAAATTCAATAGACAACAACAACACGAAATAGATAAAATGTGAAGCCTAATAGTGCCTAATAGACTTTAAAAGAACAACAAGAAGGCATCACAATCTCAACTGGCCAGATTGAAAAAGAGTTTGGGGAAGGTATTTCAACCTCCTCTTACCTCCACTTCTGAAATATTAACTTTGGAGCAACACACGACTCCAGTGCTAAGCACAATGAAAGGCTTCTGTCAAGCTCGCATGCTCTGCTGCGAGCAGCCGAACAACAAAACAGCCACTTACAGAGCCACTTGCTCTGAGCACACCTGCATGAGTGTGCGGACACCAGTTTTTGATGACTTCTGGGAAAGTGGGCAGGTTCAGACACTAAAATTAAATAGAAAAGTGTATTTAGACACTACAATTGATTGAATGTCCGCATAATTATATTAGAGTGTTCCAAAGTTCCTATGTTCATGGGAGAAGCAGGGAGGACTTCTTTTGGCGTACCAAACTCGTTCTCCTTGTGGCTCCAGCAGCTCTCCCCAGCAAAACAGCCACTTACAGAGCCACTAGCTCTGAGCGTGCGCGCATGAGCGTATGGCCACCTGTTTTATATGACTTCTGGGAAATTGGGCAAGGCCAGACACAAACTCATTCTCCTTGTGGCTCCAGCAGCTCTCCCCGTCAAAACAGCCACTTGCTTCCAAGGCGAGCATGTTGCCGCTGAGCTATCCTTCCGAGACTGAGTTAAACGTTTAAAAATCTAACTTAGTCACAAGGTTAGAGTAAACGAATACAGTTAGGAAATGTATGATAACACCTATCGTGCAAATGATGGGGGCAAATCAGACATATGGAAAATGTAATTGATTTGTGTCTTTTTTCTTTCTGTTATACACTATAAAACTGGCAAATTTTCAGAATACAGTTGAATGTCTATATAGATGTTTCCCTGCCTAGGCAGTTAGAATACATTTTTGCTTTTTTTGTGCATTTGTTTTTGGCTCTTTTGAATTGATTTTTGAAACTTGGATGGGGAATTGCCTGAAAAGAGAGTCAAATATATAGCGATGGGCAGTACAAAAGTAACACAGTAAAATGGCAACTGTATAAAGTGGCCAGTGGTAGAAATGTGGTCTGGAGACAAGGCTGTTTTGTCATGTTAGGTCTTTGCATGCTTTGGTCTGACATTTATCATGTCTTGCTTGACCATTTTATTTTTTGTTATCTGTTGATTATTTACACCCCTTCCTGACCTGCTCAACTTCTACTTTCTGCCTTATTCTATTGCTAGGCAGAATCATTTGCAGTATCCTTTGGGAACACCACACACAATTAAGACTACACGTGTAAGTACAATTTCCCCTTTGGTACAAGCCTGTACTACACAGTAAAGTGGTAGTGATGGCTGAGCAGCCAGATTTATCTCAAGAGTAAAGTGAGCAGAACAAGAAGTTACACAAAGGACAGCAATTTCTATGGTTCAAATAAACACTGATTCAAGGTTTCTGAGTAAAAGAATATACATTTATTTACACCATCAGCTATTAAACAGTTCATTATTTTAAAGCAGTAGAAAATCGCAATCGTAATATACTACAATAACACCCAATCAATTGTGGACAAGTTAAGCTCAAAATGAAGTGTGGGCAAAATGGCACTCCAGTAATTTAAAAGGGAGAAAAAGACAAATGTATTCAAAATCAACAACACTAACAAGTTATAGGCAGGGAAATCTAGAAAAGGCTACTACAACTAGGATTCAAGTCAATAGGGCTGGGCCAATGTTAATGGTTCAGAGTCTTTGCAGAGGATCACACAGTTCAGAGTAGATTGTGGTTAAGTCTTTGCCAAGAGTTCAAAACGAAGTTGGTTGGAAGAAAAGTTATTCAAAGGAGAAGAGAATGACAAGCCTTCGGATAGGCAAAAGATTGCAAGCATTTTCACCGCGGTTGGACTAAATGAACGACCGGATTTGCACAGTACCTTAAATGGAGAAGAATGCTGTACTTGAGGCAGTTGTTCCTAGCAGTTCCTGCAGGCTCACGGTTCCTGAAGCTTCAGTCATGGTGACGAGAAGGAGGAAGTCTGGAGGGTCTTCACTGCCCAGGGAAGAAGCCAGCAGCAGAACAAAATGTCGAATAAAAGGAGCGCACCTTAAAACCCAAACAGGTTCCGTTCCTCCTGGCTATCCGGTTCAATGCAGCGATGGACAGCAAATTTGACCTGGAGAGGGAGGCCAGTGTTTGGTGTTTGGCGAGCTGGTTGGTCCCACCAAGCTCATGAAGATTCCTTGCAGATCTTCTCTGTCGTCGGAGTTTCGGGTGATTCGGACCTGCAGCAGGGATGTCCGGTAGTTGAAGCAGTCCTCTTCCTTCAGCTCCTCATTGGTTCTCTCGTTCCAGTGGCGACTCTGCCTTCCAGTCGCAGAGACTGTCTTTTTATGCACCAAATCCCCCATTCACACAGCCTGGCGGTCAATAAAACAGCAGGGTGGCTGTCCTGGCAGGACAGCCACCTAGCCAATCAAACTAGAGTGCGACTTGGGTCACCAAGGAGACCCTGTGCAGGGGGCCTCAAACCCCTTCCTCACATGCTGTCCACCCAGACACTCAGGTGCCTAAGGAGGGCTTCTGTGCAGAAGCCCGCCAAAGATCAGCGAACAAGGGAACCAAACCTGGTTTGGCACGCAGAGTAAAACACGAGAAAGACCTTTACAAAAAGAAATGGGGAATAAACCTAACTGGAACCAAATAAAATAAAAGGGGTCCAGCAGGTCAGAGTTTGAGGCTACCACCATAGCCTCTAACGGCACCAAGACTATTTTCATAGCCCACAGTAGAATAAAAATGGTAGATACCACTGCCACCAGCCAAATCTTAGAGAAAGAGGAACATAAAAATGTAAGGAGATAGAAGGTGCACACTCACAGGTTTGTGAATAGAAGGTATCGGAACAAAGTAGAAACAGTCACAATATCTGCTGGGTGCGGGGGAGGAAAAGTGGCCCTGGCACAGGGCTACCTAAATACACAAACAGAGTGTAAAGATACATTTAATTCATTTCAATAGAGAAAACAGTTTCAACTAAAGTTAATGATGTAATCCAATCTTTAAATGTAAAAGACAAATCTTGTTTATTCCAAACATTGAAGCCAGAGAAAATTGTCTGGTATCCCGGTTGCCCACACGGACTGCACAGAAGGATCCGTTTAAGTAGTAGGAAGTGGTTTGTGGCCATCGCCTTGCTGCTGTTTTCCAGTTTTGGCAGGAGTGGTTCGAACTTTCTGTACTCGCATGTACTTATGGGCTCCACCTTAAATTGATGAGCAGACCACACGGTTCTTTCATCTTGTCGTTCGTTCGTAGCATCTGAACAACACAAATACATTTATTGGAATAAATCACCTACCCCAGAATATAGACCAGGCTTTGCAGATACCCCCTCAAAGTTCTTGTACATGATCTCTGGCTCATGAAGAAGAGAATATACTTCTTGAAACGCGTCAGCCGTCCTCAATGAACTACATTTTCTCTGGCTTCTTCGTTTGGAATAAACAAGATTTGTCTTTTACATTGCAAGACCAAAGTCTGAGAGACACTGGTTTACCAGACAGATTAGGTCCAGAGTTTACTTTTGTCCCTGGGATTTCTGGTGAACATGGAGAAATCGGACACCACCCCAGCTCAGAGATTGGACTTCCTAGGTTTCATCCTAGACACCAGGAAAGCCACACTAGAGCTACCAGCGTGTAAAATGAGAGACACCAAGAGAGAAATTCGAGGCTGTCTGCAGAAGCAGGTAGTGTCTCTCAAAGTCCTAACAAGGATTGTGGGGCTAATAGCGTCTCAATTCAAGCCATATTCCCAGGGCCCCTAAATTATTGGGCGCGGCAGAGGCTGAAGATCAAGCACTTGCAGCAAGGCTTGAGATATCATCAATTAGTACCTTTGGATCAAGAATCCGTGACCGAGCTGGAATGGTGGTTGAAGAATATGGACACCTGGAATGGGTGAGCCATTTTCAGAGACCAACCAGACCTGATCATAGAGTCAGATGCCAGTCGCCTAGGCTGGGGAGCTCGTTGCGGTCCTGCAGACAGGAGCTAAATGGATCGAGGAAGAACTTTGCCTTCACATAAACTGTTTGGAGCTGTTGGCAGGGTCTTTCGCGATCAAAGCCTTCACGAAAGGAAAAATGAAACCATGTGTGCTGTTGAAGATGGATAACATTTCAGCTGTCCAATATATAAATCACCTAGGTGGCACGAAGTTCAAGATGCTAGCAGAGCTAACAAAAGATTTTTGCCATTTTTGCCTCCAGTCGGAGGCGTCAGTGACGGCAGAGTATCTGCCCGGAGCGATGAACGTAATAGCAGAGTGGAATTCTCGCTACCTCACGGACTCCAGCAATTGGAAGCTGGATCCGACAGTGTTTCGGACGCTGGATCACAGGTGGGGCCCATTACACATAGACCTTTTTGCATCTTGCCTCAACACACAAACAGCTGAGTACTTCAGCTGGAGGCTAGATCCAGGAGCGAAAGGAACAAGCGCCTTCCTACAGGAATGGTCAGGCGGGCCGCACTACGCTTTCCCCCCCCTTCATGATTCTGAACAGAGTTCTAGCGAAATGCCTGAGGGAGAGAGCAGAACTGCTATTAATAGCACCTCTGTGGAAGTCACAAGTGTGGTTCCTGACTCTAATAGAACTAGCGGCGGACCTGCCGAGAGTTCTACCAGATGGAGAACAACTGCTCATGGACCCAGTTGGGTCGTATCATCCTCTGAGAGTGAGAGGGACACTCCCGCTCATCACGTGCAGGAAGCTGCGGAGAATACTTGGCCCCCTCCACTAGGAGGAGCTACGAAGTGGCTTGGGCCAAGTGGAGTAGCGGGTACAAAGGAGAGGCGTTCATCCCATTTCAACCCCTGTAGTAGTGATCCTGAACTTCCTAGCACAGTTATTGCAGGACGGAAGAGCGTTCCGCACGATAGGTGTGTACAGATCCGCGATCTAAGCAGGTCATTTACCGATCGAAGGCGTACCAGCTGGGGAACACCCAGCTGTTGTGAGGTTTATAAGAGGTGCCAGATTTAAGATTCCTCCAGAGCCACAGTATAATACAGTATGGGACGTGATGACAGTCCTAGGTTTTTAGAAGACTGGCCGTCGAACATTTATTTATCCCTTAAGCAGCTGTCAGGCAAGCTAGCGATGCTATTATGTTTAGTGTCTTGTAAGTGCGTATCAGACGTCAAAGCATTAGAGATAAACAGGAGATCTTTTGGTACGGAAGGAGTCACCTTCTCGATAGTGAAGAGGACTTAGAGAGAGACCTCTTCAGTACACTACCCATACTTTCTGAACAGGAACAAGTGGTGTGTGGCGAGCTGCATCAAAGAGTACGAGCTCAGGACAGCAGAGCATAGAGCAGCTGGTACCACGCATTTACTCATAGCTCTAAGGAAGCCTTTTCAGGCCATAACTACAGCTACCATTGCTAGATGGGTAAAAGAGATTATACAGGCAGAAAATATTGATTTGGGGAAATCCGGAGCGCATTCAGTGCAGGGAGCGATGCCTTCTAAAGCTTTTACGACACAAGTGTCATTGAGAGAGATTATGCTAGCAGCAGATTGGGCTAGCGGTCGTACCTTTAAGGAGTTTTACTTTAAGCCAACTGAAGGTTTAGCAGTTGCTGTCTTGGGAAGCTTTGAACAAGCATAATGCTCACCTCCAGTCTTGCCATAGAATGAAGATTACACCTGCTAACTCCGCAGAGAGTATTCATTCTATTAAAGACTAGGAGGCGAGCATTAATTTCCCTCCCATTCATGTATTGATTATGGTCATTATTGCATATAAGAAATAATATTGCATAAGGTGGTCGCATTGTTAAAGATAATGTGACATAAGCTGATAGCAATACATCGATACCACCCTGATTGTCTTACTTTGTATCATCCATAGGGAAAGAGCAGAAGAACAACTGAGGACTCAGACTAGCAGCAGTAGTCTTTTGGAAGTTGAAGGAGATCGGCGCTCCAGTTTAAAAAGGTTAAAGTGTGGATTTGGCTATTGACAGCTCAGAGCATGTAAAAGAGAGGAGGAGCTCAGGGACAGGAAGTGGTCATAGCTGAGCAGTGAGAGAGAGGGAGTACAGAGACTATGGGGATTGTAGTTCTGAGGAGAGAAAAGTCACTTTGGACATGTTTTCTGTATTTGTTATTGGTTTGTTGAAACTGCTGAGGAGTAGTAATAAAAGAAATTGAAACATAATGCTCGCCTCCTAGTCTTTAATAGAATTAATACTCCCTGCGCAGTTAGCAGGGGTAATCTTCATTCTGGAGAATTCTCCCTAACATCTATACCTCTCACAAATACCCTACTGGAATTCTGCTTGCTGCGATTTGCTCCATTGTGACCCATTATAATTGTGTTACTATGAAGTTTTCCTCTCTCATGTCCCACTGTGGTTTGGGACCCTGGTGACCATTGCAATGTCTTCCTATCATGTTTCTGCTGTCTGATGCCCAATCTAATGTGCGTGGCTGCCTCCTATAAATCGCACCAGTTGTGCCTCGGGACCCCACTAGAAAGGTTCCCTCTCTGGTACACCTACTCTGAGTTTCACGCAGAAACTATTCTCAGCTACAGCTTATTTGCTGCATAAACTCTCTGTTTTACACTCATTCCCCTGCTGCTTCACTCTAATTCAGGTCCAGCTGCTTCCCATTGCCCAATTATTCCCCAGCCTACTCAAGAGTGCCTACGGACATATTGTTTCAAGTAGCTTGGCCAAATGGCACCACTAATGAGACGTCACCCAAGAAGCACCCTTAATGGCAGGTGACATTGCCACGATAGGATTGGCCAACGGGTCAGGCACTAATCTCCATAAACTAACATTCCCAGGCTCTATGGTCAAACACACTATTTGCATAGAAACTAACCCACTCACATAAAGAATATTCATTTCTTGGGAATCACAGTGATTGCGAGGAGCTATGAAATCGCTCCCAACGGACATCAAACAACAGAATTCTACACCTCTAGTGTTCAACACATTTTTTTTTACGCGTTTGTATATTCTGTGTTATGTACAATAATTGTGGGATTAATTGATGAGATATAATAAGATTAAACATCTATGTTCGGCATAGATAGTCTGCTGGTGTTCTCGCTTACATGTTTTACATACATTGTAATACATGCATTGCTAAAATTACCCTCAGGTAATATGTATTGCTGCATACTGAACGGTTTTAAGTTACATCTTTTGTTGTGATAGCAAATGATGCATTCACAGCATTATACAACTTTTTATTGTAGAGATAAGTAATGTTTTCAAAGGTCAATGGTCCAAAGGTTTGGTGACACTTGCTATGTTCCTGTTCACATTTGATGGTGTACCCCCAGTACCTTCCTCCCCCAACTTCCAGCACCATAAGAAAGCTTTTCTTACACTTTTTATCTATTCCCAGTGCACGAGTACTGGAAATGATAAAAATGTCATGTGAGGTCCTCAAGCCCCCAGTAGGGCAGTGTTTCCTGTTATAGGACTGTGTGGGATGGCAAATCCTATCCTCCTCCCTCCCCCCACACCCCGCCCGCCGACGTCTCAAGACACTCGCTTAGTACCCATTGGGGAAATTGAACTTTTTGAACTTTAAAGTTCCAAAGGATTGTGGGACTAGCACCAACCTCAATTCTGGACGACTTCAAGCAAACTTAGCAGAGATATTACAAATTACACACATAGGAGGACTATAATCAGTTGATTAGCGTTTCGTGGCAGATTGTTCCTGCTGTCAACTGTTGGGACACTAGTTGTTTTTGCTACCCATATCAATGGCACAGAACGGTGAGGGGATGCATCTTCCTCGCCATAATTTCAATATGTGACGGCGGGTTACGCACAGACCTTTATGGCATATAACTCAGTGAGCTATCTATCTAGGAGGAACACACTACAGACAGATAGAAATATCAGTAGGGCATCATTCATACCTAACGGGATACGTTCCTTGGGTTACATCTATATTTTGATACATGTGTGATGCAGAGCAATGGTGGAGTTTCAAGAATCTCATTGAGGTGAAACAGTGACAGGCACTTTTCATTATCATGTAAATGGAGGGAGTGGATGTCTCTGAGACAAGGTGTACATATTTAAGGAAAGTCCCTTGTTGTCATTTTTCATGAGCTGAGGATAACACTGTGGAATTCAAAGATGTGACCTTCCCAACAATGCAAACCAGAGTAAAACTGCACAGCAGATTATTATTAGAATGGCACATGCCATCAGTACTCGTGATTATCGTGACGTATTCAGGGGAAATGACACATCTAATGGAAAGTGATTGTGTTTGTTACTGTCTGTCTCAGCTCTATTCTTAAACAGCTGTGTAAATAACAGGGGGCGGTGAGGGGGTGGCTTTACAGATTGTGGTTGCCTGTGCGATGTGAGATGTGTTTCAGTCTTGTTGGAGACACAAGGACAAATATGTCTTTGACAATTGACGACTGAAAAACCTTGTTCTTCGACTGGTGGGTAAGATCCAACTGGACACAGCACATCTGCATGTTATGGCAATACCTGGATTTGCTCTGAACCCACACCCAAGAATACCAAGAACGAAGAAATGATGGACTGTTTTTTTAATTGCTGGGTTTCACTTTTTTCAAAGTACATACCTCCCAGAACTGTTAGCCCTGCAGCTAGAATACTGGGTGACTCCCCTGATAGCCTCACTCATCTAATCTGTCTCCCCATGAACATTGGCACAGGCTGTGTGCAATAAATCTACGAGAGAGAGATTCCCATTAACCGAAGTGCAAATGTGAGCTGTCCAAAAGGCAAGTAGGAGACGTGTGTTGAGGAAGCCATGTTTTCCTGTTAAACAACTCAGTATTTATTGATTTATTTATTACATTTATGTAGTGCACCTAATCCTTGGGCATCTGGGCGCTTGTGCTTAAGAATATAGTTGCAGTCAGTTACATTTTTAGTCTTGTGCATAAGGAATTGATTACATCCAGTTACTTTCAAGCTTAGTCAAATACAGAGTGTGAATCAGAGGTCAAAGTGGGCGGGAGCGGTCGGGAGCGGTGCTCGTATACTTTATATTTTTCAGTTTCCGGAATGGTTTAGCTTTAAAATAAAAGTGTAGGAAGAAGTTGAATCTTGCACTTCAGTGCACTGCACTGAACATTCCCTTAAATAATAGGTGCGTTTGTTTGGGGGTTTGGACTGTGTGTGGGAGAGGGCGCAGCGATGGGTTTTGTGAAGAGTGGGGCAGACCGGCAGGGGATATAGCTCCACTACTTCTTTTCATACACTTCGACCACTGCTGTGAATACATAAGGTTACATTCAGAAGCTTATTGATCTTGTTCCAGCAGCACGATGTATGTGCCGTGGCAGTGACGTAGTAAGATGGTTGCAGAGTGTGATTTTTTCTAGGATCCTTGGGGTTGCCTCGTCTGAGGGAGCTAGGAGTGGATTTGGAGTGGACTAGCGGTAGTTTTTGATATCTTGGTTGAAGAGCCAGGTTTTGAGTTTTTTGCAGAATGACCAGAGTGAAGGGTCAATCGTGAGCTCTGGGGGCATGGCATTCCAGTAGTTGGCTGCGATAACTGGGAAGCTGGTCCCTCCTGCCTTTTGTCTTTTGTATCTCTGTGTGGTCAGCTGACCAGATTAAACCTCTGCTGTGCTTTGCTACACATTGTATTCCATTCTTTTCACGCATTTTCATTCTTTTTCAAGCCTTGTTGCAGTGCTTAGGCTATTTGATGTACCATTAAGCTGGGTCACAAAATATCAGCTCACCTTATTTCAGGGATAAAAAATCAGGACAGACTATTTGTAGTCAGTTGGGCAGCCCTGTATTCCGGCTGTCCAGTGACACCTCACATATAATCCAATAAGACTGCCACTCAGCCTTACATGGGATGGCAATATGTGGCAGGACATGCAACCATGCACAAGCAACTGGCACAGGCAATCAACCACCAAATCACAATTGTTGGACTATCATACTAAGAGGTACACAAGGGAAGTCTATTATATTGTGCAGATTGTTTCGCCAAAGTTATTACCAACCGCCAAATAGGGTTCCACACTAACTAACACTGCATCCCTCAACACCAAAATGACACTGACACAATCTGGGCAAACACCCTTGATCACAATCTCAAATCACAAGACATACATGCACAAGTAAAGCTGGCTCAACATGATAGCATACATCCTTACCAAAGGGTATACAAAGGCCAGGCCTCATCAGATGCCACCTCCATAAACACTTGTTTAACCACGTAGGTTCTGTTTTTTTGGTGGATCAGCATTCATGATCAATGCAGTAACAGCAAACATGTTCTCCTTCGATTTATATTAACGGAGCACCTAATTCAACACCCCCTCAGCCCATTTCTTGGAGTTCTTTTAAAATGGCAGTGGTTGCACAATTAAAACCCATTGTCAAAGCAATACGTATCATTAGACACATTTGATTCAGTAACATGTTCCTTTTTATTTTTTGCAGACGTGAAAATATAAAAGACATTGGGCCTCATTCCGAGTATGGCGGTAAGGGATAGCGGCCACCGCTAACGAGAGCGGTGGCGGTAATCCCTTACCGCCATACTCCGAGTTCCCTTTGCGCCATGGAGGTTTTAACACCTGCTTTTAGCAGGTGTTAAAAACCATGGCGCTAAGGGACCTTGATGTTAATTACGCCGCCGTAATTTACGGTGGCGTAATTAATGCCTTCCCCACTCCCATTATGCCCTATGGGGCAAGAATTTGAATGGGGAAGGGTAAATGGGGATTGGGGAATTACCGCCCCGCCAACCTTGGAATGGGGCGGTAATTCTGCCATCCACCAAGGCGCTGCCGGTCCGGGTACGGCGTCAACCAAGGTGTTAATAGCGCCATTGGTTAGCGCCGTACTCGGAATGAGGCCCATTGAATCTGGAGTTGTGATAATATTATTCTTGTAACAGTCGTTTACTAAAACTTGCTCCCCCTCACTAATTATTAGCAAACAGTACAATGTTGGCATAAGCATAGTGAGCAAGGTATTCCTGATTGGATTACCCTCAGAAACATAATGTTAAATCACACGTTTTTTCAAAATGTGCAAATATATGAGAGCCTTTCTACTGAGATCAAACACGGTCAAACTACCTGTCCTATGGCCCAAGAAGCCTCAAAGGCAACCTCCTGTTTGGGCAATTTCTGAGGCTATGCCGTAACTTCACCAATTCCCAAGACTTTGAAAAGTATGCAGAGGAACTGGACTCCAGATTACTCTCCAGAGGATACCCCAGACAGCTAATTAAACAATCCCAACAACGTGTAAAAACACCCCTCGAGAGACCATTCTTTCAGGACAGAATAGAGCAAATAATAAGCCAAGGATGGCATGTGTTTTCACTCACTCTCCTGATACCATCGAAGTTAAGAGCATCATTAATATATACTGGACAGTTGCCAGACTTACCCTAACTGATGAGGAGACACCCATGTTCGCCCTTAAACAGGCACCCAACTTGAGAGACAAACTGGTCCACTCTAAATTTCCCAATCCTTCACTAAAGAGCACACTGTGGAATCTATGTCGACTTGTGGGACGCCATCTCTGCGGAACATGCTCAGTGTGCAAATTAATAACCAAAACTATAGATTTCCATATCAGACACAAGACAGGGGAACTCAGAGAACTGGTGAACTGTAAGACTAAATAAGTGATATATTGCATTGAATGCCCATGCCATCTCAGATACGTAGGGCAAACGAAAAGATGTGTCAATACCAGAATATGTGAACACAGTTCACTCATTAGATGCAAGATCAATATGGCCCCATTAATTGACAACTTCCTTGCATTGAGACACACATTGAACAACCTCAAGTGGTGGGTACTGGACACAGTAAAGGGTAATAACAACATTGAACAACAACTGCTACAAAAGGAATCCCGTTGGATACAGCAGCTGAGAGCACACACTGAAGGTCTCAATGAACAGTTTATACTTCAAACAGACACAGTCTGCACCAGCTATAGCCCCTTAGTCAAGATGCAACCCCATTGGGCAGAACACACAACACCCATCAGATGCACTTCCCAATGCCATCACAAGAAGAGATTCTAATCCAGCGCATATATCCCTGCATAGAAACACGCCTACAATACTCAATATGGGGTTGGTGCACAGAAATAGCTGCACATGCACCGTGACCCCTGTGCGGTTCTGCATTATATGTTGTGAAAGCCACCTTAGCGTGTTATTTGCATTAACTAGCCTATGTTGTCATTGGCAGCGCCCAAACAATGCTTCGGGCAATCCATCATGACACCCAGTGTCGTCTTAACTATATATTTCTGTTACATTTGTTTTCCAAACCCAAATACCAAAACATTTTAAACTTGTATGTTCACAGAAATCTGATTCTGTGTATGCAGCAAGCATTACGTTGTGGCAACATTTAAAAATCATGACTTTCTGTCTATATTTCCAATTTCTGGCATTTGCAAAAGCCAACTACTGAAAGACTGAAAGGACCCGAATGACGCATCTGGCTAACCACCAAGATCTGCGCCACTTCCCCCACTGACGTGTTTTACGTCATTTTAGGTCAATTTTTGCTTATTATCTACGACAAGCGGGACTCGAATGCAGTCCTCTCCTGCAATAGCCTACCTTGGACTGTGTAACCATATGATGCCTCACTCACACAGACAACAAATGTTTGCTCAACTGCACAACAGTGCCCTGCTTTTATAATTCAGGTAAGCACCGTGCTTTCAAAGTGTTCAGTCTGATCCTCCCATCCCAGCTGTAAGCTTATGAGGTGCTGTTCTCTCTTTTTTCACTTTATTTGTGCGTTTCAGCGCATTACAACTGATGACTCTAGGATTCAGCTCCATTCCGAAAAATACTTGAAACAACTTTAGTTGATTATGTTCCTGTGCACACTCACGTCTTCCCATCCCTCCGTCCTCCAGTCTCTAGAAGGTATGAATATACTCCTGCTACCTTCTAGTACATGCCACCCAGTTTAATTTTGGCAGCGAAATACTGACAAGTGCACTGTTGCCCCGCCTCTATTTCCAGACCAATGCAACTTATATGTCTGCAACTATGATTCATCATCCATGACCCACTGGACGTTTTCACAAGGTATGTGCTTACTTTTGAAGTCAACAGATACGCCATGTTGGGCACATCTCCCTTTAGATTGTTAGAACTCCAAACAACGTCTACAAACGGATCTATATTGACAAATGTTGCTGGGAAAGTTTCTGAACACCACTGGATTCCACACATTGCATCCTCCTTGGTGGGTGAGTTGCAACACCCTAGCCCCCTCATACTTAATCAGAATTGGGTTTCCTGAAGCCCCTTGATCAGACCTTTTAACCCATTATAATCTTTCCTCCTTTTTCTTACCTTACCAGGACACTCTTTGTTCCTGAGGAAGGCGATCTACCCATTTTGCGGAAAAGCTTTATGGAATCAGTGTAACTTCACATATGCCCAAAGTGGTCCTCCACTTCTCCAGCGTCGACCCTAAGTAAGTCTTTCTAACTAATGTAAAATAACGTACAAGTAAATTGGTCAGGAGTAAAAAAAAACAACTCTTCTTCGTAAACCCATTTCTGAGTGTTGTTTCGATTTACTCAGACACTTAACAATGAAAGACTATAAAAAAAATATATATGTTTTCCACATAGAACAACTTTTGTTGTATTTGACCGCATTCATACGCTCATCTCATTTCTAGTGATGGCAAAAACAAAATGCAAATGATTTGTTTTGTTGAAAGACAAACAGACAGCATACAACCCCTTAACCCATTTACTCCTGACTAACACAACCCACCCTCTAGACCTGTATCTTGATAGCTGGATGGGTACATGATCATCAAATGATCTAAAGGTTTGGGATAAGCTATCCTGCAAGCTATTCCCAACTCATGCCGTATACAAAGGGCAAATTCAAACAATGGCTAGTTCTTTCTCACTGTTAATGGTGAAAAATTACATATGTTAATGTTAATGTTAATGTTAAAGGACATTTCAACAGCACACTATCACCACCGGAGTGGTCCCCTGACGCTCTGGCGGCTCTGAAAGAGGAAGGGAGGGGCGGTGTTAGTGGAAAGAAGCTGGAAAAGTGCAAGAGAGCAGTGATGTGCTGTTGGAGGCCTCAGCACGGTGGGTCCGTTGGCTGGGCCTGGGGTGTATTCTGCCGGTAATTGTTGTGTACTGTTGTGCGAGTCTATGTGAGTTTTTTTGTTTTGTTGTTGCAATGTAGTGAAGTATGTGCGGTTTGTTGTGCTGAAGGTTTGTGGTTGTGTTTGGTTTGTGGTTTGAGAGGTGTATGCAGAGGGGGGATTGTTAGTGCAATTGGCATCGTTATCCTGAATTGAGACGGTGGGCTTACGTAATCTCCCCAGGTGGGATTTGGGAGCACCCTTGTGCCTCTGTTCTGATCTGGATCTGTCTGGGCTTCAAGGTCCCTTTCACATCTGGTCCCCTAATCCCCCAGCCTCACTTGCAGTGCTACCTGTCTTCCCTCCCCACTCGTAGTGCTAGTGCCCCTGTCAGTGTCCACAGCTCTGATAGTGTGGTGATTGCCAATATCCCGGTAATTCCACCACACTGTGGTGCCTGGTGGCAAGTAAGGTGTGTGTGTGGGTATTGGGTGGGAATATGTGTGGGTTGTTGACTCTGTGTCCATGTGTGTCTCCTGTGTTCCACTCTGACCGGTGTCCATTGTCCATTGTCCACTTCAGTTTAGTCATCCCTTTTCCCTTTTCCTTTCTGTTTCGGATTTCAGCATAAGTCTGTGTTGTTAAAGAGCCAGGGTTTTAGTAATTTGCTAAATTTTAGGTGATTTTTGGTATTTCTTATTTCTTTTGGGATGTTGTTCCAGGTTTTTGCGGCTCAGTGGTAGAAGGAGGTGCCTCCAAGTTTCTTCTTCAGGTATGGTTTTGGTTCCAGGCTGATTTAATTGCTCGACCTGAGGAGTCTTGTTGGCTTGTAGATTGTTATTTTCTTTTGAAGAAATTCTGCTCCTTGTCCACTGATTTCCCTGTGCGTTATGCACATTGTTTTGAAGGTGATGCAGTGTTTTACTGGGAGCCAGTGTAGTGTTTTTAGGGCAGGAGTGAGGTGTTCTCTTCTTGATAGTTTGAGGAGTAGTCTTGATTAGTAGATGATTTGGGTATCATCTGTGTAGTTGTAGCATGTAATGTTGTACTTTTTGAACATTCTGATAACCAGAGTCCGGTAGATGTTGAAGTACAGTGGTGATAGTGAGGATCCTTGTGGCACTCCACAGTCGTTAACTATTGGAGTGGATTTGAAAGGTTTAATCCATATGGTTTCAGTTCTGTCTGCTAGGAATGATTTTGTCCAGAGTAGTGTTGTGTCTGTTCTGCCTATGTCTTCTAGTCTTTTGGTTAGGGTGTCATGACTAACTGTGTCAAAGGCTGTGGAGAGGTTGAGTAGAATGAGAGCTGAGGTTGTGTTTGAGTCTGCGTTAGTTTTTAGGTCGTCCCAGATGCATAGTAGTGCTGTTTCCATTCCTCTTGTGGGTCTGAAACTGACATGAGCTTGGTCTAGCAGGTAGAGTTTTTCTACATATTCTAAGGTTAGTTTATATATGTAGGTTTCCAGGAGTTCTGCCAGGTAGGGAATGTTTGAAATCGGCCTGTAGTTGTAGAGGTCTTCTATGTTGACGCTTGTGTTTCTCAGAAGTGGTTTGATATATGCTAATTTGAATGTCTTTGGTACCGTTCCTGTTGCTAGTGAAAGGTTCAGAAGGTTTCTGTAGTATTCTGCTGGCATTCCTTCTGCGAGGATTGATTTTTAGATGTCCAGTGGACAGGGATCCATGGGTGATCCAGCTTTCTTGCTGTGTTTTACAAGCATTGCAAATGCCTCTTCTGATATTTCAGGAAAGTTTTTGAGTTTGTCCTGAGGTTCTGTGATAGGTTCGCTTGGTAGTATGTTGTGGTCGGTTGGTGTGTTTCATATGGTATGTCGGATGTCGTTAATTTGTTTCTTGAAGTGGTCTGCCAGGTCGTTGCATAGTTTCTCTGAGGGGTTTGGGGTGTTGTCAAAGCTTGGTGGGGTTCTCATCTCTTTAATGATGTTAAACATTTCTTTTTGTGCGTTGGTGGCATTGGTGATTCTGTCATCATAATGCCTTCTCATTGCCTTTTGAATTTCCTTCTTGTATGCATGGATTTGTCTCTGGAACAGTGTTTTTTTGTCTGGGTTGTAATTGTTCATCCATTCCAGTTCCATCATACTGTTTTCCTTTTTTCGTGGTGCTTAATACTGGGGTGAACCATTTGGCATTTGCTATTTTTTTGATGGGGTGAATGGTTTTTCTGGGCCGATCTTGTCAATTGCGTCTGCAATTCATTTTTGTAGTAGCTCCGCTTTCCCGTCTAGGTCAGCTAGCTCTAGTTCTGCAGTTGAGGGCTAGGTTGACTCCAGTTGTTCGAATAGGTTGACGTGTTTCCAGTTTCTTTTTGGAAGTGGTTGGGAGTTTAGGGGGTTGGATGGAGACTTGAGTAGGAAGAATGATTACGAATGGAATGATAAGGTGGTTGCTCCACAATATTTGTATCTACGGTGCCGTGGTAATGAGTTTTTTTGGGGCGAAAATCGCATCGACGATGTGTCCTGCCGAGTGTGTTGCCCCTTTGACTAGTTGTCGTAGTTTCATGGTAGTGAGTTGTTAAATCAGTGAGTTTTGGGAGTTGGTGAGACTGTCTTCAAACCATATGTTGAAGTACCCAAGGATGATTAGGTGTTCGTGGTTGATGGCTATGTTGGTGATGGCTTATATGAAGTTGGCAACAAAGGTTGCATCATATGTCAGTGGTCTGTATACCAGGATGTGTGTGACATTGGTTAATGGGCTTGCCGTTAGGTGTACTACCATGGTTTCGCAGTGGAGGATGTTGATCGGTTTGTCTGTTTTTATTTTCAGGTGTCCTTTGAATGCTATTGCGACGCCTCCTTCTTTTTTGTTTTTCATGTTTATTTGAAGGCATTTGAAGTTGGTTGGAAGGCAGCTTTGGAGTGTGATTTTGTAGTTGTCGTCCAGCCATGTTTCTGTGATGAACAGGATGTCAATGCCGTTGTCATCGAGTAGGTCGAAGATCTCTGTTGAGTGTTTTGACATGGATCTTGCATTTATAAGATGTCAGTGGAGTTTGGAGGTGTTGTTTGGGTTGGGATTTCTTGTTGAGATAGTCTTCTGATCAGTGTTTTGGTTTCCTTCCTGATCGATCTCTTGCTGAGGTGTAGGTTTTGGGGTGTCAGCTTCTTCGGAGAGCTCTTCTAGGATCTGCCTTGGGTTTTTGTTTTTGTCAGGTTCGTCTTCCATGGGATGGGGGTGTCGAAGTTCTTCTTGCTTTGGTGATTTAAGGTGTTATCGCATTGGTTGTTTGTTTGTTGTTTCTTGTGTTTTTTTTCCTTCTTCTGCGCATTTGTGTTGGGTAGTTTGATGTTGCTGCTTCCAGCGTTGGGTTGGTTTGCTCTGGTGACCAGTTGTCAGCGAGGTAAGGAGTTAAGTAGAGGGATTTGACTCTTCTTTCAGAGTTGATTCTATTCTTGTTCCAGACTGCGGGATTGCCTTCTGGAATTGTGGTTCGTTGTTGCTGTTCGGGAGTGTTTAATGCTTCTTCTCTTTGTCTTTCCCTCGGAATGGGTAGTTTACAGAGCATTATAGGAGGTTGTTTGGTCTTTGTTTGTTTACTGATGCCCAGTTGGTTCTGCTTCGATCTGGCTGTCTTGTGGCATAGTTATGGGTGTGGAAGGCTGTCCGCTAACAGTTAGAGCCTTGTCTGTGGGTGGTATATCCGGCTGGTGTTGCTGACTCATTTGGTTACAGTCTTGAGGGGTAGGGGAAGTGGTTAGGGGTTATAAATCAGGTGTTCTCGGTGACTCTCTTTAGTGTCTGTCTCCCTATCCACTGCAGTGAGCAAGCAGTGTGGGTTTAAGGAGGATATCTACTAGTTGAAGGGTGGTTTGATGGGCGTAGCTAGGACATACGCCTTATGAGACGTGAGCCTCCAATCGGGGGTGTCACTCCACAGTATTCACTGGTGGGTTCTGTCTCCCTTTAGGGTGAGTTGGTCAGTGCGATTTGAGACCTGTCTAGAGGTCTGTCAATGAGATTTGAATATATTACTGAGCAGTCTAGAAGTAGGACCCCTACTAATCCTGAGAGAGCAGTATAGTCGGAGAGAGGTCTATCAATGCAATCTAAATATCACAGAATGTGATATGGAGACAGAGTCCCTACCAAATTAGAGAGACCTGTATAGTGGGAGAGAGGCCTATCAATGCAATCTGATTATCACACTATGCAGCCTGGAGATAGAGCCCCTGCCAAGTTTGAGAGACATGTAGAGTGGGAGAGAGGCCTATCAATGCAATCTATATATCACACAACGCAATATGAATATGGAGACACAGCCCTTATTAAGTTTGAGATACCTGTGTAGTGGGAGAGAGACCTATCAGTGCGAACTGAGAATCACACAATGTAAATTGGACACAGAAACCCCTGCTAAGTTTGGGTGACCTGTATAGAGGTTTATCAGTGCAATCTAAATATTGCACTATGTGATTTGGACACAGAACCCCTACTAAGTTTGAGAGACCAGTATAGTTGGCGAGAGACCTATCACTGTAATCCAAAAGTCACACAGTGCAATCTAGACACAGAACCACTGCTAATCTTGAGAGGCGTCTACAATGGGAGAGAGGCCTATTCATGCAATCTAGATATCATACAATGAAGTTTGGAGACAGAACCCCTGCTAAGTTTGAGATACCTGTATAGTGGGAAAGGGGCCTATCAATGCAATCTAGATATAATACAGTGCAATTTGGAGATAGAACACCTGCTAAACTTGAGAGACCTGTACAGTGGGAGAGAGGCCTGTCAATGCAATCTAGATATCCTACAGTGCAATTTGGAGACAGAACCCCTGTAAAACTTGAGAGACCTGAATAGTGGGAGAGAGGCCATTCAATGCAATCTTGATATCATAAAATGCAACTTGGAGACAGAACCCCTGCTAAATTTGAGAGACCTGTCTAGAGGTCTATTAGTGCAATCTGACCACCATTTAATTCCCCAGTGCAGAGGTGGTTCATATCCTATACATGATTGAAACAGAACAAGCATATTGAACATCTTCAGTGATATTCAAATCTTAGAGGACCAATGCTCCTCAGACATAGGACAAGTAGAGTTCCAGCATGACAATCATCTGACAGCTGTAAGACTCTGGATCCAATCTGGCGTAGTTCTTACTAACGTATGGCAATCAATAGCAAAACTATCATAGCTGTACAAGAAATCTGGTTAACTGAGTCCCATGTTTGGGGTAACTATAACAACATGTTACTGCCAGCCAAGAGCCGGCCAAAGGAAGACCTATGGCTGTCAAGGCATTCAGTTGGAACTGCGGGCCACCCCATATATGTTCATTCAATTGGTCAAGATTACTATCCCCCCTGGCCCCTGTCAACCTCTATTGGAATCATTCCAGTATAGATGCTGAGTCATTCCTGCGAGACAAGGAATACACTTTAGATTTAATTACCAATGACTCTTCCATGTGGTATGTTAGTCTGGCGGGCAATTTCAAGCTACATTGTCTAACCTAAAAACCTCTCTGAACTACCTGCTCTTGTGCAGCATTGGCTATCACTAATGGATGAATGGCAACTTATAATGCTCAACAGAGCTATTCAGGGAGATATACCTCCCAGAGCATGTGGAAAAGAGGACGACAAACAGCGATCATTGATTATTTCTTTGCAGATAGAGACATGTTCGCAATTATTGAACATTTCCATATCATGCCTCAGGAAAATAGTGAAAATTAACTGCTTTCACTCACTTGGGTTTGGTCATACTCGCTATCTCCATCTCAGTACTATAAGCCGGCCCTTAAACTCTCTGGTGGCAGAAAATGATTTAAATGGTCCCCAGAAACACTAATGCACTTTAACACATATATACAGAATCATCACAAAATGCTGGATCCATAAGTGATCCAGTCTGATGGCCTATACGTGGCTGTGTTGCAGATATTTATGCTTCCTTCAACCGTCCTTGTTCGTTAAACTGATTCATAGGTACAAGCATGCTTATGATCATACGTTGCATAAAAGAAAGATTTAATAAGTTTGCAATTGCATAAAGAACCTTATCAATCTGCCCATTGAGACCAGAATCTTAAGGGTGAGACACCTGAAAACACAACACAAAAACTGGCTCAAAACTCCCAAAGCCTTAATCATGCAGCAAGATGCGGAACAAATGTTAAAAGCCTTAGCCTCCAAAATACTGCTTCAATTTGGAGCTTGCTTATTCATGCAAATCACATGACCCAAGTTCTGATGCAAAGCAGTGCAGGTCCAGAAGAGGTCTGTGTGCAATACTACCAAACGCTGTATGCCCCAGCTCCTATTAGTCAACAGGCTTTAGTACAGGTACTCACGGAAGACACTAACATTCAGTTTGATATAGATGATATTATTTAACAGATCTCAAAATTAAGCACCTCTGGAGCTCCGGGCCTGATGGGCTTACTAATGTAATGGTAAAATCTTACCCTGAAGCTTGGGCCAAAATTATTTTTAACATCTTTGCCAGTGTTGCACGACAAATACAAATTCCACCATCATGGCAAATGTCCATCATTATTCCAATTTTTAAAAAAGTTGATCGCAAGCGACCATAGAATTAGCGGCCCATTACTCTGTTAGACTCCCGAGGGAAATTATTTGCGTGTTTGATTTTGAGAGATATTAATCACTGGATGACTAGTCAACATCTGCATGATACATTTCAGATGGGTTTTGTACCAGGGGTAGGCATGGACGCTAATTTATTAACTATAACTGCAATAAAAGTGCATGAGAAGCCAGTCTAGCAACCTGGGTATATGGCGTTTGTGGATTATAAAACCACTTTTTGCTCTGTTTCAGGAGTGAGGTGTTCTCTTCTTGATAGTTTGAGGAGTAGTCTTGATTAGTAGATGATTTGGGTATCATCTGTGTAGTTGTAGCATCTAATGTTGTACTTTTTGAACATTCTGATAACCAGAGTCTGGTAGATGTTGAAGTACAGTGGTGGTAGTGAGGGTCCTTGTGGCACTCCACAGTCGTTAACTCTTGGAGTGGATTTGAAAGCTTTAATCCATATGGTTTCAGTTCTGTCTGCTAGGAATGATTTTGTCCAGAGTAGTGTTGTGTCTGTTATGCCTATGTCTTCCAGTCTTTTGGTTATGGTGTCATGACTAACTGTGTCAAAGGCTGTGGAGAGGTCGAGTAGAATGAGAGCTGAGGTTGTGTTTGAGTCTGAGTTAGTTTTTAGGTCGTCCCAGATGGATAGTAGTGCTGTTTCCATTCCTCTTGTGGGTCTGAAACTGACTTGAGCTTGGTCTAGCAGGTAGTGTTTTTCTACGTATTCTTGGGTTAGTTTATATATGTAGGTTTCCAGGAGTTTTGCCAGGTAGGGAATGTTTGAAATCAGCCTGTAGTTGTAGAGGTCTTCTATGTTGCCGCTTGTGTTTTTCAGAAGTGGTTTGATATATGCTGATTTGAATGTCTTTGGTACCGTTCCTGTTGCTAGTGAAAGGTTCAGAAGGTTTCTGTAGTATTCTGCTGGCATTCCTTGTGCGAGGATTGATTTGTAAATGTCCGGTGGACAGGGATCCATGGGTGATCCAGCTTTCTTGCTGTGTTTTACCAGCATTGCAAATGCCTCTTCTGATATTTCAAGAAAGTTTTTGAGTTTGTGCTGAGGGTCTGTGATAGGTTCACTTGGTAGTATGTTGTGGTCGGTTGGTGTGTTTTGTATGGTATGTCGGATGTCGTTGATTTTTTTCTTGAAGTGGTCTGCCAGGTCGTTGCATAGTTTCTCTGAGGGGTTTGGGGTGTTGTCAAAGCTTGGTGGGGTTCTCATCTCTTTAATGATGTTAAACATTTCTTTTTGTGCGTTGGTGGCATTGGTGATTCGTCATCATAATGCCTTCTCATTGCCTTTTGAATTTCCTTCTTGTATGCATGGATTTGTCTCTGGAACAGTGTTTTTTTGTCTGGGTTGTAATTGTTCCTCCATTCCAGTTCCATCTTTCTGTTTTCCTTTTTCGTGGTGATTAATAGTGGGGTGAACCATTTGGCCTTTGCTATTTTTTTGATGGGGTGAATGGTTTTTCTGGGCCGATCTTGTCAATTGTGTCTGCAATTCATTTTTGTAGTAGCTCTGCTTTCCCGTCTAGGTCAGCTAGCTCCAGTTCTGCAGTTGAGGGTTAGGTTGACTCCAGTTGTTCGAATAGGTTGACGTGTTTCCAGTTTCTTTTTGGAAGTGGTTGGGAGTTTAGGGGGTTGGATGGAGACTTGAGTAGGAAGAATGATTACGAATGGAATGATAAGGTGGTTGCTCCACAATATTTGTATCGACGGTGCCGTGGTAATGAGTTTTTTTTGGACGAAAATCGCATCGAGGATGTGTCCTGCCAAGTGTGTTGCCCCTTTGACTAGTTGTCGTAGTTTCATGGTAGTGAGTTGTTAAATCAGAGAGTTTTGGGAGTTGGTGAGACTGTCTTCAAACCATATGTTGAAGTACCCAAGGATGATTAGGTGTTCGTGGTTGATGGCTATGTTGGTGATGGCTTCTATGAAGTTGTCAACAAAGGTTGCATCATATGTCAGTGGTCTGTATACCAGGATGTGTGTGACATTGGTTTTTGGGCTTGCCGTTAGGTGTACTACCATGGTTTCACAGTGGAGGATGTTGATCAGTTTGTCTGTTTTTATTTTCAGGTGTCCTTTGAATGCTATTGCGACGCCTCCTTCTTTTTTGTTTTTCCTGTTAATTTGAAGGCATTTGAAGTTGGTTGGAAGGCAGCTTTGGAGTGTGATTTTGTAGTTGTCGTCCAGCCATGTTTCTGTGATGAACCGGATGTCAATGCCATTGTCATCGAGTAGGTCGAAGATCTCTGTTGAGTGTTTTGACATGGATCTTGCATTTATAAGATGTCAGTGGAGTTTGGAGGTGTTGTTTGGGTTGGGCTTTCTTGTTGAGATAGTCTTCTGATCAGTGTTTTGGTTTCCTTCCTGATCGATCTCTTGCTGAGGTGTAGGTTTTGGGGTGTCAGCTTCTTCGGCGAGTTCTTCTAGGATCTGCCTTGGGTTTTTGTTTTCGTCAGGTTCGTCTTCCATGGGATGGGGGTGTCGATTGGAAGTTCTTCTTGCTTTGGTGATGTAAGGTGTTATCGCATTGGTTGTGTGTTTGTTGTTTCTTGTGTTTTTTTTCCTTCTTCTGCGCGTTTGTGTTGGGTAGTTTGATGTTGCTGCTTCTAGCGCTGGGTTGGTTTGCTCTGGTGACCAGTTGTCAGCGAGGTAAGGAGTTAAGTAGAGGGATTTGACTCTTCTTTCAGAGTTGATTCTATTTTTGTTCCAGGCTGCGGGATTGCCTTCTGGAATTGTGGTTCGTTGTTGCTGTTCGGGAGTGTTTAATGCTTCTTCTCTTTTTCTTTCCCTCGGAATGGGTAGTTTACGGAGCATTATAGGAGGTTGTTTGGTCTTTGTTTGTTTACTGATGCCCAGTTGGTTCTACTTCGATCTGGCTGTCTTGTGGCATAGTAATCGGTGTGGAAGGCTGTCCGCTAACAGTTAGAGCCTTGTCTGTGGGTGGTATTTCCGGCTGGTGTTAGTGACTCATTTGGTTACAGTCTTGAGGGGTACGGGAAGTGGTTAGGGGTTATAAATCAGGTGTTCTCGGTGACTCTCTTTAGTGTCGGTCTCCCTATCCACTGCAGTGAGCAAGCAGTGTGGGTTTAAGGAGGATATCTACTAGTTGAAGGGTGGTTTGACGGGCGTAGCTAGGACATACGCCTTATGAGACGTGAGCCTCTAATCGGGGGTGTCACTCCACAGTATTCACTGGTGGGTTTTGTCTCCCTTTAGGGTGAGTTGGTCAGTGCGATTTGAGACCTGTCTAGAGGTCTGTCAATGAGATTTGAATATAGTACTGAGCAGTCTAGAAGTAGGACCCCTACTAATCCTGAGAGAGCTGTATAGTGGGAGAGAGGTCTATCAATGCAATCTAAATATCACAGAATGTGATATGGAGACAGAGTCCCTACCAAATTAGAGAGACCTGTGGGAGAGAGGCCTATCAATGCAATCTGATTATCACACAATGCAGCCTGGAGATAGAGCCCCTGCCAAGTTTGAGAGACATGTTTAGTGGGAGAGAGGCCTATCAATGCAATCTATATATCACACAACGCAATATGAATATGGAGACACAGCCCTTATTAAGTTTGAGATACCTGTGTAGTGGGAGAGAGACCTATCAGTGCGAACTGAGAATCACACAATGTAAATTGGACACAGAAACCCCTGCTAAGTTTGGGTGACCTGTATAGATGTTTATCAGTGCAATCTAAATATTGCACAATGTGATTTGGACACAGAACCCCTACTAAGTTTGAGAGACCAGTATAGTTGGCGAGAGACCTATCAGGGTAATCCAAAAGTCACACAGTGCAATCTAGACACAGAACCACTGCTAAGCTTGAGAGGCGTCTACAATGGGAGAGAGGCCTATTCATGCAATCTAGATATCATACAATGAAGTTTGGAGACAGAACCCCTGCTAAGTTTGAGATACCTGTATAGTGGGAAAGGGGCCTATCAATGCAATCTAGATATAATACAGTGCAATTTGGAGATAGAACCCCTGCTAAACTTGAGAGACCTGTACAGTGGGAGAGAGGCCTATCAATGCAATCTAGATATCAGACAGGGCAATTTGGAGACAGAACCCCTGTAAAACTTGAGAGACCTGAATAGTGGGAGAGAGGCCATTCAATGCAATCTTGATATCATACAATGCAACTTGGAGACAGAACCCCTGCTAAATTTGAGAGACCTGTCTAGAGGTCTATTAGTGCAATCTGACCACCATTTAATTCTCCAGTGCAGAGGTGGTTCATATCCTATACATGATTGAAACAGAACAAGCATATTGAACATCTTCAGTGATATTCAAATCTTAGAGGACCAATGCTCCTCAGACATAGGACAAGTAGAGTTCCAGCATGACAATCATCTGACAGCTGTAAGACTCTGGATCCAATCTGGCGTAGTTCTTACTAACGTATGGCAATCAATAGCAAAACTATCATAGCTGTACAAGAAATCTGGTTAACTGAGTCCCATGTTTGGGGTAACTATAACAACATGTTACTGCCAGCCAAGAGCCGGCCAAAGGAAGACCTATGGCTGTCAAGGCATTCAGTTGGAACTGTGGGCCACCCAGTATATGTTCATTCAATTGGTCAAGATTACAATCCCCCCTGGCCCTTGTCAACCTCTATTGGAATCATTCCAGTATAGATGCTGAGTCATTCCTGCGAGACAAGGAATACACTTTAGATTTAATTACCAATGACTCTTCCATGTGGTATGTTAGTCTGGCAGGCAATTTCAAGCTACATTGTCTAACCAAAAAACCTCGCTGAACTACCTGCTCTTGTGCAGTGTTGGCTATCACTAATGGATGAATGGCAACTTATAATGCTCAACAGAGCTATTCAGGGAGATATACCTCCCCAGAGCATGTGGAAAAGAGGACGAAAAACAGCGATCATTGATTATTTCTTTGCAGATAGAGACATATTCGCAATTATTGAACATTTCCAAGTCATGCCTCAAGAAAATAGTGATAATTAACTGCTTTCACTCACTTGGGTTTGGTCATACTCGCTATCTCCATCTCAGTACTATAAGCCGGCCCTTAAACTCTCTGGTGGCAGAAAATGATTTAAATGGTCCCCAGAAAAACTAATGCACTTTAACACATATATACAGAATCATCACAAAATGCTGGATCAAGAAGTGATCGAGTCTGATGGCCTATACGTGGCTGTGTTGCAGATATTTAAGCTTCAACCGTCCTTGTTCGTTAAAGTGATTCATAGGTACAAACATGCTTATGATCATACGTTGCATAAAAGAAAGATTTAATAAGTTTGCAATTGCATAAAGAACCTTATCAATCTGCCCATTGAGACCAGAGTCTTAAGGGTGAGACACCTGAAAACACAACACAAAAACTGGCTCAAAACTCCCAAAGCCATAATCATGCAGCAAGATGCGAAACAAATGTTAAAAGCCTTAGCCTCCAAAATTCTGCTTCAATTTGGAGCTTGCTTAATCATGCAAATCACATCACCCAAGTTCTGATGCAAAGCAGTGCAGGTCCAGAAGAAGTCTGGGTGCAATACTACCAAACGCTGTATGCCCCAGCTCCTAATAGTCAACAGGCTTTAGTACAGGTACTCACGGAAGACACTAACATTCAGTTTGATATAGATTATATTATTTATCAGATCTCAAAATTAAGCACCTCTGGAGCTCCGGGCCTGATGGGCTTACTAATGTAATGGTAAAATCTTACCCTGAAGCTTGGGCCAAAATTATTTTTAACATCTTTGCCAGTGTTGCACGACAAATACAAATTCCACCATCATGGCAAATGTCCATCATTATTCCAATTTTAAAAAAAGTTGATCGCAAGCGACCATAGAATTAGCGGCCCATTACTCTGTTAGACTCCCCAGGGAAACTATTTGCGTGTTTGATTTTGAGAGATATTAATCACTGGATGACTAGTCAACATCTGCATGATACATTTCAGATGGGTTTTGTACCAGGGGTAGGCATGGACGCTAATTTATTAACTATAAATGCAATAAAAGTGCATGAGAAGCCAGTCTAGCAACCTGGGTATATGGCGTTTGTGGATTATAAAACCACTTTTGGCTCTGTTTCAAGAGCACTGCTGAGGGATAAACTGTCAAAAGCAGCTTGCCCTGTTCACATCAAGGCTCTGGGCTCACAACTACATTCCAGTAAATCAGTCCAAATTTGTCTCTCCTCAGATGGTAGACTCTCAGAACTGATTCCCACCTTTAAAGGCCTCAAGCTCTACTGAACCTTTAATTAAATTCTATAAACATACATTAGTGCCAATCATCATCGATGGTGCTCAGACCAGAGCCTCAAGAGGGTGTCATTCTGGTTGAGACTAGAGGGTCTCTTCTGGAAGCAAGTGCTATCTTTGCCTGCCAGTCAAACCATATGAATAGTGAGGAATGAACTAGTGTTGCTTTCACTTGGCCTTTCTTATTTCTGGAAATTGTGCAGTCTGTATATAAACTGCTTTCTGGCTGATGACCCTCACCCTCTGCTATATACCTTCGCTTCTTATGTGAATACTACTAAGGACCACTTTATGGTAGTCTGGAGACAACAACAGGATGAAGCAATGGAAGCTGCAGATATTTCACTGTGTTTCTTATGCCCAAACCGGATCGGGCCAAGCAGAAATTATGGCACCATGACTGGATTCTCACACAACATTGCACAACCCATCAACATTTCAAATCTGGGCACTTCAAAATCAAGAGCCTCTATGATGTAGAATCCTATTTCTTGATGTTCCCTTGTCCGATGTATAGGAATCATTTTCTTGGATTTCAGCTAAATGTGTGGCCCACAAGAGAGGAATTGCCAGAGTGGACAGCTTGTGCAGATTCTACCAAAATCCAAAGGAACCTGAGACACTTAAGCACTTGCTTATATTTTTCTTTTTCTTGCAACCTCTATTTCAGGATTATTTAGATCTTACTTTTGATTTGCTATGGTACACACTTTTTATGGTGTGTATTTGTTGGTATCGCAGCTGTGAAATTGTTATTGTCATTATATCTGGGTGAGCACAATCTAACTCATTTTTCTTCGCTAGGTAACTTGGCTTTTTTACCACTCTTTGCTACGTGGGCCCTAATCATTGACCTGAGGTTGTTGCCATACCCAGTTTATTCACCCTGCTTACAGTACTCTTTGAGCAATTGGGAAACTGTGCTGTGACCTGAAATGCAGATAACGTGAGGGTAAAGGTCAAGGTGGCAAGGGAAGCATTTACCTTGTTCCATGTTATTTCAACAAAGGAAATTACTTCGATGTAATTTACTTCTTTGAAATGACCTCAAAAATATACCTTGCATTTATTTGAGGTTTTCCCCATACTCCCTTCCCCATCACTGTCCCCATCCTAAACCACTCACCATCCCCCTTTTATCCCTTACCCCACAAATACATGTTCAATTCAAAGTATTTTCAAAGTCATGTCCACAAACTAAAATGCATCAAAGTGATTTACTACGTGGTAACAATGCGATACGTTTTAAATAACATACCAAAAACCTGACCTATCTATTTCACAGATGGTATCATACAACAATACCTGCTGATGTTTGTTACTATTATTATACAATTCTGCCACCTGGAAGGCCTGAGAAACCATGAGCTATATCAGTGCGCATGTTATATGTTTTAGCTGGATATTATAATTACATACAGCTTATATCACTTTTAAACATACTTTAAGCACCTCTGTGTGTTTCCAGAAGGTCAACGTTGTTACCAGAAAACAATATAACTCAGTTGAGGTATTGTAATCCTTTCCCAGAAGTAGACTTTGGTGTTGTATGCTACATCTGCCCGGTTCAGCTACTCTAATGTAGTACATTGGTAAAAATATTCCAGCTACACTATTGCTCTCATTTGAGATCTGAAGACTCACTCTCACCACTGCTGTAGATGGTGAATCATATTGATGCAATAAGATGGTCTTCAATATCTGTTCTTTCCCACTCCTAGAATGAAATGAACGATCTAAATGAGACTAGACCTAGTTGGATCGTTTGAATTGTTCTGCCCTGCTTTCCCCATCTTTGCCTGGTTGTACCTTGAAACACTTGTGTACATACGCATTATCAATCAATCAATCAATCAATCAATCAAATACAGAATACGAAATAGTACATTAGGTCAGAAACATGAGTAGGTTGTGGAGAAAAACGAGTAAGCTCAATAATATCAATATGTTTGTGTATACCTTCAAGAAACCATTTAATAGGGTTAAAAGATAGTAGAACAAAAGACCTTCCTCTAGTTACCTTTTTAAAAATAGGAACAAACCGGAAGGTATATTTTTGTTGTAAATATCTCCTTAGAGATATTTATTAGCAGTGACCCTAAAACATAATGGGCCTCCTAACGAGTTTGGTGGTAATCCTGACAAACTACCTGCAAACTTGATTACTAATACTGCCACTCAGTCCTGTGGGGTAAACACAGGATTACAAGTGCTGGTAACGCCCCATTTGTGGAGTCCATAGGACTCCAGGGGGACATTTAGTGGATTGGCCACCGTTGGAATTACTGTGCGGTAAATCCACTGATCGTGGGAGGAAAAGGGGAGGCATAGATAAATCCTCCACTTTTCCTCTAAAAAGCAGAAGATTTACCATGTGGTAATTCTGTCACAGGTAAATCGGACAAAAACTATAATTTAGCTGTACAGGAAAAACAGCAGTGATTCTGTTACCACCAAAAACAGTGGCAGTAACAGAATTACTGCCACTTTTTTCCTACACAGCCAAACTTGTAATGTGGCCCAGTTTCCTGTTTGCAATAACATATAAGCCTGTCTTTTTATTTAAAGCCATACCGTTGATGCCTTACAATATTTCATCTAGTCTCAAGATGGGATCGATAAAATATTTTGAATGGGTAGAAACTTTATCCACCCAAAAAATCCTGATGCCAAGAGACTGAGGGTCCGATTCATGGAACAAACGTGCGTTGAAAATCCCAGCGCAAGTAGACGCAAGGAGGCGCAAGCGGGAGAAAGCAAGCGCACGCGCACGAGTGAGATTCAAGGAAGGCGCTGCGCTACTTTCCCACTGGTTGTGCGCCAAATCCATGCATGGCACACGCTGGCGCACACGTCTCCAAACAGGGTGTGCTAAGCGCACATAGCGCAGCGCACACAACAAACGTGGGCGGAACAGTGGGCGTAATACGATAAATGCTGCATTTGTCGCAGCACTGATCGTGGGACACCGCAGGACACCACGGACAAGCCTTTTTGGGATGCCTGACGACCAGGTCTATGGCAGGTATAGGTTTCCACCCCGTATCATCCTAGACCTGGTCAGGGAGTGGGAAGATGACCTAACATCCCCCACCCTCTGCTCCCAAGCATTGAGCCCCTTGGAGAAGGTGCTCAATGTCCTGCATTTTTTGGCCACTGCATTTTTTGGCCACTGGGTCTTTTCAGCAGACTACTGCCATAGTGGGGAGGTCTCACAGGCCACGCAGTCACGCTGCTTACACCAGGTATTGGCAATCATGACAGCGCGCAACTCAGTCCGCAGGCACATGTACATGCCCAGAACACCCGCAGAAAGGCAGGCCATTGTCCAGGACTTTTACAGGGTGGCACACTTCCCCAAAGTGTTTGGTGCCATAGATTGTACCCATGTGGCCCTACGTCCACTAGGGCCACTGAGCACATCTACCGAAACCGCAAGCTCTGGCATTCCATCAATGTACAGGTGGTATGCGATGCAAAGGGAATCATCACCTCTGTCTATGCAAACTACCCTGGCTCCACCCATGATAGTTTCATATACAGACTGTCCACCCTGAGCCGGGCCCTGAAAGCTGGGCAGCATGGCGACACATGGCTCCTAGGTGAGTACAAATGCCTGTGCACATGCATGCATGCCACACACACACATACAAATACACAAACCCCAATAATCACAACCATTATCACCTCTCCAGGGGACAGTGCCTACCCTCTGAGCAACCACATGATGACGCCAATCCGGAACCCCACCACACCACCCTAGGTAAGATACAAATGCGGCCCATATTGCAACCAGGGCCATAGTGGAGCGCACTTTCGGAGTGCTCAAGTCATGCTTCCGCTCCCTTGACCGCTCTGGCGGGCAGCTACTCTATGCACCCCCAGTAGTGTGCAGGATCATTGTGGCAGCATGTGTCCTGCAGAATATTGCAACACGGCAGGGCGTACCGGTGGACATGGTGGTGCCCCCACATCCCCAACCACAGGCACAGGCGCTGCCCATGGGAGGGGATAGGGCACGTGGCGAGGAAGCCCGGACCCAGCTTGTGGCCAGATTTTTCACCTAAACTCCCAACCCTGCGGAGTGCACACAGGCCAGGCACATACCAGGTGACAATAGATGATGACAAAGCGACAGTCAACTGTCACAACCTTACCACCCTGAGATTGTTGCCATGGAATTGCCACATTGTGTGCATCCCTAGCTACTTCAACACAAGCAATCCTGTGTGACCAAGAGGCACACATGCAAGGTGTGAATCACACAGACCTGCAAAACAGGACATGACTATCACTGGTATGTCACTCAAACCCTCCCAAACCACAACATGACATGGCAAGCAATAGCCATACACCAACACAGTACCAAAAGGGTACACATTGCCATGTGAAAAATGTAAATGGGCATCAGACAATGATGCCTGTCATGGAATCAGATGAACAACCTCCCACCAACAATAAGTCATACCCAAATGTATTCCAAAAGTTGTATTTTTAACATAACAATGAATGCCTGTCCACATGCACAATGTGCATTGCAAAATCAACACTGCAGCTACTGTGTGCTGTGTCCACCTCCTGCAACACACTGCTCAGTGCACAGCACAGGGAACAACCATTGTGTGTGATGCACACCCTGAGCATCACATCTAAGCAACAAACTACATACAAAAACCAAAATAGGCATGTACAGGATCCACAAATGGTCATAGAACATGTGCTGCAGGGACACAATGGGCACCAGAAGGCAAACAGAGTGTGCACGTGGACATGTAAGGGTGGTTGTACATGTAGTGGATCAAAGTGCGAGTGTGTGGGTCAGTAGGGACATGCACTCAACATATGCATGTGAAATCAAGTGACCACAGTGTCCTCTACACATCACATATGAACATTCACCATGTGTATACCGCAGCATATAGAATCACAACTATCCCCTCACACCTGAAAGGTAAACACAAAACATGAACAGGCATTGATCAGCAGAATACATCATGTAAATAGGAAAGCACAATTAGAATTTCAGGGTGCCCATCACACTGCAGGGCAAGGCAACTATCAACAACAAAATACCCCCCCCCCTCACAAATCACCACGACCCACTGAAAAACTGCATCTGGGTTATTCATCCGACATGCTTGAATTCCACCTGGCCACAGGATCACCCTTCCCCTTTGTCACCATCCCCCACCTTGTGTGTAAAAAGTTGCCAGCACCCTCAGAGACAACCTAGATTTGCAAAAGCACAAAATCCAACAGAACTTAAAGCAGGACAACACAGAAGCCAAGCAAATAGCCTGCAGGCAGTAAAACAAACCAGAACAGCCTCCAGTAGATGACTTGAAGTAGCAGTACGCCACAAAGGCCAAGTACTACCACAATGATGTTAACAACCAAGGTAGCACAGTAAAACAATGATCCATGTGTGGCACATAACATAGAATGATGCACCACAAACGGATGTCTACTGTCACAGCTCCCGTGTACAGGCGCAGGAGTGGCATGAAACAACCACCCCCACCGTGGTCTGGGTGCCTGCAAGGTCTAACCCACACAGGCCTCTGAGACCCTAGTGGGGAAGGAGATATGCAGTCGGGACAGGCATTGGCATACTGGATAACCGGAAAGAGGGGCATGAGAGGGGAGTAGGATTGACACAGGAAAGTAGGGAATGCACCAAAATGTAGTACACACATTAACACATACACAATTAGATCAAACTTGTTCACATGCACATAGCACCAAATTACTCAAATGTAAGTCAAAGAGAAACTTATCTCTGGGGTGAGTGCTGGCCTCCTGCCTGGGCACACTCAGGTCTGTTAACAGGAGCATTTCAATGCTGCAAAGAGAGCCACAGTTAATAAAATGTGCATGCCCAAAACACACAAACACACCACCAAATATCCCCCAAAGTAACAAAATACACTACAAACAGACAAACTTGTGTGGATGCTCCATACCCATACGTAACATTACCCCTCTGATGGTTCATACACAATCAATGCAGTAAGTCAGGCACCGGTGAGTGCGTGGCAAATGGAACACCAATGTGTCACGATTCACACAACATGCAATGTTCACTGTGTAAGCAGACAGACGCATATAGCAAGGTCTGAATTCAGAACAATTCATGTACCACCATGACCAAAATAAAGTAGCCAGTGCATGTATCTATTTCTACTTGGAAATGAAATGCACTGCACCCGAGTCTGTCCCTTGCTGTCTGTCCCTGTGAGCTGCTTCATTCCATGTCTCAGAACGCTACATGGCTAATACAAGTGCCTCAATGGACCGTGGTGGACCAGAGGGTATGTGCCACTGCCCCTGCAGGTGCCCCAGACAACTTTCACATCAACTAGCCATCAGTTCACTAACACATCTGAGCTGTATTGTGCACTTCTACTCCAATATTTGTCCAAGTTCACCATCAGTGCTGCTACTAAGCATGCATGTTCAACTGGCCAGGTGGAAGGTTTGCTGAGTTGTGACCCCCCTGTGCTGCTCACCTTGCCTGGAGTCCCTTGAAACATGTCATCGATTTTCAGATGTATGATCGCAATCCCTGTGCCTCTGCTTTCGCACACATGCGCATGTCGGCAGCACCAAACGTGTCCTGATTCCAGACGTCCAATGGCCCATGTCTGCTGGCAAAGGTGGTCTTGAGGCTCACCCCCCTGCAGAAAGTGCATGAAACACATGATTAATGCTTAATATTCAACTGTGTGTGTCTCTTCAGGCATTACATGACTGGACCATGTCAGAGGCGTACATCAGAAATCACACAATCAGTCCGTCTTTCACAGCAACAGTCTGGAACACATTATCTACGGCATGATTTGCAACAAGCACATGTTCATTAAAGATAAGAAACATACTACACAATGCATAGCAATGAATGTACACATGAATCATTAAACACCCCATCTAGCAAAAGAAGAATAGTGGACAATTACACCCCAATCATCCCCACTAGGGGTGTTAACCAAAGTACCACAGCATCAGACATGCCACAGATATGACAGTCCATTGCCCTTGTGTAATAGGCTGTTACACCGAACCATCCTTGTGAGCCCATGGATAAGGGAAGCAGGAGTGGCATATGTGAGTCAAGGACCCCAGGCAGCAGACTTTACCCAAATTGCCCGGCTCAAGACAAGCTTGAAGGGCCCAGCTAGAACAGACAGTGGATGCTTTCAAAAGCCACAAAGCACCACACCGTCACATGAAAGCACAACAGACTAGCAATTTTAAACTATATTAACTAATTACGCTAACTATGAAAAACCTACTTTACCTATTTAATCTAACTATCAAACAGAAACTTAACTAACTAAACTAAAAGAAAAATCAAAAATGGCCACATACGACACAGAGGGGGAAGCACCCAGGAGGGGGGAGGTACAGGGTGCTGCTCAACACCCACATGCGATGATGCTGAGGAAAAAAAAAACTCCATGGGCTCAACGCCTGCACAGCCTGACCTATGTGGGGGATAGATTGTCGTCCGAGTCTGGCTCTTCCTGGAAAGGAAGACGTGGCACAGGAGCATGACCACGCCAAGCCGCAGCTTGCCCCTCGTCGGCAGCAGGTCTGCCGGACAGGTGAGCCTGGTTTTGTGTGGTGATGACATGTAGGTCTGCATGCAGAACCTCCCACGATACATGTGCTTCCTTTTGCAAGGTAGCACGTGTAACACGGATTGCCTCCTGCAAGGCCTGGCTTGACAACCGCTGCACCTCCCGGCAAGCATGTAGCTCAGCTGAGATGGTACGCTCAATCTGTGCAAACCTCTCCTCTGCCCACTCATCAGAAGGACACCCAGAGTGTATCTGAGGGAAGCATGCTCCTCCCTCAGGGCCTTCATGTGTTCCTCTGTGTGAGCAGCAATTGCTTGAGGCAGAAACGACATTTCAGCCTGGCGTGCCCTGTCTGAGGCCGCCATGCCCACCTGAGTGAGCTTGCCATGGACCGTGCCGCCTGCTGCTGGAGAAGCACCTGCCTAGCAGGGAGGAGCACAGATTGGGCCAAACATTCCATGCTCTCAGCGATGTTCTCCATTGCTGCCCCCTGGCGTTCAGAATTGGCAGTCATGTCTTGCTCCCACTCAGTATACTGTGGTTCCGCACGGCGACCACGTTGCTGGGCTTGACCCCTGTGGGACCCAAGGACCGGGTGTCCTCGTTGTGTTGGCACCGCCCGCGGCTGCACAACTACATGCCCCCGTTGAAGTGATGTCCCAGGCACATCAGTGACTGGTGTGGAGGGTGACCCTGCATCCCGATCCACCATGGGCGGAGGTTCCAAGACTGTCTGACCCCTCAGTGCAGGTGTCGCGGACAGAGGAGTGTCCACGTCAGAATCACTCACCCCTGACATATGGACCTGATGCTCATCCAACTCGACATGGTCGTCAGAGTGCTCTTCAGGGCTGGATTCGTAGGCAGCCAGAGACAAGATGGACTGTAGCACTTGGGGGTTTTCGTGGCCTAACACCCCAATACCCCCACTTGTGCTGGGTTGATGTAGTGATAACAACCCTGTGCCTGGCATGACAACACCATCCTCCGGCTCCATTGCGTCATCATCTGAAAAATAGAAAAAAGGTCACTACACAGGTTAGAAGCACACAACACACACACACACCGACACCAAACACACCAGGCAGACATGTGACACACAAAATAGAACCTGGCATGCATGCTGGGTCAACTTGAAATTGCTTCTGTGATCAGAGCTGTTGAAAGGTGGCAGTTTGCATTGAAGTGGGTCTATGCAGTGCAGCAAATATGTATGTCACTCGCTACCTACATGTACAATGACTTCATGGTGTGTGTCAGAAAATGTGAAGGCAGTGCAAGGTCAACTTCAGGCATCACATGCAATGTGCATTCAATGGGTAGCATATATACAAGCAAAGCACCCCTCCACCCAAGTGCATAAGCAGGGATGCCTAGCATGGTATCAAAAGGCTGACCATAGGCCTGTGTATTGACCGACAGTGTTGACTGGCATCAACAGCTTCATGTGAGTCAAGTGACAACACTGCAAATGATGATGGGACAGTAGGCAGGACACATGATGAAACCTCTGGAGTCCACCCACGTGTGAAGAAGACACTACACCAGTTGGACAGAGTCATTGTCCATTAACAGACATGTGACCCACACAGATTGTCAGACCCTAAACATGTGTGCAGCGCATTACTGAGCCACAGTTGACATGGCATCTGATCTCTGCACAGTCCAAGTGAGACACCCTGAATCAAGTACTAATGATGTACCTCAACGGATATGTCTGGCAGATTGGCCGCTGGATGTTAGAATGTACACAGGAGGCATGACCATGGAAGTAACCAAGGGCAATATTGTAGCAGACCAGTGCTAAAATGGAATTGGGGTGCAGAGCAGGGCGTTGAGGGGCAAGGGAGCATGCCTACATTGGCTACCCCCTTGGAGGCAGAGGCCACATGCAGGTCAGTCATGCTATGCATAGTTCCTGGGCTGAGAGGAAGGTCACCCCACGCTACATGCAGAAGTGCCAGTTAGCTGGAACATGGACCGGAGGGGCATACTGGTAACCAGCATGTGACTAGGGTGCAAAAGTAGTGATGTGGACAGTCCCCGTCTGCTCCACATGTCCACCATCCAGCAGAGTAGACATGCATCAGGGAAGCATTGCATCACTTGCACATCATAACCATGTACACGTGACATGTAGTGGCAGTCATGCACAACACATCACACAAGTAAAACACACACGTCCTTGACATGCATCAACACTCACTGGACTGGGCATAAAGGTCCGGCATCTCTCCCACTCCTTCGACCGATTCAGATGGTATGAACTCTGCAACGAGTGACTGATGCGTAGTGAGGTCTTCCTCCTCCGGTGCAGGCCCACCGCCAGTCACCAGAGTCAAGTTGTAATTTGAGGCACGCTTAGCCTTAGCCCTGCATTTGAGGTCATTCGAACGCTTTTTGCACTCTTGCGCCGTGCGCACCTCATGGCTGAATGCACTCACATGTTCAGCAACTTGCTTCAGTGGGTATCACGGTGGGCAGCCGTAGTCTGACAATTAGCACCCACTAGCATGTCACGGCTGTGGTCCCGCACGTAGCCCACGAGGAAGTTCAGTTCCTGGTTGCAGAAAGGCTTCTTCCTCGCCGTGCAGGAGGTCGTGGCTGTCTGTGGGGTCAAGCCTGTGCTGCAGGTGCAACCTTCCTCCTCTTGGATTGTGGTGCAGACCCTGGCTGCCTGATGCCGCCCTGATCAGTATGGCCAGGAGGACCGGTGGATTGAGCCAAGGGAGTGGCAGGTGGAGGGACGACCAAAGGGCTGACATGTGTCAGTGGCAGCTGGGTGCCCTCTAATGGACCCTGTGCATCAACATCCGCTGTGGCAGGGTCATTGACCGCCACGGTCCTGGTTGGCAGACTCACAACCGGGGTGTTGTTGGCTGCATCTGCCCCTGCACTTGCCAACACCCGGCTGTTCAGAGCAGCAGATGACATTACTACCCCAGGGACGCGTGTCTTGGTCAGGGCAGCCCTGCGTGCCCCTACAGTTTCCCTCTGGGCCTGTTGGAATTCTTCCAAGGGCTCTTCAATTGCCAACGCAGCCTGCGCTGGCAGACCCTGAGCCTGGGTGGTGGTGTCCACAGCTGCACCTGCAGCTACCACTACCCTTGGGCCCGTGGCAGTCGATGAAACGGACTGCCGGGTCACAAGGGCGGCAGTGCCAGATGCAGAAGCTGTAAATCCCGGAACCACAGGGGGTGGTGGCATGGCTGCACCGACACATGGCACAACATCGTGCTCAAGTGGCGCACCCCTGCCTCTTCCCCCTCTGTGGCCACCCTGGACACCCTGGAGTCCCCCGACTCCCTGGTCACCCTGGCCATGTCCCTGACCACGCCAACCACGAGGAGTACAGCCAGCTGAGGCGCCCCTCACCTTTGGTGGCCTCCCAACCATGGCACAGATGGAGTAGTGCCAATGGGGGGTATACACCACAATTGACCTGGGCAATTTGGGTGAAGGGGGTGGGATGCAAGATGTTAACAGCCCCCCTGCACCTGCAAGGCTGTATGTGACCCCGGTGATGTAGTGGCGGGTCACGCTATTCTCAGGCACCCCAAAACTGCAGTAAAACTGTGCACGCAACCCTGCAGCCTACTTGCGTTTAATCAACCTCCCGCAGTATGCGGTGGCACCAGTAACACAAAAAACATGTACGTGTGGGACACGCAGGCTATTATGACCTCGAAAACGGGTGCGATACACAGGGGCACCCGCAGTGGGAAAAATAGCGCACGCGACTCACTGTCTGACTAGCGTGATAATGAAAAACATGTGTAGCCAATACCCCCGCCAAAAGAAGAGATACGTCCTCGATCGCTGTGAAGATGTGATGGCGCGCAAAACAAAACGAAGCAGCTACACACGTCGATCTCCACGAAAGGCATGTACAGCCAACTGCTGGCCCTGCTCACCTTTAACCCGTGCTGAGGAAAATGCCCGCGCGTGTCACGTCACTGACGTGCGAAGGCCCTTTCCTCAGATTACACGCATTCACACGCGGACGTGCAGTTTTTTCACACGCGCTGAACCACTATGCGCACGTCACAAGGGAAACACCCTCGTGCGTAACGTCAGAGAAGCGCTTACGCGCTAAGGGCCTTTGTTCCAATGAAAACGCGTACGTGTGCTGACGTGCTTTCCCGCTAAGGGCCTTTCCTCCAATTACACGCTGACGTGCAATTTTTTCACGTGCCAAATCACTCCATATCAAGCTGGCCACGCGAAAACACACAGAAGACCACGCTCCTGCCCAGAAGACCGAATTACTGCCCCCCAGAGCCCCGAGCATGCTCCCACCTGCAATCTGCTGCTGCCAGACTGCCTGCTGCCCACGTGCCCTGCTATTTGGTGCCTGCACGTCAGCCAGGGTTCCAGTTGCTGTGTCCACCTCTGCTGGAACAGAAGACTCCCGACTGGGATACCATCACTTCACAGCCCAGCCCCAAGACCCTGTTGCCCACCCACCCCTGCCTCGGGGGTTGCCATGTCGGGGCAAACACCATCTGAGACCACTGGCAACCCCCAGCCAGAGAGGCAGAGGGCCACCAGCTTCAGTGTGAAGGAAGTTGGTGTCCTGGTCGAGCATGTCACACGCCAACAATGAAGGACGGGAGAGGATCTGGGACGACGTAGTGGTTGCCATCAACGCAGAGGAGGTGGCAACCCGCGACATCAAGCACGTCAAGAAGCGCTGGGAGGACTTCAGGTCCAGGACCCTCCACAAGGCCCAGCGCCTTGCGGAGGGGGGCCGGGTCAGTATGAGTAACATCCAGGTGAGGGTCCTGGAACACGTATGCCCAGCGCTCCATGCCCAGATCCTTCAGAGGAAGACCCGTCTGGAGTTGAGCGGTAAGTGGCCAAGCATTGGTGTGTGAGACAGGGCATGTTGCAGTGTGCTGGTAGTCTGATACTTGCCTGTATGTGTGACATGGGCCATGGGCCATGTATGGATGTGTGTGTGTAGGGACATCATGGTCATGCATGTGAGACCAGTAATGTGCAAACCACATGGTTGGTGCATGAGTTCCAATGCTACATGGGGAGCTGTATGGCAAATGCACACATGAAAGCATGCCAGTGTCTGTTCTTGCACATGGTGGGGGTGTGAGGGATGGGTGCTGCTGTCATGTACATGTATGGTGCAGATGTGTGTGTGTCTGAGAAGTGTGTCTGTGACTTCGATACGCCATGGATTCATGACACATGTCCGTGATGATGTGTAGATTCACTCATGCAGTGCGGTCACCGTTGTATGCACTGTGTCTATCCACTGTGTCTGTGGTGTACAAGGCATGATGCATGACCCTCCGGTGATGTGTGTGCATGGGATCAGTGTGAGCCATGATGCATGTGAGTTTGAAGGCAACATTTGGATTAATAGAGGCCCTTGTACATGGATGCTGATGTTGATTGCAGGCGCCATGGCTGTTTAGGCATGTGTGTTGCGTGCATTCACCCATGTGTTGTGGAGGGACAAGATGGAAGTGGTGTTAGACACTGCCACTCATGTGTTATTGCTTCCTGTCCAGGGGAATATTGTACTGTACCCTGACGCTTGTGTTCTATGTCTCCCTCTACGCAGCGTCAAGTGAAGAAGAGGGCAGAGACGGCACTGTGGAGCCAAGCAGAGTGGATGCCTCCACTGGGCGGCGATGGAAGGCCCAGCCACCCTCCCAGGACTCATCATCTGGGAGCGAGGGGGCTGGTGCCGCATCTGCCATTACGGCTGTGGCGGAAGGGCCGGGTGAGCCCCCACAGGGCCTGCAATGGCGGAAGAGGGTACGGAGACATCCAGGTTGCTGGTCTCTACAGAGCCCGCTACTGAGCCGCACATGGGGCCTGGTGGGGTAGTACCACTGGTGCAAGTGGTGCAGTCCAGGGCCAGGGCCAGTATCAGGAGGCAGCACAGGTCACCGCGGAGGTCCCTGTCCTTGACCCTGTGACTGCACCACCATGAACCAGCAGGGATGCCCCGTCCCAGGCCCGTCCTTAGGGAGGGGAGAGTGCCATGTCATCTGCCTCTCCACTACCTGTGGACGAGGGGTCCCATGAACGTATGGGCTCCGTCATGATTGGTGTCGCATTGCGCACGCATGACATTCGTGATGACATGCGTTCTTCCTGGGCAGAGAACGCACGCCATCATGAAGAGCAGCGCTGCGACGTGTCACTGTTGGGAGGGGCCCTAGTTGGTGGGTTCCTACATGTGACGCGCACTCTGGCGGACCTCTCCTATTCTGTGGAGACTATGCGCCAGTCGTTCCCCCTGCCGTCTTCCAGCCCAGATTCCACCAGGGCCCCCTGTGGACCTGGCCTGACCAACACAGCCAGCTTGGTGGAGATCCCATTCCTGCCACAGTCAGGAGTCGGCGGCCCAGCAGGGGTGGACACCACAACTGGAGACCAGCTGATGGAGGATGTGCAGGCATCATCGGACAGGGCACATGGACAGCAGCAGCAGCAGGAGCAGGCTCTAGGTGGGAGCAATGATGGCTCGGGGCCATCGACATCAGGGGGCAGTCATCGGCAGGAGAGCAGTGGGACCCTGGAATGGATGTGTCTTCTGTGTGGCTGCGGTTGGGCCAGCGTATAGGTGCAGAGCGGCGGGGGGCGAAAGAGGCACGGCTCCCCATGGTAAGGGCGGAGTTCTCCATGCGTCGGGCGTTGAGGTGGGCAGAGTGCCTCGAGGCGACTCGCAGGGAGTTGGAACAGGCCATGAGTGCCTCCCTGCGAGACCTCGGGGCTAGGACAGAGGCCCGCTTCCAGCAAATCATCATGGAGTTCGATGATGCCCTGGCCAAAAACATCAATGAGTGAGCCGCAGGACTTGCCCGTCGCCATTGTAAATAGTTTATAGTGTTAGGTTTCCTTTTTTTATTTTGGGGCTTTTGGACTATGCCCCACACTTTTGTACATAGTTTTTTTGTTAGGTAGGTTATTAGATAGGTTTCATTTGTTTTGTTGGGCTCATGGACCCTTGAAAATTGGATTGTACATAGTAGGATGTTGGATTTATTTGGACATTTTAATTTCATTTCACCATGGATCAATGATTTCCCTTTTTGCATTTCATTTGGATTTGGTTTGGTAGACAGAGAGTTTTGGCCATTTTTCTTTTGGATTACTTGGATTTTTTTGAGGAATTTTTTATTTGGACATGCATTTGGTTTGTGTCATGAGATGGGCATGTCACTGCTGGATGGGTGAGTGGGTGGGGGGACATGAGCGGGACATGAGTGGGGGCCTGCTGGCAGGTGCCCCTCACTGCTGGGGGGTGGGGGTGCAGGGGGACATGAGTGGGGACCTGCTGGCAGGTGCCCCACACTGCTGGGGGGTGGGGGTGCAGAGGGACATGAGTGGGGGCCTGCTGGCAGGTGCTCCTCACTGCTGGGGAGTGGGGGTGCAGGGGGACATGAGTGGGGTCCTGCTGGTAGGTGCCCCTCACTGCTGGGGGTGGGGGTGCAGGGGGACAAGAGTGGGTCCTGCTGGCAGGTGCCCCTCACTGCTGGGGGGTGGGGGTGCAGGGGGACATGAGTGGGGGCCAGCTGGCAGGTGCCCCTCACTGCTGGGGGTGGGGGTGCAGGGGGACATGAGTGGAGGCCTTCTGGCAGGTGCCCCTCACTGCTGGAGGGTGGGGGTGCAGGGGGACATGAGTTGGTGATCCTATTCCAAGGTGACATGTGGCTTGGCTGGGGGGCATGCCCATGGTGGATGGGCTGCCTGCTGGACATGACCTTGGGTGCAGGGTAGTCCCCTGTGGTGTGGGCTGCCTGCAGGGGCCGTGGAGGGCGTAGAGTGGACACCTGGGAGGACCCACACTGCCAATTCATGTGTAGGACTCCCCGTGCACCACACTGGACACAGTACTCCGCTCTGACAGCAAAATTGCATGTGAAACTTCCTGCAAACCCCAGTAATACACGTACCCCGCTCGCAGAGGGCCAATCGCGTGTGTAGCTTCCCATGAACCCCAGTAATACACGTACCCCGCTTGCACAGGGCCAATCGCGTGTGAAACTTCCCGCGAACCCCAGTAATACACGTACCCCACTCGCACAGGGCCTATCATGTGTGAAACTTGCCGCCAACCACAATAATACACGTACCCCACTCGCACAGGCCCTTTCATGTGTGAAACTTCCCGCGAACCCCAGTAATACATGTACCCCACTCGCACAGGGCCAATCGCGTGTGAAACTTCCCGTGAATCCCAGTAATACACGTACCCCACTCGCACAGGGCCTATCACGTGTGAAAGATCCCGTGAACCCCAGTAATACACGTACCGCACTCACACAGGGCCTTTCGAGTGTGAAACTTCCCGTGAACCTCAGTAATACACGTACCCCACTCGCACAGGGCCTATCACGTGTGAAAGTTCCCGCGGACCCCAGTAATACACGTACTGCACTCGCACAGGGCCTATCAAGTGTGAAACTTCCCGTGAACCCCAGTAATACACGTAACCCACTCGCACAGGCCCTTTCGCGTGTGAAACTTCCCGTGAACCCCAGTAATACACGTACCCCACTCGCACAGGCCCTTTTGTGTGTGCAACTTCCCACACACCCCAGTAATACACACACCCCACTCACACAGGGCCAATTGCGTGTGAAGCTTCCCACGAACCCCAGTAATGCACATACCCCACTCGCACAGGTCCTTTTGCATGTGAAACTTCCTGCGAACCCCAGTAATACACGTACCACACTCGCACAGGGCCAATCGCGTGTGAAACGTCTCACGAACCCCAGAAATACACGTACCCCACTCACACAGGGACAATCGCATGTGAAACTTCCCGCGAACCCCAGTAATACATGTACCACACTCGCACAGGCCCTTTCACGTGTGAAACTTCCTGCGAACCCCAGTAATACACGTACCCCACTCGCACAGGCCCTTTCACGTGTGAAACTTCCCGCAAACCCCAGTAATACATGTACCCCACTCGCACAGGGCCTATCGCGTGTGAAACTTCACTCGAACCCCAGTAATACACGTACCCCACTCGCACAGGCCCTTTCGCATGTGAAACTTCCCGCAAACCGCAGTAATACACGTACCCCAATCGCACAGGGCCTATCGCACGTGAAAGTTCCCGCGAACCCCAGTAATACACGTACTCCACTTGCACAGGGCCTATCGCATGTGAAGGTTCCTGCGAACCCCAGTAGTACATGTACCCCACTTGCACAGGCCCTTTCGCGTCTGAAACTTCCCGCGAACCACAGTAATACACGTACCCCACTCGCACAGGGCCTATCGAGTGTGAAAGTTCCTGCGAACCCCAGTTATACACGTACCCCACTCGCACAGGCCCTTTCGCGTGTGAAACTTCCTGCGAACCCCAGTAATACATGTAGCCCACTCGCACAGGCCCTTTTGCGTGTGAAACTTCCTGCGAACCCCAGTAATACACGTACCCCACTTGCACAGGCCCTTTCGTGTGTGAAACTTCCCACGAACCCCAGAAATACACGTACCCCACTCGCACAGGGCCAATCGTGTGTGAAACTTCCCGCAATCCAAGTAATACACATACCCCAATCGCACAGGCCCTTTCGCGTGTGAAACTTCCCGCAACCCCAGTAATTCACGTACCCCACTCGCACAGGCCCTTTCGCGTGTGAAACTTCCCGCAAACCCCATTAATAAACGTACCCCACTTGCACAGGCCCTTTCGTGTGTGAAACTTCCCACGAACCCCAGAAATACACGTACCCCACTCGCACAGGGCCAATCGTGTGTGAAACTTCCCGTGAACCCCAGTAATACACATACCCCACTCGCACAGGCCCTTTCGTGTGTGAAACTTCCCACGAACCCCGGTAATACACGTACCGCACTCGCACAGGGACAATCGGGTGTGAAACTTCCCGCGAATCCCAGTAATACACGTACCCCACTCGTACAAGGCCAATCGCTTGTGAAACTTCCTGCGAACCCCAGAAATACATGTACCCCACTTGCACAGGCCCTTACGCATGTGAAACTTCCTGCGAACCCCAGTAATACATGTAGCCCACTCGCACAGGCCCTTTTGCGTGTGAAACTTCCTGCGAACCCCAGTAATACACGTACCCCACTTGCACAGGCCCTTTCGTGTGTGAAACTTCCCACGAACCCCAGAAATACACATACCCCACTCGCACAGGGCCAATCGTGTGTGAAACTTCCCGTGAACCCCAGTAATACACATACCCCACTCGCACAGGCCCTTTCGTGTGTGAAACTTCCCACGAACCCCGGTAATACACGTACCGCACTCGCACAGGGACAATCGGGTGTGAAACTTCCCGCGAATCCCAGTAATACGCGTACCCCACTCGTACAAGGCCAATCGCTTGTGAAACTTCCTTCAATCCCCAGAAATACATGTACCCCACTTGCACAGGCCCTTACGCATGTAAACCTTCCTGCGAACCCCAGTAATACACGTACCCCACTCGCACAGGCCCGTTCATGTGTGAAACTTCCCGCGAACCCCAGTAATACAACGACCCCACTCACACAGGGCCTATCGCGTGTGAAACTTCCCACGAACCCCAGTAATACATGTACCCCACTCGCACAGGGCCAATCGCATGTGAAAGTTCCCGCGAACCCCAGTAATACACGTACCCCACTCGCACAGGGCCTATCGCGTGTGAAAGTTCCTGCGAACCCCAGTAGTACATGTACCCCACTCGCACTGGCCCTTTCGCATGTGAAACTTCCCGTGAACCCCAGTAATACACGTGCCCCACTCGCACAGGGCCTATCAAGTGTGAAAGTTCCCGCGAACCCCAGTAATACACGTACCCCACTCGCAGAGGCCCTTTCGCGTGTGAAACTTCCTGTGAACCCCAGTAATACATGTACCCCACTCACACAGGCCCTTTCGCGTGTGAAACTTCCCACGAACCCCAGTAATACACGTACCCCACTCGCACAGGGCCAATCGCGTGTGAAACTTCCCACGAACCCCAGTAATACATGTACCCCACTCGCACAGGCCCTTTCGCGTGTGAAACTTCCTGCGAACCCCAGTAATACACGTACCCCACTCGCACCGGCCCTTTCATGTGTGAAACTTCCCACAAACCCCAGTAATACATGTACCCCACTCGCACAGGGCCTATTGCGTGTGGAACTTCACCCGAAACCCAGTAATACACGTACCCCACTCGCACAGGCCCTTTCGTGTGTGAAACTTCCCGAGAACCCCAGTAATACACGTACCCCACTCGCACAGGGCCTATCTCATGTGAAAGTTCCCGCGAACCACAGTAATACACGTACCCCACTCGCACAGGGCCTATCGCGTGTGAAAGTTCCTGCGAACCCCAGTAGTACATGTACCCCACTCGCACAGGTCTTTTCGCGTGCAAAACTTCCCACAAACCCCAGTAATGCACGTACCCCACTCGCACAGGCCCTTTCGCGTGTGAAACTTCCTGCGAATCCCAGTAATACATGTACCCCACTCGCACAGGCCCTTTCGCATGTGAAACTTCCCGCGAACCCCAGTACATCGCGTGTGAAAGTTCCTGCGAACCCCAGTAATACACGTTCCCCACTCGCACAGGGCCTATCGAGTGTGAAACTTCCCGCGAACCCCAGTAATACACATACCCCACTCGCACAGGCCCTTTCGTGTGTGAAATTTCCCGCAACCCCAGTAATTCACGTACTCCACTCGCACAGGCCCTTTCACGTGTGAAACTTCCCGTGAACCCCAGTAATACACGTACCCCACTCGCACAGGTCCAATCGCGTGTGAAACTTCCTGTGAACCTCAGTAATACACGTACCCCACTCGCACAGGCCCTTTCGTGTGTGAAACTTCCCGCGAACCCCGGTAATACACGTACCCCACTCGCACAGGGCCAATCGAGTGTGAAACTTCCCGCGAACCCCAGTAATATACGTACCCCACTCGCACAGGGCCAATCGCTTGTGAAACTTCCCACGAACCCCAGAAATACATGTACCCCACTTGCACAGGCCCTTTCATGTGTGAAACTTCCCGCGAACCCCAGTAATACAACTACCCCACTCGCTCAGGGCCTATCACGTGTGAAACTTCCTGCGAACCCAGTAATACACGTACCCCACTCGCACAGGCCCTTTCACGTGTGAAACTTCCCGCGAACCCCAATAATACACGTACTCCACTCGCACAGGCCCTTTTGCGTGTGAAAGTTCCCTTGAACCCCAGTAATACATGTACCCCGCATCTCACAGGGCCAATCACGTGTGAAACTTCCGACGCACCCCAGTAATACACGTTCCCCGCTTGCCGTGTGCTGTGTGAAGGCCATGTATACTAGTACAGGGTTAGCACAGCCCTTTGCACTGGATTGGGGATTTTGATGGCTTTTCCCTGCGCGAGGGGCGTTCTTGGGGGCATAACTGCCGCTGTTGCAGGGTCGCTGCGCCACTGTGTGCCATGGTTGGTTTTGGTGGCTAAAATCCATGAATACGCTGTGCGCAGAAATGGATTTTAGCGCACACGGCTGGCGCAGACAATCGCACATGCACACTGTGTGCCAGCTGCGTGCGCCACTTGTGCGTTAAATTCGATGAATTACCCCCTGAGTGATTATAATGCCTGAATCTCCAGTGTGAGTCAATTCCAAACTCTGGGTCCATAGACCATGAAGCTCTGGTCAACCCTGGACAAACAAGATAAAAATGGAATACTTAACAGCAATTTGTCCTCAGACTTGAGTGTCTGGGTTGGGTTCTATCTGTGAATTGCATCTGCCATACAGGACATAGCCAAATTGGTTAGACTTTGGAATATAAGGCAGAGTGCATTAAAGTCGATTTTGTCCTTCACAGCAAGCCATTGTAAGGCACGACAAAATCCCGAAATATGGGCTGATTTCTTCGCCCCCACCACCAGTCTCACTGCAGCGTTCTGAGTTCTTTGTAGCCGGTGGCACTGTTTTGCTGATATCTCTGTGAACAGGCTAATGCAGTAGTCAAGTTGAGAATGAAATAATACTCTGACCACTGCAACCTGCGTTTCTGATGGTACATACGGTAAGGCCTAATGCAGGAACCGGATACTATAAAAAAAAAACACACACTGCACCTTCCTACTCAACTGGACCTCACTGCTCAGAGTAAATGATCAGATACAGCCTGAATTCTTAATCCTAATGGCAAATGGATGATCCAAAACCCATAAGGTGAGTTGTCTACGGACAGCTACTCACTTCCAGAATGTGTTTGGGGCCAATCAGTGCTACCTCAGTTGTTTTGGCATTAAGCTGAAGTCACTTAGCCACCATCTAGCTACTGACCTCATCCAGAAAAACCTCGATTCTCAGGAAAGTGAGGACCAAATTCGCTATATTAACATACACATGCATAGATTTGGCATAATAGTGGTAATTCACCCTATGTTTCCTCAAAATGTCCATCAAAAGATACTGATGTAGGTTAAATAGAAGGGGTGACAGATAATGCCTGAATCTCCAGTGTGGGTCAATTCCAAACTCTTCGTCCATAGACCAAGAAGCTCTGGTCAACCCTGGACACACAAGAGGAAGATGGAATACTTAACAGCACTTTGTCCTCAGACTGGAGTTACTGGGTTGGGCTGTATCTATGAATTGCAACTGACATATAGGCCATAGCCAAATTATTTAGACTTTTGAATATAAGGCAGAGTGCATTAAAGTCAGTTTTGTCCTTCACAGCAAGCCATTGTAAGGCACGAGAAAGTCCCGAAATATGGGCTAATTTCTTCACCCCCACCATCAGTCTAACTGCAGCGTTCTGAGTTCTTTGTAGCAGTGGCACTGTTTTGCTGATATCTCTGTGAACAGGCTGTTGCAGTAGTCAAGTTGAGAATGTACTAATACTCTGACCGAATCCAAGTGATTTGCCCGCGGCTGAAAGTACCGCAAGAAAATCGTTTGCATGAGAAAGGTGCGAACTACCAAAAGTTTGCACCTTCCTCATGTGAACACACAAACATTCTCACACCCACACACGCACAACACACCCACAACACACTCATAACACACCCCCACACACACCCTCAGCACACCCCCACCCACGCCCCCACCATAAGCAAACCCCACTTACCTTCATCTTCATGCTGGTTCCCTGCAGCGCCAGTTCCCTTTCACTTCCGTAATTTTTTACTGGAAGGCTGAGGGGGTGTCCCCCGCAGCCCCCACTCACTATACCATAAAGTATAGTGAGCGGGGCGATTCAGGGGACAACCCCTGTTTCTTTTTTTTTTTAACAGAAGGCTGCAGGGGTGTCCCCCATGAAGTATAGTGAGCGGGGTGATGCGGAGGACACCCCCGCAGCCCCCATTTTTTTTTTACAATGCTACCACCAAAGGTTTGAACTTTTGGTGTTCGAACCTTTGGTGGTAGCATTTTTAGAACAAATGGTCATTGCGAACAATTGTTTTCGGGAAAATCGTCCTAAACCACTCTGACCACTGCAGCCTGCTTGTCTGATGGTACATACGGTAAGGCCTGATGCAGGAACCGGATACTATAAAAAACACACTGCACCTTGGTACTCAACTGGACCTCGCTGCTCAGGTAAAATGACCAGATACAGCCTGAATTCTTAATCCTGGTGCCAAATGGATGATCCAAAACCCAAAAGGTGAGTTGTCTACAGACAGCTATCCACTTCCAGAACGTGTTTGAGGCCAAACAGTGCTACCTCATTTGTTTTGGCATTAAGCTGAAGCCACTTAGCCACCATCTAGCTACTGCCCTCATCCAGAAAAACTCGATTCTCAGGAAAGTGACTTCCAAATTAGCTATATTAACATACACCTGCGTATATTTAGCATAAGAGTGGTAATTCACCCTATGCTTCCTCAAAATGTCCATCAAAAGATACAGATGTAGGTTAAATAGAAGGGGCAACAGAAAAGATTGAAGTGGTACCCCAGAGGCCTGATCCAGGAGATCCCTCCAATTTGACCTGTTGCTGACGTCAAGATTTAAACCAGGGAATAGCCTGTGCTGAAACTCTTCTAGTCATCTTCAGTCGCTCAAATAAGAGACCGTGATTTACGGCTGAGAGAACCAGCATGACAAGCAAGGAAAGTTTCCCTCGGTCTGCATCCCTGAGGAGATGATCCCAATTGACAGCAACGCAGTCTCTGTACCAAATGTTGGACGAAGCCTAATTGGAAGAAATCCAAGAGCCATTTCCTATCAGCATGCTCCTGTAGCTGTACTGTGACTAACTTCACCAATATCCCCCCCACCCAAAAAAACGTTTGCAGATTTGCTAGGAGACAGTTGTTGAAGCGGGCACACTGAAGTCTAGCGATGACGAGAGGAGAATAAGTAAGTAGCGGGAGTCCACAAGTTGAAGTATCCAGGAGGGCGATGAATGGAGAGCGGCTCTCACGGGAACCGAAAAAAAAGGGAGAATAACCAACCAGGCGGGGAAGAAGGAAAGGTAAATGGGGGTGACGAAAGCCAGAGTAGAAATATGGGATACAGCGAGGGAAGAAACACATCATTTTACCCACAGAGGAATCCTAGAGGGTTGCAAGGTGGTGAGCCTCAGCCGCATGGTGGTAATCAACAGTGGGGGATGCCATCTTGGAGGCAATAACTAGACCGGCACTCGAGAATAGCGAGAAAAACATGACGGCTAATGCTGCCTCCTCTATCTATGCCACAAAGACCAGCGAGCGGTCGTGTCAGCAACCAACTTAAAGACATCACTGTAAAGTCCTCCAACTTGACGGTATAAAAAGGAGAGGTGATCAATAAAGCTAACACGCAGGTTCTGGAACAGCCCAACATGGATAAATATTCTATTGAGACCAAAGTTAATCCTATGCACATGTATCCCTTTAACAGGATATAATGGCTTTATCAGGTAAGAGATTCATCATCAAGAGACTCTGAACTTGCTATAGGAATTCATTATATTTTCTGCCAATCTTAAAGTCAAATTGCAGATAGGTTATATCTGCAAGTGCATATTTAATTCCTTATTCTCTCAGCTTTTTTTATACCATGTCAAAGTCACATTGTAAATATTTAGGAACCCCCAATCAGTATAAATTGACCATTTGTTTCCACCACAACTCACATAACCCATTTGATTAACTGTGGATAGTGGATTAATCCTGGCACTGTAACATAGAGGTCTAGACATAAAAGGAAGAGCGTGGTTGCACTGCTGGTGGAGGCTTCTTTGCAGGAACTATTTGAGTTATATCTATAGATCATTTAAAAGGAAGTGGTTATCTGGAAACCGATTTTAATTACATATTTAATAGGAATTTTCATATCGCCATTTTTAGAATTCTCATTAGCTCCCATAGACGATCATTATCCAGAGTAATCTTACAAATCCTCTAGCTTCATAGTATTGTAGTCAAATGAATTAAGTATTATCTCTACAATAGAGGAGCTCAATTGAACAGAAGTGTCAAGGTTATTTAAGAACTGTTCAGGTGAATTGTCTATTTTATCTTCAATCACTTTGTTTCCTTCCAATATAAAGGTGTGCAATTCAACATTTCATTTTCACTAGTGTTCAAATCGTCTGAGTCAGAAGTAGGATTGTCCAGTGTACTCTCTCTCAGTCTATTCTTACTTTTGAATTTATCAAAGCTTGGTACAATAGCGGCCTGGGAATTAGCAGGTTCATTGGATGTTGTGTATGTATGTAAAAGTAATTGCAGACTTGCTATAGAAAGGGATATAAAGTGTACAGCTGTCCCAAACCATGCATGCCTAATCACCGGGATATAAAACCACACTGTGCACCATGCTCATGCTAATATTCACCACTGTACATCTCATTCTGCTCTTTCAAAACCCTACAAATACTATACCTCTCTAACAGTTTCCCAACCCAAATTCTGTTGTTGTCTTTCATGAGGCAAACCATGAATTTCAACCTTCACATGTCACATGTCTTCCAGTATCCCTTATCTCTTCAAGTTATCCTCATCTCGTCACTGTTTTGATTTTCTGTTTTAACTTTTAACTCTTGCAACTTGCCTATGTTAGTAAAAACGATGTAGTCATTTTAATGAGAAAACTATCCTTCAAAAAATGCTCTAAACACTCAATACTGCCATGAATCAACTTTGCCTTTAAATTCCAAAATATTAAACACTGTGGGTCCAACTCAAATAATTGTGAAGGTAACGTGTTCATAGTAGTGGGAAAAAGCTCAGAATGTGTTAGGTTGCTAAATGACAAAAGTAACATTCCTTTTCTTAAAATGGACACGTAGGTTGTTTGCTATCAGAGTAGTTTCCGGTCCCCTGTGTGCAACCTTGGTTCACAGGGGGACACTCTAAATAATGTTGCAGTACCTACCCATGATGATTCTACACTTGGGCGGCCCGGCTGTAGCCCCGTCACCTGGAAAAATTCAATGCAGGTAGATGTCATTTTAGACCAACACATGAATTGATCTGGCCTACAGAGAAACGCTAATGATTGGGATGTGCATTACTATTTCGTTCATATGCCAATCCCTATAATGATAATTGCTGTTAATACACATTGGGCCTGATTTACAAAGGATTTTTTTAATGGGATTGTGAGATTTTAAAATACATTTGTAAATCATGCCCATTTATGTACAATCAACAAAACATCTCACTCAAAAGTATAGTTGCAACTCTAGATTTATTTTCAGGAGGGGTTTGAGTTAATGCCGATGGGGGCCTCAAGGTTTATCTTCACCTAATAGGAGATTTCCTATCTTGGAAACAACTGCAAGCATATGATGGTGTACCAAAAAAGTATAAGGGATTTCCGTTCGAACAAGGGTACACAATTCTGAATACAGCCTCTAAGATGTAACGCACAGCATGTGTCTATGCTCCCAAAAAGCACAGAATCAGTGTGTATAGCACAGAACACAACAATTATCAAATGTGTGATTATTATCATTGGTGTTGATAAAAAAGGCTTTGGTATGGTAAGGTTTACATGTAACTATAAAGTGGGTTACTACATTTGAGCCAGCTCAGAAAACGGTGTCTGAATGGAGTTATATGGTTACCTTTTTACTGGGATACACAATTCCTTCCTCATACCAGTATGGAATAAATTCTCATGGACATTTTGCTCAGCATCCTGCCTTTCTCCCCAAATCATTGTCCCTGGGATACAGCAGTGAACGCACATTTTTGCCCCGTTCACATTCTCAGACATATAGCACCCGTATTGCTGTTTGTTAACTGTTCTAGGGTTATAGTGCCTGGCTCACCTAGTTCTGGGGTTAAGCATGTGGTACTCAGCTCCTCGGTCATGGAGATCGTTCCAAGCTCACACTTGAGGGATATAATGCCCACGCAACTATTCAGCTAACTCTTTGGTGATATAGTGACCAACTCACCCCTCCTAGGGATATAGTGCCCAGATCACTTGGTGGCAGAACCAGAACTTGCTCAATCGAAAGGCTTCAACCATTTGTGCCTCTCAGTTCTCCTAGGGCCACACACGTGGTCAGTCGTTTCAATTGCCCCAAGATGCTCATCTGCTTTCTGTCTTCCTGCAAGTGCTGTCTCACTGATTAAGCTCTCTGCACCAGTGAATTGAGGGCCCAACTGGTTTCCTGGTGTTCCTTGCTTGACTGTGGCTCTGGATTAACCTCTGCCTCTTACACTGCAGCATCACAAAGCTTGCTCGCTCGTGACCTTGTATTGGTGCCTCTATGGGTTTGCCTGTTTTAAAAAGCCCAACAGGTTCTGGTGCCAGTTTGTATCATTATCCCTAGCTTTTTTTTGTCTTTTTGTCTGTGGCTCTCTGAGCTCCTAGGAGCATGGGCTGAGATGTCTAGGTCCAATGGAAAATACATATTAGGCTCCTCTTCTGCATCTCAAGACCCATCAATTGCATCTGTGGCTCCTGCTGTGCTTGGAAATTGTTTACTGAAGGTCTTTACATGGTGAGTGCCTTCAGGGGATGCATTGCAGTGTCTGGGATGCCAAGAAACTAAATAATATGTCACTGAGTGTCCCCACAGAACTTAATGTTTCAGGTGACTTCTACTACTTTCTGCATGTGTAGCTCCTGACATTTGGGACTCTGTGAGGCTGAAGGGTTTGTTACCATGTTCTGTCTTCATACATTCTGTTTGGCAGAATCATATGCAGTACCCTTTGGGAACACCACACACAATTAAGACCACAAGTGTAAGTACAAATTCACCTTTGGTACAAGCCTGTACTACACAGTAAAGTGGTAGCGATGGCTGAGCAGCCAGACTTATCTCAAGAGTAAAGTGAGCAGTACAAGAGATTACACAAAGGACAGCAATTACTATGGTTCAAACAAACACTGACTCAGGTTTCTGAGTAAAAGAATATACATTTATTTACACAATCATTTGTAAAACAGTTCACTAAGTAAAGCAGCATAAAATCACAATATTGATATACTACACAACACCCAAAGAATTCTGGACAAGTTAAGCTCAAAATGAAGTGTGAGAAAAATGTCACTCCAGCAATTTAAAAAGGGAGGGAAAGACAAGGTTATTCAAAATCAAGCAGCACCAACAAGTAAGTAGGCAGGGCAATCTAGAAAAGGCCTACTACAACTAGGATTCAAATCAATAGACTTGGACCAATCTTAATGGTTCTGAGTCTTTGCAGAGGATCACACAGTTCAGAGTAGTTTGTAGTTAAATCTTTTCCAAGAGTTTGAAACAAAGTTGGTTGGAAGAAAAGTTACTTAAAAGAGTAGAGAAGGACAAGCCCTCGGATTGGTGAAAGATTTAAAACCTTTTCACCGTTGTTGGATGAAACGAACAACCAGGTTTGAACAGTACCTTAGAAGAAGAAGAATGCTGTAGCTGAGGCAGAAGTTATTTTCAGATCCAGCAGGCTCACGGATCCTGAAGCGACTGTCGGACTGACAAGAGGGAGGAAGACTGGAGGGTCCTGCACTGCCCAGGGAAGAAACAAGAAGCAGAGCAAATTAACGAATAAAAGGTGCGCTCCTTAAAACCCAAACAGGGTCCGGTCCTAATGACTATCTGGTTCACTGCAGTGATGCAAAGCAAATTCAACCAGGGGAGGGAGACCTTGCTTGGTGTTTGGTGAACTGGTTGGTCCCACCAGCTCAAGAGAAGAAGATTGCTTGCAAATCTTCTCTGTCGTCGAAGTGTAGGTGATTTGGACCCGTAGCAGAACTTAACTGGGAGGTTCAGTAGTTGCAGCAGTCCTCTTCCTTCAGCTTCTCTTCAGTTCTCTCAATACAGTGGTGACTCTGCCTTCCAAGTCCCAGAGACCTGCTTTTTATGCAGTTTTCCCACATTCACACAGCCTGGCTGTCAATCACACATCAGGGTGGGTGTCCTGGCAGGACAGTCACCTAGCCAATCAAACATGTGTGCGACTTGGGCTCTCCAAGGAGACCCTGTGCAGGGGGCCTAAAACCCCTCCCTCACATCCTGTCTACCTAGACTCTCAGGTGCGTGCAGAAGTCCACCAAAGGACGGCAAACAAAGGGACCACACCTGATTTGGTGTACAGAGTAAAACACGAGAAAGACCTTTACGAAAAGAAATGGCAAATAAACCCAGCCGGAACCAAATACAATTAAATGGGGTCCAGCGGATTAAAGTTTGAGGCTACTAACAAAGCCTATAACAGCACCAAGGCTATTATCATAGACTGTGGTAGGAAAAATATGGTAGATACCACTGCCACCAGCCAAATCTTAAAGAAAGGGGAACAAAATGATGTTCCATGAGAAACAGCCAAAAAGGGATATTAAACCTTTCCAGTACTCTATGGAAGATAGTTTGTACTGGGTCTGTGAATTTAAAAAGACTAATTAAGTCAATAGCAACTTTACATGTTCTGGGAGACGGTAGTCAGTCCCAGAAAATGGAGTTTAAAGTGGGAAGTCTGAAAAAGACAACCCTGTGTCACTGCTCTAAAGGTGCTGTGTGACACACAGTAAAAAGATGATGTCTATGGAGTAGGTGAGGCTCCACAGTCTATGAACACAAAATTGTAAGGCACACAGCAAAACACATGGCAAGAGTGGGAAAAAAAGGCTCACTGTCTTACTAGGTGAAAAAAATGAATCCTAGAAATCCAGCAAAGTTGCTGAGGGACTCAGTAGGTAAGGGAAATTAGCCATTCTGGAGCATTCTCCCTAGCACATTCTGATGTTCGTTTGAACTTCAAAGGTTTCATAATGGGGAGATAAATCCCCTTTGGGCTTCACAAAAGGATTCTGGTCTATCAAGGGGTACCGAGGACATCAGATTATGTTATTATCTCCTTCCTTTTTTAAATCCTCCCTGCAATAGATCTGAGGTATAGCTGAGATGCACATAGTGGTAAGAAGGTAAGGGGTAGCAGAATAAAGCCTGGGGCATCAGCTATCGAAATAGGGAATGGCTGAGAAGTGTCTCTGCCACCCCAAACATCCTCCAGGAAGTGCACAAGTCTGGCAGCAAAGTCCTGCAAGTTGCCTTCCATAGACATTCCATTTTCCTCCATAGATTGGTAACATTTTAAACATCTGACTTAGTCACAGCACACAGCAACCCTTTGTGGGATTCAGATGACCACTCCCATTCTTCTTCTGCACCAAATATTTGAATGTTTTCATCAGTTGACCTGTTTCTCTCTGTGTTGGTTCTGATCAGGCCACTCTACTTTAAATGTTCTTTATTCTGCCATAAGTAATATAATATCAGTTGCCATTAGTATTATGATGCTAGACCCATGCTAGTGTTCAACAGTGGCTTTATATCTTTACAAGGAGAGGGAAAAATCAACATTATCTATTTAAATAGGTTTGAGGGGACAGTCAAAGTTTTCTTAGCTGCAGAGGTGTAGCAGGGATTGTGTAACTAGTGGAGCCTGGAGCTAAAGCAGTTGGGCCACTATAAGGGGAGCCTGCATCGGCAAGTGGGTATTTTCGGCCCGCGGCTGAATGTGCAGGAGCCAACATGCATAGCAATGGAGCGTAAATCAATCACAGGTGGTTCAGTGAGGTTTTCCCCAGAGAAATCTTTTAAAATATTGGGTTACAATTATTCATTTTGCAGTACACTTTTTGGGATTAATTAGGTAAAAAGCAATATAGTTTGTCATGTTTTTTATAGGGAAAGACATGAACAAGTCACCAGCAATGCACCAGAGCTTTTTCCAACACATTTTCATAATGCCTTTGCCTACTATATGCCAGTACTCTACAAGTGTAAAAAGCATGTTCATACTGATTATGCCCAGACATGTCCATTCAGCTGCACCTATACATGACAGTATTAACACATACAAATCTACTCCTGTTCCTTTGTATATACTGCCAGTAATGATACTATAATGAAACATGTTCATGCTGGCTCTGCCAATACATGCCAGTATCCGCACGTAAGGACATACTCTTGTTGGCTTTGCCTGAATGGCTGTAAAAAAAGGTCATGTCACAGTAAGAAAACATACCAGTGCTGGCTGCACATAGTCCCCTGCCTCACATAAAAGCATCAATTTGCTGTATTTGCCCCTAAAGCCAAGTAACAAATGCCATGCCACAGTAAGGAAACATGCCCTCCCCATGTAAGAACAATCATCATGTTGCCTTTGCCCTAATTCAAGTACAGCATTCCATGCCACAGTAGTACCCACCCTCCCCCATTGCAGTACCCACCACCTTTATATAATAACACTCAAGTTTTATTTGCTTTGACCATAAATGACAGTTAAACATGCCATGTTCATGCTCAAAATGCTCCTACCAGGGTCCAGCCTTCCATACACACACGCACACACATACATATACAGACACATGCACACACCTACACACACACACACACACACACAAATACACATGCACAGACACACACAAACACACACACATGCAGACACACAAACACAAACTCATACACAGTCACCCACCATTCACACACCCATCATTCACACAAGCACCAAGAACATTCTCACTACCTTGTCATTCACATACACTCTTGCACCCAAGTACACCATTCACACTGTATTAATTCATACACGTGCACTTAGACATCTCCGTTCATACATACATTCACACATACAATCCTCACACAGACACATACACATCAACATTTTTTCTGCCTGACCGGTTTCCCTCTAGACTTGCCACAACCCTTCCGTCTCAGCTACTCCGTAGGCCTCCAGCTCCTACACAGACAGGAGCCAAGAAGCAGGGAGAGCTTCCTGGATCATTAAATACATATAGCAGGGGTTTCCCTCTAGCTCATCTGTGCAATATGCAGATGAGCCGGACAGCGACATCCGACTGCTCAGGCTGAACAGAGGCATCTGTAAATGCCCACACAACATTTCTGAGTGGGCATTTAAAGATTGTGGGTGGCCTTTGCATACTCAGGCCCTATCCTATCTACGCCTGTGCTTTGCTAGTGAGCTACAGGTGCAGTAGATGCTGGGAAAGTCCTTGTCATACTTCTATATTTTATTGTTGAATCGTTCAGCTGGTTTTGACTTTCGGCTGTATCTCCCTTATTGCAGTGCACTTTGGTCGGTTCCCAGCAAGGTTCCCAATAGACATGTACATAGAGTGTATTCTACATTTCTCACCTCTAGGGATCTGAATAAGTGTGTAAATAATGCTATGCAATATTTCTTGATGCACTTTCTGGTTATGCTGGTCTGCTCCCCTTTATGACTTCCTTTCACTTCCCTATTGGTCTGCAATATCACGTCTAACTAGTAAGCTAATGTTCCCAATGACTTCCTTGTCACTGTCCCTATCATCTCATCCTTTGACTATTCGTATCTTGAGTGTGCTGGTGATTCCTTAATTTCATTCCCCTCATCCACAGGCTATACGTTCAACTTTGAAGTTGTCCATCCATCTAACATTTATCATTTACTTTCTGCACTGCCATTGCCAACATTTTGAAATCTACACAATCCATCCTAATAATGTAAGTGTTCCTAAACTTGTGTGTTCTCGATTAATTAACTTGTCTATCATTGTCATTACTCCTACGCAGTCTTTCTTCTTTTCAAGTTATCCAGCGTCCTGCTGTTCATAGTCTCTATACATTTACATATGCTTCAGAAAACTCGCCCACTTGTCTGCATTCCTGCAGCTTGTGTGGTTTTAAATGCAAGCATATCTTATATCTTCCCTGTATTCTCTGTTTTCTATGTTTTATGTGAATTGTTTACCTCCAATGAACTTCAATGCTCAATCTCACAAGCACAAGTGTCCCTGGATTCAACACCCATCACCTCTTTCTAGGTTTCTTTCATGTCGTTTAGCTCTTACTGTTCATCTGGTCCCTTCTGACCTTAGCTCCTTTCATACCCTGTACTTGTTTCTATCCAATTTTCTTTTGATCAGGCTGGTCCCTGATTCCATATGCCTGCAAGGAGTAATCCACTTGAGTGTATAATGCCACAGACCTATTTCAATTATATTGAAAATGTGGCGCAGTGTTTTATCTTAGTAATATACACATGATATGAACCCTGTTATCCTTTTAAGATTCGATAACCATTTTCTAGCCAATTCGATCAGTCTATCAATTTCCATTTTCTTCTTTGCAAGTTTGCAATTCCGTATAATTATGACTGATTTTCAGCTCACCTCTCTATCACACACTTGTTCGACTTCAGCAAATACACAATGGGCCTCATTACGAATGCGTTTAACGGCGCTGGTAATGGTGCCGGCACCGTTAAATGCATTCCGCACTATTACGAGACTTCCAGAGCAGGTCCCGCGAGGGGACCAGGGAGCTAACAACGGGCCGGTCGTAATCGGCCCGTTGTTAGCTCCCGCACCCATTCCCATTGAGCCCTATGGGGGCTTAAATGGGAATGGGGAAGGTTCGGGCCCGGGTTCCCTGAAGGAGGAATTACCGGGCCCCCCAAACTCGGAATGGCCCGCTAATTCCCCATTCAGGGAACCCGGACACGGACCCGATTTTGAAGGCAGCCATGCTCTTATTAAGAGCCTGGCTACCTCCAAAGTCGTAATGAGGCCCAATATCTTGCATTTTGCATAGCTATATAAATGTAACCTGCTTTCAGAAGAGAAACAGAGAAACACATTTTGGTAAGTAAAAAGAAAGCAATGTTATTTTTGCCTTGCATGCTCAATATAAATCTTGCACAGTGAGTACAATTAACGATGGCTGATGTGTTAATAGAGTGTTTGCAGGGTAGTAATTATGATGCCATTAGTGTGCCCTTTATTGGCTAATAACATTGCTAATAGCACTGTGAAACCGTGTTCAAAACATTATCCCAGTATGGCTTTTATGATTACCAGCATTAATCTTAAAGACAAAAAAGGTCTTAACTCACAGTTTTGAAATATGGAAATATGTTGTATTGTAATAAAATCGACATCAACGTATGCTTACCCAAGGCTCAGATGTCTCCATGCTCTTAAAGGGAAACATATGTTAGTTCATAAAGATGATAATTTACTAAACACAACTCTCATCGTCTGTTTAGCTATCTTGAACATAGGAATTTCATTTCTGTGCCAGTATAGATTGGGCAACCTGAATGGACATCTCCAAAACATTGAACAGTTTGAGAATAAAAACATTTGTGTATTTTCCTGAACAGGCTAAAAGTAGCTACTGTAAAAAAAAAAAAAAGTGCATGTCTCAAAATGTTTTGCAAAGCAATAAAAACGTGGCTTTTTCAACAATACCTGCCGGGGAAAGAAAATCCCTCTTTCCCACAACCACCAGTACTGAGCTACTGTATAAAATGCAAGCCTAATCCTGGCACCCTTCTGCTGTAAAGCACTCAGCTGCTCTTGAGCTAGGTTTCCGCTATAAGCAGTAAAAGATAAACGTTTAGATCGAATTCATTGTTCCAAGCACACATAATTAAGCAATTAAGCCCACTCAAAAAAAGACAATGGGGATGATTACACATTTGCCGGTATCCGGCCGGTAAGTGTAGGGGGATACCGGCAAACGTTATTACCGTTCCTGCTGCCTGATAACCCAGAATTACCGGGATATTACTGCTGGTGGGAATACCAGTAAATGCCCATTCCAAGGAGAACCATAGGACTCCATGGAAGGATTGGCAGTATTTCCGGCAGCATACTCCGAATGACCTCCAATGCATTCCATCTCTAACTCTTGCACTCTTTGACCGTTTTAGGTGCAATGTTGAAAAAGAAAGAATGCACGTATTTGCATGACTCTGTGCTTCTGAGTAGCCTGAACATGTTAGATTGCAAAACGAAGGTAGACTCGTCTGTATTCAGAGAAACTAATAAGTAGAACAGGATTTGTTTAAAGGATTTGAGTAGGGTGAAATCCGCGTATTTTACTGACAAATAGACTTGTTATTATAGTCATCCATTCAATGGCAGTGTCTAAGGATATTTTAATGAGTTGTGGAGATTTATGGGTTAAAACACTATTTTAGGAAATTACACTTACCCTGGCAGCATTTCTGAATATCCACCCAGTTACATGTTAGCACCAAGCCTAGTGCTGATGGAGTTCTGATACACGTGCCAGTTATACCACCAATAGAAAACCATGAACAGCACTTGCATTACTTTGTTTATTGTTTTCATCAATTCTAGCCTGATAATGTCGCTCGACATGTTTTATTTCTTTATTTATTATATGGTGTTGCTTTGTAAGGCACTAACTGCAGACAATGTCAATTCATAGTACCCTGTATTGAAAGGAGGAATGGTAGAGGACAGTTCAACAGTGTTGTAGCCAGTGTTGTATCCAGCATCAGCCATGAAACCATCACCGGAAGCCGGTGAGTGCTGGTAATAACTTTTTCAATGCTTTGTGTTGGCCCCAAGCGCCCCACTTGACCGCCTGCCTCCCTAAACCCACCCGCTCCCTCTTCCTGGTTTCCCCGTGCTTCCCGCCCCCTCAACCCACCCATCCCCCTCCCATTGGTCAGAGCGTGTTTGTTTGGAGTCTAACGACTTGTTGTGCCCCACCGGCTCCATTTCTCACCTAGAAGCCGGTGAGTTCTGGTAAGAGCTTTTTTTGTGCAAGTTTTCAGTCCTTTGTGTTGGCCCAAAGCCCCCCACTTGACCGCCTGTCTTCCTAAACCCACCCGCTGCCTCTTCCTAGTTTCCCAGCGCTTCCCACCCCCTCGACCTGCCCACCCCCCTCCCATTGGTAAGAGCGTATTTGTTTGGAATCTAACGACTCGTTGTACCCCACCAGCTCCATTTCCCACCTGGAAGCCGGTGAGTGCTGGTAAGAGCTTTTTTTGTGCAAGTTTTCAGTCCTTTGTGTTGGCCCTGAGCCCCCCACTTGACTGCCTGCCTCCCTAAACCCACCCACTCCCTCTTCCTAGTTTCCCTGTGCTTTCCACCCCCTCGACCCGCCCACCCCACTCTCATTGGTCAGAGCGCGTTTGTTTAGAGTCTAACGACTCGTTGTGCCCCACCGGCTCCATTTCCCACCTGGAAGCCAGTGAGTGCTGGTAAGAGCTTTTTTTTGTGCAAGCTTTCAGTCCTTTTTGTTGGCCCAAGCCCCCCACTTGACAGCCTGCCTCCCTAAACCCTCCCACTACCTCTTCCTGGTTTCACCGTGATCTCTGCCCCATCGACCCGACCACCCCTCCCATTGGCTATCCCTATCTGTCTTAACTGGGGCTCCCAGGGCAGCCGTCTGAACAGCAGCCCCTCTCAGGTAAGGACCCTGAGGCAAAGGACGGCTCCTACAAAGAGGGCTCCAGACCGTATCTGCAGGTATCCGCAGGAGAAGCAGGAAGCCAGCATCCACCAAGTAGTAAGTGTGGCAAGGGGGGGGACTGAAGCAATTACCTCTCACCCGACAGCCCTACCACCTACAAGCCCTACCAAAGTAAATTTTTCAGTCTGGACTGTACCTGATCGCACGACTAGAGGCGGCCAGAATCAGGAAATAGAGGTAAGCATCCGCAATGGCGTTCCGATTTACGAGCATACAATTCCTGTTACTGACGCGCTCTGACAGCTTCGCAGAGCTCGAGCCCGCAGTTACATGTAATATTATTTTTCGATCGAACAGGAGGAAACTAAACCTATGCTTGCGAGATTACTACATAGAGGGAAGCACTACTAACCTCGGCTGCACCGCCCACTAGCACGCTCTATGACTGAGAGACAAATGAAACATAGCGGATGGAAACATCCTTACTAGCGGATGAATGTCTTGTCATACAAATGGGAAGCATAGGCAAATTCTTTTAAACTGTGCTGAATCACATCAAGTGCAAATTTATCGACCAGCTGAATGTAGACATTTAAGAATGTCCATAGGAGTAAGCACACCATGTCCATTTATTCCTGTCCCCACCACAGGGTGTATCATTCAGGAGAGAAGAGAGAGCTATACATCTCCCTCACACAGAATTGAACATTGAAGGCAACAGTGTAGATGCAGCTGAGGCTAACAGACCCGCTGCATACAGCGGACTACATGATCTAGGACTTTGCCATATAGAGGTTAGGAGAACTCTATCTCAACAAGGCAGAAACATTAGACACACAAGAATTCCTATTCAAAACTTGAGACTGACGACAGTCCCACCTGTCTTTCTTGTCTTTGTCCATATAGGATCAGGAATTTTTTCCACTAGATCCAGTCTGGACCATGGAAGACACCCTCTAATACGTCATAACACTGAAGATATTTTAAGAATACCAGAATTGAAAATAGTATTCGTCCTGAAGAAAGCGGCCAATCAAGAATCCCGCTGTTGACTGTTTAAGAGTTCTGGCTGATAACCCAGACTCCAATTCCCTCATAAATAAATAAGAGGACTTGCTAAAAGAAATTGAATTAGTTATCATCACAGATTCTCTCCCCATTACATTATAGTGGTGAAAGAAACATTGTTTTAGAATAATTCTATTGACCATAGGTCATAGAATCACTTTGTTGTTTTAATGATAAGACACATGCCGTGGGGGCGGAAAGATTAAACACAAAATACCGACCTCCATGCTGTGTGCACATGTAGACACTAGGAAAGTGTTTTAGAGAGGATAGGGTCAGGATCTCGACATCTTTTGTAGTCGGCCCAGCAGCACCCACTAGGGCCAACAACCAATCGATACGAGATTATTCACAGATAGGGTCATTTAATTTTGTGCTAGGGACTCAGCAATAGGAATAACTTTGTAATTATTTAGCCTTCTGTTTTCTAAGTGTTATAATTACACTGTACCCCCAACAACATTTAGCACACATGATTTTGTTCAATTGAGCTAAATTTCACATCTAGATTGTCGGCAGACACCTCACAAATTCAAAGTGTGCCTAATAACCTCACTGTGCCAACGTTGAATTTAGAAAGAGCGCAAATGTGGTATAGTTGAACTTAGAATGTGTTCCTATGTGTGGTATAACTGAATTTAGAAAGTGTGAATAATAATCCTCAGGTATAGTTGAACATATTTGAGTTATATCTATAGATCATTTAGAATGTGTCCCTAACTCTGGTATAACTGAACTTAGAAAGTGTGAATAATCATCCTGTGGTATAGTTGAACTTAGAATGTGTTCCTATGTGTGGTATAACTGAATTTAGAAAGTGTGAATAATAATCCTCAGGTATAGTTGAACATAGAATGTGTCCCTAACTCTGGTATAACTGAATTTAGAACGTGTGAATAATCATCCTGTGGTATAGTTGAACTTATAAGGTGTCCATAACTGTGGTGTAACCAAACTTAGAAAGTCTAAATAATCTCAACCATTGGTATATTTGAATTTAGAACGTGTGATTAATATCATCATGTGATATAGTTGAACTTAGTATGTGTCCATAACTGTGGTATAACTAAATTTATAAAGTGTGAATAATATCATACTGTGGTATAGTTGAACTTGGATGGCGTGAATAATATCATCCTGTGGTATAGTTGAATTGAGAAAGTGTGAATAATCTCACTCAGTGGTATAATTGAATTTAGAAGGTGTGAACAATATCCTGTGGTATAGTTGAATTTGGAAAGTGCGGATAATGTTAGCCTGTGGCATAGTTGAACTTAGAAGGTGTGAACATTATCATCCTGTAGTATAGTTGTTCTTAGAAAGTGTGAATAATATCATCCTGTGGTATAGTTGAACTTAGAAACTGTGAATAACCTCAACCAGTGGTATAATTGAATTTAGAAAGTGTGAATAATCATGCTGTGGTATAGTTGACTTAGAATGTGTCCATTACTGTGGTATAACCAAACTTAGAAAGTGTGAATAATCTCACCCAGTGGTATAGTTGAACTTAAAATGTGTCTATAACTGTGGTAAAACTAAACTTAGAAAGTGTGAATAATCTCACCCCGTGGTATAATTGAATTTAGAAGGTGTGAATAATCTCATCATGTGGTATAGTTGAACTTGGAAAGTATGAACAAAGCATCCTACTCCAACTATAGCACAGTTCAAACTTAGCCAGGCCATGAGTCCACCAGGCAGTCCATGGTCCGCCGAAAGAGACCCACTCGCGCCCACATCCCTTCCCCCAGGCCCTGCTTCTCTTCCCCCCTATCAAAACCTTCCCGCCCTCCACCACATCCTCATCCCACTCCCTATTCAACTCCCAAGACAGAAGAACCAATCCGCCACCACATTCTCAGCCCACTCGCTGTCCACCAAGCCCCCTACACAACCCCTATCCAAACACCAAGCCAGAGGAGCCTGATGGCGAGCCGACCATCCTAAGACCCCTGCTCCTCCCATCCCCTCCACCCACCCGCCCACTAGCATCCTGCTGGCACCCCCGGCCCCTCCAACTAACGGCCCACCTAGCCTCCCAGGCACACCCAGACCCACCACTACCTCCTCCGGCTTCCTCACATCAACTCCCCTAAACATCCTCCCACGACCCCACTCCTTCCCCTCTCTAAAAAATGCACATCTCGCCCTGCCAAGAACAGTAGCTGCATCCCTTTCACCCTCAGACCCCTCTACCCTCTCTCACATTCTGACTGCAGCAAAACCCTTGAAAAGAAAACGTACCTGGTCTCCCTCAATCTCTCATTACTCTGCGCCACTCCTGTCTCAACCCATCACTTCAATCTCCCAATCTCGATCACCATCACCCTAACCCTGCCTCACCCTTCCTTAAACAGCTCTCCCTTGAATTCTCACCAAACACAACCAAAACTCCTAAACCCCTACACCCGACTTTCAAATCCCTTGACCCAAATCCATCCAACCTCACACACCAGTGCACCACCACTCCCCACAATCACCACCTCGACCGCCCGCCTACTCTTCCCATCGTCCATCGACCATCCCCCCTCTCACCCTCCAGTTTCCACTCTCTCCCCTCACCCCCCACCAGCCGCCCCCCACCATCCCTCCGACTCACTGCCCCACCCCTCCCAACCTCCACCCCTGCAACCTCCACATCATCCTCCTGCACCGAAATAAAATGCATCCTCTTTAATGCCTGATCTGTAGCAAGAAACAGACATAGCATCTTTGACCTCCTCACCTCAGACAAACCAGACCTAGTCTTTATCACAGAAACCTGGTTCTCCGACAACTTTTCCCCTATCGCCAATGAAGCCTCCCCCCCCAGACTTCTCCCTCATCCCATTTAACCGACCCTCTAGAGGAGGAGGAGACACAATCGCCTTCAAGTCACACTTCCCCACCTCAATCATCGACAGCCAGCCAACCATCCCTTACTGCGAATCGCTTCTTGTCAAACTATCCCTCCCCCAACGTTCTCCCACAACTTCCTTATCATCTACAGACCTCCCGCCAGGACAGACAATTCTCAAGCAAACTCTGTGATTCGATAGCCATCATTCAATTAAACCATCCCACCCTCACTCTTCTAGGAGACTTCAATATCTGGCTCAACATCCCCACCAACCCCATGACCCACTCTCTGGTCGACTCCCTAGACGCGATTAACCTCTGTACCCACATAAACGGGCCAACTCACTGTAAAGGACACACCCTTGATGCCATCTTCAGCTCCCATGACCAGATACACCTCGACCCCCCACCCCTATCATCTGGTCCGATCATTTCATTGTCCCTTTCAACATTGGCTCACCCACCCCCCTCCCCGTACCCAAACCAGAACCTCCAAATCTATGCAAATGCTGGAAGAAACTAAAAATCCTTCCCGACCTAGCCGATGCTCTCTTTCAGTCTCCTCCCCCTACCTCCACACGCAATGTACACTTAACACCCGATGCCTTTGACACATGGTTCAATACCTCGTTAATCTTACTCATGCCCACTTGCCAATCACCTGCTCGCCATGGCCCTTTTCCAAGATGGTTTACACCAAAACTAAAGACTGCAAAACAACTATACAAATCCCTCAAATGAAATGGCAGAAAGATAAAATCATACTGAGCAGATCCACCCTAGCCCAGCACCATCGCCACTACAAAGCCAAAATCCGAATAGCAAAAAAAGCCCATTACAACTCTCGAATCATCAACTGTGAAAACCCCAACAAAGAAATCCACAAAATCATCCCTGAATTCACCAAACCATCATATACCACCACCCAATCAACCCCTTCTCAATCACTCTGCGACTCACTCTCTCTCCACTTCTACACCACTGCTCTCGAAAGAACAAACTCCGTAATCAATAAACTAGCCCTCTTGCACTCACTGCCCAATCCACCCACCCTACCTGCCAACCCAGTCCTGCAACTGCAACCCACCCAACCTTCGACTCGTTCACACCAATATCGACTGACCAATTTACCAAACTTCTCTCTGCCCGGAAACCATCTGGCTCCCCGCTAGACCCCTGCCGAGCCTCAACCCTCAAAGAAATATTTGCATCTACCTGTGCAGGAGAACACGTGAGAACCATCATAAATGAATCCCTCTCCTCGGGAATATTTCTCGACGCATTCAAAACTGCTCATGTAAAGCCTCTCCTACAAAAAAACGTGTCTCGACCCTAACGACCCATCTCAAACACCAGGTTCTTTGCTAAACTCATCTATCAAACCGCTTACTCCCAACTAAATGCCTTTGTCAAAGCCAACAATCTCCTAGACTCCACTCAATCAGGTTTCAGAACCTGACACGGAACCAAAACTACCCTGACCTCAATCTGGGATGACCTTAAAACACTGCAGATTCTGCGGGATGCACTGCACTAATCCTTCTAGACCTATCCGCCGCCCTTGACACAATCAACCACTCAATCCTCCCCGACCACCTCCACTCCCTAGGAGTCCGTGGAAATGTTCTCAAGTAGATAGCATCCTTCCTTAACAATAGGAAACAAATAACCCTCCTCTCCTCCTTTGTCTCCACCGCCCAACCAGTCAACACAGAACTTCCACAAGGAGCGTACCTATCAGCCGTCCTGTTCAACCTCTAGATGTCCACCCTCCCGCTCGCACAGTATCCTGTGCTGACAACACCCAACTAATCCTAAAACTACTTAACTCAACACCCAACTGCCAGCTCGACCTCGTTGCCTGCCTACTTGACATTGATCACTGGATGACTACAAACGACCTCCTCTTAAACCCCACAAAAACTGAAATCATGGTGTGTGGCAAGATCAAACTTCTTACGCACCCTCTTCCCTGGGCATAAGCCATGGGCAACCCCCCGACAACCTCAAGTTCAGTAAAAAACCTTGGATGCACTCTGGACTCTGACCTAACCCTCTTGCACCAAGTCAACAACGTCTCTAAGTCCTGCCACTACCACCTTAAAATTCTTAGGTGCATTTTTACATACCTCTCCTTTCCCAACAGACTGCCACGAGCCAATCAATTGTAATGTCAAGACTGGGCTATGCAAACTCCCTCTACCTCGGAATCCAAGCATATCACCTGACTAAACTACAAAGAGCACAAAATGCTGCAGCCAAACTACTACTAGCACTTGGCCCAAGAGATCAAACCTCCCCAGCTCTCAAAACTCTCCACTGGCTCCCGGTTGGATGAAGGGTGACCTTCAAAACCGTATGCATCTCCCACCGAGCAATGCATAAAACCAGACCTCAATACCTTCAGGAAAAGCTAAAACCCTACCATCCACCGCGCAATCTAAGATCACGCTCTGCCCGCCTCCGTTTGATACCAAACATCAACTCAGTCAGGTTAGGTGGATCATCTTTCTCAGCCTTGGCTCCCACTCTGTAGAACTCACTTCCCCCCCACATTCGACTCACCGAAGACCTCATGTCTTTCCACAAATTACTGAAAACATGGCTCTTAGGACAAACAGGATAAAGAACTGCAATAAACAGTAACCCAAGTTTGTTGAATCAAAGATAACAATCCAGCATAGAAACCCTATCGAACAAACAGAAAACTAAAATGGCCAATGTAAATAAAACAGATAAACTTAATAGAACGGATGAAGTGGTTGAAGTGGATTGAACGGATGAAGCGGATGGAGCGGATGAAGCGGATGGAACGGAAGAAGTGGATGGAACGGGTGGAAACGGTGGAACGGGTGGAGTAGATGAAATGAAAAGTAGATCGAACGCGTAGAAAGGATGGAACTGATCGAGAAAGTGGATAAAAGAATGAAATGGATGTAAAGGGTGAACGAGTTGAGCTTAGGGTGTAGATGGAACAAAAGGAGTGGTCAGAACGAATGCAATAGTTGGAAAGGGCAGAGCGGACGGAACAGATTGAGTGAATGGAACGGATAGAGTGAATGAAACGGATTGAATCGGATGGAGCAAAGAGATTGTTGGACTGAATCTACTTGTCAGAACCAACGGATGGAATGGATGGAACAGACAGAGCAGACGGAGCAAATGAAACAGATAGAACGGAGTGAACGTACTGGTTGGAATAATGAGGATGGATGGTATAGATGGAACAAAAAGAATAGATTGGACAAATAGAAGTTGGAATCAGATGGAGCAAATGAGAACGGAAGAAATGGATGAAGTGGATAGAACGGATGAAGTGGATAGAACAGGTGAAGTGGATAGAACGGATGAAGTGGATAGAACGGATGAAGTGGATCGAATGGATGAAATGGATGGAATGGATGCATTGGATGCAACGTGTGCATTAAAGAAAAAAAACTGACGGAATGTTTGAAACATGAGTAGACGGAAAGGATGGAACGGATGGAACGGGTGGAGCGGATGGAACGGGCAGAACAAGGGAGCGGATGGAACAGAGGGAACCGTTAGAACTGATGGATTGGATGGAACAGATGGAATGGATGAAGTGGCTGGAACAGATGGAGTAGATGGAACGGATATAGTAGATCAAACTGATGGAATGGCTGAAACACACCGAGCTGATCGAATGAATAGGAAGGATGAAACAGATAGAATACACTAAACGGTTGGGAAGATTGAAATGGGTCTACAGAATGAATGAAGTTGAATATGTGGACAATAGCTTGAGGGGATGGAATGATGGCAGATTTAATAGATTAAATGGATCAAACAGACTAAATCGATGAATAGATGAAGTGGAATGAACGGACAGAGTAAATAAAACAGATAGAGTGTTGTTGGGTATTTTGTGGATATTTGGGGCTTTGCGGTATTTTCTAACCGCCAAAATACCTTTAGCAATAATCACTCTCTGTAATCATATTGGGTCACACATAACAATAATACATTGCATTGGTATAGTTGGTTTATTTGTGGCCCCAATATCCAACATACCTTGCTTTTAATCTAGATTGTTCTTGATCCTCAGGCCTACATTTTAGGGATACCACATTTTCAGTGTTAGTGTTGTGTGCCACCATGGGCTATTGTGGTATTTTTGTGGTAATTTCCACTACCTTATATACGGTATGGAACTATGTCCAGAGAGTCTATCTTCCCGTTGGCTCATGTACCTCCAACAAGCTATGCTACAAACAGTCACTCACAACTGTCCATACTGAATATAATCATGCACACATCTGTTTTAAAATGACAATTGCACTGTTTAAAAATCTACCCACGTTTAAACCTTTTCCCATGCAAAATGAAAGAGAGAAATAATACACACTAGCTATCTGTTTTCAGATATTTTTTGTATTATGGAAATTTCCTTTAAACACAGTTTAACCTTTTTTTTACAGAAATAAATGAAATGGTACAACATTATTTGTGATAAAATGAACAGAGAGCTGCGAGAATATTCAATTGGTAACATTAAATATGCTGATAAGGGACTGGGACTCCCTCGAATACACTGACTGAACAGTTTCGCACACTTTCGCACAGCTCCCACACTTCTGTAATTACCTTATCTGTTCAGCGTGAGTTTTCTCCGGCTATTCTCTTTCTGAATTTGGCTCCCTTGAAGATTAACCCCAGTGAAAACAAGCGTCTGCCGTTCTCAAACCGGGGTTATTGCCTGGAATTCTCAGCTTTTGCAGCAGGAATGCTTCAGCCAGGAAACAGGTCCTTCTCCCAGCTCTGCAAGATCTCGATTGATCTTCCCCTCTCCTCAAGCTTCCCCAGCAAAACTCTAATCACAGCCTCTAGCATGATACTTGCTATGACGCTGCTCCAATCAGAATCAATCATGTCATCTCCTCCCTCACTACACAATGGCTCATTTCTACAGTAAAAATTGTAACAAACTGATTTCCTGTTCCTTCGAGCTCTTTGCTTCCTGTAGTTATGTGGACAGAGCAGCAGAGAAAAAAAATGAATGTGCGTTTAAAAGTTCACTTTCAGAGTAGACCTAATTCTGCAGTGGAGACACATTTTTATTAGTGGGTTATGTTAAATGAAGTTTTATTAGTCAGGTTAGCTATTAATAAGGTTAGTTATTAATTTTCAAATGTGTCTCCTGCAACATAGGCATTTCAGGTGAAAAATAGTGTGCATTTTTGGATGTGCACATGTGTGCTTTTAACTGTAAAAATAGATTTGCATCTTATATGTAAAAATCGTTTTTGACTGAATAGCCTGTCTTTACTTATATGTCCATGTTACTCTGGCAACACATATAGCAATGCACCACACCCATGTGGTGGTACTGCATCAAAAAAAAATGCTACCTGTGCAGTAGTGCTGTACTCTGTGCTGTAACACGCCAAATATCCTTACAGTGCTCAATCTCAAGCGCCTTACTGATAACCACCATATCACACTACCACGCTTATTCTCTCCTGTACACCAATACTCAACTAGAACATAGCAATACTATGACACATTTGGTATAGCTGTTCCCATACCAACATCCACCACATACTCCTCATCATCCTAATTAAACACAGGTAGCTGAGCACACACCGCTAGCTTAAGCGTCTCCTCAGGCCTAACACAGCCACAAATCAGTCTGGGTGTCATCCTGCCAGAATGGACACATATACTTGACCTCCCAGTCACCACACCTAACACTAAGAAGCAGCTATCATACAACTGCCACACTGGCTGCACACATATCTGGTGCACCCACTCACCTTAAGACCCTTATGACCTCATGACCCTCTCTCTCTCACTACTGACTTGAACTACGGTTCCCGAGGGTGTTCAATCTACCAGCACTTTGAGATCATTCCAATGATACATAAGGCGCTATATAAATGCCAAGTAACATAATAAAACATAACATAACATATAAACAATTTAAGATTCTACCATTTATCTTAACATATCATGGAAAGAATACAACAATAGCAGGGAGTCACAAAATATATCCAATCAAAATCTCTAAATAAAGGAAGAAGGTGCTATTTCAAGTGCATTTATATGCATATAATTCACAACCAACATGGAAGCCCTGACTTATTCCATAAATTGACAGTCCTCCATGTGGAACGTGTCTCCACCTCCTATGTCAATTCAATGCAGCTGGGCTCCACAGCTGCCAGCTGCCTGTCCCCGCTGTGCTCTGCTGCGCTGGGGAGCTGGGCAAAAATGTTTGGGAGGATGCCGTCACATACTCAACAGACTCCAGCACCGGCTCCACCTCCTACGTCAATACAATGCAGCTGGGCTGCAAAACTGCCCATTGCCTGCCCCTGCTGTGCTATTCTACAGTTAGGACCCGGGGGGTAATGTCTGGAAGGATGCCGTCTCAGACTCAACAGACTCCACCACTGGTAGAGTAGGACAATAATACAAGGGGCTGCTCCTTACAAGCATTGGAACATTCACAAACATACATGTTCTATGAAGGAGGGAGGGAGAAGTGCTGTACAAAGCAATTAAAGAACACTTTAAAATGAAACATAAATGTGTGGTGTGTCATTTCAGTGATCCAGGAAGCTTCAGTCGGCATGGAACTTCAGTGTCATGAATGGATCAATTTTGCAAGGGCAGCTTCTTCAGGGGTTTTCAAAGGCAAGATTGAACAAGAGTGTCTCCTAAACACAAGATGGTTGTCTAGGTATGCATGGTGGCAACTGCTGTATCCAGCAATCAAACATCAATGTTATTTTTCTTAGCATAAGTGAGGAAAGACAAGATAAACTTCAAAATGTGGATAGCATAAAGAGACTTCTTTAGGACCTCATTAATTTGCGAGATAAAGAAGAGCAGGGTGATCAAAATGTGATACCATCATTTTTGGCAAAAAGATTAAGGGATGATCTAAAACACATAGTAGTAGGCAATGTGCAAGGTAACACAGGAGGAATGGATTGTCAGAGATAAATGATTTCAGTTTTTGAGATTCTGAGGCAAAAACGTGTCTTTCATCCAGTTATTTGTGATAGTCAGGGAGGCGGTGATACTGTTGTGGGTGGGTTTGCTGATATGGAAAACAATCTGAAGATCATTAGCATATGTCTGGTAGGAAATGCTGGTGCCAATGCTTTAAAAGTAACTCTAAAAAGCCATGGCATGAAGACAGAATCCTGGGGCTCACCACAATTCAGAAATTGCCATATTTCACTCACAGTACCCTGTGTTGGTAGATAGAAGCAATCCCTGATGTCAAATGAATCTCTAAGGTGCTTGGGAGACGTGCTGAGGAAGAGGATCACTGAGGTGTCTTCGTCCTGGGAATGCAGTTGTCTGTCATAAACAGTAGTGCAGACTCAGATCCCCTAATGGGCCATAAAAAAGACTGAAAGAGCTCTGGATATTGTACTCAAAAATAGATACAAGTGTATTATTAGTGAACAGGATATACAAGGATTGCTCTCAAATTATACGAGATTACTTACAGGTGGCTGGTTGTAAAGCTGGAAAAGCCCCAACAACAGCCCCAATTACAGAACAGGAATTGTCTGAGTGACCAGCAAACGGAGCACAACCACATACTGTACTAGAGAATGCCACAAAATATGACGTCAAAAGACAACAAATCACAAGCTTCCATCCATTGAATACCTACAAGGGGCTGCCATTCAGTCAATTGTTATGTTTGAAATGTATCATTTCAGATCCTACATTGTGTAAGAGATAGTGTAATCAGTTATTACATCATTTCAGACACAGAGGCATTGAGGCCAGGCATTGTTGGTGGCAGAATTCAGGGCTGAGTATACTCCGTGAGAGGAACTACTACAGGATAAACACAAGAAAGACCCTCCTTCATTAGTGTAGGTGCATACATATTCAAGACAGAGTTTTCAAATTAGACAGGCCATTAGAAAGCACTGGCCAATATTGGAACATGATACATCAACTGTTTCCTTATTTAACATGCCTCTCTTGTTTGCTTTCAGAAATGCTAGATCCATATGTGTGTCCATGCAGAATGTGATAATAAAGAGCCACCCACTACCACATTTTGAACTTTTCCTCATTGCCGTTGTCAACACTGCAACAGCTTGATTAAAAGCTGCAGCATCTGACATGCCCATACCGGTAAGGAAATTAAGTTGTACAGTTACGCTACTTGCGACTCCATGAACATGATTTACGCTCTAAAATGTCCCTGCAGACTTTATTATGCAGGCCTCACCATGAGGAAAGTCAAAACCAGGTGGATGGAGCACACATCTCAAATATGGATTAAGGATTTGAGATCCCCTGTTGCAACATATTTCCATGAGAAGAAACACACCACGGCCCAATCGAGATGTGTGGTGCTTGTCCAAGTCAAAAATTCTAAACGTGGGGGCAACCTCTTACAATGTTTACAACAAAGGGAGATATGCTGGATCGACCAATTGTCCTCTTTAACACCAAGGGGAATTAACCTTGAGTTGGACTTTAATTGCCTCATCTAGGATTATTATATAGCTCTGGAGTGGGCAATTTACTTATTGCTCAGTCACGATTCTGTGATTCTGTGACAGATTACCTGGTTTCAGTAAATTTTTAATATTTGTCGGATGACATGTAATATGATTTTACTGCTTTCTCCGTTGCAACAGGGAAGCATATGCATATTTTCTTTACACACGTGGGTTATGATGGCTGCTGCCCATGTATCACAGTGTCTGCAATATTTTGCTTTTGACACGTTTTCCCACTCAGGGCTAGACATTTTTGGAGATTTGGTACACTCCAAGATGGCGCCTGCTGTTGCTGACGTGTTACTACACGGCCGCGTCAGAGTCATTGTCATGTTTTTAAATTGTAACGCTGGAGGGCTATGAATTTTCAGTGCCTGTGTACGGTGTTCATCGTTCCCCAGATCCGAGCAGTGAGCTGTGAGTGCGAGGGTATCATCAACCCTAACAGGTGAATGAATATTTGATATTATAAGCAACATGGATGACTGTTATTTGTCTCGATCTAAGTTTATTATTGACTCTGCAATGCTTGGTTGCTTTGTAGAGTGAACATTCTGGGCTTTTCTTGACATATACTTACAATCTTTGGAGCTGTGAAGGATCAGCATGGTTGAGGATTGCACCTCTCACTCAGGTGAGCACAGGGTTTTTGTAGGTCACAACACTTTTTTGTTGAGTCATACTAGTACCATTGCTTTCATCTTCACCATCTTGTGGTTTTTTACACAGTGACTTTGTCTGTCAAGTGTCGCCAATACTGTTTGTACTTTGTGAATAGTTGGGCTTTTCAATAATATTCTCCCAGTGTATGTATGTGTTCTCTACCAACCCGGACAAGCTATTCATTGATCTACCTCTTGTGGTAAACTAACTGATAGGTGTTCTAATTCCCATGTAGGTCGTGGGGATTCCAATGCTTTGAGTTGATACAGAGATCAGTTATTATCATTTCCATACCCTTGATGAGAAGGTCAGCACTAGACCCTTAATATGGTGCTGATTTTTCTAGTGTGTGTCAGTGAGTGTCTTTGACCAAAATCGAATGATTACTGATGTCTGTATTTTACTTTCTCTTTCTCAGAACTTAAGCCTTACAGTGTTCAATTGGCGCTACAGTTTTGCCTGTCCTTACTTCTTTCAGAGTGTGCTTGACAGTATTTGTGATTATCTTTGTTGAATACATTTATTGTTTATATTGGATTTGCTGTTTTGATTCTTTGCCTTAATTAATTTTGATGTCACATGTTGTGCCATTCTACAGTACAGTGTGCAGTAATGTTCAGTTTGTTGGTCACTCAAGACATTTCCTGTTCCAGAAAAAAGATTGGTTAACTGTGCTAAGATCAACACATTCACTATGGTACAACACTGGCTAGGTAGCTATTTGGGAGCTAGTTGAAAGTGGACTTTAGTTGGCTAGGATAGCTTGGTTATCTAATAGCTTGATTATCCAATAGCTTACTTCATAACTTAAGTTATGTAAAATGTTTTAAAAAATCATTGTTAGTACAGTCAACATAAACTAGAAATTAGCAACTATAAAGCGAAATTGCAAATGGCACTTTTTACTTGTTTTTTTTGTATATAATCAACTTGTGATTTTTACAAAGACAGTTTGATTTCTGTGCCTTCTGAGTAGTTCTTAAAATTCTTAAAATTCTTAGAGGCGATCTTCGTCTAGACGACTTGATGAACATAGTTACTGTTTCTGGCGTTTACTGCTGTTTACTGCTAATTACTGCTTTCACGTCTCTATAATTCGTTTGCTTTCGTTTTGTCGAAGAAGATTGTCAAAAGTTTTGTTGTTGCAGTAGTCCATTTTGACTTTTCCCCTGACATCAATCTCTTCCACCACACATCTTCATCTAGAACTGAGACTGTCATCCCAAGGTATGAGAGATAGGTGCTTCTTTCTTGACTAAGCGCCTTGCAGTGCAGCAACATGTGTTTCAGGTTTTCGGGTTCCTCTGCTGATTGACATAATCTGCATTTGTTGGAGACCGACTGGAGTCTAATGCAGAGGATTTCGTGTGTGGGCAAGAGATTCAGACGGGCTCTTAGAAAGGTCCTCATTAGTTTTTTGTCTGGAAATTTATGGCAGTATGGCAAAGGAGTCTTTAGCCGGTTGAAGGTTGGCGGCAGATGTGTGGTCAATTTATTTGATTGCGCCTTGTCAACTGTGCTAATCCAGTCCATGAGCTCCATTTTTAGTTTTATTTTTTGGGGGTTTCCAACCAGTTCAGCTTCAGTGCAGACTATTTCCTTCAGTTTTGTTGTCTGTGTTTGCGACCATTTTGTTAGACTGTTTAGACGGCCGGTGGAGATTTCTGCGGCTATCAGTTTGAATATTGGGAGCGTATCAGGAAGGATGATTTTTCTATAGATTTGCATAGCATTTTGTTCCACCGATGCTTGTAAGGACTGAAGGCCCAGATAGCGCCTGATGTTTGCAATAGCTGCTGAGTTTGGTAGGCCCAGGACTGAGCGCCATAGGAAGCCTTCAGTTTTTGGCCAGATTGAGGTTGGCACAGACAGGGTCGCACCCATTCCGTAGGCTAGCGCCGGGACAACTTTACCTCTGTAGAATTGGATTACAGGCTCTAATGAGAATTTACCATACTTTTTGTCAATGGATCTCATCTGGGCTGCTAAGTTCCTAGCCTTGCCCCAAAGAGTAGCTTGCATACAAGTTTCCCGAGGTGAGCTATCTATCATTAAACCCAAGGTATTTGTAGCAGTCAACAATTTCGATCTTAGTATTTTCCAGGAACCATCCTTTATTACGGTTCTTAATGGAGTCGTTGTTCGCCAGAATCAGGATTTTTGTTTTGGATTTGTTGATTTCGAGATTGTTTACTTTTATGTAATCTGCCAAATTGGTCAGTTGGCGCTGTAGTCCGATTTCAGTCTGATCTAATAAGATTAGGTCGTCTGCATAAAGAAGGCGGGATATATTGGTATTGCCTATTTTTGGTGGAAACAAATACTTGTTTATTTTAATCTATAAAGGTGATATACATAATTACACAATGTTAGCAAAACATTATACTTAAGAAACAAAAGGAAACTATTTTGCTATATTTTTACAATTAGGTTATCCCGAAGAAACACCTTCAAGTTGGGCTGAATGTAAAGAGGAGGCAAGAACACTCCAAACATTAAGAGGCCAGAAGGAGCAAATAAAGGGTGCTTTAGTAAGCACAAGGAGGATGACATGCAGCCAATAAAAAAAGGATGAAGAACAAAGGAATCAAGTCCACGGGTAAACTGAAAAAATATAAGACAATTGAGAAGGGACCAGGCCATGATCATAAAGGTTGATACTGTGCAAACACACTAGCAGGGAGGGTTTGGTTGCTCTTTGTACCATAAGTAAGTTGTTTGAAAAGTACATTTCTGCCGTGCCGTAGTGCCTATATTCCCGCTCCCCCTCCCCTTATCCCTGTTCCTGCTTGTTGTGTCTCCTGCCCTCCCAACTGTGCCCCTGTGCTTCTTCTGGCTGGTGGCACGTGTAGGTTAACGTTGTAGCCCCAGCACCATTTCCACTACTCTGGTGCTCGCAGAGGCCAGGAGCTCTGAGCACCATAAATTGTTTGAAAAGTACATTTCTGCTGCGCCATATTGCGTGTGTTCCTGCTCACTCTCCCCTTTTTCCTGTTCCTGCTTGTTGTGTCTCCTGCCCTCCTTGCCCTTTGCGTTCATACTGGCTGTTGGCTCATGTTGGCTCATGTGGGTTAATGTTGTAGCCCCCAGCACCATTTACACTACTCTGGTGCTGGGGTGAGGCTCCGAGAGGCTGGGTGCTCTGATGACCGTAAGTAATTTGTATGAAAAGTACATTTCTACTGCGCCGTAGCATGTGTGTCCCCACTCGCCTTCCCCTTATCCCTGTTCCTGCTTGTTGTGTCTCCTGTCCTCCCCCCTTATCCTCCTGCGCTCCTACTGGCTGCCTGGCCCTATTTAGCAGCCATCCTATGCAGACCCCTGCCATGGCAGTCCCCTCTTCCAAGGGCCAGAGTCTAAGGGCAGCTCCAGTGGTGTCTGCCGGTGTTCGCTGTGGTAGCGTGAGAACTGCAGCCATCAACCTGTTGCAACTTTCAAGGAAAGGTGAATCGGGGTGTTTTGCATTGTGCTGTGTTTAAAAAATCAGCATTCTTCCCCCTCTAGGAAATTTGAATCTGGGTGCTTTGCATTGTGCTGTGTTTAAAACTTTAAGGACGGTTGAATCAGGGGGCTTTGCATTGTGCTGTGTTTAAAACTGTAAGGACAGTTGAATCAGGGTGCTTTGCATTGTGCTGTGTTTAAAACTGTGGGGAAGCTTGAATCTGGGTGTTTTGCATTCTGGTAACTGTGGCACTATCACTGGGTCTCTTTATGCTCCCTCCCACCCTAGACCTCACACAAGGCATGCCATTCACTGTTGTGTGTTACTTGTTCTTCCCCTGTGTTTTCCTTTTTTGTGACCCAGGTTTCTACCCCCACTGCTCATCCCGAGTTGTGTACCACAGGACTGTACATCTCTCTCTCTTCACTCAGGCTCATACCCTGCCTCCTACCTTATTCGCACTCTCTGATACCTACACTGGTGCTTCCTCCAGACAGACCTCCAGGCCTATGGACCCCCCCTATGGTCTCTGTTCACTCCCCTTATTCCTCCTCTCCCATTAATGCTGTCACTCAGTGCAAGGTCCTCCTGGCCCCCTTCCACTCCTCCAAGACCATTATTAATGTCTATCCGAATAGCACCATCTTGATCCAGGCAGCTCGGTCTCACGATACATGCTTCACGGCCAGCTTTGTCACAAGTTTTGACACTCTCTTCCCCGTTGGTTACAAGATCCTCTCCAAACTCAGAACCAACCGTCCAGGGGATGGAGAAGAATGGATCCCTGCTTATATCATTCCTATGCAGTTAGTTCTTTAATACATATATTTAGTTATAATAAAATCAATATGAAACACCTGCAGGCGTGGAAGTAAAGGTCCACAGCCCTACTACCACTGGTCTTACCTACCCTCAATGCTCTCCTAGCTAACGCTGACTTAAACCTGCTGATCGACACCTTCAATGATTCCATGGCCAGAGCAATGGACAACGTTGCCCCCTTGAAAATACGCAAAGCTAAACCCAAAGCTCATCTGAACTCGTGGTACACCCCTGAGCTCAAACTTCTCAGGAAAGAGAAAGCTAAGGCTCACCACACCTGGAAGACTTAACCCCACTGCAGAAAACAAATCCAGCCTCACTAACTTATCCTCACTTTACAAAAGCGAGATAATCCGGACCAAAAAAGATACATACAACACCAGGATCACTCAGGCAGGATCCTCCACTAAAGAATTATTCAAAATTCTGAAGGAACTAGAAAACCCTATTTCGCACCCGGAAACCTGTCTGAAAGACAAACCCTGGTGCACCAACATCCAGAACGCCCTCAACAATAAAATTTTAGGACTCCAAACCAAAATCGAAAACAAACGGCAACAACTCTTCAACAATAATGTCACCAACCTTAGCCTACCCACACCTAACAACACTAGCGCAGGCTTTTCGTTCAAAAAAGTCACCATCCCGGAAGTTCAAAAAATCATCACCTCCCTAAAACCCTCTAACTGTAAAGGAGACAGCTGCCCGGCTCAGATCATAAAAGATGCAGTCAGAGAGCTCGCCCCCTTCATCACCAAACTCATCAACCTATCCTTCACCAATAGCTCTATCCCCAGCAACTTAAAACAATCATGGGTTGTCCCTCTCCTGAAAAAACAATCCCTCGACCCGAACACACCCACAAACTACAGGCCCATCACCACAGTCCCCTTCCTACTGAAAATCCTGGACAGAGTCACCTACATCCAAATTCAGGAATACCTAGAATCCAACCAACTGCTAGGAATACGTCAATCTGGCTTCAGACCTCAACACGGAACTGAAACCGCCCTTGTTGATCTCAAAAGCCAGATTGATGAAATTAAAGACAAAGGCAATGCCGCAATCCTGCTCCTCCTAGACCTCTCAGCGGCCTTTGACCTGGTCAGCCATGAGGTCCTCTGTAATCACCTTGCCACCGCAGCCCACTTCTCCTCCCCTGCCATCACATGGATACAATCCTTTCTGGCAAACAGAACCATACAAGTCTTTTCCACTACAGCTGCAGCAGGCCCCATCCCCATCACATGCGGGGTCCCACAAGGTTCCTGTGTATCCCCCACTTTGTACAACATATTTACAAAGCCTCTATTTGACCACCTGGACCATTTGGGTGTCACCTACACAAACTACGCAGATGACACCCAGATACTCCTCACTATCTCTGGTAATTACCAAGAAGACTCCGCCCAGATTAACAAAATATTCTCCATCATTCAGGCATGGATGGCCTCCCATGGTCTCTGCCTGAATGATGAGAAGACAGAGCTCCTAATCGTCGGCTCCCCCAACACTCTAACTAAACTTGACCCTAGCTATAATAACATCACCATCGATGGTCATTCCATTCCCATAGCCAAAAGCGTAAAAACCCTTGGCTTCTATCTAGATGCCAACACCAACCTTAGCAAACACACCAATATGACCGCCTCAGCCGCTGCCTATAACGACAAGCTCATTAGGGCCAGCAGACCCTTCCTTTCACCCAACAGCTGCCTCACCCTTGCCAGGGCCCTAATACAATCCAAACTGGATTATTGTAACAGCCTGTACCTAGGCGCTAATCAATCCGTACTCAACAAATTGCAGGTAATACAAAATAACGCCTTGCGCGCAGCCCTCAACATTCCCAGACAAGAGCATATCTCTGATACTAGGAAAGCCTGCAAATGGCTATCCATATGCCAAAAAATTGATCTAAAAACCATCTGCCTCACGTACAAAGCCCTCAATCACCTAGCACCACCTTATCTAGCTAATAAACTCACCCTGAAACCTGCCACCAGATTCACCAAATCCTCCAACACTCTTTGCCTACTAGTGCCCAGGTTCCACCTAAAAAGAGCTGGAGGGATAAGCTTCACAGTGCTTGCCCCCCAACTCTGGAACTCCCTACCGCTTAACATCAAAACTGTGGAATCCTTCCAGATCTTTAGGAAGCAGGTCATCAGCTGGCTGCTAAACAAAGAATAACACCACTAACTCTAGACCCGTGCGGATACTGGTTTAGACACTGTATTTATTCTGAAAATTGTATATTGTACGTACTGCATATGTTCTGTTTATTGACCACTGTATATATGTATATATTATAAACCTGTACGAAGTATGCAACACACAGATACTTCTCAACTCTGTAACTAAATTCTTAAGCACCCTTCTACCCCTGGGTCTGGAACGCTATACAAATGAAATAAACAAACAAACAAACACCCGCCAAGTTAACCATAATTAACCATGCAGAAATAAGTAGCTTCCCAAGAGAAGACATTCATAATCATCCCTGTGTGTTAATCAAGTTCAGGTCAGTAGCCTAATACAGAATAACAATTTGAGAAAGATCTGCACCCGAATTAACCCCATTCAGTAAATGCATATCCATATTTGTATCCTCATAGTTATAAAAGACTAGATTAAGAGGTAGCTGTACAACTGGTACATCAAACTGTTATGTATCTAACTCACCAATTTGTCTTCTAATTTTGCTGCTATTTGTTACAATAATGTCTTTCATGTTGTGTTTGAAATATGTATTTTGTTTCAATCTGTGAAATGTTGGAGGAAGTATGAACTACTCTCCCCGTTTGCTGAATGACACAAATGATTTTAGAATGATATGTTTTCTCTTTGAATAAATGTACTGTATGAAAGAGCAGAGGCTAAGTGCAGCATCTGTTCCACAACTGAACTTTTTCCAGAGGTAGGCTTTTTTACCTGCCCAAAAGAGGGAGGTGTAACCTTACACTTGCTTATTTTCCTGTCCAAAAATTAGCCCCATTTTTGAGTGATGGTCCCCGTAAACAATAAAGAGGGGCTGACCCATTGTAATGAAAAAAAGGCAGTAAAAAAGGGGACATACCAATAGCTATGTTATGGTTAGTGTAGGCAAATTCTGCTAGCAAAATGAATTGACTTCACTTGTCTTATTATTGTGATGTAAAGCAGTGGAGATGCTGCTCAAATGTCTGGGCATTTCAATCCTTTTTGTCATCGGTTTGTGGGTGAAAAGAAGTGAACTGGTACATCTGAAAGCCTATTCAATCTTCCAAGCTGTGCCAGAATTTAGCCATGAACGGTAGCACCTTGTCCAAAAACCACCCTGTAAGACAATCCATAAAGATGGACAATGTATTGACCAAATAGAAGAACCAGGTTTTTGACAGAGGTCAGAAATGTGATTGGAATGAAATGGGCCATTTTGAAATATGTGTTGGCTACTCCCCAGATCACAGTATTCTTAAATGACAAAGGCATCTTAGAGATAAAGTTCCTAGTCAAAGCCTTTAAGTGCCTATTTTGTATCTTGAAGAGCTGTATAAATCCAGCGGGGGGTTGTTGACTCTACATCTGCTGAACATAATCTCTGCCTTCCTATGCATATGTCTCAATAGCATTGGTTATGTGACACCAACATAACCAATGCACAATTATATCCTTTGTCTTTTTCTGTCAGGGATGTCCATGAAGATTGAAATCATGACACCACTGTAGGAGTTTGCAACAAGTTTCTGGTAGGCATGCATGCAGCCGTTCTTGCAGGTATAATGTGCCTTCTGGGTAAGATAGAGTTGGTTGAAGCCCTCAGTGACCTCAGGGACCTGCAATGATATTCTCTCTAGCTCTGAGCAGGCTCCTATGGTAGTTTGTTTTATGAGTTGTAAATGTAAAGTCAAATGCCTCACACGTTTCTATCTATTTACCTATCATTGGACCAGTGGCCAGCCCCTCTATCCCACATTTCACCTACAAACTAATCACTACTTCTACTAATTAACAAAACATATCAACATATATGTCCTCATTTCAGTGCCCATCCCCACTCCACTAAACTTGCAATGGCCATGTGACCTAAGCAGACCCAAAACACCATGTTCACAAACCTCATCCACAGTACTGTTTGCCCCAACCTATTATGCAACCCCATTCATTTTACATCTCTCTATGTCAGTGCATGGCATACCGACATATTGAATTGCATTGCATGGAGCCCAAATAGATTCCTGTCCTTCCAAAGCACACCGTTTGCATGCAAATTGGAAAAATGCCCAATATGATGGTTCTTTATTATTTCTAAATTACTAGCAACAATTACATGACAGTCGAAATCCTGCATTATAAAAAAAAGTGCCATATACTATCAAACCCTACCCGCTTAGCCACTATAAATTCACTTTCTTCACTTCATAATTTGAAACTTCCCTAATTGTAAAACAGTAGAAAATCACCAACAAAGGGTCACACAAAAGAAGCTTAATATCCAACTGCAATGCACACACACAGCCACAATATTTGTCGAGGGTAGAGTTATATTGCTTGTATCACAGTAGGGTTTCTTATACACCCTAACTAGGTCGGATTCATGCAGTGTGTGCTCCCGCCTGCCGGCTGATTGGATCTGGGCCTAATAACCCACCAACACCGGAAATGGCGTCCCCACCACCTGCTGCACCCGAGGCCCTCGCATCACTTTCCCCCTCCATGTTTGCAATATCAAATGAAACAATAAATATACCCCAAAAACAACACTATCTCCTAAAGGTACACCTCACCCTTAAACAATACAAATTTACTATGTTGAAAAACTCTTAATATAATAATACAATATTATCTACATTTTTATTGGCATATATAAACATCACTAAAGAAATATTCATTCTCTCAAAGGCTCTATACAATTGAACAGCATCTTAGGTACTTGAAATCCTATTGGAAGCCACCCACCACACAAACAATGACAACCAATCACAAAGCAAACACCAACATTCCACCTTCTCTCTTGATTAATCTTCCTCCGTTGCAAATCAAACTCTGAACTCACAAGAAGTGATTCTCTGTACCGCTACTAAAATGGAACAGTACATGAAATGGCTTGAGGACAATTACCCTACAGAGGAAGACATTAAAAAAGAAGACACTGAAAACAATGCTCCAGAAGAAAATACACCACCATCTATATATTCATGTAAAATGAGACTAACAATTATATATAAAGTAACACATATCAGTCACCACACACATATATTGTATCTACCTATTATCAAACTATCAAATGTGTATGCAACCAACACACATATTTTGAAAGTGTATTATATCTTCAATTGCTTACAAATATTTCAAATATTTTCAAACAGATGAAGAAGTGATTCAAGTCTCAAGAATATTCAAAAAAGAAGCACCACAACAAGGACCCACACATCTAATTATGGATTCCTTGACCGAATAAAAGAATATTAAAAAAGACATGCAGTCAATGAAAAAGGATATTGACAATTTAAGACAAATCATGGACAGTAAATATCCAGAAAATTAGGCTAAAGAAGAAAATATATCATCTGTTCTAACTAAAAGAACAAGAAAAGGAAAACACACAACAACATCCCCTGTTTTCAATAAACTGTGTTTCAATATTTATTTACCCTTTTCAAGTATGTACACTTATATGCATGATTTATGATTAAAAAGTATTTCAAATGTTACACTGTTTACAAACACTACACTCAATACATATTAAAAATATGTTCCACATTTAATTTCTTTTTCAAACATTATGTATAGCCAAGTTTACCAACATTCCAACTACGCCCCAATCTAATAACCGCAGCTATTTGATTGCTTGTCTTTCTTTTCATAAATGTAGGAGTACATAAGGAATGCACTATTCTCACATTACGGCTATAGCCCAGTGTATGGGACATTATAATTGCGCATAGGACACCCTGCAGTCGTTGTTGCAGTTACCCGTGTATCCAAATGCCAACACACACTTTAATAAACACAATTTAATACCCACATTTTTTATGACCCTCATATTTTATATGCAGTGCATCACATGCACTATATAAAAGATACATGATCAAGGATGAGCGTCCCCAGACACTGTGAACCCAGGGGAGGAATTAAACAAGAAACAAGAAAAATTGGGGTCACGGGAACCGTACCACTAGAAAGATCTAGCGGGGTAAATTGCTCTCAATCTAGGAGCTAAACAGACTGTTTAGGGCGGAATGGTGACAAGTAGTGTAAATCTGTTTACAATTATTGCATTTTTAACTTGTCAGATCATTTTAAATATAATTTGGAATCAGGGACATTATTAGAAGATTACAGGGGACATTACTTCCTGTTTTGACACTTTGTGTGTTTTGTCTTCTCCCCTTTTCCTCTCTCTTTCTTCTCTTTTTTCCCTTTTTTCCTTTTCTACATGTATATTTCTGGTTGGAATTGTTTGACATTAATTTTGAAAATTGGATTTTTTCTTTATGTCTCTAAATTGCAATTGCACTCTGCACTTTATGTCTATCCCGCATTTCAGGATGATCAGTAGATAACTATGCACTTTAACTGTAGACATTTAACTTGATTGACTGTTTGTATGCTGTTTTACCATGGATTCAGCACTATGTTTATGTAATTTGACATGTGAATAATAAAGATTGATTGATTTTATACTATCCTTGACCTGGCCTATCCCCTCATTGAGCTCCTAGATTGAGAGCAATTTACCCTGCTAGATCTTTCTAGTGGTACGGTTCCTGTGACCCCAATTGTTCTTGTTGCCTATATAAAAGATACAACATTAGTGCATAGTACACTGTTGTTCCCTTGGCACATACTAATCATTGAGTAATTGGAAAAAAGAATCCATCCTGGATAAAAAAAAGAAAACAAAGAACAATATAAAAAATATGAGAAAATACCACTACAAAAACAAACGGGGATATATTAACTGGGTGAAAATAAACAAAGAACGTTATTCTAGCTGCATGCAGGACAAAGGATGGAAAGGTTAAGTAAACATGGGAAAGGGCGTGGCTAGCGGCCAATGGAGTAAGTCTGCTTTTCAGATGGCTGCCGCATGATCCTGCATGATCTGGCATTAGATAAAGCTTCAAAGGCCTAAAAGTGGCAGGTAATGGACTGTGATCATGAGTGGAACCCCCAGGACAGCTTGACCATGAGGATGAGTGTGGAAAGGCAGAGGCTGGTGTGATATGCTGTGTGATTCGGAGTGCCCTCAGGACAGCCCTAAACCATGATGACAGGTGTGTGGTGAGGCGGACCGGAGGAAGAGCGGACAGTTGAGAGGCTTCTCCGTGCCTGCAGAACAGAGGGAGGAAGAGTCGTAGAGTTCAGAGATGTACTTGTCAAGAAGGGTGAGTGGATCTTTCTCAACAGAAGAGGGACTCAGGTGATCAGACCAGTGGAGCAGACAGGAGAGGAGAGAAGCTGCAGAGGCCCCCTACAGTTCCGCCAACACCCGTGGCTGATTTAATACAACAGGAGAAGGACTGAGGCAACCAGTTAACCTCCTGTGACCTTGATGGTCGGAAAACGGAGTAAGGGACAACTGTGGTTGGTGAGAGATGCCGCAGGGACTTGATTGCCCTCCGTGGAGACCGCACCGAAGATGGGTAGTGCGATGTGAGGTGGACCGTGAGGGGAGCAGATAGCCCCGGGCCTGCAGAGCTGAAAAAGAGGAGCCAGGAGGTCCAGAGAGGAAGTCCCATGGACGTGTGGGAGGACCCACTCCAGTGACAAAAGGATGCCGAGGACTAGGTCTAACCAGCGGTGGGGAGGAGAGGGGAGAGTGACTAAAATGGCCACCATCAGTCACGTCTTCGCAGCTGCTGGTGCACAGCAGGAGAAAGGTGGTCTAGCTGGACTTTTGATGGGCTCCTCGCCTTTCTTTGCGGGTACAGGGAGGCAACTGGTCAGAGTCCCCGGCCATGGTGGAGATGGTGCAAAGAGCAGGTAATCCCCCCGGCAGCACTCACGGTAGCCACTCGAGCACAGTGGTGAGCTGTCTTTGGGCAGATGGCCAGGGAGCAGGTAACAGTGGCTATGAATGCAGGCACCTGGGCCGCACAGTGATGGAACTCTGCAGGCCCCATCTATAACTGGTGATTGGCGGATGGGGAGACATCAACACAGTGGTCACAGAACAGATAGGTTGCTGCACCTTGTACTGTGGACTGCTGGATACCATCATATAGGCACCAAATGGATAGTGAGGGCAATCAGTGGCTGGGGGCGCAGAGCTGCAGTGTGGCACTATTGGAGCTAGAGTGGACAATTTGAGGCACTCAAGGAAAGGCTGTCAATGTGTGCATGGAGGAGTCCATTGGGTGATGTGTCAGTGCCGATGCAGAGACCGGATAACACTGGGGCCACTCTGGTGAGAGCAGAATGCAAGAACCCTTGTCAGGGTTTGGAGTGCAATACCTGCATAGGTGCCAGTCCCCCACAGCAAGCCAGGAGACAGAGGAAGTGCCTCAGTCTAGCAACCCCGTGTTGGGCAGAGTGGTGCTGGTGAATGGACAATTCTCCCCCTTGACAATAGCAGTGGGGCAGAGGAACACTGCGATAGCAACAGCACAAGGCCACACTCACGGAGAGGGGGTGCGCTAAGGCAGGGGTCCTGCAACCAAGAGGCAAGGAAGACAGTGACCCCCCCTCCCATCACAGGATGGTGGGGTGCCGGCACTGCCCGGGAACAATCTTAGTAGCAGAACCAGAAAAGGGCTGCCACGCCAAAGACTGTGGCACAGAGTGGGGGGTCAGCCAGCAGTTGTGAAGTTGGGGTGTCTGTGGAATTATACAAATAGGTGGCGGATGCCATAGCCTGCATATGCTCTACATCCTTAGATAGCCCACCAGTCTGGAGACACAGGTGTACAGTGCCCTTTACTAGGTTGAGAATCCTCAGACTGGAGAGTGCTGCCAGAGTACCTACACTAATCTGCTCTTCAGTGAGAGAGACAGCAAAGCACCACAGAGTTTGAGAACAGGGGGACAGAATCACAGACTGAGGCTCTGTAGTGGAAGGGGAAGGATTGAAAACACCTACACTGATTCAGACTAATAGCCTGGTAATTACAGGGCATCAGAAAGCCCTGCAACAGTGAGGTATCTGGTTCTAGTGCTGTAATAGCCTCACAGCACTTGCTAGCTATATCTTGACGAGAGAAAGTGTGGTCCACTACAATAACGCTTTGTGGTCTACATGCCTCTTAAAGCTTCCAAGATGAAGTCGGGACAATCGTCTATTGAAAATGTTGCTAAAGCAGTGCAACTGCAACAAGACCCGAAAGCGATCATGGAGTCCTTGCAGCTGTCAGGAGGAAACTCTTTGCAGTTGCATCACCAGGTAGTGCAGGCTATAGCAGACCTCAAGGTCTCAACGGGGAACACAGATCGGGCCAGTGCAACTGGATGCAGGGTTGCTGCAGCAGGACGTTCGAGGTTTAGCAGAAAATACCAAAGCCCTCGAGGCCCAAACACAGATGCGCTAAAGGAGACGCAAGATAATATGCACGTCTTGCAGCAGAAGGTCAGCCTCTTGGAGATAGGGTGGAAGAAGCGGAGGGCAGGGCCAGGATGAACAATATTCGAATAGTGGGGCTACCGGAAGGCGAAGAAAGGGCGGACCCCACTACATATATAGAAAACATGTTGCTACATGAAATTGGGCCAGGAAACCTTACACAGGGATTCACAATAGAGAGAGTGCATAGGGCGCTGACCAGGCGCCCACCTCCTGGCACTCCTCCTAGACCAATAATTGTAAAGGTCCTAAATAATAAAGATTATGAAAAAAATCTGGCCTATTCCAGGCAAGGGGGAGTACTGAAGATGGCTTTGGCAGAGATGGTGGTGTATCCTGACTACACCTTTCAGATGCAGAAGAGCTGGGAGCACTTCATGGCTGCCAAAGCCAGACTTAGAGCGGCGGGCATAAAATACATGCTGATTTATCCAGCGTAGCTGAAAGTAATGCACAAGAACCAAATGTGTTTTTTTTATGTTCCTGTGGAAGCCCAAGCTTGGATGGATAGGGAGCAAATAGGCCTGGATGGGAGAGAGGGGAGAGAGAAGACCAAGGGAGAAGCAAACAGAAGATACAGTAATCCAGCTCCACCCGCTAAGGCATTGTGTACATTTTTGAGGGCATTTGATCTGGTTGACATATGGCAGGTGCTCCACAGTGATACACAACACTATTCATATGATTCAGCATCCCATGCAGCGCATACTAGAATAGATTACCTCTTTGTGGGACAGGAAATTGCTCATTTAATTGATAGGGCGCAGTATGAAGGTCGAGTGCTGTCGGATCACGCACCGCTGAGTTTGTTATGGCGGCATAAGCCCCCTAGGGCTTGGATACCGATGTGGAGACTTAGAGGAGAATCAGAGAATCATTACAGGATCCCCCATTTTGTGACTAGGTCAGGGAAAGTATTGTGGATTATTTCAAGTATAATGAACGGACTGTTGCTAGTGCGGCCACATTATGGGAAGCACTGAAGGTGTGGTCAGGGGGCTGCTAATGCAGCCTTTGGGAACATCCAGGCTACCATTAATAGGGAGCTGGCATCGGCAAAGGAGCAACTGAGAGTACTGGAACAGTCCACTACGGTGCAGGTCGGGAACGTGGTGGAGGCAGCGGTATTAAAACAGAATTATATTGAGTGCTGGGAAAGGCTGGGCAAACATAATAATTACTCTAAAAACATTGATAGGTAGCACAAGGAAGGAGATAAAACAGGCTGGCTATTAGCGTTGCTATAGAAGAAAGAGGAGAGGTGTAGTCCAATCCACTTGATCCGTACGATAGAAGGTGATTTTTCCCGCACTAAATTGGGAGTTAATGCTGTCTTTTGGGAATTCTATTAAAACCTGTATAAAAAGGGACCACTGGTGCCACAGGAGCACTTACAGGAGGTGCTGGGTGAGATAGACCTTCCTATACTAGATCAGGGAGCCAGGGAAGATCTGGATGGACCCATTACAGTGGGGGAAATCCTGGAGACAATTAGGTCTCTGCCAACGGGGAGGACGCTGGGCATGGATGGATTGCCTGGGGAATATTACAAGGAGTATGCAAAGGAATTGGCCCTGCATTTACTTAACACCTATGTAGACTCTTATGAAGAGAGTGTTCTCCCCCAATCCTAACGGAATCTGTTATTATACCCCTCCTCAAGCCTCACAAGTCAGCGACTTAATGTAGCTCCTACAGGCCTCTGCCAATGTTAAATCAGGATAACAAAATTCTCACAACTATAATGGCAGATAGGATGAAGAAAGTAATACACACTCTCATGCAGCCGGACCAGACAGGGTACGTCCTGGGATGCAATATCTAGGTTATACGATTTTTTTACTATCTAACATGGTTTCCACCACCCTAGAAGTAAGGGGTAAATGGGAGGAGGACCTGAGGGCCCCGTCACAGACACACAATGGGCAGGAGTATTGGTATATCACAAGAAAGTGCCTTGAAATGTGACATTGCAGTTGATACAGTTGCAGATAAACACATAGAGCATATATGACGCCCAAGCGTATCCCATGATTCCCAGGGGCTGCAGAGCAAGCATGCCTCAGCAGCAGAGCTGAGGAAGTGGGCATTCTCCATATGTTTTGGATGTGCCCAGTAGTGGCATAATATTGGCAGGAGGTATCAAACAGACTGCGGATTGGGGTGTTGAATGTGGAGACCCCAGCGGCTGGACTTTTGAGTTGTTTCCCACACCCTAAAGAGGCAAAACATATTACCAAACTGTAGGATTTGGTTATATATTGACTAAATGTAGAATTGCCATGGCAAGGAAGTCTCCCAGGGTCCTGACGTAGAAGAGTGGTGGGGGAACATGATGAGGTGGGCTTTAGCAGAAACTGTGATGTGGAAGGGAGAGGTACAGCATAGTCACAGAGAAAACATAACAGGGATTATGGCTTGGGAAGAGGTGATACAAGCTCTGTTTTCAGCAGAGACAAGGGGGCAGGGTGGAATGCAGAACCCTAGACTGGGCTGGAAGAATCCAGATTTATTAAGCTAGTTTTACTAACAGTGATAACACTGACACCACATAGGGATTGGGATGGATGTGTGGGCAGGGAGTGCAAGGGTGGCGGAGTGGAGGGTGGGGGAGTATGGTTTGGCAGTACTGTGATTTGAATATTTTGAATTGTGGATGCTTTATGAGGCTTTGCCTTGGAACTGTTTATTGTTAGTTTGCTGTGTTTATAAGACAAATAATAAAACATATTAAAAAAGGTAAACTTGGAGAATAAGAGAAAATAGGGTAGAATAAGTCAAATTGGAGAACAAAAGAAAATAGTGCAGGATAAGTAAACTTGGAGAACAAGTCACCAAACAGATCTAGTTTATCAAACTACTTTTTCTTTTTTGTTTTAAACTTTTCCATGTTTTGCAGCATTGTCTTTTTGTCTTCATTAGGTGTGAGTCTCCTAGGATGATGTGGACGTTCTGTATTAGAAATGCACTTGCATGAAATGGTTTGGACCATACTAGGCTGTAGTCTTTTTTGGTTTACATGTGGTCTTATATCTTCATTGTAGCTATGAGCGGTGGTTCTGCAGAATCAATCTACACCCATTAAAGTTGCTGCTACAACAGACAGAGTCTTCAAACAGTGGTAGCACTGGAAAACTCTATGTTAAACTCTATGTTATGGGTTATTACAAATGGTTTAGACATTTAGAAAAGAGGCGTTTCATGAAGTGTCTACAGATGTGCTGCTCTATCTCCACCAGTACCATTTGGTTTATCAAGGGTCATGATTAACCATCTAGTGCGAATCCATTGGAGGTGCCACAGTTAAGGAATGGGAGGCATTCCACTCCATGTAAAAAATCATTATAAATACTACAACAGTCACTAAGAAAGCTTTCAATACATCTCCTGCTTCCTTCTGCAGCAGTACCACTATCTTTTGACTATAGGTTGACCTTTCACCTTAGTTAACTGTACACCATCTAGTGCAAATCCACTGGGATGATGATGACAATGCAGCTACAAGAAAATACAAAAATAAGCACATTACACAAATGAAATTGCACAACACCAGCAATTGACCTACCTCACAAAACACTACAAACACCTACAGGTACTGCAGACATCACAATACATGAAAAGTGCAAGGACAGCAATGAAGAAAATAATAATGAAAACCATATGATAGCAATGGTCACTACAACTAACACACACAACACTGCAAGTAAACCTTCAAATGTGTAAATAAAGACTAACACTTTCACATCAGCCACACTCCTGCCACATGCACAGTCAGAGTCCAGCAATCAAAAGGATAAAACTTCAGAAAATGTTGGCTTTTATACTTTACAAAACAAACACCAACAGAGAGGACTATATACCAATAGAACTACTAAGATGGCTGACACATTTTCATCACAACCTATCACTAAGCCCTACACAAATGCAAAAGTAACAACCAATAACAAACAATGAAACTGATACAAACCCAGTTTTACCCCACCTAGCATTTTTCAAAGCCGTGGCTATTCGACACGGCTACAGATCTTGATTTGTATCTGCGGCTGCACACAAATTTGTCTGCAAGCCGCAAATCAAACTTAATTCCCCTTCCAACCTTGAAATCAATTAAGTGAACAACCAAGTACAGGAAACAGAACACACAAATACAAGTCTCTACTGTATCATCCTCATAAATGTATGATTATTGCACTGAAAATTCATATTTATAGAAATGACTTTAAATATACTTGCGGTTCAAGTCACAACGAATGTAACACAGACTAGTGTTGACATGCCTATGCACATGCTTTTTTAAATAGATACGGCTATACAAGAATCCCTCCTAGATGTTTGCTGATAATGTGGCTATTCACCAAAACTACAAATTCAAAATTGCATTTCCAATCCAACCAACTCCAAAACTGTCCCCAACATGCCTACACGCCCTCCCTCCTCTTCTCATAGTCCCTCTCCACTCCCCTTTTCTCTTAGAATCCACCAAAAACTCAATGGCCCTCATTACGACCCTTGCGGAAATCGGAAAACGATGGCGGAAATGCAATACCGCCATCGAATAGCGCTCGGTGCGACTATGACCCGTCACCGCAAAGTACGAAGCCATTAGCGACACCGTAGTGAACGCCAACGCTAACTGCACCAAGCACGCGCGCGCGCCATGCGAAACCGCAAACACCACCATGGCGCAAGGGTACGCCAATTCCGACCCTAGCGGACATGTACCTAACGCCATCAGGCATGGCGTAATGTACCATTCCGCCATGGTGAGAAGTACGGCATCGCGAATCAACCGTAAACGGCCCCACTGAGTGCCTGTACACCGCTCCCTGCCCACAAAGTACAACTCCCCGTAGGTGCAATGAAGTCACAATGCAACCATTGAAATGTACAAGTCACCCATGCATGGCAACGAACAAAAGAAACACAAGAGGGGCCAATGGGAGCTGCAGGGCACAGATGGCACGAATACAGAAGCCATCCCAATGGACATGACCACAGTCCCCCACCAAGAAACGCACGCAAACACAGGCACCTGTGACCAGCAATATTCCGAGAATCACATCATTCCACCAGTCCACCTGGCTGACCGGCATCTGTTACACAAAACCCAATCCCCCGCCCCTGAGCATGACAACATTCAAACTGTCATATAGGCAGCCCCCATCCCTGACCTCACGGGCTTAGTAGGCAAACGCGCCCAGTACAGTACCACGCAACTAAACCCCGAAGCTGGAACCCAATGCAGATCTCCTCACAATACATCGCCCCCCAAATAGGCATATGCCACATCACTTGCAAAGAAAAACGCTACACGGGCCAAATCAGAATAGAAATTTTATGCACATCAAAGTCACCAAGCCCATACAGCCATCAGGCCATGAACTCCAAAACACTAATCACCATTGTGGGCTGCATCCGCAAGAAATGACCAGCCACTACTCGTGTGTCGCCCTGTTCCCCCATGGTACACAGAGCCACATTCACGTACGAAAAGGCAACATGGAAGCGCACAGAACCGCAGGGCCGTCCCAATGGGGAGGCACTAGTCCAGCTGAAAGGCCGAAATGTTGCTCCGAGCCACCAGTACTGCGTAAGGGCATGTGGGCCATTGGCGATCGTCCCATAAGATCGTAATGCTGCTCCACTGATTAACACGAAGCAGCAGGTGTCGGGAGTAAAATCCATCTGCAGGAGTGGCATACAGATGGCAGTGGCAAAAGGGGAGGAGATACCTGTCAACCAAAAGAAAAGAAAAAGAACAGAATGGCCATCAGAACTACATTCGAACAACTCACTTCAATGATCACACGAAATCCACAGCCATATGCATGCTAGCCCACTCCAAAGGATCATCACCACCCCAAAACCACTTGCGACTCATAACCATCTATATCGAGGTGCAAACACCATCACAAACGAGTGTACCTGTGCATGCGTCTGTCAAAACAGAATCCATCAGATGGGAATGTTAACGTGCATGGACACAAGTGTCTGAGGGCGCGTCGAGACAGGGAGGGCTCAACAAGGCCAGATAGACGATGGTCCCACTATGGCAGCCCTGCATCACATAGCGTAGGGGAGGCGGATAGATCCCAAGAAGCCCTGTACATGGCAAACTCTGTATCAAATCACCTGCCCATGCATCCATTCATCATTCCCTCATCCCGGGATCAAAACGCCTGAATAATTACTCACATAACATTAGAAACATCCATTGAGTCTGTGCGTTATGCAGCCTGCAAAATCCACAGTGCCCCAGCCCGTAATTCCAGTGTTGTGAAGTAACATGTATTTGGGAACGTCCGGCCTCATCGCCCACGTCGCTATTGCGCATCCCAAACTATTCATATCAATCATTGCTTCCTCGCCATGGGCCCTGTCTCAAGGACATTGAACAATAGAACGTTATATTTGCAGTCAGACCTGTGGGCATCTCCTCGCCGCTAGCTGGAAACCGAAAGCGCCGCCCTTCGAATTCCTCATTTGCAACATCACGTCGAAAAGGCATCTGTGGCCGTTTGAAATCACTAATTTTTCCATCGAGTGCGGCTGTGTGTGAAAATGGCAACTGCCTTCACCCACAAATGGGACGCCCCGCCTGTCGTTGCAACTCGGTACAGTGATGCATGAGGGCCCACCGTTACTCGAGTACTACGTTCCACTGACCCTTCACAAGTCTGTTCGCGACTGCACAGATAGTATGTGAAACAATGGGACCACAGCAGAATGAACATATCAACCAATCTCACACGGCCATCGGGTACAAATACATGATTGCAATAGCAAGATACCATTCCCCGAATTGCAGCGTTGTGCGCGGGACGTGCTCGGCCAAAGGGGAGAGCAGTTTGCACAGGTGGAATTAATCACCACAGGTGGAGGCCATACAGCCTGAAAACACATAAATTGCACAGCCAGTCTCCTCCCACAACCACACCGAAATGCTACCGGCAGGACTCGCGATGTTGGCCCTGGGGGACCTGATAGCACTGCAAGTGCTCCAACTCCAAGAAGAAGACGAACACCAACTACAACCAGCCGCACGGAGGAGACGCAGGAGGAGGAGGAGGCCAAGGCAGGGCCAGCAAGGCCCACCAGCACAGCCACTACCACCACGCAGGCAGCCCGCAATCCCACGCCTCCGAGCACATCCGTTCAACCTCACTGATGAGCAGATCCACACCCTCTACCGTCTGGACCGGGACACCATAGCCGCCATTGTGGACATGACACAGGCTGACCTTGTCAGCATGATAGATAGCCCAACCGCCATCCCACCCCTACTGAAGGTGGTGTCTGTACTCCACTTCCTGGCCACAGGCACCTACCAGCACACAGTCGGACAGTTGCATGGCATTTCTCAGCCACTGTTCTCACGGACACTATTGCAAGTGCTCGATGCCCTCCTGCAGCACGCAGACGACTACATCTCTCTACCACGCTCGGAGCAGGAAATTACCAACACAAAAGTGGGATTCCATGCACTTGCCGGCATACCGGGTTGCATTGGTGCCATCGACTGCACCCATGTTGAATTGGTCGTCCCAAATGCCATGGAGGCCCAGTACCGCAACCGAAAACAATTTCATTCCCTGAATGTACAAATGGTGTGTGACTCCAACAGGATCATTATTACACATTGTTGTGCCCGATTCCCTGGATCAACCCATGATTCTATGGTCTTGAGGAACTCTACAATACCACGCTACATGGAGCGACACGCAGGGAACAGATCCTGGCTACTCGGTGAGTCTCATTACATGCATGATTATGTGGGGTATGTGAATTGGCAATGACCTGGCAGGAAGGGGGGGGGGGTGTGCGTACGTATCAATGGCATTCCACATCATACGTTTCTCGTCCACATACAGGTGATGCTGGATATCCACTGAAGAGATGGCTCCTCACACCAGTCCGGAACCCACGGGACCAGCATGAGGAGGACTACAACCATGCCCACTCATGTACCCGTGTAGTCATAGAACAGGCATTCGGCCTACTGAAGGCTCGTTTCCGCTGCCTCAGCAGGTCTGGCGGGGCACTCCTGTACCGCCATGAGAAGGTTGCAAAGATGGTGATGGCATGTGTCATGCTCCACAACATGTGCGTACGTAGAAATGTGCCCATGCCCCCTGACGCAGAACTGCAAGCACCTGATGATGGTCATGATGAGGGTGGGGATGTGGCAGCACCTCATGGAGTCTGCGAGGCACCGGAGGCCCGTGACATTTGTCAGCATCTCATTGATGTATGCTTCTAGCACTCACGCCTGGTGGCTGATACATGGACACGGGACTCGTGGCACTGCGTGTGTCTGGGACATGCACAATATGGACTGTACGCCTATGATGGCCTAGTACACAAAGATCAATGTCCACACATCTCATTGGTTGATCGTGCACTTTTTATGGCATATGTGATGTCATGTTGAACACCCTATCGACCCGCCACCCAAGTGAGCCCAACACACCCCCTCCACCCTCCTACCTCCCCCCCGAACACCAGTGTCCAAAGATGCTCATTGTCAGTGGGCTGTCGCTATTGCAAGCCCCCTCTGCGGGTATCAGGGGCACCCCTGCCTGTGGAGCGCAGGTTCCTTCCAGATCTACGTTGGGGGCTGCCCTGGACGGAACTTGCAACGGATGATGTGTCTGCCTGCTCACGTCCATGCATGTCCCTAAGGGTTTGCGAGAGCTCAGTGAGCACACGGCGCACTGCGGCAAGTTCGGCACATACGTCTTTGGACGTCGCATGCAGTTCCCCCCTCAGGCTCTCGGTGCTACTCTCCATTTGTGCCCTTAGCGTCTCTGTACCTCTCTCCATTTCTGCCCTAAGTGTCTCAGTTGATGTTTCTATGTCTGCCTTAGTGCCCCCACATTCATCGGCATGGTCCTTGAGGAGTGTGGCCAGTTGCTGCTGTTGTACGATTAACTGGTCGAGGGACTGTTGCCTCTGCTGGGCCATGGCCATTTGCGGGGGTGTCACAGAGGGGCTGTTGTCCTCATGTTGCCTTGCCACAGGGCTTGTGGGGGATGGCCAGTCGTCGTCTTGTGGGTGCCCCTGCGTGGTATCCTCATGTTGTACGGGATGGGACAGACAGGGGGATTGGGACAGGTCATGGATGGATCTGACTTCGGCATCCCCGTTTTCTGTGTCCGAGCATGCTGCCATCAATGGGGTGTCACCTATGGTGCTGCTGCCACCAGAGGCAGTGACTTCTGTGGCATCCATTGGGGGGACCTGTGGTGGTGGTGTTGTGGGCATGCTGGCTGCTGGGGTGCCTGTTGATGTTCCCTCCTCTGTGCTGCCACCTGATTTGTGCTGCTGCCGTGTCTTGATGCGTGCAGCTGAGGTGGAGGGTCTCTGGCCGTTGGTCTTGGCCCTCTTTGCAGGTGTGCTGGTAGGGGTGTCCTGTAGCTCGTCGTTTGGATCGGACCCTGTGGTGGAGTAAAGGAGGGCGAGGGTTATTGATGGGTCTGTGGGAATTGGAATGGCATTGTATCACATGCTTTGGGGTGGTACCTGAGGGTGATTTGGGTCGGGGCCTTGGAGGTGCTTTAATTTGTGTGTGGAGTGAGGGTGCAGTTGTTTGGCAGCCTGCAGTTAGGGTGTGCCTGCTGCACGTGTAGTGCGTGTATTAGGGGTTTTTAATTATTTATGTATTTATTGTGGGTTTTAACGTGCGCTATCAGGCCGATGTGTGTGGACGTTCTCCTGGACATGTGTTTCGGTTGCACTATGTGGACGCATGGTACTTCACATGGATGGACTGTGTGGATTTGGCATTGTTTTATCTGGCCCACCTACCTGAATCTTCGGATGTCTGCACTCCTTTCTCCATCCCTCCGACTCCCTCTATGCTCTCCATTCCGATGGTGGAGGCACAGATTTCTTCCCAGGGGGTCAACTTGATGGGTGATTCAGGACCTCCCCCGGTGGCTGTGGCAATGTTGCGGTTGGCAGAGAGTATGCTGCGGACGCGTATCCGCAGGTCGTCCCATCGCTTGCGGCATTGCTGTGGGGTGCGGGGTGCGGTCCCCACCGCACTTACCCGCTGTGCCACCAGAGCCCATATGGTCTTCTTGTTTGCAAGTGCCGTTCTGGTCATTTGCGTGGAGAAGACGACGGCAGCATTCTCCTGGAGGGTCTCTGTTAGCACGGTGAGTTCCTCACGGGAGAAGTGGACCTGCCGCTTGCGGTCGCACGCTTTCTTCGCTACTTTTCCCATTTTTCTTGGTTTCGCTAGGGTGGGTGACGGGTTGGGGTGTGTTTCAGGGTAGTGATTTTAGTGGTTGTGTGGTTTTAGTGGTTTTATAGGTGTACGGCGGGATGTTTCCCGTTCCGGGCCCATGTTTTAACTTCCGTTTCCGTATATTTCCGGTCACCGTACTTTCCGGTAGGCGCACACTGCGGTGACCGCTAAGAGGGGTGGCGGTATAGCACCTAGGGCGCCGTACGGCGGCGGTGTGGGCCGTTTTTGGGTCATTTCCGCCATCGCGGACTTTGCACTTCCGCCGTGGCGTGGTGCTCGTGCCCGATGGGTCGGAATGGGCCGCACTTTGCTCCTTCGTGCAATGGCGGAAACGCTATTTACGCTGTGGCGCTCCGGTCAGTCACTTTCCGCCAGGGTCGTAATGAGGGCCAATGTGTATAAAATGCCACCTCACCCAAAATGTTGGATAGCTGCGGCTACCACTCGTCCACAAACACATGACATGTCACTTGCTCGAATATTGCCGTGGCTGCAACAGGGGTGTGTGAGGATCTACCCGCAAATAGCAATGCTGCAAGCTGGTCAGCTGTTGCATAGCCACCAATAATAACAACGGTTTATAGTGATAATTTCGAAAACAATAATGTCGAAAGTCATTATTTCGAAAAAAAAATGTCAATAAAAAAATGTCGCATTTTTTTTTCAATACGTTTTTTTTTCGAAATGGGGGGTTCCCCCCAACCCCCCTTTTTTAATTTTTTTTTTGGTTTACCCATTTTTTTTACTCCCGGACCCCAAAATAAATATATAATTAAAAAAAACGGAATTCGACATTTTTTTTATCGACATTTATTTTTCGACATTTTTGTCATTCGACATTATTTTTTCGAAATTATGACTGACCACCAATAACAACAGCACCATCGACCAATTAGAAAGTACAACAGACACACATCATACATACCCTGCACAATCAAACTACTAGAAATTCAAACAAGGAATCATTTTGCTGGAAACAGAGAAATACTGCAGATATCATGGCTGGTTTGAAAACTGTGCAGCTGGTTGGAGGCAGTTAGCTGTTTTGGTTGATGGCTTTTGTGAGAAACTAAATATAAGCCTCGACCTAGGTTTCAGAAATGTTACAATTAAATGGCTTGGATTGCAGGGAATGTGTTGATTTTTTCAAAAATTGTTAAGTGTGAGAAGTACAGGGCACCCAGATGTCATACTAGTTCATTGTGGAGGCAATGATTTGGGGAATGTACGAGGGGTGTCCCTTACTTTAATTATGAAACAACATATGGGAAAACAAATGGAACTATTTACTCACACCATCTTTATCTTTTCCAGTATCACTCAGAGGCAAAAATGGAGTTGGACCAACAGATTTAATGGTAAAATTGAGAAATCTCAGAGAAATGTTAATAAAGCAGTTTCAGCATTCAAGACAGACCAAAAACAAATATTAATTGTGAACAACAACATACAGTTCTACATGGCCAATTTCTGTAGACATGACGGAGTACACCAAAACGATGAAGGAAATGCAGTGTTCCTTCATAACATCAAAACAGTACTCTAATGGGCTAATGTTCTACACTCAGTGTACCCCAAAATGTCCTTTTAAGGAATACTTATCATATAAAAATACACAAGTACAATAAATAATAACAAAACATTTTGTTAATATAACCGCGGCTACAGTTCATTAACTTTAATCATAACCACGGTTATGAAAAGTCAGTTGACAAGAGACAGACTTCAAGTTTTATGCTACAATACAACTTAAATGAGCAATACAGAACAACACTACTGATGTACTTATGTAAAGTAACTGAAAAATAAAAATATTTAACAGTAAACTTTAACAGTAAACTAGATAGACAAACATTGCACATACACAACATAATACCATAACTGAGAATACACAACCTAAAATACATTGTATGGGGCATCTAAAACTAGACAACAATTGCTCCTTTTTATATTAATTTTGTTAAACTATGTTCTTCTATCTTTCACCAAAGTCGCACATGCTCAAAAGTCTGAAAACACACACCAAAAATAAACAAGACTCTCCAATACCTACCATGTCACTGACCATGGCCTTTGGCTCAACACAGTTAGGTTTGCTATTACTTGCTTCTAACTTACCGGCTGGGTTGAACTCGTTGGTGTTTCCTTTTGTCGCTGCAGTCAAGGTCGGTACCACCATGAGAACCATTACTCCCCGCCCTGGCAACCAGTGCTAAAATAATACTAATGTAACTAAATGTAACTAAAATGATATGAGGCCAAGCCCGATCTAAATACAAAGCTGATTTACCACCAAACTATTGCTCATATTTAGACGGTAAGAGCATACTGCCAAAACCCATATTTACCCCAATAAGACAAAATACCCTACAGTCCGTTGTCTGTCTCGGTGTAGGAAAGTGTTCGTGTTGGAAAAACTGGGGGTAGAACTTCGGTAGAACGAGGTTGGGTCGGGGAAAGGTGTTATACAAAGTTGGTACCACGTCTCACACATCAGTGCCCCACTTCCACCCCTCATCCAGGTCATCCTCCCGCACTGGTCCACCCCCAGGAACTGGATCCTATAGCGATGGCCGTGTCCTGGTCACCTGGATGATAGACCCCTGCGGAATAGTAAGTGAGACACCTTAAGGTTTCTCACAGTGGCGACCGCCACCTTATAATATATTTGTATAAATCCTTGATTTTGGGCTGGTGAATTTTGTTGGATCGGTTGCTGCTATTCCACATTCACACCCCTTTTAAGAGTATAGACTTCACTTGGTCCACGTTATACCACAAAAGGGAAAAGTCAGTATACCACTCCACTGTGCCTGTTTTATATTGATGATTGGGTTCACTCTTGTTTTCTAGGAGTTTGGGTAGGACAATTGAAAATCAGGAGCCATCAGACCACCTGTCACGTAAGCCAACACATCTTATTCTTATGACTCCCATCTACCAAAAAAAAAAAAAAACACTAGCAACCCTGAAAGCTCCTTTTAAATTGCACATTCTGGCTAGATGGGATTTTTTTTTCCAGCACAAGCCTTTTGGTCATTGAAATTCCGGCCATCAATGACATAAGTGCTTTTTCTAATGCTACCAACTATACCCTGAATTTAGCCTTGTAGTCCTCATGGATATAATAATACACGGTATCACGAGATCTGGATATTACTTGAAAGTCCATTTAAAGTCCCACAGGTATTCATTCTTTACTGTACTCTCTGTCAATGGGAATACTTCCGGTTTCATTCTAGTCACACAGAGTCTGGATCATGTATCAAAATATTTAACATTCTGCATTATCGGTTCAACATTCCTATTACATTCCTGATGAACAGCATAATATTATCTGCGTAAATAGATATGATCTCCAGTAACCATTTATCTTTATAGCTCTGTGTTTATGTTCAGCTCTGCTCAAGTCCAGGTACTATAAAACCAATGTAAACGGTAAGGAACCACTGTCTAATCCTTCACTCTAGCTTGAATTCAGGGGACAGTTTCCCATTAAACCTAAGCTAGCTACTGGCTACACATTCAAAATTAGGATAGAAGAAATAAAACTTGGACCAAAGCTGCATTTCTCCAAAACACAAAATAACAAAAGACTTTTGCACAACTAAGGAAGCCATGATTGCCGTCACACCAGGATCAATTAGGGACATCATATTGAATGTTCAACATAAATGAACAGATGCAGGTCAACCTGGAATAAAGCCTGACTGATCGAGGTGGAACAAATAACACATACATGATAAGAGTCTGGTTGCCAATATTTGGGTGAAAACGTTTGATTCAGTTTCAATGTGGGGTAGAGGGTGGTGTGACTGATACACATCCAGCGGCTTCCCATGTTTAAGTAGTGGGATATTGAGAGCCTCTCATGCAAAGTACAAACACATATAATATTTAATGATTCCTCCTAGAGTCTCAAGAGATATAGGGGATAGGTCTGTCTGATACTCTTCATAGAAGTCAGATACAAGCCCATCAACCGCTGGCAACTTGAAATTAGACAACACTTCTGATGCTTCAAGTTCAAGTTGGAGCAAATCCTCTTTCAAAACCACTGACGGCACAGAGATCTGAATCCATACATGTACCTTCTTGTCATCAATACAAAACAAGTAAAACGGTCATGTACTTCATGTATTATAAGTTCATTCATGCTATCTTCACTCCATATGTAATTTAATATGGAATACAATATGGAGGCTCTCTCTCTTTAGGATACTAGATTTGCCAATTTTCTCTGTGATCTAACTCAGACATCAACTCTAACAAAGACTCTGCCACCCAGACAGTGCCCTACATGTATTCCCAGTGCATTCTAGACACACATCTAGGAGTGTGTTTTCATCCCCAAGCCATATCACAGAAGCTCAGTGGTAATTTTCACCAATGTGAAAGATGTTATGATAAAACTCACGGTCATCTACATTCAGGCCCTATGTATTAGGTGTAAGAAACTCAATGAGTTTGACATGAACTATGACATCCCACTCCATTGGATCTAAGCTGGTTGTCAGGTACAAAAAGTGTTGTGATCAATGCATTAGTATCATTACCCCTCACCCCAAAAACAATTATGTAGAGTAATAGTGAGTGTCACCGAAGTATTTCCCAAACGAAGCACTCGCTTCTGCCATTGCATGTGTCACCTGTAAAAGAACATTCTATACCCTGTGGTAATTCACATAAACAACGCTATTTTATGCTTTATTAGGGATCCCCATCCCACTCACATTGCAACTTATTCAAGTAGTGATATAACTGACCTTCTTTATTGCATGTAAGCATGAAAACCAGACATAATAATAATTCTTTGCCACATAGTCTACGTCTTGTTTGTCAAACCGTCCATCAAACAGCATTATAGGTTTCTTCTTGCCTTGAAATGAGCTAAATACTTGTGACAGGTTTTGAAAAGTCTATGTACAGGTGTACTTTATGCGATTAATTTTGGAGCTTCCCGCCCCCCCCACCCGCCAGATATACGTCAATAGCAAGTCTCTGTCCTTTTAGTTCAGGATACGTGCTGATGATTGGAGTAGGGCAGGCACCAGTTTAGGGACAAGCATGTGGAGTGCATGATCAAAAGTGAAATGCTGTGAGAGTGACAGGTTGCCTTGTAACTTCTTCAAGAAATCCTCAATTGATTTTTAAATGTTGCCACAGAGTTCATGACACCTATGATCCAAAAGTGATTGCGGTGGGACTTTACTTGTTTAGCTCCCTGCTCAAAGTATCCATAGAATTCTGCAGTCCCTACACAGAGACCTCAGATACTTAAATCCTATCTTCCACAGCAGTGATCCTGGTGGTTGACTTTTCTAACTTAATGCTAATAAAAGACACATTAGCTATGATAGCATGCAATTTCCTTTTCACCGAAGCAAACCCTTTCTGCATGTTAAGTGCCTGCAATTACATTGATGTGGCTGCTGCTTTTTCTCCAGAGTGCCTGTCTGTTTCAGAGGATGTGGTCGAGCCACTCCATTACCTTAGTGAAACTGAACTTGTTGCTTTTCTTATTTTTCATTTTGTTTAATTCCCCAATTCTCATTATCAGGCAGGTTATAACCATAGGTCAGTTAAATGTGAAGAATAATGCAGTAACACATGATTATCGGAATCGTGTTGCAAAAATGAGATTATTGGCACATATGAAGTTGCAGGTCACGGTCACCTTTCTCCATCTATCCTGAACTTTCATCCTGTTTTTCTCCAGTGCTTGTTTCCAGCACTCCAAGGATTTCCCCAGTCATCAGGGCATGTGAGTTGTTTGGTTTGGTTTGTTTATTTATAGTGCACAGCCGAACCCTCGGGTAACTGGGCGCATTAAATTAGGAGCAGCAATGTTACAGATAGTTGCACATACAGTTAAGGTCATAGGTGAAACGGTACAAATTAAGTATGAGTGACATAGTTACACAGTGGTCAACATTCGGAGATAAGAGGGTGAGGGATGAAAGGGTTCATATAATAGAGAGTTGAAGGCATATGTATAATGATATTCGGAAACATGATTAGTCTAAGTGCAGTTGACAATCTATAGTTGAGAAGCGAAAAATTATTTTACCTTGGTTCGGAATGACCAGAACGAGGTTTCAGCTCTGATTGTCATGGGGAGAGCATTCCAGGTTTTAGCTTCTACCACAGGGAAACTAGATCTACACGCTGTTTTCAGATTGAACCTAGGGATGACGAGTTGGTGTAGATATGGGGATCTAGTTGGTCTGGAAGAGTTCTGTCTTGTAAATTTGTCTGAGAGGTATCGTGGGGCTGACAGATGAAGGCATTTATGTGTGTTGACCAGTGATCGCAGTTTAATTCTCTCACCGATAGGTAGCCAGAGGGCTTCCTTTCTAGCCGAGGAGATATGGGCTTTAAGTGGGATATTTAGTGTGCATCTAAGAGCAATGTTCTGGAGTATTTGTAGTCTGTTCAGGATGAGGTTTGTGGAGCCAAGGTATAGAGTGTTACAATAGTCTAATCTGGACAATATAAGGGCTCTGGCCAAGATGAGGTGACTGTCAGTAGACAGGAAAGGTTTGCAGGTGTTCATAAGTGTATTTGTATATGCAGTGGAGGAGATGGTAGTGTTGATTTGTTTTTTAAGGGAGAGTGTAGAGTCAAGATACACACCAAGTGTTTTGACTTCTTTCGAGACTTTAATGAGATTGCCATCAATGACAAAGGATTGGTATCTGGGGTCAAGTTTATTGAGACGGGGCTGTGATCCAACTATCAGCAGTCCCGTCTTGTCATTGTTTAAGCAAAGGCTGTGGGTGGCCATCCATGCTTGGATTTCGAGATAGATCTCGTTTAGGTTTGCAATATCTTCATCATAGCGTTCCGAGAGCGCGATGAGGACCTGATTGTTGTCGGCATAGTTAGTCTATGTAACTCCCAGGTCATCAAGGCGGTTGAAGAGGAGCTTAATGAAGGTATTGTAATGTGTTGGGGAAATACAGGAACCTTGAGGGACTCCGCATTGGATCGGAGCAGGTTCTGCTGCTGCGCCGCCTGAGGAGGCGAAGAACCTTGTTGTTCTGTCTGAGAGGAAGGATTGAATCCAATTGGTGGCATCCTGGGAGAATGAAGCAGCAGCAGAGAGATGTTTGGTGAGTATTTGGTGGTCAACTAGGTCAAAGGCTGCAGACAGGTCTAACAGGAGCAAGATGGCCAGATTGCCCTTGTCTTTAGCTTCATCCATTTGGAATTTAAGGTCCAGGAGGGCTGTTTCACTCCCGTGCCTGGGTCTGAAGCCAGATTGTCGTAGGCCTAGTAGGTTATTGTCTTCCAAATGTTGTAGTATATGGAGGTAGGCTCCTCTATCTACTTTCTTTAACAAGAAGTGGACAGTCATGATGGGTCTGTAGTTTGAGGGCGTATTGGGGTCGAGGTTGGGCTTTTTGAGTAGAGGTAGGGCCCAGGCTTCTTTACGGTTGCCTGGGACTACCGAATTTTTGAAGGAGGAGTTGATAAGAGTGTTGATGAATGGGGCTAGTTCTTTAGCGCTGTCCTTGATGACTGAAGCAGGGCATAGGTCGCCAAGACAGTTAGAAGATTTTAGGCTGGCAATTATATTAATGATGTTGTTCTCTGTTACAGGAGAGAAGTGGAAGAGAGGGCATTTAGTGAGGAGTGAGTTGGAGGCAATGTTAGTGTGGTCTTTAGCAGCGATATTGGCTTTTTTAGAGTGTATTTTAGCTTGCATGAGGGCTATTTTATTTCAGAGTGCTAGTTGTATGTTATTGCACCAGGTTTTGTCCTTGATGCAATCATCAGTGGGGGGTGCTGGGGATTCTAATTCTCTTAGGATAGAGAATAGCTCTTTAGTGCCGGATTTGGCGTTGTGGATTCTTGTATTGAAAATCTATTTTTTGGCATTTGTGATAGCGGTTTTGTATGTGGCTGCTGTTGATGAATTTGTTTTTTTAGTAGCTGGTGAGGGGGCTTTCCTCGCGCTGGTTTCAGCTGATCTTTTAAGCTTGCAGAGTGCTTTTAGTTCTGCTGAGAACCATTTATGCACATGGGTAGAAGGTTTAATCTTTCTTAGTTTTAGAGGCGCTATTTGGTTCAGGGCTAGTTCAATTGTGTCATTGTAGATTTTGACTAGGGAAGTAGGATTAGTGTTGGTGGTGGAGAGAGCGGCGGCTGTGTTAGGGTACAATAGTGGCCTTAGGTTTTCCATGGTGATGTTGCGTTTGTTTCTGGCTAATGATTGTAGTGGGATGGAGCGTGGTGGGCTTTTTTGATTGGTTATGGGAATGGTAAAAGAGAGAAGATGGTGGTCTGTCCATGCACAAGGAGTGATGTCAGTCAGAGATATGTTACAGTTGGCTTCTGCTAGCCAGTTAAGCGTTCTGCCTTTGATATGTTGACCTTAATCTATGACACAAGCTTGCCTGAAGCTTTCAGCCACCCACTCTCACCGGCGCACACTTCCAAGGGCACCTACAGAGTCGGCGGAATCGCACAGTATTGTCTCCAGCGCTGTCCATGCCGACCATCCATCCAATGCTGCTACTTTCTCCAATATCCAAGCAGCGGTTGCTTGACTATGCATGTGATTGGGGCCCATTCATTGCTAGGCTACAGCTCCAGCCTGCCAGAGTCTGATCTGCTACAAGGTGAGTCAAGGTGACTGGGCACTGCACTTCTCTGCAGTCTCTCCAGTCAGAAAGGCACTGCTAATCGAGTATCACTGGTGCACACAAAAAACCTTGATCATTTTCATTTTCCGGGATAATGTTAACGTTTCCAACGTAGAGAGCCCCACAAGGAAGCAGTGATCAGGGACAGCTACTCAGAATGTTCAACCACTAGTGAAGCAGACTGGAGGCTCGGTGAGCCTTGGAAAAGCTATGTTGCAATGTAAACAACGATATCTATTGATCAAGCTGGACTTTTTGTGAATTGTAATATAGGGATTAAGACTGTGCCCTGACTGGTAGATATGGAAGTAAAGTGCTCAGAAATATAATAAACACGTTTCCCTACTGTATTGCGCTCTGCAGTGACTGTAAAAGATGTTGACATTTCTAATAGCCCTGTTCTGCATACAGTTACAGATTTTCATTGTTAAAATTAGGTTCAATCTCAGATCGGTATACTTCCCTGTTCAGCCCAACTTTCCCATTACATTTCTTAGGATGTGAACTATTGTGTAAATTTAGATGCACAATTTATTGGACACCACAGGGCGAAGACATTTCCTCATGTGTAAGCTGCATTGTAGGGAGAACTACCATAAGTACACCCTAGGGGAGCTGAGGGCAGGCATGGTTGCACCACTGTCAAAAATATGTGAGAGTTCATGGTCGACGAAGCATGAATTTGAAATGCGTACATTGTGTGTATCCATGTGAATCCATCAAAGCCATTTGCAAGAAAGCATCAGTAGCCCCTGAAACCCAATCCAAACTGCCAAGCAATATAATACACCCATCCTACCAATAGGAAAATCAAGCAGGCACAGATATTGCTTGGAGCAGGGTCTTCCAGATGTAAATTAAGTGGTTTTGCCTGTAGTACCAATTCTGGTAACTAACCTTTCTTGTATTCCTCCTATTGCAAACATATCGTACGGTCATTGATTTATGATCTGATTGTGTTTCATCCAAATACACCCATACAGTCAATAATTGCTGACATGTACACATTCTGCTTTCCTTTACACCTGGACAAGGCTTCCAGAATGTCTGCCTGAGAGTCCTAAAATCTTTTCCACACATTTTATTAAAGTGCCTAGACAATGCTACATTCCTTGGTGAATAGGTATGTTGATGTCCTCTTTGTGGCATCTCTCTCATATGAAGTATTTCATCAAGACTCAATGGTACCTCTCACTGTTTTATCTGCAAAGGGCACCACGGAAAATAATACATTAGTGTAAATCTAAGTATATTACTTATCTGATTATATTTATGCAGGTGTACATGGACTGATTCCCAAGTAGTAACCATGTCAAAGCTACCTAAACATATAACAATCACACAAATGGGATATTTTCTAGGTTAAACGAGACACTGCCAACCATAGGAAAGGCCCACAGGAACACCCCTAATTAGTTACATTGCTGACCGAGGTGCATAAGGTTGAGACCATTAAAAGAGAAATGTACATTTTACAATAAACATGTAGTTGAGCACACGTTTATGTTAGTACAACTTATGTACCCTAAACAGATATACTGATTCGGACTGCGCAAATTAAAGGAGCGCAGAGAATAAAGGGCCCATCTCAGTGAAATGATTGCGAGAAAAAAATAAAATAAACATCAAAATGCTAGTATAAAAGCTCTGGTTTAACCCGCAGCTGTCACACTTTGGAAACAAATCGTGGTGGGGACAGAACATCCCCTCCACCTCTTTCAAAAGGAGCTGAAGGATGACAGTCATTTCAGGGTATTCAAAAGCACATAATGTTTGTGAATTCTGGATGCACTTTGAAATGTTCTGAAACGCCCCCTTATATGGGCAAATTCGCGAAGGGGAAAAAGGCATCTGGATGAACTCATCATGCTCCTTTTTTTTAGTGAAACTGAGGAGATGCACTAACACATGTCTTCACTTGCGCCAAAAAATGATTTGCGAATCTGGCCCATTGTGCCTCATCACCCTCTCATTTGTCCTACCTAATCGATATATGTGGACAACATATAGAGTCATGATACTGGCCACAATAATAGCATTGTGCATACATGTGGGTTGCTTCCGAAAGAGCCATATTGAACACATGCCCGCTCTGTACTGATGGCGCTATTGGATAAGAAACAACATTTTGAATCCACTGAGAAATGGTCACGAAAATTAACATTTGCAGGGAATGATGAAACATTTATTACATTCTCTTATGTAAAAAAATAAATCTCTGTGTATGTAGGGAAAGGTAAACTAGCCACAGTAAAGTGCCTGGACAGGGAGATGCTTTCCTGACACCTGTAACAATTGTGGTAAGAATAAAACAAATTGTGTTTGTAAGCAAAAACATGAGGAACATCTAGCTACTCCTGTGAGCACTAAGTGTAAAGCTCACCATAATGACATAGTGACTGGTAGCAGAAGAGCAGAAGGCTGTGTGGATGCGATGCAAACCCTTGTTGGCAAGTAAGCCATGCCCAGTGAATCACACAAGTGCCACTTGAAGGTAAGGCTCGGTCTAGCCTGACATCTAGAGGGAGCATCACGGACAATTACATTTGGGATATCAGTTACCAGGCAGTGACTGATTACACATGGTGGAGTGATCTTCCATGGGCGCAGTCACTATCACATGGTCTGGGAACGTGGAATTGTACAAGTAATATGTATGATACTGTTGACCACCCAACTCAAGGGAGGGTCTGCTAGGACGGGTATTATTTAAATGTAACAGCTAAATGTATCCTAGTTTCAAAAGTATATTTGTCATTGTGACAAACCCTATAAACACCCTGACGAGTCTTAGCTAGAGGGCCCGTTTTCGAGAACGGAATACTCTGGCTGTTTCGCTGCTTGTATTTAAGCAGTTGTAAATAAATGCATCTGTTTTTGCTTTACCCTGCCGGGTTTAACCGAGATTAGATTACCTAGCAGTTCTGACGAATATCAAGTAGGTAAGTCGTGAGCGTTGTACATGCTTTTGATAAAACACAAGGAAATGGATAATAATTGATGTGTATTTGATATTTACGGTTCAATGAAATTCAGCGTGTTGCTGGACACGTGTATTCTAAATGAGGAGAAATGCACGCGTATGCAGGTCCACTGTTTGAGTGATTAAGTTCAGTTATATATGGTGGCCTAAAACGTTAACATATCAGCATTTAGCGAGTACTTTTCTATTCAAAGAGTCTCGTTGCCTTTGCTTTTTATAACCAGATAGCTCTCGTGTCTAAACAGTACATGAACATATAGCAAATAAATACACATGTTAAGCTTGGTAATTATCAAAATGCGCTTTTGAAAAACCGCTGCTTTACTGCATACAATACAGTTGCAAATATACCAAATATGTATTATGCCTCCCAAATAACCATGCTGAAGCATTTACATTTAAATATACATGGCTTGCACAAAAATATGAAAGTCGGCTGAGATAGCGCATATTCAAACCAGTTTAAGATACTGGGTCTGAATTTTGTCTACTCGACACAGTAGGTCTGTTGTAGTAGCTACTATACTGAACAAATGCAATTTCCTATTAATTTTACCGCAAATCGTTTTATCTTACAAACTGGAATTTTGAATGTGTGGTGAATTACTTATGGTAATTAATTGCCTGACATTTATTATGAATAATGATAACTTACAGTCATCCCTTTTAATTATATTCTGTCAAAAGTGCACTCCTTGCAAAATTGTGGCCGGTTTTCCGTTAACTCTTTGAAAGTTGCATGACATAGTTGTATGACGGATGTAGTGTAGCCTGGAGATGGACAATACAAATTGACTTATAAAATTCCGGAACACCAGACTGTATTCAGATTTCAAAGATGGCATGCTAAAGATGATGCAATGCAGGAAAGTCATTGGGCCTCATTACGACCCTGGCGGAATGGGTTAATGGGTGCCGCTAATGGTGGCGGACCCGTTAAACCCATTCCGCCGCATTACGAGGTTCCCTCGTGGGACCCGATGTGGACGTCTGGTTTTACCAGACGTCCTTACCGGGTCCCGCGAGGGGACCAGGGAGCTAACAACGGGCTGGTCATAATCGGCCCGTTGTTAGCTCCCTGCACCCATTCCCATTGAGCCCTATAGGGGCTCACATGGGAATGGGGAAGGTCCGGGCCCGGGTTCCCTGAGGGGGAATTACCGGGCCCTCCAAACTTGGAATGGCCCGGTAATTCCCCATTCATGGAACCCGGACCCGGTTTTGGTGGCAGCCATGCCCTTATTAAGGGCATGGCTGCCACCAAAGACGTAATGAGGCCCATTGTCTCTAATTAAAAATACATTTGCTGGACAATGTGCACTATTGAAGTTGTCCTTGTAAATACAGAACATGTTTCACAGTAGGAACTGAATGGATTGGTAGTTGCAATGGTTGGGAGGAGTGAGAGTTATAAGGCGCCAGCATAGCACCTCCAAAACAAAGGAAGGAGAAAGGGTAATACTATCTTTCTTTGGAAACTTTCATAAAATGAACATTGTGAATATTATATTGGTCAAGTCTATAAAACAATCAGAACAATCATCTTTGTTAAGTGCGAGGATGAGGGCAATTATAAGAGCTAAAGAGGTTTAAGGAACAGCTAAGTGCAATATGAACAAGAGAATGGATCCATGAGCGTGCAGAAGAATAATGAAAGAGGGAAGGATAAGAACAAATAACGATGAAGAAAGGGCAACATGGCTGGCCATACTAGGAGAGGCACAGAATAAAAAGTTCAAGCAGGCCAGACATTGTGTATACACACGAATCACAAGATTTCTTTGGAAGAGGAACCTGTTCAATCCTTTCTGGAAGTGAAGACGATTCTCCAGATATCGGACCCTGCTTCACATGAAGTTCCACAACCGACCTCCTGTTTCCTAAAAGCAGTAACAGCAATTGCTTTAGAGGCAGCTGTTCTTAGGGATGTTGGGGACTTCGACTTCAATTCACACTATGACGGGGAGACAGTGCAAGAAGAGTAATACAGGCATGGTGTTGTCCCATGGTTTGAGGCATAGCATGAGTGTGGCCACTTTATTCTGTATTCTTTGCAGTTGTTGGGAGACCAGAAAGGATACTATTACAGTAGTAAAGGCCTAAAAGCAACATAGCTGATGACACCTGAACTATTTGGGTCATGTTAAAAAGTGGGGTTTCTTCGTAAGGTCGTTTGTCTGAGAAGCAAAGGCCACACGATTGACAAAGATTACTCCATGGACATTTGCAGAGGAAACACGGGTTGGGGGTTCTCCTAGGTAAGGAGTCCAAGCAAAGGAAAGAGCAGAGGGAGTTGAATTGCTAAAGTAGATGATCTCAGTCTCAATGGTGTACAAGTCCCGATGTGTATGCATTTTGGTATATGATAAAATAGGAGGTGTATTGTGTATCAACTGCATAGGTTTTAAGTAACGTTTGAACAACGTTTTTTTATGGAATGCATAACTTCTTTTGTAACATGGTCTCCTCATTAGTAATTGAAGGCTAATAATTAAAGTTGTTGGTGGGATAGGATAGCCTGTGTAAAAATTGATGAATAACAAAAATAGTTGCTATTTATTATCATACTATGGAGCGGAATTAGAAAAGTAGTTAATAAACAGCCACTGTGAATTGTGGTATTTTTTTGCCACAGCCAGCGAATGGATACATACAGCTGAATCTCTCTAGTTTCTCCATCCCTTCTGGCTTACTCCAATCAATACTGCCACCTGCAGTGCATTCTACAAGGAGGAAGAAGACAGACAATTAGCCAGTAGGATGTATATTGTGCATACATCACAATACATAAGGACTGAGGTACCCACTTTGAACCAGTACGAGTTGGACTATGGAATGCTTGCGGGAATGCCAACTGTGAAAACAGCAAGGGTACTAGCATGAAACACTGAAATCTGAACCAAGAGCAATGGAAAGTGAATATTGAACATTAGAGACTTTGGATTCTTGGCATACAGAACAATGACCTTGGGCCGAACAACATTCAAGTTACTTAAGAGTACATTCTGGATGATGCAGGTCCCTGATGTGACCAAGCCAAAGGACCATTTCTCCGAAAGCCTACAACTACACATTGCAGTTACCCCTCCACAGCTCATTTAATATAGAACATGCTCATAGATAGAACACATATAGCAATGGTGTCCAACCTTTGATTCTCCGGACATTGAGGAGTACATAGTCAAAAGTGAGGAATCACTATAGACGAATACATCTGTACGAGGCTGAGGACCCATGGTCTAGAGAGGAAACAGACCCAAGTGTTTTAGAGTGTTACTGCAATGAGGAAATGTTGCAATTGCAGTTCGAGAATCAGCCAGCTGCATGGGTGTGTAATGAGCTAAATAAAATGCAGCGCTGATGTCTAGATTTAATTAAAAAAAATACAAAGATATTTAAAAAGAGAAAACAAAAGGTGAGTGGGATAACCTGAGATTATGATGGATGCATCGGAAATCACTTGTATGGCTGCATGGTACATCAGCAAGACAAATCAATAACAGTGTTCACATTTTATCCAGCTCAAGAGCAATTGCAATAAAAGAAGCAAAAACATGTAACATTCCTTAATACTATGTAGGGACCTGCGAGGCCTAAGAAGGACAGTGGATATGTTACAGGGATTTGGGTTGAAAGTCTGTGGCTGAAATGTTCGAGGAAGAAAAGACCGAACGTTATCTTTCCAAAAATAATTTCGGTCTTCTCTCCCCTGAACATGTCAGACTTTGACCTTGCCAACACCCCCCTACTTACCTGTGGGAGGCACACCTCCTTTTGTGCCGCCGTCTCCAACATCCCTCTGCAACGCCGGTTGCCTTCACTTGCGTGTATGGGAACCGGTGCTGCAAGGTCTGCTTTTCTCTTTTTGATTTTTTGTTATACTTTATTGAGTCAGGGGGCAACCACCGCTCACATTACAGTGAAGAAGTGTGCAGGGGACATCCGTGCAGCCCCCACTGCCTTCTTCACTGTAATCTTTCGTATGGAATATGTGTTCGAATTTTTAGGCTATACAAGCTTTCGTTTAGCCAAAATTCAGGCAAATATGCCATACGGTCTTTCATTTTCCGACAGTTTGGATGATTCCATGTTATAGGGCCCTCTGAGTGTAGGAAGTTATATTATGTTATGTTATAAGGTATCGTGGTCTTTTGGTGGCTAAACCGTGTCCGAAAAAGAAGACCCCACATGGCTGTTGGAAGACCTATGACATGAGGGTAAGGAAGGGTGGAGTCAGAATAAGCCGGAGGAGAAGATATGATTGGTGTGATTATGGAAAAATGTAGTAGTAACGAGCAAAAGAAGCATGATAAGCAATTTCCCAATTGAAATTAAACCCTCCCCGCAATCATTTCCGTTTAATTTCAATTGTACATGCCCCCTGCCAGGCTAGCATGGATCCCTTTGGGGGTCACCATGCTTTATGCTTATAATAATACTTATTTTTCTTAATTTAACTTTGCTGCGGTGGTGCCCTTGGAGAATGAAATTAGAACGTATGCCTATGTTGCTTAACAATTGGGCAGAACAAAAGCTGAGAATGTGTTTAATAAATGACCATAATAAAAGCAAACTATTTGCCAAACATTAGTACATGTATCCAGGAAAATTAATACAAGAACATCCAGGACATTAGCCGTATCGACACACATTTCCCCAGTGACAAGAAATATGTAATTCAGTCATCAAGCCACCCAAGAGACAATCTACTTTTGGAAAGTCATCTGATGCTTGGCATAACGAGGCAGTGAGGGCAGCAGAGATATTTGAACAATGCCATCAGAGACTTCAAGCACAACTATGCAGACAGGCAGCACTGAGGCGGTAAGATACCCCAGAACAAAGCCAAACCAGAAAATAGGCTGATGCAGTCTTCTGATGCTCAGCATAAAGAGGCAGCTAAGGCAGCAGTGGAAAACCATTTGAAATTTTGGTTACCTGACTGCTATAGAGTTGGATTTCTTGATTCTGGCCTGGTGCATTGACTTTAGGAGGGCACCCAAGTTTAGTGAACAGGAAACTCTGAGAGGTTCGTCAAAACCCAATCAAGGTAAACGTGGAGCTCAGTCAAGGCTATTCTAAGGTGAGATTGTTTGGTGTTAAGGGCACTCAATAAGCCCACACAATATAATGCAAACAATTAAATTTAGACAAGTAAGTATACAAATACAATTATTTCTTCAGGGCTTTTAATACACACTGAGTAATGAAACTAGCAGGTGATATTATCGCACAATTATAATTAATAAACATATATACATTCACCATAGAACCAAGCACAAGCAGTTCAAATCAATAATGAGAATGACGCCTTGTGCCCAAAGTCACAGGAGCCACAGTGCCTATCACCAGAAGGAGTATTTGTAGATAAGTTATAACTTACTTGTGTTGGTGAGGGAATTAAATACTCTTAAACAACTGAACTAAGATAAGTAAATATTCTTTCAGGAGTTACTGCCCTGGTTCAAGGATTAAGTCAGTTGAATGGAAGGTTAAGAGACAACAGGACTTGTTCTGAATGTTATCCTCTGGAGGACAGAGGGGTACCGATGCACTCCATTTACTTACCCCTGGATACAAATTTACAAGCTGACTTGGTGGGTCTACTTCAGGTAACTGGAGGTTGGTTTTTCATCCATTGGTTCCACTGAGATATGCCCAGGAGCGGTGCAAAGATTCTTCTGGTCAGATACAGGATCAATGTGCAAGCCCTAATGATGTGCATATGCAAGATTCACTGATGCAGGCCTCTTCATGAAAATTCACAGCAAGGGGGAAGGTGTCCCTATAGTTGCCGTCACAGAAGCTCCCCTAGCACAGGATTCCCCGATGCTGGAATTCAGAGGGAAAGTCACTTGTACAACAAGCTGGCGACTACCATTGTTCTGTGTGAAACTGCAGAATGCCAGCGGTTGTGGTGAGGTAGCCCACAAGAGAGCTGGTCAGTCCAACAGATGGTCCAGGGACACTTCCAAAGGCTCAAGACAGCTAAAACGTTGAGAAGTTATTGAGACTAGTTGGTACAACTTGTACAAGGGCTGAACCACTGCTCAGAATCTTCAGAGGTCAGGTAGTCCAATAGGGATTGACAAGGCCAGATGAAGGCGGGGATGGCAGGCCTTTTCAGGAGTCTTTTTCGGATCTTCAGTCGGTTGTTCACATACGAAGGGAATCTTGGTTCCAATGGTGATCTGAGGAAATGGCTGCATGATTACTCTTCTTATCCAAAATTCAGACTGGAGGTAAGTCACAACCCACCAACGGCAAGGATCTGCTCCATTCAAACACCCAGTAGTTGACCAATCAGAGAGAACTACTGGTTCCACTCATGCCCCACACATGCATGTGGAATTGGCACTGACATTTCCAGTCCTTTTTAGGCCACTGACACAAAGGCATCACTAGCTTTTGAAAGCAGCAAATTTGCCAGACAAAACAAGCAAACATCTAGTGACACAGCCATTTTAGGGTGTTAGCCACACTTAGTACCAATATGCAGTAAACGCGAATGTGCACACCAAACATCATGCACATATTGTAAAAATATATCTGCTGCCACCAGCGTGTCTTTAGGTTTATATAAAGGTAACAAAAAATTAAAAAGTATTCCCATTGCACTGCATTGTAAGATGATGTGTGAAATGTTAAAAAGTAACATAAGGTAAACGGGCAACATAGGTTCCGAGTAATAATAGTCTGAAGGACTGATCAGTTTCCCCATCCCAAGTTCCCCCATCTGGAGATGCCCAAAGCCGCTCTAAGAGCGTTATTCTGAAGGGTTTGAAGTTTGCTGGTGGTGGCTTTAGAAGACTCAAGATAGAGAGCATTGCAGTAGTCCCGGTGGGACAGTATGAGGGCTCTAGCGAAGGTCAAGCAGCTAGTGTCAGACAGAAAGGGTTTGGCTGCACAGATCAGTTTACACGTGGAAGCCGTGGAAGAGGCTAGGGAGTTCACCTGTCTGTTGAAGGAGAATATAGAGTCCAAGTAAAAGCCTAGTGTTTTAACATCTTGTCCTACTTTGATGCTATTGCCATCAATCATGAAAGAACAATAGGAAGGGCCTAATTTATTTAAGCTGGTAGTAGTACCTAGGATAATAAATACAGTTTTATCATCATTCAGGCATAGTCCATGTGTGGCCATCCATGGCTGGATGATGATGTACACTCTATTCACCAAGGCCAAATCCTTCCCTTAATCTCCAGAAAGCGGAAGGAGGATCTGGGTATCATCTGCGTAGTTCGTGTAGGTGATACCGAGATGAGACAAATCATCGAAAAGGGGCTTGGTAAATATATTGTACAATGTGGGGGAGACACAAGAGCCTTGTGGCCCACCACAGGTGATAGGTATGGGGTCTGCTGCAGCTGTGGGTGAAAAGACCCTCATAGTGCTGCCATTGAGGAATGATCTAATCCATGTGATGGCCTCAACGGAAAAGTGAGCTGATGTGTGGAGGTGTGTGCATAGGACAGAGTGATCGACCAGGTCAAATGCTGCAGAGAGGTCTAGGAGGAGGAGTAAGGCAGCTTGGCCATTGTCTCTGAGCTTGTCGATCTGTGCTTTAAGGTCAATGAGAGCCGTCTCGGTCCCATGTTGAGGACGGAAGCCTGTATGTCTAGCTTCTAGTAGATGATGTTCTTCCAAGTACTTCTGTATTTGTACGTATGCGACCTTATCCAAAATTTTTAGAAGGAATGGTATGGTCGTTATGGGTCTATAGTTTGTAGGCGTAGTGTGTTTTCTTTTCGTAGTGGAAGTACCCAGGATTGTTTTAAGTTGGTGGGGATAGAACCGGGGATAGAACCGGTGGAGAAGGAGGCGTTGATTAATTTTGTGATGAAAGGGGAGAGGTCACAGGCATCATCTTTGATGAGCTGTGCAGGGCACAAATCGCCCTGACAGTTAGAAGGTTTCAGTGACAAGATGATTTTTTCTACTTCAAGTGTGGTGACTTTAGAGAAATTGAAGCGGGTAGTTTCCCTTAAAGTAAGCTTCTCAGGTGGTTTGGAAGGGAGAGGGTCATTCAGGGAGGCTTTTTTTGCGGGAGATTTTGTTTTGTAGAGTAGCAATCTTGTTAGCTAAGGCATTTTGGATTTCTGAGCACCATTTTTTATCTTTGGTACAAGTATCTGGTGGTGCTAGGGGGGTTTCTACTCCTTTAAGGATGGAAAATAATTCCTTCATGTTTGATTTTGCTTGGGATATACGGGAGTCGAAGGAGGTTTGTTTGGCAATGCAGATTTCTTTTTTTGTAGAGGGCAGCTAGTTTAGTAAGTTTGATTTTATTAGCTGATGACGGGAGTTTTTTCCAGGTGACTTTGCAGTTTCTTTTTTGCTGTCTTAAATTTTTGAGGAATAGTGTGAACCATTTGTTCAGATGCGTTTTGGGCTTGCTTGGTCTGAGTTTGAGGGGGGCGATTAGATCCAAAGAGGTAGAGAGGATTTTATTGTATTCTTCAACCTGAGTCTCTGGATCCAAGTTGTCAGGGAGTGTGTTGAGTGTGGGGAGTAAGTTTGGGATAAGTCTCTCCACAGTGATACTTCACTGTTTCTCGTGAGTGCAGGTGGGGCCCTGCTAGTCGGCGGGGTGGGGGTCGGATGGTAGAGAGCATGAACGATACCAAATGGTGGTCAGTCCAGGCTACTGGTGAGATGTCGGTGATGTTAGCTAGACAGTTATAGTCAGCCACCCAATCGAGTATTCTGCCTTTAGCATGTGTAGGTTCCATACATCTTTGGGTAAATCCTAATTCGGAGAGGGTATTAAATGTAGTACTGGCAATTTGGTCTTCTGGGTCATTGAAGCCCATATTGTAGTCCCCAAGGGTGAGTACTTGGGTGGATTTTTTGAGGTTGCTGGATAATATAGTGTTAATGTCCTCATCAAAAGTGCCTATAGGGCCTGGAGGGCGATAGATCAGGTGGATGTTGAGAGTTTGGGCATTAGTAAGAGGGAATTTAACAGAGAGTAGTTCGCAAGAGAGGACATTGAAAGTGGTTGCTAATCTCATAGTAAGACTACATTTGTGTATGATAGCAACACCCCCTCCTCTGGAGTTGGGTCGCTCTTGTCTCAAGATGGAATAATTATCAGGGACTGCAAGCATGAGCATTGGGCCTGCTGCCGGATGTAGCCAAGTCTCCGTAAGAGCAAGGAGATCGAGGTGTTCTTTTAGGATCAAGTCTGCAATTTCTGTTGTGTGAGCTACTAACGATCTGGCGTTTATCAGGGCTCCCTTGATTTCTGGGCTTGTGGTGGTTTTTGGTAGTTGTAGTTTGGGGGTAGTCTTGTATTAATTCAGGATTGCCCTGATTAGAGGGACTATGTGGAGGTATGGGGTTGGAATTCTGTGATGAGTTAGGTTTTACGGTAGTTAGGCTAGGCCGGGCAGTCATGGTTCTTAGTTTCTGTCTAGTGGGCATACAGCGGGCGAGGGGCTCATACATTTTAGCTAATCTAGCTCTAGGTCCTAAATTCCTGTCAGTGGTAGAGCGTGGGAGGCTGGTAGGTAGCAATGGCTGTAAGTCATCTATATGTAGGGGAGAACTGCTAGGTGACTTAATGTTGAACATAGTCGAGTACATAGTGGTAGGTGATTGAGGTGACATGCTAAGCAGTGCTATGGTATTTATAAAGAGCAGGAGGCAGGCGAACAAGCTGGTGCTCAAGGGACACATGTTAAGTGGTTGTACCAGATGTATTAGATATGTGGGTGGTTGACCTAACACTAGGAAAGGTGCTCGGACCTAGGCCAGTTGGGCTCTCCTTAGGCAAAGGGCTCAGGCCACATAAAATGAGTGGTGCTGGCCAAGGAGCAGCAGGAAAATTGTGTAGCAGATTCGGGCTTGGCAGTCGCAACACAGAAGGCATAAGGCAGGCGCAAGGCAGGTGAGGTGCTAACCACAGTTGAATAGGTGGCAGAGTAGGGTTCAAACTCAATGTCCTAATGGCTTGGGATACATGCAGACGCAATATCGGAAGGGCATGTGGACATAGGGCACTAACCACCCAATTAGGCATGAAATAAGCAATGAACTAGTCACAATCAGGGATGAGCGGTAGGCTAGTCCCAGTGAGGAAATAGGCAGTGGGTTAAACACATTCAAGATAAGCAGAAGGCTAGTCCCAGTGATGATAGGCAGTGGGCTATACACATTCAAGATAAGCAGTAGGCTAGTCCCAGTGATGATATCGCAGTGTACTAAACATATTCAAGATAAGCAGTAGGCTAGTCCCAGTGATGATAGGTAGTGGGCTAAGCACATTCCAGATAAGCAGTAGGCTACTCCCAGTGATGATAGGCAGTGGGCTATACACATTCAAGATAAGCAGTAGGCTTGTCTCAATCAGTATAGAGTAGTAGGCCAAGTAGTAGTCCATCCACATATGGTAAGTTTAGGCAGTGGACGGTAGTGCAGATCGAATGCACTGTGCTGCGATAGGCACTTTCACTTTGGGCATACACGCCTCCACTTTATCTAGTACAATGAGGCAGCTGTTCCTACTAATCATAATCACAATTGCAATCACAAGGCACAATTTCAGTCTGTTAATGTAGGTTGAGGTGGGACAGCCGTAAAGCACAGTAGTGGCGCAGTTAAGGACAATGTTTCGTGCTAGAAGCTGGTATGAAGTAGGTATAAAGCAAAATGATGTTACAAGTGTCACGAGTGGCCTTAATCAAATGACCAGAACTTACTCAGTTGCATAACATGCAGCGCTTGTAGAGTAGCTATGTGGACGTCCGGATACGTGCTTAGGGGCGTTGTGCAGGTAGAATAGGTCCCCCAGTGTATAACATGGTGGAGGTCTTGATTAGGCAGGTTATTTATCAGGAGATGTCCGGTGGGGCTCTCCTGGCGCCATGCGGCGAACAGGAGGTAAACAGGGCCTTAGTATTGGTCTTTGTAGGATGCCGCCTGCGCTTCCGCCTGCCGGTGGATGTTGTCGGCGTAAGAGAGGGCTAGTTGCCTAGCATCAATATCAGAGCCTCGGTATGGTGCCGCATCGCGCCCGCCATGAACGGGTCAGGCAGAACGATAGAGACACGAGCAGTGGCGACGTTGGAGTTTGTGCAGAGCTCTTCCCAGCAATTATCAAGGCAAAAAGTGGATGCTATCATGAATATGGGCAAAGGTCTTATCCAGCTTGTGACTTATGAAACATATGATGTTCCCTGCCTTTGTCGTCTAACTGTGAAAGGACAACACTAATCCCAGTGTCTCTGGCATCTGTCTGCACTATAAACAGTGAGGACAGGTGCCCGGCAAAGGGAATCATTTAGGCCTTGGAAGGCATTCTCACAATCCTCAGTTCAAGTGAATTTAATTGGTTGCTTAGGAGTTATGAGGGCAGTCAGAGCGGGATATGGTACCACAGTCTGCCATAACATGTCTGTAGTACTCAGTGAGGCTTAGAACAGCTCTCACCTGGGTTTGGGTTGTGTGGGTTGCCCAGTCTTGTACAGCTTGTACTTTGCAGGGTAGAGGCTGAATCGTGCCCCCACTAACCATGTCCAATCTGGCATCTGGTTTCCTTTAAGGTCATGTGAGCCTGCTGAAGAGCCTACAACACAATCCCAAGTTGTCTTGCAAATTCTTACCAAGTAGGGTTGAAACCTCTGGAAAGTGGCAGGTACATTCTTTATGCCAAAGGACATTAACCTGAACTGGTAATATCCCTCAGGTGTTGAGAATGCTGTCTTCACCTTGGCATTTTCTGTCAGGGATATTTGCTGATACCCTGCAGTAAGGTCAAAGGTGCTAAAGCACTGATCTTGTCTAACAACTCTCAGTTCATGGTAGGGGATATGTATCTGTCTTAACAACAGCATTTTGAGATCTGTAGTCCACACAGAATTTTAAATCTGAAGTAACTGCCTTTGGGACCAAGACCAACTGGAGGGCAATTTCACCCCTAGATCCAACATCTTATTGACCTCAGACTTGATGGGAGATCTGACTTTATATGGCATTGTACTCCCAATTTTGCTAGGCACACTGTCTCCAGTGTCAATGCCTCACTTGCACCAGGTGTCAAGCCTGGATTGAGTGGAAACAATGGGGAAACCTGCTTAAGCAAAGTTTTCACGTCACCTTGCTATTGTGAAATCAATTGAGGGGACAAATTACAGCCTTAATGGAGCCATCAGACGGGCTGCCCTGGAACATATCAGGAAAAGGTTCAGATTCCTCTGCCTCCATTTCTGAAGTCAGAATCACTGCTTTTATTTCAACCCTAGTGACAAAAGTCTTTAAGCTATTCACATTGAACATTTGGAGGCTGACCACTGCTTGCCCAGCCTTCAGCTTGTTATTGGACTGTGCCATTGGTAAGACCATCCTCTTTATCAAGCCTTACACATAGTCCATGAAATCGCCAGTGAGAGGAGGAGTGGGCAACTCCCATCGCTCCTTCACTATGGCAAGGGATCCCCTGATAGGGTGACCAAACAAGAGTTCAAATAGAATATAGACAACCCCTTCTTGAGGTACCTCTCTATAGGCAAAGAGTAAGAATGGCATAAGGAGATCCCACTTTCTCCTCTGGGGCTCCTCAAGAGCTGCAATCATGGTTTTGTGAGTCCAGTTGCACCTCTCAACTAGGCCATTGGTCCGTGGGTGGAATGCACATTAAAATGTGTATGACACAACACATTGCTTGCCCATTGTCTGCATATTCTTGTGCATGAAGTTGCTTCCTCTGTCAGGCATACCTTATTTTGGGAATCCAACCCTAGGAATAATACCCAGCAATGTTCTTGCTGACTTGGCAATTACAGTCTTAAGTGGGATGGATTCAGGATACAGCTAAGAACGTCTGGTCTGACCAGACGTTCTGAGCGGGTCCCGCAAGGGATCCTCGTAATAGGGCGTCCCGTAATGAACGGTGCCGGTCCCGTACCGGCACCCTTCATTACAGGAGCGCCTGGGTCGTAATTTATTTATTTTATTTTATTTAGGTACCTCTCTATAGGCAAAGAGTAAGAATGGCATAAGGAGATCCCACTTTCTCCTCTGGGGCTTCTTTTCTGGCTTGGGAGATGTGCTCCCTTTTAGGGAGGCTTAGGGCTCCTCTTAGAGCATTGTTTTGTGTGACTTGCATTTTTCTTAGGTTTTGTGCAGACGTGCCCAAGAAGAGAGCATTGCAATAGTCCAATTTGGTACCTACTGTGGCTCTGGCTACGGCCAGGCAGTTTTTAGTGGTTAGGAAGGGTTTAACGGCGTTGATTACCTTAGTGGTAAGTGCCGCAGAGGAGGCTATGGCATTGACTTGCCGTGTCATGGAGAGAGTGGAGTCAAGGTATACTCCTAGCGTTTTTACTGCATTGGAGACTGTGATGGTGGAGTTGTCTATGTTAAAGGATTTGTACTGCGGAGGGAGTTTGTTTAGTGTTTCTTTGGTGCCAACTAGTAGGATCTCTGTTTTGTCCCCGTTTAAGCAGAGGCCGTTGGCTGCCATCCAGGTTTGGATGGCTGTATAGATCTTGGTTAATGCCACTGCGTCTTGTTCATAGACCCCTGTGAGAGGGAGCAGGACTTGCGTGTCGTCAGCATAGTTGGTGTATGCTATGTGACGATGGTCCAAATCATTGAACAGTGGGAGGGTGAGGATGTTGTATAATGTGGGGGCAGTGCAGGATCCTTGTGGGACGCCACAGTGGATAGTGGTGGGGGTAGCGCTTGCAGAGTCAGAAAAGACTTTCATAAGACGACCCTCGAGGAATGATTTGACCCAGGAGATGGCTTCTGGCGAGAAGTGGGCTTCATTTTTGAGTTGCGTGCCTAGAATATTGTGATTAACCAGCTCAAAGGCGGCAGATAGGTCTAGCAGGAGCAGGAGTGCAGGTTTGCCTTTGTCCATGATGTCATTTAGTTGGATTTTGAGATCTAGTAGGGCCGATTCGGTCCCATGTACCGGGCGGAAACCTGATTGCCTTTTTCCTAAAATGCGATTTTCTTCCAGGTATTGCTGTATTTGTGTGTAGTCAACTTTGTCGAGGATCTTTAGCAGGCAGGGAACAGTTGTGATGGGTCTATAGTTGTTAGCGTTTTCGAGATCTAGAGTGGGTTTTTAGAGAAGAGGGTGCACCCAGGTTTCTTTTAAACTGGTTGGGATTGAGTTTGTGTTGAAGGATGCATTGATGAAGGTTTTAAGAAATGGTGCTAGTGTTTCTAAGCAGTTTTTAACCAGTTTAGCGGGCAGGCGTCGCCTTTACAATTAGAGGGTTTGATTCTGTTAACGATATCGACTACCTCTTTTTCTGAGACTTCTCTAAATTTAAATGGAGTAATTAGATTTCTCTTTTTTTTCTCAGTCACTGTTTCCGTATAGGATGCTGGTAGGATGTGCTGAGTGAGATTTTTGTGACGGTCTAGGATTTTCACTTGGAGGATTTCAATTTTGTTTATGAGGGCGGACTGTATGGTGTTACGCCAGGCTTGGTCCTTGACAATCTCTTGAGACTTAGTGGCCGGTGTGGATAGTTCCTTGAAGATGGCGAAAAGCTCTTTGGATTCTGAGGTGGCTTTGGCGATTCTTTCATTGTAGGACGTGAATTTAGCTGCTATGATACTTTTTTTGTATTGGGTGGCCAGCGATTTGTAGGAGGATAGTGAGGATGCGTTGGGCGCACTTTGCCATAAGTTTAGGGCTTCGTGTTTTTTGGTACTTAATTCTATTAGTTCTGCTGAGAACCAAGTATTTGAGTGTTTGGTATTTTTTGATTTTTTCTTTTGTAGAGGGACGATGATATCGATGGCAGTGCTAATGGTGGATTTGTAGATATCCGCCACTGTGGCTGGGTCTGGTGTGGCCAGGAGGTTGGTAGTGAGGGCCTCTAGGTAGGGAGAAATATTTTCTTTGGTGAGGTTCTTGGCGCTTCTGGCTAAGGCTGGCGGTGCTGGCTTGAGTTTTTTTACCGAGTTGTTAGGTGTAGGGATGAGGAAATGAATGAGAAAGTGGTCGGACCAGGGGGTAGGTGTGATGGAGCTGACCTCAATGCCACAGTTGTGGTCAGCTATCCAATCAAGAGTACGTCCTTTGAGTACGTCCTTTCTTGTGGGTAGGATGGAGTACTTTTTGTTCAAAGCCCATTTCTTTGAGAGCTTGTGCTAACTTGTGCTAGTGTAGTGGAGGGTCTATCTTTCTGGTCGTGGAGTCCCAGGTTAAGGTCTCCAAGAAGAATAGTTTTAGTAGCTGTTTTAAGGTTTTCACCTAGTAGATGTGAGAGGTTGTCCTGAAAGTCTAGTATTGGGCCTGGCGAGTGATATACTAGATTAAAGGTGATGGTGGTATTGGGAGAAAGTGCGATCTTGGCTGATAGAGAGTCTACGTTCTCCCCTAGTTTAGAGGAGAGTTGTCTTATTTCTAGGTGATCTTTGACTATGAGGGCTACCCCCCCACCTGTGAAAAGTGTTCTGTCCTGTGTAAGGATGGAGTATCCTGATGGGATAGCTAGGGAGATGGCAGGGCCGGCGGCATTGTGTAGCCAGGTTTCGGTGATGGCGAGGATGTCGAGGTCAAGGTTGGTTAGAAGATCATGAATTTCTGTAGCGTGAGCAGGCAGGGATCTGGTGTTGATTAGTGCACATTGTAAGTCTGGGCGTGGCAGTGGGGGTGGGGTGGTGTTCTGCCCTTTGGCTGCCTTCTTGGTAGTGGTCAGTTTGTGGTGTTTGAGGTAGGTTTGTTTTCAATTTTGGCTAGAGGGGTTTGCGGAGCGGATCTGCAGCAGAGGCCTAATATTTGATTTCTAGAGTTAGTAGCTCTAGGGTGCGTTGTGGGTGTGCTGGGTTTGTGATCTGTGAGTTTGCTGAAGAAGGATGGAAGGAAGGGTGTAGGTGGGATGAGTGCGAAGGGTGGGGGTGTGATGTGGCCCTGATGGGTGGGCACAGGGCAACAATCAGCTATCAGTTTTGGGCAGAGGACCAGTCAATTGGCTAGGCATAGGCAGCAATGGCTCGGTAGAGGCAACACAATGGCTAGGCATAGGCAACAGTGGCTAGGTAGAGGCAACACAATGGCTAGGCAGAGGCAACACAATGGCTAGGCATAGGCAACAGTGGCTAGGTAGAGGCAACACAATGGCTAGGCATAGGCAACAGTGGCTAGGTAGAGGCAACACAATGGCTAGGCATAGGCAACAGTGGCTAGGTAGAGGCAACACAATGGCTAGGTAGAGGCAGCAATGACTAGGCATAGGCAACACAATGGCTAGGTAGAGGCAGCAATGGCTAGGCATAGGCAACAAAGTGGCTAGGTAGAGGCAACACAGTGGCTAGGTAGAAGCAACACAATGGCTAGGCATAGGCAACAGTGGCTAGGTAGAGGCAACACAATGGCTAGGTAGAGGCAGCAATGGCTAGGCATAGGCAACACACTAGCTAGGTAAAGGCAGCAATGGCTAGGCATAGGCAACACAGTGGCTAGGTAGAGGCAACACAATGTCTAGCCATAGGCAACACAATGGCTAGGCATAGGCAACAGTGGCTAGGTAGAGGCAACACAATGGCTAGGTAGAGGCAGCAATGGCTAGGCATAGGCAACACAATGGCTAGACACAGGCAACAGTGGCTAGGTAGAGGCAACAGGGCTACCCATGCGGTTATCAGACATGCTCACTGTGAGAGTGATCAGCGTGTGTTTATGAGACATGTCACTTTCTGGAAGGCATACCTTATATCTCCCGGGGAACTTGTAACTTGCTGCTGTACATTGTCATAGATCTTCACTTTGTAGCCAGCACTGGCAAACACCATGGCCCAGCTGTGACCAATCAGGCCACAGAATAGCGCCAAAGAGAAGGGCTTCACGGGGGGTGGTGCCAAGATAGGTGAGGCAGTAGTGGAGCAGAGTCCAGCACCGTAGCGGACAGGGGCAGACAGGAAGGGGCCTTTGGCTCACGGCCTTAGGCGACGGCTTCCGCCTCCGGTTTTGCGAACAAGGAAGTTGCTAGGCAACCAAAGTAAACAATGCAGCCAATGAGGCCCTAAGTATGAAACTTGTGAGAATTCAACCAATGATGTCATTGTAGCTTAATGGTTAAGTGATGTGTCTCAAACTCCAGCAGGCCAGGGTTTTCGAAGGCAGCGTTCAGCATAATGTGTTTTTATTTTGTTTTTTTCAGTTTTATAATGTTGCCCAGAGATGGTGTAATTCATGTTCCATTCTGTTTTATAATGTTGAAATAAATATATGTGTTTCATGTTTAATATGTGTTTAATTCTGCAACGACAGTGTAATACATGTTTTGTCCTACTGATTAAACCCTCTTGTCCATTTCTATGGCCAATAGTAGTTGAAATTTAGGATTAGAATTGACTTTTAAGTACAATTCTCCTCGCTTTGCAAACAATAGACCCATCAAAGAGACAAAACCCAATTTCAGTCTCAGGTATTCCACCGGGGTGGTGGAAACCAATTTTAAAACCCTTCTCCAAAAGTAACGCTCCAACTTGTCAAACCAGCTTAAATCACTCATAGCCATTGCATCAAGGCCGTATAATACCATAGGACAATAACTGACTGGCAAATGTTTCGATCATATGCGTCAATCGCAGGGCCTTCCTCTTTTTGACCTCTATTATATGTACTTAATCCGTACTGGTACTCATTTCCAGTCCCAGATAAACATACTTTTCAACATAGTCCAAGGTACCCAAACTTGTCGAGAAGGTGGCTCGGTTAACATTCTCAGCAGTTACCAACATTACTTTTGTTTTGTCCATATTAATAGGCAAATCATTTTCAGCTGCAAATGAGGTAAGTGTGTCGAACATCCCCCTCACACCACGATAGATGTGATTAAGTATCACTAAATCATCGGCGTATAACATACAAGGTATGCATGTGATATGATATGATATGATACATCATGTATAACGTGCCTGTACGCAAGTGTTTCTAGGCACAACAAGAAAAGGAAGGGTAGAGAGAGGGAGCACAAAACAAACAATCTTACGACACCTTGTGCCATTCAGATTGTGCAAGTGTGAGAGATGGTTAGAGGAGATGTGCCAGGGTGGGGGGCGGAGTGCGCAGTGACAAGACACAGTAAGTGCTACCAGTGTGGTGGCTCAAGTAAGTGCAGAGAGGCAGGGGACTGTAGAGTTGCAGAGACAGTCCCTAAGTGGGTGTGAGGCCTGGAGGCAGTGCAAGGGGCTATTGATCGTGCGGGAGCCGGGTGCTCATGAGGTTCAGTGGGTGGCCAGATAACCAGTTAGCACAGCAGACAGGAGCATCAGCAGGCGAAAGAGAGAGAGAAAGCAGAATCGAAAAGGAAGGTCTTGAGTTGTTACCGGAACCTTAGGTGGCCCTGCTCAAGTTTGATAGAGGCAGGGAGGATATTACAGAGGGAGGCCCCAGCCAAGAACAGAGATATACACCCCACTCTCTGCTTGTAGAAGTGTCTGACCCTCAGAGAGTTGGAGGTGGATGAGCGGAGAGCTTGAGAAGGAAGAGCCTAAGGAAGAGAGAGTTGGATATAGTGTGGTCCCTGTCCCCAGAAAGCCTTGGGGCCAATGCAGAGGGTCTTGAACTTGATTCTTCCAGCCACCGGGACCCAGTGGAGAGATTTAAGGGCTGGAGAGATACAATCCCTGGGTCTTGTTCTGGAATAGTTCAAAGGGCAAAGAGTAGAGGCAGGCAGATTTAGAAAGAGGCTGTTGCAGTAGTCCAGCCTAGAGAGAACCAGGTCTCTGGAGACAGTGAGCTTCTGTGGGAAAGTGAGAAAAGAAAGAAGAACTCTGAGGAGGTGCAGCTGGAAGTGTGACTTCTTACAGATGTCAGAAATGTGAGGATAGAAAGGAGAGGGTGGAGTCGAAGATGACACCAAGGTTCTTTGCCTCACAGAAAGGTGCGGGTGGAGGGCCCAGGGTGGGTGGCCAGAGTGAAAGTGGAGCAGGGGTCCCAATGAGAAGAATCTCAGTCCTACTGGCATTAAGGCAGAGATCGTTGGAGGCACACGATTCCTGAATTGCGGATAGACAATCAGGGATGGCGAGAGATCAGAGGACGCTGATGGGAGCCTGAAGGAGAGCTGAGTGTCATCCACATAAAACCGAAAGTTAGAACAGAAGGTAGAGATGAGGTGGGCCAGAGGAGCCAAGTAGGGGTTGACAGGGTGAGAGAATAGAACCCCGGGGAACAACACATGTAGAGAGAAAGGTGGGAGTGAGAAGGGACCTAAGTTGGACATGGGAGGGTCAATCAGAGAGAAAGGAGGTCAACCATGCAAGAGTGTTGATTGAGAGATGCAGGTTGGAGAGGGCTGAATCAGCTGCAGGTGAGGGAAGAGGAGAGATACTATTGGTGAAAGCCTCCACTGACACACGCTTCATGGTTTGGATGACCGAAAAGGTGGATGGCATGCTGTAGTCATCTTTGCCTGGGGGACAGAGAGCAACAGGTGAGAAGAGAGAAGAAAGTGGTTATTCCAGGATAGTGGTTAGAGGGTTGGGAGGGGGATGTCCAGTGGGATAATAATCAGTATATATAATATACAGTAGACACGGTTGAAAGCTGTATCCACTGGTAAAGGTTTAACATCTATTGTTGGTACACTCCAGGGTGTGAGTGCGTTGGGCCAGAGGGAAGAATAGAGAGAAAGATAGAGTTGCAGAGATTGCCAAAGAGCCCAGAGGAGGGGCTAGATGCATCCAAGTAGATCCTGAGGTCTCAGAGGAGGAGAAGTTGAGCAGTTGAGGCTAGGAGGCAGAAGGAGAGGTCGGCCCACTCGGAGGGTGATCTGGCAAGGTGGCCTGTGGATGGTGGCCTCAGTAAGAGAGAGGCCAGGAGAGACAGGGAGCATGCAGACCTGGCATTCAAAGGAGGAGTAGACCTGAATAGGAATTACAGAGTAGGGATCCACTCCGGGTAGATCAGGGCTAATCCACCTAATGGACGGATGGTTCTGGGTTCAGAGAGGATCTCGTAGCCATCAGGGAGGAGAGTGTCAAAACTTGTGACAGAGCTGGTCGTGAACCATGTCTCAGTGAGACCGAGGACATCCAGATCAAGTTCTTCAAGCATTTGTCAGATGTCATAGGAGCTTGACAGCAGAGCAAGAGGTAAGGGCAGCAACGTGCAGCAGGTAGCCACATTTCAAAAACTTCTGGGGAGGGTACAGGCATGATGTATGCCCTGCAGAGGTGTTAGAGGTGCCTGAGAGTGGGAAGAGGAGGAGGAAGGAGATGACAGAGTAGTCAAAGAGGAAGTAGAGGGTGCCAGAGAGGTGGAGGAGGGAGGAGGAGGAAGAGCAGCCAGAGAAGCAGTGGAGGGTGCCAAAGAGGTGGCGTAAGAGGAAGATGGTTGAGGAGCAAGAGATGTGTAGGTAGGAGTAGCAGTGGAACGAAGGAAGTTGATAAGATGCAGGAAGTGTCTATCAAAAAGGAGGAGATTAGTATGAGGGCCCTGGACCGAGACGGTGCCATTCAGATAGACCTTAATGATGGTCTTGGAGGAGTTGAAGGGGGACAGGAGGACCTCCCACTGAGTTTCACCATTAATGAGAGAGAGAACAGAGACCATATGTGTGGTCCATAGGCCTTGCAAGGGAACACCAAAGAGGATTTTTATGAGGATCTTTCTGGACGAAGCACTGTCAGCAGTAGGGAGGACTGGGTTGGAGACCAGTATGTCCCTTTTGCAGACATAGTGAGAGGGAGAGGATATGAGATAGCATAGCAGTTAGAGAAGATAGGGGAGACTGAGAGCACCATGGAGCGGTGCGAGACAGAGAGCAAGAGAAGGCAGCCCTAGCAGGAGGGGGGCGGGTTACACACTAGGGGCACACAAAGGGGTAAGGCACAAGAGGGGGATGGGTACAGCGAGCACAGAGAACCAAACCCACAATGCTCGCAGTTAGGGGGGCAGGACCTAAAGTAAAGGAGACAGTGCAATAAAGTGCAATAATACAATAGAGGCCACAGGGGGAATAAGAGTGAAAGGGGCAATGCAATACAGTACAGAATACGTTGAACACTGGTAACCCTGGGGGACTTAGAGGAGTAGGAAGAGAAATGCAACAATGCCACAAATATACAATAAAATACAATAGTCACAAAACAATACAGAGTGAGAGGGGAATGCAATTACAGTACAATATACGCAAATACTAGTAATCCTGGTGGACCTAGAGGGGAGGAAGAGAATACACTCAATACAACAGGTTTACAGAAAATTCTCACCACTCAGGGGAACTGAATGGGGAAGGAAGAGAGGGGAGAAAGGACCCAAGAAACATGGTGATAGCGGAGACAGGAAGAGAGCGAAAGGACGCAAAGGTCAGGAGAAGCAGAGCCTGATTTGCAGGTTTAAAGCACACATGGAGATCGGAAGAAAGGGGAAGGAGGTGCAAAGAAGAGAGAAGCAAAGCCTGAGTTGCGGGTGGAAAGCGAACATGGAGACATGGAGAGAGGGTGAGGCCGCACAAGGCAGAAGAAGCAGAGCCTGATTTAACTTTAAAACATGTCATACCTTCCAGTATCATTGGGAACTTTTCTTCAGTTAAGAATAACGAACAACACTCATCCACTGATAATGTTGCTAAGTACTTACAATGCTCCGCCATGAAGGTAGTCCCCATCAGGGTTAGAGCTTTGCATTCCAAAAGTAAATGTTTCACTGATTCGACAATCTCTTGATTTTCACAAAATTAACAGTGTGCCTGAGACTTGGGGAGTTGACCCTGCATGCTCAACACTTATCTTGGTGGTAGTAAGTTTAGGTGCAATCGCATAAACAAATCTCTCAAGTCTGGGCATGGAAATTTAGTCGAGTATAAGCGAAGTTGTCAAGCCGTCTTCGTTGATGGTTCATCAAAAGTGAAAGTCTGTACGTGGTTCTTCTGTCTTGAGTCTTTATCCAATCTTGTACAAGTATGTTAGATTTCACTGTCTCTGGATTTGTCTTTAGCCTCTCTTCCATTTCCATTCATTTCCCTCCTGTGAGGTGGTTCATAAGAGATTGAATGGAGAAAGATCATTATGCATGATGCATTTCTGATATAATGCTGAAGATTTCCATAATACAATGGATTGAAGAATTTGCAAGCCCCATTCATATCTCACCATTGTGATAAGAATACGTTTTGAGAACTCTTTTCCAAAGACACCCTCCAAGATGTCCCAGCATTGCCATGATAAATCTAAGGTTGTCTCTGCACTATACGTAAGAATGGGGATGACCATAAAAGATGATGATCAGAGACATGGTAAATTTCCAATACGTCTTCATCAACAATGCTTGTGATGATAAACTCTTGTATGTTGACTTCAATACAGGCATCCATTCACTTTCATTGATGTTACAACTAATAGGTACTCCCAAATAAATGATGGAATGGACTTTCTCTAGATTTTGATTACTGATACGCCATCTCTCACGTGGTTTGCTTTTAGAATTTGCATTTGCTAGCACAATTATTTTTGTCTTCTTAATGTTTACTCGCAAATCATTGGTGTCCATATATGTGATAAATGAATTGATTCTCTGCTGTAGTCCTACTGCTGTCTGATCCATGATAACACGATCATCAGTGTTTAGGGCCCATGGTAGTTCACTCTTTGTGGGAGGGAATGCTCTAACAGTGGTTTGGCTGTCACCCATGTCCGGCAAATAGATGTTGAATAATGCATTGGAAGCCTTGTTTAAGCCCCCTAACGTTGTTGTTTTTATCAGAGAATGTTCCAAATCCTGTATAGATTTTAGTTTTGGTTCTAATTGCTTTTGACTTTAACAGATTTAACAGAAAGAGGTAGAGGATTGTGCAAACATCTCTGACGAAACATGACTGTCTAGAGTCCCGACGACCAGAATTTTCCCTCACCTATTAAGGTGTCGTAATAATAATTAACAATTATCCACATTTCTTCTCAGAACATTGAGCATAGCTATGTGGTGGTAATTAATTGGCTCATGTCTGTGTCCATTTTTAAATATGCAGATAAGTAAGGCAGTTTTCCAAGACCCTAGAACTTCTCTGGCAGTCAACATTTCTCTGAAGAGTATCATGCAAAAGTCTGTCCATGCCTCTGGATTTTGCTTCAGTAACACATTTGTCAGACCATCAATGCCCATAACCCGTGAGGAACTGAGTTTCTATATCAGACTTAAGATATCATCTCTATCCAGATCTAGTTTCCAAGGACTAAATGACTCCTTCAAATCCCCATCCTCAGATGAGTTTGAACGTGCAAACAGCGTGGTGAAGTGTAATTGCCATTGCTTCTCTGATACAGCATTAATTAGTGAGGCTAATTGGACAGTTGTGTTGTTGTTTAAAGTTTCCCATAGATCACAGGAGTTCTTCACTGAGATGTTTTTCAGCTTTTACTCTGCACCGTATTGTGATCTATATGATCTGGAAGAAATATTACCAGTTTTGTACTGTTGTTTTCTTTGTCTTTTTAGTTTGATACTTTCCTCGTCCGCCAGTTTGTTGATTTGGCGCATGTCGGCTCCATACATTTATCTAATTTGTATAAGGTTCTTATTATATACATGTAGTCTTGTGCAAAGACTCTTAACGATCTTCTCACGATTATCTCTGAATGCCAATAAGAACCCACAATAACCCAAATTTGAATTCTTCATGCTCAATCTCGAGCAATCATTTTCAGTGATGGCATCGAAAATTGGTGTTTCACGCTATCGCTTTTATTAAGATCTTTCTACATTATCGTTGATAATAGGTGATCACCGATTTTAGTTCGAAAGATTACCATGTTATTAATGCAGTCTCTCAATTTTCGCTACACATAGTAATAATGAAGATGCGCTTTTTGATCCCTACGTGACCATGCACACTTATCTGGGGCATGACCCGCGATGTGGCCATTTAGCATAAAAAAGCCTTGTGCACTCAATTCTCAGTGCCATAATACTGCTCTATCCTTGAGATCAGATTTACTGATTATCTTGCCCTCACAATCGAGACACTTGATTATGAGATCCCCACATAGGATCATATACCAATCACCAACTTGAATGTAGGCATCATCAATAAGTGATGTCAAGATATCAAGAATATTATTATCGTTGGGTTTTGCCAGGTTTCCAGAATAGATTAAACAGAACGACTGTTCTCTTGCAAGAATAAAGTGGCTCTGACCAATCAAGCATCAGCTGCCGTATGGAAGATTTAGGTTTCTTCTCGCTCAGAACTGTTAAGCCTTGTCTCATCCTCACTAATGTCATCATACCTGAGTGCTGACGTCTTGTCGAGCTCTTTAATGCTGGATTTAAAAAGACACTAAACCCTACACAGATAGGTTTTTCTTGAAGCCATGTTTCTTGACAGCATAGAATGTCATGGGTTCTCAACACTATCTCATCCTCATTGAATAGGTAAGCAAAACATCTTGTGTTCCAGGATCCCATTTCCAGCAGCCTGGATTATTTCTTGCTGTTGTCTGACTTGTGAGGAGCACAATGATGCAACAACCCACAACTAATATTGTTGCTGAGTTGAATTTGCATTTGGGTTTGAATCTGTCACTTTTCTCATCTCAACATAATTCTTATTGAAAGTTACTTTTATTCTCAACCCCGTTTGAGCTGATATCTATGTTATCACATTTGGGTTTTTATTTTTTAGAAATAAATGGGTACAATACATTGGCTATTGTTTTTTGCTGTTCATATTCAGTTAAATGATCTAGCGGTTGTTTTATTGGTGTAAACCAGTAACTCTCAGTCTGTAGAGGATTTTGTTGAGGTTGTGACTAAATACTGATTTCAAATTCACATGGTAATATACCGGACGTCGCATTAAGCAATGTTGTTATGATATGATATGATATGGCATTTATAACGCGCCCATACACAAGTGAATCAATTTTGAATTTAAGTGCAGTATGACCCAGTCCAGACCATGTTTGTTGACAAACTGAACTATGTGAATGTCATCTGATGTGATTTGACATAGTTTAGGACTGCAGTGTAAGCCTTTTAGGACATTTAATCAATTTTAAATTAATCTCTCAATGACAATAGATATTTGATTTTCATTGAATTGCTATTGTGGGTATATGGCTCCGGATGTGCCTTCAGAGGGTTTATTATGAGAATTTCTGTGTTTTCGAGTTGTGTGCAAACAAGGCTTTCTGGAAAATATGTTAACTCTTCTGTTCCGGAGTTTGAAAAGGAGTTCCAACTCCATTCTCTAGTTCCTTATTAGCAACTACATGGACATATTTGACACCTCCTCTTGTATCTGTGGTTCCTCATCAGAAGAGGTTGTAAAATCAACTGGAAGTTCATGGTCTTCACTGGTTTCGACCTCACACAGTGACATATCAATTGTCTTACTGCATTGGTCTCTAGCTTATTATGTTGTCCTGGCTTGGTCAATAAAGACAGTATTTTGAGCTCTCTTTGTGGATTGGACAGATTTCTCAGGAAGGCTTGAGATCCATTTGACTTGTTCTTGTTTTTTGAATATAGGTTTTAGATTTTTTGGTTTGTAAGTCTTCTCTCTTTTCTGATATTAGTTTCTGCTATTTAGATGTTATGAAGATGAAGATGATCAAGCGTGTCTGTGTGTGTGTGTTTGATCAAGCATGTGTGTGCATTTGAAATGAAAGAAAGCACAGCATAGCATAGTAGGTTGCAAAGACATGGGCAACCCTTTCTGAGCTATTGTGCAGTCTCTAGTACCCAAAAGATTATTATCATTACCACAGTTATTATCAGACCATGTATCGCATATTTCTTTCTAGCTGACCATGGTCTCCTGGACATGATCATGTCTGTGCCAAAAGTGTCCAAATCCTCACTTCTGCATAACCCAAAAATGGGCATAGTTTATCAGTGTCTGTTAAGAAGGCTCACTGATATAGGCTCTAGAGGTTCATTCGTGGGTGGCACCTAACCACATCTCCTTCCTTAATTCTAGTCTTCAGTTCCCTGCCCCCCTCCACCTCCAGGCGTTTTTGGGCGGGTATAGAGGAAAACATGTTGTTTTCTTGTGGGTGCTGCACAAACACTTTCCTACTTCCAAAGTTTTTCCCTATTCTTTCCTTGGTACAGATTGTATCATGTCATCCGGGCACATCGTGATCTTTGAACAATTCAGTTATATTAGATCTCAATGGACCCTCATGTTGCTCAAAAGCAGGGTCAGGATTTTTTTTTTCTCATTTAAAGGTACACCGGGGTATGTATTTGGTACGAATTTCTCTGTCCCCTATCACCTCCTTAAGCAGTTGTCATAGGGCAGAGGCAAAGTTACTTATTTCAGATGTGCAGCGTTGATCCAATTTCTTTTCTTCATGCCGTTCATGCAAGCAGCTTGTATAAACTTATCAATGAATAATTTGCCACAAATGGATCGCAAAACTGGAGCAACAGACATCTCTTGGTTTTCAAAACTTTCAAAACGTTCCTTCTTGTCTGAATCACTGGGACATTCACTAGGCAATGCAGTTGATTTGTTTGATAAGGCTGCCGCCCCAATTTGTGATTCTGCACTACCTACGACAGGCACATTACTGGTCTCTTCTGTGAAGGCCTCAATGTCCGATCTTAAGACATCTTCATTTTCTTGTACTACGGACCAGCGGCCCCAAACTGGTTCTTTGGTATGAAGTTTATTTACATTTGTAGATGTTTAATTTGAAGTAGGTTCCTGGTTTTCCAATGACCTTGTTTGAGTGCAGGTGCTAATGACATTCGGTTTCTGTTGTTCCTTAACTCTCACCTTTCTCAGCCATTTCACTGATTCTACAATGGCAGCAATCATGATGTTTTTGTCACTGCCGCCCCCGTGCTAAATCATATAGCCTTCCTTGCCATTGGACTGACAGCTCAGCTTCCTTGTTGAGTCGTTTTTGTACTTCTCTGTGAATGATTCTAAAAATATTACTTTAGTGTGGATCATAGCTAACAGGGTGGTTTGATCTTTGATAGTTTCAAGTTGCCGCTCTTTGTCACTTTCAACTGAGTTTGATGTATCTGTTTCAGATCAGCCTGGTCTAATTAGTTGTTGAAAATAATAAGAGCCATTCCTTTCAAGAGTTGGTCTAGATTGTGAAGAAGTTTCTGTCAAGATTTGCATGAGTCTGGGTTCATCAGAAAGTAGAGGGGTTTCATGCCTCGATTGTGTCATGGATGCCACTCGTGGTTCTTAACATTAGCTCCTTTGTTGGACTTATGAATGGGAGTTTTACAAGAGTCAGTTCCCACATCACTTAGTCTTTTTTGCTACGTGATGGTTGTTTTCATTTCTGCTATATCTTGCGATTAACTACATGGTTAATATAGAGTGTTGGGTGGCTAAGTTGTAGGAATTGTCTTTTTCTCTCAAGAGAGTATTCATATATTCAAATGGATGGTTACTTGGGTTAAAATGTGAATATTCAGGTGACTCAGGACGCACACATAATGCATCTAGAAATTAACAGTCATCTTCCGAGTATGATGACATAAGTTGCGGATTACTCTGGTTTCCATTGTCATAGGTGTCTAATTCATTATCATCAAGGTGAGAGTTGCTGTATCACAGCTGTAATTCGCAGTACACAAACTGATCTCCATTCGATATTATGGGTGTACCGAACTTTGGCTTCGAGTAAATATTCGGCTGAATTCTGGCCGAATAGTTTCTTGCTATTCGGCTTTTGCTGAATATTTTTTGCATTCTCATTTGAATACAATGTGACAAGAACTCAGAAAGGCAAATATAGACTTCAGTTTGCAAAACTGAATAGAAGTAGAACAGCTACTTAGCCACAAGACCAGACACATTTAGATCACACAGCTGTAAAATATCTTATATTGTAATCTGCTCTTTAGGGCATGTTTTGTTACAGATTCTTAGACATAAAAGGTGCTTACATTTTATATTTAGCAGGCAACAATACAGGAAAATCTTTTCTTTTGGCAAATGTTTGTATGCAATGTGCTCTTTCTTCAGTTGGAAAAGACAAACTGAAAGAAATGTGCATATTTCACTTAAGGATACATTCAGTTCCTGTCATGTCCCCCCTTTTCTTTTTTTAAGGACTTGCGTCCTGAGTTTAACATTATCTGATATGTTATCAGAATTGATAGGGTGCACATGTTTGTGTATTGGCGAGAAGGAGTGGCAATAAGTGAAAAGTGAGCAGCATGTGTTCCTATGGACCATGACCATTTTATTTATTTATTTTTTTATTTTTATTTGTTTCAGTTGGTAAACCAACTTTTCAAATATACAATCACCAAATTACATAAAATTACATACAAATTACATAAAAACAAAGTATAATTTTCAAAATATAAGCTTCGACAGAGCAAATATAGAACCCAAATAATAAGCAATTCCACAGCAGGTTTTCAAAGGGAATAAGTGTCTAGTAAAAAAAAATGGATTATTCAACAACATGGCAACTAAGTACCTCATTCTAATAATCAACCTGCTCAATTGTCGCAGGTGATAATTGCCATATATAGTCCAAGATATATTGATTCTTATAACGTGTGTTGCTGTCTAATTCTACAATTTTTCTACATTGGGCACTATTTACACTCATTCAATTCCAGGTGTTATGTCGGGAAACACTATATTTAAAAATTGGACAGTTGCAATTTGTACAGTTATCCTCGGATTTGAAAATAATACATTCCATATTTGGTCATAACCTAGATGGCTCTGAACAATTAATTTCTTTCCAAAGCATTTTAACCTTATATCATTCAATGCAGAACATTCGACTACAAGATGTTGTAAGGTTTCATTACATTAGAAATTAACAATAGGTAGTGGGACTAGCAGGGCTCAGTCATGTCAGCGGGAGTAATATGCCCCCATCTAACAGGCCTCCCAGAGGAATTTATGTTGGGTAATCTCTTCAGTTCCAAAGTGGGCCAGTGTTTGACAGCGGGTAAAGATAGGTGAGAGGACTCTTCATGAGACAGTCAGAGAGCTAAGCTCGAACGGTGGGATTTGTAGGATTTAGAGTTGGGAGAGCCAGGAAATTCCTGGGATGGGCCAAGTCAGAGCCGAGCCTTAGAGTCCTGCTTGGCTCCAAGTGGCAAATGTGGGCTGAACAAGCAAAATGAGCATGTAAGTCTTGGAACCAAAGACACCATTGCTGACACTCTGCCGGCATACAGTGCAAGCCCTATTACTGGCATCCTGCCTCCCCAACATCCCCACAAACTTCCTACTTTGGCCCTGCCACCCCCTAACACAAATACCATACATGGCATTCCACCTCCCACCCCAACAACCCAAATCCCCTACCTGGAATTCTGCTTGCCCATCCCTACTAAAAAATAAATTCCTTCATTGCCTCCCACCTTCCCAGACCACACAGAGAGACATCACCCTACACCTACTCTGAGTAATCAGTCAATGAAGGCAACCAGAGCCGGAAAACGATTCAGCTTTAACGAGGTAGCAGTGAATAAATTGTTTTTATGTTCTGCAAAAAATAGGGCTATTCCTCTGAAATGTTTCCTTTAAAACGTTTTTAATTTGGTTTGGTTAGTGGCAGTGGGTTCAACTCTGACACAAAGCAGTTCTCTAATGAGAATGTGCATTTAGGGCCTTTCTGTTCAGTTAATATATGAAAGGGATTTGGATATGTGCTTTGGCTCTCCTAAATGTTAAGCATCTTCACACGTTTGCTTCTCAAAATGAGCATTTTGTTCTTTTGACAAACATATTAACAGATGGTCTAGGTACTGCTAAGTTGACAAAGGAACAGACACCTTTCCATCAGCATGAGTGATTGCGGACCATTGTTTTCTCTGAAATGGGTGAAGGTTCTAATTGTTGTTTAATCACGTCTAGCAGCATTTGAACGCAGGGACAAGAAGGAGAAGTTGCCAGGTCGCACTAGCCATTTTTAAAGAAAAGGGTGTAAATGCTACAGGTGAGCCATCAGCATGAACACAACTGGATGAGAGAGTGGAGATCTTGTGAAGCTCACTCTCAAAGCCACCAGACGGCTGCAGTTCATTTTATGAGGCAGATTTCCTTGTACGTTTGCAGACCTGTCTATGTTTTATATATATTGCTTTGTAGTAAAAACGTGATGCTTGTGAAATTACCCTTTGAAAAATGAAAGCCTGAATCGTGTGAGATTTACAAGCCACTCAGATTAATTCAGGGTTGTGGCTGCTGTAACACACCAGATAATCCAAGCAGGTTTCTTCATTGCCCAAAGAAATCAAAACAATACAAAAATAGCACGACAAAGGCAAAAATACGAAATTGACAAAATAAACTGAACATTTGGTTGAAAACTGCAGCAAATATGTTGGTTACAATATGACTATAAATGCTGAAGTATAGTTTAGTGCTGCTATAAATTGTTTAATTGTTTTGGTGGCCATCAGAGTTACTTAAACAAACTTCCCCTATATATGATCCAGAATTGTTATATTTTTTCTATTTTTAGTTTTACTGCAATTAATAGTTAGACCTCATGTGCAAAATCAATTGTAATAAATGAACCATTGCTTACTCTGTTTGACCTATGAGGGGGTGGGGTTAATAGTTGTGAGATGGAGTTCACACATTTCAGAATTCCTCTTGACTTGTGTCCTGCATGAGCCAACATTAACCATTTTATACATTTCTATGGTAGCTGCAAAGAAGTTTCGAAACTCCACTGCAGCGACTTTGCAACTGGATAGAGAGTGTGATGCCTCTGATTCACAAAGGCAGTTGCAAATTGCAATATCCATTTTGTTCATTGCAACCTAGTCCTTTTGCATTTCTGAAGCCTCCTACATTGACTGGCACTGGTTTTCAATATGCAACAACCTTCTGTACATTTGGTCCCTACATTTTGGTAGATCTGCTTGTTATCTTGCTTTTATACTGAAAGATGCTGCATTGATTTCAATGAAGAGAAATACATGTATTGAATGCATTTAAAATGGTGCTTTTTTAAAGTAAGGGTGTTTTTTTCAAGTTTGGAACATGATTTATTACATAAAGCAACTAGTCGGTTTCTTATTCAGCTACAGCACAGCCCTACTCGATCTCACACTTGCTACTAAGTCCAACGCAGACTTTACAGGTGTCCAAATCAAAGAGCACTGTGTGTAAGCTAGACGATTAAGTGGGCAGATTTGACATTTCAGCATCTCCAGATGTTGAGGGTGTGATTGGTGTACTTACTATAGTTAATGCTATTATTACATGGGATTGTGTTCTCTGCACTGTTAATTTTTCTGTTTTATCTTGCTGGTCGCCCGCTTGCTCACACAGTGATCTCACACAGGGGATATTATTAGCATTATTAAGCACAGCAAGTTCAGTTTGGGGAAATTCAACTACTGAATACAACAAGTATGATGATGTGTTTGTAACCAATGCATGTAGGACGTAACACTGGCTGCCTGTACAACTTAGGATCACGCAGAAGATCTTGACATTATCATCCAAATGCCGTACCAATGCTTGTCCCACCTACCTAAAGGATTGAGTGAAGACACTCATATCAGGGAGACAGCTCCGCTCTTCTGCCTTCCCCACCTTTGCCCAGCCAAGATACAAGCTGGTGCGTTTTGAGGGGACATCATTTGATGTCCAGGCTCCTCTTCATTGGAACTCACTCCCCAGGCTTATACGCCTGACTGGGAATCTGGCATTATTTAAGAAGCAGATTAAAATGTATCTGTTCAACCTCAACCTAGTTTAAATCCCATATTCCCCGTCTTCCTGACTGATTCCCCTGTCTGACAAATGATATTTGTTGTCTTGTTTCTGTCTGTTCTTCATGTGCGCTCTGAAGCCTATGGGCATGTGGCGTGTAATAAATATTAAAAGTAATAAAACAAAATGATAGGTACCACATTGTCTCTCAATATGAGGATATTATTTATTCTGTGGCTCACCTAACCCCCGACTGTAGTAGCATTCACAGATGATGACAGGAGTTCATTGTGCCGCTTCCAATGACGCAGCATACAAGGACTACTCAACATTTTGTCTTTTCAAGAGCTCATGACAATATATAGGTAGAGGCGGGATTCAAGCACAGTCCTTGCTTTTCCTTGCTTGCTGAAACTGCCGAGACGGCTTGACTCTATGCTTCTCTGCGAGCTACGTGGCCCACAGGGATATTAAGGCTTCTTGCACTCACCTTCACTGTAAACCAAGAAGGCAGACTCATAACAGGGAGCTTCCAATAGTGCTTGACTCTACTCACAACATCTGAGGGCACCAATCAAGTTTTGCCAGTAGCTGTTTTTAACTGAGAGTCTCCAATGTTTTAGCCAGAGCTTGTACCCAACCTCAATTGCCTTGTTCTCACAGGCAACTCTTTGTCCAGACCGCTACCACCTCCGAGCTTTCTTAATTTCTTTCTCATTTCTCGTTTGATGTCACAAATAGCAATGTCAAACCTATTGGTGTGTTTATCAAGGACAACCAGATATCCCTTGGTGTCGGATCCCATTTTAGTGGCTAAGCACTTCAGCCAACCCTCAATTTCATTACCATTCAGTGAGGCCAGTGGGGATATGTCACTGGCAGTAAGTGGGGAAAGAAGTAAGTTTGCTTTTTTAAAGTGACTGACAGTCCAACAAATCTGATTACCCGGATGGTTTGAGTAAACACCACTACAGCTTTGTGGATTGATTACAGGATTTGGACCTGGTATGGTCAGTGCTAATATGGCATTGTGACTAAAGACATTCGGCAGCACCTTTAATTCTGTGGTTTTCTCCAAACATATGTTGTTACCAAAGAAGAAGTCCAGTGTGGCTCTGTTGTTACCCATGCCCCCTGTGAATTGCCCTGTGTGGTCTCCTCTGGTTCTACCGTTCAGTAGTATAAGTTCCCAGTCCTTCAAAAGGTGCACCCTATGTACAGCATTACTGTTTCTACTTTTGTATAGCATCTCAAATTTTTGGGAAACATTCCAGTAAGAGGCACGCACCTGATCGTCCCTTAAGCGGGCGTTAAGGTCACTGCTGAGTAAGATTATCTGACTTTCTGGTATCCCCACCCTGGCCAAGAACATTTTCTCCAAGAGGTCATCTGTGATATTCAGGCAGGCGGTATTTGGCAGGATATATTTACAATAAGCATATTCCACCGTTCCTCCAGATCACGCAACCTCAGTTCAACTGCCTGTACAGTACTACTTGTGATAGGAAGTTCAATATAACGTGATTCTATTTCTTGTCTTACTCCAATTATTAGTCCTCCATATGGTCTACTGCGTGGGCCCTTATTTGCCCTTAATTGGTAGAGATGGTAGCCATCAAAGTATATTGTAAGTCCAAGCCTGGTTTCCTGGAGAAGAAACATGTCAAATTTAGCATGCAAGGGCGCTGAGTCATCTTTACGTATAATATGACTATAGCCCCTCGTATTCCAACTTGTTAAGTTCATTTGCCTCTGCCGAGCTGTTCCAATAGGTGGCCTGGATCCTGGTCCACGAGTACCCAACTTGTCATCTCACTCCCATCCGTGAAGTTGTCATATGAAGAGGGAGCTGTTGGAAGCACACTAGGATTTCAATCTGAACACGAAAGGGCAGAGTAAAGGGTCCTTTCTGCACATGAAGCGTGGAGGCTGAGGTTAACGTTAGGCATCTGTATAGGCTGCTTGAAGCAAACAGTCAATTTAAAGCCTTGTTTTTGTGATGTACCTACACGTGTACAGTAGAGATACCACCACGGGTGAAGTTAATCTAACCAAAACCCTTTTAATAGAACTGTCCCATATAGGAAGCTGAATGTGTAACATGTCTCTACTGCTAATCATAGACAGTCAAGGAATGTTATTCCACGTCTCTACTAAGAGTGAGCAGTTTAAGAAGGGACTAGTTGCGGTGGGATACAGTTCTTCTATCTTCACCAGAGAACCCAACTTTGACAACACTGTATCAGTACTATTGGACTAAGATTTGTCTAAGATTTGTCACGCCTTGAAACACGTGTGTATGGGTGCGCTATAAATAAAATATCATATCTTATTTTATTTATTTAAGATCAGTTGGTTTGGTCATGAATAATCATGACCTTTCAACAATTACAGAAAAGAAAAGAAATTACATTACATTCAAAACAATAAAATATACATATTAAAAAAAAAAATAATGTCATTACATTCATTTGTATCAATTCTGTTTCATGCTTAAAACTATAAATACAGATTATAATACATTTAACAATACATCACCAGAGCCTTTTCTTTTCCCTTTCAAATCTAAATGGTATAATAGATTGAGTATTGCATACCAAACAGTTTTCTTTGTTGCATGAAAGAGCAAAAGCCAAAATGTATCACTCGTTAAAATACATTGACCTTCAAACAAGGGTTTGAGGTGCAAGATTCTTTGCGTACTTGTCATAACGCAATCTATACATAGATGCTTAAGAGTTTCTGGAGCAGTATGACAAAACCGACATTGCACCTCATTGGATTCAATCAATTTTCTTTTAGGCCACAGATTGAGTCTGAAGCGTAAGAAATCACCCCGAAGAAGTTGGTTGGGAAATTTCATTAAATAACTTTCAGTGACATTGTAGCGCTTTAGATCAAAAGGATTTTCAATGAATTTTTTATAACAAGTGCATGCAGCTCTCGTTTTAATCCAATCATAGTTCCATAATTTCAATTTCGCTTTATTGGGATTTTCTAGTAGTACTGCTACAGAAATGTCTGATCCTTCAAGAATCTTCTGGGCTCTTTGTCGCCAACTCTTGGGAAAAGGGTCAACAGAATTTTTTAAATAACCAGAAACAATCATCAATAAACATATTGTTGTTTTACTTAACAAGAATTTGCGGTAAAGTGAGCAGAGCTTCGATTTGGCCATGACATGCAGTGAAAGTAACCCCAGATCATGCCTTATGAGTGGTATAGGTTTAGACATTGGCAGCCCCAAGACCTGTTTCCAAAAGAATCCTTCTTTAAGGGCCCAGAAATTATACGGCTGGCATTGCTTTGCTTCACAACCAGAAGTCAGAATAGGAATAACCTTCTGTTTATAGAGGCATTATTGAAAATGTGCAAAATGTTGCCTTAATTATTTTGGCTTGTGACACCGCTGTTCGTAATTTCTGGGTAAGTTGCTGATGGTAACTAATATCACTCCACTGATTAGGAATACAAATTCCCAAATAGGTGTATGAAGGGACTGAAGATATGAATGACTTTTACTTGGGCCACAATAAATAAGCCTTCCTTTGTTTGAAGAATCCAAACTGCATAACTTTTGATTTTGCGATGTTAAGTGTTATGCAGTTCCTTTGTGTATATTGGCCTAATGCCTGGAGCATAATACTGAGGCCTTTTGGTGTTTGAGATATTAATACCATGTCAACGGCATAGAGTAACCATTGTACCTGAATACCAATAAGTCTTGGTGAATCTGTAATCAATCTCTCAAAAGCTTGACCCACGTCCGACATTAAAAAATTAAACAACGCAGATGCCAACAAACAGCCTTGGTTTAGGTCTCGGTCTGTTTGTATTCCATCAGTTAACAGGCCATCGTTGCTTAATCTTATCTGGACTAAGGTCTCCGAGTGTGATGCAATGACCCACTTGAGAATACCCCAAGGACACTGCAGGTCAGCAAGTTTTTTATATAAAAGTTCTCGGGGAAAAGCATCAAATGCCATTTCAAAATCTATACATGCAATATATATGGCTTGTTTTTGATGTCGCGCTCTCTGAATAATATTTGTTACGGTAATTATGTTGACTGCTGTTCCCAGACCTGGAAGAAACCCTGTTTGAAAGGGATCCTGAATACCTTTGGTGTCTAACCATTGATTTAGTGAAATCAGAAGTAGTCTAGTAAACATCTTACCAGGGGTGTCCAATAAGGCTATAGGTCTAAATGAATTGGGGTCTGTACAGTCACCTTTTTTAAATATAGGTAAGATTATTGATTTCTGCCATGTATCAGGAATGCGGCCAGATTTAAAGACATTCTTAAAAATTTGATATAGTATGGCCGCCCATTCCTGAGGGTGTTGCTTAAACATGCCATTATGGAGGCCATCAGGGCCCCTGCCCCGGGAACAACTTCGTTTACCTATACAATGCAATATGTCCTCCACCTCAGCTGGAAAGTCATGACCAGCATCTTTTTCAATAAGATGCCATTTCATATTTGGAAAAGGTGAAACATAAAGATTGTAACAGTAGGATTGCCATTGTTTATTTGATATTGAATTCATTTGAGTCAAGGCTTGAGAACTACTAATGGTTTGATTCAACAGAGACGAAATGCCTGCTGTTGATTTAGTTACAATGTAACTTAACATTTGTTCTCCCTCGCGTATATTCTTATTAACGCGTCTTGCCTTAAGCCATCTTTTGTAAATGGCCTTCAAATGTTTGATTTTAATGAATTTATCAACATCACTTGACATAGTTAGAATACGCATTTCGGTTCTCAATTGAGCCTTTTGCTTTTGAAGAATATAGTCAAATACATGGCGATGTTTCTGTATTCGACAAAAATCCTGCAGAGGTGGTTGGGCAAACATTTGCATTGCATAGACATAGTCCATTTCAAGCTTATAATGTGGATAAAGGGATAGGTCACGCAGATGTAAATTAAAGTGCACCAATTTTGCGCTAGACCATTTTAGCCAATTTCCCCCATTACTCAGAGTATAATTTACAACCAAGGGGTTTGTATGCATTTGGCAATGAGGTATAGGAAGCGAAAATACCAGGCATAGGCTGTTGTGATCGCTGAGCTAAGAATGTACCACTCTCAGAGATTTAATAGAGTTCATAAATGAATGATTAATATCATTATAGATATAATCAAGAGTTCCTTTATGTAACTCTCTATGCCAAGTATGCTGTGATAGTATATCCCCGGGACACTCCCATTCAGCATTATGAAATTTCGTTCTCTCATGAGTGTTGACCAGGTTTCTTCACTACCTTTAAGTTCTATATCAATTCCAGGATGAAGATGAAGATTGAGATCAACTAATATTATAGTGTCAGTTACTTGTACATCCAATATCAATATATCCAGAATTGAAATTAATTGTTCAAATAAATCATCTGCTTTAAGTGTTTGGGGGCTCCAATAGACATTTATTAATGCTATCGTCAGGTGTTCTTGAGATAATTTCGTAACTTGAAAACTAGAGGATGGCACTTGACACTCCTGAACATGGAAACCTTTATTTTTCCTCACAGCTAGTAGCAGTCCTCCTTTCAGTCGACCCAAACTATTTTGAACTGCTGGGGTTATCAAGACTTCATGAGAGTCCCAGATCGGTGACTTCACTAACAATAATGTGTTGATTGATCCATGCTCCATTGGCTGAATTTAAAAAATGATTATGGCCTCTAGTATTACACGAGATAAGTTTTATTTCGTCAGTATTTATGGATTGTTATGCTTGCGGCCACTTTCTTTGGTTGTTGGGATAGAATTGAGAATCTTTACTATTAGATGTGAAGATTGTAGGTCCAAATTTCTTGTTCAAATGCTCCTCTCGTATCACCTCTTGTGTAACTAGAAAACCCATATCAAATAACACTTTTCTAGATCCCCAGAATGCAACTGCCATCCATAACTCGACCTCCAGACCATAAGAATTTCTGAGCACAGGGGGTGGCTTTTACGAACCCCGTAGAGTATACCATCTTAGTAAAAAACCTTCAGTCGATCAGGGCTCGTCGATACTAATAGTGCCGCTATCCAGTACACTATATTCTGGGGCTACCATTCTTTTACGATGGTCTAGATTATTTCTGGAGTTTCTCATCTAATTACATGGCAGGCTTCAGCAATAGAGCAGTTTTGCCAATGGTTAGAAATAACTGATTCTTTTGTCAGAGGGCGCGTGGTCCTGGGGCAGATCCATTTAATCAGAGGCCCTCTTAGGGATACTTGTTTCACTGGCGACGCAGGAGATACTCTACCCCCGGGCCATTGAGGAGGCAATGGGCTAATAACTTTGTCCAAAAATTATATTTGCTTTGTATGTTTATATAAATTATGCATTTGTACACATCTACCTTTCCTTGTTTTACGTATATGTGGTGGACATTTCATCACAGATAACTTGTTACCAACTTGAAATGTGTTTGTCATAATCTTCAACAGAACCAACGGTGTTCAACTACCGAAGGCACTTTTGCACTGGCAGTGGTAACCGATGTGTTGCCGCTAGTGCAGGCAGCTGATTGCTACTCGGTTGCTGAAGGCACATTAGCTTTGCCAACAGTGCCGTAATAACGTGTGATCTTAGTCTGTTGTTTTTTGTGTTGGCAGCCCCGTTTAGACCATATATGTGGTTCACTGGGCTTCACAAACGTTTCCCTGCTTTTGCAGTGCCGCTGCAGACACTGGGTCTTCACTGAATTTCAATTCCCGTGTTAGCAGAGTAGATTGAATTGGCAAGCAGGACGTTTAGGGTAGGGGCAGTTGAAGGGTGAGTTAATCCAAGGGGAGACCAGACAGAGCAATAATTTAAGGTTTGGGGGACCAAGTAGAGCTACCACTTCTAACCCAACCGGTGCTAGGTAGCGAACTCGGTAGGGGAAAAAGGGAAGGAAAGCAGAGTATCTTGGTTGGCAGGTAGCTTTCCATGCTCTATTTACTTGAATACCCACCTCGCTTCTCGTGCTGATTCTCAGACACCAGAAATGACTAGTTGAGGGACTCCTTGAGTGCGCATACGCTGAGTGTGCGCCACCCACAATCTTTATCCACTTCCTACAGATGGGACAAGACATATATGAAGCAACATATAGTTTGAATGAAGTTCGTTCTCCTAAACGAATGAAATGTTTTCCTTCATTTTGCTCCAATATGTGCAGGCTTGCGGGGAGTAACAGTTTCAGAAAAACTCTGCAGCAGTAGATAAAAAATACATGGTAGGTCAGACAGCAGACAGCACACTTTGAGGTATTTCTTGTGTGCGCAAAGCCCGAGTGCATGCGGCCCACAATCTTTATCCACTTCCTACAGACGGGGTAGGACTTGTTTGGAGCAACATATAGTTTGAATGAAGTCTGTTCCCCCTCAATGAATGAAATGTTTCTCTTCTTTTGCCACGATATGTGCAGGCTTGAGGAGAGTAACAGTGTCAGAAATAGTTACAATTCTGCAGCCGTAGATAAAAAAAAGCTGGAAGGTCAGACAGCACTTGTTGAAGCACTCCTTGATTGCGCGCGCACCGCGAGCGAGTGGTCTGCAATCTTTATCCATTTCTTGCAGATGGAGCGGGACTTATTTGAAGCAACCAATAGTTTGAATGAAGTTTGTTCCACTTAGCAAATGCAATGTTTTCCTTCGTTTCACTGCAATTAGTGCAAGCTCTAGGGGAGTAACGGGTCAGTAATAGAAGCTTTAAATTAAAAAAAAGATGGAAGGCCGGACAGCAGACAATACTCGTTGAAGCACTCCTTTTTGTTCTTCATGTGTCAAAATTGCAAAATAAAAAAATCGAGGATCTGTTTGCGTTTTATTGTCACTTTAATTTGGGGGTCATGATGTGATTTTGTATTTGGGATAAACTATACTAACTCCTCTAACGTAAACATTATATTATGCTAGGATTTAGTATGATGTGAAGGTCAGTGTGCCCTTCTAAAGTTCTATACTAAAGTATGCTGTGGTGTTCTATGCTCTATTATGTTCTGTACATATTTTAAACCATGTTCTTATATATTCTATTTATATTGTTCAACATAGCCACGAACTACTAACAGCATAGCTACCTTATGAAGGCGTACACAAAAGAATGTTGTAGTACACTGTTCTACATAAAATCTCTTTTAAATAAATCAAAAAGCCACCCACCTTTTTAGAACATCATCCTTTATAAAAAGTAATCAAGAAAAATAAGTATCCCGGTAGACTAGATTGCACACCTCTCTAGGAGAACTGTGAACTATACTGATGAGCAAAGGAAACAGCAACATAGCAATGCATTACAGTGGCTGATTAAGGTCAAGGCAGTCAACAGCAACCCGCAATTTGCACTGGTATTCTTGAAAGACATGTTATGCCATGACTGATCATTTTGTTGATCAGCCATATGTACGGATTGTACCTAATAGTGATGCTGCACCCCCATTGCATTAATGTGTATACTCATGTTTATGATTATCCTGCTGCTTCTCCGAGTTTTACTTTTGACAAAACAGCATTTATATTTTCGTTTTGTAATACGAATAATACCTTTGCTAGTCAAAGAAGTGCAAAACTGTAAACACCATATTCCAGATAGTAGTAATTCAGCCAGGTGTTCCTAATACATTTCTCAGGATGTCAACTTGGATATAATGTGTCAGATATTTTAATGAGAATATATTGCAACTGGGGAGTTTCTCCTTAAGGGGAAGCTTATCTCGTATGTCCTTTATCTTGGCTAATCTGTATTGATTAAACCGCATTTTGAAATTCTCCCCGCACCCACCGTGTCTTTTGTGAAGCATTAAGCTGCATGGCTTCTGATTACAAGAGGATAGCAATCGGTTCATTTTAAAGCTGACATTTGTTAATCAAGAATATTATCTGGCTGTCCCAGCGCGCGTTATATCCTTGCGCTTTATTTTCTTTATTGAATTGTTGGTGTTTTAAACTAGCACGTTTTCCCCTCCAGAAAAGAAAGCAGTGAATGCATATTTACACCATGTTTGTTAACAACATTGTAGCAAGTGTTGCTTTACTAATTTCTGAGCTAACAATGCCCATGATATGTTTTGCTTTTGTTATAATACGGTTTCCACGCAATTCCTATACTGTAAGTATACTTTAAATCGTTGAGCTCGAAACAGTGAGAGAACAAGAAACTCATTATATGTTTCGCTAGTGGTATTTCTGAGTTTAATATCATGTGTTTATCTGTTTTAGCTTTCCAAGCTTAAATTGTTGGACGCTGAGTACTAGTTTTCTCCATAATAGCTATTGATTTTTTGATGGCGAAACTTGACTGCGTAGCCCTGCTGTTGACCCTATCAATCTGCACCGTCTGTCCTATACTTGATTTAAATGTGATACTCATGTAATCATACTGGGTGTCGTTTATTATTTCTAAATCCTCGAATCTTTAAAGAATTACAAATGGTGTTTGATGCATACATTGACTTCATAGGGCAAATCTTTCAGACGGGCAGCATGGTTCCTTCATTTTATAGTTAAACATGATATTTGGTAAGTGTCTGATAACTCCAAGGGATAGCTCTAAATCTGTGAAGGTGTAAGTACATTTATATTAGCTGAAATCCACATTCGACTAAAATGTTAAGCAGGTAAAAAACACATAGTAGTAAAGAAATAGATGAATACCAAGAGCCAAAGTGAAGAGGTATGGAGCAGGACAGGAATATTTCCTGATTTATGTACGACCTCTATTGGCCCATGTACCACTAGGACCTAAACGAATCGTTTGCCCAAGAAAAGGGCTGATAGCAATTCATATGACCATAGCCTGAGATGCTGCCCTGAGGCACAGGCCTACTTAAGCAACCTTTCTGCAAACACACATGTATTGTCAATCCTACTTTCAGGGTGGATCAGATACAGTGAATATAGTGAGAAAAATAAATTCCATAGCACATCAGAAAACGTAATTTAATCAGGATGTATGTGTGGCAAAGACAAAGGACCTCCAATTTAAGAAATTGTTTTGTTGTATAGAGAAGCCCTCATTATGAGTTTGGCGGTAGTTCAGCAGTAATTCTGCTGATCTACACCAAACGGAATTACCCTTACCGTCACTTGGTCCCGCAGATTTACCACAGGATTAGGCAATGTAAATTCAAATGTTTGCAGTCAATAGGACTCCATGGGGATTTTGGAGGAATTACCACTGGTGTTATTTCCACTAGAAGTAATTCCACTGATTTTGCAGATTTTCTGGTGGTAGGGTTGAGCGTTACAAACTCAGGATTTGGTAGAGTGGTAAAAGTAATTCCATTACCACCACTTTTTTTTGCCACTCCACGAAAGAATGAGGAAAAAAGAGTTAAAACAGGCTAAATTGCCATAACACCGATTTTGCAATAGGATTTGGAAAACATGTAAACACCTTGCAATAAATGAGTGCGGGTTCATTAACAATGGATTCCAATTGAATCCTCCTGCTGTTTGGAGGTGTCAAAACCTCATGAATTCCATAGGAATCCATTGCTTTTAAGCCAGGGGAGCCAGGGTGAACATGATTTTGCAAGTGGACTGGGAATGCAAGGTGAACACAGTAATTATGTTCCCTGCTCCCACTCCACCTGCCAAAACAAGGAAAAGCCCATGGAGCATTCAAAAGATGTTAAGAAAAGCATAAACCCATGGGACTGAAAAGTGATCCCTATATACTCTTGTCCAAGAATGATTTGAATACACAATAGTATGCTGTATGTCCATACTCACCATTGGAGGAGAACTTCTATAAACGAGCCACTTGAATACAAAGGGCCTGTTACAGAATGTATGAACTGAGGTATTTATGTAGTAGGTATTTTAACATTTTGGCATTCACACTTAGAATTGGAGTTGAGTAGAGTGAGTTAGATTTACTTAAACCACGAAAATGTTAGGATAGCTGCAAGTGCAGAAACACATTTGTCTTTGGAAAACCCAAGTACAATTAAAGGAACAACAACAGTGATTTGTGAAGGAAAGATTCGTAGTGGGCAGTGCATGTAACAGAAGCGAGATGGGCCATGAAAGACACCACTCATTCTTTGTGCAGAACAGGGGGAAGGAAAAGGAAGGAAGGATATGTTAAAGTAACGTTATTCTGTGAACAGCATGAGATGGAGCCAAATGGAACCCTGTTCAGAGATCGCTATGGAGAGAGGTCGAACCTGGAAAATTACACCAACTCAACGTGGTGTGGTGAGAGGTGATATCATAATAATAGGTGAGCGAATTTAAAGAAATTGTACATATGGGTATAGAGAGGGATCGTAGAATAATGAGGTGGTTGAAATAGTGGAAGAAATGGGGGGTCAAAGAGAAGAGACTTAACCTGCAGTGTAATGGAAGGCTGGAGTCAGAGATGGCTGGCAGCTGGCCACGGAGTTGGAGTTTGCAGAAGGCTGTGGCTGGGGAGAGTTAGAGATTTGGTTCAGGGACGTTGGTCAAGGATGGTGTGAGTTATATCTAGCTGCAGGAAAGCAGATTGTGCACCATGGGTGTGAGCACAGAAAAGCCCCGAGAGACCAGAAATCATTGGATGGTGAGTATGAAATATAAATAAAGAAATAAATAAAATCCCTCCCTTCCGTAACCTTTACAGTACCAAAAGATTAATGAAGAGAGCTGTAGTCCATAATAATAATAACAAATGGGGGAGACACATGTTAATATCTGCACATTGTAAAACACTTGATCAACACGCATATAGCTGCTTCGTATTACTTATGATTTCTATTGATAATAGATTCATTTTGTAACCTTGTGGTATCTGGAATGCATAACAAAATAGGAATTGGACACCTTGCACTCTTAATTATTTTTAGAGATCATTTGTATGTATAAAGAATTATTTTTTTCTCTTTTTTATAAAAGAGAGATATTTAGATAAGTTAAGGTGCAGGGGAGAAAATTAACAACCCTGGCATATGGGTTGTACATACAATAGAAACAAAATAAGTTCCCAATTTGGGAACTCCCATCCTCTGCACGCTGTCTATGGCTGAGTAAGCCCAATTAGTTTAATTCCTAGAGAAAATTTAATAAAAATATAGTTGATGCATCACATTCTATATAAGTGCATATATTTTGTTAGGAAAAAAGATATTTGAAACAAACGACTTAAGTAGACTTCAGAGGAGATTTTCAATTTTTCTCAAAGATGATTTATTTTTCATATGAATATGCCCAATGCGTTTTGAGATCAATTCTCTTCATCAGGGGCTGTATTCATTCATTCAATGTTCAAATACTCTATAAATGCAAAAGAAATTTAGACATATACGTCAGAATTCAATTTATCAAAAAGTTCATAGTGTAAAAGACAAACATTCACATATGTAAATTTGATGGGTGATAAAGTTCATCCTTAGAAATCCTAGGTGACAATCAGTGCTATAGATTCATGATCTGATATTATTCTGAACAACTGCAAATATTGCTTGTTTATAAGTAAGCACTTAAATGGTGCATATGACAGAAACCCAAACGAAGTAGTAGTGTCAAATAAGTGTTACAATTACAAAGTTTGCAACTGATCCCAAAATAAAAAATGATCCTACATAGAATTGTGTGCATTTTAAAAAAATAGAAGAAAATAGAAGACGTTAAGGATGGCATACCGTGCTCTCCTCCTTTTTCACAGAATGTGCAAGTAAAGTAGAGCAATGCTAGACAATGTTGCTCCATATTATCCGGTGTCATGGAGTATTCAGTGTCCCCTATGGAGTATAAACAATATGTGTATTTAGAGAAATGTATCCTGCCAGTACATAAAATATGTAATATTGGTTGAGTGCAAGCACTTACTGCACAGTGTAAAAGTTGGCCGTTGGTTTGTCGAGCTTCTACTGGAAGGAGTTTGCCAGACATCAAGGGAATACTTGAACAAATGACGTACAATCAGTGGCGACCTGAAAAACATGACGCCATATTTTGTAGTTACCTCTAAGCATTTTGGTAGCAAAGAATCAAGTACACCAATGGTGCTCAGGATGTATTAGGGCCGTGGTAAGAGGCAGTGATCCTGTCACCCTGTGGCTACCTATCAAACTATTACTCTCTGAAATAGGGAGCGGTGAGTAAACTTACTTGATTCAAGAAGCATCATCGATGTAGACGGAGCCGATCCAGCCGCGTGCTGTGATCTAGGCTCACAAGATGGCAGATAATATATAAGTCATGACCGTGATGTCATCGCGTAAAGACGTGAATGATGTCACTAATGTAAACAATGAAAAAAATTATAAAATAAATTTCGACGTAAGTACAGAAAATTAATACATTGGAAGTGCACGAAAGGACACTCCAAAGATCCAGATGTCTAAAGGAGGTGGCTAAATTATATATGAAGTAATTGCGTCATTACTTAGCTGCCGTGGATGTCTACACGTATGTCAGAAAGATAACTCCAGTCGCACAATAAGGTTTATGCATAAATGTGCAAAAGGAAAGAATGCATCACCGAGGTGACATAATCATTAAGTCTATGACAAATTTGTGTGATTTATGCAGCATGGATGCATCTAATGCTGTCTTAATTGAACGTCTGATCTGGTGTATAAAAACTGATATCGATCAATTCAAAAGGAAGGTAGGACAAATAGTTCCCCTTGAGCAACTGATACAAAAGGCAGGTAATGTATTGCAGCATGTACCATACGGCAATGTCTAAATTGTGAATATAAGGTCAATTGTTATTAAGTGGATCTGTGTTTCTGTCTCCCATTGTATGATCAAAACATGCTAGATTCCGAAGATATCACTAAAAGATGATATTTTTGGGAGCTCATGATTTACTTATTGTGGATGTATGAGTTCACTGAGTTTGTTATTAAATGTAATTGTAAGTGCCATGCAATATGAGAGGTATATTTTTCCTATACATTGTAATGGTAAAATGTCCTTTTAGAATGTACTGTGTGTTTGCTACATTCTGTTATTATGTGTTGCAAATGTACACTACTGTGTTTTTTTATTGTTAATGTTTAGGGTGATTAAAAGTTCCAACAATGTTCCAACAATGTTTTTTGTAATATTTTTTCATTTTATAGTATTTCTTTTTATTTAACATGCTATCTCCTTTCTCATATGTGCCAGATCTTAGTACAAGGACTTTTTTTTACCTACCGGTAAACTGTTATGTTGCAAATATCTACGACATACTATATATGATTTGTCTACATTTTCATTTGCCTGTCTTGCACCACTTGTAAACAATGAATGGATTTTAATCTACAATTATATTGTACTCTCTCTAATTGTTGTACTATAAAAGGGGTAATAGTAACGTTGCTATTCATATGAGTTTTCTTAGGGTATTTTTCGGAAGGGCTCTTTGTGGCTAACTGTCATTCATGCTCCTTTTAATTGATCGTATTTGTTTAGACAATTTGAAAACTCATGTAAGAATCTCCTTGACATTATTTACAACAGATTGTGTCGTATGATCATATCTTTCAACCACAACATTGACTCTATCTGGATTTAGATCTTCTCTCAATGCAGAAGTGTTATCACATGCGCACTACACATTTGCAGCAGTAGCCTGTTTTATTAAATTATGTTTCCTTGCCTTTGCACCTTGCTTGTCCACCAGTGTTGTGTATAACATCTGGGACTTTTGACTGTTATTTTTAGACCTTTTATGACCATTTAGATTGTTTAGTTGCAAAAGGTTTAGATGTGACCACCTTAGCAGTGCAGGTGATTGGCTAAATGTGTTCCCACTCTATATCGGTTGTCCCCTTAAAGAAATGTTTATTGATACAAAGGAATCACCCTGATATTAGAGGTCTTATAGATATCATCATTCTGATTCTTTAGCCCTACTGCAAAATTGTGGATCTCAACCGCTATTTGATAACGTTCCCTCCCAGTTGGTGCCTTCCCTTTGGGGCTTCAAAATGACATAATGTACTTTCCTCGAAGTGATGTATATATTTTAGATTAGAAGCAGCCCAAAATTAACGGATGCATATATTAGAGCAACAGTTCCATATAATGTCAATATTTGTGAATGTTTTCAGAAACAAAAGAACGTGTGCTGCGTGGTTTGTTTAAGAGTATGTGGGTTCCTTACCCAATCCATCACTTAATTCTGGAAATGTATCTTTACTATTAATTAGACGTTAATTTTTATGTTGTATTGTATTTGGTTACACTCCCCTTCCTCATTCATAAAGTTGACTCAATGGGGTAGACATATTCTATAAAAAACAGTGCTTAATGTTTCCCTCTAGATGTAACTCTTTTAGGCTTTTATTTTTTTATTTATCATTAGATGTGCTTCTGGGCCTTCTTCAAAAAGGTGCTGATAACTGCCTTCCTTTTTCCCATCCTCTGATTTATTTCAATAGATAAGCGTGCTTATTCAAGTATTCAAGAATTCAAGGCAGAGTACAAACAACCTGGCTCTTGCAGTCATGTATTTACAAAAATATCTTGACATAAAAACTATAAAACTAGAATATTAAAACTGCAATGTTTTAGTAAAGGCAATGCTATATGTCCTTGTTTATTCCAAGAATAGAAACGATTAGTCGAAAACAATCAGATAGACCAAAAAACAAATGGAAGATACTACGATTTCCAGATGGAAAAAGACTGGAATTTTATTTTTAACCATGATGTTTAATTTGCAGATGATAGAGCTCGAAAGTGGTGCCCAGGACCACAACAATGTATAGATATTAACATAAATCGGCAAACCAAGTGATCAGAGCTCAAGGCTGTCAGTCTTCAATGAACGCAGTTCACAGTCTCGAGATGGCAATCACATGTTAAAATAAAGCAGCCTTATGCTGATAGGCCAAACCAAGGATGTCTGTGAATCCAAAGAAAGTGGATACAGGAAAACGCCTGTAGTTTATCCCTAGCTAGATCATCTGGTACTAGTAATCAATACAATAAATAGTTATCGCATTTTGGCCTTAAAATGAACAGATATATATTACATTTCTCTTGTTTTAAATGTCAAATTTCATGGTAGTTTCAATTGTTTGATTGTCTAAGAGATATTAATTTTGCAGAGCTGTCGATCCCAAGAATTACCGTGGAAACCACATAATAAAAGAAGGGTGTGGGGGTAATATAGAAGAAATTGTAAAAGGATGATTAGGGACTGCTCCTTGTTGATTAAATTAATTCTGCTATAGTTATAATGAAGGGTAATAAAAAATGATTGTAAGGCAGTAATTCGTGCTCCCTAACTCTGTATTTCTCTCATGTGTTTAATATAGAAAACACCATTTGTCCCAACAACTTTGTCTGTGACTTGAGTTGAGTAGCCTGAGAATAACGATGCTGCTGCAAGAGGAAGATTAACATTCTACTTCCCTTTATCAACTCTTACGCATCTCACTCATAATTCTGCAGTCTCCTCAGGTCAAACTTTGGTTTGTTCCAGAATATATGGCCCACATTTGTGTGAATTCTTCTGTCTGCACTTCCCCATTAGTGAACTTTCAGTGCCAAACCAGAACATAGAGCACCTCCTATGGAACACAAGGATGTCAGGCAGCACCCTCTGCCTACTGCCCTTTGGCACACTTTGCCTCTGCTTCATCATACCATCCCAGTAAAGGATCTTCCATGTTCCGAACCAGAACAGGCAACACCTGCTCCTTAAATCACATAGGGCCTCATCACAGGTTTGGTGATAACCTTTAAAAGTGGTGGTAACTAAATTAGCACCTCCAATACCTCTCCTCCGGATCATGAGGTGGCGCAAATACGGCTGACGGCAAAAGCAGCTGGCAATATTACAGCCAGTGCGATTACAGCCGGAGGCACAAGGCACAAACACAGCCACATCTTTTTTTTAAAAATTATTATTATGTTGTTTTTTGATACAAAAGATCTTTACAACAGTCTTTAAAGTTATTTTATACAGTGACATTAATTACTTTTAAAATCAACATACCAGCTAAAATAAAAACAAACTAATACATGCAAAGGAAAACTACCAGAGCAGTAATAATTTACACATCACTCCTTGGAATCATAGTGCTATCAAAAGCATGATTTGCCACATCACAACACATTAGCACCTATTCCGATATGATATGGAATGCTATGAATGAGTTAAAATTGATAATTCCCCAATCTGGGTAAGGAATAATTCTTATACCTCCATTCTTTTGCTTAATACATTATCATCTCATCCGCCGATTCCACTAGGCAGACTTTCTTACAACTTAAGTTTGTTTCAATGACATCTAATAAATGGGCCAAATCAATGATCAAAGGAATTTGAAACCCCCACATACGTTGTATCCAGAACATTTAATATTTATAACAAGTTGTTTCATTTAGGTAAAACACAATATACCACAAGATGTTTCAATGTTTCTTTTTGTAGATTTTTACAGAATCTTCATCCATCTTCTGCTAGAGCTAAACTGTTAGACCATATCTTGATGCGCTCTAGTGTTGGAAAGAGGTTAAATTGAAACCTCATATAAAGGGTGCAAATTTTATTCAAATTATACCCCAAATAAATCATACCCAAAGTACGTGGATTCGGCAATCCATTGATGTTCCATTGATATCTAATGATCTTTCTCTTATTTGTGAACACCAAGATATGTGATTTCTTTGGGTTTAGCTGCAAATTACGATTCTCACAAAATTCTACTAGGCGTTCTAGTTTATTTTGGATCCCAAAAGGCGTAAGATCAAATAATATCAAATCATCTGCGAAGGCCAACCAGTCCAAACGGAGATCTCCCAGTTTAATCGCAAAAGAATTACAAGTTGACCAAAGTGTAGCGATCTCAGATAAATACAGGTTAAACAATGTGGCTGCAAGGTTACAGCCTTGCTTTACTCCTATATAGGTGGAAATAGGAGGTGTTAAAGAGCCTACCTTGTCGATCTTAATCCTGTAATTTGTGTTGGTATGTAGCATTATAATCATTGCTATAAGATAAGGTGGAATTAGAAGATCTTGCATCCTTTGCCATAATAACTGTCTGATTACAGAATCAAATGCCCCAGATATGTCCACTAGAGCCATGTATATAGGTCCATCTCAATTTCTTCCTAGTGGATTTTAATAGATGTGCCAAGAGGGTTGCATTCAATTGTGTGCCCATTCCTTTACGGAAGCCAGTTTGATACCGTGAGATTATTTTATGTTTTGTGATGAAGGCATTTAGATCTTTTAATATTAAAGCAGCAAAAATCTTTGCTGAGACATCAATTAACGCTATGGGTCTAAAGTTGGTGGGGTCGTTCAGCGGACCCTTTTTGTGTAATGGTATTACAATCGCGGTTACCCATGACTGGTGCACTTTCTTAGAATGGAATACACATTCCAACCGCCTTAATATGATTTTTGCCCATAGCAACGGGTCATCTTTTATGACACACGGTGGAATGCCATCTGGCCCAGCAGCCTTAGAGGGTTTTAATTTTGCTATTATGAGAATAATGTCATTCAAATCCCAGGGACATTTCACTGGAAGCCTAGTAACCATATCCAAGGTTTGTAACCCACTGAATTTCTGTGGCAAAGCATACTTGTGCTTCGCCACTTACTGCAGAGCATAAAGCCAGCTTTCCTTTTAAGAGAGGATCTTTCAGTATTAACCAAATTTCTCTGGAGTTTTTTTCCATTAAATTCAGGATCATTTTTTGATTAGTTTCAATAAATTTGCCAATCTTCATTTGTTTAACATGATTTTTCTAGCTTGTAAGATTTTTTTTTCGCATAACCACATGTCTCATTAGATGATTTGAGCAGATTCCGAATTTCGTAATTTTTTTGTTTTTTCCTCAATGCAATTTCCTCATTATAACTGATCTTATAGTTATTCTGCTTAACCATTAGTCGTTGCTTTGCCAAGTTATCAATATGACCACGTATCATGCACTCATTCTTCCTTTCCCAGGCAGTAAGGCAGCCCTAGACATCATTTCTGCATTTATTTTTACGGTGTCTCTATTGACCAAATAATTGAGTTGCCTGTATAAGTTGGTATTCCACCTGATGGAAAGTGCTTTTCGGTCTATCTCCATCAAAGATAATGCCGGCATGGCTTCATACATCGGTAAGTTACAAGACAACTGACACTCCAATATGCAGTGATCACTTAGGTGTGAATGTATAATATTGCAGCTTGTTGTAAATGCCACTAATGGCTCCAAGATCACCAGATAGTCAATCGTTGAAAATTTCATCCCACGAGACCAAGTGTATGTATGATCTTTTTGCACGAAGGGTACTACATGCATATCCCATTCATTAAAGAAGTTTCTCCATAATTGCCCCCTTTCAAAGGCTGATATTTCGTACAGGTTGGTCTCTGTGTCCGTCGCCACTAGTTTTGTGTTAAGATTCAAATTAAAATCTCCACCCATAATGATTTATGCATTTGGAGCGTCTATTGCAGCCTGTAGGAATTCAGAGTTCACTTTTTCAATGATCATCTCTACAGATATTAGCATTGGATTCCAATACATTGCAATTAATATCATGTGAGAATGCAATCAAGCTTTTGTTGTCACTTCTACAACTAATATATCTGAGGCAGAATAAACTTGACACACCTAGCCAAAATAAAAATGTCTCACAAAAATGGCAAGACCACCGGATGGACGCCCTTGTGTACCTCTTGTCGCATGAGCACAAAAGGCCACATAGCCTTCTAAATAAGGGGCCGATTCATGGAACAAACGTGCGCCGAAAATCTTCGCGCAAGCAGGCGCAAGCGGAAAAAAACAGGCGCACGCGCACCCGTGCGATTCATGGAAGTCCCTGCGCGTGTTCACCTCGGGATGTGCGCCAAACCCGTGCACAAGTCACTGCAACATCCCGAAAGGCGTGCGCGACGCGCACAGTGAAAGCGCACAACCTCGGCGCATACACCAGAAAGTGGGCGGGACACGGGGCGTAACGCGCGGAATGGGGAACAATGCGTGAAAATAAGGGCGTAACTGGGGATGTACTGCAGGGAAGCAGACGGAACGCCCACACGCACTCGAACCACACGTATTCATGGAATCGAATAGGGCAAAGCCACGCACAGCCAAAGACACATACAAGCTGAAACACGTCCGCCACAAGAAGGCAGGCGGTAGAGTCGGAGCACATCACAAAAGTGGCAACATACAGCAATTGGGCCTGTGCGAGCGGGGCACGTGTATTGCGGGGGTGCGCGGGAAGGAACGCACGCGATCGAGCGGGGTACGTGTATTTCGGGGGCGCGCGGGAAGTTACACACGTGATTGAGCGGGGTACGTGTATTTCGGGGGTGCGCGGGAAGTTACACACGCGATTGAGTGGGGTACGTGTATTTCGGGGGTGCGCAGGAAGTTAAATACGCGATTGAGCCGGGTACGTGTATTTCGGGGGTGCGCGGGAAGTTACACACGCGATTGAGCGAGGTACGTGTATTTCGGGGGTGCGCGGGAAGTTAAATACGCGATTGAGCAGGGTATGTGTATTTCGGGGGTGCGCGGGAAGTTACACACGCGATTGAGCGAGGTACGTGTATTTCGGGAGTGCACGGGAAGTTACACCCGCGATTGAGTGTGGTACGTGTATTTTGGGGGTGCGCGGGAAGTTACACACGCGATTGAGCGGGGTACGTGTATTTCGGGGGTGCGCAGGAAGTTAGATACGCGATTGAGCGGGGTACGTGTATTTCGGGGGTGCACGGGAATTTAGATACGCGATTGAGCGGGGTACGTGTATTTCGGGGGTGCGCGGGAAGTTACACACGCGATTGAGCGAGGTATGTGTATTTCGGGGGTGCGTGGGAAGTTACACACGCAATCTCATCAGGGTACGTGTATTTCGGGGTGTGGGGGAAGTATCCCACGCAACATCAGCAGGGTACGTGTATTCCAGGGGAGCGCGGGAAAGTCCACACGCAATTCCATCAGGGTACGTGTATTACAGGGGTGCGCGGGAAGTTCCACACGCGATCTCATCAGGGTACGTGTATTACAGGGGTGCGCGGGGAGCAGCACACGTGAATTGCACGTGTGGGTCCTCCCAGGTGTTCCCTCTACACCCTCCACGGCCCCTGCAGGTGGCTCACACCACAGGGGCCTACCCAGCACATGTCCTGCAGGCACCCCATCCACCATGGCCATGCCCACCAGCCAACCCACATGTCAACTTGCACTACTGCCCACCAACGCATGTCCCCCTGCACCCCCAGCCACCAGGGGCAGCCTCCACCAGGCCCCCACCCATGTCTCCCACCACCCCCACCCCCCAGCCACCAGGGGCACCCACCACCAGGCCCCCACCCATGTCTCCCACCACCCCCACCCCCCAGTCACCAGGGGCAGCCTCCACCAGGCCCCCACCCATGTATCCCAGCACCCCCACCCCCCCCAGTCACCAGGGGCAGCCTCCACCAGGCCCCCACCCATGTCTCCCAGCACCCCCACCCCCCACCCCCGAGGGGCAGCCTCCACCAGGCCCCTACCCATGTCTCCCACCACCCCCACCCCCCAGCCACCAGGGGCAGCCTCCACAAGGCCCCCACCCATGTCTCCCACCACCCCCACCCCCCAGCACTGTGGGGCACCTGCCAGCAGGCCCCCACCCATGTCCAACTCATGTTCCCCACCACCCCCACCCCTCAGCCACCAGGGGCAGCCTCCACCAGTCCCCCACCTATGTCTCCCACCACCCCACCCCCCAGCACTGTGGGCCACCTGCCAGCAGGCCCCCACCCATGTCCAACTCATGTTCCCCACCACCCCCCAGCCACCAGGGGCAGCCTCCACCAGGCCCCCACCAATGTCTCCCACCACCCCCACCCCCAGCACTGTGGGGCACCTGCCAGCAGGCCCCCACCCATGTCCAACTCATGTTCCCCAGCACCCCCACCCACCAGCACTGTGGGGCACCTGCCAGCAGGCCCCCACCCATGTCCAACTCATGTTCCCCACCACCCCCACCCCTCAGCACTGTGGGGCACCTGCCAGCAGGCCCCTACCCATGTCCAACTCATGTTCCCAACCACCCCCACCCCCCAGCACTGTGGGGCACCTGCCAGCAGGCCCCCAGCCATGTCCAACTCATGTTCCCCACCACCCCCACCCCCCAGCACTGTGGGGCACCCTCCACCAGGCCCCCACCCATGCCTCCCACCACCCCCACCCTCCAGCAGTGCAGGGGCACCCACCACCAGGCCCCCACCCATGTCTCCCACCACCCCCACCCCCCAGCAGTGCTGGGGCAGCCTCCACCAGGCCCCCACCCATGTCTCCCAGCGCCCCCACCCCCCAGCCACCAGGGACAGCCTCCACCAGGCCCCCACCCATGTCTCCCAGCACCCCCACCCCCCAGCAGTGCAGGGGCAGCCTCCACCAGGCCCCCCCATGTCTCCCACCACCCCCACCACCCCAGTCACCAGGGGCAGCCTCCACCAGGCCCCCACACATGTCTCCCAGCACCCCCACCCCCCAGCCACCAGAGGCAGCCTCCACCAGGCCCCCACCCATGTCTCCCACCACCCCCACCACCCAGTCACCAGGGGCAGCCTCCACCAGGCCCCCACCCATGTCTCCCACCACCCCCACCCCCCAGCCCCCAGGGGCAGCCTCCACCAGGCCCCCACCCATGTCTCCCACCACCCCCACCCGCCAGCAGTGCAGGGGCAGCCTCCACCAGGCCCCCACCCATGTCTCCCACCACCCCCACCCCCAAGCACTGTGGGGCACCTGCCAGCAGGCCCCCACCCATGTCCAACTCATGTTCCCCACCACCCCCACCCCCCAGCACTGTGGGGCACCTGCCAGCAGGCCCCCACCCATGTCCAACTCATGTTCCCCAGCACCCCCACCCCCAGCAGTGCAGGGGCACCCACCACCAGGCCCCCACCCATGTCTCCCACCACCCCCACCCCCCAGCCACCAGGGGAACCCACCACCAGGCCCCCACCCATGTCTCCCAGCACCCCCACCCCACCAGTCACCAGGGGCAGCCTCCACCAGGCCCCCACCCATGTCTCCCACCACCCCCACCCCTCCAGCAGTGCAGGGGCAGCCTCCACCAGGCCCCCACCCATGTCTCCCACCACCCCCACCCCCCAGCACTGTGGGGCACCTGCCAGCAGGCCCCCACCCATGTCCAACTCATGTTCCCCACCACCCCCAGCCACCAGGGGCAGCCTCCACCAGGCCCCCACCCATGTCTCCCACCACCCCCACTCCCCAGCACTGTGGGCCACATGCCAGCAGGCCCCCACCCATGTCCAACTCATGTTCCCCACCACCCCCACCCTCCAGCCACCAGGGGCAGCCTCCACCAGGCCCCCACCCATGTCTCCCAACACCCCCACCCCCCAGCACTGTGGGGCACCCGCCAGCAGGCCCCCACCCATGTCCAACTCATGTTCCCCAGCACCCCCACCCCCCAGCACTGTGGGGCACCTGCCAGCAGGCCCCCACCCATGTCCAACTCATGTTCCCCAGCACCTCCACCCCATAGCAGTGCAGGGGCACCCATCACCAGGCCCCCACCCATGTCTCCCACCACCCCCACCCCCCTGTCACCAGGGGCAGCCTCCACCAGGCCCCCACCCATGTCTCCCAGCACCCCCACCCCCTAGCCACCAGGGGCAGCCTCCACCAGGCCCCCACCCATGTCTCCCAGCACCCCCACCCCCCACCCCCCAGGGGCAGCCTCCACCAGGCCCCCACCCATGTCTCCCACCCCCCAGCACTGTGGGGCACCTGCCAGCAGGCCCCCACCCATGTCCATCTCATGTTCCCCACCACCCCCACCCCCCAGCACTGTGGGGCACCTGCCAGCAGGCTCCCACCCATGTCCAACTCATGCTTCCCAGCACCCCCACCCCCCAGCACTGTGGGGCACCTGCCAGCAGGCCCCCACCCATGTCCAACTCATGTTCCCCAGCACCCCCACCTCACAGCAGTGCAGGAGCACCCACCACCAGGCTCCCACCCATGTCTCCCACAACCCCCACCCCCCAGCCACCAGGAGCACCCACCACCAGGCCCCCACCCATGTCTCCCAGCACCCCCACCCCCCCAGTCACCAGGGGCAGCCTCCACCAGGCCCCCACCCATGTCTCCCAGCACCCCCACCCCCCAGCCACCAGGGTCAGCCTCCACCAGGCCCCTACCCATGTCTCCCACCACCCCCATCCCCCACCCCCCAGGGGAAGCCCCCACCAGGCCCCCGCCCATGTCTCCCACCACCCCCACCCCCACAGCAGTGCAGGGGCAGCCTCCACCAGGCCCCCACCCATGTCTCCCACCACCCCACCCCCCAGCACTGTGGGGCACCTGCCAGCAGGCCCCCACCCATGTCCAACTCATGTTCCCCACCACCCCCACCCCCCAGCACTGTGGGGCACCTGCCAGCAGGCCCCCACCCATGTCCAACTCATGTTCCCCAGCACCTCCACCCCCCAGCAGTGCAGGGGAACCCACCACCAGGCCCCCACCCATGTCTCCCACCACCCCACCCCCTAGCACTGTGGGGCACCGGCCAGCAGGCCCCCACTCATGTCCAACTCATGTTCCCCACGACCCCCACCCCCCAGCACTGTGGGGCACCTGCCAGCAGGCCCCCACCCATGTCCAACTCATGTTCCCCAGCACCCCCACCCCCCAGCAGTGCAGGGGCACCCACCACCAGGCCCCCACCCATGTCTCCCACCACCCCCACCCCCCAGCCACCAGGGGCACCCACCACCAGGCCCCCACCCATGTCTCCCAGCACCCTCACCCCCCCAGTCACCAGGGGCAGCCTCCACCAGGCCCCCACCCATGTCTCCCACCACCCCCACCCCCCAGCAGTGCAGGGGCAGCCTCCACCAGGCCCCCACCCATGTCTCCCACCACCCCCACCCCCCAGCACTGTGGGGCACCTGCCAGCAGGCCCCCACCCATGTCCAATTCATGTTCCCCACCACCCCCACCCCCCAGCCACCAGGGGCAGCCTCCACCAGGCCCCCACCCATGTCTCCCACCAACCCCACCCCCCAGCACTGTGGGCCACCTGCCAGCAGGCCCCCACCCATGTCCAACTCATGTTCCCCACCAACCCCACCCCCCAGCCACCAGGGGCAGACTCCACCAGGCCCCCACCCATGTCTCCCACCACCCCCAGCCCCCAGCATGTGGGCCACCTGCCAGCAGGCCCCCACCCATGTCCAACTCATGTTCCCCACCACCCCCACCCCCCAGCCACCAGGGGCAGCCTCCACCAGGCCCCCACCCATGTCTCCCACCACCCCCACCCCCCAGCACTGTGGGGCACCTGCCAGCAGGCCCCCACCCATGTCCAACTCATGTTCCCCACCACCCCCACCCCCCAGCACTGTGGGGCACCTGCCAGCAGGCCCCCCACCCATGTCCAACTCATGTTCCCCAGCACCCCCACCCCCCAGCAGTGCAGGGGCACCCACCACCAGGCCCCCACCCATGTCTCCCACCACCCCCACCCCCCAGCACTGTGGGGCACCTGCCAGCAGGCCCCCACTCATGTCCAACTCATGTTCCCCACGACCCCCACCCCCCAGAACTGTGGGGCACCTGCCAGCAGGCCCCCACCTATGTCCAACTCATGTTCCCCAGCACCTCCACCCCCCAGCAGTGCAGGGGCACCGACCACCAGGCCCCCACCCATGTCTCCCACCACCCCCACCCCCCAGCCACCAGGGGCACCCACCACCAGGCCCCCACCCATGTCTCCCAGCACCCCCCACCCCCCCAGTCACCAGGGGCAGCCTCCACCAGGCCCCCACCCATGTCTCCCACCACCCCCACCCCCCCAGCAGTGCAGGGGCAGCCTCCACCAGGCCCCCACCCATGTCTCCCACCACCCATACCCCCCAGCACTGTGGGGCACCTGCCAGCAGGCCCCCACCCATGTCCAATTCATGTTCCCCACCACCCCCACCCCCCAGCCACCAGGGGCAGCCTCCACCAGGCCCCCACCCATGTCCCCTATTACCCCACCCCCCAGCCACCAGGGGCAGCCTCCACCAGGCCCCCACCCATGTCTCCCACCACCCCCACCCCCCAGCATGTGGGCCACCTGCCAGCAGGCCCCCACCCATGTCCAACTCATGTTCCCCACCACCCCCACCCCCCAGCCACCAGGGGCAGCCTCCACCAGGCCCCCACCCATGTCTCCCACCACCCCCACCCCCCAGTACTGTGGGGCACCTGCCAGCAAGCCCCCACCCATGTCCAACTCATGTTCCCCAGCACCCCCAAGCCCCAGCAGTGCAGGGGCTCCCACCACCAGGCCCCCACCCATGTCTCCCACCACCCCCACCCCCCAGCACTGTCGGGCACCCACCACCAGGCGCCCACCCAGGTCGCCCAGCACCCCCACCCCCCCAGTCACCAGGGGCAGTCTCCACCAGGCCCCCACCCATGTCTCCCAGCACCCCCACCCCCCAGCCACCAGGGGCAGCCTCCACCAGGCCCCCACCCATGTCTCCCAGCACACCCACCCCCACCCCCCAGGGGCAGCCTCCACCAGGCCCCCACCCATGTCTCCCACCACCCCCACCCCCCAGCAGTGCAGGGGCAGCCTCCACCAGGCCCCCACCCATGTCTCCCACCACCCCCACCCCCCAGCACTGTGGGGCACCTGCCAGCAGGCCCCCACCCATGTGCAACTCATGTTCCCCAGCCAACATGTCATCACAATCTAGATCCCTGGTCCCTATGGTCAGCCTCCAAATGCAAAACACCCACCCGAGTATTGCATCCACCCACTCATAATTTGCAATTACATCAGAGAACACCAATTGCAAGTTCCGAAACAAACACATCTCCCTCACATACACCCAATGGGTGTCAGTGAATCTCAAAACACATATCATGAAATGCATGAAACCAATGAGATACCACACATTGAAGTTCACCAAAAAAAATATGTATTAAAGGAAACATAAATAGAATAAAAAATGAATAAACAGAAATGTGAATGTACAAAAATTAAAAGAAGCATGTCCGTGAAAAAAAGCAAAACCAAAAATAAAATTCCAAAGTAATGTTCTCCAAAGTCAATGTCCACAAAACAAAATCCAATGGGAAATAAAAATAAAGCCATTGCTCCATGGTTAAAAAGTGAAAAAAATACAATCCAACAGTGAACTATGTACATGGGAATACCAGGGTCCATTATCCCAACAAAAGAAAGGAAACCTATCTTACTACACTAACTAATAAAATAAACTATATACAAAAATGTGGCCAATGTCCGAAAGGTCCAAATAAAATCAAAACAAAAATGAAACCTAACACTACCTACATAACTATGTACAAGGGCAGCAGGCTAGTTTCACGGCTCACTTGTGGATGTCCCTGGCCAGGGCATCATCGAACTCCTCCTCAATGTCCCGGAGGCGGTCCTCCTCCATGTCCCCGAGGGTCCGCAGGGCCGTCGACGTCTCCACCTCCAAACCCCTGCGGATTGCCTCAAGGCACTCGGCCCGCCTCAGGGCCCTCCGCATGGAGTTCTCCGCCCTGACCATTGTGAGCCGTGCCTCTTCCGCCCGCTGGCGCTCAGCATCTATGGCGTGGCCCAACTGCTGCAACACGGAAGACACTCTCTGTCTTGGGTCCTCCTGCCCTCCGGCCGATGCCTGCCCCTCTGATGTTGAAGGCCCTGAGCCTTCATGGCTCCCACCACGTTGGTGCTGCTGCTGTGCCTCTGCCTGTGCACTGCCTCCTGCTGCCTGCACATCCTCCGCCGGCTGGGGTGCAGTCGTAGATGTGGCCACCCCTGCTGGACGTCCGACTCCCGACTGTGGCAGGAATGCCTCCTCCACCAGCCTGGCCGCACCGTCAGAGGCAGCTCCACAAGGCAACCAGGTGATTGATGGGTGGGAAGATGGCACGGAGGACGACTGGTGCGTAGGGGGTCCAGTTGAGAAGGGGGTCATAGCAAGCCCCATCAGACGAGGAATCCGGCCTGGGTGACCTGTCCCAGCAGGCTGACGTGGTCAACGAGCCATTCGAGATGACGTGCAGTGGCTCAACCCGGACCTGGATAGCCACGTCCGCAGGCAGAGGAAGGCCAGTTGACGTGAGCTCATCCCCTGCCTGAAAACGGGTCTGGACGTAGGCATCCCTGCTGGTGCAAGATGATGCACGGACAGGATCAGGGACAGGATTGCACACAGGCACCTCTGCGGCGGCCTGTGCTGCCTCCTGTCCCTGGTCCTGCACTGCACCACTAGCACCAGTGGGATCCCCACCTCCAGACCCCGTCTCTGGTGCTTGCACGGCCTCCTCCTCCACCAAACCCCCCACCAACCTGGATGACTCCGTGCCATCTTCCCCTGTTGGGCCCTGTGGGGTCCCAGCTGCCCCTTCTGCTGCCGAGGAGTCCAACTCCAACCTCCGCCTCTTGGACCTCCCCCCGGCAGCTGTGGCCTGGGATGCGGCACCGGACTCCTCACTCCCGACGAGATCACAACATGTGAGGGGAGCCGGGCCTTGCGTTTTCGGCTGCCGGTGGGATCCCCGCCGCTGTGCTCCACAGCACCTTCTCCGTCCTCTTCATCAGTTGACGCTGCAGACAGGGAGAACAAAACACAGGCATCAGGGCACTGTACAATGGACACATACACACATGACAGTTGTACATGAGTGACATTGGCAAACCTAAGACATGTCATCACAATCCCCAACACACATGTCATTACAACTCGCACACATGATCCATACCACATGTCATATCGCAACTGCCACCACCATCCATACACATACAACAGCATGAGCAGCCAAAGGTGAGCCAGACATCACATGCAACACAGGAAGTGCACCACACATGTACACACACCACCACACTTGCATGCATGTGTACACCTCTGCCAAGTGTCGCAGTGTTCAGACGGCATCCATGTCACATCTGCCAATCAGGCTTCCACATACCGCTGTCACATGCATCCATGTTGCATCACTGTTGCACCCTTGCCAAATACACACACATGCACATGTAAACAGTGCTGATACATGCAGCCGAAAACAACATACATGCGTGACATCACGGACATGTCTACTTACATACACATTCATCCAAACATGTGTGCCCACACAACTGCATTTGGCATGCAAGCCTACACACACAAGCACCATCCATGTCTCACACATTCCAGACCTAGCATGTGTCAGCCCGACAAGTGGCCCCGGCGCCCCTTGGCATCCGCTGCCTTCAAGAGGCGCCGGGCCTTGTTCAGGGTCCTGGACCTGAAGTCCTCCCAGCGCTTCTTGACATGTTGTAAGTCGTGGACTGCCACCCCCTCCGCGTTGATGGCAGTCACGATGTCAGTCCAGATCCGGGTCCGTCCTTCCTTGTCGGCGCGGGAACTTCCGAAGAGGGCATCATACTGCCCCAGGACTTGCTCCACCAGGACACCAACTTCGGTGGCACTGAAGTTGGTGCCCCTCTACCTCTCTGGCTGGGGGTTGTCAGTGGTCTCAGATGGTGTTTGCCCCGACATGACAACCCCAAAGGCAGGAGTGGGTGGGCAACTGGGTCCTGGGGCTGGGCTGTGGAGCGATGGAATCCCAGTCGGGAGTCTTTGGTTCCAGCAGGGGTGGTCACAGCAACAGCACCCCTGGCTGATGTGCAGGCAGCAAATGGCAAGGCACGTGGGCAGCAGGCAGTCAGGCAGCAGCAGATGGCAGGTGGGAGCGTGCTCGGGGCTCTGGGGGGCAGTAGTTCGGCCTTCTGGGCAGGAGCGTGGTCTTCCGTGTGCTTACGCGTGGCCAGCTTGATACGGAGTGATTTGGCATGTGAAAAATCTGCACGTCAGCGTGTAATTCGAGGAAAGGCCCTTAGCGCGTAAGCGCGTCTGCACGCATACGCATTTTCATTGGACAGAAGGCCCCTCAAGCTCCCCTGTGACGTGACGCGTACAGACATGCATGGGCATTTCACAGCGCGTAGAAAACTGCACGTCCGCGTGTAATACGAGGAAAGGGCCCATGCGCGTAAGCGCGCGTGGAAAACTGCACGTCCGCGTGTAATACGAGGAAAGGCCCTTAGCGCGTATGCACGGCAGCACGCATATGCGATTTCATTGGACCAAAGGCCCTTAGCGTGTGAGCTTGTCTGTGACGTGACGCGCGCAGGTGTTTCCCTCATTGCACGTGATGACAGAACACACATGGATTTCCACCAATCGCGTGTGAAAGTTCCCGGCACCCCGGAACACACGTACCCAGGCTAATCGCGTGTGGAACTTCCCGCGCACCCTGAAACACACGTACCCAGGCCAATCGCGTGTACACTCACTCCCCTCAGATCACACGCGATGACACTCGGACCTACAGTCTTACCACGTATCCGAATACGGGAAACCCGCGCACAGCAAAAGACGTGCACAGGCGTCAACGCGTCCGCCCACACGAAGGCAGGCGGAGGCGTCCCCGCGCACAGCATAAAAGTGCGCGCAAACAACAAACGCGTATATACAGCTACGATGAATGCCCCATTTATCGCTGCACTGATCGTGGGACACCGCAGGAAGAGGAGAATAGCCAGGGCACGCATTTTTCACACCACGGACAAGCCTTTTTTGGATGCCTGACTACCAGGTCTACGGCAGGTATAGGTTACCACCCCATATCATCCTAGACCTGGTCAGGGAGTGGGAAGATGACCTCACATCCCCCACCCTTTGCTCCCAAGCATTGAACCCCTTGGAGAAGCTGCTCAATGTCCTGCATTTTTTGGCCACTGGGTCATTTCAGCGGACCACTGCCATAGTGGGGGGGGTCTCACAGGCCACGCAGTCACGCTGCCTACACCAGGTACTGGCAATCATGACAGCGCGCCCCTCAGTCCGCAGGCACATTTACATGCCCAGAACACCCGCAGAAAGGCAGGCCGTTGGCCTGGATTTTTTCAGGGTGGCACACTTCCCCAAAGTGCTCGGTGCCATAGATTGCACCCATGTGGCCCTACGTCCACCTAGGGCCATTAAGCACATCTACCGAAACCGCAAGCACTGGCATTCCATCAATGTACAGGTGGTATGTGATGCAAAGGGAATCATCACCTCTGTCTATGCAAACTACCCTGGCTCCACCCATGACAGTTTCATATACAGAATGTCCACCCTGAGCCGGGCCCTGGAAGCTGGGCAGCATGGCGACACATGGCTCCTAGGTCAGTACAAATGCCCTTGCACATGCATGCAAGTCACACACAGACAAATATCCAAACCCTAATAATCTCAACTATTATCACCTCCCCAGGGGACAGTGCCTACCCTCTGAGCAACCACATGATGACGCCAATCCGGAACCCCACCACACCACCCCAGGTAAGATACAACGCCGCCCATATTGCAACCAGGGGCATAGTGGAGCGCACATTCCGAGTGCTCAAGTCACGTTTCCGCTCCTTTGACCGCTCAGGTGGGCAACTACTCTATGCACCACCAGTAATGTGCAGGATCATTGTGGTAGCATGTGTCCTGCACAATGTTGCAACACGGCAGGGCGTCCCGGTGGACATGGTGGTGCCCCCACATCCCCAACCACAGGCACAGGCGCTGCCCATGGGAGGGGACAGGGCACGTGGCGAGGAAGCCCGGACCCAGCTTGTGGCCACATTTTTCACCTAAACTCCCACCCCTGCGGAGTGCACACAGGCCTGGCACATACCAGGTGACAATCGATGATGACAAAGAGACAGTCAACTGTCACAACCCTACCACCCTGAGATAGTTGCCATGGAATTGCCACATCATCTGCACCCCTAGCTACTTAAACACAACCTATCCCGTGTGACCAAAAGGCACACATATGACATATGACATGATATGGGCCATACACAAGTATTCCAAGGCGCAATGAGGCAGGGAGGGGGGAAGAAGGGAACACAGAGAACGGTACTACTAGGCCAGGTGTCATTGAGATTGTGCAAGTGCAGGGGTAGGGGGAATGGGAAAAGTGCAAGGGGAAGGGTGGGGGGGAGTCCAGTACAGGGGAAGTAGCCCAAAAAAATAATACATAGGTCGCCTGGTGGCAACTACAAAGGTAAGTGCAGACAAGTGCTGGGAAGGGAGGGCTGTAGGGATAGAGAGACAGTACTGCAGTGCAGGGGTTGCCAGGGAGGCAGTGCAAGTGGAGAGTGGCTGGGCCAGGGACCGAGGTCGGTGAGAGTGGCCCAGTTGCAGCTCCTGTGCAGTTCCAGTGAAGAATTCTGCAAGGGAGAGGCAGAGAGTAAGCAGAAGCAAAGAGGAAGGTCTTGAGGTGCTTCCAGAACTGGAGATGGTTCCCCTCAAGTTCAAGTCAGGCCGGAAGTCTGTTCCAGGGGGAGGGGCCTGCTGCGGAGAGAAATCTACCCCCAGCTAGTTGCTCTGAGAAGCGGATGACCCGGACATGCAAGGTGTGCATCACACACACCTGCAAAACAGGCCATGGCCATCACTGTCATGTCACTCAAACCCTCCCAAACATCAACATGACATGGCAAGCAATACCCATACACCAACGCAGTAACGATAAGGTACACATTGCCATGTCCTAAATGTACAGTGGCATCGGACAATGATGCCTGACCCGGAATCAGATGAAATGACAGACCAACAAAATCTCCCACCCAAAATAAGTCATTTCCAAATGCATTACAACAGTCATAGACGTAACATCACAATGAATGCCTGCCTACATGCACATTATGCATTGCAAAATCAACACTGCAGCTCATGTGTGCAGTATCCTACTCCTGCATCACACTGCTCAGCCCACAGCACAGTGAACAGCCATTGTGTGTGATGCACACCCTGAGCATCACAGCTAAGTGACAGACCACATCAAACATCAAATGAGGCATGTACTGGATCCATAATCGGTCACAGAATATGTGCTGCCGAGACACAGTGGGCACCGGAAGGCAAACAGTGTACACGTGGATATGCAAGGGTGGGAGCACATGTAGTGCCTCCAAGTGCAAGTGTGTGTATCTGCAAGGACATGCACTCAACATATGCATGTGCACTCAAGTGACCATCAGTGTTCCCTACACATCACATGTGAACATCCACCATGTGTACACCCCAGCATGTCAAACCACAACTATCCCCTCGCACCTGAAAGGAAAACACAACACATGAACAGGCATTGATCAGCAGAACACAACATGTACATAGGATACCACCATTACTATGTCAGAGTTCCCATCACACTGCAGGGCAAGGCAACTATCAACAACAACCCCCCCTCCCTTCCAAATGACCATGACCCACTGAACAACTGCACCTGGGTCATGGAGCCTCCAAACCTCAATTCCACCTGGCCACAGGATGACCTTTACCCTTCGTCACCATCTCCCACCTTGTGTGTAAAAAGATGCCTGAACCCTCAGAATCCACACTCATTTCCAAAATCACAAAATCCAAGGCATAAAAACGAACCCGAACACCCTCCAGTAGATGACTTGACGTAGCAGTACCTCACAAAGGCCAAGTACTACCACAATGATGCAACAATCAAGGTAGCACAGCAAAACAATGTCACGACAGGATGTGAGACATGTGTGGTACATGACATAGGATGATGCACCATGAATGGATGTGTACTGTCACAGGTCCCCTGTACAGGCGCGGGAGTGTCACGAAACAACCACCCCCACCATGTCCCGGGTGCCTGCAAGGTCAAACTCACACAGGCCCCTGAGACCCTGGTGGGGAATGAGGTTCAGGGATATGCAGTCGGGACAGGTGTTGACACGCTGGATGACTGGAATGAGTGGCAGGAGAGGGGAGGAGGAATGACACATGAAACTAGGGAATGCACGAAAATGTACAACACGCATGAACACATACACAATCCAAACAAACTTGGACATCATTGTCATGGCCTTCTGTAGTCCAGGCTCAGGAGTGGTACGAACCAACCACCCCCTCTAGGGTTTTGGCGCCTGCAAGTTTTTGGTTTACACAGGCATCCGCAACTCCAGTGCGGAAAGAGGGTCAGGGAACGTTGCTTGGATAGGCACGGGAAGCAGGAACACCGGGTAGAGGGTACAGGTTTCAAAATTGCATAGGATCACGGGTGATTAGGGAGAAAAAACATACCAAACTGAACCACACATACATCCATGCATCAGTACACTCCCCAGCAAGCCTATGCAGAACAGTTCGAAAGAAAAACAGAAAGACACTTAGCTCTGGTTTTGAGTGCTGGCCTCCTGCCTGCGCACTCTCAAGTCCGGTTACAGGAGCACTGCAATGCTGCAAAGAGAGCCACAGTCAACAACCTGTACGTGCCAATTACACAAAAACACAACACCAAACATGCCCCATAGCAACAAACTACTCTACAAACAGACAATCTGTGCTCGATGCTTCGTACCCATATATAACATCACCCCTATAACGGGTCATACACAGTCAATGCAGTAAGTCAGCCGCTGGTGGGTGCGTGGCAAATGGAACACCAATGTGTCACAATTCACACAACATGCAATGTTCCCTGGGTAAGCAGACAGACCCATATAGCAAGCCATGACTACAGAGCAAGTTGCGTACCACCATGACCGAAACAAAGTTGGCAGTGCATTTATCATGAAGTACGTGGAAAAGACATGCACTGCACCCGAGTATGTCCCTTGCTTTATGTCCCTGTGAGCTGCCCCTTTCCATGTCTCGGAAGGCTACATGGTTGATACAAATGCCTCAATGGACCTTGGTGTACCGGAGGGTATGTGCCACTGCCCCTGCATGTGTCCCAGACAACCCTACTATCAACAGCCATCAGTCCACAAACACATCTAAGCTGCATTGTGTGCTTCAACACCAATATTCGTCTAAGCTCACCCTCAGTGCTGTGACTAAGCCTGCATGTGCAACTCGCCTGGTGCAAGCTTTGCTGTGTCGTGGCCCCCCTGTGATGCTCACCTTGCCTGGAGTTCCTTGGAACATGTCAGCAGTTCTAGGATGTGGGTCTGCAATCACTGTGCCTCTGCTTGTGCACACATGTGCATGTGGGCACCAACAAACGGGTCCAGAATTCCGTCATCCAATGGGCCATGTCTGCTGGCAAAGGTGCTCTGGAGGCTCATCCCCCTGCAGAAAGGGCATGAAACACATGATTAATGCTTCAAAGTCATCTGTGTGTGTCTCATCAGGCATCTCATTACTTGACCATGTCAGAGAGTCACATCACAAATCACACCATCAGTCCGTCTTTCACCTCCAAAGTGTGGAACACTATCTACAGCATGAATTGCAACAAGCACGTGTACAGGAAAGATATGAAACATACTACACAATGCATAGCAATCAATGTCCACATTTATCATGACACACCCCATTTAGCAAAAGCTGAACAGTGGACAATGACACCTAAATCATCCCCACTAGGGGTGTCAACACAAGTCACACAGCACCAGACATGCCACAGATATGACAGTCCAAAGCCCTTGTGTAGTATTCTGTAACACCGAACCATCCTTGCGAGCCCATGGATAAGGGAGGCAGGAGTGGCATATGTGAGTCAAGGACCCCAAGCAGCAAACACATACACAAGACAACCATGAAGGGCCCAGCTGGAACAGACAGTGGATGCCTTCAAAAGCCACAAAGCACCGCACCGTCACATGAAAGCACAATAGACTAGCAATTTTAAACTAACTCAACTATTAACTAATTACACTAACTATGGAAAACCTACATTACCTATTTAAACTAACTATCAAACAGAAACTTAAATAACTAAACTAAAAGAAAAATCAAAAATGGCCACATACGACCCGGGGGGGAGGGGAGGCACCCAGGAGGGGGGAGGTACAGGGTGCTGCTCAACATCCACATGCGATGATGCTGAGCCAAAAAAAAAATCCTCCATGGGCTCAACGCCTGCACAGCACGACCTATGTGGGAGATAGATGGTCGTCCGAGTCTAGCTCATCCTGTAAAGGAGGACGTGGCACAGTAGCATGGCCACGCCTAGCCGCAGCTTGCCCCTCGTCGGCAGCAAGTCTGCCGGATGGGTGAGCCTGGTTCTGTGTGGCGATGTTACATAGGTCTGCATGCAGAACCTCACGTGATACACGTGCTTCCTCTTGCAAGGTAGCACGTGTAACACGGAGTTCCTCCTGCAAGGCCTGGCTGGACAACCGCTGCACCTCCCGGCAAGCCTGTAGCTCAGCCGAGATGGTACGCTCAAGCTGTGCAAATCTCTCCTCTGCCTGCTGCCTCTGGGACATCATAAGGACACCCAGAGTGGATCTGAGGGAAGCATACTCCTCCCTCAGGGCATCCAAGTGCGCCTCTGCGTGAGCAGCAATTGCTTGACGCAGAGACGACATTTCAGCCTGGTGTGCCCTGTCTGAGGCCGCCATGCCCAGCATGAGCGAGCGGGCCGTGGACCGCGCCGCCTGCTGCTGGAGAAGCACCTGCCTAGCAGGGGGGAGCACAGATCGGGCCACACGCTCCATGCTCTCAGCGATGTTCTCCATTGCTGCCCCCTGCCGTTCGGAATTGGCAGTCATGTCTTGCTCCCACTCAGTATACAGCGGTTGCGCGCGGCGACCGCGTTGCCGGGCTTGACCCCTGCGGGACCCAAGGACCGGGGGTCCTCGCTGTGTTGGCACCGCCTGCGGCTGCACGACTACATGCCCCCGTCGACGTGATGTCCCAGGCACATCAGTGACTGGTGTGGAGGGTGACCCTGCGTCCCGATCCACCACGGACGGAGGAACCAAGACTGTCTGATCCCTCAGTGCAGGTGTCGCAGACAGAGGAGTGTCCACATCAGAATCACTCACCCCTGACACATGGGATTGATGCTCATCCAACTCAACATGGACGTCAGAGTCGTCATTAAGGCTGGACTCATAGGCAGCCAGAGACAAGATGGACTGCAGCACTTGGGGGTTTTCGTGGCCTACCACCCCACGACCCCCACTAGTGCCGGGTTGATGTGGTGTTACCATCCCTGTGTCTGGCATGACAACACCATCCTCCGCCTCCATTGCGTCATCACCTTAAAAATAGAGAGAAAAAGGTCACTACACATGTCAGAAGCACACGACACACACACATACCGACAGCAAAGGCATCCGGCAGACATGTGACACACAACATATGACCTGGCATGCATGCTGGGTCTACTTTGAATAGCTTCTGTGATCAGACCTGGTGAAAGGTGGCAGTTTCCATGGAAGTGGGTCTATGCAGTGCAGAAAATGTGTACGCCACTCACTACCTACATGTACAAGCACTCCATGGTGTGTGCCAGGAAATGTGAAGGCAGTGCAATGTCAAATTCAGACATCACGTGCATTGTGCATTCAATGTGTACCATGTCTAGAAGCCAAGCACCCCTCCACCCCAGTACCAAAGCAGGGATGCCTAGCATGGTATCAAAAGGCTGACCATACAACAGCTTAATGTGATACAAATTACAACACTGCAAATGATTCTGGGACAGTGGGCAGGACACATGATGAAAACTCCGGAGGACGCCCACGTGTGAAGGAGACACAAGAGTTGGACAGAGTCATTGGCCATTGAACAGGCTGAGGCCTGTGAGCAACACAGATTGTCAGGGCCTAAACATGTGTGCAACGCAGGACTGAGCACAGTTGACATGGGGAGGCCGATGAGATGGCAGGCAATGTATGTGACCAAGGACTCATATTACAGTGATCATCCAGTCAAGGACACATAGGGGCATGCGTGCAATGCACATGGAGCATGAATGGGCACTCATGTCCCTGTGGGACATCTGACCCATACACAGTACAAGTGAGATACCCTGCATTGAGTACTAAGGCTGTACCACACGGCATATGTCTGGCAGTTTCTACGCTGGAAGTTAGCATCTACACAGGACACATGAACAAGAAACTACACATTGGCAAGATTGAAGCAGACCAGTGCAAAGGTGGAACTGGAGTGCATAGTGGCGGAGGAGGGGCAAGGGAGCATGCCCACATGGAGTCCTGCATGCAGGCAGAGGAGACATGCATGACGGTAGCATTGCATTACTTACACATCAGAACCATGTACACGTCACATGTAGCAGCAATCATGCACAACACATCCCGCAAGTGAAACACACACGTCCTCAACAAACACGCATCAACACTCACTGGACTGGGCATCAAAGTCCAGCATCTCTCCCACTCCTTCGACCAATTCAGGTGGTATGAACTCCACAACGAGAGCCTCATGCGGAGTGAGTTCTTCCTCCTCTGGTGCAGGCCCACCGCCAGTCACCAGAGTCAAGTTGTAATTTGAGGCACGCTTGGCCTTAGTGCTGCGCTTGATGTCATTCCAACGCTTTTTGCACTCCTGCGCCGTGCGCACCTCATGGCCGAATGAACTGACATGTTCCGCAACATGCTTCCAGTGGGTGTCAAGTTGTGCAGCCGTAGTCTGACTATCGGCACCCACTAGCATGTCACGGCTGTGGCCCCGCACGTAGTCCACGAGGAAGTCCAGTTCCTGCTTACAGAAAGGCTTCTTCCTCGACGTGCAGGAGGTCGTGGCTGTGTGTGGGGTCCCAGCCTGTGTCAGTATGGCCAGTGGGTTCGGTGGATTGAGCCAAGGGAGTGGCAGGTGGAGGGATGACCAAAGGCCTGACTTGTGTCAGTGGCAGCTGGGTGCCCACTAATGGACCCTGCGCAGCAACATCAGCTGTGCCAGGGTCATTGACCGCAACGGTCCTGGTTGGCAGACTCACAACCGGGGTGCTGTTGGGTGCATCTGCCCCTGCACTTGCCAACACCCGGCTGTTCGGGGCAGCAGATGACATAACTGCCCCAGGGACACGTGTCTTGGTCTGAGCAGCCCGGCGTGCCCCTATGGTTTCCCCCCTGGCCTGTTGGAGATCTACCAAGGGCTCTTCAAGTGCCAATGCAGCCTGCGCTGGCAGACCCTGAGCCTGGGTGGCGGTGTGCACAGCTGCACCTGCAGCTACCACTACCCTTGGGACCGTGGCAGTCGATGGAACGGACGGCCGGGTCATACGGGTGCCAGTGCCAGATGCAGGAGCTGCATCCCCCGGAACCACAGGGGGTGGTGGCATGGCTGCACCGATACATGGCACAACATTGTACTCAAGTGGCGCACCCCTGCCTCTTCCCCCTCTGTGGCTGCCCTGGACACCCTGGAGTCCCCTTACTCCCTGGTCACCATGGCCACGTCCCCGACCACGCCCGCCAAGAGGAGTACGCCCAGCTGAGGCACCCCTCACCTTTGGTGGCCTCCCAACCATGGCACAGATGTAGTAGTGCCGGCACAGAAGGAGTGGTGCCAATGGGAGGTGTACACCACAATTGACCTGGGCAATTGGGGTGAAGGGGGTGGGAAGCAAGATGTTAACAGCCCCCCTGCACCTGCAAGGCTGTATGTGACCCCGGTGATGTGGTGACGGGTCACGCAACGCTCATGCACCCCAAAACTGCAGTAAAACCGTGCATGCAACCCTGCAGCCTATGTGCGTGGATTCAACCTCCTGCAGTACGCGGTGGCACCCAGTAACACGAATAACGCGTACGCGTGGGACACGCAGGCTACTATGACATAGAAAATGGGTGCGATACACAGGGGCACCCGCAGTGGGAAAAAGAGCGTGTGCAACTCACTGTCTGAATAGCGTGATGCAGAAAAACACACGTAGCCAATACCCCCGCCAAAAGAAGCGATACGTCCTTGATAGCTGTGAAGTTGTGATGGCGCGCGAAACAACAGGAAGCAGCAACACACGTCGGTCTCCACGAAAGGCACATACAGCGAACTGCTGGGCCCGCTCACCTTTAACCCGTGCTGAGGGAAACGCACGCGCGCATCACGTCACTTACGCGCATGGGCCCTTTCCTCATATTACACGCGGACGTGCAGTTTTTCACTCGCGCTTACGCGCATGGGCCCTTTCCTCGTATTGCACGCGGACGTGCAGTTTTTCACGCGCACTTACGCGCATGGGCCCTTTCCTCGTATTGCACGCGGACGTGCAGTTTTTCACGCGCGCTTACGCGCATGGGCCGTTTCCTCGCATTGCACGCGGACGTGCAGTTTTCCACGTGCGGTGAAATGTCCATGCACGTCTGTATGCGTCACGTCACAGGGGCGCTTGAGGGGCCTTCTGTCCAATGAAAATGCGTATGCGTGCAGACGCGCTTACGCGCTAAGGGCCTTTCCTCGAATTACACGCTGACGTGCAGATTTTTCACGTGCCAAATCACTCCGTATCAAGCTGGCCATGCGTAAGCACACGGAAGACCACGCTCCTGCCCAGAAGGCCGAACTACTGCCCCCCAGAGCCCCGAGCACGCTCCCACCTGCCATCTGCTGCTGCCTGACTGCCTGCTGCCCACGTGCCCTGCCATTTGCTGCCTGCACATCAGCCAGGGGTGCTGTTGCTGTGACCACCCCTGCTGGAACCAAAGACTCCCGACTGGGATTTCATCGCTCCACAGCCCAGCCCCAGGACCCAGTTGCCCACCCACTCCTGCCTCTGGGGTTGTCATGTCGGGGCAAACACCATCTGAGACCACTGACAACCCCGGCCAGAGAGGCAGAGGGGCACCAGCTTCAGTGCCACCGAAGTTGGTGTCCTGGTGGAGCAAGTCCTGGGGCAGTATGATGCCCTCTTCGGAAGTTCCCGCGCCGACAAGGAAGGACGGACTCGGATCTGGACTGACATTGTGACTGCCATCAACGCGGAGGGGGTGGCAGTCCGCGACTTACAACATGTCAAGAAGCGCTGGGAGGACTTCAGGTCCAGGGCCACTTGTCGGAAGAACAGATAAGGGTCCTGGAACGCAAATCCCCAGCGCTCCACGTCCAGGTCCTTGAGAGGCAGACCCGTCTGGAGTCGAGCGGTGAGTGTACATGCATCCTGATTGTGAGCAGTGCATGTGGTGATTATTCAGTAGTGTGCAGGTTGCACATCTGTTTGTATGGGGTCGAGTATGGGTGGGGGTGTACAGGGCTGTGGGGCTGACACATGCGAGGGCTGGAATGTGTGAGACATGGATGGTGCTTGTGTGTGTAGGCTTGCATGCCAAATGCAGTGGTGTGGGCACACATGTTTGGATGAATGTGTATGTAAGTAGACATGTTCGTGATGTCACGCATGTATGTTGTTTTCAGCTGCATGTATCAGCACTGTGTACATGTGCATGTGTGTGTATTTGACAAGGGTGCAACAGTGATGCAACATGGATGCATATGACAGCTGTATGTGGAAGCCTGATTGACAGATGTGACATGGATGCCCGTCTGAACACTGCAACACTTAGCAGAGGTGTACACATGCATGCAAGTGTGGTGGTGTGTGTACATGTGTGGTGCACTTCCTGTGTTGCATGTGATGTCTGGCTCACCTTTGGCTGCTCATGCTGTTGTATGTGTATGGATGGTGGTGGCAGTTGCGATATGGCTGTGGTATGGCTCATGTGTACGAGTTGTAATGACATGTGTGTTGGGGATTGTGATGACATGTCTGAGGTTTGCCAATGCCACTCATGTACAACTGTCATGTGTGTATGTGTCCATTGTACAGTGCCCTGATGCCTGTGTTTTGTTTCTCCCTGTCTGCAGCGTCAACTGATGAAGAGGGCGGAGAAGGTGCTGTGAAGCACAGCGGCGGGGATCCCACCGCCAGCCGGAGACGCAAGGCCCGGCACCCCTCCCATGTTGTGATCTCGTCGGGGAGTGAGGAGTCCGGTGCCGCGTCCCAGGCCGCAGCTGCCGGGGGGAGGTCCAAGAGGCGGAGGTTGGAGTTGGACTCCTCGGCAGCAGAAGGGGCAGCTGGGACCCCACAGGGCCCAACAGGGGAAGATGGCACAGAGTCATCCAGGTTGGTGGGGGGTTTGGTGGAGGAGGAGGCCATGCAAGCACCAGAGACGGGGTCTGGAGGTGGGGATCCCACTGGTGCTAGTGGTGCAGTGCAGGACCAGGGACAGGAGGCAGCACAGGCCGCCGCGGAGGTGACTGTGTGCAATCCTGTCCCTGATCCTGTCCCTGCATCATCTTGCACCAGCAGGGATGCCTACGTCCAGACCCGTTTTCAGGCAGGGGATGAGCTCACGTCATCTGGCCTTCCTCTGCCTGCGGACGTGGCTATCCAGGTCCGGGTTGAGCCTGTCCTGGCTGGTGTGGCGTTGCATCAACGGGCCATGCGAGGTGACCTGCAGTCTTTTCATGAAGAGACTGCACGTCATCTCGAATGGCTCGTTGACCACGTCAGCCTGCTGGGACAGGTCACCCAGGCCGGATTCCTCCGTCTGATGGGGCTTGCTACGACCCCCTCCTCAACTGGACCCCCTACGCGCCAGTCGTCCTCCGTGCCATCTTATCACCCATCAGTCACCTGGGTGCCCTGTGGAGCTGCCTCTGACGGTGCGGCCAGGCTGGTGGAGGAGGCATCCCTGCCACAAGCGGGAGTCGGACGTCCAGCAGGGGTGGCCACATCTATGACTGCACCCCAGCCGGCGGAGGATGTGCAGGCAGCAGGAGGCAGTGCACAGGCAGAGGCACAGCAGCAGCAGCAACGTGGTGGGAGCCATGAAAGCTCGGGACCTTCAACATCGGAGGGGCAGGCATCGGCCGGAGGGCAGGAGGACCCAGGACAGAGAGTGTCTTCCGTGTGGCAGCGGTTGGGCCACGCCATAGATGCGGAGCGGCAGCGGGCAGAAGAGGCACAGCTCACAATGGTCAGGGCGGAGAACTCCATGCGGAGGGCCCTGAGGCGGGCCGAGTGCCTCGAGGCAATCCGCAGGGGTTTGGAGGTGGAGACGTCGACGGCCCTGCGGACCCTCGGGGACATGGAGGAGGACCGCCTCCGGGACATTGAGGAGGAGTTCGATGATGCCCTGGCCCGGGACATCCACAAGTGAGCTGTGAAACTAGCCCGCTGCCCTTGTACATAGTTATATAGGTAGTGTTAGGTTTCATTTTTGTTTTGATTTTATTTGGACCTTTTCGGACATTGGCCACATTTTTGTATATAGTTTATTTTATTAGTTAGTGTAGTTAGATAGGTTTCCTTTCTTTTGTTGGGATAATGGACCCTGTTTTTTTTCCCATGTACATAGTTCACTGTTGGATTGTATTTTTTTTTCACTTTTTAACCATGGAGCAATGGCTTTATTTTATATTTCCCATTGGATTTTGTTTTGTGGACATTGACTTTGGAGAACATTACTTTTGAATTTTATTTTTGGTTTTGCTTTTTTTCATGGACATGCTTCTTTTAATTTTTGTACATTCACATTTCTGTTTATTCATTTTTTATTCTATTTATGTTTCCTTTAATACATATTTTTTTTGGTGAACTTCAATGTGTGGTATCTCATTGGTTTCATGCATTTCATGATATGTGTTTTGAGATTCACTGACACCCATTGGGTGTATGTGAGGGAGATGTGTTTGTTTCGGAACTTGCAATTGGTGTTCTGTGATGTAATTGCAAATTATGAGTGGGTGGATGCAATACTCGGGTGGGTGTTTTGCATTTGGAGGTTGACCATAGGGACCAGGGATCTAGATTGTGATGACATGTTGGCTGGGGAACATGAGTTGCTCATGGGTGGGGGCCTGCTGGCAGGTGCCCCACAGTGCTGGGGGGTGGGGGTGGTGGGGAACATGAGCTGGACATGGGTGGGGGCCTGCTGGCAGGTGCCCCACAGTGCTGGGGGGTGGGGGTGGTGGTAGACATGGGTGGGGGCCTGTTGGAGGCTGCCCCTGCACTGCTGGGGGGGTGGGGGTGGTGGGAGACATGGGTGGGGGCCTGGTGGAGGCTGCCCCTGGTGGCTGGGGGGTGGGGGTGGTGGGAGACATGGGTGGGGGCCTGGTGGTGGGTGCCCCTGCACTGCTGGGGGGTGGGGGTGGTGGGAGACATGGGTGGGGGCCTGGTGGAGGGTGCCCCATAATGCTGGGGGGTGGGGGTGCTGGGAGACATGGGTGGGGGCCTGGTGGAGGCTGCCCCTGCACTGCTGGGGGGGTGGGGGTGGTGGGGGGCATGGGTGGGGGCCTGGTGAAGGCTGCCCCTGGTGACGGGGGGGTGGGGGTGGAGGGAGACATGGGTGGGGGCCTGGTGGTGGGTGCCCCTGGGGGGTGGGGGTGCTGGGAGACATGGGTGGGGGCCTGGTGGTGGGTGCCCCTGCACTGCTGGGGGGTGGGGGTGGTGGGGAACATGAGTTGGACATGGGTGGGGGCCTGCTGGCTGGTGCCCGACAGTGCTGGGGGGTGGGGGCGGTGGGGAACATGAGTTGGACATGGGTGGGGGCCTGTTGGCAGGTGCCCCACAGTGCTGGGGGGTGGGGGTGGTGGGGAACATGAGTTGGACATGGGTGGGGGCCTGCTGGCAGGTGCCCCACAGTGCTGGGGGGTGGGGGTGGTGGGAGACATGAGTTGGACATGGGTGGGGGCATGGTGGAGGCTGCCCCTGCACTGCTGGGGGGTGGGGGTGCTGGGAGACATGGGTGGGGGCCTGGTGGTGGGTGCCCCACAGTGCTGGGGGGGGTGGGGGTGGTGGGAGACATGGGTGGGGGCCTGGTGGTGGGTGCCCCTGCACTGCTGGGGGGTGGGGGTGCTGGGAGACATGGGTGGGGGCCTGGTGGTGGGTGCCCCTGCACTGCTGGGGGGTGGGGGTGCTGGGAGACATGGGTGGGGGCCTGGTGGTGGGTGCCCCACAGTGCTGGGGGGGTGGGGGTGGTGGGAGACATGGGTGGGGGCCTGGTGGAGGCTGCCCCTGCACTGCTGGGGGGTGGGGGTGGTGGGAGACATGGGTGGGGGCCTGGTGGTGGGTGCCCCTGCACTGCTGGGGGGTGGGGGTGGTGGGAGACATGGGTGGGGGCCTGGTGGAGGGTGCCCCACAGTGCTGGGGGGTGGGGGTGGTGGGGAACATGAGTTGGACATGGGCGGGGGCCTGTTGGCAGTTGCCCGACAGTGCTGGGGGGTGGGGGTGGTGGGGAACATGAGTTGGACATGGGTGGGGGCCTGCTGGCAGGTGCTCCACAGTGCTGGGGGTGGGGGTGGTGGGGAAAATGAGTTGGACATGGGTGGGGGCCTGCTGGCAGGTGCCCCACAGTGCTGGGGGGTGGGGGTGGTGGGGAACATGAGTTGGACATGGGTGGGGGCCTGCTTGCAGGTGCCCCACAGTGCTGGGGGGTGGGGGTGGTGGGAGACATGAGTTGGACATGGGTGGGGGCCTGCTGGCAGGTGCCCCACAGTGCTGGGGGGTGGGGGTGGTGGGGAACATGAGTTGGACATTGGTGGGGGCCTGCTGGCAGGTGCCCCACAGTGCTGGGGGGTGGGGGTGGTGGGGAACATGAGTTGGACATGGGTGGGGGCCTCCTGGCAGGTGCCCCACAGTGCTGGGGGGTGGGGGTGGTGGGAGACATGTGTTGGACATGGATGGGGGCCTAGTGGAGGCTGCCCCTGCACTGCTGGGGGTGGGGGTGCTGGGAGATATGGGTGGGGGCCTGGTGGTGGGTGCCCCACAGTGCTGGGGGGGTGGGGGTGGTGGAAGACATGGCTGGGGGCCTGGTGGAGGCTGCCCCTGGTGGCTGGGGGGTGGGGGTGCTGGGAGACATGGGTGGGGGCCTGGTGGTGGGTGCCCCTGCACTGCTGGGGGGTGGGGGTGGTGGGGAACATAAGTTGGACATGGGTGGGGGCCTGCTGGCAGGTGCCCCACAGTGCTGGGGGGTGGGGGTGCTGGGAGACATGGGTGGGGGCCTGGTGGAGGCTGCCCCTGGTGACTGGGGGGGTGGGGGTGGTTATAGACATGGGTGGGGGCCTGGTGGAGGCTGCCCCTGGTGGCTGGGGGGGGTGCTGGGAGACATGGGTGGGGGCCTGGTGGAGGCTGCCCCTGGTGACTGGGGGGTGGGGGTGGTGGGAGACATGGGTGGGGGCCTGGTGGAGGCTGCCCCTGGTGGCTATGGGGTTGGGGGTGGTGGGAGACATGGGTGGGGGCCTGGTGGGGGCTGCCCCTGGTGACTGGGGGGGTGGGGGTGGTGGGAGACATGGGTGGGGGCCTGGTTGTGGGTGCCCCTGCACTGCTGGGGGGTGGGGGTGGTGGGAGACATGGGTGGGGGCCTGGTGGAGGGTGCCCCACAGTGCTGGGGGGTGGGGGTGCTAGGAGACATGGGTGGGGGCCTGGTGGAGGCTGCCCCTGGTGGCTGGGGGGTGTGGGTGCTGGGAGACATGGGTGGGGGCCTGGTGGAGGCTGCCCCTGGTGGCTGGGGGGTGGGGGTGCTGGGAGACATGGGTGGGGGCCTGGTGGAGGCTGCCCCTGGTGACTGGGGGGTGGGGGTGCTGGGAGACATGGGTGGGGGCCTGTTGGTGGGTGCCCCTGGTGGCTGGGGGGTGGGGGTGCTGGGAGACATGGGTGGGGGCCTGGTGGTGGGTGCCCCTGCACTGCTGGGGGGTGTAGGTGGTGGGGAACATGAGTTGGACATGGGTGGGGGCCTGCTGGCAGATGCCCCACAGTGCTGGGGGGTGGGGGTGGTGGTGAACATGAGTTGGACATGGGTGGGGGCCTGCTGGCAGGTGCCCCACAGTGCTGGGGGGTGGGGGTGGTGGGAGACATGAGTTGGACATGGGTGGGGGCCTGGTGGAGGCTGCCCCTGCACTGCTGGGGGGTGGGGGTGCGGGGAGACATGGGTGGGGGCCTGGTGGTGGGTGCCCCTGGTGGCTGGGGGGTGGGGGTGCTGGGAGACATGGGTGGGGGCCTGCTGGCAGGTGCCCCACAGTGCTGGAGGGTGGGGGTTGTGGGAGACATGAGTTGGACATGGGTGGGGGCCTGGTGGAGGCTGCCCCTGCACTGCTGGGGGGTGGGGGTGCTGGGAGACATGGGTGGGGGCCTGGTGGTGGGTGCCCCACAGTGCTGGGGGGGTGGGGGTGGTGGGAGACATGGGTGGGGGCCTGGTGGAGGCTGCCCCTGGTGGCTGGGGGTGGGGGTGCTGGGAGACATGGGTGGGGCCTGGTGGAGGCTGCCCCTGGTGACTGGGGGGGTGGGGGTGGTGGGAGACATGGGTGGGGGCCTGGTGGAGGCTGCCCCTGGTGGCTGGGGGGTGGGGGTGGTGGGAGACATGGGTGGGGGCCTGGTGGAGGCTGCCCCTGCACTGCTGGGGGGTGGGGGGTGGGAGACATGGGTGGGGGCCTGGTGGTGGGTGCCCCTAGTGGCTGGGGGGTGGGGATGCTGGGAGACATGGGTGGTGGCCTGGTGGTGGGTGCCCCTGCACTGCTGGGGGGTGGGGGTGCTGGGAGACATGGGTGGGGGCCTTGTGGAGGGTGCCCCACAGTGCTGGGGGGTGGGGGTGGTGGGGAACATGAGTTGGACATGGGTGGGGGCCTGCTGGCTGGTGCCCCACAGTGCTAGGGGGTGGGGGTGGTGGGAGACATGAGTTGGACATGGGTGGGGGCCTGGTGGAGGCTGCCCCTGCACTGCTGGGGGGTGGGGCTGCTGGGAGACATGGATGGGGGCCTGGTGGTGGGTGCCCCTAGTGGCTGGGGGGTGGGGATGCTGGGAGACATGGGTGGGGGCCTGGTGGTGGGTGCCCCTGCACTGCTGGGGGGTGGGGGTGCTGGGAGACATGGGTGGGGGCCTTGTGGAGGGTGCCCGTGGTGACTGGGGGTGCAGGGGGACATGCGTTGGTGGGCAGTAGTGCAAGTTGACATGTGGGTTGGCTGGGGGTCATGGCCATGGTGGATGGTGTGCCTGCAGGACATGTGCAGGGTAGGCCCCTGTGGTGTGAGCCACCTGCTGGGGCCGTGGAGGGTGTAGAGGGAACACCTGGGAGGACCCACACGTGCAATTCACGTGTGGTGCTCCCTGCACACCCCTGTAATACACGTACCCTGATGGAATCGCGTGTGGAACTTCCCGCGCACCCCTGAAATGCGCGTACCCTGCTCGCATGGGCCCAATCGCGTGTGGAACTTCCCGCGCACCCCTGGAATACACGTACCCTGATGGAATCCCGTGTGGAACTTCCCACGCACCCCTGGAATACACGTACCCTGCTGATGTTGCGTGTGAAACTTCCCCCGCAGCACGGAATACACGTACCCTGATGAGATCGCATGTGGAACTTCCCGCGCACCCCTGAAATACACGTGCCCTGCTGATGTCGCGTGTGAAACTTCCCCCGCACCCCAAAATACACGTACCATGATGAAATTGTGTGTGGAATTTCCCGCGCACCCCTGAAATACACGTACCCTGCTGAAATCGCGTGTGGCACTTCCCGCGCACCCCTGAGATACGCGTACCCCCAATCGCATGTGAAAATTCCCGTGCACCCCTGAAATACACGTACCCTGCTGAAATTGCGTGTGGCACTTCCTGCGCAAAATCATTTTGCCCAGATTTAAACTCCAAAAAGCCGGAGGCATGAGTTTCCCTATCCTACTCTCTAAGCTTACTCTCTAAGCTTTAGAACTCCCTGCCTGTTCCCATCAGAACTGACCCCTATTTTCATACCTTCAAGAAGAAAACCAAATCCTGCTCACGTAGAACGCATGAAGCACTTCACACAAGGCCTGGCCTACCTCAGGGTTTCCCTGCTTTTTTGTACATGTCACCTACTTACCTGCTTACTTTATTGATTATGTCTATATATCTGGTATAGATACCTGCTTATCTCTATTGCCTTTATCTGTATGTTTTTGTATTCATGACTCCTCTACGAGAATTCTGCTCCCCACATTTTTCTGTAAACTGGGGGAGCTTGAACCTCTTGTCACTGACCCTTACTGTAATGTACGGTAACTGTGTATTCAAGACTATGCACCGGATGCCCTTGGGCCTGGCTGCACTTTACAAATAAAATAAATACAAATACAAATACAAGTGTACGTAAGCGTGATAGTGCTGCATAGCTCATGCCTTCTTTAAAGAATGTTGGAACAAAAGAGTGGCATCCTACCACAAAGGTTTGTGTTATTTTACATACACATTTTCTGCAAAGATTTTAACATTTTAACATGCTTAGTATCAGTGGAGCTGTATACTTTAGCTCAATTGAGAGGGAGCAAAAAACACATGTAGAGTGAATTTTAGCTTATTTATTTAGCCAAAATCAAGTGAGCGTGCATTTGATTCTCCATAGTATTTTTTTGTTTTTTGGCAACGCCTGCCTGTTATTTGGCAGACATATTAGCAATACAAGGAAAATCAAAAGAACAAGACACAAATAGGTTCAAACTACTCATAAATGAACATTAACATGACAATGAACATGCATACATGCAAGACAGATATTCAGCAGTAAATGCATCCGGGGTTGACCTCTATATACATCACATTCAAATACTTTAAATATTTTATAGAGCAACCACCATGTGATCCCAGAGCAATAATGAGTGAACTTTTCTCGTTAATCTCTAACATACCACCGGTTTATTTATCTTAAATAAATCTATCGGTTGGTATTTTCTGCCAGAACTCGGTTTTTAAAATGGCGTCTGTGTTCGTCTCTGTGACTCCTAAACCAAAGGTTGAGCACTTTGTTCCACTTTTGGTGGGCTTCTGCACAGAGTCCCTCCAAAGTGGTGCCATTCTGTCTGGGTACCACAGGGGGTGTGGGAGGGGGTTTAGGCACCCTGGACTGAGTTGCCTTGCCATCTCAAGTCACACTCTGGTGTGATTGGCCCAAGTGGTGAGCCACCCCACTCACCACTTAGCGTGTTTTGATTGACAGCTAGGCTGAATGAATGGGGGTTTTCTGCATAAAAGCAGGGCTTTTGGGACTGGATCTTCAGAAGTCGCCACAGGACGTAAGAATCCGACAAGGGTAAAGCTGAGCCGATCTGCAACGACGACACCTCCGGTGGAGCCCTGCTGAACCGACTCACCACTTCACGACGAAAGAGGAGATCTCCCCGCCGGAGAGTCTCTTCCCCTGACTGGTGGGAACAACCAGTCCCCTTTGCTTTATCTTCGCTTCCAGGGCGTAGTGGTTGAATTGCCCGTGCTGAGCACCCCTGGGAAGTCTCACACGCGATTTCAACAGGGTACGTGTATTATGGGGTTCGCGGGAAGTCTCACACGCGAAAGGACCCTGTGCGAGCGGGGTACGTGTATTACAGGGTTTGCGGGAAGTCTCACACACGATTTCAGCAGGGTACGTGTATAACTGGGGTTCGCGGGAAGTCTCACACGCGATTTCAGCAGGGTACATGTATTATGGGGTTCACGGGAAGTCTCACACGCGAAAGGGCCATGTGCGAGCGGGGTACGTGTATTACGGGGTTCGCAGGAAGTCTCACATGCGATTTCAGCAGGGTACGTGTATTATGGGGTTTGCGGGAACTCTCACATGTGAAAGGGCCCTGTGCGAGCGTGGTACGTGTATTACGGGGTTCGCGGGAGGTCTCACATGCGATTCGCGATTTCAGCAGGGTACGTGTATAACTGGGGTTCGCGGGAAGTCTCACACGCGATTTCAGCAGGGTTCGTGTATAAATGGGGTTTGCGGGAAGTCTCACACGCGATTTCAGCAGGGTACTTGTATTACGGGGTTCGCGGGAAGTCTCACATGCGATTCGCGATTTCAGCAGGGTACGTGTATAACTGGGGTTCGCGGGAAGTCTCACACGCGATTTCAGCAGGGTTCGTGTATAAATGGGGTTTACGGGAAGTCTCACACGTGATATCAGCAGGGTACGTGTATTTCGAGGGTGATTTGGCAGCGTTGCTCCTCCCAGGTGTTCCCTCTACACCCTCCACGGATCCTGCAGGCAGCCCACAACACAGGGGACTACCCTGCACCCCTGGTCATGTCCCGCAGGCAGCCCATCCACCATGGGCATGCCCCCCCAGCCAAGCCACATGTCACCTTGCACTACTGATCAACAACTCATGACCCCTGCACCCCCACACCCCCGCAGTGCAGGGGCACCTGCCAGCAGGACCCCACTCATGTCCCCCTGCACCTCCACCCCCCAGAAGTGCAGGGGCACCTGCCAGCAGGCCCCAACTCATGTCCCCCTGCACCCCCACCCCCCAGCAGTGCAGGCACCTGCCAGCAGGCCCCCACTCATGACCCCACCCCATGCACCCCCACTCCCCAGCATTGCAGGGGCAGCTGCCAGCAGGCCCCCACTCATGTCCTCCTGCTCCCCACCCCCCAGCAGTGCAGGTCACCTGCAAGCAGGCCCCCACTCACGTCCCCCTGCACCACCACCTCCCAGCAGTGCAGGGGCACCTGCCAGCAGGCCCCACTCATGTCCCACTGCACCCCCACCCCCCAGCAGTGCAGGGGCACCTGCCAGCATGCCCCCACTCATGTCCACCTTCACCCCCACCCACCAGCAGTGCAGGGCACCTGCTAGCAGGCCTCCACTGATGACCCCCTGCACCCCCATCCCCCAGCAGTGCAGGGGTACCTGCCAGCAGGCCCCCACGCATGACCCACTTCACCCCCACCCCCCCAGCAGTGCAGGGGCACCTGCCAGCAGGCTCCCACTCATGTCGCCCTGCACCCCACCACACAGCAGAACAGGGGCACCTGCCAGCAGGCCCCCACTCATGTCCCCCTGCACCCCCACCCCCCAGCGATGCTGGACACCTGCCAGCAGGCCCTCACTCATGACCCCCTGTACCCCCACCCTCCAGCAGTGCAGGGGCACCTGCCAGCAGGCCCCCACTCATGTCCCCCTGCACCCCCACCCCCCAGCAGAGCAAGCCACCTGCCAGCAGGCCCCCACTCATGACCCCCTGCACGCCCACCCACCAGCAGTGCAGGGCACCTGCCAGCAGGCCCCCACTCATGTCCCCCTGCACCCCCACCCCCCAGCAGTGCAGGGCACCTGCCACCAGGCCCCCACTCATGGCCCCCTGCACCCCCACCCCCAGCAGTGTAGGGGCACCTGCCAGCAGGCCCCCACTCATGTCCCCCTGTACCCACACCCCCCAGCAGTGAAATGCTGATCTCATGACACAAACCAAAAGTCAAAACTATGTACATCAACACATGTCCGTCACACACATACACTGGTTGGCATTGCTCGTGTAAACCCACATTTTCACATGCATCAAGCCAATGAGCGAATCCCACACATGGAACTAAAAAATGAAAATGTATTATGTACATGAAATCAAAAATGAAATGAAAGTATACCAAAATATGAAACAGGAAATGAAAAGCATGTGAAAATGATGATTGAATGAAAATGATAACCAATCCATATGAATTTGAACGAAAAACAGTCCAAAGTCAGCCTCCAACAATGCAAATCCAAAGGAAATGTAAAAAAAAAAAAGAAATCCATTGCTTCATGTTCATAACCAAAAAAAAGAGAAAAATCAATCCATAGTCAAACTATTTACAATCCATTGTCCGGGAAAAAAAATCCATTGCTCCATGTCCATAATGCAAAACAAAAAAAAAAAGGATACATGATGAAACTATATACAATCCATTGTGCAAGGATGTAAAGGGTCCATGATCCCAACCAAACAAATGAAACCTACCTACCTACCTACCTAAAAAATAACTACATACAAATTAGGGTGGCATTGTCCATTGACCACAAATAACAGGAAAACATAAAGGAAACCTAACTCTAAAATCTATTTACAAGGGCAGCGAGCTAGTCCGTTGGCTCACTTTTGGATGTCCGGGCCAAGGCATCATCGAACTCCTGCTCAATGTCCTGGAGGCGGTCCTCTTCCATGGCCCCGAGGGTTCGCAGGGATGACCACATGTTCTCCTCCAACTCCCTGCGAATTGCCTCGAGGCACTCGGCCCGCCTCAGGGCCCTCCGCATGGAGTTCTCTGCGCTGACCATCGTGAGCCGTGCCTCTTCTGCCTGCTGCCACTCCTCATCTATAGCATGGCCTAACCGCTGCCACACGGAAGACACTTCCAGTCCTGGGTCCTCCTGCCCTCTGGCTGATGCCTGCCCCTCTGATGTTGAAGGCCCCGAGCCATCATTGCTCCCACCTAACCCACTCGCACAGGCCCTTTCGCGTGTGAAACTTCACGCGCACCCCACTAATACACGTTCCCCGCTTGGCTTTCTTGTTTGGCAGCCCTGTAAACTGGTCCAGGGTTAGCGCAGCCCTTTGCACTGAATTGGGGATTTTGAAGGCTTTTCCTTGCGCGAGGGCGTTCTTGGGTGCGTAACTGGCGCTGCAGCAGGGTCGCTGTGCCACTCTGCGCCACGGCTGGTTTTGGAGGCTAAAATCCATGAATACGCTGTGCGCGGAAATCTATTTTAGCGCACGCGGCTGGCACAGACATTCGCACGCACACACTGTGCGCCAGCCGCGTGCCCCAGTTTTGTGCTAAATTCTATGAATTACCCTGTTAGTCTTGTTGTGGCTTGTTGACACATGGGTAGTGTCACACCATGTACGTCCAGTCTGTCTGTGGAACAAATTTCAATTATTGGTTGCATTTCTTTTTTCAACATTGTTTCATTGAATTTTGAACAGCTTGCAAGAGTTGGCATCAAGGCCATACAATTGACATATTTGTATGCTAATTTTTCCATGACATCAGTAGCACATGAGTTATGGCCATATAGTGCATGGATGTGCCGGGTTATTAATATTGATTGTGCTTCTTGAGATAATACACAAATTCTAATACATATACAATAAATTGTTGGCGCATGTGAGGTCTGCAGACTGGCGCATGTTTTCTGTTAATTCTCTGTATTGGAAATGTTGTCAAAGGTTGACATTTCCTATGCTGCCAACTGTTTTACAGCAGAGTTTGTGCCCTAAGGTTTTAAAAATAGTTTCCCCTTTCACTGGTGTCAATTGACGATCTCCGAAAACAATAATGTGTTTTCCTCCAAAGAGCTCTTCATAGTATGTTCTGAGTACCTCTTGTAATCTGAGGTGAACCAAAGCCAACATTAGGTTGGAGACCATGCTCACTTCATCTATTAGTAGCATTTGAATTTGTTTCAAAACTCTGCGTAGTTCCATTGAAGTTTCTGTATAAAGTTTGTAATAATCTGATTTGTTTTGGTGTTGTACTGGGAGGAGTAGTAATCGGTGTAAAGTGATACTGCCTATGTTCTAGGAAGCTAAACCTGTAGGAGCAGTTACAACAGCTGACAGTTGTTTGTCAATTGTTGAAGGAACTTGCTGATGATTTTGATTAAGACTGTTTTTCCTGAACCAGCTTGACCACTGACGTATAGCAGTATAGGTTTGTAGTTTTGGCAGGTACAGTTTTTATTTTCATGTTGTACACCATGTTCAATTTGTTTTGTTACTTCTTGGAAAATGCTTCGCTTCTCATTGCTCAGTTTTGATTTCAGTACAGTGAAGTCTTCTGTATCTTGTTCATAGTGACACATGGTGTTTTCTACTTCTGTCATAGCTAATTCTGCCTCATTTGCTATTAGTGGTTGTCCCAGTCGCTCTTGGCTTCCTGTTACAGAAGGTAGACTACTGTCAGGAGTGTCCTCATCTAGATGGGCCAGGAGTTCTTCTTTGTGTTGCTGTTCATTGTGCAACATTGTTTTGTACTGTGTAAAGTTTACACCTGTTAAAGTACTTTCATTTGCTTTGAAAGTGTCTTCATAGGAGTCATAGATATGTGAAGATTTGGGCTATGTGGTATAGACACATGCTTTCCAAAGTGGTACTCCTGTTTGGGTAGTATGTGTCCAGTAAATTGTTTTTCCAAATGTCTTGGCTGTTGGGATCATTTGTGGCTATTGTTTCTATGTCCTCATATGATTTGAGAACTCTTGTTCTAAATTTAGCAGGACCAAGACTTAGTCATACTATATTTTCAGATTTTCCATACAAAGCAGTACCGGTTACACGGTCTGATCATAGCAGCCACATTCTCTATGAGAGAGCATTTTTATGCCTAAGCTGTACAATTTCTGTGACAGTGTTTTGTCAGATGATATGTCATCCCAGAGGTCCTGAAGCTCTGTTTTTTTCTGCTTTGGTTAAGTAGGCTGTGACATGTCATGCAACTGCAGTGGAATTGTCTGCAATGTACTGCACATCTATGTTTGCATTCCATAAGAGGGCAATGATAATATGTGTTCTTAGGTGATTTACCTTTGACACTATGGGCCTCATTAAGAGTATGGAGGTAGCCATGGTGCTATTAGCGCCATTTCTGGCTCTATACTGGGGTCCAATAGCGGGTCCCGTCAATGAGGAATAACCGGGTCATTCCAACATTGGAGGACCCGGTAATTCCTCCTTGAAGGAACCATTCCCCATTCCCATTTGAGCCACCATAGGGCTTAATGGGAATGGGGAGGGAGCTAATAATGGTCACATTAATAACGGTCCTTTATTAGATCCCTGTTCCCCTTGCGGGACCCGTAAAGGGTGTCTGTTTTTATCAGATGTCTGTACCAGTTCCCGCAAAGGGAATCTCGTAATAGGCGCTCCTGTAATGAAGGGTGCCGGTCTCGTACTGGCACCCTTCAATACGGGACCGCCAGGGTCGTAATGAAGCCCAAGTCTAACTGAAGACATGAAGTTGTTTACTTGACCTGTTGTTGTAACTGGTCTAGGGAAACCAAAGCAGCATTTGGTGTAGTATGTCCTTTTGTTTTTATATTTGCAACAACACAATTTATCACATTTGTGTTTTTGAAATTGTAAAATGTGTGCATGAAGGTCACTATTTGTTGCTTGTGAAAGAATTTCACAAGTGACATATTTTTTGATAAACTGTAAAACACTGGCATCACTGTCTTGACCAAATGTAGGAGCATCTTTAATCCATAAAAGCATGTGGATATGTGGTGCTCCTCTGGCTTGGTATTCTTTTCTCCAAAAGAAGTGTTGCACTTCTCTGAGTGGAGAAACAGTTGTATTACAAATAAATTGTAGCATAGCAATAAAGCGATGATGGAAATATCTTGAAACATTAACAGTATCTAGAGAGCAGAGTTCTCCAGGTGTTAGTATATCTATGTGTGTTTTGTTTTTGTTTGCTATGCATAGGAAATCATGTAAATCTTCCCATGCATATTCTGCACAACTTAATGTAACAAACCAAGTGGGTGGGCCAAGGTTTCTTATCTTACAACGTACATCTCTGTGACGTTGGAACTAGTATTCTTTTGTACCACGCATGTTTGCTAACAGATTTGTAATGCTTGATTGTAGAACCTCATCTTTTTCTTGCACTTTTTGTAGTAATTGCGTAGCTGACATATTTTGAAAGTGGGTACCTGATTTCAATGTGTGTGCAACTCCATAGCATAGAGTTGCTAGTTCACTTTCAAAGAGTAGGTGGAATATGTATTCCACATTTTTTCTAAATCTGGGATCTTCAGAATTCCTTTGTAAAGAGCTGTATTCTGATGCTGTTATCTGATTGGGTCTATCATCATACCTTCTGCCTTTGCCAGTAGGAAAGAGTAGAGGAAAGGCACCTGCTTCTATACTTTTTTCCCATATGCTGATTGGTGATCCTTTGGTTTGTTGCATTTGGTTTGTTTCCAGTGCATCATCTATGGTGTCTTTAGAGTGTAATGGATGAACTGTATAATGGTCTAAAATATTGAATACTGTAGTAGGATCTAGAAGCTGAAATTCACCAGTTTCTGGTGACTCTTGAATTATTTCAGTGGTTTCTCTCAGGTTTTCTTCAATATTAATTTCTTTGAAGTATTCATTATTGTCTAACTTTATGTAACTCCACAAGTTTTTGCCATTTTCTTTTGTCTTTTGTAGGTACATCTTTTATTAAGACAATTCAAGATTGATCTATTGGATGTTGTACTCCCAGAATGTGTACATTTAATTGCATATATAATGATAAATAAACTACTTTGCCACAAATGCCTTTCACTAATTCAGAGGGAGGTAATTTTTCTGTTTTGTTTTGAAGGCGTACTATTGCTTGAAATGGGTGCAGTGTTTGAATTATGATGCTCTCATATAAATTGAGTTGTTGCAGGGGTTTTGGTAGTGGGAATAATTCCAAGTTATTTGTGACAGCAAGTGAAGGAGTTTGGTTGTTGTCAAGTTTTGCAGTGCAGTAACTGCAAAGTATGAAAGGGTCAGTTATTTCATATTTATTTTCTTCTATAAGGTAGATAGCTAATTCAAACCATTTGGCATCTTCCTTTTTTCTATTTTGTATGTTCTGTCTACAGTTTTTGTGTTACTTTTATAAAAGGTTCTGCAGCAACACACACACACCTGGTTTGGTACTTCAGCGGATGTACTTTTACATTTTACTATTTATTTTTTGTATGTGTGTAGTCGAAAGTTACCATCTGTACAATTGTTGCTAGTCATTTGTAAAGCTATTGCATTTTGTAAGTGGCTTTCACTTCCAAAATATTTTCTCTGGATATGCTCTATTTCTTTGAGTAATTCTTTGGCTGTACTATGTAGAAGGCTGTTATTTAAATTGGCTAGTGTTAAAGCAGGAGTTTTAGCATAGTAGAGTTTATAGACCAGATTTCTTATAGTTGAATGATGTGTTGGTATCATTTTGAAATGATGGAAGGTGCTTTAGCAAATAGGTCCTGAAATGCAGGCTAATGAATGTCCTTGTAGTCCTGTGTATTTGCGCACTGGACAGGTATCCATATTTTGTAGTAGTTTCATTTTGAATTTGTCTTTGCCTTTCACATACTGACTGAGGAACTGGCATAACGATTTGAAAGTTTATTTGGCAATGTTACACATTGATGAGCACGGCCATTTGTACACTGGATGTTTTGGTTCAGTGGAATGGAGCGGTGATACTGAGTTTTCTGTGGATATTTTTGTAAGCAGCATTTCGTGTTCCATTATGGTATTATTACGTTTTTCGTATCCTCGTCCACTGCTATGTATGGCAATTGTGTTTGTTTGCTTCTGTTTGTATGCTTCTTCATTGAAATATGGTTCTGTGCTCGTGGTGTGACTCCATAAATATTTAAGAAGTTATTTTTGTTGACATTCCGTTTATTGAGAAGTCTTTTTTGTAGTTTAGTAGTTAGTTTTGTTAGTGGTTTCATTCTGTTTAAAACTAAAATAAATAACTTCATTTTGAGAAGGATTGCATTGTCTATGAGAGCTTCTAGCATACATTTTCTATGGTAGGTTTTAAGGGTTGTGCATGATTTCTCTCCTGTTTTTATAAGATTCTGAAGGACTCTGTGGTGGAAACATTTTTGTGAAATGCTTTTTTTGGTATGTTTACTTGCCACTACATCAAGATTTATAGAAGCAGTGTTAACAGTAGTGGTAGCTGACTTATTGTTAATCACTTTCTGTTTCATTTTACATTTTGAAAGAGGAGGCAAAGTTTCTGTACTGGAAGCTTGTTTTGTTTCGCTTAATTACTGTATTAGCTGTTTTGTTTGAACTTTTTGTACAAATTCTGCTAGAGATGGATGCTTACTTTGGACACTTTTATTTTGATTTGCTCTACTTCTGCGTTGCATTCTATGGAGTTGCTTTTTGCCAGGCATTCTTTGGGGTCTGTTGGAAAAAAGAAATTATGGGTTGGGCTGTTGTGCAATGTATGTGTGATGTGTGCATGAGTGTCTGAGTATGATGGTAAGGATGTATGTGGCGGTGTGTGATTGTGCAATGGCCAGCTACAACAAGTTGGGAAGGCTATTCTTTTATGTGTGTGTTAGTATAGTGGGGTTCCGATGGCAATGCAAAGTAAGCTAGTGGTGAGGGGAAGCACTAATACTAAATCTAATGGTATAGAATTAAAACAGTTCTTTGTTCTGCAATACTAACATTCTAGGGGCTGATTCATGGAATTTGTGTGCTGAATAACGGGGATTTGTGCGCCATTGAGGTCGCAAATCCCTGTTTAACAAATAGGGATTTGCGGGCAGAGTGGCTCACAAATCACTGTTTTTTGGCGCACAAATGCCATGAATCAGCCCCACAGTGTGTTTGAGTAATAGTTAGAACATTATGGTAGTATTGTACTTACTTTTTTGTATGGGAAAAGTAGGTTTCTTCTGAGTGGTTGTTTGTACTTCAGATGCTGCTGCTTTTCAGGAGAGTGGTCTTCACTGCAATTGTAAAAGAAAGAAGTTAGTAATGTTGTGTATTGATAGCACTGTTGTTAATTTAGACGTTGATTTTTATGGTTTTCTAGTAGTAGTGTTTTTTGATAATTGAACATAATGTGTACATGCAGTTTCATTTGCCTATGTGCAGCCTGTATATTTTACTAAGAATCTATTAGTTGGAACATGCTTTGCAAATGAGTATAATACTAAGCGTATGACACTCACTTGGCTTCTTAAGGCTGTGTTATTGGATGTTAGAAGATAGAAGAAATAATCATATACTTATGTTGCTATTTTTATAGGGTAATTTGCCGAAACTGTATAGAAAAGCATGGCATGTATGCATTTTGAAGGTGTGGGTAACAAAGCAGAAGGATGGGATGTAGAGGCAGTGTTGTAGTTTCAGATGGGAGCCTTTCTAATGATAGTGTCTATCTGTGTGAGTGTATAAAGATGCATGAACTTATCCTGGCTGCAAGTAATTTTATGATACACTAGAAAGTATACAAATATACTGTTTTTTCTCCCATCTTTTAATATGATAATACACTTTTTTAGATAACTGTGTGTGTAAAAAAAATGTGGAAAGCAGACAGGTTTGCAAGTGACAGTTGATTATAGCAGATGGGAAAAATGACAGTAAGTTCATTTAGTAGGTTATACAGGTTAAGTGGCAGTTACCCTGTTTATATGCATGTATACAAGAGCTGTACATGTACTGTGCAGAAAATATGCATACCAGTAGTTTGTATTCATGCATGTGAATATGCATGAAGCTGCAAGTAGAAATCGTGGAGACTTGTACAGTAGTTTTTGTAGTTGGTGTTTTCCAATGAAATGAGACTTGTACTCAGAGTGATGAACAGTACATCTGAATGCTGATCTATGATGATGGAGTTAGATGTAGAGTTCTTGGATGTGATTTGTGGATGGATGTGTGACTGCGTAGCTCTATCCAATGAGGGAATGGTACAGAGAGTGAAGTGGGAAGGGTAGAAGGGCTGCCTAAGAGTTACGCGCTCCACGGACATGCCGGCTGTTTGCGGACAGGGCGTGCATCATACTGGGTTTTTCAGCAAATCCAGCAGGGAAAGGGGACTGTAGGGATTAGCCAATCAGGTGTTGAGGTTGTGGATTTGTGTTGAAAGAGGCTGCATGTAGTGAAGATGGCAGAGGTGGAGAATGTCAGGGTGTTGGTGGTTGGAGATATGTTTGTGCATGGTTTGGAACAGTATGCTAAATGCAGGAATGTGGCAAACAATTTTGATTTTAAAGTGTGGAGGTGGTGTGGAGCACTGTGTCTGATTTCAATGTCCAGGGAATTGTACACGTTTGTGAAGATATGGGCAGGATGAACAGTCCCCATGTGTTAGTTACTGCACTTCTTCGCTACTGGGTCATTTCAGCAGACAAATGCCATAGTGGGGGGGTGTCACAGGCCACGCAGTCCCGCTGCCTACAACAGGTCTTGACCATCATGACTGCACACCCCTCAGTCTGCAGGCACATATACCTGCCCAGAACACCTGCAGAAAGACAGGCTCTTCTCCAGGATTTCTACGGGGTGGCACACTTCCCCAAAGTGCTAGGTGCCATTGATTGCACCCATGTGGCTCTACGTCCTCCCAGGGCATCAGAGCACATCTATAGAAACCGCAAGCACTAGCATTCCATCAACGTGCAGGTAGCATGTGAAGCCAAGGGATTCATCACCTCAGTATATGCCAACTATCCAGGGTCCACCCATGACAGTTTCATATACAGAATGTCAACCCTAAACCGGGACCTAGAAGCTGGGTGGCATGGCGATACATGGCTGCTTGGTAAGTATAAATGCCACTGCACATGCATGCATGTCAGATACTGAATAATGTCACAACCCCATTAATGATACCCATCATCACCTCCCCAGGGGACAGTGCCTACCCTCTGAGCACCCACATGATGACGCCAATAAGGAACCCAACCACACCACCTGAGGTAAGATACGACACTGCCCATATTGCAAACCGTGGCATAGTGGAGCGCACATTCAGAGTGCTCAAGTCACGCTTTCGCCCCCTTGACCGTTCTGGCAGGCAGCTGCTATACGCTCCTCCCGTAGTGTGCAGGATCATAGTGGCAGCATGTGTCCTGCACAACGTTGCAACACGCCGGGGCCTGCCGGTGGACATGGTGGTGCCCCCACATCCCCAACCACATGCACGGCCGCTGTCCATGGGAGGGGAAAGGGCACGTGGTGAGGCAGCCCGTACGCAGCTGGTGGCTAATTACTTCACCTAAAATCACACCCCTGTGGAGTGCACACAGCCCTGGCATATACCAGCTGACAATCAATGATGATGACATAAGGGACAGTCAACTGTCACAACCATACCAGCCTCAGATTGGTCACCTGGAAGTGTTACATTGTATGCATCCCGACCTACCCAAAGACAACCAATGCTGCATGAATGACTACCCCTTGCAAAATACAACATGAAAATAGTGCCATGTCACCCAACCCCTCCCCAACTCCGCCACCCAACACACCATGGCATGTCATGCAATGTGAAAGCATACAAAGCAATTCACAAGACCTGACACAAGTGTCATAAAGTGCACTGTCCCAAATGGAAACATCCCACAGACAATATGCTCCCAGTAATCAATAACAAACAGCACACATGAACAAATACTTGCCACCAACACAATACATCAACACAGCATGAAACATTGCAAAAACATGACAGTACAAAGTCAAATTAGTGGTAGTCTTACAACCAGAATAAGCCAGCACATCGACCCCTTCCAACTGCAGAGTGTTGCTGCCACGCAAATGTGTCAGTGTACTGCATACAACATGAACTCCATCTGCAAAGGCGACGGCCTTGTGAAGACATGAAGAAGGTACCTGCAAATTTTGAGTAAGACATGGATGCACAAGCACATATCAATACACCATGCAGTGTTCAATACAACAACAATACCCACTAGGGCTGTCCACACAGTCTTGACTACAGACTGCCTACACAGCTCATGGGAGCCCAATGTCACTGTGTAAGTCACTGTCACTTGGTCACACCCTTTGCAAGCCCATGGAAATGGGAAGCAGGAGGGGTGTGTGTGTCACGAACCCAAGCATCTAACCCAAATTCAGGACAAGCCTGCATGTGCTCAGCCGGAATACATAGTGGATGCCCACGGGAGCCACACAAGGCAAAACACTGTAACAAAATCAATAAAATAAACAATGGCCATGTGGGGGACAAGGGGGGGAGGCCACCCAGGAGGGTGAGGACAGGGTGCACACCAACACACCCACCTGTGTGGATGTTGCGAAAAATACCTCCAGGGGCTCATGGCCTGCAAGGCTATGCCATTTTGGGAGAACTTCTGTCCGTCTCTTCACCCTCTGCTGCTGCATCAGGAGGTGGTGGTGCAATGGGAGGTAGCCCACGCAAAGCCCTGGTATGGTCCTCCATCGCAGCAAGCGGCGGGGCTGGAAGGTCTGATTCTGGAGGATGATAGTGCGGAGATCCCCATGCAGCACCTCACGGGATGCCTGCATTTCTGCACGCATGGCCTCGTGTGATGCCCAGATCTCCTCATGGGTTGCCTGCAGCTCAGCTGAGAGCAAACGTGTGAGCTGCTCCAGCTGCTATTCTTCCCTAAAATTTCGGGAAGCCTCAAGTTCAAGCAGAGTCTCCCTGATGTTATGGAGTTCTACCCTCATGGCTTCCTTGTGGCCCTGTGACTCTATGGATATGGCTCCGCGCAGAGTCTCAAGTGCCGCCAGTCGGTCCCTTTTGGACGCCAACATATCTTCCCTGTGTGATTGGCAAATGGAGCCTGTTGCCTGCTGTTGTTGCTCCATCTGCCTTTCAGGGGGGATAATGGAAGAGGCCACCCTCTCCATTGCCTGAGCCATCATTTCAACTGATGCTGCCTGTTGGGTTTCCATACCGTACATGGAGTTTTCCCATACAGTATTGCCTGGTGGTGCACGGCCACCACGTCGGCAGGCACCACACCTGTTTGGGGCAAGGCGATCTGCACCTTGCTGTGCTGGCACTGCCTGAGGCTGCAGGACTGCATTCCCCCTTTGATCTGCTGGCCAGGAACAGGATCAGATGTTGTGGAGTGTGACCTTGCATCCGTAACCGCCAAAGGCGGACCTACCAACACTGACATCCCCATAGAGGGTTCTACCCCTGGTGCAGTTGGGTTGGACAGAACAGAATCCCTGCCAGAAGCACTCACCTGCGACAGCACATAAGTCTCATCATCCGATTCAGCACCTGAAAAGAGGTCTGGGGAGGTGCACCCAGAGGCACCCTTGGACAGTATGGTCTGCATTAACAAAGGGTTTTCACCCACCACCACACCACGTCCTCCACTGGTGCTCGGTCGTGGCTGAGATCCCTCCTGGGTCTGCACCATCTCCTCAACCTCACCAGCATCAAGTGCGTCACCAGCTGCAAAAACATGAAAGACAACAAATGCAAACAGGCATGAGCACTATAGCACACACAAAGGCCTGACAAGACAGATCCTGTACATTATTTACACCCACATGACTATAACCCTGGCATGCATGCACTGTCAATGAGTTGGAAGGGGAGGGAAAAAGAAGACACTGAGGACACCAAGATGGAAAAGCAACACACTTGCTGCATGGTGGGTAGAACTGGCATCACACATTAGCCAGTGAGTGGCATGTCCAATACACATACATGACACATGCCAGCACACAGATGGCATGTAGCATAGCCATGGTACATTAGACAACTACAGCGGTATGACAGTGAATGAGTATTGTCACCCACCCATGTGAGATGGACATGATGAGATGAAAAATGCTAAATAGTGTGGCAAAAGATGCATGTGCCACACCGTGAAACACATCCAGTGTACAATAATACAGTGATTATAGGCAGATGTACACATCAATGGTTGGTCACTTTAACATGACAGCAAACAACTATCATGTTCCACATTCAAACAGGCCCCAGAAATTAATGTGAGCAGGCCAATACTCAATCAGCCTTAATGGTCTAATCATTCACATAAAAAGGCAACAAATGTGGGCCAATGTGGGGTGTAAGCAATGGCAGAAGCATGTCACAATTGTGACATCTGGGCTGAAAAATGCATAGCAAAAATGGGAGAATTGAAACAATCAGCCAGAATGAACAGTGAAAAAATCTGAACAATGTTGTTGCAAGGTGACAGGTCAAGGGCAACTGCAGTAATGTGGCACTAATTGGCTACTGTGGCCAGAAGGGATACTGTCATACCCAAATCCAAGGCACGTGAATGTATTCGAGTAAGCACATGGGTGATCCATACCACTCCGGAGTACACACCCTCACCAGGCACTCAATCAGAACCTGTCACCCAAAGAACATACACATGGATTACACACAGATGCATGGACACTCACCGGACAATGCGTCGTAATCAGGTAGTTCTCCCATGCCTTGAATCTGTTCCTCTGTGACGAAGGTTTCAGCAACAGACTCATGTTCAGTGAGTTGGTTGTCCTCTGGTGGAGACCCACCGCCAGTCACCAGAGTAGAGGCATGATTTGAGGCCAGCTTGTTCTTTGCTCTGTGTTTCAGGTCATTCCACCACTTGTAGCAATCATCAGCTGTGTGCCTCACAAATCCAAGGGCACTAATGTGGTCCGCGATGGTCTGCCAGTGTGCCCTACGTTGAACAGGTGTGGTCTTGCACCCTGCAGTCACCACCATTTCGCAGCTATGTTACGACACATAGGCCGCAAGTGCATCAAGTTCGGCATCATTAAATCTAGGCTTCCTCAACGTGCCAGAGTGTGTAGCCGTGTCTGGGGTCTCAGCCTGTAGTGCCAGAGCACCCTTCTTCTTCTTTTTCAAAGGTGGTGCAGATCCTGAGTGGCTTACGCCGCTCTGGTCAGTAGGGGCAGAAGCGCGGTGGACTGTGTACTAGGAGTGTGCGAAGGCACAATGACCATAGGTCTTGGTGCAGGCATTGGCTGCAGGGTCATGTTGGCAGGGGCAACGTCGGTCTGTTGGACCTGGACCGACACTGTCCCGGCTGGGAGACTCAGAGCTGCGGTGGATAGAGCTGCAGCTGCCCCTGCAGCCTCCCCACCCTGCCTACTTGGTGCAGCAGATGACATTGCTGCCCCAGATCCACATGGCCTGGTGACAACAACTTGCACCGCCACATGTGGCTTAGACTTGCTGACCTGGAAGTCAGCCTGGGAGTCTTCTTGTGCCGGTTCAGGTGCCACAATGTGCCGGTCCAACAAGGGCTGAGCTGGGATGGTGTCAGCTACGTTTCCCACAACCATGGGGAGTGGGGCATGGGTGTCCCTGATTGGTCCTCCACACATGGGGGTCTAGGGGCACCCTGCAAATCCCTACCGCGCCCACCATGCCCACCTTTTGAAGGTCGGCCACCTTTGCATCCCTTACTGCTTGGTCGCCTCCCAACCATGACACTGATGTTGTTGTGCATATGGGAGTAGCAGTAAACTATTGTCCTGGGCAATTGGGGTGAAAGGGATGAAAGGGGTAGGGTACTAGATGGTATTCATACCCTAGTGCTCTAGCAAGGCTGTCTGTGACCCCTAGGGGAAGATGATGGGTCACGCACCAAAAATGAACATGCACGCAACCCCTTGTAGACCACGTGAGTGGAAAAATGAACCCGCACTACGCTGTGGCACCCAGAAACACAAAAATAAGCGTATGCGTAATACATGCAGCCTACAATGACCTCTGAAGGGTTACGTGACACACGGGACAAGCACAGTTGGTAAATACGTGCACAACTCACTGTATGCCTGGAAAAAGAACGTGAAAAAGACGCGCATGTGTGTGTTGGCAACACCCCCGCCAAAAGAAGAATTGTACGCTGTTTGAGGAAAAAGGACAAAAGAAGAAGTGAACGCTGTTTGAGGAAACAGGGCCAACCAAAAAATTGAATGCTGTCAGAGGTATCAGGGAGTACGAACTTGAAACGCTGTGAAGTAATCGCGGGTGAACTGACAAGAAATACAAAATTCACCCACTCGCTCTCCACGAAAAGCACGTACAAGTAAATGGCATCCTACACTTACCTTTTAAACCAGCCCACATGTACAGCATCACTTACCCGTGTACGCGCTAAGGCCCTTTCCTCTAATTACACAAGCTGACACTCGGACGTGCAGTTTTTGAACGCGTGCTGAACCACTATGCCCACGTCACGAGGGAAACGCCCATGCGCGTAACATCACAGACGTGCGTAGGCCCTTTCCTCGGATTACACGCATTCACACGCGGACGTGCAGTTTTTTCACGTGCACTGAACCACAATTCCCACATCACGAGGGAAACGCCCGCGCGCATACCGTCACAGACGCGCTTACACGCTAAGGGCCTTTCCTCGAATTACACGCAGACGTGCAAGATTTTCACGTGCCAAATCACTCCGTATCAAGCTGGCCACGCAACAACACATGGAAGACCATGCTCCTGCCCAGAAGGCCGAATTACTGTCCCCCAGGGCCCCGAGCACGCTCCCACCTGCCATCTGCTGCCTGGCTGCCTGCTGCCCACGTACCCTGCTATTTGGTGCCTGCACGTCAGCCGGGGTTCCAGTTGCTGTGTCCATCCCTGCTGGAACAGAAGACTCCCGACTGGGATACCATCGCTCCACAGCCCAGCCCCAGGACCCAGTTGCCCACCCAGGCCTGCCTCAGGGGTCGCCATGTCGGGGCAAACACCATCTGAGACCACTGGCGACCCCCAGCCAGAGAGGCAGAGGGCCACCAGCTTCAGTGTGAAGGAAGTTGGTGTCCTGGTGGAGCATGTCCTGGGGTATTTTGTTGCCCATCTTGGGAACATCACGCGCCAACAAGGAAGGACGGGAGAGGATCTGGGACGATGTAGTGGTTGCCATCTACGCGGAGGGGGTGGCAACCCGCGACATCAAGCACGTCAAGAAGCGCTGGGATGACTTCAGGTCCAGAACCCTCTACAAGGCCTGGCGCCTCACGGAGGGGGGGCTGGGTCAGCATGAGTGACATCCAGATGAAGGTCCTGGAACACATCTGCCCAGGGCTCCACGCCCAGATCCTTCGGAGGAAGACCAGTCTGGAGCTGAGCGGTAAGTGGCCAAGCATTGGTGTGTGAGACAGGGCATGTTGCAGTGTGCTGGTAGTCTGATACTTGCCTGTATGTGTGACATAGGCCATGTATGGATGTGTGTGAGCAGGGACATCATGGTCATGCATGTGAGACCAGTAATGTGTGAACCGCATGGTTGGTGCATGTATTACAATGCAACATAAGGAGCTGTATGCCAAATACACACATGAAAGCATGCCAGTCTCTGTTCTTGGACATGGAGGGCGTCATGATGCCTACCCCCGGGGACCCAGACCAAGCCCAGCAACTTCAGAAGCAGGCATCAAGTTATCCTAAGCAAGCCCAACAACCCCTGCTAGGGGCTATTTGGGTCCAGTCCTGGCGCCTATGGCGCCAGGCTCATATGGGGAGTCAGTCCTGGCACCATAGGCGCCAGGCTCATAGATTAAAACTAAAAGACCATGCTGCAAACTTACCTGATGCAGACCATGCTGCAAGAGCTCCAAGCCAAAGGAGGCTTGGAAGGGACTACTGTACTTAGGGACTATTTTTTTACTCAGGCGGGGCTGGGCAGGAATACTTACCTGGGACTACTTTGGAGGCTATTTAAGCCACCCCCGAAGAGCAGCACACGGTTCGCGTTATTCTGCATCCAGCAGCGTAACACTCAACGTGCCTGCAAGTCTGCATCCAGCCTATGCTACGCCCGCCTCGCGTTTGGAGCTCCTAGAAAATGGGAGAAAGAAGGAGAAAAGGTTAGAACAAGAGCAATACCTTTGATCCTTACCTGAATTCCCGATCCATTGCGCCTTCGAGCTGGAAGAAAGAAGTTATTTTATGCGCTTCGCCTCACCTGCTGCAGTCCAGTCCGTAATCTCGGCCCTACGCGTCACATTGGTGGAGACCGCAGCTGTCCAGTTCCGATCGACGCCTCTGTGGGAGCCAGGTGAGCGTAACAGAGGGGGTGTGAGGGATGGGTGCTGCTGTCATGTACATGTATGGTGCACATGTGTGTGTGACTGAGAAGTGTGTGTGTGACTTTGAAACGCCATGGATGCATGACACATGTCCGTGATGATGTGTAGTTTCACTCATGCAGTGTGGTCACCGTTGTATGCACTGTGTCTATCCACTGTGTCTGTGGTGTATAAGCCATGAAGCATGACCCTCCGGTGATGTGTGTGCATGGATCAGTGTGAGCCATGATGCATGTGAGTTTGAAGGCAACATTTTGGTTAACAGAGGCCCTTGTACATGGATGCTGTTGTTGATTGCAGGCGCTGTGCCTGTTTCTGCATGTGTGTTGCATGCATTCACCCATGTGTTGTGGAGGGACAGGATGGAAGTGACTTTTGACACTGCCACTCATGTGTTATTGCTTCCTGTCTAGGGGACTATTGTACTGTACCTTGATGCTTGTGTTCTATGTCTCCCTCTACGCAGCGTCAAGTGAAGAAGAGGGCGGAGACGGGGCTGTGGAGCCAAGCAGCGAGGATGCCTCCACCGGGCGGCGACGCAAGGCCCACCCATCATCCGGGAGCGAGGGGGCTGGTGCCGAGTCTGCCGCTACAGCTGTGGCGGAAGGGCCGGGTGAGCCCCCACAGGGGCTTGCAATGGCGGAAGACGGTGCGGAGACATCCAGGTTGGTGGTCTCCACAGAGGAGGAGGAGCCCGCTACTGAGCCGCACATGGGGCCTGGTGCGGGTAGTACCACTGGTGCAAGTGGTATAGTCCAGGGCCAGGGTCAGGAGGCAGCACAGGTCACCGTGGAGGGGCCTGTGCATGTCACTGTCCTTGACCCTGTGACTGCACCACCATGCACCAGCAGGGATGCCCCGTCGCAGGCCCGTCCGCAGGTAGGGGAGAGTGCCATGTCATCTGCCTCTCCACTACCTGCGGACGAGGGGTCCCATGAACGTATGGGCTCCGTCCTGATTGGTGTCGCATTGCGCACACGTGACATTCGTGATGACGTGCGTTTATCCTGGACGGAGAACGCACGCCATAACGAACAGCAACATTGCAACGTGGCACTGTTGGGAGGGGCCCTGGTCAGTGGGTGTGACGTGCCCTCTGGCAGACCTCTCCTCCTCTGTGGAGACTATGTGCCAGTCGTTCTCCCTGCCATCTTCCGGCGAAGATTCCACCAGGGCCTCCTGTGGATCTCGCCTGACCAACACAGCCAGCTTGGTGGAGATCATATCCCTGCCACAGTCGGGAGTCGGCGGTCCAGCAGGGGTGGACACCACAACTGGAGACCATCTGATGGAGGATGTGCAGGCATCATCGGACAGGGCACATGGACAGCAGCAGCAGCACCAGCAGGAGCAGGCTCTAGGTGGGAGCACTGATGGCTCGGGGCCATCGACATCAGGGGGGCAGGCATCGGCCAGAGGGCAGGAGGACCCTGGAATGGGTGTGTCTTCTGTGTGGCTGCGGTTGGGCCAGCATATAGGTGCAGAGCGGCGGCGGGCGGAAGAGGCGCGGCTCACAACGGTCAGAGTGAAGTTCTCCATGCGTCGGGCGTTGAGGTGGACAGAGTGCCTCGAGGTGACTCGCAGGGTGTTGGAACAGGCCATGGGTGCCTCCCTGCGAGACCTCGGGGCCAGGACAGAGGCCCGCCTCCAGCAAATAGACATGGAGTTCGATGATGCCCTGGCCATCAACATCACTGAGTGAGCCGCAGGACATGCCCACCGCCATTGTAAATAGTTTATAGAGTTAGGTTTCCTTTTCTTTTTTTTTTTATTTTGGGGCTTTTGGACTATGCCCCACACTTTTGTATATAGTTTTTTTGTTAGGTAGGTTATTAGATAAGTTTCATTTATTTCATTGGGCTCATGGACCCTTCGAAATCGGATTGTACATAGTTGGACGTTGGATTTATTTGGACATTTTAATTTCATTTCACCATGGATTAATGGATTTACCTTTTTGCGTTTCATTTGGATTTGGTTTGGTGGATAGAGAGTTTTGGCCATTTTTCTTTTGGATTTCTTGGGATTTTTTGAGGAATAATTTTTGTTCATTTGGACATGCATATCATTTCATGTTTGCGATTATTTTATGCTTTAATTACTTTATATTGATTTTCATGTTAATACATTTTGATGTTTTACTTCAATGTGTGGGATTCGCTCATTGGGTTCATGCATGTCGACATGCGGGTTTACTCAATCAATGGCAACCAGTGTGTGTGTGTGTGTGTGTGTGACGGACTTGTGTTGATGTACATAGTTGACTTTTGGTTTGTGTCATGAGATTGGCATGTCACTGCTGGGGGTGGGGGTGCTGAGGGACATGAGTGGGACATGAGTGGGACATGAGTGGGGGCCTGCTGGCAGGTGCCCCTCACTGCTGGGGTTGGGGGTGCTGTGGGACATGAGTGGGGCCCTGCTGGCAGGTGCCCCTCACTGCTGGGGGGTGGGGGTGCTGGGGACATGAGTGGGGGCCTGCTGGCAGGTGCCCCTAACTGCTCGGGGTGGGGGTGCTGGGGGAAATGAGTGGGGGCCTGCTGGCAGGTGCCCCTCACTGCTGGGGTCTGGGGGTGCTGGGGGACATGAGTGGGACATGAGTGGGGGCCTGCTGGCAGGTGCCCCTCACTGCTGGGGGGTGGGGCTGCTGGGGGACAAGAGTGGGGGCCTGCTGGCAGGTGCCCCTCACTGCTTGGGGGTGGGGGTCATGGGGGACATGAGGATGAGGTGAAGGCTGTGATGATGAGACGGGTCCTGGATGAGTGGCAGGAGAGGTGGGTGAGTGGGGTGAAGGGCAGGTGGATGTTCGGTGTTCGTGGGAAAGTGAAGGTGGATGCAGGGAGTTCAGAATGGAGGAGGGGGGAGGAGGTGATGCTGAATCGGTTGAGGATAGGTCATGTGGGGCTGAATGACTGTCTATTTCGAATAGGGAAGCATGAATCAAGGGACTGTGCGGTGTGTGGGGTGCCTGAAACGGTGGGACATTTTTTGATTAGGTGTGAGAGACATGTTGCAGAGAGAGAATTGATGAGGGTTCGGTTGACTGCGTTGGGTGTGGCTGAGCTGAGTGGGAGGACTTTACTGGGAGGTGATGGAGAGAGAGGCAGGAGGAGGAGTAGTGTGATGTTGGATTTTGTGAGGCAGACGGGGAGGTGGGAGGAGTTGTGAGCTTAAATGGAGCTAAATAATAATTAGTGGGTACGGTGCACATCATCCTATAGGATGGGGAAGCGCCTGCGTGGGTCCGCCCACGTCTCCAATAATTAAGAAGAAGAAGAAGTGGGGGCCAGCTGGCAGGTGCCCCTCACTGCTGGGGGGTGGGGGTGTGAGGGACATGAGTGGGACATGATTGGGGGCCTGCTGGCAGGTGCCCCTCACTGCTGGGGGGTAGGGGTGCTGGGGGACATGAGTGGGGGCCTGCTGGCAGGTGCCCCTCACTGCTGGGGGGTGGGGGTGCTGGGGGACATGAGTGGGGGCCTGCAGGCAGGTGTCCCTCACTGCTGGGGGGTGGGGGTGCTGGGGGACATGAGTGGGGGCCTGCTGGCAGGTGCCCCTCATTGCTGGGGGGTGGGGGTGCTGGGGGACATGAGTGGGACATGAGTGCGGGTCTGCTGGCAGGTGCCCCTCACTGCTAGGGGGTGGGGTTGCTGGGGGACATGAGTGGGGGCCTGCTGGCAGGTGCCCCTCACTGCTGGGGGGTGGGGGTACTGGGGGACATGAGTGGGACATGAGTAGGGGCCTGCTGGCAGGTGCCCCTCACTGCTGGGGGTGGGGGTGCTGAGGGACATGAGTGGGACATGAGTGGGGGCCTGCTGGTAGGTGCCCCTCACTGCTGGGGGGTGGGGGTGCTGGGGGACATGAGTGGGGGCCTGCTAGCAGGTACCCCTCACAGCTGGGGGGTGTTGGTGCTGAGGGACATGAGTGGGACATGAGTGGGGGTCTGCTGGCAGGTGCCCCTCACTGCTGGGGGGTGGGGGAGCTGGGGGACATGAATTGGTGATCACTAGTGCAAGGTGACATGTGGCCTGGCTGGGGGCATGCCCATGGTGGATGGACTGCCTGCGGAACATGACCAGGGGTGCTGGGTAGTCCCCTGTGGTGTGGGTTGCCTGCAGGGTCTGTGGAGGGGGTAGAGGACACACCTGTGAGAAGCCACACTGCCAATTGACATGTGGGACTCCCCGCGCACAACCCTGGATACACGTACCCCGCTCTGACAGCGAAATCACGTGTGGAACTTCCCCTGTACCGCGTAATACCTTTACCCCACTCACACAGGCCCAATCGTGTGTGAAACTTTCCGTGCACCCCAGTAATCCACGTACCCCGCACGCACAGGGCTAATCGCGTGTGAAACTTCCCACGCACCCCAGTAATACATATACCCCGCTCGTACTGGGCCAATCGCGTGTGAAACTTCACGCGCACCCCAATAATACACGTACCCCACTCGAACAGGCCCAATCGCGTGTGAAACTTCCTGCGCATCCCAGTAATCCATGTACCCCGCACATACAGGGCCAATCGCATGTAAAACTTCCCGCGCACCCCCCAAATCCACGTACCCCGCTCGCACTGGGCCAATCGCATGTGAAACTTTCCGCGCACCCCAGTAATACATGTACCCACGCTCGCACAGGCCCAATCGCATGTGAAACTTCCCGCGCACCCCAGTAATCCATGTACCCCGCACGCACAGGGCCAATCGCATGTGAAACTTCCCGCGCACCCCAGTAATCCACGTACCCTGCACACACAGGGCCAATCGCATGTGAAACTTCACGTGCACCCCCCAAATCCACGTACCCCGCACGTACAGGGCCAATCATGTGTGAAACTTCCCATGCACCCCATTAATATACATACCCCGCTCGCACTGGGCCAATCACGTGTGAGACTTCACGCGCACCCCATTAATCCACGTACCCCACTCGCACAGGCCCAATCGCGTGTGTAACTTCCCGCGCACCCCACTAATCCACGTAGCCCACATGCACAGGGCCAATCGCGTGTGAAACTTCCCGTGCACCCCAGTAATACACATACCCCGCTCGCACAGGCCCAATCGCGTGTGAGACTACCCGCGCAGGAGGGTACGTGTATTCGGAGGGGTGCGCAGGGAATTTTACAGGCGTTTTCGTGGTTGTGGGCCTGTGCGCCATGTACGGGATTTGTGCGCTCTACATGGCGCACGGGGAGGGGTGGGGGTGAACTGGCACTGCTGCAGGGTCGCTGCGCCACTCTGCACCACGGCTGGTTTTGGATGTTGAAATCTATAAATACGCTGTGCACAGAAATGGATTTTAGCGCATGTGGCTGGCGCAGAAAGTCGCACGGCAACACTGTGCGCCAGCCGCGTGTACCACTTCTGCGCTGAATTCTATGAATTACCCTGATAATGTGTTAATATACTGCTTTTTGAACTTGTTCAGTGTTTATATTGCATGATACAACACTATAAGATACCCCCTGAGTTTTTGGGTAGTGTTGATGTGTACCGTGTCCGTCAGCGGACATATGCACAGTCTGCGGACAGCAACACCACTGGCTGGGGGTTCAGTATGTTCTATGTTACATGTATATACAAACTAAGAGAATCCTAGTAAACACATATCAAATTCACTCTGTATACCTATATTCAGTAAAAAAAACGTTGGCAAAGCGAGGTTATGGTTAAGTTGCGCTATTAAAAACCTATGAAATTCAGTAAAAAAACTTTGTTAAAGCGACGTTATGGTTAAGTTGCACTACTATAAACCTATGAAATTCAGTGAAAAACCTTTGTTAAAGGGACGTTATGGTTCCAAGTAAAACCGAAAACCCCCTGAAATTTACGGTAGTGGCTGTGTAGTTATGGTTAAGTTGCTATTCCCATAGGAAGAGCACTTTTTGGGCGGCTTATAACTTTGCTCCCTCTGGACGAATCCATGCAAAAAAAAGTATATGTCCCACTCTGATTTTTTTTGCAAAGTTTGGTGAGGTTTGGTCTAGGGGGGCAAAGTTATACGGGGGGTCCCAAAACTTCTTTTTTTCCCCTAGAGTGAATGGGGAAAAAACTTTGCTCACTCCTACAGCCCAAACCGCTGGACGGAGTTTCACCAAATTTGTGGCAGGAGCAGCGGCTTGGTCCCAAAAGCGAGCTTTTGTCAATTTGGTGAAAATCTGTCAAGTAGTTTTTAAAAAACGACCAAAAAGTAGGTCACAAAAAATGAGTGATCCGCTCTGCGGACAGACTTCCCTGTTCGCTCCACAGACAGTGTCCTGATTGCCTAATCGGCTTGTGTCATGTCCGCGGACATGCAATGTGTTCACTGATTGGGTGGTGAAGAATGTGAAGGGCATCTGATTTTTGGAAACGTCTGTTAGGGAGAATTCTCTGTTTAGGCTGAATTTCCTAACCTAGTGAGTCCCCCAGCAGCTTTGCTGGATTTCTGGAGTTTGTTTTTTTCCATCCTGCCAAGAGTGAGACTCTTTTTCTCCCACTCTTGGACATGTATGTGTGTAATTACTTTGAATGTCAATGTGTTCTATGGGCTATGGGGTCTTTTACTCCATAGGGTCTCATATGTTTTTCTATGTGTGTTACACCGCACCCTACGTGCCGTAACACTGGGGCGTCCTAGCGGACCTCTACCATAGACTCCATACCCGGGGACTGACTACTGTCTCCCCGGGCATGTAAAGTCACCAGTGGCTTTACTAGACCTAAATTTACTAACAGAACTAGTACAAACCATCTTATTGTGGACGTTCTAGTAGGGGTAATTTGATTACTCCTGGATCTGTTACTCGAGGGGGCACTGTCCCGTCCCCCCTCGTCGAGTTTTGGCTGGTGGCAGTGGAAACTACTTGTTATGTTCGACCCCGGACATAACCCTATGGGATTCGTCCCATTGTTGGAGATTGATACTTTTTCTCGTTAATCTCTAACGTACCATCGATCTACTTATCTTAAATAAGTTTATCGGATGGTATTTTCTGCCAGAACTCGGTTTTTTAAATGGCGTCTGTGTTCGTCTCTGTGACTCCTAAACCAAAGGTTGAGCCCTTTGTTCCACTTTTGGCGGGCCTCTGGACAGAGACCCTCCAAAGTGGTGCCATTCTGTCTGGGTTACCACAGGGGTGTGGGAGGGGGTTTAGGCACCCTGGACCGAGTTGCCTTGCCAACTCCGGTCGCACTCTAGAGTGATTGGCCCAAGTGGCGAGCCGCCCCGCTCACCACTTAGCATGTGTTGATTGACAGCTGGGCTGAATGTATGGGGGTTTTCTGCATAAAAGCAGGGCTTTTGGGACTGGATCTCCAGAAGTCGCCACAGGACCTAAGAATCCGACGAGGGTAACGCTGAGCCGACCTGCACGACGACACCTCCGGTGGAGCCCTGCTGAACCGACTCACCACTTCCCGACGACAGAGGACATCTCCCTGCCGGAGAGTCTCTTCCCCTGACTGGTGGGAACAACCAGTCCCTTTGCTTTTTCTTCGCCTCAGGACGCAGTGGTCGAATTGCCCGTGCAGAGCACCCCGGCAACCGGATAGCCACTACCCCTGTACCGCGACCAAAAGGTGGTGCCTTGTGACGGAGCACTCCGCGGCTGGTCTCTTCCCTGGTGGTGCACCAGACTTCACTTTTCTTCGACGACGAGATCATCTCTACTCTTGGCAAAGATCGGACGTGCATCCACCACCACGAACAACTGCCCCCGCCGGAGCTGTCTCTCCACAACAAGGTACCGTGTCCGCCTGGCTTCCCTTTCGATCGGTTCGAGTGAGGTGTCTTAATCCTCACCTTTCCGTTGGGTCGCCTCCAAGCTTTTTCAACGTGTTGTTCTGAACTGGTTCAATCTGCCGATAACAATTTGCTACAAAGACTCGAACGCATCTACACTAGAGACTTTTTGGGACATACCGCCTTGACCCTCTCCGAGTGGGCCTGGCCTCTGAACTTTATGATCTATTGTGGTTCTTGCCTTCCTGCCTTGCATATTATCCATGATTTATTGAACTGTGTTGATTTCATAACCTGCCTATTTTTCTCTCCCGACCTAACTGATATTAGAGTGCCATCTAGGTTGAGGTATACACCTCTGTCTGAAAATAAGTGATACCGGTAGAACCTAGACTTGTCGAAATATTGTTAGGGGGATTGATCGTGTTCTCCTTCGTAGAGTAATTGTAATTGAATTGTTTGCCGTGATAGTGCCAAAGTGTTTTCTATAGATGTTCTGTTATAAATAAATACCTTAATATCTTTACACTGAAGCCTTGTTGCATGGTTGCTTGTCTTACTGTGAAGAATTGTCCTAAGTTGTATACTCCACATACTGCTCAACTTTTCTTGAGAGAGGTCTGACTGCTCAGCCACAGCTACCAAGTGAATCTGTGTGGTACAGACTGCTACCAAGTGGGTTTACCGCCAAACGCCTGTAGTCCTAAATCTTTTGCAGTGGTCCCAGAGGGAACTGCACAGGTTTCCGCCTAACAACCTCTGCCATCTTGGATCTGTGGACGTCTGTGGACAGCGCGGTGACAAATGGTGGAGAAATACAACTTTGGCAAGTGTGTTGGTGTCTAAGAGCATTTAGGAATGGTAGGGGAAGACGAGATGGGTCAAATGCTGTATTTATTTAGGAGGCAGGCACCCCTGTTGTGTTTGTCATGTCCGCGGACAGCCGTGTTGTCCAGGATGTCCGTAATTGGCAAACGGGGGTGTCCTAAGGACATTATTCTTGTTCGTACTGTCCGCTGGCAAGTTGAAACTCTTCTATTAACAGGCCTTGTGTCCGGGATGACCGCACATATCAAAATGGGTGGACCGCACATACCGTACTGTCCACAGGCAAGTTTAAACTGTTCTAATAATGGGCCTGGTATCCGGGATGTCTGCATTTACCGAAAATGGGGGTATCCTAAGGGCACTATTCCTGTCTGTAGTATCTGCATGCAAGTTGAAACTGTTCTAAGAACATGTGCGGTGTCCGGGATGTCTGTAATTGGGCAAACGGGGGTGTCCTAAGGACACTATTCCTGTCCCTACTGTAAGCTAGTAAAATAAAACTGTTCTTAGAACACTTTAGGTGTCCGCGGATATAAAAAATGTCCATGCTGCATGGTTAAAAATTTTGAGTCTATGGGTGTGATCTATGGGTGTGATATGCTGAGGTGGTTGTGGCCAGGGCCTAGAGTCTTGGCCCTAGACTCTAGGCCCTGGCCACAACCACCGCAGCATATCACACCCATAGATCACACCCATAGAATCAAATACGTATGAAATATTTGCCAATTTACAGTTTATGCACTGTTTGATTTGTATAGTTTGTATGTGAATTTTTGGCTACATCATGCCATTAAGATTGTAGAGTTTGGTAACAAGCACTGCAGTATAACATATCCATGGAAGTAAACATTTTGCATTGCGGTGTACGGTTACATGTTTGCTCTAGTGGTTGTGTTATGGAGCAGTATTTATGAGTTGTACTTATTATAATATACTTACTGTTTGGTTTGGTAACTGGAGTATGTATATTCTTTGTCAATTTCTGTGATAAGAGAAAAGATCATGTTAGTATCGGTAGTTTGTAAGGAATTATAACATTGAATAATAGCCATTTTTTATTCATTTCAACCCTCATATATAGTAGATTACAAACTAGTGTACTGGGCAATTTGCTCAGTTTCTGTGTTTGTTGTTAAATCATTGGGTCTGTGGGAAAAAAAATCCATGTTGGATTAATAAAAAAACTTTTTTTCTTTTGGTATAGTAAATGTATTTTTGTGTTTTCAGTGTTTACTTGTTGTTCCTGGCTAATGTTGGCTTGTTGCAGATTGTTAGATAATTGTTGTAGATGTGTAACTGATTATCATTTTTATTTATATTCTCAAATTGTTCATCTATCTGTTGGGTTATTGAAAAATCTTGGGGCAGTTGGATACCTGTTGGCGTATTTTAACTGTTTAATATTATTATAATGTAGTGGTATTGATTAATCTGTTTGGTTGTTGCAGAATCTTGGGGCAGTTAGATACCTGTTTACAAGTGGTGAGGAGCTTTGTGTTGGGACAGCAGTTAGATACCTGTTGACGTTTTCTAACTGTTTATTTCTTGTTATAGTTTAGTGGTATTGATTTATCTGTTTGTTTTTTATAAAGTCTTAGGCCAGTTAGATACCTGTTGACGTATTCTAACTGTTTATAGTTTTCTACAGGAAGTTTTGTTAATGTTTATATACAGATTAGTATAAAATTTTGGTTTTAAGAAGATTAAATAAGCGTTTATAAGATTTGCTAATAATCTCTGCTTCAGAGTAATGGTACTATCATTACATTCGAACCATCCACAATTCTTTTTTATATATGCAGTGTAGTGACCTGCATTGGTTGTGGCTCCTGCATGGTAGATTATACTTATTGTTCTGAATGTTTTCTTACCAAGCGATACTTGACCATGTGTGAATCCACTCAGCTTGCAGTTGTTTTTAGTACCATCTGCATTGTAACGTAGAAGGATTAATATTACATATTTACTATGTGTTTGTATTTGTAAGGTGGAGCGATTATCTGTATTACAGGTAGTGCATAATCTGCCAAAGTTTGCATTTTGTACAAGTTGCTGAAATTAAACGGATTCACAGTTAGGTATGGATACATACCCAAAAAATTCATTAGAGATGTGTTCATATTGCATATTGTTGCACTGAGTGCATGTATGTTTCCACATGTAAGAAATCTGGAAGCTTTCATTTATAGGTTTGTTTTTGTTTTCCAGTACTTGTAGCAAGTAGATTAGAAATTATTGTGGATCTTCTTGTGAGTTTATATTGAATTTCACCATTCCAGCACAGTAGTCCAATTCTTGTCTTATTCCATGAACACTGTAGGTGTTGTCAGGATTGTTGGTTGTATTTCTATGAATGACTAACATTTGCAAACACAATTGGTCTGTACAGTGTAAGTAAATGTTGTCAATAATTGGTGGCAATTGAAATAGAATATTGATTTCAAAATTTGCGTAGCAATTTACACCAATTATATTTGAAAATTTGAATGGACCAGATAGTTCTGTGTCCAAGTCATTTTTCTTGGAGTGTGTGTTGCTTCTTTGAAGAAGTACCTGAGTTACTTTGAGCAATATCTTTGGTTGTACTAATTAATTAAGTATTAGTTTCTTTTACTCTCTTTTGAGGATTTGTAGTGACATCCTGTTGCATTTCTGTTTGAACTAGTATTCTTTTACAACATTTTGCTTTGTGTGGAACTGGATATGTTTTTAGATGGGGGTGTATAGTGAACATAGTCTATTGTATTCTAAAATTGTATTCTAAAATGCAAGGAATGTCAGCGTTTTCTTTACTTGCGTCAAAGTTGATAAGAAATAGACTGTCAAGTGTACGTAAGCGTGATAGTACTACGTAGCTCAAGCCTTCTTTGAAGACTGTGTTCTCAATATCTATCAATGCTTTATCTAAGGTAAGACCTTTTGATTTGTGAATGGTGACTGCGTGTGCTAGAGTTAGAGAAAATTGTTCTCTGGGTACATACATGTCTTTGAAAAGAAGGAATCGAGCTGTTGAGCGCCCGATCCTTTTTACTTCTGAAAGTTTGTCAAAGAGAATACTGACAAACTGAATGTTGTTGTCATGTGGGTATGTTTGAAAGCCAACAACTGTACCCAGTGCTCCATTAACTAGGCCTTGCTCCACGTCAAGGTTACGTTTAAGCATTACTCTACACTTTAAAGATAATTTTAATATTTTCTCCAAACCAGCTGTGTTGGAGATTGAAGTCATGTTGTGGCTTGTTGACGGAAATTGCAATTATTGGTTGCAACATTGTTTCATTGAATTTGGAACAGCTTGCTAGAGTTGGCATCAAGGACATACAATTGACATTTTTGTGTGCTAATTGTTCCATGACATCAGTAGCACATGAGTTATGGCCATGAAGTGCATGGCTGTGCCGGGTTTTTAATATTGCTTGTGCTTCTTGAGATAGTACACCAACTCTAAAACTTTTTAAAATGTTGGCGTATGTGAGGTCTGCAGACTGTTGCATGTATTCTGTTAATTCTATGTATTGGAAATGTTGCCAAAGGTTGACATTTCCTATGCTGCCAAAAGTTGTACGGCAGAGTTTGTGTCCTAAGGTTTTACAAATATGTTCACCTTTCACTGGTGTCAATTGAAGAACTCCGAAAACAATAATGTGTTTTCCTCCAAAGAGCTCTTCATAGTTTGTTTTAAGTACTCCTTGTAATCTGAGGTGAATCAAAGCCAACATTAGGTTGGAGACCATGCTCACTTCATCTATTAGTAGCATTTTCATTTCTTTTAACACTCTGTGTAGTTCCATTGCAGCTTCTGTAGAAAGTTTGTAATATTCTAATTTGTTTTGGTGTTCTACTGGCAGGAGTAGTAATTGGTGTAAAGTGACATCGCCTATGTTGTAGGCAGCTAAACCAGTGGGGCAGTTACAACAGCTGACAGTTTGTTGTTTGTCAATTGTTGAAGGAATTTGCTGATGAATTTGATTAAGAATGTTTTGCCTGAATCAGCTTCGCCACTGACGTATAGTGGGATAGGTTTGTAATTTTGGCAGGTACATTCTTTATTTTCATGTTGTACACCATGTGCAATTTCTTTTGTTACTTCTTGAAAAACGCTACGCTGCTCATTGTTTAGTTTTGATTGCAGTACAGTTAAGTATTGTGTATCTTTATACTGATACATGCGGCCTCATTACAAGTGAGGCGGAATGTGTTAACGGGACCCGCTAAAGGAGGCGGACCTGTTAAACCCGTTCCACCTCATTCCAAGCTCCCCTGGCGGGACCTGTTAAGTAACGCCTGGTCAAACCATGCGTGCTTACCGGGTCCCGCAAGGGGAATAGGGAGCAAACAACGGGCCGCTCGTAATCGCCTGTTGTTTGCTCCCTCCCCCACTCCCATTCAGCCCTATGGGGAATGGGGAAGGTCCGGGCCCGGGTTCCTGGAGGCAGGAATTACCGGGCCCTCTGAACTCAGAATGGCCCGGTATTTCCCCATTCTGGGAACCCGGACCCGATTTTGGCAGCAGCTATAAGGTAGAGAGCTAATTCAAACCATTTGAAATATTCATTGTCTTCTATTGTGTATGTTACATCTATAGTTTTTGTGTTACTTTTATGAAAAGTTCTGCGGCAACACACACACACATGGTTTGGTACTTCAGCGGATGTACTTTTGAATTTTAGTATTTCTTTTTTGGATGTGTGTGGTAGAAGGTTGTCATGTGCAGAATTGTTGCTATTGAATTTTGTAAGACTATCACCCAGGTCATCAAAGATGACATCACAAATGGCATTGATGACATCACTGATGACATCACATGTGTAATACATTTTGATGAAAAGTCCCTACAAGGAGATGTGTTTATATTGTTGGTAACAAGATGTCAGGAGTGATCGGGATATCTATCACGAACTACTTAATCTATTAAATAATGTACTCATTTAATATCATTGTATTGGAGTGTTGTCGTTAATAAAGAAACCTAATGATATATAAACATTGGCAATGACAGCAGCATGCACCAAAGAAGTACACTATTTATAATCTTGTAATTTTGGATAGTACAATAATGAATGCTACCGTATCAGAGTTTTGAGTAATGTTAAACATGTAATAACTAGCTAACAATTCAAGACTTACAACACTTGTGCTGGTACAAACAATACATATGAAGAACCACAATGCATACAAGTCAGAGGCACATACAGGGAAACTAAAGTAAAGAAGAAATAAACTGCATCATCAGAAAATGTTAATGACATTAAAGTTTATCTTCAGGTATACAAATGAATTGTGTTTTTGAGGCCTGCTAATTTCCCCATATATGTGCACCATGAGATGAGACCAAACCCTAAGGAAAGTACTGAAAGAACATATGACAAGGTTAACATCTAGATATATAGCACCTTTTTCAATTTTGTTATTCTGACTGCCAGTGAACAAAACCACCTGTCCTATATATGTCAATAAACAAAAACAAGTAAGTGGCCCAGATATGTGATGTCATCAGTGATGTCATCAATGACATTTGTGATGTCATCTTTGATGTCCTGGGTGTTAGCAGTGCACGGTGGTGGCGCAAGTTATGGTTGTTTAGCTTACCATAACTGGCGAATTTCTGTGGTTTTTCGATTTTACTTGAAACCATAATGTCCCTTTAACAAAGTTTTTTCATTGAATTTCATATGTTTTTATTAGTCCAACTTAACTACAACACCCCTTTAACAACGTTTTTCAGTGAATTTCATAGGTGTTTACCAGTTCATGCTATTTTCCTACAACTTACTAATATCATACTTACCCAATATAGCAATGTTTGTGTCCAATTTACAAAGTGTCACATTAACACTCTGCCATTTCCCACCTTCTGGAATCATTTTTAACACTTCCATGCACTTTTTGCAACTATTTCAACTAGTTTTGCATCAGTAGACGTCTACGGACATCTGACTTCATAGCGGACCTTCCAGACCGTGCAACATGACCATACGCTGGCGCGCGGCATGATGACGTGTCCGAGAACCCGTCCGCACTTCACAATAAGATCTCTGCTTCACGGACAGTTCAGAACTGCATTTTCTACTGATCTAGGAACTTTCAACTTCAGAATTTCCCTTGCACAGCTCCAACACCCATTCCTACTCATTATCCATTAACTATCTAGTACACAGTACATACACTTAGCAAAACTGCTATTTATCTTAAAATGGCATCAGCTAATGCCATCCCTCCTCCCCAAGACCACCACCACTGCTGTAATCAAGGAGCATTAGAAACACTTCCCCCTACCTTAGAAATAACACACACGCAACATTTTCCCTTGTCCACCTACCCCTCCATATTAGTGTTTGGTTCCTCCTCCCTCATTTCCCTCCCCACCTTTCGTTCTCAGCTCTACTGCCAAAAAATATACATAAAAAAACAACAAAAGACATATTCCTTTAGGAACCACCTTTCAGAGTTAAAAAATAGAACTAAAAAAATATTGTGGCGTTCATCCTCCGTTCCAGGGACTGGAACAGTGGATACTGGTCCAGCAGCCCAAGTTATCAGTCCAACGAAGCGAGGGTGGATAATGAGGTCTCTAGACCATTATCCCCCCATTCCAGCCCCTGAAATGGGGCATCAAGGCCATTAGCACCCTAGGTTCCCAAAGCGGGAATCCGGGGTAGTAAAAAAAGGATTTTTCTTCATACACCGGAATGCCTACGGCGTCTCGGTGTAGGAAGGAGAATCCTTTTCCAAGATGGCCACCATGGAAAGGGAAGGCAAGGGTTCCATACAGAGCCCCTCTTAGCTTTCCATGGCAGCCTGCAGAAGCCAAAAAGAGAAACCTATGACTATATTACCACGAGCATCTTTTTCTTCCCTTTCAGATCTACCCTAATTACAAATAACTTTACCACAAAGCCAGTCCCAGGTGGACATGGCCACTTTAATCCTATGTTTTGTCCCTTGTGGTCATGGCCAGTAGCCAGATTGTCTGGATCATGACCTTATTCCATGAACCGGACAATCTGGCCACTGCCCATGGCCACAGGCTAACCCTCAGTCACTAAAGGTATACCGCTATTTTTTGTAGCTACATTATGACACTTGTCAAATAATAAAACCCTGGAACATTTGCAAAACCATGCTTGTAGATCCTTGCCAATGCTCCTTACGCAAGTTTGCTGGAAATCCACCCATGTTTTATTTTTTCAAAAGTGTCAAATGTATGCACATACAATCGTCATATAACCTAGCCCCCACTTGACAAAATCCATTCAGACTTTACGAAAACATCTATATCTAGATCTGTAATCTTTTTTCAAACCTTTGTGTAGATTTTTCAAATGGCACCACATTTATAAGCCTTTACAATATTTTGGGACCCCCCCTCTAATTTTGCTACCTCTTGACAGAATCCCACCAAACTTCACAAAAACATGTATATCTAGATCGATTATCATATTGCAAAATGAAGTGTAGATTCATCAAATGGCACCTCATTTATAAGCCTTTACATTATTTTGGGACCCTCCGCTCTAAGTTTGCCCCATATTAACAAAATCCGACCAAACATTGCAAAAACATTCATATCTAAATGTATTATCGGTTTCCCAAATTAAGTGTAGATTTGTCAAATGGCACCTCATTTATAAGCCTTTACATTATTTTGGGACCCCCTCTAATTTTGCCCCCTCATGACAGAATCCCACAAAAGTTATAAGCCATCCAAGAACTGCATTTCACCAAACCTGCAATGCTGAGGTGTCCGCGAACTTTTCAGGACTGTTTGCGAACATCTGAACTGTTCGCAGATTTTTGCAGCAAAAACACCCATTTTTTTGCTTCTTGCAGCCATATTCCATCCCATCCTCATCACCCCTCACATCCCCAGAGATTATTTGATAAGTTGACACATGCAATGTTGTGTTTTTTATATGTTTTTACCGCGATGTCCATTGACACCGGCCGCTGTCCGCGAATCCAAGATAGCAGGCGTTTCCAAAAATCTGACGCACTTCACGCTCTTCACCATCCAATCAGCAAACAGGTTGCATGTCTGCGGACATGACACAAGCCGATTAACCAATCGGTGTCCTGTCCGCGGAGCGAACAGGGAAGTGTGTCCGCGGAGCGGACATAGATATCACAAATTTTTTGTGACCTACTTTTTGGTCGTTTAAAAAAAAAAACTACTGGATGGATCTTCACCAAATTTACAAAAGCACGCTTTGGTGAAAATCCATCCAGCGGTTTGGGCTGTAGGCATGAACAAAGTTTTTTCCCCATTCAGTCTATGGGAAAAAAAGAAATTTTGGGACCCCCCCTATAACTTTGCCCCCCTGGACCAAACCTCACCAAAGTTTGCAAAAAAAATTCAGAGTGGGTCATATACTGTTTTTGCAAAGTTTGGTGTGGACTCGTCCATGGGGAAGGAAGTTATAAGCCTCCCAAAAAGTGCTCTTCCTATGGGTTTAGCAACTTAACCATAACTACACGGCCACTAGTGTGGCCGTGTAATATATATATTAAAGGAATACAATACAGTGCACATGCACAAAATGGATGCAAGATGTGAAAGCTCACCCACCTAGATATTTTTTGTTTTTTAAAAGGAATACAATACAGTGCACAAAATGAATGCAAGATGTGAAAACACACCCACCTATATGCACTGATATAAAGTGATGGTCAAGGTAGAGACGGAATAGGATCAAGGAGATAACTGGAGGAGGCAATAGGACAATTCAGCCATCACTCACGTTTGCATACAAATAGAAAACCACATACTGTTCTGCCCTGGTTAATACAATTCATTGCTTTATTGGGTTTGTGTGGTGAACATTCTTCTTCCACGAATCAAAAGTCTTATACTATTTGTTATGAATTTAAGTATATACATCTACTCGCTTTCCTGATACACCTAAGATAATATGGGCCTCATTACAAATATACCGGTCTGGAAATATGGTGCCGGTCGCTCCGTACTGGCACCTTTTTCCGGTGCAGCATATTCTGAGTTGTGATGCTACTAACACTGTCACCGCAAGTGACCTACTGTATTCGGAAACAACGTGACCGGAATATGCGGCAAAACGCATCGGCAATGCCTGAGACATCGACATGGCATTAGTACGTGCAAATCCTGAGTATCACATACACAGGTACACCGGCATGGACATGCCCGTAGCACCATGACTCCTGTGCCGGAAACACTGGCATATCATTAACTAGACGCCTTACAGGCATTAACTAGAGTCAGGTGTGCAGAAACAGGCCACAGGTAGGCAAAATCAACCTAGTGGGCCCCAATGAGCAATGCAAAAACACAAAAGGACCACTTCCACACTGCATCCAACACTACCATGCTAGCAATAGCATTAGCAGTACTGGATCTGGAGGCCCTGCATGCTGGCCTACTACTTTAAGTGGCAGGGAAGCAGAAGATGCGGCAGAGGGTCAAGAGGAGAAGGCCATGTAAAACAACAATGTCCAGCAGGTTACAGCCCTCAGGCAGCCACGTATACCATGGAGAAGGGCCACCCCTTTCAATCTGAGCCAAACCCAGATGCACACCCTGTACCGACTAGACAGGGAGACCATCACATCCATAGTGGACATGATCCATGATGACCTGGTCAGCCTTATACATATACGTACAGCTATACCCCCCTTACGCAAGGTAGTGTATGTGCTACACTTCCTAGCCACAGGCACCTACCAACACACTGTGGGTCCACTGCAAGGGCTATCGCAACCCTGTTTCTTCTGTGTCCTGTTCCAGGTCATTGATGCACTCCTGCAGAACGTGGTAGATTACATAGGACTACCCAGAATGGCTGATGAGGTCAATGCCACAAATATTGCATTCCATGCCCTTGCAGGCATGCCCAATGTGATAGGTGCATTGGACTGCACACATGTGGAGCTGGTGGCCAGGCATGCCATTGAGGCAATGTACAGGAACCAACAACTCACTCAATGTGTAGATGGTGTGTGATGCCCGCCACATCATCACTCACTGCTGTGCCAGATTCCCTGGTTCAACCCACAACTACATGGTGCTGTGGAATTCCATGCTGCCAGGGTACATGGCACCTCACAGTGGAGAGCATACCTGGCTGTTGGGTGAGTGTATCTACCAAAGCATGTGCACTGGTGAAGGGGGGGATACACCATACACCATAACACTTGGCTGTTGGGAGAGTGTATCTACCAAAGCACATGCACTATTGAATGGTGGGATGTACAACACCTATCAGCAGTGCATGTGTGCAATGCAATGTCCAACACAGAAATATTATGCGGTGTTCAAGGCCTTGACCGGCGTGTGTCAATTGTCCAAACTGGACATGCGCATGCATAACAACATCAAATCTGTACTGCAACATCAAAAGCTCTACATGTACCAAAATGCATCACATAAATGTCCCAAAACCCTGCACAAACACACTCAGCACACCCCACGCCACCTGTTGCACAGACTAATCATTCTTAACCATCACAACACCCCACCTCCATACCTCCAGCGTTCCTCACTCCAGGTAGCCTGCTCCCCTGCCTGTTTCAAGTGCACATACACATATGCAGGTTACCTGATTTACACAAATATAGCCAGACGTATATATGACTGTGTGATATGCTCATCATAGGACTACAGAATTGGAACACGATAAGAACACACACCAGTTTAATTTGTGTGTGTGTTGAAGTGAAAGGGTCAGAGGTCAAGGTGGGTGTGAATTATCCATGGAAAAGTGACAACAAACCACACACCCACCATGCATATTGCCAAGGTGTTTTGGCAATCATTATGCTGTCATCGCCTTCCCCATCCATTCAATTCCGTGTATGGTATCTTGTATGGTATGTCTATGTGAATATATACACATCCATCATTTAGCCATCATCGTTGTTGCTGTACAACCACTCCCGTGCAGCAGAATGCAAGTATGACTTCACGCATTTACTGAATCCCAAAAATATATTAACTCTCATTTCAACTCCTTGCCTGTGTCTAACCTGCCTACCGGGTCTGCGGCCACCGGCAGGGTCTGCCATGTTGGGCACAACAGATGTGTCAGTTTGAATACTATTTTGCAGGACTTGGAACATTGCCATCTGGTGATGGCACCAGCACGCTTTATTAATTTATTTATTTTATTTATTGCATTTGTTGTACGCCCAAACGCAGGGTACTTGGTCTTAGTCATGGTTCTTACAGGTACAATACATTGAAATGGTTCAGTTACAGAAACGAAAATATGGCAAAGAACACTTTGTTGCATGGAGGATTACAGACGTATTGCATAAAGAATAAACTTAGTTCCTAGGTAGACATGATAATTTGTTGTATTGTTATGTTTCTGTTGTTACATTAGTACTTATTAAATAGCAACGTTTTGAGGAGTTTCTTGAATCTGTTTTTAAGGCTCATTACTGATATTATTTGAGCGTGAATTCCAAATTCTGGTTGCCAGTTCGGGAAAACTAGAGCTGCCTGTTCTAGAATTTTTGAATCAGGGAATGTGTAACTGTGTGTTAGCATTGGATATCAGAGTTCTTGTTGACATTTTACGGTTAGAGCTTTTATTAAGATAGCTGGGGGCGTCACCTGTAACACATTTATGTGTCACGGTAAGAATTTTGTGGAGTATCCTGGCTTGGATAGGTAACCAATGTGCCTCTCTCCTGTGCTGGGATATGTGTTCGCTTTTTTTATACCTAGTGCTGCTCTTAATGCTTTATTCTGGAGTAGTTGCATTTTGCTTAATTTTTTATTGGAGGTACCTAATGGGAGTATGTTCCAGTAGTCAATCTTGGCTAAGATGAGGTCTCTAGTGAGGGTGATGCAGTTTTGTTCTGTGAGGAAGGGTTGACTCAATGCAATGAGTTTGGCAGTATAAGGAGTGGATGAAGAGAATGCACTGATGTGTTTGCACATCGTAAGACTGGAGTCGAGATAGACCGCTAAGGTTTTTACTTGGTTGGAGATGGGAATAGGGTTACCATATATGACTATAGTAGTATATTCTGTGTGGAGTTTGGCTAGTCTGGTGGGAGCTCCTACTATAAGGATCTCTGTTCTTTCTCCGTTTAGGAAGAGACTGTTTGCTGCCATCCAGTTCTGGATGATGGAATACATTTTATTCACACAAATGGTGTCCTGTTCGAGGTTGCCTGTTATTGGGATAAGTATGTGTGTATCATCAACAAAGTTGGTATATATTACTCCCATTGCGTCCAGTGCTGCAGATAGTAGATTAGTGTATGCATTATAGAGGGTTGGAGAGAGGCAGGAACCTTGCGGAACTCCTAGCAAAACTGAAATGGGGTCTGCTGCTACGTCTACTATGACTAATCTGGAAGTACGATCAGAGAGAAACAATTTAATCCAGGCAGTGGCTTTCTTAGAGAAATGGATGTTGTTTCCTAAAGTTATAGATCTACTAGATCGAATTCTGCGGACAGGTCCAGGATGCAGAGACCTGGACGAGCCTCAATTGCTTTTAGAATATGTCATCACCTTGATATTGATAACTGCAGACATAAATCCCTAATACAACCCTGATGCGATGCAAAATGGTCCATACAATGCATGGACATCCATTCACACTGACAATGCGCATGTTAACAAGCACAACTATGACATATGCTATATCACCAGCAATTAACATGTGTAATTTTGCATTGCTTAGTGAACACTACACATACTGTACCAACATGAAACCACAACAAAGACCGTATACCCTTTCTGCTGCTCCTGTGCAGGTGATGCTGGATATTGCCTGATGCCATGGCCGATGACCCCCATGAGGCAACCACAGAACCAGCACGAGCAGGAATACGACCGTGCTCACATCTGTACTTGTTGTACAATAGAGCAGACATCTGGCCGTTAAAGGCAAGGATACACTGCGTGAGCAGATCAGGGGCACACATATGTACAGCCCAGTGAAGGTGGGCAAGATAATCGTTCCCTGTGCCAAGTTGCACAACATGTGTATCAGGTGCAACATCCCACTTCCCCCTGACATGCACCCACCAGAGGCGGAGGAGGATGACAGTGATGGTGGATTGCCATTGGCACATCACAGGGATGCTATGGATGGCAGTGTTGCACTTGATGACCTGATTACCACTATTTGTGAACACTTCACAGTAAATAAATGACTCACTTACACCAAAAAAGCAATTTCCAGTCATGATTTCAATGCAACACCAACTGTGATGTGTATGATGAAATGATTTACACATTTTAAAAACAGTCACAAAAACAATCACTACCAACAAAGTTGCCTCCCCACTCCTCCTCCCCAACTATCCCTCCGCACTGCCTCTCCCCAACTATCCGTCCCCACACCCCCTCCCCAACTGTCTTTACGCAACTCCAGTCATGTTCTGCAAGGAGTACTTGCAAAAGGCACAGACAGGGAACCTTTGTGTCCTGGGCCTATTGATGTCCCCTTTTCGGCTCAGGGGTGTGGCTGTATGCCAAGCTGGACAGCTGCATTAAACACTGCCGTGGGCTGCTGTGCACTGAACTAGCAAGTGTCGGTCTTGGTCTAGGAAGGCCTGGAGGAACATAGCCATTGTCTCAGCTATTGATGACATAACACTGTTGCCCTCCCGTACCCTTCTGGACAACTGTACTATGGCTCTAGCACAAAACAAAAGTGCACAGTCATTATGATGCCCACTAGCCTGTATGCTCTCACGCATCAACTGCGCTTCCGGGACGTGCTTCTGCACCAGCGCAGTCAAGGCATCCTGGGGTTACTCCATGCGGCTGCGTCTGCCATCAATTTCCCTCATGCTGGGGAAGGGTGAGTGTTGTGGGCTAATTGGGGCAATGGGGCTGAAAAGCAATGGCTCATCAGTGCTGTGGTTGGTGGTGTCCCCTCTGTCCACTCATTGTCATCTGCTATGTCCTATTCACTGGACACATATGCATGTGCATCTGGCTGCGGTGGTGGTGATACTTCTGCAGCTGGATCTGCCTGGGTGGGTGCAGCTTTTGCGTCCGGGGGTGGCTCAATGGGTACAGCTTTTGCGACCAGTGGGGGCTCAACGTGTTCATCTTGTGCGACTGGTGGTGGCTCAATAGGTGCTGCTTGTGTGACAGGTGGTAGCTCAACGGGTGCAGCTTGTCATCCCTTTTTGGCTAACCCTGCCAGTGAATGAAACCACAACTATAAAATCACCTTAAAAACTACCATCCAGCACGTTTCAATTCATTTATATTTAAGGCACATTTAATATGATCATAACTATAAGGAATTACATGGAGCTATGAGGAACACATTTAGCAGGGGACTGAAGAGCGGTGTGCGATTGTCTTTAAAAGAGTACCTGTAAAAAAGACAGACAAAGAGGATTAGTAGTATCTGGTGAGAGAAAAAGGTTGATGGGGAGACGGAATTGGGACAAGCCTCTCGAGACAGTCAGGTATTCCCCTTTTGCCTTTTTGATCCTTTGGTGTGGATCCTTCTTGAGTCAGTTGAGGAATCTCCTCTAACTTCCTCTAACCTTATGCCTCTTTGGGGAAGATTTGCTTACTCTCCTTATGCATCCTAGTAGCACATTTTTGGATATGATAGACCAGGCCTAGATTTTCCCACATTGTATTGTAGAAAGCATTGCAGAGTGTGCACAAATGCCAGAAACTGGCCTTTTGTATGGACCCCCATACCATTTGGAAGCATGTCAGGTTTCAACATCTATATTTTCATACTTATATTTAGTGTATTTAAAGTACTTTAGAGCACCCTGCACCTTGTTTTTACAGTACATGTTGTACAGAAACGCTTAGCATTTCATGTTTCTTAGAATGTTTGCTACTACTGATTACCTATAATATCCGGATATTTTACCTTTTTAGAACATGTGTCAAATTGATTCTGGCATTCTTTGCTATTTTATAGGAAGTCACCTGTGTGTGTTTTAATGGGAAAGATCCAAAATAAAAAATTATGTCAAATGAGCTGCTTAGCTGCTAAGAAACCTCCCCCTCAGGTTAGATGTAGCAGATGGGCAACTGGAAGGCCCATTATCAACTGGGAAGCGGGCAGAGGGGGGTGGGGATGAAAAAAGCAAAAGCATCTGATGGCACGCATGCCAGACCAGACAAGACAGTGGTACAGTGGTACAGAGGAGATGGGGATAGATACGAAGGTATAAAAGGATGGTAAAAAGCCTGTCTCCTTAGAACATATTTTTAAATGCAGTTGGAGCATTGGAGGTGAAAATACTGCCGGCTGAGAATTCTACTTGTGGAAGGCTCAGTGTGTATACCTCAAGTTTTGGAAGACATATTGTTACTGATTGAGAGAATATTGACGCCAGTTTTTAGTAGGAAGACAGCTATGGTTCATGCTCCCAGTCGTGTTCTGGGAGGTAAGAAACCAAATGCAGAGGGTGAGCCAAATAAGGATCTCTCTAAACTAGTTTGCTTAAAAGGTACCTACCCCAAGTATACATTTGCAAAAGATTGACAATTATGGAAAATCTAATTTTAAATATACATAATATTCTGCTGAGGTCAGAGAGGAAACTGGATATCGTATTGTGGAAGTTGTGCATGAGTGTATGCATGGAGCTCCATCAACCCTTGCCAAATGTAAGACATTCCCTGGTGATAGCAGAAAAGAGATAACTCCAAACATATGTATAATAGCAGTGATAACACGAGGCATAATTTGCCACGTTGAGGTAAAGACAGGAAAACAAAAGCTGGAAGTCTATGACCTACAAAAGGTCCAACTTTGCTGCGGAAGGTTGGAAAACCTGTTAGTTTCTGCATCAGATTGGAGCCTTTCCATTATAATCTATTTAACCATGCCTGCAACAAATATCAGGGGGCCAAGAGGCAAGGCTTTGGCATGGATGCTTTTTATGCTAGGGTGGGTGCAAGCCTTGATGGCAGGAAAAGTGCAGTCAGACCTGATAATAGACACCTGGTGATTCCAAGCCAAGTTTAGGCTGGACCTGCCACTTCTGGTGGCATCCTTAGGCTTAGTCCTGGCTAATGTCCTGAGGTTAGCTGCCACAATTTCATTAATGAAGAAGGTGGTCCATTGTATTCATATTATTTGTGATGTGACAATGTCTATGGAGAAGGAATGGCTAAATGTCTATGGAGAAGGAATGGCTAAATGGTCAGACTCAAAGGGCCATGGTAAGAAATGTATATCTGGGGTCATTGTTACAATTACACTCACTAAACACTCAGCAATTTTATTAAATAGGCTATAATATCTTTCTCAAAACGGACTTTCCTTTTCAGTAGTCCTGGAAACAGTGTACTATGCAGACGACCTAACATCAAAGGTTACTGCTACATTAGTAAAAGGTACTCGTGGGGATGTTTATATTTTGCAGGCGTCAAACAGGTTCTGTTCTGGACTCAGGAGGGGATATATACAGAATGTGGTTAGCCTGAAGGGAGGCAGTTCTGTTAGGCAGAATTATATGCAGTACCCTTTGGGAACACCACACACAATTAAGACTACAAGTAACAGTACAAATTCACCTTTGGTACAAGCATGTACACAGTAAAGTGGTAGTGATGGCTGAGCAGCCAGACTTATCTTAAGAGTAAGTGAGCAGTATCAATAGTTACACAAAGGACAGCAATTACTATGATTCAAACAAACACTGACTCAAGGTTTCTTAGTAAAAGAATATACATTTATTTACACATCAGTTGTATAACATTTCACTGAAATAAAGCAGTTGAAAAAGTAATGTTACTAGTACATACACTACACCACACCCAATAGATTCTGGACAAGTTAAGCTCAAAATGAAGTGTGAGCAAAATGGCATTCCAGCAATTTAAAAGGGAGGGAAAGACAAAGGTTATGCAGAAATTGTACAGCACGAAAAAGTTGTTTAAGCAGGGCAATCTAGAAAAAGGAACTACAATGAGGAAATCAGATTCAACGGCCCAAAGTCAATGGACCCGGCCCAAAGTCAATGGAACACAGTCTTTGCTCAAGATCACACAGTTTAGGGTAGTTTGCGGTTATGTCTTTGCCAAGAGTTCAGAACGAAGTTGGTAAGACAAAAAGTTACTTTAAAGAGTGGAGAAGGACAAGCCCTCAGATTGGCGAAAGGTTTCACACACTTTCACCGCGATTTGAACCGTACCTTAAATGAAGAAGAAGGCTGTAGCTGAGGCGGATGTTCTTGGCAGGTCCTGCAGGCTCACGGTTCCTGAAGCGACTGTCGGACTGACATGAAGTAGGAAAACTGGAGGGCCCTGCACTGCCCAGGGAAGAAACCAGCAGCAGAGCAAAGCTATGAATAAAAGGTGCGCTCCTTAAAACGCAAGCAGGGTCCGCTTCTCCTGGCTATCCTTTTCACTGTAGCTCTGTACAGCAAATGTGACCAGAGAAGGGAGACCTGGCGAGCAGTTTGGTGAACTGGTTCTTCCCACCAGCTCAAGGGAAGAAGATTCCTTGAAGATCTTCCCTGTCGTTGGAGTATGAAGATTCTGACCTGCAGCAGGGCTTCACCGGGCGGTTCAGTCGTTGTAGGGGGCCTCTTCTGTCAGCTCCTCTTCAATTCTTTCGTTTCAGTGGTGACTCTGACTTCCAATCCCAAGAGACCTGCTTGTTTCTATGCAGTTTTCCCCCATTCATACAGCCTGGCTGTCAATCACACAGCACGGTGGCTATCCCGCCGAGGACAGTCACATCAGCCAATCATTCTAGAGTGCGACATGGGTCTCCAAGGCGACCCTGTGCAGGGAGTCTCAAACCCCTCCCTCACATCGTGTCACCCTCAGACATTCAGGCGCCTAAGGAGGGCTTCTGTGCAGAAGCCCACAAAAGGACGGTGAACAAAGGGATCAACCCCGGTTTGGCACGCAGAGAAGAACACAGGAAAGACTTTTACAAAAAGAAATGGCGAATAAACCCAGCCGGAACCATATAAAAATCTATATGGGCCAGTGGGTTTAAGTTTGAGGCTACTAAGATAGCCTAAAACACTGCCAGGGCTATTTAAGATAACCGCGGTAGGAAATATAGGGTAGTTACCACTGCCAACTGCTAAGTCGTAATGAAAAGGGAACAAATCAGTGTTCCATGAGAAACAGACAAAAAGGGACTCTATGTAAGATAGTTTGTACTGGGTCTGTGAGTTTAAAAAGACTAATAAAGTCAATGGCAACTTTACATGTTTCTGGGAGACAGTAGTCAGTCCCAGAAAAACTGAGTCTGAGTTGGGAAGTCTAAAAAAGACAACCCTCTGTAACTGCACTGAAGGTGCTGTGTAACACACAGAAAAAAGATGATGCCTATGGAGTAGGTGAAGCTCCACAGTCCAAGAACACATACAAATGTAAAACACACACAGCAAAACACATGTAAGTGTGGGAAAAAAAGGCTCACACTCTTACCAGGTGGAAAAAATAAATCCTAGAAGTCCAGCAAAGCTGCTGAGGGACTCGGTAGGTAAGGGAAATTAGCCATTCTGGAGAATTCTCCCTAACAAGTCCCTCTGAAGTCACTGATGTAAAGGTACAGGAAAAGAAGACCAAGAAAACTTACTAATCGAATGCTTTTGGTATGAAATTATATTCTATTCTATTATATTCTATTCTAATATATTTTTATAAAGTGCCAGCTCGCCTGCAGGCTTCAGAGCGCTCGACAGACTATACAGACAACAACAGGTAACACAGCATTACAGAGAGGTAACAGTCTGGTCAGGGTCAGTAAGGGCACAGTGTGGCAAAAGCCTACATGCAACCTCCATCAAACAGAAGGGTTTTAAGTGCTTTCCTAAATTGAGCAGACAATGGAAAGGGGAGACTGTTCCAAACTCTTGGTCCCCAGGCATCATCAAAGCTCAGATCCCCATATGCCTTCCATTTAAAACAAGGTTGTGATAGGAGATCCCTATCATTATAACACAAGGTTCATCTAAATGGGAATCCCTTGATACGTGACTGAAGTTACTTTGGGGCAGTGCCTGGAAGGCATTTATAGACTAAGCAGGATGCTTAAAAATGTTGCTTGTCTCAAAAATCTGTTGTGAAGCTTATTTGGTGGGTGTTTATAAATGTTCACCATATCCTGATGCATCAGGAAGCCTGGTTGGACTCAATTTATCTCCAAGGTTTCTTTATTTTCTCCCAGCAATAAGGACAAGCTCAAACATAATGCCTTTGGCGAGGCTTGCAATTTATTTTTCATTCAGTTTAGATTTCGATGAAATCAAGTTCTGACTATGAAATCTAAGGAAAGCAAAAGCCTTGATTTAGCAAATTTCTATAATTATTAAACTGGTGATGGGTCAATTGGGCTACTGAAATCACTGAAGGATATCATGGTAAAAGATCATGGCCCAAGTCCCTATGTCTTTCTGAAAATTGTCAGGGGTGATTTCAATCTCAGATTGGGTATAGGAGGTGATATGATTTAACAGAATGAGGAGGAAGTGGCTCTGATTTTACCAAGACCATCTCTGAAAGATCCCCTAACCTCAAATAACAGGTTTTAGAACTGTTAACAGTAGGTATTACTCTATTTCCATTGGTTACTATACTTTTAATATGGGAGTTACAAGCGTATAACTGATTATGTTCTTATTTCCATAGAATGGTGAAGCATTATCTGTGGTTTTGAGGTGCCCAGAAGGTGTGACAGTGAACATAGTCCCCTGGCATTTTTTGAGCATGAGGATAGTTGTAGAACATGGTTTTGCTTTGTTCTTTCTGCCCAGTTACCAGAGGTGTGGCCATGATTGTCTAACAAGTGGGGCCTGAAACTAAAGTAGTTGTGCCCACTGTAGTGACATTAACATATGTAAATCCTTACACAGTGCTGCTGAGTGAGCATTCACAGATTTTGGGTGGGCGTTGCCCATCTAGGCCCTACCCTGTCTATGCCTCTGTCCGTTACTGAAGAAGGGTGGCAGGTTATTTCACTGGTCAAGCAACAGGGAACAGGGATGTCAACCTATATAACATGGTGATCACTGCTGCTTGAACTTAGATATTAACATGCTTAACTTTCTGGAGTACATATTTCTGAGGATTGTATTAACCACTTTCAGGATCACTTTGGCGGTGTGGCAGTCAGTGCATCTGCCATGTGAGATTGATGGAATCCCCAGCAATATTTTCCATTGTCAGATCAAATTTTGGGCTCCAGTACTTGTGCATTTGTTTAATGGATTGATTTCAGACAAACGTCTCCCTCAGAGTTAGAAGCCAGGGATTTTAGTGCCAATAGATAAGAAGGAAAAGTGTATGATTCATCTTCATACTGCCCAGCCACCCTACTGGACGGCCCATCTAAGTTGTTTGCAAACATATTACTCGAAATACTGGAGGGGTGGGTACAGGAAAGAAATGTCCTATCTGAAACAAAGATGGCCTCCAGGGCAGGCCCTGGCCTAATTTACTAAGGAGTGAATCTTCTTCTAATCCATGTCAAATTAACCTGAGTTCTCCTGTCAAATTGTCGTCTTCTTGGATCTCCGTTGCACTTTTGACCACATGGACCGGAGTCTCCTTTGGCATACTCTAAATAGCATGGGAGTCCCTAAAACCTGACATATAAAAAATAAGTAATTTAATTGTTTCCTATGCATAATTCTTTAAATATATTACATTTCATAAAAGTCATCCGTTATTAAACTACTACAGCATTGGTACAGTTAGCTTCCAATAGCTTAGCTACACTTTTACAAACCATAAATACTGCATGTAAAATGGCATTCAATTGCGCACTTATAACTGTGTCCCAATACTGGTCTTCTTCAATGTTTTGCATACAGTTTACACATTTATAATAATGAACCTCAGACAGCAGGGACATCTTGTGGTACAGTACATAGACATGTCTGGTAGACTCGGGACATTGATTACACATTCCAAATTTCCTTCCATCTATCGGAATGCCTTTCCTAACACCCACGCCATGCAAGTGGCGAGTAGGTTAAAGTGAAGGAGCATGATAAATCGCAGCACATTTTGGTCAATGGTGTACCGTATGTAACCCATAGGTTCCAGATACAGAAATGACGGGCTTACATATCCCATGTATGTCTTTTTGCATGGAGGTTTGCAAAGTTCTTTGCTCTGTCCGAGACATATGCTTTCTCTACCAAGGCATTCTGGGCCATGGTGGAGTTAGAGTTCATATGGTTGTCTAAGGACCAATCAATCAGCTCATAAAACTTCAAAAGAGAGGTGTACAGTACGTTCATGGAGTGCAACAAATGGATTTCCATTTTCCCTTCCAGCGCATGCCAGCTGAGTATTGTATTGCTGCCATCAATTACTATTTTAAATAGCACACAAGTTATTTTTATTTTTATTAACTTTGCCAGTGAGATAAGTACAAGCTCCAAACACATTTCCTCAATAGGTGTAGATGGAGACAGTCCCAGGTTACGCCTTTGCAACTTGCCCTCTAACATACTCAACCAGTGCAACTGTTTATTTGTGAAGGTTTCAAGACCATATAAAATGGCTGGGACGATGATTGTTTTTTATATAGTGATCATCCCCTCCACAGAAAAACCTCCTTCACCTGTACATACGATTTAATGAGGCTGAATCTGCTTAGAGCCTTTGAGACAACATAGTGCTGTTGTAGTTTAAAGAATGATGTAGGGTTCCAAGATATGTGTATGTTCCTACTTTTTCCATCAATGTTGCCATCAAGCTTCCAGTTAAAAATTGTGGCTAGCTGGCTACTCCCACAATCATAATATTGGACTCAAAACTATTTATTTTTAAGTTGTTCTCTTTTGGAGTATTCCTCAATGACTGAAAGGGAGCACTGCACACCATCAAACAACACTGTGTCATTTGCATAAGACAACCAGGTGATCATTTTGTTGGCAATTTTCAGTGGATAATTGATACACGTCGGCAAATCATCTCCCATATGGGCTATATATAAGTTGAATAACTGTGAAGCCATCACACAGCTTGTTTGAGGCCATCAAGAGTAGGCAGTCAATGACTTAATTGGCCCTGAATGTTAAGTCTGACTGCAACAGATGTTTAAGCGTATAATTGGGAAATTAAATTGAGCAATCCCAAGTGTAGTCAATCCCGAACTACTCGATAAAAGGAATTTGAGAAGTCTATGAATAAAATGAACAGTGGCATAGCGCAGCATAATCCATTGCAAATGATGCTTTGAACAGTCCAGATATTATAGATTGTGCTCATTCCCCCTACACAATCCTGTCTCTTGTACGGTAATAAGCTGTGGTTCATTGTTCCAAATGTATAGTTCATCAGAAATGTACAGAAGACCTTCCTAGGGGTGTCCAGCATAGCCAATAGTCTGTAATTAGCTGGATCACCCCTGTTTCCTTTCTTATAAATGGGTATTAATTTGGATTTCCACCAATATATACCAATGTTCCGACTCCACAATACCCTCTGAAATAGGGTGTTCAGTATCCTGGCCCAGTACTCAGGTTCCCTTGCGAAACTGCAACTCTACCTCAGGGGGGTGGACCACTCTGGCCCCACTGCAAGTATATCTCCGGTGGTTGTGCACTGTGTTACTGCCGAATTGCTATGCTAGGGTGTTAGGGAGAATTCTCTCTTTAGGCTGAATTTCATAACCTAGTGAGTCCCCCAGCAGCTTTGCTGGATTTCTGGAGTTTGTTTTTTTTCTCCTGCCAAGAGTGAGACTCTTTTTTCTCCCACTCTTGGACATGATTTATGGTGTTCCTTTGACTGTTAATATGTTTTATGGGCTATGGGGTCATTTACTCCATAGGGTCTCATGGGTTTTTACTATGTGTACTCCATGCAGTGACACAGGGGTGTCATAGTGACACCCCACCATAGACTCCATACCCTGGGACTGACTACTGTCTCCCAGGGCATGTAAAGTCACCATTGGCTTTACTAGTCCCAAATTATTAACAGAAACCAGTACAAACCATCACATTGTGGATGTACTGATCGGGGCAATTCGATTGCCCCGGGGTCTGTTAGTCGAGGGGGCACGTCTCCGTCCCCCCTGATCGAGTTTTGGCTGGTGGCAGTGGATACTACTTTTTATATTCAAAAGCGAATATATTCCTATGGGATTTTCCCATTGTTCAAGGCTACCAACTTTAATTATTTAATTCTCATAGCCTCGAACATACCGCCGGTTTATTTATTTAATATTAATTCACCGGTTGGTATTTTTTGCCAGGATTCGATTCTAAAATGGCGTTTGTGTTCTCTTCTGTGACTCCAACCCAAGTCGAGCCCTTTGTTCCACTTTTTGGCGGGCTTCTCCACAGAAGCCTCCAAAAGTGGTGCCACTCTGTCTCGGTACCACAGGGGGTGTGGGAGGGGGTTTAGGCACCCTGGACTGAGTTACCTTGGTAACTCAAGTCGCACTCTTGTGTGATTGGCCCAAGTGATGAGCCGGCCGGCTCACCACTTAGCATGTTTGATTGACAGCTATGCTGAGTGAATGGGGGTGTGCTGCATAAAAGCAGGCCTTTGGGGACTGGAACTTCAGAAGTCGCCACAGGACCTTAGAATCCAAGGAGGGAGAAGCTGAGCCAACCTACCACAACAACACCACCGGTGGAGCCCTGCGGAACCGACTCACCACTTCCCGATGACAGAGAAGATCTCTCGGCTGGAGAGGCTTCTTCCCCTGACTGGTGGGCACAACCAGTTTACCTTCTTCTCTTCGCACCCCAGACTGGCTTGTGGTCTAATTGCCCATGCCAAGCACCCCGGCAACCGGATAGGCACTTACAACTGGACCGCAAATCAAAGGACCGCTCCTTTTACCTGAGAAACTCCGCGGCTGGATTCTTCCCTGGCAATGCAACAGACTCCTGTCTTCCTCCCCCACGAGATCCTCTCTTCCCCCATACGAAGCACTGACTTGCATCCGCTGCCAGGAACAACTTCCCTCGCTGGAGTTTTCTCACCACTTTAAGGTACCGTGTCCGCCAGGCCTCCCTTTCTAAAGATTGCTACAAGGTAATAATAACCCCTTAACCTTCTGGACTGGGCTGGCTGCCTTGACCTTCTAACTGGTCCCTTTCTTTGGTCCAACTCTTTTTGAACCTTTTGAAGACTTTTGTGCACTGCAACCGTGTGACCTTGGACACATTTCGTTTGATCCTCTTAAAGTGGATCCAGCCTACTGAACTCTAACTTCACGGTTTTACTTTGCCTTCCTCTCTTGTTGTGTTCTTGTAAAAGTGTTGGGACCTGTTTCAATTTATTCTCTGCTTTTCTCTCCCTTTTAAAACAAATTATTAGAGTGCCATCTGCGTTAAGCGTTCACCGCTGTCTGAAAATAAGTGGGGCTTTACTTAAGACTTATATCTCTTTTACATCAAGCTCCGGTCAGTGTTTACTTGTTCTACTATGTTCTTTTGACCTATTTTGAATACTCTGTATACTGCCGAACTCTTCTTGAGGGAAGTCTGACTGCTCAGCCACAGCTACCAAGTGAATCTGTGTGGTACAGACTGCTACCAAGTGGGTTTACTGCCAAACACCTGTAGTCCTTAATCTTTTGCAGTGGTCCCTGAGCGAACTGCATAGGTTTCTGCCTAATACTGTTGTACAGCGGTGGGATTTGTTTTGAGTATACACTTTAGAGTGCTTTTTGAACACTTTAGGACAACTAACCACAGAGCTTAGCACTAAAAAGCTGATTTTCTAACTATGGGCCTGATCACGACCTTGGCGGTAACCCTTAAATCCGGCGTTAGCGCTATTACCGCCGGATTTAAGGGTCCGCCAAATCTGTGCTTTGGAGGATTTCGCCCCAGCTCTTGGTTGGGGGGAAATCCGCCGAAAATTTGCACTATTACCACCGGCGAGAAATCCGCCGGCAGTAAGAGCGCAAATTTTCACCATTGAGCCCAATGGGGAATGGGGCATTCCCGAATGGGTTCAATGGGGAATGGGGACTTCCAAGTCCGCCCAACTCGTGATCCCGCACTATTAGCACCGGGGGCTATGGCGGTCGCGCTAATAGCCCCCACGCTAATATAGTCAGCGTTACCGCCGAGGTCGTGATCAGGCCCTATGTCTGCTATGGAGAGTTATACCCTAGAATCATTGTCTGCCAAAACTGCTGATTGCTTAAAAGTATTGTGTAGACATAAGAATCTCTCTGAGAAGGCCAAGATAATGTAACCTATAGAAAGATTGTTAGAAAACCAAAGTCTGGGTGGTACAGAGGAATCTACCCCCCCAGCAAATGTAGAAAACAGTGATGGTATTGATCTTTATCAAAGTATTGATAATGAGGCAGAAGAGGAAAGTGAACCTAATGAAGTTAGCCACTCTGAGCCTCTGTCTGCCTTACCTACTGTACCTTCTGGGCCTATACCAGGTCCTACATGTAACCGTGCTTATTTTGAACTTGAGAAAATGAAGCTTGAATTAGAGTACAAACGTTTTATCGCTCAATCTGAAAGAAACCAAGAGCTAGAATTCAGAAGGATGAATGCCCAGGCTGAGCAGAAGCAAGCTGAGTTAAGACTCAGAGAAATAGAGCTGAATCATGAATTAGAAATGAAAAAGTTGTCTGTGGAAAATGCTTCTCTCTCCTCTGGTTCCTCTAGGAGTTCCAGTCCTAAAAGACCCCGGATGCCTAAGGAATTAGTGGGTATGTATGAACCTAGGTTGGATGTGTTGGATTGGTTAAAAATGTTTGAGTATAATCATGGGCTCCAGGACATCACAGGGAATGAGTTACTTCCCTGGTTGTTCTCTAGGCTTCCCCCTGTTACAACTGATGTGGTAATTGAGTTGGGGGAGGTGGATAAGAAGGATTATGAATGTGTGAAACTAGCTTTGATAGCTAGATTTGGGAAGACCCCTTCCCAGTATCTTAAGAGGTTTAGGACCCTCAAAAAGAATGATGGTACCCCTTGGGCTACCTGGGTGAGTGAGTGTTTGAAAAACTTAGAGGGATGGATTTAGGTTTACAAGGTGAACACTTATGAGGGAATGAGAAATCTTGTAATGTTGGAGTCAATTTATGATGCCTGCTCTCCTGAGTTCAGACAGCACTTGGCTGATTCAAAGGACTTAGATCCTAGAGGACTAGCTAAGGCTGCTGACTTGTGGGTTGCCAGGCCTCCCTTTCTAAAGATTGCTACAAGGTAATAATAACCCCTTAACCTTCTGGACTGGGCTGGCCGCCTTGTCCTTCTAACTGGTCCCTTTCTTTGGCCCAACTCTTTTTGAACCTTTTCAAGACTTTTGTGCACTGCAACCGTGTGACCTTGGACACATTTCGTTTGATCCTCTTAAAGTGGATCCAGCCTACTGAACTCTAACTTCACGGTTTTACTTTGCCTTCCTCTCTGGTTGTGTTCTTGTAAAAGTGTTGGGACCTGTTTCAATTTATTCTCTGCTTTTCTCTCCCTTTTAAAACAAATTATTAGAGTGCCATCTGCGTTAAGCGTTCACCGCTGTCTGAAAATAAGTGGGGCTTTACTTAAGACTTGTCTAATATTCTTCTAAGGGAGTGTATATCTTTTAGTGACCGTGTTTTTGAATTGCTTACTATTAGTGCCTATGCATTTTTCTAGATGTGGTTTTAAATACATAATGATATCTCTTTTACACCAAGCTCTGGTCAGTGTTTACTTGTTCTACTATGTATTTTTGACCTATTGTGAATACTTTGTATACTGCCTAACTCTTCTTGAGGGAAGTCTGACTGCTCAGCCACAGCTACCAAGTGAATCTGTGTGGTACAGACTGCTACCAAGTGGGTTTACTGCCAAACACCTGTAGTCTTAAATCTTTTGCAGTGGTCCCAGAGGGAACTGCACAGGTTTCTGCCTAACACAGGGACACACATACAAACCCAAACACTAAATATAGACACAAGATGAAATAATATAAGACACAAAGAAAACACATGAATGGATTCAACAATAAACACACTTTTATTCATGCATAACAAGGCATGATACAAAAACTACTAGCAAAATGAATTTGCACCCTGTCTGCATAGGTGCAAATCTACAATGCAATGCAAATGAACACAATTTACAATTTCCAGTTCTTCTGGCCTCTATGCCTAGCAACCTAATACAATGCTAATCTAAGCAGCCAACGCTAATAACGTCAGCATCTCTCATTCCCATCACCACACATCGTACATCAGCTCTCTCTCTCTTAAAACAATCCTTGTCTGATCTCCAAAAGCTGTGTATGAGTGTATGTCCTAATTCCCCATTGCACGTGTCTTAACAATCAGTTAGGCCTTAAACCATACTCCCCATTTCATGATTCGGGCCTCTCCCTCTGCTCCCTCAGACAGCCAGGACCTCTGCACAGCCTCGCACAGGACCTCTTAGTGGACCGGTCTCCTGCCAACTCTCTGCCAGATCGATCTCAAACTCTGTTCTCATCTGCTCTCCCAGAATGCGTCTCTCTGCCAATCCCTGATCTAGTTCTCATCCCAAAGTTGGTCTGCCAAGCTGCATGACACAAACTCATCCCAAACTGTGTCTGCCAAGGCCTTTCAAAGTGCGTCTCTCCTTCTGCTGATTTCAGGCTCACAGTTATAGTGTCAAATCACGTCATACATTTCTATGGTAACATCAAGCATTCACTCTCTCTGTCAAGCCAGCATTTCTAAATCCAGGCAAGTGTTGAAATGTCTGCGCATACGTGTGTAATGTCCCCATTCACTGTGACATTACAAACCAGTTCATACTGCTTTCAAACTGCGTGCACAAGTCTTCACAAGTGACCATGGCCTTCTCTTTGTGTTACGAAACATACCATCCTCCCATCCATTGTCAGCTAAAATCCTTCCTTTCTCCACCAAAATCCCTCACTCCCTGTGCAAAAGCACTCACTCCCTCCACAATTTCTGTCTTCACTGTCTGAAAACAAGGCGTATGGCCTGATAAGCCAGCCCGTCTCTTTCGCTTCTACTAGGGCAAAGTTACGATCTTCCTGCCAAGAAAATGTTGACATTACATGCACCAGTGTAACTCAAAACAATCTCTCTGCTGAACGGACAGCTTCTGAATGGCTTCAGAGCCAGCTACATGCATTCTCTATAGTGCTTAGCACATTCTCTCACTCAAACCAAGTGCTACATAATGGCTCAATGTACATACTAAGTGCACACATCCATGCGTGTCTAAATGCATACATAATAACATAACGTCTAAACAAGGCCTCTTCACATAACAGGTCCTCTTTCTCTCTTCAAATGCATACAAATGGCTACCAATGCAACATAGCAACATAGCATAATGGATGACTAATGTCTCTGCATATCTGAAACTGGCTCATGACGACATAACAATCAGGCTCAATATCTATCCCATCTTACTCCGTCTTAAATACGAAGTTAGCAAGGCCGTCCGGGCCAGGAGCCCTAGGAGATTTTAACTCATAAATCTTACTGAAGATGTAGTCATAAGACACATTGATACCATAGTCCCTCTGTTCAGTCTCCCCATCAAATTTAAAATGTTCTGAAATACCTTGATTACCATAAAGGGTTGTTATATATGGCACCCATTCTTCATCGTTAATGGGATCAACTTCATCCACCAGAAAGACTTACTATCCTGTTGTCTGAGAAGCCATAATGTAGTAAGACAATCAGTGAGTGTGGAGCATCATTGTGAGCACAATCAAATCTTATCTTTAGTATACAATGACCACATTTGCTCCCTCCCACTTTGCTCAGAAAAGTGGTCCTTCCTAAGTAACCTAAATATGTGGCACTTAATTTGTTGCAGCCATATTTTTTTCTTTCTCTGCAATAGCAGTGTCCATGCTCATTTTTCTGAGTGTCCCTCAATGGAAGAGTTCCTACGCCATGTTGCATGGCCATGTCTTTAAAGTAACCAATCACTACATTCTAGTTTTTATTTTTCAACATATTCATGATCATGTTACCATGTGATCTTCAATTAATCTTGTGCTAAAATGAAATGTGTCGTTCTGTCCAACTATTCTGTTTTCCTGAGTATCTATGTCATCCTGGCCCCTAAGCGGGTCGTATTGTGCTCTGCCCGAGGCAAGTACAATTATACTCATATGGTCAGCCAACAGGCTTTCCAAGAAAGCGCAGCTGATTGTCGATCAGCTCTAAGGAGCTACAGAGAGCCAGGCAGGGATAAGCAGCCAATTCCAAGTGTTATCTCCACAGAGATATGATATGGTATAATAAGATAAGTCATTTATAACGCACCTATACTTTTGTCCTGGGGGATAGCTCAGCAGCAACGTGCTCGCCTTGGAAGCAAGATGACATGAAGCAACAAAGGTTCGATCCCCGGTTCCACGCTTAGAAACCTCTGGGTATTTAAGCGTGTTATAAATACGCAACTAAGACAAAAAAAATAATTACGTAACTAAAAAACAAACAATTCCTGTAACAGCGCCTCGAAACCCACTGGCTGTTTGAGCGCTTTAAAAAATAAAAACATTTATAAAAAAGTGTTTCTAGGGATACAGCAGTGCTCTTACAGCGCAAGTATTTGTAATGGAAATGGAGGTGAATTAAGTGAAAAAGCGGGTCAGGCAAGCATGTGTGCTGGATCCTCTTCTTTTTAACCTGTACATAAACCTTCTTTCAGGGATCTTGCAGGCTTTCAACACTGATATATCAAGAAGTGGGATGAGGAGGTTGCCAGTTTTTAGCTGTGCAGATGATGCAGTGCTTTTAGCTAGAACATTAAAACATGTAAATGTTCTAAATAGAGATACCTGTGTGGATGTTCAACAAACATGAAGCCTGTGAAATTGTTGATTCCTTGGCATTTAGATTTAATAAGAGGTTGATATGGGATAAACATATTGATAAATCAAATATTAAAGTAAGAACGGTGTTGATGTGTTTTTAGATTTACAAAAACTATCCAGCATGCTTCAACAGTTCACATGTTAGCAATATACAGTGGTAAGTAAATTCCTGTGGAGTTCATAGAGATTTAGGAGCCTAGATCAACTACAGGAGACAAATAATTCTTTACTGTCCCAGCCACCGTCAGTTTCACAGTCTACATCAGTCTATCTGACCCATTTGGAGACTGCTTCTATTTAATTGATTGATGTGATGTCATCAATGCCATTTGTGATGTCATCTTTAATGTCCTGGGTGTTACACTTAGCAATGCACGGTGGTGACGTGAGTTATGGTTGCTTAGCTTACCATAACTGGGGAATTTTTTCGGCTTTACTTGGAGCCATAGCGTCCCATTAACAACGTTTTTCTACTGAATTTCATAGGTTTTTAGTAGCGCAACTTAACCATAACCTCTCTTTATCAAAGTTTTTTTACTGAATATACATATACATAGTGTGAATTTTATAGACGTTTACTAGGATTCCCTTACTTTATATACATGTAACATAGAATACACTGAACCCCTGCTATTGATTTTGATGTCAGCGGACTGTGTGTATGTCCGCGGACGGACACGGACAGCATGAACACTACCCAACAACTCAGGGGGTATCTTAGATTGTTTTATCATGCAATATAAATACTGAACAAGTTCAAAAAGCACAACATGAGCACATTATATGTAATAATAAATAAGAAGTGGAACCTATAATTGTAACACACCAACCGTCCATTTAAATAGCATATGTACTAAATTGGAATATATCAAAACAAAAAAGATATGCCTCCAACATAATTACCTCACAGAAACTGTACAGCAAGAAGCAACAGCAGACCTATACAACAGTAAGAACAAAACTTACCAGGAACTAGTAAGTAAACTTAATTTTTCTTATATATTTCTAAACTTTCTGGATTAGGTGCACAAAAAGTAATATATTTCTTTTTTTACACCGAAATGTCCAATACTTTGGAATGACTTGAAGAAAATGTCCCACGTGATGAAATGAGAGAAGACAGTGATACTAATGGTAGACACTACCATATATAAGCAGATTAATAATCCTTAATTTATGTGTACTTAACACATTTTTTTTAACAGACCATACAAATAGTGAAAATGATATAGCAAAAGAGACATTAGAAAATGCTCTGCAGCGCATCAAACGAAAAAGGATATGCTTATGGAAAATGTCAATCTTTTAAGACATTTTGTGGAGGACCACATAAAAGAAAAAATTAAATATCATTGTCCCACATGTACCTGTTCCCCCTCTCCATGTCCCAGTCAACTATCCCCAAACCCTTAGTACCTAGAAAAACATTATGATGAGATTTCCATCCCTTCATCCCCTCCCATCCATCCACTCCAAACCTCTAATTCCCCTGTATGTGTGTCAGTTTCTGCTTCCCCCTCTCTTTCATAAATTGTATATGTGTATATAATAAAAACAATTATTATGTGTGTTGTAATTCAGTCTTTCATGTCGTATTTTTTTTTAAAAACGCGGGTGTCCACATTTTCCGCAATTAACCAAAATGGGGGTGTCCTAACAACACTATACCTATTTGTACTGTCCGCAATCAAGATGAAACTGTTCTTAGAACGCACTCGGTTTCCGTAATGTCCGTAATTAACCAAAATGGAGGTGTCCTAAGGACGCAATACCTGTCTCTAATGTTCGTAATTAATATGGGAGTGTCCGCACTGTCTTTAGAACATCTGCGCAAATGTGCACCACACCCATAGGTCCTACGAACATTGCGCCTGTCCGCGATTAGTTTGAGGACCCGAACACTGTGCGTAGAACACCCGCACGCATGCGCACAGCTATTCATGCACATTTGGTGTCCAGTGGACAGCCGTCCCATTTGCGAACGTGTCTGCGACGTCATCATGTGACCACACCCACGCTGAGCGTGTGTCCTGATTTGCGGACACTGTCCGGGTCCCCGAACATTTTAAAAGTACTTTTTTGGACAATCCAAAGTATTCTACAGTAAAAGTTCACCATTGCACATGTCCTAGACAATGTTCCTGGCGATCTACATTTTGGAACTTTTTGAGCCTTTTTTGGGTGTTCGATCTGTCCGCGGACAATGCGGCTGTCCGCAGAGTGCGCACCAACACCCCTATAAAAGGCCACACCCTAGAGTTCATCTTCATTCTGTCTTTCTACTATTGAAGATTGACCTGCTTTTGCTGCCTTTGCTGCTCTTGCTGTGATTGCTGCATCAAACCTCATGGCATCCATGGTTTCTGCTGCTCCTGTTGGTGCTACTTCTGCCTCAGTACCGCCCCCAGCCCCTCCACCGCCACCACCTCCCCAAGGGATTGCTGAGGGGAACAGGCATGAGGATGTAGAGGAGACGGATGAAGAGGATGAAGAGGATGAGGAAGTAAAAGTCCCTACTACCAGCACTCGCCGAGTCTTGGGTATGGTGGTTGTTTACCACTCTTGGTGGAGTGCCAAAAGCAAGTGTGAATAAGGTCACCTGCAATCAGTGCCAGATGGTGCTCAGTCATGCGAGGCCTGGTTCGTACAGCTTTGGTACGACATCAATGAAGCTACACCTAAAGACGTTCCACGGTGGGGCTATTTGCAAGGTTGTATGTACCTTGTGATAAACGTAGTAGGTTGAGTTCCTCTACAACATCATCTGTTTCCGCTCCAGTCACCACAAGAGACACTCCTGTGGGACAGTGCATCCCTCCAGCTGCCTCACAGGCCATTCATGATGCTGTTGACCCTTACCTTTCGAGGGTCACAATATTGTGTATGTACTGTGATGCAGTACTCTGCAGGGGGGGGCGAATCTTTGGAGTGCTTTCGAGACTGCGGTCAAGGAGCACAAGAAGGTCTGCTCACTACCTGAATAAGGCCCACCCTACATCTTCCTCTCTCCACCTGTTCTATCTTATCCCTGTGGTTTGTGTCCCTTCCTTACCGTCCATAACCCTCCTTTCTTTGTGTGTCGTGTTTAAAAATCCCAAAACAATATAAAACAACAAACCCCCCCCAAAAAAGGATCTTTTCAGAGCCGCCTTTCACAGTTTAAAAATAGAAGTGACAAATAAATAGTGCAGGGCCTTGTGAATTTTTTTTTGGAAGTCTGCGGACAATCCACGGACATCCAAAATGTTTTGGGGTGCTGCCCTATTAGAACTATTGCACTTTTCTCTGAAAGGGAGTGGTGGCTTTGAAAAGAGCCTTTTGGTGGTGTTTTTTTGTGTTTAAAATCTTCAAATTATTAACAACTACTGCAAAATATGTTAATGTAATTGCAAAAAAGGTTGCAATGATTTTGTATATTTTTCAGAAAAATCTGATTGCCAGCATAAGTAAGATGGACTCCATCTCTGCGAAAAATGTAAGTGCTACGAAACATAATATTTTCATTGTGAAAAGAGGACATGGCAACATCTCTTAAAAAGGCACAAACAGCCTTATTGACATTGCGCCTCACTTTCTCCATTTGTGGACCAAATGAAGAAGAACGCAGCCACACTTGTCTCTGCGCAATACGAGAAAACACTACCTGGGCATTTGGAAATATGTCCATGACCTTCCCAAGTCCTTCTTTCATTGCAAATTGAAAAGAAATTCCAGACACATGTCCTAAACTGTTCCCGCCACAATTATTTATAATTATGTCTGGATGCACTTCCACATGAGGGTATCTAAGATGTGCAGCTACTCCACAGCGTTCTGCATGCACCTCCAACCAAGGTATCCATGAGTCTCCCAAAATCTAGATAATCTGTTTTCTGAAACACACAGCCATAGCTATCTGTTCTTCTCTCAGGAAAAAGACGTTCTGACAAACTCTCTCCTTACACAACACACCCAGTTAACTTTATTGACCAATCCCTTGCTCTGCTCTTTATCCTTTGCATGCCCCTCCACCCTAAAATCCCTGTATGTAATATGCGTTGTCCGCGGACTACCGCCATGTCCGCGGACATATCAAAAATCTGAGCGTGATGAATTTAAATTGAAATAGTGTGCCCTGTTTCCCCTTTGAGGTTGGCTCTGAAAAGAGACCTTTTTTGGGGGGTTTTTGCAGATGCTTGACAGACACCTGTTATTTTGTATATTTTTTCTTTTTTTTCTTACTTTACTCCTAAAATCTTCACATAAGCTTCTCCAACGCAACCCTTACATTCCAAAACAGCATGGCATTTCCCATAAAATATAAAGAAATGCCATCTTCTTTAAAATAAACAGCATTACTGGAATCAATATTCTCATTATTACAGAAGAACATACCAGCTCTAAGCATGAAAGCAAACATGCCTTGGTTGATTACACACCTAGCAATGTTTTGCTGAGGACAAAAACAGAACTATTGTCCCATATTGCCCTAGGTACGAAACCACACAAATAACTTTGGCATTTGGAAGGACATTCATTACTACTTGAACCAAGTGTTCCAAATCTGCCAACAAAGTAGGGGCATTGACATATACCAAATGCAAAGCACCACAGTGCAAAACTACCACATGGGGACTGTTCATCCTGCTCATATCTTCACAAAATTGTACTTTTCCCTGTACATTGCAATAAAGCACAGTGCTTTATGTTGAAGGTTGATTGTGCGGAGTTCTCCTAGGATGTTCTGTGTATCTGTGAAGATGATGTTAAAAATGACCATCCATTCTTCTTTGGTGTGCAGTTGACGGGGAGTCATGGCGATTGTGCTCATTCCTCTCTTGGTAAGTCTTGGAGCTTTTCAATGGCTTGCAGCTGGAGGATCTTTGGCAATGGGAACGATGAGGAGGCGGGATAGCATGCTTACTGCAAGCCCTAAATTGTGTTTGGGCAGTGAGCTGGGTTTTCTTTTCGTGATCCTCCTCTTTATCTTCATACACCGAGATGTTCATCAGCTTTATGTCCAACAGGAAGTCTTCCATGGATATTGGCAACCCGCATCGCTGATTCGATGATGGGGGCCTCGTTGCTCAGTCGTCCTTTGTTCCTCATGATGTTGATGGCTCTGCTGTTGAATTTGGGTTTGATCTTGAGTCTGTGGATGTAGTGTTTTTTTTGCTTAGTGCTTCTGGAAGCTTTAGGATCGTTTGTATGTTTTTGTGAGTCTTTGGGTTAGTTGTTATGGAGTCGCCTTTTTTTGTTTGGCAGTAATTTTCGTTGTCTTTGGGGGGGAGTCCATGATGATGCAAGGCGCGGCTTCCGCTTGGGCTGATCTGAAAATAAAGGGTTCTGACTGAAGGAGTGTTAAGTCGGAACCACTCCTGGAATTATTATTGAAAATGCTAAAGGTCCCTTGTGATTGAGTTTCGGTTCCTTTCGTGTGGCAGGTTAGGTCCTTGTTGAAGAGGTCTAGTTGAGTCTGCGTTGCCATGTTTGAAGTTGATTTTTTGAAAATATTTTGCAATGATGTCACTTGTTCTTCTTGCGGGACGTTCCAACTCTTTCCCATATTCATTTCGTTATGATGAGCCTCTGTTCTTTTTTTCCATTGAAGTCACGTAACCCTCCAGGTATATCAATTTTGTGTGCATCATTGCGGAAACTGTTGTGTGATCTTTCAAAGTGTCATGTAATGCTTCATACAGTTTGCCAAACGGTGCAAGGGCGATTGTGATTGCTGACATGATTGTGAACATGTCAAGTTTTTTAGATGGTGTGTCCTTTTGGGTGAGGTTTGGTGCTTCGTTTCTACTCCCGGACCTTGAAGGGGTGTTTAAGGTCTGATCAAAATACTTGCGATAGGGCGGTGTCAAAGAAATTCTGTGGTTGCTGTCAATACGAGATGGACGTGGGTGGTGTTGTTGGGAATCATTTTGTGGTTGATAGCAATGATCTGGTTTTACTATTTCACCCTGATGCACTCTTTGTAGAGGGGAGGGTGTGTGATATGTGGCTGCCATAATGGTTGGTCCCTTGGGCGAGACCAGAAGTGAGACTCCCATTTTTTTTTCCGACGACTCAGAGAGTGGTGTTGCTGAATGGCTTATGTGTGTAGGCTCCCGCTTTTTGCGGATAGCGGGAGTGCAGTTTTCACTGTTGATTTCCCAGTCACTGTTGATCTCCTAGTCAGGTTCTGCAGTCTTTTCAGATGATGGGAGGATTAGATTTGTAGAAGTGGGGATTTTGCTGAGGGCTTCCCCGGTGGTAAAATCAATGGTGATTCGGGGTTCCTCTGATAGAGAGGCATTTAGATTTGTGTTTGGGTTCACAGTTTTTTCTATAGAAGTCTCCAGACTAAAGGTGGTTTTGCGTGTTTTATGCAGAGGAGAGGATTCCTGGATTGCTTCCAGGATCTCTCCATCGGAAAGTTCCAAGATGTCATATTTCCGTTTGCCTTGGTTTTTAAAGAAATCTTTCAGTGAATTGTATTGCGCGGTTTTTGAGAGCGCTTTTTTTAAGCTTACATTTTATGTTTATTTTAGTTTTTTGTTACTTTTTTTGTTTTTTCCTCCTCATTTGTGTTCCCAGTCCTCGTTTCCCATGGATGGGGGTAGAGTTGGGTTTAGCCCTTCTTTGGGCACATTCAGCAGTTCTTGGCTTTTATTGTTTCTCTTGTTTTTGGTTGAGTTTGGTTTTGAGATTTTGTTTTGTCTTTTTGGATTGTGGTGTTGATCTTTTTTCTTTTGTGCATTTAAAGTACTCCCATGTGTCTGCGTGTAATTTGCCCCTATTGCTTGCAGGGGTCTCCAACGTCTCTGCTGCCATATGTGTCTCTGTCTCTGAAAGTGCTTCCGAGTCACTGCCTACCAGGAGGGGGCACTGGTTAGCATCGTCAGAGTCCGCGTAGATTTGTGCGGCCATGCTTGTCAGCCAAACGGTGGTGCTTTCCTTCGAGCCGATGTTGTGACTTGGAGGCGGCTCCCGCTGGAGCTTCTCCTGGGAGGTTTCTGATAGTTCCTGACCCTTCCCTGCTCCAAGGAGCGGCATTGTGAGCACTGCTCAGCTCCCGGTTGAAGGGGAGCGTTGCAGAGCTGTCGTTGCCAATGTAAGAGTTTTCTCTGTTTTCCAGGTTGGTGCACCGCCCAGTGGAGAGAGTGCACTCGGGAAGTGGTGGTCATGGACGGCTCGTCATGGCATAGGAGCAGGCTGAGAGCTCCGCAGAGTTCTTTTTTCTCACTTGCCGTCCAATGCATGGTTTTGGCCTAAGCTGGGTGTTAAATGCTGTGATTCCATCTTCGGTCTGTTGGTCCTGTCAGGGACTGCACAGACTGCAACTCCCTTGGCGACTTGCTCCGCGGCCGCTCTGCGGCCTGGCTGGTGCTTTCAAAGTCCTCCCACACATTGAAAAGCATGGAAGTGGTAGAAAGACTTCTGACACAGGATCTGGAGCTCATAGAAGAAGTGGAGTGCAAAGACTACAACTGCCTCTGCGACTGTCTCAGCGGCAGCTCCACGGCCTGACTGGTGCTTTTAAAGACCTCCCACACACTGAAAAACGTGGGAGTGGTAGAAAGACTGCTGACACATGATCCGCATCCACAACATGCATACAACAATGGCACCACATAGGAAGAAGAACTAGACCATCAGCACACAGTGAGAAAGGAAGCACTAGGAGAGGGAGAGATACTCTTCATTGATGGGTTATCAACAGTTGACCAGAACACAGGATGTTACCACACTGGGATAGCAGTGGTTTGCTTTGAGGGGGAGGATTTTGTGGTATCATCACATTATTCATCACAAGCAGCTGAACTGGTGGTATTGATATCAGCAGTAGAGATGTGTAAGGGCTGCTGTGCCACTGTCTATAGAGACTCAGCCTATTTTACCTCCAAAGTACATTCTGGGTTGTCTAGACGGAAGAGTAGGGGTTTCAGGAAAAGTGATGGGACAGTGGTGCAGCATGCACACTTGCAATCCAAACTGATAGAAGAGTTTCAGTTACCATCAGTTATAGCAGTAGTCAAATGTGCCAACCACATGGGTGGTACAGACGTCATGTCACGTGGCAATGAGGCATTGGATATGATGGCCTAGCAAGCAGGTCTAAAGCATAGTCGTTCTACATTTACATGTGTAAATTAGCTTTATCTTGCATTATCCTACCCGTTTTAAAGTAGAAACTTACTAGACTAACCCTATGTGTGTAAAGTAGCCATATTTCAGACTCAGCCCATCTGTATAAGTTAGCCTATCTTTCCTCTATCCCGTTTTGTCATCCAGCCATATCTTACAACTAGCCTCATTTGTGAAAGGGGAGGCATTTTCAGCATCCAGCCTAACTCTGAAAGGTAGTGGTTACTTTCACATGCAGTCAATCTGACACTGAATCTAGTTTCCTCTAATGCACGTAGCCCAGCTTTCAACCATGCCAAGCAATTCCAAGGGGAGTTTAGCCCTCTGGTGCCTCAGAATACCACTGCCCCATCCTTTGCCCCAATCCCCAAGAGCCCACTCCCACCTCAACACCTCAGATAGCCTCACTCTGTGAGACCTCTTCCACTCCCAACCCTCCTCCCTTCCCCAGTACTCCTCTCATTCTATCAGCACCTCCCCAACCCTGTCCAACCCCCACACTGGCTCTCTGGTCATCCTTCAGGTGAACTCATCACCCTCTCCCCTCAACGGCCACTCCTGCCCACCTCCCTCCTCTCTCATCCTGTCCAAATCTCTCCTGCCCTACATCCTTCTTTCAATTCCCTCAGCACAGCTAGTGCAGCCTTGGCCTAAACGTCCCCCTAAACATACCCTCACACACATACCATAGGCAACTGCCTGCTGGGGCAGGACCACATGACCATTCTTCCACAGCCACCCCTACCCTCCTCTGTTATCTTCCCTTCCCCCTCCCACCTGGTTTCCACCCCCTAGAGCTCTACCCCTTCCCCTGCTACCCAACCTTTTCCATCCTCTCTTGCTCTCCCCTGAATACTTCCCTGCCCAAATTTCACACACTGCCCACCATCCCACCCCCACGACCATCACCCCACTCCCTCCCGGCCCAATCGCCCCACTTAGGTACTTCATTTTGGGAAGCGAAGCCCGCTCTGCCTTGGCCAAAACTCCAGACTCGCCTTTGGCACCCCATCATCCCAGGTGCAGAAGACCTTCCATCCACAGCCAGCCCCAGCTGCACTCCCCCTTCTCTGTCCCTGCAACCCTGTTCCTCCCCTCTCTGGTATACATCAACCCCCTCCACGCTCCCCTAATATGACCCTGCCCATCCACTCATCCTCTCCTCTCTTTCTCCACGCCCCTCTTCTTGCCCCACCCATGCCTGCTGAAGCTTCTCCCACCTAATAATAATCCTATCCCAGCACAGGACATTGACCCACCTCCCCACCTCATGCATCCTCATCAACGCTATATCAGTCACCAGAAACCCAGTTTTAACCTAATCTGCGATGAAAAACCAGGCATCCTTTTCATCACTGAAACCTGGTTCTCTGATGACTTCCACCACTCGGCACATGAGATCATCCCCCCAGGCTACTCCCTGTTCACCTCTTGAGCCAGCAGATTGGGGAAATTGCCACCCTCCACAAACCCCACCTCACACCCTCACAGATAGAGAAACAACCCTGCAATGGTGATTGCAACTACCTAAAAAATTCCAATCTTCTCCTTCTTTCTCATTAAGCTTCCTCCTCATCCTCCTCCTTCTTCCTCCTTTACAAAGCCCCCAGGCTATGACAGATTTCCTGAGTGACTCTATATGGCCCATACTTCTTTCTCACCCAATTCTTACTGTTCTTGGGGATCCAAACATCTGTTTGACACCCCCTCCAGCCCCATGACCCATCATCTCATTGACAACATGGAAGCTGTTAACCTTACCCAATATGTTGCTTGTCACACAGTCGATGTAGTGTTCAACTCATCGAACTTGATCACAGTCATTGATAGAAACCTCACCATCTGTGCCAAACTAACAACCCTGTTGCACCTATGTCAACAGCCCCCAAACTCAGGCCCCAACTCAAACCCTTTTCAAATCATACTCTGCAATCCCCCTTCCCAAGTTCTTAAAGCTTCTCTTCAATAGCCTCCCCTCACATCCCCCTGGGGACCTGTGCCCACTGGCCCTCCTCAAAAACATCCTCTCCTCCACCTGCTCAGGCACCCTCACCAGATCCATAATCAATCACTCTCTGACACCAGGTATCATCCCAATGGAATATAAAACCTTGCATGTCAAACCAATCCTAAAAATAGCCCTCTGTTGACCCCCCTCACACCCTCCAACTACCACGCCATCTCCAACAACCGCTTCATAGCCAAATTACTGGACCTCACAGCCTATTCCCAGCTCAGCCTCTTCATCGAGATACACAGCCTTCTGGACCCGGCCCAGTCTGGCTTCAGACCCTGTGATGGAACTGAATCCTCTCTGCTCTCTATCTGACATGAGATGAAAAAAACAGCAGACACCAAGGTCTGCACGGATCTTATCCTCCTTGACCTGTCAGCAGTGTTCAACATGATTATCCACTCCATCCTCACAAACAAACTCTTTGACCGTGGCATAAGGGACTCTGCCCTCAGGTGAATCTCCTATTTCCTCTTCAACCACTCCCAAATTCTTTCACTTATTCCACTGATCCCCCATCCTGCTCTGCACAGAGTCCCCTACAGAGACTGCATCTACCCCCTCCTTTTCAACCTCTACCTTTCACCCCTCCCCAGCTAATCCGTTCCCACAATCTCACATGTAACAACTATGCGGATGACACACAGATAATCCTCAAGATTCCCAACTCCCCATCCTCACCCCACTCAGACTTTGCATCCTACCTCTCCGACATTCCTGAATTATGTACAACTATTTGCTCCTCAACATCGGAAAACTGTGATCCTAATCTGTGGAAAAAGAGCACTGCTTCCCCAACCTATCCCTTGGATGCATTCATTATTTCCTCCCACTCCATCTCCCTCTGTCAATAACCTAGGATGCACATTTAGCTCAGACCTGACCCTTTCCCACCACATCAACACAGTCTCCAGATTGTGCACTTTCCACCTTTGCATTCTCAAGAGGATTTTTCCCTATCTCTGCAATCATGGGCATCACACCCTCACACTTAGACAACTATAACTCCCTCTCTCTAGGTGTCCCCACTTACCAACTGAGGAAGCCCCAATGGGTCCAAAACTCTGCAGTAGGACTACTCCCCGCACTCTCCCCCAGGGAACACATCTCCCCTGCGCTCAGGACACTCCACTGGCTGGCGATCAGTCACGCGGGCCTCTTTCAAGGACATGTGCATTACCCACCAGGCAATACACAAGAAAGTACTGGAATTTCTCCAAAACAAGCTCCACCCTACCAGAAACTTAGATCAGAATCTGCAGAGCTTCTGGTAGTCACTCCCTTCAAGTTCTCCAGACTAGGAGGCCGTTATTCTCTGTCCACATACCCGCATTCTGGAACTCCCTTCCCCTTGCGCTCTGTCTCATAGAGGATCACTTGGCCTTCTGAAAAGCCCTGAAAATCTGGCTATTCCCCCTGACCTCATGATTCCCCCGCACCAACCAATGGATTTTCGCTCCCTTGCTTCAGCCTGCAGAAACCTGCCTGCTACCCTCCCACCCAATCCCCAGCCTACTCCCACTCCACACTGCCCATCTCAGCCACTATTCTCTTCTTCAGGCAACAGCATGGTCTCCTGCGACCCAAACTCCATGGGGAATTCCAATCACTCATGGAGGACTCAGGTGGTCCCACCAGCAACTTGCTCCCAGGACAAACCCTGATAGTGGGCCATGTAATGCATCCATATGGTCTGCCAGGGTGACAGTGCATTACACTTAAAATGCACCTTGAGAATATCAAGCTGAGTGTGCCCAAGGAGGACAACCAGGCACCTCTGACCCGTTGCTCAGGGTTAGCACGGCAGGTACCTATGAAGCACAGGATGGTAGGCCAGGCCGCCACACGCACTCATGAAACAAGGTTCTTCTTCATGCAATAGAAGGAACTAGGGATGGAAATCTTTCTCTTTAAGTATTATGTACTCATCAAGCACTTAAATCTCATGTGAAGATGAAGCAATGCTTCTTGTACATTGATAAAACTTGGGATTGTCTTATTGTTGTTTGTACAATTAACCTATTTCTCCTCTTGCAAATCACACCTTTGCAGTTTAGTGGAAGGCACAGCTTCACGCCATACACCATGCTCGCACCTATAACACAAACACTCTTGCCATAATAATGAAGCTACTTTTAATGACAAAATGTGAACTGTAGCTTTCCTCATAACACACTATCGCCTTAATCACAATCCGGCTTTTAGTCCATAGTTCCATAGTACTTCTCCGTTGTGCCCATACACACTCCATTTGGACATTGTTCACTATCAGGGTCATGGCCCCTCGTGCTTAACGATAATTGGCTGAAATGCATACTCGCATAATAGCATGCCCCAAACATTTACCAAATGTCTAAATCCCCGGTCCTCCTGAGGGATTTTAATCAAAATCGCACTGGGACCACAATTATAGTTAGAGGTGCTATACCAAATGACAACATTTATGAAAAAAAATGTAGTGGTTACATTCGAATTTTGCTTTTGCCAGCATTGTGACACATAATATTGCATAGTTGCAGGCAGTGCCCTTCAAAGAGAGGGTGTGGCCATAAATTAATTTTTTATGTAGCACATTGCCCTGCAACTATGGAAACACATAGCGCTCTGCGAGCATGCCGTTCTATACAGCATGATTGCAGAAACACCTTGTGCATGGTGACACATTCCCATGCGCATCATACTCCACAGAAAACACACAGCATATTGTGTGACACACAGGCCCGCAGCCCAGCTCATGACACCACATTATTAGTTATATACAAAATAAGCACAAGGGGTGGTCCTCTTTTTTAGGGGGCTGTGTGGATGAGGACCCACGTGAATCGACACAATACAGATTCCACAAAAACAGCTACCCTCCTTCATATGCTCAGGACGTGAGAAAACCACACATATCAGATATGGAGACTCATCTTATTTCATTTAGACCAGGGTACACAGTCTCATAAAACAATACATATTTTAATTGATATACAGCATGTTTCTACAAGAATAAAAAAATACAAATTTTCAAAAGCAAAAACAGACAAACATTATGTTCAAACAGCCCAGGTATCAGTTGTATAGACATTTTTCCTAAGTAGGTTGTCTACCGTAGTAGCAGCCAGAAAGGGTGAGGTTAGTAAAGAAAAGTGAAGGATCTTAACACAAATAGCCCTTTAGAATTATATTATTATTTTGTCAGCACTTAATCGTGTTTCTGTGTCCAGGTTTTGCAGCACATCCACGATTCGATCTATTTCATGTGTGCGCTTGGGCAGGTCTTCAGGACACTGCTAAGTTCTAACACTGACAAAATGTTAGTGTGTTGGGCGATACATAATGCCGTAGGCGTCACAATCTTCAATTTCTTAGTAGCATAAAAGGTGTAATTTCCAAGTAATTAACATTCCAATAGGCACAGTTGTTGCTTGGATTGCACACGCTAATAGTCTTGATGTTGAGGGTTGATACTACTATTTTCGGTACATTATGTCAGGTCATGAAATGTATCATGGGTCTTTCCCGTTCTGCCCTTCGTGTCAGGCAAAGTTTATCTAAACTTAAAGCTTCAGCATCAACATCTTAGGTCGCGTGTCACAGGGCTACCGTGTCTGTGTTTTCACGTCTGTACCTTTGTGTCTGCTCATCTATGTAAATCGAGATTCTTTAACAGAGACTTCTGTTCAGGGTTTGCTTGGAGCTTCCACATTATTAGTTGCATGACAGCTGGACAGAAGTTGCACAGCACACATGACCATAATCATTATCTGGTGCAGCACATACACGCATTCACACATCCCACCACATTTTCATCACATAATGGCATGTGCACGTTTTGTGGCTGGTAGTTTGTAGAACACATAGTGTAAAGGAAATGACACAGCATTGTGTGTCATGTGCCTGTAGGGAGGCTAGTCATGATGGGCAAGAGCTCCACCATTTTTTAATAGGCACAAAGCTGATATTATAGTATATTGGGCAATAGTTGGTACCTGAACACACGCGTGAATTTTGACAACCTTCTCAAAGGGCAAGGGCAAGTAGGGAGGGGTGTGAGGTAATTGCCAGCTCTTTATTGCAAGCAAAACATTTCTCAAGGGACAAATGTCTGACCTCAGTCAAGTACTGCCTCATCAGACTGGGAAAGAATGGATAATGTTTGTGAAGACCGCAGCAGGGGTTCTCAGTCAGCCACAATAAGAAATGTGCTGAATAATATGAATACATTACCAGAAAGTGTGGTCCAGGAGCAATGATCAACAGTGAACTGGTCGTGTTTTTTCTAGAAGGCCACTCATTGCCGGCAGGGTACTAGAAGGCAGTGTGCTAGGGCTGGCAACTTGTAACAAGATAGGGAGAGACATAGTGTGCAGGTGGGTATAGAGGGAATCGGGAATGACTAGAGGAGGTGTGTGCCCTGTTGGTGCATTGCCTATTGCTCCAGTGCAGTGGGACGTTGTGGCACCAATTGTCTAAGGGAACATGGTCCAATTAAAATGAAGCCCTTTATCAACTATTTTCTCAAAATGGGATTGGTGGATTTGTGGGGCTTTTAAAGGGGTGTGTGACCCTGTGGGGTTAATGGTGACCATTATGTGATGAGATAGTTACTGCAAATAGTTACCTGAGTAGTTTAGGTGGATTGTGATGACCAGCCAATTCGAATTTTAGGATGATGTTTTTGTTACACTTTGTCTGAGATATGTGACTGTCCTGTCCATGGCTATAATATGATGAGCCTGCAAGAGGCAGTTCAAAGTTGGCTTGTTCTGTTCATCTTCCCAGTCGTCATGTACAAACACATGTTGTGCTTTTTTCTGCATGTGGTGCAGTCTTTTTCAGTTATTGTGGGTGGATTATTCTTTGTTTTGGACCTGAGTTGTGAGCACCCCTAGTACTACATCTATCTTGACTTGAGGACTCCTAAGACAAACTAGCACATATGTGCACTCGCCAGTGTCTAAACAAGAATGGGTTTGAAAAACACACTATCCATTACAGACTAAGGACACACAGACTCAAAAAAGAAGCACATAGAGCAATACAAAACACTCAAGACTATACTCAATAAGGATAGTCTCATCCGTGCTTGTAAGAGCCTTTTGAAAGGTCCTGAGTAGTCCCGAAAGAGCAGTATTGGGTCTCAATTGGATCTATTTTTACATGTTGGTCTTCATAACAGGCACAGGACATAGGCAAAGACTAGACAGGACCTGAAAGACCACACCACAAATACTGCCAGAGCCTGCCTGGACTCACACACTCTTAATCAGATATGGGATTCAAAGCCATCTCTTCTTCTGCCATTTTATTAAAAGTAAATTGATCCTCTTTTTTACCTCCCAGCAGAGGAAAATCCAGTCTAACCCATAATTCATGGACACAGAACTCCTTACAAGCATCCCAGTCTACGTATTTTACCCCAAAAATAACCTAACCACATTTAAATCTCTTACTAGATTACAGTACATACATACATACCCCATGCATATGCAGCCTTATTTCTACTCAAATCAATCACCAAATATTTGTATTATTATTTATTTTATTCCAATTTGTATTCAGCGGTGGCCCTACCCAGAGGGTCTCGAAGTATGTTGCAAGGTTCAAACGTTAGGAAGGTGGGAGAAGAAATAAAAGTTAGCACTCCTCAAAGACCTCCCATCATTCTCAGTGGGTGGAGGAACAGAAGTCACCACTCTTCAAAGGCCTCCCGTCATTCTCCCCTGAACCCCTGAGAAGTGTCCTACAAACGGCTGCACGCCTCATCAAGGGTCTACGCAGATACCACCACATCAACCCTACCCTCATCGACCTTCAATGACTCCCACTGCATGCACGAATCACCTTCAAGACTTGCTGCCTCATCTACAAGGCAGTCACCCACAAGTCACCCAGCCACCTAGTGGAGAAATGCAGCATCTTTGGTGTACAATGCACCAGAAGCGAGGACACATGCAGACTTGAAATCTGCTACTGCAGGACTAGAAACCAAGCCTTCTCTTCCTACTCCCCAATACTTTGGAACCTCCTCCCCACCTCCCCATTGGCATCAGACTCACCCCCAAGCTCTACAATTCAGAAAAGAACTCAAGACCAACCTCTTCAAGGAGTCTCTCCTCCTCAATACCTAGGCCATCACTTTGCTCCTTGCACCAAATGACTCGCTAGATGCCGATGCCACTCTCCTCCCCACCAACCGGTAGAGCTGTACCCCTCCTATGTGATATATGATATGATATGATAGTTTATTTATATAGTTCCTACACACAATGGCCCTCATTACGACCCTGGCGGAAAGTGACTGACCGGACCGCCACAGCATAAATAGCGTTTCCGCCATTGCACGAAGGAGCAAAGTGCGGCCCATTCCGACCCATCGGGCACGAGCACCACGGCATGGCGGAAGTGCAAAGTCCGCGATGGCGGAAATGACCCCAAAACGGCCCACACCGCCGCCGTACGGCGCCCTAGATGCAATACCGCCACCCATCACAGCGGACACCGCAGTGTGCGCCTACCGGAAAGTACGGTGACCGGAAATATACGGAAACGGAAGTTAAAACATGGGCCCGGAACGGGAAACATCCCGCCGTACACCTATAAAACCACTAAAACCACACAACCACTAAAATCACTACCCTGAAACACACCCCAACCCGTCATCCACCCTAGCGAAACCAAGAAAAATGGGAAAAGTAGCGAAGAAAGCGTGCGACCGCAAGCGGCAGGTCCACTTCTCCCGTGAGGAACTCACCGTGCTAACAGAGACCCTCCAGGAGAATGCTGCCGTCGTCTTCTGCACGCAAATGACCAGGACGGCACTTGCAAACAAGAAGGCCATATGGGCTCTGGTGGCACAGCGGGTAAGTGCGGTGGGGACCGCACCCCGCACCCCACAGCAATGCCGTAAGCGATGGGACGACCTGCGGATACGCGTCCGCAGCATACTCTCTGCCAACCGCAACATTGCCACAGCCACCGGGGGAGGTCCTGAATCACCCATCAAGTTGACCCCCTGGGAAGAAATCTGTGCCTCCACCATCGGAATGGAGAGCATAGAGGGAGTCGGAGGGATGGAGAAAGGAGTGCAGACATCCGAAGATTCAGGTAGGTGGGCCAAATAAAACAATGCCAAATCCACAAAGTCCATCCATGTGAAGTACCATGCGTCCACATAGTGCAACAGAAACACATGTCCAGGAGAACGTCCACACACATCGGCCTGATAGCGCACGTTAAAACCCACAATAAATACATAAATAATTAAAAACCCCTAAAACACGCACTACACGTGCAGCAGGCACACCCTAACTGCAGGCTGCCAAACAACTGCACCCTCACTCCACACACAAATGAAAGCACCTCCAAGGCCCCGACCCAAATCACCCTCAGGTACCACCCCAATGCATGTGATACAATGCCATTCCAATTCCCACAGACCCATCAATAACCCTCGCCCTCCTTTACTCCACCACAGGGTCCAATCCAAACGACGAGCTTCAGGACACCCCTACCAGCACACCTGCAAAGAGGGCCAAGACCAACGGCCAAAGACCCTCCACCTCAGCTGCACGCATCAAGACACGGCAGCAGCACAAATCAGGTGGCAGCACAGAGGAGGGAACATCAACAGGCACCCCAGCAGCCAGCATGCCCACAACACCACCACCACAGGTCCCCCCAACGGATGCCACAGAAGGCACTGCCTCTGGTGGCAGCAGCACCATAGGTGACACCCCATTGATGGCAGCATGCTCCGACACAGAAGACGGGGATGTCGAAGTCAGATCCATCCATGACCTGTCCCAATCCCCCTGTCTGTCCCATCCCGTACAACATGAGGATACCACGCAGGGGCACCCACAAGACGACGACTGCCATCCCCCACAAGCCCTGTGGCAAGGCAACATGAGGACAACAGCCCCTCTGTGACACCCCCGCAAATGGCCATGGCCCAGCAGAGGCAACAGTCCCTCGACCAGTTAATCGTGCAACAGCAGCAACTGGCCACGCTCCTCAAGGACCATGCCGATGAATGTGGGGGCACTAAGGCAGACATAGAAACATCAACTGAGACACTTAGGGCAGAAATGGAGAGAGGTACAGAGACACTAAGGGCACAAATGGAGAGTAGCACCGAGAGCCTGGGAGTCCAAATGGAGAGATGCACCGAGAGCCTGAGGGGGGAACTGCATGCGACGTCCAAGGACGTATGTGCCGAACTTGCCGCAGTGCGCCGTGTGCTCACTGAGCTCTCGCAAACCCTTAGGGACATGCATGGACGTGAGCAGGCAGAGACATCATCCGTTGCAAGTTCCGTCCAGGGCAGCCCCCAACGTAGATCTGGGAGGAACCTGCGCTCCACAGGCAGGGGTGCCCCTGATACCCGCAGAGGGGGCTTGCAATAGCGACTGCCCACTGACAATGAGCATCTTTGGACACTGGTGTTCGGGGGGGAGGTAGGAGGGTGGAGGGGGTGTGTTGGGCTCACTTGGGTGGCGGGTCGATAGGGTGTACAACATGATATCACATATGCCATAAACAGTGCACGATCAACCAATGAGATGTGTGGACATTGATCTTTGTGTACTAGGCCATCATAGGCGTACAGTCCATATTGTGCATGTCCCAGACACACACAGTGCCACGAGTCCCGTGTCCATGTATCAGCCACCAGGCGTGAGTGCTAGAAGCATACATCAATGAGATGATGACGAATGTCACGGCCCTCCGGTGCCTCGCAGACTCCATGACGTGCTGCCACATCCCCACCCTCATCATGACCATCATCAGGTGCTTGCAGTTCTGCGTCAGGGGGCATGGGCACATTTCTACGTACGCACATGTTGTGGAGCATGACACATGCCATCACCATCTTTGCAACCTTCTCATGGCGGTACAGGAGTGCCCCGCCAGACCTGCTGAGGCAGCGGAAACGACCCTTCAGTAGGCCGAATGCCTGTTCAATGACTACACGGGTACGTGAGTGGGCATGGTTGTAGTCCTCCTCATGCTGGTCCTGTGGGTTCCGGACTGGTGTGAGGAGCCATCTCTTCAGTGGATATCCAGCATCACCTGTATGTGGACGAGAAACGTATGATGTGGAATGCCATTGCTACGTACGCACACCCCCCCCCCTTCCTGCCAGGTCATTGCCGAATCACACAGCCCACATTATCATGCATGTAATGAGACTCACCGAGTAGCCAGGATCTGTTCCCTGCGTGTCGCTCCATGTAGCGTGGTATTGTAGAGTTCCTCAAGACCATAGAATCATGGGTTGATCCAGGGAATCGGGCACAACAATGTGTAATGATCCTGTTGGAGTCACACACCATTTGTACATTCAGGGAATGAAATTGTTTTCGGTTGCGGTACTGGGCCTCCATGGCATGTGGGACGACCAATTCCACATGGGTGCAGTCGATGGCACCAATGCAACCCGGTATGCCGGCAAGTGCATGGAATCCCACTTTTGTGTTCGTAATTTCCTGCTCCGAGCGTGGTAGGGAGATGTAGTCGTCTGCGTGCTGCAGGAGGGCATCGAGCACTTGCAATAGTGTCCGTGAGAACAGTGGCTGAGAAATGCCATGCAACTGTCCGACTGTGTGCTGGTAGGTGCCTGTGGCCAGGAATTGGAGTACAGACACCACCTTCAGTAGGGGTGGGATGGCGGTTGGGCTATCTATCATGCTGACAAGGTCAGCCTGTGTCATGTCCACAATGGCGGCTATGGTGTCCCGGTCCAGACGGTAGAGGGTGTGGATCTGCTCATCAGTGAGGTTGAACGGATGTGCTCGGAGGCGTGGGATTGCGGGCTGCCTGCGTGGTGGTAGTGGCTGTGCTGGCGGCCCTTGCTGGCCCTGCCTTGGCCTCCTCCTCCTCCTGCGTCTCCTCCGTGCAGCCGGTTGTAGTTGGTGTTCGTCTTCTTCTTGGAGTTGGAGTACTTGCAGTGCTATCAGGTCCCCCAGGGCCAACATCGCGAGTCCTGCCGGTAGCATTTCGGTGTGGTTGTGGGAGGAGACTGGCTGTGCAATTTATGTGTTTTCAGGCTGTATGGCCTCCACCTGTGGTGATTCATTCCACCTGTGCAAACTGCTCTCCCCTTTGGCCGAGCACGTCCCGCGCACAACGCTGCAATTCGGGGAATGGCATCTTGCTATTGCAATCATGTATTTGTACCCGATGGCCGTGTAACATTGGTTGACATGTTCATTCTGCTGTGGTCCCATTGTTTCACATACTATCTGTGCAGTCGCGAACAGACTTGTGAAGGGTCAGTGGAACGTAGTACTCGAGTAACGGTGGGCCCTCATGCATCACTGTACCGAGTTGCAACGACGGGCGGGGCGTCCCATTTGTGGGTGAAGGCAGTTGCCATTTTCACACACAGCCGCACTCGATGGATTAATTAGTGATTTCAAACGGCCACAGATGCCTTTTCGACGTGATGTTGCAAATGAGGAATTCGAAGGGCGGCGCTTTCGGTTTTCAGCTAGCGGCGAGGAAATGCCCACAGGTCTGACTGCAAATATAACGTACTATTGTTCAATGTCCTTGAGACAGGGGCCATGGCGAGGATGCAATGATTGATATGAATGGTTTGGAATGCGCAATGGCGACGTGGGCGATGAGGCCGGACGTTCCCAAATACATGTTACTTCACTACACTGGAATTACGGGCTGGGGCACTGTGGATTTTGCAGGCTGCATAACGCACAGACTCAATGGATATTTCTAATGTTATGTGAGTAAATATTCAGGCGTTTTGATCCCGGGATGAGGGAATGATGAATGGATGCATGGGCAGGTGATTTGATACAGAGTTTGCCATGTACAGGGCTTCTTGGGATCTATCCGCCTCCCCTACGCTATGTGATGCAGGGCTGCCATAGTGGGACCATCGTCTATCTGGCCTTGTTGAGCCCTCCCTGTCTCGACGCGCCCTCAGACACTTGTGTCCATGCACGTTAACATTCCCATCTGATGGATTCTGTTTTCACAGACGCATGCACAGGTACACTCGTTTGTGATGGTGTTTGCACCTCGATATAGATGGTTATGAGTCGCAAGTGGTTTTGGGGTGGTGATGATCCTTTGGAGTGGGCTAGCATGCATATGGCTGTGGATTTAGTGTGATCATTGAAGTGAGTTGTTCGAATGTAGTTCTGATGGCCATTCTGTTCTTTTTCTTTTCTTTTGGTTGACAGGTATCTCCTCCCCTTTTGCCACTGCCATCTGTATGCCACTCCTGCAGATGGGTTTTACTCCCGACACCTGCTGCTTCGTGTTAATCAGTGGAGCAGCATTACGATCTTATGGGACGATCGCCAATGGGCCACATGCCCTTACGCAGTACTGGTGGCTCGGAGCAACATTTCGGCCTTTCAGCTGGACTAGTGCCTCCCCATTGGGACGGCCCTGCGGTTCTGTGCGCTTCCATGTTGCCTTTTCGTACGTGAATGTGGCTCTGTGTACCATGAGGGAACAGGGCGTCACACAAGTAGTGGCTGGTCATTTCTTGCGGATGCAGCCCACAATGGTGAAAAGTGTTTTGGAGTTCATGGCCTGATGGCTGTATGGGCTTGGTGATTTTGATGTGCATTAAATTTCTATTCTGATTTGGCCCGTGTAGCGTTCTTCTTTGCAAGTGATGTGGCATATGCCTATTTGGGGGGCGATGTATTGTGAGGAGATCTGCATTGGGTTCCAGCTTCGGAGTTTAGTTGCGTGGTACTGTACTGGGCGCATTTGCCTACGAAGCCCGTGAGGTCAGGGATGGGGGCTGCCAATATGACAGTTTGAATGTTGTCATGCTCAGGGGCGGGGGATTGGGTTTTGTGTAACAGATGCCGGTCAGCCAGGTGGACTGGTGGAATGATGTGATTCTCGGAATATTGCTGGTCACAGGTGCCTGTGTTTGCGTGCGTTTCTTGGTGGGGGACTGTGGTCATGTCCATTGGGATGGCTTCTGTATTCGTGCCATCTGTGCCCTGCAGCTCCCATTGGCCCCTGTTGTGTTTCTTTTGTTCGTTGGCATGCATGGGTGACTTGTACATTTCAATGGTTGCATTGTGACTTCATTGCACCTACGGGGAGTTGGACTTTGTGGGCAGGGAGCGGTGTACAGGCACTCAGTGGGGCCGTTTACGGTTGATTCGCGATGCCGTACTTCTCACCATGGCGGTATGGTACATTCCGCCATGCTTGATGGCGTTAGGTACATGTCCGCTAGGGTCGGAATTGGCGTACCCTTGCGCCATGGTGGTGTTTGCGGTTTGGCATGGCGCGCACGCGCGTGCTTGGTGCAGTTAGCGTTGGCGTTCACTACGGTGTCGCTAATGGCTTCGTACTTTGCGGTGACGGGTCATAGTCGCACCGAGCGCTATTCGATGGCGGTATTGCATTTCCGCCATCGTTTTCCGAATTCCGCCAGGGTCGTAATGAGGGCCAATGTGTTTCAAAGCACTTCACAGCAAGGGAATGAACAAGGGGAAATACAATGACATTCGTAAAGGCCATGAACAACAAGAATGTGAAATTAACTATCGTACTGGGCCTGACGACATTTCAAATAGTGCAAGAGCTAAAACACAGATACAAAGAAAATAGGAAACAGACAGGCGACTAACGTACTAGGCCTGACGACATTTCTAGTAGAGCCGGAGATTTACAAAAGATTAGGGAGGGGGGAGGATAAAGGAGGGAGAGGAACAAAATAAGCAACTATCTTAAGAGGCCTGATGACATTTCAGATAGTGCTGGAGGGGCCTCTTTACATTCTTCCCTCCCTGTTGATCTGTATATGTGTTCTGTTGTTACCACTGAAAAGCCCTCCCTCATGTTTCTGTAATGTTATACACCTCTGTAAAGCGCTCCCTCATATGCATACCTCTGTAAAGCACTGTGTTGCTTCTCAAAGCTAGGTCTGCGCTCAATAAATACCATAATAATAACAATAATGATAATAATAATAATGATGAAGATAATAATAATAATAATAATAATAATAATAATAATAATAATAATAATAATACAATCTTTCAGGATATGATAGAAAGATTAGGATACATAAGTGTTAGCAGGTGAAATGGAGGGAGTTATGTGTGAGGGAAACATGTTTTGAAGCTCCTTCTGAAAGTGGTGATGGAGGGGTGAGCGCTGACGTGAAGAGGTATGCTGTGTGTACGTGATTAAGTGTATGCATGCATCATTTCAAAAGCCTGCTGGCCACACGCCAAACAATATAAATGCTGCTTGATGGAAGAAAACTTCACTTTAATTCTCGCCCTGCCTCGCTGTTGTAAATGGTATTTCCTGTCATTCAGTACACCTTTGACGATCCATATGTTCTGCCATGTCTACAAATAATATGTAATTGAACTTCTACCACAACACAGCGGCAGCACTATTCAAAACACCCAATAAAGTAAACCTATACGAATTAAAATGTGAAATAATATTGCCAGATATGACAATTAGAAATCTAAATGTGGACGATGATTTCCGAAACTGGGGTGTGTGTGCGAAGTGTACTAGGCAATTAATCAATGTTACTGCTAGGAAATCCTTTATATGTTACTGTAAACGTTCAGGGAACTGGTTTGAAACTCGGGCGTTAGAGCAACATCATTCTTTCTCGTTGGTCAAGCTATGTGCAAACTTCTACCACAGGATGATTCAGTTGTGTTTCTACCATGAAGGTAAAACAGATGGAAGTGAATTGCAAGCCTCATTCACCTCTATACTGGCAGCATGGGCTGAGGGAAGGCTACACGCTTCACAGATGTAGGTCAGCAGCCCAATCTTCCAAACGTAAATAGTGTGGTAAGTACCAAAATGAAAAGCAATTTCAAATAAGCCTCTTCAGAACTAACAATCTTTACAAGAATGCGAAGCCATAAAGCATTTCCCTTCCTTCACTGATAAATGTACTGACCCAAATTGAAAGGGACTTTGTGCTGTCAACAGCTTTAATTCGAATCATTCCAATGGTGTTAAACACCTCCTTGTACAGTGGAATGTTGTGTGCGATTGTTGCTTTCTCAAGCCCTTTCCCAGGACAAAATAGAAAACCCTTGTTAGGGATTTCCCAATCTCTTCTACTGTATTACCCAGAGTATTTAGTCTCCAGGGAGGCATGTCTAGGGTAGAGCAAACATTGCCTGACAAAGATTGAACATATGACTCTTTCTGTGTCTCACTTTCGTACCTACCTACATTCTACCACCCTGCCGAGTCTTCTGTAAATCAATGGCTCTCTATCTTTAATAACCTTCTCCCATATATGTATCACCTGAGGGGCTGGCTTGGCCGCTCTGTATATGATTTAGCCCAATCCTGAGATATCAGCAGACAACACACGCAGCGCACACATAACTGCCACCACTGATGTAGTGTGGAATGTGTGCATGAAGCAGAACAAAGGGCATATTTGTTATCAGTGAAGTGACGTGTTCGCTTTTCAGAAGGTATACATATTTTTCCAGCAACATCTGCTAGTATTTGTGCAGCCAATATAAGTGATAGAATGGTTTGCAATAAGACATAAGCAAATCGAACATTGTTTGCATTGCTATTTCTCTATACACAATAATATCGTTCTTTGGTTGAGTTGTGGTTTATTCCTACTCTAATCATAGTCAGACATCCAATTTGTAGTATGTTAGGATTCTTCCACCAGGTGTGAATGAAAAATGTACCGCAAAGTGGAAGTTAACATGTAGTTCTAGAAATTAAGTATAATCCTCTGTTGATACCAGTCTAACATATAGGCGGAAAGGACAGGAGGGGAAAAGACCATGAGGAGGAGGGTAAACATTGGAACTGGGTGGTAAAACCATGAGGAGACTAAGGCATGATAGATCATGTTACTGCTGGCACGTTTGCTATTCTGAGATGGTTTCGAGATTAGATCTTGGCTGGATATATAAACAAAGGACTAGCCATTTAAGGGAGTAGACTGGACTATACATGTGTCAGGCCGGTGTGAAAAAGTTGCTTGCCAATTTCTTACAGTGGATCTCTACTAAGGCCCATTCTATCCCTGTGCTGATTGTTTTTGGATCTCCTTCATTGGAATATTGGCAGATTCAGCTGCTACACTATCCCCATTCTGGGTTGGAGATTGCAATCTCCTTCTCTCCTTAATACCCCCTCACTTTCTGTGTGACTCCCACTTCCTGTCCCTCTGCTAATTCTGCGATGCTTCTCTTTCGACCAACATGGTGCCTGAATTCTTAGGGCTCTCTCACAGTCTCGGTTCTCCAACCCCTGTGAATGCTTCCTTGATCTCTCAGTCTAAAGTGCCTCCACATTAGTATTCCTCTCTGTTAATAATGCGAGTTGCCTCTATCTGCAGCAATACAACTTTTCCTGGTATCCTTCTCTTTTGTTCTCTTGAGCCCTTGACCCCTTCTCTTGTGGAATCGACTTGGAACTCACACTTATCTATCATTAAAAGCTTGTTTCACAGTGGCAGTGTTTCCCTGCGTTTTTCTCTGCCTTTACTCCCATACTACGGTGCACAGTAAGGTGCAGGCAGGTGTTGACGGGGCATCGGACACCTCAACCTTATCTCCACCAGTAAGTCCTCTACGTTCTTCCTCTGTTCTAAAGCAAGTAACCATTTCTTTCTGACAGCTAAAGTGTGCTGTTTTTGCGCTTGCAGGGAAACATGTGAAAGAGTCTGCCACTGACCTCCCTGTGTGTTGCTTCCTCCTTTCCATAGACAAAGGAACTCCCTGGTGTTGCATTTTCCAAGGAGCTCGGGCTTTAAGTAGGAAGCAAGGGAATGGCATCTAAGTTTGCAGTAACAACTTTCAAGACATGACATTGCGCTTTCAACAAGTCATGTGCACATTTCCCTGTTGTAGGAAACTTCACTGTGGCCTAAAATATTCTGATATGGCAAATAAAACGTGCAGAGTTTTTCACCCCAGCACAAGGAATATGAAGACAGAGAGATTGATTAGAAGACCTGACTTTCCTGAACCCATTCACATGAGCTCTGCGAAACCCTGAATTTCCCCTGGCAGATTGATATTCATCACAGTTACCAACATATGCCTAAAACGCCAACATACATTAAATTCCCCAGTTACAATATTTAGTTACTAATGTTGACAGTACCACATAACGAAAACTTCAACTAACCTCATTAAGAATGAATACAAATACCTGCACTTTTGTCCCAGATGCAAATCATATCAATCAAGCCCCTTAAATGTTTGAGTCAGTTAATAGACGTATCCCTCGATGTATGTCACATACCTCTATTTCCTTAACTTAGCCCAACTAGATTTAAGAAAAAAGAGGTAGAATGTGCATATCAACACCTTAACCTGTCGCCGGCAAGATTTATACGCCTTCCGTTTGTTGTGAACGGTTTGGTTGCTAGTGCCTAAGGTTGCATGCCCGTGCAACTCATGGTGACTACATACAAACAAGAGGTGATAGCTAGAAGGTCTAGAATTAATCTTAATCTCTGGCTTTGGTCTGGTCAACCCTCCAACACTGGGCACCATTCTTCACTTGCCAAGCTATTACAGAAGGGGGATATTTTACAACAGTGCCAGGCCACTAGACATGGCCTTCAGCCGTGGCCTCTGTGATGCTGGAAATTCATTGGAGGAACAGGGCTTCCTTGTCCTTGTAATTTACCTCTGTATTCTGTGTGTTCCGCTTTATTTCCTGCACATGGGTCCAGTTTGGAACCCTAGCATGCAGCTATTTCTTTTTTTTCTGGTTTAACATTACCCATGGGATACAGTTAGGGCACCCATGGTTAGGAGTATGACCGTGTACCACTAGTGTATGTTTTTGGGCACATGTGTGTTGTCCACAGAGCAGGGTATGGGATGTTGGCAACTACATGCAGAAGTGACAGTGGCACTAGGTATCCACAATGTGACACAAGGCCTAGGCCAGCCCAGTACATATTTTGTTTTGTGGGTACCTGGGTTCTGGTCAATAGCCTGAATGCCCGTGAGCCTGATTGGGTGCTGCCTGTATGAAAGCACTTGTTTGTGATTTGCTGGCTGAGCCAGGCTCAGCCTGAGTCAATGTATGTTGTTTAGTATAACAGGGTGCCTCACACTCACCTCCTTATTAGACGATGTAACAAGAAACATGAAGCTGAAGCTGTTGTCATCTTAAGCTTGCATCCTGGAGTAAGTTGGAGTAAGAAGTCTGGGGCTGCAATTCTTCACCCAATCTTAAAATTGTTATACTGACTCAAGGACTAAACCAGAGAGGACCTGGATAGGCAACCTCTTCCTGGGCTAGAGGGAACATCGTGCAACTGCTGCTCTTAACCCAAAGTGTCCTGGAAACAATTCATGTGTGCCTGCCATCCGGCAAAGGGATTTTCGTGGGTCCAGAAGAGAAGTGCCTGAACCTCGTAGAGCCAAGAAGTTCATCGGTGTTACCCAGGGTGCGGAGGAATGCTTGTGACTGCTGGAAGTCAGGTTGCTGAGTATCACCCAGAACAGGGAGGTACGCTGATTGACACCTGGAGATGCAAACGTTCCAAATCTCAGAAGAATACTTAAAGGGGCATGCCTACCACAATGTCTGTCCACTTGGCCATGCCAGAGATGGTCCAGGGTTGCTGCTTGCAGTAGAGTGTCTGCCAGTGGGTTTCCGGGCAGGAAAATCTGAAGATGACGTTCAGAGTATCCAGATTTAATGGGGGTCTGCTGTCCAGTTCAGTTGTCATGTCTAGGTTGCCAGAAGCCATTCAGAGGTCCTTGCTGCAGCACTGAAGCACTGAAAGGCGAAAAACGGTGAAATCCTTAAACCTGACACCTACTTCGGCCACTGATCCAATCACCATCTTCTTCAGCCAGGCCTTGTCGAGGCCCATAGCTAGTTTAATCTTCGTGGGACATCACCAGCCAGAGTAATGACCCGCTAATGGAGACCGCTGTGAATACGGAAACTGCTGCATTTCTGACACTGCTTTGTTTCCTCTTTATTCTCACCATCTGCATCCCAGTGACTCCTTTCTCTAAAGAGGGTCCATGCTACAGGGGTCTCATTGAGTAAGGCCAAGAAACTCCACCACTTCACCTGCCAAGACACCCAAGGTACTGTGACAAGGAAGAGCCTCTTCCAACCTCCGGAATCATTGAGGTGTCCCATATTTGTCTTGGATCCTGTTCTCCAGCGGCTCGCAGGTACTTTGGGTTATTAGGTTCAGTGGAGAAAAAAAGTGGAGCATTATTGATCATATTTGGAATGTGCTGTAATAGACAAAATAAAGTATACCTTAAATGTTTCCTTACAGGTTGCTCAGGTGGGGGATCCTCTTTCTACTTCAAGGAAAGCATTCTGCCAATGTTGCTAATCTATCCCGACTTTCTACAGTATATCTATGCCATTATCCAAAGTTTTATAATTCCTATGCTTTTTAATAACTGCCAGCAGTATATTGTGGTACCATGTAGATGTGTATATATTTATCATTATTAGGATAGTGTTGCCTGAGTGCATATAACATAATGTGTGGATATTACTTTGTGGGGTATTGGGGGTACACTGTACTGTACTTACGAACCAGCCTGCATCACTTCCCCTGAGTCTCATCCTTGGGTTCTATGTGAACATCTCTCCTGAATTAATCCCACATCCAAAAAAGTCAATGCACGTTTGACACACTTATATGTGGGGTAGACCCCTGCAGCCCCTATAACACCCTTACATTAAAGTATTACCCCAACCCAGCCCCACATATGTATGCATTTAAAAGTGCATTTTAAACAGTGGCAGCACGTTTTGAACTGGATATGCAGCCTTGGTGGCTGGTCCATTGCTATCACATAGAGAACCTTGTATTGGGTGCTCTGTGCTTCTACTCTATACATATAGGGGGCAGAAATACAGATACCCCCTTCCAGTCTTTACAGCCACTATGGATGTCTTTCGGCCATGCCGACTATATTTTACAACACTACCATGTCAGTAGGCATGGCCTTTGGCCGTGTCCACTATGCATGTCTTTTGGGCCAACTAGCCTGGGCCTTTGGCTCTGGCTAATGAGCACAGCCAATGGCCATGCCCACTCTGTATTTTAAAACCCTACCTGGCCACTAACGATGGCCTTTGGCCATGGCCACTATACATGTCATTCTGGCCACAAATACAATGATCCACATGTAATCATTCTTCTGTATCAGTGTATTAGCCATCTCATGTTGGTATTATATTTAAGTGTAATAAAACAAAATATGTATCAAAAGAAGTCAACAAAAAATGGGGACTTATTTAATCAGTTATGTCACATTTGATGTAATTATTGATCTCATAGGCAATATCATGTATGATGTAATTAGTGATGTCACCAGGAATGTCATCAGTGATATCATCTGTGAAGACATCATTGTGCTCACATACTGCTCTGCTCAATAGGAGGCACATAGATTAAGGTGGACCTACGCAAAATGTAATTGCTAAATGTCATTTGTTTGTGTGATATCTGAGCACCTTAGCACTTTCTTAACCAAGATGTTCTTCACTCAATTTCAAAGTTTTTGTTGCTATTTATTTTTCACATTAAATTTGATCACCTCAACTCTCTCCTAACTAAATTTTTTTCACTGAATTTCAAATGTTTCGTTATACTTCAAGGCCCACTAGCCACTTTCCATATTGCACAAATAGGCTTTTATGGGGCCCACTAGCCATGGCCTTCAGCAGTGGTCATTGCCCATGGTCTTTTACCATCGCCATGGCCTTGGCCACAGTACATTGTGCACCAATAGGTTTCTTTGGAGCCCATTAGCCATGGTCTTCGGCCGTGGACACTGCACAAGTTGTACCAATAGGCTTTTGTGGGGCCCACTAGCCATAGCCTTCAGCCATGGCCACTGTCCATGTTGCACCAATAGTTTGCTTTGGAGCCCCCTAGCCATTCGCTTTGGCACAGAGATCCATTACTACCTGCCAAGGAGATGTGATCACTGCAGGTGAAAAACTACTTTTCTTTCACTCACTCTCCATTCCCGCGTGATTCCTCTGATATTCCCTCGATAATGGCAACAAACTAAACATACAGCAGTATTGAACTACCCGTGCCGGTGGGATTTCCGCGATATTCCACTGATAATGGTTGAAATCCCAAACTCTTCCTTGTCCTCACCAAGTGCTGCCTCCTCTTTCCATGGTCCTTCCACTTGTTTTAATTGCTTTTTTCTTCTCTGGCCTTCACGTGTCAATTACCCCTGTTTGGGAGGAAAAGTCTTTAGAACCCCCCTCCCCCTACATTTGTCACCTACGTGGGGCTTATGACTCGCCGGCAGCCATCTATACACCTGGACCCGGGATGTTGGATGGATGCGGGCCGATGCATGAGTCTGCACGGCTCACCCTGTAGCATGATACAGACTCCATTTTGTGATACACGTAGACTCCATTTTGAGTACCACAATCTAGGCCTCGGCACAAGCGGCCTGCAGGGCTGCAGCTCTCCCCCACCTGACCACGCACAGCGAGCCAGCACTCCCCCACCCTCCTCCCCATGGCTTCTCTACTGGAGGCCTATTCTCACGAGCAACTAGGCGCGAACAAGTAACAGTACAAACACTGTATCTTTCACCTTCCGCAGTACATAATTGACCTAACGGTGACTGGACCTTCAGCTGGGGTCTGAGAAAAAATAAAACTGCCTCTATAAAACATGCCCTGTCTCCTCGCAGAGCCCTGCATCTTTTATATATGGTGAATAACCCCCAACCCTGTTCCCCGTTTGAAGTATCAGACATGAATGTTGAGACCGTGTGCCAACCAATTTTATCCATGCTGCTAAGCCATTTGCAAGGATGATGGAATAGCCTCAAGTCCATAAGGTTGATTGTTCATATTAAAATGGGATGACCTTAGCACGCACCCGCATGTAAAGTTATCAAACATATGTATATTCGAATTTGTCATTACTAACCAAGGGCCATTGTCGCTGCGTAATATTTCAAAAGCAATGTGTAAAATCCCTATGCACAATATGATGTCCCATTAAACACGCAAGTTTACAAGTACATAATTAAGTTGTGCAACATATATGAGTCTTTTAAAGCGATAAGCACTGTCTTTTTTATCAATGAAATGTCGTTTAAAGTAATTGTTTAACCCTTGAACATGTACACAAGTCTGATCATAAGGAGAATGTTGTAAACCTTCACTGCTGCTGATGCATGCGCCAACCTGGTTCTACCTCACGTTCTATGCTAGCTTTCCCCATGTGTCCCTGCACCCAAATGCAAAACTATGAATGATGTGATGTTAAGAAAAACTTTCATTCATTCTGCAAATACAGTACCTATGAAATACGAAAAAGTATAATAGAAATAATGCTCATAAGCTCACATGATCGTTGATACATATATATATATATATATATATATATATATATATATATATATATATATATATATATATAGGTATACATGCAATTGTACTGGCCTACCTCAGTTTTTCATTTTATAATGATGTGCATGCAAACCTGTAACGTAGACTCGCGAGAAGTTACAAGGCCATCTCCCCCTTTACCTGGAAAGCCACGTACCCAGCCCCCATCATCCTCCCTCCAAGGCCCGGCTGGGGATTGAAGGTCTCTGGTTTATTGATGTTAGAATAACACAGCTACACCTCCCTGCTTTCTTTCCTGCTAAACACACATGAGGTATTAACCATCCCCCATGCACCCTGACACCCGATGCCACCATAAAATCACTGTGTACCTCCAGGCTCTGCTTAGAAGAATTATGAGTAACAGGGCCCCACATGCCGCCACCTTTTGATGTACCAGCTATGTGTCCCCCGACCCAATGGTATTTTAGTTTACCCCGACCTCGACTGGCCATGGTGGCAGTTATTCACTCTTGTACTAAAACTATAAAAATGTCTCTTACTACATCTAACAAAGTAGACACATGGGCTCATGAACCTGCCCCTCTCTGTTAACAATGACTTTATGATGATGTATTGAGAAGACCCAGAGTTACATGCTATTTCTTTTAATGATGTAAGATTAACAACTTGTAGGATTCATATGACAGATTGAAGTAGAAGTTAGTAATGAATGAGTACATGTGGGCATAAGGGCAAAATGTTAGTGCAGCCGCAATGTATAAAGATGAACAGCTCGTGACCTGATACTCCACCCCGATGAGCCCAGCTGCCCCGAGCACCCCGCGCTGCTACCACGTGGATCTCCGCCAATCATGCAGTGCTGCACCTACATCGTACATAGTAGCTAGTATTCACCACCCAATCCCCACGATTATGTGCCCACTATAGCTTACCTCACCAATGATGTGTTTTTGTAATAAATATGAATGTATTTCTATTATCTGGCAGAGCGCTCTCGGAGTATGCAGAGACCTCTGCATGCCCTATATTGATTTAGATAAAGCCTTTTATACATCACCCGCACTTTCCCTGCTGGGGTGTGTCCATTGTTGACTACCATTGTAGAGTTTAAATGCCTTTTTGGGGGATGCTCACTTTCACCCCCTATCACTATTTGGTTTTGTTAATGTATTTTTGGTCTCTGAGGTGTACTTGATTTAAATGTGAGTGCTCTGATCACCCTAACTCTCTCTTAACAAATGTTTTTTTCAGTGAATGTCTAGGGTTTTGCTGTACCTTAGTTTTGTCAGAGCGCAGTAGGCATGGCCTTCCGATGTGGCCAATGTACATGTTTTACTGAAGGCCATGGCTAGTGGCCATGGCCAAACATGTTGCAAAGTTTCTTGAGGTCTCACCAACAAGGGCCTTCGGTCATGGCCTCGGTTGTGTTGCACCAATGTCTTTATTTTGGGCACACTAGCTATAGCCAATGGCTATGCAAAACCACGAATTTGTTAGACACAAATTGCCCCCTACCCAATAAATACAGGCACTGCAAATGTTAAATCTTTTTTTTCTTGCTTCTTTATCCCTCAAAAACGGGTAAAATTGCTCAGAATGATCAAGTTTTCCACATCCTCACAGGCACGCAACATGTGCCCCCCTTCATTTTTACAGGTCCCTGCACTCAACTCAATTGCTTTTCCCCTCCATAACACTATCCCATTACCCCTATCACTCATCCCTTTGTATGACAGACATATTTTTCTGGTGTGTCTTGCGGCATTGCCGCTGTAATCTCTTGATATTCCAATGGTCTTTCCTGATAAACCAAATATTTTCGATTCTTAACTGGCCCCCCAACCCTCCCCAAATCCCCAACTTCACACAGTGCCTTCTTTCCAATTCCCAACCTGTAACCTGATGTGATTGCTATTGTTATTTATATAGCGTCTACGGCCAGGTCATCTAAGTGTTGCGGTTCAAAACAATCATTGTTCCCATAGGAGCGACCAAATAAACAAAAGAGTTTTGAGTCTCTTTCTGATGTTCAGATTGTAATTTGGCTCTGTATGGTCATGGGGGAGCTCATTCCAAAGTTTCATGGCATCCCTTTTCCTCCTCCAAATAGCATTTTGAGTTCTTTCATTTGGGTCTTCTCTCTGTAATATCGTGGGAATAACTTGCATCGAAGAAAACAAAATGGCAGCTGTTCCTTTCAAAAAAACCTTTCAGCACCAAGTTAAATATTTGTATTAATGTTTTAAGGAACAGAGGGCATCCCATTGTCTCTGTCAAATATTTTAGAGACTACTGGATGGATTTACCACAAACCAGTCAAGGATATTAAGTCAATGCATTGTGCACAAATTGTTCCTTAGTTGGTCCCAATCTGCCAAAGTGATTTTCACTTTACCACTGTTCAAAATCTGCACTTTTTTTCTATGGCAAAATGAATGTGACTAGGCTGAAAACTGCATTTTTATGTTTTCTTAATAACCTATTCATTAGTTATCTAAATGTTCTCAAAATGTCCACTTTTGGTGGCGGTCCTTGACAAGCTCTTTGTTTGGAAAATGTCATCCAGATCCTTCCAGTCAAAATTTATTAGCAATAGATTTGGGAAGAAAAATGTCTCCTTTGTCATTTCTGAAAAGCCTCTCAGCCTCTCTGCTGCAAAGCACCATTGGAGATGTATCTATACATTTGGGAGAAGTGGGCACTTCCCCATTAAATATATTGAAAATTACTGGACGGAATAACCACAGACCCACCACTTCATGCCCAAGTTGTTTCTTATTTGGTCAAATTCTGTCCAGCGGTTTTTGAATGAATGGGAGTAGACCTAAAACTTTGTATTTGTTTTGCTTTCTTTATAACATGTTCATGTTTTAACAAATCTTTCCCAAAATGTCCAATCTGGGGGGGGGGGGCATTGACAAACTTCTTTACAAAATATCATCCAAATTCGTCATGCAAATCAAAAAATATTAACAATTCAATGTTTGTGTTTCCTATGGAACTTGATACTATTATAGTTTCACATTCCATAGGTAACCCAAACATTGAATTGCTAATAACTTTTGACTCACATGATATATTTGGCTAGCAATTGCGTGGAGTCAAGCGACCTGGAAAAAGGAAGTATGACACATGTGGAGTGCCAGTGAGGATGTGGAAGACTTCTTAATTTGGAGCCCTTTTTTCCGTAACCACAGGATTCATTGACCTGCCTTTCTACAGGATGAACTTCTGTTAATGACAATGATTACTGTGACATTATTGAAGGAAATAAGGAGTTAAAAAAAGGTTTTACATCTGCAGTGCCTCATCTATTCGGCAGGGGACAATGTATTGAGCATTCACATTTCAATCAAGTCCACCTTAACAATGTGCTCCCTATTGCACAGTGTTTGACCACAAGGATGACATTAGAGATACCAACACTTGTGATATATAACATCAGTGATGAGATCAATAATTACATCATATATGTCATTATTGATTATATAAGTTAGAATATCTTTTTTCACCTCTTGTAATGCATTTTTTTTCTTACACTTTACAATAATAGCAACATGAAATGGAGTAATACACTGATATGGAAGTATCATATTATTGCTTTTAGAGAATTCATATTTCTTGCTTATCAACTTATAAACGGTAACTACACATCTGTAATGTTATACACATATTTTTTAATTTCATGTATTAGGAAGCAATAATTTAGTGAACCAACTTAAGTTGACGTGCCATTAAAATGCTACTTAAATGTCACAAAACCCCGGACATTCAACAGGTGCTGGAAGCTATGCCACCTTAACTATAAGATTCCCATTGTATAGCCCCTAAGCATACTTATGACATTGCTGATGATATCACAAATTACATCATTTCTGACATTATGAGTGGCAATACTGGTGTAGCAGATAACGAGTGCAAGATAGAGAGATGCACCATTTAAACATTGTGTTTCTGCATGCAAGGGTGGATTCAGGTCCAAAGCTTGGTTGGAGTTTGCAGTAAAAAATAAAGGACACTTACAACCATGGTATTCTTACACATCAGTGTTACTCTGTATTGATTTAGCATTGGCTTTCATGTGATACCTTACCTCCTTTATCACTCCGTTCTAAAAAAAAGTCCCTATGCAAAGAAGACATTTTAGTTTTCCCATTATGAATTTACACCTGTCCACTAATCAATAAAATGTACATAATAAGGCGCAGTTATATCACTATATTTTGTACCTACATTTTGGTCCTTTTGAAAAAATAAAACACTGTCCGGATTAACACCAAATGAGCAAAAGCACACTTTGGTGACCTGAGCAAAGATTCTCATGCAGGTTTGGTGCAAATCCATCTTGAAGTTCCGTCCATTGAGATTTTGAAAAGCTTTAGTCCTCCGACAACCTTTCCCACACTTGACATTAAACATAGCAAAATGTTCGAGAATATTCAAAATCAGTTCTATATTGTTTTTGCAAAGATTTGTGCAGATTCGTTGAACATCACCAAAATTATAAGCCGCCCAAAAACTGGTCTTCATCTACCCTGACCCACTACAACTTTGCCCCCACTCTGAAGAAACCACACCTAACACAGCAAAAATATTCGAGGGCACATCTACATTGGTGTCACAATATTTTGTGTTCATTTGACAAACAACAATTAGCTCTTTGTCGTCTCTGTAATGTTTGCAAAAATTATATTCACTGAAAAAAGTTACTTTAAAAACAGTTCAGATTAACAATACATCACAACAAAACCTTTCACATTCACTGAAAAAACTTAGTTAAAGAGATGTTCAGGTGAAAATTTAACATAGCAAAACCATTGATATTCAGCAGAGAATTCAAGCAAAGCTACCTTAACTACTCGCCCCCTGTTGCACAGCGTATGACCACAATGATGACATCAGAGATGACCTTGCTGATGACATCATTGGTGACATCACTAAGTGCATCATATATGATATCACTGATTACATTACTGATGACATCAGACATAACATAATGTATTACTTTACTGATGAAATCACTTATTACATTAATTCTATTTTCAATGTATAGGATTATTTTCTGTTACATAAAACATATATACATATTTTCGAAGTACATTTTATTTTGCTGTAATTTCCTTAAATTTAATGTATGGTCGAGAATTTTAAGTACATAAAAACATGAATACAACAAAGAATATATAGTAGGTAAAGATGAATTTCATATTGCTTGTCATCAGTTAGAGTGAAATAAATCACATGTCATCAGTTAGAGTGAAATAAAAAGTAGTATAAATACAATTAGATGTCTTAAAGTAAATCTTCAATGTCTAAACTTCAATGCTTTTGTGTATATGTAATTATGTCGCATTCATGTTTTTGATAGAATATCCATGCTTAGAATTCTTATAATATATCACAATTCACAAGTGCATGTACTTTGTTTTAGATGTGTTTTTACAACTTAATTTAAGAAACAATACATTTAGATACTTTTTTTTTATAATAAGCACAATAGAAAATTTAAATGTATACATTTATCATTGTGCTAGTACTCTGGGTTGAACATGTTTCTATCTAGTCCTATATTTTTTTTACCACGGTATATACAGATTATATTATTTTACACATATCTAAAGTGTATGTGCCAATCAGTTACATTGCATGGAATGGACTATTTTAATTGTTTGCTATTAAACAACATTAAAGATATTTCTAAAATGTTACATATTTATATTTTAAATGTCATCCTTTAATAAATGCTACACATGAATGCTCCACAAGTACTCATACATTTGTACTTGTCTATTGTTCTACATCATTTTCATATATTTAAGTATACTGAAATAGCATATGTACCAAGAGAGGAACCCAAATCTAAGTTAACATACAGAATGAGTGATTTCACGGCTGATGTCATTAGTGTTGCAATCAGTGCTGTCATGTATGATGTAATTAATGATGTCATCAGTGATGTAATCACTGACATCATCTGTGTGGTCGTATGCTGCTCAACAGGGGGTGAGTAGTTAAGGTGGCTCTGCCTGAGCTGTCTGCTGAATTTCAAGGGTTTTGCTATGTAAAATGTTTACCTAAACATCTCTTTAAATAAGTCAATATTACACAGCCTGCGGTAGCCCCCATGTAGTTATGGCTAAGATGCTCAACTTATGGAAAGAGCAGCTTTTGGGAGCCTTATTACATTGGTGCTATTCAACAAATCCTCGCCAAACTTTGCAAAAAAAGTATATAGCCTCCAAGGAATGATTATTTGAAGTTTGGAATGGTTTCGCCCCTGGTAGGAAAAGCTATAGAAGGGGTCACAAAACATTTGAAATCTCATAGATATAATGGAAAAAAAAAATGTTGTGTCCACCAACAGCCAAAACCGCTGTACGAATGTTCACTAAACTTGCACGAGGAGCATCAGCTTGGTCCAGAAAGCATTTACACATTTTGTGTAAATCTGTCCAGTAGTTTTTTCAAGAAATTGTCAAAACGTATGTACATTTTTTTATTGATATTTGCATCTGGTCCACTGATTATTTCCTGGTTCAGTGTCTGCAGACACCTCTGCGTTCCCAGGCCAGAGATGAAAGAAGCATACAGTGGTTGCAATTTTTCAAGGTCACAGATTCGAGCTCACAGGTTCCGTCAACAAATAATTAATACATGACCATTTTATCATTCAAAATCATTAATGAAATATGATTTTCTGATGGTGCCGAAAAGAACCATGTTGGTTTCAAATTTCCCCATAGAACATTTTCCCTGGGAAAAGTGTTAGAGTGTCTCCGATATGCAACATTTGCGTCATGGTGGTAGGCCATTCTCATGAGAATCAAGATGAGGCAACTAGAGCAGTTGATTACAGTTCCGCTGGTCATCTTAAATGTTTCAATGACTTAACTCTGCGCTTTGCTATTTGGGGGTGGATTGTGATGTCACAAGCTGTAATTGACAGCGGTGTGGGAAGGGTGGTGCACTCAATTGTTGAAAGCACTGTATATTTTTCTATAAGGGTTCAAAGTGTTTAGTACTATCAGCTTTGTGCGGGTACACTTTTTTATATCGCACAATCACAAATACTAATTACTTTGCATTGTAAAAAAGTTCTGACTTTAGGGGCGTTTCTTGACAGTGCCTTTTCATGCAGTTATGTGCTGCAATCTGTTTTAATTTGCTGTCCCAGCTACTTCTGGGGCCCTGAATAAAACTGTGTTACTTCTTGCACTCCTTTTTTTAGGCACCCCATGATAAACCCCCAAGAATCTGGACACTGACGACGGCCATAGTAATATGTTTATAGTAATTGTAGGTACTCTACAGGGAGTATACAATACTTGTAATATGGTGGCATGATAAAATTGAAGTGTATATGGTATTTATGATTGTAGTACAATTGATGATACTGCTTATGTAATATGTACTTGTTTCTTTGTGAAGAAAAACATATAACTCTGGTTGTGGATACTTCGTAGCATTTGGTAATAAGGCTGGAATCTCTGGTTCTGTTTCTGTAAAAAAATAAAACAGTTTAATTTGTTAACAAGATAGTTTAAAATCTTTAATTGCTATAATGGTGCATATAGATTAACTTTTTTCACCTTCATAAAAAGTACATTGTATGTACAATGTTGGGTAGAACATTAGTGTGTAGTACACTCTTGTACTAACATGAAGTAACCATGGGGTTGATAGTAAAACTGTCCATGGTGGATTAAAAAAACTACTGTATATACATCTTAAAAGTACTATTGTAGTATTATGGATTCATTTTGTAAGCATGTTTGCAGTTTGTTGTAATTATGGTTATGTTTAAAGTACTTAGATACCTGTTGGCGTATCCTAACTCTATTGGATTTTACAAGAAGTATTGTAGTAGGATGGATGTATAGATCAAGAGTATTTGTGATCTCATATTTGAAGTGTTTTCTAATGCAGGGTATGTTTAACGTAGTACCCGTTGGCTTATTCCAACTTTGTATTGTATTATAGTGCGTACATTTGGGTTGAAGGAATATTAAGAAGGCATTTGTTAGATTTGCCTGCAACCTATGTTTTGGAGTAACAGAAGCGTTGGTGCATGCAAACCAACCTTTTTTATTTGGACAACTGCAGTTTATTGGCCTGAAGTGGATGTGGCACAAGTGTGGTAGATTATGCCTACCGTTGTGAAGATACTTGGCCATGTGTAAAGCTAGTGAGTTTATAATTATTGTTGGTACCATCTGCATTGTACCTAAGAAGCATTAGTATGCCATGATTTTCATTTTGCAGAAGCTAGTGAAATGGAATGGATTCATAACTTGGTATGGCGTGATCTAGAGTTACACTTGGCGATTTGTGAATAGTGATAGCATATTCAAGAGATAGAGAACATTGTTCTCTGCGTACGTACATGTCTTTGAAAAGAAGGAAACGTGTGATTGTGCAGCCTATTATTTTAACTTCTGCAAGTTTTTCAAAGTGGATGTTGACAAACTGAATGTTGTTGTCATGTGGCTCTGTTTGGAACCCAACAACTGTACCAATTGCTCCATTGACTAAACCTTGTTCTTCATCAAGGTTACATTTTAGATTTACTCTGCAATTTAAACACAGAGTTAATAGTTTTTATAATCGAGGTATAATGGAGATACATTTGCCTAAGCTATTTAGTCGTGCTGCTGCTTGTTGACACATATAGAGTGCCATGTCAAGCACTTCTAGTTTGTCTGTAGACCTGATAGCTGGATTTTGCATCTTTAGTAAGAATATCATTTCTAATGCATTTTTAAAATGTTAGCATAGTTTAGATCTGCAGACTGATGCATGTTTTAAGTTAGTAATATGTTGCTAAAATGTTGCCAGATATTTACATTTCCAATGCTGCTGAGTGTATAACGGTATTGTGTGTGACCTTTTACTGGTGTATACTGTAGGAGGTCTCCAAAAACAATCAAGTTTTCCTTTTCAAACAGTTCTTTGTAGTCGGTTTTTAGGATTTCTTGCATTCTGAGATAATTTAAAGACAGCATGAGGTTGAGGCAGTCATGGGGTTGGAGACTTCGTAGCTGGCCTAATTCTATAATGGGAGAAGTCTTGACCATCAAAGTAAATTAAAATGGTCTGAGTCTGTCATTCAAACAAAGGAAAAAGTATGTGTCAGAAACCTATACTTGCTTTCACGTTTCACAATAACTAAGTGTGGAAAATGTATGAAAATAAAAGTGTGCATCAAAAGAAGGTCAGAATGGCAATGAACGTTGTTCACCACTCCCTTCCCCAAGTTCAGTTCAATGGGGTTCTTAAAAAAAGTGTCTTTTGCCCATTTAACTAACAGATTAGTCTAGTTTTTAAGATGGATTTTGCATCTTTAGTAAGAATATCAGTTCTAATGTCTTTTTTAAATGTTAGCATAGGTTAGATTTGCATACTGATGTATGTTTGTAAATTAGTTTTCTGTAGCCAAAATGTTCCCAAAGATTTACATTTCCAATGCTGCTGAGGGTATTACGGCATTGTTTATGTCCTAATATTTCGAAAATAGGTTAACTTTTACTGGTGTTAACTGTAGGAGGTCTCCAAAAACAATTACTTTTTCCTTCCAAACAGTTCTTTTAGTTGGTTTTTAGGATTTCTTGCATTCTGAAATAATTTAAAGACAGCATGAGGTTGGTGTGAGGCAGTCATGGTATCAAAAGTAAGGACACAGACACAAAGATTCAAGTTTCAACCCCTTTATTAAGTTTGAATGGGGTTGGAGACTTCGTAGCTGGCCCTAATTCTATAATGGGAGAAGTCTTGACCATCAAAGTAAATTAAAATGGTCCGAGTCAGTCAGTCAAACAAAGGAAAAAGTCTGTGTCAGAAACCTATACTTGCTTTCACGTTTCACAATAACTAAGTGTGGAAAATGTATGAAAATAAAAGGGTGTATCAAAAGAAGGTCAGAATGGCAATGAACATTGCTCACCACTCCCTTCCCCAAGTTCAGTCAATGGGGTTCTTACAAAGTTCCTTCAAGGTGCGTAGTATGCACAGTTCAAAGATTCCCCATGAAACTGTTAGGATTCCCTCACCTATTTCACCACTCCAATTATCATCCTTGGAGACGTTAATCTCTGGGAAAATGACTTAAAGCTACAAATTGGCCATTTCATTGATTTTGGCCTTACACACCTTAGCCTTCTCCCAGAGGCTATCTGCCCCAACCCACAGCGAGGGACACACACTTGATGGGTCCTCACCCATCAATTAGACACTAGCAATATAAAATTCTTACCATGCCCATGGTCAGAACACTCTTTAGTCTATGGTATACTGTAATGTCGGTGATAATTCACAGGAAGAAATAAACACTTTAATAATTGGCAGGTTATCCCAAAGACTCACCGGTACCTCTCTTCCTCTCCTTGTGACTGTGACCTTCCAGCAGTGAGAAGAATCTGCTTGTTCCAACAGGGGGGATGAATGCGAAAAGCCTCCCAGATACCCCTTCTTCCCACTATAAAAACCAGAGAGGAGAAGAGATCTCAGGGAAACCCTCTGGGGAAGAAAACCCTGTGTCAATGGCTGCGGGAAAGTAGTCTTCAATGCAGCGGAGATTCAGGTGAAGTCCGGAGACTGGTGGACTTGAAAAAGAAAGAAAATGGTAAGTACTTGCAGGTAGGTGAGAGGTGTAAATGTAAGAGAGTATGATTCAGATTACCCTTAAACAGGAGTGGGATGCGAGGAAAGGTGCCAGCCGGAAACTTCTGAGAATCCCTAGGGTAGCATGAAATAGTGAGATTAGAACTAGTAAGAGGACTGGATAGAATCGGGTTGAGACCACGGGAGAATCTTTTACCTGGATAGAAAGAAGGGCGGAGCTTGGAGTTGAGTCAGTAGTGAAGGGTTTGGAGCGAACGGCTGCGGTACCCGTGTCGCGTATTTCTGTAGATGTAAAAAAAGGGAGAAGGTAATTGAGTATGGAGACGTCCGGAAGGTGGAGGATCCGTGTCAAAGTGACGGATCTCAGAGAGTCTGAATGTCGCTTACCACGTTCCGGAGAGGAACCGGTGAGCCATTTGGAGCAAGAAAGTGTTGGAGTCCGGGGAGTCGGGAAACAGAGACGTGGTACGGTAGGCACTAAAATCGAGATAGGATAAAGATTGTTTAAGATACAGAAAGGTTAGTAATATGCAAGACGTATCAGGAAAATCCTAAATGCAAACTCACGGAGCGTTGTTGAGGAGTAGCAACGCATCCGTGCGTCGTTCACAGGAACAGATAAACCTTCTCTCGGGTAGGGGGACGGTACTTCCTGGATACTGAGACATGCAACATCTAGACCTGCATCTTTAGTTGCGGCAGCCATCTTGCCAGTAAAAATGGCCAACACCCGCCGTCCCAAGGTCCATCGATGCCACAAGGACCAACGTCTTTAGAGAGGCATAACAGTATGCCCCCTCGAACGACCCGGTCCACCCGTTTTATTCGGATGAGATCGAAAAAACTGGCAGACCAGATCTGGAGCATGAAAAGCTGATGCAGGTTCCCACGAGCGATCGGCCGGAGAATACCCCTTCCAGTCAATCAAGAACTGCAGACGTCCCCGAAAAAGACAAGAATCGCAGATGCCAGCCACTTCATATTCGGGACCCATCGGAGTGATGACAGGAGGGGGGGTACCAATTCTTACTCGGGAAAAACGATCAACAACATCTTTTTTCAATTGTGACACATGGAATACAGGATGAATCCTTGACCAAGACGGAGGGAGCTTGAGTCTGTAAGCAGACAATCCCAATCATTGCAAAACGGGAAAGGGACCAAAGTATCTAGGGGACAATTTGGAAGGCACCAGATGTCGGGGCATAAATTGGGAAGCCAACCAAACTAAAACACCTGGCACCAATCTCGGAGCCGGAGCGCAATGCCTATCAGCAAAGCATTTGACACGGGCCTGGGCTTCCAGAAGAGAGGTCTTAGCTGTCGGATGTCCCGTCTGAATAGTATCAATGAGATTGTCCACATCGGGAAACTTGGACGAGGAGACTGGACCACTAGGAAAACACATAGGGGGATAACCGTAGGAGCAAAAGAAAGGACTGCGCCCCAAGGCGGAGTGACGAGAGTTATTATAGGCGAACTCAGCCAAGGGTAACAAGGAACACCAGTTGTCTTGCGAGGCAGAAATGTAACAACGCAAATATCCCTCCAGAGTCTGATTAAGACGTTCCGTCTGACCATTCGTCTGTGGATGGAACCCTGAACTTAATGCTCGGGAGATGTTCAAACTCTTGCATACCTGCTGCCAGTATCGAGACGTATATTGCGAACCGCGATCAGAAACAATTGTTTCAGGAAGTCCGTGAAGAGAGAAAATTTGTGAAAGAAAAATCTTTGCCATCTGGGCTGCGGTGGGAATCCGAGGAAGCGGAACAAAATGTGCCAATTTTGTTAAGTAATCGACTGTGACCATGATTACCGTGCAACCGTCCGACAATGGTAGTTCAACAATAAAATCAGTTGAAATTATTTGCCAAGGACGGTCAAGGACAGGCATAACCAATAGGAGACCTGAAGGGGCAGACCGAGAGGGTATTTAGATTGTAAGCATATGGTACAAGCGGAAACATAGTCTGTAATTTCTCGAGTCATTTCCGGCCACCAGAAATTTTGCTGGATCAATTCCTTGGTATTAGTCACACCTCTGTGACCAGCTAGGTAGGAGTCGTGACATAGATGTAGAACCGTTCTTCTTAGTTCCACCGAAGGGAGAAAGAGCTTCTTGTCTTTAAAAGCACATCCTTGGGACAAGGTAAGTTTCCAAATGGACAAAAACTTAGGATTCAACTGGATGAATTGAAAGGTCGAATGTGCCACCTTCTGAAGAAATGTGGTAACCACCTGCACAAATTTGGCTCGGTGAAAATAAGGCTCTGATCGGAAAGGCGTAGAGGAGTTATAATCCTTTCTGGACAAAGCATCCGCCCTAAGATTGACTCTTCCGGGAATAAAAGTAAATACAATCTCGTAAGGTGAAAAGAAGTGTACCCAACGTGCCTGTCGGCTATTCCGGGTCTGAGAATACTGTAAAGCGCGTAAATTACTGTGGTCTGTTCTGACCTCAATCGGGTGTCTTGCCCCCAATAGCAGGTGTCTCCACTCTTCAAATGCTCTTTTTATAGCCAGTAATTCCTTTTCGAGCACTGAATAATTTATTTCTGAAGGCGAAAGTGTCTTCGACAGATAGGCTACCGGACATTCTATTCCTTGATCGTTCTCTTGAAGTAGAACGGCTCCAATGGCCTGATGAGATGAGTCCGATTCGACAATGAATCTTTTGGCTTGGTCTGGAGTAATCAGGATGGGTCCTGTGAGGAAATGTTTCTTCAGTCTCTCAAATGCTAGATGTGCCTCTTCCGACCAATGAAATCGTACATCTTTCTTAAGAAGAACTGTCATTGGGAGAATCTCTTCTGAATAATGCGGGATGAAACGTCTGTAGAAGTTTGCAAATCCCAGGAATCTCTGTAGATCCTTGATGCACATCGTAATAGGCCATTCGGTAATAGCTGATACCTTCCGAGGGTCCATGGCTACCCCTTTCGCTGATATTATGTACCCCAGATATTCCACCTGGTTCCTGTGAAACTCGCATTTGTTCAATTTGCAATAGAGATGATTGTTGAGCAATCTCCTTAGGACTTCTTTTACATGATGACTGTGTTCAGATGGTGACGTAGAGAAAACCAGAATATCATCTAAGTAGACTATGACTGTGTGAAGCAGGATATCTGAAAATAGGTGGTCCATAAAGCGTTGGAAAACAGCTGGGGCGTTGGACAGACCGAATGGCATTACTTTATATTCATAATGTCCCAAGGGAGTACAGAAAGCCGTCTTCCACTCATCGCCAGCTCGTATACGAATGAGATGGTAGGCCCCGCGGAGATCTAGTTTTGTGAAGATGGTAGCTCCTTTAACGGCCTCAAGAAAATCTGTTATGAGGGGCATAGGATAACGATCAGGGGTAGTAATTTTATTCAAGCCCCGAAAATCAATACACGGTCTGAGTTCCGTAGAGTCCTTCTTGGGGTAAAAAATAAGGAAGCGCCAGCTGGCGAGGTGGATTCCTGAATAAGCCCATTGCGTAGATTCTTTTGGAGGTATTCCTTAAGGACTTCTCATTCTCGCATAGATAAAACATACATGCGACTGAAAGGAATCGGTGCATCTGGAACAAGTTCCAAGGCATTCATCTCTACGATGTGGGGGCAATTCTGCATATTCTGAATCAGAAAATACTGTCTGAAATTCCCTGTATTCGTGGGGTAATTCTTGAATATTGTTCAACATAGAGGTGGAACAAGTTTTTTTCTAATACTGAGATCGTGGGACGAAACCCCAGAGCTCCGTCCGAGAGACAGTGCGTCAAACAGTGTTCTGAAACTAGGAAGACAGTGCCCGCCTTCCAATTGATATAAGGATTATGGGCTCGAAGCCAAGGTAATCCTAAAATCACCGGGTAGTGTGCCGTACGGATTACATCAAATACAATGGTTTCTTGATGGGAAGAAATATTCATCAGCAATGCTATTGTTTGTTCCTTTATGGGACCTGAAACTAGCGGACTACTATCCACCGACTCAACTGGTATTGCCAAGGTTTTAACAGAACATGGAATTTTATGAGTTGTCTTCCAGTAGGTATCAATAAAATTCTCTGTGGCCCCACAATCTATTAAGGCCGTGACCAGAATGGAGTCTGAATCTCCCCATTTGATTTTGACTTGTAAGGCCAGCATTGTGAGATCTGGGATGTCTGTTACTTGTGATGGCAATTTAGTTGTTGAGGAACCTGTTACTGACTCCCTAGCCGTGGTTCCCCTTGTGGTTGGGAAGTGGTGTTTCCCTGTCTCTTGACTGGGGTGAGAGGGCAATCTTGAACTGTGTGTTCTTTGGAACCACAGTACATACACAGCCCCTTGACTCGACGTCTATTGAGCTCCTCAGGGGTAAGTTGGCCTCTTGTAGTTCCTATTTGCATAGGTTCTTCAGCCTGCGTTCTCCCGGCACTATGAGAGTAAGTAACAGGCTGTCTCACAAGACGGCCGCAACGTCGTTCCCATAATCTTTCTTGCAACCAGTAGTCCATCTGCATCACCATTGTTATTAATTCTACCAGATTTGGAGGTCTAGGAACTCGGGAGATCTCATCCTTTAAATCCTCATTTAATCCCCTACGGAATGAGGTGCCAGCTGCTAACTGCTTGAAAGTGGTGATGTAAGACAGCAGATCTTGTGATCCTTCTTTAAAATCCAATAACTGTTCTTGGGCTGAAACTGTGATCTCTTGGCGGCTGAACTTGGCTCTGAGGCTGTTCAAAAAGGCAGGGTAGGAATCTAATAAAGCATTATTAGTGGTAACAAGTGGTGTTGCCCATGCTAAAGCAGGACCAGTTAAATTTGCAATCATATGTCCTACCTTATCACAGTCATTCTGAAAAAAGGCAGTCTTGAACGGAAATTGAACGGTACAAGGCTTAATAAAGGCCTTGAGTTTATATGGATTACCATCATACAAACCCCCCGGAATTGGGCCTGGAGGTATCTCGGAACAACTAGGGACTCTCCCCACCTGTTGTCGGAGAAAGGCATTCTCCTGTTTTAACGCCTGAACTTCAGCAGTCAGTGCTTGCACCGCTGTAATCAATTGCTGTTGTTGGGCCGGGTCCATATTCTCCAGTAATATGTAACAATGAACCCCATAGATAACCTGCTCAGACCTCCTGATCTAATGAGGATGGTTTCAAATCTCTGGGCTTTGCTAACTGTAATGTCAGTGATAATTCACAGGAAGAAATAAACACTTTAATAACTGGCAGGTTATCCCAAAGACTCATTGGTACCTCTCTTCCTCTCCTTGTGACTGTGACCTTCCAGCAGTGGGAAAAATCTGCTCGTTCCAACAGGGGGGACGAATGCGAAAAGCCTCCCAGATACCCCTTCTCCCCATTAGAAAACCAGAGAGAAGAAGAGATCTCAGGGAAACCCTCTGGGGAAGAAAACCCTGTGTCGACGGCTGCAGGAAAGTAGTCTTCAATGCAGCGGAGATTCAGGTGACGTCCGGAGACTGGTGGTCTTGAAAAAGAAAGAAAATGGTAAGTACTTGCAGCTAGGTGAGAGGTAGAAATGTAAGAGAGTATGATTCAGATTACCCTTAAACAGGAGTGGGATGCGAGGAAAGGTGCCAGCCGGAAACTTCAGAGAATCCCTAGGGTAACATGAAATAGTGAGATTAGAACTAGTAAGAGGACTCGATAGAATCGGGTTGAGACCACGGGAGAATATTTTACCTGGATAGAAAGAAGGGCGGAGCTTGGAGTTGAGTCAGTAGTGAAGGGTTTGGAGTGAACGGGTGCGGTACCCGTGTCGCGTATGTCTGTAGATGTAAAAAAAGGGAGAAGGTAATTGAGTATGGAGACTTCCGGAAGGTGGAGGATCCGTTTCAAAGTGACGGATCTCGGAGAGTCTGAATGTCGCTTACCGCGTTCGGGAAAGGAACCAGTGAGCTGTTTGGAGCGAGAAAGTGTTGGAGTCTGGGGAGTCGGGAAACAGAGACGTGGTACGGTAGGCACTGAAATCGAGATAGGATAAAGATTGTTTAAGATACAGAAAGGTTAGTAATATGCAAGATTTGTCAGGAAGATCCTAGATGCGAACTCACGGAGCGTTGTTGAGGAGTAGCAACGCATCCGTGCGTCGTTCACACGAACAGATAAACCTTCTCTCGGGTAGGGGGACGGTACTGCCTGGATACTGAGGCGTGCAACATCTAGACCTGCATCTTTAGTTGCGGTGGCCATCTTGCCAGTAAAAATGGCTGACACCCGCCGTCCCAAGGTCCATCGATGCCACAAGGACCAACGCCTTCAGAGAGGCGTGACATATACTCTCTATATCTAGATACCCCTTGCCCTCTGAGTCGCACCCCAAACATTCCATCATCATGAGGAACCTAAAAAAGGTTACTACTGCAGCCTTGGCTACTCAGTTCCTGGCCAAACTATCCCCAGTGGGTAACTTTTTGTTCACTGACAGCCTTGTCTTCCATCTTACCAGTACCATCAATGATATCATTGAGATGTTAGCTCCCAAAAAGCTGAAACATGTGAAGAACAAAGTGAACAAGAGTGACTGGTTCAGAGACTCCATTACCGTTCTTTGGTGAGCTAAGCGCAAAGCAGAGAGAGCATGGAGGAAAAAGCCTTCTCCCCTCCTCTTAGAGCTTTACAAAAATTCATTCAAAGCCTTGAAGCTTGCAATTATTGCAGCTAATTCCCAAAGTTATTACAACCGGATTTCCTCAGCCCACTCAAACTCACGTGAGCTTTTTACTATTCTCAAGGAGTTTGAGGGGAGTATACCCAAGAGGACAACTATGCCCCAAAAATGTGGCTTGGTGTCAATCTATTCACAACAAATTTAACACTAAAATAGCAGCTCACCAGGAATCTATTTTAGCTCAACAATTGTAGTCTAGGGAAATGAGCACTCCCCTTTCATGTTCCCCCAGTCTAAGGTTCCTCCGAGGCCCATTATTTCTCAGGGTGCTTCGAAATGTAAGCCTTGAACAGAAGCAGAGATGAAAGATACAACTTACCTTGGAGACAAGTGTCCTTCATCCATTTTTAAGGCATGCATTGACACCCTTGCTTCGTGGATAACTTCTTTCGTTAACTTGTCTCATGCTGAATCCACTGTCCCTTTGATATTCTGTTGTGAAGGTTTTGTTTCCAAGAGATTCTTGGCCATGTGTGAAGCCTGTAAGCTTACAGTTATTTTTGGTACCATCTGCATTGTACCTTAGAAGCATTAGTATGAAATTTTGGCTATGTGAGTTTATTTGTATGGTGGAATGATTGTCTGAATTGGAAAAAGGGCATGATATGTCATGATTTACATTGTGCAGAAGCTGGTGAAATGCAATGGATTCAGAATTTGGTATGGATACTTATACAAATCATTCATTAGGGATGTCGTCTTGTGAAACATGGTTGTTACAGAGAGTGCATGCATGTCTGGAAGATTTCATTTATAGGAATGTTTTTGGTGTCCAGTACTTCTAGTAAGTACATTAGGAATCCTTGTGGCTCTTCCTTTGGGTTATGGTAAATTGTACATTCCTGCACAGTAGTCCAATGTGTGCCTTATACCTGAGACACTGTAAGAGTTGTCAGGATTATTTGTGGCATTTCTATGAAGAACCAGCATTTGCAACACAACTGGTCTGAGCTGTTTAAGTAAATGTTGTGAACAACTGGTGGAAACTGAAAGAGAAGAATCAATGTTACATTAGCATAACAACATACTCCAGTTGTGTTGCTTAATTTAAATGGATGAGAGATTCATGTGGATTGTTTCATTGGCCTGCAGATCTTTCTGAATAAGAGACAGTGCAGTTAACTTTGTACTAGACAGTTTTGTGGTTGTATTATTTGATGCAGAAGGAGTTGGTCATTGTTTCTTTAGTGGTAGTGTTTGGGAGATCTGTTATAGATTCTGTTTATATTACTTGTCTTTTAAAGGTTTCATTTTTGAGGTACAGAGTACATATTTAGATGGGGTATGTAGTGCCCATAGCCTGTTGTATTCAAGGATGCAAGGAATATCAGCATTGACTTTGTTTGCATCAAAGTTAACTAGGAATAGACCATTGAGTGTACGCAGATGGGAAAGTGCTATGTAACTCACCTTTTTTAAAGACTTTGCTGCCAATGTCAATCAATGCGTGATCTAGGGTTAGACCTTATGTTTTGTGAATAGTGACAGCATATGCAAGAGAAAGAGAGAATTGTTATGCATATGTACATGTTTTTGAAAAGAAGGAAGTGTGTAATAGTCCAGCCAATTTATTTAACTTCTGCAAGTTTGCCAAAGTGGATGTTGACAAACTGATTGTTGTTGTCATGTGGATATGTTTGGAAGCCAACAAAATGTACAAATTGTTCCATTTACAAACATTGTTCTACATCAAGGTTAAGTTTTAGAATCACTATGCAGTTTGGACACAAAGTCAATATTTTCTCCTATCCAGCTGTCCTGGAGATACTTTTTTCTAAGCTATTTAGTCGTGTTGTTGCCTGGTGATACATAGGAAGTGTCATGCTGTGCACTATTAGTTTGTCTGTGGAGCGGATATGCAGCATGGATTGCATTTATTTTTTCAACATTGTCTCATTGAATTACAGCTTGCAAGGGTCGGCATTAAGGACATGCATTTTAGATTTTGTTGAGTTAATTGTTCCATGAAATCAGGAGCAGATGTGTTTCCTCCATGCAGCTCATGGATTAGTCTACTATTTAAGATGGATTTTGCATCTTTGGTAAGCAGGCCAGTTCTAATGCTTTTAAAAATGCTAGCATAGGTGTGATCATCAGATTGACGCATGTTTTGAGTTAGTTCTCTGTAGTGCAAAATGTTGGCAGATATTTACATTTCCAATGCTGCAAGGGTATTGCGGCATTGTTTGTGTCCTAATGTTTTCAAAATAGGTTGACCTTTCACTGCTGTTAACTGTAGGGACCCCCGAAAACAATAACATGTTTTACTCCAAACAGTTCTTCATAGTTGGCTTTTAGGAATTCTTGCATTCTGAGATGAATTAAAGCCAACATGAGGTTGGACACCATGCTTACTACATCTATAAGGAGCACTTTAATTTATTTTAGAAATCTGCATACTTCAGTAGCAGCGTCTGATGAGAATTTGTAGTATTCTAATTTGTTTTGGTGTTCTATGGGGAGGAGAAGTAGTCGGCGTAAAGTTACACCTCCTATGTTGTAGGCAGCTAAACCTGTGGGGGCTGCAACTACAGCCAAAATGTTGTTATTTGTTAAGTTTTGTAGAAATGTGATGATTTTAATTAATAATGTTTTACCAGCACCAGCTTCACCACTTACATTACGGAGCAGAGGTTTATAATATTTACAGGTACGAATTTTAGTTTCATGTTTAAAACCATGTTCAATTTTGTTGAGCGACTTCTACATAAACGGTGAGTTTTTCATCATTTCGCTGTGATTTGAGCACTGACAAGGCTTCCTCAGGTTGTGTATATAGATACATGGCATTTTCTACCTCAGTCATGGCTATTTCTGCTTCAGTTAGAATGAGTGGTTCTCCAATCGGTATTTGGTTTCCTGTAAAGGAAGGTTGACTGCCCTCAGGAGTGTCTTTGTCTAGTTGAGCTTCAATGTCTTCCTCTTGTTGGCATTCATTGTCCAACATTTGTTTGTATTGTTTGAAATTGTCATTTGTTATACTGCTTTCATTTGCTTTGAACGCAGCTTAAAAAGAGGCATAGCCACCTAATAATAATGGTTCTTTTCATCAAGGTTTAAAAGGTTGGAGTAGGGCCATTTAATCAAAATAGCAATGTTGTGGAGATTCAAATGATAACTTTATATGATTATTAGACTGGGTTTGGTGGGTTTCACTAGGCTTCCTTCACAAGTTGTGACTGGAAATTTGCCAGTTGTCTCATTTGGTGTGAAATTATTTTTTAGGTGTAGTTTTGGGCAATGTCATACAGACTCATGTTTTACAAAGCAGTACTTCTGTTTAGGTAGTATGTGTGAATTAAATTATTTTATAAAATGTGCTGGCTGTTGGGATCATTTGTGGCTGTGTTTTCTATCTCTTGGTTGGATCGTAGTACTCTTTCTATGGGATAAAGCTAGTCCAAAATTCAGTCAGACAATGGGCCTCATTACGAATGTGGCAGAAAGGTAACAATGGCGCCGGTAGTGATACCGGCCCCGTTTTTTACCTCTGCCACATTACGAGCTCTGCTTGCTGGTTTCGTACTGCATGCGTGGTCTGACCAGGCATGCAGACCGGCACCCGCAAGCAGAACTTGTGATTGCACCGGCACCATTATTAACGGTGCCGGTACAACCATGCTCCCGACCCCCATTCTGCGCTATGGGGCAGAATGGGGATCGGGAAGCCGCCGATACCGGCACCCGCGAATGGGCAATTACCAGCCCATTCATCTCGTAATGGGCCGGTGATGGTCCATTCGTGGGTGCCGGGGCCGGTAGCGAGTTTGGCAGTAGCCGTGCCCTTAATAAGGGCACGGCTACTTCCAAACAAGTAATGAGGCCCAATGTGTTCAGGTTTGCCATATAAGGCTGTAACTCTTAAACGGTCTGCAGCTGCATAGCCCCCGCATTCTCTATGGGAGAATTATTTTATACCAAAGCTGTACAATTTTTGTGAAAGTATTTTGTCAGATGATATGTCATCCCAGATGTCTTTTAACTGTGTTTTCTCATCTTTGGCGACACAGGCTGTGACATATCTTGCAACTGCTGTGGAATTGTCTACAATGTATGTATATGTTTGCATTCCACAAGAGGGCAGTTATTGCAGTATAATCATTGAAGTACGTGGATGATTTGTTCCTTTCAATGCTGTATATATTTTTAGGGTATTTGCCTTTTACACTGTGTCTAACAGAAGACATCAAGCTACTTACTTGTCCTTTTGTGCAAACTGGTCTATGGAAGCAAAGCGACATTTGGTATAGTATTTGCCTCTGTTTTTATATCTACGTCAGCAGTATTTGCCACACTTATGTTTTTGGAAACATAAGATTTGTGTATGTAGGTCACTATCTGTGGTTTCTGAAGGGATGTTGCATGTAATGTATTTTTCAATAAACTGTAAAACAGTGACGTCACTACCAGGACCACATTTTGGAGCAATGTTCACCTACAAACGCATGTGGATGTGTCGTGCTCCTCCGGATTGATATTCTTTTACTCAAAATAATTGTTGCACTTCTCTGAGAGCAGGGGTAGTTTTATTGCAGATAAATGCAGCATGGCAATAAAGCGTGATGAAAGTACCTTAATACATTGACAGGATCAAGGGAACAGAGTTTATGTATTTTCCATCTTTCTTTTGGTTTGCAGTGCGTGAGAAGTCATGCAAGTCATCCCATGTGTACCCTGCACAACTTAAAGTAACAAATCAAGTGGGTGGGCCCAGCTTCCTTAGCATACAACATACATCAGTGTGACGTTGCAACCAGTATTCTTTTGTACCACACAGGTTTGCCAAAAGATTTGTGATACTTGACTGCAACACTTTATCCCTGGGCCTCATTACAAGTGAGGCGGAATGTGTTAACGGGCTCCGCTAATGGTGGCGGGCCCATTAACACCATTCCGCTCATTACGAGGTCCCCTCGCGGGACCCGGTAAGGACGTTTGTTAAAACCACGAGTTGTTACCGGGTCCCGCGATGGGAAGAGGGCGCTAACAACGGGCCGGTCGTAATAGGGAATGGGGAAAGTCCGGGCCCGGGTTCCCAGAGGGAGGAATTACCGGGCCCTCCAAACTCAGAAAGTCCCGGTAATTCCCCATTCTGGGAACCCAGTAAAGGAGCCCGGTTTGGCAGCAGCCATGGAGGTAATAGCTCCATGGCTACCGCCCAAACTCTAAATGAGGCCCCTTGTCTTTTATTTTTTGAAGCAGTTGGGTAGCGGATATGTTTAAAAAGTTAGAGCCTGTTTTTAATGTGTGTGAAACTCCATAACATAGAGTTGCTAGTTCACTTTCAAAGAGGAGGTGTAAAAAGTATTCTACATTTTGTCTGAATCTGGAGTCTTCAGAATACAGTCTTAAAGAGTGATGTTCTGATGCATTAATTTGCATGTCCCTTTCATCATATCTTCCTCCTCTTCCTGTAGGAAAGGTTAGATGAAAAGAATGTGATTGTACACGTTTTTCTCATATGCTAATTGGGGATCCTTTGGCTTGATGCATTTGATATGTTTCTAATGCATCGTCAATTGTGTCTTTGGAGTGTAGTGGGTGAATTGTATACTGATCTAAAATGTTGGCTGCAGTAACGGGATCTACATGTTCAAATTTGCCAGTTGTTGTTGAGTCTTAAAAATTCATTGATGGCTTTTAAGTTTTCCTCTATGTTTATATCTTTGTAGTAGTCATTGTTTTCTTTTAGATATTGAAGGGCTTGTCTAACTTTGTTTAAGTCGACTAGTTGTTGACACATTTTTTGTCTTTTGTTGGCACACCATTAACTAGTTCAATCAAAAATAGATCTATTGGTCATTGTACTCCTAGAGTTTGTACATTTTCTTTCAGATCTAAGGGCAAATATACCACTTTGGAACGGAAGCCCTTTAATAACTTAGATGGAGGTCATTTGGATGATGTCGGCTGAAGGCATATTATAGCTTGAAATGGGTGCACTGTTTGGATTATAATGCTCTCGTACAAGTTAAGTTGTTGGAGAGCTTTGTTTTTAGTGATAGCACGTGATGGCATTTTGTTATTGTCAAGATTTGTGTTGCAGTACGTGCAAACTGTAGAGCAGTCAGTTATATTGTATTTAGTTTTTTATGGTTTGATATAAGTCTAAATGGACCCATTTTGATACTTTATTGTCTGCTGTTTTGTAGGATATACCTACCATTTTTGTGCTTTTTTTAAAAAAACGTTCTGTCACAACAGATACATATTTGGTCTGGTAGTTCAGCAGATGTGTATTGAAGTGTAGTTATTTCTTTTTTGTATGTATTTATTAGGAAGTTGGTGTTTATGAGGTTTTCAGTATTGTTTTACAGATTTTTCTAAGTCAAATTCAGTTCCATAGTACACACAGGACACACTCCAGGTGCCGGTGGTAGGTGCTTCAACTACCTCAGCTTCATCTTCCTCTTGATCCTCTTCTACATCATTGTGCCTTTTCCCCTATCCAGGCCTGCCAGATGGTGGTGATCATGGGGTGGTTAGGGACCAGAAATGGCCATAGCTTATGCCATGATGCTGTCCACAAAGAAAGTTCTGCAAAGTTCTGCAAAGCAGGTGCTGTAAGATGCTCTCCCCTGGATAGCCAGGTGAGAAAGAGGAAAAGTAATGGGTAAGTGCTTTCTCAGGAACCATTCACGGACTGTAGTGCTGCCCGTACACAACCGAGTTGCAAAAAGGCCTTTAAAAGTTGAAAACGTTGCCAGATCAATCAAGAATGGGTCTTGGAGCTGTGCAAGGGTAATCTTTCAGCTTCAAAACCCCTAGATTGGCGTAAAATGCAGTTTTAAACTGTCCACAGTCACAAACACCGTTCCCGGACACCCCAGTCATGCTGCACGGTTGCAGTCACAGGATGATATCCACAGCCGTCTACATCCCTGTCAGCCATCTCCGCATACCAATCAGGTGGAAATCGCATGGTGCATGCGCTGGGTGTCCATAGAACAGGCACAGTGTCTGCAGACAAATTAAAAGTGTGTCATGCAAAACCAGACATGTCCGGACATCGCCCCTGTTCAGGGGCACCTCCATTTTCAGTGCAGACACCCCAGACAGTCATAGTGTCCACGGACTCATAATGGGAGATTAAAAAAATACACATATCGCCCAACAGTATAAAAAATATTTACAGTATAAAAATATATTTATTCAAGAAATGGATGGGTATTGGAATTTGAAAAATAAAAGGGAGAATTAGGACCTTTGTACAATAATCATGAGGGGAGAAAGGGAGTGAGGTTTCATCAAAGTGTCTTTGATTAAAATGATCAGAATTCGATAAGGATGATTGCTGGGGACAAGGGGAACAGAGTGCACGAAGTACAGTGATAGGGAAACATTTTAATGACATGATATTTCATGTACTCTGAAAGTTCTTTAAAATCATTACTTAATACATTTACGTTCATGATTTGATGATCTACAGTTGGGATAGGACTTCTCTTGGTGATTCTGGGGATTATGGATAATTAGTCTGGGGATGATTTCTTCATAAATACTATGTACTGTAAGAAAAACATAAATTATAATTTTAGTAAGGTGTGTACAAAATACATTATTTGTTTACATTGACATATATATTGTATACCAGTGGAAATGTTATTGTCGCTCATTTCTTCTTTTGGGAGGTTCTCCTCTAACCACTCAACTGTGCTTGCCTTTTCTGTGAGAAAAAAAAAAGTCCTTCTGTCTTATAACACAGGTTTATATAATTAAATGAACAATGAATAAATAAATAAAATGCACTTACTGTTTAGTGTGAATTTGCTGTCCAATAAGCACCTGGTGTTTCTCAAACTGTATGCAAAGTTTTAGTGAGGAGATTATATGAAGTATACAGTTACGGTTTGTTATTGGTGCAATCCATTGTAATCTGTGTTAAATAAAAAAAGAATTATTATTTTTTGAAGTATGTGTTTGTACAAAAAGGGATATTGTGTGTCGTAAACATTAGCTATAATTTTATATACATCAATTTGTTGGTTGATGGGTACAATGTTGTTTGGTCTCCCCCATGATTCTGATCTTTGTGAATGCTGTCCGATGTCCGCGCAATACCGCACTGTCCACAGACTCAATATCTATCACATGATTTCAGTGAAGAAAATCACATGACCTAGATATTTCAGTGAACAAAAATAAGTGACACAGATATGTGATGTCATCTGTGATGTCATCAATGATATTTGTGACATCATCTTTAATGTTCTGGGTGTAAGTCTTAGCAGTGCACAGAGGTGCCATGAGTTATGGTTGCTGAGCGTACCATAACTGGCGAATTTCAAGTGTTTTTTCAGTTTTACTTGTAACCATAATGTCCCTTTAACAAAGTGTTTTCACAGAATTTCAGAGGTTTTTATTATTGCAACTTAACCATAACTTCCCTTTAACAAAGTGTTCAGTGAATATATATATATATATATATATATATATATATATGTATATATATATATATATATATATATATATTCAGTGAAAAAACTTTGTTAAAGGGACGTTATGGTTCCAAGTAAAACCGAAAAACCCTTGAAATTCGCCAGTTATGGTAAGCTAAGCAACCATAACTCGCGCCACCACCGTGCACTGCTAAGATTAACACCCAGGACATCAAAGATGACATCACAAATGTCATTGATGACATCACTGATGACATCACATGTCTGGCTCCCTATTTTTTCTTTTACTGACATATCTAGGCCACATGGTTTTCTTCAGTAACAGTCAGAAACTAAAAAATGTATTTTATTTGTAGACATATCCTTCTAGTAGGTTCTTACAGTAATTCCCTTAGAGTACAGTCACATCATATGAAACATATACATATGGGAAAACACAAGCTTGAAAGACAGCAATCCTTTTTGTGCATAAAGATAATCACTAGATTTATGAGCACTTTCTGATATTTCTGTTGTTTTTTTTTATGGCTGTACTTTCCCTGTATATGGTCATATTTGTATACATTGTACTCACACTACTTTCCTTAGGGTCCAATCACATCAAGTGATACATATACATAGGGTAAATAGCAGCTTTGAAACAAAGCAATCATTTATTTGCATGGAACTAATCAGTTAAGTTATGAATTGTTTCTGCTACTACTTGTGCTTTTTTGCTAACTTCACTTTCCCTGTATATACCCATATTGGTATGTGTTCTTGTGTCTTTGTGTTTTGTCTATAGTAATGGAATTATGTAATACATGGGTTTTATTAGCTACTTATTACATATTTCACAGTACACAAAAATCTATTAAGAAAACAATTATCATTTCATTATTCAACATATTAACATTACGAATATCATACCTTCATCTTGTACGCTGCACACAATGTTATGTTTCTGTCTGAGTAGCTTAGTATACTAGATAGAACCCCATAATAGGATGCTGTTTATATCAATGCACCGTTCAATGCACTTTAGGGTATATTTCTTGCAATGATTCTTGACACTTTTTTCGCAACATAATAAGAATCCCTTCTACACATATTTCATGAGAAGTACATACACATGTGATGTCATCAGTGATGTCATCAATGACATTTGTGATGTCATCTTTGATGTCCTGGGTGTTAGTCTTAGCAGTGCACGGTGGTGGTGCGAGTTATGGTTGCTTAGCTTACCATAACTGGCGAATTTCAAGGGTTATTCGGTTTTACTTGGAACCCTAACGTCCCTTTAACAAAGTTTTTTCACTGAATTTCATAGGTTTTTAGTAGCGCAACTTAACCATAACGTCCCTTTAACAAAGTTTTTTTCACTGAATTTCATAGGTTTTTAATAGCGCAACTTAACCATAACGTCCCTTTAACAGAGTTTTTTCACTGAATTTCATAGTTTTTTAGTAGCACAACTTAACAATAATGACTTTGACTTTATATACATGTCATATGGAACTGACTAGATCTCTTCTTATGAACGTGATGTCCGCGAACTTATTTAATGTTCGTGGACATGTTCGGAGAACAGTACCACTACCTAAAAACTGTGGGGGGGGGGGTGGTGGGGTATGTTTGATTGTTATATCATAATATAGGAACATCTAACAAATTCAAAAAGCAGCACACAAACACATTATATATAGTAATACATAAGAAATGTAACCCATATATATAACACACTAACCATTCATTTAAATACAATATGTTCTGAAATGGAATATACCACAAGAAGATAAATTGGCTTCCAACATAATTACCTCACAGACACAACAGAAATGAGAACAAGACCAGACCCACTGAATACATAGGACTTATCTTACCAGAAATAGTAAGTGTACTTCATTTTACTCATATATTTATAAACTTTCTGTATTAGATTAAAACATATATTATCTTTTTTTTTTTCTCACAGAAATGTCTAGTACTCTGGAATGGCTAGAGGACAATTTCCCACATGAAGAAATGTCACAAGATAGTGAAACTAATGGTAAACACTTTATAATATAAACCATTTAAATATTATTATTTTGTATACATTTAACATATATATTTTTTTTTTGTACAGACCATAACAAAATAGAAACTACCTCTGAAGAAGCTGTTATGGAAAACACGCTTGACAACATAAAAGAAAAAATTGATTTATTGTTGACCAATTTTAATAATTTGAAAACTTTTGTTGAAGATCATTTTAAAACAAAAATGTCATACCATTGCCCCACATGTACTTGTCCCTCCTCACCATATCCCAGTCAATTATCCCCAAACCCTCTCCATAATCCAAAACGTTTTGATGAGATTTCCATCCCTTCTTCACCTAATACCAATCATGTTGAAACCCCAAATTCTCCTGTTTTTGTTTCTGTTTCTGCCTCACCTTCTCTGTCATAAATTATTAATATATGTTAAATAAAGTTTAATTTTTATATTGTATTGTGAATAGTTTCCGTTTTTTTTTTAAAAACAATAAAAGTGTCCGCGGACAGTGTGAGTGTTCTGAAATGTTCATACATAAACGAAAATGGAGGTGTCCTGAAGAACACCACACCTGTTCGTACTGTTCGCTAGCAAGTTGAAACTGTTCTAAAAACACACGTGGTGTCCTGAAATGTTCGTAAAGAAACAAAAATTAAAGTGTTCTAAAGAACACTATATCTGTCCGTAATGTTCGCTATCAACTTAAAACTGTCCTAAGAACACAATTGGTGTCCTGAAATGTTCGTAAGTAAACGAAAATGATGTGTCTTGAACAACAGTACAACTGTTCGTAGTGTTCGCTAGCAACATGAAACTGTACTAAGAACACACGCGGTGTCCTGAATTGTTCGTAAACAAACACAAATTAAAGTGTCCTAAAGAACACTATACCTGTCCGGTACTGTTCGCTAGTAAGTTCAAACTGTTCTAAGAACGCTATTGGTGTCCTGAAATGTTCGTACGTAAACGAAAATGGAGGTGTCCTGAAGAACACTATACCTGTGCGTAGTGTTCGCTACCCAATTGAAACTGTTCTAAGAACAGACGCGGTGTCCTGAAATGTTCGTTTCACGTGTGACACACTTTTAATTACTTGAGAACCCGAACAGTGTCCCTAGGACATCAATGCGCATGCGCTAACCAATCTCCGTGCACTTGGTGTCCTGCGGACAGGCGCTTCCTTCGCGGACTAGTTCGCAAACAGATCATATGACCGCGCCCACGCTCATCGTGTGTCCTGAAATGCGGACACTGTTCGTGTCCCCGAACAATTTAAAAGTACATTTTCAGTTAATCCATAATATTTTTCAATAAAATCTCACCATGGCACAGTCCCACATAGCAATCTTGAGTTTCTATATACCTTTTGAAACTTTCCGATCCTTTTTTTGTGTTTGATCTGTCCGCGGACAGTGCGCATGTCCGTGGACCACGCACAAGCACCCCTATAAAAGACCACGCCCAAGAGCTTATTCCCATTGTGTTTCTGGCTATTCTTCAGAACACAGTGATTTTTGCTGCCACCTGCAGACTACACCATCATCGAGATGGCATCCTTGGCTGCTGAACTGCCACTTGGTGCTGCACCTGCTTCAGCATAACCCCCACCTCCTCCACCATCACCACCTCCCCAAGGGCCTGAAGAGGGGAACAGGAGTGAGGATGCGGAGGAGGAAGAAGAGGATGATGAGAATGAGGTAGAGGAAATCCCTACTACCCGCACTAGGCATGAGTCTTGGGTGTGGCGGTTATTTACCATTGGTCCAAAGGCTCGTGCGAACCATGTTACCTGCAATGAGTGCAAAATGATACTCAGTCGCGGGAAGCACGGTAAGTACAGCTTTGGGACCACTACTATGAAGCGACACCTGAGGTCATTTCACTCTGGGGCTATTCGGAGGGTTGTACCTTGCGAAGAACGTAGCAGGTTGATTTCCTCTACTTCATCCTCTGTTTCTGATCCTGTCACCACAAGGACCACCTCTGTGGGACAGCGTCTTTCTCAAGCTGCCTCACAGGCCATACAGAATGCTGATGACCCTTACCTTTCGAGGGTCACAGTTGTATGTATGTACTATGACACAGTACTCTGCACGGGGGAGCGACTTCGGAGTGCTTTTGAGACTATCGTCTCAGAGCACGAGAAGACCTGCTCACTACCCAAATAAAACTCACTCTACATCTTCCTCTCTCAGCTCGCCCTTTCTTATCCCTGTGATTGGTGTCCCCCCATTTACCCTCCTTTACCCTCCTCTCCTAGTGTGTCGTGTCTGAAAAACCAAAAAAAATACAAAATTACAAAAATCAAAAAAATATAAGGCTCTTTTCAGAGCCACCTTTCCCAGGTAAAAAATAGAAGTGAAAATAAATGAAGCAGGGCTCTTTGTATTTTTTAGAAGTCCCCGGACAGTTCGCGAACATTAAAAAAAATGGGTTGCTACTCCATCACAAACATTGTAATTTTCTCTGGAAAGAAGTGGTGACTCTGAAAAGAGCCTTTGGGTGGTGTTTGTAAGTCAAAAATTGTAAATGCTTTACATCTACTTCAAAATCGTTGTTGTAATTCCAAAAAAGGTCGCAATGCATTTTGTACATTTCTCAGAAAAATCTGATTGCCAGCATAAGTAAGATGGACTCCATCTCTGCGAAAAATGTATGTACTACAAAACATAATATTTTCATTGTGAAAAGAAGACATGCCAACATCTCTTAGAAAGCCACAAACAGCCTTATTAACATTGCGCCTTGCTTTTTCCATTTGTGGACAAAATGAAGAAGAACAAAGCCACATTTGTCTCTGCGCAATCCGTGAAAATATCACTTGAGAATTAGGAAACATGTCCATAACCTTCCTAAATCCTTCTTTCATAGCAGATTGCAAAAAAATTCCAGTCACATGTCCTAAACTGTTCCCTCCACAATGAATTACAACTATGTCTGGATGTTGCTCTGTCTCCAAAGTAGCACAGAGAGGTAGCAAGTCCAACCACTTCATTCCACGTACTCCATGCCAGTGTACTTCCACATGTGGGAATCCAAGATCTACAGCTACTCCACAGCTTTCTGCATGCACCTTCAACCAATGTATCCACGAATCTCCTAAAATCCAAACAATCTGTTTTCTGAAACACACAGCCATAGCTATCTTTTGTTCTCTCAGCAAAAAGAGTATCTGAGAAAATCTCTCCTGGCACAACACACCCACCAAACTTCCCTGACCAATCCCTTTCAGTGCTTATTCTCATTTGCATGACTTCTGAACCCAAAAATCCCCGGATGTAACTCCCGATGTCCGCGAACTACCACCATGTCCGCGGACATATCGTAACATGAACAGCCCTTCTACCATTTCCACTACACTCTCTCTGCCATTCCCTCATTGGATGTACCTCAAAAATCACATGGCCATGCACCAATCACATTCAAGACCTCTACATCTAACTGCATCATCATAGATCAGCACTGCAAATGTACTCTGAATCTCTCTGAGTACAAGTGTCATATCATTGGCAAGCAGCATCTACCAGAATCACTGTACAAGTCTTCAAGATTTCTACTTGCAGCTCCATGCATATCCATATGCATGAACACAAACTTCAGGTATGCATATTTTCTGTATAGTAGATGAACACATTTTCAAACATTCTTTTACCTTGTAAAATCTGTAAAATGAATTTACTGTACTTTTTTCAATTTCCTAAAATCAGCTATCACTTAAAAACCTTTATACTTTTTACTTTCTTAATACACACACACTCAAATCATGTTAAACTAAACATTTTTAAATGAAATATATAGACTACATATATTTAAACAAAATTGCATGCAAACACAATCTATGTTTAAACCTTTATAAAAATACTTATACAATTTCATATTTTTTGTTTTTATTTATTTATTTACTTAATTACTTTAAATTAGACATGACATTGAGGCGCTATTACCTAGAACAGTTTACTTACAGAAATAGTGGTATTCACTAATATATTATAAATTTCACAAGACATAGTAAAGATATTTTTTTTTTTGCTACAGTTAGTCATTCAATACAATTGGTTCATTAAGAACATATCATATGTACTGAACTGATGCAATGTATCTTATGTAAATAAATTAGTTTAATGGTTTTACAGAAGGCACTGAGGATTTCAATTAAAAAAATCAATATCTAAATTAAAAACAGTGCTATATACAAACAAAGTTACTAATTTGAAGCTTTTACAATTGCAGTGAAGACCAGTTTCCTGAAAAGAAGCAGCCGAATTCGAAGAAGAAAGAAAAACTAAGAAGTTACCTGTTCATTTTAAAAAAAAGGAAGTAAAATATCACCATAATATTTGTATTATTAATCAAATATACTATAACATTAATACAAGCTATTTTGGTTTCTTAAAATAGAGATTGTGTACCATTTTGTCCAAAAATGTCCATGTCTTAAACAGCGATTTACAGCCAGAATGGCCCACAAATTTCTATTTTCGGACACACAAATTAGCCAACTGAACCACTACAATTTTCATATTATAGAACAAACAACTGTTTTAATTGTATACATTAGATTTACAATTTGTACTTTTCCACACCACTAGCTTACTTTTTCTTTGTCATCTGAACCCCAGTTTAGTAACACATACATTCAAGAATACCTATCCCTACTAGTTTTAGTTCCCAATGCACAATCACACACCATCACATACATCTTTATCATCTTACTCAAACACTCATGCACACAGCACACATACATTCCAGAACACCCCAACCCATATCTTCTTTATTTTTTTCAACAGACCCTAAAGAATGCCTACCAAAAGTCAAGTCCATAGAAAGCAACGCAAAAGTAGAGCAAATGAAAATAAAGGTGTCCAACATAAGCATCCATCTCTAGCAGAATTTGTCAAAAAAGTTGAAACAAAACAGCTAATACAATCAATTACTGAAACACAAGAAGTTTCAAGTACAACAACTTCGCTTCCTCTATCAAAATGTAAAACAAACCAAAAAACAATTAACAGAAAATCAGCTATCAGTACAGATAAAACGACTTATTCAAATTTTAATATAGTGCAAAGTAAGCATACCAAGGAAAGTATTTTAGCCAAAATATACCATCACAAAGTCCTTCAAAATCTTATAAAAACAGGAGAGAAATCAGGTTCAAAGCTTAAAACCTATCGTAGGAAATTAATCTTAGAAGCATTGATGGACAGTGCAATTCTTCTCAAAAGAAATTTATTTATTTTACTGTTAAACAAAATGAAACCACTAACAAAACTAATAACTAAATTACAAAAAAGACTTCTCAATAAGCGAAATGTCAACAGAAAGAACTTCTAAAGTATCTGCGGAGGTGAATGGAATCACACTACGAGCACAGAACCAGTTGTTAATGAAGAAGCGTACAAACAAAAGCAAACGAATACAATTGCCATAAATAGCAGTGGTCGAGGTTATGAAAAAGTGAATAATACCATAATGGAACAAGAAGTACTCCTTACAAAAATATGCCCTGAAAACTTAGAATTACCCCTCCATTCAACTGAATCAGAACGTCTAGTGTACAAATGGCAATGCACGTCAATGTGTAACATTCCCAAACAATGTTTCAAATCTTTACACCAATTCCTCAATAAATATGTAAAAAGCAAAGACAAAATCAAAATTAAATTACTGCAAAATATAGATACCTGTCCAGTGCGCAAGTACACAGGACTACAAGGACATTCATTGGCCTGCATTACAGGACCTACTTGTAAAACCACTTTCCATGATATCAAAAGGATATCAACACATCATTCAACTATAAGAAATCTAGTCTATAAACTGTACTATGCTAAAAGTCCTGCTTTAGCACTAGCAAAGTTAAATAACATCCTTCTACATGGTACAGCAAAAGACCTACTTGAAGAAATTCACTATATCCAGAAAAAATATTTTGGAAGTGAAAGCCATTTACAGAATGAAATAGCTTTAAACCAATTAAGCAACAATTCTACACATGGCAACCTTTTGCTAAACACATACAAAAAAGAAATACTAAAATTTAAAAGTACATCAGCTGAAGTACCAAACCATGTATGTCTATGTTGCCATAGAATTTTTTATGAAAGTAACACAAAAACTGTGGACCTATCATACAAAATAGAAGACAATGAAGATTCTAAATGGTTTGAATTAGCTATCTACCTTGTAGCAGAAAACAAATATGAAATAACTGAGCCCTTAATACTTTGCAGTTATTGCACTTCAAAACTTGACAACAACCAAACTCCTTCACGTTCTATCACAAATAATTTGGAATTATACCAAGTACCAAAACCTCTACAACAACTTAATTTATATGAGAGAATCATAATTCAAACAGTACACCCATTTCAAGCAATAATACGCCTTCAACCAAAAACAGCAAAATTACCTCCCTCTGAATTGTTAAAAGGCATTCGTGGAAAAGTAGTTTATTTACCATTAAATCTAAAAGAAAATGTGCATACTCTAGGAGTGCAACGTCCAATGCAGCAATCTTTAATTATATTAGTAAATGGAGTACCTACAAAAGACAAACAAATATGGCAACAGCTGGTAGATTTATATAAAGTTAGACAAGCCTTCCAATATCTTAAAGAGATTAATGAATATTACAAAGAAATTAATATTGAAGAAAACTTGAAAGATACAACTGAAATAATTCAAGAAACACAAGAAGCTGGTCAATTTGAGCTACTAGATCCTGCTACAATATCAAATACTTTAGACCATTATACAATTCATCGTTTGCACTGTAATGACACCGTACAAGATGTACTGGAAACTTACCAAATGCGTCAAACAAAAGGATCGCCAATCAGTATATGGGAAAAAAGTATAGAAGCACGTGCTTTTCCTCTACTCTTTCCTACTGGCAAAGGAGGAAGGTATGATGATAGACCTATTCAAATATCAGCTTCAGAATACCGCTCATTACGGATGTATTCTGAAGATCCCAGATTTAGACAAAATGTGGAATACATATTCCACCTACTCTTTGAAAGTGAACTAGCAACTTTATGTTACGGAGTTGCACACATATTAAAATCAGGATCACACTTTCAAAATATGACAGCTACACAATTATTAGAGAAAGTGCAACAAAAGGATGAGGTTTTACAATCAAATATTACAAATCTATTAGCAAATATGTGTGGTACTAAAGAGTACTGGTTTCGACGTCATGGAGATGTACGTTGTATGATCAGAAACCTTGGCCCACCCACTTGGTTTGTTACATTAAGTTGTGCAGAATATGCATGGGAAGATTTACATGATTTCCTACGCATATCAAATAAAAACAAAACAAACATAGATATTCTAACACCTGGAGAACTTTGTTCTTTGAATCCTGTTAATGTTTCAAGATATTTTCACCATCGCTTCATTGCTATGCTACATTTTATTTGTAATAAAACTGTTCCTCCCCTTGGAGAAGTGCAACACTTCTTTTGGAGAAAAGAATACCAAGCCAGAGGAGCACCACATATCCACATGCTTTTATGGATTAAAGATGCTCCTAAATTTGGTCAAGACAGTGATGCCACTGTTTTACAGTTTATTGAAAAATATGTCACTTGTGAAATTCCATCAGAAGCCACAAATAGTGATCTTTGTGCACAAATTTTACAATTTCAAAGACACAAATGTGGAAAATATTGTCGTCGCAAATACAAAAACAAAGGCAAATACTACACCAAATGCCGATTTGGTTTCCCTAGACCAGTTACAAATATAGGTCAAGTAAACAACCTCATGTCTTCAGTTAGACATAGTGTTAAAGGTAAGTCACCTAAAAATACATATTACATACAAAGAAAAGAAGAAGAAAAATATGTCAATGATTATAATGCAATCATTGCCCACTTATGGAATGCAAACATAGATGTGCAGTACATTTCAGACAAGTCTACTGCAGTTGCATGATATGTCACAGCATACTTAACTAAAGCAGAAAAGACAGAGCTCCAAGACCTCTGGAATGACCTGTCATCAGATAAAACAGTATCTCAGAAATTATACAGCTTGGGCATAAAAATGCTCACCCATAGAGTATGTGGATCATATGAAGCAGCTGATCGTTTAACTGGTACTTCATTGTATGGTAAATCTGAAAATATAGTATGGCTAAGTCTTGGTCCAGCTAAATCTAGAAAACAAGTTCTAAAAGCATTTGAAGATATAGAAACAATAGCCAAACATGATCCCAACAGCCAAGACATTTTAAAAAACAATGTATTGGACACATACTACCCAAACAGAAGTAATACTTTGGAAAACATGTGTCTATACCAAATAGCCCAAAACTACACATACAAAAATAATATGATACCTGATGAAAAAAAAGGTAAATATAGAGTGACAGACTGTGAAGGCAGCTTAGTTAAACTCACTAAACCAAATTTATTTAATCATATCAAATTGTCATTGAAGACTCCTCAACATAGAGAAGTATATTACATGTCCCTGCTACAACTCTTCAAACCATGGAGAGAAGAAGAACAATTACTAGATAACTATGACTCATATGAGGATGCTTTCAAAGCAAATGAAAGCACTATAACTGATGTAAACTTTACACAGTACAAAGCAATGTTGCACAATGAACAGCAACATGAAGAAGAACTCCAAGCCCAACTAGATAAGGATACTCCTGACAGTAGTCAACCTTCTGTAACAGGAAGCCAAGAACCACTGGGAGAACCACTAATAACAAATGAGGCAGAATTAGCTATGATAGAAGTAGAAAACACCATGTGTCAGTATGAAGATAAGGAAGACTTAACTATACTACAATCAAAACTAAACAATGAGCAAAGTAGCATTTTTCAAGAAGTAACAAAACAAATTGCACATGGTGTAAAACATAAAAATAAAGAATGTTCCTGCCATAATTATAAACCTATACTACTGTACGTCAGTGGTGAAGCTGGTTCTGGCAAAACATTCCTAATCAAAATCATTAGTAAGTTCCTTCAACAATTGACAAACAACAAACTGTCAGCTGTTGTCACTGCCCCCACAGGTTTAGCTGCCTACAACATAGGTGCTGTTACATTACACCGATTACTATTATTACCAGTAGAACACCAGAACAAATTAGACTATTACAAACTTTCTGCAGAAGCTGCAATGGAATTACGCAGAGTATTGAAACAAATGAAAATGCTACTAATAGATGAAGTGAGCATGGTCTCCAACCTGATGTTAGCTTTGATTCACCTCAGATTACAAGAAGTATTCAAAACAGACTATGAAGAGCTCTTTGCAGGAAAACACATTATTGTTTTTGGAGATCTGCTTCAATTAACACCAGTAAAAGGTGAACCTATTTTTAAAACATTAGGGCACAAACTCTGCCGTAAAACTGTTGGCAGCATTGGAAATGTCAACCTTTGGCAACATTTCCAATACAGAGAATTAACAGAAAACATGTGCCAATCTGCAGATCTAACTTATGCCAACATTTTAAAAAGTTTGAGAGTTTGTATACTTTCTAAAAAAGCAGAAGCAACATTGCAAACCCGGCACATTAATGCGCTTTATGGCGATAATGCATGTGCTACAGATGTTATGGAACAATTAGCCCACAAAAATGTCAATTGTATGGCCTTAATGCCAACTCTTGCAAGCTGTCTCAAATTCAATGAAATAATGTTAAGTAAAGAAATGCAACCAATAATGGAAATTAGCGCCACAGACAAACTAGATGTACATGGTATGACACTACCCATGTGTGACCAAGCCACAACAAGACTAAATAATTTAGAATAATCAGTCTCAAACACAGCAGGCTTAGAAAAGATGTTAAAATTATCCTTAAATTGCAGAGTAATGCTTAAACGTAACCTTGACGTGGACCAAGGACTAGTTAATGGAGCACTGGGTACAGTTGTTGGCTTTCAAACATACCCACGTGACAACAAAATTCAGTTTGTCAATATACTCTTTGACAAACTTTCAGAAGTAAAACGGATAGGACGCTCAACAGCTAGATTCCTTCTCTTCAAAGATATGTATGTACGCAGAGAACAATTTTCTCTAACTCTTGCATACGCAGTCACGATTCATAAATCACAAGGTCTTACCCTAGACAAAGCAATGATAGATATTGGTAACACAGTCTTTAAAGAAGGCATGAGCTACGTAGCACTATCACGCTTACGTACACTTGACGGTCTATTTCTAATCAACTTTGATGCAAGTAAAGTAAACAATGATATTCCTTGCATTTTAGAATATAATAGACTTCGCTCGCTATACACTCCCCATCTAAACACATATTATGTTCCACAAAAACTAAAACGTTGTAAAAGAAAACTAAATCAAACAGAAATGCAACAGGACGTCACTGCAAATCCTCCAAAGAGAGTAAAAGAAACTAATACTTCATCAAGTACCACAAACAAAAAAGAATCAATTAGAGAAAGTAAACCAGGTACTTCTTTAAAGAAGGAAGACAAACTCCAAAAAAAGCAGTTAGATACAGAACTACCTGGACCATTTAAATTCTCAAATATAGTTGGTGTAAGTTGCTATGCAAATGTAGCAATGAATATTCTATTTCAATTACCACCAATTGTTGACAACATTTACTTACACAGTACAGACCCATTGTGTTTGCAAATGTTAGTACTTCACAGAAATGCAGCAAACAATCCTGACAACACATATAGAGTTTTTCGAATCAGACGACAATTGGACTACTGTGCTGGAATTGTGACATCACTATAAACTCACAGGAAGATCCACAAGAATTTCTAATGTACTTACTATTAGTACTGGAAAACAAAAAGATACATATAAATGAAATCTTCCAGATTTCATACATGTGGAAACATGCATGCACTCTCTGCAACAATGTGACACAAGAACAAATCCCCAATGAGCGCTTTGTCTATATATCAGTACCTCATTGTGAATCTGTTCCATTTCAGCAACTTGTACAAAATGCAAACCATGGTAGATTATGCTCTACCTGCAGTTCAGATAATCGCTCCACGTTAGTAATACAAACACATAGTAAATACGTAATACTAATGCTTCTACGTTACAATGCAGATGGTACCAAAAACAACTGCAAGCTGACTGGATTCACACATGGTCAAATATATCTTGGTAAGAAAACCTTCACAACAATAGGTATAATCTACCACGCAGGAGCCACAACCAATTCAGGGCACTACACTGCATATATAAAAAAGAAATGTGGATGGTTTCAATGTAATGATAGTACCATTACTCTAAAGCAGAGATTACCAGCAAATCTTACAAACGCTTATTTGATGTTCTTAAAACAAAAATTTGATAAATAAACTGTATTTAAACCTTTAAATAATTTTGTGTTAAAAAAATATAAACTGTTAGAATACTCCAAAAGCTATCTAACTACTCAAAGATTCTACAACAACTAATCAGACCACTAAATTAGACCAAAAAATACACAGTTAGAATATGCCAATTGGTATCTAACTGTCCCAAAATTTAACAATATCCAAATAGATAAATCAAAACCACTAAAATATATTAAAAAAATAGACAGTTAGAATACGCCAATTGGTATCTAACTGCTCCAAAATGTTATAATATCAAAACAAATGAAGAATCTGTTACTGCTCCAAAAAAAATACAACAAAGCAAAGTATAAAGCATTAGCCAGAAACAACAAGTGAACACTGAAAACAAACAAACAAATAAACTGTAGCGTAACAGAAAAGGTTTTTTTTTTTTAATCCAACATGGATTTTTTTTTCTCCCACAGACCCAATGATTTTAGCAACAAATACAGAAACTGAGCTAATTGCACAGTACTCTGATTTGTACTCTACTAAATATGAGGGTCGAAAAAGAATACAAGTATATTGCTTATACAATGTAACAAGTCATTACAAAATACTAATACTAACATGCTATTTTCTTTTATCACAGAAATGAAGAAGAAAAACATGGACTCCCATTACTAGACCAAACAGTAAGTATACAATAATAAGGACAACCCTAGCAGCATATCACAGCCATAGTATCTAATACCTTTGTTCCTTATACATTTGTTTTTCACCCAAAGTTATAAGCAAATATGAATGTGATATGCTGCGGTGGTTGTTGCCAGGGCATAGAGTCTTGGGTGCATGGCCAAATGACACCGCGGGTGTTCTTAGAACACATTCAACTTGACAGAGAACAATATGGACAGCGTCCTCAGGACACCCCCTATGAACACTCCCTGGACACCGCGAGTGTTCTTAGAACAGTTTCACTTTGCTTGTGAACAAAATGGACACATATTGAGTCCTTAGAACACCCCCTAGTCAGTTTATTTAGAATATTTCAGAACACCCGTGATGTCCGCAAACAAATCGAACACAAAAAGAACGTCTAACACATAAAAAACACAACTTTCATCCTATCTCATACACTCCCACCCTCCCCAAACACTCCTAACCACCAACACACTCTACAAAATACACATTTTGAACAAAGTTTCACCGCGCTGTCCGGGGACGTCCGCGAATCCAAGATGGCGGGCGCTACTGAAAAATCTGACGCGCTTCACGCTCCACGCCGTCCAATCTGCGAACACGTTGCATGTCCGCGAACATCACGCAAGACGATTGGCCAATCAGGACACTGTCCGCGGAGCGAACACAGATATCACTAATTTTTTTTTACCTACTTTTTGGTCATTTTAAAAAAAACTACTGGACGGATTTTCACCAAATTTGCAAAAGCACGCTTTCGGGACCAAGCCGCTGCTCCTGGTGCAAATTTGGTGGAAATCCGTGCAGCGGTTTGGGCTGTAGGCACGAGCAAAAAATGTTTCCCATTCAGTCTATGGAGAGTGAGTATAATGTATACAAATATGAGCATATAGAGGGAAGGTAGAGTAATACAAATAAAACTATGAGAAAGTGCTGATAACCATAATGATTATCTTCATGCACAGAAAGGATTGCTCTCTTTCAAGCCTGCATCTTGCGCTATGTATATGTTTCATGTGATGTGACTGGACCTACCATGATAGTACCTTTTCAATTTTTACTTCCTGACTGTTACTGAAGAAAACTATGTGGCTTCGATATGTCAGTAAAGGATAAAAAGGGAGAGCCAGCCATGTGATGTCATCAGTGATGTCATCAATGACATTTTTGATGTCATCTTTGATGTCCTGGGTGTTAGTGTTAGCAGTGCACGGTGGCGCGAGTTATGGTTGCTTATGTTACCATAACTGCCGAATTTCAGGGTTTTTTTCGGTTTTACTTTGAGCCATAACGTCCCTTTAACAAAGTTTTTTCACTGAATTTCATAGGTTTTTAGTAGCGCAACTTAACCATAATATCCCTGACTTCATATACATGTAACATAGAACATACTAACCCCATCGTAGTGATTTTCATGTCCGCCGACTACCGCCATGTCCGCGGACACTTCGAAAATCTGAGTGTGGTGAATGTAAATTTAAATAGTGTGCCCCATTTCCCCTGTGAAGTTGGCTCTGAAAAGAGCCGTTTTTTTTTTTTTTTTACAGATGCTTGACAGACAACAGACACCTGTTATTTTGTATTTTTTTTCTTGTTTTTTTTTCTTACTTTACTCCTAAAATCTTCACATAACCTTCTCCAAAGCAACCCTTACATTCCAAAATCGAAAGGCATTTCCCGTAAAAGATAAAGAAAGGCCAACTTCTTTAAAATTAACAGCATTACTGGCATCAATATTCTCATTGTTACAGAAGAACATACCAGCTCTAAGCATGAAGGCACACATGCCTCGGTTGATGACACACCTAGCAATATTTTGCTGAGGAGATTGTCCCATATTGCCCTAGGTAGTAATCCAGAAAAAATTACTTTTGCATTTGGAAGGATCTTCATTACTGCTTGAACAAAGCGTTCCAAATCAGCCAACAAAGTAGGGGCACTGACTTTGCCCAAATGGAAAGCACCATAGTGCAAAACTACCACATGCGGACTGTTCATCATGGTCATATCCTCACAAACTTGTACAATTCCCTGTACATTTCAATCAGGCACAGTGCTCCACACCACCTCCACTCCTTTCACATCAAAGTTCTTTGCAACATGCCTGCATTCAGCGTACTGCTGTAAACCATATCTCCGAGCACCAACACCCTGACTTTCTCCACTTCTGCCATCTTCACCACACACAGTCTCTTTCAACACAAATCCACAACCTCGACATCTGATTGGCTGATCCGTACAGTCTTCTTTCCATGTTGGATTTCCTGGAAAAACCCGGATGTAGCACGCCCTGTCCACGAACAGCTGCGGTGTCCGCGGACGGCGTTCACTTTACTCTCTGTGCCATTCCCTCATTGCATACAGCTAAGCAATCACACAATAAGAATAGCGTCCTCAGAACAACCCCATTTTGTGAATTTTCGAACATTTCAGGACAATTATTATTTCATTATTCAACATATTAACATTACAAATATTATACTTTCATCTTGTACTCTGCACACAATGATATGTTTCTCCATTAGTAGCTCAGTATACTAGATAGAATCCCATAATACAATGCTATTTATATCAATGCATCGTTCAAAGCACTAATAACGGTATGATATTTATTGCAATATCCTTGACACTTTTTTCGCAACATTATAATAAAAATTCCTAGTACACAAATTCCATGAAAAGTACATACACATGTGATGTCATCAGTGATTTCATCAATGACATTTGCGATGTCATCTTTGATGTCCTGGGTGTTAGTCTTAGCAGTGCACGGTGGTGGCGCAAGTTATTTTTCATAGCTTACCATAACTTGCGATTTTCAGGGGTCTTTCGGCTGTACTTAGAACCATAACGTCCTTTAAACAAACTTTTTTTAATATCACGCAAACAATATACAAACATGGCTTGCAAAAACCAACTTCTGCAGATGGCTTTACACAGAATGTTGCAAAGTAAGAATTTATGCTCGTTCACAGTGAAGCTCAGCTGCTTCCACAACTTCTACAGATGGCTTTATACAGAATGTTGCAAAGTAAGAATTTATGCTCGTTCACAGTGAAGGTCAGCTGGTTCCATTTTTTTCTCGGGCCCCGGAGAGGCTCACGAACCGGACTATACGGTTGTATTGTGTTTTGACCTTGACAGACAGAGATTGTGATGAAAGACTTCTCTTGAAGGAGTGTTGCTAAAACGTAAGAGAAGATAAAGATGAAAGTTCTGAAACGAAACCACTTTTATATATTATATCACTATGCGAAAGATCGTTGGCACACGCGGAGTCGTATTTTGGGACTGCACCACTCGTAGACAATGGAAATTGCAATTGTACTGTAAGTAACCCTGTAGATTATTTTATACCAAATATAATTACAATAGCGTAGCATTAAAGACCGCTCAAGTTGAACTTGTTCGTTGAAAGTGGCATAATGTTTTCTACCGCGCACTATCACCGCCGAATTGATCCCCTGTCGTTTAGAGGGCTCTGAAAAAGGCAGACGACACAGGGTGGGTTAATAGAAATAATTTAACCGGTCTATAGGCGGTCAAGCGCTCTACTCGCTGTGCCACTTCACTGTAGCCTGTCAAGTGGCACAGCGAGTACAGCGCTCGCTTTGACATCTGTGCACAGCTTGCTAACGCAAGTTTGAATCCCGGCAAGACCAAACTGAGCCTTTCATCATTCCGTGGTCGATAAATGAGCACCACACACCGTGGTTAATAATAAGCACCGCTTAGATACCTCACGGTTCTTAGCGCTATATGAATGGGAAAATATTATTATTTTATTATTAACATACTCTGTTGCACTATCTTCGATAGCAAATAGTTTCAGGCCCTAATAAATAAAATGATGATTTTTAATGAAGATCGCCTGGTGAGACTAATTTATGTTTTTTAAAACAGGTATGTGGCTCCATTTGCCTATGTCACGATTTACAGACTCCAGCGGATGGGGTCTTCAACTGCCAGGTGCAGGTCCAAATATGCAACTTCATGACCCTCACCATTTTATGGGACAACCGCCAAGGACCAATATGCCCTTACGCAGTACTAGCGGCTACAAACAACATACCAACCAATAGGGTGGTCTAATGGCTCGTTGTTGGAGCAACCTTCCGATTACCAGAGCGACCATTTACTGCTTTTATCATAAACCAACAACCTATCTACCGCAAAAGAACAACGTGTGGCTCCAAATAAACTTTTGCTGATCGACAGCAGAGACAATAGCAAATCGCTGAATATTCACTAAACATTTCATGTGAAATAAATGTACTTTACCAAATGTACAATCCTGCTGTTTACTTTTAAACCACAGTTTCCTATTCCGAATTGTGGCGCACTGAGTTGTAAGCTGATCTAACACCCTCTGTACCGCACAGGAACATCGCGTGCCTCAACATGAACTTTTGCGGATCGACAACAAAGACAAATGCAAATTGCTGAATATTCTCTAAACATTTGATGTCAAATAAATGTACTTTACAACATTTACAATCTTGCTGTTTGCTTTTAAATCACTGTTTCATATTCCTAATTGTGGCGCGCTGTGTTGTGACATAATATGTGTTGTCTTCCGGGTTCTGTGTAAAGTCACTTAGGACTGCAGAGAACTGGGCGTGTTTGATTACGCACCTTGTAACGTCACGGAGAGAGGCGGGGAATATGAATGCTTTGATAATATCAGGCTTAGGGGCGGGAGATATGATTTAGTGTCGCAAAAGCAAGTCAGCCAGGTCAATTGCGCCAGTCATAGGATTATCACATAATGTCGGCGCACACCAGCCGGATTTATCGTTTCTTTAGTGGACAAAAAGTCCGTTGACGCCACTAGGAAATTGTACTATTAGCGGAAAAAAGGAGTGGTCTTAAAACACTTTCACCCTGACAACGAACAATACAAACAACGTTCTCAGAACATCCCCATTTTGTGTAATTGCAACCATTTCGGGACACTGCGAGTGTTCTTAGAACACATTCAACTAGACAGATTACAATACGGACAGCGTCCTGAGGACACCCCCAGTTTGTGTATTTACGAACAATTAAGTACACCGCGAGTGTTCATAGCTCATTTTTACCTTCCTTGCGAACAAAAATGACACATACTCCATCCTCTAAACACCCCACCATTTAGTTTATTTACAAAATGTCAGAACAGCCGTGTTCTCCGCGGACAAATCGAACGCAACAAAAACGTCTAGCACATAAAAAAACAAAACATTGAACCTATCTCATACTCCCCCACCCTCCCCAAACACTCTTACACACCAACACACGGCACTAAATACAATTTTTTATCCACGTTTCACTGCGCTGTAGGCTGTCGACTGCGAATACAAGATGTCGGGCGCCACAGAAAATCTGACGCGCTCCACGCCCCTCACCGTCCAATCAGCGAACACGTTGCATGTCCGCGGACATGACGCAAGGCCATGGGCCAATCGGGGTGCTGTCCGCGGAGCGAACAGGGAAGTCCGTCCGCGAAGCGAACACAGATATCACTAATTTTTGTTGCCTTACATTTTGGTCATTTTTTAAAAAACTACTGGACAGATTTACACCAAATTTACAAAAGCACGCTTTTGGGACCAGGCCGCCGCTCCTGCTGCAAATTTGGTGTAAATCCGTGTAGCGGTTCTGGCTGTAGCCGTGCGCAAAGTTTTTTCCCATTCAGTCTATGGGAAAAAAAAAAGTTTTGGGACCCCCCCTATAACTTTTGCCCCCCTGGACGAATCCTCACCAAACTTTGCAAAACAATTCAGAGTGACCCAAATACTTTTTTTGCAAAGTTTGGTGAGGATCCGTCCAAGGAGAGCGAAGTTATAAGCCGCCCAAAAGTGCTCTTCCTATGGAAACAGCAACTTAACCATAGCTACATGGCCACTACCGTGGCCATGTAATATATATATACTTTAATTAAACACATGATTTGCAATATTAACTTAATAGAAGGCACTACCAAAACCCACCACAATAGAATGAACACTGAATATGCAAATATAGCAAGATGACACACTGGGGTTATGAGACAAGAGGAAGAAAGGCAATACAAATCACAATGGGCCTCATTACGAGGTGGGAGGTAAGGGACTACTGGCACCGGTAAGGGCACCGGTGCCGGTAATCCCTTACCTCCCTACTACGAGTTCCCTTTGCGGGTCCTTCCATAATGCCTGGTTTTTGCAGGAGTTGAGGACGGGACCCACAAAGGAACTCTGGAGCTAATAATGGTACCGCAATTTGCAGTACCTTTATTAGCACCTTCCCCATTCCAATTGAGTCGAATGGCCCTGGTGAATGGGGAATTACCGGTCCCTCCGACCTCGGAATGGACCAGTAATTGCTCCATTCACCAGGGAGGAGTCGGAAGGGTTTTGGTGGCAGCCATGGAGCTAAAAGCTCCATGGCTTCCTCCAACCTCGTAATGAGGCCCAATGTTTTTTGAAAAGGATAGGTTTTGTTGCACAATGGATTAAAGTGACATATCCAGTCTTTAGGGTGCCCAATAATGAGCTGAGGGAGTGGAGGGCGGGCAGCTACCGGTAAATAATACATTTACAGTGTCTTGGTGGTTTGAGAGCAGCACCCTATTGGTAGTTCGATTTAGGCTCAAATATGGCACTTGCAGTAGTCCATAAGGCAAGCAGATAGCCAGGTGGGGTTGAACTTAAGGTTGCTGCAGTTCAAGGTGATGCATGAGAGATGTGGATGCAGAGCTGTGAGTCCCACTCTAGTTTTTCAGGGCAAGAGCAATCCTTGTTCTCGGGCTCCCAAAAACAGGGGAGGCTGTCACAGACTTGCATGAGTCTTTCATCACTGTGTGTCCTGGATACTACTGTGGCTGGCAGAAAGGCAGGTCTTGCTCTGGCAGTAGGTGAACCTAAATGTGCTCTGCGAATGGTTAGGGAGCAGAGCTTGCCTCTGATTTGGACTCCCTTTCTTCATCTCATAACTGGAGGACTTTAGAAAGGACTGCTCTCCCAACACGGTCCAGAGATGAATTTGAGAATGAGTGGGAGGCACTTCTTGTAAAAGTCAACATCCACAGGTGAATGAACTAAAGCAAGCCTGCTATAGGGGTTAAAACCCTGCCCTTGTGTAGACCATGTAAATGAGAGGCCCCAAAAATACAATCAATTTGCTCAATAGAGTCAATCAAGACATATCCCAGAAGGGAATGAGACCAAGACCAAGTGCTGATGTTAAAAAAAGGGCAAGCAGAATCTACTCTGCTTACGCTGAGAGTGCTCTGCAGAAAACATGTTACAATTTACTTTTATACAAAAAAATTGTCATCAGGCAAAGGGAAGGCCTAAGGGGCACAAGAACAATTGGGATTGGTTACTAGGGGCAAACACCTATAGATGCCATAGGTTGGAGACGCTTGGTTGGCTGGGAGCATGTGGTACGGCAATGACGTGTCCTGGGTCAGTTGGTCAGTTGGGCTCATCGGACTGGCATGTGAGAACGGCAACTTTTGATGTTGTTCACTTGTTAGATTTGTTAAATAACCATTTGACATTTGCCCTTGTGGTCACACATTCCCATTCATTCACTACCATAATCTGCTTTGTCAGCAAGCTCAAAGACTTATGGCTTATACACCTATGAAAACGCTAGTTCAAATACAGGTTAATTTATCATCGGGCAAAGGTTTAGATTCATCCATTAAATGAGCTATTCAAACAGTTCAGACAATAATGGTTAAATAAGTATAGCTCTTAAGGTCACAGTATGATCTGGGATGTTCACCTGATAAACTACAAATGAAGGTTCTAAATTTAAGACTAGAAAAAATAGGTCACAGGAGACACATACCATCATAGGCATACATTTCATTGTGTGGCGTTTTAATGGTCAGTAGTCCAAACATCATTAAATCTCTGCTAATCCACCTTGACAACATAAGGGGTAGAGGAGAATTGAAACCTCTTCACGGTGTGATTCCGCATTGCACAAAAAAACAGGGCCTTCATACATTGCTTGCTGTGTGACATTCAGGTTATACTAATTTTAAGAGTATACTATATTTCTTAGCTAGTTAAACATTCTCGTTGCGATAAAAATCATAAAGGAATCAAACGTGTACTTTAATTAGTGTTCGTCCTTCATTAAATCAGTTCATAGCTCAAGGTCTGTGCATACAGTCTTAACACACGTTGCCATAATACGAACACTCTGATCAGGATGACTATCTACTGTATTAGATTTACTCAGTATTATGCATGTATTTACATTTTAAATAAAAGATGAGGTAGCTTAGTACTGGTGTGTACAACATCATGCTGGTTTGGCACCTCATTTCTCTTTAGCAGCATTGTTTCATATGTTAATATACATAACGCTTTCAAGACCAATTTCTAATGTTAGGACTTTGTTACACTTATGTCGTACGTTATGCTAATATCCTTACATTATTCTACATAAAATAAGCAGTTTATTCAAATAATGAGCAGTTAAACACTTAGTTTTCTTCTATTAAGGCACGAATAATGGAGTATACCTAAAGCTTATTTCTAACTGTTTGATCCTGCTTTAAGGAGCATTGGGCAAGGTATTCTTTATGGCTGGGGTCTTCTGTGAGGGGGCAGGTTTATAGAGATGAATGACTTCTGTTCTGGCCCATGTAATGGGCCGTGTCTGGGTCAGTGAAGTAAGACGGAAGACAGAAGATACAGTGTAGAGTTTGTTGCATTCTCGTGGCTAGTCTCTCATGAGAACCAGACAACTGCGAAGACGGCAGAGGGGAGGAGGTGGGGGGAGCAGCTTACTCGCTGTGTGCGCCTGGTAGGGAGAGCTGCAGGCCTGCATTGACACTTCACAACTATCCTGCCATTACAAAATGGAGTCGGTAGCTTACACATTACAAAATGGAGTCTCGTTCAATTCTGGTCTTACGCTCTAACAAGGGGGGTCAAAGTTCCTAGGGGTATTCCCGCACGAGTGCTCTGGGGCCAGGGCCCTGGACCCAAAGCAGCCGCTGCTTGGCCTACCGAGGAAGTGTGAAGAATGTCTTCCCACACATTCCCCCCTTTCGTTACTTAAGTAACAAATATTGTAACTGTCCCAACCTCTTACACTCTTCCTCCTCAGCTACTGCTTCATCCCATGCTGCTATCCCCTTTTTTTGGCATCCATGCTCTGCATACCGCTTTAAGACTTTCCGCCCTCCTGGCATATACATCCAAGGTACAGGTCATACAAATACACCCTCCATCTCCGTCCAGGTCCATCCATACCTCCTTATACCATTGTAACTCTCTGGGTTCCTTAATGGTTGTACGATATAGATATCCACTCTATGCCCTGTATTGTATATAGCAGTCACTCAGTATTTGGGCTCTGAATTGTCTCCAGTTTGCACTTCTGCCTCATGTTTAATTTGCGCCACTCAATTTGCATGGCCCATTGTTACCATCATCAGCACACCATTAGGCACCACATTTGTGCAGCATCTGAGTCCTAATTAGCACACGCAAAAAATGAGGAGTAACAAGACGATGAGTGGTATGAGAAGTTTCACTGTCATTCCGAGCCAGGATGGTACCCTGGAAAAAAGATTGTAGAACCAGGTGCTGGGCGGTGCTCCACCTTCATTCTTCATACGTTCCCCGAGATCGTGCACCGCTGCTATCACGCAATGAGAGTGAACCGTGCTCCGCATCTGCAGAGGATACGAAAGTGCAACATGGGCTGCCGATTTTTCTGCAAACACCTTCATCGATTGCTGTTAACAGGTCTAGCACATACCTGTTCTGCATGGTCATTAGTCGGAGGGCTCTAAGTTCTACCTTGATAACGTTGAACCCCTCTTCAGTGTCGTTGGACAGTTGGATAAGCTCCCACCCGGTTATTAGAAGCCCCTTTGCAATTGCTCTCGCTTGGATACTGGGGACGAGGGACGCAAAGATAGTTTCAACAGAGCTGAACAACCGGAATCGATCGGGGATCTGTGCCAGCAGTTCTGATGATTTGGCAGAGATATAGTTTGATGATCGCTTTTTACTCTGCATGCTGCTCTGCAACCCCTCTTCGTCCATTGCATACACGGGGGCTCCTTCGGGCGGCTTTGGGGAAAGTTCACTTGGAGCTGCCGCTTGCATTCTTCTTCCTTGGATGTGGCTTTCTGAATCACCATTAACGCAGAATGAAGCGTTGCCAGTGAGCATGTGCCCCTCCATGATTGCGGGAGGTGTAGGTATGCCATGTTGCTGCAAACCCAGTATGTATCCGTCATTGCAGCCGCTCCTTTCTTCATGTCAGGTATTATGAGAGTTTTGCTGCAGTTGTTGTTTTCCCCATGTTCTTTTTCCCTTCCCCACGGAAACAAAGTTTGTAAGAAATGTCTTTTTGTAGTTTGAAGGGTTTCTTGATGGCGGTGTCCAAAGTGAGCTTCATTATGTGTTCAGTCCATATGGGAGCGCATGTTCTCTGTACCCATGACAGTTTTTCTTCAGACAACCCTTGCAGCGTCTCCACTTTGCATAGTATTTCTTTGTTTTGCCATTTATTGTCCAAGTGCAATGTTCCTTTTATCACCAGAAAGGGTTCTTTTACACATATTACTCCTTGCGACCGGGAGTAACAGGTCCACTCATTCTGCAATATCTCAAATGAAACTGTGTGCGCTTGAAAAGTATTTTTATTCGACATGCAAGATGTAGGAGACACTGAGCCTCTGCAAATGGTATTTCTTGTGGCAATAGAACCTTTGGGGTGCCTGAGGCATGGGGTATAAGTGAGCACACATAGCAACTTTCGTTAATTGCTTGCTTTGCTGTGTTGCTCATGTCAGCATACCATTTGTTTGTTTGGTGTGGGTGATGAGGATCATCAACTGTGTCTAAGCCAAATTTATAGTGCTCTTCACACTTTTCCTGTTGTGTTTCTCTCTTTTTCCTCCTAAGTCCACACCCTTCATTCCTCTGGGGCGTTTTGCTATTTTAACACTGCTCTCCTTACTGTGAGTTTGAAAGGTGTTCTGTCATTCATTGTGTAAACGCTAAAGTCGGATTCATAAACAATATACCCAGTTTGACACAGTTTTAACAATCTACTCTTGAGCAATCTGTTCATCTTCTCAACGACCCCATTTGATTGTGGATGATAAATCGTGCAGAGCTTATGGGTTATTCCTAGCATGGCAGTGATGTGCTTGAACATGTCATTCACAAAGTGCGTCCCGTTGTCGGAACATATGACATCACAGACGCCCCAACGGGGGAACACTTCCCTCACTAAAAACCTAGCAGCGCACCGCGCATCAGGATTAAAGCAGGGGCCTGCTTCCACCCACCGGGAAAAGGGGCATACCACAACAATCAAGTATCTGGCTCCATTACACCTCTCTCCCATGTCTGCATAATCTATATGCAGTTCCCTGAATGGCCCTTCTGGCTTTGGTAATGTTTCTCTGAGTGTTCGTAATGTCATGCCCGAGTTGTAGGTTTGGTATGTAATACATTCTATTATCAATTTTGTCACGTGTTCCTGCAGCCCTGGGGCGAACCAATCTTCCTGTATACTTGCAATAATATGCTGCTTTGCATTGTGGGCCTGGAAGTGCAACTGCTTGAATTCCACCTCCAGTAATTTTATGGGCATCACTACTTTACCAGTGTTATTCTGTCTCCATAATAGATCAGTGGGTGACTCGCTACACCCCCTTTTCACCCATGTCTCTTTGTCTCACTTGGTGCATCGTGCTGGAGCTCAATGATTTGAGAGACTGGTAATGAGTTGAATACTTCTGGCTGTATCTCCTCTACCACCTTTTGCAATATGTACTCACCTCTTGCAGGTTTTGGTAAATAGGAGGCTTCCTTGGCGGCAGCGTCCGCTGCCGCGTTTCCCAATGAGATTACGTCATCACCTCGTATGTGGGCCTGACATTTCACGACTGCTACGAGTGTAGGTTCTCTCAAGGTGTCATTTAACTCCCCTAATAAAGCTGCATGTTGGACTGGGGACCCATCCGCCCTCTGGAATCCTCTCCTCCCCCACTGTGCTAGTTCTCCATGTACTGTTGTTGCCATATAGGCAGTATCTGTATAGATGGTAACTGCACATCCCTTTGCTGTATGTAGTGCTTCTATGAGCGCTACTAGTTCTGCTGCCTGGGCTGAAAAGTGAGATGGTAACCTTTTCTGTACAATCTCCTCAAATATACCATCTTCTACCCATACTACCGCAGCTCCTACGTGTTTTTCTCCAGTGTCACAATCTATAGAGGCAGACCCATCTACGAAGTACATTTCTCCTTATGCCAGTGCATTTTCACGTGCTTTGGGCGTATCATCCTCATCTCCTCTGTATGTAGCGCAGTCGTGTTGCTGCATGTCTTCTACTGTGCATGCTTCTGTAATGAATGTGGCTGGGTTTACACTTTTGCACCGCACAATGTGAATGCGTGCGCTCAATATGATCAACTCATATGCTGTGGCCCTTTGGGTGGTCAGTGTGCTTTTTGATCTTTCTAGGATGGCAAAAAGAGAGTGTTCTACGTATAACGTGATGGAGCATCCCATCACAATGGTAGAACTCTTTTTGATTAAGAATGCGGGGGCTGCGAGAGCCTGTTTGCAAGCGAAGTGTCCTTCCATTACTGCATCTAGTGTCCCACTGTAGAATGCCAGGGGCTTGTGACCCAGGGATGTTTTTTGTGTCAATACAGCTGTCATGAGGGTGCCAGTGCAAAGTGAGAACAAATAGAATTCCCGCTCATAATTTGGAGTTACAAGAACTGGGGCAGTGGATGTCAGTTCTTTGAGTGTGTGAAAAGCTGTGTGCATTTCTTGTGTCCATTGTATTTTGGTGTTTTCTCGCTGTGCTTCCTTGAGTGCTTTCAGCAGGGGTTTTGTGTATGCTGCATAATCTAGTATCCACGCTCGGCAATAATTACACATGCTAAGAAACTTCTGCATCTCCTTTACTGTATTGGGCTCTTTTACTGCTTTTATTGCTGCTGCTCTGTCCGGTATTATTCTCTTACCATATTTGGATATCAGCTGGCCTAAATATAGCACTTCTGTCAAGCAGTATTGCAGTTTTTGTCTGTCTACCTTGTACCCTTGCTGTGCTAGATGCGTTAGCAGGGTAATGGAATCCTCTCTATACTCCTTTTCAGCTTTACCACGGACCAGTAAATTGTCCACGTACTGAATTATTGGACTCGATGTATGTGTGTTTCCGAGGTCTTCATGCAATACTCTATTTAAAATACTGGGGCTTTCACAGTACCCTTGGGGCAATCTGCAGTGCTCATATCTCTTCCCCCTAGCATGAATGCTGTCAGGTACCATGACCCTTGGTCGAGTGGAATTCAGAAGAAAGCATTTTTTAAGTCTACTACTGTGAAATGTGTGGCCTCTGTTGGGATGCTGCATAGGATTGAAACGGGATTTGAAACGAGAGGGAACTCTTTCTGTACTACGTCATTGAGGGGGCGTAGGTCCTGGATCATCCTCCACTCCCTCACTTTGCTTTCTTGATCAGGTAAATTCAAGTGTTGCAAGGCGAGCTAGTTGGTACTATTATTCCATGTATCATTAGCCCACATATAGTGTCTTTTATTCTCTCCTCGGCTTCTCTGGATATGGGGTATTGTTTCACTCAGGGCAGTATAGCTTCAGGCTTGAGTTTTATCTTGACAGGTGTCACTTCATGCAGCAACCCTACGTCATGTGGGCCTGTGGTCCACAACTGCTGTGGCACTTGGGACATGTCTTCCTCGAAATATGCTGGCGGTGCTTTGATTACTGCTATGAGGGGTAGTGGCACCTCTCTTCTTTGGATCATTGCATCACAGGGAATTGCAATCTCCATCACTATTTCTCCCTCATCTTTTGTGTCATTAAAAAGCTCCTCGTCTGTCAGGTTTCGCAGAGCTTTTTTGGCGTTGATGCACAGCACCGTTCTCCACTGGCATCCCTGCATGTCCATTGCTATTACTGCTATTCTTTGTTGTGACACTTGTACTGCATGTATGTCCAGGGATACTATAGATCCTGGCACTATTTCTGGGTCCGCGATTGGGAGGAAAATGAATTCTGACGGCACTCTCCAACTTTTACTCTTCAATTCAGGCACTACTTTCGCTAGTATCCCCAATCCTTGTATGAACATGTCTGGATTTACAGGTATGCCACGTGTTTGCGGGTAGTTTGCTTGAGTGTGTATGGCTAACATGGTGCGAATTGCACATATGCCTAGTGTAGACACACTATTCCTCTGTCAGTGAAGGATATGGTCATGTTGAGTTTGCTGAGAATATCTCTCCCGAGCAAAATAATAGGTGACTCTTCATAATACAGCAGGGGGGCCCTCACAGTCTCCCCCCCCACTGTTATATCTAGTTCTTCAGTGTACAGAACCTCGACCACTGCCCCAGAGAATCCTTGCATTTCCAAAGTCTGATTAGAAAGTGGGAACCTGCTTTCCTTGAGGCTAGATTTTTCCACTCCAGAATCCACCATGAAAATGAACTGTTTGGTTCTTATCGCTGCTCCTGCCAGTGGTTCCTCCGGTGCATTAAGGTTCGTCCACAATACTGGACACGCAAGTGCTCCATGTGGGCTGTCCTATGCTGAATGCCACGGGAGTTCATCAACATCAAAAACATTTCCTGTTACCATTGTTGTCCCTCTAAACGGTGTAGGTGCTCCATTTGAAGTAGTGGCATAAGTATTATTGCGCATGGGGGCAATGTTTTCATGAGACTGCGGACGTGGGAATGTGTTTTGTTGGGGCATTTGGCGCTCATTCATGTACCTAGGGTCGGGCTGGCTATCTCTTTTGTTCCCACCTATTGGTAATCCGTAGGGACTCCCCGGGTGTGGGTGTCCATTCTGTTGTTCATTTAAATATGAGTTATTGGGTCTGCTTCGGCACTCTCATAAAATGTCCCCACCTCCCACAATTCCAACATTGTCCTTGTCCTCCTCCTCGGGGCCCTCTGCAACCTGCACCCTCTCCTCTTGACCCTCTGAATCCTCCTCTATTGCCCGCCCCCTCTCAATGGCCACTGTGGTCCCTCATATTGATTTTCCCCTGACCATGGATCCTGGCCGTTACCTATCCAGCTTGCCGCCATTTGCATTGGTATTCCCATCTGTACATCGTCCTCCTCCCACTCCCTTCCTGCCGAGCTGGTTGCTGCTACTGCACTGACTTTCAATAGTTTTCTTTGTACTAATTTAGCCTTGTCTGCCAACTGCTGCTCCGCTATCTCCTTTTCCTTCTCTTTGATCCTTTTACAGTGGTGCAATATTATGCTTTGAATTTCAGGCCATCCCATGGCTTCTATCCCAGCTATTTTATCAAGGGCCTTCTGCACTTCCTTTGGGAGCCCTCTTTTTATAATAAAATAAAACAGGGAAGTTCATTGGTTCCAGGCTGTACTCGTTTCTGCTCTCCACATGTCCTGCACCCAAAGAATGGAAGACATTGCATCTTCCTCATCTCCCATTGTACATTGCATTACTGACTGTAAATCTGGAGTGTCTGGAAATGTTTCTCTCAAGGCATCCCACACACGTGCTTGCACTGTGTTAAATGAGGCCCCATCATGTTGGTCACAATCTAAGGTTATTCCTGGGAACCCCACCTTCGCCCAGACCCTGTTTGCCTGATCTCCCACTGCAGATACCAGCAAGCTTTTAACATCCCCCACCACCAGGGCCACTCCTGCCGTGTATTTCTCTAATGCATATATCAACTTGCTGGCTCCTCCAGACAGTGGGGGTAACTGTTTAAGTAAGTTGGCTTTGTCCATCTGGGCTCATGGTATGTAATTCGGCCTTCCTGCCCACCTCTGTATCAATGGCAGCTGTAGAATCTTTCCAGCCTTTTTAGTACTCACCTTCTTCCCTTTCTTCCCGATCACTGCCATGTGCCCTGTTCTGTTCCTCAACCTCCCCGTCCACTCCTCTATGGGGGACAACCCCTCCCCAAACGACGTTCCACCTGTGACAGTTCCTAGCCACCTTCCTTCTTCTTCTTGTTATTCTGAGTCACACCAATATTCCTCCTCCCTGTCTGATGTCACTTCTCCCTCTTCTAGCTCGCGTTAACTGTCAGCTGTGTTTATTTCTATGATTCGTATAGGGGTATCATTTATTCCGAATAGTATTTCTCCATTTTTCCATCCATCTTCCGCTGCCCCTTCACTCGGACGTGGCATTGCGTCTTGTTCTATTCAGGAGGGTAGGTGACCCTCCCTGTTCTCCCATAGCCCTGAGGTGTGACAGCTCAGTTCAAGCCGTTGTTAATCGTGAATCTAGATCTTGTGTAATCTTCTCAATATCAATTGTAGGGGTACTCACCTGTCCTGTTGCTCCCTGGCTCCCATATGGGGTGGTGCTGTGGCAGACGGCTTAATTGTGGAGGGCGCTGTGGGTTGTGCTACATATACAGGGTCGCTATATCCTTCTGCGGGCACTGGTTTTGTAAATAAAGGGTATACATGTGTGATCTCTACCATATTCTCATTTTGTGTAGTTGGCCCTTAACGACGAGTTGTTGTCAGGGGAGATGTATTACATACGCCACTTTTCACTGGGGGCACTTCCTCAAACAGCTGCCAAAGGTCCAATATTTCTCTCCTGTTTTCCCTCATACTTAATGAACAGGCAGGTAGCAACCATACCTAATACCGCTTTATCAAATGACCCTCGTTGTGGACAAACTTAGGGCAACCATTCTCCCTTAAATTCCATGACACACTGATTTTCTCTGCGTATCCAGGTATGGTCTTACAAATGTGGGCTAGGGGCCTTTCTGCACCCATTGTACCTGACTGCACGTATCACTCTACTGCAACTCTTTGTCTAGACTCTTACACTTCTTGTATGATTTACTCAATATGTTATGCAAACTTTTTCAAAGAAATGGGCTGGTTACTCGTTTCACATCAATTCTCAATTACATTTGTTTAAACACCATCTCCTTCTATACCACGTTAAGCTGATGTCATTCATTTTTATCGAAAACAAACAATGCTTACACATAGGGACCAACACAAAGAATTTCACATACAACGAAAAACATAGATAAAAAAAATTGTACTTCGCCTTCCCTAGTGTCCCTTCTACCCCCGCTCTGTTACACTCCTCTGGAACAGTTTTTCTCCCCCCACTTCTCCCCAGTCCACCCAAGAGGGAGAGAGAGAGATAAATAAGATAAAGTTGGACAAAAGTGTTTCTAAAATAGTACTCCGGGTGTTCCTTTGAGACCGTACGTTTTATTTGTTTACCTCAGTATTCCCATATCCACTTGTCCTGTGCTAGTCGAGATAGCACTATGCAGTGCCGCCTTCCACCCCCCAAAGGCGATAGGATCCCTTAACCTCTTTTCACCTTGTTCACTGTTACCGTCCTAATGGCCATATGCGATAGATAAAAGTAGATTGGAAAGACAGAAAAGACCCAGACCCTCCAGGTTCCCCTCTATACTTCTATCTCAACACCTGTTCACCCAGAGTTATGCTATTTTGTCCCGAACCTTTCTAATCTGACTACCACCCTCCATTTAATACCACCCGCACTTGGTACTCACGTGTCTGTCTTGGTCCGAGACCCAATGGACCCGACCAGTCAGAGCGCCGCTCCTCGCTCAAAGACCACGCCCAGCTCTGGCGAGTGGTACGGTGGGTTTTGTAAATGGGGATCCTGTACCCTTTTGCCTTATTGCGTGCGCACGTCTAGGTGTACCGGTTGGCATTGGTGGGTAGATCTTGAGGGAGCGCGCTCCGGGTCATAAACAGGGGGACATCTCGTGCCAGAAGGATGGAAAGAACGCTATCGTGTCGGGGTCACCAATGTAATTGAGAGGCCCCCAAAAATACAATCAATTTGCTCAATAGAGTCAATCAAGACGCATCCCGGAAGGGAATGAGACCAAGACCAAGTGCTAATGTTAAATAAAGGTTGTTTATCTAAATGGGCAAGCAGAATCTACTCAGCTCACGCCGAGAGCGCTCTGCAGAAAACATGTTACAATTTACTTTTATACAAAAAATTTGTCATCAAGCAAAGAGAAGGCCTAAAGGGCACATGAACAGTTGGGATTGGTTTCTAGGGGCAAACACCTATAGATGCCATAGGGTTGGAGATGCTTGGTTGGCTGGGAGCACGTGGTACTTCGATGAGGTGTCCTGGGTCAGTTGGTCGGCTGGGCTCAACGGACTGGCATGTGAGAACGCCAACTTTTGACGTTGTTCATTTGTTAGATTTGTTAAATACCCATTTGGCATTTGCCCTTGTGGCCACACATTCCCATTCATTCACTACCATAATCTGCTTGGTCAGCAAGCTCAAAGACTTATGGCTTAAACACCTATGAAAACACTAGTTCAAATACAGGTTAATTTATCATCGGGCAAAGGTTAAGATTCATCCATTAAATGCAGCGCTTGATCTATTCAAACATTTCAGACAATAATGGCTAAAGAAGTATAGCTCTTAAGGTCACAGTATGATCTGGTATGTTCACCTGATAAACTACAAAAGACGGTTCTAAATTTAAGACTAGAAAAAATAGGTCACAGGAGACACATACTATCATGGGCATACATTTAATTGTGGGGGGCTTTAAATATTGGTAGTCCAAATATCGTTAAATCTCTGCTAATCCACCTTGACACCATGAGGGGTAGAGGAGAATCGAAACCTCTTTGGGGTGTGATTCCGCGTTGCACAAAGCAACAGGGCCTTCATATATTGCTTGCTGTGTTACATTCAGGTTATACTAATTTTAAGAGTATACTATATTTCTTAGCTAGCTAAACATTCTTGTTGCGACAAAAATCATAAAGGAATCAAACATGTACTTGAATTAGTGTTTGTCCTTCATTAAATCAGTTCATAGCTCAAGGTCTGTGCATACGGTCTTAACACATGTTGCCATAATACGAACACTCTGGTCAGGATGACTATCTACTGTATTAGCTTTACTCAGTATTATGCATGTATTTACATTTTAACTAACAGATGGGATAGCTTAGTACTGGTGTGTACAACATTATGCTGGTTAGGCACTTAATTTCTCTTTAGCAGCATTGTTTCATATGTTAATATACATCACGCTTTCAAGACCAATTTCTAATGTTAGGACTTTTGTTACACTTATGTCATACATTATGCTAATATCCTTACATTATTCTACATGAAGTAAGCAGTTTATTCAAATAACGAGAAGTTAAACATAATGGAGTATACTTAAAGGTCACTTCTAACTGTTTGATATATAGCTCCAAAACCAAAAAACACAAAACAACTTTAATGACAAAAAGACCCTATTAAAAATGAAATCTAGGATATGTATAACAGCTGAGCGAATATAAAAAATGAATTGAAATCCTACCTAATCCAACATGCATTCACTACTAACAATGTTTTCTGAGTAGACCCATTCCTGAAATCACGGCCCTGCACAGAGCCCAAACAGAGTCTGAAAAGAAAAGCAAAGACCAAAACTGAGTTGATCTAACCATAGACAAATGATCGAATGCCATAGACATGAATCAAAAGCTAACCTTCAAAAGCAGTCAAGAATTGGAGACACTCATGTGGACTGGTAGATATTCATGTTACACACAAGTGACAGTCATACATAGGCTGTGCAAAAGACATAACACAGGCCGAACTTGAAGTATACAAGCAACATGAATAGTAAAATGGTCACAGGACTATCACAATCTCTCTAACACCTACTTCACCTACCCATAATGGACGCTGTGGCTCTGGGCATCAGCAGCAGAACAAAGTTAGACGGAGCATACTAGCTTGGGGAACTTGGAGGAGCAGAAGCTCAGCTGGTTCAGTACCAGTCATGTGACTAGTCCAACATAAGGAAAGATAGCAATGTGGATCAATCTGCGGCAGCCATTATAAAGTGAGTAATAGGAACACAAGCGGGCATGGGAATAAAAACCATGACTCTGATGAAGATGTGGCACACAGGACAGCACAAAATGAAAAAAATCATCTTGAGTGGAACACCGAAATGGTCCACTATAGATTTGACAATTGTGTCCACAAATTGTACCTATACTGGTTTTATAACAATGTGCAGAAATTACCAAGCACCACTACAATGCACATGTAGGAATGGATAGCTATAAATCCCAATCAAAAGCAAATGCTGGAGCATGTCACCCATCCTAAAAGCCTAAACAGAGAATACTGAGAGACACATTAAACACAGATTCAGATTAGGATGAACCATTTTATGTCTTCAGTCAACCCTTCAAGATGTGTTTTTGGGTGGAAAATCCACCTCTGTTCTAACTGGAATAATCTGGTGGACATGCTAAAGTGGTTTGAATCAGGGCAACCCCTACCAATGACCAGCCACAGCATATTGAGATCAATATGGCCCAATCCCGATAATACTGAACCAATGGGGCTGGGGAGCCTGTGCAAATATGTGATTGATGTTCACCTATGCGGGTTGAAACCTTCCTGGTAGTCATACTCGCATACAATTTCATGAAGGCGAATGTATTAATGTACACACAGTTGCAGGTGTTTCAGTTGGAATGGGATGTTAAATTCCAACTCGAGCCTTTGTGGACAAACACTGAGGAAGTATTGTAAGTCTCAAAAGGGGCACATGATCCACATGGATAATGGCCTAGTACCTGATGATGGGGTACACCCTAATAGTCCAGGACAGTATTGGGCCTGGGAATTTGACCAGGGAGGCTTGAGTGGACTAAAGACCCTAACTGATTCTTGTATGTCCCCCAAGGTGATGGCAATTAGTCTATAGGATTGTTCTAGTCAAGGAATACATGTTTCATAATGGTTTTTTTTGTTCTCTGAATCTGATGTTAAACTCAGATCTAGGCTCCAACTTCTATGTAAATCAGGCACATCCTATACCAGCACATATGAGATTGGATTAGGTTAAACAGAAGAGCTGTGTTCATTAAAATGTAATCAATACAGTAGTGTCTGCATGATGTGGGCTCCAGAAGACGTTAAGTATAAACTCATAAAAAGTAGAGAGAGCTAAAAGCTAAATTGAATGTTTCATGACTTTTGGATTTAGTCACTCGTGCTATAGATTTTATATCAATATGTGGGTCAAACATGATTCTGTTCCTGGGCACTATTATAGGCCCTTTCGAACTTGGACCTGGGATTGCAGCCAACCACCTCTCCAGTTTGCTTCTACCTGTATGAGGGAGATGTTCCCTTTGTATTGTCTAAATGTGTGTATTATCTGAAAGTGTCACCCAATCTTATTGTAGTTTAAGCAAGTATGGCAGGTTGAGGTGTGTGTCTTGCAAAATGCTGTATTTCTCTCTCTACATTATTATGATTTCCGAGTCATTCATGGGGTTAACTATTTCTGGAATGTTACAATATATATCTTTAATAAACTCCACCTAATGGTGTTTATTGAATTGTTCATTTATAACACGCGTAATACCAGCAAATGGTTTCTAAGCACTGGATCAGGATTCAAACATGTGGTGCGCCGCGTTGTCTTGCTTCAAAGACAAACACGTTGCCCCTGAGCTATCCTTCCTCCCTCTCCTTTACTCCATAGATGTGTTCCCTTTGATGAAAGTCATCATTGTATGTAGATATATGTGTTAGGAGAAAGAAATCAATCAGATTATTATGGTGCAATGAGGATTACATTTAGTGATATCCTAGAGACGAGTAAAGAGCTGCTGGTTTTCAAGCAGACTTTAAAAAAAAAACTTTTAAAAAAACAGATGCCTCCTGCCACTATTCTGTACCCTAAAAATTGACACAGCCCCACATGTTCTTTCTGACCACGTGTGGGGTGGAGGTTAGGCCTTGACAGTGTGTCGTTATTAAAATCAACACATTGTTGATAGAGCTATATGTGCAAAGAATGCAAAGTTCAGCGAGAGTCAGCCATCTTAGGTAGAGCGTTTGTTGGTCTCCGCCATTTCAAGACCTCAGACCCAGTTCATAGAATTATGCTGGTGGATAGGATCTTAGCTGCCTTTCTTTTTCTGAGCACAAACGAGCGAGCAGCAGCAACTATATGGAATAATCAAAAGGTTTAAATAGTTAATGAATACTTTTTTTTAGGGTTATTGAATCCAGCGAGGAATATTCTGTATAACTTAAATATTGTAATTGTAAAAAATGTGTTTTTAATAGACTGTTCAGAGGTCTTACTAATGTAAGACTAGTAGAACTAAAATCATGTGACTAGGTTAAAAGAAATATCACTTTACAAACATAAAACAGGCCCTCAGCTGATTGTGATTCTAGAGGAAAACTTAGTATTCTCTGGGCTGCAAGTGACTTGACTTTGAAAACATTTGGCGAGGGGTACGCAGAAGAGGGACATGCAGTATATAGGTACTATTATGCGGACAAAAGGAGACAGATCTTTACAGCCTAGGCATCATACTCTATGACTTCCAAAAAAACTCAGACTGAAATCTAATTACAATAGGTTCAAAGCACATCTCAAATCGGCAGGGCACCTCACAAAGTATCAATCCCGATTATTTTATGGATTTCCCAATTCACGCTCAACAAATAAACCATTCCTCTTGCCTGTAATGCAGTATCTGGCCATCTTGCTGTACGGTGTTTGCCCCTATTCTTATTATCATCCATGCTTATGAAATAGTTATGTACTGACCCATGAAGTACTGTTATTTGTTATTTGGAATTCTGGTGTCTTCTCGCGCTTTATATATGTTATAATGTAACCAATCGTCCATATTGTTATTTGTACACCTTAATACATAAAATGGTGGGTAGAAAGTTAATATGCTGCCACGTGAGAGTAGACCAGACTGAAAGTATTTATTTTTGCCATCATTTTTAGAAAAGTTCTATGTGCTGCTGAGATGCTACATGTCATGTATATGTGTAAAGTACAACATGTTTGAATCTCACAAAGACTCTCTAAAACTTACTGTGTCACCATAATCAGTGGCATGCATTTTAGTTTGTCAATAGGTGGCATGAATTACCAATACGAAAGGGTGGAGATAACTGGTTATAACTGGTTGTACAACTCTATGAATTCTTAAACCTCCCTACAAAGTGTGCTAGTATCTCTCTGTGCTCCATCACCGAACCAATCGTGTCCAATGCATTGAAAAAAAGCAAACCGTTGTTTGTGCAATGTTGTACTCTGTTGCAGGTCAAATTGGTTTTTCGTAGCAAAAGTGTTAACGTTGTGATCAGCAATTCCAACAGCAATGTCAAATATTGAGGGGACACATGGCAATAACAGACATCAGAGGACTCAGCTAAGTCTTGTCATATGCAGTGCAGTGTGAGTATTCATTAAAATATCACTACATGGCGTGCTAATATATAACATAACATTTTAAGACTGGCCATCACAGAGAAAAAACATGTACAAATCTAATCTACCTCTTGCCCATTATTTTATTCTACTGTCTGGACTGCTTTGAACGTTTACAAAAGCATATTTCAAATAACATTACTAAAGAAATACACTTTTTATGTGCTCCTGTTATTCAAATACATTGCATATATTTAAGGCATATCCGATACTAGCGAAACAGAATTTGGTATTTCACAGGTCCCTGTTTGTTTAACATATCAAACATGACTGGAGCAAGGAGTTAAATCGTTTTTCAAATAATGCGTCTCCAACCAGAACCTGTTCACAAGACAAGTTCATTAACGCCTCAAGCTACAGAGCCAAATGTGTACTGTGCAAATGTAGGTATTCATATTCCCGTATCTGTGATATATTATAACGTTCACAGTTTTGTCATTAATTTATAGCAACTTAAATGAAATCACGCCTGCTCAATTCGATGTACAGTAGATGTTCTTTTTCTACATAAATACTGGTGGTGAAATGACCACATGTTATGCTGTCCTTCACTTCTTTGTAGGCCCACAGGCATGTTGGCGCGTTACAAAAATTAAAATAAATAAATAAATAAAATATAAAATATGCTGTAGTTTTTAAACCAAATTGATGCTGTATATCAGTAAGTTCTAAATACGACTAAGATCATTTTCACCTGGATTGGTAGTGGGATGCTACTAATAAATGTAATAAATATCGCACTTCACTATTAGAAAAACATGTTTTTCAATGAAAAACATGCAAAGATATATTATGAGGTAAGTCTGCGGTACAAATAAAAGTAATCTTAAGACATATTTCTTCTTTTATACATGAAGAAAACTTCACTTGTTGGAAAGCTAAAAGACGGATCACAACTATCATCAGATGACTTGCCACAAATGAAAGTGTCTTGTTATTTGAGAAATCAGGCACCCATGTAACTAAACGGTATGGTCTGATGTTAAAAAAAAAACGAATTATTCAAGGAAAAACACTTTGGTTGCAGGGACGTTAAGGTGAGAACTTAATGCATCAAAACCCCTGAAATTCAGCTAAAGGCACCTTAACTTCACGCCCACTGTTGCACAGCCTATGACTGCAGTGATGAAATCACCTTAATGTTTCTGCAACTTAAGTTTTTTCCTTGAATTTCAAAGGTTTTGTTACAATGTATTGGTCACCTTAACATCCTTCCAAATTAATTCTTTTTCTTTGAATTTCAAGTTTTTTGTTATTCCATAAACAATTGGCCACGTCAATAGCAGGCCCAATCGGTTTGAAAGTTGTGTTGACGTGCTTGTGCGGCTTTGCGCCTCTTTTCACCAGCCAATCACATTGTGGGCTTCTATCTTGCCTAGCCTCATCAACAAATGAGCCAATGGCCCACTGATATGCATTTAGGCGACTACGCCCATGCCGTTCCACAACATTCACATGTGCAAAATCATACAGTAGCATGTCGAATTACATTGACGCTGGTACGCATCCTTGTGCCTCACTCTCCTGCCACTCATTTTACGCTCTGCAGTTTTGCATCTACCCGTCATTGTTATCTGCTTCTATGGACCTTCCAATTGCACGTTCAGATGTATTGATGCGGCTACGCCCACGGGCTATGATGACATCCACGTGTATGACACTGTCCAACAGCGGGTGCAGCAGTCTGTAGTAGCGAATAATCATTGCACCCACAAACAAGAAATTTACATTTGTCATTGCTTTCTGTACTTGCTAGTGCAAGGTTATCTGATTATCTGCAAGAACTTGTGGCACTTTACCCCTTAATTTCTTTATTCTTTTTACTCACTTTTCCCCTAATCCTATGTTTCTTTGTCTTGTGATTTGTTCAGTTTGTCTATTTTGTGTTTACTTTTTAAAATGTATTTTTGTAACTTTTACATATTTCTTCCTGGTTGGACAGTCCAACATGTCCAACCACGAGATTGCCAGTAGTGATGACAATATCATGTGGGTCCCCAATCTATCACCACCCAGGAAGAAGGCAACTGGATTAAAACCATGGCTGACATTTGATGCTACTTCAAAGTCAAAGAACACTGTTCCAGAAAAGAGACAGAAGAAGTATTTAGCGCATTGTGCAAAACAAGTCTATGCTGTGGGGCTTTGAATGTTCGATCTCAAAGCCTTGGAACATCTATCATGATAAATCATATAGTGCAAGTCCACTGGGATGGTTTTGATGATAACTATCGGAAAATGTACAAACATCACAAAAGAAAAATGCATGGGACCCATTCCTTGCATGGCCAGAGATCAGCACCACCTGGTACGGTCTCCCATTGTGCAGAACGCTCATAAGAGCGTAACCCCTCGAGATAAGATCCCTAATAAAGATGGTAGTTCTATGTCTGAGATTGGGCATTCTTCAAACCCTCCCATTATTTTTTAATCTGTTTTTGAAAAGGAATGGGATTTACCAGTACATAGATCCAGGATCCTGAGGCTGCTCTCCGCAGTGCCAGAACTGTCATTTATTTCCTATGCCGATTTGAAATTTGGCCACTGGTTTGACAAGCACGGAAAAGGCAAGTGCGCTGTGTATTTTATGTCCAAGATAGTGGAGAATCTCATTCTCCACCAAGAACACTTTCTGTTAAAAGGATTTAAGAGTTATTACATGAGGAAGTCTCAAAGTAGGGTACCAAACCAAGAAGACATGTGACTGTGACCTGCCACTTTGAAAATAACCATCACAGACACCTCTACCGAAATCAATAATCTTTTGGATGGGAATGACTTGCAAATACTCTGCCAGAAATCCCGTCCTATAGACCTGGATTCTAAGATAAGGGTTTTAAGATGGAACTCATGTGGTTTTAACTCCTTCTTGTAAAATGTTCAAGCTTTATTCAATCGAGACTACATTCTTTTGCAAGAATTATGGTTTGCATGACTCCAGGGCTAGATGGTTTCTTGCTAATCATGAAGCTTGCAAAGAGAGGAGAAAGGGGTCATCCGATGGGAGTGTCTATTAAAGGCCATTAGTATAGGCCACACCATTAAAAACTGGCACTGCATACCAGTGGCCATTCTGGTAACAGATATACATGACAAACATAATGAAAAATTGGCACGTACTATGGTTTGGAATATTTACTAATCCTGTATCCACTGCACTACACACTTTGATTGTAGAAATTGCAAATATCCCGGTGAAATGGCAGAGGTTGCACATGAATAGCCTGAAAATTGTAGAGGGTGATTCTAATTGTGAATGTAATTGTGTTTTGGCTATGGATCGAATATTTGAGAAGGTGACAACATCAATTCAGATTGAAGATCGTACAAACATTAAGAGAAACTCACTTGGTAAAGTTTGGTCATACCTATTTGCTAGATATGATGATGATATGATATGATAGTTTATTTATATAGCACCTATACACAATGTGTTTCAAAGCACTTCAAGGCAAGGGAGGGAACAAGGGAAAATACAATGGCATTCTTACAGGCCATGAACAGTAAGGATGTGAAATTAACTATCGTACTGGGCCTGACGACATTTCAGATAGTGCAAGAGCTAACACATCGATAAGGAAGGGAGGGGGAGAGTGGGAAGGAAATGGAAACAGACAGGCGACTACCGTACTAGGCCTGACAACATTTCTGGTAGAGATGGAGAAAAACAAGAGGTGAGGGAGAGAGGTGCAGAAAGGTAGGGGAGGAACAAAACAAGCGACTATCATACTAGGCCTGATGACATTTCAGATAGTGCTGGAGTGGGGGTGGGGAGGAAAAAACCAGTAAGGGGAGGGGGGAGGAGACAGAGGAGGTTGCTATCATACTAGGTCCAGGGACAATTCTGATAGAGTAAGTGCTTAGAAGAAAGTAAGGGGAGGAGATAGGAAAGGGAGAAAGCGGGAGGAGGAGAGAACAGAAAGTAAGCAGTCAAAAAGAGTGGAGAAGCAAGAGGGGAGAGAGAATACAATTGCAGAAGTCAGTGGTAACACAATGTTGCAAGCCAGGATACAAGATGAAGATGGGAACATCATGATTCAGGGCCACCATGAGTACACAAGATGCAAGGGAAGGCCAGCATGAGAGTTGAGAAAGGGTGACGCACCGTGAATGAATGAAGTCCATACAAGTCAAATCCAGCATTGGCCACAAGACAGTGATGGTGAAACCAGAATTTATCAGGACAGACTCCTGCAGAAGTGGGCTTGAGTGGGGTTAGGGGTAGAAGGGTAGAAGAATCAAGCAAAACAGGCAACACCTGTGTGCGAGAAGGGTGGGGGCACAAGGGAACATGACGGTGGGACTAGAGGGGGTGGGATGGCCTGTGTGGACAGAGGGAGTAACATATGTTGGTGCATGCTTACCTGCTGTCTGAGCAGGGGTTTGGGCCCTGGGTCCTTCCAGTCCAAACAGGAATTGCCCTTTTCTTCGTCTGCCTTTCGCTTAGGACGCCCGGGCGAGAGATACCCTTGATCTAAGAGTTAAGAGCAGGAAGGAAGAAACAGGGCTAAGAAGGTGGGTGGTGCTTAGGCCAGGTGACCTAGATCCACTTGCACCTGCTCCCCATCTGCAAAGGAAAGAGGCTGGAGGGCTCCTTAAGTAGGGAAAATGAGCGGCAGCCAGGAAGGCACCAGGTGGGCGGGGCTTGCTAAGTGGTGAAAAAGGGCGGCAAGCAGGAAGGCACCAGATGGGCGGGGCTTAGGCCAGGTGACCTAGATCCACTTCCACCTGCTCCCCATCTGCAAAGGAAAAGAGGCAGGAGGGCTCCTTAAGTAGGGAAAAAGAGTGGCAAGCAGGAAGGCACCAGGTGGGGCGGGGCTTGCTAAGTGGTGAAAAAGGGTGGCAAGCAGGAAGGCACCAGGTGGGCGGGGCTTAGGCCAGGTGACCTAGATCCACTTGCACCTGCTCCCCATCTGCAAAGGAAAAGAGGCAGGAGGGCTCCTTAAGTAGGGACAAAGAGCGGCAAGCAGGAAGGCACCAGGTGGGTGATGCTTGCTAAGTGGTGAAAAAGGGTGCCAAGCAGGAAGTTACCAGGTGGGCGGGGCTTGCTTAAGTGGTGAAAAAGAGCAGCCAGCAGGAAGGCTCCAGGTGGGCTGGGCTTTATCCAGGCTAATTTGCTATTTGATGAGCAATTCATAAATACGCCTACATGGCACAATCTACGTAGATCTTCCACAGTAGACTACTTGTTTGTGTGCGCTGTGACTGTTCCAAAGGTTTGTAGATTTGAAACAGTGCATTCTAGTCGGAGTGACCATAAAATGTTGCAACATTTACTCGATTTGGGCCATGTAAAAAGCGAAGTGATGGGTGCCCCAACTAATCTTATTTATGGGAAATCAGGGAAATCTGAAGTGGTAAAAGAGCAAACAATACATTGGCAAAGTGGTGGAAGTCTCTATCAGACGGGCAAAACAGGAATTCACTAACCCAAATAAGTTTAAGTTAGTTCTGGAAAAGCTGGGACCAGCAGAAAGTAAAATGAAAAAATAAAAATACTCAAGGAGGTAGTGATACCTAGTCATCGAAACTTGTTTGATAACTCAATAAATGAAAAGAAGAAAATCTTGCAGAGGGAAATACAAGTTCTTTTAAGTGGTAATCAGACTCTGCCTAGAACAGAAGTGAAAAATATAATAAAATGATTTAGACAGTCTTATGGAAGATGGCTGAAAATCCACAGATTGGAAGCACATATCAGAGAAAATCATGCACTCTTTAATAGCATCAGTAAAAATGACTTGTGAAATTTGGAGAACCCTAAATGGAACAGGAGTATAGAAGCCGACTTTGCAAAGATGCTGTGTGTCTGAGAAACTTTGGGTAGATTACCTAACCACAACATTTGAAGAAGATGTGGGCTGTGTGGCAACATGTACAGATAACCATCACAAAAGGATGGAGAGGTCTTTGAAATTTGATAGACTAGACATATAGACTGTCAATGGTAAAAATTCCAGAGCTAGTGTTGTGGATGGTGTCTCAAACCGTATCTACAAAGAAAATCTGGTTTTGTGGGCTGAAATATTATTTAGGTTGTTCTCACAGATTGTGGAGGGTTCTGTTTGTCTGAGTTCTTGGAAGAATGCTTTGATTGTACAATTTTTAAGAGAGGGGACCGAGCTAGGCCAGAAAATGATCAGCCCATTGCTCTTATAGACTCCCCGGCAAAGATTTTTGCAAAGTTATTGCTTAATGACCTAAATGGTGGGCTCAGCAAATGGAATCCTAAGCCCACTGCAAACAGGATTTCGGAAAAGGGGTCGGGACTGTTAACAGTGCTCTAGCCCTAAGTGTAAAGACCAGAGGGCGGGGTCTTCACTTCCGCTCTCTATATGGTAGAGGGGAGGCACAGAGACCCCTGCCAAGATTCTCTATTATGGTAACGTAGTCGAGCAAACAAGGCCTAGCTTCTCAGGAGGTGATGCAAGCTGGTTCTTAAGTACAGTGTAGTCCCCAAGCACCCACAAAGGAATGTCCACACACTGCATCGGTTAAAACACAGTCTTTATATAATTAATATTCAAAGTCATATACACGATTAAGATAACTCACGTTGTACTCCGAAAATCTCAATGGTAAATATATATAATTCTAAAGTGGTACCACTAACGTTATTAGATCCCTTAAAGTGCATACTGTCAGAATGACACACAGATCAAAATAAGGTTTGACCTCAACATCAAATGCCTATATTTTAAGTGTACCCTCTAGGTGAGTCCTCTGAATCTCTGGCCCCAAGGTTTTAGAAGAGCGGAATACTTGTGGGTGAAGAATTCCCACTTAGAGGAACCATTTAGTTGTTGCTGGGGGCAGAAGCGCCACAGAAGGTGGAGGCTGGATTTGTTTCCAGTTGCTTGCAAGTTGTTTAAGTCTCAGTAACACAGGAGGGAGAGTGCTGCATCTGTTCAGCTTTATCTACACAATGCAAGGGCCTGCATCCCATCTCTGCAGATAACTGCTGAACCCATATGCATGCATTAGTAATGGCCGAACCCCAAACCCTCACCGATAATGATAGGCTCACAACTTGTTTCAAGTGTTGGCAATAAAAAGGCCGTAGGATTTTATTGTACAGATATGGGTTATGACAATAACAATATCACATATCATGATGGTATCATACTTTTGGGCACCGGGTCCTGAGGTTACCCCCTCGGACCCGTGCCGACTTCTTGTGTCCCACGACTTGTTGTGGGCACCGTACAGTGCCTTGTACTTTTTTTTTGCTCTTCTCCCCTTTTTGTAGGGTGGGTGGGTTCTGTGGTAAAGAAGCAAAAAGATTTGGAAGACACTGAGTAAACAGTGAACCTCCTGTTTGCTTGGGTCCCCGTTCAGGGTCCACAAACAGATTGTGTTTACTCTGAGCATGCTGCTCTCATTTATAGGACCCAGGGAGGCCCTGGGTCTTTGTTGTGTATGTGATGGGGGCTGCTGTTGTCGCAGCCCCCGGCCAGATAGCCGACTGTCTGACCCCCTGGTGGGGGCAGATCTTTGAACCTGGGCCCTGCCTGATGGTTGTTTTCCTTATGGCGCTTAGCACCTTGCTGTTTGGAGGAAGGGTGCGATGACTGATCGCACCTTACCCTCCCGTGGCTTTTGTGCTGCCGAGACTGCGTGTCTCCGTAGCTGGGGGGAAGGAGAGGAGCAGGCGCGGGGAGGTTGGGTCTGCCCCTCTCCTAGCTGCCGATGGTAACAGCAGTTACCATGCCTCGCTTGTGGGATGCCCATGCAGCATTTCCCAAAAGGTGTCCCTTAAATATGTGATTTTCACTTTACTTTGTTTATGGCATAGCTTAACTGCATATTCACATTTCTTTTGGATGGACTCTGCTGTGTTGACTGGTATTACTAACTATTTCAGTGTATTATTACCCTTTGATGTCCTCTCTATACGCCAGGTACTCAGTAATCTTTACACATCTTTACCCCTTGAGAAGTATATTTATAACAGCATATATATGGGTAAGGGTTTCCTGCATGTAGCCACTATGCCACTTGTGTCGATTGCTGCAGCTGTCACAGCATGATATAATCAGTTATTAGTTAATAACACTTATCTCTCACACCTAATACACCTCCTTTTCCAAGAAACTAAGCATATGTGCCACTTTGGGGATGAAAGTTTTCCCCCCTATTATCATACTGACCTCTCTCCTGTTGTGTTCCTTATCAGAGACACCTGATCCAGAATCAATGTCAGTTGATGACAAACAGAGGCATCTTTATTTGTTGTCTTGGAAGCCAATGAAAAAAATAGTATGCACCAAATGGTAACTGATTGATCTGGCCCGATCTGCCCTCCAGACCGCTTTTCTTTATTGGTCATTGATCACCTGACAGAATTAAAACCTCAAAACATTCTAGAACCATCACCAGGCCTTGCCTCACACTAGTCCCGCCTGTTACTCTATGAGCGCTCATGTGGTCCATCTAGTTTAAGCTAGTTTAAGCCATCATGAGAGTACCAGTGGCCTTGGCAAACATTATTACTGACCAATACTTTTCAGGTGATCACATAGCCTGTGCTCGATCAGGCCCACAGAAAACAAGTAGCAGCAAAGTAAAAGTAAATATAATTATGGAATATCTGAACAACTGCTGCAGAAGAAATCCCTGAGGGGATTACATTATCACATAATGGGGTGTGGCCAAATGTATTAATTTTGCTTATATTGTCTATCTCTAATTTGTTCAAATTGAGATTTCATATACTTATATAATTATTTATTTCCACACACAATTCAATCACCTACAGAAGACCAGCCTGTGGTCCTGGTACTTCTGTGACTGGCATTGCACCTCCAGATATTCCACCGTGTTGCATGTTTGGACACTTTCTTGGCCTCTTCTGTTCAAAGCCTGCACCCACCATTCATTGGTAAGGCCCAGCCCTCTAAATCAGTGATGTATTGCTTGGTTTTAATCATTTACATGACTAATCATGCATTTACACGTCTATAATAATTTCCCTCTCTCACATATTCCCATTGTCTTATATCATCTTTCTGTCATTTTGTATGCTTTTCATCTTATGCTGTCACGTCGGTTCCCAGTTATCACCTTCTCCTACACACCAAGATCTTGTTCACCCTTGATGCACTGTAAGACCACTCTGTTGATGATTTCTTCATTGATTTATTTACAAAGCTTACATAGAGCTTGTATCCAAAGCGCTTAACAAGAATTACAAGCAACAGTACAAGATAAAGGAGAAAAATCAGAAGCATGAACCAAAAACACATACAAAAATAATGAGACACTCATGAATATTTGAGAGGTAGGTCAAAAGAGAAATGGGTTGGAAATGTGAAGGATCAGCAGAGCTAAGAGAGTAGTTGTTGAGAAGGAGAATGATGGTGACAACTTGAAAAGTGGAACGATAGTCACCAGACATTAGAGAGAGTTTTAAAAAAGAAGTAAGATAAGGAATAAATGCAGGGGAAATGGATTTAATGAGAGATGCAGGCAAAAAATTAGAAGGTGCAGCAGAGGGATGCAATGAAAAGATGGCCAGAACTGAATCATTTTCAGCAAATGAAATAAGGGCGAAAAGAGTATGAACAGAATCAGTGACAGAAGAAGGATTAAAGCATGATCCAGCTAGAAGAAGAGAAGACAGGAAAAGAGGATCTGATGTTAACCATTTTCAAATGAAAGTAGGAAGCAAGATTATTACCAGTAAGCAGTAAGAGAAGAGAGGAGGTGCAAGAGTTTTGGTGAAATACTCGAATGAATTAAAGAATTACATTTTAGCCTTTTTGGGAAGGTAAGAAAAGGAATACCACAATTCAGAGAAAAGGGACACATTGACAGTAGAGTGAGATTTTAACCATTTATGTTCAGCTCTACAAAGCTGAATCCTCAATAGTTTGATGGAGTCTGAAAGCCAAGGACGAGGGGGATTTCTTTTGGGTTGCAACATAGACAAGAGACCTAAAGTGTAAAGAGCAGTAGAGATAGCATTGTGGAACTCACCCAATGCAGAATCAACATGAGCACCACAGAAATAAGTAGATCTAGGTAAGTGTGAGGCAATGGATCAATAAGCTTGGAAAGTTAATATTTTGTGTATCCCCACAACACTAGAAATATAGAAGACTGGATAGTGATTGGTGAAGAAGAAGGAAACTAGAGCGAAAAGGATAACATAATATGATCAGCAGACAATATTATTCGTGTCTGAATTTACTCAATGAGAAGGTAATCAGCAGAGATAAAAACTAAATCAAGAAGCCATCCCTTAATGTGAAGGAAGCACACAACCAGAAATATGCGCTATTCTAAAAAATCTAAAATGCTCTAATTGCAAAAGGGGACACCTGTCCTGCCAAAATAATCAAGGATTGCATGTAAAGCCTGGTTCCTTTCATTACCAGCTTCATAAATGCTTCCTTCACTACCCTCCAGCCTTAAGGAAGCATGGGTACATCCCCTCCTAATAAAACACTTGAGGGACCCGTTGATCCCTAACAACTACAGGCCCAAACAACAGTCCCCTTTCTAATGAAAATTCTAGATCAGGCCTCCTACCTGCAGGTCCAACAATTCTTAGAAACCCATATATATTGGGGCTTCGACAATCCGGATTCCGCCTCGGCCATGGGATGGAATCTGCCCTCTTAGACTTAAAAAAAGTTGAACGAGTTCAGAGACAATGGCAAGAAAGCCCTGATCCTCCTTCTGGATCTATCAGCCACTTTCGCCCTAGTGGACAACATAATCCTCTGCAACCACCTCATATCCTCGGACCACTTCTCCCAAAAGGCAGCAAAACGGATTTCCTCTTTCCTCGAAGGTAGGGTTAGGGGAGTTTTTGTATCAGGCTAGTGTGCCTCCCACCCCCATACCTTGTGGTTTTCCGCAAGACTCCTGTATCTACCCCACTCTATTTAACATATTCACCAGACCAATCTTTGACATCCTAGATTCCATCGGCATAGCATATACCAACTATGCCGATGATACCCAAATCATCCTCCAACTTACTGGCAACTATTCAGAAGATTCAAAAACCCTCAATGCGGCCTACTCCACTATCCAGGCTTTTATGGCAATACATTTCCTCTTCCTAAATGAAGGCAAAACCGAAATTCTACAGGTTGGCCCTCAAGTAATACTAAAAAAGATCAACAAACAATACTCAGCCTTTGACATCAATAACGTCAGGATCCCCATTTCCCTGGGGATTTACCTAGATACCACTCTCTCATTGTCCCTCCAGGTCAATGCCATAGCATCAATGGCAGTTTATGCGACCAAACTATTGAACGTTACCAAACCCTTCGTATCCAGTGATAGCTGCCTCACTATTGCCAGGCTGGTCATAGGCTGAGGCTGGACTATTGCAATGTCCTCTTCGCCAGTCCTATTCAAAACCATGGCCAATACTCACAAGTGCCTTGCCAATACAGCACCCTTACACCTCTCCCAAAAGATCACAAGAGCCTGCTCATCTATACCTAGCAGAGCTCCCTGTGCTCATCGTCTCACACTTCCCAAAATGAGGTGGGCCAAAGCAGGGGGTGCCAGTTTCCCCTTTATTGCAGCTAAGCAGTGGAACTCCCTGAGAGCTGAACCTTTTTACTGGGCTTTCCGCAAAGCCCTAAAAACTTGGCTGTTTTTCTAACACTTCTATCACCATTTCTAAATCTGCCAATTGTTTGATTGTATTCTTAACGTCTCTGTGCAACTTCATCAATTGTGTGTTAGGGTTTCAGTGTGACAGCGCTGCAATGCCCATGGGCTGTTGTGTGCTTTATAAATGTAAAAGATAAAAATTAAATGAATGTAGTAAATAGAAGGAGGAGTAAAATGATAGACATTAACGTAAATACGATTTGAGTGTCTTGGTAAATGTGAGGAATGAAAACTACAGACTGGTGAGGCATGAACAGTAATATTCATGGATGTATTCAGAACAATGAAACCACAAAGCAGCAAACAAAATCATTGTGAAGAGAACAGGGTGCCGTCATGCATGTCTTTGCTAGGATGCCAAGGCGAAGGACGCCCTGGAGGCTGCAGCAAGATAGCTGCAGCCTCAGTGTGATAGGCCACAGTTAGGGGGGTGAGTGGAGCCACAGAGCTGATCAGCGGTTGTTGGATGCAGATCGGTGATACTCGATGCGCTGGGCACAGACGCCCGATCCACTGCCCGAGAGTCACAATCAGGTAGTAAGGGATGGGGTAAGGGCCAGAGGCAGAAAAGGGACATGTGCTAGCATGTACAAACATGGCTCTTATCCCAACCAAATTAAAGTCCACAAACTACCTTAGCACATAGCACTTGATCTCTGGTGGGTTTTTTGCCTAGATATGTAACACTAGTTGCCTGCTACTCTTATCCGTCTACTGTAACTCTAACTACTTCAGTATGTATCTTTCTTGCCAAGCACGTCCTTGATATGTAACACAAGTCAACTGCTGGCCTACTTCTTCTGTTCTATACTATCCTCATACATGTATCTCCTGTTTCTTAGCACCTCATGTTTGTAACATTTGTTGCATGTATTAGTAAAAGCACCCAGATACCTCCGGGTTAGGTGTGCTATATAAGCAAATAAACTAAACATGTGGCCAAGAACTCTAGGCGATCAGCGGTTGCTGGAGCGGCAAATGGAAGAGGCTCAAGGCCACTGACACAGACGCAGTATCCACACACCAAGAGTCACAATCTAGACGGATGGGTCCCATGTAAGTAATCAGAAATATGACATGACGAAAGAGTCAATTTTAGGTGCACATACATGATTGCAATTTTGCAATGTATCGGTGTCATTCTGTGCTAAATGTAAAAGTTAAATCCAATTGGTTTGACAACATTAAAAAAACCTATTTCATTTGAGACATTCATCGGGAAGAGAAAAACGCCAATGCCATTTATAGCTATGGTGCATTATATCTTCTTTTTAACATATGTGGCTATATTGTTTAGCCACCACCAGCACTTCATTAGGCAGTGAACAAAAAGTTCCGTTTCCCGCGGATTTCTTCTTTAAAACATGCAGATGTGTCGCCGTAAATCCTCTCTGGGGAATACAAAATAAAAGGAACAGCTGCTGGCATGGAGCTTAGCTCCAACCTTGATGTTCAGAAGGTGCTACATGCAGATCAGTGGTAATCTGTGAAAGAGCCTTGATGCCGACTGATTTAAGCATTTAAAACTAGGTCTCTGCATGTAGAGTTTAATGTCACAGCTATAGCCTCTTCTTGGCGTGATTGCTCCATGCATTAATTGCTTTCTGGTTCCGTAAACGAGCGAATTCATTGCAGAACACAGTATTCGAAAATAAACATCAAAAAGCCGTAGCAAAGGGGAAATTAACTGACAGCATGAGTGCCAAAGAATATTTTAGCAACACCGTACATACATTGACCTAGGGCACAGTGACACGATATTCTGTTTCGGCAATTCGTTTCCAACAATTTATTCTTTAATATTGTTGGCTGCAATACTTCAGGAGCACATCACAGGACAATAACAAGCAGCAGCTGGTAATCGCTGTCACACAAACAAATGTCATTACAGAGTTTAAAAGACACAATTCTGGCTGAGCAATAGAAATCGGTAGGAAAGATTTGTTTTTTTACATCCATGTAGAACTGCCAGGCACTTTCTGATGGTGATGGTAAACACCATTGTTTGATTGAGTTCTGTAGGGCACAGTTGTCCGATATGATGAAATATGTATGCAGTAAATCACAAAGAAGAAATGCTTGTTCAGGAAATGACAACGCTTTCACAAACCTAGTGTGACAAATTGGATTCTGCTCTGCAGGAGTACAAGGATGAGTAAGGATAAAATGGCCCACTCAGCCATCTCCCTTTCGCAAACCAAAACTCAATGCGATCTTGAAGGTAATGTGGCACTCTGAGCATAGTTCCTGGGGTGATACTTAAATCAGTAGCCACAAACGTAGCCACCAAAGGATATGTTGCTGGGGAAAACAGGAGCAATCATTACCTAAACCGTCTCTAGGGCCCATGTGGACCGAGGGGGCTGTTTAGGGTCAACAGTACCAGGATTCAGTTTTTGGTGGGTTACTGGAGTCAGGCTCGGTGTTGAACAATGATGAGAGCAGAGCAAGCTCAGTTCAAGCACATTGGATTGAGTAGGCCCAAAGAAGCAAACGGGCGCTGAGCAGCGGTGAAAGTAATTGCACTGCATGGTTGAAGGGATGCTCTCAAAAATGCAGTTCATGGAGGTTGATGGATCACTTTGCAGTTGGCCAGATCGAGTCAGACTTTAGCCCCGCGGGATGGTTTGATGAGTAATGCTCCAACTGTTCGAGTCAGCATGCAACAGTCATCTAAGTGGTGATCTTAGGTGTGTTGATGTGCAGGACGATGAGATGGCCATTGGCATGGGACTCACTTGTGATTCGGTTCTGGTCCTGGCGTTGAGCAGTCGCTTTGGGCCTAGCAGTTGAAAAGCTAGCTAGAGCCCGAGTCAACTGTTTCGAAATGCAAGCAATAGTTCTGATGAATGAAGGAACGCAAAAGCCAGAATGGGCGCCCTACATCTCATTCAAGGTGGGGTGAACACAGAGCCACCAGTTCAGTGCTGTAGAACAGGGAGCTGAGGATGGTCTTGCCCTCCGGTTGCTGTGATGCCCACTCAGGGGGGCTCGAGGACAGGATGGTACCATTCAGGATCTAGGAGAGTCCAGAGAAGAGGTGTACATCCTGGTCCATAGCAGTGGTCACTCCTGATGTGTTGTGTGAGTCAGTAGGGGGCAGATCTGCCTTCTGCCATGAATGACTCCGTCATTGCAGCCTGATGGGTTTGGAAAGTACAACTTTCCCAAAGGATGTCCAGTGAGTTCTTCAGAGCAAATCTGAGGTCTGAAGAGGATCTGAGAGGATATGAGAGAGTCTGAAGAAGGGGTGGCGGCCCTTTCTTTTAAAGGCACAAGTCCCCAGATGACAGGACTAAAGCTATCCTGCCCTAGTGGTCCAATCCCAGCTCTTGAACAGAGTGGTCTTCCCCCTCTGATGTCACACTCAAAGTACTTTGGTCCAGAGGAGGTGAAGGGAACAGGAGAGGGAAACAGAACGAGGGACAAAGAGAAAAATTGTGACAGTCTCCTTCCATTGACCAAATCACTCTTGCCTACTTTAATCCCACCCTCCCCTTCTCACTAAGAACAAAGGCCTTTAGATATGAGGAAAGGTATAAACCACACAATTTCCACAGTCTGTAAAATGTGGTGCCATGGATGCAGAAGTATATTTTTTCAGGACATTAGGCAACTGCATTCACCTCTACAAGCTGCCCTTGACAGCAGCACCACCAGGAAATAGCCCATTAACCAGCTCTACAGCCCAATCATTCTGCTCTTCGATTCCCCAGCAGGTAGATCATTTTCTTGCTCTGACATTCCCCCATCCCAGCAGTAGCACCATGTCAGTAGAAGGGGGAAGAGAATTGCAGGGCATACACATATAGGTCCCAATTCATGGAATTTTTGCCCAGTTCAAAGTGCCTATACACTGCTGAAAAGTGACTTTGCACTGCCAACACATACCCTGAATCATGTTCAAAACCCCGAAATCAACTGTACAAAGTGTATTTTTGCAGTGTAAAGTCAGTGCAAAGTCATTTGTACTGCAAAAATAACCACTTGCACCGACTGTGCACTGCAATTTGCACAGTTCCATGAATCAGGATTTGTGTCGCCAGTGCAAAGTCACTCTGTATTGTGCAAATATTTCATCAATCGGGCTCATAGTGTACAATGGCTGGTTCTAGCACCCTCTTATCACAGTGCCTATGGTCTGTAAGATCGTTTTTGTACATAATCTACAGCAAGGTCTTCAGAAAAATATAGCCTGCACTTTCCCACCACATCTTCCTCCTGGGAGAAATAAATAACATAACATTGATCAACCCCAACTTTACCTGCTCGCTGCTCTTCTTTGCTCCTTGCATGTCCTAGCACAGTTTGATCTCACTATATATTCTCACTCTCTCCCATATCTCCTCAACACATTCCTCCATTTGCTATTGTGTGACCCACAACCAATCCTGGACAGGATCAAGGGACTGGGGCACCTGCCCCAGGAACTGCCTTATGATGGAGGAGTTTTGAGGCATACTAAAGCTGATTGTAACGTTTGGTAGAGAGGCTATGACACAGTAGAGATTGTGTTCTCTATCAAATACACCATCAGTGGGATGTTCTCTGCCCTCAGCTGATGCAGTAGTGTGGCAGACACTGTGACAACTTTGCTTGAAAATATATTGGTGGTGGTGGCACCAAGGGCCTGTAGATCTATGGCTCAGCTGGTGGATGATACGATTCTCTTAGCGCTGAAGGTGGTTCTAAGCACGGGGGTGGAGCAGGTGTCTCTTAACAGATGTCCAGTGCACTTTTGAGTAAGAGTACAACTTGTGTTGGCATGGCAGATACCCATCAAAGTCAATAAATACATTTCCATCAATTATATCATAGACAACTCTGTCAGCACGCGTGCTGTTAACCTCTGGGCCCCTCAGTGGGAGTCCATGCAATCTACAAAAATAGTGATGACAATGTGGTGTGGGCACTGGAAACATTGGGTTGCACATTAAATAAATGGTACATTGGTGTCACATATGTTCTTTATGCCAGCAGTGATATTGTACCTGAAAAAGGTTTGCAGCAGACACAAAGGAGCAGACAAAGTGTCATTCTTATAACAGCTTCCTAAGAAAATGTCACATGACCTTTCTGTGGTCAGTCCTGTAGAACATACTCTGCTTTCAGATGCAGATGTCCATTTGTTGGAGACATCAAATACATCTTCATCTCCAGTTTTGATGTCATGGTAAAGACCCTACAAAATGCAAATGTTAGCATGACATTATCATATGTTCAACAGCATCTGTATATTATTTAGAGTGTTATGATGGAATTCCTTAGCTTGCTTGAACGATGGCACATTGACTAAGATACTTTACCCCACTATGAGAGCCCATATCCAAGCCTGCATGTCTGTGGCATCTAACAACTCTGCTGAACTCTTTAAAATCTGCAAGGGTTCTGGCCAATCCTGCCGCAGTCTCTACCTCTCCTGTCCCTTCCCAGGCCCTCTGCACAGCACTGGCTTCTCACTTCATTTAAAAAACGCAAGATATCCTGTCCTCACTCTCCTCCTATTGCCTCCCTCCTTCTATTCCCTGCACTTCCTCTGGCCCTTCTGCAGGTACCCCCCTCCCTCCTCCTCTGCCTTTCCTCTTTTCTCTGCAGACAAGGTTTCTAGACAAGTCCGATCTATGAAAGTCTTGTCAAAACAGGTTCACCCATGTTCTTCCAAAACTATCAAGGACCACATCGACTCCATTGCTCCTGCCCTGGCTAATTTCTGCAATAACTCCTTCGCCACTTGAGTTTTCCCATCCCCCCTGAAGCACTCCCTTGCACACCCTCTTCTTAAGAAACCCTCTGCCGACCCCTCCTGCCCAGCTAACAATTGCCCCATCTCCATCACTGCCTTCCCGGGCAAGCTCCTGAAGAAACTCCCATCTTAATCTCCACAACAAATCTGTTGGTTGTGTTCATGACCATCAGTCTGGCTTCACGGCTGCCAGAAGCATGGAAACTGCTCTCCTGAACATCTGTGAAGACCTGCTCTCCAACGTTGACTCCAACACCCCGTGTGTCCTCATCTTGCTTGATCTCTCTTCTGCCTTTGACACTGTCAACCATGCCATCCTGCTCAACCTTCTCCATGATAACCTGTGTATCACTGGTCAGACTCTGGCGTGGCTGACTTCTTTCCTCTCCGACCGACCCTCCGAGGTCCAACTTGGTCCTTCCTCTCCGATATCTTTTTCTCTTCCTGTGGTGTCCCCCAGGGATCTCACCTCTCTCCATGGCTGTTCAACCAATACCTGGCACTCCTTGCCCAACGCATCGCTGCTCTCTGCCCCAATTTTCAGTGCTATGTGGATGATACCCAGCTCATTTCCAGGCTACCCTTGGCCTCCTCCTCTCCTTCCCTCATCTCCGACTGTCTGTCTGCTATCCAGGAGTGGTGTGCCGTCAACAACCTCTGCCTTAATGCCAGTAAGACTGAGATACTACTCATCAGCATACCCACTTCCTCCTTCCCTGCAGCTCTCTTTCCGGCCTCTCTTGGCCCTCTTCCTGCTCCCACTTGCAAGGCTAAAAACCTTGGTGTCATCTTCGACTACAAACTCTCCTTCTCTCCTCACATCTCTGACGTCTCTAAGCAGTCAAACCACCAGCTGCACCTCCTCACAGGTATTCTTCCTTTCCTCTCCTTCCCCCAGAAGCTCATCGTCTCCAGAGCCCTGGTTCTCTCTAGGCTGGACTATTGTAACAGCCTCTATCTAAATCTCCCTGCCTCTACTCTCCGCCCTCTGCAACTTATCCACAATAGGACTGTGAGACTTGTCCTTGGCCTCAAGCCCAGGGATTGCATCTCTCCAGGACTGAACTCTCTGCACTGGCTCCCAGTGGCTGCGAGGATTCAATTCAAAACCCTCTGCATTGTCCACAAGTCCTTCTGGGGTCTGGGGCTGCAATACCATCAACTCTCTCCTCCCAAATATCTTCCTTCTCAAGCTCTTCGCTCATCCACCTCCAACTCCCTCAGGGTCAGTCGCTTCTCCAAGCAATGAGTCAGTGCTTGATCTTTCACTTCAGCAGATGCCTCCCTCTGGAAACTTGAGGAGAACCATCTCCAGTTCCGCAAACACCTCAAAACCTTCATCTTTGCTTCTGCTTTGTCTCCCTCTCTCCCCTGCTGAAATAGCTTGGTTGAAACTGCACTGGTTACCTGGCCACCCTTTCTGATCTCAGGCCCCTGCCCCACCAATTGCACACCTGCACTGCCTCCCTGGCAACCCCCGCACCTTGGGACTGTTTTCTGAATCCTTACAGTCCCCCCTACCAGCACTTATGTCTGCTCTTACCTTGCAATTGCCACCATGTGGCTACTTTTATTTATCTTATTTATTCTACTATCCCATGTACCACACTTTCCCCTCTCCCTTCCCCCTTGCACTTTTCCCTTTCCCCATCAAGGGTACACATTCACAAGTTACACGGATGATATAGACCCCTCATTATCCTATACATAATGGGGTCTAACCTCTCTCCCTGGCTGTTCAACCAATACTTGGCACTCCTTGCCCATTGCATCGCTGCTCTCTGCCCCAACTTTCAGTGCTATGCGGATGATACCCAGCTCATTTTCAGGCTACCCTCGGCTTCCTCCTCTCCTCTCCTCATCTCTGACTGTCTGTCTGCTATCCAAAAGTGGTGTGCCGCAAATGACCTCTGCCTTAATGCCAGTAAGACTGAGATTCTACTCATCGGCACACCCACTCCCTCCTTCCCTGCAGCTCTCTGGCCGGCCTCTCTTGGCCCTCTTCCTGCTCCCACATGCAAGGCACATGCAAGGCTAAAAACCTTTGGGTCATCTTCGACTCCACACTCTCCTTCTCTCCTCACATCTTGGACGTCTCTATGAAATCACACTACCAGCTGCACCTCCTCAGAGGTATTCTTCCTTTCCTCTCCTTCCCCCAGAAGCTCACCGTCTCCAGAGCCCTGGTTCTCTCTAAGCTGAACTATTGTAACCGTCTCTATCTTAATCTGCCCGCCTCTACCCTCCGCCCTCTGCAACTTATCCAAAACAGGACTGCAAGGCTTGTCCTTGGCTTCAAGCCCATGGCTCAAATCTCTCCAGGACTGAAATCTCTGCACTGGCTCCCAGTGGCTGCGAGGATTCAATTCAAAACCCTCTGCATTGTCCACAAGTCCTTCTGGGGTTTGGGGCTGCAATACCATCAACTCTCTCCTCCCAAATATCTTCCTTCTCAAGCTCTTCGCTCATCCACCTCCAACTCCCTCAGGGTCAGTCGCTTCTCCAAGCAATGAGTCAGTGCTTGATCTTTCACTTCAGCAGATGCCTCCCTCTGGAAACTTGAGGAGAACCATCTCCAGTTCCGCAAACACCTCAAAACCTTCATCTTTGCTTCTGCTTTGTCTCCCTCTCTCCCCTGCTGAAATAGCTTGGTTGAAACTGCACTGGTTACCTGGCCACCCTTTCTGATCTCAGGCCCCTGCCCCACCAATTGCACACCTGCACTGCCTACCTGGCAACCCCCGCACCTTGGGACTGTTTTCTGAATCCTTACAGTCCCCCCTACCAGCACTTATGTCTGCTCTTACCTTGCAATTGCCACCATGTGGCTACTTTTATTTATCTTATTTATTCTACTATCCCATGTACCACACTTTCCCCTCTCCCTTCCCCCTTGCACTTTTCCCTTTCCCCATCAAGGGTACACATTCACAAGTTACACGGATGATATAGACCCCTCATTATCCTATACATAATGGGGTCTAACCTCTCTCCCTGGCTGTTCAACCAATACTTGGCACTCCTTGCCCATTGCATCGCTGCTCTCTGCCCCAACTTTCAGTGCTATGCGGATGATACCCAGCTCATTTTCAGGCTACCCTCGGCTTCCTCCTCTCCTCTCCTCATCTCTGACTGTCTGTCTGCTATCCAAAAGTGGTGTGCCGCAAATGACCTCTGCCTTAATGCCAGTAAGACTGAGATTCTACTCATCGGCACACCCACTCCCTCCTTCCCTGCAGCTCTCTGGCCGGCCTCTCTTGGCCCTCTTCCTGCTCCCACATGCAAGGCACATGCAAGGCTAAAAACCTTTGGGTCATCTTCGACTCCACACTCTCCTTCTCTCCTCACATCTTGGACGTCTCTATGAAATCACACTACCAGCTGCACCTCCTCAGAGGTATTCTTCCTTTCCTCTCCTTCCCCCAGAAGCTCACCGTCTCCAGAGCCCTGGTTCTCTCTAAGATGAACTATTGTAACAGTCTCTATCTTAATCTGCCCGCCTCTACCCTCCGCCCTCTGCAACTTATCCAAAACAGGACTGCAAGACTTGTCCTTGGTTTCAAGCCCATGGCTCAAATCTCTCCAGGACTGAAATCTCTGCACTGGCTCCCAGTGGCTGAAAGGATTAAGTTCAAAAGCCTCTGCATTGTCCACAAGGCCTTCTGGGCCTGGGGCCGCAATACCTTCAAATCTGTCTTCCAAAATACCTCCTTCTCTGGCTCTTCGTTCATCTGCCTCCAACTCCCTCAGGGTCAGTCGCTTCTCCAAGCAACGAGTGGGTTGTCGAGCTCTCTCTTCAGCAGGGGCCTCCCTCTGGAACAGCCTTCCTGCCTCCTGAAACTTGAGGAGGACCATCTCTGGTTCCGGAAACACCTCAAAACCTTCCTCTTTGCTTCTGCTTTCTCTGCATCTCTCCCCTGCTGAAATTCCTGGCTGAGACTGCACTGGTTACCTGACCACCCTTTCTGATCTTGGGTCCATGCCAGGCCCCGCTTTGTGCACACCTGCCCTGCCCCCCTGGCAACCCACTGCACCTGGGGACTCTTTTCTGTATCCCTAAAGTCCCCCTACCAGAACTTATTTCTGCTCTTACCCTGCACTTGCTACCATCTGGCCGCTTGTATTTATCTTATTTATTCTTCTATCCCTTGCAGAATCCAAAGAACTATTTACTATCTTCAAAGAACTCGCCTCCCAGTCACTTGACATCATCAAAGATAAAAACTGGTTCAATTCAATAGAAACTGAACTACTAAACAAAATCGAACTCCTACAAAAGAAAATCCATGAGCACCATAAAAATCTTTCACAATTTATCAACAGAACAGGCGACACGGAGCAAGCGCTCAGCCCCAACACCTGCGACCTACCCAGCCCTAAGAAGTTGGCTGACAATGACCCAATACAGCCATTTAAATTTAGGGAAATCACAGAACTTGAAGTGATAGACATCATGAAAAAAATTAAGCCCTCCAATTACAAAGGAAACGCTTGCCCGGCCAAGCTAATCAAAGACTGTCCAGAAACACTCACACAATTCCTCAAGTTTTTCATTAATGCATCGTTTAACTCAAATACTGTCCCAGATAGCTTCAAAGAAGCTTGGGTGCACCCCCTCCTAAAGAAAACACACTGGACCCGGAAACAGCCAATAACTTCAGGCCTATCACCACCATCCCTTTCTTGCTTAAAATACTGGACAAAGTTGCATACACGCAAATCCAGCAATGCCTAGAAGTAAATCACATTTTAGGTAAAAGACAATCAGGGTTCAGTCCATGACACGGAACAGAGTCCGCACTTCTCGACTTGAAAATACAACTTGGCAACATCATGGACAAAAGCCAGGCAGAAATTCTCCTCCTCCTAGACTTGTCCGCTGACTTTGACCTTGTGGACGACAACATACTAGTCATGCACTTAAAAAATGAGGCCCACTTCTCACCAGAGGCAATTGCCTGGGTAGCATCCTTCCTAAAAGGTAGGCTCATGAAAGTATTCTATGACTCTGCTTGCGCCAGCCCCAACACCATCCACTGAGGTGTGCCACAGGGCTCCTGTACTGCCCCCACGCTGTACAATATTTTCACCCTCGGCCAAGCTAATTAAAGACTGTGGCGAAACACTTGCACAATTAATCAAGTCTTTCATTAATGCATCATTTAACTCAAATACTGTCCCAGATAGCCACAAAGAAGCTTGGGTGCGCCCCATCCTAAAAAGAAACACTGGACCCGTAAACAGCCAATAAATACAGGCCTATCACAACTGTCCCTTTCTTGCTTAAAATACTGGACAAAGTTGCATACACTTAAATCCAGCAATACCTAGAAGTAAATCTCATCGTGGGTAAAAGACAATTGGGGTTCCGTCCAGGACACGGAACTGAGTCCGCCCTACTCGACTTGAAAATACAACTTGGCGACATCATGGACAAAGGCAAGCTGGCACTTCTCCTCCTCCTAGACTTGTCCGCTGACTTTGACCTTTTGGACGACAACATACTAGGCATGCACTTAAAAAATGAGGCCCACTTCTCACCAGAGGCAATCGCCTGGGTAGCATCCCTCCTAAAAGGTAGGCTCATGAAAGTCTTCTCTGACTCTGCTAGCACCTCCCCACCACCATCCACTGTGGTGTGCCACAGGGCTCCTGTACTGCCCCCATGCTGTACAATATTTTCACCCTCCCGCTCATCAAAGATCTAGACCACCACGACATAGCATTTACCAACTACGCTGATGACACTCACGTGCTACTCCCCCTAACAGGCGAATATGAAAAAGATGCTGCAGCCCTAACCAAGATCTACTCTGACATTCAAACATGGATGGCAGCCAACGGTCTCTTCCTAAACGGGTACAAAACAGAGATTCTTATAGTAGGCTCAACAGACACACTCAGCAAGCTCCCACCACAATACAAATCTTTTATCAGCGACTACTCTACCATCACTGTCTCAGCCGCAGTGCAGACCCTAGGAGTATACCTCAACTCATCCCTATCCATGTCATGCCAGGTCAATGCCATAGCATCATCAGCAGCCCTCACTACCAAGATGATCAATGCAGTCAAGCCCTTCCTCTCGATCGAAAACTGCTTATCCATAGCTAGAGCCACAATATGTACTAAAATAGTGCTAAACATCAACAAACTTCAAGTCACACAGAATAAAGCCCTTAGGGCAGCCCTGAGTATTCCCAAAAGGGAACACATTTCTCAGGCCAGAAAAGACGCACACTGGTTGCGTATAAGAGAACACATTCTCTTCAAAACACTAGCCATAACACACAGGTGCCTCTCCTCTGATGCCCACCTTAACTCTCATAAAGAAACACCCGCCACCTTTCCAACAAACCCACTAGATCTCACTTGACCAACCAGATCTATGTACCAACTTTTAAAAGAACCAAAGCTGGAGGCTTCAGTTTCCAACACCTGGCCCGCAAAAACTGGAACACCCTGCCCACAGCCTTAAGAAATGAGACTTCATACCCTGCCTTTCTGAAAACCTCACTATTCTGCTAAAACACTACATGTTCTTGACAACCAGACACAGTTCTGTAACCTGAAGCATCATGTACCACATGTTCTTTGTCCAAATTTCACGTAACCTGTAGCATTTATGTAACATATGTTTTTTATTGTATAACTGTTGTCATGTCAAACCAAACCCTCTGTAACAGCGTCCCGATGCCCCCGGGCTGCTGCTGCGCTATATAAATGCAAATAAAAAAATTGTAACCCCTGACATTGCCCTAGGCACACCTATAGGGCATTGTTATTAAACCTGTGAAGAGACCTTCATTTTTGACAACACTACTTTGACTGAACATGATAGTGATGTAATGTTAACTTGTTCTCATCTCTGCTGTGTCTCACCATGCATGGTAGCTGATTGCTGATGAGCAAACGTTTTCCTTCTCTGCATCTTTTCTTTCCCGATCTCGGAGGTGTCAGCCTTAATGTACCTTAATGTACAGCTGCCAGATGCAATAGTGCTATGAATGGCCAACGTGGTAGCCTATGGCTGTGTTGAATGAACCACAATGTACTGGGGATGCATGGCTCACACATTGCAGTGGTGGTATGAACATTTGCAACAAGTATATCTAACTGCCAGTTCGTGTTATGATGTTGATTTTCTGGAATTCTGGAAAGCCAGGTAACAGTTGCATTGCACTTAGCAGCTGAACATGCACACATACATGGTGATTAGTGAAGGTACTAACTACAAACATGAGAATACATATCATTTCACTCATTGGGATCTCTACCTGTACGCCAAGGTGGACCCATGCACACACAGGGGCAGTGTGGGTACTATCATTTGGAATGTCTCCATGTGTGACAATTTAAACCCCCAATGCTACACATACCATAATATATCATGAGGATGTATGCGGGTGTCCTTATTGAGTCATGATTTGGTTATGGTCAAAGGACTAATTGTGCAACAAGTGCCTAACCATGGGTGGAGTGGTAAAGGGGAAATGTGTTACAGGTGTAGTGAGTGGTGACAACACAGTACACTTGGTTTTGCCACATGTGTCACCATGAAATTCTGTCAGCACTTGTGTCACTTGTATGCATCTGATGCACACACACATGGTGTTTACCATTCGTAAACGTTATTGTTCATGCATGACTTGTTTTGGACTCAACTTCTGCTTTAGTCTCTAATCCTTCAACTCCATCAATGACTGTCTTGGCCTGCATTTTGCATACCTGCAGAGTGGCGGTGAGCCACCTCCGGTAGTCAGGGTCTCCTTGGTTTGATCCCAGTGGTCAAGGTCGTCTTGGTTTGAACCCAGCATTTACATGTGAACTGCACAACCCAGTGGACCCTGCTGACAACGGTCCAGTGTGGGTGTGTCAAATGTATTTGGACCACTTTATATCGTCTTTAACCCTAGGATAGCAGAGGGTGCAGCCCCTTGTTCGGGGCGCAGTGACTGCCCAGAAAGATTCAAAGGTGGTGGCATTTTCAGACTTCAGAGCATCATCTGTGATACCCTGCGGGTAGCCGTTACTTTCACCAGGACTGCTTGTAGACCCGCCACTTCAGGAGATGGTGCCCCTTTTTCCTCTCTCTGCCCACCCTTTAAGACTGGAACTGTGGAAATAATGGGCTGGCTAGTGACCGGTCCTGTGTCCACCAATGATTCCCCAACCCAAACAAGCTGGGACAATGCAGCCTCAACTGCTGTCTGTGCAAATAATGAGTTGATAAAGCCTAGTGCGCCTTGCTTCTTTAAGTTTTTGAAACGCATATTTTGGCATTTTTTCCAACTGTACAGCCCAGAGTCTTTTGTTCAAACAGGATTTCCCAAAAAGCCTAACTTCGTCAATGGTGCCATACTCAGGATATCCCAAACAAAGTCCTCAGCTTGTACCTCCTGTATACTGAGGTCACATGGTTTGGGGGGTTTCTCAGGGACTGTGTTTACTACCTGTAACTCAAATGGCAGCCTCAAGGACGACCGCTGTGCCGACCAGAGGGTGTGCCTGCTGGTCTCCATAATCATGATTACTTGCCAAAGGAAGGCTCAACAAGGCCGTATAAGGACTGTGGCAGACCTGTGTCCCAGGAGTCCCTTGAGCTTCCTGGACAGACACTACAGCTGGGCCCTGAACAGATGACATCATTTTGGAAGTTGTATCGGTTTTTCATAAAAAAAAGAAATTACTGGGCAGCTACATGAAGGCCAATGTTATCACATTTCAAAAGTAGAGATTTAAGGAGGGCTGTATTCGCTTGTGGCTCTCTCTGAATGCCTTCATAAAGAGAGACAAGTATGCATAGAACCTAATTTATTTCCACTAATAGATCATCTTTCTCTCCACATTTGCCACCCTCCATTTTACATATCACTGTAGATAGTCGCAGAAGGGACAGTGGAGCGGGTGATGGTGCCGGTGATGATACGAAAAAGTCAGTGTCCAAAGTCCTTTTTCCATTTTGTTGAAAGCCAGAGCAATCAAGCATATCTGGAGGAGTGCCCACTATCGAGAGATTTGGTGGTGGACTGTTGGGATGCTCTACGTCCAGATGTTGGGCATGCTCGGGGGAAACTTCTTGCATATGTACTGATGATGCCTGGTGACAGGTATGACGGTCGCTGTCTGCAGAGTTCGCTGAAACATAATTTGCAGCGGGGATAGGCTGCACTGTCTCACGTGTTGGTGAGAAGAAAGACGTGATTAAGTACAGGCATTGTTTTTTAGTTTTTGCAATTGATTTCCTCTAGAATGCTGGAGCAGGTTTTCAACCGGAAGAAAATCCGTCTCCGTGGGAGTGGGCGGGAAGGGGAAAGCGGTGGCTGCCAACATTTCGTCATCTGTGATGTGTGAAGTAAATGAAGAATTAACTATGGCGCTGATGCGCAGATCATACATTGTTCCCCACTTAATGGCAACACTTTGCACTCACAGTCTTTTCCCCATCGATCAGTGGTTGCAGTACTACGTGGCAGTAGACCAAGCAATGTGGCGCAGTGCCCCTCTGCCGACTGGCCAACTCCCAGCACCTAACACACTGCACACACACACCGCACGCTCTGCGCCAGTCTGAAGTCTTTGTAGTGCTGCTCTGCCTCTAAAAAGTGAAAGCAGACTCCAAACTCCTGTGAAAAGCCCAGCAGCTCCAAAAGTCTGTTTGAGTACTGTGAGACACCTAACAAATTGCACACACACATATTTCTGATGTTGTTTGTTTCTGTTTCTGTTGGCTGAGCAGATTAGTGTGGGTTTAAATGCAATGGTGGGAGCCTCCTTGTGGTTCAAGGATTGAGGTGTCTTGCTTTGTCCGAGGTGAAGCCAATTTGTCCTTTGTTCTGGGTGCAAGGCTCTCCTTTGACGACTTCTTTGTTTGCCTCAGTGGTAGGTCGATGTGCTGTAAGCCACAGTGCCATGTCCCTTGCTGAGGTTGTAGGAATGTGGTGGCTTGCTTTACCTCATCAGTCTTGGATTCAGGTTTGTCATATATCCCAGGGGGACACCCTCTTATGGAGTGGAGCGGAGGATGGACAAAAGAACATGTACCTCAAGAGAGAAGTGAAAAGCAAGAAGAGAAGTAGTAGAGAGGCACTGGGGGTGGAAATAAAGAATCAACTTGTGGAGAGGAAGAGAAGTTAAGATTGATTTATTTATTGATATGCAGGGAGGAACAATGTTCTTTTTATCACAAAAGATCACACAATAGATAAGAAATCAGATTTGATGGGAAGCGGTGAGCTTCTTAAAATGGGGTGAGTTTGAGGGACATTCTGACCAGGTTGTTGAAGGGTGTAAATTGAACAGTCACCTGGGACAATACATAAGTATACATATATAAATTAAGCACAATGAACATTTTTAAGTGTAGGTAGGCAGTACAGCCAGCTGTGAGCGGGATGTGACCCTTATGGGTGAAGTGCTAGAGTGGCGGCAGAGCAAGTGAGGGACAGAGGCAGGTTAGAGGCGAGGTAAAAATGATAGCTAGAATGCAGATGAGAGGTAGGTTAAGAGGGTAACTCAAAGGCATGGAGTTAGGCTTTTGGTTTGGACTGTTTCTCGGATGTCTGGGCAATGGCAGAGGAAAAGGCAATAAAAGGGGACTGGAACAAGAGATTGAGAAGGGGACCAATAGGTCCTTTGAAAAGAGCACACATCATTTCCAGGCTGCAATGACTGTAGCAGAGTCATTCAACAGTATTCTGGGACTCACTATTGGTGTTATCTTTCTTTTCCCACCCCCTCCATATTACGAAAAAATTAACTCTGGGTGTAATGTAATAAGTTAATGGGCCCTTGTTGCAGAAACAAGAATTGGACACTAATTGGAGCACTTATCGCAGGCTTGCTTTGGACCAATCCACTGTGGGGTAACACATCCATTCTTTGATTAATTCCTGGAAGAGCAAGAAGAAATCATCTGGACCTCTGTTGGATCTACAGTCTATCCCAAATTCCTCTGCCAGGGAATTGAAGATAGATGGCATCCAGGGCAGAGGATAGCGTTGTTCACCAACCATATCTTGGGAACAGTTGGCCTCACTGTGGCTGTATTATCACCCTGTCACTGGAGGTCAAGCTATCACAGTTGATGCTTCATTCCAAGCTCATTTGAGTTGGACCCACAGTGCTGCTTTTGGCACTCCACCTATTTAGAGTGGCTTACATGTATTTTTTAAGCTATCTCACACCAGTGAAGATTTCTGCCAACTCTCCTTGAGTGCTGGCTCCCTGCATTTTGAGCATCATATCAACACAACAGTACCTCCTCTTCACCCAAATTGACCATTGACTTGAACCGCGAAAAACCATGCTGTCACTAGCCAATTCAAGCCAGCGGAAGCATCTTTCAGCTGGAGTCAACCACCAACTCAAACCTGTTCAGACCCAACCACTCACATCATCTTGAGGCTAGGTTGTATCAACACCAATCTCCATATTGACATCAACACTCATGAGCATCCAAGACAAAGAAACAAGGCACTGTCCTGGTCCACTTTTCCAACCATAGTTATTTTAAGCTTTGTTTCTCTGCCTTTTTACTTACAAGGAACCTTCCTGAACATTGACATTTTGCCAATTGAGTGCCTGAACAATCCTGCTCACCTGTCCAGTGCTATTATAAAAGAGCTTGCATTTTACATGTCTCTTTACGGGGTGGGTTTTAGCTTTTATTTTTAGTTAGATGTTTATATTTTTGTTTAGCTAAATGGTGATATTTTCATAAAACATTTATTGAACATGTATTATTTTTATTTTGAAGCCTTTGTACTATTGCTGTTTGGATTGCAATTTACATCAGCTCACTCCCCACACCCTGAAGATATAGCGAGCCCTTGGCCTGTGCTACCACAAAAATTGAAGGAGGTAAATCCTTTGAGCTATCCCTGTTTCATCTCTGCCCGATTGGAAGTTTTTGACATGTGTTGCATTCCAGATGTGTCTATGTCTGGGCAAGAAAAATATTCTTGAGAGTCGGTCAGGAAAGGTAAGCAATGGAGATGAAGTTACTAGGAGTGTGTTTTGGGCAAAGGATGTTTCGGTAGTGGAATGTTAGAGGGGTATTTTTGGCACTAACCCCACAGGGCCAGTTTTGAATTATCTCTTCATGAATCTGGTGACATGCAGGTCACTATGTCAATGATGATGGCTCGCATCAATGGTTGAGGAACAATTGTAGCTTGCTTCAGGAATAGGTGCCCAAGTGCATTGAGTATCACGAAAGTCATTGCCCTGTTAGAAGCCAAATGCAGGAGGAATATGGTGCCCCACCTTTTTGTTTGCCTGTTCGCATTGTTGTGCTTGTTTTATTGCTTACTTGTAACAATATTTCCTCCTGCTCTTTTCACACAGGACCCAGGCCAACCTAATTTGCCTCTGAAACTCCATTAATTAAGCAAGCGGCTGAGGTGAGGTGAAATAACATCTAATCACCTCAGCCTGTTGCTCTAATCAATGGAGTTTCAGAAGCAGATAGGGAAGCATATTTTGGCCTGGTCTTTGCAGAAAGGACCCAATCATCTGGGGGGCCCGAGCTAATGTATTTTTAAACTCAAGAACTGACACCCATACATTTTGGGGAAGAGGTGGTTTTTGGGGTGTTAAACTCTTTTAGTTCTTCTCTTGGCCCGGGTCCAAATCGATTAGCCAACCATGTATTTAAATCAGGTAGGAGAGCTTGTGTTAAGGCACTATCTATTCTCTTTTCTAATATACTTTCTACTGACCTCTTTCCTCTATCATGGTCTAGGGGATATATAGTCCCCATTTTTAAAAGTGGAGACAAAGCTAGTCCCTATAGTTATCACCCATAGCACTACTCGACACAGATAGCAAGGAGTTTGTGTCGATTGTGCTTTGTCATCTTGAGGCCTGGATTGCAAAGACAGGAAGAATATCAAAATGGCAAACAGGCTTTTGCCGTCAGATGGAGACATCAGTCAATGAGCTTGCTGTAAATTGTGTTTAGCAATTAGCCTGGGGTCAGAAATATGAAGCGATATATGGCTCCTCCCTTGATTTGATGGTGGCTTTTGCCACCCTTGATCAGGTCATTTGTAAAGAAATTACAAGCATGGGGCAGCCTGCAGGCTTGGTCAAGATACTTGTTGGCTTACATACAAGAACTGATATTCAAGTCAGACTAAATAACTTTGGTGATTTATTCTCAAAGAATACCTACTCTCCAGGGGTAAAGACAGGGATGCATTCTTGCTCCATATCTTTTCAATCTATACCTGGCTGACATCGAGGATGCTTTGCTTCCGGCATAATTTATTTCCCCTAAATTGCAGAATCTGTGTTATTGATGGCTTGCTTATGCAGACGACTACTTTCTCTTTGATGCTACTAGAATTGGGCTACAACGACTAATTAATAGATTTGTAATGTATATGAAAGACCATGCGCTGAATGTCAATCCTGAAAAGTCCAAAATAATATGTTTACAAATTCAAGGAAGAAGTGTACATTTAAATGGCATATTGTGAATGTAGCGGTCTCAAGTGTAGATTCACTGATTTACTTGGGTGTTTTAATGAACGTGAGACCCTCTGTGGATAATATGGGTGCCTAGTTTAATGAGTTTACCTCTAAATTGGGTGCACAACTCAAAATGAATGATATACCATTTGTAACGTTTTCGTTAAAACCAGTGATCAGGTATTATAAAGCCAACATTATTCCCAGGTTGCTGTATGGAATTGAAACATATCCTTTGTTTATATTTGACCAATTACCTATTTTGGAGGCACAAATTTGGAAAAGATTATTGTTGTAGCCGAAGGGCTTTTCAGTGGCAGCAATATGATTTGACCTTGGTCTAGTCTCCCTTAAAGCAAGAGCATATTTTTCTTTTTTTTTATTGATTTAGCTGATATACATCAACTTTACAAAATTCAAACACATTAATTGACATATAAAAAACAGAAACAACAACTAAAAATGAATTGTAAAAGTTTTTCTAAAATACCACTCAGGGTGAATTAACATAAATCATTTGCACACTTTCCCTGTTATATTGGAAATAAAACTTAACAACATTTTAACAATTCCACAAAAAAACATTTACTTCATGCCTTTACATTTCTAAAAGATCATAGACCAACAGATAATTCATTAATTCACATTACCGAACATCATGATCCTGTATAAACAGACTTCTAACATCTTGCCTAACAAAACTCACTTAGCTATCTTAATGAGTGATGGTACATTTCCATTATTCAATTGTTGATATTAGTTTCCTCCAATTTTAAGGGTTGAAGACATCTAATGTCCCAAGTCTAAGTGATGTTATATTTCCGCAGAATATTAATTGCCACAGCAAGTCTGGAGATAAAACCCTTGAGTAGGAGTTTTTAGGTATTGAATGCGGTTTGAAGTACATTTTTTGCAGTTGATCAACAGATGTTGCAATGTTTCCGTATGGTCTATGGTTTGGCAAAAACGACACACATTTTCTTGTTGCTGGATAATTTTTCATTTAGCTTGACGAAGAGGGATATCTTTGTAGGTGGGGTTCTAACGTGCTAATTCTTTTATGAGGAAAAGGATTATTCCTAAAATCACGAAAGCCCAAGCATTGCTCTCTCGTCTTAGTCCAATGTAGCTGTAACAATTTGGTTTTCATCTTAGTCAGATTCTGAATAAGAACATCAAGAGAGACGTTAGCATCTGCTAATGCATGCACTACCAGAGATCTCCACAAAGATGTCTTCAGAATAAAAAACATGTCTAGACAAAGGCCTATTAACAGAGTTGACTCTATAGCCAAAATACATTTTCTGAATAGCGAAATCATTTGCCATAGATATCTGGCATATGGAGATATTAATCCTAGTTAGTTCCTGATCCACACAACTGGGAAACAATTAGGCAGTTTTAGCAAACGCTTCCAAAATGTGCTTTCAAATCTATTCCACAGCACTTCAGATATCACATTTTTCATTTCCGAAACATACAAAAGTATGGGCGCTGAATTTTTGTTGAAAAAATGTACTTTCTGTATCTACTTTGAATAACAATCGCTTGAGAGATGGCCATGCTTAATTTTGTTTCCAGACACTCTAAATGGACCTTGTTATCATCATAACCGTAATAGACACCCCCAGGTTTGTATACAGCTGCACACAATCTAGTTCTTTCCCCTGTAGCATCTATTTAGGTCTTGTGACCAAACGCTTGTGGCGTCCACTGCAGATCATGAATTTTGTTTTCTCTAAATTAATATTAAGCAGGTTAGATTGCACATAGACTGCCAACACGTCTAACAAGCATTGATTTTTTAAATGAAAACCAAATTGTCTGCATATAATAATGCAGATAAGGCACTTGGGGCCTCATTACACGGACGGCGGTGGACCAAGGTGCTTTTAGCACCTTGGTCCATGCCGGTAAAATACTGGCACCGCCTTGGTGGAAAGGGGAATTACCGCTCTATTCCAAGGTTGGTGGGACGGTAATTCCCCCTTCCCCCATTGCCCTTCCCCATTCCCATTTTATCCCCATAGGGCGTAATGGGAATGGGGAAGGTGCTAATTACGGCACCGCAAATTGCGGTACCGTAATTAGCTCCCTTGTCCCTCTGCGGGTTGGTTTTTAACGCCTGCAAAAAGCAGGCGTTAAATTCTCCAACTCGCAAAGGGACCTCGTAGTAAGGCGGTAAGGGTTTACCGGTACCGTTAAAATACCGGTACAGGTAAACCCTTACCGCCTACCTTGTAATGAGGCCCTTAGTATCCAATTTAGGGCCATCGGACACAATTCCTGCAAAGGCTCCCTGAATGTCAGATATAAAGAAATTGAAGAGAGCCGAGGCAAGGACATATCCTTGCCTTAGCCCCCTTTGCGTCTCTATATATGAGGATAAACCACCCTCCAGATTCACTCTGACTTGGATTTTAGTATCACTATGAAGGGCTTTAATCCGAGCAACAAGGTAGGGGGGGACACCCAGCATCAATCAACTTTGCAATCAGCAGCTCCCTCAAATCAACAAAAACAAAATACAGTGGCTGATTCATGAGGGCATAATGAGAAATAATAGATTTAATTGTTAGCATGTTGACGGCGGTGCCCATTCCTGCAATGCAGCCAGTCTGGAAATGATCACATTGAAAACACTGAGAGGCCCATTGATTGAAATCTCTTAAAATGAAACTGGAGAAAATCTTCCCCGGAGCATCAAGGAGGGCGATCGCCCTATAGATGGCAGGAGAAGACCGATTGCCCTTCTTGAAAATGGGCACAATCACTGAGCAGCGCCATGAATCCAGGATAACATTGGCCTCTAATACTTGCTGAAAGATGTTAAAAAGGATTTTCGTCCATATGTACGGATGTTGGTTGAACATCATATTGTTTAAGCCATCCGGGCCAGGAGCTCTGGAACTACTGGACGTAATATAATAATACACATACTTTTCTAAAAGGTTTAGTTCTGTAAACCTGATGTTATCCTTAGCTTTTGATTCAGACCGACCTCCAGGATGTTCATACATCTTCGAGTAATAATCAACCCATTCATACTTCAGGACTCCATTGATCTGGACTGCCAGTTGTCTCTAATTGGTTGCTATATTCAGCAATGACCAGATCTGTGAGGTATTCTTAGAATATATTGCCTGTAACATATTTTCTGCATCGCGTTGATGTAAATATGCTTTGTGAAAGCAAAGCCAGTTATTATATTGACATTTTAAGGCTTGAATAACCTTAGATTGTGCCATAACTGGTAGGAGAAGCGCCATTTTTTCTGTTTACGTAAATCCTTACTTGTATGTCAGGATCAAAGGCATGTTTTGGCTGATAATACCTATGGTTAGCAGAGCTAGAATGAAGTTTGAAAAGCTGTAAAATGGAAGTGTGAGGCTCGCCTTCCCAGGCAACACGTGACCCCATTTGTATGTTAATATTAAGAAGCATTAGAGATTGTTTGTCCCAACGGAACCGAGTCCTGGAGTTGTTGATGTCAACGGTCAGAAGGTAATGATTACACTTACGGTTTATTGGAACGGAGTCATAGGACCACTGTAAAGAGATTGATTCATGGCCACTATAATTCTGCGTGATAATCTCAAATGAGATAGCTCGACTAAAACTGTGTCTATCTGTAAAGATGTAATCCATAATGGAATCGCTTTTAGTACGTCGTCAGGTGCTCTTAGGCGGAATGTCACCCGCAATTGGGCCCTTAAGCATAAGAAGGTGTCAGTCTCACATGAAAGACAACCATCGCTGGCACGTGGCATTTTTATTTATTTCGCTTCCCAACAGGCACTGTAAATTCAAATCACAAACTAGCACAATGTGTGTGATCTCTAGTGCTTGTGAGGCGATGTTCAAAAGTTGTTCCAAGTCGGCAAATAATTCTCATCAGAAATGGCTATAACGTTACGATAAATATTTATTAAGGCAATCACACCATCCTGATATTTGATTTTCACCATTTGCAGATAGAAATGAGTAGCTGTCCATGGATACATTTCAAAGCCCTTATTGCTAGCAACCTCTACTAAAAGGCCAGAAGAAGGCCAGCCTTTCCCATTCGATCTAGCCGCCTGTAGAATAATATTATAGTTGTTCCAGACCTAGGTTTCCATCAACCACGTCTCCTGTAGTGCTACTACATCAAAGCTAGAACTTACTTTTGCACTAAGCCCAAATAAGTGAGATGAACCACAAGTGTCCCAACTTGCTAGTGACACAACCCTCCGCTCATTGGTCGGAGCTAATTACAGTATTCTAGAACCTTTCATAGACGTTCGAGTTTGGCTCGAGCAGACTTTGTCCAAGTCTTGGTTCAAGTCTTGGTTCTGATTATAAGGTTTTAAATATCTCTGAGTCAAAGCCGGCTTAGACCCCATGTGCTGTCTGCTGTAAAGCTCATCTTTAGTTGTCGTAGGATCAATGGCCAAAACAAATCCCAGGGCAAAGAACTCCATTCTAGCCTGCCAAATGCCATTTCTCACCAGAGTAGACGTCAACCATACTCACACTATGATCAGATCATCATCATTTAAAAATTCTATCAGCAGAAGTAACATCCTGCAAGCTTAAGATGGCAATTACACTCAATATGTTTAAATTGGAAGCAGGAAATGGAGCTGGATGGCATTTTATATGAAACGATGATAGTTATCAAGAGATTATTTGCCAATAAGATTTTTCATCTTGGTTCTGATTTATAAGAGAATCTCTGTCCGGAATTCTGTCTCTAGAGTAACCATTGAGCAGGACACAATGTTGACCATCAGTCTTCTCCGCTGTGTCCTGTGTACCAAACGTTGTAAATCATGGAACGGACACTGGCAGAGATCGTTGTTTAGATGTCAGGAACTCTTGTATTGATTTTGGTATCTCAGCTCTAACTTGAGGTAAAATATCATTAAATGAGCTGAGATCCTTTAGGGATTGGAACAGCCACTTAAGTAATGGGTTTAGCTATATTTGTCAAGGAAATAGGCAAATGACCAGATTTATTACATTTGGCTCCCTCACTTGCACCCGCTATTGCCATGGCAGTAATTAAGGCATTCAACAGAGAGTAATTACTAGGACACTTTGCGCCTCATTACGAGTCTGGCGGTAACCCTTAAATGCGGCGATAGCACTTTTACCGCTGCATTTAAGGGTCCGCCAGATCATGGCTTTGGCAGATTCCCACCCTGCTCTGAGCTGGGGGGAAATCCGCTGCAAATTTGCCGATTTTTGGTGCGATTACCGCCGGCGGGAAATCCACCAGCGGTAATAGCGCACATTTTCCCCATTGGGCCCAATGAGGAATGAGGAATTTCCGAATGGGCTCAATGAGGCAATAACCCTTCCACCAAACGTGTGATCCGGCGCTAATAGTACGCTATTACTTGTGCGAGTTGGAGGTAACATAACATAAAATCCACATTTAACAAATTGCTTTGCATTAGTTCTTGCATGAGAAGATGGATTTTTTACATTCTTAGTTTTCTTTTTCTCAAATAGAGCTTCGTGAGGTTTCATGCTCGCTTTAGCTTGAAAGATATTAAACACTGTAGAAGAGTTGGAAGATGGCTATTTGATCGCATTCACTACTGTGGATGCAGGAGGCTTTATAACAGCATCTTATTCTGTGGACAGAGGCAAACCTTTAGACAAATTCGAAAAGGCCACATCCACTCCCACCAAATCACCACACACAACAGGTCGAATTATTGATGGGAACATGGGTAAAGCATTTTGAGCAGGCAAACGCGTATGTTTTAAGGATACTATTTTGTTTATTTGTGGATTCATTAAAGATGATGCATCCACATTAATCAAGTGACGCTCACTAATAGCTTCTTGTCTTCTATCGTAGTTATTCATCCAAGTAATGATATCGTCAATCAGTCTAGATTGCTGCAAAACTTTCTCGTCCAACCTTTCAAATATTTTTGTTAGTGACACAATAGCAGAATTAATGGCGTTCAATGTGATTTCCAACAGTGGTACATGACTATTGGGAGGAATTGGAAACATATGTGATGCCGGCGAAGCCCCAAAATAACAGGGTGGTCTGCGTGGGGTTGGGTGAGTATAAGATAATGAAAGGTCAGGGGAAGCATGCTTATTCTGGTCAAACATGCTAGGGAATTGCTCAGAATTTCCATTATTGGTCGGCGGCTGATTAGTAAGGCATTAGCAGGCATAGCAGGCATGCCAATAAAGGTGCTCTGCTTTGTCTCCCTCTCTCCCCTGCTGAAATAGCTTGGTTGAAACTGCACTGGTTACCTGGCCACCCTTTCTGATCTCAGGCCCCTGCCCCACCAATTGCACACCTGCACTGCCTCCCTGGCAACCCCCGCACCTTGGGACTGTTTTCTGAATCCTTACAGTCCCCCCTACCAGCACTTATGTCTGCTCTTACCTTGCAATTGCCACCATGTGGCTACTTTTATTTATCTTATTTATTCTACTATCCCATGTACCACACTTTCCCCTCTCCCTTCCCCCTTGCACTTTTCCCTTTCCCCATCAAGGGTACACATTCACAAGTTACACGGATGATATAGATCCCTCATTATCCTATACATAATGGGGTCTAACCTCTCTCCCTGGCTGTTCAACCAATACTTGGCACTCCTTGCCCATTGCATCGCTGCTCTCTGCCCCAACTTTCAGTGCTATGCGGATGATACCCAGCTAATTTTCAGGCTACCCTCGGCCTCCTCCTCTCCTCCCCTCATCTCTGACTGTCTGTCTGCTATCCAAAAGTGGTGTGCCGCAAATGACCTCTGCCTTAATGCCAGTAAGACTGAGATTCTACTCATCGGCACACCCACTCCCTCCTTCCCTGCAGCTCTCTGGCCGGCCTCTCTTGGCCCTCTTCCTGCTCCCACATGCAAGGCACATGCAAGGCTAAAAACCTTTGGGTCATCTTCGACTCCACACTCTCCTTCTCTCCTCACATCTTGGACGTCTCTATGAAATCACACTACCAGCTGCACCTCCTCAGAGGTATTCTTCCTTTCCTCTCCTTCCCCCAGAAGCTCACCGTCTCCAGAGCCCTGGTTCTCTCTAAGCTGAACTATTGTAACAGTCTCTATCTTAATCTGCCCGCCTCTACCCTCCGCCCTCTGCAACTTATCCAAAACAGGACTGCAAGACTTGTCCTTGGCTTCAAGCCCATGGCTCGAATCTCTCCAGGACTGAAATCTCTGCACTGGCTCCCAGTGGCTGCAAGGATTAAGTTCAAAAGCCTCTGCATTGTCCACAAGGCCTTCTGGGCCTGGGGCCGCAATACCTTCAAATCTCTCTTCCAAAATACCTCCTTCTCTGGCTCTTCGTTCATCTGCCTCCAACTCCCTCAGGGTCAGTCGCTTCTCCAAGCAACGAGTGGGTTGTCGAGCTCTCTCTTCAGCAGGGGCCTCCCTCTGGAACAGCCTTCCTGCCTCCTGAAACTTGAGGAGGACCATCTCTGGTTCCGGAAACACCTCAAAACCTTCCTCTTTGCTTCTGCTTTCTCTGCCTCTCTCCCCTGCTGAAATTCCTGGCTGAGAATGCACTCGTTACCTGACCACCCTTCCTGATCTTGGGTCCATGCCAGGCCCCGCTTTGTGCACACCTGCCCTGCCCCCCTGGCAACCCACTGCACCTGGGGACTCTTTTCTGTATCCCTAAAGTCCCCCTACCAGCACTTATTTCTGCTCTTACCCTGCACTTGCTACCATCTGGCCGCTTGTATTTATCTTATTTATTCTTCTATCCCTTGCAGAATCCAAAGAACTATTTACTATCTTCAAAGAACTCTCCTCCCAGTCACTTGACATCATCAAAGATAAAAACTGGTTCAATTCAATAGAAACTGAACTACTAATCAAAATCGAACTCCTACAAAAGAAAATCCATGAGCACCATAAAAATCTTTCACAATTTATCAACAGAACAGGCGACACGGAGCAAGCGCTCAGCCCCAACACCTGCGACCTACCCAGCCCTAAGAAGTTGGCTGACAATGACCCAATACAGCCATTTAAATTTAGGGAAATCACAGAACTTGAAGTGATAGACATCATGAAAAAAATTAAGCCCTCCAATTACAAAGGAAACGCTTGCCCGGCCAAGCTAATCAAAGACTGTCCAGAAACACTCACACAATTCCTCAAGTTTTTCATTAATGCATCGTTTAACTCAAATACTGTCCCAGATAGCTTCAAAGAAGCTTGGGTGCACCCCCTCCTAAAGAAAACACACTGGACCCGGAAACAGCCAATAACTTCAGGCCTATCACCACCATCCCTTTCTTGCTTAAAATACTGGACAAAGTTGCATACACGCAAATCCAGCAATGCCTAGAAGTAAATCACATTTTAGGTAAAAGACAATCAGGGTTCAGTCCATGACACGGAACGGAGTCCGCACTTCTCGACTTGAAAATACAACTTGGCAACATCATGGACAAAAGCCAGGCAGAAATTCTCCTCCTCCTAGACTTGTCCGCTGACTTTGACCTTGTGGACGACAACATACTAGTCATGCACTTAAAAAATGAGGCCCACTTCTCACCAGAGGCAATTGCCTGGGTAGCATCCTTCCTAAAAGGTAGGCTCATGAAAGTATTCTATGACTCTGCTTGCGCCAGCCCCAACACCATCCACTGAGGTGTGCCACAGGGCTCCTGTACTGCCCCCACGCTGTACAATATTTTCACCCTCGGCCAAGCTAATTAAAGACTGTGGCGAAACACTTGCACAATTAATCAAGTCTTTCATTAATGCATCATTTAACTCAAATACTGTCCCAGATAGCCACAAAGAAGCTTGGGTGCGCCCCATCCTAAAAAGAAACACTGGACCCGTAAACAGCCAATAACTACAGGCCTATCACAACTGTCCCTTTCTTGCTTAAAATACTGGACAAAGTTGCATACACTTAAATCCAGCAATACCTAGAAGTAAATCTCATCGTAGGTAAAAGACAATTGGGGTTCCGTCCAGGACACGGAACTGAGTCCGCCCTACTCGACTTGAAAATACAACTTGGCGACATCATGGACAAAGGCAAGCTGGCACTTCTCCTCCTCCTAGACTTGTCCGCTGACTTTGACCTTTTGGACGACAACATACTAGGCATGCACTTAAAAAATGAGGCCCACTTCTCACCAGAGGCAATCGCCTGGGTAGCATCCCTCCTAAAAGGAAGGCTCATGAAAGTCTTCTCTGACTCTGCTAGCACCTCCCCACCACCATCCACTGTGGTGTGCCACAGGGCTCCTGTACTGCCCCCATGCTGTACAATATTTTCACCCTCCCGCTCATCAAAGATCTAGACCACCACGACATAGCATTTACCAACTACGCTGATGACACTCACGTGCTACTCCCCCTAACAGGCGAATATGAAAAAGATGCTGCAGCCCTAACCAAGATCTACTCTGACATTCAAACATGGATGGCAGCCAACGGTCTCTTCCTAAACGGGGACAAAACAGAGATTCTTATAGTAGGCTCAACAGACACACTCAGCAAGCTCCCACCACAATACAAATCTTTTATCAGCGACTACTCTACCATCACTGTCTCAGCCGCAGTGCAGACCCTAGGAGTATACCTCAACTCATCCCTATCCATGTCATGCCAGGTCAATGCCATAGCATCATCAGCAGCCCTCACTACCAAGATGATCAATGCAGTCAAGCCCTTCCTCTCGATCGAAAACTGCTTATCCATAGCTAGAGCCACAATATGTACTAAACGAGTGCTAAACATCAACAAACTTCAAGTCACACAGAATAAAGCCCTTAGGGCAGCCCTGAGTATTCCCAAAAGGGAACACATTTCTCAGGCCAGAAAAGACGCACACTGGTTGAGTATAAGAGAACACATTCTCTTCAAAACACTAACGATAACACACAGGTGCCTCTCCTCTGATGCCCACCTTACCTCTCATAAAGAAACCCCCACCACCTTTCCAACAAACCCACTAGATCTCGCTTGACCAACCAGATCTATGTACCAACTTTTAAAAGAACCAAAGCTGGAGGCTCCAGTTTCCAACACCTGGCCCGCAAAAACTGGAACACCCTGCCCACAGCCTTAAGAAATGAGACTTCATACCCTGCCTTTCTGAAAACCTCACTATTCTGCTAAAACACTACATGTTCTTGACAACCAGACACAGCTCTGTAACCTGAAGCATCATGTACCACATGTTCTTTGTCCAAATTTCACGTAACCTGTAGCATTTATGTAACATATGTTTTTTATTGTATAACTGTTGTCATGTCAAACCAAACCCTCTGTAACAGCGTCCCGATGCCCCCGGGCTGCTGCTGCGCTATATAAATGCAAATAAAAAAATTGTAACCCCTGACATTGCCCTAGGCACACCTATAGGGCATTGTTATTAAACCTGTGAAGAGACCTTCATTTTTGACAACACTACTTTGACTGAACATGATAGTGATGTAATGTTAACTTGTTCTCATCTCTGCTGTGTCTCACCATGCATGGTAGCTGGTTGCTGATGAGCAAACGTTTTCCTTCTCTGCATCTTTTCTTTCCCGATCTCGGAGGTGTCAGCCTTAATGTACCTTAATGTACAGCTGCCAGATGCAATAGTGCTATGAATGGCCAACGTGGTAGCCTATGGCTGTGTTGAATGAACCACAATGTACTGGGGATGCATGGCTCACACATTGCAGTGGTGGTATGAACATTTGCAACAAGTATATCTAACTGCCAGTTCGTGTTATGATGTTGATTTTCTGGAATTCTGGAAAGCCAGGTAACAGTTGCATTGCACTTAGCAGCTGAACATGCACACATACATGGTGTTTAGTGAAGGTACTAACTACAAACATGAGAATACATATCATTTCACTCATTGGGATCTCTACCTGTACGCCAAGGTGGACCCATGCACACACAGGGGCAGTGTGGGTACTATCATTTGGAATGTCTCCATGTGTGCCAATTTAAACCCCCAATGCTACACATACCATAATATATCATGAGGATGTATGCGGGTGTCCTTATTGAGTCATGATTTGGTTATGGTCAAAGGACTAATTGTGCAACAAGTGCCTAACCATGGGTGGAGTGGTAAAGGGGAAATGTGTTACAGGTGTAGTGAGTGGTGACAACACAGTACACTTGGTTTTGCCACATGTGTCACCATGAAATTCTGTCAGCACTTGTGTCACTTGTATGCATCTGATGCACACACACATGGTGTTTACCATTCGTAAACGTTATTGTTCATCATGCATGACTTGTTTTGGACTCAACTTCTGCTTTAGTCTCTAATCCTTCAACTCCATCAATGACTGTCTTGGCCTGCATTTTGCATACCTGCAGAGTGGCGGTGAGCCACCTCTGGTAGTCAGGGTCTCCTTGGTTTGATCCCAGTGGTCAGGGTCGTCTTGGTTTGAACCCAGCATTTACATGTGAACTGCACAACCCAGTGGACCCTGCTGACAACGGTCCAGTGTGGGTGTGTCAAATGTATTTAGACCACTTTATATCGTCTTTAACCCTAGGGTAGCAGAGGGTGCAGCCCCTTGTTCAGGACGCAGTGACTGCCCAGAAAGATTCAAAGGTGGTGGCATTTTCAGACTTCAGAGCATCATCTGTGATACCCTGCGGGTAGCCGTTACTTTCACCAGGACTGCTTGTAGACCCGCCACTTCAGGAGATGGTGCCCCTTTTTCCTCTCTCTGCCCATCCTTTAAGACTGGAACTGTGGAAATAATGGGCTGGCTAGTGACCGGTCCTGTGTCCACCAATGATTCCCCAACCCAAACAAGCTGGGACAATGCAGCCTCAACTGCTGTCTGTGCAAATAATGAGTTGATAAAGCCTAGTGCGCCTTGCTTCTTTAAGTTTTTGAAACGCATATTTTGGCATTTTTTCCAACTGTACAGCCCAGAGTCTTTTGTTCAAACAGGATTTCCCAAAAAGCCTAACTTCGTCAATGGTGCCATACTCAGGATATCCCAAACAAAGTCCTCAGCTTGTACCTCCTGTATACTGAGGTCACATGGTTTGGGGGGTTTCTCAGGGACTGTGTTTACTACCTGTAACTCAAATGGCAGCCTCAAGGACGACCGCTGTGCCGACCAGAGGGTGTGCCTGCTGGTCTCCATAATCATGATTACTTGCCAAAGGAAGGCTCAACAAGGCCGTATAAGGACTGTGGCAGACCTGTGTCCCAGGAGTCCCTTGAGCTTCCTGGACAGACACTACAGCTGGGCCCTGAACAGGTGACATCATGTTGGAAGTTGTATCGGTTTTTCATAAAAAAAAGAAATTACTGGGCAGCTACATGAAGGCCAATGTTATCACATTTCAAAAGTAGAGATTTAAGGAGGGCTGTATTCGCTTGTGGCTCTCTCTGAATGCCTTCATAAAGAGAGACAAGTATGCATAGAACCTAATTTATTTCCACTAATAGATCATCTTTCTCTCCACATTTGCCACCCTCCATTTTACATATCACTGTAGATAGTCGCAGAAGGGACAGTGGAGCGGGTGATGGTGCCGGTGATGATACGAAAAAGTCAGTGTCCAAAGTCCTTTTTCCATTTTGTTGAAAGCCAGAGCAATCGAGCATATCTGGAGGAGTGCCCACTAACGAGAGATTTGGTGGTGGACTGTTGGGATGCTCTACGTCCAGATGTTGGGCATGCTCGGGGGAAACTTCTTGCATATGTACTGATGATGCCTGGTGACAGGTATGACGGTCGCTGTCTGCAGAGTTCGCTGAAACATAATTTGCAGCGGGGATAGGCTGCACTGTCTCACGTGTTGGTGAGAAGAAAGACGTGATTAAGTACAGGCATTGTTTTTTAGTTTTTGCAATTGATTTCCTCTAGAATGCTGGAGCAGGTTTTCAACCGGAAGAAAATCCGTCTCCGTGGGAGTGGGCGGGAAGGGGAAAGCGGTGGCTGCCAACATTTCGTCATCTGTGATGTGTGAAGTAAATGAAGAACTATGGCGCTGATGCGCAGATCATACATTGTTCCCCACTTAATGGCAACACTTTGCACTCACAGTCTTTTCCCCATCGATCAGTGGTTGCAGTACTACGTGGCAGTAGACCAAGCAATGTGGCGCAGTGCCCCTCTGCCGACTGGCCAACTCCCAGCACCTAACACACTGCACACACACACCGCACGCTCTGCGCCAGTCTGAAGTCTTTGTAGTGCTGCTCTGCCTCTAAAAAGTGAAAGCAGACTCCAAACTCCTGTGAAAAGCCCAGCAGCTCCAAAAGTCTGTTTGAGTACTGTGAGACACCTAACACATTGCACACACACATATTTCTGATGTTGTTTGTTTCTGTTTCTGTTGGCTGAGCAGATTAGTGTGGGTTTAAATGCAATGGTGGGAGCCTCCTTGTGGTTCAAGGATTGAGGTGTCTTGCTTTGTCCGAGGTGAAGCCAATTTGTCCTTTGTTCTGGGTGCAAGGCTCTCCTTTGACGACTTCTTTGTTTGCCTCAGTGGTAGGTCGATGTGCTGTAAGCCACAGTGCCATGTCCCTTGCTGAGGTTGTAGGAATGTGGTGGCTTGCTTTACCTCATCAGTCTTGGATTCAGGTTTGTCATATATCCCAGGGGGACACCCTCTTATGGAGTGGAGCGGAGGATGGACAAAAGAACATGTACCTCAAGAGAGAAATTAGGATAAGTGAAAAGCAAGAAGAGAAGTAGTAGAGAGGCACTGGGGGTGGAAATAAAGAATCAACTTGTGGAGAGGAAGAGAAGTTAAGATTGATTTATTTATTGATATGCAGGGAGGAACAATGTTCTTTTTATCACAAAAGATCACACAATAGATAAGAAATCAGATTTGATGGGAAGCGGTGAGCTTCTTAAAATGGGGTGAGTTTGAGGGACATTCTGACCAGGTTGTTGAAGGGTGTAAATTGAACAGTCACCGGGGACAATACATAAGTATACATACATAAATTAAGCACAATGAACATTTTTAAGTGTAGGTAGGCAGTACAGCCAGCTGTGAGCGGGATGTGACCCTTATGGGTGAAGTGCTAGAGTGGCGGCAGAGCAAGTGAGGGACATAGGCAGGTTAGAGGCGAGGTAAAAATGATAGCTAGAATGCAGATGAGAGGTAGGTTAAGAGGTTAACTCAGAGGCATGGAGTTAGGCTTTTGGTTTGGACTGTTTCTCGGATGTCTGGGCAATGGCAGAGGAAAAGGCAATAAAAGGGGACTGGAACAAGAGATTGAGAAGGGGACAAATAGGTCCTTTGAAAAGAGCACACATCATTTCCAGGCTGCAATGACTGTAGCAGAGTCATTGAACAGTATTCTGGGACTCACTATTGGTGTTATCTTTCTTTTCCCACCCCCTCCATATTACGAAAAAATTAATTCTGGGTGTAATGTAATAAGTCAGTGGGCCCTTGTTGCAGAAACAAGAATTGGACACTAATTGGAGCACTTATCGCAGGCTTGCTTTGGACCAATCCACTGTGGGGTAACACATCCATTCTTTGATTAATTCCTGGAAGAGCAAGAAGAAATCATCTGGACCTCTGTTGGATCTACAGTCTATCCCAAATTCCTCTGCCAGGGAATTGAAGATAGATGGCATCCAGGGCAGAGGATAGCGTTGTTCACCAACCATATCTTGGGAACAGTTGGCCTCACTGTGGCTGTATTATCACCCTGTCACTGGAGGTCAAGCTATCACAGTTGATGCTTCATTCCAAGCTCATTTGAGTTGGACCCACAGTGCTGCTTTTGGCACTCCACCTATTTAGAGTGGCTTACATGTATTTTTTAAGCTATCTCACACCAGTGAAGATTTCTGCCAACTCTCCTTGAGTGCTGGCTCCCTGCATTTTGAGCATCATATCAACACAACAGTACCTCCTCTTCACCCAAATTGACCATTGACTTGAACCGCGAAAAACCATGCTGTCACTAGCCAATTCAAGCCAGCGGAAGCATCTTTCAGCTGGAGTCAACCACCAACTCAAACCTGTTCAGACCCAACCACTCACATCATCTTGAGGCTAGGTTGTATCAACACCAATCTCCATATTGACATCAACACTCATGAGCATCCAAGACAAAGAAACAAGGCACTATCCTGGTCCACTTTTCCAACCATAGTTATTTTAAGCTTTGTTTCTCTGCCTTTTTACTTACAAGGAACCTTCCTGAACATTGACATTTTGCCAATTGAGTGCCTGAACAATCCTGCTCACCTGTCCAGTGCTATTATAAAACAGCTTGCATTTTACATGTCTCTTTACGGGGTGGGTTTTAGCTTTTATTTTTAGTTAGATGTTTATATTTTTGTTTAGCTAAATGGTGATATTTTCATAAAACATTTATTGAACATGTATTATTTTTATTTTGAAGCCTTTGTACTATTGCTGTTTGGATTGCAATTTACATCAGCTCACTCCCCACACCCTGAAGATATAGCGAGCCCTTGGCCTATGCTACCACAAAAATTGAAGGAGGTAAATCCTTTGAGCTATCCCTGTTTCATCTCTGCCCGATTGGAAGTTTTTGACATGTGTTGCATTCCAGATGTGTCTATGCCTGGGCAAGAAAAATATTCTTGAGAGTCGGTCAGGAAAGGTAAGCAATGGAGATGAAGTTACTAGGAGTGTGTTTTGGGCAAAGGATGTTTCGGTAGTGGAATGTTAGAGGGGTATGTTTGGCTCTAACCCCACAGGGACAGTTTTGAATTATCTCTTCATGAATCTGGTGAAATGCAGGTCACTATGTCAATGATGATGGCTCGCATCAATGGTTGAGGAACAATTGTAGCTTGCTTCAGGAATAGGTGCCCAAGTGCATTGAGTATCACGAAAGTCATTGCCCTGTTAGAAGCCAAATGCAGGAGGAATATGGTGCCCCACCTTTTTGTTTGCCTGTTCGCATTGTTGTGCTTGTTTTATTGCTTACTTGTAACAATATTTCCTCCTGCTCTTTTCACACAGGACCCAGGCCAACCTAATTTGCCTCTGAAACTCCATTAATTAAGCAAGAGGCTGAGGTGAGGTGAAATAACATCTAATCACCTCAGCCTGTTGCTCTAATCAATGGAGTTTCAGAAGCAGATAGGGAGGCATATTTTGGCCTGGTCTTTGCAGAAAGGACCCAATCATCTAGGGGGCCCGAGCTAATGTATTTTTAAACTCAAGAACTGACACCCATACATTTTGGGGAAGAGGTGGTTTTTGGGGTGTTAAACTCTATTAGTTCTTCTCTTGGCCCGGGTCCAAATCGATTAGCCAACCATGTATTTAAATCAGGTAGGAGAGCTTGTGTTAAGGCACTATCTATTCTCTTTTCTAATATACTTTCTACTGACCTCTTTCCTCTATCATGGTCTAGGGGATATATAGTCCCCATTTTTAAAAGTGGAGACAAAGCTAGTCCCTATAGTTATCACCCATAGCACTACTCGACACAGATAGCAAGGAGTTTGTGTCGATTGTGCTTTGTCATCTTGAGGCCTGGGTTGCAAAGACAGGAAGAATATCAAAATGGCAAACAGGCTTTTGCCGTCAGATGGAGACATCAGTCAATGAGCTTGCTGTAAATTGTGTTCAGCAATTAGCCTGGGGTCAGAAATATGAAGCAATATATGGCTCCTCCCTTGATTTGATGGTGGCTTTTGCCACCCTTGATCAGGTCATTTGTAAAGAAATTACAAGCATGGGGCAGCCTGGCAGGCTTGGTCAAGATACTTGTTGGCTTACATACAAGAACTGATATTCAAGTCAGACTAAATAACTTTGGTGATTTATTCTCAAAGAATACCTACTGTCCAGGGGTAAAGACAGGGATGCATTCTTGCTCCATATCTTTTCATTCTATACCTGGCTGACATCGAGGATGCTTTGCTTCCGGCATAATTTATTTCCCCTAAATTGCAGAATCTGTGTTATTGATGGCTTGCTTATGCAGACGACTACTTTCTCTTTGATGCTACTAGAATTGGGCTACAACGACTAATTAATAGATTTGTAATGTATATGGAAGACCATGCGCTGAATGTCAATCCTGAAAAGTCCAAAATAATATGTTTACAAATTCAAGGAAGAAGTGTACATTTAAATGGCATATTGTGAATGTAGCGGTCTCAAGTGTAGATTCACTGATTTACTTGGGTGTTTTAATGAACGTGAGACCCTCTGTGGATAATATGGGTGCCTAGTTTAACGAGCTTACCTCTAAATTGGGTGCACAACTCAAAATGAATGATATACCATTTGTAACGTTTTCGTTAAAACCAGTGATCAGGTATTATAAAGCCAACATTATTCCCAGGTTGCTGTATGGAATTGAAACATATCCTTTGTTTATATTTGACCAATTACCTATTTTGGAGGCACAAATTTGGAAAAGATTATTGTTGTAGCCGAAGGGCTTTTCAGTGGCAGCAATATGATTTGACCTTGGTCTAGTCTCCCTTAAAGCAAGAGCATATTTTTCTTTTTTTTTATTGATTTAGCTAATATACATCAACTTTACAAAATTCAAACAAATTAATTGACATATAAAAAACAGAAACAACAACTAAAAATGAATTGTAAAAGTTTTTCTAAAATACCACTCAGGGTGAATTAACATAAATCATTTGCACACTTTCCCTGTTATATTGGAAATAAAACTTAACAACATTTTAACAATTCCACAAAAAAACATTTACTTCATGCCTTTACATTTCTAAAAGATCATAGACCAACAGATAGTTCATTAATTCACATTACCGAACATCATGATCCTGTATAAACAGACTTCTAACATCTTGCCTAACAAAACTCACTTAGCTATCTTAATGAGTGATGGTACATTTCCATTATTCAATTGTTGATATTAGTTTCCTCCAATTTTAAGGGTTGAAGACATCTAATTGTCCCAAGTCTAAGTGATGTTATATTTCCGCAGAATATTAATTGCCACAGCAAGTCTGGAGATAAAACCCTTGAGTAGGAATTTTTAGGTATTGAATGCGGTTTGAAGTACATTTTTTGCAGTTGATCAACAGATGTTGCAATGTTTCCGTATGGTCTATGGTTTGGCAAAAATGACACACATTTTCTTGTTGCTGGATAATTTTTCATTTAGCTTGACGAAGAGGGAGATCTTTGTAGGTGGGGTTCTAACGTGCTAATTCTTTTATGAGGAAAAGGATTATTCCTAAAATCACGAAAGCCCAAGCATTGCTCTCTCGTCTTAGTCCAATGTAGCTGTAACAATTTGGTTTTCATTTTAGTCAGATTCTGAATAAGAACATCAAGAGAGACGTTAGCATCTGCTAATGCATGCACTACCAGAGATCTCCACAAAGATGTCTTCAGAATAAAAAACATGTCTAGACAAAGGCCTATTAACAGAGTTGACTCTATAGCCAAAATACATTTTCTGAATAGCGAAATCATTTGTCATAGATATCTGGCATATGGAGATATTAATCCTAGTTAGTTCCTGATCCACACAACTGGGAAACAATTAGGCAGTTTTAGCAAACGCTTCCAAAATGTGCTTTCAAATCTATTCCACAGCACTTCAGATATCACATTTTTCATTTCCGAAACATACAATAGTATGGGTGCTGAATTTTTGTTGAAAAAATGTACTTTCTGTATCTACTTTGAATAACAATCGCTTGAGAGATGGCCATGCTTAATTTTGTTTCCAGACACTCTAAATGGACCTTGTTATCATCATAACCGTAATAGACACCCTCAGGTTTGTATACAGCTGCACACAATCTAGTTCTTTCCCCTGTAGCATCTATTTAGGTCTTGTGACCAAACGCTTGTGGCGTCCACTGCAGATCATGAATTTTGTTTTCTCTAAATTAATATTAAGCAGGTTAGATTGCACATAGACTGCCAACACGTCTAACAAGCATTGATTTTTTAAATGAAAACCAAGTTGTCTGCATATAATAATGCAGATAAGGCACTTGGGGCCTCATTACACGGACGGTGGTGGACCAAGGTGCTTTTAGCACCTTGGTCCATGCCGGTAAAATACTGGCACCGCCTTGGTGGAAAGGGGAATTACCGCTCTATTCCAAGGTTGGTGGGACGGTAATTCCCCCTTCCCCCATTGCCCTTCCCCATTCCCATTTTATCCCCATAGGGCGTAATGGGAATGGGGAAGGTGCTAATTACGGCACCGCAAATTGCGGTACCGTAATTAGCTCCCTTGTCCCTCTGCGGGTTGGTTTTTAACGCCTGCAAAAAGCAGGCGTTAAATTCTCCAACTCGCAAAGGGACCGCGTAGTAAGGCGGTAAGGGTTTACCGGTACCGTTAAAATACCGGTACAGGTAAACCCTTACCGCCTACCTTGTAATGAGGCCCTTAGTATCCAATTTAGGGCCATCGGACACAATTCCTGCAAAGGCTCCCTGAATGTCAGATATAAAGAAATTGAAGAGAGCCGAGGCAAGGACACATCCTTGCCTTAGCCCCCTTTGCGTCTCTATATATGAGGATAAACCACCCTCCAGATTCACTCTGACTTGGATTTTAGTATCACTATGAAGGGCTTTAATCCGAGCAACAAGGTAGGGGGGGACACCCAGCATCAATCAACTTTGCAATCAGCAGCTCCCTCAAATCAACAAAAACAAAATACAGTGGCTGATTCATGAGGGCATAATGAGAAATAATAGATTTAATTGTTAGCATGTTGACGGCGATGCCCATTCCTGCAATGCAGCCAGTCTGGAAATGATCACATTGAAAACACTGAGAGGCCCATTGATTGAAATCTCTTAAAATGAAACTGGAGAAAATCTTCCCCGGAGCATCAAGGAGGGCGATCGCCCTATAGATGGCAGGAGAAGACCGATTGCCCTTCTTGAAAATGGGCACAATCACTGAGCAGCGCCATGAATCCAGGATAACAATCGCCTCTAATACTTGCTGAAAGATGTTAAAAAGGATTTTCGTCCATATGTACGGATGTTGGTTGAACATCATATTGTTTAAGCCATCAGGGCCAGGAGCTCTGGAACTACTGAACGTAATATAATAATACACATACTTCTCTAAAAGGTTTAGTTCTGTAAACCTGATGTTATCCTTAGCTTTCGATTCAGACCGACCTCCAGGATGTTCATACATCTTCGAGTAATAATCAACCCATTCATACTTCAGGGCTCCATTGATCTGGACTGCCAGTTGTCTCTCATTGGTTGCTATATTCAGCAATGACCAGATCTGTGAGGTATTCTTAGAATATATTGCCTGTAACATATTTTCTGCATCGCGTTGATGTAAATATGCTTTGTGAGAGCAAAGCCAGTTATTATATTGAAATTTTAAGGCTTGAATAGCCTTAGATTGTGCCATAACTGGTAGGAGAAGCGCCATTTTTTCTGTTTACGTAAATCCTTACTTGTATGTCAGGATCAAAGGCATGTTTTGGCTGATAATACCTATGGTTAGCAGAGCTAGAATGAAGTTTGAAAAGCTGCAAAATGGAAGTGTGAGGCTCGCCTTCCCAGGCAACACGTGACCCCATTTGTATGTTAATATTAAGAAGCATTAGAGATTGTTTGTCCCAACGGAACCGAGTCCTGGAGTTGTTTATGTTAACGGTCAGAAGGTAATGATTACACTTACGGTTTATTGGAACGGAGTCATAGGACCACTGTCAAGAGATTGATTCATGGCCACTATAATTCTGCGTGATAATCTCAAATGAGATAGCTCGACTAAAACTGTGTCTATCTGTAAAGATGTAATCCATAATGGAATCGCTTTTAGTACGTCGTCAGGTGCTCTTAGGCGGAATGTCACCCGCAATTGGGCCCTTAAGCATAAGAAGGTGTCAGTCTCACATGAAAGACAACCATCGCTGGCACGTGGCATTTTTATTTATTTCGCTTCCCAACAGGCACTGTAAATTCAAATCACAAACTAGCACAATGTGTGTGATCTCTAGTGCTTGTGAGGCGATGTTCAAAAGTTGTTCCAAGTCGGCAAATAATTCTCATCAGAAATGGCTATAACGTTACGATAAATATTTATTAAGGCAATCACACCATCCTGATATTTGATTTTCACCATTTGCAGATAGAAATGAGTAGCTGTCCATGGATACATTTCAAAGCCCTTATTGCTAGCAACCTCTACTAAAAGGCCAGAAGAAGGCCAGCCTTTCCCATTCGATCTATCCGCCTGTAGAATAATATTATAGTTGTTCCAGACCTAGGTTTCCATCAACCACGTCTCCTGTAGTGCTACTACATCAAAGCTAGAACTTACTTTTGCACTAAGCCCAAATAAGTGAGATGAACCACAAGTGTCCCAACTTGCTAGTGACACAACCCTCCGCTCATTGGTCGGAGCTAATTACAGCATTCTAGAATCTTTCATAGACGTTCGAGTTTGGCTCGAGCAGACATTGTCCAAGTCTTGGTTCAAGTCTTGGTTCTGATTATAAGGTTTTAAATATCTCTGAGTCAAAGCCGGCTTAGACCCCATGTGCTGTCTGCTGTAAAGCTCATCTTTAGTTGTCGTATGATCAATGGGCAAAACAAATCCCAGGGGAAAGAACTCCATTCTAGCCTGCCAAATGCCATTTCTCACCAGAGTAGACGTCAACCATACTCACACTATGGTCAGATCATCATCATCATTTAAAAATTCTATCAGCAGAAGTAACATCCTGCAAGCTTAAGATGGCAATTACACTCAATATGTTTAAATTGGAAGCAGGAAATGGAGCTGGACGGCATTTTATATGAAACGATGATAGTTATCAAGAGATTATTTGCCAATAAGATTTTTCATCTTGGTTCTGATTTATAAGAGAATCTCTGTCCGGAATTCTGTCTCTACAGTAACCATTGGGCACGACACAATGTTGACCATCAGTCTTCTCCGCTGTGCCCTGTGTACCAAACGTTGTAAATCATGGAACGGACACTGGCAGAGATCGTTGTTTAGATGTCAGGAACTCTTGTATTGATTTTGGTATCTCAGCTCTAACTTGAGGTAAAATATCATTAAATGAGCTGAGATCCTTTAGGGATTGGAACAGCCACTTAAGTAATGGGTTTAGCTATATTTGTCAAGGAAATAGGCAAATGACCAGATTTATTACATTTGGCTCCCTCACTTGCACCCGCTATTGCCATGGCAGTAATTAAGGCATTCAACAGAGAGTAATTACTAGGACACTTTGCGCCTCATTACGAGTCTGGCGGTAACCCTTAAATGCGGCGATAGCGCTTTTACCGCTGCATTTAAGGGTCCGCCAGATCATGGCTTTGGCAGATTCCCACCCTGCTCTGAGCTGGGGGGAAATCCGCGCAAATTTGCCGATTTTTGGTGCGATTACCGCCGGCGGGAAATCCACCAGCGGTAATAGCGCACATTTTCCCCATTGGGCCCAATGAGGAATGAGGAATTTCCGAATGGGCTCAATGAGGCAATAACCCTTCCACCAAACGTGTGATCCGGCGCTAATAGTACGCTATTACTTGTGCGAGTTGGAGGTAACATAACATAAAATCCACATTTAACAAATTGCTTTGCATTAGTTCTTGCATGAGAAGATGGATTTTTTACATTCTTAGTTTTCTTTTTCTCAAATAGAGCTTCGTGAGGTTTCATGCTCGCTTTAGCTTGAAAGATATTAAACACTGTAGAAGAGTTGGAAGATGGCTATTTGATCGCATTCACTACTGTGGATGCAGGAGGCTTTATAACAGCATCTTATTCTGTGGACAGAGGCAAACCTTTAGACAAATTCGAAAAGGCCACATCCACTCCCACCAAATCACCACACACAACAGGTCGAATTATTGATGGGAACATGGGTAAAGCATTTTGAGCAGGCAAACGCGTATGTTTTAAGGATACTATTTTGTTTATTTGTGGATTCATTAAAGCTGATGCATCCACATTAATCAAGTGACGCTCACTAATAGCTTCTTGCCTTCTATCGTAGTTATTCATCCAAGTAATGATATCGTCAATCAGTCTAGATTGCTGCAAAACTTTCTCGTCCAACCTTTCAAATATTTTTGTTAGTGACACAATAGTAGAATTAATGGCGTTCAATGTGATTTCCAACAGTGGTACATGACTATTGGGAGGAATTGGAAACATATGTGATGCCGGCGAAGCCCCAAAATAACAGGGTGGTCTGCGTGGGGTTGGGTGAGTATAAGATAATGAAAGGTCAGGGGAAGCATGCTTATTCTGGTCAAACATGCTAGGGAATTGCTCAGAATTTCCATTATTGGTCGGCGGCTGATTAGTAAGGCATTAGCAGGCGTAGCAGGCATGCCAATAAAGGTGTTAGAATCTGCAATCTCCTCATGCGCAGATGCCGTGGGCACAGTCTCACACGGAACGTCAGTGAAAGAAATAACGTCATCAGTTGCAATCAACACGGACAGATTTACAGGCACAGAACAAGATACATTTTGCATGTCAGGCTGGCTAGTTAAATCTAAGACAGATGGATTACTGTAAGAAAGAACAGCAGGAACGACGAGAGTATCTGTGATAGAGGAATTAATCATGTATACATTACGTGGCTCAAAGTCAATAGGTGGTACAGGACCAACTACTACAGGTAAGGTCCCAATCTCCAACGTGTGAGGTTGACAAAATTCTAGGATGTCACCGGCCACATTTTTATTTTCATGCATGAATGAAGAAAGTCTGATGAGTTTCTTTTTGCTAGCAATGGTGGGCGACCCCTTCATCAGTGCAGATTTAAGTAGGACAGAGGCACACGAGACAACCACGTGACCCTGCATTCCTGTTTTGAGTGTATATAGAACGTCTCGCATGAGAGATGAAAAAGCGTGTGCCTTAATTTACGCTGATGCCCACACATGGACAATCAAGAGGACAATAACGCAAGGCTGCAAAAGAGTGGCAGTAATGTGGGCTCGAATACTGTAAATACTGTGCTCTGCGGGCTGGCTAGCTGCGCTGTGAGCAGTGAACAGCCAAACAGAAACTTACGAGCAATTTCCTAGGAGCGGGGGCGCAGGAGCGCGCGGCCGCCCTCTTTTCTAGGCTTGTGAGTGGCAAGGAGAGTGGCATAGCAGCAAAAAGGTAATCCAGAGTGTGTAGTCCAAATCGCTCAGCAAGGTCTCTGCTCAAGAGCAACTGGAAACACATTATGGCTACTTTGAAAGATCTTATGCCCTGTAGAGGCATCCCTACTAGTGGATTGTACGTCTTTCTATGAAAAACAATGTTGCAATAGTATTAAAGGTGTATGTTTGTTTGTTTGTTTGTTTTATTACTTGTATTGCGCACCAGACCCGTGGGTATCAGGGCGCAGAGCATAAGATAATTTACAGCTTAGTTACATAACAAGATAGTACATTACATATAATATTATAAAAGACACAGAACAAGCAGATACATTACATATGATATTATAAAGGACATAGAACAAGCAGATACATGGAAGTAGATTAAAGTCATAGGCATGGCATTAGAGGTTTAGGCATTACATAATCCCAAGAGGGGGTAAATGCAAAGAAGGTAATAAGATAACTACTGGCCATGTAATTACAAAGGAACACAGAGGGTTAGGTGTCAGGAACAGGCCTAGTTGTCTAAGTCTTTAAGCCATTTGTTATATTCCGGTGGAACTTTGGGTAAGATTGACCTGCTCTCAATGTGGGGGGGCAAGGAGTTCCAAAATTGAGCAGCGTTGACCGGATAGCTTTTTCTCCGACTCTTGCTAGCTTGAATCGTGGGACTAAGAGGCAGTTAGTATTGGATAAACTGGTGGTTCTGGACACGGCTTTCCTAGTGAGTCTTTCTGTTAGGTAAAGGGGTGTTGCGTTATTCAAGCATGTGTATGTAAGTGAGGCAACTATTAATTTGATTTTCTCATGTTTGGTGAGCCAATTATTAGATCTTCTAATGTCAGATATGTGGTCTCTCCTGGCAATACCCAGTGCTGCTCTAAGGGCATTGTTCTGGAGGACTTGGATTTTCTTAATGGTTTGTTTATTAGCCCCTATGTACAACGCGTTGCAATAGTCTAATTTTGACAAGATGAGTGCCCTAGCCAAGGTAATACAACTGTTGTTAGATCGAAAGGGTTTGCCTGCTCTTATCAGTTTACAAGTATATGCCGTGGCCGAGGCTATGGCATTGAAATGCTTGTTGAAGGACAGGGTAGAGTCCAGGTAGAAACCCAAGGTTTTCACCTCCTTAGCGACAGTGATAATATTGTTGTCAATGTTAAAGGATCAGTATTTAGGGCTCTGTTTTTTTAGGGTTGATGTTGTGCCCAGAATAATGATCTCAGTCTTATCATCATTCAGGCATAGTCCATGGTTGGCCATCCATGCCTGGATGATAAGTTATACCCTATTCACCAAGGTCAAATTCTTCTCGTAATCCCCAGTAAGTGGGAGGAGGATTTGAGTATCATCTGCATAGTTAGTGTAGGTGATACCAAGATGATCCAGATCATCGAAATGGGGCTTTGTGAAGATGTAATATAGGATAGGTGAGACACATGATCCCTGAGGCACTCCACAAGTAATGGCAATGGGGTCTGCAGCTGCAATGGGAGAGAAGACTCTCATGGTCCGATTACTTAGAAAGGATTGCATCCAGGTTATGGCCTCAGCAGTGAAGTGAGCGGCCGTGTCCAAGTGTCTGCATAGGACCCTGTGGTCTACGGGGTCGAATGCTGCTGATAAATCCAGGAGGAGAAGGAGGGCTGATTTCCCCTTGTCCCTAAATTCATCTATCTGGACCTTTAAATCTGTAAAGTCTGTTTCATCCCATGCTGAGTATGAAAGCCAGATTGACGTGATCCTAATAGACAGTTGGATTCCAAATGTTTTTGTATTTGTGAGTAGGCCATTTTATCTATGATTTTCAGAAGAAAAGGCACTGTAGTAATCGGGTGGTAGTTAGTAGGTATAGATGGGTCTAATGTCTGTTTTTTAAGTAATGGGAGTACCCACGATTCTTTAAGGTTGGATGGGATAATGCCTGTTGAAAAAGAGGCATTAATGAGTTTCATGATGAATGGGGACAAATCTCTGGTGGCATCCTTTATGAGTTGAGCAGGGCATTGATCACCCTGACAGTTAGAGGGTTTAAGATATAGAATAATTTTTTCAGTTTCACGTATAGTGACTAGGGAGAACTTAAAGCAGGTGGGTCCAGTAGGCTTTTTTCTAGGTGATTTTTGTTTGTAGGGTCATAACTTTATTAGCTAATGCTTGCTGTATGTTAGCACACCATGGTTTATCTTTAGTGCAATTATCCGGAACTGGGATAGGGGCTTCTAGCTCTTTCAAGATGACAAAGAGCTCCTTCATGCTAGATTTGGCTTGTGAAATTCTGAAATTATAGGATTCACGTTTAGCTAGAAGTATTTCATTTTTGTAGAGGGCAGTTATAGTACTAAGGTTGGTCTTGTTTTCCTCAGAAGGTAGTGATCTTCAGGATGCTTCATACTGTCTTTTTTTGTACGTAATGCTTTAAGGTGTGGAGTGTACCATGAATTAAGATGGCCTTTCGGTTTACTTTGTCTCATTTTCAGTGGCGCTATTACATCTAGTGACATGGACATAACTTGATTATATTCCTTGACCAATGCATCAGGCCCTAGGTTATTATGGAGTGCATTGAGAGTAGGGATAATGAGCGGGAGTAAGTTATCATAGGTGATGTTCTTTTTGTTTCTAGTAGGAATGGGTGGAGCAAGCGAGATAGGCATGGGGATAGGTTTTTCAGTAGCTATGGAGAAGATCACTAGGTAGTTGTCTGTCCAAATTTGAGGTGATATGGATGTAATTAAGGCATTGCAATTGCAGTCTTCTAACCAATCGAGTGTTCTTCCTTTGTTATGGGTGGAATGACGCACTCTCTGGGTGAGGCCTAGTTCAATTAGAGTATTGGTCATGCTAGTGGCAGATGTGTCATCTCCCAGTAGTAGGACTTGAGAAGAGTTTATTAAGTTGTTGGACAAGATGTTAGAGATATCTTCCTCGAAAGTACTGATATGGCCTGGTGGTCTGTATATCATATGGATCGTGAGGGTCTGAGAGTTGTTGATGGTAAGATTAGCTGTGAGATACTCACATGACTTAGGGCCTCATTACAAGGATGGCGGAGTACCATGGCGCTATTAGCGCCATGGTTCATGCCGGTAAAATACCGGCACCGCCTTGGCGGAAAGGGGAATTACCGCCCCATTCCAAGGTTGGCGGGGCGGTAATTCCCCCTTCCACCATTGCCCTTCCCCATTCCCATTTTTGCCCCATAGGGCATAATGGGAATGGGAAAGGCGCTAATTACGGTACCGCAATTTGCGGTAACGTAATTAGCTCCTTGGGTCCCTTTGCGGGTTGGTTTTTAACGCCTGCAAAAAGCAGGCGTTAAATCACCCAACCCGCAAAGGGAGCTCGTAGTAAGGCGGTAAGGATTTACCGGTACCAGTATTTTACAGATACCAGTAAATCCTTACCGCCATCCGTGTAATGAGGCCCTTAATGTTGAGGGAGGGCGCAAGTCTAATAGGGAGATTAGATTTAGCAATTACGGCAATGCCTTCTCCCTGTGCTTCATTTCTATCAGATCTGAGGATAGTGTAACCATTAGGGATAGCTAGTGAGAGGGCTGGGCATGATTCGGTGATCACCAGGAAGTCAAGATGTTCTGCCTGGATAATGTCAGAAATTTCTGTTACATGTGCAACCAGTGATCTTGCGTTTATTAGCGTGCCTTTGAGGTTAGGGTTGAAGGTGACTAGTGATGGTGAGATGTTTGTAATTTGGGTCTTTGAAGTAATATGGTTGAATGACGCATATGCCGACAGAGAATTGTGTTGGTGTTTTTCGTTGTTATTAGGAGTTTCAGACTGTACGTTATTTTTTTTCCTATTATTAGTAGGGGTTAGATTTCTTGCTAAAGGTTCATATAATGTGGTTAACCTTGAGCAGAGTCTTTCATTTCTAGAGGTGGTGTTACTAGTTTAGGTGTCATACAATAAGGGCTGCTGTAGCGCCCAGATAGGTTTGTCTAATTGAGTGTGGGTTAGACTATTTGTATGAGTAGAAGCCATTTTAAGGTTAGGAGTGGTGTCATAGCCGGGAGCTAAAAATGTTAAATATATATAAGCAGTTGCTATTAATATTGTAAAGGAGAACATAGGACTCCTTAATGTGCACATTTTTTAAGATCTAAGAAGGTAATAGACCAAAAGGACACAGAATTGTTCAGCGTAGCCTTGTTCAATTCCACACCTGATGGGCCTATTCAGGATTGTGCATTATAGGTTAATTCAGGTCTATATTTAATAGGTTAATCTGGTCTGCACAAGATGGGCAAATTCAGGAGTGTACAGAATAGGCTAGTTCAAAACTATACATGATACACTCATTCAGATTTACATGGAAAGAGCAGATTCAGAAATATGCAGAATGAGCTAGTTCAGATATGTGCAACGTTGGCCAATTTGAGTTTGTGGCAAGCAATAAGCTAATTCAGGTTTATGCGGCCACGGCTGAATTGTATCTAAACAGAATACACTGAAGCATAACTGCACGGTGTGCACTGATGCAAGATTATACAAGATATTGTTTACACAGTGTGGATCAACACATGTGAGGCAAAGTCAGGGTTTTAACGTACAGCAAAATCATTTAACTGCTGCCTACGGCAGGGTCCAATCGCACAGTAACTAGATCCAGATAAAACTGGCTGGTGCTAGTAACACAATAGGCATCACGCCAATATATAGTCAATGGTGCTCAATCACCCATACAAATAGTAGTGGTTATAGCTTGCAAACTCGTAACAACGGAATGTGTACACAAGTATATGTGCTTCGTACTTATAAGCTTGATGCATAGAGTTTAGGGGGGGGAGAGGGGATTACAGCACTTACGGCCACCACGGGCGAACAGGGGCAAACAGGGCCTTAGAATGCCTTTGAAGAGGCCGGCTCTTCCGCCTGCCGGCGGATGCAGGCACATTTCAAACAAAGTGTTCCTTAGCAACCAGGCAGCGCTTAGCCTCGATGTGGTGCCGCAATGCGCCTGACATATTGTTTTGTTGCAAAAATGTTGGCGCTCGTGCGGGTGCGGACCCAGGCTGCTGTTGGTGAAATTGGATGCTGGCAGTAGCAATTACTCATGGAAAGTGAGGGGATTAATAAAATAATCTTTAAAGACAGCGGATGTGCTCTCGGCGGCAGGGGGATGATGCTCCACGAGGGTGACTCTGAGCAGCGGTCACGTTGGTTGGCTCCTCCGAGGTGTCTGGCCAGTGGGGGCTACTGCCCTCACCACCCTGCTAAAGAATGAGGCACTATGGGGCAAACAGGGTCTTAGAAGGCCTTTGAAGAGGCTGGCTCTTCCACCTGCCAGCAGATGCAGGCAAATTTCAAACAAAGCATTCCTTATCAACCAGGCAATGCTTAGCCTCGATGTGTACAGGATATATTTCATATTATTCTGGATTCTATAAGCTGTTCTATACAAGACTTGGTGGACCAGCCAGTTTAAGTGAAGTCATTGCTATGTCAATATTCATTCCTCCATTCATATATATCTTTAGCACATTTAAGGGGTGATCACAAAAGGAGGGGCGTATTTGCCCCCATGTTTTTGCATATACCATGATAAAGAAACTTGTGCACATTTTCTTCACTTCCGTTGAAATTTAGTTTATTCTAAGAAATGTATGAATAGATACGGTAAAATTGTGCCCATCAATGATTCTTGCCATTTATGTAAACTATTGGGAAAAGTGAAAACTACTAAACACTTGGTGACGGAATCTGTAGCATTAGTAAATTTGAGAACGATGTATTCGGGGAAAGTTTGCAATCAGACTTTAAAATAGGATGGGGGTGTGATTTTGCAACAATGCTTGCCCTGACTTACTGCCTCTATAGTGATAGGGATCACATGTTTTATAAATGCACTAAAAGTAGAAGAGTTAAGGAGCAGTGACTCAAGCAAGCCAGTTGGGATAGCCGATTCTGCATCAGAGGCGGCCGCCTAGCAGCATTGCGGCTTGATAGAGATGCAGATTCTAGGTCCTTTCCTCTACTGTGTTGAGTTGGATTGTAGCACCGAAGCATTGTGCGTGTAGATGACGCTCATCGAGCTATTCGGTCTGGAGGGGCCGCTCTCCGCAAGTCGTTTATGAGCTTTCACCATGCTGGGCAGGTCTGCTGTGGGGTGCCGGGTGGAGTTTGGCAGCCAGAAGGACTGGTGGAACTGTAGGCTGCTCCCCTTCATGGTGCTTGTTGAAACCTGCCCTCATATGCCTGTGGTGGGAAACGGTGTACTGTGGATGGTGAATGCGGCTCTGGCTTTTTATGCTGTGTCGGGCTGCCAATAATAAGATTGCTTTGCCTTAAATTTTGCATTCTTTACCGTGGAGGGTGAGGCCGCATTACTAGTAGAGGCCTTCTTCACTCACAGCTGGGTTGGTAATGTGTATCCCCTTTTACTAAGCCTCTAATATGGTCCTGACTAGACAGGGCACTACGGGTGAAATATTACCCCCCTAGAACTTGGTTGAACTAGGTGCACGCTGCTATTGCCCGTAGGAGAAGACATCTCTTTAAAACTAAGCTAAGTTGCTCTGAGGATGCTACCGGAGGAATATCAGCAGAGGAGGTTATTTAGCAGGATGAGGAATCGGGGAACACTAGCGAAATTGTGGTTGGGTCATCCACTGTTCCAGTTGTTAGTACTGAGATGCCAACCCTGGGGATAGGTATGCCATCTCAGACTTGTCTCACCAATGTTGAGGAAAGTAATACTCCCCCAGTGGAAAGTCTAGGACTATATAAGGATCACTCTCCTGAACTGGAGCTGTTTTGTGCTCAGTGGAAGATAGCGAAGGAAAGAATTGCTGATGAGCTTTTTTTATGTAGAAAGCATGATTGTCCTTAATGGCTTGACATGCTACACACAGTTGCAACTCTGGTATTCCCCATTATGATAGATAACTTCTGGAGAGGATGCGGACTTGGGCCCACCCTTATCCTCTGCGGCCCTCAAAGTTTGTATTGACGGGAAGGCTCGCCTTTGTAAATCTGATATGCCACATATTGCAGACAAGTCACCAGGAGAATTAGTTATGGATTTAAGAAATCTTATTATTACCAATTGTACTTCACCTTCTGTTCGGAAGCCAGAGAAGCCCTAAGAAATGAGGTGATAGCCTGATTTCGTGATACAACTGGACCAGGGTTTGTCAGGCGTTTGGACTTTGTGTATGTGTGATTAAGTTGGACAAGTGGTGTACGCAAACCAACAGAGACTGAGTAGTCATTGGCTGTGCCCACAGTAATCTTCATTTTTTGTCAATCTGTAACAACTGTAATAACTTTCTTAATATGCCCTCTGAACTGAAACTGATAGATCATTTTCCCCTTATGTGTTCTGTTATGTTATTTCTTGTTGTTTTGCTTTATGTTTTGTATTTGTGAGCACAGAGGCCTATGGGCTTGTTGCGCGATATAAGAATTAAATAAAGACATTTTAAAACATTTTTTTTTTTTAAATACTGTCATATGCTAATGTTTTGTTCTTTGAAATTGTACGGACTGTTTTTTTAAATTTATTTTAAAAGAATGACTTTCACTTGGATTCCACGGTCCCAATCGTGCCCCAGACCAATTGTGTCGGACATAGTCTATGGCAATAGTTACTGACTGCATTATGAGTATTGCAATAGGCAGTTGAAAGCCAATTAAAAAAAAAAAACAAGGTGCTAATTGGATATGTTCACGATGTGTGTGTCACATCTTCACATAATTTATATCAATTTACTCATATGAACGTCTGGGTCCCAGTGGGATTTTAACAGGAAGTAGAAACTGGGAGACATTTTGGGTGATTTCTCTAGCTATTCCACAAGTTTTGATATCGCTAAGCGACTCACTGTTGATGGAGCGGGTTTCCACCTTCAACATCTTTTCACATGACTTTTAAACATCATGCTGTAGTGTTTAAATGCCAAGTAATCAATACAGGCGGCCTGCATGTGTAATGCTGCGTGTAGGCTCTCTAGTCGTAGAATAGTGTTCGTTTGAATAAGACCTATATTGAAAGTGTTTCAGTTTCATTCAGACTTTTACTTAGAGAGGTTTAAAGAAACCAAAACAAAATAAATCACTGTTTGTTACACAAAAAACAACCACCGAGTAAAAACATTTGGTTGGACTATAGAAGAACTCGCATTGTATTGTAACTTGCTTAACATTCATTATTTCGTTTGAGAGACGAGAGTATGGACATCCCTTATATATAGTACCATATATTCAATGGCCATACTCCAAAAATTGAGTTTACGATTTAGATTCGATTTGGATGCACGGAAAAACTTCTGGGTGAAATAATTACGCTTTTGAAAGATGCCCTGCAATGCAAGGAAAGCACATCTAGGAATGAGTCCTTTGGAGGTCTATTACTGAATCACTAAACATTATTTCTGAGATTCTGAATGTCAAGAACTTTAAAGTATTTTCTGAAAAGGTTGAGAATGTTTTCCGGGAAAGCAAATGAAATGTCAACACCAGTCAGTCTTTCTTTGTAACAGAATGAACGTTAAAATGATGGATGCTTTTAAACTCTTAAACTAAGCACATAATTCATGGGCGAGTTTTGATGTATCTCCATCGGGAACATTTGAGAGATAAGTACATGACCAGTGGTTGGAACGTTTCTTCATGCGTAATTAACTCATTGCCATATCTGCCCAATCAAGAACCAGATGCTCTGCAACATGAACGATATATTCACCAATACATTTAAATGCAGTTTGAGAACATTTACTAAAATAAACACAGCTAATTCAGTGTCTACATTTTGAAAACGGTTGCAATTTAGTGGAGCCCTATAATTCAGCAGGACGCACATGAAGGCACACTTTAAGCCTCAAATCCTATCATTGGCCAGAAATGAAAACCTATAAAAGAAACGGTTTGACATTTTCCTTGCATGTCCTTTCAATGCCAGAGAAAAAGGGTGACATTTGTGCTCATACATTTTCTCGCACTTGCTCTGATGTGCCATGGCAAGCAATATTTGACGGTATATATAAAACGTTCCACACATCATCGTTTATATCCACAGACTTGACGATTTGTCTGGCTTTCGGACCACCTTTATGTAGTACTCAATGACAAATAATGAAGCTGTCAAGGTAACAACAACATATAAAACATGTATTATATGAATGCTTCTTTATGGCTCGCAGATCCTTGAGAGGCCAGAAGGAGAAACAACCATCAAAGATCACGCATATTGACATTGTCCCGTTATTCATTTGGCCTCATTCCGAATTCAGTGTTTTGGTAAAACGTGGTGATGAATTGATGATAATGGCAATGATGCCACCTTACTGCACTATTACATTGAGAGTTTGGTAGTGAAGTGCAAACGATACCTCCAGCAACCAAGAATTAATCTGAATCACTGGCACTTCTCTGGATAACCTTTCACACCACTGTTTTTTATCCGGTCTACGCCACTTCTTTTAGGGTCCAGCCATATGCAAATCAGTATGCTACTGCCACCAATGGAAGCAGCCTTGCCCGAACTGCTAGGCCAGGTCCCCCCTGCAGAAAAGCACAAGCAACACCAGATATATCTCGGCTAGTGAGGTGCAGCTTGGTTCCCTATGGCGCAGTGAGCAAGGGACCCACGTCTGGGCATACCCTCTCTCACACAGGGAGACAAACTACAACCAACAAAGTAATGGGTGGAAGATTTTGAATGAATCTGATCTACTGCCACTGCTTTGGACAACCTTCCACAGCACACTTGTCTAGCCAGTCTGCGCCACTGCGACACCAAAGCGAAACCTCTAGCACATAGACCTTCCCGCAATTTATCTCCAAACATTGGAGTAATCATCACGCAGAGAATGATTGCATGTCATAAATCCCTCAAAGAGTGCTATGGATTACAAGAATGGAGATTAACTCTTTCATTCTGCCACTTGTAAATGGGTGGATGAAGTCTGATTATGAGGGTTTGAATCAGTAAACAAGATTGTGGGCATTTCTGCTAGATCCAAACTCCTAATAACCACAGAAAAAATAGTGAACAGACAGGGCTAAATGACCTGTTCTTTGGGAAAGTGCCCACTGGAGAGTCTCCAACCACACTTTAGCTCACTGTACCTTTCGCAGAGGGAAATATTCATTTGCATATCGTCTTTGTCCCGCACACATGGGCAGTCCAGCACCAAAATGCTATGGCTATTCTCTTCTGAACAAGAGTACCAACAGCAATCCCAGACACGTGTTTCTGCCTTGTTAGGCCACATCAGTGAGGTGGAGCTCTGCCTCCTGAGCACAGTGAGCAAGGGCTCCACGTCTGGATGACCCTAGGAAACTTAGGTTGACTAAACCAAAGTCCCTTAAACAATCAAAAAATAGTGAATGGCACCCCTCTGCGGGAACAAACACGGCTAAATTACATGTTCTTTGGGAAGGTGCCCACTCGAGAGTCCACAGCCACACTTTAGCTCACTGTACCTTTCACAGAAGGGAAATATCCATTTGCATATCAGTCTTTGTCCCGCCCACATGGGCAGTCCAGCACTGAAATGGTATGGTAATTCTCTTCTGAACAAGAGTACCAACAGCAACCCAGACACATTTTTCAGCCTTGTTGTGCCTCATCAGTGAGTGCTGAAACCAACCATCGGCCTGCAGGAGGGGCTTGTGGGAGACCTGAGAAGGCCCCAGGTAGCTGGAGAAGCCATAGAAGATCCTGGGAGAAACAAGGGCAACCAGTGAATGGTTGCCAGTACCTAGCAGGTATGTTGGGTATTTTGTGGATATTTGGGGCTTTGCGGTATTTTCTTACTGCCAAAATATCTTTAGCAATAATCACTCTCTGTATTCATATTGGATCACACATGACAATAATACATTGCATTATTTCAGAATTCAGACCTATTTAGATGGTATGCGCGGTAGTTTGCATGGTTGGTTGGTATAGTGGTTGGTTTATTTGTGGCCCCAATATCCAACATCCCTTGTTTTTTTATCTAGATTGTTCTTGATCACTAGAGAGACCTCAGGCCTACATTTTAGGGATACCACATTTTCAGTGTTAGTGTTGTGTGCCACCATGGGCTATTGTGGTATTTTTGTGGTAATTTCCACTACCTTATATACGGTTGGGAACTATGTCCAGAGAGTCTCTCTTCCCGTTGACTCATGTACCTCCAACAGGCTATGCTATAAACAGTCACTCACAACTGTCCATACTGAATAGAATCATGCACACATCTGTTTTAAAATGACAATTGCACTGTTTAAAAATCTACCCACGTTTAAACCTTTTCCCATGCAAAATGAAAGAGAGAAATAATACACACTAGCTATCTGTTTTCAAATATTTTTGTATTATAGAAATTTCTTTTAAACACAGTTTAACTTTTTTTACAGAAATAAATGAAATGGTACAACATTATTTGTGATAAAATGAACACAGAGCTGCGAGAATATATTCCATTGGTAACATTAAATATGCCGATAAGAGACTGGGACTCTCTCGAATACACTGACTGAACAGTTTCGCACACTTTCGCACAGCTCCCACTCGCTTCTGTAATTACCTTATCTGTTCAGCATGAGTTTTCTCCGGCTATTCTCTTTCTGAATTTGGCTCCCTTGAAGATTAACCCCAATGAAAACAAGCGTCTGCCGTTCTCAAACCGGGGTTATTGCCTGGAACTCTCAGCTTTTGCAGCAGGAATGCCTCAGCCAGGAAAACAGATCCTTCTCCCAGCTCTGCAAGATCTCGATTGTTATCCCCCTCCCCTCAAGCTTCTCCAGCAAAACTAATCACAGCCTCTAGCATGATACTTGCTATGACGCTGCTCCAATCAGAATCAATCATGTCATCTCCTCCCTCACTACACAATGGCTCCCTTCTACAATGGCAATTGTAACAAACTGATTTCCTGTTCCTTCGAGCTCTTTGCTTCCTGTAGTTATGTGGACAGAGCAGCAGAGAAAAAAAAAATGAATGTGCGTTTAAAAGTTCACTTTCAGAGTAGGCCTAATTCTGCAGTGGAGACACATTTTTATTAGTGGGTTATGTTAAATGAAGTTGTATTAGTCAGGTTAGTTATTAATAAGGTTAGTTATTAATTTTCAAATGTGTCTCTTGCAACATAGGCATTTCAGGAGAAAACGTTCCACACATCATCGTTTATATCCACAGACTTGACGATTTGTCTGGCTTTCGGACCACCTTTATGTAGTACTCAATGACAAATAATGAAGCTGTCAAGGTAACAACAACATATAAAACATGTATTATATGAATGCTTCTTTATGGCTCGCAGATCCTTGAGAGGCCAGAAGGAGAAACAACCATCAAAGATCACGCATATTGACATTGTCCCGTTATTCATTTGGCCTCATTCCGAATTCAGTGTTTTGGTAAAACGTGGTGATGAATTGATGATAATGGCAATGATGCCACCTTACTGCACTATTACATTGAGAGTTTGGTAGTGAAGTGCAAACGATACCTCCAGCAACCGAGAATTAATCTGAATCACTGGCACTTCTCTGGATAACCTTTCACATCACTGTTTTTTATCCGGTCTACGCCACTTCTTTTAGGGTCCAGCCATATGCAAATCAGTATGCTACTGCCACCAATGGAAGCAGCCTTGCCCGAACTGCTAGGCCAGGTCGCCCCTGCAGAAAAGCACAAGCAACACCAGATATATCTCGGCTAGTGAGGTGCAGCTTGGTTCCCTATGGCGCAGTGAGCAAGGGACCCACGTCTGGGCATACCCTCTCTCACACAGGGAGACAAACTACAACCAACAAAGTAATGGGTGGAAGATTTTGAATGAATCTGATCTACTGCCACTGCTTTGGACAACCTTCCACAGCACACTTGTCTAGCCAGTCTGCGCCACTGCGACACCAAAGCGAAACCTCTAGCACATAGACCTTCCCGCAATTTATCTCCAAACATTGGAGTAATCATCACGCAGAGAATGATTGCATGTCATAAATCCCTCAAAGAGTGCTATGGATTACAAGAATGGAGATTAACTCTTTCATTCTGCCACTTGTAAATGGGTGGATGAAGTCTGATTATGAGGGTTTGAATCAGTAAACAAGATTGTGGGCATTTCTGCTAGATCCAAACTCCTAATAACCACAGAAAAAATAGTGAACAGACAGGGCTAAATGACCTGTTCTTTGGGAAAGTGCCCACTGGAGAGTCTCCAACCACACTTTAGCTCACTGTACCTTTCGCAGAGGGAAATATTCATTTGCATATCGTCTTTGTCCCGCACACATGGGCAGTCCAGCACCAAAATGCTATGGCTATTCTCTTCTGAACAAGAGTACCAACAGCAATCCCAGACACGTGTTTCTGCCTTGTTAGGCCACATCAGTGAGGTGGAGCTCTGCCTCCTGAGCACAGTGAGCAAGGGCTCCACGTCTGGATGACCCTAGGAAACTTAGGTTGACTAAACCAAAGTCCCTTAAACAATCAAAAAATAGTGAATGGCACCCCTCTGCGGGAACAAACACGGCTAAATTACATGTTCTTTGGGAAGGTGCCCACTCGAGAGTCCACAGCCACACTTTAGCTCACTGTACCTTTCACAGAAGGGAAATATCCATTTGCATATCAGTCTTTGTCCCGCCCACATGGGCAGTCCAGCACTGAAATGGTATGGTAATTCTCTTCTGAACAAGAGTACCAACAGCAACCCAGACACATTTTTCAGCCTTGTTGTGCCTCATCAGTGAGTGCTGAAACCAACCATCGGGCTGCAGGAGGGGCTTGTGGGAGACCTGAGAAGGCCCCAGGTAGCTGGAGAAGCCATAGAAGATCCTGGGAGAAACAAGGGCAACCAGTGAATGGTTGCCAGTACCTAGCAGGTATGTTGGGTATTTTGTGGATATTTGGGGCTTTGCGGTATTTTCTTACTGCCAAAATATCTTTAGCAATAATCACTCTCTGTATTCATATTGGATCACACATGACAATAATACATTGCATTATTTCAGAATTCAGACCTATTTAGATGGTATGCGCGGTAGTTTGCATGGTTGGTTGGTATAGTGGTTGGTTTATTTGTGGCCCCAATATCCAACATCCCTTGTTTTTTTTATCTAGATTGTTCTTGATCACTAGAGAGACCTCAGGCCTACATTTTAGGGATACCACATTTTCAGTGTTAGTGTTGTGTGCCACCATGGGCTATTGTGGTATTTTTGTGGTAATTTCACTACCTTATATACGGTTGGGAACTATGTCCAGAGAGTCTCTCTTCCCGTTGACTCATGTACCTCCAACAGGCTATGCTATAAACAGTCACTCACAACTGTCCATACTGAATAGAATCATGCACACATCTGTTTTAAAATGACAATTGCACTGTTTAAAAATCTACCCACGTTTAAACCTTTTCCCATGCAAAATGAAAGAGAGAAATAATACACACTAGCTATCTGTTTTCAAATATTTTTGTATTATAGAAATTTCTTTTAAACACAGTTTAACTTTTTTTACAGAAATAAATGAAATGGTACAACATTATTTGTGATAAAATGAACACAGAGCTGCGAGAATATTAACATTAAATATGCCGATAAGAGACTGGGACTCTCTTCGAATACACTGACTGAACAGTTTCGCACACTTTCGCACAGCTCCCACTCGCTTCTGTAATTACCTTATCTGTTCAGCATGAGTTTTCTCCGGCTATTCTCTTTCTGAATTTGGCTCCCTTGAAGATTAACCCCAGTGAAAACAAGCGTCTGCCGTTCTCAAACCGGGGTTATTGCCTGGAACTCTCAGCTTTTGCAGCAGGAATGCCTCAGCCAGGAAAACAGATCCTTCTCCCAGCTCTGCAAGATCTCGATTGTTATCCCCCTCCCCTCAAGCTTCTCCAGCAAAACTAATCACAGCCTCTAGCATAATACTTGCTATGACGCTGCTCCAATCAGAATCAATCATGTCATCTCCTCCCTCACTACACAATGGCTCCCTTCTACAATGGCAATTGTAACAAACTGATTTCCTGTTCCTTCGAGCTCTTTGCTTCCTGTAGTTATGTGGACAGAGCAGCAGAGAAAAAAAAAATGAATGTGCGTTTAAAAGTTCACTTTCAGAGTAGGCCTAATTCTGCAGTGGAGACACATTTTTATTAGTGGGTTATGTTAAATGAAGTTGTATTAGTCAGGTTAGTTATTAATAAGGTTAGTTATTAATTTTCAAATGTGTCTCTTGCAACATAGGCATTTCAGGTGAAAAATAGTGTGCATTTTAAATGTGCACATGTGTGCTTTTAACTGTAAAAATAGATTTGCATCTTATATGTAAAAATCGTTTTTTGACTGAATCGCCTGTCTTTACTTATATGTCCATGTTACTCTGGCAACACATATAGCAATGCACCACACCCATGTGGTGGTGCTGCATCAAAAAAAAAAATGCTACCTGTGCAGTAGTGCTGTACTCTGTGCTGTAACACGCCAAATATCCTTACATACCCTCCTTTTGTTTTTAGAACTTGGCTACGATCCAAGCCAATTCCTAAAAACAACTTGTTCTTTTTTCTTTTAAAATGCATGTGTATTGGGATATCTTTCTCTTCCTGACGTAGCTACTAAAATCAGTAACATTTTCATTTTTACTGATAGCACAATCAACCCTCCACCCATGATTAGCACCAGGACAGCCAAACCCACTATTGAGCGTTCCCCCCAGGTTCCCCAATTAAATCTTTCCACTTCTATTATCCCCAGATTACTAATTGTAAAATTGTTTTTTCTCAAATTCATTTTTATAACATGTCTTTCTTTGTGATTCAATAAATATTCCACATCCGGATCTATTGGAAAAGTATCCCTTTGAAAAAAATCGATATGTTCCACTTGGCTTTCCCAAACATCATTTGTTACATGAAACAATGTTAACCCCCCAATTGACACAATTGTATCCTTTGGAACCTGTAAATAAAAAACATTATATTTCACCTGTTTAACCACGTATGTTCCATGGTTTAAATGTACTACCGTCATGTTCTTTAAACAGGTGCTGACCAACCATTTACCTCTGACCATTTTAGCCTGTGCCAGTTCTTCACTCCCCATATTGCTAATAATCACTTCACATCCTTCTGATATACTTGGGTCAGATTTCAAACCACAAATAGGATCTGTGGCATCAGGAACAAACGGTTTACCTGGACACATATAATTTTGTTCTTTAAATTTGACACATGTTTCCAGGTTTGGTATTAAATAAACTTCAGGTTCCCATGACTGAAATGCCACCACTTCTGGAGTCTTAATCTTAATAAATTTGTCCTCTTGCCAAAATCCCACGTTGTGTACCCACTTCGTTTGATAAATAAGTTCTGGAGCTACATATGGGATGCATAGCAAAAATCTGCTCTCTAGTCTTTCCAAGTCCACGTATAACGGCATTGCATTACCCATTTCAAATGCAATTTTTACCTGTATTATATCAATTTCCCTCCTGGTCAATCTTTCTATCATTTGACAAATAATATCCTGCGAAACAAAATACAAGGGGATATGTCCTTGAATCAATTGTGAAACTGCAGTTTGAACTTCTCTCATATAATTCGTTAATAGTCTATCAACAGGACTCATTATGTTCAGTATTTCATTTAAAGTTCTGTCATGCTTAAGTATTATTTTATTCGCCCGTTGCATCACATCTGCTTGTTCATTTAGAATGATTGCAGTTTCATTTATGAATCTTACTTGTTCATATAGTCCCCCTCTAATCCCATCTAATGTTTTTTGTATTATTTCTAGGTCAATACTCAGTTGTTGCGCTTTAGTACTCAGTGTTCCTACCGAAATAGAATTGGCTGTTGATATTGTGGTACCTATTATGGCTCCAACTATAGACTTTACCAATGATATCGCGAGCATCACCGCACCTCTCTTTCCTCTCCTCTTCTTAATGTCTGCTGAATTCACAAATGTTTTCTCCAACTGCATTAATATATCTCTTATTGACTGCTTAGTGTCCTCTTTTCTTATTTCCAGCCACTCTTTAGTCTGTTCAATCTTAATTCCGGTATTGTTCAAATGTTTTTCAATCAAAATCTCAGGATTCAATGGTATGTAGATATTTTGGAAAATCATCCTTCTATCACTCATGATGAATCCTGGTGCTTCTTCCACCGCGATACCAGATGCTGGTCCAGGTTCAATGACAACCTGTGCTTCTGAATTCTTGAAGAGACCTCCAAATATCATCATCATTAGCCATATCATTGGTATTATCTTCAATGCTGATCGCTTTGCAGCCTTGGTCTTCACCCCTCTTTGGGGCTTTCCCGGAATCCGTCCACGTGTGCTCCAGGACTCCATTGTCTCCCGTGAACTCCGGTATAAATAGATAATGTTCTAACCAAAATAGAAAAGAAACAGATTAAGTATATTGCACAATACTAACTTCACCCTTTTTCCAAAAATAAAACATGCTTGGTGAAAACATTTCGTTTTTTTTTTTTTTTCCCTGAAATTAAACGCAAGTTAAAAAGAAAACAAGCATATATAAAACAGCATTCAATATTTAATACATTTTCTCTCTGCACACCAACCATAAGCTTCCATTATATTTATTTATTTATTTATTTATTTATGTATTTACTTATTTTATATTATATATTTTTACATATATTACAGTGTTTGTGTGCCATTATAACAATCAACTTTTTAACTTCTCTGTCACTGCCTCCTGATTGTATCCATTTATTTTCTCTTTTTATGTTCAGGGGACTTTATGTTGTATTGTGTGCATCAGTGGGTAGTAGCCCCAGGGCTTTCTGTTTCTACATGCTCAAGCCGCCTGATCTCGTGTCTGGGATGGCATGGTTTGATTTGATTTACATGGACGAACTGCTCTATTGCCGTTTCACCTTCATTTTTCAAAATGTTATAAGCCACAGGAGAGACCTTATCTATAATTCGAAATGGCCCCTGCCAGGCTGCTAGAAATTTAGAATTTTTCTGTTTACTTTTTCCAAAATGAAACTTGTACACCTGATCCCCTACACTGTATTCCTTTACTGATGTATTTTTATCATAATAAGACTTTGCACTGTCAGCAGCTCTTTCCAGATTTCTCTGCACAAAAGCAAATGCATGTTGCAAATGCCTCCTCAGTTCATCAATATATTCATGAACTGTGGATGCACTCACAAGTGTTTGCTCATGTGTTCTGTATAGTAGGTGTTGTGGTAACACCATTTTCCTACCTGTCAAGACCTCATGGGGGCTAACACCTGTTGCTTTGGCAGGAGTTGATCTGATTGCCATCAAAACCAACGGTAAATGTAAATCCCAGCTGGAACCTGCTTCTGCCACGAATTTCTTTAAAATATCCACAACAGACCTATTGCTTCGTTCAACTCCACCTGAAGAGGCTGCCCGATATGCAATATGTAGTTTTCTTTTCACACCCAGTATTTGCCATACCTTACTCTTTAGAATACTTGTGAAGTGACTTCCTCTGTCTGACTCAATTCTTTATGGCAACCCAAACCTTGAGAACACATGGTTCACCAGCAATGTGGCTGCTGCTTGCGCACTACAATCTGGTGCAGGAATGCATTCAATCCACTTTGACATCAAACATACCACACTTAAAATATAACGGTTTCCTCTGCTCGACCTTTTTAAAGGCCCTACATAGTCTATTTGCAAATCTGACCATGGAAGAGTTAGGCCTCTTTTCATTAATGTGGCCCTATGCATTGGTGAAGCAGGTTTAAATTGGGCGCATACTAGACATCCTCTAGTATACAATTCCACATCTTGGGACATATGTGGCCAGTAAGCATAATCTTTTAGTATTTCTAATGTTTTTGTGAACCTCTATGGCCTGCAGTTATGGCATCATGTGCATGGTGTAGCATTAGCCCTTTGAATGAAAGGGGTACCACCCACTGTATTTGTCCTGTTATGGACTCTCTAATCATGAGTCCATCCTGTAATCTAATTTGTGTTTTGTTCTTTAATAGCACCCTCAACTCTCCTTTTCCCATACAATCATTTTCTGTTAAAGGATTTTGTTCAGGATCTATCAAATGATTATAATAGATTCCCAAAATTCGATCATTCTTTTGTGCCTCAATCAAATGTTGGTCTGGCGTGTCATGACTCCACTGTACCACTGGTTGATCTACCTCCTTTGGTGCTTTAGAACGTGTTACTGCATCAATTTGTATTTCACCCATTAAATAATCAATAGGTAGCAATTCTCCCATCACAGCCCCAATCTTAGCCAGGTGGTCTGCCTTATCATTTCCCTCCTTATCCTCTCCTGGTGTTTTTAAATGCCCACGAATTTTTCTCCAGTATATTGTTAAATTATTCTCTGACACCAATTTGTCTATGGCTTGTATCATTTTTCCATGTTTAAGTGGCTTTTTGTTTGTAACCATGCCTCTTGCTTTCCAACCAGGCAAATACTCCACAAAGCTATTCCGTGCATAGTCAGAATCAGTCACCAGGACAATTTCACTGAACTTTTTATCAACTGCAGTAGCAATTGCTTTATAAACGGCTGCCAATTCTGCCACCTGACTGCTCCTAGCTCCAATCCTCATCCCTATACTGGGGACGCCTTCACATTTCAACCAGACATTTCCTATTCCTGCCACTAATTGTTTATTACTGTCATTTTCAATGTGAAAAGCACAACCATCCACATATACAGTTGGCAAATCCTTGCATGTTTTTTCATCAAAAGCTTTGTGTGGTGATTGTTCAAATTCCTGCAAACTAGTTTCCACTTCCATTTCATTTGGTATTTGTTCAGCTGCGCAGTCATGTAAGTCAGCTAACCCTTGAGCAATTGGGTTCTTTTTATTTTGTCCATATCTCACTTCTACAGGAAAACCTTGTAATGCCAGCGTCCATTAAGTGATTCTGGATTGCGCTAGATTACCTGATCTAATTCTTTTACTCTCTAAAAATTGCAAAGGTTGATGATTTGTTTCAATAATCACCTTTTCTCCCTGAACAATGGGGCAGAAATGTTGTAGCGCCCACACAGTGGTTAATAGGGCCTTTTCACATTCATTAAATTTCATTTCAACTTGGGAAAATGCCTTACTTGCATAGGCAATGGTTTTGTGATTCAAATCGTGTTTTTGTGATAACACTGCTGACATACAATGTTCAGAAAAACCTATTTCTATAAAGAAATCCCTGTCCTTTATGGGGTATGCTAAACATGGTGCCTTTACAAGACATTCCTTTAATTTAGCCACTGCATCAGTCTGCTCTTTTTCCCATTTCCAGGGAGTATTCAGTTTAAGCAGTTTAGTCAATGGTTGAGTGATTTCTGCATAATTTTCAATGAACTTTCTGTTATAGCCTGTCATCCCTAATAAACTTGTTACTCCTTTCACATTTTTAGGATCTTTTAATCTTTGTATGGCCTCTATTTTCTTCTTTTGTGGATTTAGCCCATGTTCAGTCACGTCATGCCCTAGAAAGTTCACTTTTTTCTTGCACCATTGTGCTTTTTGCAAAGATACTTTGGCGCCTGCTTTCTGCAATTGGCCAAGCACATGTCTTATTTCATCAAAATGGCTTTTCAGGCTTTCATTTTTTATCAGGGCATCGTCCACGTAAACTATTGTTCCTCTTTCCGCTGCATCCGGCATGGCCTCAAAAATATGCCAAATTCACTCCCACTATTGATGTACCCGAACGGAGCTCTAAGCCAGGCGTATTGAGTCCTGTCAAATGTAAATGAAAATATATGTTGTATCTCCTCTGCCAATGGCACGCACCAATATCCAGAGGTGAGATCTAATGTGGTAAATACTTTTGAACCATGTACCTGAGCTAGGCCCTGATCAATGAATGGCAATGGCCATCTAGATACTGGTACTCTTTTATTTAGCTCTCTCAAGTCTGCACATAGCCGCCATTGACCATTTGGCTTTAATACACCTAAAATAGGTGTATTGGATGTGCTATGAATGGGCCTGATAATTCCCCGCGATTCCAAATTTTTAATAATCTCTGCCAATGATTCTAAACATGCCATCGGTAGTCTATACTGGCGTACAAACACTGGACCTCTGTTACACCCCTCTGGTAGTGTGGCCACATGTAAATCAGTTAAACCACAATCATAAGCATCTTTTGCAAATACATCCTTAAACTCCATAAATATCTCCCTCAGATTGTCCCTATCCTCATTGCTGTCACACGCATCCGCTAAGGAGATCTGCTCTTCTACCATTTTGGAAAATTCTGGAAAATCTTCTGGTAAGGGAATCTCGGCGCTTTCCTCTAACTGTGTGGCTGTGTCTTTTTGTAAAGCTGCCACTTTTAAATATTTTGGCATATCAGCTTCCACTTCAATGGGCTGATTTTCTGTTTCATTTTCATTTAAATTAAATATTATGCAATCCTCTTGATGGCAGCACACTGTCTCATTTGAATCATAAGGATACACAGAATGAATTTTAAATATTCCTTTGGGCTGAGAGTCCAGGTGTTCTGGCAACTCACCCTTGGCATCTACATACTTTTCAGGGATATTTCCAATCACCATGTTATTTAAATCTGCCGTATAATGTGATTTTTGTATGGCCATTCCTAATGGGGAGTTTTCCTCTAAATGAATATCTTGACAACCTTTATTATTTACCATAATTTTTACAGATCCTTCACCAATATCTACCAATGGAATGTATTCATAATACAGGCCTTGCTGTTGTATGGATTCATTCAGGCATACAAATGCATCAGAGCCTTTCATCTGCTGTCCATTTTTGCATTTCAGTGTTATTGCAAACTGTTTTGTAAATGCAGGAATAATAGTATCTTTCCTCATTTGTAATTCGATTGCATAAGGAACCAGTTGTGCACAATGATAAGCCCTTCTTTTGTCTTCAAATTCAGGTGCCGGACCACCTAGGCGTGACCATATTTTTTGATTAAAGAAATCTAACACCATACACATTCTGTGCATGATGTCATTGCCCGTGTAAAATTCATTTTGTGCTCCACTCACTATCCATGCATTTTGGTAAATTGTTTTCTGCCCAATGCTAATTTTAAGCATGCATCTGCCTGCAATTCGGTTTTCAAAGTCTGGACTGTCCAACCCAGAAACATATTGGTTTTTAATCCTAAATTTCGGGATTTCATCCCTCTCCATTATTTTTTGCAACAATTTCTCATTAATGAAACTCCTTTCATGTCCAAGCGCTAAAGTGGCTTTTATTGTTTTAAAATAGTCATTTATACCAACATGAACCCATGGTTGCTCATCTTCCATGTGTATTTCTGCCAGAGTGGTAATGTGTTTTTCTGAACCTGTTTTAGGAGCAATATTCTGTTTGTATGTTTTCTCTTTTAAATAAAAACTTAATGTGTGCTCATCTATGGCAGTCTGCCAATTTTTCCTTGGGTCCAAGTATATTTGTACAGGTAGTTTTTCATTGTCGCTCTGCATTTTGTCTTGACACATTAATATAACAGTGACACTAGGTATGCAACTACTCTGGAGATATACCTCCACAGCATCATTTGTTTTGGCAACGGTGTGACATTCATTTATGTTGCTGTTTTGTGATTTTAGTTTCTTAGGCCTCAATGGTTTTTTGGTTAAGGACCACAGCACTCCATTCACCCCATCTATGAGAGGAGACAATCTTTTCAGGCAATCTGTCCCCATCAGAAATGGAATTTCACAAATAGATGTGATCAATACCTCTTGTTTCATTCTGTGCTTTCCTATTTTTATGTCAACCTCAGTTACACCTATGATGGGCACCTCCTCCCCATTAAAGTTATGCACTGGACCTTGTTTTTACTTCACTGTGATCTGACTCTGTGGGGGTCTCCCTTCATTGATACTCTTTACCAGCTCCTTGGACATAATTGTGGCCTGTGCGCCAGTGTCAATCATAGCAAAGGTGTGGCATTTTTCTTCTACAGTGATGGGTGCATAATATGTGTCCTCAACTTCCTCTAATACACATAAGAAGTGTGAATTCTCACTGATTTCAGGGCTCACTTTTCTCAGGCCTTTTTCACTTTTGGCTAAGCACATTGGTAAATGGAAAGACATTTTTCCCTCCTTTTTACCCATTTCTGCGCGAGAGACTTTATTCATTTCTCCATGATCAGAGGTTTTTTGGAGTGTGACCACTGTTCACCCATCCATCTGGGTAACATCAGAGACCACATTACAACCTTCCAACTGAACATGTGTAACAACATGATTCAGCAATTTGTCATTTTTTAATTCTGTGCATTTGTGATCATTTAGTGTGATACCAGCCCTTTCAGCCTCTTCAAAAATATGTGGCTCAAAGAATTCTTCAGGTGATTGACTCCTTTTGAGTATTTTCTTTTTCTGCCTGTGTTTGGTCATTGTTTTGCTTGCCCAGGGAAGGAGCTATAGCATCCCCACTTACTCCCGGTTCACTGGTATTCCCCATGCATGAGTCATTTTTCTTAAATCTGTCCCTTTGTTCTTTTGGAATTCCTAATGTTTCTTTTTCATTTGTGCAAATCTATACTGTTTTATTTAGCTCTAGGTTAAACTGTACCTCTTTTTTAGAAGTATTTGCACTTTCTGTCACAAGTTCATTTACTGGCACTTTCATGTTTAATTCATTAGGCATCTCAGAGTCGTTATGCAAAATTATATCAGAGCAATCTGTCATTTTGGCACTGCAGTTATCATGAGTACTTAGTCACTTTTCGGAAGCCCCCCGGTCATTGCTATGGCCATCAGCCCCCTCTTTGGAAGGTTGTTTTTGCGCTGTATAGAGCTTTCCTATTTGCTCAGCTAACATTTTCACTTGGGCCTCAAGGCACTGGAACCTTTCCATCTCTCTAGAATCCACTTTCTGTGGCCTAGGTCGATATTGGTTGTTTTCCCCCTGATTGGATCTATTCTGATACCTCTCAGGTGATTGATGTCGGTTGGGATGCTTTCTGAACTCTTGATTCATTTGTGGAGGGGAGCGGGTTGCACCCATCCTTTGATTATAGTCCCCTGGTGCGGAATCATTGTACTGACGTGGATTGTAGTTCATGTTTTGCCTCATGTCCTGTCTCTCAGATTGTGGGTTCTGGCCCCTATCTTGATTTCCATTATCAGTAAATCGATCCACATATCGGGGTCTATCCTGATTACCATATATCATGGTGTTGGGATCAAATCTGCTCTGTGTCCCCAATGACTGGTAGGGACCATCATTTCTTTGATCTTGATTTTGTCTCTGGTTATTGTTCATACCTGCCATATCAGGCCGATATCCTACCCGGGGTCTGTCCCCTAAATACCTAGGGCTGACGTAGCTCTCCCTATTACTAGGATCATGTGATTGGAACATTGGTACAGGAAATGGCGATCTTTGTTGATTACCCCTTTGTTCAGGTGTCACATTATTTTTACCTTGGCTTTGAGCAGACTCAAGGGACATTTTGGCTGACCTGATTTCCATTACTGTGGCTGAGGGTTCTTTAGATTTAGGTCTAGTATCTTTCATTTTATCACTTTCTCTACCCTGACAATAGAGTACCTCATATAGTTTTGTGCTTTGATGTACAATCCATTCAAGGGACTTGTCACGGTCAAATTCACGGACCAATTGGGATATGATGTCTTTCTGTAGCCCATAGAAGTATGCAGTTTTAAACCCATTGAAATTTGGGTCAAAAGATGCATCAAAGCGAGAAAATGCTCTTTTTAAGTCTTGTAAAAATTGGCGAGGGGATGTATTAGGTCCAGCAGTAATTGTGTAAGCGACTTTCTTTGCCTCCTGCAATGACTGAAAAGGAGAAAAATGACGCCTAATTTATTTTTCGAACTCCACCCAGGTCATATTCTGCTGTTCATTTAATCCCCTTATGATGCTGGCTGTCGGGGCATCTAAAGTTAAATGAAAATATTGTCTGTACTGTTCCTTAGGTATCTGGAGTGCTTTAAAAATGCCATGGACTGCTTCTAAGTGATCCTCAATGCAGCATTCACCTCCCTTTTTAAATGGTTTGATCAGGGCTTTAATGGATTTCATTATTTTTATGGGGCTACTTGTTGCAATGCATGGAATTGCACTATTTTGTGATTCAATCCTGTTTCCAGGTGTATGAGATTGGTGGCTGCCCCCAATGGGAGTATCAAATCCCCCAAGGGCGCTGCAACCAAGTTCAGTCACCGGCCCAGTCACTGGAGCACTAGCTCTTTGGGCAGAGCTAGAATTCACCTCCACTCCATTGAATGTGGTACCCTGCCGCCTCTCCTGGGACCTGGGAATGCACATTTGCTGTTCTAAGTCCTTACACTTTTTAAGGAGTCTGTTTGCTTCGTTTTGCAAATAGTTGTTTTCATCACTCATCTTATTAATCACGGCTTTTGCACCCGTGAGCAGCAGTAGACTCTTCAAAACACCATTTCCAGCGCAGAGCGCGTGCGGAGAAGTGGGAGGACAAGTGGTCCTTTGTGGTGCATTCGTGGTGCATTCTGAGTATTTTCGCAGTTACCATTATTTGGAGGCGGAGCTTTGAACCCGTGAGCAGCAGTAGACTCTTCAAAACACCATTTCCAGCGCGGAGCGCGCGCGGAGAAGTGGGAGGACAAGTGGTCCTTTGTGGTCACTTGTGGACTGCGGTGGACAATATCCTAGGACCTGGGCGTGGACTTGTTAAAGGGATATTTGAAGAGCGGTAAGGTAAACACTGTTTGTTGACACCGAGGCAGCGCCCCAGCCGGGAGAAGGTGGAGGGTATTCCCCCTCTCTGATTCCGCCTGAGGCTTCACTACACACTGTGGGCTGTTCCTCTCTCTGGCTGTCCAGCAACACCTTACAAAGTATCTGTCTACGAGGTATGACTTACGGTATCCCTACTGTATATCAAGGTGCGCCCGGTAACAATGGCTAAATCCAAAATAGGGAACGCAAGATACAATCTGCGTAAAGGCAATGGGGAAAAAGGGGAGAAACAACTTTCAAAGTCAGCAAAAAAGGCTTCCGCTAACGGAGATTGTGGCCCACCAGGAAAAGGAACCATCCCGGCCATGTTTGGGAATGGAGTACCCAAACCCATTATGGGGGGGGATATGGTGGAACCTGAAAAAGAGACTCTCTCCCCCCCACACAATGGCAGTGGGGTGCTAGATTCCACCAACTACCAAGACATCGACAACAATTCATTGTTGGATCTCTGTCTATCGATTCAAAAATCAATGGCAACTTTAAAAGAACAGCCTGCTCATGTTGGGAAAAGCCCAATTATGGTGGAAGCGCAGGTTCTGAGGCCTGCCCAAGAGGAGCATAAAAAAGACAGTGTGACTTCTAACCCTAAGTACACGGACAATTCGATCTCCGACTTATCTGGCATCCTTCCTATTCAGCCCATCCCTACATCCCCGGTAGAGCCAACATTGGGCCGACTATCGGCATCCCCTAGCCTCTTCATCGACCCAGAAGAGCTGGAGCATACGGATGAGGAGCGTAAGGGGTTGACGGAAGACTCCAATGGCATGGCAATAAGTGAGCTGCAGGCTTCTATGGCGTCAGAACAATTTGCGCTGAAAATTTTACTAAAGCTGTGTGGGAGGATCCACACAAACACCATTATTCAGTTTAGCCTATCAAACCCCTTGGGGAGTTTAGATCTAGCCCCATCAACTCCGTCTGTAATAGAGGAAGTCTCAATCCCTATGGACCCAAGGGACAAAGTAAACCCTGTAGAGCCTGAGGAAGCCGTTACGGTCGTCCCTTTGACTAAAAAGCAACGCAGACATCAGAAGCGGGATGCGGCTAAAAACGCTGTAGTAGAAATTGCCTCTCCCTTACCAGCTACCATCCCGCCGGCGGCTCGTACAAAAAAAAGCAAAAAAAGGGGTCGGAAAGCGAAGAAACGTGCCAGAAAAGGGGTGGGATCCCTATCTGGCTGGATTATCCCAGACCCAGTACAAGAAGCTGAGAGTGCGGCCCAGGAGGATACGGATTCCGTAATGTCGATTAGCATTATTGGAGAATCCACTAAATGCTCGTCGCCTGGGCGAAATGAGGAAAGCAAGGGGGAAGAGTTCTTTACATCCCCTCCCATAGACGAATCTGAAGAACAAGAGGATATTCAAGCAAGCAAAATCTGCATAATTAAAAACCTGAACCAGAAAAAAATAGATTTATGGTTGACAAGAACTGAAGTTCTGGCCAAGCTGCACTTAATACCTCAGTTGGTGTAATACGCTCGGAAGATTTCCTCTTTGTCGAACCATTGGAGGTGTGTAACCCTAATGTCTCAGCCCTCCATTGCTGTGTTCTAGCCTCGGCGCAGCTGATTCGGACGCACAAGAAATCCCTAAAACAGATTGGTGTGGAGGTTGACGCGAACAAAGAGAAGGAAGATCCATCCCTCCCCAGCAAGGACTATGTGGTACCTAAAAACAAGACTGGTATACCCCCTCAACCACCCACCGAGAAGGTCCAATTAGCTGATATCCAGAAGACTCTGAAATGGCTAGCGGACTCATTGCCCATGGTGTTGCAGCAGCCATGAGATTACTCTATGCTGAGCTGGAACACTCATGGCCACCAACACCTCCTTTCTGACAAGGGCTCACTGGCTCTTATAAACGAACATCCAATCATTCTACTGCAAGATACTTGGCTGACATCTGCCATAGATATGGATGGATACAGGACATATCACACTTTGGCGAAGAAGGGAGAAAGGGGGCGTCCGTTTGGGGGCCTATCCATCGCAGTGAGGAACAAGATTTCGAGCAGACAGATTCCAGTTCTTAACTGTGACTATATTTGTGCTGCGGAAGTGACACTTAATATAAGATCCCCAAGCGAAAGAATGCAATTTGTTAACATTTGCAACCCACCAGGAGCAAGGACAAGAGAACTTATTCAAGATACTCTCCATGATCTCCTTGCTGAATGGAGAACGACCAATGAAAAGTTTCTTGTCATTATTGCCGGGGACCTAAATTGCCATATAAGTTGTGGTGGAGGTACCGGCAATAATCCCCATTTGTCCAGGAATAGTCTCTGGGACCTCCCGTCCACTGACAAGGAGGGGGAGGGCTGGTTGGGATTCTTTGGCTGCTGGGACCTGGAGATAATTAATGGTCGGACTCAGAGTGATAGGCCTGGCAAGAATACTTGGAGTAACGGAAGATCGGGGAGTACTCTTGATTACATCTTCACTAGTGGGGAGGTTGCCTCAATTGTGCACGATATGTTGGTAAAAGAAAGTGAATGGAGTGACCACGACCCTCTGATCTTGACTATGGGAGTGTCTGTCCCTAGGGGGGCAGAGGTAAACCTGGGACAACTGTCTTTTAATCACTCCTTAAATCGCATCTCCTGGTCGGATAAGAACATAGCAAATGCCTCTAGGGCTACTGCAAAATGGGGCCCAGAAATGATTGACCAACTCAATTGTATGTCACCAATGCAAATTGAAAAATGGATTAGTGATTTTTCGGGTGAGCATGGCGCCCGTAAGGCGCGCACGGTGGTGGGGAAGATCCCGAAAGAGGTTAATTATGACAGGGCCATTAGAGATAGAAAGCGAAAATTGAGAAGAGATATACGTTGGACCAGAGACGGCCCGCTATCTAGAATGGCCGCTGCCATAATGACAAGGAAGCTGAAAAAGGAATATTGGTGGTGGCTGAAAATACATAAGAGAGCGAGAAAGTTGGCTAATTGGCAATACACGGTTAGCACACTATGTTGCAGAAATACCCGGAACATCTGGTCAGTTTTGGGGGAGGCCAAGGGGCAGAAATCATCAAATATGGTTAATCCCATAGCCCATAATGATTGGATTTCTTTCCTGGAAAAACGCAATGGTGAGGCTGATAATAACACTAGTAACACCATGAGGAGGAAACCTAGGGCTCCCCCTTTTGTGACCTCCACTAAAGAAATCCAAAGCAGAATTGAAGAACTTAATCCCTCCCGTGCGCCGGGTCCGAATGGTCTCTCAAATGTGGTGCTGAAGGAAAATCCCCCCTTCTGGGCATGCCTGCTTAATATACTGTTTAGGAAAATTCTCCAGGAGGGTCAAATACCACCATCTTGGCAGGCAGCAATCCTTATTCCGGTGTTCAAAAAAGGTAATAGAACGGAACCGGAAAATTACCGGCTATTATCCATGCTGGACTGCGCTGGAAAGATGTTTGCTGCCTTCATACTCAGCGAACTCGTAAAATGGGTGGCAAGTGTTGGCATTCTGGACACGTTCCAAAGTGGCTTTAGGGCAGGCTACTCTACCACCCACAATTTGTTCATAATGAATGCACTTAGAACTAAAGCCTTGAGACACTATAATCCGCCAATATATGCACTCTTTATAGATTTCAGGGCCGCTTTTGACTCAGTGAACCGATCTCTCTTGTGGGAGAAGCTCAGGAGATTTGGCTGCCCTGAAACTCTATTGTATTACCTAGAACTTCTTCATACGGATAACACGGTGCAGGTGCGTCTGGATAACTGCGGGACAATGACCAATCCCATACCCCAGACCAGAGGGGTGAAGCAGGGGTGTGTCACAGCCCCCACTTTGTATAACTTATTTGTGTCTGATGCACCAGATTGCCTACAGGGAGTCAACAACTGTCCCCCCAAAATCGGCTCTAGCCATTGCCCCATCCTTGCATATGCCGATGATCTGGTGATTTTAGACCACACCTTTAGTGGACTCGTAAGATCTGCAAAGCAATTATGGACCTACGCCGAGACTAACGAACTTGTGATTAACATCAATAAAACAAATCTGATTTTGTTCTCGGCAGGGAGAGTCGCTAGACCTCGCATGACGATTGGGGTGACCGAAATTGACTACACCCTTAGCTACAAATATTTAGGTGTAGAGTTTGATTATAAGGGCAACTACTCCACCTGTATCCAACTGCGGAAAACCAAAGCGGCACAATTGGCACTTATTTATAAATTTACGCGAGAACGTAGTGGGTTCTCGATATGGGCGGCTCGCCAATTATATATCCAATGTTTGGCCCCAATGGTTAACTATGGTTTAGATCCTCTCTACAATATGAATCTGGGATGGTTACAGCTTGTAGAGGGTATCTTTTGGAAGAACATTTTGGGTCTCCCCCAATGCATACCCATGGCCGTGATCAGACTTGAACTGGGAATTAGTTCTCTCAGGGCCATGGTGCTAAAAAAGCGGATGGAATTCTATATTCGCCTTAAGAATGTACCAACAAATGACCTTCTGAGGTGCATTAGTAAGGATATGGAAATAGGCAAGTTGGAAAGCTATGAATTCCAGCTAACTAAATTATGTGAGGAAGTGGGATGGCAACCGGAGTGGGGTTGTGAGAATGAATGTCTGTTCAATAAGTTTGGGTATCGACTCAGGCTATGGGACTGGCAGTGCAACTATGTCCATCTTGAAGGCCTGAAAACCTATAACTTTATCACATATGTTCTCTACACCTTTATGAAGCCACAGCCATATTTAAATCTATGCCCGTCGGATGAACTGAGGCGTTTTCTCCTACTCCTTCGCATTAATCATCTACCATTATTGGCTGCCAGGGGCCAGGAGAAGGGTCTAGTTAAAACAGATAGAGCATGTGATCTCCATGTGATCTCCCTGAGGAACCTGAAACTGCACGACATGTTTTCACATTGTGCACTGGGACGAGAGTCAGCCGCACTAGACACCTGGGCGGATTTGTTCATAATAAAGAATACATTGAACAAACATAATTCTGGACACAGTGTGTCAACAACCACAACCCTAAATTACACATGGCACTATTTCAGGGCTGGCGGGATGTTAAGGTTGTATAAAACGTAGTCCCAGAGGGTCCCTTGGATTAATGTAGTAGAGACCGTGTTTGTGCTTGTGCTGTCTATGCTAATAGTTACAGTTACGATAAGAGTTGTTGTTTGAACACGACGTCAATTATGCGTAGGAGGCTGTATGGTTTCAATTTATTTATTTATTTTATCCTATGTTATTTTATCTATTCATTTATTTTAGATTTGCACATAGAACATGGTATGTTTAGTGGATTTTAAGATGATTTTTCTTCTTCCTTGTATATTTATTTCTCCTTCCTTTTGTATGGTTATTATGTGTAAAGTTTGTACTCCTGTACTAACCTATATCACATTAAAGAAAATAAATTAATTAATCACCTCCTGCATGTCGCACATTTGCATTTGGCATTCATTGAACTCTTTATTTCTCTTGTCTCTTTCTTGAATCATTTTAATCATTTCTTGTTCTGCACTCTGGAGATCACATTCTTTTTCACAATGTTCTTTTTGTAAAATCTGCATTTCCGAAACAACCTCATCTTTATCCTGTCTAATGTGGTCCACTAAGGCTTTTAAGTGTACCAATTCTTGCTCACTATCCTCAAATTGTTTCTTGCTTTTGGATAACTGAGCATCAAAGTCTCTGCATTTTAATTGCATGTCTTTTTGGCATACATCCAACATTTCCTGATTTTTACTTGCCCCATCTAATTCAGTCTTTAACCTGTTAATTAGCTGGGTATCATTTTCCTGCATTCGCAGGGACTTATTCAAAATAAACCATATTTTGCCGCATAGCCGTATTAAACAGTGTTTCTCTGCACTTTTATCGGCTGCATTCAATAATCTTGTAAGGCAGACCTGAATTATGCTGCCTTCTGCAAAAATATTGTCTAGTTTTTCTTTCTGCACCTCACCCTGAATGCGGTCACGCCATTCTAAGGTGCTGTTCGACGACCACGTCCCATGTGCAAACAACTTTGCCTCTAAATATTGCACTAGGTCTGAAAATGTGGTTTCCCTTTGTGACATTCTGAAATTCGTTTTTAGTGGCACACTGCTATTATAAAATTAGTTCCCTTTAATGTGCAAATGGCAGTGTGAGACACGCTTGCCACGCCCAGTAGGTACTCTATGATCACTTTCCCGGCCTACAACGCACCATAAATATGTTGGGTATTTTGTGGATATTTGGGGCTTTGCGGTATTTTCTTACCGCCAAAATATCTTTAGCAATAATCACTCTCAGTATTCATATTGGGTCACACATGACAATAATACATTGCATTATTTCAGAATTCAGACCTATTTAGATGGTATGCGCGGTAGTTTGCGTGGTTGGTTGGTATAGTGGTTGGTTCATTTGTGGCCCCAATATCCAACATCCCTTGTTTTTTATCTAGATTGTTCTTGATCACTAGAGAGACCTCAGGCCTACATTTTAGGGATACCACATTTTCATGTGTTAGTGTTGTGTGCCACCATGGGCTATTGTGGTATTTTTGTGGTAATTTCCACTACTTATATACGGTAGGGAACTATGTCCAGAGAGTCTCTCTTCCCGTTGACTCATGTACCTCCAACAGGCTATGCTATAAACAGTCACTCACAACTGTCCATACTGAATAGAATCATGCACACATCTGCTTTAAAATGACAATTGCACTGTTTAAGAATCTACCCACGTTTAAACCTTTTCCCATGCAAAATGAAAGAGAGAAATAATACACACTAGCTATCTGTTTTCAAATATTTTTGTATTATAGAAATTTCTTTTAAACACAGTTTAACTTTTTTTACAGAAATAAATGAAATGGTACAACATTATTTGTGATAAAATGAACAGAGAGCTGCGAGAATATATTCAATTGGTAACATTAAATATGCTGATAAGAGACTGGGACCCCCTCGAATACACTGACTGAACAGTTTCGCACACTTTCGCACAGCTCCCACTCGCTTCTGCAATGACCTTATCTGTTCAGCATGAGTTTTCTCCGGCTATTCTCTTTCTGAATTTGGCTCCCTTGAAGATTAACCCCAGTGAAAACAAGCGTCTGCCGTTCTCAAACCGGGGTTATTGCCTGGAACTCTCAGCTTTTGCAGCAGGAATGCCTCAGCCAGGAAAACAGATCCTTCTCCCAGCTCTGCAAGATCTCGATTGTTCTCCCCCTCCCCTCAAGCTTCTCCAGCAAAACTAATCACAGCCTCTAGCATGATACTTGCTATGACACTGCTCCAATCAGAATCAATCATGTCATCTCCTCCCTCACTACACAATGGCTCCCTTCTACAATGGCAATTGTAACAAACTGATTTCCTGTTCCTTCGAGCTCTTTGCTTCCTGTAGTTTTGTGGACAGAGCAGCAGAGAAAAAAAAATGAATGTGCGTTTAAAAGTTCACTTTCAGAGTAGGCCTAATTCTGCAGTGGAGACACATTTTTATTAGTGGGTTATGTTAAATGAAGTTGTATTAGTCAGGTTAGTTATTAATAAGGTTAGATATTAATTTTCAAATGTGTCTCTTACAACATAGGCATTTCAGGAGAAAAATAGTGTTCATTTTAAATGTGCACATGTGTGCTTTTAACTGTAAAAATAGATTTGCATCTTATATGTAAAAATCGTTTTTTGACTGAATAGCTTGTCTCTACTTATATGTCCCTGTTACTCTGGCAACACATATAGCAATGCACCACACCCATGTGGTGGTGCTGCATCAAAAAAAAAAATGCTACCTGTGCAGTAGTGCTGTACTCTGTGCTGTAACACGCCAAATATACTTACAGGTACTAGGGTGGCTGATAAGGGGTTCGGGGAGACCCAGCGACTGCAAGAGAAATTAAGTAAAGTAAGAATAGCATATGGGAACACGAGACAAAGGTGAAGGGGGTCTTGCACCCAAATTGGGAAAACATATCACAAACCATGACAAGAAGGATTACAAACTTTGTATTTTCCAATTGTCTGCATAGACCTTAGCAGGGGACTGAACCAAAGCTGTGGGTAAAAGTAAAGCCAGAAAAAGAGTACTGTGAAATTGACCAACTGCAAGGGGCTTGGGACCCACACAGTGGGAGTGCTCCCCAAACAGTAGTACAGAGGAGTACTGTTCGGGGAGCACTTCAGACCATTCGTCCAGCCTCCCCAATATCATTGTAGAGTAGCATTTAGAATGGAATTGTTGGGATGCACGTACAGCGTGCCAGCAAGGAAAAATAATTCAGGTTGAGAAATACCTATTAGAATGTACCATCATGGGCACAGACTAAGGTTTGCACTGCAGAAGTGCACACATTGTTTTAGTTAGGATTGACACATATACAATTCTCACATTTAGCAACACAGGAAGAACACCAATTATTTCTGTGTTTCAGAGGTCATAAATAAGACAGCATTATATGCCTGATGTTCAGGTGTTTTATTCATAGTAACCTAGTGTAGCATGATGTGTGGGAAAGACCAAATTAGTTGGAAGATGGAGTCAGCAAGGTCATGCTGTAGAAGTGAGGTCGGTGTGTTAACATGGCAGGAGTGTCGCCATATTGGATGGTTAAGGCAGAACACTCAATGAATACGTATAGAACACAGGCCGTAATGTGAAGCTCTGGTTCTGTTAGCTTAGCTCCAAAACAAATCCCCTTTCCCCTTTCCTAGAAGAGAAGCCGAGGTCAGAGGCACCCATGGTACACAGATAAGTGCTGATTGTATTGAGCTTCAAAGCTTGAATAGTGTGGGAATGGAGTGTGAGCTGATAGGGATGTGCCCATTGATGGACACATTCATGAATACAGGGCATACGGTTTTGTGATGCCAATCGGCAAGATTAAGATCTATAGCACTTCTGTCCTCCCCAAGTAGACACACAACCAAAAGTAAATATATTCCTGAAATTCAAAGTGCGGTGTCCTCGCAGAAGGAGTGGGCAAGTGGATATATGCACTTGAGAAACAGACAGCATGGATCACACTAGTGGTAGGAGAGATGGAAAGTGTGTTTGCTACAGTATTAGGGGACCAAGCAGATGACATTTGGAAAAAGACAGGATATCCAGAGGTACGGATGGGCAATAACAATCATGGTGGGAGAAATTTGAATAATTGTTGGGCTATAGTGTGGGCTGCCCTAAGAAATGCATATTCTGATACACCAGACCTACATTCAATTATGGCACATACGATAAAGGACAATGAGGACCCAGCACAATACATATAACAGATTCAGGAGATGTGGAGGGCTGAGACAGGTGAATCATGGGATAAGACTATAGCAATATATTATCAAATGCTGAAAAAGGGACTCCTAAAGGAAATGCAGAAAGATTTGGATAAGGTAGTAGGGATCGAGGCTAAGGGATGGCTAGAATTTAGGCAATTATAATCTATCATTGCAAATGGTGACAGGAGTAGTAAAAGGAATTAGTGAATACCGTGCAGCAGATGAAGCAAAGTTACTACAGAAGAATTAACAAAGTTGAGCATAGAAAGAGCAGTAATCACGGGCCTACCTGTTGGGGAGGTAGAGCCGTGAATAGTGCTGGTGAAAACGAGGGTAGTTCTGGAACGGACAGGAGAATACAAATGATATTTAGATAACAGACAGCACCAGGGAGGGTATCAGGGAAGTTATTGAGGAGAAAGGGGGGGATTTAAATGATTCCAATGAGGTAGAGGAGAAGTATTTGGCAGGATGGGCAGAGATTTGGGGGACCAGGAGAGTGTTTTGGCATGTGGAAAAAAGTGTCATTTTGCATGTGATTATAGGAGTAGGCAAGAAGCTGCGTATGACTGATGCACATATCCTAGCAGATGATAGCCCTGGTCACAATATCCACAGCAGTATGGGTTGATGTCTTCAATTGCCCCATATAGCATGACACCCAGACAGGTGCCCCAGAAGGGACAACAGCCCAAGTATCAATATCAGAATCTATTACCAAAACAGGTGCACCACAGCAGATGCAGCCGCCAGCACTAAATAGTGCACCCATGTATGCTCAGCAACAAACACAACAGCCAGCCCCACAGTTGTGGGATAAAAATACCATACCGCATGGCATAGTGACACAATACCAAGGGGGGAGTGTGACAGGGCAGTAACCCTTTCATGTTCCCAGGGTCTAACACTCATCCAGATTAGGACAGCCCAAAGGGAGCATTGATGTGCCCAGTCCTATCAGTTACTGCCGAGCTGGTAGAAGAACTGGTAGGTGTAGAGATAGGCAACACATCATTTGTTTTCATGGTTTACACAGGTGCAACAAATTCCTGAATGAAGGAAGGGTGGTACCACCATATCAGCTAAAATAATGGACATGCAAGCGTTCTCTGGGGCAATACATTTGGTTTCGTTCACAGAAGACTTACCTATCAAGGTAGGTAATAAAGAGGTGTTAGATCCTCTATTGTTCTTCCCAACTACAACCCCAATGAACTTTTTAGGCAGGTATCTGTTAAGTAAATTGAACATGAGAATTTAATTTTTGGAAAAAGGGGTAGTATGGTCCACACCAGGAATTGGTTATGCATGAGAACTGGTTATAACACAAGCATTGTATAATGATGGTGCCACTAGAGGAATACGTTTGTACCCAGATTTGTTTGTGTATGGAGCAACTCTGTTTTTGAGATGGGTGTCAGGTATCTGGAACAAGCCATGGAGGCGGCAGTCAGAATTTTTATTTCACCCAGCAGAGCCACAAGAACATGCTACATGTACCATCATCACTTTGGAAACAGAGGGAGTGGTGATTGCACATTATAGTGCTCATTGGGGCTGACAAAGAGGGAAATGGGAGGCATGCAGTTTAGTGCATTGCCCCAGCACAACCACTGAGTGGAGTGTCAGATGAGAAAGTGTTTGAGAACTCTGATAATGACAGTAAAATGATCATGTATGTTTGTATCCCATGTCAAACAATGATCCAGTGATGTGATTTTAAACCCCTGCCTCCACAGCCTTTACCTCCACCCCCTGGGGAGTGTCCAAGACCTCCACAGCTGGGGCTGTGTCACAAGTAGGGGTAGGGAAAAGCATGTACGTGTCACTGTGTGGCAGTAGAGAGAGCAGGCAACAACCCCTGCAGTAGGCGACTGCTCTCATTTCCCAACAGAAGAGAGGTTTACCAATGTCACATTATGTTATCCTTGATAGTCCACTGCTCACCCCATGTAAAAACCCTTGGTGTGTATTAAAAGACATGCACCCTATATATCACATCACTACACAGTATTCCAAATGGTTTCCCCACACTTAATATTTAAGTTCAAATGCATATGATAACACTCAGTAATAAACAATCAATGAATGTGTTTTGCACTCACAAGTAAAACATACATCTATTCATTATGAGAAATATGTCATAATGAAACATTGCTATTTTTATAGTCAATATGCACAACACACTAAAATACAAAAAGTAAATAATGAAAAAGCTATTCTCATCAACACACTAAAAATGCAAAGATAATTAATGGAAAAGCTATCATCATTGTCATCTCCTCGACCTTTAATCAAGACTAAGACTGATCAACCTTCTCCAAGAAACCATAGTCACCTTAGAAACCAACGTGACTTACCAGGTCCTACTAGGCAACCTCACAATCATTCATAGAAATGTCTGTTGGGGAGTACATCCAATGCTCCAAACGTGCAAAAAAAGTTCATGCTTTGAAAGTCACTTTGGACACAGCATAAAGAAAGCAGCTCCACACATACCGACTTTCCTGTGTAGGCCCAACAGGAAACTAGTTCAGTCAGCTGTATAACTCAGAGGCAAGCAAACTATAAAACACAGAACTTACACTTGAATATAACCACATAACCTCAATGAGTATCAGTAGTCAAGGAAACATTAAGGAGGCACTCATAACAGTAGCAAATGGCAGTGAATTTTAACACTAATCAAATGAACAACATATATAGGGCTCTAGACCCAGGAAGCCATCTCTGTAGCATGAAGGCCATCACCCCCACAACAGAAAATGTCAGCGAGGCCATTGCTAAGGGATGCACACATACCAAGCTACTCCCCAAAGCATGACTGAAAGCCACAGTGGTTAAGACAAGGGGGCAAACACATTTCCAGGCCTGAATTGTGGTAGTGAGGTACTGAGGTAGTGAGGTAATGAAAAAGCAACAAAGAAATATTACACCCCAGAGCTACAGGACAAGCACTGCACACAGATTGGTCAAAAAACTTCAGTTTAGCCAAGTTCCAAAGCCTGTGATCAAAGGACATATAACAATTTATGTTCCTAGTCTGTACATCAAAACATATCTTAATGAAGGTCACAAGCTGGTAGAAATCAACCAATGAGCAGTGAAGAGTATGCCTGTCAAAAGAGAATGATCAAGGAGCAACACTGCCCTCGAAAGAAATCCAACTGCTAAGGTAGGAACCATACAAAACACCCTCACACATAGAAAAGAATTAATCAGATATCCGTGACAGAAACTTATGAACAACCCCCAGAGCACATACATACGATTAGTGAAGAGTATGTTTATAATATTGCAATCTACACATTATAGGGCACACAGATAGTCGCCATATAGTTAAGGTGAGTCAAACTCCCATAGAAATGGCTCGCAATTATATTGTTAATAAGTTTTGATTTGAGTAACAGATTTAAAAAAAAATTCCGAACGTGATTAGGGACTCATGGGTCCCCCCAGACTGCAAAATTTCATAAAGATATGTTAAATAATAAGAAAGATATTAAAAAGACAAAACATGTTTTTTTTCCAAAAGTGCGGCCTACTTCCCATTCATTTTCCCATAGACAAACAAGGTACATTTTTGACAAAGTGCACAACCCAAACCGCTGTACTGATTTGGAGCAGGTTAAAAAAAAACTTGGGCGCGAAGCGTTGACTCACGGTCCATGCATGCTTTGGGGTTATTCCATGCAGTTGTTATTTAAATATATGACGGAGAAGGGAGTCCCTCTTCTCAAAAATGGGTTGTTACATCTCCCATGGTGCATTGCAGGATCATGGTTTTCAGAAATTAAACTGTCGTCATCTTGTTTTTCTCTTGATGCAAGAGATAACTAAGGTTATAGCCAAGGATACAGCAGAATGAAACGCAGGACAAAAGCTGTTTGCAGGTCAAAAAACATGCAAATGCCATCATGCTAGAGGTGGGAAGGGGGTTGGCGAGAGGGCACAAAGTAACATTTGGGAGTTATAGGGGATCTAGGGACTGAGTTTGCAACACAACGTTTTCTGTATACTCCCGAATAGCCAACATCTCAATGAAAACTGTGTCACATAAATAGTGTTTTTACAGCTATAGTGATGTTGGGATGAAAAACTACTGGCCATGGCCAAAGCCAATGATACCATTACCATCCAGGTCTCCCATCCATGCAGTAACCATGACAGATGCTGCTTAGCTTCTACCTACGGAAGGGGCCATCCTCCTCAGTCCATGTTGCCAAATAAATAAGCCTTACATACAAGCAAACTTAGAGGAACAGGCCTGCCCTTTCATTGTTTTGAAGCTAAGCAGGGTCAGTCCTGCTTTCAAACTAAGCAGGGTCAGTCCCAGCTACTGTAAGAATCGGCAAACAAATTGCATCTACATTTTTTTAAAACCGTGCTTATGTCAGTCCTTGAATGTTTTGCACTCAGAAACCATGTTTTGCCTTTTGCTGAATTGCATTCTGGTATTTTTAGTCTCAAAGTCAATACTCATTTAAAAAAATGATATTTTTTCAGCAACAGGGGTTTCTTATCCCTGCAACAACTGGGACAAACCCTGCTTAGCTTCAAAGCGAGGAAGGGGTCAGCCGCCTAAGGCCATGTTGCCTACTAAATGAGCCCCCCTTACAAGACCACTTAGAGAAACATGGCCTAAGGGGGCTGGATCCTTCCTCACTTTGAAACTAAACAGGGTCGGTCCAGGTTACTGCATGTATTGGAGACAGTCCACAGTCCTGAAATCTGGGTGTTTTCTTAGTTTTAAATATCACATAAAATACAGCATCCGCATTCTTTTTTTTTTAAACCGTGCTACTGTCAGTCCTTGAAATTTTGCACTCAGAGACAATTTTTGTTGCCTTTTGATGAATTGCATTTTGATATTTGTAGTCTCACAGTCAAGATGGGGGGAATAATGCCACAAATGTACACTTGTTGGCAAACATAGTTCTATAAGTATGTATATATTTCAGTGACACTATGGTATGAGAATTGTTGGAAGCCAGACATGGGGGTGAGGAGGGGACATGATGAGAGGGCAAGTAAGTTATGAGCATTTGCCAAAAAAGTAGCAAAAGAGTTTAAAATCCTGGACACTGTTGCAGTTATTTTCCCATGATTGTGGCTGCTTTTAAAGGACACGTGGGTTGACAGCGTAACTTTTCTTCAGATGGCAGACGCAACCCCTTGGGTTTTCTAGAGGCTGGCAAACGTGCTCAAGTATTTGGATACCAGAATTCTACTCAGTTTGTCATGTTCACAGTGCAGACGCTAACTCACAAGACCAAAGCAGTAAAGATGAAAGGGCATGTAATTGAAGAGTATATTTATAATATTGCAATCTACACATTATAGGGATAGATAGTCGCCCTATAGTTAAGGTGAGTCGAACTCCCATAGACCGCTCACAATTCTATTGTTAATACGTTTTGATTTGAGTAATAGATTTGAAAAAAATTGCAAAAGTGATTAGGGACTCATGGGTCCCCACAGACTGCAAAATTTAGTAAAGATATGTTAAAAAATAAGAAAGTTATTAAGAAGACAAAACATGTTTTTCCAAAAGTACGGCCTACTTCCCATTAATTTTCCCATAGACAAACAAGGTACATTTTTGGCAAAGTGCACAGCCCAAGCCGCTGTACTGATTTGGACCAGGTCCAAAAAAACTTGGGCACGAAGGGTTGACTCACGATCCATGCATGGTTTGGGGTTGTCCCATGCAGTTGTTTTTTAAATATTTGACGGAGAAGGGAGTCCCTCTTTTAAAAAATGAGTTGTTACATCTCCCATGGAGCATTGCAGGATCATGGTTTTCAGAAATGAAACAGTCGCCAGCTTGTTTTTCTCTTGATGCAACAGATAACTACGGTTATAGCCAAGGATATGGTAGAATGAAATGCAGGAAAAAAGCTGTTTACAGGTCAAAAAACATGCAAATGCCATCATGCTAGAGGGGGAAAGGGGGTTGGCTAGAGGGCACAAAGTAACATTTGGGAGTTGTAGGGGGTCTAGGGAAGAAGCCAGCAGGAGAGCAAAGCATTGAATTAAAGGTACGCTCCTTAAAACCCAAACAGGTTACGTTCCTCCTGGCTATCCGGTTCACTGCAGCGAGGCACAGGAAATTCGACCAGGAGAGGAAGGCCGGGGTTTGGTATTTGGCGAGCTGGTTGTTCCCACCAAGCTCAAGGGAAGAAGATTCCTTGCGGATCTTCTCTGTCATCAGAGTTTTGGGTGATTCGGACCTGCAGCATGGCTTCACCGGGATTTCCAGTAGTTGCAGCAGTCGTCTTCCTTCGGCTCCTCATTGGATCTCTTGTTCCAGTGGCGACTCTGCCTTCTAAGTCCCAGAGACCTGCTTTTCAGCAGTTTTCCCCCATTCACACAGCCTGGCTGTCAATCACACAGCAGGGTGGCTGTCCTGGAAGGACAGCCACCTAGCCAATCACACTAGAGTGTGACTTGGGTCTCTAAGGAGACCCTGTGCAGGGTGCCTCAAACTCCTCCCTCACATCCTGTCCACCAAGACACTCAGGCACCTAAGGAGGGCTTCTGTGCAGAAGCCCGCCAAAGGATGGCTAACAAATGAACCAAACCTGGTTTGGCACGTAGAGTAAAACACGAGAAAGACCTTTATGAAAAGAAGAGGTGAATAAACCCGACCGGAACCAAATAAAATTAAAAGGGGTCCAGCGGATTAGAGTTTTAGGCTACCACCATAGCCTCTAATGTTACCGAGGCTATTTCCATAGCTCGTGGTAGAATAAAAATGGTAGATACCACTGCCACCAGCCAAATCTTAGAGAAAGGGAAACGAAATAATGTTCCAAGAGAATCAGACAAAAAGGGATAACTATTAACCCTTCCAGTACTCTATTCGGAAGATTGGTTGTACTGTGTCTGTAAATTGAATAGGACTAGTAAAGTCAATGGCAACTTTACATGTTCTGAGAGACAGTAGTCAGTCCCAGAAAATGGAGTTTAAATGTGGGAAGTCTAAAAAGACAACCCTGTGTCACTGCACCTAAAGGTGCTGTGTGACACAAAGTAAAAAGATGAAGCCAATGGAGTAGGTGAGACTCCATAGTCCATGAGCACAAAATGTACAACACACAGCAAAACACATGTAAGAGTGGGAATAAAGGCTCACACTCTTACCAGGTAAAACAAATAAATCCTAGAAATCACACAAAGCTGCTGAGAGACTCAACAGGTAAGGGAAATTAGCCATTCTGGAGAATTATCCCTAACACTAGCCTCCACCAGACTAAGGGGCGGGAGGATACAATCCACTCCTCAAGGAATCTCTTCACTCTAGTTGGTTAAAAACATCCTAGAGAGACCATCAGCGTTTTGGTGGTGACACCCTGACCTGTGCTCAATGGTGAAATCAATTCCTTGCAGGCAGATTGACCATCTTAGTAGTTTTGGGTTCTCCCCTTTGATTTGCATTAACCATCTCAAGGGTTGGTGGTCTCTCTGAATCATAAAAGTAGATCCATACAAGTATGGTCTAAACTTCTTCAGAGATCACACAATAGGAAAGCACTCATTCTCAATGGTTGCACACTTTGTATCGGGTTCCTCAGCTTCCTGCTGATGAAGCAAATGGGGTGCTCCCTAACTTTCTCATCCAGTTGACTAAGGACTGCGCCTATACCTGCATTGGAGGCATCTGTCTGCACAATGAAGGGTTGGCGATAATTAGGAGCTCTTAGGACTGGAGCTTGACAAAGGGCTTTCTTCCAGTTTTCAAAGGCTTGAGTGCACTCCACATTCCATCTAAATCATTTAGGGAATTTTGGAGAGGAGACTACATTTAAGGGAGAAGCTATGGTCCCATAGTTCTAGGCTCTAGGTATAGGAGGACAGGTCTCACCTGGGTTTGAGTAGTAGGGGTGGCCTAGTTTTGTACAGCTTGTACTTTGCTAGGCAATGGCCTTATTTCACCTGCTGCTACCTCATGACCAAGGCAGACCACTTTGCTCTGACCAATTTTACATATACTTGCCTTTATGGCCAGATGGGCCTGCTCAAGAGCCTGCAACACATATCTTAAGTGATCAACATGTTCTTTCCAAGTATGGCTGAACACTGCAATGTCATTCAAGTATGCCATTCAGAAGACCTCCATCCTTTGGAATGTACCATGTGCATTTTTTAATCCAAAAGGCATGACCTTAAACTGGTAGAGGCCTGCCGGGGTCGAAAATGCAGTTTTATCCTTGGCATGGTCTGTCGGGGCTATTTGCCAATAGCCTGACGTCAGATCAAATGCACTGAGGTACTTGGCTGCACCAAGTTTATCCACCAGTTCATCTGTCCTTGGAAAAGGATGGGCATCATTCTTTGTGACTGCATTTAGAGCTCTATTGTCCACACAGAATCTCAACTCCTTGTATCCTGCCTTTGGTACTAGCACAACTGTACTAGACCATGGACTTGTAGATGGCTCTATAACCCCGAGATCAAGCATCTTGTTGACCTCCTCCTTTATGTGGGTTCTTACATTGTCTGACATTCTGTAACCTCTGCTTTTCACAGGTAAACAGCCACAAGTGAAAATCTCATGCTGGCCCTAAGGGGTCAAGCCTGGTAATAGTGAAAACATGGAGGCAAACTGATTTAACAGAAACATGCACTCCTGTTGTTCAGATGTCAGATTAGAAGAGAGATTAACTCCTTCTATGTTCTCATCTAATGGTTGTCCTCTGAGGAGGTCAGGTAGAGGTTCACTCTCCTCCTCCTCTTGAGCTCCTATTTCTAGTCTCGAGACATATGCCTTCAAACGGTTGGTGTGAAAGACTCTGTGAGCCTCCTTAGGTCTGCCTAAATCCACCAGATAGTTCACCTCTCCAAGTTTTCCCACAACCTTGAAGGGTCCTATCCACTTGTCCTGCAAGGCCCTCTGCCTTGTTGGCACCATTACTAGTGCAAGCTGGTCTTGAGCGAACTGAACCATGTTGGCCTTCTGGTCATGCCAATGTTTGACCAGAGCCTGACCTGCTTTCAAGTTATCACTAGCTTCAGCCATCATGTGTGACAATCTCCTCTGGAGACCTATCACATAGGCAGTCACTCTGACTGACTTGGGGGAAGGAGAACTCTCCAACCCCTACTTAATCAGGGCCAAAGGACCTCTGACTGGATGGACATAGAGAAGTTCAAAGGGACTGTACCCAACTCCCTCCTGAGGGACTTCTCTATAAGCAAAGACAAGGAATGGCAGTAGAAGATCCCACTTTCTTTTAAGGGGTTCCTATAAAGCACCTATCATGTTCTTCCCAGTACGATTAAACCTCTCTACCAGTCCATTGGTTTGGGGATGGTAGGCTGTAGAGAACTTGTAAGTGACAGCACAGTTTTTCCACATGGCTTGCATGTAGTGGGACATAAAATTGGATCCCCTGTCAGATATCACTTCCTTAGGAAACCCTACTCTGGTAAAAATACCAAGTAGAGCCTTAGCCACAGCCTGAGCCGTAACAGTTCTCATAGGTATAGCCTCAGAATATCTAGCAGCATGATCTACTACAAACACGATGAACCTGTTTCCTGAAGATGTGGGAGTGTCAAGGGGACTAACAATGTCGATGCCCGCCCTCTCAAAAGGAACTCCCACCACTGAAAGAGGCATCAATGGTGCCACATTCTTGGCACCACTCTTGCCAGAGGTTTGTCAAGTGTGACAGTTCGGAGAGAATTTGTCAACTTCTGCACCCATTTTAGGCCAGTAGAATTATAAAGAGAGCCTTTCCTTGGTCTTTTTGAAACTCAAGTGACCAGCAGCCAAATGTATCTCATGGGCCAACTGTAGGAACTGGAGTCTGTTTTCTAGGGGCACTACAAGTCTTTTGCAGTCCCCAGGGATAGAATCAGTCGGTTCACTGTAGAAGAGCCCATCTTCCCAGTGCAACCTATGCTTCCCAGAATCTTTCCCATCAAGCTGAGAAGCTTCCTGTTGTCGAAGACCTTCAAGAGTATGACACTCTCTCTGTCCTCTGCTGAAGTCTGCCCTTTTGGGTCCACCTTCTGCCAGTAAAGACTGCAGCTCAGGATGGTCAACAGGATCCAGATCTCCAACTAGAGTAAGTTCCTCTTCCAGATCTGACTCTTCAGAAGCTGAATCAACCACACATGGTTGTACCTCACACTCCGCTTCAGCTGGTGGAGGAGTCACAGGTGTGACTTTGGACAATCTTGAGGATGTCCTTGTTGGTAGCACAGGGGTGATATCTGCTTTCTTCTTGGAGGTCTTAGGTTTCCACTTTGACTCTTTCTTTTTTGGAAATAGCATTTAGTAAGTCCTGTGGACTTGGGGTGATAGTTTCCTTTATCAATTCCCCTGGAGAGCCTCTCAATGTCCTCTCCCTTGCAGGGCTAGTGAGCTCCTGTTTCATTTTACTGGTATGCCTGGTGGTACTAGACACAACTCCAAGAGTTTTCAGGTCATTACTCAACAGGACTCTCCCAGGCACTTCACTCTGCACACTAACAGGTATCTTGACAGTCATGTCATTGCACTGGATGAGACCTGGTTAAATGAGGAAGCATTTGCACAGGGCATACAGCTAACTTGGTTAGGTGTTTGGGTGTTTTAGCAACATCCTATACCTTGGAAAATTATTCATCAACCACAGTTATGCTGGCTCCAGTGTCTCTGATGGCAGGGGTTTCCTGGCCATTCACAAGAATACTATCTTTATATTACTCTTTAATATTATCTGGGATGGAATTATAGACATCTAAATGATGCTGTTGCCACAAACCCAGGGACACTAAAGAAACACTAGCTGAGACTCTCATGGGTTCATCAGCCAGTAGGTGAAAGTTTCCACTTGCCATAGTTACTTCTTCCTCTGGGGAGAAGGCTAAGGAGACAGTGGACCCCTGAAGGTTTACCCTTGCATCTGGGATCCCCTTTCACATGGTCAGTTGACACGCAAACATAACATTTCCCAAATATTTTGATGAATGGGGGCTTGTTCTGACCTCCTTCTGGTTTGGGTCCAGAAGGTACACTAGCCTGATTTGGTTTCCCTTGTGGCTTACCCTTGTTATATTTGGGGCCCTCTTTTGGATTGGAGGTATTATAACTCTCCTTGTTATCTTTCTTTGGCTGCTTTCCCTCATCCTTCTTCTGAGTTGCCCCAGAATCTTTGTGAGTATCCCTGTTGGCAACCCACAAGTCAGCAGCCTTAGCTAACTTCTTCGGATCTATCTCCTGAGAATCAGCCAAGTGCTGTCTGAGCTCAGGAGAGCATGCATCATATATTGACACCAACATAACAAGATTTCTCATACCTTCATAAGTGTTAACTCTGTAACCCTTAACCCAACCATCTACATTTTTCAAACATCCACATTCCCAGGTAGCCCAAGGGGTACCATCATGCTTTTTGAGGGTCCTAAACCTCTTAGGGTACTGGGTTGGGGTCTTCCCAAATCTAGCAATTAAAGCTAGTTTCACACACTCATAATCCATCCTATCCACCTACCCCAACTCCATCACAACATCAGATGTAACAGTGGGTAGCCTAGAGTAGAACCAAAGAAGCAACTGATTGCCTGTAATGTCTCGATTCCTATAGTTATGCTCAAACATTGCCAACCAATCCAAAATATCAATTTTAGCCTCATATATAGCCACAATTTATTTAGGCATACATGGTCTCTTAGGACTGGAAGACCTAGAAGACTCTTGGAGAGAAGCATTCTCAATAGACAATTTCTTAATTTCTAGTGCATGGTTCAACTCCATTTCTCTGAGCTTAAGTTCTTGATGCTTTTGTTCAGTTTGAGCGTTACTACGTTGGAATTCCAAATCAAGCCTCATCCTTTCTAGAGCAATGAATTCAGGACTGAGTGTAGGACGTGTAGGGGTCCCAATGGACAAAGGTTGAGGTTGTTGAGCAAGCAGAGGAGCAATAGGGCTTTCTCTATCCTGATCTACCTGGCTGACCACCTGTCTGCCAAGCTAGCTGGTCACCTGGCTAACCTCTGAACTAAATGGGCAACAGGCTTCCTCCATGACCTGTAAGCACTTGCACTGCCCTTGGGCCTCCCCGCACTTAGAGGCAGCATCTGTAGCCCTACAGTCCCCCCACCCCTTTTTTGCACTTCCCATAGCTGGCTCCCCCGGCTGCATTTACTCAGAGCATTTGCTGCCCTAACCACACTTCACTTGCTCCCTCCCCCTGGCACTTCTCCTCTCCCGAACCCATGCCCTTTCACAATCTGAATGAGACAAGGCCTAGTATGATTGTTGTTTCGTCATCCCTATGTCTCCATACCTTTTCTTGTCACGCCTAGAAACACGTGTCTACAGGCAAGTTATAAATTACTTATCATATATCATATCACAAAGTAGACACTGAACTAGGATGCCGGGTAAGTGGAGTGGATGAGGGGGGTGGTTTGATGGGGCTGGGATCATGGTAGAACCTCATGCCCTAGGCAATTAAACCATGACTTGCATCCCCAGCATGCACTGCTGATAAAGAAACACACATCAGTATGCATTGCAAAAATATGTTTGTTAAAGGAGGTTTACAGTTCTTTCATATATGTTAAACGAGGAATTATTAATAACTTATATTCAGTGATGAAGCATCATTAAACATTTTCACTCATATAAACCTATGAGACTCACAGAAAAAACTTTGTTAAAGGAAAGTTATGGTTAAGTTGCACTAATGAAAACCTATGAAATTCAGTGAAACAACTTTGCTAAAGGGACATTATGGTTACAAGTAAAACCGAAAACCCCAGAAATTTGCCAGTTATAGTAAGCTAAGCAACCATAACTCGCAACACGACTGGGTACTGCTAAGGCTTGACAAAGGGGGGAGGGCATCACTGATGACATCACATATGAAATTAATGTTGATGAACAGTCCCTACAAGGGGTTGTGTTTACAATTTTGATAGCAAGATATGATTAGTGATAGGGAAACCTTTCATGAATTACTTAATCTATTAAAACATGTATTCATCTAAACAAAATATTATATTGGAGCATTGTTGTTAATACAGGAACATAATAATATGTACACATAGGCAATGGGTGCAGCATGCACAGCTTTTTTAATCCCATAATATTGGCCAGTAAAATAATAAATCCAACTCTATCAGCATTTTGAATTATGTTGAACATGGAATAAATGGGTAACAATTTAAGACTTACTACACACTTGTGTTAGTACAAACAATACATATGAAGACCCAAGATGCATACAAATCAGAGGCATATGCAGGGGAAACTGCAGTAAGAAAGAAGGAAACAACATTGCCAGAAAATGACAACAACATTAACGTTCATTATCATGTATACACATGAGTTGTGTGTTTGAGCCCTTCTTATTGCCCCATCTATGTGCACGAGGAGCGGGAGCCAAATCCTAAGGAAAGTACTTTAAGAACATATAAGGTTAACGTCTAGATATATCAGTGAACAAAAACAAGTGTCTTAGATATGTGATGTCATCATTGATGTCATTGATGACATTTGTGATGTCATCGTTGATGTCCTGGGTGTAGGTCTTAGCAGTACACAGTGTTGGCACGAGTAATGGTTGCTTTGCTTACCATAACTGGAGAATTTCTTTTTTTTTTTGTTTTACTTGTAACCATAACATCCCTTTAACAAAGTTTTTGCACTGAAGTTCATAAGATTTTACAAGACCCTCCTTAATTTGCTACAAGTTCCATATAGCTATTTTTAATGATTACACCGAAAAATCGCACTCACCCGCAATGTAGCTGCTCTAGTGTGCCGGGACAGTGCGAAGGTCTACATTCATAAAACAACATTACTTATATTAATGGCACTCAAATTCATAATTTAAAAATGTAAACAACATTATTTTTTAATTTTACACACAATATAATGGAATGTACCAAGAACCAAGCACAAACGATCACTGTACACCTCATATTATCAATTCAGTACAACTCTTCATACAGACTCAGATACACCAGGAGCTCATTCCAAAACAACTGCTTACCAAATAGTAAGTACATTGTATTTATTTCTCTATTATTGCCATTTATTACATAAACATTTGTTATAAGCAAATATCACAATTGTTTAATTTTAATAGAAATGGCAAACACACTTCAGTGAACAAATGAGTGATGATGAATTCTCTAATGATAAAAAATACATCTTTCAATAAAAACACATGAAGTATGCACAATGGGGCAAATGCAGACATTGTGCCATGTACGGACATGTTTGTTCTTGCATGATGCACTTTAATTAGTCTGCGGACAATGTGTCTGTTTGCGAACATCCATGTATGTGCACACTGCGTCTCCTGCTCAATGGAGCCGCAGAAACCCGCCACCACCACGGACGTCCCTGGATGCCATCATGTTTGAAACTGCATTTTTAGCCAATCTAGGATGTTTCAGTTGAAAGTTTACCCTTCAAGAGCTCCCATAACTGTTCTTTTTTGATCTGTCAACTTTTTACAACTTTAAAAGCCCATTCTGCGGATGGTACCTCTGAAGGGAACCACCCATTACTTTTACTCATTCTCAGTTTGGCTATCCAGGAGAGAGCACCTGCTTGCAGTTCCTTATTTCCTGCTTGGACTTACCAGCAAAATGCCATCACTCATGGCCATCCCTGCTTCCCAGGGGCAGCCACCACCACTATGACATCCACATGGAGGGTATTGAGAGAGGAACAGGCACGGTGATGCAGAGGAGGATGATGAGGAAGAGGAACAAGAGGTAATGGAAGTGCCTACCTCGAGCACCCACAAAGAGTTGTGGGTGGGCAGTTTTATTATCACCATTGGGGGTGTACCGAAGGATTGGGCTGCAACGTTGTACTCCTTCACGGACAACCTGGCCAGTACTCATACGGGGCAGCCTCCATCCACCGCCGCACCAGATCCAACCATCCGGGTGCTCTGAGAAAGGCTGTTCCTTTCTCAGCGAGAAGCAGGTTAACGGCCTCTACAACAACTTCCGCAAGCACTCCTGCTACAACACAGGATACCCCTGTGGGGCAGAGGATCCCATTGGCAGCCTTGCTGGCCATGCAGTATGCTGTTCACCCCTAAGTTTCGAGGGTCACAGTACTATGCTTGTACTGAGACACACCGATCTGCAGGGGGGAGCAGTTTCATAGTGCTTTTGAGGCCAGGGTCAAGGAGCATAAGAAACACTGTGACCTACCTGAAATTTAAGGCCTGCCCAACATCTTCCCCTGTCCATCCGCCCCTTCGCATCTGTAGTTGGTGCCTATTCCCTCTTTTCCTCCCTCCCCCAACTTACCTCCTTGCCTCTCCAGTGAAAAAGAAAAAAGGCCAAAAAAATACAAAATCAAAAATACAAATAAAAGATTCCTTTGGGAGCGACCACCTCTCAAAGTTGAAAAAGAGAACTAAAAATAAAAACCACAGGACCTTTTGCAGCCTGCATAGTCCACAGACAGTATGAAAGTCTGCAGACACCCAGACCATTCTAGTCATGGGATGGGAAAATTAAAATAAATTAGCTTGTTTTTCATTTAAAAATGGTGACTCTTAAAATAAAAAAAATGTTTTAGGTATTTTGCATACTGAATTAACAAATGTTCTATTGAATTTAAGAATTGTTTCTAATTTTCTGTTTTTGTTTTTTATTTAATTAAACTGCTAAAATAATACTACTCAACCGATTTCACAAGTTCACAAAAATTGTTTCAGTGCATTTTAGATATTCAAAATCTGATTTCCGACATCAGTCAAATGCACTCCATCTCCTCGAAAAATATTCACAATATCAAACCTAATATTTTCATTATGAGAAGATGTCATTCCAAAATCCGACAAAAATGCCATAGAACTTTGTTCACATTATGCCTTGCATGTTGATTTGCAGCCAAAATAAATTATAACATTTCCACATTTGTCTTTGAGCTATCGAGGAAAACACAATCTTCGAACATGGAAACAATTCCATTTACTTTGCAAATTAATCCTTCATTGCAAACTGTAATAGAATTCCTGTGACATAGCCACAACTGTTGCCTCCATAGTGAACTACAAATATGTCTGGATGCTTCAAAGTAACCATACTTTCACAAAACAGGAACAGGTCTGCCTACTTCATTCCTCGAACTACATAACAGGAAACATACATTTCTTCAATTCCAAGATTCACAGGCAATCCAGGCTGCTCCAATACACCTTCAACCAATGGCTCCAAGAATCACCAACCATCCAGACACTCTGCTTCCTCAAAGCCATAGCCATCTTCACTGCACACAACACAGATAACTGATGCAACCCTGTCTTCCTGTACACCACAACTAGGAAACCTGAGTGGCTGATCACCCCATATGTCCATGGATGTCATATGTCCATGCCAAGCATCCTTAAAGGACCCGGATCGCACATGCTGGGTCTGCAAACTACTTGCAGTGTCTGAGGATGCCATAGCACAAGGCAGCCCTTCTACACTTTTTACTTTTATTTTTGTAACACTCCCTTATTGGCTGCTTTCAAATAGTCACACATCCATCCACCAATCACATCCATAAGCTCTACATGTAAAACTGTCACATAAGTTCAACACTTTTAAATACTAATGGGGGGCCCATGTGAACAGCTTTGGCGGGGGTCACAGACATAAAAAATAAATAATTCCAAAGCTACTAATTAATTGTTTCGGAATCTAATTTTCCTTATTCATGTGCATGTATCCCAAAAAACAGATATCACTATCTAATGTTCCCATTGCGGGTCTGAATGTAAACATAAGGCGTATCAAAAAATAAAATGTTTATTTTTTTATTTTTGAAAAGTTAAATTTCAATACATGGAGATGCATCATAAGAAGAAAAAAAAGGGAAATAAAAAACAGTATACAAGAAGCACATCAAAGTAGTTTTTTTTCAAAACGCAAATAAACAAGTGTTCCAAAAACCAAACTAAATCAGAGATTATTGAAAAAATACATACAAACAAATCAAAACAAACATAAGTTTACATTTTTTAAAGAACTTTATGTACATCTTTTTCTAGCCATTTCACTGTTTAACGTTTTCTCTTAGCAGGTCTGTCGAAGACATCATGATTTCTATTGCTGTTAAGTTTGAATGTGTATCTAAATTTGGTATGCAAATACCCAAAGTACGTTTTGGCAAGCAAGCCACCTGCTGGGCTTTAAATATCAGCAGCCTTGCTCAGGGCGAGTTTATACCACAAAAAACCCATGTATTTGTTGGGTAATCAAAATGTTTGGACTGGCCGGTAGTTACCATTAGAGGGGGCGAGGCGCGTGGCCAGTGGTTCAAGGTCGTGCAGTCAGTGATCAATTTTTCAACCTGATTAGTGTGGTAATGGAAGAGTTCCCATCTTGTTATCAAATGTTTCAATTTAACGTACTAGGGTTTATTGCAGCTGGGATAGTTTTGTCCACAGAATGGTTCTGCCGGTCCCCTTGCGGCAGATCAGGTGGATCAACGTTCTGAAACTTTTGAATGGTCTGGGCAGGAATAATTCTTATTTCTTTTAACACGGTTGTCAAGAGTGCAAGCATCAGCTATCCATGGTTTCCTCTTTGTTTTGCTAATGCCGTTCGAGTCTTTTCCACAGCGTTCACAGCGTTTGCAGCCGAGAAGTTTGCAAGTGTCTACATCAATTTAGACCTGCCGTAAATGCAAACTCTCTTGCTATTGGTCTTCCTGTACACCACAACTAGGAAACCTGAGTGGCTAATCCCCCCGATGTCCATGGATTTCTGTGACTGTCCGTGGTCTCTGTAGTCATATGTCTATGCCAAGCATCCTTAAAGGACCCAGATCGCACATGCTGTGTCTGCAAACTACTTGCGGTGTCCGAGGATGCCGTAGCACAGGGCAGCCCTTCTACACTTTGTTACTTTTATGTTTGTAACACTCCCTTATTGGCTGCTTTCAAATAGCCACACATCCATCCACCAATCACATCCATAAACTCTGCATGTAACACTGTCACCTAAGTTCTACACTTCAGATGTACTCTTGAACTCTCAAAGTACATATCTCCTGCTACTCACAGCCACCGGCATCAAAAACTACAGTGAAATGCTCCAAGATTTCTATTTACAGATTCAACAACATCTGCATCTAACAAGACATAGTACAGGTATGCTTATATTTTGTAAAGTATTACTGAGACTTTAAAAAAATATATTTTAGGATCATTTTGTTGAAAGTTACAAAATATGTATGTGGATTTAAAGGAGAACTGTATATACATTTTTTTATAAAAGAAATGAAAAGCAGATGCAAAAGATTTGTAGAACATGTTTAAGTGCCACTTGGTGTGTGCAAGTTTAATATGTTGGCAGTACATACATACTTGCCAACATGACCTTTTCCAATCTGCAGGTGCTTAGCAAATATTTGTTTTTTCCTTTGAATTCTGAGACTTGTAGTTCCACTTCTTACATTATAAAACTCAGACGGCAAGTACCAAAATGCAGAGAAAAAAAACAGGAATGGAAGGTTGGAAAGTATGACATTAATAGGGAATGAAAAATGGAAAATGCGTGCGTTTAAACTTTTTTCTTTTTAGGAGCATTTTTATAAAATCAATAAAATGCATAGGTGCATTTATACCAGCACTGTGCATAACTTTTTTGTAAAATACACGAAAAGCAGATGCAAAAGATGGGTACAATAGTTTTAAGTGGTACTTGGTATGTGGAAGTTTTATATATTGGCAGAACATGCATACATGGTAACAAGACCCTTTCCAATCTGTAGGTGCTTATCCAGTCCTGTTTTTTCTCTGCATTCTGAGACTTGTAATTCCACTCGTCCCATTATAAAACTCAGACAAGTCCCAAAAAGTTCTACAAATATTTTTCATCTGATTTTCCTTTACTTACAAAAAGTTACACACAGTGCTGCTATAAATGCACATATGCATATTTTTACTTTCAACAAAATGATCTGTGAGACACCTGGAGGTGTCTCAACTGCTTGTTCCCGGGATCTTTCATCCAGGTGGCCAGGACACGGCCATCGCTTTTGGATCCAGTTCCTGGGGGGGCCCAGTGCGGGAGGATCACCTGGGTGAGGTGTCCTTGGGGAGTGAAAGTGGGACACCGGATGGCGAGACGTGGTATCCGCTTCATTGTAACGCCTTTACCCCATCCCACCTGGTACCTGACATGTCCCAATACAATGGTCAGGCGGGGTCAGACAATTACTGATCATTACACACACCTGACTTCCATCACACTTCCCCAACAAGGATAAAAGGCAGAGCATGAAAGCACACTCTGAGCAAGGCATAGCACACGAGGAAGCAGCAGTTCCAAAATGGCAGTTTAACACAAGGTGAAAGATGGCAAGACTGAAGAGGGTTGACCTTTTCAGTGAAAGACCATTACTTTCACAAACCTTCGAGAATAGGAAACGTAAGACCTGGAATCACATCTCAAGAAACCTGTATTGTGTTTTGGAGGTACCCACGCCTCTCCTGGGTCGATAGTGAAGGTGGGGAGAATCATTTGCCACCTTGGTACTGTCCTTGGCTCTTACAACAAAGCAGTGCCAGCGAAGTCAGCACAGCCGTTGACTTTGAGAGACTGATACCAGAGTGGTCTGTATTGAAGCCAATGTTGACACCACTAAGACTGCTTTATTATTAATTGATGGTCTTAGCTTGCTCCCATATTTAGATTTAGGAGTAGATAGGTTTTTTCCAACTCTATTTAAAGTTCAATAAACACCCTTGAACTGTGGTGATTTGTGTCTGTCTTACTGTTGATATCATGACTTCCTTACAGATCCTAAAACAAAGCATTTTTAAATGATCAGCATTTTACATTTTTCATTCCAAATAAATGTCACACTTTCCAACTTCTCTCATTACATCCCTTATAGTGCCACCATTCTCCACCTGCTCACACGTAAGAAGGTTTCGGGAGGATAGCTCAGGGGCAACATGGTCGACTTTGAAGCAAGATGACACAGAGCAATAGAGGTTCAAACCCTGGGTCCTCACTTAAAAACCTCTGGGTATTAAGCACAATATAAATAACCTATCATATCATATCACACATATGTGTATACTGCCAAAGTATCTATATACAACAGTTCACCCTAAAGATAAAGTACTGTTCTTTCCCGAAAACTACTATAAGACACCAAACACTGCTACAACAGCAATCTGCCATTGCATTACCACTAGGCCACAGTTTCCCTATTCTTTAAAAACACTGCAACATATTACAAATACATTGCACCACAAACACAGAACTTCTCTTATTAAAATCGCCAGCACGAAAATAACCTAGATATGCATCTTTTTTAGCCACCCATTTTGCCCTAATCCTTGTAATGCCCCAAACAGCACTAATCATATTCCAATTGTTCTAACAACATAGTTAGCATACTTAACTACACGTCCCATAACACAACTTTATTAACCCTTTTTTCCAAAAACTCCTCCTACCTTCATAAATAACAATATGTGTTACTGAAAATACTTCACCATTACCATATATACCCACTGGCTTTCTTTTACAATTACAGGAAAAAAAGAAGATTGAAGAAAACAACTACTGAAGAAAGAACACTCTTCACATCCTGCAAAGAAAGAACAATAATATAGCATGCATATCTCGATAATTGTAACAATGTGCTTTCACTATAAATTAGCCTATAATATTGTTTTCGAGTCAACAATATGGTATGTCACGCTTACTCATTATATTGCAACATTCACACTCTGTCTATTCCCATCTAAACTTAACCCTTTATTCAATATGCCACCCATAGCTTACTGCCTAACAACACATCTCTCTCTCATCTTTTTCCATACAATATGGGAATGGGGACCATGGAAGCACCAGCACTTGTGTTAATGGTGCCAGTGCTTTCATGATGAATTGCCTACCGTGACGGCTCTGCCCTGCAGGGTGTACCCTGTCAGGCACCGCGGCACCAGCAGGCAACCCAGTAGTGTGCTGGTCCAGAAACAATGGTGGTGGTAAGATTTCCGGATGCATTGTTTCCCAACCGGCACACTTGTAATCAGGCTCTATATGTACCAATGTTAACATAGCCACAGTGAAGCATTCTAAAAAATGTATTGTACAAAAAGTGTTCCATGGTAGAGTTTGTCACAATCTTATAGATATATCTAAAAAGTTATGATCTACCCTTAAAAACTACCACAGAAGACTAAACCTCGAAGCTCTAATTGACAGCACATTTCTATTAAAGAGAACATTGTTTATATTGATTTTAAACTGAACAACACCACTAACTAAATGAATCAATACATTATAAAAAGTACATCGAAACATGCGCAATGTCAATATAGATACCTTTTCCAACTCATGTGAAGGTGAATGGATTCACACAAGCAGCACAGAACCATATTTCAATGAGCAGGCTTATGAACAAGAACAAAACAACTTGCTGTCATCTTTGACTCCACCCTCTCCTTCTCTCCTCACATCTCTGACATCTCTAAGAAGTCAAACTATCGCCTGCACCTCCTCAGAGGTATTCGTCCTTTCCTCACTTTCCCTCAGAAGCTCACTGTCTTCAGACCTCTAATCCTCTCTAGGCTTCACTACTGCAACAGCATCTTTCTAAATCTGCCTGCCTCTACTCTCCAACCTCTATATCTTATCCAGAACAGGACTGAGAGACTTTTCCTTTGCCTGAAGCCCAGGGATCGTATCTCTCCAGCTCTGAAATCTCTTCACTGCACTGGCTCCCAATGGTGGCAAGGATCAAGTTCAAGGCTTTTGCATCGTCCATTACAGCTCAAGGCTTGTTGGTACAACGCAGGATGCACACGCATACTCACTCTGCCGCCCAGAACCCATTCAAGGGGCCGAGTACCCTCTTTCTTCACAGGGTACGTCGCTTTTCAGCTCCGTTCCATAGGCATTGGAAATTGCCATGCAAACAGGCTGTTGCTGCCATTTTCTGCATTGGGCCTGAACTACATTTCCCATCTCGCCCATGCCGTGTCCCTGCAGTTACGAATGGGAACCCAGAGCCTCACTTCCATTGAGACAAAACTCTGTGCGTAACGCGGAACGCTGCTTCCAATTGAAGGTATACCGGCGTTTTGTGAAGTTCTGTCTTCAACTCCTCTGCACCGGACCCGTTTGCCAAACCTACGTTCTGCCCAATCGACTGCGTTTGAATCACGTCTTGCTGTTATGAATGTGAATGTCTGTGTGCCAAACCTCCCTTCTGCCTAACAAACTGCTTTCAGAATCAGGTCTTGCTGTTGTGAACGTCGGTGTGCCAAACCTCCTTTCTGCCTAACAGACTGCTTTCGGATCACGTCTTGCTGTTGTGAAAGCCTGTGTGACAAGCCGTCTTTCTGCGTAACAGACTGCCTTCGGATCACGTCTTGCTGTTGTGAACGTCCATGTGCCAAACTTCCTTTCTGCTTAACTGACTGCTTGCGGATCATGTCTTGTTGTTAAAGAGCAATATCAGGTACCTTCTTACTTTTGTTTGTTGCCACTTTCTGCATCACCTGTCCTCTGCCAATTTTCTGTGTTGTATGGACACTCCCAGTTTACTACAGTCACCTGCATCATTGACTCTTCATCTTTTGATTCATCTTCAAGTTCGCATTCTCTGCCTTGAAGGATTTCAGCTGTATGTGCACATTTTGAATGCTTTGCTGTACATGCACCACCCTGACACTAGTGTGCTCCTCGTTCCGTCCGGGATAGTCCCTGTACTAACTTCCCTATTTTATATTATATCCCTTCATTGTGGTACTATCCTGTTCATCTTGCCGTCCCATATCAACACGGTAAGAGCATTAGAATACTGTTATTGGATTCATACCCCCCACCTTTCTCCCTTTCTAAATCATTGGGTAGCTAACCTTCCTCTCTTCTATAGGATCACTCAGGGCAGGGTTGCCTTAGAAGAGGAACAGGTCACCATAGTACAGGTATACCACAGACATACCCAATTGTACCTTAGTCTTAAGCTACATCCAAGTACTAATCTGTGTTGTTTCCTTTGTAGCTGGTGGTCGTGGTGGTGCATGCTCCCCGCTCTTTTAAGAGATCCGCCTTCCTTGCCTGTCTATTTAGACCAGTCTGGGGGCATATCATTGAAAAGAGATTTTGCCCTCAACAGAGAGGAGGCCCGGGTTTAGGTCTAACCCAGGCTCTACAATCAAGTCAGGTTTGGGTCTTCTGCAGTAACATCAGGCATTCCATCCCATGAGTGACAATCCACAAGGCTTTCTGGGGCCTAGGAGCACACTACCTCCAACTCTCTCTTCCTAAACATCTCCCTTCTTGAGCTCTCCGCTCATCCACTTCCAACTCTCTGAGGGTCTGATGCTTTTCCAAGCAGAGAGTTGGGGGCAGATCACTCTTTTCGGCTGGGGCATCCCTCTGGAACAGTCTCCCTGCCTCTCTCAAACTTGAGCAGAACCACCTCTGGCTCCAAACGCAACTCAAGACCTTCCTTTTCACTTCCGCTTTCTCTCTTCCTCTCCCCTGCTGATGACGCGACTGCTCCACACACTGGTTACCTGGCTAACCTCTGGCTAACCTCTGAACTCGGGCCCAGGCTCATGCATTTCCAGTTGCCCTCACACTGCCTCCGGGCTCCCCCAGAACTTATGGTCTGTATCTGCAACCCTACAGTCCCTCTCTCTGCACCTATGAACCACTGTGTGGCTGCACTTATTGATTTACCTACACTTCTCCACCCCCTTGGCACTTCTCCCCTTCCACTTCCCTGCACTTGCACGATCTGAATGACACAAGGCCTAGTAAGATCGTTTTTTGTCTTCCCACTGTTTCCCCCTCCTTGTCTTGTCGCGCCCAAGTCCACTGTACAGGTGCGTTATAAATGGCATATCATATCATATGTGTAATGATTTCAGGAAATCATTGCCACTTTCATACTTTTTTCTTAATGAATAATACAACTCCCCCATAACCTGTATTCAGTACAAGAGTTATTACACATGTACACATAGATAACACCTTTCTTTAATCACACTTCCCTTAAAGGTCATATATGTACAAGAAATACTGTATAATTGTATATAGTACGTTAAGAATAAGAATACTTTTCTTCTGTGTTTTCATGCTGGACTAACAACACTGCAACAATAATACTATTCACGTTTTTACGTGGCTCTGTAACGTGAAAAGAAGAAATTATACAGGGTTAAAGCATCACACGAGTATAACTTGACTTCCTGTTCCGAAACAAATCTGTAGGTCAGTCTTTCCTTTTCAAGAACTTGGAACAGCGTAATTGCCATAACCTCTTTTTCGCTAATAAATTCACCCATTTGCGGTAATGTGATTTGCCTACAGCTAATTTGTTAAATCTGTTTAACTCTTGAGCTTGCTCCCATTTTCCCCACATTCTCATTTCTGAATGTGTCAATTATAGCTTTAAAATTTCAATTACCAGCAAAGCGTTTTCCTCTGAGGCATCAGGCATAAAAAAGAAAAAGAAAAAACACTAGGGGGTGGGTGTCCCATGCGTACTTATGAAGCAGCGGTCAGATGTGACAGTACACACGCACATTCTCATATGTGAGCAACACGATGGAAATTGTGAAGCAGAACCAGAACACAGATTCATTGCAGTTTTTCTACCATGAGAAAAAATAGAAAGGAAATAGCTCCTGCACGTGAGCTCTGTTAAGCTCTCTTAAACCGTATCTCACTAAACAACCTTCTTGCAATGAGTGTGTCCCTTTCTATGAGAATGAGTCTGGAAGGATTTAAATTAGATTAACTCTGATTGCATATGTTCTGAATTTCAAAAATCTCACTCACTCACCTACTCATTTACTTTCAATAGGATAAACATTTGCCTATACACTGCAAAACGCATGTATTGTAATTATAAATGATTTGTATTTCAATGTATCAACACTGTCATACAAATGGCAGCTATGGCCACGAGTGTATGCAGCCGTGGACATAAAAATGACACGCACTCGGCAAGAATGTAGCAAGCTGGTATTTTGACGTGTATATTATGCAAACTGACAGATCCCATTATGGTGCATCCTAGTGCATTCATCCATCAGGCCCAAGTTTCACAGTATGACCCGTGGCTTGCCTGCCTCAAGAGATAAGAATTTCCCTCCTGTGAATTTCCTGGCAAAGCTCATGAGCTAGACAGGTTTTCTTGAATAACCTAATGACATACTGGGCCAAGCTTTGAAGATTTGAATATTTACTTGTGATGAAATATTTAAAATATCAAGACCTACAAAGGCAAAATTTATTGGGCATTGTAAAAGGATGTTTGCAAAAGTGGAGGCGGTCCAGATCAGTTTCTCTGAGTTAAAACATGCACCTTTGCACTTTGAGTTGACCACCAATTCCTGGTCATATAGCACTTACAGAGGAGATAGACTAGGAACTGGCTGCATATTATATTGTGCAAAAGAGGATCGGGTGGAGAGAGTTGCAGAAATAAACTGTTGTTTTGACATGCTTTTGGCCAAAATACCATTTCCCACAGATGTCTGGCTGGCAAATCAAGAGTCCATTGCCGACTAATATATGTTGTAAGGTTGGCAAAATGAAATATATACATGCTTCTGTAAATGAATTGCTACACTTCACGCTTTAGTGCCCTTAATAGAGTAGCCCACTAAGGAACCCTTGGCAGCAGACTTATTCAGCCCCACAATTTACCAGAGAACTTTCAAATGCAAATAGAAACTTGAAGAAACTCTGTGACATTGTAAAAATAATAACCTGCTAAGAACTGCTTCAAAGACTTAACACCATGCAATAACGACAGTTAAACATGCTCAGTAGGATAACAGTATCTATATAGGCAAAACTCAACTTAAATGTTTCCATGAATACAGAATAAACTGTTCCCTTCATGCCTAAGAGCTTGTCTTCCCTTGTGTGCTCAGCTTGCCAAGATTTGCCAGACATGATCAAAAATACAATTATGTTCATAAAGGAAAGTGTAGCATCCCGGTAATACAGTATCTGTTTGTATAGAATGGGCCTCATTACGAGGCTTGCGCTCCCGTAATGAAGGGTGCCGGTACAGGACCGGCAACGTTCATTACGGGATGCACAATTACGAGGTTCCTTCGCGGGACCCGGAACAGACGTCTGGTCAAACCAGACGTCCTTTCCGGGTCCCGCGAGGGGACCAAGGAGCTAATAATGGGCCTGTTATTCACGGGCCCCTTATTAGTTCCATCCCCATTTCCATTGAGCCCTATCCGGGCTCAAATGGGAATGGGGAATGGTTCTGTGCATGAGGAATTACCGGGTCCTCCAAGGTCGGAATGACCCGGTAATTCCTCATTCACAGAACCCGTTATTGTAGCCCGGTATGGAGGCAGCCATGGCGCTAATAGCACCATGGCTACCTCCATACTCATAATGAGGCCCAGTGTGTAGAATGTGGAACTGGTAGGGGAGTAGTGAGAATGTCAGCATGAATCCTGTCAGTTGAAAGGAGCTGTGGACAAGGTCGGTGTGGTGTATTGCAGATCATACTTTTGTGTATATAAATGATCCTTTACTACTGCCTACCTCTGTCAGAGGTATCATTTCAGAAAGTATGATGAATTTCCATATCACAAGGATGTAGATGCCCTGGATTTCTTTTATTTGTATTAACTAGGAAAATCATGCAGGTAATTGCGATTCAAAAAGGGCCTGTTAACCTGGCCTCCCCTGTAACTGTTTCCCCTTCATATTGGGGTGACTCTTGTTTTGTAGAAGTGTGAGGGCTGAGTAGTGCCTAAGCCACTACTTATCCTCGTATTCTTGCCGGGCAGAAGTAATTTCATCACACTTTTGGCAGCAATGTGAAATGGATATGCCTACAGCTTAATCATCAAAATAAACAAGTGTGCAGTTAACCTTAGATTTACTGATATGCATTTTTAATTGGTACTGTGAAACTTCGCATGAGCTCTTCCCAGAGAGTGGGTAGTGTAGTTGCCCAGAGGTCCCAAAAGTAGCGCTAATCTAAGGCCTCAGTGAGGTCCTAAGCTTGAGTAAGGTCCAATGTTTCTGTTAAGTCCTGAGTTAGTTACACTGGGGGTAATGCTAGCTGAAAAGCGGTTCCTTCTTGAGTACATTGAATTGGTCTCAGAAGAGCAGAAAACAATGGAAGAGAGACAGAGACAGGATCAATCTTCTGGTGTAGCAGAACACAAACTGGGGATTATAGGGAAGCACAAAAGGCTGCTGCAGCTTTTGCCAAACTGAAGCATAAGGAAGCTACTGCTTTAGAGGAGTAGAAGCAGAAGAATTTGTTGCTACTGCTTTTGTGCAAAACGGAATCAAAGAATCAGTGGTAACACAGAACATCCAGTTAATAGGGACCTATCTCCAGAGGTGCCTCCCTCAGAAAGCCTAGGTGCCACATCCCCAAAGACGTGGTTGAAGCTTACGAGTTGGGGAGATACATCTTTGATTAGTTTGAGGGACTAGAACTCACCTTCTGACTCCAGGAGGTCAAAGAGGAATCTGAAACTAATGTTATAATTCCATTGGCTCCAGAGGAGAGGCTCATTTATAGGAAAATAAATTAAAACCTCTGCAGTCAGGACGTTCTACAAGTAGTATCTCAGGAGCTCCAAAGAGCTCACAAAGAAAGGTCAAACCTTTGAGGTGTTTGCTCATCAATATTTGAAATATCTGAGTGGTTGGGTTATAGGTAACACAGTTGACACCTTTGAGGGCATACACAATATGGTAGTCTTTTTATATATCCTTAGAAATTGTGAGGTGTGTTACATCAGGATTGTGTGAACAAAGGGATTGCATACCCAAGGCAGTTTAAAGAGGCAGATGACAGGTATATGAGCACTCAAGTCCAGAAAAAGGCTCACGCAACCAAGTCTAAGCCACATGAAAATGCCATTGATACATTTAAATCCAAGGACGGTAAGGACACAGACTCTCACCCTCCTGCCAATAAAAAACAAAAACAAAAAGCAAATTGGAATCCATGCCATATGCCACGTCAACTCCCACAGAACGAAGGAGTAAGGTACCCCTAATACTGGTGAACCAGCATCCAGAGCCATAAAACACTGCTTGCTATGTGGAGACATGACTCATAGGGGAGGAGACCCAGATTGCAACAGTAGACCCTAACAGTCTATAGTTAATGTGACTCTCATAGAGGAAACTATTGTCAGTGTGGGCATTTTAGATAATGAATGTTTACTTGACCAGGGGCTGGTTAATGCGCGCTCATATGTCTGAGGTAAGGGTTCCCCAACAGAGGCTCTGGTTCCTGTTTATTCTGAGGTATTTCTGGTTCATGTATTCATAAATTAAAATGAGCATCACCGCTGTCAAATGATGGTGAGTGCAAGAGGACTAGATCATCCGTGTTCCTGACAAACTAGGTAGGGGGTTGATTGCATTACCCAATGTTTGCTGGCTATCATGGAGTACAGTTGGAGGGGTGACATTTCTCAAATCTGCACTACTGCCAATGATGCAATTGTGGTGGACTGTGTGTAAGGCCATGATCTGCCTGATAATGAAATCATTGCACGGGCACTAGATATAGGGCCAAGGAAGCAATACTGCTTCCTTGGCCCTACATCTCGTGACCATAGGCTGGTGTCCCATGTTTTCATGGGCCCCAGCATGCTCAAAGCTAGAGATGGATATGACATAGGTACCTGCTACCACCAGAGAGGGTCTAGTTGCCACTGAGGTTCCCAATGCAATGGTAAATGACTTAGTGATCCTGGGGTTTCCTACAGGCATAGAGAGGGTGGATAAAACAGTTGTTTCAGTCCTCAAGAGCCTTCTATAAATATTTGATTTGTCCTTACCTGGCGATCCTAGTCAGATGTACACAGAGCAACTGCCCAATTCTGGCAGAGCAGTGTGAGCAAGAAGAAAAAACAAGTTCCAGATTTTACCCCAGTGATGTTGAAGTTGTACTGGGAGACTCTTGTACAATGAGCCCACAAATTCTGAGGTAACGCCCAACAGGAGTTTGTTTTGTCCCAACACCACACATGCTTCTTACAGGACTTGATTCAGGACATTCCCTTGTCAGGTCACTTAGGAGGTGGTCTGCCCATTGTTACTAGTCCCTGTTTGGTGTGAAAATAAAGGAGTTTGTCCATTCCAGTCATATGTGCAAAGCATTTGATAAAGTCTAGTGGGGCAACAAATGCACCCTTCTTTCCACTACCAGTGTTTGGGGAGCCTTTTGAGAAAAAAGGCATACACATTGTGGGTCCATTGCATTCTTCAACCTTTTCAAGGAACTATCTTGGCTGTGGTAGACCATGCCATGTGGTACCCAGAATCTTCACCCAGAATCTGCACCACTGAGAAACATCAAAGCCCCTGTGGTGGTGAAGACTTTGACAGGGAATATCTCTCATGTTACGATCCCTCAACAAGTTATTTCTGGCAGGGAATACAACTTCATATACATGTATATGATGGCTACATGGGATGAGTGCAGTGTTACCTATACGTTCTCCACAGCCTTTCCTCCACAAACCGATGTGCTTGTTGATCGGTTAAACAAGACCATAAAAGCCATGATAGGTGCTTGGACAAGCACCCAGGAGAAAGGGTACCTTCATCTGCCAAGCCTGTTGATTGCTTAACAGGACGTTGCCACAGAATGTTGTAGGGATCAACCCATTTGAGCGCCTGTCTGGTCATCCCATTAGCAGTCCACTAAGCCTTATGTGGGAAGGATGTACGAGCAATACCCAAACTCCTTCCATGACATAGTTTATTTTGCACTTGGCCTCATGTCTAAGATGGAACAGCACAGAGAATCCAGAACCTGAAGGTTAGCCAGAAGACCACGAAGCACTGGAGGGCCACATAATATATTACCGGACAAAATATTTGGATTATGGAACCTGTGAAACCCAGTGCCCTTCAAGAGAAGTGGACTTGGCATTCAGTGGCTCTGGAAATGATCAGTAAGGTTATCTACCTCATTGACAACAAGACCACAAGGGGAAGCTCGAGAAAGCAGTCATTACAGGCTGACCAAGGATGGAGGCTGGAGGAGATGGCTCTGATTACCCTCATCTGACCAGTCCCTTAAAGACAGGCCTCAGCAGCCAAGTTGCAGCAAGGCACGAGAAAGCATAGTCGTTGCAGTCTATGGAGTGGAGGCAGTGGAGGTAAACAGGCTTTCCTATATGTAATTCTCACAGACCTCTCTCACACCAGCGAGGTGAGACACATTAATGGGCACTCAATTTGGGGGAGGCAGACTTTGATCAAGCCCTTTAAGCCAGTCAAGTGTTCCCCCGGGTGTCCTTGAGAATTAATGGTCCACAGCAAGCCAACTCATATACCCTGCAGACTTCCACTTTCTTAGCTATTAGCTACTTTGTGGCAGAGGACAACTCTTGGATGTACGCTTTTATACTGGTCAATCTGACAGCTGCCAAATTAATCTGAAAAGAAATCACTGAACCTTTTGAAAACAGACAACATTTTACTTCAACTCAAGGCCTACACTTTGACATAATTGGCCCTGGACACATACTAAGATATAGTCCAGCTGCATTTCTAAAATCTCTGCCTTTGCATATCAGAATAACAGGAAAATGGCATTGTCTAGAATATGGCTTAAACCTAGAGAAGAAGTGTCCTTTTTCCTTTTTCACCGATAACCCAGTCATTGATTTTGAATAAGTGCATTTTTAAAACAGTTTTTTTTATGGTCTTATTGTTACTTGAGTTTTTGATAGCATATGTATTGTTTACATTTTTACAGGTGTTGAGCAATTACATTACCTTTCCTTTACAAAAATGTAGCAATGTTGGTGCTGCTCATGCCCTATACATTACAAAAATGGAGGTAAACAGGTAAATATTGGCATTACTAAAATCCATCAACTTGCTCTACATAAAATGGGTCACTGGTTTAAAGCCAGTGCCCCCCACATTCCGAATAGAGGCATAATATTACACTTTTTTACAACAAGTGCCACTTGAATAAGTTCATAAAATATTTTGTACATGCATATTCCTTACTTCAAAAACTCTCAGAGATAGTTGATAGCCTAATGCAGCTATTCATTCTTTGCTTTTCAATACATTGCTACTAAAAAGAGGCAATTCAAAAGGCAACACTTTTCCTTACATATAAAGGAGTTGCCCTTTCCAACCAGTTCTATAACATCCCATATAGTAACAATTAAGCTAACATACTTCATTGCCCTCATTGAAATGTTATTTCACTATGTATTAGCATCAAGTATTGTTTTCCACCCAACAATATTGTATTGCACTCGTACTGATTCCATTGCACCAGTTACACAAGTTACAAAATGTCCAATCCTATCTCAACATTCCTCCTTATTCAATATACCATCAGTCCCTTATTATCTAACACCACAACATTCTCTCATAAACCTTATGTAGCACAATGTATTTATTCTTCTATAACCTTATCCTCATCCTTTTTTGAAATCACATCCAACAATGTTTACACTCATACTGTTCAAAACCACTAATACACATTACACCACACATACACACTCTTCCTCACCCCTTTAAAATTGCAACCACACAACCCCCATACTTGTGCAGTACATCACACCATTATAACAACCTTTATCTTTCTCATGACAGCACAATATTCCTCCTTATTCAATAACACCACCACTCCCTTACTCACGAACACCACTACGGTGCAACACATAGTTCAAAAATGTTATCACCCATACGCCATCTCATACACATACTTATTCCACAAAACACTTCCCGATTTCAATGTCATATTTACCCAAACCCAAAAAACCTATACAACCAGTTACTCTAACATCCTTCCCAACCATACCTATCATCCCACTACACAATCAAACAGCATTCTTTCTCAACTTTCCCAATTACACTCACACACCCATCATCGCTATACAATAACGCACACACATAAAATGCAACAACTTTAAAACACACACTTTAATTTATCCAACAGATACAACAGAATGTTTACTAAAAGCAACTCTGTAGAAAACAAACAAAAGATAGGGCTGATCAAGCCATATAGTCACCTGCCGCTAAAACAATTTTCACAATGTATACAAAACATTGAAACAGAAGAGCTAGTAAACTTGCTGAAGCAAACTAAACCATTCAGCACTAAAAAAGTAAGTCCCCTCCGTTGAAAACTAAAACTAAACATAGATCTAAGACTAGAAATGTGCTGAACATTTTAATTAAGAACGTTCATTTTACCAGAACCAGCTCCACCACTTATATATAGGAGCAGAGGTTTGTAATGTTTACAGCTGCAAGTTTTAGTTTCAAGTTTAAGACTTTGTTCAATTTCTTCAGTGACTTCTATATAAAGAGTGAGTTGGTCATCATTTAGCTGTGATTTGAGCAATGATAAATCTTCTTCAGATTGTTCAGATTGATACATGGTATTTTCTACCTCAGTCATGGCTATTTCTTCATCATTGTGTGGTTTTCCAAGTGGCTATTGGCTTCCTATAAGGGAATTTTGACTGTCATCTGGATTGCCTTTATTTAGTATAGCTTCAATGCCTTCCTCTTGTTGGCGCTCATTGTCCAACATTTGTTTATATTGTTTGAAATTGACATTTGTTATATTGCTTATTTATTTATATTTTCTATTAGCTTTCGGTTTCAAATATAGACCCTACAGCTTTAAAATAGCGCACAAAACAAAGCAGTAAAACCAGTAATTTAGGCAGAAAAGCTAAACACAAAAGCTATGATGGAATACACAGCAACTTTCCCTTTCCAGAAATTCAACAAATCAAATCATAAACAAATCAAGAGCAAGAGGTTAAATACTAAAAACTAATTTTTAAATAACCAGTGGCCGATACACCATCATAAAATTAAAAGAAAACAGGACACTTGTAGCCTCAGTTCTTTTCCTAGCCCTTTGACTGGTCCTGAGTCATACTGGACGCTCTTGCTTGTCTACCATCAGTTCAAAAACTTCTTTCAAAAAAGCCAACATAGCCAAAGACAGAGAGATTTGAGAACTCACCATCAACCTCCCTATATTGTGTATATATGATTAATTTGAATGCAGCTTCAAATTATTATTCTTTTCTCCAAGGTTTAAAAAATTGTCATAGGGCAATGTAATAAAGTTCCCTATGTTACAGAGATTTAAATGATAACTTTATATGATTAATTAGGCCGGATTGCTATCCGGTCATTGCATCGACAACCAAAGCATCTAATGCTTACCATCTGAAAAAAAAAATCTAAAAAAAAGCATCTAGTCCATTTATTTAGATGGTAAAGGGTTTAGTTTAATAAAAATGGGTTTAAAAGGTTAAAAAAAAGGGGATCGGAGGACCCCATAAAAAAATAATAATTACATTAGATGCTTTTTTTAGATGCTTTTTTTTAGATGCTATGGCATTAGATGCTTTGGCTGTCAATGGAATGACTATAAACCACCGGATTTTGTAGGTTATACTAGGCCTCCTTCACACATTGAGACTGAATATTTACCAGTTGTCTCATCTGATGTGAAATTGTTTTTGTAGGAGTAGTTTTGGGCTATGTCGTACTGTTGGGTGTCCTGACCCACGTTTGAGCTATCATGCTGCAACATTTGGTGCTGTGGGCTTAGAAAATCCAAGATGGCCAAAAAGCCCACATGTACGCCAGAATAGGAAGACTGTGCAGTACTGGCATGGAAAACATCATGATGGCCAGAACTTCCCAGAAAATGCACAGGGAAATGCATGAAGAATAGGCTGCCACCCATTTTTGCCTATGTTGTGAGCACAGGAGGGCACTGCCTAAAACCACCATTGGGCTACCCACACAGTAGCCTGAAACCATTGGGAATGGCAATGCTGATTGCCAAAAGCAACCTAGAACTGTGGGGAATTCATTTTCTTAAATCCCAAAAATGGTTGCATTACCAGTACTCACCACTATCAGAAAGCCGGCGTTTTAAAACCACTAGACTTTTGTGTAAAACTGAACAAATGAAACAAAACCAGACCAAGGAAAGACTTGCTAAGAGGTGGATACAATGTAAAACTATATTCTGAAATGACTTGAAGGAGGTAATTATTTAATGTGTATGTAAAAATCGTAAGTGATTTAAACTGGGAACAAAAAAATGACATGTAGCTAAAAACTGGCTTAAAGAGATTCCAATTCTGCCTGACATCTACCCCCACAGGAGTTAAAACCTGCTCAGCCACTCTTCCCCTTGCCAAAAGGAGTTGTCACCTCTCTGATTAGATTAGGGGTGGAGCAGCTACAGGGAGTTGAACAAAGGCCTGTCCTGGACTCAGGCAAATGTTATATTGGGGCGTCGTAAAAGTGGCTTCCTCTTGGCAGAAACAGGGAGGGGCAGCCCCCTCTGAGGACAGGCTGAGCTTAAAGAAAGTGGATAGACTGGTTTCTCCACCATGTGACCTGGGAAGACACACCCCTGTTGGCCAGAATATGATTTTAAGAAAGATGTATAACTCATGGTGCGGACTTGTCAAAATGATCTAAATGATACCATATTTCTTGTGATTTTTCTGCCCACATTTTAAGAGGTTTTAGGACCCGGTGGTATGATCTGGGGTGTTACGAGCGGAAAAGAGGTTGTCACTCCAAATGTCTGCATGTTAAAAATCTGACACTTCATCAATTAATGTCCATACTCCTTGCGCATATGTGTGTAAATTTGGGTAAATGTCCGATATTGCAAAACCAGTTGAAAAGCGCAAAATGTTGCCATTTCTGAATGCAAGCCCCCAGGAAGAGCAGAGTCTGAACAGAGTATACCTCATGTGATATGTGATGGGTGCATGTAATTTTAAACAACTGTGTATCTGTGCAATATGTATTTGAATCAAATATAGATTTGTGGGCAAACGGACCAGGGGAGGATCCTCTGACCCATAAAACCTACAGCATCACTCTGACTCACATTTCCTTCCCCCAATCATGGGAGAGGGGAGAATTGGGCCAATGACAAGTAGAGAGGGGCAGGCTTAGCTAGGCCCAGGCACACACCCATTTTCAAAACACATAAAAAGAGACTGCTGGGACAGGTAGAGAGATTCAAATCCAGTTGCTGCGGAGCGTTTTGCCGGACCACACAACATCCAGAAGATACCAGTTCCAGACTGACTCCAGCTACATACTCCAGAACCTAGAACGTATACTTTAGAACCTAAATCAGAGGCCTAAAACCACAAGCTGAGTTCTCTGCAGCAGGCCTCAAATCATTGCAAGCTACTCACAGCCGGGCGAGCTGCTTGAATCCCTTGCCAAGAACTTTTGCCAGGACCAGTGCAGAGATCCAGGAGCCGTGCAGAGACCGCTGTATCCGGACAGACCAGACCAGTGCCAGACCAGGCCAGAACATGCAGAACCGCAGACCCAGAGACCAGATCGCTGTGAAGTGCCGCTAGCCTGATTGATCAGATCCGTGACGAGGTCCAGTCCTTCCAAAATATATTGTGAGTACTTAGGTCAGATTGTGACAGAAATAAGCTCTTAGTTTAAAATAATCTAATCCCAACTATTTTAATCTAACCAGAACTGCCTCCTAGAAGTTGTCACTTGTCATTTTGTAAAGCTGCACCACTGTCACTTGTCAATTCTGAAGCTGAAAGCTGTCACCTGTCATTTTGAGTTTACTTTAAATCTGAAAAACTACCTTTATTTAATCGTCCGTATCTCTGGAACCGTTTGGGCTAGGAACTTGGTTTAACTTTCCTCTAAAAGCTTAGAATGGTTAAAAATCCAGCCACGTGTAACCATCAGCAGTCATTTCTTTCCTTGCTAAAAATGTGTTTGCCTCTTAATCACCATCTCTGAATCATTGCTAAAGTGAGCCTGAACTTATCCCAAGTAGCTACCACTCCCCCTGAACCTCCTAAAGGGAATTACAACCATTTTCAGCATATTTCTCACTTCATTGCCATCATCTTTTAAAAGCATTTTGGGCCTGTGTTTCAAACTTCTATCTGTGGTCTAAGCTTGCTGGGGTGAACTGAATTATATTTGATTGCATTCCTAAGAACTGTGTGTGTTACTTCCATCTCCTTCCATTTCTTACATTGCATAGGGGAGGGGGGTGAATTGCCAGAGAAAAAGTGATTATTTTATCTTTTGCTAAAATCATATCAAGTATTTCTGTACTGGGTTTTATTCCTCATTGCTTTTCCCTTGAAATCATAAAAGTAGTTTTGCTACTTTATCCATCCTATACTAACTCCTCATTGATTGTAAAGAAGTGTGCTAGTGCCAGATTACCCATTGTTGATCAACATCATATGTCTAAGTGTACTATCAGATATTAATTTATTATAAAGTGTGATATCTATATATTGTTTAAATTCTCAAATAAACCTTTTAAACTTGCAAAACAGAACTACTTCTTGGCTCAGTGGGGTCAGGGGGATTCTAAGAGAGGGGTGTTATATAGGGGTAGTCATCCAGAGCTCATGAACTGGACATAAAGATATATCAATAAGGGTTTCCATTCAGTATCCCAAACTAGGCATTGACTTAGCTGTAGTGTTGAATAAAATTTTCTTACAGTACAGACGTATTTCTTTTCAAACTAGTAATTCTGGTTGGGTGGTATGTGTCAATGTCGTTGTTTTAGAATGGCCTGGCTGATAGGATCATTCGTGGCTATTGTTTTGATCTTTTGGTAGTATTTTAGTACTTTTTTTTTGGGATGAAGCTGGACCAAGGTTTAGCGCCAATGTGTTCAGATTTGGCATATAAGGCTGTACCTGTTAGCTTCACAGCACCTGCATTCTCTATGGGAGAGCATTGTTATACCAACATTTACAATTTTTGTGACTGTTTTGTCAGATGATATGTCATCCCAGAGGTCGTTTAGCTCTGTTTTCTCAGCTTTGGTGAAATAGGCTGTGTCAAATCTTGTAACTGCAGTGGAATTGTCTGCAATGGATTGTATGTCTATATTTGCATTCCATAATAGGGCAATGTTTGGATTGTAATCATTGATGTACTTAGATGTTTCATCCCTTTTAATGTTGAATGCGTTTTTAGGGGATTTCCCTTTTACACTTTGTCTAGCAGAAAACATTAAGCTATTTACGGGTCCTGTCATGCAAACTGGTCTAGGGAAACCAAAGCAAAATTTGGTATAGAATTTACCTTTGTTTTTATATCAACATCAGCAGTATTTGCCAAACATGTTTTTGGAAGCGTGTTCCATCAGGGCTTTAAATTGTCTCTTCAGTGCAACATTATGAATAGATAGCAGTTTTTTCTTGAAAGTGACTACCCCTGCATTGTTCTTGTTTTCACTCACATGCTCTTTAAATTGTACCAGCTTGGCTTTTAACCATGGGTTAAGTTATGATGCAAGGAGAAACTCCAAACTCTACTTCATCACCACAATGGAGATCATTTTCTAGAAAGTGGTAATTTCTTGCAGGTTCCACTTAAATGTGCACGCACGTGCTATAGGTTCCTGACCAACCAATGTTCTACAAGTGTAAAGTGGTACTACAGTAAATTGCATACATTTTATTGTTTTTTACATAGGTGCAGTTAAGATGGAGTGAGTGGTGTACAAATCAGTAGAAAGCAGTGGTGAAGAACTGACAGCAAAACTGCACCACCATCATTTGATTTTACTATTCTCTACACAACTGTCACTGTCTCAAATGCTGTAATAGTGCACTTGTAGCTGAGGCCTCGAGTTAATGATTATGATGCCCTATAAAACAGTGCCCCTGTGCAGAAAGATTTCACAGACAGTGGGCCTCATTACGAGCATGCCGGTCCGGTAACAACAGTGCCGGTAAGACCCCCAGCACCGTTGTTACCGGACCGGCACACTCCAAGTCTGTGGGTGGCTGCCGTCCTGCACGCCAGGTCTGACCTGGTGGGCGGGACAGCACCTGCCTGAAGACTCTCCAGGAACCACCGGCACCGTTATTAAAGGTGCCGGTGCTTCCGTCATCCCCATTCCCATTGAGTCCTATGGGACTCAAATGGGAATGGGGATTTCGTTTTTCCGGCGCCTGTCTTCCAGGAACACCAGAGTCGTAATCCCCTGGTGTTTCCATGAAGCCAGGCACCAGAAAAAATCACAACTCCGGCGGCAGCCTGCCCTTTTACTGGCACAGCTACCGCCAGAGTTGTATTAAGGCCCACTGACAAAATGAATACCTGAGCAGATCATCCTCATGCCTGATTATCTTGCTGTGTGATGCCAGGGAAAATAAATAGTCAGAAGTACCACCACAAGGAACCAAGAAATTTAGGCATGTCGCTTTGGCCATACAGAAAGTTGATGAAAGCTTGTGGGGTGGTCGTCCTAGGCTGTGGCAAAGCCATTTCAGAAAAACAATATTGAATTTTTGTGCAGAACCTGTGTTACTCATGGATAACCTAAGTAAGTTGCACTTGATGTATTTGTAAATACAGTTTCCTGGTGAAAGTTGTGGCCAGTTATTCCAACATGCATGAAACAAGATTCTTTGTGGATTGATGGGTTCATGTTACTCAGAGAAATATGCCATGCTTCCATGCCATGCTTCCATGATTACATTTAAAGTCCAAAACAGGCATATTTGATAAAATAGTGCTTATGTAAAGAGATTGATCATTTGTATAACTTGAAATGTATGCCTTACGCGTATGCAAAATATGCCCCTGTGACTATCAAATGGAAGGTATGAGATAAAATTAAATGTGACAACAAATTCAAAGATCTGGGAGTGAGCCCTACTCGATGTGTTTAACAATTTAAATGACCTCAGGTAATGCAGAATATGTTAATGGCTAAGAAATGTTTTTACTCGAACAGTTATCCAATGGTGCCTTTTTTACTAAAATTGCATGTAATCAACGCTAGGGCTCATGCCTCTAAAGACAGCATTGCACTGTGATTAAAATACGACTTGATTTGACATAAAACATTAAAGTGCATGTTATGTCACATATAGTGTAGGACAATGTCAAAGATATCAAATCAAATTTTAAAGAAATTTTACAATAGGGGCATCATTTCCAATGGAATCATTTAACAACTTCCGAAATGAACATAGCTTGTTCATTCACATATTATATAAAGTAGAGAGAGGCAGGTCAAAGAAAAATAATATAATCTGTTTTCTAGAAAAGAGTAGTTGTAAACAAACACATATAGGAATGAATGAATATATAGTTTTTGCTAATACATAAAATACACTTGAGGACAATGTATATTAATCAATAATTTAAATGTAAGTACTAAATGAATGCATATATTAAATCACTAGCAGATTTTCCCGGCATTGTCTGTGTTACAAAAGACCCACTTTTCATGTGGTTTTCCATGGCTGCCCTGGCTGCCTCTTTATGCCCAGCATCAGATGGCTGCAACGTGTCTGGAGTGTGTCTCTTCCGGTGTATCGTACTGTCTCAGTGCTGCCTGTCTGCTTGCTTGTGCTAATGTCTTTGATGATGTTGTTTAACTGTCTCTGCTGCCCTGGGTGCCTTATTCCAAAACTGCATCGTCTCTTGGGTGGTATGATGATTGGATTACAGGTTTTTTCTGTCACTGGGGATGTGTATCTATTGAACGTCGTTAAGACTCATTTCCTGGATCAACTTGTATCAATTTTCCAAGATTAGTTGTACTAATGTTTACTGCATTTTTTCTTGTATAATGCTACATTTGTAAAGCAAATGTTAAGCTTTTGTTTTGGTTTTTTGCCAAGCAAAATAGCTATGGTCGTTTATTAAGTGCAATGAGCATCAGTTCTAATTTCATTCACCATGTGCGCTACTTAATCAATTTCAAAGTAAGCAAAATAAGAACCATTTCAGCAACTTGCAACCACACCATTAGCTTCCTTGTAAAAATGTACCCCTGTTATACCCCTTTGGAGCTCTCTAGTTAGACCCCACCATTTCCATAGTGGATATGCAGAAAGACACACATTCACAAATATATATTAAAAGATGACAACTTGAACAAGCCACACTCTGTAGGCTTACCTCACAAATTCTACTAAACAAATGACTAATTGTGTGATTATCCAAATAGATCTTCTTAAGTTAAGACATTTGATGGGTTTAAACCTCTAAATCATAAAATTCAAATTCATCCTTGAATTTCCAAAGGGGACTTTTGTGAATAGGGAGGGATGATGATCAAATGCAAAAGTCTCAGAGCCCACTTGTAAATACTGATGTAATTGTCAGAATTGCACTCAACACTTATATATGCATGGGCTACCATCACTCATGGGGGTGGAATGCTGTATCTGTGCTCTGCCAAACAGGGTGTATATTGCAAGAGATTTTTCCAGAGAGACTAGTCCCTGGTAATGCTCTTGTTTTTACCGTCCCATTTGTTTCTTGGATCGAAATGTAGAAAGCATGATTTAAACACTCATGCTTTCCAAAGCATTTCTGTAAATGACAAATCCATTGAGGGTGACATCCAACAAGACACGTGGCTGCACTACACTTTTCCCTGCACCTGCATTTCTACAGGGCACGTCTCATGGAGAAGTATTGCATGGACCAGCACATCCCAGAGATCATCATTTGATGATTTTTGGATGTGATCCAGGATGCCTTGGCATTATCACAGCTATCAAAAACTGGGAACAAGTGCCTGTGAAAATGGATTTGTTTATTCAATTTTCTTACAATAACGATGCTTTCCACAGAAAGGGGGAATTTTATTAAAGTGATAGAAACATGTAACGAACTGGGGCATTTGGGTTAATGTCCTATACGAATAGGCATCCTTCTGGCCTGTGTTTATTTTAGTTTTCTGCAATGTTTAAGAAGTGTTGGAGAGCAAACGCTTGAATTTGAAGGTTGTCAAATTCCTTACATTCTGTGGCCAGTGAAAGGCGTTTTTAAGAGTCCAAAAATGAGAGGGCATGTGTTCATGTTATCTTTCTCATGGCATTTCTGAATTCTGATGTGTTGGTCCATTGATTACCCTGACATAAACCGAATTGTTCCCTAGATCTGGGTTGCTAAGTATAGCAGCCGAACAAATGTTGTTGATGGGTACACAATGCAGTTCTCTAAAGATGGTGACAGGGTCACACGTCCGATGACCTTTTAAGTTTTGCTCTAATATGACACGGTTTGATTTTGTAGAGGAGAGGAGACCTATTCTCAGGCAGTATGGAATTCTTGCATCATGTTACTTTTGAAAAAGAATCAGTGTCAACGTGGGAAGTGTGAACAGTAGGAAGTGTGACCAGCAACATTTGGTTCAGTTGTATTTAGTATGGAACACTTAGTAAGAGTTGAAGTCTGAGAGCAAGACCTTGCCTTGAACTTAATTGGGAACCTACTTGTACATTGTAATGGGCAAACTATGAGCACCCTAGTGACACTCACAGCTAGGACCTAGCAGATAATGCCTACAAAAATGATGGTTTTAATCTGCTTTTGGAATTGCTATATTATTATTATTATTATTATTATTATTATTATTATTATTATTATTATGATTATTATTATTATTATTATTAGTCATAGTAGTTGTTGTAGTAGTAGTAATAGTAGAAGTAGTATTGATATTTTAGTTTCAAACACATAATAAGCCATTAGGTAAACATTAATAATAACTATCACAGTGCAAGATACAGATTGGGGTGTGCGCACGATAGCCAGATTCTAGGATGCATAAAGATGTTGTTGAAAGAGCAAGTTATCAATTCTTCCCTAAAATGAAGATGATTTGGAGCAGTCTTGGTTGCCTTCAAATGGAGTTCCAGAGGAGTAGACGGTAGCTTGAGAAGGATAGTGTCAGGTTCTGATGCTTTCACTTCCCCGTTACCTGGTTTCCCCCTCTCCTCCTCACCTGATGATCCGGTATCCGAGTTGGTGGACAGCCTGTGCCTCTGTGCTCTGTAGTCCGTCTTTCTTTTTTGCAGAGAGGCTCCCTCCCAGAAAGAAGCGACCGTGAAGCCACCAACCCGGCTTCCCTGTGAACTCCCCTCCGGAGGGAAACAAGTGGGAAAAAAGCCGGATAGGGCACAAAAAACCACCGTTGATAGAGATGGAGCAGTAAAGACTTCTGCTGCAGCAAATCGAGATTGGCGAAGGAAGATGGGCTCCTTATGGCAGGAATGGTAAGTAAGCTTCCTCGTGTTGTAGAAGAGAATGCAGATAAGTAGAATAGCCGATCGGAACAGAACATCAGGCTCTGTGAAGCCAAAGAGAACCGGCTAACACTCGACAGGAAACTGCGAGGCAGAAAGATCAAGAGCGGAGAGAAGGGAGGCGCCACGGAGGAGCTCCGGTGCGAAGGAGAGAGCGGGAGAGAAAGTAAACATGGCAGAGCCGTGAAATAGAGAGAGAGAGAGAGAGAGAGAGAGTATGAAAGAACAGGCAAAGGCGGTGAAACTGCAACAGAGGTTCACTGGGAATACTAGAGAGAAATGGCAACTAGCCCAAAAGAGAAAAACTCAGCGTTAGAACAACAATGGTGGTGGTTTCCTTGTATGTGAGGCACACTGCTTAGAGTCACTTTCTAGGTTAAATGGGGAGCCAGTGCAATTCACACAAAGTGGAGGTGATATGGTCAAATTTCCTAGAGCAGCTCATGAGATGTGGCGCTGCAGGGCTGTTCATTATGGGAGGAGAATAGTTGGCAGCTGTGAGTGCTGCCCTTTGACAACCATTGATAATTGAGATCACTAAAGCCTGTACCATCCATCAGATGGCCTAGGGCAGGTGACACGGCTTGGTCTTATGGGGCAGAGAGATGAGATACCTAGCAGTTTGACATGTTTCATGATGAGTTGTTGGAAGGATAGATTGAAATACACAACACAGCCTATCGAGTGTGCTTAGTAAGTGAAATGAAGGTTTAAACCATCTAAATGTATTTCATCTAGCCACCTTTGAGTGTGCTCCTTCTTTGAAGGGTGGTATAGAAGTGTGAATTCCGTACTGGTGCAGTTAAGGTCTAAGTAGCTACTTGCCATACACATATGAATTGCTAGCAGGGCATGCACAAAGGTGATATATATCTTGTGGGACCTTGACTTTTAGGTGCACATCTGCATTAGCTGTATACTGGTGTATTCATATGTTGATGTCATCTAGGAGTGAGTCCAGCAGTTTTTTTTAAGAGATGTTAAAGATGACTGTTAAGGGCAAGGAACATTGAGGGACTCCACAGGTGATGGGGTGGTATTCAGACCTTAGGCAGCCCATCTGGACAGCCAGGTGTCTGCCAGATAGGTAGCATATGAAACATTTCAGTACACATCCAGTAAGCCCATATTGTGTGTTAAGAGGGTACACCTAGTATGGCCTATCAGGCATTAGTCCACATTGTTGATAATCTAAAGGGTGTGTTCAAACAACAGGATGGTGGCTATTCCAGTGCTGAATTTGGGGCAGGACCTGTACTAGCAAAACCAATGCAGATCTTGTTATTTGTGTTTTTGTCTGTAGCAGCTATCTTCTTTAAGACTTTGCTAACTATGTTCTATCAGCTCAGGAGTATTTTGTTGAGGTGCAAACACTCCAATAACTATTTGGTTCAAGTATTCAAGTATTGCTTATGCAAAGAGATCAAAACTTTGAAAAGGTGTTTCTTTTAAAATGATTGACGGTTGAAAGGGATTCTGCTTGTAGGTTCTCAGGCTGTCCCAATTTTGAATTATAAGTGCCATGGAGTTGCAGGGGCAGTGTTAAAAGCCAGTTGTAATGGTGCTGGGAAGGATTCTAGAAGTTTAGGAGACTTACAATTTAACTGGTGGTTTGTTCCATCAAAAACCTAATTGTATAATGGTGAATAACACAAATCATGCCCCACTGACCGCCTCATATTTATTTATTTATTTTTATTTATTTATGTATTTATAATGCGCCGACAGCTCACAAGCATCAGGGCGCGACAGAGACATGGAGACGGAGAGTTCACAGGACAGTACAAAGAGAAAAAAGAAGAGGAAGAAAGTGGGCCCTAAGGGAAAACCAGAGTGGCGGGAGTATTAATTATTTGAAGAGTGTGGTCTTCAGCAGTCTCCTGAATGATTTAATATTGCTTTCAAGTCTGAGATTACAGGGTAACTCATTCCAATCGGAAATGGCCTTGCTGGAAAATGCTCTACCTAGGCCTGTGGATTTACTGGGGTAACTAGATCTGAGCAGTCCTTGTTTTGCGGATCTTAAACTTCGGCTCATACCAGCTGAATTCCTTCTTCAGGTATGCTGGGGCTGTTCCATTTAGACAACGATGAACCAGTGTCAACAATTTGAAAATAATACATTCCTTCACTGCTAGCCATATTAACAGCAGGAACAGCGCAGAACATTTGGGTATTGCGTAGAAGTAGGAAACCTACATAAATGAAAGTGAAAGATGGATTTGCATATCACATAGAAAAAGCAGGATCAGTATATGAACACCTGCCTAAAACTTATTAGCGAGAAAAGAACATAGAACTTCACTGTTCATTGTAAGTAGTACATTTGATCATATCAACACCACCATACAGCTTATAGTAAGGAAGGTAATTATTCACTGCCAATAGCAGAAGGGTAGGAACAGCACACTACCTCCATATACCTTAGAATATCAATGAGAAACATAGAAGTGTTTTTCACTGCAAGTTGAAGGACGTGAACTGCATGTAAACACATAGCACAACGAAAGGTGTAAAGTAACATTTAGAAAAATAGCTGTATGGCATGGGCATACAATATGATTAAACGTTCATTTATGTTTTTACAAACTAAATCATTTATCCTAAGTGTGTTTACATCATAACAAATTCAACACTGATTAAACAATACAGAAAGAGAAAAAACAAATTATTGTCAATGAAAGGATCACTTATTAGGCCAGAGAACACAAGACAGGCTTCACAAGAGGGACTAGGATAATCGTACCATTCACTTTCAGATATGTACATTCGATACAAAAAGCTATTACAATAGTTCATTGTTTAAGGTAGGGTACGGCAACATGATACACACAAACCAATTAGGTCATTAATTAGGATTGATGGACAAGCTCAGCAGTTCTCAAAGACTGCATATTAAAACACTATGCTCTAAAGTGAACAAGATTTGTGCTCTAGAAACTGTGTTAGTCTAATGCCTTGATAAGTTAAACCAAACATAGTGGAAGAGTTAAACTTGATACTTTCTTAAACAAGCAAGGCAGTGTTGCTCATGGCAGGTATTGGGAGGCAGATGAATACGTCATCTATAACTTCTGCCCCTCTTCGGCTTCAACACCGCAAAGGTGGGAGATGTTACTCATTGAGACAGCCATGCCACCCTTATCTCCCAGTGGGACATCAGGGATTGGGGACAATGTGAGCTGAAGATGACCAAAGCATTCAAGCTAACATTGTAACAGCAGAAAAGCATGCATTAGACATGAAGAACACATGCACTCCACATGAAGAACACGCACAATAGGTAATACATGCATATAGACATGGAGAAAATAAACATAGCATCATAGTCATGAAGAACACTAACATGACGAATATATAAGGTAAATGCAACATGAACAGCATGTGACTATAGCTCGATAACACAGAAGCAAGTGTGTAGTAGAGTAGCCAGCCATCTTTCTGAAACAGTCACAGCATGTCACATGTCACAGCATGTCTCTGAATGAGCACAGTCCTTAAAGCCTTGGGAAAACTCAAAAGGCTGAATCCACAGAAATACATATCCATGCAGAGCTAAGACAGTGGCTGGCAACTAGAACCAAGGTTAAAATGAAATAAGGGAAGATCTTAACGGTGAAACGAAGGCACAAGTTAGCAATTGCCAAGAAAGATGCACGCAGTAAACTCCCAGATTATAAGAGCACAACCAGCCTTTGTTAGCCAGGTACAGTGCAACAATAAGCCAAAAGACTCCATGAAGAATAACTTAAGAGTGTCCTCAGTGGCAATAGAAAACAAGCTATTTCATCACATAATCCTAGATGTTAAATCTAGGAATACAACACCTAGCTATCTTTGTAAGTTTTCAGCTTAACCTATTCTAAACAGGAGAGGTTGTGGGTGCTCGTAGTGGGGTTTCCAGAAACCTTATATATTGCGGGTTCTGTAAAATGGGGTGAAAATTTAGACCCTAAAACATATAGTGCAATGTTCTGGTTTATTACAGCTTCCAAAACTGTACTTTGGCCATTTTGTAAAAACATTACAAGGTATTATCTCTGGATGATTGGTGGCGTAAATTGCAATAACGCACTTAAACTTCATTAGCCAAAGCTGTAGTGCCATTTATAAACTCTTTTTTTTAAAAGTATGTATATGATAATATGGAACTGTTGGAAGACACAGAAAACAAACACTAAATGCACAGCATCTATGGATGATTAGGAATATAGAATGGTATAGGATCTTAATGGATTTTATGTATTTATGTTTTTTAGCCAATTATTAGTTAGATATCATGAATTGTTGATTTTAATTGATTCGTTTTCTTCTTGCTTTTTGTTCTCTTACAAATAATGTATGTATATGTGTTTTTTTAGGATTATTATCGATGCAATGATAATATTGATATGTCAAAGTTTCTGATGAGCCAACACACAATTAACACCGAATTTGGAAGGAGTAAGCTCTTGAGTAGACGTCAAATATTACTACCCTCACAGATAGTACATTATATGTACTTGTTTTGATACACAACGCTATGTTTTAAGGTATAAGAATGCCTTATTTCTAATAATGTACCTTTTAAATGACAGTATGCAAATCACTGCCTATAATGAAACTGGCCTGTGAAGATTACATTTTAAAATAGTTAGGCACCTGTTCGATTATTCTAACTTCAGTGTTAAAAGCAATGGAAACTACAAGTATACTATGAATGTGTCAAGTTTAACATGTTCAGCTGTTCAGGTAATCCTTGAAATTTAGGTTGCTTCAAACGGTATGCCCTATTTCTAATATCAAAGTTCTAAAGATGAAAGTTGGAGAGTTTTGGCGATAATAAAACGTGTGCCATAGTTAACATTGCAAGTACCTATCAAGCATGTGTTTTTAAAATTATGAATTAAAATCTGAAGCCATTTGTATAGCAGTTAGACAACTGTATTCTAACTTTTGCGTCAAAAGAAATGAACACTGCAGGCATACGTTAATTTTGTGAAACTTGTTTTGGAAATATTAAGTAGGTATTTTATAAGTTTGCATGCAATCATTTTTTATGAGTGAAAAATGTACCATTACTCTCTGAACAGCCAACTGTGTATTTTGCATACAATGTATAATGGCTTGATTTAGTAATGGAAACTCTATGGTAATTGTGGATACTTGCCTATATGTGAAGTTGGTCAGTTTACAGGTGGTTATCTAAGATGAATTCGTTTCACAAGTTGTCTATTTATGACACTTTTTAAAATACAATGTACATCGGAATTGAAAATAGAACATCAACTCCTCTGATTGACTTAATTTAAAAGGTGTAGGAAAGTTACACTGTCACAAAAGACAATAGATATATACACACATCGCTCATTCACAGCATTCATATGTGAAATATAGTTGAAGAAACTGCATGCATGTTTCCAAGGAGAGGACACTACCCTTTCCAACCTAGGCTTCCAGCAGCGCATTCGTGATCCTACACATAACAAGGGCAGAACGCTCGACTGGTTAGCTGACCTAAATTGCAATACCAATGTCATCTCCAACGTTGCTTGCACTTGGTCTGACCATCATGTTATTACCTTCCTCCTGCCAGCCACCAACCCCCAGCCCACACCTACCATAGCCCCCGCTATACCCACCAGAAATAAAAAGGATATCACCAGGGAGAAACTGCTTCCTCTCATCCTCCCTTGCTTGAACACTTTCGCTTCGCAGCCTTCAACAGCCTGATGATCAAAGCCATTGAGAGCATAGCCCCACTAAAAATTTACAAAGCCAAACAACAGTCCACCTAAACTCCTGGTTCACTCCGCAGCTTAACGCTCTGCGCAAAGAAAAGCGCAAGGACGAAGCCCTCTGGAAAAGTCATCCCAGTTCAGCTAATAAAGCCTCCTTACTGATCACCTCTCTCAACTATAAGGAAGCCATCCTTCAAGCCAAAAAAGAGACCTATAATTCACGTATATCCCAAGCAGAATCCAACACAAGAGAATTATTTAAAATTCTCAAAGAATTAGAATCCCACCTCACCTACCCCTGACGTGTGCACCAATGAGAGCACTTGGTGCAATAATATACAAAACGCACTTCTCAACAAAATAACCACTTTGCAATCCAAAATCAACGCCAAACAAAGCTCCCTCCACACTCCTATATCTAGCAATACCCTGCCACCTAAAATAACCACCCCAGACTCCCCGGTGCCATTCAGCTTCACACCGCTCACCGCTCTGGAGGTTGAAAAAATCATCTGCAACTTAAAATCCTCCAATTGCCAAGGGGACGCATGTCCAGCCCAGATCATTAAGGAATCGGCTCATGACCTTGCACCTTTTATTACCACGTTTATCAGTGCCTCCTTTCAATCGGGAGTGGTCCCTAACAACTTGAAGGATGCATGGGTCATCCCCCTCCTAAAAAAACCTACTTTAGATCCGGAGGCCCCAACCAACTACAGGCCCATGATGACGGTCCCTTTTCTGCTAAAAATCTTAGATAGAGCAGCGTATCTTCAGATACAGAACTACCTGGAAACGAACAATCTACTAGGCACGAGACAATCCTCAAAACCCAAATTGAGGACTTTAAAGACAAAGGCAAACTAGCCTTGCTATTACTATTAGACTCATCTGTAGCCTTCGATTTGGTCAACCACCAAATCCTCTGTCACCACCTGAAAACGGCCGCCCACTTCTCCAACAAGGCCACTAACTAGATTCAATCCTTCCTGGATAACAGACAGATGAGGGTATTCTCCCCTACCGCCTCTGCCAACCCTGCGCCAGTCCCTTGCAGGGTTCCCCAAGGATCGTGCCTATCCCCTACCCTCTACCATGTTTTCACTAAACCCCTGTTTGATGTGCTTGACTATCTGGGTGTCACTTACACTAACTATGCCGATGACACCCAGATACTCATCCCCATCACGGGCGATTACACAGTAGACTCAAAATCCTTAAATGACATATACCTCGTCATCCAAACCTGGATGGCTCAACATGAGCTCTGTCTCAATGACGACAAGACAGAGCTCCTCATCCTAGGCACACAGCAAAGACTTAACAAGCTGAACCCATTGTTCAGCCCTTTAATATCGACAGAAACTCCATAAAAGTTTCCAAAGATACCAAAACGCTCGGAATCTACCTCGATTCCACTCTCTCCCTCCACAGACAAACGAATGCAGTTGCGGCCGCCGCTGCTTACACCTGCAAGCTGATCACAGCATGCCGCCCTTTTCTTTCCACCCATAACTGTACTATCCTTGCCAGTACTTTGGTCATGTCCAAACTGGACTACTTCAATGCACTGTACCAAGCCACTAATCAAGGCAACTTAGACAAACTCCAGATCATACAAAACAACGCCATCAGAGCAGCCCTTAATATCCCGAGATCAGTCCACATCTCGGAAACCAAGAAGAAACTTCATTGGCTGTCAGTCACCCAAAGGATCTCTCTAAAATCGCTTGCCCTGACCTACAAATGCATGAATAACCTGGCCCCCATCTACCTCTCCTCACGGTTCACGCAGTATACCCCATCTCGATCTCTAAGATCTACACTCAACCAGAGCCTAATGATCCCTAGATACAAGCTCCAAACAGCCCGTGGATCCAGCTTCCCAGTTTTGGCAGCCAAATTGTGGAACTCTGCCCCCCCTACCATCAGAAACCTTCCTTCTCTGAATCTTTTCAAACACAAAGCCAAACATTGGCTAGTCACATCTGATGACAAAGCTGCACTCTGAATACTTGATTACATATGTATCTCTGTACAAACTACCAATGTGTTTTATTACTATGTCAATTTAAATGTAACCTGAAATGGCGTAATATTATGTAACCACTGTTGCTAAGATATGTGCCCGGTAGCCTCCGGGCCTGGTTTGCGCTATACAAATAAAACAAATACAAACACAAGTGTAGACAATGTCCAAATAGTTAATTAGTTGGAATTCTTTCCATCTCTAGTACTTCTAACAAGAACACATGGCATTTGTTAGAAAACCCGGTTGAGTTCAGAGTGAATTTAACAATTACTGCACATGTGTATGCTATGACTCCTATGGCTGATACACTGTGATTTGTATCAGGACTTCTTGATCCATTAATGTACAGGTGAACTTGGGTACCACGTAGCTTTTTAAAGTCAGGCAGGTAAATACTTACAAGCAGTGACATTTGAAACAGTTTGACCAGATAACAACAGACTTCAGTGCCTTTATTTTATCTAAATTGACTGCAGATGTAGAGAATGACAGAGTTCTGGTTACTGGTAATGTATGTGCTCTGTAATGGGTACCATGTGTGGCTCTTATGTGGTTTAATATTTTATATGTACACTTTTTGAAGGGTGAGATTCTTGAGGTACTGCATACATCTCCTACAAACAACACCAACCTTCTTATGCTATTGAACTCAAGAGATATCTGACTTTATTATGTAATTAGAAAAAAATTCTCTTTTAGGACTACTTCATATATATTATGTTCCCCAAACGAAATAATAATTTCCAGGACACCAACATTCTCACAGTGCAATCATGTGCTTACAACATATTTTAGAATGGTATTAATCACTCAAGGAACAGTATCAATGAATGTCCTAGCACCCTATCAATATGGTCTCAATAGATACAAACCATAAATATTAACACCATTTAATCAAACCACAACCACTTTATAACAAAAAAAGTATGTATACAATCAATGTCATTATTGACACAAGCATAGGGTTAATAAGTGAATAACATGAACAAGTAATATTGGTTTTCAACCCTGTTAGTAAGTGAACAATTAACAGGTTACGACACATGGTGTATGTATGTTACTGATAATATGCAAAGTTCCTGTGTGACTAGAGAATAAAGAGACTTGTTATGATTTTGGCTGTAATTCAGCGGTACATCTGCCACATTACTACCAAAAATATTGATTACCGTTACTACCCCTTGGTTTCGTGGAGTTTGCTGGAGAGTACACATGGTGCAATACACCAATTTGGAATCCATAGTACTCCACAGGGATTGCTATAGGGTTCACTCTACAATACTCTGCACATACCTTGCCAGGCCCACTGTGTATTTGCAACAGGGCTGATACAATTGCTGTCGGAAGTGGCTGATCTCGAATTAATGACGTGTTACTGACGAGACCAGTGCGGCTTGACACCTGATCTGCAGTTTGTGTGGGTCGTTTACTCAGAGCCTCAGAACTTTGGCTTCGGGCTGGCACAGGGACTGTGCGCGGTATGGAGGCTGATGAAGAGGTGAAAGCGGGCTCAGGGAAACCTGTGAGGACCCGTGAGGAGTGGCCGAGGAGCTGTCATGACTTTTAGTCGAGTGTTTCCCGAGTGTTTCCCGCAAATCACTACTACACAGTGAGGAAGCTGCTCTTCCATTGCGGGTGACTGTTTAACTGCAGATCAGTTAATTTATATAACTACATAAAACAGTCATCACCTGCAAAGAAAAGCACCGTAATGGGAAATATGCCTGCCTGCAAGAAGGGCGGAGCATCTAATTACAATTTAGGGAGAAAGAACCTGAAAGAACGTGTGGTGAAATCGGGAAAAAAGGATGACGGAAGCAAACCTGAGAAATCTGCCCCAGTAATTACAGGGTCTATTGCTTCTTTCTTTCAACTTAACCCTGGAAACTCTGGGAAAGAAAAGAATCTAACTATATTAAAGACGGGTGAAACAACTAGTCTGAGCGGTAATCATCTACAGGAAAAACAGAATGAAGGAGAAATTGACAAAAATTCTTTGTTAGAATTATGTTTGCCAATGCAAAGATCAATGGTTCCCCCGAATGTTATGGAGGGTGATTCGCTGGGCCTGCCGATCAAAGATATGCCGCAATCAACAAATCACCAAATTTAGCGGCCCATGCGGATCACACTGTAATAGTTAGTTCTGATTCTTTCTCTTGTCCCAACGCATCAATGGAACTACAGTCCTCAGTGGCTTCGCTCCAATTTGCCCTAAAGATCCTATTGAAGATGTGTGGACGTATATTGGAGAACACCATTAATTCTGCACCCACCAACAATATTAGCCAAAGCATGATTGAAGAGGTATAGAGTAACTTATCTGAGGCAATAAAATTGGCCGCAGAACCTAATGAGATGCTGATGCCTGACACAATCGGGGAGAATAATTCTGAGATCTATTTTTCACGTAAACAGCGAAGACTAGCTAAAAGGGCTGCAATCAGAAAACGACCTTGCACGGTAGCTTCCCCACTACCGCCTATGACTCCAGTAGCCATAGGGATTGTTTGCAGATTTACTGCCAGCAAAATAACTGTGTGATAAATCCACCAGATTTTGGTGGTAATCTGGAGGATTCAAATCCAGATTTTTGCAGGAGATAAATACCTAACTTTACTTCCAAAGTTATAATTCAGTGCTGTGGAAAAAAATGACAGTCATTTCATTATGGCCAAAAAAATAATGTTGGTAATGGAGTAACCACCACTTTTTTCCTGCACCGCCAAACTTGAAATGAGGCCAAAAGTATGTTATATCCTATTCTAATGGCTTCAGATGGGTATCTGGTCATAGCATTGAATTCCAAACCATCGAATGCCATACCATAGAAAGAAAAGCATTAAACAAGCATTGAAAGCATTTTTTTAAATGGTAAAGGGTTTTGTTTAATTTTAATAGGTTTTAAAGGTTAAAAAAAGGGGGTTGGAGTCAATCCCTCCATTAACATTTTTTTTTTAAATGCATGCGATGCTTTTTTGTCAGATTCATTTTTTTCTATGGCATGGCATTCAACGGTTTGGCATTTGATGCAATGACTACAAACCCCTTCAGATGTTATCTCATAATTATAAAAAAAAAACTTTTTGATAGGTACATAAATCCCCTCTGCCCGAGAGATCACAAAAAAGGCCTCAGCCCTGCATGCAACATTTAAATGCGCCTTTAATGTGCCCACACCGATCCAATTGGATAAACAAACTTGTATGAACATTATACAAACTACTTATAACACATCATTGCTGAAGGGTAAATAAAGGGTCTAACAATTAAAAAGGGTACATATGTATACAAGTACCTTAACTGATTTCCGATATACATAGAATTGAATCCAGTGGTCAACAAACGTGTTTACTATCCAAACCAACATAAATGCTAATTATTTCTTTGTAATTCATAAAATACTTCTGAAAATACCTCTTAAAAATAATCCATGTGGCTGTTCTAAGTCTTTACATTGACCCTTTTTCTGAGATGTTATTGACCCAAATTCCATACGTTAGCAGACTTTCAAATGCTACTTCTTAATTATGTAGTCATTGTAATAACAAATATTTAACTTTAAAATTCTAAACTAATCTGACCTAATAGATGTCAGTTTATGAATGGCTACTTTGTTCTTGAAAACAGATAAACATTGTCTCGAAACTTGACCTGAGATTATTGCCTCATGGAAATAAACTCACCACATTTGTCTAAACAGAAACTATATTATTTTGTGTTCACCTTCTTGTATGTGGTAGTTGTAACATTATTCTGTAATAATAGATAGCTAGTTTCTGACCTTGTACATTGTCTTCCAATCACGTTTGATTGCAACTTCAGAGAACATCAAGCACATCGCAGGAACGCAAACAGCTACGTTCCTCAGAGGTTAAATGCTAGATCTCCAGGCGGGAAGAAAGGAGAGATTGGTGAGACCAGGCGAGGGAGATGGTGACCGGATTAGAGACAGGGATGTTGCCAGAAATTAGGGCATTCAGAGTGTGAGCAACAGAATGTGTCGGGCCGGCAGGGAGAATGGAGAGAGAGAGGGAGTCACAGAGAATACAGAACTGGGAGGAGGATGATTCAAGAGAGTTGAGGTAGATGTTGAAGTCATCAAGGTAGAGTAATTTGGAAGAATAGGCTGAGCGGGAGGAGGCAAGGTCATTCCATTCACAGAGGAAGAGAGAGATAGGACCAGGGGGCCTGTAGATAGTGATGAGGGTGAGAGAGAGAGCAGACGAGACCCAAAGCCTACAGATGATGCATTCAAAAGAGGAGAATGCCCTCGGGGACTGAAGTCCAGGATGGGAACATTCTCAGTAAAAGGATTAAAGTGGGTGAGTGCATGTGGCCAAGACTAGGCCAAGGCTAATCGCCTCATTTCAGGGTTGCCAGTATCGCGCCAATAAATCTGATGGGAAGCCGGCAAACCCTAATACGATTACTGGCACTTGATCTGCCGGAATTACCGGAAAGCAGACAATACCATGAGATATAGCCCTTCTTCAAAGGGTCCTAATTGGCTGAGACTTCCCGGGTTTTAAGGAAGGAAACCATTTAGGTACAAGAAGTCCTTGTTACGTTCACCTAGAGACGACTTCTCTCTGGGATAATCATACACTACATTTAAGGTATTCATTTTCCTCTTGAAGTATTGGAAAGACAGTTGAGTATCAGGTATTTTAGAAATGGGGCCGAATTGCACAATTGCATCTTTCCAGATGCTACACCATTGACTAATGCCTGTTAGACTACTGTGCAAATAGTTACAGCTTGTTGGAGGCTAGAGTTACATTTCATTATATTCATCAATGACGTTGCACCTCAGATATGGTGCTTGATATAGGTCTCAGGGAGAATGTAAAATGCTGGAGCTGTGACCAAAAATACACATACATGGTGTATTATGTATTGATTCTGTCTTTCAGGCCATTGTAACTCTGTGATCTCTGAAATAAACATTGCTGGAAGCAGTCATTTCCACAGGAAGCTATCGCATTAACCTTTAACCTGCCTTAATCAATCTGACTTAGCAGCTCTTTGTTGGCATTGCACTATATGGGCACATATGATGATATAATTGGGCATCTTTAGGAAATGGGACGAATCCACCTCTCCAGAAGGCTAAATTTGATGGTCAATCTTCTGGATGAATTATTTTTAAGCCTCAACTATCTGAGCTGGCGTCTTGAAGGTATCCACATGTCCTACATAATAGTTGTCAAACTGGAGATGCTTATTCACATGCAGTGGCTCATTTTCTGGACTTAATAAAATAGAATGTTGTGTCCCAAATGAAATAGGAAAAAAGAAATAAAGGCCATTATCACATTTTCTTCAAACGTGAACCTTCAAAACTATGGTTTGCTATGGGCTTCAGGTCACATCAAGTACCTGGGTGTTACATTTGCCAGAATGGCTCAGCTACAGTCAGGAATGCTCAAATTCAGGTCAAGGATCATGTGAACACATAGTCCTTGTGATGATATCATGGTGCTGAATATTAAATGCAACCTAGAAGATTCTGGTTATTATTTATGCATTCTTTAATGTGATATAGATTGAAAGAAAATTCAAACTTTACACACAATAAACAATTATTCGGTAATATAAATAAAAGCAATAAATGGGTAATATTCAACAAAAATTAAAAGAAAAATATTTAAATAAACAAATAATAATATATCAAATGTCAAATTAAGAATGAGCAATGTTATTATTATTATCTTTACCCAAAGTTCTGTGCAGACTTGTACACTTTGAATGATATTATACATATTTACAAAACTACTCACAACAAAATCATGTATTGAATAAAATATGTAGTGTGCCAACAACAAGTCCCACAATGGCCTATATTTTCTTCACATTGCGTTTCTCAAATTATTCAAATCAATGGGCTCAACTTTGATTCGATTTTTAGCCATATATTATAGCTATACAAAAGCATAGTTATACAAAGCATAGTTACATATCGTTACACAAACACATGTATAGAAAAAGGGTACATACATTCAATGGACAAAAGGAATGGTATAGAATGTGGCATGAGATAATTACAATGGAAAGAAAGGACTGAGTTACATGGTGGTCCAGTTCATCATTTAAATAGGACATACAGTTCTGGATAGTGGCGAGAGGAGGCCAGGAATAAGTGTAAGTACATGGCAAGGTGTTTAGGCTGAGAGCCAGGATTTCACCATGGCTCTGAATGTCCAGAAAGAGGCTTCCGATCTGATTTTAAGAGGGAGGGAATTCCAGCATTGAGCTGCGAGCACTGGGAAGCTGGATCCTCCTGCTATTTTTAGATTGTAGTAGGTAACCTTTAGTTGGTGCAGGTAGGGAGTTCTGGTGGGTCTAATGGAGCAGTGTCTAGAGAATTTGTCCGAAAGGTACCGTGGGGCAGTGAGGGATAGGCACTTATGTGTGATGACAAGTGTTCTTAGCTTGATTCTGTCCCGGATCGGGAGCCATTGGACTTCTTTGCTGGCCGTATATATGTGGGCCTTACGTGGGAGGTTGAGGGCACATCTTAAGGCGTTATTTTGGAGAATCTGGAGTCTGCTCACATTTTTGGTGGTGGTGCCTAGGTAGAGTGTGTTACAGTAGTCTAATTTAGACAATATCAATGCTCTAGCTAGGGTGAGGCAACTGGAGAGGGAAAGAAAAGGCCTACAGCCATTGATCAGTTTATTGGTGTAGGTGGTGGTTGAAATGGTGGTGTTTATTTGTTTTTTTAGCGACAGGGTGGAATCGAGGTACACACCTAGTGTTTTGACCTCTTTGGAGACTTTTATAATGTTGCCGTCAATGGTAAAGGATTGGTACCTAGGGTCCAATTTATTGAGGCGGGCCTGGGATCCTACGATAAGCAGTTCTGTCTTATCATCATTGAGACAGAGACTGTGTGTGGCCATTCAGGCTTGAATTTCAAGGTAGATTTCATTAAGCTTTGCAACATCTTCTTCATAGCAACCAGTGAGAGTGATGAGGACCTGGGTGTCATCTGCGTAATTAGTGTAGCAAAGAGATGGGGCTTTTCTCCAGCTGGTTTCTGCTGTTCTTTTGATGTTGCAGAGAGCTTTCAGTTCTGCTGAGAACCATTTGTTGGAGTGGTCAATGGGTTTAGCTTTTCGTTGTTTAAGAGGAGCTATCTGGTTGAGAGCTATTTCCAGAGTGTTGTTGTATAGGTCTACAAGGGTAGATGGGTTGTCATTATGAGTGGGAAAGTTAGCCTTGGTGATAGGCAAGAGAAGTGGTCTAAGGTTCTCTATAGTGATGTTTCGATTGTTTCTGGAGATTATTTGTGGTGTCCTAGAGGGTGGTGTGGTTGTGGGTATGGTTCTGGGTAGAGAAAAGGTGATAAGGTGATGGTCAGTCCACGCGCAAGAAATTATGTCAGTCAGTGAAAGGTTGCAGTTGGCATCTGCAAGCCAGTCAAGGGATCTTCCTTTTGTGTGTGTTGGTTTATTGATGTGTTGCGTGAGGCCTAAATGAGTAATGGTGTCAATGAGAAAGGTGGCGTGAGTGTCATTAGGGTAATTGAGACCCAGGTTGAAATCACCCATGATGATGATTTGTGATTTAGGTTTAGTGTTTGTAGTGAGTAGGAGAGAGATATCCTCTTCAAAGGTGGACAGAGGACCTGGGGGTCTGTATATAATGTGGTGGAGGTTGGTTTGGGTGTTAGATAATGGGAGTTTAATGGATAGGAGTTCGGCTGAGGGTAGGGTTGTGTTAGTTACATCTCTGATGTTTAGGATGGATTTAGCAATAATTGCTACACCTCCTCCTATTCCGTTTTTTCTGTCAGCACGGATGATGTTGTAGTTGTCCGGGATGACTAGCGCTAATGTGGGACCAGCTGCTAAGTGGAGCCACGTCTCAGTGATAGTGATAAAGTCGAAGTGGTTGTATGTCGGCAATATCAGTGGCGTGGGCTACCAGTGAGCGGGCATTGATAAGGGCATCCTTGATGGAGTTGGATAAGAGGTTGACTTTCGTGGGTAGTTGAGTGTGGGGTGTTATGGGATTATGACTGGGTGAAGGGTCGATGTGCGCAGTTTGCTGCACATGGATCGTGGTCTGGTTGGCAAGCATTGTAGCGAGTTTTCACTCGAGGCTAGTGCAGTGGCTGAGTCTTGTGTTTCTAATCTTAATTGGTGGGGCTGCATTCAAGAAGGTAGTAGTGGGTAGAAGGAGGCGAGAGCCTAGTCTTGTGTTTCTGAGAGGTGTGGGACAGGGTGTGAAGGGTGTAGGTGGACAAACAAATCTGTTTATCCAGTCCACTGGGGATAGTGAGTCTGGGTAGAGTGGCATAGTTGAGTTGGTATAGTTCTGAGGTGAGATATTGTGGAGCAAAGGGAAGAACGTTGTCATGGTCAATGTGGCACCTCTAAGTGTGTTCATCATGGGAGGTTTGGTACTGAGAGGTAATGGCAGTGATGGCAGCAAAGGTTTAGCGAGTGGAACGGCACTTTATGCAGTCAATTAAGGTTAGCAATAACAGTGAATATAGGCACCAGCGCAAGTCGCAATAGGTAGAGGGCAATGTGAGCACTTAAATGAACTTTGCAATAGCAGTAAACATGGGAATTTACTTAGGCAGCAATAGGCAGAGGGCAGAATGAGCACTTAAATGAGCTATGCAATCAAAGTAAACATAGGCATTTGTATGGCAATATGTGCTCGCAATGAGAGGTATACAGTCAGTGCTATTGCCTCTATAGGTAAAGGCAGCGAGCAGTATGAACGGTCAGTAAATGCATGCAATAAGTGTACGCATACTAGGGCCGCCGAGGCCGTGGCACAGTGTGGCAAGGTAATCACATACAGGCAGGGTAGAGTGAACACGTGAGGATATTTGCAGCACAGGTCTGTTAGATCAGTCAGTAAATGCACGAGATAGCGATGAAAATTTGCACCTGCTAGAGCTGCGGTGGGCAAGGCAAGGGACTTTGTATTTCCTGATCAGCCGCGCTGTCGACAGAAAGGTACAATGTAAGGCAGAGACATTGAGGTTGGGATCTATCAAAAGTTCTACGAACAGGAAATGGTCAGATTTCAATACTCGAAGTTGGGGAATACTGCTCTGATATAAGTTCTTAAGTACAGGCACCGGTAGGTTTCCCTCGTGTGCTGTTGCTGATGGTTGCTCAGTGCATACTGGTAAGCTAGGTTCAAGATCCAGGTCCAAGTCTTTCAAATGGTCCTCGTCAGCGACTGGAATAATGGATTTTTCTTCAGGCGCTAGCCAGCTAGAGAGGAGACCTTTAGTCGTTGGCACCCGTGCAGCTGTTCTAGCTAGTCTCTTCTTAGCTTTTTTTGAACATGTGTGCAAACCTATCTGTGGCACAACAATGGGGGGTAAGGCACTTGATTTAGATTTTTTATTTTTGAGCGCCTTCCTCACCAGTCTACCTTGCTTCTGTGAGAAGAAAACGTAGGGGCTTTGTACCATCTCAAGGTCACCAACATTCTCCTGGGGTGCTTCATAGGCTCCAGCGCTGATGATGGATTCTGATGGATTAGCTTCAGCTTCTTCCATATTGTCCTGGTCATCAGTTCCTTCCACAATGTGTAAAGCGTCGGATAGCTTCCGCCTCTTCACAGAGATGGTTCTTCTGTTCTAATGCCATAGTGAGGATGTTAGTATTAGTCAGGATGCGACCTGACATTTGCAGTAAGATCTTAAGCGCAAATTGTAGAGCAGCAACTGATGATTGGAGCTCAGCAATCTCGGTTGAGCCATTGTGTTGACAATCCAAATAATCGTCCTCTTTGTCTGGTACATCCTCCATAGATGCCATTGCTAAATTAGGGGAGGCAGACAATCGACCACTGCTTCCAATGGAGTTATGTAGACCAGGAGGAGTGCTTTTGTTGCTTATGTTGTGGGGTAATGAGCCACTTGCTATCGTCAGTGGTGTTTGTGGTGACATCCCTCTCTGAATATTTAAGCAAAGATCTAAGAGAGAATTGTTGTCAATATCGTCAACATTGGTAGTATTCATTGAGATGCTGCCACTGGGGCCAGGGACTACGGTTTCCTCAATAGTGGTTGAGTTTATTTCCAGAGGTGAGTTTACTGGAAAGAACTCAGTGATAGCACATTGGTCCACCGGCTTGACATATTTCGCATTCTTCTTGGGTTTGACACCCTTCGTGTGAGTCTCCATATTCTCCATTAAGGGTAGGGTCTTGATTTTCTGCAGATTATAGTTCGAATGGCAGGACCTTTTCCCCTGCTGCATGTCAGCGGAAGGTAAAAAGTCGAAGTCCACCAGTGTTATCTAATCAGAGGAAGGGAAACTCTCCAATGCTGAATTAGATGATAAGTATGGGGGTTATTGAGAGAAAGTTGTTGTTCCCTTCGACCCCGAGGGAATTGAGGGGGATAAACCACAATCCTCAGGGGCTATCCAGACAATTCCTCACACCTGGGGACCAAAGGGTTGATTTAGAAACAAACTGTTAAGGTGCCCAGGATAAAAGGCCTAAGCCCACAGTCTCCACGACAGTATCCCCCCTGCTCTAGTGCAGCAGAATGGTACCGTAATACAAGTACAAGGTCCTACACTCCTCCCACACAAGCCACAGCTAATGGAGGTTACACACAGCAGAGGGTCAGTAGGAAGCAGGGGCTCTCGGCAAATATATAGTGTTATCTAACTTAACACTATGATTGTGCTGTGCTAACAAATTAATGCACAAAGACCAATGAGCCTCAATGGGCTCAGAGTGAAAAGCAGAGAGAGTGAAAAGCAGCCCAGGAGATGTCGCTCCCAGCTCTCCACTCACCTCCCAAACTGCAGCAAGCGGACCCTGTGCAGAAGAAGGCGGCAGGAAAAAGCACAGGGACACGCTTCAATGTTCAGCCGATGCACCGTTACACCGGAGCCGTGCGTGGAGCCGCACAAATCAGGTCCGCGATCGTGGTCACCCCCAAGCCTGACACCGCTCCACTGCAGCAGTGGCTCCCGTGGGTGTAGGGGGACACAGAGGGACACGCCGGTTCTAGGATGCTGCAACAGGAACTGAGCCGCGTTCAATCCGCCGTTTCAGTCCGTTAGAGGAAAGGACCCTGCAGCGTGAATACGCTAGCGAGACGAGCTGTGTCAAGCCGCACCTCGATGCAACGTATGCAGAACTATGTTGTATTCTGTTTAATAGTGTTGGTATTACATTAAGCATGCTACCAATATGTGAAATGTTTGCTAGGAAGGTGTTGGGAATGTTCTGTGATATCTTAGATTTCACTCTTGGGAACAATAATTATTCCTCATAAATGAACAGGCACTTAAAATCTGGAGGGAATTTGATTCTACGGTTAAGATCTATTAGGGCAGGAATACAAAGGTTTAAGCACATTAGACCATAGGGTCTTCCCATCCACTTTTCCGGGTGGGTAGGGATGTGCAGGGGTAACCATCTCTAATAAAGAAAACCCATTTGGGGCTCTGTTAGAACATTATCGCAGAGATGAGCCGGACCAAGGCTTCACCCATTTGCAAACTGGTAACTAAGGGCAATTATCAACTACAGAAATTAAAATGTGAAGATCTGTTGAAGATGGACAGGGATGTTTCCTTGTTTTGTAAGAAATGAGAAAGATTATAGTAAAGTGTGCATGCTAAACACACTTTGGCCCTCCTTCCAAGGTTGGTGGTAGTCATGGCGTTATTAGCCCCATGACTACCACCAATGACGGGACCGTGTCCGGTCCCATTCGACTTACCGGTCCAGTCCGACCTTGGCGGGACCGGTAAGTCCCCATTGAAAAAGTCATTTCCCATTCCCATTTGAGCCCCCATAGGGCTCAATGGGAAGGGGGAAGGCGCTAATACCGGTATCGCAAATTGCGGTACCGTTATTACCTCTGAAGTCCCTTAACGGGCCCCCTCTATAACGCCTGGTAAAACCAGGCGTTAAGGAAGGGACCCGCTAAGGGACCTCAGAATAGGACGCAAAGGGATTACCGGCACCAATGTCCGTAACGGTGCCCGGTATGCCTTTGCGCCCACCTCCTAATGAGGCCCTTTAACTGGTCTAAGGCAAACCTAACATAGGATCTGGGACATACATCTATTTCCTACAGTGCAGTTTCTAGACAGGAAAGTCATATATGTTTCTTGTGGGTGCAGCACTCGTCTAATACACATGTCATTTTTGAGAATTTGGTCACGTTTTTGAGCAGTGAATACTCCACATTAACATTCCAATATCACTAGAAGTCTTGATGAATGGCAACGTATCCCACCCATTAATGTTTAATCAACACCTGTCAAATATAATGACAGATCAGGGTTTTAAATTACATCTGCTCTGCTCGTTAGACAAATCTAAAGGCACTCTTGGCGAACAAGGTGTGATAACCAAATAATTAAAAACTGTACTGTCATGAACTCTCCAATGATGCTTTTAATTACTTCTTATCTGGACACAAGTAGGTGTCAAGGAAGCCCCCTTAAATGCAGTTTCCATTGCCCTAGAATATTTCAGCCTCTACCAGATCAACACATTTTGCAATCATACTAGGATATCAACTATTTACTTAACAGAATTAATTGTGTGCAAAATATTAGATATCGACCATACACTGGGTTAGCCTCGTCTATCTCCTCCCCGTTTTTTCTCTTACTACTTTTTTTCCTCATTCTCGTCTTTCCAAGTATACCATTTCTTATTCAGTGTTGATGAACTCTTTACATGATACCGTATAGTGCTCACTTGATGAGCCGTATCAATTTAAGAAAAATGTACTTGTCTCAGTCCTTACCTTGTGAGTATCCTATGGATACTTCACAAAAGGTAGCAGGCGCTCCTCTCCAGAGAGAACATGGCATGATAACCTGTTCTAAAATGAGAGTTTGCAGCACACGCTTTTTGCTCACTGTACCTTTCACAGATGGGAAATAACCATTTGCATATCAGTCTTTGTCCTGCCCACATGGGCAGTCCAGCACCGAAATGCTATGGCAATTCCTCTCTGAACAAGAGTACCGACAGCAACCCCATACAGGTGTTTCAGCCTTGTTGGGCCTCATCAGTGAGGTGAAGCTGTGCCTCTCTGAGTACAGTGAGCAGGGAGACCACGTCTGGTTGCCCCCAGGTAACTTAGGGTGGCCAACCCTAAGGTCCTTATAAATATTTCACAAAAGGTAGCAGGCGCTCCTCTCCAGAGAGAACATGGCATGATAACCTGTTCTTAGATGAGAGTTTGCAGCACACGCTTTTTGCTCACTGTACCTTTCACAGATGAGAAATATCCATTTGCATATCAGTCTTTGTCCCGCCCACATGGGCAGTCCTATGGATACTGCTTGCGTTGCAGATTGATCCATGCACTTCATTATATTATCTTTGTAGGCAATACTTGGTAATGCATCTTATTTTTGGGCTGGAAGATCAATGAACTCCCTAAAGCTTACCACGTATGCCTTCACTTGCAGAATTGGATCCTGCTGTTCTTGATTGTGCATTCAATTGAAAGTGACCAGGGCTATGACGTAAGTGAGCCTTGCATATTGTCATAGCCTATTTCTGGGTGCCCCAACACCCATTATCCAAATCCTGCAATTTATACAAATTAAAGCTAAGCGTCTCATGAATAATCGGCCAGTGCATGTTCACATCACACCTGCCCTTACGGCACTGGCTTCCCCAGGAAATCCAATTGATTTCAAGTCCTTGTGATTCATTCAAAACAATCTGCAGGACACAGGCTAGTCTACCTGTCAACCTGCATCAAAACATACGCCACATAAAGGACTTCAATATCCTACACTACTAAAAACAACAGGCATCTACGAATTTCAGTTAAAGAAAAGCACCTCTGTCAGCGCTTTGTTACCTTTGGATGTGGCTTTGTTTTGTTTGTTTGTGTGTTTGTTTGTTTTATTTGTAATGCGCGACTAACCCGGAGGCAGCAGGGCGCAGGAGCAACAAGAGGATTGTATAGCTTAGGTTACATAAGGCACTGTGGATGGAGTCCAGCTAAAGGTCACATTACTGGACACATCACAACATTAAAAATAGAATACAGTAAGTCATATTTACATAAAATATACATGATTTACAAGTTTTATATTATAGCTGAGCAAAGAGGAACAGTGATAAATACATTAATTGTCATGTTCCTTAATCCAGGAGATAAGATTGGATCTAAATTGTAAGTAAGGAAGGTCTTCCCTTAGGGAGGGCGGTAAGGAGTTCCAATGTTGTGCTGCTTTAACATGAAAGCTACTCCCCCCAGTCATAGTACGTTTAAATCCTGGCACCAGTAGAAGGTTGGAGTTAGTCTTTCTGGAGGGGCGGATACTTGTCGAGTGAATCTCATTAAAAGGTATTGAGGGGCAGAATGGTTAAGACATTTGTGAGTCAGGGAGACAGATTTAAGGAAGATCTTGTCTTTTGTAGAGAGCCAGTAGACAGATCTTCTGGTATCTGAAATGTGGGCTTTCTTTGGGAGATTTAAGGCTGCTCTTAAGGCATTATTTTGCAAGATTTGAATCTTATTCGTAATGTATTTGTCACTACCTACATAGAGAGCATTACAATAGTCCAATTTAGACAGGATCAAGGCTCTAGCTAAGGTAATACAGTTGTTAGAAGAAAGGAAAGGTTTGGCTGCTCTGATAAGTTTGCAGGTGTAGGAGGTAGATGAGGCCGTAGCGTTTACTTGTTTTTTGAAAGTTAGTTTAGAGTCTAGATGGAAGCCAAGGGTTTTAACCTCCTTAGCCACGGCAATGATGTTATAATCGATTGCGAATGAAGAATAGTTCTGGCCTAGTTTGTTAAGATTGGATGTCGTGCCTAGGATGAGGAGTTCTCTTTTGTCATCATTCAGGCATAGACCGTGTGAGGCCATCCATGCCTGGATGATGTGGTACACTCTATTTACAAAGGCCAAATCCTTGTCATAATCCCCCGTCAGTGGGATGAGCATCTGAGTATCATCGGCGTAGTTCGTGTAGGTGATACCAGACCATCAAGATCATCGAAAAGGGGCTTTGTGAAGATGTTCTACAAAGTAGGAGAAACACAGGAGCCCTGTGGCACACCACAAGTAATAGGCATTGGGTCAGCAGCTGCTAATGGGGAGAAGCCTTGCATTGTTCTGTTGTTAAGAAAGGACTGAATCCAGTCAATTGCCTCTTGGGAGAAGTGGGCTGCCGACTCTAAGTGGTTGCAGAGGAATGTATGGTAAACCAGATCGAATGCTGCTGAGAGATCAAGGAGCAACAGTAGTGACATTTTATCCTCGTCTCTCAGCTCATCTATTTGTGCCTTGAGGTCTATGAGCGCAGTCTCAGTTCCATGTTGGGGTCTGAAGCCTGACTTTCTGACTCAGAGAAGGTGGTTGTGGTGAAGATAATGTTGGATTTGTAGGTATGCTATTTTGTCAAGGATTTTAAGTAGGAATGGCACTGTGGTGATGGGGTGGTAATTAGTAGGGATGGAAGGATCAAAATTAATTATGTTTTTTAAGGAGTGGGAGGACCCAGGATTGTTTCAAGTTGTTGGGCATAGTGCCTGAGGTGAAGGAAGCATTTATTAGTTTGGTGATAAAAGGGGAGAGTTCACGAGCTGCATCTTTTATAAGTTGTGCTGGGCATAAGTCGCCAAGGCAGTTTGAAGGTTTGAGGGTAAGGATGACTTTTTCAACCTCTTTGGTGGATACTTTATGAAAGTTAAAGTGGGGAATGGACACGTAAGGGAGAGGCAAGATAGTTTGTGTCGCTTGCACATTAGTGTTACTGGATTTGGAAGTGGTGAGGAGAGTGTCTTTTTTATTGTTGATCTTGGTCAGAAGGGTTGTTATTCTATTGGCCAGAGCATTTTGTATGCCTGTGCACCAGTTTTTGTCCTTGAGGCAGGAATCCGGGGCTTGGATAGGGGATTCTACCTCTTTCAGAATTGCAAAAAGCTCTTTGGTGTTGGATTTAGCTTGAGCGATGCAGAGGTTGTATGAAGTTTGTTTGGCTAGGATGATTGATTTTTTGTAGAGGGAGGCTAGTTTACTCAAGTTGTTCTTGTTAGTCTGTGATGGATCTAGCCTCCAGCTTTTTTTCACATCAGCGTTTCTCTTGTCTAATAGCTTTTAGGTGAGGAGAGAACCAGGTGTTCACATGTTTGCGAGGTTTGCTCTTTCTCGTTTTCAAAGGTGTTATGACGTTGAGGGATGATGACATCGCTTTGTTGTACATATCTACCATAGTGAAGGGATCCGTGTGGTCTGAGATAGAGTTGAGAGTGGGAAGAATCAAGGGGATGAGGTTTTCAGGAGTAATGTTTCTTTTGTTTCTGGTGGGGACAGCTGGAGCTATGCTGTCGGTATGCAAGGGAGGTGAAGCCTCTAGGGAGAACGTAATCAGATGGTGGTCAGACCAGGGGTGGGGCATTAATGACGTGACCGTGATAGGGCAGTTATGCTCGACGATCCAAACAAGGGTTCAGCCTTTAGTATGGGTAGGACCTGTGATCTTTTGGGTGAAGCCTAATTCCTCTAGGGAGTTGTTGATTTGAGTGGCATTAGAATTTAAAGGATCACTAAAGCCAAGGTTGAAGTCTCCTAGTATGAATCTCTGAGAGGAGTTCTTAAGGTTGTTGGACAGGATGTTCATTAGGTCCTCTTCGAAGGATCCTAGAGGGCCTGGAGGTCGGTATATGAGGTGGATAGATACAGACTGCGTATTGGAAAAGGTTAACTTGGTAGTTAGAGATTCACATGAGTCTGTGTTATGAGGCAGAGAGTCTCAGTGTTAGGTTGGTTTTAGGGATTATGGCAAGACCTCCACCTCGAGAGGTGGTACAATCAAGTCTTAGAAGGATGTAATCATCTGGGATGGCTAGCATAATTGCTGGACCAGCTGCAGGGTGGAGCCAGGATTCCGTGATAGCTAGTCTATTTTTTCACTTAGTAGTAGGTCTGCTATATCTGTTGCGTGGAACTGCTTTCCACCTGTTTTTACTTTCTACCGTTGTTATCTAACTAATGGCACCCCACAATCGAGCAGCACAGATCACATCTATCATGCATTGCAGTTACCGAGCACCAGGCTTCTCCTGGCCATAGCCACTGCTGTGTTGTCTGATTTACTTTGCCAATAAAACACTTTACTACCATTCTTACCACTTAACTCATTTGGTCTTGTTTACAATTGCCCATTAGCCTCCCAGCTTGCACTTACTCTGAAATGCATGGACCAAGATTTATGAAAGTTCACCTTACTGTGTCCACTTTTTGACTTGTCAACCTTGCTAACTCCACACCCATTTGGGGTACCACAAAGTAACTTTGATTTGCAGTTGGCATTGTAAGAATCAACAATGCTTAAATAACTAAATATGTATTGAGCTGCTGTTTATTGGGCTATGTATATCTAATTTGATTCAATACAGCTTTATTTTGGCAGCAGTACAGCTATTTCATGAAAGCAGTAGATATATAAAATGCTGAAGTATTAATAACACAACTAAAAAAGCAAATGTATGGGCAAAAGTGGCAATTCAGAAGGGAACACCAATTTACTGGCACATAGTATGAATAATGTGTGACATTTTCGATTCTTGCCCTTATCTTAAAAGCATTCTTTAAGAATGTTTCCATGCACCCGCATGTTCATGGAATTTTAGTCCTATCTAGAAAAATCAGGGCAGGGCCACTTTGCCTAAAGTGCATCATGGTCCATACCAGTGGAAGTATCCTACTGAGTAATGATTTACCATACCCACATACACATTTACCATCAGGGATGATGGAGCCTTTTAACTGGATAAAGTCTGAGTGATGAGTTGGTGATTTAATAGGTAAGTATTTTCGAACAATTGGTTTGCACATCTCACGTTCCTCTCTGGAAGAATGTAGATGAGTAAAATAAAGTTCCTTCAGAAAACGATTCCAGGTTTGACATGTGTGGTGCAGATTGTAAAGCCATGATTCCAATCCCATGTGAAGTAGTTCCGACCTCACATATCTTAACCACTCTACTTTTGGCATAGCTGTGACTGTGAGCAGATCAGTGGTTATTGCATTGGTTAGATTGGCTGAGGGGTTCAACTAGATAGATCACAAGGGCATCAATGGGCTATAATCAGTCACATGTAAGACACATGTAAGTCACATATAAGACCCCCAATTCTGCTTGGAGGGAATGAAGGAGGAGAATTGCCTGGCATTTCGGTGCTTGACTGCCCTTGTGTGTGGGACAAGACTGATATGCATCATGATATGATGTCTCCTCTCCAAAAGGTGCAGTGAACTAGAACAGGTGATTTGAACCATGTTCATTCCCAATTGAGTGGCTCAAACAATCTTGTTAATTTTGTAAAACTTGGGGTTGTACCCTAAGTAACCAAGGGTAATACAGACAGACGTGGACCGCTTGCACACTATGGCCCTCATTACGACCCTGGCGGAGATCGTGGTGCAATATGCACCATGGAGCATGGCGGAAAGCTGCCGATACCGCCATGGGGGTTGGCGGATTTACCGCCCCATTCCGACCTTGGCGGGGCGGTAAATCCCCATTCCCCATTTTACCCTTCCCCATTCCCATTTTTGCCCCGTAGGGTATAATGGGAGTGGGGAAGGCGTTAATTACGCCACCGTAAAATACGGTGGCGTAATTAACAACAAGGTCCCGTAGCGCCATGGATTTCTCCGCCCGGAAAAACCAGGCGGAAACCGCTCCATGGCGCTACGGGAACTCGTAGTAGGGCGGAAGGGTCCGCCGCGAATACCGCTGGCGTAAACCCACTCCGCCAGGGTCGTAATGAGGCCCTATGACTTAGTGAGTCACAGCTCCACCTCACTGTCGCCCTACAGGGCACAACATGTGCCTGGGGTAGCTGATGGTACTCTTGTTCAGAGAAGAATTGCCTAGCACTGCCCTTGTGGGTGGGACACATCTGATATACAAATGGGTATTTCTTCTCTGTGAAAGGGGCAGTGAGATAAAGCATGGTTGAGTGGAAGACATTCCATAGTGAAGGTTACTTGATCCATGTTTGTTCTTAGTAGAGGGGCTCCCACACTTGTGTCATGTTTTCCAAATGCCTTCTGAAGGAGTATTTCTGTTCTATCAAACTCTCACATGAGTCATTGCACCTGGTCTATTGCTGACATTCTCAATGTGTTTGTTTTTCAGAAGTTGTATCCAGCTTATTGTGATGGACACATTTCTTTTTTTCACTTTTTCATAATATAACTCAAGATATATTTGTTTTAATATTTTGTTTCCCAATTCAGCTGGTTGTGACTGCACGCATGATATTTTCCTTGGGAAAGTCATTAAGAATTGTAACCATACAACTAAGTCAATATAAACTATGATAATATTTCATTGAAGTATTAACACATCTCCCCATTTATTGAAATGCTAGTTGCGCTAGTTCTAAGTTGAAACCTATCATACATAGGAACAGTGAACGTTCTATCTCTAATAATGTTTGAGTTGTAAGACACAGGAGCTAGAAATGTTCCAAACCAGATGTCTGAACTTATTCACTATAACGTCTGATGATCTTTTATATTCCCACTTTGCTGTACTAACACTTCTCCCCACTTATATAGATCACATTTCCCCATTTATTTAAATCACATCACCCCATTTATGAATTCTTCCTTGGGAAAGTTATTCAGAATTCTAACCATACCACTATGTCACTATAACCGCTGATGATCTTAAATATTCGCACTGTTTAGTATTAACACATCACATCATTTTTCGAAATGCTGGTTGCCCTATTTCTAAGATGAAACCTATCATCCGTAGGATGTCCTACTTCCCGTTTTGACATTCCTTTCCAAACTTCTGAAATGTGTTGTCTACTCCAAGTTTTCCTCTCACCTTCTTCAACACTCTCTGCTTCCCCTCACTCAATTTGGCTTCTGACATGCACACTCTACCGAGTCTGCTCTTCTCCACGTTTCCAACTCTCTCTTATTTTCCTGTCACAACAACTTTTTGTCTGTTGTGATTTTCCTCAATGTTTCAGTGGCTTTTGACACAGTGGATCACCCTACTCTTTTTTCTGCTCTCTCCTCTCTTGGCTTTTCTGGTTCTGTCTTCGACTGGTTTCATTCCTATCTCTCCTCGCAAACATGAACGGGCTACTGGTCTGGCAGTATTTCCTATGCTCTTCCATTACTCCACAGCACTCCTCAAGGCTCTGTTCTCTGTCCTCTCCTATTCTCTTTGTAAACTATCCCCTGGACTCCCTCATGGATTCTTTCCAATTCTCCTATTACTTCGTTGCTAATGATTCACAGACATATGTCTTTCTCTCTTCCTTATTGGACTCTCTTCACTCCAGGGTTTCTTCTTGCCTTTCTACCATTCTATCTTGGATGTCTTCTCATGTCCTACCTTTAAACCTTTCCAACACTGACATTCTGCACTTTCCCCTTCTTCCCCCTTTATGGACCTGCCACTGGTCGCCTCTAACCCCATTTCCTCATCACTACCCTCCACCCCCTTGCTCACAACCTAGGAGTGATATTCTAGTCTGGGCTTACTTTCTCCAATCACATAACTTCTACTGCTAAGGCCTGTTGTGTTCACCTTTTCCACTTGCGAAAGATGCAGCCCCTTCTTTCTTTTCCCGTCACACTTCTCATCTATACTCTCCCGACTTGACTACTGTTCTGCTCTGCTGGTTGGCCTCCTGGCATCTCATTTTACTCCTCTTTGCTCTATTTTGAATTCTGCCGTCCACCTCCACCTCCTTACCCGACTGTCCCTTCGTTTGTCACTTAAAAACTCACTTCTCTTGATATCTTGAACACTCTACTTCCTTTGTCTTCAGTTTCACGTCCTCTATTTTGTATTTAAATATTTACAGTGCCTAGGTCCCCCATACCTTTCCTCGCTCATCTCTCCCTACATTCCTGCTCAAACACTCTGTTTTCACCACCTCAATCTTCTGTCTTCTCCCAAACCCCTCTGCGCTGCCTCGTGTGTTTGTTCTTTTTCCCACCTAAATTGCAAAATGCTCTCCCTCCCAATATCCATGCTTCTCCTTCTATCCACACTTTTTAACTCTTGTTTTAAGAATGACTTTCTCCACGTTTTCTCGTCTTCTTGGTATGTTTGCGGAGGCACTCTATACATACACATAAAATACAAAATACTTCCAAGACATTTGAGTCTATCCTGGTCGTATGATGAATTTGGCAACCATTTTCGCTTTCTTCCATTTCTAGGTATGAATGTTTTAATCCATTTTTGACTGGCACTGGATTTCGATATGTTTGAGAGCAAAACAGATTAAATACAAATGACCAATCGTCCACAAATAAATGTAATTGGCCCATAGACTGGAGCAGCTTGTGAAATGTCAGTAGAAGACATGTGTTTATATTACCGGCATGGAGTTCCAATGATCCAATTGTTCATTAAATAATAAACCAACCATGCACTTTATGAAAGAGACATTGAAATTACTCAATGGAAACGTTTGGAGATCGTTTAATTGCATGTGTTATTATAAAAGATATTGCACCATTCTGATTACTTGCAGATCAAATACCCCATTCTCCCTTTCAGTCAGACAATACATATATGAATTTATGAAGCAGACATGTTTTGAAAAAGCAAAACGCACATGTGTAGCCTTCAATGTTGTCTTTCTTACTCACTTTGAAATCATGACTTTATTTTAATTATTTTTCTGCAACATAGTATTTCTGTGTTAATATTTTGACAAGCTTTCACTAAGGAATGATTCATTGGAATATGGCTGTCGTGTGTCTGTGCATATATCCTGTGTTATTGCATTAAATAATTGCGATTTTTCTGATGCGATCGTTTGTGTAAATGAAGCATTGATACCAGTGTTGATGATATGAATGATGTTAGTGAAGCAATAGCTTATAAATAAACATAAATAGCTGTCACTGGTAATAGACATGATTTTTCATCTTAATGATTTTACATTGTCCATATCGACACAGGTATGGAAGCAGTCAGCCTTCAGCTGCAAGCGCCACTAATGATACCTGGGCCACGTGGTACAACCTGATAATGGTTTTGAATAACACACCATACGAAATAGATACAATATTTTCTCTTTTAGGATTGTTTGCTTCCACAATTGAATAGTTTACCTGCTACCCTTGCTTCTCTGGATGGTACATTTGTTAAAACGCATATTTCAGCTGGGGACCTATGTTGTCTTTGTTTGTGTTGTTATGACCATCTAAGATGGGGCCACCGATAAAGTCCTTAATGAGCTATTCCCTATTTCTTTGAATGCCTCTCACATGCCAGTAAGTGATTTAAGTGCCTCTTCTGTTCTCCATGATAAATGTGCACTTACCTCTTAGGCTTTTAAAAGCGTTCAACTACCTAAAAAACGGATTGAAATCCTCAGATTACTTTTCTGGATTCTATTTAATAGCCATTTAATGATGCCATGAGTAATGGCATCTGAATGCAATTTAAAAATACATGTTCTATGTTTCAATTGGAGGCAGGAGATCTACATAAAATAAAATATATAACGTGTACAGTCGAACACAGTGAATGCGAGACAAGGAAGAGGAGACTGAAGAGCGATGACACAGTTGCAGCTGCCATCTCTCTGTCTGTAGATGGGTTACTGGCAACACGAGGGGATGCAATTGCCCATGTTTGGTCATGCGAGCATGCAGAGTTGTCTAAGCAGCAGCCACAGTTTGACTCATTCTGCACCACGCAGCACTGACAGACTTGGTAAAGAGCCAAAGGGTCAATCAATACGCTGGTTCTGAGGGTGAATTCCTCAAGGATGGGCCCGCTGCTCTCATTTAGCCCATGCATGGTGCTTACCTCACGTCCAACCCTAAGTTAATTCCATGCAGCATAAGGCTGTAGTTATAGAATATTCAAATTCTTTGATGCATTTAGAGGAGACTCGGCCAGCCTGCCCCAGCCTGCCCCTCAGTGCTCTTTTTGTGCCAGGTTTTTGGGGTACTTTTCAACCATTGGAATGTGTACCACAGGTGATTTACAATTGGTTTCTCTCTCCCAAATCCTGGAAAATGTATCTGATGAATCTTATGAGCAAACATTAGGTACTTAAGCGACAAATGCTTCTGGTGGCTTTGGATCATTGATGTCAATCATTGTAATCAGCCAAGCACAAATATATTGCTAAAACTCATCCAAACATTCTATAAAACAAATATGTAATAACCTGGTCATAGCCAAACCCTGTATTGAAGAAGAGGGGTCTGCATCGGTGTCCTTCCCTGAAGTAGCTCTTAGAAACCAGTTAAGTGATACATTGTTCTATGGAGTCTTAGGTATGAGTTGATACATATCATGGCCAGCTGATGTGTCACCAGGCTACAATAACATTCCAAAGAAGGAAAGTGAATAAGAATATAATGCATCCATCAGATCGTCGTTGTGGTTTTTGGATGAGGATGATGTAACTCCCGTGACTACAAACAAAGTATATCCTTAATGGATGCAGCCATAGTTCTGGACTCTCCACACTACAAGAACCTGAGATTATGTATCTCGGAATGAGGTGCACATTCGAAAGGGACAAGTAAGTACTTGATCAGAAAAGTTTTTTTTAAAAAAAATGTAAATGTCTCCTCCCCAATGATACTAGACCGGAGACATAACATCAATGTGTACCAAAAGAAAATAGTTAACTAGATTAGTGAATTGCATTGATTATACATATTTGAACAACTTTAAGATGCCTCAACATGCTTCCGAGCTGTTGGAAACCCCAATATCCAGCAGGAACAGTGAATGATAGTTACAGATATCAAAAATGACATGGCACAGAGGATCAGCCTTACAGATTAACTGGAGCTTAAGTCTTAACCCCACTTTCTTTCCCTAACCACCATTCTCTAATGAGCACAGAAATGTCAGTAATACTGGGCAGGGAGAGGAGATTTGCAAACGGAAAGCACCCTTCGGCTTTGCTTAAGAAGAGATGTGACACCAGATCAAAGGCAAACCTTAAGTGTGTTACCGTGAAGGTGAGGGAAGTTGTGACAATGACAGGGTGGAATTCTCATTCTTTGTCTCCCAGAAATTTAGATTGACAACTGCAGTCCTCAAAATGGCGTGAGTGCTGCCTAATTAAAATCTCTTCATGGAATTGTGCAGGTTTAAACATGAACATAATAAATTAGGTCTTAAACTTCTTTGGCAGGGGAGGTATAGACCTACATATGACTTTTCCAAGCGATACATACAGGCTTTGACAGAGATGTAAAAGTAGGGGCACGACACAACACTAAAAGGTCATAGATCCATCAGAAAAGGCTGTTTAATAAAAGCAATGGGGATGTCCAGAATGTTCTCCTTAGTACAGAGGGAGTGTTCGGCAGTGATATATAACATCACTGAGATCGAAGGCAATGGCAGTTCCCAGGTCTTAAGGCTAATGCAAAGTTCTGTCAAGAGTGACCTCACTTCCTCTCTGCACAATTGTCATATCTGTTGCTGAGAGATTTCAATGGTGCTCTTATAGGATGATGAGGGGCATGAGTCATCTAGTTATGCCGTTAGGAAACATGAGACAAAAGGAGTTGGTAACAAGACGCCCCTGTCCCCTGCACACTTTAGTACCGGATACACCATTCTAATATGTATGATGCAATAGTCGTTTCAATACACAATCCGTCCAAATGGAGACACGTCCAATCAAATAATGTTAAAAAATGAATAATGCACTCTGAGGCCTTCAATTTCTCATATGTTTCTGATCTATATGTGTTACAAGAAATTCAACACATTGTGGGAAAACAATCTCTTCATCAAGAGTTAAATATTCACATCTGCCAAACAACAGCAATTAAGTAATATCACAATTAGCATCCAACACAAGGGTAATAGTGTTCTATCACAACAGGTTAATCGAAAAGAAGTTCATTACAGAAATAATGTTCATGACTATTCAGAAGGTATGTTTCCAGACAAGCACCTCACTGATGTACTACTTCAAGTCTCAACTTTTCCTCATAATCCTAAAAGTGTAAAATGTGTCAAAAGTGAAATTGGAGGTCCTCTAACAGAAGATGGATATGATGCTTACCTCCTCCATCTTCATACGTTAAAGTTCTCCTACTCATCTATTAGCTTCGGGGTATGTATTTCATGTATCTTTAGTGTAAGCTCAGTTTCTGCAATTCCAGCAGATGCACATGGCTACCAGTTCCATGGGCATTTTGCATTGTGCCCATACGTTCCTTTGCTGTTTTGTCAGCATGAAGTTGTGCGATGTATTATATTATAATTATAGGCTCGGCCTGGTACTGTGCATTAGTACGTACTTGTTCAGCGCGAGCAGACAAAAACAATTTAAATAGCAACATGGGTAGTGTGCTTAAATAGAGGCTGTAGTGATTGGAAATGTAAAGGCTTCAAAGGAAGCCCAGTCAAATGTCCACACAATCAAACACATTTATGTTTGAAAAGGATACAAAAAAGAAAGATTGAGAACATCTAATTAAAGCAAATTATTCCAGTATTCACTTGCAGAGGCTATACAATACAATTAATAACACACAGGGGTGAAACACCAACATTTCAGCTTGAGACATGCTCAGATTATGCACATGAAAATCCATCTATATCTTCAGCTCAGTGATGCCTATATGTAGGGTGGAGGCAAATCTGACCTGAATCTAAGATAATGTTCAAACAGCACTACCAGTGTTACAGGCCATTTTAAATGAGCAGGCACTTGATAATGCACGCTGATGGATGCAATTGCCATGAAGCCTGTCATCGGAACACATAATTTGGCTAACTCTCTTGTGCAACGTCTGTGATTCAGATTTCATGAGAGTTGGAAGGCATCTTTGAATAGCTACAATTTTAAGAAGGGGGGCTGGGCTGATCACAAGTGTTATCAACCTATCTCTCACTTGACACAACAGTGAAGCTTCTTTGCAACGTTGTATAGGCCCACCTGATGACCTGCATAACCGAGAATGAATATCTGACTGATATGTGCTATGGCTTCAACAAAGAAATGGGAATAATTTACAAACTACTGAATCTCCATCTCATTATAACTCGTTTCGTGGACGGGGGCTCTAAAAAACGTACCCAACATCGACACTCAAATGCCATTTTAATGGGTTATATTATGATTCCTGTGCTGTGCAGAGACTACGGGAAAGTACTGAAAACAGGGGATCACATTCCTATTCACTCATCACAGATGGAAGTTCTCTGCTTGACGACCGTAAGAACAGCTCTGATGTGTATGGATGATCAGTGGTGCTCCTGGATCTCTAGACGTCCAGAGCTGAAGATTTTCCAGAGCAATTCATCTGGCTCTACAGTGTATCTTACATGATCTGATGGGCAGGCTTTATCAGCAAGGTGAAGTGCAGGGTGCAGCCCTTCCCCTGAAAGAAGGTTGAGTGTGTGATTTACTTTAAAATCTTATATATTGTCCTTCTACCTTCACTGATGGATTACTTGATCTCATGCTAATGGTAGATGCAGAGGTGCAGGCAGGAGTTAAATGGTCAAAGTATGGGTGCTTCCAACTCCTATTTGACATACAGTGATCACAAGCACACCACCTAATAGTGGGCTGTGTTTCCTGTAGATGTATCATATGTTAAGAATGCTTCTCCCTTGTTGTCTGCTGCTTGTGCTGCGACACCTGCTTTGCCCACGCACTGTAGCTGTACCAGTCATTTGTGACCACCATTTTACATACGTACGATTACTGGACACCCTCCTTATAGTGGTCAATGTCTGCTGTAGGTGTTTCAAACGCCCGACTTGCTCTGAGGCCTGCACTCCAGGGATCTGATTTGAGGGATGCTGTACTTGCAGTTCCTCTTGCCATGCCAATGTAGACCCTCAGGAATATCTAAACAATGATGAGAGGGCCCAAATTGTAGAAAACACAATTTTATGGCAAATGAAAAATAACAGTCAGTTTTTCTCGTGAGACAGAAAAGCTGATATTCGCCCCACTCACTTATACAATCCTATTTAAAGACAAAAGCCACACAATTAGAGTACATCTGTGTACAATCTAAACATTATTTGTAACTGCATTGAAATCTTCCTATTGGTTCTTACCTGATAAAACATAAGTCAACATAAATTACAGTGTTCTAATTGGTTAATACTTGTCCCTATTCTGATTGGTTAGTAAAATAACAGGTTACAACTGGATGCGCTTCCCCCTGCAGATGACCTAATCATGTGCATTTGATACAGAGACAAATCTGCCAGACCCAGCAATAAACTAAATACAAAGCCATTCTCCTCTGTGAGACCAAATAGCATGACATCTGTGCTACTCCCCACACCTGCAGCCCTCCCACATTAACGCCTGTCCTTCTTACAATCGCATATTTGTCTGGCTATGCCAAGGACGAACACTATGATGTCATTGTGTACTCCCTTGGGAAAGATGTCATGAGAAAATGTAATTTAGGCCTGACTCTTAATAGCTAATATTTGTGCTGCCACGCCATCCTGCCACGTACTTGGCAGCTCGATGGCTCTCTTGAATGTAGCAGAAACAGGATCATAAATGCCAAAAAAACCTAGTCTCCCTTTAAACCTCGCTTAGGGCACCATTTTGAAAATAAAAATGTTTTCAGATGTTTATGCAGGATGCAAACAAGGTGCTTCAAGTGATTGAGGACAGGTGGGGAGGTGTTGACTGTGGTATAGTGAATGAGAGACAGTTGGTGGTATATGAGGTTGCAAACAACAGTGCAAACCTTAAAAACACTATAACTACAAGGGAAATAAAAGTGAAGTAGGAGTAATATGTTTTAATGGGCTATCCAAATGCACTGAAGACATTGAAGATGCCTTATTCCTCTTCACATTATTTACAAAGCTCCTGCGTTTTAAGCCTGACAGCTCCTTCAACATTCAAATCACCTATATGCTTGCATTAGCCTCCTCTACCTCATGCAAAATCAGTGCAGTGCTTTAACCAAAAGGATGACTTTGGTTTATCAGATGAGAGAGGCAACCAAATAAATGATACAACCTCTGCAGAACATCAACTGGATTTATATTTCTCAAGATGATGCCTGTGCCATGGTTGAGCACAAACTTTGTTTGACCCTTTACTGCCCTTGTAACTTGAAGTCACACCTAATAACAGCATGTTGTGGCCAATGGTCTCGCAGAATAGCACATGCTTTTTGATTTCTGTTGCATAAAATGATGTATGTAATTTTGTTTCTGAAAGGAATGTATGTGTGTTGATAATTAGACCTCCTTTCATAAAGGTTCCTTGAGAAATGTATTGTGAAAACATATAACCTGCCTACAGGGACACTCAGCCTCAGCACTGCCATGGCAAAGAACAGGTTCAAAGTTTACATGTGCATTCCTGACAACTGGTGGAGCAACACATTCCATAAGGCAGAGGTGGCTTTGTAATTTTCTGCACCTCTCTTTCCAAATATATTAATTGTATGCCTTAGTCAGTCTGGTGACACGTACCTCTGTAAATAAAAGCCATATAATACATGCCTAGTTGTGGCAGGCTGGCTAGTAAGAGCACACCATTATACATCCACACCAATGTGATATCAAACTTGTGTTGGAAGTGACCATATATGACAGGACATGTGTATTAGTGTATGATCTATCTACCCAGCTGCCCACACTCACACAGGGTGCAGTCCACTGGAGCCCATTTAAAGTCAGCTGGCATTATAAAACAGAGCAGTGGTGGTTAGAGAAAACAGGGGGGGAAAGGTGGGCTGAGAGAGAGGTTCCACCATTTTGGTTTTTGTTAGTATCCTTTACCTTGTTCTGTCCTACCCCCATTTCATGCAAGCAAGGTAGTCTGGCTGTGATGTCAGATGGCAAATGGCACATGTTACAACAACCCGGATTAAAACAGGCATGTTTTGGACCAATCCCCTGTGACATTTTGCATTTATACCAATTGAAAATCATCTCTTTAGATTAATCACTAGACTCTCGGAAGAACAAAACGTCCATCTGGTCCTCTGTTGGGGATGCAGCCTAACCCAAAGTCCTCTGCCGGAGAGGTGAATAAAGAAGGTGACTAAGGCATAGAAGTGCTCTGTTCCCTAACCATCCCCAGGCAATATAAGCAGCGAGTTGCTATTGACCAAGTCCTCACTGCAGGTTAAACTAGAACTAGGTGGTAAATGATTCCCTGTATGTGACAGCCAACCTATCTTGAGTGGGACTGCAGAATAGAAGGATCCTTCTTGTCATTGGAGAGCCAAGGTTGAGCCTCCCAGCAAATCCTGAAGTCAAAGATCAGCACAGTGCCTATATACCTGCACTGCCGATGCATCTCGAGAGCGCTCGCTTTGACATCTGTGCAGAGCCAGCTGACGCAGGTTTGAATCCCGGCAAGGCTAAACTCAGCCTTTCATTCTTCCGTGGTTGATAAATGAGCACCACGCACCGTGGGTAATAATAAGCAGCGCTCAGATACCTGAGGCTTCGTAGCGCTATATAAATGCTAAATTATTATTATTATTATTATTATTATTATTATTATTATTATTACTTGTTCTACACCGACCGAACATCACCTGCCTGTCCCAAGCTTCCGTTTGCCATGTGCCATTGCTGCTCGGACCACACTGTGTATAGTACCCAGTCATCAGACTCACCAACCTGAAACCATATCATTGTCTAAGGAAGCTCCTAGAAGCCTTGTTCTGCACTGTTTATTCACCAAATGTAAGAATACACTAGTACTGTGATGAGAGCCTGTCCCTCTGGTCCAAACTGCCTTCTCTACCTTTGTTTAAAGAGCATATTTGAACAACCCTTCTTATGAATCCATAAAGCCTTTCACACAAACGGCTGCTTCCTCTGTGTGTGTTTTACAGCAATGGCTTTTTAGTGGTTTGGTGTTGCCTTTCTGAACAAATAACCTTCTGTACATATAATCCTGCCCTCATCCCACATTACCAAACGAGGTGAAGGAGGTTTGCCTTTCAGGCTGTGCCTGTTTCACCTTTAATGTTTTGATCACTGCTGGTTTAGTAGTAGTGTGGGCATGAGCAGGCAGTTTAGCAACTATTAATGCTTGTACTCAAGAAGAGCAGAGCAGTAGTCATGTCATCTTAGTGGGCATTTTACCAGGCACAAGACATCATGGACATTCAATATATCTCCCTTGATAGGGGGAGATGTGTGTGACTGCTCCTCAGATAAATGTGTGATTAGTGTGCACTTAAATACGTTGGTATTTATTTAGTTAGAAGGAGATTCTATATTTTGTATTTACATATTCACTTTGGGCAGTTATTTTTTGGATGGGGTCTCTTGATTCTGGCCTTGCTGGTGTGTGGTTGTGCTAATCACCCATGTCTGAATATATACGTGTTTGTGTTCTATGCAGGATACATGTTTAGATGACTCCCACCTGTACTCTGGTATTTGCACTTGGGTGTTTTCCTATCCCGAGTCAGAGTATGTTCTTTTTTGGATGTTTGCTGTTTCCCACACAACCCATTATCGTTCTATGTGGCTTGCATAACACATTTGTATGCCTCTGCATTATACATGTTTCCCCGTTTTCATAATATTTTTTGCATGTGGTATTTGGCAGCAGCCTATTGTGTTTTCTTCCTGGTGGCTCATGGCAATGTATCTTTGCTTTCTCTGGTTAGTTTGCAGAATGTGCATACATCTCTCTCTCTCTCTTTCTATCCTCCTCCTCTCAATGTGGGATGCATTCCGGTTTTTGGATACTGGTGAGTATGTAATGAGTGATGCACAGTGGCAGTTGGCATGTAATCTTGGAACATTATAGGGATCTGCCTTCCCATCAAGCACCAGATTGTCATTTCTCAAGTTAAAAGCTTCAGTTGATATCCAATAATATACTCATTTTACCTGGGTGAATAAGACAAATGTAAATGTTCATGGGTCACTGAAGTGGTAGCATATCCCATGACATATGAAACATTTGACAATATGAACTTTTATAACTCAGAGGCATACCCTGATGGCAGGCGATTTCTGGATGATGTGGCGATGGATTTTGCCTTGTTCACCGTTGGCCCGATTTGGAAAGATCTCAGGTTTTGGAGCTTATGCACGATGATGCTGTCCTATTGTAAAAAGTTGCCTTTGGTCTTTTCTTACAGTGCATCGAGATGAGACACAGATAACCTTTTGGTGGTTTTGGGTCACCTAGCGCTCATGCACCCCATTGTGAAGAATTATACAATATTTTCTCACCTGCCCAGTACTGTCATGGATTGACTGGATGTGTATGTTTTAAGATATTCTGCCTAATAACTTTCACTCTAAGATCTTGGCCATATCTTTAACCATGACTCAATCTGCATATCTTGGTGACAAGCTGGATATCATTTAGAGGCTTAACACAACTCTCTTGATTATTCTGTCTATAGCTCAAACAGTCACTGAGGATATTTCACTCTCATTGGTGATTTAGCAACTAAAGAAAGTGTGTGAGAAAAACTTAATATGGACGTGCGCAACCACTCAAAAATAATATACGTTTAGTATGTTTAGGTGTGCTGCAGTTCTGTGGAATCAGGTGACTTCTCACGGTCATCTTGTTTTATAATATGTCAGAAAGTGAGTAGCCTCACATACTGCGCTCACCATCCCTTTCAAAGCAAGAACGATTTTTAGGTAAACTTGAGTAACGCCTTGGGCTGAGTTTAATGGTCGAAATGTCAAAGAACTTTGGAAGTATTAGCCCTTTTTCTCAAACCTGCACACAAATGTATGAATTTACTATCCAGACTACCACCATGGTCACACCAGAGTTGCCAGCAGGTACTTCCCTCTTGCCTTACATAGCTTGCAGGCATCCCCGTAATATATGTAATTATTATAGTGGACCCATATCTTAAGGTTCGGTAAGGGGAGCCCTCTTCCCTTTGCTTTTGCATCGATGTTTTTCCTATGACAGCAGCCACAGCCTTATGTGACGTGCTTCCATGGGATCCTAGATCACTTTTTGAAATCTAATTTTGAGTTCGCTGTGTAGCCCAAAGGTCTACCAGTGCAGGAGTAGTCATCCCCTTTCCATGACATGGGTGCTGTTCCACTTACATCACAAGCCATCATACAAAGAGTGATGTGGGGAAATGTTGGGCCCCCTCTTCATTGTCCTAAGAAGGATTTTTTATACTTTCCAGATATTGTCTTGTAGCCTTGTTTACATGTGTACCCTCTTTAAAGGTGAATTATCAAGCACTGCTGATTTTGTCATGCTAATGCACTTATGATGCCCATAAAGTCAACACGACATTGCCATGTGTTTTAAATCATGTTCAAGATACCATGTCCTTAATAAGTAATTGTTCTACCTTGTCAGATGGGGGAGTGGTCTTCATGTACCATGCCAGACTCTGCCTGGTAGATTAGGGGACATTGGTTGTCAACTATTGGACACCCATCTCCAAGTTTGAATGTTTCAAGTGTCTGTATTGGAGAGCTTGGATAAACCCCAACCTAGATTATGGATATAAGGAGAAGAGTTGGACCCAGAAACCAAGCCGACTACTTGAGCTGAGAAGACCCAAAGAAAAAGATGGATACAAGAGGACTGCTACAGAAATGAGCATTGACTCAGCCAATACCGATGTGTCACAAACCTCGACCTAATCTGGGACTCCCTCCTACCATATGAGGTCCCCATAGGATTTCACCCACAAACAGACCACCGTTCACAGTGATAATAATGGTGAGACAGGTCGTCCCCAGTGATTTACTGTTGCCTTGGTCTGCTCCTAACTTGCTGGGATTCCAGGGTGTGAGATCACTTACATTTCTTGAACTACTCTCCCTTCCCATTGGGTTTACATTGGGTGCAAAGTTTACCTTAACTTAGTGCTATCTTGGGCTGGCTAAGGGTGATCGTGCCAGGGTCACTACTTCTATGGGTCAGAATTTTGGACCTCAGAGGTCGAAACTTCTCATCCTTTCACTATAAACTGACTTAAAACTCTTAAGTCACTATTTAGCTTGTTGAGACTGCTCTGCACTAACTAACTTCAGTTATTTGCCTGAACTAGTTGAGTGGGCCCACTTGAACTACACACTTATTCTACTCAGGAACCTTTTGGGACACCGAAAAGAGTACCAGAGACTTGGTGGAGGGCTGGACTTAATACATTTTATAATTTGGTGCTGAGAGCCTTATAATTACAAAACCTATGTTTTGATATGAGTTTTACATCTCTCTATGTTATTAAATGAAAGTAGAGAGATGTACTGCTTGTGATCCTAAAGTAGTGTGTAATCGATAGTATGTTACCTAACTGTAAGTTGTGTGTATGTACTTAAGTATTTATTTATTTTGTACTTACCTTGTAATATTTAAAATGTGCGTCAGTGCAGTATTGGCATGAATAGCATTCTTTGTATAACTTGATGGTGAATGGTTTTTTCCTATCATTTCTGCTAAGTATTAACTGTACTAGGTTAGCTTCACTGCGTCCTTCCTCCGGTAGTGACTTTGAAAAACCCTCCGCACAACTCCCTCCAAAGCATTGCATAGTTTATTGTATTTGTACCTGGACATGCACTTGGTTGGAAAAGCCTTGTGGGTCATTTTACATATAACAGCAGAAATTGCATGCAGTAAAATGTCAACATTAGCAAATATGTGATGTTTATTCCCTGCATGAAATTTTCCACATTCATAAAACAAAGTTAAAAAGGAAATAGTAAAAACATGTGAAGCTCACATTTACTCTTCCTTTTTACTATCCATATTGTGAAAGATGTAAATGCCACATGCAAAGCACTCTTTGCAAGGGGTAATTACATCAAATGACTATTAATTCTGTCTACTTTAGCAGGTGTTAAATACAGGCAGATTCCATAAGAAACAACTATCCGTATGCCTTCATAGACATTACATGCTGGTGTTGTTGAAGCCGACATCCATCACCATATAATCCTAAAGAAACCCAGGTAGCAAAGGTAGAGCTAGAATGTATTTCCTTACAGCTATGCAGAAATTGACAGATAAACGGGCATTGTATGCCCAAACCAACAAGGTTGCCTGTGATCACCGAAAATATATTGTTTTTATAGGGATTCGCTCAAAGGGCCTTGTTCCACCCTCACTCATCCCACCATTTGGCACTCCTTTCACCCCTCCTTATGTATTCCTTGCTACTGGGGCGACTTAGCCCAAGGCAAACCAGGACATGGGCAGACAGCTTAGGGCAATCTCCTGCCTTTGCTCCCAGCCTCTTTACCTCTTCACCTGTGAGCATTCATACCACTTCCTACCCTACTCCACCTGGTAATACCTAAAATCGACCTAGTATATTACCCGCAACCCCTTTTATTTTATTTATTTGAATTTGTAAAGCGCCCACTTCCCTGAGACATGTTATGAAGGCTTACTTGGTTACATACGTGCATTTGAAAGCATACAAACCTGTTGCTTTAAACAGATTACAAAGTGCATTACATAGATAACATGGTTATGTGGCGAAACTATATGGTACAAACCCATCTTGCGTGGCGGTATCCATATAGTTTACGTGGTCAGATACAATGAGCAAAAGCATGGTGCCAGCCATGTCTTATATGGCGGCAGCTACAAGCAGTTACGTGGTCATAAATAGCGAGCATATACAAGGTGTCAGCCACATGTTGCATGGCAGCAGCGACTCATATATGCAAAGCCATAAAACAATGGGTAGGTGTGTGTTGCCAGGCATAATAGTACAGAGGAGGCCAGGTAGAAATCAACATAAAATAGCATGGGGCCGGCCGCTTGATGCGGTTAGGCAAGTGCATACTAAAGATAGGTTAAGATTGAGGGGCAATAGCGTGCTGCAGGTCTCAGATATTATGGACAGCTACATACACTTACAGAGGTAGGGAGAGGTAGGGATGAAGCCCAGGGGTACACAGATTACTAGGGAGGGGGGTTTATACCTACAGGGTGTAGTGGTAGATGGGGGAGGGGTGCAAGCACACAGGGGAAGCGATGGGAGGTGGAGCAAGCATACTGGAGCAGTGGGGGTGCACACATTCTGGGGGCAGCGAAGGGTGTGGAGTGGGGTGCACGCATACTGGGGCAGCGGGGGGTTTGCGGTGAGAGTGCACGCATGCTGGGGGCAGCAGGGGGTGGGGTACATGCATTACTACTACTGAACTAAAATGCATACTATTTTCATCCTCCTCCTCATCTTGCCAAAATCATGCAGATTTCCTAGGAAACAATTATCTGTATGCCTTCATAGACATTACATGCTGGTGTTGCTGAAGCCAAAATCCATCACCATATAGTCCAAAAAGAAACCCAGAGAGCAAGGGTAGAGCTAGAAAGTATTTCCATACAGATATTTAGTAATTAACAGATAAACTGGCATTGCATCCCCATACCAACAATGTGGCCAGTGATCACAGAAAATATAGGGTTTGTATAGGAATTCACTCAAAGAGCCTTGTTCCCGGCTCTCTGCTCCCACCATTAGTTTCTGTGGACTGATTCAATCCACGATTGCTCTGCCATGCGGCATCACTGTGTTCTGATGGTGCCAGAAACATCAAAATATCCGCAAAACCCTTGAGCGCGCCAAAACCTCTGAAAATCGCACTCTGCAAAGCACAAAAAGATGGCGGCCCAATCTACCACGCATGTTGTCAGTGGTGGAACAGAGATCTCCTCCTTAAATATGTCACTGGGCTCCACAACATGTGAAGATGGAGTACAGAAGGAAAAGTAGGGCTTTGCTGAAGGAAACCCCAAAATCTTGCTTCAAATCACTTTTTCTGTGTTGCTGAAACTGCAGAATGCTGGTACAAAACACCCTCAAACATCCAAAATTCTTACTGGGTGCTACAATTTACATAGTACAAGAAATCATTGGGAACATACATGCCTGAAAAGTTGTAAGCATCAAGGGATTTCCACAGCAAAAGGTTCCTGGCTGTGGATGTCAAAATCTGGGTGCAGTACCCTCGGCCGCCTGAATGACAGCTGTCAGAAGCCAGGAGGATTAAACTTTAAAACCTGTATAAACTGAAATTCAATGTTGCAATCTAAGTGGCCTGTTGCTGAGAGTAACCTGTGTTGTAACTGTTTTCATCCCATGGTTTAAAATCTTGAATAAGTATTCTAGCGGATATTTTGAAATCACAAGTTTGTTTTAAACTAAGGAAAAATGCAACAGAAATAACATTTACATTTAAGCCAGGCTAAAACCACCCAAACTGGAATAACAGCTTTTCTCACAAAAGGAGGACATTTCCCCCCAGCTGAAACTCACAGGGAGGTGCGAATTGCTGGTGAGCCCAGGACTAAACAATGGACATTCTCCGGCTAAAGGAAATGCTAAGTGTGAAGGGTCGTAAATGGCCTCTGCCAAGGAAACAGGGAGGAGACTGCTCCTGAACTGACGGGAGACAAAAAGAGGCAGAGACAAACAACCATCATTTTGTTTAAATACATATAACTTGCCACTGAAAATTGGATAGAACACAAAAATAACATAATTGTAAATCTGATTTTTGGCTGCACATTTCAAGAGTCGGCAAGATCGTGTGACGTAATTTATAAGGAAACGTCAGACAATGCAATTTTACACCAAATGTATTTCTGCTAGAGTATGCAACTTTATACACATATGCTCATGTTATACGCGCACACTTGTAGAAATTTGTGGATAAATGGGACATTGTGTTCTTGATGAAAAGGGCGACATTCTGGGAAAAGCAGACTCACGATCTTTCAGCTACGGGGTTTGGAGGAGTAGCTGCTGTACAAAATACAAAATATGTAATCTGTATATGTGGTTGTTATAGAGGTTGCACATGTGGAAATATGTATTGTGGCAAAAGTGGATTTTGTGTTCAAGAGGCCAGGGGTGGACTCTAAGCCTCATAAACCCACACCATAAAGATGACACACGGTTTTCTCCTCCTATCAAGGTAAAGAGGAAATCCTGACCAATCCCTGTCAAAGGGGCGAGCTTAGGCTAAACCAGCACACACACCCCCTTTATCATAAGCATAAATAGAGACAGGTCAGCACTCAAAAAGGGCAGACAGATTCGCCCACTATCCGGATTCTGGTGGAGCACCCTGCTGCAGAAATATCCATTTTACTTGCCCACCGGTTCCCAGGGAGGAGGCACAAGGGGAAAGGGGGGTTTAAAGCCATGGAGGAAGCTTCCTTCCCCATTTGTGAAAAGCCCCTGGAAACCCAGAAACCGGAACCAAAGTCTCCTGCCCCTGAAAGTCTGCAACCCAAAGAACAGGGGGGGGGGGGAGAAATAAAGATCCTAAAAAGATCCATTTTGAGGAGGAGGTGCACATCTTCCAGTTCGAAGGAGAGGGGTCCTCAGAGGATTCTGGGAAAAGGATTTTCTCCTTCAGGGATGGGGGATATCCTCCCAAAGAAAAACGGGTCCCAAAGGATCCAAATCCAGACTGGGTAGATGTAGGGACTGAGTTAAAACTGCCCAACATCAAACCCCAGAATGACCAGCACGAAAACCCCCTGGTTTAAACCCATCCTGGTGACTGCCTCAAAAAAGGGGGACAGCCCAGAATCAGAACCAGGGGAATCCAAAACTCCCCCCATATCTAGCTGTCACCTTTTTCTTACAGGTTCCCAAGATCCCAAACAAAACCCTGCCCAAATCACCTCTCTGTCAGTATCCAAAACCAAGAAATTAACCCACCAGTTGGCCAAAAATGTGCATTACCTTTGCCACCTTGAGGAAAAGCAGGGAAGATTCTATGCCCTGGTCCAAATACAGGGGCAATGTACAATTTTGGCACTGGTGGACACTGGATCCCAATCCACCCTTCTGTCAATAAGGGCCTTTGATCAACTGGGGGAAGAAATACCAAATTCCTCTCACCCCTCTTCCTGAACAACTTCAGAACTTCGACGGGAAGGAAATTCCTGTCGAGGGGACTGCGGATTTGGACATTAAAATTGGCGACACAAGGTGAAGCACCCAGTCATAGTTGTGACTCCAGAGGGCACACCTTGCTTAATAGGGAATGGCATCCTGCGTAGGTTGTCTCCCCTCATAGATTGTGTAAACAAGGTCCTCTGGACCCAGACTAACAGAGCAATAACACTGAAACAGAGTGTCAAGCATGTTAGTTTAAATGGCACATGCCACATGGTTGAACAAAAACCTGACCAAATTGAATTTCACTTCCAGAATAATCAAATCACAGATGTGACAGTAATTACAGTAGGACAACAAACTGGTGATGGGGAGTACTCACTATTTCTGAAAATCAACCTTCCTTCCAGTCTAAGGTGGAATTCCACACTGGAAGGAAACACTCTGAAATTCTATACAAATTCACAATCAGAAAATCCCATTCCTATAGTCCAAAAAGATGAGAAATCAGCACAAAGCTTGACTGATATTTAGAAAATCGGAGAGCAGTTGTTCATCCCCATTCAGTTAAGTGAGGGGAAGGACTCTGTTCTCGCCCGAGTATGTGTGAACAACGGTAAGAGCTTCATCAACGAGGCTATGTTCCACAAACTCCCAAAAGATCCAGCCATTCCCACATTGAAACTGTTAGACAAATGGGAAATGGACCTGGAAACACCCAATTTCAAACATCTCCTGCCTAGCAGGTGTACGCTCAAAATTTCCATATGCAACAAGAGCATAGTCATAATTGTTGGGTTGTGCGAGATGTCACTGCTGCATTTTATTTAGGCAATGACATTCGCAATCGCTTTGCCAATAGTTTGGACCTAATAAACTTCAAAGCTTGGTCCCGATTAGTGGGTAATCCCATGGACTTTGATGACCCAGAGAAAGCATTTTGGTCAGCTCAACTGCTGCCATATGCAGTTGAAATTCAGATTGGAGAGGAAGTCACCATCCCAGAACGGACCTGACAATTCTCACTGAAAGTAAAAATTAAAAGAGGACAGAAACTGAAAAACCCTGACGCCTATGTCCATCTCACAGCTCATTTCCAACAGCAAGGGTTGGGGGTAAACCCAACACCACTAGTAAACATAGAACACAACTCCATTCCAATAGAGGTGGATAACAGCGACCTAAAGAGTATCACTCTGGGCGCAGGCACCATTATTGGAATGACGGTTGATGACTGTCATTTTTAGGTAATGAACTGTTAGAACCAATCCCTAAGGACTATTTTGACAGTGATAGCGATGATGACACAACACCAGACAGGATCTTCACCCGGCATGGGGGGAATTTCCTGGTGTACTCTTGCTGCCCTTATGGTAAGGAAGATGTGACCTGTGACTCCATCAGTCCAAATCAGCACTTTGACCAGGGACTTCTCCACCCAGCTGGAGGAGGCCGCTGAGATAGCCAAACCGGAAGTCTTTCCAAGCTTCAGGCAGACGGTTGAAGAGAGGGTCAACCTAGCTGATGCCTGTGTGACTCTAGAGCAAAAGCAAAAATTGAATCAAGTTTTCTTACATTTTCAGGATCTCTTTGCGGTGGACTCATATGACTGTGGTCGCACCGACACCCACACAACAACAATTCCCACAGACCCTGGCATGACTCCAGTGCTTGTGAAGCAATATCGCTTGCCTCTCACATCAATGGAGTCCCTTACTGAAATAATTAAGAACCTTGAGTCCCGTGGGATAATTCGTCCAGTCCACAGCCCCTTCAACAATCCAGTGCTGGGGATTTTGAAACCTAACGGCCAGTGGAGACTCTGTGCTGAGGGAGCTCAACAAACGGGTCCATACTTCCCGATGGCCTCTTCCCCACATTGAGCAAGGGCTGACCCAGATCCAGGGGTCACAGGTATTCACTGCAATTGACCTGACCAATGGGTACTGGACTGTACTTGTCAGTAAGGAGGACCAATACAAGCTGGCCTTTACCTTCGGGGGGCAGCAGCACACATGGACTCGGACTCCCTTCGGATACATCAACTCCGACAATGAATTTAATATCTTTCTACACAAGGCCATGCCCAACTTGGGTGAAAGGGGTAACCTGGCCTGTGTAGATGATGGTATAGTCAAAAGCTCAACTGTGGAGGAACACATAGCGGAAATCCGTTATATTCTGACACAGTTGAGGGCTGCCGGAGCAAAACTCTCCTTTCAAAAGGCTCAGTGGTGCAGAACCTGTGTCAATTTCTTGGGGCATGAGATAACTCCATAGGGTCTCTGTCACCAGGAAAAGAAAGTAGAAGCACTCCAGAAAATAAAAGACCCCACAACTCTGCGGGAACTAAGGAGCCTCCTTGGACTAACTAATTACAGCAGAAAGTTCATTGAGGACTACGCAGAGATCACAAGACCCCTGATCCATCTTTTGAAGGGGAGGTCAAGTGGGAGTGGGGTCCAGAACAAGCTGAGGCATTAAGACAACTCAAAAGAAGCCTCTCACAAGCACCTCGCCTAGCTTACCCTGTGGAAAACAAGGAGTTCTTCTTGGAGACAGGGTTCTCAAATACATGCTTGACTGCAGTATTATATCAAAAGCATTACAAGGTCAATAAAGTAATCTCCTATGCGAGTAAAACTTTATCCTCTGTGGAGGAAAAATTCAACGATTGTGAGAAGGCACTCCTGGCAACGGTGTGGGCATTGAAGAATTATCGCCCTTTTATCCAGGGGGAACACATCATAGTGGAGACTCCACACCAACCGTTGCAATATCTTCAGATTGACAGAATCCGGGCTGGAAATGTGAGTAATTCCCAAATTACTCCCTGGATTCTGTCAATGCAAGGCTTTCCTGTGGAGGTCAGATATGGCCAAAACAAGAAGAGTTCCCTCGCGCAAGGTCTGGCTGACTTGCATGATTGTGCCAGAGAAGACTGTCTCGAGGACGAAAGTCTCAAAATCAAGGACAACATGGAGGCATACCTTAATTTCCCACACAAAGTCTATGAAGAAGACCAGTGTAAGGGAATGCCCACGGTCTATGTGGATGGGTGCTCCTACCATGTTGACAACAACGGGGAAAAGGAACTTGTGGCCGGCGTAGGGAATGCATAGGTGAATGATACCCCAGAACCCTCAGCTGGGTACAAAATCGGTCCCCGAAGTAGTCAAGTGGCAGAGTTGATGACTGTGCATCAAGCCATCCTCACTGCTGTCCAACACCAACTCCACTAACTGGTCATAATCACAGACTCAGATTATGTATGGAACGGGTTTGTGGAGCACCTGGTTAACTGGAAAACTAGAGGCATGCTATGTGCTAATAACAAACCATTGAAACATAGGACATTAATACACAATATTGATGATCTGGTCACATCAAAAGGGATGACCATCTACTAGAAAAAGTTCATGGGTCATTCTAAAGTAGAGGGACCAGACAAAACTGGGAATTACCTAGCTGATCAGCTGGCCAAAACCAGAGCCATCCAAGGGGATCTACTTGAGATCGAGTCCCTGTTGGGGGAAATCCAGGTCACTGCTATCACTAGGTCCCAGATAAATGCTCACAATGAACTCTCAACTGCACAATGGAGTAAGGAGACCCCAGATGCTTATTTCATTATGGCTAAAAAGGGGATACAATAATTGGTAAGTTTTATCAACACATTGAGGACCCTGAGAATCTTTCCCCTGATGGATACTGATTACATAGGGACCTCAGAGTGTTGATGAAATGTCCAAAAATGTTCTGAATCCAAGATGGTTTGTTGGTAAGGAGATCCATAGCTGGCCATGACCAGTGGGCGGTCCCTTCCTCATTTTGAAGCCTGATGCTAAGTCACGCCCATGATGCGGCCACAGCCGGTCATCAGGGGATTCATACGACACTAGAAATCTTGAGAGAGGTTGCATACTGGCCACACATGGGGCAGGACCTTGACCAATACTTGAAGGGGAGTCTTGTGTGTGCACAAATCCAGCCAACATCACTTGCACACCGTGCCCCCCTCCAAAAGAGAGGGATGATGCTGCCTTGGTCAAATTTACAAGTCAATTTTATCAGGCCCGTGATTCGCTCCTCTAGGTGGATCAAGTACATGTTGACCGTGACATGCTTGTTCACTAAATGGGTGGAATGTCTTGCGGCCCCAAATTGCAAGGCAGAAACAGCAGCTGCCCTGATGATCAATCACATCTTCTCGTGTTTTGGACTACACCAAGGATTGAGTCAGACCGAGGTAGCCACTTCACTAGCAAAGTGATGACAAAGATGTGGGAGATACTTGGGGTCAACAGGAAACTACACATTGCCACCGGCTAGCCTTCAGTGGTGGAGTTCAGAGATACAACAAGACTATTGTGAGCATATTAAAAAAGTTTGTGGCAGATTCTGGGCCAAGTTGTGACATTTGATTACCTCTTGTCCTGATGGCCATCAGATCTACCCCTTCTTCTGCAACAAAAATGTCTCAGTTTCAGCTGATGACTGGACGAAGTAAGGTGCTACCCCAGCATCTGTTCTACAGACCCCAAGAGCAGACCTTAATAAATGCCTCCACAACTCATGAGTATGTTGAGAATCTGAGAAAACACCTTCAACATGCTTTTGCCTATGCTCAGTGGAATCTAGAAAGATCTGCAGACAGTATGAAGACCCACTATGACCTTAAGACAACTAAAAAAGAATACCAAGTAGGAGTCTGGGTCTATTTGTACAATTTCCAAAGGAACCAAGCCAAATAGCGCAAATTCCTCCCTACTTGGTGGGATCCTTTTGAAATTGTAGACATAATCTCACCAGTCGCCTACAAAATCTGCATCCCCAAGGGCAGTTTGGCAGAAGGTTAAGACAAGTGCGTCCACATAAACCAGCTGAAGAGTTGCCATCCCAGCCATACTCTGCAGCAAATAGAGGAGCCATCCGGAAACCCAGAGGGGGACACTACAGATCCCTAGAAAATTCCAACTGTTAAAACCATTCCAACTGTTAAAATCATAGGAATTACATGCAGGGAATATTGTAATTGATATGTCAAATGTATGCATCTGCCCCACCACATGAATAGTAGTGGGGGACATTCCATAACCATGCTCTGTTCTGTCACATAGCACTAAAACCAAGGATTCTAAGTACCAAGGAGGAGCACTAGGGCACCGGGAGGAAAGACCCAAGGAGCCCGGAGTATCGCTCAATACACCCATCCAAAACTGTCGAGGAGAACCTGTCGATCCAGCACTGATGGGAGAAGCAGCTTACTTTTTCCACCTGGACCAGAAAGACAGAATGAACATCCCAATCTCCCGACTTCCCCTTGACGGGCGGTCAAGTCATGAGGGGGGGCTCTGTGGGAGGATTCAACCCACTGTTGCTCTGCCATGCGGCATCATTGTTTTCTGATAGTGCCAGAAACATCAAAATGGCCACAAAACCCTTGTGCGCGCCAAAACCTCTGAAAATCGCGCTCTGCAAAGCACAAAAAGATGGCTGCCCAATCTACCATGCATGTTGTCAGTGGTGGAACAGAGATCTCACTCCTGAAATATGTCACTGGGCTCCACAACATGTGAAGATGAAGTACAGAAGGAAAAGCAGTGCTTTGCTGAAGGAAATCCCAAAATCTTGCTTCAAATCACTTTTTCTTTGTTGATGAAACTGCAGAATGCCGATACAAAACACCCTCAAACATCCAAAATTCTTACTGGCTGCTACAATTCACTTAGTATAAGAAATCATTGTGAACATACAATGTCCTGAAAAGCTGAAAGCATCAAAGGATTTCCACAGCAAAAGGTTCCTGGCTGTGGATGTAAAAATCTGTGCGCAGTACCCTCGGCCGCCTGAATGACATGTGTCAGAAGCCTGCAGGATTAAACTTTAAAACCTGTATAAACTGAAATTAAATGTTGCAATCTAAGTGGCATGTTGCTGAGAGTAACCTATGTTGTAACTGTTTTCATCCCATGGTTTAAAATCTTGAATAAGTATTCTAGCGGATATTTTGAAATCACAAGTTTGTTTTAAATTAAGGAAAAATGCAACAGAAATAACATTTAAATTTAAGCCTGGCTAAAACCACCCAAACTGGAATAACATCTTTCCTCACAAAAGGAGGACCCTTCCACCCAGCTGAAACTCAGGGGAAGGTGTGAATTGCTGGTGAGCCCAGGACTAAACAATGGACATCCTCCAGCTAAATGAAATGCTAAGTGTGAAGGGTCGTAAATGGCCTCTGCCAAGGAAACAGGGAGGAGACTGCTCCTGAACTGAAGGGAGACAAAAAGAGGCAGAGACAATCAAGCATCTGCGGCTGGACATTCATAAAAAAACATTTTGTTTAAATACATATAACTTGCCACTGAAAATTGTCAAGAATACAAAAATAACATAATTGTACACCAAATGTATTTCTGCTAGAAGTATGAAACTTTATACACTTATGCCCATGTTATACGCGCACACTTGTAGAGATTTGCAGATAAATGGGACATTGTGTTCCTGATGAAAAGGGCGAAATTCTGGGAAAAGCAGACACAAGATCTTACAGCTACTGGGTTTGGAGGAGTAGCTGCTGTACAAAATATGAAATCTGTATATGAGGTTGTTACAGAGGTTGCACATGTGGAATAATGTATTGTGGCAAAAGTAGAATTTGTGTTCAAGAGGCAAGGGGTGGACTCTAAGCCTCGTAAACCCACACCATAAAGATGACACACGGTTTTCTCCTCCTATCAAGGTAGAGAGGAGATCCTGACCAATCCCTGTTAGAGGGGCGAGCTCAGGCTAAACCAGCACACACACACACCCTTTATCATAAGCATAAATAGAGCCAGCTCAGCACTCAAAACGGACAGAGTCACACACTATCCTGATTCTGGCAGAGCACCCTGCTGCAGAACTATCCATCTTACTTGCTCCAGACTCCAGAAACCTGGCAAAGCAGAAAGGCCCATTACATAACTGAACCATTTTCAGCTAAGCATTACATTTCCAGAACCAACCCCAGAAACCTAAGGGGAACATGAATCATACAGCCGGGCTGTGCTGTACTGCTTGCCTTCTGAAATAATTATAATCAGAACTGGTCCTGTGCCGTGCGGTGTCCAGAGCGACTTGATGCTGCCAAAATTCGATTTGCCCAGCAGTCTGTTCTGACCAGAATCCCTGACCAGAATCCTGACGGTTCCATTTGAAACATATCTAGTGAGTATATATAGATAGAACTGTGTCACTAGCATATGTACCTGGCTTAGTTAATTCCCATTTTAAATCCATCCTATCTTGTCTTCAGAACCTGCATTGTTAGGAGTACTTTTGAATTGCCTGAACTCTCTATCCTATCCCTCCTATCTTCCTCCTGTGCTAGTATTGTTAAAACTATCTTTGCGCTGATATTTTTCATCTGAAGAAGGCGGGACCACTGCACCCTGATCAAGTGGCTCTCTTCTTGTGTGGTATCAGTTTATTCATAGTCATCCTCTAGTGTAAGAAATCCCATTTGTCTTTTAAAAGTGCATTCCTGTTTCCCATTCTTGCACCTGTCTCGAAAAACGACCTCCACTAAAAAGTGTGCTAGAAACAGAATTTCAACTTCTGCTTGAAGCTAACATCCACAGCTTTAATTCGCATCTAAAACCGCATCCCAAATCCACACGGTTCTCCTGTGATCACGATTACTGCACACTGAAAAGTTTGCTGCAAATTTCGTTTTAAGGAAATTCTAACACGTGTAAAACAGCTTTTGATTGCTTCCAACGTTAATTTTAAGATTTCACATTGTTTCTTAGTATACAATCATTGCTAGTGTTTGTGTGCAACTATCCAAAGTGGCTCCTATACGAATTAAAACAATTTCAGCAATTTAAACCATATTTAGTGCTTTTACCCAATCCATTCTCAAGATAACTTTGAAACCATTCTGACTGCTTGCCAATCATTTCTGTTTTTCTCTTGTGTTGCTGTGGGGAGATTGGGATTGATATTTTGTTTGAATTCTGCCATTCCTGAAAACCTGCTCTCTCCTATCATCTTTTTACATTGCTTATTGGGGGGTTGAGGGGTGTGCAGGGGAACTAATAACCACACTGTTATTTGATCTGGACACGCACACAAAGTATTATTTCTGTGCTGAATTGTTTTGCTCACTATTACACCTTGTGTATTAAAAAGATTATTTAGTGTTACATCACCCCATTGGTGATTATTGTGTACCCATTAAAACATAGTGTGATTAAATTGTAAATACATAAATAAATATTGTAACTATGCAAACCAGCCTGATTCCTGGTTCAGTGTGACCGGGGGGTGGGGGGGACGGTTGTTCCAGGAGAGGGGTGTGATATGAGTGGTACATTGTTCAGAATAAAAGATCTTTTAGACAAAAATAAATAAGGATTTCAGTTGTGCATTACACGCTAGGCATTGACTTAGGTGTGTGCCGGATTGAAATCACTTACAGCACTCTCTGCTACCCTTCCTGATTTAATCGTTATTGGGACAATTTAGCCCCAGGAAAACCAAGAAACCGGTGAAGAGCTAAGTGCAATCTCCTGCATTTACTTCCAGCCTCTTTGCGTCTTCACCTGTGAGCCTTTATACCACTTCCTCCCCTACTCCACCTATTAATACTTAAAATCGACCTAGTGTATTGCCAGCTACCTCTTACTGGTATACAGTGTTAATAACGAAAAATACATAACAACGAACATTTTCAGCGAAACCCAAATAACGAATAAAATGTTGACATATTTAATAAAATATATGTAGGGGGTGGGGTAAGGGTGGGGGGTTTGGGGGAATTAGTAAAGCAGGGGAAACAGGAGGATTGGGGGACAAATACAAAAAATAAACATGTCATTATTTAAGTGTCACTAACAATGTTTCTTGTTATTTATTGTGTCATTTTAAACACATGGAATCCCCCTTACTACTACTGAACCAAAACACATTCTCCCTTCATCCACTTCATCCAGGTATTCTCTCCATATGTTACCCCCAATCATACTACTTCCCCCACCTTTCCTATCTCCGGCATAAAACGTACAACTCAACACTCTCACTACATCATCTACATGCCACCTCCTTCTAATAAACAACTCAGGGCAACAGAGTGCTCTGCTCTTATACCTACACACCCTGCTTCTCTTACTCCGAAAATAAATTCCTCTACTCCTCACTGCTGCATAAACTGAACATTATAATTTGGAGGACTCAGTTTGTTTGAAAAAGACTTCCTTCATAACAAACTACTTTTTCTCTAGCACTCCTACCCTTCCTATCACTGAAACCAGGATCTCTTCCTCAGACACTGCTACCCTGGCGACACTTCATGACTCCAAATGTTCCTTCTCTTACTCTCCTCATTTGAAAGGAAAAAGCAGTGGTGTCAGGCACCTATTTTGTTCTGATGACCTGAATACGTTAACCTCATTTTAGCATTAAATGCTGTTAGAAGGTTAAAATACTAGACACGATATTAAGATCTGTTTTTTCTGTACAAACACCATAATGGTGCCCCTGATGAATTTCCATGGAATGAAACCCAGATATGATTAGCAAAGAAACATGTTTGGATTGTAACCCCTTTTGTTTTATGTATGTTGTCTTTCTGAATGAACACGAATAATTGGTAATGAGATTGGTAAGAATGTGTTAGAAGTGGATGAGTGGAGAATATGGTATGTCCAGTGTTAATTTGCACAGCACGAGCCACTTTAAAGATTAGGCGATGAAAGGAAGCTTACTCGTTTTATTTAACGTGTATTGTATAATATTTTTCCGATCTCAGTAGGCTTACTGAGGCGACAAAGTGCAGGTCAGACATTATAGTACTTGCTTGGACTTCTATCATTTATTATATATTTTTTATGAATTGTGAAATGAAGATTAAAATATGTTTTTTTACTACCCATTGTACTGATGTTTCTTTAAAGAATGGTTTGAAACATGACCAATGTATGAAGTGTTTTCCCCACAGACAAAATAACAGTTTGAAATCACAAGCTCTGTTGTGGTTGTTCAAAGGGTTAATCCCCTTTTATTGAGGGCTTGCTTGTGATTCCATAGAATCACCCTCAACCTCCAAGTGTAGCGATTTGGACCTATTTTGTTCCTGCCTTAACATCCCACCTCCCCGCTCCCCAATGCCAAATCCCCTTCTAACTTCTTTGACTTTACACTCTCAACTATTGCTCTTCAACACTCTACTCCCTTCATTTTTATCTATTGCCCACTTGGATATTCTTTGGTAAACTAGGGAAGCTCCCTGCTTCTCTCACCCATCACATCACTGCATCTTCTTAGGTCACTTAAACCGTCCTTCTCCTAACGCTCTGCAAAAATCAGACTTTTCTCAATTGAAAGTCTGCCCAGTCACTCTCTTGGTGGTTCTCTTGGCCTCCTGTACATCTCCAACTCTCTTTCAGCAAATATCACTACTGTCATGCCATCTCTTTCTGACCACTCCTTTGTTCCATCACCATTTCCTTTCCTCTTCACCTACGGTTAAGATGGATTTCTGAACTCTGACCTGGAGGGGCAGATGTTCAGAAGGCCAGCCTAGTTTCTTGGAACAGGATAACCTCTGGACAAGCCAGACCAATCAGGGTAGCGATGGCGGCGGTCAAGACTAAGTCTCAAGAGGGGTGAGGGTGACTGAAAGACCTCAATGAGCACACACAGCAAGGACACTTACAAATTACTCCAGACAGGTGTTATATTAAAAATATATACACATTTATTACAAGGCCTTTGTAACATCGACATAGCAAAGAATCACAATAATACTAAGTAAACCAACACATCACAATCAACACAATATATATACAGGACCAAGGGGTCTAAGGAGTTATGATCACGTAATATGTAGACCACCTAGATGGGGAGGAAAACAGGCAGCGCAAGTAATTATTAGACCCAGTTTGACATCAGAAATACACCTAACTAGGAGGAAGTCGAGCCTACGAAGAGAGGAGCCTTATGCTCAAAAGTACGTGCATGCGCTTGTGCCGATGGACAAATTAGGGTCTCTTCAAGGGTCTCTGACAGTTCAGGAAGGTAGATGAAGCTATGAAGAACGAGTCCCCCACAATCAACAAATTCTGTATATGTGGCAACTTCATTGAGTACATTCTGAAGGCCACAAGGTGTTTTGGAGAGTAAAACAAGATCATCTGTGGAAAGCAGGGCTGGGGTACATTTATAGAGAAGTTTTGGAGGATCTCCTAGTACTTGTTCAAATGTCGGTGCAATGTCAGCTAAGAATAATTTAAAAACTGACGAGGCTAACACACACCCTTGTTTCAAACCTCCGTGTGTTTTGATGGAAGAAGTTAGACCACCGTCAGTAGGAAGCCTAATCTGTACACTTGTGTTGGTATGTAGAGCATTCATCAATGCTATCAAATAAGGAGGGCACATCGAGCTTTTGTATTAAAACTTCCTGAGAGACTGAGTCGAAAGTGGCTCGAAGATCAATAAAAGCTAAGTAAAGTGGTTATTTGGATGTAGGATGACAATTAATAATGGCTGTCAAAGTGAGAGGATTAACTGAAGTGCCTAGACCTTGAAAAAATCTAACGGACAAGGATCACGTTTGAGATGTTTAAGTGTCCATAAATTAAAGTCTTGCAGAATGAAACGAGCGAACAGATTTCCAGGGGCATCAAGAAGGGCGATGGTCTGCAGTTTGAAGGATCAGACCGGTCACCCTTCGTAAAGATGGGAACAATGATCAATTGGCACCAGGAATCAGGAATCATATTTGATTTTAATATTTGTGCAAATAGATTATATAATATGGCAGCCCATTCTTGAAGGTGCTGTTAAATGTATAGTTGGAAGGCCATCAGGGACTGGGGCTCTCGAGGAGCTAGATTTCTGGATGAAATACAATATATCTTCCTCCAGTACTTCCAATTGTTCAAACTCTCCTAATGGTTGAGGCACAGGTTGTGTAGACTCAATCGGCAATGCATATAGAGATGTATAACGAATAATCCACCACCTTTTACTTGAACTGGGGTTTGTGAGTCATGGTTAGCGATATTCAAAAGTGACCATATATTAGATACGTTTTTTGATGTTATATCAGAAAGCATAGCTTCCCCATCATATTGAAGCTGAGTTGCCTTATAGAATTTGAACCAATTCCTAAACTTACATTTAAGAGCTCTCAAGGTGGTTAGCCTGACATCAATTGGTAAGTGAGCGGCACAGAGTTTTTGGTAGTTTAACCAGGTCTTTTGACGCTGATCCTCTTGATCAAAGATGTGTTTGTGAACATTATGTGAGTGTCTGTGTATACCAATTTTGTTTGAAACAATAATAAATGTGAGGTATAGTGTTCATATGCCCACGATGAACTGACATTATTGATAATAAGTTGTTTAAAATGCTCTAACAGGTTATCAGTCCAGCACAATCTAGTCCTCGCATTGTTGACAGTAACAGATGTATTGTATGCTAATTCTTTAATCATGGAGACATAGGTTGTGGGATGCCAGATTATAGATAATAATTCATGACCACTCGATTCGCTTTCGATTATTTCGAACTTCGATATTTCCAGAAATGTGCGTGCATCGACCAGAGCAAAGTCAATGTTTGAGGTCGTTACACCTCGTCGCCATGTATGATACAGAGGTATATCGCTATCAAATGCACCATTCAGCATGAAGAGATTACGGAACTTCATTAGGTTCTTCCACTTGAGAAAGCCTACAGTGGATTTGCTTTTAGAACCTGGAAGGCAATCTATGTTAAAATCACCAACTATGAACAAGTTGCTGATTTCTGCATCTTGTAAGATAGTATCTAATAGTGATTCTAGTTCACAGAAACATGTTGTATCAGTCATGGCAGCAGTATTTCGGTATACATTTATAAGAGCAATTGCTCCCCCTTCGAATTTGATTCTTACCAGTTGTAGGTAGTGGTTTGGGGCCATCCCAGGGAAAATTTGTAGCCCCAGGCCACATTTCACTGCAACTAGTAGGCCTGAGGACGGACGACCCATCAATCCAGATTTAGCAGGATTGAGGACTATTTCGTAACCACTTCAGACTGGAATTTGTAATAACCATGTTTCTTGAAAAGCCAAGATACTGTGATTTAAAATTTAAGAATCTATAGATGCCCTCAAATCGGAGTAACCACGTGTGTTCCAACTTCCCATTCGATGCTGTGCAGGATTACATTTCAATGATGGTTATTTCTGGTGATTCCAAGTTAGTGTATCTGTCTGATGACTGTGGGTGGGTAATAAAATAGGACAAGATTACATTGGAGATTTAGAATACAAATACAACCTCAGTTCCTCATCTTAGGTGTAGCAAAGGAAGCAGATTGATGAGCCACATAACAATAGACATCCTGATCAAGAGGATCCAGGGCCAAAAGAAAGCCCATCGAAAACAGCTTCATTTTACCCTGCCATAGCGCATTGTCAACCAATGAGGACGATACCCAAATGCGAACCACAGACCAATCATCTTGGTCCAAAAATTCCACTTGCACAATGTCAAGAGTGGAGATGTCACGCAATGGGTCAATGTCACCCAATATTGCTAACACACTCCATCTTGACAGATCATAGACTGGAAAAAGGGCAGAGCGGCATTTTAAAATGAACCAGTGATGTTTGTTGGTTGATAAGGCATGTCTAGATTTCGAGAGGGCACTAGGTCTGCCTAATTGTGTCTTCCTGTCATTATGATATATGTTGTGTGTTTCATGGGACTTGTGAGATTCTTCAGTCATTTCTGATTGCTAGCAGGCTGACGGTCTTGTAATGGAAGATAAGGCAGTCACTGAATTGGGTAAAGTAAGAGGTTCAGAGGATAATTTAAGTTTGAGATATTCGTCCATTGACCTCTTGATTTCTGCTCAAACATCTAGTAATATTGCCTCAGTTTGTGACAGACTACTGGAAGTGTTGTCTTTCTTAGTGGTAATAGGAAAGGTAGAAATGGTTGGAGGAGCTAGGGCTGTAAGAGAGGGTAAGGGGGGCAATAGTGGTGGAACAGAGTAGTTATTATCAGCCGAATGAGAGCCCACTGCGTTCTGAACAGTTGGAGGGTCAGCAGGTACAGAACTTGTTGTTTGTTGAGAAATAGCTTTAATTAAGTCATTTAGTGGATTCTTAGATTTCTTTTTATTAATTGACAGTTTTGTAGTGGTATCTGAGTTAGAATGGGCACTGAAGAGGTTGTAGATTGGTACTTGGGCTTTTCCACCATTGATGTGTGCAACAGAAGAATTGGGGTTGCCATTATTAGAAAGGAAGGAGAGAGTCAGGTTTGAGGTACTAATGGACTCAACTGGGCAAATGACTTCTGAAAAGGAGGGCAGAGGAATGAAAACAGAGTTCATAGAGCGTCTGGTATCAGGAGGAGTTTTCATAGTCGTTTGAGTGCCCTCTGACATCTTCTTTACTTTAAGAGCAGTCACGAGTGTGTGCAACCGTGCTGATTGGTGTTGGCTCCTGGCTTCTAAGGTTTCATATAGTGTGAGCATAGAGTTGACGGAGGTGTTAATAGCAGAAAGTGTAATTTCAACTGACATGTTCAGTTGACTGGAAACAGGCAAACCAAACGAGGGCAAGACAGGGTTAGAAGAGGGTCTTCCGGGAGTCAGGTGAATGAAGGAAGCCGAGAGGGCAATTGAATTGTCATGTTCTGGCTCAAATAAACTGGGAGAGTGATAAAGACTGTCACTAATGTTCTTAGGGATGTCTGACTCAGCAGAAGAGTGAGAGTTGCTTCGCATGAAGTGAGTTTTAGATAGGGAAGGAATACATGGGGAACTTGAGATGGTTAGAACCATTGTTTTACCTTTCTGGAAGTCCCCTGAAATAGGTATTTCACTCTCTAGAGAATACATTGGATAAGTATTGCTAACAGGAATGACAATGGGTATATTATCATGTTGAGTGCTTGCACCAATAAGCTCTGACTTATTAGATGAGAGAGAGCATACTTTGTCAGAGGCATGTGCAATTTGAGAATCAGTAATTGAAAAATTCAAATCATTTACAGCTGGCCATGTTAAATCAACACATGGAAGTAACAAAGTTATAACATTCAAAGCATTTACAGCTGGACACGTTAATTCAACACATGGGAGTAAGAGAGTTATGGCCATGTTTACATTGTTTAATGCGTATAATATGGAAGTATCACCTTCTAGGTCACGCAAAGGATCTTGACAAATTGAGTAGAATCGCGAATGTCAGTGGAAGCCATTTTTTTTCCCGGGACAAGTAAGGGATGACCACTGAGTTTTCTTTTAAGGGCTATGGTTGGTGAGGGTTTTGGAGTAGTGGGTTTCAAAAGAACAGACGCACTGGAAACGATTAATTTTGCAGGCATGCCTGTTTTAAGCATGTACATTGTAATAAGGTACAAACCATTGGATTATTTGTCACTTTCAATGTAATTATCAAAAATGACACAAATAATGAAAATGAGTTAAGGTAATGCAGTCACGCTGTAACCAGTACCAACAGTAAATACCAATTACTGTTCAGGTTCAGCCTGATGATTACAAGTTTCCAACAGACAAACTTCTTCCATAATAGAATAAAACATATAATACAAGGCTCATGATTCCCCCCATATAAAAGATCCCAAAGAGCATCATCAGTGTTCAATGATTCGCACACAATCAGCAAATGCTGCTCGGATTCTAGAGAGCCGGAGCCACATAGCCTACACAAAAGTAGAGGCCTAAGGGATGTTTGCCCATGCTCCTGTTATCTCCACAGATTTCGCAGAGTTAGTTTTCAATTTAATGTAGTCCCATTTCAGGGAGTTGCCTACAAATTGCTCTATGTGCTTCGGGGTACAATACAGAGCTATTATATGCTCCAGAAATAATCTGCTATTCCTCTTGGTTGCCAAGTGCGCAATGTACTGTTCGGGGAAGGTGGCATAGACCACCTCTTGCATGGCTGTTTTATATCGAAGATATGACCATCCGACAGAGGCTCCATGGGGCCAATGCCAGCCATTGCTGCACCAACTGCACAATACAGTCTAAAACACTGCCCTGCATCTGGACAATTTTGCTCAGTGTAGCCCTAAAGATAATAGAGTTCAGTGTATTTTCCTCTGCATTGGAAAAACACCAAAAGATATTCAGCAAAGACAGTTGTTGCCTTGCCTTAAAACCGAAAATGCCAAATTCTAGAAAAATGGTCTGCACCGGAGTGCAGGTATGCAGCTGCAGCAATCTTTTAAGCAAAGATGGCTCCACTGCTGCTAATTGCGATTCATTGCCAAAATGACCAATCAGGGTAGCGATGGCGGCGGTCAAGACTAAGTTCCTCATTACGACCCTGGCGCTAAGGGATTACCGGTACCGGTAAGGGTACCCATACCGGTAATCCTTTAGCGTCTGATTACGAGGTCCCTTTGCGGGTTCCCACCTTAACGGCTGGTTTTAACAGCCGTTAAGGAATGGACCCGCAAAGGGACCTTGGTGCTAATTACGGTACCGCAATTTGCAGTACCGTAATTACTGCCTTCCCCATTCCCATTATGCCCTATGGGGCAAAAATGGGAATGGGGAAGGGCCATGGAGGAAGGGGGAATTACCGCCCCGCCAACCTTGTAATGGGGTGGTAATTCCCTCTTTCTCCACGGCAGAGTCGGTAAGTTACCGGCATGGATCATGGTGCTATTAGCACCATGGTTTTACGCCTGGGTCGTAATGAGGCCCTAAGTCTCAAGAGGGGTGAGGGTGACTGAAAGACCTCAATGAGCACACAAATAAGGACACTTACAAATTACTCAAGACAGATGTTATATAAAAAATATAGACACATTTATTACAAGGCCTTTGTAACATCGACCATAGCAAAGAATCACAATAATACTAAAGTAAACCAACACATCACAATCAATACAATATACACACAAGACCGAGGGGTCTAAGGAGTTATGAGCATGTAATATGTAGACCACCAAGATGGGGAGGAAAACAGGCAGTGCAAGTAATCATTAGACCCAGTTCGACATCAGAAATACACCTAACTAGGAGGAAGTCTGAGCCCTACGAAGAGAGGAGCCTTATGCTCAAAAGTACTATGTTAATCTATGTTAAAATCACCAACTATGAACAAGTTGCTGATTTTTGCATCTTGTAAGATAGTATCTAACAGTGATTATAGTTCACAGAAACATTTTCATCAGCCATGGCAGCGGTATTTCGGTATACATTTATAAGAGCAATTGCTCCCCCTTCGAATTTGATTCTTACCAGTTGTAGGTAGTGGTTTGGGGCCATCCAAGGGCAAATTTGTAGCCCCAGGCCACATTTCACAGCAACTACTAGGCCTGAGGACGGACGACCCATCAATCCAGATTTAGCAGGATTGAGGACTATTTCGTAACCACTCCAGATTGGAATTTGTAATAACCATGTTTCTTGAAAAGCCATGATACTGTGATTTAAAATTAAAGAATCTACAGATGCCATCAAATCGGAGTAACCACGTGTGTTCCAACTTCCCATTCGATGCTGTGCAGTATTCCATTTCAATGATGGTTATTTCTGGTGATTCCATGTTAGTGTATCTGTCTGATGACTGTGGGTGGGTAATGAAATAGGACAAGATTGCATTGGAGATTTAGAATACAAATACAACCTCAGCTTCCTCATATTAGGTGTAGCAAAGTAAGCAGATTGATGAGCCACATCACAATAGTCATCCTGATCAAGAAGATCCAGGGCCAAAAGAAAGCCCATCGAAAACAGCTTCATTTTACCCTGCCTTTGCGCATTGCCAACCAATGAGGACGATACCCAAATGCGAACCACAGACCAATCATCTTGGTCCAAAAATTCCACTTGCACAATGTCAAGAGTGGAGATGTCACGCAATGAGTCAATGTCATCCAATATTGCTAACACACTCCATCTTGACACATCATAGACTGGAAAAGGGGCAGAGCGGTATTTTAAAATGAACCAGTGATGTTTGTTGGTTGATAAGGCATGTCTAGATTTCGAGAGGGCACTAGGTCTGCCTAATTGTGTCTTCCTGTCATTATGATATATGTTGTGTATTTGATGGGTCTTGTACTGGAAGATAAGGCAGTCACTGAATTGGGTAAAGTAAGAGGTTCAGAGGATAATTTATGTTTGAGATATTTGTCCATTGACCTCTTGATTTCTGCTCGAACATCTAGTAATATTGCCTCATTTTGTGACAGACTACTGAAGTGTTGTCTTTGTTAGTGGTAATATGAAAGGTAGAAATGGTTGGAGGAGCTAGGACTTTAAGAGTGGGTAAAGGGGGCAACAGTGGTGGAACAGAGGAGTTATTATCAGCCGAATGAGAGCCCACTGTGTTCTAAACAGTTGGAGGGTCAGCAGGTACATAACTTGTTGTTTTTTGAGAAATAGCTTTAATTAAGTCATTTAGTGGCTCATGATCACTAATCCGATGTAAGGGTTGTACGCGATTAAGTCCCTTGGATTTCACATTGTTTCTCTGTTTAGAGGTAACTGCTTTATTGGCATTGTTATCATGTGTTTGAGCAAGTCGAATCCGTTTTACAAATTGACTGATATTAGATCTAATACCCTTTGAATATTCAGTCTGATTCTTAGATTTTTTTTAATTAGTTGACAGTTGTGTAGTGGTATCTGAGTTAGAATGGGCACTGAAGAGGTTGTATATTGGTACTTGGGCTTTTTCTCCATTGATGTGTGCAACAGAAGAATTGGGGTTGCCATTATTAGAAAGGGAGGGGAGAGTCAGGTTTGAGGTACTAATGGACTCAACTGGGCGAATGACTTCTGAAAAGGAGGGCAGAGGAATGAAAACAGAGTTCATAGAGCGTCTGGTATCAGGAGGAGTTTTCATAGTCGTTTGAGTGCCCTCTGACATCTTCTTTACTTTAAGAGCAGTCACGAGTGTGTGCAACCGTGCTGATTGGTGTTGGCTCCTGGCTTCTAAGGTTTCATATAGTTTGAGCATAGAGTTGACTGAGTTGTTAATAGCAGAAAGTGTAATTTCAACTAACATGTTCAGTTGACTGGAAACAGGCAAACCAAACAAGGGCAAGACAGGGTTAGAAGAGGGTCTTCGGGGAGTCGGGTGAATGAAGGAAGCCGAGAGGGCAATTGAATTGTCATGTTCTGGCTCAAATAAACTGGGAGAGTGGTAAAGACGGTCACTAATGTTCTTAGGGATGTCTGACTCAGCAGAAGAGTGAGAGTCGCTTCGCATAAAGTGAGCTTTAGATAGGGAAGGAATACATAGGGACGGTGAGATAGTTAGAGCCGCTGTTTTACCTTTCTGGAAGTCCCCTGAAATAGGTATTTCACTCTCTAGAGAATAAATTGTATAAGTATTGCTGACAGGAATGACAATGGGTATATTATCATGTTGAGTGCTTGCACCAATACGCTCTGACTTATTAGATGAGGGAGAGCATACTTTGTCAGAGGCATGTGCAATTTGAGAATCAGTAATTGAAAAATACAAACAATTTACAGCTGGCCATGTTAAATCAATACATGGAAGTAACAAAGTTATAACATTCAAAGCATTTACAGCTGGACATGTTAATTCAACACATGGGAGTAAGAGAATTATGGCCATGTTTACATTGTTTAATGCGTATAATGTGGAAGTATCACCTTCCAGGTCATGCAAGGGATTTTGACAAATTGAGTAGAAGACGCAAATGTCAGTGGAAGCCATTTTTTTTCCCGGGACAAGTAAGGGATGACCACTGAGTTTTCTTTTCAGGGCTATGGTTGGTGAGGGTTTTGGAGTAGTGGGTTTCAAAAGAACAGACGCACTGGAAACTATTAATTTTGCAGGCATTCCTGTTTTAAGCATGTACATTGTAATAAGGTACAAACCATTGGATTATTTGTCACTTTCAATGTAATTATCAAAAATGACACAAATAATGAAAATGAGTTAAGGTAATGCAGTCACGCTGTAACCAGTACCAACAGTAAATACCAATTACTGTTCAGGTTCAGCCTGATGATTACAAGTTTCCAACAGACAAACTTCTTCCATAATAGAATAAAACATATAATACAAGGCTCATGATTCCCCCCATATAAAAGGTCCCAAAGAGCATCATCAGGGTTCAATGATTCGCACACAATCAGCAAATGCTGCTCGGATTCTAGAGAGCCAGAGCCACATAGCCTACACAAAAGTAGAGGCCTAATGGATGTTTGCCCATGCTCCTGTTATCTCCACAGATTTCGTAGAGTTAGTTTTCAATTTAATGTAGTCCCATATCAGGGAGTTGCCTACAAATTACTCTATGTGCTTCGGGGTACAATGCCGAGCAAGGATATGCTCCAGAAATAACCTGGGAAGTGGGCATAGACCACCTCTTGCATGGCTGTTTTATATCGAGGATATGACCATTCGAGAGAGACTCCAGGGGGCCAATGCCAGCCATTGCTGCACCGACTGCACAATACAGTCTAAAACACTGCCCTGCATCTGGACAATTTTGCTCAGTGTAGCCCTAAAGATAATAGAGTTCAGTGTATTTTCCACTGCATTGGAAAAACACCAAAAGATATTCATCAAAGACAGTTGTTGCCTTGCCTTAAAACCGAAAATGCCAAATTCTAGAAAAATGGTCTGCAGGGGAGTGCAGGTATGCAGCTGCAGCAATCTTTTAAGCAAAATGGCTCCACTGCTGCTAATCGTGATTCATTGCCAAAATGCCAGCTTTCGGCTATGTTTTTCCAGAGCTTATTTGGATTTACAATGTCGAAAGCTGCATGTAATGTATGAAAACTGCATATACAGGGCACTGCCGAGGATTCCGGTACTAGGAACACACAACTTTCTTCACTTTACGCTTGTGTTGCCTGAGTGTCGCCTTCTCTCTCCATATGCAATATCGTAGGAACACCTTAGGGCCCAGCACTATGCCTCGACCGGCTTTCCGCTCTCTGGCGTCACTGTTTCAGCTTGAGTGCTGGCTGCGTTAGAGGAAGGGATTGCTCAATGTCTGGTCTCCGTCTGGTCTCTGATCATCAAGCTGCACTGTGAACAGAACAGAACAGCTGCTTCTGACAATCTCATTCTCTAAGCCTCCTGCTAATAGGGATTTCTACCTTTATCTAATTGGCACATACTGCAACCATCCTTCCTGACTACAAGGCACCCCAAACTCAAGCCGTATTCCTCGTTAACCCACATAGATTAACTCTACTCATCTGAAATCTGTAACACCAGCAAATATCTCCACACCCTACTCTTACTCACTACTCCTACTTTCTTCCCTCTACCTACTCTAACATCTTTCACTGACTATATTTACACTTTAGTCATACCAACAATTTAGAAGTCATTGTACTGTTGGTTAAGGATAACCCCTCCTCTGCCCCATCAGATCATCTTGCACCTCAGCTTGTCAAACACATTTGACATCTAGTAGTCTCTCACCTCGCTAATATCGTCAACCTATCCATTGACTATGCCTGCTTTCCCTTTACTTTCAAACGGCCATGGTCATCCCTCTTCTGAAAAAGTGTTTTTCCAAGCCTACCAACCAAAGTTTGACCTGTGTCATTTCTAACTACTCTTAGGTTTTGGAAAGAATTGTATTCAACTGCCTTACTAACATTCTTGACACACACCACCTTTATGACTCCCTACATGCTGGTCTTCACTCCTGCCACTTCACTGAAACTGTTGTCATGAATTTCCCCAACTTTATTGCTTCTGCTAAATATTCCAACCTCTCCTCTATCCTAATCTTCCTCAACTTATCTACTGCCTTTGAACACATAGACCACTCTGATCTCCTTAATACACATGCTCTCTGCTTGGGATTCGTGATCAAGTATTTGCCTGGATCGAGTCCTACCTGGCACTTCGTCAATTCTCTGCTTCTTGGACCAACAAGGCCTCTCAACTCACTCCTCTTACTGTTGTTGTTCTGCAAGGCTCTGTCTTCGGGCCCCTCCTGTTCACACTGCACACTTCTGTTTTGGGGGCACTTTTCTCCTCCTTTGGGTTTCGATTCTTGTACCAACTTTTCACAGAAAACACCCACATCAGTTTCTCCTTTTCTGAACTTTCCCCTGACCTACCTATCAAAATCTCTGACTCATTCTTCCCTACTCTTCTTCAGCTAGAAAACCTTGGCGTCATCTACAACCCGTAATATGCATGCTCTACCATCATCTTTAAAACTGCTCTGGTGGCTCTCCTGAAGCTCCTAATATCAGGAAGATCAGGCACCTGTCATGATTCCTACCCCCGGGCATCCGGCCCAGGTCCATCTGTCCCGGGAGCAGGCATCCAGATACTTGGGAAAAACCCAGCATTCCCGGCTAGGGGCTATCTGGGTACAGTCCTGGCGCGGTAGGCGCCAGGCTCATAGAAGGGGTCAGTCCTGGCGCCATAGGCGCCAGGCTCTTTTGCTTTCACTTACCTCATGCAGACCATGCTGCTCAGCATTCAAGCCAATGTGAAGTCTGAAGGGGGACTACTTTATTTCAGGGACTATTTTCTTACTCGGGTGTGGTCTTGGGAACTTCTTACCTGGGACTACTTTGTAGGTTATTTAAACCACGACCGAAGAGCAGCTCACGAATCGCGTTATTCTGCATCCTGCAGTGTAACACTCACCGTGCCTGCTAGCCAGCATCCAGTCTTCTGCCACGCCCACTTCGAGTCTGGAGCTCCTAGAAAAAAGAGAGAAAGAAGGAAAAAGGTTAGAACAAGAACAATACTTATTTCCTCACCGGATTCTGGATCCATCGCGTCTTCGAATAGGAAGAAAGACATTATTTGATGCGCGTCGCATCGCCTGCTGTAGCGCCGCGCTATACTCACCAGTCTTCGCAGCACCTCCACGATCCACCTCTGTCTTCATAATTTCTTCGCCAAACTCCGGCACCTAAGGGGAATAAAGAACAGCAAGGTGAGCCGAGAGAATAATAAGGCAATATTAGTCACCACAATAGACTTACCTGATTTTACCGCCGGAGGCATTCTTCATCTCCACGGGCCGGCGCAGCCTCCATTCATCTTTGCCGAACTCTGGCACCTAAGGGGAACAAAAGGACAGCCTGGTGAGCCGAAAGAACAAACCAAGGGAATCTCTTTCACCTTAATAGACTTACCTGATTTTACCACCGGAGGTATTATTCCTCAAAACGCCATAATTTCTCTCTCTGCACCTGTAATAAGGAAGAAAGCAACAGATTACATACAGATGTCATTTACCGGACAGTGTTGGATAATACAGACTCTTACCTGAACTTTACCAGCTGCACGAGACAATCTTCTCTAGGGTCAAGCTGCAAGCTGCAAGGAATCGGACAAGAGTGAAAGTCAGACATTTTGAACTCTTACGAACTATATACTTACGGATCCTCGCCAGGAACCTCAGAGTCAATATTGTTCTGGAACTCTCCAATTCCTTCGGACCAGTGATGTAACTGGTTATCCACGTGACCCTGCATTCTACGCAGGATGGAGAGCTCATCCTTTAAAAACCTAAGGTGAGAATATAAAAAGAGGCATCAGAGGTGATTAAAGGGGAGAACAGTAGGGGGAGGGGTTATCACTCAAATCCACGGGTGGCTAATTCCCTTTCTCCACTTTCAGGAGAATACTTCTTCGGGTCAAGCAGACGAGATTAGGTGGGCCAGTCCAGTCTGTCATCTCGCCACTACGCGCCACGTGGGTGGAAACCGCAGCTGTCCAGTTCCGAACGATGCCCCTGTGGGAGCCAGGTGAGCGTAACAGCACCTCCTTCCTTCAAAACTGCTGCACATCTCCTAACCACTCTCATTTTCTTTAAACTGGACTGCTGTGCCAGAAACATCTTTGTTCATCCAAACTATGCATTGTGTTCCATTGACAAGATTATTAACGTTACTAGTTGGACTCCCATTGAACTTCCTCACTTCATCCCTATTTCCTCCTATCACCAGCAGGCAGACTGTCTAACTATGCAAATCAAGGTCACTTCAAATTGCTCTTAGTACATAAACCCTTCTATGGAAAAGCACTGCTGTATCTATCCTCTTCTATCAATCCTTACAAACCCTCTTGCAGTCTTTGTTCTCCACCACTCTTGTGGCACTTCAAACACCAAGTGCTTCTTGTCATCTTGTGCCGTATCACTCTATTTGCTCTGCATACTTGGAACACCCTCCCTCTGCAATTCAAAACATGGTCCATATTGATGTTTCCAAAAGCAAATTGAAAGACCACCCCCTCGCTTATGAGCTAACCTCTTGACTCACCCCTCCAGTATTACTACTTACATCTTCCCTCACTTCGAACCATACTCTTCCCACTCGTTTCTCCAGTACACTCATACTTGAGTCACAGCTCATGTCCTACATATGTCCACTGTATTGTTTCCGGTATCTGTCTAATATACCCTTCTCAAACCCAGCACCCATGCTATTTAAATTATCCCCAATGTAAAAAGGGACACCCTCTGTCATTGATCTGCTATTTTTCCTTTTTAAGATCCATTGTGACCAAAACATATTGTTTCCCTGTATGTATGCATGAATACATTAATACATACATTAATAATACATACATTCTATAAAAAGAGTCAGAATGATACATTTAGTTATTTATATTAATACACAGAGCATCTGCTAGCCTTGGAAGACAAAGCTGCACAGGGCCATTAGAGTCATGTAAAATTCCGCTCAGACAACCCACGTGACATAAACCACTTACTCAAACAGATCTTTCATTGCATGCAATATAACCTGATCAAGTGCCTACAACCCATGTGATCCCTTTTCAGGTTCTCTGTCACCTATTATGCCTTCTTCATGTGAAGATATGGGTATGCTGCTAGGCATACCTATGCCCAGTTGCTGTTGATAAATGGTTTAATTGGAATGGCATAACAATTAACACAATTATGCCAGGGTAACCGTGCATGGCTAGGGAGCTAGAACCAACCAAAGGGAGCTCGGATTGGGTCTTCCATTCGACAACATTTTTTTAATAATGCATGAAAACAGTGCATTTTACAGCACAAATTAAAAATTGGGTAAAACGCAAGACAGTTTGCAATTGGTTGCAAGGGGAAACTCGTGAATAAATGCAATGTGTGCACATCACCAACAGTTCACAGACGCATTTCACATGCATTTTCATGATGCCTTTTCCCACAATATATACCATTATAAAAAAAATGCAGACTGGCTGTGGCTCAATGCTGGCTTCACCAGTATGTGCCAGGATTTCCATATATGAACCTCCTTATATACTGTTGTATGGTAAGTGCTAAAACCTTGTTTGTACACAGTCAAAATGTAAACTCCATTGCTTGCGAGGTGTTTGTATTGAATTGTATAACATTGTTCTTTCCATTCTAAGTTGGAATAGATGCTGCTGCTAGACGTTTTTCAAGCTGTTATGATTGAGAATGAATGTCTCATCTGGGGGGCTCTCCTTTATGTAACGATGCACATACAATCCTAATAAATGGATGATCCAGGAAGACTGAATGATTGACGGAGTACCACCTGCAACAACAGGGCTGATTGCACCTGGTGGTGACAAGGATGCAGAACCAGCAAGACACGTGTTGCCCTCCCTCCTCAAATGTGAGATGCTGGTCAGGATGCATGTGGCTCACAATGGAGGCTGGCAGTGGCCGTAACAGCTGCATCGGTGCACACTTTTGGTGAACAGAGTGTTCTTGGACACTGTGAAGGAAGCAGCAATAGGCTTTGGGCAATATCAGGAGGCCCATAGGAGTCTCCACTGGTGACCCGAAGAGTGATGTCCTGGCTATCAGGACCTTCCCGCCTTCCCTTCTTAAAAGAATCCTTTCCGCTAGCCCCACATGCACTACAGGACAGGGGCTTTCCTTGTCCTTGAGTGTGTGTGTTTCTAGCAGAAGGTTCCTCTCAGCTGCCCCTCTGGGAAATAAAAAAAAAATGTTTTTTGCCTAGTGGACAACAATACTCCTATGGTGTTGATTCCAGTGACTCACTCAAGTGTGTTAGAAGTGGTACAGGTTTACTAGGGACTGATGGACTGGGGGGCTTTTACCACACTGCCAAATTAGGGTCTGGTTCATTCTGCCTGTGGAATAAGCCCCAGCGCAATTACAACTGGCAGAATTACCACCAACATCAGGCAGAATTAGCAGCTGTGCTAATTCCGCTGGCGGGTTTACTGCTGAGATTCAAAATGCTATTTCCACCATATCACAAGTTGAAATACTGAAGAAATATCATCAAACATTAATGGTAATTCTGCCAATAACACAGTGCAGTTACCTACACCTAAAAGGCTGTTGTAATGGCATATAGGTGATGGAGAAAAAGTAGGTGCATCCAATCCATTTTGAAAGACTACATAAGGACCGCACTTGACCCACACACACATACTAACACCAGGAGCTCGGATTTAGCTTTGGCATACCACTAAGTGAATCTTCATCCAGATTTCAGGGTCTACACTGCGTTCATTACACTTGGGTGTACCTATATGTTTAGGAGGATGCCTTCTGTGCTTGTGTCAGTGGCTGCTTTCTTCCAAAGAGCGATGTGCAACTTATGAGAAGGTATCAGTGGAGTAGCATACTTCCAGGATGATCTTTTGATTACTGGAACTAGTATTGGGGATCATGATCACTTTTTTTCCCAATATGTCCTTGTCCCTTGTGGGGCTTACACTGAGGAATGAAAAATGCCAGTACAGAGTAACTTATATAAACTATCTGGGACATAGTCTTAGTGACAAGGGTATGGAACTTAAAAGTGACTTGGTTACTGCCATATTGAAATTGAAACTTCTGAAGGACAAACAAGGAGTAATGCCATTTCAGGGAATGGTGGAGTATTACTCCAAGTGTGCTAAGCTTTGTGTGGATCAATGTCAGAACATCAGAGAGCTATGTAAATAGTTTGTCACATTTAGCTGCATGTCAAGTGTCGTATGGAGTTTTACGATGTGAGACAAGCTATTCCAATTGCACGAGTGTTGGAAAATGTTGACACAAGATGTGAGACCTTTGTTATGACAGATGCAAGTGATTCTGCCCTCGGGGCTGTCCTCATTCAGAAGCAATGAGGTATTTAGAGGATTGTAGTATTCCCACAGCAGTGTTGAAGGGAGATGAACTGCAATCGAAAGAGAAGCCAAAAGGTTTGTCACATTTAGCTGCATGTTGAGTGTCATATGGAGTTTTACGATGTGAGACAAGCTATTCCAATTGTACCAGTGTTGGAAAATGTGTGACAAGATGCAAGACCTTTGTTATGACAGATGCAAGTGATTCTGCCCTGGGGACTGTCCTCATTCAGAGGCAAGGAGGTATTTAGAGGATTGTAGTATTCCCATAGCAGCGTTGAAGGGAGATGAAGTGCAATCGAAGGGGAAGCCCTTAGTGTAATATCTGACCTAAAGAAATTCATGACCTTTCTTTGGTGTAGAGGATTCACCATTTGTACAGACCACAAGTCCTTTGTGGGTGGGCTTTAGGGGAGTTTTCCTAATGTCCTACTGGTAGTAAGACTTTAGTAAGCTATCCGAGTGGTTTGTAGATCCCCAACTCTGAGTCTGTACTAACGAAGGACCTTGGTAGAGTGGTAGAGCAAGTACAGAACAAGTACAACAAATGTGTCATCTGAAATTAATCAAACGAATAGCAGTGCACTCAATTTAGGGGAAATAAAATCCCTCAATGAATGTTTAGGTACAAAATGAAACAATTCATGATATGTAGTACAATGGAACCTCTGCTGCGTGACACTGGTCTGCACCTTTAATCTTAGTGCAATCCACCACCAAGAGGCAGGTACTGACAACACCCTCATACCCCCTCTCAACGAACCCATACCTCAACAAACTCCTCACTGCTAAAATATTGCTTCCTTACACCCCCTACACTCTTTCAGATGACCTCCTATTTCGAGTATACTTAACAGATTCAGACTCTACCCATTGCACAAAAGGACTCAGACGACTCCTCAATAACCTCCTAACTAATCCTTCGAAAATCACTAATACTCTGTATACTCATCTTCAAACACTGAACAAATCCTACACATATCTCCAACAGGAAACTAAGCCAATCACACACAAATCACCCCACACACACACACTCATGCACCAAACACTAGATATGGTCTATCAGCTAAAAACAAACCTGCACGCATGAACTGAAGCTACCAACAGTACATCAATACTCTCTTGCACTTTTCCCTCTCAATCCCAATAACTAAGCCCACTCAAGTCCCTTTCCTTTTCAGATCCACCAGAGCGCCTGGAGAAAATGAGAATGGCAGCAGTGTGTGCTATAAAACACAATGACATGACATACCTTCTTATCAACGAAAATGGTCTTACTTTTGGCACTCCACAATCCGGTGGCTGCCAATATAGCTAACCTGCCCAGTCAGTGCCAAGCACAAACATCATAGATATGTTCATATCATCACACAGGTAATGGGTACTTCTGACCTGTATACAAAAATAGCAAACGTTTCTGCATCTGCCTTCCCACTATCTAACACACCCTGGCCTCCTTTCTTATAGAACCATGCGCAGAAAGACCAACAATATTGGCAGAAGAGCACAACATTAGACTACTTTACATTTCATTACATAACAAATATAATACCAACATTTTTAACTTCTTGTTTAGATTTCCAATGAAGTGGGTTCATGTTAACGGTATGTCATTGTTTCATCGCCAGTCATTTTTATCGACTGCCTTACTAATGAGTATAGATTACGAAAAAGCTCCTAGAAATTTTTGGGGGGTGGGAAAGGGCAGATAAGGGGTAGGGGGGTCAGGAATTTAAACGATATGTGGCAGAGGGGGTTTTGGGAGCCCTCCCAAAATAAAAATCATTTGATGACCTTTTCTTAATTTATACAAGTTTAAAAGGCATTTGTTATAATGTATGAGGATGAAAGAACAAAGAACCATATTAACTGTCAAGATCTCCGTTTTGTCTAGTTGATCTTTAGAAAATTGTAATCTGACAATGAAACACAGCCAGTAAAGCATTCATCCTAGATCAGATCTGTTATCATAAGAGGAACAGAAAAACACAGAGTAAACATAATACTTTTTTAGAACCTCTGAGTAAATACTCAGAGAAACTCTAGTTACTGATGAAAGAGAGGTAAATAAAGAAGATGGTAAGACAATTAAAGATCATATGGGATAATGCCATGTTCAAAAAACCCTGTCACAACAAAATAGAGAGACTAGGTGAATGACAAACTTATAGTCATTCTTTCCACCAGAGAATTAGATTATTTTGAAGAAAAAGTACCCAATACAGTTTCTATGTTGCCCCCTGTACTCATGTCAATATCACACACATATATTGGAGTAAATAGATTTTCGGAAAAAGTTACATTGAAGAAACACATTCATTACAAACCACATTAGAAGTACAGAAACACACATGACTGTAGACATATTACAAATACAAAGGAACACCTTATTATGTGTGAAGATTGATACCAATAATACTACTAACAAGCGCATAAAGGAGGCAAGATCGTTTTACTCAACCTAACAGACAGTATAGCAATGACAAATGGTAACTTAGAGAATATGCAGATTTCACTAAATCTATTATAAGGGAGACATCTCCAAAATGGCTAATTTCCCTTACCTACTGAGTCCCTCCGCAGCTTTGCTGAATTTCTGGGGTTTATTTTTTTCACCTGGTAAGAGTGTTAGCCTTTTTCCCACTCTTACATGCGTTTTTCTGTGTGTGTTTTTACCAATTGTGTGATCTTGGGCTCTGGAGCCTCACATACTCCATGGGCATCATTTTGTGTGTGTGTTACACAGCACCTTCAGTTCAGTGACACAGGGTTGCCTTTTAGACTTCCCACTGACTCCATTTTTCCAGGACTGACTACTGTCTCCCAGAAACATGTAAAGTTGCCATTAACTTTATGTAGTCTCTTTAAATCACAGTCCCAGTACACCCCATCTTACATGGAGTATTGGAAAGGGTTCATTCTTATCCCTTTTTGTCTGTTTATCTTGGAGCACTGTTTCGCTCCCTTTTCATCAAAGGTGGCAGTGGTAACTACACTATTTTTCCTACCGCGGTTATCTTAAATAACCATGGTATTGTTTTAGGCTATTGTATTAGCCTCGAACATAAACCCGCTCCATTTCTTTTTGTAAAAGGCTTCCTCGTGTTTTACTCTGCACGCCAAACCAGGTTTGGTTCCTTTGTGCGCTGTCTTTTTGCGGGCTTCTGCACAGAAGCCCTCCTTAAGATGCCTGAAAGTCTGGATAGGTAGGAAGTGAGGGAGGGGTCTTAGGACCCCTGCCAGGGGTTCCCTTGGTAACCCAAGCCACACTCCTGTTTGATTGGCTGGGTGACTGTCCTTACCAGGACAGCCACCTGTGCTGCGTGATTGACAGCCAGGCTGTGTGAATGGGGGAACAACTGCATAAAAAGCATGTCTCTGGGGCTGGAAAGGCAGAGTCGCTACTGGAACGAAAGAACCGACAAGGAGCTGAGAGAAGAGGACCTCTACAATGACTGAACCACCCGGTGAAGCCCTGCTGCAGGTCCGAATCTTCAGACTCCAACGACAGAGAGGATCTGTCATGACGACTGTGAGGGGGCACAAGTTGTGCCACAAGCAGGCTCCCACCAGAACCCTGAGGGCCTTAAAACCACTGCAAAAGGGCTCCTCGAGCCGGCCCTGGCACCTATGGCACCAGGCTCATATATAGGGAGGAACGGCTGGTCAAACTAGGTCCCATTGATGTACATGGGCCATTAAATCCAACATGGAAGCACCCACACAGTCTAGTTCTAAGAAACAAGCCATGCGGTCTAGTGTTTTGGGTGTGGAAGGCCTGGAACTACTTTCCCTGGTACTACTTTACCTGGGCTATATAAACCACACCCCGACTGCAGAACACACTTCCTGTTATTCTGCAACCAGCAGCATGACGCTCACCGTGTCCAGCTCCTGGTCTTCAGCATCTTCCTCTAATCCGGCAAGAACAAGAACAAGATTATTCTGTTTTACCTGAGAAAACACCATCCAGCACTCAGCATCTCAACTGGGCTGCAGTCTGTGGAAACCAAGAGAAGAAGAAACATCACTCACCTGTGAATACTAGCTTAAGGACTTCCGGCGAACCGCTACCATAGCTGCTGTTCGAACATTGCGACCTGCAAAAACGAGAAAGGGAAAAACAATATTAGAAAGTGCTCTTCCAAAACATCAAATTCCATCAGTCTTACTGAATTCCATTGCGCTACACCACGCTTCCATCAGGAGCACCACAGCAACATCTGCAAAGGAAAAGAGATATTTAGGTTCGCTTTCAATATCAAACAACCGCAGAGCGCTGTACTTACCTTGACGGATTCCGGGGGCCTGTTTTTCATCGCGCTCTCATCCACTCGCAGCACCACAGTGGCTTGTGAGGAGAAGAAGAAGAAAACACAGGTTAGCTTTAAAAGACAATAAAGGCGCTGCGCTTCACGCTTTCTCTTACCTAGAAATGTGCCTCTCCATCCAGCACACCAGCATCAAGACCTTCTCCACCTGAAAAAAAGGAGATAAATACATGAACAAATTCCCACCATAAACAGAACAAAGACTTACAATTAACAAACCTACTTGCCTACCAGCAGATATGGGGTCACAGCAGGCCTGGGCCCAAGGAAGGTGTACTTCACCAGAGAAGCAACTCGGGCAGCTTGCCAACAAGCCTCAAGCGCCCTTGCACAAGAAACGCATGACGGATAGCTCACCCTACAAATAACTAGGGTGAGAAAAGAACCCGGTGGGAAGGGAATCGGTCAGACAGAGGTGGGAGATTCACCCATTAGAGAAAGTTATCACAAATTGTCCCTTCTGTAATTGCAGATTCATTATTCGGCACTGGGCAACTACGCATCCAGGGTTCCAGATCTCAGAGCCTTCCATACGCCCCCGGGGATATCAGGTGAGCGTAACAGAACACAAAGCCTTTAAACCTTATCCACCTGGGCATAATGGAGACATCTGAAACTTATCAGTTAGCCCAGCTTTTGGGACAATTACGCACCGAGGTACACGCAGCCTGGCAGGAAACCAATGCCTTAAGACAAGTGTTAATAGTGATAAAAGACTGTACTGATGAAATAAGCAAACAGCTACTACAAACACAGACGGGGCAGGCTCCATTGCCCGGATTCGCCCCATCCGTCGCTACACCATTGTCAGTCAAGTGGTGCCTCCATTTTCTTTGTAGGCCTGGGGCTTTCCCAAACGCCCAGGCGAGGGTGGCCTTCGTGTTATCATATTTGAGTGGAAGTACCTTTAGTGAACTGGAATGACCCATTACTGCAGAACTTTAGGGGTTTTCAAAAGGAGATTGAAAAGTTATTTGCTCGACAGTTGCATGGCCAAGCTCTTGATAACAAACTCCTGTCCCTCCGCCAAAGGAATCAAGATTTGCTAACTTATATTGCCACCTTTAATAGACTGGTTGAAGAAGCATGGTGGCCAGAAGATAAAAGAACCACATTGTTTCATGGGGCCTACGAGGAGACCTGAAGGATGTCCTTGCTCAAGTGGTAGACCCACCTAAAGACTCTGCAGTGTTCATCAGCCTGGTAGTTCAGTTGGACCACAGAGTACAGGATCAAAGAACAGACCGAAGTAGACTCGAAAATCGTGCCATGTACGTACGTTCAAAAGATAATGTTCAACGTCCATCAGAAAATACCACAGAACCCATGCAGATTGGAGGATTATGACCCCCTTTACCCAAGGTTGAAAGAGACAAGAGGAGACAGCTACAGTTATGCCTATACTGCGGTAAATCGGGTCACTACCTCAAAGAATGCCCAGTGAAACCTCCAAGGAAGGTGGTAGGCGCTATAGTGAAAGAAGATGATGGAAAAGAATCGGAAAACGACCAGGCCCGGCAAGTGCAGAGGTCCGCTTGTCGAGCGAGAAGGATGAGTCACAGACCTCACATTTCGCACTACCAGTAACCTTGATCAATCACCAATGACTGTCACGGATGCATGCCATAGAGGCATATCTAGACAGCGGAGCAGTTGGTAATTACACAGATCGAGATCTGGCAACAGAAATGGGACTTCCCTTATGCACAAAACCAACAACTGAAAAGGTAACTACTGTTGACTTTACAGAAATTGCTTCGGGACCAGTAAGCCAAGGCACAACAGAATTAACTCGTCTGTGTCAGGATGGACATCAAGAAGCAATCATGTTTGACCTCATCAAAGCTCCTCAGTTCCGGTTGATCTTAGGTATGCCATGGTTAGTAACTCACAATCCCCACATAGACTGGCGTGCAAAGAGACTGACCTTTTCCGACAAATGCGCCCACACTTGCTACCTGAAATCTTTACCACAGCCAAACCTGAAATTTGTTCAAGGAATAGCATCGGGGATCGCAGAACCAATGGACACCTTACCAAAAGAATATCAGGATTATCAAGATGTTTTTCAGAAGGAACAGGCTAACACATTACCGCCACATAGGCCCTATGACTGTCAGTTCGACCTGATACCTGGCGCACAGGTTCCTTGTGGTCAAATGTATGCACTTACGGAAAACGAAAATCTCCACTTGAATTCCAATCTGGATCAATACCTGGCTAATGGGTTTATCCGCCCATCAAAGTCACTGGCAGCCTCTCCCTTATTCTTCGTACCAAAGAAGGAAGGAGATTTGAGGACTTGCATTGCTTACCGCACACTTAATCAAATCACAGTAAAAAAACACTACCCTTTGCCCCTTATCCCAGAACTTTTGGACCAGCTCAAGGATGCCTGAATCTACACCAAACTAGGCCAACCTTGCGTTAGGAAATTGCACGATTCGTTCTATCCTGTAGGATATGTGCACAGAATAAATCACAATAACAGAAACCAGCTGGCCTCCTACAACCACTGGATATTCCACCGGCTCCATGGCATACTCTTTCTCTTGATTTTATTACGGACTTACCTCCCTGTCAAGGTTTTAATATCATTCGTGTGGTTGTAGACCTGTTCTCTAAAATGGCACAATTCATTCCATTCAAAGGACTTCCTAACGCTACCGGTCTGGCAAAAGCATTTCTTGAAAAGATTATAAAACTGCATGTTTTCCCCTCAGTCCTAATCTCAGATCATGGAAGCCAATTTGTATCCAACTTCTGGAGGAAATGTTGTCCCATGGCACACATTGATGTTTGATTATCCACTAGCCATCACCCCCAAACGGATGGACAAACAGAAAGAACAAACTAGACATTAGAACAGCATCTACGTTGCATGCTGCATCAAGTGGAAGAGAATTGGAAAGACTTGTTATGGATAGCAGAATACACATACAATAACTCCATACATACCAGCACGGACAAAGCCTGTTCTACACAATATACAGAAGACATCAACCTACTTCTGAACTAGACTCCCCCACGGTAAAGACTCTACACACAAGCATAACCCAAACCTTCAAAAGAGCAAATGAACATTTGCTGCAAGCCAAAGACAGACAAAAAAAATTCTCGCACCGGCATCCAAAGAAAGCTCCCGATTACCAAGTTGGAGACGAAGTCTGGTTGGCATCAAAACATGTGCCCATAAAAGGTACCCGGACCTTTCATCCAAGATATCTAGGACCCTATACCATCGAATCGGTGATAAATCCGATGGCTATCAAGTTAGCCTTATCACCAAGCATGCAAATTCATCCGGTGTTCCATGAGTCACTTGTAAAACCTGTACAACCAGGAACCCGAGTCTTAACACCACCAAAACCTGTGCTAGTTGATGGAGAGCCTGAATTTGACTCATGGCGCAAACTTTACCGCAAACTACCCTGAACCGTGTGATCTTGAGCAAAATACTTTTGACGTATTGACTTCGGCCCTAAGCCTTTTTTTCCTGATTCTATCACTGCAGTTCATCCTGCTCAATTACCCTGAATACTTACCTGTTGGTGTGGTTCAATTTCTGCCTAACTTTGTCTTTCCCTCCCTTTTAAAAATCTGGAGTGCCATTTTGCTCTCACTTCATTTTGTCAGATTAACTTGTCTGGATGGAAGTTATTGGGAGTGGTGTGGTGTATTAAGAGTGTGATTTTTAAACTGCTTTACTTTAGTGAGATGTTATACAACTGATGTTTAAATAAATGTATATTCTTTTACTCAGAAACCTTGAGTCAGTGTTTGTTTGAATCATAGTAATTGCTGTCCTTTGTGTAACTATTTTAAACTGCTCACTTGCTCTTGAGATAGGTCTGGCTGCTCAGCCATCACTACCACTTTACTGTGTAGTACAGGCTTGTACCAAAGGTGAATGTGTACTGTCACTTGTAGTCTTAATTGTGTGTGGTGTTCCCAAAGGGTACTGCATATAATTCTGCCTAACACCCATGTCGATAGATTTAGTATAAATGAAAACTATGTCATCATGGGACAAATCACACTTGTTTCATTAATTTAATGTAATCATTATTATTATCATATAACCAAATTATAAAAGCATAATCATCCTAACGTACACAGTTGGCATATAAAAAACATTGCATACCAATTTCATAACAAACATTAAATGTATACAAATTGATTGGCCCAGTCGTTAAACAATCCATATCAAATGAATAGAAGTCATATCCTTTACTAAGCTGGATTTTTAAAAGTCATGTGTGTTCGCGATATTGTAGAGTGATCAGCAAGTTGATCCACCCTGACCAGACGGGCTATGTCCCTAATAGGAACATTACTCACAACCACAGACGCCTCCAGAGGGTGGTCGAATGGGGATGTAGTGATGACGGCGAAATGGCGATAGTGGCATTGGACGCGGTTAAAGCGTACGACTCTGTTCGGTGGCCTTGGCTGCTGGCGGTTCTGAGATGGTACGGGATGGGACCAGGTTACGTTAGGTGGGCCGAGATGCTATACAGTGCACCACTAGCCAGGGTCCGCACGGGTGCAGTGGTGTCAGAGAGATGGCAGTTGGGCAGAGGCACTAGGCAGGGGTGTCCCTGGTCCCCAATGTTGTACATCCTGGCCTTAGAACCCTTGGCAATTTACCTCCGGCAGCAATATGACCCGGTCGGCATCGATGTAGGAGGAGAGTGTCACCTTATATCCCTGTATGCAGATGATATGCTGCTATACCTAAGATACCCAGACGAAAATTTGCAGTATGTCTTAGAGGTGATGGGGAGGTATGCCTGGTTGTCCGGTATAGCGGTAAACCCCCAGAAATCCACTCTATTTCCGCTGGGAGGCTATGTGGGGACTCCGGTAGAGAGGTTGCCAGTGTTGCAGATCCCGTGGGCAACGAGTTCCTTCCGATACTTGGGAATTGACGTGTATCACACGACTGGGGAAGAGCACAAGCACAACACTGAACTTGCTGTGGGGAAGATCGAGAAATGCATGAGGTTCTGGGAAAGATTGCCATTAGTGATGATGGGCCGGGGAGCTATGCTTAAAATGGTGGTACTGCCCAGGCTTTTGCATTATTTTAACAACATCCCTTACATGATTCCTAAGAAGTTTTTTGTGAGGCTACATAGTGTTTGCAGAGAATTCCTGTGGCACGGCACGCATAACAGAGTCGCATTGTGGAAGCTGCAGAACTTCTACGAGAAGGGCGGAGTCAAACTGCCGAACTTTGAGGCATATTATGTGGCAGCGCAGCTACAATATGTGTCCAGGTGGCTCTCTGACGACGAGACCCCTGAACACAGGCTGTTTGGGAGAGATTGCTCCCCTTTTTATCTGCGAGAGGTGATCTGGGTGACTAATGCATGCATGAGGGAGCGCCCTAGAATGCTAGCTTTGGGACGGAACATGTGGAGACGGGCCTGCCGGATGATGGGTAACCCTTTGCCGTGTGTGTCGCAGTTCCCATTGGTTGCACTGGCGAAGGGAGACGGGCAGCTCAGAGCAATCATCCGGACATACTGGGAGTCAGTGGGGTTGGTCACCATGGGAGATATTTGGCAGGATGGGACCATCATGGAGTTCGAAGAACTAGAGTCAGGGTGGGGATTGCACAGGGGTCAATATGTGACATATCACAGAATAGTGCAGGAGATCCGGAATAGGTGGCCTGAAACTACCCTGGCCGATGAACCGGACGCCACGGTGGAGATACTATACGACACATCGGAGGGCGGGCATGAGGTCTCTAGGTTGTATGAGATGGTGATGACGAAGGTTGGGAGTGATTTAGTGCACTTGAGACTGGAATGGGAAATGGAGATGGGGGCCCCGATGGCAGATGGGTTGTGGGAGCGTGCCTTGGGGTATCATAAAAAAGTATCGAGAAATGCCAGGTTTAAGCAAATACAGCTTTATATAACGCACAGGGCATACATGACCCCCTTGAGAATATCCAAATTTCGGGATGTTGGACGCCAGGCGTGCCCCAAGTGTGACGAGGAGAATGCAGACATGATATACATGTTCTGGGCGTGCCCAGTAATTGCAGGCTACTGGGGTGAAGTGGCGCAGAAGCTGGCAGGAAAGGGTATCATGCTCAAAGTGGATTCAGCCTGGGCCTGCTTACTGGGGGGATATCCCAGAGCGCGTAAACTTAGACATGTTGAGAAATTGAAAGATTTGGCTTATGTGCTTGCTAAACGTAGGATTGCCATGGGATGGAAGGAGTGTCATAAGCCACGAGTGGAGGTCTGGTGGAGGGATCTCCAAAAATGGGCAGAGGCCGAGACGGCTGTGTGGCGGGATACCAGTATTGCAGGGGAGGAGGAGGAAATGTGCTCCCTCGTGGCATGGAAATTGTTGATAGCCGAACTGTTTGGAACGGGGTCGGCTCCAATTGAATCTGAGAGCGATGACGCCCCTCCGTTCACAGCGGATACCGATGGCGGACATAGGGGGGAGGGATGGGGATTGCAGTGCTTTTTGTTGTTAAATGTGTTTATTTATGTTCTGTTGTATTGTCGTTTGGTTTATATATAAAAATAAAAATATATTTAAAAAAAAAAAATGTGTGTTCGCGATATTAAGTCATTTCGAAGTGGAGAACTCCATCAGAGTGCCTTCTCCTTTCCAAGTTACTATCAACCAATTAAAGTGCAAGTGTTTTTGCAATTCAAGGTCCTTTAATTCCAAAGGACTCCTTTAATTTATGTATTTATTTATTTATTTATTAGATATACTTTTAGCCAAAAGGCTTTGTATAACACAAGGACATACAAACATAAACGGGTAGTCGATACAAGCTAAGATCACACAATTCTAAAAATATAACATCCAATACACATTAAAATACATCATTCAATACATTTTAAAATCGCCACAATCTTTACATAGAAAATAACAAAATAATATATTAAATTAGTATCATTACCTCTCATAAAAGACATCCATAATTCAGCAGTGTGTGTCATATCAATAGCATTGTTAAAACATTTAAAAGATTTGGTTCTAATCGTAGTTAGACTTTCACAATTCATAATTAAATGATAAAGTGACTCAGAAACATTATTGCCACATAGGCGACATTTCCTCATTTCGTGCGGGATGCTAGTAATATCGCCTTTAGTTGCTAGCGCTTCCGTCAAGTTAACTTTCATTAGAAGATAGGTCCGAAAATTGCTGGTGCTAGGATATGCAACAATGTATTTAGGGGGCATTGTTCTCGTTAGATGCTCTTCAAGAAATGGACCACTATTTGACTTTGAGGCAACATTGATTAAATTTTGCTAATTCCAAAACTCAAACACTTTCTTTTTTATGTCCCTTTTTTGCACAGAAAAAGTTAACATTCCAGGAGTACTCCCCGGCAACCATTTATTATATGATCTTTATAAGATGCCAAGAGTACCAACAAGCATAGTTCCTTCTAACCGAAGATATGCTTGTACGTAAGGCACAATAATCGTATCGTTTACAAGGGTAACAACCTTTTCGTAGATCAATACACATTGGCATGTATCGGCACACCAAATACCTTTAATAGCGAACTCTAAGTACAGATATTCTACACTCAGATTGTGTGGTAACCGGAAAAGCTTCCTCAAAAGTTTAGCCTCAAATACCACCATACGTTTAGCAAAGGGGTGACCCCATATCTCAGCTGCATATAAGATCATTGACCGTATTTTAGCCAAATAGATGTTTACTACCGAAATGGCAGAGTAGCCACTATTTCGGCCAATGAAAGCACTCAAGGCACTTGTGGACACAAGGCACCGATTCTGAAGTGCTAGCCATTGGGATTCCCATGTAACTTTCTCGTACACAATAATACCAGGATATTTGTATGATGTGACTGGTTCCAATTTTTTTGAGGCTAAATACCACAAATATCTCTTGGGTCACCATTTTTTAGAAAAGACCATCATTTTGCTTTTAGCAATATTTATAGTCAAGCCATTGGCGGCGGAATAAGCCACTAATGAGTCAACCATATGCTGGAGACCGGCTGGGGTGTAGTCCAGTATCAGCAGGTCATCCGCATAGGCAAGCCATCCGACTATCACACCATTTACTTTCACAGGATTGGCATTTGTTGTGTTAAAGGCATTCATCATATCAGACAGGTAGAGATTGAAGAGGATTGCCGCTATCATGCACCCTTGTTTCACCCCACGACAGGTAACCATATTTTTCGATAACCTGCCGGCAGCGTTGAGTCTTATTCGTACCGAGGTATCTGTATGGAGCACAATATACGTCTAAATGTCGTTTGGCCCAAGCATGCTCAATTGCTGATGTTAATATTAAAAGGTTATGCGTAGTACAGGATTTATCACGAAAACCTATTTGATTTGATGGTAAGATGTTAGAAGCGGCAAGCCATACATTCAACTCTTGAACCAAAACTTTTGTGAAAATCTTGGAGGAAACATCAAGCATTGCTAGCATTCTAAAATTTGCTAGGTTGTCCCAAGAACCTTTTTTGTGGACTGTTAGAATATGGCTTGTTTGCCACGATGGGGGAATTACACCCAACCTACCAACATGTTTAAATAGCAGCAAAAGTGCTGCACCTCATAGAGCTGGCTGTTTTTTAATCACAAGGTTGCAGACACCATCAGGGCCTGCCGCCTGGGAATTTTTCAATTTGTCTATGATCCTAACAATATCTGTTAAAGTTGCATTGCAATCCCACGTGGCATCTGGCAAAGGTAGAGTATTAATGGGCAATTCAGTTTTACCCAAGGTTTCTTTAATGCATAAGGCCCATGTATCCTCAGATATAGAATGGACAGGTCACGTTTTTTGTGTTTTCTAAGGAGAAGCCAAATGTCTTGGTTGTTATTAGACATAGCCATCATTGCGATTTTTTTCCATAAATGTATTTCAGTTTCCCTTTTGTGCTGCTTAACCCATTTTTTATAATACATTTTAAGTGATTTAATGAGACATGCAACAGCTTGAACAGGTAGAGGTGGATCAATATCAATATTCTTCACTGCCATTCTAATTGCATGACGGAGGTGCTTTTTTGCTTCTCTGATTTTATTGTCATTACCCACCCTACGATGTAACATTATATTAGTCCGTTCACCAGATGATTTGTAGGTCCTACGTTCACACACATGTTCAGGAATATTCTACATGAGCAGGCTAAATTGGGACAAACTTGACTCACAGACATTAGGCCAGAGGCCCCTTCCTTGGTAAACTCAGGTAACAGAGCAGATACAACACGTGTCAAGATTTCGACAATGCCAGACAATTCTGTTTTTACCGTCTTTCACATGGATCAACCAATTTTCATCATGATCAGTGTCAACATCACATTTACCCAGGAATGCATACAAAAGGCAGAGTGGGAGGTGATCACTTTCTTCATGTTCCACTATGCCTATATCCCTTTTACAGTGGAAGCCCAAATTGTTAGTAAAAATATAATCAAGAATAGCAGCCGGTCTTCCTTCAACCCTGGTGTATTTCATCATGGCATCGCCTGGGGTAAGTCCATTTAGTTTTACTAAACCGTGGCTATTGGTAAGATTCGCCCATTTATGACCTTACCTGTTACATTCCTGGACGGTTGCTGATCTCATCAACCTGTCGTTCGCCTCTTGGTTATTACTAAGGTCACGGATTTTTGCATTCAGGTCACCTAGTAGCCAAGTTGGATGGCGATGATTGTACATCCTTAAAGTGGCATCTACGGTACGCACATTTTCTATTGTGTGGGCCATCTTAGGGGGATCGTATACATTGATAACTATTATGACTTCCAATAGCCATGTTAGTTTTGCAACTAATACATTTTGGGTGGACAGGGGGAGCTTTTCAATCTTCCATGGTGATTGGACAGATATCAGCAATCTCCCTTTAGGACGGCCAAGAGGGCCCTTGGTGGCTACCTGATGAACAGTACTCCTATCGTCCGACTCCTTTAATTATGTCAAATATATTTTTTCATATTTCATATTTCGAAGCATAGGCCCGGTAGAGATACCAGGTCTCCTGTTTTCAAACCTAACTCTACATACATGTTCAATTTTATCAAAGCATAGAGACCACCATGTTTAATTTCCAATTCTGTGTTTGCTAAGCACTTACACTGCATGCCACTATGCACTTGGCGTAATCTTAGGGTTGGCATTCAGTACCTAACCCACAGAACAGTGCTTAGTGCCCACTTATTCATGGAGTGTCTCCTCTTCAACAGCTAGGCCATCACGTCACCCCCTGTGACACCTGATTGACTAGATGCAGTATGTCCCTCTCCTGGCCGCCTCCCTGTACAGCTGTACCCTCCTCTCTGCCCTCTGTGTCCTAACCCTGCGGTATATCTGTTTTTGTCTGTGAAAAGGGCCCTGTTATAGTTCTGTACTTTTGCACACCTCTGTAAAACACTTTGTTGTGTATCTGTGTTGTATACCTCTGTAAAAGTGCTCAGTTGCTTCTAAGAGCTAAGTCTGCACTCAAAAAATAACATCATACTAATAATAATAGTGCAACATGTTGGATATGGGAAAGCCTGGCGCATGGGTTTTCTTATAGCACTGCACCATGGAAAGACCGGAACATTGCAGTTTGTTTGCCTTTACGCCTATCAATGATGGTGAAAAACAAATAAATATGTGGATGGCCGCTCCCAGAGACACAAGGTATTGTATGGATGAAAAGTGTTCATTACTTGTTGGATCATATCACAAAGGTCGTTTTTTACGTCATGGAAATTTGCAGAGAGGTCTAATGGAACCAGAGTCTCAACAGGTGTTCATCATTGGCTCATTCACTGGATACCAATGACCTACAGCTGAGCAATACTGAGGAATGTTAAAATAAAATAAACATTGTCTGCAGCGGCAGAAGTCGCCTCTGCATTTGATGATGAACATGTATAAATCACGCCCAGAAAATGTTGTTTTATTTCTTGAACGTCGATCTAAATTTAGACTATGAACCACTGAAAGCATTTTCGTGGCACTGCAAACACGTACATTTAGTGACCTATCTGAAATAATTCAGTAGTATGAAGACAATTACCAGGATATATCAGTTGTCATGGCTACTAATGTTGTGTAAATACCTAATCTCCGTGCTTTTTTTTTCTTACCCTATTTTTCGAAGCCATCTCTTATTATTTCCTCCTCAGAGAATCAGTGTAGTTAAGGTCTAAACTGTGAACGATTTCCTAACAGAATGAAACCCAAAGTGGATATAATTAAGTTTTAAAATTGATGCATTTTCTATGCATTGCATTCGTTGGAACACGCATACAGACACTGGAAAACTAAGAACGAATGATATTGCCACTTTGCGATCTGCAATACAGATCAAATACAAACGCACTGGGGGTTGAAGAAAAAGGAAATAATTAGTGGTTGCCGACTTTAATTTAGGTTTGTGGTGACAGCAGTAGTGAATGTGCTGTGAAACTCTCTAAACACAAATAGAGCATCTGGTATTTTCTCCGAAATTGTTGAGCAACCACGCACCCATGTATGGCCCATGGCAAGACCCAGCAGCTGGCAGAGTATTCTCAGTCATCTCTATAGTCAAAGTCACAACACATCATTAATGATTCACATAGTCATTCGTTTGGAGGTTCTGAAGGAATGCAACAGCTATTTCAATAGTTTTAATTTCTGAAGTATGATTGAATCCTGATAGAAACCTTAGGGAAACTTGCTGAAAGATATTTACCAACATGGCTGAAAACGCTTAGGAGTTGCCACAGCAACGCAACGGAAAGAAATAAGTTCTATTTCCCCCACCCTGTGTATGTCACTTGTTATATTGTCAATTATAGGTATGCCACTGGTTTATGCTCTCCTTGAAGCCACTTCTCTAAATTGTGACTCTGCTAGAAAATAAATGGCTACCATCATGCTTTGTCATATGTACCATGTTCTATTTCAAAACCCCTTCTGATTCCAACAATAAATAGAAGAAAAACAAAACAAAATACACATGTCCTTGTGCTTATAGATAGTGATGAGAGGTTTGAGGAGGTATACCAAGGGAGTTGTAGGGAAAACTATGCATCCACAAGAAGGAAGATCACTCTCGGGTGGAGAGATTTGTGAGAAGGTTGAGGTGGGCTCGAAACACCAGGGGAATAAATGAGTTGTAAGTTGGGAGGAGAGCTGTCCAAGAGGCAGCAGTCCATTGAGGGCAAATAGCAAAAGGTCTCTCCAACAGTGGCTGGGAAAAAAGACCAAGCGGGGAGGCATGTCCACAAGACCTAAGGATGCAGAAGGAGAGAAGGTACCAACAAAAAACAGACTAAGGAGGTTCCAGTGTAGCAAACATTTCAAGGCAACATCTGCACGTGATAGTAGGAGGTATGAGACTGAGCATTCTCACCAATGATGAAGGTGCACATTATAGGTGGGGAATAAAAGGGTATGTTTTTGGTGCAAGAGAACTCAGGAATAAGTCCCAGATCCATTAAGCTACTCTAATTTGAGTTATTCTGTTTTTCTTTTATTGGCATTCCTCTTAAAATGAATTACTTCCCACAATTTGCCTTTCCTGCACTGTGTTACTCCATATGCGATAATAAACTCGGCAGAGTACACAACAAAATTTAGCTTGCCTTGTGTTTAACTTGATTGACTCTTTGATCCAGCTATTGTGTAACTCAGTTGCAATGCATCATTGTTTGTATTTCATTTATTTATTGAACATTTGTATGGCACCTATACAGCAGACAGTGTTTCCAGGTGCCACAAGACTAAAAGGCAAGGGACCAGAAGATGATAAAACAACAATAAACGGTCCTACTAGGCCTTGTGACATTCAGATCATGCAGGTACCGCAACAGGAAGTGTGGGGGCAGAGGGGGGAGGGTAAGGAGTGGGGAGGAGAAGGGGGGATGCAGGAGGGAAGGCATGCCAGGGGCTGGGTAAGTGCTGGGGGGTGGCGGGGGAACATGCTAAGTGAGTCTCGAGGGCAAGTGCTATGGGGAAAAGGGTGAGGGTCAGGTAGTGCAAGGGAAGGGTGGACATGACTCAGTAGACTTAGCAGGAAGAGGGAGAGGAGGATATGCTATGATATGATAGTTTATTTATATAAGCATATACACAACGTGTCTCAAAGCGCTTCAAGGCAAGAGAGGGAAAAAGAGAAAATACAATGACATTCTTACAGGCCATGAACAGTAAGGGTGTGAAATTAACTATTGTACTTGGCCTGACGACATTTCAGATAGTGCAAGAGCTAAGACATAGATAAGGAAGGGAGCGGGAGAGTGGGAAGGAAATGGAAACAGACAGGCGAGACTACCTTACTAGGCTTGACAGGATTTCTGGTAGAGCCGGAGAAAAACAAAAGGTGAGGGAGAGGGGTGCAAAAAGTGAGGGGAGGAACAAAACACGCGACTATCGTACTAGGCCTGACAACATTTCAGATAGTGCTAGGGGGGGGGGCAGAAAGGGGAGGTGGGAGGAGACAGACGAGGTTGCTAATATACTAGGTCCAGGGACAATTCTGATAGAGTAAGTGCATATAAGAACGTAAGGGGAGGAGATAGGAAAAGGGAGAAGGGATAGGAGAAGAGAACAAAGAGTAAGCAGTCAAAAAGAGTGGAGAACCAAGAGCGGAGATCAAATGCAATTGCACCAGGTGGGCGGGGCTTAGGCCAGGTGACCTAGATCCACTTGCACCTGCTCCCCAGCTGCGAGAAGAGGAGGAAGGTCTTGAGAAGCTTCCTGAACTTAAGAGATCCGACTCAAGTCTTAGAGCGGTGGAGAGGCCATTCCAGAGGGAGGCTCCTGCCGAAGAAAGAGTTCTACCCACACTCTCTGCTTGGAGAAATGACTAACCTGCAGAGAGTAAGAACTGGAGGACGGAAGGACACTAGCAGGGTGGTATTTGATGAGATAAAGTTGAATGTAGTGTGATACCAGGCATCATAAATCATTTTGGATGATGCAGAGGGTCTTGCATTTGATCCTTACATTCACTGCAGCGAGTGGAGAGCTTTTAGGGCTGGAAAGATGCAGTCCCAGGGCTTGTGGCCAAGGATACCTCTAGCCATCCTATTCTGGATTAGTTGAAGAGGGCGTAGAGAGGAAAGAGGCAGATTAAGGATGAGGCTGGTGCACCTGTGCAGCATAGAGAGAACCAGAGTTCTAGAGACATTGGGCCTCTGGCGGTAACCCTGCCGGTGCTACCGGTGGGTTACCGTCAGACCCGTATAAAATGACCACCGCCTGACTTCCCGGTGCCATTCTGAGTCTGATGGCCGGGAAGTCAGGTGCCAGTAATTGTGTTAGTCCCCATTCCCATGGAGTCCGGTGGGACTCCATGGGAATGGCGAAGAGGAGCACCGGCACCATTAACAATGGTGCCGGTGTTCCTGTCAGAACTCTGCAAGCGGGTGCAGGTAAGCTTACTGGCACCGTTGTTTCTGGACCGGCACAATTGTAATGAGGCCCATTGACTTTCTGGGGGAAAGTGAGGAAAGGGAGAATACCTCTGAGAAGGCAAAGCAGATAGTGAGCCTTCTTGGAAAGGTCGACAATATGAGGTGATGAAATTAAATAAGTTAACTGCATGTGCACAGATAGGCAAAATAATGTACAACAATATGCATTTTTATATGTCACTAGTTGATATACCCTTTGTTGCCTGGGATTTTATTTCCTTATAGGTACTATTTCTTAGAACTACCTTAAGATAGCTTTGCACTTTTCGCAAGGGCTCCATAAGAAAGCTGAAAAGAATAATTCAGTACATTTTTCCATGATTTCTCATTTTTTAAATGTTTTCTGATATAGAATACACAACACAATGTATTGCTCCTTTTAAAAATTCATTCTGAAGCATACAACTGTACGTGGAAATAACATTGAGATTTCTGAGCAGCATGATGGATGACACGTTGCCGATGCTGCCAACAACTTTGGAAATAAACTCAATGTCACTAAAGTACATGTTCATTGTAAGGCTTGTTATAAATAGCACACCACCCCCTGATTGGCCCAGATGTGTCGGTGGACGCTGAATCAGGAAGTGAGTCCACGGACTGGACCCAGATATAACACTTTGTTTGCCAATTTTATTAAAAACTACTGGACCGATTTACACAAAATTTTAAAAAGCACTCTTTTGGTACCAAGCCGCTGCTCCTAGCTCAAATTTGGTGAAAATCCATCCCTAGTTTTGGGCTGTAGGCTCGAGCAACATTTTCTTTGATTGAGTCTCTGAGGATTTCCACAAATATTTGGACCCCTCCATAACTTTGCCCCCCCAGAAGAAACTGCACCAAACTTTGAATAATCATTCAGAGGGGGGCATGTACTTCTGGTGAAGCTTCGGAGCGGAGGGCGTGGGGGTGGGAAGGTCATCCCTCAGGTCACGGGGCACCCCCTACCTGCCATCATGCCACCCACAATCTGCACAAGTCGGTTGGCAGCCAAACACAAGTTCTAGTGCCTGGCTGCCTCAGCTTAACTGCCTGCATTGAAGTTGGTCTTGACAGACACAGGTCCCGTGGTTATTTGGTCACTGGTCTACCATGGATCTCACACACCAAAAAATATTATTATGAATGTAAAAGAAAGAGGCACACACACATTGTGAGCCTACAAAACCATCTTTAAACACTGCAGCTGCCTGTAGATAAGCTTTGCAGTGCATATATTGCTCTTTCACCAAAGTGCATTCAAAGAATATTTACATACAATTATCACTCAACCTAAGTTGGCTTAGTTGTCCTTGCAGGGATTTGTACCTGCAATCTACAGATCACACAAGGATATCATCAGCAAGTGCTCCACCCACTGAGCAATCTTATCAGCCTTGGTATTAGGTATTTATTAACCAAATAATGCTGCAACATAAAGACATAGGGCCTCATTACGATTTTGGCGGTAGCCATGCCGCTATTGGTGGCATGGCTGCTGCCAAAATCGGGTCTGGGTCCGGGTTCCCAGAATGGGTAATTACCGGGCATGTCCCAGTTCGGAGGGCCCAGTAATTCCTCCCTCGATTACGACCGGCCCGTTGTCATCTCCCTCTTCCCCTCGCAGGACCATCTCTGCACGTCTGGTAAAACCATATAATGTGCTCAAATTATACCTCGCCAGCAACATTTCCAAACGATAGCCGCAAAAAGTAGGGAAATGGAAGTGACTTTGTCTGACCTTGAATAGTGCCTCATGAGGAGCACTTCGCCCAACCTGGTATCAAAATCTGTCTCCACCACTGACTGAGATGGCAGCTGATAATGTGGCTAATGGATTGAAGGATTGCCATCTGGCAATGGTATATAACACATCTAATTTGCGATTGTCTACCCACTAATGCCACAATGGCCTTATTTGTGATTTGTGAGCTCCTTAAAGAAAGCCTTAAAGAAAGTCGCGTCCATTATTCCCTCAAAATAAATTAGGAGTCATGGGCCCTTTGCCGAGATGCCCTCCCCCCAAACATGAACTTTGTCCGGATGATTCAAGGTGGGCTTACTCAAAGAAATCCTCTCCCCTTGAAGGCTATTCTGGTTAACCATTGTAGGGCAAAGGCAGTCTTGTCTTTGAGCAGCATGTCTTAAAAGTCTTCCCATTTTCCCAACATAGAGCTTTGCTTTTTGCCACTTGTTTTTATTTATTGAAATAACAGATCATAAGACATATTCCAAGAAGGAAGAAAAATACATTGTTATAACAAATTAAATAAGCAGGCTTCTGGTTAGAATAGCTTATCCCCGCACAATCTAGCCGCTAGAATAAAACTATTAGGGGAAAAAACACTCCCGCAAATGCATTCCTATATTATTGCGCAGCACCCACATAATATCCGAGGAAGGGAGACCCTTATCACCTCTCAATGCCAGATGAAGCAAAACTGTAAAACCTTTGATAACTGCAGCGGTTGTTAACCACATCTACTGTATAAAGAAAAGCAGGTCCTTCTGTGCAAATAAAGATCCACCTAACGAAAATAAATGTGCACACACTCTTGTGTTCCAGGAGCCAATAACAATTGTCTGCCTGGCTAATGATTCTTATTGGACTTGAACAAAGCCCTCAGAAGCCATAACCAGCTCTCATTGACAGTCAATATGATCTGCATTTATAATAACCATCATTTTCCTCGGCTGAATATTATTTTGAAGTTATTTTCATCTTGAGAGCAGTCAAATCAACAGTCCCCAAAAGCTCAATATGTGGCTCCGATGTAGGCAACCAATCATTCCTACATATTCCAGACACATCAAACCCCATTGATTGTAAGTAAGACCTGGATCCCAAAAAAAATGTCTAATCAATTTGAATTAATATGCAAGAATACTCTATTCAAATGCTTTTCATCATAAAACTCCAGGTGGGCTAAATCTCTTGCACAATTGCTCTCAACTGAGGCACAATGGCAAACATATTGAGAACATTAACCCTATTTAAGGTTATTGGTTAATCAAACAGGAAGTAAAAGACATAGAGGGCCATCCCAGAGAGGCCTCAGACCAGCAGTTTCCTGCGGCAAAGGCAACCTCGTTGAAAGTGGTGGAGTCTGCTTAATTTTACATCTTCTTTGTTCAAGTGTCAGAAACTGGAACCTTTTGAACTGTACATTTACTAACAGGACCTTAGTAAGAGGGACCATTGGTTTCAGATCTATAGCAGGCACAGCAGTCCTATCCGCAGCTTGACTGTATGTTCTCAAGGCACGGTATGAGGAGAGAGCAAAGAGTATAACGAAACATCCCTCAGATCCACATCCTCCTTCTCAATTTCTTCTTCAATGACCGATACAGTGGCTTTTTTTTTGTTTTACTTGTCACTGTATTCACAGAACATTCCTCAATTGCCATAGCGACAGGATTCGAAATTGCTCTGAAACATTTTCTGGAACCCACATCTATAGACTTGTTTAGATGCCCTACGCTTCATCCGTTCTCTTTTTGGTTGCTGAAAGATAGCGTAATTAAACTCTGGCTGCCCACACTGGCACTCCTGGCCATCGCTATTAGCCGCATCAGACAGGCTCACGGCCGGTCCTGAACCATTTGCTGGCTCATAATAGGCCCTGAGCTTGCAGCATTTATAAGAGAAGTATCCACAACTGTGCATGCTAAAACGAAAGCCTTGGCAGGAAGCATGCCAGCTACAACCACTAGGTTCTCATGCGGCAAATGACCTGCAACCTCCTTTGGCTGTAAATAGGTAGCGTCAGCTCTAAACAAAACCAGAAAGCCCTCAATCCACAAGACCTTTGCAGTCAGTGTAATCAATAAAGACACCTGGTCCTGGATTTTACTTATTTAGAGACTGGAAAAGTTTAACCAGAGAAAAGAAAGCAAAATTCGACGTTGTCATTGAGGTAGAAAAAGATACATCATTTTCACAGCCCACAGTTTTTTAATTAATTTTTTGCATTTATTAAGCACACAAGCAGCCCGGGGTCATTGTGGCGCTGTTGCATGGATAACAACTTGGTTACAGGGATCTTACTTAATGTGCTTACATATTGAGACATTACAAGATACAGGTGAAGGCTTTACATTGTACAGGTTCAGACAAATAGCCATGTTTTGATTGCTTTTCGACAGGCGAGGTGTGATGGTTCAGCTCTGAGGGAGAGTGGCAGGGAGTTCCATTGCCTAGAGACAATGAATGGGAAGCTTGCGCCGCCCCCTCTGGCTTGTTTCACTTTTGGAACTATAAATCGGTTGGAGTAGGGTGTTCTCTTTGGTATGGAAGTGAGGGATCTGTTTACTCTCTGTGAGAGGTAGGGTGGGGCTGTGTGGTTAAAGCACTTTTGGACTATGGCAATAGTTTTAAAGAGGACACGTTCTCTAATGGGTAGACAATGGTCTTGTCTCCTTGCGGGCGAGATGTACTCCTTTTTGGGGACGCCTATGGCTGCACGGGCAACATTATTTTGGATGGTTTGGAGTTTCAATAGGTTATTTTCTGATGTTCCTGTGAAAAGTACATTGCAGTAGTCTTCTCTTGACCCAATTATGGCTCTCGAAAGAGTTAAGGAATTTTCGGTAGTAAAGCAGGGTCTGACAGCATTTAGCAGCTTTGTGTGGTAGACTGCAGAAGACAGGATGACGCTAACTTGTCTGGACATGGGGAGGTTAGAGTCTAGGTAGACCCCCAGTATTTTTACAGCTGGAGAGACTGGGATGTGGATATTATCAATAGTGAAGGCTGAGTGTTGTTGGCCACCCCATGCATAGGCTTTGGGACTTGATATGGGGATATTGATGCTGTATCAAACAAAGAGGAACTAGGGTACAGAACTGGGAAGGCATCTAAAAAAGATGATTAAACATTCCTCTCTGCATGTATCATAACCGGGACCTCTGTTGTTTACCCCTCAGTTGCCATACATTTCATGGCTAAGCTACCCGCCTTCAGACTCCGAATTTCCACCATCTCCCACAAGGAACCAGTTTGCGTGGGCAAGGAGAAGTCCTTTGTCAATAACACAAGACTCTGTGTCTGAGCCTGCTCATTGAGTTCTAGCAACTCGACCCTCTCCCGAGGGGGCATGATCAAATTCTCCCCTACCACCAAATCCACTTGAATACCAGGGAGCATCGCTGTATCAGGAATGTCCTCACTAGTTATCAGACAGGGCTCCGCCCCCAGAGGAGAAGGATTACTTGACTTCTGAAAGTATGCAGTCATTTTTGCAGCCAAGGACTTACGTACGCATGGGGTGGAGCATGCTTGCGAAGAGAGTTTAATTTGTAAATCCGAGGTGAAAGCCATACTGTTTTTGGGTCACTGCCCCCATTTGCACCTTCGGGCTGACAAACTGCCACTGCATCAATCACGTCCCCGACAAAACACAGACAACCCCGTCAGCAAGTTTCCAAAGTTAAAACAGGATGCAGTTTACTTCTGAGCACATAAACATAAGATATGCCAGCAGCTATTAACCAGAGCTTCCCAAATACATCAAAACTGCAAGGAGATCAAAGTGAAGTGAAGGGGAAGGAAGTTTACTCCAAGATGTTACCGCTGCTGTTAAAATACAGGAATTCAGGTCCTGGTCACCTAGCTTCAGAAACCCCGAACTCCACAAAGCTTGCTGTAGACTGCCGTGAATGCCAGCATGTGCCTGCCATCACTTTCTGGCCAGAGCATTCATGCTGCCATGCCTTCCTTTATGTAGGTCCGCCTCACTTACAGTTAAAGGAGCAGGAACTCATAGCCGTAGCAAAGCACACAGTGTCTGACCAGTGACCAATCTCCAGGAAGTATGTCAATGACTGCCAACCCTTGTTTGCAATCACATTCACGCCGGCACATTCGCCCCACTCCTTTCTTTATATAGGTGATCTTCTCTTACAGTTAAAAGAGCAGTATCACATAGTCATAGCAAAACACACTATGTCTGACCACCAGGAAGTCTTCCGGTGACTGCGAACACTTGCCTGCCATAACTATCACACTGTCGCATTTGCACGGCACCTTTTTTATGAAGGTCCACCTCCCTTACAGTTAAAGGATCAGGATCATATAGCCAAAGCAAAACACACATTGTCCGACCTCCAGGAAGTCTATCGGTGACTGCCAACACTTGCCTGCCATCACTTTCATGCACATTTGTTGTCTACTAAATGACACAGAGTACATATCTGTAGCACCTACTTAACAAACAGTGGCATATATTACAATTAGATAATGACTGTTATAATGACATACAGGTCAGCCCAAGAACTAATTAACATTGTATGATATTGTGTAGAGGAGCAGCCCGGTGCCTTCACAGGAAGTCCCGCCCCTTTGTTGCCTATATGCTGGAAATCAGAAATTGCAACACCCATCCCACGAACAATGTTTGAGAAGCGGTATCTGCTGAGAAAGCCCTATGAGGAGCATCCTCGAAAGACTGATGATCTCCTAAGAGAAGCTGGTGACATCACGAAAAGATAATAGTGACGCATTAGGAAGGATGACCAGAGAAGAGAATGCATATGTGATATAGAATCTGACGGCGAAGTAAGGAATTGAGAAGACTTTCATGTGCCGAATGAAGATTGCATGTGTGAAGGACACTGCAGAAAACACAAGCCATTTTACTGTTGTACAGATGCTGAAACGCAAGTAGACTAAGTATTCATAAGGCTGGCTATACGAAGTATATAGACTGCAGGGGGTGCCGACAACTATATGTATATATAGTTCTGGACATTCGATTATACATTTTAGTAAGCAAATCTCCATGAAGGAAGATGGATTGGAAGCTATGTGTGTTGCATCAAAGAATGGGCTCAAATTTAAAGCAAGACAACAGAGGCTGGAAGCAGCCAAGAACTGGTTATCAGCTGTGAAGAGCAGTAAACGTGAAAAGCCAAGGCATCCCTTGATAAGTTGCAAAGAGGGAACATCATGGATGCCAAGTTTCTTCCTTAAAGACTATTTAATGCTATAATATGAGCACAATCACAGCCTCTGATCATGTGAGCTGAGGATGAAAATAGAGGAGAGCATGGTGCAACAGATAGCAAGCTCTCACACTCTTTATATTCCCAGAGGCAAGAAGCTAATACAAGGCCGAGCTCAAAGATAATGTGTAGACGGCATGAGTGATGGGAGATGTCAGGCTAATTGGGTGGGAAGATATGGCCAAGTTCACCCACCAGCATCTCCCACCGGTTTTCTTAGTTTGCCACATAGTATGACATCACATATGACAAACCTTTATTGTAAAGATCATGCTGTGCAACATCCGTTGATGCCCATTGTACTCCCTGTTCTAGACACTTGATATTAACATAGAGTTATTTGCTAACTTCCTGAGTCGGCTTATTATTTAGTTTGAGGAGTTATTCTCCATCCCATCCATAGTACGACATGTTACCTTGAGTAAAAGTGCCTCTAGGGTTCAATTGAGATAATTATGCAAGTTCAACACAGTATAAACGAACACACTTATCAGCTCGGAGAGTAACTCTGTAGAAGGGGAGGGGCTCTTTCTGATAGTTGTGAAATATAACCCATAATAAAACAAATCCCTAAATACAAGCGCGCAGGTAAGTATAATCAAACTTAGTGGTAGGATGAAACGCAGTAAATAGGCCTTCAAAGCTTGCTTTTGCAGAAAACGTGTCTTAGACATTTGTGTGCAGGTAATGCTGCTGTAGCTGGTGATTTAATGCAGAGTCTGCGATCCCAGCCAGTGCTGAACGAAGTATCCAATGGTTACTGTTTTTTGAGGTCACAGGTTAGAGCTCCGGGTTCCGCTAACAAATAATAAATGAATGACCATTTATAATTCAAAATCATTTATAACGTACAGTTTTGTAATAGAGCCGAAGAGACTTACAGCGAGTTCAAATTGCCCTGTAGTACACTTTCCCTGGCAAAAGGGCTGGAGTGTCCCCGATATGCAACATTTGTGTAGAAGTATGTCTGTGGTTCAAGTCTCTGGTGGTGACATGGTGGTAAGCTCTACTCATGAGCACCAGGATGAGGCGACCAGGGCAGTTGATTAAAGTTCTGCTGGTCATCTGAAATGTTTCAATGAATGCACTTTGTGCTTTGGGAATTGAGGGTGGATTGTGATGTCACATGTGGGAAGGTTTGTGGACCCAATTGTTGAACGCAATGTATGCTTTTCTATAAAGGTCCGGAGCACAAAATAAAATGTGCTTTGTGTGGGGTGATTTACTTCATGTCGCACGATCACAAATACTAATTACTCGCATCATTTAAAAGTTCTACATTTAGGGGCGTTTCTTTGACAGTGCCTTTTCACGCATTTCTGTTAAACGATCTGTTTGAATTTGCTGTCCCAGCTGCATCTGGGGCCTTGACTAAAAATGTGTTACTTCTTGCACCAGCGTACATTCCTTCTTGACTATTTTTGTATGATTTTGGAGAGTTTTGCGAGGCAGCCCCCAACACATTTTTGGAAGGAGATATCTCAAACGTTTGACCGTGGTGTGGGAAATCTAACAGTGCTCCTGAAGGAGTGTGGGACAGTGTCCATTGTCAGTACCAGGATATCTAGCAAGAAGAGGTCCGTGGACACAAAGTTCCACAAGGTCCACCTGGTCCAACACTGCATTCACTCTGAATAAAGTGCAGGCCTTTAAAGGGAGACTCTAAGGTCGAGAGAAGTGAAGATTCTCCTAAAAAGGATATGCACAAGGGTGGGAGGGATTATTTGTATGGTATAGAGGTCACACCCTGATTAGTGGTGGAGGACGATTGACTGTAGTAGTGTTAGAGGTTAGGTCTGCTGCAGCTATAGGCAGTAGGTAGACAGTGGCACATCTGCATTAGAGCCAAGGGTTGCATAGTAAGTGGCGAACCTTGTTAGACAAGAGCAGGCAATTGGTATTGTTGCATCATTTTATCTTCTTTGCAGCAGTTTGTTTTTGTTGTTGTGGAAAAGTGGTTGTAGTATTAGTTTTATGTGGCTGTGGTATAAACAGAAGAGCCAGAGCTGAAATAACTTGTAAATAGCAGAGAGATGCGTAGCGCGAGTAACTACTGCCGTTAATTGTGAGGCATTTTCTAACATACTAACATAGGGCTTCATTGTTGAGGTGGTGGGCCTCGGTAGAAGGCCATTTCTGTACTAATATGATATAATAAGGTGGGCCTGTGGAGAAGGCCATTGTATGCAAGCATTGAATGTGAGGGCAGGACTGCAGAGAAGGACTGAGTGAGTGAAACTAGGGTGATCGAGCGAAGTGATAAGTATAAAAAATGAGCGAGTGGGACCGTTAGAAGAGGGAGTGAGAGTTTAAAGGTTTAAAATAATAAGAGGAAGGAATCAAAAAGGGAGAGAAGAATATTTCAGTAGAAAGGAATAAGCCGGAAACAATGGGCCTCATTAACGGTCCGCCGGTAAACGTACCGGAACTACCAGCGGGTAGCTGCCGGACACTAAAATATTTACCAGCACCTGACTTGCCAGTAACACTGGGGGATTACAACCCTGGTGGTCCGGAAAGTCAGGCGCCGGTAAATTGGAATTCCCCATTCCCATAGAGTCCTCGAGGACTCTATGGGAATGGGGAACATGGAAGCACTGCCACCTTTCTTAACAGTGCTGGTGCTTCCATGACGGTCTGCATACCATTGCTGCTGTGCCCGGCAGGGTCTGACCTGTCAGGCACAGTGGCTCTGGCATGCAGACCTGTAATATGCCAATCCAGAAACAACAGTGCCAGTAAGCTTACCGGCACCATTATTTATGGACTGGCAGGCTCAGAATGAGCCCCAATGACGTCCTATTGGATGGATGCTCCATTAAATTAGATGTGCACAAAATGGCACCAATATCGTGATACAAAATCCAAGTACCATTTTTAGTGGGTACACAACACAGTGGGAAAGGGTTATAAAGAATGGCCCTGAGAGGGAAGATTTGATAAAGATATTATAATACGTATGTATTCGTTTTTGGCAGCCAAATACAAAGGGGCAAAACTTAAAAAGAAACAAGATATTCTAGGGCTTTGGAAACTGTACGAAGAAAAAGAAAGAGACGGAAAAGGGGAAAGGGTAGGAAGACCAGGGAAGTGTACCGTCCCTTCCTATACAATATACCCATTTTTAAAGCCAGCTGCAGGATGTATGAATCCTAAATGAGTGCCTCAAGAAAAGGAACACATAAAAAGAAAGAGAAGGCCAACACAAGCATTGTTAGCAAGGATGAGAAAGGGAGAAGGAAATATTTAAATGACATAAAAAATAGCATGCAACAGCAACTTGATTGGGCCTCATTACACATTTGGCAGTAGCCTTGCCGGTAAAACTGGCAGGCTGCCGCCCAACTTGTAATTTTCACAACCCTGGCAGACCCAGTATTTCCCCATTGCCAGGGCCTGGAAAATTGTATGCCCCATTCCCATTGAGCCCCAATCGTGCTGCTGTTAGCACTGGCACCATTGACAATGCTGCCAGTGCTACCGGCAGTGTCTGCTCGCGGGTGTCGCTACTCCCGTCAGGTCAGATCTGGCGTGTGGCTAAGCACCCACGAGCAAAACACATAGTTTGCTGGTCCAGTAACAACGGTACGCGCAAGCTTATGGGCAACATTGTTACTGGACTGGCAAACTTGTAATGAAGCCCAGTGTGTTCAAGGAAGCAGAAAAAGCAATCGAAATAGAAATAGAGGAGAAAGGAAATTAAGTATAAAGTTTAAAATATACAGTTGGGGACAGGACTCGGACAATAGTGAAATTGATAGGGCAGAAAACAGGGTGCACCATATCAGAAAGGGATGACAGCAGTGACAGCAATCATGGAGATGATGAAATAGACACAATTTGACAGACATGTGAAGGGAAAGGAAAAGAGGAGGAAGGAGAAGGGTCACTGGGATACCGGGGAAATAGGCTTTGGTGTAGAAAAACCAGAATAGCATTAGTGAAGAGACCACAATATGGTAATAAACATAGAGCATGCTCACAGATGCCCCTTTTGCAGAAAGCGAGGGGCTAGATTCATTACATACCATGGCAGACAATGTACAGGGACAATTTTGTTTACAGTTTACCTTCATTAATGGCAGGGGTGAGCAAGTGGATTTATGTTTTTGAAAAGGAGACAGCAGGCATCCCATTGGCCATGGGAGATACAAAACGTTTATTGGCAGTATTGGTCAGGGAGAGAAGTGAAAAAATATGGCAACAGCCCGAGTACGTGGGTGGGGGGGGGAAAATTAAGCTCTGATATCCATGATGGAGCACCCTTTATCAACTATTGAACACATGTTTGGAAGGTTTTAAGGGAGCTGTATCCATATATGTAAGACAAGAGTTATATATTGGCTCCTACAATGAAGTTGTTGAGGATCCCGCAGAATACAAACGATCCATACAATAAATGTGGACCCAGGAAAATAAACAGTCATGGGACAAAAAAATACCCTTGTTTTACTACATCTTAGTGAGGGGACTCCCCCTAGATATGCAGACTTTGTTAGAAAAGATAGTGGGAATTAAGGCATAAGGGTAGCGTGACATACAGGCAACAATTGTACAATATTGAAAAAGGAAGCTGTAGAAGAATAAGGATAAGGAGACAGTCAATAATGCAACAAAAGCAGAACACAAATTAGCTCAGATAAAACTAGCAAAAATACATATGGAGCGAGCAGTACTCACAGGGCCAGTTGTCATTCCACAAGCTCAGAAAAGAGGGCTTGCAGTGACCACAGTGACCACAGTAATGCAGACAGGAGGTTACACTCAGGTGCCCCCAAACCTGCAGTGTGGAATGTTACAGATGCAGCAACAACCCATACTCATAAATGTGCAGCAGCCAGGGTTCATGCAGGCAGGCAGAGGAAATGGGTACATAGGACAGTATGTATCAGACGGCGAGAGGATACTATGCGCATGGAAGAGGAATTGGATAAATGGGATTGACACTACGTTTTACAGTATGGTGCTTCTCATGTGGGAATTTTTGACATTTTGCACGAACATGGCCACTTATTGCACTGGCAGGGCACCAACAGAAGACTTACATGCAGCAGACGCCTCGACAGGTGCAGGTAATATCGCAGAAACAAAAAATACAGATATAAGGGGTCATTACGAGGTTGGAGGTAACCATGGCGCTATTCGCACCATGGCTGCTTCCAAAACCTCACCGACTCCGCCATGGTGAAAGGAGCTATTACCGCCCCATTCCAAGGTTGGCGGGGGCGGTAATTCCCCATTCACCAGGGCCCTTCCCCATTCCCATTTGAGCACACATAGGGCTCAATGGGAATGGGGAAGGCGCTAATAACGGTACCGCAATTTACGGTACCGTTATTAGCTCTAAGGTCCCTTTGCGGGTCCTGTCCTTAACGCCTGGTAAAACCAGGCATTAAGGGAGGACCCGCAAAGGGAACTCGTAGTAGGGCGGTAAGAGATTACCGGTGCCCTTACCGGTACCAGTAATCCCTTACTGCCCGGGTCGTAATGAGGCCCCTAGTCTACACAAACCCAAGGTATGTTGGGTGTGCTCCAGGTACCAGTACAGACAAAAATACCGGAAGGGGTAACAAAGGGGACAAAAAACGAGGGACAGTCATTGGTGTTAACCCATTTATCTCATCCACGAACACATTTTCACAATAGGGGTGCCCATGGAGAGTGTAAGTGTGTCCTGGAGATAGCAGTTCAGATAGGACAGATGGAATGTTCCTTCCTTATAGATACTGGAAGGAATTTCATTATCGAATACAAGTTTGGACACACAGGGCTTTTCAGAGACAATTTTGAAAGTTCCTCTGACAAAATATTTACCCTTCACACAAGATATTGTAGCAACTTTTCTGTACTCAAAAGACACACTCATCAATATTCTGGGGAGGGACTTACTCAGCAAATTGAACACCACAATTGGGCCTCATTACGAGTTTGCCGCTCCGGATACAATGGTACCGGTAAGCTTACCGGTTCCTGTGTACCCAGACCGGCAACTTCGAGTTGTGCTCGCGGGTGCCTTTCGTTCCGCCAGGTCTGACCTGGCGGAATGAAAGGCACCCGCGAGCACAGCATTTTCAGATGCACATGCACCTTTGATAACGGTGTCTGTGCATTTGGCTTCCCCATTCCCATTGAGCCCTAATTCCTCCCAGCACCCAGAAATGGGCAAATACCGGGTCCGGCAAGGCCGTAATGACCCAGTAATTGCCCATTTCTGGGGGCTCAAACAATGCAACTCCGGCAGCAGCTGTGCCTGTTTTACAGGCACGGCTACTGCCAGGGTTACTGTCTTTTTCAGAGAAAGGGATGGTGTGCACCACACCCGAATGTATTTGTATTTGTGTATGGGGCACACGTGTTGTTTGTATGGTTGCCAGGGATTGAGGGGAAGGTGTTCTGGCTGTTCAACACATTTTTGTTCAGGCCTCAGTGTCTCTCCTCGGTTAGATCAGGCAAACACATTCTACTGTACCTGGAGGAAGTAGTAGTACAAAACGATATGATTATACTGGTTGCCACTGATGAGAAAAACATGGAATGGCATTCAATTGTATGTATTTATCCTACACTGACATTGACAGGAGTAAGTGACACAGAGTTGTTTCCAACAAAAAAAAATGAAGCAGGAGAGGTTGTGTTTGAGCTGAGCATACATTGTCCAGTACACATTAAAGAAAGTGCTTTCATCCAGATGGCTCAGGTAACAGAAAAGAAAGTACAATATTTGCAGGAAGATTTGGAAAAAGTGCCCAAAGGTTTGTAGACAATAGGATCCCATGATGTAGGAATCCTTAAAGGGGCAGGGGCATTACACATCAAGCTATGGTAGCAAGGCATAATACAGGTGAGCTCATCACCTTGCAACACAGCTATCTACCTGATTAAGAAAGCAAATGTATGGGTGTGGGGTTTTGTATAGGATTTACGCACTCTGAACAACATTATTGATGCAGAGTATCCATTGGGGCACACTACAGAAACACTTTTTTGCAGCATTCACATGGAGGCACACTATTTCACAGTAGTTGACTTAAAAAACATATTTTTCTCCATTGCACTACATCCAGACTACAGGTATCTCACCGCCTTTACATATTGCGGGACCCAGTTTGAACATACTAGAATGCCTCTCGGTAATACAAATGACTTCAGCAATTTACAGGTTGCAAGCACAGTACTACAGTACATTGATGACTTATTGGTGTGCAGCCAAACGGAAGAGGAGTGTAGAAGGGAATCAGTGACACCACTGACTTTGCTTGCTGAGAAAGGATACAAAGTGGACACCGGAAGAAATTACTATACCATCAAAAAGCAAAAAGAGGTGGTATACTTAAGTCAGATTGTGTCTGCAGATGAGAGAAAAATAACACCGGAAAGAATAGAGGCCATACACAAAGCTCCACAACCAAAAACATTGACGGAGTTGCAGCAGTTTTTGGGCTTGTGCAATTACTGCAGAGCATGGGTTTTTGATTATTCCACATACATCAGGCCATTACTGCAAGCACTAAAAGAAGCACAGAAAAACAAAACACACATACAATGGACAGCTGAAGTGGGCAAACAATTTGATGAGCTAAAAATTGAGTTAGAACATGCACCAGTGTTAGCAACACACAATTACACAGAAAAGTTTCACCTGTTCTCACGTTCAGATGGAAAATTAATGTCAGCAGTACTGACACAGAAAAAGGGGCATGGGCACAAGCCACATGCATATTACAGTGGGTCACTGGATGCAGTGATGCAGGGACATTTACCATGTGAGCAGAAACTTTGCTACTGAGAAAGCTTCCACGATAACTATGGAACATACATGTGGAACATACATCGTTTGCAATGTGGAACATACATCGTTTGCAATACTGGAGAAAACAAAATCAATACTGACAACTCAGAGATTGTCAGGGCATGAGGTAATCCTAACAACCCAGCAATGGAAGTGCAGGACAATAAACCTAGCAGAGTTAATTGGAGAGAAAATAAAAGAATGGGATTATGAACATGACTACGTAGCATGCATAGATAGGAGCCACGGTAAACCACTGTTTAAGGAAGAAGTGATTGAAGAGGGGGGGCATGATTTTCATTGATGGAATTTCCAGAATTGACCAGACCACAGGGCAAAGACATCCAGGTTGTGCAGTGGTGGGGCATAGAAAAAGAGTACACAGGGGGAAGGAGATGTGACTACCAAACCATTACTCTGCACAGACAGCAGAGCTGGTGGTCTTGAATGAAGCACTAAACATGTCAGAGCCTTCTCTGATCTGGTCTATGTCACCTCTACAGTGCACTCAGGGTTAGCAAAATGGGAAGGAGAGGGTTTAAAAGAAGTGATGGCACTCCCGTCCAGCATGCAGCATTATTGAGTAAAGTACTAAACATGTTACATGCAGTACCCTTTGGAAACACTACACACAATTAAGAGTACAGGTGTAAGCAGGATCTCACCTTTGGTACGAGCCTGTAGTACATAGTTATGTGATAGCAGTAGCTGTGCAGCCAGACTTATCTCAAGAGTAATGTGAGCAGTACAAGATGTTACACAAAGGACTTGCAATCACAGTAGTTCAAACAAACACTATTCAAGGTTTCTTGGTAAAAGAATATACATTTATTTACACAATCATTTGGAAAACATTCCACTAGTAAGAAAGTATTCAATATCATATACTAATATACTACAGTGCACAACCAATACGTTTCTGAACAAGTTAAGCTCCCCTGAAGTGGGAGCAAAATGGCACTTCAGTTGCTTTCAAAAGGGGTAGAAAGACAAGTTTACAATAATTTAAAGCACAATTACTTTCATAGGCACGGCAAATCATTTCAATTCACTACAACCACCAATTCAATTCAATATGCCTGGGCCAAAGTCAATGGTTTAGAGTCTTGGATAGGATAGCACAGTTCTGGTAGTAAATGGTTAAGTCTTTGCCAATGTTCGAGGAAGTAGTTTGTCAGAAAAAGAGTTATATGTCAGTTTAGGAGCAAACAAGGCCCCAAAGTTGGGAAAGTTTTACAAACTTCTACCGTGGCAGAAAGGATTTCCACACTGCGTTTGCACAGTACCTTAGTGATTAAGAAAAGCTGTAGCTGAGGCAGTTGTTCCTGCAGATCTCGCTGTTCCAGAGCTTTCGTCATGGGGACGACGTCGGGAGGTTCCTGCACTGCCCAGGGAAGAGGCCACAGCTTGGCTAAGCATTGATTTAAGGTGCGAGTGCCTTAAAAGCCACAAACTAGTATCCTTCTCACTGGCTATGTGGTTTTCAACAGCACTCTGAAGAAAATTCGACCAGTATGTAGACGGTGTACAGGCGGCTTACGAGTTGGTTGTTCCCACCAGCTCAAGGGAAGAAGTCGTCCTTGAAGGGGCTTCTCTGTCGATGGAGTTCCAGGCAATTCAGAGCTGCAGCAGGGCTTCACCGGGCAAACCAATGGTCCAGGAGTTGCAGCAGTCGTCTTCCTTCAGCTTGTCTTCGGTTCTTTCGTACCAGTGGTCGACTCTGCCTTTCAGTCCTGGAGACTCTCCTTTTAAACAGTTTTCTCCCATTCATTCCAGCCTAACTGTCACTCACCCAGCAGGGTGGCTGTCCTTGCTGGACAGTCAGCTAGCCAATCACGCCAGAGTGCATTCAGGTCTCCTAGGAGACTAAGCACAGGGAGTTTTGGGCACCTCCCTCACATCCTGTCCACCCCAGACACTCAGGTGCCAGAGGAGGACTTCCGCACTGAAGCCCACCAAAGGGCAATGAACAAAGGGACCAAACATGGTTTGGCACGCAGAGTTAAACACAAGATAGACCTTTCCTAAAAGAGACGGCAAAAAAAGATGACCGGAGTCTGTTTTTACAGATAGGTCTTGGGCGCCATATTGAGAAACATGACTGACCCGAATTTTAGCTACCAATGTTTGCCGTTGGGGAAAATCATGGTAGTTTGTTCTAAAACCCCTGACACCAGCCATTCCAAGAGGAAAGGGTAACATTTGACTGTTACATGAGTGTTTAGACACAGGGGATGCTAAGCAACCCCTCCAGCACTCTATAGGAAGATGTGTGTGCTCGGCCTATGAATTTAAAAGGACTAGCAAAGTCAATTTAACTTCACTTGCTCTGGGAGAAAGTAGTCAGTCCCAGAGAAGGTATTTAAACCTTGGGGAGTCTGAAAGACACCCCTGTGTCACTGCACTGGAGGTGCTGTTTGACACATAAGAAAAATATGATGCCTATGGAGTTGTTTAAAACTCCATATCCAAAGAAAACAAAAGTAAAACTCACATCAAAATACATGAAAGAGTGGGAAAGAAGGCTCACACTCCTTCCAGGTACAAATTAAAATCCTAGAAACCCAGCAAAGTTGCTGGGGGTCTCAAAAGGTAAGGGAAATTAGCACATTCTTGAGAATTCTCCCTAACAGTTACCACTCCCAGTGGAGATATCATTAATAAAGTGCAAAGCCCATACAGGAGGGCAAGACTTTATCTCACTAGGAAACGAAAGACAGAGCAGCAAAAGAAGCAGCATATCTGCCAGAGGGGTCACATGTGCTGTTCCCCGACGAAGAAGACAAAATAACTCTAATAGCAGTATTAAAAGTGAACAAAGAAAAAGATGCATTGGCAGAAAACATGAATGTGACCCCTCTATTGTAGATAATTGATTTGCAGAGAGAACATCAGATTCTGAAAAAGAATTGTGGAAGAGGAGAGGATGTTCTTTGACCCAACAGATGAAAGAGGAAAGGTGTGCATGCCCAAAATATTGTTACAATTGTATTGGAACAGCTTCACTACCCTACCCACTTATTGGAAGAGCATGTGGCTATAGGGACGTTGCCCTGATGAAGGTTCATGTGCCCATAATGATGCCCGCTCTGTGGCAAGATTTCTTGTGAGCGAGGTCTTTCCGAGGTGGGGGATTCGAGATGAAATTTGTTCTGATAACAGACAGCACGTTACTAATTATTTAATAAAGGAGATAACTGCACTCCTGGGGATAAAGCACAAACTATGCATCGTTTACCATTGTAAAGTCAATGATTTGGTAGAAAAGATGAATGGACTGCTGAATATGCAATTGGCTAAGCGTACGCAAATGCTTGAAAAATCATGGGTACACTGTTTGCCTCTTGCTTTGCTTGCACTGAGAAATATGCCTGGACAAGATCCCTATCTGACTCCTCATGACAGAGAATGCATATACCTATTCTGCCATTGCATACAATCTCAGAAACTCAGTCTTCTTCTGCTATTTTGGGGGGAGGATTTGAAATGTATCTTGAGGAACTAACCAACTCCTTAAATTTATATCCTTGCTGAAGAGGCCTAATAACCAATCTGGACAATCACATGACCCAAACTGACACTTTCCACAAGCAGCACTATATCTAGGTGAACACGTCCTTGTGACGAGCCACGTAAGAAAGTGGCCCACATACTGTCATCTATTCAACACCAACTGCTGTCAAGATTGAATTTCAGGGAGGATGGGTTCACATTACCATGTTCGCAAAGACAAGGGCACTGTATTCCAAAGCACAACATAATGGCGAGTATCTCTGAAATGTCTTACTATTTGTTTTACAGCCATTAGAATTAATAAGAAACCAGCAGAAGGGAGTGTTGAAGAGGTTTCTATTTGAAAATGCATAGCAAAGAAAATTAATGTTTCCGTTTTTTGGAGTTTGATGATGTTTATATGTTTTAGTATAGTATTATTGCTTTTGCTTTGGTTGATTTTTAAAGAAAGATATGATACACAAATGAATGAAAAAAGAACAATGGGAAAAAGAAATATGGTGAATGGGGAGGGTTTCCGCCATTCCACTGAAGAGGAGCATAATTCACATTAACTGGAAACATTTGGTGCGATGATTTGATGCGTGTGGGAAGAGTGAGAGAGAGAGTAAATAGCACATGCTATTTCTCCTTGCTCATTCCACATGTAGTAGGAGTGCCCAGGCTTTTCCTACCCCTTGTCCTACAGGGAGGCAGGATGCCTACTGCTCCTGTCACTCTGTAGAACTGCAAGTTTATTCCAAGGGAAAAAAGTAGCTGTTTACTGGGTAGATCAAGGGGAAAACGTGTATGAAGACAATGTCGTAAAATTAACACAAATGCTTCATAATGAGGAAACCCGGCATACACTAGTGAAGTATGTCACTGAGGGTCCTAAACAAGGTGCATTACAATTAAGAAACCACAAGAGAATATGGTGCGCAAATGAGAAAGGTCAAAGTGTCTGCTGGTCTCATACAAGGCCAATGATGAGAAATGAGGAATCAGTATGTTATGGGGACAAATGGGAGGGGGGAATAATGCAGTGTCCTGTTGAAGGATTGGTGGGTTTTGAGCAAAACATGGCAGCCAAGGTGAATGCCGAACAACTTGGGGAAAATACGTACATGCCTTAACCTGGCTACATGAAAAACATCAACTAGTTGACATATGGAGCTTTACACTATTCCCTTTGTGTTTCAGGCCAAGTGGATGCATTTTCCTGGGGACTCATTTGGGCTTCACCAAGGTGGTGAAAAATGCAGCATTGATGGTGGGAACACCAGCAATGATGAATTTCTGGTGGGCCTGCGGATCGAAAGCATATGCCTAGCTTCCACCTGAGTGGAGTGTGTGCTCTCGTCACCTAGCACGGCCCTGCGCTTGCGGTGCCTCAAAATAAAATTGCCACTATGATTGCACTGCAGGAGAGAATGGTGTAGCAAAATGAGCAGCAAAAAATTATGGGGAGAAGGAAATGAGAAAGTCATTTTTTCTAAAGAAAGAGCGTGGAGAACATGGCCACTATCCCAGATGAGTTTCTTCTATTTTCTAATGCTAGCTTCTTTACTTTGTTGTTGCTTCCAGGAGTATAGGCTGCAGCAAATTCAAAATGGATGCAGCTGACTCGATATGACTTATTACAACTTGCAAACTCAACAGGAATATGTTTGAACACAATCAAAGAGGAGATGAGGGCCTTGCACTTCGTGGCCATTCAAACACAGTTTGTTTTAGACCTCCCTACAGCCAATCGAAGGAGGTGTTTGCGCCAATTTTGGGACAAGTTGCTGTATGGCCACACCCGATGGTGAGGCCTCAAACAGAACTCTAAATGCAGCCATTCAAGGGATATGGACACTCCAGGGAAAGATGACAAGCATGGTTAATGGAGTACAAAGAAAAGACTGGCTGGATAGCATCTTCAAAAGCGTACCCACATGGATTTCCGGATTGTTTCGATTGGCTGTCGCTGTTTTGTTTCTCATTCTCATCACCTTCGGTGTTATTAAGAACTTCCTTAGAGTATATTTTAACAAGCAAAAAGGACAGTTAATGTTACCCTTGAGTGTTGACAAAAAAGGCTTTGAAATGAAGAGTAGAAACAAAATAATGGGGAAAGGTGAAGAGCAGGATCCTGATGGCATGGGTTTTTACACAGCCTGCAGATGTTGAAAATTATAAAGACAGAGTTCTGGATTCAGTGGGGGTCATTACAAGGTAGGAGGTAACCATGTCGCTATTAGCGGCATGGCTACCCCCTTACCGGGTACCAGGTACCGGGTCCAGGTTCCTTGAATGAGGAGTTACCGGGCCATTCTGACCTTGGAGGGCCGGGTAATTCCTCATTCAAGGGACCCATCCCCATTCCCATTTGAGCCCCCATAGGGCTCAATGGGAATGGGGAGGGTGCTAACAACGGGCCCGTTAATAATGGGCCCGCTGTTAGCACCCTGGTCTGCTCGAGGGACCCGCTAAGGGCGCCTGGTAAATCAGATGTCCTTAGCGGGTTCCCGCGAGCAGACTCTAAATGGGGCGGTAAGGGGTTGACGGCTCCGGCACCTTTAACGGATGACAGACTTGGGGCAGAAAAAATGATCTCTGATGTGACTATGGGGAACATTCAATGTTTTCAGAATTATACACCATCAGATATATCTGGACTGGACGCTAATATGGGCTCAACAGCCGGCATGCTTTCTGGAGCAGGAGTAGTGTGGAAACTGCCAGCTTTGGTACACATTGTAATTGAAATTCCTACATTGCACTTTGGCAGTGGGACCACAGATACAATCAAGGACTTCCCTTTGGAAGAAGTTAAAATTATGTTCTTTTGTTGTGCCATAACTTGTAAAAATAAGGACAATTAGAATCTGGTGGCAGTGATGTGGATCATTTCTCTGGAAAACCAGACTAATGTTCCAATTCTCTGGGACTGTCAGGGGCTATATCAAATAATACTATTAAAGAGACTGGAACAGAGACGATTCGGTGTGATGAATATTTACCCTAACCCTAAATGCATGACGGCGTAAAACCTTGATCAATAGCTCTTTGGTTGCAGCATCATCAGCCAGTACTTCGAACCTAGCAATACACATTACGCTGCAAATGTTAGTTAGGCTCTATGATGTTTTACGTGAGGAGATGAAACTAAGGTCAACTACTTTCTGCGGAATTAAGAGTATGCCGGAGAGTCCCTAAAAAGGTCATTCATCCTTGAAGGGTTTATTAATGGAGGATTGTCCGCTAGAAAATGTAGAAACAAGGACATGGGGGCAAAAGATGGCAGTTTTTCAAATATCTCTGAAAGAATTATCCGATTCTCCGTCGAGGCAGATGACCGGCCTTGTAGAGAACAATGGCCCTTAGCTGGGATCTAGTCTTGCTGATAACATTGGCCCTGACATTTGAGATTGTTAGATTGTGATTGAGATGCCAGAGGTAACCACCGAGGGTAAGATACAAGCATGAGGAAGGACTGCAGATCATCGCCCGAGAAGTAACCTAAAAAAGTGCATGGGCAAAGGACAGAAAGCTGCTCTACAAGCCAAGAAAAGGCACCATTCAAGGAACATTTCAGAATGCTGAACCCTGAGGAGACCAACACAATGGTTTTCCTCGGTCTGAAGAGCCACCTGCCCTTCTGGTCGACAAGGTTAAGGGAAATGGTCCAACCTTAAAAAAGGCAGATATGTTATCGAGTGCTGGCATCGGTGCAAGAGACGCTAGCAGCTTTACTTGTTGTGACAGTGGCAAAAGCCTCTATCCTGTCTAAACCAATAACAGGTGATAAACCGTGGCTGGGAGGAAGAAGGGACACAGGTTCTGTGAGACGGCAAAAACATCTAGCATTTTGCCCTTTCTGTCACATATACCAACAAAAAATCAAAAGAGTATCATGACAAATGTGGAAGATGTAGTGGTGGTGACCGATGAGGGGATTCATGATGATTCTGTATGTGATTCGGTTATGTGTGAAAGTTTGGAGGGGCAGGAGACTGATGTTGTTGTCTAAGAGAATAGACATTAAGTATTCAAAACTAGAGAGAACTCTGTGGATACTAATCCTGGACATTATCTGGTAAGGTCGGGCGAGTTGGCCTTTGTAAAAAGGAAAGAAGGGCAAGTGGATTTAAAAAGGCATCCAGATGCCATCAGAGGCCCAGATAATTCAATGCCACTTTACGCTGAAGCAGTGAAGGTCTCTGGTCCCAAGAGTGGGTTTGGAGGCAGGGGTAACTTGAGGGGTAACATCATTGATTTGAATAAGTCAAGTTTAAGCTTGCATGTCAATGTAAAGCCCAACCATAGTGGGGATAAGATCAGTAAGAAGTTAATCTTGGTTTTATGTATGCTATTTATGTCTAACGACAACTTGGTATTGAACAGGTCACTAGAGATTCTCCATATACATTTAATAAATTTAGTGGATATTGCCCAAGTGGAATTTGAATATATTGAGTGAACTGATGTTGTGCATCTGCATATCCAAGGAAAAGTGATCTATGACCCTAATACTTAGAGAGAATGCACAGATTTTAGTGATGGGCTCTGACATCTTCCCCTTTAAGGGCTCACTGGAGCAGGTTTTGGGGTATCATGATGGGAATTTAGAAACATCTAATCTTACACCAAAAAAAGACTACTTAGTCTGTTAGCAACGATGGAGGTAGAAGGGTTCAGTTGGGGACTGGACAAGAGAAGGGTGTTAATGCCCACAAGGATTGGTCATGGCTGGCTTCAGCATTAGCAAAAACAAAGAGGTGATGGCTGGAAGGTTTAGAATGATTCTTAACCACTGGTATTGCATTGGGCAACCCTCCAGGCCATCGAACTGCTAGGTCACATCTCTTGTGCACAAGACCACAAGCATCCCCAAACATGTTTCGGCCCTGTTGGGCCACATCAGTGAGGAGTAGCGTGGGTCTCTAGGCCCAGCAGGCACGGGACCCACGACTGGGCATACCCATCCCACTCGGGGTGACAAAGCAAAAACAAAGAGGTGATGGCTGGAAGGTTTAGAATGAATCTTAACCACTGGCATTGCTCTGGGCGACCCTCCAGACCATCGTTCTTCGCCTGCCAAGCCATTACAGATGAGGAAAGACCATATGCAAATCAGGCTTGGTCCTTCTCTGTGAAAGATAGTGAGCTAAATACTCTGGTTAAGTCTCTTGCAACCAGGACTAATGTCTGGCAGAGGGACTCCCAGGACCCCCCTTGTTAATTTGCATATTTAAGTAACTTTGGGTCTCACCCTAAATTACTAGGGGAATCCAGACGTGGACCCCTTCCTCACTATTCTTAGAGAGGCACATCTCCTCCCTACTGATGAGGTCCAACCAGACCGAAACACGTGTCTGGGGAGGAGATGTTGGTACTCTTGTTCAGAGGGGAATTGCCTAGCATTTCAGTGCTGGACTGCCCCAGGGCAGGACAAAGACTGATATGTTTGGGATATTTCTTCTCTGTGAAAGATAGTGAGCTAAAGACTCTGGGTAAGTCTCTCGCAACCAGGACTAATGTCTGGCAAAGGGACTCCCAGGACCCTCCTTGTTAATTGGCTTCAGCATTAGCCTCTTCATATGAAGAGCCTACAGACTTAATTTAGAAAATAATCTGGGTACCCATTGGTTAATGTCCTGGAATGGTAGGTGGTTCAACAGCTTCATCAATCCAACAAAGGACACTCCGGATTTAACATCAGATCATATAATAGCGCTGCAAGAAGTGTGGCTATTGGAGACTAGGGTCTATGGTCTGTTTTGAATGAGGGTGTTGAAGGGCACTGAGGGGCAACCACATGGTGGTTGTTTGGAATCCATAATTACTCCTGCCCATATACGGATAGAATAAGGGTTTAATCTAAAGTTATATAGGTTGTTAGGTTATCCTTGAAGGATAGCTTTGGTAAGATTATGTTGATTAGCATGTATTGCAACCACTATTGAACCAACAGGAATGCATTGCTCAATTGTGTTTATGTACTTTTAATGGAGTGGTATTGCACAGACAGTCCCAAAAGAGTGGTTTTAATGGGTTACCTTAATTACAGTATAGAAATCCAAGCAAAAGATTGGGGCAGAGTTTTAAGAAAGGGTGGTGTACCCGGAGGCTCAAATAAACCATCTGTGCCCTCTAGGGTCTGGGGACATAGATGGGAAGATACAATGGCTAGCTGGGGACTCCATCTATAGAATGGTAATAATGCAGGGGATTATGATAGAAAGCATACATGGGGAAGAGTCCCAAGCAAATCTACATTAGATTAGATTCAATCTGGGGGTTACACCCAGTAAAAATAGGATTAGATGTCCACACAGAATGATAGTTAAACTGAATGACCCCGAAATGGGAGGATCAGCTTTGTCTGGTTGGAGTTTATAAGGGATTTTAGGAATACAATGATATAGGGGTTGGGTAAAGTCCATTACTAAATCCGTCAAAGGATTTCGAGAAAGGATGGGCTTCAACCATGTGTTACAGTCGAGGAAAAGGAATCTAAGTAGATAAATTCGACAACTGTAAAAGAGAGTGATGATAGTTAAGAAAAACTTTGTCAAAAACATAAAAAATTGCTTAAATACTATAGATATAGACTAGATAACTGTGAGGCACAAGAAATGGTGGCATGTGTTACTAAATTTAACTCTCCCAGGTTTTGGAATATTGCTAATAAATGGAAGGGTCTTCTCACGGTGTGTAAAGAAGCCTTAGGTAAAGTGATCTTGGAAGGAGTCTGAAATGGATGTTGAAAGGGAAATTCCTCTCTAAAGCGATAACTCATTAAATTTTTAAGTAAGAGAGGCGCCTGCAGCAGGATTTTGGATGGACCATCACAGATCTTGAGTGGGTGATTTGCAAGTCTAAAAGCTCAATGGCATCAGGCCCAAATGGTGTTCATAATTTGGTCTATACATTATAATAATTATTTTTATTATTATGGTATGTATTGTGCATGAACATTGCTTTGAGAAGCAACAGAGTACTTTACAGAGGTATACACCAAAACAGATACGTAACGGAGCACAGAGTACAGAGTTGTACAATATTACAGATGCATAAAGGACCACTTTTCAGTGGTAACAACAAAACAGATATACAGCGGTGGGATGGATACAGAGGGGGACAGAGGAGGGGTACAGCTGTACCAAGTGGTGGGGAGGAGAGGAGCAGGCAGCGTCTAGTGAGTCAGGTGGTGCCACGGGTGATGTGATGGCATAGGTGTTGAGGAGGAGCGATTCCTTGAAGAGGTGGGTGTTAAATTCTGAATTGTTGTGGAGTTCGGGCGAGTCAGATGCCAACAGGGAGGCGGATCCATAGTCTTGGGTCATAGGCAGAGTAGAATTGTTTTCTTGTCCTTTCCTTTTTGCAGCAGAGGATTTCCAGTCTGCACGTGTCCTGGTGCGATGTCTGCCAGAGATAATGGGTGTCTCTGCGAGGCAGCTGGGTCACTTGAGGGTCACTGCCTTATAGATAATGCAGAAAGACTTGAAAGTGATTTGTACTTGCAGTGGGAGCCAGTGTTGGTCAGTTAGGGCCGGGGTGATGTGGTTGTATCTGCATAGACCGTTGATGAGGAATATGGCCGCATGTAGGACACTTCTCAGGGGAACAAGGGAGGATGGCAGAAGGCCTTCAAGCAGTGCATTGACCACATATCAGAGGGCCACCACACACAATTAAGACGTTCAAGTGAAAGTACAAATTTACCTTTGGTACAAGCCTATACCACACAGTAAAAGTGGTAGCGATGGCTGAGCAGCCAGCCTTATATAAAGATCAACTGAGCAGTATCAAATAGTACGCAAAGGATAGCAATAACTATGATTCAAACAAACACTGACTCAAGGTTTCTGAGTAAAAGAATATGCATTTATTTACACATCAGATGTATAACAGTTCACTAAAGTAAAGCGGTTGAAAAATCACGTTACCAATACACCACACCACTCCCAATAGATTCTGGACAAGTTTAAACTGGAAATGAAATGTGAGCAAAATGGCACTCCAGTAATTTAAAAAGGGAGGGAAAAACAAAGTTAGGCTAAAATTGAGCAGCACCAACAGGTAAGTAAGCAGGGCAATCTAGAAAGAGGAACTACAGTGATGGAATCAAATCAAATAGGCTTAGGGCCAAAGTCAATAGGACAAAAGTCTTTTGCTCAAGATCACACAGTTCAGGGTATTTCCTGGTCTTTGCCAAGAGTTCTGGACGAATTTGGTCAGTAGAAAAGTTTGTTCAAAGAGAAGGGAAGGGCAAGCCCTCGAATTGGCAAAAGGTTTCACACACCTTCACCGCGGCTGAAAGAAACGCACAACTGGATTTGCACAGTACCTTTAAATGGCGAAGAAACTGGAGCTGAGGTGGACATTCTTGGTAGTTCCTGCAGGCTCACGGTTCCTCAAGTGACTGTCGGACTGACACTAAGAAGGAAGACTGGAAGGTCCTGCACTACCCAGGGAAGAAACCAGAAGCAGAGCAAAGCAACAAATAAAGGTACGCTCCTTAATACCCAAGCAGGGTCTGACCTTCCTGGCTATCCTGCCAACTGTAGCTCTGTACAGTGAATTCGACCAGAGGAGGGAGTCCTGGCCTGCAGTTTGGGTAAATGGTTGGTCCCACCAGCTCAGGGGAAGAAGATTTCGGTCTCTGTCGTTGGAGTTCGTGGATTCGGACTTGCAGCAGGGCTTCTGTGTAGAAGCCCACGAAGAGACGGTGAACAAAGGAACCAAACCTGGTTTGGCGCACAGAGAAAAACACGAGAAAGACATTTTCAAAAAGAAATGGTGAAAAAACCCAGCCGGAACTGTTAAAAAAACTTATATGGTCTAGCGGGTTTAAGTTTGAGGCTACCAAGATAGCCTAAAACAATACCAAGGTTATTTAAGGTAACCATGGTAGGAAAAATAGGGTAGTTACCACTGCCAAACAGACGTGTGGTCTTGAAACAACAACTACTGAGTGTCCTGTGCCTTAGACAGTGTCAGCTGCCTAGTGAAGGTACAGAGAATAAACCCCTTGCTCCGTTTATTTAAGAGACATAAAGAACAAAAAATGCTCTACTTCACATAGTAGGCAGCACCAATGAATACTATGCACAAGCTTGGATTAAAGCAATAGACTTGTATTTATAGTGTAATTCCCTTGAGTGAGACACATGTTTCGGCAGGTCCTCTGCCTTTTTCAATCAGGACCAATATTAGAATCTTGATTATCAAATATTCAATTTAAAATGGTTGCTAAATAACGGGTTAAATCCCACCTCGAAAGTTCCTATGGACTTCTCCAGACATTGGCAACCACTGTCACCAGCCAAGTCTTGATGAAAAGGGAGGAAAACAATGCTCCAAGAGAAACAGACAAAAAGGGACACGTACTAACCCTTTCCAGTACTCCAGTACTCCATGTAAGATGGTTTGTACTGGGTCTGTTGATTTAAAAAGACTAATAAAGTCAATGGCAACTTTACATGTTCTGGGAGACAGTAGTCAGTCCCAGAAAATGGAGCCTGAGTTGGGAAGTCTAAAAGACAACCCTGTGTTACTGCACTGAAGGTGCTGTGTAACACACAGTAAAAAATGATGCCTTTGGATTAGGTGAGGCTCCACAGTCTATGAACACAAAGAATGTTAAAACACACACAGCAAAACACATGTAAGAGTGGGGTAAAAAGGGCTCACACTCTTACCAGGTGAAAAAAATAAATCCTACAAATCCAGCAAAGCTGCTGAGGGACTCAGTAGGTAAGGGAAATTCACCATTCTTGATAATTCTCCTTAACAGAGGACTACGGACGAGCTCTCAGCCTCTACAAATTGCTGGCATCGTTCTTGCTAGTGCGTTCTTCACTGGAGATCGGTTTAGACTTTTGGAATAAGCGTCATGAGTGGGGCATTCTGTGTGGTCTATTATGTCTACTGGTGGAATTGTATACATGTCCAATACGGCTTGATAATTGTGGTAAAATTGGCTACCCAGTGCTGATGAATATGGTGCTTAGACATGTTAGTGTACTGTCTATTTAACCTATATCTGCCAAGATTGGGGAAACTCAAGATACCACCCTCTTTTTGCAGACACCATCCTTATTTTTGACAATACAGTGGCAGGATTACAGCGTACCATCATCTGTTTATTAATATTAGGAAAATTACAGTTTCACCTTGGGAATTAATGTGTAGTGGCGCCTGGTTTTTGGATAACCGAAAATTTGAATATTTGGCCTTCAGAATTTTTGACATGCCTAGGAACAACTTGTTGATTGTAACTTTAATGCAAAAGTTGGCGCAGCTTTTGGCACAGTGTAGCAATGTTGTATTGAAATATTGCAGGTATACACTGAAGCCACTAATTGCTTACTGTACAGCGTTTTGGAGTAAAGCACTATATAAACGACATAAATACAATACAATAAATACAATAAGGGAAAGGTACTCCCATCTTTATTGTATGGGCTTGAATTGAGTATGTTAGATCAGACACATTTGGATAACCTGGAGAGTGCATTCTGGAAAACGTTGTTATGGCTGCCAATTGTAACACCAGATGTTTGGATTCAGCATCCGTTGGGTAAGGTTTTCATGGAGGCGCTCCATGGATATTGCAAAGTTGAGGATATATTGTGAGGAATTTGACCATCGCCTGGTAGTTCAACCTCTGGAAAATGTGTGGGGCTAATCTGCACACATGTTCCTATGCTCACTGCATGACACACACATAGACCCGTGAAATCTGCGTGGACACAGCCTACAGGAGCTGTCCTCTCTGTCATATTTGGTTGCGATATGACAAGAAGAGTACACAATGCATTTTCACAAGTAGGAAGGGCCAAACCTTCCCCTGCCATGGCCGGCCTAATTAACTAACAAAGGCTCCATGGATCCGCCTGACCCTTTTGTTTGGCCTTGCAGCTGATGGCAGTGATTTGCATATCATTTACAAGGTAATTCAAACAGGCCCACGTGGTGCCTGGCTGCAGAGGTTAACAAAGGAGATAGGAAACCCCAACAACCTTTCATATGCACTGTGTCAAGCAGAAGCCAGCTCCCGCCCTCAGTATCTATTGACAGTGAACTGTCATGTCTGCCACTGCATTTTTACAGTACTCAACCCTGCAGTGGGATCCCATTCATAAGGTATTAGTATGTGGTTTGCAGGAGCAAGAAAGTCTGGACTCACTGCAGCTTCAAGGGAGACCTGCCACTTTAATCAGGAACCACAGAGAGCTCCATTAACCAGAGAGCCACTTTGACCCAGAACAAACAGGAAGATGGGTGGAAAGTTAGCATTACATGTTTTCACCCCTTTACATTTTCTGTTGCTAAGCACTCTGGTTATGACCTCATGCATACAGGAGATTGTTGGTAGGAACCCAGGATTGGTTAATTAAGGTAGGCTTAACCTACTCCAATCCCTGTGGTCCATTTGGCTTTAAAAGATCACTAATCCCCTTTTTTGGCAGATCATTGCAAGGCTTCACTAGAAGGAGAACTCATCATTGGACTCTTGATGTAAGTACAGTATCCCATAAATCTTCCGCCAGTGAAGGAAGGCCAGGACCTCCATGAGGGAAGGAAGATCCCTCTCTTGAACATCGCCCAGGGAACAGAGGGAGATACCGAGTTCAGAGGTCCCTCCATCAGCTCCCTAACCAGTACCCAGACAGCACACAGCGTGCACTGCTAGGCTGTGCAGGAAGCTTCCGAGGTGGGAAGTGCCAGAGAGTCTCTGAACCCTAAACCAAGGATAAGGCAGCTGACTGCAACATGCTCCTCAGCGTTGGACCGTCTGCCTTAAAGGATGCTACAAGTCCAGTGAAGAAGCTAGGTGAAGTGCATCAATGAGCATTTACCAATGTCCGTCTCATAGGACATTGATGAGTCAGTCGAGTCCCTTGAGCTGGAACTGACAGCAACACTGTCCATTGTTATACTGTAGTCACTTAAAGATGTTTGAGACACCTCGACCAGTGCTTCAGAACAGCCGAACAGCACTGAGACAACGATTCCTGATCCTGAGCACCATGTAGAACGCCATGTAGGCCAGCATGCACCTGTCCATCCAGCTTCGCTCTCCAAACTGTTTGCTGCCTGATACCCGCAGCTTTCATCCCATCTTGATCTCTGTTGCAGAAGCTGCAAACTGCCCTGACACCAACTCGAACCAGTATCCTTGAACTGTTGCAGTAATTTACTATGCCAAGTACCCTCCTGTCAGTATCCAGAGTGCATCCCTTTTCCTACCTTGAAACTGTCTGTCCTCTGTATTCTTTTTCAGGGTGGTTTGTATTTCATACTGTGCTAGACCTGTCTGCTGTGAGAATAATACAGTAGATATTCTTATACAACCTTGACTGAACAGTCCCTTTTATAATTATATTTTTGCTGTTTTGCAATTAACCAACGATCCAGGAACTTTTGGTGATAAGCCTGCTATCCCACCATGTTACCAAAATTGGACAAGGGGGGTCATAATTTGCCTGTTGTTCTAATCTGTCCAGATTCTGGTGTATGAGAGGTGTGCGGCTGATTAATGGTCTATCAACTAATATTACCCCTGGACCACTGGTACCCCGGAAGTTGATTTATCACATCTATGGTCAAATTGTTGCTCCTCCAAAAAAACCCTGTTTGTAGACTTGTGGCCCTTTATGTAAGTTCAGTATGACGTGTGGGCCAATTTTAGTAGTATTCGGTTTGGACAAAGAATGCACACTAACCGGGGGAAAGCATTCCAGAAAGGGAAATTAGATCCATGAAGTAGTGACTAAGATCGTCTTTGTCATTGCAAGCTACACAGGGAGCTGGCAAACCAATATACACCAAACCTGACTCTGCCGGATTACATTATAACGTTTCCTAGTTATAAACATTGAGCAGTCAATATGTGTGTTTCGCTTCAATCTACTAGGTATCTTGGATAGATGGGGCCGAATTAGAGGTCTACCATGGATGCGGAATTGGTTGTGTAGCTTGTGTGGGAAGGAGCTGGTTGAAACACTTTTGGATATTGTACTCTCGTATCATGAGCTCTGATAGGGAGTTGTACTTTGGAAGATTTGGTAAAGGTGAACTAAGTTTGAATTGCAAATGGTTTTGAAAAGGGTCGATGGGAGAGTGGGATACCTCGATGATACTTTCTCTAGAATGTGTTTTAATTCATATTATTTTATTTTATTTCATTTTATTTTATTTATTTGTAGAGTGCACCAAGCCCAAAGGCATCTGGGCGCTTTGCTTAAATTTTGTCTAAAAGTTCTTTATTCTGAACAATATACCACTAATATCACGCCCCTATCCTGGAACCCCCACGGTCACACTGAACCAGGAACCAGGCTGGTTTGCAAAGTTAAAATATTTATTTATGTATTTACAATTTAATCATACTCTGTTTTAATGGGTACACAATAATCACCAATGGGGTGATGTAACACTGGATAATCTCGTTAATACACAAGGAGTAATAGTGAGAAAACAATTCAGCACACAAATAATACTTTTGTGTGTGTGTGCAGATCAGAGCGTAGTTAAAGGTTCCCCCTGCACACCCCTCAACGCCCAATAGGCAATGTAAAGAGATAGGAGGAGAGAGCAGGTATTCAGGAATGGCAGAATTCACACAAAATATCAATCCCACTTTCCGCCAGCAAACACAAGAGAAAAACGGAATTGACTCAGCTTTTCAGGACCTTGAAAGTTCACAATGATTTCTTAAACTAAGTGAATTGTAGCACCCAGCAAGAATTTTGGGTGCTTGAGGGTGTTTTGCACCGGCATTCTGCAGTTTCAGTAACAATGAAAAAAGGATTTAAAGCAAGATTTTGGGGTTTCATTTAGCAACACTGCTTTTTCCTTCTGTACTCCATTTTTACTTGTTGTGGAGCCCAGTGACATATTCCAGGAGTGAGAACTCTGTTCCACCACTGACAACATGCGTGACAGATTGGGCAGCCATCTTTTTGTGCTTTGCAAAGCGTGATTTTCAGAGGTTTTGGCGCTCAAGGGTTTTGCAGCCATTTTTGATGTTCACGGCCCCATCATAACACAGTGCTGCACCATAGCAGAGCAGAAAGTGGGTTAAAACATCCCACACGATAAGAGAGATGTACAGGCATATATACATGGCAGGTCATACAACAATATTATACACAATGGTTACATATCTACAGCAGAAATAGGAGTTTTCATACAGATATACATGGCTAGTTCCATTTATGCGCACTAGGAGGTTGTAGTTATGTGCACTAGATGAGGTCTTTCTCATGGAACCATACCTTGAGTTTATTCCTGAACAGGAGGTAGGAAGGTTCCTGTCTTAGTGAGGTGGGAAGGGTGCTCCATTTCTTAGCATCGAGGACTGTGAAACTGACTCCACCTGCTCTTTGTTGTTTTAAACATGGGACATTGACCAATGTGTTTGAGCTGCTCTGGTAGGACGTGAGGTGGTGTGGCGGATGATGCTATTGGACAAATAGATAGGCGCCTCATTGGATAAGCACTTATGAGTGAGGGACAGTGTTTTAAGTGCAATTCTTTGCTTGATGTTGAGCCAGTTAAGTGTGTATCTCATTTCCGAAATGTGTTGTTTCCTGGGGATAGTCAGGGCTGCTCTAATAGCATTGTTTTGCATAACATGCATTTTATTGAGTTTCTGTGGTGAGGTGCCAAGATAGATAGCATTGCAATAGTCGAGCTTGGAGAGGACTAGGGCTCTTGCTATTGTGATGCAGTTGGGTGGTGTCAGGAAGGGTCGGCAGGCAGTGATGAGCTTACATATGTAAGCTGTAGATGACGCCATGGCGTTGGTTTGTCTTGTTAAGGTTAATGCGGAATCTATGTAGATTCCTAAAGCTTTCACAACCTTTGAGACTTTAATTGGATTACTGTCAATGTTAAATGATGCGAATAGCACATCCAGTTTCTTCAAACTGGCAGATGATCCTAGAAGCAGCAGCTCTGTCTTCACATGCTTCGCCATACAGGTTTGTATAATCAGGTCAATGTCGTTGAGTGTTTTGCTGTCTATAGTGTAGTCACCAGTGATGGGGATGAGTGTTGGGTGATGCTTCATGTATGTAATTGAATGGTCATAGTTTATTCCGAAAATAAGTTGCCCAGGGCATAGTTTTACTCTAGTGTTTACCAGGCAATGAGGTGATGAATGTGTACTTTGGGTTTATGATTAATTGACTTTGTATTATACATATGAAGACATCGTTTTGCATAAAGCGGGTTAAAAAGCCCAAAACATCTAAATAAATAAATATCACTAAAACACCATGTTTCATAGCATTTGTAACATAGAAATAGTATTAAGTGTTTATGATCCCACATGCCTTAGTAACAAAGCTATTTACAACTCATGTCACTTATCTGTCTTGAACAGGTAGGAGAAATAGGAGTACAAGGCAACATTTGTTCACATTTTTTTGGTTTTAAACAAAACAATTTATGTCCTTCTCCTAACAGCAGCCTATTTCACACAAACGAGCAAAAGGAGCCTCATTGTTTAATTTAACCTATGCAGAGTGGGAATTAACAACCTATTAGCGTAATATTTTCCCATTTTACAACCACAGTTGTCAAAGAAAAGACATTTATTTTTTATTTATTTATTTATATTTTTATATATGTAAAGTGCCTAGCAGCCCGGAGGCATCAAAGCGCTGTTTCAAGAATGTGTCTTAGTTACAGGAGGTGGGGGTTAATGCAAAGGTTACATTAGTCAGTACAAGGTTACAGTAGTTGAGTGCCTTACATTAGTACGTACAAGGTTACAGGAGTCGAGTGCCTTACTTGTTGGCATGACGAGCAGGGACATATGAGGAATAAATACATGTTTACACGAACAGCATGGTTTTTATTGCTTTTCTGAAGACCGTGTGGGACTCGATGCCTCTGATAGAGGGGGGGTAGCAGGTTCCAGTTGGTAGCTGCTAGAACTGGGAAGTTAGATGGTTAGTCTGTTGGTGTGGCTGGATCTGGCAGGTCTGATTGAGGGGGCGCAGAGAATCTTTGCGCAAGGTAGCAAGTTGCTGTGTCATAGCGACATTTGTGGGTAAGTGTCAGTGACTTAAAAAGGATACGTTCCTTGACGGGTAGCCAATGGACGAATTTCCTGGTGGCCGAGATGTGGTCTCTTTTTGAGACCACGGTGGCTGCTCTAAGGGCATTGTTCTGCACCGTTTGAAGTTTTTTGGTGTTCCTTGCTGAGGTGCCTAGTAGGAGTGTGTTGCAATAGTCTAGGCGAGATCCTATGATTGCTCTGGCGATGGTGAGGGAGTTTTGCTGTGTTAGGAAGGGCCTGGCTGCAGTGATAAGTTTCGAGTGGTAGGCTGCTACTGATGAGATTGCATTCACCTGTCTAGTCGTGGTGAGGTTTGAGTCCAGGTACTCCCAGAATTTTGACTGACTGGGATACCGGGATGCGGGAGTTGTCAATGAGAAAGCAGTTATATTGGGATCCCATTTTTTTGATTGTGACTGGAGACACGATGATAAGGAGTTTTGTCTTTTCAGTGTTAAGGCAGAGTCAGTTTTCAGCCATCCATGTATGGATGGTGGTGTAGATGGAATTTAGAGTTTTTTGGTCAGCCTTGTAATCACCCGTAAGAGGTATGAGGACCTGCGTATCGCCTGCGTAATTGGTGTATGTGATGCCCATTGAATCGAGGTATTTCAATAGTGACCTTGTGAATAAGTTGTACAGGGTGGGTGAGATGCAGGACCCTTGCGGGATCCCACACTTAATTAGATGAGGTCAGGCGCATGCTTGGTCTGAAAAGACTTTCATTGCTCTACCCTTGAAGAAGGATGCGATCCATGCAGTGGCATCCGGTGAGAAATTGCTAGCCATTGAGAGGTGGTGGCAAAGGGTGTCGTGGTCAACCAAGTCGAAAGCCGCGGAGAGGTCAAGGAATACTAGGAGGGCTGGTTTGCCTATGTCTCTGAGGTCATCAATTTGGTTCTTGAGATCTAAGTGCGGTTTCTGTACCATGGTTGGGGTGAAAGCCAGACTGTTGGAGACCAAGCAGAAGATGAGCTTCTAGGTATTTCTGGACTTGGAGGTATGCTGCTTTGTCCAGAATCTTCAGAAGGAAGGGAACCATTGGGATGGGCCTGTAGTTTCCTGGTGACTTTGGAACTAGTGTAGGTTTCTCAAACAGTGGGGGCACCCATGCTTCTTTGAGGCAGGAGGGCACTTGGTTTGATTTGAAAGAAGCATTGATGAAGCCAGTGAAGAATGATACCAGTGTGGGATCGCTGTCCTTGATGAGCTGGGCTGGGCATGAGTCACCCTTACAATTGGAGAGCTTGATCGAGTTGAGTATGGTTAGGGCTTCATCTTCTGTCATCTCCTGGAATGAAAAGGCTGGAATTTCAGATGGGATGTTCTGGTGTAGGTCAGATAGTTGTAGAGTTAAGGCTTTTTGGTGGCTGATGACTTTTTCTTGTAGGGTGTTCAGTTTATTGACCATAGCTTCTTGAATGTCGTTGTACCATTCTTTGTCTTTGTTCAAGGGGTTAGAAGGGGCGGTGGGGGTCTCCAGTTCTCCGAAGATTGCAGAGATTTATCTGGTTCCAGATTTGGCATTGGCTATCCTGGAATTGAAGGAGTTAGCTTTGGATGTGATGATTGTGGATTTGTATTGTTTTGCAATGTTTTTAAAGGCATGATTGGTGGTGTCACTAGGATTTGATTGCCATGCTGATTGTTTTTGTGAGCGCAGTTTCAGGAGATCCTGGGTGAACCATGAATTGGTTTGTCTGATGGGTTTGGCTTTCCTTTGCGTAAGTGGTGCAATGGTGTTTTCCGCTTTGGTGATAATAGATTTGTAGGTGGCTGCGAGGGTGTCCGGATAATTGGTGAATGGATGTTTGAGTTCTGGAACCTGGAGATGTGGAAGTAGTCTTTCCTTAGTGAGTTGCTTAGCGCTCCTGGTGAGGGCAGGCAGCAATTTTCCTTGGGTGGTGGTAGGGGTTCTGGCGTAATTGAGATCGAAGTGGATAGCTGTTAAGACGGATTTCTGAACTCTGTCCTGGTGGCGCAGAAGTTCAGAAGGCCAACCTAATTACTTGGAACAGGGTAACCTCTGGACAAGCCAGACCAATCAAGGTAGCGATCGCGGTGGTCAAGACTAGGTCTCAAGAGGGGTGAGGGTGACTGAAAGCCCGCAATGAGCACACAAAGCAAGAGCGCTTACAAACTACTCCAAACAGTTGTTATATCAAAAATAGATACACATTTATTTTAAAGCCTTTAAAACAATGACCGTAGCGAGAAAATCACAATATCACAATATTAAACCAACACATACCATATCAACACAATATATATACAAATACACAGTCGCAAGCGTTTAAGGCACGAAATATGTAGTCCACCTGAAAGGAAAGGAAAACAGGCAGTGCGATAACGCTTTAGACTCAGTTCGCCTTCAGAGGCACCTAACTAGATGGAAGTCCGAGCCCTGCGAAGAGTGGAGCCTTGTGCTCAAAGTACCTGCCACGCCGGTGCCAACGGGCAAAAGGGGAAGCTCTTCGGAGGAAGTCAGGCAGTTCGGGTTAGTGCACAGCAGAAGGAGAACAGGTTCCGCAACTCAAGCGCAGCCTCCACAGCGGGCAGAAGCAGAGCGTGAGTACGGCAAAAGGGTGCTGTTTTTACACAGCAGGGAAAAGCAATGGGATACTGCAGGAGGGCGACCAGATCCTAGCTAAACTACTCACCGGTCCCCGAAGCAAGCAGACCCAGGCTTCTCCACGTTAGTTTCAGCAGCTGGCAGGTTCAGAAGAGCAGGGAACGCCTCGTAGTCGTGTAGAGCAAAAAGACGTCCCAATCGACGAAACCAGCACAGTTTGTTGCCGCAGCAGGACAACGGAGCGGCCGTGTGTATTCAAGCCAAATGTACACTCCTCCCTTCAGACTTGGGAACGCCAAGTGTACGAAGCGTGGGAGAGTGACAAGGACTCGAAATACAACACAACCTGGCGGCAGTTACAGAGCAGGACTCCTTTGTAAGCTGGTCAGTCAACTGGATGGCCCAGAGACACTTCCGAAGGCTTACTTGGCAGGAGAGGATGAAGTCGCCGGGAATAGCTGTTCCTGCTATTCCAAAGGTCGAAGCACCAGTACAGGCCTTCTGGTTCGATCAAAGGAGGAAAGGGTTTCACAGGACGACAGCAGTGCAAAGGAGGATTCCTTCAGCGGGTCACCAGCGATTCCTCGGTCCAGCCTCTTGGTTGCAGGATACTTGGCTCCTGTATTCCTTCGTTCGTGAGAACTCAGGAGATCGACCTGGTAGTGGTGTTTCCAGCTCCCTCTTATCCACGGTTCCCTTCGCGCCAAAACGGAGGGGAGCCAATGGGAGATCCGCTCATCAACACACATACCATACGTGGACCAATCACGGGCCACGGTGGTCCCAGGCATTCACACCACCCTAGACTCTCTGGCACCCAGGATGTGTATTGGGACCAGACATCCCAGACCACACCCTGGAGGCACACAAACGACATGTAGAAGCCCGCGAAAGCAACCACGTTTCGCGGGAAAGTACATGCCCAAATAAGGAAGGCCCCGGGTCGCCCGACCTGGGGAAGGTGAAGGGAGCAAGACGGTCAGTGGACAGGACAAAGGAGCCTCGTGGTCTGGCCATTTTGGGAGCCAGGCCACCATTTTGGGTTCAGTGCGAAAAACGTGCTCAGAACGCCAAAAGGAGCTCAAAATAAACAAAACGATCGCTGCCACCATTCCAGTCCCTGAATGACTTGCACCGATCAAATACCATCGTAAAAGAGTATCTAGGGCCTGTAGAAGGCTAGAGACCCAAGAGAGCTGTAACTTAGTTTACAGTGCCCTCTTGTGTCATGTTGCACTAAAGCCGCAACATGATAAAAGAAACTACGGGAAACAGCGTTCCCCGGTACTGACTGTCTTAAGGGCATGTCAGTTTCCCCATAAGAAAAGGAGCGAAAGCCCAGAGGAGTGCGGCAGAAGGCTGCACTTCTCTGGCAAAGTCAAGAACAAGGTCAAGAACAAGGTTGATACACAGCAAAAAGTTTAGGGGTTGCCACATGGAAGGAAAATTACCTACAATTACGAAATCTTTCCTAACACTCGCCCCTCCCAGACTATGGACAGGGGGAACTAATCCACCCCTGGATGAGTCTCTTGTTCAGGTCGGTTAAACATTCTGGACAACCCATCAGCATTGCTATGTTGGACACCTGGCCTATGCTCAATAGTGAAGTCGAAGCCTTGTAGACTTATGGACCACCTAAGCAACTTTGGATTCTCCCCCTTCATGTTCATTAGCCACTTTAACGGCTTATGGTCAGTCTGCACAGTGAAGTGGGTCCCATAGAGGTAGGGCCTCAGCTTCCTTAGGGCCCACACAACAGAGAAACATTCTTTCTCTACCGTGGACCATCTGAGCTCTCTGTCCTTAAGCTGGCGACTAATAAAACCGATAGGGTGTTCCTTACCCTTCTCATCTACTTGTGATAGTACAGCTCCTATCCCAGTGTCAGAGGCATCCGTCTGCACGATAAAAGGTCTTTGATAATCAGGGGCCCTGAGCACAGGGGCCTGGCACAAGGAGTCTTTTAAGCCATTGAAGGCCTTCTCACACTCGTCGGTCCAAGTTACCTTCTTGGGTTTCTTCGGAGTTGTGAGGGCAGTCAGAGGAGCAGCTATGGTACCATAGTCTGCCACAAAATTGCGGTAATACCCCGTGAGTCCTAAAAAGGCTCTCACTTGGGTTTGCGTAGTGGGGGTAGGCCAGTCTTGTACTGCTTGTACTTTACTGGGTAGAGGCTGTATCCTCCCTCCACCTACTTCATGTCCAAGGTAAACCACTGAGCCTTGTCCAATCTGGCATTTGCTAGCCTTTATGGTCAAGTGGGCTTTCTGAAGAGCCTGGAGCACAATCCTGAGGTGTTTCACATGGTCTTCCCAGGTGGCACTGAAAACTGCTATATCCTCCAGATATGCAAGACAGAATTCGTCCAACCCATTCAACACATGATTCACAAGCCTCTGGAAAGTGGCAGGTGCATTCTTCAACCCGAACGGCATTACCCGGAATTGGTAAAGGCCGTCTGGAGTAGACAATGCTGTCTTCTCCTTGGCATGTTCTGCTAAAGCTATTTGCCAATAGCCAGCAGTGAGGTCAAACGTGCTGAGGTACTTGGAGGCACCCGAAGTATCCACCAGCTCATCTGTTCGAGGCAAGGGGTGGGCATCTGTCTTGGTGACAGCATTCAGAGCCCTGTAATCCACGCAGAACCTCAATTCAGAAGTGCCTGCCTTTGGAACCAAAACCACAGGACTGGACCAAGGACTACTAGAGGGTTCAATCACCCCAAGATCTAACATCTTGTTGACCTCGGTCTTAATATAAGACCGTACTTTATCTGACATCCTGTATCCCCTACTTTTGGTAGGTACACTGTCTCCTGTGTCAATGTTATGTTTGCACCAAGGTGTCAAACCAGGGGACTGTGAAAACAGGGGGGAAAACTGCCTAAGCAAACTTTTCACCTCAGCCTGCTGATTCGAAGTCAGGTGAGGGGCCACTCGGACACCCTCAACGGAGCTATCTGAAGGACCGCTTTGGAACAGGTCGGGGAGAGGTTCTGACTCCTCTTCCTCAACATCTGAAGCCAGTAGCAGTGCTGCGATTTCGACTCTTGGGACGAAAGCCTTCAGCCTATTCACGTGAAACACTTTTGGAGCCTGTCCAGGCCTTCCAAGATCCACTAAATAGTTCACCTCACCCAGGGGCTCCACCACTGTGTAAGGGCCTGACCATTTGTCCTGTAAAGCTCGAGGCCTTATTGGATTCATGATCAGGACTTGCTGACCAGGTGTAAAGTTGATGAGGGAAGCTTTCTGGTCGTACCAATGTTTCACCAGCGCTTGCCCTGCCTTCAATTTATCACTAGCCAAGCCCATCAGAAGTACCATCCGTTTTCTGAGCCCTATCAACTACATTGGTAGTAACAGGGGGAGTGGGCATCTCCCATCCCTCTTTGACGATGGATAAGGGTCCCCGTACGGGATGACCGAACAGAAGTTCGAAGGGGCTGAAGCCAACACCCTCCTGTGGTACCTCTCGGTAGGCAAACAGTAAGCATGGTAAAAGAAGATCCCATTTTCTTCTCTGGGGCTCCTCCAGAGCCCCAATCATGCTCTTTAGCGTTCTGTTGAAACGTTCCACCAGACCATTGGTCTGGGGGTGGTATGCAGAAGAGAACTTGTAGGTGACCCCACATTCTTTCCACATAGCCTGCATATACTTCGACATAAAGTTGCTGCCACGATCTGACACAACTTCTTTAGGGAAGCCAACCCTAGTAAATATGCCGAGTAAAGCTTTTGCAACTGACTTGGCAGTTACAGTCTTCAATGGGATGGCCTCAGGATACCTGGTTGCATGGTCGACCAGCACCAGGATAAACCTATTGCCTGAGGATGTTTGCGGGTCAAGGGGACCAACGATGTCGATCCCTACCCTTTCAAATGGTACCCCCACAACTGGGAGCGGTACCAACGGAGCTTGGATTGTCGCGCCAACCTTACCAGACAACTGGCAGGAGGCACAACTCCTGCAGTGACTTTCTACTTGCACCCCCATCTTGGGCCAGTAGAAGTGCATGGATAACCTTTGCTTGGTCCTCTTCATACCAAGGTGACCAGCAAGGGGAACTTCATGCGCCAACTGCAGGAGGAAGGGCCTAACAGCAAGGGGAACCACCAACCTCCTATGGTCTCCTTCTGTAGACTCTGTTGGCTCACTATACAGGAGTCCACCTTCCCAATAAATCCTATGCTTCCCAGGAGGTTCACCCTCAAGCTGGGAGCAGGCCTGTCTCCTTAGGCCTTCCAGAGATGGGCACTCAAGTTGGCCTTTACTGAATTCGTCCCTATCAGGACCTCCTTCAACTAACAAGTCTTTTAGTTCAGGATGATCGTTGGGGTCGAATACTTCAGGCATCGCCACCTCCTCGTCAGGCCCGGGCGATTGACCAACTTCCTCCACCGCAGTGGTAGGCGAGCTCAGGGGAATATTCTCTTTCCCTCGTCTTGACTTGTAGACTCCTTTCGCCTTGGGTTTCCCCTTTGGCTGGGGCGGCGTATTGGACTTGGCCAATGCTGCCCGTGCTTGAGACCGTGTGTAGGGTCTTTCGGCAGTGTCTCCTATGAGCCCTAAAGCTCTGAGATCATTGCCCAACAAGACCTTTCCCGGGACGTTTCTCTGAATGCTCACTGGAATCCTGACTGCTGTACCATTTAAAGTAAGATTTACAGGGATCACGGGAAACATACGGAGGGGGCCGTCAGCCAACTTAGTGGGCATCAGAGTAGCTCTGGCAACTTCCTCTGAGTCTACCAAGGTAGAATCCACTACAGTGCGACTGCACCCACTATCCCTAAAAGCTGGAGTATCCACTCCATTGATCAGCACACTGTCTTTAAAGTAGTGCTTGGTATTATCCGGAATCCTAGCATAAGCCTCTGCGACTTTAGGCTCCCAGGAACCCAGGGACACTAAAACTACCTCAGCCTCTATTCCGCTGGGAAATGAGTCTGAGGAGAAGGATGCTCCTGTAATCTCTTCTTCCTCGTAGGAGGAGAAGGCCAGATTAGCGGAGTGGACCCCCAAAGGTCTAACCTTACACCGGGGATCCCCCTTCACATGGTCAGTTGCTCCACAAGAAAAACAAGCCCCAGTGGGTCTGTTTACGTAGGGAGGCTTATTGTAACCAGAGTTCTGTTTCGGAGGCTGACCTCCACTACCCTGTGAGTTCTCTTGTGTCTTACCCTTGTTTTTCTTTTTGTGGCCCTTATGGGAAGAAGATTTAGCAGATTCCCCACCCTCCATATCTTTGGACTTTTTCCCTTCCTCCTGCTTACCAGGATGAGTTTTGTCCTTATGGGACACTCGATGTGACACCCATAAGTCTGCTGCAATGGCCAGCTTCTTAGGATCTATCTCCTTCGAATCGGCCAAATGCTGCTTAAGCTCCGGGAAAGAAGAAGCAAAAATATGTTCCAGCATGACAAGATTTATCATGCCTTCGAAGGTAGAAACCTTATAACCTTCGACCCAGCCAGTTAAGTTTTTCAAAGATTCAGCGACATAAGATACCCAAGTACCACCTTCCTTTTTCTTATACTCTCGAAAACGCTTTAAATATTGGGCCGGAGTCTTCCCAAACTTTAAAATGAGAGTTTGCTTTAACATTGCGAAATCAGCCCGCTCAGCCTTCGACATTTCCATAATGGCACTGCAGCCAGAATGGGGCAGTCTACTGAGCAACCACGCAATCTTATCAGCATTGTCAACTTCTTGAACTTCGCATGCATACTCAAACGCATTCAGCCAGTCCATAATGTCATTCCTTTCTTCATACACACTGAGCAGATCTTTCGGAAACCGTGGATGAGAGGAAGCCCCAGACCCATGTCTAGGACCCTTGGATCCATTTGCAACCTGAAGCTTGGCCAGTTCCAACTGGTGATCCCTGTCTTTCTGTTTTTCTGCCTGTTCGATTTTTAGTTTGGCTATGCTGAATTCAAGCTCCTGCTGCCTAAACCGCAGCTCTTGCTTCTTGAATTCAAGCATAGCCTCCCCATCAACACTGGCAGAGGAAACATTAGACATCACATCCTCCCTGTCCTCGTGGTCGCGATGGATCAGTGCAGCGGCAGAACCGTCGGTTCTACCAGTGAGAGCAGCCCCACCACCTGCACTGTCCTCGGAAGTTATAGCGTCAAGCTGCGCTTCTTGCCACGCCACGATTCTCTGGATCATTTCCAATTTTGTGCCTTGAGAGGAAACACCTCTCTCCGCACACATCTTTTTCAGCGTTTCTGATTTGGAAGCATTTAAAGTTAACAAGGTATTTGCTTCCATACTGTTTGATAGGACTATGGCATTTTTAAAGTTATATTACTACAATTCACTACGTGCACTGTTTGGAATAACCTGAAATGCCTTAGTTCGAGCGCAACACTGGATACCTTCAGTCGTATCCCACCGCTGTACACCAATTTGTTAAGACGGATTTCTGAACTCTGTCCTGGTGGCGCAGAAGTTCAGAAGGCCAACCTAATTACTTGGAACAGGGTAACCTCTGGACAAGCCAGACCAATCAAGGTAGCGATCGCGGCGGTCAAGACTAGGTCTCAAGAGGGGTGAGGGTGACTGAAAGCCCGCAATGAGCACACAAAGCAAGAGCGCTTACAAACTACTCCAAACAGTTGTTATATCAAAAATAGATACACATTTATTTTAAGGCCTTTAAAACAATGACCGTAGCGAGAAAATCACAATATCACAATATTAAACCAACACATACCATATCAACACAATATATATACAAATACACAGTCGCAAGCGTTTAAGGCACGAAATATGTAGTCCACCTGAAAGGAAAGGAAAACAGGCAGTGTGATAACGCTTTAGACTCAGTTCGCCTTCAGAGGCACCTAACTAGATGGAAGTCCGAGCCCTGCGAAGAGTGGAGCCTTGTGCTCAAAGTACCTGCCACGCCGGTGCCAACGGGCAAAAGGGGAAGCTCTTCGGAGGAAGTCAGGCAGTTCGGGTTAGTGCACAGCAGAAGGAGAACAGGTTCCGCAACTCAAGCGCAGCCTCCACAGCGGGCAGAAGCAGAGCGCGAGTACGGCAAAAGGGTGCTGTTTTTACACAGCAGGGAAAAGCAATGGGATACTGCAGGAGGGCGACCAGATCCTAGCTAAACTACTCACCGGTCCCCGAAGCAAGCAGACCCAGGCTTCTCCACGTTAGATTCAGCAGCTGGCAGGTTCAGAAGAGCAGGGAACGCCTCGTAGTCGTGTAGAGCAAAAAGACATCCCAATCGACGAAACCAGCACAGTTTGTTGCCGCAGCAGGACAACGGAGCGGCCGTGTGTATTCAAGCCAAATGTACACTCCTCCCTTCAGACTTGGGAACGCCAAGTGTACGAAGCGTGGGAGAGTGACAAGGACTCGAAATACAACACAACCTGGCGGCAGTTACAGAGCAGGACTCCTTTGTAAGCTGGTCAGTCAACTGGATGGCCCAGAGACACTTCCGAAGGCTTACTTGGCAGGAGAGGATGAAGTCGCCGGGAATAGCTGTTCCTGCTATTCCAAAGGTCGAAGCACCAGTACAGGCCTTCTGGTTCGATCAAAGGAGGAAAGGGTTTCACAGGACGACAGCAGTGCAAAGGAGGATTCCTTCAGCGGGTCACCAGCGATTCCTCGGTCCAGCCTCTTGGTTACAGGATACTTGGCTCCTGTATTCCTTCGTTCGTGAGAACTCAGGAGATCGACCTGGTAGTGGTGTTTCCAGCTCCCTCTTATCCACGGTTCCCTTTGCGCCAAAACGGAGGGGAGCCAATGGGAGATCCGCTCATCAACACACATACCATACGTGGACCAATCACGGACCACGGTGGTCCCAGGCATTCACACCACCCTAGACTCTCTGGCACCCAGGATGTGTATTGGGACCAGACATCCCAGACCACACCCTGGAGGCACACAAACGACATGTAGAAGCCCGCGAAAGCAACCACGTTTCGCGGGAAAGTACATGCCCAAATAAGGAAGGCCCCGGGTCGCCCGACCTGGGGAAGGTGAAGGGAGCAAGACGGTCAGTGGACAGGACAAAGGAGCCTCGTGGTCTGGCCATTTTGGGAGCCAGGCCACCATTTTGGGTTCAGTGCGAAAAACGTGCTCAGAACGCCAAAAGGAGCTCAAAATAAACAAAACGATCGCTGCCACCATTCCAGTCCCTGAATGACTTGCACCGATCAAATACCATCCTAAAAGAGTATCTAGGGCCTGTAGAAGGCTAGAGACCCAAGAGAGCTGTAACTTAGCTTACAGTTCCCTCTTGTGTCATGTTGCACTAAAGCCGCAACATGATAAAAGAAACTACGGGAAACAGCGTTCCCCGGTACTGACTGTCTTAAGGGCATGTCAGTTCCCCATAAGAAAAGGAGCGAAAGCCCAGAGGAGTGCGGCAGAAGGCTGCACTTCTCTGGCAAAGTCAAGAACAAGGTGAAAAACAACAGCAAAAAGTTTAGGGGTTGCCACATGGAAGGAAAATTACCTACAATTACGAAATCTTTCCTAACAATAGCAGAGTGGTGTGACCAATGAATGGGAGTGATGATTGGGATTGATAGCGGACAGTTGTGTTGGGCGATCCAGTCCAAGGTGCGACCTTTGTTATGGGTTGGTTCTAACACTGCTTGTTTTGAAGCCAAGTGTGGCGAGGGCGTTATTGAGGGAGGTGGCATTCCCATCTGCTGAGTCACTGAGGCCGAGATTCATGTCACCAGGGAGGATGGACATGGTGGCTTTCTTAAGGTTGTCACTGAGGGCGTCTAGGAGTGCTTCTTGGAGATCTGTCGCTGGTCCTGGTGGGCGGTAGGTGACATGGGCGGTGATGGTGCAGCTGGGCGAGGGGTTAATATTGATGAGCAAGTAGTCACAGTTATGGGATAAGTCTCCTTGGATTATTCTGATGGGGATGGATTGCTTCGCGATCAATGCAATCCCCCCTCCTTTTTGAGAGTTCCGGTCTTGTCTAAAAATTGTGTAACCATTGGGCAGGGCAAGGGCAAGTGCTGGCCCGGAGGCTTTGTGGAGCCATGTCTCACTAATGAATAGTAGGTTGAGGTTGGATTTACAGAGAAGGTCATGGATGTCTAGAGCATGCGCAGGAAGCGATTGCGCATTGATGAGGGCACACTTTAGTGTGGTTGACGTGCTTGGGCTTGCCGAATTGGGAGTATGTGCAGTGGACTTGCCGTTAGTGACAACACCCGACTGGGGGCATCCATTATGTGGGTAGGTATCTACAGTAGGAACATCAATAGTTGGGATGGCAGTGTGGTCAGATGCAGTTTCGGAAGCAATAGAGGTAGCGCACACATCATGTTCAACAATAGTAGTTAAGGGGGCAGCCTTGGTAACAATAGTGGTGGCGGACACATCATGTTCAACATTAGCAATAGTGGTGGCGTACATGTCATATTCAACAATAGTAGACATGGGGGCAATCTTGGTGGCAATAATGGTGGTGCATACATCATGTTCAACAATAGCAGTAGTGGAGGTACATACATCTTGTTTACCATTAGCAGTAGTGGTGGAATTGAATCTTAACTTAGCTAGATATCATCATTGTGCCAATTTAATTGTAGGTTGAATACTCATCGTTATTACGATTTGAATAATACAATATTAAACATAAGTACACTTGGTTTAAACATTTGCTTAGCTTCATGAATGTTGCTCCAAAACTCCTGCAACTCATTACTATAACATAGTCAGCTTTGATAGTATTTATGTCACCTACATTTTTTTTAACATATACAAAGATATGGAATACTATTTATCGGTTGAAAATATTGCAGGCATAAACTCTCAATAAATCGAATGACTCATGCATTGATCTATATATTTTACCATTGTGTAACTAGCTTGTATCTTATAATATCTTCAATATGATCAACGTCTGTTTCCAAGTACAATGAGATGGTTAGTGCAGTACCTGGTAATCCTCTAAAACCTACAGTCTGTATCGCCTTTTAGACGCATACGAGATAGTAAATAAAATACCATTCAGCACAACATTGTTTCAAGAACACTTTTGAGAGACGATGGAGCGGATGAGATTCCTTGGTCTTGAAAGAATGGAAGACAGAGAAAGGATTTATGACAAAGGCTAACTTTTATGACGATGAAAAGCTACAATGAGCTTCTTTATGAAAGGGATTTCCATAGAATAGAACCAACATTATTGTCTTCACTATTTCCTTAGTTAAACAGAATATTAGTATCAGGAGGTAAATTGGTAACCAATACTTATTGTTCATGTTAATCTGTCGAAAATACTTCACTTTTAATATGCACTTCTCTTTATATAGCATTAGACACAGTCTTAGATTAGTGAACTGAATAATAGTATCACCCCCTTTCATTGATCATTTTAACACAGACCTCCTCTCCCATAAATCAGAGATTTATACCAGCTAGTGATGGTGTCTACTTGAATACATTCAGTGCCGTGGATTGTCATGGGATTGGTCTTAGGGTGATACGTGTGATACATTAATAACATAAGGTTTCCAGGTTCAGACTTGTATGGAGTTGATTTTGGTAATTTGATACTTGTCTGAGAAAACTAACACTACTCCTCTTTCGTGTTGGTCCTATTTCTAGGTAAGTCATGGGTTCAATCCCACCTCATACGGATATGTCCTGCGTGTCATTGTTGCAGGGTTCCTGTTTGTGGATTATCTATTTGTTACAGTTTTTTGTATTCCCTGTTTCTTCTTCGTGAGTCTGCCTCAATGTTGCTTTCTTTTTAGTAATTCCTGATAACTGGATTCCCTTTTTAGCCTTCCTTTTTTGATCCAGGACTTTTAGATGTTTCCCTGTACCTGAAAAGCAACGGTTATCTGTATTCTATAGACTTTTTGACATGCATTTCCTTTCATTCTATGGCTGGGGTGGCAGGGGCAGGTTTTGACTTGTACTTGAGTTTTACCTGCTCCTGTCTTCGCCTCCTGTTTTTTTGCCTGCTCTTATCCCATGGTTTCCTTTTGATTGCTAGGTGTGGTGTGTTATTTTTCCTGCAACTGTGACAACACCCTTTTTAAGAATCTTAAGTATGGAATTTCGCCCCTCTCCTGTAGTAGCCTTTTAGGTTCCCTATTTGATCAACCGGTTGTGTGGGCATCACTAGCCTCATGTTTCATATCTTTGTATTTGCTTTCCGTTTCTCCATTGCTTATATAATATCAAAGGTAACATCTGACAGACCCTGTTATTACTTGTCTTATTTCTCGACTCAGCATTGGCAGTACATGCAACAGAAAATCAAAAGGAGCTCATAGGTAAATAGCCCGCATCCTGTTTTATTCCTTTGTATCGCCTTCTACTTGCAAAGACGAGCACTGGTGTCTAGCTCCCGTGGTTCTTAAGTGCATATTTTTTTAGTTGTGTTTGCTTCTTGTTTGGCCCTCTTCCTTGTGTCTCCTGTTGACCGACCCATCAGACTAGTGGAGAGCGACATTGCAAAAATACTTGCTTTAAATGATTATGGGAATGGAAATATGGGATTTCTCATACTTTGCTTTGCACCAATACATATTCAGAATCCTGAAAGTCCTTTCAGGAAATGCACATGCTTCCAAGTTCCATTGGGCATAGACTTTAATGTATGTTATTTTATTTCTCTTATGTAAAGGAATGGTTTCTCTGAACACTTGTATATGTTAACCCAGCAATATTAGCGGGAGAGGACGGTGCATTAATTGTGTTTGTACTGCAAAATAATTGTCTGTAGAACAATTCAAGTCATTTTCTCAAATTCATAATTTTGAGGGATTTCATATTTTTTGCATGCAACGTATTGTGTGTAAACACAACCACAGTGATTGTTTTACTGCTGCAATCCTTAGTGGAACCTACCTGCCTTTTTTAATGTATTATGCAGACCTTACATTTGAGTTCAGTACCACAGGATCACCTTTCTTTGGGGGTGAAGGACAAGTGAACCCCTTTCTTAAAACAAGCTGTATGTTTGAGCAGTACATTACATTAAATAATATGTGCAATGTGTTGGCATCGAAGGACAGTATCCTCTTGAAACTGCACCTCAGTGCTCTTCTGCTTAAGGATTTTCAATATACTCATTTATTCTGTGTTTAGAGTAGGGTTGGCCAAGCCTTAAGTGTTCAAGTTGAATGCCTATTCAAACCTTTGAGGAAAGGGTTTGAATTGGATGGAACCATTCAATCATCCATTGAGGTGGCTTCAAAGTCAAATCGAGCTGAATAAGTAATTGTCTGATTTGGCTTGAATCGATTTGACGCAATTCGTGCCAGAGGTCATTTTGGCTAAAATTGGGGTAAAATCATTTTAACATCCATGTGAAGTTTAAGAAAGGATGGCACTGATACTAAAATAAATAAACACATACTAAAATAAAATCCATCTGGTTTGAAGGACAGGATGGGACATCTTCTCAAAACCTCAAGTGATGAGGCTTGCTTGCATTGGAGGAGGCAGGATGAAGAGGAACAAAAAGAAGCAAAGGAGGTGGATCAGCAGGCAGTGAAACGCAATGCATATTCAGTTCATGTTTGAAGGGAAAGTGAGTCACAGGGAGGGGAGTGTGTGCAACCCGCTGGAGAAAATAATGTGATGAGGCAAGAAAAATGGGCATTAGTATGTGGGAATGCCTTAAATTCTCAATTTCATTAGCAAGGGTATCAATATTTGTTTAAGATCCATGTGGCATCCAAAATCCCCTCTTCCATGGTACGCTTCTCGTGCAGAGAGGATCTGCCAAGATGCACTTTCATGCAGGAGGATCACCCATATGACATATCGTATGGCATGGTGAGAAATAAGTCAATCCTCAGCTGGTGGCTCCATCTGCATCTATGGTGGCTGTGTTGCATCCATTCACGCCTCTGGTGTAAAGCTGGCCCTACAGATAAACTTAGCTGTACCAACATATGCAATCAGCCAGTGTGAGAACCTAATATTGTACAAGGCAAGCAGTGCCCTAACTTTGACATGGTGGTGGGCCAGGAAAGAAGATGAACAGCAGTGAAGTCCAAGTTACTCTGGGGGCTGACATGTTTGTCCATCCTCTTGATATCCCTCCCTGAACTGGGCAGATGGGGGCCTAAAATGATAAGAAATGGAGAAACGATCTGACATGAACATGCAGATTTGTAATGGGTTCCATATTCGCCACAATCTTGTGACATTCTCTACCTCATACCTGGTGATATATCACCCTCCCTAATCACTCCATCCCTAACATACCCATTCATCCTCTTGATTTAAAACCTCTCCATGCTTGTCCCAGCCTGATCACTGGAACCCAAGAACAGAATTTGCTACACTTGTAATGGCCTCCCTAACTTTCCCAGCACATCAGTGCCTGCTTGATCACTTCTCCCCAACCACCTCTTCATACATGTTGCCATTGCCTTATACAGTCTGCTATTTGGTCCAACAGGTGTTCTTTTGCTGTCCATTGAGAAACATGCCATGTCTACATCTTGCTTATGTAGCATCAAGAAACCAAAAGTTCTAATGTTGTAAGCTATTCCCTAGCAGGAAGAACTTTCAAAATTCTGTTCAACAGGTTTCCCGTAGAAATGTGTTTCAAACCTTCACTACTGAAGTTCTGAAATAGCAGAATCAGAAAAAAACAGAGCAATAAAAGCACAAAATCTCAGTTAAAAGAGCTATTTGTTTTTCAACTACAAGTTCCACAAAGCAACCTGGCTTTAATTGACTTGAGCAAAACCAAAAAGTGATGGGTGGAAGGTTTAGATTTAATCTTAGCCATGGACACAGATCTGGGCAGCCCTGCATACCATCGTTTTTCAGCCTGCCAAGCCACTACAGAAGGTGAAGGACCATATGCAAATCAGACAGTTACTAGAACAATGTGTTTTTCAATTACAAGTTCCATTAAGCAACCTAGCTACAATTGACTTCAACAAAAAGCAAATCTTCATCTTAATCTTCAGAGTCGGTGTGTTGATTATTACTAGGTGCCTTACCATACTGTTCCCTAAATTAATGCTGGTCCCATTAATACATGTTCATTGTTTAACACAGGGTACTGCCAAGATCCTATTGCCATTATGATGGATGATCAAAAGACCGGAATTAAGGCATCCAACCATATACTAATGACATGCCAATCACGAGGATCCAAAGTCAAATATATTTATTCAATATTAGTATTTGATCAAATGGATCTTAGCGCCCCACAATGTAAAGGACACAGTGAGGAGAGAGAGAAAGAGTGCAACAGGTGCATATATAGCAAACTTCTCAGCATTAGAAGGCATTGCCCGGCCCCCTTTTTCCAGACATCATCAGGCTAGGGTTCAAGGGGTTACTGCATAATTCATTATACCAAAACATTCTACACTCTTACTGCCAGTGCCAAGACATTTTACTATCTGAGAGCCGGGTGCATCTGGATGGAGGAAAACATATCATGTTCCCTATAAAGGAGCCTTACTCAATGTTAGATCCCTTGTGGCCCACGCTACAGAAATCGCAGACATCATTTGCTCAGCAGACCTGGATTTCCTTGCCACCACTGAAACCTGGCTCCATACTGCAGCAGGCCCCTCTTTATCTCTCGCAGTTCCAGACAACTACTCCATCCTCAGGGCCGACAGACCAGTTGCCCGTGGAGGAGGTGTAGCTCTCATTTTCAAATCCTTGCTTGACATTAGATCTGTGACCTCCCCTCCTTTAAAATCCTGCAAACATCTATCCATTAAAATTCAAACTTCCCCCAAGAACTCCATCACCCTGGATCTATTATACAGACCCCCTGGGCCCATAGGTTCATTCGAGGAAGACATAACCTCCCTCATAGCAGAAAAATCTAAACCTCTATCACAGAATATCATTCTCGGTGACTTTAACTTGGGGTACAATGACCCCCATGACACTCCAGCATCTTCCCTTGCCAATGTACTTGATGAACACAACTACACTCAACTTAACACATTACCCACACATCAAAAAGGCAGAACCCTAGACTGGCTCGCTGCACACAACTGCAACATCATCTGTAGGGACCCACAACCACTGATATGGACCAACCACTTCCTACTCGCATTTGACATCAGTACCAATAACCCCTCCACAGACAACACCCACTTGCACCAGCATGCCTGACGAGAAACAAACGGAACATCACAGCTGAAGCCCTCATTCCACTGGTTCTACCCACCCTTAACATGATCCCTAACACATCAGACCCTAAACTACTAGTAGACACCTACAATAACGCCATGACCAATGCCATTGACCGTGTTGCCCCACTAAAATTACGTAAAAGTAAATCCAAAGCACACCTCAATTCCTGGTATACTCCAGAACTCAAAATATTAAGAAAAAATAAGTCCAAAATGGAAACCCTTTGGAAAAAGAATCCATCAGCGGAACATAAAGTCAATCTTATAAATGCATCCTCCCTCTACAAACAAGAAATTATTCGCACAAAAAAGGAAGCCTACAACACAAGAATAAGTAATGCCAGTTCCAATACAAAAGAACTATTCACTATCCTGAAGGAATTAGAAAACCCCAATCCACCTATGGACTCATCTGTGAAGGACCAATCTTGGTGCACACGTATCCAAGATGCTCTGGCAAACAAAATTACTGGCCTACAAACAAAAATTGAAAACAAAAGACTTCAACTCTCCAATAGTAGCCCCACCCTTAGCCCCCTCATGCCCAGCCCACCTACTACCCCTAACACCAACCAGGGTTTCACCTACAAAAACGTAACCGCACTAGAAGTGCAAAAAATTATAACATCCCTCAAATCATCGAACTGTAAAGGGGACAGCTGCCCTGCACAGATCATAAAAGATGCAGCAAGAGACCTCGCCCCCTTCATATCCAAGCTCATAAACGCTTCCTTCTCCACCAATTCGGTACCCAATTACCTGAAACAATCATGGGTCCTCCCGCTACTAAAAAAAACAGAATCTGGACCCCTCCATCCCCACAAATTACAGGCCCATCACTACTGTTCCCTTCCTGTTAAAAATTCTTGATAGAGTTGCTTACCTGCAAATTCAGCATTACCTAGAGTCTAACCAATTACTCGGATTACGTCAGTCTGGCTTCCGGCCTCAGCATGGAACAGAAACTGCCCTTGTTGACCTCAAAAGTCAGATTGACGAAATTATAGATAAGGGCAAGGCCGCCATCCTACTCCTTTTAGATCTCTCAGCTGCCTTCGACTTGGTGGACCATAAAATACTCTGTAACCACCTCTCCTCTGCCGCCCACTTTTCCCCCTCTGCTGTCACGTGGATACAGTCCTTCCTAGCCAACAGAACCATGAGGGTCTTCTCTCTGGAGGCAGCAGCAGACCCTATCCCTATTTCCTGCGGGGTCCCACAAGGTTCATGTGTTTCACCCACCCTTTACAATATCTTTACAAAGCCCCTCTTTGATAAATTGGACCGTCTGGGTGTCACCTATACAAACTATGCGGACGACACCCAGATACTCCTCACTATCTCGGGCAATTACGTTATTGATGTAGCCAGGATCAATGAAATCTTCTCCGTCATTCAGGCATGGATGGCCACACATGGCCTCTGCCTCAATGACGAGAAGACCAAACTGCTTATTGTTGGTTCACCAAACAGTCTACAAAAACTAAGTCTAAATTACTCTAACATCATAATCGATGGCAACACCATCCCGGTCGCCAAAAATGTGAAAACTCTCGGCTTCTATCTTGATGCCAATGTTAACTTCACTAAACAAATTAACGCAACCGCGTCTGCCACTGCATATACCGGAAAACTTATTAGAGCCTATCGACCATTTCTCTCCCCTAACAGTTGCCTCATACTAGCCAGAGCCCTTATACAATCCAAACTAGATTATTGCAATAGTCTCTACTTAGGGGCCAACCAAGCGATAATCAATAAGCTTCAAGTCCTTCAAAATAATGCGCTATGGGCAGCGCTAAATATCCCCAGACGTGAGCACATCTCGGCCACCAGAACCACATGCAGATGGCTCACCATCCAACATAAAATTGACCTAAAAACACTCTGCCTGACGTACAAAGCTCTCAACAATTTAGCACCCCCATACCTGACTAACAAACTCACTATGAAACCCTCCGTTAGAACCACGAGATCCTGCAACACCTTATGCCTAACAGTACCCAGATTTAATTCCAAAAGAGCCGGAGGTTCGAGCTTTACTGTCCTCGCCCCCCAACTCTGGAACACCCTGCCTCTGAGCATCAAATCATCCAATTCCTTTCAGTCATTCAGGAAACTTGTTATTGGGTGGCTTCTGACAAATAGTCAACTTTGAAGCCAGACCTAGCTATATACTGCACTATCTGTCCATGCCTCACCTATGTCAATATTGGGTGCTATCACCACCATTGCCTGTATATAACTGCTATCTAAATCGTTCTAGCATCACTATTTAATACCATGTACTGTGCTCACCTATGTCACTATTGGGTGCTATCACCCCCACTGCCTGTATATAACTGCGATTTTAAATTGTTCTAGCATCACTGTTTATTACCTTGTTCTGTGCCTTGCAACCTTGTACTAAGCGCCCCTATACTCCTGGGTCCGGAGCGCTATAGAAATAAAATAAACAAACAAACAAACAATAATGAGGTGGCATTCCTTGTCTTGCCATCCAATGTTATCTCTCACTGCTAAGGTCAGACAGTTCTCAAGCAAAAATGAATAACAACTCCCGCGGGGGAGCACATACAGCCATGCATAATTCTTTCTAGTTCCCTGCTATATATGGCCTAACTAGACAGAATGGCACCTTGTTTTACAGATTATTCATGCTTATGTGCAGCTTCAAGGTTCTCTCATTATAAGACAAAACAAATCATGTGGCAGCCTTCTATTCCTAACTATGTAAGCAACTCAAGGTTCAAGCAGCGGTCGGTTACTGTGCTCAAGCTGAAAACCAGAAATATATATATATATATATATTACACGGCCACGGTAGTGGTAGTGGCAGTGTAGTTATGGTTAAGTTGCTGTTTCCATAGGAAGAGAACTTTTTGGGCGGCCTATAACTCTGCTCCTTCTGGACGAATCCTTACCACACTTTGCAAAAAAAGTATATGGGCCACTCTGGATTGTTTTGCAAAGTTTGGTGAGCTTTGGTCCAGGGGGAGAAAAGTTATAGGGGGGGTCCCAAAACTTCTTTTTTCCCATAGACATAATGGGGAAACATTTTGCGCACGCCTATAGCCCAAACCGCTGGACAGATTTTCACCAAATTTGCGGCAGGAGTGGCGGTTTGGTCCCATAAGCGTGCTTTTGTTAATTTGGTGTAAATCCGTCCAGTAGTTTTTTTTTTTTATGACCAAAACATAAAGCAAAAAAAATAGTGATATCTATGTCCGCTCCACGGACACACTTCCCTGTTCGCTCCGCGGACAAGATAGCGATTGGCTAAGGGGCTGGCGTCATGACCGCGGACATGCAACGTCTCTGCGGATTGGCTGCAGTGAGCCGTGTTCTGCGTCAGATTGTTTGGATGCGCCCGACATCTTGGATCTGCCGACAGCGCAGCGGCCACCAGCAGCAACATGCTATTTCAAAAACTATTTTGCTGTGTCAGAGTGCTTGGGGAGGTTCAGACAGTAAGAGATGGGTGAAAAACTGTATTTGTTCAGCCGGTAGGTGTTAATGATTCCCTATGCCCGCCTTGTTTGGGATGTTTGTAAGTACAGAAAATGAGGGGTCTCATAAGGGTAGGCTTCCAGTCCGTGCTGTTCTAAGGACACGCGTGGTGTTAGCGAACATTGAAATTGAGTACTTTCTCTAATTAAATTATTTGTTTCCTATGGGTGTGCTATTCATTTGTACGCCGCCATGGGTGTAACATGCTGCGTTGGTTGTTGCCAGGGCTTAGAGTCTTGGATGCATGGCCATAGGCCGTAGGCCGAAGGCCATACTTCCAAGACTGTACGCCCTGGCCACTACCACCACAGCATGTCACAGCAATGGATAAACCTGTAGTATTGGTTATCGATCAGATGCTTGTGGGGAGTGTGTAGAGTCTTGGGCACTGGAGGTATAAGCCACTGCACACCCATACATTGTAATATCTATGGATATACAGCTAGGTGTCTAGCCTCTGGCCACAACCAATGAAGCATACCACACCTATAGATACACCCGTACTACCGCACATCACTCAGACGGTTCTGGGGAGGGCCTGAAGTCTTGGATGCATGGTGGTTGTGGGCAGGTTTCCTGCCACCAAAGTCATACGGTAAAGTGGAAGTTGGTGCTTAACGTACAGCGAGCAATGCCTGCGTCTGTGTTGTAATGTTTTCAGATTAATATTGAAGTCGGACTGGCGTCCTATGTTTTGAAATCTGAGGTGGCCACCTGAAGTGTTTTATGGGAACAGTGGTTTACGCGCTGTATTGGAGTAGCGGTTCTCATGATAGGATGCTCGTATGTTGTTGCAAAGTGAGAATGTATTTGCCTTCTGAGTGAAGGTCAGTTGATTTGCTTTTTTGGTTGCAAGCTCAATAGGCCCATGCATTCAAGTGAATTCATAAGGGGCTATTGTTTTTTGACCTTGAGCGAAAGTGAAACTTTAAAAGCTACGCAAGAAATCAAAGCTTGGAAAAAATACTATTTGATAAGGTTATAGTTTAAAAACGCTTGTAAGGAACATGAAATATCAGTTCACGAATATTCTTTGATGCGAACAGTTTGCTGTCTGACTTTGCCAAAAATAATGGAGGCTGTGAAGATGATGTAAGTTTAATTGTGACGACTGTACACTAATTGTGACAATGTAACTGAAGTATAATATTTTTGCGGAGTTTTAATTTTCCTCCAATACCAGAGAATGTACATTGTTCGCATTTGCAAGCTAAGACTAGACTCACCGTTGGTGAACGTTATTTCTTTTTCTTTGAAATGTTATGCTTGCCCTCATAGCTTTGTGTATCAGTTTGCACATTCTTTTGGTCTTGTGTAACAATATGACATGTAATTTTTTCTTGCTTGTCGATTCATGCAGCCTCCATAACTGAATTACCCTGTCACTGTGTAGTTGTCCTTTTTTTAACCCTTACGGCGAATGCTGTTTATCTGCGTTCATAGGGTGTCATTATATGTCCTCATAGTGAACTCTAATACTTCTTTAAAATGTCATGTTTTGCCACTTACATTTGTGTAGTATTTTCCACAATCTTTGTGTCTGTTTTGGAAATTGTTCCTAACGGTTGGGTATTGACACAGATTTTCTCTTACATTTTCCGCCTAGATATATTTTGCCATACTGTGCGTGCCACGGTTTTCAGATGCCAGATGCAACTGCTGGTGACCGGGTGCCTGTCCATTATAATGTTATGGGATGACAGGCCAGGGCCGCCCTGTCCCTACGCTGAACTAGCCACAAGGAGCGACTTAATATCATTTATGGTGGTGTAAAGCAATGGTGATGCCGCCGTGTAGGAAATACCTGTGCAAACAAATCGAGTGCTTCAACAGAAACGCATACTTTGTGTATACGAAATTAACTGCATGTGTCTCTCCATGACCATTTTCAATGTTGGCCCTTGGAGTCATTGCTACAAATTATTTGCAAATGCAATTAGTCCGTTCAGCTCTGACAGTAGTTTTTTAAATAAAAGTACTTTCCAAATTCTAAAGTGTAACTGTTTTCTTTTAAAATTACGTGTATAATTTCGAAATGTAATGAACCACGTTATACGTTGCTGTATGTTTATTTACAGGTTCTGCGTCACGGTACATACTGTTGCTTTTTCCTTGCTGTCATGGACAGCGAAGAGGGGCTATGTATGGAACAACTGCCTTTCCTTTCGATGGTGGCCATCTTGAAAAAGGATTTTGTTTAACCTGAAATCCAGCTTTTCCGTAGCACACGCTAATGCTTTGCACATCTATACTATTATTGTCAAATCTTATTGCGTCTATGTCCTGTACTGTGAAAAGTGGTTCTTAACGCAACATTTACTTTGTTAATGGATGGCTTTCTTTTTTGGCAGGACAGCTAATAAGGCCATTTGCGAACGGAAAATGGGAAAGACGTATCAAACAGTGATATGGGGGAGTGAGTGGCCGGTGCAAAAATATTGTGTGTTTGTTTTTTCTAAGGTTGGGGCAGTGCTTGTCATGCTCCTTCATTACAGTAGTGCTGTTGTTTCTTGGGGAGTTTGGATGGCCTTAGCTGATGTCATTTTCAGATAACTAAAACTTTTGCTGAAAGTATGCAATGTGCACTTCATTGTTAATGGATAACGACGAATTTGTGTTGGTGCTGTGCAAGGCACATGTTGCAGATGGGCGTTCCTATATCAATATGAAATCTGTTTCCACATTGTCCACGACACAAACATCTTACTGTTAGGTGTTTACGCATTCTGGGACACGTTACCGTGCTGTACACCAGCATATTGTCAAGTGGTATTCACCGCAAGGTGTTTAAATAAGTCCTAAATTGCTTTAAATTATGGTTACGTGGCACTACTGTGAACCGATCATCTTTAGAAAAAATCTTTGCAAGAGGGACGGTATGGTTAAGTTGCTCTATTGAAAACCTGTGCAATTCAGTAAAAAAAAAAAAACCTTGTTAATGGGACGTTATGGTTAAGTTGCCCTACTAATAACCCGTAAAATTCACTAAAAAAAACTTTGTTAAGAGGACGTTATGGTTAAGTTGCCCTACCAAAAACCTGTGCACTTCACTAAAAAAACTTGCCATTATGGTTCAAAGTAAAACCGAAAAACCCCTGAAATTTGCCAGTTAAAGTAGGCTAAGCGACGATCACTGCCTGCATCACTGTCATCTGCTAACACTAACACCCAGGAAATCAAAGATGACATTACAAATGGGGAGGGGAATAGGAGGGAAATCATGGCGGGGATTGGAGAAGGAGAGATTTAAGGGACGTACGGAATGAGGAAAAGGTAGGAATAGAGTGGATTGAGAGAGGTAAGGAGTTCCAGTAAAGGGGAGCTAGGAGTTGGAAAGAGTGGAAACGGGAGGAGGCACAAGGGGAAGGAGGAACAGTGAGGAGGAAGTGCTCAGCAGAGCGAAGAGAGCGAGAGGGAGTGTAGAAAGAGAGAAGGGAAGAGAGATAAGGGGGAACAAGATCATGGAGAGATTTGAAGATTAAGCAGAGAAAATGAAATTTAAGTTGTTAGTGAAAGGGAAGCCAGCCAAGGGAGGATAGGGAGGCAGAGATGGAATCTCGGGAGGTGAGGAGACAGAGAGTACGGATGGCAGAATGGTAGATAGATTTGAGGGGGTGAGATGTGAAGTAGGTAGACCAAAGAGTAAGGAGGATCAGCAGAAGAAGCGAGAGAATAGAAACAGAATTAGGTGCACAGCAGGCCTCTCCATCGTGCAGGAGTAGGAGGCGTCCCATGTTGATGAAACACAGCTGCGATCAAATCAGACAAGTTCCAGGAGAGCAACACATTACCTGGTAATTCAATGCAGAGGGAAGCCTTTTCCAGATTATGATATAAACAGATCAAGTGTGTTGAATATAATGAGTGATGTCCAGATGCTCAAGGACTTATGCTCGAGTGACATCGACCAAATAGAATCATAGATGAACGTAACTCGTCCATAGTAAAACTATGGATGTCATCGCGCATCATGATTAATCTAATTTGGCAGGCCAGAGAAGTATTGTTTTTGTTGGGTTTTCTGGTCAGTAAATATTTGGCCAGGGACCTAGCAAGGCAGCAGCCTTGGTGTCAACGGTTGGAGAATGACAAGTGTCCAAACAATGTATGAGGGAATTAAACATATATGCTCTCAGAACATGGACATATCAGTCAGTGCCTCTTATAATTCAAATGAACAATCAGTTTCTGAAAAATTACTGTCATTCTCATTTGCCTCGTGGAATACTTGGGGATATAATCATCTAACATTCATTGATTCAAATCCTCTGGATGAATGCGACATTATAGCGTTGCAGGAAGTTGGTTAACAACACCACCTCTGTTGGAGAACCATATCATATCTTTGATTCCTGCAAAAGTACCGGTCAGGGGGAGACCCATGGCAGGCTTAATGGTTGCAGTCAGAACCACAGCTAATTTACTAATCACCCCATGGCTGTCCCCAAATATGTTCCTCCAATTAGATAAAATGACATCTATTGCTAGCACAACAGCACTGGTTAATACATACTGGAACCATGTGGGAATCGCAGATGAGGAATATTTTAGAGATGTCGAAACGGTACTGGATTGTATAACATCATACTCCATGGTTCAATACACAATATTGCCAGGAGATCTAAATATGAAGTGTCTAGTAAACTCAGCTACCCAATTGTCAGCTGTGGCAAAATGCTGGGTGGCCTTAATGGAGGAAAGGCAGTTATTGGTGGTGAATGGTGTCGTTTCTGGTGATATTCCACCAAAGAATACATGGCACAGAAAAAAAGAAACAAGTAGCACTTATAGATAATGTATATGTAAGTCAGAATTTATTTGAATCAGTAGAATCCTTTCAAATAAAAAGTCTGATGAGCAGTGATAATAATTTATTGTCTTAGACTTGGTCCTGTAAAAACTGTGAAGTGAGATCTGAGATGTCTTGTATTCAAAATCTGTCCACTGTCCATGCTAAAAATCGTTTCAGATGGACAACAGACTCACTGGGAGATCGAAATAGACAATTATTATATCCCTCTAACATCTTATACCCAGACCTCACCCTATCAAGTGGCCTATATGTTGCAGTGTTGCAAAAATATAAATGTAAGACCAGTTTGGATGGTGTTAAATAAATCAGTCAAATGCATACATATGACCCAGACTGGTTACAAAGAGAGCACAGTATCGATCTGACAGGCGTGCCATCATGGTGTGCCATCATGAAGAACTTGTCAATAGATGTTCAAGGAAATTTAAGAACATTAAAAAACAGATATAAAAACTGGGCGAGAAGCAGGCGGGCCAATTTGTACCAACAAGAGTCTGAAATCATGCTACAGATACTGACAACCAAAAACTTGGCACTTATTTGTTGTCTGTTAAATAAGGCTCACGACATACACCAGATGAATGTTCAAATCAATGCTGTTCCTGAAGAAATTTGCGTGAAATATTACAAGTCACTCTACGCTGAAATGAACATTCATTATGTGAGAGACTGCAATGCACTAGGTGGTCAATTTTGATATCAAGTTTTATGTTGAAGACATTCCATATCACATAAGTAAGTTAAGTATGTTGCATACCCCTGGCCCTGACGGCTTATCTAATCTTATGATGAAAAAACAAATCCATGTTGGTGCCACTGTAAAAGAAGGGTAATCGACAGGTGCCGTAAAATTACAGACCTGTGACACTCCTTGACGTTCCAGGGAAGCTGTTTGCCCGGCTTATCTTAAAACAGTTCATCTCATGGGTGAACATATCAGACACGACAGACCCTTTTCAAACTGGTTTTGTTGCTGGCTTTTGAACAACTGTAAATTTGATCGCTTTGCATGTGATTAAACTACACAAAAGAGAAAAGAAGCAGGCCGCATACATGGCCTTTATAGATTTCAGACCTCGTTCGATTCTATCTCAAGGGAACTCCTGAGAGAGAAATTTCAAAAGGCCTTCTGTCCATTATCTTTGAGGTATTGGATTGATTAATTACATATTAATACATCAATTCAAATCAGATTATCAACAAAGGGAAACCTCTCAGCCCCGATTCAAATTTATAGGGGGCTTAAACAAGGCTGCATACTGGCCTCAGCCCTTTTTAATTTCTTTACCACTGATATGAGGTTTTCATTTGCTGAAGCAGTGTCTGATTCTTCTAGAGTGAGTGGTCGGAGCATCCCCTGGTTGTTTTATGCCGACGACCTTGTGCTGTGGCTAAAACACCCAGGGGGTTGCAGGCCCTGTTAAATCAGCTGGGTAATTATGCAGAAGCAAATTGTCTTACAATCAATACTGAAAAATGTCAAATATTGATTAATTCCACTGCCCAATCTCAGAGACAAACACATCCAAAATGGGTTCTTCAAGAAAACAACCTTATGGTGGTAGATGAATTTAAATATTTGGGACTCAGTACAAACAATCAATCTGCCGATGGTCCATATTATGTTGGAATATGCAGAAAATGTAAAACAGTGATGGCACTGGCCTGTATTATCCAGGCCAAATATGGTAAACCTTCCCTCATGCCCGCCATACCCTTTTATAAGCAGGAAAGCTGTTCCTACGCTAATTTATGGTGCAGAATAGAGAGTGTGGAGAAGTATACAGGATATTTTTGGCAGAATGTTATGTACCTACCCAGTGCGTGTTGATATGTGCCATCAGGCATGCGCTGGGCCTAGTGTCCCTGAGTACAATGTATATGTGGACGATGCTCTCCTTTTATTGTAAATGTCTTCTACCAACAAGGAACAATTTGATTCTGAGCATTATCTCAAAATATATAACTGCCACGCCCCATTAAAAAATGTATGAATGGTTGGCAAAGATACGTTATTATATGAAAGATGATGGTATATCTGATGAATTGCTAAAAAATCAACCAAAATAGGACAAATTCAAACTCTACCAGAGAGATTGGATTGTTAATCAGGAGAGATGTATGAAACTGCATATATTTAATGAACATGCTTTTCTCCCAAAGAAGGTAAATGTGGTAGAATACTATTTGGTTAAGTGTCCAGCCTCTAAACTTAGAAACCAATACCTGAGGTTTAGGCTGAATGTATGGCCTACTAATGAAGCATTGACAAAAAATGCTTGCCAAATATAACAGACTCTGCAGATACTGTAAGGTTTGTGAACAACCACAAACTTTTGTTGACGGAATGCCCTGCATTGTTGGATTTAAAAGTGAAGTATTTCAAACATGTCTTTAATTATTATTGTTTCATAACACCTGAACTAATGTGGAATGTTCTTTTTCACTCTCAACACACCTCCCTAAAGGTGGCTTTTGTGGACTATCTCGAGTTGTTAAATCTATCAGGAGGGAGTTATACCTGAATTGCACGTGAAGCAATGACAAAGTGAAAGGTTTTCTCTTGTAAATAGGAGAAAAATATCGAACAGTTTATCTATTATTAATGAAAAGACTTTCACTTTCTTTTGTTTTATGGTTCTTTTCTTAATATATGATTAAGAGTTTATATAGAATCATGTGAGATATATTCAGTAACGTATGATTTTATATTCTTGTTGTATACATTGAAATGTTGACTTGTTCAGCGAAATCAATAAAAAATAAATGAAAACATAAACACTACACTAGCGGTGGGAAGGTGAATTCTGTGGTAACTCTTACAATTGTGGCTGGTCAGCTGGACTGCTAACTGCACCTGTTCTATAGTAGGATCATCGTTGCCCATGTGAGATACATCATGCAAATAAATTCCTGTCCAATGTGAATGTGATATACATTTTCTATTTTCACATTGGACAAGCTTGATATGACGTAAGAGAACTGTGTGCTTTGTTAATCCCATTTTTGAGAGCCCATAACAATAACAAGTTCTATATTTCTATACCAAGAACACCTCATCTTTCACTAAAAGTAGTGCACCTCATCTTGTAGCAGGTGTTGCCATCAGAGCAACTTGCCTGTGATCTCAGTGATGTCGTAGATGTGCTGGAACTGTGGGGGAGGAGGAGGCATTACACAATACTAAATTAAAAGAATGTTTTGTCTTATTCAAAAAAAGCCCAGCACTTGCAGAGATAGTCACACCTCATATGCTCAAAGATGCAGAAGAATTTAAATTAGCAGTGCATACAGAAGCAACATTGTGTCTCTCAGTGTGACTCTGTTGAGAGAGACATGTGATGAATCCGATGATATCATTCCTTTCCCGGCGTTGACCCCTCCCCATGTGGCAAGAGGATGGCAGCTGATCCTGACCATGTGGGCGGCTATATGAGGAAGGATAACATGGGGGGAAGACAACCTGCGGGAGAATAGCATGATGCCTTCAGATGAGATATGGCACCCCCTTTTTCTGTTGAGGATACTGCATCCTGCCTAATGCCTAAAAGGGATACTGTTATACCCTCTCTCGTCCACCTAGTAAGGATGCTGTAGACCTTCTAAGGAGAGTTGTATGTTAGTCATCAAAACCAAACGTATCCTCTAAAATTAATGAAACACCTTCTCAGCCTCTACCTACAAGTAATCTACTACTGACTTGCCTTTAAAAGACACGTTTCCAGACTTTACCTGTAAAACATCAAGAATGGACTACCATTATCATAACTACAATAAAACTGCAATGAGGAAGATGAACAGAGTAATGCAGGTCAAGGAAGCCCAGGAACTCAGGCTGCACTTTCTTCAGCTATTTCAGTTTCAGAAACCCAAGAGCACAGAGTGAGTTTATCTGGCTGTCCATGATAAGCGAGGCAGATATCTTAATGCCAAGGTTCCCGACTACTTTAGCTGGCTCTCGTAATGGGCCTAATGGGCCTAACACAGAAGTCCAGAAATCAGAAGTCCAGCTTGCAGGGGCTTCCGGTGGCCCCATGATCAGAACCTCTGTCTGCCCACCATTCAGTTTTAGCCATTTGGCTTACCTCCAACCTCTAATGGTGTCAAGACAGAGCTTCAGTTTGAATGCTGTTTCCATTTGGCCCGGGCACAGCCTAAACAATATCTGGGTATCGTCAGCATATGAGAAGATTCAAAACCTGAACGACTAAATGAGCATCAGCAGGGAGAGGATATGCAAGTTAAAAAGCAGCGGGGACAGCACTGATTTCTGTGGGACCCCAAATGTGACTGCAACTGTAGAAAACCTATGGTGGGAAGAGAAACCATCTGCACATGAGGGAACAAAAAAGCATGGAATCAGTCAAGGACTGGACCTGAAAAACCCACCCCTTCTAGTCTGGAGAGTAGGATTCTGTGATCAAGTGTCAAAGGTGGCCGACTGGTCCAATAAAATAAGACCTGCCATACCGCCCTCGTCCCTAATCATGGTGAGATCATCCAATGATGCCACCAGCACAGACTCTGTTCCCATCATGGGACGAAAAGCCATATGGCAGGGGTCTAAGATGTTTTGCCCCTCCAGAAAATCCCTCAATTGGGGGTAACCACTGCTTCCAGCAATTTCTTGATAAACATAGTAATCAAATTGGGCAATAGTTGGAGAAGACCGAGGCATCCAGTTTTGGCTTTTTTAGAAGCGGCATCACCATTGCTTCTTTCAATTTAGAGGGGATTTATCCATGCACCGGCAAAGAGTTCACTGCCTCTTCAAGACTCACAAAGAAACCCTCTGGCGTCTGCTTAAATAGGCGCACAGGAATATCGTCAAGGGGTGATGCTGACTTAAGTCCAGCCACCACTTTGCTGGCCCCCACTCCACCCGTGAGCATAAAGCAATAGAATGGGGTGCCGACCAGCTGTCTAGACTGTGGCTGGCCAGGAGAGGACTCCAGAAGTGTGTCACAGCCATCCTTTGGTGCTCACTTGCTAGGGATGTCTTTCCTAATTCCCTCAATTTTGTCAACAAAAAAGCTGGCCGAATTGTCACATAATAACTGTGAATTTGATGAACCAGAGTGCCCAACAAGAATTTGGACAAGCTTTTTAAGATCTCAAAGAGTTTTTTCTGGGCTTTTATAACTAACTCAATTGAGTGGGCAAAGTAGGCCGATTTAGCTGTTTTTATGGCTTTATGATATATTGTGCATTGTTTTTAAACTCCTCGCCAAAGGAGATATCATAGTGTATCCTCCATCTACCTTCTGCTTGGCAGGTCAGGAGACAATGAAGGGGAAACTCTGATGTAAACCATGGTGTGGAGGGGTTTGCAGAGGCAGTAATCCATTTAAATGGGGCCAATTAATTTGTTGTTGCGTCAACCACAGCCAACGGTCTACCCATGGCCGGGGTCCTTGTAATGCTGCTAGGTAATGGGATGACATTTTTGAGAACAGAAGACCAGGATCACTTTGGCTCAGCTCCTTTGGAAGGGTTTTGCTTTCCAATTACTGGATAACACAGGCCTCTCCAGGGCCTGAAAAGTAAAAGGAGTAATCCTGTGGTCAGACCAGGAAAGCGGGTTACTACGCAAGACATGCAACCATTGACGATCCACAAAAATAAGTTCCAGAGTATGGCATTTAACATGCGCAGGACACAGGACAAGTTCCGTCACCCGTCACTGACTCATTGCTTTCAAGAAGACTTCAGAAATTCGGGTGAAGCTAGCCTCAGCCCAAAGATTACAGTCCCCCAAATTAATGAGTTTCTTACATTGCAACAATAAATTGGAGACATCATTCAGGAAGATTTTCTCAAAATGTCTTAAATTTGCATAGGGGTGGCGATAACCGAACAGAAAATGATAGACACATGACGCATTAACTACTACTCTGGATAGTAAATGCACCATATTTGCCTCTATAGATGAGGTCCGTAACAAACAGGCATAATCCACCTTATGGATCAGGGCTACTACTCCCCCTCGATGTGGGGAAGCTCTGTTTACCTGGAGGATTGCGTAAACTGGCAGCAGGGCTTGCACCACATCCCTTCCTGAGGAATCTGAGAGCCAGGAGTCACTGGTAAACACCAAATCTGACACATTATTTTCGATAAAAGTGCATATTTCTAAACTATGTGCTACTAGTGAGCGCATATTAATGAGACAAACTCTGAGATGACCAATAGGAGGCACACTTAATGACACAAGTGATGGTGTGCTGAAGAACTTGTCCCAGCCCACGGGAAAGTTTGTGTCCATGGGCGCCAGCACAATTAATTGTGTCCGTGACCATGTAAGGTCCTCAGAGTGGCCCAACCAAAATATGGAATCTGCGTGGACGAGTGCAGAAGGATGGGACTTTGGCCTGACTTCAGACTGCGCTCGGTCGCTGCGCTCCCGGCAAGGATTCTTAAGTGATCCTGTCATTGTATTGCAAGGACCAGTCCCAGGCATAGCCCGGTGTCAGATTCAAAGAAAGCGGGGGAATACTCACCACCAGCTATGCGTGCACGATTGAAAACAATAATAGCTAGGAAATGTAGTCCCAACACCAACACGAGCGCTAGTTTCCCACACAAGTCCAGGCAAACTTGTTGCAGCAATGCAGCGCAATACAAGGAAACAAAACTAATTAAGAGAGGACAGAAACATAAAATAAAAATAAGCAGCTTTTGTTAAAACAAGTGCAGTGCTGAAAACCAGAAAGGCATCCAGTCAGCCATCTGGCGCAGTTGCACCTAAAAGGAAATTAAAATAAACTGACATGAGTATAAAAGTAAACCCACACTGTCAGGTGTGTCTCCACGTTCTGTGGCATCTGCAACAGTTTGTGCTCTCAGGACTAATAAGCCTAGAAATGACCAGACCCGGGCAGAGCCTGGCATCAGATCCAAAGAAAGTGAGGGAATACTCGTCACCAGTTATGCGTGTGTGAATGAAAACAAAGATAGCTGGGGCAGCAATGCAGCGGAATACAAGGAAACAAAACTAATTAAGAGAGGGCAGAAATGTAAAATAAAAACAAGTAGCTTTTGTTAAAACAAGTGCAGTGCTGAAAACCAGTCCAGTCAGCCGCCTTGCGCAGATGCGCCTAAAAGGAAATTAAAATAAACTGAAATGAGTATAAAAGCAAACCCACACTGTCTGGTGTGTCTCTGTGTCTCTCTAATTCTGTGTCTAGTATTAAATCAGAGACCTTATTAGTTTGCTCGAATCACAGGTTAAATTGTGGGATGATTCATTGAGTTTATTAATGGAATCACAGGCCACAAATCTGCTTTAAAACATGAAATGTTGAGTCACTATTAAAGACCAAGAGCATTTCCTGGTCCTATCATGGTTTTGTTAGGAGGTCAAAGGGTGGCACAAGGCTGGCTCACAATTGAAGTATGATAGATGCATTTTCAAACATTTTTACTTATTTGGTGTTTGTGATAGTATAATTTAACGAGTTTGATGATGTCTAAAGATGTTATGTTGTATGCTTGATGTCTGTGTGCAGCGGTTTAGTGTTTTTAGTGTTTGTCCAATATAACACAATCTGCCCTTTCGTCTGATGCCTTTTTTCATTGGTTTATCCTGAACATGTATAATGAAAAAAGTACCTGTCCCCTTTGCTTTCCACACAAGTCACAGAAAACATTAAAGAGTACCCACTTTCCCAGTTCTCCCTTGGTGTTTTTTGTTATTGTCTCACTGCATATTTGTTGTTCTGTGTACCATTGGGTGTCGTTCTGTTTTGTGTCTTGTTCTTATGGTAACATTCTTGAGGTGTTTCATTGGTTCTCTGGGTGTCCCTTTGTTCTTTTTTGGTTTGTATTATCTGTGCATCTATTTTTGTGGGTCTCTGTTAGGTTTTGGTTCTAATCCCTTCCCTTCCCGAACAGTTCCTATTTATTCTTAGAAATATTGTGCGTGCAATAGTTACACAAAGGTATTTTCTGCTGCACCAGATCATACTCATCCAAACGAATGTCACAGGATTGCATGTGTTTCATTCACTCATTTCAAGCGTTAGGAACTGAATTTTATATCCTGTCTGTTTAATTCATTGTTACTTTCGTTCACACATATTCCTTGAGTGTGTGTCTCTCACAAACTGCCCCAGGGATTATCTGCTCCTCCGCCTCAACGTATATGCCTCCTGATGGCATGTTTATCACTCATTCACTTCGGGGGACAAAAACTGAACTGTGTCTCCTGTCTCCATAAATCTTTCCATTTGTTCTAACACAAATATCACATTAAGTGTATGCATCTTGAACAAGGTTCCCCCAGCAATTTTCTTCATCCCGTGCTCCCCCTCGTCTTCCAAATGGCACATGTCTCATGCCCTCACTTCAATAAATGAACACTGAATGGTAACTCCCACATCACAGATGTTCTGCTACTTTCTACTACAAATGTGGTATGAGTATGTGTCTTGCCTAAACTGCCCTATGCGAATTTCTCTCCCTCCTCCCTATTGTGAAGTAGAAGCTGGACATCGTTTTTTTGTTATACTTGTTTAATCTACAGTCGATTAAAGATACTAAATGCCTGCTATCTCCTGCTTCCCACAACTCAGTTATTTTCTCCAGACGTAGAGAAAAACAACAGTCACCCTCAGGGATTCCCGTTCCCTAGATGCAACCAATGGCACACATGTAGTTCAGGTACATCTAATCACTGAAAGTGTCACACAGTTTATACTCAAAATCTACACAAACAAAAACTCTCTAACGCATTCATGCCGACAACCCATCCAAAATTGTCTGCCACAAACAACAACTTACTTCCCATCTGAAAGCTTTGTTAGGCAGAACATGACTCAAACAAAGTTCTCCTTTCATAGTCAACAAAGTGGAATGAATGCCTTACACATGTTGTCTAAAATTGGACGTAAAGGAAACACCTGAAAATAAGTCATTCTGGGATTATACAACAAAGTTCATCCATGACTAGCTATGGGACATTTGAAATGCGTGTCCATGAGCACGTTATATCATCACTAGTTATAGGGTTGCATATGCAGCCAGAACCTACTACTCCGGGACCAAACAATGCACCATGTTGTCTAGTGGGAAGGTGAGAACGTGTGTGAGCTTCACATTATAAACTCAGTTGTGTAGCATCACAAAACCCACAATGAACTAATGTATAGTGCCCGCTAGTTGTCTCACTGGTCATCACTTCCTCTGCCATATATTATTATATTATACGTTTATTTTCTTATTAGGCGCTTGATACCAGGAAGTTTCTAAGCACGGACCGGGATTCGAACCTGTTTTGCTTTGCCTTGCTTCCAAGACGAGCTCATTGCCACTGTGTTGGCACTCTCCCTACAGTACTGTGCATTGTAAGGTGTTGGTAGATTTTAATATATCTAGTTCATACAATAGGTCTTTTGTGCTTTCAAGGTGCCATGCACAAAGAATGACTGCCTGCAGTTTTTAAAAGGGGTCTTGTACACCCCTAATGCAATATGCAATGCTTTAGTCAAGTATATACTTTGGTACTGCTATCAAGGCTTGCAATTACCTTAACATTAAGGGCACACTGTTCTCTACCTACCAAGCATACTGATATAGCTTGTATTTGTATTTATTTGTATTTGTTTATTTATAACGCGCAGACCATCAGGCCCGGGGGCATCAGGGCGCAATTTGTACAACAGTTGCAAGGACAGACATACAGGCAAGGAGGTTACATCACAAAAATGTAAACAATACCAGTAAATAACAATCATATTAATTACATATATTACATAGTTTACAATGCACTAGGATTAACTGAGGAAGTATCCTAGTGTGAGCAAAATCGTTAGCAGAATTAGCAGGCCAGAAATGGAGTCAGGGGGGCAGGCCAGGGAAAATAAGACAGAGGTGTCGGGCATGTCTTAATGCTGGTCAAAGAGCCAGGATTTGGTTTTAGTCTTGAAGGTGTTGAAGGAATCTTCGGCTCTGATAGTAGCAGGGAGGGAGTTCCAGAGTTTAGAGGCTAGGACAGGGAAGCTGGTGCCTCCCGCTTTCTGAAGCTTAAACCTGGGGATAGTTAGGCAGTGAGTCTGAGCAGTTCTTAGAGGTCGGGTAGTAGAGTGGCGCGAAAGCCGACTACATAGATAGATCGGGGCCTTGTTGGCTAAGCATTTGTGCGTGAGGGCAAGCGTTTTTAGGGAAATTCTCTGCTTCACCGTTAGCCACTTTAGGCTGGTTCTGGCGTCTGAGATGTGATGGTTGCGAGGGATGTTCAGGGCCGCTCGAATGGCATTGTTCTGGGTAGTTTGGAGTTTGGAAAGGTTCTCTTGGCTGGTGCCTAAGTAAAGAGCACTGCAGTAATCAATTTTTGCCATGATAAGTGTTCTGGCCAGTGTGACACTATTGGGGGTAGTAAGAAATGGTCTGCAGGCAGAAATAAGTTTGGGCGTGTAGGCGGAGGTAGACCTAACTGCATTTGTTTGTCTCGATAGGGATAGGGTCGAGTCTAGGTAAAAGCCTAATGTTTTGGTGTCTTTCGAGACACGTATGGTATTGCCGTCTATGGTGAACGACTGATAAGACGGCTCGAGTTTGCTCAGGCGTTGTGAGGTACCCAAGATAAGGAGCTCCGTTTTATCGTCGTTCAGACATAGCTGGTGTTGGGCCATCCAAGCTTGGATAACCAGGTAGACGTCATTGAGGGCCTTGGTGTCTGCCAGATAATCACCTGAGATGGGAATGAGTATCTGGGTGTCGTCCGCATAATTGGTGTAGGAGACACCCAGATAATCGAGCACATCAAAGAGTGGTTTCGTAAAGATATTGTAAAGTGTCGGTGACACGCAGGAACCCTGAGGTACGCCGCAATGAATAGGGGAAGGATCCGCCGCTGCTGAGGGTGCAAAGACCCTCATGGATCTGTTGCTCAAGAAGGATTTGATCCAGGCCGCAGCGGACGTTGAGAAGTTGGCAGCCGAGTGGAGGTGTCTGCAAAGGATTTGGTGGTTAACCAAATCAAATGCGGCAGAGAGGTCGAGGAGTAAAAGTATTGCAAGTTTGCCATTGTCCTTTAGTACTTCGATCTGAGTTTTTAGGTCTAGTAGAGCCGTTTCAGTCCCATGTCTGGGCCGAAATCCGGATTGTCGTAGGCCCAACAGATTGTTTGATTCGAGGTAGTTTTGGATCTGCAGGTAAGCTGCGCGGTCCAGTATCTTAAGCAGAAATGGTACTGTAGTGATAGGTTGGAAGTTTGTGGGTATATTTGGGTCTAGAGAAGGTTTTTTTAGTAGCGGGATCACCCAGGCGTCCTTAAGGATGTCCGGGACAATACCTGTTTTAAAGGAGGAGTTGATGAAGGCTGTGATGAATGGAGCTAAATCATGGGCAGAATCCTTAATGATAGGAGCAGGGCACGGGTCACCTTGGCAGTTAGACGGTTTAATCCTCAGGATAATGTTTTCTACCTCAGTGACAGTAAGCGGTGAGAAGGTGAAGGGTTTGGTGATAGCAGTGTTGGAGGGGGTGGGCCTGGTAGGGGAGGGTGAGCGGTTCTCGCGCTTCAGGCTGTCTTGCTTTTCTTTGATTTTGGATTGAAGCATAGAGATTTTGTTAAGTAGTGCTGCTTGAATGTTAGCACACCAGTTGCTGTCTTTCGTGCATGTGTCAGGAGGGGAGACTGGGGTTTCGAGCTCTTTTATGATTCTAAAAAGTTCCTTGGAGTTAGAGTCAGCTTGTAGGATACGGTTGTTGAGCGATTCTTTTTTAGCAGTGATGATGGCATCTTTATAAGTAAGGGAGGCGAGGAGGAAGCCATCTTTGTGTTCATCAGATGGGTGGCTTTTCCAGCGATTTTCCGCACAGCGTTTAGCTTTGCGGAGGATTCTTAGCTGAGGAGTGAACCAAGAGTTAAGATGTGCTCGCGGTTTGGCCTTCCTAGGTTTGATTGGTGCTATAGTGTCAATAGCCATGAGCATAGTTTGGTTATAGGTATCTGCTAGGGAGGTGGGATCAGAACAAGAGTTAGTTGCCGCATTAAGGGATGGGAGTAACAGAGGGAGGAGTTGTTCCTTTGTTATATTTTTTTTGTTGCGGGTGGGGAGTGCTGGGGCTATTGGCGTTGGAGCTCGCGGGGTAGCTTCGATGTTAAACATTATGATGTGATGGTCAGACCATAAGCATGGGGAGTTGTTGAGGATCTGGATGTTACAGTTGGCGCCGGCTAACCAATCAATGGTCCTGCCTTTGATATGGGTTGGTTCTTGGATGTACAAGGTAAGGCCTAGGTCTGTGAGAGCATTTTCCAGATCAGTTGCTACAAGATCTTTGGGGTCGCCACGACCTAGATTAAGATCGCCTAGGATGATTGTTTGCGAGTTGTTTTTCATTTTGTCCAGGAGGAGAGTGGAAATTTCACTGACAAAGATGGGAGCTGGGCCTGGTGGCCTGTAGATAAGGTGAAGGGTGGCCGTTTGGTTGGGTGTTAGTGCTATTTTGATTGACAACAGTTCAGCTGATTCAAGTTTGGAATCAGCTACCACTCTTAGGTCAAGGGAATTTTTATGGATGAAGGCCACGCCGCCACCTCTTGTTTGTGCAGAGGAGCGGTCGCAGCACGTGATGCCATAGTCAGGCGGTAATGCCAGGGCTAGAGAGGGGCCAGATGCGGCATGTAGCCAGGTTTCGGATATGGCAATGAAGTCAAGGTCAGCAGTGGAGATAAGGTTGGCTATGTCAAGAGCATGTGCTGTGAGAGATCTAGCATTGATGAGGGCGCCCTTGAATACAGGCAGTTCAACCCCTGTGGGCTTGATTTTGCAGGTAGCAGAGGGTGAGGGTGGAATGTGTGGGGCTTACTTAGGGGTGTTAGTGCGGGAAGGACGAATGCGAAATCTGGTACCTAGTCTCTTATTCCTGAGAATGAGAGGGCAAGGTTGGTTAGGCGTGGGTTTCCTGGCAAAGTGTTCTAGCCAGAGAGCTGGGTCATTAAGGTATTGGTTAATCTGGTTGTTCAGGTAGTGTGCGCCTGCGATAGTTGCTGAGGGGCTTGTTATGGGGGTCATAGTCATGGTGGGTGAAGCTGGGTGGTGTGGGTTTGGGCAGGCCAAATTATCGATCTCAAGGGTGGGGATGGTTGCCTTGGGTAATTGAATGATTAATGCAACGTGTGTGGCTAGGATGTAATGCAGTAGAGGGCGCACACTGACGTGCATGATGGAGGTGCTAGTTGCTTGGATGGTACCTGTGAGCTAGTTGGCACGGACAGGGTTGGATCTCCTGAGTGGGAGAGGAGTGACAGTGTCAATGGCAATAAGTGCAGATGCTATCGTATGACTAGGAGGCTGGGAACGGCATTCCAAGATACAGCAACTAAAGGGGATAACACAGATCAGGTGTGGTCTACGCGCTAATCTATAAGGCATGAACTGGCAGGAGCAAATTGGGCTAAGCACATTTGCTAGGCCAGTGACAAATGTAGGCAAACAATAACAATTTCAATGTGAGGCACAGCAAAAGTTAGGCTGAACAAATAACCTGAGGTTAGTATCAGGTATAGGCCTAGCAGGTGAAGGGCAGCACAGCGTATGCATATATAGTTCAATAACAATTTCAGAGTGAGGCACAGCAGGCTGAACAGATGTGCAAGGCAAGTGGCAAATGTGGGCAGACAGTAACACTTTCAAAGTGAGGCACAACAAAAATTAGGCTGAGCAAATAACCTGAGGTTAGTATCAGATATAGGCATGACAGGTAAGCGGCAGCATAGCGTATGCATGTATAGTTCAAGGAGTGTATTGTATCATACTGGGCATTGCACAATAAGTATAAAGATGGGTAGAGCAGAGTACAGCAGTACAGCAGATTGGAATATGGGCGCGTAGTGTAAGGACACTACCGAGGGTAAAGTGGCTGATTTACGTGTCACGCTGTCTGTGGGCTGGCATAACAGGGGAGCATCGCAGGTGGGCAGAGTCATAGAGTATTCATGAGTCAATACTGCAGGTTGGTGGTGGTGCAGGAGGCAGGTATATCTTGCATTGCGAATGGGCATGTACCGCTGGTAGATGGGCAGAAGGCCAATGGGAGCGTTATGAAGTTGCACAATTTGAGCATAGGGTCATCGCCTAGCGCCGGTAGCGCTCGGTCAGCTCAGTCAGCTGTTGGCCTTCTTCCTAGGCCTTACTCCGCCCGCCGGCTCCCGCCTGACGGTGATTGGGCATGAGTAATGTGGATGGCCCCAACCAATGGGGGTATTCCTGGATGCCTGGTGCCTTGGGGACAAGGTCAGGCAGATCCGGGCATCACGGCGGTGGCCATCTTGGATTTTCGGGAATCGTACGCTGAGCGGAACGGCCCGCAATCAGTGAGGAGTTGAGAGGGACAAAGTGGCCCTTGTAGATCCGGAGGCTGGTGGTGGTGGGGGGTAGGCAGTGGGTATAGAGGGCTGTGTGGCTGCACGTGTGGTGCCTGGCCTTACCTCTACCTCCCAGACCTTTCTGCTATGGATCCTGCTCGTGGGCACCTTCAACACGAGGCAGGGCAGGGAGCACCTGCTCCGGCAGATGTGAAGAGAGACTGATCTGATAAAGTGAAAATCAACGCCTTTCACGAGGCTATAGGGCAGTGGTGTCAGAAATTTTTCAGAAGGTTAACATATAATTCTGTATCAGCTGACTGACCCAGCCATTATTAGAACAGCATGGACAGGATAGACACTGAGCCCCACAACAACACAGACACTGATCCTTCATACACAGCATTGGTTCTGGTCTGGTATTGTCAACTGTGAAATGTAATTGCCTAAAATGGCCTAGAGTAATCTACAGTTTCTGTAGTAACGTACATTAACATTTGTTTTTGTTGTTTTATTATGAATGGACAAGTAACCCTTACATATTTTGTTTTAAAAATAAATGAACACCAGTAACATTTACAAAACAGCATAATAACCTACAAAAACAACATATCATTAATTAATACAAAATCATTGTAAGAGCATTATGTCATTAATATCACAGGAAACTATATACAACAAAAACAAATGGCGAGACAGAATAAAACAAGGTTTACATACCAGTGGGGCAAGATGAACAAGAAAAAAATCACGTCAACCAATTTAAAGTTTTTTGCCAGCCTGAACAGACTTGTTCGGGCTATTCATTTCTCATTCGTTAAAAGCTGTCCTTTACACCACAAGAACAGAGCGATCGCCAAGCTTACTTCATGGCCACTTATTACTCTGTTTCAGAATTCTCTGGTCCCCAACCTTGATTCGGTGTGTACAAACCTGCCAAACATCACGCACCTCTTCTCCTCTAACACATTACATTCCAACATTAAATGTTCTCTAGTTTAAGCAATGCCTTTCTCGTTATATAGGGAGCAGTGTTCATAGGTCAAGTCCTTTCCTGAGCAAATATACATGATCTCACCGGGAGGGATAACATTTAACCTAAATTGAAGGAATTGTATCCGCCAGTAAGGGTTCTGGAAATTTGATAGATTTGTTGGCAATTCACCAAACGGTTTGTCACGGTGATTAACGCTGGTGTTCAATACATAGGAATACATCTTTTTAATTGTAACTACCCAGTCTTCACAAAATAGAAGTATTTTTGGTCAAGACTGGGTTGTCGACTGAAATGTCCAGGTTTAAGTGACTAATGCTAAATCCAGAGTCTGTATGAACACTGAAGCGGCCAACAGGACTCAATAGCTTTTTAACAAGTATGAAGGTCAACAAAATGTGACCCTAATGGTGGTACTAAGATGTTTCTACAGAGAGAAAGAATCTTCCACTGGCACCATCCCTTTAGTGAAAACTAGTCCGAGTTCAAAGCGTAGTGCAGCCATTGACAAGTCATTTGATAAACTAAGCGCCTTTTTCCAGATTATTGATTCAATGTGGTCCCAGTATATTTCTCTTGAGAGATGATTGACCTTGTGCCTGTACATCAGTGATGGGAGATATTTTAGCTTGAAGATCTCTATAAGGGTTCGGATGGTAAAGCAATAGTATCTGTTTTTAATCCATTCCAGCTGGACTACACTTTGGGCCACATTCGTATTCAACCATTCAATCACACTAGCCTTACTCGGATGTGAATGAAGGTAGCACCACAAGTAGCTGATCTAGTTTACTGGAACAATGATGGTTTCATCAATTGACCAGGTAAAAGCATATGGTTTTTATACCTTCCTGTAAATCGAATAATATTTGTTTTTCTGTTGTGAATGATCAGATCAGTGTCACAATCGTAATTTACGAATGTCTTTATTAGGCGCTGCAGGTAAATTTGCTTTCGATCTCTCATAATGACATGATTTGCATATGACATCCAGCAGATGGTAAGATTGACTATTTGTGTGTGGGGCAAAAGCCACTGGATCAAAATACGTCTCAAGATCAGAAAGATAGAGATTGAATAGGCAGCTGCCAAAACGCAAACCTGATGGAAGCCTCGTTATGTAGTGTGGTCCCCCGTCAGGCACTCCTACCCGTTCAATGTCACCTGCACTCATGAATTTTAATGATTTTTTATAAGCAGTGGCAATAAATAATCAGGGACCTACCAGTCCTCTGCTTACTCCACAATCAGGCTCTGTTGATGGTATCGAATGTTTGGGAGATATCAATTGCTGCAAAGTAAATTTGGGCACCCCCCTTACTACAGGCTTGCTTATGGAGGCAGTTCACTATGAAACCGTTGGTAGTGGTACTCATTCTCCTGCAAAATCATATTTTGCTGAGCCTGTTAGTTGAAATTACCCATTCTTCTAATCTCTGATAAATTAGCAAAGACGAAATGTTGCTGCCAGAGTCAAGCAGGGTAATGGGTCGATAATGTGTGGGATCAGATCTATCTCCCTTTTTGTAGATCAGTATTATTATGGCCTGTCTTAGGTAATGTTTTTCAAGCCAATATATTCATATAGTATGTACAGTATGTACCATTTTACATCTGAAGCAAAGGGTCATTCACCTATTTACTATATTCAGTAAAAAAACTTTGTTAAAGGGACGTTATGGTTAAGTTGCACTACTAAAAACCTATTAAATTCAGTAAAAAAACATTGTTAAATGGACCTTATTGTTCCAATAAAACTGAAAAACCCCTGAAATTCGCCATTTATGGTAAGCTAAGCAACCATAACACGCGCCACCACCGTGCACTGCTAAGACTAACACCCAGGACATCAAAGATGACATCACAAATGTCAAGGTTGTACCTTGTGATAAACGTAGTAGGTTGAGTTCCTCTACAGCATCCTCTGTTTCCGCTACTCTCACCACACGAGACACTCCTGTGGGAGAGCTAATCCCTCCAGCTGCTTCACAGGCCATTCGCGATGCTGTTGGCCCTTACCATTCGAGGGTCACAATATTGTGTATGTACTGCAACGCAGTACTCTGCAGGGGGGAGAGTCTTCGAAGTGCTTTCGAGACTATGGTCACAGACCACCAAAAGACCTGCTACCTATCTAAATAAGGCCCACCCTACATATTCCTCTCTCCACCTGCACTTTCTTATCCCCGTGGTTGGTGTCCCTTCCTTACCCTCCTCCCCCCCTCCTACTGTGTTGTGTGTAAAAAAACAAAAAGAAATATAAAACAACAAAAATCGCCCAAAAAAGGCTCTTTCACAGTTTAAAATAGAAGAGGCAAATAAACAGTGCAGAGCCCTGTGCATTTTTTGAAAGTCCGCAGACAGTCCTAGGACATAACATTTTTTAGGGCGCTGCCCTAGCAAAATCAATGCATTTTTCTCTGGGAAGAAGTGGTGGCTCTGAAAAGAACCTTTTGGTGGTGTTTTTATGTGTTTGAAAAACTTGAAATCGTCAACATCTACTGCAAAATAGGTCACTCTAATTCCAAAAAAGTTTGCAATGCATTTTGTACATTTCTCAGAAAAATCTGATTGCCAGAATAAGTAAGATGGACTCCATCTCTGCGAAAAATGTATGTGCTACAAAACATATTTTCATTGTGAAAAGAGGATATGCCAACATCTGTTAGAAAGGCACAAACAGCAATATTGTGGACCAAATAAAGAAGAACGGAGCAACATTTGTTTTTGCGCAATACAAGAAAAAATTACTTGGGAATTTGGAAACATGTCCATGACCTTCTCAAGTCCTTGTTTCATTGCAAATTGCAAACAAATTCAGACACATGTCCTAAACTGTTCCCTCCACAATGAATTATAATTATGTCTGGATGATGCTCTGCCTCTAAAGTAGCGCAGAGAGGTACCAAGTCCAGCCACTTCATTCCACACACTCCATGCCAGTGCACTTCCACATGAGGTAATCCAAGATCTGCAGCTACTCCACAACGTTCTGCATGTACCTCCAACCAATGTATCCATGAGTCTCCCAAAATCCAGATAATCTGTTTTCTAAAACACACAGCCATAGCTATCTGTTCTTCTGTTTGGAAAAAGATGTTCTCATAAAATCTCTCCTTACACAACACACCCACTAAACTTTACTGACCAATCCCTATCTCCGCTCATACTCTTTTGCATGCCTCTGCACCCCAGAATCCCTGTATGTAATACAACCTGTCCGCAGACTACCACCATGTCAGCTGACATATCGAAGATCTGAGCGTGGTGAATGTACATTTAAATAGTGTGCCCCATTTCCCCTTTGAGGTGGGCCCTGAAAATAGCCCTTTTTTTTTTGCAGATGCCTGACAGACACCTGTTATTTTGTATTTTTTGTTTTTTTTTCTTCTTACTTTACAACTAAAATCTTCACATAACCTTCTCCAAAGCAACCCTTACATTCCAAAACAACATGGCATTTCTCAAAAAAGATAAAGAAATACCGTCTTCTTCAAAATAAACAGCATTACTCGAATCAAAAATCTCATTATTAGAGAAAAACATACGAGCTCTAAGCATGAAAGCACACATGCCTTGATTGATTGCACACCTAGCAATGTTTTTCTGAGGACAAAAAATAGAACTATTGTCCCATATTGCTCTAGGTAGTAATCCAGAAAAAATGACTTTCGCATTTGGAAGGATATTCCTTACTGCTCGAACCAACTGTTCCAAATCTGCCAACAAAGTAGTGGCACTCACGTAGCCCAAATGGAAAGCACCATAGTGCAAAACTACCAGATGGGGACTGTGGGGACTGTTCATCCTAAGCATATCTTCGCAAATGGTAGAATTCCCTCTACATTGCAATCAGGCACAGCGCTCCACAGCACCTCCACTCCTTTAAGATCGAAATTGTTTGCCACATGCCTGCATTGAGCATACTGCTGTGAACCATGGACAAACATATCTCCAAGCAGCAACACCCTGACTTTCTCCACCTCTGCCATCTTCACTACACTCAGTCTCTTTCTACACACATCCACAACATCAACATCTGATTGGCTGATTCCTACAGTTTACTTTCCATACTGGATTTGCTGAATACCCCAGATGTGGCACACCCAACCCACAGACAGCCGCGGTGTCCGCCCTGGACGTAACTCTTAGCCAGCCCTTCTACCCTTTCCACATCACTCTCTCTGCCATTCCCTCATTGGATTAAGCTAAGCAGTCACACAAACATCCACAATTCACATCCAAGACCTTTACATCTAACTCCATCATCAGAGTTCCACACTTCAAATGTACTGTTGATCTCTCTGAGTACAAGTCTCATATCATTGGAAAGCACCTACTACAAAAACTACTCTACAAGTCTCCAAGATTTCTACTTACAGCTGCATTCATATCCACATGCATGAATACAAACTACAGGTATGCATATTTTATTCACAGTACATGTACAAGTGTTATGAATCCATATGAAAAGAGTAATGCCACTAACCCTGCATAGCCTATACATACATGCCAACCCTCCTGATTTAGGCGTGAGACTCCCGAATTTTCATAGAAAAATCACGCTATTTTTTACTGTGTCCCACCTAAATTAATGCTAATCCCAATGCAATCCTATGAGAAAAATAAATGTTCACGATTGCTGTGGTGAAATCTCCCTCTCAGGTGCTCCTGATTGTTGGCATGTCTACCTATAATATTAACTTAATGAAATTTTTCCCATCTACTATAATCAACTGTCACTTCCAAACCTGTCTGCTATCTACAACACACCTTTAAAAAACTAAGTGGTTTTCATGCACTTCAAATTCTACTCATTTGCAAAGCATGTTACACTAACATATTGTAAATACAATATAAACTCTGCGCATAGTCAATGCATGCATGCACTATGTTCAGAGATCAAACAAGAATACTACCACAAAAACATAAAAATCAATGTCTACATTATCATCAGTGCTATAAACACACACAATTACTAACTTCTTTCTTTTGCAATTGCAGTGAGGACCACTCTCATGAAAATCAGCAGCATCTGAACTACAAACAACATATCCAAATAGACCTGCTCATTGCACAAAAAAAGAGTAAGTACAATTCTACCTTAATATTCTTACTGTTCCTCAAACACACTGTGTGGTTCATTCATGTAATTTGCGCACCAAAAAAAACAGCGATTTCTGAACCATTCTGCCCACAAATCCCCATTTATTAAACAAAGATTAGCAGGCAGAATTGCACACAAATCCCCTTTTTTTGGAACACAAATAACATACTCAACCCTTAGAATGTTAGTACTACAAAACAAAGGACTGTTTTAATTGTATACCATTAGATTTACTATTAATGCTTCTCCTCACAACTAGCTCACTTTCTTCTCTCATCTGAACCGCAGTTTAGTAACACACAAATAGAAGAATAGCCATCCCAACTAATTGTAACTGCTCAATGCACAATCACACACCACCACATACATCTTTTCCATCATACTCAGGCACTCATGCACACAGCACACATACATTGCAGAACGGGCCAACCCATACCTTCTTTTTTTTGCAACAGACCCCAAAGAATGCCTACCAAAAAGCAACTCCGTAGAAAGCAACGCAGAAATAGAGTAAATGAAAATAAAAGCGTCCAAAATAAGCATCCATCTCTACCAGAGTTTGTACAAAACGTTCAAACAAAACAGCTAATACAGTCATTTAGCAAAACAAACCAACCTTCCAGTACAGAAACTTTGCCTCCTCTATCAAAATGTAAAATGAAACCAAAAATGCTTAACAAGAATTCGGCTTCCACTACTGCTAAAACTGCTCCTATAAATCTTGATATACTAGCAAGTAACCATACCAAAAAAAGTATTTTAGCAAAAATGTTCCGCCACAGAGTCCTTCAGAAACTGAGGAGACAAATCATGCACAACCCTTCAAACCTACCGTAGAAAATTAATTTTAGAAGCTTTAATAGACAGTGCATCCTTCTCAAAAGAAAGTTATTAATTTTAGTGTTAAACAGAATGAAAGCACTAACAAAACTATCCACTAAATTACAAAAAAAAACTTCTCAATAAATGAAATGTCAACAAAAATAACTTCTTAAATAGCTGTGGAGGTGAATGGAGACACACCACAAGCACAGAACCATATTTTAATGAAGAAGCATACAAACAAAACCAAACAAACACAATTGCCATCCATAGCAGTGGACGAGATTATGAAGCAATTAATAATACCATCATGGAACAAGAAACACTGCTTACAAAAATATGCCCAGAAGATTGAACCAGAACGTCCAGTTTACAATTGGCCGTGCACGTCAATGTGTAACATTCCCAACAAATCTTCAAAAACTTTACGCCAGTTCCTCAATCAGTATGTGAAAGGTAAAGACAAAATCAAAATGAAAGTGCTGTAAAATATGGATACCTGTCCAGTGCGCAAATACACAGGACTACAATGACATTCATTAGCCTGCATTTCAGGACCTATTTGCAAAAGAACCTTCCATTATATCAAAATGATATCAACAGATCATTCAACTGTAAGAAATCTAGTCTATAAACTGTACTATGCTAAAAGTCCTGCTTTGGAACTAGTCAATTTGAATAACACTCTTCTACATGGTACACCCAAGACCTACAAGAAGAAATTGACCGTACCCAGAGAAAATATTTTGGAAGTCAAAACCACTTACAAAATGCAATAGCTTTAGAACAGACTAGCAACAATTCTGCACATGGCAACCTTCTACTACGCACATACAAAAAGAAATACTAAAATCAAATGTACATCCGCTGAAGTACCAAACCATGTGTGTGTGTTGCCACAGAACTTTTTAAAAAGTAACACAAAAACTATAGACGTAACATACAAAATAGAAGATAGTGAAGATTCCAAATGGTTTGAATTAGCTCTCTACCTTTTAGCAGAAAACAAATATGAAATAAATGACCCCTTAATACTTTGCAACCAAACTCCTTCACGTGCTATCACAAATAACTTCAAATTATTCCCACTACCCACTACCAAAACACCTGCAACAACTCAATTTATATGAGAGCATCATAATTCAAACAGTACACCCACTTCAAGGAATAATACACCTTCAACCAAAAACAGCAAAATTACCTCCCTCTGAATTGGTAAAAGGCATTCGTGGCAAAGTAGTTTATTTACAATTAGATCTGACAGAAAATGTGCACACTCTAGGAGTGCAACATCCAATAGAGCAATCTTTAATTGTCTTAGTAACTAGTGTACCAACAAAAGACAAAAGAATTTGGAAACAACTCGTGGACTTACATGAAGTTAGACAAGCCTTGCAATATCTAAAAGACAATAATGAGTACCACAACGAAATAAATATTGAAGAAAACTTAAGGGGAACAACTGAAATACTCTAAGAGTCACCAGAAACTGATCAATTTGAATTTCTAGAACCTGCTACAGTATCCAATATTTTAGACCATTATATAATTCATCCATTACACTCTAATGACACAATAGATAATGCACTAGAAACGTACCAAATGCGACAAACCAAAGGATCACTAATCAGCATATGGGAAAAAGTATAGAAGCATGTGCTTTTCCTCTACTTTTTCCTACTGGCAAAGGAGGAAGGTACGATGATAGACCCACTCAGATAAAAGCATCAGAATACCGCTTGTTACGAATGTTTTCTGAAGATCCCAGATTTAGACAAAATGTGGAATACATATTCCACCTACTCTTTGAAAGTGAACTAGCAACTCTATGTTACGGAGTTGCACACATATTGAAACCAGGAGCCCACTTTCAAAATATGTCAGCTATACAATTAATACAAAAAGTGCAAGAAAAAGATGAGGTTTTACAATCAAGCATTATAAATCTGTTAGAAAACATGCGTGGTACAAAAGAGTACTGGTTCCGACGTCACTGAGATGTACGTTGTATGATAAGAAACCTTGGCCCACCCACTTGGTTTGTTACATTAAGTTGTGCAGAATATGCATGGAAGATTTACATGATTTCCTACGCATATCTAACAAAAACAAAACAAACATAGATATACTAACACCTGGAGAACTTTGCTCTCTAGATACTGTTAATGTTTCAAGATATTTCCATCATCGTTTCATTGCTATGCTACACTTTATTTGTAATAAAACTGTTCCTCCCCTCGTAGAAGTGCAACACTTCTTTTGGAGAAAAGAATACCAAGCCAGAGGAGCACAACATATCCACATGCTTTTACGGTTAAAGATGCTCCTAAATTTGGTCAAGACAGTGATTCCACTGTTTTACAGTTTATCGAAAAATATGTCACTTTTGAAATTCCATCAAAAGCAACAAATAGTGATCTTCATGCACACATTGTACAATTTCAAAGACACAAATGTGGCAAATACTGTTGTCGCAAATACAAAAACAAAGGGAAATACTACACCAAATTCCACTTTGGTTTTCCTAGACCAGTTAAAGAAACAAGTGAAGTGAACAACTTCATGTCTTCAGTTAGACATAGTGTTAAATCTAAATCACCTAATAACATGTATTACATAAAAAGAACAGAAGAATCAAAATATATCAATGATTACAATGCAATCATTGCCCTCTTATGGAATGCAAACATGGATGTGCAGTACATTACAGACAATTCCACTGCAGTTGCACGATATGTTACAGCCTACTTAACAAACGCAGAAAAAACAGAGCTTCAAGACCTCTGGAATGACCTATCATCAGACAAAACACTATCTCAGAAATTGTATAGCTTAGGCATACAAATGCTCTCTCATAGGGAATGTGGCTCCTATGAAGCTGCAGATCGTTTAACCGGTACTGCTTTGTATGCATAAAAGCAGGGAATGTGGCTCCTGTGAAGCTGCAGATCGTTTAACCGGTACTGCTTTGTATGGGAAATCTGAAAATATAGTATGGCTAAGTCTTGGTCCTGCTAAATCTAGAAAAAGAGTTCTCGAATCATATGAGGACATAGAAACAATAGCCAAAAATGATACCAACAGCCAAGACATTTTGAAAAACAATTTACTAAACACATACTAGCCGAAGAGGAGTACCACTTTGGAAACCATGTGTCTATATCACATAGCCCAAAGCTTTGCATACAAAAATAATATAAAACCTGATGAAAAAAAGGTAGATCTAGAGTGACAGATTGTGAAGGCAGCTTAGTGAAAGCTTAATTAATCATTTCAAATTGTCAGTAAAAACTCCTCAACAGAAAGAACTATTTGACATGTCCCTGCTACAACTTTTTAAACCATGGAGAAAAGAAGAAGAGATACTAGATAACTATGACTCCTATGAAGACGCTTTCAAAGCAAATTAAAGCACTATCACCGATGTAAACTTTACGCAGTACAAAACAATATTACACAATGAACAGCAACACGAAGAAGAACTCCAGGCCCAACTAGATAAGGACTCTGTAACGCTCACCTGATTCTCGCAGAGGCGCCGGTCTTGACTGGGCGACTACCGTATCTTCAAAGGTGATGTGTAGCACCCGGTTGGCTCTTTGGGCTGGACCTCTGTGCACTGTATGCCTGACTTCAAGAGTAAGATGTCTTAGGTAAGTGAATGCCGAGCTCTCCATCTGCCTCAGGGCAGGGTGCTGTAATCAGTTTCTTCACTGGATCGGTAGCGCAGGCCTCTTGACTTCAGAGGACTGCTGTCCGTCGTTTACTGCACGAACGGTAAGTTTCGAGTAATTCTATTGTCTTTAAAGTCTTTAGCAATGATGTCTCTTATTTTGCAGGTTCCGGCGATGGCGGATGACGGGCTGAAGTGAGTTGAAGATGGAGTCCGTATGATGAATAGAAGCGCCTGGAAGCACGTAAGTAAGCGCTTGTTGCCTGCTTCACGATGCGCTCTAACTGTCTTTTATTTTGCAGGTACGAGTTCGGAGCGGCTGCAGGGTGCCGGAATACCCACTGGGGTTGATGTGGAAAGGAGTAATGGCACGTGAGTATTAAAGTTCCCCAATGTCTTTAAACGCACCTTGTTTTGTCTTTCAGATGCAGGATGCAGCGCCGAAGGCCTCTGGAGAGTGCGAAGAGTCGGTAAGCTTTTGTCTTTCAGATGCCGGAATGCAGTGTGAAGACCTCCGGAGTGCACGAAGAGTAGGTAAGCCTTTGTCTTTCAGATGCCAGAATGCTAACCTGTTCTTTCTTGTCTTTATAGGTGTTGCTGAAGACTGGATTCAGGATGGTAAGCCTTTTTCCTTAGGCCCAGGATCCGATGCAGAAGACACGATGAGCGTTCTGCTGCAGAGGATGCAGAATAACGCAAAGCAATATTCATCCACCGGGTGTGGTTTAAATAGCCTCCTGTAGTGCTTAGGTGTCTCCTTCCACAGCCACGCCTAGGTAAGAAAAGAGTTCCTGCTTTCCAGAAGAGTTCCAGTGTTCTGAATCTAGGGAGTGGCTCCTGCCCCACCCAACAGGAAAAGTAGTTCCAAACAGAAGAGGATCAGAGGCTCAGCTGGCAGGCAAGTAAGCAGCATGGTCTGCTGCAGGTAAGTCCACCCAAGCATTATGAGCTCGGCGCTTCCAGCGCTGGGACTGGACACATTTATGAGCCTGGTGCCACTGGCGCCAGGACTGGGTCCAAAAGGTCCCAATTGGGACTGGTTGGCCCTCGGAACCTGGGTTATGGATCTGCTTCCAAGGGAGTTGGGAAAACCCTGACCTTTTGGAAGCAGAGATCATGACAGACACTCCCAACAGTAGTCAACCTTCTGTAACAGGAAGCCAAGAACCACTGGGAGAGCCACTAATAGCAAATGAAGCAGTATTAGCTATGACAGAAGTAGAACACACCATGGGTCACTATGAAGAAGATACAGAAGACTTAACTGTACTACAATCAAAACTGAACAAAGAGCAGTACACCATTTTTCAACAAGTAACAAAAGTAATTGACCATGGTTTACAACATGAAAATAAAGAATGTACCTGCCAAAATTACAAACCTATACTACTATACATCAGTGGTGAAGCTGGTTCAGGCAAAACATTCTTAATCAAAATCATTAGCAAGTTCCTTCAACAATTGACAAACAACAAACTGTCAGCTTTAGATGCCTACAACATAGGCAGTCTCACTTTATACCGATTACTACTCCTTCCAGTAGAACACCAAAACAAATTAGACTATTACAAACTTTCTACAGAAGCTGCAATGGAACTACACAGAGTGTTAAAAAAATGAAAAATGCTACTAATGGATGAAGCGAGCATGGTCTGCAACCTAATGTTGGCTTTTATTCACCTCAGATTGCAAGAAGTACTTAAAACAAACTACGAAGAGCTCTTTGGAGGAAAACACATTATTGTTCTCAGAGATCTTCTTCAATTTACACCAGTGAAAGGTGAACCCATTTTTAAAACCTTAGGACACAAACTCTGCCGTAAAACTGTTGGCAGCATAGGAAATGTCAACCTTTGGCAACATTTCCAATAATAATAATTTGGCATTTATATAGCGTTACGAACCCTCAGATATATGAGCCCTGCTTATTATTACCCACAGTGTGTGGTGCTCATTTACCGACCTCGGAAGGATGAAAGGCTGAGTTTGGCCCTGCCGGGATTCGAACCTGTGTTAGCAGGTTCTGCACGGATGTCAAAGCAAGCGCTCTACTCGCTGTGCCAAGTGACCAGCTTTTACAATACAGAGAATTAACAGAAAACATGTGACAATCTGCAGACCTCACTTAAGCCAACATTTTAAAAAGTATTAGAGTTGGTGTACTATCTCAAGAAGCACACGCAGTATTAAAAACCAGGCACATCCATGCACTTTATGGCGATAACTCATGTGCTACTGATGTTATGGAACAATTAGCGCACACAAATGTTAATTGTATGTCCTTAATGCCACTCTTGCAAGCTGTTCCAAATTCAATGAAACAATGTTGAAAAAAGAAATGCAATCAATAATTGAAATTTGCTCCACAGACAAACTGGACATATATGGTATGACACTACCCATGTGTCAACAAGCCACAACAAGATTAAATACTGTAGAAAATTGTATCTCCAACACAGCTGGTTTGGAGAAAATATTAAAATTATCCTTAATCTGTAGAGTAATGCTTAAACCTAACCTTGACGTGGAGCAAGGACTAGTTAATGGAGCCCTGGGTACAGTTGTTGGCTTTCAAACATACCCACGTGACAACAATATTCAGTTTGTCAATATTCGCTTTGACAAACTTTCAGAAGTAAAAAGGATAGGGCACTCAACAGCTCGATTCCTTCTCTTCACAGACATGTATGTACGCAGAGAACAATTTTCTCTAACTCTAGCATATGCAGTCACCATTCATAAATCACACGGTCTTACCCTAGACAAAGCATTGATAGATATTGATAACACAGTCTTTAAAGAAGGCATGAGATATGTAGCACTATCAAGCTTACGTACACTTGACGGTCTATTTCTAATCAACTTTGATGCGAGTAAAGTAAATGCTGATATTCATTGCATTATAGAAAACAATAGACTACGTTCACTATACACCCCCCATCTAAAAATATATCCTGTTCCACAAAAAGAAAAACCTTGTAAAAGAAAATAATTCAAACAGAAATGCAACAGGATCTCATTGCAAATCCTCTAAAGAGAGTAAAAGAAGCTAATACTTCATCAATTACCACAACCAAAGAAAAACCTATTACTCAAAGTAACTCAGGTCCTTCTTCAAAGAAGCAACACACACTCCGAAAAAAGGACTTGGACACAGAACTATCTGGTCAATTCAAATTTTCAAATATAACTGGTGTAAGTTGCTACGCAAATGTAACTATGCATATTCTATTTCAATTGCCACCAATTGTTAACAACATTTACTTACACAGTACAGACCAATTGTGTTTGCAAATGTTAATCCTGCATAGAAACACAACAAACAATCCTAACAACACGTATAGTGTTCATGGAATAAGACAAGAATTGGACTACTGTGCAGGAATGGTGAAATTCACTATAAACTCACAAGAAGATCCACAAGAATTTCTAATGTACTTACTACCAAAACCAAAATACTGCTTCAAGAATTTAATAGCTGGACTAGGAAAAATCATTTATGAGACCCATGTCAGTCTGGGTTTGTTGCGGGAATGGTGACCAACATTAATCTGGTCTGCTTAAACGCAATTAAGGCCAAAGCTCATGTCATGAAACAACCGGTGTTCTTTGCATTTGTAGACTTGCACTCAGCATTCGATTCAATTTCAAGGGTCTTGTTGTTTAGAAAACTACTCCGAGATCACTGTCCCCAGATGCTTTATGACCTGATATATGCTCTACACTCAGATACATCTATTCAGGTCAGACTCTCGCTGGATGGAGTGGTATCCACAGCAATAAAAATAGCAAGAGGACTCAAACAGGGATGCTTGTTAGCATCGTCCATTTTTAATTATTTCATACATGATCTTCAAGATGTGTTCATTGATATTGTGTCTGATTCGCCAAGGCTGGGCCCACATACCATCAAAGCACTTATGTATGCAGACGACCTGGTTTTGATTGCCAAAACTCAGATTGGCCTTCAAAATCTTCTAACAACGTTCCAGCAATATATCCATCTGAACCAGTTGAGAGTGAACACCAAAAAAATGCAAATTGTCACCCATTGTCCAACCAAAACAGGGTTGAGGCATTTTACATGGACAATTGACCAAGTAGTATTACAAATATTTCTACACTATACTTACTTGGGCATGTGCTTCGAGGGTACTAGCAATATCAACACCCAGCTTGAGTGGCTTGAGAGAAAGCTGGATACAGCGATAGCACAAGCCAAGTTAATCATGGCAAAATTTGGAAAGTTCTCAGTTAAACCGGCCTGGATCTATTGGATCCAGAAGTCAATCCTGACCTTTTTATACGGTCTAGAAACTTTACCCAGCTCTACAAACTTTGAATTTGACAGATGGGAGCCCAAATTCTGGAATTTCTTTTTGAAATTACCAGGTTGTGTTCCAAATGCCTGGATTAGGTATGAGCTGGGCCTAGTTTCTCTCCAAGCCACTTACAACTGGAAACTATGTGGACTATTTAGGAAATGCTATCTCTCAACCTTAGCAGAATCTACCCTACAATTTTTCACTACATATATGTTATCAACTAAGGATAGATTTGTTACGATTTGGTTGAGGAAAGTCAACTGCATCTTGAACTTTTGGTTACCTTTCCATCAAAAGCCAAAATGAAGATATATCAGGCGGATTGGATAAATACGCTTGACGAATGCTTACAGTATAAGGGAGGTGACTCTGCAGATTTCCACCTAAAAAATTAAAATCTTTGCCCCCCCTATCTATTAAGGTCTCCGACTCCAATGTATAGGCACGCAATCATACGTCTACGTTTCAATCTATGGCTCACTCGAGAGGTCCTAACGAAACGATGCCTAATGTTTGTAGGTGATAACATCTGTTGATTCTGTGCTATAAAAAGTGTTTCTGAGACCTTGCAGCATCTTATAGCCCAGTGTCCCAGCCTGATTTCTCAGAGACAGACACACTTTGGCAAATATTGTCAATTTTTTTCAAGCCTTAGTGAAAACACATGTTGGACGATCATTCTCAGCTGTAATAAGCCGATGATACAGTATGCCACAGTAAACTTCTTATGGAGTCTGAACTTAACACCATAATCTGAAAAATAATATCACCCGCAAGGGCGGTAAAATATTGAGTGTTTGTCGAATTGTAAATAACTGTACTTTTATTGATTGTCAATGCATGTGAAGAAAATAGTCATTATTAAGTCATGAATTGTGAAATATATATATCGGGAATGTACTGTGAATGGTTATATATGTATAGATGTGTAGTTCATGAACTGGAAATATGTAGATATTAGTTTTGTTTCTTTTTCATTTTAACTTTATTATTCCCCTTTTGATTCTCGTTTTTCTGTTCAAGAATTGTATGATTGATTGTTATATCATTAATACCTTTTAGTATGAATCTATTTCAAATTTATAATTGTAAGGTTGATTAAATTCAACTAATTCAATTAATTAAAAAAAATTACAAAAAATGTACTTACTACAAGTACTGGAAAACAAAAACATACCTATAAATGAAATCTTCCAGATTTCATACATGTGGAAATATGCATGCACTCTCTGCAGCAATGTGACACAGGAACAAATCCATAATGAGCGCTTCGTGTATGTATCCATACCTAATTGTGAATCTGTTCCATTTCAGCAACTTGTACAAAATGCAAACCATGGTAGATTATGTACTACCTGCAATTCAGATAATCGCTCCACCTTACTAATACAAACACATAGTAAGTATGTAATACTAATGCTACTACGTTACAATGAGTATGGTACTAAAAACAACTGCAAGCTGACTGGATTCACACATGGTCAAGTATCACTTGGTAAGAAAACCTTCACAACAATAGGTATAATCTACCACGCAGGAGCCACAACCAAAAAGGCACTACACTGCATATGTAAAAAAAAAATGCGGAAGGTTCGAAATGTAATGATAGTACCATTACTATAAAGCAGAGATTACCAGCAAATCTTACAAACACTTATTTAATCTTCTTAAAACCAAATTTTAATAACTAATCTGTACTTAAACATTAACAAAACTTCAATTAAAAAACTATAAACTGTTATAACACGCCAACAGGTATCTAACTGCCCCAAGATTCTATAACAAACAAACAGATACCACTAAATTATAACAAACAATAGACAGTTAGAATACGCCAAGAGGTATCTAACTGCTTGAAAAATCTGCAACAATCAACAGATAGAACATTAGCCAGAAACAAGTGAACACTGAAAACAAACAAACAAATAGACTGTAGCATAACAAAAAAAGGGTATTTTTAATCCGACATGGATTTTTTTTTTCCCACAGACCCAATGATTTGAAAAACAAACACAGAAACTGAGCAAATTGCACAGTACACTGGTTTGTAAACTACTAAATATGAGGGTCGAAAAAAAGCTGAAATGTCTATTATGCAATGTAATAAATCTGTATAAAATACATACACTAACATGCTCTTTTCTTTTATCACAGAAATTGAAAAATAAAATGTACTCCAGTTACCAAACTCATGAAAAAAATATATCCAATCTCAACAAATCAAACAGTAGGTATTTTCTAATACAATGCATAAATACTGCTGCATAACAGAAACATTGAAGCAAACATCTAACGATACACCACAATACAAAATGTTCCCCTCCATGGATATGTTTTACTACAGTGCGTGTTACCAAACTCTACAATCTTAATAACATGACGTAGCCAAAACTTCACATACAAACTATACAAATCAAACAGTACAGAAACTGTAGATTTCAAACATTTCACATATATTCAATTCTATGGGTGTGATGTATGGGTGTGATATGGTGTGGTGGTTGTGGCCAGAGCCTAGAGTCTTGGGTGTATGGCCTGCAGCCATATCACACCCATGATGCCTTATAACTTCAGTACTTATAATTTAGGTCTTGGGTGCATGACCATTGGCCATGCACCCAAGACTCTAGGCCCTGGCCACAACCACTGCAGCATATCGCACCCATAGATCACACTCATAGAATCAAACATTTTAACTATCTATAAGGACCCACCCCTTTTCACACTTTCTGCAAAGTTTTGTGAGAATTCATCCAGGGAGAGCCAAGTTGTAAGACACCCATGGTGCATATAACATCAGTCTTCGGTGCATGGCCTTTTCCCATGCACCCAGGACTCTAGATCCTGGCCACAACCACCGCAGCATATCACACCCATGGTGGCTTATAACTTCAATACTCATAACTTCAGGCTTGGGTGCATGGCCGCCTTCTGCCATGCATCCAAGACTCTAGGCCCTGCCCACAACCACTGCAGCATATCACACCCATAGATCACACTCATAGAATCAAACATTTTAACTATCTATAAGGACCCACCCCTTTTCACACTTTCTGCAAAGTTTTGTGAGAATTCATCCAGGGAGAGCCAAGTTGTAAGACACCCATGGTGCATATAACATCAGTCTTCGGTGCATGGCCTTTTCCCATGCACCCAGGACTCTAGATCCTGGCCACAACCACCGCAGCATATCACACCCATGGTGGCTTATAACTTCAATACTCATAACTTCAGGCTTGGGTGCATGGCCGCCTTCTGCCATGCATCCAAGACTCTAGGCCCTGCCCACAACCACTGCAGCATATCACACCCATGGTGCCTTATAACTTCGGTACTTATAACTTAGGTCTTGGGTGCAAGATCTTCGGCCATACACCCAAGACTCTATCTGCCATGGTGGCTTATAACTTCAGTGCACATAACTTCATTCTTGGGTGCATGGCCTTTGCCCATGCACCCAAGACTCTAGGCCCTGGCCACAAACATTGCAGCATATCACACCCACAACCGCCGCAACATTTCACATCCATGCTGGCTTATAACTTCAGTGCTTATAACTTCAGTCTTGGTTGCATGGCCTTCTTTCTTTTCGTGCAAGTTGGGTCTGGCTCCCTCTGAGTCCACCATGGCAGGATTAGTACCTGCTACTGGGGAACTCCGAAGAGCCAAACCCCACACCAGCGAAAAAGCTGAGGCAACAAAAAACCCTGGTAGTAGATCCAACAGAAGGTGTCTTTGGATGTAAACAATAGCAGCTCCAAGAAGGAAGTCTTTGCTGATAGTAATGTGTGTGCTCCGTTTGGGTGGATACTCGAAGCTGAAGGATTCTGGAATCCGAAGTCCAAAGATTGTAGTTAAGTCTATCTTCAACAAGATGGATAAACTGTTGGATGAAAAGGTTCACAAAACCCCAATGCAGATATGGAATGGTCAGCGAGTCCGGAGAGGAAGACTAGTACAAACGGCAAGAAGGAAGAAATAAAGACAACGTATTAAGAACAGAAAAGAGTTCCTAAGAAAGGAGAAATGGAAGTTGAAATACCGGTAGCGGTTGAAGAGTGAAATACGGTTGTGAAAATGGAACAGTACAGAAGACAGGTAAGTATAGTGTAGAGCGATACCAAGACAGAAGTAGATTGAAATGCTAGAATGCGGAAAAGTCCTGAACAGGGAAGCAGATAAGTAAAGCAGAATGCGACGGTTAAAAGCCTCGCAGAAGCTGAGAGTGAAATGCTTGGAGTGCTGAAAGCAAAGAACAGGACAGGCAAGCGGATAAGTAAAGCAGAATGGACCGGTGAAACGCAGCGAGAGAGACAAACAAGCAAAAGAGACATAAAGCAAGCAAGCACTGGCAGACCAGAGAGAGAGAGGTGGCACAAGGCTGTATCGAGAACTACAAGGGCAGAAGGCCAGTAACAAACCAGCACAGAGGAAAACACAGAGAGGGAAAAACTGCAAAAAAACACAGCAGAGTGGTCCGACGGAGAATGGACGCATACAACGCGCTGTAGAGGGGGCGTGGCGCAAAGATATACAAACAGCGGCCATCTTGGTAGAAGACTAGACCGACAACTCCGGTTTTAGTAGATGACGTTCATGTTTTCAAGTCTGCCACAATTTCCATGGGCGTAGCCTGACACAAGACAATATGATATGGAATTGCCACACGCAGTATTATTGTCGTGTTAATGTCCAAAGTTGTGTTATATCCAGAATATGTGTTAGCATATCAGTAATCTGGTACAACAAGGCTTTGTTTTATAGAAGCTACACATTTGTCAGACACCACAAGGATTTTAGTCTTGATGTTAGCAAAAACCCAGAGGATCACAGCCACTCAACCTGTGCCCATAAAGGGTTGCTGCGTCCAGTGAAAACCACAAGTAGAGAACAAATTCCCTTGTTGAGGGTATCCCATAATCAATCTTAAAATTGCTCAAACAAATCCTATTGATCATTATTGGATCTTCATGAACCAATCTACACTATCCCCAATCATAGCACTGTGTTTTGGAATTTCCATTGAAATACGCCATCCAGTACTGGCGTTGGGGCTGTGATCCGTATTAAGAATTGGGGAATGATGGGGAGCCAGCACAATAGCTGGCACACCATTCCAAAATTACAATCCCAGTTTGCAGTGCACCTAGCATACAACACTCTGTCAACATGGCAAAGGTATTATGCTTCCGGTCCACTAGTGCTGATCCCATACCAACACGAACATTGATAGAGAGCGCATCCAACGACTGTATGATCAACTTACATTGTTTTTGATTACAGTAAGAAATGTTTGATTCGTCTATCGGCATAGTTATACGCACATTAATTCTGAACAAATCGATAGCAGACAAGCAGCTCACTGAGCATGAAATCCTCTTGTTAGGCACGTCACAGTACAGATACATCACACTATTTATCTAGCGGTCTCTTTGAAGCACTACATCATGCCAGAGTGATATTACATGGCCTTGGGTTTGGGGCAGATCGTATAACACACACACCGTGCTTATGCACTTTTCTCTACTTTTTTCTGTGTAGGGCATTCACTTTGGTCTCCAAACATTATGCTTGTATGAGATCAGTCAGGGAAGCATTTCTTGAACCAACTGTACAGGATGACACGATTTTGCTCCCACGATCTACCACAACCGCCACCATGGAACACTCTGCACTTACAGGGCGCTGTACATTACAGCACCAGCCATCATCTGGGATGTGCACAAGTGATCCATCCACTGTGGTGTGTCTTGAGACCACTGACCACATCCTGTGGCAGTACCACAACCACATCATGACTATATCTATTACAGTACAATAGTATATCATGGGGACTCTTGTTATACTAAGGTGACTCTCTTGTTTTTACTCTAACAAACTGTCATCTACAAGGCTCCACTGAGAATTTCTTCCCAGCCTTAACTTGACTCTCTATGACCACCATTAGCGGAGTCCCTTCTACACCATGTTTAATAAGGAATACAAAGAAAGCCCCCTAGGAGGTCACTTCATTAATCAGAGCGATAATAGCTTATGAAATAATTAATGATATACCCGAATGGCAACCCACTGACTCAAACACCACATCTTCTTAAACTCCAAATATATACACAGAATCCATCATGCACTGTCTTGCTACCAATTCTTCTCCCGTCGTGATCAAGGCTGCACCTAAAATCTGCTAAAAGTGGCCAAAAAACACCTGTGTCAATGACACTTTCTACAGTGTCAAACTTTACCACTGTCATTTTGAAGCTCTTTGAATCAGCCACTGGAGTGAATTTGGCTCCCAATAGATGAGATGGAACCCACCTGCTATGTACAATATGTTTTGTGAAAATGTTTTTGTTCTTTCGCATGTGTGCATTGATCTCTTGCTGATCCCATCAGATCATATATATATATTACACAGCCACAGTAGTGGCTGTGTAGTTATGGTTAAGTTGCTGTTTCCATAGGAAGAGCCCTTTTTGGGTGGCTTATAACTCTGCTCCCCCTGGAAGAATCCTCACCAAACTTTGCAAAAAAAGGTATATGGGTCACTCTGAATTTTTTTGCAAAGTTTGGTGAGGTTTGGTCCAGGGGGGGAAGTTATAGGGGGGTCCCAAAACTTATTTTTTTCCCATAGACTGAATGGGGAAAAACTTTGCTCATGCCTACAGCCCAAACCACTGGACGGATTTTCACCAAATTTGGACCAGGAGCAGCAGATTGGTCCCGGAAGTGCGCTTTTGAAAATTTGGTGAAAATCCGTCCAGTAGTTTTTTTTAAAATGACCAAAAAGTAGGTCACAAAAAATTAGTGATATCTATGTTCGGTCCGCGGACACACTTCCCTGTTCGCTCCGTGGACAGTGTCCTGATTGGCCCATCGGCTGCAACGTGTTCGCTGATTGGATGGTGAAGAGCATGAAATGTGTCAGATTTTTGGAAACGCCCGCCATGTTCGATTCGCGGATGTCCACGGACAGCGCAGTGAAACTTGGTGGAAAAATACTATTTAGTAAAGTGTTTTGGTGTGTAAGACTATTTGGGGAGGGTGGGGGAGTAAGGGATGGGTTAAATGTTGTATTTATTTAGGTGGCAGGCACCCCTGTTGTGTTCGTTCTGACCGCGGACAATACAGATGTCCTGAAATGTTCATAAATAAAGGAAATGGGGTGTCCTGAGGTCACTTAGCATGTCGGTATGGTTCGTAGGCAAGTTGAAACTGTTCTAGGAACAGATCAAGCGTACTGGGATGTTTGTAAATAAACAAAATGGGGGTGTTCTGAGGATGCTAGAACTGTCCGAATTGTTCGCAAGCAAGCTGAAACTGTTCTAAGAACACACGCCGTGTCCTGAAATGTTCGTAAATAAACAAAATGGGGGTGTCCTGAGGACGCTGTCCGTATTGTTCGTAGGCAAGTTAAAATTGTTCTAAGAACACATCAAGTGTCCTGGGATGTTTGTAAATAAACAAAATGGGGGTGTTCTGAGGACGCTATGAAATTGTTGCAAGAACACATCAAGTGTCCAGGGATGTTCCTAAATAAACAAAATGTGGGTGTTCTGAGGACGCTAGAACTGTCAGAATTGTTCGCAAGCTAGCTGAAACTGTCCTAAGAACACACGCAGTGTCCTAAAATGTTCGTAAATAAATGAAATGGATGTGTCCTGAGGATGCTGTCCGTATTGTCCGTGGGCAAGTTGAAATTGTTCTAAGATCATGTGTCCTGGGATGTTCGTAAATAAACAAAATGGGGGTGTCCTGAGGACACTATACCTGTCCGTATTGTTCGTAGGCAAGTTGGAACTGTTCTAAGAACACATCAAGTGTCCTGGGATGTTCATAAATAAACGAAATAGGTGTGTCCTGAGGATGCTATGCCTGTCCGTACTGTTTGCAGGCAAGTTGAAACTGTTCTAAGAAAACTCATCATGTTCGCGGACATTAAAAGTGCCCATATGGCATAGTTAACATTTTTGACTCTATGGGTGTGATATGCTGTGGTGGTTGTGGCCAGGGCATAGAGTCTTTGGAGCATGGCCATATCGGCATGCACCCAAGACTCTATGCCCTGGCCGCAAACACCGCAGCATAGCACACCCATAGTGGCTTATCCAGTCTTGGGTGTATGGACAAAATCAAATTTATAAGCACCCAAGTTATAAGCTATTGTGGTTGTGGTATGCTGCGGTGGTTGCGGTGTCCTGAAATGTTCGTAAATAAATGAAATGGGTGTGTCCTGAGGATGCTGTCCGTATTGTCCGTAGGCAAGTTGAAATTGTTCTAAGAACATGTGTCCTGGGATGTTCGTAAATAAACAAAATGGGGGTGTCCTGAGGACGCTATACCTGTCCGTACTGCTCGTAGGCAAGTTGGAACTGTTCTAAGAACACATCAAGTGTCCTGGGATGTTCATATATAAATGAAATAGGTGTGTCCTGAGGACGCTATGCCTGTCTGTACTGTTCGCAGGCAAGTTGAAACTGTTCTAAGAAAACTCGTCATGTTCGCGGACATTAAAAGTGCCCATATGGCATAGTTAAAATGTTGGACTCTATGGGTGTGATATGCTGTGGTGTTTGTGGCCAGGGCATAGAGTCTTTGGAGCATGGCCGTATGGCCATGCACCCAAGACTCTATGCTCTGGCCACAAACACTGCAGCATAGCACACCCATAGTGGCTTATCCAGTCTTGGGTGCATTGACGAGATCAAATTTATAAGCAGCAAAGTTATAATCTATTATGGGTGTGGTATGCTGCAGTGGTTGTGGCCAGTGCCTAGAGTCTTGGGTTCATGGTCAAGGCCAAATTTATAAACACTGAAGTTATAAGTCACTATGGGTGTGGTTTGCTGCAATGGTTATACTTACTATAATATACTTACTGTTTGGTTTAGTAACTGGAGTACATGTATTCCTTGTTAATTTCTGTGATAAAAGAAAAGATCATGTTAGTATTGGTATTTTGTAATGACTTATAACATGGTATAATCAATACTTTCTTTTTTTACCTTCATATTTAGTAGATCACAAACCAGTGTACTGTGCAATTTGCTCAGTTTCTGTGTTTGTTGCTAAAATCATTGGGTCAGGCATGTTAGAAAAAAACCTTTTTTTGGTATGCTACAGTCTATTTGTTTGTTTGTTTTCAGGGTTCACTTGTTGTTTCTGGCTAATGTTCTATAAGTTGGCTTGTTGCAGATTTTTGGAGCAGTTAGATATCTGTTGACATATTGTAACTGTCTATTTTTTGTTATAATGAAGTGGTATTGATTTATCTGTTTGGATCTTGTAAAATCTTGGGGCAGTTAGATACCAGTTGGCGTATTCTAACTGTCTATTTTTTGTTATAATGTAGTGGTATTCATATATCTGTTTAGTTGTTATACCTGTTATATACTAACTGTCTCTTTTTTTTAATAATGAAGTGGTATTGATTTATCTGTTTGTTTATTTTAAAATCTTGGGGCAGTTAGATACCAGTTGGCGTATTCTGTCTATTTTATGATATAATTTAGAAGTATTTAGTAGTGTTCATTTATCTGTTTAGTTGTTGTAGAATATTGGGGCAGTTAGATAGCTGTTAGCATATTTTAACAGTTTATAGTTTTTTAAGAGAAGTTTTGTTACTGTTTAAGTACAGTTTAGTTAATAAATGTTGGTTTTAAGAAGATTAAATAAGCGTTTGTAAGATGTGCTTGTAATCTCTGCTTTAGAGTAATGGTACTATCATTACATTCGAACTATCCACATTTTTTTTTATATATGCAGTATAGTGACCTGCATTGGTTGTGGCGCCTGTGTGGTAGATTATACCTATTGTTGTGAAGGTTTTCTTACCAAGTGATACTTGACCATGTGTGAATCCAGTCAGCTTGCAGTTGTTTTTGGTACCATCTGCATTGTAACGTAGAAGCATTAGTATTACGTATTTACTACGTGTTTGTATTAGTAAGGTGCAGCGATTATCCGAATTGCAGGTACTAGATAATCTACCATGGTTTGCATTTTGTACAAGTTGCTGAAATGGAACGGATTCACAATTAGGTATTGATTCATACACAAAGCGCTCATTTGTTCTTGTGTCACATTGTTGCAGAGAGTGCATGTATGTTTCCACATGTATGAAATCTGGAAGATTACATTTATAGATATGTTTTTGTTTTCCAGTACTTGTAGTAAGTACATTAGAAATTCTTGTGGATCTTCCTGTGAGTTTATAGTGAATTTCACCATTCCATCACAGTAGTCCAATTGTTGTCTTATTCCATAAACACTATAGTCTTAGTGTTAGTCTTAGCAGTGCACGGTGGTGGCACGAGTTATGGTTGCTTAGCTTACCAGAACTGGTGAATTTCAGAGGTTTTTCTGTTTTACTTGGAACCATAATGTCCTTTAAAAAAAAATGTTCACTGAATTTCATAGGTTATTAGTCGCGCAACTTAAGCATAAAGTCCCTTTAACAACGTTTTTTTTTATGAATTTCATAGGTTTTTAGTAGCGCAACTTAACCATAACATTCCTGTAACCCTTTTTTCTTACTGAATATAGATATATAGATCATGTAAATTTGATGAATGTTTACTAGGATGCCCTTAGTTTATATGCATATAACAAAGAACATACTGAACCCTCTACCTGCCCTAGTCGGTCTGATATCCGCGGACCATGGGCTTTTTTCGCAGACGGACTCGGACCACATCAACACAATCCAAAAACTCAGGGGATATCTTACATTGTTATATCATCCAAAAAAAAAACACTAGACATGTTCAAAAAGCAGCACATAAATAAATTACATTCAATAATAAATAAGAACTGAAACTGTGTATGTAAGACACTAACAGTCCAATTACATAGCATATGCAACATAGTGGAATATACCAAAACACAATAAATATGCCTCAAACAGAATTACCTCAAAGAAACTGCACAGCAAAAATCAACAGGACACCTGTGCATCAGTAACAGCAAACCCTAGCAAGAAACTAGTGAATACACTACATTTATTGTATATATTTATAACTTGCTGTATTAGGTACACTATAACTAATATATATGTATTTTCCTTTTACACAGAAATGTCCAGTACTTTGGTATGGCTGGAAGAATGAGTGAAGACAGTGATACTAATGGTAGACACTACACTTCTCTATATAAGCCAATTAATAACCATTACTTTAAGTGTACTCAACACATTTCTTTTTTAACAGACCATACATACATTCAAAATATTATACCAATAGAGACATTATAAAATCCTCTGCAGCAAATGGAGCTAAAAATGGATTTGTTATTGAAAAAGGTAATTATTTTAAAAAACTTTGTGGAGGACCATATAAAAGGAAACATTGAATATCACAGTCCCACATGTACCTGTTCCCCCTCTCTATGTCCCAGCCAACTATCCACAAAACCTCCCCAGCAAGAAAAACGTTATGATGAGACTTCAATCCCTTCCTCCCCTACCATCCATCATGTCCAAACCTCTAATTCCCCTGTATTTGTTTTAGTTTCTGGTTCCCCCTCTCTTTCATAATTTGTATACTTTTACACAATAATAAAATATTAAGTGTGTTGTTAGTATATTCCTCTGTGTCTTATTTTTTTTAAAAGGCAGTTAGGGTTTCCGTGGACAGCGCGGCTGTCCGGGATGTCCTCAATTAACCAAAATGTGGGTGTCCTAAGGACACTATACCTGTTCGTATTGTTGCCAATCAAAATGGAGGTGTCCTAAGGACACACAAAATGCCCGCCTGTCTGCAATTAACCATAATGGGGGTGTCCTAAGGACACTATACTAGTTTGCACTGTCCTCAATCTAGATGGAAGTGGCCTTAGGACACACAAGATGTCCACCTGTCCGTAATTAACCAAAATGGGGGTGTCCTATGGACACTATACCTGTTCAAATTGCCGTAGTCAAAATGGGGGTGTCCGCAGAACACTAAAGACATCAGAATGTTCGTAGCTATGCAAAATAAAGTGTCCTAAGAATGTTTGCATTTTCTGTAACCAGAATGAATATGTCCGTATAACACATAGGCCGTCCGCCTGTCCGCAAAGTTATGACGCACATTTATTTTGTTCGGGGACCTGAAAACTGTCCGTAGAACACCAGCGCGCATGCATAGCACACCCGTGCCCCTATGAACATTGTGCATGTCCGCAACTGACCACCACATGTGTGTCGCACCTTTCATTAGTTCGGGGACTAGAACACTATCCGTAGAACACCTGCACGCATGCATAGACCTTACCCCGCAGATTTTGATGTGCTATGGACAGCCGTCCGATTCGCCAACGTGTCCTCGACGTCATCATGTGACTGCACCTGCGCTAAGCATAACCAACACTGTCCAGGCACCCGGACACCTAAAAAGTGTTTTTTTTCAGCAATCCAAGATATATTTCTGGGGAAGTTCACCCTTGCACATGTCCCACACTATGTCCCTGGTGATCTGCATACTTTTTGGAATTTATTGAGCCCTTTCTTGGTGTTCGAAATGTTCGAGGACAGCACAGGTGTCTGCGAAGCGGGCCCCAGCAGCCCTATAAAAGGCCAAACCCCAGAGATGCTCCTTATTCTGTTTTTGGGCTTCCAGGACAGAGACTGCTCCTTGTTGCATTGGATTGATCTTGCTCTTTGAAACAGCTGTCCTGATGGCATCCATGGCTGCTGCTGGTGCTACTGCTGTCTCAGCACCACCCTCACCCCCTCCACCACCAACACTTCCCTGACGGCCTGCAGAGGGGAACAGGTGTCAGTATACAGAGGAGAATGATGAAGAGAATGAAGAGGATGAGGTAGTGGAAGTTCCTACTACTAGTTATTACCGTGAATCTTGGGTTTGGAGGTTATTTACCACCGTTGATAGAGTACCAAATGCATGCGCACACAAGGTGACCTGCAATCAGTGCAAGATGGTGCTGAGTCGTGGGAAACCGGGTTTGTACAGGTATGGTACTACCTCAATGAAACAACACCTACAATCGTTCCACGGTGGGGCTATTTGTAAGGTTTTACCTTGCGATAAACGTAGTAGGTTGAGTTCCCCTGCAGCATCCTCTCTTTCCCCTCTGCCACCACAAGAGACACTCCTGTGGGGCACCGCATCCCTCCAGCTGCCTCGCAGGCCATACATGATGCTGTTGATCCTTACCTTTCGAGGGTCACAGTATTTTGCATGTAGTGCAATGCAGTACTATGCAAGGGGGAGAACCTTCGAAGTGCTTTCGAGACTGTGGTAAAGGAGCATGAGAAGAACTGCTACCTACCTGAATAAGGCCCACCCTACATCTTCCTCTCTCCACTTGCCCTTTCTTATCCCCATGATTGGTGTCCCTTCCTTACCCTCCTTTCCGTTCCTTTCCTTGTGTGGTGTGTTTACAAAACCAAAAAAAACAACAAAAAACAAAAAAAAAGGCTCTTTTCAGAGCTGCTTTTCACACTTCAAATAGAGAAGTGTCACTGAAATGCGCAAGGCCCTGTGCATTTTTACAAGTCTGCGAACTGTACGCGGACCTCTAAAATCTTTGCTGTGCTACCGTGTTGCGACCATTGCACTTTTCTCTGGGAGGAAGTGTTGGCTCTGAAAAGAGCATTTTTGTGGTGATTTTATGTGTTTCGAAAACTTAATGGTCAACACCTACTGCAAAATGGATTGCTGTAATTCCAAAAAAGTTTGCAATGCATTTTGTATATTTTGCAGAAAAATGTGATTGCCGGCATAAGTAAGATGTACTCCATCTTTGCGAAAAATGTGTGCACTACGAAACATAATGTTTTCATTGTGAAACAATGACATACCGACATCTCTCAAAAAGGCACAGACAGCTTTGGTAACATTGCGCCTTGTTTTCTCCATTTGTGCACCAAATGAAGAAGAACACAGCCACATTTGTCTCTGTGCAATACAGGAAAAAATTACTCTGAAGTTTGGATACATGTCCATGACTTTCCCAAGTCCTTCTTTCATTGCAAATTGCATAGAGATTACAGAAACATGTTGTGAACTGTTTCCTCCACAATTAATAATAATAATGATGTCTGGATAACACTGTGTCACCAAAGTAGCTCAAAAAGGTACCAAATCCAGCCACTTCATTGCACGCACTCCATGCCAGTGCACTTCCACATGAGGGAATCCAAAATGTACAGCCACTCGATGCAATCTGCATGCACCTCCAACCAATGTATCCATGAATCTCCCAACATCCAGACAATCTGCTTTCTGAAACACACAGCCATAGCTATCTCCTCTCCTCTCCGGAAAAAGACTTTCTGAAAAACTCTCTGCTCACACATCACTCCCAGTAAACTGTATTGACCAATCCCTTGCTGTGCTATGTCTCATTTGCATCCCCATAAACCTCAAAAATCTTGTATGTAATAAGCAGTTTCCGCAGACAACCGCATTGTTCGCGGACAAATCGTAAAATATGAGCGTCGGGAATTAAAATTTTAATAGTGTGCCCCATTTCTGTTTTGAGGTTGGCTCAAAAGAGAGCCTTTTTTTTTTTTTTTTTTTGCAGATGCTTCAGAGACACCTTTTATTTTGTATTTTATTCCTTATTTTCCTCCAAAAATCCTCACATTAGCTTCTCCAAAGCAACCCTTATGTCCCAAAACAGCATGGCATTTGCCACAAAAGATAAAGGGGGTCATTACGAGGTTGGAGGTAATGGAAAAACGATGCCGGTAAGGGATTACCGGCACCGCATACCGCTCCGGGATATTCCGACTCAACAAGCCGGTATTAGCGCCACCGCTGATAGCGTGCTCCCCATACCGGCATACCCGCGGGCATGCTGCCTTTGGGCCTGGCAATAGCAGGATGGCGCTAACAGGAGGATATCACAATTCAGGCGGACATGCAAATACCAGCATCATGAAGGTGGTAATGAGGCGTACCGGGATGCCGGCAATACCGGCATCGCGAACCACCCGCAAACAGCAATGTGTAGTGTTCCCAACTGCCGCAGGTGCACACAATCAGCACAGGTGGTGGCAATGGAGTCTGGCCGAGCACACAGGAGCACACCCACACACCACACCCCTCACCACACCAAAATGATTCCACTTGTAGTAGCAATACTGGGGCTTTTTGCTTGCATTGCTAGACCAGCAACAACAACAGACACCACAGAGGAGATGCAGGAGGATAAGGAGGTTGAGACAGGCCCAGCAAGCCCCACCAGTGCAGCCAGTGGTACCACGCAGGCAGCCCCCAATCCCTCGCATTAGAGCCATTCAACCTAACCCCTGAGCAGATCCACACCCTGTACCGTCTGGACCGGGATACCATCACCACCATTGCGGACATCATACACAACAACATTGTCAGCCTGATTGAAATAGGCACCGCCATCCCACCTCTACTGAAGGTAGTGTCTGTGCTCCACTTCCTGGCCACAGGCACCAACCAGCACACAAATGGGGCACATGCATGGCATATCACAACCCTTATTTTGTTGCATGCTGAACCAAGTGCTGGATGCCCTCCTGAAGCACACAAGGGACTACATATCCCTACCACGGACTGCCCAGGAGATCTTTCACACTAAAGTTGGCTTCCATGCACTGGCAGGCATGCGAAATTGGATTGGTGCACTTGACTGCACCCATTTGATATTGGTGGTCCTGCATGCAACAGAGGTGGTGTACCGCAGTCGTAAGCTATATCACTCAATCAATGTACAGATGGTGTGTGACTCCAGCAAGATCATCACATCACACATTGTTGTGCCCGATTTCCCAGATCAACTCATGACTCAATGGTCCTACGGAACTTCACGCTACCACGCTACATGGAGCGACATGCAGGACAATGTGCCTGGCTGCTTGGTAAGTTGTATGACAGGCACATGGCAGTGAAATGGGGGGAGAGATGCACACACCACCATGGTGTCATTGTTGTGGTGACAGCACAATGTCCACATCCCAACACACTGTGCCCCAAAGCATCCCAAACTGAACTTGACCACCAATTCCTATAGCAATGAAGTAAGCTGCACACCTATCACAACATGGCAAACTTTAAAGCACCCAACATCCCACAACACGTGCACCACCCATCATCGGACCTCACCCTCCATAACACAATCCAGCAACATGCTCTGAGTATTCACAATGTAAATGTCTGCAGCAAATCACCACACAACAAGCATCCATGAGTGTGCACAAAACAAAACCACCAGGGGAATCCATTGCTTGTCACAGGGCCACCACCACAGTAGTGCTGCATGTCACCATGGGAATAATCAGCGCTGAATGCCAAAATACGCAGTGACTACTTCCAACGCTGCCAGCAAGAAAATCATACAGAAAACTACACATCACATATGTATCACAAACACAGCAGTATGCGTCCACAATGCATGAGCAACATCAAGGCAGTGTACACTGTGTATCATCTTGAAGATGCAATCCACATCATAAGGGCATGGGACAGCACACATTGAGGCAAGGAAAAATGTGTGCATACAACCAGGGACATGTGCATGTGACCAACAAATATCTGCAGGCATGTGTGATAAGTACAGCTGTCCATCATGAATCGACTAACACCTTGTTTTGTTCCCATGCAGGTGATTGTGGCTATCCCTTGAAGCCGTGGCTCCTCTCCACTGTCCAAAACCCGCAAAACAGGCATGAAGTGGACTACAATCGTTCCCATACCCGTACCCGTGTGGTCATCGAGCAGACCTTTGGCCTGTTGAAGGTATGTTTTTGCCACCTTAGCCGGTGCGGTGGGGCACTCCTCTACAGGCATGAGAAGGTGGCCAAGATCATCATGGCATGTGTCATGCTGCACAACATGTGTATCGGACAGAACGTGCCCCTGACCCCTAACATTGAACTGCAACCACCAGGTGATGAAGAAGGGGAGGAAGAAGATGTGGGCACACAACATCGTGCTGCCGATGCACAGGAGGGACGTGCTGTGCGCCACTCTGTGATTGGACACTATTTCTAATACACATGGGTGCAGAGGGTGCCATGAAAGTGGGACAGAGGGCACTGGGTGTGGGAGTACATTTACACTATGCACTGTAGACCTATACATGACACATATGCAATTAGGAATGTCCACTCAAGTATTTTTTCTGCTACACAACGGGTGTATTAAACTGTTAAATAGTACAAAGTGCTCATAACCTCCACCTCAAACACACCCTCTCCCTCCTCCCACTCCCCCCACAACTCCCCCACACTCCCTCTCCCCTCCCCCCAAACCTCCCCCACACACCCTCGACCCTCTCCCCTTCCCCCCACAACTACCCCACACTCCCTCTCCCCTCCCCCGCAACTCCCCCATACACCCTCTCCCCCTTCCCCTTCCCCCCACAACTACCCCACACATGTTGTCCAAGCAAATGCTGCAGGTTAATGCATCACTTACCTTTATCAGGGTGCCCCATCTACTTCTGTCCACTTCCCGCATCTGGTGGCTGCATATCCGATCGCCGCAAGGTGTGCGCAGACCTTCAAAGGGGGCTGGTCTGAGTTGAGCTAGATGATGATGCCGTGGCTTCTTGCTCCTGTCTCGGGGCAGGACGCTCTGCCTCCATGTGATCACCTATGCGGCAAAGGACCTGCCTCAGAGCAGACACCTCCTCGCAGATACACGTGGTACTGGCCTCAATTGCCTGTCTCAGGGACGCAGTGTTGCCCCGCCCCTCCTGCCTTCCTGGGCACCGTCAGAAACAAACTGTCTGACTAGGGCTGTCAGCTCCTCCTGGCGCTAAACCGCATGTTCAATTGCTGCACCCCATCCCACCAGTGGAGGTGGATGCTGCATGTGTCAAATTTGCAAATTCGTGTGGCTCCTCTGTGGGGCTCATGCTCCCTTGACCTGGTTCCCCTCCAGACTGCTCCTGTCTGCTGTCATTTGTGAAGTACAATGGTGTGACCTGGGGTGATGGTGGGGGACTGGGTGCGCCAGGTATGAGTCATCCTCCACAGACACACACACCTGGCCTTGGCTCTGCACATCCTTGTCCATCCCCAACAGAGCTGTTTGCAGCTGAAAGGGCCCCATTGGCCACGGTCTCCTGGGCAGGCGACACCGATGTTGTGGGGACTGTAGCTGTAGTAGTGGCCCTTAGCCGCACCAGTGACGTGGCATACTCTGGTGCCTTCCCCTTCTGTGCCAGTCGTGACTTGCCTGGCCCTTTTGATGTTGAAGGCTTGTTGCCTTCCTCCCTGCCCCTGGCCCTCTTCCGGGGAGTTGTTGCCTGTGCCGCTGAGTCCTGGGCCTCGCTGTCAGGATCTGAGCCTCTGGGCGACCGAGAGAGGAACTGCATCAGTGATGGTTCTGAAAGCATCATGCATGCATTGCTATTATTGCTGTTCCACACATTAGAGGGGAATAGGTATTGGAGTTTTCACAATCAGGTTGCTTGCTATATGGGAGGAGCATGCAGGCATCCATGAGGGGCACACATGTTTGAGGTGGTGTATGCTGAGTGACATGCATTTCTGTTGTGGATTGCGTGCAGTGTGACTAATGTCGTTTACATGTTTGTGGGGTGTGTTTCAGGTATGGCATTGGCATGCTGCATATATGTGGATGTGTCAGTGCTGAGGATGGCATCTAGGCAGGGATGTGTCCATGTGTCTGTAATGGCCCATGCATTGCCTCATGGCATGGTCAAATTGGTGGACTATCATCATACTTTGCATTACAGTGTTGTCTTAGGGCACTCACCTCCATCTCCCCCACACCTTCAATTGCCTTAATGCCAATGGTGCTGGCGCAGATTTCCTCCCACCGGTTTAGTTTGACAGGGGAGCTAGGGCCATCACCAGTAGCCAGGACCTGGCTCCGGTTGGCCGACATTATGCTTCGGACTCTGAGGCGCAGGTCGTCCCATCTCTTGCGCACATCCTACACGGTGCGGGGGGTGTTCCCGAGTGCACTCACTTTTTCGGCAACAAGTTGCCAGATCTCTTCTTTTTTTGGATCTGAGCTTCTCTCTTGAGGTTGAAAGACAACCTCAGCATTTTCTGCCAGTGTCTCTGCGAGCATTGTGAGCTTGTTCTCCGTGAAGCACTCTTTACGCTGCCGGGCTGCACCTTTTTTAACTGCCTTTGGCATGATGCTGGTGGTGATGATGTATTTCTGCTGTCGCAATGAAGCTCTAGGTCCTGTGTAGTGAGGATGGCAATGGATTGTGTTTTTCAAGATGTCCACCGTGCCCTTTCGCGTTCCGGCACGATGACGCTTCTTCCGGTTCTGCTTATTAGCGGGCACCGCTAATAGCTGTTGCTGCTAATAGCGGTGCCCGCTAATGCCGTATCCATTGATGCCGGCCACATTATTTAGGGGTGGACGGCGGCGGTAGTGCTGTCTGTGCTTTATGCTTTCCATGATGCCACTAAGGGGCATTTTTGGGACTTTTGCAGCATGCCGGTACTGTCGATACCGGCATGCTGTTACGCTCATGCACACATACTCGTATTAGCCCACTGTTAGCGGCCTCTTTCCTATCGGACACAGTATTTACTCCATGCCGGTAAAAACTGTTTTTTACCTCCAATCTCGTAATGAACCCCAAAGACATGCCATCTTCTCGAAAGTAATCAACATTACCAGATTCAGTGTTGTCATTGTTGCAAAAGAACATGCAGCTCTAAGCATAAAAGCAAGCATGTCTCAGTTGATTAAACACCTAGCAATATTTAGCTGAGGACAAAAAACAGAACTATTGTCCCATATTGCCGTAGGTACCGAACCATAAAAAAACTACATTGGGATTTGGAAGTAGTTTAATTACTGCCAGAACCAGGTTTTCTAGATCTTTTAACAAAGTAGGGGCACTGACATAACCCAAATGCAAAGCACCACAGTGGTGGACAACCACATGTGAACTGTTAACCCGAGACATATCTTGGCAAACTTCTACCATTGCCTGCAAATTGAAACCAGGCACAGTGCTCCACACCACCTCCACTCCTTTTACATCAAAATTATTTTCCACATTCCTACATTTACATACTGCTCCAAACCATTCACAAACATATCTCCAAGCACCAACACCCTGACTTTCTCCACCTATGCTATCTTCACTACACACAGCCTCTCTCAATACGAAGCAGAACCTCAATATCTGATTGGCTAATCCTCAAAATACACTCCCGTTTCATGCTCGGGAGCCCCGGATGTGCCATGTCCTGTCTGCGAACAGCTGCGCTATCTGTGGAGCACGTGAGTAACACTGGGCAGCCCTTCTACCCTTTCCACTTCACGCTCTGCACCAATTCCTCATTGGCTACTGTTAAGCAGTCACACAACCATCCACCAATAACATGCAAGACCTCTACATCTAACTCCATCATCACATTTCAGCACTTTAGATGTACTGTTGATCACTCCGAGTACAATTGCACTGTGACTGCAAAGCACCTACAGCAAGTACTAGTAAACTCTCCAACATTTCTACTTGCAGATTCATGCACATCCACATGCATGAATACAAAGTAAAGGTATGAATAGTTTTTGCACAGTACCTCATACATGCCAACATTCCGACCCACCTGGGAGGGACATTTCCTCTGAAAAATCGGGAGACAACATTTGTGTCATAAGAAAGCATTGGGCAAAGATGTATTTTCGGTGGAAGAACGTGAAAAATAACAATATTTTCACAGAAAAATGGGGAGGCCCCCACCGAAATCGGAAGGATTGGCATGTATGGTACATGTACATCTCTTGTATAAATGTATATAAACAGAGTAACTGCCACTTACCCTGTGTAATCTGTAAAACAAGCGTACTGTCATTTGTACCATCTGCTATGATCAAGTGTCACTTGCAAAGTTCTCTGCTCTCCAAATATTTATTTACCCATATTATTAACTGCAGTGTGCAAACTGTTAATTTCTTCATTCATTCTATAATTTCTGTAACCGCTGCCACATATTTAACCATATTTCAACCATGATAGCATTTAATGTATTATAGTGCATAAAATGTACATACAATTCCTTTCTGTACATCCTGCATATTTAACATACATTCTATAATTTCAACTTCCTTTACAAATGACTACATTAGTAATCAGACAGAACACACACAGCTATCTAACAAAATGCCATTTCATGTTAAAAGATGGCAGTATAATTATGGAAAATGGTTTTCTAGTGTGTGATAAAATTACACAGTCAGGATGAGTACATGCATCTTTATTTAGGCACACAGATAGGCAATATCAGGCTCCCAGCTGAAACACCACCACTGCCTCTACAACTGTTCTTCCAATCTAGACAGCTCTCTCATTCCAGCTGGTTGCCCATTCCGTGCTAGATTTCACAACAGCATTCAACTATGCACAGGTGCAGTCATATCTATCACAATATCTACAAATATGTACATTGTTGTAACGCAAGACATACATCTCCCCCTTCCCTTCAGTCTGCAACACAAGCACACGGCCCTTCCTTGCAACCCTTACTTTATTTCAGATTCTCCCATCTCCAAGCACCACAGAAAAACCCTGTACTTTAGTGATCACCTACTGAGTAATAAGCTTCTGACCCCATCATATCCTTCTGATTATTTCCCACACACTCACAAATACATACATTGACAACTTTTCCATACAGTTCCTGCCATTTACCCTGTAAAAATAGCAAACAAAGCACACAATTATTTCTTCTATCTCCTAACATCCAATAACACTGCCTTGCGAAGCAAAGTTTGCTCTGTGCGCTTACTATTGTACTCATTTCAAAAGCACATTCAACTAACAGATTCTAAATAAAATAAACAGAATGCACATAGCCAAAGAAAAGTGCATGTACTTGCTATGTACAGTTATCAAAAAACACTACTACTACTGCAAAAAAAAAAGAAATCCATGTCTACATTAACAGCGTCTGAAGCACGAATGAGAAATCAGAAGAAACATACTCTTTCCATCCAAAAAAGTAAGTGCTTCCCCTCACCAATCCACACATCATCTCACTATACTATAAACACTATTACACTACTATTAATCAATACTCACATTTTTGAAAACATATCCCCTAAGCTGCCCACATACCACAATCAAAATGTTTGGTAGCATTGTATAGTTATGCTGCAGTAGTTGTGGCCAGGGTCTAGAGTCATGGCCGAAGATGGTCACGAGGCGCACCTCTCCACCCTATATATATCCACCCCCCCAAGCGCATCTTCATTGTCCTGCTAGCTATAGCCGATTGAGGTGTACTGCCTTTACTGCTGTAGTGACCAAAAGGAAAGTAATTGGTATGGCATCCATGGCTGCTGTTGCTTCATTAGCCTCTGCACCACCCCCAAACCCGCCTCCACCACCACCTCCCCAAGGGCCTGCTGAGAGATATATACGTGAGGATGTAGAGATCGAGGAAGAAGAGGAAGAAGAGAATGAGGTGGAGGAACTCTGCACTACAAGCACTCGCCGGGAGTCGTGGGTGTGGCGGTTGTTTTCCATTTATGGGAACGTACCAAAAGCATGTGCAAACCTGGTGAGGTGTAACCAGTGCCAGGTGGTGCTGAGTCGAGGGAGACTTGGTGCGTACAGCTTTGGTACGACAACCATGAAGCGACACCTCACTTCTTTCCACAGTGCGGACATTCGCAAGGTGGTGCCATGTGAAGAGCGTAGTCGATTGAGGTCCTCCACAGCATCCTTCGTGTCCGATCCTGTCACCACAAGAAACACTCCTGTGAGGGAGCGCCTCCCTTCAGATGCCTCACAAGCCATTCACGATGCTGTTGACCCTTACCTTTCAAAGGTGACAATAGTGTGTATGTATTGTGATGCAGTACTCTGCAGGGTGGGGAGTTTTTGAAGTGCTTTTGAGGCTACGGTCACGGAGCACCAGAAGATCTGCTCCTTACCTAAGTAAATCTCATCCTATATCTTTCTCTGTCCACTTGCCCTTTCTTATCCCCGTGGTTGGTGCCCCTTCCTTACCCTTCTTTGTCCTCCTCTCCTAGTGTGTCGTGTGGGCAAAAGCAGGAACGTGGAAAACAACAAAAATAAAAAAATAAATGGCTCTTTTCAGAGCCGCCTTTCTCAGTTTAACAATAGAACTATCAAGTGACTGATGTAGGCCTCTGCGCATTCATGAAAAAGTTTGCGGACAGTCGTAGGACACACAAAAAAGGAGGGTGCAAATGGAGCAAACCCAGTGAAGTGGACGCTGGGAGTAAGTGGTGGCTCTGAAAATAGCCTTTCGGTGGTGTGTTGTGTGGGTCAAAAACTGTGGATTGAAGAAAACGGATTGTCACATAGGTTATTGTGAATGCAAAAGAGGTTGCAATGCATTTTGTACATTGCAAAGAAAAATCTGATTGCCAGCATATGTGGGATGGACTCCATCTCTGCGGAAAATGAAAGAGCTGTGAAACAAAATGTTTTCATTGTGGAATGAGGTCATGCCAACATCTCTTAGAAAGGCACAAACAGCCTTATTCACATTGCGTCTCACTTTCTCCATTTGTGGACCAAATGCAGAAGAACGCAGCCATATTTGTCTTTGTGCAATACGGGAAAAAAGTATTTGACAATTTGGAAACATGTCCATCACCTTTCCAAGTCCTTCCTGCATTGCAAATTGCAAAGAAATTCCAGAGACATGGCCTAAACTGTTGCCTCTGCAATGAATGATAAGTATATCTGGAGGACGCTCTGTCAGTAAAGTAACACAGAGAGGTACCAAGTCCAGCCACCTCATTCCACGTACGCCATGCCAGTGCACTTCCACATGAGGAAATCCGAGATCTGCAGATAGACGGCAGCTTTCTGCATGCACCTCAACCAATGTATCCATGAGTCTCGCAAAATCCAGATAATCTGTTTTCGAGCACGCAGAGCCATGGCTGTGTGGTATCCTGTCAGGGAGAAGATGGTCTTACTGAATCTTGCCGTTCAGAACACACCTACTGAACTTTATTGACCAATCCCTAGCTCTGCTCATTCTCATTTGCATGCGTCTCTACCCCAGAATCCCTGTTGGTGATATGCGCAGCCTGCAAACTACCGCCATATCCGCAGACATGTATAGGATCAGAGCGTGACGACAGTACATTAAAGTATTATTCCCCTTTTTCCCCTTTAAGGCGGGCTCTGAAAAGAGCCGTTCTTTTTGTTTTTGGGCAGATGCCTTACAGACATCTGTTATTTTGTTTATTTTTTGTATTTTCTGTCCTTACTGTACTCCTACAACCATTACAGAACCTTGTCTAAAGCAACCCTTACATTCCAAAAGAACATGGCATTCCCAAAGAAGACAACACCATCTGCTTCAAAATAATCCTCATTACTTGGAACAATGTTATCATGGCTGCAGAAAAACATACCAGCTCGTAACATGAAAGCACGCATGCCGCGATTGATGATACACCTCCCAATACTTTGATCTGAACAGAAAACAGAATTGTTGTTCCATTTTACTCTAGGGAGTTAATCAGAAAAAATTACCTTCGTTGTTGGGAAGATGTTCATGAGAGCTTCAACCAACTGTCCCAAATCTGCCAGCAAAGTATGTGAACTCACGTAGTCCGAATGGCAAGCACCGTAGTGCAAAATTACCACATGAGGAGTTTTCATCGTACGCATGTCTCTGCAAACTTGCAGAATTGCCGCAATATTGGCATCAGTGTCAGCGCTCCACACCACCTCCACTCCTCTCACATTGAAATGGTGTGCCACATGCCTACTCTCGGCATAGTGTTGTAAGCCATGGACAAAAATCTCTCCAAGCACCAAAACCCTGACCCTCTCCATCTCTGCCATCTTCAGTATATGCACCGTCTTTCAGCATAAAAGAGTAATGTGAATATCTGATTGGCTGATGCCTACAGTCCCCTTTCCATGCAGGATTTGCTGTAGAAACCCGAATGTGACACACCCTACCCGTGGTCAAGCATTGCCTACGTGCAGCACGTAGCTCTAAACCAGTTCTTCTACCCTTTCCACATCGGTAGCAAATCGAGTCCCTCATTGGACACAACTAAGCAGTCACACAACCATCCACCAATCACATTGAACATCGCTAAATCTAACTCCGTCATGAACATTGCGCACTTCAAATGTACTGTCGATGACTCTGACTGGAAGTCGCTTATCATTGCAAAGCACCTACTTCACAAACTACTGTGCAAGTGTTGCGGATTTCTACGTACAGCTCCATGCATGCGCACATGAATGAGTATAGAGTACAGGTATGCATATTTTAATCAGAGAACATGTGCAACCCTTATGATGAAATTTAAATAAATTAATGCCGCTAAATGTGCAGAGGCAATACATACCAACGCTCCCCCTTTTAAGTGCAAGATGTCCAATTTATCATTGACAAACCGCACGACTTCTTACTGTCATCCACATAACCTATATATACGTTACAAGCATGCCTATTTAGGGCGAAACTCGATTTTGCATTAGAACATTTCGAGTTGTGTACTGTGTACGGCCTACAGTAATGCTACTTGCAATGTGATCGTATGAGAAAAATAAGCGCTCCCGATGGCTGTGGTGACATCTCCCTCTGAGGGTCTTCCGATGTGTCGGCATTGTGCTTATAATTTGCAAGTAGACATTTTTTTCCCATCTACTATTATGCCCTATCGCTTACAAACCCTTCTCCTATAGATAGTATACCTTTTAAAAAACAATGCATTACCATAACCTTGAAATTGTTCTCAATTCAGAAGGACTTGCAAGTAACATATTGCAAGTAACTTACAAAGGCAGCACAGAGTGAAGTAAAATGCACACGTGTACTGGGTTGAAATATGAAAGGAAAATGCTGTGACGAAAGATGCACAATTAATGTGTGCAGTATCATCAATGCTGTTGTGTGGGAGCGAGGGGCCATCAGGCCCCCCGTGTCCTTTACTTCTCAGTCCAAAACCCGGACCAAGTGCCTCCAGTGATGGGTCCGCCCCTCGCCCTTATGCGATGTCGACTTCGGTTAACATTTGCGTAGATGGGACCACTGCGCAGGACACAGGGCATCCATTTTTGTACCCCCTTTCGAATCCATCTTGGTGACTAGGCCTCACTGCGATAGTACAAAAACGCTTCTCTTCCCTTTCTCGCAACAGCGAGACACACAGAGAACATGGCCCCCACCATCATTCCCACTCCAAATGGAAAACTCTGCGGCTCCATTTTCACGCTGAAGCCGGAGGTGCTTGCAACAAATAATTAATTTGACACATCACTCTTCCTCTGAGATCACTGTCCTGCATGTGAACAAGCATGAGCTAAGCACATAGCTCGTCCATCTCCACAAATGTGTCCTTGCCTCCGCACCCTCGCCACTGGAAACGTACTGCTATTGTGATCCTGCGCCCCTGCAGGGTATTCCTTTCATGTGCCAGATCACTGACCTAGTCATGATGCCCACCCAACAGATCCCCAACTAAACATTAGACCCCTGCTGCAGTATATTGTTGTCTACCACTAACAAATGCCACATACCAGAGATTCTTGCGAGCACAGACCCACACTTCAACCAGTGTATTATAGTTTGAGAATATATTATGTTAGCTTAGATAGTGACCACCCTGCTTCACAGCGACCTGACCTTCACCCATTCGTAGCAGAGATGTCTGACGTCCATCCTCCCGCCAACCAAGCAACCAACCCGGAGGAAGAGATGCCACCCACACCTAAGGCACCACACAAACTAACCAATCCAGGACCAACGTAGTATCCTATGTTAGTTGCGTCACTTCACTTATAAAAATGTATTGTAACGTTAATTTTGTCAGAGCGCTCTCAGTGATCTTTTGAATGCCATTCATTAGATACACCTTGCCTTGAACTCTCGCAGCCTGCTCTCTTTGCCTTATTCCCCGTCCGGGGTGTGTCTGTTTTTATCTTTTGTACATGTAAGACGGGGAGGGCACAAACACTGTAAACACACAAAGTAATTAATGTTTTTTTTTTCAATCGCAGTGAAGACTACTCTCCTGAGAATCAACATCATCTACACTGCAAACGACATATCCGAAGAAAACTGGTCATTTCACAAAAAAAGTAAGCACAGTAATAACTTTATATTGTAACTATTCCTAAAAGAGGCCGCGTGGGTTATTTGTTTAATTTGTACACCAAAGCAAACATTGATTTCTGAATCATTCTATCTACAAATACCCATTTATTAAACCGAGAATAACAGGCAGAATGGCTGACAAATCCCTGTGTGTTTGGAACTCAAATAACTTACAGAATCATTAGAATGTTAGTTCTAGAAAAGAAGTTGCTGTTTCAAGTTTATGGCATTTCGTTTACTAATAATGCTTCTCGTCACCACTAGGCCACTTTGTAGTCTCATCTGAAGCACATTGTAGTAGTATACAAACAGTAAAATAGCCTTACCAAATCATTGTAAGAGTCCAATGCACATTCACACACCATGACAAAGAGCTTCCCCATCAGACTCATGCATGCATGCACACAGCACACATACATTGAACAACAGACCAAAGCATGCCTTCTTTTTTTCAACAGACACCAAAGAATGCCTACCAAAAAGCAACTTCAAAGAAAGGAATGCAGAAGTAAAGCAAATAAAAATAAAAGTGTTCAATCTAAGCATCCATCTGTAGTAGAGTTTGTAGAGAATGTTGGAACAAACCAGCTAATGCAGTCGTTTAAAGGAAGCTTCAACTACCGAAACTTTACCTCCTCCATCAAAATGTGCCACAAAACACAAAAAGCGTGGCAAAAAATCAGCTACCAGTACAGCTGACAATGCTCCTAATAGTCCTGATATAGTAACAAGAACCCATAGTAAAAAAAGTCTTTTTGCAAAAATGTTTTGTCACAGAGTGCTTCAGAATCTACTAAGAAGAGGACCTAAATCATCCTCATCACTTAAAACCTACAGTAGAACGTTAATCCTACAAGCTCTCGTGGACAGTGCAATCATTCTCAAAAGGAAGTTGTTTCTATTAGTGTTAAGTAGGAAGCACTAACAAAACTAAGTACCAAACTACAAAAGAAACTAAAATAAATGGAATGTGAACAAAAATCATTTCTTAAATATTTGTGGTGGGGAATGGAGTCACACGACAACCACTGAACCATAATTTAATGAAGAAGCATACAAACAAAATCAAACAAACACAATTGCCATCCATAGCAGTGGACGAGGGTATGAGAAAATCAATAGTGCCATCATGGAACAAGAAACACTGCTTACAAAAGTATCCCCTGAAAACTCAGAATTATATCTCGATTTCACAGAACAACACCGTCCAGTATACAAATGGGCATGCACATCAATGTGTGCCATTCCAAAGCTTTCAAATCTTTATGTCAGTTCCTCAATCTGTATGTAAAAGGGAAAGACAAAAGTAAAATGAAAGTGCTGCAAAATATGGATATTTGTCCAATGCGCAAATACACAGAACTACAAGGACATTCATTAGCCTGCATTTCTGGGCCTTTTTGCAAAAGGACCTTCCATGATATCAAAATGATATCAGTACATCATTCAAATGTAAGGAATCTAGTGTATAAAATATACTATGCAAAAAGTCCAGCTTCAGAATTAGGCAATTTAACTAACACTCTTCTGCATGGTACACCCAAGAAGAAATTGACCGTATTCAGAGAAAGTATTTTGGAAGTGAAAGCCACTTACAAAATGCAATAGTTTTAGTGCATAGTAGCAATAAATCTGCACGTAGCAGGCTTCTATTACACACATACAGAAAAGAAATACTAAAATTTAAAAGGGCATAGGCCGATGTACCAAACCATGTGTGTGTGAGTTGCTGCAGAACGTTTTACAAAAGGAACACAAAAAATGTGGACGCAGCATACAAAATAGAAGACAATGAAGATTCCAAATGGTTTGAATTAGCTCTCTACCTTCTAGCAGAAAACAAATATGAACTAACTGAACGCCTGATATGTTGCAGTTACTGTACTACAAAATTAGACAACAACCACACTCCTTCACGTGCTATTACAAATAATTTGGAATTGTTCCCACTACCACAAATCTTGCAACAACTCAATTTGTATGAGACCATCATAATTCAAACAGTTCACCCATTTAAAGCAATTATACGCCTTCATCCAAAAACAGCAAAATGACCTCCCTCTGAATTGGTGAAAGGCATTCATGGCACAGTAGTTTATTTGCCATTAGGTCTAACCGAAAATGTACACACTCTAGGAGTACAACGTTCAATAGAGCATTCTTTAATAGTCTTGTTAAATGGTGTACCAACAAAAGACAAACAAATTTGGCAACAACTGGTGGACTTACATAAAGTTAGACAAGCATTGCAATATCTAAAAGACAATAATGAGTACTACAAGGAAATAAATATTGAAGAAAGCTTAAGGGAAACAACTGAAATAATTCAAGAGCCATCAGAAACTGGACAATTCGAACTTCTGGATCCTGCTACCGTATCCACTCTTTTGGGTCAGTACACACTTCATCCATTGCATTCCAATGAAAGCATAGATGATGCACTAGAAACTTACCAAAGGCGACAAACCAAAGTAAAGAAGCATGTGCTTTTCCACTGCTATTTCCTAATCTGGAACCCACTTTCAAAATATGTCAGCTGCGCAGTTAATACAAAAAGTACAGGAAAAAGATGAGGTTTTACAATCACGTATAAAAAATGTGTTTGCAAACATGCGTAGTACAAAGGAATACTGGTTCCGATGGCACAGAAATGTGCGTTGTATGATGAAAAACCTTGGACCACCGACTTGGTTTGTTACACTAAGTTGTGCAGAATATGCATGGGAAGATTTACATGAGTTCCTACGCATAGCAAACAGCAACAGAAACAACATAGATATATTAACACCAGGAGAACTTTGCTGTCTAGGTCCAGTTAATGTGTCAAGATATTTCCATCATCGCTTCATTGCCATGCTACACTTTATTTGCAATAAAACTGTTCCTCCCCTTGGAGAAGTTCAACACTTCTTTTGGAGAAAAGAATATCAAGCGAGAGGAGCACCACACATTGACATGCTGTTATGGATGAAAGGCGCACCTACATTTGGTCACGACAGTGATAGCACTGTTTTGCAGTTTATCCAAAAATATGTCACTTGTGAAATCCCTTCACAACAGACACACAGTGAGCTGCATGGGCAGATTGTGCAATTTCAAAGACACAAATGTTGCAAATATTGTCACCGCAAATACAAAAACAAAGGTAAATACTACACCAAATGCTGCTTTGGTTTCCATAGACAAGTTATAGAAACAGGTCAAGTAAACAACTTCATGTCTTCAGTTCGACATAGAGTTAAAGGTAAATCACATAAGAATACGTATTACATAAAAAGAACAGAAGAATCAAAATATATCAATGATTACAATGCAATCATTGCCATTTTATGGAATGCAAACATAGATGTGCAGTACATTGCAGACAATTCTACTGCTGTTGCACGATATGTTACAGCCTACTTAACAAAAGTAGAAACAACAGCTTCAGACAAAACACTATCACAGAAATTGTACAGCCTAGGCATAAAAATGTTCTCTCATAGAGAATGTGGTGCCTATGAAGCAGCAGATCGTTTAACCGGTACTGCTTTGTATGGAAAATCAGACAACATAGTATGGATAAGTCTTGGTCCTGCTAAATCTAGAAAAAGAGTGCTGCAATCATATGAGGACATAGGAACAATTGCCAGAAATGATCCCAACAGCCAAAACATTCTAAAAAATAAAATGTACTGGACACATACTATCCGAACAGGAGTAGCACTTTGGAAAGCATGTGTTTATACCACATAGCTCAAAACTTTGCATACAAAAATAATATAAAACCTGATGAAAGCAAAGGTAGATATAGAGTGACCGATTGTGAAGGGAGTTTAGTGAAACTTACCAAACAAAGCTTAATTAACCATGTAAAATTATCATTAAAAACTCCTCAACAGAAAGAACTCTATTACATGTCGCTGTTACAACTTTTTAAACCATGGAGAAAAGAGGAAGACATACTAGATAACTATGACTGCTATGAAGATGCATTTAAAGCAAATGAAAGTGCTATCACCGATGTGAACTTTACGCAGTACAAAACAATGTTACACAATGAGCAGCAACAGGAAGAAGAACCTCTGGCCCAACTAGATAAGGACTCTTCTGATAGTCGTCAACCTTCTGTAACAGGAAGTCAAGAACCACTAGGACAACCACTAATAGCAAATGAGGCAGAAGTATCTATGGCAGAAGTAGAAAATACCATGTATCAGTATCAAGAAGATACAGAAGACTTAACTGTACAACAAGCAAAACTTAACAAAGATCAGCGCACCATTTTTGAATACGTAACAAAACACATTGTACATGGTGTACAACACGAAAATAAAGAATGTGCCTGTCAAAATTGCAAACCTATACTGCTGTACGTGAGTGGTGAAGCTGGATCAGGAAAAACATTCTTAATTAAAAGTATCAGCAAGTTCCTTCAACAATTGGCAAACAACAAACTGTCAGCTGTTGTAACGGCCCCTACAGGTTTAGCTGCCTACAACATAGGTGGTGTCACTTTACACCGATTACTACTGCTTCCAGTAGAGCATCACAATAAATTAGACTATTACAAACTTTCTGCAGAAGCTGCAATGGAAGTACGCACAGTATTAAAACAAATGAAAATGCTACTAATAGATGAAGTGAGCATGGTCTCCAACGTAATGTTGGCTTAAATTCACCTCAGATTGCAAGAATTACTTATAAGTAACAACGAAGAACTCTTTGCAGGGAAACACATTATCGTTTTTGGAGATTTTCTACAATTGACACCAGTGAAAGGTTAACCTATTTTTAAAACATTATGCCACAAACTCTGCTGTAAAACTGTTGGCAGCATAGGAAATGTCAACCTTTGGCAACATTTCCAATACAGAGAATTAACAGAGAACATGCGGCAATCTGCAGATCTCACTTATGCCAACATCTTAAAAAGTATTAGAATTGGGGTACTATCGCAAGAAGCACAAGCAGTATTGAAAAACCGGCACATTCATGCTCTTTATGGTGATAATGCATGTGCAACTGATGTTATGCAACAAATTGTGCACAAACATTTCAACTGTATGGCCTTAATGCCAACTCTGCTTCAAATTCAATGAAACCATGTTAAATTAAGAAATGCAACCAATAATTGAAATTAGCGCCACAGACAAACTAGACGTACATGGTATGACAGTACCCATGTGTGAGGAAGCCACAACAAGACTAAATAATTTAAAAAATTCAATCTCCAACAAAACTGGGTTGGAAAAAATATTAAAATTATCCTTAAATTGTAGAGTAATGCTTAAACGTAACCTTGGACTATTTAATGGAGCACTGGGTACAGTTGTTGGCTTTCAATCATACCCACATGACAGCAACATTCAGTTTGTCAATATTAGCTATGACAAACTTTCAGAAGTGAAAAGGATTGGACGCTCAATTTTTCAGTTCCTTCTCTTCTAAGACATGTATGTACGTAGAGAGCAATTTTCCCTAACTCTGGTTTATGCAGTTACCATTCATAAATCCCAAGGTTTTACCCTAGACAAAGCATTGATAGATATAGGAAACACAGTCTTTAAAGAAGGCATGAGCTACGTAGCATAATCACGCTTACGTACACTTGATGGTCTATTGCTAATGAACTTTGATGCAAGTAAAGTTAAAGCTGATATTCCTTGCATTCTAGAATACAATAGACTGCGTTCACTGTACACCCCCCATCTGAAACAATATCCTGTTCCAGATAAATTCAAACGTGGTAAAAGAAAACTAAATCAAACAGAAATGCAACAGAATCCAACAGAAAATCCCTCAAAGAAAACAAAAGAAGCTAAAGCTTCATCAATTACCACAAACAAAGAAGAACCTATTAGGGAATATAAACCAGGTACGTCTTCAAAGAAGGAACAGAAACTCCGAAAAATGTACTCAGATACAGAACTAGCTGGTCCATTCAAATTTGCAAATATAAAACTGGGGTAAGTTGCTATGCAAATGTAGCAATGCATATTCTATTTCAATTGCCACCAATTCTTAACAATATTTACCTGCACAGTACAGACCAATTGTGTATGCAAATGTTAGTGCTTCATAGAAATGCAACAAACAATCCTGACAACACATACAGTGTTCATGGAATAAGGCAAGAATTGGACTACTGTGCTGGAATGTTGAGATCCGCTATAACTCACAAGAAGATCCACAAGAATTTCTAATGTACTAGTATTGGAAAACAAAAGCATACCTGTAAATGAAATCTTCCAGATATCGTACATGTGGAAACATACATGCACTCTCTGTAACAATGTGATACAGGAACAAATCCCAAATGAGCGATTTGTGTATGTTTCCATACGTAATTGTGAATCCATTCCATTTCAGCAACTTGTACAGAATGCAAACCATGGCAGATTATGTACTATTTGCAATTCAGACAATCGCTCCACCTTACTGATACAATCGCATGGTGCCTACATAATACTTATGCTTCTACGTTATAATGCAGATGGTACCAAAAACAACTGCAAACTGACTGGATTCACACACGCTAAAGTGTCACTTGGAAAGAAAACCTTTACAACAATAGGTATAATCTACCATGCAGGAGCTACAACCAATGCAAGTCACTGCACTGCATACATTAAAAAGAAATGTGGATGGTTCGAATGTAATGATAGCACCATTACTCTAAAGCAGAGATTGCCAGCTAATCTTACAAATGTGTATTTAATCTTCTTAAAGCCAAAATGTAATAAATAAAGTGTACTTCAAGACTACCAAAACATTATGGAAAAGGATTCAAACAGAATACGCCAACAGGTATCTAACTCCCCAAGAGGATATAACAACGACACAAATAAATGAATATCACAGAACTGTAAGAACAAATGCAGTTAGAATATGCCTACAGTTATCTAACTGTTGTTAAAAATCGGCAGCAAGGCAATTAAATTAACATTAATCAGAAAGATGAAGGAAACACTCAAAGGAAACAAGGAAGTAGTACCATAGCAAATAAAGTTTTTTTTTTAATCCAACATGGAATTCTTTTCCCCAGGCCCAAGGATAAGAAAAGCAAACACAGAAACTGAGCAGAATGCACAGTACACTGGTTTGTAAACTAAATATGAGGGTAAAAAAAAAGAGGTAAACGGTCTATCATGCAATGTAGTAAGTTTTCATAAAATGCAAAGACTAACATACTTTTTTCTTTTATCACAGACATTAAAAAAGGATACTTCCACCAAGTACTAAAGGCATTTAAAACATTTATGGATTCTGAACAAAGTAAGGAGTAAGTATATTGGCAGTCATTTTGTACACATGCGAACCTACACGTCTAATCTATGGTACTAATATGCTTCAGTGGCTGTAGGCTGGCCCTTGCATCTTGGTTGTGTAACCTACCACCTATGCCTTGTGACCAAGGTACAAAGAGTATAGTTCCTACCCACAACCATCGCTGCATATCAAAACCATGAACCTTGTAAATTAACTACTTATAAGTTAACTTTTGGGACCATCGTCTGCAGCCATGCAGCCAAGACGCTAGGACGTGCACACAACTACCGCATTACACCACACCCATATTCACTTATAACCCCACGGCTTATGACTTCAGTCTTGGGTGCATGGCCTTTGGGCATGCAGGCAAGACTCTGGGTCCTGGGCAAAAACATCACAGCATATCAGAACCATTGTGCCTCATAATTTCACTACAAACAAAGTTGGTTTTGGGAGCATGGCCTTCGGCCATGCTCTCAAAATGCTACGCCCTCCCCACAACCATCTTTATGATGTTGCATAGTACAAGTGCACCTATAGCTGTGATATGCTGCAGTAGTTTGTAGCCACAGGCTACAGATGTGAGTGTGAGGCCATCGATTTATCAATGTATGGGTATACAGTATATAAAATCCATAGTTGCTTACAACTGCAGTGCTCATTATTTTGTTCAAATACTCTACATCCCGGCCACTACTACCAGACCATATGACATCCATTGGGGCATATAACTATACTACATACAAATATGCTTTTGGGGGCATGGCCTTCGTACATGCACCCATGACTGCTGCCCCTCCCCACAGCCGCCTGAGTGATGCACTACCACACCATATCACACACATTGTGACTTGTAAGTACACTGCATATAACTGTGCTGTTGGGTGCATGGCCTGCGGCCAAGCACTCATGACTGTAGACCCTCCCCACAGCCACCGGAGTGATATTCAATACTAGGGGTGTCTCTGTAGCTGTGAAATTCTGCATTGGTTGTGGGCAGGGCCTAAAATATTAGGGGTATGTCCATACATTTCAATATATGGATGTGAAGTAGCTTATAACTCCAGTGCTTAGATGTTTCTTCTTGGGTGCATGGCCTTTGGCCATGCACCCTAGACTGTACACACTCCCCACAACCATTTGATCAATAATGAATACTACAGGTGTACCCATTGCTGTGACATGCTGCGGTGGCTGTGGGCAGGGCCTACAGTCTTGGAAGTATGGCGTCTGGCCTACGGCCTATGGCCATGCACCCAACATTGTAGGCCCTGGCCACAATCACCGTAGCATATTACACCCATGGTTGCTTAAATATCAGTAGCACACCCATAGAAGGAAACATTGTAAATGTAGCATGTACTGAATATGTACCCAAAACTCTGGGAGCTGGCCACACCTGCCAGATACATAATCGATTGCGTGGGTGTGAAGTATAAATGTGATAAGCTGCAGTGGTTCTGGGCAGTGTGTACATGCTTGGGTGTATGGCATACAGCCTGCAAACATGCACCCAAAAGTATACATCTTGGCCACAACCACCGCACTAGATAAAACCCATGTTGGCTTGTAAGTGAAGAGGGTATAACTTTGTTGTTGGGTGCATGGCCTTCGGCCTTCGGCCATGCACCCAAGAGTGCAGGGTCTCCCCACAACCACCTCAGTGATTTGTGGTAGTTGGGGTTTTTCTATAGGTGTGGCATCCTTCAGTGCTTCTGGCCAGAGGCTGCACTCCTAGCTGTATGTCCATAGATATTACATGTGATGGGTGTGCAGTGGCTTCGACGTCCAGTGCTTATAACTTTGTTCTTTAATGCATGGACTTCAGCCATGCACCCAATACTGTACATACTCCCCACAACCAGGCAATCGATACGCAATACTACGGTTGTATCCATGGGTGTGACATGCTGCAGTGGTTGTGGCCAGGGCCCACAGTCTTGGAAGTAAGGCCTTCGGCCTTCGGAAGACGGCCATGCATCCAAGACTCTTGGCCCTGGCCACAACCACCGTAGCATATCACATCCATGGCGGCATACTAATGAATGCAATATCCGTAGGAAAAAGAATTGCAATTACAGCATGTTGTCAATTTCAATGTTCGCTAACACCACGCGTGTCCTTACAACAGTTATAAGTTCCCTGTGCACTGCATGGACTGAAATGCTACCGTTATTAAACCCCTCATTTTCTGTACATACAAGGTGGCCATAGAAAATACATCATGAAGACCGACCGCCAGAACAAATGCATTCATCACCCACGTCTCACTGTCTGAACCTTTCCCAACGCTCTATGACACAGCAAAACAGTTTTATAGATATAGCATGTTTCCGCTGGTTGTCGCTCCGCTATCGGCGGATCCAAGATGTCGGGCACATCCAAACAATCTGACTTAGAACACATCTCACTGCAACAAATCGGCAGAGACATCGCGTGTCCGCGGTCATGACGCCAGCCCCTTAGCCAATCGGTATCTTGTCCATGGACCGAACAGGGAAGTGTGACCGCGAAGCAGACATAGATGTCACTAATTTTTTTACACCTACTTTTTGGTAATTTCAATTAAAAGTACTGCACGGAAGGTCATCAAATTTACGAAAGCACGCTTTCTGGACCAAGCCCCTGCCGCAAATTTGGTGAAAATCTGTCCAGCGGTTTGCCCTGCAGCCGTGCGCAAAGTTTTTCCCCCATTCAGTCTATGGGAAAAACAGAAGTTTTGGGACCCCCTATAACTTTGCCCCCCCTGGACCAAACCTCACCAAACTTTGGAAAATAATTCAGAGTGGCCCATATTGCAAAGTTTGGTGAGGATTCGTCCAGGGGGAGCGAAGTTATAAGCTGCCAAAAAAGTGCTCTTCCTATGGAAACAGCAACTTAACCATAACTACACGGCCACTACTATATATATAGTTTTGTTTTGTCCTGTGAAACTAAGGTGACCTTTTGTATCAGGCAAAATATTTTGTTATGACTAAATTCCTCTGCAACCTCATCATGAGAAAACTTTTTATTAAACATCTCTGAGTCACAAGAGTTTTTCATCCATTTGGGATGTACTGATCAATTGTGCACATTACCACTTCATTCACCTGGAAAGATCTGGGAATTGCCAGTAGCCCTATAATTTATACTAGTGAATAAAAAGAGCCATGATCCACAGTAACTTGATTCCTATGGGGGCTAAGTAGTCTAGACCCCATCAGTAGAACAAGTTCGTCTTTTTTAAGCATCAATTTATTTTTAAATAGAATTCAAAAACTGTTTTAGAAGGTTGTGCTCCCAGACTATTGGCTATTAAAGAATATAAGGAGTTGCCATAGATAGTATCCTGGGTTCCACATATCTTAAACCACACACTCTGTTTGTAAATGTGGAAGTCAGGTTACAAATCAAGTAAAACAAAGATCGTAGAAGAAAAGACTGGTCACATTTCTATGTTTCTTAACCTATCCACTTTTATGTTGGCACACTAGTGTTCCCTAGGGCAAGGTGGGTTGAGGACGGCCAAGCTGCTCTCTGTCTGTCTCCTTTTTTCCTTCATGTTGTAACCCTGTGGATTTCATGATCTAAAAACAATGAACTGTAACATCACCATCATCTCTGAATGACTGTTTGCATGTTAATTCTGCATTTAATTGAAATTCAGAGGATTTCTGCCCAATTCTAGTGTGATGATGCTTTGGAGCCAGGGTAGATCCATACTAGCTTAGACATGACTTTCCTTTACGGAGCTTTCTCTGGGTCTTATTTAGCCCTCTGTTGTGCATTGTGTTCACCTGTGGCTTAGTTCCTGGCACCTGGGTTAATTTACCTCCAGCAGGAAGCTGGGGTTAATTCTCTGCTATATTAGCACCAGTTTTTGACACTAATACCACTGTGCATGCACTTGTGATTTGGCTGTAATTGCACTTTGTGTTGTCGGTGCTGTAGCACCGGCTGTAAAAGCACTGGCTGTTATAGTGCTGGTGTGTTTTGGGTCTGGCAGTATTTGCTCTGACTCATGATCTGGCAGAGTGGTATTAGCAGTGCTAATACCGGTACCACCAGATTTAAGGCCTATCTCCCAACTCGTGATGAAACTGTACCTGATAATAACAAAATGTACATTTACATTATAATCCAACACTGCATTTTTATTTATGTATTTATTTATTGTGCATATTAAAGGCACTTACATATGACCTACAAGGCAAGTAGGGGAGGGAACATGGGAGTGAAAGTCAAATATAATAATGAGAGGGAGGGGTGGTTCTGCTAGGCCGTGTGAGCATACAGAGCATGCAAGTGCAGAGGGGGGGGAGTTTGGGGTTAAGTGCTAGTAGTAAAAGAAGGCAAGTGCTGGGGTGGTGAATTGCAAAATGATTGGCAGAGATCACTTGGTGAGAGTGGTCAACTAAAAATAAAAGTAAGTGCAGGCCCATGAAAGCACAGGCCATTTGGTGCTTAAGGCAAGTGCCTAGAGTAGGCCGGGACTGAAGGCAACTGGGGGTGGGAAGCCAGGGGACACATAAGGGCCATGGTCTCCAATCTCAGTGACTCTGGGCTTTAGCAAAAGAGGGAGGAGGAGAAGGAGGAGGTGAAAAGGAAGGTGTAGAAGAGCTTCCAGAATTTGAAGAGATCTGGCTCAAAATGAACACGAAGTCCGAGGCTTATCCAGAGGAGGGAGCCAGCTGGGGAAAGATATAGTCCCCAGGCTCGCTGTTCAATGAACATCTTGACATTCAGAGAGTTGTTGGTGCCGGAGGAGCATAAAGATTTGGAGGGAGTGTATTTAGTGTGAGCCAGTCATAGATAGGGTTGTCCCCAGCCCCAGACAGCCTTATGGATGATGCAGATGGATTTGAATTTGAAACTTGCAGCAACCTGGAGCCAGTGGAGAGTTCTTAAGGCTGTAGATATTTGGTCCCTAGTCTTGAGGCCAAGGATAAGTCTCACAGCCCAATTCTGGATTATCTGAAGGGGACATAAAGGGGAAGACGATATATTAATAAAGAGGCTGTTGCAGTAGTCAAGACTACAGACTACCAGAGCTCTAGAGACATTGAGCTTCTGGGGAAAAGTGAAGAAAGTAAGGATAACTTTGAGGACGTGAAGTTGAAAGTGGACCTTCTTGGCAATGTCCTCAATGTGAGCGAGGAAGGAAAAATATGAGTCAAAGATGGCTCCAAGGTTTTTGGCTTCAGATAAAGGCGAATGGGGAGAACCCAGTGAGGGGAAGAAAGAGGGAGCAGGAGTCCCATTGGGAAGGATCTCAGTCTTGTTGACATTGAGGCAGAGATCATTGGAAGCACACCATGACTGGATGGCTGATAGGTAGTCAGGAATGATGGAAGAGGTAAGGATAGGATCAGAGGGAGGTTTGAAGAAGAGTTGTGTGTCATCTGCATAACACTGGAAGTAAGGGGAGTAGGTGGAAAATATGTGTGCACACAAGAAAAGATAGATGTTAAAGATCCAGAGATAGAAGTTGGAGGCCTGGAGGATGCCACAGATGGAGATAGAGGTGGGAGAGGAGAAAGAGCCCAGGACAACCTGGGAGGGAGGGTCAGTGAGGAAAGAGGTAAGCCAGTCAAGTGCCTGCTAAAAGATAAATAGGGAATTGTATAGTTGTTTTGTGAGGATGGAGTGGTTGACTGTGTCAAATGTAGAGGGGAGATCAAATAGAGTCTAGAGTCTTGGGTGCATGGCCGAAGGCCAGAGGCCATGCACCCAAGAATCTAGGCCCTGGCCACAACCACCGCCACAACCACCGCAGCATAACACACCCATGGAAGCAAACATTTTGGGTTGTTGTCAGTGGGCAGGTGTTTGCTTGCATGGGTGTGTTATGTTGTGGTGGTTGTAACTCCAATCATTGTATACTTACTGTTTGCATTGTTGAGGCTGTATGCAGTTTTTTGTATGGTATGGGAAAGTGTAGCAGACATTGTTTTTTCATTCTCTGTGATAAAAGCAAAGATCACATGTTATAGTAGGTTGTTTGTAATGAGTTATTGCATTGCAGAGCAGACATTTCTATACTTTGTGGACCCTCATAGATAGTACTTCAAACCAGTGTACTGTGCAATTTGCTCAGTTCCTGTGTTTTTTCGTATAATCATTGAGTCTGTGGGAAAAAAATAATCCATGAAGGATAAAAAAAAATGTTCTACGTTATGTTACAACATGTTTCGGTGGTTGATTTCCGTAGGGGAAATTGAATAGTTGTATGGTTTTTGGTTTGGAAGTGGTGGTGCTATTGTTACAGTTAGATACCATTTGGCGTATTCTAACTTTTGAGAGTTTTGAAGTTGTTGATGGTATTTTTATATGTAATAAGTGTTGCAGGGTTTCTTCAGAAAAATGTATGTTGCAGTATTCTGGTTGTAGCTAGATACCAGTTGGCATATTCTAACTTTTTACAGTTTTTCGTTTCTGAAGGGTCTGTTTCAAGCATGTTTTCTCTTGTTGATGGATGTATACTTTCACTGGCAGATAGCTGTTGCCTTAGTCTATTAGTTTGTGGATTTAGAGGTTATTGAGGACATTTTGTAGAGGCTCAAACTCAGATTAGTGAATACATTTTGGTTTTAAGAATTTTAAGTAAGCGTTTACAAGATTTGCTGGTTAATCTCTGTTTTAGAGCAATGGAAGTATCATTCCATTCGAACCTGCCACATTTATTTTTTATGTATGCAGTATAGTGACCTGCATTGGTTGTGGCTCCTGCGTGGTAGATTATGCCTACTGTTGTGAAATTTTTCTTGCCAAGTGATACTTGTCCATGTGTGAATCCAGTCAGCTTGCAGCTGTTTTTGGTACCATTTGCATTGTAACACAAAAGCATTACTATTACGTATTCACTATGTGACTGTATGTTTAAGGTGGAACGATTATCGGAAATGCAAGAAGTACATAATATACCATGGTTTGCATTTTGTACAAGCTGCTGAAATGGAATGGATTCACAGTTAGGAATGGATACATACATTGAGCGTTCATTAGAGGCTTGCTCCTGTGCCACATGGCTGCAGAGAGTGCATGTATGTTTCCACATGTATGAGATCATGAAGATTTAATTCATAGGTATTTTTTTGTTTTCCAGTACTTGTAGTAAGTACATTAGACATATTGCGGATATTCTTGTGTGTTTATAGTGAATCTGACCATTCTAGCACAGTAGTCCAATTCTTGCTGTATTCCAGAAACACTGTAAGTGTTGTCAGGAGTGTCATTGCATTTCTGTGAAGGACTAACATTTGCAAACATAATTGGTCCGTCCTGTTTAGGTAAATGTTTTCAACAATTGTTGGCAACTGGAATAAAAAATGTATTGCTACATTTGCATACCAATTAATACCAATTGATTTGGAAAATGTGAATGGACCAGACAGTTCTGTGTCTGAGTCATTTGATGTAAGCGCATGTTTTTTTCTTTGAAGAGGTAGTTGCTTTTATTTGTGCAGTAGATCCTCATTGGTTGTGGTAATTGATGAAGTACCAGCTGGTTTTAATTTCTTTGGATGTATTGTTGTGAGGTCCTGTATAATTTGAGTCTGCACTAGTTTTCTTTTACAAAGTTTTACTTTTTGAGGAACGGGGTAGGTTTTGAGATGGGGTGCATAGAGTTCACATAGTCTATTGTACTCTACAATGCAAGGAATATCAGCATTTACTTTACTTGCATGTGTGTGTATCCATCTGTGCTACCTCTTCCCTTTGCTAACAGTGTCCGTGTATTTTAGAAATTGAAGGTGTACATGTTAAATGTTAGGAAATGTATGAGTGGTTGTTCTTTTTCTGTCAACAATGCATGGTGAGTCTGTGGAGCACAGTACTGTATCAGAAGGCTGCAGGGGATTAATATGGAGGTTTCCTATGGAGACCGCACCAGGCTGGCTTATGTAAAATCACAATGCAAGTTCTGTAGGACTCCAGCACTGGCTGCATCTTCCAATGCACGTTTCAGTAGTTGTTGGGAGTGCATGTCTGTCTGTTGCACAGTTATTCACATGCGCATGGCAACCTCTGTGTGCTGGTAACAGCGCCCCTGTTGCCAGGCCTACGATTCATATGGTAGGCTACAGCAGTTCAAGCAGTCATGGTGACTGCGTGGGTTGCAGTGCATACCTACCAATGTATGGCTGCAACTTGCCTGGCTCTATGAGGCCCACTGTAAAACAAGGAATAGCAACCTCCAATGTACGGTGGGTGTGTTAAATGTCGCATTAATTTGATTGATGTGCTGCTTGCCTTACATGATCCGTGAAACAGACACACCTTCTCTGCAGTGAGCGCTTTAACGGAAAGTGTTAAGGGTTTGCTGGCAGGTCAAACAGTTGGAGTAAACATTTAATTTCAGGTGTACCAGTCTGCAATGAGCCTGCAAAATGGCAAAGCTGGTGCACGTTGGTCGCTCACATACATGTGCATGTAAAGAGAAGTAAATAAACAGCACATTCTTCAGCGCACAATGAATATCAGTGGTGGTTATAAAAGTAGTGCAGCCACATGGGTCTCGCTGAATACTCTTCCTGCTCCACATATGAAGCTGTGTTTCACCTTGTTGTAAGCATTCTTTTATTTCAGAATGTATTCATGTCCATGAATACTGGTCCTATGGCTAATGACATACCATGGAGTATCTGTACTGCATGTGACAGGAACTTAAATCGAAGCACGCAGCACCAGTGGGCAGGGTACCGCCCTTCCAACAGTGCACAAGCAGTCTACACAGCTGCTCCAGCCACCAACAGGAACATTCGTGTATGGCAGTGGATCCTGAAAACATCCATAGGCTGTGCTGCAGACCCTTACCTAGCAAAGGGCATTGTATTGTTCATGTACTGCGACACGCAATGCCCGACTCTACAAAGGGAAAGTACTTGGAAGTGCTTGGGAAGAGTCGGTCCATGAGCATGACAATGAGTGACGCCTATTTAAGTGAGGGCCAACCAACATTTCCCTCTCTTTGTGCACTTCCCCTATGTTATCCCTGTAGGTGGTGCCCCGTCCGTACCAGGCCTTGTGTTCCTTTCCTTCTGTGTGGTGTGTTACAAGATCAAAATAAATGGAAAGCAACTGAAAGAGGAAAAAAGTTCAATGAAAAAAAGCTGCTTTCAGAGTTGGAAAGGAACAAATAGATGTCGTCACAATGCACCACGCTTTCTCCATTCCATGATGAAATAAAAAGTAACGCAGCCACATCCGTTTCTACGCATGACCTAGGAAAATGCCTCTTTCATCGCAAACAGTATGGAATCCCCAGTAACATTTTGTGCATTTTCCCTCCACAATGAAGAACAATAATGGCGGCATGATTGCTTGTCAGTTAAGTCTCACAAACACAAACCAAAAGCAGTCACTACATTGCAGGTACTCCATGCTAGTTCAAATCCTCAGAGTAGAATCCAAAATGAGAAACCAATGCATAGTGTGTTCCATTCACTTTCAATGAATGTATTCTGAACTCCCCTAAAAACCGTACATGGTGGCGCATGAAGCACCTAGCCATAATGTTAATGTTAAAGGATATTTGTACCGCACACTATCACCACCGGAGTGGTCCACTGGTGTTCTGATGGCTCTGAAAAAAAGGGAAGGAGAGGGTGAGTTTGTGGGAATAAGCTGGAAAAGTGCAAGAGAGCAGTGATGTGCTCTTGGCAGCCTCTGCCCGGTGGGTCAGTTGGCTGGGGATGGGGTGTTTTACGGTTGGTAGTCATCGTGTGCTGTTGGGCGAGTCTATGTGTGGTTGCAGTGTAGTGAAGTTTGTGCAGATTGTTGTGTTTTAGGCTTGTGGTTGTTTTTGGTTAGAGTTTGAGAGGGGTGAAATTGTTAGTGGATTGGTCAATTGGCATTGCTATCCTTGCAATTATGTCTTGGTTTGACGCTTGCTATCATTAACCATTCCATATGAGTGTGGCACTACCTAATCTTCAATATCCTATCTAGATGTGAGGCAGGCCAGTGACCACGATTCCATCCTAGTGTGGCACTTGTTAACATTCACAGTTCCATTTAAGTGTGGCGCATGCTAACATTCACATTTCTATTTAGATGCAATGCAGGCCAAAGCCCAAAACTCGATCTGAGTGTGCCACATGCTAACACTCACAATCCTATCTAGATGTGACTCAGGCCAAAGTTAAGGATTATATCTAAGTGTGTCACATGCCAACATACATGATGTTATCTAGATGTGGCGCAGGCTAAAGTTATGAATTACATCCAAGTGTGGCACATGCTGGCATTCATAATCCTATCTAGATGTGACGCAGGATAAAGTTAAGAATTCCATCTGAGTGTGGCACATGCTAACATTCATGATGTTATCTAGATGTGACTTTTGTATTGACAAATAGACTGTGTATCACAGTTTGTGTGTAAAAACAACACCCAGAAACCTTATTCAGCATTGCTATGGGCGCCATCTGCAAAAGGGCCGGATGTAGCACGTGCAACCTTGTACCTATCTCGATGTCGGCAGACTTATCATGCTGTGCGCGCGGGAGTGGGGTAATAAATGTCAACCAGGGTAAGGGATTTCATTTGCAGTGGTGGCTCTCAAATGAGCCTTTTTTTTAAAGCTGCTTCCATAGAAACCATTTTTTTCCAGTTTTTATAAGTGTTTTTGTTTGTTGTACTTCGCCTCACATTCTTACAATAGCGTCTTCAGTGCAGCCTGTAGATTCGAATACAAAATGTCATTGCCACTGGGCATCAAAGAAATGCCATTTCCATTGAGAAGGTGCACATATCGATAACCAATGTTGTCATTCTCACAGAAGTACATCCCAGCAGCGCTCAAGAAGTTACACATGCTTCTGTTGATAAGACGCCTTCCGACCTCTGGCTGACAAAAACATTCATTGGAATAGTTATAAACTGGACTCGGTGGTAAACATGAAAAATGCACCTTCGCAGTGGGAAAAAAAGCGCTTCACTGCTTTCATCATCTTTTTGAGTTGATGGTACACACGTGAACAAGCCATGGAACCAAAAAGCAAGCCTCCATAGTGCATAACCACAACGTGTACAGTTGCACAAGTGGCCACTTGTTGACATTCTGCAAGCAAGTGTCCGAAACTACGCACATTGACACCGCACCACAAAGCGTCCACTTTCTCCAAATTCAAATTGCCATTAAAGACTCTTTCCACAGCATACTGGAGCAGATCTAGCACAAAGCAATCAAGAACTATGAAAACTGCGTCTCCACATCTCTGCCAGCCTCGCTACACAGAGTCATGAAACTAAATATGGCTGCCCTTTCCTGTGAGGTACACCCTGAGAAGCGCAGATTGTGGAACGTGTTGGCTTCATGTAACACTAGCAGTTCTGTACAACAGACCCCTGCGTACATACAACACCCAGAAATGTGGTTGCGCAATCCCTCAGCCTCCAAAGTCCCATTTCCATGGCCATCGTTCTGAAAATCCCCGGATACGGCTTTCGTGCTGCGTAGGTGCATGGGGAAGAAATGGCAACCAGGGTAAGGGTTTTCGTCTGTAGGTGTGGCTCTGAAAAGAGCCGTTGTGGTTTCTTTTTATTTTTTTTTTAATTATCTGCTTCCACACAAGGAGCTTGTTCTAGGTTTCATAGTGTAGTGTGTTTTATGTTTGTCCTCAGATGTTCACAAGAACCTTTTGAATGCATCTTGGAGATGAGCAAATAAAAAACACCATTAGCAATGGACGACAACGAAATGCCATTTGATAGCAAGATCTCTGCATTTACAAAACTTATAATGTCATTGTTACAGACAAACATGCAATGAGCGCACAGAAATTCAGACATGCTTCTGTTACTCAGACACCTTCCAGCCTCTGGCTGGGTAGAACAGACAATATAAGTGGTCCATAATCTACTTGGTAGTATGGTGGAGAAACCACCTGATCAGTGGGAAAAAGCCTCTTCACTGCATTCATAAGCCTCTTGAGTCGACTGAACAATCATATCCAAAACAAGACACGTAATCCTAATGCATGCTGCCATAATGCATGACTACAACATGCACAGTAGCGAAACTGGCCAGGTCTCTGCAAAGTGCATGCATATTGGCTAAACTGTGGTCATCCACAGCACACCACAATGCGTCCTCTGCTTCCAAACCGAAATTGCCATGAAAGTGTCTTTCCTGGGCATACTTGGGCAGATCTATCACAAAGGCATCACCCAAAGTGAACACAATGCATTTCTCCATGTCCGCCAGCGTCACTACGCACAGTAATGAATACCAGTATTACCGCCCCTTCCTGTGACCCACACCCTCAGTACCTGATTGGATAACACATATACTGCCATTTCCATTCGCCAGAATTGTGCGAAGCGCAGATTGTGGCACGTGCGCTTTCCAAAGTACTGTGAGGGCCGCGCCCCAGTAAAGCATGAGCAATCCTTCTTCCATTTCCACTATCCTCTTCCCACCACGCCCTCTTTAGGTATTGTTAATTAGTTACACACACATCCAATAATGCCATCCAAGACGTCAGCATCTAACACTGTCAGTTCTCCTTAAAACGTCATATGGACCATTACAAATTCAGTCTGCAAGTGTGCTGTTATTGGAAAACACGTCCAGTGGAAAGTTCAGTGAAACATTGCAGGATTTGTGCATGCACATTCATCCACATGATCACCCTTCACCACAAAATAAATGTATGAATATTTTTTGGGCAGTATATTTACAACTCTGCCATAAGTGCGTCTGCGCATGATATCTGCCACTTTGCGTCCATTATGTTTTTGAAAAGCATAGTGGTTTTTCACCCATCTCCTACCATGAAGTGGCACTTCAATGGCATCAGCTTGCAACGTTTTCATTTAGCCATATCATACAGTGTATTAGCGAAACAGGAACTCTCTTCTTTCCTTCCGACAATGCCACAAATTGTGTTCGCCACTAACCCATCTCCTACATAAATCATAAAAATATGGCACTAAAGCCAGCACTGAATGTGTCTTACCAACCTAAAGGAGGTTCCCAAAAGGTCAGTGTGTGCACGGCTGTGGTTCTTTGTATGCTGCACTATTGCCACAAACTCTTTATAAATCTTCCAGCTTCTACTCTGCACCCTCAGCAACTCATCCATAAGAGGACTGCGCGACTAGTCATTGGTCTGAAGGCCAGGAATCATATCTCTACTGGACTGAAATGCCTGCAATAAATCCCAGTGGCTGCAAAGAATAAAATAAAAACCCTGTGCATTATGCACAAGGCGTTCTGGTCCCTGGGACCTCAATACCTTCCACTCTCACTTCCTAAATGTCTCCTTGCTCGAGCTCCTCCCACATCCGTTTCCTACTCCCTCAGGGTCAGTTTCTTCTGCACAGAAGCAGTTGGAGGTAGATGTCTTTCTTCTGCAGAGGACTCCCTCTGGAACAGGCTCTCTGCCTCCCTGGAACTTGTGGAGAACCATCTTAGGGTCTGGAAGCACCTCAACACATTTCCATCTGCTTCTTCTTTTTTCCCCTCCTCTCCCCTGCTTCCTTCCTGCACTGGCTTTCTGCAAACCCCCACACTCGGTGACTGTTTTCTGTAACCTTAACAGTACAACCACCACTTGATGTCTACACTTATCCTTGCACTTGCCAGCACCGGCCGTAGTGGCACGTATTGCTATTTTTTGTTTACTCCACTGAGCCCCCCCCTTCCCACTCACTTGCACACTCTCAAGGTCACCTGGCCTAGTGGGATCAATGTCTCTGTGTGGCCTCTGTTCCGCCTCCCTTTCCTCGTCGGTCCTTCACACACTTGTGTGTAGGCGCGGTACAAATGACACAGCATACCATATCAAGGAATATCATATGATACACACACTGCATTCATAACAACAAGATGCCTCCCACATACCTTGTAGACTTCACAAAATTGTCTTTCAACTGTAATCCATATACTACAAATGTTGGAAAAGTGCTTCCACAAAGGCAGCATATAATGTATGTTAGCAACAAACAGGATGCCTGTCAATTCCCTTGCAAATGTAACCATAGCCTCCTACATTTCTCAGTACAAACAGACCTTTTGCCATATTGTTTGTGTACACACCACAACCAGCAACCACATTGCACAATGCCTTAGCCTCCACAGTGCCAATGCCATAGCTGACAAAATGACAGCGGAATCCACAGAGTTACCATGCTAGTAACAGGAGGGGTAGGGGATGGGGGCGAGTGTCTTTAGTACTGTGTGTGCAAAAACTTATTTGTTTTTGTTTTGTTTTTGTTGTCATGTTTTTGTTATATACGTGCGTGCATACATTTTTTTTGTGTGTTTTCTCTTTTTCGCTGACTGCCTGTTTGCTACTCCTGATGACATTTCTATCGACTGAAGGTCAACACTTCTCTTACATTTCTACATGATTCTCTGCAATGCTTCATGCAGAGTGAGTGGCAAACAAAACAGCATTGCCAATGGAGGTCCAAAAATGCCATTTCCCTGGAACCACTGGAAATCTTGCTGGTTATTAATGCTTTCATAGGCAGTGCAGAACATCCCACCACTGCACATAAAGTCACACATGCTTCTGTTTATCCAACACCTGCCGACCTCTGGCTGTGAACAAAGTATACCGGCAGGGTCCAATGCTCCTCTTGGTGTTATCGATGAGAAAATCACTTTGGCAGTGGGAAACATCCACCTCACTGCTGTCATCAACTTCTTTAGATGAGCGAGCACACATGAGCATGGCATGTATCCCAAATGTAGTGCTCCAAAATGCACAACCAACATATCAACAGTATCGATAGAGGCCACACATGTGCAAAGGAGATCCATGCACCCAAAACCCCACTCATAGACTGTGCCCCACTCATTCCTACTGAAAGTTGGCAGCACAGCCTCTTTCCACGGCATACATGTTCAGATCTTGCACAAAGGTATCACCCACGATTAGCACTCTGCACTCACCATCTCTGCCAATGTCACTGCATTGCGTTTTGGGTAAAAATGTTACCGACCCTTACACCCTCCACACATGATTGGATTATCCCCACAGTTCCATTTGCAAGTCCACCATGCTCAAAAGGGCAGAATGTACCACGTGCCTCTTCCCAGCTACAGCGAGGGCCGCACCCCAGAAAAGCAAACACCGTCCTTCTTCCGTTACCACTTTTACATTTGCAACACTCCCTCATTAGATAGTATGCAATAGGCACACATTTATGTAGCTATCACATGCAAGACCACTGCGTTGAACACTATCATTTCTGTAAAGCTCTCCAGATGTACCGTTACACACTCACAGTAAACGTGTACTTAGTGATGCTGACGAGTTCTCCTCATTGCGCAATGTGTTAAGACACTTCTTCAATAGAGTGTCCTGTACAGGGCAACCCATAGCAAATGGAAAAATTAAGAAATTGGTCCCTAATATACAACCACTGACCTACACCATGTGCTAGTGAACGCATATTACCTCCCTTTGTTTTTTCCACCAAGTGTAAAATGTTCTCGACAACCACTCTTCAAAGGTCATCATCCTCAGAGAGATGCAGAGGTAACCCTGTATGGCAGCTTTATGTGGTGCTGGGTGTGCCCAAGGCCTACTCTCTTGGGTGCATGGCTAACGGCCTACGGCTTTTGGCCATATACCCAAAAGTGTACGCCTTGCCCAGACCCTGCACAACATAGTGGCGCCAGGAATGGGAAGATGTGCCATGTACCGCAATCCACAAATGTACCATACGATGGGTGGTATAAAGGGTAACCCATACCAAAGGCAAATAGTGACATGTGCCTACCTACCATGCAATAAGTGCAATAGCGTACACCATATCGTACTGCATGCATATCAGTTTACTTGTGCTCCTCCAACACGTTTACAATTTCCTGCCCCACCATTCTTTAAATTTCACTTCCCTCAGAGACATGCATACTTTAAACTGCATGCCTGCATTATGGTGCCATGGCTACAGTGCAGGCCTAGGCTCTGCTGTACCTGGCCTACAGCCTTTCACAATGCACCTACCAGTGTAGGTGTTGCCCACACCCAGCAGAACATAACGTATCTCAGAACGTATTATAATACTGTCTCATTCAATGCTATTTATTGTATAATCTGAACGTCTGCCATAATGTACTTGCACTGTACTGGGCGCTAGTGCATCCACTGCATGGATATATACTAACTCAGCACCTGCATGTGTAGACAGGATACGGTCATAGATACCTAATACATATAGTTTTTTTATTGAAATCCACACTTATTGCCCAGATACTCTTAGCATTGTCTCATTTGTCTTTAGCCTCCATTGTATGCATGCTGCGTAGAGAGCTACATAGGTATTGTAAATGCACCCTCTCACCCATATAAGTATCACTACTTGTCTTGCCTCAAGGTAGCTATACTCTGCATTTTAGTCATTGGGCCTCATTGGGACTCCAGCGCTAAACCATGGTGCTATTAGCAACATGGTCCATGCCGGAGTCCGCCATGGCGGAATGGGGAATTACCACCCCATTCCGAGGTTGGTGGGGCAGTAATTCCCCATGCCGCCATGGCCCTTCCCCATTCCCATTTTTGCCCCATAGGGCTCAATGGGAATGGGGAAGGTGCTAATTACGGTACCGCAAATTGCGGTACCGTAATTAGCACCAAGGTCCCATGGCGGGTCCCTACTTTAACGGCTGGTAAAAAAACCCGTTAAGGTCTGGTCCCGCAAAGAGGCCTCGTAATTAGGCGCTAAGTGTTTAATGGCGCTGCAGCCTTTTACGGCGCCATTAAACACTTAGCGCCTAGGTCATAATGAGGCCCATTGTCTGATTGCCACATCTAGGTGCCCTTACTCATTGCATTTTAGCCTTGTTGGGACTGGTGCATTTAGGTGCCTCCTATGCTATGTATTTTAGTCACTGCCTATTTGTGCCTTAAAGATTTGTGCCCCTTCTAGTCAATGGCATCCAGATTGCATAGATTCTGCCACACTTGGTAAAATGCACCTAGCATTTAACGTGCCTGTTTGCGCTTTATAGTTCTATGCCCCACTAGTGAATGGCATCTAAATTGCAGAGATTCTGCCATACTTGGTAAATGTATCTAGCCATTTTACCTACCTGTTTTTAGTCATATAGTTATCCGACACCTAGTAACTGAGATTGCCTGAAATCTAAGTCTGCTCACACCAAGTGGCATTGCTAGTCACCAGGGATAGCTTTGCACTATGTCAAGCTTACTTAATATCTATACTATAATGGTCATGGCCATGCTTCATGCCCCCAGTACCCAGAAGTGCCATACTGAAGTCCCCCTATGCAAGCCAGTTCTCGCGCCTCCTCTCACACCCATCACTCCCAAGGTACTCAACTACTCTGGCCATACCAGCCCCATGCACCAGGCCATACCAGGCCAACTAGACTATACCTCTCAGCCTATTCCAACTCACGAGAGAAACCTCAAACTATGTGCCAGACTCAATAAACTTTATGAACCACTTAGAAGATCCCTTCCCGCTATAAAGCGTAGAATGAAAGGCCAACATACTAGGATATGTAATGGTCCCAATCCCCCTCACTCCCTACCAGTGAACATAAATACCCAAACTTTCAAGCTTAAGACAAATACTAACTCATCAAATACTGCCCTAACTAAAATGGACCCTGAAGGACATTCCTTTAAGGGAGCACTCCTTAATGTAAGATCCCTAGTGGCACACGCCATCGACCTAGCTGACCTAATTATAGAAGCCAAACTAGACTTTATTGCTATAACCGAGATCTGGTTACACAATGCGGCAGGTCCATCACTCATGTTGGCCATTCCCGACGGTTACACCATATCCAGGCAGGACCGAGAAGGCTCCCGTGGAGGGGGAATCGCCATAACATCCAAAATAAACCTATCATTACGACTAGCCCCTGCCACAAACATGCAATCTTGTGAAACTCTCACTGCGAAAATCCCCATAAACAATACCCAAACTCTATCTATTCACCTAATTTACAGACCACCGGGTCCACTTGGAACCTTCGAGGAGGATTTGCAGAGCCTTCTGTCCAACAATACCAAAACTACCTCACAATTGCTGGTACTAGGGGACGTTAACCTTGGCTTCAATGTCCAAGCAGATGCTCATGCATCAACTATTGCCAATACCCTTAAAACCTTAGGACTAACCCAAAAAGTCAACACTCCTACCCATGTGAAGGGTAGAATACTTGACTGGATCGCTGATTCCAACTGCTCAGCCACAGTCTCCTCTATTACGGCCCTATCCTGGACCGACCACTCCCTGTGTCCTTTAACTTACTAACCACTAAACCACCCATTCCAGTCCTACAGGTGGCTCCACCCTGCCCCACTAGAAACAAAAACATATTTCAGTGGATAATATTATTCCCCTGATCCTTCCAACCTTAAATGCACTGCCAGACAACCTCGACCCTAGTGCACTGGTCAACGAATACAATAATATCATGCGTACTACTATGGACAAAGTCGCCCCACTCAAAATGCGAGCAAGCAAACCCAAGGCACATTTAAACAAGTGGTTCATGCCAAAACCTAAAGCCCTGCGCTTAACCAAAAGAAAATGCAAATCAGACTAGAAACTAAGGAGAACAAAGTTAACGTAACTAACATCTCTCGGCACTACAAAAATGAAATCTGCCTAGCAAAGCGTAACTCTTACAATGTTCGCATTGCCAACTCTAACTCAAGCATGAAGGAACTCTTCTCCATCCTGAAAGAACTTGAGTCTCCCATTGCCACACCAGATACCTGTATTAAGGACCAGACCTGGTGCACAGATATCCAAACTGCCCTAGCAAACAAAATTACCACGCTGCAAAACAAAATCCAACTAAAAAAAGAATCCTTAAACCTCCCAAATAAGCTGCCACTCAACGACACCACCAACGACCCTACCAATAAATTCTCCTTCACTAAAACCACCACCTTAGAGGTAGAGAAAACGATCCTTTCCCTCAAACCTTCGAATTGCAAAGGTGACATCTGCCCAGCACAACTAATAAAAGACGCTACCAGAGACCTCTCACCGTTCATTTCCAAACTGATTATCGCTTCCTTCGCCAAAGGTAACATCCCTGCTAATCTAAAACAATCATTGGTGCTCCGGCTTCTCAAGAAGCAGATTCTAGACCCCCTCATCCCCACCAACTATCAGCCCATTACTACGGTAACTTTCTTACTGAAAATACTAGACAAGGTTGCCTATACACAAATTCAAAGACACCTTGAACTACATAATCTATTGGGTGCTAGACAATCTGGTTTCCGTCCACTCCATGGAACTGAAACTGCCCTCATTGATTTAAAGACCCAAATAGATGAACTGAGAGATCAAGGTAAGACAAGGTCCTTTGCAAACACTTGGACACTGCTGCACACTTCTCCACCCATGCCACTAAATCGATTGAATCCTTTTTGAGCGACAGAACAATGAGAGTCTTCTCCCCTTCGGCAGCAGTCGACCCTTCACCAATCACGTGCGGAATCCCTAAAGGCTCTTGTGTCTCACAGACCCTATACAACATATTCACTAAACCCCTCTTCGATGATCTGGGCCTTCTAGGTATCACCTACACTAATTATGCAGATGATACACAGATTCTCCTCCCGCTTTCTGGGGATCACAGTAAGGACAGGGAGTTGGTGAATAGGGTGTACCTCATTATTCAGGCATGGATGGCATCCCATGGCCTCTGCCTGAATGATGATAAGACCGAGCTGATTATTCTGGGCGTGCAGACCAATATCAACAAATTAGGCAAGGACTACTCCATGTTTAACATAGATGGCAATAGCATTAATCTATCTTGATTCCACCATGTCTTTCACCAAACAAGTTAACTCCTTAACTTCCACTACAGTTTATACCTGTAAAATAATAAGAGCAGGTAAACCCTTCTTATCTAACGATAGTTGCATGTTCCTAGCGAGAGCCTTAATATTATCCCGACTTTATTATTGTAATGCCCTTTACAGTGGTGCTAATAAAACTATCACCAAAAGGCTACAAATCTTACAAAACAATGCCCTCAGAGCTGCTCTAGGCATAAATAAAAGGGAACATATCTCTTCTATCAGACACCAATACAAATGGCTCTCCACTGACAATAAAATCCATCTACAAATGATCTCCTTGAGGCACAAAGCCCTCAATAACGCTGCTCCTAGCTACCTGATGGACAAAATAAAAAGAAACATTTACAGTAGGCCTAAACGAACTCCTAACTCCAACTGCTTGGTAATTCCTAGATTTAAACTTGCTAATTTTGCCGGCACCAGTTTCCCCGTGCTAACCGCTAATTGGTGGAATGCCCTGCCACACAACTTGAGAACAGACCAACTTTTTTCACACTTTAGAATGAATCTTATCAAACACCTCAATGACAAAAATATGTAATGTATTGCTAGACACTTGTGTTATGCTACTTTATCTGAATGTATATATGTATTATTAGAGATATATCACAAATGAAAATAATTATAGTAACATTGTATATAACTGACTGCCTCGCTTTAGAGCAATGCCTCAATCATTTGATCAGATCTTCTCCCTGCTAAGTCTGTACATACCTATCTCTCTATCACTGTAAATTATATAACATTGTAATTCTATGTAACATTGTAATTCTATGTAACACTGTAAGCTTTGCATACTCTCTTCACTGAGCCCAGTTACCCTTGGGTCTGCCGCGCATTACAAATAAATAAAAAAACAAACAAACAGAGTCATGCAGCAGAACAAGTGGCCAGGTATATACTGTGCAACCCTACCACTTCTAAGCACCCAGTACTTCACCACTGCACCCAGTGGACACACTACATGATGGGTCACTCCATGAGGTCCAGGCATGTAGTAGACACTCTATGATATGCTAGTAATCCCCACACACATGTAACCAACATTGTATGTATTGAGTGACCACAGAAACTGGTTGCCTCACCAGCTACAGTGCTGTAACGCAGACTGCCTGCAGTCCATGTCATGGAGAATTCACAATATGTGCTAATTTCCCTTACCTTTTGAGACCCCCAGCAGCTTTGCTGGATTTCTAGGATGTGAGTTTTATGTTTTGTTTTGTCCTGTGAAACTAAGATGACCTTTTGTATTGGGCAAAATATTTTGTTAGGACAAAATTCCTCTGCAAACTGGTCATGAGTAAAACATTTTATTAAACGTCTCTGAGTCACAAGAGTTTTTTGTCCAATCGGAATGCCCTGGTCAATTGTGCACATTATCGCTCTTTGTATTTGTATATTTGTGTTTTACTTTTGTGTTCTTTGTTTATTAGTTTTAAAACAACTCCATAGGCATCATCTTTTTCTGTGTGTCACACAGCACCTTCGGTGCAGTGACACAGGGTTGTCTTTCAGAATTCCCAAGGTTTAAATACCTTCTCTGGGACGGACTACCGTCTCCCAGAGCATGTCAAGTTAAATTGACTTTACTAGTCTCTTTAAATTTACTGACCCAGCACACACTATCTTCCTATAGAGTGCTGGAGGGTTTGCCTGGCTTCCCCTGAGTAAAAACACTCATGTAACAGTACAATGTTACCCATTTCTACTTTAAATGGCTGGTGGCAGTGGTTTAGATCCAACTACCATGATTCCGGTCATCTTTTTTTGCCATTTCTTTTCGGAAAGGTCCTTCTTGTGTTTGTCTCTGCGCTGATCCAGGTTTGGTCCCTTTGTTCATTGGCCTTTGGTGGGCTTCAGTGTTGAAGCCCTTGAAGTACTCTTGAAGGTCTTAACCAACAGGCACCTTCCCAGTTGGATGGGCAAGAGCCAGGGAAGCATAGGTTGCACTGGGAAGATGGCCTCTTCTACGGTTAACCAACTGAGTCTATCCCAGGGGACTACAGAAGACTTGTAGTGCCTCTTCAAAGCAGACTCCAGTTCCTACAGTTAGCCCATGAGATACCTTTGCTGGTCACTTAAGTTTTAAGAAGACCAGGGAAAGGGTCTCTTTATATTTCTACTGGCCTAAATTGGGGTCTGATGTAGATAAGTTCTGTAGGAGTTGTCACACTTGCCAAACCTCTGACAAGAGTGGAGCCAAGAATGTGGCACCCTTGGTGCCTCTCCCAGGTGTGGGAGTTCCTTTCGAGAGGGTAGAAATCAACATTGTTGCTCCCTTAGTCCCTCCCACATCTTCAGGAAACAAGTTTATCCTGGTTGTAGTAGACCATGCTACTAGGTATTCTGAAGCAATACCTATGAGAACTGTTACAGCTCAGGCTGTTGCTAAGGCCCTACTTGGTATTTTTGTACCGGGGTAGGTTTTCCTAAGGAGGTTATCTCTGACAGGGGGTCCAATTTTATGCCCCTCTACATGCAGGCCATGTGTAAAAACTGTGGAGTAACTTACAAGTTCTCAACTGCCTACCATGCTCAGACAAATGGATTGGTGGAGGGGTTCAACCTTACAATGAAGAGCATGATAGATGCTTTGGAGGAACCCCTTAGAAGAAAGTGGGACCTTCTACTGCCATGCCTTCTCTTTGCTTATAGAGAAGTCCCTCAGGAGAGAATTGGAATTAGTCCCTTTGAACTTCTTTATGGCCATCCAGTTAGAGGCCCCTTGGCCCTGATTAAGAAGGGGTTGGAGAGTGCTCCTTCCCCCAAGCCAGTGAGAGTCACTGACTATGTGATAGGTCTCCAGAGGAGAATGTCACACAAGATGGCAGAAGCATCAGATAACTTGAAACCAGGTCAGGCTCTGGTGAAACATTGGCATGACCAGAATGCCAACATGGTTGAGTTTACTCAGGACCAGCTAGTTCTAGTTATGGTACATACAAGGCAGAGGGCCTTACAGGACAAATGGATAGGACCCTTCAATGTTGTGGGTAAACTTGTTGAGGTCAACTATTTGGTGGACGTAGGCAATCCTAAGGAGGCTCCTAGAGTCTTTCACATCAACCGTCTAAAAGCTTATGTCTCAATACCAGAAGTGGGAGCTTTGCTTCTACCTTCAGCTCAAGAGGAGGAGGAGAGTGAACCTCTACCTGACCTACTCATAGGCCAGCCTTTAGATGAGAAAATAGAATGAGTCAATCTCTCTTCTAATTTGACACCTGAACAACAGGAGGAGTGCAAGTGTCTGTTAAATCAGTTTGCCTCCCTGTTTTCACTATCACCAGGCTTGAGCCCTTGGGGCCAGCATGATATGCAAACTGGTTATTGGTTACCTGTTAAAAGCAGAGGTTCCAGGATGTGAGATCATGTAAGATCCCACATAAAGGAGGAGGTCAACACGATGCTTGATCTGGGGATAATAGAGCACTCTTCCAGTCCATGGTCTAGTCCAGTTGTTCTAGTACCAAAGGCAGTATCCAAGGAGTTGAGATTATGTGTGGACTATAGAGCTCTTAATGCAGTCACCAAGACTGATGCCCACCCTTTGCCAAGGACAGATGAACTAGTGGACAAACTTGGTTCAGCCAAGTACCTCAGTACATTTGATCTCACTTCAAGCTATTGGCAAATAGCACCTACAGACCAAGCCACGGAGAAAACTACCTTCTCCACCTCAGAAGGCCTCTACCAGTTTAAGGTAAGGCCTTTTTGGACTAAAGAATGCACCTGCTACATTCCAAAGGATGGTTTATCAAGTTCTGAATCAGATGGAGGACTCCTGCTTGGCATACTCGGATGACATTGCAATGTTCAGCCCTACTTGGAAATAACATGTTGACCACTTAGGATATGTTTTTCAGCCTCTTGAGCAGGCCCATCTGACCAGAAAATTCACTTAGACTCTGTGACCATTGTATTTGTTTATATGGTTCTCACACTACTTGTTAGGCAACATATGTATACCTTTTGATGAGTTCTGTTTTACAGTTGTATGTTCATTCACAATGCATATAAACCTTTATGTTTGAGTATTACATTTCGGACACAACTGCTAATATGATAAATTGCTTTCAAATAAGCTAAATAAACAGCTTAATAATAAAAAGTTGTGTAAATACAACAGAATGTTCATGTGTCTTCACAAGTAGCTTTCCAATAGGACAAATGTATAAATGCCCCATATAGGTGTGTCTTCAGAAGGGTTTGACAAACAGAATGAGGAGTGCACTCAAGCATTTGAAGGCCTAAAGAAATCCCTTTGTCAAACTCCAGTCCTAGGAGCTCCTGATTATAACCAAACGTTCACTGTGCAGACATATACTTCAAATACAGGTAAAGGTGCAGTCCTTAGTCAACTGGATGAGAAAGGTAGGGAGCACCCCATTTGTTACATCAGCAAGAAGCTGAAGGAACCAGAAACAAGGTGGGAACCATTGAGCGTGAGTGCTTTGCTATTGTGTAGTCACTGAAGAAGTTTAGACCATACTTGTATGGATCTGTTTTGGGGATTCAGACTGACCACCAACCCTTGAGATTGTTGATGCAAATGAAAGGGGAAACCCCAAAACAACTGAGATGGTCGATCAGCCTTCAAGGGTTTGATTTACCATTGAACACAAGTCTGGGTGTCACCACCAAAATGCTGATCGTCTCTCCAGGATGTTTGACTAATTGGAGTAAGGAGATTCATCCAGGAGTGGATTACATCCTCCTGTCCCTTAGACTGGGGGGCACGAGTGTTAGGGAGAATACTCAATATGTGCTAATTTCCCTTACCTTTTGAGACCCCCAGCAGCTTTGCTGGATTTCTAGGATTTGATTTTTTACCTGGAAGGAGTGAGAGCCTTTTTTCCCACTCTTTCATGTATTTTGATGTGTGTTTTACTTTTGTGTTCTTTGATTATGGAGTTTTAAAACAACTCCATAGGCATAATATTTGTCTGTGTGTCACACAGCACCGTCAGTGCAGTGGCACAGGGTGTCTTTCAGACTTCCCAAGGTTTAAATAGCTTCTCTGGGATGGACTACCGTCTCCTAGAGCATTTAAAGTGAAATTGACTTTACTAGTCTCTTTAAATTTACTGACCCAGCACACACTATCTTCCTATAGAGTTCTGGAGTGGTTGCCCAGTCAAAACAATCATGTAACAGTAACATGTTACCCTTTCCTACTTTAGATGGCTGGTGGCAGTGATTTAGATCAAACTCCCATGAATTTTCCCGACCGCTAATAACGGTAGCTAAAAATTGGGTCATCCATGTTTTTCAATATGGCGCCCCAGACCTATCGGTAAAAACAGACTCTGGTCATCTTTTTTGCCATTTCTTTTAGGAAAGGTCCTTGCGTTTGTCTCTGCGCACCAAACCAGGTTTGGTCCCTTTGTTCGTTGGCCTTTGGTGGGCTTCAGTGTTGAAGCCCTCCTCTGGTGCCAGGGTGTCTGGGATGGACAGGATGGGAGGGAGGTGCCCGAAACTCCCTGTGCTTAGTCTGCTAGGAGACCTGAATGCACTCTGGAGTGATTGGCTGGCTGGCTGTCCGGCAAGGACAGCCACCCTGCTGTGTGAGTGACAGCCAGGCTGGAATGAATGGGGAAAACGGTTGAAAAGCAGGTCTCTGGGACTTGGATAGCAGAGTCGACCACTGGAATGAAAGAACCAACAACGAGCTGAAGGAAGAGGACTGCTGTAACTACCGGTAAAGCCCTGCTGCAGGTCCGAATTGCCTCAAACTCCATCGCCAGATAAGCTCTTTGAGGTTAACTTCTTCCCTTGAGTTTGGTGGGAACAACCAACTTGCAAGCCACCTGGACACCGTCCCCATCTGGTCGAAATTTCATCAGAGTGCTATTAAAAACCGGATAGCCAGAGGGAAGGAAACCAGCTTGTGGATTTTTAGGCATTCACACCTTAAACCTAAACATTTTTGGCCTAATCCTTGTGCAGTGCATTAACCTCCCGACGTCTTCCTTCTTGTCCCCACGACTGAAGCTCAGGAACAGCGAGATCTGCTCAAACTGCCAGGAACAACTGCCTCAGCTATAGCTCTTCTTCCTTAACAAGGTACTGTGCAAACGCGGTCTGGAAATCTTTTTGGCCATCGAGAAAGTGCGTGAAACTTTCCTCAACTACGAAGGCTTGTCCTTCCCTTATCATTTGTCAAACTTTTTGCCTAGTCAAATTCTTCTAATCTCCATGGCAAAGACTTAACCGTTATCTACCAGAACTGTGCTATCCTATACATAAGACTCTGAACCATTGAATTTGGCCCAGGCCTATTGAGAAGAATTGCTGGTTGTATTTAACTGAAACCGTTTGCCCTGCCTATGAATGTATTTGGGCTGTCTATTCTTATAACCTTTTCTTTTTACCTCTTTATTAAATATCTGAAGTGGCATTTTGCTCCCACTTTATAGGAGCTAAATTTGTTCATTTACTTACCGGTTGAGTAATTGTGGTTTATTAGTGGTGATATTGAGCTGCTTATGCTAGTTTAATGTTTTCTAAATGACTGGGTAAATAAATGTATATTTTTTTTACCAAGTAACCTTGAGTAAGTGTATATTTGAATCACTGTATGTGTTGGTCCTTTGTGTAACTTGTTCTACTGCTCACTTAAACTCTTGAAATAAGTCTGGCTGCTCAGCCATCACTACCACTTTACTGTGTAGTACAGGCTTGAAATTGTGCATACACTTATAGTTCTAATTGCCTGTAGTTTTCCCAAAGGGTACTGCAGGTGATTCTGCCTAACAGTCCCCACACAATGTAGTCGCTTGTGGAGGCAGCCACGAATTGGCGCAATAGGCACAGATAAAGCAGACACATCACCGTCTACTTCCACCCAGTGACATATATCACTAGAACCACTTATCGTTCCCCCACCCTCTCCTTCCCTTCTTCCCACCACCACATGGTGTAAAGTATGTTTGTCAGTCCCTTTCGGCGCTGCATTATCCTCCGATACACCATGGCAGCGTTTCCCAAAAATGTTGATGCACAGCACGCCTCCCTCCAGGGGGTCCGATTTCCACCAAAAACACAAAAGCACGCTTCCTTACCCAAGCCCCCGCTCCTGCTGCAAATTTTGTGCAAATCCGTCCCGCCGTTCAGGCTGCAGCCGTGTGCAAAATGTTTGCCCATTCAGTCTATGGAAAAATAAATTGGGTCCCCCTCTATAACTTTTCATGAAACCTCACACAATTGGTAAAATAATTCAGAGCCTTTTTATGCAAGGTTTGGTGAGGATTCCTCCAGGGAGAGAGAAGTTATAAGCTGCCAAAAAAGTGGTCTTCTTATGAGTTTAGCAACTTAAACATAACTAAAGATACATCAAAATACATCAAAATACATGAAAGAGTGGAAAAAAGGCTCACACTCTTTCCAGGTAAAAACTTTGTATTCACTAGCCATCTCCACCGTTGTCAAATATGTAAAACCCACCCAGGCCGCACACACTGTTTCCAGCACCATGCTGCTATTACTTGCTGCAAGCTGGGTCAGGCAGCTGCTTATGCTGCACCTTGACATTGAGATATAGGACAACAGGGCGTGGGCACAGGGAGTACATGGGGGGGGTGTGAGGAGGAGGAGGAGAGCAGCCCCAGAAGGCGAGCACCCATCCCCAGGGTCAGACCATCATCCTGGAGCCTCAGTGACACCCAGTTGGCCACTGAGTATTGCCTGGACAGAGAGACCATCACTGATCTACTGGCCACAATACATGAAGACATTGGGCATCCATGCCATGCTTCAGTGGTGAAGTTGGTGTCAGTCCTGCAGTTCCTGGGGACAGGCACCTTCCAGCACAGCTAACATTTAGCACAGTCCTAGGCCAGGAGCTGGATGCCTTTCTGCACCATGCCAACCAACACATTGCTCTGCCCACCATCCAGGCCTAGGTCAACGACCTGAAGGCACACTTGTATGCCACCACACCACTGACCAATGTGATAGCAGCCATCGACTGCACCCATGTCGCATTGGTCATGCCCCAGGCCCATGAGGTCTCATACAGGAACCAGAAGCACTACCACTCCCTGAACATGCGGGTGCCCTGTGGCCCTGACCTCATCATAACCCACAGCTGTGCCTGCTACCTCGGATCCACCCATGACTCCACAGTCCTACACAACAGCACACTGATGGATATACATGGAGAGGCAGGAGGACAATGGACCTGTATATTGGATGAGTACAAACTCTGCCACATATGCACATTGAAGCACAAGAAAATAAATAAGGGGGGATAGCCACAGGAAGCATGCATGTCAAGAGGAGCCACTGGCAGCACCCATACAGCACTTGCACCATCAACAGGGGCTTCTGAGGGTGTGTGCACATGTTTGACACACCTGGACACACACATGGTGATGGACACACACCACTGCTGATGGTACTACATTTCTTCTCCCTTCCCTGGGCATCCACACAGCAGCACCCAACAGCATGTCCACCTGTGCCACTTCTGCCTGCCCCTGTACATTCAACTGGAACACATCACAGAACAGCAGCCACAAGGACACAGGGTGCATGTACAGAACAATTAATGTATGGCTTAATATATAAAGAATGTACCCCCACCATACATACACATTGCATAGACCGGAGACTCACAAGAATGTTCAGAGCTACCAATGGCTAGATACATTGAGAATGCAGACCTGTGCATGATACAAATTACTGATGTCCCTGTTCCCCCCATGCTGGAGAAATTTGATATCCATAGCTGGTGTGGCTGATGACCCTTGTTCATGACCCACCTACATCACATGAGACCACCTACAACCATGCCCACAGCTGGACCCCAAATGCATAGAGCGTACCTTTGGACTCCCAAAGACATGAATTTGGTGCCTAGATAGCACTGGAGGGGCCCTGATGCATGCCCCTGACAAAGTAGGGAAAATAGCCTTGGTGTGTGCCATGTTCCATAACATTTGCCTGAGGAGGAATGTGCCCCTACCCACCCCCGACGCTGACTGGCCACACCCAGAGGAATATGAAGATGACAACCATGTGGCAGGAGCCAAGGTAGACACCCACAGGGATGAAGTGAGGGAAGGGATAATGGCCCGGCAGGCACTAATGGACAATTATTTCTAGTACAGTGACCTGACCAGTACACAACCAACACAGTGTGAATAACAAGCACACAAAAACAATCATGAATTACCTTGCATGTTATTTATTCAACAAAGCTTTATGTAACTGATTTCAACCACCAATACCCCAGGCCCCACAACCACCACCAACACCACAGCACATATTCTCCCCTTCCCCCACCCATCACCAACACCCCAGCATACAATCCGCCCTAAGCCCCCACTCAACACCAACACCCCAGTACACAACCTGCACTGCCGCATGGTTGCTGTCACGTCTGCTGCTGCTTGCCCCTTGTTGCTCCTGGGTGATGGTTGTCAGGCTGTGACTTCACTGGCATCCTGGACTGCCATGGTGTTGTCAACAGGTGTGCCCCTTTGCAGGCTGAGCTTGTGGTGTAGGCTTGCCCCTGCTGCAGCGGGTTGTGGTGGGGTGTGTCTTGCACCTAGTTGTCATTTGGTGTTCCCTTCATGGGGTGATGGTGCTGGTGGTGGCATAGGAGGGTACGCGTGAAGATGGACCTGCTGTGTCCTCGTCCCATGATGCCTCTGGTGAAGCTTGTGTGCCTGTAGGGGACATTGGCGATGGTCTTAGGACACATTCACTCATACATGGCATACATGACAGTAATTACATGGTGAGGGGTGTGGCATCGGGCTGTAGCACTGATGCACGGGCCTGGCCGGCTTGCATTTGCTAGTGGATTGGCAACAAGTGGGGGGGCACTTGGGGGATTGCAATTGTCCCTGGTGGCATGGCAGTGGTAATTGGTGGCCTAACCGTTGCTTTACTTGCATGCATCTGATCCCCATTATCAACTTGACTGTTACGCATGATGATTGAAGGGGGTTCTGATACTTGTTACTGCCATGTCCCGATGGGGCACTGCTGTACCCCCAACATGGCTGTTGGATGCATGGCACCATAAAGCTCTGCATGGTGGGCCACAACCCCATAAACCAAGACAATGAGCTCTTCCTCTGTAAACTTGGGTTTGCGCAAGGGATCTTGGGCTGTCTTGCCCCTTGCCCTCTCCTGTGACATTTAGTATACTCTCGGGGTGTGGATGGCTGCCTGGGCTATGACTTTGGATGGACTGTGATTTTCAAAATGGCCACCACAGTGCTTCCAGTTCTGGTGGTGAAGCATTTCCCCACTGGTGGTAATAGCGTGCGCTATGCTAATTGCACCGCCAGCCGTAGCACTATTGGTTCTGGGTTTGCGGGCGGCAGCCAGCTTTCTGGCACTGTTTCAGCTGAGCGCAATTAGCGTTACCAGCAGGGCCATGTTTGTTTGCACACTACTTGTGATACAGAGCTATTTGCGCCATGGGTCCCGGCAGTAAAGCTATTTCCGCTGAGCGGAAAAAGCACCCGCTTACTGTCTAGCTGCTGATGATGCCCACAGAAAGATAAAATGTGATTAGAGAACCCTGAGGCTGAGAAACATCATTGATATAGGTCATTTAGACTTGTGTACTCTAAAAGTGGGGCTTTTATATTTATGGAAAATGTTGGCATGCTTTGTTATGCACACTATGTTAGTTGGGACAATATAAAAGTGAAGAACTTTCTTTCTATGTGACAACATGGGTTTGATGTTGGCATTCTTCTCAAAGAGAGAACGGACTGCCTTGTTGTGCTAGACTGTCCTTGTGATGTGAGTGGGACCAGACTGATATGCCTCCACTGGTATGGTACAGAGAGCTTAAATATTACTGTAGCATGTCAGGTGTAGGTACCATCCCATAGAACTTGAAATGTGGACTATTTTTTTTTTACTCTCTCATTTTTAAATGCAATTGAACACAATGGGCCAATACCTTAAAAAATATACATTAAACATTCTATAATTTTCATTTGACTTGCATTGTGCGTATGCTTCCTTGTTGTTTGTTAACCAACTATTGTTGACCATCCTGTGCACACTTTGTTTTCCAGTACTTAACTTATGAAGCAACAGAGGAATGATCATTATTTTTGCATGTGCTTCCACCAGGGGTTGTCTCAAAGCTAGCCCTGAGGTCTGAGTCCCCCCATGTTTCTTGGTTATTCTTGGCAGTTCCTTCCACCTCCCACACCTCTATTCCAGTTGCCTTCAGATACATAGCATATTGTACCATCAGTCTACCACAATTAAGGCTAGGAAAAGGAGAGGTGGAGTGGAGTGCTGGAGAGCCAGAGAGACACCAGTGATCCAGTAGGAGTGCCAGAATCACAAGCACTCTCATCAAAGGAGACAAAGAAGAGCCGAAATGTAGGTAGGAGAGGCAAGTGAGTGTAGAAGGCAGACGATGTTTTACACCAGCCATTATTCCTCACACTATGCATATTCCCATCCTGAAAAGGTTTTAAACCATGTGCCTTTGGAGGGCTCAGTGGCCTCAAACACAAACGCATAGTTTAAAAACATCAAGCTCGACCATCGGCGGCCCAGTGCAGTTCAGGATCGTCTAACCTAATCGTTATTATTTATATATTTGTTTTGATTCATCTAAAAACCTTTACAAAATTGCAATTTACAAACGTTAAGTTAAATATACACAATCTAAAGCATACACCAATTCATGATTCCTAAAATCATACTACAATTGATAATTCCTAAAAACAGTTCTTAGCACAGTGGGGGCATACAACTGTATAGACTAGCGCCATATTGTGTTAAACGGTGCATTGTAGAATGTAAAACGTAAATCTTGGGGCATCAAATAGACAAACAAAAATGGCCTACAGTACAGCATGGCCTATGACTTGACATGGCATTTCATAACGTGAAACAAGATAATACAATTGCACAGTACACCCATATCATATGGTGACATATCCCAAAGCTTCCCAAGGCTGTTTTATACACACCTTATTGTCAGCTAAATTGGAGATTGACTAAGCTTACAGTATTGCTCATATATTAAAATAGCTTAATACACCTTTGTTTTACTTATTCCACGTTCATGGGCTATTACGTTTTGGGAGTTCAACTTAGCACATACCACTCCCCAAACTTAGAACAGCACTATGTGAGCACTCTCCAGGTCAGTATTTGAGCAGAAACTATAGAAATCACGAGATGTTATGGCATCATATTTTCCCACAAACTGACCCAGTGCAGACATATAGGTAGATCCCAGTGATGGACACAACGAAGGTAGGGCCGTAGCTTGAAAATCCTGAATATTCTAATTTCCGGCGGGATCATAGCAATAGCACCTTGTAGTGCTATTACCAGCAGATGGGTAGTCCGAAGCCACAGTATAAAACTGTGAATTGACGGACTTGGACACTGCAGCAGATACAGATGGGTTTTGAGATATCTGTGTACTATCTTCATCCACCGACCATCCGAACGCTCAACACACTTAGTCACACTGGACCCCTTTTGCAATGGCGCAGACGGGCTAAAAAACAATGGTGTGGAAGGTTGCCCAGAGCAACGCCAGTGGTAGAGATTCATTCAAAACCTTCCACCCATCACTTTTGTGGTCATAGTTTGTCTCAATATGTGAGAGACGGTATGCCCAGACGTGGGTCCCTTGCTCGCTGTGCCATAGGGAACCAAGCTGCACCTCACTGAGGAGGCCCAACAAGGCCGAAACATGTCTGGGGTTCCTTGTGGTTCCGTGCAGAGGGGACCTGGCCTAGCAGTTTGGGCTGCTACCATCGGTGGCAGTACCAGACTGATTTGCATATGGCTGGACACCTTTTGCAATGGCGCAGACGGGCTAAAAAACGGTGGTGTGGAAGGTTGCCCAGAGCAACGCCAGTGGTACAGATTCATTCAAAACCTTCCACCCACACTATGCGCTCCATGCTTTGCTCGGGTGCCATGTATGATACTCGTTACTGGTTAAAGGGCCAGTACTCCAATGCCCAAAAGTTCAAATTTGCAGCTGGTATCATTAAGCATGTCTCCTCTTCAAAACACTTAACACACTCAGTCACTGCACTCCATGAATGTCACACCCCTGGAGTATCTCACAGCTGCTCCCTCACCACAGAAGCCAAATGCAGTTGACCCATCCCACCTCGGTTGGCCCGAGTTCCTGATTTAGTATAACAGGATACCTAGAGTCAGGCAATGAGGAAAAGATGGTTAGGGAGAAGTTGTGAATAGGAAGGGGGTGTTTTGGGTAACCAGAATGAGGGTACGGATCTTACGTAGTGGATGAGTACTGGGGCATTAAGGAAAGGTACAAACAACATGTATTGAAACACACTTGAATTCTCCTGTTGACAAGAAAATGAATGTTTTGTATGCCAAATGAAACATTCCTGAGGTTGCCAGGGTCTTTATTCTGGGAGTAGTTTTCCCCCACGTGTTCTGTCCACTCGTACACCATGACACCCAATGTGGAGCACTTAACTGAGGCCTGTGGGGGCCGACTGCCACCTCCCAAGGCTTTGAAGATCAAGCCTTGATCGGGACGAACCTGCAGACTGAGCGGTGACCTCACAAACAACAGAATTCTCCTGGTGCTTCCTCCGCTGATCCCTATTCATGCACGCTCACCGTCCTCCTGCTAACATCTGTAGTCCTGCCCGCACTCCTCCGGCCCATGCCGGATGCCCAAATCATGAAAAAAGCAGAACAGGCTGGGGAGGGGTTTTATAGACAGTCCTGCTTGCGCTCATGTTCGTGCACTCATAATTGCCATTGCCTCCATGGGAATTGTAATCTCCTGGTCCCCGCGGACCGAACATGGAGCCTCCATGCCCCAACTCATCTTTTCCTCACACTACCCCCCTCTCCCAGGCCCCCTTCCAGGACCTGGCTTGTCCGGCTGAGCAAGATGAAAAGCCTTTACCATGCAATGGGCGTGAACAGCATTGAAAGGCTCCCAAGAGTCATTCTCCGGACCATAACCTACCCAGGAAAGCAAATACCATAACTTCTTTGCATGCCAACTGGAGTCCAAAATACGATGCACCTCAAATTCTTCCTGACCATCCCGCCTCACTTCAGGAGATGTCTGTTTTGCTATACCAGGAGCTGCGGGTTAAATCAAAAAAATTTGAACACAGGATGTACCCTCATATGCGATGGCAATCGCGAACAAACTGCTGTTTTTGAAATACACTTTACAATGGTATATGGCCCAATAAATTGAAGTAGCAATTTTAGAGACCCGGTCAATCTGATATGTTGAGTGGACAACCAGACACGATCCCCTACAGCATACTTAGGACTCTCCGGTCACCTCTGATCTGCCTGTTTCTTATAGGCCTGCTTGGCCTTGTTGAGATGTTGGCATGCCTTCTGTCTGATGGCCACATGCTCTTGCGCGCACTCAGTAATTGCAGGTATCTTATCCTGTGCCAGAAACTTCTCCAGCAACATCTTACTGCCTTGTCCGTATAAACAGAAATATTGGGACATCCACAGTTATTCATGCTTAGTATTGTTATAGCAGAACTCGGGCAATCAGAAGGCCCGTACTCAATATGACTGACCTTCCACCAAAAAACACCTCAAGTACTGTTCCATAGTTTGATTTATTCTCTCTCTCTGCCCATCCATTTGGGGATGGTAGCTTGTGGACAAGGCACAGGATATGCCGAGCATCTTACAGAAAGCACGCCACAACTTGGATGTAAACTGAGAACCACGATCCGACACTATGGTTCTTGGTAACCCAGGCGATCTCACCACGTGTTCTAAGAATAATTCAGCCAACATTCCTGCACTTGGAATTCCTTCGCAAGGAATGAAATGCGCATGCTTAGTCAAATAGTCCACCACCAGCCAGATGGTATCAAACCGCCCATCTTTGGGTAGTTCAGTAACCAAATCAATAGACAAACATGACCAAGGCTCCTCCGGCGTAGGTAAAGGTTGCAGCAATCCTTCCTTTTCCAAATTATCAGACTTTGATCTCACGCAGGTCTCTCAATGTGACGCATAATCATGCACATCAGCAGTTAGGCCATCCCACCAAAAATACCACTGCACCATATCTTGTGTCTTCCTTCTCCCTGCATGATCTGACATAGGGGATTTGTGGCACAAAAACAACACTTTCTTCCACAAAGGAAAGATTTTTCTTCCTTATAAGGCAACCCCTCCTTAATGGTCCTGGCTCTACTTCCCTGCAACCACACATGCCAATTTTTCCTTGGAAAACCCTTGTGCACCTCATGACTGCCCCACAATCTTATCCACTGGCATGATACTTCTCTCCGCCAGTCACTGTCCCCCCATATTCTCTTGACTAGACAGGGCATTGGCCTTCCGATTACTCCTCCCATGCTGATACGTGACCATGAAGTAAAATTCATCAAAAAATGGATTCAGAGTTTTTGCGGATCTTAAATACTGCTAATGCTTATGGTAAATAAAAACCACCACAGAATGTCAGGCCCCCATCAATTAGTGTCACCATTGTTGAAAAGCAGCTCGATGATGGCATAATTCTGCTTGCAACGTATCAATTTACATGAGAAATACGCCACCGGGTGCATGTGTCCTTCATAAATCTGTCTGTGACAAAACTGCCCCACTGGCCATTTTGGAGGCGTCCATCTCCACTTGAAACATCCTCTACAGATCTGGATGCCGCAAGATTGGGGCCTTGGTAAATGCTTGTTTAAACTTTGAAATGCTTCCTCCGCCGCTGTGTCCCACTTGAATTTGCTTGCCTTTCTTAATTATCTCATAATGGGTGTAATAGTGGCTGAGAAATCCTGAATGAACCTGTGATACAAATTTGCAAACCCAAGGAATGACTGAATGTCCTTCACACACTGGGGTGATGGTCTCTTGGTTATCGCCTGGACCTTCCTGTCATCCATGACCACTCCAGTAGGTGTCAAAATGAATCCTAGAAATTCTACTCTAGTAGTGTGGAATTCCCATTTCTCTAATTTTGCAAACAATTGATACTCCAGCAATCTACTCAAAACAACCTTTACGTGCAGATCATGCTGTTCGGCAGAGTCAGAGTAAATCAAAATTTCATTAATCTGAACTATTACAAATAAATCCAAAAACTCATTTAACACCTCCTGCATGAAGTGTTGGAATGCTGCTGGGGTGCTACATAATCCAAACGGCATGACCACATATTCAAACACACCAAATTTAATCATCACCCTCTTTGACTCTAATATGGTGATAGTTACCTCTCAAATACAGCTTAGTATATATCTTAAGTGCCGTAACCTGGTCCAGCAAGACAGAAAATAATGGTAGTGGAAACCTATTTTTAATGATGACCCTATTCAAGGCCTGATAATCCATACAGGTCCTCAAGATACCTTCCTTCTAGGGCACAACAAAAAAGGGTGAAGAAATAGGTGATTTGGAATGATGAATAAACCCAGAAACCAACATCTCGTCGAGATACTGATGCAGATGTTGAGTCTCTTTTTCCGAGAGCGCATAAATCTGGCTATATGGAAATCTAGCATTAGCCTCCAAATCAATTACACAGTCAAATTGTCTATTCAGTGGTAACTGTGCTGCTCATCCTTTGTAAAAAAAACTCATGAAAATTATTGATACTCTTCAGGCAACCTGGTGGACACCGCCCCAACAGTGCTCTGTGGGTACACCCCTTCTACCAGAAAATGTGTGAGCCCCAGCAGCAGTCAAGTGGCAACCACATTGCTTAGTCTCAAAAGTCAAGGTCCTCTCCCCCAGTCAATGCCTGGGTTATGTGTCACTGACCACGGCATGCCCAAAATGACTCCAAACTGGGGGGTTGGGGGGTGTGATAAAACAAATGCATTAACCTCTTCATGTCCTGCCCCACACCTCATTGCCATACTCTGGGCCTGTGTAGTGATGGGACCTGAGATCAAACATGATCCAGCCACTGCTTTTACCGGCTCTCTCTCTTCCTTCAGTATAGTAGGTATACCCAATTTGGTGGCTAATGAGATGTCTAGAAAATTCCCAGTAGCCCCAGAATCTACCATGGCAGAAACAGTCTCTCTGGAATTGGCAAAAAGTTTAGTTATCAATAGGTATAAATGTGGTGCCTTGAGCTGAGTCGTATTCACCACTAACGACGGGAACTCTTCCTTCCTAAGGATCGGCACAGTTGTTCCCCCACTCACTGAGCCCCCTATTTTCCCATCTCTGACTGTTTCCTCGCTATGTTTTGGGCTGGTGTATTATGACAATTTGTAATACAGTGTCCTTCCTTACCGCAGTATTAACACAAGTTACCTGCTCTCCTTTTCTCCCTTTCCTCAGACAACAAGGGTCCCCAGACACTGCCAATTTGCATAGGCTCCCCTTGTTCACTGCCAGGATCCCCCTATCTCTCTAGTTCTCTCTGGCCTAAGAAATGGTACTCCCTCCGTTCTCCTTTTCTCCCCCCTACATTCACTCAATCGGTGATCAAGTCTCAGGGCAAAATCAATTAAAGCACCACATGAATCTGGTTGAGGTTCCACATGGGCTATCACATTCTTTAACTCCTTCCTCAATCCTTGATAAAAACAACAAAGTGTGCTTAGGCAAGCACGATATAACAAACGCTGTACGTGCTTGAGCTGACTCAAACGCTATGGGCTTACACAAGAAATGCAGCTTACACTTTGTCAAAAAGGTAGAACACTTCTACAAATCCCTTAAAAATCTCTTGGTGGCCGCCAATGGTACCATGAGTTGTGGCTGCAATACCACCAATGTGAAGGAGTGTCCGGGGATAGTGAGGCCGATGCGGTATCAGCACCCCACTTCAGTGGTGTACCTTGAGCTTTTAATCCACTAACCTGCATCTCCAATGTGTTTCTCTCCTGCCTAGACTCTCTTCGAAGAAGCCTGCAGATTGTAAAACAATATACCATTTCCAATGGTGGTCAAAGAAATGCCATTTGCATGGAAAAAGTACACATTTCTAGAATTAAGGATGTCATTGTCACAGTAGAACATCCCAGCAGTGCACAAAAAAGCAGACATGCTTCTGTTTATAAGACACCTTTTGCTCTCTGGATGCGGACAAATTACATTCGAATTGTCCGCTTCTTGTCTTGCTGGTATGCATGAGAAAACCACCTTGGCAGCGGGAAAATCTGCTTCACTGCTTTCAGCAACTTCTTCAGTTGACAGAGCAAACATGCACAAGGCATGTGACCTATATGCAGGGTGCCATAGTGCACCACACCAACATGAACAGTAGTGACAGTGGGCACATTTCTGAAAAGTGCAATCACAGCTCTGAAACTGCACACATGCCCACTGCACCACAAAGCCTCCACTCCTTCCAAAATGTTCAGCAATGCCTCTTTCCAGGGCATACCTGTGAAGATCTTGTACAAAGGCATCACCCACGATTAACACTTTACGTCTCTCCATCTCTGCCAGCCTCACTACACAGAGCAATGAAAAAAAATATTACCGCCCTTTCCTGTTAAGCACAACCTCAACACCTTATCGGATACTTCCCACAGTCCCATTTTCATGCTCATCATGCTCACAAGTACGGGCTATGGCACGTGTGCCTCCCCAAACACTGTGAGGACCGCGCCCTAGTATAGCAGGGGCAGTGCTTCTTCCCTTTCCACTACTCTTTTTCCAGCACCCCATCATTGGGTACTGTTAAATCATCAGACATGCATCCACCAATGACATCCAAGACCTCTGCATCTAACAATATCATTTCTGTGCAACCCTCTATATGTACCGTTAACCACTCAGAGTACAACTCTTGTGTGATTGTAAAGCACCTCCAGTATAAAGTTCTGTGAAACTATGCAAGATTTCTGCATCCAGATTCATCCACATCAGCACCCATCACCACAAAGTGCAGGTATCAATATATTTTATCCAGTACGTTTGCAACTCTGTTATAAGTACCTCTGAGCACGGTACCTGCCACTAAACCTCCATTATGTACTCAAGAAGCATACAGTCATTTCTCCCATCACCTACCATCAAATTCCACTTGCACTGGTATGGCCTTTGACAGTTTTCATTTACCACTATCAGCCATTGCAATATCCAAACAGTTACTCTCTTGTTTGCTTCTGACAACTGTACGCCTTTTCCCCGCACTAACGCATCTCCTATAAAAGTCATACAATTGTTGCTGCTAGGTGCCTCAAATGCATCCTACCAACCTAAACCAAGTACATACATTGCATGAATAAGAACAGAGTGCCTGCCACATATCTTGCACACTTCACAGAATGTAACATTACTTAAAAAAGCAACAAAAAAAATCTGTGCATTGACAACAGTCCCAATAGTATATGTTGATAAATAAAACCAACAAGTTAAATAATTGTCATGCAACCAAGAGCCTAGGCATTGGCCACACTCACCGCAGCATAATGCAGTCATACATGCACACATGTGGCCAGGCACCAGAACCCACAAACGTAACACAGCCACCGGCAGTCCTACCCAACCCCCAAAACATATTATACCCATGCATGCAAACAAGTAACCAGTTAGCAGAATCCACAGCCTCCTGCATCCCTACCAACTTCAATTCTCATACTATTTTACTACTTCCAACCAAACCACACAATCTTCACAACATTTCCCCTGCTCCCAACACTCTATAAACTACAAAGAACCAATACATCATAATACAGTTCAGTACTCATTAATCTGTGCAATGGTCACAACCCAACCACATAAACGATCCACTGGAACCCTATACACTTCTATATACACAGTAGTGCAAAAGTTCACACAGTGGAAACACAGCAGGACTGTTGACTCCATCATCTCCAGCCATGCACCCAAAACTGGAGCACCACACCCATGAAACCAATAATGTGTACAATGCTGACACACCACACACACACTTGGCAACAATGTCAAACCTACTTGCAACCAGTGGACATAGTTTTTGGTGCATGGCCTCCAGCCTTGCATCCAAGGTGCTACGAGCTTACCACACACAACACAGCATACTACACACTATGTATAAATGATCATGTCATGTGCTATCCACTCGCCATCTACAATTGAGCCTGCCAGTAGTCACCACAGAAAGAGGCTGCCTCAAGACATATTGTGCTGTAACTAAGGCTACCTGCATTCACCACACAAGGTATTCACTTGAGGAGATATCCGCAAATTGGTGCAGTACGCAGGGATACCTCTGCCACACCACTGTATTCTTCCACCTAATAAAATATATCCGATGAACCACTTCTCATTCACCCACCCTTTTCACCGCCTCGTCCCACCACCAGATGCAGAAAAGCATGTTTTCCAGCCACTTTCGTTGCTGCACTATCCTTGGATACAACATGGCAGCGTTACCCAAAATTATGACTCACAACAGGCTCAACTAATTTGTATTCAGGGTACTAGTCAGCTCATATTGCTACCAGTAATGAGTGACTATTTCCTCAGTTCTATTTTTCTTGTGTAATACACATACCACCTCAAGTGCCATGCTACAGGGATACTTTGAATCCATTTTCCATTTTGTCTGGCTACATTTTATATGCAATTTTGATGTGCCTATGATAAGCTAGTGACAGCAAGTCATCCTATGCCAAGCACTGTACATTTAATATATCATCTCCATGTAGTTTATGCACTAACCTTTGGCCATCTGTCTTCCTTCCCTCTCATTTGAGAAACTCCAGTTACGGCCATACGGTTTCAAGTGGTCTGGCCTTGCCTCCCACACAACGTGCTTTGTGTGTATGAATAGGTTGGAAATGGGCTTTGATTTGGGTGGATGCCATCCAGGCTTTCGCAAGGGGATGTCTGCTGCTGAGCAGATGTGGGTAAAGTGGCTTTACATGAATGGACAGCCCTTATCTTTTTGAATGGTGCATATAGGTGCTCATTGCTGGCCAGAAACACCCCTCAACAGCATGTAGTTTAGGTAAGAAGAGGAGCCCTGCATCTGTTTGTAAGTTTACCACAGGAGTTACAAATCTAGAGGTGTGAAGAAAGCACTGACTTCTCAGAGGATGGCTGCTATTGACAACCATAATTGTCCAAGCCTTCTACTGGTGAAGCTCTGCTGCCTCTCCTGTGACCAGAGAAGACCATTAATGAACTGGACCAGTGGACCTGTGGGATAAAAAAAGTCCTGCATCCAGTGAACTGCAATAGGTGGAAATGTTTACTTTCCCAGGATCACCTTGCAGGTTGCCCGTCATCTAGCTAGTCATATCTGCTGTTAAGATTAATGTCCTGAACTGTGGCTTGGAACTCTGCAGATCCTCGCATTTTGTCCTAAGCACTTAATTGCCGTATGCTGCTGCTCTTTTGCTTGAATACAGGACTCTTTGGAACATGCTCCTTTTCACTGTCTTGAACCGAGCCTGCTGACCACTGACCTGGGCTTTTTTGCTGCTGTACTTCAAATAGCATATCCTTGGGGTCCCTGTTAATCATGGACTTTATGGACTTTACTGTAGAATGTGTCCTGTGCTTCCTGAGCACCCTATGTTTCCGAGGGTCATCCAGACGTGGACCCCTTGCTCATTGTGCTCGGAGAGGCACAGCTCCACCTCACTGATGAGGCCCAACAAGGCTGAAACACATGTATGGGGTTGCTGTTGGTACTCTTGTTCAGAGAGGAATTGCCATAGCATTTTGGTGCTGGACTGCCCATGTGGGCGGGAAAAAGACTGATAAGCAAATTGATATTTCCCATCTGTGAAAGGTACAGTGAGCAAAAAGCAGATGGCTGTGAACTCTCAAAGTGGTTACAAACCACTGAACAGGTTATCATGCTGTGTTCTTTCGAGAGAGGGGCGCCTGCTACCTTTTTTGTATATCTGAAATTAGTACATATACTTTTCACTCTGTATAATGGTTATTGTGCCCTCCTTAATATTAATCTCTTTTAGTCATTTTCCAACATGAACCTAGGCATTGTGCCATATCCAAATATAGTTTGTCAGCATCCCCCCTGCAGCCCTCACCAGTTCTTAGCCACTTTTGCATTTGTACTAATTCTATGATGTGAAGTGTATTCTAAAATACATAATAGTTACCATTTACGGTTTCTTGGTGTTGAGTCATGTCTTGTTTGTGAAAGTACATTTCAAACACCTGAAGGAATTGTTGATCAATAATAAAGTATTGTATGTGAAGTACTCAATCTGTTTATTCTATTTCGAATGTGACAACTATATTTCTGTTTTTATCAGGCCTAGTATGATAGTCGCTTGTTTTGTTCCTCCCCTACCTTTCTGAACCCCTCTCCCTCACCTTTTGTTTTTCTCCGGCTCCTACCAGAAATGTCGTCAGGCCTAGTACGGTAGTCACCTGTCTATTTCCATTTCCTTCCCACTCTCCCATTCCCTTCCTTATCTATGTCTTAGCTCTTGCACTATCTGAAATGTTGTCAGTCGAAGTACGACAGTTAATTTCACATCCTTACTGTTCATGGCCTGTAAGAATGTCATTGTATTTTCCCTTGTTCCCTCCCTTGCCTTGAAGCGCTTTGAAACACATTGTGTATAGGCGCTATATAAATAAACTATCATATATCATATACAATATGGTTCAGGTGACATATAGGACACCTTCGCAAATAATGGTCATTTATTAAGCCTATTATTAAAGATAATTAGCAGCGAATCAGTGTCGTGACTCGTCACCTGTTTTTTTCACAAATGCTGAAAAGTAAACAAACACTGATTTCAAATGTGTTCTGTACGTTTGAAAAAACAAAGTGTTAACAATATTTAAATGTGTGTCTATGCATCTAAATTCCACACTGCATTCATAACAATATCTAAATTAGATAGGTATACAACATGTATGTCCTTGTTTGCTTCTAAAGGGAACACCTATTCTCCTTTTAGATAGAACTTAAAAAGGTCTAATTATTAAACACAATCTGTTTAATCTTAATAAACCTTAACCTCCTAATTCCTGGTAACACGTATCACAATGTGGGAATTTGAAATAAGTAGCCCACTATCTGCTTCTTCAAAGCTAATATTGAGTTTGTCACCAACATAAAAAAAAATGTACGTATGTTGTAGAAAATAATACAGATAATACCAAAAGAAAAACTAGGAATAAAGAACAGATAAAAAAAACCCATTTGCATTCATTTCTAATAATGGTTCTAGAGTCAAAATGCAATCCAAAATATTCACCAGTCAGACAATCTTCAGTAAAAATATATTTTTCTAATCGAATTTAATATGACATCTGTATTATTATGTCATCTAGTTAAGGCTTTACCCATCAATGTATACAAATATGTAAGTATTCAACCTTTGTCTACTTTTTAGTTAATATACCTGTGCAGGATAAGCTCTATCAGGCTCAAACATAGAATCCAGTTTTTTTGTTTTTGTTTTGTTTTTTAAATGAATACATCTTCTTGAATGTATTTCCAATATCAGTTTGTTTTTGATTCCCCCATCTAGCTGTAAAGTGAAACGGAAAGCTTTCCTCAAAGCCTGTTAGGTAGTTTCTGAATGCACTTACCAAAATATACAACATCCCGGTAATAAAGGATATCACAGGTGGCAGGGGAATTGTAAATTCTCATTCTTGTAGGCCTCCACAGGAATGGGAACACTGAAGCACCGGCACCATTAGTAAGGGTGCCAGCGCTTAAGTGATTCTTCTGCTAGTAGGGGCCTGAACTACTAACTACTAGCAGGTCAAGCCTGCAGGTAGTTCACTGCCCCTACCGGGAGACTCAGAGTATGCCAGCCACGAAAAGGTGCCATTAACTGTTCTCACTGGTACTGTTTTCCAGACCGGCATGGCCGTAATGAGGCCCGTTGTTCCCTATTTTTAAAGTATATTTTCATTAATATAAACATTACTCTTTCAAAGCGAAACAATATTTGAATAATAGAAACCTTTCTTATCCTTTGAAATTCACTGAGATCCTCATTATTTCGGCAGGCTACAATCAACCATAAGTAGAGATGTGTGAATGTTCTACAATGGAAAAAGGAAAGAACCAGAAGACATGCCTTTGCTGTCTATACCCCAAACCCAGGAACCTCCTCCCATAAACATGAGATTCACCCCTTTGCTTCCACATTTCAGAAAGGAGCTAAATACCCACCTCTTCAAGTAATAGCTCATCTCTAACCCCTAGGTCGACACATATTCCACTCCCCACTGAACCTGGGACTGAGTGATCTAAATTCTCTTGATGCTTCCCCTGGTTGCTTGTAGATTGTTGCTGCCAATTTGCCCTCACTCCCCTTGCCCTTTGAGAAATCTTGTGTATCCCAGTGTTCCTAGCTGGGTACTTCCAGCTATGACTTGTAAAGTGTTCTGTTGCTTCCAGAAGCACGGTCCACACTCAATAGATATAATGATGATGATAATAATAATAATAATAATAATAATAATAATAATAATAATAATAATAATAATAATGTGTCCGTTGATGTGGCATTGACTTGAGGATCTGACCCAACAGGTAAAAGGGAGTATACACCCAAGGACATTTTTGCACTCTGGCTTATCAAAATCTTGCTTTCCTATACCATTTATATTCATTCCTCGAAAGATGAAGCTGGCCAAATCAATATCTGCAATACACCACAATACCTGCAAGCACCATTAGATGTCCATTTAGCAGGTATGGGACAATCATAGGAAGTCTTGCTGGATCTACTTTCATGTATGTCAATGCAGATGCCTCTTGAGCTACATAATACAACAATAGGACAATTCTGAAACAGAAAAAAGCAAGTCATTCTGTTATCCCCTTTCTTTGGTGAGTAAAAGGAACCTCAGAGGTACCATCAACTGACTCCAGTAGGGCATTGTCCCTGCCCACAACAGTAAGTGCAGCCGTGGCACAATGGAAGGATGCAGCTGAGGAAATTGATAAGGAGGTGGGCAGTTATCTTTCAGGGATCCATGGTGTTCTTCAGATAGTAATGGTTTCTCATTACAAATTGGCCAGTGCACAGTACAAGTGCCAGTGATAAAATTTACAAACACTTTTACCAGCCCGGACACATACAATGTTGCTGGTAGGGGTTAAGGATTTACCTCCAGCTAACAGCCAGAGGTAAATCTGACCCCTGCTAGCAAAAAACTGCCGCCAGTAATATTGGCAATCTCCCCAATGGAGTCATATGGATTGGGGATTTAACATGTATACCATCCGTGGTAATACCGGCAGACAAGTGCCAGTAACAGTAATATTGTTTGCCAGTATACTGGAAGATTTGCCACTCGAATAGGACAATCTTGTAATGAGGCCCATTGGACCATGCTGCAAATAGCACACTCTCCTGACTTCAAAGAAGGTTAAGGACAGGATGTGGGCTCCCCTCTTCTTAGTGTACAGCAGAAAACCGGGTAACAACACCAAGTCACACTGCCGCTCTCTGTTTGTCCCAACCTGGGTTGTGAAATTAGTCAGAGTTGTCAAGCATTAATTCATGCTATCCAAACTTAAATATCAATCCTTCAATGAAAGAGTCGCTGTTGTGTTACAAATTTATTTTGATAGTTTATCAAAATAAATTCATAGAACAATCACTAATAGGTTCTTAGTGAGGAAACAGCTGCCACAGCTTGTGAGTAAAACAGACTCTGTATGCCAATGCATTTTGGAAATTCTTTTCCTTTGTCAGGGCTAGTCCGTTATTAAAACAACACAGTACATCACAAAGTGTAAGTTTCAAATGTGACATATAGCAAAAAAATGTGATACACCATTGCATGCGAATAACAAAATAAATGACATACCATCCGATGGAGATTTCAATATTATGCCAAAAGAAAAGAGAAAAGGGGAGAAAAAATTAAAAATAAACTGGAAGTGCTAAGAAAAGTAGATCAATTAGCTATTCAGCGTGTGTGTCAAATGGTAGAAAGAAATCATTTACCTGTATAGTGTGGCAGGTAGTAAATAGTAGCAAAGCAGTGTTGCTTATGGTATAGATGGCCGATAGTGGAGTTAGTTTGATTACACGTTGCAGTCAAGGACAAGAGGATTACGTCCTTCTGCAGTTGAATGTGAAATAGTCAAACATTTGTAAGTAAGATTGTGTATGTGGTGTTGGCCATAAAGATCCTACACAAGTTCAGCACATACCTTACTATACTAAGGTGGTCACAGACCTTCCCAGCGCAGACGTGTAGTATCTGGGTTTGCCGCAATAGCCGCATTGAAATGTTGCTAGGACAACAATTATCTTAAATAACACGTGATCGCCTCACGTCCCTAGTGGGCGCAGGGTGATGGGATAAAATCCACATTGCATGCATGGATTACGGGTCATAAAATGGTGCTCCAACTAATTATGGACCATCATGGTGTAATATCATTAATTTACACAGGGCAACACAGAAATTAGAATCATAAAAGAGTAATGGAAACAGAAGAAATACTATGTGTGAAGGATGGGACAATATCCACACTGCATGCATAGATTGCCGGTCATAAAATGGTGATCCAACCAATTATGGACCATCGTGGTGTAATATTATTAATTTAGACAGAGCAACACAGAAAATAAAATAAAATAATAAAAGAGTTATGGAAACAGAAGAAATAATATGTGTAAAGGAGGGAAATGAAGAGTGTAAAAAACGGGGGGAAGTAGAATTTGAAGAAAGCTTCCTGTGGTGTAAACTAAGTAACAATAAACAAATTGATAAAAAAATTGCAGGTAAGTATAGAATTTAAAATCAAATTTAAAATCGCACTCAAGAAAAACTGACAGGAGCATAAAGAAAAAGGAATACTTAAAACGCCAATCACAATTTTGAAACAGTTGTGAACCACAACTATCTCATATACGTATCAATAGTGATAAGATCAAGCATCTATCAAAACAGAAAAATAAATGACATTTCATATGAAGCAATGATAATTGATCTCCTCGTTGAGACCATTAGGAGTAAGGCTGCCAAGTTTGCCAATCCAAAAAGTTTTTCTGCAGTTAAGCCGGAATCTTATTTGTGTTAGGTTGTGCCTATTGGCGACCCAATGACGGGCCACAGTGGAATTAGGGTTAGCATTACGGCTGCTGGACCGATGTTCATTCCACTGCGCTTTGGCCGGCCTGGCGGATTGACCCACATAATACTTACCACACGGGCATTTGATGCCATAGATAATGTTGGCACTGTCACAGGTGCCAAATGTTTTTTTTAGTCCATTGCTTCATGACTGTTACGGGTGACATGTGATCCCCGGGGCCTCCCGCACACACACTCGCATGCACACATGGTCAAGAATGGACAGACACGGGACGCATGTTGCTAGTATGGGGTCCCGGCTGCAAATAGCGACCGGGACCTCTTTTATTAAACAACGCATGTGCGAGCCATAATGAGGCTCGCGCATGCTCACATGATTTCCGTAAAACGCAACATTCCCCCAAACAACAAACACATGTAAACCATAACCACAACAAACAAAACCTTGGTGCACCGTAGCAGTTCTCGACATCTTACGAGGTTGGGTCCATGATGAAGTCTTGGAACCTCGATGGGTGTCTCTGCTCCTCCCGTCTTGGGTACCTCCTCTCATCCTCTCGAGTGGGGCCTCGGGTTTCCCAGGGCCGCTGGAGGTTCTTCATCCAACGGCGGTGGCACCAGTCGTGGCCCGGGGCGGATGACTCCGGCGGTGCTCCTGACGGGTCTTCTGGCAGAATGGCCTCAATCTGCTTGAAGTAGGACACATTCCTCATGATTGTGCCCCTCCGGTTGGCTGCCGTGACCATGGACCCTTTGACATAATTTGACTCCTAATGGTTGGGCCTCATACATGAGGGACAGCTTCACTTCCGGACGCCTGTTCCGGACCAGTACCATGTCCCCTACTTCGATCGTCTTATCCTGCATGTTCCAGCGGGCACTTTCTTTTTCGTTCCTGATCGCCCGCTCTTGGCGCACGTGGTTGTCAATCACACTGGGGTGTCGCCCCTCCACCTCAGGCAACAGCCCTCCGGGGCATCGTTTAAACAGGGCTTCGGCCGGTGCAACCCACATGGACTGATGGGGTGTTGTCCGATTCTCTCAGAGGAACTCAAAAAGGTTCTGATGCAGTTCCCCTCCCCCATCCAACGAGATGCGTAAGATCTTTTTGAGTGTTCACATGAAGCGCTCGGCCTCGCCGTTCTCCCTGGGCCAGAGCGGTGAGACTTTCTGATGTATGATGCCTCTCTCCTCACAGTACCTGGCGAACTGCTGCCCTTGGAATGGCGGGCCATTGTCCAAGCATATTTCCTGGGGGAAGCCATGGGTGGCGAACATCTTCTCCAGCGCCAAGATGGTGTGGTCGCTGGCCGTAGACTCTACCAGCTCGACATCCAGATATCGTGACCACTGGTCCACGAACACCAAAAAGTACATTCCTCGACCCTTGGAGCCAAAATCGGCATGCACTGTGCCCCACGGCTGCTCACTTCTTTCCATGGTCATGATGGGAGGACCTCGCTCCGCCGGACTGGCCGCCTGGCATGGAATGCATGTGCGCACACATTCGTCCACTCTTTGCTCCAGGTCTAGGAACCATACGTTGAGTCTTTGGCGCGCCTTTGTCTTGGCGGCGCCTCGGTGTCCCTTGTGCGCAAGGTGTAGCACCTTGGTCACCAAGGTTCGTGGGATAACGATCTGGTGGCCTCGCAGCAGAAGGATGTCCTACAATACCGAGAGCTCATGGTGTGCCCTCCATAGCGCCTGAAGGTCCTTCTGAGCTCCGGCCTCCCGTCTGGCATTGTTGGCGAGCACCTCCCTCCATTCGCCGCTTTCCATCGCCTCCATGATGACCAAGAATATTCTGTCCTCTGTGGAAGCATTTGCAATTTCCTGTCATGCCAGGGCCACCGGCAGGGCCGCCTCCACCACATTGTGCAGCATCTCGATGCAGTCCACAACTTCAGCAGGGGACGCCTTGCTCCTGGATGTCTGGACAAGTAGTCCGCCGGATTGTCGGTACCCGGGCTACACTGCAATTTGACACCGTACTCCATCAGCGACAACATCCACTGCTCAATGCGTGGAGGTGGCTAGGAGGAGGCGCCCACCATGATCGGGATGAGTGGCTTGTGGTCGGTGATCTCTACAACTAGCTTTCCAAGGATGTATATCCTGAAATGCTTGGAGCCCCACAGAATGGCCAGGGCCTCCCGCTCGATCTGCTGGCATACGCTATTGGGCGCATGAGTCGTTGTGAGTCCACCTGCATCAGTACTGCCACTAGGCCAACTGGGCTGGCATCCACCACTATCTCTGACTCCTTGTTCGGGCTAAAGTAAGCCATGGTCTCTTGACCCGACAGGGCATTCTTGATCTCTGCAAAAGCTCTCTGCTCCTTGGGAGTCCATGCCCACGCGACGTCGTTCCTCGTCAGCGCCCGCAAGGGCTCTGACAGCGAAGCCAGGTCGAGGATGAACCGTCCGCAGTAGTTAACCATGCCGAGAAAGCTTCTTAACTCAGCCGGTGACTCCGGTGGGGGCGCCTCCCGAATGTCTCTCACCTTCACTGGGTCGGGCGAGATGCCCCCAGCATGGAATACACACCCAAAGAACTCTATTCAGTCCTTCAGAAACTCACACTTCTTCCGGTGTAGAGTCAGCCCCAGACTTTTAAGTCTTTGCAATGCTCTTTCCAGTCTCTTCAGGTGTTCGGACTCCGACTGGGCAAAGACCAGGATGTCATCGGACATGTTAATGACACCTTTGAGTCCCGCCAGTGCTCCACGGATGACGTTCTGGAATACCTCTGCCGCTGACGAGACACCAAGACGAAGTCTTTTAAACTGATATAGCCCTTCATGGGTTGTGAATGTAGTAATGTATCGCGACTCCGGGTGGAGTTCTAGCTGATGGTACCTTGAGCTCAGATCGAGCTTGGAGAAGACTTTTGCCCCATGGAGCTCGCCCACAATGTCATCCAGCGTAGGCGTAAGGCTGTGCTCCCTCTTGATGGCAGCCTTTGGCAGTCTCATGTCCACACAGATGCGGACAGCCCTGCTTGGGCTTTGGCGCCACCACTATGGGGGAGACCCACAGAGTTGGACCCTACACTCTCTCGATAATGTCCAGTTCAATGAGCGACTGGAGTTCCTTTTCCACATGTGCCCTCAGATGAAACGGAATTCTGCTTTCGAATCGATGCAGCAGGTGATCATTGTCTGTGTGGTATATTTCCAGAGTGAAATGCACAATGTCAAGGGCCTTGGAAGCGGCACAGCTCAGCAGGGAGTGCGGGCTCACCTGAGTCACAAAGTACCTGGCCTTGATTTGTTCAGCCCATGTAACACGGGAGCCACAAAGACCCCTTGAGTGGCAGGGGCATGTCCCCGCCAAACGAGTATATCTGAGCTTTTGACTCCTCTAGCTTGGGGGGTCCGGGTAGCGCCTGATAGTGTTCAGCCCCCAGGATGCAGAACGACGCTCCTGTGTCAATCAAGACGGGGATGGGCACCTCACCACTGTTCACAATGCATGTTGGTTGCCTGCTCTGCTTCGCCCCCGTGGAAATGCTGGAAATGAAAAAGATCTCCTCTTCATCTTCCTCCTCCTCGGCAATGTCCAAATCCTGCATCCCTTGCTCTATTGTGGACATGCTCCTCAAACACCTGGGGTTTCCCCCTACTGCTCTTGCTGGCCCCCTGGACGCCGCTACTGGAGTCATGGCCCTACACACTCTCGCATAGTGTCCTGGCGTGCCACACCTTCCACAGACTCTTGTTTTTGCGGGGCACTCTCCCACATGGGGCAAATCGTATCCGCAGTACGGGCAGGACTGTGGATTACCGGGTGCTGAGGTACTGTCCGCTCTCTTGGGACCCCAACACGACCTCCCTGGGGCAGAGCACCCAACCGCAAAAGCGTGCTCACTTTTCCCCAGATGCACTGCAGCGTCCATTTTCGCACCTCTCGACTCTGCTAGTTCATAGGCCCTTCCCGTGTCCAGGATTTGCGCCAGTTTAAGGCCTGGTTCTCTAAGCAGTTGCCTCTGCAATTTCCCGGAAGTGCACCCCTGGATCAGTTGATTTTGCCCCATCTCCTCCTCATTCGCCCACCTGCAGGTGCTAGCGAGGCGCCTCAATCTTGCACAGAACTGGTTCAACGATTCTTCCCCTTGCTGTTTCTCGGCACACATCACAAATCTGTCGCAATTGACATTCGCCATGGGGAGGAAGTGATCCTGAACGGCCTGTTTCACCTCATCATAGGTGACCACCTGAAGGTTAAGTGAGTCAAAAATCCGATGGACCTCTCTGCCAGCTGAGTACACCATCGTGGCCACCTTAGCGTCATCATCCGTCTCACCCGAGGCCCTGAAAAACATTTCCAGTTTCTTCACCCACAGTAGCCACTTCGGCCCCAGTTTGGATGGTGGGCCTGAGGTGTCAAATTCGGGGATGGACGCCAAAGTGCTATGCATCCTACGTGGGACTGGCATGGGTGCTCCCTCTTCTCCATCCTCTTCACCCATGGTGTCAGTTGGGGTGGGGTCCACTAATCTTTCCTGTGCAGAGAGAGATGCCCGCAGTCAGATGGCACAGGCTGGTGTTGTGGTGGGCAGTGGATGATGCCTTGGGTGTCTCTCAAGTTGACAATCCAAGGCCCCTTTAACTTTCAGGGTCCTGGAATGTAAAAAATGTATTCAGAAGCTGTGGATCACGCCCGGCGCACGAGCACCCATGTGGGCCGCAACCGCCGTGATCCGCGTGTTCACAAAATGGCTGCCGGCCTCCTGCATAGGTCCGTGACCGCGTGGGGAGAGACACTCTCTCCAACAACCAGCTGGAGCAATGTCGCGTTCTCTGCCACTGTGGATTCTCGTCGCTAATGTTACGGTTGATGTGTGACTCCCGGGGCCCCCCCGCACACACACTCACACGCAGTCAAGCATGGACAGACACGGGACGCGTGTTGCTGGTACGGGGTCCCAGCTGCAACTGGCAACCGGGACATCTTTTATTAAGCAAGGCATGCGGGAGCCATAACAAGGCTTGCGCATGCTCACATGGTTTGCGTTCTACGCAACAATGACCATGGTTTCCTCCTATGCCCTCCTTCACAATTAATCTGGTTCTCTACTCACAAACCTTGGTGGGTGTGGAGAAGTAAGCGAATGAGATATTTTGTTGCAATACGTGTTTCTGCTAGATACACTTGAATTATGTAAGTAAAGCAGATTCCCCAGATTAGAAATGACTCGTTCCTACCTTGCACTTACTGTCAATTCGTCTTGTACTGAATGTGACCTTTTTTAATTTATCTATGTTTGGTAATGATGAGATTTCTAAGCCGCACATTGAAGTGATCGCTCAAACCATACATTGGGGTTGACAGAGCATCCATTCCAGTTACCCATTTGAAATATCATTATCAGTAAGGTAAATTGTAATTTTTTCATGGAGTTATGCTTAGTCTTTGTGGTTAACATTCTGTTGTCTTTCATGCCAGCTTTATAGTATGCAACGCCTAGCCCTAATTATTTTCCACCAAACACCATTGTCACAGTGGCTGAGTTGTTTCTGAAAAGCGTTTATTATTTGTCAGTAGGCTACTCTAAAATATTGAAATTCATTTCCCTAATTTATCTGCCATAAATCTGTTTGTGTCCCATTTTGCCATCATCTGTGCTTTATAGAATGTGACAAACAATTTTGAATTGCTTCGATGCATATTTTCAGTATCGGGCGTTATTTGTTTTCTCACTCCTTTGCCAATTGCGTTTAATGAAATGGCGTATGAATAAACAATAACAAAGGACATTCTCATTTTAGACGTCAAAGGATTGCTGACTTAACAAACTAAACGTGCAGTTATATTGTTTCACAATTAAGACCAATAGTGGGGTCAGTGACCAATAGGAATCTAGAGAATCCACAATGCATGGGATGTACCTGCTGTTTATCAACGATCGCAGCTAATCTTTGCTTTATCAGAGGGTGCCATTGTGTGTTGCGGTTCATGTCATTTCACACCAGGGGCCAGATTACAGAAACATTGCACCAGTGCAAGTGCAAAGTTTGCACGGTATTAGCACTAGAGCAAAGTTTGCCCTATTTTTAAAAACACTGGGACACATTAGAAAACTATTTTGCGCCATGACAAGTGCAGTTTGGCAGGATATAAGCACTAGGGCAAACATTGCCTGTGGGCAAAAAAGATACAGTGTCCCTGCTTTATTGCAACAGGGCAAAGTTTGCCCTAGTGCTAATACGGAATAGTATTAGCAGTAGGGCAAACTTTGCCCTGGTAAAACAATGCATTGAAAATGTATCTTTTTTGCACCGGGGCAATTTTTGCGCTGGTGCTTATACCCTGCAAAACTGCACTTGTCATGGCGCAATAGTTTTCTAATATGTCCCAGTGTTTTTACAAATAGGGCAAACTTTGCTCTAGTGCTAATACCGTGCAAACTTTGCATTTGCACTGGTGCAAAGTTTCTATAATCTGGCCCCAAGAGTGTTGGAATTACGTTTTCCGTTGCCTTGGTTAAGAAGGCTCCATCTTCATGGCACAAGCCCACTGCCCACTACCATTCCGTTTCGTTGGTCAGCCCTGCGTTTCCCCCCATCTTTTTTACAAAGGTGCAAAGGGCGATCATACGTTGGCCTTAACAGAGAAATGGCCTGCCAATCCTGTCATTATGTCCTATTTAAATTTGGATGTGGGGGCCAACGTGTATGAACACAAACGGTACGCTATAGTTATGCACACATTTGAAATAAAAAATAGTGTAGTTGACCGCATTGAAAATAACACAACTACTACTTACCCAGAGATTGCATGTGGCCTTAGAACTTTAGAGCAGTTGTTAGAGTGTTTGTTGTCTGGGGCATTTGGTTATGATGTCAGTATTTCAGCGAGCCAAGAAAACTATATTTTGAATTGATCACATTCTAGAAAAAGAGTATGCAGGAGAAGATGGATATGACACGCGAAGTAGAGTCGTAGAAAGTTATATCGCGGGTGCCTTATATATAGGAATTGGGGGATATAATTGTGGCAGCATAGATAGATGATAATTGGACAGACATTGAGAACTAACTGAATGTGCAATTACAACCATCTCAAAATGGAGCAGCAAGGGCAATACTAGTGCAAGAGAATGTGCAGTGGAACACCTTCCCAGACTCGGGAAGAGGTTGATGCTTTGGATGGTTGCTGATTATAGAGGAGAAGCAAGGAATAATATGGAGAGATATGGTTGTTTTGGAGAGTGGAATGATAAGTAAGAGAATTGCAGTTTCAGTATTTCTACTGGCTGCTCTGAGAGTGATGCTGACAGGGATTAGGTATAGGATGTGGGAATGTAATATATAAGTGGTCTTGTACAGCACCTGCCTTCATCTATTGTTGGCCAATGCGCTGTGCTTGGCTCTGTAAGAGAAACCAGGGTGGGGGGCGAGTTTCATTGGCGGGACATTGGGAAAGGCAAATGCAAAACCTGTGGTGTTGATGTGTGCAGGTCCAAGGTACCTGGTTCCTACATGCCAATCGGCTTTCTAGGGGTTTGGTGGAAGAAACATGGGAGTATGTTACCAATAGTAAAGATCACAGGACCATAAGTATTTCTCAATTAGGTATGGCTGATAAACAAAGAGTGATTTAAATACATGTTGGATGCTCAGGAAATCAACTGAGACATATGAAACAATATGTACTAATTTCATAAGAAGAGTAGAGTCTTGTGGAAAAAAGTATTGCTGTAGGTTTAAATTGGGCTAGCATGTATATTGCACTGTATTGTATTGTATTTGGTTATTTATAGCGTTGTGTGGACTCAATGCTCTTTTTTCCATGGTTGGATCGACCTTGGTGACCACAGTCGATGTGGTTGGAAATTCTAGGGAGTTTAGCTTAGATGCGTGTGTGCATGTACTAAGACTTGGGTGGCTGGCAAGGCTCGACTAAGCAGCCCAGTAGAGGTCAGACACGTGGGTGGGTACTCTTGAGGGTTAGAGATAGATTGTTATTGTTGAGAGAGTCTATGTGAGGCTATCTATACAGGGGTTCCTTTCGGGAGGTGGTCGCTGTATGCAAGTGGCAGAGGTGTTGAGGTACGTCTGGTGTTTCTGTCTGGACGGCTATGTGAGAAACTAGGCCGGATGTGGTTAGCCGTAGTCATATTCTATCATGCATGGATGTTTGGCCATGCCTGCGGCCTGTGTCCACACTAGTGGTGTGAGATATATGTACCGTATGCTGCGAGATTGCTTATTTATCCAGGTCTGCGATTGATAGTCCTATAGCAATGGGTCTAGGTTTCATACTGTAGCTGGTATCGGAGTATAATAAACAGAGATGGAGCCTAAACCTAGATTTGAGTATCCTGTGTAGTGGGTGAAAGGCCCATGTTTCACAGTGCCGTAGGTTTAAGCATATGGTACACATAGACCGAGGCTACACATAGATTTGAGAATAATGTATAGTGGTAGAGAGGCCCAGGTATCACAATGCAGTATGTTTTGTCCTACAGTAAGCAACAATGGAGGCTGCCCCTATATTTGAGAAACATTTTTGATAGGCAGAAGGCCCAGGTTTCAAAGTGCAGAAGAACTCAAAATATAATAGACAAACGGTGGAGGCTACACCTAGATTTGAGAATCCTGTAGGTGGGGGAGGGGCCTAGGCTTCACAAGGCCGTAGGTTTCAGCCTATTGTACAGTAGGTAATCGTAATGTAACATTCATCAATGGTTTGTTGTACCTAGATTTGGGGATAAGTGTGTAGTGGTGATTGCTAGTGTTGAGACCTTCCCTGAATGAGCGATACAGATTAACAGTGGAAGTGATTACTTAGTGATGGGCATGTTCTACCCTGGGCTACTTATCTCATTGTTAGTCGTCTCTCATGTGGACTGGCAGGCAGGGGCGCTGTGAGTATGTTGCGAGTGTAGCCACAGCGAAGGCTGCTGGCTTACCTCGAGTGCTTGTCGGGTTGGAGTGTTGTTGTGGGTGGGTTGATGGTGGATCAGGAGTGCCACAACGAAAACTGCTGGCTTACCTGGAGTACTAGTCGGCTGGCAGTGTTGTTGAGCAGTATTTTGTGGTGTGTTAGGCAAATTGCTGCAAGTGCTCCCGGCCCCTGAGTTGTGATTGAAAGCAGGGGAGATTATTGGTGGTGTATTCACAGGGTGCAGTTGATTAGGAGAGCGTTGGGAAGAGCCCGGTTTTAAGGCTCTTCATGAATTTCAGGTGGTTTTCAGTGTTGCAAATGTGTAAGGGAATGGAATTCCAGATGATTGGCGCTTGGACGGAGAAGGAAGAACCGCCAAGTCTTATGGAGCTGTGGGGTGGGATCACTTGGCGGAATGCAGTGCGAGATATGAGGTTCCTGGAAGGTTGCTATGGGACAATTTTGTCTCAGAGGAATTCAGGGCCGATGTTTTGGATTGCGCAATGGTTGATACACATGGCTTTGAAGGTGGTGCGTCAAGCAATAGGGAGCCAATAGAGGACTCTCAGGGTAGGGCTGATGTGTTCTCTGGCGGGCAGGTTATTGAGCTTAGTTGGGATGCCGGGGCTCCAAGATAGATGCAGTTTGCGAAGTCAAGACAGGAGAGGATAATGGAGTTGATGGTTGAGAAATGGTGGGGATAGGTGAGGTAGGGGGAAATCCGCCAGAGGATACGTGAGTGAAAGAAACAGGATTTGTGCACTGGTGGTGTGTTGGTTGAGGGATAAATCTGAGTCAAATTCGCATCCAAGGTTTTTAACTACGTTTGAAGGTGCCGGGGCTTGTTCTCATGATTTGCGCCACGGGATTGGTTGGGGGATGAGTGATGTTTTCCCGCAGAGTAGGATTTCGGTTTTCCCAGGGTCCAAGATGAGGTGGTTGGTCGTCATCCAGTGATCAATATCAGAGAGGCACAATGACAGTCCCGGGCTGCCAGATCCTTCAGGGTTTGTGATTTTGAGGATGATCTGGGTATCATCTGCATAGGTGTAGCAGGTAAGATTGTACGAGCGGATGATTGCGGGAATGGGTTGTATGTAGAAGTTGAAGATTAGCGGTGACGTGGACGCTCCTTGGTGGACCACTTTACAGACTGGATGTGATATGGATGTGAAATGGTGGAGCTGCATGATTTGCGACCGGTTTGAGATAAAGGAAGAGATTCACGAAAGGGCTGTGCTTTTGATTCCTAGTGTTTGTAGTCTGACTAATATAATGGAGTGATCAATGGTATCAAAGGCTGTGGAAAGGTCTAGCAGGATGAGAACTGTGCAGCTGTCTGTGTCGGCTGCTCTTTTAAGGTCGTTTCAGATGGAGACTAGAGATGCTTCTGTTGCCCTTAGTGGTCTGAAACCTGATTGTGCTGGGTCTAGGAGTTTGTTGGCTTCGGAAAAATGGCCAAGCTGTTTGGAGACCACAATGAATCGCGTTTTGGAGATAGGTCAGTATTTTTGGGTAAGAAGTGGGTCAAGCATGTGACTTTACCTGCACAGGTGGCGGCTAGTATTTGTTTGAGCATTGTGGGAGGGCACGGGTCTTCCGGGGAGCCTGACGGGCGGCTGACTGCTACCAGCGACAAGAATTCTTGATGTGTGATGGGAGAGAAATAGTCAAGAGAAGGTTGTGATTGTGGCAGGGTTTGTGTGGGGGGGCTGCGGGCGAGTGGGCGGTGACAGTGGGATTTTTAGTTTGGCGATGATGGCGTTGTGTCTTTCGTTGGTAGCATTGTAGAAATGGAGTGAGAGGATGTTGCATAGGAATTGGGATCTAGGGGTGGTCATTCGAGAGCATGCGTGGGATTTGTTTTCTACTATGATTTTATGTAGTTCCTTACTTGGGTTGCAAGCATTTTGTATTCGGTTCCCATAGAATGATTTCTTGTTTTTTTCTGATTTGCGATCTGTAGATTCTGGTTGTCCTTGCTAGGGTGGTTTTGTTTTGGGCTGAAGGGTTGGCTCTCCAGGCCCGTTCCAGACAGTGCTTGGGTGAGGGGTTTGAGGGCATTGGTAAGCCAGAGGTCGAAGGAATCTATTGCAAGTGGTCCTTCCGTGAGGAATAGTGAGTTGAGGGAGTTTGCAGAGTGAGAATTCAAGATCTGGAGTGATTACAATTTTGTTCCATAATGGGAAAGTAGAGGAGGAGGTTGGTGGTGGAAGTGTTGGGAGTTGGCCACTGAACACAGTGTTGTGTGGTATGGTGAAACAGAGTGCTCAGTGATCAGACCATGACAGAGGGCGCAGGGGCTGGGTAGATATGTTTGCGATGCTGAATATTGCATCAAGGGGTGGCCTCTCATGTGAGTGTGAGTGGATGTGTGGTGTTTCAGATTGAGTGGATCTAAACTGTCTGTAAGTGACCTGGTCATAGAATTTGATGGTGAGTCGAACCATATGTTGAAGTCGCCTAGGATGGTGAGAGTTGGGTGTTGGATGAGGGTGGTGGCCAGTGCTTCACCAAATGTGTCTGCAAAGTTTTTGTTATAGCCAGGTGTCTGTAGATGAGTAGGAAACTGTGTGAGGCGGATGGTGTGAGTTGGAGTTTTACCAGAAGGGATTCGTAGTCTGTGGTGCTAGTGGAGGTGTGCTTGGTTAATAGCTTGAATTGGACTTTGTGTAGTATAGCGAGCCCACTTCCCCTTTGTGATCTACTCCGAATGGTGAGAGTGTAACCAGGTGGAAAGGTCTTGTGTGCAAGATGTTCATAGTCATCCTAGAACCAGGTCTCAGTGATAAAAAAAGGTGTCTGTGTTTTTTTCTGTGATGAGGTCGTAGATGTGGAGGGATGCCTTTGTGTGTGGAGGGTAGGTAGGGTTGGGGGGAGAGCAGGGTCTGCTGTGAGGAATGGCTGTGGAGGGCATTAGAAGAGGGAGGTGGGGTGTGGGGATAAGGGAGTAATTGGAGTGGGTGGACGGTGGTTGGGGAAGAGAGCTAGGACTGGGTTGGGTGCGGGGAGTGAGGATTCGCTCCTATATTGCAGTGACAGTGGTTGCAAACTGTCTCAGAAAATGGGTGATGCAAAGGGGCACATTCATTGCCTATGATCTCGACCTTTCCTTACATTGTGTGTGGTGTTGCGTGTATGGGAGAGAGTGGGTGGTTCTCTGGTGAATGGGGTATTGGCTGGAGCTTCTCTTGCTGCGCCAAGTGAGGGGAAGTGGAAGTTGAGGGTGGTGTGTAGTTGGTTGGGGGAATGTGAGTGGGAGGTGTCGGGGGTAGGTTGCTGGCGCCGTTGGAGTGTGGTATGCCTATTAGGTGTCTTGCTGGATTCTCTGGTGTGTTCCATGGGGGCATGCTAACTAATCCGTCTCTTCATCTTGCCGCTCTTAATTGTTCAAATTGGGATCAACGGGGGGAGGAGAATGTAACAGTATGAGGCGGGAGGGCGTGGTAGGGGCAAGGTAAGAGTGGGGGTGAGGGATGCAAGTTAAAGGTGTGCTCTGGAAGGGGGACGGGCTGAGTGATAGCAGGGGTAGTGAAAGACTGCGTTGGGTCTCGTTGGGGCTAGTGGAGCACCAGCGAGTTGCACTGTTGCGGCCTGTGAGTGTAAATTACTGTGTTATGGGTTGAGGACTAAGTTTCACGATGCATGTTGAGTGCAAGGTAGAACAGAACTATCTTGGTTTGCCCAGTGAACACAGCTAGATTTGTGAGTCCTGTGTAGTGGGAGAGATGCCTAAACCTAACAATGCAATTTGAATTCAAGACTAAACACAGCTAAATGAGAACATTATTATTGAGACCATTATTATGATGCAAGAATAGGAAGTGAGATATGGAGATTAACAGTTAAGTGCACTGGGACACACTAAACAGATTAGGTAAAAAAAGTAATTTTCTCTTAGGGAAATCGTTTTTCTATATGTTCTTACTGGGTCAATCGATTGTATACGAATAATAGGAAAGAGTGAGAAGCATGTGGAAGTTGCATACAACAAATCAACGTGGATGTGGCTTTCTGTGTGATTCTGTGCGGTTTTCACTTGCCTATACCTCATATACTGTTTTATTCAATAAGCTACTGCTACAAACTGAAACACGTGTAGGCATTAGAAGAATAGGAACATTTAAAAGTTGTATAGAGAAACATTTATTTGGATAAAATTGCAAAGCCCAACACTGGGAAAGAATGTTGTACAGTGCTCTATATAAATGTAATTACTACCGTATGTAGGGATATATTCATGCATGATAAATGGGCCTTTTAATGGCAACGTTTAGAAGCAGCTATTTCGGAATGGGTGTAAGGGACTCAGCAACAAGCCAGTAAAATGGGTGTTGTTTTAAAAGCATGCAAGCCAGCAAAGGGATGGTTATTTCAAAAATACCCAGCAGAATGTGCAGTCATTTTAACATGCAGAAACATACATATTTACAAATTGAATGCTTTTCTATCTGTGTGGAACTGCATTGGAAATGCATAGCCAACTAACCTTACTAATAAAAGCCCAGTAACCAATTAACTGTCCCAATTAACTTTATAATGCAGTTCGGTAGACAAAGTTTGAAATTCATTTCATTTTGTGTTTTTCCATGGAGAGATTCACAATAGAAAAAAAACAGAATGGCTGTCTTTGTGCAGGCTGAAAACTTCCATAGTCATCGCAGGAAATAATTTGTTACATGTATGCTCGTGTAAGGTGATTGGCTAATGTGGTTGGCAGTTTTGGAGGTGTTAGAACCACGTCAGGGGAGGCTGATCTAATGTAGAGAGAGAGTGTTGTCCTGGCTTCGGTGTGAATGAAATTCCAAAGACAGTGTCGATGAACTGTGTGGGATTCGTACAGATAAGGTCCGACAGCACAAAATTCAAACCTTGCATACTCCGGTGAGTCAGGTCTTAAAATGAGGAGCATGAGAATATATGATATGCATCGTATTTTTTTGACAGTGTAGTGAGATTAGGTTTGAAAACAAAAGTTTTACTTTTATTTTTCTGCATTTCACACACCGTTTAATATATTCTCCATGATGCAATATGTTTGTTTCCTTTTATCTTTTAGAGGCACAAAGCTGTATTCGCTGTTGGTAAGAACATGTAACTGTGATATCATGTAATGTATTGTTTTTATTTTTCTGTTGGTGCAACATAATAGTGGTAATCAATCAGTAACAGAATTAAAAAAAAACGAAAACAGAACGAGGTTATTGCTTGGTTTTTATGTTTTATTTTCTGCCTCTGATGATCACTGTGTCAGTGGGAAAAGTAAGTGGGTGATTCTAGTGTTATACCACTGTGGTAAAAATGTGCTACCTCATTTACCACCTGGGACAATGTTCGGAAAAATAGTAAATACATACAAATGAGCCAGGTCGAGTGTATTTGTGTGGATGGGCTTCACTCTGCATGCTGAAGAGGAAGCAGTGGCCCTCATTAGGACTCCGGCGGAAAACCATGGTGCTATTAGCACCTTGGTCGATGCCGGAGTCCGCCATGGTGGAATGGGGAATTACCACCCATTCCAAGGTTGGCGGGGCGGTAATTCCCCATGCCACCATGGCACTTCCCCATTCCCATTTTTGCCCCATAGGGCATAATGGGAATGGGGAAGGTGGTAAGTACGGTACCGAAAATTGCGGTACCGTACTTACCTCGAGAGTCCCTTTGCGGGCCCTTACTTTAACAGCTGGTCTACACCAGCCGTTAATGTCGGGTCCCGCAAAGGGACCTCGTAGTAAGGCGGTAAGGGTTAACGGTCATTGGTACCATTACCGGAGACCGTTAACCCTTACCGCCTTCCGTGTAATGAGGCCCATAGTCTTTGAGCCGAGCGGGCGGCTTGGTGGCAGTTCTTAAACCATATCGCCCCCCTCTCTCACTGGGTGCCTCACCTTCCATGTCCGGCTCACCCATGTCAGGTTTGCTCCACTGCTCCCACGTCCTGTCACCCACTTCTACCTCCTCCGGAAGGTGAGCGGGGTCTCCTTCGTTCGACTGGGGTTCATCATCTTCTTAGTGACATTCGACATCAGTCCACAGGTTGCGTGGCACCGCCTTGAACCACGACGCATTTCATGTCACCTGTCGGCATCCTCTCTTTACAGTTATCATGGTCCCTTGTTTCTCACTGACAGTCCATAGGAACGACTCGTAGCGGGAGTCCAGTTTGGACCTTGTCAGGTTCCGCAGCATGACCACCTGGTCGCCCACCTGGTGCCAGGTGGTCATGGCACTCATGTGTGCGTTGGCTCCCGTTCTCCTTCTTTTGGTGCATCCTTGTCAAATCTGTCCGGGGTCCTGCTGGGGTGATGTGGGATAGAAGACTTTATTACGGTGCCAAACATGAGATCAGCTGGCGGAACACCCGTCGTGCTGTGAGTGGTGACCCGGTAGTTTCGCAGAAAACGGTAAAGGTCGACATTCCACGGGCTGGCATTTGCTCTCAATAACCTCAGCACTATGTTGAGTGTCCTCATGAACCGTTCAACATCACCATTTGCCTGGGGCCATCTTGGCATGATGTGATGGTACCCTATGTTTAGTTCCTGCAGGTATTGTTTGAATTCCTCCCCCTGGAATGGGGGGCCATTATCACTATTGATTGTAGTGGGCAGTCCATGTGTTGCAAACATCTTCTCCATGGCAAGGATGACCACCTCCGCTGCCGTGGATTCAACTACCTCGACTTCGGGACATCAGGAGTGATTGTCAATGGCCACCAGGAGGTAGAGGCCTTCTTGTAGTGTACAAAAGTTGATGCTGATTGCATCCCATCTACCAAGACCACGTTCCGCTGACTGGATCGGTTCTGGATCCGGTGGAGCTCTGGTTATCTGGCAGGCTAGACAGGTGTTGATTAGCCTTTCGATCTTCTCGTATATCTGCGGAAACCACACTCGGTGCCGGGTTCGAACCTTCGTCCGAGCCATTCCTTGGTGGCCTTCATGGGCTAGCGCCACTATTCTGTCCTGGAGGCTCAGCGGGATGAAAATTTGATTATCCCTGAGCAGCAGTCCTCGCTCTGTGATCGACAGGTCCTGTCGTATGAGGAACATCCCCGTGAGGAAAGCCTTTGCTTCTGCTGTCCTGTTGTGGGTGTTCTTCATGAAGGACTTCCAATCGCCTGAGAGGATGGCATCTTTCACCAGGTCGCAGCACGGATCCTTGTGTGTTTCCAATTCAATGTCCTCAATGCTGACAGCCTTTGGCCTCATGGTCCACACAACCTGGCAGATATGTTCCTCGGTCTCTTCGGCTACTTGGACTTCTTGTGGAGTCGCCGCTCGAGGGTGTCTTGAGAGGAAGCCCGCCGGGTTTCCACTTCCTGGCTGATAGGCCAATTCAAAATTGTACTGCTGGAGGTGCAACAGCCATTTGGCTATTATGGCCAGCGGGTGAGAAGATGTGCCCATGAAGATAGGCAACAGGGGTTTGTGATCCGTAACTGCCGTGAATCTTCGGCCATAGAGATAGAGGTGAAAATGACGACACCCCCACAGTACGGCAATTGCCTCCTTCTCAATGTGAGAGTATCACTGCCCTGTAATTTTGAGAGCTCTTGACGCGTATGCAATGGGCCTCTTCTCCCCTTCTTTGGTGACCTGCATGAGGATGGCCCCTAGGCCGACAGGGCTCGCATCCACAAATAGTTCCATTGGGAGCTCAGTGTCGTAGTACGCCATCTTTGTGTCGATGGACAGCGACTCTTTGATGTTTTCAAAAGCCTCCTGACACGCTTGCCCCCATTCCCACTTTGTGTTAAGCTTGGTAAGCTCTCGCAGGGGTTCAGAGAGAGTGGCCAATTTACGGATGAACCTCCCACAGTATGTGGCCATCCTCAGGAAGCTGCGCACTTCGGTATGTGTCATCGGCGGACTCGCAGCCTGTATGTCGGAAACCTTCTGGGGGTCCGGGGAAATGCCAGTGCTGCTGAACTTGTAGCCAAAGAAAGATATTTCTGTTTTGAAGAATTCACATTTTTCTTTGTGAATAGTTAACCCAGCGTCTTCTAGTCTGCCCTGGAGCGTCTGTAGTCTCCTCAAGTGTTCTTCTATGTCCTGAGCATGGATTAGGATATCGTTACTCACATTTAGGACACCTGGTATGTCCCGGATGACCTCCTGAATAGTCTGTTGGAAAACATCGGCAGCCAACGAGATCCCAAAGCTTAGACGCTTATATCTCCGTAAACCCAGGTGTGCTGAGAAAGTGGTTATGTATTGAGAGTCCCTATCCAGCTTTAGCTGGTGGTATCCTGCTTTCAGATCAACCTTGGATAAGACCCGTGACCTGGTGAGATTTCGTCGAGCGTAGGTGTAATGTGGCGCTCCCGCTTGATTGCAGTGTTCGGAAGACGCATGTCTATACAAATCCGGACTTTTCCCGGCTGTTTGGGTTTTTTTGTGACCACCATCGGGGAAACCCATGGTGTCGGCCCAGTTACCTCTTCTAATATGCCGGCTTCTTCCAATGCTTTAAGTTCTTTCTTCACTTGTTCACGCATGTGGAACGGGGTTCTCCTGTGTTTTACAGCCTTTGGCTGGACCGACTCGTCTATGTGGAGCTTGAAGTCTTTCCTTTCAAACACCCTATCCCGTTTTGCAGGTTGGGATACTGTGCCAGGATCTCCTCGACCTCTTGTGCTTCCTTCACTTGACAGACAAACTTGACTAGCCCTAGGTCTTCAGCCGCATCCCCACTCAGAAGGCATTCGATCCCCGCATTTACGACGTAGATTTTTGACGGTAGCCTGTTTTCACTGTGGCTGAGGTTGGTGCAGAATCTGCCAACCACCGGTAGGGGCTTCCTACAGCCCTACGCAAACTGTGTCTGTGTTCTTCAGATCTGGTTGTGGTTGCAGTGTTTGGAATGTGCTTGTTGGCATAACATTTACGGACACTCCCATGTCAATGGTCATCCATACCTGCTGGTTTTGGAGAGTGACCTGGCATTTGCGCCTCCGGAGCCCTTTTTTCTGAGTTGCATGTCCATGATCCAGGGCTGACACCAGGTAGACTTTTCTCCCTTTTTTCCACTCTTCCCTGACGGATTCATTTTGGGTCCCTGTGACATCATCCCCTTCTTCCTCAGTCGAAGAGTTTGTTGTTTCGACTCGCCTTGCATTGGCTTGCTTCTTTTTCTTGGTCCTGCTCTTCTCTTGGGGGGTATTTGGGGGCAGCAGTGGGGTGCCCGATGACCGGCACACCTTAGCATACTGGTCCTTTCTGCCACATGCCCCACATGTTGTTACTTGCGTGGGGCAGTTTCGTCATCCATGTCGCGGTCCACCACACCATCCACATTCCGTGGGTCCCGGGATTCGTGGCTGCCACCTAGCTTGTGTGTAGTTGCCGCCAGCCTCAGCCCTTGCGGACTCTCTGTTGGTGACATGGGCCACCATGGCTGTCGTGAGGGCAGGCTGTAGTTTTTGAAGAGTCGCCCCCATGTTGGCAGCCCTGGTATGTGCCAGTTCCCTTTGACGACCCAATTCCAGAATGCATGTTAGAGAGATACCATCCTTCTCAGTTTCTCAGATTGGATGCCGTTGATGAGCTGTCTCCGGATTTCTTTCTCGACATTCGTGAACTCACACGATACTGCCAGCTTCCTCAGTCGGGTATGGTAGGCATCCAAGGTCTCCTCTTCTGCCTGAATTGTGGTGCAGAATATAAAGGTTTCATAATCAGGGTTGAGCTGTGGGAGAAAATGAACTGTCAGGGCATCCCTCGCTTGCTGGTAGACGTCCTGGCCATCATCAATGGTTAGCGAGTTAAAGATACGTAGTACCTCGTCCCCACGTTTAGCAACAGGTGCGATCTCATCTTCCTGGCAGTGGTTATGTCCTTGCATTCCATCGCCATTTCAAATTTTTGGATCCATAGCTGCCACCGTGGGCCAACTGATGATGGGTCGTAAATGGATCAAACGGCTGAATCATTGCCGAGGAGTTCCCTTGTGGGCGAGCTTGTGGTGATGACATTGACAGATTGGCCGCAAGTCTTGAAGGCGTGCCGGGCTTGGGGGTGGACGTGCCTCACTGTGTCTTGATGGGGTTTGTTTGCCTCATCTTAATGCCTGTCCTCAGGTGACTGTGCCCCTCCGCAGTTGAAGGTCTCAAGCTGTGGTGGATGGGCAGCTGCGTCGATCCAGGTGCTCACCATGTGCAGTAGCATTGAACACATGAGTATGGAGCAAGTGTGAAGGCCTCCCAGGCTGTGCCTTGGCACCTCTGACTCCTGGAAGGCAATGGGTGGTTGTTGCACTTCACTATGGGTATCCTTAGGGAGTGTGTCCCCTCCAGCCAGCAGTGGCCCGTGTTGAAAATCAGCTCGATTGGCATGGAAAGAGGAGAGAGGGAAAAACATGTTATTTTTTTTGTTTTTGTGGGTGGGGGGTTTTGTGTGCCCCCCCACCGGCTGTCCAAAAATGTTGAGTGCCGCTGTGAATCAGCAACAGCTGGCAGAGCGTCGAGCGTGTGTGCTGGGTTCTGTTTCCCTCGTTGCCATTGTTATGTCCCGTCTCTGCACCTCGGCGCGCAGGGAGACAGAACGTGCAGGGCCTTATCAGTAGGCCGCAGTGGCGCAGCTCCAGCGGGAGCGAAATGAGACATACCACACTCTGTTCGTCACGGTGCCCGGAACTGCTCCCCGTCCACGGGGGCGGGGTTTTTATTGAGACGCCCTGCGTCACCGCATTGTGGGACGCAGGGCAGATACAACAGCCATGTCCTCTTTCCAGCACAAGGTTGCATGACTGCTATCTGTGGTTTGTAATCATTGTGGTTTGAGCATAGTCTATGCTAATTCCCAGGCAGAGTAGTATGTTGACAATTTATGCAGAGCACACAGAGGACCTACCCTTTGCGGTCTCGCAATCTGTCAGGTTCTGGCGGTTTTGGCAACTCTCAGAAACCATATAGTAGGTACACCTCTAATCCTGAGAGAGGGAAGGGCTCCTATGTTGGATTTGCCGCCCGGGTCTCCCTACCTTCTTTCCTGGAAATAGTGTCTTATTCTGCACCCTTCAGTCAGAATGTCTCGTAGAGTGATTCTGCACAGATGACACTAATAGAAAATGAATGTGAGGCAGTAACCTTCTGCTACTGGTTCCCTCATTTTCTTTGAGGGATACCCTGGGACTACCTACCATATACGTTCTAGGCAACATGAGGAACTAGCAAGGGTGTGGATGGTGATGTTGCTTGGATTTCCTTCTGCTTCTGTGGTAGTATAATTATATTCAGCCATGTTCAGAGCACAGTGCCTTGTACATAGTGCTGACAGAACATGACATGCAGCCGTAGCATGGGGTTGTGTTTTCTGTAGTCCTTGAACATGTCCCACCTGCAATGAAGATTGAACCTCCTGGCACTATACTCAGGAAGACAACTATGAAGACACTGCATACCCATGGACCCCCTAGGTGTGAAAATAATCATAAAAAATGTATCCGCAGTACCAAGATTCCATATGATTGTACTGCCAATTAAATACCAAAGTCACAGAACTAAAATTGTGTCCACCATTTTGTAAAACTATTTTTGGGCTAATAGGGGGGATGTTACCCAGATCAACAATTAAGATATATTTCAAAGGAAATAAGCCTTTTGCCCTCACAATGTCTAGTTTTTCTCTATCTTCTATGCATCTACATGAGTACAATGCAAAGGCATCATTTGCCTGCATGTTTTTGAGCTGTGTCAATAGCCTCTATCTTTTTATTGGGTGTTCCAAACCACACACAAGCTGCAAAACTGGGGAGATTTCCACGTCCTCAAATCTGTAGCTATAGAGAAAATGTGTCAGTATGATTAAATAACCTCACAGTATGTGACTGCCATAATGCAGCCTAAGAGGATTCTAATTGAAAACTATACCAAAATGTGGTAGAGTGCAAAACGCAAAAACATATAAGGCACTACAGAAAGAAACAGGAATGTGTGTGGGATGGAAGATAGGGAAAGAAAAGCAAGACCACAATCTGGACAAGTTCATTAATCATTAAATCTTGCATTAATTGAGTCAATGTACTGTTTATAAGAATTATCAAAATGTATCATCTGTTTTTTATGACGTAATTAGTCAGTAGGAGGAGACCTAGCTCTTTACCCCCGTCTTTATTAACTTTGCTTGGAATCCTGAACAGATCAATGTTAATGTGAAACACCTTCTCTTCCCACCTTTTTGAAAATCATCAATCACACTGCCTCAGCTCAAACAAATACATATACAGATTTCCTTACCTTTTTTTCCTTTGTTTACTGATTTTCTACCACGATTTGCCTTGTTTCGAGTGGAAAACCCTCAATTTGTATTCTTTAGTTTGGTATTGTTCCCTCTATTTCGTTATTTATGTACATCTTTTTGTGTGTTACAACACACGTGTTGCTCTATATATCTTAGTGCCCTTGGGGTTCTTCATTATGTTTGCCAAGGTTTTTCCTTAATTTACATTAGGATTCCACTGCTGTTTATCTGAGGTAAACAAATGAATCTAGTTGCATATGGGTTCCATAGACACACATTATTAGAAGACTCCTACTTCCAAAGATCATAATCACTCAGGGAAGAAAAGTGTGCTCGGATTACATACATAAGGGGAGTGGCCTGGTAGATAAAGTTCATGTACAGCAATTAAGAAGACAGTTTAAAGCGATTACAGCCAGGAAAAGACCTGGGGTATAGGACACAATACACACTTAGATGGCTCTTGGGGGTAGGAATGGTGATGTACTAAGAAGCTCCTGGGGGGCAAAAACATGACACACCTAGATGGTTGTTTCTTTTGGGGGTGAGAAATTATACCATAGGCCAGACTTAATTTATTTGCCTATTGCACTCAAAGAATGCCACTAGACAGCTCCTTCCCAATGGTAGTATGCACACCCCACCAAAAGATGCACTTGAGCGACTATTGCCTTGGGAGACTTAAGGGTCTGAAAACCCTGACAAAGAAACATTGTAGATAAACTCATTCTGAGTTTATGCATGTATAAATGCACTGCATCTGTGAACATATGCTGCAGGCACAGCTTTTCATCCGTGTACTTAAGAATGCAGCTACGGATATGTCTAGCTGCTCACATAGCCTTCTTCACTAAAACACCTGACATGCCTCAACACCTCTGCCATTAGTGTACAGAGACAACCTACAACAAATTTGGTCTAGCTGGTCACACATTGAGTCTCCTGCACTAGCTCTCTGGCATGACCACAGCCAGCACCCACCCATGTACCTGACCTCTTGGGTTGCTCAGTAGAGCCTACCCTGTCCTCCTAAGTCCTAACCTCAGCAGAATACACAGACCCATCTTAAAGTCCACTCTTAGAACGTTGTTCCCATACCTGGATTTCATTCCCCGAGGGCGTTCCAACCACAAAGCGCTTTGAGGCCATACAAATTGCGTAATATACATGACAACTACAATACAAAACAACCTGCCAATAACTGTATGTCACCTCCTCCACCTATATTCTCTCACCTCCAAATGTGTTTGTGGTGCCTCAAAGTTGAGCAAACCAATTACTTGGTAATCATCTGGTTTGGGACTATATAAAGCATACATTTAATTATGTTAGAAACCTGGCGATAACTGGTGGATGGTTTAAGTCCCCAAGGAACTAAAGGTTCTGTTTTCTCTGTGGTGAACTTGAATTGGAGTCTGTACCGTATCTCTTGACTAATGATGTACTCTGCTTGAATAAAGAGAATTAGCCATCAAAACGGTAGGCCTTGAATTATGTATATCTCCATTTTTATTTCTGGTCAAAATGAAGGATGGATTATTTTTTTCACCAAGTTGTGGAAAATAATTTTACACATTCTAATTAATTTTGATTGATGTTTGTGAGATCTGAGGAATGTGTTTGTCAGAAACACCTTGTGTTTTTGTATCATAAGTTAATTGGTTTCTTTTTTAACTGTATAATACAATGTATACATTAATTAATTAATTAATTAATTAATTAATTAATTAAGTAAATGAAACTGCTAATGAGTGAGTGTGTATTAAATCAAGTAGCCCCAGTCCAAATATTCAAGTACACATTCTATGTGCATGTCAGAATATATTCACTCCAACAATATCGTGTAACTTATGTCTACGCTACCCACTGGGCCCTTGCTACCTGAATCCTAGCCACTGTGCATATACTTTTCTCTGCCCAGTATGCCCAATTGAAATAGCCTTTCCAGCTCCCCGTGCTTATTTGAAATTCAGCGCCCTCATTGCGCAGACCTTCATAGTACTGCTACAGACTCTGTAGCTCTGAACAATGTGTTCTTCACCACCCACTGCATAAACATGGTCCTCTATTAATACACCTTTTGACCCACTCAAGACCCTCCTGGTCTCATGCCAACTGTATGGTCGCTTAGAGATCACTGTGATATTGTGTTGTGTCCTATGGTCGCTTAGAGATCACTGTAATATTGTGTTATGCTTTATAGCCTCTCCTGACCGCCCACATGCACCCCTAGGACCCTCGCTATTAGCCTAACAGTACTTCACTACTGACTACTGTATCTAGCCGTCGGCCAGTTCAAAGGCCACTCTAACCAAATTGCCTTATGGTCGCCAATAGACCACAACTGATTATGTTTTGCCCAGATTCATGTTTAGCCTCCAGTCTTACGGCCCTTGCCTCTCACTGTTAATTTTGATCTTAGGTGGCCCCTGTCTATGTACTTGGTTGTTGTACCTCCTGGCTCTTCTCTCCCACCTAGGTAATCAGGACCTCATCATGCACATCAGTGTACTCCTCCCATTTCTCTTCACACTATCCCTTCGACTCACCCAAGCTCTCCAGCTACCTTCAATAACAACCTCCACACTCTGGGTTAAAATGGACCAGCCTTCCACCAGCATGGCACCCCCACGTCCTCTCGCATCGCCTAGAATAAGCCCGGCAGCACCCACTGTAGGCCATTCCAACCTATACCTCAACGACCCAGCTCTATGGCTGGATCACTTTGCCAGGAAACCTACACCTAACCAACCCTGCCCCCTCTCTCTCAGAAATAAGAGACTAGGCTCCAGATTCCGCCTACGCCTACGCCACTCCCGTCACATCGCCAGGAAACAAACCCCCCTCTCTCCTGGATCTCTGTCAATTACCACCACATGCAAACCCACCTCCACCAAGGCTAAATTGCACATGTTCAAAGGCACCCTCATTAATGCCAGATCCCTCACTGCACATGCACTAGACATAGCTGACCTCATCACCACATCCGACCTTGACTTCCTAGCTATCTCCGAAACATGGCTTCATGCCGCATCTGGCCCCTTACTAGCGTTAGCCCTACCGCCGAACTACGGCATCACACGATGTGACCGCTCCTCCACCTCTTCCAAAGGCGGTGGTGTGGCCTTCATCCATAAAAATACTCTTGACCTAAGAGCGTTACCTGACTCCAAACTCACATCGGCCGAATTTCTGTCTGTCAAACTAGCACTCACACCTAACCAAACAGCCACCATGCACCTAATCTATAGACCTCCAGGACCCGCTCCAACATTTGTCAGTGAAATCTCCACTCTCCTCCTCAACAATACAAAGATAAACTCGCAAACAATCATCCTAGGCGACCTTAACTTAGGTCTTGGTGACTTAAAAGATCCGGTGGCCTCTGACCTGGAGATTGCACTATCTGACCTCGGCCTTACCTTATACATCCATGAGCCTACCCATATTAAAGGTAGAACACTTGACTGGGTAGCTGGCTCCAATTGCAATATCAAAGTCCTTAACAATTCCCCCTGTCTATGGTCCGACCACCACATTATAACTTTCAACATTGAAGCCACACCACGAATCCCGTCACCGTTAGCCCCAGCACTCCCAACTCGAAGCAAAAAAGATATAACCAAGGAGAAACTCCTCCCGTTGTTACTCCCGTCCCTTAACACAGCCACCAACTCCTTCTCTGATCCAACCTCACTAGCACACACCTACAACCAAACAATGCAAACTGCCATTGATTGTATAGCACCTCTCAAACTTAGAAAGGCTAAACCTCAAGCCTATCTCAACTCATGGTTCACACCACAGCTAAGATCGATCCGCAAAGCCAAACGCTGTGCCGAAAATCGATGGAAAAGCCACCCCTCAGATGAGCATAAAGACAGTTTCCTCCTAGCCTCACTCTCCTACAAAGATGCCATCATCACGGCTAAAAAGGAATCTTTCAACAACCGCATTATACAAGCCGACTCGAACTCCAAGGAACTCTTTAAAATCCTAAGAGAGCTTGAAACTCCAGTCGCCCCCCCTGACACATGCGTGAAAGATAGTAAATGGTGCGCCAACATCCAAGCAGCCTTACTAAATAAAATCTCCACACTACAAGACAAAATCAAAGATAAACAGGACAGCCTGAAGCGCGACAACCACGCTCATTCCCTCACTAAGGCCCCCTTACCAGACCCTACTAATATCACACCTTTCGCATTCTCTCCACTTACCGTGGCAGAGGTAGAAAATATAATTCTTAGAATTAAGCCAACTAACTGCCAAGGTGACCCGTGCCCAGCCCATACTATCAAGGACTCAGCGCATGAGTTGGCACCATTCATCACGGCCTTCATCAACTCTTCCTTTCAAACAGGCATTGTCCCGGACAATCTGAAGGACGCTTGGGTTATCCCACTGCTTAAAAAACCTTCCCTAGACCCGAACATTCCCACTAACTTCCGACCTATCACCACCGTACCATTCCTGCTCAAGATCCTAGACCGTGCCGCATACTTTCAGTTCCAAAATTACCTGGAAACTAATAACTTGCTAGGTCTACGACAATCTGGCTTCCGCCCCAGACACGGGACAGAGACCGCGTTATTAGACCTTAAAACTCAAATCGAGGTTCTAAAGGATCAAGGCAAATTAGCACTGCTACTACTTCTCGACCTCTCAGCCGCATTCGATCTGGTCAACCATCAGATCCTGTGCGAGCACCTCCATTCAGCGGCCAACTTCTCTTCCTCGGCTGCGGCTTGGATCAAATCCTTCCTGAGCAACAGATCCATGAGAGTCTTTGCCCCAGCCGCAGCCGCGGACCCCTCCCCGATTCACTGCGGCGTTCCTCAGGGATCTTGTGTGTCACCTACACTTTATAACATTTTCACGAAACCACTCTTTGATGTACTTGACTATCTGGGTGTCTCCTATACCAACTATGCGGACGACACCCAGATACTCATCCCCATCACTGGTGATTATCTAGGTGACACCAAAGCCCTTAACGACATCTACTTGGTCATCCAGGCCTGGATGGCCCAACATCAGTTGTGCTTGAATGATGACAAGACGGAGCTCCTAATCTTGGGCACTGCACAACGTCTGAGCAGACTAGAACCGTCCTATCAATCATTCAACATAGATGGTAATATCATTCGTGTCTCAAAAGATACCAAAACGTTAGGTTTCTACCTTGATGCCACACTTTCATTAACCCGACAAACGAATGCTGTCAGATCTGCGTCTGCATACACATGCAAACTCATCGCAGCTTGCAGACCTTTCCTCACTACGTCTAACAGCGTTACGCTAGCGAGAACCCTTATTATGGCTAAAATTGATTACTGCAGTGCTCTTTATCTTGGCACCAGCCAAGAGAACCTGAACAGACTTCAAACGACACAAAACAACGCCATTCGTGCTGCGCTAAACATTCCCCGACACCACCACATCACAGAAACCAGAAGTAAGCTAAATTGGCTACCTGTCAAACAGAGAATTTCACTCAAAACACTTGCCCTTACGCACAAATGCCTAGCCAACAAAGCCCCGATCTACCTTGGTAGTCGACTATCGCGCCACTCTACCTCCCGTCCTCTAAGAACAGCCCAATCCCACTGTTTAGCGATCCCGAGATTTAAATTGCAAAAAGCAGGGGGCTCAAGTTTCCCTGTCTTAGCTTCCAAGTTATGGAACTCCCTCCCTGTCTCTATTAGAGCGGAAGACTCTTTCAATACCTTCAAAGCCAACACTAGATCTTGGCTTTTCAACCAGCATTAAGGCCATCTTCGCGCCTCTCCCCGACATACCCTGACCTGCCGTCCACTACTATCATCTATCGGCACTGAAACTACTGTACATATGTATATAAGATCCTCTTGCAAATATATATAATGACTCTTTGCTTGACCTGCATTTTTGGATCCCATGTTTGTAAATAATGCTCTGTTATACCTGCATTTCTGTAACCTTGTACTAATTGCGCCCTGATGCCTCCGGGCCTGCGGGTTTGCGCGTTATAAATAAAATACAATACAATACAATACAATACAATCAACAGCTAATCAATTTGCCAATAATGCAAACTGGCAGTAATATTTACAACACCACAAATGTATTTCTTTTCCAGAAAGAGTAGATTTAACCAATTATTGCCAGTCTTTTTGCACTGTATATTGGGAAGAAAAGAAGTCCTGAAGATTATATATTGGTGCAGTTGCCTAATGAATACTTTGGTGGTGGTGAGAGAAATGTCTAGTAATGGAAACAGAGCCACTGATGTAGTGATCCTTCCAATGGCGATTCCACACAGTGTTTTTATGGGGATGTACAGAATAGAATAGAAGAGTGTAGTACAAGGAAAGGACTTTAATAATTTGGATATTTAGTGCTCTTTAATGACCACACTGAATCACAGAAATAGTACAGAAGGGACAAGGGTGTATTCAAACACAATGCAAGATGTATGCCATTACAATGAGGACCTGGATACTAGAAGGTGTGCCTTGATACAGTACCTAGTATCTTCAACCTTTTATGTTACCAAAGTCCTCAGAAATACACAGATGTGGAGTCAGTCTCTCTGGTATGACACCGTAACAAGATAGAAAGGTCTGGATTTTGGTATATTATTTTGAATACCATGTTACTGTTACCATGCTACTTTACTATTTATAATTCCCTGGCATTCATTTCAGGTTACCACTCAGTTTCCAACTGCAAAGAGGGGGCTGCCATTTGCCTTTAGCAATAGAAAGAGGAGTTGCACATAGGAATACAGAAAAGAGAAGTAGCATACCGAATTCGGGATGGGGGCAAAACAGGTGGGGTGCGTTTATAAGCAGTAACGTTTAGATGGCCTTTTATGCCACCCACAATGAGCTACAGGAGTTATCTCTGGGGTGCAGCTCACCAATACAAACACCTATATTGGTGAGCTTCATATTTTTGGGACTCTCAGCATGTTCACAAAAGGTGCCTTGATCCAACTGATCAATAATGTGATCACATCAGGGTAAATGCTGAAGTGGGACATCGCCTGAGAAGCCTACCTGAATTCAGAGCATAGGAACATCCCTAAAGATGTACACCACAGAGCTTGCGAAGAATCTTGGGAAATTATTCCAGAATACCTGAAGATCTGTGGTCCTGGAGAGACTTCTGGCAGTACAGCAGATGGCTTGGTGGACGTAGAGAACACACCTTCACTGGAAAAAGGCCTTCAAGAGACATTTTAGCTCCTGCCAGAAGAATCATGCAAGACTTTAGGGTGGATGCAACTGGGACTGGGTCATCCACAGATGAATGTTGGAAGTGAGCCTGCCTGGCAGTCTAACCAGATACCTTACATATGCCCAGTGGCGGCTGGTGACTTTGAAAGGTTGTGGGGGGTACATTTCTCCAGGCGAACTTGGTAGCTAGCGAGCAAGCCCAACTCACATCAAGGGTGGTGCGGGGGGTTCCCCCTATAAATAAAATTGAAAAATGGCTTCCAAAATGTGCAATCTACTATCCAAACCCACATTAGGTTCTGCATACTAATGGTGGTAAATGATTCTTATGTGTGCAAGTGTGATGGTGTATTTTGCAGTAGTTGTATTGAGAATCGCTGGTACTATGGTGTATGTATAAAGGGAAAGTGAGAGGGTGTCGAGGAGTGGGATATGGGAGCTGGCCGGCTAGTGGCAGGTACAGAAAGAAGCCTCGAGAAGCAAGACTTTAGGGAGGGACTGTGTAGGACGAGAGCAAGAGGAAGATAGATCCAGACTAAGTGATTGGGTGTTTAAGCTTCTATGATCACCACATATCACATAGGGTGCCATGTGGTGGTAGGAGGCAGAAGTGGCAAGTGGTGGATGGCTAATGTAGCATGGCAGAGGAGAAAACAGTGCCCACTGCCCAGATATGCATATTAGTGGTGTGATGTTGGTAGAAGGAGGCGCATTCCGGGAATCACAAAATGAGTAGCATGGATATGGAGCCTAATTTCATACTGGCAAAAATAAAGAGCACATTTTCCAAAAGGTTGGCTAGTGGCAGATACCCTTGTGTCACAAAAGTTAACAAACAGGACATGTATAGGCCTAACGGCGCATTTCACATAAGAAGTCTCCCAGTGTGACTGTACAGTGGACTCCACAACAGCTTCAGTAAAAGCGTTGTGGGTCAACTACTATAATTATTTAAAACTAGTAAACACGCAGATTGTTATTTTAATCACGTCACAGTATTACAGTGCTTTCATTAAGCCGAGCAACACAGAGTTTTTCCCCAGCTCCTGCCATGCACCACGTAGCCAGAAGTAGGGAGAGGTGTTAAGTTGTTGCTGGTGTTTATGTAGCACTAACATGACCCCAAGACAGAGTTAGGGACTAAAGGGAGAAACAATGATTGTTGGAAATGTGTAGAAATTTCACTCAAAGTCGGACTTTTTGCCACTGTTGCAAGCGTGTTTTATATAAACGCAGGTCACACCAAGGTAGAATATTTTTTTTAAAAGTCGAATCCAATCACACCGAGTTTGTGTGTCTCTACTCAACTGTTTGCTACAAAAAGTATAAGGCCTCTGCTGTGCCCCAAAGACCTATGGGTGCTCATCCGCTCATACCAAATCCAAATTTTGTTATTGATTGTTGAACCTAATCACCTTGTGAGCCATTGATGTCCAAGTCGAAATGTGTGTGGTGTGCACCAGGACACTGTGAAGGAGGTGCAGACCCTTGAGGAAGTGTGACTTATTTAGGTTGCACGCTGAGCTTCGCAGCAGGCGCAGAACTCAGACCTTGACAGCTATAGATGGAAATAGGAACACAATAAGGCTGTGTTCCAGTGGCTAGAGCGAGCAATATAAAATGGCCACCCCTCAGCTATTCTGTGAATGGATGCGCTCGCCTATACTTTAAATGGATGCGCCCAGAAGCATTAGCTTCCGATGCATCCAGCTAGAAACAGAGAGGAGGGTAGCATCTCAATGTGATTTTAAATTGCAAAAACAATTAAGTTTATTTTATTCCGCTCAGAGTAAAGAACTGTTCTAGTTGATACTTTGTCAACTGCTACCCTAGTTTGCTGGGCTGTGTGATCTTGGACAAATCATCTTTTCTCTCCGTGCGCCACATACCAATTTGCTTGAAAAACATTTAGAAATGGGCTAAAATTTGGTTCAGCAGTTGGTGGTATAAAGGTAGGGGCCATTTTAATTTTGGTCACTGCATTTGATAATTGTCTGCCTTTTCCATTGCCAGGATTAAGTCTTAGCTGGTGACGCTCACGGACACCCGGGGGAACAGCAGAAAGTACTGCACCTGGACTGATCCTTTAAAGCACATGTGTCCCCTCTGGCCCTCTGTAATCTTCTACATTTCATTAAGGTCTCACAGAGGGTTTTCCAGGCTAAACTGTTGATTACAAATACACCTGTCCACGCTTTCAACTCTCGTGGTGGTTTCGCCCATGACTTTTAATCTCTGGACGAAGGAAATCATTTTAGAATTGTGTATTGAATATTTTGTCAATTTATAATTGACTAAATCCTGTTATATTAAGGAGACATGCATGGCATTTTCTATAGCGCTCACTGCTTATGCACCATATCTTTGGAAGTCTTAAAAAATCCACACATGAAAAGGGAAATCCTGAAAGTGTGTCTTTGGGTTTCCAACCTGGGTTTGGCAGCTATAAGCACATTCTACAGCCAGCACTTAACCCGCTAATTTACCTTATCAGAAGATGCTGGCCAGAAGGTCATTTTAAGACTTTGTATATGACACGGCGAGATGGAAAAAAAAGAACTGTGTCTGCGTTGTATTCTGAGAGCAGTGTTTATACTGCACCGTGCATCACGCCAACTGCCCCAACCCAACACTCCTTTCTCAAAAGTGTTCTTTTACTGATAAAGATTAGAGCATTTTTTCCAGGCCGGTTTGCTGACCCACTATTGTTTTCCAAAGATTCCCATCGGCCTAACGTTGCACCCTGGGAACTGCGACAAAACCGCCCTTAAGCAGAACTTCTCTGAATGCCATGTAATCCGCAATAACAGCCTCATGATAGCCCACTGGAATGCCAATAACTGCTGAACCCTTATGCATGCATTAGTAATGGCCGAACCCCAAACCCTCACCCATAATGATAGGCTCACAACTTGTTTCAAGTGTTGGCAATAAAAAGGCCGTAGGATTTTATTGTACAGATATGGGTTATGACAATAACAATATCACTTATCATGATGGTATCATACTTTTGGGCACCGGGTCCTGAGGTTACCCCCTCTGACCCGTGCCACCACACAAGGGCAGGTTCCCGGCTGACTGTGTTCCCCCAAGAGTATGCCCTAGAGACAGCCCCTGTGAGCAAGAGTTGTATTGATTTCCCGAAAGAAATGTTCCATGCCCTGGCTAGACAGATGGGTGCCATCATGGAGAAAAAGGTCTGGGTTGCCTAGTGTAATGGCTGGGTGTTTTATGAAACCAAGTCCTCTTGTCATACAGAATCTCTCTATCGTCCTGTTCAGTTTTCTTCTGGATATGTCTATAGATTTGTAGCAGTTGGCCCCTAGCCATTTCTTTCTTGGTGAGATGGCTGAGAAGTATATTTCCGTCCCCCTCCAGTTGTGCGAGATGCCGGCTAGGGAGGAGCAGATTTCTTCGCATAGGATGCGTCTAGCTGTGTTAACTAGGTCGTTACCCCCTAGATGGATGATCAGGAATTCTGGGGGGTCCCTGTATGCCACGAGTTCTGCTAGTGTTTCGTGGACGTCAGCCCAGCGTAGACCTCTGTATCCCCACCATGAAGTAATGGTGTTTCTGAAGAGGGGCCCTTCTTTAGTCTCCTCTGCCCGTCCTGAAAACGAATGAGTGGCCAACTATCAATGCTGATCGGAGTGTGGTCCTCAATTCGCCTGTTGTTACTGTGGTCTTGGGGGGGAGGGAAAAGTAAGAAAAATTATTAGGCGGATGGCTATATCGATTGCGGTCTAATATATCTTTTATAACAGTCTGATTTCCATCCCCTCATGTTTTTTAGTGGTTGCAGTGCTATACCTCCTTGCCATGCTGTGGTGGCGGCACCTATCCTGAAGGAATGAGTGCCGAAATGTTTGGGATACCACCCTGCTCTGCTGATTGTTTTCGTCAGCACTCCTTTAAATTGGTAGCGGCTTAGGGCCGATGCATCCTTGTGGATTAAAAAACTCCCCCCTACTTTGGGTCGTTGAGCGTAATAGAGGTTGGTGATGCACACCGGGCAGTTTGTTGCTTCATCAATGCAACAAATATTGATGGTGTTTTTGCACCCGTTTTCGACCGTTGCATTTCTATATTAACACTCGCCTGTCTCATCCTGATTTCCATGACGCCCAGGCCGTTTGTGGCCTTGGTGCTGGAAGCGATGAGTTCTCCTACCCGGAAAGCCCCGAAGTAGGCTAGGAAAAAGGCTGTTTTAAATAGCATTATCTCGTGTGGGTGCCAACATATGGCTTCCAAATGGCTTGCTATCTTTACCAGTTTGGTGAAATCAAGGGGTCGGCGGGTGTACACTTGTGGACCTTCTAATCTGCCCCATCCCTTCATGGCATAAGAGATGAGGGCTTTCTAGGTGGGGTCTGAATCGCCCCGTATTTTCGTAAAGTATGAGATTGCCACCAGGTGTCTCTTAGCCCAATCCCTTTTGAAACCTTGTTCCCGGGCCCAATTTAAAAGTACTTCTATATCTTTCATTGTTATTAGTTCTACGTGGTTTAAACCTGTGGCTTTGAATACTATTTGCAAACACTTACTGTACTGTGTTGCTGTGGTACTTGCCACCGCCCTCTCTGCCATCTCTGTTAGGAAGCCTGTGAGGTTGTTGGCACCCGTTGTTGTTGGGCATCCCGGCCTGGGCTCTCTGGCACTGGCGTTGATGCCAATGTGTTGATGGTACCCCTTTTAGAGGTGCCTGCTTTGTATTGGTCATCCCGGCCTGCACTCTCTGGTGCTGGCGTTGATGCTAATGTGTTGTTGGCACCCGTTTTAGAGGTGCCTGCATTGTATTGGTCATCCCGGCCTGCACTCTCTGGTGCTGGCGTTGATGCCGATGTGTTGTTGGCACCCGTTTTAGAGGTGCCTGATTTTCGTTGGGCATCCCGGCCTGTGCTCTCTGGCGTTGGCGTTGATGCTGTTATTCTTGTCTTCCCATTATTGCCCAGCATTCTGCTGGTATTGGCGTCATTTGTTCTTGGGCGTGCAGCGCTAGCTCTCGGAATCTTGTCCACTGGAAGCGAGATAAAGCATCAGCAATGTTATTATCTGTCCCTGAAATGTGTTTCGCTTTGAGTACAACGTTTACTTGTAATGTGACTGTTGAAATAGCTCGTAATATTTTTAGTACTAAAGGGAATTTCGTAGACCTTCTGTTTATGGAGCCCACTACAGCCATGTTGTCGCACCAAATCAAAAGTTCCGTATTCGCTAGTCGCCTGCCCCAGATGTGTAATGTTAGCCAGATGGGGAATATTTCTAGTAAGGTGATGTTTCTTGTCCACCCTGCTGCTTGCCATGAGTTGGGCCAGTGTCCTGCCACCCATTCGGAGTCTAGTATGGCTCCAAACCCTTTGCTCCCAGCTGCGTCGGTGTGTAGGACCCTATTTGACCGGGTATTTAAAGGCGTTCGCCAAAGTAAAGACCCGTTGAAATCTCTGAGGAATTTTCCCCATGTTTCCAGGTCCTGTTTCACCTCTCTGCCCCTGCACTGCTGGGGGTGGGGGTGGTGGGAGACATGAGTGGGGGCCTGGTGGGGGTGCCCCTGGTGGCTGGGGGGTGGGGGTGGTGGGAGACATGGGTGGGGGCCTGGTGGAGGCTGCCCCTGGTGGCTGGGGGGTGGGGGTGGTGGGAGACATGGGTGGGGGCCTGGTGGTGGGTGCCCCTGCACTGCTGGGGGGTGGGGGTGGTGGGACACATGGGTGGTGGCCTGGTGGAGGGTGCCCTTGCACTGCTGAGGGGTGGGGGTGGTGGGAGACATGAGTGGGGGCCTGGTGGAGGGTGCCCCTGCACTGCTGGGGGTGGGGGTGGAGGGAGACATGGTTGGGGGCCTGGTGGAGGGTGCCCCTGCACTGCTTGGGGGTGGGGGTGGTGGGAGACATGGGTGGTGGCCTGATGGAGGGTGCCCCTGGTGGCTGGGGGGTGGGGGTGGTGGGAGACATGAGTGGGGGCCTGGTGGAGGCTGCCCCTGGTGGCTGGGGGGTGGGGGTGGTGGGAGACATGAGTGGGGGCCTGGTGGAGGGTGCTCCTGGTGGCTGGGGGGTGGGGGTGGTGGGAGACATGAGTGGGGGCCTGGTGGAAGCTGCCCCTGGTGGCTGGGGGGTGGGGGTGGTGGGAGGCATGAGTGGGGGCCTGGTGGAGGGTGCCCCTGCACTGCTGGGGGGTGGTGGTGATAGGGGACATGGGTGGGGGCCTGGTGGAGGGTGCCCCTGCACTGCTGGGGGGTGGGGGTGGTGGGAGACATGAGTGGGGGCCTGGTGGAGGGTGCCCCTGGTGGCTGGGGGGTGGGGGTGGTGGGAGACATGGGTGGGGGCCTGGTGGAGGCTGCCCCTGCACTGCTGGGGGGTGGGGGTGGTGGGAGACATGGGTGGGGTCCTGGTGGAGGCTGCCCCTGGTGGCTGGGGGGTGGGGGTGGTGGGAGACATGGGTGGGGCCTGGTGGTCGGTGCCCCTGCACTGCTGGGGGGTGGGGGTGGTGGGAGACATGAGTGGGGGCCTGGTGGAGGGTGCCCCTGCACTGCTGGGCGGTGGGGGTGGTGGGAGACATGGGTGGTGGCCTGGTGGAGGGTGCCCCTGCATTGCTGGGGGCTGGGGGGGTGGGAGACATGGGTGGGGGCCTGGTGGTGGGTGCCCCTGCACTGCTGGGGGGTGGGGGTGGTGGGAGACATGAGTGGGGGGCCTGGTGGAGGGTGCCCCTGCACTGCTGGGGGGTGGGGGGGTGGGAGACATGAGTGGGGGTCTGGTGGAGGGTGCCCCTGCACTGCTGGGGGGTGGGGTGGTGGGAGACATGGGTGTTGTCCTGGTGTAGGGTGCCCCTGCACTGCTGGGGGGTGGGGGTGGTGGGAGACATGAGTGGGGGCCTGGTGGAGGGTGCCCCTGGTGGCTGGGGGGTGGGGGTGGTGGGAGACATGAGTGGGGGCCAGGTGGAGGGTGCCCCTGCACTGCTGGGGGGTGGGGGTGGTGGAAGACATGAGTGGGGGCCTGGTGGAGGCTGCCCCTGCACTGCTGGGGGGTGGGGGTGGTGGGAGACATGCATTGTTGATCAGTAGTGCAAGGTGACATATGGGTTGGCTGGGGGGCATGCCCATGGTGGATGGGCTGCCTGCGGGACATGAGCAGGGGTGCAGGGTAGTCCCCCGTGGTGTGGACTGCCTGCAGGGGCCGTGGAGGTTGTGGAGCGTACACCCGGGAGGACCCACACGGCCAATTCACGTCTAGTACTCCCCAGAACCCCTTAAATACACATACCCTGCTGAAATCGCGTGTGGAACTTCCCGCGCACCCCTGAAATACATGTACCCTTCTCGCACTGGGCCAATCGCGTGTGGAACTTCCCGCGCACCCCTGAAATACACGTACCCTGCTCGCACTGGGCCAATCGCGTGTGGAACTTCCCGCGCAACCCTGAAATACACGTACCCTGATGAAATCGCGTGTGGAACTTCCCGCGCACCCCTGTCATACACGTTCCCTGCTTGCACGGGGCCAATCGCGTGTGGAACTTCCCGCGCACCCCTGAAATACACGTACCCTGCTTGCACGGGGCCAATCGCGTGTGGAACTTCCCGCGCACCCCTGAAATACATGTACCCTGATGAAATCGCGTGTGGAACTTCCCACGCACCCCTGAAATACACGTACCCTGCTTGCACGGGCCAATCGGTGTGGAACTTCCCGCGCACCCCTGAAATACACGTTCCCCGCTTGGCGTTTGCTGTTTGCCAGCCCGGTGAACTGGTCCAGGGTTAGCGCAGCCCTTTGCGATGATCTTGCGATTTTGATGGCTTTTCCTTGCGCGAGGGCGTTCTTGGGGGCGTTACTGGCGCTGCTGCAGGGTCGCTGCGATTCTCTGCGCCACGGCTGGTTTGGGAGACTAAAATCCATGAATACGCTGTGCGCGGAAATCGGTTTTAGCGCACGTACCTAGCGCACGCGGACACTCTGCGCCAGCCGCTTGCGACACTTTTCTGCGAAATTCTATGAATTACCCTGTGAGTCAGAAGCGCAAAAAGAGATCACAGATGTTGAAATCTGGAAATTGATTCAAGTACTGTGGTAGTTCATGAAGGGCCCTTATTTCGATTTCACATTTGAGATGGCATTTGTATCTGATTTGCTCGTTTATAGTTCTTATCCAGTCGTCAGTTCGAATTTTTCGTTTCGCATATTGTGGTCTGTTTGTCAGCATTTCTTCGGTAATTTCTTCTGTTTTCATTTTTTGTTTAATCTTGGAAGTCCACTTCGAAAGGGCTGAAATCTGAAAGGCTTGTTTTTTTTTCTTTGAGGATTTCCAGTGATGGTATTGTATCTTCCGAGATAATTTTTCTGTGGAGATCCATTTTCTTTCAGAGAACTATGGATTGTATAGACTGTAGGGCTAGTTCAAATCAGATTCTTGGCATCGGGAATGATTTAGGCAGTGCTAGCATTTTCCTCCAGAATATCGCCTCATAGCGGTCCCACTTCATTGATTGCTGATTAATTAGTGATTCAGTGGCATAGGTCAAAATAGGAGTTACTTTTTGTTTGTATTACGTAGTTGTAGCTGTTATTGAGTACGATCCATATTTTAAGTGGAAAAAACGGCCTTGTCTTGCCAATGATCTTGTTTTTCCCTCGATGTGATCTTTCCATTCTTTTTCATTCTGGGAGGGGTTAATCAGTGCACCCAGATATTTTAATATCTTAGTCACCATAATCTCTTTGTTTTCTAGATGTATCTTTAGGTTGCATTGAATCTTGTTTTTTTGAGTGGTCAGTTTCATTACTTTGGTTTTGTTGGTATTTATTTGCAAATCGTTTTCAATCATGAAGATTTGTGCTTTATCCAGTGTTTTTTGTAGACCTGTCACCGTTTTCTCCAAGATGATAATGTCATCAGCATAGATTAAAGTTTGAATGGGTTTGTTGTTAATCTTAGGAGGGTTTGCCGCTTTATTTTGAATTTTTTCTCCGAAATCACAGGTGTACAGGTTGTATAGGCAAGCGGCCAGGGGGGACCCTTGTTTCAAGCCATTCCAGGTGGGAATTGGGTCTGTCACCATACCATCATTCGTGAGCCGGACTTAAATGGAGGTGTTCGAATAAAACTGTTTTATTGGGTTCAAGATGGAGGAAGGACAGCCCCATGAATCAAAGGCCATCTTTAGATCTATGAAGATGGCATAAATTGGCTGGGTTTTAACTATAGCTTCGTATTTTAGCATGTTCAACAGAAGAAGGTTCACGTTGGTTCCAATTTTGGTGACAAAACATGCTTGCCTTTTTTCTTGCTTGTCATTATCTGCTGCCCAGATGTTACTTTTTTTAGGCGGTAGCCTGCAAATAATTTTCCTAGGTCTGTTATTAGATGGAGTTTTCTGGACGCCGGCCTTAAAGATTGGGATAAGAATGGCTACTGACCAGGAGCCTTGAATCTCTTTTGTCTTTTCTACGAGGTGGAGAAGATGGATGAAGAAGGTTGCCCATTCTCCTTGTGCTGCTTTAAGATTGATGTTTGACAGTCCATCATGACCTTGTGCTCGAGATGGATTGAGGGCCATGATGGTATTTCTAATATCTTCTATTTCCCAGGTAAGATTCCAGGAAGAGTCTTCTTTCTCTACGTCGCTTATCGAAGTATGAATTCTTCGTTTGTAGAGACTTGCTAAGTGGTTGACCCAAGTGTGAGATTCAACTTCTTGCGATCATAGTATGGGCTCTGGGTGAGTCGTTCAACAGTGACCATAATCGCCTTGTGTTTTTCTGGTTCAACGCAGTTAAGATCGCTTCAGCATCATTTTGTTTCGTTGTGGCTTTAATTGAGCTTGAGTATTTTTTTTATTTTTTTTATTTCAATTTCGAAATCAGATTCTTTCTTTTTCTTTAGTTGTCGTAGTCATTTCTGATGCAACTGTTTCTTCTGTTTCATTTCCATGTTGAAATGATGTCTATGGGTCTGCTTTTGTCGATTGTTGTGGCTTGGTCCCGGTTGGTGATATTTTTCTAGGATTCATCCATAGTTCAGTTTTAATAGAGCTTGAAGTGGCGCTTCTTCAGAGGTGGAGACTAATTTGGTTATCTGATGGTGCTTTAATCGTAGTCTATTCTACCCGTTAGTAGGTTTGAGGTCTGGTAGAATTAATCGCTGGTCTTTTGGTTTTTGCATTGCCCATGTAATTGTTATTTGATGATGGTCCTGAAAGAGTGTGCAGAATTAGCAGTCAAGGTCATTGGTTTCTGTAGACATTCTGAAATGAAGATGTAATCGATAATTGAAGTAGAGTTTTCTCGTGACCAAGTTGGTAGCGGGAAGCCTTTCTCGTTCGTAGGTTGTTCACTCAAGAAAATGTTACAAAGGTTTTGTTCTTTAATCCATTTTCTAGCTCTACTTGACATATCCTGAGGGTCTAATTTTGAACCTTCTCTGGTGAAAAGATGCATATTAAAATCTCCTGCTATGATGAATTCTGCTTGACTGTTAGTGACAAAAACACTGTCGATTTCTTTACATATTGAATCTATGAATTTATTGTCAGTCATTGCAGTTGGATTCCAATAGATGTTAAAAATGGTTACGTGGATGGTTTCCGGGCAATGGATCACATTGTTAATGAAGTTCGGCATAAGGATGGTGATATATTGAGCCCAAGAGTGGATATTCGTGCTTGTTATTATCGACCATGAGGGCATGATTTTCGTTAGAATCATCATTCCTGATGCGGGTCTGCCTTGTTGCGAGATTATTGCAGGATTCATCAAGGTTATAAATCCGTCGTAAAGTGCCTCTTCATTCAGCCAAGTTTCTTGTAAACAAATAATGTTCGATTCTGCAAGATTTGCTGTAGGTTCATCGAAAAGATGTTTGTGGCCTCTGGTGTTCCAAGAGCATAGGGATGTTTTACTCAAATGAAAATCTTTACACGTTGGTTGTTATAAATACGTTTTTCTGCTACATTGACTCACATTATCTCATCGGAGATTAGTTGTTGTTTTGCATTGTGGGGTCCGTAGATGGTCACGCTGTATTGTTTGTCTTTTTGTAGCATCATGGGTGTTAGATGGGTTGTTGCCACTAATTGTTTCGCAAGATTTTAGTACAATGCCTTTAACATGTTTCTGGGTCGCTTGAGGCAGGCGTTGTTCTGTTCAATTATTTTATGCATGTAGATCATACAACGCAAGTTTCTTGGATTTTTTTTCAGCCATTAATCTGGATACAAAAATTTCTTCTGTTTTGAATCCTAGTTTTGTTAGTTAGTTTTGTTAGTTAAGTTGTAGCTAAGACACACTGCATAGTGTCTTGAGTGTAGAAATCAATGTGAGCTTCTTCCATGTGTCGTTTGTTGGGAAAGAGGATTACCTTACCTCAATGTCATCAGATCCAACTTGGGCTAATTGTGAAATTACATTGAATAAGTGCAAGATGTTGGATCTATTTATAATTATCGGCTCTTCCGTGCTTGTCGTAATTGGAAATAGTGCTATTCTAAATGCACAAGAAGCATTCATTGGATTATGACATTTCGGTGTAACGAGTGGTGGACTCTGGTGATCCGCCGGGATATCGTTGTGCTTTGAGCCATTTTGCATTTCTGATGATGACCAGGATTCCTTGTTGGATACTGTTGAGTATGTTAACGAGGTATTATTTGGTGGATCCTAAATGTGTAGGTTAGTTTGAGAAAGGTCTATAGACGTGTACTGGCATTCGTCTAAGACAATTAATACTTCATCTTGTGACTCTACGGAAATGGAGTTGCAATCACTCGAGTCATCAGATGTGGTTATATCTCTGGGTGGTAATAAATTTGCTGTGTATTATATGAATCCAGATTAATTACTGCTAACAGCGCGTCAAATGGTTCAGGCTGTGGATGATTGTCTTGTTGGATTGAAATTCGCGGCAGATTCCCATTTGTTGAAGATGGATTGATGTGTTCTTGAATTACTTGCTTATAAGCGGTTTGTTTCTTGTTTTTGAGTGTGTTTTCAGGTAGTGATTTTTGCACTAATTGCATTTTTCTAAGAAATGCATGCGAGCCCGTTTGAGATTTTTTGGGGGCTTTTGGATTCTTGGATTTTTAAGAATGGGTTCATAGCTGTTGATAGTACTGCTACTAGTGTATTCTGGAGGTCAAGCATTGTAGTTGGAAGTCTTTCTGGAATCTCAGGTGAATTACTCGGGGGTTCAGATTTCATGCCTGGTGAGAAAGATTCAATATCTTGTGCTTTAAGATTAGTTGATGAATCGTGGGAGGATTTTGGAGATTCTTTCAGAGGAGAATAGGTTCTTTTGGGTGCAATGGGTGCAGATGTGTTAATCTTTTTGATTTGCTTCGGATTAAGGACTCTGCTGAAGATTTCGGTTCTTTTTTCTTGAGAGTCCATGATCGCGTCTATGTCTGTAATGTCAAGAGAAAGTCGCGCAATACGAACAGACAAAGGTTTGGAGTACTCATCGTTAGTGGGGTCAGCAGGGTAGTATGTTGACTGCCAATGTTGTTTTGCTGCTCTTTCTCTTTCTTGGAGGGATGGTGTGAAGCATGAATCTTCATAAGTGGGTTGTTGCAATGTTTTATTCGAAGAAGATGGTTTGGAATAATCAAGTACAGTTCGCTCAGGGGGGCATTCACTGTAGTTGATAACTGAGGCACAGGAATGAAGATGTTTTGGATCGAAGGAGCAACCTTTGATTGGGCTGGATGCAGAGAAGTCTCAGGATCGAGAGGCTGAGGTGTGTTTTTTGGTGTTAGCTCATTACCCACATCAGGTAAGAGTTCCGATATGGGAGGTACTTGATTATCCAAGTGGCATGTTGGTGGAATTGGCGTTGTTTGCGAGAATGCAGGAAACTTGACTTCTTTGTTTGATTTCAGTATTGAACATTCGGCAAGTGGTGGTTCTACCTTTTTTTCATCACTAGGTTTAGGATTGTGCATGGGTTTCTCGTTCGGCTCTTGTTTGGTTGTGCTTTTATTCAGTATGGCTACAGATTCTTCTAGTTTCCCCTGTAGCCGCACAAGCGTACAGGGTTTTGTGGGTTCCATTAGTAGGATGTAGAGGCAGGAGATTAGACAAACGCTAAGCAGTGTGCTACAAAATGCAAGAGGGTATGCAGGGTTGGTGAGCACTTAGCACAGATCCCTGCCGTGTCCAGCCGGAAACAGCTGAAACAGCAGCGCCCTTTACGCCAGCGGGCTTCACGCCGCAAGGGTCATGCTGTGCTGGTTTTATCTGGCACTTCCTGTAGGAGTGGCTGAATGTGGTCACATGACTCTAGTCACGTGACGGATCAGGAAACACAACAAAAAAAAAGCCCTGCTCACTTCAATTGCTGACGGCCCCAGCCGTCAGACTGATGCGAATTGGAGCAAGTTCTTAGAAGACAGAGCACACAAGTCTTAAGCAAGCAGGAGGCAGGAGACAGACAGTAGACCATCCGCACAGCTGAAACAGCAGCACCCTTTACTCCAGCGGGCTTCACGCTGCAAGGGTTGTGCTGTGTTGGCTTTATCTGGCACTTCCTGTAGGAGTGGCTCAATTTGTTCACGTGACTCAAGTCAGTACACTCAACTCCCGATTGACGATTGCTCTATAAAAATCAAGAAATGGGATGCTCTGTGGACCTATTGGAGGCAATCCAGGCACTGTATACTGATACCTCGATCCAGGTTCAAATTACTGCAAATGGAGGACTATCAAGGCGGATCAAGACAACCCGAGGTATCAAGCAGGGATGTGCCCTCGCCCCTTTTCTCTTTATACTCTATATGGCTGACATGAAGTCTTCACAAGATCAGATGCGGGCCTTCCCACCGAAGGTAAATGGCATAGAGATACCATGGATGCTATATGCGGATGACGCAGTGTTTATAGATCAGACGCCGATAGGTCTTCAGCGTATTATTGAGGCTTTCAATGACTATATTAAAGCCAATGACATGAAAATGAATGCAAAAAAATCCATGATTTTGACTATGAAATCAACTTGCGGAAAGAAACTAGCAGGGAAAATTCAGACTTGGTCATTGGAAAAAGAAAAACTGGCAGTAGTGGATACCACGATCTTTCTCGGTATAAGAATTAATAGGAACTGCAATGAGCAGGCCCATTATACCCTGATCAGAGAAAAACTAAAAAGTCTGGTTAATCAAGGTCTACTTCTACATCGTAGATATGGAAAATGTTCTCTATTGCCGATTACAACCTTCTATAAGCAAAAGGTAGTGGCCGTCATTACATATGGAGCCGAGGCCCTTATAGCCCTAACATGGGAGGTCTGGAACCTATACGAAGCCTATTTCTGGCGAAAGATCTTGCGCCTTCCAAATTCGCTACCCTTGGAACTTATAAGATCGGAACTAAGACTGCAATCCATCACTTCAATCACGACGTGGAAATCACTATCTCTTTATAGAAAGTGTATTTTGGACAATCCACCTTTGCCATTTCGAATCCTAGCAAAGCCAGGGGTTTTCAGTAGTGATACAATTCTCCAAGACTGGATAATGAGATGTGAAGCTACTTTAAAATACCTGGCGATCTCTGAAGACACCCTGAAAAATAACCCAGAAAAGGCTAAAAAGAACAAATCGGGAAAAAGACTGGGAGGAAACACAGGAAAATAAATTATCACGAGACCTATGTCATAATGTCATCTGGGAACGCAAAGCTCTGAACATGCTACCTCCATATTTGATGAAATTTCCCTCACAGCACTACCGAGATCTGCTTATGCGCTGTAGATTTAACATCTGGCACTCGAGAGAAATAAGGTGGCGAAGAAGGCAAATTGACAAATCACTAGCATATTGCAGATTTTGCAGAAAGAAGGACCAACTGGAAACTACAATGCATGGAATGCTAACTTGTCTGAACCTGGTATTGAAACGCCTGATGTACATGGGAAATTATACGAGCCTGATCTATGAGGAGAATGAAGAAGAGTATTGGGAAAGACTCATCACAGCTGAGAAAGTGGGCCGCACTTTGGACGCATTGAAATTTGTTGAATCCTTAAAACTGGAGCAGGAGGAGGGGGAGCCTGAGGTGGATGTCACCCAAACAACTTTAGATTCTGGCCTAGGCGGGGGTTATTTAGTGAATTTGAACTTGAACCTAATTTGGGGGGCTTCCACCTATTTGAGGAGGGAATGTTAAAGAAATGTTAAAGGTTTAACCTTGTTTAACCAATAAAACAAAAAACAAAACAAAAAATCAAGAAAAAGGTTAAGAGGCTAGGGATATATCTTGACAAAAGAACAGGCCTTTGTTCAAAGCAGAGCATAATGTAGCAGAACATGTTTTGTCAGATAGGTTAAGAATTAGATTTTCTTTTTCCTTTGCTCTTTTGATCTTGTTTTGACCCTGTTTTGTGATTTGTCTTCTCCTGATGCTGCCTCTGCCTCATCTGCCTCTTTTGACTATGCAACCAATGGCTTAAAGGAATGCTCCAAAGCAGATGGCTCAACCTACATGATCAAATATGTTCTCAATTGTAATTCTAAATGTATAGTGTATGCCATCAAATGCATATGTGCCAAATTATATATAGGAAGCACAATGAGACCACTTAAAACATGGATTTATGAACATATCCGAACCATCAAACTACGTGACATCCGTAGCAAGCACTTCCTAGAAAACCACAGACAAGAAGATATTGCTCTGATAAGATTTTTTGGTATTGAACAAGTAACTATTTCTAATAGAGAGGGGAACAGAGAAAAGTATTTACGGAAAGTGGAAGCGAACTGGATTTTCCACATGGACAGCACAAGCACAGGTTTAAATGCGGACCATGAACTATGTCTTTTCGTATGATAAACTGCCACCATATCCAATGTCACTCCACATATATAATTTGGGTCCATTGTATTTTGACTCACAGCAAATCTTAATACAGCTTGAAAATTAAGCCTCTCATTATATAGGTTAGTAAGGGATCTTTACACATAGTAAAGAGTCATTATTTTATGCAAAGGAAGATCTCCTCAAAGGGTAAGATAATATATCTATGCTTAAAATTGACAAAGCATGTTAAACTAAATCAGGAGCAAGAACTAGACAAAATGGCGGCCGCGGCGCGTTGTAGGCCACAATGCCCACGTGCGGATGACTCCTAGGGCACGCCTAAATACAGACATTCGCAGAGGAATTAGTAAATCTAACTAGCGTAAGACCTAACAGTGGTCCCTTTAAATTTTATCGTAAAACTTTAATTATGTGAGCACTAAGTCACCGGCCATACTAATTGGAGAAATATTACGGATCCAATTGATACTCCAAGATGGCGTCCATAGCGTGATCACGTTCATCACATAATTTTACGGATGACGTCATGACGCTACAGGCCATTTTAGGTGACTAAATCGAGCAGTTCAAGTCACGAATTACAATCCGGCTCAATCGGACCTAAGGAGAAATCCAGGTAAGAAAATTCACATTGGAATTATTTCCTAAATTGAATTTCTCAACTTTAGGGAGCTTATTTTTGAACATATAAGGATGGAAAGCCTTAATCCACCTTTAACTTAGTTTCTCTCTCAAATCACCAATAGGGACTGACTCGCCAATGTTAAAGGAAAAATAAATTCAGCAAGATCCTTTTTCTATTAGGATGCGCAGCAATCTAACCGTTGTGCCTTCAAAAGTCATAAGGAAACATTGATCAGCAAGCATTATTCTTTAAACATTCTTTTGTGCACCATTTTGGATCCTTAATTAAGAAGTTTTAAAAAGACAAAAAATAGTTTCTCAATCAATTCAATTCAGATTCAGGGTAAAGTATTGTATCAAGGTACACAATTGCAATTGCTTGGTGTAATGTCTGTTCAAAGATTTAGAGGGTAAAACTTGGGAAACCACTGTTTTTTATTCTGTGAAGATAACAGATATACCTGCACATTATAATGATGTTTACAAGTTACAAATTTATCATTTATTTCTTTTACAACTATTGTGTTTCAATATATTGTATGTTTTTCTTTTTTCTTGTTCACAACAGAAATATTTGTAAACTTACCTCCTGAAGAACCACTGAATACAAAGTGGGGAAAAAAACATGTCGAGGGTAAAACATGTGAAAATCACTTTTTCTAATTCTGTGAAGATAACAGAATTTTCAAAATAACTAAAATCAAATAAATATTCATTTTGGTGCACCTGTCAAACATTGCTTGACATTTTTTTCTTTCATGCTTTGTTAAATGCTCTCTACAGCCTTGGGAGCAATCAAACACCCATGTAGGCAGCACCATCAAGATTGAGGACAAATTACAAAAATATCATAATATCCAATTACTCGCCTGGATCACTCCATATCAAGGCTGTTTTCTCATTGACTATGGATGTTACACAGCCACAAACTTCATGGAATGTTCAAATCTATTGCTCAGACTGGTCACATCCTTCCCTCAACCAATCAGCCTGTATCCTCTCATAAACACATTGGAGTAGGCTGCTTGTGAGTTGAGGCAAAGGGCTCAAGAGTGCTGGTGATATACTTGATGGAGAATTACCAGTGGTATAGTCTCCACTGCTTAATATGGTTTGCAACCTAAAATAGCAAAGCTGTTTTAGAATCCAGTGTGTGTGCTAATGAACTTCAATTGCTGGCAGTTAATCATCGAGGATATAGGCACCTGACACCGGTAGTCAGTACGGGAGGAGGGGACAGAGGAAGATGAGTGAAGGCCTGCAGTTTGTGTGTTGGGCGTAGGGCGGTTGGTCTTACCATTGTGAATGGGGGTAACACAGTCTAGCTGGGAGGAAAGTACTTTGACCGGCACATCAGTCATGTTCCGGATAGGACAAGACAGGCAACATCCATATATGAGGGCCTTGTGTGAGGGAGGCCGGCTCAGCCTAATGGCTGAGCCTCCCATTTTGTATGTCCCACTCTATGATGCAAGAAATGTGTCATTCTTGTGTTTGCCTTTTGTGAAATTAAACTTGAAAACGTGGTCGCCCATTTCATAATACCTCACAGAAGTTTTTTTGTCATAGTACGATTTTGGACTCTCAACGGGTTTTAAATTGCTAAGCAATTCGGTCAATTCATTCAATGGTAAATCATTGTCATTTGTGCTTACATTTTGGGGAGCCTCGCTAAGTAGTCATGTGTTGTCACCCTGTGCAATGTCAGTCCTGTGACATTATGCATTTTCACTCAGCTGCTGCATCTGTACTACACGCAGTGTTCCCATCTGCTCAGACACATCTTTACCTGTGCCTCCAAGCAATGGAATCTGCCCATATCCCCACACTAAGCCCTCTGTGCTTGATGACCGGCACTGGCTGAATTCACCATGATCAGGCTTGTCCTGTCCCCTTTCAGGTGACTTGTTCATGTTTGAGTTTCACCTGAATTCCGGGATCCAGGGGGTGGTTAACCTGTGGAGAGGACTGCACATAATGGTGAGGTGTATCATTTGCATTCTTTCTTTCATTTGGCTGAAATCATTCCATTTGTTGATTTCCATTTTCAATTAACCCATCTACATACCTTGGTCCTGCCTGAATGCCAAATTCCATTGTGGCAGGGTCACATCTAATCTGGGCCCCCAATGCCTGTTGGGGCCCATTATACATCTGATTCTGGGTGGTATTTGACCCCAGCATATCATAGCAAAATCACACCTTTGGCAAGTTACCAAGCTACCGAGTACTAATGTATGAGGTTATGTCACTGGGATCTATGGGTTTCAACGCTGATATTTGGGATGGTTTGCCTTAGCTTGGATGGCCATGCCCCTCTATTTATGTGGTATGTCATTCCTTAGTTGAATTTTAAGCTGTCTACAAAGGCATCTTCACAGCTTTTACCTCTAGTACTGTAGGGGTAGATTATTTTGTTGTTTTGGGTCTGGGTTCCTTACTTCTAACTTCACCATTCTCATAAGAAATGTGTTCATAGATTTTAGGGACTGGTCCATTCTAAGGTTGTATCCCTATTAAATTCACGGGTCAGTTGTGAAACTATGTCAAGGTGTAATCCATAAAAAATGTGTTCTCGAATTCTGTTGAATTAATGTCACATGCTATATTAAAATCCAAGAATGCCCTTTTCAAATTTTGCAAGAACTGACGTGCTGACTCATTTAATTGTGCAGTCATGCTGTACGCTGCCTTTTTATCATCTTGGAGGAAGTGATATGGAGAGAATTGTTTGATTTGTTCATCTATGGATATACCTGAATCCTTTTTGAATGGTTTGATGAACCTCTTGATATTCTTCATTATTTTCAGTGCATTGCACAATGCATTTCATGATTGATCATTTAGACACCCCTTTCTCTGCCCTGGGTAAGCAAACTCATTTGCAAGTACTGGAGAGCAGCCATATAATGCTGAATGACAAGCTGTTGGCACATTTCCCATACTTTGGCTGCCTTGAGCATCATTGCAAGCAACAGCGTGCTGTCCACAGGACAAGATCAGCTCTGTACTCTTCCTACTCATTACACTCAATAGTTACCTCCTTATTTCTCTATACTGCACCTGAAGCGCCTGGGCTTCGCTGTCAAATGCAGAAATTCCTTTCCTTAATTTGGCTATTACCTCATTCATTTCTGCATTTTGCGTTTTGAAATTATCATCTGTTTCCATCATTTTATCATTCTCATCCATAAGTCTAAAATAAAAATATAATCTTCCATTGCCTATAATTCATTAGATAACTGACTAACACATTTCCTGAGTGTCTGAACCTCTGCAAGTGTTATGTCTCTATCTTTTTAAACTCCCTCCAACACAGTTTTTAAATGTCTGACGTCTTCCTCGTGCTCAGAAAAATGTCTCTCCTTCTGTGCCAATCGTGCACTTACATCAGCCTACTGGATCTGTAACTGTAGAAAATGTTCACCCTGTTTTGATTTCTTTTCCAACTGTAACATTTCCTCACGCACAGTTGCTAGTCCGGTGTGCAAGGCTACAATCATCTCATTGTCCTTCACTCTCAGTTTATGTAGATTAAACCATGTCTTTGCAGCCAGACGAATCAGACAGTAAGGGGGTAATTCATAGAATTTAGCGCACAAGTGGCGCACGTGGCTGGCGCACAGTGTGCGCGTGCGAATTCCTGCGCCAGCCGTGGCGCCAAAATACATTTCCGCGCACAGCGTATTCATGTATTCCAGCCACCAAAACCAGCCGTGGCGCACAGTGGCACAGCGATCCTGCAGCAGCGCCAGTTACGCCCCCAAGAACGCCCCTTGCGCAGGGAAAAGGCTTCAAAATCCCCAATCCAGCGCAAAGGGCTGCGCTAACCCTGTACCAGCTCGGCAAGCGGGGTACGTGTATCACTGGGGTGCGCGGGAAATACCTCACGTTATTTCAGCTGGGTACGTGTATTTCAGGGGTGCGCGGGAAGTTCCACACACGATTCCATCAGGGTACGTGTACAACAGGGGTGCGCAGGAAGTTTCACACGTGAATTCAGCAGGGTATGTGTATATCAGGGGTGCGCTGGAAGTTCCACACGCGAATGTCCTGGGTACATGTATTTCGGGGTGCGCGGAAACTTACACACGTGAATTCAGCAGGGTACCTGTATTACTGGGGTGCGTGGGAAGTTTCACATGCGATTGGCACTGTGCGAGCGTGGTATGTGTATTTCAGGGGTGCACGGGAAGTTTCACACGCGAATGTCCAGGGTACGTGTATCTTGGGGTGCGCAGGAAGTTTCACACGCGATATCAGCAGGGTACGTGTATTTCAGGGGTGCGCTGGAAGTTCCACACGCGAATGTCCTGGGTACGTGTATCTTGGGGTGCGCGGGAAGTCTCACACGCGAATGTCCTGGGTACGTGTATCTTGGGGTGCGCGGGAAGTTTCACACGCGATATCAGCAGGGTACGTGAATTACTGGGGTGCGCTGGAAGTTCCACATGCAAATGTCCTGGGTACGTGTATCTTGGGGTGCGCGGGAAGTTTCACATGCGATATCAGCAGGGTACGTGTATTTCAGGGGTTCCGTGGAGTACTACACGTGAATTGGCCGTGTGGGTCCTCCCAGGTGTTCGCTCCACAACCTCCACGGCCCCTGCAGGCAGCCCACACCACGGGGGACTAGCCTGCACCCCCACTCATGTCCCCAAGCACCCCCACCCCCCAGCACTGTGGGGCACCCTCCACCAGGCCCCCAACTCATGTCCCCCTGCACCCCCACCCCCCAGCACTGTGGGGCACCCTCTACCAGGCCCCCACTCATGTCCAACTCATGTTCCCCTGCACCCCCACCCCCCAGCACTGTGGGGCACCCTCCACCAGGCCCCCAACTCATGTTCCCCTGCACCCCCACCCCCCAGCACTGTGGGGTACCTGCCAGCAGGCCCCCAACTCATGTTCCCCTGCACCCCCACCCCCCAGCACTGTGGGGCACCTGCCAGCAGGCCCCCACTCATGTCCAACTCATGTTCCCCTGCACCCCCACCCCCCAGCACTGTGGGGCACCCTCCACCAGGCCCCCAACTCATGTTCCCCTGCACCCCCACCCCCCAGCACTGTGGGGTACCTGCCACCAGGCCCCCAACTCATGTTCCCCTGCACCCCCACCCCCCAGCACTGTGGGGTACCTGCCACCAGGCCCCCAACTCATGTTCCCCTGCACCCCCACCCCCCAGCACTGTGGGGCACCCTCCACCAGGCCCCCAACTCATGTTCCCCTGCACCCCCACCCCCCAGCACAGTGGGGCACCTGCCAGCAGGCCCCCACTCATGTCCAACTCATGTCCCCCTGCACCCCCACCCCCCGCACTATGGGGCACCCTCCACCAGGCCCCCAACTCATGTTCCCCTGCACCCCCACCCCCCAGCACTGTGGGGCACCTGCCAGCAGGCCCCCAACTCATGTTCCCCTGCACCCCCACCCCCCAGCACTGTGGGGCACCTGCCAGCAGGCCCCCACTCATGTCCAACTCATGTTCCCCTGCACCCCCACCCCCCAGCACTGTGGGGCACCCTCCACCAGGCCCCCACTCATGTCCAACTCATGTCCCCCTGCAGCCCCACCCCCCAGCACTGTGGGGCACCCTCCACCAGGCCCCCAACTCATGTTCCCCTACACCCCCACCCCCCAGCACTGTGGGGCACCCCCACCCCCCAGCACTGTGGGGCACCCTCCACCAGGCCCCCAACTCATGTTCCCCAGCACCCCCACCCCCCAGCACTGTGGGGCACCTGCCAGCAGGCCCCCACTCATGTCCAACTCATGCCCCCCTGCACCCGCACCCCCCAGCACTGTGGGGCACCCTCCACCAGGCCCCCAACTCATGTTCCCCTGCACGCACACCCCCCAGCACCGTGGAGCACCTGCCAGCAGGCCCCCACTCATGTCCAACTCATGTTCCCCTGCACCGCCACCCCCCAGCACTGTGGGGCACCCTCCACCAGGCCCCCAACTCATGTTCCCCTGCACCCCCACCCCCCAGCACTGTGGGGCACCTGCCAGCAGGCCTCCAACTCATGTTCCCATGCACCCCACCCCCCAGCACTGTGGGGCACCTGCCAGCAGGCCTCCACTCATGTCCAACTCATGTTCCCCTGCACCCCCACCCCCCAGCACTGTGGGGCACCCTCCACAAGGCCCCAACTCATGTTCCCCTGCACCCCCACCCCCCAGCACTGTGGGGCACCTGCCAGCAGGCCCCCACTCATGTCCAACTCATGTCCCCCTGAACCCCCACCCCCCAGCACTGTGGGGCACCCTCCACCAGGCCCCCAACTCATGTTCCCCTGTACCCCCACCCCCCAGCACTGTGGGGCACCTGCCAGCAGGCCCCAAACTCATGTTCCCCTGCACCTCCACCCCCCAGCACTGATGAGCACCTGCCAGCAGGCCCCGACTCATGTCCAACTCATGTTCCCCTGCACCCCCACCCCCCTGCACTGTGGGGCACCCTCCGACAGGCCCCAACTCATGTTCCCCTGCACCCCCACCCCCCAGCACTGTGGGGCACCTGCCAGCAGGCCCCCACTCATGTCCAACTCATGTCCCCCTGCACCCCCACCCCCAGCACTGTTGGGCACCCTCCACCAGGCCCCCAACTCATGTTCCCCTGCACCCCCACCCCCCAGCACTGTGGGGCACCTGCCAGCAGGCTCCCACTCATGTCCAACTCATTTTCCCCTGCACCCCCACCCCCTAGCACTGTGGGGCACCCTCCACCAGGCCCCCAACTCATGTTTCCCTGCACCTCCACCCCCCAGCACTGTGGAGCACCTGCCAGCAGGCCCCCAACTCATGTTCCCCTGCACCCCCACCCCCCAGCACTGTGGGGCACCTGCCAGCTGGCCCCCACTCATGTCCAACTCATGGTCCCCTGCACCCCCACCCCCCAGCACTGTGGGGCACCCTCCACCAGGCCCCAACTCATGTTCCCGAGCCAACATGTCATCACAATCTATATCCCTAGTCCCTATGGTCAGCCTCCAAATGCCAAACACCCACCTGAGTATTGCATCCACCCACTTAGAAATGGCAATAACATGATAGAACCCCAATTGCAAGTATGGAAATGAACACATGTCCCTCAGATACACCCAATGGGTGTCAGTGAATCTCAAAACCCATATCATGATATGCATGAAACCAATGAGATGATACTACACATTGAAGTTTGAACAAAAAATATGTATTAAAGGAAACTTAAATTGAATCAAAAATAAACAAACAGTAATGGGAATTTAAAAAAATAAAAAGCAGCATGTCCGTGAAATAATGCAAAACCAAAAATCATAATCCAAAGGAATGGTGTCCAAAGTCACAGTCCACAAAAGAAAATCCAATGGAAAATTATAATTGAAAGCCATTGCTCCATGGGTAAATTGTAAAAAAAAAAAAAAATCCAACAGTCAACTATATACAGATGAACAAGCCAGGGTCCATGATTCCAACAGAAGAAATGAAACCTATCTAATAACACTACCTAATAAAAAAAAACTATATACAAAAATGTGGCCCATTGTCCAAAAGGTCCAAAAAAAATGCAAAACCAAAGGAAACCTAACACTAACTACAGAACTATTTACAAGGGCAGCGGGCTAGTCCGATGGCTCACTTTTGGATGTCCCGGGCCAGGGCATCATCGAACTCCTGCTCAATGTCCCGGAGGCGGTCCTCCTCCATGGCCCCGAGGGTCCGCAGGGCCGTCGACGTGTCCTCCTCCAACCCCCTGCGGATTGCCTCGAGGCAGTCGGCCCGCCTCAGGGCCCTCCGCATGGAGTTCTCCGCCCTGACCATCGTGAGCCGTGCCTCTTCCACCCGCTGCCGCTCCGCATCTATGGCGTGGCCCAACTGCTGCCACACGGAAGACACTTTCTGTCCTGGGTCCTCCTGCCCTCCGGCCGATGCCTGCCCCTCCGATGTCGAAGGCCCCGAGCCATCATGGCTCCCACCACGTTGCTGCTGCTGCTGTGCCTCTGCCCGTGCACTGCCTCCTGCTGCCTGCACATCCTCCGCTGGCTGGGGTGCAGTCGTTGATGTGGCCACCCTTGCTGGACGTCCGACTCCTGACTGTGGCAGGGATGCCTCCTCCACCAGCCTGGCCGCACCGTCAGAGGCAGCTCCACAGGGCACGCAGGTGACTGATGGGTGGGAAGATGGCACAGAGGACGACTGGCGCATAGGGGGTTCAGTTGAGGAGGGGGTCGTAGCAAGCCCCATCAAACGTAGGAATCCGGCCAGGGTGACCTGTCCCAGTAGCCTTACGCGGTCAACGAGCCATTCGAGATGTCATGCAGTCTCCTCATGAAAAGACTGCAGGTCACCTCGCATGGCCCGTTGACGCAACGCCACACCAGCCAGGACAGGCTCAACCCGGACCTGGATAGCCACGTCCTCAGGCAGAGGAAAGCCAGTTGACGTCAGCTCATCCCCTGCCTGAAAACAGGTCTGGACGTAGGCATCCCTGCTGGTGCAAGATGATGCAGGGACAGGATCAGGGACAGGATTTCACACAGGCACCTCTGCGGCGGCCTGTGCTACCTCCTGTCCCTGGTCCTGCACTGCACCACTAGCACCAGTGGAATCCCCACCTCTAGACCCCGTCTCTGTTGCTTGCATGGCCTTCTCCTCCACCAAACCCCCCACCAACCTGGATGACTCCGTGCCATCTTCCCCCGTTGGGCCCTGTGGGGTCCCAGCTGCCCCTTCTGCTGCCGAGGAGTCCAACTCCAACCTCCGCCTCTTGGACCTCCCCCCGGCAGCTGCGGCCTGGGACACGGCACCGGACTCCTCACTCCCCGATGAGATCACAACCTGGGATGGGAGCCGGGCCTTGCGTCTCCGCTGGCGGTGGGATCCCCGCCGCTGTGCTCCACAGCACCTTCTCCGCCCTCTTCATCAGTTGACGCTGCAGACAGGGAGAAATAAAACACAGGCATCAGGGCACTGTACAATGGACACATACACACATGACAGTTGTACATGAGTGGCATTGGCAAACCTCAGACATGCCATCACAATCCCCAAAACACATGTCATTTCAACTTGCACACATGAGCCATACCACAGCCATATCGCAACTGCCAGCACCATCCATACACATACAACAGCATGAGCAGGCAATGGTGAGCCAGACATCACATGCAACGCCGGGAGTGCACTATACATGTACACACAACACCACACTTGCATGCATGTGTACACCTCTGCCAAGTGTCGCAGTGTTCAGATGGGCATCCATGTCACATTTGCCAATCAGGCTTCCACATCCCGCTGTCACATGCATCCATGTTGCATCACTGTTGCACCCTTGTCAAATACACACACATGCACATGTACACAGTGCTGATACATGCAGCTGAAAACAACATACATGCGTGACATCACAAACATTTCTACTTACATACACATTCATCCAAACATGTGTGCCCACACAACTGCATTTGGCATGCAAGCCTACACACACAAGCACCATCCATGTCTCACACATTACAGCCCTTGCATGTGTTAGCCTCACGGCCCTGTACAACCTCACCCATACTCGACCCCTTAAAAAAACACATGTGCAACCTGCACACTACTAAAACATCACCACATGCACAGCTCACAATCAGGATGCATGTACACTTACCGCTCGACTCCAGACGGGTCTGCCTCTCAAGGACCTGGACGTGGAGCGCTGGGGATATGTGTTCCAGGACCCTCATCTGATCTTCCGACAAGTGGCCCCGGCACCCCTTGGCATCCGCTGCCTTCAAGAGGCGCCGGGCCTTGTTCAGGGTGCTGGACCTGAACTCCTCTCAGCGCTTCTTGACATGTTGGAAGTCGCGGACTGCCACCCCCTCCATGTTGATGGCAGTCACGATGTCCGTCCAGATCCGAGTCCGTCCTTCCTTGTCGGCGCGGGAACTTCCGAAGAGGGCATCATACTGCCCCAGAACTTGCTCCACCAGGACACCAACTTCCCTGGCACTGAAGCTGGTGCCCCTCTGCCTCTCTGGCCGGGGGTTGTCAATGGTGCCAGACGTTGCAGTGCCCGACATGACAATCCCAGAGGCAGGAGTGGGTGGGCAACTGGGTCCTGGGGCTGGGCTGGGGAGCGATGGAATCACAGTCGTGAGTCTTCGGTTCCAGCAGGGGTGGTGCAGGCAGCAAATGGCAGGGCACGTGGGCATCAGGAAGTCAGGCAGCAACAGATGGCAGGTGGGAGCGTGCACGGGGCTCTGGGGGGCAGTAATTAGGCCTTCTGGGCAGGAGCGTGGTCTTCCATGTGGTTACGCGTGGCCAGCTTGATACGGAGTGATTTGGCAATTGAAAATTCTGGACGTCAGCGTGTAATTCAAGGAAAGGCCCTTAGCGCGTAAGCGCGTCTGCACACATACGCAATTTCATTGGACAGAAGGCCCCTCAAACGCAAGCGCCCCTGTGACGTGACGCGCGCAGGCGTGCATGGGCATTTTAGCCCACGTGAAAAACTGCACGTCCGCATGTAATCTGAGGAAAGGGCCCATGCGCGTAAGTGACGTGACGCACGTGGGCGTTTCCCTCAGCACGGGTTAAATGTGAGCGGGCCCAGCAGTTCGCTGTACGTGTCTTTCGTGGAGACCGACGTGTGTTGCTGCTTCCTGGTGTTTCGCGCGCCATCACAACTTCACAGCTATCAAGGACGTATCTCTTCTTTTGGCGGGGGTATTGGCTACGCGTGTTTTTCTGCATCGCGCTAGTCAGACGGTGAGTTGCACACGCTCTTTTTCCCACTGCAGGTGCCCCTGTCTATCGCACCCATTTTCGATGTCATAGTAGCCTGCGTGTCCCACGCGTACGCGTTATTCGTGTTACTGGGTGCCACTGCGTACTGCGGGAGGTTGAATCCACGCACGTAGGCTGCAGGGTTTCGTGCACGGTTTTACTGCAGTTTTGGGGTGCCTGAGCATTGCGTGACCCGTCACTACATCACCGGGGTCACATACAGCCGTGCAGGTGCAGGAGGGCTGTTAACATCTTGCTTCCCACCCCCTTCACCCCAATTGCCCAGGTCAATTGTGGTGTACACCTCCCATTGGCACCACTCCATCTGTGCCAGCACTACTACATCTGTGCCATGGTTGGGAGGCCACCAAAGGTGAGGGGCACCTCAGCTGGGCGTACTCCTCGTGGCGGGCATGGTCAGGGACGTGGCCGTGATGACCAGGAAGTAGGGGGACTCCAGGGTGTCCAGGGCGGCCACAGAGGGGGAAGAGGCAGGGGTGCGCCACTTGAGCACAATGTTGTGCCATGTGTCGGTGCAGTCATGCCACCACCCCCTGTGGTTCCGGGGGATGCAGCTTCTGCATCTGGCACTGGCGCCCGTGTGACCCGGCAGTCCGTTCCATCGACTGCCACAGGCCCAGGGGTAGTGGTAGCTGCAGGTGCAGCTGTGGACACCACCAGCCAGGCTCAGGGTCTGCCAGCGCAGGCTTCATTGGCACTTGAGGAGCCCTTGGTAGATCTCCAACAGGCCAGGAGGGAAACCATATGGGCAGGCCGTGCTGCTCAGACCAAGACACGTGTCCCTGGGGCAGTCATGTCATCTGCTGCCCCAAACAGCCGGGTGTTGGCAAGTGCAGGGGCAGATGCAACCAACAACACCCCAGTTGTGAGTCTGCCAACCAGGACCGTTGTGGTCAAAGACCCTGCCACAGCTGATGTTGCTGCGCAGGGTCCATTAGAGGGCACCCAGCTGCCACTGACACAAGTCAAGCCTTTGGTTGTCCCTCGCCCTGCCACTCCCTCGGCTCAATCCACCAAACCCACTGGCCATACTGGTCAGGGCGGCATTAGCCAGCCAGGGTCTGCGCCACAGTCCAAGAGGAGGAAGGTTGCACCTGCAGCACAGGCTGGGACCCCACAAACAGCCACGGCCTCCTGCACGTTGAGGAAGAAGTGTTTCTGCAAGCAGGAACTGGACTTCCTCGCAGACTATGTGCGGGGCCATAGCCGTGACATGCTAGTGGGTGCCAATAGTCAGACTACGGCTGCCCAACGTGACACCCACTGGAAGCATGTTGCGGAATATGTCAGTTCATTCGGCCATGAGGTGCGCACGGCGCAAGAGTGCAAAAAGCGTTGGAATGGCATCAAACGCAGCACTAAGGCTAAGCGTGCCTCTAATTACAACTTGACTCTGGTGACTGGCGGTGGGCCTGCACCAGAGGAGGAAGAGCTCACTCCGCATAAGGCACTCGTTGCGGAGTTCATACCACCTGAATTGGTGGAAGGAGTGGGAGAGATGCTGGACTTTGATGCCCAGTCCAGTGAGTGTTGATACGTGTTTGTTGAGGACGTGTGTGTTTCACTTGTGGGATGTGTTGTGCATGATTGCCACTACATGTGACGTGTACATGGTTCTGATGTGTAAGTAATGCAATGCTTCCGTGATGCACGTCTCCTCTCTACCTGCATGCGGGGACTCCATGTAGGCATGCTCCCTTGCCCCTCCTCCACCACTCTGCACCCCAGTTCCACCTTTGCACTGGTCTGCTTCAATCTTGCCAATGTGTACTTTCTTGTTCATGCGTCCTGTGTAGATGCTAACTTCCAGCGCAGAATCTGCCAGACATATGCCGTGTGGTACAGCCTTAGTACTTGATGCAGGGTATCTCACTTGTACTGTGCATAGGTCAGAAGTCCCGCAGGGACATGAGTGCCCATTCATGCCCCATGTGCATTGCACGCATGCCCCTATGTGTCCTTGACTGGATGATCACTGTAATACAAGTCCTTGGTTACATGCATTGCATGGCATCTCATCAGCCTTCCCATGTCAACTGTGGCTCAGTACTGCGTTGCACACCTGTTTAGGGTCTGACAATCTGTGTGGCTCACAGGCCTCCGCCTGTTCAATGGCCAATGACTCTGTCCAACTGTTGTTGTGTCTTCTTCACACATGGGCGGCATCCAGAGTTTTCATCATGTGTCCTGCTTACTGTTCCATCATCATTTGCAGTGTTATCACTTGAATCACATTAAGCTGTTGATGCCAGTCAACACTGCCTGTCAATACACAGGTGTATGGGTAGCCTTTTGATACCATGCTAGGCATCCCTGCTTTGGTACTGGGCTGGAGGGGTGCTTGGCTTCTAGATATGGTACACATTGAATGCACAATGCACGTGATACCTGAATTTCACATTGCACTGCCTTCACATTTCCTGGCACACACCATGGAGTCCTTGTACATGTAGGTAGTTAGTTGCGTACACATTTTCTGCACTGCATAGACCCCCTTCCACGGAAACTGCCACCTTTCAACAGGTCTGATCACAGAAGCAATTCAAAGTTGACCCAGCATGCATGCCAGGTTATATGTTGTGTGTCACATGTCTGCCTGATGCGTTTTCTGTCGGTGTGTGTGTGTGTTGTGTGCTTCTGACATGTGTAGTGACCTTTTTTCTCTCTATTTTTCAGGTGATGACGCAATGGAGGCAGAGGATGGTGTTGTCATGCCAGACACAGGGTTGTTACCACTACATCAACCCGGCACTAGTGGGGGTCGTGGGGTGGTAGGCCACGAAAACCCCCAAGTGCTACAGTCCATCTTGTCTCTGGCTGCCTATAAGTCCAGCCTTGATGACGACTCTGACGTCCATGTTGAGTTGGATGAGCATCAAGTCCATGTGTCAGGGGTGAGTGATTCTGATGTGGACACTCCTCTGTCTGCAACACCTGCACTGAGGGATCAGACAGTCTTGGTTCCTCCGCCCGTGGTGGATTGGGACACAGGGTCACCCTCCACACCAGTCACTGATGTGCCTGGGACATCACGTTGACGGGGGCATGTAGTCGTGCAGCCGCGGGCGGTGCCAACACAGCGAGGACCCCCGGTCCTTGGGTCCCGCAGGGGTCAAGCCTGGCAACGCGGTCGCCGCGCGCAACCGCAGTATACTGAGTGGGAGCAAGACATGACTGCCAATTCAGAACAGCAGGGGGCAGCAATGGAGAACTTCACTGAGAGCATGGAGCGTGTGGCCCGATCTGTGCTCCCCCCCTGCTAGGGAGGTGCTTCTCCAGCAGCAGGCGGCACGGCCCGCTCGCTCAGGCTGGGCATGGCGGCCTCAGACAGGGCACGCCAGGCTGAAATGTCGTCTCTGCAACAAGCAATTGCTGCTCACGCAGAGGCGCACATGGATGCCCTGAGGGAGGAGTATGCTTCCCTCAAATCCACTCTGGGTGTCCTTATGATGTCCCAGAGGCAGCGGGCAGAGGAGAGGTTTGCACAGCTTGAGCATACCATCTCAGCTACAGGCTTGTGGGGAGGTGCAGTGGTTGTCCAGGCAGGCTTGGCAGGAGGAACTCCGTGTTACACGTGCTACCTTGCAAGAGGAAGCACGTGTATCACGTGAGGTTCTTGTCATGCGTGAACCAACGCGCAGCGGTCCACGCAAGTTTGGTCCAGCTAACGCAGTAAGAGAACATTCGAATCGAAGCACTACTCGCCACAGTGAATGGAGATTGCCATGGAAACTACGTGATACGTTGCTAAGGAAGCGCAACGTTCGTTTGGGATCACGGCATTGATCAGGTGACCTGGACTATTTAAACCACGCCTCCACGTTGTTCAGTGCTTCTGATCGAGCTTTCTTTGGCGTTCGGTTTTTGGCCTTTTTTCTTGTTCTGGTTTAATATACGTTCCTGACCCGGCTTTCTGACTCGACTACTCTTTTGGATCATCCTTGCCTGCTTTGAACACTTTGGTCTTCTTGGTAACAAACTCTTGCTTTTGTCCCTTGATTACGTCTGGCCTTTTTCCTTCTGTTCCTGTTCTTGCCCGCTTGGATTTACGACCCGGTTTGTACTTGGCAACACTCTGGTTTTCCGTCTGTTGTTTGCACTTGGTAAAGACATTATCTCACCTCCACGTTTTAGAGACTAACTTAACCATTGGACTCCATGGGACAGCCGCCGCTGCACCGTGGGACAGCCGCCGCTGCACCGTGGGACAGCCGCCGCTGCACCATGGGACAGCCTCCGCTGCACCGTGGGACAGCCGCCGCTGCACCGTGGGAGGGCCGCCGCTGCACCGTGGGAGAGCCGCTGCAGTACCGCGGAACAGCCTCCGCTCTGCCTAGGAAGAAGGTCTCACTTGGTAAACTTTCTCCATTATTATAAGCAAGATACGGTTCTTGTTGCTTATTGTCACTCTTCATTTGATCCCAGGGTTATAGGCTCACATTGTTTTTTCCTTCTTTCAGAACATCTATTGGGTTTCCTTTTATCCATTGTGAAGTCTCTAAACATTAGTCAGGTTAGTTTGGAGTAACTCTAGAGAAATCATTTCTGTACCCATTTTCAGTTGTTCTAATCATATCAATCTTGTTTATTTTCTACAGCCACGAGGTCTCGATGGGAATCCAATCTTCCAGTCAATAGATTGCTTTGTATGTTTATTTGCACATTCAAAGTGATATATTAGCAGGAAGAATTCTTCTTCTACACTACAGGGCCAAGTCCAAGAGGAAGAATTCTAACAGTTCTGCATGCAGACCTACGTCACATCGCCACACAGAACCAGGCTCACCCGTCCGGCAGACTTGCTGCCGATGAGGGGCAAGCTGCGGCTAGGCCTGGCCAGGCTACTGTGCCACGTCCTCCTTTCCAGGATGAGCCAGACTCGGACGACCATCTATCTCCCACATATGTGCAGGCGTTGAGGCCATGGAGGTTTTTTTTTGGCTCAGCATCATCGCATGTGGATGTTGAGCAGCACCCTGTACCTCCCCCCTCCTGGGTGCCTCCCCTCCCCCCCGGGTGGTATGTGGCCATTTTTGATTTTTCTTTTAGTTTAGTTAGTTAAGTTTCTGTTTGATAGTTAGTTTAATTAGGTAATGTAGGTTTTCCATAGTTAGTGTAATTAGTTAATATAGTTTAAAATTGCTTGTCTATTGTGCTTTCATGTGACGGTGCGGTGCTTTGTGTCTTTTGAAGACACCCACTGTCTGTTCCAGCTGGGCCCTTCAGGCTTGTCTTGTGTATGTGTTTGCTGCTTGGGGTCCTTGACTCACATATGCCACTCCTGCCTCCCTTATCCATGGGCTTGCAAGGATGGTTCGGTGTCACAACCTATTACACAAGGGCTTTGGACTGTCATATCTGTGGCATGTCTGGTGCTGTGTGACTTGTGTTTACACCCCTAGTGGGGATGATTTTGGTGTTATTGTCCACTGTTCAGATTTTGCTAGATGGGGTGTTTCATGGTTAATGTGTACATTCATTGCTATGCATTGTGTAGTATGTTTCTTATCTTTACTGTACACATGCTTGTTGCAATTCATGCTTGTTGCAATTCATGCCGTAGATAGTGTTCCCCACTTTGGATGTGAAAGACGGACTGATGGTGTGATTTCTGGTGTAACTCTCTGACATGGTCAAGTAATGAGATGCCTGAAGAGACACACACAGATGACTCTAAAGCATTAATCATGTGTTTCATGCCCTTTCTGCAGTGGAATGAGCCTCCAGAGCTCCTTTGCCAGCAGACATGGCCCATTGGACGTCGGAATTCTGGACATGTTTGTTGGTGCCCACATGCACATGTGTGCACAAGCAGAGGCACAGGGATTGCAGACCTACATGCTACAACTGCTGACTTGTTCCAAGGAACTCCAGGCAAGGTGAGCAGCACAGGGGGGCCACAACACAGCAAAGCTTGCACCAGGTGAGTTGCACATGCAGGCTTAGTCACAGCACTGACACATACCCTCCGGTACACCAAGGTCCATTGAGACACTTGTATCAACCATGTAGCCTTCCGAGACATGGAAAGAGGCAGCTCACAGGGACATACAGCAAGGGACATACTTGGGTGCAGTGCATTTCATTTCCATGTACATTTTGATAAATGCACTGCCAACTTTGTTTCGGTCATGGTGGTACACAACTTGCTCTGAAGTCATGCCTTGCTATATGGGTCTGTCTGCTTACCCAGGGAACATTGCATGTTGTGTGAATTGTGACACATTTGTGTTCCATTTGCCACGCACCCATCCGCGGCTGACTTACTGCATTGACTGTGTATGACCCATCACAGAGGTAATGTTATATATGGGTACGAAGCATCTAAACCAGATTGTCTGTTTGTAGAGTAGTTTGTTGCTATGGGGCATGTTTGGTGGTGTGTTTTTGTGTAATGGGCACGTACAGGTTGTTGACTGTGGCTCTCTTTGCAGCATTGCAGTGCTCCTGTAACCGGACCTGAGAGTGCGCAGGCAGGAGGCCAGCACTCAAAACCAGAGCTAAGTGTCTTGTTGTTTTTCTTTCAAACTGCTGTGCATAGGCTTGCTGGGGGGTGCACTATTGCATGGATGAATGTGTAATTCAATTTGGTATGTTTTTTCCCCCTAATCAACCGGAATCCTATGCAATTTTGAACCCTGTACCCTCTACCCGGTGTTCCTGCTTCCCGTACCTATCCAAGCAACGTTCCCTAACCCTCTTTCGCCGCTGGGGTTGTGGATGCCTGTGTAAGCCCCAAACTTGCAGGCACCAAAACCCTAGAGGGGGTGGTTGGTTTGTGCCACTCCTAAGCCTGGACTACAGAAGGCCATGACAATGATGTCCAAGTTTGTTTGGATTGTGTATGTGTTCTTGCAGGTAGTACATTTTCGTGCATTCCCAACTTTCATGTGTCATTCCTCCTCACCTCTCCTGCCACTCATTCCAGTTATCCAGTGTGCCAACACCTGTCCCGACTGCATATCCCTGACCCTCCTTCCCCACCAGGGTCTCAGAGGCCTGTGTGACTTTGACCTTGCAGGCACCCGGGACACGGTGGGGGTGGTTGTTTCGTGACACTCCCGCCCCTGTACACGGGACCTGTGACAGTACACATCCGTTCATGGTGCATCATTCTATGTTATGTACCACACATGGTTCACATCCTGTTGTGACATTGTTTTACTGTGCTACCTTGGTTGTTACATCATTGTGGTAGTACTTGGCCTTTGTGAGGTACTGCTACGTCAAGTCATCTACTGGAGTGTGTTCTGGTTCGTTTTTCTGGCTTGGATTTTGTGATTTTGGAAATGAGTGTGGACTCTGAGGGGGCAGGCACCTTTTTACACACAAGGTGGGAGATGGTGACGAAGGGAAAAGGTGATCCTGTGGCCAGGTGGAATTGAGGGTTGAAGGCTCCATGACCCAGGTGCAGTTGTTCAGTGGGTCATGGTCATTTGTGGTCATTTGTGAGGGAGGGGGGGGTTGTTGTTGATAGTTGCCTTGCCCTGCAGTGTGATGGGAACCCTGACATTGTAATGGTGGTATCCTATGTACATGTTGTGTTCTGCTGATCAATGCCTGTTCATGTGTTGTGTTTACCTTTCAGGTGCGAGGGGATAGTTGGGGTTTGACATGCTGGGGTGTACACATGGTGAATGTTCACATGTGATGTGTAGAGGACACTGATGGTCACTTGATTGCACATGCATATGTTGAGTGCATGTCCTTACTGACCCACACACTTGCACTCTGATGCACTACATGTACAACCACCCTTGCATATCCACGTGTACACTGTTTGCCTTCTGGTGCCCACTGTGTCCCTGCAGCACATGTTCTGTGACCAATTATGGATTCTGTACATGCCTAATTTGCTTTTTGATATGGTCGGTCGCTTAGATGTGATGCTCAGGGTGTGCATCACACACAATGGCTGTTCACTGTGCTGTGCGCTGAGCAGTGTGTTGCAGGAGTTGGACACAGCACACAGAAGCTGCAGTGTTGATTTTGCAATGCACAATTCATGCACAAGACAGGCATTCATTGTAATGTTACGTCTTTAACTCTTGTAATGCATTTGGAAATTACTTATTTTGGGTGGGTAGTTGTTGGTCAGTCATTTCATCTGATTCCATGTCAGGCATCATTGTCTGATGCCACTGTACATTTTGGACATGGCAATTTGTACCTTATTGTTACTGTGTTGGTGTATGGGTATTGCTTGCCATGTCATGTTGTGCTTTGGGAGGGTTTGAGTGACATAACAGTGATGGCCATGGCCTGTTTTGCAGGTGTGTGTGATTCACACCTTGCATGTCAGGGTCATCCGCTTCTCAAAGCAACTAGCTGGGGGTAGATCTCTCTCCGCGGCAGGGGCCTCCCTCTGGAACAGCCTTCCTGCCTCACTGAAACTTGAGGAGAACCATCACCGGTTCGGGAAGCACCTCAAGACCTTCCTCTTTGCTTCTGCTTTCTCTCTGCCTCTCCCTTGCAAAATTCTTCACTGGAACTGCACTGGATCTGCAACTGGGCCACTCTCACCGACCTTAGTCCCTGGTCCCTCTCCACTTGCACTGCCTCCCTGGCAACCCCTGCACTGCGGGACTGTCTCTCTATCCCTACAGCCCCCCCCTTCCCAGCACTTGTCTGCACTTAGCTTTGCAGTTGCCACCAGCTGGCCTATGTATTTGTTTTTTAGTCTACTTACCCTGTACTGCACTCTCCCCCTCCCCTTCCCCTTGCACTTTTCCCTTCCCCCTACCCCTGCACTTGCACAATCTAAATGACACCTAGTATCGTTGTCTGTCTTCCCTTGTTCCCCCCTCCCTGCCTCATCGCACCTTGAAATACTTGTGTATAGGCCATATCATGTCATGTCATATGTGTGCCTTTTGGTCACACAGGATAGCTTGTGTTTAAGTATCTAGGGATGCAGACAATGTGGCACTTCCATGGCAACTATCTCAGGGTGGTAGGGTTGTGACAGTTGACTGTCTCTTTGTCATCATCGATTGTCACCTGGTATGTGCCAGGCCTGTGTGCACTCCGCAGGGGTGGGAGTTTAGGTGAAAAATGTGGCCACAAGCTGGGTCCGGGCTTCCTCGCCACGTGCCCTGTCCCCTCCCATGGGCAGCGCCTTTTGCCTGTGGTTGGAGATGTGGGGGCACCACCATGTCCGCCGGTACGCCCTGCCGTGTTGCAACATTGTGCAGGACACATGCTGCCACAATGATCCTGCACACTACTGGTGGTGCATAGAGTAGCTGCCCACCAGAGCGGTCAAGGGAGCGGAAACGTGACTTGAGCACTTCGAATGTGCGCTCCACTATGGCCCTGGTTGCAATATGGGCGGCGTTGTATCTTACCAGGGGTGGTGTGGTGGGGTTCCGGATTGGCGTCATCATGTGGTTGCTCGGAGGGTAGGCACTGTCCCCTGGGGAGGTGTAAATGGTTGTGATTATTGGGGTTTGTGTATTTGTATGTGTGTGACATGCATGCATGTGCAAGGGCATTTGTACTCACCTAGGAGCCATGTGTCGCCATGCTGCCCAGCTTCCAGGGCCCGGCTCAGGGCGGACATTCTGTATATGAAACTGTCATAGGTGGAGCCAGGGTATTTTGCATAGACAGAGGTGATGATTCCCTTTGCATCGCATACCACCTGTACATTGATGGAATGCCAGTGCTTGCGGTTTCGGTAGATGTGCTCAGTGGCCCTATGTGGACGTAGGGCCACATGGGTGCAATCTATGGCACCGAGCACTTTGGGGAAGTGTGCCACCCTGAAAAAATCCAGGACAATGGCCTGCCTTTCTGCGGGTGTTCTGGGCATGTATATGTGCCTGCGGACTGAGGGGCGCGCTGTCATGATTGCCAGTACCTGGTGTAGGCAGCGTGACTGTGTGGCCTGTGAGACCCCCCCCACTATGGCAGTAGTCCGCTGAAATGACCCAGTGGCCAAAAAATGCAGGACATTGAGCACCTTCTCCAAGGGCCTCAATGCTTGGGAGCAAAGGGTGGGGGATGTAAGGTCATCTTCCCACTCCCTGACCAGGTCTAGGATGATATGGGGTGGAAACCTATACCTGCCGTAGACCTGGTCGTCAGGCATCCCACAAACACTTGTCCGTGGTGTGAAAATGCGTGCCCTGGATATTCTCCTCCTCCTGCGGTGTCCCACGATCAGTGCTGCGACAAATGGGGCATTCATCGAAGCTGTATATACGTGTTTGTTGTTTGCGCGCACTTTTATACTGTGCACGGGGACGCTTCCGCCTGTCTTCGTGTGGCGGACGCTTTGACGCCTGTGTGCGTATTTTGCCGTACGCGGGTTTCCCGTATTCGAATCCATGAATACGGGTTGTTGGCATGTGTGTGGGCGTTCCGTGTAGTTCCCTGCAGTACTTCCCCAGTTACGCCTTATTTTTCACGCGTTATTCCCCATTCCGCGTGTTACGCCCACTGTTCCGCCCACTTTGGTTGTGTGCGCCGCGCTATGTGTGCTTTTGCTGTGAGCGTAGCGCACGCCCTGTGTGCCTGCATGAGCCATTGCAGGATTGGGCGCACGGACAACGGGAAGCACGCGCAGCGTCTTCCTTGAATCGCACGCGTGCGCATGCGCTGTGTTTCTCACGCTTGCGCTACCTTGCGCCTGCTTGCGCTGGGATTTTCGGCGCACGTTTGCTCCATGAATCGACCCCTAAATCTGTTCTTTCCAATCCCATTAATTAAAGACCCTGAACATACATGTTTGTAATAGACTTCCATCAGCAAACAGCTCTACAGGAATTAATTCAAACAGCAGAGAAAAATAAAAGTGTGATTCAAAATAAACCAACACCACACAATATGACCCTGTTACAATCAGCCACACCTAGCATTTGTAGTAATCAAAGAGGCTCAACTCGACTACATTTTTTTTTTTTTAGAATTTTAGACCCCTTTTGTTTTATGCAGGAGTGGGCAACAGTGGCCCTCATTACGACCCTTGCGGAAATCGACTGACCGGAGCGCCACAGCGTAAATAGCGTTTCCGCCATTGCACGAAGGAGCAAAGTGCGGCCCATTCCGACCCATCGGGCACGAGCACCACGCCACGGCGGAAGTGCAAAGTCCGCGATGGCGGAAATGACCCCAAAACGGCCCACACCGCCGCCGTACGGCGCCCTAGGTGCAATACCGCCACCCCTCTCAGCGGTCACCGCAGTGTCCGCAGTGTGCGCCTACCGGAAAGTACGGTGACCGGAAATATACGGAAACGGAAGTTAAAACATGGGCCCGGAACGGGAAACATCCCGGCGTACACCTATAAAAACACTAAAACCACACAACCACTAAAATCACCACCCTGAAACACACCCCAACCCGTCAACCACCCTAGCGAAACCAAGAAAAATGGGAAAAGTAGCGAAGAAAGCGTGCGACCGCAAGCGGCAGGTCCACTTCTCCCGTGAGGAACTCACCGTGCTAACAGAGACCCTCCAGGAGAATGCTGCCGTCGTCTTCTCCACGCAAATGACCAGGACGGCACTTGCAAACAAGAAGGCCATATGGGCTCTGGTGGCACAGCGGGTAAGTGCGGTGGGTACCGCACCCCGCACCCCACAGCAATGCCGCAAGCGATGGGACGACCTGCGGATACGCGTCCGCAGCATACTCTCTGCCAACCGCAACATCGCCACAGCCACCGGGGGAGGTCCTGAATCACCCATCAAGTTGACCCCCTGGGAAGAAATCTGTGCCTCCACCATCGGAATGGAGAGCATAGAGGGAGTCGGAGGGATGGAGAAAGGAGTGCAGACATCCGAAGAATCAGGTAGGTGGACCAGATAAAACAATGCCAAATCCACACAGTCCATCCATGTGAAGTACCATGCGTCCACATAGTGCAACAGAAACACATGTCCAGGAGAACGTCCACACACATCGGCCTGATAGCGCACGTTAAAACCCACAATAAATACATAAATAATTAAAAACCCCTAAAACACGCACTACACGTGCAGCAGGCACACCCTAACTGCAGGCTGCCAAACAACTGCACCCTCACTCCACACACAAATCAAAGCACCTCCAAGGCCCCGACCCAAATCACCCTCAGGTACCACCCCAATGCATGTGATACAATGCCATTCCAATTCCCACAGACCCATCAATAACCCTTGCCCTCCTTTACTCCACCACAGGGTCCGATCCAAACGACGAGCTACAGGACACCCCTACCAGCACACCTGCAAAGAGGGCCAAGACCAACGGCCAGAGACCCTCCACCTCAGCTGCACGCATCAAGACACGGCAGCAGCACAAATCAGGTGGCAGCACAGAGGAGGGAACATCAACAGGCACCCCAGCAGCCAGCATGCCCACAACACCACCACCACAGGTCCCCCCAATGGATGCCACAGAAGGCACTGCCTCAGGTGGCAGCAGCACCATAGGTGACACCTCATTGATGGCAGCATGCTCGGACACAGAAAACGGGGATGCCGAAGTCAGATCCATCCATGACCTGTCCCAATCCCCCTGTCTGTCCCATCCCGTACAACATGAGGATACCATGCAGGGGCACCCACAAGACGACGACTGGCCATCCCCCACAAGCCCTGTGGCAAGGCAACATGAGGACAACAGCCCCTCTGCGACACCCCCGCAAATGGCCATGGCCCAGCAGAGGCAACAGTCCCTCGACCAGTTGATCGAACAACAGCAGCAACTGGCCACACTCCTCAAGGACCATGCCGATGAATGTGGGGGCACTAAGGCAGACATAGAAACATCAACTGAGACACTTAGGGCAGAAATGGAGAGAGGCACAGAGACGCTAAGGGCACAAATTGAGAGAAGCACCGAGGGCCTGAGGGGGGAACTGCATGCGACGTCCAAAGACGTATGTGCCGAACTTGCCGCAGTGCGCCGTGTGCTCACTGAGCTCTCGCAAACCCTTAGGGACATGCATGGACGTGAGCAGGCAGACACATCATCCGTTGCAAGTTCCGTCCAGGGCAGCCCCCAACGTAGATCTGGAAGGAACCTGCGCTCCACAGGCAGGGGTGCCCCTGTTACCCGCAGAGGGGGCTTGCAATAGCGACAGCCCACTTACAATGAGCATCTTTGGACACTGGTGTTCGGGGGGGAGGTAGGAGGGTGGAGGGGGTGTGTTGGGCTCACTTGGGTGGCGGGTCGATAGGGTGTTCAACATGATATCACATATGCCATAAACAGTGCACGATCAACCAATGAGATGTGTGGACATTGATCTTTGTGTACTAGGCCATCATAGGCGTACAGTCCATATTGTGCATGTCCCAGACACACACAGTGCCACGAGTCCCGTGTCCATGTATCAGCCACCAGGCGTGAGTGCTAGAAGCATACATCAATGAGATGCTGACGAATGTCACGGGCCTCCGGTGCCTCGCAGACTCCATGAGGTGCTGCCACATCCCCACCCTCATCATGACCATCATCAGGTGCTTGCAGTTCTGCGTCAGGGGGCATGGGCACATTTCTACGTACGCACATGTTGTGGAGCATGACACATGCCATGACCATCTTTGCAACCTTCTCATGGCGGTACAGGAGTGCCCAGCCAGACCTGCTGAGGCAGCGGAAACGGCCCTTCAGTAGGCCGAATGCCTGCTCAATGACTACACGGGTACGTGAGTGGGCATGGTTGTAGTCCTCCTCATGCTGGTCCCGTGGGTTCCGGACTGGTGTGAGGAGCCATCGCTTCAGTGGATATCCAGCATCACCTGTATGTGGACGAGAAACGTATGATGTGGAATGCCATTGATACGTACGCACACCCCCCCCCCTTCCTGCCAGTACATTGCCAATTCACATACCCCACATTATCATGCATGTAATGAGACTCACCGAGTAGCCAGGATCTGTTCCCTGCGTGTCGCTCCATGTAGCGTGGTATTGTAGAGTTCCTCAAGACCATAGAATCATGGGTTGATCCAGGGAATCGGGCACAACAATGCGTAATGATCCTGTTGGAGTCACACACCATTTGTACATTCAGGGAATGAAATTGTTTTCGGTTGCGGTACTGGGCCTCCATGGCATGTGGGACGACCAATTCAACATGGGTGCAGTCGATGGCACCAATGCAACCCGGTATGCCGGCAAGTGCATGGAATCCCACTTTTGTGTTGGTAATTTCCTGCTCCGAGCGTGGTAGAGAGATGTAGTCGTCTGCGTGCTGCAGGAGGGCATCGAGCACTTGGAATAGTGTCCGTGAGAACAGTGGCTGAGAAATGCCATGCAACTGTCCGACTGTGTGCTGGTAGGTGCCTGTGGCCAGGAAGTGGAGTACAGACACCACCTTCAGTAGGGGTGGGATGGCGGTTGGGCTATCTATCATGCTGACTAGGTCAGCCTGTGTCATGTCCACAATGGCGGCTATGGTGTCCCGGTCCAGACGGTAGAGGGTGTGGATCTGCTCATCAGTGAGGTTGAACGGATGTGCTCGGAGGCGTGGGATTGCGGGCTGCCTGCGTGGTGGTAGTGGCTGTGCTGCTGGGCCTTGCTGGCCCTGCCTTGGCCTCCTCCTCCTCCTGCGTCTCCTCCGTGCGGCTGGTTGTAGTTGTTGTTCGTCTTCTTCTTGGAGTCGGAGCACTTGCAGTGCTATCAGGTCCCCCAGGGCCAACATCGCGAGTCCTGCCGGTAGCATTTCGCTGTGGTTGTGGGAGGAGACTGGCTGTGCAATTTATGTGTTTCCAGGCTGTATGGCCTCCACCTGTGGTGATTAATTCCACCTGTGCAAACTGCTCTCCCCTTTGGCCGAGCACGTCCCGCGCACAACGCTGCAAATCGGGGAATGGTATCTTGCTATTGCAATCATGTATTTGTACCCGATGGCCGTGTAAGATTGGTTGATATGTACATTCTGCTGTGGTCCCATTGTTTCCCATACTATCTGTGCAGTCGCGAACGGACTTGTGAAAGGTCAGTGGAACGTAGTACTCGAGTAACGGTGGGCCCTCATGCATCACTGTACCGAGTTGCAACGACGGGCGTGGCTTCCCATTTGTGGGTGAAGGCAGTTGCCATTTTCACACACAGCCGCACTCGATGGAATAATTAGTGATTTCAAACGGCCACAGATGCCTTTTCGACGTGATGTTGCAAATGAGGAATTCGAAGGGCGGCGCTTTCGGTTTCCAGCTAGCGGCGAGGAGATGCCCACAGGTCTGACTGCAAATATAACGTTCTATTGTACTATGTCCTTGAGACAGGGCCCATGGCGAGGGAGCAATGATTGATATGAATAGTTTGGGATGCGCAATAGCTACGTGGGCGATGAGGCCGTCCGTTCCAAAATTCATGTTACTTCACAACACTTGATTTACGGGCTGGGGCACTGTGGATTTAGCAGGCTGCATTACGCACAGACTCAATGGATGTTTCTAATGTTATGTGAGTAATTATTCAGGCGTTTTGATCCCGGGATGAGGGAATGATGAATGGATGCATGGGCAGGTGATTTGATACAGAGTTTGCCATGTACAGGGCTTCTTGGGATCTATCCGCCTCCCCTACGCTATGTGATGCAGGGCTGCCATAGTGGGACCATCGTCTATCTGGCCTTGTTGAGCCCTCCCTGTCTCGACGCGCCCTCAGACACTTGTGTCCATGCACGTTAACATTGCCATCTGATGGATTCTGTTTTGACAGACGCATGCACAGGTACACTCGTTTGTGATGGTGTTTGCACCTCGATATAGATGGTCATGAGTCGCAAGTGGTTTTGGGGTGGTGATGATCCTTTTGAGTGGGCTAGCATGCATATGGCTGTGGATTTCGTGTGATCATTGAAGTGAGTTGTTCGAATGCAGTTCTGATGGCCATTCTGTTCTTGTTCTTTTCTTTTGGTTGACAGGTATCTCCTCCCCTTTTGCCACTGCCATCTGTATGCCACTCCTGCAGATGGATTTTACTCCCGACACCTGCTGCTTCGTGTTAATCGGTGGAGCAGCATTACGATCTTATGGGACGATCGCCAATGGCCAACATGCCCTTACGCAGTACTGGTGGCTCGGAGCAACATTTCGGCCTTTCAGCTGGACTAGTGCCTCCCCATTGGGTCGGCCCTGCGGTTCTGTGCGCTTCCATGTTGCCTTTTCGTACGTGAATGTGGCTCTGTGTACCATGGGGGAACAGGGCGACACACAGGTAGTGGCTGGTCATTTCATGCGGATGCAGCCCACAATGGTGATTAGTGTTTTGTAGTTCATGGCCTGATGGCTGTATGGGCTTGGTGACTTTGATGTGCATTAAATTTCTATTCTGATTTGGCCCGTGTAGCTTTTTTCTTTGCAAGTGATGTGGCATATGCCTACTTGGGGGGCGATGTATTGTGAGGAGATCTGCATTGGGTTCCAGCTTCGGGGTTTAGTTGCGTGGTACTGTGCTGGGCGCGTTTGCCTACGGAGCACAGTGAGGTCAGGGATGGGGGCTGCCAATATGACTGTTTGAATGTTATCATGCTCAGGGGCGGGGGATTGGGTTTTGTGTAACAGATGCCGGTCAGCCAGGTGGACTGGTGGAATGATGTGTTTTTCGGAATATTGCTGGTCACAGGTGCCTGTGTTTGCGTGCGTTTCTTGGTGGGGGACTGTGGTCATGTCCATTGGGATGGCTTCTGTATTCGTGCCATCTGTGCCCTGCAGCTCCCATTGGCCCCTCTTGTGTTTCTTTTGTTCGTTGCCATGCAGGGGTGACTTGTACATTTCAATGGTTGCATTGTGACTTCATTGCACCTACGGGGAGTTGTACTTTGTGGGCAGGGAGCGGTGTACAGGCACTCAGTGGGGCCGTTTACGGTTGATTCGCGATGCCGTACTTCTCGCCATGGCGGAATGGTACATTACGCCATGCCTGATGGCGTTAGGTGCATGTCCGCTAGGGTCGGAATTGGCGTACCCTTGCGCCATGGTGGTGTTTGCGGTTTGGCATGGCGCGCGCGCGCGTGCTTGGTGCAGTTAGCGTTGGCGTTCACTACGGTGTCGCTAATGGCTTCGTACTTTCCGGTGACGGGTCATAGTCGCAACGAGCGCTATTCGATTGCGGAATTGCATTTCCGCCATCGTTTTCACCTTTCCGCCAGGGTCGTAATGAGGGTTTTTCTGATTTCTAGCATTGCATGTATGAGGCTCATTGTAATATCCTTTCTATTTGGGTCTTCTTTGGATACAATCTCAGACCTAGTGCAGCGCTGAAAACACAAACCTTTATATGGTGAAAGACAACTCACACAAAATTAAGGACAAACATGTTTTACAATATTACCCTTTGGCTTTTATCTGGATTTGCTTGAAATGGGACAGGATCCAAATACTGTTTATCAAATACAATTAGGAAAACCTTAGACCAGCATAAAAAACACTCATGTTCATGAATGGACCTTAGTAAAAATGCAAAACATAGATATCTCTTTTTCAACAGAGAATATTATGGTATCATTTTCCATTGTTTGCATTCCCGACATCTCAATAAATGTGGAACAACACTGTGGTGGTAATTCATAGAATTTAGCGCACAAGTGGTGCTCGAGGCTGGCGCACAGTGTGCGCGTGCGAATCCCTGCGCCAGCCGCATGCGCCAAAATACATTTCTGCGCACAGCGCATTCATGGATTCCAGCCACCAAAACCAGCAGTGGCGCACAGTGGCGCAACGACCCTGCAGCAGCGCCAGTTACGCCCCCAAGAACGCCCCTTGCGCAGGGAAAAGGCATCAAAATCCCCAATCCAGCGCAAAGGGCTGCGCTAATCCTGTACCAGCACGGCAAGCGGGGTACTTGTATCACTGGGGTGCACGGGAAGTACCTCATGTTATTTCAGCTGGGTACGTGTATTTCAGGGGTGCGCGGGAAGTTCCACACACGATTCCATCAGGGTACGTGTACATCAGGGGTGCGCGGGAAGTTTCACACGTGAATTCAGCAGGGTACGTGTATATCAGGGGTGCGCTGGAAGTTCCACACGCGAATGTCCTGGGTACGTGTATTTTGGGGTGCACAGAAACTTACACACGTGAATTCAGCAGGGTACCTGTGTTACTGGGGTGCGCAGGAAGTTTCACATGCGATTGGCCCTGTGCGAGCGTGGTACGTGTATATCAGGGGTGCGCTGGAAGTTCCACATGCAAATGTCCTGGGTACATGTATCTTGGGGTGCGCGGGAAGTTTCACACGCGATATCAGCAGGGTACATGTATTTCAGGGGTGCGCTGGAAGTTCCACACGTGAATGTCCTGGGCACGTGTATCTTGGGGTGCGTGGGAAGTTTCACACGCAAATGTCCTGGGTACGTGTATCTTGGGGTGCGCGGGAAGTTTCACACGTGATATCAGCAGGGTACGTGTATTTCAGGGGTGCGCTGGAAGTTCCACACGCGAATGTCCTGGGTACGTGTATCTTGGGGTGCGCAGGAAGTCTCACACGCGAATGTCCTGGGTACGTGTATCCTGGGGTGCGCCGGAAGTTTCACACGCGATATCAGCAGGGTACGTGTATTACTGGGGTGCGCTGGAAGATCCACACGCAGATGTCCTGGGTACGTGTATCTTGGGGTGCGCGGGAAGTTTCACATGCGATATCAGCAGGGTACGTGTATTTCAGGGGTTCCGTGGAGTACTACACGTGAATTGGCCGTGTGGGTCCTCCCAGGTCTTCGCTCCACAACCTCCACGGCCCCTGCAGGCAGCCCACACTACTGGGGGCTAGCCTGCACCCCCAGTCATGTCCCCCAGCACCCCCACACCCCAGCACTGTGGGGCACCCTCCACCAGGACCCCACTCATGTCCAACGCATGTTCCCCTGCACCCCCACCCCCCAGCACTGTGGGGCACCCTCCACCAGGCCCCCAACTCATGTTCCCCTGCACCCCTACCCCCCAGCACTGTGGGACACCTGCCAGCAGGCCCCCAACTCATGTTCCCCTGCACCCCCACCACCCAGCACTGTGGGGCACCTGCCAGCAGGCGCCCACTCATGTCCAACTCATGTTCCCCTGCACCCCCACCCCCCAGCACTGTGGGGCACCCTCCACCAGGCCCCCAACTCATTTTCCCCTGCACCCCCACCCCCCAGCACTGTGGGGCACCTGCCAGCAGGCCCCCACTCATGTCCAATTCATGTCCCCCTGCACCCCCACCCCCCAGCACTGTGGGGCACCCTCCACCAGGCCCCCAACTCATGTTCCCCTGCACCCCCACCCCCCGGCACTGTGGGGCACCTGCCAGCAGGCCCCCAACTCATGTTCCCCTGCACCCTCATGTCCAACTCATGCTCCCCTGCACCCCCACCCCCCAGCACTGTGGGGCACCCTCCACCAGGCCCCCAACTCATGTTCCGCTGCACCCCCACTGCCCAACACTGTGGGGCACCCTCCACCAGGCCCCCAACTCATGTTCCCCTGCACCCCCACCCCCCAGAACTGTGGGGCACCCTCCATCAGGCCCCCACTCATGTCCAACTCATGTCCCCCTACACCCCCACCCCCCAGCACTGTGGGGCACCCTCCACCAGGCCCCCAACTCATGTTCCCCTGCACCCCCACCCCCAGCACTGTGGGGCACCCTCCACCAGGCCCCCAACTCATGTTCCCATGCACCCCCACCCCCCAGCACTGTGGGGCACCCTCCACCAGGCCCCCAACTCATGTTCCCCTGCACCCCCACCCCCCAGCACTGTGGGGCACCTGCCAGCAGGCCCCCAACTCATGTTACCCTGCAACCCCACCCCCCAGCACTGTGGGGCACCTGCCAGCAGGCCCCCACTCATGTTCAACTCATGTTCCCCTGCACCCCCACCCCCCAGCACTGTGGGGCACCCTCCACCAGGCCCCCAACTCATGTTCCCCTGCACCCCCACCCCCCAGCACTGTGGAGCACCTGCCAGCAGGCCCCCACTCATGTCCAACTCATGTCCCCCTGCACCCCCACCCACAGCACTGTGGGGTACCCTCCACCAGGCCCCCAACTCAAGTTCCCCTGCACCCCCACCCCCCAGCACTGTGGGGCACCTGCCAGCAGGCCCCTAACTCATGTTCCCCTGCACCCCCACCCCCCAGCACTGTGGGGCACCCTCCACCAGGCCCCCAACTCATGTTCCTCTGCACCCCCACTGCCCAACACTGTGGGGCACCCTCCACCAGGCCCCCAACTCATGTTCCCCTGCACCCCCACCCCCAGCACTGTGGGGCACCCTCCATCAGGCCCCCACTCATGTCTAACTCATGTCCCCCTGCACCCCCACCCCCCAGCACTGTGGGGCACCCTCCACCAGGCCCCCAGCTCATGTTCCCCTGCACCCCCACCCACAGCACTGTGGGGCGGCCTCCACCAGACACCCAACTCATGTTCCCGTGCACCCCCACCCCCCAGCACTGTGGGGCACCTGCCAGCAGGCCCCAACTCATGTCCAACTCATGTCCCCCTGCACCCCCACCCCCCAGCACTGTGGGGCACCCTACACCAGGCCCCCAACTCATGTTCCCCTGCACCCCCACCCCCCAGCACTGTGGGGCACCTGCCAGCAGGCCCCACTCATGTTCCCCTGCAACCCCACCCCCCAGCACTGTGGGGCACCTGCCAGCAGGCCCCCACTCATGTTCAACTCATGTTCCCCTGCACCCCCACCCCCCAGCACTGTGGGGCACCCTCCACCAGGCCCCCAACTCATGTTCCCCTGCACCCCCACCCCCCCAGCACTGTGGGGCACCTGCCAGCAGGCCCCTAACTCATGTTCCCCTGCACCCCCAGCCCCCAGCACTGTGGGGCACCTGCCAGCAGGCCCCCACTCATGTCCAACTCATGTTCCCCTGCACCCCCACCCCCCAGCACTGTGGGGCACCCTCCACCAGGCCCCCAACTCATGTTCCTCTGCACCCCCACTGCCCAACACTGTGGGGCACCCTCCACCAGGCCCCCAACTCATGTTCCCCTGCACCCCCACCCCCCAGCACTGTGGGGCACCCTCCATCAGGCCCCCACTCATGTCCAACTCATGTCCCCCTGCACCCCCACCCCCCAGCACTGTGGAGCACCCTCCACCAGGCCCCCAACTCATGTTCCCCTGCACCCCCACCCCCAGCACTGTGGGGCACCCTCCACCAGGCCCCCAACTCATGTTCCCCTGCACCCCCACCCCCCAGCACTGTGGGGCACCTGCCAGCAGGCCCCAACTCATCCCCAACTCATGTCCAACTCATGTCCCCCTGCACCCCCACCCCCCAGCACTGTGGGGCACCCTCCACCAGGCCCCCAACTCATGTTCCCCTGCACCCCCACCCCCCAGCACTCTGGGGCACCTGCCAGCAGGCCCCCACTCATGTCCAACTCATGTTCCCCTGCACCCCCACCCCCCAGAATTGTGGGGCACCCTCCACCAGGCCCCCATCTCATGTTCCCCTGCACCCCACCCCCCAGCACTGTGGGGCATCTGCCAGCAGGCCCCCAACTCATGTCCAACTCATGTTCCCATGCACCCCCAACCACCAGCACTGTGGGGCACCCTCCACCAGGCCCCAACTCATGTTCTCCTGCACCCCCACCCCCCAGCACTGTGGGGCACCTGCCAGCAGGTGCCCACTCATGTCCAACTCATGTCCCCCTGCACCCCCACGCCCCAGCACTGTGGGGCACCTTCCACCAGGCCCCCAACTCATGTTGCCCTGCACCCCCACCCCCCAGCACTGTGGGGCACCTGCCAGCAGGCCCCCACTCATGTCCAACTCATGTTCCCCTGCACCCCCACCCCCCAGCACTGTGGGGCACCCTCCACCAGGCCCCAACTCATGTTCCCCTGCACCCCCACCCCCCAGCACTGTGGGACACCTGCCAGCAGGCTCCCAACTCATGTTCCCCTGCACACCCACCCCCCAGCACTGTGGGGCACCAGCCAGCAGGCCCCCACTCATGTCCAACTCATGTCCCCCTGCACCCCCACACCCCAGCATTGTGGAGCACCTTCCACCAGGCCCCCAACTCATGTTCCCCTGCACCCCCACCCCCCAGCACTGTGGGGCACCTGCCAGCAGGCCCCCACTCATGTCCACCTCATGTTCCCCTGCACCCACACCCCCCAGCACTGTGGGGCACCCTCCACCAGGCCCTCAACTCATGTTCCCCTGCACCCCCACCCCCAGCACTGTGGGGCACCCTCCACCAGGCCCCCAACTCATGTTCCCCTGCACCCCCACCCCCCAGCACTGTGGGGCACCTGCCAGCAGGCCCCCACTCATGTCCAACTCATGTTCCCCTGCGCCCCCACCCCCCAGCACTGTGGGGCACCCTCCACCAGGCCCCAACTCATGTTCCCCTGCACCCCCACCCCCCCAGCACTGTGGGGCACCTGCTAGCAGGCCCCCACTCATGTCCCCCTGCACCCCCATGCCCCAGCACTGTGGGGCACCTTCCACCAGGCCCCCAACTCATGTTCCCCTGCACCCCCACCCCCCAGCACTGCGGGGCACCTGCCAGCAGGCCCCCACTCATGTCCAACTATTGTTCCCCTGCACCCCCACCAGCACTGTGGGGCACCCTCCACCAGGCCCCCAACTCACGTTCCCCTGCACCCCCACCCCCAGCACTGTGGGGCACCTGCCAGCAGGCCCCCAACTCATGTTCCCCTGCACCCCCACCCCCCTGCACCCCCACCCCCCATCACTGTGGGGCACCTGCCAGCAGGCCCCCACTCATGTCCAACTCATGTTCCCCTGCACCCCCACCCCCCAGCACTGTGGTGCACCCTCCACCAGGCCCCAACTCATGTTCCCCTGCACCCCCACCCCCAAGCACTGTGGGGCACCTGCCAGCAGGCCCCCACTCATGTCCAACTCATGTCCTCCTGCACCCCCACCCCCAGCACTGTGGGGCACCCTCCACCAGGCCCGCAACTCATGTTCCCCTGCACCCCCACCCCCCAGCACTGTGGGGCACCTGCCAGCAGGCCCCCACTCATGTCCAACTCATGTTCCCCTGCATCCCCACCCCCCAGCACTGTGGGGCACCCTCCACCAGGCCCAAACTCATGTTCCCCTGCACCCCCACCCCCAGCACTGTGGGGCACCTGCCAGCAGGCCCCCAACTCATGTTCCCCTGCACCCCCACCCCCCAGAACTGTGGGGCACCTGCCAGCAGGCCCCCACTCATGTCCAACTCATGTTCCCCTGCGCCCCCACCCCCCAGCACTGTGGGGCACCCTCCACCAGGCCCCAACTCATGTTCCCCTGCACCCCCACCCCCCCAGCACTGTGGGGCACCTGCTAGCAGGCCCCCACTCATGTCCAACCCATGTCCCCCTGCACCCCCACGCCCCAGCACTGTGGGGCACCTTCCACCAGGCCCCCAACTCATGTTCCCCTGCACCCCCACTCCCAGCACTGTGGGGCACCTGCCAGCAGGCCCCCACTCATGTCCAACTATTGTTCCCCTGCACCCCCACCAGCACTGTGGGGCACCCTCCACCAGGCCCCCAACTCACGTTCCCCTGCACCCCCACCTCCAGCACTGTGGGGCACCTGCCAGCAGGCCCCCAACTCATGTTCCCCTCCACCCCCACCCCCCAGCACTGTGGGGCACCTGCCAGCAGGCCCCCACTCATGTCCAACTCATGTTCCCCTGCACCCCCACCCCCCAGCACTGTGGTGCATCCTCCACCAGGCCCCAACTCATGTTCCCCTGCACCCCCACCCCCAAGCACTGTGGGGCACCTGCCAGCAGGCCCCCACTCATGTCCAACTCATGTCCTCCTGCACCCCCACCCCCAGCACTGTGGGGCACCCTCCACCAGGCCTGCAACTCATGTTCCCCTGCACCCCCACCCCCCAGCACTGTGGGGCACCTGCCAGCAGGCCCCCACTCATGTCCACTCATGTCCAACTCATGTTCCCCTGCACCCCCACCCCCCAGCACTGTGGGGCACCCTCCACCAGGCCCCCAACTCATGTTCCCCTGCACCCCACCCCCCAGCACTGTGGGGCACCTGCCAGCAGGCCCCCAACTCATGTCCAACTCATGTTCCCCTGCACCCCCACCCCCCAGCACTGTGGGGCACCCTCCACCAGGCCCCAACTCATGTTCCCCAGCCAACATGTCATCACAATCTAGATCCCTAGTCCCTATGGTCAGCCTCCAAATGCCAAACACCCACCTGAGTATTGCATCCACCCACTTAGAAATGGCAATAACATGATAGAACCCCAATTGCAAGTTTGGAAATGAACACATGTCCCTCACATACACCCAATGGGTGTCAGTGAATCTCAAAACCCATATCATGATATGCATGAAACCAATGAGATGATACTACACATTGAAGTTTGAACAAAAAATATGTATTAAAGGAAACTTAAATTGAATCAAAAATAAAAAACAGAAATGGGAATTTAAAAAAATAAAAATCAGCATGTCCGTGAAATAATGCAAAACCAAAAATCATAATCCAAAGGAATGATGTCCAAAGTCACAGTCCACAAAAGAAAATCCAATGGAAAATTATAATTGAAAGCCATTGCTCCATGGGTAAATTGTAAAAAAAAAAAAAAATCCAACAGTCAACTATATACAGATGAACAAGCCAGGGTCCATGATCCTAGCAGAAGTAATGAAACCTATCTAATAACACTACCTAATAAAAACACTATATACAAAAATGTGGCCCATTGTCCAAAAGGTCCAAAAAAAATGCAAAACCAAAGGAAACCTAACACTAACTACAGAACTATTTACAAGGGCAGCGGGCTAGTCCGACGGCTCACTTTTGGATGTCCCGGGCCAGGGCATCATCGAACTCCTGCTCAATGTCCCGGAGGCGATCCTCCTCCATGGCCCCAAGGGTCCGCTGGGCCATCGACGTGTCCACCTCCAACCCCCTGCAGATTGCCTCGAGGCACTCGACCCGCCTCAGGGCCCTCCGCATGGAGTTCTCCGCCCTGACCATCGTGAGCCGTGCCTCTTCCGCCCGCTACCGCTCCGCATCTATGGCGTGGCCCAACCGCTGCCACACGGAAGACACTTTCTGTCCTGGGTCCTCCTGCCCTCCGGCCGATGCATGCCCCTCCGATGTCGAAGGCCCCGAGCCATCATGGCTCCCACCACGTTGCTGCTGCTGCTGTGCCTCTGCCCGTGCACTGCCTCCTGCTGCCTGCACATGCTCCGCTGGCTGGGGTGCAGTCGTTGATGTGGCCACCCCTGCTGGACGTCCGACTCCCGACTGCGGCAGGGATGCCTCCTCTACCAGCCTGGCCGCACCGTCAGAGACAGCTCCACAGGGCACCCAGGTGACTGATGGGTGGGAAGATGGCGCGGAGGATGACTGGCGCATAGGGGGTTCAGTTGAGGAGGGGGTCGTAGCAAGCCCCATCAAACGGAGGAATCCGGCCTGGGTGACCTGTCCCAGTAGGCCGACGCGGTCAACAAGCCATTCGAGATGACGTGCAGTCTCCTCATGAAAAGACTGCAGGTCACCTTGCATGGCCCATTGACGCAACGCCACACCAGTCAGGACAGGCTAAACCCGGACCCGGATAGCCACGTCCGCAGGCAGAGGAAGGCCAGTTCTCGTGAGCTCATCCCCTGACTGAAAACGGGTCTGGACGTAGGCATCCCTGCTGGTGCAAGATGATGCAGAGACAGGATCAGGGACAGGATTGCACACAGGCACCTCCGCGGCAGCCTGTGCTGCCTCCTGTCCCTGGTCCTGCACCGCACCACTAGCACCAGTGGAATCCCCACCTCCAGACCCCGTCTCTGTTGCTTGCCCGGCCTCCTCCTCTGCCAATCCCCCCACCAACCCGGATGACTCCGTGCCATCTTCCCCCGTTGGGCCCTGTGGGGTCCCAGCTGTCCCTTCTGCTGCCGAGGAGTCCAACTCCAACCTCCGCCTCTTGGACCTCCCCCCGGCAGCTGTGGCCTGGGATGCGGCACCGGACTCCTCACTCCCCGACGAGATCACAACCTGGGAGGGGAGCCGGGCCTTGCGTCTCCGGCTGGCGGTGGGATCCCCGCCGCTGTGCTCCACAGCACTTTCTCCGCCCTCTTCATCAGTTGACGCTTCAGACAGGGAGAAATAAAACACAGGCATCAGGGCACTGTACAATGGACACATACACACATGACAGTTGTACATGAGTGGCATTGGCAAACCCCAGACATGCCATCACAATCCCCAACACACATGTCATTTCAACTTGCACACATGAGCCATACCACAGCCATATCGCAACTGCCAGCACCATCCATACACATACAATAGCATGGGCAGGCAATGGTGAGCCAGACATCACATGCAACACAGGGAGTGCACTACACATGTACACACACCACCACATTTGCATGCATGTGTACACCTCTGCCAAGTGTCGCAGTGTTCAGATGGGCATCCATGTCACATCTGCCAATCAGGCTTCCACATCCCGCTGTCACATGCATCCATGTTGCATCACTGTTGCACCCTTGTCAAATACACACACATGCACATGTACACAGTGCTGATACATGCAGCCGAAAACAACATACATGCGTGACATCACGAACATGTCTACTTACATACACATTCATCCAAACATGTGTGCCCACACAACTGCATTTGGCATGCAAGCCTACACACACAAGCAGCATCCATGTCTCACACATTACAGCCCTCGCATGTGTTAGCCTCACAGCCCTGTACACCCCCACCCACACTCGACCCCATACAAACACATGTGCAACCTGCACACTACTGAAACATCACCACACGCACAGCTCACAATCAGGATGCATGTCCACTTACCACTCGATTCCAGACGGGTCTACCTCTCAAGGACCTGGACGTGGAGCGCTGGGCATATGCGTTCCAGGACCCTCATCTGATATTCCGACAAATGGCCCCGGCGCCTCTTGGCATCCGCTGCCTTCAAGAGGCGCCGGGCCTTGTTCAGGGTCCTGGACCTGAAGTCCTCCCATTGCTTCTTGACATGTTGGAAGTCACGGACTGCCACCCCCTCCGCGTTGATGGCAGTCACGATGCCCGTCCAGATCCGAGTCCGTCCTTCCTTGTCGGCACGGGAACTTCCGAAGAGGGCATCATACTGCCCCAGGACTTGCTCCACCAGGACACCAACTTCCCTGGCACTGAAGCTGGTGCCCCTCTTCCTCTCTGGCCGGGAGTTGTCAGTGGTGCCAGATGTTGCAGTGCCCGACATGACAACCCCAGAGGCAGGAGTGGGTGGGCAACTGGGTCCTGGGGCTGGGCTGTGGAGCGATGGAATCCCAGTCGGGAGTCTTCGGTTCCAGCAGGGGTGGTCACAGCAACAGCACCCCTGGCTGATGTGCAGGGAGCAAATGGCAGGGCACGTGGGCAGTAGGCAGTCAGGCAGCAGCAGATGGCAGGTGGGAGCATGCTCGGGGCTCTGGGGGGCAGTAATTCGGCCTTCTGGGCAGGAGCGTGGTCTTCCGTGTGCTTACGCGTGGCCAGCTTGATACGGAGTGATTTGGCACGTGAAAATTCTGCATGTCAGCGTGTAATTCGAGGAAAGGCCCTTAGCGCGTAAGCACGTCTGCACGCATACGCAATTTCATTGGACAGAAGGCCCCTCAAACGCAAGCGCCCCTGTGACGTGACGCGCGCAGGCGTGCATGGGCATTTCAGCGCGCGTGAAAAACTGCACGTCCGCGTGTAATCCGAGGAAAGGGCTCATGCGCGTAAGTGACGTGACGCGCGCGTGCGTTTCCCTCAGCGTGGGTTAAAGGTGAGCAGGCCCAGCAGTTCGCTGTACGTGCCTTTCATGGAGACCGACGTGTGTTGCTGCTTCCTGTTGTTTCGTGCACCATCACAACTTCACAGCTACCAAGGACGTATCTCTTCTTTTGGCGGGGGTATTGGCTACGCGTGTTTTTCTGCATCGTGCTAGTAAGACGGTGAGTGGCACACGCTCTTTTTTCCACTGCGGGTGCCCCTGTCTATCGCACCCATTTTCAATGTCATAGTAGCCTGCGTGTCCCACGCGTACGCGTTATTCGTGTTACTGGATGCCACCGCGTACTGCGGGAGGTTGAATCCGCGCACATAGGCTGCAGGGTTGCGTGCACGGTTGTACTGCAGTTTTTGGGGTGCCTGAGCGTTGCGTGACCCGTCACTACATCACTGGGGTCACATACAGCCTTGCAGGGACAGGGGGGCTGTTAACATCTTGCTTCCCACCCCCTTCACCCCAATTGCCCAGGTCAATTGTGGTGTACACCTCCCATTGGCACCACTCCATCTGTGCCGGCACTACTACATCTGTGCCATGGTTGGGAGGCCACCAAAGGTGAGGGGCGCCTCAGCTGGGTGTTCTCCTCGTGGCGGGCGTGGTCGGGGACGTGGCCGTGGTGACCAGGGAGTAGGGGGACTCCAGGGTGTCCAGGGCGGCCACAGAGGGGGAAGAGGCAGGGGTGCGTCACTTGAGCACAATGTTGTGCCATGTGTCGGTGCAGTCATGTCACCACCCCCTGTGGTTCTGGGGGATGCAGCTTCTGCATCTGGCACTGGCGCCCGTGTGACCCGGCAGTCCGGTCCATCGACTGCCACGGGCCCAAGGGTAGTGGTAGCTGCAGGTGCAGCTGTGGACACCGCCACCCAGGCTCAGGGACTGCCAGCGCAGGCTGCGTTGGTACTTGAGGACCCCTTGGTTGATCTCCAACAGGCCAGGAGGGAAACCATAGGGGCAGGCCGGGCTGCTCAGACCAAGACACGTGTCCCTGGGGCAGTCATGTCAACGGCTGCCCCGAACAGCCGGGTGTTGGCAAGTGCAGGGGCAGATGCACCCATCAACACCCCGGTTGTGAGTCTGCCAACCAGGACCATTGTGGTCAATGACCCTGCCACAGCTGATGTTGCTGCGCAGGGTCCATTAGAGGGCACCCAGCTGCCACTGGCACAAGTCAGTGGTCGTCCCTCCACCTGCCACTCCCTCAGCTCAATCCACCGAACCCACTGGCCATACTGGTCAGGGCGGCATTAGCCAGCCAGGGTCTGCGCCACAGTCCAAGAGGAGGAAGGTTGCACCTGCAGCACAGGCTGGGACCCCACACACAGCCACGACCTCCTGAACGTTGAGGAAGAAGCCTTTCTGCAAGCAGGAACTGGTCTTCCTCGTGGACTACATGCGGGGCCACAGCGGTGACATGCTAGTGGGTGCCAATAGTCAGACTACGGCTGCCCAACGTGACACCCACTGGAAGCATGTTGCGGAATATGTCAGTTCATTCGGCCATGAGGTGCGCACGGCGCAAGAGTGCAAAAAGCGTTGGAATGACATCAAACGCAGCACCAAGGCTAAGCATGCCTATAATTACAACTTGACTCTGGTGACTGGCGGTGGGCCTGCACCAGAGGAGGAAGAGCTCACTCCGCATGAGGCACTCGTTGCGGAGTTCATAACACCTGAATTGGTCGAAGGAGTGGGAGAGATGCTGGACTTTGATGCCCAGTCCAGTGAGTGTTGATGCGTGTTTGTTGAGAACGTGTGTGTTTCACTTGTGGGATGTGTTGTGCATGATTGCCACTACATGTGACGTGTACATGGTTCTGATGTGTAAGTAATGCAATGCTTCCGTGATGCATGTCTCCTCTGCCTGCATGCAGGGACACCATGTAGGCATGCTCCCTTGCCCCTCCTCCGCCACTCTGCACCCCAGTTCCACCTTTGCACTGGTCTGCTTCAATCTTGCCAATGTGTACTTTCTTGTTCATGCGTCCTGTGTAGATGCTAACTTCCAGTGCAGAATCTGCCAGACATATGCCGTGTGGTACAGCCTTAGTACTTGATGCAGGGTATCTCACTTGTACTGTGCATAGGTCAGAAGTCCCGCAGGGACATGAGTGCCCATTCATGCTCCCTGTGCATTGCACGCATGCCCCTATGTGTCCTTGACTGGATGATCACTGTAATACAAGTCCTTGGTTACATACATTGCATGGCATCTCATCAGCCTTCCCATGTCAACTGTGGCTCAGTACTGATTGCACACCTGTTTAGGGTCTGACAATCTGTGTGGCTTACAGGCCTCAGCCTGTTCAATGGCCAATGACTCTGTCCAACTGTTGTTGTGTCTTCTTCACACATGGGCGGCATCCAGAGTTTTCATCATGTGTCCTGCTTACTGTCCCATCATCATTTGCAGTGTTGTCACTTGAATCACATTAAGCTGTTGATGCCAGTCAACACTGCCTGCCAATACACAGGTGTATGGTCAGCCTTGTGATACCATGCTAGGCATCCCTGCTTTGGTACTTGGCTGGAGGGGTGCTTGGCTTCTAGATATGGTACACATTGAATGCACAATGCATGTGATGCCTGAATTTCACATTGCACTGCCTTCACATTTCCTGGCACACACCATGGAGTCCTTGTACATGTAGGTAGTGAGTTGCGTACACATTTTCTGCACTGCATAGACCCACTTCCATGGAAACTGCCACCTTTCAACAGGTCTGATCACAGAAGCAATTCAAAGTTGACCCAGCATGCATGCCAGGTTATATGTGGTGTGTCACATGTCTGCCTGATGCGTTTGCTGTCGGTGTGTGTGTTGTGTGCTTCTGACATGTGTAGTGACCTTTTTTCTCTCTATTTTTCAGGTGATGACGCAATGGAGGCGGAGGATGGTGTTGTTATGCCAGACACAGGGTTGTTACCACTACATCAACCCGGCACTAGTGAGGGTCGTGGGTTGGTAGGCCACGAAACCCCCAAAGTGCTACAGTCCATCTTGTCTCTGGCTGCCTATGAGTCCAGCCTTGATGACGACTCTGACGTCCATGGTGAGTTGGATGAGCATCAAGTCCATGTGTCAGGGGTGAGTGATTCCGATGTGGACACTCCTCTGTCTGCGACACCTGCACTGAGGGGTCAGACAGTCTTGGTTTCTCCGCCCGTGGTGGATCGGGACGCAGGGTCACCCTCCACACCAGTCACTGATGTGCCTGGGACATCACGTCGACGGGGGCATGTAGTCGTGCAGCCGCGGGCGGTGCCAACACAGCGAGGACCCCCGGTCCTTGGTCCGTGGGTCCCGCAGGGGTCAAGCCCGGCAACGCGGTCGCCGCACGCAACCGCAGTATACTGAGTGGGAGCAAGACATGACTGCCAATTCAGAACGGCAGGGGGCAGCAATGGAGAACATCGCTGAGAGCATGGAGCGTGTGGCCCGATCTGTGCTCCCCCCTGCTAGGCAGGTGCTTCTCCAGCAGCAGGCGGCATGGTCCACGGCCCGCTCGCTCAGGTTGGGCATGGCGGCCTCAGACAGGGCACGCCATGCTGAAATGTCGTCTCTGCGTCAAGCAATTGCTGGTCACGCAGAGGCGCACATGGATGCCCTGAGGGAGGAGTATGCTTCCCTCAAATCCACTCTGGGTGTCCTTATGATGTCCAGAGGCAGCGGGCAGAGGAGAGGTTTGCACAGCTTGAGCGTACCATCTCGGCTGCGCTACAGGCTTGCCGGGAGGTGCAGCGGTTGTCCAGCCAGGACTTGCAGGAGGAACTCCGTGTTACACGTGCTACCTTGCAAGAGGAAGCACGTGTATCACGTGAGGTTCTGCATGCTGACCTACGTCACATCGCCACACAGAACCAGGCTCACCCGTCCGGCAGACTTGCTGCCGACGAGGGGCAAGCTGCGGCTAGGCATTGCCAGGCTACTGTCCCACGTCCTCCTTTCCAGGATGAACCAGACTCGGACGACCATCTATCTCACACATAGGTCGGGCTGTGCAGGCGTTGAGCCCATGGAGGTTTTTTTTTTTTGGCTCAGCATCATCGCATGTGGATGTTAAGCAGCACCCTGTACCTCCCCCCTCCTGGGTGCCTCCCCTCCCCCCCGGGTCGTATGTGGCCATTTTTGATTTTTCTTTTAGTTTAGTTAGTTAAGTTTCTGTTTGATAGTTAGTTTAATTAGGTAATGTAGGTTTTCCATAGTTAGTGTAATTAGTTAATATAGTTTAAAATTGCTTGTCTATTGTGCTTTCATGTGACCTTTGCCAGCAGACATGGCCCATTGGACGTCAGAATTCTGGACACGTTTGTTGGTGCCCACATGCACATGTGTGCACAAGCAGAGGCACAGGGATTGCAGACCTACATCCTAGAACTGCTGACGTGTTCCAAGGAACTCCAGGCAAGGTGAGCAGCACAGGGGGGCCACAACACAGCAAAGCTTGCACCAGGCGAGTTGCACATGCAGGCTTAGTCACAGCACTGAGGGTGAGCTTGGACGAATATTGGTGTTGATGCACACAATGCAGCTCAGATGTGTTGGTGGACTGATGGCTGTTGATTGTAAGGTTGTCTGGGACACCTGCAGGGGCAGTGGCACATACCCTCCGGTACACCAAGGTCCATTGAGGCACTTGTATCAACCATGTAGCCTTCCGAGACATGGAAAGGGGCAGCTCACAGGGACATACAGCAAGGGACATACTCGGGTGCAGTGCATTTCATTTCCATGTACATTTTGATAAATGCACTGCCAACTTTGTTTCGGTCATGGTGGTACACAACTTGCTCTGAAGTCATGCCTTGCTATATGGGTCTGTCTGCTTACCCAGGGAACATTGCATGTTGTGTGAATTGTGACACATTGGTGTTCCATTTGCCACGCACCCACCCGCGGCTGACTTACTGCATTGACTTTGTATGACCCATCACAGGGGTAATGTTATATATGGGTACGAAGCATCTACACCAGATTGTCTGTTTGTAGAGTAGTTTGTTGCTATGGGGCATGTTTGGTGGTGTGTTTTTGTGGAATGGGCACGTACAGGTTGTTGACTTTGGCTCTCTTTGCAGCATTGCAGTGCTCCTGTAACCGGACCTGAGAGTGCGCAGGCAGGCGGCCAGCACTCAAAACCAGAGCTAAGTGTCTTGTTGTTTTTCTTTCAAACTGCTCTGCATAGGCTTGCTGGGGGGTGCATTAATGCATGGATGAATGTGTAATTCAATTTGGTATGTTTTTTTCCCCCTAATCAACCGGAATCCTATGCAATTTTGAACCCTGTACCCTCTACCCGGTGTTCCTGCTTCCCTTACCTGTCCAAGCAACCTTCCCTAGCCCTCTTTCCCCGCTGGGGTTGTGGATGCCTCTGTAAGCCCCAAACTTGCAGGCGCCAAAACCCTAGAGGGGGTGGTTGGTTCGTGCCACTCCTAAGCCTGGACTACAGAAGGCCATGACAATGATGTCCAGGTTTGTTTGGATTGTGTATGTGTTCTTGCAGGTAGTACATTTTCGTGCATTCCCAACTTTCATGTGTCATTCCTCCTCCCCTCTCCTGCCACTCATTCCAGTTATCCAGTGTGCCAACACCTGTCCCGACTGCATATCCCTGACCCTCCTTCCCGACCAGGGTCTCAGAGGCCTGTGTGAGTTTGACCTTGCAGGCACCCGGGACACGTGGGGGTGGTTGTTTCATGACACTCCCGCGCCTGTACACTGGACCTGTGACAGAACACATCCGTTCATGGTGCATCATTCTATTTTATGTACCACACATGGTTCACATCCTGTTGTGACATTGTTTTTACTGTGCTACCTTGGTTGTTACATCATTGTGGTAGTACTTGGCCTTTGTGAGGTGCTGCTACGGCAAGTCATCTACTGGAGGGTGTTCTGGTTCATTTTTCTGGCTTGGATTTTGTGATTTTGGAAATGAGTGTGGACTCTGAGGGTGCAGGCACCTTTTTACACACAAGGTGGGAGATGGTGACGAAGCTGAAAGGTGATCCTGTGGCCAGGTGGAACTGAGGGTTGAAGGCTCCATGACCCAGGTGCAGTTGTTCAGTGGGTCATGGTCATTTGTGAGGGAGGGGGGGTTGTTGTTGATAGTTGCCTTGCCCTGCAGTGTGATGGGAACCCAGACATTGTAATGGTGGTATCCTATGTATATGTTGTGTTCTGCTGATCAATGCCTGTTCATGTGTTGTGTTTACCTTTCAGGTGCGAGGGGATAGTTGTGGTTTGACATGCTGGGGTGTACACATGGTGAATGTTCACATGTGATGTGTAGAGGACACTGATGGTCACTTGATTGCACATGCATATGTTGAGTGCATGTCCTTACTGACCCACACACTTGCACTCTGATGCACTACATGTACAACCACCCTTGCATATCCACGTGTACACTGTTTGCCTGCTGGTGCCCACTGTGTCCCTGCAGCACATGTTCTGTGACCAATTATGGATTCTGTACATGTCTAATTTGCTTTTTGATGTGGTCTGTCGCTTAGATGTGATGCTCAGGGTGTGCATCACACACAATGGCTGTTCACTATGCTGTGCGCTGAGCAGTGTGTTGCAGGAGTTGGACACTGCACACAGAAGCTGCAGTGTTGATTTTGCAATGCACAATGTGCATGTAGACAGGCATTCATTGTTATGTTACGTCTTTAGCTCTTCCCCCTCCCTGCCTCATCGCATCTTGAAATACTTGTGTATAGGCCATATCATGTCATGTCATATGTGTGCCTTTTGGTCACACAGGGTAGCTTGTGTTTAAGTAGCTAGGGATGCAGACAATGTGGCTCTTCCATGGCAACTATCTTAGGGTGGTAGGGTTGTGACAGTTGACTGTCTCTTTGTCATCATCGATTGTCACCTGGTATGTGCCAGGCCTGTGTGCACTCCGCAGGGGTGGGAGTTTAGGTGAAAAATGTGGCCACAAGCTGGGTCCGGGCTTCCTCGCCACATGCCCTGTCCCCTCCCATGGGCAATGCCTGTGCCTGTGGTTGGGGATGTGGGGGCACCACCATGTCCACCGGTACGCCCTGCCGTGTTGCAACATTGTGCAGGACACATGCTGCCACAATGATCCTGCACACTACTGATGGTGCATAGAGTAGCTGCCCGCCAGAGCGGTCAAGGGAGCGGAAACGTGACTTGAGAACTCCGAATGTGCGCTCCACTATGGCCCTGGTTGCAATATGGGCGGCGTTGTATCTTACCTGGGGTGGTGTGGTGGGGTTCCGGATTGGCGTCATCATGTGGTTGCTCAGAGGGTAGGCACTGTCCCCTGGGGAGGTGTAAATGGTTGTGATTATTGGGGTTTGTGTATTTGTGTGTGTGTGTGTGACATGCATGCATGTGCAAGGGCATTTGTACTCACCTAGGAGCCATGTGTCGCCATGCTGCCCAGCTTCCAGGGCCCGGCTCAGGGCGGACATTCTGTATATGAAACTTTCATGGGTGGAGCCAGGGTAGTTTGCATAGACATAGGTGATGATTCCCTTTGCATCGCATACCACCTGTACATTGATGGAATGCCAGTGCTTGCGGTTTCTGTAGATGTGCTCAGTGGCCCTAGGTGAATGTAGGGCCACATGGGTGCAATCTATGGCACCGAGCACTTTGGGTAGTGTGCCACCCTGAAAAAATCCAGGACAACGGACTGCCTTTCTGCGGGTGTTCTGGGCATGTATATGTGCCTGCAGACTGAGGGGCGTGCTGTCATGATTGCCAGTACCTGGTGTAGGCAGCGTGACTGCGTGGCCTGTGAGACCCCCCCCACTATGGCAGTAGTCCGCTGAAATGACCCAGTGGCCAAAAAATGCAGGACATTGAGCCCCTCCTCCAAGGGGCTCAATGCTTGGGAGCAAAGGGTGGGGGATGTAAGGTCATCTTCCCACTCCCTGACCAGGTCTAGGAAAATATGGGGTGGAAACCTATACCTGCCGTAGACCTGGTCGTCAGACATCCCAAAAAGGCTTGTCCATGGTGCGAAAATGCGTGCCCTGGCTATTCTCCTCCTCCTGCGGTGTCCCACGATCAGTGTTGCGACAAATGGTAGCTGTATATACGTGTTTGTTGTTTGCGCGCACTTTTATATTGTGCGCGGGGACGCTTCCGCCTGCCTTCGTGTGGCGGACACGTTGACGCCTGTGTGCGTATTTTGCCGTGCGCGGGTTTCCTGTATTCGAATCCATGAATACGGGTTGTTGGCGTGCGTGTGTGCGTTCCGTGTTGTTCCCTGCAGTACTTCCCCAGTTACGCCTTCTTTCTCACGCGTTATTCCCCATTCCGCGTGTTACGCCCACTGCTCCGCCCACTTTGGTTTTGTGTGCCGCGCTATGTGCGCTTTTGCTGTGCGCGTAGCGCACGCCGTGTGTGCTTGCGTGCGCCATGGCAGGATTGGGCGCACGGACAGCGGGAAACACGCGCAGCGTCTTCCTTGAATCGCACGCATGCGCGTGCGCTGCGTTTCTCACGTTTTCGCTAACTTGCGCCTGCTTGCGCTTTGATTTTCGGTGCACGTTTGCTCCATGAATCGACCCCTGTGTATTTTTGCATGCCACGACAGTGGTGCAAACACACTTCAAATCATCACTACCCCAAAAGAAGTTTCCTTTCTCTCTTAGCGAAGTTACTTATACATCACGATTTTAGCAGGAGAATATCTGTAACCTTTGTAGACAACTTGGCAGACCTTAGCTTTTCTGTGATATCTGCCCATTCACATGGAAGAGAAAACACATTGAGAATTAATATAATTGTGACCCCTTCTTATTTTCATCCCAATTTTACACCTCCCAGGCCAAGCCAGGGATCTTCCTAATTAATTGCATTGTTCATTATAATTACTTTGAAACACATGCTCACCCAATTCTGCGAGGAAAATAAGCTTGCATGGAAGGTGCAATTAATGACCCCGGCTGTCTCTCTGACTCAAGCCTGCAGAAATCTGCCCAGCTCCAGCAAACCCCCTCTTTCCTCCACTTTCCAGCTTCTGAAAAACAGGATAGCCTGGCTCCAACTCAGCTCACAACACATGCTTCCACTGCATCTTAAACTGTCCAATGTGTGTTTCTTCCCTCCAAAATCACCTCTTGAGCCCTCTTTCTCCCTTTCTTCTTCTCTCTTTTCAAGCCTTCTATCTGCCATCCCACTTTGCTTATAGCATCATACAAAGTATAATATTTCCCAGGCATGGCCATGATATCATCCATCAATCAGACCTCTTCTAGCATGGGCAGACCTCCAATAAGTTTCAGGAAGTCTTTTTTTATCACCTTTGTACACACTTGATTCTCCCAGCCCGAATGAATATGCAACATTTGCCTCCTGTGCTTCATGGACAAACAATGAGTTTTCTTTGCTAACTTCATTCTGAAAATTCATCGCCACACTTCCACACTGTGGATCGATTTGCATTTTGAGCATTTTATTTTCTAAACCATTATCCACAACGTGCACCTACAGTTTGTGCCTACAGTTTGCAATTACAGTTTGAACTGTGCAATATGGTCTAGGCTAATCCCACTCGAAGCACTAATTAGATTAGTTTGGTTTAGATTAAAGTTAATGGGTTAGTACTTACTAATTAAAATGTTAAGTGTCATGCTGTACTATGCTAATCTATTCAATCAATTCAAGCTATACTATTCTTCCACCTTTTGTTGATTTGTATTGGATTCTCATCAGTGTCTCAGATCAGTGCTAAGGCACACAAAGGGACTGCAGGCTGCAACACCATCATACACTTTCTATAGGAGTCTGACATCCCGCTAAAATCCTTTCATGTCCAGAAATTCACACCACTTGATCCTACAGCATGCCCAAAGGCTGTGGCTACTGGTCAGGGCTAGGACTGGTCGAAGGCCAAGGCTAGTTTGCCCCAAAGAAATGTACTACTGCAATTTGTGCAGTGGCCACATCTGAAGCACATGGCTATTGGTCCCCAAGAAATGTTTTGGTGCAACAAGTACAGTGGCCAAGGTTGAAGGCCAGGGCTAGTGGACCCCAAAGAAATCAATTGATGCAACATGTACAGTGACCATGGTCAAAGACCATGGCTAGTGGGCCCCAAAGAAACGTATTGGTGCAACATATACAGTGGTCATGGCCAAAGGCCATGGCTAGTGGGGCCCAAAGAAACTATAGTATAACAAAACCCTTGAATTCTGTGATGCGCAACAGGGTGCAAAAAGTTGAGGTGGAATTACTTCAAATGTGTGTCCTAAATTTCAAGGTTTTTTTGTGTTAAATCTAATCATCTAAACTCTCTCTCTTAACAAAGGTCTTTGTTAGGAATCCTTCAAAATTCTATTGTAAATAACTTTTGATTCAAGCAACAGATTCAACTGAAATTCTGAAAGTGAATATGGACTCATGGGCTCCCAGGAACTCCACAGTTTCATAATGATTTGTGCAAAAATAAAAAATAAAGATATTAAGAATACATAAAAGGGGGACAGGAACCAGTTTTTCATCAGTTTTTCTGATATTCATGGCTATATCTGAGGCTATACGGGACTACAGATAACCACATGTAAGAGTAGTTCCATGTCCCCGGCTATACATTTTGCTGTGTCTGTGTTTTATATCTTTTAAAAAGGTATTTTTATAGGTATAGTGACTTTGGGGCTGAATAATCATTGGCCATGGCCAAAGGTCATGGTCAGTGACACGGTAGGTATTTGGGAGTCTTATCTATTTTGATTATGTTTTTTCAGACTTTCTTGTACCTATTAAATGTATCCCCACCTGATTTACTGTTTTGTATTATACTGTTTTCTTTATCTTCATCTACCTTACATAACTACATGAGCAGTCTTTTACTGTATTGATCTTTTAACTTCTGTTGTATTATAAAACCCGATGTGAGTCTCCCTATAACTTACAATTTGTAACCGCAGCTATAAAAAAAGTCAGTAAACTCTAACTGTGGTTATGTTAAAAAATGGTTTTCGGTATTCTTTTATTGTATTTCTGTATTAATATGTGATAAATAGTCATTAAAATGACTATTTTGGGGTACACTGAGTATAGTATTTTAGCACATTTAGCACACCGTATTTTCTTCACCGGTTAGGTGTACTCCATCATGTCTATACAAATTGGTCTTAATTGCTTGTGGTATCTCATGAATGCTGAAAATACTTTATTAACATTTCTCTGTGATATTTTAATTTTACCATCAATTTTGATGGTACATCTTCATTCAAATTGGAAAAGATAAAGATGACACATACTCATACTTTCACCAAAGCATTGCCTCCACAATGAATTAGTATGATGTCTGGGTGCCCTGTACCTTTCAGCCGGAACAGTTTTGGTAAAACCTGGAACCAGTGCATTCCCCACAATCCATTTAATTGTAAAATATCTCAAACCAAGGTCCATGTTAATATTTAGTTTCTCACAAAAAACATTTTTCAAACCAGCCATATCTACAGTCTTTCTCTGTTTCCTGGAAAATGATTCCTAGTTTGAATTTCTAGTAATTTCTATAAATAGGGTCTGCATGATGTGTGTGATTTGGTGTTTGTAATTGGTTGATGTTACTGTAGTAATTCTGTATTTATCTGTGATAGGCTACACTCAAAATGTGTCAGCCAATTTTGTATTTGATTAGTAAATATAGTCCTCTTTTTGTGATTTTGATTTTGGAAAGTATAACAGCTATCAATTTATGTAGTGTTGTCCTTCTGATTGTCTCTCTATACCCTATATTCTCATTGTTTGTGTCCAACCCATCTTTTAACAGTTTTGTTTTAACTGTATCCACCCCACCTAACCCCAATCTTGTATATTGTAATTACCATGTATACTTTATCATCATCCACTTAAATAAATCCATGAGTAGTCATGTATTGTATTGCCACCTTTTAAGTACCATTGTATCACTATTGTCTCTTTTGTCATTTATATTCCATGCTCAGATATATGAAAAGAAGAATTCTGATAGCCGCGGTTATACAGAAAGGGGAGTGATTGGTGTATTGAGGATTGCTCACAGCAGCAACAACAACAACTGGGGTATTTTCCATTGGCTATCCAGCACCCACTCAGTGCACGGCATTGATACCCATGGATAAACATCGGACCCAGGGCAGCCGCGGCTATATTCTGGCAAATGGCATGTTGTGTGTTTGTGGGTATGTGGCAGCTGTGACCAACGGATATTTTGGGTGGAGTAGCATTATAGATGTATTGAGTGTTTTGGGGTGTTGAGAGAGACTTGGGGAGTGGAGGAGTACCATGGGGAGTGAATGGGGGGGCTGGTTGGCATGTTCGGGGCACTTGTCTGGAGTTTGCGGGAGTGGAAATACATTTTTATATTCATAGATTTTTTAGTATAGCCGTGGCTAACAGCAAACGGCCATGTAGGGCTTTTCAATAACTACGTCTATAAAAAATCATGTGCGTAGGTGATTCAAGGCTTTTTGCCATTTTATTAATTGTACCCGTAGGCATGGTTATATTTGTGCAATAATCTGATGTTTATGTGGATGCATATAATTTTATTTGTGTGTGTGTTATTGTATCTGCTTAGGCGTTCTCTTATTTAATTTGAATTTTTGAAGACCATCTTAGTTTGATTTTGGGCTTGCAGAAAAATGTATGTGTAGCTGCGGATACAAAGCAAGATCTGCAGTCGTGTCGAATAGCCACGGTTGTGAAAGATGCTGGGTGGGGAAAAAATAGATTTTTGTGAGTTTGATTGTTTGCTATTCGTTGTTACTTTTCTATTTGCGTAGGTATTTGTGATACGTTCTAGTGAAAATGTGTAATCCATTTTAGTTGTTTCATTGGAATATAGTCCTCTTTCTTTGGTATTGATTTTGGAAAGTATAAAAGGCCCCATTTTCTGACGTTTTATCCTTTTGATTTCAGAACTCTCACTGTGCACATGGCAAGAGTGTGGCTGATGTGAAAGTAGGTATTAATAAGTGTTTACATATTTGAAGGTGTATTTGCAGTGTTTTGTGTGTTAGTTATATTAACCACTGCTATCAGATGGTGTTCATTATTTTGTTTTCATCTGCTCTGCTTGTGTGGCAAGTATTTTTTAATGTGTTTTTCATGGTCACTAACATGGACCTACAACATTAGATTTGTCAATCAATGGCATTAATATGCAGGCATTTAGTTTTTGTATTTATGTTAGTGAGGTTGAAGGTTTATTTGATTGTGTTTGTTGTCATATTATTGCACTTTCAGCTATGCAATACTCTTAGCTGTTTTGAGTTTTCTCTGATGTAGTAAAATTGATGGTGTTTTTCAAGTTACTTTTAGTCTTTTTGTGTTTTTGTATTTTCTTGTAGCTGCATAATTCTCATAATCCCAGTGTAGTTGCACCAGATGTTGTACAGCCAACCCATATTCAAAACGTAGTGCTAGTACTGGAGATGGAAGCAGCCCATCTGTAGACAGTTCAGGATAAGCCTTCTTTGTGGACCTCTCTAGCATTTCTGATGTTTCTTCAAATGGAGTGCTGATGTGTTGCAGGTGTTTCAAGACTCTAGTTGTTGGTGGCAAAACCTTTAGTGTGTGGAGGTTGATTCTACAGAACCACTGCTCACAGCTCCAGTGAAGCAGGAAGACTATATGTAAAGCAATAAAGGCTGCACCCGGTATGGGATAGACCATCCAAAAATATGTGAAGGCCCTCGTCTTAGTGTCTTTTTGCACAAGGTGCATTGGACTTTTTCCATTTCTTTTTTGCCACAAAATATGAAAAAAAATTCAAAGGTACTAGTGTTTCTACGTGTTTGTTTTCTATGCCATGTCCTTATCCCATCCTATTCTCTCTTCATCTCCAAGTTCACTTAACCTACTGTATTCACTCTATTGTAATTATTTAGTATAATGTCCTGTGTTTGTTTTCACCCAGTTCATATATACGTGTTCATTGATTATAGTAACAGTTTGTATACTTTATTGTACCTCTATTGTACTAGTGAATTGGCGATGTCAATGTACATTAAATTCAGAGCAAGTGATTTCTCAATGGGCTATTGTAGCATCTCCCAAGAAAAGCCATTTTTGGCATAGGCAACGCAATAGTCTCATAACTGAAACATTGGGAGCAGTAAAATGAAACAGATGAAATTGGCAATGCTGCAGAAATTCAGGGTTAATTTACTGTCAGTTTTGTCCTACTGAAGCTGGATGTGTCCTAGCTTTGAAGTCGAACATTTGAAGGTCCATGTCTTTGTGTCTTTTTTGCACAAAGTGTATAGCATTTTCTTAATAATTTTTATAATACAGTGTTCTTTTTACCTTGAAATATTTCTAACAATCTGCAGTGGTATTCTTGGAGGTTGTTGTTTGTGGGGTGAAAAAGACTGCTAAAACAAGGATAGTACTATTGTTTCTACCTATGTGATTGATTTCGATCCCTTATTCTCCAAAGTTTACTTTCCCCCTCTATTCTCTCTTGTTCTCCAAGTTTAATTAACCTTCCCCATCCTCTGTCCTGCAACCAATCAGTATAACATTCTTTGTTTATTGTTACCCAGTTTTTATGCCCCTGTTTGTTTATTGTAGTGGTTGTTTTTATTCCAATATATGCAGAAAAGGTGTTGGAATGGTGTGTTTGAAGGACCCCTCTCTAAAACGTTTACACATAATGATCTCTTTTTTGCTGTGTTGGTCCTTTACTCAGGATTATTGTCAACTGTAAACAAGTGTTTTTTGTGGGCCTTGTTTTACTATCGAGGTAAAGCTGAAACCACTCACAATAGCTCTGTCTCCAAGTTTTATTATGCCACCCAATATTCTTTTGCTGTCCCAGTTTACATATTGCAACTACCTAGTGAACGTTCTCCTGTTTATTCTTAGCCAATTTAGTTATTGCTGTTAATTTATTGTAGTGACAGTTTTAATACTGTTTTATATTATTGTATGTTTGTTTAATCCAAGTTGGATTTTTTTCCCCCAATGACCAAAGCATTAGTATGTGGAAAGAGAACAACAGTGTTGTATGCGCAAGTACTGTATCTTACATAGTGCATGTAATACACTGCATACAAAATATATGAGGGTCATTAAAACCTATGTATTAAAGTTTCTTAAAGTGTGTGTGTTATTTAACTAATTATGTGTTCTTTTTTTACAGATAGAAGGATAGACATTTTTGTTTAAACATAAATGAATAACCGTGGTTACTGTATCGACAAATGTGGTGTTGAACTTTCGGAGGCACGGTTAACAGCAGTAGCAACTGCGGAGGGTCTTATTTGCAGGATCGTTGGTCTATACTTGCGGCTGTAGGCATAAATGTGCAAAAAGTATGCTGTTTGTACCCAAAAGAGTAGTTTCTAAGAATGATCTATTATGTATATATATGTATAAATATATATGTGACTTATGCTCCCCAATGTTTCATATTGTAACGGTGGAAAGGAAAAAAGTTGTTGATCTCTAGCCATGGTTATGTGTGATGAGTTATTTTAAAAAATGTTTTGGATGCTATTTCATTTTATTTGTGTATTTATATGTGATGGATGGTATTGTATTGTATTTGTATATTTATATGTGATAAATTTCTGTGCTCTCTCTATTATCATGTACTTTATATAACTCGTTTTAACTACCATTGTATCATTACTGTCCAGCCACTGGTTTGTTGTGCATTGTGAAGCTGTGTCTATACAAATTTATTGACATTTATTTTTATGTGTGTGGGTAGACGTCTTGGAAATCATTTTTAAGATTTGTTGAGTGTAGTACTTGTAAACAGTAATTGTAATGTTCAGGGGGTTGTCTTAGAACTCACCAGTAGTAAACAATTATAAAACATATCGAAAAGGAGTGTACACCAGGGAAGAAGTAACACAGTTTTATGCAGGGCTCCAGACACAGTTGGGACAGCAATATTCAAACAGAATTCTGAACGGAACTACATGAAATGACGCTGTCAAAGAAATGCCCCTAAATCAAAATCTTTTAAAATCATTTCAATTCATAAACATCAGTCACTTTGCAACATTAAAATGTCTTCCCACAATAAGCTGATTGGTGAAATCATATCATACCCCTATAGAAGGGCATACATTATCGTCTATGATTGGGTCCCGCAAACCTTACCACACCACCCCTAGTTTCCCATTTTGATGTCACAATCCAACCCCCAATTCCAACATCATAGTTCCAATTCATTGAAACATTTGAGATGACCAGCAGATGTTTATTCATCTGTCCTGGTCATCTCATCTACGTTCTCATGAGAAAGTATTCTATCATGACACTGTCAGGGCCTTGCACCAAGAACAATTTGCTGTGTTAATGTTGCACATTAGGAACTCTTCAACCTTCTTCCCAGGCAGAGATGTACTCAGGGTCAATTTGAAACCGCCATGGGTTTACAGAAACCGTCAGTAGATCAGGCTTCATAAATTAAAATGCCAAATTATGAAATGATTGTGCATTCATTACCTTTCTGAGATCCTGGGATTTGTAATGTGCTACCAGCCATTCTGGCTTCAAGCACTTGTTTCTGAAAAAGCATGCGTTGAGGCCTATTTGCAGAGCCCCAGCCTAATGCTAAGCCTTATATACTTAGCTGTGACCCATCTTTATTATCTATGTTTCTTTAACATTAAATACTGTTATTCAGGCGATTCTCCAGCCTAGTTCAAATTACTGTGTGGCTATCAACTAAAGCCCCCTCGCCTTTCAGAGTGCTACTCCCATAACTGATAAGTTTGCACTTTTTGTTGCGCTGATCTTGCAACTTTAATACAGTAACATTTGTAATACTTTGTATTCATTAATAATACATATAAGTGTGAATACTTGAAAAAGGAAAACACAGTCCTTAAATAAAAGTATTTTTAGGGGAGAGTGTGGTTGTGGGTTTTTGTTTTCTTTCAGTTGCAACACATTATAAATCTTCTTTAGCCCAATTATCTGGATTCTTACTGTCCATGAAGAGTCGTACATTTTCAATATCCTTTCAATTGATTGTACTTTTTGTTGAACATTAATGAATAGGTGTTTTAATTCTGTTAATGCATCCATGATTCGTTTTGTGGATATTTCTTGCCTAGGCCTCTCAGTGCTGCTTTTATTTGAGCTAGGTGCTAAGTTTCTAATCAGTTCCAAGTTATTATCAAAACAATGAATGTTAAGCTCCCCACAGATGATGATAATCAGGCCTGGCCATGAGACCATAGCATCATCAATCTCATCCATGACCATCAGGACAAAATTCTGCACCATCACTGAGTTATCATTCCAGTTCACATTACATAAAAGGAGAAGAGCTCCCTCACCATCAAACTGAATAGTTATTTTTTAATAAGTGATCTGAATCAAAGGTGTAACATTTCTCACATAGATAGTGTCCAAACCGATTGATTGTTCGATAGATAAAAGAAGTCCTGCCATCGGCCGTCCTATATTTACCTTTGACTGCCGTATTAATGTATATGGGGAATCCTTCAAACATTGGAGTTTCTCTGATCCAAGTCTCCTGGAGACATATCACATTAAATTGGTCAAATCTCAGGTCTCCCCTTCCAGAAAGGTGCAGCAACCCTCTGGTATTCCAGCTACCAAACACACACTCCCTTGACTCCTCAGGTTTGAGAGACTTTGGACGTTATGAGCTAGATGCCAATGTGCCTGCCAACCAGCCCTGCCCTACCTCATCTTGGTCTTTTAGTCTCTTTGTTGTTGTACCCTTCATATCCCACAAAGAGCCTGTATTATCCACCATAATGCCTCAATTTGCCATCCGATTGATTCCTGGGTTTTGGGGTGGTTTTCTCACCGGACGCTTCTGCATCCCTCTTTTCTCCTGGTGAGTGTGAGGTCTATAATTCACATGAGCATGGGTCACCGGAATTCCATTTCCAGGTTAGCTTTTTATGGCTTCTTGTACGGGTCCAATTCCTTTAGTTGAAAGCCCATGGTGGAAGGTTTTGGTACTGCCTTTGACATAAATTGTTTATTCTTTGCAGATGAAAAATCAATCACCACTTTGTCATGTCTGAACTCATTCGGGAATTCTATCAGGTGTAGGTCATTTGATTGAATGCTCCTCAACGTTGCTAGACTGTGGAGGAGTCTTAAGACATTAGAACAATTGAGGATAAGATCATCCTTGATGTGTAATATCCTCTCCAGACTCATTCTTGTTGTCTCCACACCTTTCTGAGTGTTACGAGTGTTCAGTGGTTCACTCCAGGTCACCCTCTTTGGGACCCCCACCAATTGCTCTTTGTTTTGTGCTGGATCTGGTCTTGCTAAGTCTTTACGTTTTTGATCCATCGTCCTGAAGACAGCCCTCGAATTTCACAAAGATGTCCCATTTGCTGCTTCGGGAGCCCTCAAATTTCACAAAGATGTCCCATTTGCTGCTTCCGGGGCGGACCTCTCGGTCTGGACCCGTGGGTAACCACTTCAGCCTGTACCCCTTCTCGGATTCCTGTCCACTCATAGTTAGGATGTGTCTTCCGATTCTGACCCACTGTCCAGTTCCTCCTCTTCCATCCCAAATTTGGATCCTTCTTCGCACTGCAAGTCAACCGTTGACATTTCCTCACTTCGGGACGTCCTATCCAGGACTGAGGGGTCTTCAACCTATTTAAATGAGTAGGTAGAGAGGTTAATTAGTTCCTCAATGTCTTCCTCCTCAGTGACCTTCTGCTTAGGTCTGTCTGTTACCTCTTGGACACAAGTTCTGATCCCCTGTGTTGGTAGAATGACTTTACTGATGGCTTTATCTTTCTCTATTGAAATACTTGATGACTTTTTTGGAACCCCCAATATTAGCCTCTGAGCTGATGTATTTGATGCAGTCTCCTTATTTCAGTTCTTTCTGGGTCCAGGTATCCTGAGGTTCCTAACCAACCCGGACATCCTCTGAACTTCTTTATGTGGTGACTTTTTTTCTTATTCTTCAGTTTTTTCATAATAGCTGATTTTAAAGTGAATATTTTACTTTGAAGAGATTGTGCCCAGTTCCTGCTTTGGAAAAATCTTGTCTCCCTTTATATGCAGCAGAGCTCTTTTCAATATTGAGGGTTGTTCACTCAGCACATCTATCTGCATTAAATGTGGTTCATGAGGTTCACTCGAACCTAGATGGCTAATTCTGTCATTTGGTTCAACCTTTCTGGTTAGAACAGTTCCTTGGTCATCTTGTCTTACACTTGTGCTCTCACCGATTGCCCCTATTTTGGTTTTGGGGATAGCTATGTCCATTTGTACCTCCAAGAGGTCAATCACCTGTGACAAGAGGCCTGTATTTTTAGTAATTTCTTCCAACAAAGTTAGTGTGTGTATGCTTTGCGACATCTACCTCCTTTTTTTTCTTTGTCAAATATGGTAGGATCAAGTATACTGTGTAGAATGTTTGTGATTTGTTTTGGATTTCTTTCCAGATTACCCTGTAGGGCTGTAACAAAGCCTTCAATAAACAACATATTTGAATGAAGCATGGCTATAACTTTAGTTTGATCTTTCAAATTATCTGAAATATTTTCATAGAGCTTCATGAATGGTGCCTTTGTTACTGACATTGTGGCTATCATCCCAGCATCTAATGTTGGTTTAGGTGCTGAATGAACTTCTGCTTGTGAAGCTACAAGATCCAATAGCAAATCTTCATCTGACACAATTGACTCCAAATGTGAGAAAGAAGTATCTCTATTGGATGGGAGTCTGGGGCTTTTGTTCAAAGTTCCCTTGCATTTAAGTATTTTAGGATTAGAAGTGCAGTTATTGGTCAGGGCTGAAGCTCTATCCACAGACTCTTGTGTCCTTGACCAATGTTCTTCTCTTGGTTCTTATCACAACTGAGACATATCATACTTCTGGAGCCAATGGTTGTACAGCTCGACCCTCAGGTGACGCAAACTTCTACTCCTTCTTGAGAAAGAGAACTCTCTGGCCCATTTCCAGATTGTGTGTCAGCCAGCTGAGCTCGCAAAAGCCCATTGTCTTTTGCTATATTTGCAAACCTTTCTTTCTCATTAGTTACAGGGTCTAATTTGCGTGAGTATAAGAAACTCTGTTTTGATTGCAAGACTACCAGTGTAAGGCCCGTAGGATTCCATGCCGCCTTACCATTCACTTGTGTTTTGGAGGAGTTTTCTTTCGAGGCTTTACCAAATATGTATGTTGTGTCCGCTACCTTGCCCATAGCATCCACTCGTTCTGAGGAGACGTCAACTGCTGATGACAATTACCCTGATGCGGACACTTCAACGTCTTCTTGAGCTCGGAGCTGGACGTAAATGCAGCCAAACATGTGATTTGGTGGACCCTTAAATGCATCAGTGATAACATTACCGCCACATTTAAGGGTTACCGACAAACTCGTGATGAGGCTGAGAGTGTTTGAAATTAGCTGTTTATGCTGCAATTGTGGCGACATATTTTTGACAGGTTGCTTTCTCTTTGTGAAAATAACATTAATTAATCATCTGAAGAATGAGCACAGAGAAATATTCCAAATTTTTTTAATTGCAACAGCGGTGAAGAGCATTTCTCTGATTGAAAATATTGTGTGGTTATTTACCCAAAGTCTCTTTTAAGAGCCACCCAGAGAACTTTTTAAGTATATTAGAAAAGTAGAAAATACCCTTGATGCCTTTTTTTCAAATAACCGCGGTTACGACAGCAGCCAATGAAAAGTTGCACCGTGTCAGAGGAATTATAGCTGTGGGTACCACTCAGCCAATGGGACATTGTGTGTTTTTGGTGGTTGTAGCCACAGCTATAACTATTTCCTTATCCGCGAGTACAACAGTACCAATTCCTGTGCATTGATAAAGATATTTTATGGCTTTTACAGTGCACAATTCTATATGTGTTTTTGATTCTATGCTCTCATGTGTACCTTTATGTTGTTTGTATGTTCACACCTTGTTAATATGTCTTTTTGAATCTTGAAAAATTGTATGGGTATTCAAGGCTACTGGGGGATGACCAGACCTGTGGCTATCCATGCTCTAGTTGGAGGTTGTACTTTATGGTGGACTTTGGTAGCCACGGGATGAACCCGCTAATTGTACCAGTGGTTATAGCTGTTTGTATTTTGGCACAGTGATCATATTATTTTATGGATGTTTTAGCACAGATGTGTACATGTCTTTCTGTTTGGATGTTCTTACCTAAAGGCATATATGATTTAATTTTGAAAACTTTGCAATATGTTTTTTTTTTCCAATGCCTTTGAAATTATTTTATTTAGTTGTTTTTCTAAACGTTCTACAAATTATTCGTTAGGAGGATTGTTCTGGGGTGTATTGACTGTAATAGGTTATAATAAAAATGACTTCGGTATTTTACTTGTTTGCTTTGTGCAGTCCTCTTTTTGTGCTATTGATTTCTGAGAGCTATGAAAGTGACCTTTTTGTTAACTTTTGACATTCTAATTCCAGAACGCAAAGTGCACACATGTTCTGGGTTTGGCTGCTGTGAAGATTTATTTATTATTTGGAGCTGTTGAAGGTGAGAGGATGTTTTTTTTCTACATTTCACATATAGTATGAATTTATGTTTATATAAGATAAATTAAGTATGTTTAGGTTTCTGATTTAGTCATTTTTGTAAGCATTATTTGGAAACTAGGGGTTTCCATATTTTACTTCTGGGTTTTCAGGAGAGTGATCAAGCAGTAGCACATTTCATGCTATGGTTGTGTGTGAACAATATATTTCCAATTAAAGGTTGTTTCTCACTGACATTGGAAGATGTGAAATGAACGGCGGTGCATATGAAACCCTTGTGTCAACCAAGCAGCATAACTTTACCCTTGACAAATATTGCAGCTTTGTATGTCCTTTGTAGTTGGAATTCACAGTGTTTCCTGTGATCCCATATTAGTGACTTTCTATTGTGTTAGAGTTGTGGAAGTGTTCGAATGTGGCTTTAATTTGAGGAGTCTTATGACACAGTGCACCTGATGAATGATAACTTGGTTATGATGTTCGACAATGTTCTTTTGTTTATTTGGGGAGATTTGGGGATTCTGCCAGTTTACTTGGAAAGTTAATTTCAACTGGTAAGTTTGCAGCCAACATTTCTTCTCTTGAGAAGTGGTTTGGCAATTGTTTTTATGGCTAGAGTATGCAAGGTATTAAATGGTTTCTGAGAAATTATGAAGCAAAGTGAAGAAGGTGAATTCATAGTGGCTAAGTGGGAAAGGCCTTGTAGTTTCCATTTCAGCTTTTCTGCAGTAATGCATAAAATGTGTTTGTCTCTTTTTCTACATGTATGATCTTGCAGATCACAAGGCGTGCATGTATATCTTTCTCTAAATATGTGCATGCATCATCATGAGAAAGGGTTACTGTGGCATATACGATTAGCACACTTTTCATTTCGGGGTATCATGTACTGTGTCAACCACAGATATATCACACCCTGACAATCTCAGTGCCCACCTAGCAGTGGTTGCGAAGGGGTTTGGAAATTGAACTTTGAAGTTATGGCAACAGTATGCTAGGTATTAGTAAAGTCTTTTGGCATTTCAGGCAAAATATGCTAGGTAAATGGTTTTTGAGAAATTATGAAGCAAAGTGAATGAGGTGAATTCATAGTGGCTAAGGCCTCATAGTGTGTTTTGCAGCTTTTCTGCAGTAATATGTGTGTGACTATTTTTATATAGTTATGGTTTATGTATACCTTTGACTGTATATGGGCTTGCTTTATCATGAATCGTTATGTTATGAAAGAAATGGTTGGATATCTCTATAATTCCATAGTACTCTATCTTTTTGTGTCAGATTTGTGAGTCAGATTTGTGGAAGTGTTTGTATTTGTCTTTATATATGACACGTTTTGTATGGTAGAGCAGTTGATCAATGCTAACTTGGTTAGATTGTTGACACATAATTTCTTTATTGGTGGTCATTTAAGGATTCTGCCATTTTACAGGGAAAGTTAATTTTAACTGATACGTTTCCAGTGAATATTTCTTCCTTGAGAAGTGATGTGGGAATTGTACTCTGAAGTTATACTACTTTATGCCATGTATTACTAAGGAAATGTTCATTGGGATGGGGGCAAGGTCAATATTGATGATGGTCACTAGGGTAGCTTTCTGGACTCTGCAGCACTCCTCGCGACTGCGATAGCCATGCCGCATTACACCCTCTCACAAAGGCACGCCTTAAACAATATCAGTGAGGGTCTCACTCCTTATACACTTCACACTGCTGTGTGATAGAGCGCAGAAGCTTCCACTAGTTGATGTCTGCCAACCACATTATCACAAGCATCTCACCAAGGGGTAAGGAAGTACGCCATTACCAGTGAATGCACATGTTCCTTTGACTCCACAAGACGGCAGAACCCGCCCTGAGGAAGGACCAAAGTTTGAAAATGCATCACCTGTAAAGGCTTCTGCTCAAACAATATGGAAAACAAATTTGAATAAAATAAGAGACTTTTTTGCATCTTTTTCATATACTTTGTTTTGATGAATATACTCACTCAGGATAAACTGAACACTTAAGAACTGTATGCTGTAGTTTTTACTACAACATTTGGCGACTCCAGGTTTGGTGAAACTTTCACCAGACACACCTTCACTTTAGCTTTCTGGGGCGGCCCAAGGCACTTGGACTTTCAAATCCTAGTATATCTTTTGTTGAGTAGTAGTAGTAGTGATTAGTTTGTAGGATAGCTGGTCAGGCCATTTGCCCAATCAGGCCTGAACAGGTACAAACAGGCGAGACACTTGTCTTTGCACGTCCTTTGATGAGGACGCCTAAGGAGGACTGATTAAATAGGTGGTGGGATGAGCAAGTGAATAGCAGGGTCTGGTCATGTGACCAGCAGCCTACTCAATGCTGTCTGCCTGGAAATGACCTACAGTACTTAAGTAGAGGCGTGAAAGGGTGACAACTGGAGCTCGGTGGAGCAACTGAGTGGCAGTGAATTACCTTCCAGCTCTCCTCCTTCATCCCCTTCCTCATGAATTGAGGACATACCAGAGGTTAATGAATGCCATGTTGCTACATCAAACCAAATATATGTAACAAATTATCTTGCACGCTTTTATGTATGTGAATTAACAAATTATGTTAATTTATGAAATGTTTATTGTTCTCAGGATTAAGATGCCCACTTAGCATGTTTAGTTTTTAGTGACAAATGAATGTAGTGGGAGAAGACCATGCACCCTTCCTTCACATTTCTGGAGAAGGAATGCCTTTTGCCCAGTAGACTGACATAGCTCATATAGATTAGCCTTATATGATTGGAGAAAGAATGTGAAGGATTGTATGTAGTGTAATTATGATGAGCAAAGTAGAGTTTGAATGGATGATAACTGAGTGTCTCAGTTTGTGATGCATTTGTGGTTGGTATAGTACATTTTAAACATGCTAAACCTGAATGAAACCTGAGCTAATTGTATAGATCATAGTGACCATTTGTTTTACAGCCTTAGAATTCATGATACGGGATGCAAATATGAAAAGAATGATATGCAACAACTTTGGGATTTGCCAGGTCATACCTATAGAAAAACAAGCAATGACATTTGATATGGGAAATGTATTTTTTCACACATAACCATTGCATGAACACTCTTCAGAAAACACTGAATTAAAATATGGAAAACTCTACTTTACAAGTAATACCTATAAATAGTACTAAAGCAACAACCTAAATATACTGAATATATTGTATCTAAACAATAGTCATATTATATATTAAAAATATAAAGAATCACAATCACTGACCTTCACAATCCCACATTTTTTCTTTACTGCATAAAGAAGAATCGTTTGCAGGGAAGTAATGTTTGACAATATAATATTTTAGAAAGTAGTGTTCTTAAATGTGTAGATACAAATACTGTACATAATACAACAATACCTGTTATCTATAATACTTTTGAAAAGTAAACGGGGACAGCACAGGGGCAACGTGCTAGTCTTTAAAGCAAGACCATGCAGAGCAACAGAGGTTAATCCTGGATTTGCACTTAGAAACCAAACTCAGATATTAAGTGTGTTATAAAAAATCAATTAAATAAAATACATCTGCAAATTCAAATAGTAGATTTGCCAACTGAACAAATTAATGGAACACAGAATGTTTTTTATGAAAGTATAAACATACATTTTTTTATCAAATCTGTAAGTAGCTAGTAAAAAAGATTTTTAGAAGGAAAGATAGAAATGTGCATCAATTTGAAACAGTGGAACATATATATATATATAGGAAAATGTATCACTCTCTTTGGAGAAGTGTGAAACCAAAATTTAGATATGCTGCAAAGCGTTTTTTGCAAAAGATAGATGTAGAAGTAATAATGAAAAAAACTTTTAAGGTGACTACAACATTCCATAGAAATATTGAAACAGTTCAAGTACTTACACGTGACAACTTTTGTGACATGTTTGGTGGAGTGTGGAAACACACATCTCATACAGAAAGATTTTTTAATGAGGAGTTACATTCAAGGAAATAATGTGCCCCTTGCTATTGACATGAGTGGACATAGCCAGGACTGTGGCTCAGTGGAGTAATGCATCCACTACAGGGGCCTCTTGGTCACAGGTTCAGATCCCAGTATGTCTACTCAGCCCTTCATCCTTCTGAGGTCGGGAATATGAGTACCATTAAGTTAGGTAACAATAAACATCTTTTATTAGTGCCAAGATGCCCCTTCGGGGGAGAATGAACGTGTACTTTCCAAATACACCTGTTTTGTTAGCTACGAAGTCCAAATTGGTGTGATTTCTAAAAAAGAAGAAATCCTAATGTCTAATAATACAGAAATGGAAAGTTTAGGTCAGTCTAGAATAAAACCTAAAAAGCAACGTGAAGTATGGACGTGCAATATTGATATGTTTTCTTGTAAAGTCTTAAACAGATTTTTTCAAATTTTGCACAAAAATAATAATGTTAAAAGAAAGATCAAGAAGCGACAAAGAATAGATGACTGTGAAGTTCATGAAAAAAACACTCTCTAGCTTGTCTTCATAAAAGTAGATGTAAGAGTCATTGTAATCATCTATGGATGGTGGCTTCATATTATACTAAAATGAGATACCTTCTTGTTAAACTATATGAGTGCAAAACACCAAGTATGTCTCTTGCACTTTTAAATCAAACACTTCTGACTGGAACTGTAGAACATTTAAGGCCTGATTCTTAGAATCTGGTGCAGAAAAGGCACAAGGGCTGCGCGCCAAGAAGCAGTCTGCAACAGCCATGGTGCAGAGAAATGTTTACACGGCATGCTTATTCATGGATTTCCAGAGGCATCAGTAAGCTGCGCGAGTAACGCCCCAAATACGCCCCATGCTCAGTGAAAAGCAAGTGATGTCTAATACAGTGCAAGCCTCCTTGCCATCCCTGGGCTAGAAAACAGCCCCATAGCGAAATTGTGTGAAAACACCACACGAACCCCGGCCGCACCCCAGCATAATCACGCATTAATGCCTTGCAATTCTGGGCCTCACCCCAGCGCAATCATGCAAAAACAACCCTTGATCCCCAGCTGCACCCTGCGAAATCGCGCGTTAACACCTTGCAATTTCGGGCCACATCCCAGCATAATCACGTGAAAACACCTTGCAATTCCCAGCCACACCCCAGCGTAATTGACCAAAAACACCTCGCGATCCCCAGCCGCACATCAGCAAAATTGTGCATAAACACCTTGCAATTATGACCCGCACCCCTGCGTAATCGTGGGAAAATACCCCACGATCCCTGGCCACACCCCAGCGAGATTGTGTTTAAACACCTTGCAATTCCCGCCCACACCCCAGCGTATTTGCACAAAAACTACTCGCAATCTCCAGCAGCACACCAGCGAAATCATGCATAAACACCTCAGAATTACGGCCCGCAGCCCAGTGTAATCGTGCAAAAACACTGCACAATCCCCAGCCGCACCCCAGCATGATCGCACGAAAACACCCCGGGATCGCTGGCCACACCCCAGCAAAATTGTGTGAAAACACCCTGCGATCCCCGTGAGCACCCCAGCATAATGGTGTGAAAACACCACGCAATCTCCGGCCGCACGCCAGACAAATTTTGCGTCTGCACCTCACAATCCGCAGCAAGCAGCCCCCTCCTGCAGGGACACCGACACTGCAGCCCCCATCACTGGTGCCCCCACCCTACAGGCAGCCCCCTCCACATGGGACACCCCCACCCCAGCCCCATCACATGTGCCTCCACCCTGCAAGCAGTCACCTCTACATCGGATGCCCCAGCCCCATCACCAATGCCCCCACCCTGCAAGCAGCCCCCTCCACATGGGACACCAAAGACCCTATCACCAGTGCCCCCACCCTGCAGGCAGCCCCCTCCACATGGGATAGCCCCACCCCAGCCCCATCACCCATGCCCCCACCCTGCAGGCAGTCCCCTCTACATCAGACACCCCAGCCCCATCACCAATGTCCCCACCCTGCAAGCATCCCCCTTACCCATGGGACTCTCCCACCTTAGAACCATCACCTGTGACCCCACCCTGCAGTCAGCCCCCTCCACATGGGTCACCCCAGCCCCCATCACCTGTGCCCCCACCCTGCAGGCAGCCCCCTCCTCATGGGACACCCCCACCTCAGACCCATCACCCATGACCCTACCCTGCAGTCAGCCCCCTCTACATTGGACACCCCAGGCCCCATCACCCGTGCCCCCACCCTGCAGGCAACCCCCAACACATGGGACAACCCAGACTGCATCACATGTGCCCCCACCCTGCAGGCAGTCCCCACCACATGGGACACCCCAGCCCCATCACCAATGCCCCCACCCTGCAAGCATCCCCCTCCCCATGGGACACCCCTACCCCAGACCCCATCACCCATGCCCCCACCCTGCAGACAGCCCCATCACCCATGCACCCACCCTGCAGGCAGCCCCCTCCACATGGGATACCCCAGACTCCATCACCCATGCCACCACCCTGCAGGCAACCCCCTCCAAATGGGACAACCAAGCCCCCATCACCCATGACCCCACCCTGCAGGCAGCCCCCTCCATATGGGACACCCCAGCCCCCATCAGCCATGACCCCACACTGCAGGCAGCCCCCTCCACATGGGACACCTCAGGCCATATCACCCGTGACCCCACCCTGCAGACAGCCCGTTCCACATGGGATACTCCAGCCCCCATCACCCGTGCCCCCACTCTAAAGGAAGCCCCTTTCACATGGAGATCCCCACCCCAGACCCCATGCCCCCACACTGCAGGCAGCCCCTCTAAATGGGACACCCCCAACCCAGACTCCATCACCCGTGCCCCTACCCTGCAGGCAGCCCCTTCACATGGGACATCCCAGCCCCCATCACCCATTAACCCACCCTGCAGGGAGCCCCCTCCACATGGAATATCACCTGCATGATGAACCATGACATACTGACACATCTTCACTCCATCAATTGTGTGTCGTGCACCTTGTAATGACACTAGCCTGGATATAGACCGGAACATGTATACTGCAAATAAAATTAATGCATTCACCCAGGCCACATCCATGATTGTGGCAGCTGGACAAACAGAATAGCTGTCCCCAACCATCTCCCAGCATATACATGTACCAAGTGAAGGCAAAATTGAGGGCCTGCTGACCATGTGAAAATGTTATGTCACCAATCCCCAGGGACAAATTGTTCACCAATGACAGATTGCAAACCAACCTCAATGTTTGCCCCATGAAAAAACATTGGCCAGGTATCCCACAGCCTGAGCTTCATTCAGCTGCCAATCCTAGAAGATAATCCCTAATAAACACATCACTGGTTTGCCCATGTGTGAAGGACATGTGCACCACACACCGAGACAGCTGCAATGGCAGCCAATGTGTAAATACCAAGAAATGCCAATAGTGTAGCCCAGTGCAAGAGGGTGACCAACACCAGAGAATATCATAACTGTAAAAACACATGCTGGTGAAGGGAAAAGCACCACCTGTGTGTTACACAGCATCAAGCAAAACCTGTGCAAATGTCCTGAACATGTAACACTCCCACAGTCAGTCCACCCACCCCACTCACAAACACAGTGAGAGCAAATACATAGTGAAGCTGCACATGTGAAAGGAAATACCATTTGACAGTGCAAACAAAAAATCCTACTTCACACACCACCACCGGTCCGCCCCATGTGTATAGTCAGGCCGCAAATAAACCCCGAACACAAGACATACAAGTAAGCAACCACACACATCACTAACAATGGGCAGGATCAGGGCTACTAAATGGACTAACAAACAGGCACACTGCATAGATAACTGTGACCAACAATGACTGTGACAGTGAAGAATAAATATATTAAACAGTTGTATTATAACCATACATATTGTAAATAAGATGATAAATCAGAGATCATAATCTCCAACGATGTCCACACACGTGGGTAATAAGCAGCACTCAGATGCCTGAGGGTTCGTAGCGCTATATAAACACAAATTATAATTATAATTAAATTATTATAATAATTATGTCCATGTAAAAAGAGTCCACTCCAAAACAAATAAAAAATAAAAGGAAAGTTACACCTACAGAACTATGCACAAAAAATGCACAAAATGGCGCATTGTCTGGGATCCAAGCTCCAAATAATAATGAAAAATGAAAGGAAACTTATATCTACAAAACTATGTACTCAGGCAGCGGGCTAGTCCACCTTTTCATCGATGTCACTCAATGTCTCGGCCAGGGCATCATCGAAGAATGTGTCCACTTCCCCTGGGCCGGCCTCACCTCTCTCCTTGAGGGCTTGCAGAGACGCCAGCATGGACATCTCCATCCCTTCCCACTCCCTGTAAGTACCCACCAAGATGTCAACCGACCTCTCTGCCTGACGCAATGCAATCTCTGCCTGTTACACTCACCTGGTATCCACGGAGACGCCCTTATGCCCTGGGTGCCGGATTCACCCTGGACCTTCCTGATTCTGGACGATGCCTTCTATGGCGGTCGGGCCTGAAAACACAGGAGGACTGGACTTAGGAAAGATTTTGTTTCCTCCCAAAAGCCCCCGGGACTCGACCTGATGGCCCACTCCTCATCTTGTTGTGATGTCTGGCGTGCTCTCGTCCTGACTTCTGTGCAGGGGCGCGTAGTTTTTTGCAAGTTGGAGCGACCGAGTTAACTTCACTGGTGCTAACCCATTCAAGTGTCTTTAAGGAGGTAAGTCTGGTTATAGCAGTCTTAAAATGTCCTTGCTTTCCTTTCTTGCTATTAATGTCTTTTTCTCTGTTTGTTTCCCCTTATGTGCACAGAGGTTCGGTGGGTGCGCTACTTGGATCAGGCTCCTGCCAGGATGATGGACAAAGGAGCGTATGATGGATGGTAGGTTAAGCGGCAAGTGCGGCGCGGTAATGTATTTTCTTGCAAACCTGCATTCTTTATTCCTTTTCAGGTCGCGATGGTCTTTCTGGGCGTGTGAAGATTTACGGAGCGGAACCGGCCAAGAAATGCCCAGCCGGGTGAGGATTTCGTGATTACTGCCGTGAATGCCGTGAGTAACCTGTTTTAACGTTGTCCTTCTTTCTCTCTCCCTCCAGGTGCTTTGTTGCGGTGCATGCGTGGTGTCCTGATGATGCTGCCGACTGGATGGAAGACCGCGAGCAGCAGGAATCAACAGATGGAAAGTTACAGGTAAGCAGAGACTGCTAATGATGTTCTTTTGTCTCCTCTGCAGGCCCACTGTTCAAGGATTGCCGGGTGCTGGTCTCTGAACACGATGAGTCTCACACTGCTGGCTGCAGAATAACACAAAGCACGTTCTGTAGCTTGGGTGTGATTTATATAGCCCTCTGTAAAGTAGTCCAGGTAAAGTAGTCCGGGCTACCACACCCTAAAACACTGCACCACACAGTCTGGTTCTTAGGAACTAGACTGTGTGGGTGCCTCCATGTTGGCGGCAGGCCTTCACAGAAAAAGTAGTCCCTTCAAGACAATGTCCCGATCTCCAAGTGAACCCTGAGTCCTAACCGTACCTGGAATGTGACCATGCCAGTGGGGTTTTGGGTCACGGGTTGTGACACCGCCCTGGCCATGGTGACTCTCGCCTCCAGAGCCCGCTACCTCTTTGCCCGGATTTGTTGCCCATATTGCACGAACACAGATGACATCCGTGTTCGGAGGTCCACATTTCCATCCTACCTGAAGCCGGATACCTGCCTACTTGAGATGGGATGCCTTGAGTACAATAGCCTCCTACTTCAAGTCTGCTGCTGCCAAATTTCCTGGACCCTTCCTCTTGTGGACACCCTCCGGGCTGATGAGATCACCCGGGGGTGTCTGGCCTGTGCCCTGCTCCTGGATGCCTGCTCTCCCTCCATTGACATTGCTCCTGTCGTTTCCTTGATCAGCATGGTGACCACCTCAGCTGTTCTACTGGTGACTCCGAACTCATGTCGGGATGTTAGCTCCACCAGACGGGCCAACATGGTTGGAACAGGTGCACAGGGCGTCCTGGTGGTATCTGGGGCCGAACGTGCCCGGGACAATGACTGGCGCACAGAGGAGCAAGACAAGGAGGGGGTTGCATAAGTGGGCAGCCCACGCATCCAATTAAAGACCAGGAATGCTGCTAGCCAGTTCAGGAGAGGCCAGACATCATTGTGATAATGTGCAAGCCCACGGTTACAAGCTTGCATATCATCACGAATTACAGCTGTCCGCCTTGCAATACCGGCTAGCAGGGGTTCCACTCTTTCTTGAATGGCAACATCTGCAGGCAGTGGGGTGTCGGTCTGGGTGGAAACAACCGACACCTGCGGATGGGTCCAACCTGAGGCATGCCGGCAGGAGCATACTGATGCAGGCGCTGGCCCAGGGACAGGATTTGGCACAGGCCCCTCCACTGTGACCTGCATTGACTCATGCCCATGTGTCAGGACTGCACCAGTCACACCCACCTCACAACCCCACTGGGCCCCATGGACTGGGCTAATATGGCCCCCTCCTCCTACTCCTCACCTGCCAACCTGGATGCCTCCCCAGCATCTTCTGCCCTTGTGTGTGCTCACCTGTCCCCCCCACTGCCAAGGAGTCCACATCCACCTTCACCCTCTTGGACCTCCTCTCAGCAGCTGTGGCCGATATTTGAGCTGCAGCACCAGTCTCCTCGCTCCCAGAATATGTTTTTTCCAGGGAATATGAGTGGACTCTGTGTCTCTGCCTGGTGGAGGCATCCCTGCTCCTTGTTCCACAGCACTTTCTCCACCCTCTTCTTCCAACGCAACTGTGGATAAGGAGACATAGAACAAAAACATTAGGGTACTGCACCAATGTCTGTTTGGTACCAAAAATATGTGCATGAAGTACAATGCTAATGGGTACAACTATCATCATGATCCACAACACACAGGTACATGCAATGTACATACATACAAATACATGCAGGTCCTTCACATAAGACAATCCCACCTGGAGTGTGGCACTGTGACAACCTATCAATTGCACATGCTACACACACATGCATCATGGGTCATACACGTCATGCACACACATCACCTGAAAGTCCTGAAGCACTGCACTGAGCTATCACATCAGAGTCCCCTCAACAGCAATCACGCAACAAGACTAGGTCACACATAGACATGCACCTGTTACATCCATCCAGGAGTAATGACCAGTCAAACAGTCACATCTTAGACACATCCACATGAACACCATGCATGTTCATGATGTTGACAACACCACCCATCTGTCACACCTATCACACAGGCACGTTTCAGACATATGTGACAAACCATGTGCACGTCGTGAAATCCTGCAATACAATACAAAATGCAAAAGTAAGACCATTGAAATTACATATGGTTCATAGAACACATGTAGAGCACTGTCTGGGACATGCACACAGACATACATACATGAGGCATACTTGCTGTAAGGCCAGGTGCACACTCCCATCATATATCAACATGCGCATGCACTGGGGAGGGCAGCAACACATGGAAACTCACCTGACGACTCCAGACGGAGTTGCAAATCGCAGATCTGGGTATGCTGTGCCGGGTAAAATTTCTCTAGGACCTGCATGTCGGTGGTGTTAATCCTGCCCCTGCACCCCCCCCCTTTTTGGCACCAACCTGGAGGAAGTTCAGTGCCTTGCTTTGGGTCCTGGATTTGAGGTCCTCCCAGCACTTGTGCATGTGGTGGAAGTCATGGAATGCCACCCCCTCCATGTTGATGACACCCACAATCTTGTCCCAGATCCGCTTCCGTCCTTGCTTGCCGACTTGTGTTGGTCCGGGGAAGAGGGAATCATAATGCCCCAGGACATGCTCCACCAGGATGTCAACTTCCCTGACTGTGAAGTTGACAGCCCTCTGCTGCGCTGCTGTGGGGCTGCCACTTACCTCTGAAGATGTTGTTTTAGACATGGCAACCCCAGAGGCAGGTGTGGGTAGGCAAGGTGGTCCTGGGGCTGGGCTGTGGAGTGGTGGTGATGTTCTTGCACATTGGGAGTCTTCTGAATCATCTGAGGTGGTCACAGGGCCATGGACAGGGGCACTGACAATGGCTGAAAAGCAGGCACTCAGATTTCAGGGAAGGTGGGCAGCAGGCTCACACAGTGGGCAAGAAGCAGCAGATGGCTCGTAGGAGGTGGCTCAGGGCAGTAGGAGGCAGGTAAAAAGGCTTGTAGGCAGGAGCACGTGGGTCTTCTGTGTTACTCGTGTTGGTAGCTGGAAATAGAGTGACGGTTACGTCATGCGTGCAAAATTAGCATGTACAAGTGAAATCAGAGGAAAGAGCCTATTTGTGTAAGTTATGTGACACCTGCTGGCCGTTGGGCATTGGCATTCAGATTCAGGATAAAGGAGTGCATAGGAGAACATTACACCGCATGTGCGAGTTGGAGCGGACGGATGTGTGTACTTTGGAGATTTTTGGGGTGCCAGGCATTTTGTTCACTACTGTGACAGTGCAAACTTCTTATTTTGGTGGGGATTTGCCTCTGCGCACACCTGCGTGTATTATTATATTTTTTCTGAGGCTAATGGTGTCAGGTACGCATTATTAATACTCTGGGTGCCCTGTGTATCGCGTACCCCCATTGTTAAAATCACAGTGGCTTTCCTGGTCTTCTCGTATGCATTTTGTCTGTTTCTGGCTGCTACCAAGCAGTCGCGTACATGTATCTTTGATATTTGGGGTGCCTGTGCATTACGCGCATCATTCATTTTTTCGCCATGGGTAATATTGTGCCTTGCTGGATCACACTAGTTGGTTTTAAATCACGTACCCTTCCCCCTCACTCCTATTGATGAACACAAAAAGGGGAGCCCCCTAAAAGAACCACTTCAATTTATGACTCTATGCCCTCGCATGAACCGGAGGAGACCTCTTGAGAGAGACTTTTTGCAGTTTAGGACCAGTGGCATAAATGCCAGTGTTCATTGAGTGATCTGGACACGACAGCGCCGGGGGAAGAAGATCTGTTCTTGTCTCATTCCAAATTTTCGGAAGTAACCCTTTGGGATTCGGGATAATTGCCCAGAGCCACATGTGGTTACGTATGAAATAATTAGCTTCAATCTAGCCATATTGAACCGATATGCCAATTAAGGCAGCACCCTGAATTCTGGCATTGTGGCTCAAGTAATACCTAAGAACTGCAATCATGGTGACATCTCTCGATACATCTTTGGACATCAGCCATTTATCTGTGGTGTCAAATCTCTTTTGAGTGCAATGTCCAGTTTGATTGCACAAGCTTCAACCTCCCATGGGGTCCTGAAAAAGGCAGCAAACTCCAACTTCTGCTGAAACATCTTACCTGCGTAAGTGTGGCACTAAATACAGTTATTCTTTTCTGTGAATGTATTTGGGAGGTAGACCTGGGATGTGTGTCTGGTTTTTTTATGTAATAGCACAAGGTATTGGCACATATGGATTCTGTTTAGCAGTAGTTAGATAGGGCCAATAGTACAGGATTAGGACTGTACATTTACGAATTTGATTGACCGATATCTACAGCCTTACCCATGTGTGAACAACTCCACTTTCAACCAATTCACTATAAATAAGATTTGTTTTTTTCTCTCTGGTATTTCATAGTCAGTTAACAAACATGCATAAATGTATTGACTGCATTTTCAATTTGTCAATATGCAATGTGAGGTCTGGACTATAGGTTCTGGTGATTCATTGTTATTGATATTCATTATATAAAAATGTACCTGTATGATTTAAAACAGATGAAGTATATATAAATATAATGCATTATTTTTTATGTGTTACATTGTAGGACCAATGAGCCTACAAAATAAATATATATATGTTTTTATATTTATTTGTGTGCCTCTAAAATAGATTTGTTCATGATTAAAAACAATGGCTAAGCATGCATAATGACTAGGCCGCGTAGAATCATAAATTGAAGTGGTTCATTTAGGGGACTCACCTTTTTGTGTTTTTCGTTCTGCTCATTTGTCCCCTGGATGCCATGATGTATTTTTCCCATGGTTTTGTGACCGACCCTCACTCCTATCGCCCAGGGCAATTGCATGTTGGGCCTTCCATTGTACAAATCCATCTGTACCATGGTTGGGAAGGCCCCAAGAGGAAAAGGTAGCAGAGGTGGCCAGGGTCGGGAACGTGCAGGGAGAGCTGTGCACCACCCCAACAGGGTCAGGGAGCTGCAGGTGATGCTGCTTTCCCCTGCACCCAGGTTGAGGCACCTGCAGGGGTAGCTCCTGTCCCCAACAACCAGGGTCAGGGAGCAAAAGAAGTATCTGTTGTCAGCCCCCTCCCCCGGGACATGGACACACAGGGGAAGTTGATGCTCGTGTGTGTAAGGGGAAGGGTCAGCACTGCAAAACACCTGACCCCATCATCCAGGGTCAGGGATCTTCACGGCCATCTGCTCACCCCTGCACCCAGGTTGAGGTACCTACAGGAGCAGCTCCTGCCCCTCAACAACCAGGATCAGGGAACAACAGCAGTATCTGTTGTCACCCCCCCGCCCTAGGGACGTGGACACGCAGGGGCAATTGATGCCCATGTGTCCAAGGGGAAGGGACAGCACTGCAAAAAACCTGACCCCAGCACCCTGAGTCAGGCATCTGCAGGGTCATCCGGCCTCCCCTCCACCCAGGTTGAGGCACCTGCAGGGGTAGCTCCTGTCCCCAACAACCAGGCTCATGGAGCAACTGCAGTATCTGTTGTTGCCGCTGTTATGAAGAATTCTCAAGAATGTGCTAATTTCCCTTACCTTTTGAGACCCCCAGCAACTTTGTTGGATTTCTAGAATTTACATTTTTACATGGAAAGCGTGTGAGCCTTTTTTCCCACTCTTTCATGTATTTTGATATGTGTTTCACTTTTGTGTTCTTTGGTTATGGAGTTTTAAAACAACTCCATAGGCATCATATTTTTCTTGTGGGTCACACAACACCTTCAGTGCAGTGGCACAGGGGTGTCTTTCAGACTCCCCAAGGTTTAAATACCTTCTCTGGGACTGATTACTGTCTCCCAGAGCATATAAAGTTAAATTGACGTACCCAGCCCACACTATCTTCCTATGGCGTGCTGGAGGGGTTGTCTAGCTTCCCCTGAGTCTAAACACTCATGTAACAGTCAAATGTTACCCTTTTCTACTTGAAATTGCTAGTGGCATTGGTTTTAAACAAACTACCATGATTTTTCCTGACCGCGAAGACCGGTGGCTAAAAATTGGATCAGCCATGTTTTTCAAAATGTCGCCCAAGACCTATTTGTAAAAACAGACTCCAGTCGACTTTTTTCCCTGTTTGTTTTAGAAAAGGTTTGGTCCCTTTGTTCGTTGGCCTTTGGCCTGCTTCAGTGCTGAAGCCCTCCTCTGGCGCCTAAGTGTCTGGGGTGGACAGGATGTGAGGGAGGTGCACAAACTCCCTGTGCTTAGTCTCCTAGGAGACCTGAATGCACTCTGGCGTGACTGGCTGGCTGGCTGTCCAGGCTGGAATGTATGGGGGAAAACTGTTTAAAAGCAGGCCTCTGGGACTTGGAAAGCAGATTCGACCACTGGAATGAAAGAACCGAAGACGAGCTGAATGAAGACGACTGCTGCAACTCCTGGTCCACCGGTGAAGCCCTGCTGCAGGTCCGAATGGCCTGAAACTCCATCGACAGAGAAGCCCTTCAAGGTTAACTTCTTCCCATGAGTTTTGTTGGAACAACCATCTCTGAAGCCGCCTGGACACCGTCCCCATGTTGGTTGAATTTTCTTCAGAGTGCTGTTGAAAACCGGATAGCCAGTGGGATGGATACCAGTTTGTGGTCTTTAAGGCACTCACACCTTAAATCGATGTTTTGCAAGCTTGTGGCCTCTTCCCTGGGCAGTGCAGGAACCTTCTGTCGTCCTCCTTCTTATCCCCACGACTGAAGCTCAGGAACAGTGAGATCTGCAGGAACTGACAGGAACAACTGCCTCAGCTACAGCTCTTCTTCATTTTAAAGGTACTGTGCAAACGTGGTCAGGAAATTATTTCTGCCGCAGTGAAAGTTTGTATAACTTTCCCAACTTCGAAGGCCTGTCCTTCCCTAAACCAACATCTAACATTTCGTTTGACCAACTACTTCTAACAACTGTGGCAAAGACTTAACCGTTTATTTCCAGAACTGTGCTATCCTATCTAAGAGTCTGAACCATTGACTTTGGCCCAGGACTATTGAATTTAATTGCTGGTTGTAGTGAACTGAAACTATTTGCCCTACCTCTGAAAGTATTTGTGCTTTTGACCCCTTTGTAAAGTAACTGAAGTGCCATTTTTCTCCCACTTCAGGGGAGCTGAACTTGTTCAGAAACTGAATGGTTGTGTATTGTAGTGTATTAGATTGTGGTATTGAGCTGCTCTTGCTAGGGGAATGTTTTCCAAATGACTGTGTAAATAAATGTAGACTTTTTTAACCAAGAAACCTGTGTAAGTGTTTGTTTGAATACTGTGATTGCTAGTCCTTTTGTAACCTTGTACTGCTCACTTTACTCTTGAGATAAGTCTGGCTGCTCAGCCACTGCTACCACATTACTGTGTAGTACAGGCTTGTACCAAAGGTGACATTTTACTGACACTTGTAGTCTTAATTGTGTGTAGTGTTCCCAAAGGGTACTGCATGCGATTCTGCCTAACACTGGTTTACAGTGATGAGGATAAAGTATAATTGTTACATTCAGAGTGCTACTCTTACCTTTGTTCAAATAACCCTCCCAAGGCAAAGCACCACTAGGGAAGCAATTGTTTTATCATGTCTGATATGGATAGCTGCAGACAGGAGACCCTAGTCACTTTAACAGTTGATCAATTGAGATAAATGTGTAAAGCTAAGAATCTCATTGTAAAAGGAAAAAATGTTGAATTGATAGAAAGGTTGTTGAAATACCAAAGTCTGAGGAGTGGATCTGAAACACCTGCCCCTGCAGCAAATGTGGAAAATGATGATGAGGATGATACTGTTTCAGAGCCAAAATCAAACGTTATGGATGAGTTAGATGAGGCAGAAGAGTCTAAAAATGTAGGCCCTGTTTTACCCCTACCTGCTCATAGGACTCAACCTTTATCCACAAGGATCCCATCACATTCAACACTAGGTCCTGAATTTTTTTCTCTAGAAAGTATGAGACTTAAGTTCGAATTTAAAAGAATCCAAGCCCAAACTGAAAGAATGCATCACAAACTTAAACTCAGAGAAACGGATTTGAATCATGTACTTGAAATGAAAAAGTTGTCTCTTGAGAATGGTTGTCTCCCAGAGACTTCAATGTCTTCCAGTCCTAAGAGGCCTTGCATTCCCAAAGATGCATTAAGTATGTATGAGATTAAGCTTCATATTTTGTATTGGCTAGAAACTTTTGAATATAACCATAGGATTCAGAACAGTACATGGAATCAGTTGATTCCTTGGCTTTTTTCTAGGCTACCCCCTGTTGCATCTGCTGTTGTAATGGAAATGGGAGAAGTTGATAGAATGGAGTATGAAAGTTCAAAACTAGCTTTAATAGCTACGTTTGATAAGACCCCTTCCCAGTATATTAAGAGGTTAAGAACCCTCAAAAAGCATGATGGTACCCCTTGGGCTACCTGGGTGTGTGACTGTTTGAAAAACTTAGATGGGTGGGTTAAGGGTTACAGCGCTAACACTTATGAAGGTATGAGAAATCTGTTTATGTTGGAATATATTTATGATGCCTGCTCTCCTGAGCTGAGACAGCACTTGCCTGATTCTAAGGAAATTGATCCAAAAACAGTTAGCAAGGGCTGCTAACTTATGGGTTGCCAACAGGGCTACTCACAAGGATTCTGGGGTAACTCAGAAGAGGGATGAGGGAAAGCAGCACAAGAAAGATAAAAAAGAGAATTCAAATACCTCCACTCCAAAAGAGGGCCCTAAACATAACAAGGGTAAGCCACAAGGGAAACTGAAACATGTTAGTGTAACTCCTGGTGCTAAACCAGAAGGAGGTCAGAACAAACCCCCATTAATGAAGACATTTGGAAAATGTTATGCTTGTGGGTCAACAGACCATTTGAAAGGGAATCCCAGATGTAAGGTTAAACCTTCAGGGATCCACAGTGTCTCTTTAGTCTTCTACCCAGAAGATGAAGTAGCAATGGTAAGTGGAAACTTTAACTTACTGGCTGAGGAACTCATGAAAGTCTCAGCCAATGTTTCTTTAGTATCCCTGGCTCTGTGGAAACAGCAGAACTTAGATGTCTACAATTCCATTCCAGAAAATACTAAAGAGTATTACAAAGACAGTGTTCTTGTGTATGGTCAGGAGACCCCTGCCATCAGAGACACTGGGGCCAGCATTACTGTAGTTGATGAATCTTTTTACAAGGTAGAGGATGTTGCTAAGGCACCCACATACCTCACTAAGCTTGCTGGAGGCTGCTTCCACAGTTACCAGATCTCATCCAGCGCAATGGCATGACTGTCAAGATACATGTAAGTGTGCAGAGTGAAGTACCTGGGAGGGTGTCAGACAAAGGACCAACCTCCCCAACCTCCTCCTCACCAATACTTTCAGAAGAGTTGTCCTTGGAACGGGCGGGGGTCTTCCTGCGCCACTACCGGTCTTCTGAGGACTGTTCCTTCCTTGACTTCTTCTTCTTGTCGTGTAAATAGGGCCTAGCTCCCTCAGAGGCCACCCTGACAGGAAGTGTAACCTATCAAAGGTGAACCCCGAGGAGCTAGACCCCTAAAGTACCAGGGAAAAAGCCTCTCGGGCACCAAAAAACCCTGGGTGAATTGTTAAAATGAATAAGTGGCTGACTTCACAAGCCTTGTCCTTTAGTCTTGAGGCAACTCCGGAAAACAGGATCAATGCAAGCAGAGGTCCAAAATTCAACAGGATACAGGGAATGGCCCCAAAGTGTAAAAACTAAGCGTGGGTGTAATGACAGGAACGGGGTAGAATTAGAGACAAGGGAGAGAAAGACAGAAACTGAAGATAGGGTGAACAAACCCGGAAATAGTGTCACGGAAGAAAGGTAAGTAATGGATGTTAGAGGAGAAAGGAAACACCCCAAATCCAACAGGGAACAACGGAAACACCTACCGTGAGATGAGACCAAGAAGAAGAAAAATAGTAGTTACCGGAGACGCTATCAAGCGGAACCGGAAACTAAACAGGAGCGTTAGCCAGGCTCTGGACGATAAAAGAAAAGAAACTAAGAAACAAGGAAGAGGAGTACGCGGAGAGCGTCTAAGAAAAGAAACTAGGTAAGGAGAAGCAAGTGGACGGCATGGGTGGTTCGGAGCGGGATCCAGACACACCGGCAGCAGAACACAGCGTTGCTGGCGTACACAAACATGGACAGATACAACGCGCCGAAGAGGGGGCGTGGTCTCGTCTTATAGTTGCGGTCGCCATCTTGGGTGAGGACTAGACCGGGGGCCATAACTTCCAGGTCCTCCACAAGCTCCACGGGCGAAGTCTGACAGTATAACCCTTCCCCCTAGGGGGCCCTCCAGGCTTCCCTGGGTGGAGAAGATGGAACTTTCTTAGCAGCCGTGGGGCATGGATGTGGCTCTTCGGTTCCCATGTTCTTTCTTCAGTAGAAAAGCCCTTCCAATGAACCAAGTAATGCACTCTCCCCTTGCGATACCGAGAGTCCACTAAATAGTCCACTTCGTATTCTTCTGGGGTCTGTGTCTTGGGAGGCTTGAGGCTCAACGGCTTTCTATGATACGGGTCTAGTGTGTGTACCTTCAATAAAGAAACATGGAACACAGGATGTATCCGTAGTAAACTCTTGGGCAACTGGAGCTTGTAAGCTACTGGATTAACCTGAGAGAGGATGGGATAAGGTCCCAGGTAGCGAGGAGCAAACTTGCCAGTATGGATCCATCTTGGTAGATACTTGGTAGCCAACCATACCAGCTGACCTGGCTTCCAGTCTGGGTTGGTTCGTCTTCTTAAGTCAGCCCACTTCTTATGTGATTGTCTGCTATCCTCCAGTGCCTTCTTTGCCGTCTTCTGGACTTCTGCAAGTTCAGTTAGTAGACTGTCAATCGCCGGGGTGCTAGTGGAAGGTACCCCTGTCCAAGGTAGGGGTTGAGGATCATAGCCATAGGTACAAAAGAAGGGGCTCATTTGAATGGAGGTACGGTATGAGTTATTGTAGGCAAATTCGGCTTGAGGAAGGAATGAGGCCCATTCTTCTTGTTTGTTGCTACAGAAACATCTGAGATATTGCTCAAGTGTGGCATTAAGTCTCTCTGTCTGGCCATTACTTTGGGGATGATAGCCTGAAGATAGGGCTCTGTGTACCCCCAATTGTTTGCATAAGGTGGACCAGAATCTTGAGGTATATTGTGAACCTCTGTCCGAAATGATGGTTCTTGGGAGACCATGTAGCCGAACAATGTCCCGTAAGAACACGGCCGCTGCCTCTGGGGCCGAAGGAAGATGTGAAATGGGTGAGAAATGAGCCATCTTACTGAATGAGTCTACCGTGACCATTATCGTATTCATACCCCTAGATATGGGTAATTCAACTATGAAGTCAGTGGAGATATGCTCCCATGGTCGCCCTGGTAGTGGTGGTTGTTGAAGGAGTCCAATTGGTTTTCCAGTGACCTGCTTATTACACGCACACACTGGACAAGATGACACATAGCGGCTAACATCATGAAGGATTGAAGGCCACCAAAAACGTCTCTTGATCAACTCTTGAATCTTCTTTACGCCTGGATGACCAGCCAACGGTGTATCATGACACCATCTGAGTACTTGTTCTTGTAAGGACTTGGAAGGAATGTACAAGGCTTCTTCGTGATAGAAGAGTCCTTCACTGCCTTGTTTTACAGACCGAGGGAACACCTTTTCCTGTTGATACTGTTGCAACAGTTGCTGTCCGAATGTCCCCACTAAGGCGACCATTCTTAGGCCAGGTAGTAGAAGGTCATGCCCTTGGTAGGTACCAATCTCCTCCCCTTGACTGCGTGACAGAGCATCAGCTACCTGGTTTTCCTTTCCTGGAATGTAGGTAATTCTGAAATCAAACTGAAGAAAAAAATATGCCCATCTAGCGTGACGGGCATTGGAACACTCCATCTGCGGAAGGACCTTCAGGTTTCGGTGATCAGTACGAATGAGGAAACTATGCTTGGCTCCTTGCAAAAGATGGCGCCACTCTAGGCATGCTAACTTGATGGCTAATAACTCCTTCTCTAGAACTGAATAATTTCTTTCACTGCTCGTGAGGGTTTTTGAGTAGTAGGCCACTGGATGTTCAATACCATCTTCTGTCTTCTGTAACAAGACCGCCCCAACTGCTCCTATTGAGGCGTCTGTCTCCAATATAAACGGTTTGTCTTGATCTGGTTGAACCAAAACGGGAGCAGTGGTAAACCGTTCCTTAAGAGTGTTGAAGGCTTGTCTTTGTTCTTGGGCAAATTCGAACTTGACCCCTTTTTTAAGGAGTTTGGTGATTGGTTGGATTAGATCAGAGAATTTGGGTATGAATCGCCTGTAGAAATTTGCCAAGCCCAAGAATCTTTGGATATCCTTAACACATCTTGGTTCCTTCCATTCCAGTATTGCTTGAGTATTGCGATTGTCCATCTGTATACCTTCCTTCGAAAGGATAAAGCCTAAATAGGAAACGGTCTTGGCTTCGAAGATACACTTCTCAGGTTTAACCAGAAGTTGGTTGGTGTGCAGTCGATGTAATACTTCCTTGACTTGATTCCTATGTTCTTCTAAGTTGCGGGAGAAAATCAAAATATCATCCAGGTAGACTACTACCGACAAATAGAGGAGATCTGAAAATAACTTGTCCATGAATCTTTGAAAAATGGCAGGAGCATTGACTAATCCAAACGGCATTACCTTATATTTAAATAGCCCAAGGGGTGTCCTAAATGCCGTCTTCCATTCGTCCCCTTGGCGGATCCTCAAGAGATGGTACGCTCCTCGCAGATCTAGTTTGGTGAAGAAATGTGAACCCTGGACTGCTTCCAGGATGTCTCTAACAAGGGCATCGGATATCTGTCTCGGATAGTCACCTGATTGAGACCTCGAAAATCTATGCAGGGTCTTAATTCCAAAGTGTCTTTTTTAGGAATAAAGAACAATGATGCTCCACAAGGGGACTTGGAGTCTTGAATAAGCCCGTTCTGAAGGTGTGTGTCCAGGTATTCTCTCAAGGCATTCTTTTCGGGTAAAGATGACGGATACATCCGACCGAACGGAACTTGTGCGTCAGGGATCAATTCGATTGAACAATCTTCTGCTCGGTGTGGGGGTAACTGCCGTGCTACTACGTCTTGGAAGACTTCGGCATAACCTTGGTATTGTAACGGAACAGAAGACACGGTTTTGATATTTTCTTCCTCTTTCAATGGTCCAATACGAGGAACTGTCATGCAGTGACGTTCGCAGTATGATGAGTCAAAGCTTACCTTGTTCAAGACCCAATCAATGGAAGGATTGTGTCTCCTTAACCAGGGTATTCCAATTATCAAGGGAAAATGAGCTGCTCGGATAATGTCAAACACCACTGCCTCTTGGTGCTGTCCCAACTGCATTCGTATTGGAGTGGTTTCCTTGATAATTGGCCCGGAAGAAAGAGGAGTTCCGTCTACTCCTTCTACAGGTATGGTTTTTGATTTGAGCCGTTCAGGAATGTGGTTAGCTCTGGCCCACTCCACATCCATGAAATTGCCAGCGGCACCACAATCTAACATGGCCAAAACTTCCAATGGAGTGGAGGCATCCCGCCACAGCAAGACCTTGAAAACCATTAGACGGTTGTCTTCCTCTACTGGGGTTGTGTTGAAGCAAGGATAGCAGAAAGATCCCCCGAAACTTCCCTTGCGTAAGTTCGGGGGCAGGCGTTTTCCTTCCGACGAGGCGGAACTTCAGGACAGTTCCTGAGTAGGTGTCTGGAGGAACCACAATACATGCATAGACCTGCATCTCGGCGCCTCTTGCGCTCTTCAGGTGTCAAAGGGCCACGGGTGGTTCCAACCTGCATGGGTTCTTCGGCCGCTTGAGATTCCCTGGGAGGCGGAGAGGGGGTACTCGGTTGAAAAGATAAACATGGTCTTCTTTCCTGACGACGTTCCTGCAGACGAAACTCTATTTGTAGAGCAATAGTCATCAAATCCTGAAAGGTAGCTGGTCGAGCAATGCGAGCCAATTCGTCCTTGATCTCCTCGTGTAGACCTCTCCTGAATATGGTGTGTTTGGCTGAATCAGGCCAGTCAGCCTTGGATGCCAGTCTCAGGAATCTGGAGATATAGGTCTGCACATCTGTTGTTCCTTGTCTAACATCAAGGATGGCTTCAAGAGATGTAAACAATATTTCAGGACGATCAAACCTTTCTTTGAATTTGGCCACAAAGAGGTTGTAGTCGCTCAAAGAAGGATCATTGTTTGTCACCAGAGGGGTTGCCCACGCCAAAGCGTTTCCAAATAAATTGGTGATGATGAACCCCACTCGGGATCTGCCTGACTCGTAGGCGTGTGGTCTAAATGTAAAGTAGACCTGGCAGGCATCTAAAAAGTCCTTTAGTCCCCCTGGGTGACCATCATATTTGCCATACGACAAGGCCATAGGCGGTAGATCTCCACGATCCTCTCTCTGTAAGGCCACTTGTTGACGCAGTGTGGTGTTTTCCGTCTTGAGGGTTTGTAATTCTATCGTGAGATTTTGCATGGCTGCAAACAATTCCTGATATTGTTCCAAGGATGCCATGGTTATCGGTAGGCGTTGTATTCTGTCAGACAAAGGACCAACCTCCCCAACCTCCTCCTCACCAATACTTTCAGAAGAGTTGTCCTTGGAACGGGCGGGGGTCTTCCTGCGCCACTGCCGGTCTTCTGAGGACTGTTCCTTCCTTGACTTCTTCTTCTTGTTGTGTAAATAGGGCCTAGCTCCCTCAGAGGCCACCCTGACAGGAAGTGTAACCTATCAAAGGTGAACCCCGAGGAGCTAGACCCCCAAAGTACCAGGGAAAAAGCCTCTCGGGCACCAAAAAACCCTGGGTGAATTGTTAAGATGAATAAGTGGCTGACTTCACAAGCCTTGTCCTTTAGTCTTGAGGCAATTCCGGAAAACAGGATCAATGCAAGCAGAGGTCCAAAATTCAACAGGATACAGGGAATGGCCCCAAAGTGTAAAAACTAAGCGTGGGTGTAATGACAGGAACGGGGTAGAATTAGAGACAAGGGAGAGAAAGACAGAAACTGAAGATAGGGTGAACAAACCCGGAAATAGTGTCACGGAAGAAAGGTAAGTAATGGATGTTAGAGGAGAAAGGAAACACCCCAAATCCAACAGGGAACAACGGAAACACCTACCGTGAGATGAGACCAAGAAGAAGAAAAATAGTAGTTACCGGAGACGCTATCAAGCGGAACCGGAAACTAAACAGGAGCGTTAGCCAGGCTCCGGACGATAAAAGAAATAAACTAAGAAACAAGGAAGAGGAGTACGCGGAGAGCATCTAAGAAAAGAAACTAGGTAAGGAGAAGCAAGTGGACGGCACGGGTGGATCGGAGCGGGATCCAGACACACCGGCAGCAGAACACAGCGTTGCTGGCGTACACAAACATGGACAGATACAACGCGCCGAAGAGGGGGCGTGGTCTCGTCTTATAGTTGCGGTCGCCATCTTGGGTGAGGACTAGACCGGGGGCCATAACTTCCAGGTCCTCCACAAGCTCCACGGGGGAAGTCTGACAGAGGGTCCTGTTGGGGAATTACTTAAAAACTCTTGGAGTTCTATCAAGCACCCCCAGACTCCCAGCAAAAGGAAACAGGAGAAAACTAGGAAGGCCAGAGAGAGTACCTTACAGGGCTCTCAAGGGGAGATTACAGAGGAAACTATAATCCCCAGTCCACAGGACTTTCTAACTGCAATCTTTAAGATAAAGGAGGAAAAGGGGAAACCTATAAACTCCAAGAAGAAAACAGCCAGCACTCCTGTGCTACCAACAAGGGCATCCCTGAGAGGACTGTCCAAAGTCACACCTGTGACTCCTCCACCAGCAGAGGCTGAGTGTGTGGAACAACCTTGTGTGGTTGAATCAGCTGCTGAGGAATCAGAGCTGGAAGAGGACCTTGCTCCTGTTGGAGATCAGGATCCTGCAGACCATCCTGAGCTGCAGACTTTACTGACAGAAGGTGGACCCTCTAGGGCAGACTTCAGCAGAGGATCAAACAGAGTGTCCTATTCTTGAAGGTCTTCGCCAACAGGCAGCTTCCCAGCTGGATGGGCAAGAGCCAGGGAAGCATAGGTTGTACTGGGAAGATGGCCTCTTCTACAGTGAACCGACTGAGTCTATCCCAGGGGACTACAGAAGACTTGCAATGCCTCAAGAAAGCAAACTCCAGTTCCTACAGTTGGCCAAGGATATACCTTTGGCTGGTCACTTGAGATTCAAGAAGACCAAGGAAAGGCTCTCTGTTTATTTCTACTGGCCTAAATTGGGGTCCAATGTAGATAAGTTCTGTAGGAGCTGTCACACTTGCCAAACCTCTGGCAAGAGTGGAGCCAAGAATGTGGCACCTCTGGTGCCTCTCCCAGTGGTGGGAGTCCCTTTTGAGAGGGTAGGAATTGACATTGTTGGTCCCTTAGACCCTCCAACCTCTTCAGGAAACAGGTCTATCCTGGTTGTAGTAGACCATGCTACTAGGTATCCTAAAACCATACCTATGAGGACTGTTGCAGCTCAGGCTGTTGCTAAGGCTCTACTTCTCAACTGCCTACCATCCCCAGACACATGGATTGGTAGAGAGGTTTAATCGTACCATGAAGAGCTAGATAGGTGCTTTAGAGGAACCCCTTAGAAGAAAAGTGGACCTTCTACTGCTATGCCTTCTATTTGCTTATAGAGAAGTCCTTCAGGAGGGAGTTGGATTTAGTCCCTTTGAGCTTCTCTATGGCCATCCAGTTAGAGGCCCCCTGGCCCTGATTAAGGAGGGATGGGAGAGTGCTCCTTCCACCAAGCCAGTGAGAATCACTACTATGTTATAGGTCTCCTGAGGAGAATGTCACACATGATGGCAGAAGCATCAAATAACTTGAAAGCAGGTCAGGCTGTGGTGAAACATTGGCATGCACAGAAGGCAACATGGTTGAGTTTACTCAAGACCAGCACGTTCTAGTTATGGTACCTACAAGGCAGTGGGCCCTACAGGACAAGTGGATAGGACTCTTCAAGGTTGTGGGCAAACTGGTGGACTTAGGCAATCCTAAGGACGCTCCCAGAGTCATTCACACCAACCACCTAAAAGCTTATGGGCCTCATCACGACCCAGACGGTAAGTTACCGCCTGGGCCGTGACTTTACCACCATGGCGTAAACTATGTTTACGCCATGGTGGTTGGCGGACTTACCGCCCCATTCCGACCTTGGCGGGGCGGTAAGTCCCCAATCCCCATTTACCCTTCCCCATTCCCATTTTTGCCCCATAGGGCATAATGGGAGTGGGGAAGGCGTTAATTACGCCACCGTAAATTACGGTGGCGTAATTAACTCCATGGTCCCTTAGCGCCATGGATTTTAACACCTGCTAAAAGCAGGTGTTAAATTCGCCATGGCGCTAAGGGACCTCGTACTCAGGCGGTAAGGGTCGGCGCTGTTTACGGCGCCGTAAACCCCTTACCGCCTGGGTCGTAATGAGGCCCTATGTCTCAAGACCAGAAGTAGGAGCTTTGATTCTAGCTTCAGCTCAAGAGGAGGAGGAGAGTGAACATCTACCTGATCTACTCAGAGGACAGACTTTATATGAGAAGATAGAAGGAGTCAATCTCTCTTTTAATATGACACCTGAATAACAGGAGGGGGGCAAGTTTCTGTTAAATCCGTTTGCCTCCCTGTTTTCACTATCACCAGGCCTGACCACTTGTGGCCAGCATGATATTCTCACTGGTGACTGTGTACCAGTTACAAGCAGAGGTTAATGGATGTCAGATAATGTAAGAACCCACATAAAGGAGGAGGTCAACAAGATGCTTGATCTCGGGGTAATAGAGCCCTCAACCAGTCCATGGTCTAGTCCAGTTGCACTAGTGCCAAAGCAGGATCCAAGGAGCTGAGATTCTGTTTGGACTATCGAGCTGTTAATGCAGTCACACAGACTGATGCCACCCTTGACATAGGACAGATGAACTTTGGACAAACTTGGTTCAGCCAAGTACCTCAGTACATATGATCTCACTTCAGGCTATTGGCAAATAGCACTGACAGACCATGCCAAGGATAAAACTGCATTATCAACCCCAGCAGGCCTCTCCCAGTTTAAGGTAATGCTTTTGGACTAAGGAATGCACCTGCAACATACCAAAGGATGGTTAACCAGGTACTGAATGAGATGGAGGACTTCTGCATGGCATACTTGGATGGCATTACAGTGTTCAGCCCTATATGGAAAGAACATGTTGACCCCTTAGGATATGTTTTGCAGGCTCTTGAGCAGACCCATCTAACCATAAATGCGAGTAAGTGTCAAATTGGTCAGAGTAAAGTGGTCTACCTTAGACATGAGGTAGGAGGAGGTGAAATCAGGCCATTACCTAGCAAAGTATAAGCTGTACAAAACTGGGCCACCCCTACTACTCAAACACAGGTGAGAGCTTTCATAGGTCTCACTGATTACTATAGGAACTTGACAGAGAATTATGGGACCACAGCCTCTCCATTGAATGTGGTCTCCTCTCCCAAATTCCCTAAAAAGGTCGTGGAATGAGGAGTGCACTCAAGCATTTGATGGCCTAAAGAAAGCCCTTGGTCAAGCTCCAGTCTTAAGAGCTACTGACTATAATCAAACCTTCATTGTGCAGACATACGCTTCAAATACAGGTATAGGAGCAGTTCTGAATTAGCTGGATGAGAAAGGTAGGGAGCACTGCATTTGCTTCATCAGCAGGAAGCTGAAGAAACCTAAAACAAGGTGGGCAACCATTGAACGTGAGTGCTTTGCTATTGTGTGGTCACAGAAGATGTTTAAACCATACTTTTATGGATCTACTTTTGTGTTTCAGACTGACCACCAACCCTTGAGATGGTTGATGCAAATCAGGGGGAAAAACCTATACTATTGAGATGGTAAATTGGTCTACAAGGGTTTGATTTTACCATTGAACACAGGTGTGGGTGTCACCACCAAAATGCTGATGGTCTCTCCAGGATGTTTTGCCGTCTGGAGTAAGGAGATTCATCAGGAGTGGATTAAATCCTCATGTCCCTTAGTCTGGGGGGGGGGATGAGTGTTAGGGAGAATTCTCAACAATGTGCTAATTTCCCTTACCTTTTGAGACCCCCAGCAACTTTGCTGGATTTCTAGGATTTTAATTTTTACCTGGAAAAGTGTGAGCCTCTCTTCCCACTCCTTCATGTATTTTGATGTGTGTTTTACTTTTGCGTTCTTTGGTTATGGAGTTTTAGTACAACTCCATAGGCATCATCTTTTTCTTGTGTGTCACACAGCACCTTCAGTGCAGTGGAACAGGGGTGTCTTTCAGACTCCCCAATGTTTACATACCTTCTCTGGGATTGACTACTGTCTCCCAGAGCATGTAAAGTTAAATTGACTTTACTAGTCTTTTTAAATTTACAGACCCAGCACACACTATCTTCCTATAGAGTGCTGGAGGGGTTGCCTAGCTTTTCCTGAGTTTAAACGCTCACGTAAAAGTCAAACGTTACCCTTTTCTACTTGAAATGGCTGGGGGCAGTGGGTTTAAACAAACTGCCATGATTTTTCCCGACCGCGAACACAGGTAGCTAAAAATCAGGTCAGCCATTTTTTCAATAGGGTACCCAAGACCTAACTGTAAAAACTGAATCCAGTCAACTTTGTTCGCCGTTTCTTTTAGAAAAGGTCCTTCTTGTGTCTAACTGGTTTAACTGTGCGCGCCAAACCAAGTTTGGTCCCTTTGTTTGTTGGCCTTTGGCGGGCTTCAGTGCTGGAGCCCTACTCTGGCGTCTGAGTGTCTGGGGTGGACAGGATGTGAGGGAGGTGCCCAAAACTCCCTGTTCTTAGTCTCATAGGAGACCTGAATGCACTCTAGCGTGATTGGCCGGCTGGCTGTCCGGCAAGGACAGCCACCATGCAGTGTGAGTGACAGCCAGGCTGGAATGAATGGGGGAAAACTGTTTAAAAGCAGGCCTCTGAGACTTGGAAAACAGAGTCAACAACTGGAACGAAAGAAACAAAAACGAGCTGAAGGAAGACGACTGCTGCAACTCCTGGTCCACTGGTGAAGCCCTCCTGCAGGTTCGAATTGCCTGAAACTCCATCAACAGAGAAGCCCTTCAAGGTTAATTTCTTCCCTTGAGTTTGGTGGGAACAACCAACTCATAAGCTGCCTGGACACCGTCCCCACACTGGTCGAATTTTCTTCAGAGTGCTGTTGAAAACCAGATAGCCAGTGGGAAGGATACCAGTTCGTGGTCTTTAAGGCACTCACACCTTAAACCGACATTTTGCCAAGCTTGTGGCCTCTTCCATGGGCAGTGCAGGAACTCCCGACATCCTCCTTCTTGTCCCCACGACTGAAGCTCAGGAACAGCGAGATCTGCAGGAACTGCAAGGAACAACTGCCTCAGCTACAGCTCTTCTTCATTTGAAAGGTACTGTGCAAACGCGGTCAGAAAATCTTTTCTGCCACGGGGAAAGTTTGTGAAACTTTCCCAACTTCGAATGCTTGTCCTTCCCTAAACCAACATTTACATTTTCGTCTGACCAACTACTTCTAAAAACCGTGACAAAGACTTATCCATTTTCTACCAGAACTGTGCTATCCTATCGAAGACTCTGAACCATTGACTTTGGTCCAGGCCTATTGAATTGAATTGCTGGTTGTAGTGAACTGAATCTATTTGCCCTACCTCTGAAAGTATGTGTGCTTTTGATTCTAATAACCTTATCTTTTGACCCCTTTCTAAAGTAACTGAAGTGCCATTTTGCTCCCACTTCAGGGGTGCTGAACTTGTTCAGAAGCTGATTGGTTGTGTATTGTAGTGTATTAGATAGTGATATTGAGCTGCTCTTGCTAGTTGAATGTTTTCCAAATGACTGTGTAAATAATGTATTGCTCACTTTACTCTTGAGATAAGTCTGGCTGCTCAGCCACTGCTACCACATTACTATGTAGTACAGGCGTGTACCAAAGGTGCAATTGTATTGACACTTGTAGTCTTAATTGTGTGTAGTGATCCCAAAGGGTACTGCATGTGATTCTGTCTAACGCAGGGGCATTGTTGTTCGTGTGTCCAAGGGGAAGGGACGTACAATTAAAGGCGCTGGACCCAGATCCCATGTTGATGGACCTGCAGGGCGAGTAACTGACCCAACTTCAGTGGGTCATGGCATGGCTCAGGCCACTAGTGATCCAGCCCCTGATGCCCTGAGTGTTACCAGCCACACTGGGTCTGTACCACCTTCCAAGAGTCAGAAGCATGCAGAACAGGGAAAGGCTCAATCCCAAAGCATGGCAAAGGAAATGGCCACATCAAGGAAGAGGATCTTCAATGAAGATGAGCTCAAGTGCCTCGTGGACTACGTGCGCGACCACCACCGTGACATGCACACATGGCCACGGAGCACACATCCGCCTGCTCAGCTTATGGTCCACTGGCAGCGAGTCACGAATGGCATCAACGCCTTGGGTAATGAGAGGCACACCGCTCGTGAGGTCATGAAGCTGTGGAATGACCTCCACAGTCGAACGAAATCGAAGCTGGGTGCCAACCTTGATTCTGTTCTGGTGACTGGAGGTGGGTCACCACGGGAGCAGGATCTCACGGCACATGAAGAGGCCATGAGTGAGTTTATTCATGTGGATCAGGTCTAAGGCATGGGAGGCCTGCCAAATTACGAGGAAACATCAGGTGAGTGATGAAGCGTGTGCATCCTGAATATGTGTATGTAGATTCATTAATTTGTGTGATTGTGTAGCACTTCTGCCTGCATTTGTATAACTGCCATGGGTGAACCATGTCAAGGGGTACTGACCCGTGCTTAGTGTACTGCAGAGTGCATGCAAACAGTGTGCTGCACTTCGGTTGAACATGGCTTAGTGACAGTAGTCATCCACAACTGTCAGATACTAAAAGACATTTCCGGCATGCCAACAAAATGTGCCATCTGGCTATGTACATCAGTGATGTTAATTACTCAACTATGCCAGACAAGTGCTTGTGTCTGAAGCATGTGCTACACATCATGCACTGCATGTAGTAGAAATGGCCTCCACACATGTCCATGGGTGGTTTCATCCTACCCATACCTTCCATGAACACTGTCAGCTGGCGGGATATTGTGCCGTAGCATTTTACTACACTATGCAAATCACTTCCACAGCTATGGAACTGAGTCCCTTGTAAGATATTTGTCTGGAGTATTCCATGTTGACCTGCCAGACTTAACACACCCTACATGTGTGCATGGCCCTGTCCCTTGTGTCTCACTGTCCCCTCTTCCTATCTCCCAGCACATGTTATCAGTCTCTCCACATCAAACACCTGGGACACCACACTCGGTGCATTTCCACATTGTGTGTACTCCCTGGGCCAGTGGTACACTGGTGTTAGATGTAATTGTAGTGGACTTGGCTGTGATTATGTGTGGACATTTTGTCATGTACCCTAATGGCATCTGTCACATTCTTTTTTTTAGTCAGAATTAGAATATGTCAGTCTACTGGTTGCTTTGCCATGGGGCATGATTTGCTGAACCAGATACTTGGGAATCGTACAAAAATGTCGACCTTGGAATTGAGATGGCCGAAATGCAGACTTTTTTTAATAACCCCCCTTTACAACACATATATATGTGGGGGGTTAGAGCATAATATAATATGGGGGGAGCTGCGGGGGGTCTCCCCCGCATATATATGTGGTGTAAACGGTTAAAAGAAAAGTCGGTATTTTCGGCCGTCGCAATAATCACATAGATCTGATATATATGTGCATTTGCAATGTGTGCAGTGCTTACATGGTCAAGGACATGGGATGTGGTGGCAAGTCTGCATACACCATGATCTCAGGGATTTTTGTGCATAGTCTGTGAATGCAAATTATGGCATGTTAACATGCATCTAAATCTGTTGCATGACAGCATTGTGATGACAGTGCATGTAGTAGATACAATTAACATGATTCTGCATGTCTTTATATGTCCATGTGCAGGTGGTGAGCCACCAGATTCAGGGGAGGAGGTAGAGGAGGAACGGGAGGCTGAGCCCCAACAGAGCACCAATGGCAGACATGTTGTGGCAGCCCATGAGAATCCACTGGTGCTACAGTCCATCTGGGGCATGACTCAGTATGAGTCCACCTCAAAAATACCAGTGGCTCTGGTGGTGAACCAGATGTCTATTCCTCTATGCTGTGGGAGGTGTGTGCATCAAGTGATGGTGCTGATGCAGCCCATGCATCTGCAGGGGGTAATGTCCCCTCACAGGCCAGTCAGTGTTGCCACGTCCATCTGTGGTGGTTATGGCTGCAAGGTCACACTCCACTCTATTGGCTTCCGGTCCTGGGACGGATGACCAAGGGAGGGTTGAAGTCCTGCAGCCACAGACAGTGGCTTCACATCAAGGACCATGCTCCCATGGGTCTGGCAGGTGTGAGGCACACACATGTGGTGGACGTGTCACAGCTCAGGAGACAGTGTGGGAGCAATCAATGTTGTGTGTTGCACAGCAACAGGGTGCTTCCTATGAGATGTTGTCTCAGGGCATGGATAGGGGGTCAATTCCATGTTCTCCTGACAAACACAAATAGAGCACCAACTGCAGGCATTGCAGTCCACATGCCGCTCACACAGGAACATGGAGGCCAGCAACAGGAGCCAACAGCCGAACTGAGGTCTCTGCAGGCATCCCTGCTTGCAGAGTGTCAGGCCCACAGGGAAGTTCTGATGCAAGAGTTACTGGCCTTCGGCGCTTCAATGGGAGTACTAGAGGCAGCCCGCAGTACACAGTGCAAACAGCAGATGTATCTGTTGCCTTATACCATCTCAGAGGTACTCTGTGCATCCACTGAGGTGTTGCATGCGGACCTCCGAGGCTTCATGTTGCAGATGCATTCATCTGGGTCCTGCCTTTTGGACATTTATTTCCTTTTTTCCACCCCCCCCGGCCAGATGTTGGCATGCCATATTTTCTTTGCCCTATCCTGGTTGTGGTGTTTGTTGATTTTTGCATTGATTGACCTTGAAGTGTGCCATTAACTCCTCAGGGACTATACATGTGCAGTGGTGTACGTGCAGGCATGCCTAGTGAACTCATCTAGCATGTTTGCATGGGAGTGCACCGGGTGACATGTGCAGGTAATCATAGCTTTGTTTTTCCATGGCACGTGTATGCTGTGTCATTTATACTGCACAATGGGTGTTTCAATATGTTCACCCATGTTATTCTAGTAATCCATGATGTGGCGCTGACTGCTTTCCCGGCTGAGACATCCTGCACCATTTGGAAGGCCACACTCCACATGCCCTCCACCAGACAATGTTGTTCCTTTAACAAATTAGGAACACACTTACTGCTGAAGGTCATGTGGCATTTACAACATTCAGACACAGTAATTTGGTAAGAATTTGCACTGTCTTGCATGTTGCTCATGCTTCACTGTTAGTAATCTTTGCTGCATGTATTGGTTCTCTTATATGTCCTTTGCGTGCTCACATTGAGTTGTGGTAATTTGATTAGAGCTCATGTCACTGTGTAAGCTACCTATGTGGATACCTCAATGGGCGCACCGACTGTGCTGTGCAGCATATCATTGAATATCAGTAAAATAGGACATGGACTCCTTGATCTATAATTTCCTTGTTATTCACTCTCGTTCTCATTCTCTCTCTCTCCCTCTCTCTGGTGTGGTACACTGTACTCCTGTACATATCAATGTCATTGGCCATTCACCCTGTGTCACCCCGTGTTGCTCCTGTACTCTGTGTTGTATGCATATTTTCTTTCTGGTGTCAACTGTGATCATGTATGTGCATGCAATTTGTGATGTTACTCTGCATTGCATTCCATGTAAATAGAGCATCTCCCGATGGTGTGCATCATATGCAAGGCCGGTGATTTCAACAGACAGGTGAGTGCATGGCATTTGCTGACACTTCAGTGGTTTTTGCATGGGAACTGGTCACTGTGTGTGTGCTCCTCACTCCCCCTTGCTCCCTGTGATGGCTGTGTGTGTTGTTTGCCCCTCACCCCCTTGCAACCTGTGATTGCTGTGTGTGCCACTCACCCCCTTGCACCATGTGATGGCTGTGGGTGTGGCTCTCACCCACTTCCCCCCCGTGATGGCTGTATGTTTGGCCCTCACCCCTTTGCCCCCTGTGATGGCTGTGTGTGTGGCCCTCAACCCCTTTGCCCCTGTGATCACTGTGCATGTGGCCCTCACCCCCATGTACCCTGTGATGGCTGTGTGTGTTCCTCTCACCCCCCTTGCCCCACGTGATGGCTGTGTGTGTGCCCCTCACCCCCCTTGGACTCTATGATGGCTGTGTGTGTGCCCCACACCCACCTTACATCGTGATGGCTGTGTGTGTGGCCCTCTTCCCCCTTGCCCCCTGTGATGGATGTGTGTGTGCCCCTCAACCCCCCTACCCTTGTGATGGCTGTGTGTAAGCCACTCACCCCCCTTACTCCCTTGATGGCTGTGTGTGTGCCCCACACCCCCATGCACCACGTGATGGCTGTGTGTGTGCCCCTCATCCCCCTTGCCCTCCGTGATGGCTGGGTGTGTGCCCCTATCCCCCTTTTGCCCCCTGTGATGGTTGCTTGTTATCCCAACCCCTCTGGTCTCACTTGATAGTGTGTTGTTATCCTCCCTTTTCTCCCCTATCTGTTCTCTGGCACTTTGCTATTCATATCTGACTCCTGACTTATATTATAGTTGCATGTCTGTGTCCCCCACTCCTTTATTCTTTGCCTACCCTTCCCCTCCAGCACTACTCTGAAACTTTGTCTGGCCTAGTACGTTTGTTGCTTGGATTGACGTCCTCCTCCCTCACCCCGTATCCCTCCTCCCCTTCCCTCTTCTGTTAAATTCCGGCACTACCACAATTTTCATCAGGCATAGTAATTTAACAGCTTGTTTTGTCACATTTTTCCTCCCAAACCCCCTCCCTGCCTCCCTTATTATTCCTTGCACTTGCACTATCTGAAATGTTGCCAGGCTGGTAAAATAGTTTTTATTCAAATTCTGAATTGTAAGAATGGAACTGTATTTTCCCATGTTCGCTCACTCCTTGAATGCGCTTTGAAACACGTTGTGTATAGGCTCTATACAAATGAACAATCAAATCAATTCAATTCGCTCCCTCTTCCCTGCTCAGCAATCCCTCTGCTCTCTCACTCTCTCCATTCCTTTTGTCCGAGCTGCTTGATGACTGTATGCTTGATGTGCCTACAGGTCTCACACACCCCTGTCAACCCCAACAATTCGTGGGGCAGTTGCCACTGTGACGTATACTAGTGTCATCATCACTGCACTTGGGGAATGAGCAGAGAGAGTTGCATCTCTCTGCACTTAGCCAAGCATCCACTGACTGGTTGAACTTGAACCACCCCTGAACTTGTTATCACCCTCTGAATACCACACTCCTCTGAACATCTGTACACTTGCTCCTTCTGATTGCACCCTGCAGGTACGGTGTCTGTCTGTTCCACCCTGTCTTCAGTCCCTGCATGATGGCATATTGATGCACTGTTCAACAGATTCACTGTTACATGCAGTGTTGATAGTGTAATATAATTTAGTATGAAATTACTGTTCCTGTCCAGAATATTAGGGATCTCTATGAGCGGGTGTTATTTTTGTACTTGTTCCATGCATCGTTCAGCGCATTCAGACACCTGTATTGTGTATTGGCCATGTATATTTCTCCTTTGACATTAAATACCATAGCACAGTCTGGTGATTATTTAGCATGACATATGGGACGGTTTATGTGACACACAGGTGATTGGATGTCTAGTTTGGCTTGGTGGCAGTGGCATAGTGCCTCTTCTATGTGTTTCTTATGGAAACACAAAATGAGATTAGTTTTAGTTCTAAGGGATGCACACAATGTTGCACTTCCAAGGACACATTCTCAAGGTGGTTTGGTGGGCCCAGATGATTGGCCATTTGTCATCATCAATAACCCCTGGACTGTGCCAGGTCTGTGTGCACACCACAAGGGTTGGGTTTTAGGTGAAAAATGTTGCAACATGCTTGGTACGGGCAGCCTCGCCACGTGCCCTTTGACCTGCCATGCGCAAGCAGTGTGCATGTGGTTGCGGCTGTGAGGGCATCACCATGTCCACTGGTACGCCACGCTGTGTTGCAACATTGTGCAGGACACATGCTGCCACAATGATCCTGCACACTAACGGTGGTGCATATAGCAACTCACCACCAGAATGGTCAAGGGAGCGGAAACATGACTTGAGCACTCCAAAAATGCTCTCCACTATGCCTCAAGTTGCAATATGGGCTGTGTTGTATCTTACCTGGGGTGGTGTGGCAGGGTTCCGTATTGGCATCATCATGTAGGTGCTCAGAGGGTAGGTTTTGTCCCCTGTACAGGCGAAAAATGTGTCATGGGTGTATATTTGTGTGTGTGTGACATGCATGTATGTGCACAGGCATTCATACTCACCATTGAGCCATGTGTTGCCATGCCTCCCAGCTTCCAGGGCCCGGTGTAGGGGTGATATTCTGAATATGAAACTATCATGGGTGGACCCTGGATAGTTTGAATATACTGATGTAATGATACCCTTGGCATCACATACAACCTGCACGTTGATGGAATACCTGTACTTGCGATTGCGATATATGTGCTCTGTCGCCCTAGGTGGATGCAGAGCCACATGGGTGCAATCGATGGCACCAAGCACTCTAGGGAAGTCCGCCACCCCATACAAATCCTGGACCATGGCCTGCCTTTCTGCAGGTGTTCCGGGCATGTAGATGTGTCTGCGGACTGAGGGGCGTGCAGTCATTATTGACAAAACCTGATGTAGGCAGCTCGACTGCGTGGGCTGTGAAATTCCCCCATCTATGACAGTTGTCAGCTGAAATGACCCAGGGGCCAAGAAATGCAGTAAATTGAGCACCTTTTCCAAGGGGCTCAGTGCTTTGGAGCACAAGGTGGGTGATGTAAGGTCATCCTCCCACTCCGTGACCAGGTCTAATATGATATGAGGTGGAAACCTATACCTGCCATAGACCTGGTCATCAGGCATCCCAAAAAGGCTGGTCCTAGGTAGAAAAATCCGGACCCTGGCCATCCTCCTCCTCCTGGAGTGCGCCATGATCACTGCTGCAACAAATGGTACATTCATCGTAGCTGTATACTCACGATTGTTGATTGCGCAGGCTTTTTATGCATTTGTTTTTGTGCCCGTTGATGTATCCGCCAGCTATCGCATGGCATATGTGTTTGAGGATTTTCACGTATTTTACCCTGTGGCGGCGAGCCCTGTTCAATTCCATGAATACTGGTATTTAGCGTTGCAAGGATTTTACTACATCCCTCGTTACACCCATATTTTTGGTACATCCCTCGTTATGCCCATATTTTCACTTGTTGTTCCCCATTCCACGTGTTTCACCCGCTTTTAGGTGACTGCGTTGGACCCAACGCCCTTCGCTTGGAGTCTCGTGCAAGGCATTTGTGGTTTTGCATTGACGTATTGGACCAGCGCGTATTCCTCGCAAGTCTCTGGCAAGTTCTGCGCATTGTGTTCCATGAATACACAAACTGGCGATTGCACACAATTTTGTGCGCAAGCCCCCTATTTCCTGCACAAATAATTCCATGAATTAGGGCCATAGTTAGGTTCTATGTCTTGGTATGCTGGTTTCTCATCATTTAATATTTAATATTGTTTGTACAGTATCTTCACTGTAGTGAAATGCCTTCATAGGTGCACAAACTATCGAGATTGTGGGAAATTCTATTTAGAATGTGTTGATGCAAAAACAAATTCATGGTTACCAAAATGGTTAGTGCAGTTGAGGTAATCATACAGCATTTACTTCTTCTATACTGTAGAGAATCCCTTCTCTTTGAATTGGTATTCTTTTAAGTTTTTTTCAACATAGTTTGTATGTATAGAATTGTTAACATTTGTTAACAATATCCGTCATATAGATATACTTGTAGAAATTGACATTGAATATAATGTGCATATCTATGTATTATAGGGTGGCTGATTAAAAGTCTGCAGGCCCCCCAAACTGCAATGTTTTGTAAAAATGTATTAAGAAAAAAGTTATTAAGCATCAAAACATTTGTTTTCTCCAAAAGTGCAAAAAGGTACATTATTGCCAAAGCGCATAGCCTGAAATGCTGGACGGATATGGACCAGGTCCAGAACAACTTGGGCATGTAGCATTGACTCGCGATTCATGGGTGGTTTGGGGTTATTCTGTGCCATAGTTATTTAAAGTTTGACGTGCATTGCAGGATCATGGTTTTCAGAAGTGAAACAACCCCAATGTTTTTCTCTAGATGTGAGAGATGTTTGATGGTATAGTGGAGGTTATGGGAACATGAAACACAGTAAAAAGCTATTTGCAGGTAAAAAAACACACACATGGCATCATGGTAGAGGAGGGGGGATCGCATATTGCATTTTATTATTTTTAAATGTACAGAGGACATGGCAAAAAGATGTACAGAGTGATCAAGGTCAAGGGCAATGGCTAGTGGCCCATTTATATGTTAGATTATATAGGTGGCACAGTCAAAGATTGTGGCCACTGGCCAGTATTGTGGTAAAGCCTATGGCTCGTGCATGTTCAGTGTATATAATATACAGTGGACACTGTTGAAAGCTGCATCCACTGGCAAAGGCTAGAATCTATGGTTGGTAGCTTTTTAGTGTTTTAAAATATTCAGTGCACATTGGTGAAAGTTGTGACCACTGTCCATAACTGAAGGCCATGACTAGTACCCATTCATGTGTTAAAATATATTTGGCCAAGCTCACTGACCATGGCTGAGGGCCATGTTTAATGGCAGTTACTGTTGTAATTTAATTAGTGATGTCATCAGTGATGTGATCTGTGATGTCATCATTGTGGGCACAGTCCGCACAACAGGGAGCACGAAGTTAAGGTGGCTTTAGCTGAATTTCAGGGGTTTTGTTGCATTAAATTATCACCTTAACGTGCCTGCAGCTAAAGTTTCTCCCTTGAATTTCAAAGGTTTTGTTACAAAGTATTGCTCACCTTAACGTCCCTGCAGATAACCTTTTTTCCTTGAATATTTATAAATATATCCAACATTCGCCTATGTGTGCACACTAGCAAACTTGAGCCGCCCTCTCAGTCAGGATATTTTACTGTGACAGTCCACAGTCACAAAGAAATCACCTGAGTCCACAAGATAAAGTAAAAAAAATGTCTTTATTCAAAAGTTACGAAAGTTAAAATATTCTGGGCAGCTCCACAAATGGTCAGGGGAGCCGCCGGAAAAAATGATGTGTTTTGCAACACCTAGTTGCTTGATCGCATGATTGTGTCTGTGTGTATCTGCCCCTTTATGAGTACACATGATTCTGACAAAGTAAAAAGTGAGGAGGATGAACAAAGTCCAATGTTTTTTTTGTTTTTGTTACTCTACCTTCTCTAACGGTCATACTGCTTGTCAATAAATCTATGCTTGGTTGTAAACGTAAAATATTGCAGCCATTATGTGATTTCTAAACAAAAGTATGATGGGCCATCCAGCCCCTTTGCATAGACAGCACAACTAAATATCAGAATCTTATATCCAGAAGGTAATCCCGTTATGTGAGGAGTAGTAGCATACGAAGTATTGTGCTAATATGGCTATGTATGTAGTTGTTTGCATTGTGCCTCTCACTAAGGTGTTGCCTCTCCTTCTCGCAGTGTTAACAATTATGTTGCATTGATTGCGGAATATCTAAAATCAATCCTGTATGGGTTGGTAAAATGAGTAGAGGCAATAATCTCATAAGGGGTAAAGTTCTAACTTGTCACTATGATTATGGACTGGAAGCTTATGAAGTATGCGTCCATTTTGTGTGCTTATCCGGTACTCTTTTTCATAAGGGTATAAATTATGATACCCGTGGCTGGACAAATGTCTAAAATCAATGAAATAAGGTACAATTGAGAAAATCAGAAAGAAAGAACACTCACAATACCAATATTTCCAAAAATACCAACAATCATATATCATATATATTTGAAAGTACTGTGTATGTTCACAGTTTAGAGACACCAACTGTCAGTTTATCAAATACATGATGGAAGAGGGATATCTTTATGAGAAGGCAGAAGAGAGTGGTTTAGATTGAAAGTTAAGGCTAGTGATGAGGGGTAGTAGATCTTATGCTAGCAATTAATATGGAATACACTACAAATCATTCATACCCCTAAAAGGGTATATGGTTCTTCATCCACATTTTGGTTCAATGTCAATAATATATCTTGTATCTTGTTGTCGTAGCAACCGTTCCCTGTCACCACCTCTAGGTCCCAGGACAATTCTATGTATTCCGAAGAAGGAAAGAGCCTCTAATTTGCCATTATGCTTTTCACCAACGTGTTTTGGCATGGTATTTGTAGCGTCCTAATTTATGCTCGCTCTATCACGCTGTAAGATGCGTACCTTGTGCTTCCGATGTACAACTCATTACAAGTACATTTAAGTACGTATACCATATTTACTTATTTTTAAATAGTTACAGAGTTTTTTTGCCTCCAATGAGAGTTTTTTCCTCTGTAGCATGATTAATGAATACAACCGTTATTGGTTTTGTACTAGGAATACATTCAGTATTCACTCCATACCATTATGAAAAAACATCAATATTTTTCGTTTTATTATATTGTGAAATACATTTTATTCTGTTGTATAATTAGTCTTATTTTACAAAGAAGATGACACATATAGAGGTATTAGGTAAGACATTTCATAAATATAATATATATTCAGTGAAAAAATGTTGGAGACGTTATGGTGCAGTTGCACTAATAAAAACCTAACAAATTCAGTGAAAATACTTTGTTAAAGGGATGTTATGGTTACAAGTAAAATTGAAAAACCCAGGTGAAAATTGTGATGTCAGATTTCATGTCCTGGGTGTTAGATTTAGCAGTGCACGGCGGTGGTGCGAGTTACGGTTTCCTACCTTACTATAACTGGCAAATTTCTGTGGGTTTTGGTTTTTTCTTGTAACCATAACATCCCGTTAACAAAGTTAACAAAGTTTTTCCACTGAATTTGTTAGGTTTTAATTAGTCAAACTTAACCATAAGGTCTGTTTCACAAAGTTTGTTCACTGAATGTCATGGGTTTTTACCAGTATACCCTTAATTTTTCTACATATTCCTTACATCATACTGACCCCCCCTTCTTTCCCGTTGTGATAGATACAGAGTCCGTGGACCACACAAATGTCCTGTTGGGTGTCCTGACCCACGTTTGAGCTATCATGCTGCAACATTTGGTGCTGTGGGCTTAGAAAATCCAAGATGGCCAAAAAGCCCACAAGTGCGCCAGAATCCAGGAGAACCACGCAGTTTGTGCGCACACCAAAATGGTTACCTCACTTGCCACCCACCAGTGTAAAGAAAGATCTTTGTTAACAAAATCCACTGTTACTGATGTCAAAAAGTTGCTGAAATCGTGGCTCACTGGACCACTTTAAAGATTCAACCCTTTTGTGGGGTTCCACATAACCATTTTACTGTAAGGAGCCCCATCAAAACAATGTTAAGCAAGGATTATTTACTACCATGTAATAACCATTCCTGTTTGGAATGCATTAATCCAAGAAAGATCCCAAAAATGGATGCAGTACCAACAAAATCCTCAAGGCGGCGCTAGCGGTCTAAACTCTGACAGGAGAACTAAGTGCAGTTGCTGACAAAGGGATTTGACTCAGCTGACTCCAAAGGCTGCATTTTAATTAAAAATTAGCCACCTGCTGTTCCTAGAGGCCAGAAGCCTGGGAAACCCTCTCACCTCAAGAGATTCACACCACAGCCCAGGATATCACATGGACATAATAACCAAATGCAAAGTGACCCCCTGGTCTGCTGACCTCAAGCTCCTGGACACCACACAATAGGCTATTGCACTTGAATAGAATATGTTGATTTTGACTGTTTCCTGTCAACAAAGGCCTGCCTGCCAGAAGACACATGTGATCACTGACCCACCCAAGTCTTGGAGGTGGACTCCAACACTCTGAGAACTGAATTGAAAGCAAAATATATATTTTACAGAAACACTGATAACTCTTTGTAATCAAATGACAGGAATGTATAACTTTGAGAGCCTTCATTTAAAAAATGTACCTTCGATTCAAGCCCAAACTCCAATTTGTGTGATGTTCTGGGGCAAAACCCTGCTATTTATGTATACTACAGACTCTGTGTTTAAGTTAGAGACATGGTAATTTACTGGAGTATGTATGGACAGGCCGTGTACATGTGTATAAATCTGGAGAAAAATCCGATGTTGCAAAACCCACTGAAAAGCACCAAAGGTTGCCATTTCTGAATGCAAGCCCCCAGGAAGAGCAGAATTGGAACAGGGGCTACCTCATGTGATATGTGATGGGTGCATGTAATTTCAAACCACTGTGTATCTATGAAATATGTCTTTAGGTCAAATATAGATTGTGTGTAAAGTTGACAGGGGTGGGTTCTCTGTATCATAAACAGACCTCATCATGATGACACTTCATTTCATTCCCCCAATCAAGGGGAAGAGGAGGAAGTGGCCAATGACAAGTGGAGAGGGGTAGGGCCTAGAAAGCTAGCCTCTCCACCCACTTTCAAAACACATAAAAGCAGACAGTCAGGACAGATAGGGACATGCTATTCCATCTGCTGCGGGACGCTCTGCCGGGAAAATCCATACTTTACCTCCATCAACCTCCAGAGAGCCAACATAGAGACTTCAATCTATCCACCTTCAGAGACCAAGACTTTACTTCAGAATTTGTAGCAGAGAGGTCAACTACAAACTAAATCCCTCTTTAGCAGGCCTCAAATCATTGCCACTATTCACAGCCAGGCGAGCTGTTTGAATTCTTTGCAAGAACTCTGGCCATTTGCCAGGGAGCAGTGTTGTGTCCAGAGAGAGACCAGCTGAACCGGAGACCGCTGTATCCGGACCCACAGACCTGATCAGAACCAGAGACCCAGACCAGACCAGCAGAGTAGAGCTGACCCAGACGCTGTGCGCAGAAACTGTCAGTGGCGAGTGAAGAAAACATGTTGACCAGATCCGTGGCGAGGCCTATTTCTAAATATATTGTGAGTACCTAGCAGAACTGTGCAGAACCAATCTCTTAGTTAAAATAATATAATTCAATCTATTTTAATCTAACCAGAACTGCCTCCTAACTGTCACCTGTCATTTGCAAAGCTGTCACTTGTCATTTTCTAGCTGCAAGCTGTAACCTGTCGCTTTGAACTTTTAAAATTTCAAATCCGAAAAACTACCTTTATTTAATCGTCCGTATCTCTGGAACCGTTTGGGCTATGAACTTGGTTTAACTTTCCTCTGAAAGCTTATAATCACAGCTTTTCAACAAGCTTAGAACCTTTTGCCGTAATCACGATTCTCGCACTCGCGAATTTTACCGCGATTTGCAATTTGGTTAAAAATCCAGCCACGTGTGAAAACAGCAGCTTCATTGCTTTCCTTTGCCAAAAATTCGTTTAACCTGCTAGTTACTCCTACATCCTTGCTAAAGTGAGCCTGAACTCATCCCAAGTATATTTCACTCACCCTGAACCTCCTAAAGGGAATTAAAACCATTTTCAGCATATTTCTCACTGCATTGTCACCATATTCAAAGCATTTTGCCTGTGTTTCAAAACTCCTATCTGTTGTATAAGCTGCTGAAGGGGAATTTAACTGAATTCTATTTGATTGCATTCCTAAGAACTGTGTCATCTTCATCTCCTTACAGTGCATAAAAAGGGGGGTGAATTGTCCAAGAAAGTGATTACATTGTCTTTTGCTGAAATCCTATCAAGTTAATTTCTGTACTGCATTTCATTCCACATTGCATCCATTTGAAACCATAAAAGTATTGTTGCTATCGTATCCATCCTATAACCACTCATCATTGATTATAAAGAAGTGTGCTAGTGCCGGACTATCCATTATTGATTACTGCTCAGATTAAGTGTGATATTCAATTATTCATTTATTATAAAGTGTGATATATATATATATATTGTTTAAATTATCAAATAAACCGTTTAAACTTGCAAAACAGAACTACTTCGTGGCCCAGTGGGGTCAGGGGGATTCCAAGAGAGGGGTGTTATATAGGGGTAGTCATCCAGAACGCATGAACTGGATGTAAAGATATATCAATAAGGGTTTCCATTCAGTATCCCAGACTAGGCATTGACTTAGCTGTAGTGTTGAATTGAATCCTCTTACAGTCCGCAGACTTTGGAAAGCATTCATACTGCTCAAAATCCCAGTCGTTACCTTACATTGTTGTATTCTGCAATGGGCAACTAAAAATCTATGAAACAATAAGATATATATGTACTACATCAACAAAAAAAATAGTTATAGGAATTCTGTACTTGAAAAACCACAAGTATTTTTTCATAGGGTGCTCAACATAATGGAAAGCACCAAGCAAAAAGCTTAACTTTACACGTAATCAGTGGAACCTTGCTTAGAAACTGACAAGCACCTGGCAGTTATTCCAGAAGAAACCCTTAGAAAATAGTAAGTACACTGTATTTCTTTCTGTAAAATTACCATTTATTATGTATACCAGGCACAAATTACATTTAAGTGAACCTGGAGATGGGCACAGTCAGCCCCTAACTCCAAATGCACAGAATGTGCTGATGAACTTATCAGCAAAAATGGATGTACTAAATAATAATTTTATGCAGTTGATGATGTTTGTGAAAAATCATGTGAAGGAAAATGTTCGATATCACTGCCCAACTTGTACCTGTGCCCATTCACCTTGTCCTAACCAATCATACCCATCAAATTCCCTAAATGAAAGATGTGATGAAACCTCAATCCCTTCCTCCCCTCGTGAATATTGTGTAGAAAATCCCAATTCTCCCTTATTTGTTTCCCATTATGATTCCCCATCTCTTTCCTAATTGAATGTATGTTTAATAAACGTGTGTGTGTGTGTATTTAAAAGAAAAAGCTCAATTTTGCGTCTGCGGACTGTGCAATGGTTCAGGCTGTTCGTATCCAAAATGGAGGTGGCCCACACTCTGTGCCTGTCAGACATGTTCTCTCTGTTGTGGTGCACTTTTAATTCGTTCGGGACCTCTGCCCCTGTCCTGTGAACACTGAAAGGCATGCGCACCTGATCTCACTATGCCCCCGGAAACCGCGACTGTCCGGACATGTTCACTCACATGTGTCGCACTTTCAGTTAGTTCGGGGACTCCGCCCCTGTCCTTTCAGTTAGTTCGGGGACTCCGCCCCTGTCCTGCGGACATCATCTCCTGTGGCATGCATGCGCACATCATCTCCAGCCCAATATGTGTCTGTAGGGCAGCCATCGTATCCCCGGACATCCCGGGATGTCATCATGTGACGCCACCCGTGCAGTTTGATGGAAGTGTCTGCAGACTGTGCCTGTACCACTGACAGTTTAAAACAGAATATTTGGCCAATCTAGAGTGTTTCAAGCTGAAACGCTACCCTTGCAGAGCTCCTAGACCATGTCTTAGTTGATCTGTCAACTTTTTATAACTTTTTAAGTGCCATTTCTGGCTCTATAGTCCACTGACAGTTGGCAGTCCACGGACACCCCCTCTAAAGAGACCCATCCATTACCATTCCTCATTCCGAATCTGGCTGTCCACCTGCTGGTTTTTCTGTGCTTGTTGGAGACCACAAAGGCATCCTCTATGCCCACTACAGTTCCCCCACTACCACCACCATCTGGAGGGCCTCGAGAAGGGAACAGGCATGGTGATACAGAAGTGGATCAAGAGAAAGATGAGGATGAAGTACTGGAAATCCCGCTCTCCAGCTCCTGTTGTGAGTCCCGGGTGTGGCAGGTTTTTACCACTGCTGGCGGTGTACCAAAGGTGCGGGCAGACAAGGTTTGATGCACTGAGTGCAAGGTTGTATTCAGTTGCGGAAAACCAGGTATGTACTGCTACTGGGTACCTCCATGCAGTGCCACCTCAAGTCCAATCACAAGGGAGCAGTGCAAAAGGTTGTACCTTTTGAAGGGACGAGTAGGCTGACACCCATTACCTCATCCCCATCATATGCTACTGTCACCACAAGGGACACCCCTGTCAGGCAGAGGATCCCAGAGGAAGCCTCATAGGCCATACATAACACAGTCAACCCTTTCTTTTGATGATGACAGTGCTGTGCGTGTACTGTGACACACTGCTCTGTAAGGGGGGGAGCAGTTTTGGCAAGCTTTAGAACCCACACAAAACACTGTCCCCTACCTGATTACGGCCCACCCAACATCTTCCTCTCTCCACCTGCCCCTTCTTCCCCGTGGTTGGTGCCCCTTCCCTCTCTTCCCTTGCCTCTTGTGCTAAAAACGATATATATATATATATATATATATATACACACACAAACACAGTTCCTTTAGGAGCAAACTTTCCCAGTTCAAAAATAGAAGCACCCAAAAAAGTTACAGGCTCCTATGCAGGCTGTGGCAACTGTGGACAGCACGGTAGCCCATGAACATCAAAGAAATGTGTATGGTGGTGGCATCAAAAACATTTAACTATTTGAAAGTTGTGGCTCTGAAAGGGAACTTTTTGAAGTTTTTGTTTTTAAAAGATTTTCCAATTTTTAAAATAAACTAAAGAACATTCTATTAAACTGAACTATTTCTTTGAACTTGCAAAAAAATATTTGTTTTGCTTGTGTTCCATGTATTTATTTTGCACCTACTGTGAAATGCTTTGTGTATTTACAAAAACTGCTTCAAAGCATTGTTAATGTTTTGCAGAAAAAGCTGATTACCCACATCAGTAAGATATACTCCATCTCTGTGGAAAATATTGGCAATGTCAAATCTAATATTATCATTATGGAAAGACATGAAGCCAACATCTCCCAAAAATAAACACACAGCCTTGTTGACATTGTGCCTTGCTTTCTCCATTTGTGGACCAGATGACCTTGTGCGCATCCACATCTCCACCTGGGCAATGTGAATAAACATCAGTCTAGAATTTGGGAACATTTCCTTAAATTTGCCAAATGTCTCCTTCATTGAAAACTGCAGTGACATTCCAGTGACATACCCTAAACTGTTCCCTCCACAATGAACAATGATAATGTCTGAATGTTGCATTGTGACCATATTTACACAAAATGGGAGCAAGTCCACCCACTTCACGCCACATACTCTCTACCATTGGACATGAAGATCATCAAATCCAAGATTTTCAGCCTCTCCACAGTGCTCTGCATGCACCTTCAGCCAATGGATCCACGAATCTCCCAAAATCCAGAAACACTGCCACCTGAAATACATAGCCATTGCTAAACAAAGCTTCTCCCAGACTTGCTCCTTGTATACCACTCCCAGGAAACCTGATTGGATAATCCACTGCACAGTCCCATTTCCATGCCTGGCATCCTCAAAAGACCCAGATGTGACACCTGCCATCCGCGGACTACTGCAGTGTCCATTGACAGATCGTCCAATAGAAGGGGTTGTGGAGGGATGTTAAACACAATGTAAATTATTTAATCTTTAGGGGTGGCTCTTAAAAGAAACTTTTTTTCAGTTTTGATTTTTTTGTGCTTTTTATTTCCTACAATTGCACTCTACATCATTTTCACTGGAACTTTCTGAGTGCATTTTGAATGTTTTGAAGAAAGATTGCATTACCAAAATCAGTGAAAGTCATGCCATCAATGGAACAAGTATGTCCACCATCCGGCAGAATGTTCTAATTTGGGAAGGATGTCATCACAACACCATTAAAAATGAACATACCCTTTTGTTCAAAAGGCACTTTCCTGCATCTTTTTGAGGGCAGAACACATTGGTGCATCTCAATTCTGCCCTAGGAGGTATGTATGTAAATTTTATCTTTGGAAATAGTTCCATTAGTGCTTTCAGCATATGTTGCAATGTGATCTGCAAATATATTACACTGATGTAGCCCAAACTATGTCCTCCACAATGGACCACAATGATATCTGGACATTGAAAATAAGACATGTTTTTTCAATGTTCAAATAAACTCTCCCAGTTTTGGCCAGGCACACCACACCATGTAACCTCCACTCCCTCCAATCCAATGTTATCAGAAATGCCTCACATTTCTGTGTACCTTTTCAGATTCAACATCCAAGAATCTCCCACCATCCACACAGTAAGCCTTCTCATCTCAACAACCACAGCCATCTTCCCTACACACAGCAATGACAAGAACTGCTAGCCTCTCTTCCTATAAACCACAACGGGAACACCTCATTGGCTAATCCCCAAAGTCCCCTTTCCATGCCAGCCATCCTCAAAAGACCCAGATGTGGCACACCCTGTCCGTGAACTACCGCGCTTGTCCGCGGACCATTTAACACAGAGCAGCCCTTCTTCCCTTTCCACTTTAATCTTTGTAGCACTCCCTCATTGGCTACTTTCAAGCAGCCACATACCCATCCACCAATCACATCCAACAACTCTACATCTAACTCTGTCATCTTAGTTCAACACTTCAGATTTACTGTTAAACTCTCAGAGTATGTGTATCCTGTGACTCACAAGCACCTGCATCAAGAATTACTATAAACATTTCCAAGATTTCTATTTGCAGATTCAACTACATCTGCATCGATAAAGACAAAGTACAGGTATGCTTATATTTGTTTTATTATATTTCCAACTCCTTTACAAATACATATAAATGGGGTTCCTACCACGTACGCTGAATTAACCTATTCAATAATCATATTCTCTTTTGTCCCATCTCCTGAAATCAAGTGGCAGTTACTTACAATGCTGCCTTGTTCCAAAGTTTTCTTTTAAGGAGAGTTTTCATAACATTTAAAAAATACATATTTGCAAATGCAGCAGCACTGTCTGTGTCTTTCTTTGTAAAAGAAAAGAACACTGCATTTAAAACATTTCTACAGCATGTTGAAATGATCGATCCTGGGTGAAAGTTCAATACATTGTCAATACATGCATACTGGCCATTATGACCCATTATAATCTACCAGTTGTTATTTTTGTCACATTTAAAACCACTTCTCCCACTAAAAGGTTACACTAAAACTCTCACAATCCAAAGTCAAAGGAAAGCTGCATGTATGTTTGTAAAGCATGGCATCTACATGGAATGAAAAATGGCAAAATGAATGCATTTAAAATTATTTATTTCAGCACCATTCCAAAGACAACTAACAAATGCATGTATATATTTACAACAGTATGTTGTGTAATAAAAATTAAAAAAATGAAAGAACATGGAAAAAGGTTGGTGCAACATTTTCAAATAACACTCAGGACCGGATTCAAAGAAGCTTTTTGTACTTGCACAGTCCCATTGGAAAAAGCTCTGTGAATCAGGCCCTAAGTGTGTGCAATTTGTTTAACTTTAATGCACATCCATACTTGCTAACATTCCCCTTTGTAATCTGGACGTGCTTATTGGCTACTACATTTTTGTCTGCATTCTGGGATTTGTAGTGCTCCTTTTCTAATGCAAAAAGTGCAACAACAAATCCCAAAATACAAACAAAAACCCATCATTTAATAAGCAACTGCACATTGGAATGTATCACATTGGCAAGTATGCATGTACTGACAACATAGTAAACTTTCACACAAGTACCACTTAAAAGTGATCTACACATATTTTACATCTCCTCTTCTTTTTTATGGAAAAGGTTACACACAGTGCTGCTTGTAAATCCACAAAACCATTTTTCAACTTTCATGTACAGCCTCCCAAAAAGGACAGCTTTTTGTACGCTCAGCATTTTCCATTTTGTATTGTATAGAAATGGCATACTTTCTTGCTACAGCCCTGTTACGAATACTTATCACGGGACTAACGACCCCATTACCAACAGAGCCAGTGCTCCCGTGTCGCTATTCCTATGGGAATCCACGAGAATAGGGACTAACATTTTCCGGCACCTAACTTTCCAGGCAAACAGGAGTTGTAATGTCCTACAACTAATGTCTATCACATGTCTCGCTCCCTCTTTTTTCCTTTAATGACATATGTAGGTCAGTAACAGTCAGAAACTAAACATTCAAAGAGTACTATATTTGTAGACTTATACTTCAAATATGTTCTTACAGTAATTCACTTGGGGTTCACTCACAGCATATGAAACATATACATGGGGGAAAACACAGACTTCGAAGACAGCAAGGCTTTGTATGTATGAAGATGATCAGTAAAGTTATCATCAATTTTTTTATAGTTCTGCTGTTTTTTTATTACTGTACTTTCCCTGGATATGATCATATTTGTATACATTGTATTTACACTACTTTCCTTAGGGTGCAGTCACAATATGTGATACTTGTACTTAGGGAAGCAGTAGCTTTAAAGCAGCACACTCATTTCTGTACATGAAGATAATCAGTTAGTTTGTGAAGAGTCTCTGATAATACTGCTGTTTTTTTGTTTACTTCATTTTCCCTGTATATGTTCATATTTCTATGTGTTGTTGTCTGTTTCTGTTTTGTTTGCAATATTGCAATTATGTAGTAACTGGGTCTTATTAGCCACTTCTTACATTTATCACAGTACCAAATCTCGAATAAGAAAGCATTTATCATTTTACTATTCAACATGGCAAGATTATTAATATTGCACCTCCATCATGTATCCTCCACACAATGCCTATGTTTCTACATGAGTATCAAAGTATATTAAAGAACTTCATAAGAAAATGCTTTTCGTAACACTACATTGCTTAATGCACTACATACCAGGGGTATTTCAGGGGTTTTTCGATTTTACTTGGAACCATAACGTCCCTTTAACACATTTTTTTTACCGAATTTCATAGGTTTTTAGTAGCGCAACTTAACCATAACATCCCTTTAACAAAGTTTTTTTACTGAATAAAATAGGTTTTTAATAGCGCAACTTAACCATAACCTCCCTTTATCAAAGTTATTTTATTGAATATACATATTTATAGTGTGAATTTGATACATGCTTACTAGGATTCCCTTACTTTATATACATGTAATATAGAACATACTGAACCCCCAGCTAGTGATTTTGATGTTTGCGGACTGTGAGTATGTCCGCGGACGGACGCGGACAACATCAACACTACTCAAAAAATCAGAGTGTATCTTAAATTGTTGTATCATGCCATATAAACACTGAACAAGTTGTAAAAGTAGCACATATACAAATTATATGTAATAATAAATAATAGGTGGAACCTATATATGTAACAAATCAACCACCCATTTAAGTAGCATATGTACTAAAATGGAATATACCAAAACAAAAAAGATATGCCTCCAACATAATTACCTCACGGAAACTGCACAGCAAGAAGCAACAGCTGACCTACACAACCGTAAGAACAAAATTTACCAGAAACTAGTAAGTAAACTTAATTTTTTTCTAAACTTTCTATAATTAGATACACTAAAAGTAATATATATTCTTTTACACAGAAATGTCCAGTACTTTGGAATGGCTTGAAGAAAATTTCCCACGTGAGGAAATGAGTGAAGACGGTGATACTAATGGTAGATATATATATTTAAGCAAATTAATAATCATTACTTTATGTGTACTTAACATATGTATATATATTTTAAAAAGACCATACAGACATTGAAAATAATATACCAACAGAGACATTGCAAAATACTCTGCAGCACATGGAACAAAAATGGATAGGCTTATGGAAAATGTCAATCTTTTAAAACATTTTGTGGAGGACCACATAAAAGAAAAGAAATCAATATAATTGTCCCACATGCACCTGTTCCCCCTCTCCATGTCCCAGTCAACTATCCCCAAACCCTCTCCACCAAGAAAAACATTATGATGAGACTTCCATCCCTTCATGTCCTCCAATCCATCATCTCCAAACCCCTAATTCCACTGTATTTGTGTCAGTTTCTGCTTCCCGGTCTCTTTCATAAATTGTACATCTGTATATAATTAAAACAAATATTTTGTGTGTTTTAATTTAGTCCTTTGTGTCTCTTTTTTAAAAAAAAGGCAGTTAGGGTGTCCGCGGACAGCACAGATGTCCGGGATATCCATAATTAACCAAAATGGTGGTGTCTTAAGGACACTATACCTGTCAGTACTGTCCGCAAGCAAGATGGAACTGTCCTTAGAACACAATTGTTGTCCGGAATGTCCGCAATTAGGCAAAATGGAAGTGTTCTAAGGACACTATATCTGTCCGTACCGTCCTCAAGCAAGATGGGACTGTTCTTAGAACACATTCAGTGTCCGCAATGTCCGTAATTAACCAAAATGGAGTTGTCCTAAGGGCACTATACCTGTCCGTATTGTCCACAAGCAAGATGGAACTGTTCTTAGAACACGCTCGTTGTCCAGAATGTCCACAATTAACCATAATGGAGGTGTCCTAAGGACACCATACCTGTCCGTATTCTCCGTAGAACATCTATGCACATGCGCTCCACACCCATAAGTCCTAGGAACATGTGCTTAACTGTCTGTCTCACGTGTGTCGCACTTTTAATTAGTTTGAGGACCCGAACACTGTCCGTAGAACATCCGCGCACTTGCGCAAGACTGTTCCCATGTGTTTGGTGTCCTGCGGATACCCGTTCCATTCGCGGATGTGTTCGTGACGTCATCAGGTGACCGCACCCATGCTGAGAGTGTGTCCTGATTTGTGGACACTGTCTGGGTTCCCGAATATTTGAAAAGTACTTTTTTGGACAATCCAAAGTATTTTACAGTAAAAATTCACCACTGCACATGTCCCGGACAATGACCCTAGCTTTCTACATAATTTTTTGAACTTTTTGAGGGTTTTTGGGGTGTTTGATCTGTCCGCGGACAACGCGGCTGTCCGCAGAGCGCGCACCTGTGCCCCTATAAAAGGCCACACCCCAGAGCTCATCCTCATTGTGCTTCTGGCTACCTGATAGAGCATTGTCTATTTTGGCTATTGCTGCTCTTGCTGCTCTTGCTGCTTCCATCATCAAACCTGATGGCATTTATGGTTGCTGCTGTACCAGCTGGTGCTAATTGTGCCTCAGCACCACCCCAACCCCTCCAACACACCCACCTCCCAAAGGGCCTGCAGAGGGGAACAGGCATGAGGATTTAGAGGATGAAGAGGATGAGGTAGTGGAAGTCCCTACTACCAGCACTCGCTGTGAGTCTTGGGTGTGACGGTTGTTTACCATTCATGGTGGAGTGCCAAAACACATGCAAATAAGGTCACCTACAACCAGTGCAATATGGTGGTGTCGTGGGAGACCTGGTTTGTACAGCTTTTGTACGACATCCATGAAGCGACACCTAAAGTCGTTCCACTGTGGGGCTATTCACGAGGTTGTACCATGTGATAAACATAGTAGGTTGAGTTCCTCTACAACATCCTCCGTTTCTGCTCCTGTCACCACAAGAGACACTCCTGTGGGACAGCACATCCCTCCAGCTGCCTCACAGGCAATCCATGATGCTGTTGATATTTACCTTTCGAGAGTCACAATATTGTGTATGTACTGTGACGCAGTACTCTGCAGGGGGGAGAGTCTTCGGAGTGCTTTTGAGGCTGCGGTCATGGAGCATGAGAAGGTCTGCTACCTACCTAAATAAGGCCCATCCTACATCTTCTTCTCTCCACATGCCCTTTCTTATCCCCGTTGTTGGTGTCCCTTCCTTACCCTACTTTCCTCTCCTTTCCGTGTGTGTCGTGTGAAAAAACCCAAAATAAATATAAAACAACAAAACCCCCCAAAAAAAGTAAGGCTCTTTTCAGAGCCGCCTTTCACAGTTTAAAAATAGAAGTGACAAATAAATAGTGCAGGGGCCTGTGCATTTTTAGAAGTCCACGGACAGTTCGCGGACATGTAACATTTTGGGGTGTTGCCCTATCAAAACGATTGCACTTTTCTCTGGGAGGAAGTAGTAGCTCTGAAAAGAGCCTTTTGGTGGTGTTTTTTTTACGTTTGAAAAACTTCAAATGTGAACACCTACTGCAAATGGATTGCTGTAATTCCCAAAAAGGTTGCAATGCATTTTGTACATTTCTCAGAAAAATCTGATTGCCAGTATAAGTAGGATGTACTCCATCTCTGCAAAAAATGTATGTGTTACGAAACATAATATTTTCATTGATAAAAGAGGACATGCCAACATTTCTTAAAAAGGCACAAACAGCCTTATTGACATTGCGCCTCGCTTTCTCCATTTGTGAACCAAATGAAGAAGAACGCAGCCACATTTGTCTCTGCGCAATACGAGAAAAAATTATTCGAGAATTTATAAACATGTCCATGACTTTCCCAAGTCCTTCTTTCATTGCAAATTTCCAAGAAATTCCAGACACATGTCCTAAACTGTTCCCTCCACAATTAATTATAATTATGTCTGGATGATGCTGTGCCTCCAAAGTAGCACAGAGAGGTACCAAGTCCAGCCTCTTCATTCCATGCCAATGCACTTCCACATAAGGAAATCCAAGATGTGCAGCTACTCCACAGCGTTCTGCATGCACCTCCAACCAATGTATCCATGAGTCTCCCAAAATCCAGATAATCTGTTTTCTGAAAACACACAGCCATAGCTATCTGCTCTTCTCTCATAGACTTTCTGACAAACTCTCTCCTTACACAACACACCCAGTAAACTTCATTGACCAATCCCTTGCTCTACTCATTCTCATTTGCATGCCTCTCCATCCCAAAATCCCTGTATGTAATACCTGGTGTCCGTGGACTACTGTAATGTCCGCGGACATATCGAAAATCTGAGCGTGATGAATTTAAATTTAAATAGTGTGCCCCATTTCCCCTTTGAGGTTGGCTCTGAAAAGAGCTGTTTTTTGGAGGTTTTTTTGCAGATGCTTGATAGACACCTGGTATTTTGTATTTTTTTTTCTTACTTTACTCCTAAAATCCTCACATAACCTTCTCCAAAGCAACCCTTACATTCCAAAACAGCATGCAATTTCCCATAAAAGATAAAGAAATGCCATCTTCTTTAAAATAAACAGCATTTTTTTTTATTTTTTTTATTTGTAATTTCCAGTTTAGTTTTACAAACTTTTATTACAAAATCCTCAGAGGAATCACGTCTCCTTGTTGAGTTCATCTTTGTCATCAGAGGTCCAACAACATCCCATCAAAAAGAGATGACAAAGGAATTTACATGATTAAACACGCAAGCAGAGTGGAGAACAAGAAGATTTACAAGAAAAGCGTAACAGAGCAGCCTCCATTCTATTCACTGATCGGCTTCTCTGTTGTAGATATAACACTGTCCAACAGGTTTATAGTCACACAAATTAAATGAACTGAGTTCCCACTTAGGATTCGGATCCATAGGTCTTCTGGGTTTCCGGTCAATGGTGCAAATTGGCCCATAAGTAGGGATCTACTTTCTTTTAGAGATTGACATTCTGTTAATAAGTGTTTTACTGTTTCAGTGTTAAGCCCACAGAGCCTACATGCATCGTCTTTGATGTTTTCCATATGTCTTACAAGCAACATGTTACGTGTCTTGTAGATATTAGTTCGTAGACGGAAAAAGCGGTCTCTATGAAGAGATGGAAATTGACAAAGATATTTTGGTGGGTTGTCTAATTTGTTAATTGTCGGTCCCAAGTCCATTGCAGTTGCCAGCTCGTAGTATTTGTCTAAATTTTGTATCCATAGCCACTGCCTCAGTTTTTTCTTTGCAGTTTGTGGCCACTTCAATAGCATCTCCATTGTGATGTTTGCAGATTGCATATAGGTTTTTGTTCTTTGAGACCATTCTTTCAGTAAGTTTGCTTGATTTGTTTCCCCATGCGGAGCAAAAATTTTGTATGCAGGTTCTACATTGTTGAGTTCCATCTTTCTTAGCATCGCCATCGATTTCCAAATAACTGTGCCGTACAAAGGCTCCATAGCAAGTTCATGCCGAATTATTGTCATTGATAGGTATTTTGGTAGATGTAACACACGTCGCCAAAAAATACCTTCAAGTTTTGTCCAGATTTTTTGGTCAATGTTCCAGCCTGCCTCTGCGCCAAATGTGATAGCTGGAATGACTTTTTGGAGATAGAAAGTGCGGACTGGGGCAAGCGTAAATTTTCCATATAGCGTGTGGATTCTTGCTCCTTGTAGTGCCAAGGTTCGCGTTCGCTTGTCAAGTTCATTAACCCAGCTTTTTTCTCTGATTGAGGTGCTTATCAAGATTCCCAAGTAACGGATCACATTGACTTCGTCTATTGGAACCTTATTAATATGCCACTTGAAGTTCTTGTTTCTTGCTCCCTCTGTGTGACTAAATTTCATGATCTTCGTTTTTCCCACGTTGATCTTGAGGTCATTTGCTTCCATGTATCCTTCCAGGGCACTTAATAGACGTTGTAGGCCGATTTGTGTTCTATCGGCTAGCACCAAGTCATCCACATAGATCAAGCAACGTGTTTGATGACCATTTATTTTAGGCGGAAATGAATGTGTGCTGGCTAAGACTTCCGAGACATCAGCAATGTATAACTTAAATAAGACCGCAGCTAAGGGGCAGCCTTGTTTCACTCCTTTATTTGTTGCGATCGCTTCTGAGAGATCCCCATTTTCAATAAGCCTTATTCTTATTGTGGTGGATTCATGTAAGGCTTGTATTGGGTTTAACAGAGAGAGCGGGCAATTCCATTTCTTTAATTTTGCCCAAAGCATCTCTCTGTTTATGGTGTCGAATGCTTGTTGCATATCAATAAAGGCGAAATACAGGTTTTCCCTCTTCCGAATGGCTTCAAGCTTCAGGATGTTTACTATAACAAGGTTGTTTTCTGTGCCCACTCCTTTCATGAAGCCTGTTTGTCTGTTGTCATCTATTTTAGATCTCCGGGCCCATGCTGTTATTTTTTTTTGTAAGAACATTGCAAATACCTTCCCAATAGTATCTAATAAAGCGATTGGGCGGTAATTGACAGGATCTTCTCTGTTGCCTTTCTTATATATTGGAACAATTATAGCTTCCAACCATGATGCTGGGATTTTCCTTGTTTTGGCAATCTCTTTGAACAGCTCCGAGATGAACGCTGACCATTCGTGTTTATGTTCGTTTAGCATCACGTTGGTGATGCAATCGGGACCGGCTGCTCTTGAGTTTTTCAGTTTGGATATTACACTTGCTATGTCCTCTTCGGATTCGATTATGTCCCAGGGAGTGGAACATATCTCGTTTTTATCTACGAACTCGGTTGGTTGTGATGCAAGTAGTTGTTTAAAATGCCTCACCCAGTTGGCTTCCGATACACCATTGGCCATATTACTTGCGTGTTTTATACTGCCTTGGTTCAAGATGTTCCATATATCTCTGGTGTTGTTTGTTTTAATCAGAGCCAACATTGCCTCCCCTCGTTCTTGATCGCGCTGCATGTTGAAGGTCTTTGACCAATTGCGATAAACTTGTTTCCTGTGTTTTATCATGGTAGCTATATTTTTGTTGCTTCCAGACCTCAGCTTTCGTAGGTCTTTTCTTAATTTCATCTTTTCCTTTTTCACAGTATTACTCCAAATGTGTAAATGATCATGTTCTTGATGGTGTTGTCTTTTTTTTGTTGTGTTAGTATACGGCAGTAAAGCAGTGTAGTTTGGTGTTTCCTGATTATCTTTGGTTTGTGATTGAAAAACCGCAGTTAGGTTCAGGATTTGCTTTGCTTTTATCCTCAGTCTGTTTCGTCCGGAATTTACTTCTAGCTCTGAACATGCCGAGCCTATTAATGTCTTACAGCTCGGGTGCCAAGACATGATCAGGAGTGAGTGATCACTGTTAATTGCTGGAATTATCGTCAGGTTATGAATTAGTTTTGTCACGTTGTTAGACGTCCAGATATAGTCTAAAGTTTTTTCATAACCCATATTTTGCCAAGTGACCTGTGGCGGTATATCGCCCTTCACGTTTCCGTTGATCATTGTACAGTCTCGTGCCTCCATTGCGTCATTCCATCTTACTTGCCTGGAGCTAGTTTTATGATCTTCAGCTCGGGGTATTTTGATTAATTCTTTTTTTCCATTAAACCATGCTAGGTTTAAATCTCCGCATATAATGATCCATACATTTTGATGGGACGACTGGTTCTGGTCTATTAATGCTGTTATAGAGCTAATGAATTGGCTACTAGTGATCTTATTTGGGTTCCAGTAGACATTCAATAGCAATAGTTTTTGAACATTATCTTTTTCTCCACTCTTTCTTTCAAGTAAGGTCGCTTGTACATACTGATTTGGGTTAGCTGATTCAGTGACTTCCCAGTTTGTTCCAATTTTTATCAGCGTTAAGAGACCGGAAAATGGACGACCTGTTGTGTTTTTAACGGCAGGGTTGATCAATATTTGATAACCGTCCTTTATCGGCAATTTCCGCATCCAAGTTTCCTGTAAGCATATAGCAAAGTTGTTGGTTAGGTCCACTGGGAAGCCGTTGTATAAATGACTGAATCCCCTGGTATTCCATGAAATAAGGGTGACATCAGCATCCTGTCCGGTTGTGACTAGTTAAAGTCTTCTTTTAGCCTGCGATCGCCGCTCTTCCTTTGTCCCAGTTGATGAGTAAGTACTCAAGTGGGATCGTATTTGAGCTCGGCGTTGGGTCAGGGATCTTTTTTTTGATTCAATTTCTTTCTCGCGAGCTTCAGCCAACGGTGTTGACATCTCGAGTTGTTCCGAAATCTCGAACCCCAGGCGTAGCAGTTCCTCTTTCGCGGTCAATATAATCTTTCTGATCGCTTGAGAGTTGATGTGTAAGAGAACACTATCAGCTCGTTCTTCTGACGTGTATTCTACAATTCGTATATCATCAGACTTAATGATCCTTAGTGTCGGAACCGCATTAAATAGTCGCATAACATTGCCTCGGTTCAAATTTACCTCTGAGTCATCGTCTAATACATTGATTATTTTTATTTTTCCTGAGGCACCTGTGCTTTGTCCAGTCCAGGTTTTTGACATTTCTTTTCTTATTTGATTTTGAGCTAACGTTTGTTTTGGGTTTAATGCCGTTTCCAGTTTCTTTTTAATGAAACGGTTATCATTCTGGTGTCTGTCAGCCATTTTTGTGGCTGCTGCCTGAGGCAATAACTTTTTACTGTCTCCCATTTGTTTTTCGACAGCTCTCCAATGTTTCGTTTTGCCTCCCTGCCTACCTTGATGTTTTTGGGCGGAAACTTCCATAATGCTCAGACTTTCGGATAAAGAAATGTTGGTTTCGCCTCAGTTTCTTCTTCTCCTGAAACATCGGAATATGTGGAGAGGTTGCACAGTTCCTGAATGTCATCAGAAGATGAGTCACTACTTGTGTCTGAGTCGATTCTTATCCGTTTTTTTGGATTTAATTTACCAGTTTTATGTTCTCTTCGAACAGAGAGATCTTTAGGACCTATTTCGCTGTCTTTTTCCTTTTCCTTTTCCAAAGTGTCCCCATTTGCTTCTTTTGTTCCATTTACGATCGCAGATTTGTTGGCCATTTTGCCCACTGCGTTATCTCGAGCAAATGGCTTTGGTTTCGGGGGTGTGGTTAGATTTCTAATACATTTTCTTGAGATCGAAGTTTGGTTGTTGGCTGTTATATGTTTTTTCTTTTCCTTTTGTTTTTTTCGGCTAACTATTGTTGAGGTGCCAGGGACCATCGCCTGTTTTGGTTCAGGCATTTGTCCTGATCGGATGTTTTTTGCTGGTCCATGGAAGATCCCAAACGATGCCTTGACGGCCACACAACTTGGTATACTTGACAAAGGCTCCGCAGCTTGTTTCTTCGTGATCTCTTCATTTTTCTCTTGGACGATAGTAGAGCGCTTTTCTATTGCCGTTGCAGAGGGGGCTGTGGCACTTGCCTCTCGGCAGCTAGGTACAATTTGAGTATTTGTATTTGCGTTTGGCGAATGGAGGATTGCGACGTTTGAAGCTTTTTGAGACATTGTTTCCTCTCCTTTGAGTTCTGATCCAATAGATATAGTAGTAGTATTGGGCCCCTCGTTCTTTTTGACTGCACATAAGTTTGCCACGTTTTGATCCGAGAAGGACTTTTTCATGAAGTCTAACAAATCATCCATTTGTTTTTTTCCTTCATTTGTCTGTTTTTCGATTAGCTCATAAATCTTTCTGAGACCATCGTCTATCTCTGTGTATTGATTGTCTTTTTGTTGTTGTTGTATTTGTACTAGAGTTTCCATTTTCGAAACTTTTTCCACCAGATTGCCCAAGCAGGCTGCATTGTTTTGTGTGGCTTCATTCAAGTTATCGTATAATTTTATAAAAGGAATTAGGGCCAAGGAGGTTGCAGCAAGTACATTGTTATGTATCTGGATTGCTGCTGCTACAGATAGGTTAGATTTTGCTTCATGTTCTTTTTCGACAGCATTTGGTGATTTATCTTTGACTGGTATTTTTGAATCCATATAGTCGCAGACCAGATGTAGGCCTTGAGGCTTTTGTGAATGCAAAGCGGTTTCACTTCCACCGTGATTTGCTGGAGTAGAACAATTTGGTGCATTTCTATCCTTTTTGTTTTGCCATTTCTTCCCATATCTGAGTGATTCACTTGGAGAGTTCCCAGAATTTTCACCAAATGCGAGGCTCTGTGGAAGATGATAAACTGGTCTCTCAATAATCAACTCGGGATCCACTGTGTAATCTTTGTTCAGCTGACAATGTTCTTTACCTTGTAAATTTACGCGGCTTGAGTCTGTGTCAGTTACTGACTCTGCAGGTACTAGAGATGTACAGCTATTTTTGTTGTCTTTCGTTTTATTCATATAGCTGTCTGATAGTTTTGTTTTGATATTTTCAAAATCGGCTTGTAGTCTCAGGGTAAGCCTTGCCTCTCGTCCTGTTCAATCAATGCCACTATATTTTAGACTCTCCGTTGCATTTATTTGTGGAGCCGCTTTTGAATGGCAACTATATTCAGTAGGCAACATGAGTCGCAGTGGTTGTATTGAGTTTGTTAAACGTGCGATATCTTCTCGATTACTACCGCATGGTTCCTGTTGGTGAGTGTCGAAGTTAAATATTTTTGAATTTGATGGAATTTGTGTTGTTTCAATGTTTAGTAATTCTGCATCCGTCACGTCGAATGGTGATTGAAACAGGTCTTCGCCTGCTTCAGTTCTTCCTTTTTCTGATTGTAATTGGTGTACTGCCGCTATTTTCGTGTTACCAACTGTTTCGCGTGCCATAGGCTCATTTTTTTCATTTTTCTCATCTTGATTCACTTGTGTTGTAGTCAGCGCCATTGAGTTTGTTTTGCCAAACAAGTCCATCTGACTGGGCGAGACCAACAAGCCTGGTATCTGTGCAAAACTTGTTTCGCTGACATTCTTTGGTGATTCAGTTCTTTCGTTTTTACTACGCTTGTTTTCTTTATTTTTCATTTCATATGTCCTCTGATTTGATGTTATTATGGGTTCTGTACTAATGGGTGTTGTGGTCGCGGGATTGATTTCCACGGCGGCCAGCTGTAATTCATTCATCTGAGACCAAGGCTTTTCTTTCATTGATTTTGCTCCTGTTTGTATAACCACAGGTTCGGGGAGGCAACGGGCAGCCAAGTAAGCGAGCGCTGCCGGGCCATTAGTACTTTCAGAGGATGTGTGTGGTCGGGAATGCATGTGGATGGTGGGAAGCTGCGGCGTGGACTGGTCAAGTATGTGCACGGTAGTAAGGTGAGCTGGGGACACCACAGCTTCACCGTGCGGTCTCTCACTCCCCCTCCCCACTTCCTGCTCACGTGTTTTGTTTGCTGACAAAAAAATGTCATATGTCATTTTTGCACTGGTGCATGCGGTTGAAGCCTGTTTTGCTTTAAGCCGTGTTTGAGGACCCGTGTCCATGATTTTTAGTGTAATTGTTAAGTCTTACCTTCTTCCTGACGTCCTGCCACGGACTGCAGCAGACTGAAACTCTGCACGAAACTCCGCGCGCGCTCCGCGCTAGATCAGAGTATTTAAAGGAAAGTTGGGCTTGTATTCCTTAAAGCCACAGTTCCAAAACGAGCAAAGCAATGAGTAGCAGCAGCTCCTCTCTCCTCTCTCACTGCAGCAGACTGAAACTCTGCACGAAACTCCGCGCGCGCTCCGCGCTAGATCGGAGTATTTAAAGGAAAGTTGGGCTTGTATTCCTTAAAGCCACAGTTCCAAAACGAGCAAAGCAATGAGTAGCAGCAGCTCCTCTCTCCTCTCTCACTGCAGCAGACTGAAACTCTGCACGAAAACAGCATTACTGGAATCAAATTCTCATTATTGCAGAAGAACATACCAGCTCTAAGCATGAAAGCACACATGCCTCGATTGATTGCACAACTAGCAATGTTTTGCTGAGGACAAAAAAACAGAACTATTGTCCCATATTGCCCTAGGTACTAATCCAGAAAAAAATAAGTTTGGCTTTTGGAAGGATGTTCATTACTGCTTGAACCAAGTGTTCCAAATCTGCCAACAAAGTAGGGGCACTGACATAGCCCAAATGGAAAGCACCACAGTGCAAAACTACCACATGGGGACTGTTCATCCTGCCCATGTCTACACAAATTCCCTGTAAATTGCAATCAGGCACAGTGCTCCATACATCCTCCACTCCTTTCACATCAAAATTGTTTGCCACATGCCTGGATTGAGCATACTACTGTAAACCATGCACAAGCATATCTCCAATCACCAACACCTTGATGTTCTCCACCTCTGCCATCCTCACTAGACACAGCTTCTTTCAACACAAATCCACATGCTCAACACCTGATTGGCTAATCCCTACAGTCCCCTTTTCATGCTGGATTTGCTGTAAAACCCCAGATATGGCACGCCCTGTCCGCAGACAGCCGCAGTGTCTGCGGACCGTGCTACTCTTAGACAGCCCTTCTACCCTTTGCACTTTACTCTCTGTGCCATTCCCTCATTGGATACAGCTAAGCAGGCACAGAACCATCCACCAATCACATCCAAGACCTCTACATCTAACTCCATCATCAGATTTCAACACTTCAAATGTACTGTTGATCACTCAGAGTACAAGTCTCATATTATTGGAAAGCACCTACTACAAAAACTACTGTACAAGTCTCCAAGATTTCTACTTGCAGCTGCATGCATATCGACATGCATGAATACAAACCACAGGTATGCATATTTTATGCAAAGTACATGTACAACTATTATAAATGCATATAAACAGAGTAACTGCCACTTAACATGTATAACCTATAAAATAAATGTACTATTATTTTTCCCCATCTGGTATAATCAACTGTCACTTCCAAGCCTGTCTGCTACCTTAATGCTTTTTTTACACACACAACTATCTAGAAATAACAGTATAATTGTAGAAAAACCCTTAATAGTGTAGTATAAAATTACACACAGCCAGGATAATATTCATGCATCTTTATGCATTCACACAGGTATACACTATCATTTAAAAGCTCCCAGCTGAAATAACACCACTGCTTGTACATCACATCCTTCTGCTTTATTACCCAAACCTTCACAAACGCATACATCCTATGCTTTTCTATACAGTTTCTGCCATTTACCTTACAAAAATTGCAAAATAAGTGCATCTTTATTTCTTCTATCTCCTAACATGCAATAACACAGCTTTAAGAAACCAAGTGAGTTTCATATACTTAGTATTCTACTCATTTGCAAAGCATGTTGAACTAACATATTGTAAGTAAAAAATAAAGGCTGCACATAGTCAAAGGAAACTGCATGCACATATTATGTTCAGTTATCAAACAACAATACTACTACAAAAAAATAAAAATCAATGTCTAAATTTACATCAGTGCAATAAACACACACTATTACTAACTTCTTTCTTTTACAATTGCAGTGAAGACCACTCTCCTGAATAGCAACAGCATCTAAAGTACAAACAACAACTCAGAAGAAACCTGCTCATTCCAAACAAAAAAAGTAAGTACAATACTACCATACTAGTCTTACTGTTACTGAAACACAATGGCCCTCATTACGACACAGGCGGTAAGGGGTTTACGCCGGCGTAAACTTCGCCGTCCCTTACCGCCTGAGTACGAGTTCCCGTAGCGCCATGGTGATTTTAACGCCTGCTTTTTGCAGGCGTTAAAATCCATGGCGCTAAGGGACCTTGTTGTTAATTACGCCACCGTAATTTACGGTGGCGTAATTAACGCCTTCCCCACTCCCATTATGCCCTATGGGGCAAAAATGGGAATGGGGAAGGGTAAATGGGGATTGGGGACTTACCGCCCCGCCAAGGTCGGAATGGGGCGGTAAGTCCGCCAACCACCATGGCGGAGTTGGCAACTTAGCGCCATGGACCATGGTGCTAATAGCACCATGGTTCTCCGCCAAGGTCGTAATGAGGGCCAATGTGGGGATGATTCATAGAATTTGTGCACCGACAAATGGGGATTTGTGCACCATTCAGCCCCTAGAATGTTAGTATTGTAGAACAAAGAACTGTGTTAATTCTATACCATTAGATTTAGTATTAGTGCTTCGCCTAATGTGTTTTACACTGGGTTTTATACTGTCATCTGAACCCCAGTATAGTAACACAGAAATACAAGAATAGCCTTCCCAACTAGTTGTAGCTGCCCAATGCACAATCACACACCACAACATACATCCTTACCATCATACTCAGACACTCATAAACACAGCACACATACATTGTAGAACAGCCCAACCCATACCTTCTTTTTTTTCAACATGCATACCAAAACGCAAGTCCGTAGAAAGTAACGCAGACATAGAGCAAATGAAAATAAAAAGTGTCCAAAATGAGCATCCATCTCCAGCAGAATTTGTACAAAAAGTTCAAACAAAATATCTAATAGAGTGATTAAGCAAAACAAAACAAGCTTCCACATAAACTTTGCCTCCTCTTTCAAAATGTAAAACGAAACAGAAAGTGATTAACAACAATTCAACTACCACTACTGCTAACACTGCTCCTATAAATCTTGATGTAGTGGCAAGTAACCATACCAAAAAAAGTATTTTACAAAAAATGTTCCGCCACAGATTCCTTCAGAATCTTATAAAAACAGGAGAGAAATCATGAACAACCCTTAAAACCTACCATAGAAAATGAATCTTAGAAGCTCTCATGGACAGTGCAATCCTTCTCAAAAGGAAGTTATTTATTTTAATGTTAAACAGAATGAAACCACTAACAAAACTAACTACTAAATTACAAGAAAGACTTCTCAATAAATGGAATGTCAACAAAAATAACTTCTTAAATATCTGTGGAGGTGAATGGAGTCACACCACGAGCACAGAACCATATTGCAATGAAGAAGCATACAAAATAAAGCAAAAAAACTCAATTGCCATACATAGCAGCAGATGTGGGCATGAAAAACATAATAATACCATTATGGAACAAGAAACCGCTGCTCACAAAAATATCCCCAGAAAATTGTGTTTCACCAATCCATCAGACTGAACCAAAACGTCCATTGTACAAATGGCCGTGCACATCAATGTGTAAGATGGACAAAAGAATCTTTCAAATCGTTACGCCAGTTCCTCAATCAAAATGTAAAAGGCAAAGACAAATTCAAAATATGGATACCTGTCCAGTGCGTAAACACACAGGACGACAAGGACATTCATTAGCATGCATTTCAGGACCTAATTGCAAAAGCACCTTCCATCATATCAAAATGATATCAACACATCATTCAACTATAAGAAATCTAGTCCATACACTGTACTATGCTAAAAGTCCAGCTTTAGCATTAGACAATTTAAACAACAATCTTCTACATGGTACAGCCAAAGACCTACTCGAAGAAATAGAGCATATCCAGAGAAAATATTTTGGAGTGAAAGCCACTTACAAAATGCAATAGCTTTACAACAGACTACAAACAATTCTACAAATGGCAAACTTCTACTACACACAAACAAAAAAGAAATACTAAAATTTAAAAGTACATCCGCTGAAGTACCAAACCATGTGTGTTTGTGTGTTGGCGCAGAACTTTTTTAAAAGTAGCACAAAACCTGTAGACATAACATACAAAATAGAAGACAATGAAGATTCCAAATGGTTTGAATTAGTTCTCTACCTTATAGCAGAAAACAAATACGAAATAAATGACCCCTTAATACTTTGCAGTTACTGCACTGCAAAACTTGACAACAACCAAACTCATTCACGTGCTATCACAAATAACAAATAATAATTATTCTCACTACCAAAACCCCTGCAACATTTCAATTTATATGAGAGCATCATAATTCAAACAGTGCATCAATTTCATGCAATAATACACCTTCAACCAAAACAGCAACATTACCTCCCTCAGAATTAGTGAAAGGCATTCGTGCAAAGTAGTTTATTTACCATTAGATCTGAAAGAAAATGTACACACTCTAGGAGTGCAACATCCAATAAAGCAATCTTTAATTGTCTTAGTAAATGGTGTACCTACAAAAGACAAAACAAATTGGCAACAACTTGTATACTTACATAAAGTTAGACAAGCCTTACAATATCTAAAAGACAATAATGAATACTACAAAGAAATTAATATTGAAGAAAACCTGAGGGAAACCACCTAAATAATTCAAGAGTCACTAGCAATTAGTCAATTTGAACTTCTAGATCCTGCTACAGTATCCAATATTTTAGAACATTATACAATTCATCCATTACACTCTAAAGACACCTTAGATGATGCACCATAAACGTACCAAATGCGACAAACCAAAGGATCACCAATCAGCATATGGGAAAAAAGTATAGAAGCACAAGCTTTTCCTCTACTCTTTCCTACTAGGAAAGGAGGAAGGTACAATGATAGACCCAATCAGATATCAGCATCAGAATACTGCTTGTTACAAATGTATTCGGAAGATCCCAGATTTAGACAAAATGTGGAGTACATATTCCACCTAACCTTTCAAAGTGAACTAGCAGCTCTATGCTATGGCGTTGCACACAAATTGAAATCAGGTACCCATTTTCAAAATGTCAGCTACGCAATAACTACAAAAAGTGCAAGAAAAAGATGAAGTTTTACAATCAAGCATGACAAATCTGTTAGGAAACATGCGTGGTACTAAAGAGTACTGGTTCCAACGTCACAGAGCTGTACGTTGTATGATAAGAATCCTTGGCCCACCCACTTGGGTTGTTACATTAAGTTGTGCAGAATATACATGGGAAGATTTACATGATTTCCTACGCATATCAAACAAAACCAAAACAAGCATAGATATACTAACACCTGGAGAACTTTGCTCTCTAGATCCTGTTAATGTTTCAAGATATTTCCATCATAACTTCATTGCTATGCAACACTTTATTTGTAATAAACCTGATCCTCCCCTGGGAGAAGTGCAACACTTTGTTTGGAGAAAAGAATACCAAGCCAGAGGAGCACCACATATCCACATGCTTTTATGGATTAAAGATGCTCCTAAGTTTGGTCTATACAGTGATGCCACAGTTTTACAGTTTATCAAAAAATATGTCACTTGTGAAATTCCTCAGGAAGCAACAAATAGTGATCTTCATGCACACATTTTACAATTTCAAAGACACAAATGTTGGAAATATTGTTGTCGCAAATGCAAAAACAAAGGGAAATACTACACCAACTGCTGCTTTGGTTTCCCTAGACCAGTTAGAGCAAGAGGTCAAGTAAACAACTTCATGTCTTCAGTTAGACATAGGGCCTCATTACGACCCTGGCGGTAAGTGAAAAACGATGGTTACCGCCATCGTTTTCCGCCAGGTCCGATCATGACTCCTGACCGTAAACTACGATGCCAATAGCGGCATCGTAGTTAACGCTGCCGCTAACTGCGCTAAGGGTGCGCGCACGCGACCGCCCACACCGTACTTAGCGCCATGGCGGAAAGGTACGCAAATGCCGACCCAAGCGGACATGCACCTAACGCCATCACCGAGGCCGCTAAGTACCTTACCGCCATGGTGCAAATAACGCCATCGCGAACCAACCGTAAAGGGCCAATTCAAGTGAATGCAGCTGCCACAGGTGCACAGAAACAGCACAGGTGAAGGCAATACAGACTCAGGGGAGTACAAAAAGAGCACACCCCACCCCTACCCACACCCAGTCACACTCCACAATGATGCCAATACGACTAGCAATGTTGGGGCTGGAGGACCTGATAGCAATGCATGTGCTACTACAACAGCAACAACAACAACAACAGGCAGCACAGAGGAGACGCAGGAGGAGAAGGAGGGCAAGGCAGGCCCAGCAAGCCCCACCAGCACAGCCAGTGCCACCACGCAGGCAGCCCCCAATCCCACGCATCAGAGCCAATCCAAACAACCTCACTGCTGAGCAGATCCACACCCTGTACCGTTTGGACCGGGACACCATCACCGCCATCGTAGACATGACACACGACGACATCGTCAGCATGATAGAAAGTCCAACCGCCACCCCCCCTACTGAAGGTAGTGGCTGTACTCCACTTCCTGGCCACAGGCACCTACCAGCACACAGTGGGGCACCTGCATGGCATTTCACAACCATTATTCTCACGAACACTCATCCAAGTGCTCGATGCCCTCCTCAAGCACACAGACGACCACATCTCATTACCACGGACTGCCCAGGAGATTGCAAACACCAAAGTGGGTTTCCATGCACTAGCCAGCATACCCGGTTGCATTGGTGCCATCGATTGCACCCATGTGGAATTGGTGGTTCCACGTGCCATGGAGGTACCGTACCGCAACCGGAAACAGTTCCACTCTATCAACGTGCAAATGGTCTGTGACTCCAACAAGATCATCACACATTGTTGTGCCCGATTCCCCGGATCAACCCATGATTCCATGGTCCTGAGGAACTCCACAATACCACGCTACATGGAGCGACATGCAGGCCCAAGATCCTGGCTACTCGGTGAGTGCAATGTCATGGAAGTGGGCATGGGAATGACGTACCAGTGCATACTCCACCTGGCAGAAAGGGGGGGGGGATGATGCATACTCCACCTGGCAGAAAGGGGGGGGGGGATGATGCATACTCCACCTGGCAGAAAGGGGGGGGGGGTGATGCATACTCCACCTGGCAGAAAGGGGGGGGATGATGCATACTCCACCTGGCAGAAAGGGGGGGGGATGATGCATACTCCACCTGGCAGAAAGGGGGGGGTGATGCATACTCCACCTGGCAGAAAGGGGGGGATGATGCATACTCCACCTGGCTGTGAGTAACACAGAGAACGGATACAGAGGAAGGGCACTCACAATGCACAAAACCCCTCTGCATACATAGGGTGATGGCATGCAAAACAGGCCATGGCAGCAATGAGCATATACTGGTTGCATAGTGTGAATCAATTAGTGCATGTAGAAGTGAGCCAAGGTAACAGTTCCATGCCAGCCATGGTGGAACATCATGTTCCTGATCAGACAACATGACTGACACATACATTCTCGCCTACATACAGGTGATGCAGCCTATCCCCTGAAGAGGTGGCTCCTCACGCCAGTCCGGAACCCGCAGAACCAGCACGAGGAGGACTTCAACCGTGCACATACACGTACTCGTGTGGTCATAGAGCAGACATTTGGCCTCCTGAAGGCACGGTTCCGAAGCCTCAGCAGGTCTGGTGGGGCACTCCTGTATGGCCATGAGAAGGTGGCAAAGATCGTCATGGCATGTGTCATGCTGCACAATATGTGCGTCAGACGGAATGTGCCCCTGCCCCCTGACGCAGAACTGCAACCACCTGACGATGAGGATGAGGAGGGTGCAGATGGGGCGCCACCACATGGAGGAGGCGATGCACAGGAGGGGCGTGCCATGCGCCAAAGTATCATCGACCACTGCTTCTAGCACACACGGCTGGTGTTTATCGCATGGAGACTGCACTTGGGGCACTGTGTGTCTCTGGGACATGCACACTGTGGACTGTACACCAATAAAGCACACATACGCAATGAAAATGTCCACACATTTCTTTTTTTGAAAGAAAATAGTGTATTGGAACTATGAACTGTCGTGTCACACCCCCTCCCACCTCCCCCCTGCACACCCCAGCACACCCCCTCCCACCTCCCACCTCCCCCCTGCACACCCCAACACACCCCCTCCCACCTCCCACCTCCCCCCTGCACACCCCAACACACCCCCTCCCACCTCCCCCCTGCACACCCCAACACACCCCCTCCCACCTCCCACCTCCCCCCTGCACACCCCAACACACCCCATGTAGCTGTCAACAGATGCCTGTGACAGTGTCCACAGGCCGTCACAAGCCCCCTCTCCCGGCCCTCCGGGGCACCCCTGGCTGTGGAGCGCAGGTTGCGTCCGGAACGGCGCACGGGGCTGCTCTGCGCAGAACTGGCAGTGGAGGATGTCCCTGGCTGCCCCTGTGCATGCAGCTCCTGTACTGTGTGGGTGAGGTCAGTGACCGCACGACGCAAGCCCGCAAGTTCGGCACAGATGTCCCTGGACATGGCCTGCATGGCATCCCTCAGGGTGGCAGTGCTCTGCGCCACTTCCGCCCTTAGTGTCTCCGTGGCCTGTTCAATGCTAAACCTAGCCCCCACACATTCCGCGGCATGCTCATCCAGCATTGCGGACAGTTGATGCTGCCGTTGAGTGATGTCCTCGAGGGACGGCTGGCTGTGCTGGCCCATGGCCAGTGCAGGTGGAGTGATGGAGGGGCTGGTCCCCTCCTGTGGAGTGTGGACAGGGCATGGGGTGGAAGGCCACTCCTCTGCCTCAGTGTGCCCCTGTGTGTCGCCCTCATGGGGGCTGGCGTCTGAGAAACAGGGGGAATGTAGTTGGTCAGTGGGGCTTCTGACCTCCTGCTCCATGTCCGAGTCAGAACATGCAGCTGTTGCAGCTGTCTCCCCGATGTTGCTGCTGGCCGCTGACCCCCTGCCTTCTGTGGCAGGCAATGTCGGTGGAGGTGGAGCAGCTGCTGCTGGCCTGCTGCCAACAGGGGTGCTTGCCGGTGGGACCTCCGGTATGCCTGCAGTGGGACCTGCTTGTCGTGGGGTCTGCCTCACTGCAGCTGAGGTTGAGGGTGCAGGGAGGTTGTTGTTGGACTTCGCTCTCTTCGGCGCAGGGGTGTCCTGGTCCTCTGGGTGTGATTCTGTGCCTGTGGTGGAGCAAAGGTGGGAGGGCGTTATTGATGGGTCTACGGACTTTTGAATGACAATGGTTGACATTATTTTGGCCAGTGGATGAGGCAGATTTCAGGCAGTGCCATGCAGGTTGTCTCCTTTTAGTGTGGTATGTGGATGCAGGTATGCGGGTGCCAGCAGTGTATGCAGGGTGGTGCTCGCATGTGGCTATGGGCAGTATTGATTTGTGTTGCATTTACACTCTAGGGCAACCTTGTGCTACACATGATTGGACTGCTGTGACTATGGCATGTCTTGTATGAGGCACCTACCTTGATCGCCTGATGTCGGGGCTCCCCTTTCCATCCCTCCAACGCCTTCGATGGATTCCATGCCGATGGTGGTAGCACAGATCTCCTCCCACGGTTGGAGTTTCAGGGGGGATTCCGACCCTCCACCGGTTCCCTGGGCAAGGTTGCGGTTTGCCGAGATGACGGCTCTGACCCGTATGCGCAGGTCATCCCAGAGCTTCCGGCACTGCTGTGGGGTGCGGGGTACGGTCCCCACCGCGCTGACGCGCTCAGCCACCAGGGCCCAGATGGCCTTCTTCTTCCCGATTGCTGTCCTGGTCATTTCAGGGGAGAAAACAACACCTGCGTTGTCCTGCAGGGTCTCCGCTAGCATGCAGAGTTCCTCCCGGCTGATTCGCTCCTGGCGCTGGCGGTCACATGCCTTTTTCACGGATTTTGGCATTTTCGGGAACTTGGATGGGTGGGTGTTTGGTTGGGACAGGTGTCAGGGTTGGGTCTGGTGTTGTTTGGTAGGATGGCGATGGATTGTGTTTTTAAAGATGGCCGACGGGCTGCTTCCCGTTCCGGCGCGATGACGCTATTTCCGGTTTGGCCTTTTACGGCCGCCGCTAATTACGGTGGCCGTAAATTACGGTGGCCGCTACTTACGCTGGCGGGAGGGCACCTTGCTCGCTTAGCGATGCCGGTAGGGGCCTTTTCCGCCATGGCGTTAATTGCATTACCGCCATGGCGTAATGCTCGTGCACGATGGGTCGTGATGTGGCGCTCTTTACGCCATCGTCCCACGGCGTAAACGCTCATTACGCCATGGCGGTAATGACGGCCGATTACCGCCAGGGTCGTAATGAGGCCCATAGTGTTAAAGGTAAATCGCCTAAGAACACATATTACATAAAAAGAACAGATGAAGCAAAATATGTCAATGATTACAATGCAATCATTGCCTTCTTATGGAATGCAAACATAGATGTGCAGTACATTGCAGAAAATTCCACTGCAGTTGCACGATATGTTACAGCCTACTAAAAAAAGAGCTTCAAGACCTCTGGGATGACCTATCACTTGTGTATAGGCGCGTTACAAATACCATATCATATCATATCATATCATATCATCAGACAAAACACTATCTCAGAAATGGTACAGTTTAGGCATAAAAATGCTCACTCATAGAGAATGTGGCTCCTATGAAGCTGCAGACAGTTTAACCGGTACTGCTTTGCATGGAAAATCTGAAAATATAGTATGGCTAAGTCTTGATCCTGCTAAATCTAGAAAAAGTGTTCTCAAATCATACGACGACATAGAAACAATAGCCAAAAATTACCCCAACAGCCAAGACATTTTGAGAAACAATTTACTAGACACATACTACCCAAACAGGAGTACCACTTTGGAAACCATGTGTCTATACCACATAGCCCAAAACTTCACATACAAAAATAATATAAATCCATATGAAAACAAAGGTAGACACAGAGTGACAAATCGTGATGGCAGCTTAGTGAAACTTACCAAACGAAGCTTAATTAATCATATCAAATTGTCATTAAAAACTCCTCAACATAAAGAACTATATTGCATGTCCCTGCTACAACTTTTTAAACCATGGAGAAAAGAAGAAGAGTTACTAGATATCTATGACTCCTATGAAGACGCTTTCAAAGCAAATGAAAGCACTGTAACCTATGTAAACTTTACACAGTACAAAACAATGTTGCACAATGAACAGCAACACGAAGAAGAACTCCAGGCCCAACTAGATAAGGACACTCCCAACAGTAGTCAACCTTCTGTAACAGGAAGCCAAGAACCACTGGAAAAGCCACTAATAGCAAATGAGTCAGAATCAGCTATGACAGAAGTAGAAAACACCATGTGTCACTATGAAGAAGATACAGAAGACTTAACTGTACTGCAATAAAAACTGAACAATGAGCAGCGTAGCATTTTTCAAGAAGTGACAAAAGAAATTGCACATGGTGTACAACATGAAAAAAAAAAATGTACCTGTCAAAATTACAAACCTATACTACTGTACGTCAGTGGTCAAGCTGATTCAGGAAAAACATTCTTAATCAAAATCATCAGCAAGTTCCTTCAACAATTGACAAACAACAAACTGTCAGCTGTTGTAACTGCCCCCACTGGTTTTGCTGCCTACAACATAGGTGGTGTCACTTTACACCGATTACTACTCCTTCCAGTAGAACACCAAAACAAATTAGAATATTACAAACTTTCTACAGAAGCTGTAATGGAACTACGCAGAGTGTTAAAACAAAAGAAAATGCTACTAATAGATTAAGTGAACATGGTCTCCAACCTAATGTTGGCTTTGATTCACTTCAGATTACAAGAAGTACTCAAAACAATCTACAAAGAGCTCTTTGTAGGAAAACACATTATTGTTTTCGGAGTTCTTCTTCAATTGACACCAGTGAAAGGTGAACCTATTTTTAAAACCTTAGGACACAAACTCTGCTGTAAAACTGTTGGCAGCATAGAAAATGTCAACCTTTGGCAACATTTCCAATACAGAGAATTAACAGGAAACATGTGCAAGTCTGCAGACCTCACATACGCCAACATTTTCAAAGAGTTGGTGTACTATCTCAAGAAGCACAAGCAATATTAAAAACCCGGCACATCCATACACGCTGTGGCCATAACTCATGTGCTACTGATGTCATGGAACAATTAGCACCCAAAAATGTCAATTGTATGACCTTGCTGCCAACTCTTGCAAGCTGTTCCAAATTCAGTGAAACAATGTTGAAAAAAGAAATGCAACCAATAATTGAAATGTACTCCACAGACAAACTGGACGTACATGGTATGACACTACCCATGTGTCAACAAGCAACAACAAGACTAAGGGGGTAATTCATAGAATTCGGCGCACAAGTGGCGCACGCGGCTGGCGCACAGTGTGCTAGTGCAGCAGTCTGTGCCACCCGCGTGTGCCAAAACCCATTTCAGAGAACAGCGTATTCATAGATTTCAACATCCATAAGCAGCCGTGGCGCAGAGTGGTGCAGTGTCCCTGCAAGAGCGCCAGTTACGCCCCCATGCCCGCCCCGTGCGCCATGACCAGCGCACAAATCGAGTACATGGCGCAAAGGCCAGTGCACCAGCATACAGCTCCCGAACCATGAAAACGCATATAAAACTCTGCACGCACCTCTCAGAATACACATACCCCTCCCGCGACAACATAAATGCATGTAAAACTCCCTGCGCACCCCACTGAATACCCCATTTGTGCAGATAAATAGCGTAGAAAAATCTCCCCCCTGTGGCGTGGGCTGCCTGTGGGGCATGCCCAGGGTAGATGGGGTGCCTGCGTGTATTCTGGGGGTGCGCAGGGAGTTTTACACGCGATAGGCCTAGTGCAAGCGGGGTACGTGTATTCTGGGGGTACGCGGGATGTGTCACACGTGATAGGCCTAGTGCGAATGGGGTACATGTATTTCGGAGGTGCGCGTGAAGTATCACACATGATAGGCCTAGTGCGAGCGAGGTACATGTATTCTGAGGGTGCGTGGGATGTGTTACATGCGATAGGCCTAGTGTGAGCGGGGTACATGTATTCTGAGGATGTGCGGGATGTGTTACACGCGATAGGCATAGTGCGAGCGGGGTACGTGTATTTCGGGTGTGCGCGTGAAGTATCACACACGATAGGCCTAGTGCGAGCGGGGTACGTGTATCCTGGGGGTGCGCGGGACGTGTTACACGTGATAGGCCTAGTGCGAGCAGGGTATGTGTATTCTGAGGGGTGCGCGGGGAGTTTTACATGTGTTTTTGCTGCCGCGGTAGGGTTACATGTATTCTGGGGGTGCGCAGGGAGTTTTACTTGCGATAGGCCTTGTGCGAGTGGGGTATGTGTATTCCGAGGGGTGCGCAGGAGGTTTTACACGCGACAGGCTTTGTGCGGGCGGGGTACGTGTATTTCGGGGGTGCGCATGAAGTATCACACGTGATAAGCCTTGTACGAGCGGGGTACGTGTATTCTGAGGGGTGCGCGGGATCTTTTATATGCAACAGGCCGTGTGCGAGCAGGGTACGTGTATTTCGGGGTGTGCAGGAAGTATCACACGCGATAGGCCTTGTGCGAGCGTGGTTCATGTATTCTAAGGGGTGTGCAGGATGTTTTACCCGCGATAGGCCTTGTGCGAGCGGGGTACGTGTATTCAGAGGGGTGCGCGGGGAGTTTTACATGCGTTTTCGCTGCCGCTGTAGGGGAACGTGTATTCCTGGGGTGCCCCAACACAAATTGGCATTGTGTGTCCTCCCAGATGGGCCCTCTCCCCCCTCCCCAGGGCCTGCATGCAGCCCACAACACAGGGGACTACCCTGCAACCCTGGCCATGCCCCGCAGGCAGCCCATCAATCTTTGCCAAGCCCCCCAGTCAGCCCACATGTCACCATGCACAAGTGAGCACCGACACATGTCCCCCTGCACCCTCACCCACCCAGCAGTGACAGGCACCTGCCAACAGGCCCCGACTCATGTCCCTGCACCCCAACTCACCCCCCACCCAGCCAGCAGTGACAGGCACCTGCCTGCAGGCCCTGACTCATGTCCCTGAACCCCCACTCACCCACCCAGCAGTGACAGGCACCTGCCAGCATGCCCCGACTCATGTCCCCCACCCACTCAGACCCAGCAGTGACAGACACCTGCCAGCAGGCCCCGACTCATGTCCCCCCACCCACCCACCCAGCAGTGACAGGCATCTGCCAGTAGGCCCCGATTCATGTCTCTGCACCCCCACTCACCCACCCAGCAGTGACAGGCACCTGCCAGCAGGCCATGACTCATGTCCCCCCACCCACTCAAAAGCAGTGACAGGCACCTGCCAGCAGGCCCCGACTCATGTCCCTGCACCCCCACTCACCCACCCAGCAGTGACAGGCACCTGCCAGCAGGCCCCGACTCATGTCCCCTCAACACGTCATGACGATCCACAATCATGGGCCTTACGGCCACCCAAATCACACCCCACGCCACCCCAGTCCAAACCCACAACCAGGTATTAAATCCACCCCACAATGAAATCCCCATCACATGATACATCCCAAATGGCAAGTATGCACATCAACACATTTCCATCACACCCACACATTGGGTGCATGTGATTGAGAAAACACACATCGTGACATGCATGAAACCAAAGAGGGAATACCACACATTGATGTAGGAAATAAAAATGTATTAAACACAAAAGCAAGGGAATGAAATAAAACACACAAGAATGGAAATAATGATCAAAAAGCTGCATGTCCAAAACATAAAATAAAAATGTAGGAAAGAAAAATCCAAATCAATCCAAAAGCATGTGTCCAAAGCGTCAGTCCGGCAAAACAAATCCAAAGTTAAAAACAAGACAAAACCATTGATCCATGGAAAAATAAAAAATAAGAAGTGAAATCCAGTGTAGAACTATTTACAAAGTACAAATCCAGGGTCCATGAGCCCAACCATTGAAATGAAACCTACAAAGACCCTAACTAATGAAGAACTATATATAAAAAGGTGGGGCATTGTCCAAGCGCCCCAACAGAAATAAAAACAGAATGGAAACCTAACACTAAATAACTATATACAATGGCGACGGGCAAGTCCTACGGCTCACTCTGTGATGTCCTGAGCCAGGGCATCATCGAACTCCATGTCGATGTCCCGGAGGTGGGCCTCTGCCGTGGCCCCGAGGTCTCGCATGGATGCAGTCATGGCCTGTTCAAACTCCCAGCGAGTTGCCACAAGGCACTTAGACAGCTTCAATGCCCTGTGCATGGAGAACTCTGCCCTGAACATGGTGAGCCGTGCCTCTTCCACCCGCTGCCGCTCCGCATCTATCCGCTGGCCCAACCGCTGCCACACGGAAGACACTCCCATTACAGGGACCTCCTGCCCTCTGCCCGATGCCTGCCCCTCTGATGGTGATGGCCCCGAGCCATCATCACTCCCACCTTGAGCCTGCTGCTGCTGTCCATGTGCCCTGTCCGATGATGCCGGCACATCCTCCATCTGCTGGTCTCCAGTTGGTGGGGTGTCCACCCCTGCTGGACCGCCAACTCCCGACTGTGGCAGGATGTGATCTCCACCAAGCTGGCTGTGTTGATCGGGCCAGGTCCATAGGGGGCCCTGGTGGAATCTGAGCCAGAAGACGGCAGGGAGAACGACTGGTGCATAGTCTCCACAGAGGAGGAGAGAGCCGCCAGAGTGCCCGACACATGTAGGAACCCTCCGACCAGGGCCCCTCCCAACTGTGCCACATTGCCACGCAGCTCTTTGTGATGGCGTGCGTGGTCCCCCCAGCAAGAATGCACGTCATCACGGATGACACGCGTGCGCAACGCGACACCAATCAGGACGGACCCCATACAGTCATGGGTCTCCTCGTCCGCAGGTAGTGGAGTGCCAGATGACGTGGGCCTCTCTCCTACCTGCGGACGGGCCTGGGACGGAGCATCCCTGCTGGTGCATGGTGGTGCAGTCACAGGGTCAGGGACCTGTGCTGCCTCTTGCCCCTGGCCCTGGACTGCACCACTTGCACCAGTGGTACTACCCCCACCAGGCCCCATGTGCGGCTCAGTAGCAGCCTCCTCCTCCTCTGTATAGACCACCAACCTGGATGGCTCTGCACTGTCTTCCGCCATAGATGGCAATTCCTGGGAGGGTGGCTGGGCCTTGCGTCGCACCCCAGTGGAGGCATCCCCGCCCCTTTGCTCCACAGCGCCGTCTCCGCCCTCTTCTTCACTCGACGCTGCGTAGAGGGAGACATAGAACACAAGCATCAGGGTACTGTACAATAGTCCCCTAGACAGAAAGCAATAACACATGAGTGGCACTGTCAAACGTCACTTCCATCCTGTCCCTCCACAACACATGGGTGAATACAGGCAACACACACGCAGAAACAGGCTCAGTGCATGCAATCAACATCAGCATCTATGTACAAGGTCCTCTATTGACATAAATGTTGTCTTCAAACTCACATGCATCATGGCTCATACTGATCCATGCACACACATCACCAGAGGGTCATGCATCAAGGCTCGTACACCACAGACACAGTGGCTACAAGGATGACTAGACTGCATAAGTGAATCACCACATCGTCACTGACATGTGTCATGCATCCATTGGGTTTCAAAGTCACACACACGCTACTCAGACACACAGACATGTACACCATACATGGACATGACAGCAGCACCCATCTCTCACACCCCAGCCATGTCCAAGAACAGAGACAGGCATGCATTCATGTGTGCATTACGCATGCTGCTCCCCATGTTGCATTGTAACACATGCACTGCCTGCCTGCCTGCTGCCCACGTGCCCTGCTATTTGGTGCCTGCACGTCAGCCATCTGCAGGGGTCCAGTTGCTGTGTCCACCCCTGCTGGAACAGAAGACTCCTGACTGGGATACCAACGCTCCACAGCCGTGCCATGTGGTTCACGCATGACTGGTCTCACATGCAGCACCATGATGTCCCTGCACACACACATCCATACATGGCCTATGTCACACATACAAGCAAGTAGCTGACTACCAGCACACTGCAACATGCCCTGTTTCACACAGCAATGCATGGCCACTTACCGCTCAACTCAAGACGGGTCTGCCTCTGAAGGATCTGGATGTGGAGCACTGGGTTTATGCGTTCCAGGACCCTCATCTGGATGTTGCTCAGGCTGACACGGCACCCCTCTGCATCCTCTGCCTTCAAGAGGCGCCGGGCCTTGCTGAGGGTCCTGGCCCTGAAGTCCTCCCAGCGCTTCTGGACGTGCTTGATGTTGCGGGTTGCCACCCCCTCCGCATTGATGGCAACCACTATGTCCTACCAGATCCTCTCCCATCCTTCCTTGTTGGCGCATGATGGTGTGAAGAGGGCATCATAATGCCCCAGAACTTGCTCCACCAGGATACCAACTTCCTTATTGCTGAAGCTGGTAGCCCTCTGCCTCTCTGGCTGGGGGTCGCCAGTGGTCTCGGATGATGTTTGCCCCAACATGGTGACTCTGAGGCTGTGGAGAGATGGTATCCCACTCGGGAGTCTTCTGTTCCAGCAGGGGTGGACACAGCAACTGGACCCCTGCAGATGGCTGACGTGCAGGCACCAAATAGCAGGGCATGTGGGCAGCAGGCAGGCAGGCAGCAGCAGATGGCACGTGGGAGCGTGCTCAGGGCTCTGGGGGGCAGGAAAATGGCCTTTTGGGCAGGAGTGTGGTCTTCCGTGTGTTGTCGCGTGGCCAGCTTGATACGGAGTGATTTGGCATGTGAAAAAACTGCACGTCAGCGTGTAATTCGAGGAAAGGCCCGTGACGGGTGCATAGTGAATCAGCACGTGAAAAAACAACACATCCGCGTGTTAATGCGTGCAATCCGAAGAAAGAACCCAAGCGCGTAAGTGACGTGACGCGCGTGGGTGTTACTCTCAGCACAGGTTAAAGGTGAGCTGGGCTAGCAGTTCGCTATTTGTGCCTTTCATGGAGACCGACGTGTGTGTTGCTACTTTGTGTTGTTTTGCGCACCAACACACCTTCACAGCGGATCAAGGATGTATCTCTTCTTTTGGTGGGGGTATTGGCTATGCGTGTTTTTCATTATCATGCTAGTCTGACGGTGAGTCGCGCATGCTATTTTTCCCACTGAGGGTGCCCCTGTGTATTGCGTACCCATTTTCGAGGTCATAGTAGCCTGCATGTCCCACACGTAAGTGTTTTTTGGGTCCCACTCGTACGTGTTTTTCGTGTCCCTGGGTGCCACTGTGTACTGCGGGAGGTTAATTCCACACACGTGGGCTACCGGGGGTTGCGTGCAGTTTTACTGCAGTCCTGGGGTGCCTGAGCATTGCATGACCCGTCACTTCATCACCAGGGTCACATACAGCCTTGCAGGTGCAGGGGTGCTTTTAACATCTTGCATCCCACCACCTTCACCCCTATTTCCCAGGACAATTGTCGTGTACACCTCCCATTGGCACTACTACATCTGTACTGGCACTACTCCATCTGTGCCATGGTTGGTAGGTCACGAAAGGTGAGGGGTGCCTCATCTGGGTGTACTCCTCGTGGCAGGTGTGGTCAGGGATGTGGCTGGGGTGACCAGGGAGTAGGGGGACTCCAGGGTGTCCAGGGTCGCTGCAGAGGGGGAAGAGGCAGGGGTGCGGCAGCTCATGACGATGTTGTGCCACGTGTTGGTGCAGTCAGCCCACCACCCCTTGCGGCTCTGGGAGATGCATTTCTTGCATCTGGCACTGGCACCCATGTGACCCGGCAGTCCGTTTCATTGACTGCCATGGGCCCAAGGGTAGTGGTAGCTGCAGGTGCAGCTGTGGACACCACCACCCAGGCTCAGCGTCTGCCAGCGCAGGCTGTGTTGGCACTTGAAGAGTCCATGGAAGATTTCCAGCAGGCCAGGGGGCACACCGTAAGTGCAGGCAGGGCTGCCCTGACCGAGGCACATGTCCCTGGGGCAGTAATGTCATCTGCTGCCCCGACCACCCGGGTGTTGGCAAGTGCAGGGGCAGATGCATCCAACAACACCCCGGTTGTGAGTCTACCCACCAGGACAGTCACGGTCAATGACAATGGAACAGCGGATGATGCTGCGCAGAGTCCATTCCAGGGCACCCAGCAGCCACTGATGCAAGTCAGGCCTTCATTCATCCTTCCACCTGCCACTCCCTTGGTTCAATCCACCAGTGCCACTGGCCATACTGATCAGGGCGGCATTCACCAGCCACGGTCTGCAACACTATCCAAGAGGAGGAAAGTTGCATCTGCAGCACAGGCTGGGACCCCAGACACAGCCACGGCCTCCTGCACATCAAGGAAGAAGCCTGTGCAGGAACTGGACTCCCTTGTGGACTACGTGCGAGGCCACAGACGTGACATGCTAGTGGGGCCGAATTGTCAAACTACGGCTGCCCATCGGACTACCCACTGGAAGCATGTTGCGGATAATGTGAGGGAATTCGACCATGAAGTGCGCACAGCTGCCGAGTGCAAGAAGCGTTGGGATGACCTCAAACACAGTGCTAAGGCCAAGCCTGCCTCTATTTACAGCATGACTCAGGTGACTGGCGGTGTGACACCACCTGAGGAAGATGACCTCACTCCACACGAGTCACTCGTTGTGGAGTTCATACCAGCAGAATTGGTCGAAGGTGTGGGAGAGATGCAGGACTTTGATGCCCCGTCCAGTGAGTGTTGTTGCGTGGATGTCCAGCCCATGTGTGGTTTGCCTGTGTGATGTGTTGACCTTGACTGCCACTACATGCTATGTGTACTTTGTTCTCATGTGCTAGTCATGCAATGCTTCACTGATGCGTCCTTGCTGTGCAGGATGGTGGACATGTAGAGCAGACAGGGACTGTCCTCATCACCACACCTCCACCCTACTCACATGCTAGTCACCCAGATGCCCCTCCGGTCCATGTTCCAGCTCACTGGAAATTATGCATGTAGCCAGGGGTGTCTTTCCTCTCAGTACTGGGACTATGTCATTGCATGACTGACATGTATGTGTCCTCTGCATGCATGCGGGTACTCCACGTAGGCATGCCCCCTTGCCCCTCAATCCCCCCCTGCACCGCAATTACACCATTGCACTGGTGTGCATTATTTTGGCATACTGCAATGGCCTGCTCAAGCCTCCTGTGTACATGCAAACTTCCACCAGCCAACCTGCCAGACACATGCAGTGGGGTACATCCTCTGCCCTTCATGCAGGGTGTCTAACATGGACTGTGCAGATGGCAGATGCTCCGCAGGGACATGAGTGCACATGCATGCTCCATGTACATTCCATGCATGCCCATATGTGTTCTTGACTGGATGATCATTGTAGTACGTGTCCAGGATGAGCAACATTTCATGGCATTTCTTCAGCCATTGCATGCCCGCTCTGGCCCAGTTCTGCATCACAAACATGTTTAGGGTGTCACAGTCTGTGTGGGGCACAGTCCTCCCTCTGTTTCAGGCTCACTGACTCTGTTCAACTGGTGTAGTGGCTTCTGAACACATGGGTGTACTACTGAGGGTTTGTCATGTGTCCTGCTTATTGTCCCATCATCATCTGCCCTGTTGTCAGTTGACTCAGATGATGCCACTGATGCTAGTCAATGCTGTCTGCCAATACACAGGTCTCTGGTCCCCCTTTTGCTACCATGCAAGGCATCCCTGCATTTCCACTCTTTGGGGGGGGGGGGGGGGGATTTGCCTGTAGCCATGAAACCCATTGCATGCACATTGCACCTGATGCCTGAACTTGCCCTTGCACTGCCTTCACGTTTTTTGAAACACATCATGAAGTACTTGTTCATGTAGATAGTGAGTAATGTACACATGTTCTGCACTGCACCAACCCACATCTGAGCCATGTAACACTGTTCTACATGCCTACTCACTGATGCAATGTCAAATTGACCAGACATGCATGGCAGGTTCTCTTTTGTATGTGACATGTCTGTTTCATGTGTTGGCTGTCTGTGTGATGTCTATGTGTGTGTGTGTTATGTGCTTCTAACATGTGTAATAATGTGTTTTTCTCTCCACTTTTCAGATGATGACGCAATGGAGCCAGAGGATGGTGTTGTCATGCCAGGCAAAGGGTTGTTAACTCAACCGCAAACCGGCACAAGTGGGGGTCGTGGGGTGGCAGACCGCGAGAACCCATATGTGCTACAGACCATCTTGTCTTTGGCTGGCAATGAGTCCAGCCCAGATGACCACTCTGACGTCCATGTCCAGTTGAATGTGCATCAGGTCTATATGTCAGGGGTGAGTGATTCTAATGTGGACACTCCTCTGTCCGTGACACCTGCACTGAGGGGCCAGACAGTGGTGGGACCTCCTCCTGTGGTAGATCGGGATGCAGGGTCACCCTCCACAGCAGTCGCTGATGTGCCTGGGACATCACGTTGATGGGGGCATGTAGTCATGCAGCCGCGGGCGGTACCAACCCAATGAGGACAGCCAGTCCTTGGGTCCCGCAGGTGTCAATCCCAGCAACAGGGTGGCCGCGCGCCACCGAAGTATACTGAGTGGGAGCAAGACATGACTGTCAATTCAGAACGTCAGGGGGCAGCACTTGATAACATCTCTGTGAGCATGGAACGTGTGGCCCAATCCGTGCTCCACCCTGCTAGGCAGGTGCTTCTCCAGCGGCAGGCAGTGTAGTCCACGGCCCGCTCGCTCAGTCTGGGCATTGAGGCCTCAGGCAGGACACGCCAGGCTGAAATGTTGTCTTTGCGTCAAGCAATTGCTGCTCACACAGAGGCACACATGGAGGCCCTGAGGGCTGAGTATGAGTCCCTCAGATCCCCTCTGGGTGTCCTCTTGATGCCCCAGAGGGTTCGGTCAGAGAAGAGGTTTGAGCAGTTTGAGCATACCATCTCGGCTGAGCTACGTGCTTGCTGGGAGGTGCATCAGTTGTCCAGCCAGGCCACACAGGAAGAACTCCATGTTACACGTGTTACCTTGCAAGAGGAAGCACGTGTATCACGGGAGGTTCTGCATGCAGACCTAAGTGTCATCACCACACAGAACCAGGTTCACCCATCCGGCAGACTTGCTGCCAATGAGGGGGCAAGCTGCGGCTAGGCATGGTCAGGCTCCTGTGCCACGTCCTCCTTTTCAGGATGAGCCAGACTCGGACGACAAGATATCTCCCACACAGGTCATAACGTGCAGGCGTTGAGCCCACGGAGATTTCTTTTTTGTCTTAACATCATCACATGTGGGTGTTGAGGGGCACCCTGTACTTCCCCCCCTGGGTGCCTCCCCGCGAGTCGTATGTGGACATTTTTGATTCTTGCTTTTAGTTTAGTTAGTTAATATTAACAATTTAATAGTTATTTTAATTAGGTTATGTAGGTTTTTCATAGTTAGTTTAATTAGTTAATATAGTTTAATATTGTTTGTCTATTGTGCATTCGTGTGAGGGTGTGGTGCTTTGTGGCTTTTGAAAGCATCCACTGTCTGTTCCCGCCGGGCCCGTCAAGCTTGTCTCGTGTATGTGTTTGCAGCTTGGGGTAATGACTCACTTAGGCAACTCCTGCTTCCCTTATCCATGGGCTCGCTAGGATGGTTCGGTGTAACAAAATTTTACACGAGGGCTTTGGACTTTCTTCATAACTGTGGCCTGTCTGCTGCTGTACTACTTGTGTTAACATCCCTAGTGGGGATTGGTTGCGTTTTATCCACCCCATGTCTGTGATCAATTTGGGTGAGTACGTGATTGATGTCTCCATTAATTGATGTGGATTGTGATGTATGTTATTTTCTTGCCTGTATATGTGCTTGATGCACTTCATGCTGTAGACAGTAGCCTGCACCCTTGGCCTGTCAAAGTGACACTGATGGTGGGAGGAGTTTGGATGTAGGTCTGTAACCTGACCCAGTGACAACCATCATGAAGACACACACACACAGGGAACTTTCCAGCCTTATTAATTTATTTGATGCCCTTTCTGCAGGAAGATGAGCCTCCAGACTACCTTTGCCAGCAGATACAGGGACGAGTAATCCAGAAAACTGGCCACGTTCGGTGGTGCAGATGTGTGGATGTGTGCGCAAGCAGAAGCACAGGGCTTGTGCTCAGACGTCCGACAGAAGCAGATGTGTTTCCAGGAGCTCCAGGCAAGGTGAGCAGCACAAGGGCCCACACCGCAGCCAACCTTCCACCAGGCCACTTGCACATGCATGCTAAGTAGCACCAATGCTGGGGAGCTTTACCAGCCATTGTTGGAGAAGCGCACAGTACAGCTGACATGCGTTGAGGGCCAAATGCCAAGTGGCTTTACAAGTTGTCAGGGGCACACGCAGGGGCCATCAAACAGATCCTCGAGTACCCCCTGCTCCATTGAAGCAGAGTTATTAGGGCAGTAGCGTTCCTAGCCAGGAACTGACATAGCGCACAGGGACACCCAGCGAGGCACAGACTCATGGGCAGTGCATGTCATTTGCATGTGCAAATTGCCACGTGCACTACCTATTGAAATCTGCGGCTGCCAGAACACAACTTGTACTGAAGTTGCATCTCGCTATATGCATCTAGCAGTTCACCCAGGGACCATTATATGATGTGTGATTATTGATGCATTAGTCTTCCATTTCCCGCGCACCCACATGCGCCTGCCTTATTGCATTGACAGTGTATGAACCATCAGGGGGCCAAGCTAACGTTTGGGTACAAAGCAGCATACAGGGTTGTTAGTTTGTGGAGAAGTCACTTACTTTAGGGCATGGATGGTGTTGTGTGTGTGTGTTGTAAACACACATTCAGATTATTAACTCACGCTCTCTTTGCAGCATTGAACTGCTACTGTTTCCGGACCTGAGAGTGTGCAGGCAGGAGGCCAGCACTCACCCCAGAGAGTAGTCTCTCTTTGGCTTGCATTTGACTCATTTGATACAATGTGCATGATGAACATGTTTTCTCATATTGAGTATATGTTTTTGTGATAGCTGTATTTTGCCTACTTTCCCTTGCAAATCCACCTCCCCTCGTTCCTGTTATCCTGAATACCAATGCCTGTCCAAACAACATATCCCTGACCCTCCTTCCCCGCCGGGGTCTCAGAGGCCCTTGTAAGTTTGACCTTGCAGGCGCCCAGACCACGGAGGGGGTGTTTGGTTCGTGCCACTCCTGCGCTTGAACACCGGAGCTGTGACACTACCCATCATTTGTTGCATCCTCATTGTATGTAATGTACCGTGAATGATACCCATCCTGTTGGACCATTGTTCAACTGTGCTACCTTGGTTCTTCTATCATTGTGCTTGTACAAGTGATTTGACATTTCCTGCTACTTCAGTCATCTACTGGAGAATCTACCAGGGCTTTTTGGTGCCTACAGGCTTTTTCCCTGATTTGTGGGTTTGGCTACTTGGAGTTCTCTGCGATTTGGTATTTTTACCAGTCAAGGTGGCCTCTGAGGGGACTGGACCCTATTTATACACAAGCTGGAACATGGAGACCAAGGGGTAGGGTGATCCTGTAGCCAGGTAGACTTGAAGGAAGAAGGCTACAGACCCCAAACACAGTTGTTCAGAAGGTCACAGTGATGTGTTAATGAGGGAGGGCATTTTGTTGTTGGACAGTTGGCTTTGGCTACAGTGTTTTGGGCACTCTGCATTGTAATTGTGGGGTACTATGTACATGATGTGTTGTGGTGGTCAATGCCTGTTCCTGTGTTGTCTTTACTTTTCAGGTGTCAGGGGATTGGTGTGGTTTGACATACTGGGGTGTTCACATGGGCAATGTTCACATGTGTTGTGTACAGGACACTGAGGGTCACTTGATTTCACATGCATATATTGAGTGCATGTCCATAATGACACACACAGTTGCACAATGATCCACCACACGTCCAACAACCCTTCCATGGCCACAGGTGCACACAGATTACATTCTCCAGCCCGCTCTGTCCCAGCAGCACGTGATCTATTGTCATTTGGGTATCCTTTACATGCGTCATTTGGTTATTGATTTGATTTGTCATTTTCATGTTATGCTCAAGGTGTATCTGCAACACAATGGCTGCTCAATGTTCTGTGTGCTGAGCAGTGTGTTGCAGGAGACACACACAGCACACGGGTTAGGGAGTTTGGATTTTGCCATGCCCAATGTGCATGGGAACAGGCATTCAGTGTTGTGTTCATGCTACGACTGGTGGAAAGCATTTGTGTCTGACTTTGCATTTGTGGGAGGTTGTTGGTCAGTCATTTCATCTGATTCCATGTCAGGCATCATTGTATCATGCCAGTTTTCATTTGTGACATGTCACTTTGTATGTTATTGGTCATGTGTTGGCATTTTGCTATTGCATGCCGTGTCATGGTGTGGCAGACAAGGGTGATGTGGTTTGGGAGGGTTTGGGTGACATACCAGTTATTGTGATGGCCTGTTTTGCAGGGGGGTGTGATACACACCTTGCATGTGTTCCTTTTGGTCACAGAGGATTGGTTATGTTTAAGTAGCTAGGGATGCATACAATGTAGCACTCCCGTGGCAACATTCTCAGGGTGGTAAGGTTGTGACAGTGACTGTCTCTTTCTCATCATCGATTGTCACCTGGTATGTGCCAGGCCTGTGTGCACTCTGTGCAGGGGTAGGAGTTTAGGTGAAAAATGTGGCCACAAGCTGGGTCCGGGCTGCCTCGCCACGTGCCCTTTCTCCTCCCATGGGAAGCACCTGTGTCTGTGGTTGGGGATGTGGGGGCACCACCATGTCCACCGGTACGTCCTTCTGTGTTGCAACATTGTGCAGGACACATGCTGCCACAATGATCCTGAACACTACTGGGGTGCATATAGTAGCTGGCTGCCAGAGCGGTCAAGGGAGCGGAAGTGTGACTTGAGCACTTTGAATGGGCACTCCACTATGCCCCTGGTTGCAATATGGGCAGCGTTGTATCTTACCTGGGGTGGTGTGGTGGGGTTCTGGATTGGTGTCATCATGTGGTTGCTCAGAGGGTAGGCACTGTCCCCTGGGGAGGTGATAATGGTTGTGATTATTGGGGTTTGTAAATTTGGCTGTGTGTGACATTCATGCATGTGCACAGGCATTTGTACTGACCTAAGAGCCATTTGTTGCCATGCTGCCCAGCTTCCAGGTCCCGGCTCAGGGAGGACATTCTGTATATGAAACTGTCATGGGTAGAGCCAGGGTAGTTTGCATAGACAGACATGATGATTCCCTTTGCATCGCATACGACCTGCATGTTGATGGAATGCCAGTGCTTACGGTTTCGATAGATGTGCTTAGTGGCCCTAGGTGGACGTAGGGCCACATGGGTGCATTCTATGGCACCGAACACTTTGGGGAAGTGTGCCACCCTGTAAAAGTCCTGGACCATGGCCTGCCTTTCTGCGGGAATTCTGGGCATCTATATGTGCCTGCGGATTGAGGGGCGCGCAGTGATGATTGCCAACACCTGGTGTAGGCAGCGTGACTGTGTGGCCAGTGAGAACCCCCCCACTATGGCAGTTGTCTGCTGAAATGACGCAGTGGCCAAAAAATTCAGGACATTGAGCACCTTCTCCAAGGGGCTCAATGCTTGGGAGCACAGGATGGCTGATGTAAGGTCATCTTCCCACTCCCTGACCAGGTCTAGGATGATACGGGGTGGAAACCTATACCTGCCATAGACCTGGTCGTCAGGCATCCCAAAAAGGCTAGTCCAGGGGAATAAAATGCGGGCCCTGGCTATTCTCCTCCTCAGGCGGTGTCCCGCGATCAGTGCTGCGACAAACAGGGCATTCATTGTAGCTAGATATACGTGTTTGTTGTTTGTGCGCACTTTTATACTTTGCGCGGGGACGCTTCCACCTGCCTTCGTGTGGCGGATGTGTTGATGCCTATGAGTGTCTTTTAGCGTGCACGTGTTTCCCGTATTCGATTCCATGAATACTTGTTGTTCGCGTGCGTGTGGGTGTTCTGTGTATTTCTCTGCAGTACTTCCCTAGTTACGCCTTCTTTTTCACGCGTTGTTCCCCATTCCGCATGTTCCTCCCCATTTTTGGTGTGTGCGCCGACGTTGTGCACTGTCCATGTGCGTGTCGCGCACAGTGTTCGGGATTTTGCAATGACGTGTGCGCCCGTGTGCACTGCGCACGTGTTTGGCGCACATCCCGAGGGAAACACGTACAGGGACTTCCATGAATTGCACGCCAGCTCGCGCCAAGATTTCAGCGCACGTTTGTTCCATGAATTGGCCCCTAAATACCTTAGAAAACTCTATCCCAGCACAGCTTGTTTGGAGAAAATATTAAAATGATCTTTAAACTGTAGAGTAATGCTTAAACGTAACCGTGATGTGGAGCAAGGACTAGTTAATGGAGCAATTGGTACAGTTGTTGGCTTTCAAACATACCCACGTGACAACGACATTCAGTTTGTCAATATTCTCTTTGACAAACTAACAGAAGAAAGGACGCTCAACAACTTGATTCCTTCTTTTCAAAGACATGTATGTACGCAGAGAACAATTTTCTCTGACTCTAGCATATGCAGTCACATTTCACAAATCACAAGGTCTTACCCTAGATAAAACATTGATAGATTTTCGGAAAACAGTCTTTAAAGAAGGCATGAGCTACGTAGCACTATCCTGCTTACGTACACTTGACGGTCTATTTCTAATCAACTTTGATGGAAGTAAAGTAAACAATGATATTCCTTGCATTTTAAAATACAATAGGCTACATTCACTATACACCGCCCATCTAAAAACCTATCCTGTTCCACAAAAAGCAAAACGTTGTAAAAGAAAACTACTTCAAACAGAAATGCAACAGGATCTCACTGAAAATCCTCCAAAGAGAGTAAAAGAAGCAAATACTTCATCAGTTACTACAACCAAAGAAAAATGTACTATTCAAAGTAACTTAGGTACTTCTTCAAAGAAGCAACACACACTCGGAAGAAATGACTTGGACACAGAACTATCTGGTCCTTTCAAATTTTCAAATATAACTGATGTAAATTGCTAGGCAAATGTAGCAATAAATATTCTATTCCAATTGCCACCAATTATTGACAACATTTACTTACACAATACAGACCAATTGTGTTTGCAAATGTTAGTCCTTCATAGAAATGCAAGCAACAATCCTGACAACACATACAATGTTCATGAAATAAGATTGGGCTAGTGTGCTGGAATGGTGAAATTCACTATAAACTCACAAGATGATCCACAAGAATTTCTAATGTACTTACTACAAGTACTGCTAAACAAAAACATACCTATAAATGAAATCTTCCCGATTTCACACATGTGGAAACATACATGCAGACTCTGCAACAATATGGTACAGGAACAAATCCCTAATGAATGCTTCGTGTATGTATCCATACCTAACTGTGAATCCATTCCATTTTAGCAACTTGTACAAAATGCAAACCATGGCAGATTATGTACTACCTGCAATTCAGATAATCGCTCCACCTTACAAATACAAACACATAGTAAATGCGTAATATTAATACTTCTATGTTACAATGCAGATGGTACAAAAAACAACTGCAAGCTGACTGGATTCACACATGGTCAAGTATCACTTGGTAAGATAACCTGCACAACAATAGGTATAATCTACCACACAGGAGCCACAACCAATGCAGGTCACTACACTGCATATATAAAAACGCTTATTTAATATTCTTAAAACCAAAATGTAATAACTAATTACATGGCCACGGTAGTGGCCATGTAGTTATGGTTAAGTTGCTGTTTCCATAGGAAGAGCACTTTTTGGGCGGCTTATAACTTCGCTCTCCCTGGAGGGATCCTCACCAAACTTTGCAACAAAAGTAGTTGGGTCACTCTAAATCTTTTTCCAAAGTTTGGTGAGGATTCGTCCAGGGGGGGAAAAGTTATAGGGGGGTCCCAAAACTTTTTTTTTTTCCCATAGACTGAATGGGAAAAAACTTTGCGCACGGCTACAGCCCGAACCGCTGGACGGATTTACACCAAATTTGCGGCAGGAGCGGCGGCCTGGTCCCAAAAGCGTGCTTTTGTAAATTTGGTGTAAATCTGTCCAGTAGTTTTTTTTTAAAATGACCAAAATGTAAGGCAAAAAAATTAGTGATATCTGCGTTCACTTCGCGGACGGACTTCCCTGTTCGCTCCGCGGACAGCACCCCGATTGGCCCATGGGCTTGCGTCATGTCCGCGGACATGCGACGTGTTCGCTGATTGGATGGCGAGGGGCGTGGAGCACGTCAGATTTTCTGTGGCGCCCGCCATCTTGTATTCGCAGTCGACCGCGTACAGCGCAGTGAAACGTGGATAAAAAATTGTATTTAGTGCCGTGTGTTGGTGTGTAAGAGTGTTTGGGGAGGGTTGGGGAGTATGAGATAGGTTCAATGTTTTGTTTTTTTATGTGCTAGGCCTTTTTGTTGCGTTCGATTTGTCCGCGGAGAACACGGTGTTTAGGCATAGCTCTCAACCATTTTTGTTTTACAGGCGGTTGAAATCACCCGATTTTGTTTTTAGCGGGTGAGACGCCCATTGGAATGAATGGGCGTGCAGGAGGCTTGGCGGGTGAGTCTGCCCTTTACAAGGCGTGTGACACCCGCCAAAAGCGTGTGAGTTGAGAGCTATGGTTTAGAGGACGGAGTATGTGTCATTTTTGTTCGCAAGGAAGGTAAAAATGAGCTATGAACACTCGCGGTGTACTTAATTGTTCGTAAATACACAAACTGGGGGTGTCCTCAGGACGCTGTCCGTATTGTAATCTGTCTAGTTGAATGTGTTCTAAGAACACTCGCAGTGTCCCGAAATGGTTGCAATTACACAAAATGGGGGTGTTCTGAGAACGTTGTTTGTATTGTTCGTTGTCAGGGTGAAAGTGTTTTAAGAGCACTCCTTTTGTTCGCTAATAGTACAATTTCCTAGGGGCGTCAACCGACTTTTTGTCCACTAAAGAAACGATAAATCCGGCTGGTGTGCGTCGACATTATGTGATAATCCTATGACTGGCGCTATTGACCTGGCTGACTTGCTTTTGCGACACTAAATCATATATCCCGCCCCTAAGCCTGATATTATCAAAGCATTCATATTCCCCGCCTTTCTCCGTGACGTTACAGGGTGCGTAATGACTTTACACAGAACCCGGAAGACAACACACATTATGTCACAACACAGCGCGTCACAATTCGGAATATGAAACTGTGATTTAAAAGCAAAGAGCAAGATTGTAAATGTTTTATGTACATTTATTTGACATCAAATGTTTAGAGAATATTCAGCAATTTGCATTTGTCTCTGTTGTCGATCCGCAAAAGTTCATGTTGAGACACGCGATGTTCCTTTGCGGTACAGAGAGTGTTAGATCAGCTTACAACTCAGTGCGCCACAATTCGGAATATGAAACTGTGGTTTAAAAGTAAACAGCAGGATTGTACATTTGGTAAAGTACATTTATTTCACATGAAATGTTTAGTGAATATTCAGCGATTTGCTATTGTCTCTGCTGTCGATCAGCAAAAGTTTATTTGGAGCCACGCGTTGCTCCTTTGCGGTAGATAGGCTGTTGGTTTATGATAAAAGTAGTAAATGGTCGCTCTGATAATCGGAAGGTTGCTCCAACAACGAGCCATTAGACCACCCTATTGGTTGGTATGTTGTTTGTAGCCGCTAGTACTGCGTAAGGGCATATTGGTCCTTGGCGATTGTCCCATAAAATGGTGAGGGTCATGAAGTTGCATATTTGGACTTGCACCTGGCAGTTGAAGGCCCCATCCGCTGGAGTCTGTAAATCGTAACATAGACAAAATGGGGCCATGTACCTGTTTTAAAAAACATAAATTAGTCTCACCAGCCGATCTTCATTAAAAATCATCATTTTATTTATTAGGGCGTGAAACTATTTGCTATCGAATATAGTGCAACAGAGTATGTTAATAATAAAATAATAATAATTTCCCATTCATATAGCGCTAAGAACTGTGAGGTATGTAAGCGGTGCTTATTATTAACCACGGTGTGTGGTGCTCATTTATCGACCACGGAAGGATGAAAGGCTGAGTTTCACCTTGCCGGGATTCGAACTTGTGTTAGCAAGCTGTGGACGGATGTCAAAGCGAGCGCTGTACTCGCTGTGCCACTTGACAGGCTACAGTGAAGTGGCACAGCGAGTAGAGCGCTTGACCGCCTATAGACCGGTTACATTATTTATATTAACCCACTCTGTGTCGTCTGCCTTTTTCAGAGCCCTCTAAACGACAGGGGATCAATTCGGCAGTGATAGTGCACGGTAGAAAACATTATGCCACTTTCAACGAACAAGTTCAACTTCAGCGGTCTTTAATGCTACGCTATTGTAATTATATTTGGTATAAAGTAATCTAAAGGGTTACTTACAGTACAATTGCAATTTCCATTGTCTACGAGTGGTGCAGTCCCAAAATACGACTCTGCGTGTGCCAACGATCTTTCGCATAGTGATATAATATGTAAAAGTGGTTTCATTTCAGAAATTTCATCTTTATCTTCTATACATTTTAGCAACACTCCTTCAAGAGAAGGCTTTCATCACAATCTCTGTCTGTCAAGGTCAAAACACAATACAACCTTATAGTCTGCTTCGTGAGCCTCTCCGGGGCCCGAGAAATAAATGGAATCAGCTGACCTTCACTGTGAACGAGCATAAATTCTTACTTTGCAACATTCTGTGTAAAGCCATCTGTAGAAGTTTTTGCACGCCATGTTTGTATATTGTTTGCGTGATATTAAAAAAAGTTTGTTTAAAGAACGTTATGGTTCTAAGTACAGCCGAAAGACCCCTGAAAATAGCAAGTTATGGTAAGCTATGAAAAATAACTCGCGCCAACACCATGCACTGCTAAGACTAACACCCAGGACATCAAAGATGACATCGCAAATGTCATTGATGAAATCACTGATGACATCACATGTGTATGTACTTTCATGGAATTTGTGTACTAGGGATTTTTATTATAATGTTCCGAAAAAAGTGTCAAGGATATTGCAATAAATATCATACCGTTATTAGTGCTTTGAACGATGCATTTATATCAATAAATAGCATTGTATTATGGGATTCTATGTAGTATACTGAGCTACTAATGGAGAAAGATAGCAATGTGTGCAGAGTACAAGATAACATTATAATATTTGTAAAGTTAATATGTTGAATAATGAAATGATAATTGTCCTGAAATGTTCGAAAATTCACAAAATGGGGGTGTTCTGAGGACGTTATTCATATTGTGTGATTGCTTAGCTGTATGCAATGAGGGAATGGTACAGAGAGTAAAGTGGACGCCGTCCGTGGACACTGCGGCTGTTCGTGGACAGGGCGTGGTAAATCCGGGTTTTTCCAGGAAATCCAACATGGAAAGAAGACTGTACGGATCAGCCAATCAAATGTCGAGGTTGTGGATTTGTGTTGAAAGAGACTGTGTGTGGTGAAGATGGCAGAAGTGGAGAAAGTCAGGGTGTTGGTGCTCGGAGATATGTTTGTGCATGGTTTACAGCAGTACGCTGAATGCAGGCATGTTGCAAAGAACTTTGATGTGAAAGGAGTGGAGGTGGTGTGGAGCACTGTGCCTGATTGCAATGTACAGGGAATTGTACAACTTTGTGCGGATATGGCCACGATGAACAGTCCGCATGTGGTAGTTTTGCACTATGGTGCTTTCCATTTGGGCAACGTCAGTGCCCCTACTTTGTTGGCTGATTTGGAACGCTTGGTTCAAGCCGTAATGAAGATCCTTCCAAATGCGAAAGTAATTTTTTCTGGATTACTACCTAGGGCAATATGGGACAATAGTTCAGTTTTTTGTCCTCAGCAAAACATTGCTAGGTGTGTCATCAACCGAGGCATGTGTGCCTTCATGCTTAGAGCTGGTATGTTCTTCTGTAACAATGAGAATATTGATGCCAGTAATGCTGTTAATTTTAAAGAAGATGGCATTTCTTTATCTTTTACCAGAAATGCCTCTCTATTTTGGAATGTAAGGGTTGCTTTGGAGAAGGTTATATGAAGATTTTAGGAGTAAAGTAAGTAAAAAAAACCAAGAAAAAAATATAAAATAACAGGTGTCTGTCAAGCATCTGTAAAAAAAAAAAAACGGCTCTTTTCAGAGCCAACTTCAAAGGGGAAATGGGGCACACTATTTAAATTTACATTCACCACGCTCAGATGGCGGTAGTCTGCGGACATGAAAATCACTACGAGGGGGTTAGTATGTTCTATGTTACATGTCAGGGATATTATGGTTAAGTTGTGCTACTAAAAACCTATGAAATTCCGTGAAAAAACTTTGTTAAAGGGACGTTATGGTTCCAAGTAAAACCGAAAAACCCTTGAAATTCGCCAGTTATGGTAACATAAGCAACCATAACTCGCGCCACTGTGCACTGCTAACACTAACACCCAGGACATCAAAGATGACATCACAAATGTCATTGATGACATAACTAATGACATCACATGGCTGGCTCTCCCTTTTTATCCTTTACTGACATATCGAAGCCACATAGTTTTCTTCAGTAACAGTCAGGAAGTAAAAATTGAAAAGGTACTATATTTGTAGACTTGGGGTCCTGTCACATCATATGAAACATGTACATAGCGGAAGATACAGGCTTGAAAGAGAGCAATCCTTTCTGTGCATGAAGATAATCATTATGGTTATCAGCACTTTGCCATAGTTTTATTACTCTACCTTCCCTCTATATGCTCATATTTGCATACATTATACTCACTCTCCATAGAGTGAATGGGAAAAAAATGTTGCTTGCGCATACAGCCCAAACCGCTGGACGGATTTCCACCAAATTTGGACCAGGAGCAGCGGCTTGGTCCCGAAAGCATGCTTTCGCAAATTTCTTGAATATTCGTCCAGTAGTTTTTTTTTTAAAATGACCAAAAAGTAGGTAAAAAAAAAATAGTGATATCTGTGTTCGGTTTGCGGATACACTTCCCTGTTCGCTCTGCGGAAAGTGTCCTGATTGGCCAATCGTCTTGCGTGATGTTCGCGGACGTGCAAAGTGTTCGCTGATTGGACGGCGTGGCGCGTGAAGCCCGTCAGATTTTTCGGTAGCACCCGCCATATTGGATTCGCGGACGTCCCCGGACAGCGCGGTGAAACTTTGTTCAAAATGTGTATTTTGTAGAGTGTGTTGGTGTGTAGGATTGTTTGGGGAGGGTGGGAGTGTGTGAGATAGGATGAAAGTTGTGTTTTTTATGTGTTATACGTTCTTTTTGTGTTCGATTTGTTTGCGGACATCACGGGTGTTCTGAAATGTTCTAAATAAACTGACTAGGGGGTGTTCTAAGGAGTCAATATGAGTCCGTTTTGTTCGCAAGCAAAGTGAAACTGTTCTAAGAACACTTGCGGTGTCCGGGGAGTGTTCGTAGGTGGTGTCCTGAGGGCGCTGTCCGTATTGTTCTCTGTCAAGTTGAATGTGTTCTAAGAACACGCGTGGTGTCCTGAAATGTTCGCAAATAAACAAAATGGGGGTGTTCTGAAGACGCTTCTAAGAACACTCACGGTGTCCGGCGAGTGTTCGTAGGGGGTGTCCTGAGGACGCTGTCCGTATTGTTCTCTGTCAAGTTGAGTCTGTCCTAAGAACACTCGCGGTGTCCTGAAATGTTCGCAAATAAACAAAATGGGGGTGTTCTGAAGACGCTTCTAAGAACACTCGCGGTGTCCGGGGAGTGTTCGTAGGGGGTGTCCTGAGGACGCTGTCCGTATTGTTCTCTGTCAAGTTGAATGTGTCCTAAGAACACTCGCGGTGTCCTGAAATGTTCGCAAATAAACAAGATGGTGGTGTTCTGAAGAGGCTTCTAAGAACACTCGCGGTGTCCGGGGAGTGTTCGTAGGGGGTGTCCTGAGGACGCTGTTCGTATTGTTCTCTGTCAAGTTGAATGTGTCCTAAGAACACTCGCGGTGTCCTGAAATGTTCGTAAATAAACAAAATGGGGGTGTTCTGAAGACGCTTCTAAGAATACTCGCGGTGTCCGGGGAGTGTTCGTAGGGGGTGTCCTGAGGACGCTGTCCGTATTGTTCTTTGTCAAGTTGAATGTGTCCTAAGAACACTTGCGGTGTCCTGAAATGTTCGCAAATAAACAAGATGGTGGTGTTCTGAAGACGCTTCTAAGAACACTCCCGGTGTCCAGGGAGTGTTCGTAGGGGGTGTCCTGAGGACGCTGTCCGTATTGTTCTTTGTCAAGTTGAATGCGTCCTAAGAACACTCGCGGTGTCCTGAAATGTTCGCAAATAAACAAGATGGTGGTGTTCTGAAGACGCTTCTAAGAACACTCCCGGTGTCCTGGAATGTTCGTAGGGGGTGTCCTTAGGACGCTGTCCGTATTGTTCGTTGCTAAGTTGAAAGTGTTGTAAGAACTATCGCGTTGTTCTGAAATGTTCATAGGGGGTGTCCTGAAAACGGTGTCCGTATTGTTCGCTGGCAAGTTCAAAGTGTTCTAAGAACACTCACATTGTTCGCGGACATTAAAAGTTTCCCATAGATCATAGTTGAAATGTTTGACTCTATGGATGTGATATGCTGCGGTGGTTGTTGCCAGGGCATAGAGTCTTGGGTGCATGGCCATTTGGCCATGCACCCAAGACTCTATGCCCTGGCAACAACCACCGCAGCATATCGCATTCATAGTTGCTTATACCTTTGGGTGAAAAACAAATGTATAAGGAACAAAGGTATTAGATACTATGGATGTGATATGCTGCTATGGTTGTCCTTATTATTGTATACTTACTGTTTGGTCTAGTAATGGGAGTCCATGTTTTTCTTCTTCATTTCTGTGATAAAAGAAAATAGCATGTTAGTATTAGTATTTTGTAATGACTTATTACATTGTATAAGCAATATACTTTTATTTTTTTTCGACCCTCATATTTAGTAGAGTACAAATCAGAGTACTGTGCAATTTGCTCAGTTTCTGAATTTGTTGCTAAAATCATTGGGTCTGTGGGAGAAAAAAAAAATCCATGTTGGATTAAAAATAAAACCTTTTTCTGTTATGCTACAGTTTATTTGTTTGTTTGTTTTCAGTGTTCACTTGTTGTTTCTGGCTAATGCTTCATACTTTGCTTTGTTGCATTTTTTTTGGAGCAGTAACAGATTCTTCATTTGTTTTGATATTTAAAAATTTTGGAGCAGTTAGATACCAATTGGCATATTCTAACCGTCTATTTTTTTAATATATTTTAGTGGTTTTGATTTACCTATTTGGATATTGTTAAATTTTGGGACAGTTAGATACCAATTGGCGTATTCTAACTGTGTATTTTTTGGCCTAATTTAGTGGTATTCATTTATCTGATTAGTTGTTGTAGAATCTTTGAGCTGTTAGATAGCTTTTGGAGTATTCTAACAGTTTATATTATTTTAACACACATTTATAATTTTGGGACAGTTAGATACCAATTAGTATTCTAACAGTTTATATTTTTGTAACACAAATTTACTTAAAGGTTTAAATACAGTTTATTTATCAAATTTTGGTTTTAAGAACATCAAATAAGCGTTTGTAAGATTTGCTGGTAATCTCTGCTTTAGAGTAATGGTACTATCATTACATTCAAACGATCCACATTTCTTTTTTATGTATGCAGTGTAGTGCCCTGAATTGGTTGTGGCTCCTGCGTGGTAGATTATACCTATTGTTGTGAAGGTTTTCTTACCAAGTGATATTTGACCATGTGTGAATCCAGTCAGCTTGCAGTTGTTTTTGGTACCATCTGCATTGTAACGTAGAAGCATTAGTATTACATATTTACTATGTGTTTGTATTACTAACGTGGAGCGATTATCTGAATTGCAGGTAGGACATAATCTACCATGGTTTGCATTTTGTACAAGTTGCTGAAATGGAATGGATTCACAATTTGGTATTGATATATATATGAAGCGTTTATTGGGGATTTCTTCTTGTGTCACATTGTTGCAGAGAGTGCATGTATGTTTCCACATGTATGAAATCTGAAAGATTTCATTTATAGGTATGTTTTTGTTTTCCAGTACTTGTAGTAAGTACATTAGAAATTCTTGTGGATCTTCCTGTGAGTTTATAGTGAATTTCACCATTCCAGCACAGTAGTCCAATTGTCATCTTATTCCAAAAACACTATATGTGTTGTCAGGATTGTTTGCTGCATTTCTGTGAAGTACTAACATTTGCAAACAGAATGGGTCTGTACTGTGTGAGTAAATGTTGTCAACAATTGGTGGCAATTGAAATAGAATATTCATTGCTACATTTGCATAGCAACTTACACCAACTATATTTGAGAATTTAAATGGTCCAGGTAGTTCTGTATATAACTGCTTTTTTTGGAGTTTGTCTTCCTTCTTTAAAGAAGTACCTGGTTTACTTTCGCTAATTGATTCTTTTTTGTTTGTGGTACTTGATGAAATATTAGTTTCTTTTACTCTCTTTGGAGGATTTGCAGTGACGTCCTGTTGCATTTCTGTTTGATTTAGTTTTCTTTTACAACGTTTTAGTTTTTGTGGAACAGAATATGTGTTTAGATGGGGAGTGTATAGTGAGCGAAGTCTATTATATTCTAAAATGCAAGGAATATCAGCGTTTACTTTACTTGCATCAAAGTTGATTAGAAATATACCGTCAAGTGTACGTAAGCGTGATAGTGCTACGTAGCTCATGCCTTCTTTAAAGACTGTGTTACCAATATCTATCATTGCTTTGTCTAGGGTAAGACCTTGTGATTTATGAATTGTGACTGCGTATGCAAGAGTTAGAGAAAATTGTTCTATGCGTACATACATATCTTTGAAGAGAAGGAATCTAGCTGTTGAGCGTCCTATCCGTTTTACTTCTGAAAGTTTGTCAAAGAGTATATTGACAAACTGAATTTTGTTGTCACGTGGGTATGTTTGAAAGCCAACAACTGTACCCAGTGCTCCATTAACTAGTCCTTGGTCCACGTCAAGGTTACGTTTAAGCATTACTCTGCAATTTAAGGATAATTTTAACATCTTTTCTAAGCCTGCTGTGTTTGAGATTGATTTTTCTAAATTATTTAGTCTTGTTGTGGCTTGGTCACACATGGGTAGTGTCATACCATGTACATCTAGTTTGTCTGTGGCGCTAATTTCCATTATTGGTTGCATTTCTTTACTTAGCATGATTTCATTGAATTTGAAACAGCTTGCAAGAGTTGGCATTAAGGCCATACAATTGACATTTTTGTGGGCTAATTGTTCCATAACATCTGTAGCACATGCATTATCGCCATAAAGTTCATTAATGTGCCGGGTTTTCAATGTTGCTTCTGCTTCTTTAGAAAGTATACCAACTCTCAAACTTTTTAAAATGTTGGCATAAGTTAGATCTGCAGATTGGCACATGTTTTCTGTTAATTCTCTGTATTGGAAATGTTGCCAAAGGTTGACATTTCCAATGCTGCCAACAGTTTTACGGCAGAGTTTGTGCCCTAATGTTTTAAAAATAGGTTCACCTTTTACTGGTGTTAATTGAAGCAGATCTCCAAAAACAATAATGTGTTTTCCTGCAAAGAGCTCTTCATAGTCTGTTTTGAGTACTTCGTGTAATCTGAGGGGAATCAAAGCTAACATCAGGTTGGAGACCAAGCTCACTTCATCTATTAGTAGCATTTTCATTTGTTTCAGTACTCTGCGTAATTCCATTGCAGCTTCTGCAGAAAGTTTGTAATTGTCTAATTTGTTCTGGTGTTCTACTGGTAATAGTAGTAATCAGTGTAATGTAACACCACCTATGTTGTAGGCAGCTAAACCTGTGGGGGCAGTGACAACAGCTGACAGTTTGTTGTTTGTCAATTGTTGAAGGAATTTACTAATGATTTTGATTAGGAATGTTTTGCCAGAACCAGCTTCACCACTGACGTACAGTAGTATAGGTTTATAATTATGGCAGGAACATTCTTTATTTTCATGTTTTACACAATGTGCAATTTGTTTTGTTACTTCTTGAAAAATGCTACTTTGCTCATTGTTTAGTTTTGATTGTAGTATAGTTAAGTCTTCCTTATCTTCATACTGACACATGGTGTTTTCTACTTCTATCATAGCTAATTCTGCCTCATTTGTTATTAGTGGTTCTCCCAGTGGATCTTGGCTTCCTGTTACAGAAGGTTGACTACTGTCAAGAGTATCCTTATCTAGTTGAGCTTGGAGTTCTTCTTCATGTTGCTGTTCATTGTGCAACATTGTTTTGTACTGTGTAAAGTTTACATCAGTTATAGTGCTTTCATTTGCTTTGAAAGCATCCTCATATGAGTCATAGTTATCTAGTAATTGTTCTTCTTTTCTCCATGGTTTAAAGAGTTGTAGCAGGGACATGTAATATACTTCTTTATGTTGAGGAGTCTTCAATGACAATTTGATATGATTAATTAAATTTGGTTTAGTGAGTTTAACTAAGCTGCCTTCACAGTCTGTCACTCTATATTTACCTTTTTTTTCATCGGGTTTCATATTATTTTTGTATGAGTAGTTTTGGGTTATTTGGTATAGACACATGTTTTCCAAAGTATTACTTCTGTTTGGGTAGTATGTGTCCAATAAATTGTTTTTTAAAATGTCTTGGCTGTTGGGATCATGTTTGGCTATTGTTTCTATATCTTCATATGATTTTAGAACTCTTTTTCTAGATTTAGCTGGACCCAGACTTAGCCATACTATATTTTTCCGATTTACCATACAATGAAGTACCAGTTAAACAATCAGCTGCTTCATAAGATCCACATTCTCTATGGGTGAGCATTTTTATGCCCAAGCTGTATAATTTCTGAGATACTGTTTTATCTGATGACAGGTCATTCCAGAGGTCTTGGAGCTGTGTCTTTTCTACTTTAGTTAAGTATGCTGTGACATATCGTGCAACTGCAGTAGAATTGTCTGCAATGTACTGCACATCTATGTTTGCATTCCATAAGTGGGCAATGATTGCATTATAATCATTGATACATTTTTCTTCTTCTTTTCTTTTTATGTAATATGTATTTTTAGGTGACTTTCCTTTAACAGTATGTCTAACTGAAGACATGAGGTTGTTTACTTGACCTGTATTAGGGAAACCAAATCGGCATTTGGTGTAGTATTTGCCTTTGTTTTTGTATTTGCGACGACCATATTTTCCACATTTGTGTCTTTGAAATTGTAAAATTTGTGCACAAAGATCACTATTTGTGGCTTCTGATGGAATTTCACAAGTGACATATTTTTCAATAAACTGTAAAACAGTGGCATCACTGTCTTGACCAAATTTAGGAGCATCTTTAATCCATAAAAGCATGTGGATATGTGGTGCTCCTCTGGCTTGGTATTCTTTTCTCCAAAAGAAGTGTTGCACTTCTCCAAGGGGAGGAACAGTTTTATTACAAATAAAATGTAGTATAGCAATGAAGCAATGGTGAAAATATCTTGAAACATTAACAGGATCTAAAGAACAAAGTTCTCCAGGTGTTAGAATATCTATGTTTGTTTTGTTTTTATTTGATATGTGTAGGAAATCATGTAAATCTTCCCATGCATATTCTGCACAACTTAATGTAACAAACCAAGTGGGTGGGCCAAGGTTTCTGATCATACAACGTACATCTCCATGACGTCGAAACCAGTACTCTTTAGTACCACGCATATTTGCTAATAGATTTGTAATATTTGATTGTAAAACCTCATCCTTTTGTTGCACTTTCTCTAATAATTGTGTAGCTGTCATATTTTGAAAGTGTGATCCTGATTTTAATATGTGTGCAACTCCGTAACATAAAGTTGCTAGTTCACTTTCAAAGAGTAGGTGGAATATGTATTCCACATTTTGTCTAAATCTGGGATCTTCAGAATACATCCGTAATGAGCGGTATTCTGAAGCTGATATTTGAATAGGTCTATCATCATACCTTCCTCCTTTGCCAGTTGGAAAGAGTAGAGGAAAAGCACGTGCTTCTATACTTTTATCCCATATACTGATTGGCGATCCTTTTGTTTGACGCATTTGGTAAGTTTCCAGTATATCTTGTACGGTGTCATTACAGTGCAAAGGATGAATTGTATACTTGTCTAAAGTATTTGATATTGTAGCAGGATCTAGTAGCTGAAATTGACCAGCTTCTTGTGTTTCTTGAATTATTTCAGTTGTATCTTTCAAGTTTTCTTCAATATTAATTTCTTTGTAATATTCATTATTCTCTTTAAGATATTGGAAGGCTTGTCTAACTTTATATAAATCTACCAGCTGTTGCCATATTTTTTTGTCTTTTGTAGGTACTCCATTTACTAATATAATTAAAGATTGCTGCATTGGACGTTGCACTCCTAGAGTATGCACATTTTCTTTTAGATTTAATGATAAATAAACTACTTTTCCACAAATGCCTTTTACCAATTCAGAGGGAGGTAATTTTGCTGTTTTTGGTTGAAGGCGTATTATTGCTTGAAATGGGTGTACTGTTTGAATTATGATGCTCTCATATAAATTAAGTTGTTGTAGAGGTTTTGGTACTGGGTATAATTCCAAATTATTTGTGATAAAACGTGAAGGAGTTTGGTTGTTGTCAAGTTTTGTAGTGCAATAACTGCAAAGTATTAAGGGCTCAGTTATTTCATATTTGTTTTCTGCTAGAAGGTAGAGAGCTAATTCAAACCATTTAGAATCTTCATTGTCTTCTTTTTTGTATGATAGGTCCACGGTTTTTGTGTTACTTTTATAAAAAATTCTACGGCAACATACACATACATGGTTTGGTACTTCAGCTGATGTACTTTTAAATTTTAGTATTTCTTTTTTGTATGTGTTTAGCAAAAGGTTGCCATGTGTAGAATTGTTGCTTAATTGGTTTAAAGCGATTTCATTCTGTAAATGGCTTTCATTTCCAAAATATTTTTTCTGGATATAGTGAATTTCTTCAAGTAGGTCTTTTGCTGTACCATGTAGAAGGATGTTATTTAACTTTGCTAGTGCTAAAGCAGGACTTTTAGCATAGTACAGTTTATGGACTAGATTTCTTATAGTTGAATGATGTGTTGATATCCTTTTGATATCATGGAAAGTGGTTTTACAAGTAGGTCCTGTAATGCAGGCCAATGAATGTCCTTGTAGTCCTGTGTACTTGCGCACTGGACAGGTATCTATATTTTGCAGTAATTTAATTTTGATTTTGTCTTTGCTTTTTACATATTTATTGAGGAATTGGTGTAAAGATTTGAAACATTGTTTGGGAATGTTACACATTGACGTGCATGGCCATTTGTACACTAGACTTTCTGATTCAGTTGAATGGAGGGGTAATTCTAAGTTTTCAGGGCATATTTTTGTAAGGAGTACTTCTTGTTCCATTATGGTATTATTCACTTTTTCATAACCTCGACCACTGCTATTTATGGCAATTGTATTTGTTTGCTTTTGTTTCTACGCTTCTTCATTAAAATATGGTTCTTTGCTTGTAGTGTGATTCCATTCACCTCCGCAGATACTTAAGAAGTTCTTTCTTTTGACATTTCGCTTATTGAGAAGTCTTTTTTGTAATTTAGTTATTAGTTTTGTTAGTGGTTTCATTTTGTTTAACAGTAAAATAAATAAATTTCTTTTGAGAAGAATTGCACTGTCCATCAATGCTTCTAAGATTAATTTCCTACGATAGGTTTTAAGCTTTGAACCTGATTTCTCTCCTGTTTTTATAAGATTTTGAAGGACTTTGTGAAGGTATATTTTGGCTAAAATACTTTTCTTGGTATGCTTACTTTGCACTATATTAAAATTTGAAGAAGTAGTTTTATCTGTACTGATAGCTGATTTTCTGTTAATTGTTTTTTGGATTGTTTTACATTTTGATAGAGGAAGCAAACTTGTTGTACTTGAAACTTCTTGTGTTTCACTAAATGATTGTATTAGCTGTTTTGTTTCAACTTTTTTTTACAAATTCTGCTAGAGATGGATGCTTATGTTGGCCACCTTTATTTTCATTTGCTCTAATTTTGCGTTGCTTTCTACGGAGTTGTCTTTTGGTAGGCATTCTTTAGGGTCTGTTGAAAAAAATAAAGAAGATATGGGTTGGGGTGTTCTGGAATGTATGTGTGCTGAGTGCATGAGTGAGTAAGATGATAAAGATGTATGCAATGGTGTGTGATTGTGCATTGGGAACTAAAACTAGTAGGGATAGGTATTCTTGAATTTATGTGTCACTAAACTGGGGTTCAGATGACAAAAAAAAGTAAGCTAGTGGTGTGGAAAAGTACAAATAGTAAATGTAATGTATACAATTAAAACAGTTGTTTGTTCTATAATATGAAAATTGTAGTGGTTCAGTTGGCTAATTTGTGTGTCCAAAAATAGAAATTTGTGGGCCATTCTGGTTGTAAATCGCTGTTTACGAAATGGAAATCTTTGGACAAAATGGTACAAAATCTCTATTTTAAGAAACCAAAATAGCTGGTATTAATGTTATAGTATATTTGATTAATAATATAAATAATATGGTGATATTTTACTTACTTTTTTTTTTAATTAACAGGTAACTTCTTAGTTTTTCTTTCTTCTTCGAATTCGGCTGCTTCTTTTCAGGAAACTGGTCTTCACTGCAACTGTAAAAGCTTCAAATTAGTAACTTTGTTTGTATATAGCACTGTTTTTAATTTAGATATTGATTTTTTTAATTGAAATCCTCAGTGCCTTCTGTAAAACCATTAAACTAATTTATTTACATAAGATACATTGCATCAGTTCAGTACATATGATATGTTCTTAATGAACAAATTGTATTGAATGACTAATTGTAGCAAAAATAAAATATCTTTACTATGTCTTGTGAAATTTATAATATATAAGTGAATACCACTATTTCTGTAAGTAAACTGTTCTAGGTAATAGCGCCTCAATGTCATGTCTAATTTAAAGTAATTAAGTAAATAAATAAATAAAAACAAAAAATATGAAATTGTATAAGTATTTTTATAAAGGTTTAAACATAGATTGTGTTTACATGCAATTTTGTTTGAATATATGTAGTCTATATATTTCATTTAAAAAACGTTAGTTTAACATGATTTGAGTGTGTGTGTATAAAGAAAGTAAAAAGTATAAAGGTGTATAAGTGGTAGTTGATTTAAGGAAATTGAAAAAAGTACAGTAAATTCATTTTACAGATTTTACAAGGTAAAAGTCTGTTTGAAAATGTGTTCATCTACCATAGCTCTCAACTCACACGCTTTTGGCGGGTGTCACACGCCTTGTAAAGGGCAGACCCACCCGAAAAGCCTCCTGCACGCCCATTCATTCCAATGGGCGTCTCACCCACTAAAAACAAAATCGGGTGATTTCACCCGCCTGTAAAACAAAAATGGTTGAGAGCTATGTCATCTACTATACAGAAAATATGCATACCTGAAGTTTGTGTTCATGCATATGGATATGCATGGAGCTGCAAGTAGAAATCTTGAAGACTTGTACAGTATTTGTGGTAGATGCTGCTTGCCAATGATATGACACTTGTACTCAATGAGATTCAGAGTACATTTGCAGTGCTGATCTATGATGATGCAGTTAGATGTAGAGGTCTTGAATGTGATTGGTGCATGGTCATGGGATTTTTGAGGTACATCTTATGAGGGAATGGCAGAGAGAGTGTAGTGGAAATGGTAGAAGGGCTGTTCATGTTACGATATGTCGGCGGACATGGCGGTAGTTCCCGGCTATCAGGAGTTACATCCGGGGATTTTTGGGTTCAGAAGTCATGCAAATGAGAATAAGCACTGAAAGGGATTGGTCAGGAAAGTTTGGTGGGTGTGTTGTGCCAGGAGAGATTTTCTGAGATACTCTTTTTGCTGAGAGAACAAAAGATAGCTATGGCTGTGTGTTTCAGAAAACAGATTGTTTGGATTTTAGGAGATTCGTGGATACATTGGTTGAAGGTGCATGCAGAAAGCTGTGGAGTAGCTGTAGATCTTGGATTCCCACATGTGGAAGTACACTGGCATGAAGTACGTGGAATGAAGTGGTTGGATTTGCTACCTCTCTGTGCTACTTTGGAGACAGAGCAACATCCAGACCTAATTGTAATTCATTGTGAAGGGAACAGTTTAGGGCATGTGACTGGAATTTTTTTGCAATTTGCTATGAAAGAAGGACTGAGGAAGGTTATGGACATGTTTCCTAATTCTCAAGTGATATTTTCACGGATTGCGCAGAGACAAATGTGGCTTCGCTCTTCTTCATTTGGTCCACAAATGAAAAAAGCAAGGCACAATGTTAATAAGGCTGTTTGTGGCTTTCTAAGAGATTTTGGCATGTCTACTTTTCACAATGAAAATATTATGTTTCGTAGTAGATACATTTTTCGCAGAGATGGAGTCCATCTTACTTATGCTGGAAATCAGATTTTTCTGAGAAATGTACAAAATGCATTGCGACCTTTTTTGGAATTACAACAACGATTTTGAAGTAGATGTTAAGCATTTACAATTTTTGACTTACAAACACCACCCAAAGGCTCTTTTCAGAGCCACCACTTCTTTCCAGAGAAAATTACAATGTTTGTGATGGAGTAGTAACCCAATTTTTTTAATGTTTGTGAACTGTCCGCGGACTTCTAAAAAATACAAAGAGCCCTGCTTCATTTATTTTCACTTCTATTTTTTGACTGGGAAAGGCGGCTCTGAAAAGAGCCTTATTTTTTTTTGATTTTTGTAATTTTGTATTTTTTTTGCTTTTTCAGACACGACACACTAGGAGAGGAGGGTAAAGGAGGGTAAAGGGGGGGACACCAACCACAGGGATAAGAAAGGGCGAGCTGAGAGAGGAAGATGTAGAGTGGGTTTTATTTGGGTAGTGAGCAGGTCTTCTCGTGCTCTGAGATGCTAGTCTCAAAAGCACTCCGAAGTCGCTCCCCCCTGCAGAGTACTGTGTCACAGTACATACATACAACTGTGACCCTCGAAAGGTAAGGGTCATCAGCATTCTGTATGGCCTGTGAGGCAGCTTGAGAAAGATGCTGTCCCACAGAGGTGGTCCTTGTGGTGACAGGATCAGAAACAGAGGATGAAGTAGAGGAAATCAACCTGCTACGTTCTTCGCAAGGTACAACCCTGCGAATAGCCCCAGAGTGAAATGACCTCAGGTGTCGCTTCATAGTAGTGGTCCCAAAGCTGTAGTTACCGTGCTTCCCGCGACTGAGTATAATTTTGCACTCATTGCAGGTAACATGGTTCGCACGAGCCTTAGGACCATTCCCATGAATGGTAAATAACCGCCACACCCAAGACTCACGCCTAGTGCGGGTAGCAGGGATTTCCTCTACCTCATTCTCATCATCCTCTTCTTCCTCCTCCGCATCCTCCGTCCTGTTCCCCTCTTCAGGCCCTTGGGGAGGTGGTGGTGGTGGAGGGGGTGGTGGTGGTGCTGAAGCAGGTGCAGCACCAAGTGGCAGTTCAGCAGCCAAGGATGCCATGTCGATGATGGTGTAGTCTGCAGGTGGCAGCAAAAATCACTGTGTTCTGAAGAATAGCCAGAAACACAATGGGAATAAGCTCTTGGGCGTGGTCTTTTATAGGGGTGCTTGTGCGCGGTCCGCGGACATGCGCACTGTCCGCAGACAGATCGAACACAAAAAAAGGATCAGAAAGTTTCAAAAGGTATATAGAAACTCAAGATTGCTATGTGGGACTTGTGGCATGGTGAGATTTTATTGAAAAATATTATGGATTAACTGAAAATGTACTTTTAAATTGTTCGGGGACACGAACAGTGTCTGAATTTCAGGACACACGATGAGCGTGGGTGCGGTCATATGATCTGTTTGCGAACTAGTCTGCGAAGGAAGCGCCTGTCCGCAGGACACCAAGTGCACAGAGATTGGTTAGCGCATGCGCATTGATGTCCTACGGACACTGTTCGGGTTCTGAAGTAATTAAAAGTGCGTCACACGTGAAACGAATATTTCAGGACACCGCGTGTGTTCTTAGAACAGTTTAAACTTGGTAGCGAACAGTAAGGACAGATATAGTGTTCTTCAGGACACGTGTAATTTAGTTTATGTACGAACATTTCAGGACACCAATTGTGTTCTTAGAACACTTTCAATTGGGTAGCGAACACTACGAACAGTTGTACTGTTGTTCAGGACACATCATTTTCGTTTATTTACGAACATTTCAGGACACCAATTGTGTTCTTAGGACAGTTTTAAGTTGATAGCGAACATTACGGACAGATATAGTGTTCTTTAGAACACTTTAATTTTTGTTTCTTTACGAACATTTCAGGACACTAGGAGTGTTCTTAGAAAATTTTGAACGTGCATGAGAACATTACGGACAGATGTAGTGTCCTCAGGACAGTTACATTTTTGTTTCTTTACGAACATTTCCCAACAACCGCGGTGTCCGTGGACACCTAAATTGGTTTTATTACAAGGAACTGAAAGTAATTACAACACAATATAAAAAAGTAACTTTATTTAACATATATAAACAATTTATGACTGAGAAGGTGGGGCAGAAACGGAAACAAAAACAGGAGAATTAGGGTTTTCAATATTAGTGGGATCAGGTGAAGAAGGGATGGAAATCTCATCAAAACGTTGTGGTCCATGGAGAGAGTTTGGGGATAAATGAATGGGATATGGTGAGGGGGGACAAGTACAGGTGGGACAATGGTATGTTGTTGGTGGTTTTAGGTGATCTTCCACGAAGTTCTTTAAATCCATAAAATTTGCCATAAGTTGGTCCATTTTGTGGGTAATGTGTTCAAGAGTGTTATCCACCACTTCTTTTTCTTTGGAAGTTGCAATTTTTGTAGGGTCTGTAAAAAAAATGTATATGTTGAATGTATACAAAATAATATTTATATATTGGTTTATACAGTAAAGTGTGTACCATTAGGTGGACTATCTTCTAACATTTCGTCTCGTGGGAAATGGTCCTCTAGCCAGTCCAGAGTACTACACATTTCTGTGAGAAAACAAAGAAGTAATATGTATTTTTTTTTCTAATATAGAAAGTTTATAAATATATGAGTAAAAAGAAGTGCACTTACTATGTCTGGTGAGATATGTTATCAGTAGTGTATACGTCTGGTCTTGCTGTTGGTTGTGGAGCGTCTGTGAGGTAATTATGGTGGAAGCCACTTTATCTTCTTTTGGTATATTCCATTTTAAAACATATTGTATTTACATGAATGGTTAGTGTGTTACATATATGGGTAACATTTTTTAAGTATTACTAAATATACTTTGTATGTGTGCTGCTTTGTGAATTTGTTAAATGTTCCTATGTTATGATATAACTATTACCCATACATCCCCAGAGTTTTTAGGTGGTGGTACTGTTCTCCGAACATGTCCGCGAACATTAAATAAGTTTGCGGACATCAAGTTCATAAGAAGAGATCTAGTCAGTTCCATATGACATGTATATAAAGTCAAAGTCATTATTGTTAAGTTGTGCTACTAAAAACCTATGAAATTCAGTGAAAAAACTTTGTTTAAGGGATGTTATGGTTAAGTTGCGCTACTAAAAACCTATGAAATTCAGTGAAAAAACTTTGTTAAAGGGACGTTATGGTTCCAAGTAAAACCGAAAAACCCTTGAAATTCGGCAGTTATGGTAAGCTAAGCAACCATAACTCGCGCCGCCACCGTGCACTGCTAAAACTAACACCCAGGACATCGAAGATGACATCACAAATGTCATTGATGACATCACTGATGACATCACATATGTATGTACTTCTCATGAAATATGTGTAGAAGGGATTCTTATTATGTTGCGAAAAAAGTGTCAAGAATCATTGCAAGAAATATACCCTAATAAGTGCATTGAACGATGCATTGATATAAATAGCATCCTATTATGGGGTTCTATCTAGTATACTAAGCTACTCATACAGAAACATAACATTGTGTGCAGCGTACAAGATGAAGGTATGATATTCGTAATGTTAATATGTTGAATAATGAAATGATAATTGTTTTCTTAACAGATTTTTGTGTACTGTGAAATATGTAATAAGTAGCTAATAAAACCCATGTATTGCATAATTGCATTACTATAGACAAAACACAAAGACACAAGAACACATACCAATATGGGTATATACAGGGAAAGTGAAGTTAGCAAAAAAGCACAAGTAGTAGCAGAAACAATTCATAATTTAACTGATTAGTTTCATGCAAATAAATGATTGCTCTGTTTCAAAGCTGCTATTTACCCTATGTATATGTATCACTTGATGTGATTGGACCCTAAGGAAAGTAGTGTGAGTACAATGTATACAAATATAACCATATACAGGGAAAGTACAGCCATACAAAAAACAACAGAACTATCAGAAAGTGCTCATAAGTCTAGTGATTATCTTTATGCACAAAAAGGATTGCTGTCTTTCAATCTTGTGTTTTCCCATATGTATATGTTTCATATGATGTGACGGTACTCTAAGGGAATTACTGTAAGAACCTATAAGAAGGATATGTCTACAAATAAAATAAAATTCTTAGTTTCTGACTGTTACTGAAGAAAACCATGTGGCCTAGATATGTCAGCAAAAGATAAAATAGTGAGCCAGACATGTGATGTCATCAGTGATGTCATCAATGACATTTGTGATGTCATCTTTGATGTCCTGAGTGTTAGTCTTAGCAGTGCACGGTGGCGGCGCGAGTTATGGTTGCTTAGCTTACCATAACTGCCGAATTTCAAGGGTTTTTCGGTTTTACTTGGAACCATAACGTCCCTTTAACAAAGTTTTTTCACTGAATTTCATAGGTTTTTAGTAGGGCAACTTAACCATAACGTCCCTTTAACAAAGTTTTTTTCACTGAATCTGTATATAAACAATAATGAAACTTCAATTAGAAAACTATGTAACTGCCCCAATATTCTGGAACAACCAAACAGATAAATCAATACCACTAAATTATAAGAAGAAATAAACAGTTAGAATACACCAACAGGTATCTAACTGCCCCAAAAATCTTCAGCAACCCAACAGATAAATGAGCAACTTGAAAATATAAATAAAAAACTATAACCAGTTAGAATACTCCAACAAGTATCTAACAATCTGCAACAAGCCAACAGATAGAACATTAGCCAGACACAACACATCCAGCATGGATTTTTTTTTTTCCCACAGACCCAATGATATAAGAAACAAACACAGAAATTGAGCAAATTGCACAGTACACTGGTTTGTAAATTACTAAATATGAGGATCGAAATAATGCAGAAATGCTGATTATCCAATGCAATAACTCATTATAAACTACCTACACTAACATGATCTTTTCTTTTATCACAGAAATGAAAAAGAATATCTGCTCCAGTTACCCAAGTCATGAAAAAATATATGCAATCACAAAAAATCAAACAGTAAATATATTATAATTCAACTCACAAATACTGCTCCAAAACACAACCATTGAAGCAAACATCTAACCAAACACCACAATTCAAAATGTTTGCTTCCATGGATATGTTATATTGCAGTGCTTGTTACCAAACTCTACAATCTTAATTATATGACTTAGCCAAAACTTAACATGCAAACTATACAAATCAAACAGTACACAAACTGTAGATTTGAGGATATTTCAGGGATGTGTGATTCTATGGGTGTGTTATGCTGTGGTGGTTGTGGCCAGGGCCTAGAGTCTTGGGTGCATGGCCTATGGCTTATGTCCTTTGGCCAAGCACCCAAGACTCTAGGTGCAACCAAGACTATAGGCCCTGGCCACAACCACCGCAGCATAACACACCCATAGAATCAAACATTTTAACTATGCTATATGGGCATTTTTTAAGTCCGCGGACAGCCGCGGTGACCGCAGTCATGACAAACTCATCAGGGGCACCTGCCACCTAAACAAATATATCATTTGACCCATCTATTAGTCCCCCACCTTCCCCAAACACTCTTAAACACTAACGCACTCCCCAAAGTTTTATTTTCCCTCGTTTGTTGCCGCACTGTCCACGGATGTCCACAGATCCAAAATGGCGGACGCATCAAAACAATATGACGCACCTCACGCTTCATACCAGCTAATCAGTGAACACTTTGTACGTCCGCAAGCATGACGCAAGCCGATTAGCCAATCAGTGTCCTGTCCGCGGAGTGAACAGGGAAATGTGTCTGCGTAGCGGACATAGATATCACACATTTTTTAAAACCTACTTTTTGGTTGTTAAAAAAAAACTACTGGACGAATTTCCACCAAATTTACAAAGCATGCTTTCGGGACCAAGCTGATGCTCCTGCCGCAAATTTGGTGAAATCCGTCCAGCGGTTTGGGCTGTAGGCGTGAGCAAATTTATTTCCCCATTCACTCTATGGGAAAAAAAGACATTTTGGGACCCCCCCTATAACTTTGCCCCCCCTGGACCAAACCTCACCAAACTTTGCAAAACAATTCAGAGTGGGCCATATACCTTTCTTTGCAAAGTTTGGTGTGGATTCATCCACGGGGAGCGAAGTTATAAGCCACCCAAAAAGTTATCTTCCTATGGGATTAGCAATTTAACCATAACTATACGGCCACTACCATGGGCCGTGTAATATTATTTGTTAAGCATGTCTAAATAGTGCGCAAGCCCTAAATGCATATCGTAGTTGTGTATCTTACTTTGTTAAATGCGTCCCTTTCTTATTTAGAATGATGTATCCCTTAATCAACTTGCTCCATCCAACTATACATTTATTTTTATTTTAAGGCAGCCTTCCTCTGGACTGCTCAGTAGCTATACGTGTATCCTCTTTATGGTAATTCTGTGAAGCATATCTGCCAAATAGACCAACTAAATACAGATGTATGCATTATTTTGGATTGGAGTTTGCACATAAAAGGCAAATAGTTCAGTGTTGACCTGACACTGGCCATGCTTTTCGCAGAAAACCGAATGCTGTGTATCATGGTAATAACCTTGTTTCACCTCACTTGTTTCCTTTCAGGGGTAAAATATCATTCCGTAGTTGTTATTTAGAAGAAGCTTCGGTAAACTTATTACTGCACCTAGTGCTGGTAAGAGGGTGGCTCTGAGTTCAATTACAATGCCGAGGAAGCATAAATGCTAGCTGCTGTGCCATAATCTAAAATAAATTGCTTTTCACGATAATCCATGTACGCTTTTACAAAGCAATATTGAGCGGAGTACTGTCCGCTTTTTTATCTCATTTTACATTTAAATAAGATACAAGTGCTCTCTCATTTATGTGTCAGCTTTAACTCACATGTTTTTTTTTAATTGGTGTGTTCAACTAAGTTTTAGATCAGCAGTCTGCAGTGCGTATGGAGCAATGTCACAGCAAAACCGTGAGCATGCTTTTACTTGTAAAGTATGCGTTCACATTAAACTATGTTTTATTGTATTGATGCAGAATGTGAACGTGAATTGACTGTGTTTTGCGTAAGCATCCCAAGTTTTATTTTACCTTAGTTCATGAAGAATTCACATATTCTTACAATATAGATGTGTGAAGCAATGCAAATAATATGTTGTTCTTCCATAGCAATAATCACACAAAACGTATACAATATCTTTTCGGCACTGCCATTGGGTAAATAAACCGCAGTTATCACTTCCTGTGGCAAGAGAGACTTATGAAACAAGAACATGGGGCATGTTGCAGAAATGTAGATAAAGTCGTTTGGAAAAAAAATACATATTCTCTATACTGATATTTCTGGGCTAAATCGCGTCACATTCGCCAAACGAGCTGAGACAGAAAGCTCAGAGGAAAACTCAAGACAACACTGATTAGCATGGGTTCAGTACTCAGCCCCAGTACTGTTGTGTCCGGCATGAAGAACGATATAAGAAACCAATTTAATTTTAACAAGTGAGCCAAATGCCACAACCTTCCTCAAGTATGTTTTAACCATACATAACGTAACATGCCTAAGCCCCTTTCCTGGAGCCACACATCCCACGTGCACACCTGTATAATGTATGTTCACTATTTATAGACAGGCAAGTTAACAAAAAGTCATTTTTAGAAAGAGAGCTATCCTGATTAATAACTTGGAAAGTTATTTGCCTTGATAGAGAAACATTTGCTTGCATTCCACTGTGTAAATCACAAACCTACCCAGTATGCTCGCAGTCAATACCATACTAGGTGCTTCGGGAAACAAATGTGGCTACTAGAAAACCATTAGAACTAGGGGGCTATAACCACTTAACAGTGAGCTAATCCATAGATACACTCAAAACCTGCCCTGATGAAGAGGTACCAACAATTTAAAGTATATGATCAATGTTAGTGCTGCGTATCTGACTTAACCAGATGCTTATCTGACAGAAATGTTATACAGATGAAAATCATAACTGACCATATTTGAGGTTTCAGGTTTTTCTCACAGTTAGAATCAACAGCATCAATCGTTCAGGTCGCTACAAAGTCGCAGGTTATTGGTGTGGTTTCTGTGCAAATACAAATCCTGCGGCAACGAAAAATTAAATTGAGTGCTTGTGCAACCTTCATTACGTCAGTTACAGCTCACTCATTGATTATGTGCACCTCCTAATATTTCTCACATATATGTATATTCAATGAAAAAACTTTGGTAAAGGAACGTTATGGATCAGTTGCACAAATAAATACCTATGAAATTCAATGAAATAAAAACGTTGTTTATTAGTGCAACTGAACCATAACGTTCCTTTAACAAAGATTTTTTTGTGAATTTCATCACTCTTACCCCAATATAGCAAAAATGGTGTCCAATTTGCAACGTTTCATCTTAAAACTCTGCCATTTCCGACATGTAGCATTATTTTTAACACTTCTATAAACTTTTTGCAACTGTTTCCAAGGTTTTTGCATCTGTCAACATCCGCATACACCTGACCTCATCGCAGACTTTTCGGGCAGCGTCACGGGACATCGCGCATGCACAGCAGGATGACGAGTTCACAAATGGGTCTGAACTTTGCAGACGGACCCGTGCTTCCTGGACAATTCGGGACTGCTTATTCTGCTCATCTTGGAACTTTCAAGCTCAAAATGTAGCCTCTTACTCATTCACCATTAACAATGCAGCACAGAGCACATATTTGGAAGAATATTAGCAAAACTGCTATATATCTTAAAAATGGCATCAGCTTTTGCCATCCCTCCTCCACAAGAGACACCACCACCACCTGGAGAACCTACAAAACAACCGAATAGCAGTAATTCCAAAGACAATGAAGAGGACCAAGAAGATGAGGTAGACAAAGTGCCTACCTCTAGCACCCAGAGAGATTCATTGGTGTGGCAGTTCTTTACCACTGTTGGGAATGTACCAAAGGCTAAAGCTGCCAAAGTGAAATGCAATGAGTGCAACATTGTACTCAGTCGTGGATTACTTGGACAGTACTCATACTGGTCCACCTCCATGCACTGCCACAACAAATCCAACCATTGCAATGCTCTCAGATAGGTTCTTCCATTCTTAGCACGTAGTATGCTGTCTTCCTCCACCTCATCTTCCTCAACCAATACTGTAACCACACATTTTACTTCTGTGGGACACAAAATCCGACTAGTTACCTTGCAAGCAATAAAAGAGGCTGTTGATCCATACCTTTCGAAGACAACAGTACTCTGTATATACTGCAACACACCTCTCTGCAGGAAGGGAGCAATTTCAAAGTGCTTTTGAAGCTGTAATGAAGGAGCATGAGGAACACTACCCAATACCTTAGATGTAGCACACGCGCAACATTTTCCCCTGTCCACCTACCTCCCCATTTTAATGCTATTTACCGCCCCAACTTACTTTCTGACCTCTCCTGCAAAAAAATAAATGCAAACAACAACAAAAAAAGAAGTAGCTGTTACAAGTAGCCTGTTTGCTGACTGGCTGCCTGGACGGTATGCTGCATTTGGGACATTGCATAAAGCATCCACGGATAACACTGTGTGGAGCCTCACCTCCCTATTATCCAGAAAGCTACATAAGCATAGGTGTGTGCGCTTTTTGAAGTAGCTTTTACAAGTAGCCTGTTTGCTGCCTGGCTGCCCGCACCGTATGCTGCATTTGGGACATTTCATAAAACATCCATGGTACGAACATTGAATACTGAGGATCGAAAAGACATCCTAAAGACTACATGCCACTTTGACTATGGATATAATAGGAATGTATATATGTTAGCCTGATATCTATACATTTCTTTCCATTTTAGGATAACACTGTGTGGAGCCTCGCCCCATATTACCCAGAAAGCTACATAAGCAGAGGTTGCGCGTGCCTTTTCATGCACACTTTTTGAAGTAGCTTTTACCTGTATCCTGTTTGCTGCCTGGCTGCCCGGACTGTATGCTGCATTTGGAACGTTGGATAAAGCATCCACGGTACGAACGTTGAATACTGAGGATCGAAAATACATTTTAAAGACTATATGACAGTTTAACTATGGATATAATAGGAATTTATACATGTTAGCCTAATATATATACATTTCATTAAATTTTAGGATAACACTGTGTGGAGCCCCGCCTCCCTATTACCCAGAAAGATACATAAGCAGAGGTGCGCGTGCACGCTTTTTTTGAAGTAGCTTTTACAAGAAGCCTGTTTGCTGCTTCGACTTGAGCAATGAGCTTTGAGATGTGTCCCGTGATAGCGATCTATGGTTAGTGTGAGGAGGTACAGTGATACAGTGCCTCTTTGAAAGCCTTTGTTCATGATAGGCTTTTACTCATTCGGCCTCATTATGAGTTTGGAGTTAGCCATGCCCTTAATAATTAAATCCTACCAAAAATAGAAATAATAAACACAAATTATCAGAACAGCAAGGACATTTTGAAAAACTATGTAATTCAAACATACTACCCAAACAGAAGGGCTGCTTTACAAAACATGCACATGTCTGACATAGCGCAAAACTACTCCTTCAAAAACAATGTCACACCAGATGAGACAACTGGCAAATATTCAGTCTCAACTTGTGAAGGAAGCCTAGTAAAACTTGCAAATCCCAGTCTAATTAATCATATCAGGCTTATTATTTAAATATGTAAATCTCCAAAACATAGAGAACTGTGTTACATGGCCCTACTTCAACTTTTTAAACCTTGGAAAAAAGAAGTAGAATTATTAGGTGACTATGCCTCATTTGAAAATGCATTCAAAGCAAATGAAAGCTGTATAACAAATGTCAATTTCAAACATTACAAGGAAATGTTGGACAATGAATGCCAATAAGAGGTAGAAATTGAAGCTCAGCTAGATAAAGACACTCCTGAGGCCAGTCAACATTCCCTTACAGAAAGCCAAGAACCACTCATTCTAAATGTAGCAGAAATAGGCATCAGTTATTCACAACATTTGCTTAAATGGCTCAGACCAGTTGTGTTTGCAAATGCTCATCCTTCAAAAGAATGCCACAAATAATCCTGACATCACTTACAGTGTCTCAGGTATAAGGTAAGAATTGGACTACTGTGCAGGAATGGTAAAAGATACCATAAACACACCAGAAGTTCTTCAAAAATTCATAATGTACTTAATACAAGTAATGGAAACCAAACACATCTCTATAAATAAAATCTTCCACATTTCATACACGTAGAAACATAAACACACTCTCTGCAACCATATTTCACAAAAGCACATCCCTAATGAACAATTGGTATATGTATCCATACCAAATTGTGAGTCTATTCCATTTCAGCAACTTCTGCAGAATGCAAATTATGGCAAATTATGCAATTGTTGTGATACAATTGTTCAAGCATGCAGATCAACTCACATAGCTAATATGTCATGCTTATGCTTATGCTTTTTAGGCACAATGCAGAAGTTAATTAACGGTGTGGGTAAAAATACAGAAGAGTGGGGACAAGGTAAAGAGTCTGTGTGAATGCTACTGAGGCTTTTCCTTATCTATCCTTTATATGGCCATTAGATTTTTGTGGTAAAAAGAAGTAAAAGAAAAGCAAGGGAGCCTAGCCCGAATGGGGTAGAAGGTGGTGCCGCATAGCATTGTCTTGTCCAGTGCAGGGAGCACGTGAAGATAAAGAGAAAAGGTTGGAGTCTCGTATATTGAGCAGGCTCGGAGTAGTAATTTAAATTATTCTTTTTCCGTGTGAGCAGAACTCTCGGACAGGTAGCTTGAGGGGGCTTACAGGTGGGGAGTGTGTGTGAGACATCAAGAGTGAGGGGCAATAGCATGAAATAAGCCAAAACAGGGGATAACGAGAAGGCAGTTTATGTTACATGTACTTTGTCTTTTCTGTTACCTGTTTGTCTGTCAGTAAGTACTGTTGCATTTGTAGTCTGACAAATATAATGTTTAACAAGAAGTAAAACTGACAAAATTGTGATTGCTGATCAAAAATGTTCTGAATATTAGAGAGTTGTTGGAATTTTCTTTTGGTAAACGGAGGTGAAAAGTAAATTGAAAACATTTATTTGACCCAGGGAGGGGAAAAGGGGTGCTAAACATGAGCCAAGGTAAACACAAACGCCACTATGGGGGGGGAGCATGCCACTAACACATATTTGTCAGCATCTGCCTCTATATAGCGAGAAAATACAGAAGTATCATGATCAGTGGGTGACAGAAATAAAAGGAGATAGCGTACAGCCCATATGGCCAGAAGGAGGGTCCTTCGATAAGAGGGTATTGGATCTGGTATCAACACATCTACTAGTGAAATACAAAGGAAAGCAGTTGCAAAACCGAAGGGAGGTACTAGATTTGTGGTGCATGTTCGAGTAGGTAACACCTAGTAGTGAGGTGAATAATTCACGGTAGTAAAAAAGAGATACAGGAGGGAGGAGATGGGTGTGTAGGGGGAGAGTGTTCAACACCACCAAAAGGGAGCGAGTCGACAAAAATGTACCCGTTGCTGACAAGGCCTGCAGTGGGGTACAGTGAGCCCCTGTATGTTCCCGCATGCACCGCCGCAAAACCAAGAGCAGCAGCATCTCCCACCACCCCACCCCCCATGAAACAGGAGGGCTGTATGGACCAACTATCATGCCAACGGTATGCATAACACGACCGACGGGAGATGGAGATAACGAGGTTAAGAGCATTGTGTGACAGGAGCCAAATGTTGCAAGGGGGAGGGGAAATGCCACCATTGACTACTGGTGAACTCACACCACTGACGAGTGTTGCGAGATCAAGTATTGCTGGTGAAAGCGTTGTAGGGGGTACACCAAAACCACCAACACCTGTGCAGATACCAAAGGGACAAGAGCAAGAGTGGCAGTCTGGAGAGTTCCAGTTTCATTTAAATGGCAAACAGGTGAGGATAATACACACGGCAACACCAGACAGCCAACACGGAGAAGGGCAAGGGGAAAAAGAGTCAGAAGAAGAGGCAGAGGAACTGCGGAGTGATTTAGATGAATATGAGGAAGGAGCAACAGAAGCGGGAACAACACTGCCATTCCACTTTGATCATGGAGATGTTAGATCGCCACCAAGGTGGCAAGGAAGGTTGAGACAGAGAGTAGGAAACATGCTGCTAAGTAAAACAAAGAAAGGAACGGTAAGTAAAAGATGAGGAAAGACAAAACAACAATGCCTCTAATACACAAGGGGGCAGGGAGGCCCAACTACATAACATGAGCGCAAATGGACAAGAACAACTTATTGAAGCTCCTCCCCCCACTTTCGGGTGGGGCGGGAAAGTGGATACATGCGTTCAAAAAATACACGGCAGGGCTCCCGCTAGCGATAGGGGATGTAACGAGTTTGTTGGTATCGGCGGTAGGTGATCAATCAGATGCAGTGTGGGTAAAGGCGGGGTTCCCAGAAGTGACTATGTGTTGTGACAGCCATGACGGGTCAGCATTTAACAATGTCAGGGCAATAGTGTGGGAAGCATTACGAAGGACGTTTCCTGATCCTCCGGGTGCAAGACCTGTGGAGAAGTGAAACTGGCACGCCCTGGGACCAATCAACAGATTTATTTTATTTTATAATAAAGAAAGGGCTCCTGAAGAAGGTTCAGAAGGCCTTGGATAAAATAGCTAGGATAGAAGCCAAAGGTTGGCCAGAGATTCAAAGCACAATTGTACACCACTGTAGGAGGATCAAAGAAAGAGAAAAGGAGATAGTGCAGCGAAGGTTGGCAGATGAAGCAAAGTTGGTGCAGAATAAATTAGTGAAGGTCGCAGCTATGAATGCTACAACATCAACAGCCAGGCAGGAGGAAGGAGAAGAAGAGGGAGGCAGTGGCCCAATAAAAATGGCAGCAACATGGACAGGAAACGGGTAGGAGCAATGGGATGGAGAGGAGCAATATGGACGACAACAGTGGCAAGGAAGGACACCGAGAGGACAAGGTCGGTACAGAGGACCAAGAGGGGGGTTTGGAGGAATGGGCAATAGAGGATTTGGAGGGCCTGGGGCAAGGGGAGGGCCGCAAGGGACATGTTGGAATTGTGGATGATGGGGGCATTACTCACGGGAATGTAGAATGAGACCCATGGGATACTATCAAGGGCAGCCCCCCATGGGAAATGAACAGCAATACGGCCACCCACACCCAGGCAGTCCCTACGGGTTACTGTTAGGGTTGGCTCTTATAGTTGCATGTGTGCTGAGCCAGGATTGATGTCATCATCAGAATGAAGGCTGTGAGTGTGGAGTGTGAGGTTAGAATGTTTAGTCTTGAATTGGTTCTAACTCAGGCAGCTACAAGATGTGAGCCTGGGTGGTGGGAGCCAGTGGGCTCCTGTCCCTGTCCCTTTCCTCTTCACTCCTAATAACTATGATCACATTTGATCCTTGTAACAGAAGAACCCTAATAAAGTAACCACTATGCGTACTAGGCCTGTGTATCCTGAGTGTCCCTTGGAGTGAACCCTATGACCAGGAGACGATCATAACAATTAGCGACGAGGATGGTAGGGGAACGGAAGGTGATTTGTGATATTTTGATTGGTTAGGAATGTTAGTTGTGGTAGCTGGGACTGTCGTAGGATGTTAGTTAAGCCTGTTTGTTCAATCTCCGGGGTTAGTGGAACTCTGCTGAGAGTGAGGAGTGTTTTGCTGTTTTGAAAGCGTGTGTTGGTCTTTATGCAAGAGGAGGAGGTGTTAGGGTTGCTTCCTCCAGGTGTGTTTGAGGTGTGTTTGTTTGTTGTAGGAAAGGAGGTGTTAGGGTTGACTCTTATACTTGCATGCGTGCTGAGCCAGGATTGATGTCATCATCAGAATGTAGGCTGTGAGTGTGGAGTGTGAGGTTAGAATGTTTAGTCTTGAATTGGTTCTAACCCAGGAAGCTACAAGATGTGAGCCTGGGTGGTGGGAGCCAGTGGGCTCCTGTCCCTGTCCCTTTCCTCTTCACTCCTAATAACTATGATGACATCTGATCCTTGTAACAGAAGAACCCTAATAAAGTAACCACTATGCGTACCTGGCCTGTGTATCCTGAGTGTCCCTTGCAGTGAGCCCTATGACGAGGAGCCGGTCATAACAGTTACCCATGGGTGGGAATGGACAACAAGAACAGGGGTACGGTTCTCGCTCTCGGGCAGAAATTTGGAAACACAGGGGTTCTCTGGGGCTATTTTAAAAGTTCCTTACACAAAAGATCTGACATAAAAATGGGGGGGAAAACAGTGCAAGCACCTCTATTGTATCATGAAGACTCACCAATACATTTGCTGGGAAGGGACCTCCTGAGTAAGTTGAATATGACCATTTCCTTCACTGAGCGGGGAATAGTTTGCTCCACACTGGATTGTGTCCCATGAGGACAATGTTGATGATCAGCATGATGACATATGAAGTTGTGGTCAGAGGGGTACCCATAGATATGGACATGTTTATTTATGGTATCAGAGTGCCTGCACGGGTGGTGCCTGAGATAACAAGAAAGGAATGGAAGCTGCCTTCAGATTTTGTTTTCCGGCCAATTGTAAATACCGACACTGTCCCTGGGACGATTTTGTCCATTGATTTGGAAGCAGTACAAGTGTCAAGTAAACATATTGCGGTGATAGAATTGGACATACATGGGTGCGAGTGGCGAAAAGTGCTATGCATAGATCCAAGTATGTTGCTGTGCAATTTAACTGATGAGGAGCTGTTTACTGATAATGAATGTGATGGGGAGATAATAATGGAAATTAGTGTGCCATGTGACATCATGATACAACACACAGAGGTACACACCCCCTTATGACCAATGTCAATATACCTCCCACGATATTTGAAAAGGACATGGAAAAGGTATCGCCAGAGATTTGGAAAGCAGGCCCACATGATGTAGGATTACTGCAAGAAGTGACAGCAATCAGAATAAAATTGAAACCAGGTGCCCTCCCACCTAGAGTGAAACAGTACCCTCTATCAGTGGAGGCTGAGGAGGGGATAAAAGAAACTATAAATGCATTACTTGAACAAGGAATTATAGTGCTATCAAATTCACCATGCAACAAAGTGATATTCCCAATCAAAAAAGCAAAGGGCGGGGCTTGGAGGATGATCCAGGACCTACGCCCACTCAATGACATCATACAGAAAGAGTTCCCACTAGTTCCCAATCCAGCATCAATATTGTGCAGCATACCAAAAGACGCTATATGTTTCACAGTGGTAGACTTGAAAAAAGCCTTTTTCTCGATACGACTCGACACAAACTCCTGATACCTCACAGCATTCACACTGGGCGGTAACAGATACGAGCACTGTAGATTTCCACAAGGGTATTGTGAAAGTCCCAGTATTTTCAATAGGATACTACATGAAGATCTTGGTAACATTGCTGTGGAGAGCACGATAATACAATACGTAGATGATTTACTCGTCTGCAGTAACAGTGAGGAACATTGCCGAGCCAACTCAATAGCAGTACTGAATTAGTTGGCCAGAAAAGGGTACAAGGTACAAAATGGAAAATTGCAATATTGCCTAGCAGAGGTCCTTTACTTAGGGCAATTGATTTCAAAAGATGGCAATAGAATTTTGCCAGATAGGGCGGCAGCAATACGTCACATGATCATACCCAAAACTGTAAAAGACATGGAAAATTCATTGGCATGTGTAATTACTGTCGTGCATGGATTTTGGATTACGCACTTACACACGCCCACTGTTGCAGGCCCTGAAAGACGCACAAAAGAATAATGTCCCAATAAAGTGGTCACACACGCGCCAGTGCTAGTGAACCCTGATTATGATCGGGAATGTTATCTCTTTTCACACAACAATGGTATACTCATGACTGCAGTGCTCACGCAAAAAACATCATTGGGCCACAAGCCATTGGCCTATTACAGCAGCACACTAGATTCTGTAATGCAGGGTAACTTTGCATGCAAACAAAGTCTTGCTGCAGCGGCCTTCGCAATAGAAAAAAGTGCCACAATTGTCATGGGATGCTCAGTAACACTATACGCTGAGCACTCGCTGTTTGCAATACTAGAAAGATCAAAGTTGACATTGACAAATCAAAGAGAAACAGCGTATGAAATGATCATCTCCAGTCCCAATGTCCATGTGGTCAGGTGCAAATCAGTAAACCCTGCAACGTTCATCACAGAGCCATGTACAGTGGAAGATGTTAAAACACACGATTGTGCCACATATGAGGGAGAAGGGAATTACATAGCGAAAGCCAGTGAAAATGCATTACAGGAAGGAGAAATATACTTTGTTGATGGGTCTGCATCAGTAGACATTGAAATAGGGGAAAAGCATGTAGGGGCAGCAGTGGTACGATTGGAAGAGGAAGAACATGATATAATTGTACAGAGGTGCCAACCGTCCCGTTACTCAGCACAAGCAGCAGAAATGAAGGCACTAATTGAAGCACTGCGCACTGCTAAGGGGTGCGCAGTGACAATACATTCTGATTCAGCATATGCCACAACAGCAGAACATTCAGGGCTATCACCGTGGAGACGCAGAGGATTCTGGAGGGCAGATGGCTCACCGGTACAACATGCAGCCCTATTGAACGAACTGATAGATGCATTGGCAGAACCGTCAGTAATGGCATTGGTGAAATGTCAGGCAAATACAGCCAATAAAGATTTCATCTCATTGGGAAACACGGCAGCAGACGCAGCAGCGAACGATTCTGCATATTTCAATATGCCACAAGCAATAGAGTGCATCATTAAACACAACCTACAGAGAAACTAGGAGAAGGGTATAACAATATGCCAACCTCCCAAGTAATAGAGCTTCAAAGGTGGGCACCAATAGAAGAGAAGGAGTTGTGGGCCAAAAGGGGGTGCAAAGAATCAGCGACTGATTTGATATGGAGGCAAGAGTTAACCGGAAAAGTAGTAATGCCATTAGAGCTACCAGAAATTGCATTCCAGCAGCTGCATTTCACAACACATGTAATGAAACAACACATTGCAGCTGACATACAGGAACATTGGTTCATTCCCAATTTGCAAAAACAATTGTCAAAATTCAGAATACAATGTACAACATGCCAAACATACAGCTCAGGTATGACACTAAGAACACTAAGAGGAACACTGCCAATACCAATAGATCAATTCAGGGAACTGCATATTGACTATACAGATATGGGAGAAAGGTGCAACAGAGCGAGTGATTGTGTGCCCATTTTCAAGGTGGGTTGAGGCTGGACCATGCGCTCACCCCGATGCCAAATGCGCTGCAAAGTTTTTAGTGCGGGAGGTATTATCAAGGTGGGGCATCTGCGATGTGATAGGATCAGATAATGGCACTCACTTCTTGAATGACCTCTTCAAAGAAGTGACGACACTGCTGGGGGGTCAAGCACAAACTGATTTATCATCCGATGGCAAATGGATGGTGGAAAAGATAAATGGTCTAATGAAAAGCAAATTATCAAAACTGTGCAACAAATTGAAGAAAAACTGGGTTTACTGCCTGCCCCTAGCACTGTTTCAGCTCGAAATGCAACCAAGCAAGGAACATCATTTAAGCCTGCACGAAATAGTGACGGTCAGATGCATTCATACACCACTGTCCCCCGTAAAAGAGCAGCTTTGGATGCTCACAAGGCTGCCACAGTACTCGGGGACAAGTTTAAGGAATATCTCACCAACTTGACTCGTGCAGCATGTAGCATAGCCAGACAAATAGCACCACCATTTACAGAGAATGCTGCGACTGATACTGCCATGCCAGAGAATGATAGCTCAAAGGGTCAACTAATGCCTGGGGAAAATGTGTACGTCCGAAGCTTTGTGCAGAGCTGGAATTCTCGAAGGTTTCATGGCCCATGCAAAGTTATTTATTGCACACCCACAGCTGTTAAAGTTAAGGGATTGAACTATTGGGTGCATTTGTCTGATGTGAGAAAGGCACATGATAGAACAATCCCTGAAAATGAACATGTACGAGCAACGAAGTTGCGAGCTGTTGATGGAAAGTACATAGCACAACACTATGACTATAAGAAAATGATGAGCCAACCAACAGATGAATTGAAAAGATGCATATATCGACTGACATATAATTGTGTTTCCCTCTTTTATCTGTCTCACAATATATGACTTCCGACTGTATCAGTCTTTACTGCACTCGCTCTCTCTCTCTCTCTCTCTCTCTCTCTCTCTCTCTCTCTCTATCTCTCTCTCTCTCTCTCTCTCTCTCTTTTTCTCTATCTCCCTCTCTGTCTGGTTCTCACTAACTGCCTATAGATAATATGACATATAGTTCTGTCTAGAGTGCTTTAGCTATCTTTTATCTATAGTTACAAACATAGGAGATGTCTATCTTGCCCTCCCTCATCTCAAAATTACCACCATTAAAGTAACTTTACGCCTATTGTTTGACAAAACATTTGCGAAATATGAACAAACGTCTTGATGATGCCATGGTACAGGAGTAAAATATAAAATAAACACAGTGTGTGGAATAATATGAAAAAGATTGCCAAAAGTTGAAGAGGTAATAGAAACTAGTAAGATGTGCACATCATAGAATAGAAAACGGAGTGGTAGTAAAACAGAGTAGAAATGAAATGTGTAAAAATAAAAATGCTTTATATGCATGTTACTTAACCAATTTATATCGCCCCTTCAGGTAATGCAATGGCAGAACGGACTGCACTCGCGAACGAAAACACAACATTAGTGATAGGGTAGTATATAGAAATAACAAATGGTATAATTATGAGTGTGGCGTTAAAATATAGTATTATACTGTTTTCAGTAATGTTATTCTTCATGTCCTGGTACTACATGATTTCTTTTATTGTAGAAGATATAAAATAAGGGGGGAGAGGGGTAAACCTAATATGAGAAGGCTCAGCACTGATTTGGGCCGGGGTCAAAACAATGTGGAAACACAGTCCCTCTAATAATGTAAATCTCACCACGTTGCACAAGAATCGAACTGAACCAATGCCTGTTTTCCACTTTCACGTACTATAAATGAGACCAACCAATATGATGGGGATTATCTTTGGGAAAGTGAGCATGATTTAATCTATACTAATACACAGACAACCATAGAACCTATCTCGCAAAGCACCGTAATGCACTTTAATATTGCTGCTTCTAATATACCAGAAACGCCAGACACACAAGCCTGGGAAGTTGCTAACAACAATACTAACACGGCATGGGCAGGGATATTTCCCATACACTATCGAAAAGTGAAAATGTCCCAGAATCACAAAGGGGGGAGGAGGAGACAGAAATGGGGGGCGGGAGGGTTAGAGATATGACATTTACCATGGGTTGGGATTAGATGAAATAGAAGACCCCCTCCACCCAGACCAGTCCAACAAATGGTACTCAGACTTGAGCGCAACCGCAAAACAAGCTACTAATGAGAGTTGCTATGTCTGTTCCCTCATACCGCACGCATCAGGAACTCCTAAAATACTAGTACCCCAGGAAGTACCCTTGCAAGACGCTCAATGTTTGATTCATCTATTATTATGTAGAATTCGGAATACCTTCTAGGCACACGCAGTTACAATAGAAATGCTGTGGAGAATGAAACAACGTGTACAAGCCAGCAACAGGGAGTGATTTGCATTAAATAACCATTCTTTGCCATAAAGGGGACCAGATTCACAGACAATAAGTGGCATGATGAGAAAATAGAGTGCAAAGCTGAAGCATTAAGAGGGCTCACTGAAGAAAACTTCCAATGGATCAAAGAAACGTGTGCTCCCATCTGGTTCCAGCACTTGGAAAACTGACATGGGTTACCGCCCTTGAGAAACCAATCAAAACACAAAAGGAAATTTCACATGACCTATGCTTCCATGGAGAAGGGAAGGTGCATATGGGCACAAACAAACAATGCAACAAAACCATCATCATCCCCGACATGAAGAAAGGTACGGCTGCACTTATGGACATGTATTGGGTGTGTGGCAAACAAGCGTACCTGCATTTACCAGCATCTTGGAGAGGTACTTGTGCCCTGGCCACCTTGCACTCTGCACTAATGGTGATTCCAGAAAGCCACATCCAAAGAAAATATAAATCGGCTGGCATTTCGGCAGCAGGGGAATCGGCTGGCATTTCGGCAGCAGGGCAATCGGCTATCACACCGGCAGCGCACCAACCAACACCAACAGAATCATACACATATGATATCATATCCATGAATAACTTAAAAGAGACACTGTCCCGCAGAAAAAGGTCAAATTACATTTCCGTGGAATCTTCCAAACTACTAACTGAAATCCCATCAAGGTACAAGCTCTTTAACTCGGCAGAAACATTCTTTGCGTCCCGCCTAACGCAAGGAATCTAGGCACGAACAAACGCCAAGTGGTTACAGATCGTCTGCTGGGAGCTGATCCAACTGGCCAACGACACTGAAGAGGGGTTCAATGTCATCAAGGTGGAAGTGGAACTGCGTTCCTTGCGGCTAATGACAATGCAGAACCGGTACATCGTAGACCTCCTCACAGCGATGGACGGCGGTGTTTGCTGAAAAATCGGGAGTGCGTGCTGTATATTTGTACCTTCTGAGGACGCAGACAATGGGACCCTCACCCACATTATTTCAACAGTGCACAGTTTGGGGGAATGCATGCGGGAAGAAGGAGGAGTAGAGCCCAGCAACTGATTTGACAACATGTTCAATTGGATACCATCTTGCTTCAGTATCATGATGAAAATCTTTGTTCCAGTCATCATTTTTATTTTACTATTTTTCTGTGTGTGCCAATTAGGGACCCAATGTTGCGCAAAGTCCATGCCTAGTTCAGCGATGATGATGGTAACAATGGGCCGACAGGCAACGGTAGCAACTATGATGGATGCACAAATACAAACGGGAGAGCCAAACCCCCCAACATACAGGATGACTGCAGTATACCGTCAGAATGGGGACAGGGTGGACAACTTATATCATACCACAATCAAAGAACCAACAGAGCTGCAGTGCTATAGGGAAGTGTGGGTGAACCTGGATGGGGATGGAGGAATTTACATGACCTGTACACCTGATGTATATGCAAGAAATGGGCATAGCTTGGGAAGTGTATGTAGAGCATGGATGCCCATGAAAGGTTCCCCTGCATGGGATGAAGCGGTGGCCGAAGCAAGTACTATCGCAATGAGAATAAAAACAAAAAGTAATTTGTTATTTTAGATGTTACAAAAGGGAGGAATGTCTGGGAGTGGCAGGGTCAATGCCCCCCCTCACTCATTGAGTCTAAGGTACATGCCACTTGCTGGACCAACAGTTGGGGACGCCTCCTTTTTGCCCCTGTGTACATAACCAGCCCCTGTGCTGATGACGACGCAGGAGGGGCTGTTGTAGAGACACTCGGCATACATTTTGGACACCTATGACTCCATCTTTGGATTAGGCCTCACCGCGATACTACGAGAAAGCTTCTCTCCTCTCTGGAGCACCACGCACAGCGCTCTCAAAAGTCCCCACCTTTTTCTCCCTGTCTCTGAAGGCTCTGCAGCCCCGTTCTCACGCCTGAGCCGGAGGTAATTGCAACAATATCAATGTAACGCCTCACCCTTCCTCTGAGATCACTGTCCTGCGCGTGAACTGGCTCGAACCATGCCTTGCAAACACATCCACCTCCACAAAACCCGCCTATGTCTCCCTCATCCTCGGCACTGGAAAATTACTGCCAATGCAACCCCATGGCCCCGATAGGTATTCTCTTGATGTGCCAGACACGTAATCCCAGTGCGATGCCCACCCCAGTGTGCCACGACTAATAAAAGCCAACCTCTGTCACAGTATTTTGCACCTCAATACTAACAAATGTCAGCATGCCCCCACCCCAGTCTCTTTGATGCCTTTAGACCTACCCTATGATCAATGTTTCCACCTGGACCGAGCACTCCCGAGTTGTGATAAACCCCCTAAGACTCCAGTAAATGATGATGTGGTTGTAATCTTAGAATTTATAGAGTATAATGATTTGCTCAAAGGAGCTTCAGTAACTGGTATTTAGTGCATGTCTAAAACAATATGTTATGATAGATTAGTTAGGATCCGCCCTGCTGCATCATGACCTGACCCTCACCCTGCCCGGACACAGGCAGCTGGTCCTCATGGGACAAACCCTCCCGCCAACTAAACGACTAATCCAGCGGAAGCACATTACATGATAATATATGTATCTAATTGTTCTACCCAATCCTGTGTCAATGTAGTCCCCTATATAATGACGTCATGTATGACAAGTTTTGCCTTTTTAAGATGCTAATTTTGTAATGTTTGCCAGAGCGCTCTCGGGCAGCAGAGTTTTCTTAATGCCAAATTTCTGATAGAAGACAAACTCTTGCAGCCTGTCCTCCTGGTCTCATTCCCCACTGGGGTTTGTTATATTCATTTGTATTTTGAGCGTATAAGACGGGGAGTGGGCCTACAAGTGGTAAGTATAAAAGATGAGCGAGTGAGATTGTTTGGAGAGAGAGTGACATTTTAAAAGGTTTGAATTAAAACAGTGAAGGAAGAATTAGGCAGGAAGAATATTTCAATGAAAAGGAATATGGAAGAGATAATGATGTCCTACTGGATGGATGCTCTGTTTAGCTACATTTGTAGGAAAGGGCTCCACTACCGCAATAAAATATCAAAGTACCTTTTTTGAGAGGGTACACAACACAGTGGGCAAGTGTTATAAAGAGTGGCCTGGAGAGGGAACGTTCGATAAAGATATTATAGAAAGTATGTACTCGTACTTGGCAGATAAACACAAAGGGGCAAAGCTTAAAAAGAAAGAAGATATCATTGGGCTCTGGAAACTGTCCCAAGAAAAGGAGACACAGAGAAATGGAAAGAGCAGAAGGAGCACGGAAGCACACTTCTCCCTCCCTATACAATATACCCATTGTTAAAACCAGCTGCCGGGTACACGAATTCTAAAAGAATATCTAAAAACAAGGAAGGGACACACAAAAAGAAAGATTAGAGCAATGCAAGCATTTCTAAAAAAAGATGAGAAAGGGAGGAGGAACTATTTAAATGACATAAAAAGAGCATGCATCAACAACTTGATAGTGTGTTCAAGGAGGCAAAAAAAGGAAAGGAAAGGGAAATGGAGGAGAAAGGAAAGGAACACGAGAAGGGAGCAAATTAACAGGGTTGAAGAGCAGGACTCATAAAGTTTAAAATGGACAAGTGGGGACAGGACTCGGACCGTAGCGAAACTGATACGGCAGATGAAGTGTACACCATATTGGACTGGGAAGAGAGCAGTGACAGTGATCATGGGAATGACGACATAGAGACAGACAGTCTGAAAGACAGGAGAAGGAAACGTAAAAGAGATGAGAGAGAAGAGGAGGAAAGAGAAAAATCACAGAGTGGCAGGTGAAACAGGCTAAAAAGCAGGAAAACCAGAATAGTAGTATATAAAAGACCACAGCATGGCAATAAATGCTGAGAACGCAATCACATGCCCCTTTTACAGAAAGAAAGGGGGAGGTTCATTACCTACCATGGGAGACATGGACAGGGACAATTTAGTTTACACTTTACATTTGTTGATGGCAGAGTCGAACAGGTGTATTTATGTTTTTGAAAAAGAGGCAGTGGGAATCCCATTGGCCATATGAGACATAAAAGATTTACTCACAGTATTGATCTTTGAGAGACGTAACAAAATATGGCAAAAGGCTGTATACGCAGGGGTAAAGTTATGCTCTAATATATACGATGTAGCACCCTTCAACAACTATCAAGCACATGTTTGGAAGGCTCTAAGGGAGCTGTATCTAGCCATGTCAGACATGGGTTCCATAATGGCCCACAAAATGAAAACTGATGAGGATCCCACAGAATACAGACGTTCCATACAAGAAATGTGAGCGCAGTAATATAAATAGTAATGGAACGAGAACATACCTTTGTTATATTACATTCTAGCGAGTGGGCTCCCTGAAGATGTGCAGGTCTCTTTAGAAAAGATAATGGTAATCGAGGCAAAGTGGTGGTCTGAGATACAGGCGGCAATTGTACACTATTGCTAAAGAAAGCAGGAGAAGGATAAGGAGACATTCAATAATGCTACGGAGGCAGGAAACACATTAGTTCCAAAAAAAAAAAACGGGTGAAAAAAAGACATGGAGGGAGCAGTACTGATAGCGCCAGTCGTTGTTGCACAAGCTCAGCAAGAGGGGCTTCCAGTGGCCACGGTAATGCAGCCAGGAGGTTACATTCAGCTGCCACCTAACCAGCAGTGCGGAACGGTACAGATGCAACAGCAACCCTCATTCATAAATGTGCAGCAGCAGCAACCAGGAGTTATGCAGGCAGGTGGAGGAAGTGCACACTTGGGACAGTACCAGACTGGGAGAGGGCAACATGCACATGGTAGGGGAATGGGATAAAGGGGAATGACTCCATGTTTCGGAGTACAGTGTTTTGCATGTGGGAATTTTTGACATTTTGCACGAATATGCCAGCTCATTGCACAGGAAGGGCAACCACAGCAGACAACAGACATACACATAGCAGAGTCCAAAGCAGGTGCAGGGAATGCGGCAGCAACAGCAATGCCAGATACAGCCCGTAAAGATACAGGGTATTACTAACCAGGGAAAAGTGCAAGTACAACATGGGGAAGTGACAAGACTAAAGAAACAACGAGCATACTTCAGACACCAGCGCAGACACAGATACCAGAAGGGGTAACAATACTGGGACAGAATACCATACCCCAAAACAAGGAGTGCCAATGGTGGGCGGTAACCCATTTGTGATAGCCACAAACACTTTTTCCCAATGGGGGTGCCCACAGGGAGTGCAAATGTATCCTGTTCTAGCTGTAACGGAAGACCCCAAAGAGGAACCAGAGGTACCAGTTCAGATGGGACAGAGGGTAGTTTCCGTTCTTATAGATACTGGATCCACTAGATTATGCATCACAGAAGTAGGATTTCCATTATCTAATTGGACACACAAGACAGTCCTCTGACAAACGATTTTACCTTGACAATAGGGACGCAGCACATTATAGCACCTTTGCTGTATTCAAAAGACACTCCTATCAACATTCTAGGGAGGGACCTACTCAGCAAACTGAACACTACAATTTAATTTTTGGAGAAAGGCATGGTGTACACCACATCCAGGATGTATTCAGCTAGGGTGGTGTTAGGCAGAATCATATGCAGTACCCTTTGGGAACACCACACACAATTAAGACTACAAGTGGAAGTACAAATTCACCTTTGGTACAAGCCTGTACTACACAGTAAAGTGGTAGCGATGGCTGAGCAGCCAGACTTATCTCAAAAGTAAAATGAGCAGTATCAATAGTTACACAAAAGACAGCAAATTACAATGGTTCAAACAAACACTGACTCAAGGTTTATGAGTAAAAGAATATACATTTATTTACACATCAGTTGTAAAACAGTTCACTAAGTAAAGCAGCAGAAAAATCACCCTCTTAATATACTACACCACACCCATTGAATTCTGGACAAGTTAAGCTCAAAATGAAGTGTGAGCAAAATGGCACTCCAGCCATTTAAAAGGGAGGAAAATACTAGGTTATACAAAATTAGGCAGCACCAACAAGTAAGTAGGCAGGGCAATCTAGAAAAGGCTTGCTACAATGAGGATTCAAATGAATAGGCCTGGGCCAATGTTAATGGTTCAAAGTCTTTGCAGAGGATCATGCAGTTCAGAGTAGTTCACAGTTAAGTCTTTGCTAAGAGTTTGAAACAAAGTTGGTCGGAAGAAAAGTTACTTAAAAGAGTACAAGCACTCAGATTGGAGAAAGATTTCAAACACTTTCAGCGCAATCGGACGGCACAAACAACTGGGTTTCAACAGTACCTTAAATGAAGAAGAAAGCTGTAGCTGAGGCAAAAGTTCCTGAAACGGCTGTCGGACTGACACAAAGTTGGAAGACTGGAGAGTCCTGCACTGCCCAGCTAAGAAACCAGCAGCAGAGCAAAGCAACAAATAAAAGGTGCGCTCCTTAAAACCCAAACAGGGTCGGAGTCTCCTGGCTATCCGGTTTACTGCAGCGATGCACAGCAAATTCGAAATGGGAGGGAGGCCTTGCTTGGTGTTTGGTGAACTGGTTGGTCCCAACAGGTCAAGGGAAGAAGATTTGTTGCAGATCTTCTCTGCTGTCGAAGTTTGGAGATTTGGACCCGCAGCAGGGCTTCACCGGGAGGTTCAGTTGTGGTAGTGTTCCTCTTCTTTCAGCTTCTCTTCGGTTCTCTCGATCCAGATGCGACTCTTGACTTTGTAGTCCCAGAGATGTGCTTTTTATGCAGTTTTCCCCATTCACACAGCCTGGCTGTCAATCACACAGCAGGGTGGCTGTCCTCGCGGGACAGTCACCACAACCAATTATACAGAGTGCGACATGGGTCTCCAAGGAGACCCTGTGCAGGGAGTCTCAAACCCCTCCCTCACATCCTGTCCCCCTCAGACATTCAGCCGCCTAAAGAAGGCTTCTGTGCAGAAGCCCGCCAAAGGACGGCGAACAAAGGAACCAAACCTGGTTTGGCGAGCAGAGTAAAACACGAGAAAGACATTTACAAAAAGAAATGGTGAATAAACCCAGCCGGAACCAAATAAAAGTAAATGGGGTCTAGAGGATTTAAGTTTGAGGCTACTAACTTAGCCTAAACAGTACAAAACTCTTTAAATAAACCGCAGTAGTACAAATATGGTAGATACCACTGCCACCAGCCAAATCTTAAAGGAAGGGGAACAAAATAATGTTCCATGAGAGATAAAAAGGGATAACTGTTAACCCTTTCCAGTACTCTATGTAAGATAGGTTGTACTAGGTCTGTGAATTTAAAAAGCCTAATAAAGTCAATGGCAACTTTACATGTTCTGGGAAACAGTAGTCAGTACCAGAAAATGGAGTTTAAATTGGGAAGTCTGAAAAAGACAACCCTGTGTCACTGCACTACAGGTGCTGTGTGACACACAGTAAAAAGATTATGCCTATGGAGTAGGTGATGCTCCACAGTCTATGAACACAAAAATGTTAAACACACACAGCAAAACACATATAAGAGTGGGAAAAAAGGCTCACACTCTTACCCGGTTAAAAACAAAAAATCCTAGAAATCCAGCAAAGCTGCTGAGGGACTCAGTAGATAAGGGAAATTAGCCATTCTGGAGAATTCTCCCTAACAAGTGGCAACTCCCAAGCCTACAATAAGGGGCGTATTCTAGAGTGGATGTTGACCAACAATGTAGCTGTGGAAATCACTGCCATTTCCATGTTTCCTGGTTGGTTCACTGTCTCATTGAATTCTCCATCCCCATGCCAACTGTCATTTATCCACCAGGCCACCCCCAGCTCGATCTTGGTCCGCAACACTCTTTAACTCACGCATGCCATGCTTATGCTCACCATATCCTCCTTGCTTCCCTCCATTCCCTCCATCATCTCATGCCCAGAAGACCTAGCTCACTGTTACCACCAGACTCTGCTACTCATGCTTAAGCAATATGCCCATCTCAATTCTAAGACCCCCAAAATCTACAAAACTACCTATACATACTTCTTGGATTAACTCATTTCCCTTTGCAGAATCAAGACAACCCTCCACACAAAAAATCCCTCCCTCACCAGCCGAGTCTACCTGGCCATCGTGGTCATGACCTACCAGAAAGCTGTGTTCTCCCACTAGACTAACTTCTACAATACCAGGATCTCTAATGCTAGCACAGACTAAAAATAACTTTTCTCCATATTACAAGAATTAGAGAACCCTGTTATCCCTACCTCCCTTGCCAGAACCGACAAAGAATGGTGCACTATCATTCAATATGCCCTTGCCAATGAAGACCCTTTACAATCACACCCGAAATAATACAACCCTCTTAGGAAAAAAGGGCAAGAGATTGCCTGCAAGGATAAAAAGGTATAATTGGACAAAAGGTAAGGTCTCAGCAAAGGATTCTGCTTCTCGAGAATGTTCGGCCTGAATTTTTATGAACAGTACATTATAAGAGTCCACAGTGTCATTACTGACGTCATCACATAGGGTCTAAACACGCACAGATGATTGGTGAGACCATATACATGGTCCTGCTCCATAGGTGATGGCAGGCTATGATTGGTTCCAGTCTCTGCCATCTGCCTTTTCCCATGTGGGTCAGCTGGGCTCATCTCTCCAGGGACTGAAGGTCAGGCTCTTCACATCTTGCTGTTACAAGGCTACTATTGTACACTAATGCTACTACTATATTATTATGGCATGCACCTGTGAGTCTCGGGGACTGGCGGATACAATCATGCTGACCCACACATTCTGCACTCTGTCCATATCGCACCCCTTAGCACCCAATGGCTCCACCCTCCTTTTCATCTATAATGTATCCCTCCCTGTACCTGGTACTGCAAAGGGTGCATTTATGGGAAGAGGTAAAATGGTCATGCATGTTCAGATCTTGTATGACCATTGGTTTTATTGCTGGTGAGCTGGGGTCACTCAATATTGTGGAATGGATGGGTTCTAGGGCTGGGTCAGTGATAGGTGTCATTACGTTTTGATAGCTGGTGGGGATTGGGGGGGACTGCAGTTGCCCTAGCTGTGATGAATGTGCTGCAAGGAGCCTGGTGGTGTCACAAGGCCCTGCAGGGCACATTCTTTCTCTGGGATCATAAGTAATTGCAACAGTTTAAGAAGCAATGGGTGTTTTATGTGGGAATTTTAGCAGTGCAGCTCCTATTTCCTCTGTGTTCCAGTCTGGTCATGTCTCTTCCCTGGGCCTATGCTTTACCACGCAGCCATGTAGGTCTGCCTTTGTCTTCCATAACTAAGAAATGGTGTTTCAGTATATATATATATGTACGCCCTATGATTATGTTTCTGGTATTTACCCAATACTATGTTTCTGCTGGTTGTCTTAGCACAGCCTTCTCCCCCCTGGAATATCACAGTTACTTATGAGATTTGCCTCACTCTGAAACAGCTAGTGGAGTGGGACAAAGTCATTTCCATCCCAACATTCCCCCCTTTCGTTACTTGTACAGTTACTAATTCTTCCCCATATTTGGGTCCGATTTCCCTTCTTACCACAGCTTCATGTGGGGGTGTTCCCTTTATTGGCATCCATGTCCTACACACATTTCATAAACTTAGTCCTGCTCGCACATACTCTTCAGGAGTACATGTCATATAAAGGCAGCCCCGTATCTTGTCAAATCTACCCATACTTCTTTATAATGTTCAGGATCTGTGGGAGGGACAATGGTTGTGTGGTATAGTCGGTCAATTTAATCTCCATAGGGGATAGGGACAATGGGGTGGTCAGTTAGTACTTCTATGTCCTTTGTGCTATGAGGTACTTTTGGAATGCCAATAGACCCCATCATCATTGCACTATTAGGCACTGCTATGGCACAACACAGGAGACCCATCTGGCACATGCAGAAAATTACCAAGATGTACACGATGATGGGCACCAGCATCCTCACCAGTGCTCCCAGCCATGATGGAGCCCAACTAAAAGCCATTGTGATCCAGTCCTTCTCTTGGACGCCAGCCTCCTTTTTCATTTTTGACCCCCAGATCATGCACTGAAGCAATGATGTGTGACAGAGTCCCATTCTCAGCATCTTCAAAAGACACGAATGTGCAACATGAATTCACTATCTTTTTTGCACACACCACCTTCCATCACAGTCAGCATATCTAGAATGTAGTAGTTCTGCATCATCATCAGCCTTAGGGCACAGAGTTCGACCTGTATGAACCCCTGCTGAGTGTTGTTAGCCAACTGGACCAGTTCCCAGTGCACAATTTGGAGCCATTTGGCATTAGCATGTGCTTGTACACCGGGCAGCAATATGGATGCAAAAAATGTCTCTGCTAAGGTGAATTGCTTGTATTCTTTCGGTGTCTCTTCAAGCAATTTGAATGAGACTTTTGATAGATCGGTTTTCTTTTTTTTCACTGCAGCTGGCCACATGGCTCTTTCCCCCAGAGAATGTGAATTTATGGTGGTAATAGTGTGTTTTGTTCTGTGATCACTGGGGGCTCTGCCGAGCATGAGTCCCTCTTTTGGGTGTTCTTCTGGGACTTCTAATAGGGCTGAGTGTAATGTAGCTATTAGAAAATAGACCATCCAAGATGGTGTGAGGTGCAAATATGCTTTTTGGCCACACACCCGATAGTAGTCCATCAGTGCTGCTGTGCTCCTCTTTAGATCTGGAATCAACACTGTTTTGTTGCATCGTTCATTTCAGCTGACAAAGATAGTTCCTTCACTGAAAAAGCCAACTCATAGTTCTTTTATTTGGTGAGCTTTTAATGGCTTTGCCATTGCTGCAATCAGTGTCAGTTTTGTGACGTACTCTGTCCATATTTGTGTACAAGTTCATTGCACAAGGGCCAAAGTTGTTTTTTTAAACCCCAGGAGTTTTTTCGGCTCGGCAAGTCAGGGTCGTTTCCTGCCACTTGTTGTTAACATACTTTGCTCCTTCGATCACCACATATGGTTGCTTCAAACAGTTGAACTTTGTACGGTTGGCTTTACATTTCTGGGCGTCTGGATCGACAAGTTGTAGATGCATGTTGCATGCCTGGAAAGTGCCTTTGAGCCTACATAGCTCAAGATGAATCCTCCGGCATTGTGCCTATATAGTCAGTAGTCCTTGTGGTACTAGGATTTTGGGCTCCCCCGATGAGTGTGGTATTAACGCGCATACATAACAAATGCTATTGGTTGTTCATCTATCCACCACACTCATGTCAGAGTACCAACTATTTGAGTGCTTTGGATGATGGATATCATCGCCAGCATCCAAGCCTAGGCCATGGTATGCATCATATTTGAATCAATGAGTTTGTCTTTTTTTCTGTAATGGCAAGATATATATGTCCCTGTTAATCCACTCTTGGTAACTGTGGTGCTATCACTACTATTAATGTTACAAAAGAGGTTTTTTATTATTTGGAAGTAGTATTTCAAAATGTTTACTCTGACATGCAGTCATACAGGCACTGTGGTATTTGCTTGGGACATATTATACATACATATATAGTTGTGTTTAATGCAGTAGAAATTAACTTGGCATTGTTCCAATCTCCATTTGAAGTTAATGATTTGGAATTGTTGTCTGCGACTAGTCAAACTAGCAAGATAAATGAAATTAATTTTAACATCAACAACGCGCAAGCTGCCATTAAGACTCTGCGTTCCGAACCCACGAGCAGCAAGACGAGTTCAGAAGAATATATTCCCGGAGAAGAAACTTGCACAAAAAATAAAGTAAAATCTGGTGATTCATTTACTAATGACATAAATATTGACGACGGTTTGTTAACGCATGTTAAATCTCAAATTGTGCATGAGTCTAAAATCCTCAGCTCTCCCATCCAGCTAGCTATGAAGGGAGAAACTACAAATAAATCATCTCCCGAGAGCCAGAAGGCCCTGGCGGCTCGAGAGAGCCTCCTGACCGAAAAACGAAAGGCTGACTACTCCGTGGTTGAAGCTAAACTAACAGCAAGTTTTCAATCGTAATTAGAAAAAAAGATCGAAGCAAGAAGGCTGCTCACCTTGACAAAAAAGTCCCACAGCCTGGAGGCTAGACGTCAAAATACTACCAGTACCCCATTATCAAAATGATATGATATGAAAAATACTGTGTCAAAAGCCACCGACCATTGGGATTCGATGCTAAATTCTCCTTTGTTGGCCCCGAAGGTGTAGCGTGAAAGAAACAAACACAAAAGAAAGGCAAAATGCATGATAATGAAAGTAGTGGCACTCAGGAGCATGGAGCTAAACCAAACATATCAACGGCAGCGACAATTCAAATTTATAATAACGTGTTGGCGGCTTCATCGACCGCGCTATGTCCATTTATCAATCTATATCAGTCACTTAATGAGACCATAGTCAATCAAACGTCCATGATGACAAATTTGTTTTTGAAAATAACAGCTCTTGAAGAATTCACAAAATCTCTACAATCGAAGATTGCCTACGAAGCAGAACAAACAACCAAATACAAAAAGAGCAGATAACAAAAGATCAAGCCTCTAAAGATGACTTAATGGCTGTGTTACTTGAATCTATAAAATGGATGCAGCAAAACAAATCCAAGAAGGATAATCAAGAGGCAGGTCAGAGTCACAGTAGCGTCAGTAGAGGACACTCCTTACTTTTAAAAGGTGACACAGCCGTAGATGCAAATGACGATATAGTAAAGACTGAGCCAGCGGCTTATTTCCGGCTGTCACCATTGTAGCGAAAACCACAAATAACATCTCACCATGTGCAACTAATGACGGACCACAAACCAAAGTAAGTAACATAAGTGGCTCAATGGAAGCAGCTGACACTCAACACATTGTAAAAGTTTTGAGCGATCTTTCACAAGACAAATCCTTACAAACACAAACAGAAGGAGACAACATTGGACCTAAGGAAGAGCGAACAACGAGGTTAAAACTCAATAACAACGTTGTATCAATGGAAAAGGACAAAATCAATCATGCATCTTCCTTTGGAATTTTTTCTGGGATGGCCAAAGCAGAAAATTGGAGCCTGGTTGCAAAATCGAAAAAGAAGACCTCTCCAATTGTGCACAAAACTCGCGCAAGGAAACCACTGCGTCAGACAGCAAAAAGCTTATCCGGAATCTGATGACTCCAAATAAGTTGGCGCTTTTTGATCGTACGAAACCCCAACTAAAACTAGTCGATTCCAAAGAAGTGATTGTCATACCAGAAAAGACGCTTGGTGACTTAACGGAATTTAAAAATGAAAACTCAAATAAACGACAGAGAGTAGAATCTGAAGATCAAACAGGATTGTCATCTGCTCTGTCACTTGATTTATGTGATCTATCAACGTACTCTGATGATCAGATTGCTGAAGTAACATACCTGTCAGAAACAACAATCATCCTGTCTCAAAAAGACAGTAGATTTAATGTGGTCAAAGAGGGAAAACCTGGACAAAGAGACACTTCTTCAGGTTGGTCCACTGTGCCAGAAGTCAAAAAAAGTGGGCAACAGAACAAAAGAGCAGTTTTTGGATCTTGCAAACTGAATCCTAAATTTACACAGTCGCAACAACGGAAAGAATTGACTAAAAGTCCAAAATTGCTGCAAAATAAAGATCAGAGAGCCAAATAAAGATCAGAAACAAATAAAACTATGACTACAAAATATTCACTCAGACGACACTGATGTAAATTTGAATAGAAGCAACATCATGAAACTATTTAAGTGTATTCCAGCGTTACGTACAGTAACTTCTGAGGATATAAAGATCATAGAGTATGCTACTGAACGATCTTCTGATCAAGTGCTATTGCACATCAACTCAATGGCTGTTAGGAGAACGCTTTTTGATGCAAAAGACAACCTCCTATTATATGGTTTGATCTTTCTCTTGAACCACAGGAAACAATCAACAATGGTCATGCACCTAAAGAACAGTTCGTCCCAGTGAAACAATTAGAACAAAGAAGGGCACATTTGAGGCCCTAATCATCGGGGCTAATGCAAGACAAACTGATGACGTCTCCACAATCCCAGGTGTCAAGGTGGCGATTTCATAACATCACTAGGAATTAGCCACGGACCAAATGGAAAGTGCAAGCGCAGAATCTAATCTCTTGGAATACTCGAGGTTTCGTACATCTGTTTAATAACTTCCCAGTAAATCTTGATTCAAACTTCGCCATATGTTGACAAGAAACGTGGCTGCGTGAACCCCTGATAAAAGATGGTTATACAATCCTATTGAATCCAGCGGGGAAAAATCGAAATGGACACCCTTTCTCAGGCCTATTGATGATAATAAAACTCTCTATACTGGCAGGTGAAAGAAGTCCTAACTCCAAATGTATTTTTATAAGGAGTTCTTTTGGAGCAGTGAAGTGACTCAACCCTTGGAAAATCTTGGATGCTGCTGATAAACATTTATTGGAACTCAGCAATGATCACCTCTGACAAATTTGTCACATCAGTAACAACAATGATGGACACCTATTTAACACTAAGCAAAAATCTTGAAATTATGATATGTGGAGACTTAAATAATAACTGGTACGAGTTCGATAATACCAAAATCAATCAAAAGGCCATATTGTTTGATAAGCTGTCAGCAGAAGCAAAATTGTGGCAAACGGCAATGAGGAGCCGAAACTGCGTAATGGTGAATGGACAGGGTCAAGGGGTTATACCAGCTAACATAACTTGGCAGCAAAAGCAGAGCAAGAAAACGCTAGATTATATTTGGATGTCATATAATCTATTCATAAAGGTCACAAAATTAAATGTGACAGCTGCGCTTAATAGCGACCATTTCCCATTGAAGTTAACCTGGCAGGCGATCAAGCAGAGGTCTCCGTCGAAATACACAAATGCTGTTTGCTCAAATGCAACTGGAAATCATCTGCGTATTAACGGGAGCCAGATCTCCCAGATGACTAACGCACTTGATCAGACCACAGTTTCAAAAGATCTAAACTATATGCCATTGTTGAGTAAATTCTTGGTGAAGACAAATACAAAAGGTTCATCAGGTCATCTACATCAGCATAAATATAGTAGTCAACTGGTGACAGAAAAAAAAACGCCTTTTGCAAGATGTAAGGAAAATTCAGAAATCAAACAAGAGAAATCAAGATGAACTGTTACGACATCACTGACAACGTTATCGAAATTGTGTCAAATCCTCTAAAACTCAACGAGATCAAGAACAGGCTGAAAAAGATCTTAACCAAAGGATACCAGCCGAACGAGGGAAGGTTGTAGAATCTAGCGCTGATATTAGGAATGCAATCAAGTAATTGAAAACTCGAGAGCTGCAGAACCCGACAACATCTTGAACGTGATGCTCAAAAAAGAGGCAGAACGGTGGGCACAGTTCATTGCACTGCTATTTAGAAAAATAGCAAGTTATCAACAAATTCCTTCAACTTGGCGAACAGCTGTAATAGTGCCAATCCACAAAAAGGGCTCGAGAGCCGACCCGGGTAATTACCGTCCCATAGCTTTGCTTGACACAATCGGCAAAATATTCGGCTCATTTTTACAAAAAAAATTGTCAGCTTGGGTAACAAAGGCGGGAATTGGTGATTGCCGTCAAACATGCTTTACAAAAGGTTTAGGTACTGAAGTAAACCTATTACTACTAAATCTCTTGAAATTAGCCTAACTGAAAGGTCGAAAACCTGTCTTTTCAGCCTTTGTGGATATGAAGCAAGCTTTTGATAAAATAAATCGAAAACTCCTTTGGCAAAAATTAATAAAGTGGAATTGTCCGCCAGAATTATTGGATCCAATCAGAACCTTACATGAAGAAACTTCAGTGCAAATTTGCACTAATCGGCATGGCGATTTGACAAATTCAATCCCCACCTCCAAAGGAGTTAAACAAGGTTGCCCACTGGCTGCGCTGTTATTTAAGCTATTTATCTACGACTTACCTGCTGAGCTAAAAGAAGTAATATGTTTTCCACCGAGAATAAACGGACAAGCGGTAAACTGCATTATTTATGCAGATGACATTGTCCTAGCTGATCAAACAACAATAGGTCTACAGTGCTTGCTGAATAAATTAAATATTTATCTAACAAAGAATAAGCTCGAAATCAACACATCTAAAACTAAGATATTATCAATGACGAATTTGTATAGGCAAAAAAACAAGAAATTCAAATTGTACGTGGCAAATGAGTAAATCGAAATAACGACATCAATCCGATACCTCGGAGTCATTTTCAGCACTTCAATTAGCGAATGGCCCTGGTATCAAGATCTGAGAAGTAGAATGTTAACATATGCTCTACAAGGACTAAAACTACATAACGAATATGGAAAATTCTCAATTCATCCACTATTAACATTCTAATTGAACAAAGTAATATCTGCCATCTCATTTGGGGCCGAGTGCGCCTGGAATCTTGACTTCTAAGTATGGGATATACTGGAAGGGTTGTTTTGGCGCATTACCCCGATACGTGCCAATAAAGATTGCCAAAGCGCATAGCGCAGGAAGTCTTGATTCTATTAAAGACACGGAGGCGATCATTATGCTTTATCTTCTTTAATACTGCTTAACACAGCTTTTCAAATCATGTTCATTCAAAACCTTTTATTTTTTTTATTTTTTTTTTTTAACGAGAAATGTAAAAATCAACTCAAAATTTATCAACCTTATAACTGGATCCCGGCCTGTCTTTACTACAAGCCCCATGAGGCTCTAGGTAGCCTGTAGTCCCAGCCTCCATGTGAACCACCAATAGGAAACCACTCCGTAGTATAAGTCCTCCTCTGCCTAGGTCCTTTCCTCTTCTTTTCTGATGCTCTTTCTGCACTTGTCTTTAAAAGTCTTACTCTCCTGAACTGGCATCTTCCTTCCTGCCTGTCTGGAGCAGTGGATTCCTCTCTCGAAAATAATATTGCATCACTCTCTTGAGCTTTTCATCTCTTCCCCTTAAACAAAAATCAAAAAGACATGTTAGGGTGGGGAATTCGCTTCCTATTCTTAAGGAGAAACATCAGGTTAATGAAACAACTGTCCAATTTATACAGTGCGACATTCCTCTAGGGAGGGATAATGATCGCCTCCGTGTCTTTAATAGAATCAAGACATCCTGCGCTATGCGCTTCGGCAATCTTTATTCTATGACAAGACCGGAGGCGATCATTATGCTTGTTCAAAGCTTTCAATCACTGCTGATGCCATGTTCTCTAGAGGCTTGAAATAGAAAGTTCTGAAAACTGAATCACTCGACCAGTCCGCCGCCGTGAGGATCTCCTGCAGTGGAACTCCGGCTGCAAAAGCTCTCGAAGCCATTGAACCCCTGGTCGAATGAGCCCCGAAGACAGAAATGTCTATGCCAGCTAGATCCATAATCTCTCTCACCCATCTGGCGATAGTCGACATTGCTACTGCCTTAAAGGGCTTTCTACGCGCAATAAGCAGCTGAGTGACGCCATGAGGTCTAAGCGCTGCTGTCGCTGCCTCATAGCACTTAATGCATCGCGCTACGCAAAGCTTGCTATTGTCTGGAAAATATGGGTAATTAATTACTTTAGAATTTGTCTTGGTACGCTGCGCCAAGTTAAACGCTATGCCCTCTGGATAAAAGATCTTTCTATCTACCTGTAGGGCCTTCACGTCTGATACTCTCCTGCAGGATACTAAGCAAAGTAAAGTAGCTAACTTGCCTGATAGCTGTTTGCTCGATAAAAGGTCGTTCTGGGGCCACAGTTCGAATAATTGTAGGACTTTGTTAACGTCCCAAAGAGCTGCATATTTAGGTAAAGGAGGTTTAGTAAGTTTCACTCCCTTAGGGAGTCTAGTTATCGCTGGATGTTCCCCTACTGGATTCCCGTCTATGTGATCGTGCCCCGCCGAAATGGCTGACCTGTACACTCCCACTGTCCTGAAAGCTCTACCGCTGGTTGTCAAAGCTGCTAGGAAGTTCAATACATGTTCTATAGGAGCTGAAATGGGAGAAATACTCCTCCCCCTGCACCATCTGGCCCAGGCTTGCCAAGCGGAATCATAGCTCCTGATCGTGGAAGGGGCCCATGAAACCTTGATAAGCTCTGTAGCTTGTTCTGAAAGGCCTGGCAAGCACCACCTGCGCCTGAAATTCTGCACGCTAGGAGATGCAGCGTCTTGTTCTGGATCAGCGGATGATATTCGCCCTTCGGATTGACTAGGAGATCTGTCTTTCTCTGCGCGTCTTCGCTAGGACCCTCGCCAGCATCACGAAGGGGGAAAAGGCATAAAGAACTTGTCCCCTCCAGTCGTGCATGAACGCATCCATCCCAGATGCCTCTGGGTCCAGTCTCCAGCTGAAAAACTTCGACAGTTGGGCATCTAGTCTCGAAGCAAACAGATCTAGACCTAAGGGACCCCATCTCTGTTGCAATTTCTTGAAGACTGATTTGTGCAGTTTCCAATCGCTGGAATCTGTTAGATATCTGGAGTTCCAGTCCGCGACTGTATTCTTTGTTCCCGGAAGATACTCCGCCTTCACTGCTATCTCCTTTTCCAAGCAAGCATGCCAGAAATCCTTTGCTAACTCGGCTAGCATCTTGGATTTCGTGCCCCCTAGTTTGTTGATATACCTCACTGCAGATATATTGTCCATGCGCAGGAGGATGCAGCTTCTCGCTCGATCTTTGGTAATGCTTTTACTGCGAATGAGCCCGCCAACAGCTCTAGGCAGTTTATGTGCATGTCTAACTCTCCTTTTGACCATTTTCCTCCGGTCTCGATGAGACCGCATCTCGCTCCCCAGCCGGATCTGCTGGCATCCGACTCTATGACCATCTCTGGAGTGTCTCTGAAAATTGCTCTGCCGTTCCAGGCTTCCATATTGCAGAGCCACCATTGAATCTCCGCTTTGCTGTCTGTGTCTAGCGGGACTAGGCGGTGATACCCCCAACCTTTCTGAAGGAATTGTATCTTGAGCCTCTGAAGGGCTCGATAATGCAACGGGCCCGGAAATATCGCTTGTATAGATGCTGCTAGGAGACCCACTATCCTGGCTTGATTGCGAAGCGATATAACCGGCTTCTTCAGAGCTGTCCTTAGATCTTTCTTTATCGCTCTGATCTTGGCTACGGGAAGTTCCAGGGAAGCTTTCCTCGTATCTATCACAAAACCCAGGAACTCTATCCTTCTGCTGGGTATTAAATCCGATTTTTCTACATTGATGAGGAAACCCAATTCTGCAATGCGCTTGCTTGCCCATTGAACCTGGCTGACTAGCCTTTCTCTGCTTTCGGACATGAAAAGGATGTCGTCTAGATAGATGATCATCTGAATACCTTCGTCTCTGAGGGCCGCTGCCAGAGGTCTCATTAGCTTCGTAAAAGCATGAGGGGCTGATGCTAGGCCGAACGGCAATGTCTTGAACTGCCACCTCTGCTTCCTCCAAGTAAACTGGAGAAACTTGCGGTCCTGGGGGGCCACGGGAACTGTTAGATATGCGTCCTCCAGGACTAACCGTGCTAGCCAGTCCCCTGTCCTGATCAGATCTGCAAGCAGATGGACTCCTTCCATCTTGAAATGTTTGTAGACTAGCCAGCTGTTCAGCTCCTTCAAATTTATCACGGGTCGGACCTTGCCCTTTCTGTGGACTAAAAACATGTTGCTCAAGAAACCTGTCGAATGAGGCTGTACTTTTTCTATGGCTTGTTTCTGAGCTAGCTCTCGCAATTCCCTGTCTAGTAATGTCGCCTCTGCAGCTGAACAAAGCAAGCGCGGTGGGATTCTCTTCTGGCAGGGGTAATTTATAAAGTCTAGCCTGTAGCCTTGCGCGGTCTGGAGAACCCAAGCATCTGCTGAAAGCTCTCGCCAGTTGTGCATAAAAAGCGCTGTCCTGCCCCTTACCGGTGGGTATACTGCCTTGCGTACTCTCACCTGAGTTGTTAGACTGATGTCTGGAGTAGCCTCTTCCGCGTCTTCCTCTACCGCCTCTGCCTCTGTTTGGGAAAAAGGCGTCCTGCTGTCGCGATTCCCAATACTGTGCTCTTGGTCCGTGCGGCCTTCTGTTGTAATTAAACCGGCCGGTTGAGCGGCCTCTGTATCGACCGGCCCCGGAAAAAACACGCCCGGGAAAAACGTTCTTAATAGCCGTCTGAGCTTTCTCGAGGGCCGTGTATGTGCCCACGAACCTGCTCATTTCTTTTACAAAGGTATCCCCAAAGAGCAGGCCTTGAGCGCTTTCTCCCGCTTCGTATGAAGCTAAGTCACTTAGTTTGCTATCTATCTTGAGCAGCGTCGACCGTCTCCTTTCTGCCGAAAGTGCTGCATTATCGTTGCCTAAAAGGCATACGGCTCGCTGAGCCCAATTAGCTAGAACGTACGGATCTACTGGCTCTCCAGTGTCCTTAGCTCTCTCCGCGAGATCCATAATCTTCGCAATGGGCCCTGTAAGGTCCAGTACCTTATCTTGGCAGGAACGCCAGGCCCGGTCCATGCCCTTCCTAACGTCTTTATTCGCTTTGGTCATGAATGTGAGCATTTTCGGGTCTAACTCGGGTGTTTCGGCCACTTTCCCGCTCAAATCTGGCCTGGGGCATTCTGACCTGAGGCGAAATCTCGTCTCTTTTTAAAGCGGTTTGCGTATCTTCTGAGCCAAATAAATGGCTACCCTTGGAGAAGGGGTCCATTCCGTGGAGCGCAGGTGCCTAATCGCATCCGGCTCGAACATATCCGATATGTCCTCCTCAGGGGTGGCCTCCACTTTGCTGGCTGTACTCTTTCCTGAACTGGGTTTGGTCAGAGTCTTCTCTGTGCTCGGGTTGCTCTTGTCGTCTTCCACTTCCTCTTCACTAACCAACGAGTAACCCTCCTTCCCCACATTATCCGCCCCTGGGGATGGGGGTATGAGGCTTGGCACTGCTGATCTCGCCAAAAAAGCTTTTTTAAGCCTAAAGAAAGCGTCAGCTGTGTCCTGGGGCTGTTCATCTAGTCCCCTGATAGAGCCCGGGGGGGTAGAAGAGTGCTTTCTCTTGCGGGCTGCTTTACGCCCCCTATTATCTATCACCAGAGGTCTTGTGGAGGTCCCTTCCCCTGGGTCTTCTTCAATGCCAGCTTTAGTGCCCAGTAAACCCTCCAGTATCTGGAGTCTATCTTGTAGTGGTTGAACACCTTGAGCTACTGCTCTAGTCAGAGAGTCTCCTAGAACTCTCTTGAAGCTGAGAGAGAGGTCCCTCTCCTCCTCATGGATTTCCCCTTCATGCTCACATTCCTCTTCCCAGTATTCTTCTTCCCTATCACATGCCATAGTACTTGCTTGAAAGGCTGCTGACTGGGTTATGGGATTCTCCTTCAGTGTCCAAGGGAGCCACACCGGAGGAGCTTACCTCCGGGTAAATGGAGCCGATTCCAAAAGTATATCAACTTTTTTTTTTTTTTATATGCTGCCTCTGGGTAGCGGCTGAGGAATGTAGCAGAGCTAGTTCCGGTGAAAAAACGAGACTCCTGCACTGAGGAAATGCCTCAGATGCTCGCACAGGGAGATTCGACCGTTAACTGAATCGAACTCCTTTGTGCGCATGCGCAGAAGCTGCGCGCCGGTAATTCCATGGCGCCACTTCCGCATTCAGGGCCGGGCTCCCGCGGCCTGAGGAGATTGCCGATAATGTGCTGAGGAGGTGGGCGGGCCCCTAGTGCGGGCGATGACGCTCGCGGGGCACCGCTCCCCTCCTACCTGTACTATTATCACGAAGAGATATTGCGTTCGTTTTCCTTCATAACTACCGAGCGCGCGCTCGAATTACAACGCTGCCTGTCATATTATATTAACAAATAATATACGCGCTGATAATACAATAGATTTACATGTACAGCAAATAAAGCACTGAAAGGCTGAAGAAAGGTACTTAGCTGTGTGAGCAGCAAAAAGAAGAGGAAAGGACCTAGGCAGAGCAGGGCTTATACTAGGGAGTGGTTTCCTATTGGTGGTTCACATGGAGGTTGGGACTACAGGCTACCTAGAGCCTCATGGGGCTTGTAGTAAAGACAGGCCGGGATCCAGTTATAAGGATACATGTTGATAAATTTTGAATTGATTTTTACATTTCCCGTTAAAAAAAGAAAAAAAAAAAGAAAAGGTTTTGAATGAACATGATTTGAAAAGCTGTGTTAAGCAGTATTAAAGAAGATAAAGCATAATGATCGCCTCCGTTCTTGTCATGGAATGACAACGTTGCGTCATGAACTGGCATCCAACTCTCTATACAGTTTTACAGTCTGGAAAGCCTGTGCACTTTTGCACAAAATAAGAGAATATCCTGGCGAACCAGCCTACAAAATATTTAAAGAGAACAAATCTGAGTCAACTCCTCACATTATGAACGAATGGGCACAGAAAGTAGACCAAATTATGGTGGCGGCAGACATTGATATAGATTCTTTGCAATACCACCCACAACTGGTTAAAAAACGTCTCCAACGGTGGGAGTGGATCTTGAATAGTAAAAAAAGAACTTGCTTTAAAAATGCTCTACCATTAGGGTTGACAATAAACAGATTAAATGTACAACCAAAATATCTCTTCAAATGTCCCTCACGGCATCACCGAGATCAATTTTTGCGGCTCCGGCTAAATGTGCTCCAAACAAAAGAGATGAGATGGGTAAGAAATTACCCGGATATACAAAACAACTTATGCAGACACTGTAAAAAAGAGACGGAATCACTGCATCACCTGATTATAGGATGTAAGTTTTGAAATAGGAGGTAATATAAAAATAAAAATAAAAACATATATATATATTTCTATTTACAAGAAGTATTGTTGCAATTTTTGTAATTACCTCTAGCCTCATATATATCTAGGTCCATTGTTCTACTTCATTCATTGGCACGAATACATTCCAGTAGAACTGATAACATTCCTATCGCTATGCAAATAACAATTCGATGTTGAACTTTTCATCTTCTGTAATGGGAACAAGAACAGGTATGAAAGAAGGGTGGTTGGGCAAAGGGAGTGGATGAGGGGAGGGGAAAAAGGAGAAGAAGCAGAAAGGAGAAGGGAAGAAGGAGAGGGAGCGAGCGAGAGAGAGAGAGAAAGAGAGAGAGAGAGAGAGAGAAAGAGAGAGAGAGAGAGATGTGTTTTAATTTGCAGCATTAAGCTAAGTAAGGTGAGGTAGACTGGTTGCATTAGTTTTAGGGTACTTATGGGGAATTCGGTGGGGCCCTGCAAATGTCCGAGAGGTGTATCCAATATCAAAGCCCTTTTACTTTTACTCCGAGACGGGTGGAAAACAGTACTTCATAGGACCCATGGAAGCTGGGGTTGTTCCACATGCACACAAAACCTCTGACATACACCAGCTCCCCTGTCAACAGGGGTGGCCAGGTGCTGTGTCAGCCAGTGGAATTGTAATGTTTTGGGTGACACCTGGGTGGGCAGTGAGATTTGTCATGAGACGCATTTGATCTCACGTGTTAGGTTTGTCAAATATTCCTTGAACTCCTCTCCCAGAACTGTTGCGTCTCTATGGGCATTTGATGACCGCCTCGCAGGGGAGATGGGAGTTTGAATGCACCTGCCTGTCAGTATCTCATGTGGTGAGAGGTGAAGGTCCTTCCTTGGCTGAGTGCACAAATTGAACAGTGCCAGGGGCAGGCAGTGGACCCAGTTCTTTTTTTAAGGTGTTAAACAATTTGGAGAGCCTGCTCTTGAGAAGGCTGTTTATTCATTCTACAACACCATTTGCTTGGGAGTGATATGTGGAACAAAAGCAATGCTTAATGCCTAACAGGGATGTGATTTCAATAAAGAGTTTGTTAAAAAAGTGAGTGAAGTTGTCTGATCTCAAAACATCACACACACCCATTTGGGAATACCTCACATATGAGAAACTTTTCTGCATGCTTGGTTTCTGGGTGGGCACGTGGGCCGGCCTCAACCCACCGCAAGAATGGACACACCACCACAATGAGACAGCAAGCTCTGTCACATCTCTCGCCCATGTCTGCATAATCAATATGATTCCAGTACTGAACACTTGACAGGTGGTGCACTGTAGATGAGAGTTGTTGTTGGAGATTTGGTATAAACCAATCTTCCTGTATGTCTGCTGCAATGTGTTGTTTTGAACTGTGAGAGGGGTAGTGCAACTGCTCAAAGGCTGTGTTCAGTAGTTCCACGGGCATAGCAACTTTTTTAGTTCATTGTTGCCTCCACAATAGGTCAGTTGATGACTGCATGCACCCACGCTTGAGCCAGATCTCTTGTTCTTCCTGCGGTGCCCTACACTGAAGCTCTATTATCTGCGCTATAGGCAATGCAGTGTATGGATTTGTGCCTGGCCTCGTGGTGATGGCTGTGAGGACATACTCAGCAGTTGTGGGCAGCGGGCAGTATGCTGCCGCTTTTGCTGCCGCACTGGTGGCTGCATTTCCCAAGAAATTATGTTGGTGTTACGTGTATGTGCTGCGAATTTGATGGCTGCCACCGCAGATGGTTCTGCTAGGGAGGAAATCAGGGTATTGAGTAGCACCACATGTTGCACTGGTGATCGGTCTGCCCATCTGAAGGACCTTCTTTTCCAGCACTGCACTGTGGTGGTGACGCATGCAGAGTCTAAATAAATTGTGGTGTACCTGCTCTTTGACGCCTGAAGCGCTTTAATGAGTGCTATGATGACTGCTACTTGTGCTGTGTAATGCATGGATAATCCTTTCATTACTTCAATACTAGTGTCTCATACTCTACCACTTCTAAGGGCACCACTGCTGCCCCAGCATTTGTCTGTTGTGTGTCCTGGTCTATTATAGATGATCCATCAACAAAAAGTACCTCACCCTCCTCCTTCTTTGGCTTTGGCTTTGAGGATATCGTCCTCCACACCCTCATAAGTGGCACAGTCATGTTGCTGTAAGTCTTCGTTTGTCTTCGTTTGAGCACATTTCCATTAGAAACATGACAGGGTTCACTGTTTTACATCTTGCAACATGGGTATGTGGGCTTGCGAGGATAATCGTGTATGCTGATGCCAATTGGGTGGTGAGAGTGGACGTTGATTGTTCTATGATAGCAAATACTGAGTATTCCACGTACAATGTCACTGAGCACCCCATTACAATTGTGGAGCTCTTCTCAAATGCGAATTGTCGCTGCATCACTGAGTCCAATGTACCGCTGAAGTAGGCCAGTGGCTTGTGGCCTATTGTGCTCTTCTGCATTAGTACCGCTGGGATAAGAGTGCCATTTGAGTGTGAAAATATGTAGAACTCCTGCGTGTAGTCTGGGGTGTCAAGAACGGGGCTGTCACAATTAATTCTTTTAGATCATTGAAACTCTGAATCATGTTTGCGATCTACTCTATTTTACTGCTTTATTTTTGTGCTTCCTTGAGGTCATATAAGAGTGGCCTTGTGTATGCTGTATAGTCCAGAATCCAAGCCCTGCAATAGTTACATAATCCTAATAATTTCTGTATGTCCTTTCCTGTAACTGGTCTGGGTGTGGTGTGCACTGTCACTGCCCTGCCAGGGGTAATTCTCTTGCTGTCTGCAGAAATGAGCTGCCCTGGATAGAGTACTTGGCTACTGGCAGTATTCGAGCTTGGCCTTGTCAACCGTATGCCCCTTATGTGCTAACAGTTGCAATAGGGTGATAGAGTGTTTGCAACAGTTCTGTTCACTGTCACTGCACACCAATAAGTCATCCACATACTGAATTACTGTGCTAGGTACCTGAATGTTACCTAACTCTTGATGCAGTATCCTGTTAAATATGTTGGGCCTCTTGCAGTACCCTTGAGGCAAACAAGTATGTTCATAGTGCTTTCCGTCATGGGTGAATGCTATGAGATACTGAAATACTGTGAGTCTGGGTGCAGGGGTAACCACTGTGAAATGGGTCGCTTCCCTAGGGATACTGCATAAAATGGAGGCCGGGTTTGGAACAAGTGGACCTTTTTTCTGCACCAAGTAATTGAAGGGGCAAATATCATGTTCATCCTCCAACTGCCCCCTGTTGCTTTTTTAATGGGGTGTATTGTTGTTTGCATGGTGAGGTAGAGTGTACTATGAACAATTGGTGTAGTAAGGCTTGTATCGTGTCTCTTATCCCCTCTTCTGACTCCCTGGATATTGGGTTTACCTTCACCCGGGCTATCACTACTCATTACCTTTAGTGTGATTCTTACTGGAGTCACTTCTTTCAGCATCCCTACATCAAGTGGGTTGGTTGTCCATAACTGTGTTGGGACACGTCATAAGCATTTTCCCCGCTTGCTGTATGTTGGATCAAGGCTGATCATCCTATACTGCCTGTTGCGGGTGCCATGGTGGGAGGGGCAGGTATCTGTGGGGGCATCCCCATGTAGGCTACATGGATCTCACATGGTATTGAAGACATTATAGGGGTGGTCCCTCTTGTGGCTGTAGTTACACCCCATACCCTGTCTACTCCGGCATTCTCTCCAAAAATGTCCCCATTTCCCGCATGTACAACACTGCTCCGTTCCTCCTCCTCTGGGCCACATCCCACCAAACCCACCTCCTTTGATTCTCAAAACCCACCTCTTCTTCACTGCTGTCCAACTTACCACTGTGGACCAGAGAATTGTGGGCTTCTGTCCCACTGTACCTGCCCTCCTTCGGCCCACAACGCAGCTATTCTGGCATTAGGGGACAACCCTCCTTCTTCTGGTTGTGTTGGCCCCAATGCCACCACGGCTACTTTGGCTAACCTATTTTGTACTAGTTTCGCTTCTTCTGCCTGCTGCCTCTGAATCGCTTCTTTATCAAGCTCCTTTATCTCCTACAATAATGAACCATAATGCTTTGAATTTCAGGCCACACTTTCACCTCGATTCCTGCTATTCTAAAGAGTGCGTTCTGCACTTTCTTGGGTAGGCCTTGCTTTACTGTAAAATACAAAAAGTGGGTGGACTGGTCCCAGGCGTTGCCTGTTTCTTCCCTCCACATCTCTTGTACCCTAAGAATAAATTATCCAACGTCTTCATCATCCCCCATTGTATATTGCAGGGTAGACATTAAATCTGGAGTGTCTGGGAACGCTTGCCGCAGATCATCCCATACATTGGCTCTAATCTTATTGAACGAGGCTCCATCATGGGTGTTATTACTCAGTGTTACTCCCGGGTACCCCACCATCACCCACAAATCGGCAGCTTAGTCCACAAATGCAGCCACCAATAAGCTTTTAATGTCTTCTATTGCCATGGGTACTCCAGCTGTATTCTTTTCAAAAACATATATCAATTTCCCTGCACCCGCCAGGAGTGCCAGGAGTGACTTAAGAAGTTTATACTTGTGCATCTGTGTCCATGATACATATTGCCGCCTCATTGCCCACGTGTGTATTAGGGGCATTTGCATCCTCATTTTGCTTTTTCACCCCTTAGTTACACTTCTCTGTCATGGCTACTGGGCAAGGACCAGTACTTCACTTCTTGCAGGGTCCCAATGGACCCAGTCTTGGTGCCTATGGCACCAAGCTCATTACAAAGTGTGCTTAGCAAACAGAACACAGAAGGCACGTGAAACAAGGCCGGGTAGGGTGCTATTAGTACTAGGCACGGCACGTACAGAAGACAGAAGGAGGAGCACGGTGGGGCCACAAGGCAGGGCCTAAGGGGAGTGGCTGGGGCCAGGCTATATAAGCCGGCCCCACCCGCATACTGGTGCTTTGCGTTAGTCTGCTAAATGCAGCGTAACGCTTACCGCCGTCCAGAAGACCCTTACCTGGTTCAGCACGTGCATCTTCAGTTTCTAGATCCCTCCAGCATCTTACCTGGTCCAGCATGTGCATCTCCAATCTTCGGAAACCTCTAGTACCTTACCTGGATGCAGTCACACCATTACGGAAAGCACCTCCATCAGCTTTCCACTCTGCAGCCGTCGCACGCATTTTACCTTGAAGCCTCACCATCGCTGGAAGCTTTGCCATCAGCTTTCCACTCTGCAGTACCCACGCGCATCTTACCTGGATTCAGATACGCCACCACCCGAAGAAGCACTGCTATCGCTTCTGACTCTGCAGCAGCCGCCTTCATCTTACCTGTCTTTCGAATCCTCTGCGGGTGCCGCTCAACATCCATACCTGTTGCGAACTACCAGCAACACAGGGCCATCTTTGAGCATAGCTCCCACGCGGATCTTCATCTCCGGGAGCCTGCAGGAGATTGAAACCGCTCACCAACTAACACCCATTAGCCGCACCTGCAAAAGGAATAAGAAACACAAGGTGAGCAATCACATAGACTTTAACACGTTAAAGCAGCGCCACTCACGAACTTGGCGCAACTTCTAGAACTGTCCACTTACCATCAGTGGGTCATCCGGAATAGACTTTTTCACCATTACACACTCCTGAGCCATCTTCATCACCAAGGGGAAGAGAGAACAATACATGGTTACAAACAATAATCATTGGGGAAGAATTAACATAAAGAATACGGACAATAAACATAGTTATAAACACTTACCTTCAAGACGGAAAGGTCGCAGCCAGCCTTGACCTCCGCGATCTGGACCAGTGACACAACTAGGTCCATCCACAGCGCCCCTGCTGAAAGAAGCAGGACGAGAGCTCATCCTTACATAGAAACAGGTGAGCTTGCATAGGCAAACTCTTGCGTACTACATTTTGGCACAAAAGGGTTGAGGGGAACCGCAACACCATCACGCTATCCTCACTGCCTCTCATCTTCTCTCAGGAACAGTTCCAGCATTCCGGGTTGTTAGGCAGAAACCTGTGCAGTTCCCTTAGGGACCACTGCAAAAGGCTTAAGACTACAGGTGTTGGCAGTAGACCCAATTGGTAGCAGTCTGCACCACCCAGATTTACCTGGTAGCTGTGGCTGAGCAGCCAGACTTCCCTCTAAAAGAGTTAGACAGTATATAGAGTATACAAGATAGGTACCAAAATACAGTAGCACAAGCAAACACTGATGAGAGCATTTGGCATCAAGTATATAATTATATATTTAAAGACACACTTAGAAACACTTTAGCACTATTATTATAAGCAAGTTCAAAAACACAGTCACTATTAATATATATACATCCCTTATTCCTTATTAGACAAGTCTTAGTTAACACCACTTTTTTCCAGACAGAGGTGAGCGCTTAACTAAAGATGGCACTCCAAAAAGGTAAGAAAAAGGGAGGGAAAAGGCAGAAATTAGAAACAGCACACAACACAATACTTTAGAAGCACTCAGCAAGGCAGGAAAGTCAAAGTCTACTTGTGAGCAAAAAGTTCAGAGGCCAGGTTCCCTCTTGGAGAGAGTCGAACACCAATGCGCCCAAGATCACACAGTTTAAAAGGCTTGGAAAGTATTGCAGAGAGTTTAAAAAGGAATCAGTTCAGCTCAGAAAAGTTCAGTTAGCCAGCCTAGGGCTAACCCAAGTGGTAAGTTGAGGATTTACGAGACAACCCATACAGACCGTTGCGAGGGAGGCCAGGCGGACACAGTACCTTGAAAGGGGAGAGAATCATCCAGCTGGGGCAGTTGTTCCTGGCAGTGGATGCAAGTCGTGGTGTCATCCAGAGGAAGAGAAGATTTTGACGTGGAGGAAAGCTGAAGGTTGTTGCACTGCCAGAGAAGAAACCAGCCGTGGAGTTCTCCGGTAAAAAGGTACTAACCTTTTATTCGCGGTAGTGGAAAAACATGGTGTCCCGGTTGCCGGGGTGCTTGGCACAGGCAAGGCGGCCACGAGATGATCTGGGAAGGCAAAAAGGCGGGCAAACTGGTTATCCCCACCAGTTAAAGGAAGAAGACTCTTCGGGATGAAGAGCTCCTATGTCGTTGGAAGAAGTGGTGAGTCGGTTCAGCAGGGCTCAACCGGTGGTGTCGTCGTTGCAGGTCGGCTCAGCTTCTCCCTCTTCGGATTCTTTGTTCCTGTGGCAACGTCTGAAGTCCCAGTCCCCAAAGCCCTGCTTTTATGCAGAAAACCCCCATTCATCAGTCCTAGCTGTCACTCAAACATGATAAGTGGTGAGCCGGGCGACTGACCAAGGGGCTAATCACACAAGAGTGCGACTTGAGTTGCCGAGGCAACTCAGTCTAGGGTGCCTAAACCCCCTCCCACACCCCCTGTGGTACCCAGACAGAGTGGCACCACTTTTGGAGGCTTCTGTGGAGAAGCCCGCCAAAAAGTGGAACAAAGGGCTCGACTTCATTGGAGTCACAGAAATGAACAAAAAAGCCATTTTGGAACCAAGTTCTGGCAAAAAATACCAACCAGTGAATTAATATTAAATAAATAAACCGGCAGTATGTTTGAGGCTATGTTAAAAAGTATTAGCCTCGAACAATGGGAAAATCCCATAGGAATATATTTGCGGTTGAATGTAAAAAGTAGCATCCACTGCCACCAGCCAAAACTCGCTCAGGGGGGACTGGACAGTGCCCCCTCGAACAACAGACCCAGGGGCAATCGAATTGCCAATACCAGTACGCCCACAATATGATGGTTTGTACTGGTTCTGTTCACAATTTAGGACTAGTAAAGCCAATGCTGACTTTGAATGCCCGGGGAGACAGTAGTCAGTCCCAGGGTACGGAGTCTATGTTTGGGGGTCACTATGACACCCCTGTGTTACGGCAGGGAGGGTGCTGTGTAACACACATACCAAAAACACATGAATCCCTATGGAGTAAAAGACCCCATAGCCCATGAAGCACATTACAAAGTCAAAGGATATCTCAAATCATGTCTAAGAGTGGGAGAACAAGAGTCTCACTCTTGGCAGGAGAAAAAAATAAACCCCAAAAATCCAGCAAAGCTGCTGGGGGACTCACTAGGTTTGGGAAATTAGCCTTAACAGAGAATTCTCCCTAACACGGGTCCATGAAAACACAGCAGTTGGGGTAGAGAAGCAATCCGAGGGAGTCAACTCCTGGAGGGCTCCAACCGTGTCCCAATGCCCCCCCAGAGACCAGGTGAGCGTAACAGAATGCAAAGCCTCTCCGAATCTCTGCCTGGGTGTTATAAATACCTCTGAGACCAACCAGTTGGCCCAATTGCTGGGGGAACTAAGGGCCGAAGTGCATACCTCCAGACAAGAGACAAAGGGCCTCATTACACGGACGGCGGTGGACCAAGGTGCTATTAGCACCTTGGTCCATGCCGGTAAAATACCGGCACTGCCTTGGTGGAAAGGGGAATTACCGTGCTATTCCAAGGTTGGTGGGGCGGTAATTCCCCCTTCCCCCATTGCCCTTCCCCATTCCCATTTTTGCCCCATAGGGCATAATGGGAATGGGGAAGGTGCTAATTACGGCACCGCAAATTGCGGTACCGTAATTAGCTCCATTGGTCCCTTTGCGGGTTGGTTTTTAACGCCTGCAAAAAGCAGGCGTTAAATTCTCCAACCCGCAAAGGGACCTCGTAGTAAGGTGGTAAGGATTTACCTGTACTGGTACAATACCGCTACCAGTAAACCCTTACAGCCTACCGTGTAATGAGGCCCAAACTCTTTAATCTTAATCATTGCTCGAGAACGAACCAACAAACTGGCCAGACAAGTGCTTCAAACTCATGCTGGGCAGGTCCTCTACCTGGAATTGTGCCAACCCCTTTGCCACCATCACCACCAGTTCAAGTGGTACTCCCAGGGGCTGTACTGTTGGCTCCACCTGAACGGTTTACTGGCGACCCCAGCAAATCTGCCATATTTATGAATCAGTGTCGCCTGTACTTTTTGTGCCACCCAGGTGCATTTCCGAATGATAGTTCCAGGGTGGCTTTTGTACTTTCGTATCTAGGAGGCAGTGCAGTGGACTGGTCAATACCCTTGATCAACCAGGACAACCCTGTGCTGTACAATTAAGGGGAATTCCAACGGGAATTGGAAAAGCTGTTCGCGAGGCACACACAAGGATAGGCCCTGGATAACGAACTGTTGTCCCTAAGATGGGGAACCATGATTTACTGACATATATAGCCACTTTCAATCGCCTCATTGCAAAAACGAACTGGCCTGAAGAGAAAAGAACCACACTTTTTTATCGAGGATTACGTGGGGAACTAAAGGATGTGTTAGCAGAGGTGGTCAACCCTCTTGAAGTCTGTGCAGTGTATATCAACCTAATGCTACAACTGGATCACAGGTTACAAGGCAGAAAACAGGATCGCACAAGAACTGAAGGGAAATCAGTCTACATGCGACCCAGGGACAATCCAGGCAGGGCCCATGAAACAACTGAACCTATGCTGATTGGGAGATTACGGGCCCCTATATCTAAGGCTGAGAGAGACAAAAGGAGGCAGCAACAACTTTGCTTATACTGTGGCAAGGCAGGACATTTTCTTCGAGATTGCCCCACTAAACCACCCAAGAGAACTGTAGGTGCAATGGATAATACTGATAAGGAACAAGACACGGTTCCGGAAAACTCCAGTGCCTGACAAGTGTAGGGGTCCTCCTTGTCGAGCAAAAACAAGAAGGTAGTTCAGACCTCACATCTAGTCATTCCAGTACTCATAGTCCACCACCAGCAACCATCAAGAATACACGCCTTGGAGGCATATGTAGACAGTGGAGCGGTAGGTAACAATATTGATCAGGCTCTAGCCGCATGAATAGGTCGCCCTCTTCGGCATGAACCACAGGTGGAAAACATAACTGCAGTGGATGGCTCCCAAATATCATCTGGACCAGTAAAGCAACACACCGAAAAGGTTATGCTGATATGTCCGGACGGTCATCAGGAAGACATCTCTTTTGATCTTATTGGAGCACCATAGTTCCAGATGATCCTAGGGATGCCATGGCTAGAGACCCATAACCCCAGAATCGACTGGAAAACTCGAGTGCTGACCTTTTTGCAAGAATGCGCCAAAGCTTGTTATCGTAAGAACCTGCAAAAACACAAATGCAAGACAAAGACACTTCTGGCTCATGCTGGTGCCTTACCTCTGGAATGTTTAGACTATCAAGATGTATTCCAAAAAGAACAGGCAAATACTGTTCCTTCACATAGACCTTATGACTGCCAAATCGACCTGATACCCGGAGCTCAAATCCCGTGCAGCCGAATATATGCTTTGACGGAGCAAGAAAATCAACACCTGCAAACCTACCTAGACCAGTACCTAGCTAACAGATTAATTGGCCCATCTAAATCTCCTGCTTCCTCAGCGCTCTTCTTTGTACCCGAGAAGGAAGGTGACCGAAGAACGTGCATCGACTACAGAACATTGAATGAAATAACGGTTAAGAATAGGTACACCCTGCCACTCATCCCAGAATTACTTGATCACGTAAAGAGCGCTCAAATCTACATGAAACTGGACCTATGGGGGGCCTATCACCTCGTATGTGTTAAACGTGGCGACGAGTGGAAAACAGCATTCCGGACCAAATATGGCCTTTTCGAGTATCAGGCCCTTTGGATTATGTAATACAGCAGCGGCTTTTCATTTCTTTATGAACAATGTACTCCATGAACTACTGGATGTCTGTGTTCTTGTTTACATTGATGATATCCTGATATATTCACAGTCCAAAGAAGATCATGTTGGCCACGTAAGAGCGGTATTGTAAAAGCTCTGTCAGCACAGAGTTGTTTGCTAAACTAGAAAAATGCTCCTTCCATGTCATGGAGGTCGAGTTTTTGGGCTTCATGCTTACTCCACGAGGGGTTCATATGGACACACGCAAGGTTGAAGCCATCCTTAAATGGCCATCCCCGACACCTACCAAACTGGTACAAAGTATACTGGGATTTGCTTTTATAGACAATTTATATCACAATTCTTGCAAATCGTCCATCCGATCGCATCCCTTCCGAAAAAGAACAAGAAATTATTTTTGTCAGCTGAGGCTGAAAACGTCTTTCAAGATCTAAAACAAGCCTTCAACTCAGCGCCTATAGTTGGACAGCATCGGCCAGATCTACCATATGTGCTCGAAACTGATGCCTCCAATATTGCCATGGGATCAGTGTTATCACAAAGGGACCCTGAGTCGGGGCAGCTCCATCCCATAGCATTCTGGTCCCGCAAGTTTTCTGCACCTGAACGGAATTACGCAATTACGGACAAGGAGCTCCTGGCAATCAAGGGAGCCTTCAAGACTTGGAGACATTGGGCCTCATTACACGAAAGGCGGTAAGGGTTAACGTCACCGGTAATGGTACCGGTGACCGTTAACCCTTACCGCCTTACTACAAGGTCCCTTTGCGGGTAGGTACTTTAACGCCTGCTGTTTAGCAGGCATTAAAAACCAACCCGCAAAGGGAACAGGGTGCTAATTACGGTACCGCAATTTGCGGCACCCTAATTAGCGCCTTCCCCATTCCCATAGAGCCCTATGGGGCGAAAATGGGAATGGGGAAGGGCAATGTGGGAAGGGGGAATTACTGCCCCGCCAACCTTGGAATAGGGCGGTAATTCCCCTTTCCACCAAGGCGGTGCCGGTATTTTACCGGCATGGACCAATGTGCTAATAGCACCTTGGTCCTCCGCCTACCGTGTAATGAGGCCCATTATCTTTTGGGAGCAAAACACGGTTACTGTCATTACCGACCGCCGTAATTTACAATATTTGAAGACAGCCAAGGCACAATCTCCATTGTGCTTTATTCTTTGCCGAGTACGATTTTGTAATAACCTACCGACCTGGAGTGCGTAACAGAAAAGCAGACACTATCAAGAATGGGAGAGGACAAAGACACCTTCAATCCATCCGATCCCTTAGCCATTATTCCCGAAGATTGGATTCAACACCAGATAGCCGTCACTACCTGCTGGGAAGATTTAAAGACTGACCTCCAAGCTCAGATGGACCCGACCGCCCAAAAGGAGTGGTTGAGTAAGGTAGATCAATACTCTATTCGAAATAATCTGCCGTATTTCCAGGGAAGACTATGGGCCTCATTACGAGGTTGGCGGTAAGGGAAAAACAATGCCGGTAAAGGATTACCAGCATGTATGTATTATGGTGTATTATGACCTGGCAACCCGCTATTAGAGGCACCCGAAATAACGGTGCCACTAATAGCGGCATGGGCGAGTACACACACCCCTTTGGGGAGCAAATACCGGCATGCAGGTAATAGGAGGACATCCCAACCCACACGGACATGCAAATACCAGCATCGCAAAGCCGGTAATCACGGGCTGCACGATGCCGGCCATACAGGCATCGAGGACCACCCCCAAACAGCAATCAAACCAACTGCCACAGCTGCACACAATCCCCACAGGTGGAGTCAATGGAGGCTGGGCCTGTATAAAATGAGCACACCCACACACCACACCCCTTCCAACACCACAATGCTATCACTAGCTGTTGCAATCATGGCGCTGGAGGACATGCCAATACTGCTACAACTACAGCAACAACACCAACTACTACAACAACTACAGCAGCACCAACAGGCAGCACAGAGGTTTCGCAGGAGTAGAAAGGGGTGAGACAGGCCCAACAATTACCACCAGTGCAGCCAGCAGTGCCTCGTAGGCAGCCACCAATCCCTTGCATCAGACCCAGGCCATTCAACCTAACCCCTGAGCAGATCCACATCCTGTACCGGCTGGACTGGGCCACCATCACCACCATAGTGGACATGATGCACAACGACATTGCCAGCCTCATAGAAATACGCACTGCTATCCCCCGCTACTAAAGGTGATATCCATGCTCCACTTCCAGGCCACAGGCACCTATCAACACACAGTGGGGTAGCTGCATGGCATTTCACAACCACTTTTTTCACGCATGTTCAACCAAGTGCTGGATGCCCTCCAGAAGCACGCAAGCACCCACATATCCCTACTACAGACTGCCCAGAAGATAGCCGACACCAAAGTAGGCCTCCATGCACTGGCAGGCATGCCAATTGTGTTGGTGCCCTGGACTTCACCCATGTTGAATTGGTAGTCCCCCATGCCATAGAGGCGGTGTACCACAATCGCAAACAATACCACTCCATCAATGTGCAAATGGTATGTAACTCCAGCAAGATCATCACACATTGCTGTGCCCAATTTCCCAGATCAGCACATGATGCCATGGTGCTGCGCAACTCTACGCTACCCCGTCACATGGAGCGACATGCTGGACCATGTGCCTGGCTGCTTGGTGAGACGGCCAACTGGCCCATGGCAGTGCTTTGTGGCACTGATGTGTAGGGATGCATACTCCACCTTGGTGGGAAAGGGGGGATGCATACTCCACCTGGGTGGGAAAGGGGAGGGGATGCATACTCCACCTTGGTGGGAAAGGGGGGGATGGATACTCCACCTGGGCTGGAAAGGGGGGGACGCATACTCCACCTGGGTGGCAAAGGGGGGGATGCATACTCCACCTGGGTGGGAAAGGGGGGGTGCATACTCCACCTGGGTGGGATATGACGGTGATTGTAAAATGCATGCAGAGCTAAACACTCCTGACCTGAACCTCCCAAACAGAACATGACACATCTCTGGCACACCTTGTACCATTCATGCATATCGAGGACAACAAGTAAGAGGCACGACAAGGCCACCATGGGTATCACAAGCAATGCATGACTGAACAGGATTGCAACTGTGCCAATGTGGCTAGTGTGACCATGCACAGTGTAGAATACACAGCATGAATGGGAGGCTAAACATTGTCGTACAACCACAGTACATCCGCTCAGCATGCATCATTACACCCTGCTTCATCTATTGAACGCCATCCAGACTACCACGCCTCATAACAGTATAGTATGCATCAACGTTACAATCGTGCATACGTACAGGGACATGTGCATGTTCACACCAAATAGCTGCAGCCATGATTGCGCCACCTGAAGGTGGCAGCTCAGAGTGACACACACCTATTTGTGTATGCTTGCAGGTGATAGAGGATATCCCTTAAGGCCATGGCCTCTTACCCCTATGCGGAACCCGCAGAACAGCCATGTAGAGGAGTACAATCGTGTGCACACCCGTACCTGTGTTGTCATTGATCAGACCGTTGGCCTGTTGAAGGCGCGTTTCCGCTGCCTAAGCAGGTCTGGTGGGACACTCCTATATAGTCCTGAGAAGGTGGCAAAGATCACCATGGCCTGTGTCATGCTGTACAACATGTGCATCCAGAGAAATGTACCACTGCCACCTGACATTGACATGCATGCACCGGGTGAGGATGATGAGGATGGAGACGGAGGTGAAGTAGCCCCCCTGCCAGTATGTGATGCACGGGATGGCCATGCAGTATGCCAAGCACTGATTCACGAATACTTCTGAACCACAGGGACTATGATAGACATGTGTCACTGACACACTGGGTCCATGTGGACATGCACACTGGGATTGTTGGGCGTTGGCCACTGAACACCGTCACACATAATATGGATATACACAAAATGAACAATGTCCAGCCATGGAATTTTTTTTTTTGCACACAGCAGGTGTATTTGTTCTAACAGAGAAAAATGTGACTACAACAGTGAACTCCCAAACCCACCCAACAAACCCCAAAAAACCACAGTGCACTCCCAAACCCACTCGACTAACCCCCAAAAAAAACAGTGCACTCCCAAACCCACCCAACAAACCCCAAAAGTCCCCAAATGTACTCTATGAAATGTCCCCCTTCACCCACAACCATGTGTCCCATTCCCATTGTCTGGCCACTCTACTTCCGGGACTTTTTGTTCTCCGGGTGTGGCATCTCAAGTGCCATGCACTCCTCCGGGTTGGCCACACAGGGCTTGCGGGGACAGAGGATGCAGGTGTGCTGGATGTGGATGTGTCCGTGGCAGGTTCCATGCCCGCTCCAAGGCGTGGATGATGCATATGGAGTAGGATGGAGGTGAGGACTTGGGTTACTGCACTCAGACAGTTCCTCATGAGCACAGCCGACGCATTCACGGTAGCTGTGTTCATTGCGATGGCCGCTGTGGTCCCCGCAATGGCAGTTGCTATAACCCTCCTTGTGTCCTCACCATCGGCAATATACTGCTGCAGGAGATCCAGCATGGCCTCCTGTCGGGCCTCCACCCTCAACAGGTGTGACTCCAGGGTGTTGGTGGGAGCTGGAGTGGTGGGAGCTGGAGTGGTGGATGGTGCATGCACGGGGCCTACTTCCTGGGTGCTGTCCTCCTCGAAGGGGCACTGGTCCGAATCCCTGAGGTCTGAGTCATGGAGGCAGGGATCATCACTGCTGTAGGTGGTTGAGGGCTCGATAATGGGGGGGTGGGCAGGGGGCTTGGGGTGGGCGTAGAAGTCACTACTGTGACTCCCTCGGGGTCCACATTGGCATCCAAAATGTCCTCGGTGGTGGGTGGAGCAGGAAGGGACACGCCTCCGACTGTTGTGGGTGTGTGCTGCTGGTCCTGATGTGTGTCCAGCACACTGGCAGCAGTTGTTGTTGGCTGGCTTTCCACCTGGTCAGGCACACTGCCTGTGGGTCTGGCCTGTTTGGCTGGGGGGTGGTGGTGGCGGTGGCCCTTGTCTTATGGTGTGATGTGGATGCCCTTGCGGTCCTCTCCTGACTGGCATCTTCCTCATCGGTGCCTGGGGGTTAGAAGAGATGCAGGTCATCAGTGATGGTGTCACATGCCAGCGGCATACAATTATGCTGTTCAATAATCATACATTCATGCATCCATGTCTTACAGGTGTGTGGCACTTGGTGTTCTGAGGGGGCATATTGGCAATCACTGCATGGCAGGTGGCATGCCGTTGATATGGGGTTTTTGTGATGGGTTACATGGGCACGGTCCTGGTGTGTTGCCTGTGTGTTGGTTATGGGATTGGCACTCAGCATGCATTTCTGTGTGGCAGAGTTTGGGCCGCAATCTGGACTTGGATATGTTGATGTGGGTGTAGGGACATGCATTGCCTTGCCTAGTCTCTCTTCCACATCACTTGTGCTATGTCATGGTTTCCCCTACAGGGATGTGCAGGGTCACTCACCTCCTTCTGGGGATGATACCGCACCCATCTCCATCTCTCCAAACTCTCATTCGACTCAGGATCAATGAATGTGCTAGCAGTCTCCTCCCAGGGCATCAGCTTTGCAGGTGAGTGGGGACCCCCGCCTGTCGCCATGACCGCCCTTCTGTTGCTTGACAGGATGTTTCTCACCCTCAAGCGAAGGTCGTCCCACCTCTTGCGGCAGTCACACACAGTACGTGGGGTGGTCCCCACGGCTGACACCTTCCGGGCAACCTCCTGCCCAGATTTCCTTTTTCCTCATCTGGGCATTACGCTTCATGTCATTAGCTTTTATTATGTCTGCATGTGCAGCGAGCGTGTCCGGCAGCATATTTAGCTCTGCAACGGAGAAACGCTGTTTCCGCTGCCGGGGGGTCGTCTTGCGGGTGGCCTTGGACATCCTCAGAGTTTTTCAACACAGCAAAACATGAATCGACTGGTGGTTTTGGAGGATTGCAATGGATTGTGTTTTTAAAGATGGCTGCCGGCCAATTTCCCGCTCTGACGCAATGACGTTATTTCCGGGTATGGTTGTACGAGTCCGGTATTAGCATGGTGGTATTATCGGGTCGGTATTTAGGGGTTCCTCCTAGGCGGTGCCTGCATCGGCGGGTCCCGTGATGCCACTATCTGGGGGTTGTAGGGCCATTACCGGCATGGGGGCTCGCGCGCGCTTGCGCACTCGTAATCACCCGCTATTAGCGGCATCATACGAGCACGGACCTGCTTGTTATGCCATGCCGGTAATTACCACGGTTTTACCACGCTACTCGTTATGAGGCCATATATGTTCAGGACAAGGAGATATGTACTAAGATCATAGCAAATGATATTGAGTCATTGGTGGATGGACACGCAGGGATCGCCAAGACCAGAGCCAAGATACATAAGAATTATTGGTGGCCCTCTTGGAGAAAGGATGTTGCTCAGTTCATTACTATGTGTGGTGCCTGCGCACAAAACAAATCCCAAAAGGTAAATCCAGCAGGACTATTGAGACCATTGAAAGTACCACCTACGCCATGGCACACATTGTCAATGGACTTCATCACTGATCTACCACCCTGCGATGGGTTTAATACAATCCTGGTCGTGGTAGACCTATTCTCCAAAATGGCACATTTCATCCCACTGAAGGGGCTTCCCACCACTGCTACTTTGGCCACAGTATTTTTGGAACAGATTGTCCGATTGCATGGTTTCCCATCCGTGTTGGTTTCTGACAAGGGAACTCAGTTCATTTCAGCCTTCTGGAAAAGATGTAAGCTCGACCAAATTGACCTTTGGTTTTCTACAAGTTACCATCCTCAGACCGACGATCAAACGGAGAGGATGAACCAGATGCTCAAACAATATCTGAGATGCATGCTACAACAAAGAGGGGGCTCCTGGAAAAACATCCTTTGGCTAAGTGAGTTCGCCTACAATAACTCTATTCATACCAGCACTGGACAAACCCCATTTTACACTATGAACGGTCGACACCCAAGAACATCTTCCTTTGACCCCCTGGACGAATTGGAGATGCCAGCTGTTACATCTTTGCACAAAATAATCACTCAATCACTTAAAGAAGCCAGCAAAAACTTAAACCGAGCTAAAGAGAAACAAAAGAAATTTGCAGACCGACACAGGAGAGAGGCTCTGTAATATCATGTCAGGGATAAAGTATGGTTGGCGCGTCATTCATTAAAAGGACCTCATGTCTTTCGGCCATGATACTTGGGACCATGAAATTAGATTTACCACCCAGTTTTTCACGTCTCTCTTGTAAAGCCAGTGAAACAGGACACTCGAATTTCGACACCACCAGAACCAGTGATCATTGCAGGTGAACTTGATTACGAAGTAAAGAATATCTCCAAGAAAATACGCTCAAAATTTTATTATTTCATTGATTGGGAGGGCTATGGGCCCCACGATCGTACATGGGAACCCGCTGAATTTGTCCATGCCCCACGACTCATCAAACTATTTCATCAGAACAACCACACCAAAACAGGACTGGAGGAAAGGTCAACCGTGAGAGGGGCTTGAGGGGGAGTGCTGTCAAGCACTGCCATCAGCTTTCTGCTCTGCAGCCATTGCGCGCATCTTACCTTGAAGCCTCACCATCGCTGGAAGCTCTGCCATCAGCTTCCCACTCTGCAGTCCAAAATAAACCTGGATTCAGCCACGCCACCGTGTGAAGAAGCACCACTATCGCTTCCGACTCTACAGCAGCCACCTTCATCTTACCTGTCTTCTCGAGTCCTCCGCAGGTGGCGCTCAACATCCTTACCTGCCCTGATCTCCCAACCACACGGGGCCATCTTCGAGCATAGCACCCACGCGGATCTTCATCTCCAGCAGCTTGAAGGAGTTCAGAAACCGCTCACCAGCTAACACCGATCAGCCGCACCTTCAAAGGGAATAAGAAACACAAGGTGAGCAATCACGTAGACTTTAACAAGTTAAAGCAAAGCCACTCACGAACTTGGTGCAACTTCTAGAACTGTCCACTTACCATCAGTGGGTCATCCGGAATAGACTTATTCACCATTACGCGCTCCTGAGCCATCTTCATCACTAAGGGGAAGAGAAAACAATACATGGTTATGAACAATAACCATTGGGGAAGAATTAACATAAAGAATATGGACAATAAACATAGTTATAAACACTTACCTTCAAGACGGAAAGGTCGCAGCCGGCCTGGTCCTCCACGATCTGGACCAGTGACGCAACTATGTCCATCCACAGGACCCCTTCTGAAGGAAGCAGGATGGAGAGCTCATCCTTACATAAAAACAGGTGAGCTTGCATGGGCAAACTCCTGTGTACTACATTTTGGCACGAAAGGGTCGAGGGGAACCACAACACCATCACGCTATCCTCACTGCCTCTCATCTTCTATCAGGAACAGTTCCACCATTCCGGGTCCACAAAAAGACAGCAGTTGGGGAAGAGAAGCGATCCGAGGGAGTCAACTCCTGGGAGGGCTCCAACCGTGTCCCAACACCCCCGCAGAGACCAGGTGAGCGTAACATTCTTTTTTTCCTCACTACTGCTATCCAGCTGAACCTCTCCCTCAGTTTACGTCCCACAAACTTTCCACCCTCAGGGTGCACTGAAGCACCTGCTCTGCGTCTCGCTCCTTAGCGACCTTAGCCTCATCAAATTCACTCCACTCTTCTTCATTTCCCCTCCGTGACCGTACATTCTCGTAACCCAAGCTGTCTATCTCTCCGTCACGCTCTACATGGACGGTCCTTATGGGTGCGTTGTCTATTCTAAATCCAAAGTCTCCAGATTTCCACTCCTCCCCCATTGGTTGCACTGGTGTGTCTGTCTTTGTTACATCACATGCTGCCCGTAGCCTTGCTAACTCTGTTTGCATCGATGCCTGTGTAATTTCTAGGTCTCTTGCGCATACCCCAGTGTGTGTGTCATGACCTCCAGATGGGAAACATAAGGTGGAGGTGGGGCCGTGGCTGGTGTTGCTACATTTGTGTCTGCTGATACATATGTTGGGTTTGTTTACCCCTCCACAGGATGGGTTGCTAATGGATATATTCCTTTTCTCCCCACCAAGTTCCTCCTGTCATCTCCTGGCCCTTTATCTTTACTACCATCATGTTTCACTCCTTCCCCTTTGTGATCCTCTGTATCTTCAAACATGTTCCAGTTGTTCAATATGTCCCTTCTATTTGGCAATGGTCTCCCCTTATACTTTGGTGTCAAGAAGGTAAACCTGTGTTCCAACACGCTTCTGTCAAAGGAGCCCTGCCATGGCCAGGAGTGCGGTATCCCCCACCTAGTTTTGGTCACCCACTGGTTGTGATATTTCGTATAGTCTCACAGTACAATGGCAGGGCCTTACATATGTGTTCTATGGGAGCCCCCCCCCACTGTTACATCCATGCATGCCTGCTAGTAAGGCTATGCCTATGCTGCTGCGCCACAGTTATACAATAGTTTGTTCAAAAAATGCAGAGCAGTTTCATCAACAATGTGACTGAATGTCGTCAAACCCTCCAGTCCAGTCTGCCCATCTATTCCCTGTTAGGGCATTTTGTTCACACACACCAGACTTTCCTCACATTCCCATACACATCCCATGCATACCCTCCTGGTCCTCCTCTCTACACCATAAAAAAAGATTCATAAAACAACTTAAAATAACAAACTAAAACAACAACCACTACTATTCCCGATCTCTCTAATTATAGGGAGCTCCTATGCATTTGCTCTTTTCACAATGGCTGTGGCACCACCTTCGCCCCCTCACTTGGGGAGGATCTCTATCTTCCATGTTCCGTTTCCTTATTGTCCTTAAAAATAAAAAGATAAAAAACAAAACCAACTGTTAGGTCTGATTTTCTATATGCTGGCCTGGTGGGCAGATGTATATAAGGCCAACCCATATTGTGACAGGAACAACACTTGGAAGCTGTGGCCAAATCAGTGTAGGTGGAAGTGAAAGGCGATCTAGGCTAAGTACTTCAGAGGGGGTAAGGGTGAAAAGTGTCCACAATGAGGTCACACAATGGGAATCACAGATTACACTTAGACAGGATATATCAAAATACAGTTATTGTTTTATTTGGCCAAAACAAACTATAGAAAAATGACTACTAGCAAGTAGACATATCACACTACACTATCAAACAAAATACATATATACATTGTCTTGGTAATAGGGCATAATACAAATCAAGAACTCCTGCAAAGAAAAGGTTAGACAAGTATTATGCCCAAAAAGGTCCACAGAGATGATCCCTAACTGAAATTGTGCCCAATAGTTCAGGATACAATTCCACAGAACTTAGGATGCAGGACAAAATGCAGGTGGGGCTCTGGGGAACAGAGCAGGGTTCTTAGGGTTAGGGTTCAAGTAATGACCAAAAGTAGCCCCAAAAGTCAGATGCCTTTGTATGGGAGGAAAGGTCTATGTAGCCCCCTACCCTCCATTCTAACCCTCGTGCAGATTATGTTCATCCAACGGCCACCCATGTGCCTGTGGCCAGGGATGCAGGATGGCCGCGGGATGACCCATATGGATACAAAACTCAGCCAGAAGGCTGATCACAGACTCCATTTTGTACCACACTCCGACTCCTTTTTGTACATGGTAAAACAGGCCTCATGAGTGAAAGCTGTGTGCAGGGCTGCAGCCCTCCCATCGAGACCGTACACAGTGGCCAATTACTTCCCTCACCCTACTCCCCTCTGTTCTCATGGGTGACTAGGCGCAAACAAGCTACAAAACAAACACTGTATCTTTTACCTTCTGCAGTTCATCGCTGACCTGTGAATGACCGGGAAAATACTTTGAGAAAACAGTCCATCTCCACAAACATGTCCCGTCCCCTTGCAGACCCTACATTTATGACATATGCTGTGGATAACCCCCCAATCTCGCTCCCTTTTTGAAGTAACAGATATATACCCCACGCCTGTATGCCACTCTGTTTCACCCACACTGCTAATCCCTCTGTACAGGCCATAAATCCCCTTCTGCGATTGTATACTGAGGGGCTGACTCCATGTAACGAAACAAGACAATCTTTACCTATCTGTGGTTCACATGTCAAGGCCCCATGCTGATTGGTTGAATATTATCCTTTGCCAGAAACTTACACTGATGTATGATATGTTAATTTACTTATTTGAGATGATGCAAGATATAACATCCAGATGCTCGATGGTTTTCTAATATTATGTATGTTCACAAATATGTTCAACTAGTATACATTTCTCATATGTATAATACAACAGAGAAAATCCACGATGCTAATGTAAATAGATTCATTCTTGCAGCATAATGATCATGGTAAAAATAACGGTACAAACTATATTGTAATCAGAGCTCGCTCATTATTTGATGTACCTACAGCCACAAATATTCAAGTTTTACCTCATCCTAATGATTCACATATAACCCCACAAAGCCCCCACAAACCCCCCTGATGCGGGCTGACGGCTAAGAGCCATCTTTCTCACTGATGCTCTGATGCTACAAATGTAACCTCTCACCCCTCCTCTGAGCCTGCACCAAGTATCCACCCTTCACTCAGCCCCGCCTGACACATGATGTCACCATGAACCTGCCTGACATCCACAGACTCCGATTTAAGAAATATAGACTACAAGCCCCTTCACCCCAAAAGCCTTCAGATGTAACAGATGTATGACCTTCATCCGTATGCCACCCCAGCTCACCCTAATACTACTAATACCATGTGTGATAATACATATAATCTTTTACAATAATAAACAAGAATCTACCCGCTCATGGAATCTAAGAGAATGAATTATTGTGAACAGATTAGGCACCTGGACCCACAGGGTCTTACTTTTAGTGTCCAATTCAAACATCTAGCAATATATTTCTTATATATCAATGTGAGTAGATGAATGTCAAATTATGTGTGGCCAAAAGGGCATTGCTATATAGCATAAATTGTAACAGCTCGGACGTCATCGGACCCTGTGCTCCACCCAGAAGAGCCCAGCTGATCCGTGCCCCCCACATCAGCACCACGTGGACCTCCGCCAATCCTGGAGCATCGGTCCTAAAGAATACATAGTGTCTAGTCTTCACCATCCAATCCCCACATTTTATGTGGCCCCTATAGTTTACATCATCTATGACGAGTTCTCTGCTTGCCCTGTTTGGTTTTGGATAAACTTTACTTTTTATCTTCATCTGCACTTGGTCATGGTCTCATTCCCTCCTTGGGTGTGTCCATTACTCACTCTCACTGGGGAGTTATCACTGAATTTTAGGGGAAGCTCACTTTCAAGTGGTGACCCCGGGACGTGATTTGTTCTTCTGTTCCCTTTGGCGCGAGACGTCCCCAGCCACAGCAGAGACCCAGGGCGCGCTGCCTCAAGAGAGCTGCCCACTTACGGCAACCGGTACACTTAGACGTGCGCACGCAGTGGGGTACGGTCCCACTTTGTAAAACCCACCTTACCGCTCGCCGGAGCTGGGTCTGGCCATTGAGTGTGGGGCAGCACCTGCACAGACCCAGTCCGGAGGGTCTCAGATCAAAACGGACACGTGAGTATCAAGTGCGAGCGACGCTAAAAGAATCTAGAGGAAGGATATAGGTGTAGCATACAGAGTCAGATGAAGTGAAGGGGGTCTAAAGGAGGGTAAAGGGTAATATAGCTAAGGGGGGTATTGTGGGTTTAATCTATTCTTTTTTATTCTTTCTGCATATGGCCATTAGGACAAGTTAAGGAGATTATGAGGTGAAAGAAGAATACGGGAATCAAGCTCTGCGAGGGAGTGGAAGGCCTCGTTGCATAGTGCTATCTCGACTAGTGCTGGATATAACAAGGGAAAACAAGTGGAATCAGTAGGAGTATCATATAAAGGGAGACTCAGAGTAGTACAATTTAGAAATGCTTCATTCATTTTCTTTGGGCAGAGGGGGAATGAGGCGGGGATGGAAACAGGAAAGAACATAAACTATCAAGGGGCAAATGACAAGAGTAAAAGGGGACAGGCAGGGAGAATTTATGTTAAAAGTTACATGTGATATGTTTTCTGGTTAATGTTATGTAATTGTCTTACTGTGTTTGTTGTGCATAGTGTATACGGGCAAACCGTGACAGGATTTGTATTATATTACTGTTTTACATACATTGGGGGTCTTTAAGAGTTTGGAGGCAGCCCTGGTGCTATTAGCACCAGGGCTGCCTCCAAGCCCGTGTCCGGGTCTGTGGTGTGGGAATGGGGACTTACTGAGACATTCCGACCTTTGCGGACCCGGTAAGTCCCCATTCTGAAAACCATTCCCCATTGCCATTAAAGCCCCCATAGGGCTAAATGGGAATGGGGAAGGAGCTAATAACGACCCGCAAATAGCGGGCCCGTTATTAGCTCCCTGGTCCCTTAACGGGTCCCACTAAGGGCGGCTGGTAGGGTGGTGCTGGTGCCGTTAACCCCTTACTGCTGGACTCGGAATGAAGTAAGTGTGACAAATTGGAGGAAAAAACAGAATATTGTGACACAGAAGCGTTTTAAGTGATTTCAATCCAGCACTTCACCTAAGTCAATGCCTAACGTGGGATGCACAACTGAAACCCTTAATTATTTATTTGTGTCTATAAGTTCTTTTATTCTGAACGATGTATCACTTATATAACGCCCCTCTCTTTTAACCTCCCTCCCCCTCCCCCGGTCACACTGAACCAGGAATCAGGCTGGTAGCAAAGTTAAAATATTTATTTTGTGGATTCACAATATATATTTCACACTATTTTAATGGGTATACAATGATCACCAATGGGTTGATGTCACACTAAACAATCTCTTTAATCACAAGGAGTAATGATGGGAAAAATGATGCAGCACAGAAATAATACTTTTGTGTGTGTTCAATCAAATGGCAATGTGATTACTATTTCCCCCCGCACACTCTTCAATCCCCACAATATGCAATATAAAGAAATAGAAGGAGAGAGTACAGGTTTCCGGAAATGCAGAATTCAAGCAAATATATCAATCCCAATGTCCCCCCAGCAAACACCAGAGAAAAACAGAATTGATTGGAGGTCGTTTTTTTCAGATAGAGGGAAAATGTAAAACAAGAATGCGCTTTTAAAATACAGACAAGGTTTCTTTACACTAGGGATGCACTATGAAGATACAAACTACACGACAGCACAACCACCAGACCAGGACTTCACCGATCAGGTTTTTGCCCGCCAAGACGCTTGACTTTCTTCAGATAAATATATCAGCGCAAAGATGATTTTAACAATATTATTACAGAAGGACTATAGGATAAGAGAGAGAGGTCAGGCAAGACAAAAAGGATGTCTAACAAAACTATTCTGGATATGAGATAGATTTGATTTGGATAGGGATGACTATGGACAGTACATAGGCTAGTGACAATCCTATACTATGGATACTCACTACCAATGTTTTGAATTGAATGAGACAGACTGCTGGGCACACTGGACTGGACAGGTCAGCGATCAGCAAATCCCTCTGGACAACGCACGGCAGGACTGGACAGCAAGACACTCTGGTCTACACTGCACAGCATGACTGGACTGGATCTGCAATGGCTCTCTGGTCTGCGCAGCACAGCATGGCACCAGACTGGGATTTAATCTGCCCTTCTGGTTATGAAGATAATTCTTTGGCAGGCAAGCAGTTACAGCACAGCCTGGCTGCTTCTTGGTTTCCCCTTTAAGTTTAGGGATGGGTTCTGGAAGTTAGGCCCAGCTGAAAGTGGATCAGCAATGCTCTGAGCCTTTCTGCTTGCAAAGTTTTTGTAGTCTGGAACAAGGAGTATGGATGGATCTCCGTCAGAGTGCTTCACCAAATTCGGGGTGGTGGGTGGATCAGTGTGTTTTTCTAGGTCCTCAGCTGTCTCTATTTATGTGTTTCATAAACAGGTGGGTAAGCTGAATTATCCTGGGTCCATCGCTAGGTAGTCTATTGGATAAAGTCTGCTCTCTCCCTTGATTGCAGGGGAAAACAGAGTGTCATCATGATGATGCGGTTTATGAGGCAGGGAAAACCTCCCTATTGCCTTTTGCACATACAATCTTTTTTTGATGTAATACATCTTTACATGTGTACAATCTTTATACCAATAACATACATAGATCACATATTTTGTGGAGCACACCCTCTTCCAAGCCTAGTTTCTGTGAGATCTTGGGTCTGGATTTGACAAATTATTGCACCTTTGTCCGAGACACAACATCTGATTTGTCCACAATTTTGTTCATGTGTGCGCATGATATCTGGGCATAATCGTATGAAGTTTCATTCTCTGACATGAATGCAATTGCTACAAAACCAGAATTTTCACTGTGCCTTCTCAGAACATCGCACAGAGTTCTGGCTCCTTTTAAAATGTGCACAAAATAATCACATTCACAATGCTGTTAGTTCTCTTATTTTTACAAATTCGCACAGTCCTTTATCAGTCTTTTCCAAAAATATGCTTTCTGTCCATTGAGAATCAACAACAATGTCTATACCCTCCTCCAAAGGTTTCTCTAGCTCCAGAACAATCTCCACCCTCTTCCTCTGGCAGAGGCCACTGTTGAGACTTACAATCTGCATATCCTTTCAGCCAAGGAAGGTTCATTGTCTCTCCCAGGAGCAGCAGCCCAAAATCTCCTCCCCTGATTTACTCAACACAAAGGTGTACATTCTTGGCCTTTGTGGGAAGCAGGGGAAATGCCTTTTGTTAGGGGAAAGCTCGGGAAAACTGGTTTGGTGACTCTGAGTTCAGCTAAATCTACTGTCAATTTATAAAATTTCTCTTAATTTAAAATAAAACTTTTTAAATCAAGCAGCTAGAACTCTGATTCCAGTCTCTAAAACATGGAGATGAAATAGTTACAACCTAGGCTTTTGAAACAGTCGCAGGCGGCCGCTGGTACTGCGCCCATATTTTGACAGATTTTCACAGGCAAGCACACTTTTTACTGTGGATATTTTGATGATAGATTCCACTTTTCCTGACATTGTGGGTTCATATTGATTCCTTAAATGAAGTGGCGAGTAGCACCCAGCAAAGATATTGGGTGTTTTCTGATGTTTTCGACTGGCATTCTCTATTTTCAGCAACCAAGAAAAAGGGGTTTAAGAGCAATTTCTGTGTTTCTTGCAATAAAGCACTGCCTGTCCTGCAGTGTTCAACTTTTACTCGGTTGCAGCCCAGTGACAGGTTTCAGCAGTGAGGTTTCCTTCCACCACTGACAACAGGCAAAGTAGATTTGGCAGCCATCTTTCCTGTTTCAAAGCGCAATTTGCATAGGTTTTGGCGCGCATGGAGTTTTCACAGCCATTTTGATGATTCCTGAACCATCAGCACACAGGGATGTCGCAGGGCAGAGCCTAGTGGGTTAAGATATCCCACAAAGCCCCCCCTCGCGATTTGACTTTTGACCATCCGTCAAGGGGAAGTCACGAGATTGGGATGTTCAGTTTTTTTCTTTCTGGTCCCAATGGCAAAACTCGTCTGCTTCTCCTATCAGTAGTGGATCGACAGGTTCTCCTCGCCGGTTCCGGATGATAGTATGGAGCGATACCCCGGGCCCCTTGAGTATTTCCTTCGGGTCCCCGAGTGGTCCTCCTTGATACTTAGGATCCATGGTTTCAAATTCTAGGATGACAAAACAGAGCATATTTGTAGACATTTCCCCAACACTATTCATGTAGTGGGGCAGACGCATACATTTCACATATAATGATGATCTTCTCTATTTTCAATTGATTACTAATTATAACAGATGGAATAGTTTCATAGTTGGAATTCTAGGGGTCTGGAAGATCCCTCTCTGTGTTTCCAGATGAATCCTCTAGTTGCTGCAGAGTTTGCCTAGGATGGCAACACTTCAGTTGGTTGATGTGGACCCACTTGTCTTCCCCCTCTGCCAAACTGCCTTTGGGGATACGGATTTTGTAGGCGACTGGTGAGATTTTGTCTACAATTTCAAAAGGTCCCCGCCAGCTAGGCAGAAATGTGCGCTGTTTGGCCTGGTTCCTTTGGAAATTGTACGAGTAGACTCGGTCTCCTACTTGGTATTCTTTTCTAGTTGTCTTTAGGTCATAGTGGGTCTTCATACTGTCTGCAGATCATTCTAGATTTCGCTGAGCATAGGCACAAGCATGTTGAAGGTGTTTTCTCAGATTTTCAACATACTCATGAGTTGTGGGGGCATTTATTAAAGTCTGCTGAAGTAGTCGGATGTCCCAAATTGGCTTAGAATCTGCCACAAACTTTTTTAATATGCTCACAATTGTCTTGTTGTATCTCTCAACTGCACCACTAGAGGCTCGCTGGTAGGCAATGTGTAATTTCCTTTTGACCCCAAGTATCTCCCACATCTTTGTCATCACTTTGCTAGTGAAGTGGCTACCTCGGTCTGACTCAATCCTTTGGGGTAGTCCAAAACACGAGAATATGTGATTGATTATCAGGCAGCTGCTGTTTCTGCCTTCAAACTTGGGGCCGGGAGACATTCCACCCATTTAGTGAACAAGCATGTCAGGGTCAACATGTACTTGTTTGTTTGTTTGTCTGTTTGTTTATTTGTTTGGTAATGCGCACCAAACCCTTAGGTAGACGGGCGCAACAGAACCCAAGAAATCTTATAAATTAGTTACAGAACAGGTAACAATACATAGATTGTTCCCCCTAGAGAGCGAATCACAGGCTCGATAAATTCGACTTGTAAATCTCACCAAGGCAGTGTCATCCTCCTCTTTTGGAGATGCGCACGGTGTATGAGGTATGTTGGCTGAAATTGTGCACACACAAGACTCCCCTTCAAGTATTGGTCGAGGTCCTGTCCCGTTTGTGGCCAGTATGCAACCTCTCTCAAGATTTCAAGTGTTGTATGAAACCCCCACTGACCGGCTGTGGCCGCATCATGGGCGTGACTTAGCATCAGGCTTCAGAATGAGGTAGGGACCACCCACTGATCAGGGCCAGCTATGGATCTCCTTACCAACAAACAGTCTTGGATTCTGAACATTTTTGGACATTTCATCAACACTCTGAGGTCCTCTGTCCTCTTTCCCAATGTAATCGGTATCCTTCAGGGGAAAATTCTCAGGGTCCTCAATGTGTTGATAAAAATTACCAATTATTGGATCCCCTTTTTAAGCCCTAATCAAATCAGCATCTGGGGTCTCCTTACTCCATTGTGCAGTTGAGAGTTCATTGTGAGCATCTGTCTGGGACCTAGTGATAGCAGTGACCTAGATTTCCCCCAACAGGGACTCGATGTCAAGTAGATCCCCTTGGATGGCTCCGGTTTTGGCCAGCTGATCAGCTAGGTCATTTCCAGTTTTGTCTGGTCCCTCTACTATAGAATGACCCTTGATCTTTTTCCAGTAGATGGTCATCCCATTCGAGGTGACCAGATCATCAATGTTTTGGATTAATTTCCCATGTTTCAATGGTTTGTTATTAGCACATAGCATGCCTCTGGTTTTCCAGTTAACCAGAAGCTCCACGAACCCGTTCCGTACATAATCCGAATCTGTTATTATGACCAGTTTGTTGAGTTGGTGTTGGACAGCAGTGAGGATGGCTTGATGCACAGCCATCAACTCTGCCACTTGACTACTTCGGGGTCCAATTTTGTACCCAGCGGAGGGTTCTGGGCCATCATTCACCCAAGCATTCCCTACGCCGGCCACAAGTTCTTTTTCCCCGTTGTTGTCAACATGGTAAGAGAATCCATCCATATAGACAGTGGGAATTCCCTCACACTTGTCTTCTTCATAGACTTTGTGTGGGGAATTAAGGTATACCTCCATGTTGTTCTTCATTTTAAGACTTTCCTCCTCGAGACAGTTTTCTCTGGCACAATCATGCAAGTCAGCCAGACCTTGCGCAAGGGGACTCTTCTTGTTTTGGCCATATCTGACCTCCACAGGAAAGCCTTGCATTGACAGAATCCAGGAAGTAATTCGGGAATTACCCACATTTCCAGGCCCGGATTCTGTCACTTTGGAGATATTGCAGAGGCTGGTGTGGAGTCTCCACTATGATGTGTTCCCCCTGGATAAACGGGCAGTAATTCTTCAATGCCAACACCGTTGCTAGGAGTGCCTTCTCACAATCGTTGAATTTTTCCTCCACAGAGGATAAAGTCTTACTCGCATAGGGGATTACTTTATTGACCTTGTCATGCTTTTGATATAATACTGTGGTGAAGCATGTATTTGAGAACACTGTCTCCAAGAATAACTCCTTGTTTTTGACAGGGTAAGCTAGGCAAGGCACTTGTGAGAGGCTTCTTTTGAGTTGTCTTACTGCCTTGGCTTGTTATGGACCCCACTCCCACTTGACCCCCCCTTCAAAAGATGGATCAGGGGTCTTGTAATCTCGGCATAGTCCTCAATGAACTTTCTACTGTAATTAGTCAGTCCAAGGAAGCTCCTTAGTTAGGATCTCCGCTATGTGTTTATCCACAGTTGAACTTTTGACTAAAACATCATCGACATAGGCCAGTTTACACCTTTCACCCAGGTCGGGCATGTAGATAAATGTTGACTTCATTGCCGGAGATGATATATCGGAAGGTAGTACGGCTCCATGTGTACTGCTGCACCCCGAAGGTGAAAGCCAGCATGTATTGGTCCTCCCTACTTACAGGTACAATCCAGTGCCCATTGGTCAGATCTATTGCAGTGAATACCTGTGACATTGGATCTGGGCCAGCCCCTGGTCAATGTAGGGAAGAGGCCATCGGGAAATATGTACCCGTTTGTTAAGCTCCCTTAGGTCGGCTCAGAGTCTCCACTGGCCGTTTGGCTTCAAAATCCCCAGCACTGGATTATTGAAGGTGCTCTGGACTGGACGAATTATCCCACGGGACTCATGGTTCTTAATTATTTCAGTAAGGGACTCCATTGATGCGAGAGGCAAGCAATATTGTTTCACAAACACTGGAGTCATGCCCGGATCCGTGGGAATTGTTGTTGTGTGGATGTCGGTGTGACCACAATCATATGAGTCCACCGCAAAGAGATCTTGAAAATGTAAGAAAACTTGTTTCAATTTTTGCTTTTGCTCCACAGTCTCACAGGCATCAGCTAGGTTGACTCTCTCTTCAACCATCTGCCTGAAGCCTGGAAAGACTTCTGGTTTTGCTATCTCAGCGGCCTCCTCCAGCTGGGTGGAGAAGTCCCTGGTCAGAGTGCTGATTTGGACTGGTGGCTTCAGGTGGGGAAGGCAGCCCTCGCGGACTTAGAATGTCACCTCATCCCTCCTGAAGTCACAGGTCACATCTTCCTTAACATAAGGGCAGGAAGTGTACACCAGGAAATTCCCCCCATGCCATGTGAAGATCCTGTCTGGTGTTGTCTCATCTTCACTATTACTGTCAAAAAAGTCCTTGGAGATTGGTCCTAACAGTTCATTACCTAAATCTATGGAAATATGTCAACTGCCATTCCAATAATGGTGCCTGCGGCCAGAGTAATACTCTTTAAGTCACTGATATCCACCTCTATTGGAATGGTGTTGTTTTCTATGTTGATTAGTGTTGTTGGGTTCACACCCAACACTTGCTGTTGGAAATAAGCATTAAGATGAAGATAGGCGTCAGGGTTTTTAAGTTTCTGTCCTCTTTTAACTTTCACTTCCAGTGACAATTGTCGGGTTCGTTCTGGGATGGTGACTTCCTCTCCAATCTGAATTTCAACTGCATAAGACAGCAGTTGAGCTGACCTAAATACTTTCTCTGGGTCATCAAAGCCCATGGGATTACCCGCTAATCGGGACCAAGCTTCGAAGTTTATCAGGTCCAAACTAATTGCAAAGCTATTGAGAATGTCACTGCCTAATTAAAATGCGGCAAGGACATCTCGCACGACCCAACAATTATGGACTATGCTCTTGTTGCCTATGGAAATTTTGAGGATTCACCTGCTAGGCAGGATATGTTTGGAATTGGGTGTTTCCAGGTCCATTTCCCATTTGTCTAACAGTTTAAATGTGGGAATGGCTGGATATTTTGGGAGTTTGCGAACATGGCTTCACTTTTAAAGCTCTTACCATTATTCACACACACTCGGACGAGAACATAGTCCTTCCCTTCATTTAACTGAATAGGAATGAACAACTGCTCTCCAATTTTCTGAATATCAGCCAGGCTTTGAGCTGATTTTTCATCCTTCTGGACTATAGGAGTGGGATTTTCTGATTGTTAATTTGTAAAGAATTTCAGAGTGTTTCCTTCCAGTGTGGAATGCCACCTTAGACTGGAAGGAAGGTTGATTTTCAGAAATAGAGAGGACCCCCATCACCAGTTTGTTGTCCTACTGCTATTACTGTCACGTCTGGGATTTGATTGTTCTGGAAGTGAAATTCTATTTGGTCAGGTTTTTGTTCAACCATGTGGCATGTGCCGTTTAAACTAACATGGTTGACACTCTGTTTCAATTTGATTGGTCAGTTAGTAGGGGTCCAGAGGACTTTGTTTACACAATCTATTAGGGACGACAACCTTCGCAGGATGTCATTCCCTAGTAATCAAGGGGTGCCTTCTGGAGTCACAACTATGACCGGGTGCTTCACCTTGTGTCCCCCAATTTTAATGTCCAAATCCGCAGTTCCCTCAACAGAATTTCCTTCCTGTCAAAGTTCTGAAGTTGTCCAGGAAGAGGGGTGAGAGGAATTTGGTATTTCTCCCCCCTTCCTGAATTCAGTTGGTCAAAGGCCCTTTTTGACAGAAGGGTAGCTTGGGATCCATTGTCCACCAGCGCCAAAATTGTACACTGCCCCTGTATTTGTACAGGGGCATAGAATATTCCCTCCTTTTCCTCAAGGGGGTAAAGATAATGTACATTTTTGGACAACTGGTGGGTTAGTTTCTTGGTTTTGGACACTGACAGGAAGGTGATTTGGGCATGATTCTGTGTGGAGTCTTGGGAATCTGAAAGAAAAGGTGGCAGCAAGATATGGGGGCACGTTTTGGGTTCCCCTGGTTTTGGTTCTGGGCTGCCCCCCCCCCCCTTTCTGGAGGCAGTCACCAGGATGGGTTTGAACCAGGGGATTTTCATGCTGGTGATTCTGGGGATTGATGATGGGCCGTGCTAAATCAGTCCCCACATCTACCCAGTCTGGATTTGGATCCTTTGGGACCCATTTTTCTTTGGGAGGAGTTCCCCCATCCCTGAAGGAGAAGATCCTTTTTCTCTGAGGATCCCTCTCCTTCAAACTGGAAGACTTGTACCTCCTCCTCAAAATGGGTCCTTTTGGGCTCTTTATTTCTCCTACCCCCCTTCTGCTCCTTGGGTTGCAGACCTTCAGGGGCAGGAGATTTTGGTTCTGGTTCCAGGTTTTTCAGATGCTTTTCACAAGTGGGGAAGGAAGCTTCCTCCAAGGCTTTACACCCCCCTTCCCCTTGCGCCTCCTCCACGGGAACCGGTCGGTTGTCGGGGTTCTTCCCCTGTCATTCCTCTGGGGCACCAAGTCCTGGATTTGAGGCATTCTGTGCCGCCATGCTCATCTGAGGGTTCTGTTGAGCCCTCAGCATGCGACCCAGATAATGTGCCATGTTTTGGACCTGGCGCTCTAGTTGGGACACCTGCACTGGCTGGTCAGGGGACCTCATGTCTCCCCTGGACTGATCCCGGGAAGGGTAGCTATCCCTTCAAACAAAATACCCCAGATTATGAACGTTTGGCTACCCCTCCACTCTTGGCCTCCCCTCTCCCGGATTGGGCTGTCAAGGCTCAGGAAAGTGGGGAAAGCAGGATCGATTTGGGGGTTAAAGTTTAGCGGATACCTTGGGAAGAAATTCTGTCTGGTATTTAGGGGATTACTGCCCTCTGGGCAAAGCGAGGAGGGAAGTTCCTTGGGCTGGAGGAGTCCACACATAACCCAGGATGGGTCTATTCCCCTTGTAGCACGGGCTGATGTAGTTAAGGGGAGTTAGGGGTCCCATTTGTGGGATTACCTCCCTGGCTCCCTGTTTGTGATTGGCCTGAGGGCCTTCTGAGTTTGGGGTTGTTTAGATTCTGTGCAGGCATGTTTTTAGGCCCCCCTATCTCTAAATCTAAAATGGGGGCAACCTTTACCTCCACCACTTTGGCAGCAGCAGGGGTGTTGGTTGTTTTGGGTCTTTTTGGATTATTTTTGTTTTCCACTGGCTTTTGTACCTCATAAATGCGTGTTTCTTGTTCGATGACCCAGTCTAGTGATCTTTTCTCGTGAAAGTCCCTCACTAGCTGGGTCATGATGTACTTAGGGAGAGCGTGGAAGAAAGTTTTTACAAAATCTTTGCTGTCAGTGTGCACCCTTCTAGTGGTCTGTGTAAAGGCATGCTTTAACTCTTGCACAATTTCTTGTGGGGCCTGATCTTCCCCACATTACAAATTATAGGCTGCCTTGCAAGCCTCCTGAGGATTCCTGTGCATAGAAAAATGTTTCAAGATGGCCGCCCTATAGGTGGACCATCTGGAATGATTATGATCCTCCTGCCCCACAAAGAGTTCTCGGGAGAGAAGGTCCACTTTACATATTGAATACAGCTTTGGCTGTCCCTCAAATGGAAAGTCTCCATCATTTGTTCAAACTGAATATTTTGCATTCTTATGATAGGGCGTGATGACGCTCCTAGTGGCCTTTATTTGTTTTAGGGTATTGTTGAGCAAGGCCCTCTTGACCTTGTTGGCTTTTTTGGTTCGGGTGACCCTGGTCCACTCATCCTCTGACTCAGAGGCACTGCTACCAGAGGTGCCTGTTTGGTCTTCTAGGCCCTCCCGGATTCTGTGAGCTTGGGAATGGCTTGCAGAATGTGGGGGCCTAGTTTCTTGAGACCTGTGGTGCTCAGAGGAGTCTTCTGAATCCTCCTTGCTCCCAGGATTTGCTGAGTACCCCCCCACACTGTCCTAGCTGGGCAGACGTTTTCAGGATGCCCTTAGTGGGCTTACTCTCATGGAGTTCCCCACTAAATGTTACCTTCTGGTATCTTGGTAAATGGTAGTTTGAGGATCCATTTCTCTGACCCTCCCCTCATTGGAGTCTCCCTGATCAGAGAATATGGCCCTAGAACTTGGGAACCCAGATGCCCGCCCATCCATTCCTGGGAGGTGCTGATCTATGAGCCCCATATTCCTCATTGGATTGAAGTCTGCCATCCCTGTGACCCTTGGCTCATGTGCGCCAGTGGACATGGGGGTGGCAGAGTCTATGGCATGGAAGAGATGAAGGCCTCTGGTACTAGAGTTTCTGAGGTTATGCTCAGGTGTTTCCCTTTCCCAGCGGACCTCATCTCTCTCAGCCCCTGCTCCCCATTGCCATGCAAGAACCTGACCTTTTTGTTCCTCTATCAGGGACTTACTAGTCTCTATCAGTTGTTCTTGCATAGCTACCTGTCTGTGGAGCCTGTTATTTTTCTTACAGAGAGCCTCATTGTCTCTTTGTGCTTCCTGTGTCATTTTACAGTACTGGGCCAATGTTTGCTGCAGGAGGGTTACCTCCGGAGTCCTGACCCTACTGGCCTGGTCAATCTTTGCCAGAGCATCTTCCATCCTCCTGGAGTGCTCTAACAGTTTTGTGTAATGTTTTTGGAGCTCACCCAGTCCCTGGAGGGCCAGGTGATTTTCTTCTATTTTGGCTTTTAGATAACTGACCTCCTGGCCTAAGGTGTCCCTCTACTGAATAAGAGTACCCCTCTGTGCAGCCATGTCGTCCCTTTGTTTTTGGAGTGCACCAGTTTTCTGGCGCTCCTCATCAAATTCTGCCTGGGTGTCCAGGTCTTTGAGAATGAATTTGTTATTTTCTTCTTTTTCTTGGTCTAGGCGGTTTTGCAGGGTGACTACCTGCTCTGCGCATGCTCGGTTTAAATGTATTTGTTGTTCCAGCTTTTTCTGGCTCTATAGTAGAGAGGCAAAAAATGGTGCGTGAAGCACAGAGAATTGAAAAACCCCTCACTACTGGAACCCAGGGGAAAGTAGAGATTGACCGATTATTATCACATACAACTTAACAACACCATAAATATATCACATAAAAAATACATAGCAAAAAAACTCATTAGGACTGAAGACAAAATAGAGCAATCTAAATAGAAAAATAGGTATAAATCTTATTTTATTGATAAATATTAAAAACAATATATATTCATACAATAGTGCATCACGAAAAACACAAAAGACGACTGTCTATGTAATAGAATATACAAAAAGGGGAGAGGGGAGATTTTATCAGTCCTCCTTTCGCATTTGAAGAGTTTGACTATAGCAGCTGTGCTTAAATGCTCTTCGCTATTTGTCTTCAGTCCTAATGAGTTTTTTTGCTATGTATTTTTTATGTGATATATTTATGGTGTTGTTAAGTTGTATGTGAGTCCAGATCAGTTTGGGCTTTTTCTAATAATTGTAGTTGCTTGTTTGCCAGATCGGGGTTTTCGGCATATTTGTCTTGTATTGCTCCAATATGGAGGTACAGATATGCTGCTATTTTGGCAATTTTACTTTGCTCTTCTTTTACCTTAGGGGCCATATACAGTTCACTCAGTGCCATATGTAATGGATCTTGATCCTGCCATGTATTTAATCTGGTTGCAGTGGCCTGTTCTTTAATTTCCTGCAACCAAACATTCTGATCCTGCTCTGTCCATTCACCCCTGACAAATAATTTGTGCAGTAGGTGTTCCTTTGCCATATTGATTTCTACCAAGATGGCTATTCCGGAAATATTAATTTCCTTCCTGGTTTACAGGAGTTTATTTTATTTTTGCAAAACAGACTAAATTCCTTAGAGCAATCCTATTGAGGGGTGCTTTTCACAGTGTAACACAGTGTGGTAGCCCAACAGGGTTTATGTACCCTGTTGGTTAGCACACTGTATTAGACTGTCACAAGTGGTAGGTATAATTCGGAAATCCCGGCACGAGCCCCCAATCTTGTAAGTGATTTCAATCCGACACTTCACCTAAGTCAATGCCAAGCATGGGATGCACAACTGAATCCGTTAATTATTTATTTGTATCTATAAGTACTTTTATTCTGAATGATGTACCATTTATATCACGCCCCTCACTTTTAACCCCCTGACCCCCGGTCACACTGAACCAGGAATCAGGCTGGTTTACAAAGTTAAAAAATGTATTTTATGGATTCACAATATATATATATATATCACACTATTTTAAAGGGTATACAATGATCACCAATGGGGTGATGTCACATTAAACAATCTCTTAATCACAAGGAGTAATTATGGGAAATATAATGTAGCACAAAAATAACACTTTTGTGTGTGTTCAATCAAATGGCAATGTGATTACTATTTCCCCCTGCACACTCTTCAATCCCCCCAATATGCATATATAAAGAACTAGAAGGAGAGAGAGATACAGGTTTCAGGAATGCAGAATTCAAGCAAAAATATCAATCCGAATTTCCCCCCAGCAAACACCAGAGAAAGACAGAATTGATTGGCAAACTTGTCAAAAATAGTTTTAAAGTTGGCTTGAATGGAATGGGTAAAACACTGAAAATGGTTTAAATTCATTGCAATTATTTAAATACGAATGGGAGCCACTTTGTATGGTTTCAGACTTACACTAGCAATGATTTGAGAGTAAGAAGCAAGTAGAAAACTTAATTTTGAGGTCGGGTGCAATGAAAAGCTATTTTACACGTTAAAGATTTTAGCCAAACGAAAAATTTGCAGCAAACTTATCCGCGCGCGGTAAGCACAATTATGGAATAAATATAAGGAAGCAGTTTTGCATTCATTGGAAAGCTTAGGATGTTAGCTTCAAGTAGACACTTAAATTTCGTTTCTAGCATGAAATATTAAGAAGTTATGGACATTTTTGTGGAGGTTGTTTTTTTCAGATAGGGGCAAAATGTAAAACAAGAATGCACTTTTAAAATACAGACACGGTTTCTTTACACTAGGGATGGACTATGAAGATACAAACTACACGACAGCACAACCACCAGAACAGGACATCACCGGTCAGGTTTTTGCCCGCCAAGATGATTGCCTTTCTTTAGAGAAAATATATCAGCGCAAAGATGATTTTAACAATATCATTACATAAGGACTATAGGATAAGAGAGAGAGTTCAAGCAAGAAAAAAAGGATTTCTAACAATACAATTCTGGATATGAGATAGATTTGATTTGGATAGGGATGACTATGGACAGTACATAGGCTAGTGACAATCCTATACTATGGATACTCACTACCAATGTTTTGAATGGAACCATCAGGGATTCTGGTCAAATATTTCTGGGACAGATTGCTGGGCACACCGGACTGCACGGGTCAGCGATCAGCAAGGTCCTCTGGACACCGCACGGCAGGACTGGACAGCAAGGCGCTCTGGTCTACACTGCACAGCACGACTGGACTGGATCTGAAATGGCTCTCTGGTCTGCACAGCACAGCATGGCACCAGACTGGGATTTAATCTGCCCTTCTGGTTATGAAGATAATTCTTTGGCAGGCAAGCAGTTACAGCATAGCCTTGCTGCTTCTTGGTTTACCCTTTAAGTTCATGGATGGGTTCTGGAAGTTAGGCCCAGCTGAAATTGGATCAGCTATGCTCTGAGCCTTTCTGTTTGCAAAGTTTTTGTAGTCTAGAACAAGGAGTATGGATGGATCTCCGTCAGAGTGCTTTGCCAAATTCGGGGTGGTGGGTGGATCACTGTGTTTTTCTAGGTCCTCAGCTGTCTCTATTTATGTGTTTCATAAAGGGGTGGGTAAGTGAATTATCCTAGGCGCACCCCTAGGTAGTCTATTGGCTAAAGTCTGCTCTCTCCCTTAATTGGAGGGGAACACAGAGTTTCATCATGATGGTGCGGTGTATGAGGCAGGGAAAACCTCCCCTTTGCCTTTTGCACATACAATCTATTTTTGATATAACACATCTTTACATGCGTACAATCTTTATACCAATAACATAGATAGATGACACACCCTCTTCCAATACAAACATTATCTAGAGACTAGGTACCAATTTAATGACGTGGTGACCAGGTTCCTGAATACGAATTCGAGACAATTCTAATACAAAAGGTCAAACCACGTCACTCTGTTACTACCTCCTATATCCCACAGGTCACAACCAGCCAAGTGCTTTTAACAAATAGGCACTTAGTCACAAACATAATTCATAGATCATAATTTTAATTTCATAAACATCACATAATTGGATTAAAATTTGCAAAAATACATAAAAACATTTTTACAAAAAATTCAGATAAAACAATTCTCATATGTAAATCATCTCTAACCTGTTCACCCTTACATTACCTGCCTATGCAAAACTTAATAATGTGCAACATTTCGGGTGAAAACTAAAGAGATCAAATGGTCAGTAGCTCATTAGTTCCCTATAAATCAAGGATACTAATCTCCAAGACTTCTATCTTTAAGGTATGCTCCTAACCCCATCTGTGCTACCTTGGGGAGGATAGGTATCCGAAAAAAAAAATCGGAGATACTGTTTAACTTGTCACTCAATAACAATATACTCTATTGCCCAACATGTTTTGTTCAGAGCTTTTTACTTTGACCAAGTGTAAAAGAACTTCATTAGGGGGACCATCTGTACCCTTCGCCAAACGAGGTAGATCAAATCTTAAAAACAATACTAATTTTTGTCGTTGTTGTGCACCACTAACTCTGTGCCACAAAATTCATGACCTGGGGAAACACAAGGAAGGAAGACAACAAAGAACAACAATCAGTATCAATAAATTCACTGTCATTCTTCCTAGCCAGTACTTCAGTTTACTGTAAATAAGCTTACCATGTTATTCTTTATCAAAATTACTTCAACAACGGTTACGGTAGGGGAGTTCCCAAACACATATGTCTGGCTGCTCAAATCCTGAAAAACACGAGAAATGCCAAACAACTCAAGCCGGTGCATAACGTCACATATGGACTAAGTCTCAAACACTTTCAATGCAGAATGTGTGTCACACATACTGCTCATGAGGAAGATCAAAAATACATTCATTTTACTTCCTCTTTCCATCACTTTCCTATCATGTTGGTCATGCCAAAACACTACCCTCTAATCAAGTTACTTTGTTTCCTAATTCAATCTAATCAAATGTTAGCAAACATTTCACTACATTGCTTTAAAACTGGCAAACTTACAGGCATAGTGCTCTGTTTTGTCGTTCCCTAGGTGTCACCTTAATAGTACAGTAATTACCTTTTTATAGGCAGCCAAAACAGAACAGAACTTCCGGCAATCACAATCTCAATTTTTGTGTTGTTAGTCCCATGTAAAGTAGTTCTTCCGTCCGCGTGGCGGCGTAACACCACCCGCTGTTTTAAATTAGTCTACTCTGGGAATCCTGTGTAAAATGAAACCAACCATTACGTGAATGGTTTAATATATCACCGTGATGGCATTCGCACACATCGTTAAAGGCAGTGGCAGGGCTACACAACCCGCTGCTTTAAATTAGTCTACTCCGGGTGACCTATGCTAAATGAAACCAACCATTACATGAGTGGTTTAGCATATCACTGTGCCGGCATTCTCACACCTTGTTATAGACTACGCCAGGTATCTGGAGTTACATAAAGAAAATCTTACCCCTTCTGCGTTTCAAAAGTGTATCCGTTCTTCATTTAGCATTTTGTGCAAAGACGCTCTCCACATACTCAGTATTCGAGAGGTCTATTGGTCCTTCCGTACTAGTCACATGACCAATCTACTGTCACGTGAACACATCACATGGTTTTATACGAATCCAGCACTCGTTCTACGTAACTCAGGTATCGTTTTGAGAACTAAGTATAACCTTGATGACACGTGACTACATCCGTTCTCACGCATCTTCAATTATAATATTAACCGTATGACCAACTTGTGTTTAAATGCAGCACAAACCTTGCACATTATACTGTCAGCAGCTATCAGAGCAACGCCTGACAGTGGACAGCCATGTTTCACAACTGTGAGTACATATCACAGTTGATATGCCCAACTGCCCACAGAGGTGTCTGTCTTAAGCCTCGTTTCTGTGAGATCTTGGGTCCGGATTTGACAAATGTTTGCACTTTTGTCAAGGACACAACATCTGATTTGTCCACAATTTTGTACATATGTGTGCATGATATCTGGGCATAATCGTATGAAGGTTCGTGCTTCTGACATGAATACAATTGGTACAAAACCATAATGTTCACTGTGCCTTCTCAGAACATCGCTGTTCTGGCGCGTTTTAAAATGTGCACAAAAAAATCACATTTACAATGCTGTTATTTCTCTAATTTTTACAAATTTGCACAGTCCTTTATCAGTCTTTTCCAAAAACATGCTTTCTGTCCATTGAGAATAAACAAAAATGTCTATCCCCTCCTCCAAAGGTTTATTTAGCTCAAGAGCAATTTCCGCCCTCTTCCTCTGGCAGAGGCCACTGTTGACACTTACAATCTGCATATCCTTTCAGCCAAGGAAGGTTCATTGTCTCTCCCAGGAGCAGCAGCCCAAAATCTCTTCCCCTGATTTACTCAACACAAAGGTGTAAGTTCCTGGGCTTTGTGGGAAGCAGGGGAGATGCCTTTTGTTAGGGGAAAGCTGGGGAAAACTGGTTTGGTGACTCTGAGCTCAGCTAAATCTACTGTGAATTTAGACACTTTTTCTTAATTTAAAATAAAACTTGCAATTTTAATCAAGCAGCTAGAACTCTGATTCCAGTCTTTAAATCATGGAGATTAAGGGGCCGATTCATGGAACAAACATGCGCCGAAAAAAGTGCGCAAGCAGGCGCAAGCAGGCGCAAGCGTGAAAAAGGAAGCGCACACGCAAGCGTGCGATTCATGGAAGTCCCTGCGCGTGTCTTTCTCGGGATGTGCACCAAACCCGTGCATGGCGCACACGGGCGCACATATCATTGCAACATCCCAAACGATGTGCGCGACGCACACAATGTTGCAACACGGCGGGAGGTACCGGTGGACATGGTGGTGCCCCCACATCCCCAACCACAGGCACAGGCGCTGCCCATGGGAGGGGACAGGACACATGGCGAGGCAGCCCGGACCCAGCTTGTGGCCACATTCTTCACCTAAACTCCAACCCCTGAGGAGTGCACACAGGCCTGGCACCTACCAGGGGCAAAAAACACCATCCGAGACCACTGGTGATCCCCAGCCAGAGAGTCAGAGGGCCACCAGCTTCAGTGAGAAGGAAGTTGGTGTCCTGGTGGAGCAAGTTCTGGGGCAATATGATGCCCTCTTCACACCATCACACGCTGACAAGGCAGGACGGGAGAGGATATGGGAGGACGTAGTGGTTTCCATCAACGCGGAGGAGGTGGCGACCCACGACATCAAGCACGTCTGGAAGCGCTGGGAGGACTTCAGGTCCAGGACCCTCATGAAGGCAGAGGATGCAGAGGGGTGCCGGGTCAGCCTGCCCAACATCCAGATGAGGGTCCTGGAAAGCATAAGCCCAGCGCTCCACGCCCAGATCCTTCAGAGGAAGGCCCATCTGGAGTTGAGCGGTAAGTGGCCATGCGTTGCTGTGTGAAACAGGGCATGTTGCAGTGTGCTGGTAGTCAGCTACTTGGTTGTATGTGTAACATAGGCCATGTATGGATGTGTGTGTGCAGGGACATCATGGTAATGCATGTGAGAGCAGTAATGCGTGCACCACATGGATGGTGCATGTGTTCCAGTGCAACATGCGGAGCAGCATGAGGAATGTACACATGAATGCATGCCTGTCCCTGTTTTAGGACATGGATGGGGGTGAGAGATGGGTGCTGCTCTCATGTACATGTATGGTGTACATGTCTGTGTGTCTGAGAAGTGTGTGTGTGACTTTGAAATGCCATGGATGCATGACCCTCCGGTGATGTGTGTGCATGTGTTCAGTATGAGCCATGAGGCATGTGAGTTTTAAGGCAACATTTATGTCAATAGAGGCCCTTGTACATGGATGATGATGTTGACTGCATGTGCAGTGCCTGTTTCTGCATGTGTGCTGCCTGCATTGACCCATGAGTTGTGGAGGGACAGGATGGAAGTGACGTTTGACAGTGCCACTCATGTGTTATTGCTTCCTGTCTAGGAGACCATTGTACAGTACCCTGATGCTTGTGTTCGATGTCTCCCTCTACGCAGCGTCGAGTGAAGAAGTGGACAAAGACAGCGCTGTGGAGCTAAGCCCAGCCACCCTCCCAGGAATTGCCATCATCCGGGAGTGAGGGGACTTGTGCCACGTCTGCCACTATGGCTGTAGTGGAAGGGCCGGGTGAGCCCCCACGGGGGATTGCAATGGCGGAAGACGGTGCAGATACATCCAGGTTGTTGGTCTATACAGTGGTGCAGTCCAGGGCCAGGGTCAGGAGGCAGCACAGGTCGCCGCGGAGGGGCCTGTGCATGTCGCTGTCCCTGACCCTGTGACTGCACCACCATGCACCAGCAGGGATGCCCCATCCCAGGCCCGTCCGCAGTTAGGGGGGACGCCCACGTCATCTGGCTCTCCACTACCTGCAGACGAGGAGTCCCATGAACGTATGGGCTCCATCCTGATTGGTGTCGCGTTGCGCGCGCGTGTCATTCGTGATGATGTGCCTGCTTCCTGGGGGGACGACGCACGCCATCACAAAGTGCTGCGTGGCAACATGGCACAGTTGGGAGGGGCCATGGTCGGTGGGTTCCTACATGTGTCACGCACTCTGTCAGACCTCTCCTCCTCTGTGGAGACTTTGCGCCAGTCGTTCTCCCTGGCACAGATTCCACCAGGGCCCCCTGTGGACCTGGCCTGACCAACACAGCCAGCTTGGTGGAGATCCCATCCCCTCCACAGTTGGGAGTCGGCGGTCCAGCAGGGGTGGACACAGCAACAACTGGAGACCAGCAGATGGAGGCTGTGCAGGCATCATCGGACAGGGCACATGGACAGCAGCAGCAGCAGCAGCAGCAGGCTCTAGGTGGGAGCAAGGATGGCTCGGGGCCATCAACATCAGAGGGGCAGGCATTGGCCAGAGGGCAGGAGGACCCTGGAATGGGTGTGTCTTCTGTGTGGCTGTGGTTGGACCAGCGTATAGATGCGGAGCGGCGGCGGGCGGAAGAGGTGTGGCTCACCATGGTCAGGGCGGAGTTCTCCGTGCGTCTGGCGTTGAAGCGGGCTGAATGCCTCGAGGCAACTCGCAGGGAGTTGGAACAGGCCCTGGATGCATCCCTGCGAGACCTCAGGGCCAGGTCAGAGGCCCGCCTCCAGGAGACTGACATGGAGTTCGATGATGCCCTGGCCCACAACATCACAGAGTGAGCTGTAGGACTTGCCGGCTGCCATTGTATATAGTTAGTTAGTGTTAGGTTTCCTTTCTCTTTTTTTTTTCTTTTGGGACGCTTGGACAATGCCCCACGTTTTTGTATATAGTTCTTAGTTAGGTAGTTTTTTTTATAGGTTTCATTTCATTTGTTGGGCTCATGGACTCTGGTTTCAATCTCTGAACATAGTTGGACTGTGGATTTCTGCAAAATGTTTATTTTACTTCACCATGGATCAATGGATTTTAAAATGTCTGTTTCCTTTGGATTTGCTTTGGTGGACAAGGAGTTTTCACTGACTTTATTTTGGATGACTTTGGATTGTGGCTTCATTATTTTTATTTTATTTTTTGACATGCATTCTTTTGTTGATTAATATTATTTTCATGCTTTGTTTCAATTTGCTTAATTTTGTGCACAATACATTTTGATTTCTTACTTCCATGTGTGGTATTCGCTCATTGGTTTACTGCATGTCACAATGTCGGTTTGCACAATCACTGTGTGTGTGACAGACATGTGTTGATGTGCATAGTTGACTTTTTGTTTGTGACAAGAAATAGGCCTTTCAGTGTGGGGTGGATGGGAAACTTGATTGTGTCTCAGGACTGGGGTGGCGTGCAGTGGGATTTTGGTGGACATGAGGCCCATGAATGTGCATCTTTATGACATGTTGGGTGGGGAGATGTGTCGGGGCCTGCTGGCAGGTGCCCGTCAATGCAGGGTGGGTGGGGGTGCAGGGTGACATGAGTCGGGGCCTGCTGGCAGGTGCCCGTCAATGCAGGGTGGGAGGGGGTGCAGGGTGACATGAATTGGGGCCTGCTGGCAGGTGTCCGTCAATGCAGGGTGGGTGGGGGTGCAGAGGGACATGAGTCGGAGCCTGCTGGCAGGTGCCCGTCAATGCAGGGTGGGTGGGGGTGCAGGGGGACATGAGTTGGGGCCTGCTGGCAGGTGCCCGTCAATGCAGGGTGGGTGGTGGTGCAGGGGGACATGACTCAGTGCTCACTGCTGCATGGTGACATGTGGGCTGGCTGGGGGGCATAGCCATGGTGGATGGGCTGCCTTTGGGACATGACCAGGGGTGCAGGGTAGTCCCCTGTGGTGTGGGCTGGCTGCAGGGGCTGGGGAGGGGGTATAGGGCACACCAGGGAGGACACGCACTGCAAAATCGTGTTTAGAACTCCCCGCGCACCCCTCAGAATACACGTACCCCGCTTGCACAGGGCCCATCGTGTGTAATTCTCCATGCGCACCCCCGAAATACACATACCCCACTTGCACAGGGCCTATCGCTTGTGATTTTCCACACGCACTCCCGAAATACATGTACCCCGCTCGCACAGGGCCTGCCGTGTTTGATTCTCCACGCGCACCCCCAAAATACACGTACCCCGCTCGCACGCTCGCACAGGGCCTATTGCGTGTGATTCTCCATGCGCACCCATGAAATACATGTACCCCGCTTGCACAGGGCCTATCGCATGTGATTCTCCACGTGCACCCCCAAAATACACATAATCCGCTCGCACAGGGCCTATCGCCTCTGATTCTCCATGCACACCCCCGAAATACAAGTACCCCGCCCGCACAGGGCCTGTCGCACGTGATTCTCCACGCGCACCCCCGAAATACACGTACCCCACTCGCACAGGGCCTATCACGTGTGATTCTCCACACGCACCCCCGAAATACACGTACTCCGCTCACACAGGGCCTATCGCGTGTGATACTCCACGCGCACCCTGCTGCAAGCAGGGTTTGTGTATTTGGAGGGGTGCGCTGGGAGTTTTACAGACGTTTTCATGGTTGGGGGGCTGTATGCTGGTCCACTGGCCTGTGCGCCATGTACGGGATTTGTGTGCTGTTCATGGTGCACGGAGCAGGGTTGGGGGCATAACTGGTGCTTCTGCAGGTTCGCTGCACCACTCTGTGCCACAGCTCATTATCAATGTTAGAATCCATGAATACGCTGTGCGTGGAAATAGATTTTGGCGCACGCGGCTGGCGCAGACTGCCGCATGCGCACACTGTGCACCAACTGCCTGCGCCACTTGTGCACTGATTTCTATGAATTACCCCCTAAATAGTTACAACCTATGTTCCTCTTAAAAACAGGTCACTTAGATTTAAGACATTAGATGTTAATGGTGCAAATTTACAGTTTAAATGCAGGCTTTTGAAACAGTCACAGGCGGCTGCTGGTACTGCGCCCATATTATGACAGATTTTCACAGGCAAGCACACTTTTTACTGTGGATATTTTGATGATAGATTCCACTTTTCCTGACATCATGGGTTCATATTGATTCATTAAATGAAGTGGCGGTAACACCCAGCAAATCTATTGGGTGTTTTTTGATGTTTGGACTGGCATTCTGTATTTTCAGCAACCAAGACAAAGGGGTATAAGAGCAATTTCTGGGTTTCTTGCAATAAAGCACTCCCTTTCCTGCAGTGTTCCATTTTTACTCGGTAGGCAGCCAAGTGACAGGTTTCAGCAGTGAGGTCTCTTTCCACCACTGACAACAGGCAAAGTAGATTTGGCAGCCATCTTTCCGGTTTAAAAGCGCAATTTTCATAGGTTTTGGCACGCATGGGGTTTTCACAGCCATTTTGATGATTCCTGCACCATCAGCACACATGGATGTCGCAGGGCAGAGCCTAGTGGGTTAAAACATCCCACAAGTGGTATACAAAGGCAAAAAGTACTGTAGTATTGTGAATTTCATTTTTGTAACAGAAGACTCATAAGTGGGGGGGAGAAAGGGTTGGGGACAGAATAGGTGTAGAAACACTGTTAACCCACATCTGCCAAAGCTTGCCAGGTTATGCAGAAAGGGTTCAAAATACCATTATCAATGGATCACAGAGTTAAAAGGGGAAGGCCTACCTCAGGTATGGCCCAAAGGAGGATCAGTCAATAAAAATGTCCTAGACATGGTAGCCACATGTCTGTTTATGAAATATAAAGGCAAACAGTACCACAATAGAAGAGAGATATTAGATTTGTGGAGGCTCTTCAAGGAAGTACCTCCAATTAAGGAAAACGAACCAACCAAAGAACAGAACTCATCTCCCCTGGCAGTAGGTAACAGTGGGAAGGAGGGGGAAGAGAAGGAATGTCAAATAGAGGTTGCACGGCTATATCCCCTCCTGCAAAAGCCAGTAACAGCTGAAGGGTATAGTGACCCAGTGTATGTGTCAAAGCCTACACCCCTGGCCGCACCGCAACTCACAGCTCCTCCCTCATATGAGTGCCCAAGACCAGGTGGACGGCTAAGCACCCCAGCCATAGATATCGAGAAATTCACACAAGATCTAGACTCACGAATAACAATGGCCCGAACTGAACTATCCCGATTGAGAGACATATGCGAACAAGGGAGGGTCTGGCACCTCTAGAGTAGAACAGACACAAATGTCACAGGCACTTGAGAGGTCCACGGAAGAAGGGTGGAAAAAAGGGGAAATATTGTTCCGGATAAATGACACACCAACAAGAATAATAGAGATAGGTAAGAAAACAAATGAGGGGGGGGCAGAAGGAGGGGGCATGGCGTCAGATAGAGAGGAAAAATTTTGGTGTGACATAGAAGAGCAAGAACAAGAAGAAAGGAGACTGGGGATCGTAGCAGGTGGGGCACCAGCAGGGGTACAAAAAACTCCCTTGGGCAGGAGGACGGAAGAAGAGTGGAATGGAAGGTTGAGGAATAGATTGGGGCAAATGGCAATACTAGGTAAAAAGGAACAAAGGTAAGTTCAGGGAAGGTAGCCAGAAGAAAGTTGCAGAAAGTTACCACTGATACACAGGGGGGTAAGAAGACCCAATTCCATATCCTAAGCCCAAATGCTTAAGGCAAATTTACTAAAATTGTTGCCCCCATTTTCAGGGGCAAGTAGGTGAATATACAAATTTGAGAAAAACACTGCCTGGGTTCCTTTGGCAATATGAGATGTTAATAGTTTACTAGTGTATGCAGTACGTGCCCAAGCTAACAGGGTTTGGGCAAAAGCAGGATTTCCTGGAATAACACTAGACTGTGACCGCTATGATGGAGCATCCTTTAACACAGTAAGAGCGAGTGTATGGGATGCACTAAGAGGCACTTTTCCTGACACACCAGATTTACAGTCTGTAATGCAGTGTACAATGGGTGAGGAGGAGGATGTAATGGCCTTCATTTTATGGGTGCAGGAGATGTGGAGGGCGTAGACGGGCACGGCTTGGGTCCAGTCAACCTCCCTGTTCTACTTGATAATCAAAAGTGGCCTCCCGAAGGAAGTTCACAAGGCTAAAGATAAAATAGCTGGGAAAGAAGCCAAAGGCTGGCCAGAAATACAGAGCATTGTAGTGCATCATTGCAAAAGAATCAAAGAAAGAGATAAAGAGATAGTACAGAAGAGACTGGCAGACGAGGCAAAATTAATTCAGACAAAACTAGTGAAGGTCACAGCAGCAGGTGCCGCCCTCCCCACAGACGAAGAACGAGAGGAGGAGGAAGGGTTGATAGCAATACAAGCCAGAATTGCAGCAAACTGGGCAGGAAATGGACAGGATCAGTGGAATGGCGAGGAAGCATATGAAGGGCCACAATTGCAGGCAAGGAGCGTCACAGAGGAAGAGGTGGGTTCAGAGGATCCATTGTTGGTGGATATTGGTACGGAGGGTATGGAGGTCAGGGTACAAAAAGAGGACAAGGGCCACCCCCACCCAAGGAGCCGGCATGGGCTGCCAATGGGTGGTGGTAGGAGAGAAGAGCAACCTGATCAGAGATACACAGATGATCGCAGAGTGCCCCTGAGTGTGTTCTTCCTCTGGGTCTGTCCAATGCGAGCAATGCTAGTTATACACACACAAGCCACGGCACAGAAGGTGTGTGGAATACCCGTTGAACCAGACATGTTCATTCAAGAGCTAAATACACTAGCACGGTTGTGCCTGAACTGAAGCACCAAGAATGGAGTGTGCCAGCAGAATGTGTGTTCTGTCCTGTAGCACGCCCTGAGATAATGCCAGGAACAGTGATGTCCCTGGATTTACATGGGGTGCAGATATCCTCAGAAAGAATAGCAGTAATCAGACTAGGTGTCCAGTCAAAGGATCTAAAACAAAAGGATCGAATACAATAGTGTCGAGCCAAAAGGACCGGAAAAAAAGGTCAAATGCCTTTTTTTTAAATGTATATTTATTTTTGGGTTACCGTATAGGAAAAAAAGTGGTGATTTCGGGGAGACTCCCCAAAAAATCAAATAAATCAACCTTTTTGTTTTCGGTCCTTTTGACTCGACCCTATTGCATTTCGATCCTTTGTATTCGATCCTTTGACCTACAACCATCGGACTAGACATACATGGATGTGAATGGCGAACAATGTTGTGTATCAATGCTAACATAGCCCTGCAAAATTTGTCTGATGAGGAGCTCTTCTCTGACTCAGACAGCGACGGAGAAATAGTAATGGAGATAACAATTCCTTGTGACATAATGATTCAGAACAGACAGGTGCAACTACCACTTATGGCAGTGGTGAGCGCACATCCTACATTTTTTAATGATGACATGCAGCTAGTGCCAACGGAATTATGGACAACAGGCCCAGATGACGTGGGATTGTTGCATGATGTGACACCAGTAACAATAAAACTCAAATCAGGGGCATTATTGCCCAGGGTAAAACAGTACCCCCTGTCATGGGAAGAAGAAGAAGGGATAAACGAAACAATATAGGCCCTAGTACAGCAAGGGTTTATAGTGTCTTCAAATTCACCTTATGTACTCACAAGGGGTGTGTGTGGCTCTCTTTTTTAGTCAGGGGGGCCTGTGTCATGAGGGTATATAACAGTATTTTGTAACACAAGGACATAGGCTACCCCACCTGTATGGCACTTGCCGGTAGTGTGATATCGCAGTAAAGACTATGGCATTGGTCTTTGCATAAAACAGAGTACACCAATATTCATTCTTATATGTGACAATTTATTTTTCAATTAATGATTTTTTAAAACCAGCCTATACAGGCTGCTGTATCTATGTCACCAATATTCAGCTCCTTTTCAAGGAGAATTACATACAAAAGCCATCATATTGCATCTTCATATGACTAACAATTTGTAGTGCTGATAACTTGTGAGGGTTAGTATCCAAAGTGACTTATGATGTGGTTAAGCTGCATAACACATCTATCTAGTCGACACTTCCGGTGTTTCTGGCACGAGCAAGGTGGTTGGCTGTGCTAGTGCTTCAGGACTTGGCAAGGGGGCGTGGAGGTATCTCTTGCAGACCCTTTTGGTGTGACATCTATGGGAGTAAGAAAAAACTAAAATCAGATATTGGTGTCTGTATGTAGGGATTAAACAAACCTACATGTTGTGCTGCGATATCGTCCTACCTGAGCCAGTTATTGGTAGTGTCACAGGTAAGTGCAAGAAATGCTCTGTTCTTCTATAAAGGAGCCTGTAGTGCGCCTTCTGGGTCTTGATCCTAATCAAGGTGGTCTGGTCAATGGCCGCGTGGTTAAACTGTAAAGTTAATGGAGGCTGTTAGTCACCTTTAAATATTGTCAACAGATGGCTACTTACATTCTGTTGGAGCTGCATTCATCAATGCGGGCTATTTAGAGTAATATCTAGCTGGGCTTAACATCTTTGCTTACGGATAGCCAGCATGTGGGTAATTACACGTGCAGCATGCACATTATGAGATTGTTCGGTTTACAAATGGCCCTGAGGCCGTGCGTATAACAATTATACTGTGCCTTCCTTAATGAGTGGTATCCATTTTGGCCCCCTTGGGATTCCAATAAGTGGGGTGGGCCTCCTGCTTAGACTGTGACACTAACGTTGGGTCTGGGGGCAGCACCGCTCTGTGAGGAGTGGTGGGCTTACCTGCGTATGCTTCCTGCAATGCGTAGCTGTGCTCGGGATAAGTGGTGCTTACCCGCGCATGCGTCTTTGTTATTAATGGATGCGTTGCACGTAGCTAGGCAACCGGCGAGTGCATCACGCATGTGTGTGTGTGTCTAGTTCTCTCGGGCAGTCGGAATACTCTAGGATACAAGGGAGCTGTGTTGTTTGTATAACGAAGCCGTATGGCGGCGAACTCGACCCAAAGGTTGGAGTTATTCTATGATGTCTGACGTAAAATGAGTGCCTTTCAAATATGAGCGCTCAGAGGGTGGGAAACACGGGAGCTGAGTGTTATGCTTATGGTATCCAAATTCATGCATCCTATTACTGTATCACGGGTCATGGACATTGTACATCACACACATCTCATAGAGAGTAACAAGTAGGGATGACATGATTGTCCCGGTAGCTTTACATCAACTGGTGGAACATATATCATTCGTGGCACATGCAAAACTGCTTTGATCAATGACTTTTGTTGTCTTGCAGTTTGTAGGTGGTTACAAGCGTATGCATGACATATATCATATTGGCTCGACAGTGGTACTGTATTGTAGGACTGGAAGGGTTGGCACATAATGCTGAACAGACCTGTACACCCTATGTATGTGAGTAGTGGCATATGTTGAGTATGCTTTAGCAGCAGTGTTTCTTCAGAAAAATAAGTTCCATTCTATTGAAACGTTGAGTCCATTTTTTACTGTGTATCCATTTCTGTTCGAGTTTTCTAAGTTCCAAATCTCTGTCTCCTCCTCTTGCATTGGTGTTGACTGTTTGAAGGGTGCACCACCTTAATTCTGTGTGTTTGTGTTTCTTTTTGAGGAAATGAGCCACCGTTGGCTTGTCTTCGACATTGTTTTTTAGGCAAGATCTGTGTTTACAAATTCTTTGCCGCACCTCTCGTTTGCTCTTTCCAATATACATCAGGTTACATGGGCATTTTATCATGTAGATGCTCCATTTAGTGTGACAATTTGAGCAAGTTTTATACTTCCACATCATGTCCTTTAGAGAGATCTCTTTTTGGTCTTGCATGACATGGCAGACTGAGCACTTGCCGCATCTGAAGTGTCCAACAACTGGGGGGAGATGCCATAGCGTGGTTTGGTCTGTAACTTTGGTTTTCTTCGTAGGATAGGTGTGTACTAGACGGTCTTTTAAATTCTTGCTTCTTTTGAATGCGAATCTGGGAGTTTCCGGAGTAAAGGTGTCTGTTTGTAATAACTTCCAGTTCTGTAGAATCGTTTTTCTGATAGCGTTGCTAACTGGGGTGAATGTTGTAACACATGTCATTTTGTCTTTGTGTTCCTCCCTTGATCGTTTAGTCAAGCAGTCTGTTCTATTGGTGTTTCTGGCTGTCTTGTGGCCCTTTCTGATGATGGCTGATGGGTAGCCTCTGTCTTTTAGACGTTCCTCTAGTCCTTTGCCGTGATGGTCATATTCTGGTAATGAGGTGCAGTTCCTTCTAATTCTAAGGAACTTTCCGTATGGCAGGTTTTCTTTAAGGGCTTGTCGATGGAAGCTGGTGGATTTCAAAAGTGTGTTCATATTGTTGTCATTGCAGACAAACTTCTTTTCTAAGATGTCCATGTATAGGTTAGCATTGTCCGGTGCAAAATTCGATCCCATACTGGTTCCTCTTATCTGTTGGTAGAATTGTATGAAATAATTCTCAGTGAGTGCCAGTCGAATACACTCTTGAATGAAGGAGGTAGGTGTAGATTGATCTGTTCTTGCATCTAGATAGGTTTTTAGTGTGTTGATGCATTCCATTTGCGGGATGCTCGTATAAAGAGCCTCAACATCAAAGGTTACAAGGATGTCTTCTTGGGATGTCTGTAGAGTGCTGAGATGGTGTATCATGGCTGTGGTGTCCTGGATAAATGATTTCATCTTTTTGACAAATGGTCGGAGGAAGACATCTGTGTAAATGGACAAAGGTTCCAGAAGTGATCCTATTGCAGATACGATACGTCTTCCTGGTGGGTTGTTGATGTTTTTGTGCATTTTTGGAATGCAGTAAAATGCCGGTGTCACTGGATATTCTTTGACTAAAAATGCCTACTCATCTTCGTAGATCCAGCCTTGTGAGGTAGCAAACAGCATGAGGCTCTTAATTTCATCGAAGATGCGTGGGGTGGGGTTGGTGTCCAATTTCTTGTAAAAACATGTATCGCTCAGCTGTTTGATGGTTTCTGCTTCATACAGGTCATTGCCCCACAGGACAATACCTCCCCCTTTGTCAGCTGGTTTGACTACAAAGAGGTTGTTTGTTTCCAGATTCTTCAGGGCTTGTCTCTCTGCCACTGTGAGGTTGTCTCTTTAATTGTTCTTAGTTTTGAAGATGACTTCCATTTCCCTTAAGATCTTATTTTCGAAGGAGAGTATTTCTGGGCAGACCATGGATGTGATGTGCGTGAAGGTGGATTTTGGTTTTAATCCCGTCGTGGTGTGGTCTATAGGTTTTTCCCCCGTGGAATTCCGGAAGAAATAGCGTAGCCGTATTAGCCAGAAGAATGTCCTGATTTCGACCTCGGCGTTAAAGCGGTCTGCTTTGCTTTTTGGAACAAAGCTGAGGCCTTTACTGAGGACCTCAGTGTCCTGTGTTGTCAAACTGTATTTGCTTAAATTGAATATGGGGATCACCAAGTTTGCTGTTGGGGTTGTGCGGTCCATTGCCGTGTTCGCATCCCGTGGTAGCCCTGTTGTCGCGGTCTTCCCTGTTTGCCTCGTCCTTGAAAAAATTATTGTCCTCTTGATTTGTTGCCACCTGTTGGTGGTTCTCTGGGTGGGGACCCTGACCCACTACTGTTTGACGAGTTAGAAAAAGATACAAATGTTCTTGGTGGTCTCTTTTGATTGTGCAGGCCTCCTCTCATATTGTTGCTCAAATATCTGTTGTTGATAGAAGCATGGTTGTAGGTAAGGGTACGTCTTTTCTTCCTTATAATTCTTGATGTCTGTTTTCAATTTCCAGATTTTTTTATCCAATGTGAATTCTTTAAATTTCCTGATTTCTTCCTCTATTTTTTCTAGCTGTTTCTTAATGTCTGGGATTATTGATTCTGTATTGATTTTGTCTTCCAGTTGTTTGAGCTCTTCTGTCTGCTTTTTCCCTTCCTCCTCGGCCGTTTCTATGATCAATAGGACCCAGTCTCTGGAACATTTGTTCCCCACTCCGCACATTATTTCAGAAGAAGTAGAAATTGGTGCGTACTGAGTCACATGGACTACTAATGCTGGAATACTTAAAGGTGGGAGTAATCCCAGAAGGCCTGCAGGTAAAAAATATACCTCAGGTTTTCATCGACAACCCCAAATTCCAAGTGAAATTTAGCAGCTACGCTAAATATATAGGGTACAGGTGTCAGCAATAAGGGGAGTACAATAACAAGAAATGATTAAAAGTGCTTTCTCTCTTTCTCTCTTTCTCTTTCCCTTATTTTATCAATGACCTAGAATATATAATAAAGTTGATGAAAGAGATTAAGATTAATAAGAACAACACTTAAAATTAACAAAAATGTATATACAATGAAAAGATATAAGAATAGCAAAGTATGCATATATGTATTTGCTTAATGCGCCTTTACGTCTCATTCTGTAGGAGCAACCATGGCAACGGAGGGGGCCCACAATGTCAACGACAGAAGAGTAGATAGAAATGGAAATAGTGGATTCAATTTGAGAAAATATAGTTATGAGTGTGGACTTTTCATTTGTGCAGTAATATTCTTCTCACCACAGCATTTATATATATATCGCTTTAAAGGAGGGGGGAAATGGGACAAACTTGGTAAAATAAAAAGGTACACACCTCATATGGGACGGGTTCAAACTCATCTGGGAACAAGGGACACAGAGAGCTGGCACACAGCATGCAAACAGCACAGCCAGCACAACTGTGTCAGTACGCCCTAATGCCCCATATAATGACTCTGAGTTTAATGTGTATGACATGAACGACCCAGACCCCTCTGAATTACCCTGGCTATATGATGACACTAATCCAACTGTAGCACTTGTACCTGACACAACTGAACACTATGCAGTATTCCCTAAGAGTGTGGAGCAAGACAATGAAAAAACTGTTGAGAGTTTTATTTCCCTGTATAATAATTGGGAAAAGGGGGAACAGGCGGAACACCCTTAACACAGCATGGAGAAGATGAAGCCATAGAACATATCAAAGGTAATAGGAGATGGAAAAGGGGGGCGGGATGGAGAAAGTATGATGAATTTCACAGGCTGGGATCAGATACAATAGAAGATCCACAGCACCCACACCAGTCCAATAAATGGTACGCAGTCATGAGCTCTACTGCAAAGCAGACAACTAATGAGAGCTGTTATGTGTGCTCTCTAATACCCCATGCCTCGGTACTCCTAATGTACCGTTACCACAAGAGTCACCTGTTGCAGATGCACAGTGTCTCCTTCATCTTGCACTATGCAGAATAAAAAATAATTTTCAAGCAGACACTGTCTCTTTTGAAATGCTGCAAAATGAAAAGACATGCTTCTCAAAACCTAAAGGAGTAATATGCCTGAAAGAACCTTTTCTTGTTATAAAAGGAACATTATATTTGGACAACAAGTGGCAAGACGAGCAGATAACATGCAAAGCAGAGGCACTATGAGGGTTGGCAGACGAAAAATTGCAAAGATCCAAAGAACGTGCACCCCAATCTGGACCCAACGCATCACAAAACTCACGTGGGTCACGGCCCTTGAAAAGCCATTCAAACTGCAGAAAGAAATATCATATGAACTGTGCTTCCATGGAGAGGGAAAAGTAAATATGGGCACGAACAAGAACTGTAACAAAACACTCATCATTCCAGACATGAAAAAAGGGACTGCTGCATTAATGGACACTTACTGGGTTTGCGGCAAACAGGTGTACCTGTACCTCCCACAGTCATGGAGGGCCACATGCTCTCTGGCAATGCTGCATTCTGCCCTGATGGTGATAACTGAAAGCCATATTCAAGGTGAGAAAGGGCTATCGGCCGTCAAGGATCCAGAACCCCTGCAACCAACTGAAGATGCACCCTTATATGCCCTATCCGAGGAAAATCGGCAAAGCACAGTTTCAAGAAAAGGAAGGTCATCAAACTACATCTCCAGGGCATCCTCTGAACGCTTGGCTTAAATCCCAGAATGATTCTGGCTGTTTAACTCCACTGAGACGTTCTTTGACTCCCTCGTCCCAAGCATCCAGGCGCGGGCCAACACAAAATGGCTCCAGATCACCCGCTGGGAGCTGATCCAACTGGCCAACGACACAGAAGAAGAATTTAACATGAACAAGGTGGAGCTAAGGGCTCTGCGGATGTTCACAATGCAGAACAGGTACATCCTAGTCCTGTTGACAGCCATGGATGGAGGTGTTTTCTGAAAAATTGGGGACACATGCTGCACGTTCGTACCTTCTGCAGACGCGGACAATGGAACTTTGTCACACGTAATAGCAGCCGTGCACAACCTTGGCGAGTGCATGTGAGAAGGAGGGGTACAGCCCAGCACCTTTTTCAATGACATGTTTTCATGGGTACCTTCCTTACTCGGGATGGCGGTCCAACTATTAATACCCACCATTGTTTTCCTACTTTAATTTTTTTGTGTGTGTCAATTAGGTTTTAGGTGCTGTGCACAGGCAGTACCTAACAGTGCAATGATGATGGTGACAATGGACAGTGCAAAAGGAGTGGTGCAGATGACACATGAGGCAGAAGTGCAAACTGGGGATGACTCAGGGCCTAAATATAGGCTGGCAGCCACATACAATGATGGATACATTGTAGATAGGTTATACCACACAACAATAAAAGAGTCCTGTGAGCTAGCTTGCTATAATGAGGTGTGGGTGGACCTGGAGGGAGATGGGGGATGCATCTACATGACTTATGAGTATGCTAGGGATGGGGAGAGTCTCAGAGCAGTGTGCAGAGTATGGGTGCCATGAAAGGGAACACCTGCATGGGATGAGACAGTGGCCGAGGAGGAGGAGCGTAAAAGGCTGGGTGAACTACAATATTTGTTACTTAAGTAACAAAAGGGGGGAATGTACGGGAGGAAAGGTCTATGTGGCCCCCCTCCCCTCTATTCTAACCCGCATGCAGATTATGTTCGTCCAACGGCCACCCATGCCCCTGTGGCCAGGGATGTGGGTTGGCCGCGGGACAACCCATATGGATGCAAAACTCAGCCAGAAGGCTGATCTCAGACTCAATTTTGTACCCCACTCCGGCTCCATTTTGTACATGGTAAAACAGGCCTCATGAGCAAAAGCCGCTTGCAGGGCTGCAGCTCTCCCCTCGAGACTGTGCACAGTGGGTCAGTTACTTCCCTCACCCTCCTTCCCACTGTGTCCCTGCAGCGGGGCTGTTCTCATGGGAGACTAGGCGCAAACAAGCTTCAAGACAAACAGTGCATCTTTCATCTTCCGCAGTTCATCGCTGACCTGTGAATGACCGCGCAAATGCTTGGGTTTGAGAAAACCAATCCATCTCCCCTTGCAGACCCTACATTTATGACATATGCTGTGGATAACCCCCCAACCTCGCTCCCCTTTTGAAGTAACAGATATATAACCCACGCCTGTATGCCACTCTGTTTAACCCACACTACTAATCCCTCTGTACAGGCCATAAATCCCCTTCTGCAATTGTATACTGAGGGGCTGACTCTATGCAATGAAACAAGACGATCTTTACCTATCTCACTGCACATAAAAGCTATGGTTCACATGTCTAGGTCCCATGCTGATTTATTGAATAGTATCCTTTGCCAGGAACTTACACTGATATATTATGTGTTAATTTACTTATTTGAGATGATGCAAGTTATAAGATCCAGATGCTCAATGGTTTTCTAATAGTATGTATGTTCACAAATATGTTCAACTAGTATACATTTCTCATATGTTTAATACAACACAACAAAGCCACAAGGCTAATGTAAATACATTCATTCTTGCAGCATAATGATCATGGTAATCATAACGGTATAAACTATATTGTAATCAGAGATCGCTCGTTATCTGATGTACCTGCAGCCACAATGATCAAGTTTTACCTCATCCTAATGATTCACATATAACCCCACAAAGTGAACAGGACCCAGCGCAACAGGCCTCAGGGCCTTCTCTCCCTGCCTTGCAGCGCCGCAAACTCAGTCCCCACCCCCCTCATGCTGGGATGACGGATATGGGCCCTCTTTCTCACTGATGCTCTGAAGCTACAAATATAACCTTTCACCCCTCCTCTGAGCCTGCACCAAGTATACACCCTTCCCTCAGCCCCCCCTGACACATGATGTCACCATGAACCTGCCCGACACCCACAGACTCTGATTTAAGAAACATAGACTACAAGCCCCTTCACGCCAAAAGCCTTCAGATGTAACAGATGTATGCCCTTCATCCGTATGCCACCCCAGCTCACCCTAAAACTCCTAATCCCATGTGTGATAATATATATAATCTTTTACACTAATAAACAATAAACCAGCCTCTCATGGAATCTAAGAGAATGCTTGATAAATGTGTCAATGGATTATCGTGAACAGCTTAGGCACCTGGACCCATGTGGTCTTACTTTTATTGTCCAGGACAAACGTCTAGCAATATATTTCTTATATATCAATGTGAATAGATGAATGTCAAAGTATGTGTGGCCAAAAGAGCATTGCTATGTAGCATACATTGTAACAGCTCAGACATCATCCGACCCTGCACTCCACCCAGAAGAGCCCAGCTAACCCGTGCACCCTGCACAAGCACCACGTGGACCTCCGCCAATCCTGGAGCACCGGGCATAAAGAATACATAGTGTCTAGTCTTCACCATCCAATCCCCACAATTTATGTGCCCCCTTTAGTTTATATCATCTATGACGCAACTTTGTAATAAATATGAATGTTCTCTGCTTGCCCTATTTGGTTTACTTTTTATCTTTCCCTGCACTTGGTCCTGGTGTCATTCCCTCCTGGGGTGTGTCCATTACTGACTCTTACTGGGAGTTATCACTGGTTTTTTGGGGGACGCTCACTTTCACCTTGCACAAACATGCAATGACAAAGCCCAAAGTGTTAGAAATAAGCTTTATTTTATTAGACTTATAACGGGAGTATAGGGGTAGGTTAGAAACTCTGTACCTTACCCCCCTTACTCTGATTCTTCCCCAGACTTGGCAGAATAAAGGAAGAGTGTCTTTCGTTGCTTATGCCATCAATAGCCGCAGTCCTTGATTCCCAAGGGTTGCAGGTTCGAGCTGATCTAACATTGGTGTCTTTTACTGTTGCAAGGACTCTCGGTTGAAGAATGAAGAAAAATTCGATGAAGCACCCCTCTAAAGACTGGACTCTGGTTATGTAAGCAATTTTATGACAGTGGTCACTGTGCACAATGATGCAAAAAGACTCAGGAGCTGTGGTCAGTCTTTCCCTCTTATCTCGGGTCCCCTTGATGCTAGGACACTGACATTCCACAGTAGGTAGTCTTACAGGGTCAGCTGAGGGTCCCCCAAGTTTCAGGCCAAAACTCTGCACGGTGACACACGGTAGCACAAGAACAAAGCTGGTCAGCCACAGGACGGTTCCAGTGCACTTCTGAAGGCTTGACAGGGCACCGAGCAGACGTTGATAATGGATGGTCCATCCACTACAAGGGTCGTAGCTCCTTTGCAGGGGTACTAAAGATTAAGAGCAAGACTGGGCTCCTCCAGGAGAGCAGCAGAAGTTGGTTGCCAGGCCTCCTTCAGTCAGGTCTCAGGTTTCTTTGCTAGTCTAACAGCTGGATAGGATACTTGCCACCTTCAGGTTTCTCCAGGATCTCTGAAGAATGGGTGCAAGGGCTCTCTTCTTAATACGAAAAGTTAGGTAAGAGCTGAAACTTCCACTAGCCAATAGCAGGACTATCCCACACGCACCCCCTAGCAGTGGTCCAATCAGGAACACTGGCAGGAACTATTATTTATTTGATTAAACATATATAACGCACAAAACCCAGAGGTATCTAGGCGCTTAATCTTAAGAGATTGGTTACAAACATGAGTTTCAGCTTAATCATTGACAGGTTACAAGGCAAGGTATAGTACAAAACATGATAATTACTCTCTTATCTTACATTGTTATTATGCAATGTTGACCATACATTGTTTAAAGGTTCTTCACTATTTACATAATTTGCACAAGTTGCACTGACGGTCCAGCTCTGAGAATATTTCAAGGTTAGCCGGTTTCTTGTTTGAACAGCATGGTTTTAAGGTTTTTTTCGAAAAGACTGTAAGGATGTGTCTGTTCTTAGACATGGTGGCAAGGTGTTCCAGAGTTTAGCAGCAATTACTGGGACGCTAGAACCACTGGCTTTCTGTCTCCTAAATCTCAGTATAGAGATCAGACTAGTGTAGGAGGACCGAGGAGGCCTGTTAGAGTTTTAGTGATTTGATTGCTGAGGTACGCTGGGGCAATATTGAGAGGCATTTATGAGTCAGAGAAAGAACTTTGAATTTAATTCTGTTGCATATGGGGAGCCAGTAGATGATGCGTCTTGTTGATGCAATATTTTCTTGTCTGGGTATGTGAAGATCTGCTCTAATTGAATTAGTTTTCACTACTTGAAGTTTGCTAATATTTCTGCCATTGGATCCTGCAAAGAGTGAGTAAGAGTAATCAATCCTTGAGAGAATCAATGATCTTCCCAGTGTAATACAATTGTCAGATGAGAGGAAGGGCTTACTAGCTGTAATTCATTTGGAAGTGTTTGCTGACCAGGAAACAATGGCATTGACCTGTCTTGTTAAAGTCAGAGTAGAGTCCATGCAGACCCCTAGTGTTGTTATCGCTTTGGCAACTTTGATAGTATTGCCATCAATGTTGAAGGATTTATTTATGTGTAAAGTTTGTTTAGTTTAGACTTTCTACCAATGATGAGTAATTTAGTCTTCTCATCATTGAGATATAGTTCATTTTGTGCCATCCAGGCTTGGATGATAAGTAGATTTTATTGATGGTGTCTGAATTAGTATCGTAAGAGCCTATGATAGGCAGGAGTATTTGGGTGTTGTCTGCATACTTTGTATATGTGACACCCAGTCAGACAGACCCATCCCACAAGCAAACACACACAGCCCTCCAGTAGCCTGAAAAATGCCCTGGCTTTCCAAGGCACTGGAAGTCCTGATAAGGAATTTCCTGGTGTCTAAGGCCAGAAAGAAGGCTAAAAGACAAGATGGCAAAAGAACAGGTGAGAAATCTTGTGACACGGCTATGTTTGACCTGTAACCACAGTTAGTAGCCAAACGTGGTAAATGCAGTAAAGCCAAAATGAAAATCCCCAAAAAAGTAGAGAAAAGTCACTTCTGTCACCAGCCTGTCCTTTCTGCACTCCTAGAGTAACCAAAAATCCTCTGAGTGTTAGTCTAGGGCAAAACAAAAATGCACCCCATTGTACTGCAGTGCAAGCTGCATTGTAAAATGATAAAAAGTTACCACAAGTGATACAAAAGTAACCAAAGTAGTAACATAGTAACAAGACTAAGGGAAACAAGGTTTCCCAGTACTGACAGCCTGAAGGATATATTAGTTCCCCAATACAATATGAGCAAAGGCTAGTGCAGTGAAGATTAAAGGAATAGTGCGCTCAAACATATTTTTGTACCAAGTGTTCGGGCATGTGTTTTTAAGCATACGTTGATCAATTGTACAAACATTTCCTATGCACCTTACCGTAGTTTTCCTCACTTGTACGCATGCGAAATCAGGCAGCAGGGCATGGCCATCTTGTGCTAATCTTATCCTTTGCTGCATCGCCCTAAGGTGAACTGCCCTGGCGGCACTAAATCATATCTGCCGCCCCTGTAGCTGACATCACCATTCCTAGAGATATTCTCTGCCTATCTCCATGACATTACTGGGCAGTGTAACCAAACGCTCCCAGTCATCACCTACGTCTTGACGTCAGTTGACGCAGAACCTAGAATATCAACACACATCATCTCACCACACGTCCCAATTTTGAATACAAATCATTATTTTAAAATGGAACCGCAATACTCTGCAATGTATAATGTGAATTTATTTCACAATAAACGCTCCAAGAACATCCGCCGATTTCCATATTCAACCACATTGGAAATATCATTCTTTGTTCTCAATCTACAAATGTTTATCATGAGTCACACAGTGTTCCTTTGGGTATAGGAACGCATTGGACGCACCGTGACTCACAAGGATTCTGCATCAGCTTGTTGCTAGACCACCGTAAACAATGTCAGGTTGCTTCTTAACGCTGGTACCACGAAAGGGCATATCGGCCCAGGGCGATTGTCCCAAAACAGTGTGATTGAAATCCAGCCATTTAGGTGTATCTGCAACTGCCTGCTGAAGAAGCCATCAATTGGTAACTGGAAACAATGACATTCGCAGAATGGCAGGATGCATCTGTGTAGAAAACATAACAGAAATGTGTCTCAGTAGCCATTTGTTATTTTAATTTATCAATTTACCCATTCATTCTGCACTTTGTGAAAACTAATGATGAACACAAATGTGAAAAATTGAAAACACAGAGAAAACATTGTGGAAATTTGGAGTCTACAATGTGCTTTAGAGGTGAGTGCTATGGAGTATGATTAGCTCTCTATTGGATGCGTATGCGGAAGCTGACGGAAGAATTCAAAGAAAACAGAGACAGCAATTTAACGGAATATCAGCATAGAATTTGGCATTGGTGGAACCTGTGGGAACCCAGACATGGACTACATGCATTTCAGTGCTGGACTGCCCATGTGCCTGCCACAAACAACAACCCATTACAATGTAAGCCCGCCATACCGGTCAGAAAATGAAACCTTGACTTGTTTGTCTATAAACTCGTCTACAGTAAAACGTACATAATATTCGGCATTTCCATTCTCTCAGCATAATGCAGAGTGTCCGTTCAGATCAACGAATTTTCATAAAATGAAATTACATGTTCCTTTGTCCAATTTTGTAATGGTGAACCTTGTCATATTTTACGGCATGACACACCTCCCTTCATTCATTCCATTCCAAATGCTCCCTTTCTTCCAAGGACGAAAAACAATCAAACCTCATACTGTGTAGGATGCGTAGGTGTGCACAGCTCACAAGCAAAATTCAAATGCAGTGACCTTCACTCCCATTGGAGCGAATAGCCCTGCAGACCAACGTGGCATTTGAAATATTTATGAAAAACAAATTAATTGTTTGCTGCCATCCACTAACGCTGCGCAAAATTTCTAGCGACTTACTTTTTTTTATGAAAACAGTTACAGTTGGTTTACTTCCAAACACCTTATTGTTAGAGTCCCTCCGGCCCTCTGATGAACTACTCACTCTCCCAGCACCTAGCACAGCCAGCCCCCACCACCTTTCAGCACAGCCCATCTCCTGTTCTCACGGCAATGCAGCTATTCCTTTTTGCAAGTAGTGAGTCTCGAGCCCTGTCAAAATGTGCTCGTATGAGAATTTTAGAGCAAGCCCTGTTCCAACCTTAGTGCACAATCCGTCTCTGCTCACTCATTGTTTGCTTAGTATGTAGTTCTTGCGTGCCAAGTTTCTTATCTAGCGTAGGTCTCATTCCTTTGAGGGACACGTATTTATTCAGCTATTTGGACACGTGCTTTGTAAGGCAACTGCAGACCCTGCAGTTGATTTCATGTTGATATCCATCTCACCCTCTCCCAATCAGTGAAGGACCCACAGAAGCTTCACGAAAGCGGGAAGTGTGAAAGCACAGCGTTATACACTCTGGCATCCTCCAAAAGGCACTACTTGCAAACAAAATTGAAAAAGAGGATACATTTCAAAAGAAAATTTGGATGCTTTATTTGGACAATTGACAAAGAGGATACATTTGAAAAGACAATTTGGACACTTTATTTGGACAATTGACAAAGAGGATACATTTGAAAAGACAATTTGGATGCTTTATTGGACAATTAATGTAAACATTGTGTAACATATACATAGCTGCTAATCATTTGAACGGGGAAGTGAACTTTTCCACGAGGTCTACTATCGGTGGACAGGGCACGTTTGCAATGCTTTGTGGCAATGTATGTGTCCTAGGAACAAAATCATGAGCGATTCCAGAGAATGCATGTCCAACACAGTCAAAGTGAGATCTTTCACAAAATCGAGTTCCATTTCCTAGTATATTGGCTTGAGAACCCATTTTTGCTTCTTTTCGCAAAGGCCATTGTAGAACTAAGCATCCCAAAGATTCCCGCAGTCCTCAATTGTTCTTGCCCTGCGTTCTCCTTATGCACTAATACCGCTAGTAAAGTTCGATATTGCATCCCGTCTATCTCAAAATGTTATCTCATGGGCCTGTACTTTAGGCACATATTGTGGAACACCTCCAAAATCCCTTCAGATCTCTTGATAGTTTTTTCAAACACAATCTTCTCAAGAGCTTTGTGTGGAGGTGAAGATGGAACCAACCACTTCTTGCATTCCTGCTCCTCCGATCAAGGTCCATGTGCACATTGGTGAAAATGTAGGTTTTCTGTTCAAGAGTGAACGTTGGAACAGTGGTGCATTAATGAGCACCATTTTTCAATTAGAAGTCCCACAGACCCACCACAAGTTTTGGAGCTCCACCAAAAATGGTTGCCCAAAGACTGAGACCACTGTAAAATATTTTCAGAACCCTTTTTTTTTACCAGCAGCTGTGTTTTTTTATTAATTTATTTGGCAACATGCCATACATCAAATTGAATGCAAATGTTTGGAAACTTCTCTTTCATTGCCTTGGCTATTGAAACATGTCTGTTGGTGGCTATGAGGTCTATTTGCATTCCCCTTGATGGGAGATATTCCAGGGATTTTATAAAACCATGTTTCTCCTTGGCCACTGAGGATTTACATTCGGACACCTGCACAACCACCAAACCCACAATTTGTTTAGTTTCCATGTCCTTAAAGTGATATGTGCAGTACTCTGCTGAAAATCCGGGGCTGTCACACTCTCCATCGGCAGATAGCTTGAACCGTTTGTCAGAGAATGTCCTTTCAAATGACATTTGTTCAATTTTCTAGGCTTCACTAATAGCAGGGAATACATATTCTTGTTGACATTTGTAGTAATGCGTTTTAGAAAGGAACTGAAGTCCCAGAAATTGACAGAAACTGGACAACTTCCTAAAAGTAGAGCCACTGAAAAGTAAAGCTGCTGAACACAGTAGATTTCCAGCTGCCACTTTGCCCAGCATCGGTTGAGCGGACCATGAAAATGTAGCATGGAGCTAGGCACAGGAGGCTTGGATTTTCAGGTTAGTGCCTTGTGATACACGAGTCACATTCACCAATGGCTGCCGGTATGCTTCCCCCCTCACTGGATGGACACATTTCAGCACCAGTATAATCTTTACCAGGCAGCTGTCAAATACAATGTATTTGTGCTCCTTTATTAGGCTATCGTCCTGCATGAATGTGGTTTGTGACTCAACTGTGGTGGACATATCGGCCGAAGAGGACACACTGAAGTCGAGGCATGTTCCTTGGTCAATTTCGTTGAGGCTTCAGTGTCTGTTATTTCAGCTTGTTTTTTCAGCACACGAATTGGAGTAACCCTCAATGTTGATTGTTTATTGGGTGGCCATTTTTTTTGCAAGTGTAGATTGTGTGAAGTGGTCACTGAGTAATTCAAATTCAGTTTCTTCTTCATCTTGTCGAGATCTCACATTGTAGTAATGGTCCAAAAACACTTTACTTGCTTTACCGGTCACATTCAACCAATGTTCTTGCCATTGGGCATAAGCATCTCGAGTCTGCTTATTGACTGGACTACGCTGAGCCTCAAATAATAGTTGCTTCGTGGTGAAATTTGTTTGGCAAGCAGCATCTTTGGTTTCATTTGTTGTCTGTGTCTTTATACTTCTTATCCTTCTGGGCCTCTAGGAGATGGGTTGTAAAAACATGTTCAATGTAAATCCAACATACAGTATATAGCAGTATATAGCTTATATTAAAAAAAAAAACACCAGTCCAAACCACTTTTCGTAAACGAAATTGTTTCTAAATTACCCTTGTTTTCTTGATTTTCTGTGAAAATGTGTTTTTCACTGTAACGACCGCGCCAGCAAGCTGGTTCGCCACCTCTGATCCATGTGCGTCCTCTTCTAATTCCCAACCTTGTATACATTCCTTGAATAAAATATTCATTTAAAAAGTCAATGGTATTTCAAATCAAATTCTTTCATCACACACACACATCGCACACAACGCTTACATACATACCCCTCGTAAACAGTGTATGTCATTTAGTTAAAATAGACATTTCCAATTTCACCTGATTGATGGCAAGTGTACTCGATCAGAGATCACCGTGCAAAACCTACTGATTGTAATGTAGGGTAGAAATTGTAACGTTAGAACTGAAATAATAAAAGTTTGAAAAACTGCATGTTTATATGAATGTCACTGTCTAATAGTATCAGATGTAGGATTAACTTTCTTTCATTCAAAGAAACTGTCAGTATGCATACCTCATACTCTGGACCAGCTCCAAAGGATGATGTAATTGTAGTCAAAGTACCAGCATCCCCCTGTAACACAGTAATTGTTTTAGTATGGATGAAAACAGTGAAATTGCACAGGCAATCGGATGCAGACAATGGTAAATATAAATAAAAAGCCACAAATTAAACATTATACAAAGAAACGGCATGATATGTAAACTGTCATATTATCTAAAATTCCATGCATAATACATTTCCGTAATCGAAAAGCGAAATAAAACTACCTGATAAGCGCTCAAATTTGTTGTGTAATCTGGAAAAGAAATGGATGCAGAATCTTGCTGCTTCATTTTCAGTGCATTGTCACAAAGTGGTTAAGGGAAAATTAGATTTGCATTAGATATGTGGGAAGATCTAACTCTCAATAATATGAACTTCAGCAAGTCTGTATGGCTCACCATTGGTATTCTGGACGTGTCGGTGTTGTTGTCACTACCGATAGTCTGTGCTTCAGTCAATATGCTCACCTAAATGAATAGACATGTGAAGCAAACGATTACAAAAAGATTATGCTTATTTCGAAGGGCACTATGGCATAGTTTTCTGTGTTCATAAATAATTTTATATGATGCTCCTAAAACTAGGGACAGATGTCTAGCAAAATGGGGTATAGTTATAAAGCAATAAAATCTGGTAAATCTGCAAAGTTTAGTAAGATACATTTACACCAAAAGCACCAATAGTTCATGTAGTTACCTGTTCAGTACCCCAAGGCCTACAGCTAATTCATGGACCGTGACTCACCTGAGGCAGTGTGTGCATGAATAGAGTTGGAATTGCATTTGGAAGCAATTTACGAGATGTTCTGAGTCCATGCTTCTTTGTGTAGTGCAATGGATTGTACATATCTGGGGTAAAGTGCAGGCTGCAGAGGCGGAATCAATTGCCCCTCAAGTCCCCCAAGACATCCTGTGCTCTACTTTCAAGCTCGCCCCGCGCAAATCCACAATATCTGACCCATTCTCTTATTAGATCTTTATTGTTTTGGGAATATATGCATTATTTTGTCCTTGGGTTTGGTATGGGTCTGAGAACGGCAACCGTAAACCATACAAGCAGGCATTGTTGAAAAAAGTACACATAGTTAAAAAAATATACTTCCATGCATCAAAAGGAAACATGCTTATAGACACGGTCCGTGAAGGATGCAATTCTATCCCACTTGCCACTGATGACAATTGCTATATATTGAGAACAGAACAACTTAAACAGAAGTCAATAGTAAAGGCAATGAGATGAATGAACATTACACTACTGGGTACATTTGTTTGAAATAGATAGAAATTTAGAGATCAATAAGAGATGATTAGGTGACCTGCCCTTACCTTGACCAACAAACAGTTTGATTCAGCAAGCAGGGTAGTTAGTAGCAGGAGAACAGGTAGTGAAATCACAAATTGACTTCCAGTGCTCAGAGAGGTTCACAGGTAGCACAATGACGAGCAGACTTTCAGTGGTCACAGATGTTCTCAGGTAGAACGATCACGAGTTGACTTGCAAAAGTGAGTGTCTATGTGAATGAGTGACGTGTTTATGGCATGGTCTTATGTGGATAGATAGGGTGCGGCCTGCTTCAGGGGAGGGATGGATGGGCATGAGGCGTGCAGACAAGGCCCGGAACACTTCTGAAGGGAGAGACACACTTATGTGGATTGCAGGGGCACGGTCTGCTTCAGGGGAGCCTGCCTGGGGACACTGGTTCTGTGGAGGCCATGTGAATAAGGGCCCCTGCGCGGAATATACCTTGATTCACTGGAAATTGAAACAACCATTCATAAAAGTTCTGCTGTATTTTATTTTGTTGCTGATGTTGATGGCACAAATGTACTACACATTATATACTTCGTGTTGCAGCACAGTGTGAGAAAATACACTGTACTGACAGCTGACACTGGGGAATATGGATCTAATGGCACCAAAGACACAGACAGGTATTACTCTTCGAATGCGGTATCCAAGACTCCCATGAAGCCACCATGTAAACGCATGATAGGCCACCAGCCTGTACCACTTGTGGAAGAGAAACATACAAACTGTATTTAAATGAACATGATAAGTATATCGAACCTTAGTTGAAAATGCTATCTTGCACCCTATGGCATAGCTGCCAGTACAAATTTTACTTCATGGATCAATCAATGTGGGATTTAAAGTGTAGACACATTACAAAAGTGAAGACACATTACAAAAGTGAAAACTTGTCTTTTGTCAACCCGGCCCCCCTTGGCACACCCGTCCCAGTCCAAAGACCTAGTTCAAAAACTAAGATTGTGAAACCACGTTTTCAAACTAAAACGAAACACAAAATCCTACCGGCTGTTCGCATGACCAAAGCATCTTTAAATGCTTTTTTTAAGAACATAACCATGCCAACACAGGAGGGGGTTGGTGTTCCACATCGTTCTACTGGATTCCTACCAAAAAACTCTTTGACATCCACTGTTGAACTCCAACCTCCGTCCGTGGCAGCCCATGAACCACTGGACGAAATGGTGGATGCCTTGGACTCTGTCCCTCAGGCCTCCCTTCTGGCGACAGCAATTCCTGCTGTTTCACTTTCCTCGTGTGCCCCAGAGTCATCTGTCCCGAGTTCTGTGACCCATGAATGCCAAAGATCTTTGTTGTTGAGAGAAATGCGCAAGGCCCTTGATTCCTATATGGATGAACGTAGCTGGGCCCACTCTCAGCCATTACCAAATTTGGCCCAAGGTAAACCATCTAAGTCAGTGACCTGGTCCTCCCCGGTGGCCCTTCAGACGAAACCATCTAATCGAAAGCTGCACGCTGAATCACAGCGCACACAATGTCCTACAGGTGTGATGACTGCGCCACCGCGCGAAGAGGTGACTCGAATGTCTACTTCATTTGACGGCAATGGAGTGCCTCATACCAACACTACTCATCCTCGAAAATCAGGCTCGACAGCATCTAACTGTCATACACTGATTTTGAAATGCCGAGAAGGATCCCATCTGTCATATAACTTGAACAGACAAAGTGTTATTAACATCTTTAGTGACGTTCATGAATTGGAAGATCTGACATCTCAAGACATAGCACAGGTTGAATACCTGAACGAGGTCTCTACAGACATCGTGAGACTCTGGATTCCTTCTGGCATTGTCTTGAATACGATATGGCTCGCCAAACGGTCTTTATTTGAAATGGGTTTTCTCTTGGCCCAAGACCCGGCTCGCTTGAATGAATGCCCAAAATTGACAACTAAACAGCACCCACAAATATATGGTAGTGCTCGTGATGACACCCATGCACACTACAATTAATCACTAACAGGCTCTCTAACCCAGGTGACTAAAATAGCCTCCTGGAATACTTGCGGACATAGTCACTTGCAAACCTATGTCCAAACATTATCTGACTATGCGATTATTGCTCTCCAGGAGACATGGTACTTAGTCCCCCCGACTTGGGACAGTTTCAACGTTTGTTTATTACCAGCAAAGATGGGAACACGTGGTCGCCCTTCATCGGGCCTAGTGGTGGCAGTTAATCAAAAATTGGGTTATAAAATAGAGCCCTGGATGCATGTTAACATCTTCATCCAATTAGTTAAGATTACTCATAACAACTACACCATAGCCCTTATTAACATCTATCGTAACCCAGCAGGCTTATCAGATATAGTCTTATTTGAAGGGTTATCAGTGATTTTTGACGCAATCGCAACTGCAAAGAACATTACCCACATTCTAATCATGGGCGATTTAAATATGGACTGTATTTCGTCCCAAATTCAGAGGAACTCTAAGGCTATATCCACTTGGTCTCATCTTATGCTGGATCATAACATGCGAGTCTTGAATGGCTCAGTTGACGGTGACATCCCGCCCCAACCGACTTGGAAGCGAGGTACAAGACAAAGTACGATTGACTACATGTATGTTGACCACGATATGTATAGTAATGTTATTTGTTTCGAAATAATTCCATATCCTGCAAGTGACCACCATCTTCTGTCATTAAAACTGAGCTGCTTCGGTGAACAACCAAAAAACCAATGGTTATCACAAAATCTAACCATTAATAATGCAAAAAACCGTTTGAAATGGTCTAAGCAGTCTCTGATGCAATTCTCGAATGCAATTTGTGGTATTGATCACCCACAGCAGCTGATTGAATACACTGAGTTCTTAAAACCTTTTCGTAACACCATAGTGGTCAATCCGAATACATGGAAACACAAACAGCAGTTTGACCAAGCACTTAAAGAACGTAAGGCCGAATTTCGTAAAGAAAAAAGACTCATTCTGAGAGCAAATCCCCCTAATAGTCACACCATAGTCAGAGCCATCAGGTGTAGGTATCAGAATTGGCTCCGGGCTTGGCGCGCGCATCTATATCAAAAAGACAGCGAAACAATGTTTAGATCGATTCTTTCTAAGAATTCGGCCGAAACATGGCGTCTTCTTAACACAAATCTCAATCTAACACAAGCATATGCTCAAACTTGTGCGGTATCAGAGGGGGCATGGATAGCACATTTCACTGGTTTATACCTTGATCCAGACTATCGACAACATGTCTATAAAACTCAATCCAAATCGCAGTGGAATATAAGGTGCTCCCAATCTTTACTTAAAGATTTGATTGTAAATCTAAATTCATCTAGAGCCGCTGGGCCAGATGGCCTCCATAATGTCATCTTGAAGGAAAATCCTGAGCTATGGGCCAAAAATCTTCATGCCATTTTTAGAGAAGTGTTGATTCACCATGCCCTACCAAGTTCTTGGCTGTGCTCTGTCATCGTACCAATCTATAAGAAAGGCGACCGCTCTAATCCATGCAACTACCGGCCAATAGCCCTCTTAGACGCCCCGGGGAAACTCTTTGCAAAATTGGTGTTATCTGAATTTAATCATTGGACCGATTCCTGTGCCAAACGTGACCCTCACCAAACAGGATTCGTGGCCGGGCTGGGTACTTGTGCGAACTTGATGATCCTAAATGCACTCAAAGCCCATTGCCAGGAGCAGAATCAAGCCATCTATTTCGCTTTTATTGACTTGCATGCAGCTTTCAACTCGGTTTCACAAACCCTGCTGATGGCAAAACTTGCAAGGGACAAATGTCCACCGTCCCTGCATGATATCATCCATGCGTTCCACACAGCAACCACGATCCGGGTGAGACTCACCGTAGACGGTCTTCTATCTGCCCCAATTAACACAGACCGTGGGCTAAAACAAGGTTGTTTGCTAGCCGCGGCAATCTTTAATTACTTTATTCATGATTTAACCCCAATTCTGCAACAGACTTTCTCTGATGCGCCGTCTTTGAAAGGACATAAAATTACTAATCTAAATTATGCAGATGATATTGTACTCATTTCTTCGACCCCAGTGGGTCTGCAGAACTTAATCGATGCATTTAATCGATATCTTACTGCGAATGAGCTAGTAGTTAATTTAAATAAAACTCAGATTGTTGTATATAAGGCAAAGCGGCTACATAAATATAACCTGACATGGTCGATCAACAATTCCCCTATTACAATAGTAAAAAATTACACTTATTTGGGAATTGAATTTAGTGGTGAAGTTAAACCTAATAGTCAAATAGAACGAATGGATGCCAAACTAAATACTGCAATCTCGCAATCCAAAATCATCTTGTTTAAATTTGGAAAATTCACCATTCAACCTGCCCTAATTTTCTGGTCTATGAAAGCTATACCAGCGATATTATATGGGGCAGAAACCCTATTGAACTGCAATATGCAATTCCTTGGGAGGCTTGAAGGAAAGTACTGGAGGTCTGTATTATCTCTCCCCCAGTGCGTGCCGAGTACGTGGTTGCGGTATGAACTGGGCTTGACCTCCTTGTGCGCAATCTACACCTGGCGATGTTGCATGTTATTCCGCAAATGCCTTATGGCAAATCATAACACCTACCTATTAAAGGTAATTGCTGAATACATGCTGACAGCAGAGAAGAATTTCACAAACTCATGGACAAACTTTTGTCTAGAAGCCCTAGCATCAGCAAATATTTCCATCCTCAATCTCATAAACAACCCGGCAAGGTTCAAAAAACTATTTTATAACCTTGACTGGTTGAACACCATTGACAAATGTAAAACCTACTGCCAACCTTGTAAATTTCGTTTTTGGCCAAAATTGATGAAATGCCCTGAACCATACTTATTAAAATTTCCCTCACCCAAATTAAGAGCAGGGTATTTAAGGGCCCGATTTGATCTATGGCCAACTTATCAGGTTCAGGTACGTAGGAAATTAAGATCTGCCACATTAATCGTTTGTCGGTTTTGCATGCAAAGCAATACTATTGAATCTCTTGAACACTTGGAGGCCGATTCATGGAATAATTAGCGCGGCGCAAGTGGGCAAAAACGTGCGAATCGCAGTGGAATAGCGAAAATCGCAGTGCAAGTGCGAAAATCGCACGAAAAGCAGCGCACGTCGATTCATGGAAGGCCGTGCGCGAGAAAACCAGCGGATGTGCGATAAAAAAGTGCGCGGCGCACGTTGGCGCACGTTGGCGCACAGGCCATCTAACAGCGTGCGCCAGGTCACAGCGAAAATCGCACAGGCCACAGCGAAATTCGCACATAGCGAGGCGCACGCAATAAAAGTAGGCGGAACACGGGTGTAACACTCGGAATGGGGAACAACTTGCCAAAACGTGGGCGTCACGGGGGAAGTACAGGGCACAAGTGTGCGGAACGCCCACACGCTCGCCTACAACACGTATTCATGGAATAGAATAGGGGGAAAAAGCGCACGCTCAAACCAGCGCACAGGCACAAACACGACCGCCACAAGAAAGGAGGCGGTAGCGTCTCTGCGGCTGTAAGAAATGTGCGCCAAAAGGTGCGCCAACAAATAGCACCTATATACTGCCATGATGAATGTCCCATACTGTGGCCCTCCAGGAAAAATGACGTGCAAAGGGGTACCCACAAACACGGACACCCGCTGACAAAAAATACGTGTGCATGTATACCGAAGTTCCTCACGCGATCGGGCCTGGGGGAGAGTGCTACGTGTATTTCAGGGGTTCGCGTGAAGTTTCACACGCGATCGGGCCTGAGGGAGCGGGCTACGTGTATTACAGGGGTTCGCGGGAAGTTCCACACGCGAATAGCCTGGGCGCGTGAATTTGAGGGGTGCGCGGGAAGTTCCACACGCGAATAGCCTGGGCGCGTGTATTTCAGGGGTGCGCGGGAAGTTCCACACGCGAATAGCCTGGGCGCGTGTATTTCAGGGGTGCGCGGGAAGTTCCACACGCGAATAGCCTGGGCGCGTGTATTTCAGGGGTGCGCGGGAAGTGCCACACGCGAATAGCCTGGGCGCGTGAATTTGAGGGGTGCGCGGGAAGTTCCACACGCGAATAGCCTGGGCGCGTGTATTTCAGGGGTGCGCGGGAAGTTCCACACGCGAATAGCCTGGGCGCGTGTATTTCAGGGGTGCGCGGGGAGTTCCACACGCGAATAGCCTGGGCGCGTGTATTTCAGGGGTGCGCGGGAAGTTCCACACGCGAATAGCCTGGGCGCGTGTATTTCAGGGGTGCGCGGGAAGTTCCACATGCGAATAGCCTGGGCGCGTGTATTTCAGGGGTGCGCGGGAAGTTTTACACGCGAATAGCCTGGGCGCGTGTATTTCAGGGGTGCGCGGGAAGTTCCACACGCGAATAGCCTGGGCGCGTGTATTTCAGGGGTGCGCGGGAAGTTTTACACGCGAATAGCCTGGGCGCGTGTATTTCAGGGGTGCGCGGGAAGTTTTACACGCAATTTCTGCACGGTACGTGTATTTCAGGGGTGCCGGGGAGTCCCACATGTGATTTGACAGTGTGGGTCCTCCCAGGTGTACCCTGTACACCCTCCACGGCCCCTGCAGGCAGCCCACACCACAGGGGACTACCCTGCATCCCTGGTCATGTCCCGCAGGCAGCCCACCCAACATGGGCATGCCCCCCAGCAAAGGCACATGTCTCCTTGAACTAATGAACACCAACACATGTCCCCTTGCACCCCCAACCCCCAGCACTGTGGGGCACCTGCCAGCAGGCCCCCACCCATGTCCAACTCATGTCCCCCACCACCCCCACCCCCCAGCACTGTGGGGCACCTGCCAGTAGGCCCCCACCCATGTCCAACTCATGTCTCCCACCACCCCCACCCCCAAGCCACCAGGGTCACCCTCCACCAGGCTCCGACCCATGTCCCCTATCACCCCCACCCCCCAGCCACCAGGGGCACCCTCCACCAGGCCCCCACTCATGTCACCCACCACCCCCACCCCCCACCATCCAGGGGCACCCTCCACCAGGCCCCCACTCATGTCCCCTATCACCCCCACCCCCCACCATCCAGGGGCAGCCTCCACCAGGCCCCCACTCATGTCTCCCACCGCCCCCACCCCCCACCATCCAGGGGCACCCTCCACCAGGCCCCCACCCATGTCTCCCACCACCCCCACCCCCCAGCAGTGCAGGGTCAGCCTCCACCAGGCCCCCACTCATGTCTCCCACCACCCCCACCCCCCAGCAGTGCAGGGGCAACCTCCACCAGGCCCCCACTCATGTCCCCTATCACCCCCACCCCCCACCATCCAGGGGCAACCTCCACCAGGCCCCCACTCATGTCTCCCACAACCCCCACCCCCCAGCAGTGCAGGGGCAACCTCCACCAGGCCCCCACTCATGTCCCCTATCACCCCCACCCCCCACCATCCAGGGGCAACCTCCACCAGGCCCCCACTCATGTCACCCACCACCCCCACCCCCCCACCATCCAGGGACACCCTCCACCAGGCCCCCACTCATGTCCCCTATCACCCCCACCCCCCACCATCCAGGGGCAGCCTCCACCAGGCCCCCACTCATGTCTCCCACCACCCCCACCCCCCACCATCCAGGGGCACCCTCCACCAGGCCCCCACCCATGTCTCCCACCACCCCCACCCCCCAGCAGTGCAGGGTCAGCCTCCACCAGGCCCCCACTCATGTCTCCCACCACCCCCACCCCCCAGCAGTGCAGGGGCAACCTCCACCAGGCCCCCACTCATGTCCCCTATCACCCCCACCCCCCACCATCCAGGGGCAACCTCCACCAGGCCCCCACTCATGTCTCCCACCACCCCCACACACCAGCAGTGCAGGGGCAACCTCCACCAGGCCCCCACTCATGTCCCCTATCACCCCCACCCCCCACCATCCAGGGGCAACCTCCACCAGGCCCCCACTCATGTCTCCCACCACCCCCACCCCCCAGCAGTGCAGGGGCAACCTCCACCAGGCACCCACACATGTCCCCCTGGCCCCAGGTCCTGACGATACACAATCATGGCAGTAATGGGCAGCATACCCAGCACAAACACCCAGGCAAGGATAGCATCCACCCACATAGTGAATGCAATTACATGATACAACCCCAATGGCAACAATGTAAATGGACACATGCCCGACACACACACATACACAATGGGTGCAAGTGAATGTCAAAACACATATCATGACATGTATGAAACCAATGAGAAAATAACACAAGTGAAAGTAAAAATAAAAAATGTATTATAGATTCAAAATAAGTAAACAAATCAAACATACAACTATGTGGATAAGCAAATTAATGGTCCATGTCCGAGAACAAAAGTCATAATCAAAAAAACAAAGGAATAAAAAAAAAAATGTCGTCCAAAGCAATATCATGTAGTATGAAAAAAAAGGAAAAACCATTTCCTCATGGCGAACACAATAAGAAATGAAAAAGAAGTATGTACAAAAAGCAAACTATATACAGGAATGTTCCAGGGTCCATGAGCCCAACACCATAAATGAAACCTACTACTACCTAACCTAAAAAATATATACAAAAAAGTGGCCATTGTCCGAGCGGTCCAAAATAATAAAACAAAATAAAGGAAACCTAACACTAACTAACTAAATAACTATATACAAAGGCAGCGGGCAAGTCCTGCGGCTCACTTGTTGATGTTGCTGGCCAGGGCATCATCGAACTCCATGTCGATGTCCTGGAGGCGGGACTCTGTCCTGGCCCCGAGGTCTCGCAGGGATAACCCCATGTTCAGCTCAAACTTCCTCGGAGCTTCCTCGAGGCACTCAGCCCGCCTCAATGCCCGATGCATGGAGAACTCCGCCCTGACCATGGCGAGCCGCTCCTCTTCCGCCCGCTGCCGCTCCGCACCTATCCGCTGGACCAACTCCTCCCACACGGAAGACACCACCATCCCAGGGTTGCCCTGCCCTCCGGCCGATGGCTGCCCCTCTGATCTTGATGGGCCAGAGCCATTATGCCTCCCACGTCGAGCCCGCTGCTGCCTCCGACGCCACTGCCTCTGCCAGCACGACGGCATCCAGGCTGATGGAAACCACCGACGCCGTCATGCACGTGCCCTGCCTGATGATGCTGTCACATCTTCCATCTGCTGGGGTCCAGTTGCAGTGTTGTCCACCCCTGCTGGACCTCCGACTCCCAACTGTGGCAGGGATGGGATCCCCACCGAGCTGGCTGCATTGGTCGGGGCAGGTCCACAGGGGGCCCTGGTGGCATCTGGCCCGGAAGACGGCAAGGAGAACGACTGGTGGATAGCCTGCACAGAGGAGGAGAGGGCCGCCACATTGGCCAACACATGCAGGAAACCCCCGAACATGGCCGATCCCAATTGGGCCACGTCGGCACGGTGCACTTCGTGATGACGTGCGTGCTCCTCCCGGGAAGCACGCACGGCATCACGAATCACAGCCGTGCGCATCGCGACCCCAATCAGGACCTTCTCCACATGGCCAGGGGTTCCCACGTCCGCAGGTGGAGGGGAGTCAGGTGACATGGACATCCCCACTACCTGCGGACGGGCCTGGGACGGGGCATCCCTGCTGGTGCATGGTGGTGCACTCACAGGGTCAGGGACAGCGACATGCACAGGCCCCTCCACGGTGACCTGTGTTGCCTCCTGCCCCTGGCCCTGGACTGCACCACTTGCACCAGCAGGGATGCCCCCACCAGGCCCCATGTGTGCCCCAGTGGCGGCCTCCTCCTCTGTGCAAACCACCAACCTTGATGGCTCCTCACCGTCTCCGCCGTAGCAGGCCCCTGTGGGGGCTCACCCACCCCTTCCGCTGCAGCCGTGGGTGCATCCCCGCCGCCTTGCTCCACAGCGCCGTCTCCGCCCTCTTCTTCACTAGCCGCTGCGTAGAGGGAGACAAAGAACACAAGCATCAGGGTACTGCACAATGGTCCCCTAGACAGGAAGCAATAGCAGATGAGCACCACTGTCAAAGTACACTTCCATCATGTCCCTCCACAACATATGGGTCAGTCCAAGCAAAACACACCCAGTAACAGGTATGCTGCATGCCATGGATATTTCCATGCATGTCCAATGGACTCTTGAAACATTCAATGATATGCAACTCACATGCATCATGGCTCATGCATATCACATGCACACACTTCACCTCAGTCACATCCATCTGGCCCCAAACACACCAAACACAGCCAAAACAAGGGTAAGTTGGCTGCTTCACTGAATCTGTGCATTGTCACACACATGTGTCATGCATCCATGGCATGCACAAGTCACAGACACGCAGGTCAGGCACACAGACATGGCTACCATATATGTACCTGGCATCAGCACCCATCCCTCACCCCCACCCATGTCCAGGTACAGAGACTGGCATGCTCTCATGTTCAAAATCTGCATAGGGCTCCCCATGCCGCATTTGGACACATGCAACAACCACATGGGTCACACATCACTGGTCGCACATGCATTACCATGATGTCCCTGCACACATACATGCATACATGGCCTATGGCACACATACAGGCAAGTATCATAGAACCAGCACACCGCAACATGCCCTGTCTCACACAGTAATGCTTGGACACTTACCGCTCAACTCCAGATGGGCCTCCCTCTCAAGGATCTGGGCGTGGAGCGCTGGGCGTACGCGTTCCAGGACCCTCTTCTGGATGGAACTCATGTGGCCCCGGCCCCCCTCCACGAGGCGCCGGGCCTTCACAAGGGTCCTGGACCTCAAGTCCTCCCAGCGCTTCTTGATCTTCTGGACGTTGCGGGTTGCCACCCCTTCCGCGTTGATGGCAACCACACAGTCGGCCCAGATCCTCTCCCGTCCTTCCTTGCTGGCGCGGGACGATCCAAAGAGGGCATCATACTTCCCCAGGACATGCTCCACCAGGACACCAACTTCGGTGGCAGTGAAGCTGGTTCCCCTCTGCCCCTCTGGCCTGGGGTTGCCACTGGTGCCAGATGTGGAAGTGCCCGACATGGCAACCCCAGAGGCAGGTGTGGGTGGGCAACTGGGTCCTGGGGCTGGGCTGTTGAGCGATGTAATCCCAGTTGGGAGTCTTCAGTTCCAGCAGGGGTGGACACAGCAACTGGACCCCTGCAGATGGCTGATGTGCAGGCACCAAATGGCAGGGCACGGTGGCAGCAGGCAGGCAGGCAGGCAGGCAGCAGCAGATGGCACATGGGAGGCTGCTCGGGGCACTGGGGGGCAGTAACTCGGCCTTCTGGGCAGGAGCGTGGTCTTCCGTGTGTTTTCGGGTGGCCAGCTTGATACGGAGTGATTTGGCACGTGAAAATCCTGCACGTCAGCGTGAAATCCGAGGAAAGGCCCTTAGCGCGTAAGCGCGTCAGCACGCATACGCGATTCTATTGGACCAGAGTCCCTCAGCGTGTAAGCGCGTCTGTGACGTGACCCGCACAGGTGTTCCCCACTCAGCACGTGATGACGGAGCACACGTGAAAATACTGCACGTCCGAGTGTCATCGCGTGTAATTGGACAAAAGTGCGCTTACATGCGATTGGCATATGTACGTGTATTTCAGGGGTGCGCGGGCACTTACACACGCAAGTACGTCAGAGCACCTGTATCCCGTGGTGCGTGGGAATTTCCACATGCTATTGGACTGGGAACTAGATTCCAGGGGTGCGCGGGTCACGCGCAAAGCATTAATTTGCGCACTTATCAAATGACAAGCCAGATGCCAGGATGAACATACCGTTCCTAGCAGCAGTGGCAGTGGGCTACCAAAGGAGGAGGAGGAGGAGAGTCAGGGCCAGAATATTCACACCCAGAACCAGCCTGTTCGGGATGCCTGATGACCAGGTGTATGGAAGGTACAGGTTTCCACCACACATAATACTGGACCTGGTGAGTGAGTGGGAGGATGACCTCACATCACCCACCCTGTGCTCCCAAGCACTCAGCCCCCTGGAGAAGGTCCTCAATGTACTGCACTTCTTAGCCACTGGATCATTTCAGCGGACAAGTGCCATAGTGGGTGGGGTGTCACAGGCCACCCAGTCACGCTGCCTACACCAGGTCTTGGACATCATCACTGCACGGCCATCAGTCCGCAGGCACATATACCTGCCCAGAACACCTGCAGAAAGGCATGCTGCGGGCCAGGATTTTTACGGTGTGGCACGATTCCCCAAAGTGCTAGGTGCCATCGACTGCACCCATGTGGCTCTACGTCCCCCCAGAGCCCTGAGCACGCTCCCACCTGCCATCTGCTGCTGCCTGACTGCCTGCTGGCCACGTGCCCTGCCATTTGCTGCCTGCACATCAGCCAGGGGTGCTGTTGCTGTGACCACCCCTGCTGGAACCAAAGGCTCCCGACTGTCACCCCACAGGCAAGCACCAGGACCCAGTTGCCCACCCACTCCTGCCTCTGGGGTTGCCATGTCGGGCACTACGACATCTGGCACCAGTGGCAACCCCCGGCCAAGGAGGCAGAGGGGCACCAGCTTCAGTGCCAGGGAAGTTGTTGTCCTGGTGGAGCATGTCGTGGGGCAGTATGATGCCCTCTTCGGGAGGTTGCGCGCCGATGGACGTCGTGACTGCCATCAACGCGGAGGAGGTGGCAGTCCGCGACTACTAATGTGTCAGGAAGCGCTGGGAGGACTTCAGGTCCAGCACACTCAACAAGGCCCGGCGCCTCATGATGGCAGCAGATGCTAAGGGGCGGGCGGGGCCACTTGTCGGAAGATCAGATGAGGGTCCTGGAACGCATATCCCCTGCGCTCCACATCCATGTCCTTGAGAAGCAGACCCGTCTGGAGTCGAGCGGTAAGTGTACATGCATACTGATCGTAAGTTGTGCGTGTGGTGGTGTGCCAGGAGTGTGCAGGTTGAACATGTATTTTTATGTGGCCAAGTAGGGGGGGTGTACAGGGCTGTGAGGGTGACACATGCGAGGGGTCTCATGTGTGACACATGGATGGTGCTTGTGTGTGTGGGCTTGCATGGCACAGGATGTGGAGGAATGATTGTCAGGTGTGACATGGATGTCGATGGAGACACTGCGACAGTTGGCAGAGGTGTACACATGCATGCAGGTTTGGTGTTGTGTGTGCATGTGTAGTGTACTCCCTATGTTGCATGTGATGTGTGGATGACCTTTGGCTGCACATGCTGTTGTATGTGAATGGATGGTGCTGGCTGTTGCATCATGGCTGTGGTATGGCTCATGTGTGCAAGTTGAAATGACATGTGTGTTGGGGATTGTGATGCCATGTCTGAGGTTTACCTATGCCACTCATGTATAACTGTCATGTGTGTATGAGTCCTTTTTACAGTGCCCTGATGCCTGTGTTTTCTTTCTCCCTCTCTGCACCGTCAACTGATGAAGAGGACGGAGCAGGTGCTGTGGAGCACAGCGGCAGGGGTCGCACCACCAGCCGGAGACGCAAGGGCCAGATCCCCTCCCAAGTTGTGATCTCGTCGGGGAGTGAGGAGTCTGGTGCCGCGTCCCAGGCCGCAGCTGGCAAGGGGAGGTCCAAGAGGCGGAGGTCGGAGTTGGACTCCTCAGCAGCAGAAGAGGCAGCTGGGACCCCACAGGGCCCAACGAGGGAAGATGGCACGGAGTCATCCAGGTTGGTGGGGTGTATGGTGGTGGGTGCCCCTGCACTGCTGGGGGGTGGGGGTGGTGGGAGACATGAGTGGGGGCCTGGTGGTGGGTGCCCCTGGTGGCTGGGGGGTGGGGATGGTGGGAGACATGGGTGGGGGCCTGGTGGAGGCTGCCCCTGCACTGCTGGGGGGTGGGGTGGTGGGAGACATGGGTGCGGGCCTGGTGGTGGGTGCCCCTGCACTGCTGGGGGGTGGAGGTGGTGGGAGACATGGGTGCGGGCCTGGTGGAGGCTGCCCCTGCACTGCTGGGGGGTGGGGTGGTGGGAGACATGGGTGGGGGCCTGATGGAGGCTGCCCCTGCACTGCTGGGGGGTGGGGTGGTGGGAGACATGGGTGGGGGCCTGGTGGAGGGTGCCCCTGGTGGCTGGGGGGTGGGGGTGATAGGGGACATGAGTGGGGGCCTGGTGGAGGCTGCCCCTGCACTGCTGGGGGGTGGGGGTGATAGGGGACATGAGTGGGGGCCTGGTGGTGGGTGCCCCTGCACTGCTGGGGGGTGGGGGTGGTGGGAGACATGGGTGGGGGCCTGGTGGAGGCTGCCCCTGCACTGCTGGGGGGTGGGGTGGTGGGAGACATGGGTGGGGGCCTGGTGGAGGCTGCCCCTGCACTGCTGGGGGGTGGGGTGGTGGGAGACATGGGTGCGGGCCTGGTGGTGGGTGCCCCTGGTGGCTGGGGGGTGGGGGTGGTGGGAGACATGAGTGGGGGCTTGGTGGGGGCTGCCCCTGGTGACTGGGGGGTGGGGGTGATAGGGGACATGAGTGGGGGCCTGGTGGGGGCTGCCCCTGGTGACTGGGGGGGTGGGGGTGATAGGGGACATGAGTGGGGGCCTGGTGGGGGCTGCCCCTGCACTGCTGGGGGGTGGGGGTGGTGGGAGACATGGGTGGGGGCCTGGTGGAGGCTGCCCCTGCACTGCTGGGGGGTGGGGCAGTGGGAGACATGGGTGCGGGCCCGGTGGTGGGTGCCCCTGGTGGCTGGGGGGTGGGGGTGGTGGGAGACATGAGTGGGGCCCTGGTGGGGGCTGCCCCTGGTGACTGGGGGGGTGGGGGTGATAGGGGACATGAGTGGGGGCCTGGTGGGGGCTGCCCCTGCACTGCTGGGGGGTGGGGGTGGTGGGAGACATGGGTGGGGGCCTGGTGGAGGCTGCCCCTGGTGACTGGGGGGTGGGGGTGATAGGGGACATGAGTGGGGGCCTGGTGGGGACTGCCCCTGGTGACTGGGGGGTGGGGGTGGTGGGAGACATGAGTGGGGGCCTGGTGGAGGCTGCCCCTGGTGACTGGGGGGTGGGGGTGGTGGGAGACATGGGTGGGGGCCTGGTGGAGGCTGCCCCTGCACTGCTGGGGGTGGGGGTGGTGGGAGACATGAGTGGGGGCCTGGTGGAGGGTGCCCCTGGTGACTGGGGGGGGTGGTGGTGATAGGGGACATGAGTGGGGGCCTGGTGGGGGCTGCCCCTGGTGACTGGGGGGGTGGGGGTGATAGGGGACATGAGTGGGGGCCTGGTGGGGGCTGCCCCTGCACTGCTGGGGGGTGGGGGTGGTGGGAGACATGGGTGGGGGCCTGGTGGAGGCTGCCCCTGGTGACTGGGGGGGTGGGGGTGATAGGGGACATGAGTGGGGGCCTGGTGGGGGCTGCCCCTGGTGACTGGGGGTGGGGGTGGTGGGAGACATGAGTGGGGGCCTGGTGGAGGCTGCCCCTGGTGACTGGGGGGGTGGGGGTGGTGGGAGACATGGGTGGGGGCCTGGTGGAGGCTGCCCCTCCACTGCTGGGGGGTGGGGGTGGTGGGAGACATGAGTGGGGGCCTGGTGGAGGGTGCCCCTGGTGACTGGGGGGGTGGAGGTGATAGGGGACATGAGTGGGGGCCTGGTGGAGGCTGCCCCTGGTGACTGGGGGGGTGGGGGTGGTGGGAGACATGGGTGGGGGCCTGGTGGAGGCTGCCCCTGCACTGCTGGGGGGTGGGGGTGGTGGGTGACATGGGTTGGGGCCTGCTGGCAGGTGCCCCACAGTGCTGGGGGGTGGGGGTGGTGGGAGACATGAGTCGGGCATGAGTGGGGGCCTGGTGGAGGCTGCCCCTGCACTGCTGGGGGGTGGGGGTGGTAGGAGACATGGGTGGGGGCCTGGTGGTGGGTGCCCCTGGTGGCTGGGGGGTGGGGGTGCAGGGGGACATGAGCAGGTGTGCAGGGTAGTCCCCTGTTTTGTGGGCTGCCTGCAGGGGCCGTGGAGGGTGTACAGGGAACACCTGTGAGGACCCACCCAGCCTAATCGCGTGTGTAACTTCCCACGCACCCCTGTAATACACGTACCAAGCCAAATCGCGTGTGAGAATTCCCGCGCACCCCTGAAATACACGTACCCTGCTGAAGTCGCGTGTAAAACTTCCCGCGCACCCCTGAAATGCATGCGCCCAGGCTATTCGCGTGTGGAACTTCCCGCGCACCCCTGAAATACACGCGCCCAGGCTATTCGCGAGTGGAACTTCCCGCGCACCCCTGAAATACACGCGCCCAGGCTATTCGCGAGTGGGACTTCCCGCGCACCCCTGAAATACAAGTAGCACGCTGGGAGACATGAGTGGGGGCCTGGTGGAGGGTGCCCCTGGTGGCGGGTGGGGGTGGGGGTGATAGGGGACATGAGTGTGGGCCTGGTGGAGGATGCCCCTGCACTGCTGGGGGGTGGGGGTGGTGGGTGACATGGGTTGGGGCCTGCTGGCAGGTGCCCCACAGTGCTGGGGGGTGGGGGTGGTGGGAGACATGAGTCGGGCATGAGTGGGGGCCTGGTGGAGGCTGCCCCTGCACTGCTGGGGGGTGGGGGTGGTAGGAGACATGGGTGGGGGCCTGGTGGTGGGTGCCCCTGGTGGCTGGGGGGTGGAGGTGCAGGGGGACATGAGCAGGTGTGCAGGGTAGTCCCCTGTTTTGTGGGCTGCCTGCAGGGGCCGTGGAGGGTGTACAGGGAACACCTGTGAGGACCCACCCAGCCTAATCGCGTGTGATAATTCCCACGCACCCCTGTAATACACGTACCCAGCAAATTGGCGTGTGATAATTCCCATGCACCCCTGTAATTCACGTACCCTGCCAAATCGCGTGTGATAATTCCCGCGTACCCCTGTATTACACGTGCCCTGGCTAATCGCATGTAAGACTTCCCGCGTACCCCTGTAATAAACGTTCCCTGGACAATCGTGTGTTGAACTTCCCGCGTACCCCTGTAATACACGTTCCCTGGACAATCGCGTGTTGAACTTCCCGCGTACCCCTGTAATTCACGTTCCCTGGACTATCGCGTGTTGAACTTCCCGCGTACCCCTGTAATACACGTTCCCTGGACAATCGCGTGTTGAACTTCCCGCGTACCCCTGTAATTCACGTTCCCTGGACTATCGCGTGTTGAACTTCCCGCGTACCCCTGTAATACACGTTCCCTGGACTATTGCGTGTTGAAGTTCCCGCGCACCCCTGAAATACACGTACCCTGGCACCCTGGCTAATCACGTGTATAACTTCACGCATACCCCTGATATGCACGTTACCCGCTTTGCGTTCCTTGTTTGGCAGCCCTGTAAACTGGTCCAGGGTTAGCGCAGCCCTTTGCGATGATTTAGCGATTTTGATGGCTTTTCCTTGCGCGACGGCGTTCTTGGGGGCGTTACTGGCGCTGCTGCAGGGTCGCTGCGATACTCTGCGCCACGGCTGGTTTGGGAGCCTAAAATCCATGAATACGCTGTGCGCGGAAATCGGTTTTAGCGCACGTGCCTGGCGCAGACAATCGCACACGGACACTCTGCGCCAGCCGCTTGCGACACTTTTCTGCGAAATTCTATGAATTACCCTGTTGGTCTGTTATTGCCCACAGTTAGCCGTCTTGAGATCAAAGCATTTCAAGCACCTGCTGTCATCTATGGCAGCGGTAGCTAAGGAGTTGCGGTGGTCATTTTTGCTTTGTGCCAATCAATACCCCTTACAGATTGCATTAACGAATTTCATTCAAGCGTTAAATTTGGAGACCGTCAATCATTCTTAGATGGCCGCTATGGCTTATTCTGCTGTTTTAGCTTTTATTTCTTTGTTCTTTGTTCTCTGCCTTTTTCTTTTGACCATAATGTATGGGGTTCCTTATTTACTGTTTTAAATTTTGTAAGTTGTAACTTAACTGTTTAAGTTTATTGTTATGGTTTTTTTGTTTGACGACTGTACTAAATATTACTTGTATATTGAAAAAGTTGTTTTTTACAGCTGAATCAATTAATAATAAAAAAAAATAAAAAAAAAGTGAATAGCTATGCATTCCGTAACGTTTGTGGCACAGAGAAATATTGTTTCTTGGGTGTACGTGAAAGACACATAAGATGACCAGTATGATTTCCCCAAATTGCAAGTGATGTATAGTATTGCAAGACTACATTAATTTGGCAGTGATAGATCAAAGTTACGAGAATATATGAGAGAAACAAGAAATGTAAGTGGCCTCAGTGGTCAAAGTGACATCAAATCTGGAGTACACTTACTTGTTACTTGGATTGAAAGGGTGAACTGTTGTGTGAAGTTTGTGCATAAGCACCATCATAATCCTCAACACGGACCTTGTGAAGCAGGCTTCCTTGAAGTCATGCAGCTCGGTAGCACATAGCGGTGGTGTGCCTTCTTCCAATATGTAGGCCAAGCATCCACAGTTTTCTCTGCAGCAACAGCCTTCTCCTCGTTTGGCATGACCTTGCACCGATTGCAGGTACACCAGGTGGAAATGTCTTCCATGCGACTACGCTCAGGCTCTTGATCCAGTGATTTATCCTTCCAACTGTCATCCGAAGCCCCATAGTTTCTGCATCTTTCTCTTTCGACTAATTCCACCTCAGAATACTCTTGCTCGTTCTGGCAAGGCTGTATTGTTGTCATTATGCGACAAAATTAAAATAGATAGTAATGATAGTACTAGTATCTGTGCGCATAGGCTACAAGCAACATAGAGAGCTGAACAGAGCAGAAACGAGCCATAGGATACACAAAAAAAGACAGTGAAATGATTGAAAAAGCAACTATGATGTTGTCTGAGGGGAAGCAGTCTGTTTACAATTATTGAGGAAAGAGGCGTCCTGCCATTTCCATGGAGACACGTAATTAGCTGGAGCGTAAAGAACGTTGACCCGAGACATGCATTGGCATTGTAAAATGGGCAGTACGCGTCTAGTGATGTCAGCTTCAAGTGCGGGGGATATGATTTAGCGCTGCCAGGGCAGTTCCCCTTAGGGCGATGCAGCAACGGATAAGATTAGCAGAAGATGGCCACGCCCTGCTGCCTGATTTCACATGTGTAAAAGTGAGGAAAACTACGGTAAATTGCATAGCAAATGTTTGTACGATCGATCAACGTATGCTTAAAAACAGTAAAGAGAAATTCTTTGCAAACACCAACACACTCCACAGGCATGACACACTCCCAGTTTCCAGCCAAAATAGGGGGTGGTATGAGGATGAACACTCAGAAAAGTGGGAATATTGAGGGACAGTACACAGCCAAACAATCGCACACCCATAACCATGCAAATATAACTGTTTTCATATATTTCAACTCTAAACGTTGCATCGCTAAAAACACATGCAAATCCAAGTGCTCATACACCACATGATAGCAGGAGTAAAATTTAAAAGCGCATAGGAAGAAATGCCCATAAAGCATGCAATAGACAGCAAACAAACATCAACTGCCACAATGAATTCAGCAGAAGTTGGAATTATCGATCCTGGACACCGCAGGAGGAGAAGGATTGCATCACAACATGCACTATGCTTTTTGGGATGCCAGATGATCAGGTCTATGGCAGGTACAGGCACCCCCATTTAATCCTAGACCTTGTCAGGGAGTGGGAAGATGGCCTACCATCGCCCACCATCTGCTCCCAGGACCTTACCATGCTTGTAAATGTGCTGACTGCACTCCATTTCTTGCCAATGGTTCCTTTCAGCGGTCCACTGCAGTAGTAGGAAGGAAATCGCAGGCGACTCAATCACACTGGGCCTCATTACGAGAATGGAGGTAATGAAAAAAGGAAGGCGGAAAGGTAATAGCGGCATTGTTAATGGGTCCGGGGCATTACGAACCAACAACCCGCCAATACCGGCACCACCCGTACTGTGCCCCCTCACACCGGCATGGGCGCATACACGCGCCCCTTTGGGGATTAAATACAGGCATGCCGGTAATAGCAGGACATCACAACACACGCGTGCATGTAAATACCAGCATCCCGAAGGCGATAATCAGGGCCTGCATGATGGCGGCCTTACAGGCATCATGGACCACCAGTAAACAACAATCAGCAATCAAGCCAACTGCCACAGGTGCACACAATCACCACAGGTGGACTCAATGGAGTCTGGCCCAGTATAAAAGGAGTACACACACACACCACACCCCTTCCTACACCAACATGATACCACTATCTGTTGCAATCATGGCTCTGGAGGACAGGCCTATACTGCTACAACTACAGCAACAACAGCAACTACAACAACAACTACAGCAGCAATAACAGGCAGCACAGAGGAGACTCGGGAGGAGAAGGAAGGTGAGACAGGCCCAGCAATTTCCACCAGTGCAGCCAGTAGTACCTCGTAGGCAGCCATCAATCCCTCGCATCAGACCCAGCCCATTCAATCTAACCCCTGACCAGATCCACACCCTGTACCGGTTGGACCGGGACACCATCACCACCATAGTGGACATGATAGGCAACAACATCGCCAGCCTCTTAGAAATACGCACTGCCATCCCACAGCTACTAAAGGTGGTGTCTGTGCTCCACTTCCTGGCCACAGGCACCTACCAGCACACAGTGGGCCAGCTGCTTTGCATTTCACAACCACTATTTTCACACATGCTGACCCAAGTGCTGGATGCCCTCCTGAAGCACGCTAGCACCCACATATCCCTACCACGGACTGTCCAGGAGATAGCCGACACCAAAGTAGGCTTCCATGCATTGGATGGCATTACCAATTGTGTTGGTGCCCTGGACTGCACCCATGTAGAATTGGTAGTCCCCCATGCCGTAGAGGCGGTGTACCGCAATCGCAAGCTATACCATTCCATCAATGTGCAGATGGTATGTGAATCCAGCAAGATCATCACACATTGCTGCGCCCGATTTCCCGGATCAACACATGATGCCATGGTGCTGCGTAACTCCACGCTACCCCGTCACATGGAGCGGCATGCTGGCCCACATGCCTGGCTGCTTGGTGAGTTGCCTGACTTGCCCATGGCAGTGCATCGGGGTAGTGATGTGATAGGATGCATACTCCAACTGGGTGCGAATGAGGGACGATGCATACTCTACCTGGGTGGGAATGGGGGGGATGCATAGTCCACCCAGGTGGGAATGGGGGGGGCGCATACTCCACCTGGGAGGGAATGGGGGGGATGCATACTCCACCTGGGTGGGAATGGGGGGGATGCATACTCCACCTGGTTGGGAATGTGTGGGATGCGTACTCTACATGGGGGGGTGCATAATCCACCTGGGTGGGAATGGACGGTGAGTGGAGATTGCACACAGAGCTAATGACTACTGACCTGAACCCCCCAATCCCAACATGACACATCATTGGCACACATCTGACCATTAAAGTATATCAATGACCACATGTAAGATGCACAACCTGGCCACCATGTGTATGTCAAGCAATGCATGACTAAACAGGATTGCAACTGCGCCAATGTGGCTAGTGTGACCATGCACAGTGTAGTATACACAGCAAAAATGGGAGGTGAAACATTGTTGTAAACCACAGTACATCCGCCTCAGCATGCATTATTTCACCCTGAATCATCTATTCAATGCCATCCAGACTACCTCACCATATTGCAGTATCGAATGCATCCAAACAATATTGGTGCATAGGTACAGGGACATGTGCAGGTCCACAGCAAATTGCTGTGCCCATGACTGTGTATCCTGAAGGTGGCAGCTCAGAGTGACTCACATAGGCCTATCTGTATTCCCTTGCAGGTGATGGAGGATATCCCTTGAAGCCGTGGCTACTTACCCCTGTGTGGGACCCGCGGAACAGCCATGAAGAGGAGTACAATCGGGTTCATACCCGTACCCGTGTCGTGATTGAGCAGAACTTTGGCCTGTTGAAGGCGCATTTCCCCTGCCTAAGCAAGTCTGGTGGAACACTCCTTTATGGCCCTGAGAAGGTGGCAAAGATAACCATGGCCTGTGTCATGCTGCACAACATGTGCGTCCGGAGAAATGTACCACTGCCACCTGACATTGACATGCATGCACCAGGTGAGGATGATGAGGATGAAGATGGAGGAGAAGCTGCACCCCTGCCAGTACGTGATGCACAGGAAGGCGGTGCAGTACGCCAATCACTGATTCACGAATACTTTTAACACACAGGGACCTTGATAAATATGTGTCAGTGACACATTGTACACTGTGTCCATGTGGACATGCACACAGGGAATGTGGGGAGTTGGCCACTGTACACCGTCATACATTAAATTGATACACACGAAAAGATGAATGTCCAGCCATTGCATTTTTTTAACACAACGGGTGTATTTATATCACCTGAAGAAAGTGCAACCCCCCACCCCCAACCCCCAGTTAACTCCCAAAACCCCCTAGTGAACTCCCAAAACACCCCAATGTACTACCCCTTATACTCCCAATCATAGCCAACACCATTTTACCCACTCACATAGTTCTTCCACACTATTTGTGGGACTTCTTGTTGTCCGGGGACGGCATTTCAGTGTTCCTCGCACTCCGCGGTGTTTGACGCACAGGGCTAGAGGGTCCAGAGGAAGTGGGGGCAGAGGAAGCGGATGTGGTGGATGGGGAGGAAGCTGTGGTCATTTGCATGCCTGGTGCAGGTTGTGGCTTCTGCATGTGCAGCAGGATGGATGTGAGGACCTGGGTGATGGCCCCCAGACAGTCTCTCATCAACAATGCCGAGGTGTTGACGGCGGCTGTGTTGGCAGCTATGGTGGCTGTGTCCCCGCTATGGCCTGGGCTATCCCACGCCTGGTGTCCTCCCCATCCGCAATATATTGCCGGAGCAGGTCCAACATAGACTCCTGTCTGGTCTCCACCCTCGCCAGCCGTGCCTCATGGCTGATGGTGGGAGCAGTAGTGGTAGAGGGTGCTGTGATGGGGGCTGCAATGGCAGTGCTGTCCTCATGGATGCTGCTCAGATCTGAATAATGCAGGCAGGGATCCGCACTGCTGCAGGTGGGTGAGGGCTGAATGTGGGTGGGGGGGTGTTCACGGGGCTTGGGGAGTGTGGACATGCCACATGTATCAGTGCTTTCTGGTCCACATGCTCCGCCACTGCTTCATCGGTGTTGGTGAGTAGCTCTGTGGCCTCATCTTCCACTGGTGTGGTTGTAGGCAGCTCAGTGTCCACGGTGTTAGGCGCACTGGGTGTTGGAGTGGGCTGTGAGGCTGCCCCGGAGGTGGTGTTGTCGCTGGCCGTTTCCATTGGCCAGGACGTGGTTGCCCTTGTGGTGGGATCCTGGCTGCCATCTTCTCCATCGGTGCCTGGAGGGAAGAAGAGATGCATGGCATAAGTGATGGTGTTACATGCTAGATGCATTAGAGGGTGCTGTGGAGTATTTCATTTATCATTCATTCATATCTTACAGGTATGTCAAACAGGGTAGTATGAAGGGGGCATTTTCGCATTTGCTGCATGGCAGGTGGCATGCCGTTGCATTGGGGTTTGTGTGATGTATGACATGGGCACGGTCCGTGTGTGTTGTCTGTTTGTTGGTAATGGTATTGGCACTCAGCATGCATTTCAGTGTGACAGGGTTTGGCCCTCCATCTGGACAAGAATATGTTGATGTGTGTGTTGGGACATGCATTGCCTTGCCTAGACTCGCTTCCACAACACTTGTGCAACGTCATGGTTTCCCGTACAGGGATCTGCAAGGTCACTCACCTCCTTCTGCAGATGTTGCTGCAGCCGTCTCCATCTCCCCAAATCCCTCGATGGACTCCATATTGATGAATGTGCTTGCCGTATCCTCCCAGGTGGTCAGTTTGGCAGGAGAGTGTGGACCCCCACCTGCAGCCTTGGCCTCCCGCCTGTTGCTTGACAGGATATTACGAACCCTGAGGCGGAGGTCATCCCACCTCTTTTTGCAATCCTTCACTGTCGGTGGGGTGGTTCCAACAGCGGAGGACTTGTGGGCTACCTCCTGCCAGATCTCCTTCTTGCGCTGCTGCACCTCACGCTTCAGGTTCTGCTCATTTATCACATCAGCATGTGCGGCAAGGGTGTCTGCCAGCATGTTCAGTTCTGCATCAGAAAAGCGCTTTTTGCGCAGGCGGGGGAGTACTTTTCTGGGTTGCCTTCGACATGGTGCAAGGATGCCACTGGTCTCTCCTGGAAACAACTGGTAGTTTGGGAGGATTGCAATGGATTGTGTTTTTAAAGATGGCTGTCCGCCCTTTTCCCTTTCAGATGCGATGATGTTACTTCCGGGTCCAGTATTACCAGCCCGATTTTAGCATGTTGTTATTACCGGGTCGGTATTAAGAGGTTCATCCTGGGCGGAGGTGGTTTCGGAGGGTCCCGTGATGGTGCTATCGGTGGGTTGGAGGGCCTTTAGTGGTATGCCGGTATGGCCATTACCGGCATGGGGTTCGCACGTGCTCGCGCACTCATAATCACCCGCTATTAGCAGCGTCATACGAGCATGGACCCGCTCTTACATCCATGCCGGTAATGACCCCGTTTTTACCGCACTACTCGTAATGAGGCCCACTGTCTGCACTTGGTTCTGTCCTGCATACCATATATACATATATATATATATATATATATATATACATATATATATATATATCCGAACGCCAGCAGAAAGGCAGACAGTCATGTAGGATTTCTATGCAGTGGAACACTTCCCCCGTGTACTAGGTGCCATAGACTACACACATGTAGTTCTATGGCCAGCCCGATTGACGGAGCACATCTGCAGGAACAGAAAGCAATGGCACTCCTTCAATGTGAAGGTAGTGTGTGATGCCAAGGGAATCCTTATGGAAGTCTACGCTAATTTCCCGGGCAGCACACATGATGGCTACATCTTCCGCATATAACCATGGCACCGGGCCCTCTGGAAAACATGGCAACGCATGGTTCATTGCTGAGTATGAATGCCATTGCACATGCATGTACATGTATCCTCTTAGTGCATAGTGGAGCGCACACTCTGAATGCTAAACTCATGGTTCTGCTCCCGTGACCACTCTTTTGGGGTGTTGGTATATGCACCACCTGAAGTCTGTTGCATATTTGTGGCTGCATGTGACCTGCACAATATTTCAACACAGCACAGTGTACCAGTAGACATGCAGTTGGACACCAGCCGCACCCACAGGCACCATCCTTGCCCATGGGTGGCCAACGGGCACATGGAGAGGCTGCGTGCACACAGCTGCTGCAATCATGCTTCACATAAATACCAGCCCCTGTGGAGTAAACACAGTGAAGCCACCTCCCAGGTGCCATTTAATTATGAATTGTGGCCTATCCTATGTGCCCAAAACAATACGCAGAGAATGTGCCACTTGGTGTGCAAAATTGTGTGTGTCCATTAGTCAAATAACATGCACAAGCAGAGGTCCCAGAAAAGACTTGCAAGTGGGAGTATACCACTACCACTTTGTGAAGTATGTAGTGAAATCATTCTGGAGGCTCAACAACTGTACAAATGGCAAAAAATATGAACACATACACATATAATGCTACAGAAAAATGCATGAACTAGGCAACAATCAAATATTAGCACCTAGCCATTAATTGACACCAAAATCAACAATTCCACAAATTCCTAGAAGCAAAACAAGAGTTAGATTCAAGACCTGTGGGACCATGCCTCATGCTTCTGAGTATCTTCCCCCTGATCCTTCTCCTCAGCTGGTTCATCTGGAGGGCTTTCAGAGGCTTTAGTCTTCTTCCTTCTGCCGCCCTTCTTTGATTCTTCTACCTTATGATTCTTCTTGCTCTCGAAGACGTAAGGAGGTGCTCACCCGGAGGCCACCTTGACAGGGCTTCGGTAGCTCCAGGCAAAGGGAACCTCGGGGAGCACACCCCTTTCAGGGAAAAAGCCTTTAGGCTGAAACAACTCTGCTGCTGTTCCAAAATGTAGGGGGCTGAGGTTTGTAGGTGTTTCGTAGAATACCGAGTAATCCACAGGGTTGTGTTCTGTTAAGCTCTGCACCATAGCCCAATAATGGACTGGCTACAGTCCACTCCAAGCAGGAAGTCCAGAAAGTAACAGCGGAAAAATGTACTCAACCAAGCATCCGGAGCTGGAGAAGAGTAGCGAGGGATATAGATAGATAGAGAGCATACCCCCTAATGGCTCCTCTTTCAATCCTGGAGCACAGAAGACAGGAGGGCACACTACACAGAGATGAGCACCGAGAACGAGAGCCAGGGATCCAGAGAAGGAAGACACAAAACACTAGAGGTAAGCAGGAAATTTGAGAGAGAGAGAGAGCGAGGAAGGGGGAAAAACAGGCATGACCGTTACGGATGGAAGACAGATTGGCACAGGAGTCAGACAAAGGAGACAAGAGAGGGTCAAGAGAAGGATAGACACAATCTCACCAGAGTAGAAGTAAAATTAGGTTGCAATACGCTGGGTTTCTTTTAGATTGGACAAGAGCTGATCAATAGCTGGAGTCTTAGAATAAATCTATACAGAAATTGGAAGATGACAAGGATTGTAGCCATAGGTACAAGAGAATGGACTCCTCATTACGGACGAATGTTTGGTATTGTTATAAGCAATTTCCACCATTGGGAGGCATTGGGAGGCACTCGGCCCAGTCATCCTGTTTTTTATTGCAGAAACAATGCAAGTAAGGGTAGCGTTCAATCGCTCCATCTGACCGGTCCTCTGAGGGTGGTATCTGGACGAGAGGTCCCTTTGCATACTGAGTTGCTTACATTGAGAAGCCCTGAAAAAGATGAGGTAAACTGAGAACCTCGATCCGAGACTATAGTGCAGGGTATGCCATGTAGGCGGACAATATCTCTGAGATTTTATGCTATGATGCTAAGTCCAAGAAGACGTGAACCTAAAATTTCACCAATTGCACAGAAAACAGGATCTTGCTAAAGGTAGCACTTAACAGAGGCAGCCACCAGACTGTAAGGTAGGTCACCGATGCAACTGGCATGAAACACACAAGCAGACATGAGAAAACAATGATAAGCAGAGGCAAGGAGAAACACACACAAAAGGGAGCATGCAACAGGAAAGTGTAAGGGAAGGCTATTGATTGAATTGGGTGAAATGAGCATTGAACTGAAGTTAGAATTGAAATACACCAAGCAGCTGTCAACAATCTGCATAATAAGTGACAGTGCACCCTGCTTGCTACGTGGTCACCACATCAACCAACAAAGAATGGACAATCATGTGTGTCTGGTCTCTGTGGAGTGCATTGCATCCCAACAATGTGCAGTAATTCTGTTATGTGTGTGGATTAGTTTTGGGACAGCAATCTCAGAAGGCAAAGCACCAAGATTGGACTGCCTGTGTGGGTACAAATTAATATTAAAATATCTTCATACAGGAAGCCATGTGACAGTCAGGACACATGTGTAAAGTGCAAGGAACACTCACCACCACTACCTTAAAGACGTATCAGAGCACACAAACAGCCGGGGCAGACACCCTCATGACAACTCACCAACTAAGGCCCTACATTGATTGCCACCCCCAACTAAAAACAGCATGATTAAAGAAACAAGCCTAACAACACCATGTGTAACATGCACACACAAAGCTGGACCCGTTCACCCCAAAACAAGTCAAATGAAAGCAGCCCCACACAGGGCCAGACTCCATACCACAAAACACAACACAAGTCATGCCCTGAGTGCAATTCACTTACCTGCACATGCTATCCATCTGGCTTGCATCCACTGCATCCCACCTGCAAATACATTTGCAGATCACAAAGACATGCATTGCAACCACTTAACGATACTGGCCATCCATAAAAACTCATGTAGGGAACACAAAAGTAGGCATGGACCACCCAGTGAACAAGGATCACAGAGTGCAAGATGGAGATAGGACACAGAGTGACGATTGACGAGCAGTGGAGTCGAGCGGGAGAGAGTGAGAGAGAGGGATAGGAAAAAAACATTGCAAGGAGGATACTGTCTGAAGCGGAGATGAGAAAGGACATGACTGATATCAGTGTGTGAGGGCATAGACAATCCACCCGTGGGAAGAAGATGGAGACGTGACGCCTCTTTTAGCAGCTTCCTTGTCAGAGAGCATTGAAGGAACATAGATGGCCAAGAACCATATGTAGTGGTACATGAAGGACAATCATGGGTGACAGTGAAGGGCAGACTGGCAAAGAATGGTCACATGTGAAAGGTCTATCATCAGATCTACATCAGATAAAACACCGGTAACACCCACCATGGCATGCAAATCACCAAAAGACCCATGTACACTACACCCCTGCAGAGAAGGCACTTCAACCATTTACCCAAAACCTACACCAACCAACATACACCCTGTTACTACAACACTGCAAATGAACTTTCAGACAACATGCAGCAGTCCCCTCCCCAATACACCACACACTCTGATTGAGACTGTTCCAGGAAGTATGCATGGATTCTTGGGTACACTTGCAACTCACACGAGGAGAACAGATGCAAACAAGCTGTGGGGAGTGGATGATCATACACATGCATGGGTTCCCAATCTGGACACATAATGTTCACTCACTGACAGTGCACATAACCAACAAAATCAAACACTGCAAGAAAAGTCTCATAATTGTGTAACACAGAACCAGTCAGTCACGGGAACACATGTGAATATTTGTTTAACCTGAAATGTTTCAGGTGTGACAAACATGTCCTGTGGGGCTGATGCAAACCAGAGGCCAGCATGATTATCCATAGTCACAAAGCGCTGCAGCAGAGGATGATGATACAAGAGAATCAATGTGTGTGGCACATGCTGAACAGTGGCATGTTTGGGCAGGTCATGAAAGTGTAGAACAGAGTGGATTGTGAAGTGGCACAGGTCAAAGAGAAGCGTGCACAGGGAGTATCCCTGCAGGGCATGGTAGGACACATGTGGACAGGGGGAGTGAAAGGGTGGAAGTAAGGACACATCATCACGGTTGGTTATGCAGATACACAGAGAATGCATGCCATCCATCAGTACAGACATTCCCCAAGACACAAGGTTAAGCCACCAGAATGTCAAGATGAGTGCTGCATGCGCATAAAGTGACATGCGAGACATTGCACATGTTTACCTGCTGACTGAGCTGTCATGATGCAATTCCCTTAACACATGCAGCAGGAACAGTGCCTCCAATTGCGTGACAGGAGGGCCAGTGCCTGGCAGAGGACATGGGGACTAGGAATGTGAATGTGTGCAGGGTGGACCTCCCATGGAGTGCAGTCACTGCATGATTCTGTAGCACTGCAAAAACATGGGGCAATATATTACAACAGCTGTATTTCACAATCATGCATAAGCACACATGCTCTAAGCTCACTCAACCCAATGTTACATGCCCATCCCCCCTGTTGCCCACGATACAACTGTGGCAGTCGACATCACTATGCATGGCTGATTGTCCACAACTGCATACATCAAGGGAGGCAAAAAGAAAAATAAATGTAAATCGACCTTGGAAAGGGCAACACACATGCCAACATCCGGGTAAAGGGGAATAGAAAAAAAAAAAAAACATTGTCCATACCAAATAAGGGAGAGCAAAATAATATATATAAACTCTGGCCATGGACAACAACAACAACTAAATAAATGTCCATCATGGATGAGGGGAGACCACCCTGGAGTGAGAGGGGTAGGGTGCATGTCAGTGTCCATATAAAATAAAATAATATCAAAAAGAGAACAAAGAAATTCAATGGGCTCATGGACATCACAGCAACGGTGGACCAGCAGGCTGGTATTTTTCACGACCCCATCCTGTGGTTGATCTGCAGCAGGATGTGGTTCTGGAGCCACACCACACAGTGCAATACCTGGTCTTCAATGGCCGCAGCCATCCATGACATGGTAGAATGCACCAGCACTGTGAGGTTGGTGAGGTCTCCATGCATTTCCTTACTGATGGCTGCAGAGTCTGCATTGAGTTGCTCAGGGAGTGTCTGCCTGAAGGCATCCATCTCCTCATGGATCCTAGTGGCTGAGAGTTCTTCATGAATCAGCCTATCATCCCTTAATGTTGGCCTCCATTCGCAGTGCGTGGGAGCAGCATAAAGACCACATGACCTGCAGCTGTTGCTCTACATGGGCCGCTGGTGATCTCGTGGTCTTGGTCATGCTATTCACCCCCTCAAATATCTTGTCCAACAAATTCCCATGTTGGAGGGTGACATGCAACATATGCTGGTCCTACTCTGTCTCCCCACCCTGCACAAATCCCCCATGTTTGCGGGTCCACAGTTGCCAGATGCAAGGGATCATGCCCCTTTGCTGTGGTGCCCCTGCCATTGGCTGCAGGTATGCAACCCTCCCTTAGACATCAGCCCCAGGACCTTAAGACAAATCATGGAAGGGTGGAATTACAGCTGTAACCAATGTAGATGGGGGGACAACCACTGATGGCCTTGTGAAGCCAGCTGCCGCGCAGTAGACTCAAAGGTCCCATCTGACCCACCCACCCATTGGGCCATTGGCTTTTCTCTTGTTTGAGATATTGACATCAGGTTCAGCATAAAAGCCAGCTGAGTCCGAAGAGTCTGCTGCACGACTCGGGATGGTCTGGAGCACTAGTGGGTTCTCAGGGCCTACCACACCACGTCCCCACTGGTGGTCTGATGCACCATCAGCTCTTTGTCCTCCTCCTCCACTGCATCTTGTGCATACTCAGCTGAACATGTACATAGAAAGACATATTGATCCATGTTCAAAGGGACAATGCACACAAGCTTCAAGGTGCACTCTGACAACAAATGGTAGAAAACACACCCATCTGACATTGTGCATTCCCACACTTTGTTCACTAAGCAATATTGGAAGGCATTTGCTGACACGTGACCCCCAAGTCCCCCACTAACCATCATGTCCATGTCAACAGTGGACACTTTGACATTCAACAGTGAGGTAAACGCATAATGAGGGGCATGCAACTGTCAATTTGTCACACATACCGGGTGAAAAGTAATGCACATGTGACATTGGAATGTTGAATGACATAACATGGCAACAGTCAGCCACCCATGTCACCAGACAACACCAGGGACAACACATGACACACCGATCAGGTCTGGTGCAGGGAACTGAAGAAAATGAGAATCCGCACAAAGGTGGGGAAAGGGTAAAAGCCCATGAGGAGGAAGCCCTTCTAGTCCAGGTCTGTGAAGTGCAGAGAGACAGAGATTGGACGGTGTAAACAAGGTCCATGTACCCAGAAGAGGGGGGGGCCCTATGGAGTGGGTCCAGAGTGTGGGAGGGTAAGAGGGAGCTGGCGTCACAATGAGTAGGCCCTCTGTCACTGTTGGTGTGGCATTGGCAATGTGGTTTGTTGGCACTCATGCACCTTCACTCTGGCAACAGAACAAGGTGCATTGGCAGACAGCTTAGATCTGCATTGTGACAAGGTAACCCATAAGAGCAGGTGACAAATGGAACATGCAGCTCTGCATGACATGCTGTAAAATGTAAACTTTGTTTGCATGCACCTGACTAGTAGTGCAGAGTGACAGGCAACAAGAATGTAGCACTCAGCAGTATATGTTGATGCCTCATGGTGCCCATTTATGAGGGGAGTACGATGTGGGAGATGTGTACTGTCACACAGACATGTCCCACTAATGTCCACCACATGGGCTACTCTCACTATGATGGCCATTTGACATGAGTCTGTACGTCACATGGCATGGTTTACCCAAGGCTGTCATCCAAATGCAGACAGATGTGCCAATACAGAAATGATGTGGGTGATGTATGACTGGCAAAATACAGGATGCACAATGAAGGCCACTCACCTGATGAGCCCTCATCATTCTCCAGGCCTCCTATGCCTTGCACCTGCCCAAGCAGGATGAATTGGCTTGTGGCCTCTCCGTGCAGTGTCAGCTGTTCCTCCTCTGCTGGACCCCCTCCATTTGCCATTGCAGAGGCCAGGTCGACATTCAGCTTGTGCTTGGTGTGACGGGTAAGAACATTCCGGTGCTTCACAACCAGTTGCGCTGTGTGCATCACCACCCCTATGGTGTTTATCTGGTCTGTGACATGCTGGCAATGCACCATACTTTGTGCGTGTGTATGTGTGCTCCTGGCATAAAGTCACATGTCACGATGGTGATCGGTCATGTAGTCAATGAGGATCTGGAGCTCCTCATCATCAAAGTCTTTTTTTCCTCTGCGGACCAGTGTCCTGTGACGTGTGTTGGGGTTGAGCATCTTTCTGCTGTGCAGGATGTCTCTTCCTGCCAAGAGTGGCACAAGGGTGTTGGTGCTGGCCATGTCTGGCTGTGACCACATTGCCATCCAGGTGCCAGGCAGCCTGTAAACCGAGGACTGCATGTCATTCTGGGGATTGAGCAGATGTCTCCACATCACGTCCCCATCCCCCTGGTGCTGGGGCAGATGTCTCCACACCACATGCTCGACCCCCTGGTGCTGAGACAGGTGTCTCCACAACACACCCCAACCCCATAGTTATGAGTCAGATGTTTCATCACCACGGCCCTGGCCCCATCTGCCCCCTTTCCCTCTTGGGGTCTTCCCACTCATGTGACATGTGTAATGGATTAATGGAAGGCACACCAAGTTATTGCCCTGGGCAAAATTGGTAAGGAAACAGTCTACGTGATGTGCGACGTAGATGTGTGGTCAAGCAAGGCTAAAATGTACCCCAAAAAGCCCCAAAATACAGTATGGGATACGAAGTGGCACCCAGGAAAAGAGAAATTGCATACGCGATACCCAGAAAGCTTATGGAAAAAGAAAAAGCGGTACACAACACTCAGTGGCACCCCAACACAAAATTGAGTATGCAATACCAGTAATCTTCTGTTGAGTCAAAATAAGTGGTACGCGATACACAGAGGCACAGAGAGACACAAAAAGCGCATACGCAACATACTGTATACCTCTAATAGTTCACAGAAAAATGCTCAATCCCCCCTAGAAAAATGGGTACATGGTACCTGAAGGAAAGGATTTTTTAGCACTACAAAATGCATATACGTAACTTATCTGGTTTCTAACTTTCTCTCGCACAACTAGGGATGCTTATATCACCCAGTCCTTGCCGTGAGCCACATACACATGCTACCTAGGTGCGAAGAGTCAACACACATAGGACATAACATCTGCTATAAGGGCATTTATTCTACTCTGCTATCGGCTGCTGCACACCACTATTCCTCCTGCCTTCCTGCTGCTGCATTTGTCGCCTCTGATCCTGCTTTGCCTCACGCACTCCTATAGTGCTGCTGCCTGCTTGTGAGAATGTGCCTGCCTGCAACCTGCACTGTCTTGGTGTGCCAGCTGCCCCACTTTTGCCTGTGTAGGGCCTGCAACCACCTCCTCTGTAGTTGCCTTGACTTCCGCCTCTGCCAACACCACCACAGCACCTCCCCAGGGCCCAGGAATCCAGGACCTGCCTCGGGTGTGCCATGTCTGCCCATTCACATCATCTGGGTAGGGCAGCAGCCCCACGTTGATGCAGAGGGCTACAATCTTCACCAACAAGAAACTTGGCATCCTGGTGGATCGAGTCTGGGATGTCTATGATGCCCTTGTTACCCAGCTACGCAGCTGGCCACCAATGCAAGGCAAAGGATGTGGGACGACATCACAGCTGCAATCACCACGGAGGGAGCAGCAGTCCGGCCCAAGGAGACGGTCCGTAAATGTTGGGATAACTCAAGTCTTCTAGCCCTCTGAAGGTGGTGGCAGCCCTCTCCACAGAACTCCCTGTGGAGGTGTACCATGATGGCTTCACCGGTTCAGCCAGATACAGCAGCGGGTACTTGTGAGGTTATATTTGGACCTCCACTCCAGGATCCTGGCCTGGAAAAGTCATCTTGAGTACCTATGTGGGACAATGCTCTAGGGCATATGTGTGGCATGCATGTTTGCAGATGCCACATCCTAGTTGTGGCTTGTGTGTGTTGTGAGATACAGCTGATTGCTGACTCATGCCAATGCAATCCATTTGTGGTGTTTGACATTGTATGCTTGCATTTGCATGAGGATGGGTGGATTGTGCATTCTTGATTCATTGTTGTTGTGCAGGTGCAGTGTGTGAGCATGGAGCAAGTGCTGGACGTGGCAGATGTGGACATGCTATGTTGTGGGCATCTGAGTGATGTGCATGATGACCGAGTATATGTGTGGCACAACTGACAGCGCATCCATACAGGTACATCTGATGATTGTGATACATGTGCTTTGATGCCTGCCTGTGTGGGGTTCATGCATTAACACCTCCAGGCCTGAGATGCGACCTATCATTCCACTGAATTTGTCAAACAAGTGTTTGTTTGTACATACAACATTTGTATGGTTGGCCAACTGACATGTGCAATTTCGTCACAGATATTCCATGTGGACATTGGTGACTGTGTATGTGTGGGAAGGTGCCCTGGTGCTGTGCCCATGACCATGGCTGCATGTCCTTCTTGTGTTGGCTGGTCATTGCTATGGTGGCGTTGACAGTTTTAGGTGATGTGTTGTTGGGCACTGTCCATTGTGCTTTGTTCACATGTGCATTGGTCATGACTGTGATTGATCCTTCAAACTACGCTCATGCAACATTTGCAATGCAGTTTGGCAGGGTGCATACATGTGTGTGTGCATTGTATGTGTTTCAGTTCATGGATTAAACATGATGCATGATTTTTCATGTGTATTTTGTGTATGCCAGCTATCCATTCATGTTAATATGATATTTGACTGGTTAATTGTCACCAGTCTACTGGAAGGACTCGTGTGGATATCCCACTAAATTTCTTCTTATTTACTTTGTATAGAAGTTGTCTTTTTGTATTTGATTTCTTCAATAATTCTTGAGAAAATGTTGATAATTCCGATGAATTTATGGTAAAAATATTTTTATTCAATCATTTGTATTTTTGTGAGGCCTTTAGCAAACATTATACTGTTCAATGCATTTCGGTCAATAATAGACCTTCATCAGGAACTGTTAATAGTAAAGAAAAGAATAATTAACTAAAGTTTTTGTGTAATTTTGCATTAACAAAGAGATAATCATGTATTCTAAATTGTAACTATACACATTGTGAGAAAAGTACCTGTGTAAAACGTTGCTTCAAATCTTTGGCCTGATTTACTATTTTTCCTTATTGGTAATTCCAATTTCTCTTCACTCAAGCACATTTGTTTATGTTAGCCGTTGCATGTCTTTTAATGTCACTTCTTTGACTTCCTGGTAATATAAATAGTAACCAAAATATATTCAAACTCTAACAAATAACATATATAAATTATTCTGTTGGTTAAAGTTCACCCTCCCCACAGGGGGAGTCTTACCTGTTGTGTAGACCAAGGTAATAGGATCCGGGCACCTTGCTCGCGTGAAAACGCGTTGCTGGTTGTCCCGTTTGCTTTTATGTTGAAAAAATGGCGCCAGCACACAACGCGGTGACGTCATCAACGTGATGACGTCATCGCGCGCCGGCGGCCATTTTGAATTAGTCAAAAATCGTTGTTGGATGATTGTAAATAGTTATATTCATGTGTAAAGCTCTTTAAATAAAGCCTTCTCATTGCTAAACTCTAAGGGAACCTCCTAAGATCCAACATACTTGATAATTCAATGTAAAAATAAGCATGAATTAAAGACATGATCTAGTAGCTATATAAACTATGGTTGCTCCATTTAAAGTGATACACATGTTTCCAAAGTTATTAGAGCACGACAATATACATTTGATCTTTTTCAATGTGAACTGCTACTGATATAAATGAGTTACTTGCTTATTAGAGCTCTATTACCATGTAATTCAGTCTTCTACACACATTATTGAACATATTATAGTTAACAACATACTTACGTTCTAAAATGCAAGGTATAATTTCAACTTTATAATTGCCTTTAAAGAAAACATGCAAAATTACATTCCTCGTTGAGACCATCCTGTTGCATGGAGTTGAGTTTTTCAATCCAGAGAGTTTCTTTCTGGTTTAAAAGTCTGTTAATATCCACTCTCTGTCCTTGATAAACTTCTAGTACATCCAAAATTTGAAATTTCAATTGTGCTATCTGGTGTTGAGCTTCTTTGAAATGTCTCGCTACTGGGGATTTGGTGTTGCCTGTGCGAATGTTAGAACGATGTTCATTCCATCTAATTTTCGCTTTACGAGCAGTCTGTCCCACATAAAATTTGCCACACGGGCATTTGATACTATATATGACGTTCATGGTGTCACATGTTGCAAATTTTTTCAAGTAGATTTTGTGTCCTGTTTTTGGGTGGAATACAACATCCCCCTTCTGGACCATATTACAATTTGAACAATTTAAACATGGATAAGTTCCCTTCTTTGTTGTTCTTTGTTTTTGTACTTGAGAGTCACTGTGTATAAGCATATCCTTAATGTTCTTACTTCTAGTATAAGCAAACATTGGTGGAGTGGTGTACAGATATCCCAATGTTCTGTCTTCTGATAAGAAATGCCAATGTTTCAGGACAATTTTCTTGACTTTGTTGCTTTCTACAGAGTATTTAGTAACATAGATAAGCGGAGTTTCTTTGGTTGTTGGTGTTTTTTCAAGGATCTCTTGTCTGTTGATTGTGGTCACTTTAGAGATGGATTTGTTAATCTCTTGTGTTGAATACCCTCTTTGTGCAAATCTCGTTGCCATCTCTTTGATTTGTTTTTCGCATTCTACTTCATCTTGCACTATCTTCTTAACTCTTAGCATTTGACTGTAGGGGAGACTGGTAAGAGTGTTCTGAGGGTGAAAACTTAAACGATGTAATAAGTTGTTGCGATCACTGGATTTACGATACAAAGTAGTGACAAGCTTAGAATCTTGATTTGACACAGTAACGTCCAAAAAACTCACTTCCTTTGTGCTGTGAGTTGTTGTAAATTGTATATGTGTATCAATGGTGTTGAGAAATCCTGTGAATTGTATGAACTGTTCTTCACTTCCCTGCCAGATTCCGAATACATCATCGATGTATCTTCCCCAGTATTGAAGATGTTGTTTCCAAGTATCATGATTTAACATATGTTCTGTTTCAAATTTGTACATGAAGCTATTAGCATAGCTTGGCGCCATTGTGGCTCCCATGGAGGTGCCGCTTGTCTGCAGATAATATTGATCACGATATCTGAAGTATGAATTTTGTGAGATGAAATCCAGAAGGATCATTAAAAATTCTTTTGATGCTTCTACCCCTCTGGTGTTTAGTAAGAGCCATTCCACTGCTTCTTGTCCTTGGTTATGTGGAATTGAGGTATATAAGCTACGTACATCTGCAGTAAATAAGATGGTATTGTCGTTCGTAGATATGTTGGTTAGAATATTCAGAAAATGAGTAGTATCTTTGATATAAGTATTAGTTTTTTGTATTATCGGTTGTAAAAAATAATCCAATTATGTTCCTAGTGGTTGTAGAATACTGTTGGTGGCTGATACGATTGGTCTACCTGGTGGTTTTATTAGTGTTTTGTGAATCTTGGGGATAGTGTAAAACACTGGTGTTCTTGGACTTGTAATGGTTAAGAAACGTCTGTTTTTTTCTGTAATCCATTTGTTGCTCTCCGCTAGATCTAATATGTATTCCAAGTTCTGTTGAATCTCATCAATTGGATCTTTATCTATAGGTTGGTATACTGACCTATCCATAAGTTGTTGCATACATTCCTGATGATAATCTTCTGTGTCTTGGATTACCATCGCTCCTCCTTTGTCTGCAGGTTTAAATGTTATGTTTTTGTTTGAAAATAATCTGCGAATGGTACTCAAGTCTTGTTTGCTGAAGTTGCCATATCGTGGTGGTTTATATGAAAGCTTCTTCAAATCAGTAGTAACCATTCTTTGAAACAGATCGATTATAGGATAATTAACAGGAGGTATGAAAGTGCTCTTGGGTTTGAATTCTTTGTACCCAATTTCTGGTATTGACTGTTCTATGTTATCTTCTTAAATTGTTGCAAAAAATGCTTTTAGTCTAAGCTTTCTTGAAAATTTGAAAAGTTCTATTTTCTTTTCAAAAAGAGTAGAATGATATGTTGGGACAAAGTTAAGTCCTTTCTGTAGTAGAGTATTTTCTTGTTTAGACAAATGATATTTGGACAAATTGACTACTAGGTTTTCCTGGGATTCAGTCGTGTATGTGGACGCTGTCGATTTCTGTCTGCGTCCCCTCCTTGTCCTTTTCCGCGTTGGTTTCTGTCTAAAAAAGTACCTCTAAAGTTAATACCTCTTCCTGTTGGGCGTTGATCGCCTGTGCTAGTGCCTTCTCCTGCGTCTTGTCGCTCAGCGTTCGATGATTCTGGTCCACTTGTATCTGGATCTGATGAACTTGTGGAATTTCTTGGAGTTGGTCTCTGATTAAATTTGTTCATCCAAGTGTAAACCTCATCGTTCAAATAATCATATGTGTCTCTACGATATTTTCGCAATTTCTTAGTTTCTAATTCCGTTCGATATTCAGTAAGATTATTGTTGATATCTTCTAAAATCTTGTCTAAATCGGTAACACTTAGTGCTTCAATCAATTCTGTTTGAATTTCTTGAATTTCTGATGCTAATTTATCAAGTTCTTTGGAAAGCTCCTGTATTGTTAATAATATTAGATCTAGAGAGCATCTGTTCAAAATCTGTTCCCATTTTTTTTACAAATTCATGACTCTCCTTACATAGGGTAGGTCTCAGAGGAATCCTCAAACCTCTCGGAATTCTTTGTGCTTTATAGTACTTGGTAAGTGTAACAGCATGTAATTTCCTGTTTATCTCTTTACGTATGAGGCGTTCCAGTGTTTTAATTCTTGTATTAGGATCTATTGTACTAGAACTTCCTCCGGTATCTTTTATTGAATTGAGAATAGCATTGGCCTCTTCAGGAGTAAAACTCAATATTTCTGCTTTCTTGTTCGTTAAACCACTTAATTCTTCATATGACATTCTTGTTCTCGCTTTGAAAGTTTAGTGTGCCTCTCACTCGTTATGCAAATCGATTTGACAATGTCCAAATAAGAGAAAGAGTGGGCACTACTCGTTAGTTAATAAGGTAGTCTATACTCGGTGAGGTATTTAGTCCTGTCGCCAGATTCCTCCCCGTTGCTTAGGGTGGTAAAAAATGTTAATATGATATTTGACTGGTTAATTGTCACCAGTCTACTGGAAGGACTCGTGTGGATATCCCACTAAATTTCTTCTTATTTACTTTGTATAGAAGTTGTCTTTTTGTATTTGATTTCTTCAATAATTCTTGAGAAAATGTTGATAATTCCGATGAATTTATGGTAAAAATATTTTTATTCAATCATTTGTATTTTTGTGAGGCCTTTAGCAAACATTATACTGTTCAATGCATTTCGATCAATAATAGACCTTCATCAGGAACTGTTAATAGTAAAGAAAAGAATAATTAACTAAAGTTTTTGTGTTATTTTGCATTAACAAAGAGATAATCATGTATTCTAAATTGTAACTATACACATTGTGAGAAAAGTACCTGTGTAAAACGTTGCTTCAAATCTTTGGCCTGATTTACTATTTTTCCTTATTGGTAATTCCAATTTCTCTTCACTCAAGCACATTTGTTTATGTTAGCTGTTGCATGTGTTTTAATGTCACTTCTTTGACTTCCTGGTAATATAAATAGTAACCAAAATATATTCAAACTCTAACAAATAACATATATAAATTATTCTGTTGGTTAAAGTTCACCCTCCCCACAGGGGGAGTCTTACCTGTTGTGTAGACCAAGGTAATAACATCCGGGCACCTTGCTCGCGTGAAAACGCGTTGCTGGTTGTCCCGTTTGCTTTTATGTTGAAAAAATGGCGCCGGCACACAACGCGGTGACGTCATCAACGTGATGACGTCATCGCGTGCCGGCGGCCATTTTGAATTAGTCAGGACACAAAATCTATTTGAAAAAATTTGCAACATGTGACACCATGAACGTCATATATAGTATCAAATGCCTGTGTGGCAAATTTTATGTGGGACAGACTGCTCGTAAAGCGAAAATTAGATGGAATGAACATCGTTCTAACATTCGCACAGGCAACACCAAATCCCCAGTAGCGAGACATTTCAAAGAAGCTAAACAACAGATAGCACAATTGAAATTTCAAATTTTGGATGTACTAGAAGTTTATCAAGGACAGAGAGTGGATATTAACAGACTTTTAAACCAGAAAGAAACTCTCTGGATTGAAAAACTCAACTCCATGCAACCGGATGGTCTCAACGAGGAATGCAATTTTGCATGTTTTCTTTAAAGGCAATTATAAAGTTGAAATTATACCTTGCATTTTAGAACGTAAGTATGTTGTTAACTATAATATGTTCAATAATGTGTGTAGAAGACTAAATTACATGGTAATAGAGCTCTAATAAGCAAGTAACTCATTTATATCAGTAGCAGTTCACATTGAAAAAGATCAAATGTATATTGTCGTGCTCTAATAACTTTGGAAACACGTGTATCACTTTAAATGGAGCAACCATAGTTTATATAGCTACTAGATCATGTCTTTAATTTATGCTTATTTTTACATTGAATTATCAAGTATGTTGGATCTTAGGAGGTTCCCTTAGAGTTTAGCAATGCGAAGGCTTTATTTAAAGAGCTTTAACAAGATTATCTCTTTGTTAATGCAAAATTACACAAAAACTTTAGTTAATTATTCTTTTCTTTACTATTAACAGTTCCTGATGAAGGTCTATTATTGACCGAAATGCATTGAACAGTATAATGTTTGCTAAAGGCCTCACAAAAATACAAATGATTGAATAAAAATATTTTTACCATAAATTCATCGGAATTATCAACATTTTCTCAAGAATTATTGAAGAAATCAAATACAAAAAGACAACTTCTATACAAAGTAAATAAGAAGAAATTTAGTGGGATATCCACACGAGTCCTTCCAGTAGACTGGTGACAATTACCCAGTCAAATATCATATTAACATTTTTTACCACCCTAAGCAACGGGGAGGAATCTGGCGACAGGACTAAATACCTCACCGAGTATAGACTACCTTATTAACTAACGAGTAGTGCCCACTCTTTCTCTTATTTGGACAGCTATCCATTCATGACCATTACTGATGTCAAAGTTTTTCTACTAATTTCTGACAATTGCTGCAGCTTTTGAAGAGGGCGGAGGCATCATTGTGGAGTGAAAAGGCATATCCACCACAAAAATACACATGAGTACAACATCATGCGTACAACAAATACACTTGAGTCAACATCATGCAAAGGTGAGTTGGCTGGTGGAGCACATGTTCCATTGGGTGGAGCTGCTGGAGCTATGTCCCAAGAGATTGTTGTGGAGGAGGACTCCTCAGTGGCAATTGGCCAAGGTGAAGAAAAAGGAGATCCAGTTAGATGGGGGTAGTGGTGGAGAAGGCGGAAGATAAAGGCCAGCGCACAGTGTTGGAAGGGGCATACAGGACGGTGTTCAGGTTGCACCCCTGGGACAGGGACAGGAGGATGTGCAGTGCACCGTGGAGGGAGCTGACCAACCTTGTGTCCCTGATCCATCCGATGCAGCTGTGACCAATGTTGTGGATGCCTCCACCCTGTCCGTGCCCACCTTTGGGGCCACAGAGCTCACACCTGAGCTTTTTCACGTCTTGCTGGCTAGGATTGCAAATCTTATAGGCTCCATTTGAGATGATGTGAGAGTGATTTGTGAAATGCTCTTAGATCATCACAGTTTAATGTCCTTCTCCATGGCTCAAATGACACGTGCGCTGCTCTCGGGTGGTCTCTGTGTGCTGTTGCATTCACCTGCCCCCTCCTCCACTGCCTTCTCTGTGCCCTAATCATCCTCCAGGGGGCATTCCTTGCCAGGTCCCATCATGGTCCCCTCTACTCCTTTCCTACCCACACCGCCCAGTCTGGTGGTCGGCACGTCCCTGCCTAAGTTGGACGTCCAAAAGAGTACAGTAGAGTTGGTCACTGTACATGCACAGATATCTACACATGAACAGTGATCAGTGGGGCAGCTGGCACACTAGGACAGTACTGGTAATGTACCCCCCCATCATGCAACATGCAGATGGCGCAGGTCCTTATGCCAGGTACGCTTGGCCAGACAGTAGCACTATAGGAGTGTCCAGGGGCAGTCAATACAGTGCCCTACTACATCGGGGAGGCAAAGTATGCAGCGAGGTTCAGGCATCTGGCAGAATGAGCGCCACCACTTTAGGCAATTGGTGTGCATCAGGATGGATTTGAGGATGCAGCTGATGGAGACAGGGAGACAGAGAGACAGCGGCCGAGGAAGCCACGGGGTACCAGGGCCAAAGGTGGTGGAGAGGAGGACACAGAAGTGGGTTGACATCCTGGAGGAGGCTTGCCGGGATGTGGGGGATGAGGAGAGGAGAATGAGGGACAGCCTACAAGCCACCCAGGACCAGACAATGGCCCACCTCCAAGTGGAGGTTGATGTATGCTACTCTGCCCTGGAGGACATAATGGCAGAGTACTGAGCCCGCTGCCTATGTAAATAGTGGATCATTTCAGACGAGGCTGTTAATTCCTTTCAGTGCAGCTTGACACATGCTTTTCCAAAAACGTTGCAAGGGTCATTCCCCTAGTCTACTGGGGGTCGGGTCGGTGTTGCAGAGAGCAGAGAGCAGCTGCAGCATCTATGTTTGCTCCAAAGGCTGTTACAGGCTGGCATTTGCTGAAACCTCGACAGGAGCTGCTCGGGATTAAGTTGCTGGATTCTGGCTTATGCTTTGGGCTGCCGAAGCTGGCCTTACTGGAAAACGGGTGAGTTAACCGAGAGGGTGAACCCCTAGCCTGAGAGTAGGCAAACCAAGCTGCTCAGGAGCTTGAACCCCTAGTGCTTCTGCAGTGCTCTCCTTTACACCAGCAAATACTTTTCTTGGGAGCTTTGGCTGAGTGTTGCACAATGAGAAGTTTTCTCTGTGCCTTTGGTCTGATTTGGCCTGCCAAAGAAATGAGAGCTCTGCAGTTAGCTGCCAGGGAGAAGAGATGGAGACAGTGTGTGGTATGGACCCCCTATCCCAACTACTGAAAGAACCACAACTGGAGCAGGAGCAGGACTCAGCCTGATTCAGGGCTTGGAGGATAGCAAGGATGGTAAGAGCTTGAGCATGGAAGGGAGGGGAAGTGCTCCCACCCTGTCATTAATAGATCCATCAACAGAGCCAGCACCGCCCTAGAGTTGACACTATATTTATAAGCATGTATGGTCCGATCAAACTTACCTATCCCCTACAGCCCCAGCCCCTGTCACAGCACGTGTATCTATGGCGTACTAATATAGACTCTGACAGTTAGAGCGAGAGGAACCTGACGTCCCACTATAGGTGGCTACCGACAGACTGGGTTGAAAAAAAAGGAAAGCAGACTTACCCGGCGATGTCTTGTGTCAGCGTGATCACTTTGAGTTATTCACTGAAAAGAACACTATGCTGAGTGTTGCCCTGAATGATGAATTGGTGTGTTGCAAAGCTGATACAGTTAATGCCGAGAGCGCGGCCTGCCTGCCAGAGCCACCGAGAAATTTGGCAAGCATAAAAAACATCTGGAATCCAAAAAGTGGGGGCTGTTTGGGGAATTCTGAAACATTTATATTTAACCATGATCGGGGAAGGCATGCTTATTAAAAAGTCCCCTCAAAGTCAATCTTTCCAAGATCAACAGACCTGTAATAGGTGGGTGTGGTAGTGGGTGCAGTCCTGAGCACCTCGCCAATTGAAAGGCCTGGAGCTTTGGAACGTGAAGAGCCTGGGAATAATCATGGAGGGGGTGGCCCAGAGATTCCATTATAACAATTCAAAATCCAAAGCTGGCAAGAGCGTGACATCAAGAGAACTGTGTCCAGGAGATATCAAGGATGTGGAATTACTTGTGCAACAGTCCGAATTGGAAGAGTTTTCAATAAAACCTCAATCTCAGAATTGTCCTTCTCTCAACACACCTAAGGGTATCTCCACCAAACCACCCTTCCAGGAACCAGGTGATGGGGAGGGGAAAAACCTCCAGCACAAATTACTGGACCTCTAAGGTGAAGAATATGCCACAGTGGTGGTGGCTAAAAAGACAAAGAATCCTATCCTGGCTGTGGGTAGGGGAAGACCATCGAACTACCTCAACAGGAGTCCATATTGGGACTGACCAAAAAGTGCAGCTTGGCTACAGAACCTGCAAAACCTACAGACAACTTGGTAAGCACCCTTTTTTACTTTCTACTTCATTTGACAAACTAGAGGCGGATATGACAAAGGTGTTGGAAACAAAGGAGACACCTCAACAATAAATGTCAGCATGGTGACTACTTTGTAATTGGTGATGGCTCCTTTTAATACATTGTGTGAGGCAATTCATGATCAGCTAAAAGACCACAACACAATAGTAGTGATGCTCCATTCTTAAATGGTGCTTATTGAAAGTTTGTAATGACAGTCCAAGACAAACTGGATGGAAATACAGAGGAGACATCTAATTTTCTGCACAAGCTGTTGGACCTCATAACCAAGATGGAAATGCAAGGAGGGTGCTGAGGCTACTATGGAGTGGCCACTGCTGGGTGTTTCCTGATTTTGGTCTGTCTGGCACCCTGAACACTTTCCCCTAGAGCATGAACAAGGGTCTCAGCAACAGAAGAAGGGAGGAAGAGAGCTTTCTCGCAGTAAGATCAGTGAGGATCTTTCTTTGATAGGAACAAACATCACAGTGGTGTTGGAAAATGAAAATGAAGAGGGAAGATCGGATATTGTCAGCAGTGTACCTATGGATAAGGTGGAATGATAAGTCAGGTGAACTTGCCCGGAAATCAAAATCCAATGATGCTAGGTAAATATTCAAAAAATTAACAAGACCAAACTATGTTAAAGAAAATAAAGGGACAAGCAAGAAGAAACAGCAAACTCAAGCAACAGAAACAAACAAAAATAATTCAAACATGTCTCTAGGGCAAATGATTAACAAAAGGATGACAGATGAGGAAACTATAGACCAACTACTGGAGTTATCAGTCTACTAAGTGGTGGAGGACAATGATGATATCGAGGAAGCGCAGGCTACAACAACAGATGACAAACAGGACGATGAAGCAAGGGCTGTTGTGCCAAAAGAGGCCAAAATACAACTTGACCAGATTATTCCACCAACCCTTGAAGGATTTCAAACATTGGAACAAAGAAGGTTGAATTCCAAAACTGACAGAAACCTACGGGAGTTGGGAAATATGGATTGTAGCCATGCAAAGATTCCAACAACCCTAAAGAAATTTGAGGGAGAGGTATTCAAGATATCAAGGGGTGAAATGAATGCCCCGAGTAGGGGAAACACTGCAGAGAGGAAAACATTCAATAACCCATCCAAGCAAATTAGAGAGTATTGATTAGGCTAGGGTTTCGATGGAAAGGGTAAAAAAAAAATCAGATGATGGACTTACACTAAATAGAGGAAACATACTCAGAATACTACATCAAATCCTGAGATTGCAGTGGCTAACAACAGATGACATCGCTCAAGTGGCCTTCTCAGTACAGATGTAAAACCAGATATTGTGCTTGCCTGTTATGTTATCATTAGTAATTCATTTATCCATCATTCATTCTAAGTAGTGACTTTAGTTATCCATTATATGCATATATGTTATGTTGCATTAGAAAGCCATTTTGTATGCATTTGCTAGAGAAATATGCCCTGTTATATGAAGAGGTCTTGTTTAGACATATGTTATTATATATGCAATTAGACACGCATGTGTTTGTGCACTTAGTATGTACATTGAGCCATTATATAGCGCTTGGTTTGAGTGAGAGAATGTGCTAAGCACTATAGAGAATGCACATAGCTGGCTCTAAAGTCATTCAGAAGTTGTTCGTTCCACGGAGAGTTTGTTTTTGAGTTATACTGGTACATGGAATGTCAACAGATTAGGTCGCCTTTGGCCGAGTAGAAGCGAATGAGACAGCCTGGCTTATCAGCATCTTGGAGGCCTTGTATGCAGACAGAGAAGAAAGGAAGATGAGAGGGAGTGAGTGCTTTTGCACAGGGAGTGAGGGATTTAGGTGGAGAAGAGAATGAATTTAGCTGGCAAAGGGCTGACAAAGGCCCTCATTATGACTCCGGCGTTAACCAATGGCGCTAATAGCGCCATGGTTAATGCTGGTAACTTACCGATTCCGCCAATGGTAAATGGGGAATTACCACCCCATAACCAACACAGGAAAACACACTTGCACACCAAACTAAGTGTAATTCAAAAAAGTTAATCAGAGAAATAAACATTATGGTAAATTGTTCAAGGTACGGGGGATATATACAGAGAACAAGAGACGAATCCAGTGAGGATAGCTACGTCCCCTGCACACTTTCTGAAAGGCCAGAGATGGCCTAATGGAGATTGAGTATCGAGTTTTAAGCAATTAAAATCACTTGGAATTACATATAAGTACAATTTCAATAAAGAGTTCAATAGAGAGTTTGTGTTTATAAAAACAATTTTTGCTTTTTATTTGCATCTTGATATGCCCAACGCGTTTCGAGTTGTGTGCACTCTTCATCAGGGGCAGCATATTCAATAATGAAAGTCTACAAAAAGAAAGATTGTATACAACAATATATTAGTATTTGTTTAGTACAATTTGTGTTAATCGAACATAACATCAATTAAAAAAATCACAATTGTTATTTTTAAAGAATTAGTATATTTTTTGTGTTTTTTTTGTAACAAAACATCATGTCATTGGTTTAGTGACCCATTGTGACTCATCGCTAGAAGAGCAAATATTAATGTGGAGCGGTGTTAAATTGTACGTGAGTATTAAAAAAGATATTTGATACGTGCCAGAAGTGGCCTGGTCCGTCTAACTCTTGCACTTAATGCGGGGAAGATATATATATAGAGAGAAAAGATATAAGGGGAAAACAAGGATGATGTGCAATCTAAACAGGCATAAAGAGTGAAATGGAAAATCATGATCTTACCGAAATACATTTTCCCAAAAAAAAGGAAAGCAAAAGTTGATGGATAAGTCAGTTGGAATTAGCTGGATGTGCTCCAGACGTTCAACCAGGTAAATGTTGTAGGTGTCTTAAATGTAAGTAACCTAGTATCTACAAAAGGAAGAATGTATGACAAGGGATTTAGAATACTCAAAGTATCTAGGCGTAAGCCTAATTGTATTTGCTGTAAAGAGTACTTACTAGATCATCACCGGCGAGTAGGGAAGCGTCCGAATGCGGTCAGGAGCCGTGAATGAGTGAGCTAGTTGATGCACGGCCGTGTATTTATATAAATGGTGGCTATGATGTCATACGCACATGCGTCAGCGACGTCAGATGATGTTGTGACGTCACTCACGCATGCGCGAACGAATGTAAACAATGCCAAGGAAGATGTATGTGTTGAATTATTTTAATGGATGGAGGAACGGATGATGCCGTTATTGATAAGCATAATGCCCTCTTTGAGAAACATAAGGGTAGAAAGAGAAGTAAGTGCCAAAATAATATCATGAATTAAAAATGATGCAAAGGATTGTGAATGCCTTTGGTTAAGAGCCTAAGGGTGGATCGAAGGGGGTATACCAGAGAGTACCAGGTGATAGTGTGGAGTAAATGATCCTATGTCTAAATAACCGTATTGGCAGTAATATGCTCAGAAAAAGACCAGGCGGGCCGGTGATGAATAGATCCACGAAAAGTGGATGTAGCTGGTGTATATCAAAGTGCCTAGTGCATTATGTAACAGTAAAATAAGAAATTCTAAAATCTCAGTTTGTACATATTTCACAGCAATACAAGCAGATGTTTTTGAAGTGTACAAAGAATTGTATGTAGTCACTGACCCAACAATTTGTGGGTGTACATTCTAATGCCAACTAGTGGCCAACATGAACACAGAATGCAAACATTAGGAAACAGCAGACAAATCTCAGACATGTTCGATGTAGAATACTTAAATTGTGACTTAGCATGTAGAATGTGATCTGAATTATAGACATAGGCCCAAGTAGTAATCCTCATTGATCCCAAGAGTGGTCATGGCATCCAGTTTATTAATCCAAACGAGTTCTCTTTGTGCCAGGAGTTTTGGAAGATTACCACCTCTGCTCAGAGGTCGTAAAACTTCCAGTACCACAAATCTCATTTGTGAAACATTTTTCTTCTTGTCTCGGAAGTGTCTGTACACTCGGGATTTGCAGTTTTTTATCCTGATACAGGATTTGTGCTGTGTCCACCTGTCTTTAACTTTCCTGTTCGTTTTGCCTACCTAGTATATGCTGCATGGGCAGCAGATGGCGTAGAGTTCCTTAGCATGATTTTTTTGCCATTGTAGGGATGTCTGATGTTGTCGCCTTTTATCACGTTGTTATAATGTTGCCAATGTAGACAGGCAAAGGTGCCTGTTTTTTGTTTGCTGAGAGTCATCTGAGGTGATAGTTTGGGTTTTTCAGCTTTAATCCATTGGTCTCTCAAGTTCTTTCCTCTTTTATAGGGCCATCATGGGAGGATCCAGAAATAATTCAGCAAGCGTACTGTCCGATTTGATTAGGTCCCAATTTTTGTATATAATTCTTTTGATCTGGAAACTTTGGTTGGATTATCTCAGTGTATGAATAAGCCCTTTTTCATTTCTTTTGGGGTTACCTTCCAGTAGTGTGTTTCTTTCTTGAGTTTCTGTGCGTGATATGGCTCTGTCAATCACTTTGGGTGGAATACCTCTGTCGAGGAACCTTTTCTTCATTGTGTTGTATTATGCATCAAGTGTGTCTGTTTCTGAAGTTTTTCTCTTCAGCCTTAGTAGCTGGATATATGGTAAATTTTCCTTCAGATGTTTAGGATGGTGGCTTGTGTGATGGAGACAGCTATTCACATCGGTAGGTTTTCTATATATTTTCGTTTTCACTGTGGTTCCTGTTAATTCGATTGTGACATCCAGAAAGTTCACGTGTGTCTTGCCAATTTCAATAGTGAATCCTATTTTAGGATTGCATGTATTGAGAAAATTCCAAAAATTGAGCAATTCCGTTTCAGTACCCATCCATATTCCAAAACTATCATACATGAATATATTCGCATAGGATGGGGCCAACGAGGATCTCATGGAAGTTCCAGAAATGTGTAGGGAGAATTGGCCGTTGTATCTGAAATAATTATTGTAGTTATTGATGTTAAGTAATTCCAATGCAAAGATTTTTTGAATATCAACTTGTCTATGTGTTAATAAGAACCATTCTAGAGCCTCAATGCCTTCAGAGTGTGCGATAGAAGTATATAAACTGTTGACATCCATGGTGAACAGAATGAAGTTGTCCTCTGTAAGTTGTAATGTTTGTAAAAATCTTTAAGAAGTGAGTCGTATCTTTGAGAGGTTGTTGTAGCTTGTACCAGTGGATGAAATGCTGTGTCGAGATATATGGCAAGCGGTTGAAAAATGCTTTCAATCCCAGCCACAATAGGACGAAATGGTGGATCATGGAGATTTTTGTGTATCTTTGGCAACCCGTAAAACACCAGGGTTATAGGATATTTCTGTATCAGAAATTCAGCTGTTTTTTCTGATATCCAATCCATTGTTAGTCCCTTATCCACAGTAGTTTTGATAATGTTTGTAATCCCATGAATTGGATCACTATCTAGCGGTGTGTAGGTCCAAGTGTCTTTTAGAAGTTTAGAACAGCCTTGATCATAGAGGCTGGTGTCCATCAAAACCAGGGCACCACCTTTATCTGCTTGTTTTAATGTAAGACTACTATCTTCAGCCAGTTGTTTAATCAGTTTCAGTTGGTATTTACGAATATTCTGTTTTTTAGGTGGGAAGTATTCAGTCTTTTGAGGTCTTTGGTAGTTTTCTGTTTAAATAGATTAATCAATGGGTGATTAACCTGGGGATAAAAGTTACTTTTGTTTTTCATTTCCAGGTATCTTGATTTAGTCTTCGTTTGTATGTTGTCCTCTATGTTGTTGAAGAATACCTTAAGTTCCATCTTCCTTATAAGCTTAAAAAGATTAACTTCTTCTTCAAAGAAGGAAGTGGAGTTAGTTGGTATGAATGAAATTCCCAAATTAAGTGTGTCCATTTGTGCCAAAGAAAGAGGTTTAGAGGAGATGTTAATGACAAGGTTATCTTTTATTTCTTTTTCTTGCGTAGCTTTCTTCTGTCCTCATCTTGCTTTCCGTTTCCTAAAAAAGGAATTTGTGGCGTTGCTACTCTTGGTCTGCCGGATGTACCTTCTTGTAAATCAAGTGTCATGATCCCGACTCTGTTGGGACTTGATCCAGTGCTAGGTATCTCTTCAAGTTCGCCACGGGTTACCTCACTGCTTTCTGTACAATTTCCTGCTTCTGCTGGTTGTTGGGGGGTCTTCTTGGTCTTGTTTTTTCATCTCTTTTATTCATGCACATTTACCCCGTCAGGGCCTTCTGCACCTTCTGCTGATCCCACGCTGTCATAAGCTTTTTGGACGTCTGTCAAATGTATCCAATATCTCAGGCCCTTCACTTTCACCGCTGTGGGGGTGCAAAACACCACCTTGTGTGGGCCATGAAATCTTGGAGCATTCCACCTACGTACAAAGCTCCTGACATATATCATTTACCCTGGTTCTAGCTGACCTGTTGGGCTTTCCTTCTCTGGAGTGTGCGTTTCATTCTCCCCATCACTTATGTATGGTGGTGCAAGTTGTCTCGCTATCATTTGTGCTGCCTTAGTATGTTTGGTCAGGTGGTCAGTAAATTCTTCTCCTAGTACAGTTGCACTTCTGTGTGCATCTGAATGTCTACGGAGGGGTGAGTGTGAAGGGTGGTCCTTGCTTGGCTGATTCCTCAGCTCGAAAAGGGCCAAGGGGAGACAGTGCACCCAATTTTTCTTAAGGGTGAAACACAGTTTTGAGAGTCTGCCTTTTAGTAATATGTTGATTTTTTCTACCATTCCATTACTTTGCGGGTGATAAATCGAGCACAATTTATGCCTTATTCCCAGTAATGATGTCAATTCCTTAAAGAGATCGTTCACAAAATGTGTGCTGTTGTCAGAGTGAATTACGTCGCAAATACCCCAGCGCGGGAATACTTCCCGCATGAGAAATTTTGCAGCGCACTTCGCATCTGTGTGGGCACAGGGACCTGCTTCTAGCCATCATGAAAAGGGGCAAACTACCACTATCATGTATCTAGCTCCATTGCATCTCTCGCCCACATCTGCATAGTCGATGTGTAGCTCTCTGAATGGTCCTATTGGCTTGGGTATCATTCCCCTTAGTGTTGTCAAAATCATCCCAGCGTTGTATATTTGACACGTTGTGCATTCCATTGTTAGCTTGGAGAGTTGTTCCTCTAATCCTGGAATAAACCAGTTTTCTTGTATCTCGGCTGCGATGTGCTGCCTTGCGTTGTGTGCTGGGAAGTGTAACTGCTGGAATGCTACTTCTAATAACTTGGTTGGCATCACTACTTTACCTGTATTGTTTTGGCGCCATAATAAATCAGTTGCCGACTGGCTACATCCTCTTTTCGTCCACAACTCTTTTTCATCCTCAGCTGCCTCTTCCTGTAGCTCCAGTATTTGAGTCACTGGCATGGAATTGTACCCGTCCGGAACACTTTCCTCCACTTCTCTTCAGATGAAGTACTCACCTGTGCTTTCTTTTCTCAAATATGACGCTTCCTTGGAAGCCGCGTCCGCTGCTGCGTTTCCCAAAGAGACAAAGTCAGTGTTATTTGTATGTGCCTGGCATTTCACTATTGCTACCATGGTGGGTTCTTTCAATGCATCTATGAGTTCCCTTAACAAGTCTGCATGTTGTACGGGTGAGCCATCTGCCCTGTTGAACCCACTTCTTCCCCACCTGGCAAGCCAAATCCATGTACTGTTGTGGCCATATATGCTGAACCCGTGTAAATCGTTACTGCGCATTCTTTTGCTGCTCGTAATGCTTCAATTAATGCTATCAGTTCTGCTGCTTGTGCTGAGAAATGAGCCGGCAGTCGCCACTGTATTAGAACCTCGTACTCACCTTCTTCCATTCACACGACTGCCACCACTACATGTTTTTCTCCAGTTTCTGAATTTATGGAAGCTGATCCATCTATGAAAAATACCTCCCCTTCTGTCAGTGCGGTCTCGCTTACCACGGTTGTGCCATTGTCCTCGCCTTGATTGGTTCTGAGATGAATCTTGTGGGGTTAACCACCTTGCATCTTACTACGTGTATATTGGCGCTTGACAGTATTACCTCATATGCTGTGGCTCTCTGTGTGGTTAATGTGCTTTTTGATCGCTCGGGTATGGCGAACAATGAGTGTTGTACATACATACAACCTTTCTTAGAGCATTGCAATGGTTGGATTTGGTGTATTGAGGTGCTCCCGTATGAGTACTGTCCAGGTAGTCCAGGTAATTTAGCCTTTGGTACATTCCCAACAGTGTTAAAGAACAGCCACACCCATGATTCCCTCTTGGTGCTAGAAGTAGGCACATCCTCTACCTCTGCTCTTTTTCCTTGGAAGTATTGTGCTTTTTTCGTTGTGTAGGTCCTCCAACTGGTGGTGGTGGTTCTTGGGGGAGTGGGGGGTTCTTGGGTAGGAGGGATGGCAACAGCTGGTGCCATTTATAAGATAAATAGCAGATTTGCTAATATTATTTCAAGTATGTGCTTTGTACTAGATTGTTAATGGATACTGAGTAAGTTTAGGTGTAGGAGCTGTGCAAGGGTACATTTTGACATTGGAAGTTCCTAGATTGGTAGAAAATGCAGTTCCGAACTGTCCTAGAAGCATGGACCCGATCATGGAGTGCGGACGCGATTGCGGACACGTCATTGTGTCGCGCGCAAGTGCATGGACAAATGCACTGTCCGGAAAGGTATGCAATGACATCAGACTTTTCCAGATGTCATCTGATGCAAAAACAGTGGAAAAAGTTGCAAAAAGTGTATAGAAGAGTTAAAAATTAGGTTAGAAGGTGGGAAATGGCAGCGTGTCAAGGTAAAACTTTGTAAATTGGACAAAAATGTTGCTATATTCTGGTAAGTATGATATTAGTAAGTTGTAGGAAAATAGCATGCGCTGGTAAAAACCCATGAAATTCACTGAAAAAACTTTGTTAAAGGGATATTCTAGTTAAGTTGCACTAATAATGAACCTATGAAATTCAATGAAAACACTTTGTTAAAGCGACATTATTGTTAAAAGTAAAACCTAAAAACCTCAGAAATTCACCAGTTATGGTAAGCTAAGCAACCAGAACTCACGTCACCACCGTGCACTGCTAAGACTAACACCCAGGACATCAAATACAACATTACAAATGTCATTGATGACATCAATGATGACATCACATTTGAAATACATTTTCGTGAAAAGTCCCTACATGGGGTTGTGTTTATAATATTGGTAACAAGATGTCAGGGGTGATCGGGAGACCTATCATGAACTACTTAATCTATTAAATAATGTACTCATCTTAACAACATTGTATTGGAGTGTTGCTGTTACTACAGAAACCTAATCATACCTAATCATACATAAACATAGGCAATGGCGGCAACATGCACCATAGAAGAACAACATGTATAATCTTGTACTTTTGATAGTACAATAATGAATGCTACCTTTGAGTAATGTCAAACATGTAGTAACTACCTGACAATTCAAGACTTACTCCACACATGTGCTAGTACAAACAATGCATTTGAAGACCCACAATGCATACAAATCAGAGGCACATACAGGGAAGAAATAAACAACATCATCAGAAAATGTTAATAACATTAAAGTTTATCTTCATGTATACAAATGAATTGTATGTTTGAGGTCGCTTATTGCCCTATGTATGTGCGCCATGAGCTGAGACCAAACCCAAAGGAAAGTACTTTAAGAACATATGACAAAGTTTACGTCTAGACATATAACACCTTCGTGGAGACTTTAACATCCACCTGGATGCTTCCTGTCCTTCCGAGGGACTCTTTTGTGACCTCTGCAACTCTCTCTCACTCTCTGTTCTGCACTTTGGCATGACTCAATCTGCAGGGCACACTTTGGATGTTCTGATCTCATCAGAACTTCCCCTTTACATCCCTCTCACCACTCCTCTCTCCTGGAGTGACCACTTTCTCCCTTCCTCCCAGTTCACCCTCTCTACCCCTCAGGCCCAGCCACCTCCAGCACTGCCACCCACCTTCTTGGTTATCTGATCCATGAAGCAAGTGTCAGTTGAGGCTTTCGCCGCTACTTTCTCCCCCCACTTTCCCCTTTGGCTGGCTCACACCCTGACACAGTTCTGTCCATGCTCCACTCTACTATATCTGATACTCTTGATGTTCTTGCCCCTGTCATGAGGATAAGCCTGAAGCCCAAAGCCAAGTGCAATTCCCGGTACGACTCAGACCTCGTCACCCTTAAACACAAGTGCAGGGTGGCTGAGAGGAAATGGTGTGCTTCTGGTATATCCTCTGGCAAACTGGCCTGCCGTCCTGCTCCAAAGGCAATACCTGCTCTATCCAAGCCCGTGTATCTGCGGCATCTAACAACTCAGTTGAACACTTTAAAATCTGTAAGGAACTGGCCAATCCCACTGCAGTCTCTATCTCTCCTGTCCCCTCCCAGGCCCTCTGCATGCCTCTGGCTTCTCATTTTATCTCAAAAACTCAGGACATCCTGTCCTCTCTCTCTTCCTCTACCCCTCCTCCCTCTACTCCCTGCTCTTTCTCTGGCCTTTCTTCGGCCACCTCTCCTCCCTCCTTCTCTGCCTTTCCCCTGTTCTCTACAGATAAAGTTTCTAGACAAGTCTGATCTGTGAAAATTTCATCAAAACAGGTTCACCCCTGTTCCCCCAAAACCTTCAAAGACCACATTGACACCTTGTCTTCTGCTCTGGCCGACTTCTGCACCAACTCCTTCGTCAAAGGGGTACTTCCCTTCCCCCCTGAAGCACTCCCTTGTGCACCCTCTTCTTTAGAAACCCTCTGCCGACCCGTCCTGTCTGGCTAACTATCGCCCAATCTCCATTACTCCTTTCCTTGACAAACTCCAGGAAAAGCTGGCCATCTTCCAGCTTAATCTTCACACTGAATTTGTTGGTTGTCTTGATGACCATCAGTCAGGTTTCAGAGCTGCAAGAACCATGCAAACTGCTCTCCTGCACATCGGTGAAGACCTGCTCTCCAACATTGATTCCAATACCCCCTGTGTCCTCATCTTACTTGATCTCTCTTCTGCATTTGACACGGTCAACCATGCCATCCTGCTCAACCTTCTCCATGATAACCTGGGTGTCACTGATCAGGCCCTAGCTTGGCGGACTTCTTTTCTCTCCGATTGACCCTCACAGCTCCAATTTGGGTCTTTCCTCTCCTCTATCTCTATCTCTACCTGTGGTGTTCCCCAGGGGTCTAACCTCTCTCCCTGTAATTTCTTGCCCACCACATTGCCACTCTTTGCCCCAATTTTAGTGCTATGCGGATGACAGTCAGCTCATTTTCAAACTCCCTTCAGCCACCTCTTCTTCTCTCATCTCTGACTGTCCACCTGCTATCCAGGAGTGGTGTACCGCCAATGATCACTGGCTTAATGCCAGTAATACTCAGATGCACCTCATCTGCACACCCGTTCTCTCCTTTCTTGTCACTCTCTGGCCAGCCTCTCTTGGCCCTCTTCCTGTTCCCACCGGTGAGGCTAAAAACCTCAGGGTCATCTTCGACTCCACACTCTCCATCTCTCCTCACATCTCTGATGTCTCTAAGAAGTCACACTACCAGCTGCACCTCCTCAGAGGTATTCTTCCTTTCCTCGCCTTCCCCCAGAACCTCACTGTCTTCAGAGCTGTAGTTCTCTGTAGGCTGGACTACTGCAGCAGCCTCTTTCTAAATATTCCTGCCTCTACTCTATGTCCTCTGCAACTCATCCAAAACAGGACTGCAAGACTTGTCTTTGGCCTCAGGCTGTTAGGGAGATTTCTCACACAAGTGCTAAATTCCCTCTACATTAGAGCCCTCCAGCTCTTTTGCTATATTTTGGGTCTTTTAACTATTCATTTTCAGTGTGTTTTACTTTTGTGTTCTTTGGATTTGGAGTTTTAAAACAAGTCCATAGGCATCATATTTTTCTTGTGTGTCAGACAGCATCCTCAATACAGTGGCACAGGGATGTCTTTCAGACTTCCCAAGGTTTAAGTACGTTCACTGGGAATTACTACTTTCTCCCAGTGAATGTAAAGTTAAATTGACTTTGCTAGTCTTTTTAAATTGCTAGACCCAGCCCTCCCTGCCTTACATGCCTAGAAAACTCATGTAGCACTCAAATGCTACCCTTTTCCCTCAGAATGGCTGGTGGCAGTGGTACTACTATGATTTTCCCAACTGCGACCCGTTTAAACGCTCCAGTAGCTAAAATCCACCGGAGCCATGTTTTTCAAGATGGCATCTGATCCCCCTCTGTAAAAACAGGTTCTGATCGACTTTTTTCACCATTTCTTTTTGGAAAGGTCCTTCTTGTGTTTGTCTCTGCGCGCCAAACCAGGTTTGGTCCCTTTGTTTGTTTGTCTTTGTCAGGTTTCAGTGCTGAATCCCCCCTCTGGCACCTGAGTGTCTGGGGTGGACAGGATGTGAGGGAGGTGTCCAAAACTCCCTGTGCTTAGTCTCTATGAGACCTGAATGCACTCTGGCATAATTGGCTGGCTGACAGTCCGGCAAGTACAGCCACCCTGCAGGGTGAGTGGCAGCTAGGCTGGAATGAATGGTAGCAAATTGTTTAAAAGCAAACCTTTGGGACTTGGAAAGCAGAGTCGACCACTGGAACGAGAGAACCCGAGGACGAGCTGAAGGAAGACGACTGCTGCAACTCCTGGTCCACCAGTGAAGTCCTGCTGCAGGTCCAAATTGCCTGAAACTCCATCGACAGAGAAGTACTTAGAGGTTAACTTATTCCCTTGAGTTTGGTGGCAACAACCAACTCGTAAGCCGCCTTGTCACCGTCCCTATACTGGTCAAATTTTCTTCTGAGTGCTGTTGAAAACCAATAGCCAGTGGGAAGGATACCAGTTTGTGGTCTTTAAGGCACTCACACCTTAAACCAATGTTTTGCCAAGTGTGTGGCCTATTCCCTGGGCAGTGCAGGAACCTCCCAACGTCCTTCTCCTTGTCCCCATGACTAAACCTCAGGAACAGCGAAACCTGCAGGAACTGCCAGGAACAATTCCCTCAGCTACAGCTTTTCTTCACTAAAAAGGTACTGTGCAAATGCGGTCAGGAAATCCTTTCTGCCACAGTGAAAGTTTGTGGAACTTTCCCAACTTTGAAGGATTGTCCTTCCCTAAACCTCGAACCTTTCATCTAATCAACTACTTCTGAAAACAGTGGCAAAGACTTAACCATTTACTACCAGAATTGTGTTATTCTATCCAAGACTCTGAACCATTGACTTTGGCCCAGGCTTGTTGTATTGAATTGCTGGTTGTAGTAAACTGAAAATCTTTGCCCTACCTCAGAAAGTATTTGTGCTTTTAACTCTTATAATCTTGTCTTTTTACCCACTTCAGGGGAGCTGAACTTCTTCAGAAACTGATTGGTTGTGTATTGTAGTATATTCGTTTGTGATATTGAGCTGCTCTTGCTAGTGCATTCTTTTCCAACTGACTGTGTAAATAAGTGCATATTCTTTTACCAAGAAACCTTTAGTAAGTGTTTGTTTGAACCACTGTAATTGCTAGCTGTTTGTGGAACCTCTTGTACTGCTCACTTTACTCTTCAGATAAGTCTGGCCACTCAGCCACTTCTACCACATTACTGTGTAGTACAGGCTTGTACCAAAGGTGAAATTGTACTGACACTTGTAGTCTTAATTGTGTGTAGTGTTTCCAAAGGGTACTGCATGTCATTCTGCCTGAAACAAGCTCAGGGATCATATCTTTCCAGGAATGAAATCTCTGCACTATCTCCCCGTGGCTGCGAGGATTAAGTTCAAAAGCCTCTGCATTGTCCACAAGGCCTTCTGGGGCCCGGGACCTCAATACTTTCAACTCTCTCTTCCTAAATATCTTCCTTCTCGAGCTCTTTGCTCATCCGCCTCCAATTCCCTCAGGGTCAGTCACTTCTCCAAGCAAAAAATTGGTGGTAGATCTCTTTCTTTGACTGCAGCTTCCTTCTGGAACAGCCTCCCGGCCTCTCTGAAAATTGGGGAGAAACAGCTCTGGTTCCGGAAGCACCTCAAGACCTTCCTCTTTGCCTCTGCTTTCTCTCCACCTCTCCAATGCTGAACTCCTGGCTAAAACTGCACAGGTCACCTGGCTACCCTCTGTTCTTGGGCCCAGGTCCCTTCCCCACCAGTTTCACACCTCAACTGCCCCCCTGGAAACCCTTGCACTTGGGACTGTCTCTGTATTCCTACAGCCCCCTACCAGCACTTGACACCTGATGTCTGAACCTACCCTTGCACCTGCCTCCAGCTGGCCACACCTCTTGTTATTGTTCTTATTTATTAATTTGATTTATTACTGTTATCCTGTGTAATGCACTTCAACTACCCCCAGCCCCTCGCACTCCCCCCCTGCACTTGCGCGATCTCAATGTCACCTGGTCTAGTAAGATCATTGTCTATGTCTACACTCTGTTCCCCTCCCTTGCCTCCTCATGCCTTGAAACACTTAGACATGTTATACATGCCATATCATATCATACCATATCACCATACCTGTTCCACTGCCAGCAAAATACCAATCTTTGAGTCTCAAGATCCTCACGTACAGAGGTGCTCACGTATAGTGTTTTTATCATTCTCTGGCTATGTAGCATCATGCTAAAACTAAAGGTGTACATGGGATGTCATGTGAATTTGACTGGGAGCACTTTGTGGTCAATGCCGTAATGGTGTTCACCTCTATAGTTTAAGATGTTATGTTCATGCAACACACTTAAAAGACCATACAGGCTCTACTGTCTCTATTCTAAAATACTCTGCTCATAGGAAGCCCTTAAATAGACAATGCCCCACCCCCATCTAGTGCATGCCATGTGATGGGCCTATGCCTACCATTCATGTTAGGGTGGGAGTGGTAGCCACAGGACCAGCATCTTCCAGCGCAGGCAAGCTAATTGCTCTCTTTGCATCTGTATTGCATACCACTTCTTGTGGAATCCACCAGGTTTCCATTCTGTTATCTATTTTTTTTATGTTTGACTATGTCAGCAGATTAAGATAATCTGGCAAGGATTCCTTGTATAATTATGCTGCTTGACACTGAAATGTTAGTCTCCCTGACAATCCTACACCTAAAGGCAACCATTTGTCTTTGCATGTATGTTATTGATGCTTGAATATGTGCTATCAGTCTTCACTTAGATATTTATAAAGATAAGGAATACATCATGTTCACCATTCATACATTTTGAAATACAATACTGTGGAATTGATTAGTAGGTACATGCCCCCCTATTTGGTGTGCTAAGGATTCGCATGGCTATGTGGATTGCACACTCTGCCTGTGCTGCTCCAGAATCCTGTGCTCCCTGCCTCTCAATGGGCCTAGTTGACAGAAGCGCTTTATAATGGCGAAATCCCATTGGAAAACACTCTGTCAATTAGGCCCAATCTGTTTGTTATATTTTGAAATATTGAGCCCTTTGGGTTCAGCATAAGACATAGAACACAATAATGAGAGGTTGTCAGGGTGTCATAACTCCTTCCTGTTTGAATCTCATTATTGTGCTAACAGCACAGACATGCTAACTTAAAGGAGACTTATATCTGTCAGCGTGCTATGTGGACAAGATGGGTCGGCTTTCTGGCTGTGTGTGTGGCAGTGGTGGTGTGCGGAGGGTGCAAGCAGGTAAGTGAAGTATTAATATGTATTTAATGTGTTTATATCTATGCATGCATGCAAAGGGGTTGTAGGAGTGGGTGTGTATGAATGTGTTAGCAAGTGGATATGTGTTTGTGTGTTTGTTTTTATATATGCATTCATGTTTGACTGTGCAGGTGAAGTAAATAGTGTATGTTGTGTATGTGATTCTATGTGCTTGCATGTGAAGGGGGGTAGGGCTACTAATTTTAGCCAAGCTCTTACCAGCATATCAATTATACTGGCTCTCAAGAGGTAAAGCAAACGTAAGTGCTATTACATTTCTAGATTGGCCTACATTTGTGTAGCCAGTCTGGCCATATTTTCTTACTGTGGTATGGCCTTACAATCTTGGCATTTCGTGTAAAGCAAACGTGATTAATTGTGTTATTTGGCCAGGCTGGCCTATTGTTGACACCAGTCTGGCCACATATTCCTACTGTGGCATGCCATATTTTGCTGGCCATCCAGTGTAAAGTAAACCATAAATTAGTATGTGGCTAGACTGGCCTACATTTTTGCAGCCAGTCTGAACATGTTACCATACTGTGACACAGCATTTCAGGTGAAGCAAATATAAGTGGTATTATATAGCTAGATTAGCCTATATTGGTATAACAAGTCTGGATATACTTTCTTAATGTGCCATGGCATTTTCAAGGGTAAAGCAAACATAATAAGTGTTAGTATGTAGGTAGACTGGCCCACATTGTTGTAGCCAGTATGCATATACGTTCCTACTGTGACCTGTCCTTTTTGTACTAGGAATCAAGGGTAAAACAAGCATGATAAGCGTTATACTTGTCCAAACTGGTCTCCATTGGTGCAGCCAGACTGGATGAAGATTCTTACTGTGGCATGGTGTTATTTTCTGGGAATAAAGTGCAAAGCAAACTTAAGTGTTATAAATTGGCCTACATTGGTGCAGCCAGTCTAGATGTATATTTTTACTTTGGCATCTTCGTGTTTACAGGTAAACAAGGGTAAATGAAACATAACTGTTTGTATACAGCTTGAGTGACCTACTTTGATGCCGCCAGTCTTTATATATTTTCTTACTGGGGCATGGCATTTTTTGGGGCATAACAGTTAAAGAAAACACTATGAGTGTTATTATGTGACTAGACTGGACTACAATAGTGGATCCAGTCTGATATATTTTCTTACTACAGCGTTTGTTACTGGGCATCAAGGGTAAAGCAAACAAGAATGGTTTTCATACGGGCTACATTGGCATAGCCAGTCTGAATATATTTAAATTCTGGAATTTCTTAAATGGCTAAGCCAACAGGAGTACAATCCTAGATGGTAATACTGGTTTATATTTGTGCAACTTGCATGGGCATGCATGAGCTAAGCCAGCATGAACATTTTTTCTACACTGAAATATATTGTGGTCAAAGTCATCCTGAAAATGCATTGGAAAATTCTCTTGTGCATTGTTGGTGAATTGCATCTACGGATTAAGATGCACGTCACCAACACATTGTGGTGGAAAAATTGTTGTGACAAGTCACATGATAGGTGCATGATAAATAGATCAGTGGGTGTACGGACTAATTTGCACAAAGCATGGTGAATGTATGCAAAACATGAGATGCTGGCATATAACCAAGAGACATGAAAAGCAGGAATATGAAAAACAGAGAAAGTGATAGAGGCATTAAACAATGTATACTTTCTGGACAATCCAAATGCAAGGCATTTATTTGCCCTTGGAATCGATTAGGGAAAACCCACGCACACCAAAAGACACGCACAGGCATAAACATGTCCACCACATGAAAGCAGGCGGAAGTGCCCCCTTGCAGTATAAAAGTGCACGCAAACAACAAACACGCATATACAGCTACGATGAATGCCCCATTTCTCGCAGCAGTGATTGTGGGACACCGCAGGAGGAGGAGAATAGCCAGGCCCTGCATTTATTTGCACAGGACCAGCCTTTTTGGGATGCTTGATGACCAGGTCTATGGCAGGTATAGGTTTCCACCTCATATCATCCTAGACCTGGTAACTGAGTGGGAGGGTGACCTCACATCACCCACCTTGTGCTCCCAAGAACTGAGCCACTTGGAAAAAGTGATCAATGTCAGTCATTTTTTGGCCACTGGTTTATTTCAGCAGACACCACCATAGTTGGCGGTGTTTCACAGGCCATGCAGTCACGCTGCCTACACCAGGTGTTGGCAATCATGACTGCGCGCCCCTCAGTCGGCAGGCACATATACATGCCCAGAACACCCGCAGAAAGGCAGCCTGTGGACCAGGACTTTTTACAGGGAGGCACACTTCCCCAAAGTGCTTGGTGCCATAGATTGCACACATGTGGCCCTACGTCCACCTAGGGCCACTGAGAACATCTACCACAACCGCAAGCACTGGCATTCAATCAATGTACAGGTAAATCACCAGGGAATCATCACCTCTGTCTATGCAAACTATCCTGGGTCTACCCATGACAGTTTCATATACAGAATGTCCACCCTGAGATGGGCCCTGGAAGCTGGGAAGCATGGCAACACATGGGTCATTGGTGACTAGAAATGTCTGTGCACATGCATGCATGTTACACACAGACAAATACACAAAGCCAACTAATGACAACAATTATCACGTCCCCAGGGGACAGTGCTTACCCTCTGATCACCCACATGATGACGCCAATACGGAACCCCACCACACCACTCCAAGTAAGATACAACGCAGCCTATATTGCAACTAGGGCCATTTTGGAGCACACATTTGGAGTGCTCAAGTCATGCTTCCGCTCCCTTGACCGCTCTGGCGGGCAGCTACTATATGCACCCCCAGTAGTGTGCAGGGTCATTGTGGCGGCATGTGTCCTGCTCAATGTTGCAACATGGCGGGGCATACTGGTGGACATGGTGGTGCCCCCACATCCCCAACCACATGCACAGGTGCTGCGCATGGGAGGGGAAAGGGCAAGTGGCGAGGCAGCCCCGACCCAGCTTGTGGCTACATTTTTCACCTAAACTCCCACCTCTGTGGAGTGCACACAGGCCTAGCACATACCAGGTGACAATCGATGATGACAAAGGGACAGTCAACTGTCACTACCTTACCACCCTGAGACTGTTTCCACAGAAGTGCTACATTGTGTGCATCCCTAGCTACATAAACATAACTAATCCGGCGTGACCAAAAGGAACACATGCAAGGTGCATATCCCACCACCCCCCTGCAAAACAGGCCATGAAAATAACTGGTATGTCTCCCAACCCTCCCAACCCCCATGACCCTTGTCGGCCACACCATGACATGGCATGCAACAGCAAGAAAGCAAACCAAATGCACACCACATGACAAAATCGTCATCAAGTGCCACGTGATAAATGAAAACAGGCCTGAGACAATTACACCTGACATGAAATCAGATGAAATGACTGACCACACAAATGCATGCCACCAGTGTTACCATCAACAAAAGATTGGGCAATCCAAATCCGCAAATCTGAAAACAGTGTGCTATGTGTATGAGTCCCCTGCAACACACCACTCATCACACAGCACAGTGAGCGGCCGTTCCGTTGGGGATACACCTTGAGCATCATATAAAAATGGACAAGCAACAAAAATGACCCTGTGATGCTTGTACACTATCCGAAAATTGTAAGTGATCATGCGCTGCAGGGACACAGCATGGCAGAGAAAGGCAATCTCTGTGCAGGTATGGGCATGGATGGGTGGTTGTATGTCTGGTGGTGCGTTGTGTAAGTGTGTGTGTCAGTAGGGATATGCACTCAATACATGCATGTGAAATGAAGTGACCCTCAGTGTCCTGTACACATCACATGTGAACATTGCCCTTGTGGACCACCCAGTGTGTTAAATCACACCAATCCCTGACACCTGAAAAGTAAACCTAACACAGGAACATCCATTGACCAGCAGAACACATCATGTACATAGTACCCCACATTGACAATGTCAGACAGTGACCAATCACTGTAGCCCAAGAGTACCAACTTGACATTGTCACCAGACGGCCCCCTCCCATCATCAGTGTGGCTTTGACAGATAAAGGGTGCATTAACCACGTATACAGGCAAGTAATGAAAAAACATCACAATCAACTTCAAAAAAGCACAGTTCAAAAATATACTCACCAAAATTGATTGCAGGAATGCCATTGAGAAAACATCCTTAATCCCCACTGAGGGGTGTATACACAAGTAGGACTGCAGACCGGCCACAGATATGACGAAAGTCCAATGCACCTGTGCAATTTGCTGTCACACCGATCCATCCTTGCAAGCTCATGGAAAGGGGAAGCAGCAGTGACATAGGTATCAGGACCCCAAGCCACAAACACATACATGAGACAAGCTTGTATGGGCCCAGCTGGAACACACAATGGATGCTGTCAAATACCACAAAACACCACACTGTCACATGAATCCACAATAGACAAACAATAATTTAAACAAACATAAAAATGACCAAACACGACCTGGGGGGTGGCACCCAGGAAGGGGCAGGTACAGAGTGAACCTCAACACCCACATGCGAAGATGTTGAGCTAAAAAAAAAACTCCATGGGCTCAAAGCCCGCACGGCCGAACTGTGTGTAAGATAAGTCCTCGTCACCCTCTGGATGTAAATCAGAAGGTGGATGTGGCACAGTTGCCTAACCACGCCTATCTGCAGCTTGCCCCTCCTTGGAAGCAAGCATGCGGGTCTGGTAAGCCTGGTCCTGTGTGGCAATGGCAGGTAGGTCAGCATGCAGCATCTCACGTGATACGCGTGCTTCCTCTTGCAAGGTTGCACATGTAAGACAGAGTTCTGCCTGCATGGCCTCACATGACATTTGGAGCACCTCCCGGCATGCACGTAGCTCAGCCGAGATGGTGTTTTCAAGCTGCTCCATCCTCACTTCTGACCGCTGCCTCTGGGACATCGATAGCACACCCAGAGTAGATCTGAGGGATTGGTGTTCTTCCCTCAGGGCCTCCCTGTGTGCCTCTGCCTGAGCAGCAAGTGCTTCGCACAGAGATATCATTTCAGCCCCGCATGCCCTGTTTGAGGCCGCCATGCCCAGCCTGAGTGAGCAACACGTGGACTGTGTTGCCTGCAGCTGGAGCTCCACCTTTCTATCAGGGGGGAACATGGATTGGGCCACACCTTTCATGCCTTGAGCAATCATCTCAATAGCTGCCCCCTGTTGCTGTGAACTGGCATACATGACATGCTCCCACTCAATGCTCCCCGGTGGTGCAAGGCCACCGCGTTGCGGGACATTACACCTGCGGGACCCAAGGAGCTGTGGTCCTTGCTGGATTGGGACTGCCCGCGGCTGCAGGACTGCATTCTTCCATCAACCTGATGCCACAGGAACACGAGTGTAACGCTCACCTGATTCCCACGGAGGCGCGGGTCTTGGCAGGAAGCTGTCTGTGACTCGAAAAGTGATGTGCAGGACTCGATTGGCTTCTGGGGTCGAACCTCTTCGCACTGTGTGTCGGACTCGAAGAGTGAGGTTTCTGCAGGTGAAAGAATATGGGGGTTAATGGTCTGGGTTGTTAAATGTCCCTCTCTCTCTCTCTCTCTTCCCAGCTTTTTCGTAGAGCCCCCAGGTCAACGTGCTCACCTTATATAGGTGAATGCTGGGCTCTCCATCTGCGTCTGGTGCAGGGTGCCGTTGCCAGTTCAGAGGATGGTTACCGTCATTATCTGCACGAGCGGTGAGTTTCTGGACACCTTTTGTCTTTATAGTCTTTACATGCGTGGCACGTTTATATGCAGACTCTGTATAATGCCTTTCCCTTATGTATTGCAGGGCTCTTGAGATGAAAGATGAAGTGAAGCGCCTGGAAGTTCGTAAGTATGGCAAGTGCTCTAACTGTCTCTTTCCTTGCAGCTTAGTTTGTGTTAAAGAGACGCCGGAGTATTCGCAGGCGTTTTATTGCGACGAGCGTGATGGACGTAAGTAAATACCTGCTTAATGTCTTTTCTTTTGCCTTTCAGATGTTGGGTTGCAGGGCCGGAGTCCGCGGAATACCAGTAAGTTGTTAACGATACTTTGCCTTCGCAGGCGGCGATGCAGAACGAAGAATTCCAGAATTCACAGCGTGCCGGTAAGTATGGCAATGCTTTTGTTCTTGCAGGTGGAGATGCGGCGTGAAGAAACGGCCGCAGCCGATGGATCAGGTAAGTAAGCACTGTGTGTAAAGTTCGCCTTGCTAACCTGTTGTTTCTGTTCTTTGCAGGTGCTGATGATGTCTGGATACCGAAATGGTAAGTAGGATTCTTGCAGGTCCAGGATCGGAAGAAGAAAGGCCGGAGCAGACTCGGTGAGCGTTCTGCTGCAGATGCAGAATAACGCGAAGCACGCTTCATCTATCGGGTGTGGTTTAAATAGCCTAGGAGTGATGAGGCGTCTTCTTCCACGGCCCCGCCTAGGTAAGAAAAGAGTTCCAGTTTCCAGAAGAGTTCCAGTGCTGTATCCAGGGAGTGGAGCTGCCCCACCCAGGTAAGAAGGTAGTTCCTGTTCTCAGATGGCTTATAAGTGGCTGGTAAGTAAGCAGCATGGTCTGCTGCAGGTAAGTCCACCCAAGCATCTTCATACCTATTATGAGCCCGGCGCTTCCAGTGGTTTTGATGAGCCTGGTGCCACCGGCGCCAGGACAAGGCCCAAAAGGTCCCAGTGGGGACCGGCTGGTGTTTAGGATTAGGGTTACGGGCCTGCTTCCAAGGACGTTGGGCTGGTCCTGGCTCCTTGGAAGCAGTGATCATGACAGTACCCCCCCCTCAAGGCCCCTCCTAAGCGTGTCTTCTCCGGGGGTTTTTGCTTGTCGGGGTGATTCAGATGGACATATTCTGAAGGTTCCCAAGACCTTTCCTGGGGACCGTAACCTTTCCAATCAACCAGATAATATAACTTAGATTTGGAGATCTTGGAGTCTAGGATGTTCTTAACTTCGAATTCAAGTTCTCCATCTACTAAAACCGGTTCTGGGAATTCAGTCAATCGGGTTTCTGGTTGTACTGGTTTTAATAAGGAGACATGGGCCCTCATTACAACTCAGGCGTTAAGGGTTAACGCCACCGTTAACCCTTAACGCCTGATTCCCACCTTAACGCCTGCTTTTTGCAGACGTTAAGTTCCATGGTGCTAAGGCACCTTGGTGCTAATTACGGCACCGTAATTTACAGTGCCGTAATTAGCGCCTTCCCCACTCCCATTATGCCCTATGGGGCAAAAATGGGAATGGGGAAGGGAAAATGGGAAATGGGGATTTACCGCCCCACTCACCTTGTAATGGGGCGGTAAATCCGCCATCCACCATGGTGTAGACATAGTTTACACCATGGTGGTAAAGTTGGTGCACTTAGCACCTCAGTTGTAATGAGGGCCATGGAATACTGGGAGTATTTTCATATGCGTAGGTAACTCCAATTTGACAGCCACCGGATTAATTATGGCAGATATGAGATAGGGTCCAAGGTATCTCGGGATGAAGGTGCGGGGTCCCTTTAAAGGCAGGTGCTTAGTGGATAGCCAGACCTGATCTCCTACAGCGTAGTGAGGAGTCTCTTTACGGTGTCGATCTGCTCCTCTTTTGAATTGAGCTTTAGCTCTTTGCAGATGGGTCGAGGCTTCCTTAAAAGCACGGGTGATCTCCGAGTGCAAGTGATCCACAGCAGGTGCTTCGAATTCTTGGGGAGGATCCAGGTTAGAGGTTCTAGGATGGTGTCCGTATAGTAGGAAGAAGGGAGTCTTCCCTGTTCCAGAATGAATCGAATTATTGTAAGCGTATTCAGCGATCCAAAGAATATCCTTCCAGGGGTTTTCAGTTTGTTGGAGCATGCAACGTAGATATTGCTCTAGAGTTTGATTTGTCCTTTCGGTTTGTCCGTCAGCTTGGGGATGGTGACTAGTTGAAAGTCTTACATCAATTTGGGCTAGACGACAGCAACTGCGCCAGAAGTGAGAGATGAATTGACTTCCCCTATCAGAGACTAAAACCGAGGGAAAACCGTGTAGCCGAACGATGTTTTCTAAGAATTCTCGGGCCAATACTGAGGCTGAGGGTAGACCCTTCAGGGGAATGAAGTGAGCCATCTTGGAGAATAGATCCACGACTACTAAAATGGTAGTATACCCAGAGCATGGAGGTAAGTCCGTGATGAAATCCATGGACAGGGTATGCCATGGACAGGGAGGGATGTCTAGTGGCTGAAATAGGCCGGCTGGTTTCTCCTTCTGACTTTTATTCTGGGCACACACACCACAGAAGATGACAAAGTCTCTAATATCCTTTTTCCATGACGGCCACCAGAAATGTCTTTTAATCTTTTCCATGGTTTTGGTAATGCCAGGGTGACCCTCCATTAGAGAGTCGTGGTAACAGGAGATTACTTGTTTTTGTATTTTCTCACAGGGTAAATGCAATCGTCCTCGGAAATATGGTAGGTCTTGATCCACTGAGAATTCTTTCCCCTTTAATTGCCAATCTTGCAAATCGCCCGGAGTTAGGAGTGGTTTAACCATGGTCTTGATGTCTCCAAAAGATTGAGCGCTGACCTAACCCAAAATTCTTTGTTCTGGGATTATGGGTATTGGTTCTGGATTGGTAAAATGTTCATCTACTCCCATCCGGGAGAGAGCATCTGCTTTTCCGTTCTTACTGCCTGGTCGATAAGTAATTATAAAGTCAAATTCTGCTAGAAACAGAGCCCAGCGAAGCTGTCTGGAAGACTGAGCTGGCTCCTTGGAAGCAGTGATCATGACAACGAGCAACTGGTGTGGATTGTGACCGTGCACCCATAACAACCACAAGCGGACCTTCCAACACTGCCTGTGCCCCTGAGGACCCTACCCCCACTGCAGCTGTTGTGGCCAGAAGATCATCCACATCAAGATCACTCACCGGCGATGAATGGTCATGATGCACATCCAATTCAACATTGTGCTCAGAGGGGGCATTAGAGCTTGACTGATTGCCAGCCCTGTGCTCGACGGTCTGGAGCACGAATGGGTTCTTGTGGTCTACCACCTAACGACCACCACTTGTGCTGGGTTGTTGATATAAAATCAACCCTGTGTCTGGAATGACATCCTCAGCCTCTGGCTCCAATGCATCATCACCTGTAACGTAAACAAAACAAACATGAGTACACATGTCAGCAGCACATAACACACACACACATAGACATCACTACATCGACAGCCACACATGAAGCCGACATGTCACACACAACTCCAACTCCGGCATGCATCCAGTGGTATTGATAGGCAACGGCACCCCGAAAGCAGAAATGAATGCGTATAAATTGCGAAGCCTACACATGTACTGAATGTAGCATATCACCTGCATCACACACAACCTCTGGCAGGCACAGATCACAGGCAAAAATGACAGATGTCAACAAAGAGATGGCACGTAGCATAAGTATGTTTGAACAGCCAAATGGCCACAGCTGCAAGTGAATCAAAACACACCATGACACATGTAATATGCATGTAGACATGCATCACTAAATCATCATCACCAATATAGCTTCATCGATCTGCAGCTAGGCCCATGCCGGCGTCATGAACCCTAAAGACATAGTCAATGTCCCGAGCAAAGCGAGTGCCTTCAACGAGGTATGAGGGACCATAACGCCCCACACGGTCAGAGCTGCCGGTCGATGAAGCTTTTAGAACACCCTTCAGGGCCTGATTCAGCATTTTGTGTAGTAAATGTGCCAAAACTATGATTCAGTGCATCAAATCACTACGCCCAGGCTCCACCAGTATTCTCAAGTGGGCTTGGGGGTACTCGTAGTGCACGACAGTGCACCTTTAGGATTGTGCCGGTTTAACATAACCTGAAATCTGAGCAGCATTCTTGTAAAATAACTACATATTTGTAATTTAACAAAAATGCTGCTGGGAACACGTGTAAATAAACACTTTCACAAAACACCAAAGTAAGTAGCTGCAATGTTGCACAACACAACATTGAAGCTGCTTGCAAATGTGTATCTGAAAGTGTTCATTTACACCCGTGTTCATATACACCCGTGTGGTGTACATGAACACCTTCCTATACAGCAAAGCAAGCAGCTTCAAAAAGTGTGAAAGTGTACAAATACACACATGCCGGTGTTAGGCAGAATCATATGCAGTACCCTTTGGGAACGCCACACACAATTAAGACTACAAGTGTAAGTACAAATTCACCTTTGGTACAAGCCTGTACTACACAGTAAAGTGGTAGCGATGGCTGAGCAGCATGACTTATCTCAAGCAGTATCAATAGTAACACAAAGGACAGCAATTACTATGGTTCAAACAAACACTGACTCAAGGTTTCTGAGTAAAAGAATATACATTTATTTACACATCAGTTGTAAAACAATTCGCTAAGTAAAGCAGCAGAAAAATCACCCTCTTAATATACTACACAACACCTCATGACATTCTGGACAAGTTAAACTCAAAATGAAGTGTGAGCAAAATGGCACTCCAGCAATTTAAAAGGTAGGAAAATACAGGGTTATACAAAATTAAGCAGCACCAACAAGTAAGTAGGCAGGGCAATCTAGAAAAGGCTTGCTACAATGAGGTTTGAAATCAATAGGCCTGGGCCATGTTAATGGTTCAGAGTCTTTGATAAGGATCACACAGTTCAGAGTAGTTTGCGGTTAAGTCTTAGCCAAGAGTTTGAAACAAAGTTGATCTGAAGAAAAGTTACTTAAAAGTAGAAAAGGACAAGCCAAGGATTGGCAAAAGATTTCAAACACTTTCACTGTGGTTGGACAGAATGAACACTTTCACTGTGGGCAGACGGAACGAACAACCGGTTTTGAAAAGTACCTTAAATGAAGAAGAAGGCTGTAGCTGAGACAGAAGTACCTGGCAGGTCCTGCAGGGTCACGGTTCCTGAAGCGACTGTCAGACTGACACGAAGTAGGAAGGCTGGAGGGTCCTGCACTGCCCAGGGAAGAAACCATCAGCAGAGCAAAGCAACAAATAAAAGGAGTGCTCCTTAAAATCCAAACAGGGTCCAAGCCTCCTGGCTATCCAGTTCACTGCAGCGATGTACAGCAAATTCGACCAGGGGAGCGAGGCCTTGCTTGGTGTTTGGCGAACTGGTTGGTCCCACCAGCTCAAGGGAAGAAGATTCCTTGCAGATCTTCTCTGTTGGCAAAGTTTGTAGATTCAGACCCGCATCTGGGCTTCACCAGGAGGTTCAGTCATGGTAGTGGTCCTCTCCTTTCAGCTTCTCTTCGGTTCTCTCGATCCAGTGGCAAGTCAGCCTTCCTAGCCCAAGAGACCTGCTTTTTATGCAGTTTTCCCTCATTCACACAGCCGGGCTGTCAATCACACAGCAGGGTGGCTGTCCTGGTGGGACAGTCACCACAGCCAATCATACAGAGTGCGACATGGGTCTCCAAGTAGACACTGTGCAGGGAGACTCAAACTCCTCCCTCACATCCTGTCCCCCTCAGACATTCAGGCACCTAAGGAGGGCTTCTGTGCAGAGGCCCGCCAAAGGATGGCGAACAAAGGAACCAAACCTGGTTTGGTGCCCAGAGTAAAACACGAGAAAGACCTTTACAAAAAGAAATGATGAATAATCCCAGCCGGAACCAAATAAAAGTAAATATGGTCCAGCGGATTTAAGTTTGAGGCTACTAACTTAGCCTAAAACAGTACCAAGGATATTTAAATAAACCGCGGTAGGAATAATATCATAGATACCACTGCCACCAGACACATTTTATGGAAAGGGGAACACAATAATGCTCCATGAGAGACAGACGAAAAGGGATAACTATTAACCCTTTCTAGAACTCTGTGTAAGATAGTTTGTACTGGGTCTGTGAATTAAAAAGACTAATAAAGTCAATGGCAACCTTACATGTTCTGGGAGACAGTAGCCAGTCCCAGAAAATGGAGTTTGAAGTGAGAAGTCTGAAAAAGACAACCCTGTGTCACTGCACTGAGGGTGCTGTGTAACAAACAGTAAAAAGATGATGCCTATGGAGTAGGTGAAGCTCCACAGTCTATGAACACAGAAGTGTTAAACACACACAGCAAAAAAACATGCAAGAGTGGGAAACAAGGCTCACACTCTTATGAGGTGTAAAAAATAAATCCTAGAAATCCAGCAAAGCTGCTGAGGGACTCAGTGGGTAAGAGGAATTAGCCATTCTGGAGAATTCTCCCTAACAGCAGGCAGCTCCACAGTAATTGCAACCCGATTTGTGGGCTGCAATCCATCTGTGGGCTATACCAGTTAGTATAGCCCGCAGCTTGACCAATCAACTTTGCTAAACACCCGCTAGGGCGTTCTCATACAGAGTACATGTGTCACATGATGCACTTGTGCTAGTGCGTTTCATAACAGTGAAGGGATGAACATCTGAACATATATGCCAGGTAACTTTGACATTGCGGCCGTGAGTAGGCATGTAGAACAGTGTAACATGGCTCAGAAGTCAGTGGGTGCAGTGCAGTACATGTCTACATTCCCAACAATCTACATCAACTAATACATTTTGATGTCAATCAGTTAATATGACAGCAATGTAAGGGCAAGTTCAGCCATCATGTGTAATGTGCATGCACTGGGTTGCATGGCTACAGTTAATAGTGTAAATGCAGGGAGACATTGCATGGCAATGAAAGGTTGACCGGAGAACTGTGTATTTGGTAGACAGTGTTGGCTACTTTCAATTGCATCATCTTAGTCAAATAACACCACAGCAGATGAGAATGGGACAGTAAGCAGGACACATCATGAACCCTCAGTAGTACACCCATTCATGCAGAAGGCACTACACCAGTTGAACAGAGTCAGGGGGCCTGCAACAGGGGGAGGTGTGTGCCCCACACAGACAATGACACCCTAAACATGTGCGTGATGCAGGACTGAGCCAGAGTGAGCATGGAATGGATGACAAAATGCCATGATACGTATGTATGCACGGAGACAGACTACTATGATCATCCTGCTAAGGATACATAGGGGCGTGCAAGAAATGCACTTGGAGCATGAATGGGCCATCATGTCCCCGGGGAGCATCTGCCATCTGCACAGTCCGAATGAGACACCCTGCATCAAGGACAAAGGATGTACCCCACAGTATGTGTTGGCAAGTTTGCAGAGAGAAGTGTGCATGTACACAGGAGTGTGGAACAGGCCATTGCAGTAGTCCAACATGTTACCCACCAGCGACATGATGAAACTGAGGTGCAGGGGGTGGAGGGGCAAGGAAGCATGCCCGCGTGGAGTACCCCCATGCAGGATGACCACACATGCATGTCAGTCATGTGATGACATAATCCGAGTGTTGAGTGGAACGACACCACAGGCTACATGCAGAGAGGTCAGTGAGCTGGAACATGGACCAGAGAAGCAGCCGAGTGACTAGCATGAGAGTAGGGTGCATGTGTGATGATGAGGACAGTCCCTGTCTGCTTCACATGTCCAGCATGCTTCAGAACAGACATGCATCAGTGAAGCATTACATGACTCGCAAATGAGAACCATGTACACATAGCATGTAGTGGCAGTCAAGCACAACACATCACACACGCAAACACAGCATCAGAGGTCATCACAATGCTTTTTGCAGTCCTGAGCTGTGCGCACCTGATATTCAATGCATTAACGCCATCTGCAATATGCTGCCAGTGGACCCAACGCTGGGCAGGCGTCGTATGGCAATTTGGGAACACTAGTATACTGCGTTCGGTTCTGACACGTAGCCCACAAGAAAGTCCTGTTCCTGCTTGCTGAAAGGATCTTCCTCCACGTGCCAAAGGCCGGAGCCGTGTCTTGGTTCCTAGCCTCTTGCGCTGGAGCAACCTTCCTCCTCTTAGGCAGTGGTACAGACCCTGACTGGCAAATGCCGCGCTGATCAATAGGGGCAGTGGTGCTGGTGGACTGGACCAAGGGAGTGGCTGTTGGAAACAGGACAGAAGCCCTGACTTGCATCAGTGGCTGCTGGGTGCTGTTGCCAGGACCCAGCGCAGCAACTGCCGCAGTGCCAAGGTCTGTGACCGACACAGTCCTGGCTGGCAGACTCACAGCCAGGGTGGTGTTGGCTCCATCTGCCCATGCAGTTGCCACCACCCGCCTGCTTGGGGCAGCAGATGACAACACTGCCCCCTGTCAGAGCATCCCTGCGTGAACCTTACTTGTGCCTCCTGACCATATGGAATTCAGCCTGGGAGTCCTCAGGTGCCAACGCATCAGGCGCTGGCTGACCCAGAGCCTGTGTGGTCGTCGCCACAAATGCACCTGCAGCTACCACTACCGGTGGGACCATGAAAGTAGATGAAACTGACTGCCGGGTCATATGGGTGCCAGTGTCGGATGCAACAGCTGAATCTCCCGGATGGCAGGATATCCTGCCCAAGTGGTGTACCCCTGCCTCTTCCGCATCTGCAGCCACCCTGGCCACCCTGGACTCCCCCTACTCCCTGGTCACCCCGGCCATGTCCGTGACCATGGCCAACACTTGGAGGACACCCAACTGAGGAGCCCCTCACCGTTCCTGGCCTCCCAACCATGGCACGGATGTACTAGTGCCAATAGGAGGTACACACGAAAATTGTCCTGGCCAATTGGGGTGAAGGGGGCGGGGTACGTGATGTAAACATCACCCCTGTGCTCCTGAAAGGCTGTATGTGCACCCTGTGGGAAAATGACGGGTCACGCAATGCTCAGGCACCCCAAATATACAATAAAACCGTGCACGCAACCCCAGGTAGTCCACGTGTGTGGAATTAACCTTCCACAGTACGCGGTGGCACCCAGGGACACAAAAAACACATACACGTGTAACACACAGGTTACTATGACCTCGAAAATGGGTATGTGATACACCGGGGGACCCGCAGTGGGAAAAATAGCGTGCGTGACTCACCGTCTGACTACCGTGGGAAAGAAAAACATGCTTAGGCAACACCCCCACCAAAAGGAGTGGTACGTTGTGATGGTGTGTGACACAACAAGAAGTAGCAACACACACGTATGTCTCCACAAAAAGCATGTGGGGGAGAAGCTGTACCCCCACCATGGCTGTGGGGCCCAGCAGCTATACCCTCACCAGTTATGGGAGACCCCAACACCTCCCATATGGCCCACAGAAATGCAACAGAGACCCCAGCAGGAAGCCACATGTTCCAAACTGCGTTTATTTCTGGGCAGCAAAAAAGAAAAAAAACATGCAGCGCGTCGTGCACATCGAGAGTTCAGGCGCCATCTCCCCCGGGGCTGGCTTGCAAGCCAGCTTTGTAATCACACTGCAGGCTGACCTCACAGAATTGGATCAGCTCCCAGAATCCCTATCTCCTCCTGCTATTGGCTGCTGAGTAATAGGTTACCTATGTAGCCCTTATAGAGAGCCTGATAATTGAACATTAGAGTTTTGCGTCAGTGGGTTGGTTTAGCTGTGCCACCCACCATTACCTAACTCTGAAATTGTTGCTGTATGAATCTGTTCCCATCAGTTTTTAGCTGAAACAGGTTTTTTCGCCCCTGGGCTCCCAGTGTTCATTGGCCAGGGCTGAGCTATTCTTGTTACAATTATGTTTCAAATGGTGTGCGAGTCTTTGCGAAAATGTCTTTTGTTCCCAGAAAGAAAAGAAAAAAAGCACACTGGGCTTTGGTGCTTTGCCGTGGCTTAGTCGCATTTGTGGAGAATTAAAAAATGTTTGTCTGCAGAAAGCAATCTTATCTGACTGCGTGACCTTGGCTGCTCGTGGGTTTGCGAGGAGTATTGGTGAAGGCATCTGCAGCTAGTGTTCAGTGAGAGAAATTAACTTGGCTGTAATTTTCCTGAAACATGGTTTTACACTGTGCAATTAGACCATGTTAATTCATATAGGCATTTGCAAGCCTTTAAACAGGGATTCTTATTTTGTAGATTCTGATATTGCTGCATTGATTATAATGTAGCATGGAAGTTGCACTGTTGGTGAAGTGGGTGTCTTTCAGAATATTTGTCACCCATGGGTGCGCTGGGGGCCTGGTTCAAATGATAAGTGCGCTCCGTGTTTTTCCTGCTGTTCTTCTGTATATGCACCTGGGATGAGGGGGCATGGGTCTGATCTCGATTTTCCCTCTTCAAGAACGTACAGCGAACTGCTGGCCCGTGCTCACTGGATTTCTGGAGTTTGTTTTTTTCTCCCACTCTTGGACATGATTTATGGTGTTCCTTTGACTGTTAATGTGTTTTATGGGCTATGGGGTCCTTTACTCCATAGGGTCTCATGTGTTTTTACTATGTGTGTTACACAGCACCCTCCGTGCAGTAACACAGGGGTGGCATAGTGACACCCCACCATAGACTCCATACCCTGGGACTGACTACTGTCTCCCAGGGCATGTAAAGTCACCATTGGCTTTACTAGTCCCAAATTATTAACAGAAACCGGTATAAACCATCATATTGTGGACGTACTGGTCGGGGCAATTCGATTGCCCTGGGGTCTGTTAGTCGAGGGGGCACGTCTCCATCCCCCCTGATCGAGTTTTGGCTGCTGGCAGTGGATACTACTTTTTATATTCGACCGCAAATATATCCCTATGGGATTTTCCCATTGTTCGAGGCTGCCAACTTTAATTATTTAATTCTCATAGCCTCGAACATACCGCTGGTTTATTTATTTAATATTAATTCGCCGGTTGGTATTTTTTGCCAGAACTCGAGTCTAAAATGGCGTTTGTGTTCTCTTCTGTGACTCCAACCCAAGTCGAGCCCTTTGTTCCACTTTTTGGCGGGCTTCTCCACAGAAGCCTCCAAAAGTGGTGCCACTCTGTCTGGGTACCACAGGGAGTTTGGGAGGGGGTTTAGGCACCCTGGACTGTGTTACCTTGGTAACTCAAGTTGCACTCTTGTGTGATTGGCCCAAGTGGTGAGCCGGCCGGCTCACCACTTAGCATGTTTGATTGACAGCTAGGCTGAGTGAATGGGGGTGTGCTGTATAAAAGCAGGGCTTTGGGGACTGGAACTTCAGAAGTCGCCACAGGACCTGGGAATCTGACGAGAGAGAAACTGAGCCGACCTACCACGATGAAACCACCGGTGGAGCCCTGCAGAACCGACTCACCACTTCCCGACAACAGAGAAGATCTCCCGGCTGGAGAGACTTCTTCCCCCGACTGGTGGGCACAACCAGTTTACCTTCTTCTCTTCGCACCCCAGACCGTCTTGTGGTCGAATTGCCCGTGCCAAGCAGCCCGGTAACCGGATAGCCACTTACCACTGGACCGCGAATAAAAGGACCGCTCCTTTTACCTGAGAACTCCGCGGCTGGTTTCTTCCCTGGCAGTGCAACGGACTCCAGTCTTCCTCCCCTACGAGATCCTCTCTTCCCCCGGATGAAGCACTGACTTGCATCCGCTGCCAGGAACAACTGCCCCCGCTGGAGTATTCTCGCCACTTTAAGGTACCGTGTCCGCCAGGCCTCTCTTTCTAAAGATTGCTACAAGGTAATAATAACCCCTTAACCTTCTGGACTGGCTGGCCGCCTTGACCCTCTAACTGGTCCCTTTCTTTTGGTCCAACTCTTTTTGAACCTTTACAAGGCTCTTGTGCACTTCAACCATGTGACCTTGGACACATTTTGTTCTGATCCTTTTAAAGTGGATCCGGCCTACTGAACTCTAACTTCACGGTTTTATTTGCCTTCCTCTCTTGCTTTGATCTTACGAAAGTGTTGGGATCTGTTTCATATTATTCTCTGCTTTTCTCTCCCTTTTTAAACTAATTATTAGAGTGCCATCTGCGTTAAGCACTCACCGCTGTCTGAAAATAAGTGGGGCTTTACTTAAGACTTGTCTAATATTCTTCTAAGGGAGTGTATATCTTTTAGTGACCATGTTTTTGAATTGCTTACTATTAGTGCCTGTGTGTTTTTCTAGATGTGGTTTTAAATAAATAATTATATCTTTTTACACCAAGCTCTGGTCAGTGTTTACTTGTTCTACTATGTTCTTTTGACCTATTGTAACACAATACTCTGTATACTGCCTAACTCTTCTTGAGGGAAGTCTGACTGCTCAGACACAGCTACCAAGTGAATCTGTGTGGTACAGACTGCTACCAATTGGGTTTACTGCCAAACACCTGTAGTCCTAAATCTTTTGCAGTGGTCCCAGAGGGAACTGCACAGGTTTCTGCCTAACACTCACCTTTAACCCATGCCGAGGGAAACGCCTGTGCGCGTCATGTCACTTATGTACTTACGCGCTAAGGCCCTTTCCTCAAATTACATGCCGACGTGCTGTTTTTTCATGTGCTAAATCACTCGCATCGAGCTGGCCATGCGACAACACACAGAAGACTCCGCTCCTCCCGAAGGCCATTTACCTCCCCACCAGAACCCCGAGCAGCCTCCGATGAGCCATCTGCTGCTGCCTGCCTGCCTGCTGCCATTGTGCCCTGCTATTTGGTGCCTGCACATCAGCAATTGCCAGAGGTCCAGTTGCTGGGACCACCCTTGCTGAAAGAGAAGACTACCGAATGGTGTTCCATCGCTCCACAGCCCAGCCCCAGGACCCAGTTGCTCACCCACACCTGCCTCAGGGGTTGCCATGTTATGGCAAACACCATCTGAGACCACTGGCAATCCCCAGCCAGAGAGGCAGAGGGCTGTCATCTTCACAGCCAGAGAAGTTGGCATCCTGGTGGAGTAAGTCTTAGGGCATTATGATGCCCTCTTCAGACGACCATGCAGCGACGAGGAAAGACGGAAGAGGACCTTGCCAGACATCGTTGTTGTCATCAATGCAGAGGGGGTGGCAACCCGTGACTTGAAACACGTCCAGAAGCTCTGGGAGGACTTCAGGTCCACGACCCCCAGGAAGGCCTGGAGCCTCTTTTGTGGAGCGGATGCAGGGGGGGCGCAAGGTCTAATTTACCATCGACCAGATAAAGGTCCTGGAACGCATCAACCCAGTGCTTCACCACCAGGTCCTAGAGATGCAGACCCGTCTGGAGTCGAGCGCTGAGTGTCTGGGCTATCCCATTCCACACAGTACATGTTGAAGTGTGGCAGGAGTGTGCAGCTTGGACATATGTCTGATAATGCCCATGTATGGATGTGTGTGGGCAGGGACATGCCTGTGCTGCATGTGAGTCCAGTCATGTGTGATGCACAACAATGGTGTATGTGTTCCAATGCATGATACCCAACTTCATGTGGAGATGCACACGTTTGTATTTCTGGGTATGTACTATGCCATGGTTAGGGTGTGACACATGGATGGTGGCTCCACCTTCATGTACGTGCACATTGTACATGTGCATGTATCTGTTTGGTATGTGTGTGACTGTGAGATGCCATGGATGCATGTGACATGGACATCTGGGTACCTGATTGGCAGATGTGACATAGTTGCCGCTGATTGCACTGTGACAGGTGGTGGAGATGCATGTCTGTCTGGTAGCGTGTGTGCATGTGATCAGCATTCCCCATGGTGCTTGTGACATCATGCCAACCTTTGGACGTTCATGCAGATATGTGTGTATGGACACCGATGCATGTTGCATGTTCCCTGTGTGTCTGTGCATGTGTGTGTGTTCTATTGACCTGAGTGTTGGGGAGTGTGACAGCGTCTGTGATGTTGACACTGCCACTCATGTGCAATTGTTATGTGTCTAGCAGACCATTTTATGGTGCCCTGATGCCTGTGTTCTGTCTCTCCCTGTCTGCAGCGTCGACTGATGAAGAGGGCAGAGAAAGTGCTGTGGAGCACAGCAGCAGCCAGAGATGCAAGGCCCAGCTCCCCTTCCAGGTTGTAATATCTCCCAGGAGTGAGGAGTCTGGTGCAGCGTCCATGGCCGCAGGGGAGGTCCAAGAGGTGAAGGTTGGAGGTGGACTCCTCGGCAGCAGATGGGGCAGGTGGGCCCCCACAGGGGCATACTGAGGAAGACGGCATGGAGTCATCCAGGTTGGTGGGGGGAGTGGTTGAGGAGGAGGCTGTATCAACCCCACACACAGGGCCTGCAGGGGGTGGTTCCACTGGTGCAAGTGATGCAGTCCAGGGGCAGGAGGCAGCCAGGCTGCCGTGGAGGTGCCTTTGTGTAATCATGCCCCTGATCCTGTGACTGCATCATCCGGCACCAGCAGGGATGCCTTTGTCCCGATCCGTTCACAGGGAGGGGATGCATCTACAACAACTGGCCTTCCTTTCCCTGTGGACGTGGCAATCCGTGACCGGATTGAGCATGTCCTAGTCAGTGTTGCGTTGCGCGCATGTGGTACTCGGGATGACGTGCAGGGTTCTAGGAATGACAATGCACGTCATTTCGAATACCTGTGTGCCCACCTCGACTTGCTAGGACAGGTCATCAGCACAGGGTTCCTCCATGTACTGGACGCTCTTGCAACCCAATCCTCAACTGCACGCCCTATGCACCAGTCATCCTCCGTGCCATCTTCCCGCCCTTGTCTCACCTGGGCACCCTGTGGACCTGCCCCTCAGCACGCTGCCAGGCTGGTGGAGACCACATTTGTGCTACAGTCGGGAGTCGGAGGTCCATCAGGGGTGGTCACACCACCAACTAGACCCCAGACAACGGAGGATGTGCCGGCATCTACAAGCAGGGCATGTGCAAGACGACGCCGGGGGATACCATTGTACCGGAGGCCATCGTGGTGGCACGGGCACGTGTGATCTAAGCAGCAGCAGGCTCAATGTGGGAGGCATCAACACTCTGGGACAACAACATCCCGGGGGCAGGCATCGGCCGATGGGACGGAGGACCTAGGACTGGAAGTGTCTTCCATGTGGCTGTGGTTGGGCCAGGAAATTGATGCAGAGCAATGGCGAGTGGAGAGGGCACAGCTCACTATGGTCAGGGCAGAGAATTGCATGCACCAGGCATTGAGGCGGGCGGAGTGCCTCGTGGCAACTCGCAGGGAGTTGGAGGAGTCCATGGCAGAATCACTGCTAGCCCTCAAGGCCAGGGGACATGCCTGTCTCCGGGACATCAATGTGGAGTTTGATGATGCCCTGGCCCGGAACATCAAGAAGTGAGCCGTCAGACTAGCCCGCCACCTTTGTATACAGTTATTTAGTCTTAGGTTTCATTTTGGGTTTTTTTGTCCTTTTTGGAGTCCACATACTTTGCTCCACTTTTTGTGTATAGTTTTGATTTTTATAGGGTTTTATGTAGGTTTAATTTTGTCATGGGATCATGGACCCTTCGGACTTTCAGTGTAAATAGTTCAGGACCTGTACTTACTTTTGTTTTTATGACCCCATGAAGGAATGGTTTTTTATACGTTTCATTTTCGATTGAGTTTATGGGACTTTGGAGATGGACCACTCTTTTTTATTTATATCTCTCACGGATTGTACATTATTTATGATTTGAATTTTCATTACTTTTTCTGTTTCATATTTTTATTTCATTTTGTCATTTCATATTTATTTTAATACATTTCACAAAAGTTAATTATTGGTTTTGGTCTACTCTCATTGGTTTTGTGCATGTGTCAGTCAGCATTGGCTCAGTCATGTGTCACTGCTGTGTGTCTCTGTTGGACATGTCTTTGGGTGCATGTGTGTGCTTTTCTGAATGTCATGGCATGGGCCATTTAGTGGGGAGTGGGTAGAATGGGTGGTTTGTTTGGACTGGGGTTGTGCAGCGTGGGGTGTGATTTGGATTTTGCATTTGTAACGTGGATCTGTATTGTGACAACGTGTTTGTTGGGGGGACATGAGTCGGGGCCTGCTGGCAGGTTGCTGTCACTGAGAAGGGTGTGGGGGGCATGAATTAGAGCCTGCTGGCAGGTTGCCATCACTGGGGGTGGTGTGGGAGCGACATGAGTTGGGGCCTGCTGGCAGGTTGCCGTCACTTGGGCTGGTGTGGGGGGACATGAGTCGGAGCCTGCTGGCCGGTTGCTGTCACTGGGGGTGAACATGATTGGAGACATGCCTACTGGCATTCTCACGGGAGATGGAGGGCTCCGTTGTTGTGTGGGCTGCCTGCTGGCATGCTCACAGGTGATGGGGGCTCCGTTGTGGTGTGGGCTGCCTGCTGGCATGTGCACAGGTGTTGGGGGGTCTGTTGTGGCATGGTCTCCTTGTGAGATGCGTTTGCAGGTGATCTGAGCACGCACTTCCTTTTTCACGCGATTGGGCTGGCGCAAGCAGGGATAGGGTATTCCAAGGGGTGCATGAGGAATGTGTACCTTGCCCTCGCCAGCCCAATCGTCTGTAAAATTCCACACGCACCCCCGGAATACGCGTACCCCACTCGCAGCAGCCTAATCACATGTAAAACTCATTGCGCACCCCCGGAAATGCATACCCCGCTCACGCTAGCCCAATCGCGTTTAAAACTCAACGCGTACCCCCAGAATACACGTACCCCACTCGTGCCAGTCCAATCGCGTGTAAGACTCCTTCCGCATCCCCGGAATACACGTACCCCGCTCGCACCAGCCCAATCGCGTGAAAAGCGCACTTGCGTACCCCGGAATACACATACCCTGCTTGCGCCAGCCTAATCGCATGAAAAGTGCACTTGCGTACCCCAATATTTGCATACCCATGTGGTGAGGAGCCACATGCACCCCTTGCAGGCAACCCACGCCACAGGGGACCCCCCCTACTACCCTGACCATGCCCCGCAGGCAGCCCACAAATCAGGGGACCCCCCTACAACCCTGGCCATGACCCACAGACAGCCCATCACCCTTGGCCATGCCCCGGAGGCAGCCCATCACCCCTGCCCATGCCCCGTAGGCAGCCCATCACCCCTGCCCATGCCCCACAGACAGCCCATCACCCCTGGCCATGCCCCGCAGGCAGCCCATCACCCCTGGCCATGCCCCACAGGCAGCCCATCACCCCAGACCATGCCCAGCAGACAGCCCACTACCCCTGGCCATGCCCTGCAGGCAGCCCATCACCCCTGGCCATGCCCCACAGACAACCTATCACCCCTGGCCATGTACCGCAGGCAGCCCATCACCCTTAGCCATGCCCCACAGGCAGCCCATCACCCCTGGCCATGCCCCACAGACAGCCCATCACCCCTGGCCATGCTGCGCAGGCTTTCCTTGTCCGGACGATATGGATTTCCGGCTTCCGCCTTTGAACACGCGCACATACGGCGTACAGGGAGTAGGACCTAATCTGAAGGAGAAGGGGAGAGAGAAGAAACTGACGCTGAAAGGGAATATATTTACCGCTCGGGTCAGTTGTGAACACAGAGGCAGCCATTACACCCATAAGGAGAATGCTCTAGAGTGTTTCTGTCAAGACTAATTAGAACACAGTCCCTTTGATATTGTGAATGGAACTTGCAGCCTTCTTATTGAAGCTTCTTTCGCCCTGTTGAAGATAACGACAAATGAATGCCTGATGCTAATGGACAATAAGTTCTATTGGGAATTGACTTTTCTGGATATCTGTTTCTACAGAATTCACAAATGTTCACCTAACCTGAAGAAGGCACACACAACCTGTCTGAAAGATCTTTACCAGACACTGTCAAGTCGAAACTATTTATTAATCTGGATGCCCTTTGTTAATAGAAGATCTATGAGTTGGGGCACCTATAGTCGATAATGTTTTTTGAGTGAACAACTGTTAGAGATACAGTCTAAGTTAATTGGAATATGTCCAAGTTCTTAAAATCATGGATTGTTTTAGGATTGAATGGTACGAATGAATGTATGAATGTATGACTTTAGGATGTTTTTTATGGAATTAATAATTAAAAAAATGTTTATCTACCTCTATTTTTATACCTAAATCAGAATGAAATAAAAACAATGATTTAATACTTGTAGTTCAAGTCTCGCTCTCACCAGTCTTTCTTGATATGCTGGCATCACCTCTGTTCTATAGCATCAACCCTGACTATGCCTCCCAGGTAGCCCACACCACAGGGGACCCACCTACAGCTCTGACCATGCCCTGCAGGAAGCCCACACTACAGGGGGCACTTTTTCCATGGGATTTGCCTGGCGCAGATGGGGTATGCGTATAGCAGGCGGTGTGAGAGGAGTTTTACATGCAATTGGGCTGGCGCTTGTGGGGTCCGCGTATTCTGAGGGTTACACAAGGAGTTTTACACATTATTGGGCTGGCACGAGGTGGGCATGTATTCCGAGGGGTGCGCAAGGAGTTTTACACGCGATTGGGCTGGCGCGAGCAGAGTACGCGTATTCTGAGGGGTGCACAAGTAGTTTTACATGTGATTGGGCTTACACAAGTGGGATACACGTATTCCGACGGTTGCGCAATGAGTTTTACACACGATTGGGCTGGTGCGAGCGGGGTATGCATATTCCGAGAGGGGTGGAAGATGTTTTACACGCGATTGGGCTGGAGCGAGTGGAGTACGCATATTCCGAGGGGTGCACACGATTGGGTTGTCAGGGATGAGTGGCTTTTTAGCACAATTTAATTGTTGGGGAGCTGTATGCTGGTCCACTGGCCTTTGTGCCATGTAGGGGATTTGTGCGGCTGTTTTTAGCGCAAGGGGTGGGGTTGGGGGCGTAACTGGCGCTGCTCCAGGGTCGCTGCACCACGGCTGGTTATGGATGTTGAAATCCATGAATACGCGGTGAAAATGGGTTTTGGCGCACGCGGCTGGCGCAAGCCACTTCTGCACTTGATTCCATGAATTACCCCCATAGTGTCCAATAATTGTACAGTAATACAATAGAATCAGAATGTCTGCATTCATTGTTCGGTAGTTTATGATGAAGAGCAATGTTAGAGAACTAATACAATTCAACCAAATTACCTGCATCCTCAAGGAGCTCAACATTGCCTACATCACCGACAAAGCAGTCTCAACCAAAGCACTGAGCTGGATGATCTCCAAACAACCCTTTAAGATGAGCAGCAGTACCCTCCAGATAGATGGGGATGCAGATTCATACTCATGCATCAAATAATTAAGACAACTCACTGGTTTGGCAAAGTGAGTTTGTTTAATGACAAGTTCATAAAACGGGGAGTACAACAAACATCAGCAATCGCTCAATCTTCTCGCTCTCTTCACTTTTAGAAAAAACAATATTTATAGCAAAAACTCGTCATTGCTGGCGTACAACATGTGCACGTACTAACAACAGTCTATGCGGCAATCTTAAAAACCTAACATGCAATGTGATTGGTTATAGGAATGTAACTTAACATAGGTACTGTATCTGTATATGTTAATGGGGAGAGGGGATTGGATAATCAATGTCAGGTGGGGCAACTAAGCCCTCCCTTCAAAATGGCCACTACGAACGTTACTAAAAGTACGACGTCCCATTGGCTCTACTCACTATAGGACCCTAGATTACATGGTCCACTATGATTAGGTTGGCAGCAGCCCCACTCATACTTTTCCACCTACATCTTAGCAGCATGCAGAAAGAACATCCAGGTGCAGAGAAGCTGGTCTGCACCCCAGCTTCCCACCAATTATGCTACAATCAATCATCACCTCAGTAGTCGTGTGTCAATTACTGCTTTGTAGTTTGGCCTTGTGTCTGTTCTGTGCTCAGAGAACTTTTAGGAGTATGGGTGCAGCGGGGATCCATGCGTATGTGTGAAAGTTTCACCCTTCCAGCCTACCTTAGTCACATGACTGGACACAGTGAAATCATCTTTTCTCTGTGTCTTTTTGTATATTTGATGTAATTCAACGTGTTCTCTGACGTCTGTGGCTTATCTTGACCTTTCTGAACAGGATCCTCTGTTCTCTTTCTCCTTAATTGTATCCAATGTCGGCCTATTCCAGTCAGATAAGACCTTGGTTTCTTGGCATGGTCATCCTTTAGCTGAGTTTTGCTTGGTCTTGCTTCTCGATTTTCTTGCTGCGACACACTACATCTGAGGCCTTTTGTAACCTTTGTTCAATTCTGCTCATATACGTAGTGGACTTGCATTTCGTACATAAAGTGCTTTTTGAGGTATATACTTGTAAACGTTGGCGCTTGTCGCAATCTATTAACTGTTTAGCATAAGCAAGCTTCACTATTTCTTTGCCTCTTGCATCTGTACACGTTTAAACTAGCTAAATATCTTCATCATGTATGTGGCATAGGTTTCTTCATTTTGACATCAACTTCTTCACCTTGGGCTCAAGATGTCACTTATCCCGGTATCTTCTCTCTATTTTGTCTCTTGTCAGTATTCTCAGGTCATTATAACTTTTATATGTGCGTCAGTCTGATTTCTTATGACATCACCATTCATCTAACTTCATTATCTTCTTTGCTTCTTTGGGTATTTTATTCAAACAACCGTCATATTGTTTAGAATGTAGGTATGGCTTTTTTAATGATACCTTGCTGTCCAGGTTTTCTTAGGTGTCGGTATATTAATAGGTGCTGTCATCCTGGTAGGTACTGGGCAGAGCCCATATGCTGCTCTCTGCTGATGTAACTGTTCTTCATACGTCTCATACATTGGTGTGAACTCAATAGGCTATGGGAGTGGGGCAACTGGAGTGGGGATGATACTTTACACTTCCTCTTCAGCACCACTTTACTTGGTCAAGAAATGCAGCATCCTTTGGTGCCAGTGCACCACTTGAAACCATCACTATTTCCAGAACTGCAAGGCAGAACAAAAACGAGTAAACTGGCATTATCATTACTACACACCTTGTCTATTTTACAATATACAAAGTGGTGGTGTCTCTTTTTCGTGTGATTTCCGGAGCTGCTGCCCTGTTTGGAAGTCCGTTCTCGCTGTTCACCATTGCTGGAGGTGTAACAGTTAAAAACCTCCAGGACCGCGGAGCGGAGCGGAGTGGTGTGCAAGTGGAAGTCTGCAGTCTGTGCAGTCCCCATCTGTTTTTCGTTTGATTTCCGGAGCTGCTGCCCTGTTTGGAAGTCCATTCTCGCTGTTCACCATTGTTGTAGGTGTAACAGTTAAAAACCTCCAGGATCGCAGAGCGAAGGAGAGTGGTGTGCGAGTCAGAGTCTGCAGTCTGTGCAGTCCGTGAAGCCGGTGGAGACAAGGCCAGGAGTCCTGATCTGCCTCCTCACTGCCAGGTAACATCTAAATAATGATTTGCATCAAGGACGCTTTCCAGTACTTTTACTCATTGTCCTGAGTAAATCGAGTAAACTGAACGTCTGGGCTGTTGCTATCATGGCAGGATTATTGCAGTGTTTCCAACCAATCCAGCAAATGTGAACTTTGTCGCCACGGATGTTTTGTAATTTGAACTTTTCCTCACCATCGTTTTATTGATCTAACGCACGGGGGCTTGCTCGAGATCTGTGCGGTGACTGCAGGCTTTTGGCCTTTGAGCCACTCGGATCTCTATCATCTGTTATTTCAGGCGAAGGAATCAAACCATGGGCTTGCCTTTGTGAACGGGGTGCCTGCTTGATACCTGTGCGGCGGCTGCAGGCATACGGCCTTTGAGCCGCACGGGTCTGTGTTTTCCTTGGCCCCCGTGCGGGAGGGCCAGAGTGGGTGACAGCCTCTGTAAAAGAGGCTCGCCTGGAGTCTGTGCGGCATCTGTGGGCATTTTGCCTTTGAGCCGCATAGTTTCTTTGTTTCAGGGCGAATGAACCATTATTTAATTGGTCCAAAGTCAGTATCCAACAGGTCAATGAAGCTGCGGAGCAACTCACTCCAGGATGATTTTAGAGCCCCAGAATGGGAGGAGCCTAAAACGGCTAGTAGCCCTCATGTACATGGCATGAGGGGGTCTTTGGAAGTAACCAGGAAGGACCCGTTTCCTGGGGTGGGGTCTCAGCAGATCCAGGTGCAAGTGCATGCGGATCACTCCCTGTCCCCCCTCTCTACACCAGTAAGGGTATGTGGGGGGCAAGAAGCCAATCCTAATTTGGCAGACAATTGGAGAGAGGGTCTTGAATTTACAATAACCGGAAACCAAAATCCAAAAATAAATTGAGGAGCATTTTGGTGAAAAGAAACAGTCGTATGTAACATAAATGCATAGAGACAATGATACATCCTCAAGCCCGCTAAGCCTTCTCTGGATCTGGACATAAGTGATCCTACGTTGCGTAAACTTAATCTGTCTGGCTTAGACATCTATCAAGAGCACGCTGGTCTAGTGCAGGAAGAATTACCAGCAGAAGTTCCATCAGCCCTAAACTCAGGTGACCCCCAGGGGGAATCTGTTGAGGAGATGGTTCAGTCTAATGGAAACACATTGAGTGCACTCAATTATGTACTGAACTTGCTAGTCTCCATTTTTCAACTCTTAAAAACTGAAGTGCAACTTCAATCTGGTTCCCTGATGGAACTGACAAAGGAGGTACCCGCTGTAGATGGCTCAGTAGTGGGCTGTTGCAACGTCATCAATACAAATGTGTTGTCAAAACTGCAGGAGATGCAGCTTCAGTCAGTTAAACAAGGGCTGGACATCTCAGCACTTCAAAGGTCTTTGGCAGCCAAAAATAAATCAGAAGAGTCGGACAAATCTTTAAATCATGCTTTGCTGTCCCAACTCCAATTGCTAAAACAGAACCAACTGGAGCGGGTTGTGTCAGAGCCAAAAGTGGTGGACAATCAACAAATAGATGACACACCTCTGTCAGAGTCGGTTCTGGAAGAGTTCCGGAGACTGGCTAATGTGGGAGAGGGGCTCCAAGATGAGGGCATTGTTGGAAAATTACCCATGGTCAACTCTAGTGATCAGCTGGATTCCCAAGGCGTGGAGATCATAGATGCCTGTCCCCAGGGGGGGGGAATCGAAAAAGGGAAGCAAGAGGGCTGAAAAGACTCAAAGAAAAAGACGTTGAAAAAATGTGAAAAAAAATCAAAGAAACAATTGAAAGTAAAACACAAGAATTCAGAAACTAACTCATTTTTGAAGAAAGTTGGAACTTCCCATCCATCGGTGGCAGAGGATGATCAAGAAATTGTTGAACTTGATTCACTGAACAGTCCACAGGAAAAAAGGGGGGGCGTGAAATGGAAAAACAACCAGGAAAGAGCTCTCCAGGGTGTCTCGGAAGATGCAAGGAAAACTGGCTCCAATAAAATCAAGGCTATACCTAGTGTGACATCTAGAGGCTCTCAAACAGATAAGGCTTTGAATAAGCAGGAAGTAGCCCTAGCTTCATCGAATCTGAAGAAGGGCATTAAATTAGCCCTCATTTTCCTCAAAGCCAGACCGAAATCAGGGCCTAAATCAACGCCAGTCAAGTCGGGAATATTGTTGATCCAAAAAATTAATGTAAAGATCGCCCCAATCTTCTTGAAAAACCCCTCAGTTCAAATTCAGATGAAAACTACAGCTCCGACAGTGGAAATAAAACTGGGTGAAGGTAAATTTAGATGTCTGGGAGACCCGGTCTCTGTTCCAGAAAAAATAAGACATTCGTAAGAAATCAGGATCCCGCCCCAGGTGATCAATGGGACATTGGAACAAATGTCCCCACAGGGAGGGGAAAAAATCGTCACAGGTCCACATTACGCGATGCCGATTATTTGGCTATCCTTAACTGCTAAAAACCATGTAAAATTTTCAAATCGTGGGACTATACTCTCTCTTCTGAAAAGAGTACAGAGTTTGTTTTTAATCAACAGTAATGACATAGAATCAGTTAGTTTCTCAGACCCAAATAATCCTCTCCTGGCGGAAGTGGGTTGTGCCTCCATGGAAGTGTTCCAGGCAATTGAAGAAGCAAAATCAGATTTAAGGAACTTGGACATACTGGTTTTAAGAAGTCAACCAAAACTACTACAGCCGTTTAATGTGGCAGCAGGAAAGAATGTCCATTGTCACAAAGGGACTACTAAATTGCAACCCCCTACCATGAAGACTATGGATATATGTGATCTGACGAGTGTTTCCATTAAGGACAATACCTTGGCCCTACTTCCGAGTATCTTAACTGAGGTTTTTCAGAAGCTGGGTTTAGGGACCCAACATCTTTGAAAATAATGGGCTGAGAGTCATTTACTGGAACACACGGAGGCCCAATAATTGCACATCAAGGACAATAAAGAATTATCTGTTTGATGTGGGAGATGTCGTAATGTTGCAGGAGACCTGGCTCGTAAACCTAATAGTAGTTGAAGGGTTCTCTATTGTTGTACAAGGGGCAGTACAGAAAGCTAGAGGGAGGCTGAGAGGGGGGCTGCTTATTGCCTTTAAAAATTCTAATTTTAAGGATGTTGTCTCCTCTGAAGTTAATATTCAAGGGCTTCAAATGTGTAAGGCTACACTTAGAAATGGGGTGTGTGATAGGGCAATGTTTTTTGCAATATTTACTGGAATCCTTCTAGTATGGTGCTCCTGGTATTCCTAGATGCGTTAGCCAAGGCGTTAGGAGATATGAAATCTGCCTTCCCAGGGGCTGACATAATCCTGGGGGGTGATCTAAATACACAGTGCATTGACCATCTAAGAATACAGAAAATATCAGTGGGGAAAAGAACTACCAAAAATGGCCACCAGTGGGTAGAGTGGTTAAATGATTGGGGCTTGAAAATGTCAAATGGGTGTCTTCCAGGTGACATCCGGGCCAATCCAACTAGGATTCAGTCTGCCTCAATATTGGGCTATTTCTTCCTGTCTGGTGGTCTCTTTGAACAGAAAGTAAATTCAAACATAAAAGAGGGGGGGTAGTGACCATCTTTGATTGGAAGTCTTTTTCCCAGAAATTTCAGCAGAAATACTACCACGTATCTCTCAGAGGCTAACAGCCTGGAAAGGTAAAGTTTGCCTACTTAAATATAAAGCAGGGGGAGCCCACCTGAATAAAAGACTGTCTGCACTAGCAGAAGACGTGCAAAAAGAGAATTACTTTCCCTCAGGCTTTATTAAATGTATTTGGCAAGTCTGTCCCCCGAAGCCAAGTGGGGGTGGGGCTAAACAAGTCCACCGGCACGTTTATGATGAAGAAACAATGGCTAAAAAAAAGACTTTAATCGCTGGTTGAGGTCTATAAAAAAAGATTAATCTATTGGTAAAATTGAACAAGGGGTGCAAATAAGACTAATGAAAAATATGCACAAACAATGGTCAGTGGCTAGGAATGTAAAAAGATTCCAACAGGACTGGGAGCATATTCTGGAGGTTCTAGGCAAGAGGAACGCTAAGGGGTTTTGGGACACCATGCATGAAATGGAGGCGGTGAAGACATCTAAATTGTGCAATTTTGTACCCGAGGGTGATTGGATCAAATACCTAAATTCAGTCTTTGGCCAACCGGTAAGAACAGTCTGCAACTATAACACTAAGGTGGAATGGCGGCTTGATTTCAATACCTCGGATATCGAAGACCTTATTAGGAAGGCCTCTTCCTCGAAAGCGGCAAGTCCTGAAGGGAAATTCGGCCTTATGGGCAAAATTGCTTAATTGGCACTTCAGGGAACTCCTGACCCAGAAACAATTACCAACATCGTGGAGCACTGCCACAGTTATCCCATTATTCAAGGGAGGCGATAGGGAGGCGGCGAAAAACTATCGCCCCCATCGCCTTGCTTGATATTGACAGCAAGAATTTTATGAAAATCTTGCTGGGGGAACTGGAAGCTCGGGATAAAAAAGTCAGAATGCTTTCAAAATGTCAAACCGGGTTCAGGTGGGGTCTCTCTACGGCAGTGAATGGCATGGTACTAAACTTTTTGAGTGAAAAAACACAGGGTAAGGGAGGGGAACAACTCTATGGTGCTTTGGTAGATTTCTCAAGGGCCCTTGACCAAGTGGACAGGGGAAGGCTCTGGATGAAATTAAGAGTGAAAGGCATTCCAGAGGGGCTCCTGGTGAAGCTCATTGAATTCCACAAGGGTAATGACATCAGGGTGAGACTAGATGCGGAGGGTCATCTGTCAGAACCCGTGAGAGTAAACTGGGGAATCAGACAGTGTTGGCGCAGGGCCCTGCTATTTTTCAATCTGTATACCTGCGATATGGGGGACTTTCTAGCATCCTCGGCGTTGGCCAGTCCCTCCATAAATGGTAAGAAAATACACTGGCTAGCCTACTCCAACGATATGGTGGTTCTGGATAAAACAGCCATCGGGCTGCAATGTTTACTTAACGATATCCACAACTATGCAGTCGAAAATGGGCTCTCTCTGAACCCAAATAAATCAAGGGTGTTGGTATTCAGGCAAAGGAACAAATAAATTGTCTTCCCCAGGTGGTCAATGGGGGGGGAGGTAATCACAAGTGTGGAGGACCTGGTCTACCTGGGATATAAAATCTATGCCATTGCAGCATTATGTAAGGTAGAGTCAGACCTCGAGACAAAAATATAACCTCTAGTGGCCCAGATGAAAAGAATTCTCTGGAAATTTGACAAATTCTCGTTCATACCAGTCCTCAAGTTTTACCAGGCCAAAGTCATCCCCGTTTTATTATATGGGCTAGAAGCTAAACCCCAGCTTTGGAATACGTCTTGGCAAAAATGGGAATGTCTTGTTTGGAAGCATGCCCTGGGTTTACCAATGAGTCTTTCGATGGACAACATCAGATTCAAACTGGGTCTCAGATCATTAAAATCCCAAGCAGGGTGGAAATTGTTGATCTTACACCATTGTATCACGACAACCCAAGATCAATCTTTATACACAGATATGAGAAAACATTTGGAGGCTGGTAATTCTCAACATTTGGGTAGGCTTGACTCACTGGCGAGGGAATGACAGGAATGCGCGGATATAGATCCAAAATTGTTGGAGGAAAACCCATTAAAGGCCAAAAAAATGGGAGGAAATGGATTGTATTAGAGAAAGTAAGATCGGGCGCACACCCGAATCCTCTACAAAGGTCAGAAAGAAAACTGGGTTTCCTCAGTAAATTTTTTCTTTTTTTTTAGTTTTTTATTTGTGTATGATTCTATTACAAAGTAACAAAATCTTTACAAAATAGAGATGCATAAGTAAAAATTGGAGTATTAAACAAGCATTGCAAACTGGGTTTCCTCAGTAAATATCTAATAGAATTCCCAGACTGGAGACTGAGGAAAAGGTTTCTGAGACTGAAATTGAACATATTACATACTGGGGAAATCCTGGCGAGAAGAGGATTGAGGGCTTCAGCAGTGAGTCTATGTCAGTCATGTGCCAAGCCTGAAAACCAATCAATTAAACATCTGATGATGGAATGTGAAGGCACGAGAAATTCCAGGCATCAATTTTTCAGTAGGTTTATGTCTGATTCAACACACTGGGTACATGACCATTTCTGGGAAAGCTTGATTGATGTTCAATCCCATCAAAAGACGATCGCTGTTGTTAAGATGCTTGAGGACTGCATGTAAATGTGACCCGAGGACTTAGTAACAAGGGGGTAGGGTAAAATGTTAAGGGGAAAAGAAGGATAAACGTTGCCTTCATGGGGACTTCTAACCATGGTTTAGTTGTTTTTTGTTTTTGGAAGTTTATTCTGTTTTCTCTTGAGCCTTTTGCTGCTTTGATCTTTTCTATTATTTTATCCCCTTCTTTCTCCTTCTTTCTCCTCCTTTCCCTACCTCCTTTCTCTCTATTTTCTTTCTTTTCCTTCTTCCTCTTGCATTTAAAATGTTATTTAAATATTGCTTTAATTGGCTTGGATGTGAAATGTTCTGTTTTAACTGTAATATTCTTCTCGTTCAGAGTATGTATTTGTTTTGATATTTGTGAAAGGTTATATTTGTGTAACCATATACAATAAAAAAAAAACAATATACAAATGCAGACAAGGCAAGCCCCACCCAGCCTGTTCTTCAGGAATGACCAGATGACCCTGCTCTTTAAAAACATCGTGCAATCACTGATTGTTACACTGAACCCTACTTCTCCCCTTCTACAGCTAGCCATTTTCCTGCTTCTCTCCTAATTCCAGATACTTCTGCTACCTCAACATTTACCTTTAAACCACTGGGTGTGCACCATTTGTACAACAGGATTCACACCACGTTTACGACTTGCAAAGCACACACATGCCTACATACATGCATACAACACTATCAAAGTGTGAAGAAGAGTGGCCACTCGGGTCACTTTGGATAATGGATTCGGTGTAGTAGCAGACAGAGATGTGGAGTTACACACTTTTTCTTAAAAGGCAGTTATTCGTGAAAAGTGATGTAGTACTTGCAGTGAAAATGTTGTACTAAATGCAATATTTTTATGTACAGATACCTTCTCACTCCCATTTAATAACATTATAGATTCAATAAGGATACACAAAAACCTACTCGGCAATATTTTGGATCATGCTAATCTTATGCTAATACTGTAAAACATTATTATGTGATTATAGAATAATTACAATGCTTTATGGTGTTTCTCTTGTATTAACTGCAGCTTTTGCAATGGATGGGCATTTGCAAAAACCATTACTGGAGCTCTGCAATTGCTTGAAGCGGGGTGCAGCATGGAACACAAACAACACAAAATAGATAAATGAAGATATGCATGCAAAATTGTTATTCCTTATTATGCTTAAAAGCTGTAATATCTATGTAATTGTTATTTAATTGTCTGAAAATTATCAAGCACTTGCAGACGCTCATAATATTACAACACCATCGTTTTACTGACGTTTTCGTCACCTGCACACAAACACAAATACTTTCATCAATCAGTGGTCGAAGTGTACAAAATGAAGTAGTGAACTATGTTCCTGCTGGACTATTCCCGCTCCCAACAAACCCCATCACCATGCCCCCTTCCAGGCGCAATAAAAACATCTAAACAAATGGGCCTGCTGTTTTAGCAAGCGTTCAGTGCAGTGCACTGAGGTGCAAGGTTCAACTTTTTCCTACATTTTTATTTTAAAACAAACCCATTCCTGAACGGCTTCTTTTTCAAATAAAAGTATAGGACCAGTAAAATGTAATAAAAAAAAAAAATAGAAGAGCACCGCTCCCGCCCACTTCGACCACTATCAATGTATCAAAGAAATTACTGACATCTTTATAGTTTCACCTTAGAGTAGTGAACATGCTGTGTAAATGTTTCCATGCTTCATTAAATACTGTGCTGCCATATTTTCATGTGGATGATGTGTTGCTCAGTCAAATTGTTTTAAACGAATGTGGATGTCATTTACAGCAGTCGTCCAGTATTTAGTTTCGAAGTAATCAAGCAGAGACAGTAACATTATGTTGTTCAGACAATTCGACTAGGCTTTGAAAAATACATTGCAGTTGTTAGATGAGCTCGTTTTTATCATGTCACATCTTGATTTAGGCTCTATAATTGTATAACTGTCATTTGATGTTTGTTTATTTTGGATTTAATAGACCTTACATAAACTTGCAGTTGTGCATAAATGCACCTCGACATCGTAAACAACTGAATGATTTGTTAAGCTTTATGTTTAATTAGCTGTATTTATACCTATCATTTTAGGAAGTCATACTCTAATTAAAGCAAGTACTTCTCTGTCCGCTTTCAGAGGCCTGAAAAATGTTAAGCTATTTAATGTTCTCTTCGCTTTTCCAGCATACATCATTGTCAGTTTATCTTTATTTTCTCTCTGACTCCACTTCCCTCTGCCGTCACTGCTCTCCCCTGCCCACTGGACTTTCTAATGTTGCAATACACAGACAGATATGAATAATAATGTGGTTTGAATTATCCCTACGGAAGAAAATTGGATTTCAGTGCATTATACAGCAGTCTATAAGATTCATAATTAGATACATTCCAGTTCTGCACCTTTCACGTGCATTTCTCCAAGTAATATTCTCTACCAATGGAAGAGGAAACCACAAGACTACAACATAGCTGCATTAAGTATACAATTATCAATTGTAGAAATAATGGTGTGGGACTATTTTGTCTGCTCTTCAGGGAGCATAATTGAGCATGAGTAGCCACTCTTAGACCTATGGGAATGCCTTGGTTAATTCTGCTGTCCAGTTCCTGAAAATCATGAATTATTTGTTGACCCTAGAGGACTCTGTCATGGCGTGCTTTACAGATAGCCATCTCCTGTACGTACTTAGGCAACAATCCAACCCCAAAATCTGTGGTACAAATAAAGGTAAAGGGTAATTTAGGGTACCTGTGAAATGTGTTGCTAGTGTATAAATAATACATCAGTTGTCAAAGTAAGTATGACGTCTTTTTCTGATGCCAGTTATTCCAAAACATTGCTACATCTTATTATGACATTTATAATTATAATAATACTTGGTTATTTATAATGCGCTTAATACAAAGAGGTTTCTAAGCGCGACCCTGGGCGCAAACCTGTGTTTCTCCACGTCCTCTTGCGCGTTGCCCTGGAGCTATCCTCCCGAGACATATATGCAAACAAGTTCATCTGCTTTCTCTAACACCACAACTACTTCTACTTGTCTCTCCAGCCGTCACAAGGAGGAACTGTGTTGGAGATAAGCTGGAAAGAAGGCATATTACAATGGATTTCAAAGCAGCAGCCCTATAGAGTTATTGTCTGAAGATGGGTGGGGAGTTTCTGCATTTCCCATGCTTCCTTGGGCCCATTGGACCAACTGCATTTAGAAGGGTAAGGAAGGTAGGTATGGTATGGGTAGAACAGTGATGCTCGGATAATACACTATCCTCTCTGCTGGCAGCAGAGGACTGATGCATTTCTTCACTGCAACTCCATAGATTGGCTCTAAACTGAAAACCCAGAAGGCTTTGTGGGCGAAGAAGGAGATTGATGCTCTCGCAAATCACATTCCTTTATGTAGAGGTATAGCTTCAGCTCACTGATGATGCCCATCAAGGTTGAAATATTTCTACTCTTTCAAAGGTATGGTGTGAAAGAACGTGTTGTAGACCCCAATCATTGGACATAATGTGTAGAACAGTTCTTTGGCCAGGTTTGTTCTCAGTATTGGGCTCTGTCATAGAATTCCATCAGGCACTGGTGCGAAATCCCACAATGTTATGATTCTGTATTAATATTACATATTAATAAATAATGCATGTAAATCATTATTTGAAATGCAAGGTTACTAATTAGACCCCCCTTTCATGCCAAAATTATAGTGCACATAGGTGCATTGCTGAAACGAATCTACTTACCATTAAGCAACAGTTCTGCTGTGCACAGAGCAGGTTCAAAGGTCACTTGTGCATCCCTGACAGCTGCTGGGACACAACATTCCTGAAGGCAGAGTTAGCAATGTAATGTATCAATTTCTGATGTAAAATATAATAATGCTCTGTTTTAATCAGTCTGGTGGCAGTTAAATATCTAAAAATAAGACATACCTGTTTCCGTGCTTGTTGACTGAGAAAGAGTCCACAAAATGGAACCAACATCAATTTGATATCACACCAATGTTAGCAATAAGCAAGGCTTAACCATGGCAGAACTGGTGTTGATTGGAGTCTAGGCTCAATGTTTCCACAACATCCAAGATGCTGATTCCTTTTATTCTTCAGTAGGCAGTTACAGACCTTCCCCATGGCATGGAATCTCCCCCAAAGAGGCCTCCTGTGTACAGTGCTATAAAGACAGCACTGACACAAAAAATACAGCTTCACCCCAGGGTGATGGTCACTGGAGTAACTTTGAAAAAGCCAGCAGGCATGGGAAGGTGGTAGAGTTAGAGTAGCCAGAGAGGGAAAGTAGTCCTGGAGAGGAATTCCACTATATTGCTGGCTGTTATGGCTACCTTCCTGTACATTTCCGCTCAATTTCCTGCAAACAAGGAACATTGAGTTTGATGTCATGAGGCAAATAGTATAATAGTATGTATAATACTATGTTTAAAACACTTACAGCAGGCTTGCTTTAGACCGTTTCCATGTAGTATTTTGCTTTTAAAAGGACAGCATATCCATCTTGTATGGTTATGTTATGTTAAGCCCATGTATAAAGCGCATTTTCACCCCAGGGTATCTTGGCGCTAGAGCGAGGAATCCCCAGCCAAGGAGCCGGAGCCGAACAGCCTGGAAAATGAACGTTTTGACAGCCTTTCTAAAGGCCAGGTAGTTGGAGATTTTTTTATTAGCCAGTGGAAGATCATTCCCCAGCTTGGCAGCTGCTTTAGAGAAGGCCTGCCCTCCGATCCGAGCACACTTGTAAGTGGAGACCGTCAACAGTTCAGCAAAGGCAGAGTGCAATCTCCGGCTGGGGCAGTAGCACGTGAATTTGGCCTGAAGATACTCTGCGCCTTGATTGTGAAGGGTGTGGTGAACGATGCATAATGCTTTAAAATTGACTCATTGGGTCACTGGCAGCAAATGCAAGGCTCGGAGAACTGGTGATATGTGGGGTCCATAAGGTGAGCCTGTAGCCATGCGAGCCACCAGATTTTGAAGACGTTGCAGACGTTGGATCAAGCCCTTGGGTTGTGCCTAGTAGAGAGAATTACAATAATCCAACCATGAGATCACCATGGCGGCCACCACAGGAGGACGTAGGGGGGCGGGAATCATGGGAAGCACTTTCTTTAGTGTTTTTAGTTGGAAATGGCTGGCTTGACACACAGCAGTTACCTGCTTGTCCATTGACAAGGAAGCAGCCAATACAACACCTAGGTTTTTCACCTTGTCTGCCGGAGTAGAAGAGGGCCTAGGGAGGAAGGCCAAAAGGAGGACACCCAGAGAGTAGGGTCAGGGGCACAGCCCACCACCAGCACCTCAGTCTTGTCTCCGTTCAATTTGAGCCAATAGGGTAAGCCCCAAAAATGTATATTATAAAAGTAATCCAATGAGGCATTAAATGTGCATGGAAGCAAGAAAAAACAAAGTTTATTACATGCAACCACAGCTGGGAACAATCCACAAATCATTCAACATTACATCATTGCATGGCGGCTTTTAAAATGAGAAGTGGAGTGAAGTTTTACACAATGGGCCTCATTGCAAGGTTGCCGGTGCGGATACAACGGTACCGGTAAGCTTACTGGTACCGTATTATCAGGACCAGCAAACTCTGAGTTGTGCTTGCGGGTGCCTTACATTCCACCAGGCCTGACCTGGCAGAATTAAAGGCACCCGCGAGCACAGCAAGCCTTTAGCACTGGTACGGTAATGAACCGTGCCAGTGCTACAGGCATCCCTATTCCTATTGAGCCCTTCAGGGCTCAAATGGGAATGGGGATCTACCGGGTCCGGCACCCGCAAAAGGGCAATTACCGGGTCTGGCAGGGCGGGAATACCCCAGTAATTGCCCATCCGCGGGTGCCGGACCCGGTAGCAAGTTTGGAGGTAGCCTTGCCAGTTTTACCGGCAAGGCTACTTCCAAACGTGTAATGAGGCCCAATTTGTCAATATGTATGAAAATTCATGTTCGCTGAGTGGACAGTCTTGATAGCTCTATAGGTGATTCTATACAATACCCAGCCCTCTTGGCCTATTCTATCCCTCGTCACCATTCTAATGACTACCTCATGGTAATGATCTCATAATGGAGTCATCTAGTTTCACAAAGTTTTTGATTAGACAGTTGACATGTTAAAATGTTTCACATACAACTTGTTGACTGATTGGCTATTGCCCTCATGATATCCTGGGGAGGGTCGCGTCCATCATAATTGACCAATAGAATGGTAAGGTGAGAAAAGTGTCGCAAAAAAAGAGAATATTTCACATCTTTCCCATGAGACTGAAAGGTTGGAACCTACTTGCCATTCTCACCCATGTGACTGTTCAATGGACAGATAATTGGACAGTTAATATTGCATGTTATCCTTCGACTTCCATTCTCATGATGTGTCTGCATGACTTCATGTATCGTGCTTCTTGGCCTCTTGCTCTGGCACCACATGCACATCTAAATGGTGTTTTTCTTAATCCATGGAGGTCTATGGCCCTACTTTTGCATGTCTATAATTCGAGAGTTGTCAGGAATCATAGTATAATATTTATATAGGGCCTCATTATAACCTTTGCGGAATGGGTTAACGGGCGCCGCTAATGGTGGCGGACCTGTTAAACCCATTCCGCAAGATTACGAGGTTCCCTCACGGGACCCGATGTGGAAGTCTGGTTTTACCAGACGTCCATAGCGGGTCCCGCGAGGGAAAGAGGGAGCTAACAACGGGCCAGTCGTAATCGGCCCGTTGTTAGCTCCCGCACCCATTCCCATTGAGCCCTATGGGGGCTCAAATGGGAATGGGGAAGGTCCGGGCCCGGGTTCCCTGTAGGGGGAATTACCGGGCCATCCAAACTCAGAATGGCCCGGTAATTCGCCATTCAGGGAACCCAGACACGGTTTTGGTGGCAGCCAAGCCCTTATTAAGGGCATGGCTACCGCCAAAGTTGTAATGAGGCCCATAGTCTCTATTATGTGCAAGGACCCCTTGGCTTCTCTTGGTCCTGAATATCAATTTCTTTCAGGGCTGGGGGCTCACGCTGTTCTGTGTTTTTGATTCCACTCCTAGGTGGATGTATCCCTACATGAGATCGTATGTGTCTTATCCCTGATCGACTTGTCGTGTGCTCTTGTATGCTCAGTTCTTGTTCTTTGAACTGTGTCCTTTTCTTCCTAATTTGTAAAGCACATGATAGGCATATTACTTGTTAGATGTTTCATTTACTCTGGGCCCGGGAAACTGTTAAACTTCTGCTTCTTGCCCATCCCATGTGAAGCTCTTGAACTCTCCCTCACATGGTTTTCCTATAATTGCAACACATAATCAAGTCACTGCTCTTCATCCTGAGCTTGGGAATGACCTCTGCCTCTCTGCGCTGACTAATCGCAGCACGACTTTACACCCTGTCCGAGGCTTCCAAGGCTGCTCGCCATGTCTGTGTGTCTCTCTAATGTGAGCTGGAGCCAAATGCATTTTAGTGTGTTGAATTCTGAGGCTTAGTTAACCTAAATGGCCTACAAATCTACCTTCTATTCTGAGGCCTACTCTATGTGTTGACCACCTAAGGGGTGTTAGATATATGTTTTTGGTGTCTTATAGTTTCACCCTTTTAGTGTTTCTAATATTTATATGACTACTTGAAGCACTCCTCATGTCTTTGTCTTGCACACTTGTGTGTGCATGTCTGGATACGCTGAATGCTAGCCTACATGTCAGTTATCGTTGCCATAATCCTGCATGAACTAAATTCTAAATGTATGTATGTGTGTGCCATGCTGGCTACTATCTATCCCACATCGAAGGGAGATGACGGAAATGTCAGAGGATTGTGCATGTTGTCTTTATGTTTTTTTAGCTTATATTTTATATCATGTGTGGGACATTTGATGTTCATCCAAACATTCCCCCTTTCGTTTAATCTGGAATGCATTTCTCGATGTACTCTTTGTCCCTCAGTTCCTGTTCCTTTTCCCAATAATATTTATCCTTTGGGGCCAATATCTTGCTGATGTTTCTCAAATGTCCTTCCCCTTTTGCAAAATGCCATAGATTGCATCCTAAGAAACTGCAGTCTTCATCTGCTGAGGGATATATGTAGCACTCAAGGTAATTTTCCAGATCTGTGGATGGTGCCCAACGGGTTCCTGGTATGCCTATTGGGTGCTCTATTTGCACCATTCTGGGTTCTTGTTTTATCTCAACCTCGTCTGTTTGTGTTTTCTCATCTTTCAAAGAAGAAGTGCATCTCCTACCTTAACTGCAAGTAACTTTACACCGTCTCCACGAGACACAAAACAGATCATTATTACTTGGTACAGGCTACAAATTAAGATTAATAACATCAGAATCGGTAGGATTACTCTACATGCAATTTGTTAACCAGTTCGGAATGCAGGAGATTATTTCAGTTAACCAGTCTTGTACTCATTTAATTCTTCCTTGCTCGTCCATACCTAACATAGGTAAGGTAAAACATTTATGGGTATGACAATGAGCCATTGTCCTGGTCATTTCGAGGCGCATATGTGCAACACGTACTGCCTATATTTTTTCAGATGCCACCCTTGATTGCTGTGAAGAGGTCAAGTACCATAGGATTGTAATGTCATGATACTAAGCACCTCCACCTGTACTCGCATGCCATTGTAACCATGCTCGGTGGCATTAGCAAGCTGAACCAGGTGCCAGTGGCTGCCTATTTTCCAGGGGCTAACAAGAATACGAAGAATAATTCCGTCTTTGTAAAGAGGGGTTAGTGCGTCAGCACCTCCTCCAGGGCTTTGTTTGCTTCTTTGCTAAAATAATTGGATCTTTTTCTACATACATTTTTCTACTTTTTCTGTCCATGCACTGTTTGAGGCCCGAAAGGGGGCTGGGGTATACCTTTTGGAATTGAACGGTGTTCATATGGGAATAAATGGACTGGGGCATACTGTTTGCCTTGGACGCAAACCCTATTTCATTATGTTAGTCGATGGAAGTAGGCATTGGTCCCACACTGCCAAAAAAGATCCATTATGGTGGCTGAGCCATCTTGCAGTGCTGTCATGTTGAGAGTCTTATTGCACCCGTTGTTCTTGCCCATGGGCATGCTTCTTTTGCCTCTGAAATAAAATGAAGATTGAGTGAGTGCCTGTGCTTTTACTGGTTGTTCATGTCATTGCAAACTCATTAACTTGTTGACATATGATGCCCATAGTTCTTGGCATTTTCCATCTATATTCTTTAAAACATCTTCTGTGTACCCCACCAGTACCTCTGTTTTAAACACTACTTGCCCCTTCTCCCCTTTTTTGATCCATTATGTTGCACATCTGAGTTCTTAATGCACATTTATTATATTATGGTCCTTTTTTCCCTTTACATTTGCTTTGTTGATTTCTTCAATCCTTATGTGTACTGTGTGTCCCTGGTACTGCCCTTTTAACTTGCAGAGTATTAAATGTGCCAAGCACTGTGCCTCTAATTTCAGCAACTCTCTGGATATGAACAATCTGAGGGTGTCACCCGCATGTGGGATAAGCCTACACATGTAACATGCGTCATTAAACTGGGCTCTGCCTATTTATTTCATGGTATTATACCACATGTTTACTCCTTCAGAATGATGTTCATGTATAACTTTATCATTTAGGCTTCCTTCTTTTTGAATACTTGTTCTATGTCTGTGTGAGAAACCAGAGGACATTCTAACATCTACTCCCCATGTATTATCTATGCAGGTGGCCAGGGAAAGGCCATCACTTTTGGATCCAGCCCCTGGGGGTAGACAAACAAGGGAGGACCACCTGGATGGAGGGTCCTTGGTGATTGGAGGTGGGATGTGCTTAGGTAAGACACAGTATTCCACAACCTAATTTCAGGAAGAAACCTCTATCCTAGAAGTAGTTATGGTATATTATTATGTATTTATTATTTATTTTAATAAACGTAAAACCACATGGTTTTGTATATACATATAAAACATGATAGAAAATAAATATACAAGATAAAAATATACAATGTATAATCAATAAAACAACATTTAAACATTTAAAAAGGAATTAAAACCCTATTATATTTTCTTCTCGCCATGAATCATCTTATTTCATCAAATCAATCTATATCTATTAAAACACACCTTCAGAAAGCTGATTTAAAATGTCAATACATTTCCAATACATTTTACAATAAAATGAATAAAATTCATATCATTACCAACTATTAAGTGACACCAAATTGTTGACAGATTTTTACAATTATACTGACTGTCATATGGCTTCAAATAACTTTTTCTAATATCATTTAGATTTTCACAGTTGATTAACAAGTGTTCTAACATTTCTAATTTAAGATTGCCACATAAGTGATACCACATAGCTGCTCATGGAATACTTGCGATTGCCCCTCTGACCACCAAAGCCTCACAACAGTTACATTTCAGAAGTATATATTGTCATATTATCTTAGGGCAAGGATAAGCCTGAATACAAACAATTCCATGAATCAGCCCTCTTGTGTACAGACATAATTTTACCAAGTGAATCCATCCTCAAACAATTTTCAATATTCTTAAAAGCAGATATGAATTGTACCGCTTTCGTATCATTTTCTAAACGTGACAGTTTTTCATAACACATTGTTCATCTAAAGATAACATCGGTTACAATGCTTTTTAAGTCAAAATCTAGCAGCATGTACTCGACAGGAATACCTAGATGAAGGCACAACAATTTGCGCAGCACAAAGGGCTGAAATAGTTTGAGTTCACGTACAAAATGGTGTCCCCACATCATGACACCATAAAGCAACATAGCTTTCAATCTTGCTGTATATAGAAGAATCACTGTCTTAACTAAATACCCTATATTTTTTCCATTGTAATAGCTCATTGTTTACTAGTTTTAGGCATTTACCTTTCAATTTAAGTTAATTGGTTTTCCAATTTAATTTGTTATCAATTTATAGACCAAGGTACTTGTATGTTTCCACTTGCGCCAGTGGCGTACCTTCTAATTTCCATATATATATTTTTTTGTCTAACTCGATTTTTTGCAAACACCATAATTTTACTTTTCTCTTTATTACTTTCAAATGATTACTAAAAGCATAATCACTTAGTGCATTAAGTGTGATCTGTAGGCCATGAGGCGCGTAATGAAGCAATAGCAAATCATTGGAATAGCCTAGCCAATTTACAATCATGGGTACTATTTTTGCAGTGCCTATGTGGGGTCTAGTTGGAATCCCAATTAAAATCTGCCACATAAAGATTAAAAAGAGTAGCCACCACAATGCAACATTGCTTAACACCATGCTATTTAGGGAATAATTAAGTAAGTTACCCAATACCATCTAAACATACTTGTATCGAGGTGTCAGAAGATAAAGAGATCAGCATTTTTAATAGACCACCAGGGATATTCCATTTCACCAATTTAGCCCAAAGTTTGTTTCTGTTTACTGAGTCGAAATCTGCGCTAAAATCGATATACGCACAGTAGATATTAGAATTACGCCGCAAGAGTATTCCACTGCGGTGGTTAAAATCATTATATTTTGTGTTGGAAATTTCTGGTTTGGTGGGGTGGTAAGATATTATTCAACTGAATCCAGTTATTTAGTTCCACTAGTAGGACCCTTGAAAAGGTTATTGCTGGTATGTCAAGCATGGTTAATAGTCAGTAATTTACCAGATTATTCCATGCACCTTTTTTATGAATTGACAATATATTACTCTTCTTCCAAGTGGAAGGTAATGCACTGCTTACTCCTATTTCATTAAACAAAATATGTAGTGCTTGAGCCCAACTTCTAGATGAACATTTTAGTAGATTGTTACATACCCCATTAAGGCCTGCTGCTCTAGAGTTGTTCAAGCGCTCAATAATTTTTTGAATTTCAGGAATTGTAGCCCAACTTATCCAAATCGTATCAGGAATCTGAACTTCTTCTATTGTATTATCTATATGTCCCAGTGTGGTTTGAATAAATATTTTCCAAGCAACTTCACTTACACAATTAATGGAAAGATCCCTTTTATTTTCCCCATGCAGAACTCTTCATATTTCAGTAAAGTTTCTTTGTAATGCCAGCATTGTTATTTGTTTCAGTGCTCAGTCTCACAGGAGTGTTTATAGGCCTTTAGCCAGTTGCAATAATCGTGCTTCACTAATTTAACATAGGTATTCACTTCACCATTTTCAATTTCCCCATCACAGGATACAATATTGTTGCAATATTTATTTTCATACACTTCTTTGCCTCTGCTATATTTTTATCCTATAATACCGTTTTATTGGTTACCATATTTGAGCGTTCATACGGCGTTTTATCATTTTTCTTAAATCTAAGATACTGATTTTCCTCATCATAGCAGAGAATTCTTCAATAATATTTCTACAAGTCAAAGTACTTACTGTTTGAAACGGAGTTGTGTATTCACTCAGTAGGGATTGTGCTTTAGAATCTTCTTTAACCACATTTTTTGTATTCCATAGTATGCGATTCAAATTACCATTAAGATATATTATCATTTAGATCATAGGTATGAATAGATTAATGGTTGCCAATAATCTTTGTGAGGACGCACAGGGGATAGTGGTCACTCTCTTTGCAGCCAACTATACCCATGTGAACAGTCTGTGCTAAAGCAAGCGATTTACCAATGATATAAAAATTGTTGATGCACTTTTACCCGCAGTTCTGGTATATGCTATATCAGCATCCCTAGACAATATCCATTTATGTTTAGGTTCTTCAAACAAGGTAGACCAGAGTTTGTCGATTTATTTTCTTTGTGTTCACTGGTGCAGAGAAATTCTCTGTAGAACAGCCACTAATTTTGTTCTCAATTTTTGCATTTAGATCACACATCAACCACATCGAGTGAGAGTGAGAATAACATTTAATCAGATTCTCTACCACTAATATATTTGCTTTTGTATTTACGCAGTTAGGTGGGTCATATGTATTAACTACCAATATCTTCAATTTGTCTTGTGTCAGGAAGGCAGCCTGTATCCTAGGAGTACTTTCTTTAAGTTCTGTCAATTTCCAAGGTGATGTTGCTAACATTAGCAGCCCGCCCTTCGGACGCCCTTGCAGCCCCTTTGTAGCTATTTTATGCAATGTAAGCTGCCCATCAAATTGGATTTCTTCTATGAGCCATCTTTCTGGAAGGGCCTCTAAAGTGAAGATATCTTTATTGACTGCAAGTCCATTGTATCAAAATATATGTCTAAATCCTCAGGTATTCCATGAGAGCATCATGGTTTCATCATCTGGGCTGAGAATTGAACTGAGTCTTGAATGCTGGTGGCAGCCATTGCCAATAGCCATCAATTGCCTCACCGCTTGATACTCCAGTTGTTAGTGGGTTAACTACTGCATCTCTTTGGCCTAACGACTCATTGCTACTCTGAACCTGTATGTTAGTACTTTCTCCTGATAGGTAGGTCACCTATTTTTATTGCTTATTCTAACATGTTCATTAGGCAAGTTTTTTGGTTTAGATATTAGTGCCTGTGCTTTGATTTGCGGAAGCATTACTATTCTTGTTAGACAGCCCAATGGAATAGATCATCCTCATAGCTCAAAATGAAATCTAAGGTAGACGGCAGAGTAAACCAAATATTCATAATTAATTCTTTGGTATTTTCTTCCTGGTCAACATCCTCAGATACTATTCCACATAGAGGAACAATCATTTTAAAGATTTGCCAGACTACATCATTCAAGTGGGGAAAATGTAATATTATTTGAAATGGATTGTAGTTGTAAATCTTTATGCAATTCTGCTGGTTTTACCACTATTCCGGGTGGACTATGGGTGGGGGCAACCGACTTCCCATTATTAGCTGCCCACAATTCAACCCAACCAGACTCGTCTGAACATTGTTATGATTAATAGGTATTTTATCTGTGCTAGGTATTCTATTTGTTTCCACAGCATTTGCTTTACTATCTCCCATCTTTTGGGACAGATTATATTTGTCAGTGGAGACAAGATTGAGTTAATTAAATACTGATGACCCAGTAGGGCTTACCCCCCTCAGTGTCTTTTTGATTCTCCACTGGCACACTAGCACTACAACACATGGGCTTGGACTCATTTTCTTGTATCAGCGCCAAGATCACTTCAAAATAGCAACATTTTTATTACCTACCTCACATGTTAATTTGCGGGTGATCTGTTTTTTGCAGTGCATAAATGCCTGAGACACTACTCTAGGTTTCCATTTTTTTCCTATCTTTTGCAGAACTTTTCATTTTTCAAATTTTTGTGGGGACAAGGTCAGAGTATTCAACATTGTAGAAAAACTGTCTTCAAACTCATTCTGCGCACACAACTTCATTTAGGTGCTTACGTCTTTCATTGTTTTATGTGCTTGATTTATGCTTTTCATAAATAGTACAGATTAAACATCAATTTTCTTTTCTAAGCTTTCACACTTTTCTACTAGCATTGAAAGTAGCTTGACCAGGGCCCAGAACGTGTTGTTCAAAGTCATACTAGACGTACAACCCACAGACAGGTCAAGGACTGGTTTATTTACAGGTAGTTCCTTTTTTCCAAACTCACTACTATTCTTACAAGGCTTATCGGTTGTTTCCACAATTTTAGGTACATCCAATGATACAATATGATTTACTTCATCTAGTATAGTGTCCTCAAAGAATACCCCAGGTTCGATATTCATAATACAGGGAGTGGATGTAATTTCTCTCTGATCACATGTGTATTCTATTTCTGATGCGTCCATTTATAAATCTAAGTTTTTAGACACATTCAATTCTATCATGTTGTGTATTTGTGAGGTTTTATTACTATCACATGAATTTGACAATGGTCATCGTTACCATATCTCATTTTGGCGGAACAGACTGCGTTAACCGGCACTTTAGGTGCCTCAACAGGTTAATAATCAACTATCTCATCCTGTTGATTAGTAGAGCAGCTATTAACCCCATTTCGCACAATACGTTGGGTCATAGGTCTAGTATTAATGGTATCCAGCAATTTGCTTCTTAAACAACTTAACAAAGAACTCAATTCATTTGCAGTTTCTTTAGCTGCTAGCTTCTCTGTAAAGCTATCCAATTTAATGGATTTCAGAAAGAAGGTAGTTAGCTTTTTTGTTTTAGTTGGCATTTCATTTTTACAAATAATCTTTGGTGTACACATCCTGTGACAACGCTGCATTGCTAACTGAATATTTTGCTGCTCTTCCTCTTCATCTTTCATGTTAGTCATTTCAATGATTATTACCACTTCCTCAACACAACCACCAATTTTCTTACCACACTTCCACACACTTCCCACCGTCACGGTTACAAATATGTTTCATGTGTGACTGTCTCTTTCATATCTTCAAAGTGTCAAATTTGAGCTCTCGCAATCAATAAATATCACTTCTAACTTTTTCCTACGACTATATCACAAACAGTCATGCATCTGCGAAATGTGTCAATATAGCTATAACACGCAGCAAGAGACAAACTCTTAGTCATTGTATTTAAGTATACTAATTAGGTGATTCACCCTCAAACTCAATTTGCAGTGCACTAACCGTTAGTACACTAGTATCACAAGTGATACTAATTTGATTACAAAACCTTTTTACTTGTTCTTCTCACATCTTTGTCACATGTCTTTCTCACACTAAACCACACTAGCATTACCAAATATACAGAGCATACGTCACTATATTCAAACCGCTTCCAATTATGTCATTTTTGTTTTTCCCAACAATATATGTTATCTGTCAGAGACCCGGTGCACTTTTACCCCATCTCTCTCTCTCCCCATGTACCAAGTTATCCAATTGTTCCAGAGTCCGCATAGAGCTAAATGTCACACGGACTCTGGAACAAGATGGTAGGTGGGTGATTATTCACTTAGGTACTGATTCATACAGCAATATTCGTTGTCCAACTCTTTCAACTCACACACAATAATATTGCAGAGCTCCTAATTGTCCACAACATTTTTTACTTACTGTTTTTTATGCCAAAATGCAGGAACTGCTATTAGGGTAGTACTGGATTGATAGTTAGATCCCCACACATTGTTCTTCTTCACTATGGCTCAGAGGCTCACTGACTAGCATAAGTTAATGTTATGATTGCACAAACACAAAGTTCTTGTTGCTGCTGCACTCTCCACATCGAACAAGGAACAGCAATCACCTTGGCAATAAACATTGCAATCTGTTTCACTAAATGTGCGCATGCTAAAACGCGCGTGAGGCAGTATGTGAGGATTTCTGGGTAAGGGGGCGGGATCTCTTCCTAAAAATACAAGAGAAGATTTAGTACCTTAAATATAACTACTATTACCAATCTGAAGGTGAAAGTCACTTTTTATACAGCACAGATAAAATGCAGGTCCTTCTTTTGAAAAATGTCTGTACCAATAATATATCCAATGCTTTTCTTGGCAAGTGCTCCACAGCGAACAGCAATCACCTTGGCAATCAAGTTTGCAATCTGCTTCGCTAAATGCATGCACACTAATGCATGCGTGAGGCAGTATTTGAGGATTTCTGGCTAAGGGGGCGGGGTCTCTTCCAATAATATATCCAATGATTTTCTTGGCAAGTGCTCCACAGCGAACAGCAATCACCTTGGCAATCTACTATGCAATCTGCTTTGCTAAATGAGCGCGCGCTAATGTGCGTGTCAATCAGTACTTCAAGATTTCTGGGTAAGTGGGTGGAGCCTCTTCCTAATAGGTTTGAAGGGCCTGCGGTGAGGCCACAAGACGCAGGACACTCTCTGAGGTTTGGGGTTGGTTTCACAGACAAGCCCAACATGTCGAGTGTCCAGTAATTCCATGAGAAAGCAATCAAGCCCAGATTCTCAGCTCCACCAGGTACACTCGCTCAGTAAATCCCAAAATTTGCAGTTGCAATATTCATTGCCACAAAGGACACTCCACAACACTCCCACTGCACGACGTTATGGGATATTGTCCATCATGTTCCCTTATCTCTGAGAAGAGTAAGAGATATTATCATCCCAGACATGTTAGAGAAAGGAGGAGAAGGATTGGGGATGAGGTACTGTGAGACAAAACATAGCATTTCCCTTATACTTGTGAGAACCAATCTAACCCTCCCCCAACCTTTATGGGCCATGATTGAGCAGATTTTACTTATTCCCCTCTTGGGGTACCTAACAGTACTGAGATAATGAAGAAACAACTGAGAGCTATGAACATTACACACTTTCCCCACTCTAGTACTGAGATGAGGATAAAGCAACTGAGAGTTATAGACAACCCTTACTCTCAACACTTGGTACTGGGACAACGAAGTTGCATATCATGGTAATTAGGGTCGGCAACCCTAATTAATGGAGTACATTTGCAGCCCATTGAATTACCACAGGTGTATACAAGGTGGCCTGCAGATACATACAGGGAAAGCAGCAGTGAAGCAAGCAACAGCAGAGGCAGCTGAAGAAGAGGAAGCAGCCAAGGAAGGAGCTGTGCTGGAGCTCGAAAAGCTGAGACACCTACCAATGTCCCAAGATTCCTGCTGGTGGTACTCTGCAGGAGGGAGAACCCGCAGAAGAGAAGGTGGGCAGCAGGTGCTGCAGGAGAGCCGACGAATGCTGAATTATGTATCCACCGAAAGGCTTTCCTGCTCAGAGAGTAGCCATCAAAAGGAGCTGCCGGGCCTCGAAAAGTATCGGGGACACTGGCGTTACCCAGGCACTCTAAGGGACCATGAATGGAGAACCAGTCCATGTAAGTATGCAAAGTTATGCTTATTGAATACCGAATAGACTGTTCGGTCTAACAACTGAGCCAAGAGCAGAGAACCCCTGTATGCTAACAAGGAAGGTTGCTGATGTGTAAGGAGGAAAACTGCCATTGGTGCATTTATGACTTGGGGAAAGGAACTCTGAGCTGTAAAGAAATACAGAAGCACAGTTTAAAGAGAAAGGTTCAAGATGCTCCTTTTGTGACATCTTTTTGACATTGATCTTTGTAAAGGTACAAGTGCACAACTGTATCCTAGAGATACAATAATTTCTGGCAAGACAATTACAAATCCCTATTAACCAACAGGATCTGGTTTTCAGGTCAGAACTCCTCCTAGATACCCTCCCATGGACCGCCTATCATTTAAAACATGAAGACAAAATCCTCCTAAGAGTTAGAGAACCCCAAGCGTACCTCCAACCAGGTGCTTTCCGATAAATACTTCTGGCGGTCGGAGTATCCCTGGGCCTCGTATCTCCTTCATATCTTGAGTACCATCAGAGAAATTGAAATTGAGGTTAAGTCAAATACTGCAGATGACCCAAAATTATTTTCTGGGAACAACTCTTACAGAGGTTCAAGCAATACTGTGTCCTATACCGATAAAATGGCCTCTCTAGAAGAAGACACCGGTGCCGGTAATCCCTTTGCGCCCTATTCCGAGTTCCCTTAGCGGGTCCCTTCCTTAACATCTGGTTTTACCAGGCGTTAAGGACGGGACGCGTTAAGGGACTTTAAAGCTAATAACGGTACCGCAATTTGCGGTACCGTTATTAGCGCCTTCCTCCTTCCCATTGAGCCCAATGGGGACTCAACAGGTTGCGGAATGGCTTTTTCAATGGGGACTTATGAGGGCAGACTCTGTACCGGTATTGGAGGTAGTCATGGCGCTAATAGTGCCATGATTACCTCCATACTCGGAATGAGGCCCATGGTGTTTTCTACTTCTGTCATAGCTAATTCTGCCTCATTTGCTATTAGTGGCTTTCCCAGTGGTTCTTGGCTTCCTGTTACAGAAGGTTGACTACTGTCGGGAAGGTCCTTATCTAGTTGGGCGTGGAGGTCTTTTTTGTGTTGCTGTTCATTGTGCTACATTGTTTTGTACTGTGTAAAGTTTACATTGGTTACAGTGCTTTCATTGTCTTTGAAAGCATCTTCATAGGAGTCATAGATATCTAGTATCTCTTCTTCTTTTCTACATGGTTTAAAAAGTTGTAGCAGGGACATGTAATATAGTTCTTGTTTTGAGGAGCTTTAAAGACAATTTGATATGATTAATTAAGCTTTGTTTGGTAAGTTTCACTAAGCTGCCTTCACAATTTGTCACACTGTATCTACCTTTGTTTTCATCTGGTTTTATATTATTTTTGTATGTGAAGTTTTGGGCTATGTGGTATAGACACATGGTTTCCAAAGTGGTACTCCTGTTTGGGTAGTATGTGTCTAGTAAATTGTTTCTCGTGTGGGATCATTTTTGGTTATTATTTCTATGTCGTCGTATGATTTTAGAACACTTTTTCTAGATTTAGCAGGAGCAAGATCATACTAAATTCTCAGATTTTCCATACAAAGCAGTACCAGTTAAATGGTCTGCAGCTTCGTAGGAGCTACATTCTCTATGAGAGAGAAGTTTTATGCCTAAGCTGTACAATTTCTGAGATAGTGTTTTGTCTGATGATAGGTCATTCCAGAGGTCTTGAAGCTCTGTTTTTTCTGCTTTTGTTAAGTAGGCTGTAACATATCGTGCAACTGCAGTGGAATTGTCTGTAATGTACTGCACATTCATGTTTGCATTCCATAAGAAGGCAATGATTGCATTGTAATCATTGATATATATTGCTTCTTCTGTTCTTTTTATGTAATATGTGTGATTAGGTGATTTACCTTTAAAACTGTGTCTAACTGAAGACAGGAAGTTGTTTACCTGACCTGTTGCTGTATCTGGTCTAGAGAAACCAAAGTGGCATTTGGTGTAGTATTTCCCTTTGTTTTTGTATTTGCGACGACAATATTTCCCACATTTGTGTCTTTGGAATTGTAAAATGTATGCATGAAGATCACTATTTGTTGCTTCTGAAGGAATTTCACAAGTGACATATTTTTCGATAAACTGTAAAACAGTGGCATCACTGTATTGACCAAATTTAGGAGCATCTTTAATCCATAAAAGCATGTGGATATGTGGTGCTCCTCTGGCTTGGTATTCCTTTGTCCAAAGGAAGTGTTGCACTTCTCCGAAGGGAGGAACAGTTTTATTACAAATAAAGTGTAACATAACAATGAAGTGATGATGGAAGTATCTTGAAACATTAACAAGATCTAGAGAGCAAAGTTCTCCAGGTGTTAGTATATTTATGTTTGTTTTCTTTTGTTTGATATGCATAGGAAATCATGTAAATCTTCCCATGCATATTCTGCACAACTTAATGTAAGAAACCAAGTGGATGTGCCAAGGTTTCTTATCATACAGTGTACATCTCTGTGACGTCGGAACCAGTACTCTTTAGTACCATGCATGTTTGCTAACAGATTTGTAATGCTTGATTGTAAAACCTCATCTTTTTCTTGCACTTTTTGTAGTAATTGCATAGCTGACATATTTTGAAAATGGTTACCTGATTTCAATGTGTGTGCAACTCCGTAGCATAGAGTTGCTAGTTCACTTTCAAAGAGTAGGTGGAATATGTATTCCACATTTTGTCTTAATCTGTGATCTTCAGAATACATTCGTAACAAGCGGTCTTCTGATGCTGATATATGAGTGGGCCTATCATCGTACCTTCCTCTTTTCCCAGTAGGAAAGAGTAGAGGAAAAGCATGTGCTGCTATACTTTTTTCCCATATGCTGATTGGTGATCCTTTGATTTGTCGCATTTGGTATGTTTCTAGTGCATCATCATGGTGTCTTTAGAGTGTAATGGATGAATTGTATAATGGTCTAAAATATTGGATACTGTATCAGGATCTAGAAGTTAAAATTGACCAGTTTCTGGTGACTCTTGATTTATTTCAGTGTTTTCTCTCAGATTTTTTTCAATACTAATTACTTTGTTGTATTCATTATTTTCTTTTAGATATTGTAAGGCTTGTCTGACCTTATGTAAGTCTACGAGCTGTTGCCAATTTTTTTGTCTTTTGTAGGTACACCATTTACTGAGACAATTAAAAATGGCTCTAATGGACGTTGCACTCCTAGAGTGTGTACATTTTCTTTTAGATTTAATGGTAAATAAACTTTGTTGCCACAAGTGCCTTTCACTAATTCTGAGGGAGGTCATTTTGCTGTTTTTGGTTGAAGGCGTATCATTGCTTGAAATGGATGCACGGTTTGCATTATGATTCTCTCATATAAATTGAGTTTTTGCAAGGGTTTTGGTGGTGGGAATAATTCCAAGTTATTTGTGATAGCACGTGAAGGAGTTTGGTTGTTGTCAAGTCTTGCAGTGCAGTAACTGCAAAGTATTAAGGGGTCATTTATTTCGTATTTGTTTTCTGCTATAAGGTAGAGAGCTAATTCAAACCATTTGGAATCTTCACTGCCTTCTATTTTGTATGTTATGTCTGCAGTTTTTGTGCTACTTTTATAAAAAGTTCTGCGGCAACACACACACGCATGGTTTGGTACTTCAGTGGATGTACTTTTAAATGTTAGTATTTCTTTTTTGTATGTGTGTTGTAGAAGGTTGCCATGTGTAGAATTGTTCCTAGTCTGTTGTAAAGCTATTGCATTCTGTAAGTGGCTTTCAATTCCAAAATATTTTCTCTGGATATGCTCTATTTCTTTGAGTAGGTCTTTGGCTGTACCATGCAGACGGTTGTTATTTAAATTGTCTAATGCTAAAGATGGACTTTTAGCATAGTATAGTTTATGGACTAGATTTCTTATAGTTGAATGATGTGTTGATATCATTTTGACATGATCGAAGGTGCTTTTGCAATTAGGTCCTGAAATGCAGGCTAATGAATGTCCTTGTTGTCTTGTGTGTTTACGCACTGGACCGGTATCCACATTTTCATTTTTAATTTGTCTTTGCCTTTTACATATTGATTGAGGAACTGGCGTAAAGATTTGAAAGATTTTTTGTCAATGTTACACATTGATGTGCATGGTCATTTGTACACTGGACGTTTTGGTTCAGTCTGATGGAGAGGTGATACTGAATTTTCTGGGGATATTTTTGTGAGCAGCGTTTCTTGTTCCATAATGGAATTATTACGTTTTTCATAGCCCCGTTGCTGCTATGCATGACAATTGTGTTTGTTTGCTTTTGTTTGTATGCTTCTTCATTGAAATATGGTTCTATGCTTGTGGTGTGACTCCATTCACCTCAACAGTTATTTTTTTTGACATTCCATTTATTGAGAAGTCTTTTTTGTAATTTAGTAGTTAGTTTTGTTAGTGGTTTCATTCTGTTTAACACTAAAATAAATAACTTCCTTTTGAGAAGGATTGCACTGTCTACAAGAGCTTCTAAGGTTAGTTTTCTACGGTAGGTTTTAAGGGTTGTGCATGATTTCCCTACTGTTTTTATAAGATTCTGAAGAACTCTGTGGCGGAAATTATTTTGCAAAACACTTTTTTTGGTATGCTTACTTGCCACTACATCGAGATTTATAGGAGCACTGTTAGCAGTAGTGGTATCTGAATTCTTATTAATCACATTCTGTTTTGATTTACATTTTGAAAGAGGAGGCAAAGTTTTTGTACTGGAAACTTGTTTTGTTTCGCTTAAAGACTTGATATGATCTTTTGTTTGAACTTTTTGTACAAATTGTGCTTGAGATGCTTATTTTGGACACTTTTATTTTCATTTGCTCTACTTCTGCATTGCTTTCTATGGACTTGCTTTTTGGTAGCCATTCTTTGGGGTCTGTTGAAAAAAGAAGGTATGGGTTGGGCTGTTCTGCAATGTATGTGAGCTGCGTGCATGAATGTCTGAGTGTGATGGTAAGGATGTGTGTGGTGGTGTGTGATTGTGCATTTGGCAGCTACAACTAGTTATGAAGGCTATTCTTGTATTTGTGTGTTACTATACTGGGGTTCAGGTGACAGTACAAAGTAACATAGTGGTGAGGAGAAGCACTAATATTAAATCTAATGGTGTAGAATTAAAACAGTTCTTTGTTCTGCAATACTAACATTCTAGAGGCTGATTCACGAAATTTGTGTGCTGAAAAATTGAGATTTGTGTGCCAATCTGTCTGCAAATCCCTGTTTAAAAATGGGGATTTGTGGGCTGAATGGTGCGCAAATCCCTGTTTTTCAGCGCACACATTCCATGAATCAACCCCACAGTGTATTTCAGTAACAGTAAGAATATTATGGTAGTATTGCACTTACTTTTTTGTTTGGAATGAGCAGGTTTCTGAGTTGTTGTTTGTACTTCAGATGCTGTTGCTTTTCAGGAGAGTTGTCTTCACTGCAATTGTAAAAGAACGAAGATAGTAATTTTGTGTCGTTATAACTCTGTTGTTTATTTCACGTTGATTTTTATATTTTTGTAATAGTATTGTTGTTTGATAACTGAACATAGATTGTGCATGCAGTTTCCTTTGACTATGTGCAGCCTTTATATTTTACTTTCAATATGTTAGTTCAACATGCTTTGCAAATGAGTAGAATACTAAGTATATGAAACTCACTTGGTTTCTTAAGGCTGTGTTATTGCATATTAGGAGATAGAAGAAATAATGATGTACTTGTTTTGCAATTTTTGTAAGGTAAATGGCAGGAACTGTATAGAAAAGCATAGAATGTATGCGTTTGTGAAGGCAAAGGGTAATAAAGCAGAAGGATGTAATGTACAGGCAGTGGTGTTATTTCAGCTGGGAGCTTTTCAATGATAGTGTCTATCTGTGTGAGTGTATAAAGATGCATGAACTTATCCTGGCTGTGTGTAATTATGTAATACACTACTAAGTGTTTTTCTACAATGATATTGTTATTTCTCCCATCTTTTAATATTATAATTTTTTAGATATTTGTGTGTGTAAAAAAAGAATTTAGATAGCAGACAGGTTTGGAAGTGACAGTTGATTATAGCAGATGGGAAAATAATAGTAGGTTCATTTTTTAGGTTACACAGGTCAAGTGGAAGTTACTCTGTTTATATGCATGTATAAGAGTTGGACATGTACTGTGCATAAAATATGCATACGTGTGGTTTGTATTCATGTATCTAGACATGCATGCAGCTGCAAGTCGAAATCTTGGAGACTTGTACAGTAGTTTTTGTAGTAGGTGCTTTCCAATGATATGAGACTCGTACTCAGAGTGATCAACAGTACATTTGAAGGGCTGAACTCTGATGATGGAGTTAGATGTAGAGGTCTTGGATGTGATTGGTGGATGGTTGTGTGACTGCTTAGCTGCATCCAATGAGGGAATGGCACGGAGAGTGAAGTAGAAAGGGTAGAAGGGCTGTCTATAGGTTACACGGTCCACAGACATCGCGGCTGTCTGTGGACAGGGCGTGCCACATCTGGGGTTTTCCAGCAAATCCAGCATGGAAAGGGGAATGTAGGGATTACCCAATCAGGTGTTGAGGTTGTGGATTTGTGTTGAAAGAGGCTGTCTGTAGTGAAGATGGCCGAGGTGGAGAAAGTCAGGGTGTTGGTGGTTGGAGATATGTTTGTGCATGGTTTACAGCAGTATGCTCAATGCAGGCATGTGTCAAACAATTTTGATGTTAAAGGGGTCTAGGTAGTGTGGAGCACTGAGTCTAGGTGGTGTGGAGCACTGTGCCTGATTGCAATGTACAGGGAATTTTAAAAGTTTGTGAAGATATGGGCAGGATGAACAGTCCCCATGTGGTATTTTTGCACTGTGCACATAGCTTTCCATTTGGGTTATGTCAGTGCCCCTACTTTGTTGGCAGATTTGGAACACTTGGTTCAAGCAGTAATGAACATCCTTCCAAATGCCAAACTTATTTTTTCTGGATTAGTACCTAGGGAAATATGGGACAATAGTTCTGTTTTTTGCTAAGTGTGCAATCAACTGAGGCATGTGTGCTTTCATGCTTAGTGCTGGTATGTTCTTCAGTAATAATCAGAATATTGATTCCAGTAATGGTGTTTATTTTAAAGAAGATGGCATTTCTTTATCTTTTATGGGAAATGCCATGCTGTTCTGGAATGTAAGGGTTGCTTTGGAGAAGGTTACATGAAGATTTTAGGAGTAAAGTAAGAAAAAACAGAAAAAAATGCAAAATAACAGGTGTATGTCAAGCATCTGCAAATAAAACCAAAAAAACTGCTATTTTCAGAGCCAACCTCAAAGTGGAAATGGGGCACACTATTTAAATTTACATTCACCACACTCCGATTTTTTATATGTCCGCGGACATGGTGGTAGTCCACGGACATCGCATATTACATACAGGGATTTTGGGGTGAAGAGGCATGCAAATGAGAATGAGTAGAGCAAGGGATTGGTCAATAAAGTTTACTGGGTGTGTTGTGTAAGGAGAGAGTTTGTCAGAAAGTCTTTTTCCTGAGAAAAGAACAGATAGCTATGGCTGTGTGTTTCAGAAAACAGATTACCTAGATTTTGGGAGACTCATGTATACATTGGTTGGAGGTGCATGCAGAACGCTGTGGAGTAGCTGCACATCTTGGATTCCCTCATGTGGAAGTGCACTGGCATGCAGTGTGTGGAATGAAGTGGGTGGACTTGGTACCTCTCTGTGCTACTTTGGAGACACAGCATGATCCAGACATAATTATAATTCATTGTGGAGGGAACAGTTTAGGGCATGTGTCTGGCATTTCTTTGCAATTTGCAATGAAAGAAGGACTTGGGAAGGTAATGGACATGTTTCCAAATTCCCAAGAAATGTTTTCTCGTATTGCGCAGAGACAAATATGGCTGCGTTCTTCTACATTTGGTCCACAAATGAAGAAAGCGAGGCGCAATGTCAATGAAGTGGGAGGATGGAAGACCAGGCTCCCGACCTTCCCCTCTCGCGCCTGGCCTAAAGGATCACGGCCCAGGCACCCGCCACGAGAAGAGTTTGCCCATCTACCAGACAACCAAATATCCTGGTACAGGAACATACGGATGTGTCCATCTGCCTGCCCAGCAGCCCGCCCTGGCCATGCCGACACCTGCGGCACGGATAAACTAGACTAAAACCTACACGTCGTTAGAGATGCCATGATGACCTAGCCAACGGTCAGCACACCTGTGCAAATATACACACCGGACACTCCCGCACCAATCTACAAGAAGAATATACTCAGTGCTATGACGTAGGCGACATAGTCACGGACGTGCATCTTTATTATTTTCCACATAGGCTCTCAAAATGCAGAAACGCAGACGCATCATGAACCCATCTAAAGAGCTTGCTTACGCTTCTCCTAAACCCAGGTGCCATAATGAGAAATATAATGAAGACACGATACTGGTCATAAGACAATATGATACTATACCCTAAAGCGCCTGTGCACCAAACGGTTCCACCTATACACCAGGCCTAAGTAGGCCGCAAGCAAGAGCTTCCATGGACGTTAAAAGAACAAGAGTCAGGTTGCTGATCCTGCAGAATGAGCCCGGCGAAAGCAAACAGCCAAGGTCGCAATGTTGCAAACCCACATTCCGAAAGCAGACCATCAAGGGCACGATGTTGCAACCTCGCACGCCACACACCAACGTTAAAGTCACACCTGCAAATTAAACCAGGCACACAGTGGAAAAACAATATTAATTGTGCAGAATTCTGCCTCAAACACGGTCCCACCACACGTGACCAAGCCGAACCTGACAGGATGCCAAGGCCAGAAAAGGCGTCTGGATCCCTCGTTACAAGACACAGGCAGGTACAATTAAAAGGCTCAATGGACATCTGCGACAGTGGGAGTAGTCGGCCTTCCAGCTTATGAATAAGTCCTCACATTGTCTGCACGTACTCATAGTGAAACATTGTTGCAAATGACAGGTACACCGAGAGCTGGGAACAGCGATGGTCCCAGACTGGGAAGCTCGCGGGCGCACCAATCAGAACATGGGGCTCTTATCACTGACGCCATTAACATTAACCAATCATCAGGGGTCTTCATGTAACAATTCTCATGTATCTAATTGTAGGGACAACCCAGATATATCACCTGACTAACCCTTGACCACTACAATTGTTCTCTATACGTATGCTATACTAACCCTACCACTCGAGCAACCAATTAAGAGTGGCGATAGGTTTTTTGCTAACTTTCCAAGGTGACGCAAGTAGCGCGTCATACTAAGGTAAACAGGGCCTGCGAGCCCCACGATTGTGTGTGTGTCAGGACGGACGCGTACGATCCTTGACCCATCCCTGCCGTTTTTGTCTAATAAACAGCAGAGTCACCTTGCTTCTTGCGTGTGTCTCATACTCTATCTCTTTTGGGATATACGGGAGGAGTTGGGGCCTCCCTGCCCGGAGGTCTGCAGACGGCCCGGCCGAACCCGGCAGAATTTCCCCCCCGACAAGTTGGAGGCACTGCTGAGATCTGTTTAAGATCCGCTTTTTTATTTTTACTTTTTTCCAGGTACTCCCGTTGCGAGGAGGCCCGGCGGCGCGGCCCCCCCTGCCGTTGCCCCCTTCTGAGGACTACAGGACCATCGCGGAGCTGCGAGAAGACCGGACAGCGCAATCCGGATATTGGCCCTCGGGAGCCGGTTGAGAAGTATCCCGCCCGCGGTTGGCGAGTGTCCAGACGTGGTCCAGACGAGGGGAGGTGGCGAGCCGCTTGGAGGGGTGCACGCAGTCGAGCGGCCCCGCATCAAGAGAACTTGGTGAGCATGCCACGCACAACAAGCAATGTGAGATTGTGAGGGAGGGGGGAGGAATTAAATACGGGAGGTGGGAGGTGTTGCACAGGTGCGCGGCGAAGGTTTGACAATTTAGTGTTGGCAATGGAATGAATGGTAGCCGAACGAGTGCGAGAGCAGTCGGCTACGTTACGCAAGGGAGGGGGCGGAGCACGAAAACATCACGTGCGGCCGCTCGTAGAAACTGATTGGCCTAGGTCGCGACTACGTGTAAGGGTGGGTGTGTGTGGTTTCCTACGATTTGGCATTTATTGATCAATGAGTAGATGAGGATCCCTATTGTTCGAGCAAGAAACTCGATAGGTAGATGACGTTTCCCTGTAGGCGGTAGCTAGTTAGTTGCCCAATACGGAAGATAATTGGCTGGTTAAGCCCTCCTGTCGAGGGGCGTATCACACGCGAGGCGACGCAGCGTGCACAGTCCGATTATATTATTGATTACCTTGTTCCAGGAGTGACAGGAAGACAGCTGTAAGGTTAACGGGGGTAGATTGCAAGTGTATTTTGAACTTAAAGAATATATGAAGAACTTACCAGTAGCTCGAAGAGATCGGTGACGTCACCAGTAGGGCTTTCATAGGATATCGCGAGCACAAGGCATCTTCGTTTTGAGAGTGGTGGGGAAGAGAACTGTGGTAAGGGAGTGGAAACGGAGATAAACAGTAAATGAGTTGATCGGGGAAAGGCGAAACGGGGGACGTGGCTGCGCACGGAGAACGCCGGCCACGGCAAGTGTAGAAGAAGGAGGAGGAGCACGTGAAAATAGGACGACTGTATAAGAACGTCATAAGGGGTACGCAGCCGCAGGGGGCTACGTGCGCCTCGGCCGCAGGGGGCCGTAAGGGTGTCGTATAAAGAAAGAAAGACAGAAGAAAATATACAAATGTAAAATACTATATTTTTTATAATTTTCCTTAGCGGACTATCGTAAGTCCCCAAACTTACGGGGCCAGGTAACGATATAAGGCTGTATATTGTAAACTGCTAGTGAGATAACCACTACCAGATAGGGGAAGGGTAACAAGTGGAGCGCTACAATGTCATACGGGACAGGATCGGGAGGGTGGGGGAACACCCTCACTACCCCACTACAACACATATGTACAACACTGCCACCCCATAGGGAGAAACTGATTAAGTATAGCATAGAATGGACCCAGGGGACGGATAACAAAATGATAACACCGTGGCCGCCTAATGGTAGCTTCGATCCATATGCCCAACATTCACTGTTAAACCATCTGCACAATACATACAAAGGGAAGAAGTTGGCAAACCACGTGGAGGTGTTTAACTTATGGAGGATGTTCCAAGGGTCCCGACCAGGACCAAATGGAATGTTCACTGTGGGGGAAATACCGGAAGAAAAAGAGATTAAGGAGGAAGGAGAGGATGGGAAGAAGGGGAGTGAAGACCCAAAGAACACGGGGAACGGACGAGAGGGAGGAGAAAAGAATAATACATCAGATGAAATAAAAAAGGAACCGAGCAACGATATACCCCCAGCAAAGAGTGTGAAAACAGAGGGAGGGGGGTCGTACCCTTTAAGAGAATTAGGAGAAATAGAAAAAGGACAGTTAAGGGCGGCTGAGGGATACTCGAACCCGGCATACAGCCCTCCACCATATGTGGCTCATAGGAAGATGCCAGCAGGGGAGGGGAGGACTGGAGAAGAACAGACTGTGGAAATAGGAAATGATGAGTGGGTAGCTGCACAGATATTATTAAAATTACGAGGTTCATTAACAGGAGAAGAGAAGGAGGTAGTAAAGAAAACAGACGAGGATAATACCAGGGAGAGTGAAATGAGGGGGGAAGAGCTATTATGACAAAAGGAAGAGATTTTGGAGGAACGACTAGCAAAGTTAAGGGATGAGCAGAATGAATTGATCAAGAAGCTCGAGAGGGAGGAGAGAGAGAGAGCGAGGAAAAGGAAAGAAGGTAAGAACGAATTGGAAAAAATAAGGGAACAAAATGAGGAGCAAAGGAGAGAAGCTGAAAGGGTAAAAGCAGCAGCAGAAAGGGTATCAAGAGTAGTGCTGCGAGAAAAGAAAAGGGAAGAAGAAGAAAAAGAAAAAGAAATGGCAATGTGGAAGAGGAGATTACTATCAGAAACGACTAAGAAATACGAAGAAGGGAGGGTGATAGAGAGTATAGTAGAAAGAGAAAGGGTGAAATGGGAAAGGAAGAAAGAGGATGAAAGAATATTGGAACAGATGAGCAGTGAAGTGATGGAGGAATTAAAAAGGAAAAGGGAGGAAAATAGTAGGGAGATGGAGGAGAGAAATGAAGGAGAAAGAGAAGATAAGAGAAGGGAGAGTGAAGCATGGGGGGATGTATATAGAAACACAGAAGTAGCAACAACATCAGCACAAAGGGGAGCGGTTGATAAAGGAGAAAAAGGAGAACTGGACCTAATAGACTTACAAACAGTAACAATCAAGGGGAAAAAGACCGAGTGGGGGGTGCCGTTTATGACTGACTTTTGTAGTGAGGAAGAAGAAGGAGTGGAGAAGGAAGGAAGAAACAGTGAAAGGGAAAGCTTAGATAAACTATACATCACCCGGACCAACACAGACTCACCTTGGATCCGTAGGAGAAAGGATGAGCTGGAGAGAAGTGAGGAGGGAGAGCAAGGAATAGCGGAAAGACAGACACATGAGGCCGCACCATCCCCATCACGCCCTCCCCCATCGCACCCTACATGCTCAACCACCTCACACTCGTTACGCACAATAAAACTTGCGCCCTTCACAGACGAACTGACACCCTATGCATGTCGGCTTAGGGACCTCCCTAGGCGCAGGCAGGAAAGACGAATACACATGCCCACATTAAATACAGAAAATGATGGAAGAAGGGGAAAAGATCGAGAAGAAAGAGTTACAAGCAGGGGAAATACGGACGAAAATGACGATGTAGAAGAAAGGGAAGAGGAGGAAGGGTGTGAGGACTCGATATTATGGAATACAAAGGGTAAAACGAGACATAACTTAATGCCACTTCTGGAGAGAGGAGGGGTTAGACCACAGTATGTCCCTTGGAAGCATACAGACAAAGAAAATATAAAATACAGGCTCCCATTATTAAGTGGAGGTGCGGGTAAGTGGATATATGAAATGGAAAAACACACCGCAGGACAGAAACTGGCAGTAGGGGATGTAAAGGGCCTTCTAATATCGATATTAGGGGATACAGCGGATGACATTTGGAAGAGAGCGGGATTCCCTGGGGTAACAATAACAAACACATCGCATGATGGGGCACCATTCGCAAACTGCAGACATGCACTATGGCAGGCACTGAGGGTACAGTACCCAGACACATCAGACATAGGAGCAATTACCTCCCGCAAGATGCGTGAGAATGAAGATCCTGTTGATTATATCCAGGAAATCCAAGAGAAGTGGCGCATGGAAACTAGAGAGCAATGGGATAAAACACCAGCAATATTTTATCATATACTAGTACAAGGGCTCCCAGAAGGAGTTCAGAAACAATTAAAGAAAGTAGTGGGAATGGAAGCAAAACCATGGCCAGAAATACAACTGACTATAGTGCACCATTGCAGGACATGGCAAGGAAAAATGAAACAAAAGGAAGAGGACAGGAAAACGGAAGAGGCTAAACTAGTACAGAAAAAGCTTACTAAATACACAATGGAAGGGGCACTAATAACTACGCCTACAACAATGACCCAAAGCCCCACACAAGTAGTGGCTGCACAAGATTCCTCCCAAATACCACCTTCACAGACTATAACACAACAGGCGCTGCCACTCCAACCATACACGACCAACATGGGAGGAGGACACCCAATGCCAGGAGCTGGGTATTATAATTATAACAGGGGGAGAGGAGGAATTATGAGAGGGAGAGGATACGGATATAACACCCAACAGCAGGTGGGAGGACTTAGAAATTCCTACCCCACAGGGCAACCAGTATACCAGGACAACACAGGGAGCTTCCCATGGCAGAGTAGGGAACCACCGGTGTGTTGGAGTAGTGGACTATTAGGGCACATGTCACGCACGTGTAGAGTTAGACCAGGAACACCATCATGGAGTGAACAGGGACAACCAAGGCCCTCAATGGAACAGCAGGGCATACAGCAACAGCAGACGTTGCAACAGGGAAATGAACAACAACAACTAATAGCACAACAACAGCCACAGACATATTCACTGCCACAACAACAGGTAGCGATGACACAACAATCCCAAGCACAACAAACACAACTGGGTAGGGTGACGGTCTTGGGACACAACCCTTACACAGGAAATGGCCAATCGTTGTACCCTCAATAGGACAGCCCACAGACGGCCTTGGTGTGTCCCATCCTGTCAGTAACACCTAATAGTGCGGAGGAACCACGCATAGAGGTAACGATAGGTGACAAAAAATTATCATTCCTTGTTGACACCGGGGCGACCCGGTCTTGCATAAGGGAAGGTAAATTTAAGATGTCAGGCGAAGCCATGAACACCCAAGGATTCTCTGGGGCTAGAGGGTTGGTTCCCTTTACTAATAACATTCCCTTATCTATTGGAGATTATGACTTGTCAGTTCCACTTCTATATTATAGTGCCTCACCAGTAAATATACTGGGGAGAGACATAATGAACAGGTTGAATATGACAATCTCCTTTACTGAGGACGGCATAATTTGCTCTACTCCAGGGATTAACATGCTCACAGCATGACAGATTATGCAAGCATACTGCGGACAGACAGCGATTAGGGCGGAGCCAGTAGATGGCGAACTATTCCAGTATGGGACAGATATGGAATTTGCATGGATGCCAGGGATAGAAGGGAAAATATGGAGGAGGCCAGCAGCCTATCTGTTCAGACCAGAAACACCTGTTAATGAACCAGAAGGAAAGGTGGTTCTAATGGACATTGAGAGCATTATTGCAACAGCTGATTACATTGCTGTACATGCCCAAGACAGAGAAGGAAGAGCATGGAGGGCAGTGATAGCACTAGCAGAAGGATGTAGGCTCACCCAGGTGTCAAATGAGGAGCTGTTCTCAGAAGAAAAGGAGGAAGGTGAAATGGTGTTTATGATGAGTGTGGAAATATGGCTAAGAGTGGCTTACAAACAAGTAGCACAGAAAATTGCAATGGCACTTGAGGCACCCGCATGCACCCCAGTCCCCTTCTTTAAGGAGGATATGTCAAAGGTACCCAAATCATTGTGGACTACTAGCCCCTATGACGTGGGGTGCATAAAAAGTATAGGGGGAGTAAGGATAAAATTGAAAAAAGGTGCAATACTCCCCAGAGTGAAACAGTACCCACTATCAAAAGAGGCAGATGAGGGCATATATGAAACCATAACGGCCCTTATAAATAATGGCATATTGGTCCCCTCAGAATCACCATGTAACACGGCTGTATACCCAGTGCGCAAGGCTAAAGGGGGGTCTTGGCGCTTCATACAGGATCTCAGGCCCTTGAACAACATAGTAGAAGCAGAATATCCCATAGCAGCAAACCCGGCCACAATATTGTGTGGCATTCCAGCAGAAGCATCACGATTTACAGTGATCGACCTTAAAAATGCTTTTTTCTCAATACCATTGCACCCAGACTCACAAGACCTGACAAGCTTCACCTACAGAAACACAAAGTGGAAGCACACCAGATTGCCACAAGGGTATTGCGAATCACCCTCAATTTCCAACAGAGTAATACAGATGGATTTGGGTAACATTGAAGTGGAAAGCACAGTGTTGCAGTATGTGGATGACATAATAATTTGCAGTACAAACGAAAGAACATGCAGAGAGGACTCCTTAAAGATGTTGACAATATTGGCTGAAAAAGGTTACAAGGTAGACATGGAAAAGATACAGTACTGTCAAGAACAAGTACTTTACATTGGTCAGTTTATATCCCAACATGGAAGAAAGATTGCACCACAAAGAGCACAGGCCATTTCAAACACTCCAATGCCACAAACAGTGAGGGAACTGCAGCAGTTCCTGGGGCTGTGTAACTACTGTAGAGCATGGGTATTTGATTACAGTTCGTACATAGGACCCCTGCTGGAGGCGTTAAGGGAAGCTAATAAAGGGGAGAAAAAGCTGGGATGGACGATGGAAATGAAAGAGGCTTTTGATGAATTGAAAGATGCGATATCAACTGCTCCGGTACTGGCATCCCCAGACCATGAGCGACAATTTTTTATATTTTCACATTGCGATTCAGCAGTAATGAAAGCATGTTGGCTCAAAAAACAAGCATGGGCTACAAACCAGTAGCATTTTACAGTGGCCACTTGGATCCTGTGATGTTAGGTCATTTCCCTTGCGAACAAGGTCTCGCCGCAGCTGCTTTTGCAGTGGAAAAAGCATCAGCAATAACCATGGGGTGCCCAACTACACTGTTTGTGGAGCATGCACTATTTGCAATATTGAATAAACCTAAGTCCACCCTAACCACGCAGAGGGCATCAGGTTATGAGATCATCCTATCCAGAGCTGAACTATCAATTGTTAGATGTAGCACGGTCAACCCTGCAAGGTTCCTGGCAGAAGTACTTGAGGAGGAGGTTATGCCCACGATTGTACGCAAATAACTGAAATGTACTCATGTACTAGAAAGGTTGAAGAAAACGCACTAGAGGGAGGTGAGCTCCTGTTTATTGATGGGTCATCAACTATCGACCAAAGGGATGGTATAAGGAGGACTGGGGCAGCAGTGGTAAAAATGATGGAGGTACCGGTGTGTGTGGCCATGAAATGTGTACAATTACCGCAGAATTACTCCGCTCAAGCAGCGGAATTAGTTGCACTGATCTTGGCGTTGAAGGAAAGCTTTGACAAACGAGTGACCATATACTCCGACAGCGCATATGTTACATCCACTGTCCACTCAGGGCTGTCGAAATGGAGAAGAAGAGGGTTTAGGAGAGCTGATGGCACTCCAGTGCAACATGCCCTCTTATTGGCTGAACTAATTGAAGTAATAAATGACCCCCAAGAATTAGCTTTAGTAAAATGCACCGCACACACCAATGGTGAAGACCACGTCTCGAAAGGGAATGCAGCAGCAGACGCACATGCGAAGTATGCTGCATACTTTGGTGAGATATGGAACCCCCCAGAGTCACAGAGAGGGAGAGGGAGGGGAATGGCTAAGGAGATGTTGATAAGAGAAGGGTACACCCATCTCCCAGCCACACAGATTATGGAGCTACAAGCGGCTGCACCAATGGCCGAAAAAGAAATATGGGTAAAAAGAGGATGCACAATGTCACCAACCGACGCACTATGGCGCCAGGGTGGCACTGGAAAGGTTGTAATACCATTGGCACTTTTGAACACCGCCCTGAGCCAACTACATTATCCAGCCCACACAGGCAAGGAAGTAATTGCAGCACGAATTAGGGAAGACTGGTTCTGCCCCGAGTTAAATTCTCATGTGTCAAATTTTATCAGCAATTGTCTCACATGTCAACAGTTTACGGCCGGCCATACTCTAAAGGTGATACGAGGTACTATACCCCGGCCAGAGGGAACTTTCCGGCATCTCCATATTGACTATGTTGATATGATCAACATATGTCAAGGAAATAGGTATATGATTGTAGTAGTATGCCCATTCTCGAGGTGGGTTGAAGCAGGGCCCTGTTCACACCCAGATGCATTTAGAGCAGCTAAATTCCTAGTGAGGGAGGTCTTCCCCAGGTGGGGAGTGTGCGAGGTGTTAAGGTCAGACAATGGCCCACATTTCGCAAACGAAATGTTCCAGCACATCACATCCTTGCTGAACATCAAGCATAAATTTGCATGTGCATACCACCCACAGGCCAACGGTGTATGTGAACGCCTCAATGGCCTATTAAAGGAGGCAATTGCAAAGATACAGCAAACAACAAAGAAGAGTTGGTTATATTGCCTTCCATTAGCCCTATTTGAGCTAAGGAATAGACCAGGGTCCGACCACCACCTCACCCCTCACGAGGTGGTTACCGGACGTCAAATGCGCCTTCCCCTAACGCCAACATCAAGAGCATTTACCGACCACGAAAGTACTGCGAGTGTTCTTGGTGATGAAATGTACCAATATGTGTCTTCTTTGATTACTAGTGTAGTGTTTGTGTCTCAACAGCTCGAGCGCACGCGGGGCGGGTCTAACAGCAATCAACAAGAAGACGTGGATAAAGAATTGGAAAAGGAAAGACTGTGTAAAGTTGCTAAAGGTGACCACGTACTACTTCGCAATTTCAACAGGAAGTGGAACAGTCCACGATTCACTGGCCCCCATCTGGTGGAGGAGGTATCAACGAGAGCAGTAAAGCTACAGGACAAGCGTGCCTGGAACCACCTACACGATGTAAAGATCTACAAACTCCAGACCCGCCCCAGCGCCACCGACAGGTCCATTGGGAGAACAACAACAACATCACCAACGGAGGAAGAAAGTTCTACCACAGCTAACGGCCTAAGTGTTCCCATACCCTGTCACTCCCCAGATTCCCCAGAGACAATAACTGAAGAAGAAAGGGGTGATCTCCATACTGCCCACCCCATGGTCACACGCTCAAAGAGTAAAGATACTTCCGCCAGTTGAGCCCCAAACATGTAAACACGTGAATGCTCTCTTTTCTTTTCTCTCGCACATGCAGGAACTGCGTAATATTGTACTGGTAAGAAAATAGATAACTAACAAATTCACTGCCCAGGAGTAGATGGTACCCTCAGACGATAACTACCCAGAAGAATTGTCACACCAATTTGTATATGAAATAAAAAGGCCAACGTACCTGAAAAGGAGAAGGGTACGTGTCTACTACACAGCATTCCTCTTGGCCATGGAATATTCAATGCCCCACCTCCACCCATACTTGCCTGTCCTAAGAGATAGATCGCTTAGATTAGCGTGGGAACAGCTCTTCGCCTGGGCACTGAATGACTATTTGATAGGGAGAGCTTAAAAAACAACAACTAACATTTAATAACCAGCATATTGAGAATTTTCAGGCGGGCAACTTTAACGTCGCAAGAATACGCTGCCGGACTGCAGCAAGGTAAGAGCAAAATGCCGGTGAAATTAGCATGTGTAATAAAAATAATAGGGATTTTGATGATCACCGGGTTCTTGGCTGCCTCTGTATGGCAGTACAGCTATGCTATCAATCTTATTGCTGTACCCAAACCTAATACACCCCCATCCCCAGCTGCAACAGGTGTTACGTCAGGTGATACTAGTAAAATTGCACACAAGCAAAATAGAGTTCAACGCAGCACATACTCAGATAATAAAGGTATTGACAATTATATACAAGATTCAGCACACGTCTCAAACAACATATGGTACCAACACATGACCCGCATCGGTAAGCAGACAACAGAAGACAGCTGCTACGTTTGCTCATTAATACCATACGCCATGAGCGCTTCTCGAACATTCGTTGCCACAGAAATAGATGAAAAGACAGCACGATGCATAATATACTTGGCACTGTTCCAAACGAAAGGAAGATTTCAAGGGACAGTGGTGCATATGGTGTGGCAAACACGAGACTCATACCCATATGAAAACAACTTCCTCAAGACTTATTTGAGTTACCACAAGAGCAGTTTACATGCTGAAGCATTCAGATACATAACAAGTGGTCCTGAAAAAGGGGAAACAAAGAAAGTAACACTGCAGTATTTACCATGTGATTGGTACGCCACTGAAGTTCATGGTAAACCAGGATGCTGGGAGAGGCCACTGGTGACGATAACGGGGAAGGTGTACATGGACAACAAATGGGAGATAGGAGTGATTGGCTTCAACATGGTAACAAAAGAAACTATTTCAACTATCGATGCACACAACCACAGATGTTGGACGACTTGGATCAAGTACGTACCCATGCTCACGTAGATATAGATGGATGAAGACCCAATAACAATACTGCCGCTGACTGCGCCTAAGGTATGCTACCAACATAAAGGAGAGGTAGACGTAGGATACAACACTAACTGTGCAAGCGTGATGGAGTTACCTGAGGGGGGAGCAGGAACAGCAGTGATAATGAACCATTACTGGGCCTGTGGAGAAAAGGCATACCATACACTGCCCCCTCTGTGGAATGGTGTATGCACGATGGTGCACGTCAATGTACCATCACTAGTGGTACCCCAGAAGCATGTGAATGTGGCGAACTTTCCCAAAATGGATGAAGGGGACAAGAGGAAGAAGAGATCTGCACTACCTCAGCAGGGGCCAGGGAACAGGAACAACGGCAATGATACTGTCCTAAATAGAAGGAAAAGACAAGGAGAACCTCTGACAGGAAATTACCTATGGGGAAGGTCGGAAACGGCACTCACTTCAATTCCGCCAGAACACAGACTATTCAGCAGAGCAGCAATGTTCTTCTCCTCAATAATACATCCGGGACTGCAGGCTTACGCAAACGCAAAATGGCTCCAGATAACTAGATGGGAACTAATGATGACCATCAATTCTACAGTAAATGGATTCAACGCAATAAAAGAGGAGCTGCGAGCTATAAGGATGGTAGCACTTCAGAACAGATATGTTTTGGACCACCTCACAGCCATGGAAGGAGGAGTCTGCGCAAAGATAGGACAATCATGCTGCACGTTCATTCCTGCCAACGATGCTGACAATGGTACACTGACAGAAGCAGTTTCACAATTAGCCCAGATGCACTCCAAAATGATGGATGAAAGTAAAGGTGTGAAAAAGGATGAGAGCTGGTTTTCAATATTATGGTCATGGATGCCATCTTGGCTGTCAGATGGACTGAAAATTATAGTTGGTTGTACTATTTTGGCTGGAGCTACACTGATCATAATAAGATTTTGGAAGGCCCGGAAGGCACGCACCACTGACGAGTTGCTTGAAATGGTCGGTATGCACCGCTTGATGCCAGCAGATGACGGCCAACACACAGGCACAATCATACAAGAGAGAGAGAAGTTGCGCAACCAGATCATCACCAACCACCTGGACCCACCATCTGTGAAGATCGAGAACCCAAGAAACCCCAGGAGCTACATAGGGAAATGGGTATACTGTACTCCTGGAGGAACCTGTGAATATATGTATTGGTCATTTGAAGATCATGTTAACCACTATGGACATTTAGGAGGAATAACTAAGATATGGAGAGTAAGAGGAGATAACGAAAAGGATATGTTTGTGGTCGACAAGTCGACCAGAGGGGGGACTGAAGTGAGAGAATGGAAGACCAGGCTCCCGACCTTCCCCTCTCGCGCCTGGCCTAAAGGATCACGGCCCAGGCACCCGCCACGAGAAGAGTTTGCCCATCTACCAGACGACCAAATACCCTGGTACAGGAACATACGGATGTGTCCATCTGCCTGCCCAGCAGCCCGCCCTGGCCATGCCGACACCTGCGGCACGGATCAACTAGACTAAAACCTACACGTCGTTAGAGATGCCATGATGACCTAGCCAACGGTCAGCACACCTGTGCAAATATACACACCGGACACTCCCGCACCAATCTAGACGAAGAATATACTCAGTGCTATGACGTAGGCGACAGACATACTCACGGACGTGCATCTTTATTATTTTCCACATAGGCTCTCAAAATGCAGAAACGCAAGACGCATCATGAACCCATCTAAAGAGCTTGCTTACGCTTCTCCTAAACCCAGGTGCCATAATGAGAAATATAACGAAGACACAATACTGGTCATAAGACAATATGATACTATAACCTAAAGGGCCTGTGCACCAAACGGTTCCACCTTTACACCAGGCCTAAGTAGGCCGCAAGCAAGAGCTTCCATGGACGTTAAAAGAACAAGAGTCAGGTTGCTGATCCTGCAGAATGAGCCCGGCGAAAGCAAACAGCCAAGGTCGCAATGTTGCAAACCCACATTCCGAAAGCAGACCATCAAGGGCACGATGTTGCAACCTCGCACGCCGCACACCAACGTTAAAGTCACACCTGCAAATTAAACCAGGCACACAGTGGAAAAACAATATTAATTGTGCAGAATTCTGCCTCAAACACGGTCCCACCTCACGTGACCAAGCCAAACCTGACAGGATGCCAAGGCCAGAAAAGGCGTCTGGATCCCTCGTTACAAGACACAGGCAGGTACAATTAAAAGGCTCAATGGACATCTGCGACAGTGGGAGTAGTCGGCCTTCCAGCTTATGAATAAGTCCTCACATTGTCTGCACGTACTCATAGTGAAACATTGTTGCAAATGACAGGTACACCGAGAGCTGGGAACAGCGATGGTCCCAGACTGGGAAGCTCGCGGGCGCACCAATCAGAACATGGGGCTCTTATCACTGAAGCCATTAACATTAACCAATCATCAGGGGTCTTCATGTAACAATTCACATGTATCTAATTGTAGGGACAACCCAGATATATCACCTGACTAACCCTTGACCACTAACATTGTTCTCTATACGTATGCTATACTAACCCTACCACTCGAGCAACCAATTAAGAGTGGCGATAGGTTTTTTGCTAACTTTCCAAGGTGACGCAAGTAGCGCGTCATACTAAGGTAAAAAGGGCCTGCGAGCCCCACGATTGTGTGTGTGTCAGGACGGACGCGTACGATCCTTGACCCATCCCTGCCGTTTTTGTCTAATAAACAGCAGAGTCACCTTGCTTCTTGCGTGTGTCTCATACTCTATCTCTTTTGGGATATACGGGAGGAGTTGGGGCCTCCCTGCCCGGAGGTCTGCGGACGGCCCGGCCGACCCCGGCAGAATTTCCCCCCGACATCAATAAGGCTGTTTGTGCCTTTTTAAGAGATATTGGCATGTCCTCTTTTCACAATGAAAATATTATGTTTCATAGCACATACATTTTTCACAGAGATGGAGTCCATCTTACTTATGCTGGCAATGAGATTTTTCTGAGAAATGTACAAAATGCATTGCGTCCTTTTTTGTAATTACAGGAATCCATTTTGCAGTAGGTGTTCACCATTTGAAGCTTTTCAAACAAAAAAAAACACCACCAAAAGGCTCTTTTCAGAGCCACTACTTCCTCCCATAGAAAAGTGCAATGGTTATGATAGGGCAGCACCCCAAAATGTAAGATGTCCGCAGACTTCTAAAAAATGCACAGGGCCCTGCACTATTGATTTGTCACTTCTATTTTTAAACTGTGAAAGGCAGCTCTGAAAACAGCCTTTTTTGGGGGGTTTTGTTGTTTTATATTTATTTTGTTTTTTACTCATGACACACTAGGAAAGGATGGTAAAGGAGGGTAAGGAAGGGACACCAACCACAGGGATAAGAAGGGGCAGGTGGAGAGAGGAAGATGTAGGGTGGGCCTTATTTTGGTAGGTAGCAGACCTTCTCATGCTCAGTGACTGCAGTCTCAAAAGCATTCCGAAAACTCTCCCTGCTGCAGAGTACTGCGTTGCAGTTCATACACAATATTGTGACCCTCGAAAGGTAAGGGTCAACAGCATCATGGATGGCCTGTGTGGCAGCTGGAGGGACGCGCTGTCCCATAAGAGTGACTCTTGTGGTGACAGGAGCATAAACAGAGGATGTTGTAGAGAAACTCAACCTACTACGTTTATCACAAGGTACAACCTTGCGAATAGCCCCACCGTGGAACAACTTTAGGTGTCGCTTCATGGATGTCGTACCAAAGTTGTACGAACCAGGCCTCCCACGACTCAGCACCATTTTGCACTGGTTGCAGGTGACTTTGTTTGCAGTGCTTTTTGGTACTCCATCCTGAATAGTAAACAGCCGCCACACCCAAGACTCACGGCAAGTGCTGGTAGTAAGGACTTCCACTACCTCATCCTCTTCATCCTCTTCAACCTCCTCCTCTACATCCTCACACCTCTTCCCCTCTGCAGGCCCTTGGGGAGTTGTTGGTGGTGGAGGGGGTGGGGGTGGTGCTGAGGCTGAAGTAGCACCAGCTGGAGCAGCAGCAACCATAGATGCCATCAGGTTTGATGATGGGAAGCAGCAACAGCAGAAAGATCAGCAAAAGCCAAAATAGACAATGCTCTGTCAGGTAGCCAGAAGCACAATGAGGATGAGCTCTGCCGTGTGGCCTTTTATAGGGGTGCCGATGCATACTCCGCGGACAGCCGCGCTGTCCGTGGACAGATTGAACACCCCAAAAAGGCTCAAAAAGTTCCAAAAAGTATGTAGAAAGCCAGGGTCATTGTCTGGGACATGTGCAATGGGGAATTTTACTGTAAAATACTTTGGAATGTCCCAAAAAGTACTTTGAATTGTTCGGGGACCCAGACAGTGTCTGCAAATCAGGACACACGCTCAGCATGGGTGCGGTCACATGATGACATTGCAAACACGTCAGCGAATGGGATGGGTGTCCGCAGAACATCAAATGTGTCAGTACAGTTGTGCGCATGGGCGCGGATGTTCTACGGACAGTGTTCCGGTCCTCAAACTAATCAAAAGTGCGACACACGTGAGACAGACAGTTACGGACAGACACAATGTTCGTAGGACTTATGGGTGTGGTGCGCATGTGCGTAGATGGTCTACGGAGAGTATGGACTGATATGGTGTCCTAAGGACACCGCCATTTTGGCTAATTGCCGCCATTCCGGATACCAATTGTATTCTAAGAACAGTTCCATCTTTCTTGCGGACAGCACGGACAGGTATAGTGTCCTTAGGTCATCGCCATTTTTGTTAATTGCAGACATTCCGGACACAAGTGTGTTCTAAGAGCAATTCCATCTTGCTTGCGGACAGTATGGACAGGTATGGTGTCCTTAGGACACCTCTATTTTGGTTAATTGCGGACATTCCGGACACCAAGTGTGTTCTAAGCACAGTTCCATCTTGCTTGCGGACAGTAGGACAGGTTTGGTGTCCTTAGGACACCACCATTCTGGTTAATTGCGGACTTTCTGGACACCAAGTGTGTTCTAAGAACAGTTCCATCTTGCTTGCGGACAGTACGGACAGGTATAGTGTCCTTAGGACTCCCCCATTTTGGTTAATTGCGGACATAACAGACACCTGCACTGTCCGCGGACACCCTAACTGCCTTTTTTTTAAAAAAAAGACACGAAGGACTGATTTTAAACACACATAATATTTTTTTTATTATATACAGATGTAAAATTTATGAAAGAGAGGGGGGAAGCAGAAACTGACACAAATACAGGGAAATTAGGGCTTGGAGAGGATGGATGAGAGGGGATGAAGGGATGGAAGTCTCATCATAACATTTTTCTTGGTGGTGAGGGTTTGGGGATAGTTGACTGGGACATGGAGAGGGGGAACAGGTGCATGGGGGACAGTGATATTTAATTTGTTCTTTTATGTGGTCCCCCATAAAATGTTTTTACATTTTCCATAAGCATATCTATTTTTTGTTCCATGCGCTGCAGAATATTTTCTAATGTCTCTTTTGGTATATTATTTTCAATGTTTGTATGGTTTGTTAAAAAAAAAATATATATGTTAAGTACACATAAAGTAATGATTATTAATTTGCTTATATAGAGAAGTATCTACCATTAGTATCATTGTCTTTTTCTCACATGGGAAATTTTCTTCAAGCCATTCCAAAGTACTGGACATTTCTGTGTAAAAAAAATATATATTACTTTTAGTGTACCTAATACAGAAAGTTTAGAAATATATAAGAAAAATTAAGTTTACTTACTAGTTTCTGGTAAGTTTTGTTCTTATGTTTGTGTAGGTCTGCTGTTGCTTCTTGCTGTGCAGTTTCTGTGAGGTAATTATGTTGGAGGCATATCTTTTTTGTTTTGGTATATTCCATTTTAGTACATATGCTACTTAAATGGGTGGTTGATGTGTTACATAGATAGGTTCCACTTCTTATTTATTATTACATATAATGTGTTTATGTGCTGCTTTTTGAACGTGTTCAATGTTTATATGGCATGATAGAACAATTTAAGATACCCCCTGATTTTTTGGTAGTGTTGATGTTGTCCGCGTCCGTCCGCGAACATACGCACAGTCCACGGACATCAGAATCACTAGCTGGGGGTTCAGTATGTTCTATGCTACATGTATATAAAGTAAGGGAATCCTAATAAACATGTATCAAATTCACATTATGAATATGTATATTCAATAAAAAACTTTGATAAAGGGAGATTATGGTTAATTTGCGCTATTAAAAACTATGAAATTCAGTAAAAAAACGTTGTTAAAGGGATGTTATGGTTAAGTTGCGCTAATAAAAACCTATGAAATTCAGTAAAAAATCTTTGTTAAAGAGACGTTATGGTTCCAAGTAAAACCGAAAACCCCCTGAAATTCGCAAGTTATGGTAAGCTAAGGAACCATAACTCACGCCACCACTGTGCATTGCTAAGACTAACACCCAGGGCATCAAAGATGACATCACAAATGCCATTGATGACATCACTGATGTCATCACATGTGTATTTAGTTTTCTTTTCTTTACCATAACTTGCAAATTTCAGGTTTTTTTGATTTTACTTGGAACCATAATGTCACTTTAACAACGTTTTTTTTACTGAATTTCATAGGTTTTTAGTATATAGGGATCCCGAGGGATGGGTCCAAATAAAATAAAAAACTACATGGTTGGTTTTGGGGGAGTGCCCCCCCACTAGACCACCAGGGTCTGTGTTTTTTCTGACAAATTTGGACTTTGGTGGCAGGTTCTGGGTGATAAATTCTGAGCCGATTTGTGCATGTCAGACCTCTGTGGATTCCCACACGTGTCCTCTTTTCAGAAATGCATGAGGATCCCAGTTTTCCTTGGTGGCTTGGACACCCTAGGCCCAATTCTGTATGGTGTGCACATGAGCCAAATTCCTGAAATTCTGCTGTTGAAAAGTCTTGGGGTTACCCATGTTTTAGGCTTTTCCCTTTGCGCCCAGGTAGCTGCACCCACACATGTGAGGTACCATTTTCGTCGGGACACTTGTGGGAATGTGGGAAAGTATGACATTTGTTGTGTTTGCGTGGTTTTCATAATGTTTCGACCCATTTGCTGCTGCCCTTTGTCACCTAACTCTTTCATTTCCTAAATGTGACCTACATTTAGTCACTGCTTTCGCCACTATACACTTTTGTAACCTGCACAAGTCACCTACCCTTAAAAGGAATGCCTTTGCTCTTTTGGAAAATGTTGCTTGCCCTTTCTCACCTCATTTGTTTTCCTTATTTACACATGCTAAGTACGTCTGTTCAGGCCGTAAGCATAAAACTCCTCTGTACCATGACTCAATTTTTTTGACTTGTGGTATTGCTTGTTTTCTGAAACATTACAAAGAATGTGTGGTGTCTTAACTGCAAGACTCAGGAGAAGGTAGTGGAGCAATTTTTTTCTCAGTGTCGTACCAAGCCAACAATGTCCAATTTATTTGCGGTCATTTTTCCGCTTTTTCCCCAAACTATGACATTTTTCCCTTCATAGTTGTTGCCTGACCTGAGCAAATCACCTCTTCCTAAACTTGGAATTTTGTCTACTTTTCAGAAATGTATGCCTTTCTGTCCTCCCATTCAGCTTTCCTAACCTTTTTTTCCATTCCGTCTACGCCTGTCCTATTGGAAAAAAAAGGCTAAAATCGCCTACCTCTCACAAAATGGTTGATAACCATATCAAAATATTTTCTTTTTGTTTCCACTCAACCAGTTCTTGAAAGCCAGGGTTGTTATTGTGACATGGGGTGCGGTGAGCTAGATATTCTATATCCCTTAATTCCTTTTGTCTGTTGGAGGGGGGCCCTAGAGGTGTCCGTGCACTGGGCCCCCAAAGTGCTTAAGATGGCCCTGATCACTTGAGACCCGGAGCAGGACATGGGTCCTGTGCAAAAAGGGATAGCACTGTCACAAACAGCCAGACAATTGACTCCAGCGTGCAATTATGGGAAAGGGAATGTGGAAAAGGCAAATGTATTTTTTACTATTTAATGTTCCCAGTAAAAAAGTAAATGTCACCTGAAAATATGTTTTGCAGGAAGCGTTTACTAATTGATTCTTATGGAATCCTCCTGCTTTTGACTAGGTGCAAACAAGAGTTGGATTCCATAGTAATGCATTCGTTTTAGGCCTTTATGAAAATTCCATGCAGGCATAAAACAAAGTACTCTCAGAAGATGGAGAAGGTGAACAAGACAGAGAACATAATTCCAATCCTTGCCCCTGATATTCCTTGTATCATCACTAAAATGGGGCAGAGCGGGAATGGAAGTGTAAATGAATTATGCACCCATGCTATTGGTCTACCATAATGGGACAGATTGGTCGAATTCTTGGAAACCCACTGGAGATGAACTCCCAAACTGGCTCTACATGATATCTGTTTGAATTAGGGTTCTCCAAATGTCAGAAATTATTTGAGACTATAGTTTTGGCAGTCACTAAGAGAGGCATAGCAGCCAGGTAGAGGCAGCGGCTGGTCCCTATGTTGTCTATTTCGAGGGAACATCTGTGTGTATTTGCAAAAAAGGTGTGTACAGGACAATCCGTTTTCCTTGAAAACATAGTCATATTAAGAGCAATGGGAATAAATGCATGGAGATTGAAAGTGACAGAAGAGCAAGAGGAATATCATATTGAAAAAAATCAGCATAATCCATTCAACAGCACACAGAAGAATGTTATTTAGAGAGAAAATGTTGTGCACTGTGTTTTATGTTACCTATATCATTGAATACGGTATGGTATGCCAGTAAAGGCATGTTTTGTTGCAATTAACCAGTCTGTCATAACACACCAACCTTTACAATAGTACAGTCTAAATATACCAATTATTAATTACAGTTTAGAAAAGGATTTTTAAATAATGTCAAATCGTCATTCGTTCTCCTTGTTTTACTAAAAGTAGTTTGCTTTACCCAGCAGTAATACTACCATTTAATTTGATTTGTGTTTTGTTTGCAAATCATTTAAAAAACAAATCTATGGTTTCATTATCTATAGCTATACATTACGTGTTATAGTTACACGTTCCAATCAGTCAGGAGAAATGTTCCACAGTGTACTCCATAACAAAAGGCAGACGCTCTACCTTGGACTTTCTTGTCAAAAACGCTAAGTAGTCTGGAAGTAACGTTTTTCCATAATTTATTAAAACAATTAGCATGCATCATTGTTGCCTTTCAATTAGAGAATCCCTGGTCTTGGTAATTGCATTAGACAAGAGGAAATAATAGTTTTGAATGCTGAAACTCATTTGTAACCCGTGTAACGAGAACATGATCAATAATGCTAATCTACTGGAACACGTCCATTCTGGGAAAGTGATGTTCTACCGTGTGTGACCCTCTAACCAATGATATATTTGTGTAAATACTTTGCAGACCTTGCCTTCAGTCGTTTTATTGTAGATAGCATTAGAAAAAAGACCTTAAAACATCAACTGAAGATCTGCACATGCCTACTCTAAAATGTATTCATTCTTGTTTCTATTCATTATTAATGTCGTGTAGTTCTTTTGAGCTTTTCACATACATGTAAGCATAATAAAATATTGTTATAATTACAAAATTATCTCTTCATTTCATCACATCTATTACTAAATTGATAAACATATGCAAAAACCAAAAACTGTACAAATGAATCACAATATTACAAAATGTCCATTAATTTCCACCAATCTGCACCAAATGTTGCATAGTTACCTATGAGGACCCCCAGTTCCCTGGAATTCAGTCCTTGGACACATGCAATGGTTGCCTGGAAGCAGTGAAACATCACAGTGGGTATTATTTTAAGCATTTCGACTGAGGAACAAAACTTAAAGGCTCAAAAACACATTTCAGGGCACTAGGAAGCACTGTTTCCGACATAGTTGCACTGCAATGCACAAAATCGACAGACCATCAAAGTGGTCATAGAAGAACCGAACAAAGCTCATTATAAGTGTCTTGACACCAGAAACAAAACTCAAAGGCCTTGACAACTATGTTTTACGTCCCTGTGATGCGCCGTTTGCTAAATATTTGCACCACAATGTTTTGTTGCTCATACCATTCCACCAATCTGCACCACATTTTGCATATTTACCTGTTAGGACCCTCCAGACATTACTGGCTACATAAAATGTTGATACCCCACACCTTGCCCCGGATTTCAGTCCCTTGACACATGCAACAATTGACTGAAATCAGCAAAGCATCAATGTGGTCGTAGAGGACTGGACAAAGCTCATTTGATGTGTCTTGGCTAGAGGAGCACAGCTCAAAGGCCCTATGGGACCAAGAAAACATGTTTCAAGATCGTAGGATGCACAATTTCCAAGATATTTGCCCTGCAAATCGACAAAACATCAACGTGGTCGAAGAAGGACTGGCCAAAGCTCATTTCAAGTGTCTCGATGCCAGGAGCAAAACTCAGAGTCTCTTTGGGAACTTGACAACCATGTTTCAAGGCCCTAGGATGCACCATTTCTGAGATATCTGCACCACAATGCAGAAGGGCCGACTGGTGGGGAGAGCTCAGAGAAGTTTCCTTTATGCTGCAGCATGCCAACTCTCTTCTCCCCTCCACGTCTGCTCCGGGTGTATGTAGACCAGCAACACACGCCCATTCTTAGTGCAGTTAACTTCAGAGTGCAGAGCACATCAAACAAAAAGCAACTGGGAACAGGTATCTACAGGATCCTTGATTTTCATAAGCAACATACAAGAGTGACCCACAGGATTATTACATTTTAACCATTCATGAGAGTGTTATCATGTCTGTCTACTTTACCCAAGCGAAGTGTGAGTACATTTGGCTAGTACATCATAAGTTATCATTTAGCAATTGCTCCACATGGTGCCTTATCCTATAAAGTGCAATGTGCAAAGACTGGTTACCAGCACTAAGGCAATACTTTCACAAATCAAGACTCTTAATTACATTGTAGTCATGTACAAACTTGTCTAGTTTGCACATATAGGCATTTCTCAATGCCTTTCATTCTGTCATCATGTGCCTATTTGTTTCAAGAATGTTTGGGATTTTACAAATTCAACATATTCTATTCTATCAAGGGGTCTTAAGTTCACCTGGTGACTAGAATATAATAGCCATTGAAAGCTTCTTATATTGACCTGAATGTATGGTCTAAAATGCTGAAGGGTTACCTATGGCACAATCCTCTTGGCCTCACTAATAGCACACTGATAGAGGCTATAAGGATGGATTGAACTGGGCCTCTCATCGCTAGCATCCCTTTTGAAATGAAGGAGAGGTAATTTGTTCATAAACATTCCTGTTGGGAACAAACTGTCTTAAGACACTGTCACCTCTCATTGATGGGGTAAATGGGGTGGTGTGGTCTTTGGGAAAGAAACCCCATAAACATAAACATAAATAAATAATGAGACAGAGTAGCTGTGCAAAAGAATGCCACATCATCACTAGAACAGAGAGTGGAGTGGAAGTGTATCTTCAGAATGGCTGTGTATCTAGTGTCTCTTTTATTCTCATGTGCCAGGGTGAAATACAAGGAGAAAAAGAAAAGCAATTTCAGAGATTTATTTGCGCCCATAGAAAAATAGATAGATGAAAACACACTGTGTTTTTTATCTAAATGAGGAAAACTGTGAAAACAATATTGCCATATCAGGAAACATATATTTCAACAACTGCAGAAATACACATGAAAGAAGGTCAGGGCTGCATTTCCTTGCATGTGACGGGGCATCCAAAAATGATTGATCAATGTTGGCTCAAAAGCAGGAAAGGCGTTTCATTAAGCAAACAAATGCTTGACAGAGAATAGATACCAAGTTTTAAAATAAAAAAAAAAAACAATACATTTTTGGCCTAGATGGCCTTGATTTGCAACAGGGAAATGTGGGAAGATGCATGTTGATATTCACAATAGGGACCAAATGTATTCACCACAATGTATGGATTGCATTTGGCACCAAAGCCAAATTCAATTTGGGAAATTACACCATGCACAGACTGTGTATGGTGATAGATTTCTTGAATCAAAGGGTTTGATCTACATTGGATGGAGTAGCACCTGGATTTGAGAACCAAAGGCAAGCTTACCATTGTGCACAAATAATGCTATATGCAATTGAACTAAGAAGTATGTTATAATTCCTGCTTTCACAAGGCAATTGAAAATAGCTTTAAAGTATTTCCCCTTTCCTCTGACCCTTTACTAGCCTGCAGCTTCAAAGGCTCTCTGGTGTGACCCCCTAGTGTAATGCAATTGCCTAATTGAAGGTAAGCTCTATACAAATCTGAGAGATTTCTGAAAGATGCCAAGCTTGCAAACAAGGCTTTTGAAGGAGGAGTAGGGTTGGGTGGACTGTGACTGTGGCTCTATTCAGTCTCAGTGAGAGTAACGTTCACAGGGAGGAAACAGCTCTGTACTCCTGATACCCCTGACACCCATGTTCTCCAGTGAATGAGCAAGAAATGGCTTTCCCCATTTCGGGCCTAATCTGACATTTCACTAATTAGGGCAAGGTTGTCTCTACTGAAATATTTCTCCTTATATAGCACTCATGCTTACCAAGCAATCACTGTTGCTTTGTCTTCATAGTAGGATGCAGGCTGTCTATCCCTTACAACAGCTGCTTTTCAGAGTGCAGCAAGGACCTTGCCCGACTCCCTCCTCCTGCAATGAATCCGGCTCCAGTGCCCCCGCACAGCTCAGCTCAGCACACAGTCAGCCAGCATATCAAACTGCCTAAATGCTCTCCTTTTCGCCTCTGCCTTCTTGTTCCATCCAACCTCACTCTGGCCCCGCTTTCCTTTCTTCCTGACGTACCTTATAGTGTCACTTCTCTTCCATCCATAAAGAAAGCATATGATTTCACCACCCATTTTCCTTCACTCAAACACCTCCCCTGTAGCCAATGCCTAGTAATTTTCCAAAGTCCTTCTGTTTATTCACTCTGAGATCTGTACAGCACTCTCTTTCTCCAGGCCCTGATGAATCTGCAAAATGTTCATCCTCTGTTTCTTCTCTGCATTCCGGTTTAAAAAAAATAGTTTTTACAAAATAGATTCTGCTGTCTGCCAGGTACACTCCAGTTCAGTTTCAGCTTTCAAATGTTCTGCATTTATTTCTAACCCCACATCAGTGTGTGAATAGTGCTTTTTCACCCACGGCCAGCAGCGTAGCCTTCTAATTACTAATAGTTTAGTTTGTTAAGGTTATTGGTTAATGGGTTAATAATTAGTCAGGTTAATTGTTAGTCCCTACACTATACTACACTGTGCATTGCTAAACACCCAAATTACCCCTTCTTTGGTTCGGGATGATTCTCGTCAGTGCCTCACATCAGCCCCAACTTGCACCTGAGCTGCATACTATGATCCCTTTTACATTGGTGCTTACCTTCCCTATTGAGATCAGTCGCTCTGTTGAAATCAGTGCACAGTTGAGCACCAATTACCCCTACAGGTTGCAGTGCTTGCACACCTTATCTTAATCATGGCACATGTATTGAGTGATTCCTGAGCCGATGTCTGAAAAGAGCATTCTCACAACATTTCTTCACTCAAATGCAGTGTTCTGCAGAATAAAAAAAAAACACCATTCTTTTGACCGTATACAATAACAATGTTGAATACTATGGGGTGAGGCCATATTTGTGGATACTGTACATTAGGCAGATTAGAGGCACACCACATTCATCACACTAGACAGCCAGAGTGCAATGCAATGCCTCCTCTCCCTTTTACTTTGCAGCAACAGAATAGACTAGAATATACAGCCCCTTTGTGCAAACGCCACAGCTCAGATACATTTGTGTTGCCCTAAACCGAAGGAAAAGGGTGCGTTCCAGCAATATCTGAGTATGATGAAAGTACTGTGATAATGTAAATACCCGTTTTATACCATAGGTTAGTTGATTCTTGACACAAATTAGCAGAATATAATCACTGTATAGACATGTTTGTCTTCGGACTATGCTACTTCTTGCAGGAGGAGGTATGTGCTGAGCATGGGAGGGGGAAGGACAAAAAGTGCTGAGCAAAGAGAAAAATAAATAAATAAACACTATAAATAAATAATTAGAGATAGTAGTAGTGCAGCCAGCAGGTGGCAAGCGCTAGGTATAAGGAAAACGACAGGGTGTGCCAGATAAGTGGAGAAAATGCAGGGGTAGGGTCTGTATGGTTACAGATACAGACACCAGTAATGGGAGACAGTGGGGGTGGGTGGCAGGGTGTACAGGTACCTGGGCCTGAAGGACAGAGGGTGGCCAAGTGCACTCTGCTGAGACAGAACAGATCAGCAGGGGAGAGGAGGAGAGAACGCAGATGCAAAGAGGAAGGTCTTGAAGTGCTTCCGGAACTGGAGATGGTTCTCCGCAAGTTTGAGAGTGGCAGGTATGGTATAGTATGGTATGGAATGGTATGGTATTCTCAAAGATTAGCACAGGGGGAGTCTCGAGGTCACACTAATCCATACACATTTCACTCATCCCAATCACGTCTCTCGGCTTCCAAACTTGCTTCTGAACTATAATGTATCCCTCCCTGTACCTCACATTATAAATCATGTCATTATGAAATAAAGGTGGGACGATCATGCTCTTAGATCATTTATGGTGGATTGGTTCATGGGCGGTGGTCTGGGGTCAACTAGTATCTGGCCATTAAGGGTATTGGGACTCCGGCAGTTGTAGGGACTATAACTCATGGTTGGCTGGGTGGAGGTCAGATGCCTGCTTTGAGCTGTGTGTGATAACACATACTTCATGGCTCCCAGTGCTGTCTCATGGCTTTGCAGGGCACATTCTTCCTAGAACACACATATTGGCAACAATTTAAGAAAAAAGGAAGGTTTATTTGAAAGCTAACAGTGTGGGCTTCTCTCGTCAGTGCTTGGGCCTATTCAGATTCAAATACATACTGAAAACTTAATATCAGCAAAACGGTGCCTGCTTAAATACGTGCACTGTGTCTAAGCATCTGAATTACTTACAATATTATGATTGTGTGGGGACCTTTAGACCAGCCCCCTCCACACTGGACTATTATAGTTCTTCCAATGGGACTTGCCTCACCCTAAAGTGCTTGGGGGTTTGGGATGGGTTTGCTCCCTTTCCAACATATGCATGGGCAGCAGCTACACCTTTCACACAAAATTAGTGCATGGGCACATGCTTTTCCTCCCACCCATCCAGCTGTGCCATTGTTGCAGGCGTTACCAACAGTGCCCACTACCCTGCAGCAATGGGCCATCTCTTGACACTGAGGTCACACAGACAGGCCCAATGGTGTGATGCTCATCCCAGGCCAACCACCTAGTTTCCTGTCACCTGGCTACATACTCATGTCAGAGGTGGTGGACTGGTACATTAGGCCATGTTACTTGAGTGGATCAGCGTTACATGTCCAGAAGTCCCTCAATCACATCGTGTGATGAGGGAGGTGCACAGTGCCATTTTGACATCCGACAGCGGACACACAGACATGTAACATTATGTGATTATTTGGCCATCTAACCAGCACCACTTAATGGTCACAAGTCATTTTGACGGGGCTCAACCCACATATGGTGTTATGCCAATAGCAGACCCCAGCACAGTGTTGGTGGATGAAGGTCAGTCCCTGGATGGTGGCCTTATGGCTAGCACTGCCTCATGTCCACACATCTATCTGTTACCTCAGTCAGTACATTTGGCCAGGCCAAACTGCCAATGCAGCTGGGCCAGGCCCTGCAAATGGCCTAAGTCACATCTGGTCCAGTTGTTTCCACATTTGTCTGCAGCTGAGCTCCATGGACCCCACCATAAGCATGCATTGCAATCTGTGGTTGGTGTCTCCCTGAGTGATGGACCTGTGTCATTGGAACTGAATGGACTTCTCTGTGCTGGTACTGGGGCACCAGAGTGGGTGTATGACTACATGCCTGGATGATGTGGGATTGCCGGTCCAAGTCCAACAGTTAACAGTCCAGTCTGGATATGGGTCCCAGTAGCTGTCCCAGGGAACTGCTGTTGGGGCTCCATAGGGCAGTTAGGGTCTCCAGGCCTCTATAAGGGGTTACTGCTCCAGTATATTAAAGGCATGGAGACAGTTGTGCGCATAGTGGCCACACACTTGTTGCGCCACTCTGTAGGCCATGGCTGTCAACTTGCCTGTCCCATGCGTGACTCCCCGTGGCAGTCCTGTTTGTAGCCTGTGCCACGCAGCATATCTATGCAAGCAGACAAAGTGATTATGCTGTGGGTTAAACTTGAGTCACTTTGGCATTGGTATTGTGCATTGTGTTTGTGGCCACACATCAATGTGCTAGGTTGACAAGTGCATGTGCCATGACTGTAACTCATCATTGTCCCTACACTAATGTTTCAGTATCATGCTGATTGCATGGGTGTCTGTGTGTGTGTGTGTGTGTGTGTGTGTCAGTTGCTGGTTGACCTTTGCTGACTTAATGGCACTGTTTATGTTGTTTATGACAGACATACATTGACACTGCTGACTTATGTCAATGTTCTTTGTCCACTTCTCTGCAGTTTCTGCATCTGGCGAAGATGGGGAAATCAGTGCTGTGGAGCGGATAAGCAGGGACAGGGTCTCCAGGCACAGAACCCAGCCACTCACACCTCCTCTTCTGAGAGCGAAGTGGCTGGGGGAGCGCCAGTACCATTAGGCGAGGCTGCTGAGTGTAAGTCCCAGGAGAGGATTGTGGTGGGGATGTCTCAGCAGCTGTGGGACAGGTTGCTGCCACACTGGGGCCATCAAGGATAGAGGAGTCTCTGGAGTCATCTGGGTTGATGGAGGTGGAGGCCATTGCAGGCCAACCCACATGGTCAGGTGAGGGTGTTAGGGATTATTCACCAGAATGGCTCATTTCTTTTACCTACTGAGTCCCTCAGGAGCTTTGCTGGATTTATTTTTTTCACATGGTAAGAGTGTGAACCTTTTTTCCCACTGTTACATGTGTTTTGCTGTGTGTGTTTAACATTTTCTAGTGTTCATAGACTGTGGAGCCTCACCTACTCCATATGCATCATCTTTTTACTGTGGTGTGCTGCACAGCACCTTCAGTGCAGTGACACAGGCTTGTCTTTTAGACTTCCCAAACTCAAGTTTGGGACTGACTACTGTCTTTCAGAACATGTAAAGTTGCCATTGACTTTATTAGTCTCTTTAAAATCCACAGTCCCAGTACCAACTATCTTACATAGAGTACTGGAGAGGGTTAATACTTATGCCTTTGTGTCTGTTTCTCTTGGAGCATTTTTCACTCCCTTTTTTATCAAGACTTGGCTGGTGGCAGTGGTAACTAACCTATCTTTCCTACCGCGGTTATCTTAAATAACCTTGGTATTGTTTAAGGCTATGTTGGTAGCCTCAAACTTAAACTTGCTAGACCATATACATTTGAATATGGTTCCGGCTGGGTTTATTCTCCATTTCTTTTTGAAAATGCCTTTCTCGTGTTTTATTCCGCATGCGAAACCAGGTTTGGTTCCTTTGTTCACTGTCTTTTTGCAGGCTTCTCCGCAGAAACCCTGCTTAGGCCCCTGAAACTCTGGGTAGGCAGCATGTGAGGGAGGGATTTTAGGACCCTGCCATGGGTTCCCTTGGTAACCCAAGTCGCAGTCCTGTTTGATTGGCTGGGTGACTGTACCGCCAGTAAAGCCACCCTGCTGTGTGATTGACAGCCAGACTGTGTGAATGGGGGAAAACTGCATAAAAAGCAGGTCTCTGGGTCTGGAAAGGCAGAGTCGCCACTGTAATGAAAGAACGATGAGGAGCTGACAGAAGAGGACCCCTACAACGACTGAACCACCCGGTGAAGCCCTGCTGCAGGTCTGAATCTTCAGACTCCAATGACAGAGAAGATCTACCAGGAATCTTCTTCCCCCAAGCTGGTGGGACCAACCAGTTTGCCCAAACTGCAAGCCGGGACTCCCTCCTCTGGTTGAATTTGCTATACAGAGCTACAGTGAACCGGATAGCCAGGAAGGTTAGACCCTGCTTTGGTTTTAAGGAGCACACATTTTATGTGTTGCTTTGCTCTGCTGCTTGTTTCTTCCCTGGGCTGTGCAGGACCCTCCATTCTTCCTACTTCGTGTCAGTTCGACAGTCGCTTCAGGAACCGTGAGCCTGCAGGACCTGCCAGGAACGTCCGCCTCAGCTGCAGCTTCTTCTCCATTTAAAGGTACTTTGCAAATCGGGTTGTTTGTTTCGTCCAGTTGCGGTAAAGGTGTGTGAAACCTTTTGCCAATCCGAGGGCTTGTCCTTCTCTACTCTTTAAACTAACTTTTTTGACGACCAACTTCGTCCGTAACTCTTGGCAAAGACTTAACCACGAACTACCCTGAGCTTTGTGACTTGAGCAAAAGACTTTTGTCCTATTGACTTTGGCCCTAATCCTTTTTGATTTGATTCCATCACTGTAGTTCCACTTTCTAGATTGCCCTGCTTACTTACCTGTTGGTGCTGCTCAATTTGTATCTAACTATGTCTTTCCCTTCCTTTTAAATTGTTGGCGTGCCATTTTGCTCACACTTCATTTTTTAGCTTAACTTGCCCAGAATCTATTGGGAGTGGTGTGGTGTTAAGAGAATGATTTTTCAACTGCTTTACTTTAGTGAGATGTTATACAACTGATGTGTAAATAAATGTATATTCTTTTACTCAGAAATCTTAAGTCAGTGTTTGAATCATAGTAATTGCTTTCCTTTGTGTAACTATTGATACTGCTCACTTGCTCTTGAGATAAGTCTGGCTGTTCAGCCATTGCTACCACTTTTACTGTGTAGTACAGGATTGTACCAAAGGTGAATTTGCACTGTCACTTGTAGTCATGATTGTGTGTGGTGTTCCCAAAGGGCACTGCATATAATTCTGCCTAACAGGGGTCATTGAGGAGGGTGTTCAGGATGCACCCCTAGCTCATAAACATGAGGATGTGCAGTCCACCATGGAGGGTGCTGCCCAGTCTCCTGTCCCTGGGCCATCTGCTGCGGCAGTGACCACCTTCCTGGATGCCTCTACCCAGACCGATCCTCCACTTTTGGCCAATGAGACCGTCTGTGTTGTTGTGCAGTCCCTGCAGGCAGGTATTGATAGGTGGACAGCAGCTATTTGTGATACTGTGCATGTTGCTCAGAATGGACTTGCACAGAATCACGAGCAGGTAATTGTTTTCCTGGCCCAATTGGCTTGTGCACTGCTCTCAGGTGGTCTTGCTGGTATAGGCACTACAATTGCACCCTCCTCTACTTCCTCCTCTGTGCTGCATTTGTGCTCCAGTGTGTCTGACATGCCACATACCACCACAGTCTCCTGTGCACCAGTTCAAATACCACCGCCCAGTCTGGTTGTGCCTACGTCCTGGCCTGAGCTGAAAGTCCCAAGAACCTGACATGAGGTGGTCACTGTGCCTGCCCAGGAACCGACACAGGAACAGGCAGGAGAGGGACAGATGGCACCTGAGGACAATGTCATCTAGTCAGAGGGCGTACCTGTAGAGGTTGCACACTGCCCAGCCGCAGCAGATGGTGACTGCAAGCAGGCATATTTGTGCAGGCAATTCCACCCAGAGGAGGCAATTGGCACATGTGGGGCAGGAGGAACACAAGGGATCCCTACATGCCATGACGTATGTGTTTGCTCACTACCGGAGGCAGTTGGTGGTAGAGAGGCAGAAGGCAAGGAAGGCAGCAGTGATGGTGGCCATGGCTGGGGTGGTGAAGATGTGGGCAACGAGGCAGACTGCCATCGTGGAGGATGATTGTTAGAGCTTGGAAGAGGAGTCAGAGAGGCAGGTGGTGGCCAGCCTGCAAGACCTCCAGGCAAGAACGGATGTCCATCTACAGGCAGAGGATCTTGTGTTTTACTCAGCCCTGGTCGAGGCCTTGGCAGACATTGGAGACATGTAGTCGGCTGCCATTGTGTATAGTTACATTTGATTAGGTTTTATTTTTGACTTTTTTATTGTTTATCCCTGGACAGTTTCACAGTTCTCATCATTTTATTGTAAATAGTTCCTCTTTAATACACGTTTTAATTCTGTTCATTCCATGCTTCTTGCAGTCTCGTTGTATGTGTGCACATTTTCTCCCAGTGGATATGTTCTGTTTCAGTCATGTGCATTGGGACCTCACTATCATGTTGTTACTGTGATGTTTGCTGGGGTATGTGTGCGCATGTGTGACATGGTGCTGGAGGGGGCATTTGATGTTTATTTGATTCCATTCCATGTGCAGGGGCACTGGATGTTTGGTGTCAGTGTGTTGGTGTTGTAGGAGTGAAGACTTTTGTTGTGTTTGTAATGGTGCAGCTACTGGTATGATTATGTTCATTTGTGGTCTATCATTTTGGATGGGTACTCACTTGTTCATTTGTATTGCCACATCTGCCACTTGGTTTCATTATGTGTTGTATCTGGTGTCATCTCATTTGCCTCTGCACATTTGCCACTGGAGGTGTAGTTTAATGTATGTGGATTTCCTTTCTGCTCTGCTGATTTTTAGGTGTTCTTTGGCATTTCCTTGCTAATGTGTATGTGTCCACACTTCATTCACTCATGTGGGTAATTGGCATTGTGGGTGTTGAGGTAGGGTGTGGCCTCACTGTGGATGAGTGGGCTACACTCATCAGTTGTGCAATCAATGATAGATTGGGGTGCCCCTCCCAAGGTACAGCCACCCACCCACACACATCTGCAATCAGCCACTACCTGCTCTCATTTATTCCATCATGTCTGACACTGGAATGCAGCTGTGTGCCAAGATTGATTCTTAAGTCTAGCTGAATGTATTATCAGTCTCCTTGACTCAAAGACACTAATAGAACCTTCAGATCACCTGATCACAAGCGTATTCTACTTGGGTGCTAGCAGGTACTTTGCAGCCCCTACCTACCTGTACAGGATAAAATGCACACACACATTGTAAATCAGTTGTATTAATCTATGATTCCTCACACTTTGGTCCTCCAAGGGCATTTGACACAGGCCTGTTGAGAGCCTGTTGGGCCTCACTACATCGCCCCATCCAAGGGAAGAGGGCAGGAGCCCTTTCCCCATCGCTGCAACGCCATAACAGCTGGTAAGCTGCAACGAAGGCCTGCCTGGCCTTGTCCAACTTCCTGCCTGACCCCCGCATGCCGGGCGCATCGCGGCGCCACATCGAGGCTAAGCCTCGCTTATCCCGCCCATTACATCCGCCGGCAGGCGGATGCGCCGGCGGCCCTACGAAGGCCATACAAAGGCCTGTTGAGAGCCTGTTGGGCCTCACTACATCGCCCCATCCAAGGGAAGAGGGCAGGAGCCCTTTCCCCATCGCTGCAACGCCATAACAGCTGGTAAGCTGCAACGAAGGCCTGCCTGGCCTTGTCCAACTTCCTGCCTGACCCCCGCATGCCGGGCGCATCGCGGCGCCACATCGAGGCTAAGCCTCGCTTATCCCGCCCATTACATCCGCCGGCAGGCGGATGCGCCGGCGGCCCTACGAAGGCCATACAAAGGCCTGTTGAGAGCCTGTTGGGCCTCACTACATCGCCCCATCCAAGGGAAGAGGGCAGGAGCCCTTTCCCCATCGCTGCAACGCCATAACAGCTGGTAAGCTGCAACGAAGGCCTGCCTGGCCTTGTCCAACTTCCTGCTTGACCCCCGCATGCCGGGCGCATCGCGGCGCCACATCGAGGCTAAGCCTCGCTTATCCCGCCCATTACATCCGCCGGCAGGCGGATGCGCCGGCGGCCCTACGAAGGCCATACAAAGGCCTGTTGAGAGCCTGTTGGGAGCATCAGGAGCCAGGGGCCACGGACCTTTAATCTTTTGTGAGTAGTGGGAATACCCTCAGTCCATACTATTGTGCTTTCTGGTATGCCCTCTGCTACTCCGCACCCATAAACATTTGAACTCGGTTTCTTTAACTGTTTGCTACATACGCTCATGCTTCCAACGCCGCCGCCTATGGTCGCTAACGTACCACTGCAACTGTGTTGTGCCCTATGGTCGCCCAGACCCCACTTGCATTGTGTTGTGCCCTATGGTCGCCTAGACCTCACTTGCATTGTGTTGTGCCCTATGGTCGCCCAGACCTCATTCGCATTGTGTTGTGCCCTATGGTCGCCCAGACCTCATTCGCATTGTGTTGTGCCCTATGGTCGCCCAGACCTCATTCGCATTGTGTTGTGCCCTATGGTCGCCTAGACCCCACTTGCATTGTGTTGTGCCCTATGGTCGCCTAGACCCCACTTGCATTGTGTTGTGCCCTATGGTCGCCCAGACCTCATTCGCATTGTGTTGTGCCCTATGGTCGCCCAGACCTCATTCGCATTGTGTTGTGCCCTATGGTCGCCTAGACCCCACTTGCATTGTGTTGTGCCCTATGGTCGCCCAGACCTCATTCACATTGTGTTGTGCCCTATGGTCGCCCAGACCCCACTTGCATTGTGTTGTGCCCTATGGTCGCCCAGACCTCATTCGCATTGTGTTGTGCCCTATGGTCGCCTAGACCCCACTTGCATTGTGTTGTGCCCTATGGTCGGCCAGACCTCATTCGCATTGTGTTGTGCCCTATGGTCGCCCAGACCCCACTTGCATTGTGTTGTGCCCTATGGTCGCTTAGACCATACTTGCATTGTGTTGTGCCCTATGGTCGCCTAGACCCCACTTGCATTGTGTTGTGCCTTATGGTCGCCCAGACCCCACTTGCATTGTGTTGTGCCCTATGGTCGCTTAGACCCCACTTGCATTGTGTTGTGCCCTATGGTCGCCCAGACCCCACTTGCATTGTGTTGTGCCCTATGGTCGCCTAGACCTCATTCGCATTGTGTTGTGCCCTACCTATAACGCCTATGCCCTCTTCACGCCACTCCCCTGTACATTACCTTAGTCCCAGCATGCTACTCTGCCTGACTGCGATCATGTTCCCTTTCTGTGTCATGCAAAGTAACACACCCTGCACCGGCAACAGTTACCTAGCCTATAATAATGGTTTAGTCAGACCCGCCTGCCCAAGACACCACCCGATCACCTGCCCTACACCATTCCTGCCCACCACACCAGCCTTCCCCCCGGATACCAAGTCCGCCCTTCCCACCCATAGACATGCACACGTTCCGCATGTCGCAGCTAACACACACCTAGCTGTCTATAAGCAGAACCCCATCAACACGAGAGCCTCTTGCCCTACCATTGACTACAACACCTCTACATTAGCTAACCCAACCAACTCCCGTAACACTACCCTCATCCCCTCCGATCGGAATTCTAGACTTGGCGCCAGAACCCACCACAGACCTAGCAAAGGCCCTACCAAATCACTCAATAAGATCAACCCTCACACTGTAACACCCATCAACACTATCCATCCCAGTCTTAAAGGAGCTCTCCTAAATGTCAGATCATTAGTCGCCCATGCCTCAGAAGTCGCTGACATTATTCTAACAAACAACCTGGACTTCCTTGCGGTAACCGAAACATGGCTGCACGATGCTGCAGGTCCATCTCTTACCCTAGCCATACCTGATAACTACACCATCCTTAGAGCAGATAGACCGAACGCTCGAGGTGGCGGCGTAGCTATCATCTTTAAGTCCACGCTTGACATCAGACTATCCTCTGCTCCCCCACTCAAATCCTGTGAACACATTACAGTCAAATTTCAAACCTCCCCTAAAAGTACTATTACGCTGCACTTAATTTACCGACCCCCGGGCCCTCCTGGCTCATTTGAGGAAGACATCACTTCACTAGTTGCTGAAAGCTCCAAACCATCAGCACAATTGATTATACTCGGAGACTTTAACCTTGGGTTTAACGACCCCCTAGACACCCCAGCCACTGCCCTGGCCATGGCATTAGAGGAGCATGGCCTCCAACAACTTTGCTCCAAACCCACCCACTCGAAAGGCAGAATCCTTGACTGGATAACTACCCTTAACTGCAACATTACTACGAAAGATCCCACACAACTTATCTGGACTGACCACCACCTCCTCCCGTTTGACATTCTTACCAGCAACTCAGCACATAAAAGGCCTATCATGGCACCTGCCTGCCCTACTAGGAAAAAGAGCAATATCACAGCGGAAGCCCTAATACCTCTGGTGATCCCTACTTTAAACGCACTACCCGCCACAACGGACTTGAACCAACTGGTCAACGCCTACAATGAGTCCATGGCCAAAGCCATTGACATCATTGCCCCACTGAAACTGCGCAAAGGAATACCCAAAGCGCACCTGAACACATGGTTCACCCCGGAGCTGAAAACCCTGCGTCAACAAAAAAACAAACTTGAAGCACTCTGGAAATCAGTGCCTTCTATAAATAACAGAACCAATCTCACCAACATCTCCACCCTCTACAAAAATGAGATTATACGGGCCAAGAAAGAATCTCTCAATACTAGGATCTCCCAGGCAAGCTCCAGTACTAAGGAGCTCTTTAACATACTAAAGGAATTAGAAAACCCCATTACCCCCACTGACTCTTGCACTAAGGATAAACCCTGGTGCACAGGGATCCAGAATGCCCTAGCTAACAAAATCTCAGGGCTCCAAACTAAAATCAACAACAAACGACAACAACTCACTCTCGATCCCACCTCCTTCCCCACGCCCCCTCCACCTACTGCCACTAGTTCAGGCTTCACCTTCAAAAAGGTATCCATATTGGAGGTTCAGAAAATTATAGCATCCCTTAAACCATCGAATTGCAAGGGGGACAGCTGCCCTGCACAGATCATAAAAGATGCAGCTAGGGATCTCTCCCCATTTATCACCAAATTAATAAACCTGTCCTTCGCCAACAACATGGTCCCCAGCAATCTGAAACAGTCCTGGGTCCTACCGCTACTAAAAAAAACTACTCTCAACCCTGACATCCCCACGAATTACAGACCCATTACCACCGTCCCATTCCTACTAAAAATCTTGGATAGAGTGGCTTATTTACAAATCCAGGACTACCTTGAGGCCAATCACCTACTAGGAACTCGCCAATCTGGCTTTCGACCACAACACGGGACAGAAACGGCCCTTGTTGATCTCAAATGCCAGATAGACGAACTCAAAGACAAAAACAAGGCTGCCATCCTTCTACTCCTTGACCTCTCCGCTGCCTTTGACCTGGTCGACCATAAAATCCTGTGCAACCATTTGTCTCTGGCAGCACACTTCTCCCACTCTGCAGTCACATGGATCCAATCTTTCCTGGACAACAGAACCATGCGGGTCTTCTCCCCCCTAGCAGCGGCTGACCCCATCCCCATCACCTGCGGTGTCCCTCAAGGATCCTGTGTCTCACCTACCCTTTACAATATTTTCACCAAGCCCTTATTCGACAAGCTAGACAATCTGGGTGTCACCTATACTAACTACGCAGATGACACCCAGATACTCCTCACCCTATCAGGCAACTACAACAAGGACGCCAAATGGATCAATGAAGTCTTTTCCATCATTCAGGCATGGATGGCCACACATGGCCTATGCCTGAATGATGACAAGACTGAATTGCTTCTTGTCGGCTCACCGAACACTATCAGTAAACTCTGTCCCAGCTACACTAGCTTCACTATTGACGGTAACACCATACCCACTGCCAAGAGCGTAAAAACCCTTGGTTTCTACCTAGACACGAACATCAACCTAGCTAAACAAATCAACATGACCGCCTCAGCCACTGCCTACACCGGTAAACTAATCAGGGCCTGCAGACCACTGATCTCCCCTAGCAACTGTCTCATCCTAGCCAGAGCACTCATTCAATCTAAACTGGATTACTGTAATAGCCTCTATGTAGGTGCCAACAAAACAGTAATCAATAAATTGCAAGTTTTACAAAATAACGCACTCCGTGCCGCCCTCAATATTCCTAGAAGGGAACACATCTCCGCCACCAGAACTGCCTGCAAATGGTTGTCCATCCAACAGAAAATTGACTTGAAAACCTTATGCCTTACTTACAAAGCCCTCAATCATCTTGCCCCACCCTACCTCTCGAACAAATTTACACTAAGACAGAACACTAGAACCACCAGATCGTCCAACTCATTACAACTAACAGTTCCCAAATACTCCCTCAAAAGAGCTGGAGGATCCAGCTTCCCAACTTTGGCATCACAACTCTGGAATTCCATCCCACTGGATATTAAATCTACACCTACTTTCCAACCCTTCAGAACTAAGGTCATTTCCTGGTTAACCAACAAATAACTGTCCTACCACATATGTATGCACTCCGATTGTCCAATTTTATGTATATTGTTTGAATACTATTATCTATGCCCTATCAATACTGTACTATTGTCTTTTACCTGTAACCTGATGTTCAAAGCGCATATATACCCCCGTGTCAAGAGCGCTATATAAATAAATAAACAAACAAACAAACAAACACCAGTGCGTTGAGGCCATTGCAATGGCACAATGGAACTATACAAATACCACATTGCATTACATTGCATCAGTATCTGACATTTACATTAAGTTTTCAAAGTGTATCTTGTGCAACACTATGGATGTCCAGTTGACATGCAGCTTCATGTGGTCGGCGAATGAGTAATAGGTAAAGAGTCAGTCCTGGATTCAAATGCAGTGCTTCCCGTTGTACATGTTGGAGGAGGATACATGGTTTTTATATCTCATGGCGGAGCCAGGTTGGTGAGTCAAGGTAGGTTGTTGCTATACATTGGGCTAGATGGGGAGCAAACTAGCAAGTGCTGTCCAGGGTAGTGAGCAGAGGTGAGTGGGGTGGGAGGATGAGGGGAAACTAGCAGGGACTGCATGGGGTAGTGAGCGTAGCTGAGTGGGGGTGGTGGGAGGTTTTAGGACTTTTGGGGGCAGCCTGGGGTAGTGGGCAGAGTTGAGTGGGGGTGGTGGGAGGAGGGAAAACAAGAAGGGGCATCCTGGGGTAGTGGGCAGAGGTGAGTGGTGGTGGTTGAAGGTGTGAGGACTGGAGGCGGTTGGCTGGGAAATGGACAGAGGTGAGTGGTGATGGTGGGAATTGTGTGGACTTGACAGGGTAGCCTGGGGTAGTGGGAAGAGGTGAGTGGCGGTGATGAGAGGTATACATTCTTGAGGGGCTGCCTGGGGTAGTGGGCATAGGTGAGTGGGGGTGGTGAGAGGTGAGAGGACTTGAAGGGGCAGTCTGGTGGAATGGGCAGAAGTGAGTGCGGGTGGTGGGAGGTGTGATGATTTGAGGGGATGCCTGGGGGGATGGGCAGAGGTGAGTGTGGGTGGTGGGAGGTGTGAGGACTTGAGGGGGCTGTCTGGGGTAGTGGGCATACGTGAGTGGGGGTGGTGGGAGGACTTGAGGGCAGCCTGGGGGATGGGCAGAGGTGAGTAGGGGTGTTGGGGAGCATGAGGACTTGAGGGGGCTGCCTAGGGAATGGGCAGAGGTGAGTAGGGGTCGTGGGAGTTATACAGATTTAAGGGTGCTGTCTGGGGTAGTGGGCGTAGGTGAGTGGGGGAGGTGGGATGTAAAAAGACTTGAGGGGGTCTGCCTGGGTAATGGGCATAGTTGAGTGGAGGTTGAGGGAGGTGTGAGGACTTGAGGGAGTGGCCTGCGGTAGTGGGCGTAGATGAGTTTGGGTGGTGGGAGGTGTGAGGACTTGGGTGGGATGTCTGGGCTAGTGGGTGGAGTTGAGGGTGCTTCTATGGCTTAAGAGTGCAGGCCTGCAGTTTAGGTGCCTTGAACCTAGGGGTGAGGGTCTGCAGTTTTGCCAGGGTGCTGCTTTCAGTTACAGGGATGGTCTGCCTTTTCGCCAGGTGCAGCCTTGAGTTAAGGGGGTAGCCCTGCAGTGTCACCAGGGTGCTGGATGGTGGTGCAAATGTAGGCACAAAGGTTGTTGTTGGTGCTATTTTTTGTTTGTGTGGGGGTGCGGTGTGGGCGTTTCAGGGGCAGCTTGTTGTTTGCACTGAGGGTTACTTTGCACTTTGGAATCCATGAATCAGTGAACAGCGCTAAAGTTGACGCACGCGTATGTAGGCACTATGTCCTTTATGGCGCAAAGTAGTTTGCGTAGAGAGTGCTTTTTTATGAATTTGGCACTTAATCTTTTATGTTTTATTGTGAACAATGGATACATGGAAAGCTCATTTCTGATTCTACCGTACACCAGACGAAAGAGGCAACCATCATTACTGCACATAGAAGAGATTCAGATGCATTAAGTTATATAATTGAGATACTGCTACAAAGAGTTAGGAAAAAAAGAATGTTAATGTTGGAGGGAGCCAACAACCAAATTATTCACACAAGCAAAAGATTGCATTAAAAAAGGCATCTTTGGCTCTCACCTAAATGGAATCTCTGTTACAAAAAAAGTGATGGGACTTCAGATACTCTCCCTACTACTTAAAACAATACACAGAATGATCACAGTCCAGATGGGTGGACACCATGGGCCTGATTCATGGAAGTGTTTTATAATGGTGCAATCCCATAGGAAAACGTTCCATGAATCAGGCCCAATGTTTTTATTCCAGTTCAAATGTACATTAATAACACTCCAGAGCAGTACGTGTATGCCTCCTCGCTCAAGAGGACACATGTTGGTTGCCTCGTTAAAAGTTCAAATTCATGAAATTACTGAAGATTGTTCTATTTAAAAAAAAATAGCCCACTGATGTCAATGGTCGAACATGATAATACACGGAATGCGAAGTCACTGCTTATAATTATTCACCTGGAATCCCCAAAGGACACTGTGCATAATAGTTCTAATCATGCCTGTGTAGATAATATGGGCCCAATTAATGGAATTGTTTACATGCTGAAAAGTGACTTGAGCACTTTTCAGCATGCAAAACTCCTTTCACAGACTCATGGATCCAACGTTGCGTGTATTTCTGGGACTTTGCGTGGTTCCATCATGACTTTGCATGTAGACGAGCGCTGTGCATGACACAACACGCAGAGTGTGGGACGGACCTAGGCAAAAAAATAACTAGAGGCGTAACATGCACATTCACCATTCTTTGCGCAAAACGAGGAAGAAGAAGACATAATGTGGGAGTGTTGCAGAACGGGCCCAGTCAAGCGGAAACCGAAGCAAATTCATGGATTGTAACGTGCAACTTCACGTCACGAAAAGCCACACGTAAACCTTGTTAACTCACCACAACATGATAGTAGGCGCAGAGCATTATGCACATAGGTTCTAATGTGCTAATGTAAGGTTTACATAGAAATGTAGGGAATATGGCACGTAGTTGAAGTGCCGCTTGGAGTTAGGGGTGATCATATGCAGATTAGAAGGGTGCTTCCTTGATTTACGGGAGTTTGTGTACAGATTATCCAGGTGCTGCCATGAGTTATGTGAAATGGAATCCTGTCATACGCAGTGTTGCCGGGGTGGTGCCTTGGTTACGGGGTGAGGGCCTGTAGCATTACCGGGGTGCCTGATGGTGGGAATGAAGTAGGCGCAATGGTCGGTATAATTGCTGGTTATGGTTTTCGGGGAGCGTGTGTAAAGGCCCATCCCTGTCTTAGCACGTGCAATACAAATAAATAGACACACCCCAACGGGGAATGAGACTAAGAGAACAGGTTGCAAGAGTTAGTCTTTTTATCAGGAATTGGCATCCAGAGAGCTCTGCTGCCCGAGAGCGCTCTTGCAAACAATACGCTTACAATTGAATATAAGGACAGAAAACGTCATAAATTATGTCAGATAGGAATGTCACAAAGTTCAACGTGGTTGGACACAAGCTCGTGTTGTATAGACGCATATAGGTGCTGCTCCTCCGTGGTTGGCTGTTGGGTTGGCGGGAGGGTGAGCGTCATGAGGTCCATCTGTCTGTGTCCAAGCGGGGGTGAGGGTCAGGTCTCTGTTAGGCAGGGTGGCCGCTAACTAAGCTAACATAATACACTATAATTAAACATGCACTAAATAATAGTCTTTACAACTCCTTTGAGCAAATCATTATAAACCTATAAATTGTATTTGTGTAATCGCACCATTACTTATTGGTACTTATATGGGGTACCAGGTTAAGGGTCTTGACCAGTATGATAACATGGATTGCGGATGGGTCTGGACTTATCAAAGAGGTTGGGGGGAAAGTTGATGTTTGTTAGTTGCAGGAGGCAATATACTGTGACAGAGGTCTGATTTTAGCCAAGGGCATGCTGGGGTGGGCTTCATGGCAGGGTCAGATATCTGGTACATCAAGAGAATACCTTGCAGGGACACAGGGTTACACTGGCAGTAATTTTCCAACAGCGAGGGTGAGGGGGCACGGGCAGGTTTGTGGAGATGGATGAGTTATAAGGCCTGGTTCAGGCCGGTTCACACACGGGCCAATGATCTCAGAGGAAGAGCGAGACGTTACATTTGTTTTTGTTGCAATTGTCTCCAGCTCGAGTGTGAGAATGGAGCTGCAAAACTTTCAGACACAGTGAGAAAGGGTGGGGGCCCTGTGCACGGTGTGCGGGGCACTGCTAAGGAGAGAGAAGCCTTTTCATATTATCGCCGTGAGGCCTACATCAAAAGATGGAGTCGAGGGTGCACAAAATGGTTGCCACGTATCCCACGCAACAGCCCCATCTACGCTAATGCCAGCATAAGGCTGATATTAACCTAAGGGCAATGGAGGCGTCCCCCACCATTGGGAGGCACATGGTCCAAACTGTACTGAATGCATGGCGGGGGTTCCTGAATGACCCCTCACTCCCACACACGTGTCATGGGCGCTCCATGCGTTACTCTCTTTTCTTTGCTCCTAAGGTTACTTTGTCAGAATATTTCCATGAAAACGCAGAACACGCAATACACACTTATGCTTGCTGCAGGTGCAACGTTGCCTTACATGAACAGTACTTTGTGGGGACTCTGCACATTTTCTGTGAATCAGTCCCTACATCTCTTCCTCCTAGAAATAAAGAAAGTATATCCAATGATTGATTGGGCATCTACTCAAACACACTAAAACATGCACCAACATTACACTCAGGCCTAAAAGCGACTTGTAAAACGTGTGAAAATATTTCTGTATGCATGGTAATTGTGTCTATAGAATATACATTTACTTTTATAGTGTTTCATTTATCACAGAGTATTGTCACAGATATAATACCATCCCAATGCAATAACCCCCTCCCATAATCTGAGACAAGAAACAACAGTCTGTTTAATCACAATATTTCTGTTTTATTTAAAATAATTATTTGAGAAAGGGCAGGTAGTCAACTAATTCTCAATGGTAGGCAACTCTCCTAAACATTCTGCAAATAAAATCAGGCTGTAAACGGCCTCCATCAGATAATTTACGTTTGGCTGATGGATCGGCAATTTTATTTTATGAAGTTTTATTTTATTGATTTTGTAAGGAAAGCCAATACATGGTTAAAGCTTAATTGCAAACATTAAAAGTGTAGTATTTATGGAAACAGACACACTTATGAATGAGGCAGTTGTATAGTGGTACAGTGCAGTGTGATTGCAACTTAGCGTGGCATCCAGTGCAGCTTTTGTTTTTGATCAAATATCGCTTTTTTCACACTATTCAAAAATACACATTACAAGCTGTGTTACTATTAGAAACATGTTTTTATTTGTTTCATTCCTTGACTCATATTTTACATATATTTCATCCTTGATTCATGTTACCTCGTCTCCATTTAAATGATGGGGTTAATTTGCTGTTTGAGGGGAGGGAACCCAGAGGGTTGTTAAATTGGGTTCCGGGCCTAGCATGACACTGAGACCAGGGTAGGAACAGAAAACATCTTTACTCATGGTCCAGTCTCAGGCACAAGGTATGGGTACCTCAGGTAAGTACATAGGGACAGAACATCCACCGGCAACCTCCCTCAGTCATCCCATCTTCTCAACTGACATTCACAGAACCATTCAGAACATAACATTCTGACAACCTCCCTTGTCAGTCCTCACTGCATTCCATGCATAAAGGGCAGGTTGCAGGGAATGAGAAGATACAATCAGGTTCCAATTGAAAAATATGGATGTTGGTTTGCTGTCCACATGATACTTCCATTGAGATTTTTAATAAAAACAGACTACATTTTTGTTATATTCATCTTGTCCTAAAACATGTTAATTACTTTGAAATACTGTAAACACGATTTCTACTTTACCTTGTGATATGACATTTTTTTTCAAGCTGTATTTACGTATTTCTTTACCTGAGTTGCAAAACTGTAAATGTATATTTCAACTGTGTCTTTACTGTCTCGGTAAAACACACACAATATTGTGATGGGCATCGGCCTGTTAGGGGTTAATGAAAACTAAGATTCATTAACTTCGTAAAAATGGTACTGCTAATCATTTGCCATTTGACTTATCTGTATGAAATTGTTGAAATATCATTTCTAGCCTGGGGATCCCGAACTTGGAACGTTTGTTATAAATGTCTGCAAAGGTTTAAAAACAGTGCATTTTTTTCTTTAACTTTTTGCAGTGTGTCTTCAAAGAACAGGTGCGCAGCCTAAACAGCTGTACTAATTTTATTAAAATTTGAAATAAGTTCTACATAAAGCTGTGCACATTTAGTTTTGCTTTTAGTTGTTTAGCAAATCCGTTAAGCAGATTTTTTTAAAATTGCTAGTAGACGAAATGGACCCAGCAATAAAACATTTTATTTATCTCACTGGGTCGATTACGGAAAGTGCAAGTATGCTCATGAGAATGAGAAAACGCAGCATTCTGAAAATATTAGGAGTGGCTGAAACGGATGTTTGCCTTTAGGATGGGTCTCATAAGGACACTTTATCAATTGTCAAGTCTGACTGTGCAGTGGGCAAGGCCTAGTATTGATTTGGCTTCATTGTTGTCTTTTCGCAAGAATGGTGAGGTTCTTGTGAGAAAATGGTTTGCTTTTTAAAGTGTGTCATGAAAATAAGACTTGCTTGTGCACAGGCATCACACTATTCTTTTTTGCAATCTTATGAGCATGTTTTATTCTCACTGTACATTATTTGGGGCACATTATCCCAGTAAATTATCACAGTAAAATCTCGGGAAAACAAAAGCAGGAGGGTGGGAGGGAACCCTTTTCAGAATGTATGTTAAGACACCAAATATTGCAGACATTCTCCCCTAGGTTCCACGTTATGGCAAAGTGTCCAATGACCACAGTCAGTGGTCCCTGGACGCAAAGAGCGGAAAAGGTTTGTTGTGTATACATTAGACACAAAATTAGAATATTGATGGTGATATCTGAAATGAAAAGAAAACACTTTATTAATATAGGTGATGTGAGATATAGCATAACAACATGAGTCAAAACAACGTTTATTGAAATAACATTAAAGTGATGGTTTAATGCAACCACACCAATGGAATTCAGCAAGAGTTGGATGAACACTGATGGCATTACAGGTGACATTGTCAATGAACCAAAGAACTAACAAAGGACTGGGTTTTTTGTAGAAAGAGGCCTAGGACAATGCCCAATTAAACTCGTACTATTACAAGCAAAAGGTCCTAGCTCCTCTCAAGTCCTCGCCCTTAAGGATCCAAAATCAATGGTTTGGATACCCACTGATCTACCCTCCTCAGTTGCAACAAACTGCACTCACAACCGACATTGAAAAAATATATGTATATTACTATACTTTATTACAAAATTCATTCCATATTAAAACGTTTTTTTCATATATATACAACCAGCATTTCAACCACAGTAATTCATATATGTGGAGCAACAAAACAAAACTCAGGTGAAAAAATATAAAAAAAGCTAAGGAAAGAAAACAAAACTCCAAAGATAGAACTAAAGGGGTTCTGTGTTAAACTTAAAAAGAAACACCTGCACCATTGATAGACAGAAAAACAGCAAAGCAATTAAAGTAATCAATACTACTCATTAAAGGTTGTTAATAATATTACAAACACACATCCAATTGCATACTAAACAACACATAGAAAATACACAATATATAACATTAGCATCTTAAGTACGAATACAAATCTGATGTCTAATTATGGATCTATTACATTAATATTTAGATCCTATTATTGCTTCTAAGTAGACAGCAGCTTTTAATGCCTAATTAAAACCGTGACAGTTATCTCACAGCCAGAGAAACCCGACATGTTTCATTCCCATAGTTCTTCAAGAGAATTATTCACGGGAAATTCTTCATGGGGGATGTACTGTAGACAACAATCGGAATTACAAACACTTGTAACAATTCAAAGTATTAACAGTGCAACCTGATGCAAGCAAGCAGGGGCAGCTCTTTGATGAAAGGCTCTGAACACTGTTGATGTCAGCCTAAACAAACAAGAGGGAGAGGAAGAGAAAAATAAAGACAACCATATTTATCAGTTGAGTGTACCAAATACAAACTCTCAGAGCCAATAGTTTATAGGCCTTTTTTAATGAATCTAAATTTTTAGAGGCTTACCTCACTGCCAACTTGTTATTAGTAGCAGGGGTAAAGGAATAGTCTTCGCATGAGGAGGTTCCGCCCTCTACAAAAAAGTGGGAATGCAAAGCCTTGTCAGTGATGTAGCAAAACACGCTCCATTAATCAGATGTCAAAAAACACATTGAAAGGTCACCGATGAGATTCCAGTACTATCTCAATCTTAAGACATGCGGCAGAAACAACTTCATTTAATACCATCCATTATCACACACTATCAACAAAGTGTGCCCTTATATAACACATGAGCTAATAGTATGACAGTGTTCTAAAAACCATTCAAAATAGCAGCCCTCCATTCATTGAAGAAACTATGGAAAACCACTACAACTCAAAAAATTAATTACAGCAAACTTGTTTAGTTATCTGGATGAATGACTGATCTCAGGCTCAGGGTCTTGTAATCACAATGGTGGCAAGAATTAGAAGTCTTCATACAGCCGAAAATGTTCAAAGCAGGCATGATGTCAGCCGCTCTCTCACTAATCATCATCAAGAGCACTTCGCTGTATCTGCTAAGAAGTACACATGGGGAAGCAACCGTTACTATTTATGTATGCGAAGAGCACCGATGAGCGGGTTGGTAAACGCGATATTAACAACGTTAAATACCGGCAACACGCGCTCGTATGGTTCATCTCTGCACTTACTTTGTTGTGCCTCCACTCCGCGTGCGTTCGTATTAAGCAAGCTCCTCTCGCACGTCCTACTGCATCGGTAGCGTTACCTCGCTAACTACTGCGACGTGACTAAATGCTACAGCAGCTGTGCATTGAATAACAATAGAAACTAAAGACGGCGGCGAAGGTAAGGTGTAGATGGAAACGGTGGGGGCCATTTTAACAAGGACAAAGCTACTGCATAATTAAACAGACCACCTTGTGTATTAGCGTCCGGGCCGCCTCGCTTAGGACCGCTCAGGATTCCTGATTGTAAGGGGGCAGTACTCTCAATTGAACATCATAATACCTTGTGAACATACTATTGTTCTAACGAGGTATTGGTTCACGATTTCACATTGACAGACGCAATTAAAGTAAACAGCATAGTACGACTAGAACTACTGGGTTTTTATCAACTAATGTATTCTGTTCAGTAAAATAACATAATTGACGTCAAAAAACCTCAATATTGTAATTGATTAACTGTTCAAATGTGACTCACACATTGGTCCAGTCGATCTGCTCATTGAGACCTGTTTCTACTGAATTACAAAGGTAAATTAATCTCTGTTCTTTCTCGAGCAGTCTTCTCTTGATTGCAGCTGAATTTTCTTTATTATCAACTTGTAACAAGACACTCCAAATTAAGGATTCCGGTGTGTGATCCATGGATGAAAAATGTCCCACAAGGGGAGCTGTCATGTTTTTATTTCTAATACAGCTTTTATGTTCCGTAATCCTTGTTTTTATTTTCCTTTCCGTCATGCCAATGTATATTTTGCGGCAAGGGCACCAGATCACATAAACTACCATCTGTGAATTACAATTAGTAAACTGTCTCTGCTGCCATGGTTTCTTTAGACCCAAATCGACTTCTTTCGTGCGTTTGGTGCTAGAACAACAGCTGCAATTCCCGCATGGTGTATGTTCAATAGGTTTTGGCAACCCCCAGGACTCTGTAAGTGTCAACTGTGGTGAACGTATTGAAATATCATTTCTAGTTACCATGTCTTTAATGTTCTGACCTCTCTTGAATGCACATATTGGTCTAGCTACAGGGCATTCACCCGACTCGAGAATGTGCCAATTGCGTCTAATAATGGCATTCACCTTATTCGAAAGGGTGTTGAATGTGCTTACAAATACTATTGGATCAGCGTTTTTCACTTTATTCCGGTACTCGAGAAGAGCTTCTCTATTGTTATTCTTAGCTCGCTTGTGAGATCTCCTTACGATCTTATGGGGATACTCTCTTGATAATAACTTGGAACTTAAATTCACTGCTTCTTCTTCGAAAATAGTTGTATTAGAACTGTTTCTTTTCAAACGAAGAAATTGGCCAACTGGTAAGTTGTTTCTAATGTGGCTAGGATGGCAGCTGTTAAATAATAACAAGGAATTACGATCCGTCGTTTTATGATAAGGCTTAACCTTCAACGAATTGCTAGTACTATCGACCCATATAGTGATGTCCAAAAAATTAATTTCGACGGTACTTGTAGTGGCTGTAAATTTAAGAAATTGATTTTGTTCATTCAACCATGCCTTGAATTCGTCAAACGACACTGTGTCACCATCCCAGATGATCAGAATGTCGTCTATAAAAACGCCTCCAAATCCGTAGGTGACTCAAAAACGGATTGGAGGGGCTATAGACAATACTTTTTTCAAAAAATTCAACAAACAAGTTCGCCGCGGAGGGGTCCACAGATGACCCCATTGCCGTGCCGTGCACTTGTTGGTAAAGTTGCTGGTTAAAACTAAAATAGTTTTCTTTAAGAGCCATAGCGACACACCAAAGTATGAAGCTATTAGGACAATCACCATCTGTTCTTTTAGTCATGAGGACCTCTTCTAGGACTTCAAGTGTGATATCTTGAGGAATACACGTATACAAAGATACTATGTCAAGGCTAACCAACATCTGATGCTTATTGTCAAAGGGATAGTCTTCGATTAACACAATAACTTCGGTGGTATCCTGTATGTGTGAATACATGTCCGACACAAATGGTTTTAAATACTTGTCTGCAAATTTCGACAATGGTTCTAACAATGACCCTGACCCAGAGACGATTGGTCGGCCTTGCGGATTTGTTAATGATTTGTGGATCTTTGGCAAGATATACAATTTGGGTATTGATGGTTTTTTAGCATTAAGATAATCATATTCTTGACGACAAATAGTTTTTTCTTCGATCTGTGCTTTCAGGCGCGGTGTAGGATCTTCGTCAATTCTTTTATAGAACGTGACATCAGCTAACTGTCTGGTACACTCTGAAACATAGAAATCGTGATTGAGTAACACAATCGCTTCTCCTTTGTCTGCCTTTCTTATCACAATTTTATCATTGTTTTTCAATTGTTGCAAGGCTAACCGTTCGTCTCGCGCCAGGTTTTGAAAAAAATGAGTATTAGTGTTTTTCTCGTCAAGTAATTTTAGTTCGGAGAGCACCCGTTTTTCAAAAACTATTGCTTCATGTGTCAAACTTGCAAATGGTTGATGGAAATCAGAAGGATTCTTTAATCCGCTGTTCTTAACTTCACCCTCATAGTTTTTATCTGTGAAGAATTGTTTTAGATGGATTTTGCGGAACAGTTGATGGATCTCAGTCCTCATCCTGAATCCGTCGTAACTAGTAGTAGGAACAAAACCAAAGCCCTTGTTTAACAATTTTACTTCTGAAGAAGTGGGGGTATAGCTCGATAAATTCACTAATAACCCCTGGTGCTCCTGAGTTGGCGGGGTGCATAATCCCATTCCTCGTTGTGTCCTTCCTTCTCTAAAAAACGTTGTCTTTGTGGTGGTTGTCCTTGCCTCCCTCTGGAGGAGCTATTGTGATTTCTTCCTCTGTTACTGTTCTGCCTGCCTCTGCCTTGTTGTCTTGCAGGGCGATAGTTATTCCTCTGTGGTCTTGAATTGGAGAAATTCTCATCTCCTGAGGACCCTGAGGAAAACGAGGTATTCATTGTCAATGAAATCATCAATGATGTCATATGTAACCTTATGGCATCACTGAATATAAATACATACATTTATTTATCAAATCCCAATCAGCCTTATTGATCCTGAAGTTACGGACAGGCTGCTCTCGTAAAAGCACTTTTTGGGTGGCATGCATAACTATGGTGCCATTTGACACATCTGCACTAAACATTCCCCAAAAAATATTGGCACAACTGTTTTTGAAGGTTTGGTGTGGTTTCATTAACAGGGAGGGTGGAGTTATATGATTGGACCTAAAATGTTGAATTACATTGAAACAAACCTAAACCACAACTGCTGGATGGATTTTCACCAAGCACGTGCAATGAGCATCACCCATGCCTGAAAGCATGCTTTTGCTAATTTGGTGTTAATCCATACAGCAGATTTGGTTTTAAAATATGGTTAAAAAGTAGATAAAGAAATAGTGATAGGCTGATCTGATCCAATAACTCACTTCCTGAATCAATGCTTGCAGACGCCTCTTGAGCAATCAGAAGGCCCTGTGATGTTTGCAAACAGCCTAGAAAAGTGCTGATTGGTCAGATAAGGAATGTGCAGAGCATCAGAAATGCGGCGATTACTGCAATGTTTGATTATGGACTATGCATTTTAACTGCGATAAGCACGCTTAAAATATTCTCTGAACTATCAATTGGTACAGTACACACTATAACTTCAGGAGAGATAAGAGAACGTCAGTTTTAGGTGGCATTTCATTACAAATGAGTCAAAGGAAGAAGCCATTGTCGCAGAGACAGCTGCGAACACACCTATAGAAATGTGGACAGCACATACGTTATATTGGGGGGAAAGCGCTTTATAACTGTTTCACATTGTTGTTGGTGAGAGAACATATTGGGGAACCTAAGGGTACCTAAGGGTTTTGGTGTGTAATCAAATGCAATAAATAAATAAAACACATTGTCGGGTAGGATGATGGCTGTTCATGCTGGGCCTTTTCATATGTGGGGACATTGTTACAAAAAAAGGTGTTTTCTTGTTTTGTCTGGAAAACCCATTGCTGTCAGCTAACAAATTTGGCCACATAAACCTTGTCTAGGAGCTCAATCTGTGTGCCTTATTTAATTTGCACTGTCAGACTAGTTGTATTGTTTCTGTGCGTTATGATCAGTGCCATGTGAATAGTGGGGTTAACGCTTTGTTAGAGGATAGTTTCAAGCCCACTTTGTTCTGGCTCTGTTCATGTTCTGTTAGTATACTTATAACAGTGTGTGCAGAAGTGTGGGTAAATGCTAGGTCGGTTACTAGATTTGTAAAAAAGTTAGTGATTCTTGTGCCAGGGAAATGTGATTTGTGGCCAGGCCCTAAACCCACGTTCCCTGGCATTGATGATGTATTGATTGTCTCAGAGTACAGTGATCTTGAGTATGACTGTAGCAAATAATTTAGACCCACTTTTTCCTGCTAAGGATTTGTAGTGTTGGGAATGTGTACCTGTGTTATTGGGTCATAAGTAGGTGTGTTGGTAGTTTTGTAAAGTTATGTATGGTATTTGTGTTTTTCAGTGCAGTGAAAAGTGGTCATGGGTGTGTTTGCATGCTAGGCCATGTGCCTACTTTACACTATCATTGATGAAAACTGTTGATGCAACAGATGGAAAAGGTGGATGGAGCAGATGTAAAGGATAGAGTGAATGGAGTGGATGGAAAGAATAGAGTAGTTGGATTGTATGGAGTGGATATATCTCTGTATATCTTTGTATCTCCTATTTATGATATATATGCTATGTACCTGTATCCCCATGTTATCTGTATCACATGTTTACCCTACTGATCCTGACGCTTTATATAAGTGCACCACTATGTATGGCTCCTGTCCTGCTCTCGTACTTGGTTGCAGGTGCTTTGCTCATAACCACCATATATCACTACTACGCTTACTCTCTCCTATACATCATCATTCAACTAGAACATCGCTATGCTATGACACATTCAGCCTAGCTGTTCTCATACTCAAATGACCCCACGAACACCTCATCATCCTAATCAAACACAACTAGCTCAGCACATTTCGGCTAGTTTAGGTGTCTCCTCAGGCCTAACACAGCCAGAACTCAGTCTGGGTGTCCACCCTCCAGACTGAACACATCCAACTGATTACCTCAGCGCCACAACTGCCACTAAGAAGCAGCTATCATGCAATAACCACACCAGTTGCATGCATATCCGATGCGCCCATGCACCATACGACTCTCTCTCTCTCTACTGACTTGAACTGCGTTTCCCGAGGGCGTTCAACCTAACATCGCTTTCAGGTCATACCAATGATACATAAGGCGCTATATAAATGCCAAGTAACATAACAGTGCGTAATTTCACTGTAGATTGTACATGGGATTTGCTAGTATCTCAAGATGCATTTCTTTCTACTGATCACGATTTACTGTGTGTAGTTTTGTCAAAGTGTGCTTGGAATATTGTGTAAATGGCAAGTTGTTTGGTACGTATATAAAGAGTTGTGTGGTTCATGTTACTGTCAGTATGATGAAAACTTGCTCTAGAACCCATGCCCAATGTTGATTGATGATGTACTAATTGCAGTGTTGTCAAGAGTTAGTGGTTGCTGAGTGTTCAATCTCCGTGTTGATATGGGTATGATTACATTGCATGTGTAACATTTTCTAATACTGCTGATATAGTGTTTGTATTGTTGTTAAAGTGTATGTGGAATGTTGGATGTGTATTATGTTTGCTTGTTGTTTTGGACATAGGTTGTGGGTATTGTAATTGTCTGTGCATGTAGAAATATGTGCAGGTCTTTGTTGTGGTTAGTGCCAAGTTGATGTATTGATATACAAGTGTGTCTGTGAAGAAAAGAAAACATAATTAGAAATGGGATTAGATTAGATTTGGAGAGCATTTACACATTATTGTTTTTAATGTCAAATATATTGCATTTAATGTCTATGTTTTATACAACTTTTATCTGCAACAGGTTCTAATGATTTGGTCCTAGGGAAAACAATCCAAGAAGGATTTAAAACATGAATGGTTTATTTTATGATTGAAGTTTGAAATGTTAGTTTGAGTTATATGCAGTGTACTAGATTTTTAAAAATAAAATTAGTATAAACTTTGCAATCTAGTTCAAGTTTTAATGGCGTTAGATACCCAGTGGCATATTCTAACTGCAACGTATTAGACTAGTATAGATTGCAGGTATATTTTGTTTATCAGATTAATACAGAACGGCAGTTCAGTTCATTTTGAAGGAGTTAGCAGTACTGGTATTTGTTATGTTAGTTTTGCACTTATAGATGGTTTATGTTGGGGAAGTATTGTGTACTATACAATTGTGCAGGTTACTTGATATTGTAAAGTAGTTAGGTAGCAGTTGTGATATACTAACTGTGATGTTAAACATTTTGTACAAAGTGGGAATAGGTTCATGATGTAAAGTTTAATTTATCAATTGTGAAAGTATTATTTTAAACCGAGAGTTGTTATAGTTGTCTAATAGTGAGGCAGTCATTAGCATATTCAAACTGTTTAATTAAACAGAATTAAACAGAATGATCACTACAGACATAAAGTTAGTTATTGGATACATTTTGGTTTAAGCATTATTAATTAGGCATTTTGTAAGTTTACAGGTCATTGTTGTTTATGTTTGGTGCAGTTAGCATTACCCTTGAACCAACCACAGGTGTTTGTTTTATATGTGCTGGCTAATGTATGGTATATGATGCCAACTGTGGTGAATGTTTTTGCACCAATAAACTCTTGTGCACATGCAACCTTGGTCAGTTTACAGTTGTTTAGGCTTCCATCTGATGCATTCAACTTATTGGTCATGTCTATTTTTGAAGTGGAAAGAACTTCAGAATTGAGAGAAGGATGCAATCTGCCCTGATTAGCATCATTTAAATGTTGCTGAAATGGTATTCTATGACAACTTGGTAAAGATATATACATACATTCTAACAGCACCTTGATGCCCCTGAGCTTAGAGCGCTTTAGAATTGAAATAAATAAATACATAATTGGAGAGATTGAATGCATGATTCCAAGCATATGAAATCTGCTGAATTTCGTTACATTAATTAATTCACTCTCCGGTGCATTTAATCATTCCTGCACATTGATGTTTTCCAAGATTATTGGTTGCATTTCTGTGCAGGGGAAAGCATGCTCAACATAGCTAATCTGACCCATGCCAGTAAACAATGTGTACAACTGCTTAAAATTGCAAAAAACAACACTGGCATAACTGTTGACACCAGTGATGTTGCCGAAATGTATAGGGATCATAAAAAAGCAGCAGTATTACCAGAAAGTGTTTATAACCCAACTGATTATCTTCATGCACAGAAATTATTGCTGTGTTTCAGGCTTGCTTCTTCCCCTATGTATATGTATCATATGATGTGACTGAACCCTAAGGAAAGTAGTGTAAGAACATATGAGAAGGGTAAGGTTTGCCACTGCTTCCGTGACAACTCTGCTTTCTGGGGCCGTTGACACGGCAGGTCAGACCTGCCAGGCACGACGGCCCTGTCAGGTAGTTTGCAGGTCCGGAAAAGGTGCCAGTAAGTTGTTACTGGCACCCTTATTTCTGGACCAGCAATCTTAGAATGAGGCCCACTGTCAAGTTTCTGCTGTGCGCTATTTCCTATATCGTTTAACTATTTCCTCCTCCTTTTCTCATCCTTGTTAAGTAGTGCTCGTGTCACCCTACTCTTTCTTTTTATGTGTTTCTTCCTTGTCTTGAGGCATTTTGGATTCATACAACCTGCGGCTGGTTTTAATAATGGGTATTTCGTAAAAGGAGGGGGCGGTGCACTTCCAAGCTCCTCTTCTGCTTTCTCTTTCTCTGTATATTTTATCTTTTCTTTGTACAAATTCCAAAGCTCTAAAATGTCTTATCTCTTTTTAAGCTTTGCACCTGTGTATATAGCCGACAAGTATGTATACATACTGTCTATAATATCTTTATCGAATAATCCCTCCAACAGCCATTCTTTATAACACTTTCCCAATATGTTATGTACCCACTAAAAAAATGGTACTTTGTCATTTTATCACAATATTGGGGCAATTCGCTGCACATGTGATTAAGTGGGGCATCCATCCAATAGGGCATCATTGTCCTGCCTTAATCCTGTTTTATTGAAATATTATTTTCTCCCTTTTCTCTGTTTTCCCTCTACTGTTTCAAACCATTAAACTCTCACTCCTTTTTCAATGAGTCCCACTTACCCAATTTTATACTTACCACGTAACTCAATCAGCCTATTTTCATTCTCCACGGCCTTCTCCGCTGGCCCTGCACTTTCACACCTCGCACTCAATGCATGCTCACACTGGCTTTCTCCACAGTCCGCTTTGTTATATTGTATTAGTACACAAATGGCCTTCACCCCAGGCCCACCACATTAACAATGATCCCCTTGTTAGTACACTGGAAAAAGTGGTTACTCTTTTCCTCAATCGACTGATCATTTGCTTGTGCTATGCAGCTCTGCAACTATTTACAAGTTATTTCGGGTCTGGCTCTTCTGTTTTTTCCTCAGCCACATGGAATGAACCCTCTGACTATTTTCCACAACACTAAAAACAATCTGCACTAATCGCAAAACACATGAGCGTATGTCCCGCAAAAGAATTCTTCCCCAAAGAACAGAAAATGACACAACTATACCAATTGCCTGCACTACGCACAACTCTTGTCTCGCAAGGTCTGCCACTTACTATGCAGCCCTCTACTCTAATGCAGATGTGCCACCATCTACCTGCTCCCTATCAGAATGGCAGACCTAACATCTAAGACTACTATGGTCAATCGCCCTCCAACACTCTGCGGGTGCATCGCTATACACTAGAAGGTAGTCCCTCCCGCCACTTGTGCTTTTCATGCATGAGTACACTCACATATCCTTTTAAGAGATTTTTCACTTATCTTAACCTCTGAGTCTCCCTTTAAAGACCTATACTTAAGTCGGAGTGAAGGCAGGCCTGGACCAGGTCTTCGGGAACTTGGTGTCCACTGATCTGCTAGTACTAAAACTCTTCATACTTGGCAACAGACACTGTACCCCACTCCTGCGTGAGCACGTCTGGAATTCCCGTGCCTTTGTCAAAATCCTGAGAGATCTCGCTGGAGCATCCAAAAAATTTGTCGTGGTTGCCTCCAAACTCCCCTAAGAATTACAAAATTAGTCAAAAAGGAGTGTATGCCGGTGCAAGAGGTAACACATTTTTATTCAAGGCAGATGCAGCTTGGACAGCTTTACAAAGCATTTTATTAATTATAAAATGGTCATGCATTCATTACTTGCTGGCGGAACCTGTGAGCTCTATGAGCTCGAAAAATAACAACCTATTTCAGAACTGGCATGGGGTCACAGACTCTTCACTAAGTCACCTGCCATCAGCAACTTTTTCTGCACACAAAAGGCTAACACACATGTTCTGTACAAACAAGCTTTTAAGGCCTATTTACCAGGTTTTGTCCTACCACTAAGTTTGATTATACTTTCCTGTGCCCCTGTATTTATGGATTGGTTTTATTATGGATTTTATTTCACAAGTATTAGAATGAGCCCCCTCCTCCTTTACTATGCTATTCTCGCAGCTGATAGGTGTGTTCCTTTATACCGCGTTGGACTTGTGTCTTTATTACAAGAGTATTAGAGAGACTTGTACCACAACTAACAGAGATGGTGAAAAAAGAGGCCAGGTACACAGGAGGATTTAAAGAAGGTCCCTGGGAAATGGTGGACAACCAGACCCCATGCTGTAGGCAGGCTGAAAGGAGCAGGGGCTGTAAGAATCCCACAAAGTTGTTGGTTATAGCATTGGAGCGGCTCCAAGTGTCCAAGGAGCATGTGGCGGCAGAAATAAATGAAGAGGTGGTTTGTCCCAAAGCTTCATGACCTGCGTGTAATTGGCAAAAACCTTGGTTTTCTGGACCCCATCAAGTAATCTATTCAACACCTACAGCAGTAAAAGAAAAAGAAAGAAGAACATGGATCCACATGTCAGACATTTGCAGAGACAACAGTGTCACCCCTTCCAGAGAGGATGATATGGGACCAGCGTGATGGGGAGTGTACACCAGTTATCACTAACAGTTTTTTCTGCCATTAGACTCGACAGGGAACCCATAGAAGAGGCGGACAATGGGCATGGGTACAGTGAGAGGATGGGAGAAAATATTTTAAAAAATTGTGCCTTGGATAGGGGTAGGACTGCTCTGCACGTTTCTATTGCTTCGCTTTCTTTTCTGGTTTCTATTCCAGAAAGAGTCAGCATGTCAAAAGAAAATGAAAAAAGGTATGCAAGCTAAAAGAAGTCTATTTGATGTAGAAACATTTCATTAGAAGATCGGAAGGGGGAAAGCCATGTTATGAGGATATGAAATGTGTGCGGTGAGAGAGGGCTAATGGCACCTGCTATGTTTGCTCTCTAATCCCACACAGTCCAAGATGGCAGTCAGTAGTAACACATACAATGAAGAGGGACTCTGCATATAAATAGCAGATCCTCAAGATGGTTTTTATTATAATTGGTTATTTATGACACAGTTAATACCCAGAGGCTTCTAAATGCGGTCGCTGGGATCAATCTTGTGTGGCTCCATGTAGTCTTCATTCCAAGGCAAATGTGTTGCCCCTGAGCTATCCTCCCAGTGGCGGAAGAGTAAGGAAACTTTGATTCATGCCGAAAGCCTGTTCTGTGAGTGACAGGTACATGGGGAGTGTGGACCAGAAGATATGAAACTTTGATAATTAGGGTGGATACCAGTACTTACTAAGCTAGTAATTTTTGCTTGCAGGTGTTAGAGAAATCAACACCTGCATTGTGAGGAGAAACAAATCACGTGACACTGAAGCGAGCTACATTGTAAAGAAAGGTACGTTGAGTTGTACAAATAATTTTTGATATCAGCTTAGTATTAGTAATAGTACTATGCTGGGATAAAACAGGATCCACATTTTAAGTTGGGATAAAACAGGATACACATTTTTTGTGACATGGTTTGTGTATTTATATGTGTATTAGGAATCTCAACTAGAATAATTCTCAACAACTGTGTGAGACACACAGGAAACTGAGGTGAACAAGTAGCAAGTGTTGTAAATAAAGAACTATGGGGTGGAGGATGATGGAATTCGGAGAGCCATGCATTATGCTCAAGGTGCATTGTAGAATACAAGGAAATACATTACATGGCAATGATTCTATGAAACGGGATATGATTTTGGTGTAGAGCAGCAATTGATATGTAGGCAATTGATGGATATAAACAACAATAATTTAGGATAAGTGAAATTAATTTAATATGTTGAAGGACAAATTGATATTCAAATGGAATGTATGCTGAATTATAAAAATAAATGACTTAGAATTGCACTTGTCTTTACAAACTATCAGAAAGATAAGTTAACATCTGTAATACAATATTTTTCACAAATGTATCAAGAGTGATCTATATGAAATAGCCAAGAAGAAGCTCACTAGCATCCACTGATGTTGATGTTGGATGCTAAGCAAAGCAAGCTGTTGGAATTGACTCTTGTATTTGGATTGGAAGACAACATTGGTGCTGAAGTGTAATTACCAGTGGAACTGACTTCAGTACTTGGATTTGAAGAATACAATTGGGTCAAGTTATAATCACTAATGGAGTCTATTTACAGAACCAGTCTCTGATGCTATATGTTTGTTAAAATGCATGATTATAAGGATACTATGTTGGGTTACTTTGACATACATGTTGAAAGGTGATTTAGAATCGATTGGTATTTTGTCTGTGAATAAGTCTAACAAGTCCGGATTTTAAGAAATCTGTAGGAGTACATAGTGTTCAAGGTACACATATATGGAGGTTTTTGATTATTGAGAAGCACAACAAAGTCTACGTATAAGGAATCTGTCTTAGTGTTTGTAATTGCTAGATTATGTGTTTGAACTTCCTAACCCTAAAGGTTTAATCCTATTTATATACTCAGCTGAGCACTAATATCTCCATTTGTCAATTTCGCTTTCAAAAACAACTAAATACCCCTATTAATAAAAGAAAGAGACTTGTCCTCTTCCTTGTTTTACTATGGTTGCAAGAACCTGCATTCTGTTAGTGGGCAGTGTGTGGCTATGAAAAGTTTCTTAGAATCTCTAAACTATGTTCACTACTTTGTCTAGAGTAGCTCTCCTTCACGCATGCAAGCTTGTCTCCTGTTCACATGCATTCACTAATCCCTGTCAGGCAGATAACTGATTGTTTGCACACTTCTCCTATGAGTATGCCCAGCAATGCCCCTGCCCTCACATCTGGGCCTCTGACACAAATCTCATTCCAAAAAGAAGCAAGGAAACACTAATGTTCGCAGCATCTACCATGAAGCAGTTCTTGCAATTTGCATTTTTCTTTCAATCAACAAATCAGTCTTTGGGTAGCTAGGTCACACTAACTAGCACAGGCCCAAGGAAAATGGGAATTGTTATCATTTTCTGGCTCAAAGGTTATAAGCAAGCTGTTACACACTAACATATGTGATCACTTCAATGAGAGGGTGCGCTAAGTTTAAGTCTTTACACAGAGCGCAACTCTCAAACAGTACCGGACTGAGTCTCTCCCTGGCTAAATCACTTAAGCACAAAATGAAGAACCTTGTGCAAATACGACTTTTCTTTTCTCGTGTAAATTTCACAGGTAATCATTAGTTATTCACTTGACTCCCTTAAGTTCATCCTACTTTAAATATGCTGCGCTCCCACCGTATCTCAGGAAACTATGTCCCATGTAGAAGGTTGTTTTCACTGCTTACTCCTGAGTTTAGAAACTCCTGGAAACTCCTAGACCACTTGAAATGTTGGTCCATAGTCATAGAACAAGACAAACAGGACCTTCCTGGATAAAATGGACAATGAAAGGCAGTTTAGAATGTCTGCCAGTCCATCAGTTGACCAAAGCCTCCAATGACACCTTTGCTCTATTCTCTCCATGATGGCTTGGGAATCTCTGTTTCTGATGAAATAAGGTTAAGGTTTCACCCTCAGGATTTCTGAATATTAAAATTAAGGGAATACAAAATAAACATTACACCTAACTATGCAGTAGTTCATATACATGTCTGTGCCCAAACAGAATACTATAACTAAGTGGGAATTACTATAGATGTGCTTCAACAGAGTTCAGACCTGACGCCCACTGAAAGGCAACAGGTTTATTGTATTCTAATTGATGTCCATGAGGCACCTCATTGGCTGGATGTCGTATGCATGTCTCCCTTCCCAGAGGCTCAGGCTATCCAGTGTTTCTTATGTGTGCAGAACAATGGCTCAATAATAAAGTTCCAGAGGTCAGCGTGTTTACATACCCAAATAAAAAATAATTCCTGGGGCAGAGCATGAAACAATGTGGCACAACAGGGGTGGTTATGAACAGAGGCATCAAGAATGTTCGCTCCGATCATCTCTGATCAACCTATGTCGAGCTCTAGGAGACCAACATTGCCTCACCAATCAGCATTGTAGGATGTTTCATATTTTGCAACATTAATTGCATCTGTTCCATTGTGAAGGCATCAAGAAGTAGAAACAGACAACTGAGAAAGGTTTGGACCTTTATTTAAAATCACAAAGAGGTTGTGATACGGCCTGTAGATTTTTTTCTGAGGGCATCTGGTGATCCAGGACATGGTCAACAAATTGTGGTCACTTTCTTTAGTTCTTATTACCTCAAAAGTCGAGATTTGAGAAAGCAAAGCATGGGCAGCGAATATGTAATCCATGGTTGCCGCTGTGTTATCACGTTCCCAGGTTGGTAGAAAAGACTGGGTGTCATGTAACCATGCTACATTGTGGAAATTTCACAAGTTCAGTTTAGCCATGCCATGCCCCGTTCCTCGGCTAAGGAGCTGGGCGATTGTTTGTTTGCATTTGAACTGAGATCGAAGCATCTGGCATTTAGGTCACCACAAATAATTATGTGAGTTATCTCATGCTCGACACAGATTTTATCAATGGCATCCGCCACAGATGCTCAGAAGTTGCTCATCTTTGTAGGTTCAAGTAGATTGATGATTGCCATCTGCGGGTTAACCTCTTGTATTCCACGACCCCATGTTCAAAATTTCCGCCGCAAAGGTATCATGCTCTTGTTGTAATAGGTTGTGTGAAAATTCGTGGAACGTTTGTCGTTGGTATCTCATAGATTTGTTATTCAAGACTGCTTGAAACCACTTCCAAGGTCCCTTCTTTGTCTTTTCGTCATTGGGTTTGGTTGCTCCTTTATTTGGAAATATCTTGTCAGTGTGTGGAGAAGTGTTGTTATTTTTTGCCGCAAGATGTTTTGACAATGGCAGGTTCTCACGGTTGCTTGCAAGTTTTTGGGTTTCATTTCCCCTCTTATATGTCTGTCTCTCGATTTCTCTGTTTGCATTCCCTCAATGTCAGTGCTTTCTATAGGTATCACATCTGTCCGATTGGAGCCGGTTTGTTCTATATTGCCTGACTTCAGGGGATCTGGACCTTTTCTCCCATCTCTTATGTTTGTAGAGGTCCTCGGTTCTTGATATGTATCAGAGCTGTTTGGTTGCCATTTCTCTCCCTTTAGGGAGGTTTCTATTTTCCGGGTGCATCTCTGGTAATTCCAAAAGGTGGAATTCAATGGATTTTAGTTCAGTGGGGACTTCCAGAGGCATGTCTCAGACTGAGGAAGCTTTTATGTGTAGATACGCTTTGGCTTTCTGGTCTCTATGATAGGGCTTGATCAAGGTGAAATCATCTTTGTTTAGAAATCGCAGTTTGTTTACTTTTCCAAGTGATTTCAGTACTGTTTTTCTATTCAAGACCATGTATTTATCTTTGCTCGATATTTGCTCTAATTTTAAGGTTCGAGTCACCCCCTTTTTTTCAGGGATATGTTTGGCCGTAGATGAGATTGCCAACTGTCAGCCTGGACTTCTTGTCTTTGTTTTTTTGCTGGGTAAGGAGGTTCAGTTGGCAGGTGCGACCTTGCAAGAGCTTCACTACTTTTGCTTGCTTGGCGTGAAGGTAGGAGGTCGTTCTTTTTGGAAGCTGGATCAGTGGTTTGCCGACTCATAGATCTAGTGCAAGAAGAGGTCCTCACCACTGAGGAGTTGGAGACTTTGCACTTCGATTTAGAAGTTGACACTGACATCTCAGGGCCTCCTGGCGTTTGATCTGGCAAAAGGTCAACATCTAGTGGACCTTGTGATCCCTCCAATGAATCCAAGTGTTATATAATATCCATCAGTGCTTTGTCCACCATAAAGTCTTCTACTGTTGTTGGTGATTGAACAAGATCCACCACCTCTGGGCCTGGCTGATGGCTTCCCCTTAGGGCGATGGAGCTGCTGGGGGCTCTGGTCTTGGATGATTCACATGTCGTATTGGTGCTTGACTGCCACAGGTTTGCTTGGGTCGAAGAGCCAGTTACAGGTAGTTGTAGTGTCACTTTGGGCTTATGTGTTGCACCCAATTCAGGAGGCGGGTTAGCTCGTATGGTACCCGGTGTCGAAACGAGCTTGTGGCGCAGGTTGTGATGTGGTTTGTCCTTGTAAGGGAAGGAACGGTTTCCAAGTGAGGGTTGGCAGCAGATCTTTGTGTTTTTCTCTCTACTTTACTTGCTTGAGAAGGAATAACAAATCTTTGAGGATTAAGTTTTTCATTAAGTGAGGCAAATCTTGTTTCCCATAATGCTTGCTGTTCTGGATTTTTTTGTTCCATTGCTGTTATGTATACTTCCACAAAGATAAGTTTAGAGTCCATCATGGCTAAAACAGTTGTGTTGTCTTTCATGGAATCATTTATTGCCTCATAGAGCTTACCAAAAGGAGCCAGAGCGATTGTCACTGCTGACATGATGGTCAAGAGATCAGGCTTTTTATTTGGAGCATCTTTGTGAGATGTTGCAGGTATTTCAGTCAGTCTTCTGATTCTCAGTGGTGTGTATGCCACTGGAGTACGGTGCTGAGTTGGTAGCAGATGTGGAAATGACGCTTCCCTTAGATGTCTGGCCTCTGGGTCATTTGTGAGGGGGGATATGCCACCCCGCGTAAATTAGCTGGGGTCTTCCCCAGGGTATCACCCATTTTCCCCATAGAATCACTCAAGGTTGCTTCTTGATGTTCCAGTGGTTTTGCACCTGTGGGGTATTGAGTAAGGTTGTTGGTTTGGCCTTCAAACCACAAGGATGGGCAAGTTGGTAATGCTACTACCTCTATTACATGGTTTATTGGGGAGACAGGGGAAGTCGTCTGAGGCTCCTTGGCCATAGCTATGCTTAAGATTCCCGTTCGGCTGGACTCATTAGTTATTTGCAAATTCCTTTTTGCGCGGCTTGGATCGGCTCTATGTTTCAAAATTTGGAGGTCAAGTAAAAAACGTTTAGTTGTTGAGGTTTAAGAAGGGTTAAGAGGCGGCAAACGGTTTGCCTGCCAGATTTAACTTCTGTTTCCTATGATTTGTTCACTGGGGGCGTTTCTTTTATAGCCTCCAATATTTCAGCATCTGATAGTTCTAGATACACGTCTAGTTTGCGCTTTTGCTGCTTCTTAAAAAAGTCTTTTAAGGCGCTTGGGAGCAGTAAGTTTGGGAGAAAATTCTTTCCCATTTCAGTTTCTGTTAAGCACGGCCTGCTTCTTTCTCTGGGATTTTCGTGCATCATCACTTTTTGCATGAGTTTCACAGCCTGGGCTCTTTCCCTCTTTTTTTTATCAACGTTTTTTTCCCGTGGGACCACAGTCATTCTCTTGACTTTGAAGGTAATCAAATCTAAAGGCTGTCTGGAATGGCATGGTTCGGAGTTTCCTTAGTTGGATTTTTGACTGATTGAGAGTTGTCTTGTGTGTCCAGGACATGGCCGATTTCTCCAATTCTGGTTCTCTTGAAGGGGTTTTGGCCAATGTACCAATGTTCCCTGCTGGAATATGCGCTGGCACGGCATGTACCAAAGCCGCTGTGCTCTGTGGATGTCTTTCTGGCCCGGTAGGTCCCCCCGCCACTCTTTCGAATGGAGAAATGTCTTCCCGCGGTATCTCTACTGGAATCGGGACTAGGCGCCCTTGTGAGTCATTGGCAGGGCTTCCCGTCCAATAGTGATGGATTTAATCACGCTGCTGTGACCTCTGCACTCCGCATCATACCCCGCCACCAGAACAGACTCTGACAGAGGCCATCCTTCGATCGCCTTGATCAGAATGTCACTCGCCACGGCGTGTGTTCGGTGGAGGAGGGGGCAGGTGCACAGATCAGAGGCAGGAGGCACAGGAGCAGGCATTTCAAGCTGGACAGACACTGCAGGCAGGGCTTCGAGAGTGGGTCGGGAAACAGCTATGTCCCTACTTCTCCTCGATCCCAGCTTGGCGCTGGGCCAACCGTATTGTATAGAGGTGTATAAGAGCAGATTCTGGTTCAACTGGGTCGAGTCCGGCACCTGAAAAACCTAGTCAGTCTCTGTAATAGTCTCTGAGCCTCCCTCTGTGGCCCGACAGGACGGCTGGTGCGTGTAGATGAAGAGAAGTTTCCCCTGTTTGGGTCGGAGATGGCCCGAGACTTACCTCTGCGGGGAGATGCTTTATGTTCAACTTGGATGCGATGGCTTCTCAGGCGACGCCTGTCCATTTCTTCAGGCAGGTGGGCAAGGTCCGTGTCTGTGATTTGTTCCGCATCTGAGGCAGGAGGTTCCATCGACTTTGAGGGTCGGCCGAGGACTACAGACTACAGACACTACGTCAGGCAGCAGACAGCAGTCGGCTCCACGGTACAGGTGAGGGTTGAGGGTCCTCCCACACAACAACACAGTGAAAACAACGAGAACAGGTTTCCTCTAACTCAGGAAACAAAAAGCATTTGCACCATTGTTCATCTGCCTCATCTCCCAATGACGCACCTGGAGTCATTTTAAGTAGATGGTGATTCCTGGTTAAAGGAACAGCATTCAGATGCAGGACAGTGTAGCTGCCGCTTCTCTCACACTGACACGTTGCAGAGACTGGGGCAGACTGAACTCTGCTCAGGACTCTGCAATTTCCATTTAAAAAAACATCATTGTAGCGCTATGGATGTAGTTAGATACCAGTTGGCGTATTCTAACTGTTTACAGTTTTAAAGTTCTGAAGGGTATTTCTTGAAGCAGTTAGATTTATGTTGGTGTCTAAAGTGCACTAGCATATGTTAGTTTTACAGGTCAGTGACTAAATTTAGGTTTAAGGAATATTAAATAGGCATTTGTTAGATTTGGTAGTAATCTATGTTTTAGAGTAATGGAAGTGTCATTTCATTCAAACAATGGTTGTGGCATCAGTGTGATATATTATCCCTACTGTTGTGAAGGTTTTCTAGTACCATCTACGTTGAACCTTAAAAGCATTACTATTACAAATTGGCTATGTGAGTTTATGTGTAAGGTGGAACAATTGTCTGAATTGCAAACAGTGCATAAGATGCAATGATTCGCATTTTTCTCCAGCTAATTAATTGGAATGGATTTACAATTAGGTATAGATACATAGGCAAATCATTCATTAGGGATCTGCTCTTGTACAACATGGTTGCAGAGAGTGCATGTATGCTGCCATGTGTATGAAATCTGGAAGATTTCATGTATAGGTACTTGTTTGCTTTCTACTACTTGCGGTAAGTACATTAGAAATTATTGAGGTAATTCCTGTGTGTTTATGGTCAATTTTACCATTCCTGCACAATAGTACAATTCTTGCCTTATTCCTGAGACGCTGTAAGTGTTGACAGGATTATTTGTTGTATTTCTATAAAGGGCGCGCAAACACAACTATTCTGAGCCGTTCACATAAATGTTTTGCACAATTGGTGGCGATTGGAAGAGAAGATTGATTGCTACATTTGCATAGCAATTCACACCAGTTGTGTTGGAAAATGTAAATGGACCAGAGAGTTCTGTCTCTTTGTCATTTGCTGGACCTCCACTTGTTTTTTTAGAAGACATATTTCTCTTTGTTTCTGCTGATGATGTGCACTTGCATTTGTACTAGATAGCTTTGTGGTTGTACTACTCGATGTAGTAGCAGTTGTTTTTAGTTTCCTTGGTGGTACTGTTGGGAGATCTCGTATTTGTTCTGTTTGCATTACTTTTCTTTTAAAAGGTTTACCTTTTTCAGGAACAGGGGACATATCGATATGGGTTGTGTAGAGTGCACATAGTCTGTTGTAATCTACGATGCAAGGAATATCAGGCTTGACTTTGCATCAAAATTGACTAGAAATAGTCCTTCGGGTGTATGTAGATTTGACAGTGCCACATAACTCGTACCTTTTTTAAAGACTGTGCTGCCAATGTCAACCAATGCCTGATCTAGGGTTAGGCCTTGTGATTTGTGAATAGTGACTGCATATGCAAGAGACAGAGAGAATTGCTCCATGCATACATTCATGTCTTTGAAAAGAAGCAATCATTCTGTTGAGTGTCCTAGTCTTTTAACTTCTGAAAGTTTGTCAAAGTGAATGTTGACAAACTGAATGTTGTTGTCATGTGGATACGTCTGGAAGTCAACAACTGTACCAGTTGCTCCATTGACTAAACCTTGCTCCACGTCCAGGTTACGTTTCAGAATGACTCTGCATTTTAAATACTTATTTAGTAGTGATGTTGCTTGGTGACACATGGGGAGTGTCATGCCATGCACTTCCAGTTTTTCTGTTGAGCTAATATGCACTATTGGTTGCATTTCTTTTTTTAACACTGTCTCATTGTATTGCATACAGCTTGCTAGGGTTGGTATTAAGGACTTACATGTTACATTTATTTGTGCTATTTGTACCATGACATCAGGAACAGATGTGTCATGCCCATATAGCTCATGGATGAGTCTATTATTTAAGATAGTTTGTGCATCTTTAGAAAGAAGACAAGTCTTAATGCTCTTCAAAATGTTAGCACAGGTGATGTCTTCAGATTGATGCATGTTTTGAGTTAGTTCTGTGTATTGGAAATGTTGGCAGAGATTTACATGTCCTCTGCTGCCAAGTGTGTTGCAGGAATATTTGTGTCCTAAGGTTTTAAAAATAGCTTCACCTTTCACTAGTGTTAAAAAACAATAAAGTATTTTCCTCCAAAGAGTTCTTCATAGTCCGTTTTAAAGGCGTCTTGTAATCTGAGGTGATTTAAAGCCAACATTAGGTTGGAGACCATGCTCACCTAATTTTTTGGGATCATTTTCATTTGTTTTAGAATTCTGCATAGCTCAGTACCAGCTTCTGTTGATAGTTTGTAGTACTCTAATTAGTTTTGATGTTCTGCTGGAAGGAACAGTATTCAGTGTTAAGTAACAACTCTATGTTGTAGGCAGCTAAACCTGAGGGGCTGTTACAACAGCTGAAAGTTGTTGTTTGTTAACTTTTGTAGGAATTTGGTGATGCTTTTTATTAAGAATGTTTTGCCTGAACCAGCTTCACCACTTACATAGAGGTGTACAGGTTTATAATTTTGACAGTTACACTTTTTACTTTCATGTTGCAAACCATGTTCAATTTATTTAGTCAACACTTATTACTTTCATGTTGCAAACCATGTTCAATTTATTTAGTCACTTCCAGGAACATGCTAAGTTGCTCATCATTTAGTTGCAATTTCAGCATTACCAGGTTTTTTCAGATTGCTCATATTGATACATGGTGTTTTCTGTCATGGCTGTTAAGTAATTCCTGGCTTCCTGTAACAGAAGGTTGACTGCCCTCAGGAGTGTATTCATTTAGTTGTGCTTGAACTTCTTCTTCTTCTTGGCGTTCATTGTCCGGTAAGTTTTAATTGCCAGAACTTTAATGCAAATTCTTTCTCGTGTCTTACTCTAAACTCCTAACCCAGGTCGGGGATCCTTTGTTCGCTCTTTTGGCGGGGTTTTTGCCAAGAAGCCCTCCTTTCGGTGCCTCTGAGTCTGTGGTGGGTCTGTTGTTTGGGAGGGGGAGTAGAACCCCTGGACAGAGTTGCTGCAGCAACCCAGGTCACACCTTAACCTGATAGGCTGTAGGGCCTCCCGCCAAGAAGACCACTCCACTGTGTGAGGGACAGCTAGGCTGTATGAATGGGTATCTTTCTTCATAAAAGCAGGGTCCTGAGGACTGGAAGAGCAAGACGTCGCCACTGGAACTACAGAACCGAAGGGGAGAGAAGCCACAGACATCTTCAGCATCTACACCACCGGTGAAGCCCTGCCGATCGTCTACCACTTTTCTTCCACACGGCGAGAGGAGATCTTCATCGAAAGAGCCTTCTTCCCTTGAGCTGGTGGGACCAACCAGTTCACCTATTTCTTCCCCGGAACTGCCTTGGTTTTATCGACAGTGCCCAGCACTTGGAGACCGGATAGCCAGGCAGCTATCGACCCGGACCACGATTAAAAGGAGCGCACCTTTTAAACTTCGTTTGGCAGCACCGCGGCTGGTTTCATCCCTGGGTAGTGCAGTGACTTGAACCTTCCTCCACAACGAGAGCCTCTCTTCCTCTGCTGCACCCCTTGACCTGCAGGAACTACCAGGAACAACCACCACCGCAGGAGCCACTTCTTCACGTTTAAGGTACATTGTTCCACCAGGCCTCCCTTTCCCCGTGGTAGCCCTAAAGGTATTTTAAATCCTTTATCTACTTGTTGGGTTGGCAGCCCGCTCTCTTAACATTGTCTTTCGCATCACATCTACCTTTTCAATATTCGTCTACCAAAGACTTGACTGCAGCTACAAGAACATTTTTGCTCCTACGCTCTTGGTCCTGTACCACTGACTCTGGCTCAGGCCTTTTGACTCTGGCTGATTTGTTAGATCTGCTCTCACTAGATTGATTTTCAATGAGAAATGTGTTGATGCACCTGAATCTTCAAAACCCCTCTTCCTTCCTACTGTTTTAACTTGTGGAGTTCCATTTTGCTCAGTTTTCATTCACTTATCTTTCTGCTAAAGTGTTACTGTGCATTACTTGTTCACAACACTTCAGGGAAGTGTTGCTAGGGGGTGTCTGAAGATATTTCAGTTTAACTGGTGCTTTCCCTCCCTTTTGTTAAATTGCTAGAGTGCCATTTGGTTTTCACTGTACCGTTTTGCTCAGTTTTCACTCTACCGCAAACATGTCTACAATTGAATAGGGAGTTGTATATTCTTTTCCTTGACTAAACTTAACTTGCTTTATCAACTGTGATTCATGTGTTGGACTAGATGTGTATAAAATAAATATATATATTCTCTTTTTTGATACAAAAGCTTTGGTCAGTGTTTCCTTGTTGCATAGTACTGTGATACCTATTGTGTAAACCCTGAATACTGCTCATCTCCCTCTTGAGATAAGTCTGACTGCTTAGCCACAGCTACCAACTAAATCTTTGTGGTACAGACTGATACCAAAGAGAATTTATTGCTCTCACCTGCAGTCCTAATCCTGGGTAGAGCTCCCTGAGGGAACTGCACAGGATTCTGCCAAACAAAGTGGGCAATGTTTGCATTGTACTCATTGATGTACTTTGAAGCTTTGTTTCTTTTAATGCAGTGTGCGTTTTTAGGTGATTTGCCTATCAGAGTGTGTCTAATACATTAAGCTGCTTACTTGTCTTTTCGCTGAAAACTGGTCTAGGGAAATGAAAACAGAATTTGGTGAAGTATTACCTTTGTTTTTATATCTGCGTCTGCAGTATTTGCCACACTTATGTTTTTGGAAGCGTAAAAAATGTGTTTATGTAGCTCACTATGGGCCTCATTACGACCCAGGCGGAGGACCATGGTGCTATTCGCACCATGGTCCATGCCGGTGTCCGCCATGGCGGAATGGGGAATTACCACCCCATTCCGAAGTTGGTGGGGCGGTAATTCCCCATGCCGCCATGGCCCTTCCCCATTCCCATTTTTGCCCCATAGGGCTCAATGGGAATGGGGAAGGCGCTAATAACGGTACCGCAAATTGCGGTACCATTATTAGCACCAAAGTCCCTTTGCGGGTCCCTACTTTAACAGCTGGAAAAACCAGCCGTTAAGGTCCGGTCCTGCAAAGGGGCCTCGTAATCAGGCGTTAAGGGTTTAACGGCACTGGCACCTTTGACGGCGCCGTTAAACCCTTAACGCCAGGGTCGTAATGAGGCCCTATGTCTGGTTTCTGAAGGGATGTCACAGGTTATGTTTTTGTGAATAAACTGCAAAACAGTGGCATCACTGTCATGACCACATTTATTAGCATCTTTTATCCACAAAAGCATGTGGATCTGTGGTGCTCCTCTAGATTGACCTTCCTTTCTCCACAAGAAGTGTTCTACTTTTACGAGGGATGAATATTTTTAATTACAGATAAAGTGCAGAATGGCAATACAACGGTGGTGAAAGTATCTTGATACATGAACAGGGTGAAGAGAGCAGAGTTCTCCTGGTGTTTTTATGTCTATCCCTTCTTTGGTTTGCTTTGCTATGCATAGGAAGTCATGCAAGTCCTCCCATGCATATTCTGCACAACTCAAAGTGACAAACCATGTGGGTGAGCCAAGGTTCCTTAGCATAGCATACACAGTACATCAGTGTGATGTCGGAACCAGTATTCTTTTGTACCATGAGTGTTTGCCAAGAGATTTGTGATACTTGACTGCAACACTTCATCTTTGTCTTTTCTCTTTTGAAGCAGTTGGGTAGCAGACATGTTTAAAAAATGTGAACATGTTTTCAATGTGCTTGCATGGAGTTGCTAGTTCACTTTTGAACCGGAGGTGACAAATGTATTCAACATTTTGTCTGAGACTGGGGCCTCAGAATAAATATGTGAAGAGCAGTATTCTGATGCTGTTATTTGTGTGCATCTTTTATCATACCTTCCACCTTTTCATGTAGGAAAGAGTAGAGGACAGGCTTGTGCTTCTACACTTTTTTCCCATATGCTGATTGGAGATACTTTGGCTTGTCGCATTTGATACATTTCATATATTTCTAGTGCATTGTCTATGGTGTCTTTGGAGTTTAGAGGGTGAACTGTTCACTGGTCTAAAATATTGGATGCTGTAATAGGATCCACAAGTTCAAAGTGGCCAGTTGGTGCATAATCCTGAATTATTTTGGTGGTTTCCCTTAGGTTTTGTTCAATGTTTATATCTTTGTAGTACTCATTGTTCTCTTTAAGATATTGTAGGGCTTTTCTAACTTTGTTTAAGTCTACTAGTCATTGCCAAATTGTTTTGTCTTTCGTTAGTACACTATTCACTACGATAATCACGGATTGATCTATTGGCCGTTGCACACTTAGAATTTCTAAATTTTCTTTAAGATCTAATGGCAAATAAACTTCTTTGCCTCAAATGCCTATTAGTATTTGAGAAGGAGACAATTTGGCTGTTTTGGGTTGAAAGCGTATTATAGTTTGAAATTGGTGTACTGTTTGGATTATAATGCTCTAATATGAATTAAGCAGTTGGAGAGATTTGGAAGTGGGAATATTTCTGAGTTATTAGTGTTAGGCAGAATCCCCTGCAGTACCCTTTGGGAACACTACAGGCAATTAGGACCACAAGTGTAAGCACAATTTCTCCTTTGGTACAAGCCTGTACTACACAGTAAAGTGGTTGCGATGGCTGAGCAGCCAGACTTATCTCAAGAGTTTCAGTGAGTAGTAGAACAAGTTACACAAAGGACCAACCAATACAGTGATTCATGTAAACACTTACTCAAGGTTTCTCAGTAAAAGAATATACATTGATTTACTCAATCATTTATAAAACATTACACTATCACAAGCAGCTCGATATCACATACTAGTACACCACAAAAATCAAACCGGTAAGTAACTAAACCAGTTTCGCTAAAAAGTGTGAGCAAAATGGCACTTTAGATACTTACAAATGGAGGGAAAAGACAGGGTTAAAAGAATAGACAGCCCAAATACAATTATAGGCAGGGAAAAGGGTTCAAGTTAAATACAACCAGCAATTCTTCTTAATAGGCCTGGTCCAAAGTCAATGGTTCAGAGTCTTTTGTATAGGATAGCACAGTTCTGGTTTGTAACGGTTAAGTCTTTGCCACAGATTTGTAAACGATTTGGCTAGGCGAAAAGTTTGACAAAAGTTTAGGGAAGGAAAAGCCTTCGTAGTTGAGTAAAGTTTCATGCACTTTCTCGATGGACGAAAATATATCCAGACCACGTTTGAACAGTACCTTTTAAATGAAGAAAGCTGTAGCTGAGGCAGTTGTTCCTGGCAGTTCAAGCAGATCTCGCTGTTCCTGAGTTTCAGTCATGGGGACAAGAAGGATGACGCCGGAACGTTCCTGCACTGCCCAGGGAAGAGGCCAAAAGCTGTATCAAGACGTTGGTTTAAGGTGCAAGCGCCTTAAAGTCCCACTGGTTTCCTTCCCTCTGGCTATCCGGTTTTCAACAGCACTCTGAAGAAAATTCGACCAGAATAGGTTGGTGTCCAGGTGGCTTGCGAATTGGTTGTTACCACCAAACTCAAGGTAAAAAGTTAACCTTGAAGGGCTTCTCTGTAGTCTGAGTTTCAGGCAATTCGGACCTGCAGCAGTGCTTCACCGGTCATCCAGGAGTTGCAGCAGTCCTCTTCCAGCCTCTCCTCTTCGGTTCTTTCGTTCCAGTGGTCGACTCTGCTTTCAAAGTCCCAGAGACCTGCTTTTAAACAGTTTTCCCCCCATTCATTCATCCTGGCTGTCAACCACACAGCAGGGTGGCTGTCCTTGCTGGACAGCCAGCCGGCCAATCACACAAGAGTGCATGTAAGTCTCCTAGGAGAGTAAGCACAGGGAGTTTCGGGCACCTCCCTCACATCCTGTCCACCCCAGACACTCTGGTACTAGAGGAGGGCTTCAGCACAGAAGCCTGCCAAAGGGCACGAACAAAGGGACCAAACCTGGTTTGGCACGCAGAGACAAACACAAGAAGGACTTTTCCTAAATGAAATGACAAAACAAGATGACCGGAGTCTGTTTTTATAGATAGGTCTGGGGCGCCATATTAAAAACATGGATACCCCTGATTTTGAGCTACTGTTGTTAGCGGTTGCAAAAAATCACGTTAGTTGATCTAAACCACTTCCAACAGCCATTTAAAATAGGAAAAGGTAACATTTTACTGTTACATGAGTGTTTTGACTCAGGGGAAGCTAAGCAACCCCTCTAGCACTCTAAAGTAAGATAGGGTATGCTGGGTCAGTAAATTTAAAGAGACTACTAAAGTCAATTTAACTTTACATGCCCTGGGAGACAGTAGTCAGTCCCAGGAAAGGTGTTTAAACCTTGGGGAGTCTGAAAGACACCCCTGTGCCACTGCACTGAAGGTGTTGTGTGACACACAGAAAAAGATGATGCCATGGAGGTTGTTTCAAAACTCCATTACCAAAGAACACAAAAGTAAAACACACACAAAATACATGGAAGAGTGGGAAAAAAGGCTCACACTCTTCCCAGGTAAAAAATCAAATCCTAAAAATCCAGCAAAGTTGCTGGGGGTCTCAAAATGTAAGGGAAATTAACACATTTGGAGAATTCTCCCTAACAATTAGTGATAGCCCGTGAAGGCATTTGGTTATTATCATGCTTTGTATTGCAATATGTGCAAAGTACTGAGGGGTTAGTTATTTTGTATTTTCTTTTTATATGATATAGAGCTAATTGGGACCATTGGGATTCCTTACTGTCTTCTATTTTGTAAGTCATATGTACAGTTGTGGTGCTCTTTTTATAAAATGTTCTGCAACAACACACACATACTTGGTTTGATACTGCAGCAGATGTGCTTTTAGACATTACTATTTCTTGTTTTCACGCGTTTATTAGAAGATTGGCATTTGTAAGGTTTTCGCTACTCTTCTCTAAAGTTACTGCATTGTGTGATCTTCACTTCCAAAATATTTACTTTGGATGTGGTCTATTTGTTGAAGGAGTTCTTTGGCTGTGCCATGTGGGAGAATTATCATAAAATGTTGCAGTTCTAGAGCAGGACTTTTTGCATAGAGAAGATTATGTGCAGTGAAATGGTGTGTTGCTAACATTTTGATGTGGTGGAAGGTGCTTTTGCAAGCAGGTTCTGAAATGGAGACCAATGAATGTCCTTGCAGTCCAGTGTAATTGCACTCTGGACAGGAGTCCATGCTTTGCAAAGTTTTTATTCTAATGTTGTCTTCTACTTTCACATAGTGATTGAGGAATTGGTGTAAAGATTTGAAGGATTGTTTCCATAAGTTAGACATTGAGGTGCACGGCCATTTGTAGACTGGACGGATTGGTTTGCTGGAATGAAGTGTTTATTGTAAGTTTGTGAAATTTTTTGAATGAGGGTTTCTTTTGCCATAATGGCCTTGTCTAGCATTTCATACCCTCTGCCACAATTGGGTTTTTCTGCTCTTGTTTATATGCCTCTTCATTGAAATATGGTTATGTGCTGCTTGTGTGCATCCATTCACCTGTACAGAAGTTTGCATGGGTATCTATGTTGACGTTGTGCATGTTTAGAAGTACTTTTTGTAGTTTACTGATTAATTTTTTTAGTGGTTTCATTTTGGTTAAAATTAATATAAACAATATTCTTTTGAGGAGCATTGCACTGTCAATGAGAGCTTCCAGGATTAGTCTTCTGTGGTAATCTTTAAGGGTTGAGTGTGATTTTGAAGTACTCTATGGTGGAACATTTTTTCTCAAATTAATTTTTTGGAATGCTTAACTGTGGCTATGTTCACATTGGTAGATGAAGTGCTAGCGCTATTAGTAGTTGTATTCTTCTTTATACATTTGTTTTTATTTTTACTTTTTTGAAGAGCAGCCCTAGTTTTTTTAGTTCTAGCTGGTTCAGTCTTGTTGACTGACTGTATTACAATTTTTGTTTGAACATTTGCTATAAATTCTGCCAGATGTGGATGAGCATTTGTATTTTGCATGCTTTTAGTTTTATCTGCTCTATATTTTTGTTGTTTTCTATGTAGTTGCATTTTATTCAGTTGGAGAAAAAAGGAACGTTTGGGTTTGAAAGTTGTGGAATGTATTTGCGTGCATTGTTATTCAGTTTGTGACTATGAGGGCAGACATTAATAGAGAGTTGTGTGATTGTGTAATGGAGTAGCTGCGTTTGTAGATGTGTGAAGGGTTTGGGTTAGTGCGTAAGATAGTCTAGTGTGCATGAATAAGTAAGGGCATTGCAATGTTTTCACGAAAATAGTGGGTGTTGTGATACAGGTGTTCAAATGAGAATACAAAGAGTGTACCTGCTGAGGTGCAATGAGTAATAGTGAAGTATATTGTTGTATTCTTTCAAATAATTTTTTAGGCTAGTATACAGCTACACTGTACTGTATGAGTAACACAAGAATACTACTACACTAGTGCACTTACTTTGTAGGATGTGAAGAGTAGTTTTCTTCAGGGGATTGTCTTCTAGGAGAGAGGTTGTTGTCTTTCAGGAGGCTGTTCTTTACTGCAATTGGGAAAGAAGGAAATGAGTGGGTATGTGTGGTAATGGCAAAGTAATTGTAGTACAAGAAGACATTGGGCCTCGTTACGAGTCCGGCGGTAGCCGTGCCGGAAAAACTGGCAGGCTGCTGCCGGACCCGTAATTCCATTCTGCCTCTGTGATTGCTGGAATCACCAGGACATTACAACCCCAGTGACCCGGTAATTCTGGAGGCAGAATTCTGTAAATCCCCATAGGACTCCATGGGGATGGGGACCATGGAAACACTGGTTCCGTCTGTGAGACCTCACGCCTGCACAACTCGGAATCAGCCGGTTCGGAAACAACGGTGACAGCGGTTTATCGCCACCGTTGTTTCCGCACCAGCACGGTCATAATGAGGCCCATTGTTTTGCATTGTAGGAGGAGTTGTTGGAAAGAAGAGTTGGTAAGATCAGATGTGAGTATGAGTATGATTGTAACACTGCTGTTGCTGCAGACGGGTTGCCACCAGATTTGCCATAGTTGTTTGGCAGATAGCTTCTCAGTGTCACTAGGACATTGCAGGTCATGTTGGCCTGTAAAGTCAGTTGTTGGACGATGTTAGTCTCTATTTCTGAGGAGTTGCATAACACTGTATGGGAATGGGGATGTGGGAACACCGGCAGCATTGGTAATGGTGCTGGTGGTCCCATGATAAGTATGCCCTACCGGGCTGGAGCTTTGAAAGTGTGGGAGTTGTTGTTGCACTATTTGTATTAGAAATGATCTACTGCAAGTCCCAGTATGTAGAGACAAATCTAGAAGCCAAGAAGCATGCACAGATTAGAAAGGAGTATGTTAGGTAGCAAGTATGCATGTGTGGGAAATGTAATGAAATTGTGCACACTAAGTGTTATTGCAATATGTATCAGAAATTGTTTCCATTGTGTTTAGCTTAGTTATAACAAATTACACACAGCACTGTTGTAAATGTAAACATGCATGTATTTGTTTTCCTTGAAATGGTGCTGAAATGAATAGTATCAACCTCATTGGATTTTGTTATTTTTCATTCCATGTACATGACATGCTTTAGTAACATACATGCTGTTTTTGTTTTGAGTGTGCATTGTGGGAGTTTTAGTGCAACTTTATTAGTGGGAGAAGTGGTTTTAAAAGTGACAGAATGAAAGAAGAAAATAACAGTTTGTACACTAGAATGGGATATGGGGAAGCATGCATGTGTTGGTAATATATTGAAGTTTCACACAGGATTTGACACTTAAACATGATGTGGAAATGTTTTAAATTGGTTATCTTTTGTTTCACAAAAAAGAGACAGAGAGTGCTGCTGACATTGCAAATATGTGTTTTGAAAGTGTTATTAAAATCTTCATTAAAATAAAAGTTTGCAACTACACAGCATTGTAAGTGAGTGCCATGTGATGTCAGGAGGTGAGACAAACGAGAGTATGATTATTGTGTAGGTTAATGCAGGGTAAATGGTAGGAACCCTGTTACTATGCATTTGTAAAAGAGTTGAACATGTAATTTTAAAAATAAATGCATATCTGCACTTTGTATTGATAGATGCATATGTGGATGAATCTGGAAGAAGAAATCTTGGAGAGTTTTACTGTAGTTGTGGATGCAGGTGCGTGGGAATAACAAGAGACCTGGACTCTGATTGTTGAACAGTACATCTGAAGTGTTGAACTGAGAACGCACAGTTAAATAGATAGTTCTTGGATGTGATTGGTGGGTTTGTGTGTGACTGCTTAACAGTAGCCAATGAGGAAGTACCGCAAAGATTGAAATGGAAAGGGAAGAAGGGCTGCCCTGTATTATGGGATCGCGGACACCTCGGTAATCTGCGGACAGGGCGTGCCACTTCTGGGTCTTTCCAGGATGCCTGTCATGGAAAGGGAACTGTGCGGATTAGCCAATCAGGTGTTCTGGTTGTGCTTTATAGAAAGAGAGGGTAATACTGTTTTTCATTGCTGTGTGTAGTGAAGATGGCTGTGGTTGCAGAGATGGAGAGATTCAGTGTGTGGATGGTGGGAGATTGTTTTATGACTAATCTGCAGAGGTATACAGAAATATGTGGCATTTCTGCCAACCTTGAATTTGTGGTGTGGTATGCCTGGGGGAAATTTGAAAGGTGTATTTGCACTTTGTAAAAATATGGATGTTTTCAACATTACAGATGTCCTTGTGGTGCATTGTGGAGGACTGTATTTGGGGTACGTTAGTGGGATAACTATGCAGAGTGCAGTGAAGGAATTGCTGAAGGCACCAATGCAGCTGTTTCCATGTACAAAGGTGTACTTGTCTAATATACCAGCTAGGGCTTATGGACCTGCCCCAATGCCTTCTGTCCTCAACAAGACGCAGGAATGCGTGTAGTCAAACAAGGGATATCCTCTTTTTTGTGCGCTGTTGGGATGTTATTGTTCCCAAATTACAACGTTCTGTAGGATGGTGCAAGTCCTTTTTTTGTGATGGCATCACTTTAACAGATTGTGACAATTAAATATGTCTTGCTAATATTCAGAATGCATGTAGAGATTTCTTGTAAAACCATAGAGAGTGCATTTATTAGGTATAGTTTAACTTTTCTCCTCACCCCCTTGAACTGGACGATCTTTTCATTTGGAATGGTATGGAGTGCATGGCATGAATTGGGTGGACTTGCTCCCATTTTGTGTCAATTTGGTCATGCTCCAACATCCGGACATTATCATTGTTCATTGTGGCGGGAACAGTTTAGGTTATGTAAATGGAATATCATTGCAGATTGCAATGAAGGAGACATTTGGTAAAATAAAGGAATTGTTCCCGAACTCTGGACTAATGTTTTCTGGAATATCCCAGAAACAGATGTGGATGTGCTCCAGTTCATTTGGTCCGCAAATGGAGACAGCGAGGCAAAATATCAACAAGGCTGCATGTCCATTTTTGGGAGATGTTGAAATTACGTCATTCCATAATGAAAATATTAAATTTAATTTTTCACAGAGATGGAGTACATCTTAATGATGCTGGTAATCAGCTTGTTTTGCAAAATATCCAAAATGCTTTGAAGTTCTTTTAGTAAATATAGCAACCATTATACAGCAGGTGTTTCCTGGTTTACTTTAAAACTAGAAAAACACTTTTAAAAACAAAAAATACAAAAGAAAAGTTATTTTCAGAGCCACCACTTTCCCATGCAAAAGAGTTGAATGCTTTTGATGCCACCGGAGGGACAGGTGGAGAGAGGAAGATGTTGGGCAGGCCTTACTTAGGCAGGGGAAAATGTTTCTTGTGCTTCTGGACCACAGCCTTGAAAGCACTTCAAAACTGCTACCCCCTACAGAGAGTGCCACAGTATATACATAGCACTGTGACTGTCGCAAGGCAAGGGTGGACTGTGTCATGTATGGCATGTATGTCATGTATGGCATGCAAGGCTTCTGCAGGGATCTTCTGCCCCACAGGAGTGTCTCTTGTGGTGGGAGGAGCGGATGATGAGGATGTGATAGTGGATGTCAACGTACTCACCCATTCGAAAGGTACAACCTTTCACACAGCTCCCTTGTGATTCGACCTTAGGTGTCGCTGCATTGAGGTGGTCGTGCAGCTATACAGACATGGGTTTTCCGTGACTGAGTACAACTTTGCACTCAGTGCATCTAACCTTGTCTGCACGCACCTTGGGTACCTCCCAATGGTGGTAAAAAGCCTCCACACCCAAGATTAATGCTGGGTGCTGGTGATAGGGATTTCCACTTCCTCATCCGCATCTTCCACTTCATACATATCTGTATCTCCACGCCTGTTCCCCTCTCCAAGCCCTCCAGATGGTGGTGGTGGTGGGGCAGCTGCAGCAGCCATGGAAGCCATTCTCAAGAAGTACAAAACAAAGCAGAGATAGGCAATATCCTAATCAGCAGCAGGTGTTCACTCCTGGACAGCCAGAAACACAATGAGGAGCAGCAGTGGGTGTGTCCCTTTTGGGGGTGCTGTCTGCAGGCCACGCGACATTCTGCAGACAGTTTGATCCACAGGTAGGGTTAAAAAAGTTACAAAAAGTTGCTAGATCAACCAGGACATTGTCTAGGACCTCTGCAAGGGTTTGGTTTCAGCTTAAAAAACCCTGGATTGGCCAGAAATGTACTGTCTAAGGATACGGATAGTGTCCGCGGATACTCGCACTGTGCTGCGTGGATGTGGTCACATGATGACATCCCCGGACAACCGCAGATAGGACGGCTGTCCTGCGGACACCTATTGCATGTGAGATGGGGTGCGCATGCGTGCTAGTGTCTGTAGGACAGTGGTGGGGTCCCCGAACGAATTAAAAGAAGACATCTCCGGAAAGACAAAGTGTTCAGGGGCACAGCCAGATCAGATGCTCATGCGTCCAAGTGTCCGCAGGACAGGGGCAGGGTCCCTGAACTACTTAAAAGTGTGACACATCAAGCGGTCACCTCCGGACAGGTGCGATGTTCGGGGGCACCCCCATTTTGTTTATGGACAGCCCGGACAACAGTACACACATACATATTTATTAAGACAAATACAAAACACAAGAAAGGGATGGGGTAGCAGAATGGGAAACATATATGGGGAAATTGGGGTTTGTCCAGACTGTTCATGAGTGGATGAAGGGATTGCGGCTTCATTGTAGCATCTTCAATTTAAGGAATTTGATGGGGATGATTGGTTGGGACATGGTGAATGGGCACAGGTACAAGTGGGGCAGTGGTATTGAATATTTTATTTAACATGATTTTTAACAAATGTCATTAACGGTACAAAATTATTATTTAATTCATCCATTTTTGCAGATAGGTTTAGTAGTTCATTTTCTGCATTTGGAGTGAGGGGCCACCTTCTTGGTCATTTAATAGTAATTTGGGCCACCTTCTTAATTTACACGATGAACTGTTAAAAAGAAAACCATGTTTTAGTAACATGTCAAACAATTTACATCACCTTTTCTGGTTTAAATATTGTATTCTGTACCATTAGAGTTGTTTCCATCACTCATTTCCTCATGCGGGAAATGTTCTTCCTACCACTCCAGTGTGCTTGTCATTTCTGTTTTAAAAAAACAATACTGCTATTTCTTACAAATCATGGACATATAACAATCTGTAATGTTACAGAAAGACATATAGTGTACTTACTACTTTCTGTAAGGGTTTCTTCTGAGTAGCTTGGAGCTGTTTGTGAGTGTGTACCCAAGGTTGCACTGAGGTAATATTGTTAGATGTACAGATCACCTTTGTGTTTGGTGCATTCCATTATGTTGTGCAACCTATGAAAATGTACTTCTGGTTTCATAAAAGTACAGAATTTGTACACATATTTATTTTTGTGCTACATATATCTGTAGTTGTTTAATGTACCTGTATTGGCCTGTTGTGGGATACAAAAATGTAAGGTACCCCCTGTGTTTTTGGGCTGTGTGAATGCTGCCCATAGTCAGCAGACAGTCGCACAGTCCACTGACTCTGTGGTTACCGTGATGGGGGCAGGTGGGTCAGTATGATGTAAAGGACATGTAGAATAATTACCGGTATCCTGGTAAAAACCCATGAAATTCAATGAAAAAACTTTGTTAATGGGACATTATGGTTATGTTCCACTAGTAAAAACCTAACACAATTAGTGGACAAACTTTCTTTACGGGTTATTATGCTTACAAGTAAAATAACAATTTAAAAAAACAGAACATCTCCGGGTAGGGTAAGCAACCATAACTCGCGCCACCACTGCACAATGCTAGGACTAACACCCAAAAAAAAGATTTTGCTCACGTTTACAGTCCAAACCGCTGGACAGATGTTTCAACAAATTTGTGGTAGGAGTGGTGGCTTGGTCCCGAAAGTGTGCTTTTGCAAATTTGGTTTAAATCTGTACAGCAGTTTATTTTTTTTAAATGGCCCAAAAGTGCTCAAAAGAAATGAGTGATATCTGGGTTTAGTCCGAGGACTCACTTACCTGTATGGTCCGCGGCCAGGCCTCTGATTGGTTCAGAAGATGACGTGAGGTCTGTGGACATCAGACGCGGCCCCTGATTGGATGGTGAAAAGCGTGAAATGCGTTGAAGTTTTGGAAACGCCCGCCATGTTGGATTTGCAGACATCGCTGGTGTCCGCGAACATTGCAGTAAAAACCTATTAAAAGACACAACATTGCAAAGAAGCCACCACCTTACAAGTCCAAACATGTCCAGAACCAACTTGTATTCTGTCACTTTGAATTTTTTCCCAAACTATGGTAATTTTTTAAAATACATAGTTGTTGCCTGACAGGCGCAAATTACCCCTTGCTGAACTTGGAATGTTATCTACTTTTCAGAAATGTGTGCCTTTCTGTGTTCCCATTGAGCTTTCCTACCCTACTCTTCCATTCCGTCTAAGCATGTCCTATAAAAAAACAGGAAAATGTGTCTGCCTCTCACAAAACTGATGGTAACATTATGAAAATTATGTGTCCTCTTAAACTGTTCTAAAAAGCTTGGGAAATGGAAAACACAGAACTGCAAACCGTGTGTTCCTGCTCTTACAAGAATAGAAGCACAGGCATAATTTAGTGGCATTTTCTAAAAAAACACAACATGTGGTCACTTTTTTGTTATTTTCTCACACCCTCCTACATAAAACTAAGAATCCTTGTTGACGTTATGACCACTTACATGTGGAAAGAAAAGGGTGCACATTTGGCCTGTATATCACTGGTAACAAAACAGTTACAAAGGATTGAATTACAACATACTGAAATGTCCAGGAAAGGGCTCAGTAACGGGAGGGAAACCCCTCAGAAGTTAAGGGTTTAAGGGGTTTTTTTTGCATAATGGTGTATCCTACCACTTCAAGGCTTAATGTCTATGACAATTGGGTTAATGTGTTCTTCTTTATAAGCTTCTTCATTGAAATATGTTTCTTTGCTGCTTGTGTGAAACCATTCAACTTCACAAAATGTGTGTAGCCAAAAGATCCCTAATGAGCATATGGGAGCAAAGTGTAGAAGCACGTTCTTTTCCAATCATCTTTCCTACAGGAAAAGGAGGAAGGTATGATGAAAGATCCACACAAATGATTGCATCAAGATATTGCTCTTTACGAACGTATTCTTAAGAAACAGATTTAGACAAAAGGAAGAATACATTTTCAACCTCGTTTTTGAAAATGAACTAGCAAATCTATGTTATGGAGTTGCAAACACATTAAAAACAGGCTCTAATTTTTAAAACATGTCCGCTACCCAACTGCTTCAAAAGATAAAAGACAAAGATGATGTTTTGCAGTCAAGTATCACAAATCTCTTGGCAAACATGAGTGGTACAAAGGAATAGTGATTGCAACGTGACACTGATGTATGTTGTATGTTAAGGAACCTAGGCCCACCCACATGGTTGGTTAGTTTTTAGTTGTGCAGAACGCACACGGAATGACCGGCATGACTTCTTAAGCACTCCAAACCAAAATAAAGAGGCAATAGATATAAACACACTAGGAGAACTCTGCTCTTTGACTCTGCCAAGGTGTCAAGGTAGAAAAGTGAGATGAGATGGTGTACCTATTTGGTTGTGCGCTAAGGTCCAAATGTAAGATGAGACTGTGTTGGATGTTGTAAGAATGGGGTTGAAGCAGTGGTTTGCAGGGTATATTGGATACCCAAACCACTTACTGAAATAAACTTGAAAAGGAATTCACCAGCCCGCGCTAAAAACCACTCACTTGTAATTGAGCGCAGACTATGCTCACTCAAAATGGTTTGGTGATGAACACTGTCAGCATTTATTAATCTTAGTAGTTAGTTAGAACAGATAATTAGCTGTGTGGCACTTAGTTCCACACTAACTCTAAGGAAATGATACGCTAATCTCAAGTTGACACAGTATACCAAGAAAACACAAGAAGTGCCTATGAGATTAGTTCTTCACATACTGGAAAGTGGTTTTAGACCTCATTGGACACTTTGTGCCATTCAGACTGCCATATATGGTACTCAATTCTCATATTGATACAATATACCAAAGAAAACGTGAAAAGTGCCAACACATGTTTTGACCTTTTATCGGGTCCTCCTCAGGGCATACACTAATCAGTTATTGCCTGAGAACTGAAAGTAATTCAACAAACATACACAATTTGCATTGTAGAATCGTGTAGCACAACTATAACATTTGAATTGCTGCATCCAGAAATAGTATGGTGCAACTAGTCACACATTTTATGAGCCCTTACTTGAAACATATGCCAAGTGTTCGCTCAGATGAGATGTCAAATAACAGGGACGAAAGGGGGAAGAAAGACAAAGAAGAAATGCAGATTAATCTATTGGTCTATAATAGCATCTCCACAAGTCATCATTTGTACTACAAACAATCAAAACATGGTATCCCACTCATTTCTTAACAATTTAAACCCCATAGAGCATTTCATCAGATGGTAATTGATTCATGAAACAAAGAAAACATTCTGAACTCTGAATTGGAGGGTGCAAGAATAAATTTACTGTAGGGGGCCGTTTATCAGATAACAATATGTGTATGGATGTTCTATTATAAATGATATTCAGTGTTCTCTGATTAAACATGACGGCTTACCATGAATTCTGATGACATTATGGGGTCGATTCATGGAATTAATGTGCGCCGAAAATTCCCGCGCAGAGGTGCCAAAACGTGCGATTCGCAGTGCAAGTGCGAAAATCGCAGGGAAATCAGTGCACATCGATTCATGGAAGTCCGTGCGCGAGAAAAACATTGGATGTGCGCTGAAAATGTGCGCCGCGCACGCCGGTCACAGGTCATCCAACAGCGTGCGCCACGGCCACTGCAAAATCGCACATAGCGCGGCGCACATCACAAAAGTAGGCAGAACACGGGGCGTAACACTCGGAATGGGGAACAACGCGTGAAAATATGGGCGTCACGGGGGAAGTACAGGGGGCAAGTGCGCGGAACGCCCACACGCTCGCCTACAACCCGTATTCATGGAATCGAATAGGCAAAACCAGTGTACGGTCAAAGACGCGCACAGGGCCAAATAAGTACGCCACAAGAAAGCAGGCGGTAGCGTCCCTGCGCCTGAAAAAAATGTGCGCCAAAATGTGCGATAACAAAAAGCACCCATATACAGCCATGATGAATGGTCCATACAGTGGCCCTGTAGGACAAATGAGGTGCAAAGGGTACCGACAAACACGGACACCCGCTGTGTGAAAAACGCATGTGCGTGTGTACCTGGGTGCGCGGGAAGTCCCACGCGCGATTGGCCTGGGTATGTGTACTTCGGGGTGTGCGGGAAGTTCCACATGCGATTGGCCTGGGTAAGTGTACTTCGGGGTGCGCGGGAAGTTCCACACGCGATTAGCCTGGGTACATGTGTTTCGGGGTGCGCAGGAAGTTCCACACGCAATTAGCCTGGGTACGTGTGTTTCGGGGTGCGTGGGAAGTTCCACACGCGATTGGCCTGGATACGTGTACTTCGGGGTGCGCGGGAAGTTCCACACGCGATTAGCCTGGGTACATGTACTTCGGGATGCGCGGGAAGTTCCACACGCGATTGGCCTGGGTACGTGTACTTCGGGGTGCGCGGGAAGTCCCACACGCGATTAGCCTGGGTACGTGTACTACAGGGTGCGCTGGAAGTTCCACACGCGATTAGCCTGGGTACATGTGTTTCGGGGTGCGCGGGAAGTTCCAGACGCGATTGACCTGGATACGTGTGTTTCGGGGTGCGCGGGAAGTTCCACACGCGATTGGCCTGGGTACGTGTACTTCGGGGTGCGCGGGAAGTTCCACACGCGGTTGGACTGGGTACGTGTACTTCGGGATGCGCGGGAAGTTCCACACGCGATTGGCCTGGGTACGTGTATTCCGAGGTGCGCGGGAAGATTCACACGCGATTTCAGCAGGGTACGTGTATTTAGGTGGTGCCGGGGAATGCTACACGTGATTTGGCCGTGTGGGTCCTCCCAGGTGTTCCCTCTACACCCTCCACGGCCCCTGCAGGCAGCCCACACCACAGGGGACTACCCTGCACCCCTGCTCATGTCCCACAGGCAACCCATCCACCATGGCCATGCCCCCCAGCCAACCCACATGTCACCTTGCACTACTGATCAAAAACACATGTCTCCCAGCACCCCCACCCCCCAGCATCCAGGGGCACCCTCCACCAGGCCCCCATACATGTCCCCCTGCACCCCCACCCCCCAGCAGTGCAGGGGCAGCCTCCACCAGGCCCCCACTCATGTCTACCACCACCCCCACCCCACTGCCACCAGGGGCACCCTCCACCAGGCCCCCACTCATGTCCCCCTGAACCCCCACCCCCCAGCCACCAGGTGCAGCCTCCACCAGGCCCCCACTCATGTCCCCCTGCACCCCCACCCCCCAGCCACCAGGGGCAGCCTCCACCAGGCCCCCACTCATGTCCAACTCATGTCTCCCTGCACCCCCACCCCCCAGCCACCAGGGGCACCCGCCACCAGGCCCCCACTCATGTCTACCACCACCCCCACCCCCCAGCAGTGCAGGGGCAGCCTCCACCAGGCCCCCATTCATGTCTCCCATCACCCCCACCCCCCAGCTACCAGGGGCAGCCTCCACCAGGCCCCCACCCATGTCTACCACCACCCCCCAGCCACCAGGGGCACCCTCCACCAGGCCCCCACTCATGTCTCCCACCACCCCCACCCCCCAGCAGTGCAGGGGCAGCCTCCACCAGGCCCCCACTCATGTCCCCCTGCACCCCCACCCCCCAGCAGTGCAGGGGCAGCCTCTACCAGGCCCCCACTCATGTCTCCCTGCACCCCCACCCCCCAGCCACCAGGGGCAGCTTCCACCAGGCCCCCGCTCATGTCCAACTCATGTCTCCTGCACCCCCACCCCCCAGCCACCAGGAGCACCCTCCACCAGGCCCCCACTCATGTCTACCACCACCCCCACCCCCCAGCAGTGCAGGGGCAGCCTCCACCATCCCCACTCATGTCCCCCTGCACCCCCACCCCCCAGCCACCAGGGGCAGCCTCCACCAGGACCCCACCCATGTCTACCACCACCCCCACCCCCCAGCAGTGCAGGGGCACCCTCCACCATGCCCCCACTCATGTCCCCCTGCACCCCCAGCCACCAGGGGCAGCCTCCACCAGGCCCCCACTCATGTCTCCCTGCACCCCCACCCCCCAGCCACAAGGGGCAGACTCCACCAGGCCCCCACTCATATCTCCCTGCACCCCCACCCCCCAGCCACCAGGGGCAGCCTCCACCAGGCCCTCACCCATGTCTACCACCACCCCCACCTCCCAGCCAGCAGGGGCACCCTCCACCAGGCCCCCACCCATGTCGACCACTACCCCCACCCCCCAGCAGTGCAGGGGCAGCCTCCACCAGGCCCCCACTCATGTCTCCCATCACTCCCACCCCCCAGCAGTGCAGGGGCAGCCTCCACCAGGCCCCCACCCATGTCTACCACCACCCCCACCCTCCAGCAGTGCAGGGGCAGCCTCCACCAGGCCCCCACTCATGTCTCCCACCCCCCCACCACCCAGCAGTGCAGGGGCAGCCTCCACCAGGTACCCACTCATGTCTCCCTGCACCCCCACCCCCCAGCCACCAGGGGCAGCCTCCACCAGGCCCCCACTCATGTCTCCCTGCACCCCCACCCCCCAGCCACCAGGGGCAGCCTCCACCAGGCCCCCACCCATGTCTACCACCGCCCCCACCCCCCAGCCACCAGGGGCACCCTCCACCAGGACCCCACCCATGTCTACCACCCCCCCCACCCCCCAGCAGTGCAGGGGCAGCCTCCACCAGGCCCCCACTCATGTCTACCACCACCCCCACCCCCCAGCATCCAGGGGCAGCCTTCACCAGGCCCCCACTCATGTCTACCACCACCCCCAACCCCCAGCAGTGCAGGGGCAGCCTCCACCAGGCCCCCACTCATGTCCCCCTGCACCCCCACCCCCCAGCAGTGCAGGGGCAGCCTCCACCAGGCCCCCACTCATGTCTCCCTGCACCCCCACCCCCCAGCCACCAGGGGCAGCCTCCACCAGTCCTCCACTCATGTCCAACTCATGTCTCCCTGCACCCTCACCCCCCAGCCACCAGGGGCACCCTCCACCAGGCCCCCACTCATGTCTACCACCAACCCCACCCCCCAGCAGTGCAGGGGCAGCCTCCACCAGGCCCCCACTCATGTCTCCCATCACCCCCAGCCCCCAGCCACCAGGGGCAGCCTCCACCAGGCCCCCACTCATGTCCCCCTGCACCCCCACCCCCCAGCCACCAGGGGCAGCCTCCACCAGGCCCCCACCCATGTATATCACCACCCACACCCACCAGCAGTGCAGGGGCACCCTCCACCAGGCCCCCACTCCTGTCCCCCTGCACCCCCACCCCCCAGCCACCAGGGGCAGCCTCCACCAGGCCCCCACTCATGTCTCCCTGCACCCCCACCCCCCAGCCACAAGGGGCAGCCTCCACCAGGCCCCCACTCATGTCTCCCTGCAGCCCCACCCCCCAGCTACCAGGGGCAGCCTCCACCAGGCCCCCACTCATGTCTCCCATCACCCCCAGCCCCCAGCCACCAGGGGCAGCCTCCACCAGGCCCCCACTCATGTCCCCCTGCACCCCCACCCCCCAGCCACCAGGGGCAGCCTCCACCAGGCCCCCACCCATGTCTATCACCACCCACACCCACCAGCAGTGCAGGGGCACCCTCCACCAGGCCCCCACTCCTGTCCCCCTGCACCCCCACCCCCCAGCCACCAGGGGCAGCCTCCACCAGGCCCCCACTCATGTCTCCCTGCACCCCCACCCCCAGCCACAAGGGGCAGCCTCCACCAGGCCCCCACTCATGTCTCCCTGCAGCCCCACCCCCCAGCTACCAGGGGCAGCCTCCACCAGGCCCCCACTCATGTCTCCCATCACCCCCACCCCCCAGCCACCATCGGCAGCCTCCACCAGGCCCCCACAATCTAGATCCCTGGCCCTTATGGTCAGCCTCCAAATGCCAAACACCCAACCGTGTATTGCATCCACCCACTTAGAAATGGCAAAAACATGATCGAACCACAATTGCAAGTTTGCAAATGAACACATGTCCCTCACATATACCCAATGGGAGTCAGTGAATGTCAAAACCCATATCATGATATGCATGAAACCAATGAGATGATACTACACATTGAAGTTTGAAGAAAAAATATGTATTAAACGCAACATAAATTGAATCAAAAATAAATAAACTATAATTGAAATTTTTCAAAATTAAACCAGCAGGTACGTGAAAAAATGCAAAACCACAAATCTTAATGCAAACGAAAGGTGTCCAAAGTCACAGTCCAATGGAAAATTAAAATCGAAAACCATTGCTCCATGGGGAAATCATAAATAAAATGAAAATCCAAAAGTCAACTATGTACAGATAAACAATCCAGGGTCCATGATCCCAACCGAAGAAATGAAACCTAATCTAATAACACTACCTAAAAAAATTATATACAAAAATGTGGGCCATTGTCCAAAAGGTCAAAAAAAATGCTAAACCAAAGGAAACCTAACACTAACTACAGAACTATTTACAAGGGCAGTGGGCCGGTTGCACATATGTTTGTATGGGGCCGAGTATGGGTGGGGGTGTACAGGGCCGTGCGGTTAACACATGCGAGGGCTGTCATGTGTGAGACATGGATGGTGCTTGTGTGTGTAGGCTTGCATGCCAAATGCAGTTGCGTGGGCACACATGTTTGGATGAATGTGTATGTAAGTAGGCATGGTCGTGATGTCACGCATGTATGTTGTTTTCAGCTGCATGTATCAGCACTGTGTACATGTGCATGTGTGTGTATTTGACAAGGGTGCAACAGTGATGCAACATGGATGCATGTGACAGCGGGATGTGGAAGCCTGATTGGCAGATGTGACATGGATGCCCATCGGAACACTGCGACAGTTGGCAGAGGTGTACACATGGATGCAAGTGTGGTGGTGTGCGTGTATGTGTAGAGCACTCCCTGTGTTGCATGTGATGTCTGGCTCACCTTTGCCTGCTCATGCTGTTGTATGTGTATGGATGGTGCTGGCAGTTGAGATGTGGCTGTGGTATGGCTCATGTGTGCATGTAGAAATGACATGTGTGTTGCCGATTGTGATGCCATGTCTGAGGTTTGCCAATGCCACTCATGTGCAACTGTCATGTGTGTATGTGTCCATTGTACAGTGCCCTGATGCCTGTGTTTCATTTCTCCCCGTCTGCAGTGTCAACTGATGAAGAGGGCGGAGAAGGTGCTGTGGAGCACAGCGGCGGGGATTGCACCACCAGCCGGAGACGCAAGGCCCGGCTCCCCTCCCAGGTTGTGATATCGTCGGGGAGTGAGGAGTCCGGTGCTGCATCTCAGGCCACAGCTGCCGGGGGGAGGTCCAAGAGGCGGAGGTCGGAGTTGGACTCCTCGGCATCAGAAGGGGCAGCTGGGACCCCACAGGGCCCAACAAGGGAAGATGGCACGGTGGAGGCTGCCCCTGGTGGCTGGGGGTGGGGGTGCAGGGCGACATGAGTGGGGGCCTGGTGGAGGCTGCCCCTGGTGGCTGGGGGGTGGGAGTGCAGGGGGACATGAGTGGGGGCCTGGTGGAGGCTGCCCCTGGTGGCTGGTGGGTGGGGGTGCAGGGAGACATGAGTGGGGGCCAGGTGGAGGCTGCCCCTGCACTGCTGGGGGGTGGGGGTGGTGGGAGACATGAGTGGGGGCCTGGTGGAGGCTGCCCCTGGTGGCTGGGGGGTGGGGGTGCAGGAGGACATGAGTGGGGGCCTGGTGGAGGCTGCCCCTGGTGGCTGGGGGGTGGCGGTGCAGGGAGACATGAGTGGGGGCCTGGTGGAGGCTGCCCCTGCACTGCTGGGGGGTGGGGGTGGTGGGAGACATGAGTGGGGGCCTGGTGGAGGCTGCCCCTGCACTGCTGGGGGCTGGGGGTGGTGGTAATCATGGGTGGGGGACTGGTGGAGGCTGCCCCTGGTGGCTGGGGGGTGGGGGTGCAGGGAGACATGAGTGGGGGCCTGGCGGAGGCTGCCCCTGGTGGCTGGGGGGTGGGGGTGCAGGGGGACATGAGTGGGGGCCTGGTGGAGGGTGCCCCTGCACTGCTGGGGGGTGGGGGTGCAGGGAGACATGAGTGGGGTCTGGTGGAGGCTGCCCCTGGTGTCTGGGGGGGTGCAGGGAGACATGAGAGGGGGCCTGGTGGAGGCTGCCCCTGCACTGCTGGGGGGAGGGGGTGGTGGGAGACATGAGTAGGGACCTGGTGGAGGATGCCCCTGGTGGCTGGGGGGGTGGGGGTGCAGGGGGACATGAGTGGGGGCCTGGTGGAGGCTGCCCCTGCACTGCTGGGGGGTGGGGGTGGTGGGAGACATGAGTGGGGGCCTGGTGGAGGCTGCCCCTGCACTGCTGGGGGCTGGGGGTGGTGGTAGACATGGGTGGGGGCCTGGTGGAGGCTGCCCCTGGTGGCTGGGGGGTGGGGGTGCAGGGAGACATGAGTGGGGGCCTGGCGGAGGCTGCCCCTGGTGGCTGGGGGGTGGGGGTGCAGGGGGACATGAGTGGGGGCCTGGTGGAGGGTGCCCCTGCACTGCTGGGGGGTGGGGGTGCAGGGAGACATGAGTGGGGGCCTGGTGGTGGCTGCCCCTGGTGTCTGGGGGGGGTGCAGGGAGACGTAAGTGGGGGCCTGGTGGAGGATGCCCCTGCACTGCTGGGGGTTGGGGGTGGTGGTAGACATGGGTAGGGGCCTGGTGGAGGCTGCTCCTGCACTGCTGGTGGGTGGGGGTGGTGGGGGACATGAGTGGGGGCCTGGTGGAGGCTGCCCCTGCACTGCTGGGTGGTGGGGGTGGTGGTAGACATGGGTGGGGGCCTTGTGGAGGCTGCCCCTGGTGGCTGGGGGGTGGTGGTGCAGGGGGACATGAGTGGGGGCCTGGTGGAGGCTGCCCCTGGTGGCTGGGGGGTGGGGGTGCAGGGGGACATGAGTGGGGGCCTGGTGGAGGCTGCACCTGGTGGCTGGGGGGGTGGGATGCAGGGAGACATGAGTGGGGGCCTGGTGGAGGCTGCCCCTGCACTGCTGGGGGGTGGGGGTGGTGGGAGACATGAGTGGGGGCCTGGTGGAGGCTGCCCCTGCACTGCTGGGGGGTGGGGGTGGTAGTAGACATGGATGGGGGCCTGGTGGAGGCTGCCCCTGGTGGATGGGGGGTGGGAGTGCAGGGGGACATGGGTGCGGGCCTGGTGAAGGCTGCCCCTGCACTGCTGTGGGGTGGGGGTGCAGGGAGACATGAGTGGGGGCCTGGTGGAGGCTGCCCCTGCACTGCTGGGGGGTGGGGTGATGGGGGGAGACATGAGTGGGGGCCTGGTGGAGGCTGCCCCTGCACTGCTGGGGGGTGGGGGTGGTGGTAGACATGGGTGGGGGCCTGGTGGAGGCTGCCCCTGGTGGCTGGGGGTGCAGGGAGACATGAGTGGGGGCATGGTGGAGGCTGCCCCTGCACTGCTGGGGGGTGGGGGTGGTGGGAGACATGAGTGGGGGCCTGTTGGAGGCTGCCCCTGCACTGCTGGGGGGTGGTGGTAGACATGGGTGGGGGCCTGGTGGAGGCTGCCCATGCACTGCTGTGGGGTGGGGGTGATGGGAGACATGAGTGGGGGCCTGGTGGAGGCTGCCCCTGCACTGCTGGGGGGTGGGGGAGCAGGGGGACATGAGTGGGGGCCTGGTGGAGGCTGTCCCTGCACTGCTGGGGGGTGGGGGTGGTGGGATTCATGAGTGGGGGCCTGGTGGAGGCTGCCCCTGGGGGTTGGGGGTGCAGGGGGACATGCGTTGGTGGACAGTAGTGCAAGGTGACATGTGGGTTGGCTGGGGGGCATGGCCATGGTGGATGGGGTGCCTGCAGGACATGTGCAGGGTAGGCCCCTGTGGTGTGGGCCACCTGCAGGGGCCGTGGAGGGTGTAGAGGGAACACCTGGGAGGACCCACATGTGCAATTCATGTGTGGTGCTCCCCGCGCACCACTGTAATACACGTACCCTGATGGAATCACGTGTGATACTTCCTGCGCACCCCTGAAATACACGTACCATGCTGCTTTTGCGTATGATACTTCCCGCGCACCCCTGGAATGCACGTACCCGATGGAATCGCGTGTGATACTTCCCGCGCACCCCTGAAATACACGTACCCTGCTGATTTTGCGTGTGATACTTCCTGCGCACCCCTGGAATACACGTACCCTGCTGTTTTTGCGTGTGATACTTCCCGCGCACCCCTGGAATACACGTACCCTGATGGAATCGCGTGTGATACTTCCTGCGCACCCCTGATATACACATACCCCGCTCACACAGGGCCAATCACGTGTGAAACTTCCCACGCACCCCTGAAATACACGTACCCTGCTGAAATCACGTGTGAAACTTCCCGCACACCACTGAAATGCACGTACCCTGCTGAAATCATGTGTGAAACTTCCTGCGCACCCCTGTAAAACACGTACCCTGCTGAAATCGCGTGTGAAACTTCCAGCGCACCCCTGATATACAAGTACCCTGCTCGCACAGGGCCAATCGCGTGTGAAACTTCCTGCGAACCCCAGAAATACACGTACCATGCTCGAATCGTGTGTGAAACTTCCAGCGCACCCTTGATATAAACGTACCCCGCTCGCACAGGGCCAATCGCGTGTGAAACTTCCCGTGAACCCCAGTAATACATGTACCCTGCTGAAATCGCGTGTGAAACTTCCCGCGCACCCCTGTAATACACGTACCCTGCTGAAATTGCGTGTGAAGCTTCCCGCGCACCCCTGATATACACATACCCTGCTCGCACATGGCCAATCGCGTGTGAAACTTCCCGCGAACCCCAGTAATACACGTCCTCTGCTGGAATCGCGTGTGAAACTTCCCACGCACCCCTGAAATACATGTACCCTGCTGAAATCGCGTGTGAAACTTCCCGCACACCCCTGAAATACACGTACCCTGCTGAAATCGCATGTGAAACTTCCCGCGCACCCCTGATATACACATACCCCGCTCGCACAGGGCCAATCGCGTGTGAAACTTCCCGCGAACCCCAGTAATACACGTACCCTGCTGAAATCGCGTGTGAAACTTCCCGCGCACCCCTGTAATACACATTCCCTGCTGAAATCACGTGTGAAACTTCCCGCGCACCCCTGATATACACGTACCCGGCTCGCACAGGGCCAATCGCGTGTGAATCTTCCCGCGAACCCCAGAAATACACGTACCCTGCCGGAATTGCGTATGAAACTTCCCACGCAGCCCTGAAATACACGTACCCTGCTGAAATTGCGTGTGAAACTTCCCGCGCACCCCTGAAATACACGTACCCTGCTGAAATCACGTGTGAAACTTCCCGTGCACCCCTGTAATATGCGTACCCTGCTGAAATCGCGTGTGAAACTTCCTGCGCACCCCTGATATACACGTACCCCGCTTGCACAGGGCCAATCGCGTGTGAAACTTCCCACGAACCCCAGTAATACACGTACCCTGCTGAAATCGCGTGTGAAACTTCCCGCGCACCCCTGAAATACACCTACTCTGCTGGAACCGCAAGTGAAACTTCCCACGCACCCCTGAAATACACGTACCCTGCTGAAATCGCGTGTGAAACTTCCCACGCACCCCTGATATACACGTACCCCACTCGCACAGGGCCAATCGCATGTGAAACTTCCTGCGAACCCCAGTAATACACGTACCCTGCTGAAATTGCGTGTGAAACTTCCCACACACAGACACGTACCTTGCTGGAATCGCGTGTGAAACTTCCCACACACCCCTGAAATACATGTACCCTGCTGAAATCGCATGTGAAACTTCCCGCGCACCCCTGGAATACACGTACCCTGCTGAAATTGCGTGTGAAACTTCCCGCACATCCCTGTAATACACGTACCCTGCTGAAATCTTGTGTGAAACTTCCTGCGCACCCCTGATATACACGTACCCGGCTCGCACAGGGCCAATCGCGTGTGAATCTTCCCGCGAACCCCAGAAATACACGTACCCTGCCGGAATTGCGTATGAAACTTCCCACGCAGCCCTGAAATACACGTACCCTGCTGAAATTGCGTGTGAAACTTCCCGCGCACCCCTGAAATACACGTACCCTGCTGAAATCACGTGTGAAACTTCCCGTGCACCCCTGTAATATGCGTACCCTGCTGAAATCGCGTGTGAAACTTCCTGCGCACCCCTGATATACACGTACCCCGCTTGCACAGGGCCAATCGCGTGTGAAACTTCCCACGAACCCCAGTAATACACGTACCCTGCTGAAATCGCGTGTGAAACTTCCCGCGCACCCCTGAAATACACCTACTCTGCTGGAACCGCATGTGAAACTTCCCACGCACCCCTGAAATACACGTACCCTGCTGAAATCGCGTGTGAAACTTCCCACGCACCCCTGATATACACGTACCCCACTCGCACAGGGCCAATCGCATGTGAAACTTCCTGCGAACCCCAGTAATACACGTACCCTGCTGAAATTGCGTGTGAAACTTCCCACACACAGACACGTACCTTGCTGGAATCGCGTGTGAAACTTCCCACACACCCCTGAAATACATGTACCCTGCTGAAATCGCATGTGAAACTTCCCGCGCACCCCTGGAATACACGTACCCTGCTGAAATTGCGTGTGAAACTTCCCGCACATCCCTGTAATACACGTACCCTGCTGAAATCTTGTGTGAAACTTCCTGCGCACCCCTGATATACACGTACCCCTCTCGCACACAGCCAATCGTGTGTGAAACTTCCCGCGAACCCCAGTAATACACGTACCCCGCTTGCCGTGCAGGGTACAGGGTTAGCGCAGCCCTTTGCGCTGGATTGGGGATTTTGATGGCTTTTCCCTGTGCGAGGGGCGTTCTTGGGGGCGTAACTGGCGCTGCTGCAGGGTCGCTGCGCCACTGTGCGCCACGGCTGGTTTTGGTAGCTGAAATCCATGAATACGCTGTGCGCGGAAATGGATTCTAGCGCACGCGGCTGGCGCAGAGATTCACACGCGCACACTGTGCGCCAGCCGCGGCTGCCACTTGTGCGTTCAATTCTATGAATTACCCCCATGGTGTTTTCTACATCTGTCATAGCTAATTCTGCCTCATTTGCTATTAGTGGCAGCCCCAGTGGTTCTTGGCTTCCTGTTACAGAAGGTTGACTACTGTCGGAAGTGTCTTTATCTAGTTGGGCCTGGAGTTCTTCTTCGTGTTGCTGTTCATTGTGCAACATTGTTTTGTACTGAGTAAAGTTCACATTGGTGATAGTGCTTTTATTTGCTTTGAAAGCATCTTCATAGCAGTCATAGTTATCTAGTATCTCTTCTTCTTTTCTCCATGGTTTAAAAAGTTATAGCAGGGACATGTAATATAGTCCTTTCTGTTGAGGAGTTTTTAGTGACAATTTGATATGATTAATTAAACTTTGTTTGGTAAGATTCACTAAGCTGCCTTCACAATCTGTCACTCTATATCTACCTTTGTTTTCATCTGGTTTTATATTATATTTGTATGCAAAGTTTTGGGCTATGTGATATAGACACATGGGGGGTAATTCATGGATTATTTGCGCTGAATAAAATGGCATTTGTGCGCCATTCTGCCCGCAAATCCCTGTTTAACAAATGGGAATGTGCGGGCAGAATGGCGCACAAATCCTGTTTTTTTCAGCGCAAATAATCCATGAATTACCCCCATGGTTTCCAAAGTGGTACTCCTGTTCGGGTAGTATGTATCTAGTAAATTGTTTTTGCAAAATGTCTGCAAATGAAATAGAAGAGTGGATATCAGGTTTCTCAGGCCATCACACAGCAACCAAAAAGGGATATGTTATGAAAGAAGGAAATGATCCTCTCCCGTATAACGGGAAAATCAGAGATGTCAAGAGAGGACTGAGAAGAACGATACGCAGTCTAAAAGGCCAGAATCTCCCTGAAACCTTATACCAACAGAAACTAAGATCAATTAAAAATCGATATAGGTCGGAGGTGAAGAGCATCAAGTCAATAGAGAAGAACAACTGCTATCAGCGACTTACTAAAACTATCTGTTCCAGAAACTCTCGAAGTATTTGGGCACTTTTAAATGAAAATAGAACTAAGGCCAAAGGCTTAGTTGCCAATCCAATAAATAAGAAAGTATGGCAGCAATTTCTCCTAAATCGCAATATGGAAGAAGAGGGGTCGGCAAGCCGGCCTATGGGGAAACCTCCGATCATTCAACCCTTTGATGTTTCACCTGGGGCAATACTTAACAAAATTGTTATCCTTAAGTCTTCTAGAGCCCCCGGACCCAACGGGCTAGCGAATGTGGTGGTAAAAAGTAATTCGTCTTTTTGGGCAGAGCTATTCTCTGTACTCTTTAATAAGGTATTTGCACTGGGGGAAATCCCTCGATCTTGGCAAAAGGCTATTTTGATCCCGGTGTATAAAAAAGGCAACTGCACAGATCCAAGTAATTATAGATTACTATCCATGCTGGATGTGTCTGGGTAACTTTTTGCCTCCCTTCTACTCAGTGAAATGCAAAAATGGGTGGAAGAAAAGCAAATACTCAGTAGATTCCAATGCGGCTTTAGGCGGGAGTTCTCGACCTCACATAACCTTTTTGTAATGGACATACTGCATACGAGAGCACTTAGTAAGGACCAGCCCCCAATGTACGCATTGTTCATCGACTTTAAGGCCGCTTTTGATTCAATCCCAAGAGCCAGGCTTTGGAACAAACTGGAAGTACTGGGTTGTCCCACAGGCCTGCTATATTATCTCAGACTGCTCCACCGAGACACCTCGGTGAGCCTCCGACTCAATCAGGAGGGGCAGTCGACCCAAAATGTGATCCAAAATAGAGGGGTGAAGCAGGGTTGTGTCACAGCCCCTCTCATCTATAATCTGTATGTACACGACATCCCGGCGACACTTGTGGAGGTTAATAATTGTCCACCAAAGCTGGGCAAGGTGATGTGTGTGGTCTTGGCGTATGCAGATGACCTGGTAGTCCTTGATAACACCATCGGTGGTCTCAGGCGTTCTGCACATGTCCTCTGGGAATATGCTAAGATCAATGGCCTGACCATCAATTTGCAGAAGACCAACGTGTTAAGATTCACTAAGAAAAGAGTAACTCGTGTGAATCTGATAGTACATAAACAGAAAATTCTGTACGCCCCATTTTACCGCTATCTAGGAGTGGAAATAGAGCCCCTAGGAGACTATGTGCTCTGCAAACAGGGCCGTAACATCAGGGTCCTCCAAGTGATAGCGCTTATCGCATCCTTCACCAACAAACAAGGGGGCTTCACTCTGTGGGGAACACGCCACCTGTATATGCAAGTTTTTGCACCCATGGTCATCTATGGCCTGGAATCATTGTTGACAGTAAATTTGGCGTGGCTCCAAGTGCTAGAGGGAAAGTTCTGGCGGCGTATGTTGGGGCTTCCCCCGGGGGTGCCAATGGCCTTGATAAGACTGGAGCTAGGCCTGCCGTCACTCAAGGCTATGGTGCTGAAAAAAAGAACTGGGTTCTACCTCAAAATGACAAGTGGTTCCCCTAATCCCCTACTAACGGCCCTACATCAGGAACTAAGCAAAAAACTTACCACCTCATCCTTGTATAAAGATATGGGAAAATTCCTTAATGAAATTGGCTGGACGCATAGAGGGACAAGTGTGACTAAAGAAATGCTAAATGCACTGGGGAAAAAGGTGGACCTTTGGGATTGGCTAGAGAATTTTGCCCATCTGGACTCCCTCAAATCTTACCATTTCGTTAACTATAGAGTATATAAGTTCATGAAACCACAGGACTACCTTTTCCTTTGCCCAACTAGAAGACTCTGTCGTTTTATTATTCTATTCAGATTGGAACAACTGCCTACTCTATCTAAAATAGGAGCAAGGGAAAATATACCAACAGCAGAGCGAACTTGCCGACTGTGTAAATCTACTGTGTGCCTAGAGACCGCAATGTAGAGCTCTCAAGAAGACTATTGTCCATTTTTTGGGTGAATTTGTGCATGATCCGCTTACTATACCCAAATTTAGGTTTTGGCAGTACTGTACCAATACATCGAATATGCATTTATTCATAGCCCTGTATAATGTCTGGCAACAGATAGAACATGAAGTGGAAATTTGAGTAAACCTTAACGTTGATTTTTACGTAGTGACCTGAGGGTGCTTGAAAAATAGGCAAAGCCGTTTTAAAATTATGTAATTAATAATCCGAAGGTCTTTAGTGACCATGTCTACCTTTCTTCTAATTTAAACTCTCAACTTCTCTTATCTTACTCGACTTGCATTTTGTATTAGATGTTATTTGTAGTGATTTTTGGTTTGATGATTCTATATGTACGATCTCATATATATGTATGATTTTTATGTGTATTAATATATGTGTAAAGTTTGAATTCATTTTCATACTATATCACATTAAAGAATTTGATTTGATTTTCAAAATCTCTTGGCTGTTGGGATCATTTTTGGCTATTGTTTCTATGTCCTCATATGATTTGAGAACTCTTTTTCTAGATTTAGCAGGACCAAGACTTAGCCATACTATATTTTCAGATTTTCCATACAAAGCAGTACCGGTTAAACGATCTGCAGCTTCGAAGGCACCACATTCTCTATGAGAGAGCATTTTTATGCCTACGCTGTACAATTTCTGAGATAGTGTTTTGTCATTCCAGAGGTCTTGAAGCTCTGTTTTTCTGCCATTGTTAAGTAAGCTGTAACATATCGTGCAACTGCAGTGGAATTGTCTGCAATGTACTGCACATCTATGCTTGCATTCCACAATAGGGCAATGATTGCATTGTAATCATTTATATATTTTGATTCTTCTGTTCTTTTTATGTAATACGTGTTCTTAGGTAATTTACCTTTAACACTTTGTTGAACTGAAGACAAGAAGTTGTTCACTTCACCTGTTTCTGTAACTGGTCTATGAAACCAAAGCGGCATTTGGTGTAGTATTTCCCTTTGTTTTTGTATTTGCGAGGACAATATTTGCCACATTTGTGTCTTTGAAATTGTATAACTTGTGCATGAAGGTCACTATGTCTCGTTTGGGAAGGGATTTCACAGTGACATATTTTTGGATGAACTGCAAAACAGTGTTATCACTGTCCTGAACAAATTTAGGAGCATCTTTAATCCATAAAAGCATGTGGATATGTGGTGCTCCTCTGGCTTGGTATTCTTATCTCCAAAAGAAGTGTTGCACATCTCTGAGGGGAGGAAAAGTTTTATTACAAATAAAGTGTAGCATAGCAATGAAACGATGGTGGAAATATCTTGAAAAATTAACAGGACCTAGAAAGCAAAGTTATCCAGGTGTTAGTATATCTATCTTTGTTTTGTTTTTGTTTGATATGTGTAGGAAATCATGTAAATCCTCCCATGCATATCCTGCACAACTTATTGTAACAAACCAAGTGGGTGGTCCAAGGTTTCTGATCATACAACGTACATCTCAGTGACATCGGAATCAGTATTCTTTCGTACCACGGATGTTTGCAAACAGATTTGTAATGCTTGTTTGTAAAACCTCATTTTTTTCTTGCACTTTTTGTATTAATTGTGCATCTGACATACTTTGAAAAAGGGTTCCCGATTTCAATATGTGTGCAACTCCATAACATAGAGTTGCTAGTTCACTTTCAAAGAGTAGGTGGAATATGAATTCTCCATTTTTTCTAAATCTGGGATCCTCAGAAAACATTCGTAATGAGTGGTATTCTGATGCTGTTATCTGAGTGGGTCTATCATCGTACCTTCCTCCTTTGCCAGTAGGAAATAGTACAGTACAAGCATGTGCTTCTATACTTTTTTCCCATATGCTCATTGGTGAACCTTTGGTTTGTCGAATTTGGTACGTTTCTAGTGCATCATCTATGCTGTCATTAGAGTGCAATGGATGAATTGTATAATGGTCTAAAATATTGGATACTGCAGCAGGATCCAGAAGTTCAAATTCACCAGTTTCAGTTGAGTCTTGAATTATTTCAGTTGTTTCCCTTAAGTTTTCTTCAATATTTATTTCTATATAGTATTCATTATTGTCTTTTATATATTTCAAGGCTTTTCTAACTTTATGTAAGTCCACGAGTTTTTGCCATATTTGTTTGTCTTTTGTTGGTACACCATTTACTAAGACAATTAAACATTGCTCTATTGGACCTTGCACTCCTAGAGTGTGCACATTTTCTGTCAGATCTAGTGGTAAATAAACTACTTTGCCACAAATGCCTTTCACCAATTCAGAGGGAGGTTATTTTGCTGTTTTTGGTTGAAGGCGTATTATTGCTTGAAATGGGTGCACTGTTTGAATTATGATGCTCTCATACAAATTGAGTTGTTGCAGGGGTTTTGGTAGTGGAAATAATTCTTTTTTATTTGTGATAGCACGTGAAGGAGTTTGGTTGTTGTCAAGTTTTGTAGTGCAGTAACTGCAAAGTATTAAGGGGTCACTTATTTTGTATTTGTTCTCTGCTACAAGGAAGAAAGCTAATTCAAACCATTTGGAATCTTCATTGTCTTCTATTTTGTATGTTACATCCATAGTTTTTGTGTTATTTTTGTAAAAAATTCTGCGGCAACACACACACACACATGGTTTGGTACTTCAGCGGATTGTCATGCCTGCGCCATGGGCACATCCATTTATGCTCCATTTGGACTTTGCTGCTTAATGATTATTGTCAACTAACTACGCATACCATAATGCACCTGGCCGCAAGCATTGTTTCCTGGCCGTTCCTATTGGTTTTCTATGGAACTACACCCCCCAGAAGCCTTAGAGTCTGGTCCTGCTTCCACCAGCCCAGGAACAGAAAGGGAGGTGGCCGATTGCCTGCAGGTGTGATTCGCCAGGTGAAACCAATTAGCCTGCCTCTGTGCTGGGCTAGGCAGTATAAAGGCTGCTGCCTGCAGTGGCTCAGCCTCTTGCATTGAGAGTCCTTCCTCCACCTTTCGCGTCTGTCTTCGGTTCCTTGTATGCTGTTTACCCTCACTCCTGCTTGAACCCTGCCTTGCAGCTTGTTACACCCTGCTGCCTACAGCCCTAGCCTTTTGGGCTCCCTGCCTTGTTGCTTGCTCCACCCTGCTGCCTCCAGCCATAGCCTTCCAGGCTCCCTGCCTCTCAGCCCTGCTCCTCTGGGCTCTCCACACTGCAGCTGATCACGCTCTGCTGCCTTCCAGTCTCCGCCCTTGCCCTGCCGGGCTCTCCACATTGCAGCGGATCACGCTCTGCTGCCTTCCAGCCTTTGCCCTTGCCCTGCCGGGCTCTCCACACTGCAGTGGACCATGCTCTGCTGCCTTCCAGCCTCCGCCCTTGCCCTGCGGGCTCTCTACATTGCAGCTGATCACGCTCTGCTGCTTTCCAGCCTTAGCCCTTGTCTTCTGGGCTCCCTGCTCTGCAGCCTACCTCACACCGGCTGCCTTAGCCCTTGTCCTCAGGGCTCCCTGCTCTGCAGCCTGCCTCTCTCCGGCTGCCTTTGCCCTTGTCCTCTGGGCTCCCTGCTCTGCAGCCTTCCTCACTCCGGCTGCCGTAGCCCTTGTCCTCTGGGCTCCCTGCTCTAAAGCCTGCCTCTCTCCGGCTGCCTTTGCCCTTGTCCTCTGGGCTCCCTGCTCTACAGCCTACCTTTCTCCGGCTGCCAACAGCCCTTGTCCTCTGGGCTTCCTACTTGCAGCTTATCACGCTCCGCTGCCTACCCCCTACCTTTTTTCCCGCTGGGTCCTCGGCCTAGCAGCCCTCTACAGTCCTCTGCAACCTTTTACATTCGGCGGCCCTGCCCCTCAGGGTTCACTCCTTACTGCCCGGCCCTTCTGGGATCCTTGCCGTGCAGTCTGCTTTACTCTGTTGCCCTAAGCCCTTTTCCTCTGATATTTCTACCTTACAGTCCCACTCCTGTGGGCTTACACATTGCCTTCCTGCTCCTCTGAGCTCTCCACCTACCCTTCTGTCCTCTGCCATCATATCCTGTTACTCGACTTTCCCTTCATATCCTTCTGCTAGTTTGCTATCATCTCCTTTCCTGGATTTGTCTGTTGTATCTTCTCTTGTACTGTTTGTAGACCCTTTTGTACAGAGCTTGTCTGCTGGTTCCCATCAGTCAACCTCTGCCCCTTCCCTTGTCTCATTTCTACATCACAGACACCCATAGCTGCTGTTCCAAGTCATGAGCAAATAGCGTGGGCCTCTGTTATAGCAAACCGTGCAGAAGGCTAGAGTATTTCCAAGGTTCGTGGAATACTCTTTTCCTACATCTGCATACACCCCAAGAGGGTATTCATTCTGTATCCTTTCCCTTGCTACTCTTGCCCACTCTTCGCTCCCTTTCCTTTCCGCTGTGTGTGTTCCTATCTGTCCACTTTATTTGGCACACCACCCAAACCCTTTCTGGGTGTCCTGTGCCGCTCAAAATAGAGTGCCATCCTTGACAGAATGCAAGAGCTAAAAATGTCTTATTCCATTGGCCGGAAGGGCACACACAGACCAAAGATGCTTTCCTTTCGAGTTAAGAAACCTTTGCATAAACCTATGGTTTTCCTAAGGACAGCAAACAAGAAACTTAGTCTAAAGGACAGTCTCGCCTTAGAAAACAAAGATTTACAAGCACGGTACTATACTCACTGGCTAGCTGACCCTTCTTCCATGTACAATTATTATGACATTTGAGATTATGATCCGCAGTCCTTATCTGTTGCAGAGCTACAGCAAGAAAATGAATTCTTACAGATCTTGTTAGACCAAACAGTGGAAAACTCTCCTGCGTCTTCTGACAAGCCTTCTAACACCGCAACAGCTAAGGACATATCACTCATTGTGAGAGAATCTAAACCAGAATATGCTGTTGCCAGTGTAATATGCGCAAGATCAGCTTGGCAAGCTCCCCAGAATGCTGGAAAACCTTATTCGACAGGACAAGGCAGTCATTATCCTGAGGTTTGTGCATCTGGTTCTGGGTACAAAAGACCTATACTAACCATTGGTTGTCTTAATACTTCCCAAGTATCTATTAACCACAATAACCCTAAGGTCAGTCTTTCCATTGCTACCACCAAATTTTCTGCCACACCCGCTTCTGAAGCTGTAGATCAAACTAATGATACATACCTGCTACACAAACAACTCCTACGACTTAAAAGAAAGACCGAAGACCTTTATGATGACTTTGTTTATTTGTATCACAAGAATCTTATGAAGGGACACAAGTCACCAGACCTTCTGACACTATGTCCAACACCTGACATCTTATCTTTTGAGATCGACATGATAAGGCCTGGAACTGCCATACAGAAAAGTATACAGACTTTTACCAAGCAGATGGAAGACCTACATATAGCATATGTATCCCTTCTAGAGATTGACACAGCTCTTTCACCTTCCAGTCACAGAAACTCAGGTTGTTGTACTGACAGAAAAGAATTAACTCCTCCGGTGGGTCAAATCACGCACACAGTCATTACACCACAAGACAAGGGTGGTCTACTGATTGAAAATCCCTCTGAGTCAAAGGATGATTCCGCCCTCACCCTTGCCTATCGTCCAGTACTCACACCTACAACCTCCTCTGCAATGACAATGGCAGCTGAAGAGACTGGCACAGTTCACACCGAGCATGCTGAAGTGGCAAGCGGGGCTTGCCAAAGTGTGGCTGTGCTATCAGACATCACTCTCGAGCAATTAACATCTTCTGTTTCTTCGATACCCCCTGAATCGCCAGTGGTTGTGGTACCCGATCTACCAGTAGTTGCAAAACCTGATCTGTCTGTAGCTGCTATAGCACTCGAACTTCCAACTGCTATTCATTATCTGCCTGCTGCTGTGGTTCCTAAAACCCCGGACACATTTGAGACTCCTGAAGTCCCTGCTACAGATCTTGAGGTTGCTATAGCTATTGTGAATCCTGAAACTACTACTCCAGTTGTTCCTGCTGGTATATCTATAGCACTAAGACTGCCAGACTCTACTCTACCAGTCTCAGGTGCTTTCCAGCCCGCTGGCTCTCTCATGGCTCCCTCACACCTAGTTGTTACAGCATCGATACCCCCTACAGCCATCCAAGATCTCACCGCTGCTGTATCCTCTGAACTCTCTATGGCTAACCCTAATGTTGTCATTACTACTTCGGATGTCTTGGAAAACCTTCCTAAAGATACCAACTCTGCTGTACCTATGGCTCCACTTTCCAGCATCTTACTGTTGCCCGTCAAAGCAAAATCTATCTTGGAGCCTGCAGCAGTTTTTCGCAGTTCCTCTCTTCATGCACACACAGTTGGGGTCTGTGTTCCAAAGACTTCATCTTTTCTGAATTCTACATCAAAGGTTCAGAACATTGGTACCGGCTCCGTCATTCAAGACTCTCACCTTACAACTCGTTTCTGGTGCCTCATGATGTGTCTTTTTGGAGTAAGACTCTTGTACTGTGGAACAGACACTCTTCCTACAGGTCGGTCTTCAGGGGGCCTGGAGAGGGGCCTGGAGAGGGGCATACTGTCATGCCTGCGCCATGGGCACATCCATTTATGCTCCATTTGGACTTTGCTGCTTAATGATTATTGTCAACTAACTACGCATACCATAATGCACCTGGCCGCAAGCATTGTTTCCTGGCCGTTCCTATTGGTTTTCTATGGAACTACACCCCCCAGAAGCCTTAGAGTCTGGTCCTGCTTCCACCAGCCCAGGAACAGAAAGGGAGGTGGCCGATTACCTGCAGGTGTGATTCGCCAGGTGAAACCAATTAGCCTGCCTCTGTGCTGGGCTAGGCAGTATAAAGGCTGCTGCCTGCAGTGGCTCAGCCTCTTGCATTGAGAGTCCTTCCTCCACCTTTCGCGTCTGTCTTCGGTTCCTTGTATGCTGTTTACCCTCACTCCTGCTTGAACCCTGCCTTGCAGCTTGTTACACCCTGCTGCCTACAGCCCTAGCGTTTTGGGCTCCCTGCCTTGTTGCTTGCTCCACCCTGCTGCCTCCAGCCATAGCCTTCCAGGCTCCCTGCCTCTCAGCCCTGCTCCTCTGGGCTCTCCACACTGCAGCTGATCACGCTCTGCTGCCTTCCAGTCTCCGCCCTTGCCCTGCCAGGCTCTCCACATTGCAGCGGATCACGCTCTGCTGCCTTCCAGCCTTCGCCCTTGCCCTGCCGGGCTCTCCACACTGCAGTGGACCACGCTCTGCTGCCTTCCAGCCTCCGCCCTTGCCCTGCGGGCTCTCTACATTGCAGCTGATCACGCTCTGCTGCTTTCCAGCCTTAGCCCTTGTCTTCTGGGCTCCCTGCTCTGCAGCCTACCTCACACCGGCTGCCTTAGCCCTTGTCCTCAGGGCTCCCTGCTCTGCAGCCTGCCTCTCTCCGGCTGCCTTTGCCCTTGTCCTCTGGGCTCCCTGCTCTGCAGCCTTCCTCACTCCGGCTGCCGTAGCCCTTGTCCTCTGGGCTCCCTGCTCTAAAGCCTGCCTCTCTCTGGCTGCCTTTGCCCTTGTCCTCTGGGCTCCCTGCTCTACAGCCTACCTTTCTCCGGCTGCCAACAGCCCTTGTCCTCTGGGCTTCCTACTTGCAGCTTATCACGCTCCGCTGCCTACCCCCTACCTTTTTTCCCGCTGGGTCCTCGGCCTAGCAGCCCTCTACAGTCCTCTGCAACCTTTTACATTCGGCGGCCCTGCCCCTCAGGGTTCACTCCTTACTGCCCGGCCCTTCTGGGATCCTTGCCGTGCAGTCTGCTTTACTCTGTTGCCCTAAGCCCTTTTCCTCTGATATTTCTACCTTACAGTCCCACTCCTGTGGGCTTACACATTGCCTTCCTGCTCCTCTGAGCTCTCCACCTACCCTTCTGTCCTCTGCCATCATATCCTGTTACTCGACTTTCCCTTCATATCCTTCTGCTAGTTTGCTATCATCTCCTTTCCTGGATTTGTCTGTTGTATCTTCTCTTGTACTGTTTGTAGACCCTTTTGTACAGAGCTTGTCTGCTGGTTCCCATCAGTCAACCTCTGCCCCTTCCCTTGTCTCGTTTCTACATCACAGACACCCATAGCTGCTGTTCCAAGTAATGAGCAAATAGCGTGGGCCTCTGTTATAGCAAACCGTGCAGAAGGCTAGAGTATTTCCAAGGTTCGTGGAATACTCTTTTCCTACATCTGCATACACCCCAAGAGGGTATTCATTCTGTATCCTTTCCCTTGCTACTCTTGCCCACTCTTCGCTCCCTTTCCTTTCCGCTGTGTGTGTTCCTATCTGTCCACTTTATTTGGCACACCACCCAAACCCTTTCTGGGTGTCCTGTGCCGCTCAAAATAGAGTGCCATCCTTGACACGGATGTACTTTTAAATTTTAGTATTTCTTTTTTGTATGTTTATAGTAGAAGGTTGCCATGTGCAGAATTGTTGCTTGTCTGTTCTAAAGCTATTGCATTTTGTAAGTGGCTTTCACTCCCAAAATATTTTCTCTGGATAAGGTCGATTTCTTCTTGTAGGTCTTTGGGTGTACCATGTAGAATAGTGTTATTTAAACTGGATAGTACTAAAGCAGGACTTTTAGCATAGTACAGTTTAAAGACTAGATTTCTTACAGTTGAATGATGTGTTGATATCATTTTGATATCATAGAAGGTACTTTTGCAAATAGGTCCTGAAATGCAGGCTAATGAATGTCCTTGTAGTCCTGTGTATTTGCGCACTGGACAGGTATCCATATTTTGCAGCACTTTCATTTTTATTTTGTCTTTACCTTTCACATACTGATTGAGGAAAGATTGAAAGATTTGTTGGAAATGTTACACATTGACGTGCACGGCCATTTGTATACTGGACATTCTGGTTCAGTCGAATGGAGAGGTAATTCTGAGTTTTCTTGGGATATTTTTGTAAGCAGTGTTTCTTGTTCCATGATGGTATTATTCATTTTTTCATAACCTCGTCCACTGCTATGGATGGCAATTGTGTTTGTTCGGTTTTGTTTGTATGCTTCTTCATTAAAATATGGTTCTGTGGTTGTGGTGTGACTCCATTCACCTCCACAGATATTTAAGAAGTTATTTTTGTTGACATTGAATTTATTGAGAATTTTTTTTTGTAGTTTACTACTTATTTTTGTTAGTGGTTTCATCCTGTTTAAAACTAAAATACGTAACTTCCTTTTGCGAAGGATTGCACTGTCTACGAGAGCTTATAGGATTAATTTTCTATGGTAGGTTTTAAGGGTTGTGCATGATTTCGCTCCTGTTTTTATAAGATTCTGAAGGACTCTGTGGCGGAACATTTTTGCTAAAATACTTTTTTTGGTATGGTTACTTGCCACTACATCAAGATTTATAGGAGCAGTGTTAGCAGTGGTGGTAGCTGAAATCTTGTTAATCACTTTCTGTTTCGTTTTACATTTTGATAGACGAGGCAAAGTTTCTGTACTAGAATCTTCTTTTGTTTTGCTAAATGACTGCATTAGCTGTTTTGTTTGAACGTTTTGTACAAACTCTGGTACAGATGGATGCTTATTTTGGACACTTTTATTTTCATTTGCTCTATTTCTGCGTTGCTTTCTATGGACTTGCTTTTTGGATTCTTTGGGGTCTGTTGAAAAAAAAGAAGGTATGGGTTGGTCAGTTTTGCAATGAATGTGTGCTGTGTGCATGCGTGTATGAGTTTGATGGGGAAGATGTATGTGGTGGTGTGTGAATGTGCATTGGGCAATTACCATGAGTTGGGAAGGCTATTCTTCTGTTTGTATGTTACTACACTGCTGTTCAGCTGAGAGGAGAAAGTGAGCTAGTGGTGAGGAGAAGCATTAATAGTAAATGTAATGGTGTAAAATTAAACAATTCTTTGTTTTGTAGTACTAACATTCTAAGGGTTCAGTATGTTATTTGTGTTCCAAAAAAACAGGGATTTGTGTGCCATTCTGCCTGCTAATCTCTGTTTAATGAATGGGGATTTGTGGGCAGAATGGTTCAGAAATCAATCTGTTTTTGGTGTGCAAATTACATGAATGAACCACACAGTGTCTTTGAGGAACAGTAAGAATATAAAGGTAGTATTGTACTTACTTTTTTTGTGGAATGAGCAGGTTTCTTCGGATATGTTGTTTATAGTTTAGATGCTGCTGATTTTCAGGAGAGTGGTCTTCACTGCAATTGTAAAAGGAAGAAGTTAGTAATTTTGTGTGTTTATAGCACTGATGTTAATGTACACGTTGATTTTTATGGTTATGTGGTGGTATTCTTGTTTGATATCTGAAAATAGTGTATGCATGCATTTGATTTCACTATGTGCAGCCTTTATATGTTATTTACAGTATGTTTGTTCAACATGCTTCGTAAATGAGTAGAATTTTAAGTTCATGAAATTTGCTTGTTTTTTACAGCTGTGTTGTAGATAGGAGAGAGGTTTGAATGTGATAGTTCATTATAGTAGATGCGAAAAATGTGAATAATTTCATATTACAACTAGACATGCGAACAATCGGGAGCACCTGAGAGGGAGATTACACCACACCAATCGGGAACATTTATTTTTCTCATACGATTGAATTAGGATTAGCATTAATTTAGGCAGGAGACAGTAAAAAATTGTGACATTTTTCAATGAAAAATTGAGTCTCGCGCGTAAATCGGGAGGGTTGGAATGTATATATAGGTTATGCGGGAGACAGTAAAAAATAGTGTGATTTTTCAATGAAAAATTGGGAGTCTTGCGCTTAAATCGGGAGCTTTGGCATGTATGTATTGGCTATGCAGATTTAGTGATGTCATCTTTGATGTCCTGGGTGTTAGTGTTAGCAGTGCACGGTGGCGCGAGTTATGGTTGCTTATCTTACCATAACTGCCGAATTTCAGGGGTTTTTCGGTTTTACTTTGAACCATAACGTCCCTTTAACAAAGTTTTTTTACTGAATTTGATAGGTTTTTATTAGCAAACCTGAACCATAATGATCCGTTAACAAAGTGTTTTTACTGAATTTCATAGGTTTTTAGTGTCGCAAGTTAATCATAAACTCCCTTTAACAAACTTTTTTCATTAGCACGCAGACAATATACAAAGATGGAGTGTAAAAAGCATTTTCTCAGGGATGGCTTTACACAGAATGTTGCAAAGTAAGAATTTATGCTCGTTCACAGTGAAGGTCAGCTGCTTCCATTTTTTGCTCACGGGTCGGAGTGGCCCATGACTCGCACTATAAGGTTCTATTGTTTTTTGACCTTGACAGACAGGGATCGTGCCAAAAGACTTCTTTTGAAGGAGGGGTGCAAAAACGTAAGAGACGATAAGGATGACATTTCTGAAACGAAACCGCTTTTATATATTATATCACTATGAGAAAGATCGTTTTATACCGGAATATAATAACAATAGCGTGGCGTTAAAGCCTGGTTGAGTTTTACTTGTTCGTTCAATGTGGCATATTGTTTTGTGCCGTGCACTATCACCGCAGAAGTGGTCCTCTGGCGCTCAGACGGCTCTGAAAAAGGCAGAGGAGAGAGGGTGGGTTAGTGGGAATAAGTTAACATGCTCCGTTGCACTATCCTCGCTAGCAAATAGTTTCACGCCCTAATAAATTAAATGAATATTTTTAATGAAGATCGGCTCATAAGACTAATTTATGTTTTTAAAACAGGTACATCCTTCCCTACTGTCAATGCCACGATTTTCAGACCCCGGCCGACGCATTTTTTAACTGCCAGATGCAGCTCTGAGTAAACAACTGTATGACCCTCACCATTTTATGGGACAATCGCCAAGGACCAATATGCCCTTACGCGGTACTAGCGGCTAGAAGCAACACACCAACCATTATGATGGTCTAATGCCTCATTGTTGGAACAGCCTTCCAATTATCAGTGCGACCACAGTCCTTCTTTTATCATAAACTAACACCCTGTGTAACGCAAATGAACAGCGCGTGACTCAAGATGAAGTTTTGCAGATCGACAGCAAAGACAAATGCAAATCGCTGAATATTCTCTAAACATTTGATGTCAAATAAATCTACTTTACGATATGAACAATCTTGCTGTTTGCTTTTAAATCACAGTTTCATATTCCGAATTGTGGCGCGCTGTGTTGTGAGATGATCTGCGTTGTTTTCCGGATTCTGTATGAAGTCACGTATGAGCAGTGTTGGCAACTCCTTAGTAAGAAATGTAGCTATTGGCCGTCATAAAAGTTGCTAGAAGTAGCTAAATGACGTCATAACCTAATTTGCATAATTCACCAGGTGCATGATGGGTGATTGCCGAGGGTATGGTTGTTATAGCCTCTCATTGAGCTCACCCCTTTTTTGTAATGAAAGTCGCGAATGCACAGATGCAAACTCATTACATCCATATGCATACATTCACGTGCAAATGCACTAGTATTTAAATAAACCCCACAATGATTAGGTTGTTCTGTTGTTGCTTCTTAAACGTGTACTGCCATTTTTAATATGCTAGTATTTTATAATCCATAATGCCTCATTTTTGGAACAGCCTTCCGATTATCAGTGCGACCATAGTGCTTCTTTTATCATAAACCAACACCCTGTGTAGAGCAAAGGAACAGCGCATGAGTCAAGATGAACTTTTGCAGATCGACAGCAAAGACAAATGCACATCGCTGAATAATCTCTAAACATTTGATGTCAAATAAATGTACTTTACGAAATGAACAATCTTGCTGTTTGCTTTTAAATCACAGCGTCATATTCCGAATTGTGGCGCGCTGTGTTGTGAGATGATCTGTGTTGTTTTCCGGATTCTGTATGAAGTCGCGTAGGAGCAGTGTTGGCAACTCCTTAGTAAGAAATGTAGCTATTGGCCGTCATAAAAGTTGCTAGAAGTAGCTAAATGACGTCATAACCTAATTTGCATAATTCACCAGGTGCATGATGGGTGATTGCCGAGGGCATGGTTGTTATAGCCTCTCATTGAGCTCACCCCTTTTTTGTAATGAAAGTCGCGAATGCACAGATGCAAACTCATGACATCCATATGCATACATTCACATACAAATGCACTAGTATTTAAATAAACCCCACAATGATTAGGTTGTTCGGTTGTCGCTTCTTAAACGTGTACTGCCATTTTTAATATGCTACTAGTTTATAATCCATAATGCCTCGTTGTTGGAACAGCCTTCCGATTATCAGTGTGACCATAGTGCTTCGTTTATCATAAACCAACACCCTGTGTAGGGCAAAGGAACAGCGCGTGAGTCAAGATGAACTTTTGCGGATCGACAGCAAAGACAAATGCAAATCGCTGAATATTCTCTAAACATTTGATGTCAAATAAATGTACTTTACGAAATGTACAATCTTGCTGTTTGCTTTTAAATCACAGTTTCATATTCCGAATTGTGGCGCGCTGTGTTGTGAGATGATCTGTGTTGTTTTCCGGGTTCTGTGTAAAGTCGCGTAGGACTGGAGACGACTGGGCGCATTTGGCTAGGCACCCTGTAACATCACGGAGAGAGACGGGGAATATGAATGCTTTGATAATGTCAGGCTTAGGGGGGGAAGATATGATTTAGTGTCGCAAAACAGGTCAGCCAGGTTGATGGGGCAAGTGATAGCATTATCACATAATGTCGGCGCACAGCAGCCTGATTTATCGTTTGTTTAGTGGACAAAAAGTTGGGTAAGGCCCATAGGAAATTGTAATGTCAGCGGACATAAGGAGGGTTCTTAGAGCACTTTCAACCTGACAACGAACAATACGAACAGCGTTCTCAGAACACCCGCATTTTGTTTAATTGCAAACATTTCAGCACTGCGAGTGTTCTTAGAACACATTCAACTTGCCACAGTACAATACGGACAGCGTCCTCAGGACACCCCCATTTTGTTTATGTACCAATATTTAAGAACAAAACGGACACATACTCCGTCCTCGGAAAACCCCACCATTTAGTTTATATAGAAAATTTCAGAACAGCCGTGTTGTCCGCAGACAAATCGAACACAACAAAAGCGTCTAGCCCATAAAAAAAACAGAACATTGAACCTATCTCATACTCCCCCACCCTCCCCAAACACTCTTACACACCAACATACTCCACTAAATACCATTTTAAATCCAAGTACCACCGCGCTGTCCATGGTCATCGGCGAATGCAAGATGGCGGGCACCACAAAAAATCTGACGCGCTTCACAAACCACGCCGTCCAATCAGCGAACACGTTGCATGTCCGCAGACATCACGCAAGCCACTTGGCCAATCGGGGCGCTGTCCGCGGAGCGAACAGGGAAGTCCATCCACGGAGCGAGCGGAGATATCGCTAAGTTTTGTTGCCTTATATTTTGGTCATTTTAAAAAAAAACTACTGGACGGATTTACACCAAATTTGCAAAAGCACGCTGTTGGGACCAAGCCCCCGCTCCTGCCACAAATTTGGTGTAAATCCGTCCAGCGGTTTGGGCTGTAGGCGTGCGCAAAGTTTTTTCCCATTATGTCTATGGGAAAAAACAAATGTTTTGGGACCCCCTATAACTTTGCCCACCAGGACCAATCCTCTCCAAACTCAGAGTGGGCCATATACATTTTTTGCAAAGTTTGGTGAGGATTCGTCCAGAGGGAGCGAAGTTATAAGCCACCCAAAAAATGCTCTTCCTATGGAAACACCAACTTAACCATAACTACATGGACGCAACCGCGTCCATGTAATATCAACAGAATATATATATCAATAGAATGCTATTTATATCAACGCATTGCTTATTGCACTAATTAGCACTTGATATTTATTCCAATGATCCTTGACACTTTTTGGTCAACATTATGATAAGAATACCTTCTACAGAGTTTTCATGAAAGGAAAATGTACATGTGATGTCATCAGTGATATCATCAATGACATTTGTGATGTCATCTTTGATGTCCTGGGTGTTAGTCTTAGCAGTGCACAGTGGCGGGTTATGGTTGCTTAGCTTACCATAACTGGCGAATTTCAAGGGTTTTTTTCGGTTTTACTTCGAACCATAACGTCCCGTCAACAACGTTTTTTTGTGTGAATTTCATAGGTTTTCAGTAGCGCAACTTAACCATAACGTCCCTTTAACAAAGTTGTTTTTACTGAATTTGATAGATTTTTAGTAGTGCAACTTAACCATAATGTCCTTTTAACAAAGCATTTTTACTGAAGTTCATAGGTTTCTAGTAGTGGCATGTAACCATAATGTGAACTAACATCTGACTTCATAGCACACCTTCCGGAGAATGACATGACCATATGCTGGCGCACAGCACGGTGAAGTGTCTGAGAATCCGTACACAATTAACAATAAGATCTATGCCTCGTGGACAGTGTGGAAGTACAATTTTTACTGATGTAGGAACTTGCAACTTTAACATTTCCCTTGCACAGCTCCAACACCTATTCGTACTCAGCCATTAACAATGTAGTACTCAGTACATACTTTTAGCAAAAGTACTATTTATCTGAAAACGACATGAGCTAAGGCCATCCCTCCTCCCCAAAAAACAGCACCACTGCTGTAATGAAGGAGCATGAGAAACACTGCCCCTACCTTACAAAGAACACACGCACAACATTTTCCCCCGTCCACCTACCCCTCCATATTACTATTTGGTGCCTCTTTGCTCATTTCCGTTCGCAACTTTCCTTCTTAGCTGTCTGTTAGGTTTGGTAGTTAATTGTTCATTCAGTGTGTGTTATTGATGTTAAACAAATGGCATCACCAGGCTCGGTCTTGAAGTGGGAGAATGGAAGACCAGGCTCTCGTCCTTCACCTCTCGCGCTTGGCCTAGAGGGTCACGACCCAGACACCCGCCACGAGAGGAGTTTGTCCATTTACCAGACGACCAGATACCCTGGTACAGGAACATACGGATGTGTCCATCTGCCTGCCCAGCAGCCCGCACTGGCCATGCCGACACCTGCGGCACGGACCAACTAGACTAAAATCTACACGTCGTTAGAGATGCCATGACGACCTAGACAACGGGAAGCACATCTGTACAAATATACACACTGGACATTCCCACACCGATCTACACGAAGAATATACTCAGTGCTATGACGTAGGCGACAGGCATATTCACGGACGTGCATCTTTATTATTTTTACATAGGCTTTCAGAATGCAGAAACGCAAGACGCGTCATGAACTCATCTACAAAGCTTGCTCACGCTTCTCTTGAAACCAGTTACCACCATGAGAGGTATAATGAAGACACGATACTGGTCATGGAACTATATGCTACTATAACCTAAAGAACCTATGCACCAAACGGACCACTTATGCACCAGGCCCAAGTAGGCCTCAAACAAGAGCTCCCGTGGACATTAACAAAGCAAGAGTCAGGTTGCTGATCCTGCAGAAAGAGCCCGGTGAAGCAACCAGCCAAGGTCGCAATGTTGCAAACCCACATTCCAAGAACAAATCATCAAAGGCACGATGTTGCAACCTCGCACTCCGCGCACCAACGTTAAAGTCCCACCTGCAAATTAAACCAGACGCACAGTGGAAAAGCAATATTAATTGTGCAGAATTCTGCCTCAAACACGGTCCCTCGCCACATGACCAAGCCGAACCTGACGAGATGCCAAACCCAGGAGAGAAGAGGCGTCTGGATCCCTCGCTACGAGACACAGGCAGATACACTTGAAAGGCTCAATGGACATCTGCGACAGTGGGAGCGGTCAGCCTTCCAGCTATGAATAAATCCTCACATTGTCTGCACGTACCCATAGTGAAACATTGTTGCAAATTGCAGGTACACCGAGAGCTGGGAACAGCGGTGGTCCCAGGCTGGGAAGCTCACGGGCGCACCAATCAGAACATGGGGCTCTTATCACTGACGCCAGTAATATTAACCAATCCTCAGGAGTCTTCATGTAACAATTCTCATGTATCTAATTGTAGGGACAACCCAGATATATCACCTGACTACCCTTTGTCCACTAACATTGTTCTCTATATATGTGCTATACTAACCCTACCACTCGAGCAACCAATTAAGAGTGGCGATAGGTTTTTTGTTAACTTTCTGAAGTGACGCAAGTAGCGTGTCATAATACAGTAAAAAGGGCCTGCGAGCCCCACGATTGTGTGTGTGTCAGGACGGACGCGTACGCTCCTTGACCCATCCCTGCCGTTTTGTCTAATAAACAGCAGAGTCACCTTGCTCCTTGTGTGTGTCTCATACTCTATCTCATCTGGGATATACACGGGAGGAGTTGGGGCCTCCCTGCCTGGAGGTCTGCGGACGGCCCGGCCGACCCCGGCAGAATTTCCCCCGCGACAGTCTTGCACACACATTCTGAGAACTCCTGTACTCCAGTATTCTCTCAGAATGTGTGCGCACTGGGCGATGGTTGAATTGCCAGGCAGTTTGCTCCAGCATCCAAAGCTGGAGGTGTATCCCTGTAATTTAATAAACAGTGTTTCAATCATTCCCGGTGTCGGCTTCAACTTCACACTGACCTTCCAAAAAAAAACCCATCCGGAAAAAAAATTAAACCTTCCTTTAAGAACCACCTTTCACAGTTTAAAAATATAAATTAAAAAAAATCGCATGCACTCCATCTACTTTATATTTCTCAGTAAAGTACATAGATGCAATAAGATTTTCCAACATTTCCATTTGCAGTTTGAGTACTGCTAATAGGAATATTGTAGCGTTCATCCTCCATTCCAGGGACTGGAACAGTGAATAAAGGGCCAGCAGGCCATGTTATCAGCCCAATCGAAGCGAGAGTGCATAACGCGATCTCCAGATCATTACCCCCCTTACACACCTAAAATGGGGGATGAATGCTATTAACAATCTAGATTTCCAAAGCGTTAACCCGTGCTACTAAACCACATTGTGCGGATCATGACCTTATACCATGCCCCCGACATTCTGCCCACTCCCCATTGCTACAGCCTACCCCTCAGTCAGCAAACACATACCGCTATGGTTTTTAACTACATTACGATACTTGTCTAATGTGAAAACACTCCCACATCTCATCACATAAGCAACCCTAATGATATTGTACACCTTTTTTGGATGACGTTCCTCTCCAGCCTAGCCAAATGCACCCATAAGCACCTACGTGCCTGAACCTGAAAATGAACACACAGCGACGTACAATGTAGCACGTCACATTTTGAAATAATAAACTGGTTTTTAAAAGAAAACATTAACATTTTAGAATTTGTAAAGTACTTTTATTTCACAATAAACTGTCTGAGACCATCGGACTATTCCCATTTTCAATCAAATAGTAACTTTGATTCTTCAGTCGTCATCAAAAATGTTAATCGTGAGGCACACGTTGTTCTTTTCCCATACACAAAGTATACATTTTTCGATAAAGCAACCGCTTCAGTCGCACAGTGATTACCAAGACGTCGGCATGAACTTCGGCCTACACCACCATAAAAGATGTTATGTTACACCTAATGGCCACTGCAGCGTACGGACGATCCTGGGTCCTGGCGATCGTCCCACAAAACAGTGACGGTTAGGCAGCCGGTCACGAGTACATGCATCTGGCGTGCAAAGAATCCATCACTTTACATCTGGAATCCATGGCAATCACAATAAGGCAGGATGTAGCTGTTTGAAAAACATAACAGAAAATACGTATCAATACCCAACCTTTAGCAAACAATTTCAAAAAAGACAAAAAGAACGTAGAAACTGATGCACAAATCGATGTGGTCATACATGACATTTTAAAGAAATATTAGCATTGAACAAGGGTGAATCTAGTGATAGCCTACAAACGCCGAGAATCTGCACTCTCCTTAAGCAAAAAAAAAATGACAACTACACAGAAAGATAGTACTTCAGTTACATTGCCAAAATTAATGTTCTGGTAATAAAAAATTAAATCTTGTTTAGAGTCGTCAAAAGTAAACTTACATGATATTTACTGTCTCCATTGTCTTCCTGAAACTCAGACAGCAATGTACTTGCACCAAAGAATCTTCTTGAACTGATATTATATGTGCCTTACAAACGGTTTGAATACATAACCTTATCAAATGGTATTTTTTGCAAACTTTCACTCCCTGTATTCTTACTGAATTTTCCCTTTCGCTCAAGGTCAAAAAACAATTGACCTTTATGGGTTCAGTCGGATGCGTGGGCCTACTGAGCTCGCAACCAAAAAAGCAAACCAAGTGACTTTCACTCAGAATGCAAATACATTCTGACTTTGCAACAACATGTCTCAATGCATTCATGAGAACTGGTACTCCCATACACTTGCAGACCCGCTGTATCCATCAAACAGTTCAGGTGGCTGCCTCAGATTTCAAACTCTAGGATGCCAGTCTGACTGCAATATTATTTTAAATACATTGTAACACAGACACAGTAATTCTTAGCCTGTACTTAACCGACACTATATTGAGCAGCAACTTCCAATTTTCTGTATGACTTTGGTGACAAGAAAACACCACGTTTTGACTTCCTGCTGCCACATCCCATCCCAGCTTCATTAACCCTCACCTTCCGAGACAGTATTTCATAAGTTTAACAAGTGCCATGTTCTGTCGTTTTATATGTGTTAGCGGCGATGTCCGCGTACACCAAAACACGAATGAAAGATGGCGGGCGCAGCGAAACAATCTGACGTACTTCACGCTGTTCAACATCCAATCAGTGAATGCGTCACATGTCCGCGGACATGACACTACGAATTAGCCAATCGGTATCTTGTCCGCGGAGCGAACAGGGAAGTGTGACCATGGAGCGGACATAGATATCACTAATTTTTTTAGACATACTTTTTGGTTGTTTTAAAGGAAACTACTGGGCGGATTGGCACCAAATTTACAAAAGCACACTTTCGGGACCAAGCTCCTGCTGCAAATTTGGTGAAAATACGTTCAGCGGTTTGGGCTGTAGGCGTGCACAAAGTTTTTTCCACATTCAGTCTATGGGAAAAAAAGATGTTTTGGGACCCCCCATAACTTTTCCAGCCCTGGACCAAACCTCACCAAACTTTGCAAAAAAATTCAGAGTGGGCCATATACTGAAAAGTTTGGTAATGATTCGTCCAGGGGGAGCGAAGTTATAAGCCACCCAAAAAGTGCTCTTCCTATGGAAACAGCAACTTAACCATAACTACTGTGGCCGTGTAATCCCATAGGAATTGCACTTTTTGGGCGGTTTATAAATTCGCTCCCCCTGGACGAATCCACACCAAAAAAAAGTATATGGCCCACTCTGACTTTTTCTGCTAAGTTTGGTGAGGTTTGGTCCAGGGGGGGAAAAGTTATGGGGGAGTCCCAAAACTTATTTTTTTTCACATAGACTGAATGGGACCCCCCCATAACTTTGCCCCCCCTGGACCAAACCTCACCAAACTTAGCAGAAAAAAATTACCAAAAAGTAGGTCACAAAAATGTGTGTTATCAATGTCCGCTCCGCGGACACATTTCCCTGTTCGCTCTGCGGACAGTGTCCTGATTGGCTAATCGGCTTGCATCATATTTGCGGACATGCGACGTGTTCGCTGATTGGATGGTGAAGAGCGTGGAGTGTGTCAGATTTTTGGGAACGCCCACCATCTTGTATCCGCTGACATCCGCTGAAAGCGCTGTGACAAATGGTGGAGAAATACAATTTTGGTAAGTGTGTTGGCGTGTAAGACTGTTTGGGGAGGGTGGGGGAGTAAGAGATGGGTCAAATATTGTATCTATTTAGGTGGCAGGCACCCCTGTTGTGTTTGTTGTGTCCGCCGTGCTGTCCTTGATGTCCGTGATCGACCAAAATGGGGGTGTCTTAAGGACATTATATCTGTCCGTACTGTTCGCAGGCAAGTTGAAACTGTTCGAAGAACACACAAGGTGTCCGGGATGTCCATAATCAAACGAAAATGGAGGTGTCCTAAGGACACTATACCTGTTTGTACTGTTCGCAGGCAAGTTGAAACTGTTCTAAGAACACACACGGTGCCTGGGATGTCATTCATCAAATGAAAATGTAGGTGTCCTAAGGACACTATACCTGTCTGTACTGTTCGCAGGCCAGTTGAAACTGTTCGAAGAACACACAAGGTGTCCGGGATGTCCGTAAGAAAACAAAAATGGAGGTGTCCTAAGGACACTAGACCTGTTTGTACTGTTCGCAGGCAAGTTGAAACTGTTCTAAGAACACACACGGTGTCCGGGATGTCCATAATCACACGAAAATGGGGGTGTCTTAAGGACATTATATCTGTCCGTACTGTTCGCAGGCAAGTTGAAACTGTTCGAAGAACACACAAGGTGTCCGGGATGTCCGTAAGAAAACAAAAATGGAGGTGTCCTAAGGACACTATATCTGTCTGTACTGTTCGCAGGCAAGTTGAAACTGTTCTAAGAAAACACACGGTGTCCGGGATGTCTGTAATCAAATGAAAATGTTGGTGTAATGCGCTAAAATCGATATCTGCGCACAGCGTATTCATGGATTTCAGCCTCCAAAACCAGCCGTGGCGCAGAGTGGCGCGGCGACCCTGCAGCTGCGCCAGTTACTCCCGCAAGAACGCCCTTGCGCAAGGAAAAGCCATCAAAATTCACAATTCATTGCAAAGGGCTGTGCTAACCCTGGGCCAGTATACAGGGCTGCCAAACAGCAAACGGCGAACGGGGAACGTTTATTACTGGGGTGCGCGGGAAGTTCCACACGTGATTTCAGCAGGGTACGTCTATTTCTGGGGTGCGGGGAAGTTCAACACGCGATTACAGCAGGGTATGTGTTTTACAGGGGTGCACGGAAAGTTCCACACGCGATTCCAGCTGGGTTTGTGTATTAATGGGGTGCGGGGATTTTTTACACGCGATTTCAGCAGGGTACCAGTATTACTGGGGTGCACGGGAAGTTCCACACACGATTTCAGCAGGGTACGTGTACTTCTGGGGTGCGGGGAACTTTTACACGCAATTTCAGCAGGGTACCTGTATTACTGGGGTGCGCGGGAAGTTAAACACGCGATTTCAGCAGGGTACGTATATTTCTGGGGTGCAGGGAAGTTTAACACGCGATTTCAGCTGGGTAGGTGTCTCACTGGTGTGCGCGGGACGTTACACACGCAATTTCAGCAGGGTACGTGCATTTCTGGGGTGTGCGGGAAGTTACACACATGATTTCAGCAGGGTACCTGTATTTCTGAGGTGCGGGGAAGTTCAACACGCAATTCCAGCAGGGTACGTGTGGTCTCCACCCTGCACGGCCCCTGCAGGTAGACCACACCACAGGGGACTACCCTGCACCCCTGGTCATGTCCCGCAGGCAGCCCATCCACCATGGGCATGCCCCCCCAGCCAAGCCACATGTCACCGTGCACTAGTGATCACCAACGCATTACCCCCTTGTACCCCGACCACACAGCAGTACAGGGCACCTGCCAGCAGGCACACACTCATCTCCCCCAGCACCCTGACCCCCCAGCAGTGTGGGGCACCTGCCAGCAGGCCCCCACTCATGTCCCACCCATGTCCCCTTGCACCCCCACCCCCTAGCAGTGCAAGGCACCTGCCAGCAGGCCCCCACTCATGTCCCCTTGCACACCCACCCCCCAGCAGTGCAGGGCACCTGCCAGCAGGCTCCCACTCATGTACCACTCATGTCCCCTTGCACCCCCACCCCCCAGCAGTATGGGGCACCTGCCAGCAGGCCCCCACTCATGTCCCACTCATGTCCCCTTGCAGCACCACCCCCCAGCAGTGCAGGGCGCCTGCCAGCAGGCCCCCACTCATGTCCCCTTGCAGCACCACCCCCCAGCAGTGCAGGGCACCTGCCAGCAGGCCCCCACTCATGTTCCCTTGCACACCCGCCCCCAGCAGTGTGGGGCACCTGCCAACAGGCCCCCACTCATGTCCCCATGCACCCCCAGCACTGAGGGGCACCTGTCAGCAGGCCCCCACTCATGTCCCCTTGCACCCCCACCCCCCAGCACTGAGGGGCACCTGCCAGCAGGCCCCCACTCATGTCCCCTTGCACACCCACCCCCCAGCAGTGCGGGGCACCTGCCAGCAGGCCCCCACTCATGTCCCATTCATGTCCCCTTGCACCCCCACCCCCCAGCAGTGTGGGGCACCTGCCAGCAGGCCCCCACTCATGTCCCACCCATGTCCCCTTGCACCCCCAACCCCCAGCAGTGAAGGGCACCTGCTAGCAGGCCCCCACTCATGGCCCCTTGCACCCCCACCCCCCAGCACTGAGGGGCACCTACCAGCAGGCCCCCACTCATGCCCCCTTACACACCAACCCCCCAGCAGTGCAGGGCACCTGCCAGCAGGCCCCCACTCATGTCCCCTTGCACCCCCACCCCCCAGCAGTGTGGGGCACCTGCCATGAAGACATGTCCCTCACACACACACAATGGGTGCAAGTGAATCTCAAAACCCATATCATGACATGCATGAAACCAATGAGATAATACCACACATCGAGTTTGAAGAAAAAAATGTATTAAAAGCAACATGAATGGAATTAAAATCAAACAAACGACATTGGAAATTAAGAAAGAAAAGCTGCATGTCTGTAAAATAATGGAAAACAACAAATCATAATCCAAAGGAAAGGTTTTCCAAAGTCACAGTTCCAAAAATGAAATCCAAGGGAAAAACACAAGTGAAAACCATTGCTCCATGGGGAAATCCAAACAAAAAAGTAGAATCCAACAGTCAACTATAAACAGATGAACAATCCAGGGTCCATGATCCCAACTGAAGAAATGAAACCTATCAAAAACTCCTATCTAATAAAAAAACTATATACAAAAATGTGGTCCATTGTCCAAAAGGTACAAAATAAAGAAAAAACAAAGGAAACCTGATACTAACTAAATAACTATTTACAAGGGCAGCGGGCAAGTCCAACGGCTCACATGTTGATGTTCTGGGCCAGGGCATCATCGAACTCCTGCTCGATGTCCCGGAGGCGGTCCTCTTCCATGGCCCCGAGGGTTCGCAGGGACGATGACATCTGGAACTCCAGGTCCCTGCGAATGGCCTCGAGGCACTCGGCCCGCCTCAGGGCCCTACGCATGGAGTTCTCCGCCCTGACCATCGTGAGCCGTGCCTCTTCCTCCCGCTGCCACTCTGCATCTATCGCATGGCCCAACCGCTGCCACACAAAAGACACTTCCCGTCCAGGGTCCTCCTGCCCTCCGGCCGATGCCTGCCCCTCCGATGTTGATGGCCCCGAGCCATCATTGCTAACACCTACTGCCTGCTCCTGCTGCTGCTGCTGCTGCTGTCCATGTGCCCTGTCCGATGGTGCCTGCACATCCTCCATCTGCTGGTCTCCAGTTGTGGTGTCCACCCCTGCTGGACCGCTGACTCATGACTGTGGCAGGGATGTGAGCTCCACCAAGCTGGCTGTGTTGGTCAGGCCAGGTCCACAGGGGGCTCTGGTGGAATCTGGGCCGGAGGACGATGTGGAGAACGACCGGCCCATGGCCTCCACAGAGGAAGAGAGGTCCGCCAGAGTGCGCATCACATGTAGGAAACCTCTGACCAGGGCCCCTCCCAGCAGTGCCACGTCATGACGCTGCTCTTCGTGATGGCGTGCGTTCTCCGCCCAGGAAGAACGCACGTCATCACGAATGACATGCGTGCACAACGTGACACCCACCAGGACGGATCCCATACGGTCGCCGGACCCCTCTTCCGCAGGTAGTGGAGAGGCAGGTGATATGGCACTCTCCTCTACCTGCGGACGGGCCTGGGACGGGGCCTCCCTGCTGGTGCATGATGGTGCAGTCACAGGGTCAAGGACAGCGACATGCACAGGCCCCTCCGCATTGACCTGTGCTGCCTCCTGACCCTGGCCCTGGACTGCACCACTTGCACCAGTGGTACTACCCCAACCAGGCCCCATGTGCGGCTCATTAGCGGGCTCCTCCTCCTCTGTGGAGACCACCAACCTGGATGTCTCCACGGTTACCAGTCAATTGGTCGAAAACATTTGGTCGACAGGACAATTGGTCGACACCATTTGGTCGAATGCCAAATGGTCGAATTTTTTTTTTTTTTTTTTACCCCTCATTTGGTTTTTTTTGGGGGGTCCCCCCCCAAACCCCTTTTTTTCTTTTTTTTTTTTTTCCCCACACGAAAACCCACAAAACACATATATAAAAAAAAAAAAAAATTCGACCATTTGGCATTCGACCAAATGGTGTCGACCAAATTGCAGTCGACCAGTTTGTTGTCGACCAATTGACCGGACACCCAGACACCGTCTCCACACCGTCTTCCGCCATTGGAAGCCCCTGTGGGGGCTCACCCGGCCCTTCCGCCACAGCCGTTGATGCAGACGCAGCACCAGCCCCGTCGCTCCCGGATGATGGTAATTCCTGGGAGGGTGGCTGGGCCTTGCGTTGCCGCCCAGTGGAGGCATTCCCGCCGCTTGGCTCCACAGCACCGTCTCCGCCCTCTTCTTCACTTGACGCTGCGTAGAGGGAGACATAGAACACAAGCATCAGGGTACAGTACAAAATACCCTAGACAGGAAGCAATAACACATGAGTGGCACTGTCAAATGTCACTTCCATCCTGTCATTCCACAATACATGGGTGAATGCACACAACACACATGCAGAAACAGTCCGTGCGCCTGCAATCAACATCAACATCCATGTAGAAGGGCCCCTGTTGCCTTCAAAGTCACATGCATCCATGGTGTTTCAAAGTCACACACACACTTCTCAGGCACACACACACACATGTGCACCATACATGTACATGACATCAGCACCCATTCCTCACCCCCCCTCCATGTCCAGGAACAGAGACAGCCATGCATTCACGTGTGCATTTCACATAGAGCTCCCCATTTTGCTTTAAAACACATGCACCAACCATGTGGCTCACACATAACTGCTCTCACATGCATGAACATGATGACCTGCACACACCCATATCCATACATGGCCTATGTCACACATACAGGCAAGCATCAGACTACCAGCACATTGCAACATGCACTTCTCACACAGCAATGCTTGGCCACTTACCGCTCAACTCCAGACGGGTCTGCCTCCGAAGGATCTAGGTGTGGAGCGCTGGGCCTACGCGTTCCAGGACCCTCATCTGGATGGCACTCAGGCGTGCCCAGCCCGCCTCCGCGAGGCGCCGGGCCTTGTGGAGGGTCCTGGACCTGAAGTCCTCCCAGCGCTTCTTGATGTGCTTGATGTCGCAGGTTGCCACCCCCTCCGCGTTGATGGCAACCACTACGTCATCCAAGATCCTCTCCCTTCCTTCCTTGTTGGCGCGTGATGTTCTGAAGAGGGCATCATAATGCCCCAGGACATGCTCCACCAGGAAACCAACTTCGGAGGCAGTGAAGCTGGTGGCCCTCTGCCTATCTGGCTGGGGGTTGCCAGTGGTGCCAGATGGTGTAGTGCTCGACATGGCAACCCCAGAGGCAGGTGTGGGTGGGCAACTGGGTCCTGGGGCTGGGCTGTGGAGCGATGGAATAGCAGTCGGGAGTCTTCGGTTCCAGCAGGAGTGGTCACAGCAACAGCACCCCGGGCTGACGTGCAGGCAGCAAATGGCAGGGCACGTGGGCAGCAGGCAATCAGGCAGCAGCAGATGGCAGGTGGGAGCGTGCTCAGGGCTCTAGGGGGCAGTAATTCGGCCTTCTGGGCAGGAGCATGGTCTTCCGTGTGTGAACGCGTGGCCAGCTTGATACGGAGTGATTTGGCACGTGAAAATCTAGCACGTCAGCGTGTAATTCGAGTTAAGGCCCTTAGAGCGTAAGCGCGTCAGCACGCGTACGCGATTTCATTGGACCAAAGGCCCTTAGCGCGTAAGTGCGTCTGTGAAGTGCGCACGTGGGCGTTTCCCTGAACCCGGGTGCATGTTAGACGTCCAAGAACTGCACGTCCGAGTGTCAGCTCGTGTAATTGGAGGTTAGGGCCTTAGCGCGTATATGGGGAAGTGACGTTGGACGTGTGGGCCGGTTCAAAAGGCACGTGTAGGACATCATTTCCTTGTACATGCTTTACGTGGAGAGCGGGTGGGTGAATTCTGTACTTCTTGTCGGTTCACACACGATTTACTTCACAGCGTTTCTCGTTCGTACCCCCTGTTACCTCTGAAAGCTCTTTTCTGAATTTTTGTTGGGCCTGTTTCCTCAAACAGCGTTCACTTCTTCTTTTGTCCTGTCTCCTCAGACAGTGTACAATTCTTCTTTTGGCGGGTTTGTTGCCAAAGCGCACACGCGCGTATCTTTCACGCTCATTTTCCAGGCAGACTGTGAGTTGCGCACGTATTTACCAACTATGCTTGCCCCGTGTGTCGCGTACCCCTTCTGAGGTCATTGTAGGCTGCATGTAACACACGTCTGTTCATTTTTGTGTTTCTGGGTGCCACAGCGTAGTGCGGGTTCATTTTTCCACGCACGTGGTCTATGAGGGGTTGCGTGCACGTTATTTTCTGTTTTTGGGGTGCCTGTGCGTTGCGTGACCCGTCATCTTTCCCCAGGGGTCACATACAGCCTTGCTAGAGCACTAGGGTACGAATTCCATCTAGTACCCTACCCCTTTGACACCCAATTGCCCAGGACAATAGTTTACTGCAACTCCCATACGCACAACAACATCAGTGCCATGGTTGGGAGGCAACCAAGTGGAAAGGGTGGCAAAGGTGGCCGAGCCTTAAGAGGTGGCTGTGGTGGGCACGGTAGGGGACGTGGCCGGGATTTGCAGGGTACCCCTAGCCCCCCATGTGTGGAGGGCCAGGGGCCAGTCAGGGACACCCATGCCCCCCCCCCCACAGTTGAGGGAAACATGGCTGACACCATCTCTGCTCAGCCCTTGTTGGACCGGCCCATTGTGGCACCTGACGTGGCAGAGGGTGACTCCCAGGCTGACTTCCAGGTCGCCAAGTCTAGGCCACGTGTGGCGGTGCAAGTTGGTGTCACCAGGCCACGTGGATCAGGGGCAGCTATGTCATCTGCTGGCCTGAGTAGGCAGGGTGGGGAGGCTGCAGGGGCAGCTGCAGCTCCATCCACCCCAGCTCTAACTCTCCCAGCCAGGGCAGTGTTAGTCCCAGTCCATCTTGCTAACGTTTCCCCTGACTATGTAACACTTCAGCCAATGCCTGCACCAAGTCCCATGCTCAGTGTGCATTCCCACACCACAACTACCCAGTCCACCGGTGCCCCTGCCCCTAGAGGCCAGAGCAGCGTAGGCCACTCAGGATCCCCACCACCTTCCAAAAAAAAGAGGAAGAGTGCTCGTCCACTACAGGCTGATACCCCAGACACGGCTACGCAGTCCGGCACGCAAAGGAAGTCTAGCTTCAATGATTCCGAACGTGATGCACTTGTGCAGTATGTGTCCGCACATGACAGCGAAATGTTGATCACTTCAGGGTGCAAGACCACACCTGCTCGACGTCAGGCACACTGGAAGACCGTCGCGGACATCATAAGTGCCCTTGGATCAGTGAGGCGCACAGCTGGTGAATGCTACAAGTGCTGGAATGACCTTAAGCACAGGGCAAAGAAAAAGCTGGCCTCAAGTCATGCCGCTACTCTGGTAACTGGAGGTGGGTCTCCACAAGAGGACATTGAACTCACTGTACATGAGTCTGTTGCTGGGACCTACATCACAGAGGAACAGATCCAAGGTGTGGGAGATCTGCCAGATTACGAGGCATTGTCCGGTGAGTGCACATGCATGTGTGTGTGATCCATGTGTATGTTGTTTGTGTGAGGGGTTCTGATTGAGTGCCAGGTGAGGATGTGTGTGCCTGAGTGGTTTGGGTCACCCATGTGCTTCATCCAAAACATTCTGCACCCCTGGATTTGGGTATTACAGTATCCCTTCTGCCCACAGTAGACTTTTTGTGCAACATCACGCCAGTTGCCCTTGAAGTGGCATCTTGCAACAACATTGTTCCGTATTTCTCATTGTTCATTCAGGCTGATTGTTTCGATCCCCCCACTTTCACTACACATTTCTCAGCCCTATTGTCAAACGATATGTGACATGCCTATGGTAACTGCCATCTGTGTGATGGCATGTGTAATGTATGTGGATTGGACATGCCACTCACAGGCCAATGTGTGATGGCTCTGCTAGCCAGCATGCGGCTAATGGGCCTCATTACGACCCAGGCGGTAAGTTACCGCCTGGGTCGTACCCTTACCACCATGGTGTAAACTATGTTTACACCATGGTGGATGGTGGATTTACCGCCCCATTCCAAGGTGAGTGGGGCGATAAATCCCCATTTCCCATTTTACCCTTCCCCATTCCCATTTTTGCCCCATAGGGCATAATGGGAGTGGGGAAGGCGCTAATTACGCCACCGTAAATTACGGTGGCGTAATTAGCACCATGGTCCCTTAGCGCCATGGATTTTAACGCCTGCAAAAAGCAGGCGTTAAAATCACCATGGCGCTAAGGGACCTTGTAATCAGGCGTTAAGGGTCGGCGCCGTTTACGGCGCCGTTAACCCCTTAACGCCTGACTCGTAATGAGGCCCAATGTGTTGCTCTTCCATCTTGGTGTCATCAGTCTCTGACATTTTCCTCCCCTTCAAACTCAGTGACAGTGCATTCATGGGAGGGTTATAGTCATGTGGGACATGTGTCAATCAAGTACTGGTTCTGTAGCTTGTCAGGCCTAATTGTGTGCCATGGTGCTAATGCCTGTTTCCATTTTTTGTCTTTCATGTTTCTGCAGGGGATGACGCACTTGATGCTGTTGAGGGTGAGGAGATGGTGCAGACCCAGGAGGGATCTCAGGCACGAACGGGCACCAGTGGGGGACGGGGTGTGGTGGTGGGAGAGAACCCACTCTTGCTGTAGACCTTTCTCTCCAGGGGTGTCTCTGGGTGCACCTCCCCAGACCTCTTTTCGGGTGTTGATTCGGATGATGAGACCTATGTGGCTTCGCAGGTAGGTGTTTCTGGGAGGGATTCTGTTCTATCCGACACACCTGCACCAGGGGTACAGCCCACTATGGGGATGTCAGTGTTGGTAGGTCCACCTTTGGTGGTTACGGATGCAGGGCCACACTCCGCAACATCTGATCCTGTTCCTGGGCCAGCAGATCAGAGGGGGAATGCAGTCCTGCAGCCTCAGGCAGTGCCGACACAGCAAGGCACAGTTCGCCTTACCCCAGACAGGTATGGTGCCCGACAACGTGGTGGCCGTACGCCACCAGGCAATACCGCATGGGAGAAATCCATATACGGTATGGCAAACCAACAGGCAGCAGCATCTGAGATGATGGCTCAAGCTATGGCGAGGGTGGCCACTTCCATTGTCCCCCAGAAAGGCAGATGGAGCAACTACAGCAGGCAACAGACTCCATTTGCCAATCACTCAGGGAGGACATGTTGGCGTCCAACAGGGACAGACGGGTGGCCCTGGACACTCTGCGGGAAGCCATTTCTTTAGAGTCCCAGGGCCAGAGGGAAGCCCTGAGGGTAGAAGTCTGTCACCTCAGGCAGACTCTTGTGGAGCTTGAGGCTTCCACTGTCATGAGGACAGAACAGCTGCTGGAGTGGGTCACACGTACGCTCTCAGAAGACATGCAGGCAACTTGGGAGGAGGTCCGGGCATCACATCAGGTGGTGCATGGGGATCTCCGCGCCATATTCCTCCAGAACGAGACCTTCCACACCCGCATGCTTGCTGCCATGGAGGACCAGACTAGGGCTTTGTGTGGGCTGCCTCCCATAGCACCACCACCTCCTGTGGCGGCAGCAGCACAGGGTGATGAGAGCGACCACAGCGATTCTGAATCTCTCACGATAGCGTAGCCATGCAGGCCATGAGCCCATGGAGGTATTTTATTTCTCGCAACATCCACAGAGGTGGCTGTTGGTGTGCACGTTGTCCTCAGACCTACTGGGTGGCCTCCCCCACTCCCCCTGGCCCCCACATGGCCATTTTTGATTTTTGATTTTTGATTTTTGATTTTTGATTTTTGATTTTTGGTTTTTGGTTTTTGAGTTTTTGTTACAGTGTGTTGCCTTGTGTGGCTCCTGTGGGCATCCACTGTATTCCGGCTGGGCACATGCAGACTTGTCCTGAGTTTGTGTTAGATGCTTGGGTTCGTGAGACACACACCCCTCCTGCTTCCCGTTACCATGGGCTTGCAAAGGGTGTGCCCAAGTGACAGTAACTTACACAGTGACGTTGGACTCCCATGACATGTGTGGGCAGTCTGTAGTCAATACTGTGTATAAATTCATAGTGCATATTGTTGTAGTATTGTACACTGCATGGTGTATTGATGTGTGCTTGTGCATCCATGTCTCCTTCCTAATTTGCAGATTCATTCCTCATGTCTTCACAAGGCCGTCTACTTTGGAGATGGAGTTCATGTTGTAAGCAGTGCACTTCCAGATTTGCGTGGCACCAACACTGTACAGTTGGAAGTGGTCGATGGGCTAGCATCACCAGGTTGTAAGTCTACGTATCCTTTAACTTAGTATTGTCATGTGAATGCTATGTTTGGGGTGGCTAGCTGCATTGTAGTGTGGTAAGTCTTTGGTCATGTGTGTTGTCAGTTCTACATTAATGGGAGCATAGGACGCTACTGCCTGCCTTCGTGTGGCGGACGGGTTTGGGTCAGTGCGCGTCTTTCCCGTGCGCTGGTTTGCCCTATTTGATTCCATGAATATGTGTTGTAGGCGAGCATGTGGGCGTTCCGCGCACTTGCCTCCTGTACTTCCCCCGTGACGCCCAAATTTTCGTGAGTTTTTCCCCATTCCGAGTGTTACGCCCCGTGTTCCGCCTACTTTTGTTATATGTGCCGCACTATGTGCGCTTTCGCTGTGGCCTTTCGCACGCCGTTAGATGACCTGTGCGCCGGCGTGCGCTGTGTACTTTTTCAGTGCACATCCCTGATTTTACTCGTGCACGGACTTCCATGAATAGATGTGCGCTGGTTTCCCTGCGATATTCGCACTTGCACTGCGATTTTCGCTCTTTCACTGCGAATCGCACATTTTCGCACGCTTGCGCCGACGTTTTCGGTGCACATTAATTCCATGAATCGGCCTATATATCTGTCCGTACTGTTCGCAGGCAAGTTGAAACTGTTCGAAGAACACACAAGGTGTCCGGGATGTCCGTAATCAGACGAAAATGTAGGTGTCCTAAGGACATTATACCTGTTCGTACTGTTCGCAGGCAAGTTGAAACTGTTCTAAGAACACACACGGTGTCCGGGATGTCCGTAATCAAACAAAAATGGAGGTGTCCTAAGGACACTATGGGCCTCATTACGACCCAGGCGGTAAGTTACCGCCTGGGCCGTGACTTTACTACCATGGCGTAAACTAAGTTTACGCCATGGTGGTTGGCGGACTTACCGCCCCATTCCGACCTTGGCGGGGCGGTAAGTCCCCAATCCCCATTTACCCTTCCCCATTCCCATTTTTGCCCCATAGGGCATAATGGGAGTGGGGAAGGCGTTAATTACGCCACCGTAAATTACGGTGGCATAATTAACTCCATGGTCCCTTAGCGCCATGGATTTTAACACCTGCTAAAAGCAGGTGTTAAAACCTCCATGGCGCTAAGGGACCTCGTAACCAGGCGGTAAGGGTCGGCGCTCTTTACGCTGCCGTAAACCCCTTACCGCCTGGGTCGTAATGAGGCCCTATATCTGTCCGTACTGTTCGCAGGCAAGTTGAAACTGTTCGAAGAACACACATGGTGTCCGGGATGTCCGTAATCAAATGAAAATGTAGGTGTCTTAAGGACACTATACCTGTTCGTACTGTTCGCAGGCAAGTTGAAACTGTTCTAAGAACACACACGGTGTCCGGGATGTCATTAATCAAACGAAAATGGAGGTGTCCTAAAGACACTATACCTGTTCGTACTGTTCGCAGGCAAGTTGAAACTGTTCCAAGAACACACACGGTGTCTGGGATGTCCGTAATCACACGAAAATGGAGGTGTCCTACGGACACTATACCTGTTCGTACTGTTCGCAGGCAAGTTGAAACTGTTCTAAGAACACACATAGTGTCCGGGATGTCCGTAATCAAACGAAAATGGAGGTGTCCTAAGGACACTATATCTGTCCGTACTGTTCGCAGGCAAGTTGAAACTGTTCGAAGAACACACATGGTGTCCGGGATGTCCGTAATCAAACGAAAATGTAGGTGTCCTAAGGACACTATACCTGTTCGTACTGTTCGCAGGCAAGTTGAAACTGTTCTAAGAACACACACGGTGTCCGGGATGTCATTAATCAAACGAAAATGGAGGTGTCCTAAGGACACTATACCTGTCTGTACTGTTCGCAGGCAAGTTGAAACTGTTCTAAGAACACACACGGTGTCCGGGATGTCCGTAATCAAACGAAAATGGAGGTGTCCTAAGGACACTATACCTGTTCGTACTGTTCGCAGGCAAGTTGAAACTGTTCTAAGAACACATACGGTGTCCGGGATGTCCGTAATCACACGAAAATGGAGGTGACCTAAGGACACTATACCTGTTCGTACTGTTCGCAGGCAAGTTGAAACTGTTCTAAGAACACACACAGTGTCCGGGATTTCCGTAATCAAACGAAAATGGAGGTGTCCTAAGGACACTATATCTGTCCGTACTGTTCGCAGGCAAGTTGAAACTGTTCGAAGAACACACACGGTGTCCGGGATGTCTGTAATCAAACGAAAATGTAGGTGTCCTAAGGACACTATACCTGTTCGTACTGTTCGCAGGCAAGTTGAAACTGTTCTAAGAACACACACGGTGTCCGGGATTTCCGTAATCAAACAAAAATGGAGGTGTCCTAAGGACACTATATCTGTCCGTACTATTCGCAGGCAAATTGAAACTGTTCGAAGAACACACACGGTGTCCGGGATGTCCGTAATCAAACGAAAATGGAGGTGTCCTAAGGACACTATACCTGTTCGTACTGTTCGCAGGCAAGTTGAAACTGTTCTAAGAACACACACGGTGTCCGGGATTTCATTAATCAAACGAAAATGGAGGTGTCCTAAGGACACTATACCTGCCTGTACTGTTCGCAGGCAAGTTGAAACTGTTCTAAGAACACACACGGTGTCCGGGATGTCCGTAATCACACGAAAATGGAGGTGTCCTAAGGACACTATACCTGTTTGTACTGTTCGCAGGCAAGTTGAAACTCTTCTAAGATCACACACGGTGTCCGGGATGTCCGTAATCAAACGAAAATGTAGGTGTCCTAAGGACACTATATCTGTCCGTACTGTTCGCAGGCAAGTTGAAACTGTTCGAAGAACACACACAGTGTCCGGGATGTCCATAATCAAACAAAAATGTAGGAGTCCTAAGGACACTATACCTGTCCATAGTGTTCGCAGGCAAGTTGAAACTGTTCTAAGAACACACACGGTGTCCGGGATGTCCGTAATTAAATGAAAATGTAGGTGTCTTCAGGACACTATACCTGTCCGTACTGCTCGCAGGCAAGTTGAAAGAACTGCTCACAGGCAAGGTGAAAGTGTTCAAAGAACACACACGGTGTGCGCGGACATTAAAACTGCCCATATGACATAGTTAAAATGTTTGATTTTATGGGTGTGATCTATGGGTGTGATATGCTGCGGTGGTTGTGTCCAGGGCCTAGAGTCTTGGGTGCATGGCCGAGAGGAGCGCCTGCTACTTTTTTTAAAGGAAGCAGTATTTATGAGTTGCACTTATTGTAATATACTTACTGTTTGGTTTGGTAACTGGAGTACATGTATTCTTTGTCAATTTCTGTGATAAAAGAAAAGATCAGGTTAGTATTGGTAGTTTGTAAGGACTTATAAAATTGAATAATAGACATTCTTTATTCATTTCGACCCTCATATTTAGTAGATTACAAACCAGTGTACTGTGCTGTTTGCTCAGTTCCTGTGTTTGTTTTTCAAATCATTGGGTCTGTGGGAAAAAGAAACCATGTCGGATTAAAAAACACCCTTTTTTGTTATGATACAGTCTATTTGTTTGTTTGTTTTCAGAGCTCACTTGTTTCTGGCTAATGTGGCTTGTTGCATATTTTTGGAGCAGTTAGATACCTGTTGGCGTATTCTAGCTGTCAATTTTTTGTTATAGTGGTATTGATTTATCTGTTTGGTTGTTGCAAAATCTTGGGGCAGTTAGATACCTGTTGGCGTATTCTAACAGCTTATAGTTTTTATTTGAAGTTTTGTTAATGTTTAAGTATAGATTAGCTAATCAATTTTGGTTTTAAGAAGATAAAATACGCGTTTGTAAGATTTGCGGGTAATCTCTGCTTTAGAGTAATGGTACTATCATTACATTCTTACCATCCACATTTCTTTTTAAGATATGCAGTGTAGTGACCTGCATTGGGTGTGGCTCCTGCGTGATAGATAACAAAAAAAACTATTTTTGTTATGCTACAGTCTATTAGTTTGTTTTCAGTGTTCACTTGTTTTTGGCTAATGTTCTATCTGTTGGCGTGTTACACATTTTTTAAGCAGTTAGATACCTGTTGGCGTATTCAAACTGTATATTTTTTGTTATAATTTAGTGGCATTGATTTATCTGTTTGGTTGTTGCAAAATCTTGGGGCAGTTAGATACCTGTTGGCGTATTCTAGCTGTTTATATCTTGTTATAATTTAGTGGTATTCATTTATCTGTTTGGTTGTTATAGAATCTTGGGGCAGTTAGATACCTGTTGGTGTATTCTATCAGTTTATAGTTTTTTAATTGAAGTTTTGTTAATGTTTAAGTACAGATTAGTTATTAAATTTTGGTTTTAAGAAGATTAAATAAGCGTTTGTAAGATTTGCGGGTAATCTCTGCTTTAGAGTAATGGTACTATCATTACATTGGAACCATACACATTTCTTTTTAATATATGCAGTGTCGTGACCTGCATTGGTTGTGGCTCCTGTGTGGTAGATAAAAAACCCTTTTTCTGTTATGCTACAGTCGATTTGTTTGTTTGTTTTTAGTGTTCACTTGTTGTTTTTGACTAATGTTCTATCTGTTGGCTAGTTGCACATTTTCGGAGCAGTTAGATACCTGTTGGCGTGTTGTAACTGTCTATTTTTTGTTAGAATTTAGTGGTATTGATTTATCTGTTTGGTTGTTGCAAAATCTTGGGGCAGTTAGATACCTGTTGGCATTTTCCAACTGTTTATTTCTTGTTATAATTTAGTAGTATTCATTTATCTATTTGTTTGTTATAGAATCTTGGGGCAGTTAGATACCTGTTGGTGTATTGGAACAGTTTATAATTTTGTTTGTAAGATTTGTAAGATTTGCTGGTAATCTCTGCTTTAGAGTAATGGTACTATCATTACATTCGAACCATCCACATTTCTTTTTAATATATGCAGTGTAGTGACCTGCATTGGTTGTGGCTCCAGCGTGGTAGATTATAACTATTGTTGTGAAGGTTTTCTTACCAAGTGATACTTGACCTTGTGTGAATCCAGTCAGCTTACAGTTGTTTTTGGTACCATCTGCATTGTAATGAAGAAGCATTAGTATTATGTATTTACTATGTGTTTGTATTAGTAAGGTGGAGCGATTATCTGAATTGCAGGTAGTACTTAATCTACCATGGTTTGCATTTTGTACAAGTTGCTGAAATGGAACGGATTCACAATTAGGTATGGATACATACACAAAACGCTCATTAGGGATTTGTTCCTGTGTCACATTGTTTCAGAGAGTGCATGTATGTTTCCACATGTATGAAATCTGGAAAATTTCATTTATAGGTATGTGTTTGTTTTCAAGTACTTGTAGTAAGTACATTATAAATGTGTGTGGATCTTCTTGTGAGTTTATAGTGAATTTCACCATTCCAGCACAGTAGTCCAATTCTTGTCTTATTCCATGAACACTATACGTGTTGTCAGGATTGTTTGTTGCGTTTCTATGAAGTACTAACATTTACAAACACAATTGGTCTGTACTGTGTAAGTATATGTTGTCAAAAATGGGTGGTAATTGAAATAGAATATTCATTGCTACATTTGCGTAACAACTTACACTAGTTATATTTGAAAATTTGAATGGACCAGATATGTCTGTGTCCAAGACATTTTTTCGGAGTGTTTGTTGCTTCTTTGAAGAAGTACCTGAGTTACTTTGAGTGATAAGTTCTTCTTTGGTTGTGGTAATTGATGAAGTATTAGCATCTTTTCGTCTCTTTGGAGGATTTGCAGTGAGATCCTGTTGCATTTCTGTTTGAATTATTTTTCTTTTGCATCGTTTTCCTTTTTGTGGAACAGGATATGCTTTTAGATGGGGGGTGTATAGTGAACGTAGTCTATTGTATTCAAAAATGCAAGGAATACCAGCGTTTACTTTACAGCATCAAAGTTGATTAGAAATAGACCGTTAAGTGTACGTAAGCGTGATAGTGCTACGTAGCTCATGCCTTCTTTAAAGACTGTGTTATCAATATCTATCAATGCTTTGTCTAGGGTAAGAACTTGTGATTTATGAATGGTGACTGCGAATGCTAGAGTTAGAGAAAATTGTTCTCTGCGTACATACATATCTTTGAAGAGAAGGAATCGAGCTGTTGAGTGCCCTATCCTTTTTACTTCTGAAAGTTTGTCAAAGAAAATATTGACAAAGTGAATGTTGTCACGTGGGTATGTTTGAAAGCCAACGACTGTACCGAGTGCTCAATTAACTAGTCCTTGCTCCACGTCAAGGTTACGTTTAAGGATTACTCTACAGTTTAAGTATAATTTTAATATTTTTTCGAAACCAGCTGTGTTGGAGATAGAATTTTCTAAGGTATTTAGGGGCCGATTCATGGAACAAACGTGCGCCGAAAATCTTTGCGCAAGCAGGCGCAAGCAGGCGCAAGCAGGCGCAAGTGGAAAAAAACAGGCGCACGCGCACGCGTGCGATTCATGGAAGTCCCTGCGCGTGTTCACCTCGGGATGTGCACCAAACCCGTGCATGGCGCACAAGTCACTGCAACATCCCGAAAGGCGTGCGTGACGCGCACAGTGAAAGCGCACAACCTCGGCGCATACACCAGAAAGTGGGCGGGACACGGGGCGTAACGCGCGGAATGGAGAACAACGTGCAAAAATAAGGGCATAACTGGGGATGTACTGCAGGGAAGCAGACGGAACGCCCACACGCACTCGAACCACACGTATTCATGGAAACGAATAGGGCAAAGCCACGCACAGCCAAAGACACGCACAAGCTGAAACACGTCCGCCACACGAAGGCAGGCGGTAGAGTCCCAGCGCATCACAAAAGTGGCAACATACAGCAATTGGGCCTGTGCGAGCGGGGCACGTGTATTGCGGGGGTGCGCGGGAAGCAACACACGCGATCGAGCGGGGTACGTGTATTTCGGGGGCGCGCGGGAAGTGACAAACGCGATTGAGCGGGGTACGTGTATTTCGGGGGTACGTGGGAAGTTACACACGCGATTGAGTGGGGTACGTGCATATCGGGGGTGCGCGGGTTGTTACACAAGCGATATCATCAGGGTACGTGTATTACAGGGGTGCGCGGGGAGCAGCACACGTGAATTGCACGTGTGGGTCCTCCCAGGTGTTCCCTCTACACCCTCCACGGCCCCTGCAGGTGGCTCACACCACAGGGGCCTACCCAGCACATGTCATGCAGGCACCCCATCCACCATGGCCATGCCCACCAGCCAACCCACATGTCAACTTGCACTACTGCCCACCAACGCATGTCCCCCTGCATCCCCAGCCACCAGGGGCACCCTCCACCAGGCCCCCACCCATGTCTCCAACCATCCCCAACCCCTCAGTCACCAGGGGCAGCCTCCACCAGGCCCCCACCCATGTCTACCACCACCCCCACACCCCAGCAGTGCAGGGGCAGCCTCCACCAGGTCCCCACCCATGTCTCCCACCACCCCCACCCCCCAGCAGTGCAGGGGCACCCACCACCAGGCCCCCACCCATGTCTCCCACCACCCCCACCCCCCAGCAGTGCAGGGGCAGCCTCCACCAGGCCCCCACCCATGTCTCCCACCACCCCCACCCCCCAGCCACCAGGGGCAGCCTCCACCAGGCCCCCACTCATATCTCCCTGCACCCCCACCCCCCAGCAGTGCAGGGGCAGCCTCCACCAGGCCCCCACGCATGTCCAACTCATGTCTCCCATCACCCCCACCCCCACAGTGCTGGGGGGTGGGGGTGGTGGGGAACATGAGTTGGACATGGGTGGGGGCCTGCTGGCAGGTGCCCCACAGTGCTGGGGGGTGGGGGTGCAGGGGTACATGAGTTGGACATGAGTGGGGGCCTGTTGGCAGGTGCCCCACAGTGCTGGGGGGTGGGGGTGGTGTGGAACATGAGTTGGGCATGGGTGGGGGCCTGCTGGCAGGTGCCCCACAGTGCTGGGGGGTGGGGGTGCAGGGGTACATGAGTTGCACATGGGTGGGGGCCTGCTGGCAGGTGCCCCATAGTGCTGGGGGGTGCTGGGGGGTGGGGGTGGTGGGAGACATGGGTGGGGGCCTGGTGGAGGCTGCCCCTGGTGGCTGGGGGGTGGGGGTGGTGACATATTTTGAAAGTGGGTTCCTGATTTTAATGTGTGTGCAACCCCATAACATAGAGTTGCTAGGGTAGGTAATATGTATTCCACATTTTGTCTAAATCTGGGGTCTTCAGAATACATCCGTAACGAACGGTATTCTGATGCAGTTATTTCAATAAGTCTATTATTGTACCTTCCTCCTTTGCCAGTAGGAAAGAGTAGTGGAAAAGCACGTGCTTCTATACTTTTTTTCCCCATATGCTGATTGGTGATCTTTTTGTTTGTCGCATTTGGTATGTTTCTAGTGCATCTTCCATGGTGTCATTAGAGTGTAATGGATGAATTGTATAATGGTCTAAAATATGGGATACTGTGGCAGGATCTAGAAGTTCCAATTGACCAGTTTCTGGTGACTCTTGAATTATTTCAGTTGTTTTCCTTAAGTTTTCTTCAATATTTATTTCTTTGTAGTATTCATTATTGTCTTTTAGATATTGCAAGGCTTGTCTAACTTTATGTAAGTCTAACAGTTGTTGCCAAATTCATTTGTCTTTTGTAGGTACACCATTTACTAAGACAATTAAAGATTGTTCTATTGGACATTGCACTCCCAGAGTGTGCACATTTTCTTTTAGATCTAATGGTAAATACACTACTTTTCCACGAATACCTTTCACTAATTCAGAGGGAGGTAATGTTGCTGTTTTTGGTTGAAGGCGTATTATTGCTTGAAATGGGTGCACTGTTTGAATTATGATGCTCTCATATAAATTGAGTTGTTGCAGGGGTTTTGGTAGAGGGGATAATTCCAAATTATTTGTGATAGCACGTGAAGGAATTTGATTCTTGTCAGGTTTTGTAGTGCAGTAACTGCAAAGTGTTAAGAGGTCAGTTATTTCGTATTTGTTTTCTGCTATAAGGTAGAGAGCTAATTCAAACCATTTGGAATCTTCATTGTCTTCTAATTTGTATGTTATGTCTACAGTTTTTGTGTTACTTTTATAAAAAGTTCTGCAGCAACACACACACACATGGTTTGGTACTTCAGCGGATGTACTTTTGAATTTTAGTATTTCTTTTTTGTATGTGTCTAGTAGAAGGTTGCCATGTGCAGAATTGTTGCTAGTCTGTTGTAAAGCTATTGCATTTTGTAAGTGGTTTTCACTTCCAACATATTTAGTCTGGATATGTTTGATTTCTTCGAGTAGGTCTTTGGCTGTACCATGCAGAAGATTGTTATTTAAATTGTCTAGTGCTAAAGCAGGACTTTTATCATAGTACCGTTTATAGATTAGATTTCTTATAGTTGAATGATGTGGTGATATCATTTTGATATGATGGAAACTGCTTTTGCAAATAGGTCCTGAAATACAGGCCAATGAATGTCATTGCAGTCCTGTGTATTTGCACACTGGACAGGTATCCATATTTTGCAGCAGTTTTTTTTTTTGATTTGGTCTTTGCCTTTCACATATTGATTGAGAAAGTGGCGTAAAGATTTAAAAGACTTTTTAGCAATGTTACACATTGACGTGCATTGCCATTTGTATACTGGACGTTTTGGTTCAGTCGAATGGAGAATTGATTCTGAGTTTTCTGGGGATATTTTTGTAAGCAGTATTTCTTGTTCCATTATGGTATTATTAAACTTTTCATAACCTCGTCCACTGCTATGGATGGCAATTGTGTTTGTTTGATTTTGTTTGTATGCTTCTTTATTGAAATATGGTTCTGTGCTTGTGGTGTGACTCCATTCTCCTCCACAGATATTTAAGAAGTCATTTTTGTTGACATTCTGTTTATTGAGAAGCCTTTTTTGTAATTTAGTACTTAGTTTTGTTAGTGGTTTCATTCTGTTTAACACTAAAATAAATAACTTTCTTTTGAGAAAGATTGCACTGCCTATTAAAGCTTCTAAGATTAATTTTCTAAGGTAGTTTTTAAGGGTTGTGCATGATTTGTCTCCTGTTTTTATAAGATTCTGAAGGACTCTGTGGCGGAACATTTTTGCTAATATACTTTTTTGGTATGGTTACTTCCTACTATATCAAGATTTTTAGGAGCAGTTTTAGCAGTGGTGGTAGCTGCATTTCTGTTAATCATTTTCTGTTTTCTTTTACATTTTGATAGAAGAGGCAAAGTTTCTGTACTGGATGATTGTTTTGTTTTGCTAAATGACTGTATTAGCTGTTTTGTTTGAACTTTTTGTACAAACTCTGCTAAAGATGGATGCTTATTTTGGACATTTTTATTTTTCATTTGCTCGGTTTCTGCGTTGCTTTCTACGGACTTGCTTTCTGGTAGGCATTCTGTGGGGTCTGTTGAAACAAAAAAATAGAATGTGTGCGTTATGCATGGGTGTCTGAGTATGATGGTAAAGATGTATCTTGTGGGGTGTGATTGTGCATTGGGCAGCTACAATTAGTTGGAAAGGCTATTCTTCTATTTGTGTGTTACTATACTGCGGTTCAGATGACAGTAGAAAGTGAGCTAGTGGTGAGGATAGGCACTAATAGTAAACCAAATGGTGTAAAATTAAAACAATTCTTTGTTTTGTAATAGTAATATTCTAGGGGCTGAGTTATGTTATTTGTGCTCCGAAAAAACGGGATTTGTGTGCCATTCTGCGTGCTAATCCCTGTTAACTAAATGGTGATTTGTGGGAAGAATGGTGTACAAATCTTCGGTTTTTTGGTGCACAAATTACATGAATCACCCGCACAGTGTGTTTGAGTAACACATTTTAAGAACAAGAGGATACATATAACAATTAACATTATAACAGTAACAGTGGAAGCAATTTAAAATTGAGAATCAGACCAAGAAAACAGTAAGTGGAGCAATTAAACTGAAGAGTAGAAGGAGAGTAGTGCGGCATAAGTGAGAGAGAGGGAGGGGTGGGGAAGAGGAGGAGGAGGAAACGGGTGGGGTTAAGGGTGAGAATGGGGTGAGGGGGAAGGGGAAGGAGATGATTAAGGAGATAAGTCAAGGGGTGAGGGGTCAAGAAGGTAGGAGTGGTTTCATGGTGGGGAATGGAGAAGGAGAGATTTGAGGAAAGTGCAGAATGAGGAAAAGGTAGAAATAGAGCATAGTGAGAGAGGTAAGGCATTCCAGTGCAGGGGGGCTAGGAGATTGAAGGACTGGAAACGGGATGTGGTACAAGGGGAAGGAGTAACAGTGAGAAGAAAGTGGTCAGCAGAGTGAACGGAGTGGGACGGAGTGTAGAAAGAGATGAGAGAGGAGAGATAAGGGGGAGCAAGATTGTGGAGAGATTTAGGGGCCGATTCATGGAACAAACGTGAGCCGAAAATCCCAGTGCAAGCAGGCGCAAGGAGGCGCAAGCGGGAGAAAGCAAGCGCATGCGCACGCGTGCGATTCAAGGAAGGCGCTGTGCTACTTTCCCACTGGTTGTGCGCTAAATCCATGCATGGCGCATGCTGAGCACATGTCTCCAAACAGCGTGCACACACAACAAAAGTGGGCGGAACAGTGGGCGTAACACGCGGAATGGGGAATAACGTGTGAAAAAGAAGGCGTAACTGGGGAAGTACTGCAGGGAACTACACGGAACGCCCACACGCACACGAACAACCGGTATTCATGGATTCGAATACGGGAAACCCGCACATGGCAAAAGACGCGCACAGGCGTCAACGCGTCCACCACACGAAGGCAGGCAGAAGTGTCCCCGCGCACAGCATAAAAGTGCACACAAACAACAAACACAAATATACAGCTACGATGAATGCCCCATTTGCCGCAGCACTGATCGTGGGACACCGCAGGAGGAGAATAGCCAGGGAATGCATTGTTTCACCACGGACAAGCCTTTTTGGGATGCCTGATGACCAGGTCTATGGCAGGTATAGGTTTCCACCCCATATCATCCTAGACCTGGTCAGGGAGTGGGAATATGACCTAACATCCCCCACCCTCTTCTCCCAAGCATTGAGCCCCTTGGGGAAGGTGCTCAATGTCCTGCATTTTTTGGCCACTGGGTCTTTTCAGCGGACTATTGCCATAGTGGGGGGGGTCTCACAGGCCATGCAGTCACGCTGCCTACACCAGGTATTGGCAATAATGACAGCGCGCCCCTCATTCCACAGGCACATATACATGCCCAGAACACCAGCAGAAAGGCAGGCCGTTGTCCAGGACTTTTACAGGGTGGCACACTTCCCCAAAGTGCTTGGTGCTATAGATGGCACCCATGTGGTCCTACGTCCACCTAGGGCCACTCTGCACATCTACCGAAACCGCAAGCACTGGCATTCCAGCAATGTACAGGTGGTATGCGATGCAAAGGGAATCATCACCTCTGTCTATGCAAACTACTCTGGCTCCACCCATGACAGTTTCATACACAGAATGTCCTCCCGGAGCCGGGCCCTGTAAGCTGGGCAGCATGGCGACACATGGCTCCTAGGTGAGTACAAATGCCTGTGCACATGCATGCATGTCACACACACACACACAAATACACAAACCCCAATAATCACAACCATTATCACCTCTCCAGGGGACAGTGCCTACCCTCTGAGCAACCACATGATGACGCCAACCAGGAACCCCACCACACCACCCCAGGTAAGATACAGCGCGGCCCATATTGCAACCAGGGCCATAGTGGAGCACACATTCGGAGTGCTCAAGTCACGCTTCCTATCCCTTGACCGCTCTGGCAGGCAGCTACTCTATGCACCCCCAGTAGTGTGCAGGATCATTGTGGCAGCATGTGTCGTGCATAATGTTGCAACATGGCAGGGCCTACCGGTGGACATGGTGGTGCCCCCACATCCCCAACCACAGGCGCTGCCCATGGGAGGGGATAGGGCACGTGGCGAGGAAGCCCGGACCCAGCTTGTGGCCAGATTTCTCACCTAAACTCCCAACCCTGCGGAGTGCACACAGGCCTGGCACATACCAGGTGACAATCGATGATGACAAAGAGACAGTCAACTGTCACAACCTTACCACCCTGAGATTGCTGCCATGGAATTGCCACATTGTGTGCATCCCTAGCTACTTAAACACAAGCAATCTTGTGTGACCAAAAGGCACACATGCAAGGTGTGAATCACACAGACCTGCAAAACAGGACATGACTATCACTGGTATGTCACTCAAACCCTCCCAAACCACAACATGACATGGTAAGCAATAGCCACACACCAACACAGTACCAAAAAGGTACACATTGCCATGTGAAAATTGTAAATGGGCATCAGACAATGATGCCTGACATGGAATCAGATGAAATGACTGACCAACAACCTCCCACCCAAAACAAGTCATACCCAAATGCATTCCAAAAGTTGTATTTTAAACATAACAATGAATGCCTGTCCACATGCACAATGTGCATTGCAAAATCAACACTGCAGCTACTGTGTGCCGTGTCCACCTCCTGCAACACACTGCTCAGCGCACAGCACAGTGAACAGCTATTGTGAGTGATGCACACCCTGAGCATCACATCTAAGCGACAAACTACATATAAAACCAAAATGGGCATGTACAGGATCCACAAATGGTCATAGAACATGTGCTGCAGGGACACAGTGGGCACCAGAAGGCAAACAGAGTGTACACGTAGACATGGAAGGGTGGTTGTACATGTAGTGGATCATAGTGCGAGTGTGTGGGTCAGTAGGGACATGCACTCAACATATGCATGTGAAATCAAGTGACCATCAGTGTCCTCTACACATCACATGTGAACATTCACCATGTGTATACCCCAGCATGTCAAATCACAACTATCCCCTCACACCTAAAGGGTAAACACAACACATGAACAGGCATTGATCAGCAGAATACATCATGTAAATAGGAAAGCACAATTACAATTTCAGGGTGCCAATCACACTGCAGGGCAAGGCAACTATCAACAACAAAACTCCCCCCGCCCCTCCCTCACAAATCACCACGACCCACTGAACAACTGCATCTGGGTTATTCATCCGACATCCTTGAATGGCCACAGGATCACCCTTCCCCTTTGTCACCATCTCCCACCATGTGTGTCAAAATTTGCCAGCACCCTCAGAGTCCACCTCAATTTGCAAAAGCACAAAATCCAACAGAACTCAAAGCAGGACAACACAGAAGCCAAGCAAATAGCCTGCAGGCAGTAAAACAAACCAGAACAGCCTTTAGTAGATGATTTGAAGTAGCAGTACGCCACAAAGGCCAAGTACTACCACAATGATGTTAACAACCAAGGTAGCGCAGTAAAACAATGTCACAACAGGATCTAAACCATGTGTGGCACATAACATAGAATGATGCACCACAAACGGATGTCTATTGTCACAGCTCCCGTGTACCGGCGCAGGAGTGGCACAAAACAACCACCCCCACCGTGGTCTGGGTGCCTGCAAGGTCTAACTCACACAGGCCTCTGACACCCTGGTGGGGAAGGAGGGTCAGGGATATTCAGTCGGGACAGGCATTGGCATACTGGATAACCGGAATGAGGGGCAGGAGAGCGGAGTAGGATTGACACAGGAAAGTAGGGAATGCACCAAAATGTAGTACACACATTAACACATACACAATTAGATCAAACTTGTTCACATGCACATAGCACCAAATTACTCAAATGTAAGTCAAAGAGAAACTTATCTCTGGGGTGATTGCTGGCCTACTGCCTGCACACTCTCAGGTCCGGTAACAGGAGCATTTCAATGCTGCAAAGAGAGCCACAGTTAATAATCTGTGTGTGCCCAACACACACAAACACACCACCAAATATGCCCCAAAGTAACAAAATACACTACAGACAAACTTGTGTGGATGCTTCCTACCCATACGTAACATTACCCCTCAGATGGTTCATACACAGTCAATGCAGTAAGTCAGGCACTGGTGGGTGCGTGGCAAATGGAACACCAATGTGTCACGATTCACACAACATGCAATGTTCCCTGTGTAAGCAGGCAGACACATGTAGCAAGGTCTGACTTCAGAACAAGTCCTGTACCACCATGACCAAAATAAAGTAGCCAGTGCATGTATCAATTTCTACTTGGAAATTAAATGCACTGAACCTGAGTCTGTCCCTTGATGTCTGTCCCTGTGAGCTGCTTCATTCCATGTCTTGGAACGCTACATGGCTAATACAAGTGCCTCAATGGACCATGGTGGACCGGAGGGTATGTGCCACTGCCCCTGCAGGTGCCCCAGACAACTTTCACATCAACTAGCCATCAGTCAACTAACACATCTGAGCTGTATTGTGCGCTTCTACACCAATATTTGTCCAAGTTCACCGTCAGTGCTGCTACTAAGCATGCATGTTCAACTGGCCAGTTGGAAGGTTTGCTGTGTTGTGACCCCTCTGTGCTGCTCACCTTGCCTGGAGTCTCTTGAAACACGTCATCGATTTTCGGATGTATGATCGCAATCCCTGTGCCTCTGCCTGTGCACACATGCGCATGTCGGCAGCACCAAACGTGCCCTGATTCCAGACGTCCAATGGCCCATGTCTGCTGGCAAAGGTGGTCTTGGGGTTCATCCCCCTGCAGAAAGTGCATGAAACACATGATTAATGCTTAATATTCATCTGTGTGTGTCTCTTCAGGCATTACATGACTGGACCATGTCAGAGACGTACATCAGAAATCACACCATCAGTCCGTCTGTCACAGCAACAGTGTGGAACACACTATCTACGGCATGATTTGCAACAAGCACATGTTCATTAAAGATAAGAAACATACTACACAATCCATATCAATGAATGTACACATGAATCATTAAACACCCCATCTAGCAAAAGAAGAACAGTGGACAATTACACCCCAATCATCCCCACTAGGGGTGTTAACACAAGTTCCACAGCAGCAGACATGCCACAGATATGACAGTCCATTGCCCTTGTGTAATATGCTGTTACACCGAACCATCCTTGCGAGCCCATGGATAAGGGAAGCAGGAGTGGCATATGTGAGTTAAGGACCCCAAGCAGCAAACACATACACAAGACAAGCCTGAAGGGCTCAGCTGGAACAGACAGTGGATGCTTTCAAAAGCCACAAAGCACCACACTGTCACATGAAAGCACAATAGACTAGCAATTTTAAACTATATTAACTAATTACACTATGAAAAACCTACTTTACTTATTTAAACTAACTATCAAAGAGAAACTTAACTAACTAAACTAAAAGAAAAATCAAAAATGGCCACATACGACCCGGGGGGGCACCCAGGAGGGGGGCAGTACAGGGTGCTGCTCAACACCCACATGCGATGATGCTGAGGAAAAAAAAAAAAAACCTCCATGGGCTCAACGCCTGCACAGCCCGACCTATGTGGGAGATAGATTATCGTCTGAGTCTGGCTCTTCCTGGAAAGGAGGACGTGGCACAGGAGCATGACCAAGCCTAGCCGCAGCTTTCCCCTCGATGGCAGCCATGTAGTGGCAGTCATGCACAACACATCACACAAGTAAAACACACACGTCCTCGACAAACACGCATCAACACTCACTGGACTGGGCATCAAAGTCCGGCACTCTGCCACTCCTTCGACCGATTCAGATGGTATGAACTCTGCAACGAGTGACTCATGCGGAGTGAGGTCTTCCTTCTCCGGTGCAGGCTCACCGCCAGTCACCAGAGTCAGGTTGTAATATGAGGCACGCTTAGCCTTAGCGCTGCGTTTGAGGTCATTCCAACGCTTTTTGCACTCTTCCGCCGTGCGCACCTCATGGCCGAATGCACTCACATGTTCCGCAACTTGCTTCCAGTGGGTATCACGGTGGGCAGCCGTAGTCTGACAATTAGCACCCACTAGCATGTCACGGCTGTGGTCCCGCACTTAGCCCACGAGGAAGTTCAGTTCCTGGTTATAGAAAGGCTTCTTCCTCGACGTGCAGGATGTCGTGGCTGTGTGTGGGGTCCCAGCCTGTGCGCAGGTGCAACCTTCCTCCTCTTGGATTGTGGTGCAGACCCTGGCATGCTAATGCCGCCTTGATCAGTATGGCCAGTGGGACCGGTGGAATGAGCCAAGGGAGTGGCAGGTGGAGGGATGACCAAAGGGCTGACTTGTGTCAGTGGCAGCTGGGTGCCCTCTAATGGACCCTGCGCATCAACATACGCTGTGGCAGGGTCATTGACCGCAACTGTCCTGGTTGGCAGACTCACAACTGGGGTGTTGTTGGCTGCATCTGTCCCTGCACTTGCCAACACCCGGCTGTTCGGGGCAGCAGATGACATTACTGCCCCAGCGACACGTGTCTTGGTCAGGGCAGCCCTGCGTGTCCCTATGGTTCCCTTCCGGGCCTGTTGGAAATCTTCCAAGGGCTCTTCAATTGCCAACACAGCCTGCGCTGGAAGACCCTGAGCCTGGGTGGTGGTGTCCACAGCTGCACCTGCATCTACCACTACCCTTGGGCCCGTGGCAGTCAATGAAACGGACTGCCGGGTCACACGAGCGCCAGTGCCAGATGCTGAAGCTGCATCTCCCAGAACCACAGGGGGTGGTGGCATGACTGCACCTACACATGGCACAACATCGTGCTCAAGTGGTGCACCCCTGCCTCTTCCCCCTCTGCGGCCACTCTGGACACCCTGGAGTCCCCCGACTCCCTGGTCACCCCGGTCACGCGTATGACCACGCCCGCCACAAGGAGTACACCCAGATAAGGCGCCCCTCACCTTTGGTGGCCTCCCAACCATGGCACAGATGGAGTAGTGCCGGCACAGATGGAGTAGTGCCAATGGGAGGTGTACACCACAATTGACCTGGGCAATTGGGGTGAAGGGAGTGGGATGCAAGATGTTAACAGCCCCCCTGCACCTGCAAGGCTCTATGTGATCCTGGCGATGTAGTGATGGGTCACGCTACGCTCAGGCACCCCAAAACTGCAGTAAAACCGTGCACGCAACCCTGCAGCCTACGTGGGTGAAATCAACCTCCCGCAGTACGCGGTGGCACCCAGTAACACGAAAAATGCGTACGTGTGGTACACGCAGGCTACTATGACCTCGAAAATGGGTGTGATACACAGGGGTACCGGCAGTGGGAAAAATAGCGTGTGCGACTCACCGTCTGACTAGCGTGATAATGAAAAACACGTGTAGCCAATACCCCCGCTAAAAGAAGAGATACATCCTCGATTGCTGTGAAGATGTGATGGCGCGCAAAACAACACGAAGCAGCTACAGACATCAGTCTCCATGAAAGACACGTACAGCGAACTTCTGGCCCCGCTCACCTTTAACCCGTGCTGTGGGAAACGCCCGTGCGCGTCACATCACTTACACGCGTAGGCCCTTTCCTCGGATTACACGCATTCACACGCGGACGTGCAGTTTTTTCACGTGCGCTGAACCACTATGCCCGCGTCACAAGGGAATAGCCCGTGAGCATAACGTCAGAGAAGCGTTTACACGCTAAGGGCCTTTGATCCAATGAAAATGCATACGTGTGCTGACGTGCTTACGCGCTAAGGGCCTTTCCTCCAATTACACGCTGACGTGCAATTTTTTCATGTGCCAAATCACTCCGTATCAAGATGGCCACGCGAAAACACACGGAAGACCACGCTCCTGCCCAGAAGGCCAAATTACTGCCCCCCATAGCCCGGATCACGCTCCCACCTGCCATCTGCTGCTGCCTGACTGCCTGCTGCCCACGTGCCCTGCCATTTGCTGCCTGCACGTTAGCCATGGGTGCAGTTGCTGTGACCATCCCTGCTGGAACCAAAGACTCCCGACTGGGATTCCATCGCTCCACAGCCCAGCCCCAGGACCCAGTTGCCCACCCACTCCTGCCTATGGGGTTGACATGTCAGGCACAACACCATCTGAAACCACTGGCAACCCCCAGCCAGAGAGGCAGAAGGCCACCAACTTCAGTGCCAGGGAAGTTGGTGTCCTGGTGGAGCAAGTCCTGGGGCAGTATGATGCCCTCTTTAGAAGTTGGAAGCGCGCTACTATGAAGGACGGACCAGGATCTGGATGGACATCGTGACTGCCATCAACGCAGAGGGGGTGGCAGTCCGTGACTTACATCATGTCAAGAAGCGCTGGGAGGACTTCAGGTCCAGGACCCTCAACAAGGCCCGGCACCTCTCAAAGGCAGTGGATGGCAAGGAGCGCCGGGGCAAGCTGTCGGACCACCAAATGAGAGTCCTGGAACACATATGACCAGCGCTCTACGTCCAGATGCTTGAGAGGCAGACCCGTCTGGAGTCGAGCGGTAAGTGCACATGCATGGTGATTGGACGCTGTGCGTGTCGTGGTGTGCCAGTAGTGTGCAGGTTGCACATGTGTTTTTGTAGGGCCATGTAGGGATGTGTATGAACATGGGCGTGAGACACATTGATGGTGTATGTGTTGGTAAGCATGCTGGGCAAATGCAGGTGTGGGATCACACATGTTTGAATTTCTGTGTATGTACAATGGCATGGTTGTGGCATGGATGGTGGTTCATAATGCATGTATCTGCACTGTGTACATGTGCATTTATGTGTATTTGACAAGTGTGCAACTGCGATGCAACATGGATGCATGTGACACTGATATGTAGAAGGCTGAATGTCAGATGTGACATGTATGGCAATCTCATCACTGCGACAGTTGGAGGAGATGTACACATGCATGTAAGTGTGGTGGCGTGTGTGCATGTCTAGTGCACTCCCAGTGTTTCATGTGATGTCAGGCTCACCTTTGGCTGTACATGCTGTTGTATGTGTATGGATGGTGCTGCCTGGTGCAATATTGCTGTGGAAATGCTCATGTGTGTGAGTTAAAATGACATGTGTGTCGTGGAGTGTGATGACGTCTCTGAAGTTTGACAATGCCACTCATGTACAACTGTCATGTGTGTATCAGTCCAATGTACTGTGCCCTGATTCCTGTGTTTTATCGCTCCCTGTCTGCAGCATCGACTGATGAAGAGGGCAGAGAGGGTGCTGTGGAGCACAGCAGCAGGAATCGCACCACCAGCCGGAGACACAAGGTCCGGCTCCCCTCCCATATTGTCATCTCGTCGGGGAGTGAGGAGTCTGGTGCCGCGTCCCAGGCCACAGCTGCTGAGGGTAAGTCCAAGAGGCAGAGGCTGGAGGTGGACTCCTCGACAGCAGAAGGGGCAGCTGAGACCCCACAGGGTCCAACGGAGGAAGATGGCATGGAGTCATCCAGGTTGGTGGGGGGTTTACTGGAGGAGGAGGCCGTGGAAGGGACACACACGGGGTCTGGAGGTGGGGATTCCACTGGTGCTAGTGGTGCAGTGCAGGACCAGGGACAAGAGGCAGCACAGGCCGCCGCAGAGTTGCCTGTGTGGAATCCTTTCCCTGATCCTGTCACTACATCATCTGGCACCAGCAGGGATACCTACGTCCAGACCCGTTTTCAGGGAGGGGATGGGCGCACAACAACTGGCCCTCCTCTCCCTGCGGACGTGGCTATCCAGGACCATGTTGAGCCTGTCCTGGCCGGGATAGCGTTGCGTCAACGGGGCATGCAAGTTTGACCGCGTTGACCTGCTGGGACGGGTCACCAGTGCTGGATTCCTCTGTGTGCTGGACCTTCTTGCGAACCCCTCCTCACCTGAACCCCCTTGCGCCAGTCGTCCTCCATGCCATCTTCCCACCCATGTATTACCTGGGTACCCTGTGGAGCTGCCTCTGACCCTGCGGCCAGGCTGGTGGAGGACACATCCCTGCCACAGTTGGGAGTCGGGCGTCCAGCAGGGGTGGCCACCTCAACAACTGCACCCCAGCCGGAGGAGGATGTGCAGGCAGCAAGAGCCAGGGCACAGGCACAGCAGCAGCAGCAACACGGTGGGAGCCATGATGGCTCGGGGCCTTCAACATCGGAGGGGCAGGCATCAGACAGAGGGCAGGAGGACCCAGGACTAGAAGTGTCTTCCGTGTAGCAGCGGTTAGGCCATGCTATAGATGCGGAGCGGCAGCGGACAGAAGAGGCACAGGGCGGAGAACTCCATGCGTAGGGCTCTGAGGCAGGCCGAGTGCCTCGAGGCAATTCGCAGGGACCTGGAGGTCCACATGTCATCATCCCTGCAAGCGCTCGGGGCCATGGAAGAGGACCGCCTCCGGGACATCGAGCATGAGTTCGATGATGCCCTGGCCCGGGAAATCGGGAAGTGAGCCGTCGGACTAGCCAACTGCCATTGTAAATAGTTTTTAGAGTTAGGTTTCCTTTTCCTTTTCCTTTTATTTGTGGTCAATGGACAATGCCACACACATTTGTATATAGTTCTATTTTTAGGTAGTTTCTTAGGTAGGTTTCATTTGTTTGGTTGGGCTCATGGACCCTTTACATATTTGTACAATAGATTGATTTGATATGTTTTTTGGATTTTGCACATGGAATCATGGAATTTTTTTTTGAACAATGGATTGTGAATAGTTTGATCATGGATTAATTTGATTTCTTTTTTTTTTTCCTTATGGACATGAAGCAATGGATTTTCTTTTTTTACATTTCCTTTGGATTTGCGTTGGTGGAGGGAGAGTTTGGACTGTTTTTCTTTCGATTTTTTTTGGGTTGGTTATAATTTTCATTCACTCATCTTTTGCACATGCTTTTCATTTCATGTTTGGTATTTTTATATGATTTCATTTCATATATTTATTTTTGTACATAATACATTTTCATATTTTATTTCCATGTGTGGGATTTGCTCATTGGGTTGATGCATGTGAAAATGTGGGTTTACACAATCAATGCCAACCAGTGTATCTGTGTGACGGATGTGTTGATGTACATAGTTGACTTTTGGTTTGTGTCTTGAGATAGGCATGTCAGTGTGGGGTGGATTGGGAAATCATTACGCCTCAAGAAAGGAGTGGCATGATGTGTTTTTAGGTGCAGAAGTGGGTCATGATTGTGCTTCTTTATTTTGTGTAGGGGGGACATGAGTGTGGGCCTGCTGGCAGGTGCCCCTGAATGCTGGGGGGTGGGGGCGCAGGGGGACATGAGTGGGACATGAGTGGGACATGAGTGGGGGCCTGCTGGCAGGTGCCCCTGCCTGCTGGGGGGTGGGGGTGCTGGGGGACATGAGTGGGACATGAGTGGGGGCCTGATTGCAGGTGCCCCTGACTGCTGGGGGTGGGGGCGCAGGGGGACATGAGTGGGACATGAGTGGGGGCCTGCTGCCAGGTGCCCCTGACTGCTGGGGGGTGGGGGTGTAGGGGGACATGGGTAGGACATGAGTGGGGGCCTGCTGGCAGGTGCTCCTGACTGCTGGGGGCTGGGGGCACAGGGGGACATGAGTGGGACATGAGTGGGGGCCTGCTGGCAGGTGCCCCTGACTGCTGGGGGATGGGGGCGCAGGGGGACATGAGTAGGACATGAGTGGGGGCCTGCTGGCAGGTGCCCCTGACTGATGGGGACTGGGGGTGCATGGGGACATGAGTTGGTGATCACTAGTGGAAGGTGACATGTGTGCTGGCTGGGGTGCATGGCCAGGGGTGCAGGGTAGTCCCCTGTGTTGTGGGTTGCCTGCAGGGGCGGTGGATGGGGTGGAGGGCACACCTGGGAGGACCCAATTCACGTGTGGGACTCCCCGTGCACCCCACTAGATACACGTACCCGCTCTGACAGCGGAATCGCGTGTAAAACTTCCCGTGAACCCCAGTAATACACATACCCCACTCGCATAGGGCCATTCGCGTGTGAAAATTCCCACAAACCCCAGTAATACACGTACCCCACTCGCACAGGGCCCTTTCGCGTGTAAAACTTCCCGCGAACCCCAGTCATACACGTACCCCACTCGCATAGGGCCCTTCGCGTGCGAAAATTCCCACAAACCCCAGTAATACACGTACCAACACTCGCACAGGGCCATTTCGCGTGTAAAACTTCCCGCGAACCCCAGTAATACACGTACCCCACACGCACAGGGCCAATCGCGTGTGAAACTTCCCGCGAACCCCAGTAGTACATGTACCCCACTCGCACAGGGTCCTTTCGTGTGTGAAATTTCCTGTGAATCCCAGTAATACACGTACCCCACTCGCACAGGGCCAATCGCGTGTAAAACTTCCCGCGAACCCCAGTAATACACGTACCCCACTCGCATAGGGCCCTTCGCATGTAAAACTTCCCGCGAACCCCAGTAGTACATGTACCCCACTCGCACAGGGCCCTTCGCGTGTAAAACTTCCTGCGAACCCCAGTAATACACATACCCCACAAGCATAGGGCCAATTGCGTGTGAAACTTCCCACGAACCCCAGTAATACACGTACCCCACTCGCACAGGGCCCTTTCGCGTGTGAAAATTCCCGCTAATCCCAGTAATACACGTACCCCACTCGCACAGGGCCTATCACGTGTAAAACTTCCCGCAAACCCCAGTAATACACCTCCTCCACTCGCATAGTGCCCTTCCGTGTGTGAAAATTCCTGCAAACCCCAGTAATACATGTACCCCATTCGCACAGGGCCCTTCGTGTGTAAAACTTCCCGCGAACCCCAGTAATACAAGTACACCACTCGCACAGGGTCAATCGCATGTGAAACTTCCCGTGAACCCCAGTAATATACGTACCCCACTCATACAGGGCCAATCGCATGTGAAACTTCCCGCGAACCCCAGTAATATACGTACCCCACTCGCACAGGGCCAATCGCGTGTGAAAATTCCCACAAACCCCAGTAATACACGTACCCCACTCGCACAGGGCCCTTTCACGTGTAAAACTTCCCGCGAACCCCAGTCATACACGTACCCCACTCGCATAGGGCCCTTCGCGTGCGAAAATTCCCACAAACCCCAGTAATACACGTACCAACACTCGCACAGGGCCATTTCGCGTGTAAAACTTCCTGCGAACCCCAGTAATACACGTACCCCACACGCACAGGGCCAATCGCGTGTGAAACTTCCCGCGAACCCCAGTAGTACATGTACCCCACTCGCACAGGGTCCTTTCGTGTGTGAAATTTCCTGTGAATCCCAGTAATACACGTACCCCACTCGCACAGGGCCAATCGCGTGTAAAACTTCCCGCGAACCCCAGTAATACACGTACCCCACTCGCATAGGGCCCTTCGCATGTAAAACTTCCCGCGAACCCCAGTAGTACATGTACCCCACTCGCACAGGGCCCTTCGCGTGTAAAACTTCCTGCGAACCCCAGTAATACACATACCCCACAAGCATAGGGCCAATTGCGTGTGAAACTTCCCACGAACCCCAGTAATACACGTACCCCACTCGCACAGGGCCCTTTCGCGTGTGAAAATTCCCGCTAATCCCAGTAATACACGTACCCCACTCGCACAGGGCCTATCACGTGTAAAACTTCCCGCAAACCCCAGTAATACACCTCCTCCACTCGCATAGTGCCCTTCCGTGTGTGAAAATTCCTGCGAACCCCAGTAATACATGTACCCCATTCGCACAGGGCCCTTCGTGTGTAAAACTTCCCGCGAACCCCAGTAATACAAGTACACCACTCGCACAGGGCCAATCGCATGTGAAACTTCCCGTGAACCCCAGTAATATACGTACCCCACTCATACAGGGCCAATCGCATGTGAAACTTCCCGCGAACCCCAGTAATATACGTACCCCACTCGCACAGGGCCAATCGCATGTGAAACTTCCCGCGAACCCCAGTAATACATGTACCTGACTCGCACAGGGCCCTTTCGCGTGTGAAAATACCCGCGAATCCCAGTAATACACGTACCCCACTCGCACAGGGCCTATCACGTGTAAAACTTCCTGCGAACCCCAGTAATACACGTACCCCACTCGCAAAGGGCCCTTTTGCGTGTGAAAATTCCTGCAAACCCCAGTAATACACGTACCCCACTCGCACAGGGCCAATCGCGTGTGAAACTTCCAACGCACCCCAGTAATACACATTCCCTGCTTGCCGTGTGCTGTGAGGCGGCCATGTATACTGGTACAGGGTTAGTGCAGCCCTTTGCGCTGGATTGGGGATTTTGATGGCTTTTCCCTGCGCTAGGGGCGTTCTTGCAGGCGTAACTGCCGCTGCTGCAGGGTCGCTGCGCCACTGTGCACCACGGCTGGTTTTGGTAGCTAAAATCCATGAAGACGCTGTGCGCGGAAATGGATTTTAGCGCACGAGGCTGGCGCAGACAATCCACGCGCACACTGTGCGCCAGCCGTGTGTGCCACTTGTGCGCTAAATTCTATGAATTACCCCCTTAAAGTCTAGGCAGAGAAACTAAGGTAGTTGGTGTTTGTAGTTCAGATGTTGCTGTTTTCCAGGAGAGTGGTCTTCACTGCAATTATAAAAGAAAGAAGTTAGTAATTGTGTGTGTTTATAGCAGTGATGTTAATTGAGACTTTCATTTGTATGCCTTTGTAGTAGTATTCTTGTTTGATTTCTGAACATAGTGTATGAACGCAGTTTCAATTGACTATGTGCAGCCTTTATATTTTATTTATATTATGTTAGTTCAACATGCTTTGTAAATGAGTAGAATATTAAGTGTATGAAATTCACTTGGTTTTTTAAAGCTGTGTTACAGAATGTTAGGAGAAAGAAGAAATAATGTTATATTTATTTTCCAATTTTTATTAGGTAAATGGTAGAACCTGTATACAAAGCATGAAATATATGTATTTGTGAATCTGTGGGTAATAAAGTAGAAGGATGTGATTTACAGGTGGTGGTGTTATTGTTGCTGGGACCATTTTACTGAAAGTGTCTATGTGTGTGAGTGTATGAAGATGCATGACATTTTACTGGCTGTGTGTAAATTTATGATACACTACTAAGTTTTTTTCCACAATTATATTGTCATTTCTTCCACCTTCTAATATTATAATGTTTTAGGTAGGTGTGTGTGTAAAATAAAAATTAGATAGCAGACAGGTTTGGAAGTGACAGCTGATTATAGCAGATGGAAAAAATGACAATAAGTTCATTTTATAGGTTATACAGGTTAAGTGGCAGTTATTCTGTTTATATGCATTTTTAAGAGTTGTACATGTACTGTGCAGATAATATGCATACCTGTAGTTTGTATTCATGCATGTGGATATGCATGCAGCTGCAAGTAGAAATCTTGGAGACTTGTAGAGTAGTTTTTGTAGTAGGTGCTTTCCAATGATATGAGACTTGTACTCAGAATGATCAACAGTACATTTGAAGTGCTGAACTCTGATGATGGAGTTAGATGTAGAGGTCTTGGATGTGATTGGTGGATGGTTGTGTGACTGCTTAGCTGTATCCAATGAGGGAATGGCACATAAAGTGATGTGTAAAGGGTAGAAGGGCTGCCTAAGAGTTACACGGTCCACGGACACCGCGGTTGTCCGCGGACAGGGCGTGCCACATCTGGGGTTTTCCAGCAAATGCAGCATGGAAAGGGGACTGTAGGGATCAGCCAATCAGATGTTGAGGTTGTGGAGATGTGTTGAAAGAGACTGAGTGTAGTGAAGATGGCAGAGGTGGAGAAAGTCAGGGTGTTGGTGCTTGGAGATATGTTTGTGCGTGGTTTACAGCAGTATGCTCAATGCAGGCATGTGGCAAATAATTTTGATGTTAAAGGAGTGGAGGTGGTGTGGAGCACTGTGCCTGATTGCAATGTACAGGGAGTTGTACAAGTTTGTAAAGATATGAGCAGGATGAACAGTCCCCATATGGTAGTTTTGCATTATGGGGTTTTCCATTTGGGCTATGTCAGTGCCCCTACTTTGTTGGAAGATTTGGAATACTTGGTTCAAGCAGTAATGAACATCCTTCCAAATTGCAAAGTAATTTTTTCTGGATTAGTACCTAGGGAAATATGGGACAATCTTTCTGTTTTTTGTCCTCAGCAAAACATTGCTAGGTGTGCAATCAACCAAGGCATGTGTGCTTTCATGCTTAGAGCTGGTATGTTCTTCTGTAATAATGAGAACATTGATTCAAGTAATGCTGTTCATTTTGAAGAAGATGGTATTTCCTTATCTTTTTTGGGAAATGCAATTCTGTTTTGGAATGTAAGGGTTGCTTTGGAGAAGGTTATGTGAATATTTTAGGAGTAAGGTAAGGAAAAAAAACAAAATAAATACAAAATAACAGGTGCTTGTCAAGCATCTGCAAAAAAACGGCTCTTTTCAGAGCCAACCTCAAATGGGAAATGGGGCATACTATTTAAATTTACATTCAACATGCTCAGATTTTCGATATGTCCGTGGACATGACGGTAGTCTGCGGACATTGCATATTACATACGCAGATTTTGGGGTGGAGGGGCATGCAAATGAGAATGAGCAGAGCAACTGATTGGTCAGTAAAATTTAGTGGGTGTGTTGTGTAAGGAGAGAGTTTGTCAGAAAGTCTTTTTCCTGAGAGAAGAACAGTTAGCTATGGCTGTGTGTTTCAGAAAACAGATTGTCTGGATTTTGGGAGGCTCATGGATACATTGGTTGGAGGTGCATGCAGAACGCTGTTGAGTAGCTGCAGATCTTGGATTCCCTCATGTGGAAGTGCGATGGCATGGAGTGCGTGGAATGAAGTGGCTGGACTTGGTACCTCTCTGTGCTAGTTTGGAGACAGAGCTTCATCCAGACATAATTATAATTCATTGTGGAGGGAAAAGTTTAGGACATGTGTCAGGAATTTCTTTGCAATTTGCGATGAAAGAAGGACATGGGTAGGTCATGGACATGTTTCCAAATTCCCAAGTAATATTTTCTTGTATTGCGCAGAGACAAATGTGGCTGCATTCTTCTTCATTTGGTCCATAAATGGAGAAAGCAAGGCGGAATGTTAATAAGGCTGTTTGTGCCATTCTAAGAGATGTTGGCATGCCCTCTTTCCACAATGAAAATATTATGTTTCGTAGCACATATATTTTTCGCAGAGATGGAGTTCATCTTACTTATGCTTGTAATCAGATTTTTCTGTGAAATGTACAAAATGCATTGCAACCTTTCTTGGAATTACAGCCATCCATTTTGCAGTAGGTGGTGACTATTTCAAGTTTTTGAAACACAAAAAAACACCACCAAAATGCTCTTTTCAGAGCCACCACTTCCTCCCAGAGAAAAGAGCAATGGTTTTGATAGGGCAGCACCCCAACATTTTAGATGTCCGCGGACTGACCGTGGACTTCTAAAAAGATGCACAGGGCCCTGCTCCATTTATTTGTCACTTCTATTTTTAGACTGTGAAAGGCAGCTCTGAAAAGAACCTTTTTTTTTGATTTTTGTTGTTTTATATTTGTTTTGGTTTTTTACACAAGACACTCTAGGATAGGAGGGGAAAGGAGGGTAAAGGGGGACACCAACCACAGGGATAATAAAGGGCGGGTGGAGAGAGGAAGATGTAGGGTGGGCCTTACCTAGGTAGTGGGCAGGTCTTCTCGTGCTCTGAGACCGTAGTCTCAAATGCACTTCAAAGTCTCTCCCCCCTGCAGAGTACTGCGTCGCAGAACATACACAAAACTGTGACCCTCGAAAGGTGAGGGTCATAAGGGTCATCAGCATTGTGAAGGGCCTGTGAGGCAGCTGGAGGGATGCGCTCTCCCACAGGAGTGTCTCTTTTGATGAGAGGAGCGGAAACGAAGGATGTAGTAGAAGAACTCAACCTACTACGCTCCTCACAAGGTACAACCTTGCGAACAGCCCCACTGTGGAATGACCTTAGGTGTCGCTTCAAAGTTGTTGTACCAAAGCTGTACGGACCAAGCCTCCCTCGACTCAGCACCATTTTGCACTGGTTGCAGGTGACCTTGTTCGCACATGCCTTGGGTACGTTACCATGAATCGTAAACAACCGCCACACCCAAGGCTCACAGGGAGTGCTAGTAGTGGGGACTTCCACTACCTCATCGTCGTTATCCTCTTAATCCTGCTCTATATCCTCACGCCTGTTCCCCCTTCATGCCCTTGGGCAGTGGTGGTGGTGGAGGGGGTGGGGGTGGTGCTGAAGCAGATGCAGCACCAGGTGGAAGTAGAGGAGCCATGGATGCCATCAGGTTTCAGCAAAATCTGGAAGATTGGCAGCCAAAGTAGACAGTGCTTTGTCAGATAGCCAAAAGCACAATGAGGATGAGCTCTGGGTTGTGGCCTTTTATAGGGGTGCGGGTGCGCGCTTCGCGGACACTCGCGCTGTCCACTGACAGATCGAACACCCCAAAAATCTAAAAAAGTTCCAAAAAGTATGTAGAAAGTCAGGGTCATTGTCTGTGACATGTGCTATTATGAATTTTTACTATAAAATAATGTGGATTGCCTGAAAAGGTACTTTTAAAATGTTCGGGGACCCGGACTGTGTCCGCAATTCAGGACACACCCTCAGCATGGGTGCTGTCACATAATGGCATCGTGAACATGTCCGTGAAGGGAACCGGTGTCAGCACGGGAGCGGTTTTGCGCATGCGTGTGGGTGTTCTACGACAGTGTTCGGGTCCTGAAACTAGGTAAAAGTGCGTACATCGAGTCGAACAGTTACGGGCAGGCGCGGTGTTCGGAGACCTTACCGGTGTGGTGCACATGTGCGTAGATGTTCTTCAGGCAGTACGGACAGGTATAGTGTCCTCAGCACACCTCCATTTTCGTTTAATTATGGACATCCCGGACACCGCGTTTGTTCTTAGAACAGTTTCAACTTGCCTGCGAACAGTACGGACCGGTATAGTGTTCTTAGGACACCTCCATTTTCATTTGATTACAGACATCCCAGACACCGCGTGTGTTCTTAGAACAGTTTCAACTTGCCTGGGAGCAGTACGGCCAGGCATAGTGTCTTTAGGACACCTCCATTTTGATTAATTGTGGACATCCCGGACACCGAGTGTGTTCTTAGAACAGTTTCAACCTGACTGCGGACATTACCAACAGGTATAGTGTCCTTAGGAAACCTCCATTTTGGTTAATTGCGGACATTCTGGACACCGAGTGTGTTCTAAGAACACTTCCATTTTGCTTGCGGACGAACGGACAGGTATAGTGTCCTTAGGACACCCGCATTTTGTTTTTTTACGGACATCCCGGAAACCCGCGCTGTCCATGGACACCCAACTGCCCGTTTTTAAAAAAACACAAAAAATGAACTGAATTAAAACACATATAATATTTTTGTTTTATGATATATGGATATACAATTTATGAAAGAGAAGGAGAAACAGAACCTGACACAAATGCGGAATTGGGGGTTTCAAGAGGATGGATAGGAGGAGATGAAGGGATGGGTCTCATCAAAACGTTGTTCTTCGTGGAGAGGGATTGGGGATAATTGACTGGGATATGGAGAGGGGAGACATGTACATGTGGGACAATGGTATTGAATTGTTTCTTTTATGTGGTCCTCCACAACATTTTTCAAATGGTTGACATTTGCCATGAGCATGTCAATGTATTCTTCCATGCGCTGTGTAGTCTTTTCCAATGTATCTTTTGGTGTACTATTTTCAATGTTTGTATGGTCTGTTAAAAAAATATATATCTATGTTAAGTGTACATAAAGTAATGCCTATTAATTTGGTTATATAGAGAAGTGTCTACCATTAGTATCACTATCTTCAGAGATTTCCTCATGTGGGAAATTCTCCTCAAGCCATTCTAAAGTACTGGACATTTCTGTGAAAAAAATATATATATATTACCTTTATTGTATCTAATACAGAAATGTTAGAAATATATAAGAAAATGAAGTATACATACTAGTATCTGGTAAATTGTGTTCTAACTGGTCTGTAGATCTGCTGTTGCTCCTAGTTGTGCAGTTTCTGTGAGGTAATTATGTTGGAAGCCTATCTTTCTTCTTTTGATATATTACATTTTAGTACATATGGTATTTAAATGGATGGTTGATGTGTTAGATATATAGGTTCCACTTCTTATTTATTAAAACATATAATGTGTTTGTGTGCTGGTTTTTGAACTTGTACAGTGTTCATATGGCATGATATAACAATTTACCCCCTGAGTTTTTGGATAGTGTTGCTGTTTTCCGCATCCGTCCGCGGACATACGCACATTCCGCTGACATCAAAATCACTAGCTGGTGGTTCAGTATGTTCTATGTTACATGTATATAAAGTCAGGGATATTATGGTTAAGTTGTGCTACTAAAAACCTATGAAATTAAGTAAAAAAACTTTGTTAAACGTACGTTATGGTTAAGTTGCGCTACCAGAAACCTATGAAATTCAGAACAAAAATGTTGTTAAAGGGACGTTATGGTTCCAAGTAAAACCGAAAACCCCCTGAAATTCGCCAGTTATAGTGATAACTCACGCCACCACTGTGCACTGTTAAGACTAACACCCAGGACATCAAATCTGACATCACAAATGTCATTGATGACATCACTGATGACATCACATGTGTATTTACTTTTCATGAAAAGTGTGTATTAGGGATTCTTATTATAATGTTGACAAAAAAGTGCCAAGGGTCATTGGGATGGATATCATGAGCTACTTAGTGCATTGAGCAATGCAATGGTATAAATAGCAATCTATTATGAAGTTCTATCCAGTATACTAAGCTACTCATGTAGAAACATAGGCATTATGTGCAGCATACATGATGGAGGTGCAGTATTCATAATCTTGCCATGTTGAACAGTGAAATTATAACTTTCTTATTAGAGTTTTGCGTACTGTGAAACATGTAAATAGTAGCTAATGAAACCCCCTTACTACATAATTGCATTATTACAGACAAAACACAAAGAGACAACAACACATACAAATATAAGTATATACAGGGAAAGTAAAGTAAGCAAAAAAGCAGCAGTAGTAGTAGAAAGTGTTCATAACATAACTGATTATCTTAATTATCTTAAATGATTGCTCTGTTTCAAAGCTGCTACTCCCCCTATGTATATGTATTATATGATGTGATACGACCCTAAGGAAAATAGTGTGAGTACAATGTATACAAATATTAGCATATACAGGGAAAGTACAGTAATAAAATAAAAAAAAGAACTAGCAGAAATTGCTGATAACGCTACTGATTATCTTCATGATTATCTTCATGATTATCTTCTGATTATCTTCATGCACATGCACAGAAAGCATTGCTGTCTTTCAAGCTTCTGTCTTCCCCTATGTATATGTTTCATATGATGTGACAGGACCCTAAGGGAATGACTGTCTACAAATATAGTACCTTTTAAATTTTTAGTTCCTGACTGTTACTGAAGAAAACCATGTGGCCTAGATATGTCAGTGAAGGAAAAAAGGGGGAGCCAGACATGTGATGTCATCAGTGATGTCATCAATGACATTTGTGATGTCATCGTTGATGTCCTGGGTGCTACTCTTAGCAGCGCACGGTGGTGGCACAAGTTATGGTTGCTTAGCTTACCATAACTGGCAAATTTCTGGGGTTTTTCAGTTTTACTTGAAACCATACCGTCCCTTTAAGAAAGTTTTTTTTCTGAATTTCATAGGTTTTTGGTAGCGCAACTTAACCATAACGTCCCTTTAACAAAGTTTTTTTACTGAATATATATATATATATGTTTATTACACGCTAGTGGCCGTGTAGTTATGGTTAAGTTGCTGTTTCCATAGGAAGAACACTTTTTGGGTGGCTTATAACTTCGCTCCCCCTGGTCGAATCCTCACCAAACTGCGCAAAAAAGTCTATGGCACACTCTGAATTTTTTTGCAAAGTTTGGTGATGTTTGGTACAGGGGGGGAAAAGTTATAGGGGGGTCCCAAAATGTTTTCTTTTCCCATAGACTGAATGGGGGAAAACGGCTACAGGCCAAACCGCTGGACGGATTTGGACCAAATTTGAGGCTGTGGCAGGGGCTTGACCGTGAAAGCATGCTTTTGCAAATTTTGTGACAATCCATCCAGTAGTTCCCTTAAAAATGATCAAAAAGCATGTCTCTAAAAATTAGTGATATCTATGTCCGCTCCGTGGTCACACTTCCCTGTTCGCTCCGTGGAGAACATTGCAATTGGCTATTCCGTGGCGTGCTGCCCACAACCATGTTGTGCTTTCACCGATTGGTTGTGGAACAGCGTGAAGTGCGTCGTAATCTTTCGATACGTCCGCCATGTTTACTTTGTTTTCTGTTGAACGCGAACATCGGCGCTAACATACCTAAACGAAGAAGGCACCAATGCACTTATAACACTTATGGAACACTGTTTCGAAAGGTGAGCGTTAATGAGACATGGTAGTAGAAAGTCAAACATTGAAGTATTCTTGTTAGCACTGTCATACGGTACAGTCGGACGTGCTACTCATTGTACGAAATGAACTTACTGCGTCCATTTTACAATACATAAACAACATTACTGTAGTCAGACTGGGGGGAATCTGAGGCAGCCACCTGCTCTATTTCGTACACACAGCCCTTCTGCACATGTACGCCAGTAGCGGTTCCCATAAATAGACGCTGATATGTTGTTGCACAATGAGAAGGTATTTGCATTCGGAGTGAAGGCCACTGCATTTTCTCTTTTCAACACAAGCTCAGTACAGCCGCATATTTGTCGACACCCATAAGGGTCCTTTGTTTTTTAACCTTGAGGTACAGGGAAAGAGAAGAAAGAATGTAGGGAGTAACAGTTTGAAAAACATATCGTTTGATAAGGTTATGCTTCAAAAACCTTTGCACCGACCATGAGAAATGAGTTCCCGAACAGGCAGTCTTCCAAATACACTAGTGTCTGACTACAGCGAAAGCAATGGAGGTGCTCCACATCATGTAAGTGTATTTTTGCCGCCTATATACCAAATTGACGTTATGTTTTAGTTTGTAAAAAAATAAATATTTTCCCTAATGTTTTACAAGTTTTATGTGCCGTTGCAATTTTTTTCCTATTATGGACATTGCACATTGTTGCCGTTTGTAGGGTGTCACTACATTTCACCAAATTAAAATAATATTTAATAAAAAAGGCATGTGTTAGAATTTTTTTTTGTGCACAGGTTGTGCAGTGATACACGTTTTATTTCCCCTTCCACTGCGCAGCTACTTCCCAACAAAAACGGTATTATTAATAAGGACGTTCCAGCTTTCTGTGGCGTTCGATTTATTTTTCCAATTATGGACATTGCACATTGTCGCTGTCCCTAGGGTCCCGCTACATTTCCTCCTATTGAATTAATTTTTTACTGAAAATGTTATGTAGTACAACTGTGGTTTATCCAAAGGTTGTGTATTCATACATCTTTTAATTCACATTTCCTCCTCAGATACTTCCTTCCCTATTGGGATTGTCACGGATTACAGATGCCAAGTGATGGGTTCTTTAACTGTCAAATGCAACTGTTCTTAACCGTGCTGTCTGAGCATCATAATTCACTGGGATGATCGTGTGGGCCCTCTGTGTCCCTACACTGCTGTCGCTATAAGAAGTAACATTCCATCCTTTCTGGTGGTGTAGATCACAGAGGTTGACGTCGTCTTGCACATCAATGTGGGAGGAAAACAACTATTGTGGCGGCAACGCTTACTTTCTGTGTGTGGAAAAAACAAAGTGACCTTTAACATTGTCATTGTCGAACAAAGAGACAAACTTAATACTTCTATGGAAAAGTGAATAGGGCCATCTTTTCACACAGTTCATTGTGAAACAAAACTACTTTACTACTTGCATAGGGTGATGATTTCGCTCACTTTATTGTGAACTAAAACTACTGGACACATTTTTAAATGTTAGCGTTTTCTTTACAAATGTACTCTCTGTTTTCACAATGTGGCATGCTACGTTGCAGGTCGTAGTGTGTTCTTTTGTAGGTGCTAGATCATGGCACGTATGTCCATATGGACGTATTTGTTTAAGCTGCCAAGCAACGTTATGGAGAAAGGTACTCCATACCACTTGCATTGGCTACGGGAGGGTCAGGCCCATCTCATATGCATAAGGGCTGTCAGGCCAATTTCTGTCACCGTCAGCCCAATTTCTGTCACCCAGATGCCCTATGCACAGAAATGTTTGTACAATAACATATGGTTACACCCTCCCAATACACATATCTTCACACCTTTCCACCTTTGTCACTTATAAAATGATGTGTCGAAAGGTGAGTGGTAATGGTGTTGCATCCAGTATTTCTGACGTCATTGCGCTTCGCATCACAGAGTTTGTTTGGCATTTTATGTCAACGTAAGTACACTAGTCCTTTGCTGTTTTTACGCACATTTTTACAGCAAAAAATGAGTACATGTACAACACATGTATGTAAATGTCATTGACAACGACTGAAAAGCTCTGTGTTGTGCATGTGATAGTCTTTTCATATTTAACGGTACAGCTTCCGTCTCTGAGGGGTAGCCTCTATGTATGGATATTGCGCACAATGTCAGGGATATGGCTACTGGCCTTTACTGCAAGGGAGAAAACATTGCATTGAGGTCGCCATGTCCACCAGGGACTGCCTTTCTGGTAAACGTCTTGCTCATAACCACACATTTATCAAGGAACACAAATGTGGTGCTGCCATAACGGTAACACAGTTTCTTTCTGATTTCTGCAGCCTGCAATGGAAAGCAAAGAAGGCTTTCTATCCAATGCCCGTCTTCCCTTTGTATGGTGGCCATCTTGAAAAAGGATTTGTTTTCTTCAGCCGGGAACGCCAGAGGCCTTCCGGTTGAAGACAAAAAATCCTCTTTCTTGCTACCACGAATTACTGCTGTAAAATCTCGATTGCCAATGGCATTCACCCCCACTCTTTGCGGAGGAATGGGGGTGAATGATCCAGAAACGTCGGTATGCACTCTTGCTTATATTGTGTTGCACACTTGCATTGTGGAGTTCTGTGCCGGAAATTTTGCAGTTAGAAGTTCTTACAAGAATACCCAATGTACTTTCGCACTATCAACCAGTTACACATGTCATTGTGAAGTGTGTATGACTGTTCGAACACGCCCCCATGCTGTACCTCAGCATATGATAATATGGAATTCTTCGAAAGGTGGGCAGTTACTTCAAATGTTCCTTTACAGTTGTATGCTTACGTGTTACTATTAGAGACCTGATAAATGTAGTCTAAAATGTTTGTTAAAGTAATGTTATGATGCATTTATACTACTAAAAACCTATGGCATTCAGTTAAAAAAAACTTTGTTACAGGGACGTTATGGTTACGTTGCCCTCCCAAAAACCTGTAAAATTCACTACACGTGCACAGTGGCAATGGCAATTAAGGGGGCTCAGTCTGCCATAACTGGTGAACTTCAGGGGTTTTTCGTTTTTAATTTGAACCACAATGGGGAGGGCGAACATTTTTTTTTTTTGTGAAGTGCACAGGTTTTTCGTAGGGCAACCTAACCATAAAGTCCCCTCAACAGAGTTTTTTTGTAGTATATATATATATATATATATATATGGGTCGGTCTGTTTATGCAACATAAGATAAGGGACTGCAAGGGTTTAACACTTTCCACAGCTTTCTATGAATATAATTAATTGTCTGTGTTAATTTTATTTTTTCAGAAACATATGAATTATGACCAGACTGATCATGGCATCAAACCTTTTACATGATATCACCTTCTAGATGAACATGTGTCATGAACACACTATGACCTGTGGGATTCTTTGTCAGCATGATACAAGGATTCTATTTACTAGTGCTTAAGTTTACTAAAACAATCTGCCTTTAAGTTACACCAACATATATTCAGTTTTACATCTTGACTCTCAATATAAAATCCAAGGGGCTTTAGAGAAATGTAATTTAATTCTGTACTCAATATAAATGAGAGATAGTGTTCCATATTTAAGACTGCACCTTTGTGTATTTTACCCTGGACAGTCTAGAGGGACAATTTGGAGTTATATTGGGGTTTAATCAAGTACATTTTGAAACATCTTTTAATGTAGTTCATGACGAGGCAAGCGTTTGATTGCCAAATGTATTTGTATGCTGCCTTTGGTAATGTTTTTTAACTCTATTTTTTTTTATGGAAGTGTAATTTTAAGATTTTGTAACTTGAATTAGTGTAATAATTGTGTTTATTTGTCGTTTAATGGTTGCTTTATACAACCGAATAAACTTGTTTGACTTGACTTGAAATTCAGCATTTCTTATTTTGGGGACACATCTTGGACCTTGAATTTGGAGTTACTGCCTCAGCAGGATTCATTTTAGCTGTTATCTGGAAAGCCAGTCTCTCTTGTGTGGGCTGTTCATCTGTCTGCAATGGATCCATTCCTCTGCCTGGCTGGAACACAATTGTCTAGATGATTTCAGCCCTTCTCTCCCCATCCAGTGGTCTCCAAAATCTTCAATGTTCATCTTACCATATTCCATAATAATATAGCTTCTATGAGGAAGCTTATTATATAATGTTTAACACTTCCCAGATCTTGTGACAGAGGTGTGATTTCTACCAGACTCCGGCACAGAAGGTAGGAATAAGCTAACTTCTAAGGAAAAATGGTATAGCTTTGGATGTGAATGTGTGAAATTAATATAATTAGTAAGAACAGGTTCTATAGCCCAATTGCATGCATAAATGGTCACACTGTGATAAACACTAAATGAGATAGGTAATTTTTCTAAGTATCTCCTAATCTTTACATGACACACTATACATATTTTGACATGGTGTGGAAGATATGATTTCTAGCTACAAAATGCTATTTGTTTTGGTTTGATTGGACCTTGGATCACATAGATACTTTTTCTTAAAATAATTAAAGTGTTTGCTTTTGAAAGGTAATACTTATGTCCCTGTCTAGTTTGGGAGTGAAGAGATATTTGCTTCATCCTATAGAGGGCACTGTTGAAGTGGCTCCTTCATGATATCAATATATGTCAAGGCAACATTTATTAGGCTTCTAATGACAATCACATAAACTGCCTCTTGGTTTCAGCTAATGGATTTTTAGCTGAAACTTGTTTGACTTGACTTGAAATTCAGCATTTCTTATTTTGGGGACACATCTTGGACCTTGAATTTGGAGTTACTGCCTCAGCAGGATTCATTTTAGCTGTTATCTGGAAAGCCAGTCTCTCTTGTGTGGGCTGTTCATCTGTCTGCAATGGATCCATTCCTCTGCCTGGCTGGAACACAATTGTCTAGATGATTTCAGCCCTTCTCTCCCCATCCAGTGGTCTCCAAAATCTTCAATGTTCATCTTACCATATTCCATAATAATATAGCTTCTATGAGGAAGCTTATTATATAATGTTTAACACTTCCCAGATCTTGTGACAGAGGTGTGATTTCTACCAGACTCCGGCACAGAAGGTAGGAATAAGCTAACTCCTAAGGAAAAATGGTATAGCTTTGGATGTGAATGTGTGAAATTAATATAATTAGTAACAACAGGTTCTATAGCCCAATTGCATGCATAAATGGTCACACTGTGATAAACACTAAATGAGATAGGTAATTTTTCTAAGTATCTCCTAATCTTTACATGACACACTGTACATATTTTGACATGGTGTGGAAGATATGATTTCTAGCTACAAAATGCTATTTGTTTTGGTTTGATTGGACCTTGGATCACATAGATACTTTTTCTTAAAATAATTAAAGTGTTTGCTTTTGAAAGGTAATACTTATGTCCCTGTCTAGTTTGGGAGTGAAGAGATATTTGCTTCATCCTATAGAGGGCACTGTTGAAGTGGCTCCTTCATGATATCAATATATGTCAAGGCAACATTTATTAGGCTTCTAAGGACAATCACATAAACTGCCTCTTGGTTTCAGCTAATGGATTTTTATGAGGTCTATGTTTTGACAAATGATGACACCTTTCTTTGAATCCAAGAGCCTAAACCCGTTAGCCAGCATCTGGCAGTAGTTTATCAGGCTGTCTCCTTAAAAACTGCTTTCAGCACAATAGATCAATTATTCTTTGTTGGCTCATATCTTATGACTACATTCCCAAAGCTCGGCTAGGCTTTTTGAAGCATGGTTTGAATAGTTTCAAGTTACCCAGGTCCAGGTGTGTTCATTTCAATTTAAATAAAGTGTAATTCCGACTGAAATACATGCTTGTCAGATCAAAATGGAACTTTGAATGAGACTTGGGTTCTAACATACATTTCTCATTATTTTGGTTGAAACAAAACAAATTCAAATATAGTCACTGAAATTATATACCATTTTTTAATGTCATACAAGAGCAATTTATATTCTGGGGGCCCAGGACATCATATATGACAGCAATCCAAATCTCTGGACCTTGTCTTTTTCACATTTATTTTTTTTTTATATATTTTTATTGGGACCAAGAGTTACATCGGCCAACCGGCCTACGAAAAAGTGTCAAACAACAAACTTTACATATTGACCAATGCAGTCACATTAAGAACATTTTCTACTTTTCAAAATACAGATGATAAGAGAAAAAGTATAGAAGAAAAACCCTCATCCTCCATATAGCTGTGACAGAGAAGTAAAGGGGAGGAACGAGGAAGAACAGTCGTAAAAGAGCAAATATGAAGAAGAAAAGTAAAGAGGACAGAAAGCCTGTTTCCCATTACCACCCCCCTCCCCTTTCCAACCCCGGGCCATTCATAAAAAAATGAACACTCAAAACACAAAAAGTGGTGGAAACGGTCACATAACAAAAATATGTGGCTGCGTCATCGATGGGGAACATTAACATATTGTGTAATGATGTGTGGTGAGGGATCAATCTTTTGTGTAAACACTACGGGGAACATCCCATCAAGCTGGGTCAGCGCCAGACCTCCACCCCAAAAGTTTGTTTTCTAGCGTGTTCCGTTGCTTACTACGCATGGGCCAGGAAACTAGCGCTGCTCAAAAGCTGACATATACCTTATGTGGCCTGATTCTCCCTGAAGAATTGGAGGAACGGGAGCCATTGTTGGTCCATATAAGTATTTGTTTCCTTCACAATAGCTGTAAGGCTCTCCATTTCATAAATTTCTTTTGCTTTATGAAGCCAATCTACCTTTGTTGGGAGGGAAGATGCTTTCCATGTAATTGTCACACAGACACATACAGCTAATAAGAGATTTCTTGGCATGTGTGGTAGGAGCATGTATCTCTCATCATCTTCCTCCACTCCTAAAAGGACAAGAAGATGAGCGAGAACTCTTTGGATACCCTCAATCTCATAAATCCACCCCAGGATTTCTTTCCAGAAGAGCTGAATCTGTGAGCAAGCCCACCACTGATGCCAGTATGTACAAACTCGTGCACATCCACGCCAACAATAGGGGGTTAGGCGGTAGTAAATTATAGCCATACAGTGGGGGGTAAAGTGCCACTGTACTAATATTCTACAGTTATGCATTTTATATTGCATTGCTATTGAAGACTTCCATACCGCTCTATATTAGCGTCCCATCCTTCCTGATTGTCTACCCAGCCAGTTCCTTGTCCCATTTAGCTTTGGCCTTGGGCTCGGGAAGATGTCCTCTCTCCATGAGTGCTTTATACATGCTTGATATGACTCACTTGGAACCTATATGTTTATTTAATATGGTTTCAAAAGCTGTGAATGGGCGCTGTAGCTGGTATTTCCATTGGCGGTCCGTGAGGACACCCTTTAACTGAAGGTACGGAAGAGGCTCAATGGTTAGTGCTTGTGTTTCCTCCAATTCCTCCTTGGTCAGAAAGGAGCGCTCCCTCCACATTTTCCCCACTCTAACCAAGCCCTGCTCATATTGAGGTTGAAAGCGAAGGGGATCTGTTAGCGCATCTCTAATTGGAGGGGCCCAGATGCAACTCAGTGGAGAAGGCCACGTTGTCACTCCCTTCATACTATGTTTTTTTTTCCATAGGGACCAAATTGCTGCCAATACAGGATGTTCTCGCGCCCTGCGTGGTATGGTTTTTACCGGTGCCCAGAGCCATTCTCCCATGGTTAATGGGGTGAAAATGCCATTTTCCAGGGCCACCCACTGCTTGCTCTTTGACTCTGTAATGTGATCAACCAAAACACGAAGCACTGCCGCCGCATAGTGAGAAGAAATGTCTGCACAGGCAAGGCCTCCCTTATCCTTAGGTAAAATCAGGGTTGTATATGCAATACAGGGTCTGCCTTTGTCCCAGAGAAATTATAGCAGAGCGTTTTAATCTCTTTCAGAAATGTACGTGGGAGGAGGATTGGCAATGACTAAAAAAGGAAAAAAAGTCGTGGTAGGACATTCATTGTAATCGCTGTTAGTTTTCCAGCCCATGACACCTTAAGTTTGCCCCAGTTTACCAGATCCTTCAGGATTGTGGCCCAGAGCAATTTATAATTTGCTTGAAACACATTTTGAAGGTTTTTAGTGATCATTACTCCAAAATATTTTAGGTTTGCATGTGCCATTTGAAAACCCAATGTCTGGGGGTTAGTTGTGGCAAGTGGCCTAAGTTCGTAGAGAGGAAGGATGGCTGTTTTATGCCTATTAATGCTAAATCCAAATTGCTCCCCATATTCTATTATCTCATGAAGGAGTGCTGGTATCGACTGGTCTGGGGAGGTGATATATGCCAATACGCCATCTGCGAACAACGCAAGCTTATATTCAGTTCCATATCTAATGAAGCGTTGAATGTTGGAATTTCGCCTAATATTTTGAGCAAGTGGTTCCATGACGATGATATACACTAAGGGGGAGAGAGGTCAGCCTTGCCTCGTCTCTCTGGTCAACACAAATTCCTGTGATGCAATACCATTCACCACAATTTTTGCTCGGGTTTCATTATATAATGCTTTGGCTCCTCGAATCCACTCGGGGCCGAGGCCCGCTTTCTCCAGAACGACTGACATAAATCCCCACTCCACGCGGTCAAATGCCTTTTCGTCGTCAATCGAGACCAACATGGGTTCGATTTCTTGGGAGAGAGAAGGGGCCATGAGGTCTAACGTTTTACGGATATGTTTGACACTTGGCGGTTCACTAAGTACCCTGTCTGATCACTATGGATCAGTTGGGGCAAGACCCTGCTCAGCCGCTTGGCCAGAATGCTGGCAAAAGCTTTTGTGTCGACATTCAAGAGCGAAATTGGCCAATAGGCGCCGCATTCTAACCTGTCTTTCCCTTCCATAAGGAGAACTATTATTCTGGCTTCCGTGAAGGACGGAGGAGATATGCCCGTCTGCATAATAACATTGAATAGCATAGTAAGGAATGGGATTAGTGCGCCCTTGAACCTTTTATAAAAAGCTGGGGTGAAGCCATCCGCGCCAGGTGCTGAGCCTGCTTTCAAGGAGCCAATGGCACCGTCTACTTCCTCTGCTGTAATTGGGCCATTCAGTAGCTCTCTATCCGTGCCTGTTAGCAGAGGGAATTCTACTTTTGACATGAATTCTGCTGAGCTTTCGAGAGATGGTGGTGTCCTGGCGGCATAAATTATTCGCAGAATTGGGCAAACCGTGTTGTGATTTCTATCGGGTTTGTTAAGATCAAATTGGAAGATGACTTAACCTTAAGTATGGCTCTTTCTGTTCTTTCCTCTTGCTGCAAGCAGTGTGTGGGCCTTGTCTCCCCTTTCAAAATATTTTTGTTTAAGGAATCTGAGACTAGCAAAGGCTTTACTCATCCATGTGTCTTTCAGTTCTTGCCTAAGAGCTTTAATTTCACTACTTATCTCTGAGGAATCCCCCTGTCCGTCTACCAAGAGTCGATCTTTTTTGTCTATTAATTTTGTGACCCGGGTTTCTCCCAACAATTTTAGTCTCTTAACTGAGGCACCCTGCGCTATTATGAGTCTCCGTACGTTTGCTTTTGCTGCTTCCCAGACCGTGCAACTAGGAATGTTATGAGTGTCGTTTCTTATGAAAAACTCCCGTATTTCTTCATCTAAACTTTCTTGGAACAATTTGTCCTTGAACAGTGTATCATTACACGTCCATCGACTCCCTACTGGCCTTTGACCCCCCAGACTCAGATTGACCACTACCATATCATGATCGGACCAGCCTACTTTTGCAATATCAGCTTCTTTAATCAGGTGTTCCAAGCTAGAATCTAATAGTACATAATCAATACGTGTATCGGTTTGATGTGGATGTGAGTAGAAGGTGTATGCTTTCTTGGTTGGATGTATAGCACGCCAGGCATCTATAATGTGGTGTTCTGAGACTAATGATTGAAACTGTGTGTTGTCAGGGGGGGGGACGCGCGCCAAGGTGGAATGACCGCCAGTCTAAGGATGAAGCTGTTATTTGGTTGAGATCTCCCCCACAAATGAGAGGGCCCACTCTTTTACCCTCCAAGACCGCCAATACATTTTTGCAATAAGATAGCTGTTGCACATTTGGAGCATATGCCCTTACTACGGTGGATTCCAACTCGCCCTGGATAATCAAAAATGCGCCATTTGGGTCTCTCCGGATGCGTGTGATTCGGAGACCCAAAGTGGAGCTATACAGTATACCCACTCCTCCCTTCTTCTCTGGTCCGGAGGCCCATAATGACCCTTCTATGTTATTATCCTTAATATCAAATTCCCCAGAATGTCTGTACTTCGTTTCCTGGACAAATAGAATGTCTAGGTGGGCTAGATGAAATGTCTGTCTCAGCATTGATCTTTTCTGCGGTGAGTTTAGCCCTTTTGCATTCAATGATCCTACTCTGATCTTTTTATCCACCATCAATGTCATTGTTGCAAGTCACTATTAGATCTTTGATGATATATTCCAGCAGCCATGCTATTGTGCTCTTTAAGAGTGCAGTTTCCGATTCCATTGATTCTTCTGAGTAGAACGTCCATATATACCCCACACCCACCCTCCCCACTAAGAAAGTTGAAAAATAGGAAAGAATGCAGAAGATTTGAAAAGGATAAATAGACTCCCTCCATAACATGGGAGACACCCCAATTGTAAACATAAGGCCACCAGTGGGTGCCCCCCACAAAACCTTCTATGTTGTTATTCAACTATACTGCTGCTAATTAGCGAATGCATGATGTCTGCTGATGTGATTCCCCAGCCTGGCTTTTGTTTGTCAGAGATGCAGAATGTTCCATTATGTCTTTCATGTCGTCTACTTCCAAATCATGGGGTATTCAGACTCTTAAATTATTTGCCGCCTCTGGATTTGCTTTTTTGTCGCCATGGGCCAGTTAGTGCTTGCTCTGATTGTGACGACGACGGTGTTTCCTGTCCAGGTTTGTCTGCAAGCCTTTTAAAATTCCCTCTGCTTCCTCCCCCGTGGTAGCCATGTACTCTTCATTGTCATAGGTAAATAACCTCCACTTTGTCCTCAATCTTATGTACTTTGTCCCGTAGAACACTGACCGTCAAAGTCATGCTCGTCCTAAATGCTCTTATTTCTTCAAAGAGGAGCTGAATATCTGCTTTGGTGGGCATATCTTCGGGGCAAATCTTGGTCTCCTCCTGCAATCGGCGGAACTTCTTGGGAGGTGGGAGCTGCCATTTGTATAAGGTCTCTCCTATATTTCTTTAGCTTTTCCACTGATGTAACAACTTTTGCGGACTGCATACAGAGTTACAGTTCAGGCTGCCCTAGCTTGATGAAGCATTATCTTTATGTCTTGTTCGGTTTGCATTGAGTCCTCTTACACACTAAGGGGATATTCTCGTAATGTTATTATCTTCACTGTGTCCACTGGATCCAGCGGTGCCAGGCCTGAATCTTTAACTATTGCATGGTTGGTACCCTACATAACTTGAGAGAGGCTATCCAGAAAATATTATCAGTGCTGCAAAGGAAAGAAAGATCTAACTTGAAATCAAGAGAAGAACTTCTCTGAAAAAAAACAGAACATAAGAAGACCCCATTTTTATATGCTCTAAAATACTCAAGCCAAAGTCATCACATCACTCGCCTAATAAGGAAAAACTGGAGGATCATCCAGATGGATCCCCAATTACATAAACTCTTCCCTGAACCACCGCTAGTTGCCTACAAAAGAGCAGTTGGTCCATACAGAGTGCACTGTGGTACAACAACCAACACTCCACACCAGGAAAATTGGAACCTTTGCTTGTCTGCATTGCGGAAATTGCAACAACATCACCAAAGGGGAATACATAAGACATCCAAGAACAGGTGCTAAAATTAAATTAAAACATTATGCCACATGTGATACAAAGTCTGTCATCTATGCTCTGAGCTGCCCATGTGAGATTTACTATGTGGGACAAACAAGAAGGAAAATGAAAGAGAGGTGCAATGAGCACAAAAGTAACATTCTAACAAAGAATGAACGGTCACCTGTGGCACGACATTTCACTACCAACAGACAGACAGTGGCACAACTACGTTTCCAGATACTTGAAGTGGTCACAAAAGCACCAAGAGGGGGCAATCATGCCAAAAGATTGGACCAGCGCAAACTGTATTGGATTGACAAATTGGACAGTGTGAACCCGTAGGGAATGAATGAAGACTTCCACCTAGGGGCCTTTTTATAAATCACTAATTATACACCATGAACAAGAGAGGCCTGATACATATTAAGGTATATGGGAGATCCTGTTCCACTAAGAATAGGATGAGTCAATCCACAATATACTAATTAGGTCACTTTATCTTATGAATAATTTGTTTTATCCCATGAATACTTGATGCCACCACGTGAATATAAGATGTAATAACTATCCTTTATATTGTCATGCATTAGCACACTTAACCTGTGACCAAGTATATTTGAGGAGATTGTGAGCATATGTGCCCTAATGTTGTCTTGAGAATGGTGTCCGGTTAAAGGTTCGAAACCAAAAGTTCAAATGCAATAGGGCCGAGTAAATAGGCCCGAAACAAAAGGTTCAAATTATTTTTTTTATTATATATATATTTTTTTTGGTTTCCGTATGGGTAAAAAAAGTGTTTTTTACCACAAAAACAGGGGTTGGGGGCCCCCCAAAAATAAAAAATAAAAATAAAAATAAAAAAAAGTTTTTTCGAACCTTTTTTTTTCGGTCCTATTGACTCGAACCTATTGTATTTCGAATCTTTTGATTCAAACCTTTAACCTATAACCCTTTAGAACATATGGACAAAGGTTTTGCCACTATTTTTACCTCCATGTACTCACTTACCTTTTATGGACCTTTAATAGCCCTCTTTAAATTTCCATCCAGCCAGATACCTCATCCCAGGGGTGGATATTGCATCCCTAGCCTTCTCTAACATGGATGTGCTATAGCACCTATTATACTCCTTAGATCCCCCATTTACAAGTGGTTGACACTATACCCCTTCTTGCATTTATGATTGGTATTATCCGATAAATCCCTACAATTACTCACTGTGATCCAGTTGTCCTAGATTGGATGGGCCTGCCCCCTAACTCTATCAGTAGCACCTGTTTTTAGCAAATGCAGAAGAGATTTCCACTCTATCACATATTGTTAGGATGCCAGACCGTATCCATTTCCAGATGGGTCTGTGCTTAATTCCTAGTACAGCTGCACCACATCGGCTAACGCGATGACGTCACATTCGTGATGTTGGACACCATTTTTTACACTCGCTCCTGTGAGTTTCCAATGCAGCATAACCCGTGGAAAACGAGCGGTTTCCTTTTCCCTGAGATGATGCCTTAGAAGGAGCCAGAGCTTTATACTGACAGTGAACCATAAAGGTAAGCCTGACAGTGGGACTTTCATCCACTACTCTTTAATCCCAGAACACTACAACTAGCAAGACTTTTCACTATTATTCCCACTACCTTTTGTCTCCCCATATTAGGAGACTGTTTGGAACACAAAGCATTTTTTCGTAAGAAGTGCTTGCACTACCAATTAACCTTAAGAGACGGTTTGAAAACAGTACATTTGTCTGGAAGTTTTTGGACTACTAATTATCGTATGGCAGCCATTTGGCAGGTAAGCTGCCCCAACTTATTACCCGTTGATGATTCAAATATCATGCATAATTCTGATCCCATTTAAAACTAGAATCCTGTTTGGTTTTTCGTTCTTTATCTCCTAGTCTTTGGGAATACCCTAAACCCTGAAACACTGGAACCTGTGTTACCCATACTTTCTAGCAAGAATCCTTGTTTCCCAGATAATCAAGGTACATCTCTCTCCTATCCCTTATTCCCTCTATGACACTCCAGCAAATATGTTTAAAATACTTAAGTACTAAGGAGATTCACTTTTCCATAGGTGACCCATTGGAAATGGATTTTGAATAAACTGATGTTATCACAGCATTAGAGACGACCTCGGGGCATTATAGCGAGGTAGGAAATGTTACAATGTATGGCAGACTCAATTATAGACCAATAGATGTGTAATGTGAACCTTATATATTCTGAGAATAATGATTTCTCTTATAGCTATCCTGTTAACACCTACATTGAAGCTTAGAAAAAGAAGAAGCTCTATGGACTTGAATAGACTTTGGGAAAACCCTAATACCCACTCCTGATCAAGGGATTTTTTTCCCGAAACGCGTAGCGCGTTATGAATGTTATGTATCATTTCCTGTGAAAAATAACAGAGATTGTTACATATTTGCACATTTGTGTATCATATTTGAGTTTCTCGCTTATAAATGACGATTTATAGTAACACATGAAACTGTGCAAACACAAAAAGAATAATATTTGTGAATAAACAAATATCTGTTTTTTAGTAGTATCAGTGAAGACAATTCACTTTAAACATTGATAAAACATAAAATATAGCAGCTATCTGTAGAAACATTAGCATTAATGCCTACTTTGTAGATAGACCTAATATTCATTATACTAGTAAAAGAATTACAACTGGAACTATTCCCTTTATAAAAGAATTTCCCTAAACAGGTTGACTTATACTGCTACATAGAATCTCTGTCTGAAAGGTACACCTTTTGACTGTCTTTTGACAGTATCCTTGAGTGTGCAGGGGACGCGAGGGGTCCACAACCTGTGGATATCCTCCCTTTTTCAGTTTTCCCAAACTCACAACCTAGTGTCAGGGCTGTGTCTCTCTCCTCTGCACCTCACCATCAGTCTAAAGACTACTAAACAGGTTCATTCCTGAACTAGTCAGGTGTGCAAACGTGTTCATTTCTCCCCCACCCCACTGGAAGGAGTACAGAGCAAAAGATGCTGTCTCAGTGTGTTTCTTATCTCCCCATATCAGATCTAGTATGCCAAGTCCTGGTTTTGTTGGATGGGGTTCTAGCAGTTCACCCCTGAAATGGGTATATGGCAGACACACCCTTCCTGTCAAGGCAAAAGCGGGTGTTTGGCCAGTGGGTCTGCTTATGTGCTAGCGTTCTTCGTGGTTTCCACCTGCCACAACCCTATTGCTGGCACACACATCTCGACATTGGCGACCCGGCTCCAAGTGTTATATACTAGGGGAGCACCAGAGAAGCTGGTGGCTAATAGAATGTGTGGAGGGGGGTAGCACCCTTGGTCTTTCAGAAGTCTTCAGGAAGTGCTGTGCCTCAAGGGGCCCATAAACTCACACCCCCCTCGTTACCTTTGACCGTCTCCTGGCGGGCCGAGGGCTGCTCTGAAGGGTCAGCACTGCTAGAGAAGCGCCAGAGGGCTATTAGGAATCTGTATGTCTCTTGTCCACACCTTCTAATGTTTTGCCGGTTCAAGCCCACCTTCAGCTGTGCTAAAAAGATTGCTCCTCACTGGGCGTCCGCGTCCTCCTCACGATCCATGCTGCACCGCTCGAATGAGAACACGATGCCGTGTTGTGCACTGCCAGATGTATAAGCCGGTGGGCCGCTTCCTCTTGGTGCCTCCCACTGGCTGCCAATGCGGGGCTCCAATCTTAAGGCCCCGAAGGCTAGGGAAAGAGGGAGGCACGACCTCCGAGTCTATTTTCAGGGAACTTCCTCAGCGGTCGCTACACCTCCTATTCCTCCGCGAGGCACTGTGCGCCAAATCCTGCCCCACCAGCACCACGCAGTTTCAACTTTACAGCAGGCATGTCCGCAGAAGCCACCTGGCTTCCAGTCCGGATGGCAGCGCCAGCGGGGGTCCCCCTCAAGGCACGGCCACGCTGCTGTGTTTCCAGCTGCTCCGCGGCTCAATGAGTTTTCGGGCACCTCCTTGTCTGACGCCACTCCTTCACATTGGAGGCCCTTTTGGATGGGGAGGGCGGGCCCGTGGGGAGGGCGGGCCCAGCCCAGGGGAGGGCGGGCCCACCGCAGCATGGTCGTTTACCCAGTAAAACTTGTTTTTCGATGAAACTTGGGTCCGGTGGTCTCGACACCTTCCTCTTACTCAGCAGCAAATTTTAATGACATACGGGCTTGGTAAGCATGTAAAATTTGCGGATGGACGGAGACTTGTGGAGAGCTGGGTTTTCAGGCTTCCAACCTCCCGCGCCCCCTGGTGGTCTCTTTCACATGTTTTTAACATTGATTCAGGCAATAGTTGATGAAGTGTGCTAATTCCAGTTTTGTCTTTAAAGAATAAAATCAGGTCTTGCAAATGTTTGCAATCCAAAATTCACTTTCAGCCTATTGATAATAATGATAGTGCCTCTTTCACGTTTTCAGAAAATCTTTTCTCCATTCACTTATTTTGGCCATTATCCTTTGATGTATTTTCTATTACAGGTTCCCATGAAGGGCTACACCAGCACGATCATTATTTCTTGATAACGCAGGTCATTCCTCAAGGCCGCCTGAATTGTAAATAGCTTCTGAGGAAGTGACTGACTCTCTTTTCTGATGATTTGGAGGAAGCACTGTGGTGTGCACAATCAAGTCACAAAGCACACCCCCAGTACTCATCTCTGCTGATACTCTCTTTTTTCATCGCTCCTAGGCCTTAGTTTATTCCAAAGGCATCTGACAGAGCCACATCAGGAAGCTCATCCCAGAGTTAAGGCCTCACTAATCTCGGGTATGGAAACATCACCTACCAAAACTCAATCTGCCAGCCTCCTAGTGGGATCACACACTGCTGCTCGATATGCCAAGTTTCTCCTCTGCAGTAAAACCAGGCATACACAGCCAGACATGCTTTAATTGACTCACTATCCCCGCAGGATAGCTCCGATGGAGGAAGATGCTGCTTTATGCTGGGGCTACTTTGAGCCCAGTTTATGTCTCAAGAGGGAATCTGACTCCTGGTTCTGTTGACCAATCAATGTGGCCATCTTGTAGGTCTTGCCTTTTCTGGGTGTATCATTGAGTGTGATTCCTCTTGTCCATATCGTCTAGCACCACTTTCTGTATGCCACTGACCCATAATGATTCTGCTGCTTTCCGCTGGGTAATCTCTAAAATCACCTCAGAGTGGGGAAGCATTCATCCCCAAACATTAGACAAACACTAGGAGCACACTAGGGGCCTCCATATCCTGCATACTGTGCTGTCATTTTTGTAAAACAATGTCTGTGCATATTTCACTGAAGTAAGCTATGCATCTTCTGCACAGGCTAAGGTACATTTGATATATGATGCAACACCTAGGTGAGTATTGCTGTACACCCCAACTTACTTTACACAGTGCATTTGTTCACATTGTTCCCAAACGCATACCAAACAATACTATTGTCCTGAATGGTGACCCTGGGAGATAGTCCGTGTTCATTTAAACATCTTTCTCCAGGACAAAGGTAGTTGAAGAAGTGCTTGAACTCATGATACTCATTCTTGCGGAGCAGTGATAGATCTATTGCAAAAACTTTGCATAGAAATATGTGTTTGTGTGTGTATGCTTGCACAGATGTGGGTAGGTATGCTATTTTGTCATTAGAAGATAGATATTTTCAGATACTAATCACCATCTTCGACTGGATGGTTAATGTGTTAAGTTTGATATCAGCATCCACCCTTTGAAAAAGTTGGCATCTGTCTGTCTACAATAACCAAAATAACAAAAGATATTGTCTGCAAAAGGGCAGTACCTGCAAGAATATAATGCAGGCTATTTTTAGAGTGTACACACGTGTTTTTCATGGCAAAGAGATAATTGCATCGATCATTTAATAAATGCTATGGGCCTGTATCAGATCTATTGTGCTTTCTGTAAAATATTTAATAAAGTGCTAATAGAAATCACTATCATCATCTGTCAATTATTAGATATTTAAGGGATTATGCATATTACTATTTAACTGAATTACTTGCTATAATTTCCTTGTAAACAGCAGCACCGCCTGTTCCAGAAGCTGCTTTTCAACCAGTAACCTGCCCATGAGGAACTGGTAGTGTTGGATACACCAGTGCTGCCAAAACCCAAAGCTTATACTCGAAAATAAAGACGCAATATCTGAATACATAAAGGTTACAATGTTATCCCACGACTTCCATTGGCTGCAACCTAAAGAACATGCTAAGACCCCGCTATAGTCTCTGGACCGATTGGCCACACCTTATCTTAAGCCATTCCTCTAGACACACAGCCCGCCACGTCATCACTATTCAGAATCACGTGAACAGCGTAATCCGGTAGTGCTGATTGGGGACGCATTAGGAATGGCAGGCAGTGGCTATCTCCCCACAAGTATTACTGTATGAACTCTCTCAATGGCCCAGTAATTCCTCATTCAAAACCTATATTCCTCCCAGACAACGAAAATACTCGAAATTCATCGAAAATATTCATTTAAAATTTTCTGCCATTCTGAATGTGGATTTTTTTAAGCAAACCCTTGCTTTCTTCTGTAATGCTGAAGACAATATAATGACAATTTTTGTTGCGAAAAAAATCACGTGTGTGTGTCAGTTGAAATAATATATAAAATACTATAATTTTCGCCTTAACACCGTTTGTAAATAAGTGCACGCGTACGTCACAGTGGCTGGACAGTTCCTTTACTGGCAACCAATCCACTGGAATTCCATATGCAACAAAACACGAGTAGTCCTCTCGGTCGCATGAGATTTCAATGTTTTGTCTTGTAGTTGTCCATGGATGCACGTTTTGGGGAAATATGATTACAACATGTGTTTTCTTAATTGCAAATCTGACAGACATATGTACACACTACAGAAACGATGTTTCATGTACACATTATATGAATACATAAAAACGAAAAATCATGAGTTTTAATAAAATCACAATCGAGTGTGGATGAAAACATAAACATGATCTCATGCTGGCAAATTAGAAAATCTAATTTTAGCTTCATGCTGAGTGCCGTATATGCACAGCTGCACTTTGCGTAAATTAACCGTACGCACTAGAGCTCATGGGATTAACAAACATTCACTAATGACAGCAAAGGGCATTGAGAGTAGCACTGAAAACATAGGGAGCATGTCATTTGCAATGCTCCACTGCTGATGCAATGGATATTGCTCACAACTGCGCAAGTCACCCACAAACTCGTACTTTAAATGAAAATGGAAGGATTAATGGCGAATGATTTTCTCCTATGTCCAGTTAACTGGATGACTTTGAACATAGTGATATTCTGTTTCTTTTCTTTTTCTTTCTTAGTAAAAGTATCTGATAATGTTTTAATCGTAGCAAACAAAGTTGACAGAGAAGTGTACATTAAAAGGCAGTTGGGGTCATTACGATTTGGGCGGTAAGGGGTTAATGGCGCTGGTAAAGGTGCCAGAGTCGTCAACCCCTTAGCGCCCTATTACGAGGTCTCTTTGCGTGACTTGGTAAGGCCGCCTGGTAAAACCAGGCGTCCTTAGCGGGTCCCGGAAGCAGACCAGGGTGCTAACAACGGGCCCGTTATCAACGGGCCCGTTGTTAGCACCCTCCCCATTCCCATTGAGCCCTATGGGGGCTCGAATGGGAATGGGGATGTACCGGGTACGGGTTCCTTGAATGAGGAATTACCGGGTCCTCCAAGGTTGGAATGGCCCAGTAATTCCTCATTTAAGGAACCCAGACCCGGTACCCGGTAAGGCAGTAGTCATGTCGCTAATAGCGGCACTTCTACCTCCTAACTGGTAATGACCCCCAATGTGTCTCTTTACATATGAGTTTAACAGTATAACAGTGGTAAGTCTTCCTATTTACAGCGAAACTCATGTACTGTTTGTTACTGCCTCTTTGACACATGGACTGACCTCTGATTACTAGTGCTGCTACAGTGGTGTAATTACATTGGATTCCTTTGGAACATTTACAGGATCAGTACGAGCAGACATTCTGATGCATTCATTCTGATGACTATTGGAGGTAAAGTGGAAGATGTACCTCCAGCTTTTGCAATTTACCTCCAGACTCGGAATTAGAAGGTGCCATAAAAGTGGCAGTATTTACATGATTGCCACAGAAAGTGGCATTAACAAAATTACCACAGCATTTTACTGCACAACAATACATAATATAAACACAATAAGGTGTCCAATCAAGAAAAACATCTGCACAATATACATTCAAATGTGTATTCTAAGGTGAGCAAGACACCTGTTCTGTGAAATCAAGAATCCTCACGGAAGCTAGTAAGGCTGCAGTTGAAGCCCTACTACGTAATAGAACTGACGAAACAATCTTAAATGCACTTGAAATATCTAACAGCAATCAGTGCAACTCATATGAAACGTGAGGGATCTTCTCTGATTTTGTGGGTTCATAATGGATATAAGCTGCTGAATGGCAATCTTTGATGTCGAGGGCTGATCTAGCCATTCCAACCAGCAGTGCACTGCTGCCATAGGCGTGATAAACCACTGATGATAGAAGGATAGTCTTATAGGATCTGAACTATAAAATAAGGTTAATGCACTGAATGAGGAAACCTCAGCATTTTGCAAGTTGGTACTTTTGCAAAATTCCTTAGTCAGGAAAGCCAAGTGTCAAGCATGGAGTCATGCTAGTAGACAGATTCAGAAAGACGTGGGTTTGAAAACACTTGTTAGGGTGGAGAGTCAAACATGAAACAGAGTCTTCTGTCTTGAACAAGCTAATTTTGAGCTGTGAAAAACGTTTGATTTGAAAAACTTTGTGGAAAATTATGTGAAACCCCCAACAGCACACCATTGTCCAACCTGCACTTGTCCCCCCTCACCCTATCCCACACAGTTAACCCCAAACCCTGTCTATGGACCAAAGCGTTTCAATGAGCTTTCCTTCCCTTCTTCACCTGATCCCAGTTATCTAGAAATCCCTAATTCTCCTGTTTTTGTTTCCGTTTCTGCCCCACCTTCCCAGTCATAATTGTATATATATATATGAAATAAAGTTACTTTTCTTATATTGTGTTGTAATTACTTTCAGTTCCTTGTGATAAAACCAATTTAGGTGTCCACGGACACCGCGGTTGTTCGGAAATGTTCGTAAAGAAACGAAAATGTGACTGTCCTGAGGACACTACATCTGTACGTAATGTTCTCATGCAAGTTGAAAATGTTCTAAGAACACTCGTAGTGTCCTGAAATGTTCGTAAATAAACGAAAATGGAGGTGTCCTTAAGAACACTATGCCTATTCGTAGTGTTCGATAGCAAACAGAAACTGTTCTAAGAACACTTGTGGTGTCCTGAATTGTTCGTAAATAAACGAAAATGGAGGTGTGCTTGAAACGCCATGTCTGTCCGTATTGTTAGCAAATAAATTAAACTGTGCTAAGAACAAACGGCTGTCCGTAACTGTTTGTTTTACATGTGACGCACTTTTAATTAGTTCAGGACCCGAACACTGTCCGCAGAACATCAACACGCATGCGCAAAACAATGTCTGTACATTGGGTGTCCTGCGGACGACCGCTACCTTAGCGAACATGCTTACAAAACAATCATGTGACCGCGCCCACGCTCATCTCGTGCTCTAAATGCGGACACTGTTCATGTCCCCGACCAGTTTAAAAGTACATTTCCAAGTAATCCACAATATTTCTCATTAAAAAATCACCATACCACAAATCCCACATACTAATCCTAACTTTCCACATAGTTTTTGTGACTTTTTGAACCTTTTTTGATGTTCGATCTGTCTTGGGGATGGCGCGCATGTCCGCGACCCGCGCACAAGCACCCTGATATAAGACCACGCCTTAGAGCGCATTCTCATTGTGTTTCTGACTATTCCACAGAGCACACTGCATTTTGCTGCATACTTTGCAGATTTTGAGATTTCCATCTCCAAGCCTATGACATCCATGGCTCGACTATTACCACATGGTGCTACATATGCCTCAGCACCACCCCCACCATTTCCCCAAGGGGCTGAAGAGGGGAACAGGAGTGAGGATACAGAGGAGGAAGAAGAGGATGATGAGAATGAGGTAGAGGAAATCCCTACTACCCGCCCTCGGCATGAATCTTGGGTGTGGCGGTTGTTTACCGTTCATGGAAACGGTCCTAAGTCTCATGCGAACCGTGTCACCTGTAATGAGTGCAAAATGGTACTCAGTCGCGGGAAGCATGGTTCGTATAGCTTTGGGACCACTACCATGAAGCGACACCTGCGCTCATTCCACACTGGAGCCATTCGCAAGGTTGTACCTTGCGAGAAGCGTAGTAGGTTTATTGCCTCTACTTCATCCTCCTTTCCTGATCCTGTCACCACAAGGAACACCTCTGTGGGACAGCGTCTTCCTCAAGCTGCCTCACAAGTCATACAGAATTCTGATGACTCTTACCTTTCGAGGGTCACAGTTGTATGTGTGTACTTTGACACAGTACTCTGCAGGGGGGAACGACTTCAGAGTGCTTTTGAGACGATCGTCTCAGAGCACCAGAAGACCTGCTCACTACCCAAATAAAACCCACTCTACATCTTCCTCTCTAAGCTCACCCTTTCTTATCCCTGTGGTTGGTGTCCCCCTCCCTTTACCCTAATTTCCATCCTCTCCTAGTGTGTCGTGTATAAAAAAGGACAAAAAAAATACAAAATAACAAAAATCAAAAAAGAAATAAGGCTCTTTTCAGAGCCGCCTTTCACAGTTAAAAAATAGAAGTGAAGATACATAAAGCACAGCCATTTCCATTTCGTGAAAGTCCGCGGACAGTCCGCGAACAGAAAAACAATTGCATTGCTACCCTATTGAAACCAATGCATTTTTCTCTAACAGGAAGTGTTGGCTCTGAAAAGAGCCTTTGGGAGGTGTTTGAATGTAAAACATTTTAACTACTTAAGACGTACTTCAAAACAAATGCTGTATTTCTAAAAAAGGTTGCAATGCATTTGTACATTTCTCAGAAAAATCTGATTGCCAGCATAAGTAAGATGGACTCCATCTTTGCGAAAAATGTATAATATTTTCATTGTTAAAAGAGGACATGCCAAAATCTCTTAGGAAGGCACAAACAGCCTTATTAACATTACGCCTTGCTTTCTCCATTTGAGGACCACATGAGAAAGAACGAAGCCACACTTGTCTCTGCGCAATCCGTGAAAAAATTATTTTAGAGTTTGGAAACATGTCCATTATCTTCTGAAGTCCTTCTTTCATTGCAAATTGCAAAGAAATTCCAGACACATGTCCTAAACTGTTCCCTCCACAATTAATTACAATTATGTCTGGATGTTCCTCTATCTTCAAAGTTGCACAGAGAGGTAGCAAGTCCAACCACTTCATTCCACGCAATCCATGCCAGTGCACTTCCACATGTGATAATCCAAGATCTATAGATACTCCACAGCTTTCTGCATGCACCTTCAACCAATGAACCCACGAGTCTCCCAAAATCCATACAATCTGTGTTTTGAAACACTCAGCCATAGCTATCTGTTCTTCTTTCTGCAAAAACAATATCTGAGAAAACCTCTCCTAGCACAACACACTCACTAAACTTTACTGACCAATCCCTTGCTTCATCCAATCTCATTTCCATACCTCCCCTCCCCAAATTCCCCGGATGTAATACGCAGTGTCCTAGAACTACCGCCATGTCCGCGAACGTATCGTAACATGTACAGCCCTTCTACCATTTCGATTTCACTCTCTGTGCCATTCCCTCATTGGATGTAGCTAAGCAATCACATGACCATCCACCAATCAAATCCAATAACTCTACATGTAACTGCATCATCATAGAGCAGCACTACAAATGTACTGTGTATCTCTCGGAGTACAAGTCTCATACCATTGACAACCACGATCTACGAGAAATACTATACAAATCTCCAATATTTCTACTTGCAGCTTGGTCCATATCCATATACATGAACAGAAAGTACAGGTATGCATATTTTCTACACAGTATATGAACATATTTTCTAACCGACTTTTACCTTCTATAATCTGAAAAATGAATGGACGATCATTGTCCTAAAATGACCTGTCACTTACAAACCTTTATATCGTGTCATTTCTTCATACACACACACACATGCAAATACTATTAAACTAACATTTTTGAAATAAAATATATACACGACATATAATCACACAAAATAACATACACACTCTATGATCAAATCTCAAACAATAATATTTGTACAAACACATAATTGGTTTTAATTTTTTTCGTTTATATAAGTACTTACATACATTTATATAGGACAAGCAGACTATGACATTCACTCACTGTTACGTGCAAAAGCAGGCTATGACACATAGCTCTCAACTCACACGCTTTTGGTGGGTGTCACCCGCCTTGTAAAGGACTGACTCACCCGCCAAGCCTCCTGCACGCCCATTCATTCCAAAGGGCGTCTCACCCGCTAAAAACAAAATCAGGTGATTTCACCCGCATTTGCAACACACATGGTTGAGAGCTATGATGACAATGACTCACTATTACGTGGAAAAGCTTAGTTACAAGAATAGTGGTATACGTTGGTAGATTATGAATTCCACAAACCATAGTAAAGATATTTTCTTTCCTACTCTTAGTCATAATATAGTTTTAATGGTTTTCAGGAAGGCGCTGAGCATTTCAATTTAAAAAAATCTATGTCTAAAATGAAAACTTTGCTATATAGCAACCAAATTACTAATTTCTTTGTTTTACAATTGCAGTGAAGCCCATTCTCCTGAATAGATCAGCCGATTTTGATTTACAAAGAACAACTAAGAAACAAACTACTCATTTTTGAAAAAAAAGTAAGTAGATTGTTACCATAATATTTGATTTATAACTCACACGCACTGTACGCTGCATTCATGGTATTTCTGTGCCTATCAATAGATATTCTGCACCATTCTGACCAAAAATCCCCCCCGTCTTAAACAGTGATCTCCTCTCAGAATGGGCCTCAAATTCCTATTTTTCGGCACACAAATTACCCAACTCAGCCGCTAGAATGTAGATGTTGTAGAACAAACAACTGTTTTAATTGTATAGCTTTATTTATATTATTTATTCTTCTCCACACCACTGGCTTACTTTTTTCTGTCATCTGAACCCCAATTTACTAACACATTAATTGAAGAATACCCATCCCTGGTAGTTCAACTTCCCAATTCACAATCACACACCATTACATACATCTTTATCATCTTACTCAAACAATCATGCACACAACAAACATGCATTGCAGAAAACCCCAACCCATACCTTCTGTATTTTTTTCAACAGACGCTACAGAATGCCCACCAAAAAGCAACTCCATAGAAAGGGACGCAGAAGTAGAGCAAATGAAAAGAAAAGTCTCCAACATAAACACCCATCTATAGCAGAATTTGTAAAAAACGTTGAAACACAACAGCTAATACAGTCATGTTGTGAAACAGAAGAAGTTTCTAGTGCAAAAACTTTGCCTCCTCTATCACAAAGTAAAACGACCCAAAAAACTATTAACAGAAAATCAACTATCACTACAAATAAAACGTTTCTATAAATCTTGATATAGTACATAGTAAGCATACCAAGAAAAGTATATTAGCCAAAATGTTCCGTCACAAAGTCCTTCAAAATCTGATAAAAACAGGAGAGAAACCAGGTTCAACACTTCAAACCTATCGTAGGAAAGTAATCTTAGAAGCGTTGATAGACAGTGCAATTCTTCTCAAAAGAAACTTATTTATTGTTGTGTTAAACAGAATTAAACCACTAATAAAACTAATAACTAAACTTCAAAAAAGACTTCTCAATAAACGAAATGTGAACAGAAATAAATTCTTAAATATCTGCGGAGGTGAATGGAGTCGCACTACAAGCACAGAACCATACTTTAATGAAGAAGCGTACAAACAAAAGCAAACAAATACAATTGCCATACATAGCAGTGGTCGAGGTTATGACAAAGTTAATAATACCATAATGGAACAAGAAGTACTCCTTACAAAAATATGCCCTGAAAACTTAGATTTACCCCTCCATTCGACTGAATCAGAACATCTAATTTACACATGGCCATGCACGTCAATGTGTAACATTCCCAAAAAAATGTTCAAATCTTTACGCCTATTCCTCACTCAATATGTGAAAAGCAAAGACAAAATCAAAATTAAAATACTGCAAAGTATGGATGCTTGTCCAGTACGCAAGCACACAGGACTGCAAGGACATTCATTGGCCTGAATATCAGGAGCTACTTGCAAAACAACCTTCCAGGATATCAAAAGGATATCAACACATTATGCAAGTATAAGACATCTAGTTTATAAACTGTATTATGCAAAAAGTCCTGCTTTAGCACTAGCCAATTTAAATAACATTCTTCTACATGGTACACCAAAAGACCTACTAGAAGAAATCGAGTATATACAGAAAGAATATTTTGGAAATGAAACCCACTTATAAGATGAAATAGCTGTCAACCAACTTCGTAACAAATCTGCACATGGCAACCTTTCACTACACACATACAAAAAAGAAATACTAAAATTTCAAAGCACTTCAGCTGAAGTACCAAACCAGGTGTGTGTATGTTGCCGCAGAACATGTTATAAAAGTAACACAAAAACTATAGACCTTTCATACAAAATAGAATACAATGAAGATTCTAAATGGTTTGAATTAGCTCTCTACCTTATAGCAGAAAACAAATACGAAATAACTGACCCCATAATACTTTGCAGTTACTGCACTACCACTATCACGTGCTATCTCAAATATCTCAAATAACTTGGAATTACATCCACTACCAAAACTCCTTCAACAACTTAATTTATATGAGAGCATCATAATTCAAACAGTTCATCCATTTCAAGCAATAATACGCCTTCAACCAAAAACTGCAAAATTACCTCCCTCTGAATTAGTGAAAGGTATTTGTGGAAAAGTAGTGTATTTACCATTAGATCTAAAAGAAAATGTGCACACTCTAGGAGTGCAACGTCCAATGCCACAATCTTTAATTATCTTGGTAAATGGAGTACCTACAAAAGACAAAAAAATTTGGCAACAACCGGTAGATTTACATAAAGTTAGAGAAGCCCTGCAATATCTCAAAGAGAATAATGATTATTACAAAGAAATTAATATCGAAGAAAACTTGAAAGATACAACTGAAATAATTCAAGAGACACAGGAAACTGGTCAATTTGAGCTCCTAGATCCTGCTACAATAGCAAACACTTTAGACCATTATACAATTCACCCATTGCACTCTAATGACACCATAGAAGATGCACTGGAAAAGTACCAAATGCGTCAAACAAAAGGATCACCAATCAGCATATGGGAAAAAAGTATAGAAGCACGTGCTTTTCCTCTACTCTTTCCTACTGGCAAAGGAGGAAGATACGATGATAGACCTGTTCAAATATCAGCATCAGAATATCGCTCATTACGAATGTATTCTGAAGATCCCAGATTTCGACAAAATGTGGAATACATATTCCACCTACTCTTTGAAAGTGAACTAGCAACTTTATGTTACGGAGTTGCACACATATTAAAATCAGGATCACACTTTCAAAATATGACAGCCACACAATTATTACAAAAAGTTCAACAAAAAGATGAGGTTTTACAGACAAATCTTACAAATCTATTAGCAAATATGCGAGGTACTAAAGAGTACTGGTTTTGACGCCATGGAGATGTACGTTGTATGATCAGATACCTTGGCCCACCCACTTGGTTTGTTATATTAAGTTGCGGAGAATATGCATGGGAAGATTTACATGCTTTCCTACGCATATCAAACGAAAACAAAACAAACATAGATATACTAACACCTGGAGAACTTTGTTCTCAGGATCCTGTTAATGTTTCTAGATATTTTCACCATCGCTTCATTGCTATGCTACATTTTATTTGTAATAAAACTGTTCCTCCCCTTGGAGAAGTGCAACACTTCTTTTGGAGAAAAGAATACCAAGCCAGAGGAGCGCCACATGTCCACATGCTTTTATGGATTAAAGATGCTCCTAAATTTGTTCAAGACAGTGATGCCACTGTTTTACAGTTTATTGAAAAATATGTCACTTGTGAAATTCCGTCATAATCCACAAATAGTGATCTTCATGCAAAAATCTTACAATTCCAAAGACACAAATGTGGCAAATATTGTCATCGCAAATACAAAAACAAAGGGAAATACTACACCAAATGCCGATTTGGTTTCCCTAGACCAGTTACAAATACAGGTCAAGTGAACAACCTCATGTCTTCAGTTAGACATAGTGTTAAAGGTAAGTCACCTAAAAATACATATTGCATAAAAAGAAATGAAGAAGCAAAATATATCAATGATTACAATGCAATCATTGCCCACTTGTGGAATGCAAACATAGATGTGCAGTACATTGCAGACAATTCTACTGCAGTTGCACGATATGTCACAGCATACTTAACCAAATCAGAAAAGACAGAACTCCAAGACCTCTGGAATGACCTGTCATCAGATAAAACAGTGTCTCAGAAATTATACAGCTTGGGCATAACAATGCTGTCCCATAGAGAATGTGGATCCTATGAAGCAGCTGATCGATTAACTGGTACTGCATTGTATGGTAAATCTGCAAATATAGTATGGCTAAATCTTGGTCCAGCTAAATCTAGAAAAAGAGTTCTAAAATCATACGAAGATATAGAAACAATAGCCAAACATGATCCCAACAGCCAAGACATTTTAAAAAACAATTTATTGGACACATACTACCCAAACAGGAGTACCACTTTGGAAAGCATGTGTCTATACCACATAGCCCAAAACTACACATACAAAAATAATATAAAACCTGATGATCAAAACGGTAAATACAAAGTGACAAACTGTGATGGCAGCTTAGTAAAACTCACCAAACCAAATTTAATTAATCATATCAAATTGTCATTAAAGACTCCTCAACATAAAGAAATATATTACATGTCCCTGCTACAACTCTTCAAACCATGGAGAAAAGAAGAAGAAATACTAGATACCTATGACTCATATGAAGACGCGTTCAAAGCCAATGAAAGTAGTATAACTGATGTAAACTTTGCACAGTACAAAACAATGTTGCACAATGAACAGCAACACGAAGAGGAACTCCAGGCCCAACTAGATAAGGACACTCCTGACAGTAGTCAACCTTCTGTCACAGGAAGCCAAGAACCACTGGGAGAGCCACTAATAACAAATGAGGCAGAATTAGCTATGATAGAAGTAGAAAACACCATGTGTCACTATGAAGATAAAGAAGACTTAACTACACTACAATCAAAACTAAACAAAGAGCAACGTAGCATTTTTCAAGAAATAACAAATGAAATTGCACATGGTGTGCAACATGAAAACAAAGAATGCACCTGCCAAAATTACAAACCTATACTATTGTATGTCAGTGGTGAAGCTGGTTCTGGCAAAACATTCCTAATCAAAATCATCAGTAAGTTCCTTCAACAATTGACAGACAACAAACTGTCAGCTGTTGTCACTGCCCCACAGGTTTAGCTGCCTACAACATAGGTGGTGTCACTTTACACCGATTACTACTCCTGCCAGTAGAACACCAAAACAAGTTAGATTATTACAAATTTCTGCAGAAGTTGCAATGGAAGTACGCAGAGTATTGAAACAAATGAAAATGCTACTAATAGATGAAGTGAGCATGGTGTTCAACCTAATGTTGGCTTTGATTCACCTCAGATTACAAGAAGTACTCAAAACAAACTATGAAGAGCTATTTGCAGGAAAACACATCATTGTTTTCGGAGATCTTCTTCAATTGACACCTGTAAAAGGTGAGCCTATTTTTAAAACATTAGGACACAAACTCTGCCATAAAACTGTTGGCAGCATTGGAAATGTCAACCTTTGGCAAGATTTCCAATACAGAGAATTAACAGAAAACATGTGCCAATCTGCAGATCTCACTTATGCCAACATCTTAAAAAGTATCAGAGTTGGTATACTTTCTAGAGAAGCAGAAGCAATATTGAAAACCCGGCACATTCATGCACTTTATGGTGATAATGCATGTGCTACAGATGTTATGGAACAATTAGCCCACAAAAATGTCAATTGTATGGCCTTAATGCCAACTCTTGCAAGCTGTTTCAAATTCAATGACATAATGTTAAGCAAAGAAATGCAACCAATTATGGAAATTAGCGCCACAGACAAACTAGATGTACATGGAATGACACTACCCATGTGTGACCAAGCCACAGCAAGAATAAATAGTTTAGAAAAATCAATCTCAAACACAGCAGGCCTGGAAAAGATGTTAACATTATCCTTAAATTGCAGAGTAATGCTTAAACGTAACCTTGACGTGGACCAAGGACTAGTTAATGGAGCACTGGGTACAGATGTTGGCTTTCAAACATACCCACGTGACAACAAAATTCAGTTCAATATTCTCTTTGACAAACTTTCAGAAGTAAAAAGAATAGGAGGCTCAACAGCTCGATTCCTTCTCTTCAAAGACATGTATGTACGCAGAGAACAATTTTCTCTAACTCTTGCATACACAGTCACCATTCATAAATCACAAGGTCTTACTCTAGACAAAGCAATGATAGACATTGGTAACACAGTCTTTAAAGAAGGCATGAGCTACGTAGCACTGTCACGCCTACGTACAATTGACGGTCTATTTCTAATAAACTTTGATGCAAGTAAAGTAAACGCTGATATTCCTTGCATTTTAGAATACAATAGACTTCGTTCACTATACACACCCATCTTCAAACATATCCTGTTCCACAAAAAGGAACATTTTCTAAAAGAAAACTAAATCAAACAAAAAAGCAACAGGATGTCACTGCAAATCCTCCAAAGAGACTAAAAGAAACTAAAACTTCATCAAGTACCACAAGCAAAAAAGAATCAATTAGGGAAAGTAAACCAGGTACTTCTTTAAAGAAGGAAGACAAACTCCAAAAAAAGCAGTTAGATACAGAACTACCTGGACCATTTAAATTCTCAAATATAGTTGGTGTAAGTTGCTACGCAAATATAGCAATGAATATTCTATTTCAATTACCACCAATTGTTGACAACATTTACTTACACAGTACAGACCCATTGTGTTTGCAAATGTTAGTACTTCACGGAAATGCAGCAAACAATCCTGACAACACGTATAGTGTTTTTGGAATAAGACGACAATTGGACTACAGTGCTGGAAAGGTGAAATTCACTATAAACTCACAGGAAGATCCACAAGAATTTCTAATGTACTTACTATTAGTACTGGAAAACAAAAACATACCTATTAATGAAATCTTCCAGATTTCATACATGTGGAAACATACATGCACTCTCTGCAACAATGTGACACAAGAACAAATCCCCAATGAGCGCTTTGTCTATATATCAATACCTAATTGTGAATCTGTTCCATTTCAGCAACTTGTACAAAATGCAAATGTGGATGGTTTGAATGTAATGATAGTACCGTTACTCTAAAGCAGAGATTACCAGCTAATCTTACAAACGCGTATTTAATGTTCTTAAAACCAAAATTTGATAACTGAACTGTACTTAAACCTTAAGTACACTTGTAGTAAAAAAATATAAACTGTCACAATATTTCAAAACCTATCTAACTGCCCAAAGATTCTACAACAACTAATCAGATAAATTAATACCACTCAAATAGAGCAAAAAATAGACAGTTAGAATACGCCAATTGGTATCTAACTGTCCCAAAATTTACAAAAGTGCAAACAGATAAATCAATACCACGAAATTATATCAAAACATAAACAGTTAGAATACGCCTACTGGTATCTAACTGGGCCAACATTTTACAATATCCAAACAAATATCTAATATCTTACTGCTCACAACAACTGGAACAATCCAATGCATAAAGCATTAGGCAGAAAGAACAAGTAAACGCGGAAAACAAATAAATAAACTGTAGCATAACAGAAAAAGGTTTTTTTTTTTAATCCAACTTGGATTTTTTTCCCCCACAGACCCAATGATTTTAGCAACAAACACATAAACTTTGCACATTGCACAGTACTCTGGTTTGTAATCTACTAAATATGAGGGTAAATAAAAAGAAGAAAATGTTGATTGTACAATGTAATAAGTCATTATAAAATACTAATACTAACATACTATTTTCTTTTATTACAGAAATGAACAAGAAAAACATGGACTCCCGTTACTAAACCAAATAGTACGTATAACAAGATAAATACAACCATCGCAGCATATTACACTAATACAAGCTTATAACATTGTTCCTTATAAATTAGTTTTTGACCCAAAGTTAAAAGCCACTATGGGTGTGATATGCTGTGGTGGTTGTGGCCAGGGCATACACTCTTGGGTGCATGGCAATATATATTACATGGCACGCTTTCGGGACCAGGCCGCCGCTCCTGCCGCAAATTTGGTGTAAATCCGTCCAGCGGTTCGGGCTGTAGCCGTGCGCAAACTTTTTCCCATTCAGTCTATGGGAAAAAAAAGTTTTGGGTCCCCCCGTATAACGTTTCCCCCCATGGACGAATCCTCACCAAACTTTGCAAATAAATTCAGAGTGGGCCATAAACTTTTTTTGCAAAGTGTGGTGAGGATTCGTCCAGGGGGAGCGAAGTTATAAGCCGCCCAAAAAGTGCTTTTCCTATGGAAACACCAATTTAACCATAACTACATGGCCGCGGCCATGTAATATATATTCAATGAAAAAACGTTAAAGGGACATTATGGTTAAGTTGCACTAATAAAAACCTTTGAAATTCACTGAAAAAACTTTGTTAAAGGAACGTTATGTTTAAGTTGGATTAATAAAAACCTATGAAATTCAAAGAAAAAACTTTGTTAAACGGACGTTATGGTTCCAAGTAAACCCGAAAAACCCCTGAAATTCACCAGTTAAGCTAAGCAACCATAACTCGTGCCACCACCGTGCACTGCTAAGACTAACACCCAGGACATCAAAGATGAAGTCACAAATGGCATTGATGACATCACTGATGACATCACATATCTGGCCCACTTGTTTTTGTTCCTTGACATATATAGGCCAGGTGGTTTTGTTCACTGGCAGTCAGAATAATAAAATGTAAAAAAAAGGTGCTATATATCTTGATGTTAACCTTGTCATATGTTCTTTAAGTACTTTCCTTTTGGTTTGGTCTCAGCTCATGGTGCACATGCATGGGGAAATAAGCAGGCCTCAAACACACAATTCATTTGTATACATGAAGATAAACTTTAATGTCATTAATATTTTCTGATGATGCAGTTTCTTTCTTCCATACTTTAGTTTCCCTGTATGTGCCTCTGATTTGTATGCATTGTGGTGCTTCATATGTATTGTTTGTACCAGTACAAGTGCTGTAAATCTTGAAATGTTAGCTAATGATTACATGTTTAACATTACTCAAAACTCTGATTGGGGGGCATTCATTATTGTACTATCCAAAATTACAATATTATAAATAGTGTACTTCTATGGGGCATGCTGCAGTCATTGCCTATGTTTATATATGATTAGGTTTCTGTATGAACAACAACACTCCAATACAATGATATTAGATGAGTACATTCTTTAATAGAATAAGTAGTTCATGATAGGTCTCCCGATTACTCCTGACATCTTGTTATCAACAATATAAACACAACTCCTTGTAGAGCCTTTTCATCAAAATGTATTTCACGTGTGATGCCATCAGTGATGTTATCAATGACATTTGTGTTGTCATCTTTGATATCCTGGGTGTTAGTCTTAGCAGTGCACGGTGGTGGCGCGAGTTATGGTTGCTTAGCTTACCATAACTGACGAATTTCAGGTTTTTTTTTGGTTTTACTTGGAATGGAACCATAACGTCCCTTTAACAACGTTTTTTTCACTGAATTTCATAGGTTTTTAGTAGCGCAACTTAATCATAACGGTAGTGGCTGTGTAGTTATGGTTAAGTTGCTAATCCCATAGGAAGAACACTTTTTGGGCAGTTTATAACTTCACTCTCCCTGGACAAATCTTCACCTAACTTTGAAAATGGCCCACTCTGAATATCTTTGCAAAGTTTGGTGATGTTTGGTACAGGGGGGGCAAAGTTATAGGGGGGGTCCTAAAATGTATTTTTTCCCATAGACTAAATGGGGAAAAAACTTTGCTCACGCCTACAGCCCAAACCGCTGGACGGATTTTCACCAAATTTGCTGCAGGAGCTGCGGCTTGTCCCGAAAGCGTGCTTTTGTAAATTTACTGAAAATCCATCCAGTACTTTTTAAAAAAATGACCAAAAAGTAGGTCACAAAAAATTAGTGTTATCTATGTCCGGTCCGCGGACACACTTCCCTGTTCGCTTTGCGGGCAGTGTTCTGATTGGCTAATCGGCTTGCATCATGTCAGCGGACATGCGTTGTTTGCTGATCGGATGGTGAGGAGCGTGAAGTGCATCAGATTTTTGGAATTGCCCACCATCTTTGATTCGGGGACAGCGGCCGATGTCCACAGGACATCGCCGTAAAAACATATGAAAAAACACAGCATTCCACTTGTCAAACTTATCAAATTATCTCTTGGGAGGTGAGGGGTGATGAGGATTGGATGGAATATGGCTGCAAGACAGGGACATCACCGTGCACTGCTAAGACTAACACCCAGGATATCGAAGATGACATCACAAATGTCATTGATGACATCACTGATGACATCACATGTGCATTTACCTTTCATGGAAAGTCTGTACAAGGGTTTCTTATTGTAAAGTTAATTAAAAAAAGTGTCAATGATCATTGGAATAAATATCAAGGGCTGATTACTGCATCCAGTATACTAAGGTGCTCATGTAGAAACATAGGCATTGTGTTCAGCATACATGATGGAGGTGCAATATTAATAAGCTTGCCATGTTGAATAGAGAAATGATAACTGTTTTTTTTATTAGACTTTTGCATACTGTGAAACATGTGATAAGTAGATAATAAAACCCACTTACTACATAATTGCATTATTATAGACAAAACACAAAGAGACAACACCACTTACAAATATGAGTATATACAAGGAAATTGAAGTAAGAAAAAAACAGCAGTAGTAGCAAAAAGTGTTCATAACCTAACTGATTACCTTTATGCAGTGAAATGATTGCTCTGTTTCAAAGCTGGTACTTACCCTATATATATATATCACATGATGTGCCTGGACTTTAAGGAAAGTAGTGTGAATACAAGACATAAAAATAGGAGCATATACAGGGAAAGTACAGTAATAAAAAAACAACAGAACTATCAGAAAGTGCTGACAACTCTACTGACTATTTTAATGCACAGAAAGGATTGCTGTCTTTCAAGCTTGTGTCTTCCCCTATGTTTATGTTTCATAAGATATGACTGGATCTTAAGGGAATTATTGTAAGAACATACTTGAAGGATAAGTCTACAAATATACTACCTTTTCCACTTTTAATTCCTGACTGTTACTGAAGAAAACCATGTGGCCTAGATATGTCAGTAAAGGAAAAAAGGGGGAGCCAGACATGTGATGTCATCAGTGATGTCATCAATGACATTTTTGATGTCATCTTTGATGTCCTGGGTGTTAGTCTTAGCAGTGCACGGTGGTGGCACGAGTTACGGTTGCTTAGCTTGCCATAACTGGCGAATTTCAACGGTTTTTCGGTTTTACTTGGAATCATAACGTCCCTTTAACAAACTTTTTTCACTGAATTTCATAGGTTTTTAGTAGCAAAACTTAACCATAGCGTACCTTTAACAAAGTTTTTTCACTGAATTTCATCGTTTTTTAGTAGCACAACTTAACCATAATGTCCCTTTAACAAAGTTTTTTAACTGAATTTCATAGGTTTTTAATAGCAAAGCTTAACAATAGTAACTTTGACTTTATGTACATGTAATATGGAACATACTGAACCACTTCTACTGAATGTAATGTCCACGAACATTTTTGATGTCCAAGGACATATTCGGACAACAGTACCACTAACTAAAAAGTCTGAGGGGGGAGCATGTTTCATTGTTATATTACAACATGATAACATTTAAATTCACAAAGTCGTACACATACAAATATTATATGTAGTAATACATAAGAAATGTAACCAATATATATACCACACTAACCCTTCATTTAAATACAATATATTCTAAAATGGAATATACCAAGAGAAGATAAATAGGCTTCCAAAATAATTACCTGACAGACACTCCACAACTAAGACCAAGACCAGACCTACAGACTATTGAGAACATATCTTACTTGAAATATTAAGTGTACATCATTTTACTTATATCTTTATAAACTTTCTGTATTAGATTAAACATTTTTTTTTTTTCTCACAGAAATGTCTATTACTCTGGAATGGCTAGAGGAGCACTTTCCACATGACGAAATGTCAGAAAATAGTGAACCTAATGGTACACACTTTACAATATAAACCATTTAAGTGTTATTATTTTATATATATTTAACATATATATTTCTTTTTGTACAGAGCATACCAAAATAGAAAATCTGTCTGAAGAAACTGTTATGGAAAACACGCTTGACAGCTTAAAAGAAAAAATTGATTTATCAGTGAGCAATTTTAATAATTTGAAAACTTTTGTTGAGGATCATTTTAAAACAAAAATCTCATACCATTGTCCCACATGTACTTGTCCCCCCTCACCATATCCCAGTCAATTATCCCCAAACCCTCTCCATAATCCAAAACGTTTTGATGAGACTTCCATGCCTTCTTCACCTGATATCAATCATGTTGAAACCCCTAATTCTCCTGTTTTTGTTTCTGTTTCTGCCTCACCTTCTCTGTCATAAATTATTAATATATGTGAAATAAAGTAAAATTTTTATATTGTGTTGTAATTACTTCCGATTTTTTATTTTTTTAAAAACAATGTAGATGTTCGCAGACAGCGCAGGTGTTCTGAAATGTTCATAAATAAATGAAAATGGAGGTGTCCTGAAGAACACTATACCTGTCCGTATTGTTCGCTAGCAAGTTGAAACTGTTCAAAGAACACAAGCGGTGTCCTGAAATGTTCGTAATTAAACGAAAATGGAGGTGTCCTAAAGAACACTATACCTGTCCGTACTGTTCGCTAGCAAGTTGAAACTGTTCTAAGAACACAAGCGGTGTCCTGAAATGTTCGTAATTAAACGAAAATGGAGGTGTCCTAAAGAACACTATACCTGTCCGTACTGTTCGCTAGCAAGTTGAAACTGTTCTAAGAACACAAGCGGTGTCCTGAAATGTTCGTAATCAAACGAAAATGGAGGTGTCCTAAAGAACACTATACCTGTCCATACTGTTCGCTAGCAAGTTCAAACTGTTCTAAGAATACAATTGATGTCCTAAAAAGTTTGTAATCAAACGAAAATGGAATTGTCCTAAAGAACACTATATCTGTCCGTAGTGTTCGCTAGCAAGTTTAATCTGTTCTAGAACATACGCAATGTCCAGAAATGTTTGTTTGATGTGTGACGCACTTATAATTAATTCAGGACCCGAACACTGTCCGTAGAACATCAACGCACATGCGCAATCGTCTATCGTCTCAGAGCAGGAGAAGACCTGCTCACTACCCAAATTAAACCCACTCTACATCTTCCTCTCTCAACTCGCCCTTTCTTATCCCTGTGGTTGGTGTCCCCCCTTTCCCCTCCTTTCCCCACCTCTCCTAGTGTGTCGTGTCTAAAAAAACAAAAAAAAAATAAAATTACAAAAATCACGAAAAAATAAGGGTCTTTTCAGAGCCGCCTTTCACAGTTAAAAAATAGAAGTGAAGATAAATAAAGCAGGGCTCTTTGTATTTCTTAAAAGTCAGCGGACAGTTCGCGAACATTAAAAAAATTGGGGTGCTACCCTATTGTTACCATTGCATTTTTCTCTGGGAGGAAGTGGTGGCTCTGAAAAGAGCCTTTGGGAGGTGTTTGTATGTCAAAAATTATAAATACTTAACACCTACTTCAAAATGGATGCTGTATTTCTAAAAAAGGTCTACAGTGCATTTTGTACATTTCTCAGAAAAATCTGATTGCCAGCATAAGTAAGATCAACTCCATCTCTGTGAAAAATGTATGTTCTACGAAACATATTATTTTCATTGTGAAAAGAGGACATGCCAAAATCTCTTAGAAATGCACAAACAGCCTTATTAACATTGCGCCTTGCTTTTTCCATTTGTGGACCAAATGAAGAAGAACAAAGCCACATTTGTCTCTGCGCAATGCGTGAAAATATTATTTGAGAATTAGGAAACATGTCCATGACTTTCCCAAGTCCTTCTTTCATAGCAAATTGCAAAGCAATTCCAGACACATGTCCTAAACTGTTCCTTCCACAATGAATTACAATTATGTCTGGATGTTGCTTTGTTTCCAGAGTAGCACAGAGAGGTAGCAAGTCCACCCCACTTCATTCCACGTACTCCATGCCAGTGTACTTCCACATATGAAATTCCAAGATCTACAGCTACTCCACAGCTTTGTGCATGCACCTTCAACCAATGTATCCACGAATCTCCCAAAATCTAAACTATCTGTTTTCTGAAACACACAGCCATAGCTATCTGTTGTTCTCTCAACAAAAAGAGTATCTGAGAAACTCTCTCCTGGCGCAACACACCCACTAAACTTTCCTGACCAATCCCTTTCACTGCTCATTCTCATTTGCATGACTTCTGAACCCAAAAATCCCCGGATGTATCTCCCAATGTCCGCGAACTACCGCCATGTCCACAAACATATCATAACATGAACAGCCCTTCTACCATTTCCACTTCACTCTCTGTGCCATTCCCTCATTGGATGTAGCTAAGAAATCACATGACCATGCACCAATCACATTCAACACCTCTACATCTAACTGCATCATCATAGATCAACACTGAAAATGTACAGTAAATCTCTCTGAGTACAAGTGTCATATCATTGGCAAGCACCATCTACAAGAAATACTGTACAAATCTCCAAGATTTCTACTTGCAGCTCCATGCATATCCATATGCATGAACACAAACTACGGGTATGCATATTTTCTGTACAGTACATGAACACATTTTCAAACTGATATTTGGCTTGTGTAATCTGTAAAATGAATCTACTCTTTTTTCCAATTTCCTAAAATCAACTATCACTTATAAACCTTTATACTATTTACTTTCTTAATACACACACTATCAAATCATGTTAAACTAACATTTTTTAAATGAAATCTATAGACTACATATATTGAAACAACATTGCATGCATGCACACTCTATGTTCCAATCTCAAAAAATAATACTTATACAATCACATTTATTTATTTATTTATTTATTTGATTACTTTAATTTAAGCATGACATTAAGGCACTATTACCTAGAACAGCTTAGTTACAGAAATGGTGGTATTCAGTGGTAAATTATGAATTTCTCAAGACATACTAAAGATATGTTGTTTGTTACAGTTATTCATTGCAATACAATTTGTTCATTAAGAACATATCATATGTATTGAACTGGTGCGACGTATCTTATTTGATTAAGATAGCTTTAATGGTTTTAAGGGAGGCGCTGAGGATTTCAATTAAAAAAATCAATATCTAAATTAAAAACAATGCTATATACAAACAAAATTACTAATTTGTTTCTTTTACAATTGCAGTGAAGACCATTCTCCTGAAAAGAAGCAGCCGAATTTCAAGAACAAAGAAGAACTAAGAATTAAACTGCTCATTTTAGAAAAAAAGGAAGTAGAATATCACCATATTATTTGTATTATTACTCAAATATACTGTAAAGTTAATTCATGCTATTTCTGTGCCTAAAAATAGAGATTGTGCACCATTCTTTCCAAAAAACCCCATGTCTTAAACAGCGATTCACAGCCAGAATGGCACATAAATTCCTACTTTTGGACACACAAATTACCCAACTCAACCGCTAGAATTTTCATATTATAGAACAACTGTTTTTTTTGTATACATTAGATTTACTATTTGTACTTCTCCACACCACTAGCTTATTTTTTTCTGTCATCTGAACCTGAGTTTAGTAACATATTAATTGAAGAATACACATCCCTACTAGTTGTAGTTCCCAATGCACAATCAGACACCATTACATACATCATCTTACTCAAACACTCATACACACAGCACACATACATTGCAGAACACCCCAACCCATACCTTCTTTATTTTTTTCAACAGACCCTAAAGAATGCCTACCAAAAGTCAAGTCCGTAGAAAGCAACGCAGAAGTAGAGCAAATGAAAATAAAAGTGTCCAACATAAGCATACATCTCTAGCAGAATTTGTAAAAAAAGTTCAAACAAAACAGCTAATACTGTCATTTAGTGAAACACAAGAAGTTTCAAGTACAAAAACTTTGCCTTCTCTATCAAAATGTAAAACAAACCAAAAAACAATTAACAAAAACTCAGCTATCACTACAGATAAAACTACTTCTTTAAATTTTAATTTAGTGCAAAGTAAGCATACCAAGAAAAGTATTTTAGCCAAAATGTTCCGTCACAAAGTCCTTCGAAATCTTATAAAAACAGGAGTGAAATCAGGTTCAATGCTTAAAACCTATCGTAGGAAATCAATTTTAGAAACGTTGATAGATGCAATTCTTCTAAAACGAAAGTTATTTATTTTAGTGTTAAACAAAATGAAACCACTAACAAAACTAATAACTAAATTACAAAAAAGACTTCTCAATAAACGAAATGTCAACAGAAAGAACTTCTTAAGTATCTGCGGAGGTGAATGGAGTCACACTACGAGCACAGGACCATACTTTAATGAAGAAGCGTACAAACAAAAACAAACAAATTGTCACGAGTGGGGCTCACCTGTGATTCGGTGTCTGATTCGCAGGAAGATATTTCAGCCTCAGCAGATGGCGTAGTCCGGTCCGGAGTCTTTTTTTTAGAGAAGAGATACGGTCTGTTCCGGGAACTCGCCACAGTGGTTGCGTACGAAGGCAGACAGAAACCAAGGCGGAGGATTCCCTGCACAGCCTGTTAGGGGAAAAAGCCAGTGGCAGAAAAAACCCCTGGATTGTTTGAATGTGCACAGGGCTGAATGGAAGTCCAACGATCTTTCAGTTCCGGGAAGAAAATAATCACTGAGGTGCGCTCTTGTAAGCGCTGCGAGGAAATAAGGCCAAAAGGTTCTGCAGCTGGGAATCCGGTAAGTGCCAGGTGACAATTTCAGCGTAGTACCCGACAGAAGAAGGCGGGGAAACCAAGTTCATTCATCCATCTGATACAGGATCGGCAGCAGGTAGGGAGTAATGAAAACTGGAGAGGGATAAAAGAAACTACCAACCCGAAACCGTGAAACTAAACGTGATACCGCAAAGACAAGAATAAATAGAAACCAAGGAGCAAACCCGATAATCCCGATGAAATCACCCAAATGTTTACGAGGAGAAAAAGAAAGTATGCACAGTGAAAAACCCAGAAGCTGGAAGGAGCTGTGACAATGGTAGGGTGAAAGTAACGATGCCCCGGAGGAAAAGCAATACGAAAATGCCGAGAGAAGGAGGCGGAGTTACCTGGAAGTGAAAAGCCGAGTGGAGGCAGAGAAACGGAGGAAATACACATATAGAGAAAAAAAGATACCGAGAGTGGTAACGCCAAAAGTGGAACAATAAGGCTAGGAAACCACAACGCTATGAGAGAGAAAAGTCAGACGGGAGGAAAACACAGAGGGCACGGAACAAAGGCAACCGTGTAGCGAAGAACAGGAAACAGTTGCAACGCAAGGAGGGGGCGTGGCTAACCTCAATATGAGGCGCACAGAACGTAACAGCTAGAACGCTGCACAGGGCGCCGTGAAGGGTAAATTAATGGCGCTTCCATCGTGTCCAACACTTCCACCGTCCTGCCCTCATGACACAAATACAATTGCCATACATAGCAGTGGTCCAGGTTATGAAAAAGTTAATAATACCATAATGGAACAAGAAGTACTCCTTACAAAAATATGCCCTGAAAACTTAGAATTACCCCTCCATTCAACTGAATCAGAACGTCTAGTGTACAAATGTCCATGCACGTCAATATGTAACATTCCTAAACAATTTTTCAAGTCTTTACGCCAATTCCTCAATCAATAAGTAAAAAGCAAAGACAAAATCAAAATTAAACTACTGCAAAATATGGATACCTGTCCAGTGCGCAAATACACAGGACTACAAGGACATTCATTGGCCTGCATTACAGGACCTACTTGTAAAACTACCTTCCATGATATCAAAAGAATATCAACACATCATTCAACTATAAGAAATCTAGTCTATAAACTGTACTATGCTAAAAGTCCTGCTTTAGCACTAGCACATATAAATAACATTCTTCTACATGGTACAGCAAAAGACCGACTTCAAGAAATTGACTATATCCAGAAAAAATATTTTGGAAGTGAAAGCCATTTACAGAATGAAATAGCATTAAACCAAATTAGCAACAATTCTACACAGGGCAACCTTTTGCTAAACACATACAAAAAAGAAATACTAAAATTTAAAAGTACATCAGCTGAAGTACCAAACCATGTATGTGTATGTTGCCGCAGAACGTTTTGTAAACGTATCACGAAAACTGTAGACCTATCATATAAAATAGAAGACAATTAAGATTCTAAATGGTTTCAATTAGCTCTCTACTTTGTAGCAGAAAACAAATACGGAATAAGTGACCCCTTAATACTTTGCAGTTACTGCACTACACAACTTGACAACAACCAAACTCCTTCACGTGCTATCACAAATAATTTGGAATTATACCCACTACCAAAACCCCTACAACAACTTAATTTACATGAGAGCATCATAATTCAAACAGTACACCCATTTCAAGCAATAATACGCCTTCAACGAAAAACAGTAAAATTACCTCCCTCTGAATTGGGAAAAGGCATTTGTGGAAAAGTAGTTTATTTACCATTAGATCTAAAAGAAAATGTGCATTCTCTAGTAGTGCAACGTCCAATGCAGCAATCTTTAATTATCTTAGTAAATGGAGTACCTACAAAAGACAAAAAAATATGGCAACAGCTGGTAGATTTACATAAAGTTAGACAAGCCTTACAATATCTTAAAGAGAATAATGAATATTACAAAGAAATTAATATTGAAGAAAACTTGAAAGATACCACTGAAATAATTCAAGAAACACAAGAAGCTGGTCAATTTGAGCTACTAGATCCTGCTACAATATCAAATACTTTAGACCATTATACAATTCATCCTTTGAGATCTAATGACACCATAGAAGATGCACTGGAAACATACCAAATGCGTTAAACAAAAGGATCACCGATCAGCATATGGGAAAAAAGTATAGCAGCATGTGCTTTTTCTCTACTCTTTCCTACTGGCAAATGAGGAAGGTATGATGATAGACCTATTCAAATATCAGCTTCAGAATACCGCTCATTACGGATGTATTCTGAAGATCCCAGATTTAGACAAAATGTGGAATACATATTCCACCTACTCTTTGAAAGTGAACGAGCAACTTTATGTTACAGAGTTGCACACATATTAAAATCAGGATCCCACTTTCAAAATATGACAGCTACACAATTATTACAAAAAGTTCAACAAAAGGATGAGGTTTTACAATCAAATATTACAAATCTATTAGTAAATATGCGTGGTACTAAAGAGTACTGGTTTCGACGTCACGGAGATGTAGGTTGTATGATTAGAAACCTTGGCCCACCCACTTGGTTTGTTACATTAAGTTGTGCAGAATATGCATGGGATGATTTACATGATTTCCTACGCATATCAAACGAAAACAAAAGAAGCATAGATATACTAACACCTGGAGAACTTTGTTCTTTGGATCCTGTTAATGTTTCAAGATATTTTCACTATCGCTTCATTGCTATGCTACATTTTATTTGTAATAAAACTGTTCCTCCCCTTGGAGAAGTGCAACACTTCTTTTGGAGAAAAGAATACCAAGCCAGAGGAGCACCACATATCCACATGCTTTTATGGATTAGAGATGCTCCTAAATTTGGTCAAGACAGTGATGCCACTGTTATACAGTTTATTGAAAAATATGTCACTTGTGAAATTCCATCAGAATCCACAAATAGTGATCTTCATGCACAAATTTTACAATTTCAAAGACATAAATGTGGCAAATATTGTCGTCGCAAATACAAAAACAAAGGGAAATACTACACCAAATGTCGATTTGGTTTCCCTAGACGAGTTACAAATACAGGTCAAGTGAACAACCTCATGTCTTCAGTTAGACATAGTGTTAAAGGTAAGTCACCTAAAAATACATATTACATAAAAAGAAAAGAAGAAGAAAAATATATCAATGAATATAATGCAATCATTGCCCTCTTATGGAATGCAAACATAGATGTGCAGGACATTGCAGACAATTTTACTGCAGTTGCACGATATGTCACAGCATACTTAACCAAAGCAGAAAAGACAGAGCTCCAAGACCTCTGGAATGACCTGTCATCAGATAAAACAGTGTCTCACAAATTATACAGCTTGGGCATAAAAATGCTCTCCCATAGAGAATGTGGATCATATGAAGCAGCTGATTGTTTAACTGGTACTGCATTGTATGGTAAATCTGAAAATATAGTATGGCTAAGTCTTGGTCCAGCTAAATCTAGAAAAAGAGTTCTAAAAACATACGAAGATATAGAAGCAATAGCCAAACATGATCCCACAGCCAAGACATTTTAAAAAACAATTTATTGGACACATACTACCCAAACAGAAGTAATACTTTGGAAACCATGTGTCTATACCACATAGCCCAAAACTACACATACAAAAATAATATAAAACCTGATGAAAAAAAAGTAAATACAGAGTGACACTCACTAAACCAAATTTAATGAATAATATCAAATTGTCATTGAAGACTCCTCAACATAAAGAAATATATTACATGTCCCTGCTCCAACTCTTTAAACCATGGAGAAAAGAAGAAGAAATACTAGAAAACTATGACTCATATGAAGATGCTTTCAAAGCAAATGAAAGCACTATAACTGATCTAAACTTTACACAATACAAAACAATGTTGCACAATGAACAGAAAGACGAAGAAGAACTCCAGGCCCAACTAGATAAAGATACTCCTGACAGTAGTCAACCTTCTGTAACAGGAAGCCAAGAACCACTGGGAGAATCACTAATAATAAATGAGGCAGAATTAGCTATGATAGAAGTAGAAAACACCATGTGTCAGTAAGAAGATAAAGAAGACTTAACTTTACTACAATCAAAACTAAACAACGAACAACGTAGCATTTTTGAAGAAGTAACAAAACAACAAATTGCACATGGTGTACAACATGAAAATAAAGAATGTTCCTGCCATAATTATAAACCTATGCTACTGTACGTCAGTGGTGAAGCTGGTTCTGGAAAAACATTCCTAATCAAAATCATCAGTAAATTCCTTCAACAATTGACAGACAACAAACTGTCAACTGTTGTCACTGCCCCCACAGGTTTAGCTGCCTACAACATAGGTGGTGTCACTTTACACCGATTACTACTATTGCCAGTAGAACACCAGAACAAATTAGACTATTACAAACTTTCTGCAGAAGCTGCAATGGAACTACGCAGAGTATTGAAACAAATGAAAATACTACTAATAGATGAAGTGAGCAGGGTCTCCAACCTAATGTTGGCTTTGATTCACCTCAGATTACAAGAAGTACTGAAAACAAACTATGAAGAGCTCTTTGCAGTAAAAAACACATTATTGTTTTCGTAGATCTTCTTCAATTGACACCAGCAAAAGGTGAGCCTATTTTTAAAACATTAGGACACAAACACTGCCGTAAAACTGTGGGCAGCATTGGAAATTTCAACATTTGGCAACATTTCCAATACAGAGAATTAACAGAAAACATTTGGCATTCTGCAGATCTCACTTATGCCAACATCTTAAAAAGTATCAGAGTTGGTATTCTCTATAAAGAAGCAGAAACAATATTGAAAACCCGGCAAATTAATGCACTTTATGGTGATAATGCATGTGCTACAGATGTTATGGAACAATTAGCCCACAAAAATGTCAATTGTATGGCCTTAATGCCAACTCTTGCAAGCTGTTTCAAATTCAATTAAATAATGTTAAGTAAAGAAATGCAACCAATAATGGAAATTAACGCCACAGACAAACTAGATGTACATGGTATGACACTACCTATGTGTGACCAAGCCACAACGAGACTAAATAGTTTAGAAAAATCAATCTCAAACACAGCAGGCTTAGAAAAGATATTAAAATTATCCTTAAATTGCAGAGTAATGCTTAAACATAACATTGACGTGGACCAAGGACTAGTTAATGGAGCACTGGGTACAGTTGTTGGCTTTCAAACGTACCCACGTGACAACAAAATTCAGTTTGTCAATATACTCTTTGACAAACTTTCAGAAGTTAAAAGGATAGGACGCTCAACAGCTCGATTCCTTCTCTTCAAAGACATGTATGTACGCAGAGAACAATTTTCTCTAACTCTTGCATACGCAGTCACGATTCATAAATCACAAGGTCCTACCCTAGACAAAGCAATGATAGATATTGGTAACACAGTCTTTAAAGAAGGCATGAGCTACGTAGCACTACCACGCTTATGTACACTTGACGGTCTATTTCTAATCAACTTTGATGCAAGTAAAATAAACGTTGATATTCCTTGCATTTTAGAATACAATAGACTTTGCTCACTATACACTCCCCATTTAAACACATATTCTGTTCAACAAAAAGTAAAACCACAATCAAAAAAGAATCAATTAGGGAAAGTAAACTAGGTACTTCTTCAAAGAAGGAAGACAAACTCCAAAAAAAGCAGTCAGATACAGAACTACCTGGTCCATTTAAACTCTCAAATATAGTTGGTGTAAGTTGCTACGCAAATGTAGCAATGAATATTCTATTTCAATTACCACCAATTGTTGAGAACATTTACTTACACAGTACAGACCCATTGTGTTTGCAATTGTTAGTACTTCACAGAAATGCAACAAATAATCTTGATAACATGTTAAGTATTTATGAAATAAGACAACAATTGGACTACTGTGCTGGAATGGTGAAATTCACTATAAACTCACAGGAAGATCCACAAGAATTTCTAATTTACTTACTACAAGTACTGGAAAACAAAAACATACCTATAAATGAAATCTTCCAGATTTCATACATTTGGAAACATACATGCACTCTCTGCAACAATGTGACACAAGAAGAAATCCCCAATGAACGCTTCATATATATATCAATACCTAATTGTGAATCCATTCCATTTCAGCAACTTGTACAAAACGCAAACCATGGTAGATTATGTTCTACCTGCAATTCAGATAATCGCTCCACGTTAGTAATACAAACACATAGTAACTACGTAATACTAATGCTTCTACGTTACAATGCAGATGGTACCAAAAACAACTGCAAGCTGACTGGATTCACACATGGTCAAATATCACTTGGTAAGAAAACCTTCACAACAATAGGTATAATCTACCACGCAGGAGCCACAACCAATTCGGGGCACTACACTGCATGTATAAAAAAGAAATGTGGATGTTTCAATGTAATGATAGTACCATTACTCTAAACCAGAGATTACCAGCAAATCTTATAAACGCTTATTTAATGTTCTTAAAACCAAAATTTGATAACTAAACTGTACTTAAACCTCAAGTAAACTTGTAGTAAAAAATATAAACTGTTAGAATATTCCAAAAGCTATCTAACTGCCCAAAGATTCTACAACCATTAATCACATAAATGAATACCACTAAATTAGAGCAGAAAATAGACAAATAGAATATGCCAATTGGTATCTAACTGTCCCAAAATTTAACAATATCCAAACAGATAAATCTATACCACTAAAATATATAAAAAAATAGACAGTTAGAATACGCCTACTGGTATCTAACTGCTCCAAAATTTCATAATATCCAAACAAATAAATAATATGTTACGGCTCCAAAAAAAATGCAACAACCCAATGTATTAAGCATTAGCCAGAAACAACAAATGAACAATGAAAACAAACAAACAAATAAACTGTATCATAACAGAAAAAGGTTTTTTTTTAATCCAACATGGATTTTTTTTTTCTCCCACAGACCCAATGATTTTAGCAACGAACACAGAAACTGAACAAATTGCACAGTACTCTGGTTTGTAATCTACTAAATATGATTGTCGAAAAAAAAGAATGTTAATTAGTAAGTATATTATACACTCTATGCCCTGGCCACAACCATCACAGCATATCACACTCATAGTATCTGATAACTTTGTTCCTTTTAAATTTGTTTTTCACCCAAAGTTATAAGCAACTATAAATGTGATATGCTGCAGTGGCCAAATGGCCATGCACCCAAAACTCTATGCCCTGGCCACAACCACCGCAGCATATCACACCCATAGAGTAAAACATTTCAACTATGGCCTATGGAAACTTTTAATGTCCGCAGACATTACCAGTGTTCTTAGAACACTTTTAATTTGCCAGCGAACAATACGGACACCGTCTTCAGAACACCCCCTACGAACATTTCAGGACAACGCAAAAGTTCTTAGAACACTTTCAATTCGACAATGTTCAATATGGACAGCGTCCTCAGGACACCCCCTACGCACATTTCAGGACAACGTGTGTGTTCTTAGAACACACCCCCATTTTGTTTATGTGCGAACATTTCAGGACAACGCGAGAGTTCTTAGAACACTTTCAGCTTCACAACAAACAATACGGACAGCGTCCTCAGAACACCCCCATTTTGTTTATTTGCAAACATTTCAGGACACCTCGAGTGTTCTTAGAACACTTTCAACTTGCCATCGAACAATACGGACAGCATCTTCAGTACACCCCCTGCGAATATTTCAGGACACCACGAGAGTTCTTAGAACACTTTCAACTCGACAACGAACAATACGGACAGCATCCTCAGGACACCCCCTACAAACATTTCAGGACAACGCGTGTGTTCCTAGAACACACCCCCATTTTGTTTATTTGCAAACATTTCAGGACACCGAAACAGTTTTTAGAACACTTTCAACTTGCCATCGAACAATACGGACAGCGTCCTCAGGACACCCCCTACGAACATTTCAGGACAACGCGAGAGTTCGTAGAACACTTCAGGACAACGCGTGTGTTCTTAGAACACACGCCCATTTTGTTTATGTGCGAACATTTCAGGACAACGCAAGAGTTCTTAGAACACTTTCAACTTGACAACGAACAATATGGACATCATCCTGAGAACACCCCCATTTTGTTTATTTGCGAACATTTCAGGACACCGCAAGTGTTCTTAGAGAGTCTTCAGGACACCCCCTACGAACATTTCAGGACACTGTGAGAGTTCTTAGAACACTTTCAACTTGCCATCGAACAATACGGACAGCATCTTCAGTACACCCCCTGCGAACATTTCAGGACACCACGAGAGTTCTTAGAACACTTTCAACTCGACAACGAACAATACGGACAGCATCCTCAGGACACCCCCTACAAACATTTCAGGACAACGCGTGTGTTCCTAGAACACCCCCCCATTTTGTTTATTTGCAAACATTTCAGGACACCGAAACAGTTCTTAGAACACTTTCAACTTGCCATCGAACAATACGGACAGCGTCCTCAGGACACCCCCTACGAACATTTCAGGACAACGCGAGAGTTCGTAGAACACTTCAGGACAACGCGTGTGTTCTTAGAACACACCCCCATTTTGTTTATGTGCGAACATTTCAGGACAACGCAAGAGTTCTTAGAACACTTTCAACTTGACAACGAACAATATGGACATCATCCTCAGAACACCCCCATTTTGTTTATTTGCGAACATTTCAGGACACCGCGAGTGTTCTTAGAGCGTCTTCAGGACACCCCCAACAAACTTTTCAGGACACCGTGAGAGTTCTTAGAACACTTCAGGAAAACGTGTGTGTTCTTAGAACACACCCCATTTTGTTTATGTACGAACATTTCAGGACAACGCAAGAGTTCTTAGAACACTTTCAGCTTCACAACGAACAATACGGACAGCGTCCTCAGAACACCCCCATTTTGTTTATTTGCAAACATTTCAGGACACCTCAAGTGTTCTTAGAACACTTTCAACTTGCCATCGAACAATACGGACAGCATCTTCAGTACACCCCCTGCGAACATTTCAGGACACCACGAGAGTTCTTAGAACACTTTCAACTCGACAACGAACAATACGGACAGCATCCTCAGGACACCCCCTACAAACATTTCAGGACAACGCGTGTGTTCCTAGAACACACCCCCATTTTGTTTATTTGCAAACATTTCAGGACACCGAAACAGTTCTTAGAACACTTTCAACTTGCCATCGAACAATACGGACAGCGTCTTCAGGACAACCCCTACGAACATTTCAGGACAACGCGTGAGTTCATAGAACACACCCCCATTTTGTTTATTTACGAACATTTCAGGACACCGAGACAGTTCTTAGAACACTTTCAACTTGCCATTGAACAATACGGACAGCGTCCTCAGGACACCCCCTACGAACATTTCAGGACAACGCGAGAGTTCGTAGAACACTTCAGGACAACGCGTGTGTTCTTAGAACACACCCCCATTTCGTTTATGTGCGAACATTTCAGGACAACGCGAGAGTTCTTAGAACACTTTCAACTTGACAACGAACAATATGGACATCATCCTCAGAACACCCCCATTTTGTTTATTTGCGAACATTTCAGGACACCGCAAGTGTTCTTAGAGCGTCTTCAGGACACACCCTACGAACATTTCAGGACACCTTGAGAGTTCTTAGAACACTTCAGGAAAACGTGTGTGTTCTTAGAACACACCCCCATTTTGTTTATGTACGAACATTTCAGGACAACGCAAGAGATCTTCGAACACTTTCAACTTCACAACGAACAATACGGAGAGCGTCCTCAAAACACCCCCATTTTGCTTATTTGCAAACATTTCAGGACACCTCAAGTGTTCTTAGAACACTTTCAACTTGCCATCGAACAATACGGACAGCATCTTCAGTACACCCCCTGCGAACATTTCAGGACACCACGAGAGTTCTTAGAACACTTTCAACTCGACATCGAACAATACGGACAGCATCCTCAGGACACCCCCTACAAACATTTCAGGACAACGCGTGTGTTCCTAAAACACACCCCCATTTTGTTCATTTGCAAACATTTCAGGACACCGAAACAGTTCTTAGTACACTTTCAACTTGCCATCGAACAATAGGGACAGCGTCTTCAGGACAACCCCTATGAACATTTCAGGACAACGCGTGAGTTCTTAGAACACACCCCCATTTTGTTTATTTACGAACATTTCAGGACACCGAGACAGTTCTTAGAACACTTTCAACTTGGCATTGAACAATACAGACAGCGTCCTCAGGACACCCCCTACGAACACTTCAGGACAATGCGTGTGTTCTTAGAACACACCCCCATTTTGTTTATGTGCGAAAATTTCAGGACAACGCGAGAGTTCTTAGAACACTTTCAACTTGACAACGAACAATATGGACATTATCCTCAGAACACCCCCAATTTGTTTATTTGCAAACATTTCAGGACACCGCAAGTGTTCTTAGAGCGTCTTCAGGACACCCCCTACGAACATTTCAGGACACCGTGAGAGTTCCTAGAACACTTTCAACTTAACAACGAACAATACGAACAGCGTCCTCAGAACACCCCCATTTTGCTTATTTGAGAACATTTCAGGACACCCCGAGTGTTCTTAGAACACTTTCAACTTGTCATCAAACAATACGGACAGAGTCTTCAGGACACCCCCTGCGAACATTTCAGGACAACGCCAGAGTTATTAGAACACTTTCAACTTGACAACAAACAATACGGACAGCGTCATCAGAACACCCCCATTTTGTTTATTTGTGAACATTTCAGGACACCCTGAGTGTTCTTAGAACACATTCAACTTTCCACAGAACTATACGGACATAGTCTCCAGAACACCCCCATTTTGTTTATTTGCAAACATTTCAGGACACCCCGAGTGTTCTTAGAGCGTCTTTAGGACACCCCCTATGACAACATTTCAGGACACCGCGAGAGTTCTGAGAACATTTCAGGACAACGCATGTGTTCTTAGAACACACCCCCATTTTGTTTATGTAGGAACATTTCAGGACAACGCGAGAGTTCCTAGAACACTTTCAACTTAACAACGAATAATACCGACAGCGTCCTCAGAACACCCCCATGTTGTTTATTTGCGAACATTTCAGGACACCCCGAGTGTTCTTAGAACACTTTCAACTTGCCATCGAACAATACGGACAGCGTCTTCAGCACACCCCCTGCGAACATTTCAGGACAACGCGAGAGTTCTTAGAACACTTTCAACTTGAAAACGAACAATACGGACAGCGTCATCAGAACACCCCTATTTTGTTTATTTGTGAACATTTCAGGACTCCCCGAGTGTTCTTAGAACACATTCAACTTGCCACAGAACAATACGGACAGCGTCCCCAGAACACCTCCATTTTGTTTATTTGCGAACATTTCAGGACACCCCGAGTGTTCTTAGAACACATTCAACTTGCCACCGAACAATACGGACAGCGTCCCTAGAACACCCCCATTTTGTTTATTTGCGAACATTTCAGAACACCGCAAGTGTTCTTAGAACAGTTTCAGCTTACTTGCGAACAAAACGGACACATGTTTAGTCCTCAGGACACTCTCCATTCAGTTCATTTAGAACATTTCAGAACACCCTTGATGTCCGCAGACAAATCGAACACAAAAAGAACGTTTACCACATAAAAAAGCACAACATTTCACCTATCTCATATCCTTCCATCCTCCCCAAACTCTCCTACACACCAACACACTCTACTAAATACACATTTAGAACAAACTTTCATCGCGCTGTCCGCGGACGTCTGCGAATCCAAGATGGTGGTATGGAAAATCTGACACGCTTCACGCTTAACACCGTCAATCAGCGAACACGTCGCATGTACGCAGACATCACGCAAGCTGATTGGCCAATCAGGACACTGTCCACGGAGTGAACAGGGAATTGTGTCCGCGGACCGAACACAGATATCACTAATTTCTTTTTACCTACTATTTGGTCATTTTAAAAAGAAACTACTGGACAGATTTTCACCAAGTTTGCAAAAACACTCTTTCGGGACCAAGCTGCTGCTCTTGGTCCAAATTTGGTGAAAATCCGTCCAGCGGTTTGGGCTGTAGGCGCAAGCAAATTTTTGTTCCCATTAAGTCTATGGGAAAAAAAAAGTTTTGGGACCCCCCCTATAACTTTGCCCCCCCCCGGACGAATCCTCACCAAACTTTGCTAAAAAATTCAGTGGGCCATATACTTTTTTTGCAAAGTTTGGTGAGGATTCGTCCAGGGGGAGCGAAGTTATAAGCTGCCCAAAAAGTGCTCTTCCAATGGAAACAGCAACTTAACCATAACTACATGGCCACTATTGTGGCCATGTAACATATATTCAGTGAAAAAACTTTGTTAAAGGGACGTTATGGTTAAGTTGCGCTACTAAAAACCTATGAAATTCAGCGAAAAAACGTTGTTAAAGGGACATTATGATTAAGTTGCGCTACTAAAAACCTATGAATTTCAGTGAAAAAAACTTTGTTAAAGGGACGTTATGGTTCCAAGTAAAATCGAAAAACCCTTATAATTCGCCAGGTATGGTAAGCTAAGCAACCATAACTCGCGCCACCACCGTGCACTGCTAAGACTAAAACCCGGGACATCGAAGATGACATCACAAATGTCATTGATGACATCACTGATGACATCACATGTGCATTTACCTTTCATGAAAAGTCTGTACAAGGGTTTCTTATTGTAATGTTAATTTAAAAAAGTGTCAATGATCATTGGAATAAATATCAAGGGCTAATTACTGCATCCAGTATACTAAGGTGCTCATGTAGAAACATAGGTAGTGTGTGCAGCATACATGATGGAGGTGCAATATTCATAAGCTTGCCATGTTGAATAGAGAAATGATAACTGTTTTTTTATTAGACTTACTGTGAAAAATGTGAAAAGTAGATAATAAAACCCACTTACTACATAATTGCATTATTATAGACAAAACTCAAAGAGACAACACCACATACAAATATGAGTATATACAAGGAAATTGAAGTAAGAAAAAAACAACAGTAGTAGCAAAAAGTGTTCATAACCTAACTGATTACCTTTATGCAGAGAAATGATTGCTCTGTTTCAAAGCTGCTACTTACCCTATACATATATATCACACGATGTGCCTGGACTCTAAGGAAAGTAGTGTGAATACAAGATATAAAAATAGGAGCATATACAGGGAAAGTACAGTAATAAAAAAAAAACAGAACTATCAGAAAGTGCTGACAACTCTACTGATTATTTTAATGCACAGAAAGGATTGCTGTCTTTCAATCTTGTGTCTTCCACTATGTATATGTTTCATATGTTTCATATGATATGACTGGATCCTAAGGGAATTATTGTAAGAACATACTTGAAGGATAAGTCTACAAATACCCTACCTTTTCCACTTTTAATTCCTGACTGTTACTGAAGAAAACCATGTGGCCTAGATATGTCAGTAAAGGAAAAAAGGGGAACCAGACATGTGATGTCTTCAGTGATGTCATCAATGACATTTGTGATGTCATCTTTTGATGTCCTGGGTGTTAGTCTCAGCAGTGCATGGTGGTGGCGCGAATTTCATAGGTTTTTAGTAGCGCAACTTAACCATAACGTCCCTTTAACAAAGTTTTTTCACTGACTTTAATAGGTTTTGTAGTAGCAAAGCTTACCAATAATACCTTTGACTTTATGTACTTGTAATATGTAACATACTGAACCCCTTCTACTGAATGTGATATCCGCAAACTTTTTTGATGTCTGCGGACATGTTCGGACAACAGTACCACTACATAAAAAGTCTGGGGGGGTATGTTTAATTGTTATATTGTAACATGGTAACATTTAAAAAATTCACAAAGTAGTACACATACATATTATATGTAGTAATACATGAGAAATGTAACCCATACATGTACCACACTAACCATTCATTTAAATACAATATGTTCTAAAATGGAATATACCAAAAGAAGATAAATTGGCTTCCAACATAATTACCTCACAGACACTCCACAACTAAGACCAAGACCAGACCTACAGAGTACTCAGAACATATCTTACCTGAAATAGTAAGTGTACTTCATTTTACACATATTTTTATAAACTTTCTGTATTAGATAACAAAAAAATATTATCTTTTTTTTTTCTCACAGAAATCTACTCTGGAATGGCTAGAGGAGCACTTCCCACATGACAAAATGTCAGAAGATAGTGAAGCTAATGGTACACACTTTACAATATAAACCATTTAATTGTTATTATTTTATTTATATTTAACATATATATTTCTTTTTGTACAGAGCATACCAAAATAGAAAATCTGTCTGAATAAACTGTTATGGAAAACATGCTTGACAGCATAAAAGAAAACATGGATTTATTGTTGACCAATTTTAATAATTTGAAAACTTTTGTTCGTAGGGGGTGTCCTGAGGACGCTGTCCGTATTGTTCGTTGTTAAGTTGAAAGTGTTCTAAGAACTATCACGTTGTTCTGAAATGTTTGTAGGGGGTGTCCTGAAAACGGTGTCCGTATTGTTCGCTGGCAAGTTCAAAGTGTTCTAAGAACACTCACATTGTTCGCGGACATTAAAAGTTTCCCATAGATCATAGTTGAAATGTTTGACTCTATGGATGTGATATGCTGCGGTGGTTGTTGCCAGGGCATAGAGTCTTGGGTGCATGGCCATTTGGCCATGCACCCAAGACTCTATGCCCTGGCAACAACCACCGCAGCATATCACATTCATATTTGCTTATAACTTTGGGTGAAAAACAAATGCTATGGTTGTCCTTATTATTGTATACTTACTGTTTGGTCTAGTAATGGGAGTCCATGTTTTTCTTCTTCATTTCTGTGATAAAAGAAAATAGCATGTTAGTATTAGTATTTTGTAATGACTTATTACATTGTATAAGCAATATACTTTTATTTTTTTTCGACCCTCATATTTAGTAGAGTACAAATCAGAGTACTGTGCAATTTGCTCAGTTTCTGTGTTTGTTTCTAAAATCATTGGGTCTGGGGGAGACAAAAAAAAACAATCCATGTTGGATTAAAAAAAAAAACTTTTTCTGTTATGCTACAGTTTATTTGTTTGTTTGTTTTCAGTGTTCACTTGTTGTTTCTGGCTAATGCTTTATACTTTGCTTTGTTGTATTTTTTTGGAGCAGTAACAGATTCTTCATTTGTTTTGATATTATAAAATTTTGGAGCAGTTAGATACCAATTGGCGTATTCTAACTGTCTATTTTTTTAATATATTTTAGTGGTTTTGATTTATCTATTTGGATATTCTTAAATTTTGGGACAGTTAGATACCAATTGGAGTATTCTAACTGTGTATATTTTGGCCTAATTTAGTGGTATTCATTTATCTTATTAGTTGTTGTAGAATCTTTGAGCAGTTAGATAGCTTTTGGAGTATTCTAACAGTTTATATTTTTTTAACACAAATTTACTTAAAGGTTTAAATACAGTTTATTTATCAAATTTTGGTTTTAAGAACATCAAATAAGCGTTTGTAAGATTTGCTGGTAATCTCTGCTTTAGAGTAATGGTACTATCATTATATGCAAACCATCCACATTTCTTTTTTATATATGCAGTGTAGTGCCCTGAATTGGTTGTGGCTCCTGCGTGGTAGATTATACCTATTGTTGTGAAGGTTTTCTTTCCAAGTGATATTTGACCATGTGTGAATGCAGTCAGCTTGCAGTTGTTTTTGGTACCATCTGCATTGTAATGTAGAAGCATTAGTATTACGTATTTACTATGTGTTTGTATTACTAACGTGGAGCGATTATCTGAATTGCAGGTAGAGCATAATCTACCATGGTTTGCATTTTGTACAAGTTGCTGAAATGGAATGGATTCACAATTTGGTATTGATATATATATGAAGCGTTCATTGGGGATTTCTTCGTGTGTCACATTGTTGCAGAGAGTGCATGTATGTTTCCACATGTATGAAATCTGAAAGATTTCATTTATAGGTATGTTTTTGTTTTCCAGTACTAATAGTAAGTACATTAGAAAATCTTGTGGATCTTCCTGTGAGTTTATAGTGAATTTCACCATTCCAGCACAGTAGTCCAATTGCCGTCTTATTCCAAAAACACTATATGTGTTGTCAGGATTGTTTGCTGCATTTCTGTGAAGTACTAACATTTGCAAACACAATGGGTCTGTACTGTGTAAGTAAATGTTGTCAACAATTGGTGGTAATTGAAATAGAATATTCATTGCTACATTTGCATAGCAACTTACACCAACTACATTTGAGAATTTAAATGGTCCAGGTAGTTCTGTATTTAACTGCTTTTTTTGGAGTTTGTCTTCCTTCTTTAAAGAAGTACCTGGTTTACTTTCTCTAATTGATTCTTTTTTGTTTGTGGTACTTGATGAAGTATTAGTTTCTTTTACTCTCTTAGGAGGATTTGCAGTGACGTCCTGTAGCATTTCTGTTTGATTTAGTTTTCTTTTACAACATTTTAGTTTTTGTGGAACAGAATATGTGTTTAGATGGGGAGTGTATAGTGAGCAAAGTCTATTATATTGTAAAATGCAAGGAATATCAGTGTTTACTTTACTTGCATCAAAGTTGATTAGAAATAGACAGTCAAGTGTACATAAGCGTGATAGTGCTACGTAGCTCATGCCTTCTTTAAAGACTGTGTTACCAATATCTATCATTGCTTTGTCTAGGGTAAGACCTTGTGATTTATGAATGGTGACTGTGTATGCAAGAGTTAGAGAAAATTGTTCTCTGCCTACATACATATCTTTGAAGAGAAGGAATCTAGCTGTTGAGCGTCCTATCCGTTTTACTTCTGAAAGTTTGTCAAAGAGTATATTGACAAACTGAATTTTGTTGTCACGTGGGTATGTTTGAAAGCCAACAACTGTACCCAGTGCTCCATTAACTAGTCCTTGGTCCACGTCAAGGTTACGTTTAAGCATTACTCTGCAATTTAAGGATAATTTTAACATCTTTTCTAAGCCTGCTGTGTTTGAGATTGATTTTTCTAAATTATTTAGTCTTGTGGCTTGGTCACACATGGGTAGTGTCATACCATGTACATCTAGTTTGTCTGTGGCGCTAATTTCCATTATTGGTTGCATTTCTTTACTTAACATTATTTCATTGAATTTGAGACAGCTTGCAAGAGTTGGCATTAAGGCCATACAATGACATTTTTGTGGGCTAATAGTTCCATAACATCTGTAGCACATGCATTATCGCCATGAAGTGCATTAATGTGCCGGGTTTTCAATGTTGCTTCTGCTTCTTAAGAAAGTATACCAACTCTCAAACTTTTTAAAATGTTGGCATAAGTTAGATCTGCAGATTGGCACATGTTTTCTGTTAATTCTCTGTATTGGAAATGTTGCCAAAGGTTGACATTTCCAATGCTGCCAACAGTTTTACGGCAGAGTTTGTGCCCTAATGTTTTAAAAATAGGTTCACCTTTTACTGGTGTTAATTGAAGCAGATCTCCAAAAACAATAATGTGTTTTCCTGCAAAGAGCTCTTCATAGTCTGTTTTGAGTACTTCTTGTAATCTGAGGTGAATCAAAGCTAACATCAGCTTGGAGACCATGCTCACTTCATCTATTAGTAGCATTTTCATTTGTTTCAATACTCTGCATAATTCCATTGCAGCTTCTGCAGAAAGTTTGTAATAGTCTAATTTGTTCTGGTGTTCTACTGGTAATAGTAGTAATCGGTGTAATGTCACACCACCTATGTTGTAGGCAGCTAAACCTGTGGGGGCAGTGACAACAGCTGACAGTTTGTTGTTTGTCAATTGTTGAAGGAACTTACTAATGATTTTGATTAGGAATGTTTTGCCAGAACCAGCTTCACCACTGACGTACAGTAGTATAGGTTTATAATTATGGCAGGAACATTCTTTATTTTCATGTTTTACACCATGTGCAATTTGTTTTGTTACTTCTTGAAAAATGCTACTTTGCTCATTGTTTAGTTTTGATTGTAGTATAGTTAAGTCTTCCTTATCGTCATACTGACACATGGTGTTTTCTACTTCTATCATAGCTAATTCTGCCTCATTTGTTATTAGTGGTTCTCCCAGTGGTTCTTGGCTTCCTGTTACAGAAGGTTGACTACTGTCAGGAGTATCCTTATCTAGTTGGGCTTGGAGTTCTTCTTCGTGTTGCTGTTCATTGTGCAACATTGTTTTGTACCGTGTAAAGTTTACATCAGTTATATTGCTTTCATTTGCTTTGAAAGCATCCTCATATGAGTCATAGTTATCTAGTAATTGTTCTTCTTTTCTCCATGGTTTGAAGAGTTGTAGCAGGGACATGTAATATACTTCTTTATGTTGAGGAGTCTTCAATGACAATTTGAAATGATTAATTAAATTTGGTTTAGTGAGTTTAACTAAGCTGCCTTCACAGTCTGTCACTCTATATTTACCTTTTTTTTCATCAGGTTTCATATTATTTTTGTATGTGTAGTTTTGGGCTATTTGGTATTGACACATGTTTTCCAAAGTATTACTTCTGTTTGGGCAGTATGTGGCCAATAAATTGTTTTTTAAAATGTCTTGGCTGTTGGGATCATGTTTGGCTATTGTTTCTATATCTTCATATGATTTTAGAACTCTTTTTCTAGATTTAGCTGGACCAAGACTTAGCCATACTATATTTTCAGATTTACCATACAATGAAGTACCAGTTAAACGATCAGCTGCTTCATAAGATCCACATTCTCTATGGGTGAGCATTTTTATGCCCAAGCTGTATAATTTCTGAGATACTTTTTTATCTGATGACAGGTCATTCCAGAGGTCTTGGAGCTCTGTCTTTTCTGCTTTAGTTAAGTATGCTGTGACATATCGTGCAACTGCAGTAGAATTGTCTGCAATGTACTGCACATCTATGTTTGCATTCCATAAGTGGGCAATGATTGCATTATAATCATTGATATATTTTTCTTCTTCTTTTCTTTTTATGTAATATGTATTTTTAGGTGACTTACCTTTAACACTATGTCTAACTGAAGACATGAGGTTGTTTACTTGACCTGTATTTGTAACTGGTCTAGGGAAACCAAATCGGCATTTGGTGTAGTATTTGCCTTTGTTTTTGTATTTGCGACGACAATATTTTCCACATTTGTGTCTTTGAAATTGTAAAATTTGTGCACGAAGATCACTATTTGTGGCTTCTGATGCAATTTCACAAGTGACATATTTTTCAATAAACTGTAAAACAGTGGCATCTCTGTCTTGACCAAATTTAGGAGCATCTTCAATCCATAAAAGCATGTGGATATGTGGTGCTCCTCTGGCTTGGTATTCTTTTCTCCAAAAGAAGTGTTGCACTTCTCCAAGTTGAGGAACCGTTTTATTACAAATAAAATGTAGCATAGCAATGAAGCGATGGTGAAAATATCTTGAAACATTAACAGGATCCAAAGAACAAAGTTCTCCAGGTGTTAGAATATCTATGTTTGTTTTGTTTTTATTTGATATGCGTAAGAAATCATGTAAATCTTCCCATGCGTATTCTGCACAACTTAATGTAACAAACCAAGTGGGTGGGCCAAGGTTTCTGATCATACAACGTACATCTCCATGACGTCGAAACCAGTACTCTTTAGTACCACGCATATTTGCTAATAGATTTGTAATATTTGATTGTAAAACCTCATCCTTTTTTTGCACTTTCTCTAATAATTGTGTAGCTGTCATATTTTGAAAGTGTGATCCTGATTTTACTATGTGTGCAACTCCGTAACATAAAGTTGCTAGTTCACTTTCAAAGAGTAGGTGGAATATGTATTCCACATTTTGTCTAAATCTGGGATCTTCAGAATACATCCGTAATGAGCGGTATTCTGAAGCTGATATTTGAATAGGTCTATCATCATACCTTCCTCCTTTGCCAGTAGGAAAGAGTAGAGGAAAAGCATGTGCTTCTATACTTTTTTCCCATATACTGATTGGCGATCCTTTTGTTTGACGCATTTGGTAAGTTTCCAGTACATCTTGTACGGTGTCATTACAGTGCAAAGGATGAATTGTATAATGGTCTAAAGTATTTGATATTGTAGCAGGATCTAGAAGCTCAAATTGACCAGCTTCTTGTGTTTCTTGAATTATTTCAGTTGTATCTTTCAAGTTTTCATCAATATTAATTTCATTGTAATATTCATTATTCTCTTTAAGATATTGGAAGGCTTGTCTAACTTTATATAAATCTACCAGCTGTTGCCATATTTTTTTGTCTTTTGTAGGTACTCCATTTACTAATATAATTAAAGATTGCTGCATTGGACGTTGCACTCCTAGAGTATGCACATTTTCTTTTAGATGTAATGGTAAATAAACTACTTTTCCACGAATGCCTTTTACCAATTCAGAGGGAGGTAATTTTGCTGTTTTTGGTTAAAGGCATATTATTGCTTGAAATGGGTGTACTGTTTGAATTATGATGCTCTCATATAAATTAAGTTGTTGTAGAGTTTTTGGTACTGGGTATAATTCCAAATTATTTGTGCTAGAACGTGAAGGAGTTTGGTTGTTGTCAAGTTTTGTAGTGCAATAACTGCAAAGTATTAAGGGCTCAGTTATTTCATATTTGTTTTCTGCTAGAAGGTAGAGAGCTAATTCAAACCATTTAGAATCTTCATTGTCTTCTATTTTGTATGATAGGTCCACAGTTTTTGTGTTACTTTTATTAAAAATTCTACGGCAACATACACATACATGGTTTGGTACTTCAGCTGATGACCTTTTAAATTTTAGTATTTCTTTTTTGTATGTGTTTAGCAAAAGGTTGCCATGTGTAGAATTGTTGCTTAATTGGTTTAAAGCTATTTCATTCTGTAAATGGCTTTCACTTCCAAAATATTTTTTCTGGATATAGTGAATTTCTTCAAGTAGTTCTTTTGCTGTACCAGGTAGAAGGATGTTATTTAACTTTGCTAGTGCTAAAGCAGGACTTTTAGCATAGTACAGTTTATAGACTAGATTTCTTATAGTTGAATGATGTGTTGATATCCTTTTGATAACATGGAAAGTGGTTTTACAAGTAGGTCCTGTAATGCAGGCCAATGAATGTCCTTGTAGTCCTGTGTACTTGCGCACTGGACAGGTATCTATATTTTGCAGTAATTTAATTTTGATTTTGTCTTTGCTTTTTACATATTTATTGAGGAATTGGTGTAAAGATTTGAAACATTGTTTGGGAATGTTACACATTGACGTGCATGGCCATTTGTACACTAGACGTTCTGATTCAGTTGAATGGAGGGGTAATTCTAAGTTTTCAGGGCATATTTTTGAAAGGAGTACTTCTTGTTCCATTATGGTATTATTCACTTTTTCATAACCTCGACCACTGCTATTTATGGCAATTGTATTCGTTTGCTTTTGTTTGTACGCTTCTTCATTAAAATATGGTTCTGTGCTCGTAGTGTGATTCCATTCACCTCCGCAGATACTTAAGAAGTTCTTTCTGTTGACATTTCGCTTATTGAGAAGTCTTTTTTGTAATTTAGTTATTAGTTTTGTTAGTGGTTTCATTTTGTTTAACAGTAAAATAAATAAATTTCTTTTGAGAAGAATTGCACTGTCCTTCAATGCTTCTAAGATTAATTTCCTACGATAGGTTTTAAGCTTTGAACCTGATTTCTCTCCTGTTTTATAAGATTTTGAAGGACTTTGTGACGGTATATTTTGGCAAAAATACTTTTCTTAGTATGCTTACTTTGCACTATATTAAAATTTGAAGAAGTAGTTTTATCTGTACTGATAGCTGATTTTCTGTTAATTGTTTTTTGGTTTGTTTTACATTTTGATAGAGGAAGCGAAGTTGTTGTACTTGAAACTTCTTGTGTTTCACTAAATGGTTGTATTAGCTGTTTTGTTTCAACTTTTTTTACAAATTCTGCTAGAGATGGATGCTTATGTTGGACACCTTTGTTTTCATTTGCTCAACTTTTGCGTTGCTTTCTACGGAGTTGTCTTTTGGTAGGCATTCTTTAGGGTCTGTTGAAAAAAATAAAGAAGATATGGGTTGGGGTGTTCTGGAATGTATGTGTGCTGTGTGCATGAGTGTTAGAGTAAGATGATAAAGATGTATGTAATGGTGTGTGATTGTGCATTGGGAACTAAACTAGTAGGGATAGGTATTCTTGAATTTATGTGTTACTAAACTGGGGTTCAGATGACAAAAAAAAGTAAGCTGGTGGTGTGGAAAAGTACAAATATTAAATTTAATGTATACAATTAAAACAGTTGTTTGTTCTATAATATGAAAATTGTAGTGGTTCAGTTGGCTAATTTGTCTGTCCAAAAATAGAAATTTGTGTGCCATTCTGGCTGTAAATCGCTGTTTAAGACATGGAATTTTTTGTGGAAAATGGTACAAAATCTCTATTTTAAGAAACCGAAATAGCTCGTATTAATGTTATAGTATATTTGATTAATAATATAAATATTATGGTGATATTTTACTTACTTTTTTTTAAATTAACAGGTAACTTCTTAGTTTTTCTTTCTTCTTCAAATTCGGCTGCTTCTTTTCAGGAAACTGGTCTTCACTGTAATTGTAAAAGCTTCAAATTAGTAACTTTGTTTGTATATAGCACTGTTTTTAATTTAGATATTGATTTTTTTAATTGAAATCCTCAGTGCCTTTTGTAAAACCATTAAACTAATTTATTTACATAAGATACATTGCATCAGTTCAGTACATATGATATGTTCTTAATGAACAAATTGTATTGAATGACTAAATGTAGCAAAAAAAAATATCTTTACTATGTCTTCTGAAATGTATATTATATTAGTGAATACCACTATTTCTGTAAGTAAACTGTTCTAGGTAATAGCGCCTCAATGTCATGTCTAATTTAAAGTAATTAAGTAAATAAATAAATAAAAACAAAAAATATGAAATTGTATAAGTATTTTTATTAAGGTTTAAACATAGATTGTTTTTGCATGCAATTTTGTTTGGATATGTTAGTTTAACATGATTTGAGTGTGTGTGTAAAAAGAAAGTAAAAAGTATAAAGGTTTATAAGTGATAGTTGATTTTAGGAAAATGAAAAAAGTACAGTAAATTCATTTTACAGATTTTACAAGGTAAATGTCTGTTTGAAAATGTGTTCATCTACCATAGCTCTCAAGTCACACGCTTTTGGCGGGTGTCACATGCCTTGTAAAGGGCAGACTCACCCGCCAAGCCTCCTGCACGCCCATTCATTCCAATGGGCGTCTCACCCGCCAAAAACAAAATCGGGTGATTTCACCCGCCTGTAAAACAAAAATGGTTGAGAGCTATGTCATCTACTATACAGAAAATATGCATACCTGAAGTTTGTGTTCATGCATATGGATATGCATGGAGCTGCAAGTAGAAATCTTGAAGACTTGTACAGTATTTATGGTAGATGCTGCTTGCCAATGATATGACACTTGTACTCAGAGAGATTCAGAGTACATTTGCAGTGCTGATCTATGATGATGCAGTTAGATGTAGAGGTCTTGAATGTGATTGGTGCATGGTCATGTGATTTTTGAGGTACATCGAATGAGGGAATGGCAGAGAGAGTGTAGTGGAAATGGTAGAAGGGCTGTTCATGTTACTATATGTCCGCGGACATGGCGGTAGTTCGCGGACATCGGGAGTTACATCCGGGGATTTTTGGATTCAGAAGTCATGCAAATGAGAATAAGTACTGAAAGGGATTGGTCAGGAAAGTTTGGTGGGTGTGTTGTGCCAGGAGAGATTTTCTCAGATACTCTTTTTGCTGAGAGAACAAAAGATAGCTATGGCTGTGTGTTTCAGAAAACAGATTGTTTGGATTTTAGGAGATTCGTGGATACATTGGTTGAAGGTGCATTCAGAAAGCTGTGGAGTAGCTGTAGATCTTGGATTCCCACATGTGGAAGTACACTGGCATGGAGTACGTGGAATGAAGTGGTTGGACTTGCTACCTCTCTGTGCTACTTTGGAGACAGAGCAACATCCAGACATAATTGTAATTCATTGTGGAGGGAACAGTTTAGGACATGGGACTGGAATTTTTTTGCAATTTGCTATGAAAGAAGGACTGAGGAAGGTTATGGACATGTTTCCTAATTCTCAAGTGATATTTTCACGGATTGCGCAGAGACAAATGTGGCTTCGTTCTTCTTCATTTGGTCCACAAATGGAAAAAGCAAGGCGCAATGTTAATAAGGCTGTTTGTGGCTTTCTAAGAGATTTTGGCATGTCTTCTTTTCACAATGAAAATATTATGTTTTGTAGTACATACATTTTTCGCAGAGATGGAGTCCATTTTACTTATGCTGGCAATCAGATTTTTCTGAGAAATGTACAAAATGCATTGCAACCTTTTTTGGAATTACAACAACGATTTTGAAGTAGATGTTAAGCATTTACAATTTTTGACTTACAAACACCACCCAAAGGCTCTTTTCAGAGCCACCACTTCTTTCCAGAGAAAATTACAATGTTTGTGATGGAGTAGCAACCCAATTTTTTTAATGTTCGCGAACTGTCCGTGGACTTCTAAAAAATACAAAGAGCCCTGCTTCATTTATTTTCACTTCTATTTTTTAACTGGGAAAGGCGGCTCTGAAAAGAGCCTTATTTTTTTTTTTTTTTGTAATTTTGTATTTTTTTATGGTTTTTCAGACACGACACACTAGGAGAGGAGGGTAAAGGAGGATAAAGGGGGGGACACCAACCACAGGGATAAGAAAGGGCGAGCTGAGAGAGGAAGATGTAGAGTGGGTTTTATTTGGGTAGTGAGCAGGTCTTCTCGTGCTCTGCAACGATAGTCTCAAAAGCACTCCAAAGTCGCTCCCCCCTGCAGAGTACTGTGTCACAGTACATACATACAACTGTGACCCTCAAAAGGTAAGGGTCATCAGCATTCTGTATGGCCTGTGAGGCAGGTTGAGAAAGACGCTGTCCCACAGAGGTGGTCCGTGTGGTGACAGGATCAGAAACAGAGGATGAAGTAGAGGAAATCAACCTGCTACGTTCTTCGCAAGGTACAACCCTGCGAATATCCCCAGAGTGAAATGACCTCAGGTGTCGCTTCATAGTAGTGGTCCCAAAGCTGTAGTTACCGTGCTTCCCGCACCTGTGTATCATTTTGCACTCATTGCAGGTAACATGGTTCGCACGAGCCTTAGGACCATTCCCATGAATGGTAAATAACCGCCACACCTAAGACTCACGCCTAGTGCGGGTAGTAGGGATTTCCTCTACCTCATTCTCATCATCCTCTTCTTCCTCCTCCGCATCCTCAGTCCTGGTCCCCTCTTCAGGCCCTTGGGGAGGTGGTGGTGGTGGAGGGGGTGGTGGTGATGCTGAAGCAGGTGCAGCACCAAGTGGCAGTTCAGCAGCCAAGGATGCCATCTCGATGATGGTGTAGTCTGCAGATGGCAGCAAAAATCACTGTGTTCTGAAGAATAGCCAGAAACACAATGGGAATAAGCTCTTGGGCGTGGTCTTTTATAGGGGTGCTTGTGCGCGGTCTGCGGACATGCGCACTGTGCGCGGACAGATCGAACACAAAAAAAGGATCGGAAAGTTTCAAAAGGTATATAGAAACTCAAGATTGCTATGTGGGACTTGTGGCATGGTGAGATTTTATTGAAAAATATTATGGATTAACTGAAAATGTACTTTTAAATTGTTCGGGGACACGAACAGTGTCCGCATTTCAGGACACACGATGAGCGTGGGCGCGGTCATATGATCTGTTTGCTAACTAGTCTGCGAAGGAAGCGCCTGTCCGCAGGACACCAAGTGCACGGAGATTGGTTAGCGCATGCGCATTGATGTCCTACGGACACTGTTTGGGTTCTGAAGTAATTAAAAGTGCGTCACACATGAAACGAACATTTCAGGACACCGCGTGTGTTCTTAGAACAGTTTAAACTTAGTAGCGAACAGTAAGGACAGATATAGTGTTCTTCAGGACACGTGTAATTTAGTTTATGTACGAACATTTCAGGACACCAATTGTGTTCTTAGAACAGTTTCAATTGGGTAGCGAACACTACGCACAGGTATAGTGTTCTTCAGGACATCTCCATTTTCGTTTACGTACGAACATTTCAGGACACCAATAGGGTTCTTAGAACAGTTTCAATTGGGTAGCGAACACTACGCACAGGTATAGTGTTCTTCAGGACACATAATTTTCGTTTATTTACGAACATTTCAGGACACCAATTGTGTTCTTAGGATAGTTTTAAGTTGATAGCGAACATTACGGACAGATATAGTGTTCTTTAGAACACTTTAATTTTTGTTTCTTTACGAACATTTCAGGACACCACGTGTGTTCTTAGAACAGTTTCAACTTGCTAGCGAACAGTACGAACAGGTGTGTTGTTGTTCAAGACACCTCCCTTTTCATTTATGTACGAACATTTCAGAACACTCGCACTGTCTGCGGACACTTTTATTGTTTTTTAAAAAAAATGGAAACTATTCACAATACAATATAAAAATTAAACTTTATTTAACGTATATTAATCATTTATGACAGAGAAGGTGAGGCAGAAACAGAAACAAAAACAGGAGAATTTGGGGTTTCAACATGATTGGTATTAGGTGAAGAAGGGATGGAAATCTCATCAAAATGTTTTGGATTATGGAGAGGGTTTGGGATGATTGACTGGGATATGGTGAGGAGGGACAAGTACATGTGGGGCAATGGTATGACGTTTTTGTTTTAAAATGATCTTCAACACAAGTTTTCAAATTATTAAAATTGGTCAACAGTAAATCAATTTTTTCTTTTATGTTGTCAAGCGTGTTTTCCATAACAGCTTCTTCAGAGGTAGTTTCTATTTTGTTATGCTCTGTACAAAAAAACAAATATATATGTTAAATGTATACAAAATAATATTATTTAAATGGTTTATATTATAAAGTGTTTACCATTAGTTTCACTATCGTGTGACATTTCTTCATGTGGGAAATTGTCCTCTAGCCATTCCAGAGTACTAGACATTTTTGTGAGAAAAAAACAAAAAAAGATAATATATTTTTTAATCTAATACCGAAAGTTTATAAATATATGAGTAAAATGAAGTACACTTACTATTTCTGGTAAGATAATATTTATTCAGTGGGTCGGGTCTTGTTCTCAGTTCTGTTGTGTCTGTGAGGTAATTATGTTGGAAGCCAATTTATGTTCTTGTGGTATATTCCATTTCAGAACATATTGTATTTACATGAATGGTTAGTGTGTTACATATATGGGTTACATTTCTTATGTATTACTATATATAATGTGTTTGTGTGCTGGTTTTTGAATTTGTTAAATGTTCCTATATTATGATATAACAATCAAACATACCCCAGTAACCTCCCCCACAGTTTTTAGGTAGTGGTACTGTTCTCCGAACATGTCCGCGAACAATAAATAAGTTCGCGGACATCACGTTCATAAGAAGAGATCTAGTCAGTTCCATATGACATGTATATAAAGTCAAAGTCATTATTGTTAAGTTGTGCTACTAAAAAACTATGAAATTCAGTGAAAAAAACGTTGTTAAAGGGACGTTATGGTTAAGTTGCGCTACTAAAAACCTATGAAATTCAGTGAAAAAACTTTGTTAAAGGGACGTTATGGTTAAGTTGCGCTACTAAAAACCTATGAAATTCAGTGAAAAAACTTTGTTAAAGGGACGTTATGGTTCCAAGTAAAACCGAAAAACCCTTGAAATTCGCCAGTTATGGTAAGCTAAGCAACCATAACTCGCGCCACCACCGTGCACTGCTAAGACTAACACCCAGGACATCAAAGATGACATCACAAATGTCATTGATGACATCACTGATGACATCACATGTGTATGTACTTCTCATGGAATATGTGTAGAAGGGATTCTTATTATGTTGCGAAAAAAGTGTCAAGAATCATTGCAAGAAATATACCCTAATAAGTGCATTGAATGATGCATTGATATAAATAGCATCCTATTATGGGGTTCTATCTAGTATACTATGCTACTCATACAGGAACATAACATTGTGTGCAGCGTACAAGATGAAGGTATGATATTTGTAATGTTAATATGTTGAATAATGAAATGATAATTGTTTTCTTAATAGATTTTTGTGTACTGTGAAATATGTAATAAGTAGCTAATAAAACCCATGTATACATAATTGCATTACTATAGACAAAACACAAAGACACAAGAACAAATACCAATATGGGTATATACAGGGAAAGTGAAGTTAGCAAAAAAGCACAAGTAGTAGCAGAAACAATTCATAACTTAACTGATTAGTTTCATGCAAATACATGATTGCTCTGTTTCAAAGCTGCTATTTACCCTATGTATATGTATCACTTGATGTGATTGGACCCTAAGGAAAGTAGTGTGAGTACAATGTATACAAATATGATCATATACAGGGAAAGTACAGCCATAAAAAAAAAACAGAACTATCAGAAAGTGCTCATGAGTCTAGTGATTATCTTTATGCACAAAAAGGATTGCTGTCTTTCAAGCTTGTGTTTTCCCATATGTATATGTTTCATATGATGTGACTGTACTCTAAGGGAATTACTGTAAGAACCTACTAGAAGGATATGTCTACAAATAAAATAAAATTCTTAGTTTCTGACTGTTACTGAAGAAAACCATGTGGCCTAGATATGTCAGCAAAAGAAAAAATAGTGAGCCAGACATGTGATGTCATCAGTGATGTCATCAATGACATTTGTGATGTCATCTTTGATGTCCTGGGTGTTAGTCTTAGCAGTGCACGGTGGTGGCGCGAGTTATGGTTGCTTAGCTTACCATAACTGGCGGATTTCATGGGTTTTTCGGTTTTACTTGGAACCATAACGTTCCTTTAACAAAGTTTTTTCACTGAATATATATATATATATATATATTTCTTTTTACACAGAAATGTCTAGTACTTTGGAATGGCTGGAAGAAAATATTCCTCGTGATGAAATAAGTGAAAACAGTGATACTAATGGTAGACACTACACTTCTCTATATAAACCAATTATTACCCATTATGTGTACTTACCAATTTTTTTTTTAAACACACCATACAAACATTAAAAATAATACAGAAACAGACCTTAGAAAATCATCTGCAGCGAATGCAGCAAAAAATTGATCTATTGAAAGAATAGTGCACTCAGAAATATTATTGTCCCAAGTTTTCGGGCATGTGCTTCCAAGCATACGTTGATTGATTGAACAAACATTTCCTATGCACCTTACTGTCATTTTCCTCTTTTTTACACATGCAAAATCAGGTACCAGGGGCAGCCATCTTGTGATAATCTTATCCATTGCTGCATCGCCCAAGGTGGACTGCCCTGGCGGCACTAATTCATATGCCCGCCCCTGAGTCTGACATCACCAAACATAGTGATATTCTCCACCTATCTCCAGGTCGTTACCATACAGCGTAGTAAAATGCACCCAATCATCACCTACGTGATAATGTTACGGGACGCAGAACCCGGAATATGAACACACATCATCTCACAACACAGCCCATCCCAATTTTGAATATAAAACCATACTTTTAAAGGAAATAGAAAAACTGTACAATTTGTAAAGTACTTTTATTTCAGAATAAACGCTGCGAGAACACCCGACGATTGCCATATTCAAGCAGATGGGTAATATTTTTTCTTCGTTTTCGATCCACAAATGTTTATCATGAGTCACGCAGTGTTCCTTTTGGGTATAAGAAGCGCATTGGACGCACTGTGAATTTCAAGGCTTTGGCAGCAACTTGGCGCTAGGCCACCGTAAACGATGTCAAGTTGCTCCTTATCGCTGGTACTGCGTCACTGTGATCCACCCATTCACGTATATCTGCAGCTGACGGTTAAAAAAACTGTCAGTTGGTATCTGGAATCCATGACAATAGCAGAAAGCCAAGATGTAGCTGTTTAAAAAAAAGATAACAGAAATGTGTCTCAGTAGCCGATCTTTATTACAGTTTATCATTCTAACCATTAATTTGGCCCCCTGTTACAACTATTGATAAACATGGATGTGAAACAATGGGAACACAGACAAAACAACGTGCAAGTACTCTTCAATTTGCTTCAGTAGTTAGTGCTATGGAGTATAGTCAGCTCGAAATGGGATGCGGAGGCTGACGCTGCAATCAGGGAGCAAGATAAGGCCAAGAAGAACACAAAGATGGAATTTTAATTAAATATTAGCGTTGAATTACGCGTTTGTGGAACCCACTAGTGGAATACACACATCTCGATGCTGGACTGCCCATGTGCCCAGGACAAACCCAAGTACACAGACAAGTTGTAATTGCGTGTTGTTGCAATATGCCACACACAACAACCGAATACAATGTAACCCACCAATAATGGTCAGCGAATGATAATTTGACGAGTTTGTCTATAAAATCGGCGAAAGTAAAACTTACATAATATTCGGCATTTCCATTCTGTCAGCGTAACACAAACACTCCGTTCAGGTCAACACATTTTCATAAAATGAAATTACATGTTCCTTTGTACAATTTTTGAATGGTGAACATTATCATATTTGTAAGGTTTACATCCCTCCCTTCAAGCATTCCTTTCGGATTCCTCCCTTTGTTTCAAGGTCGAAAAACAATTGAACCTTATACTGTGTACGATGCGTGGGTTTGCACAGCTAGGAAAATAAAAATTCAATGTTGTTGGCCTTCACTCAGAATGGGGGCCGATAACCCTTCAGATCACAGTGGCGTTATAAATATTTTTGAAAAACATATGAATTGTTTGCTACCATTCACCAATGCGGGCGACATTTCTATGGATTTATTTTGGCCCTCTGGAGAACTTTGCACGACCCAGCGACTCCCACAGTCAGGCCACACCACCTGTCACCTCATCCCATCTCCTCTTTACATGGCACATGACAAAATTTGCTTGTATGAGAATGTTCGTGCAAACCCTGCTGCAACCCACTCCAGCCACTGCACGGACCCTGACCACAATGATCACAGTTATATATTACAGGCCTATAATTTGCACACGTGTGTTTGTGCTATCCCACTTTCCGTCACTAGCGAGTTGAACGGTGGGGGCATCTTGCAACCTTACAAATACAGACACATAGTAAGTACTTAATAGTAATGCTTTCATGTTAGAATGCAGATGGCACTAAAAACAACTGCAAGCTAACTGGATTTACACATGGTAAACTATCACTTTGTAAGAAAACTTTCACAACATTAGGTATAATCTACCACACAGGAGCCACAACCAATGCAGGTCACTACACTGCATATATAATGGGTGGGTCAAATATAATGACACCTGTGGTGTCCGTGGAGCGCATAACCCTGCAGCAGCCCTTCTACCCTTTCCACTTCACTCTCTGCACCATTTCCTCATTGGCTACTGTTACACAGTCCCACAATCATCCACCAATCAAATCCAATAACTCAACATCTAACTCTATCATCACAGATCAGCACTTTAGATGTACTATTGATCACTCTCAGTACAATTTGGCTGTCACTGCATCAGACCTACAGCAACAACTACTATAAAACTCCCCAAGATTTCTACTTGCAGATTCATGCACATCCACTTGCATGAACACAGACTACAGGTATGAATATTTTCTACATAGTACATGTACTGCTTTTCTAGGAATACATATAAACAGAGTAACTGCCACTTACCCTGTATAAACTGTAAAATGAACTTACTGTCATTTCTCCCATCTGCTATGATGAAGTGTCAATTGCAAACCTGTCTGCTCTCCAAATTTTTGTTTACTCACACAGCTATCTAAAAAATGTTATTTCATATTAAAAGATGGGAGAAATAACAGTAAAATTACACGCAGCAAGGATGCTTACATGCATCTTCATTCAAGCACACACACAGACAATATCATTACAAAGGCTCTCAGCTCAAACAACACCACTGCCTCTATTTGAAATCCTACTGCTTTATTTCCCACTCCTTCACAAATGCATACATTGCATGCTTTTCTGTAAAATTTCTGCCATTTACCCTGTAAAAATATAAAAAAATGCATATTATTATTTCTTCTATCTCTTAACATCCAATAACTTAACATTAAAAAACAAGTGTGCTCTATACGTATACAATTGTACTCAGTTGTAAAACATATTCAACTAACAGATTCTAAATAAAATACACAGAATGCACATAGGCAAAGGAAAGTGCATATGCATACTATGCTCAGTTGTAAGAAAACACTACTACTACAAAAACAAAAAAACAATGTCTACAGTAACAAAAGTGCTATAAACAGAAATATTCACTCACTTCTTTCTTTTACAAGTACAGTGAAGACCACTCTCCTGAAAAGCAGCAGCGTCTGAAGTACGAATGATGACTTAGAAGAAACCTAAGAAAGTAAGTACAATACTAACATAATGTTCTAACTGTTACTCAAACACACTAGCATTTTAGTATTGTAGAACAAAGAAGTGTATTAATCCTTTCCCATTAGATGTAGTATTAGTGCTTCCCCTTACCAGTTGCATACTTTATACTGGCATCTCAAGCCCAGTATAGTAACACACAAATACAAGAATAACCTTCCCAACCGGATGTATCTGCCCATTGCACAATCATAGAACTCCACAATGATCCTTACCATCATATTCAGACACTCATGCACAAAGCATGCATACACAGCACAACAGCCCAACCCACACTTTCTTTTTTTCTCCAACAAACCACAAAGAATGCCTACCGAAAAGCAACTCCGTAGAAAGCAACACAGAAGTAGAGCAAATCAAAATAAAAGTGTCCAAAATAAGCATCCACCTCTAGCAGATTTTGTACAAAAGTTCAAACAAAACAGCTAATACAATCATTAAGCGAAACAAAACAAGCTTCCAGTACAGAAACTTTGACTCCTCTATCAAAATGTAAAACAAAACAGAAAGTGATTAACAAGACTTCAGCTACCACTACTGCTAACACTGCACCTATAAATCTTGAAAGAGTAGCAAGTAACCATATCAAAAAATGTTATTACAAAAAATGTTCCACCACAGAGTCCTTCAGTACCTTATAAAAAAAGGAGAGAAATCATGGACAACCCTTAAAACTTACCGTAGAAAAGTAATCCTAAAAGCTCTCATAGACAGTGCAATCCTTCTCAAATGGAAGTTATTTATTTTATTTTTAAACAGAATGAAACCACTAACAAAACTAACTACTAAATTACAAAAAAGACTTCTTAATACACGGAATATCAACAAAAATAGCTTCTTAAACATCGATGGAGGTGAATGGAGTCACACTATGAGCACAGAACCATAGTTTTCTGAAGAAGCATATAAACAAAAGAAAACAAACCTAATTGCCTTTCATAGCAGTGGACGGGGGTATGAAAAACTCAATAACACCATTCTGGCACAAGAAACTCTGCTCACAAAAATATCCCCATAAATCTCAGTGGGGGTCATTACGAGTTTGGAGGTAACCATGGCGCTATTTGTGCCATGGCTGCCTCCAAACCCATACCGACTCCGCCCTGGTGAATGGAGCTATTACCGCCCCATTCCAAGGTTGGCGGGCGGTCATTCCCCATTCACCAGGGCCCTTCCCCATTGCCATTTGAGCCCCCATAGGGCTCAATGGGAATGGGGAAGGCGCTAATAACCGTTATTAGCTCCAAAGTCCCTTTGCGGGTCCCGTCCTTAACACCTGATAAAACCAGGCATTAAGGGAGGACCCGCAAAGGGACCTCGTAATAGGTTAGTAAGGGATTACCAGTACCGGTGCCCTTACCGGTACCGGTGATCCCTTACTGCCTGGGTTGTAATGAGGCCCAGTATCACCTCTCTTTTCTATTGTACCAAAACATCCAGTCTACAAATGGCCGTGCACATCAATGTGTAACATTGCCAAAAAATCTTTCAAATCTTTATGCCACTTCCTCAATCAGTATGTACAAAGCAAAGACAAATTCAAAATGAAACTACACAAAATATGGATGCCTGACCAGTGTGCAAATACACAGGACTACAAGGATATTCATTAGCCTGCATTTCAGGACGTATTTGAAAAGCACCTTCCATCATATCAAAATGATATCAACACATCATTTAACTATAAGAAATCTGGTCCATAAACTCTATATACTAAGAGGCCGATTCATGGAATAATTAGCGCGGCGCAAGTGGGCAAAAACGTGCGAATCGCAGTGGAATAGCGAAAATCGCAGTGCATGTGCGAAAATCGCACGAAAAGCAGCGCACGTCGATTCATGGAAGGCCGTGCGCGAGAAAACCAGCGGATGTGCGATAAAAAAGTGCACGGCGCACGTTGGCGCACAGGCCATCTAACAGCGTGCGCCAGGTCACAGCGAAAATCGCACAAGCCACAGCGAAATTCGCACGCAACAAAAGTAGGCGGAACACGGGCGTAACACTCGGAATGGGGAACAACTTGCCAAAACGTGGGCGTCACGGGGGAAGTACAGGACACAAGTGCGCGGAACGCCCACACGCTCGCCTACAACACGTATTCATGGAATAGAATAGGGGAAAAAAGCGCACGCTCAAACCAGCGCACAGGCACAAACACGACCGCCACAAGAAAGCAGGCGGTAGCGTCTCTGCGGCTGTAAGAAATGTGCGCCAAAAGGTGCGCCAACAAATAGCACCTATATACTGCCATGATGAATGTCCCATACTGTGGCCCTCCAGGAAAAATGACGTGCAAAGGGGTACCCACAAACACGGACACCCGCTGACAAAAAATACATGTGCGTGTATACCGGGGTGCGCGGGAAGTCTCACACGCGATTTCAGCAGGGTACGTGCATCACAGGGGTTCGCGTGAAGTTATTCACGCGATCGGGCCTGGGGGAGCGTGCTACGTGTATATCAGGGGTTCGCGTGAAGTTTCTCACGCGATGGGGCCTGGGGGAGCGTGCTACGTGTATTTCAGGGGTTCGCGTGAAGTTTCACACGCGATCGGGCCTGGGGGAGCGGGCTACGTGTATTACAGGGGTTCGCGTGAAGTTCCTCACGCGATCGGGCCTGGGAGAGCATGCTACGTGTATTTCAGGGGTTCGCGTGAAGTTTCACACGCGATCGGGCCTGGGGGAGCGGGCTACGTGTATTACAGGGGTTCGCGTGAAGTTCCTCACGCGATCGGTCGTGGGGGAGCGGGCTACGTGTATTCCAGGGGTGCGCGGGAAGTTCCACACGCGAATAGCCTGGGCGCGTGTATTTGAGGGGTGCGCGGGAAGTTCCACACGCGAATAGCCTGGGCGCGTGTATTTGAGGGGTGCGCGGGAAGTTCCACACGCGAATAGCCTGGGCGCATGTATTTGAGGGGTGCGCAGGGAGTTCCACACGCGAATAGCCTGGGCGCGTGTATTTCAGGGGTGCCCGGGAAGTTCCACACGCGAATAGCCTGGGCGCGTGTATTTCAGGGGTGCGCGGGAAGTTCCACACGCGAATAGCCTGGGCGCGTGTATTTCAGGGGTGCGCGGGAAGTTCCACACGCGAATAGCCTGGGCGCGTGTATTTCAGGGGTGCGCGGGAAGTTCCACACGCGAATAGCCTGGGCGCGTGTATTTCAGGGGTGCGCGGGAAGTTCCACACGCGAATAGCCTGGGCGCGTGTATTTCAGGGGTGCGCGGGAAGTTCCACACGCGAATAGCCTGGGCGCGTGTATTTCAGGGGTGCGCGGGAAGTTCCACACGCGAATAGCCTGGGCGCGTGTATTTCAGGGGTGCGCGGGAAGTTCCACACGCGAATAGCCTGGGCGCGTGTATTTCAGGGGTGCGCGGGAAGTTTTACACGCGAATAGCCTGGGCGCGTGTATTTCAGGGGTGCGCGGGAAGTTCCACACGCGAATAGCCTGGGCGCGTGTATTTCAGGGGTGCGCGGGAAGTTTTACACGCGATTTCTGCACGGTACGTGTATTTCAGGGGTGCCGGGGAGTCCCACATGTGATTTGACAGTGTGGGTCCTCCCAGGTGTACCCTGTACACCCTCCACGGCCCTGCAGGCAGCCCACACCACAGGGGACTACCCTGCATCCCTGGTCATGTCCTGCAGGCAGCCCACCCAACATGGGCATGCCCCCCAGCAAAGGCACATGTCTCCTTGAACTAATGAACACCAACTCATGTCCCCTTGCACCCCCACCCCCCAGCACTGTGGGGCACCTGCCAGCAGGCCCCCACCCATGTCCAACTCATGTCCCCCACCGCCCCCACCCCCCAGCACTGTGGGGCACCTGCCAGCAGGCCCCCACCCATGTCCAACTCATGTCTCCCAACACCCCCACCCCCCAGCCACCAGGGTCACCCTCCACCAGGCCCCCACTCATGTCACCCACCACCCCCACCCCCCAGCCACCAGGGTCACCCTCCACCAGGCCCCCACCCATGTCTCCCACCACCCCCACCCCCCAGCCACCAGGGGCACCCTCCACCAGGCCCCCACTCATGTCTCCCACCACCCCCACACCCCAGCAGTGCAGGGGCACCCTCCACCAGGCCCCCACCCATGTCTCCCACCACCCCCACCCCCCAGCCACCAGGGTCACCCTCCACCAGGCCCCTACTCATGTCACCCACCACCCCCACCCCCCAGCCACCAGGGTCACCCTCCACCAGGCCCCCACTCATGTCTCCCACCGCCCCCACACCCCAGCAGTGCATGGGCACCCTCCACCAGGCCCCCACTCAAGTCTCCCACCACCCCCACACCCCAGCAGTGCAGGGGCAGCCTCCACCAGGCCCCCACTCATGTCTCCCACCACCCCCACACCCCAGCAGTGCAGGGGCAGCCTCCACCAGGCCCCCACTCATGTCACCCACCACCCCCACCCCCCAGCCACCAGGGGCACCCTCCACCAGGCCCCCACTCATGTCACCCACCACCCCCACCCCCCAGCCACCAGGGTCACCCTTCACCAGGCCCCCACTCATGTCTCCCACCACCCCCACCCCCCAGCCACCAGGGGCACCCTCCACCAGGCCCCCACTCATGTCTCCCACCACCCCCACACCCCAGCAGTGCAGGGGCAGCCTCCACCAGGCCCCCACTCATGTCTCCCACCACCCCCACCCCCCAGCCACCAGGGGCACCCTCCACCAGGCCCCCACTCATGTCACCCACCACCCCCACCCCCCAGCCACCAGGGTCACCCTCCACCAGGCCCCCACCCATGTCTCCCACCTCCCCCACCCCCCAGCCACCAGGGGCACCCTCCACCAGGCCCCCACTCATGTCTCCCACCACCCCCACACCCCAGCAGTGCAGGGGCACCCTCCACCAGGCCCCCACCCATGTCTCCCACCACCCCCACCCCCCAGCCACCAGGGTCACCCTCCACCAGGCCCCCACCCATGTCTCCCACCACCCCCACCCCCCAGCCACCAGGGGCACCCTCCACCAGGCCCCCACTCATGTCTCCCACCACCCCCACACCCCAGCAGTGCAGGGGCACCCTCCACCAGGCCCCCACCCATGTCTCCCACCACCCCCACCCCCCAGCCACCAGGGTCACCCTCCACCAGGCCCCTACTCATGTCACCCACCACCCCCACCCCCCAGCCACCAGGGTCACCCTCCACCAGGCCCCCACTCATGTCTCCCACCGCCCCCACACCCCAGCAGTGCATGGGCACCCTCCACCAGGCCCCCACTCATGTCTCCCACCACCCCCACACCCCAGCAGTGCAGGGGCAGCCTCCACCAGGCCCCCACTCATGTCTCCCACCACCCACACACCCCAGCAGTGCAGGGGCAGCCTCCACCAGGCCCCCACTCATGTCACCCACCACCCCCACCCCCCAGCCACCAGGGGCACCCTCCACCAGGCCCCCACTCATGTCACCCACCACCCCCACCCCCCAGCCACCAGGGTCACCCTTCACCAGGCCCCCACTCATGTCTCCCACCACCCCCACCCCCCAGCCACCAGGGGCACCCTCCACCAGGCCCCCACTCATGTCTCCCACCACCCCCACACCCCAGCAGTGCAGGGGCAGCCTCCACCAGGCCCCCACTCATGTCTCCCACCACCCCCACCCCCCAGCCACCAGGGGCACCCTCCACCAGGCCCCCACTCATGTCACCCACCACCCCCACCCCCCAGCCACCAGGGTCACCCTCCACCAGGCCCCCACCCATGTCTCCCACCTCCCCCACCCCCCAGCCACCAGGGGCACCCTCCACCAGGCCCCCACTCATGTCTCCCACCACCCCCACACCCCAGCAGTGCAGGGGCACCCTCCACCAGGCCCCCACCCATGTCTCCCACCATCCCCACCCCCCAGCCACCAGGGTCACCCTCCACCAGGCCCCCACTCATGTCACCCACCACCCCCACCCCCCAGCCACCAGGGTCACCCTCCACCAGGCCCCCACTCATGTCTCCCACCACCCCCACACCCCAGCAGTGCGGGGGCACCCTCCACCAGGCCCCCACTCATGTCTCCCACCACCCCCACACCCCAGCAGTGCAGGGGCAGCCTCCACCAGGCCCCCACTCATGTCACCCACCACCCCCACCCCCCAGCCACCAGGGGCACCCTCCAACAGGCCCCCACTCATGTCACCCACCACCCCCACCCCCCAGCCACCAGGGTCACCCTCCACCAGGCCCCCACTCATGTCTCCCACCACCCCCACACCCCAGCAGTGCAGGGGCACCCTCCACCAGGCCCCCACTCATGTCTCCCACCACCCCCACACCCCAGCAGTGCAGGGGCAGCCTCCACCAGGCCCCCACTCATGTCTCCCACCACCCCCACCCCCCAGCCACCAGGGGCACCCTCCACCAGGCCCCCACTCATGTCACCCACCACCCCCACCCCCCAGCCACCAGGGTCACCCTCCACCAGGCCCCCACCCATGTCTCCCACCACCCCCACCCCCCAGCCACCAGGGGCACCCTCCACCAGGCCCCCACTCATGTCTCCCACCACCCCCACACCCCAGCAGTGCAGGGGCACCCTCCACCAGGCCCCCACCCATGTCTCCCACCACCCCCACCCCCCAGCCACCAGGGTCACCCACCACCAGGCCCCCACTCATGTCACCCACCACCCCCACCCCCAGCCACCAGGGTCACCCTCCACCAGGCCCCCACTCATGTCTCCCACCACCCCCACACCCCAGCAGTGCAGGGGCACCCTCCACCAGGCCCCCACTCATGTCTCCCACCACCCCCACACCCCAGCAGTGCAGGGGCAGCCTCCACCAGGCCCCCACTCATGTCTCCCACCACCCCCACACCCCAGCAGTGCAGGGGCAGCCTCCACCAGGCCCCCACTCATGTCACCCACCACCCCCACCCCCCAGCCACCAGGGGCACCCTCCACCAGGCCCCCACTCATGTCACCCACCACCCCCACCCCCCAGCCACCAGGGTCACCCTCCACCAGGCCCCCGCTCATGTCTCCCACCACCCCCACCCCCCAGCCACCAGGGGCACCCTCCACCAGGCCCCCACTCATGTCACCCACCACCCCCACCCCCCAGCCACCAGGGTCACCCTCCACCAGGCCCCCACCCATGTCTCCCACCACCCCCACCCCCCAGCCACCAGGGGCACCCTCCACCAGGCCCCCACTCATGTCTCCCACCACCCCCACACCCCAGCAGTGCAGGGGCACCCTCCACCAGGCCCCCACCCATGTCTCCCACCACCCCCACCCCCCAGCCACCAGGGTCACCCTCCACCAGGCCCCCACTCATGTCACCCACCACCCCCACCCCCCAGCCACCGGGGTCACCCTCCACCAGGCCCCCCCTCATGTCTCCCACCACCCCCACACCCCAGCAGTGCAGGGGCACCCTCCACCAGGCCCCCACTCATGTCTCCCACCACCCCCACACCCCAGCAGTGCAGGGGCAGCCTCCACCAGGCCCCCACTCATGTCTCCCACCACCCCCACACCCCAGCAGTGCAGGGGCAGCCTCCACCAGGCCCCCACTCATGTCACCCACCACCCCCACCCCCCAGCCACCAGGGGCACCCTCCACCAGGCCCCCACGCATGTCACCCACCACCCCCACCCCCCAGCCACCAGGGTCACCCTCCACCAGGCCCCCACTCATGTCTCCCACCACCCCCACACCCCAGCAGTGCAGGGGCAGCCTCCACCAGGCCCCCACTCATGTCACCCACCACCCCCACCCCCCAGCCACCAGGGTCACCCTCCACCAGGCCCCCACCCATGTCTTCCACCACCCCCACCCCCCAGCCACCAGGGTCACCCTCCACCAGGCCCCCACTCATGTCTCCCACCACCCCCACACCCCAGCAGTGCAGGGGCACCCTCCACCAGGCCCCCACTCATGTCTCCCACCACCCCCACACCCCAGCAGTGCAGGGGCAGCCTCCACCAGGCCCCCACTCATGTCTCCCACCACCCCCACACCCCAGCAGTGCAGGGGCAGCCTCCACCAGGCCCCCACTCATGTCACCCACCACCCCCACCCCCAGCCACCAGGGGCACCCTCCACCAGGCCCCCACTCATGTCAACCCAGCCACCAGGGTCACCCTCCACCAGGCCCCCACTCATGTCTCCCACCACCCCCACACCCCAGCAGTGCAGGGTCACCCTCCACCAGGCCCCCACTCATGTCACCCACCACCCCCACCCCCCAGCCACCAGGGGCACCCTCCACCAGGCCCCCACTCATGTCTCCCACCACCCCCACACCCCAGCAGTGCAGGGGCACCCTCCACCAGGCCCCCACTCATGTCTCCCACCACCCCCACACCCCAGCAGTGCAGGGTCACCCTCCACCAGGCCCCCACTCATGTCTCCCACCACCCCCACACCCCAGCAGTGCAGGGGCACCCTCCACCAGGCACCCACACATGTCCCCCTGCCCCCAGGTCCTGACGATACTCAATCATGGCAGTAATGGGCAGCATACCCAGCACAAACACCCAGGCAAGGATTGCATCCACCCACATAGTGAATGCAATTACATGATACAACCCCAATGGCAAGTCTGTAAATGAACACATGTCCGTTACACACACATACACAATGGGTGCAAGTCAATGTCAAAACCCATATCATGACATGTATGAAACCAATGAGAAAATACCACAAGTGAAAGTTAAAAAGAACATGTATTAAAGATGAAAAATAAGTAAAAAAATCAAACATACAACAATGGGGATAAAAAAATAAATGGTCCATGTCCGAGAACAAATGTAAAAATAAAAAAAACAAAGTAATCCAAAAACAAATGTTGTCCAAAGCAAAATCATGTGGAAGTAAAATAATGAAAAACCATTTCCTCATGGTGAACACAATAATTAATAAAAAACATGTTTCTTCAAAAAGCAAACTATATACACGAAAATTCCAGGGTCCATGAGCCCAACACCATAAATGAAACCTACTACTACCTAATGAAAATAAAATATACAAAAAAGTGGCCATTGTCCGAGCGGTCCAAAAAAACTAAAATTAATAAAGGAAACCTAACACTAACTAACTAAATAACTATATACAAAGGCAGCGGGCAAGCCCTGCGGCTCACTCGGTGATGTTGCTGGCCAGGGCATCATCGAACTCCATGTCGATGTCCTGGAGGCGGGACTCTGTCCTGGCCCCGAGGTCTCGCAGGGATAACCCCATGTCCAGCTCAAACTCCCTGCGAGCTTCCTCGAGGCACTCAGCCCGCCTCAACGCCCGACGCATGGAGAACTCCACCCTGACCATGGTGAGCCGCTCCTCTTCCGCCCGCTGCCGCTCCGCACCTATCCGCTGGACCAACTGCTCCCACACGGAAGACACCACCATCCCAGGGTTGCCCTGCCCTCCGGCCGATGCCTGCCCCTCTGATCTTGAAGGCCCCGAGCCATGATGCATCCCACGTCGAGCCTGCTGCTGCCTCCGACGCCACTGCCTCTGCCAGCACGACGGCATCCAGGCTGATGGAAACCACCGACGCCGTCTTGCACGTGCCCTGCCTGATGATGCTGTCACATCTTCCACCTGCTGGGGTCCAGTTGCTGTGTTGTCCACCCCTGCTGGACCTCCGACTCCCAACTGTGGCAGGGATGGGATCCCCACCGAGCTGGCTGCATTGGTCGGGGCAGGTCCACAGGGGGCCCTGGTGGCATCTGGGCCAGAAGACGGCAAGGAGAACGACTGGTGTATAGCCTGCACAGAGGAGGAGAGGGCCGCCAGATTGGACAACACATGCAGAAAACCCCCGAACATGGCCGATCCCAATTGGGCCACGTCGGCACGGTGCACTTCGTGATGACGTGCGTCGTCCTACCGGGAAGCACGCACGGCATCACGAATCACAGCCGTGCGCATCGCGACCCCAATCAGGACCTTCTCCACACGGCCAGGGGTTCCCACGTCCGCAGGTGGAGGGGAGTCAGGTGACATGGACATCCCCTCTACCTGCGGACGGGCCTGGGACGGGGCATCCCTGCTGGTGCATGGTGGTGCACTCACAGGGTCAGGGACAGCGACATGCACAGGCCCCTCCACGGTGACCTGTGCTGCCTCCTGCCCCTGGCCCTGGACTGCACCACTTGCACCAGCAGGGATGCCCCCACCAGGCCCCATGTGTGCCCCAGTGGCGGCCTCCTCCTCCTCTGTGCAAACCACCAACCTGGATGGCTCCTCACCGTCTCCCACCGTAGCAGGCCCCTGTGGGGGCTCACCCACCCCTTCCGCTGCAGCCGTGGGGGCATCCCCGCCGCCTTGCTCCACAGCGCCGTCTCCGCCCTCTTCTTCACTAGCCGCTGCGTAGAGGGAGACAAAGAACACAAGCATCAGGGCACTGTACAATGGTCCCCTAGACAGGAAGCAATAGCAGATGAGCACCACTGTCAAAGTACACTTCCATCATGTCCCTCCACAACACATGGGTCAGTCCAGGCAAAACACACACAGTAACAGGCATTGTGCATGCCATGGACATTTCCATGCATGTCCAATGGACTCTTGAAACATTCAATGATATGTAACTCACATGCATCATGGCTCATGCCTATCACATGCACACACTTCACCTCAGTCACATCCATCTGGCCCCAAACACACCAAACACAGCGGATACAAGGGTAATTTGGCTGCTTCACTGAATCTGTGCATTGTCACACACATGTGTCATGCATCCATGGCATGCACAAGTCACAGACACGCAGGTCAGGCACACAGACATGGCTACCATATATGTACCTGGCATCAGCACCCATCCCTCACCCCCACCCATGTCCAGGTACAGAGACTGGCATGCTCTCATGTTCAAAATCTGCATAGGGCTCCCCATGCGGCATTTGAACACATGCAACAACCATGTGGGTCACACATCACTGGTCGCACATGCATTACCATGATGTCCCTGCACACATACATGCATACATGGCCTATGGCACACATACAGGCAAGTATCATAGAACCAGCACACCGCAACATGCCCTGTCTCACACAGTAATGCTTGGACACTTACCGCTCAACTCCAGACGGGCCTCCCTCTCAAGGATCTGGGCGTGGAGCGCTGGGCGTACGCGTTCCAGGACCCTCATCTGGATGGAACTCATGCGGCCCCGGCCCCCCTCCACGAGGCGCCGGGCCTTCACAAGGGTCCTGGACCTCAAGTCCTCCCAGCGCTTCTTGATCTTCAGGACGTTGCGGGTTGCCACCCTTCGCGTTGATGGCAACCACACAGTCGGCCCAGATCCTCTCCCGTCCTTCCTTGCTGGCGCGGGACGATCCAAAGAGGGCATCATACTGCCCCAGGACATGCTCCACCAGGACACCATCTTCGGTGGCAGTGAAGCTGTCGCCCCTCTGCCCCTCTGGCCTGGGGTTGCCACTGGTGCCAGATGTGGAAGTGCCCGACATGGCAAACCCAGAGGCAGGTGTGGGTGGGCAACTGGGTCCTGGGGCTGGGCTGTGGAGCGATGTAATCCCAGTCGGGAGTCTTCAGTTCCAGCAGGGGTGGACACAGCAACTGGACCCCTGCAGATGGCTGATGTGCAGGCACCAAATGGCAGGGCACGGTGGCAGCAGGCAGGCAGGCAGGCAGGCAGCAGCAGATGGCACGTGGGAGGCTGCTCGGGGCACTGGGGGGCAGTAACTCGGCCTTCTGGGCAGGAGCGTGGTCTTCCGTGTGTTTTCGCGTGGCCAGCTTGATACGGAGTGATTTGGCACGTGAAAATCCTGCACATCAGCGTGAAATCCGAGGAAAGGCCCTTAGCGCGTAAGCGCGTCAGCACGCATACGCGATTCTATTGGACCAGAGTCCCTCAGCGCGTAAGCGCGTCTGTGACGTGACCCGCACGGGTGTTCCTCACTCAGCACGTGATGACGGGGCACACGTGGAAATACTGCATTCAGAGTGTCATCGCGTGTAATTGGACAAAAGTGCGCGTACACGCGATTGGCCTATGTACGTGTATTTCATGGGTGCGCGGGCACTTACACACGCAAGTACGTCAGCGAACCTGTATCCCGTGGTGCGTGTGAATTTCCACACGCTATTGGACTGGGAACTGGATTCCAGGGGTGCGCGGGTCACACGCTCGCCTAGAACACGCGCAAAGCATAAATTTGCGCACTTTAACAATAACAAGCTCAGACGCCAGGATGAACATACCGTTCCTAGCAGCAGTGGCAGTGGGCTACCAAAGGAGGAGGAGGAGGATAGTCAGGGCCAGAATATTCACACCCAGAACCAGCCTTTTCGGGATGCCTGATGACCAGGTGTATGGGAGGTACAGGTTTCCACCACACATTATACTGGACCTGGTGAGTGAGTGGGAGGATGACCTCACATCACCCACCCTGTGCTCCCAAGCACTTAGCCCCCTGGAGAAGGTCCTCAATGTACTGCACTTCTTAGCCACTGGATCATTTCAGCGGACAAGTGCCATAGTGGGTGGGGTGTCACAGGCCACCCAGTCACGCTGCCTACACCAGGTCTTGAACATGATGACTGCACGCCCATCAGTCCGCAGGCACATATACCTGCCCAGAACACCTGCAGAAAGGCATGCTGCCGCCCTGGATTTTTACGGTGTGGCACGATTCCCCAAACTGCTAGGTGCCATCGACTGCACCCATGTGGCTCTACGTCCCCCCAGGGCATCTGAGCACATCTATAGGAACCGCAAGCACTGGCATTCCATCAACGTGCAGGTAGCATGTAATGCCAAGGGAATCATCACCTCAGTATATGCCAACTATCCCGGCTCCACCCACGACAGCTTCATTTACCGAATGTCCACCCTAAGCCGGGACCTAGAAGCTGGGCGGCATGGCGATACATGGCTGCTTGGTGAGTATGTATGCCACTGCACATGCATGCATGTTGGATACTGAGCAAGGTCACAACCCTACCAATGATACCAATCACCACCTCCACAGGGGACAGTGCCTACCCTCTCAGCCCCCACATGATGACGCCAATTCGGAACCCCACCACGCCACCCGAGGTAAGATATAACACAGCCCACATTACGACCCGGGGCATAGTGGAGCGCACATTCGGAGTGCTAAAGTCACGCTTTCGCTCCCTTGACCGTTCTGGCGGGCAGCTGTTATACGCTCCCCCAGTAGTGTGCAGGATCATAGTGGCAGCATGTGTCCTGCACAACGTTGCAACACGCCGGGGCCTGGCCGTGGACATGGTGGTGGCCCCACATCCCCAACCACATGCACAGCCGCTGCGCATGGGAGGGGAAAGGGCACGGGGGGAGGCAGCCCGTACACAGCTAGTGGCTAATTGCTTCACATAGAAATCACACCCCTGTGGAGTGCACACTGCCCTGGCACATTCCATCTGACAATCAATGATGACTCAACCTGACACTGAGCCTGAGATTGTTCACCTGGAAGTGTCACAATGTGTGCATCCCTACCCACACAGACACCACCAATGCAGTTTTGTGAAGTTACACATTCAAGCAGCTAAAATGAATACCCACTTGCAAAATGCAACAAGAGGACAGTGCCATGTCAGCCAACCCAACCCCAGCACCGCCACACGACACACCGTGCCATGTCAAGCTAATTGCAGGTAAACAAAGTAATCCCCACAACATGACACTAGTCTCACTATGTACAGTGTCCCTATTAGAAACCTGCAAAACCTGAAATGCTCACAGCAATGCCGGACCAACAACATACTTGAGCACGTAGTACCATTAACATGACATCACAAATGTTACATATTAGTAGTCTCACCACCTGGAAATGCCTGCACTCCCACCACTACCAACTGTGCAGTGTTGGCGCCATGTAGAGTTGTAGGTGCACTGCTGCCAACATGGACCCCATCTCCAGACTAGAGGTCCTTGTGTAGACATGAGGAAGGGACCTGCAAATTGGGAGGTAGACACAGAAGAAGAGTTACACATCAATGCAACATGCAGTGTACAACACAACAGCAATATGCACTAGGAATGTATACACAGTATTGACTACAGACTGCCCACACAGCTCATGGGAGTCCAACGTCACTGTGTAATTCACTGTCACTTGGGCACACCCTTTGCAAGCCCATGGAAACGGGAAGCAGGAGGGGTGTGTGTGACTCAAACCCAAGCATCTGAACCAAATACATTACAAGCCTGCATGTGCCCAGCCACAATGCAGCGTATGCCCACAGGAACCACGGAAGCCAACAAATCGTCCCAAAAAAATTGGGAATAAAAGAAATCAAAATAAAAATAAAAATAAGAAACAATCAAAAATGGCCATTGATGGGCCCGGGGGGGTTGGGGAGGCCACCCAGGAGGTCCGAGGACAGGATGCACACCAGAACCCACCTGCGTGGATCCTGGGAAGATAAAACACCTCCATGGGCTCATGGCCCACACGGCTACCCTATTGTGGGAGTATCACTGCTGTCGCTATTATCACCCTGTGCAGCTGCATCCGGAGGTGGTTGCACTATGGGAGGCAGCCCACGCAAGGCCCTAGTCTGCTCCTCCATGGCTGCAAGCATGCGGGTGTGGTAGGTCTGGTTCTGGAGGATGAGTGTGCGGAGGTCCCCATGCAACAACTCACGGGATGCCCGGACCTCCGCCCTCGTTGCCTGCATCTCAGCTGAGAGCGTACGGGTGAGACGCTCCAGCTGCTGTTCTGTCCTTTGGTGTGTTGAAGCCTCAAGCTCAACAAGAGTCGTCCTGAGGTGAAGGAGCTCCTGCCTCAGGGCTTCCCTGTGGCCCTGGGACTCAATGGAGATGGCCTCCTGCAGAGTCGCCAGTGCCGCCCGCCTGTCCCTGTTGGACCCCAACATGTCCTCCCTGTGTGAGTGGCAGATGGAGTCGGTTGCCTGCTCTAGTCGCTCCATCAGCCTTTCTGGGGGGACAATGGAAGTGGCCACCCTATCCATGGCCTGAGCCATCATCTCGGATGATGCAGCCTGTTGGGTTGCCATACCGTAAATGGATTGCTCCCATGCGGTATTGCCGGGTGGCGTACGGCCACCGCGTCGGCGGGCACCACACCTGTCTGGGGCAAGGCGAACTGCGCCTTGCTGTGCCGGCACTGCCTGAGGCTGCAGGACTGCATTCCCCCTCTGATCTGCTGGCCCAGGAACAGGATCAGATGTCGCGGAGTGTGACCCTGCATCCGTAACCACCAAAGGCGTAGCTGCCAACACTGACATCCCCATGGAGGGTTCTGACCCTGGTGCAGGTGGGTGAGACAGAACAGAATCCCTCCCTGGAACACTCACCTGCGACGGCACGTAGGTCTCATCCGAATCAACACCTGAGTACAGCTCGGGGGAGGTGCAGCCAGAGACACCCCTTGAGAGCACGACCTGCAGCACTTGTGGGTTCTCCCCCACCACCACACCACGTCCCTCACTGGTGGTTGGTCGGCCCTCGGACCCCTCCTGGGTCTGCACCATCTCCACAACCCCAGCAGTATCAGGTGCGTCTTCCCCTGCAAAGACATGAAAACAAAGAAATGGAAACAGGCATTAGCACCATGGCACACAATGAGGGCTGAGAAGCAAGAGAACCAGTACTTGATTGACACATGTCCCACATGACTGAAACCCTCCCATGCATGCACCCTCACTGCGTATGAAGTGCAGGCAAATGGCACACACTGATGACACCAAGATGGAAGATGAACACATTTTCTGCATGCTGCCTGACAGTGGCATCACACATTGGCCTGTGATTGCCAGGTGATACACACATGCCATCACACAGATGGCATGTACCATTGCTATTGAGTGAAGATGGAGAGGAGGGCAGCACCTATTCATTCAGTCCAGTTCCCGCATGTAATCGCTTTTCTAATTCTAACAGGTCAGATTTTTCACCTGGAGCTGCCAGTCTGAAATGGTCCAATTGCACAGGGACATGTGTGTACAAATGATATCCAGGTAACAAAGTCACTCCACTTTACAATAGCCATGTCAGACATGTGACTAGTGGACAGCGACATGCCTAGTGAAAGTGGTGGAATGCAAAGAAACTGACTGAATGAACAGTGAAAAATAAGCAACTATGTTGTGGCAAGGTGACACTTCAAGGGCAACTGGCGTGCAGTTGGGCTAGATGTCTACTGTTGGCAGAAGGGATACTGCTATGGCCAAATGCAGCTGCGCAGGAAGTATTGCATGAAGCACATGGCTTACCCATACGACTCAGGCGCACACACTCTCACCTGGCACACAAACAGAAGCCCTCACACACACACCATGCACATGGATGACACACACATGCATGTGCACTCACCGGACAATGCCTCGTAATCAGCCAGATCTCCCACGCCTTGGATCTGTTCCTCCGTGACGTAGGTCCCAGCGACTGACTCATGTGGAGTGAGTTCCATGTCTACTACTGGAGACCCACCTCCAGTCACTAGAGTTGCGGCATGACTTGAGGCCAGCTTACTCTTTGCCCTGCGCTTTAGGTCATTCCAGCGCTTATAGCAATCATTGGCTGTGCGCCTCACGATTCCAAGGGCACTTACGATGTCCGCAACGGTCTGCCAGTGTGCCTGGCGTTGTGCAGGTGTGGTCTTGGGGTGGATGGAGCCGCAGCTGCCCCTGCAGCCTCTCCGCCCTGCCTCCTTGGTGCAGCAGATGACCTTGCTGGCCCAGATGCACGTGGCATGGTGACATCAACGTGCACCAGCGCACGTGTCATAGGCCTGCTGACCTGGAAGTCAGCCATGGAGTCAGCCAGATCTGGTGCCACAATGGGCTGGTCCAACAAGGGCTGAGCATGGATGGTGTCAGCCACATCAGCCTCAACGGGAGGGGGGGGGATTATGGGTGCCCTTGACTGGTCCTCCACACATGTGGGGACAGGCTCACCCTGCAAGTAACGACCACGTCCCCTACCGGATCCACCACGGCCACCACTTGTGGCTCTTCCACCTTTGCCACCCTTACGGAATCCTCGCCTCCCAGCCATGGCACTGATGTAAATGTGCGTATGGGAGTGGCTGGAAACTATTGTCCTGGGCAATTGGGGGTCAAAGGGGTTGGGTACCAGATGGTAATTGTACCCTAGTGCTCTTGCAAGGTTGATTATAACCCCTGGGGAAAGATGACGGGTCACGCTACGCACAGGAGCCCCAAAAAAGGGAGATGACGTGCACGCAACCCCTCCTAGACCACGTGTGCAGAAAGAAAAACCTGCACTACGCTGTGGCACCCAGTAACACAAGAGTGAACGTATGCGTATCACACGCAGCCTAGAATGACCTCTGAAGGGGTAGGCTACACACGGGGCAAGCACAGATGTTAGATACGTGCGTGACTCACCGTCTGCCTGGTAAACGAGCGTGTAAAAGGAGCACGTTTGGTTGGCAACACCCCCGCCAAAAGAAGATTTGTACGCTGTCTGAGGAGACAGGACAACAGTAGAAGGGAACACTGTTTGAGGGAACAGGCCCAGGTAAACCAGCAAAAGCGAAAAAGAGAAAAAGCTGTCAGAGGTAACAGGGAATACGAACTTGAAACGCCGTGAAGTAAATCGCGTGTGAAACGACAAGAAGTACAGAATTCACCCACTCGCTCTCCACGAAAAGCACGTACAAGGAAAACGTGTTCTACACATACCTTTTATACAGGGCCACACGTCCAGCGTCACTTACACGGCGTGTACGCGCTAGGGCCATTTCCACCAATTACACGCTTTGTCACTTCTGCGTGTAGGGACATTTCCACCAATTACACGCTTTGTCACTTCTGCGTGTAGGGCCATTTCCACCAATTACACGCTTTGTCACTTCTGCGTGTAGGGCCATTTCCACCAATCACACGCAATTACACTCTGACGTGCAGTCTTTCCACGTGTACTCTGTCATCACGTGCTGTGTGGGAAACACCCGTGCGGGTCGCGTCACAGACGCGCTTACGCGCTGAGGGCCTTTCCTCGGTTTTCACGCTGACGTGCAGGATTTTCACGTGCAAAATCACTCCGTACCAAGCTGGCCACGCCTACGCACACGGAATACCACGCTCCTGCCCGGAAGGCCGAACTACTGCCCCCCAGAGCCCCGGGCACGCTCCCACCTGCTGCTGCCTGACTGCCTGCTGCCCCTGCACTGCTGGGGGGTGGGGGCGATAGGGGACATGGGTGGGGGCCTGGTGGAGGGTGCCCCTGCACTGCTGGGGGGTGGGGTTGATAGGGGACATGGGTGGGGGCCTGGTGGAGGGTGCCCCTGGTGGCTGGGGGGTGGGGGTGATAGGGGACATGGGTGGGGGCCTGGTGGAGGGTGCCCCTGCACTGCTGGGGGGTGGGGGTGATAGGGGACATGGGTGGGGGCCTGGTGGAGGGTGCCCCTGCACTGCTGGGGGGTGGGGGTGATAGGGGACATGGGTGGGGGCCTGGTGGAGGGTGCCCCTGGTGGCGGGGGGGTGGGGGTGATAGGGGACATGAGTGGGGGCCTGGTGGAGGGTGCCCCTGGTGGCTGGGGGGTGGGGGTGATAGGGGACATGGGTGGGGGCCTGGTGGAGGGTGCCCCTGGTGGCTGGGGGGTGGGGGTGATAGGGGACATGGGTGGGGGCCTGGTGGAGGGTGCCTCTGCACTGCTGGGGGGTGGGGGTGATAGGGGACAGGGGTGGGGGCCTGGTGGAGGGTGCCCCTGCACTGCTGGGGGGTGGGGATGTTGGGAGACATGGGTGGGGGCCTGGTGGAGGGTGCCCCTGGTGGCTGGGTGGTGGGGGTGATAGGGGACATGAGTGGGGGCCTGGTGGAGGGTGCCCATGGTGGCTGGGGGGTGGGGGTGATAGGGGACATGGGTGGGGTCCTGGTGGAGGGTGCCCCTGGTGGCTGGGGGGTGGGGGTGATAGGGGACATGGGTGGGGGCCTGGTGGAGGGTGCCCCTGCACTGCTGGGGGGTGGGGGTGATAGGGGACATGGGTGGGGGCCTGGTGGAGGGTGCCCCTGCACTGCTGGGGGGTGGGGGTGTTGGGAGACATGGGTGGGGGCCTGGTGGAGGGTGCCCCTGGTGGCTGGGGGGTGGGGGTGATAGGGGACATGGGTGGGGGCCTGGTGGAGGGTGCCCCTGGTGGCTGGGGGGTGGGGGTGATAGGGGACATGGGTGGGGGCCTGGTTGAGGGTGCCCCTGGTGGCTGGGGGGTGGGGGTGATAGGGGACATGGGTGGGGGCCTGGTGGAGGGTGCCCCTGCACTGCTGGGGGGTGGGGGTGTTGGGAGACATGGGTGGGGGCCTGGTGGAGGGTGCCCCTGGTGGCTGGGGGGTGGGGGTGATAGGGGACATGGGTGGGGGCCTGGTGGAGGGTGCCCCTGCACTGCTGGGGAGTGGGGGTGATAGGGGACATGGGTGGGGGCCTGGTGGAGGGTGCCCCTGGATGCTGGGGGGTGGGGGTGTTGGGAGACATGGGTGGGGGCCTGGTGGAGGGTGCCCCTGGTGGCGGGGGGGTGGGTGTGATAGGGGACATGGGTGGGGGCCTGGTGGAGGGTGCCCCTGGATGCTGGGGGGTGGGGGTGTTGGGAGACATGGGTGGGGGCCTGGTGGAGGGTGCCCCTGGATGCTGGGGGGTAGGGGTGTTTGGAGACATGGGTGGGGGCCTGGTGGAGGGTGCCCCTGGTGGCAGGGGGGTGGGTGTGATAGGGGACATGGGTGGGGGCCTGGTGGAGGGTGCCCCTGGATGCTGGGGGGTGGGGGTGTTGGGAGACATGGGTGGGGGCCTGGTGGAGGGTGCCCCTGGATGCTGGGGGGTGGGGGTGTTGGGAGACATGGGTGGGTGCCTGGTGGAGGGTGCCCCTGGTGGCCGGGGGGTGGGTGTGATAGGGGACATGGGTGGGGGCCTGGTGGAGGGTGCCCCTGGTGGCGGGGGGGTGGGGGTGATAGGGGACATGGGTGGGGGCCTGGTGGAGTGTGCCCCTGGATGCTGGGGGGTGGGGGTGTTGGGAGACATGGGTGGGGGCCTGGTGGAGGGTGCCCCTGGTGGCTGGGGGGTGGGGTTGATAGGGGACATGGGTGGGGGCCTGGTGGAGGGTGCCCCTGCACTGCTGGGGGGTGGGGGTGCAGGGGGACATGAGCAGGTGTGCAGGGTAGTCCCCTGTTTTGTGGGCTGCCTGCAGGGGCCGTGGAGGGTGTACAGGGAACACCTGTGAGGACCCACCCAGCCTAATTGCGTGTGATAATTCCCGCACACCCCTGTAATACACGTACCTGGCCAAATCGCGTGTGATAATTCCCGCGCACCCCTGTAATACACGTACCTGGCCAAATCGCATGTGAGAATTCCCGCGCACCCCTGTAATACACGTACCCTGGCCAATCGCGTGTAGAACTTCCCACGCACCCCTGTAATACACGTACCAGGCCAAATCGCGTGTGATAATTCCCGCGCACCCCTGTAATACACGTACCTGGCCAAATCGCATGTGAGAATTACCGCGCACCCCTGTAATACACTTACCCAGCCGAATCGCGTGTAGAACTTCCCGCACACCCCTGTAATACACGTACCCTGGCCAACCGCGTGTAGTACTTCCCGCGTACCCCTGTAGTACACGTACCCTGGCTAATCGCGTGTATGACTTCACGCGTACCCCTGATATGCACGTTACCCGCTTTGCGTTCCTTGTTTGGCAGCCCTGTAGACTGGTCCAGGGTTAGCGCAGCCCTTTGCGATGATTTAGCGATTTTGATGGCTTTTCCTTGCGCGAGGGCGTTCTTGGGGGCGTTACTGGCGCTGCTGCAGGGTCGCTGCGATACTCTGCGCCACGGCTGGTTTGGGAGCCTGAAATCCATGAATACGCTGTGCGCGGAAATCGGTTTTAGCGCACGTGCCTGGCGCAGACAATCGCACGCGGACACTCTGCGCCAGCCGCTTGCGACACTTTTCTGCGAAATTCTATGAATTACCCTGTAAATGTCCTGCTTTAGCACTAGTCAATTTAAATAACAATCTTCTACATGGTACAGTCAAACAACTACTCGAAGAAATAGAGCATATCCAGAGAAAATATTTTGGAAGTGAAAGCCACTTACCAAACGCATTAGCTTTTCAACAAACTAGCAACTACTGTACAATAGCAACCTTCTATTAAACACATACAAAAAAGAAATACTAAAGTTTAAAAGTACCTCCGCTGAAGTACCAAACCATGTGTGTGTATTGCCGCAAGGACTTTTGATAAAAGTAGCACAAAAACTGTAGACATAACGTACAAAATAGAGGATAATGAAGATTCCAAATAGTTCCAATTAGCTCCCTGCCTTCTAGCAGAAAACAAATACAAAATGACTGACCCCTTAATACTTTGCAATTACTGCACTGCAAAACTTGACAACAACCAAACACCTTCACATGCTATAACAAATAACTTGGAATTATTCCCACTACCAAAACCCCTGCAACAACTAAATGTATATGAAAACATCATAATTCAAACAGTGCACCCATTTCAAACAATAATAATACGCATTCAACCAAAAACAGCAACATTACCTCCCTCTGAATTAGTGAAAGGCATTCGTGGCAAAGTAGTTTATTCACCATTAGATCTCAAACAAAATGTACACACTCATACACCACAATCCAAAATATTTCCTTCCAAAGGTATCTTATAACGCAGTCCTACTACAAACTCTACAATCTTAACTGCATAGCCCAGCCAAAACTTCACATACAAGCTCTACAAACGAAACAGTAAACAATGTTTTGGGTTGTGGATATTGGATGGGTGTTTGATTCTATGGGTGTGTTTTGCTGCAGTGGTTGTGGCCAGGGCCTAGACTCTTGGGGGCATGGCCTACGGCCTACGTCCTTCGGACATGCACCCAAGACTCTAGGCCCTGTCAACAACCAACGCAGCATAACACACCTATGCTACCAAACATTTTGACTGTGGTATGTGGGCTGCTTATAGAGGATTTAATTACAATCAATCCTCTACTACCAACCCAAAACCAACATCATACTAAAGTAAAATAACTAGTAGTGCATTTATTATGTCCTCAGAGAGCCGCAAAGATCGCAGACATGGCGAACATATCAGGGGCACCTGCCACCTAAACAAATACAGTATTTGACCCCTCTCTCACTACCCGACCCTCCCCAATCACTTCTGCACACCAACACACTCCCCAAAATTGCATTTTGCCTCTGTTCGCTGCCGTGCTGTCGGCGGATCCAAGATGGCGGGCGTATCGAAACAATGTGACGCACCTCATGCCTCACTCGAGACAATCAGCGGACGCTTTGCGTGTCCGCGGACATGACACAAGCCGATTAGCAAATCGGTATCCTGTCCACGGAGCGAACAGGGAAGTGTGTCCGCGGACAGACATAGATATCACTATTTGTTTTGCCTTACGTTTTGGTCATTTAAAAAAAAATACTGGACGGATTTACACCAAATTGACAAAAGCACACTTTCGGGACTAAGCCGTCGCTCCTGCCGCAAATTTGGTGGAAATCCATCCTATGGAAAAAGAAGAAATGTTGGGACCCCCCCTATAACTTTGTCCCTGGACCAAACCTCACTACTATTTGCAAAGAAATTCTGAGTAGGCCATACACTTTTTTTTGCAAAGTTTGCTGAGGTTTCGTCTAGGGGGAGGGAAGTTATAAGCCACCCAAAAAGTGTTCTTCCTATGGGATTAGCGACTTAACCATAATTACACAGCAACTACCGTGGGCTGTGTAATAGCATCTTATGTATCATTGGTATAACCTCAGAGCAATGAACCATGTAACCCATGATGTTGTAAGCAAAACTTTGCACGCCGTCTGATGTACCTGTACACACACTGACTTATTTTTACCTTGTTTGTTTGAGTCACACTTAGCCCACACAAAATGTACGAGACACAGCTGAACAAGGTACAAGGCCTTCTCTCCCCTCTCGTGCAGCACCGCGTACTCAGCCCCTACTTTCCTCCCCCCTCAGGCCGGGCTGACATCTGAAGGCCCTTGTACGCTATGATACCATTGTAACCCCTCACCCTTCCGCTGAGCCTGCACCAAGTATCCACCCTCCCCTAAGCCCCCAGACCCACAATAGCACCATAAAACTTGCTTTACACCCCCACAATCTGGTTAAAGACACATGGGCTACAAGCCTTTCATCCAACCGCCTTTTGATATACCAACTATGTGCCCTCTGGCCAGGTAATATCCCACCTCACCCCAACCCTGATCGACCATGGTAGCCATATATTTGCTCTAGTACTAACATTCTATAAAGTTGTCTCTCACTAGAACTAACGTAGGAGGGTGAAAGAGGTATCCCTGAAATGTGCCCCCTGATAAACCACCTGAACCCATGAAGCAGTTAATTTATTGTATAGTATCTTTATGATGATGAAACACGAACACCTAGAATTATGTACTATTTTTCCTTGTGATATTAGATTAATGATTTGAAGGATTTACAGGGCATTGTGAGTTATAGTTAACACTTAATGAGTATGTGTGGCCACAAGGGCAAATGTTAGTGCAGCCGAGATGTATCAACTCAACAATTGCCGGACCTAGTGCTCCACCCCGACGAGTCCAGCTGACCTGGGAGTATCACCGTGACACCACGTGGAGCCTCGCCAATCCTGGAGCTTCGCCACTATACATTCTATACTACCCATTGCCCATTGCCCAATCTCATCGAGTCATGTAATCCCTGGTTCTCATGTCATAGGTGATGTGGTTTTGTAACAAAATGTGAATGTTTTATGATGTTTGGCAGAGCACTCTCGGAGTTTGCAGAGTTCTCTGCTTTTCCTATTTTGGTTTGGATAAACCTTTACCTTTTGCCTTCACCCACAGTTGGTCTTAGTCTCATTCCCTTCTGGGGTGTGTCCATTACTGACTCTCACTGGGGAGTTTTAAATGCATTTTTGGGGGACGCTCACTTTCAATACATAGGCAGTAATAAGCTTCTGACTAGTCTTTTACAATTACTCTATACGCAAATCTATACACGTTCTAGCCCTATTGGCTTTCCTGACCTTTGTGAATGTGCTGCCTAATTAGTCATAATAATTAGCTCATATTTATTTGTCGGCTTTTCCAGAGGTACTATTGGACAATCGTAATCACACTTGTGCTGCTTTACTCCTTAGCATTTAATTGATGGGTTTCCTGTGGCCATCCTGGGGTGGGCCACTTTAATCATTACTGACCAATGACAAGGTGAGGTGCAGACACTGTGGCAACATGTATAACATGTACACTTGAGCTTCCATGGGAATTCCTCATGACTGATATGCATGATGTTATTTCTCTGTGTTCTTAGGCCTGTTGCTTTGGGCCAAACACGAGTCATGACTAGGTGTGTTCTACTTCTACTTGCATGAATACGGTGGTGGATTAATTGTTTTGATGATTGCTTAAGAGTTCTTAATGAATACATAGTTCATGGCATCCTAGGTGTCACTTTAATGATTTTGAATCCATGTGTATTTATGTGTTATTTTGTCAGGCAGGTGGATTCTCAATGTATTATGTATGAACGCTTGGGTGGCAATTTTCCTACAGGTGGGTGTGTTGTCTTTTCAGTTTAAGTGACTCTGCTCAGTGCTTGCCTCCGCACATGGTCTGATTCCCACCAGGGTTGTGACCTTGTTGTGGTTATTTATGGGGACATGAGAAGACCTTTTGTTTCTTAAATGTTTCACTTGTTGAATGTGTGAGACCGGAGTAATCGTTCTTCCTTGCAGCCATTCACTAGGCAGCATTCTACCTCGTCCCGTTGTGGACCATGCTTCTCTAGGCAACATTTCATACGGTCATGCTTCCTTGTACGTTTAGCTGGGAAAGGGCTTCACCGTAGACATCGGACCAATCAATACGTGACTTTACACTGTGCACAAGGCTAAAATCTTGCTGCTTAATTCCTCTGCTATGTCCTAAACTGACTGCCTTTGCTGTGGAGAATATTTTCTAATGATTCTTTTGAACGGTTTTGGGCTTTCCTGTAGTTTGTGGTCTACTATGTTTATGCACCTATAAGTGCCACAGAGTGCATGTATATATAAATTCAGTGAAAAGACTTTGTTAAAGGGAAGTTATGGTTACAAGTAAAATCAAACACCCCCAGAAATTCACAAGTTATGGTAATATAAGCAACCATAACTTGCACCACCTACAACAAGAATGTTATTAAGAAAAGGAGCCTCCCTATCAGCCAGATGCCACTCTGTCCTTTTGTTTCACATTTTTGCATTCACTGCCCCGATGTGCCATCCTTCCTTTCCCATTCCTTTCAACTCCCCCTTCATTACTCCCATTCCCTCACATCCCCCTCTTGCTTTCTCACTCTCTCTTTTTTTCTCCCTCTCTCTGTCTCTCTTTCTCTCTCCTTCACACTGCTCCTTTATACTTCTACTCTCCTATTCTCTTATCGTCTGCTCTCCCCTCTCTATTCTACTAATCTACTGTCTCTGCTCCACTAATCTCCCCTCTCCACAATAATCTACTCCCCTCTCCATACTACTACACTCCCCTCCCCACTAGACTACACCCTCACCTTGCCCCAGAGAACCCCTACTTTCACTCTCATAGTAACATTCCCAATCAATCTCATTCACCAGTTCTCTCTCTCTGTTAGTCTCATTTACTCACATTGCACACACTCTAATATCCAGGTGCTGCTTGTTCCCACCAACCAATACCTCACCTTGCACACTTGTTCAGTAATCTGCCTCCACCCTCCTCAATGCTGTCCTTCTTCCACTTGGTCTATTGGTAATCCTTCTCCTGATTTAACATCACTCAAATGACCCAAACCGTCTTGAATTCATGTCTTCTTTTAACCTCAACCTTCCTTCTCTATTAGTTCTCTTCCTTACCTGGATCACCAGGCCAGCCACTGGCTATTTTCTCACAAGGGTCTAAGTTACTGGTATGCAAACACAAATTCCTGTTTTTAAACCCCGCTCCCTTCTTGTATGTGAGTCTGCCAGCCTTTGGAAATGGTGGTCCCCTCAAAGTATAGTTCATGAGTTTATCTGTCCACCGACATTGGATAATGGTGGCTTGTTAAATGAATAGTCAATTTCAGGGTTCATATCATGACTACATCTAGTATCTTGATAGGCAGGTTGATATGTGGGCCGCACCATTGTCCTGCTGAAGGTACAATCAAGTTTACAATGTGTGCCATGGAAAGCATTTGGATTGCAGGTTTGATGCGCTGATAACTCTGCAGTCTTGCGGCTTCTCCCAAACTTGCCATTGATTGTGTTGTTTGTACTCTCTGCCACATCCAGGTCTACGAGAGTATGCAGTTATATGGGTGAAACAGAAAAATACTGGCCAGCAATGTGCACAACAGTCATGGGGCAAGAAAAGGAGGTACTTAGTATACTTAGCCAAGCACAGGTATGGATAGAGACTAGGCTCCTCCCAACTCCTACACCCTGCCTCAAAGGCAGAACTGGCCTTGGAAAACCATGTAGTAGACCTCCTGCCCTAGGTTGAGAATGGTCCCCATCCCCTCCTGACAGTGTCAGGTCTCCAACCCTCTCAAACCTGACAGTCAATATTAGTTCACTTTTACTAAACTGGTTTTCAATGTACATCATTGTTTTGAGGCCTTCCCGAAACATCCAAGATGGCCGCCACCGTGCCTCAGTGCACACCAGGCTCCCAGGTTGCCCTGGGCCTGCAGCACCATAATTGGCTAGTGAACCAGCAAGAGGCAACCAACCCCCTGTGCTGGCAGGGGAAGCCGGCCCCCACAGAAGGCCAACACACAAGGTCTCTACCAGCAGTCTCCGCCGGTCTCATTGTCACACAGGTCCCCTTCCTGACATGCAGATCTGCAATCCCATCTGCCCCGGATGAAGCACTGGTTTTGGAGGCCTTCCTGAAACATCCAAGATGGCCATCCCTGTGCCTCAGTGCAAACCAGGCTGCCCTTGGCCTGCAGCACCATTAAGCAACCTACCTCCTGCACCGGAAGGCCAAGCCAGCCTTCACAGAAGGCCAACACGCAAGACCTCTACCAGCAGTTTCCACCGGTCTCATCCACGTTAAACCCGATTTTACACATGCTGCGCATAAGGTATTGAACTCTGGAATAATGCTTGGACTCGATTTTGTAGCCCACATAGTGCACCATAGTAAACCACCATGTTTGATTCCTGATGCAAAGGTTAATGTAATTCCCTATGTTCGCTTGTTCTGACACACATTGATCCTGCTGATCCAAAGCAGATCCCTCAATCCAGCATTACACTGTGATGCAAATTCAGTGAATACTTTGTCTTACACTGAACTGATTGAGACGTGCACTGTACCTAAAATTGATTTGACTTGGAAATGTAGGCAGCATATATAATTCAAAGCCATATAGAAATGTACGCTTTCACCCAATTCTGCAAATATCTCACACTACCGCTCACATCCACTGCCACGCAGTGATCCCTTTGCCCCCACCTTGCAGCTTACTAAAATCTGCTTGAAGAATTGCTGCCAACTCATGCTATGCACCGGTAGAAACAAAACAGATAATCAAGTTCCTTGCACATCAATCCATTGAGGCACGTCAGTGCAATCCCCACAATCGCATAAGTATCGCCAGCCTAGCAAACAACAACGCTAATAATATTTCCATTGCTGTTGCAGATACTGGCGCTGACCTGCTATCCCCTCGAGCACTCTTCCCACCGACTCATCTTGTGGCCGTGAGATTTGCACTACAGGCCCAGGACGCACGAGCCCTGCTCCACAAACTACAATCCCCAGGATCCTCCTCGTGTGCACATGCGCAGAAGAGGAAGCGGCCGCTAACAGCCGATAGGACTTTAAACACAACTGCTTTCACCACCCGCATAGCAACGCACTCGCCAGGATTCACTTTAACAGAGCGCACGTCACTATCAGGTTTGCCCCCTGGCCTCTGCATACTCCCCAACAGAAGTTGCCCCCGCTTTCAGCACTCACTGAGGTGGATGCCATCCTAACCTCACTAGCAGCCCCACTACTCCTCCGCGCTTGAACACAGCCTGCATGAACTGCAGGAGCATCCCCTCCCATGCACTATGCTCTGCTTGTTGGCGCCTACTGGCAGCAGGTTAGCACACAAAAATGCTAGACTACATTCCTGCATCAGAAGCAATCCTCCACAAACTACTCCCCAAACCTTTCAAACTAGGAGCGAGAGACTCAGGTTGTGCACCAATCCTACCATCAACGAACTGCTAGTTGATTGCCCTCTGACTCCTACAAACTTCATCAGCCTAAATACTACCATACCACCATCCATCAATGACATCCTTGACACATCTGCAACATTGCACACAACCCCATGCGTTCCAGGCACTGCACTCAACCCTACCTCAACACCTGGGAATATTACACAGGTGACCTCTTCTCCTCAACACCTCACCTACACTAGCTTCCAAAAGGCCACCTGTAACCCTTCACTTACAAAGCCTTGCCACCACAAATCCCCAAAATCCCACAACACCCAAGCACTGCCTAACCATAATCCCCCTCCCAACATAAGAAAGGAGACAGCCACAACTCACAACATTCTTGATATAATATAATATGATATGATATGGCATTAATAACAAATGTTTCAAAGCGCGATGAGGTTAGGGAGGGGGAACAGAGGAAAGACAGAGACAGCGATCTTACTAGGCCAAGTTAAATTGAGATTGTGCAAGTGCACGGGAGGGAGAAAAGGGAAAGTGCGGGTAGGGGGAGGGGGCAGTGCAATACATAGGATCAACATTAAAAAATAAATACAATACATAAAAACAGTAGGTAAAAGTTGCGGCCAGCAGCCAGCTAGTGGCAAGTGATTGGGTAAGTGCAGACATCAAGTGTAAAGAGCTAGTGGGGAGTGTAGGGATACAGAGACAGCCCCCAAGTACAGAGGTTGCCCGGGAGGCAGCGCATGTGTGCAGTTGGAGAGGGAGGGGACCTGGGACTAAGACCAGAGGGTAGCCAGGTGACCAGTGCAGTTTCAGTCAGGATTTCAGTGGGGAGAGGAGGAGAGGAAGCAGAAGCAAAGTGGAAGTGGTGGTGAGAGTGAGCTGGGAGGAAAGGAGAAAGTGATCACTCCAGGAGAGAGAAGTGGTGAAAGGGATAGAAAGGGGAAGGTCTGTAGAGATCCTTCTCAACAAACCCACACCCAGACCAGAAACCAGCCTCCTCTCCGTTCCACTTGCTTATCCTCTCCCTAACAGGGCACCCCCCAGTTTCAAGCCACTCGACCCAACTACAGTTATTTTGCCTGCCTGACCTGCACCCTAATCAACACACGCTCCCTGCCTGCCCATGCATAAGGCATCTTTGACTTGATCACTAACATTAACCTTGACACTCTAGCTATATCGGAGACGTGGCTTCACGAGGCCTGTGGCCCTGTCCTATCCCTAGCCCTGCACATGGGGCACACTATCTGCCGGAACGACAGACCCTCATCTAGAGGAGTTTGGTGTTGGACTCATAGCAAATGAATCCCTCCCCCTAAAATGGTATAATACCTCCATTACGACATCACTGAACTCCAATCACTCAAATTCTCACATTCACACACATGAACTATCGTCCTACACCACATCTACCACCCAGCTATCTCTATTCTCAATTTTGAGTCCAACATGCTTCACATTCTCCAGGACAATTTAGAAACCTCCTCCAAAATCATTCTCCTAGGAGACCTTAACCTGGGCCTTCATGACCCAACAACCCTCAAGCATCATCACTTCATGATGCCCTTGACACCCTAGACTTCTGTCAGAGCATTACCAATCCCACCCACAGAAAAGGATGTACACTAGACCAGATTGCCGACCACAATTGCAAGGTTTCCACTAGTGCCATCACACCCGGTCCCTAATCAGACCACCATATCATCCATTTCTCCATCCCACAGCCCTCCAAACCAAAGCCTGTTCCCTACCCCTTACCACCAGCAATAACGCATAGCTCCCGGAAGCTCACAAGAGACAACATGTTGCCCCTGCTCAATACCCCTGCCCTCCAGCCCCCTTTTGACTCCAATACAAACTCACTTGCAGATACATACACCTCAACCCTCTCCAATGTTGTGCACACCATAGCCCCACTAGCGTAAAACTGTAATGCAATCGTATAGCCCGAATTATATGAATAGTATATTGGCCAGAAGCAAATCGCGTCATGTGACAAACATTGCAAACCATGAAACCTGAAAGTGACCATTGTAATGTTGTAATTGCCTGCCATTATCTTTTCTAAACGCTTTTGCAAATATATTCTGTGCTTCAGACCTACACACGGTGCAAGGCCACAGCTTGAACTTTGAATGCTAACGTAGGCAGGAATGTGAAACCCTGCAGAAATACATTGTTTTTCTTATTCTGTGAAGCCTTGATGCTGTACATAAGCATCGACTAATCAGCAACCCAGGTGCCAGCCTGTCTTGCAATGCTGTTGTAGAAGGCAGTTAAATACGAATTATATGCGACTAACAGTGCTCCTCCACGAAAGATGGTATATTCTCTGCTTCAGAACTGTCTGACCCATAGCCCATGAGCGTAGCAAATAGATAATATTAGTTGGAATGTCTCCCTGCTAGAACATGATATCCTTCTCGTGCCAGTGCCCCATGTTCCCCAAAACAGTAAGTTGTCTCTGCAGCCTCGGCTAGAAATACCAAATGTTTAGACTGAATGAAGTTACGTGCATAACTGTCAATTACTGAACCCTAGCTTGTATGTCTTGTATATGGCCGGACCGAATAATGCTGCACAATGATGATGTGTTATGTATATATATTACTGCTTTACCGATGCTCTCTCTCTCTCCTCTCACGGTGTCTGTGAACACACGTCGTGAGGTTTAGAGACCCGGTCGGCCGACTGAGATACTCTTAAAATAAACCAGACTTGTTTGGACAATGAACCTCACGACTGACGTGGCATTAGTATATGGTTATTGTGCCTTTATTCCATATATGGTCTTACACTAATACCGCACAAATCCAATACAGTGAGAGACTCCAACTCTTGGTTTACACCTGACCTCCTCGTTCTGCACAACCAGAAACAACAAGCCCAGTTAACCTGACTGAAAGATCGCACTGACACTCTGAAAAAATGAATATAACAATATATCCAGACTCTATAAATCAGCCATAATCACAGCTAAATGTAACTCATTCAGGAGCCGATTGATGGAGCAAATGTGTGCCGAAATCCGTGACGCAAGCTGGCGCAAGCGTGGAAAAACCAAGCGCACGCGTAAGATTCATGGAAGGCCCTGCGCGTGTTTTCCCCGGGATGTGCACCAAATCCGTGGGCGGCGCTCACGGGCGCACACGTCATTGAAACTTCCAGAACACTGTGTGCGACGCACACAGCGAAAGCGCACAATGACAGCGCACACACCAAAAAGGGGGCGGAACAGGGGGTGGAATACGCAGAATGGGGAACAACGCGTGAAAAAGAAGGTGTAACTGGGGAAGTACTGCAGGGAAATAGACGTAATGCCCACACGCATGCAGACAACACGTATTCATGGAATCAAATACGGGAAACCCACGCACACCAAAAGAGGCTCACAGGCGTAAACACATCCGCCACACAAAGGCAGGCGGAAGCATCCCCGCTCAGTATAAAAATGCATGCAAACAAAAAACACGTATACACAGCTATGATGAATGCCCCATTTGTCGCAGCACTGATCGTGGGACACCAAAGGAGGAGGAGAATAGCCAGGCCCCACATTTTTTTGCCCAGGGCCAGCCTTTTTGGGATGCCTGGTGAGCAGGTCTATGGCAGGTATAGGTTTCCACCTCGCATCATCATAGACCTGGTCACTGAGTGGGAGGATGACCTCACATCACCCACCTTGTGCTCCCAAGCACTGAGCCCCTTGGAAAAGGTGCTCAATGTGCTGCATTTTATGGCCACTGGGTCATTTCAGCGGACAAGTGCCATAGTTGGGGGCATCTCACAGGCCACGCAGTCACACTGCCTACACCAGGTGTTGGCAATCATGACTGCGCGGCCCTCAGTCCGTAGGCACACATACATGCCCAGAACACCCACAGAAAGGCAGGCCGTGGTCCTGGACTTTTACAGGGTGGCACACTTCCCCAAGTGCTCAGTGCCATAGATTGCACCCATGTGGCCCTACGTCCCACTTGGGCCACTGAGCACATCTATCGAAACCGCAAGCACTAGCATTCCATCAACTTAGAGTTTGTATGCGATGCCAAGGGAATCATCACCTCTGTCTACCCAAACTATTCTGGTCTACCCATGACAATTTCATATACAGAATGTCTGCCTTGAGCCGGGTACTGGAAGCTGGGAAGCATGGTGACACATGGCTCCTAGGTGAGTACAAATGCCTGTGCACATGCATGCATGTCACACACAGACAAATGCACAAACCCAACTAATCACAACCATTATCACCTCCCCAGGGGACAGTGCCTACCCTCTGAGCAACCACATGATGATGCCAATACGGAACCCCACCACACCACCCAGGTAAGATACAACACTGCCCATATTGCAAGCAGGGGCATAGTGGAGCACACATTCTGAGTGCTCAAGTCACGCTTCCGCTCCCTTAACTGCTCTGGCGGGCAGCTATTATATGCACCCCCAGTAGTGTGCAGTATCATTGTGGCAGCATGGGTCCTGCACAATGTTGCAACATGGCAAGGCGTACCGGTGGACATGGTGGTGCCCCCACATCTCCAACCACAGGCACAGGCGCTGCTCATGGGAGGGGAAAGGGCATGTGGCGAGGCAGCCCGGACCCAGCTTTGGCCAGATTTTTCACCTAAACTCCCACCCCTGCGGAGTGCACACAGGCCTGGCACATACCATGACAATCGATGATGACAAAGAGACAGTCAACTGTCACAACCCTACCACCCTGAGAATGTTGCCATGGAATTGCCACATTGTGTGCATCCCTAGCTACTTAAACATAAACAATCCAGTGTGACCAAAGGAACACATGCAAGGTGTACATCACACCACCCCCCTTGCAAAACATGACAATCACTGGTATGTCACCCAAACCCTCCCAACCCACATCACCCTTGTCTGCCACATCATGACATGGCATGCAACAGCAAAAGAGCAAACCAAAAGCCCAACACATGACCAATTAAATATGAAGTGACATGTGATAAATGGAAACAGGCCTGAGACAATCACACCTGACATGGAATCAGGTCAAATGACTGACCAACAACCCTCCCCACATACAAAGTCATACATAAATGCATTTCACCAGTGGTACCATCAACAAAAGACAGAATGCCTGTTGGCATGCACATTGGCCAAGCCAAATCCGCAAATCCCTAACCCGTGTGCTGTGTGTGTCTTCTGCAACACACCGCTCAGCACACAGCACAGTGAGTAGCCATTCGGTTAGGGATACACCTTGACCATCATATAAAAAGGACAAGCAACAAAAATAACCCATTGAGGCATGTACATGATCCCCAAATGGTAAGTGATCATGTGCTGCAGGGACACAGCATGCAATCTGTGTGCACGTGTGGGCATGGAAGGGTGGTTGTATTTGTGGTGGAGCATTGTGTAAGTGTGTGTATCAGTAGGGACATGCACGCAATACATGCATGTGACATCAAGTGACCCTCAATGTCCTGTACACATCACATGTGAACATTGCCATGTCAAACCACAACAATCCCCTGACACCTGAAAAGTAAAGCCAACACAGGAACAGCCATTAACCAGCAGAACACATCATGTACATAGTACACCACACTGACAATGTCAGAGAGTGCCCAAACACTGTAGCCCAAGGGTACTGTCCGACAACAAAAGCCCCTTCCTCATGTACTCATCACCATGACCTTCAGAAGAACTGTGTCTGAGGGCTGTTGGCTTCTTCCTTCTAGTTTACCTGGCTTCAGGATGCCCCTACCCCTTGGTTTCCTTGTTCTACCCTGCGTGGAAATAGGGTCCAGCCCCCTCAGAGGCCACCTTGACTGGTAAAAATACTAAATCGCAGATAACTCCAAGGAGCCAAACCCCCAAACCTGGGAAAAAAGCCTATAGCCCACAAAAAACTCTGGAAGAGTCTCCAGTAGATGACTTGAAGTTGCTGAATATGGCAAAGCACATGTCCAAGCAGAATGACAGAAGAACTACCAAGGTAGCACAGTTGAAGAATGGATCAACAGGATGGCTAGCATTTTCAGTACTCAATAATCAATGAGGATGCAACAACTGATTGGTAGTGTCACAGCTCTGGTCTCCAGGCACAGGAGTGGCACAAACCAACCACCCCCTCCGCGGTCTGGGCGCCTGCAAGGTCAAACTTACACAGGCATCTGAGACCCAGGCGGAGAAAGAGGATCAGGGATCTGTTGTTTGGATAGGCATCAGTATTCAGGATAACCGGAAAGAGGGACAGGAGAGGGGGGGTGGAGGGGCAAGGGAAAGTAGGCAAAACACAAAATCCTACTATTGACAATTACACATACACAATCAGAGAAACCATGTTCCTCATGCACATAGTACAAAATGGCTCAAAGCCAAGACAAAGAGAGACTTATCTCTGGGGTGAGTGCTGGCCTCCTGCCTGCACACTCTCAGGTCCAGTAACAGGAACAGTTCAATGCTGCAAAGAGAGCATGAGTTACTATTCTGTATGTGTTTCCCCACACACATAACACAATTCATGCCTCAAAATTAATGACTCCTCCCCAAACAAGCACTCTTGTCTGCTGCTTCATTCGTATCCTCTTTCTTGTGCCCCCGTGATGGTTCATACACTGTTAATGCATTATGGCAGCCACACGTGGCCCCGCGGTAAATGGAAGACCATGTGGTAAGAATCACACATGATAGACTGGTCCTTGGGTGAGTTGCTAGACGCGTGTGGCGAGGTGCGACTTCAGTACAAGTTGCGTTCTGCCAGCCGTGGAATCTATAGGTAGCGCACGTGGCAATTTGCATATGCTAATGATATGCACTGCACTCAAGTTTGTGTGGTGCTGGGTGCCCCCCCTTGCACTGTATTAGTTTGTATCTAGGAATGCTACTGCGCCAATAATTTAGCTTCTATGGGGCAGGGTGGACTCGAGGATATGGCTGACGCCCCCTGCGTCTACACCTGACAACTGGAAAAGCTTCTTGGCATTTTGTCCTCAACACGGCTTAGCTGTACTGTGTGCATCTTCCCCAACGCCTGGCCAACCTCCCCAGCACTGGCGCAACTTAGCTTGCATGTGTGAGGGGGCTGGAGGAAGGTCGGCTAGGGCATGGCCCCTCATGCTGCTCACCTTGCTTGGAGCTCCTGGAAACACATTTGCTTCTGTCGGACGTCTGAGCACAAGCCCCGTGCTTCTGCTTGCGCGCACATGTGCACATGTGCCTCACCGAACATGGCAAGGGTTTAGTAGTTCTTGGACCGGTGTCTGCTGGTAAAGGTTGTCTGGATGCTCCTTTTCTGGCAGAAAGGGCAGAAAAGGCATCAATAAGTATTGAAAGTTTACTGTGAGTGTCTTCATGCTGGTTGTTAATGGGCCATGTCTGAGACCTACATCCCACCTCCTCCCACACAACCGCAGGTTCTGTACCCTGACAGGTAGAGCTGGAACTTGAGTCGAAAATAACCAAGGAGGCTGGCACAACAGGATGGTTGCCCTGAAACCCAATCATTCATAGATAGTGTGAACAAAGAAAGGCAGAGACAGCAGAAGTCTTGAAAGGCACAGAGAATGTGAGATAGCCGGAAACAGCTGACAGCAAGTCAAGAGCCACACCAGTCGAATAGTATTGGTAAAAGCCAACAGCCAACATAAAGGCATGGATGTAATAGATGAAAGACAGGAGGAGTGACAGAAAGATGTGGTTGAACAGAATTCTACAGAGGCAAACCTAGGCAGTGTAAGAGTATGTGGAAATAACAGCCCGACAGACAGGTGGACAGATCTGCATCGAGGACAGTAGCAGGAAGAAGAACAGGGACTAAAGGCACCAGAGTGTGAAAAACAAGTTAAAGAGCAGTAGTCCAGTAGGAAAACTGTGCCCTCAGGCAGCATCAAAGTCCAAGAGGGAAGACAGACAAAACGTGCCGTCCAAAGGGAACAGAGTGGAGTAGTAGTATAGGCGGACATCTCATGGTGAGGACTGGACCGTGACTTGTGCCTCTTGGGTCACATTCATAATGCATCCTCCTTTGCCACAATCCCCAGGGGCTGAACTCAACATGTACCACCTTGACATTGGCAACATCCGGCCCCCTCCTACCATCAGTGTGACTCTGACAGGAAAAGGGTGCAGGCTACTGTCTACAGCATGAAGTGCATCGAGCATATCTACTGGCAAGAAAATAACATACATCACAATCAACATCAATAAATGGACATTTCAATAATGTACTCACAAAAATTGATTGCAGACATGCCGTGGAGAAAACATCCATAATCCCCACTAGGGGTGTTAACAAAAGTAAGACTGCAGCAGACAGGCCACAGATATGATGAAAGTCTAATGCCCTTGTGTAAATGGTTGTAACACCGAACCATCCTTGCGAGCCCAGGGATAGGGGAAGCAGGAGTGGCATATGTGAGTCAGGACCCCAAGCTGCAAACACATACACGAGACAAGCTTGAAGGGCCCAGCTGGAACAGACAGTGGATGCATTCAAACGCCACAAAGCACCACACTGTCACATGAATGCACAATAGGCAAGCAAATTTAAACTATATTAACTAATTAAACTAACTATGTAAAAAATGGCCACATATGACCATGGGGGCAGGCACCCATGAGGGGAGAAGTACAGGGTGCACCTGAACACCCACATGCGATGATGTTGAGATCAACAAAAAGAACTCCATGGGGTCAATGCCTGCACGGCCCGACCTATGTGGGAGATAAGTCGTCGTCCTCCTCACCCTCTGACACAAAAGGTGGACGTGGCACAGTACCCTAACTATGCCTATGTGCAGTTTGCCCCCCATCAGCAGCAAGATGCGGGACAGGTGAGCCTGGTTCTGTGCGGTGATGACACGTAGGTCAGCATGCAGAACCTCACGTGATATGCGTGCTTCCTCTTGCAAGGTAACACGGGTAACACAGAGTTCTTCCTGCATGGCCTGGCATGACATCTGGAGCACCTCCCGGCAAGCACGTAGCTCAGCTGAGATGGTATTCTCAAGCTGCTCCAACCTCTCCTCTGTCCGCTGCCTCTGGGACATCAAGAGCACACCCAGAGTAGATTGGAAGGAAGCATGGTCTACCTTCAGGGCCTCCCTGTGTGCCTCTGCATGAGTAGCAATTGCTTGATGCAGAGACACCATTTCAGCCCGGTGTGCCCTGTCTGAGGCCGCCATGCCCAGCCTTAGCGAGCAGGCCGTGGACTGTGCTGCCCGCTTTTTGAGATCCACCTGCCTAGCAGGGGGGAGCACGGATTGGGCCACACGTTCCAAGCTCTGAGTTGCTACCCCCTGTTGTTCAGAATTGGCAACCATGGCTTGCTCCCACTCAGTATAACCCGGTGGTGCACGGCCACCGCGTTACTGTGCTTGACACCCGCGGGGCCCAAGGAGCTGCGGTCCTTGTTGGGTTGGCACCGCCCGCGGCTGCAGGACTACATTCCTCCATTGACATGATGCACCAGGCACATCAGCAACTGGTGTGGAGTGTGACCATGTGTCCCGATCCACCACAGGCAGAGGTCCCACCACTGTCTGGCCCCTCAGTGTAGATGTCGCAGACAGAGGCTCGCCCACATCAAAATCACTCACCGTTGAAGAATGAACATGACGCACATCCAACGTCAACATTGTTGTCAGAGTGATCATCTGGGCTAGACTCATTGCCAGCCCTAGACTCAATGGTCTGGAGCACAAGTGGATTCTCATGGCCCGCCACCCAATGACCCCCACTTGTGCCGGGTTGCTGGTGTGATAGCAACCCTGTGTCTGGAATGACATCACCATCCTCTTCCTCCATTGTGTCATCATCTGAAAAGTAGAAAAAACAAACATGAGTCCACATGTCAGAAGCACATAACCCACACACACATAGACATCACATCGACAGCCAACACATAAAGCAGACATGTCACACACAAATGAGAATCTGGCATGCATCCAGTGGCATTAATATGCAAACACATCCCAAAAGCAGAAATGGATGTGTCTAAATAGCAAAGCCTACACAGGTACAAAATGTAGTATATCACCTCCATCACACACCACCTCTGTCAGGCACATGTCACAGGCAGAAATGACAGATGGCAACAAAGAGATGGGACATACCATAAGCATGTCTCAACTACTAAATGCCCACACTTGCAAGTGAATCCAAACACACAATGACACACGTGAAATGCATGTACACATGCATCACTAAACCATCATCACCAATATAGCTTCATGCATCTGCAGATCAGCCCGTACCGGGCGTCATGGTCCATGTAGACATAGTGAATGTCCCGAGCAAAGCGAGGGCCTGCAACCAGGCATGAGGGACCATAACGCCCACTACGGTCCGAGCTGCAGGCCATGAAGCCTCCAGAACACCCCTCAGGGCCTGATTGAGCACATTGTGCTATGAATGTGCCCTATTCCATTATTCAGTGTGTACATTCATCAAGGCCAGGCCCCACCATATTAGCTGAGTGGGCCTGGGCATACACATACTGCACAACAGTGCACCTTCAGTATTATGCCAGTTGAACATACGGGCGCAATGCTGAAATCTCACCAGCATTAACGTCAATCAACTAAATATTAGTCAGTCAACCAAAAAGCTGTGGAAGAAACATGTGTAAATGAACACTTTCACACACACATAAGTGTGTAGCCAAAATGGTGCACTACATAACGTAGAATCTGCTTGCATATGTACATGTGAAAGTGTGCAAAAACACCCCTTTCCCTATACACCTGTATTGTGAACCTGAACAGCATCCAACACAGCAAAGCAAGCAGCTACAACGCTGCTTGCTTTGATGTATCTGAAAGTGTACACATACACACGTGAAGGCAGCTCCACAGTCATTACAACCCGATTGGCAGGCTACAATCAATCTGCGCCCTAAACCCATTGGTATAGGCCGCAGATTGACCAATCAACTTTACTAAACACCCACTCAGGTGTTCCAATACTGAGTGCATGTGTCACAGGATGCACCTGTGCCCGTGGCATTCCTGACAGTGAAGGGATGAAAATCTGACCATACATGCCAGGTCACTTTGACATTGCAGCAGAGAGTAGGCATGCAGAATGGTGTAACACGGCTCAGAAGTGGGTTGATGCAGTGCCGAACATGTGTACGTTACCCACTATCTACATGAACAAGTACATTATGATGTCAATCAATAAACATGAAGGCAGTGTAAGGGCAAGTTCAGGCATCACATGCAATGTGCATGCAATGGGTTGCATGGCTACAGGCAACCCCCCCATCCCCTTAGTGAAAATGCATGGAGGCATTGCATGGCAGCGAAAGGGTGACCAGAGAACTGTGTATTGGCAGACAGTGTTGACTAGCGCCAATTGCATCATCTGAGTCAACTGACAACACAGCAGATGAGAATGGGGCAGTAAGCAGGACACATGATGAACTCTCAGTAGTACACCCATGTGTGCAGAAGCCACTACACCAGTTGAACAGAGTCAGGGGGCCTGAAACAGGGGGAGGCCTGTGCCCCACACAGACTGTGACACCCTAAACATGTGCGTGATGCAGGACTGAGCCAGAGTGGGCATGGAATGGATGATCAAATGCCATTAAATGTATGTCATCCTGTACACGCACTACAATGATAATCCGGGCAAGGACACATAGGGGCATGCATGAAATGCACATGGAGCATGAATGGGCACTCATGTCCCTGCGGAGCATCTGCCATCTGCACAGTCCGAGTGAGACACCCTGCATCAAGCACAAAGGATGCACCCCACTGTATGTGTCTGGCAGGTTGGCAGGGGGAAGTGTACATGTACACAGGAGCGTTGAACAGGCCATTGCAGTACCCCAACATGATACCCACCAGTGCCATGGTGAAAGTGGGGTGCAGTGGGGTGGAGGGGAGGGAGCATGCCTACGTGGAGTACCCACATGCACGTCAGTCATGCGATGTCATAGTCCCAGTGCTGAGTGGAAAGACACCCCAGGCTACATGCAGAAGGGCCAGTGAGCTGGAACATGGACCAGAGGGGCTGCCTGGCGACTAGCATGTGAGCAGGGTGCAGGTGTGGTGATGAGGACAGTCCCCGTCTGCTCTACATGTCCAGCATGCTGCACAGCAGGCACGCATCAGTGAAGCATTGCATGACTCGCACATGAGAACCATGTACACATATCACATAGTGGCAATCAAGCACAACACATCACACAAGCAAACCACACATGGTCTGTACAAACACGCGACAACACTCACTGGACGGGACATCAAAGTCCAGCATCTTTCCCACTCCTTCGTACAATTCTAGCGGTATGAACTCCGCAGCGACTGACTCGTGCTAAGTGAGATCTTCCTCCTCAGGTGGTGGCCCACTGCCAGCCACCAGAGTCATGTTGTAATTAGAGGCACGCTTTAGCTTAGCAGAGTGTCGGAGGTCATCCCAACACTTTTTGCACTCCTGAGCTGTGCGCACCTCATGGCCAATTGTACTGACACCCTCCGCAACATGCTTCCAGTGGGACAAACGCTGGGCAGCCGTAGTGTGGCAATTTGGGCCCACTAGCTTATCATGGCCGTGTCCCGACACGTATTCCACAAGGAAGTCCAGTTCCTGTTTGCAGAAAGGCTTCTTCCTCGATGTGCCGTAGACCGGAGCCGTGTCTGGGGTCCCAGCCTCTGCTGCAGATGCAACCTTCCTCCTCTTGGACAGTGGTCTGGAACCTGACTGGCAAATGCTTCCCTGATCAGTATGTGCAGTGGCGCCGGTTGATTGAACTGAGGGAGTGGCAGGTGGCACAAGCACGGAATGCCTGACTTGCGTCAATTGCTACTGGGTGGCCTTGACTTGACCCTGTGCAGCAACATGTGCTGTGCCACGGTCATTGACTGGGACTGTCCTGGATGGTAGACTCACAGCCGGGGTGGTGTCGGCTGCATCTGCCCATGCACTTGCCAACACCCGGCTGCTCGCGCAGCAGATGACAATACTGCCCCAGGGACATGTGCCTCGGTCAGGGAAGCCCTACGTGCACTTACTGTGTGCCTCCTGACCTCCTGGAAATCATCATGGGACTCTTCAGGTGCCAACGCAACATGCGCTGGCCGACCCTGAGCCTGGGTGGTGGTGTCCACAGCTGCACCTGCAGCTACCACTACTCTTGGGTCCGTGGCAGTCGATGAAACAGACTACCGGGTAACATGGGCGCCAGTGCCAGATGCAAGAGCTGCATCTCCCGGAACCACAGGGGGTGGTGGCATGACTGCAACAACATGTGGCACAACATTGTGCCGAACTAGCGCACCCCTGCCTCTTCCCCCTCTGCAGCCAACCTGGACACCCTGGAGTCCCCCTACTCCCTGGTCACCCCAGCCACGTCCCTGACCACACCCACCACGTGGAGTACGCCAGGCTAAGGCGCCCCTCACCTTTAGTGGCCTCCCAACCATGGCACAGATGTAGTAGTGCCAGAACAGATGTAGTAGTGCCAATGAGAGGTGTACACGACAATTGTCCGGGGCAATTGGGGTGAAGGGGATGGGATACAAGATGTTAACAGCACCCCTGTGCACTTGCAAGGCTGTATGTGACCCCAGTGATAATGTGATGGGTCATGCAACACTCAGGCAACCCAAAACTGCAGTTAAACCGGGCACGCAACCCCCGGTAGCCCACGTGTGTGGAATTAACCTCCCACAGTACACAGTGGTACCCAGGGACACGAAAAACACATATGTGTGGGACACGCAGGCTACTAAGACCTCAAAAATGGGTATGCGAAACACAGAGGGACCCGCAGTGGGAAAAATAGCTTGTGTGACTCACCGTCCGACTAGCGTGATAATGAAAAACACGCGTTGCCAATACCGCAGCCAAAAGAAGAGATACGTCCTTGATCCGCTGTGAAGTTGTGATGGTGCGCGAAACAACCAGAAATAGCAACAGACGTCAGTCTCCACGAAAGGCATGTACAGCGAACTGCTGGCCCAGCTCACCTTTAACCTTTGCTGAGGGAAACGCCTGTGCGTGTCACATCACTTACGCGCTTAGGCCCTTTCCTCGAATTACACGCATTAACACACGGATTTTTCACGTGCAGAATCACCAAGCACCCGTGTGAGGGAAATGCCTGCGTGTATCACGTCACATACGTGCTTACGCGCTAATGGCCTTTCCTCGAATTACACGCTGACGTGCTGTTTTTTCACGTGCCATATCACTCCGTATCAAGCTTGCCATGCGATAACACACAGAAGACCACGCTCCTGCCCAGAAGGCCATTTTCCTGCCCCTCAGCGCCCCGAGCAGACTCCCACCTGCCATCTATTGCTGCCTGCCTGCCTGCTGGCCACTTGCCCTGCCATTTGGTGCCTGCACGTCAGCCATCTGCAGGGGTCCAGTTGCTGTGTCCACCCCTGCTGGAACAGAAGACTACCGACTGAAGTTCCATCGCTCCACAGCCCAGCCCTAGGACCCAGTTGCCCACCCACACCTGCCTCGGGGGTTGCCAAGTCGGGGGAAACGCCATCAGACACCACTAGCAAACCGTTTCAAACCATTAAAACTAATTGTTTGGTAGTACCCAGATTCAAATCTTCTAAGATTGGCGGCAACAGTTTCCCTGTGAAGGCCGCTAAACTTTGGAACTCCCTGCCACACCAGTTGAGAGCCGACCTCCCCTACTCTTTCTTCAGAAAGAGCCTCATTACTCACCTCAACCTTACTGAGAATTAGCTCTTCTCTGAAACTTTGGTACGTTAGTACGACCTGCTGCTAGATTGTAAACTGTGTACATCCTTAGTTACCAATATGTAAATAACTCTGCCTCTCCGTGCAACTTAAATCTTGTATATTGTATTATTTCCTGTGTAATGTTGACTTTTCGTATATTGCCTGTACATTATGTAACATTTGTAAGCTTTGCATATCCTTCTGCACCCTGCTACTCCTCGGTCTGGTGCACTTTATAAATGTAATAAACAAACAAACTGGCAACCCCCAGCCAGAGAGGCAGAGGGCTGCCAGCTTCTCAGCAGGAGAGGTTGGCATCCTGGTGGAGCAAGTCATGCGTCATTATGATGCCCTCTACAGAAGAAGACGCGCCGACAAGGATGGAGGGGAGAGGATCTGGCTGGACATCATGGTTGCATTCAACGCGAAGAGGGTGGCAAACCGCAACATACAACACGTCCGTAAGCGCTGAGAGGACTTCAGGTGCAGGACCCTCCGGAAGGCCTGGCGCCTCTTGAAAGCAGCGCATGCAGTGAGGTGCCGGATCCAATTTACCACCAACGACATGAGGGTCCTGTAACGTATTAACCCAGCGATTCACCGCCAGGTCCTCGAGAGGGAGTCCAGTCCAGAGTCGAGTGGTAAGTGTCCATGCATACTTATTGGACACAGTGCATGTTGAGGTGTGCAAGAAATGTGCAGCTTGGACATACGTCTGAAAAGGCCCATATATGGATGTGTATGTGCAGGGACATGACCATGCTGCATGTCAGTCCTGTCATGAGTGATGCACATCAATGGTGTATGTGTTCCAAAGCATGATGCACGACTGCATGTGGAGATGCACACATGTTGGTATTTATGTGTATGTACTGTGGCATGGTTGGGGTGTGACACATGGATGCTGGTTACACCTTCATATATGTGCACGGCATACATGTGCATGTGTGGGTTGCACGTGTGCGACAATGATACAACATGGATGCATGTGATACAGACATGTATGAACCCGATTGGCAGATGTGACATAGTTGCCAATGATTGATTGCACTGTGACAGGTAGTGGAGATGTACAGATGCATGTCTGTCTGTTGGCACGTGTGCATATATTCGGCACTTCCCATGTTGCTTGTGACGTCATGCCAACCTTCGGATGTTCATTATGTTGTGTGCGTATGGATGCTGCCACCTGCTGCACGATTCCTGTCAAATTCTGCATGTGTGTGGGTTCAAATGATATGAGTGTTGGGGAGTGTGATGGCATCTGTGAAGTTTGACACTGCCACTCATGTGCATCTTTGACCATTGTACAGTGCCCTGATGCCTGTGTTCTGTCTCTCCCTGTTTGCAGCATCGACTGATGAAGAGGGCAGAGATGGTGCTGTGGAGTACAGAGGCAGGGAACCCACCGCCAGCTGGAGACGCAAGGCCCAGCTCTCCTCCCACGTTGTGATCTCTTCCGGGAGTGAGGAGTCTGGTGCCGCGTCCATGGCCACAGCTGCCGAGGGAAGGTCCAAGAGACGGAGGTTGGAGGTGGACTCCCCGGCAGCAGTAGGGGCAGCTGAGCCCCCACAGGGGCCTATGGAGGAAGATGGCACAGAGTCATCCAGGTTGGTGGGGAGTTTGGTTGAGGAGGAAGCCGTGTAAGGCCCACACACGGGGCCTGGAGGGGGGCATTCCACTGTTGCTAGTGGTGCAGTCCAGAGGCAGGGACAGGAAGCAGCATAGGCCACCGCGGAGGTGCCTGTGTTTAATCCTGTCCCCGATCCTGTGACTGCTTCATCCCGCACCAGCAGGGATGCCTTCGTCCAGACCCATTTTCAAGGAGGGGATGCGCCAACAACTACTGGCCTTCCTCTCCTGCAGACATGGCAATCCGGGACTGGGTTGAGCCTGTCCTAGCTGGGGTAGCGTTGCATCAACGTGGTATTTGGGATGACGTGCAGGGTTCTCATGAGGACAATGCTCATCATTTCTAATAGCTCATTGACTGCGTCAGCGTACTAGGTCAGGTCACCGGCGCTGGGTTCCTCCGTGTGCTGGATCTTCTAGTGACCCCCTCCTCAACTGAACCCCCTATGCGCCAGTCGTCCTACATGCCATCTTCCTGCCCAAGTATCACCTGGGCACCCTCTGGAGCTGCCCCTGAGCCAGCGGCCAGGCTGGTGGAGGACACATCCCTGCCACAGTCGGGGGTCAGAGGTCCAGCAGGGGTGGCCAGCCCAACAACTGGACCCCAGCAAGAGAGGGACGTGCAGGCATCGACCAGCAGGGCACATGCACGGCAGCAGCAGGCTCAGGATGGGAGCCATGATGGCTCGGGGCCTTCAACATCACAGGGGCAGACATCGGCCGGAGGGCAGGAGGACCCTGTATTGGGAGTGTCTTCCGTGTGGCAGCGGTTGGGCCAGCGGATAGATGCAGAGCGGCGGCAGGCGGAGGAGGCACGGCTCACTATGGTCAGAGCGGAGAACTCCATGCGCAGGGCATTGAGGCGGGCTGAGTGCCTCTCAGGAAGTTGGAACAGGCCATGCCTGCATCCCTGCGAGACCTCGAGGTCAGGGAAGAGGCCCGCATCCTGGACATCGACATGGAGTTCGATGATGCCCTGGCCCGGAATATCAACAAGTGAGCCATTGGACTTGCCCGCCGCCATTGTACATAGTTCATTAGTGTTAGGTTTCCTTTGTTTTTTTCTTTTATTTTGGAGTTCATGGACATTGCTCCACTTCATGTATATAGTTTTCTATTCACTTTTTTTTAGGTTTCCTTTTGTTTGTGGATCATGGACCATTTGGACTTCCATTAAATATAGTTGCAGACTTGTACTTTCTTTTTCAGTTTTCCCATGGATCAATGGTTTTCTTTTATTTGGATGATTTATTTCTTATTGACATTGACAATGGACCACATTTTTATTCAACATGACGTTTATTTTTTTTTCATTGGATTACCATTTTTTGTGTTATATCTGTCATTGTATATTGATTTTCAAGTTTGATTTCCTCTATGTTACTTCATTATGTTTCTAATATTTTTTTTCTAACTTCATGAATGGTGTTGTGTTCTATTATTAGTTTTGTGCATGTCTCAATGAACATTGCCTCAGTCATGTGTTGCCACTCTGTGGCTCTGTTGTGCATTTATGCATGGGCATGGTGGTTCTTTTAAGACTGTCATGGCATGAGTAATTTGGGAGTGGGTGCTGTGGATGGTTGAATGCTTGTACTGGGGTGCAAGGGGGATTTGGGTTGGCATTAGGGCCATGGGTCTGTTTTGTTAGGACATGTTGTTTGGTGGGCCATGTGTCGGGCCTGCTGGCAGGTGCCCGTCAATGGGGGTGGGTGGGAGTGTGAGGGAAATAGGTCGGGGCCTGCTGGCAGGTACCCGTCAATGGGGGTGGGTGGGGGACATGTGTCGGTGCTCTCGAATGCATGGTGCCATGTGTGGCTGCCTTTGGGGCATGCCCAGGTGGGATGGGCTGCCTGCATGGCATGGTCAGGGGTGTAGGGTAGTCCCCTGCAGGGCATGGGGAGGGGGAAAAGGGCACACCCGGGAGGGCCCACACTGCTAAATTGTGTGTAAAACTCTTTGCGCACCTCCAGAATACACGTACCCTGCCCACGCTAGCAAAAATGCGTGTAAAACTCCCAGCGCACCCCAGGAATACACGTACCCCACCCGCGCCAGCGTAAATGCATGTAAAAGTCCACGAGCGCCCAGGAATGCGTGCAGGCAGCCCATCCACCCTCCCCATGCCCCACAGGCAGCCCACACCACAGGGAGGACTTTTTCCATGCATTTTACCTAATGCGAGTGGGGTATGTGTATTCCGGGGTTGCACGTGGAGTTTTACACATGTTTTCGCTAGAGCGGGCAGGGTACGTGTATTCTGTGGGTGCGTGTGGACTTTTACATGCATTTTCGCTAGCACGAGTGTGGTATCTGTATTCTGGGGGGCGCATGTGGAGTTTTACACACGTTTTTGCTAGCGCGGGTGGGGTACGTGTATTCCGAAGGGTTCGCATGGACTTTTACATGCGTTTTCGCTAGCGTGAGCGGGGTACGTGTATTCTGGGGGTGAGCGTGGCTTTTACATGTTTTTTCGCTAGCACGAGCGGGGTACATGTATTCCAAGGGGCGCGTGTGGACTTTTACACACGTTTTCGCTAGCGCGAGCGGGGAACGCATATTCCTTGGGCTGCGTGTTAGGGAGAATTCTCTCTTTAGGCTGAATTTCCTAACCTAGTGAGTCCCCCACCAGCTTTGCTGGATTTCTGGAGTTTTTTTCTCCTGCCAAGAGTGAGACTCTTTTTCTCCCACTCTTGGACATGATTTATGGTGTTCCTTTGACCTCTAATGTCTTTTATGGGCTATGGAGTCCTTTACTCCATAGGGTCTCATGTGTTTTTTACTATGTGTGTTACACAGCACCCTCCGTGCAGTAACACAGGGGTGTCATAGTGACACCCCACCATACACTCCATATCCTGGGACTGACTACTGTCTCCCAGGGCATGTAAAGTCACCATTGGCTTTACTAGCCCCAAATTATTAACAGAAACCAGTACAAACCATCATATTGTGGACGTTCTGGTCAGGGCAATTCAATTGCCCCGGGGTCTGTTAGTCGAGGGGGCACGTCTCCGTCCCCCCTGATCGAGTTTTGGCTGGTGGCAGTGGATACTACTTTTTATATTCGACCGCGAATATATCCCTATGGGATTTTCCCATTGTTTGAGGCTACCAACTTTAATTATTTAATTCTCATAGCCTCGAACATACCGCCAGTTTATTTATTTAATATTAATTTGCCGGTTGGTATTTTTTGCCAGGACTCGATTCTAAAATGGAGTTTGTGTTCTCTTCTGTGACTCCAACCCAAGTTGAGCCCTTTGTTCCACTTTTTGGCGGGCTTCTCCACAGAAGCCTCCAAAAGTGGTGCCACTCTGTCTGGATGCCACAGGGGGTATAGGAGGGGGTTTAGGCACCCTGGACTGAGTTACCTTGGTAACTCAAGTCACACTCTTGTGTGAATGGCCCATTTGGTGAGCCAGCCGGCTCACCACTTAGTATGTTTGATTGACAGCTAGGCTGAGTGAATGGGGGTTTTCTGCATAAAAGCAGGGCTTTGGGGACTGGAACTTCAGAAGTCGCCACAGGACCTGAGAATCCGACGAGGGAGAAGCTGAGCCGACCTACCACGACGACACCTCCGGTGGAGCCCTGCAGAACCGACTCACCACTTCCCGATGACAGAGAAGATCTCCCGGCTGGAGAGGCTTCATCCCCTGGCTGGTGGGCACAACCAGTTTACCTTCTTCTCTTCGCACCCCAGACCGGCTTGTGGTCGAATTGCCCGTGCCAAGCACCCCAGCAACCGGATAGCCACTTACCACTGGACTGCAAACTAAAGGACCATTCCTTTTAACTGAGAACTCTGCGGCTGGTTTCTTCCCTGGCAGTGCAACAGACTCCTGTCTTCCTCCCTGACGAGATCCTCTCTTCCCCCGGACGAAGCACCAATTTGCATCCGCTGCCAGGAACAACTGCCCCCGCTGGAGTATTCTCACCACTGTGAGGTACCGTGTCCGCCAGGTCTCCCTTTCTAAAGATTGCTACAAGGTAATAATAACCCCTTAACCGTCTGGACTGGGCTGGCCGCCTTGACCTTCTAACTGGTCCCTTTCTTTGGTCCAACTCCTTTTTGAACCGTTACAAGACTCGTGTGCACTGCAACCGTGTGACCTTGGACACATTTCGTTTTGATCCTCTTAAAGTGGATCCGGCCTACTGAACTCTGACTACACGGTTTTACTTTGTTTTCCTCTCTTGTTGTGTTTTTGTAAAAGTGTTGGGACCTGTTTCAATGTATTCTCTGCTTTTCTCTCCCTTTTAAAACGAATTATTAGAGTGCCATCTGCGTTAAGCGCTCAGAGCTGTCTGAAAATAAGTGGGGCTTTACTTAAGACTTGTCTAATATTCTCCTAAGGGAGTGTATATCTTTTAGTGACCGTGTTTTTGAATTGCTTACTATTAGTGCCTGTGTGTTTTTCTAGATGTGGTTTTAAATAAATAATTATATCTCTTTTACACCAAGCCCTGGTCAGTGTTTACTTGTTCTATTGCGTTCTTTTGACCTATTGTGAATACTCTGTATACTGCCTAACTCTTCTTGATGGAAGTCTGACTGCTTAGCCACAGCTACCAAGTGAATCTGTGTGGTACAGACTGCTACCAAGTGGGTTTACTGCCAAACACCTGTAGTCTTAAATCTTTTGCAGTGGTCCCAGAGGGAACTGCACAGGTTTCTGCCTAACAGTGCGCATGGACTTTTACACACGTTTTCACTAGTGTGAGCGGGGTACGCGTATTCCGAGAGGTGCACAGGGACTTTTACCCGCGTCTTCGCTAGCGCGAGCGGGGTACGCTTATTATTCCGAGGGGTGCGCGGGGAGTTTTCAACGTGCTTTCGTGTTTGGGGGCTGTATGCTGGTCCACTGGCCTCTGCACCATGTAGGGGATTTGTGTGATGTGTTTGGCGCACGGGGCAGGGTTGGGGGCATAACTGGCGCTGCTGCAGGGTCGCTGCACCGCTCTGCACCACGGCTGGTTATGGATGTTGAAATCCATGAATACGCTGTGCGCTGAAATGGGTTTTGGCACACACGGCTGGTGCAGACTGCCGCACGTGCACTCCGTGCGCCAGCCGCGTGCACCACTTGTGCACCAAATTCTATGAATTACCCCCTCAATGTTAGAATCAACAATGCTAACTCTGATGCTAAAGAGATTTTTACAATTTTTACAGAACTTGAATCTCCTGCCCCATCCCCCACGATCATCACCAAAGATGAAATGTGGTGTTCAGCTATCCAAGCAGCACTCTTAGGCAAAATTGACACCCTGAACAAGAAAGTCCTTCCACAACAGGCACAATTCAAAAAAGACCCCATGCCATAGGTAACAGCTGCATTCCCCCACACTCCCTCCTCTACTCAGTTCTTCTTCAGTGACATCTCAGAAAGTGAAGGCTTACAACGTATCCAAAGCTTCCAAACTACAAAGTGGAAAGGTTATATATGCCCTGCATACCTCGTCAAAGAATTGCTGACTTCATAAACTAATCCTTCACTAAAAGCACCATTCCAGCTAGCCTCAAAGAAGCGTTGGACCTCCCTCTCCTGAAAATAATCTCTCTAGACCCAGCCATTCCCTTCAACGACATGCCAATCACCACTGTCCCCTTTTTATGAAATATTTGGACCGTGCCTACCTGCACGTTCAGCAATTTGATTTGATTTGATTTGATTTGATTTTATTTATACCGCGCACCACTGTTTGTTTGTTTTTTTATATATTTGTTGTGCGCACTGGACCCAGAGGTATCAGGGCACAGGTAAAAAGAAAACTTACAGCTGAGGCTTAAGGGCGCCGACATACAAACAAGTACAAAAGAAATCAGTAGACCAGGACATTAACATAAAGTCCAAAAACAAAAGCAGGTTAAGCAACATCACCCTTCATCAAACAAACAACAAATATTATAAGACAAGCATAAGAAAATGAAAAGTCAATTCAGGACAATACTTAGCTTAGTGGCTGAAGGAGAATCCAGTAGTTTTGTGATTTTCTTCAGAAACATGGGTAAGCTGCTGTTACCACAACCTATAATAATACAATCAGTGTTATTGGTGGAACACCAGTTATCAATTTGAGTTCTATGGAGAACTTTCTGGTCCTGAGTTCAAATACAGTTATATCCGACCTTATGATTAAGCCAAGCTAAAATGTTGTTCTTTAATGCCTCCCTTGATTCAGAGTAACTGGGCTTGGCAACATCAGTAATAATAATATTTCTCGAATCCAGAACAAAGCTCTGTAGGTTGGGGTCCATAATCTCAGCCATTGATGCTTTTTTTTAACAAATTTCTTTAGAGAGGGTGGTAGTCGATGAAATAACCGGTTTAAAGAGGGGCCACAGGCTCTCCAGTGGAGTTTAACCCTCTGGGCAGGCAGCAGGATGAGCAATTTTCATCTGCAAGGACAGATCTTTTTGTGACAGATCTATGGGGTCTGTTTGACAGCCCTGGATTGCCGTTCTGAGGGATGAGAGTCTGGGAGGCCTGTTCAATCCCTTTATGAGCCTTTGACTAGGCTTCTGCAGAGCTGATTGATGTAGCATGGATTTGTTTGGGCCCACAGATACCAACCATAACTGAAGATCTTCGGCATTTGAACATGCTGCAAGGTCCCGCAGCAAGTGTTCTTTCATAGTGAGCCAGCTAACAGGCGCATTAGGGTCGCTCAGGCACTTATCAGGTCTTTCTATAGGTTCTTCTTCTAGATGTTCCTCACTATTGGTTGGCTGCTGGGCCAACACAGGCTGAGCCCCCAATCGTTCATTGACCCTTACTAGCACCTCTTTTTCATGAGAGTCAGAGACCTTAGGATATAATAACATTTAGGAAGGTGAGAGGGGACAAGCAATACTCTTAACATCTTTATTGGAGCACAAACGATTGGTAAGCAAATTATGTTCTTTCTGAAGTGTGTGCCACCTCCTGGCACTAAGTTCAAGAACTTCTGATAGGAGATCTAGTGGATAACTGATACTTCTATGAGGGGCCTCGGGTGATAGTAGTGTGGATGGATCCACCATGTACACAGCACCAAGCTGAGTTCTGGTGGACTCTGCCCCATGACTGGTAGTGGTTTCCAATGTAGCAGACAGATCTATGCTCAAATTGCTGTTATACATGGTTTACAACAACGGGATGAAAAAAAAAAAATGCTTGAATAAACTGCTTCAATAAATACCAATGTAGAGACAGGCGGGGAGAGTGCTGCTGGAGGCCAAGGAAACAGACACTTTCCTACCAGCGCTGCATTCAACCCGTTAGTGCTTATCCACAAACACTGCATGCCAGTCGGATCGCTAGGCAGGCAGCTAGGTGGAGATTGGAGCCAGAGTTCTCTCACCTGTGTGTAGTGCGACAAGCCCTTGGAGAGGCACTCGAGGATGGGAAAACTCGAGTGATCAGTGGCAACAGCAGAAGTGGTTTGGCATCCATCAGGAAGACAACAAAATCCTAGGGATGCGACAATCAGGCTTCAGCCCCAATACTAGCCTGAAGAAGCTCAGTACATGAGCGGAACGCGTGGTGCTTTCCACCGTGGAGGAGATCATGTTCTCCATATCGAAGAAGATCATCTGAATCTATTTGACCAGAAAGTTATCCATGTGGGGACTTGGATCACACCGCCTATCAGAGAAGGCTGTAGTACTTGGTTGGGTGCATCAATGCGCCACATTCTCAACCAGCAGGGGTCCTGCTAATTATTGCCCTGACGAAGGCGGAGTACATTCACTTCACATGACAAGTACTTCTTTACTGATTCTGTTCCGCCGAAACGCTTCCTTCAACCAGAGGGGAATCAAGGTCCCTCATAGAAGCATCTGTGGACCACCAAGACCGTATTTGCTCATACGACATTATCCATTCATGGGACCATGTCACTGATGTGAAGCATTCGCATTTCACGTTGTTTATTCATTCCCCCTGTAGAGTTGGCAGACCCTATCCCGACACACAATACCTTCAGCTTCGGAAATTGATCTTAGTCACTAATGAACATTGCTCATTTGCTCTATTTCTTATTAGGTTGAATAGAGTTGCAGGTGTATTTATTACTCTCTTTTTTGTCTTTCTGTCTTTTGCTTCCGATTTAATCAAGCATCCCAGTGACAAGCAACTGGTTTTCTGTCAATATTGAAAATTGCTTTATGTTTTTCTACATTGTACTAATTCTCATTTTTTTGATTGTTTGAAAGTTTTCTCACACAATCTACAAATGGGAGATTTATGTTTATGTTCTTGATTGTATATGTTCTTGCAAGTTGGATTTTATTTTATTATATGTACCAATTTTCTGATATAAAGTTTTAACATCAATCTCTCCTACAATCTGTTTATTTTCAAGGAGTGTTCTAGTACACACATTTGCATGCAACATCTATAACCATTATGGTTACATGGGTTTAGACCGGGTGAACATTTCAAATTTATTTTTCATTCCACACTGGCTAACCCTTAGCATACCAGTATCTTTGTTTTGTTGAGATTTCAGCCCCAGGCACAGCACTGAATATGCCATTCTCAACCTAAAAAATCTGCTTGACATGATCCTGGGTGAGGGCAACTCTGCCGTGCTCCTCTGCTTGGACCTTTCTGGTGCATTTGACATGGTCAGCCACCAAATCCTCTACCTCCACCTCACCACCCATGCCACCTTCTCCCCACCAGCTACCGCCTGGATCACCTCCTTCCTGGAGAGAAGGGTGATCATGGTCTTCTCTGAGACTGCTAATGCTTCTCCCTCTCCCATCAAGGATCCTGCATTTCCCCAACCCTATAGAATATCTTTACCAGGCCTCTCTTCAACATCCTAGACTCCCTCGGTGTAGCCTACAGCAACTATGCTGATGATACCCATATCCTGATTCCACTCTCTGGCAACTACACAGATGACTCCAACACCCTCAACAAGATATATGCTACAATTCAGGCTTGGATGGCAGCAAATCACCTTTGTCTCAACAGCAACAAAACAGAAAAGCTGATTGTTGGCAGTCCGAATGCCATTAGGTCCATCAATAATCAATACACTGCCCTCCAGATTAACAACTTCATAATCCCTGTCTCAACCTTGATAAAGAATCTAGGAGTCTATCTTGACGCCTCACTCACTATGACTAAACAAGAAAGCGCAATTGCCTCCTCAGCAGCCTATGACAACAAGGTCCCCACCAAAGCCCCCTACACAGACCGTTTAATTGTGCCTAAAATAAAAAGATCCAAAGCCGGAGGTTCCATCTTCCCTTACACTGCTGCCAAACCCCCCCTCAACCTGAGAGGTGAGGGTGTCAATCCACATGGATTCACCCCATTATAGACAGATACCCTTTGTGGTGACATTGAAACCCTAAATCAAGTCCTGATGGTAATTGAAGAAGTAATTTAGTACATGTCAGCAGCAAGCTGATTTAGACATATCCCCTTAATCTCAGGTGTGACAAGCATCAGCTTCACAGTGCTTATCACTATATGATAATTCAACCTGCTCTCTCAGAAACCCCACAAGAGTACACTACCGATTGAATCCCGCAACTTTAGGAAAAGGGCCTTGAAAACAACAACTAGGTCGAAACTCGTGTCGGTTGGGCACATCATGGAATAAATTAGTTATCTGCAGCACATTATTGGTAAAATTTGACTATCTTATTCAATCTTGTATATCGTAGTAACAACCAATTTTGAGAGCTAATACCCTGCGCATGAGTCACCCTTTTCAGACTCAAATCCTATCATCACATTTTCCAAACCCTAGGTGGGTGGGTTTGGTTGAAGGGTGTTTGCTGCCGGTTTTGAACCTTACATTTCAACCCAGAGTGGTAACTAGCGCACCAATTCTATATCAAAACCATCATTTGTATTCATCTTCCTGTCATGGATGGATTTTCTGGGAATGCAATGCCAAGGGCTTAATGATGAACGGAACCAGACTGTCTATTACTAATGACAGCTGTATCTACCCTGTCACAGGATTGGCATATTATGTAAACACTATGTTGGTCATGTAAACAACAAAACATAGCATCTGAATGTCCACAATATTGAAAGTGCACGTATATTTAAGATACGATATCCTCTTGTCATTGGTCCTTTATAGTACCATACTATTTTGATGATCTGCTCGAAGTATGGCCCATATATAGAAGAATGAGAATATCAAATTGGAATTGTATGTGTAACAAGTGAGACTGGAAAACGTGAAAACCGTTTTTAAAATATCACAACAACAGTTAATCCCTTTATATCAAAGAATACAAATATACTGCGTTACTGCGTCACTCAAATATTCAAAGTTCCAGACTCAATATGTAGGCTGTACTTACTGTCTTTATTATTAACTTCATAGTAACCTTTTTCCTCTGCCCGTTTCATATATGAAAGAGTCATGAACATTCTTTACATGTACACACCTAGACGCTCCAATCAATGTTAAGAAAGCTTACAATTGTTGACTAAAACAAGAGTGATAAAGAGGCAGATGAAAAGGTTTTAAATACTGTGTTTTTATGAAGCATATAGTGTATGACAATTTGACTAGTGCATGCACTCATATCTTGCTATCTTATCTTACTATCTTACCAAATAAAATTAGAACCCTAGGCCGGTGAATACACCTTTCCTATTGGTAAATTTGTGGGCTTTTAGAAATGGTATAGCTTGCAGTTTCATTATAGTCCACACTATATATATTATATATATATTATTCTCGAGATTATAATCGAGCACTAACAGTACTTCAACCCCTCCTCTAGTGACCTTCTTTAAAATATAATTTGCCTACAAATACCATGCTTTTTTCATTTAAATGCATGACAGCTGGGGGTCGCAGTGAAGTCAGAGAGGGACCCCTTTACTTGTCCCTCACTCACAGGGCCGGCCTTAGCGGCAGCAGCGTCCTGCACACATTAGCACCACCCTCCCCGTGCACCCATAATCAGGGTGAGGGGTGCAGGAAGTGCCATTTCGTTTTTCTACCTCCCCGCTCCGGCACATCGCAGGGAGCTAATCACTGGAATAGGGCGTTCATGCTAATGCATAAGTGCCCTATTCCAATGCAACCCATCCTCGCTCCCGCGTCGGAGTGAGGAAGTAATCATGTGAATAGGGTGCTAATGCTTTGCATCAGCACTCTATTGTTATTAAATGCCCCTCGGTCGGGTGCATTTAAAAGGAAACAGGCACCTTCCGTGCCTTCTTCGACTATATCAGCTTGGGGGAGAACTTGAAAGACTCCCCTGAGCTGGCTTGGTAAGGGCTAATGGTGCCCTGGGCGGTACGCGCCCTGGGTGGTTGCCCGGCCCACCCTGCCCTGCTCACTCCCACCCCAACAATTCCATGAGCCCGAGCACGCACCTCAGGCTATGCTCCCTCACTTACCTTACATGTGCCCCCTCCCTCCTCACTGTGCACTCACCCACCCCCTCAACTATCCTTTCTCTGCTGTCCCTCAATCTTACGTGGTCCTTGCTTGCCTTCCCTCGACTCCTCTGGTCTCCACTTGTTGTGCTCTGTTGCACACTCAGACCTGCTAACGTGCCCCTTTATAAACTTAAATATTCCACATGGAATATTCCCCCCCAAAAAAAACAAATATTTTAATAATATGTTTTATGGACCGTGCCCTTGGGCCGTACCGTCATTATGGGCCCTCAAACCTTGTTAAACTCAGACTTCCGGACCCATTACACCTGGTATGATCCTCGCTGCAGGTCTATAAAGCTAGAGTAATGACTTTTATATGTAGGTTCTACTTTTTAATGGGTGCTGAGGAGAACAATCTCTTGCACTCATTTGGAAACCTTAATCGAAAACCAAAAATTGCCTGAGACAGAACTGTCTTAAGGTACTCCGCCGACAAATTCTAAATATATGTCCATAATTATTTTCAAACAAACTTTTTACAAAAATGTATCAAGCAAAATCCACATTTTTATACCGTGTATTGGACTGAAAAATATTATGCTAATATGGTAGTTTCATAAGCTTTAAAAGTCCCAGAGTCCACTTAATCAAATCACAAGATAAATGAGTAATAAAAGAAAACACACACAGAGATGGACATCATTTTACATAGAAAAAAAGGCAACATGTACTCCCACTTTAATCTCCATTGGCTGCTGGAAAAATGTATGACATGAATTCAGTCTTGCCTGCCCTTGCACATCCCATGAAAAACACCCAAATTGGACACCTCCATATGGTGGCAGCCCGAACCGCAAGGCATCTATTGACTCCCTCAGAGAATGTATAGGATCTGACATACTCGTTAAAACATATAAATAGACAGAACCTATCTCCCAACAAATAAGGGCAATTAGAAAACCCCAAACAAACAAGGAAATCATAATAAAACCTGCAGACAACGTCAGAGCTGTTGTGCTCATAGATATCCAGAAATATAAAGCAGAGGCACAGACAGTGCGTTTTCTAAGATCTGCTGAGTGTGGCATTGTGCACCTGTTCAGTGCATCCAACAGCTCTACTTCTGCTTACCAAAAGTGGCCCACTGGGCACTCACATTCAATGCCTGGCTAAATGCCAGTGATCTGGGCTTCTTACCTATTTAAAGTTTGAGAACAGGTTGAGATAATTTCAGCCCCAAGACCTCTAATCCTTCACTATACCAGATACAATTGGGGTTTCTTAGCACCAGAAATACCGAGTGCAACTTCTGAGGAAAACAGGTACTACATGGTTTGATTAGTCTTTTTTCCTTATACCCAGGTTGTACGACCGATGTGCATGCCAAGACCACTACGTGCCCTAACACAGCTACTCATGCTCCACATCCCCGTACAGAGCGGGTTAGACAGGCCGTTATTGCACCAGCCAGGACACCGCGCCAGGATCCCATATCATCTGGCTCATGGCAGCCTTCACCTTCATTGCCCACAGGGTTTCATTTGGCCCTGAACCACCTTGGTCTGTGCTCAATGCAGTCAGGAAGCACTGAGGAGAGTCACCCCAGACAACAGGGGGCCCCATCCCCCATTGCCGCCCGGTGACCCCTGAGATGGCTGTGATGGTTGCAAAAGGATGGAACAGCGGTAGTCAAACTCTCTCTCTGGACACAGAAAAACTGCTGCCAGGGGGCTGTAACACTCTCCACTGGATGAAGAGCCACCTGACCCCAGGGTCTTCCCCACTGACTTGGTGCTGGTGGCAGTGCACTGCCATGGAGGAAAAGCTCCCTGCAGGGGCCAGGTGAGCAAAGGCAGCAGTATTGCAACTGGATCCGCCATTCTGGGCAACCAACCTGGCTGCTGCGCTGTATCCTTTAGGCCAACTGTACGGATCACCCCCATATAACTCTCTCTTCCAAGTTCTTTTCTACGTTCTCTTATAGTACTTGTTGACTATTGACCGTATTTAGCCTTAAATGGAGTTTACAACCTGCTTTGGGCTGCATTCCCAAGGAACACCAAATGTGGGGTAAGCCTCCATCAGAAAGACGTGTGCACCCTGAACAACACAGGGAGTCAGTCTTCTGTATGCCACATGTTCACCACCTGCCACCGGACAGCGATTCAGCATTGGCTCATCCCTCTTCACTCACTTTATTGAGGGAAATACTGGTTAGTTTCTTATCCTCTGCTTAGTAATATGCTTAAATTCAGTGGGGCGCCACTTCTGATCTGAAGTTGTAGTCGTGGTGCAAAAGCTCCAGCAGCCGGGTGTCAGCGGGTTGCCTCAGCCCTGCTCTTCCAGCACTGCTGATCATATGCTGTCCCGATCTGCACTGAAGCCTGCCTCAGGAGTGGTTGCTTGCAGTATGTGGTCGCAAACCCTGCACTCCAGGGCCCCCCAATGCAGGCAGTCATGGGACACCACATACAGCCATATGATGCAAGACCAGCAGCCCAGTGGGGGGAAGGTACAGTGTTCATTCATCGTTCGTTTTCCTTTCCTGGCACTTTTTGCTGAAATGTTTTTGCCGGGAAAAAGACATTGAACATTTTCGGGGAGCATATATGGGGTGGGGTGGGCTGGTGTATGGGAATAAATAAAAGGGGACAGGGGCTTGGGGGGCAACCCCAAAAATAAAAAAATAAATGATGATTTCTATATGCAAAAACGTTTCGGCAAAAAGTGCAGCGAAAAATGAACATAGAACCGGGGGGAAGGTATGTCGGGTTTTCAGGCCACCACCACCCCTGGGTGACTGTTTATCAAGTAACCCTCAGAAAGGCATAGCCCCAGGAGAAACTCACAGCCGTAAGGTTTGTTCATGGTGTCGATGATCAATGGGCCCTGCAAGTCACAATAAGTGTTGCAGCTGCGTTCTTCATTGAGGCGCAAGCTTAGTGGTCCAATGGAAGGAGTCCCAGGCAACTTTTTTTTCAGATGATGTCCTGAACCTGCCAGTTCAGGAGAAGCGGGGGTACGCAGTACCGCCATCTCGCCCATGGGGCGGGATGGCCCTGTGCCCTCTGTAGCTTCTCCCATATAGTTTTAAACAAATGGGTTCCAGGTGCTCAGACCGGGAAGCCTGCCTGCTGTCTTCTGCGGTAGCACAAAGTGGCTTCCCACAATGATGGAGGCAGGCTGCTCCACTGCCAGCCCACCTTGCCAATCACTCTTCCGTGACCGTGACTTACTGCTCCCCTTTAGGGGGATGGAGAGGAGAGCCAGAGGAAGCAGGCAGGGATGCGTAGGGCCTCTAGAGTCTTCAAACCCTAGCCCAACCACACAGGGCTCAGCTCCAGGTACCTGGACATGAGGAAGGTTTGTCACTGCGCCAGCAAATCTGCCCATTGCTCCAATCATGGCTGGCAAGGCTGATTCCTACATTTGTCTCCATCCTGGCGTCATAATCCTCCACTTTTTGGAGGCTTACTAGTCAATGGGAAGTGTCTTCCTACAGGGCGGCTGTGTGGTGCAGGCGCTGGCACCTCCTCCAACCCCAGACCGGTGCCCGGGGGGGGCCAGGGTTCCCCGGTAAAGGTGGTGCCCACCGGGTCTAAGTGCAGGGTGAGGCTGGCATCTGAGGTCAAGGCGGGACCTGGGGTCTAGCAGAATGTCAGGGGAGAGCTACCAGGACTCTGCAAGACAATCTGGGGCCACCTGGATTAGCATCGCAGAGCATGGGGCCTTAACCGATGGGCACCAGAGGGCATGAGCAGAATTTAAGTACCACCAAACATGGAAGCTGGACCTCCAGGCGTATGGGAAGCAATCACAGTGAGTCATGGGTCCTGGCCAGGGATCCCAGATGCTGGCTTGGGCATTCCAGACCCCGCAAGAACAGAGCTCAAGCGCTCACCTCCCACCTGGCCTTGACATAGGTCCCTTTACACCCTGGTGATGGCCCGGCCATTTCCAGATGGAAAATATCTAATATGCCCCAGCAGGCCTGGGGTGCTGCCTCTGCCCTCGGGCACCCTAGGCATCTACAAAGGGCTAAGCTCTTAACACCTTCATGCCAAAGCGACAAGGGCCCCCTATCTGCTGCAACCCTCTTCCCCAAGACATTGGCACCCAGCAGACTATGTGGGCGTGAGAGCCACCCGACCATCCCTCACAAGTTTCCCAGTTCCATGCATGACACTTCAAGCCAGTCCTGCTTTTTCCTTATGATTACATGCTGGAAATTGTAGTTTTGATTTTCCATTTTAGGGATGGGCCTACAATTCCCAGCATGCAGTGCGAAAATAAAAAACAATAATGGCTCAGATTCCGCATGGAACTGGGAAACGTGGCATCTATGTGGTAGCCAACTTGGACAGCAGCCCATGGCGGTCACAGTTCATCACTATATTCTGTTTGCTGCACCTGCTTTTAGATAATAGTAATTCTTTTTTGTGCATGTGGAATACTGGCACAGCACAAGTTTACTTAATGAGTGTAGATTCTTGTTGGAACCAAGACATAACAACTAACATAATAACTAACGTACACAACATCTGCAAACTTGGAAATATGTGTTATAATTCAGTTTCAAAATAGTCAGTTTAATTCTATTTGTGAAGCAAGTACGACAATGCCTAACTTGAAACAGAAATGCTCAACTCTATGAAGCACCCACAATTACTTTTGAAATGATTTTCCACTTGTTTATATTTAGGACAGAACACTCCTTTATTTTGGTGGCTGTCTTGCTAAATGTGCAGTACATGCCGTCAATTCTAACTCACACCTAACATTGTTACCAGCATAGGTTACAATGTTCACCCACATGGGCAATGTAATAGAGTTTTACAACAGTGGTACATTTTCTAAACGACCACCGATGAACCGCTGATGTATCAGACAAGCAAACTGTGATTACCGTGCCCCTCCTATCATGTGGGAAGTAGGGGGTGAGTTATGTACCCTTCCATAAAACCTGTGCTGTAATATGCGTCACTGAGCATGTAGCATCAGTAACAACCCGATTCTTGAGAGAAGTATTAAAAGAAACGTATGACGGCTTCGCATCTGCAATATGTTGTTATGACTGAAGCAATCTTCCAGTGGCAAAAGATGAAGAAAAAGTGGCATGTGCCCTAGGTGGGAACGTGATGTGCTTTTCGGATTAAGGATTGAAGGCTATTTCCCAGAATGCCCCTATGCAGGGAGGTGTTACCTGTGTACTAGCCCACCTCATTGCAGCCATTTCACTGTATTTGATGATTCATCATTTTATTCTGTATTTTTCACTGTGTTTCTTAGGGGAAGCTGGGTTAGGTTACATTTCAAAAAATATGTTTGGGATAGTGTGGTGGTAGGAGGGGTGTGGTTGTGTGGGAGGGAGTTACTGACCCCATAAAACAGTGCTACAAAAATGGTGACCAGATGTATTACCCAACCTCACAAAGAATTAAACAGATGCACAGTCATCATGCCCATTGTTTTGCTGGTGAGAGGAGCCAGGCAATCTGACTAGAATGCTCACAACCCTACCCTGGTTGGCCTGGGCTCACAGTGTTAATATGGTTATGGTACAAATCAGACATGGTTTTTAATAACTATGTGAACTACCAACCAGTGTTCCAAAATTCAGGTATGGTAGTTCAAGATTACTGTGCCACCAGGGAATAGTTCATCATACTTATTATGATTTTTGAACAGACATGCAGATTTAGATGCACCCTATAAACTGCAGTGACTTTGCTGTCACGGCAGCTGTCAAACAGGGGATCTGTGAACTCTTAACCAGCTCTGTACCACTGCAGGATCTGCAGATCAGAAGACTGATGCAGCAGGGGACATGTGTCATTATGCTTTTGGCATGGAACTTTCCAAAGGTGGGGGGGGGGGGTATCTTCGTAAAATGGAACTACCTGCTTCATTTTATTAAATAAAAATGAAATCAATATAATCTTGAACCTTTTATGGTGTTATTCGTTATTTTCGCAATTAGATGCAAAGCGTCGCATTGGTCTCTTGCTTTGGATTAATCAAGGGCATTGCCACTTCTGATCTGAAGGTTACAATAGAATTAAAAAACAATTACCTCATTTAGATATGTTTTCTTGTGTTCATGATTGTTCGAGGTTCCCTGCAACATAAGGTCTACACAATGAACCACATTCAGTACTATCACTATAATCTAAAGAAAAAGCAGTCTATTTAAACCATTTTATTAAATTTTAGTTATATAACATTTTAAAACGTTCTATTGGCATGGTGCTATATTCTACGTTTCTCAATGTAATGACAAAACGCTTGCATTGAAAGGACAGGCCCTCGGATGAGAAACCTTTAATTATTTTCTGCCATAGCTTCATAATCACCTGGAAGATGATAAAGAAAATGTGATCAGACCAAGCGTCCCCAACGTTTAACATTTCACATTTCCCCTCGGTAATTTCAGCTCATTAGTCTGCATTGCAAAATTGCTCATTTTTGTAAGTCTATTATTGCCCCAAAAAAACAGTGACCCAAAACCACCAAACTAATTTCACTTGCAACCTTAGGCAGATTATAATTCAAAATGCCAGGGATTAAAGGGCAGCCCATTACTCCCCTGTGCCACTCTGTCCTTGCTGTGCCATAATTCTAACTGGTCAAGTAGATCTTTAATTTGTGAACCACTTCAGAATACTGATGATCTGCATTCTGCACACATCTGCAAAAAGCAATCTGCAAGTGCATATTTCATGGCTGTATAATTTTGCATAACATCAGCTAGGGGGTCCATCATTCTAGCCTTCTCTCTTTGTGTCACCGCCTGCTGCATTATTCCAAGAGCTGGCTACAATTAGTCATTTTGCCCCGAGCAGTCAGGACCAAAATAGCAATGTTCACTGCTTCAAAGAAGTTTACAGTTACATTTGTAAATAGGAAAAAACAAAATCCACGAGAACCGAAATCGAATCAGCAACCATCCGACATTGCCATGTTCACTCCCGAATTCTATTTCTGTAAGAATTGGCATAGCTGCGAAAATGCAATTATGTATAAAAATTGCATAAATGGCTGCAGTCGATGAATTCTTTCTCAGCATATCGGTAATGGAAACATTAGGACCACCGTAGTGTGCTAAGTGCATTCATGCTGTACAAATGTAGTCTGCTATCCAAAAACACAAAAGAGGCTATTTTCCGTACACACACAGAAATAACATTTACACACATATCAAATGTGGCAGTGACATGAACTTCCAAATAGTAAATTCCATATTTGAGGGCATTTCACCATCGAAATGCGTGAACTCAAAATACCAGTGCAACTCAGCAAACGGCATGCAATGTGTTATAATAGAAGCAATGCAGAACGTGCCATTTATTATGAAAAATGTACTGCATGTATGATATCGTATTTTTATTTCTGAATCCCCTGCTTTAGGCTTTTAAAGCTTTTAATTAGAAATCGAAAGGCTCTACTACATGTTATATGTAAGGGATTTCAATCAGGCTAGCATGTAGTGTGCAATGAAACCCTTATTTGTTTTTGTCTATTAGTTCAATATTCTGAATGATATACCACTCACATCACACCCTTCTTAAAATACCCCCAAGGTCACACTGAACCAGGAATCAGGATAGTTTGTAAAGATAAATATGTATTTATTTATTTATTATTCAAATCACACATAAGTTTCATATATATATATATATGGGACAGCAATCACCTAACGGCGACAATACAATTCAGAAAATAAGCAAAACAGTTGAATTCACTTATAATGATGCAGAATAGAAAAAGAAGGAAAAAGAACAGTTTTGGTTTGTGAGCAGATAGCGTTTAGGTTAATATTCCCCATGTAAAGTTTTGTTTAAATACAAATGAGCAATCCTACACAAATGTGAGTAATCAGCAGGTATTCAGGAATGAAAGACAATGTCTAGAGTTAGATGCAATCTTCCCTCCCCCAACCAGAGAGAATACCGTTTTTGGCAATTTACACTTTTATACTGACAGGGGAAAATTGCTTTGTAAAATATTGCAAAAGGGTGCAAAAATGCTTAAATGGAGAAACATGCTAAGGAAAGCAACACTAAACAGGTCCTAACACACATGAGCTATAATATAAACAACAGTACACACTTTAGATCAGGATGGGATGGAAGAAGCACTTTGAAATGGGGAAAAGGCACGTGTAAACTTTTGAGAACTGCAAATTCGCTGCAAACATTTACTATGCAATATTGGAGAAAAACGGGTCAAATACACTGTTATGTGAAATTTCGTTTCTATCTTAAAAAATGAAGAAGTTATAGAGGTTTTAGTGAGAGGCGTTTTTGCAAAATAGATGCAAAAATGGACCAGGAATTTGGTTTTAAAAATGACAGATAAGTTTTATTACACTATATTAATGACTATCAAAAAGAGAAGGCCACACATGAATTTTCACAGCTACGTGGACAGCGCAACCATTCACGTGGTGGAGACTCGATTTAGTTCTGGGATTTACTTTAGTTACTCAAATTCACTAACAAGTAATGGTTTTGTAACACAGACGAGAAAAATCAGCGCAGGAAGGATTCTAACAATACTAGGGTTCTGAATTTAAAGATGGGATGAGTTGAGATTGGAATGATACAATGCAGATATACTATAGGTCACTGTTCTTCCTGTAAATAACGTACAGTCCTCTGTAATTAAATTGGACCGTCAGCTCTGGTCATTGGGTCAGATCAGGGATTGGATCCACGGCGCAGTTCTGGTAAATTTTGGACTGCGCCTGAGACTGGATTTGGATTAGCCCTTCTGATACCTGGACACGACAGACTACAGGATGCGAGTTTCAGCGGGCAAGCTTTAATGGTAGCAAGCCAAGCTGAATCAGAATTATTCTTTTAAGTTTTGGATGTTTTGAAATTGTGTCTAGTTAGCAAGAGTTCAGCAATGCTAAAGTCTAGATTCTTCAAAGAAATCTGGATCTTCAAAGAAGTCTGGAGTCAGCTACAAGATGAAGAGTTCTGGAACAAGGTGCTCTGTGGAAATCTGGATGGGTTCTGGAAGCAGAGTCCTATGTGTTGTGAAGTTCCTATATTTATATTATCAAATGCCATCACCTAAATGTATGGTGTGGGCAGAATTTCAAAACACGCCCCCACGGCTGGGAGTGGCTCCAGGCACATCCTTTGTCCTGGTTGGCAGTCTGAACAGAGCTGTCATCTTTATGATGCAATTTAGGAACTCCCACATTGATTTTGACCACAATTTAACTTTCGCATGAATACACATTTTTACAATTTTGCCCTTTACTAAAATCAGACACATGCATTACATTTTTTTATGGTTTATCCTGGCGTCCAATTCCCATCTCGGTAAGAGCTGTCTTTCTCATTCTATAGGATTTTATCAATTTTAATCATAACAGTTGGGATTCATAATTTCTAATTCGGTACACCTCTGGGCGCTTATCAGTGGATCATGTACATACAATCTTAGGCTTGCAACATTAATAGTTCTGCTACCATATGTTTTTTTTTCATAACTTTGGTTCCTTAAGTGGTACAGATTTCATCAATGTCTTAAAAGCAAAAGCCTAAAATTAGGTTACAGTCTACCAATTTTCAAATTCATCCCTCTTTAGGTTCCTCAGGTAAAGAATTTCAACTTTAATCACAAAGAAGGATTTCAAAAGTCACAGCAGTTTTTTTTTTTAATCTTGGTACCTCCCCTTCACAAGCAACAGCTGCCCAGTCCTTTGATCAGGGAGGTGTGTCCCCTTCCTGGAGAGTGAAGTGTCTTGCCCCTCCCAGCAGAGGTCAATGCTCCGCCTGTCCTTTGTTCTTGGCTCAGCCAGAGAGAAATGTCTGATTCTCTCATTGTGCTCCTTGTTGTCAATATGCGGGAACCATTAAGCATCCATTAGCCTTCCTGTAGCAATTGAGTGTCAAGCTGAAATGTGAATCTTTGCCAGGCTGGGCTGTCAGATCAGAATTAAATATGTGATTAGCTCCAGACTGGGTTCCTTTAAATTAAAGTCTTTTCATTTCCCAACTATAAAATATAAGCACAGTTTATAAGGGATTTGGACATTTTAAAAGAATTAACCCTTCAAAACATGCTTTAAATATGTGCATTTTGCAATCTCTCCAGGAAAAAGAGCAATTTTAAACTTGGTTGGACAGCTAATTTTCTGATGCAGCTGTCAGTCAGCGAGGCCTGGCCTTCTCTGAGCCACCTGTAGAATCTGTGATTTCAGCAATTTTTATTTCAATAGCTCACTGGGGAAATGACTGTATTTAGCACCAAAACAGCACTTTGAAGGTTGCGATTGATTAGGAAGCTGTATTTAAGGGCATGTTCGGATTTTAGCCCACTTTTGTGGCATTGATTCACGTGACAGGTAACAGCACCCATTGTCATTCTGATGCAGGGAGTTCTTGTTTTGACATCAACTTTGCCTGTGTGTGGCAAGGTGTGCAGCTCTTTTGTGGTTTATGAACCATGCACAGTTTTGCAGATTTGGTGTGCACAGCGTGACGTCCAGTCAGGGGGGAGTCGGGAACGTGGTATTTTTCTTCTTCTGTTCATGTGAAGAAATCTAGTTGCTTCTCCCATCAGCGATTGATGCGACACGCTCTCCCCGCCGGTTCTGGTTGGAGCGACACTCCAAATCTCTTGTATTTTTCCTCCCGATCCCCGGGGACGTCCTCCTTGATGATTGTGGATCCATTTGTCTTCCCCTTCTGTCAAATTGACCTTGGGAATGCAGATTCTGTAGGCGTCCGTTTGATTCTGTCCACAATTTCAAAAGGACCCCGCCAACTTGGGAGGAATTTGCGCTCTTTGGCTTAGATCCTTTGGAAATTGTACCAGTAGACCCTGTCTCCTACTTGATATTCCTTTTTAGTTGTCTTAAGGTCAAAGTGGGTCTTCATACTGTCTGTAGATCTTTCTAGATTCCGCTGAGCATACGCAAAAGCATGTTGAAGGTGTTTTCTCAGATTCTCAACATACTCATGAGTTGTGGAGGCATTTATCAAGGTCTGCTCTTGGGTTCTATAGAGCAGATGCTGGGGTGGCGCCATCCTACGTCCAGTCATCAGCTCAAATGGAGACATTTTTGTTGCAGAAGAAGGGGTAGATCGGATGGCCATCAGGACAGGGGTAATCAAATATCCCAACTTGGCCCAGAATCTGCCACAAACTTTTTTAATATGCTCACAATCGTTTTATTGTACCTCTTAACTCCACCACTAGAGGACTGCTGTATGCAATGTATAATTTCCTTTTTACCCCAAGTATCTCCCACATCTTTGTCATCACTTCGCTAGTGAAGTGACTACCTCGGTCTGACTCAGTCCTTTGGGGTAGTCAAAAACACTAGAAGATGTGATTGATCATCAGGGCAGCTGCTGTTTCTGCCTTGCAATTTGGGGCCCGGGAGACATTCCACCCATTTCGTAAACAAGCATGTTATGGTTAACATGTACTTGTTCCCCCTAGAGGAGCAAATCATGGGCCCGATGAAATTGACTTGCAAATCTGACCAAAGCAGTGTCATCCCCCTCTTTTGGAGGGGAATACGGTGTGTGAGTAATGTTGGCTGAAATTGTGCACACACAAGACACCCCTTCAAGTATTGGTCGAGGTCCTGTCCCATGTGTGGCCAGTATGCAACCTCTCGCAAGATTTCTAATGTTGTATGAAACCCCTGATGTGGCTGCATCATTGGTGTGACTTAGCATCAGGCTTCGGAATGAGGTAGGGACCATCCACTGGTCATGGCCAGATATGGATCTCCTCATCAACAAACCGTCTTGGATTCAGAAAATCTTGGACATTTCATCAACACTCTGAGATCCTCTTTCCCTATGCAATCAGTATCCGTCAGGGGAAAGTTCTCAGGATCCTCTGTGTGTTGATAAAACTTACCAATTATTAGATCCCCTTTTTGAGCCGTAATCAAATCAGCATCTGGGGTCTCCTTACTCCATTGGGCAGTTCATTGTGAACATTTGTCTGGGACCTAGTGATAGCAGTGACCTGGATTTCCCCCAACGGGGACTCGATATCAGGTAGATCCCCTTGGATGGCTCTGGTTTTGGCCAACTGATCAGCTAAGTCATTTACAGTTTTGTCTGGCCCCTCTACTTTAGCATGCCCCTTGATCATTTTTCCAGTAGATGGTCATCTGACTAGAGGTGACCAGATCATCAATGTGCTGTATTAGTTTTCCATGTTTTAGAGGTGTGTTATTAGCACATAGCATGCATCTGGTTTTCCAGTTAACCAGGTGCTCCACGAACCCGTTACGGACATAATCTGAATCAGTGATTATGACCAGTTCGTGGATTTGGTGTTGGACAGCAGTGAGGATGGCTTGATGCACAGCCATCAGGTCTACCACTTGACTACTATGGGACCGATTTTGTACCCAGCGGAGGGCTCTGGGGCATCATTCACCCATGCATTCCCCACCCCAGCCACAAGTTCCTTTTCCCCGTTGTTGTCAATATGGTAGGAGCACCCATCCACATAGACAGTGGGCATTCCCTCACACTTGTCATCTTCATAGAATTTGTGTGGGGAATTAAGGAACGCTCCATGTTGTCCTTGATTTTAAGACTTTTGTCTTCGAGACAGTTTTCTCTGGCACAATCATGCAAGTCAGCCAGATCTTGCGCGAGGGGACTCTTCTTGTTTTGGCTATGTCTGACCTCCACAGGAAAGCCTTGCATTGACAGAATCCAGGAAGTAATTCGGGAATGACTCACATTTCCGGCCCGGATTCTGTTCCTTTGAAAATATTGCAGAGGCTGGTGTGGAGTCTCAACTATGATGTGTTCCCTCTGGATGAATGGGCAGTAATTCTTCAATGCCCACACCATTGCCAGGAGTGCCGTCTCATAATCGTTGAATTTTTCCTCCACAAAGGATAGAGTCTTACTCGCATAGGAGATGACTTTATTGACCTTGTCATGCTTTTGGTATAATACTGCAGTCAAGCATGTATTTGAGAACCCTGTCTCCAAGAATAACTCCTTGTTTTTGATAGGGTAAGCTAGGCAAGACACTTGTGAGAGGCTTCTTTTGAGTTGTCTTACTGCATCGGCTTGTCTGGACCCACTCCCACTTTACCCCCCCTTCAACAGATGGATCAGGGGTCTTGAGGCTCCTTAGCTCATGCAGAGTAAGAGGGTCTTTTAGTTTCTGGAGTGCTTCTACTTTCTTTTCCTGGGGACAGAGACCCTCAGGAGTTATATCATGTCCCAAGAAGTTGACACAGGTCCTGTACCACTATGCCTTTTGGAAAGATAGTTTTGCTCCGGCAGCCCTCAACTGTGTCAGAACATAACGGATCTCCACTATGTGTTCATCCACAGTTGAGCTTTTGATTAGAACATCATCTACATAGGCCAGGGTACCCCTTTCACCCAAGTCGGGCATGGCCTTATGCAAGAAGATATTAAATTAATTGCTGGAGTTGATGTATCCAAAGGGAGTCCAGGTCCAAGTATACTGCTGCCCCAAAGGTAAAGGCTAGCTTGTTTTGGTCCTCCCTACTGACAGGTACAGTCCAGTGCCCATTGGTCAGGTCAATGGCAGTGTATACCTTTGACCCCTAGATCTGGGCCAGCCCTTGGTCAATGTGTGAAAACAAAAAGAAGATATCGAGGCTGAGTACCCCAAAAGGAAATACACCAAACGTGGGTTACAAAGGAACATACAAAAGATCTTTATTTTATACTGAACAGTTTCAAAGGACAAAGCAACAGATATCTATCGGCCCTCAGTACAACACAGCAAACTCCAGCTTAGTTCGCTGTGCTCAGTGAGTGGCAATGTACATTAGAATAGTCACACTCTTTATACCCTCGAAAACACAATGTTTCAACCCATTTCCCAGTTAATATTTGTTAATACATTACGGATCTAGGGTTCGTGCCGAGTTTGTACATCTGTAAATTTAGGGGTTACCTTTAATGTATTCACTAACAAGCCTCAAAGGCGACAGTGTATTTTAGGATTTCATGTTAAGCCTTCTTAAACAGTTTTATACAATATAGTCAAACAAGTGTTCACATTTCAGTATTTGAATACATTGTGTTTAACATGTGCTTGCGGTTTAGCTTCGTTAGCGCAAGTAATCCTCTACACACAGGTCAGCGAAGCGCAATGTCTCAGTTCATGACCCCAACATGTAGCTTGCAGGCAAGTTATACATTAGTTTATACACAGAGGTCAAGACGGCCATGTTGCATTCGGAATGACATTGTCCACCATCTTAGGACACAGGGTGACTTTTAAGAGCGAGAACCTAAAATGGTGGATAGATCTAAAATGGCGGCTTACACTGATCTAAGGTCAAGACCTTGCAACGCGGATTTCCTCGCTAGTGGCGTATAAGCAGCTTGGCGTAGGCCAAAATACATATATTCATACAGTATAGGAGGCACAATATAATTTCCCGTTCGACAAATGTAGGGAAGAGGCCATCGGGAAGTGTGGACTCGTTTGTTCAGCTCCCTTAGGTCAGCACAGAGTCTCCAATGGCTGTTTGGTTTCAAAATCCCCAGCACCGGATTATTGAAGGTGCTGTGGACTGGACGAATTATCCCACGGGACTCGAGGTTCTTAATTATTTCTGTAAGGGACTCCATGGATGTGAGAGGCAAGCAGTATTGCTTCACAAACACTGAAGTCATGCCAGGGTCCATGGGAATTGTTGTTGTGTGGATTTCGGTGTGACCACAGACATATGAGTCCACCACAAAGAGATCCTGAAAATCTAAGAAAACTTGTTTCAATTTTTGCTTTTGCTCCAGAGTCTCACAGGCATCGGCTAGGTTGATTCTCTCTTCAACCATCTGCCTGAAGCCCGGAAAGACTTCTGGTTTGGCTATCTCAGCGACCTCCTCCAGCTGAGTGGAGAAGTCCCTGGTTAAAGTACTAACTTGGACTGATGGCTTCAGGTGGGGGAGGCTGTCTTGGTGGACTTGAAAGATCACCTCATCCCTCCTAAAGTCACAGGTCACCTCTTCCTTATCATAAGGACAGGAAGAGTACACCAGGAAATTCCCCCCATGCCGGGTGAAGATCCTGTCTGGTGTTGTGTCATTGTCGCTATCACTGTCAAAACAGTCATTGGAAAATGGTCCCATCCGTTCATTACACAAATCTATGGAAAAATGTCGGTCATCAACCACCATTCCAATAATGGTGCCTGCGCCCAGAGTGATACTCCTAAGGTTGCTGTTATCCACCACTAATGGAATGGTGTTGTGTTCTGTATTGACTAGTGGTGTTGGGTTTAACCCCAACCCTTGCTGTTGGAAATGGGTATTGAGGTGAACATATGTGTCAGGATTTTGCAGTTTCTGTCCTCTTCTAATTTTTACTGCAAGTGGGAATTGTGGGGTCAGTTCTGGGATGGTGACTTCCTCTCCAATCTGTACTTAAACTGCATATGGCAGCAGTTGAGCTGACCAAAATGCTTTCTCTGGATCATCAAAGTCCAAGGGATTATCCGGTAATCGGGACCAGTCTTTGAAGTTGATTAGGTCCAAACTAATGGCAAAGCGATTGCGAATGTCACTGCCTAAAAAAAAAAGCAGGGACATCTCGCACGACCCAACAATTATGGACTATGCTCTTGTTGCCTATGGAAATTTCGAGCATACACCTGCTAGGCAGGAGATGTTTGGAATTGGGTGTTTTCAGGTCCATTTCCCATTTGTCTATCAATTTAAATGTGGGGATAGCTGGATCTTTTGGGAGTTTTTGGAACATGGCTTAGCTGATGAAGCTCTTACCGTTGTTCACGCACACTCGGGCGAGAACAGAGTCCTACCCCTCATTTAATTGAATTGGGATGAACAAATGTTCTCTAATTGTCTGAATGTCAGCAGAGCTTTGAGCTGGCTTCTCATCATTCTGAACTAGAGAAGTGGGATTTTCTGATTGTGAATTGGTATACATTTTTAGACTGGAAGGAAGGTTCATTTTCAGAAATAGAGAGACTTCCCATCACCAGTTTGTTGTTCTACTGCAATTATTGGCACATCAGGGATTTGGTTGTTTTGAAAATGGAATTCAATTTGGTCAGGTTTTTGTTCAACCATGTGTTCACACAATCTATTAGGGGAAACAATCTACGCAGGATGTAATTCCCCAGTAAACACAGTGTTCCCTCTGGAGTCACAACTTTGACCAGGTGTTTCACCTTGTGTCGTCCAATTTTAATTTCCAAATCTGCAATCCACTCGACAGGAATTTCATTCCCATCAGAGTTCTGAAGTTGTCCAGGAAGAGGGGAGAGAGGGATCTGGTATGTCTCCGCCCTTCCTTTATTCACCTGATCAAAGGCCCTCTTTGACAGAAGGGTGGCTTGGGATCCAGTGTCCACCAGTGCCAAAAATGTACATTGCCCCTGTAATTGGATCTGGGCATAAAATCTTCCCTCCTTCTCCTCAAGGGGGTAAAGATAATGTGAATTGTGGGCCAATTGGTGGGTTAATTGCTTTACTCTTGATTTTGACAGAGGGGTAGTTTGGGTAGGATTCTGTTTGGGAGCTTGGGAATCTGTAAGAAAAAGGTGACAGTTGGATATTGGGGAAGTTTTGGGCTCCCCTGGTTCTGATTCTGGGCTGCCCCCTCCCCCCCTTTTTGGAAGCAGTCGCCAGAATTGGTTTGGGCAAGGTGATTTTCTGGCTGGTCATTCTGGGGTTCATTGATGGGCGGTTTTAACTCAGTCTCCACATTTACCCAGTCTTGATTAGGATCTCTCGGGACCCATTTTTCTTTGGGCGGAGTTCCCCCATCCCTGAAGGAGAAGATCATTTTCCCAGAATCCTCTGAGGACCCCTCTCCTTCAAATTGGATAACTCTAACCTCATCCACAAAATGGGTTGTTTTAGGGCCTTTATTTCTCCTGCCCACCCTCTGTTCCTTGGGTTGCAGACTTTCGGGGGCAGGAGAATTTGGTTCCCGTTCTTGGGTTTCCAGGGGCTTTTCACATGTGGGGAAGGAAGCTTCCTCTAAGGCTGTACACCCCTCTTACCCCTGTGCCTCCTCCCTTGGAACCAGTGAGTTGTCAGGGTTCTCTCGCCGTCATTGCTCTGGAGTACCAGACCCTTTGTTTGAGGGGTTCTGGGCCATCATGTTGATCTGAGGGTTCTGCTGAGCCCTCAACATGCGACCCAGATCCTGTGACAAGTTCTGGACCGGGCACTCTAGTTGGGACACATGCTCTGGCTGGCACGGGGGTCTCTGTTCCATCTAGGTGGATCACGGGAAGGGTAACTGTCCCTTCTCCCATAATACACTTGGTTGGGATAGTTCTGGTAACCCTCCACCCTTGGCCTCCCCTCTCCCGGGTTGGGCAGTCTGGGCTCAGGCAAGTGGGGAAAGAAAGGAGGGATGTTTTGGGGGTTGAAGTTTGGTGGGGAAAGAAGCTCAACCTGTCATTTGGGGGATTACTACCCTCCTGGGGAAAGTTAGGAGGGAAGCTTCCTGGGTTGGCAGCTACCTGGTTGGACCCCACCCCTTGGGCTGTGGGAGTCCACACATAGCCCAGGATGTGTCTGTTGCCCTTGTAACGGCTACCTGTCTGGTATTGGCCCGAGGGCCTTTTGGGTCTTTGGTTAGTAGGATCTTGCACAGGAATATTTTTAGGCCCCCCCATCTCCAGATCTAAAATGGGAGCAACCTTCACCTCCGCCACCTTAGCAGCAGTAGGGGTGTTAGCTGGTTTGGGGTTTTTATTTGTATTTTTATTCACTACCAGTTTCTACACTTCATAAATACGAGTCACACGTTCAATGACCCAACCTAGTGATCTCTTCTTGTGAAAGTCCCTCACCAGCTGGGTCATGATGTATTTAGGGAGTGTATGAAAGAAGGTATTAATGAACTCCCTACTATCTGAACGCACCCTCCTGGTGGTCTACGCAACAGCGCATTTTAATTATTGAACAAATTCTTGTGGGACCTGGTCTTCCCCACATTGCAGGTTGTAGGCTGCCTTGCGGTCCTCTTGGGAATTTCGATGTACAGAAAAATGTTTTAAGATGGCTGCCCTATAGGTGGACCATCTTGTGTGGTTCTGATCCTCCAGCCCCACAAAGAAGCTGGGGTATTCAGGGGACAATGTCCATTTGACATATTGAATGCAACTCTTGCTATCTTTCAAATGGAAAGTATCCATCATTTGCTCGTACAACTCGAGGTGCTCCCAGACGGAATACTTGGCATTTTTATGATAGGGAGTTATGATGCTCCTAATGGCCTTGATCTGTTTCAGGGGATCTTTCAGTCGGTCCCTCTTAATTTTGTTGGCCTTTTTAGTCTTAGTCACCCATGTCCACTCATCCTCTGACTCAGAGGCACTGCTACAGGAGGTGGCTATCTGATCCTCTAGGCTCTCCCTGATTCTGCGAGCTTGGGAATGGCTTGCAGAATGTGGGGGCCTAGTTTCTTGAGACCTGTGGTGCTCAGAAGAGTCTTCTGACTCTCCCTTGTTCCCAGGATTGGCTGAGTACCCCCCCACTGCCCTAGTGGGCCTAGTTTCATGGAGTTCACCACCAAATTGGACAGACTGATCCTTTAGTAGGCACTATTTTTGAGGATCCAGTTCCCTGATTCTCCCATCAAAGGAGTCTTCCTGATCAGAGAGGCTAGCCCTAACATTTGGTAATCTGTGCAGAGATGCCCGCCCATCCATTTCTGGGAGGCGGTGATCTGTCAGTTCCATGTTTCCCATTAATTCTGCTCAAGTCTACCATCCCCATGGCCCTTGGTTCATATGAACCAGGGGACATGAGGGCGGCAGAGTCCATGGTACTGAAGGGGTTAAAGTCCTTGAATACAGGGGTACTGGTGTTATGCTCAGGGGTTTCTCTGTCCCTTCCTACCTCATCTCTTTCAGCCCATATTCCCTGGTGACATGCCAAAATCTGACTCTTTTGCTCCTCTATTAAGGCATTACTGGTCTCAATGATTTGCTCTTGCATGGCTATCTGTTTGTGGAGCCTATCATTCTTTTCACAGAGAGGCTCATTGTCTCTATGTGCTTCCTGGGTTGGAAATACTGGGCCAATTCTCGCTACAGGAGACTCACCTCCTGAGTTTTGTCATTATAGTGTTCTTTTCCAGAGCATCCTCCACCCGCCTGGTGTGCTCTAGTAGCTTCTCATATTCAGTTTTAACTTCACTAATCTCCTGAAGGGCCGCTTTCTTTCCTCTAACTCAGTTTTTAATTGGCTGACTTCCTGGCCTAAGGCGTTCCTCTCCTGACTTAGAGTGCCCCTCTGATCAGCCAGGTCGCCCCTCTGTTTTTTAAACGCACTAGATTCCTGACGCTACTCATCAAATTCTGCTTGAGATTCTAAATTAATTTATTGTTTTCCTCTTTCAAGATCTCTAGGTGGTTTGGTAAAGTCACTACCTGCTCTGCGCAGGCTCTATTAAAATTTAATTGTTGTGCCACTTTATGTTGACTCTGTTTTAAAGAGTCAACCCTTTCCTGATACTCATCTTGCAGTGTCTGTAATGTGGTATCTTGTTCTGCATTCTTTTGCTGTAAGAGAGACAGATCTTCCTTTAATTTGGTACTATACTGCCTAGCCTCTTTTTCTGATTCTTGGCTCTTCTGGAGCCTTTGTTCTGCAGAATGCAGATTAGTTTGGATTTTCTGCAGTGTTTGCCCTTGCTTCTTTGCCAGATCTATGTTGTCTGCATGCTTTTCCTGTATTATTCCTATGTGGAGGTACAGGTAGGCCACAATTTTGGAAATTTTACACTGCTTCTCTTTTATTTTTGGTACCATATACAGTTCGCTAAGCGCTTGGTGTAATGGACCCCTATCCTGTCGTATATCTAGGTCTATGAACGTGACTTGTTCTTTTATTTCCTGTAGCCATACCTGTCCATCCTGTTCGGGCCACTCAACCCTGACAAACAGTTTGTGCAGGGGGTGTTCCCTAGTTTTGAAAGGTGCTTGTACAGTGAAGCACAGTACCCCAAACCATCAAGGTGTCTGTACCCTGCAGGCTAGTATGCTGTGTTAGACTGTCACAAGTGGTACTTCAAATTCAGAATCACGGCACAAGCCCCCAAGCTGTAAGGGATTTCAATCAGGCACACACCCAGTTCTCGCCTAGCGTGTAGTGTGCAATGAAACATTTATTTATTTATTTTTGTCTATAAGTTCAATATTCTGAATGATATACCACTCATATCACACCCTTCTCAAAATACCCCCCAGGTCACACTGAACCAGGAATCAGGCTAGTTTGTAAAGGTAAATATGTATTTATTATTTATTTAATATTCAAATCACACATACGTTTAATATATATATATATTTATATATATATATATATATTAATATATATATATATATATATATATATATATATATATATATATACATAAATATATATATATATATATATTACACGGCCACGGTAGTGGCCGTGTAGTTATGGTTAAGTTGCTAAACTCATAAGAAGAGCACTTTTTGGGTGGCCTACTACATCACTCCCCCTGGACGAATCCACACCAAACTTTGCAAAAGAAGTATATGGCCCACTCTGAATTTTCTTGCAAAGTTTGGTGTGGTTTGGTCCAGGGGGGGCAAAGTTATAGGGGGGTCCCAAAATTTATTTTTTTTCCCATAGACTGAATGGGGAAAAAACTTTGCTCACGCCTACAGCCCAAACTGCTGGATGGATTTTCACCAAATTTTGTAAATTTGATGGAAATCCGTCTAGTAGTTTTTTAAAAAATGACCAAAAAATATGTCACAAAAAATTTGTGATATCTATGTCCGGTCCGCGGACACCCTTCCCTGTTTTGTCCGCGGACAGTGTCCTGATTGGCTAATCGGCTTGCGTCATGTCCGCAGACATGCAACGTGTTCGCTGATTGGATGGTGAGGAGCGTGAAGTGCGTCAGATTTTTGGAAACACCTGCCATCTTGGATTCGCAGACAGTGGCCGATGTCCGCGGACATCGCAGTAAAAACCTATGAAAAAACACAGCATTCCACTTGTCAAATTTATCAAATAATCTCTGCGGAGGTGAGGGTTGATAAGGATGGGATGGGATATGGCTGCAAGAAGCAAAAAAATGGGTGTTTTTTGCGGCGAAATCTGCGAACAGTCCTGATGTTCGTGAACAGTCCTGTGAAAGTTTGTGAACACTTTAGCATTACAGGGTTGGTGAACTGCAGTTCTTGGATGGCTTATAACTTTGGCACCACTTAATGGAACTGCAACCACAACATTGCACATGTCAAACTTATCAAATAATCTCAAGGGAGGTGAGAGGTGATGAGGATGGGATGGGATATGGCTGCAAAAAGCAAAATAAAAGGTGTTTTTTTGCCGCAAAAGTCTGCAAACAATTCAAATGTTCGCGGCCGGTCCTAAGAAGTTTGCGGACACCTCAGCATTACGGGGTTGGTGAAATGCAGTTCTTAGATGGCGTATAACTTTGGCGCCACTTAATGGAACTGCATGAAATTTTGCATGTATATTCCTGGGCTGATTCTGAGTGAGTATGCAAAGTTTGGTGGGATTCTGTCATGAGGGGCAAAATTAGAGGGGGTCCCAAAATAATGTAAAGGCTTATAAATGAGGTGCCATTTGATGAATCTACACTTCATTTGGAAAACTGATAATAGATCAAGATATACATGTTTTTGCGAAGTTTGGTGGGATTCTGTCAAGAGGGAGCAACATTAGAGGGGGGGTCCCAAAATATTGTAAAGGCTTATAAATGTGGTGCCATTTGACAAATCTACACAAAGGTTTACCAAAAGATTATAGATCTAGATTTAGTTGTTTTCGTAAAGTCTGAATGGATTTTGTCAAGTGGGGGCTAGGTTATATGACGATTGTATGTGTGTACATTTGACACTTTTGAAAAAATAAAACATGGGTGGATTTCCAGCACACTTGCGTAAGGAGCTTTGGAAAGGGCCTACAAGCATGGTTTTGCAAATGTGCCAGTGTTTTATTATTTGACAAGTGTCATAATGTAGCTACAAAAAATAGCGGTATTCCTTTAGTGACTGAGGGTTAGTGTCACGACTTACTGGCACCGGCGTTCCCTGTGGCAACGCTGGAGATTGCGAGCACTCTCCGTTTCCCCCTCTTCCAAGATGGCTCCTCATCCTTTGGGTTACGGTGCAGTGTTCCCACGTTCGCATGGCAGACGTTCTCTGACGTCATCTCGTTCTCTCCTGGATCCCGGATATGGCCCAGCAGGGCCGAAGCTCAGTGCGTCGCTACTCTCTACAGACGCTACGTGAGTTCGCATCTAGGGAATTTATTATTCTATACCTTATTCCTATGCTTCTCTTTTCTTCCTGCTCTTTCCTACAGCATTGCCTTTCTGCCCAGCCTTCCCGTTCTGCTGCTCACGAGTCTACAGGAAACTCTGGTAGCCTCCCCTTCCAGAAACGTTAGGTACATCACCAACCATTACATTGATTCCTCTCGTACTAGTTCTTTCACTCATCTCTTGTTTACTTATCTAGAATCCGGACTTCGCCGAGATTCTGTGACCAGATCCTGTGAATCCAGTAAACTGCCAGCATTTAAAGCAACCGATTCACCTCCACATCCGTTCCAGCAGGGTTTTTTCCCCCAGCGGGTTTCCCTGGGATCCCTCGCACAACCCTTTGTTTCCCTTTCAGGGAGGAGGGAGGTGTTAGGGGCCTCAGGGGACTCTCCATTTGCCTGGTTGATTGCTGCACGAATCAGGTTAGTGTTGAATCATTACAGCTAGCGACGCCTTAAAAGAAAAAGGCTTAGATACACATCATGGCTACTTTACAGGCAGCCTTAGACCAAGTGCAGCAATTAACGACCGCAGTACAAGGATTGTCCCATGAGGTACAAGCCTTAAAGCATGAAAATGCAATCCTCAAACAGCAAATGTTAATTAAGGCCCCCACTAGTTCAGAGATTCCTCCTGGCCCTCTACCAGGCGGGAAATACGACGGAAACCCGCATTCTTTAAGGGAATTTTTGGATGCATGTACGGTGCAATTTGCCTTTAAGACATCCTTTTTTCCCTCGGACAGAGATAGAGTGGGATATATGATTACTCATCTCACAGGTCCTGCGCTAGCTTGGGCCACGCCTATTGTCACTTCCAACAATGCCATATTGGATTCTGTACCCGCTTTTACGGCGAGCCTAAAAGCTATGTTTTCTCGGAGGGAATACAACGTCTCCTCTCAAGAGAAACTTCTAGATTTCAAGCAAGGGTCTTTAGGAATTTTAGAATTCATTACCTGTTTTAAACAAATGGCCCTAGGCACATCATGGGCCGATGATGCGCTTATTACGTTGTTTAGGAGAGGGGTTAATGAGGAGTTGAAAGATGAACTAGCTCGAGTTCCGAGACCAAACACATTAGCTGAACTAATTTCGTTAACCATGCAGCTGGACTATCGGCTGCAAGAAAGGCAAACGGAGAGGAGAAAAGGGAGAAGTCATCGCTCTGCGCCAGAATTAGCATCCTTCCCTAAAACAGCTACTCCGGAAGAACCTATGCAGTTGGGCACTACACGGGGTCCTCTGACTCAAGAGGAACGCGCCCGCAGAAGAAACCAAGGACTATGCATGTATTGCGGCTCTTCTGGCCATGCCGTGCTCGAGTGCCCAGTCGCTCCTCTCAGAAAACCATTTCGTTCGGGAAACGCCAGACCTCAACCGTAAGGGGACATACGGTCGGGGTAACAGATACAGGTTCCCAATCTCCTACTAGGTTGTCTCACTCGCTGGACATGGTAGTCCTGCGTGTCACTTTTTCTTTGTCAGATGAAAACATTGTTACTGTCCCAGCCTTGGTTGACTGTGGGGCAGCTGGTTTGTTCATGGACGATTTTTGGGCGAGAAAACTGAATGTTCCCCGATCCCCTAAAGCAATCGCTATACCTGTAGAAGGCGTAGACGGAACCCCACTAATATCGGGACCCATACGAGAACAGACTCACACTTTGAAGATGTTCATTGGATCACACAGGGAGGACGCCGTATTTGACATTATAAAAGCAGCTCACTACCCTGTCATTTTGGGCTTGCCATGGTTAAGACTACATAACCCTTACATAAATTGGACAGCCGGTTCCATTTTTTTAGGATCAGAATACTGTACCCAACACTGTCTTGCTGAAGGATCGGTCGGATTTCGTCCTCCTTCTTCGAATCCTGTTGCCCCTCAAAGGATAGTAGACTTGATTAGTCTTGTTCCTCCTGAGTACGAAGAATTTCAGGACATTTTCTCCTCTTCCAAATTTTCTGAACTTCCGCCTCATCGTAGAGACGATTGTTGCATTCGTCTAGACTCCTCTCAGCCACTCACTTTTGGAAAGATGTACATCCTTTCTGAGAAGGAAAAATCAGTCCTACGACAGTATTTGGATACCCACCTTAGAAATGGTTTGATTGCGGAATCGACTTCCCCTGCAGGCGCATCGTTATTCTTCATAGCAAAGAAGGACACGGACGAGTTACGTCCCTGCATTGATTATAGGGGTCTTAACAAGATCACAATTCCTGATCGATACCCAATGCCCTTAATACCAGACATCCTAGAAGCAGTAAAAGGGGCAACGATTTACACAAAGTTGGACCTCAGAGGGGCTTATCACCTCATCAGAATCAAAGAAGGGGATGAGTGGAAGACCGCGTTTCGTACCCCCTTTGGTCATTTCGAATACCGGGTGATGCCCTTCGGACTCGCGAATGCACCTGCAGTTTTTCAAAGATTCATTGACCATATATTCTCAGACCTCCTTCTTCATACGGTAGTGGTGTATCTTGATGACATATTGGTGTTTTCCAGCAATCCTACAGAACATCACCAACACGTGTGTCAGGTATTACACCGATTACGAAGTAACCACCTCTATTGCAAGCCAGAAAAATGCAGATTCCATCAGACGACGGTCATGTACCTAGGGTTCGTTCTGTCCCCTACTGGAATTTCCATGGATCCCCGCAAGGTGACCGCTATTCTGGAATGGTCCTCCCCTAGTTCTATCAAGGAACTACAGAGATTTCTGGGGTTTTCGAATTTCTATAGGAAATTTATAGCAGGATTTTCCTCAATCGTTCTGCCCCTTACAAGTTTACTCAAGAAGGGAAAGTCTTTTAACTGGACAGAAGACGCCCAGTCAGCCTTTGACACTTTGAAGACTCTTTTTACTTCCGCTCCACTCTTGCGAACCCCAGATCAGAGCTTACCGTTTATTGTTGAAACTGATGCCTCCCATTTTGCTTTGGGTGCGGTACTTAAACAAGCTTTTGCCCAAGGAACAGAACACCCTGTGGCCTTTTTGTCCAAGACTTTTTCTCCCTCTGAGATCAATTACACGGTGTTAGAGAAAGAGTTGCTGGCTATAAAACGGGCCTTTCAAGAATGGAGACATCTCCTTTTGGGCCCCCAACATCCCATTGAGGTCCGCACCGACCATCAGAATCTCAAGAGTTTACAATACGCTGAGACTCGCAACAGCCGGCAAGCAAGATGGGCCCATTTTTTCTCTCCCTACAATATCACTTTCACTATCATTCCAGGTAAAATCAATCTTCAAGCAGACGCTCTATCTCAAAGAGATCCCGATTGCAAATCTGGTTTTCAGACCGAAAGACTGTTTCCTCATGCTACATTCATATCTATAGTACAGGACTTCCTTCACTCTGTAGCAGCCCAAACTCATGTCTTAATGGACTCCATTAGATTTCAGGCGGATAAATGGGGACTAAGTCTCGAAGACGGATGTTTCTACCGGGGTCATCAGGTGTATATTCCCTCACTCCAGCTTCGAACTGAAGTAATGCACATGTGTCACGATTCTAGTGTAGCTGGTCATCGTGGAATAGCCAGCACCCAGGAGCTCATACAGAGACATTTCGGTGGGAAACCTTAAGAAGGGACGTGACTGATTACGTCTCTTCCTGTGTGATCTGTCTGCAAGTCAAAGTACCTCGCAGTAAACCATTGGGAAAGCTGGCTCTAGTCCAGATACCTACTCATCCTTGGCAATTGATTTCTACAAATTTTATTGTTAACTTACCTGAGTCTAAAGATCATACCACCATTATGGTAACGGTGGATTATTTCACCAAATTGGCTCATTTCCAGGCTCTGCCTTCAGTACCGACAGCTCCACAGATGGCCAGACATTTCATAGACAACATCTTTTCCCAGCATGGTCTCCCTGACAGCATAGTGTCGGATCGGGGTTCCCAATATATTTCCCGATATTGGCAACAAGTGTGCTCTGCCTTAGGCATAAAGAGAGCCTTGAGTTCGGGTTACCATCCTCAAACGAATGGGCAGACTGAACGTTTAAATCAGACCCTGGAAACGTATTTGCGCTGTTTTGTATCAGCGGCACAGGACAACTGGAAGGATCTGTTACCTTTGGCAGAGTTTGCCTACAATAACGCTCCTCATGCTTCTATCAAAACTAGTCCCTTTCATTGTACCTATAGGTACGATCCTTCCTGCTATTCATCCTCTCTTCTCAGATCTTCGGCCTTTCCAGATGTGGACGCCCTAATGGGCGACATTCAACAGGGACATCTTTTGGCCAGAACCACATTACTGGAAGCTCAAGAGCATGCTAAACGTTATGCTGACTTACATCGTTCACCATCTCCAGTGATTGTTCCGGGGGATTTGGTCTGGCTCTCAGCAAAGTTTCTGCCCAGACATCTGGTTCCTTCTAAATTATCTCCGAAATATTTTGGACCTTTGACGGTATTGAGAGCAAAAGGTTCCTTGGCTTTTGAGTTACGGCTTCCACCTTCTTGGTCTAGAATCTACCCAGTTTTTCACGTTTCACAACTCAAGCTTCACGTATCGGATCGTTTTGGTCGATCTACTAAGGCCTACCCGCCTCCAGTAGCTACTACGGAGGGTCCGGAGTTCGAAGTCTCGGGCATTTGTGATTCCCGTTATCATCGCGGTCGACTGCAGTATTTGATCCATTGGAAGGGTTACTCTGTGGCCGACCGTACATGGGAACCAGCTTCAGCAGTCCACGCCCCCGTACTTGTTTGCCATTTTCACAGGTGTCATCCAGGCAAGCCAGGGGGTGTTACCCTCGGAAGGAGGCATACTGTCACGACTTACTGGCACCGGCGTTCCCTGTGGCAACGCTGGAGATTGCGAGCACTCTCCGTTTCCCCCTCTTCCAAGATGGCTCCTCATCCTTTGGGTTACGGTGCAGTGTTCCCACGTTCGCATGGCAGACGTTCTCTGACGTCATCTCGTTCTCTCCTGGATCCCGGATATGGCCCAGCAGGGCCGAAGCTCAGTGCGTCGCTACTCTCTACAGACGCTACGTGAGTTCGCATCTAGGGAATTTATTATTCTATACCTTATTCCTATGCTTATCTTTTCTTCCTGCTCTTTCCTGCAGCATTGCCTTTCTGCCCAGCCTTCCCGTTCCGCTGCTCACGAGTCTACAGGAAACTCCGGTAGCCTCCCCTTCCAGAAACATTAGGTACATCACCAACCATTACATTGATTCCTCTCGTACTAGTTCTTTCACTCATCTCTTGTTTACTTATCTAGAATCCGGACTTCGCCGAGATTCTGTGACCAGATCCTGTGAATCCAGTAAACTGCCAGCGGATAAAGCAACCGATTCACCTCCACATCCGTTCCAGCAGGGTTTTTTCCCCCAGGAGGGTTTCCCTGGGATCCCTCGCACAACCCTTCGTTTCCCTTTCAGGGAGGAGGGAGGTGTTAGGGGCCTCAGGGGACTCTCCATTTGCCTGGTTGATTGCTGCACGAGTCAGGTTAGTGTTGAATCATTACAGTTAGCCTGTCGCCATGGGCAGTGGCCAGATTGTCTGGGTCATGGAATAAGGTCATGATGCGGACAATCTGGCTACTGGCCATGACCACAAGGGACAAAACATAGGATTAAAGTGGCCATGTCCACCTGGGTCTGGCTTTGTGCTAAAGTTATTTGAAATTAGGATAGATTTGAAAGGTAAGAAAAATGTGCTCGTGGTCATAGGGTTCTCTATCAACAATATAAACACAACTCCTTGTAGAGACTTTTCATCAAAATGTATTTAATGTGTGATGTCATCAGTGATGTCAGCAATTACATTTGTGATGTCATCTTTGATGTCCTGGGTGTTAGTCTTAGCAGTGCACGGTGGTGGCGCGAGTTTTGGTTGCTTAGCTTACCATAACTGTCGAATTTCATGGGTTTTTTCGGTTTTACTTGAAACCATAACATCCGTTTAACAAAGTTTTTTCTTTGATATATATATTACATGGCCATGGTAGTGTCCATGTAGTTATGGTTAAGTTGGTGTTTCCATAGGAAGAGCACTTTTTGGGCGGCTTATAACTTCGCTCTCCCTGGACAAATCCTCACCAAACTTTGGGTCACTCTGAATTTTTTTGCAAAGTTTGGTGAGGATTCGTCCAGGGGGGGCAAAGTTATAGGGGGGGGTCCCAAAACTTTTTTTTTCCCATAGACTGAATGGGAAACATTTTTTGCTCGCGTCTACAGCCCAAACTGCTGGACGGATTTTCATCAAATTTGGACCAGGAGCAGCGGCTTGGTCCCAAAAGCTTTATCTTGCAAATTCGGTGAAAATCCGTCCAGTAGTTTTTTCAAAAATGACCAAAAAGTAGGTAAAAAAAAAATTGTGATATCTGTGTCCGCTTCGCGTGCACACTTCCCTGTTCGGTCCGCGAACAGTGTCCTGATTGGTCCATTAACTTGCGTGATGTCCGTGGACATGCGACGTGTTCGCTGATTGGACGGCGTGGAGCGTGAAGCGCGTCAGATTTTCAGTAGCGCCCGCCATCTTGGCTTTGCAGACGTCTGCGGACAGCGCAGTGAAACTTAGTTCAAAATTTGTATTTAGTAGAGTGTGTTGGTGTGTAGGAGTGTTTGGGGAGGGTGGGAGTGTATGGGATAGGATGAAAGTTGTGTTTTTTTATGTGTTAGACGTTCTTTTTGTGTTCAATTTGTCTGCGGACATCGCGGGTGTTCTGAAATGTTCTAAATAAACTGAATGGGGGGTGTTCTGAGGACTCAATATGTGTCCGTGTTGTTCGCATGCAAGCTGAAACTGTTCTAAGAACACACGCGGTGTCCTGAAATGTTCGCAAATAAACAAAATGGGGGTGTCCTGAAGACGTTGTCGAACACTCGCTGTGTCTTGAAATGTTCGCAAATATGAATGGGGGGTTGTGACTGGCAAGTTGAATATGTTCTAAGAACACTCGCGAAGTCCTGAAATGTTTGCAAATACACAAAATGGGGGTGTCCTGATGACGCTGTCCGTATTGTTCTCTGTCAAGTTGAATGTGTTCTAAGAACACTCGCGGTGTCCTGAAATGTTCGCAAATAAACAAGATGGTGGTGTTCTGAAGACGCTTCTAAGAAAACTTGCGTGTCCTGAAATGTTCGCAAATAAACAAAATGGGGCTGTTCTGAGGACGCGTTCCGTATTGTTCTCTGTCACGTTAAATGTGTTCTAAGAACACTCGCGGTGTCCTGAAATGTTCGCAAATACACAAAATGGGGGTGTTCTGAAGACGTTGTTGAACACTCGCTGTGACCTGAAATGTTCGCAAATATGAATGGTGGTTGTGGCTGGCAAGTTGAATGTGTTCTAAGAACACTCGCGGTGTCCTGAAATGTTCGCAAATAAACCAAATGGGGGTGTCCTGAGGACGCTGTCCGTATTGTTCTCTGTCAAGTTGAATGTGTTCTAAGAATACTCGTGGTGTCCTGAAATGTTCGCAAATAAACAAGATGGTGGTGTTCTGAAGACGCTTCTAAGAACACTCGCGGTGTCCTGAAATGTTCGCAAATAAACAAAATGGGGGTGTTCTGAGGACGCTGTCCGTATTGTTCTCTATCATGTTATATGTGTTATAAGAACGCTTGCGGTGTCCTGAAATGTTCGCAAATAAACAAAATGGGGGTGTTCTGAGGACACTGTCCGTATTGTTCTCTGTCAAGTTGAATGTGTTCTAAGAACACTTGCAGTGTCCTGAAATGTTCGCAAATACACAAAATGAGGGTGTTCTGAAGACGTTGTTGAACACTCGCTGTGTCCTGAAATGTTTGCAAATATGAATGGGGTGTTGTGGCTGGCAAGTTGAATGTGTTCTAAGAACACTCGCGTTGTTCTGAAATGTTCGCAAATAAACAAAATGGGGGTGTTCTGAAGACGTTTCTAAGAACACTCGCGGTGTCCGGGGAATGTTCGTAGGGGGAGTCCTGAAGGCGTAGTCCGTATTGTTCACTGGCAAGTTGAATGTGTTCTAAGAACACTCGCAGTGTCCTGAAATGTTCGCAAATAAACAAAATGGGGGTGTACTGAGGACGCTGTCCGTATTGTTCTCTGTCAAGTTGAATGTGTTCTAAGAACACTCGCGGTGTCCTGAAATGTTCGCAAATACACAAAATGGGGGTGTTCTGAAGACGTTGTCAAACACTCGCTGTGTCCTGAAATGTTCGCAAATAAACAAGATGGTGGTGTTCTGAAGACGCTTCTAAGAACACTCGCGGTGTCCTGAAATGTTCGCAAATAAATAAAATCGGGGTGTTCTGAGGACGCTGTCCGTATTGTTCTCTGTCACGTTGAATGTGTTCTAAGAACACTTGCGGTGTCCTGAAATGTTCACAAATAAACAAAATGGGGGTGTTCGGAAGACGTTTCTAAGAACATTTGCGTTGTCCGGGGAATGTTCGTAGGGGGTTGTCCTTAGGACGCTGTCCGTATTGTTCTCTGTCAAGTTGAATGTGTTCTAAGAACACTCGCGGTGTCCTGAAATGTTTGCAAATAAACAAAATGGGGGTGTTCTGAAGATGTTTCTAAGAACACTCGCAGTGTTCTGGAATGTTCGTAGGGGGTGTCCTGAAGGCGTAGTCTGTATTGTTCACTGGCAAGTTGAATGTGTTCTAAGAACACTTGCAGTGTCCTGAAATGTTCGCAAATAAACAAAATGGGGGTGTCCTGAGGATGCTGTCCGTATTGTTCGCTGTCAAGTTGAATGTGTTCTAAGAACACTCGCGGTGTCCTGAAATGTTCGCAAATAAACAAAATGGGGGTGTTCTGAAGACGTTTCTAAGAACACTCGCGGTGTCCGGGGAATGTTCGTAGGGGGTGTCCTGAGGACGCTGTCTGTATTGTTCTCTGTAAAGTTTAATGTGTTCTAAGAACCCTTGCGGTGTCCTGAAATGTTCGCAAATAAACAAGATGGTGGGGTTCTGAAGACGCTTCTAAGAACACTTGCGGTGTCTTGAAATGTTTGCAAATAAACAAAATGGGGGTGTTCTGAAGACATTTCTAAGAACACTCGCGGTGTTCTGGAATGTTCGTAAGGGGAGTCCTGAAGGCGTAGTCCGTATTGTTCACTGGCAAGTTGAATGTGTTCTAAGAACACTCGCAGTGTCCTGAAATGTTCGCAAATAAACGAAATGGGGGTGTACTGAGGACGCTGTCCGTATTGTTCTCTGTCAAGTTGAATGTGTTTTAAGAACACTCGCGGTGTCCTGAAATGTTCGCAAATAAACAAAATGGGGGTGTTCTGAGGACGCTGTCCGTATTCTTCTCTATCATGTTATATGTGTTATAAGAACACTTGCGGTGTCCTGAAATGTTCGCAAATAAACAAAATGGGGGTGTTCTGAGGACACTGTCCGTATTGTTCTCTGTCAAGTTGAATGTGTTCTAAGAACACTTGCGGTGTCCTGAAATGTTCGCAAATACACAAAATGAGGGTGTTCTGAAGACGTTGTTGAACACTCGCTGTGTCCTGAAATGTTTGCAAATATGAATGGGGTGTTGTGGCTGGCAAGTTGAATGTGTTCTAAGAACACTCGCGTTGTTCTGAAATGTTCGCAAATAAACAAAATGGGGGTGTTCTGAAGACGTTTCTAAGAACACTCGCGGTGTCCGGGGAATGTTCGTAGGGGGAGTCCTGAAGGCGTAGTCCGTATTGTTCACTGGCAAGTTGAATGTGTTCTAAGAACACTCGCAGTGTCCTGAAATGTTCGCAAATAAACAAAATGGGGGTGTACTGAGGACGCTGTCCGTATTGTTCTCTGTCAAGTTGAATGTGTTCTAAGAACACTCGCGGTGTCCTGAAATGTTCGCAAATACACAAAATGGGGGTGTTCTGAAGACGTTGTCAAACACTCGCTGTGTCCTGAAATGTTCGCAAATAAACAAGATGGTGGTGTTCTGAAGACGCTTCTAAGAACACTCGCGGTGTCCTGAAATGTTCGCAAATAAATAAAATCGGGGTGTTCTGAGGACGCTGTCCGTATTGTTCTCTGTCACGTTGAATGTGTTCTAAGAACACTTGCGGTGTCCTGAAATGTTCACAAATAAACAAAATGGGGGTGTTCGGAAGACGTTTCTAAGAACATTTGCGTTGTCCGGGGAATGTTCGTAGGGGGTTGTCCTTAGGACGCTGTCCGTATTGTTCTCTGTCAAGTTGAATGTGTTCTAAGAACACTCGCGGTGTCCTGAAATGTTTGCAAATAAACAAAATGGGGGTGTTCTGAAGATGTTTCTAAGAACACTTGCAGTGTTCTGGAATGTTCGTAGGGGGTGTCCTGAAGGCGTAGTCTGTATTGTTCACTGGCAAGTTGAATGTGTTCTAAGAACACTTGCGGTGTCCTGAAATGTTCGCAAATAAACAAAATGGGGGTGTCCTGAGGATGCTGTCCGTATTGTTCGCTGTCAAGTTGAATGTGTTCTAAGAACACTCGCGGTGTCCTGAAATGTTCGCAAATAAACAAAATGGGGGTGTTCTGAAGACGTTTCTAAGAACACTCGCGGTGTCCGGGGAATGTTCGTAGGGGGTGTCCTGAGGACGCTGTCTGTATTGTTCTCTGTAAAGTTTAATGTGTTCTAAGAACCCTTGCGGTGTCCTGAAATGTTCGCAAATAAACAAGATTGTGGGGTTCTGAAGACGCTTCTAAGAACACTTGCGGTGTCTTGAAATGTTTGCAAATAAACAAAATGGGGGTGTTCTGAAGACATTTCTAAGAACACTCGCGGTGTTCTGGAATGTTCGTAAGGGGAGTCCTGAAGGCGTAGTCCGTATTGTTCACTGGCAAGTTGAATGTGTTCTAAGAACACTCGCAGTGTCCTGAAATGTTCGCAAATAAACGAAATGGGGGTGTACTGAGGACGCTGTCCGTATTGTTCTCTGTCAAGTTGAATGTGTTCTAAGAACACTCGCGGTGTCCTGAAATGTTCGCAAATAAACAAAATGGGGGTGTTCTGAGGACGCTGTCCGTATTCTTCTCTATCATGTTATATGTGTTATAAGAACACTTGCGGTGTCCTGAAATGTTCGCAAATAAACAAAATGGGGGTGTTCTGAGGACACTGTCCGTATTGTTCTCTGTCAAGTTGAATGTGTTCTAAGAACACTTGCGGTGTCCTGAAATGTTCGCAAATACACAAAACGAGGGTGTTCTGAAGACGTTGTTGAACACTCGCTGTGTCCTGAAATGTTCGCAAATATGAATGGGGTGTTGTGGCTGGCAAGTTGAATGTGTTCTAAGAACACTCGCGTTGTCCTGAAATGTTCGCAAATAAACAAAATGGGGGTGTTCTGAAGACGTTTCTAAGAACACTCGCGGTGTCCGGGGAATGTTCGTAGGGGGTGTCCTGAGGACGCTGTCTGTATTGTTCTCTGTAAAGTTTAATGTGTTCTAAGAACCCTTGCGGTGTCCTGAAATGTTCGCAAATAAACAAGATGGTGGTGTTCTGAAGACGCTTCTAAGAACACTTGCGGTGTCCTGAAATGTTCGCAAATAAACAAAATGGGGGTGTTCTCAGGACGCTGTCCGTATTGTTCTCTGTCAAGTTGAATGTGTTCTAAGAACACTTGCGGTGTCCTGAAATGTTTGCAAATAAACAAAATGGGGGTGTTCTGAAGACATTTCTAAGAACACTCGCGGTGTCCTGGAATTTTCGTAGGGGGAGTCCTGAAGGCGTAGTCCGTATTGTTCACTGGCAAGTTGAATGTGTTCTAAGAACACTCGCAGTGTCCTGAAATGTTCGCAAATAAACAAATTGGGGGTGTTCTGAAGACGTTGTCAAACACTCGCTGTGTCCTGAAATGTTCACAAATAAACAAGATGGTGGTGTTCTGAAGACGCTTCTAAGAACACTCGCGGTGTCCTGAAATGTTCGCAAATAAATAAAATGGGGGTGTTCTGAGGACGCTGTCCGTATTGTTCTCTGTCACGTTGAATGTGTTCTAAGAACACTTGCGGTGTCCTGAAATGTTCACAAATAAACAAAATGGGGGTGTTCGGAAGACGTTTCTAAGAACACTTGCGTTGTCCGGGGAATGTTCATAGGGGGTTGTCCTTAGGACGCTGTCCGTATTGTTCTCTGTCAAGTTGAATGTGTTCTAAGAACACTCGCGGTGTCCTGAAATGTTTGCAAATAAACAAAATGGGGGTGTTCTGAAGATGTTTCTAAGAACACTCGCAGTGTCCTGGAATGTTCGTAGGGGGTGTCCTGAAGGCGTAGTCTGTATTGTTCACTGGCAAGTTGAATGTGTTCTAAGAACACTTGCGGTGTCCTGAAATGTTCGCAAATAAACAAAATGGGGGTGTCCTGAGGATGCTGTCCGTATTGTTCGCTGTCAAGTTGAATGTGTTCTAAGAACACTCGCGGTGTCCTGAAATGTTCGCAAATAAACAAAATGGGGGTGTTCTGAAGACGTTTCTAAGAACACTCACGGTGTCCGGGGAATGTTCGTAGGGGGTGTCCTGAGGACGCTGTCTGTATTGTTCTCTGTAAAGTTTAATGTGTTCTAAGAACCCTTGCGGTGTCCTGAAATGTTCGCAAATAAACAAGATGGTGGGGTTCTGAAGACGCTTCTAAGAACACTTGCGGTGTCCTGAAATGTTCGCAAATAAACAAAATGGAGGTGTTCTGAGGACGCTGTCCGTATTGTTCTCTGTCAAGTTGAATGTGTTCTAAGAACACTTGCGGTGTCCTGAAATGTTTGCAAATAAACAAAATGGGGGTGTTCTGAAGACATTTCTAAGAACACTCGCGGTGTTCTGGAATGTTCATAGGGGGAGTCCTGAAGGCGTAGTCCGTATTGTTCACTGGCAAGTTGAATGTGTTCTAAGAACACTCGCGGTGTCCTGAAATGTTCGCAAATAAACAAAATGGGGGTGTTCTGAAGATGTTTCTAAGAACACTCGCAGTGTTCTGGAATGTTCGTAGGGGGTGTCCTGAAGGCGTAGTCTGTATTGTTCACTGGCAAGTTGAATGTGTTCTAAGAACACTTGCGGTGTCCTGAAATGTTCGCAAATAAACAAAATGGGGGTGTCCTGAGGATGCTGTCCGTATTGTTCGCTGTCAAGTTGAATGTGTTCTAAGAACACTCGCGGTGTCCTGAAATGTTCGCAAATAAACAAAATGGGGGTGTTCTGAAGACGTTTCTAAGAACACTCGCGGTGTCCGGGGAATGTTCGTAGGGGGTGTCCTGAGGACGCTGTCTGTATTGTTCTCTGTAAAGTTTAATGTGTTCTAAGAACCCTTGCGGTGTCCTGAAATGTTCGCAAATAAACAAGATGGTGGGGTTCTGAAGACGCTTCTAAGAACACTTGCGGTGTCTTGAAATGTTTGCAAATAAACAAAATGGGGGTGTTCAGAAGACATTTCTAAGAACACTCGCGGTGTTCTGGAATGTTCGTAAGGGGAGTCCTGAAGGCGTAGTCCGTATTGTTCACTGGCAAGTTGAATGTGTTCTAAGAACACTCGCAGTGTCCTGAAATGTTCGCAAATAAACGAAATGGGGGTGTACTTAGGACGCTGTCCGTATTGTTCTCTGTCAAGTTGAATGTGTTCTAAGAACACTCGCGGTGTCCTGAAATGTTCGCAAATAAACAAAATGGGGGTGTTCTGAGGACGCTGTCCGTATTCTTCTCTATCATGTTATATGTGTTATAAGAACACTTGCGGTGTCCTGAAATGTTCGCAAATAAACAAAATGGGGGTGTTCTGAGGACACTGTCCGTATTGTTCTCTGTCAAGTTGAATGTGTTCTAAGAACACTTGCGGTGTCCTGAAATGTTCGCAAATACACAAAACGAGGGTGTTCTGAAGACGTTGTTGAACACTCGCTGTGTCCTGAAATGTTCGCAAATATGAATGGGGTGTTGTGGCTGGCAAGTTGAATGTGTTCTAAGAACACTCGCGTTGTCCTGAAATGTTCGCAAATAAACAAAATGGGGGTGTTCTGAAGACGTTTCTAAGAACACTCGCGGTGTCCGGGGAATGTTCGTAGGGGGTGTCCTGAGGACGCTGTCTGTATTGTTCTCTGTAAAGTTTAATGTGTTCTAAGAACCCTTGCGGTGTCCTGAAATGTTCGCAAATAAACAAGATGGTGGTGTTCTGAAGACGCTTCTAAGAACACTTGCGGTGTCCTGAAATGTTCACAAATAAACAAAATGGGGGTGTTCTGAGGACGCTGTCCGTATTGTTCTCTGTCAAGTTGAATGTGTTCTAAGAACACTTGCGGTGTCCTGAAATGTTTGCAAATAAACAAAATGGGGGTGTTCTGAAGACATTTCTAAGAACACTCGCGGTGTCCTGGAATTTTCGTAGGGGGAGTCCTGAAGGCGTAGTCCGTATTGTTCACTGGCAAGTTGAATGTGTTCTAAGAACACTCGCAGTGTCCTGAAATGTTCGCAAATAAACAAATTGGGGGTGTTCTGAAGACGTTGTCAAACACTCGCTGTGTCCTGAAATGTTCACAAATAAACAAGATGGTGGTGTTCTGAAGACGCTTCTAAGAACACTCGCGGTGTCCTGAAATGTTCGCAAATAAATAAAATGGGGGTGTTCTGAGGACGCTGTCCGTATTGTTCTCTGTCACGTTGAATGTGTTCTAAGAACACTTGCGGTGTCCCGAAATGTTCACAAATAAACAAAATGGGGGTGTTTGGAAGACGTTTCTAAGAACACTTGCGTTGTCCGGGGAATGTTCATAGGGGGTTGTCCTTAGGACGCTGTCCGTATTGTTCTCTGTCAAGTTGAATGTGTTCTAAGAACACTCGCGGTGTCCTGAAATGTTTGCAAATAAACAAAATGGGGGTGTTCTGAAGATGTTTCTAAGAACACTCGCGGTGTCCGGGGAATGTTCGTAGGGGGTGTCCTGAGGACGCTGTCCGTATTTTTCTCTGTCAAGTTGAATGTGTTCTAAGAACACTCGCGGTGTCCTGAAAGGTGCGCAAATACACAAATTGGGGGTGTTCTGAAGACGTTTCTAAGAACACTCGCGGTGTCCTGGAATGTTCGTAGGGGGTGTCCTGAAGGCGTAGTCTGTATTGTTCACTGGCAAGTTGAATGTGTTCTAAGAACACTTGCGGTGTCCTGAAATGTTCGCAAATAAACAAAATGGGGGTGTTCTGAAGACGTTGTCGAACACTCGCTGTGTCCTGAAATGTTCGCAAATATGAATAGGGGGTTGTGGCTGGCAAGTTGAATGTGTTCTAAGAACACTTGCGGTGTCCTGAAATGTTTGCAAATAAACAAAATGGGGGTGTCCTGAGGACGCTGTCCGTATTGTTCTCTGTCAAGTTGAATGTGTTCTAAGAACACTCGCGGTGTCCTGAAATGTTCGCAAATAAACAAAATGGGGGTGTCCTGAGGATGCTGTCTGTATTGTTCTCTGTCAAGTATAATGTGTTCTAAGAACTCTCGCGTTGTTCTGAAATGTTCGTAGGGGGTGTCCTGAAGATGCTGTTCGTATTGTTCGATGGCAAGTTGAATGTGTTCTTAGAACACTCGCGGTGTCCTGAAATGTTCGCAAATAAACAAAATGGGGGTGTTCTGAGGACACTGTCCGTATTGTTCATTGTCAAGTTGAAAGTGTTCTAAGAACTATCGCGTTGTTCTGAAATGTTCGTAGGGGGTGTCCTGAAAACGCTGTCCGTATTGTTTGCTGGCAAGTTGAAAGTGTTCTAAGAACACTCATAATGTCCGCGGACATTAAAAGTTTCCACAGACCATAGTTGAAATGTTTGACTCTATGGATGTGATATGCTGCGGTGGTTGTGGCCAGGGCATAAAGTCTTGGGTGCATGGCCATTTGGCTAGTACCTGGTTTACTTTCTCTAATTGATTCTTTTTTGCTTGTGGTACTTGATGAAGTATTAGTTTCTTTTACTCTCTTTGGAGGATTTGCAGTGACATCCTGTTGCATTTCTATTTGATTTATTTTTCTTTTATAAAGTTTTACTTTTTGTGGAACAGAATATGTGTTTAGGTGGGGGGTGTATAGTGAGCAAAGTCTATTGTATTCTAAAATGCAAGGAATATCAGCGTTTATTTTACTTGCATCAAAGTTGATTAGAAATAAACTGTCAAGTGTACGTAAGCGTGATAGTGCTACGTAGCTCATGCCTTCTTTAAAAACTGTCTTTCCAATATCTATCATTGCTTTGTCTAGGGTAAGACCTTGTGATTTATGAATCGTGACTGCGTATGCAAGAGTTAGAGAAAATTGTTCTCTGCGTGCATACATATCTTTGAAGAGAAGGAATCTAGCTGTTGAGCGTCCTATCCTTTTTACTTCTGAAAGTTTGTCAAAGAGTATATTGATAAACTGAATTTTGTTGTCGCGTGGGTATGCTTGAAAGCCAACAACTGTACCCAGTGCTCCATTAACTAGTCCTTGGTCCATGTCAAGGTTACGTTTAAGCATTACTCTGCAATTTAAGGATAATTTTAATATCTTTTCTGAGCCTGCTGTGTTTGAGATTGATTTTTCTAAACTATTTAGTCTTGTTGTGGCTTGGTCACACATGGGTAGTGTCATACCATGTATATCTAGTTTGTCTGCGGCGCTAATTTCCACGATTGGTTGTATTTCTTTACTTAGCATGATTTATTTCTTTACTTAGCATGATTTCATTGAATTTGAAACAGCTTGCAAGAGTTGGCATTAAGGCCATACAATTGACATGTTTGTGGGCTAATTGTCCATAACATCTGTAGCACATGCATTATCGCCATAAAGTGCATTAATGTACCAGGTTTTCAATATTGCTTTTGCTTCTTTAGAAAGTATACCAACTCTGATACTTTTTAAAATGTTGGCATAAGTGAGATCTGCAGATTGCCGCATGTTTTCTGTTAATTCTCTGTATTGGAAATGTTGCCAAAGGTTGGTTGACATTTTCAATGCTGCCAACAGTTTTACGGCAGAGTTTGTGTCCTAATGTTTTAAAAATAGTCTCACCTTTTACTGGTGTTAATTGAAGCAGATCTCCAAAAACAATAATGTGTTTTCCTGCAAAGAGCTCTGAGTACTTCTTGTAATCTGAGGTGGATCAAAGCTAACATCAGGTTGGAGACCATGCTCACTTCATATGTTAGTAGCATTTTCATTTGTTTCAATCCTCTGCGTAGTTCCATTGCAGCTTCTGCAGAAAGTTTGTAATAGTCTAATTTGTTCTGGTGTTCTACTGGTAATAGTAGTAATTGGTGTAATGTAACACCACCTATGTTGTAGGCAGCTAAACCTGTGGGGGCAGTGACAACAGCTGACAGTTTGTTGTTTGTCAATTGTTGAAGGAACTTACTAATGATTTTGATTAGGAATGTTTTGCCAGAACCAGCTTCACCACTGACGTACAGTAGTATAGGTTTATAATTATGGCGGGAACATTCTTTATTTTCATGTTTTACTCCATGTGCAATTTGTTTTGTTACTTCTTGAAAAAATGCTACGTTGCTCATTGTTTAGTTTTGATTGTAGTATAGTTAAGTCTTCTTTATCTTCATATGACACATGGTGTTTGCTACTTCTATCATAGCTAATTCTGCCTCATTTATTATTAGTGGTTCTCCCAGTGGTTCTTGGCTTCCTGTTACAGAAGGTTGACTACTGTCAGGAGTGTCCTTATCTAGTTGGGCTTGGAGTTCTTCTTCGTGTTGCTGTTCATTGTGCAACATTGTTTTGTACTGTGTAAAGTTTACATCAGTTATAGTGCTTTCATTTGCTTTGAAAGCATCCTCATATGAGTCATAGTTATCTAGTATTTGTTCTTCTTTTCTCCATGGTTTGAAGAGTTGTAGAAGGTACATTTAATATACTTCTTTATGTTGAGGAGTCTTTAAGGACAATTTGATATGATTAATTAAATTTGGTTTAGTGAGTTTAACTAAGCTGCCTTCACAGTTTGTCACTATATATTTACCTTTTTTTTTATCAGGTTTCATATTATTTTTGTATGTGTAGTTTTGGGCTATGTGGTATAGACACATGTTTTCCAAAGTATTACTTCTGTTTGGGTAGTATGTGTCCAATAAATTGTTTTTTAAAATGTCTTGGCTGTTGGGATCACGTTTGGCTATTGTTTCTATATCTTCATGATTTTAGAACTCTTTTTCTAGATTTAGCTGGACGAAGACTTAGCCATACTATATTTTCAGATTTACCAAACAATGCAGTACCAGTTAAACGATCAGCTGCTTCATATGATCCACATTCTCTATGGGTGAGCATTTTTATGCCCAACCTGTATAATTTCTGAGACAGGTGATTCCAGAGGTCTTGGAGCTCTGTCTTTTCTGCTTTAGTTAAGTATGCTGTGACATATCGGGCAACTGCAGTAGAATTGTCTGCAATGTACTGCACATCTATGTTTGCATTCCATAAGTGGGCAATGATTGCATTATAAACATTGATATATTTTTCTTCTTCTTTTCTTTTTATGAAATATCTATTTTTAGGTGTCTTACATTTAACACTCTGTCTAACTGAAGACATGAGGTTGTTCACTTGACCTGTATTTGTAAATGGTCAAGGGAAACCAAATCGGCATTTGGTGTAGTATTTCCCTTTGTTTTTGTATTTGGGACGACAATATTTTCCACATTTGTGTCTTTGAAATTGTAAAATTTGTGCATGAAGATCACTATTTGTGGCTTCTGATGGAATTTCACAAGTGACATATTTTTCAATAAACTGTAAAACAGTGGCATCACTGTCTCGACCAAATTTAGGAGCATCTTTAATCCATAAAAGCATGTGGATATGTGATGCTCCTCTGGCTTGGTATTCTTTTCTCCAAAAGAAGTGTTGCACTTCTCCAAGGGGAGGAACAGTTTTATTACAAATAAAATGTAGCATAGCAATGAAGCGATGGTGAAAATATCTTGAAACATTAACAGGATCCAAACAACAAAGTTCTCCAGGTGTTAGTATATCTATGTTTGTTTTGTTTTTATTTGATATGCATAGGAAATCATGTAAATCTTCCCATGCATATTCTGCACAACTTAATGTAACAAACCAAGTGGGTGGGCCAAGGTTTCTGATCATACAACGTACATCTCCATGACATCGAAACCAGTACTCTTTAGTACCACGCATTATTGCTAATAGATTTGTAATATTTGATTGTAAAACCTCATCCTTTTGTTGCACTTTCTCTAATAATTGTGTAGCTGTCATATTTTGAAAGTGTGATCCTGATTTTAATATGTGTGCAACTCCGTAACATAAAGTTGCTAGTTCACTTTCAAAGAGTAGGTGGAATATGTATTCCATATTTTGTCTAAATCTGGGATCTTCAGAATACATCCGTAATGAGCGGTATTCTGAAGCTGATATTTGAATAGGTCTATCATCATACCTTCCTCCTTTGCAAGTAGGAAAGAGTAGAGGAAAAGCATGTGCTTCTATACTTTTTTCCCATATGCTGATTGGCGATTCTTTTGTTTGACGCATTTGGTACGTTTCCAGTACATCTTCTATGGTGTCATTAGAGTGCAAAGGATGAATTGTATAATGGTCTAAAGTATTTAATATTGTAGCAGGATCTAGTAGCTCAAATTGACCAGCTTCTTGTATTTCTTGAATTATTTCAGTTGTATCTTTCAAGTTTTCTTCAATATTAATTTCTTTGTAATATTCATTATTCTCTTTAAGATATTGGAAGGCTTATCTAACTTTATGTAAATCTACCAGCTGTTGCCATATTTTTTTGTCTTTTGTAGGTACTCCATTTACTAAGATAATTAAAGATTGCTGCATTGGACGTTGCACTCCTAGAGTATGCACATTTTCTTTTAGATCCAATGGTAAATAAACTACTTTTCCACGAATGCCTTTTACCAATTCAGAGGGAGGTAATTTTGCTGTTTATGGTTGAAGGCGTATTATTGCTTGAAATGGTTGTACTGTTTGAATTATGATGCTCTCATATAAATTAAGTTGTTGTAGGGGTTTTGGTACTGGATATCCAAATTATTTGTGATAGCACATAAAGGAGTTTGGTTGTTGTCAAGTTTTGTAGTGAAGTAACTAAGGGGTCAGTTATTTCGTACTTGTTTTCTGCTACAAGGTAGAGAGCTAATTCAAACCATTTAGAATCTTCATTGTGTTCTATTTTATATGATAGGTCTACAGTTTTTATGTTACTTTTATAAAAAGTTCTACGGCAACATACACATGCATGGTTTGGTACTTCAGCTGATGTACTTTTAAATGTTAGTATTTCTTTTTTGTATGTGTTTAGCAAAAGGTTGCCATGTGTAGAATTGTTGCTTAATTGGTTTAAAGCTATTTCATTCTGTAAATGGCTTTAACTTCAAAAATATTTTTTCTGGATATAGTCAATTTCTTCAAGTAGGTATTTTGCTGTACCATGTAGAAGGATGTTATTTAAATTTGCTAGTGCTAAAGTAGGACTTTTAGCATAGTACAGTTTATAGACTAGATTTCTTATAGTTGAATGATGTGTTGATATCCTTTTGATATCATGGAAAGTGGTTTTACAAGTTGGTCCTGTAATGCAGGCCAATGAATGTCCTTGTAGTCCTGTGTACTTGCGCACTGGACAGGTATCCATATTTTGCAGTAATTTAATTATGATTTTGTCTTTGCTTTTTACATATTTATTGAGGAATTGGCGTAAACATGTATTGAGGAATTGGCGTAAAGATTTGAAACATTGTTTGGGAATGTTACACATTGACGTGCATGGCCATTTGTAGTCATAGTCATGGCCAAGTTTTCAGGGCATATTTTTGTAAGGAGTACTTCTTGTTCTATTATGGTGCTATTCACTTTTTCATAACCTCGACCACTGCTATGTATGGCAATTGTATTTGTTTGCTTTTGTTTGTACGCTTCTTTATTAAAATATGGTTCTCTGCTCGTAGTGTGATTCCATTCACCTCCGCAGATACTTAAGAAGTTCTTTCTGTTGACATTTCGCTTATTGAGAAGTCTTTTTTGTAATTTAGTTATTAGTTTTTTTAGTGGTTTCATTTTGTTTAACAGTAAAATAAATAACTTTCTTTTGAGAACAATTGCACTGTCCATCAACGCTTCTAAGATTAATTTCCTATTATAGGTTTTAAGCATTGAACCTGATTTCTCTCCTGTTTTTGTAAGATTTTGAAGGACTTTGTGACGGTACATTTTGGCTAAAATACTTTTCTTGGTATGCTTACTTTGCACTATATTAAAATTTAAAGAAGTAGTTTTATCTGTAGTCATAGCTGATTTTCTGTTAATTGTTTTTTGGTTTGTTTTACATTTTGATAGAGGAGGCAAGGTTTTTGTACTTGAAACTTCTTGTGTTTCACTAAATGACTGTATTAGCTGTTTTGTTTCAACTTTTTTACAAATTCTGCTAGAGATGGATGCTTATGTTGGACACTATTATTTTCATTTGCTCTACTTCTCCGTTGCTTTCTACGGACTTGACTTTGGTAGGCATTCTTTAGGGTCTGTTGAAAAAAATAAAGAAGGTATGGGTTGGGGTGTTCTGCAATGTATGTGTGCTGTGTGAATGAGTGTTTGAGTAAGATGATAAAGATGTATGTAATGGTGTGTGATTGTGCATTGGGAACTACAACTAGTAGGGATAGCTATTCTTGAATTTATGTGTTACTAAACTGGGGTTCAGATGACAAAAAAAGTAAGCTAGTGGTGTGGAAAAGTACAAATAGTAAATCTAATGTATACAATTAAAACAGTTGTTTGTTCTATAATATGAAAATTGTAGCGGTTCAGTTGGGTAATTTGTGTGTCCAAAAATAGGAATTTGTGGGCCATTCTGGCTGTAAATCACTGTTTAAGACATGGAGATTTTTGGACAAAATGGTGCACAAGCTCTATTTTTAGGCACAGAAATAGCTTGTATTAACTTTACAGTATTTTTGAGTAATAATACAAATATTATAGTGATATTCTACTTACTTTTTTTCTTAAATTAACAGGTAACTTCTTAGTTCTTCTTTGTTCTTCAAATTCGGCCGCTTCTTTTCAGTAGACTGGTCTTCACTGCAATTGTAAAAGATTCAAGTTAGTAATTTTGTTTGTATATAGCGCTGTTTTTAATTTAGATATTGATTTTTTTAATTGAAATCCTCAGCGCCTTCTTCAAAACCATTAAACTAATTTATTTACATAAGATACATTGCATCAGTTCAGTACATATGATATGTTCTTAATGAACAAATTGTATTGAATGACTAACTGTAGCAAAAAAAAATTCTTTACTATGTCTTGTGAAATGTATAATATACCAGTGAATACCACTATTTCTGTAACTAAGCTGTTCTAGGTAATAGCACCTCAATGTCATGTCTAAATTAAAGTAATTAAGTAAATAAATAAATAAAAACAAAAAAATATGAAATTGTGTAATTATTTTTTTTAAAGATTTAAACATAGATAGTGCTTGCATGTAATTTTGTTTGAATATATGTAGTCTATATATTTCATTTAAAAACTGTTAGTTTAACATGATTTGAGTGTGTCTGTATAAAGAAAGTAAATAGTATAAAGGTTTATAAGTGATAGTTGATTTTAGGAAATTGAAAAAAATACAGTAAATTCATTTTACAGATTACACAAGCTAAAAGTCTGTTTGAAAATGTGTTCATCTACGGTACAGAAAATATGCATACCTGAAGTTTTTGTTCATGCATATGGATATGCATGGAGCTGCAAGTAGAAATCTTGGACACTTGTACAATATTTCTGGTAGATAGTGCTTGCCAATGATATGACACTTGTACTCAGAGAGATTCACAGTACATTTGCAGTGCTGATCTATGATGATGCAGTTAGATGAAGAGGTCTTGAATGTGATTGGTGCATGGTCATGTGACTTGTTAGCTACATCCAATGAGGGAATGGCAGAGAGAGTGAAGTGGAAATGGTAGAAGGGCTGTTCATGTTACGTTGTGTCCGCTGACATGACGGTAGTTTGCGGACATCGGGAGTTACATCCGGGGATTTTTGGGTTCAGAAGTCATGCAAATGAGAATAAGCACTGAAAGGGATTGGTCAGGAAAGTTTGGTGGGTGTGTTGTGCCAGGTGAGATTTTCTCAGATACTCTTTTTGCTGAGAGAACAAAAGATAGCTATGGCTGTGTGTTTCAGAAAACAGATTGTTTGGATTTTAGGAGATTCGTGGATACATTGGTTGAAGGTGCATGCAGAAAGCTGTGGAGTAGCTGTAGATCTTGGATTCCCAGATGTGGAAGTACACTGGCATGGAGTACGTGGAATGAAGTGGTTGGACTTGCTACCTCTCTGTGCTACTTTGGAGACAGAGCAACATCCAGACATAATTGTAATTCATTGTGGAGGGAACAGTTTAGGACATGTGACTGGAATTTTTTTGCAATCTGTTATGAAAGAAGGACTTGGGAAGGTTATGGACATGTTTCCTAATTCTCAAGTGATATTTTCACGGATTGCGCAGAGACAAATGTGGCTTCGTTCTTCTTCATTTGGTCCACAAATGGAAAAAGCAAGGCGCAATGTTAATAAAGCTGTTTGTGCCTTTCTAAAAGATTTTAGCATGTCTCCTTTTCACAATGAAAATATTCTGTTTCATAGTACAAACATTTTTCGCAGAGATGGAGTCCATCTTACTTATGGTGGCAATCAGATTTTTCTGCGGAATGTACAAAATGCATTGCGACCTTTTTTGGAATTACAACATCCATTTTGAAGTACATGTTAAGCATTTATAATTTTTGACTTACAAACACCTCCCAAAGGCTCTTTTCAGAGACACCACTTCCTCCCAGAGAAAATTGCAATGTTTGTGATAGGGTAGCAACCCAATTTTTTAAATGTTCGCGAACTGTCCGCAGACTTCTAAAAAATACAAAGGGCCCTGCTTCATTTATTTTCACTTCTATTTTTTAACTGTGAAAGGCTGCTCTGAAAAGAGCCTTATTTTTTTGGAGATTTTTGTTATTTTGTATTTTTTGTTTTATTTTATACACGACACACTTGGAGAGGAGGGGAAAGGAAGGTAAAGGGGGGGACACCAACAACAGGGATAAGAAAGGGCGAGCTGAGAGAGGAAGATGTAGAGTGGGTTTTATTTGGGTAGTGAGCAGAGCTTCTCGTGCTCTGAGACGATAGTCTCAAAAGCACTACGAAGTCGCTCCCCCCTGCAGAGTACTGTGTCACAGTACATACATACAACTGTGACCCTCGAAAGGTAAGGGTCATCAGCATTCTGTATGGCCTGTGAGGCAGCTTGAGGAAGACGCTGTCCCACAGAGGCGGCCCTTGTGTTGACAGGATCAGAAACAGAGGATGAAGTAGAGGAAATCAACCTGCTACGTTCTTCGCAAGGTACAACCCTGCGAATAGCCCCAGAGTGAAATGACCTCAGGTGTCGCTTCATAGTAGTGGTCCCAAAGCTGTACTTACCATGCTTTCCGCGACTGAGTATCATTTTGCACTCAATTCAAGGTAACACAGTTCGCACAAGCCTTAGGACCATTCCCATGAATGGCAAATAACCGCCACAACCAAGACTCACGCCTAGTGCGGGTAGTAGGGATTTCCTCTACCTCATTCTCATCATCCTCTTCTTCCTCCTCTGCATCCTCACTCCTGTTCCCCTCTTCAGGCCCTTGGGGAGGTGGTGGTGGTGGAGGGGGTGGTGGTGGTGCTGAAGCAGGTGCAGCACCAGGTGGCAGTAGTTCAGCCATGGATGCCATCTCGATGATGGTGTAATCTGCAGGTGGCAGCAAAAATCGCTGTGTTCTGAAGAATAGCCAGAAACACAATTAGAATAAGCTCTAGGGCGTGGTCTTTTATAGGGGAGCTTGTGCGCGGTCCGCGGACATGCGCGCTGTCCGCGGACAGATCGAACACAAAAAAAAGTTTGAAAAGTTTCAAAAGGTATGTAGAAACTCAGGATTACTATGTGGGACTTGTGCCATGGTGAGATTTTATTGAAAAATATTATGGACTAATTGAAAATGTACTTTTAAATTGTTCGGGGACACGAACAGTGTCGGCATTTAGAACACGCGATCAGTTCGTGAACAAGTCCGCGAAGGAAGCGCATGTCCGCAGGACACCAAATGCACAGAGATTGGTTAGCGCATGCGCGTTGATGTTCTACGGACACTGTTCGGGTCCTGAAGTAATTAAAAATGCGTCACACGTGAATTGTACATTTCAGGACACTGCGTGTGTTCTTAGAACAGTTTAAACTTGCTAGCGAACAGTAAGGACAGATATAGTGTTCTTCAGGACACGTCCAATTTTGTTTATGTACGAACATTTCAGGACACCAAGTGTGTTCTTAGAACAGTTTCAAGTTGATAGCCAACATTACGGACAGATATAGGGTTCTTTAGAACATTTTAATTTTAGTTTCTTTACGAACATTTCAGGACACCAAGTGTGTTCTTAGAACAGTTTCAACTTGCTAGCGAACAGTACGAACAGGTATAGTGTTCTTCAGGACACCTCCATTTTCGTTTACGTATGAACATTTCAGGACACCAATTGTGTTCTTAGAACAGTTTCAACTTGCTAGCGAACAGTACGGACAGGTACAGTGTTCATTAAGACACCTCCATTTTTGTTTAATTACGAACAATTCAGGACACCGCGTGTGTTCTTAGAACAGTTTAAACTTGATAGCGAACACTACGGACAGATATAGTGTTCTTTAGGACACTTTATTATTTTTTTTTTTATGAACATTTCAGGACACCTCGTGTGTTCTTAGAATAGTTTCATCATGCTAGCGAACACTACGAACAGGTGTAGTGTTCTTCAGGACACCTCCATTTTTGTTTATTTACGAACATTTGAGGACACCAAATGTGTTCTTAGAACAGTTTCAAGTTGATAGTGAACATTACGGACAGATATAGTGTTCTTTAGAACATTTTAATTTTAGTTTCTTTACGAACATTTCAGGACACCAAGTGTGTTCTTAGAACAGTTTCAACTTGCTAGCGAACAGTACAAACAGGTATAGTGTTCTTCAGGACACCTCCATTTTCGTTTATTAACGAACATTTCAGAACACCAGAGAATTAGGGGTTTCAACATGATTGCTATTAGGTGAAGAAGGGATGGAAGTCTCATCAAAATGTTTTGGGTTATGGAGAGGGTTTGGGGATAATTGACTGGGATATGGTGAGGAGGGAGAAGTACATGTGGGGCAATGGTACGAGGTTTTTGGTTTAAAATGATCTTCTACAAAAGTTTTCAATTTATTAAAATTAGTCAACAATAAATCCATTTTTTCTTCTATACTGTGAAAAGTGTTATCCATAACAGGTTTTTCTGAAGTATTTTCTATTTTGGTATGCTCTGTACAAAAAATATATATATATATATATGTTAAATGTATACAAAATAATAATAATTAAATGGTTTATATTATAAAGTGTTTACCATTAGTTTCACTATCTTGTGATATTTCTTCATGTGGAAAATGCTCCTCTAGCTATTCCAGAGTACTTGACATTTCTGTGAGAAAAAAAAAGATAATATATTTTTGTATCTATTACAGAAAGTTTATAAATATATGAATAAAATTAAGTACACTAACTATTTCAAGTAAGATATGTCCTATGTACTCAGTGGGTCTGCCCTTGTTCTCAGTTCTGTCGTGTTTGTGAGGTAATTATGTTGGAAGCCAATTTATCTTCTTGTGGTATATTCCATTTTAGAACATAATGCATTTAAATGAATGGTTAGTGTGTTGCATATATGGGTTACATTTCTTATGTATTAGTACATATAATGTGTTTGTGTGTTCCTTTTTGAATTTGTTAAATGTTCCTATGTTATGATATAATAATCAAACATACCCCCCCAGAATTTTTAGGTAGTGGTACTGTTCTTCGAACATGTCCGCGAACATTAAATGTGTTCGCGGACATCAAGTACAGTAGAAGAGATTCAGTCAGTTCCATATGACATGTATATAGAGTCAAAGTCATTATTGTTAAGTTGCGCTACTAAAAACCTATGAAATTCAGTAAAAAAACTTTGTTAAAGGGACATTATGGTTAAGTTGCGCTACTAAAAACCTATGAAATTCAGTGAAAAAACTTTGTTAAAGGGACGTTATGGTTCAAAGTAAAACCGAAAAACCCCTGAAATTCGGCAGTTATGGTAACATAAGCAACCATAACTCTGTATATGCTCATATTTGTATACATTATACTCACTCTCCTTTCCTTTGGGTGCAGTCACATCATGTGAAACACATACATATGGTAAGTAGCAGCTTTGAAACAGAGCAATAGTTTCTCTGCATAAAGACAATTAGTTAGGTTATGAACTCTTTCTGCTACTACTTCTGCTTTTTTGTTTACTTCACTGTCCCTGTATATACTTATATTTGTATGTGTTGTTGTCTCTTTGTGTTTTGTCTGTAATAATTATGTATTAAGTGGGTTTTATTATCTACTTATTACATGTTTCACAGTACGCAAAACTCTAATAAGAAAGCAGTTATCACTTCAGTATTCAACATGTGAAGATTATGAATATGGCACCTTCATCATGTATGCTGCACACACTGCCTATGTTTCTGCATGAGTAGCTTAGTATACTGGATAGAACTTCATAACAGAATGCTATTTATATCAATGCATTGCTTAATGCACTAATTAGCTCATGATATTTATCCCAATGATCCTTGACAGTTTTTGGTCAGCATTATAAGAATCCCTTGTACTGAGTTTTTATGAAAAGTAAATGCACATGTGATGTCATCAGTGATGTCATCAATGACATTTGTGATGTCATGTTTGATGTCCTGGGTGTTAGTGTTAGCAGTGCACAGTGGCGCGAGTTATGGTTGCTTATGTTACCATAACTGCCGAATTTCAGGGGTTTTTCAGTTTTACTTTGAACCATAACGTCCCTTTAACAAAGTTTTTTCACTGAATTTCATTGGTTTTTAGTAGCGCAACTTAACCATAACGTCCCTTTAACAAAGTTTTTTTACTGAATATATATATATATATATATGGGACAGCAATCATCTAACGCGACAATACAATTCAGAAAATAAGCAAAGCAATTGAATTCACTTATAATGATGCAGAATAGAAAACGCAGGAAAAAGAACAGTTGTGATTTGTGAGCAGATAGCGTTTAGGTTAATATTCACCCTGCAAAGTTTTGTTTAAATACAAATGAGAAATCCTACACAAATGTGAGTAATCAGCATGTATTCAGAAATGAAAGGCAATGTCTAGAGTTAGATGCAATCTTCCCTCCCCCAACCAGAGAGAAAACTGTTTTTGGCAAATGACACTTTTAAACTGACACGAGAAAATTGATTTGTATAATAATGCAAAAGGGTACAAAAATACTTAAATGGAGAAAAATTCTAAGGAAAGCAACACTAAACAGGTCCTAACACAGATCAGCTATAATATAAACAACAGTACACACTTTAGATCATGATGGGATGGAAGAAGCACTTTGAAATGGGGAAAAGACACATGTAAACTTTTGAGAACTGCAAATTCTCTGCAAACTTTTAAAAATGACAGATAAGTTTTATTACACTATACTAATGACTATGAAAAAGAGGAGGCCACACATAAATATTCACAGCTATGTGGCCAGCGTAACCATTTACGTGGTGGATACTTGATTTCGGTTTGGGATTTACTTTAGTTACTCAGAATCACTAAGGAGTTATTGTTTTGTAACACAGTTGAGATAAATCAGCGCAAGAAGGATTCTAACAATACTTGGGTTCTGAATTTAAAGATGGGATGGGTTGAGATTGGAAGGATACAATGCAGATATTATTTGGGTCACTGTTCTTCCTGTTAATACTTACAGTGCTTTGTAATTAAATTGGACCGTCAGCTCTGATCATTGGGTCGTATCTGGTCTACCGGCAGCAGGGCACATCTGGAGGGATTGGATCCACGGCGTGGTTCTTGTCAATTTTGGACTACACCTCTGGCCACTGGACAATGCAGATTACAGGATGCAAGTTTCAGCGGGCAAGGCTTAATGGTAGCAAGCCAAGCTGAATCAGAATTATTCCTTTCATTTTTGGATGTTTTGAAATTGGGTCTAGCTAGCAAGAGTTCAGCAGTGCTAAATTCTAGATTCTGCAAAGACATTTTGATCTTCAAATAAGTCTGGAGACAGCTACAAGATGATGAGATCTGGAACAAGGTGCTGCACGGAAATCTGGATGGGTTCTGGAAGCAGAGTCCTATGTGTTGTGAAGTTCCTATATGTATACTATCAAATGCCATCACCTAAGTATATGGTGTGGGCATCATTTCAAAACAAGCCCTCACGGCTGTGAGTGGCTGCAGGCACATGCTTTGTCCTTGTTGGCAGTCTGAACAGAGCTGTCATCTTTATGATGCGATTTAGGAACTCCCACATTGATTTTGACCACAATTTAGCTTTCCCATAAATACGCATTTTTACAATTATGCCCTCTACTAAAATGCCCTCTACTAAAATCAGACACACACATTACATTTTTTATGGTTTATCCTGGCGTCCAATTCCCATCTCGGTAAGAGCTGTCTTTCTCATTCTATGGGATTTTATCAATTTTAATCATAACCGTTTGGATTAATAATTTCTAACTCGGTACACCTCTGGGCGCTTATCAGTGGATCATGTACATACAATCTTAGGCTTGCAACATTAATAGTTCTGCTACCATAAGGATTTTTTCATAGCTTTGGTCCTTAAGTGGTACAGATTTCATCAATATCTTAAAAGCAAAAGCATAAAATTAGGTTAATGTCCACCAATGTATCCCTCTTTAAGTTGCTCAGGTAAAGAGTTTCAACTTTAATCACAAAGAAGGATTTCAAAAGTCACAGCAGTTTTTTTTTTTGGTACATCCCCTTCACAAGCAACAGCTGCCCAGTCCTTTGATCAGGGAGGTGTGTCCCCTTCCTGGAGAGTGAACTATCCTGCCCCTCCCAGCAGAGGTCAATGCTCAGCCTGTCCTTTGTTCCTGGCTCAGCCAGAGATGAATGTCTGATGCTCTCATTGTGCTTCTTGTTGTCAATATGCGGGAACCATTGAGCAGCCATTAGCCTTCCTGTAGCAATTGTCAAGCTGAAATGTGAATCTTTCCCAGGCTGCACTGTCCCATGGGTTCCTTTAAATTAAAGTATTTCCATTTCCCACATATAAACTATAAGCACAGTTTATAAGGCATTTGGACTTTTTAAAAGAATTAGCCCTTCACAAACATACTTTAAATAGGCGCATTTTGCAATCTCTCCAGGAAAAAGAACACATTCAATCTGGGTTTGACAGCTAATCTTCTGATGCAGTTGTCAGTCAGTGAGGCCTGGCCTTCTGTGAGCCACCTGTAGAATCTGTGTTTTCAGCAACTTTTCATTTCAGTAGCTCACTGGGAAATGACTGAATTTAGCGCTGAAACAGCACGTTGAAGGTTACCATTGATTAGGAAGCTGTATTTAAGGGCATTTTTGTATTTTAGCCCACTTTTGTGGCCTTGATTCATGTGACAGGTAACAGCACCCACTGGCATTCTCCTGCAGGGAGTTCTTGTTTTGACATCAACTTTGCCTGTGTGTGGCAAGGTGTGCAGCTCTTTTGTGGTTTATGAGCCATGCACAGTTTTGCAGATTTGCGGTGCACAGGGGATAGCGCCTCCATTTTTGGCAGATTCTTTCCCCCATTGGCAAAGGGATGTAGTGTGGCGCATTGGCATGGGTTGAAATATCCCACACATATACCCCATAAAATTACAAATCCGTCTACCTATTAGGTTCAAGAAATAAATACATTTTTAGGGATTTTTTTACACCTGACATCTTTACAACATGCAAAAATGGCATTGATCAATACGTCTCCTCAAACCCTAGAAAAGTGCAGCAAAAGAAACCTGACAAAGAAACAGGGTGTATTAGGAATCAAACAAGGTAGCAGGCACCCCTCTCTGGAAGGAACATAGCATGATAACCTGTTCTGTGGTGATAGGATTCAATCTTTCATTTTATTACTGTAAAATCAATGCAGAGGTGGTCTTTTATCTTTATGCTATGGAAGTCACCACAATAACTTTCATTATAGGGCAGCGATAGCAATTCGAGTGTCGGATATGGCTAAAATTCCGAAAGTGATTAAAAGTCTGCTGCCCCCCCACCCAGACTGAAAAGTTTCATAAAGATTATTTTTTTTTAAAATAGTTATTTAGCGTCAACTATTTTTTTTCAAAAGTGAGGCCTGATTACCATTCAGTTTCCCATAGACAAAAGAGGTCAATTTATGCCAAAGCCCACAGCCTAAACTGCTGGATGGATTTGGACCAGGTCAGAAACAACTTGGGCACAAAGCGTTGAATCGTGATCCATGGGTGGTTTGGGGTTATTTTGTACCGTGGTTTTTTTTTAAATTTGACGGAGAAGGGGATGACCCTTTCCCCAAAAATTAAAGTTATATCTCCCATGGTGCATTGCAGGAGCATGGTATTCAGAAATGAAACGACCGCCATCTTATTTTTCTCTCGATGCAAGAGATATTCACGGCTATAGCAGAGGTTATGGGGAAAGTAAACACAGTAAAATGCTATTTGCAGGTCAAAAACATACAAACGCCTTCAGGGTAGAGGTGCGGGATGGCTAGAATGCACTAAGGGAAATTTGCGAGTCCGGGATCAAGTTCCAACACAAAGTCGCGAATATCCAACACCTGAAAGCAATCTGTGACACAGAAACAGCCTATGCTCCGGGGTGAAAAGGAGATGGCAGGAAACCTTCTGGGGCATGGGCGGAGCTGGCACAGATGAGAGGGGCACTTGGTGATGGCCTGGGAAGCATTTATATTTTCATCTGTTTTGCAGAGGGTAAAAAATCACAGGTCACAGCCAGTGACCCAATTGACATGCAGGTGTCCCTTCATCCCGGGACCAGAAGAGAGTCTACTTAGTTTCAAAGTGAGTGGGAGGAGGGGGTCCCAGAACCCCCCCCATCCATTCCGAGGCAATGCACACTTCCTGGTTGTATTCTTGCACGGCGGCTTTAAGCACAGGGCCCAGGCCACTGGGTACCCGTGCGGAAATGCCCCCAGTGAACTGTAGCCCTTGAAGCCAGCCCAGATTAAAACCCATTAGCACTCCATCTTGTGTGCCCGTCAACTCCATATTGTTTTCTCATAATGGCAGGCCAGCCATGAAACTATAATGCAGGCCTGCAGCTCTACCCTCAAGACGCACACAGCGAGCAAGCTACTCCCCCCACCTCCTCCCCTCTGTTATCCCTGCGACCGTCCGGTTCTCATGGGAGACTGGGTGTGCAAATGAATCAAACTTCACAATGTATCTTCCGTCTTCCATCTTACCTCAGTGACCCGACCGTGGCCCAGCTCAAGGCCTGGCTGCAAAGAGTCGTTCATCTCTATAAACCTGCCCCCACCATGCAGATCCAGGCCATAAAGAATGCCATCCCCATACTCGTTAAACATGCCTAAGCGACTGATAACGACCCTCAAGAATGTAATGGTTGCCAATGTTTACATTCTCTTTTTTCTAATGCAAGAATGTGTTGTTCTTGAACTTCCTAAATGTATGTGGAGTATCGAGAAACTTGCAGTAAATAACAACACACCATTGTGTTGTACGCGATGCATATAGATAAAGCATGACCATCAGGATCCATTTGTATAAGCATGAAATATAATAGAATATAGTTTGATGTGTGATAGAAGTAGATTACAATAACAGAATATATAAGGTAATATAACCTGCTCATACCAGCACAAGGCTACCTCATATTGACGCTCAATATATATATATATATATATATATATATATATATATATATGCCAAGCCGTGTTAAAGCAACTCATCATTATGTGCCCCGAACAGTATGATCTCATTTGTGATAATTGTGATAATATGTGTTAAGGCAAACTTGTAAAAGAATTCAGTAATGGACTGTTTAATCTAATGCGGGATGCAACATTTGTGTGCAGACATAAGCCACTGCTGTAATGTATGTAATCATGCACCCAGTAATGTAGTGATGATAACGTGTGCCATAACATATTAGGAGATGCTTAATGATGGTATTTAGACAAATTGCCTCTAACCTCCGCAGCAAATCTTATGACCATTGTGGTATGTGCCTTTTGTGACCCGACCTTTCTATGTGTAATCTAGCCCTTAAATCTAGTACCCTCTTTGTTGTGTACCAGATGGACATTCCAGACCACACCATTGTCTCAAATCCTTGGCCCCTTAACAGTATATCTTATAGTATATTAACACATTGTTAAACTGTCCATCAGTAGATCTAACACCAGGTTCAAGAAATGCACTGTGACCTATGCCCAATGATAACTAACGTAAATTTGAGAAATGTCTTTCTTTTGGTATTAAGGTTTACAGGTCATAGAATTTGCAGAACATGATAGATTGTAGTATTAGATGAATGGGTATGTGTGGCCACAAGAGCAAATGTTAAGTAAAGGACAATATGTATCATCCTGAAAGATGTCCGACACTGCATGCCAAGCCGATGAGCCCAGCTGACCGATTGACCTGAAAAGCATCATTACAGCACCATGTGAATTTGCACCAATCACAGTGCACTGACCCTATGGCACCTATATGTGCCAGTCCCTAGTAACCAATCCCAACTCATCATGTGCCCCTTAGGCCTCCCTTCTCCTGGATGACGCAAAAGCTGTATAAAATCGACTTCTAACATGTTTTCTGCAGAGCGCTCTCGGCGTGAGCAGAGTAGATTTTGCTTACCCTACTTCAGATAAAAGATTTTAACTTCACATACACTTGGTCCTGGTCTCATTCCCTTCAGGTGTGCGTCCTATTTGACTCTTATCAGGAGAATTAAGTGCATTTTTGGGGGCTTTTCACTTTCATTGGTGACCCCGACGCGATAGCGTTCTTTTTTCTCCTTCTGGCTCCAGACGCACCTGTCATGACCCGGAACGCGCCCCCTCAAGAGCTACCCGCCAACGGCAACCAGTACAACCAGACGTGGGCAAGCAGTAGGGCAAGAGGGCACGGGATCCCCCTTTACAAAACCCACCTTACCACTCGCCGGAGCTGGGCGTGGTCTCTGAGTGTGGGGCAGCGCCCTGACCGATTGGGTCCGGAGAATCTCGGATCAAGACAGACACGTGAGTATCAAGTGTGGTTGATCTCAAAAGTTGTGTGGGAGTCAATTTAGGAGGTTTGGAAAATAGGGAATCAATAGGGAATCAATAATGGTCAGATAAATAGGGAGGTCATTAGCCCTGAGAGGGAAGTTTTGGGTCTGTTCTATATTCCACTCTATTCTTTTTCTATCGCATATGGCCATTAGGACAGTGATGGGAAAATAAGGTGCAAAGAGGATAAGGGGATCCTATCTCCGTTGGGTGGTAGAAGATGGCACTGCATAGTACAATTTCGACTAGTACAGGATATATATGGAGAAATACATTGAAAACGTGGGGGTCTCAGAGGAATCATAGTAGTATTTAGAAACGCTTTTTCCGACTTTTCCTTTTCTTCTCCTCCTTTCTCGCCTGAGTATAGACAGGGTGCAGGGAGAGAATACATTAAAGGTGTTGGAGAATCAGGGGAATATACAGAGAATAAGGGGAGGTAGAGCTTATGTCATTATGTGCTATCCGTTGCATGCGCTATGTTCTATGTTCTAAGGTGTTGTTTTATGTAAAAGCATTGTTCCCTGTTGGTGAATATTAACGAGAATGTTTTAAAATTGTATTGAACGAGATTCGTACATTGACATGGTTTATGAGTAACGAAGTGTGAACAAACAATTTTAAGAAGTGTTTTAAAATATAGTGAGCAGGTTGTAAAGAAAGTGTAAGATTAACAGAAAATGTCCCTTGTTTTGAGTAAATACGCAGAATCCAATATAATGGGCACAGAAACACCTCTGGCCCATATCTGTAAAACGCTGCCAGGGTATGCAGAGAAGATTTTTAAGTACCATTATCAGTTGGTCACAGAATTGAAAGGGGAGGGTCTGCCCCAAGTATGGCCCCAGGAAGGGTCCTTTGATAAGGCTGTGTTAGACATAGTTGCCACATGTCTGTTTATTAAATACAAAGAGAAACCACTTCAGAATCCAAGAGAAATATTAGACTTCTGGAGACTCTTCAAAGAAGTCCCACCAGGTAATGGTAGAGAGCATGTCACCCATATATGTAGCACAATCTCCTTCTCCATCTGCTCCTAAGCCAACTGCCACAGAACCACCACCATATGACAGTCGAAGAATAACCGGCCAGGTGAGTACCCCCACAATAGATATTAAGAAATTCACACAAGACTTAGATTCATGACTAACACTGGCCCGAACAGAGTTGTCCCATCTAAGGGGCATGTGCGAGCAAGGGGGCCCATCTACCCCCAGGGCAGAACGGGGTATGACGCCCCCAGCTAGTAAAGGGGTGGCAAATGATGAGTGGAAAAAAGGAGAGATACTATTTCGAATAAATGACACCCCCACAAGAATCATAGAAATAACTACAGCTGGTAGCAAACATGAGACAGAAGAGGGAGGGATGACATCTCATCGGGAGGAAGAATACTGGTTTGATTTAGAGGAGCAGGAAGATGAGGAAAGAAGGTTGGGGACAGCTACATGTGGGACATCTTTAGGAGAATGGTAGTTCCCCATGGAAGAATGGAGTGGGAGACTAAGGAATAGAAAAAAGTGCATGGCAGTGCTACGGAAAAAAGGGAAAAAGGTGAGTACTGGAAAGGGGGGGGGAAACCTACAACTACCACTCATACACAGCGGGCGGGAAGGCCAAATTACATACCCTGGGCTCAAATGGATAAGGCTAACCTTTTGAAACAGTTGCCACCACTATCCGGAAGGCGCTAGTAAATGGATATATGCATTTGAAAAACACACAGTGGGTGTACCCTTAGCAGTGGGGGATGTTAAAAGCTTGCTGGTATCTGCAGTTGGAGATCAGGCAAACAGGGTTTGGGTGAAGGCAGGCTTCCCAGGAATAACATTAGATTGTGATCGGCACAATGGGGCCTCATTTAACATAGTGCGAGCAAGAGTATGGGATGCGCTCCGAGAAACCTTTCCAGACACACCAGACTTACAGTCAGTGATGCAATGTACCATGGGAGATGAGGAAGATGCAATGGCCCTCATTACGACCCTGGCGGAAATCGAAAAACGATGGCGGAAATGCAATACCGCCATCGAATAGCGCTCGGTGCGATTATGACCCGTCACCGTAAAGTACGATGCCATTAGCGACACCGTAGTGAACGCCAACGCTAACTGCACCAAGTACGCGCGCGCGCGCCATGCCAAACCGTAATTAGCACCATGGCGCAAGGGTACGCGAATTCCGACCCTAGCGGACATGTACTTAACGCCATCAAGCACAGCGGAAAGTACCATTCCGCCATGGTGAGAAGTACGGCATCGCGAATCAACCGTAAACGGCCCCACTGAGTGCCTGTACACCGCTCCCTGGCCACATAGTACAACTCCCCGTAGATGCAACGAAGTCACAATGCAACCAGTGAAATGTACAAGTCACCCATGCATGCCAACGAACAAAAGAATCACAAGAGGGGCCAATGGGAGCTGCAGGGCACAGATGGCACGAATACAGAAGCTATACCAATGGACATGACCTCAGTCTCCCACCAAGAAACGCACGCAAACACAGGCACCTGTGACCAGCAATATTCCGATAATCACATCATTCCACCAATCCACCTGGCTGACCGGCATCTGTTACACAAAACCTAATCCCCTGCCCCTGAGCATGACATCATTCAAACAGTCATATTGGCAGCCCTCACCCCTGACCTCACTGGGCTTCGTAGGCAAATGCGCCCAGCACAGTACCACGCAACTATACTCCGAAGCTGGAACCCAATGCAGATCTCCTCACAATACATCGCTCCCCAAATAGGAATATGCCACATCACTTGCAAAGAAGAACGCTACACGGCCCATATCAGAATAGAAATTTAATGCACAACAAATTCACCAAGCCCATACAGCCATTAGGCCATGAACTCCAAAACACATTTCACCATTGTGGGCTGCATCCGCAATAAATGACCAGCTACTTCTTGTGTGACGCCCTGTTCCTTCATGGTACACAGGGGCTACATTCTCGTACGAAAAGGCAACATGGAAGCGCCTAGAACCGCAGGGCCGTCCCAATAGGGAGGCACTAGTCCAGCTGAAAGGCCGAAATGTTGCTCCAAGCCACTAGTACTGCGTAAGGGCATGTGGCCCATTGGCGATCGTCCCATAAGATCGTAATGCTGCTCCACTGATTAACACGAAGCAGCAGGTGTCGGGAGTAAAACCCATCTGCAGGAGTGGCATACAGATGGCAGTGGCAAAAGGGGATGAGATACCTGTCAACCAAAAGAAAAGAAAAAGAATAGAATGGCCATCAGAACTACATTCGAACAACTCACTTCAATGATCACACTAGATCCACAGCCATATGCATGCTAGCCCACTCCAAAGGATCATCACCACCCCAAAACCACTTGCGACTCATAACTATCCATATCGAGGTGAAAACACCATCACAAACGAGTGTACCTGTGCATGCATCTGTGAAAACAGAATCCATCAGATGGGATTGGTAACGTGCATGGACACAAGTGTCTGAAGGCGCGTCGAGACAGGGAGGGCTCAACAAGGCCAGATAGACAATGGTCTCACTATGGCAGCCCTGCATCACATAGCGCAGGGGAGGCAGACAGATTCCAAGAAGCCCTGTACATGGCAAACACCGTATCAAATCATCTGTCCATGCATCCATTCATCATTCCCTCATCCCGTAATGATAACGCCTGTTTCCATACTCACATAACATGTGAGAATTCCATTGAGTCTGTGCGTTATGCAGCCTGCAAAATCCACTGTGCCCCAGCCCGTAATTCCAGTGTTGTGAAGTAACATGTATTCGGGAACGTCCGGCCTCATCATCCACTTCGCTATTGCGCATCCCAAACTATTCATATCAATCATTGCATCCCCGCCATGGCCCCTGTCCCAAGGACACTGAACAATAGAACGTTATATTTGCAGTCAGACCTGTGGGCATCTCCTCGCCGCTAGCTGAAGACCGAACGCGCCGCCCTTCGAATTCCTCATTTGCAACATCATGTCGAAAAGGCATCTGTGGCCGCTTGAAATCACAAATTAATCCATCTAGTGCGGCTGTGTGTGAAAATGGCAACTGCCTTCACTCACAAATGGGAGGCCCCGCCCGTCGGTGAACCTCGGTACAGTGATGCATGAGGGTCCACCGTTACTCGAGTACTACGTTCCACTGACCCTTCACAAGTCTGTTCGCGACTGCAAAGAATGCATGTGAAACAATGGGACCATAGCCGAATGAACATATCAACCAATGTTACACGGCCATCGGGTACTAATACATGATTGTAATAGCAAGATGCCATTCGTCGAATTGCAGCGTTGTGTGCGGGACGTGCTCGCCCAAAGGGGAGAGCAGCTTGCACAGGTGGAATGAATCACCACAGGTGGAGGCCATACAGCCTGAAAACACATAAATTGCACACCCAGTCTCCTCCCACAACCACACCCACTCCGAAATGCTACCGGCAGGACTCGCGATGTTGGCCCTGGGGGACCTGATAGCACTGCAAGTACTCCAACTCCAAGAAGAAGACGAACACCAACTACAACCGGCCGCACGGAGGAGACGCAGGAGGAGGAGGAGGGCAAGGCAGGGCCAGCAAGGGCTGCCAGCACAGCCACTACCACCACGTAGGCAGCCCGCAATCCCACGCCTCCGAGCACATCCGTTCAACCTCACTGATGAGCAGATCCACACCCTCTACCGTTTGGACCGGGACACCATAGCCGCCATTGTGGACATGACACAGGCTGACCTTGTCAGCATGATAGATAGCCCAACCGCCATCCCACCCCTACTGAAGGTGGTGTCTGTACTCCACTTCCTGGCCACAGGCACCTACCAGCACACAGTCGGACAGTTGCATGGCATTTCTCAGCCACTGTTCTCACGGACACTATTGCAAGTGCTCGATGCCCTCCTGCAGCACGCAGACGACTACATCTCTCTACCACGCTTGGAGCAGGAAATAACCAACACAAAAGTGGGATTCCATGCACTTGGCCGCATACCGGGTTGCATTGGTGCCATCGACTGCACCCATGTGGAATTGGTCGTCCCACATGCCATGGAGGCCCAGTACGGCAACCGAAAACAATTTCATTCACTGAATGTACAAATGGTGTGTGACTCCAACAGGATCATTACACATTGTTGTGCCCGATTCCCTGGATCAACCCATGATTCTATGGTCTTGAGGAACTCTACAATACCACGCTACATGGAGCGACACGCAGGGAACAGATCCTGGCTACTCAGTGAGTCTCATTTCATGCATGATGATGTGGGGTATGTGATGCGGCAATGACCTGGCAGGAAGGGGGGGGGTGCGTACGTAGCAATGGCATTCCACATAATTCGTTTATCGTCCACATACAGGTGATGCCGGATATCCACTGAAGAGATGGCTCCTCACACCAGTCCGGAACCCACGGGACCAGCATGAGGAGGACTACAACCATGCCCACTCACGTACCCGTGTAGTCATTGAACAGGCATTCGGCCTACTGAAGACCCGTTTCCGGTGCCTCAGCAGGTCTGGCGGGGCACTCCTGTACCGCCATGAGAAGGTTGCAAAGATGGTGATGGCATGTGTCATGCTACACAACATGTGCGTACGTAGAAATGTGCCCATGCCCCCTGACGCAGAACTGCAAGCACCTGAAGATGGTCATGATGAGGGTGGGGATGTGGCAGCACCTCAAGGAGTCTGCGAGGCACAGGAGGGCCGTGAAATTCGTCAGCATCTCATAGATGCATGCTTCTAGCACTCACGCCTGGTGGCTGATACATGGACACGGGACTCGTGGCACTGTGTGTGTCTGGTACATGCACAATATGGACTGTACGCCTATGATGGCCTAGTACACAAAGATCATTGTCCACACATCTCATTGTTTGATCGTGCATTGTTTATGGCATATGTGATATCATGTTGAACACCCTATCGACCCGCCACCCAAGTGAGCCCAACACACCCCCTCCACCCTCCTACCTCCCCCCCGAACACCAGTGTCCAAAGATGCTCATTGTCAGTGGGCAGTCGCTATTGCAAGCCCCCTCTGCGGGTGTCAGGGGCACCCCTGCCTGTGGAGCGCAGGTTCCTCCCAGATCTACGTTGGGGGCTGCCCTGGACGGAACTTGCAACGGATGATGTCTCTGCCTGCTCACGTCCATGCATGTCCCTAAGGGTTTGTGAGAGCTCAGTGAGCACACGGCGCACTGCGGCAAGTTCAGCACATACGTCTTTGGACGTGGCATGCAGTTCCCCCCTCAGGCTCTCTGTGCTTCTCTCCATTTGGACTCTCAGGCTCTCGGTGCTACTCTCCATTTGGACTCTCAGGCTCTCGGTGCTACTCTCCATTTGGACTCTCAGGCTCTCGGTGCTACTCTCCATTTGTGCCCTAAGTGTCTCAGTTGATGTTTCTATGTCTGCCTTAGTGCCCCCACATCCATCGGCATGGTCCTTGAGGAGCGTGGCCAGTTGCTGCTGTTGCACGATTAACTGGTCGAGGGACTGTTGCCTCTGCTGGGCCATGGCCATTTGCGGTGGTGTCACAGAGGGGCTGTTCGCCTCATGTTGCCCTGCCACAGGGCTTGTGGGGGATGGCCAGTCGTCGTCTTGTGGGTGCCCCTGCGTGGTATCCTCATGGTGTACGGGATGGAACAGACAGGGGGATTGGGACAGGTCATGGATGGATCTGACTTCGACATCCCCGTCTTCTGTGTCGGAGCATGCTGCCATTAATGGGGTGTCACCTATGGTGCTGCTGCTACCAGAGGCAGTACCTTCTGTGGCATCCATTGGGGGGACCTGTGGTGGTGCTGTTGTGGGCATGCTGGCTGCTGGGGTGCCTGTTGATGTTCCCTCCTGTGTGCTGCCACTTGATATGTGCTGCTGCCGTGTCTTGATGCGTGCAGCTGAGGTGGAGGGTCTTTGGCCGTCGGTCTTGGCCCTCTTTGCAGGTGTGCTGGTAGGGGTGTCCTGGAGCTCGTCGTTTGGATCGGACCCTGTGGTGGAGTAAAGGAGGGCGAGCGTTATTAATGGGTCTGTGGGAATTGGAATGGAAATGTATCACATGCATTGGGGTGGTACCTGAGGGTGATTTGGGTCGGGGCCTTGGAGGTGCTTTCATTTGTGTGTGGAGTGAGGGTGCAGTTGTTTGGCAGCCTGCAGTTAGGGTGTGCCTGCTGCACGTGTAGTGGGTGTTTTTGGGGTTTTTACTTATTTATGTATTTATTGTGAGTTTTAAAGTGCGCTATCAGGCCAATGTGTGTGGACGTTCTCCTGGCCATGTGTTGCTGTTGCGCTATGTGGACACATGTGAGTCACATGATTGGACATTGTGGATTTGGCATGGTTTTATTTGGGCCACCTACCTGATTCTCCGGATGTCTGCACTCCTTTCTCCATCCCTCCGACTCCCTCTATGCTCTCCATTCCAATGGTGGAGGCACAGATTTCTTCCCAGGGGGTCAACTTGATGGGTGATTCCGACCCTCCCCCGGTGGCTGTGGCAATGTTGCGGTTGGCAGAAAGTATGCTGCGGACGCGTATCCGCAGGTCGTCCCACCGCTTCCTGCATTGCTGTGGGTTGCGGGGTGCGGTCCCCACCGCACTTACCCGCTGTGCCACCAGGGCCCATATGGCCTTCTTGTTCGCAAGTGCCGTCCTGGTCATTTGCGTGGAGAAGACGGCGGCGGCATTCTCCTGGAGGGTCTCTGTAAGCACGGTGAGTTCCTCACGGGAGAAGTGGACCTGCCGCTTGCGGTCGCACGCTTTCTTCGCTACTTTTCCCATTTTTCTTGGTTTCACTAGGGTGGATGACGGGTTGGGATGTGTCTCAGGGTGGTGTTTTTAGTGGTTGTGTGTATTTTGTGGTTTTATAGGTGTACGGGGTGTTGTTTCCCGTTCCGGGCCCATGTTTTTACTTCCGTTTCCGTATATTTACGGTCACCGTACTTTCCGGTTGGCGCTCACTGCGGTGTCCGCTATGATGGGTGGCGGTATTGCACCTAGGGCGCCGTACGGCGGCGGTGTGGGCCGTTTTGGGGTCATTTCCGCCATCGCGGACTTTGCACTTCCGCCATGGCGTGGTGCTCGTGCCCGATGGGTCGGAATGGGCTGCACTTTGCTCCATCGTGCAATGGCGGAAACGCTATTTACGCTGTGGCGGTCCGGTCAGTCACTTTCCGCCAGGGTCGTAATGAGGGCCAATGTCTTTTGTTATCCGGGTGCAGGACATGTGGAGAGCAGAAACGGGCACGGCCTGGGACCAATCTACCTCCCTGTTTTATTTTATTATAAAAAGAGGGCTCCCGAAGGAAGTACCGAAGGCCTTAGACAAGATAGCCGGCATAGAGGCCAAGGAGTGGCCAGAGATTCAAAGCATAATTGTACACCATTGAAAAAGGATCAAAGAGAATGAGGAGGAGATAGCTCAGTGGCGGCTGGCAGATGAGGCCAAATTAGTTCAAAGTAAACTTTCGAAGGTCAGTGCAGTAGTAGCAACCAGCAGAGCAGAAAGGGATCGAGAGGAAGGAGAAGAACAGATGGGGATACCAACGTAAATGGCAGCAATTCGGGCAGGTAACAACCAGGACTCATGGCCAGGGGAACACCAATATGAGAGCCAGCAGGAGGCGGACGGGGAAGTCGAGGAGGATTCAGAGGGCCACAGGGAGGGGGTTTCGGATATGGAGGGCTCCGAGGAGGAGGGGTTCAAGGGCACTGTTGGAACTGCGGACGATGGGGACATTTCATGAGGGAATGCCGGAGCAGGCCCACCAATACATACCCGAGTGAACAGTATGGACATCCTCACCCAGGGAGCACATATGGCCTACCGATGGGAGGGAACAGGAGGGAAGACCAATCTGACCGTAGGTATGTGAATGAGCACCTGGTAGCCCCACAGCATGCTACACACCACGTCCTGCAACATCCTCAGTGTCATGACCATACGACCCTCAGCCGCGGAAAGGCATTTGCGCCTACAGCAAATGGAGCTCTTTAGATGGTTCAGTGTCTATAGATTCTGAGACAGGAGAAAGACACGTAGGGGCAGCAGTGGTCCGAGTGGAGGACGGGGAATTCTAAGTGATAGTACAAAAAAGATTACCACCTCACTTCTCATCCCAAGCAGCAGAACTAGTAGCGCACATAGAAGCATTACATACAGCTAAAGGGTGTGCAGTAACAATCTATACAGACTGTGCCTACCTGACAACAACTGTACATGGAGGATTAGCAAGATGGGAAAGGAGGGGATTTCGAAGAGCAGATGGGTCCCCAGTCCAGCATGCAAATTTGCTAGGAGAATTGATTGATGCACTAAAAGAACCTACAGTAGTGGCTGCCGTGAAATACCAGGCTCATACATGAGGTGATGACGTCATCTCGTTGGGAAACGTGAGCATCTTATTTACAAAAGGGCCCAACAGGTGAGTACATACTAAAAAAGGTAGTTGAGGAATAGCACCCAAGTGGTTTCGATTCATTGCCAGTTTCACAGATTATTGAACTTCAGCAAGATGCAACAATTGAGGAAAATGAGATGTGGGTAAAAAGAGGGTGTAGCCAGTCTTCACTGACCTTTTATGGAGACAAAACAATACTGGTAACGTGGTAATGCCTGTAAAACTACTGTAAGTAGCATTCCAACAATTGTACTTTCCTGCCCACAATTCAAAACAACATATTATCGCAGACATACAGGAAGACTGGTTCGCCCGAGGGCTACAGGAACAAATTACAAGGCTAACAGTAGAATGTGCCACGTGTCAAACATATAACTTTGGAATGACACTACGAACATTGAAAGGGACATTGCCAAAACCAGAAGGGCCATTCCGAGAGCTGCATATAGACTATGCAGACATGGGATAGAGATGCAATGGGTCCCGATATTTGATTGTGGTGGTTTGCCCCTTTTCACGGTGGGTTGAGGCGGCACCCTGTTCCCACCGAGACGCATGATGTGCCACCAAATTTTTAGTGAGGGAAGTTTTCCCCCGCTGGGGCATTTGTGATGTCATTCGGTCTGACAAACACATAACAGCAATGCTGGGTATAACTCAAACACTTTGCACAATTTATCACCCGCAATCAAATGGGAATTTTGGAAAAAATTAACGGACTACTCAAAAGTAGATTGTCAAAACTGTGCCATACACTGAAAAAGAATCGGGTCTACTGCCTACCTTTGGCCCTGTTTGAAATGAGAAATAAGCCCAGTAAGGACCACCACCTGTCACCCCATGAAATCGTGACAGGTAGGAGAATGCACACAGCTCACTCACCTTTGCGTAGACAATCAGACGCACACAGAAGTGCTACAATCTTGGGAGAAGAATTCCATGAGTATCTGAGACACTTCACAAGAGCAGCGCGAGCCATAGCAAAACAAATCACACTCCCTTTCACACAAAATATGGCCACAGATACAACCACACCAGCCACAGATAGCCCAAACTGCGAGGTGATGACAGGTGACATGGTATATGTAACAAGTTTTGTATGCCGATGGAACGGGCCTAGGTTCCATGGTCCCTAGAAGATAATATACTGTACGCCCACTGCAGTGAAAGTGCAGGGCCTACGTTATTGGATACACCTAACAGAGTGCTCACAGGAGCACAGATTGGGTAGATGAAGAAGAGAGTGTGAACGAACATAATACACAGCCGTAGTTAATTAGTGAGAAAAGAATTACATAAACACTCGACCATGGAAAGAAGGCAATGTGTGACTTCAAAGAAATATTCTGAGATAGAAATGCAAATATAAACGTGTATAAATGTTAACTATTGAGTATTAACTGTGAAAAAGATAGCGATGTATATAAATATCCTGTGATATATTGACATGTCCCTATTGTGCGATCTCAGTTCTTATTTTCTCTTCTGTCTTTCTATTTTCTTTTCTTTTCTTCTCTCTCTCTCTCAAGCCCCACACGCATAATGCTGCCTTCAACAACTCCTCTTCCTCATGGTGAAAGACATGATGAGGAGTAAGGGAGGAACGCGAAACAAAATGTATTAAAGTACAACACGTAGGGTGGTAGAGGTAACAGAAAACATAGGTTGTAAATAAACAAAGTGAAAATGTGAATGTATATGCTTAACAAACTCTTATATCTTATTCATTAGGAGCTACAAAGGCTATGGAGGAGACCCCAGCGACAATCAGAAATAGAGTAGATAGAAATAGAAGAAGAACAAATGCTTATCCAAGTTATTCATATGAATGTGTGTTGTTTGTATGCGCAGTGATATTCTTTTCAACATTGTTCAGCCTGGTGCTGTACTGGGCTATCACCTTCAGTTCAGTTGACATGAACGAGGGGGGTGGTGGGATAAAACCAATCAAAAAAGGACCCCACCTGATATGGGATGTCTTCAGGTTGATTTGGGCACAAGAAAGAATCACATAGCATTAATAGCATTAATGATGAGATTACACCAACCACCTCAGTCCCCCACCATTTCAATAAATCCGATTTTAGTGTTTATTCAATGAATGACTGAATGCCCTCTGAACTCACCTGGGTGCAGAAACACACATATCAAACCACAATGTCAGTCGCACAAGTCTCACCACTGGATAGTGTAGCTACCATAAAGGAGGACAGTCATAACAAACACATGGCCGAACTCTATCTTGGACTGTACACAGAATGGGAGGAAAAAGAGAATGACAAGACTCTCCAAGACAACACGGGGGGCGGTAATAGAAGAGGGAAGGTGGGAACACAACAAGAAAGATGGGAAGAGCACTATAACTTTGGTCTTGACACAGTGGATGATCCCCAACACCCATATCAAACAAAGAAATGGTACGCTGACATGAACAACATGGCCAAAGAAACAACAAGTGAAAGTTGTTACATGTGCTCACTTATACCCCATGCCTTAGGTATTCCTAAGGTATTGTTGCCACAAGAAATTCCATTTGCAGAGGCGCAGTGCCTCCTACTTCTCACACTATGCATAATCAAAAACACGTTTCAAGCACACACTGTTTCGTTTGAAGTGCTACAGAACGAGCGGACATGCTAGTCCAGAACGCATGGGGTGATCTGGGTAACGGAGCCTTTTTTGGTAATAAAAGGAACATTACATTCGGACAATAAGTGGCAGAAAGAAGAGATACTATGCAAAGCAGAAGCATTGGGAGGACTGTCCGAAGAAAAACTATCATGGGTACAAAGAACATGTGCTCCCATATGGACTGAACACATAGCAAAACTCACGTGGATTTCAGCACTCGAGAAGCCCTTCAAATTAAAAAAAGACATTCCATATGAACTGTGTTTCTGTGGAGAAGGAAAAAAGAACATGGGAGAAAACAAGAACTGCATCAAAACTCTCATAATACCCAACATGAAGAAAGGAACAGCTGCATTGATGGATAGATACTGGGTTTGCGGCAACATGGCTTACTTGCACCTCCCGCAATCATGGAGGGGCACATGCTCCCTGGCATTGCTGCATTCTGCCCTGATGGTGATCCCAGAAACTCATATCCAAGGAGAAAAAACACCAATGGTTGCACCGAACAAACTCTCCCCGACGCCGACTGAAGAAGTTCCCGTGTGTGTCCTAGCAGAGGAAAGCCTGCAGAGCATGGTGCAGAGGAAGCAAAGGTCATCGAACTATTTCTCCACCAAATCTTCAGAACTTTTGCCACAGATTCCCGATCGATTCTGGTTGTTCAGTTCTGTCTAGACATTCTTTGCGTCTCTTGTTTCCAGCATCCAGGCCAGAGCAAATGCAAAATGACTTCAGATTACCAGATGGCAGCTGATCCAACTGGCCAACGACACAGAACAAGGATTCAACATCATCAAAGTGGAACTCAGAGCTTTACGACTGATGACAATGCGGAACAGATATGTGCTAGATTTATGAACAGCAATGGATGGAGGTGTTTGCCGAAAAATTGGGAGCGCATGTTGCACATTTACCTTCTGCAGATAACGGGTCGCCTTCCCATCTCATAGCAGCAGTACATGGCCTTGGGGAACGCACGAAGGATGAGGGAGGAGCTCAGCAAAGCACCTGGTTCAATAATATTTTTGTTTGGTACCTTCATGGCTCGGAATGACAGTCAAACTGCTAATACCAGTCAGTGTTTTTCTGCTCCTCATTTTTTGTGTGTGCCAATTAGGTCTCCGGTACTGCGCTGATGCAATACCTAATTGTACGTTAATGATGGTGACAATGGGCCGTGCAAATGGGGTGGTGCAAATAAAACATGAAGCAGAAGTGCAAACAGGAGAGGCATCAGAGCCAAAATATAGAATGACCACAATCCACAATACAGGGTACATAGTAGATAATTTGTATCATATGACCATAAAGGAACCAAGGGAATTGCAATGGTATAAGGAAGTGTGGGTAGATCTGGAGGGAGATGGAGGTTGTATTTACATGAATTTCACCCCGGATGAGTATTCTAGAAGGGGGGAAAGCCTCAGGGAAGTGTGTAGAGCATGGATGCCAATAAAGGGAACTCCCACATGGGATGAAGCAGTAGCTGAGGAAGAAGAACATAAGAGACTGGGGGAATTACAGTATTTGTTACTTAAGTAACGAAAGGGGGGAATGAGTGGGAGGAGGGGGCCCCAGAACCCCCCCATCCATTCTGAGTCAATGCACACTTCCTGGCTGTATTCTTGCGCGGCTGCTTTGGACACAGGGCCACCCGTGCAGGAATGCCACCAGTAAACTGTAGCCCTTGAAGCCAGCCCAGACTAAAAGCCATTACCACTCCATCTTGTTTGCCCACCAACTCCATTTTGTTTTCTCATAATCGCAGGCCAGCCTTAAAACTAGAAAGCAGGCATGCAGCTCTCCCCACAAGACATGCACAGCGAGCAAGCAACTCCACCACCCTCCTCCCCTCTGTTAACCCTGCGACCATCTGGTTCTCATGGGAGACTGGCCTCGCAAATGAAACAAACTTCACACTGCATCTTCTGTCTTCCGTTTTACCTCAGTGACCCGACGGCAGCCCAGCTCTATAAACCTGTCCCCACCATGCAGACCCAGGCCATAAAGAATACTACCTCCATACTCTTTGAACATGCCTGAGTGACTGATAATGACCCTCAAGAATGTAATGGTTGCACACGTTTAAATTCTCTTTTTTCTAATGCAAGAATGGGTTGTTCATGAACTTCTTAAATGTATATGGAGTATCGAGAAACTTGCAGTAAATAACAACACACCATCGTGTTGTACGCGATGCATATAGATAAAGCATGACCGTCAGGGTCCATTTGTATAAGCATGAAATATAATAGAATATAGTTTGATGTGTGATGTGAATAACAGAATGTATAAGGTAATATAACCTGCTCATACCAACACAAGGCTACCTCATATTGAAGCTCAATGTATATATATATATATATATATATATATATATATATATATATATATATATATATTACATGGCCACGGTAGTGGCCATGTAGTTATGGTTAAGTTGCTGTTTCCATAGGAAGAGCACTTTTTGGGTGGCTTATAACTTCGCTCTCCCTCGATGGATCCTCACCAAACTTTGCAAAAAAAGTATTTGGGTCACTCTGAATTTTTTTGCAAAGTTTGGTGAGGATTCGTCCGGGGGGGCAAAGTTATAGGGGGGGTCCCAAAACTTTTTTTTTTCCCATAGACTGAATGGGAAAAAAAATTTGCTCGCGCCTACAGCCCAAACCGCTGGACGGATTTCCACCAAATTTGGACCAGGAGCAGCGGCTTGGTCCCGAACGCGTGCTTTTGCAAATTTGGTGAAAATCCGTCCAGTAGTTTTTTTTTAAATGACCAAAAAGTAGGTAAAAAAAAATTAATGATATCTGTGTTCGGTTCGCGGACACACTTCCCTGTTCGCTCCGCGGACAGTGTCCTGATTGGCCAATCGTCTTGCGTGATGTTCGCAGACATGCAACGTGTTCGCTGATTGGACGGCGTGGAGCGTGAAGCGCGTCAGATTTTTCGGTAGCGCCCGCCATCTTGGATTTGCGGACGTCCGCGGACAGCGCGGTGAAACTTTGTTCAAAATGTGTATTTTGTAGAGTGTGTTGGTGTGTAGGAGTGTTTGGGGAGGGTGGGGGTGTATGAGATAGGATGAAAGTTGTGTTTTTTATGTGTTAGACGTTCTTTTTGCGTTCCATTTGTTTGCGGACATCACGGCGGGTGTTCTGAAATCTTCTAAATAAACTGACTGGGGGGTGTTCTAAGGACTCAATATGTGTCCGTTTTGTTCGCAAGCAAAGTGAAACTGTTCTAAGAACACTCGCGGAGTCCGGGAGTGTTCGTAGGGGGTGTCCTGAGGATGCTGTCCGTATTATTCTCTGTCAAGTTGAATGTGTTCTAAGAACACCCGCGGTGTCCTGAAATGTTCGCAAATAAACAAAATGGGGTGTTCTGAAGACGTTTTTGAGAACACTCCCGGTGTCCTGAAATGTTCGTAGGGGGTGTCCTGAGGACGCTGTCCGTATTGTTCTCTGTCAAGTTGAATGTGTTCTAAGAACACCCGCGGTGTCCTGAAATGTTCGCAAATAAACAAAATGGGGGTATTCTGAAGACGCTTCAAAGAACACTTGCGGTGTCAGGGGAGTGTTCGTAGTGGGTGTCCTGAGGACGCTGTCCGTATTGTTCTCTGTCAAGTTGAATGTGTTCTAAGAACACCCGCGGTGTCCTGAAATGTTCGCAAATAAACAAAATGGGGGTGTTCTGAAGACGCTTCTAAGAACACTTGCGGTGTCCGGGAAGTGTTCGTAGGGGGTGTCCTGAGGACGCTGTCCGTATTGTTCTCTGTCAAGTTGAATGTGTCCTAAGAACACTCGCGGTGTCCTTAACTGTTCGCAAATAAACAAGATGGTGGTGTTCTGAAGACGCTTCTAAGAACACTCCCAGTGTCCTGGAATGTTCGTAGGGGGTGTCCTGAGGACGCTGTCCGTATTGTTCTCTGTCAAGTTGAATGTGTTCTAAGAACACCCACGGTGTCCTGAAATGTTCGCAAATAAACAAAATGGGGGTGTTCTGAAGACGCTTCTAAGAACACTCGCGGTGTCCGGGGAGTGTTCGTAGAGGGTGTCCTGAGGACGCTGTCTGTATTGTTCTCTGTCAAGTTGAATGTGTCCTAAGAACACTCGCGGTGTCCTGAAATGTTCGCAAATAAACAAGATGGTGGTGTTCTGAAGACGCTTCTAAGAACACTCCCGGTGTCCTGGAATGTTCGTAGGGGGTGTCCTGAGGACGCTGTCCGTATTGTTCTCTGTCAAGTTGAATGTGTCCTAAGAACACTCGCGGTGTCCTGAAATGTTTGCAAATAAACAAGATGGTGGTGTTCTGAAGACGCTTCTAAGAACACTCGCGGTGTCCGGGGAGTGTTCGTAGGTGGTGTCCTGAGGACGATGTCCGTATTGTTCTCTGTCAAGTTGAATGTGTCCTAAGAACACTCGCGGTGTCCTGAAATGTTCGCAAATAAACAAGATGGTGGTGTTCTGAAGACGATTCTAAGAACACTCGCGGTGTCCGGGGAGTGTTCGTAGGTGGTGTCCTGAGGACGATGTCCGTATTGTTCTCTGTCAAGTTGAATGTGTCCTAAGAACACTCGCGGTGTCCTGAAATGTTGGCAAATAAACAAGATGGTGGTGTTCTGAAGAAGCTTCTAAGAACACTCCCGGTGTCCTGGAATGTTCGTAGGTCGTGTCCTGAGGACACTGTCCGTATTGTTCTCTGTCAAGTTGAATGTGTCCTAAGAACACTCGAGGTGTCCTGAGATGTTCGCAAATAAACAAGATGGTGGTGTTCTGAAGACGCTTCTAAGAACACTTGCGGTGTCCGGGGAGTGTTCGTAGGGGGTGTCGTGAGGACGCTGTCCGTATTGTTCTTTGTCAAGTTGAATGTGTTCTAAGAACACCCGCGGTGTCCTGAAATGTTCGCAAATAAACAAAATGGGGGTGTTCTGAAGACGTTTTTGAGAACACTCCCGGTGTCCTGGAATGTTCGTAGGGGGTGTCCTTAGGACGGTGTCCGTATTGTTCCCTGGCAAGTTCAAAGTGTTCTAAGAACACTCACATTGTTCGCGGACATTAAAAGTTTCCTATAGATCATAGTTGAAATGTTTGACTCTATGGATGTGATATGCTGCGGTGGTTGTTGCCAGGGCATAGAGTCTTGGGTGCATGGCCATTTGGCCATGCACCCAAGACTCTATGACCAGGCAACAACCACCGCAGCATATCACATTCATATTTGCTTATAACTTTGGGTGAAAAACAAATGTATAAGGAACAAAGGTATTAGATACTATGGATGTGATATGCTGCTATGATTGACCTTATTATTGTATACTTACTGTTTGGTCTAGTAATGGGAGTCCTTGTTTTTCTTCTTCATTTCTGTGATAAAAGAAAATAGCATGTTAGTATTAGTATTTTGTAATGACTTATTACATTGTATAAGCAATATACTTTTATTTTTTTTTCGACCCTCATATTTAGTAGAGTACAAATCAGAGTACTGTGCAATTTGCTCAGGTTCTGTATTTGTTGCTAAAATCATTGGGTCTGTGGGGAAAGAGAAAAAAAATCCATGTTGGATTAAAAAAAAAACCTTTTTCTGTTATGCTATAGTTTATTTGTTTGTTTGTTTTCAATGTTCACTTTTTGTTTCTGGCTAATGATTTATACTTTGCTTTGTTGTATTTTTTTTGGAGCAGTAACAGATTCTTCATTTGTTTTGATATTATTAAATTTTGGAGCAGTTAGATACCAATTGGCATATTCTAACTGTCTATTTTTTTAATATATTTTAGTGGTTTCGATTTATCTATTTGGATATTGTTAAATTTTGGGACAGTTAGATACCAATTGGCGTATTCTAACTGTGTATTTTTTGGCCTAATTTAGTGGTATTCATTTATCTGATTAGTTGTTGTAGAATCTTTGAGCTGTTAGATAGCTTTTGGAGTATTCTAACAGTTTATATTATTTTAACACAAATTTATAATTTTGGGACAGTTAGATACCAATTGGCGTATTCTAATTGTGTATTTTTTGGTCTAATTTAGTGGTATTCATTTATCTGATTAGTTGTTGTAGAATCTTTGAGCAGTTAGATAGCTTTTGGAGTATTGTAACAGTTTATATTTTTTTAACACAAATTTACGTAAAGGTTTAAATACAGTTTATTTATCAAATTTTGGTTTTAAGAACATCAAATAAGCGTTTGTAAGATTTGCTGGTAATCTCTGCTTCAGAGTAATGGTACTATCATTAGATTCAAACCATCCACATTTCTTTTTTATATATGCCGTGTAGTGCCCTGAATTGGTTGTGGCTCCTGCGTGGTAGATTATACCTATTGTTGTGAAGGTTTTCTTACCAAGTGATATTTGACTATGTGTGAATCCAGTCAGCTTGCAGTTGTTTTTGGTACCATCTGCATTGTAACGTAGAAGCATTAGTATTACGTATTTACTATGTGTTTGTATTGCTAATGTGGAGCGATTATCTGAATTGCAGGTAGAGCATAATCTACCATGGTTTGCATTTTGTACAAGTTGCTGAAATGGAATGGATTCACAATTTGGTATTGATATATATATATATATGAAGCGTTCATTGGGAATTTCTTCTTGTGTCACATTGTTGCACAGAGTGCATGTATGTTTCCACATGTATGAAATCTGGAAGATTTCATTTAAAGGTATGTTTTTGTTTTCCAGTACTAATAGTAAGTACATTAGTAATTCTTTTGGATCTTCCTGTGAGTTTATAGTGAATTTCACCATTCCAGCACAGTAGTCCAATTGTCGTCTTATTCCAAAAACACTGAGGGGCCAATTCATAGAATTCGGCGCACAAGTGGCGCACGCGGCTGGCGCACAGTGTGCGCGTGCGAATCCCTGCGCCAGCCGCGTGCGCCAAAACCCATTTCCGCGCACAGCGTATTCATGGATTCCAGCCACCAAAACCAGCCGTGGCGCATAGTGGCGCAGCGACCTTGCAGCAGCGCCAGTTACGCCCCCAAGAACGCCTTCCGCGCAGGGAAAAGCCATCAAAATCCCCAATCCAGCGCAAAGGGCTGCGCTAACCCTGTACCAGCACGGCAAGCGGGCTACGTGTATTCCAGGGGTTCACGTGAAGTCACTCACGCGATCGGGCCTGGGGGAGCGGGCTACGTGTATTTCAGGGGTTCGCGTGAACTTTTTCACGCAATCGGGCCTGGGGGAGCGTGCTACGTGTATTTCAGGGGTTCGCGTGAAGTTCCACACGCGAATAGCCTGGGCGCGTGTATTTCAGGGGTGCGCGTGAAGTTCCACACGCAATTTCAGCAGGGTACGTGTATTTCAGGGGTGCGCGAGAAATTCTACACGCGAATAGCCTGGGCGCGTGTATTTCAGGGGTGCGCGAGAAATTCTACACGCGATTTCAGCAGGGTACGTGGATTTCAGGGGTGCGCGAGAAATTCTACACGCGAATAGCCTGGGCGCGTGTATTTCAGGGGTGCGCGAGAAATTCTACACGCGATTTCAGCAGGGTACGTGGATTTCAGGGGTGCGCGAGAAATTCTACACGCGATTGGGCCTGTGCGAGTGGGGCAGTGTATTACGTGGGTGTGCGGGAAGTTCAAGAGGTGAATTGCCAGTGTGGGTCCTCCCAGGTCTCCCCTCTACCCCCTCCATGACCTCTGCAGGCAGCCCACACCACAGGGGACTACCCTGCACCCCTGGTCATGTCCCGCAGGCAGCACATCCACCATGGGCATGCCCCCCAGCCAAGCCACATGTCCCCTTGCACCCCCACCCCCCAGCAGGCCCCCACTCATGTCCCCTTGCACCCCCACCCCCCAGCAGGCCCCCACTCATGTCCCCCTGCACCCCCACCCCCCAGCACTGTGGGGCACCTGCCAGCAGGCCCCCAACCATGTCCCCTTGCACCCCCACCCCCCAGCAGGCCCCCACTCATGTCCCCTTGCACCCCCACCCCCCAGCACTGTGGGGCACCTTCCAGCAGGCCACCAACCATATCCCCTTGCACCCCCACCCCCCAGCACTGTGGGGCACCTGCCAGCAGGCCCCCAACCATGTCCCCTTGCACCCCCACCCCCCAGCAGGCCCCCACTCATGTCCCCTTGCACCCCCACCCCCCAGCACTGTGGGGCACCTGCCAGCAGGCCCCCAACCATGTCCCCTTGCACCCCCACCCCCCAGCAGGCCCCCACTCATGTCCCCTTGCACCCCCACCCCCCAGCACTGTGGCGCACCTGCCAGCAGGCCCCCAACCATGTCCCCTTGCACCCCCAACCCCCAGCAGGCCCTCACTCATGTCCCCTTGCACCCCCACCCCCCAGCAGGCCCCCACTCATGTCCCCCTGCACCCCCACCCCCCAGCAGGCCCCCACTCATGTCCCCTTGCACCCCCACCCCCCAGCACTGTGGGGCACCTGCCAGCAGGCCCCCACTCATGTCCCCTTGCACCCCCACCCCCCAGCAGGCCCCCACTCATGTCCCCCTGCACCCCCACCCCCCAGCAGGCCCCCACTCATGTCCCCCTGCACCCCCACCCCCCAGCACTGTGGGGCACCTGCCAGCAGGCCCCCAACCATATCCCCTTGCACCCCCACCCCTCAGCAGGCCCCCACTCATGTCCCCTTGCACCCCCACCCCCCAGCAGGCCCCCACTCATGTCCCCCTGCACCCCCACCCCCCAGCAGGCCCCCACTCATGTCCCCTTGCACCCCCACCCCCCAGCACTGTGGGGCACCTGCCAGCAGGCCCCCAACCATGTCCCATTGCACCCCCACCCCCCAGCAGGCCCCCACTCATGTCCCCCTGCCCCCAGGTCCTGACGAAACGCAATCATGGCAGTAATGGGCAGCATACCCAGCACAAACACCCAGCCAAGGATTGCATCCACCCACATAGTAGATGCAATTACATGATACAACCCCAATGGCAAGTATGTAAATGAACACATGTCCGTCACACACACATACACAATGGGTGCAAGTGAATGTCAAAACCCATATCATGACATGCATGAAACCAATGAGAAAATACCACAAATGTAAGTAATAAATATATGTATTAAAGATGAAAATGAAGTAAAGAAAAAAAACACACAACAATGGGGATGACAAAACTAATGGTCCATGTCCGAGAACTAATAGAAAAAATCAAAAAACAAAGGAATCCAAAAACTAATGTAGTCCAAAGCAAAATAATGGGGGGAAAAAATAAGGAAAAACCATTGCCTCATGGTGAACGGAAATATAAATCCAACAAATGTTTTCCAAACATCAAACTATGTACAAGAAGATCCCAGGGTCCATGAGCCCAACACCATAAATAAAACCTACTACTACTAACTAATGAATATATACAGAAAAGTGGCCATTGTCCGAGCGGTCCAAAAAAAACTTAAAAAATAAAGGAGACCTAACACTAACTAACTAAAGAACTATATACAATGGCAGCGGGCAAGTCCTGCGGCTCACTCTGTGATGTTGCCGGCCAGGGCATCATCGAACTCCATGTCGATGTCCCGGAGGCGGGACTCTGTCCTGGCCCCGAGGTCTCGCAGGGACAACCCCGTGTCCACCTCAAACTCCCTGCGAGCTTCCTCGAGGCACTCAGCCCGCCTCAACGCCCGACGCATGGAGAACTCCGCCCTGACCATGGTGAGCCGCTCCTCTTCCGCCCGCTGCCGCTCCGCACCTATCCGCTAGACCAACTGCTCCCACACGGAAGACACTGCCATCCCAGGGTTCTCTTGCCCTCCGGCCGATGCCTGCCCCTCTGATCTTGATGGCCCCGAGCCATGATGCCTCCCACGTCGAGCCTGCTGCTGCCTCCGACGCCACTGCCTCTGCCAGCACGACGGCATCCAGGCTGATGGAATCCACCGATGCCGTCGTGCACGTGCCCTGCCAGATGATGCCGGCACATCCTCCATCTGCAGGGGGACAGTTGCTGGTGTGTCCACCCCTGCTGGACCTTCGACTCCCGACTGTGGCAGGGATGGGGTCCCCACCGAGCTGGCTGCGTTGGTCGGGGCAGGTCCACAGGGGGCCCTGGTGGCATCTGGGCCGGAAGACGGCATGGAGCACGACTGGCGCATAGCACCCACAGAGGAGGAGAGGGTCGCCAGAAGACCACACACATGTAGGAAACCCCCGACCATGGCGGCTCCCAAATGGTTCACGTACGCACGGTGCTCTTCGTGATGATGTGCATGCTCCTCCCGGGAAGCATGCACCTCATCACGAATGCCAGCCGTGCGCAACGCGACACCAATCAGGACCCTCTCCACACGGCCAGGGGTCCCCTCGTCCGCAGGTAGAGGAGTGTCAGATGACATGGACATCTCCCCTACCTGCGGACGGGCCTGGGATGGGGCATCCCTGCTGGTGCATGGTGGTGCAGTCACAGTGTCAGGGACAGTGACATGCACAGGCACCTCCACGGTGACCTGTGCTGCCTCCTGCCCCTGGCCCTGGACTGCACCACTTGCACCAGCGGGGATGCCCCCACCAGGCCCCATGTGTGGCTCAGTAGCGGCCTCCTCCCCCTCTGTGGAAACCACCAACCTGGATGTCTCCACGCCGTCTTCCACCGGTGCAAGCCCCTGTGGGGGCTCACCCACCCCTTCCGCTGCAGCTGTGGCGGCATCCCCGCCGCTCTGCTCCACAGCGCCTGCTCCGCCCTCTTCTTCACTTGCCACTGTGTAGAGGGAGACATAGAACACAAGCATCAGGGTACTGTACAATGGTCCCCTAGACAGGAAGCAACAGCAGATGAGTGGCACTGTCATACATCACTTCCATCATGTCCCTCCACAACACATGGGTCAGTGCAGGCAAAACACATACAGTAACAGGCATGGGGCAGGCCATGGACATTGGCATACATGACCAAGGGCCTCATGATTCATACAATGTTGGTTTCAAACTCACATGCATCATGGGTCTTTCCATCACATGCACACACCTCACCGTAGTTCCATCCATCTGGCCTCGTGCACCACAGACGCAGTGGATACAAGGATGACTAGGCTGCATCAGTGAATCTGAACATTGTCACAGACATGTGTCATGCATCCATGGCGGTGACAAGTCACAGACACGCAGGTCAGACACACACACATGGACACCATACGTGTACATGGGACCAGCACCCATCCCTCACCCCCACCCATGTCCAGGAACAGAGACTGCCATGCTTCCATGTGTCCATTCCGCACAGAGCCCCCCATGTTGCAATAGAACACATCACTGTACTCACATGCCTGACCATGATGTCCCTGCACACACACATACGTACATGGCCTATGTCACACATACAGGCAGGTATCAGACAACCAGCACACTGCAACATGCCCTGTCTCACACAGCAATGCTTGGCCACTTACCGGCCAACTCCAGATGGGTCTGCCTTCGAAGGATCTGGGCGTGGAGCGCTGGGTCTACGCGTTCCAGGACCCTCATCTGGATGTCACTCAGGCGTGCCCGGCCCACCTCCGCGAGGCGCCGGGCCTTATTGAGGGTCCTGGACCTCAAGTCCTCCCAGCGCTTCTTGATGTGCTTGATGTCGCGGGTTGCCACCCCCTCCGCGTTGATGGCAACCACTACATCGTCCCAGATCCTCTCCCGTCCTTCCTTGTTGGCGCGTGGTCTTCCGAAGAGGGCATCATAATGCCCCAGGACATGCTCCACCAGGACACCAACTTCCTTCTCACTGAAGCTGGTGGACCTCTGCCTCTCTGGCTGGGGGTCGCCACTGGTCTCAGATGGTGCTTGCCCCGACATGGCGACCCCCGAGGCAGGCGTGGGTGGGCAACTGGGTCCTGGGGCTGGGCTGTGGAGCGATGGTATCCCAGTCGGGAGTCTACTGTTCCAGCAGGGGTGGACACAGCAACTGGACCCCTGCAGATGGCTGATGTGCAGGCACCAAATGGCAGGGCACGGTGGCAGCAGGCAGGCAGGCAGGCAGGCAGGCAGCAGCAGATGGCACGTGGGAGGCTGCTCGGGGCACTGGGGGGGCAGTGATTCGGCCTTCTGGGCAGGAGCGTGGTCTTCCGTGTGTATTCGCGTGGCCAGCTTGATACGGAGTGATTTGGCACGTGAAAAATCTGCACGTCAGCTTGTAATTCGAGGAAAGGCCCTTAGTGCGTAAGCGCGTCTGCACGCATACGCATTTTCATTGGACCAAAGGCCCTCAGCGCGTGAGCGCGTCTGTGACGTGACGTGCAAGGGTGTATCCCTCATTGCACGTGATGACAGAACACACGTGGATTTCAACCAATCGCGTGTGAAAGTTCACGGCACCCCGGAACACACGTACCCAGGCTAATCGCGTGTAGGATTTCTCGCGCACCCCTGAAATCCACGTACCCAGCCCAATCGCATGTACATTTTCTCACGCACCCATGTAATACACGTACCCAGCCCATTCGCGTGTAGATTTTCTCGCGCACCCCTGTAATACACGTACCCAAGCCAATCGCGTGTAGCATTTCTCGCGCACTCCTGAAATCCACGTACCCAGCCCAATCGCGTGTACATTTTCTCGTGCACCCCTGTAATACACGTACCCAGGCCAATCGCGTGTAGCATTTCTCGCGCACCCCTGAAAACCACGTACCCAGACCAATCGCGTGTAGATTTTCTCGCGCACCCCTGTAATACACGTACCCAGGCCAATCGCGTGTAGCATTTCTCGCGCACCCCTGAAATCCACGTACCCAGACCAATCGCGTGTAGATTTTCTCGCGCACCCCTGTAATACACGTACCCAGGCCAATCGCGTGTATAATTTCTGGCGCACCCCTGAAATCCACGTACCCCGCTCAATCGCGTATTTGACTTCCCGCGCGCCACTTTTTTGATGCGCTGGGACTCTACCGCCTGCCTTCGTGTGGCGGCCGTGTTTCAGCTTGTGCGTGTCTTTGGCTGTGCGTGGCTTTGCCCTATTCGATTCCATGAATACGTGTGGTTCGAGTGCGTGTGGGCGTTCCGTCTGCTTCCCTGCAGTACATCCCCAGTTACGCCCTTATTTTCCCGTGTTGTTCCCCATTCCGCGCGTTACGCCCCATGTCCCGCCCACTTTCTGGTGTGTGCGCTGAGGTTGTGCGCTTTCACTGTGCGCGTCGCGCACGCCTTTCGCGATGTTGCAGTGACTTGTGCGCCATGCACGGGTTTGGCGCACATCCCGCGGTGAACACGCGCAGGGACTTCCATGAATCGCACGCGTGCGCGTGCGCCTGTTTTTTTCCGCTTGCGCATGCTTGCGCGAAGATTTTCGGCGCACGTTTGTTCCATGAATCGGCCCCTATATGTGTTGTCAGGATTGTTTGCTGCATTTCTGTGAAGTACTAACATTTGCAAACACAAAGGGTCTGTACTGTGTAAGTAAATGTTGTCAACAATTGGTGGTAATTGAAATAGAATATTCATTGCTACATTTGCATAGCAACTTACACCAACTATATTTGAGAATTTAAATGGTCCAGGTAGTTCTGTATCTAACTGCTTTTTTGGAGTTTGTCTTCCTTCTTTAAAGAAGTACCTGGTTTACTTTCTCTAATTGATTCTTTTTTGTTTGTGGTACTTGATGAAGTATTAGTTTCTTTTAATCTCTTTAGAGGATTTGCAGTGAAGTCCTGTTGCATTTCTGTTTGATTTAGTTTTCTTTTACAACGTTTCAGTTTTTGTGGAACAGAATATGTTTTTAGATGGGGAGTGTATAGTGAGCGAAGTCTATTATATTCTAAAATGCAAGGAATATCAGCGTTTACTTTACTTGAATCAAAGTTGATTAGAAATAGACCGTCAAGTGTACTTAAGCGTGATGGTGCTACATAGCTCATGCCTTCTTTAAAGACTGTGTTACCAATATCTATCATTGCTTTGTCTAGGGTAAGACCTTGTGATTTATGAATCGTGACTGCGTATGCAAGAGTTAGAGAAAATTGTTCTCTGCGTACATACATATCTTTGAAGAGAAGGAATCTAGCTGTTGAGCGTCCTATCCGTTTTACTTCTGAAAGTTTGTCAAAGAGTATATTGACCAACTGAATTTTGTTGTCACGTGGGTATGTTTGAAAGCCAACAACTGTACCCAGTGCTCCATTAACTAGTCCTTGGTCCACGTCAAGGTTACGTTTAAGCATTACTCTGCAATTTAAGGATAATTTTAACATCTTTTCTAAGCCTGCTGTGTTTGAGATTGATTTTTCTAAATTATTTAGTCTTGTTGTGGCTTGGTCACACATGGGTAGTGTCATACCATGTACATGTAGTTTGTCTGTGGCGCTAATTTTCATTATTGGTTGCATTTCTTTACTTAACATTATTTCATTGAATTTGAGACAGCTTGCAACAGTTGGCATTAAGGCCATACAATTGACATTTTTGTGGGCTAATTGTTCCATAACATCTGTAGCACATGCATTATCGCCATAAAGTGCATTAATGTGCCGGGTTTTCAATGTTGCTTGTGCTTCTTTAGAAAGTATACCAACTCTCAAACTTTTTAAAATGTTGGCATAAGTTAGATCTGCAGATTGGCACATGTTTTCTCTTAATTCTCTGTATTGGAAATGTTGCTAAAGGTTGACATTTCCAATGCTGCCAACAGTTTTACGGCAGAGTTTGTGCCCTAATGTTTTAAAAATAGGTTCACCTTTTACTGGTGTTAATTGAAGCAGATCTCCAAAAACAATAATGTGTTTTCCTGCAAAGAGCTCTTCATAGTCTGTTTTGAGCACTTCTTGTAATCTGAGGTGAATCAAAGCTAACATCAGGTTGGAGACCATGCTCACTTCATCTATTAGTAGCATTTTTATGTGTTTCAATACTCTGCGTAATTCCATTGCAGCTTCTGCAGAAAGTTTGTAATAGTCTAATTTGTTCTGGTGTGCTACTGGTAATAGTAGTAATCGGTGTTATGTAACACCACCTATGTTGTAGGCAGCTAAACCTGTGGGGGCAGTGACAACAGCTGACAGTTTGTTGTTTGTCAATTGTTGAAGGAACTTACTAATGATTTTGATTAGGAATGTTTTGCCAGAACCAGCTTCACTACTGACATACAGTAGTATAGGTTTATAATTATGGCAGGAACATTCTTTATTTTCATGTTTTACGCCATGTGCAATTTGTTTTGTTACTTCTTGAAAAATGCTACTTTGCTCATTGTTTAGTTTTGATTGTAGTATAGTTAAGTCTTCCTTATCTTCATACTGACACATGGTGTTTTCTACTTATATCATAGCTAATTCTGCCTCATTTGTTATTAGTGGTTCTCCCAGTGGTTCTTGGCTTCCTGTTACAGAAGGTTGACTACTGTCAGGAGTATCCTTATCTAGTTGGGCTTGGAGTTCTTCTTCATGTTGCTGTTCATTGTGCAACATTGTTTTGTACTGTGTAAAGTTTACATCAGTTATAGTGCTTTCATTTGCTTTGAAAGCATCCTCATATGAGTCATAATTATCTAGTAATTGTTCTTCTTTTCTCCATGGTTTGAAGAGTTGTAGCAGGGACATGTAATATACTTCTTTATGTTGAGGAGTCTTCAATGACAATTTGATATGATTAATTACATTTGGTTTATTATTTTTGTATGTGTAGTTTTGGGCTATTTGGTATAGACACATGTTTTCCAAAGTATTACTTCTGTTTGGGTAGTATGTGTCCAATAAATTGTTTTTTAAAATGTCTTGGCTGTTGGGATCATGTTTGGCTATTGTTTCTATATCTTCATATGATTTTAGAACTCTTTTTCTAGATTTAGCTGGACCAAGACTTAGCCATACTATATTTTCAGATTTACCATACAATGAAGTACCAGTTAAACGATCAGCTGCTTCATAAGATCCACATTCTCTATGGGTGAGCATTTTTATGCCCAAGCTGTATAATTTCTGAGATACTGTTTTATCTGATGACAGGTCATTCCAGAGGTCTTGGTGCTCTGTCTTTTCTGCTTTAGTTAAGTATGCTGTGACATATCGTGCAACTGCAGTAGAATTGTCTGCAATGTACTGCACATCTATGTTTGCATTCCATAAGTGGGCAATGATTGCATTATATTCATTGATATATTTTTCTTCTTCTTTTCTTTTTATGTAATATGTATTTTTAGGTTACTTACCTTTAACACTATGTCTAACTGAAGACATGAGGTTGTTTACTTGACCTGTATTTGTAACTGGTCTAGGGAAACAAAATCGGCGTTTAGTGTAGTATTTGCCTTTGTTTTTGTATTTGCGACGACAATATTTTCCACATTTGTGTCTTTGAAATTGTAAAATTTGTGCATGAAGATCACTATTTGTGGCTTCTGATGGAATTTCACAAGTGACATATTTTTCAATAAACTGTAAAACAGTGGCATCACTGTCTTGACCAAATTTAGGAGCATCTTTAATCCATAAAAGCATGTGGATATGTGGTGCTCCTCTGGCTTGGTATTCTTTTCTCCAAAAGAAGTGTTGCACTTCTCCAAGGGGAGGAACAGTTTTATTACAAATAAAATGTAGCATAGCAATGAAGCGATGGTGAAAATATCTTGAAACATTAACAGGATCCAAAGAACAAAGTTCTCCAGGTGTTAGAATATCTATGTTTGTTTTGTTTTTATTTGATATGCGTAGGAAATCATGTAAATCTTCCCATCCATATTCTGCACAACTTAATGTAACAAACCAAGTGGGTGGGCCAAGGTTTCTGATCATACAACGTACATCTACATGACGTCGAAACCAGTACTCTTTAGTACCACACATATTTGCTAATAGATTTGTAATATTTGATTGTAAAACCTCATCCTTTCGTTGCACTTTCTCTAATAATTGTGTAGCTGTCATATTTTGAAAGTGTGATCCTGATTTTAATATGTGTGCAACTCCGTAACATAAAGTTGCTAGTTCACTTTCAAAGAGTAGGTGGAATATGTATTCCACATTTTGTCTAAATCTGGGATCTTCAGAATACATCCGTAATGAGCGGTATTCTGAAGCTGATATTTGAATAGGTCTATCATCATACCTTTCTTCTTTGCCAGTAGGAAAGAGTAGAGGAAAAGCATGTGCTTCTATACTTTTTTCCCATATACTGATTGGCGATCCTTTTGTTTGACGCATTTGGTAAGTTTCCAGTACATCTTGTACGGTGTCATTACAGTGCAAAGGATGAATTGTATAATGGTCTAAAGTATTTGATATTGTAGCAGGATCTAGTAGCTCAAATTGACCAGCTTCTTGTGTTTCTTGAATTATTTCAGTTGTATCTTTCAAGTTTTCTTCAATATTAATTTCTTTGTAATATTCATTATTCTCTTTAAGATATTGGAAGGCTTGTCTAACTTTATATAAATCTACCAGCTGTTGCCATATTTTTTTGTCTTTTGTAGGTACTCCATTTATTAATATAATTAAAGATTGCTGCATTGGACGTTGCACTCCTAGAGTATGCACATTTTCTTTTAGATTTAATGGTAAATAAACTACTTTTCCACGAATGCCTTTTACCAATTCAGAGGGAGGTAATTTTGCTGTTTTTGGTTGAAGGCGTATTATTGCTTGAAATGGGTGTACTGTTTGAATTATGATGCTCTCATATAAATTAAGTTGTTGTAGAGGTTTTGGTACTGGGTATAATTCCACATTATTTGTGATAGAACATGAAGTTTTGTAGTGCAATAACTGCAAAGTATTAAGGGCTCAGTTATTTTATATTTGTTTCTGCTACAAGGTAGAGAGCTCATTCAAACCATTTAGAATCTTCATTGACTTTTATTTTGTATGATAGGTCCACAGTTTTTGTGTTACTTTTATAAAAAATTCTACTGCAGCATACACATACATGGTTTGGTACTTCAGCTGATGTACTTTTAAATTTTAGTATTTATTTTTTGTATGTGTTTTGCAAAAGGTTGCCATGTGTAGAATTGTTGCTTAATTGGTTTAAAGCTATTTCATTCTGTAAATGGCTTTCACTTCCAAAATATTTTTTCTGGATATAGTGAATTTCTTCAAGTAGGTCTTTTGCTGTACCATGTAGAAGGATGTTATTTAACTTTGCTAGTGCTAAAGCAGGACTTTTAGCATAGTACAGTTTATAGACTAGATTTCTTATAGTTGAATGATGTGTTATTATCCTTTTGATATCATGGAAAGTGGTTTTACAAGTAGGTCCTGTAATGCAGGCAAATGAATGTCCTTGTAGTCCTGTGTACTTGCGCACTGGACAGGTATCTATATTTTGCAGTAATTTAATTTTGATTTTGTCTTTGCTTTTTACATATTTATTCAGGAATTGGCGTAAAGATTTGAAACATTGTTTGGGAATGTTACACATTGACGTGCATGGCCATTTGTACACTAGACGTTCTGATTCAGTTGAATGGAGAGGTAATTCTAAGTTTTCAGGGCATATTTTTGTAAGGAGCACTTCTTGTTCCATTATGGTATTATTCACTTTTTCATAACCTCGACCACTGCTATTTATGGCAATTGTATTTGTTTGCTTTTGTTTGTACGCTTCTTCATTAAAATATGGTTCTGTGCTCGTAGTGTGATTCCATTCACCTTCGCAGATACTTAAGAAGTTCTTTCTGTTGACATTTCGCTTATTGAGAAGTCTTTTTTGTAATTTAGTTATTAGTTTTGTTAGTGGTTTCATTTTGTTTAACAGTAAAATAAATACATTTCGTTTGAGAAGAATTGCACTGTCCATCAATGCTTCTAAGATTAATTTCCTACGATAGGTTTTAAGCTTTGAACCTGATTTCTCTCCTGTTTTTATAAGATTTTGAAGGACTTTGTGACGGTATATTTTGGCTAAAATACTTTTCTTGGTATGCTTACTTTGCACTATATTAAAATTTAAAGAAGTAGTTTTATCTGTACTGATAGCTGATTTTCTGTTAATTGTTTTTTGGTTTGTTTTACATTTTGATAGAGGAAGCAAAGTTGTTGTACTTGAAACTTCTTGTGGTTCACTAAATGATTGTATTAGCTGTTTTGTTTCAACTTTTTTTTACAAATTCTGCTAGAGATGGATGCTTATGTTGGACACCTTTATTTTCATTTGCTCTACGTTTGTGTTGCTTTCTACGGACTTGACTTTTGGTAGGCATTCTTTAGGGTCTGTTGAAAAAAATAAAGAAGATATGGGTTGGGGTGTTCTGGAATGTATGTGTGCTGTGTGCATGAGTGTTTGAGTAAGATGATAAAGATGTATGTTATGGTGTGTGATTGTGCATTGGGAACTAAAACTAGTAGGGATAGGTATTCTTGAATGTATGTGTTACTAAACTGGGGTTCAGATGACAAAAAAAAGTAAGCTAGTGGTGTGGAAAAGTACAAATAGTAAATCTAATGTATACAATTAAAACAGTTGTTTGTTCTATAATATGAAAATTGTAGTGGTTCAGTTGGGTAATTTGTGTGTCCAAAAATAGAAATTTGTGGGCCATTCTGGCTGTAAATCGCTGTTTAAGACATGGAAATTTTTGGACAAAATGGTACAAAATCTCTATTTTTAGAAACCAAAATAGCTCGTATTAATGTTATAGTATATTTGATTAATAATACAAATATTATGGTGATATTTTACTTACTTTTTTTTTAAATTAACAGGTAACTTCTTAGTTTTTCTAACTTCTTCGAATTCGGCTGCTTCTTTTCAGGAAACTGGTCTTCACTGCAATTGTAAAAGCTTTGAATTAGTAACTTTGTTTGTATATAGCACTGTTTTTAATTTAGATATTGATTTTTTTAATTGAAATCCTCAGTGCCTTCTGTAAAACCATTAAACTAATTTATTTACATAAGATACATTGCATCAGTTCAGTACATATGATATGTTCTTAATGAACAAATTGTATTGAATGACTAACTGTAGCAAAAAAAATATATCTTTACTATGTCTTGTGAAATTTATAATATATTAGTGAATACCACTATTTCTGTAAGTAAACTGTTCTAGGTAATAGCGCCTCAATGTCATGTCTAATTTAAAGTAATTAAGTAAATAAATAATTAAAAACAAAAAATATGAAATTGTATAAGTATTTTTATAAAGGTTTAAACATAGATCGTGTTTGCATGCAATTTTGTTTGAATATATGTAGTCTATATATTTAATTTAAAAAATGTTAGTTTAACATGATTCGAGTGTGTGTGTATAAAGAAAGTAAATAGTATAAAGGTTTATAAGTGATAGTTGATTTTAGGAAATTGAAAAAAGTACAGTAAATTCATTTTACAGATTTTACAAGGTAAAAGTCTGTTTGAAAATGTGTTCATCTACTATACAGAAAATATGCATACCTGAAGTTTGTTTTCATGCATATGGATATGCATGGAGCTGCAAGTAGAAATCTTGAAGACTTGTACAGTATTTCTGGTAGATGGTGCTTGCCAATGATATGACACTTGTACTCAGAGAGATTCAGAGTACATTTGCAGTGCTGATCTATGATGCTGCAGTTAGATGTAGAGGTCTTGAATGTGATTGGTGCATGGTCATGTGATTTTTGAGGTACATCCAATGAGGGAATGGCAGAGAGAGTGTAGTGGAAATGGTAGAATGGCTGTTCATGTTACGATATGTCCGCGGACATGGCGGTAGTTCGCGGACATCGGGAGTTGCATCCGGGGATTTTTGGGTTCAGAAGTCATGCAAATGAGAATAAGCACTGAAAGGGATTGGTCAGGAAAGTTTGGTGGGTGTTTTGTGCCAGGTGAGATTTTCTCAGATACTCTTTTTGCTGAGAGAACAAAAGATAGCTATGGCTGTGTGTTTCAGAAAACAGATTGTTTGGATTTTAGGAGATTCGTGGATACATTGGTTGAAGGTGCATGCAGAAAGCTGTGGAGTAGCTGTAGATCTTGGATTCCCACATGTGGAAGTACACTCGCATGGAGTACATGGAATGAAGTGGTTGGACTTGCTAACTCTCTGTGCTACTTTGGAGACAGAGCAACATCCAGACATAATTGTAATTCATTGTGGAGGGAACAGTTTAGGACATGTGACTGGAATTTTTTTGCAATTTGCTATGAAAGAAGGACTTAAGAAGGTTATCGACATGTTTCCTAATTCTCAAGTGATATTTTCACGGATTGTGCAGAGACAAATGTGGCTTCGTTCTTCTTCATTTGGTCCACAAATGGAAAAAGCAAGGTGCAATGTTAATAAGGCTGTTTGTGCCTTTCTAAGAGATTTTGGCATGTCTTCTTTTCACAATGAAAATATTATGTTTTGTAGTACATACATTTTTCGCAGAGATGGAGTCCACCTTACTTATGCTGGCAATCAGATTTTTCTGAGAAATGTACAAAATGCATTGCAACCTTTTTTTGAATTACAACAACGATTTTGAAGTAGATGTTAAGCATTTACAATTTTTGACTTACAAACACCACCCAAAGGCTCTTTTCAGAGCCACCACTTCTTTCCAGAGAAAATTACAATGTTTGTGATGGAGTAGCAACCCAATTTTTTTAATGTTCGCGAACTGTCCGCGGACTTCTAAAAAATACAAAGAGCCCTGCTTCATTTATTTTCACTTCTATCTTTTAACCGGGAAAGGCGGCTCTGAAAAGAGCCCTATATTTTTTTGATTTTTGTAATTTTTTAATTTTTTGGGTTTTTCAGACACGACACACTAGGAGAGGAGGGTAAAGGAGAGTAAAGGGGGGGACACCAACCACAGGGATAAGAAAGGGCGAGCTAAGAGAGGAAGATGTAGAGTGGGTTTTATTTGGGTAGTGAGCAGGTCTTCTTGTGCTCTGCAACGATAGTCTCAAAAGCACCCCCTGCAGAGTACTGTGTCACAGTACATACATACAACTGTGACCCTCGAAAGGTAAGGGTCATCAGCATTCTGTATGGCCTGTGAGGCGGCTTGAGGAAGACGCTGTCCCACATAGGTGGTCCTTGTGGTGACAGGATCAGAAACAGAGGATGAAGTAGAGGAAATCAACCTGCTACGTTCTTCGCAAGGTACAACCCTGCAAATAGCCCCAGAGTGAAATGACCTCAGGTGTCGCTTCATAGTAGTGGTCCCAAAGCTGTACTTACCGTGCTTCCCGCGACTGAGTATCATTTTGCATTCATTGCAGGTAACACGGTTCGCATGAGCCTTAGGAACATTACCATGAATGGTAAATAACCGCCACACCCAAGACTCACGCCTAGTGCGGGTAGTAGGGTTTTCCTCTACCTCATTCTCATCATCCTCTTCTTCCTCCTCCGCATCCTCACTCCTGTTCCCCTCTTCAGGCCCTTGGGGAGGTGGTGGTGGTGGAGGGGGTGGGGGTGGTGCTGAAGCAGGTGCAGCACCAAGTGGCAGTTCAGCAGCCAAGGATGCCATCTCGATGATGGTGTAGTCTGCAGGTGGCAGCAAAAATCACTGTGTTCTGAAGAATAGCCAGAAACACAATGGGAATAAGCTCTTGGGCGTGGTCTTTTATAGGGGTGCTTGTGCGCGGACATGCGCACTGTCCGCGGACAGATCAAACACAAAAAAAGGATCGGAAAGTTTCAAAAGGTATATAGAAACTCAAGATTGCTATGTGGGACTTGTGCCATGGTGAGATTTTATTGAAAAATATTATGGATTAACTGAAAATGTACTTTTAAATTGTTCGGGGACACGAACAGTGTCCGCATTTCAGGACAAACGATGAGCGTGGGCGCGGTCATATGATCCATACGTGAACTAGTCCGCGAAGGAAGCGCCTGTCCGCAGGACACCAAGTGCACGGAGATTGGTTAGCGCATGCGCATTGATGTCCTACGGACACTGTTCGGATTCTGAAGTAATTAAAAGTGCGTCACACGTGAAACGACCATTTCAGGACACCGCGTGTGTTCTTAGAACAGTTTAAACTTGGTAGCGAACAGTAAGGACAGATATAGTGTTCTTCAGGACACGTGTAATTTAGTTTATGTACGAACATTTCAGGACACCAATTGTGTTCTTAGAACAGTTTCAATTGGGTAGCGAACACTACGAACAGGTATAGTGTTCTTCAGGACACCTCCATTTTCGTTTACGCACGAACATTTCAGGACACCAATAGCGTTCTTAGAACAGTTTGAACTTGCTAGCGAACAGTACCGGACAGGTATAGTGTTCTTTAGAACACTTTAATTTTTGTTTCTTTACAAACATTTCAGGACACCACGTGTGTTCTTAGAACAGTTTCAACTTGCTAGCGAACAGTACGAACAGGTGTGGTGTTCTTCAGGACACCTCCATTTTCGTTTATGTACGAACATTTCAGAACACTCGCACTGTCTGCGGACACTTTTATTGTTTTTAAAAAAAATGGAAACTATTCACAATACAATATAAAAATTAAACTTTATTTAACATATATTAATAATTTATGACAGAGAAGGTGAGCCAGAAACAGAAACAAAAACAGGAGAATTTGGGGTTTCAACATGATTGGTATTAGGTGAAGAAGGGATGGAAGTCTCATAAAAAAGCGAATTTCAAGGGTTTTTCGGTTTTACTTGGAACCATAACGTCCCTTTAACAAAGTTTTTTCACTGAATTTCATAGGTTTTTAGTAGCGTAACTTAACCATAACGTCCCTTTAACAATTTTGTTTTCACTGAATTTCATAAGTTTTTAGTAGCGCAACTTAACCATAATGTCCCTTTAACAAAGTTTTTTCACTGAATATATATATACATATATATATATGTATATACACCGAGTCGCGTTAAAGCAACCCAGCATTATGTGTACCGAACAGTACGATCTCATTTGTAATAATATGCGTTAAGGCATACATGTAAAAGAATTTAATAATGGACTGATTAATCTAATGAGGGATGCAACATTTGTGTGCAGACATAAGCCACTGCTGTAATTTATGTAATCATGAGATCACCCAGTAATATAGTGATGATAATGTGTTATAGGTGATCAAGTTATAATGCAATGATTGTGCACTAAAAACCTTATGTAAATAACTTCTTGGGAGATCCCGTCCACTCATGTAACACAAGACTGCACCGTGAAGGTGTCTTGATTTCTCCCCCCACCTCTCATTGTGCCATAACAGATTAGGAGACGCTTAATGATGGTATTTAGACAGCTTGCCTCTAACCTACACAGCAAAACTTAAGACCATTGTGGTATGTTCCTTTTGTGACCCAACCTTTCTATTTGTAATCTAGCCCTTAAATCTAGTGCCCTCTTTGTTGTGTACCAGATGGACATTCCAGACCACACAATCGTCTCAAAGCCTTGGCCCCTTAACAGTATATCTTATAGTACACTAACACATTGTTAAACTGTCCTTCAATAGATCTAACACCAGGCTCAAGAAATGCACTGTGACCTATGCCCAATGATAACTAACGTAAATTTGAGAAATTTCATTCTTTTGGTTTTAAGGTTTACAGGTCATAGAATTTGCAGAACATGATAGATTGTAGTATTGGATGAATGGGTATGTGTGGCCACAAGGGCAAAAGTTACAAACAATGTGTATCATCCTGAAAGCTGCACGACATTGCATCCCAGTCCGATGAGCCCAGCTGACCGATTGACCTGAAAAGCATCATCACAGCACCATGTGAATTTGACCCAATCAAAGCACACTGAGCCTATGGCACCTATATGTCCCAGTCCCTAGTGACCAATCCCAACTCATCACAGCACCATGTGAATTTGACCCAATCACAGCACACCGAGCCTATGGCACCTATATGTGCCAGTCCCTAGTGACCAATCCCAACTCATCATGTGCCCCCTAGGCCTTCCGTTTCCTGGATGACGTAAAAGCTGTATAAAATCGACTTGTAACATGTTTTCTGCAGAGCGCTCTTGGCGTGAACAGAGTAGATTTTGCTCACCCTACTTTAGATAAAAGATTTTTATTTCACACACACTTGGTCCTGGTCTCATTCCCTTCGGGGTTGCGTCCTATTTGACTCTTATCAGGATAATCAAGTGCATTTTTGGGGACTTCTCACTTTCAAAAGCAAGGAAGAGGCCAGCCTCCAAAGACCATGTTGCTTGAGAAATAAACCACACTTACAAGTCCATTTAGAGTAATGGGACAACGCTTTTCTTGCTTTTAATCTAAGCAGGGTCAGCCCTGCTTTGAAGCTAAGCAAGGTCAGTCTCAGGTACTGCATGCATGGATGGGCGACTGACCAGGTATCTGAATTATTCACTTTTTTTAAAACCGTTCTACTGTCAGTCTTTGAAGGTTTTGCACTCAGAAACATTGTTTGCCTTTTGCTAAATTGCATTCTTTATTTGGAATTGGTGTTTAAATACGCAGTCTGAATCTATGCAAATAGCTCTACACAGACACAGAGTGTGGAGAATTGTACATTCAGTTATTGAGTTGATTAATTGAAAGTTTGTCTTACTCAGTGATGGTATGAGTTCCACATAAGGTCAATTGAATCTTGGAGTACAAGGTTAGCTTTTATGTATTAGAGAAGCATTGAGCATAACAACTTAAAGTGAGCGTTAGATTATACCTAATGAATATGTGAAATGATGAAATGTAATGAAATGAAATTATGTTAATTTTAAAGGTTTTATGTGGTTGTATGTAATAGCTGTATAGTTCTATGAAACAAAACAACTAATTAATGATACAAAATATAAAAAAGGTATTTCGACAGCAACAATGGACTTTCCATCCTGAAGTAACTACGTGGAACCCAGCTTAATTTTAAAGTGTGCAAAGGGTCAGCCCAATAAGGCCATGTTGCCAAATATGTGGACCCCCTTACAAGAATTTAGATTTTTGCATGGGTGCAGAAAGTACCTGGGCACATATTATTCTTGCAGCCGGTCATTTTTTTCCTGTTTCTGTGCTGCTTAAATGTGGTAAGTTGGGGTTGTGTGATGTATCACAACAGTCACCAAGAGACCGGCCATAAAACAAGGGGCTTGACGCACAGGACAGGACAGTTCGGCATCAGCAGTTAGGTGCTTGTGCGTGCCCAGTTAGACACAGGCATTTAGGGCAGGGACCTCTCGACACAAGGATGTTTTGCTGTTAGAGGTTGCAATTGGCACGGCATGAACCTGCAGGCTCTTTGCATTTTTTGCCACTCAGAGCAAGGATGTTTTGGTGTGAGAGGTCTCTATTGGCATGAACCTACAGGCACTTTGCATTTTGAAATATGAATTAAACATGAAAACGTTACATTTACTGCAACATTATAAAACAGGATGGGACATGTATTACACAGGCGTTGCATAATTGAACACGTATTAAACATAAAACACATTTATTTGCTGCAACTCTCCTTCACAAACAACTTCACACCATGTACACACACACACACACACACAAACATACACACACACACACATCAAACACACACACATTGAATGCATATGCTCTCAGGTGACATGAACACTCTCACACCACTCATTCCCCCTTACACTGCACATATATTCAAAAAGAGGACTACACTGTCTCTGGGAAACATTATCAAACAGCAAAGTTTGAGACGCAGCACTTTTTTTTCTTACTTTTTTTTAATTTGTTTTAACACATTAAATAATACATTATAGCCAAACAAACAAAACAAAAAAACATCCCATCTATCCGTTGGTTCAATACTAGTCAGCCATAGCAAGACAATTTCAGTTTGCATCTTCCCATTTCTGCCAGATCTTCTTTGCTTTTCTTCCGAGGGCACCCTCTAGCAGTATATATGCGCTGTTCCATCAGCATACAGACATTCACGTCCGCTACCCATTGTACAAAAAGCAGAACAACATCAGATCCCCACAGTTTTGCTATATTACACTTAATCAGTCCCGTGGCAGTGGAGAGAAACAGTTTCTCAAAGCTGGTTATTTCACCCTCCTCTTCAATACCAAGTAGCATCAAATTTGGATCTCTGGGGATGGTGTGACCCAGAACCATAGTCAGTTTGTTACAACATTGTTGCCAGTATTCTTTAATCTGAGGGCAGTCCCACAAAATTTGGAAAAAGGTGCCTTCCTCCTGTCGACAGTGCAGGCAATTGGGATCAATGGTGCGATTCCACCGACACAGTGCAACCCGCAGGTAATATACCCTATGTAGGATTTTTAGCTGTATTATCCTGAGTTTGGCAAAAATTGCAGTTTCCTGCAGGTAAATCAATGCTGTCAACCAGTCCTCAGGTTTTATAGGTCCAACCTCCCCCTCCAATTTGAGTTTCAGGTTGCAAAGTTCAGGGGTAGCAAAGGAGGATATGGCATTATACATGACAGAGGGGATTTTAGTAGGGTTGTGTTCTATTAATATTACTATATTACTTTCTAGTGGCGTGCAGTCTGGCATTTTTGATAGCATGGGGAGGTGATTATGCATTGCATGTACCAATTGGAGATAGTGATAATGCTCTGTAGTGGGCATGCCAAATCGTTCGGCAAGGTCCTCAAAGGAGGTTATCTTGCCAGCTACGATTAAGTCTCAGACTTTAATTATTCCTGCTTGATATCCACCCGGCCACACTAGTTAAGGCAGGTTGTTGTTTCCCCACAGTGCTTGCACTGGGGTGATCTTCCTATCCCTGCCAATATGATTGTGAGCATCTCTCCATAGTAGTGTAATGTGCGCAGTCATCGTACAGTGGTGGGGTCTCGCTAGCTTCTGATAGAGACACATGAGTGGGGGCATATTTTGCATTGCTGTAACCTCTGCTCGATTGTTGGGCAGCTCTTTATTCCCATGCAGGATATCATTGACTACTGCCATTTGGCTGGCCCAATAATAGGATTGCAGGTGTGGTAGCCCGATTCCACCCTCCCAGATGGAGCGTTTTAGTGTTCACAGTGTGATCCGTATGTGTCCCCGGCCCATAGCAGCATTCCAAGGATGCTATTAACCTTGTGGAATTCCAGGTTTGGTATGCAGAGTGATACGTTCTGCAGGTTGTATAAAAAGCATGTCAGGGCCGACATTTTGAAGAGCACTGCTCTCCCCAGTATTGTCAGCGGGAGCAGCATCCAGTGTTGGACAACCACAATGAGTCTTTCTGTGATCGGGTGTAAATTCCTAGGAACATATTCCGAGAAGTCCGCCGTTATTTGAATTCCCAGATATCAGAAGTGTTCTGGCTCAATCTGGTATGGGCAGTATGGTGGGATTGCTTGTGGCACCCCTTTCACTGGAAAGAGGACGGATTTGTTCCAGTTCACTTAACTTGTACTGTTTTAGTATTTTTGTGACTTCCAGGCAGGATCGAACCGGATCTCCCAAGTAAATCAGAAGGTCATCTGCGTATAAGAAAACTTTGTCTTCTACGCCCCCAGTCCAGCAAAAGCCCTTTCACAATGTTGTGTGGTGTAATAATATGACTAGGAGTTCAATGATCAATGCAAAGAGCAATGGAGACATGGTGTTATGCTCACCTGGTATCGACGGGGACTTGTAGGGTATTTTGTATAGATCTGGGGCCTAGCGGGATTTTCTTACTGCCAAAATGAAAATAATTCAGTAATAATCACTCTTTGCATTCAGATTAGATTTGGTATATAGTACTATAGTATACATACATTATTTCAGCACACTGATACATTTAGTGGTATACATTATGTTGGTATGTGTTATTGGTGGTATTTATGGGTGAGCATAAATCCTTTGTTTTATATATGTGGCCACAATATCCAGAACCCCTTATTTTTGTTTAGTTTGTTCATGTGATCACTAGAGAGACCTCAGGCTTGCATTTCAGAAACACCACATTTCCAATTGGAGTGCCACCATGGGCTGTTCTCACTGACTTATCTACGACAGCAAGATATATGTGGTATTTATCACCAACTTATTTACGTTTGGTGAGCTATGTCCAGGGCCTCTCTTGCTGCCGACTCATAGACCTTCGGCAGCTGGCTATTTCATCTTGTTATTATTATGTTCCATTCGAGAAAACACACACACACTCATATACTGAATGGATTCATGTGTACACAGCTACTGCCATGTCTTATCTTTTAGCAACTTTTAAAAATGACAATTGCACTGTGCAAATATCTTCCCATATTCCCAGTGTTATAATGATAGATGCACAAAGGACAAGATAAAATGAAACACACTTCCCGCCTGCTTTCAGATAATTTTTTTTGTATTATAAAACTTGCATTTCAACAAAGGCTTACTTTTTTTTTTACAGAAATAAATGGAAAACTCACAGTAACAACATTATCTGTAACACAATGAAAGGAGAGTGGCGAGGAACAAGAATTCAATTTGCAACATTAACATGTGGTTAAAACACAGGAATCTCCTCTCCTACTCTGACTGAATATTTTCCCACACATACGCACAGCTCCCACACTTCAGCGAGATAATTACCAGGCTTGTTCAGCATGTAACTTCTTTGGCTGTTCGCCTTCTGGAGGGGTTCACCCAGCAAGGACAAGCATTTGCTGTCACTCAAACTGGGACTTGTTGACTGGAAATCCCAGCCTCTGTAGCAGTATTGAATCTGCTTTAGGAATCAGGCATCCCCAGCTATCAACCGAGTCCTTCTCCGAGCTGTGTCAAGATGTCGTCCCCCTAGCTTCTTCCCCGAGATTATACAAGAAAACTCTGGTTACCTCCTACCAAAGGATCCTAACCAATGAAATTCTATCATGCCCTATCCACCCTCTGCGCACAATAGAAATCTTTTACAGTAAGCAACTGTAACAAAACTGATTTCCTGCTATTCAAATCCTTGCTTCCTGCAAAATACTGTGGACAAAGCAGCACAGAAAAAACAAGAAGAAAAAAAAATCTTGACACAGTCTGAGATGAGTTTCAGCCTGCCTCATTTTGCAGTGTAGAACACATTATATTATTAAGAAGTTAGAATCATGTTAGTATGGTTAATTATATTAGTTCATTAATCTTCAAATGTGTCTCTTGCAACATAGGCATTTCAGATGAAAAGAAAAAAAACTGTGTGCATTTTGAATATGAAAAATAAAATGCACTTTTAAAATGAGAAAATGGTTTGTTTTTAACCTGTGTAGCCTGTCTTCATTTACATATCCATATGTTGCACTGGCAACACATAGCTTGAAGCAATTGCATTAAACACATGCAGTGGCGCTGCATAAAAAAAAATGCTCAATAACACATGTCTTGCTGTACCACATTATATCAATGCATCAAACCCATGCAGTTGCGCTGCACTTCAAAAAACATGCTATACATTGATCCTGTGCAGTGGTGCTGCGCTCTGTGCTCCCAAAACACGCTAAACAATCTTACATATACCCTCCTTTTATTTAAAAAAAAAACAACCTGCTTCTTTTCTTCTTTTCAAAATGTAACAATCCAATACAATTAACATTCTTGTTGTGAAGATGAAAATTGAAAAATCACTGTTCAATCAACATAATATTAAAATTCATCTGAATTCATCAATTCTTATAAAATGTTCTACATTTGCCTTCCCAATGGAAGTGTCCATAGTCCAGTGTTTCAATTTTATACTGAAGTCAATTGAAAATAATAAAATAAAACAACTAACTAAAACAAATAATTAACATAACAGATTAAAACAATGAATTAAAATAATAAATACGTGGAACTCCATATGCCAGGACACTTGTCTGCCTCTTTTGGTTCATTCGGGTACTCTTTCATCTTGGTACTCTTGGATCCTTTTCTATAGAAGTCATCTTTTCTTTGGCATTCCGGTTATTTTGTCTTCACCTCCACCCGGAGGCAGGCATCTTTTGGTCTTCATCCAGGGGACTCCAGGACGCCATCGTCTCCCGTGACCTCTGGTACAAATATGTTAATATTCTAAATCAAATAGAAAAGAAACAGATTAAGTATATAGCACAATACCAATTTCTGAATCACATGCACAAACTGTTCAGTTACTGTTTCACCTTCAGTCTTTAAAATTTTATAAACTACAGGAGAAACCTTATCTATAATTCGAAATGGCCCCTGCCAGGCTGCTAGAAATTTAGAATTTTTCTGTTTACTTTTTCCAAAATGAAACTTATACACCTGATCCCCTACACTGTATTCTCTCACTGATGTTCTTTTATCGTAGTATGACTTTGCACTGTCAGCAGCTCTTTCTAGATTTCTCTGTACAAAAACAAATGCATGTTGCAAATGCTTCCTCAATTCATCAATGTACCTGGTTGGATGATTTGCACTCTCGAACCCTCTCCCGGTCCCTTGGGCCTTCTCCTCACCTTAATATTGTAAGAGGTGGATTCTCCGTCCTGCTGCTCGTGGCAGGGACGGGTAGATGTGGGTGGTGAGCAGCGACCAAGGTATTTCACTGGTGCAAGCCCCCCTGTGGGAATCCAGGCCTGCTGCGACTCTGTAGGTTTTGCTGCTTTACAGTCTTTATATGCAGTTCTTATGTTTCTCTTAGTTCGAATAATAATGTCTTGCTTCTTTCCTTTTAGGTATGGAAAGGTATTTTGGTGTTGTCATGCAGTTTGAAGACGAGCATGGGCCGGTAGGCGAAAGCGCGGTGTGCGCCATGCTGTCTGGTGAGTAATACGCGATGTGCAGCGCTGTTTTGCCTTTTATATTGCTAACCTGTGTCTTTTCTCTCCTTGCAGGTTGCGATGTTCCTCGCCGAGCGCCGTAATGTTCCAGCAATCATACTGACCAGGAGATGACTACCCAGGTAAGAATTGTGTGACTTTCTTCATTTGGGAGGAAACAAGAGTAAACGCTTACTAATGCTGTCTTTCATTCTCCTCCTGCCAGGTTATGGTATTCCAGGATGCATGCGGTGCCGGATGATTGAGTTTGTACCTTCAGGTGAGTGGAACTGAAGTCAGCCATGGATTGAAGACAGGATACTGTTCCAGGTAAGTTTTGTAGTGTTCTTTCTCTCTCTGCAGGTCTTTGGTTTCAAGTAAGCTGGCATCAAAGAACTGGACATGGTGAGCAATACGCTGCCCACAGCAGAATAATGCAAAGCATGTTCTGCTGTTTGGGTGTGGTTTAAATAGTCTCAGGTAAAGTAGTACAGGTAAAATAGTCCCAGGCCTGCCACACCCAAAGTAGTCCAGGTAAAGTAGTCCCAGGCCTGCCACACCCAAAAGACTAGACTGCATAGCTCAGTTCCTTGTAACTGAGCTATGTGCGTGCCTCCATGTTGGCTGAACCCCCCCAAGTTAAATAGTCCCAAGTAAATAGTCCCTTTCTAATGTTGGTCTTCATGATGGTTATGAGCCTGGCACCAAAGCCGCCAGGACTGACTCCAAGAGAGTCTTGGATGAGGTTTTAAGGCCTTTGACCTGGCCCTAATTGGAAGGCTGACTTGCCATTGAGGGCCAGGGGCAAGGGTCATGACACAGGGTCCCCATTGTGGCGTTCCCTTTCCCAGTTGAAAATCTTGTGAGGGTTACCCATTTACTCTAACCTCTGGTACCAGAGATTCATACAGGAGTTGGACCTAGCCCATAAAGAATTCTCCAAACCACATTTGTGCCATGATTTCCCAAAGGCCTCCCAGAAGACAGATGTAAAGGCCTTCTCAAAGTCAATCGCTAGTAATGGCAAAGGGTCCCAGAGCATAGAAGCTTTCTCCAGCACTAGGTAGAGTCTGGGAATATTCATGCGGGTGGATCTTTGCGGCATGAATCCACATTGGTCCGGGTGGACCAGTGCGGTTATTGCTTTCTGCAGTCTGTTAGCAAACACTTTTGCCTGTGATCTTTACTTCACTGTTAATCAAAGAGATTGGTCTGTATGAGCTGCACAGTTCCGTGGGTTTATCCGGTTTTCGGACGTCAATTATAGTGGCTTTGAGGGGACCGGGTGGTAGGATGTCCTGTTCTTTACAGTGCCGGAACATTTGAAGTAGATGCAGGGCCATCTCACCCCCCCCAGTCTTTTCCATATGTCAATCAGGAACCCATTGGTTCCCAGAGTTTTCCCGGATTTCATTTGTGATATGGCCGTCACAACTTCTTCCTCTGTAATATCATTTTCCAGGAGTATTTTCTGTATAGGGTCTATACATGGGAGAGTGATACCATTATATAGACTAGCATGATATTCCACAAAACATTCCGCAATATTGCGTTCTGATAGTAATGGTTCCCGTTGTGCCATTCTAATTTCTCAGATGTGCCGGTAACCAGCGTCTCTATGCTCCTACCAAGCAAGGATATTAATCCGCCTTATCACCAGTTTCGCAAAGTCTTGTACGCATCTCTGAATGTGCTTGCTTAGCGTTGTCTAGGGCAACATTGCGGAGCCGTTCCTCGGCCACTAGAAGTGAGCGGTGTATATTAGGTGATCCACTGCCTATGTTCTCCTACTTCTTTCTGCAGTGCTTTCTGCTCTGCCTCTACCAACTTCTGCTGGTGGGCTTTCCTATGGGCCGCTGTCCAGGAGAGAATCTCTCCTCCTAGAACCGGTTTGTATGCTTCCCACAGTGCCGCTGGGTTGTCCACCGCCGTGGTGTTCAGCACAAAGTATGTAGTCATGATCTCCTGTATACACTCAATAAGCTCTGGATAGCCGAGATAATAGCTATTCTTTCTGCAGTGCTTCCTGCTCTGCCTCTACCAACTTCTGCTAGTGGGCTTTCCTATGGGCCGCTGTCCAGGAGAGAATCTCTCCTCCTAGAACCGGTTTGTATGCTTCCCACAGTGCCGCCGGGTTGTCCACCGCCGTGGTGTTCAGCACAAAGTATGTAGTCATGGTCTCCTGTATACACTCAATAAGCTCTGGGAAGCTGAGATAATAGCTATTCAGGTGCCATGGTGGGGTGGGTGAGAGGTCTATTTGTGGTTAGTTCTATCATCAGGGGTAAGTGGTGGTCAGATATACCACATGGAAGCAGGGTAGCACTCGTTGTTATATGTGCTTCCACCGTTGGGGGGAAGAAATAGTCCAGTTCGAGAGGTATGGACTCCAGAGTGAAAAGAGTATCCCTGTTCTGTTGGGTGCAGGTCTCGCCATATATCCTTCATCCCGAGTGCCGAGGCAAAGGTGGTGAGCTTAGTGTTCGCCTTCGGCTTTCTCCCTACATATGTGTACGGTCTAGTGTTATATCCATAGCATCATTGAAGTCACCTCCTATCACCCAGATATCAGATGTGTGGGCAGCATTTACAGGTGTGATGTCTCGGATCAGTTCAGTGAGTAGTGACGGTGTGGCATATACTGCTAGGATTGTGAAAGTTTTGTTCCATAGCATGCCCAGCAGTAACATAAATCTACCTCTAGCGTCCAGTATCACTTTGGACAGTTTGAAGGGGATTCTCTTATGCAGCAGTATTAGAACACCTGGGGGCCCATGGAGAAACCAGAATGCAGTGCTATGCGATAGTTTGTGCTCCAGAATAAGTTGTACGTTGTGTCTGCCAGGTGTGTTTTTGTGAGCTGAACAATGTCTGGGGTGTGTCTATTAAGATATTGTGTAACTAAACGTCTTTTGATCTTATTGCCTAGGCCATTGACGTTCCATGTCAAGAATTTCGGGGTCTTAAAACTATCACCAGCAATTGCAATACCGATTGGTCCATGTGCATCTATACATAGGGCAGTGTTGGGAGAGAACTTTGCATGTAGCGATCATATCTCCATAGGTTGAAGGCACAAGATGCGTGTACATTTCAATCTGTAGATTGGAGAACAAAAACACATTTGAACAAACTTCCCATCCCCCCTATGCGCCACCCCAACCTGAAGCATCTGTCGCCTGAACATTATTGATAGACAACAGTCGGCTGCCAAACGATCACACCTGAATCATACAAACAAGCTGTGTTGCTGGTCCCACAAGCAAGTACAGCAGCGCAGGTATAACGTTCTCGAGTGGGGGTTGTGCCGGGCCAAACAGCTCCGAGTCTTAGCGTGTCTGCCACCAGTGGTTCCCAGTCTGTTATGTGGGAGTCTTGTGTTCCATAGGCGTGCAACTGATTAGTAGGTTTATTATCCCATCGCTAAAGCTCAGTATTCTAATCGTTTACCATGGGCAATGGTGAGTCGTATCCCTTTTCATGTGGCAGCTGAATCGGCGGGTTCTGACTGGGCAGAGCCTGAGGGTTGTTATTCCTGTTGGCATTGGCAGATATCCAGTTCAATATGTTGTTTCGCCCATCTCCATGCATCTTTGGGGTCTGCGAAGTACACTGCTGTGCCCTTATGGTATATCTTAAATTGTGCTGGAAACAGAAGACCATTTTTGACATTCAGAGATTGTAACTGCCTTTTGAGCTGATGAAAGGATTGTCTGGCCCGTTGTATTTCTCTTGTATAGTCCGGAAAGAAGGCGATCCGGGCCCATTGTATGTTATTGTGCCTTTTGTGTGGGCCATCTGAAGCAGTGCATCACGGTCCCTATAGTTCAGTAGTTTTGCAATCACTGTAAATGGCGGTGCTCCCGGTATTGGCCGTCTAGTTGGCATCCAGTGGGCATGTTCAATCGAGAAGAAATTGAAGAATGTGTTGGGTTCACACATATCTGTCAGCCTCTGTTCCAGAAACAGTTCCATGTTTGGCCCTTCTGATTTTTTGGGCGGGCCCAGGATACAGACATTGTTGCACCAGCGATCTTCCTTCCACTCCCTCGATTCTTTCTTCCATCGTTTTCAGCCGTGCCATAACTTTGGACATCTGTTGTTCCATGTCACAGATTCCATCCTCTGCCTACACTGTTCTGCTTCTCCTGTGCGGGATGTCAGTTTCTGGAGATCATGACGCAGGAGGGAGACGTCTGCCCTGATGCGTCCATCATTTTTTTCATGGAAGCACGTGAGTTGGCGATTGCGCTCATAACATCCTTTAGAGATATGGTGTCTTCCGTTTCCGCTGTGTTGTCTGGCAGCTTTTGAACAACAGGGTTAGTTGCTGCGGGCATAGCATATTGGTCCATGCTGCTTTGAGTGGAGTTCTTTTTAAGTTTATCCTTGACCATGATGATTTACAGACCTAAATGGGTCGTCACCTGGTGTCCTATTGCTTTAGAACAAAGTAAGGGATTACACTCAAGGGTTGCTTAATTCCGCTTTGGGCCCAGTAAGGGTTGCAAGGGCATTATCCGTCAGGTACATTCTGGTTTCGGCACTAAGTAGACTGTGGGGTTGTCACCTCTTAGCCTTCGCAGTGTGCAAGCGCCACACAGTCCGTGTCGCTTCAGTGTTGCACTAGCTGGTATTGTGTAGGGCCGGGGCGCACATGACAGTGACTGTTTCCTTGGTTAGTCACAGGTGTTGTTGGTCAATTGTTCCACTCTCGTAAGGGTTTGTGGCAGGTCGTTTGAGAGGGGATTAGTGTGGCTCTCTTTATCTGTGTGGTAGAGTCAGGATGCAGTTCTCCCCTATCGGGTTTCCGTGCAATTGTGTCTTGGGTGTAGCCACTCACTCGGTCTCACTGTCCGCCGCTTCCACCCTGTTGTTTCCTTTGTGTGGGGTTCTTTCCATGTCCACTAGCTCTCGTTACGGTAGTACAAGCATGCGCATTGTCATATCCTTTTTAGGTTCCTCAGTCCTATCAAGCAAGTTCCCACTCAGTTGCAGGTGGCGAGTGATGGTTGGTTGGTGTCACATCTGTGGTGTCCACCACTGCATCTCGCTGCCTTGGTACATGTGTATGCTACGCTTTCAGTAGAGTAGAAATCCAATGCTGCAGTGTCTTCAGGAGATTGTACTGCAGTGCCTAGATACAAGTGCCATATAACTCCCCAAGTGTAGTTTACACTGCCCTCTTACTGCGTTGTGCTGAATTGCGGCAGGAGGCCACAGCACCAATGCAGCGTTTCGCATGAGAGTCAGGCTCAATATTACAATGGCGTAGGGTGTTCAGGTGCAACACAGCTGCAATTGTTTTGATATCCATGGGGGCAGGCGGTCAGTCGCCAGATGTCATCAGCCCTGTCTGTTTCACAGTAGAGCAAGAGCAGAGCAACCAGCACTGGAGGTTCAGGTCCTCCTGTGTGCCTTAATAGGGTGAAAGTCCCTGGGTGTGGTGTGTTCACAGTTCAGCTACTTTCCATGCCCAAGTGCGGTGTGAGGAGCAGATTTCTCCAATGAAGTGTCGATCCATTGGATAAGGGCAGCTTTTTGTGAAATCGCAGGTTTATTGATGCCGTGCCTCCCTCCAGTTGCCGTGTCTCCCTCTGGTTTCCCCGCAACCTGATAGTTGGGGGGGGGGCACCGTGTATGTCATGCCGTGGCGCTGGTATCGTGCAGGGAGACTAGTGTAGATTTTAAAACTGTGTTGTTATGGAGGTGGTGGGCTGCCACCCCGGGACGGGGGTAGCTGCTGACTCACCAGAGATGTTGTTCGGGTTGCTTGCCTAGCTTTTCCTTTCCGCATGGCCCACCAGGCAGGCCTGCGGTCTGTAACACGGCTGCACGGCTGCACTCGGTCAAGTTCCTTCTGGCAACAGGATGTCCGGGAGATCGAGGAGAGCGGCAGGGAATCACCTCCATGCTCCCTTCACCAAGACGTTGCAGCTAGGGTCACTCAGTGTTCGTTGCTTCCCCTGTGCCCTTGGGGAGTACAGGTATAGCAGCCAGTCTTCCATCCGTGCAGTGGGATTGGTGTCACTGGAAATTGCCTCTCGTTAGTTCTAGGTCCCCGTGGGGCATCGGGGCAGCCTTTTATGCTGCCTCCGGCCTTCCCCCCACATTTGCGGCAACAGTGAGTCTTGGCCTTCGATTCCGACGTGCCTGGTCCTCAGATCAGTTGGCCCCTTTGCTGGGTGTATCACTCTGGGCGGCTGTCCACTGTGGACAGTGCTCACTCATGGCATTGCCTGGGTACAGCGGTCATTTTGGTCTTAGTTATGCATGCCAATGGGCTCGTGACTGCACAGCAGATATCTCCAGTACTATTTTGCGGTGTTTAGCCAAACTTAATCCGCCGATTCCACTTTTTATCCGCACCAGGCAGGTTACTTCACTTAACTATTCTGCTTCTTTTTTCAGGATGTTTGGCAAGATTAAACTGGTGGCCCTGGGAGCTCCAAGGGACTATGTCCTCATTGCTCGCCGGATGGCTGTGCCCCTGAGATGCGGCACTTAACCGTTATGCTACAATGAAGTTTCATACCTACAATGACCTCATTGTTTGGATTGTCACAAGTGTCATGCCTAGCCTTTTTTCATTGAACATATTAAATTATATGCTAAGTATAAAAAGTATGCACGCACCAATCCATTCTGCCTAGGGGTTAAATGCTGGGCCTTAAACTCTGGCAGAACAGATTTCAAGGCTGTATGTTTTTTTTTTGTATTTAACTAATTTAATTTCATTAAAAGAAAAGCCTGGGTCCAATCTGTCTGCCTGTTTGCTTAAATAAAGTGTTTTAAAAAAAGAAAGGCATTGCTAGTAGGAGGTGGTGAGGTTTGTTGCAGTGCAGTCCTGTGATATTATTTAGCATGAGGACATTTAGACCTGGCTGCACTGTCAGCCACATCCAAACATCCCTCGCGCCAAAATGGCTTTCGTGCTGAAAAGGGCATGCCGAAATTTGGGTAGCGGTGGAATGTGTGTGCCAAATTGGCCAGTGCCAAAATAATGGCCCCAAAAAGGGGTGTACCACTTGGAGAATGCTGCTTAACCAAAGTTTGTGCTCCATGGCAAATAATTTCACCTCACTGCGCATTGCCTAAAAACATTGTGAGTTCCCAAAGCCTGCAATCCGAAGGCCATGGCTAGTTGTCTGGAATCATTCTAAAAATGTATGCAATAAGGAAACCGTTGAAATTCAAGGAAAAACTTTAGTTGCAGGGACATTAAGGTGAGCAGTAATGTTTAACAAAACTTTTAAAATCAAGAAACAATCTTTGGTTGCAGGTATGGGCGTAATTTTAGGGGGGGCATGAGTGTTTGCCCCCCCCCCCCCAACTTTCATGGCACACCATTTTGTCCCCATTAATTTGGCTGGGACACCTTTTCTTCACAGTCATGTCCCCCCAACTTTTTCAGCACATTTATTCCACTGGTTGCAGGGACATTAAGGTGAGCAATACATTGTAACAAAACCTTTGAAATTTAAGGAAAAAACCTTGTTGCAGGGATGTTAAGGTGAGAATTGAATGCAACAAAACCCTGGAAATTCAGCAAAAGCCACCTTAACTTCGTGCTCCCTGTTGCGTAAAGTATGACCACAATTATGAAATCACAGATCATACCACAGATGACATCACTAATTATATTACAACAGTAACTGGTTTTAAGCATTACCTTCAGCCATGGTCATTATGCATGGCCAAATATATTTTAACACATGAATGGGTACTAGTCATGGCCTTCAGTTATGGACAGTGGTCACAACTTTCACCTGTGCGCACTGAATATTTTAAAACACTAACAAGCTACCAACCATAGATTGTGGCCTTTACCAGTGGATTCAGCTTTCAACAGTGTCCACTGTATATTATATACAATTAACAGGCACTAACCATGGACTTTAGCACAATAATGACCAGTGGCCACAATCTTTAACTGTGCCTATATGTATTCTAACATATAAATGGGCAACCAGCAACTGCCTTTGACTTTGATCAGTTTGTACATCTTTTGCCCCTGCCCACTGTCAATTTTAAAATAATAAAAATCACTAAGCCATGGCCTTCGGCTCTGCCCACTGTGTATTACACAACATTAACCAGACACTAGCTATGGCCTTCGCCGTGCCCCCTGTTTATTATATACTCTAACAAGTCACAAACCATGTTTTTCAACACAACACTAGCCAGTGGCCACAGCCTTTGGATTTTCGGACTGTATATTCTGACATATTAATTGGCACTAGCTATTGCCTTTAGCCCTGACCACTGACTACAGCTTTCAATGTTTCCTAAGGTACATTTTAAAACAGTGAGGGGCTACTGCCTTAGTACCATGCACATTGGTATTTTTGAACTTTAACCGACCCCTAGCTATGTGCTTTGGTGCTGGCCAGGGACCACAACCTTTGTCATGACAAGTCCATGGCCTAAATTGTTATTAAAGTAATCAAAGATTTCATGAGCTAATTATAAATGATGTTATGTCTAATTCCATTATTGATGTAATCAGCTATATACAATTAGTGTTATCACCAGTGATGGCATCTGTGATGTGATTTGCAATGTTATCAGTGTTCCCATACAACATGTAATTAGTAATGTCATCAGTTATGTGATCTGTGATGTCATCAATATGGTCATAGTCATGCACTTGGGCTTTCTCAATGTCACTGGGCCTAGTAAAATCGCTGTTTTGTTCTCCCCTCCCTTGCCTTGTTGGCTCTGAAACACTTGTGTACGAGCGCGATAGAAATACAATTTCAATCAATATCAATCAATCAATCAACAGGGGTCACAAATTTAAGGTGGCTTTAGCTAAATTTCCTGGTTTTTGTTGCATTAAGTTCTCACCTTAACGTCCCTGCAACTAAAGTTTTTTCCTTGAATATATGTAAACATAGGTAGATTGTCTATGGAAAAAAGTCAACCAGCCTCGGAAATTCTCACTAAGGTTCAAAACACCACAGTAATTTCATGAATCAATTAATTATATATTTAAATATGTATAAACATCTATTTCTAAATAACCCAACACAATAGACATGTATGTACATGACACTTGCTGGCCACTGTATTTGAATACTTCACTCAGCATGGTGCTAAAACTAACTTTCTTTTCATAAATAGCAGATTTTAAAACATACTTACACATATCTGTAACAATGATTGGTATCAGAGAAGGTGGCGTAAACATCATCATTGCCATGTTTCATTTGCAATGAATACTCCCCAATATATATGTTGTGCTGTGGGTTCATATCACATGGGTATTATAGAAATACAAGCCAAGATGATTGGCATCACAATGAACAGTCTTGTGTTCAGCGAAACTGGACTATCAATTTAGAATGTGCAGTTTATTGATTTATCTACACTCTGTATCCACCCAAGATAAAGCTTTTCTGAAAGGACACTTATATTCAGCCCACAACTCTTGGATAATTTGGGTGTATCTAATGTGTGTTTCTCTCTCTTAATAACAATGTAATTGGTTAAATGTTACCGTTCATTTGAAATTGCATCTTTCCTATGGAATGGAAATTGCCCCACTAACTTCATTTCATGCCAAAATGTCTTGTTAACGATCTATGACTTTCACAAATGGTACATGTCCATTCAATCATGGAAATGTGTTATGTTCACATTGTTTCACAAATCCATTGTCATACTGCACCTGTGGAAACCAACAGCAGGGTTCAATTTGTTTAGCTATAATTTACACAATGGTGCACTTGCTGGGAAATGCTATCTGTTATACACTTTGCATTCTGCGCAGAGAAATACAGACACGTAATATGTAGTCTGATTTAAATACAATCACACTGGGCTTTGAATACAGTGAAAAGGCGAAGCATATTTGACCCTAACATCCTGCTACATTCTGTTCACACTATATTGGTCATAATTTATCAGTCACTGCATGGTGAGCACAGGAAAATGCTATTGAAGTACAATACATAAAAATCAGATTTCACCTGGCTTTAAATATAATCAGAAAGTCATGTTTTATGTCACAGTAAAATGTTCTACTTGGTTACAGATTACATTGGATACACCCCCCAGCTCCTCCCACTGCAGGGCTTTAGCACAGAAGGGAGTCTAGCAGACTTATGTCTAATGTTTATTTATTTATTAATATTTTTAAAGCGTGCAGCAGCCCACAGGCATCGTGGCGCTGTTACAAAGAGTGAGTTGCAATAGCATAGTGGGGCATAGTTGTTGGTTACATGGAACAAGGGGGCTGTTTACATATAGTAGTAAGAAGGTGTATGTACAGAATAGAGGGGGTGCATACTTGGTTACATTTATGATTACAGTGCATACCTAGTTACATTTGTCGGCGGTCATGGCTGTGTCAATTAAATAATGTGGTTGTAAGGACTTTGCGGAAGGTGGAGAGGGAGGTTTCAGCATGGAGTGCAGTGTGGAGGGCATTCCAGAGTTTGGGTGCTTGATAGAGAAACCCTACACCTCCAGCTTTCACTCTTTTTACTGAGGGTATGTGTAGTAGGTTGGTGTGGGTTGTCCTTCTTGGATGTGTGGAGGTTTCTCGTTTGATGATATCGGAGAGATAAGGGGGGCAGTGAGGCTAAGGCATTTATGGGTTAAAGTTAGTGTTTTGAACGTTATACGTTCCTTAACCGGTAGCCAATGAGAATCTCTTCTGGCTTGGGTTATATGGTCCCTTTTAGGGATATTGAGGGCCGCTCTGAGCGCATTGTTCTGCACTGTCTGTATTTTTCGGAGGTGCCTACTAGGAGGACATTACAATAGTCGAGCTTGGCACCTATGGTAGCTCTAGCTATTGAGAGGCAGTTCTGTTTGGTTAGGTAAGGTTTAACTGCTTTTATTAGCTTGGTGGTGTGAGCGGAGGCAGAGGCAATAGCGTTGACCTGGTTGTAGAGTGTGGGGACAGTGCAGGAACCCCGTGGAACACCTCAGTGAATAGTGGTGGGGGTGGCATTAGCTGTGTCAGAGAATACTTTCATAGCTCTTCCTTCTAAGAAAGAAGTGATACATGAGGTAGCATGGTCGGAGAAGTGAGCTGCGTTAGAGAGGTGGGAGGTGAGGGTTTATTATCTACAAGGTCAAATGTGGCAGATAGGTTGAGTAAGAGTAGGAGGGCTGGTTTACCGGTGTCCATTATTTTGGTGATTCGGTTCTTTAAGTCCAGGAGGGCCGATTCTCTGCCATGGCCTTTGCGGAACCTGATTACCTTATTCCTAGGACTGAGTGGGTTTCTAAGAAGAGCTAGATTTGGTTGTGGGCAGCCTTGTCTAGGATTTTGAAGAGGAAGGGGACAGTAGTTATGCGACGGTAGTTGCTGGGGGCGGATGGGTCTAAGGAGGGTTTCTTGAGTAGAGGACGTACCCAAGCTTCCTTGAGGGTAGCAGGGACGAAGCCTGAGGTGAATGATGCATTAATGAAAGCTGCAATAATTGGGACTAAGGAGTCGGCACTGTCTTTAATGATGCTAGGTGGGCAGATGTCACCTTTGCATGTGGAGGGTTTGATGTGCTGTAGGAGTACAGTGACTTCTGCCTCAGAAACATTACTGAAGGTGAAGAGGGCAGGGGTACGCTTATGTGTGCTGGCAGGTGGATGGTTAGCTGTGTCTGAGCTGGGCAGAAGGGAGTGCTGCATACAAATGTTATTGGTGGATCTTCATACTCACTTTTGAGCAAATGTTTACGACATAGAGCCGTGATGGACCTCAGAGATTTCTGGTCATCCCTTAGCCAGCTCGAGCCCTCTAGTTTGTTTCTGGTTCAGGCTTCCTTGGGGTCAATGCCAATTCACCTCCATATATCAGCCAAGGTTTGCACTCATCCACTGGGCTCAGAGGTTCATTTTCTGTAGCCCTGACAATCCAAGATCTCTCGCTATTCCTTTTGTGTTTCTGCTTATGTTATGTGTAATAATTCCACCCTATTTCATAGTGACATCACACTTTTTCATTGGTGAAGTATTTCCATTAGCGTGATTAACTGGCTGAAACTCCTTAATTACATAGATTCCCCAACTGGAATATTTCCCATCAATGAAATATGGGTTTCCAAAAATGTGCATGGTTAAACTGGGTTCAAGCATATGTGCCATGCATCTGTGCAAAGAACTATGAGGACGTTATTAAATAATATGATAATATTCATTCATTATTGATAATTATAAAAAAAAAGTGTCTAGTCTTCTAGCATGTGTGAGAATCTCACAATGTTGGATCATCGTTTCTTTAGAAAGATATCAAAACTGTAGCAGGCAGATCGCGTGCATGCCAATCTGATCATTGTAGAGTGATCTAAGGTTAAAGTAAAATACGATCTAAGGCTGCACATGTAATGTCCAAATATTTAATTCTGAATGTCAGCCGACACATGTTTCGACAAATAGTCATTTTCAAGGCTGAAATCATCAGAACAAACCAAAATGTACATGTGCAATATACACACATTTTAATACACGTGAAAAGAATTGTGTACATGTTATAAAGCCCAAAACAAAACAATCAAAATAAAGAATGTTATCCAAACAAGTAAATTGGAATATTAAAACAACATACCCCATTGTTGGGCAGCAGAAAGAATTTCAGCATTTGGGGAAAGTGGTAAACATGATTGAAAGCAAAAAAGAAAATCAACATAATTTCTTAGACAATAACCAAAATTCATTGTTTAAAAAAATGCATTGCTTGAAAAAGGAAAAGGAGAGGGGGTATTGGTGTGAAAAGGGAGGCACTGTGCTTTCACCTTGGTGAGGAAAACCACAAGTTTCTGAGTGTTCATGCCTGTAAATTGTGAATAGAGCCTGAGGGTGTGCCCCATCCCATAATAGATTCTGCATGCTTCCTCATGCATGCACTATATTTGGGTTCTGATAAAGTCTATCTCACCAGTTATCTATTCCAATCAGAGATACCTAAGTGAAATATTAAGAGGGTACTAATATATAGCGTGGGATGTCAGATGTCACAATGCACACATGTAGATACATGATCAATATATCTGAGATTATCACAGGAGGTACTGAACATATCCCAAGTTAAATCCAACACCATATCCTATTCCCACCACTGCCTTGCTCTCCCATACATATATTAGTCTATGGTTCAATGCAGTGGTTAATGTCCATGAGCAAATTCCATCCTAGTCAACCACAAATATGCAGTTGAAGATCAGTGCTGTGCCCTCCTCCGCCTTGCTTGCACACATCACTTCTAAATGTGCAAGATACCCTGGCAACCATCACAAGATGTGCACCTAATGGAATCTGCTTTGTCATAACCCCATCAACAGTATAAGTGGATTCTACAGGGATCCATCAGTAAATATGACATGCAAAGTTGATTTGCATGGGTCATTTATTTATAGGCAAAGATAATAGTACAACAGAAGAGTAAAGGCAATGTGGATGCTCACACCCTTCATAATCCAATCAGCAAAATGTATAAAGGAGCATGCAGGGCTCGCAATAATGATCATATTCGTAAATTCATAATTCCGTCTAAAAGTGGAGAGACTACAATTTCATTAGTAGTCTCTCCACTTTGTTATGTATAGACTAGATGATAAACATCTCAATTGTAACACTTTATATTGCATATTGCCTAATTCCGGTAAACATTATTTACATTCTCAGTTGGAAATATCTCATTGACTAATTGTACCATTGCCACTAACAATTACATTACATTGCTAGACTTCAGTTTATCCCAAAGGTCATCTGTTGAGATTAGCTTTGGTGATTGTACACATTTTGAAAAATGTTTTAGTCTCTTGTCAAGTAATCCATCACAATTTAAAAGATGTCCAAAAGTCTCACTATTGCCCTGAGTCTTACAAAGTATACAGATGTAACTTTCTTACTTCCAACCTTTCACTGATCCGCTACTGGCAGTGTGGGAAAGATAAGGTATCTAATTGGTATTACCCAAATTGACCTTTTACTATTGACATTTTGCACAATTGACCTAATTAAAGTTGTCCTAATTGACCTTCTATACAATTGACCTTTATATTATTTTAGTTATTTTATATATGTATTAGGTTGGTTTTGGATTGTAAATAATATAAGGGGATTGAGTGGGGGGTTGCAGGGGTTGTTTGATTGGGTGGTGTGTTGTGGGGGGTTTCCGCCCACATATATGTCCTAATTGACCTTCTAAATCAGGTAAATTCTCCCGAGGTCAATTCTACCGAAGTCAATTGTGAAAAGGTCAATTAGTATACAACCATCTAATTCTGATATAGGTTGCTCTGTATTTGTTATGTAATGAGAATAATAACAAGAAAAGTGCGCATTAAAAATATTCCAAGAGACCAAATGATCTCTGCACCAATTTGCAAAGCAAAACAGGGTTTATTATAACTACCTTAAATCACAAATAAATAAAAAACAATTACATACACACTGTTTTAGACCCTTCCTCAGCCTCCTCTTTGAGGAGGGGGAATTTACTTCCTTACAACGTCCTGTGCCAGGTGAAAGTATCCCAGGCCCGTCATATATTGGACCTACACAAAAAAGTCACACTTATTTACACAATTATTTAGACCCTTCGTCTGTCTCCTTGCCTCAGGATATTGGAATATCACCTCCCCACATTCCCTTTGCCAAGTGGAGGGATCCAAAGTCCTTCATATACTGGAACTTTACTTGCAGCACCGCCTTTCCTTCATGATGTGGAGATTCCCTTTCCTCTCTCGTGTCTTCTCTTTACACTTTACTGTTGTGATGTCACCTTTCCTCTTGATGAAGGAGATCCCTCTGGCCACCTCTCTCTCTCTCCCTCTCTCTCTCTCTCTCTCTCTCTCTCTCTCTCTCTCTCTCTCTCTCTCTCTCTCACTCTCTCTCCATATTACACAGCCACAATTGTGGCTGTGTAGTTATGGTTAAATTGCTAAACCCATAGGAAGAGCACTTTTTGGGCAGCTTATAACTTCATGATGCACCCTGGACGAATCCTCACCAAACTTTGCAAAAAATGTATATGGCCCACTCTGAATTTTTGCAAAGTTTGGTGAGGTTTGGTCCGGGGGGGCAAAGTTATAGGGGGGGCCCCAAAATGTCTTTTTTTCCCATAGAGTGAATGGGGAAAAAACTTTGCTCATGTCTACAGCCCAAACCGCTGGATGGATTTTCACCAAATTTGCGGCAGGAGCAGCAGCTTGGTCCCGAAAGCATGCTTTTGTAAATTTGGTGAAAATCCATCCAGTCATTTTCTTTTTAAATGACCAAAAGGTAGGTCTAAAAAAATGAGTGATATCTATGTCCGCTCCACAGACACACTTCCCTGTTCGCTCCGCGGACAGGACACCGATTGGTTAATCGGCTTGCGTCATGTCCGCGGACATGCAACGTGTTAGCTGATTGGATGGTGAAGAGCGTGAAGTGCGTCAGCTTTTTGGTAATGCCCGCCATCTTGGATTCGCAGACAGCGGCCGGTGTCCGCAGACATTGTGGTAAAAACATATAAAAAACCACAACATTGCACTTGTCAAACTTATCAAACAATTTCTGGGGAGGTGAGAGGTGATGAGGATGAGATGCGATATGGCTGCAAGAAGCAAAAAAAAGGGTGTTTTTTAGTCGCAAAAGTCTTCAAACAGTTCGTATGTTCGCGGCCGGTCCTGAGAAGTTTGCGGACACCTCAGCATTACGGGGTTGTTGAAATGCAATTTTTGGAAGGCGTATAACTTTGGCGCCACTTAATGGAACTGCATGAAATTTTGCATGTATATTTCTGAGCTGATTCTGAGTGAGTATGACAAGTTTGGTGGGATTCTGTCATGAGGGGGAAAAATTAGAGGGGGGTCCCAAAATAATGTAAAGGCTTAAAAATGAGGTGCCATTTGACGAATCTAAACTTCATTTGGCAAACTGATTATAGATCAAAATATACATGTTTTTGAGAAGTTTGTAGGATTCTGTCAAGAGGGAGCAAAATCAGAGGGGGTTTCCAAAATATTGTAAAGGTTTATAAATGTGGTGCCATTAGACAAATCTACACAAAGGTTTGCGAAAAGATTATCGATCTAGATATAGATGTTTTCATAAAGTCTGAATGGATTTCCAGCAAACTTGCATAAGGAGCATTGGCAAGGATCTACAAGCATGGTTTTGCAAATGTGCCAGTGTTTTATTATTTGAAAAGTGTCATAATGTAGCTACAAAAAATAGAGGTATACTTTTAGTGACTGAGGGGTAGCCTGTGGCCATGGGCATTGGCCAGATTGTCCGGGTCATGGAATAAGGTCATGATCCGGACAATCTGGCTACTGGCCATGACCACCTGGGACTGCCTTTGTGGTAAAGTTATTCGAAATTAGGATAGATCTGAAAGGGAACATAAATGTGCTTGTGGTAATATGGTCATAGGGTTCTCTTTTTGCCTTCTGCAGGCTGCCATGGAAAGCAAAGAGTGGCCCTGTGTGGAACCCTCGCCTTCCCTTTCCATGGTGGCCATCTTGGAAACGGATTTTCCTTCCTACATCGGGACGCCACAGGCATCCCGGTGTAGGAAGAAAAATCATCTTTTTTAGCACCCCGGGTTCCCGCTTTGCGAACCTAGGGTGCTAATGGCCTTCATCCCCCATTTCTGGGGCTGGAATGGGGGAATAATGGTCCAGAGACTTTGTTATCCACTCTCGCTTCGCTTGGGCTGATAACTTGAGCTGCTCGGCCGGTATCAACCGTTCCAGTCCCTGGAACGGAGGATGAATGCCACAATATTCCCATTAGCATAACACAAAATGGAAATGGAAATTTTGGAAATCTTATTGAGTCTATGTCCGTGAAAGGTGGTTCCTAAAGGAATATGTCTTTTGTTGTTTTTGGATGTATTTTTTGTTGGGAGGAGATCTGAGAACGAAAGGTGGGGAGGGAAATGAGAGTAGAAGAACCAAATACTAATGTGGAGGGGTAGGTGGACAACGGAAAATGTTGCGTGTGTGTTATTTCTAAGGTAGGGGGCAGTGTTACTCATGCTCCTTGATTACAGCAGTGGTGGTGGATCTTGGGGAGGATGGATGGCATTGCTAATGCCATTTTAAGATAAATTGCAGTTTTGCTAAAAGTATGTACTGTGTACTAGATTGTTAATGGATAATGAGTAGGAATAGGTTTTGGAGCTGTGCAAGAGAAATTTTGAAGTTGAAAGTTCTGAAATATCCACGAAGCAGAGATCTTATCGTGAAGTGCATACAGGTTCTCAGACATGTCATCATGCCGCGCGCCAGAGCATGGTCATGTGGCACTGTTCAGAAGGTCCGCTATGAAGTCAGATGTTCGTAGACGGCTATGGATGCAAAACTAGTTCAATTAGTTGAAAAAAGTGTATAGAAGTGTTAAAAATGATTCGAGAAGGTGGGAAATGGCAGAGTTTTAAGGTGACACTTTGTAAATGGGACACAAATTTTGCTATATTGGGTAAGTATGATATTAGTAAGTTGTAGGAAAATAACATGCACTGGTATAAACCCATGAAATTCACTGAAAAAACTTTGTTAAAGGAGCGTTATGGTTAAGTTGCACTAATAAAAACCTATACAATTTAATTAAAAAACTTTGTTAAAGGGACGTTATGGTTTCAAGTAACACAGAAAAACCCTAGAAATTCACCAGCAGAGATCTTATTGTGAAGTGCGGACGGGTTCTCGGACACATCATCATGCCGCACGTCAGCATATGGTCATGTGGCACTGTCCGGAAGGTCCGCTATGAAGTCAGATGTTTGTAGACGTCTACGGATGCAAAACCAGTTGAAATAGTCGCAAAACGTGTATGGAAGTGTTCAAAATGATTCCAGAATGTGGGAAATGGCAGAGTTTTAAGGTGACACTTTGTAAATTGGACACAAACATTGCTATATTGGGTAAGTATGATATTAGTAAGTTGAGGGAAAATAACATGCACTGGTAAAAACCTATGAAATTCACTGAAAAAACTTTCTTAAAGGGATGTTATGGTTAAGTTGCACTAATAAAAACCTATGAAATTCAATGAAAAACATTTCTTAAAGGCATGTTATGGTTAAGTTGCACTAATAAAAACCTATGAAATTCAATGAAAACACTTTGTTAAGGGGACATTATGGTTAAATTGCACTAATAAAAACCTTTGAAATTCACTGAAAAAACTTTGTAAAAGGGGCGTTATAGTTATGTTGGACTTATAAAAACCTATGAAATTCAAAGAAAAAACTTTGTTAAAGGGACATTATGATTTTAAGTAAAATCGAAAAAACCCAGACATTTTCCAGTTATGGTAAGCTAAACAACCATAACTCACGCCACCACCGTGCACTGCTAAGACTAACACCCAGGACATCAAAGATGACATCACAAATGTCATTGATGACATCACTGATGACATCACATATCTGGGCCACTTGTTTTTGTTTATTGACATATATAGGCCAGGCGGTTTTGTTCACTGGCAGTCATAATAATAAAATTGAAAAAGGTGCTATATAACTAGATGTTAACCTTGTCATATGTTCTTTAAGTACTTTCCTTAGGGTTTGGTCTCAGCTCATGGTGTGCATACATGGGGAAATGAGCAGGCCTCAAACACACAATTCATTTGTATATATGAAGATAAACTTTAATGTCATTAACATTTTCTGATGATGCAGTTTCTTTCTTCCTTACTTTAGTTTCCCTGTATGTGCCTCTGATTTGTATGCATTGTGGCTCTTCATTTGTATTGTTTGTACCAGCAAAAGTGCTGTAAGTCTTGAATTGTTAGCTAGTTATTACATGTTTAACATTACTCAAAACTCTGATACGGTAGCATTCATTATTGTACTATCCAAAATTACAAGATTATGAATAGTGTACTTCTATGGTGCATGCTGCAGTCATTGCCTATGTTTATATATGATTAGGTTTCTGTATTAACGACAACACTCCAATACAATGATATTAGATGAGTACATTCTTTAATAGATTAAGTAGCTCATGAGGGGTCGCCCAATCACCCCTGACATCTTGGGGGTTTGAAATTTTACTTGAAACCATAACGTCCCTTTAACAACGTTTTTTCTTTGAATTTCATAGGTTTTTATTAGTCCAACACAACCATAACATCCCTTTAACAAAGTTTTTTCATTGCATTTCAAAGGTTTTTATGAGTGCAACTTAACCATAATGTCCCCTTAACAAAGTTTTTTCATTGAATATATATATATATATTCATATATAATTCACTAACAAAAAAATTGTTAACGGGGCATTATGGTTAAGTTGCACTAGCAAAAATCTATGAAATTTGACAGAAAAACGTTGTTACAGAGACATTATGGTTAGAGGTAAAAGCAAAAAACCCACAAAATTCGACAGTTATGGTAAGCTAAGCAACCATACCTTGTGCCATCAGTGTGCACTGCAACAACGAACACCCATGACATCAAAGATGGAATCACAAATCACATTTTGTGCAATCACACTGCAGCTATCCGTAGGACTCCATTAGTGGCCTCATGTCCGCATCTTCAAATGCACTTGTAAGTAGTTGGGGAAGGGCACGTGTTTCCGTTCCACACCTAGACCCATGCATAGGTCATCCACTGTATGCTGGTAACACCGCCCCTGTCGCTAGCCCTACGGATTCATGCAGTAGACTACCGCATTTAAAGTACTGCTGCCGACTTCCTGGTTGGCTCTGCAAACCTACCAATGTGTTTCTAAAGTACTCCTAACTGTATAACGGCCACTGGTAAACAAGGACCATCAACCTGCAGTGTCACGTGGGCATGGTAAACGTCTCATTACTTTGATTTATCTGCTGCTTGCCTTTCCATGACCCGTAAAACAGATACATTGTGTCTGCACTCAGCAGTGTGATGGAAAGTATCAAGAGGTTGATGATGTATCAAGAAAACATGTAACTGCAGATGGGACAGTTTGTACTACGTCTGCAAAATGGCAAAGTTGGTGCACCTTCCTCATGCACATACAAGTGCATGTAAAGGCAGATAGGAAAACATCAGAATATGTAGAGCGCAAACAACTTTCGTGGTGTTTAGAAAAGTGTGGTAGCTGCATGGGTCGCACAAATTAAATGGCTTCCTGCTGCACATAATGAATCTGTGTTTCCCATTTTTGTAAACATTCTTGTATTCCACAATGTATGCATATCCGTGAATGCCACCCCTAACACTAATGGCGTAGCATGAAGTGTTTATAATGTATGTGAGGACAACTGAAATGAAAGCGCAGGGGACCAGAGGGCAGGCTAACGCCCTTCCAACAATTACGTATCCAACTTTCATGTACAGCATTGCCCACATCTGCTACGGGCATCAAGAGGGGCACTCATGTAGGGCTGTGGAGCTGTAAACCATGTGCCGCACTACAGACCCTTACCCGACAAAGGTCATTGTATTGTGCATGTACTGAAAGGTGCCACTGTACAGAGGGAAGGTACTTCGTAGTGCATGGGAACGGTCCTTACAAGAGAATTACAATGCCTTGCACCTATGTATGTGAGGGCCACCTAATAAATCTGTCTCCTGGCACATCCCCTATAGTATCAGGTAGGTGGTGCTGCTTCTGTACCTGACCGTTGCTGTCGTTCCTTCTGTGGCGTGTCTGACAGAACAGCATGATAAATGAAAATGAACTGGGAAAGGAACAAAAGGTCAATAAAGAAAGCACCCTTCACAGATCAACAACGGAAATGCCAATGCATGCATGCAGGGCTGGACGTGTGGCAGTGTGGTAAACACTGTAGTGGAATCTGTTAGAAAGGGGGTCGCTATACAAATAGGTTTTTTTATGTGTTGCAGAGAGTTTTCAAGAGAGTCATAGTGAAACACTAACTACAAAAAAATATGAATACTTTCAAGCAGGGCACTAAACCAATGTAGATGGGGTGTACAGTAATCAGGATTGCTAGCATTCTAAGATGAACATTATAGCTGATGAAATGTATTTGTGCTGTGAAACGTCATATTCCCAAGGGCAAAACATGTCGAAGAAAGGCAGAAATAGACTTCTTTGCAATGTACCACGCTGTCTGCATTCACAGACCAAATAGAAAATTATGCTCCCACATCAGTGCCTGTATATGCAGTAAAAACGTATGCAAGAGATCGGAAACAAAACCATGAAATGGGCAAGTTCCTCCATCGCAAACTGCACTGAAACTCGTGTAACATGCTGTGCAATTTTCCATGCACAATCAAAAAAAAAAGTGTCACACAGAGAAACCAAAATCAGGCACTTCATTGTAGCTGCTCCATAGCACTACACATGCACATCATAGACTTCAAAATGGGTAGCTACTGCATAGTGTTTTCCATTCATTTTCAGTTAATGTATGTCTGAATCGCCTAAAACCCGCACGCTCGAAACACACAGCCATAGCCATACCCTCTACATTTCCATCCACAAATACACTGTGTAGCACAGTCTGTCCGTACACACCACACCCACAAACTTCTCTGCATGCCCATTTCTATGGGCGTCATCTGCAAAAGGGGCGTATGTAACACATGCCACTCTGCAACTATTGCAATATTCACTGACTTTTCGAGCTGGGCGTACGTTGGAGTGGGGGAATAACTTTGAACCAGGGGAGCAGATGTCGTTAGTTGTGGTGGCTCTCAAAAGAACCTTTGGGGTCTTTCTTTGTGGTTTTTTTAAAGGTGCTTCCCTAGAAACACAGTTTTTCATGTTTTCATACGTAAATGTGAGTTTTCAACGTTATCTCACATTCTTAGAATAGGCTCTTTAGTGCAGTGTGCAGATTGCAAAACAACACTTCATTGCCACTGTACGACAAAGACATGCCATTGTCATGAAAAGGTGTATGTATCAAAAACCAATGTTATCATTCTCACAGTAGAACATCCCAACAGCACTTAAAAAGTCACACATGCTTCTGTTGATGAGAACCCTTCTGATCTCTGGCTGACGACAGGAATCATTGGAATACTTCCACACTATTCTCTGAGGTATACATGAGAAAAGCACCTTGCCAGTAGGAAATAAATGCTGCACTGCTTTCATCATGATCTTCAGTTGACGGAACACACGGGAACAAGGCATATAACCCATAAAGAAGGCTCCAAAGTGCACGATCACTACATGTACAGTTGACAACAAGGCGATGTGTCAACATTCTAGAAGCAGTCCGCTGAAACAGCATGATTCGACACTACTTCACAAAGCGTCCACTCCCTCCAAACCGAAATTGCCAGACATGTCTTCTTGGAGGGCATACACGCACAGATCTTCCACAAAGCCATCACCCATGAAGAAAAGTTTACGTCTTGTGTTTGCCAGTCACAGTACACAAAGTAATGGGGAAAGTGAATGCCTCCCTTTCCTGTGACACACACCCAAAGAACCTGAATGGCCAAAGGCCATCTTCCCATTTCTATTGGCCAGCATGCTGACAAGTGCAGAATGTGGCACATGCCTTTCTCCAAGCACCGCCAGGGCTGCACCCCAGTAAAGCAGGAGGAGTCTTTCTTCCTATTGGCGTGCTTTCCTCTCACGCACACCCTGAGCAGCAACTGATAGAACAATCACTACAGTCCCATTTCCATAGGGTAACATGGTGAGGATCGAATGTGTCACGTGCGGGTCCCCAAGTACGTTGAGGGCCAGTCCCCAGTGCAGCAGGAGTCCCTCTCCTATTGCCGCACATCCTAAGCAACTCAATGGACAATCCCCACAGTTCCTTTTCGTGGCTGCCACCCGCAAAATCCCCTCATGTGGCTTTTGTGCTGTTTGTGGGCGTGGGGGAATAACTTGCAACCAGGAAAGGGGGATTTTGTGGTAAGCGGTGACTCTTAAAAGAGTCTGTTGTTTTTTGTGTACATCCTTCTACTGAAACACCTTTTTTTGTCTGTTTTTAGTAGCTTTTGTGTTTTCTTCTGTGCCCATTAGTTCAGTAAACTCTTCACCGCATCCTGTAGACGAGCAAACAAAACTGCATTGCCAATGGGTGACAACAAAATGCCATTTTCTTGGAAAAACTCTGCATTTCCACAAGTAATGAATGAGGGCATTGCTGCAGATGAACATTCCACGAGTGGACAAAAAAGTGGACATGCTTCCGTTGATGAGACACCTTCCTGCGTCTGGCTCAGAACAACATCCATGAGTAGTGGACCATACTCTTTGTGGTATTATAAATGAGAAAAGCACCTTGGTGGTGGGAAAAGCATTCTCATGACATCAAGCAACTTCCTCAGTCTACGGAACAAATCTAGGCAAGGCAGGTAACCCATATGCATGCCGCCGTAATGAATGACGATAACATCCACTACTGGAAACGTGGCAAGGTCTTCGCAAAGTGAATGCATATCGGCGAAATTGCACTCTTACACAGCGTTCCACAATGTGGCCACTCCTTCCAAACCAAAATTGCTGTCAAAGTGTCTTTGCAGGGCATAGTTGTGCAGATCTATCACAAAGGGATCACCTATAGTCAACACAATACATTTCGCCATGTCATCCACCCTCAGTATGCAGAGTATAATGTGCAACCATTTCACCTCCCCTTCCTGTTAACCACACCCACACTACCTAATTGGCTAATACCCACACTGCCACGGGAATTGGGCAATGTGGTGTAAAGGACAGATTTTCACATATGCGCCTTCCAAAGTAGCGTGTGGGCCGCACCCCTGTAAAACTGGAGCAGTCCTTCTTTCCTTCTTATCTGCAGCTCTACTTCATTGTGTTATGGGTGAATAGGCACTAACGCACCCACCAATCACATTGAAGCCACTATCATCGAACACTGTCACTCCTGTATAACACTTCTAACATACCCACTTCCATACTCACATTTCATACTCTCTGCACCATATGGCCACACTACACAACGTCTCACTGCACCATCTCCTGCCACACACTAAATACTATGACATGTTCCAACAATCAGCACAACCATAGAATGCACAATACACCCTCCACACACATTCTCCAAAGATCACCACCTTGTGCTTCATACACTGCCAAACCTGCATTGCTCCAGTGGGTCTGGTCCTTGCTCACATTCCCCCCATCGTGATTCAACCATACATGTCAGCATATCACCAACTACCACTATGCACATATGCAAACTGGCACCAGCACTCCTAACCAACCTCCACACCGCAATGGACATGCATATCGTTACATGCAACAGTTACCATAATGTATACACATTACACTGTCTCCGGCACCCCTACACCCTTTCATTCACATACTATTGTAACTTCCACTCAGAAAGGATTCTTTCATTGCCAACTTAACCCAAACATGTTTACAACATTGCCCATACTGCAAGCTGTGTGCACACCACACACTATCCAAGCACATATAAGCTTCCCTTCAACCATACCCTGTAGCATACTGACAGTATACAAGCATTGCACCCAGTTCCCAAACAGCTTGATTTTTCACTTCAGCATCTCCAACCACAGCACACCACCATGGAGCTATGCAGTAACAAATTGTAACAGTTACCATAATGTACAAAAATGACACTCTCTCCTGCATCCTTGTGCACTTTCAATCACATACTATGGGCGTACGCACTACCATTCAGAAAGTATGGTGCCACTGCCAACCTACCCACAATTTTTTACAACAGTGGCCTTTAACAGCTTAAATGTGGTCCACAACCATTCTTTACATGTCACCACCCTCTAACTGATGCACATTGAAAAATGCATTACTGTCGTGCGTGTTCTCAAGGCCTAGGCTCTTGAATGCATGGCCTACGGCCTACAGACTTCGGCCATGCATCCAATAGTATAGGCCTTGAACACACTCACTGCAAAATAATGCCACCATGCATGTCTCCATATCAGCAACTATGACAATCCACATAGACACCACTGCCACCAACACCCATACCCAACCTATACACCATCATAGCACTACGCAGCAGCAAAGTGCAAAAGTTAACATAATGGCAATGTGGGCAGCTAACATTTTGCACAAACGTCCCATGTGTAGGTAGCTGCACTTCACCCCAACTCCCCCACACCATAAAACACCCAGTCACAACAACAGGTCGCACTTACCAGAATACACAAACATACCACATCCTCCACCACCTCTACCCACAGCCATTCACAAAGCATTGTTTCACTAACCACAACATTTTCACACACAGCATAAGGCTGGAACACACGTACAGCAACGTAATGCCACCATGCATATCACCATTTCACCAACTACAACCATCCACATACACACCACTGCCACCAGCTGTCCTACCCAACCTGCACACCTCCATGTAGCAACAAATTGCAACAGTTAACTCAATGTAGAAAGAAAACACTCTCTCCTGCACCCCATTGCACTTTCATTCACATACTATGGGCGTACCCACTCCCATTCACAAAGTACTGTGTCACTGCCAACGTAGCCCCATTCAGTTTGCAGCACTAACGCTACTGCAACAATCTGCACACACTGCTCTATACACCGCTCGATACAAGCACCACCCTGTACCGGATGCAGAGTCAAACATTCCTTCTTGCGGTGTGTATGTTGCAGCCCTACGCTCCAGAGTGCATGGCCTACAGCCTACGGGCTTTAGCCATACACCCAATAGTGTAATCCTTCCACAGACCCAACGCACATTCAATCACCCATGCATGCCTCCATGTATGCAACTACCGCATTCCATCCGCACCACACCATCACCCGCACTCCCACCCAACCTATGTAATTTGCAAATCACTCCACATCTGCAATTGACCTGACACCACTCAGCACGAAAAGAGTTCACTGCAAACAGGTGGTGGCAGAAGCTATGGGACCATTACGACAGCTGCCTCCATTCACCACAGAAAAAATATACCTACATATGTCGCATTAACCACTTCTCACTCCCCCAGCCGTTCCTTATTGCCGCCAACACACTGCGTACAGTACATTTTCCAGACTCTTCCACTGCCGCACTGTCCTCGATTTACCATGGCAGCTTTCCCCAAAAATGTTGATGCACAGCTCGCTTCCCTCCAGCCAACCACCGGCTACATCCAAACTTCTCCGACACCATGATGTACCGCGATCCAATGAGACTTCTATATATGGAGCAAACAGGTAAATGGGTACGCGGAGTGGACTCAAATATCACACATTTTTTGGGACATGCATTTCAGTAATTTACAAAGAAATTTCCACGAAAGACACAAAGGCATGCTTTCTGCCGAAGCCCCCGCTCCTGGTGCAAATTTTGTGAAAATCCGTCAAGCCGTTCGGGCTGTAGCTGTGTAGTTTTTCCCCATTCAATCTATGGGAAAAAGAAATGTGGGACCCCCCCTATAACTTTGCTCCCCCGCACGAAAACTCGCCCAACTTGACAAAAAAACTCAGAGCCGGCCTTTTAATAATAATAATAATAATAATAATAATAATAATAATAATAATAATAATAATAATAATAATAATAATAATAATGTAGCATTTATATAGCGCTACGAACCCTCAGGTATCTGAGTGCTGCTTATTATTACCCACGGTGTGTGGTGCTCATTTATCGACCTCGGAAGGATGAAAGGCTGAGTTTGGCATACTTTTTTTGCAAAGTTTGGTGAGGATTCCTCCAGGGGGAGCAATGTTATAAGCCGCCCAAAACATGCTCTTCTTATGAGATGAGCAACTTAACCATAAGTTATGTGTAAAATGTTTGTGCATAGATGTTTCCTACATGAGTGCTGGAAACCATTCAGTTCTTTGACTTTGTTATCCACATTCCTATTAACACTGTTCTGAACGTACACTTGTATTTGTTTGCTTTTGCAAGTATGGCAAGTGTCAGACATTCTGTTTAAATATATGCATTTTATGTACTTACAATGCTTTTGTAAGATACATGCTTGTTTCCTGTTTTGTGTGCATTCTCGGAATTTATAACAGTGTGGTGAGGGGTAAGTTGTTGTGAAAATGACAGAAGGAAATACGAGAATTATAGGTTGTTCATGCAGTGAGTAAAATGGGTAAATTACAATTTGGAAAGCAGACAGATTTGAAAGTCAACTTGATTATAAGAGATGGGAGAATTTAGAGTATGCTTTTTTTGCAGATTATGCAGGGTGAATGCATTTATAAAAGAGTTGAACATTTACTGTAAACAAAATATTCATACCTGTAGTTTGAATTGATGTATATAGACATAGTTGAATCTGTCAGGAGAAATCTTGAAGAGTCTTACAGTAGTTTTAGCTGTAGCTGCTTTGCAATCACAGGCCACTTGTACTCAGAGTGATGAACAGTTCATCTAAAGTGCTGAATTGTGATGACAGAGTTAGATGTAGAGTTCTTGGATGTGATTGGTGGATGTTTGTTGGACTGCTTATGTGTATCCAATGAGATAGTGGTGCAGACAGTGATAGGGAAAAAGGGCTGCCCCTGTGTTGCAGGGTCCGCGGGCACTGCAGTTGTTCACGGAAAGAGCGTTTCACATCCGGGGTTTCTCAGCAAATCTAGCATGGAAAGGGGACTGTGGGGATTAGCCAATCAGTTGTTGAAGTTGTTCTTTGCAGGAAGAGAGGCTGTGTGTGTAGTGAAGATGGCAGAGGTGAAGAAAGTGAGGGCATTGGTTGTTGGAGATCTGTTTGTAAATGTTTTGGAGAGGTAAGCTATGTCTAAACATACGGCTGCCAGTTTTGGTTTTGAAGGAGTGGAGATTTTGTGGTCAGCTGTGCCTGGTTCCAATATGCAGGCAGTGGTTGGAGCTTGTAAGAGTTTCTCCATGTGGAACAGTCCAGATGTAGTGGTACTGCATTGGGTTGCTAACCATTTGGGATACATCAGTGCTCCTAGTTTGTTGAGTGCTCTTGAAAACTTGGTTCAGGCAGTGATGGTTGTTCTTCCAAATGCCAAGGTGATTTTTTCTGAAATGTTGCCTAGTGTAGTATGGGACAATTGTAATGATTTTTGTCTCCAGCAAAATGGTTCAAGGTGTTTGGTTAATAGAGGGATGTCTGCTTTCTTGTTTAGAGCTGGGATGTTGTCTTGTAACAATGACAATATTGATTTTGTTAATGGTAACTATTTAAACGCAGATGCCATTTTATTATCTACATTGGGAAATGCTATGTTTCTTCAAAATATAAGGCATGCTTTAAATAGATAATGTGAAGACATCAGGAAGAAAATAAGTGAAACATATAACAAAATGAAAGGTGTTTATTTTTAGAAGCACTTTCAAAAAAACTAAAACAGGCTCTTTTCAGAGCCAACATCAAAGGGGAACTGGAGTACACTATTTAAATGTTCATTCCCTACACTCAGATTTCATGATTTGTCCACGGACACTGTGGCTGTCCACGAATCACACGTGTTACATACATGGATTTTGAGGCTGAGAGCCATGCAAATGAGACTGTGCAGGACAAGGGATTGGTCAATAAGGTTTACTGGGTGTGATGTGTAAGGAGAGCTTTTGGCAGAAAGTCTGTTTCTTGAGAGGAGAACAGATAGCTATGGCTGTGTCTTTCAGAAGGCAGATTGTCTGGATTTTGGGTGACTTGTGGATACTTTGCTTGAGGTGCATGCAGATCGCTGTGGAGTGGCTGCACATCTTGGATTCCCTCATGTGATTGTGCACTGGCATAGAGTGTGCGGAATGAAGTGGTTAGATTTGGTTCCTCTTTGTGCCACTTTGATGACACACTGTCATCCAGACATTATTATTATTCATTGTGGAGGGAATAGTCTCTGGTATCTCCTTGAAATTTGCAATGAAAGAAGGACTTGGGAAAGTCATGGACATGTTTCCAAACTCCCAAGTAATTCTTTCTTGTATTGCGCAGAGACAAATGTGGCTGTGTTCTTCTTCATTTGGTTCACAAATGGAGAAAGCGAGGTGCAATGTCAACAAGGCTGTTTGTGCTTTTTTGAGAGATGTTGATATGTCCTCTTTTAACAATGAAAATATTATGTTTCGTAGCACACACAATTTATGCAGAGATGGAGTCCATCATACTGATGCTGGGAATCAGATTTTTCAGCGAAATATACAGAATGCATTGCAACCCTTTTTGGAAGTATAGCAATCCTTTTTACATGACCACTTGAAGTTTTCAAAACACAAAAAAAAACACATGAAGGCTCTTTTCAGAGCCACCACTTACTACAGTAGAAGAGTGCACAATAGACATTTTTTTTTAATGACCATGGACTGTCCTTGGTCTTCTAAAAATGCACAGAGCCCTGCAGCATTTCATTGGCACTTCTATTTTTAAACTGTGAAAGGTGGCTCTGAAAAGAGCCCTTTTTTGTTTTTTGTTGTTTTGTATTTTTTTTTAACAAGACACCCAAGAAAAGGAATGGAACGGAGGGTAAGGAAGGGACACCAACCACAGGGATAAGAAAGGGCAGGTGAAGAGAGGAAGTTTTGGTGGGGCCTTAATCAGGTAGGTGGCATACTTTCACATGCTCCCAGACCATAGCCTCGAAAGCACTTTGTAGTGTCTCCCCCCTGCAGAGTGACGTGTTGCAGTACACACACAATACAGTGACCCTCAAAAGGTAAGGGTCTTTGTCGGTGCATATGGCCTTTGAGGCTGGATCAGGGATGCGCTGCCACACAGGAGTGTTTCTTGTGGTGGCAGGAGCAGAAACAGAGGTTGTTGTAGAGAAACTTGACCTACTACTTTTATCGCAGGGAAGACCCTCCGAATTGCCGCTGTGTGGAATGATCTTAGGTGTCGCCGCATGGAAGCAGTCCCGTAGCTTAGCAAACCCTTGTGTGCACGTGCTTTAGGTACCCCTCCAATGGTGGTAAACAGCCTCCATACCCAAGATTCACGGTGGCAGTGAGTAGTAGGGACTTCCACTACCTCAACCTCGTCATCACTCTCTATATCTCCACATCTGTTCCCCTCTCCAGGCCCTTGGGAAGGTGGTGGTGGAGGAGATGGCGGTGGTGCTGAAGCAGAGGCAGCTGCAGTGGTGGAAGCCATGGTTGCTATCTAGGATGTAGCACAGCGGGCAGAGTGTTACACACCTGATATCCCCAGGGGTGTCTGGAAGGCTCTGAGATCTGGAACCCTGGATGCGTAGTTGCCCATTGTTGAATAATGAATTTGCAATTACAGAAGGGAGGATTTTTGATAACTGTCTCTAATGGGTGAATCTCCCACCTCCCTCTGACTGATTCCCTTCCCAATGAGTTCTTTTCTCACCTTAGTTATCCTGCGTTTCTTGTGCAGGGGTGCTTGACGTTTGTTGGCGAGCTGCCCGAGTTGTTTCACTGGTGCAGTACGCCTTCCTTGGGCCCAGGCCTGCTGTGACCCCGAATCTGCTGGTAGGCAGGTAGGTTTGTTAATTATAAGTCTTTGTTCTGTTTATGGTGGGAATTCGTTAATGTCTTTATCTCCTTCTTTTCAGGTGCAAAGGTTTTGATGCTGGAGTGCCGGATTGAGAGGCATGTTTTCTAGGTAAGAGAAAGCGCGAAGAACAGCGCCTTTATTGTCTTTTAAAGCTAACCTGTGTTTACTTCTTCTTCTCCTCACAGGCCACTGTGTTGCGATGAATGGATGAGAGCGCAATGAAAAACAGGCCCCTGTAATCCGTTAAAGTAAGTACAGCGCTGTTGTAACGCTCACCTGATTCCCACGGAGGCGCCGGTCTTGGCAGGCTGGTGTCTGTGACTCGAAAAGTGAAGTGCAGGACTCGATTGGCTTCCGGGGCTGAGCCTCTTCGCACTGTGTGTCTAACTCGAAGAGTGAGATATCTGCAGGTGAAAGAATATGGGGTTAATGATCTGGGGTTGTCGGGTATCTCTCTCCCTTTCCCTTCCTCGCTTTTCCGTGGAGCCCCAAGGTCAACGTGCTCACCTTAGATAGGTGAATGCTGGACTCTCCATCTGCGTCTGGTGCAGGGTGCCGTTGCCAGTCCCTTCACTGGGTGAAACGTAGGCCTCTTGACATCAGAGGATTGCTACCGTCGTTAACTGCACGAACGGTGAGTTTCCGGACACCTTTTAAGTCCTTACAGTCTTTAGGTGCGTGGGCACGTTATTGTGGAACAGGGCTCTGTATAATGCTTTTTCTATTTGTCTTGCAGGGCTCTTGAGGTAGAAGATGGTGTGAAGAAAGCCGAAGTTCGAGCCAGAGTCTTGGAATGAAGCGCTTGGAAATGCGTAAGTAAATGCCGGTTGCCTGCTTTTCAAAAGCTCTCTAACTGTCTCTTTTCCCTTGCAGTTGTGAGTTCGGGTGTTCAAGAGACGCTGGAAACGCCAGAGTATTTGCAGGCGCCCTATTGTGGCAGGCGCGATGGCGCGTAAGTAAAATACCTGTCTAATGTCTCTTCTTTTGTCTTTCAGGTGCAGGATTGCAGTGTTGAAGAAAACCAGAATTCGCGGAGTGCCGGTAAGTAATTCCACACAGGAATAACTATGCTTTTGTCTTCACAGGCAGAGGAGCAGCGTGAAGAGATGGTAGCTGCCGACGGATCAGGTGAGGAAAGCGCTGCGCGTGAAGGTTTCCGTGCTAACCTGTTGTTTCTTGTCTTTGCAGGTGCTACTGAATGCTGGATACAGGAATGGTAAGCGTTTGTTCTTGCAGGTTCAGGATCGGAAAGAAGAAAACTGGAACAGACACGGTGAGCGTTCTGCTGCAGATGCAGAATAACGTGAAGCACGTTTCATCAATCGGGTGTGGTTTAAATAGCCTTGGAGTGATGAGGCGTCTTCCTCCACGGCCTCGCCTAGGTAAGAAAAGAGTTCCTGTTCCAGAAGAGTTCCAGTGTTGTTTCCAGGGAGTGGAGCTTGCCCCACCCAGGTAAGAAAGTAGTCACGGCTCACAGAGGATTCCTATGTGGCTGGTAAGTAAGCAGCATGGTCTGCTGCAGGTAAGTCCACCCAAGCATCTTCATACAAATTATGAGCCCGGCGCTTCCAGTGCCGGGACCAGTGACTTTGATGAGCCTGGTGCTACCGGCGCCAGGACAAGGTCCAAAAGGTCCCAGTGGGGACCGGCTGGTGCCTAGGATGAAGGTTAGGGGCCTTCTTCCAAGGACGTTGGGCTGGTCCTAGCTCCTTGGAAGCAGTGATCATGACAGCTGTGCGGTTGTTTAATATTGGAAGCAAACCTGAATATGTCTCTTTTCCTTTGCAGATGTGATGTGGTGCTCCGGATGGAAGCGTGGCGTAGCGCAATGGAATTTAGGTAAGACTGATGGAATTCGATGTTTTGGAAGCACGCGTTCTAATATTGTTTTTCCCTTTCTCGTTATTGCAGGTCGCAATATTCGAACAGCAGCTGTTGTAGCGGTTTTACGGAAGTCTTTAAGCTAGTACTCACAGGTGAGTGATGTTTCTTCTCTCGGTTTCCACAGATTGCAGCCCAGTTGAGATGCTGAGTTCTGGATGGTGTTTTCTCAGGTAAAACAGAATAATCTTGTTCTTGTTCTTGCAGGATTACAGGAGGATGCTGAAGACCAGGACCTGAACAAAGTGATTGTCACACTGCTGGTTGCAGAATAACACGAAGCGTGTTCTACAGTCAGGGTGTGGTTTATATAGCCCAGGTAAAGTAGTACCAGGGAAAGTAGTTCCAGGCCTGCCACACCCAAAACACTAGATCGCATGGTTTGGTTCTTAGAACTAGACTGTGTGGGTGCTTCCATGTTGAATTTAAAGGCCCATGTACATAAATGGGACCTAGTTTGAACAGCCCTTCCTTTCTACATATGAGCCTGGTGCCAAAGGTGCCAGGACTGGCTCCAGGAGCCCTTTTGCAGTGGTTTTAAGGCCCTCAGGGTTCTGGTGGGATCCTGCTTGTGGCACAACTTGTGCCCCCTCACAGTGGTCATGAAACAGAGGGATATTGATCTCCAAATGGCACAGGAGACACAGCACACACAGCACAACAGGCAGAGGTCAGCAGCCAATGCAGTGTAGACTGCACAGCAGGTATAGCACACCAATATTGAGCAATGCTCTCTCTGGTAGCCAAAACAGAATGAGGAGCAGCTCTGGGGTGTGGCCTTTTATAGGGGTGCTGGAGCACATTTCCCGGACAGCTGCGCTGTCCGCTGACTCTTCCAACACCAAAAAGGGCTCAAAAAGTTCAAAAAAATATCCAGATTGCTAGGGATATGGCCGGGGCATGTGCAAGGGTAAGGTTTCACAGTAAAATACCTTAGATTGCTAAAGAAAGCACTTTTTTAGTATCCGGGGGCCCGGAACTGTGTCCGCAGACAAGGGCCTGTGCTTAGCATAGGTGTGGTCACATGATGATGTCGTGTACACGTTCGCGAATGGGACAGCTGTTCATAGGACACCTACTGCGCGGTACGCATGCGCAGTGTACTACGGTCAGGGTTTGGGTCCCCAAACTAATTAAAAGTGGGACCCACATGCAGCGAACAGTAATGGATAGGCACAATGTTTGTAGGACCCCAAGGGTGAGATGCGCATGCGCACAAGTGTCCGCCGGACAGGGTTCAGGTCCCTGAACTAATTAAAGGTGTGTCACAACTTTGTGGACATGCAGACGATTACAGACAATACGAACAGGGAGAGTGTCCTTAGGACAACTCATTTTGGTCAATTACGGACAGGCGGACAGGTTGTTTCCTACGGACACCCCCATTTTCAATTGTGGACAGTGCAAACAGGCATAGTGTCCTTAGGACACCCCCATTTTAGTAAATTGGACACCCAAATGGCTTTCAACAAAAAAAACATATAGGAACAGTATACATAATACTTTATTAATTTACAAACATATAGAAATTATGAAAGAAAGGGGGAAGCAGAAATGGAGACATATAAAGGCGGGTGTCCAGTCATAGTTTAAAAAAAAAAGGATCAAATGCCCTTTTTTTCTAAACCAAAAGGACCAGAATTTTTTTTGTAATGCTTTATTATTTATTTATTTATTTATATATTTTTTAGTATAGTATGCATAAAACATTTTTTTTAAAAGGAAACAGGGGGTTGGGGGAACCCCCCCATAAAAAAAAAACTAAAAAAAAAGCATTCAAAACTTTTTGTTGGCACTTTTAGTCTCGAAAGAAAGGCATTCGATCCTTTGTATTTCGAACAAGTCACCTACAACCATACAGGAGAATTAGGGTTTTCTACATGTTGGATGGTAGGGGAGGAAGTGATTGAGGTCTCATCATAACGTTTTTGGTGCTGGGGATTTTTTTGGGGCATGGTTGACTGGGACATGGAGTAGGGGTACCGGTGCACGTGGGACAGTGATAAAAAAAAAGTGTATGCTTGAAAATCTTGCTCTTCCACCCGCAGTTAAGCCAAACTATATAAACATTCAAGTCCACTCCATATCATAATGTGTAAATACTGACTTACAAATGTAGTAGCTCTGCTACGTTCTGCTAGACCCGAACGGTCTGACTGTTTGCCTTTCACTTTCGTCTGTGGTCTGTGAAAAGGCATACAGTCAGACCGTTCGGGTGGACTTGAATGTTTATATAGTTTGAATTTACTTACACACACACGGTCAATCTTGTTACAGAGACCACTGCTGATCAGGTATTCTTCCCACTGGGGGTGGAAGAGCAAGATTTTCGAGCATACACTTTTTTTGAAGGTTAGTGGCACCGGCTTAGTATACTTATTAAAAGTAAGATGATGTTACAGTCAAGTTGGTTAATATCACAATCATCACCCTGATTATTCTTTTATGTGTTTTTATTGTTTTCGTTTTCTTTATTATTTTTTCTGATTTTGACATTTTCCAACCTCGACATGATTCATGAAATTCAAACCACCTAAATGAAAATTGGGTAATGTGTTATTGCTACTGTGCTCTACCTGACTCATATGATTTTGACAACATATGGAATTAATATGCTGATATGTAAACGTCTTATTAATGATTTGTTACTGATGATGTTGTTGTTCGATTTGGTGGTATAATGTTGACTATGCAATGATAGTTGAGACCAAAAATTGTATGAAAAGGTGTAATCACAGACCCTGAAGAAGGGTTTCATCCCGAAATGCATTGGCCGCATATGTGATTAATTCTGCCACAAAAATTTGATTGGAAAATTGGCGTACCATGCTAATGAAGCGTGATTAATTAAAACTCTTTGAAAAAGGAATCAATTCAAGAATACTCTCATTACTACTATTTTTGAACTATACCACTGTTTAGTGGAATAAGGGTGTGCAGCCCGCACCGCTGGCCACACGGCCAAGGTCTTTTCTCTCTATGGTCTTTTAGGTGCCATATCACAGAGGTACCTGTTTCAGTGGGTTTGCACCCCAAGCTGGAAACACTATATCGATATAATTTAATATAATTGGTTTTGAAATCTAAGGAGTGCCTGACTCACCATCATCAATTAATCACACCTTATCTAAACCCATTCCCCTATTCACGGGGCCCATTACATTGTTGCCATTAATTCCAGGTATGGGATTGGCTAATGAGTACATTGATACAATAATAAATCGTGACCATCACATGATGTGCACCCCTCCAATCCAGACACATTCAAAGTAAAACCGGCATGGCCAATTATGCTTTGATAAGACAATGGGCCTTCTCATTATACCGGACACTGCATTGCACACAAGTCTCACCCCTGGACCTTGTACTGAATTTATTGGCATCCCATCTGCTCTGCCTATTCCAAATCGTGGAAGGTTCCTGGCACGGCTCCTGTCTTATCTCATTCTGACCCCAGGTGCCCAGTAATGATATGACCAAGGCACCATTCTTGAGTCTCAATTTTAGGGATTTATTTGATTTTGGTGATCCGTCTATTTCTAATTCAAATGGAATGACTGCTCCTTGGCTGAAGGCAGTAGTGCTCTATATCTTTCCCTGGCCCATTGCCATCACAAAACCTCATGCTCTATTCTCATACATTTGTCCTTCGAGGGTCGCATCTCTACCTTTCCTCACCACAGCCAACGTTAAATTCCCACTGCAGCCGGATACAATTATCATTTATCTGTGCTTCTGACTGCAGGTTCTATCCTTTGGGATGGAAAAGGGATTTGACTTGGGACTAACCTAAATAGAACCATGGTCCATATCAAGGCCTGTATTCTCTTCTGTTCCTTGTATTCTAGGCCTTAAAATCCAATATGGGAACACTCTTGCCATGCCCATGTGCTGACCTTGCTCCTGCCACAGTACCTCTCTGACTCCATCTTCCACATGCTTCAGCTTTTTCCTAGAACCTCGCTGAAAAACATAACTTTGTATAATACTCTTAAACACAGGGCCTCTAACATTGCCCTATATATAACCTCTGCAGTCGCAACATTAAAATATGTGTTGCTCCTTTTGTGTTGCAATATGTGGGACTCATATGTGTCAAAACTAACTACAAGTGATACATGTGCCTTCTGCTGCACAAACCCACCCTGCTCACACTGTGGTATGTACTTATAGGTTTTTCTCAGCCTGAACTGTTTTGCCTAGCTGGGACACTATAAGTTCATCCCAACAGTTACTGGGAAATGCTATCAGATATTTTGGTAAGGTTCCTGTAATTGTATGATGCATCTTATATTGATTTGTAGTTTACGCTCTGTTTTTCCAGAATTCCATGATATTTGCACTCAACATGTTGTAATACTTTTAAGGTGTTTTTCTCTAATGCACGTAGACTTCATGCGTTGTATTCTTGCTGGGATCTACTTTCTTTGAGTTTATTATTAAAGCTTGCCACTTCACATGAGTTGTGAGTGAAACAAAACCCAGTTTGTACCGGATAATAGAGGACAGAACCCCCAGTAGAATGCATAAGACTCTCTGCCAAATTCAGCATTTGATTACGTAAAAACATGACCAGTCAGACTCTATTAGCAATTGTAAGCCATAAATAGACGTGGCATTATTATTTTCATACACGTTAATCAACGGAATGTATGAAAATCTCACCTACCTATTGTGGAACCACTTCATTTGAGCAACATATATTGGAACTTTGTCTTTCAATCCTTTTACTACTTATATTAAATACAACTTGGATGGGAGGTGCACATCAGCAATGGGAATCTAAAATCACATATTTATGTTGTTATTCTACTATAAGTATGCTAAAATCTAACCCTTCTGTCATTTGAAGATTCGTTGATCAACTTGCAAGGCATTGTAGAGATGAAGGGAACCCCGCAGGTACTGGGAAACATACAAATGGTTTTGATATCCTGAAACAAATCCTGAGTCCTGATAGAAGAAACAATTACGTATGCACTATAAACATTGTCAGAAAGTGCATTAAAGTACTACTGCCCATAAACGCAGTGAAAACATGCTGAGAATAATTTGCAAGGAAAGTTCATCTTCCCTTTAGCAACTGGTAAATGAGGAACATACCTCACAAATCTATCGTCAATTGAACCCAATTTCATCTCAACAGTGTGAACAATATCATGAATCGCTATATGCTATGCCAGATACAATTGTTACTATGGTTCTCATACTTAATAATGGGGAAACAACGTCTTTTGATATTGACACAGAGGACATAATCGTATTACTAAAAAAGGCAAGAGTAGCAGCGTCAATGGGACTTCACATAGCACCACACGGACCACAAATCACAGTACTGTTCTACTGTTAAAAATTACCACTCCAATTGCTGGCCGCCCAGACTCTGTACAACATTCTGTTACTCTCGAGCTAGCTAAAAGCTTTAAAAATAAAATAAAAATAAAATAAAAAGTAACGCAGTATATATGGCGCCTGGCTGTGCAGCCATGTAGCCATGATGAATTCCTCAGACACATACATGACTGGCCTCTAAAGTGTGTTATCCACGCATGTCACTTATTGAAAATCCACCTGATGTAGGTCATGTTGGGGATGATACTGATGTTTGTTTCCCTTTGGGTTTCCTGCAGGAATGTTTCAGGATTGTTGGTGGGGTACATTTCCATTTCCCAACTCGTCCCCCATTCTTGCTCTGTGATATCAACCTGGATGTTAGTTTGGAAGGGGCAATAGGCTTGTGAGGGAAAACCTAAAGGCGGGTAGATGGCGGTAAAATGGATTGAGGATTACTGCTAGGTGTGGCACAGTGTCTGCTTACATCACGTCCCTTGCATGGACACACGGGTGTCATGTTTCCAAGTGAGATGGACAAAACATGGTGGATGTGTTCTGGTCCTATTGTGCATGTGACTTTTGTACTGGCAGGCATTTTGTGTGCACATATTCACATTTGTTTTGTTTTCTTTGTGCTCAAACAATTCCAGAAGCACTATGTGCACGATTATCCACCAGGCCAGATGTGCATGTTGGAGGTGCACTAATGGGATGCTACGCCATGCAACTGAAATGGCATCAGGTGCTAGGCACCAGGTGACATGGACATCCATAAAAGATGTGCCGGAAATTATTGGAGTGGTGGACAGTTGTACTGTCAGGATCGTCATCTTTCAGCCCGTGCAGTTTCATGTCAATTGGTGTGAGGTTTGGAGTTCGGTGTAAGTTGTGTGATTGGGAATTGCAATGGCCTACTCCATGGAATGTAGAGGTTTAGTATGATGGTCCTGTGGTGACTTCATTTGTGTGTTGCTGCATGTTGTGGCATGCATGCATACTTGAATGTGAGGGTTGAGTGTGTTATTGTGCTTGTGTACATGCACCACAGATGTCATGTTGCCCATTTGCCCCTTCGTCCCTTTGAAGAGGTTGTCAGATTCGACATTTCATTATCTGCATCACTCTACATGGCAATGTGTTTGTATAGTCCATCTGCATGGGAGATGCAGGGAAACATGGAGGCATATGTTTCCTAAGGATGACCAATGCATAATGGTGGTGTTGTGGAAAGAAGTTTTATTTGTTTGCACCTGTATTTTGACCTGCGCCATGCATGAAGGGCATGGGCCACATGAACCACTAATGCTAATTTTGCATAAAATGTTGTATTGCATGCGAGGGACCACACCTTGGGTCCCCTGCATTATTTTGTGACATTTTCAGGAAAAGTGCAACTATGCCAACTTTCCTCCATTGTTCAATGTTGTGATTGTTCGGATTCCTGTACAATCTGCCTGAGACATGTTCCTCATTGGTGCCCAGCGGGGTGGTCAGATGCTGGGTGGGTCAGGGGTTCAGAGCTTTAAGTGTGGGAAATCACTTCTTATGGAGCTGAAATGCATGTGGATGAGGATGGTGATGATGTGAACTGGAGGCAAGATTCAGAGTTCGGAGGCAGCTGTTGGTGGATGCTGGTGCCAGACGCGGTGGTGGAACCAGGAGTGATGGGTTTCACAGGATCAAGGAGTGGTCAAGTCTAAGAAAGAGGCAAAGGACTACTGTGCCATTCAAAGGAGAGCAGGAATAGTTGGCAGGGGCATCAGCAGAGTGTTAGGGGCCCTAGAAGGTGCAAGTTCCGACAAAGGGGGTTTGGGATTTTTTTTTTGTCATGGGTTGTATTGGAGGTGCAGGGAGTAGAGGTTCAGGGGCTCCGATCCTACTCTGCTGATGGATGGGACTCAGATGAGGGTGGGTTGGTGTTGCCCCTTGGGTCCATATTTTTACATGCAGTTGTGATGCTGGAATGGAAACTGCGGGGCTCCTGTACTTCTCTGATGATGGGGGTTTGCCCTGTGGAAGGTGTGCGGGTGCTGGCTCTGTGAGTGTAGCATTTATTTTCTTCTTTTTAATGGGTTGGAATGGGGCTAATGGGATGTGAAACGCTCGGGCTACTGTCCTTCTCTGGTGATGGATGGGGGTTCAGCCCTGGGTTGGGGATGTGTGCTGAACCTGGAGGTGTGCCGACTTGTGTTTAGATGGCTTGGGATGGGGCAGCAGGGGGTGAAAGCCCTGTGACTCTTGTCCTTCTCAGACAATGTGGTTGTTTCAGCCTTGCAGGTGTGTTTCATTTCAATTGTGTGGGGGTGAAGGGAGTGGAAGTCCTGTAGCTACTGTCCTTCTCTGATGATGGGTGGTTCAGCCGTGGGAGGGGTATGCTCCTCCACGTCTGTCAAGCCATGTCTCCCTTCACTAGGGATTCACTTACAATTCAAGAAGACCCGGAAGTGGATATGAAGTGGTCCTATACACTGAAATATTGCGAAACATATTTGCTTTGTTTTTACGCCTTGTGTAGCTGTGTAGCTTTGAAAAGTGGATCAAGTGTTTCTCTTTGCTGTACCGCGTGAGGCATACAATGACAAACATGAAGAGTATATGCAGTGCTATGGATGCAGCAGATGACTGCAGCGTTTTAAAGGGGAGCTGTAATCACACCCTATTAAATTACCTCCCAATGTTTGTTAATGAGCTTGCATCATTAAGATATTATTTTGTTGGATGACGTAACTTCATTTATATGAATTTGATAAAGAATATTGAGCAATTATTATTATTACTATTATTTTGTCGATTAAGGCATTGTGAATGTGTGATATATAAGACACAGTTTAGCGTCTGAAGAAGGATGTTATCCGAAACGCGTCAGGCATTTCAGACTGTACACTAATTACACTGTCTAGCTACAGAAAATGGGACATATGTATATGAAAAGAGAAAAATCTAATATGTGTCGCGATAATTATAGGTGGTAATGTTGTTTGAAAATGAGATGACAACACATGCTATATTGCTTGTTTGAGAAATGGATAATATGTAAAAATTTGAGATGCGATGAAATAGATTTGTGGAACACTGTTGATTTAATTTAATGTGGATTTTGTATAGTAAATAACAAAACCATAATTGGAAAAAACGGTTTGGGTAAGTGTATTAATTTGAAAACTTTATATTCTTTAAACATATACAAGAATAGGTTATTCCCCCAAGGATAAAGTGCACCAGGGTTACCTGTTGGTAACAACGGGCTCATGTTTTCAGTAACTTCATTAATCATCATCTGTCTCTTCTTATACAATCTTACAGTGTAGAAAAATATATTCACAATTCACTGCAAAGCACCCATTTGTAAACATGACTTCACAATCATACCTATCTTACTATAGTGCTGTAACTTTTGATTTGAGCTGAATTCAAAATATGACGTTTTTTACAATCATATTAACAGGTTCACTCTGATTCAAGGTAGATTTAAGGACAAAGGCCAGGAGAGTTTTGTTTATCTCACCCATGTCCAGTCCTTTCAGGCACTGAGAGAGCCTGGGCAGACTTTCCAAGGAAGGTAGATGAAGGTCAAGTAAAAACATGTCATCATGAACAGGGCTTAAAAAGGTACATGGGCAAATGGTGACCCTTGTGTCCCCTACAAAAGCTGCAAAGAGACCCTGCAGTATAAGTCCACAACAAGTCATGCAAAAAGTTATGCTGCCCCTAGCCTGTCAGATGACCTTGTAACAGTAACTAAAATTAACTGTAACAGAACAGTGAGAAAAGGGAGACAAGTTCCCCTCAGTACTTCACACAAGGTGGAGTGTGCTGATCTCCCAAAATGTAATACAGGAGGGACAACAGGGTGTACCCCTGCCCTGGTAACTTTAGTTAACCCAGGAAAAATAAAAATGAAAGCTCGAGGAACTTCCAGCAGCAATTCACAGTAAGTACTGTGTGCTGCAATAGTAAAATGTAGATGCCAGAAAAAATTGAGGAAAGCCTAACTCCATTAAAAAGTAGCTGAAAGAGGTAAACATGGTTCCCAAGGTTACAGTAAAAGAATGAGCGAGTGTGGAAAAAGATTCTCACTCACTTGGGAGAAATAGTCAAAATTCCAATAGTACAGCAACAATTTGAAGAATTACACTCAAGAAGGAAATTCTACCCAACAGTTACCAATGCATTACAAAGGCCAATGGCACAGATGCATGTACAAAGCACAATGGCCTGTGTGTAGAATATGACAAAATAAGTAAAAATTAATTCCAAACTCAGTATTTTAATAGTCCTATTGTTCGCATTTAGCTGGACCTCCAACCTGACATAGCAATGAGATCTAATACACAATATAAAAGCAGACTATTAAATGTGTCATGTGTTCATGGCCGTAAATAGTTCTGGTCATAACAGGACCCTGGCAACATGCAATTCAAAGCTAAATGGTACAATAGAAATGTGCAGTTTAAGGCATGCAAAAATGCAATTTTAAAGATTCAAAGATTAAAAAGGGTCTGACGAAATAGAAAATTATGGTGCAGGGCTACATGGAATAGTACGAGTAATGATAGCAATGAGAAAGACAAGCTTGGAGACGGAACCGCAGGGAATAGGCCAAACAATAGGAGCAGTGGACAATTTACCAGCTGGCCAGGAAAAGGAGGAAGGAACATGACTACAAGGCCTTTTTTATATGAAGGCCAAAACAGGGGAGGATGGGAGGATGACCGAAGAAAAACAAGGGGCCTCATTACGAGGTTGGAGGTAACCATGGCGCTATAAGCACGATGGCTGCCTCCAAAACCTTACCGACTCCGCCCTGGTGAATGGAGCTATTACCGCCCCTTTCCAAGGTTGTTGGGGCCGGTAATTCCCCATTCACCAGGGCCCTTCCCCATTCCCATTCGAGCTCCCATAGGGGCTCAATGGGAATGGGGAAGGCTCTAATAACGGTACTGCAATTTGCGGTACCGTTATTAGCTCTAAAGTCCCTTTGCGGGTCCTGTCCTTAATACCTGGTATAACCAGGCGTTAAGGGAGGCCGCGCAAAGGGAATTTGTAGTAGGGCGGTAAGGGATTACCAGCACCGGTGTCCTTGCCAGTGCTGGTATTCCCTTACCGCCCACCTCGTAATGAGACCCAACGAGTGGGAATTGCTTGTAGTGAACCTCTCGAACCGTATTCTCACACCAATAGAAGAACAAGTCCAGAATAAGGGGTTAGGGTTTGTGTTTACTAATAAAACAACCTTTTTGAATTTAGAGGAGAGTTTTTCAAGTATAAGAGAATTTGTTGATAAAAGGTAATTTCCAATGACCTCTAACTCTACAGGCTTACTTGAACCCTCCACTTTCTATACCCCGGCTAACATACATTTGCTGCAATCCTTGGTTTCTAAAAATGAGGTATTGGCAGAGATTGAATAGCTTGAATCATCAGAAAAAATAGTTTTTCAGAATCTAACACGACAAAAGGGCAGCGATTAAATTATTGGCCACTAATAATGCAATCCTTATCAAAACAGTTGATAAGGGTGGGGGTATAGTTGCCCCTAATAAAGATGACTACACCAAAGAATGTTCCCACCAACTGTGAAGAGTGTTACAGAGTCCTTCCGGAAGATCCTACTAAGGCTGTATTATAAAGTATTGACCTCAAAGTGACAAAGCGGAACAAAAGGGTTGCATAAGCAAACAGGAGGCAGGATTTCTAGTTAATGAGAAGTCAACAGTGCCTACATTTTACTCTTTGCTTAAAATACACAAAACACTTCGGAACCCCCACTGTCAAAGTTTGCTGATCATTACCTAAAGGGTTTTGTTAGTAATATACCCTCTTATCTAAAACATACAACCGATGCCACTAAACAATTTGAAAATGTTGATTTTGAACCATACTATAACTTATTGATTTAAAAGCCCAGGTCGGTTCTCGGAGAGCAATGGGCACTCAACTAAATGCTTCAATTTTAGCCCATCTCCTTCGGAATGCTCACTCCAAGTCAAATGGAACCATATACATGGCAGCACTGGATCTTTCAGCTGCATTTGATAATGTGCTTCGCACTCGGCTCTGGCAAAAGATGCTGGCTTATGGTATACCATCTACACTAGCAGCGTTCATTGCAGCACTACACCGGAATACATCTTACAGGGTCTGTATCAATGCGGAAGGGTTATTGACTGACAACATACCTACGTACATAGGTGTCAAACAGTGCTGCAATTTGGCTGCGGTCCTATTCAATCTTTACCTTGCTGATATTGACAAGATTTGGCAGGGTTCTAATTCTTTTCCGGCAATACTGGGTTCCTTGCGGCTCCATTGGCTAGCATTTGCCGACGACATCATAATATTCGATAGAGTGCCGTTTGGACTCCAAAATAAATTAAACCTGTTTGGCGAATACTGTAAACTGAATAACATGACTATCAACTCAGCCAAATCACACATATTGGTTTTTACCGCCAAAAAAAAGCTTCCGAGATTCAACCTTACAATAAATGCCCAGCCGATCTTGAGAAAAGAAGAGATCAAGTATTTGGGCTATCACCTATCGAATGGGACGTCTATTAGCAAATGGCACACAGTGTTGAACGCGAAGTTTAACCCACTATTGGCCCAAATGAGAATTATTTTCATCAAATATTGTCGTTTTTCCCTCCTGCCTCTCATACAATACTATACCATGAAAATAGAGCCCACTCTTCTATATGCAGTTGACATGTGCCTTCTGAATTTGGGGCCCCTTCTAAATCTCCTACAAGGTAAACTTTGGAAGAAGACTTTGGGGCTTCCCGGATATCTACCCAACGCCATCATTATACATGAATTGGGCTTATATCCATTAGAAGATAAATATCTTTGGAGGATGGTAACTGCAATGTTGCTTGGACGCCTATTTTACCTCTTATTCTCTGTTTGAATGTCACCTAGTATGGCTAAGATGCATGCAGGGTAATTCAAATTCCATTATACTAGCAACTGCCAGACTGGTTGCAATAATTGAGGAGCAACTGCTGTCACTCAATAGGACCTTTTGGAGAGGGTACATTTTGGGTGCTTGAGATTTTGTCTTCCTTATGATTGATGGCATTAGCCAACTAGCTGTGGGAGTAGTTAAGTTGGTGGAGGGCTGCGATGCCAATTTATCATCATTGTCATGCTATGTTTGGTTTGCTATCTGATGTTTTAAGATTCCCATTTGCGATTACTGGTGATGTATTGGAAATATGTCTAAGTGTTTTTACTATCTTTTTACTGTTTTTAGTTGTTCAAGTATTGATCAACTTTGATCAAACTGTTTTGTTTTTACATGATTTCTATGTGTTATGTATTATTTGTAAAGGTGTAAATTAATTTTTGCTACCAAAACAAATAAATAAATAAAAAAATAACTTATTGATTGGATTGTACATAGTATCCCTCTATACCAATATCCCACAACAGGCCACTCTATGGGTTATAGAGGATGTATTCTTGGTCAAAACTTATGATGACCCGGTTCCTAACTAATTTATTATGTTACATGCCTCTCACAAAAGACTATTTTGAATGTATGAGAAATTCCTTTCAACAAATCGAGGGTACAGCAATGGGGGCCACCATTGCCATGAGCCTTTCCAACTTGTTTGTCAGAATCTTGACAAGGGCATAATTTATGCCCTCCCCAATCAATTTGGCCACCATATTAAACTTTCGAGAGTGCATTGACGACATATTGATCATCATGGAAGGATCAGTAGAGATGGCTGAATGATTTGTCAAGGGGCTCAACAGCCAGAATCGCCAGCTGAAATTCACTAGGAATATAAGTAATGATTTCTCAAATTTTTGGGACATTACCATCTTCCATGAACATTGACAATTACTGGTTAAACTGTATCACAAATCAATGGATCACAATTTTCTTTTGGACTATACTAGCCACCATCTTAAACACTGCAGTGACAATTTTTCCTTTAGAAAATTCCTCCGATTAAAGAGAAATAGCAGTGAAAATGAAGCTTTAGAGAATGAGGCCAATCTTTTGTCCATCAAATTGCATAAATGGGGCTATCCGAAGAAACTGGTTAGGAAAGCAGCTTATAACAACAATAGAGAAGCCTTGCAAGAGACCAACGCCCCAAAAACCTCAGAGAATCACCTGCTGTGTGATTCAACTTTTTTTAACCACAGTTTGACCTTAAAAATATCATGAGCAAACATTGGAAGGCGTTTGCATCATCAGCGTGCCACTTGGAGTGACCCATCTTTATCTACAAAAAGTGTACCTTTATAGGCAGGTGTGTCAGTAGAAGCAAGCTCTACAACAAGATTGCTAATGTACCAACCCTCACTTCCACCTGGGGTCTGGACCATATTGTGGGACACTACACTTGTGGAGCCTGTGTAGAAGGAAGCTTACCATAAAATCTAAGGAGGTAGATACTGTCATCAACAGACCATTGAAACAGTATTGCTTTACAAATTGTAACACGGATCATGTCATTTATTTAATTAAATGCCCTTGTGGTCTGAAGTATTTCGGTAAAACCATTAGGAAAATCAAGACTAGGATCATAGAACACAGGAGATGTCTGAAAAATAAGATCGAACAAGTGTCTATGGTCAAATACTTTATGGCCAAAAATCATGGCTGGGAAGATGTCATGTGGACTATGGTACAAATGATCAATGATCAAATGATCAAGGCACCCAAACCACAAGGGAGGGAAGAAAAACTGTTTAAACATTCACAAGAGCTGATTTTCCTGACTTAAAGTGATACGGAGGGACTTAATGAGGTATAAAATCAAGTAAAGCGCTTACACACCCTGGTATTCTTCAATTAGGACATTTCCGTGGCTTTTTATATATGTATATATGCATATTTATTTATATATTTTGGTATGGCATTTAGGACCGGTATTTAGGGCCAGCTAGTGTTTTCAGCTTGCCTCATTTTGAGGCTCTGTGTTATATGTGGGGCAGATATCCTTCCTGCATCCACTTAGGATGTATACTGTAGTGTTTTTTGCCGTTCTGCTTTACTGCATTTGGCTAATGACAAACTAATAAAAGTATTGACACTATATATGTTTATCTGACCCCTAGCTATAGAACTCTGCGTTCATGTTCGTCGTGTATTTGAGTGTGTGTTTGGGTGGGGCAGTGCATATTGCACGTGTGCTTCATGTCTAACGCTGTTATGTCGTGGTGTAACTAATGAGGTCAGTAGCATGGCTTCTTGGTGCTCCGTCCAGGCTGTCCATATAGGCGTCTCTGTTCATGATCAAGGGCTCTTCTCCCATACATGGAAAGATTTGCATTGTATTTGGTCTGAATGGCTGACTGAGTGGGTAACTCTCAGTGTATTTGTCAATGATTGGTGTGTTTCAGATCCATCCGAAATAAAATGGGTGGCTGCAAGCATTCTTGGCCTTTTGTCTCATGATTTTACTTAATGGTTGCCTAGCAGCCTAGTACGGCACAACGTGCGGCTGGTATTAACACACACGTAGCCACTAAGTTTTATGCCTGAGTGATTTTCCAAACTTTTCAATGGTTGTGGAACTCATACTCTTCTCCCATAGGGTTCTCACCCAGACAAGCCTGATGCATGTGTGAAGGTTTAACACACAGCTGCCTGTCCTTTTCTCTGGGACTGCAATTTAAATATTACTGCTGAGTACAGATGTTCTCCATGCTAGGTAATTGGAACCATTTTATATCAGTAATGCTTTCTGAGCATAGAAGGCCTTTTATTCCCAGCACCAAAACTAGTGTTTTTGGGTTCATTTTTCAGCTGCTCTTATTTTGCAATGATAACTGCACTTGTTTGGACCTTTGGTATTCTCCCCATTGTAGTCCCTGCAAGACTCATAAGTGATGAGTTATACTCTAGATCGACTATCTACTTTATGAACTGTATTGAACTGTGATTAAGTTTCAGAGCATGAACATGTTAAGGTGGTTGGTAGTTTGAAAACACCTTTCAGTGTTTCCACAGATTGTTCAAGCCTATGGCTTGGAGGAGTTTTAAAAAAAAACTATTTCCCCACATTGATGATAGGAGTAATGGCTATTTTAGTTTATTTCTTTTGGCAACCTATAGTGTGGAAGAAGTCAAGTGTCTACATAAGACATTAGTTCAGAGTTTAGTCCGGAGTGATTAAAGGGTGTCATATTTCTAGATCATCTGCATTGTAAGTGAACCAATTAAACTGCTCCTGAAGAATGTTCACCGCACATGGGATTATGAACAGAAACATGTTGAATGTCGGCCGATGTTGAAGTGCAAAGGCATTATGTATACATTCTGTTACATTGAGTCACAATAACTCTGCAAGATCATAATGTATAGACTTTATTAACATTGAGTAGGTTTTATATAGTACAGCCCATCCCTACCTCGTGAGCACACAAGTTTTTTTTCCATATTTTGCGCATCCTCGCAATAAAGAAGGAGACAACATTTATAAAATGATGTAAAAACATCTCAAATACATGAATAAGTGTTCTAAATCTGAAAGTATACTTTAGTGAAGTTAACATCCTCTAATTGCTAAACATTGTGTTAACAAAGTTATATAGACAAATAATTAGTGAGATTTATTTTCCCTGTATTAGTTTATACCAAAAATGGTCCGTCTCTACAATTTCCAAATCAAGCACAAATTTGAGCATATTCAGTTGATTGAATTATATTTTAAAACAACTTTTTACACTCCTGGAAACTTTCCCAGATATGTTGGATCAAGCAATATGTTGGTACTGATGTTGCTCCCGTGTCACTAGTTTGCTTACTGCAGTTTCTCTAACTGTAATACTCCATTTCAAATGTAATCTTTTGTATAAATATTTCTTCTTTACAATATGTGGAACAATATTGTATGTTTCTAATTGAATCTCACAAATCTGCATACAATGATTGATAATTAAAGATGTGAAATCAGTGTTTATCACATTTATATCAGACTAGCTGATATACCCGGCATTGCCCGGGGCTTCCTTCCCTCATAGGAACAGGTAACTGTGCAAAATGTAGTGCATATTGGAGAAACGGTGTGGGATTGTATAAGCAACAACGATTCGCCAAGCCACAAACCCACAAATCCACACCCACATTTTCACCTTTGCTGAAATCTAGCGAAATGGTTGGGGTGTTCAAATGTCATGTAGCCAGTAATGTCTGGAGGGGTTTAATAGCTGACTATGCAAACGTTGGTGCAGATTGGTGAAATGGTGTGGAATTGTATAGGAAACCTACGTGAAGCCACAAACCCACACATTTTCACTTGTATATAGATAGATATATAAAGGGCCTGGCCAGTCTATCTTTTCCATATGAGGTGTAATTTGGCAAGGCCTAGTAGGTTTGTCAACCCTAGTTTTGTCCTATTGTCTGCACAATAGTCTCGGGAGGATAGTTCAGGGGAGTCTCAGGAGGATAGCACAGGGGCAACGTGCACATCTTGGAAGCAAGACGACACAGAGCACCAAAGCTTCAATCCCCGGGTCCACGCCTAGACACTTCTGGGTATTAAGCACGTTATAAATAACCTATCATATCATATCACATGAATGTCATTGTGGCCAATTTACGAGGGATCTCCACGAACTTGCATCCAGCACCTCCGAGCTGTGCCAATTAACAAAAGCCATACTAGTTTATGGAGTGTGGCTTGTTGATAAATCCACTGCTATGGTAACAGTATTAAATGTTCAAAAATAGAATTGTGGTATGTAAACTGTTCAGCTAAAAGGGTTACAACTGACTTTAAACATTTTTTTTATTTTTATTGTTGAAACTAGTATACCAGGGACACTTTATTTGTCACATATACCTTTACAGTATCACATTTCCATGTAAAGCTATGTTCTTTTTTCTTTTAAGAAAATATCATAATTTTTGTCTTATTGATATTAAAGTCTGCTCTCATTGTTCTCATTTGCATATTACAACACTGTATTCAACGATTGCTGTAATCCAACTGGATTTGCATCACATCATAACACATCATATGAATAGACAAGCCACAAAAATCTGAGGTGGCCAAATGTAGGTGGAATATCATTGGCCATCATTATGATCACTCTCATGTCAGAGATGTACTAGTTAAAGAGGCTTGGTGCAGGTACACACCCCTGTTCTGCCCCTTTATTTATTCAAATAGGTTTAGTATAGTTTCACGTTTCAATGGACCTGAACTTTTGTCTCCTCATGTATGTGAATATTTATTTATTTACATACATGAATAAGGAAGCCCCTGGTGATATTCCCCACTTGTATACTTTTCCCCATAAACGATTCCTATGCACTTTATCAAAGCAGCAGACGAGTCGACATAAGTCCTGTATAGGGAGGAATGTGGACTTCTATATATTTTCACATTCAATAGATTTAACAACAGTCTGTGTATGTGTGCCCCTGTGCCTTTCCTAACACCACTGTGAAATCTCCTAAAATGTTCAGATGGAGCCACCCAATATACCAAATGGTTTAATTTGTGTCTTGCAAAGACTTTACCTGTGGCATCCAACAGAGCAATGGGGCCGTTATAGAGAAAGTTTGTTCTGGGATAATTTGTGTAAATCAGAACTATCTGGGCTGTGTTCCAGGTTTTGGATATCAACAAGTTAGATGCAATTTTCTTAACAAGTACATCTAATAACTGTGACCATAGGTCTGGTTCAGTTTCAAGATGTTGTTCCCTAACCCTCGCTGCCTCAATGCCTTTTTATATCATTGTAAAGATTTCTTCTCAATCAATAATCCCTGAGTATTGGTTAGAGTGTAGAGTCATTCCAATAAACGTAGTTCCTAATATGGTCACATCCAGTGCCTTAAGTGGCACTACAAATCGAGCCGGGGCTCATCGAGGGGGCGTGGCCTAACAACGGGGTCTTGCTGGCCCGTTAGGCCACGCCCCCTCGACGAGCCCCGGCTCAATGGGCTACTGGCACCCCTGCCAGGGAGCCTTTTGTAGAGATTAGCACCCTCTCCCCTATGTGGGAGAGGTTGCTGATCTCAGCTTTTATTTTGTATAGGCTTGCCTGGCAGGGGTCAGTGCCTCGCCTATTCAGCCTTAATGGTGGCGCTGCCCCTCGCCAGCTGGGGAGGGGCAGCGTCACCATTAAGGCTGAAAGGGTGAGGCCACTGGAAGCAGAGGCCTTTTTCCCGAAAGACTGAAACTCCCGCGAATCCGCGGGAGCTTCAGTATTTAGAAAGCAAGGCCTCTGCTTCCAGCGGCCTCACGTTTTCTCTATAATGGTGGCGCCGCCCACGGGCATCACTTGATTAAAGGGATGCCGCGTAGGTGCGACGCCACCATTATGGTTCAAAGGCATTTTTTTCTGAAGCCTGAAGCTCTCGCACACAAGCGAGAGCTTCAGGCTGTAGAAAAAAATGCCTTTCGTGTAGCGGTCGGGGCTGCCAGGGGAGAATAGTGGGCCCCGGCAGGGCCCCGCCTCAAAACGAAATTTCGGAGCATGCCGGGGCCCAGCCCCGGCAGGCCCCGGCTCACTTAAAGCCCTGGTCACATCAAGTATCCTCCCGTATTTACTTGCACTACATTTTGAGGCATTTCTAATGCCCTGATCTTTACCAAAAACTCTTGACCATTTTCTTTTTTCTTTGCTGTTTCTTGAATTTCCACCCCGCCCCCAATTGTTAGCTATATGATCTTTTAAGGTTTTAACCAGTTTTCATACTTTTCTTTTTGCAATGCCCTCTGCTGCATGTATTAATTCCTATCCAGGTATTTATATTCATATACACATCCCTGTATTAGTTTATACCAAAAATGGTCCGTCTCTACAATTCCCAAATCAAGCACAAATTTGAGCATATTCAGTTGATTGAATTATATTTTAAAACAACTTTTTACACTCCTGGAAACTTTCCCAGATATGTTGGATCAAGCAATATGTTGGTACTGATGTTGCTCCCGTGTCACTAGTTTGCTTACTGCAGTTTCTCTAACTGTAATACTCCATTTCAAATGTAATCTTTTGTATAAATATTTCTTCTTTACAATATGTGGAACAATATTGTATGTTTCTAATTGAATCTCACAAATCTGCATACAATGATTGATAATTAAAGATGTGAAATCAGTGTTTATCACATTTATATCAGACTAGCTGATATACCCGGCATTGCCCGGGGCTTCCTTCCCTCATAGGAACAGGTAACTGTGCAAAATGTAGTGCATATTGGAGAAACGGTGTGGGATTGTATAAGCAACAACGATTCGCCAAGCCACAAACCCACAAATCCACACCCACATTTTCACCTTTGCTGAAATCTAGCGAAATGGTTGGGGTGTTCAAATGTCATGTAGCCAGTAATGTCTGGAGGGGTTTAATAGCTGACTATGCAAACGTTGGTGCAGATTGGTGAAATGGTGTGGAATTGTATAGGAAACCTACGTGAAGCCACAAACCCACACATTTTCACTTGTATATAGATAGATATATAAAGGGCCTGGCCAGTCTATCTTTTCCATATGAGGTGTAATTTGGCAAGGCCTAGTAGGTTTGTCAACCCTAGTTTTGTCCTATTGTCTGCACAATAGTCTCGGGAGGATAGTTCAGGGGAGTCTCAGGAGGATAGCACAGGGGCAACGTGCACATCTTGGAAGCAAGACGACACAGAGCACCAAAGCTTCAATCCCCGGGTCCACGCCTAGACACATCTGGGTATTAAGCACGTTATAAATAACCTATCATATCATATCACATGAATGTCATTGTGGCCAATTTACGAGGGATCTCCACGAACTTGCATCCAGCACCTCCGAGCTGTGCCAATTAACAAAAGCCATACTAGTTTATGGAGTGTGGCTTGTTGATAAATCCACTGCTATGGTAACAGTATTAAATGTTCAAAAATAGAATTGTGGTATGTAAACTGTTCAGCTAAAAGGGTTACAACTGACTTTAAACATTTTTTTTATTTTTATTGTTGAAACTAGTATACCAGGGACACTTTATTTGTCACATATACCTTTACAGTATCACATTTCCATGTAAAGCTATGTTCTTTTTTCTTTTAAGAAAATATCATAATTTTTGTCTTATTGATATTAAAGTCTGCTCTCATTGTTCTCATTTGCATATTACAACACTGTATTCAACGATTGCTGTAATCCAACTGGATTTGCATCACATCATAACACATCATATGAATAGACAAGCCACAAAAATCTGAGGTGGCCAAATGTAGGTGGAATATCATTGGCCATCATTATGATCACTCTCATGTCAGAGATGTACTAGTTAAAGAGGCTTGGTGCAGGTACACACCCCTGTTCTGCCCCTTTATTTATTCAAATAGGTTTAGTATAGTTTCACGTTTCAATGGACCTGAACTTTTGTCTCCTCATGTATGTGAATATTTATTTATTTACATACATGAATAAGGAAGCCCCTGGTGATATTCCCCACTTGTATACTTTTCCCCATAAACGATTCCTATGCACTTTATCAAAGCAGCAGACGAGTCGACATAAGTCCTGTATAGGGAGGAATGTGGACTTCTATATATTTTCACATTCAATAGATTTAACAACAGTCTGTGTATGTGTGCCCCTGTGCCTTTCCTAACACCACTGTGAAATCTCCTAAAATGTTCAGATGGAGCCACCCAATATACCAAATGGTTTAATTTGTGTCTTGCAAAGACTTTACCTGTGGCATCCAACAGAGCAATGGGGCCGTTATAGAGAAAGTTTGTTCTGGGATAATTTGTGTAAATCAGAACTATCTGGGCTGTGTTCCAGGTTTTGGATATCAACAAGTTAGATGCAATTTTCTTAACAAGTACATCTAATAACTGTGACCATAGGTCTGGTTCAGTTTCAAGATGTTGTTCCCTAACCCTCGCTGCCTCAATGCCTTTTTATATCATTGTAAAGATTTCTTCTCAATCAATAATCCCTGAGTATTGGTTAGAGTGTAGAGTCATTCCAATAAACGTAGTTCCTAATATGGTCACATCCAGTGCCTTAAGTGGCACTACAAATCGAGCCGGGGCTCATCGAGGGGGCGTGGCCTAACAACGGGGTCTTGCTGGCCCGTTAGGCCACGCCCCCTCGACGAGCCCCGGCTCAATGGGCTACTGGCACCCCTGCCAGGGAGCCTTTTGTAGAGATTAGCACCCTCTCCCCTATGTGGGAGAGGTTGCTGATCTCAGCTTTTATTTTGTATAGGCTTGCCTGGCAGGGGTCAGTGCCTCGCCTATTCAGCCTTAATGGTGGCGCTGCCCCTCGCCAGCTGGGGAGGGGCAGCGTCACCATTAAGGCTGAAAGGGTGAGGCCACTGGAAGCAGAGGCCTTTTTCCCGAAAGACTGAAACTCCCGCGAATCCGCGGGAGCTTCAGTATTTAGAAAGCAAGGCCTCTGCTTCCAGCGGCCTCACGTTTTCTCCATAATGGTGGCGCCGCCCACGGGCATCACTTGATTAAAGGGATGCCGCGTAGGTGCGACGCCACCATTATGGTTCAAAGGCATTTTTTTCTGAAGCCTGAAGCTCTCGCACACGAGCGAGAGCTTCAGGCTGTAGAAAAAAATGCCTTTCGTGTAGCGGGCGGGGCTGCCAGGGGAGAATAGTGGGCCCCGGCAGGGCCCCGCCTCAAAACGAAATTTCGGAGCATGCCGGGGCCCAGCCCCGGCAGGCCCCGGCTCACTTAAAGCCCTGGTCACATCAAGTATCCTCCCGTATTTACTTGCACTACATTTTGAGGCATTTCTAATGCCCTGATCTTTACCAAAAACTCTTGACCATTTTCTTTTTTCTTTGCTGTTTCTTGAATTTCCACCCCGCCCCCAATTGTTAGCTATATGATCTTTTAAGGTTTTAACCAGTTTTCATACTTTTCTTTTTGCAATGCCCTCTGCTGCATGTATTAATTCCTATCCAGGTATTTATATTCATATACACATCCAATATCATTTGTTATGATTGTCTTACTTTTTTTCTGGATCACTGAATCAAAGGGTTTAAAACTGTCTTTGTCCTTTAATTGGGCTAGTGCAATATGTCAGCTTGTTTTATTTGGGAGCATGGCCATATGTTCAGAAAACATATCTCAGCTAGCCAATATATATTCAGAATTCTAGTTACCCCACAATAATGTATGTGTTCATTTTTTTAATTTACTATTTTCCCTCTATATTCATGTATTTGTATATATTTGGAATTGGTTCCATTTTGAGGTGTTCCAACTGTCTGAAAGTTGACAATGATGTTGAAAATAAAATCTATTCTGGAGGTCCTCATACCATTTTCCAGTACAAGCATCCCAGGAACATCCTGCCCCCCCCCATTTAAGGTGCAGTAGAAGGTCCACCCATCGAACACCTAATTTGTCTGCAATGAGGTGAGTTAAAATGCTTTTCAATATTTCTGGGGCTTCATCACAAACTCAGTTGTCTTTTAATTTCTCCATACTGTGATATTGTGCATTGAAATCCCTGATCACAATTATTGCTCTGCAGCTTGTAGATTTTATTCAAAATTTCAGTTTGCCCCAAAGATATCTAATGAAATCAGCACAGGTGTCAGGGGCTCGCAGGCGGTCGGGGTAACATTGCAGGTGGATGGGAGGAAGTCACAACACTTTGGACATAATAAAGGGCCAAGGCACCCTTTGTATTATGTGCAGGCAGACGGCTTCGAGTGGTCTACAGGGACTCCAGGCTCTCTGGAACAAGAAAAGGAACAACGAACTACATTACCCACAAGGCTCGCGTACCCACGAGACTCACGGTTATTCCAGGACAATGCTCAGCCAAACGTGCATGCGTGCAGTGCGCACACAGCTTTTCACTTGTGCTACTGACTGCCAAAGAGAGAAGACGTGTGTCCGAGGGCTCCTGCAGGGTGTCAACCGCAGGCCGTACCCCACCTGTGAATACTGCAGGCCCTGCCTGTGACAACAGATAAGTGCACTTGCCAGCAATTTTAACTATACAGGAGGAACTCCAGCAGTGCTAGGGTGCTCTGGGGAGGGAGCATAACGTGCATGGTGGAAACGAAGCACAACAAACTGAAGCCACGTTCAGGCCAAGAAACTGGGACTGGAGCACAGTGGTGCTCATAGCCATGAGCAACCTCCGACGCACCAACAACATTAAACGCATACATTTTCATGCTGTAGGCCGCCAGTGGGGGGGGGGGGGGTTGCTGATCTGTAAAAGCATTGTTACACATTTTTCACAATGTTAGCTCATGTGTGCCTTTGATTTCCTTGTAGCAGCTCTCTGCTGTAACGTACGTCTAGAACTCTCAGACTGCAGCCCTTGGCAGAACCACTCGCTGCATGACACGAAACAACACGAAGCCAAGTGCCATATTTTTTGTTCTTAAAGCTAGTGTGTGGTTGTGCAGTTCAACAGCCACTGCATAATATGTGAACAGAAGCAGAAGGATATATGCTAGAAATGCTAGATTTGTCAACTAAACGGTATGTGTTTGTAATACTCTAAGGACTGAACCAGTGGGTAAACTGGTTGTGGGTTCAAGCACCTACATGCTAGGTAAGAGCGTGTATGAGAACACATTAGAAAACCATAAAGGCACAATGTGCCAGGTGTCAAAGCAGAACTATAAGGGCCAGAGTGGCCAAGTGAAACTTTGGAGGCATAGTGTGCATGTGTAAGTGTGCAGGAGTGTGAGTGGAGGATCAGCACCCTCAGGAATCCCCAGGAGGGGCAGCACAGAAATCCTTTCCCCATAAACCCCTTACCCATCCATTACCTCTCCCTGACCCTCAGCATGGTTTCCCTGATCACCCCTTACCTATCCAATCCAGCAGACCCTAACCCTCTTTCCCCAGCGGATTGCAGAGGCCTGTGATTGTGTACACTCCGGGCACCAAAACCTAACGGGGATGCAGGTGTACGTGCTACCTCCACGCAAGACCAGGAAGCCTGACAACGGGCTGTACATGTTCACTAATAGCCAACCCTTCATCTGCTCCAACACCAAACCTCTAACACCATTGGCTGAATTATCATTTCAATTAATCTCATGCACATGGGTGAAATTGATAGAAATGTTTGCTAATTGCCTTGAAAGACGCCATGTAGGTATACCTATGTTGCCCTTCTTTTTTGTGTAACATGCACATCCATCTATGATGCCTATTCAATGCCCATACTTCTTGCAGCATGATTATTTAATTTGTGAGAAGCCTTTCTGGTATTTTACTACTCCTCTTGAAACTATTGTATCCTCTTATGTTTCATTAGAGTAAGTGAATACAATCTAGGCATTTGCTAGGGTTGATATTTTACCTCGGGTTGCAAAGTGATAGGCAACCAACTCCAGTCATAATTTAACTGTTCATCCTCATAGCCACCCTAACAGTAATTCTGTTGCAGTTTTACCACATCATGTCTTAATTTTGCAACTCTGCTTCATAGTATCTTCCTCACCTCTATCACTGTTTATAAGATCCTTACAGCTATACATATTGTAGCCCAGGGTTAACAATGTTTGCTTATTTTAAGAGCATACTTGCAATCATTTCAGATCTGGGTGTAATCTTAACTTTTGAAATATTACGATACTCTGTACAGTCAACACATGTCACTTGGATATAACTAAGGATTTTCTTGAGTCACAATGTAAGGGATATTGATTACATTATTTAAAGATTGTTTCTATTCATAAAATGTGATTTTCCCTCTGGCCCTATATTTCCTTGTTCCAATCCCCTTTATTAATCAGAATGCCCAATGTGCCACAGATATTGTTTCTTCTCAAATTAGAATGTTCCCCTCTGAGTTTAATTTCGAATTGTTAAATGAAACTCTCCCACTTCTGTCGGTCACAGAGATCACTGTGTGGTAAACTCTTATGCTCCCAAAAACCGTGTTTTAAATTGTCAATGCCCAAAGACAACCCTATGGATAGTAGAATGGCCTTCTTTGGATTATTTTGTGGATGTTCATTAATGCTGTCCTTTAAACTCTCAGATGTATCCCGCCAGGAGCAGTTTTCATGAGCAGGGTTTAAATCTGGGGCTCATTTGCAATTTGCAAAGTATGCAGTCATTTTATTCCTTACCATCGTCGTTTGTTATTTAATTCAATGCAGGAAGCATTGGGAGGTGGAGGGAATGGAAAGCTCAATGGAAAGCAGGCATCTTAATTTAATGTGTAAAAACAAACCTACAAAAAGGAGTAAACAAATTATCATGAAACAATTTTTCTCATGCTCTACCCAGGCATCCTGAAAAAATGTTGCATTCACTGCTAATAACATATAGCACTTCCTGCAGATGAAAGCTCAACCTACAGGAGACCATCGTTGCCATGGAGTGTCCAACGCTGGGATGGCAGAGGCATATTCACCTCATTGGCACCATAATAAGCCCATGGGAGATGGCCAGAAGATGATGCAGCTGATGATGGTGGTATTTGTTAATACGTTAAGTGCCAATTTGGTTGTTTATGATTTTATTTATGTATTTATGTATATACAGGAGGCACAATGCTCTTTTGATCACAAAAGAACGTACAATACCAATAGATAAGAAATTAGATTTGACGGGAAGCAGTGAGCTTCTTAAAATATAAGTTTGAGTTTGATGGAGATTCTGACCAAACTTTGGTGGGTAGTAAAAGGAACAGTCACTAGGGACAATACATAAGTAGATATACATAGGTTAAGGACAATAAACATTGGACATCTTTAAATGCTGGTAGGCAGTAGGTCCAGCTGCGCTCTGGATTTGACCATGATGGGTAAAGTGCAAGAGTGGAGGCAGAGGAAGTGAGGACAGAGGCAAGTTAGAGGCAAGGGAAAAATGTTAGCTTCCAAGCAGATGAGAAGTAGGTTTAGAGGGTAACTCAGAGGCAAGGATGTAGGCTTTTAGTTTGGTTTTGGACAAATCGGTGTGGACTGTTTCTCGGATCTCAGTAGGAAGAGAATTCCATGCAAGTGGAGCAAAAAGAGAGAAGGAGTGGAAGGAAAAGAAGCACTGGGAGGGCGAGGAGCCACAAGGGTAGTCGAGGTGGCAGAGAGGAGATTACAAGAAGGCGTGTAGAGTTGAATAGAGTAGGATAGATACAGTGGTGTCTTACCATAGCTATATTTGTGAACCCGGAGAAAAAATATAAATCTGCTCTGTGTTGCATCATCGGCGATCTAGACTGGTGATAGTGCAAAGAAGTAGTTGTGAATTGAGGGAGTTCAAAGAGAGTTGTGGTAGGTCAGAAGGACAATTAAAGAACATGAAAATAAAAATGAAAATGAATAACACCTATATTTCCCTATATTACAGGAGGTCTTCCCTACCTAACACAACTATCTAAGGTGTTCATCAATCGTCAGTGAATGTCTAGAAATGAAACTGTCCATTGTACAACTCTAAGCCTATCTGCCCCTGCTGCTATCTTAATGACACAAGGTTATTAGACAGTCTCCCTTCTTCTCAACTGCCTTTCAATGGAAGATCATTTGCAACTATTTTTATCAGTTTGTATAGTTCCTTCACATCTTGCGCATTTGTCTATTCTCTTGTTTTCCTCTACCAAGAGTGTTCCTTCCTCTTCCCCTGATAAACCTATCCAACAAGTGTTGTTTCCTTTTGGATTATTTCTTATTCTTTTAAACAGTTTACAGACTTTGCTTTCTTCCTGCTTGTTTTTTTGATATATATTTACTAGGCTTACCTTGTTCTTGGGTTTCCTTTTTATAACTTGATCTTTTATTTGGATTAGGCATTATTTATATAGATTGGTATGAATTGGGAAACTCAGTCAATGTTTTTCATTCACTTCTATTTGTACTGGTTTTATAAGACTATTGTCTTAACTTAGACGAGTATGAGTATTGCAATACTGCTTCACTTTCACTCTCCTTTTGGTATTGTTATATGATCTTTCTCTTGACTGTGATCAGAATTTGCATTTCCTATGATGAGACTTAACACTCTTCTTTCTGATATTGTGATATTATCATTCTCATGACTGTGACGAGTATGAGTATTCAAATAATGATTCTCTTTCACTATTCTTCCAGATCTAATGGTATTATATTTCTCCTGACTGTGAAGAGTATTCTCATTCAAATAATGATTCTCATTCACTCTTCTGTCTTTTCTTATGATATTATCCTTTCTTGTGACTGTAATGAGTAAGGGAAATCCACTAATGATTCTCATTCACTCCCCCAGGTTTCCCTATTACCTTCTGTTCTTGGGGTTAATGTCACTGGGGTTTCTGGTTCTTGAGGCTCATGTTGCTCTCCCTCTAACTTGGCGTCTCATGGCTTTTCACCAGCTCCTCTTAAGTCAGGTTGTCTTGGATGGCTGGGAAGAATATTGTATACCAGCTTTTCCCTGTCTGTCTTGGAAGAAAGGGGTTGACACTGTTGCAACAACCCTCAGTCCACCATGAACCTTCTTTGGTCATGCCATCACTCCCATACTCTTTCTCTATCTCTTACGCCACAATGCATCCAGCTCCACTTCTTTAGGATCTCTTGCTATTGACTGTAGCGCCTCTGGTTTTTCTGGTTCTCCCATGTTTGCAGGAAGCTGTTTGTCTTGCCTCTGCTTCTCTTTCCTGGAGTTAATGCTAGAACCCTTTTGAAACTCAGAGGTTCTCTCCTTGCGTTTCCATGCTCCACCCCTTTTTAGACTTATGCAGCCAATGGGGCTTTCCCTGCATAACTTTGTATTCCTTCTTCTCTTTCTCTTGCAGATTCTCTTCTCCTCCATTTGTCTTCTGCTTTGCCCCAGTGATATAGGGACTTAAAGGGAACTCTTCTATTTCATGTTGGCAATAACACAATCTGGTTGTTTATACACAGATATTTTTAAAATAAAGGTTTGATGATGTTATTTTGGAAGGCCCTCTAGGGAGTTCCTTATGGGAATGGGAGTTCATGTCCCCAAAGGGGGGTTTCTTCCAGTGAGGTCCAACTTGCCTCTACTACTATGGAGGGTATTGTGGAGCCGGGTCACCTTTCTAGTCTCAGAGGGAAGGCTCCCCTTTAGGGAGAAGAGACACGTTCCAATGATTTGCAGTGTAGTTAATGATCTTGTTGAGGGGACAGAAAGCATAGTTGGGGAGACCAAAGAGGAGGTTGGCACAGTAGACCTGTTTAGAGAAGACAAGAGAAGGTCATAGATGCTTGACTGTGTTCAATGGAAGGAGGTGCCTGATGTTCCTAATATTTAGGAGTTCGAGGTAAACTGCTGTTGCAGTTTTGGAAATGGAAATAGAAAAGTTGTGAGAAGGGTCATAGATGACAGCGAGGTTTCTAGCTGAAGATTAATAGGGGATATGGTCCGGTGGGAACTGGATAGGCAGAGGAACAGATGAGAAGGAGGTTTAGGTAGGGAAAGAGAGAACCTCTGTTTTGGCAGAGTGTAATGCTAGAGAGACAGTTGGACATTTTGATAGAGAAATCAGAGGAGAGTTCAGGAAAGGAGAACAAGATGTGTCACCTGCAAAGAGTTGGTATAAGAACAAAAAGGAGGAAGTTAGTTCCCTGAAAGCAGAGGTGTAGAGTTTAAAGAGGGGCAGAACATAGCCTTGTGGAACATCAACGGTTAGAGGAGTGAGTTGAGACGTGTTGATGCCCCAGGGAGAGAGACTTGGCGAGTTTGAAGGTAGGGTTCAATCCAGGCAAGGGCATGATCATGAAGTAGAATGAGAGTATTAAGGAGTTCAGAGTGATCAGCAGTATCAAAGTGTAAGAGCCTCCCCGTCTTACCACGTGCAATACAAATAAATGAGACGCACCCCAGATGGGGAATGAGGCTAAGAGGACAGGTTACGTGAGTTCAAGGTTTTTATATAGAATTGACATCCAGAGAACTATGCTGCCCGAGAGCGCTCTGCCAAACATTGCATTTACACAACATTATAAAGTGAAAAATCGTCATAGAAGACGTAACTAACATAGGGTACTAGATCAGTGCAGGATTAGATAGACATTATAGATATATAGGTTCATGGAGGCACTACTCTGTTGGCGGGAGGGTGAACACCACGCGGTCTGGCTGTCAGCGTCCAGAAGGGGTGAGGTTCAGGTCACTGCGAAGCAGTATGGGCACTAACTAAGCTAGCATGATACAGCCTAATAAAACATGCACTAAATAATAATCAAGTCCTTTGAGCAAATCATTGTAGACCTATAAACTTCATTCATGTATTTACATCATTACTTATTGAGACGTTTATGGGGTATTAGGTTAAGGGTCTTGACCACCATGATAACATTGATTGCGCTGAGGATCTGGACTTGTAAAGAGGCTGAGGCAGCTTGACGTTTGTTAGTAGTGGTAGACAATATACTGCAACAGAGTTCTGATGTTAGTTGGGGGTATGCTGGGTGGGCATCATGGCAAGGTCACGTATCTGGTACATCAAGAGAATACCTTGCAAGGACACAGGGTTACACTGCCAGTAATTTTCCAATAGCGAGGGTGAGGGGGCATGAGCAGATTTGTGGAGATGGATGAGCTCCAGGATCTGGTTCAAGCCGGTTCACATGCAGGACAATGATCTCAGAGGAAGAGTGAGATGTGACATTTGTTTTTTGTTGCAATTACCGCCAGCTCGAGCATGAGAATGGGGCTGCAAAGCTTTCCAGACTGAGAGAAAAAGGTGGGGGTTATGTGTGTGATGTGCATGGCGCTGCTGAGGTGAGAGAAGCCTTTTTGTATTATCACAGTGAGGCCTAGTTGCAAAGATGGAGTCATGGGGGCACAACATGGATGCCACATGTCCTGAACAACAGCCCCATCTACGCCCAAGCCAACTGATGCTGGTATTACATAAGGGCAATGGGGGCATTCCCTACCATTGGAGGCACATGGTCCAAGCTGTACTAAAGGAAAGGAAGGATGGCGGGTCCTACTGGCCCCTCGCTCCCACACTAAGGGCAGCAGACAGGTTAAATAGATTCAGGATAGGTTGCAGTGCTTAACAGTGCATAACAGATGCAATGGAGTTGGACACATTCATGAGAGCAGTTTCTGTGGAGTGACAGGTAGGAGTGACAGGTAGGAGAGGTAAGGTTACAGTCACCTAAGTGAATGAGGTGATGTTTAGTGTGAAGATGATCAAGGAGTTGCCAAAGATCATCAGATAATGTTGCAGTGGGACCAGGATGGCCTTAGATGGAGATTATGTGAACTGAGTGAGTCAGAGCAATATCAGAGATGGTGAATTTAAAAGAGGTAGGAGAGGACTTGGCATTGGAGATTTGTGAGGCATTGAGGCAGGAAGAGAATAGGTGCATGATGCCTCCACCTCTTCCCATCAGTCGATGAGGGCGAATAAAGTATAGTTTGGAGTCCTGTAATGCTACTGGAGTGGCAGTGTCAGATGGAGAAATCCAGGTTTCAGTTATAGCAAGAAGGTCCAGGGGAGGAGAGGTGGAGTAAAATTAGTCAGTGATGAAGGAAGTTATATTGCGTACAGACTGAGCCTTCCAAAGTGTAATGTTGAGTTGATGAGGTAAGGAAGAGTAGAGAAGTAGAGTCTCAGAGGAAGAGAGGCAAGGTGCATAGGTGTTAGAGGAGGTATTGTTAGCTTGTCTAGATAGTTATTCAGAAGAAAGTAGAAGACGGATGGGGTAGTGGGAGTTTTGAGTTGTGAGTTTTATAATAGGGATAGGAAAAGAGGAAGTTGCAGCAGGATTGGGAAAAGCATAGTGAGAGGTGAGTAGGAGGAGCAGTAGTTACTGGAATAACTGCATTATAGGTGAGTAGCACAGTGTGGAGACACAGTACAGCAATTAGAAAGCTTGGGGTGCTCAGAGGTACAACAGAATAATTAGATCATGTGTGGCAAATACTTATTTCTATGACTGTTAGGATATGTTTTTCTTATTTAACACATGTTCTGATGAATAGCGTTTTGAGAATAAAATCCCACATTTTAGTGCTGCTCGCGTTGCAGTTTGAATCACAAAGTTTAGCAAAATAGTGTGTTTTGTTCTGAATTTTTATTGCCCTTTTTTGAAAATAGAGTGCAATTATAAATGTTCTTTGTAGTTTTTATGTTCTCCCTTCACGTAAAATAAAATTACTGGAAGCTGAAACTGCAGTTGTCATTTAATTGGGTGCATGTGTGTTTCTCGATCTGTATTATTGGTCAATGTAGTCTTCCTCGTATCAGTATTGTCTGTTAGGGAGAATTTTCCAGAACGGCTAATTTCCCTTAACTTCTGAGTCCCTCAGCAGCTTTGCTGGATTTCTAGGATTTTATTTTCACCTGGTAGGAGTGTGAGCCTTTTTTCCCACTCTTACATGTGTTTTGCTGTGTGTATTTAACATTTTCTTGTGTTCATAGACTGCGGAGCCTCACCTACTCCATAGGCATCATCTTTTTACTGTGTGTTACACAGCGCCTTCAGTGCAGTAATACAGGGCTGTCTTTTTCAGACTTCCCACCTGAAACTCTCTGGGACTGACTACTGTCTCCCAGAACATGTAAAATTGCCATTGACTTTATTAATCATTTTAAAATCACAGACCCAGTACAAAATATCTTACATAGAGTTCTGGCAAGGGTTAATAGCTATCCCTTTTTGTCTGTTTCTCATGAAACATTGTTTTGTTCACTTGTCATTAAGATTTGGCTGGTGGCAGTGGTAACTACCCTAATTTTCCTACTGCAGCTATTTTAAATAGCCTTGGTATTATTTAGGCTATCTTAGTAGTCCCGAACTTAAACCCGCTGGACCATATACATTTGTATACGGTTCCAGCTGGATTTATTGGCCATTTCTTTTTGTAAAAGTCTTTCTCGTGTTTTACTCTGCGCGCCAAACTAGGTCTGATTCCTTTGTTTGCTGACCTTTGGCGGGCTTCTGCACAGAAGCCCTCCTTAGGTGCCTGAATGCCTGAGGGGGACAGGATGTGAGGGAGGGGTTTGAGACTCCCTGCACAGGGTCTCCTTAGAGACCCATGTCACACTCTGGTATGATTGGTTGTGGTGACTGTTCCGGCGGGACAGCCACCTTGCTGTGTGATTGACAGCCAGACTGTGTGAATGGGGGGAAACTGCATAAAAAGCAGGTCTCTTGGACTGAGAAGGCAGAGTCGCCACTGGATCGAGAGAACTGAAGAGAAGCTGACAGAAAAGGACCTCTACCATGACTGAATCTCCCAGTGAAGCCCTGCTGCGGGTCCGAATCTCCAAACTTCGACGACAGTGAAGATTTGCAAGGAATCTTCTCCCCTTGAGCCGGTGGAACAACCAGTTCACCAAACTGCAAGCCAGGCCTCCCTCCTCTGGTCGAATTTGCTTTACAGAGCTACCGTGAACCGGATTACCAGGATGAACAGACCCTGCTTGGGTTTTAAGGAGCGCACCTTTTATTCATTGCTTTGCTCCGCTGCTGGTTTCTTCCCTGAGCTGTGCAGGACCCTCCAGTCATCCTCCTTCTTGTCAGTCTGACAGTCACTTCAGGAACCGTGAACCTGCAGGATCTGCAAGTAACGTCTGCCTCAGCTACAGCATTTTTCTGCTCTAAAGGTACTGTGCTAACCCGGTTGTTTGCTTCGTCCGACCACTGTGATAGTGTATGAAATCTTTTGCCAATCCAAGGGCTTGTCCTTCTCTATTCTTTAAAGTCACTTTTCGTCCGACCAACTTCGTTCTGAATTCCTGGCAAAGACTTAACCGCAAACTACCCTGAACTGTGTGATCCTCTGTAAAGACTTTGGTCCATTGACTTTGGCCCTGGCCTCTTGATTTGATTTCCTCAATGTAGTTCCTTTTTCTAGATTGCCCTGCTTACATACTTGTTGGTGCTGCTCAACTTTGTCTAACTTTTTCTTTCCCTCCCTTTTTATTACTGGAGTTCCATTTTGCTCACACTTCATTTTGAGCCTAATTTGTCCAGAATCTATTGGGTGTGGTGTAGTGTATTAGAATCATGATTTTTCAACGGCTTGATAATAGTGAAATGTTTAATAACTGATGTGTAAATAAATGTATATTCTTTTACTCAGAAACCTTGAGTCTGTGTTTGTTTGAATCATAGTAATTGCTGTCTTTTGTGCAACTATTGATACTGCTCACTTTACTCTTGAGATAAGTCTGGCTGCTAAGCCATCGCTACCCCTTTAGTGTGTAGTACAGGCTTGTACCAAAGGTTAATTTGTACTGTCACTTGTAGTCCTAATTGTGTATCTTGTTCCCAAAGGGTACTGCATATAATTCTGCCTAACATTGTCTGAATAATTCATAACTTTATACCCTCTCGATTCATTCTGGGTGGGAGATAGAAACAAGGTACTACGCTGATTCATATTTTATCTTCATATCATTCCTTTTTTCTTCTTGATCTTAATACTCAGACATATGTTGTTCGTTAATCTAGATCTTATATCAGCACATCCCTCTTCTTTGTCCCAGGACTTTCCTAGATCTAAATCTAAGTTTTATTGTTGATTAAAAAAGATGATCATTTTTAAAAGTAGTCATTAAAAGGAGTTCTCTATTTACAATGTGTGGGGTATATTTATATACCAACTAGGTCTTCCTAGTCTTCCTAGTCACAGTCTCCAACCACACAACTTTAGTATTCATCTTTAAAGTCTCCTAATAACCCTGCCTTGCTCTTCCATCTCCCAGTGTACCATTGCTGATCCCTTCTTATTTAGTAGCCAAAAAAAATACTTGATAAACCTCAACAATAGATATTGATAGCAAATGATATGATAACAAGCATGTTACCAGAATATAATGACATAATTGTAGGCCAAGGGACGTAGATCATATCAAAACACCTGAAATTGAGTAAAGACAAACTTACAAACTTAGTTGAAGCACCGTCAAGGTTGATGAATCTGGTGCAATAAAACCTTTGAAAAACCAAAAAATGCAGGCAGCTATGTCACCTTAACTATGTGACCCCTGTGCAAAGCCTGTAAGAACCCTAATGACATTCCAAAAAACAGCCCTGATGATCGCCGCTAGCTGGGCTGCCTTATTCAGTTTAATTTATTTCATTCAATCTATTTTCATTTTTATGTATTTATTTATTTATTTATCAATATATTTTTATATTTTGATTTATTTATTTCCTTTTCCTTTTTATAATCTACATTAATGATTATACTTCTCATTCTTACTTTTTGACTAACTTGGGTTGTCCTTATCTTTCAGCCTTTATCGTATTCCACCTTTATGCATTAGAGAGCGTTTTTGCTAAATTCATCTTGAAGAAATAGTCAATTTTTTGTTTCTATGACTGTACCCTGAGCTTGGGTTAGACTGAGGCAATGCCTAGTCCTCTTTCATCTCCTTTATGATTGAAGGTGCAGTCGCACGATTGGCATATTAGAATGCAAGTTCCCCTTTAAAAGGAAGCAGGAAGTAAACCTAATGTCCAGTTCGGAAAAGCTGACTGCTGCGGTTCTGTTTCTCTGCCGTTTTTCATGTGTTCCTGAGTAGGCGAGGCCCTTGTTTTTGAAGCCAGCATTCAAGGTAAGCTAACCTAGGACCCCTTCTCACATACAAATTCTGATGCTAAACAAAGGGCTAAGTCTATTGACTATCCTTCTTCCTTCCCACCACCTTCCCTTGTTTTAGTCAAATACTGGTAGGTGAATTTGACAGCGGGGAAGCACGTGTGTCCCAGCGCGCTAGACCACTTTTTGAAAGTAAAATGACCTTTTTCATGTAAAAATCTACACTAGCACTGGCAAGACTTAAAGCACCCTTTCTCAGGCGAATTCTGATGTTAAACAAATGGACCGTCTTTTGCTAACTAGAGACACACTATGCTTCAGCTAACATTTATCTATTTTATACTATGTTATACTATTATATTCACAGGAATTGTATTTAGCGGAACACTTTGCCTTTGAGGTGGAGCTATAAATATTTCACTCGCTTTCTGAATGCTAGTGGAAAGACACAGTGGGAAACCACGGGAATCAGAACTTTTTGCAAAGCTGCAAAAAGAAAACTTTTTCTAAATGGACGTTTAAAGGTACAATGAGATTGCCTTGATTTACAGATATCTTTAACCCTGTTCCTCTGTATGGTGCACCCTTTGGGGGCTTATAATTGCTTAAACTTGACAGGAATGTACAGTAAGGGGTTTTTCTCAGTTTCTATTTGAAGACAGTTGGAGACTTAGTGGCCCAATTTTAACAATGGTAATTAATTTACCCCTGTTTTTTTCATTAGGAGGTTAACTAACCCCGAGTATCTTGGGTCTGAGTTTATAACAAAATTGAAGTTTGCTCCCCATTTATGAAATAACGGTAGTATACTGAGGGAGCTCAGGGATTGTGTTTTTAACACTGTTGTTTGTCTATGTTTTTAAACATTATTTAATGTTTTAAATCATTGTGTTGTCGTTGTTTTATATGTTGCAGTACTGATAAAGCCTTTGAATAAGTCTACTAATCTTGAAGAAGACGTTGACCAATGGTTCTGTAAAATCTGGCCAATTGATGTCAAGTCGAAACTATACAAAAGAAAATCCAATGATGAGAGGAATACTACTAAAATAATATTGGATACTTATAGTTGATACATAATGGTGGACTGTCAAAGTAGGAATATTACTACTGTAAAAGTTATTTAGAATGTCTCTATACAAACTAGATTTGATTGTGAAGATGAATGGTAGAATGGTGTGTTAGTGATATACACATAGGAGAAATGTTTACACACAAAAAAACTTTTGTTCACAAAAATATATGTTGATTGGAAATGAATTGTTGTCTTATAATTGTTCAAAAATGATGTATTTTATGAAATTGTAACAAAATAAAATGATATATTTTTAATAAGAACACACTCTCTGGTCCTCAGCATGCGCTTTCTGAAACACATTTATTGAATTTTTCAGCACATAGGGCATCCTCTCTGTTTAGTATGGGGTGAAGGTGCTGAAAGCCAGGAAAAGGGGTGGGGTGTCCAAATGTCATGTAGCTAGTAATGTCCAGAGGGTTCAAACAGGCAACTATGCAAACATTGGTACAGATTGGTGAAGCAGTGTGGAACAATGCTTTGCCACAGATCCCACAACGAACAAACACATTTAACTGTTATACATAGAGATACAAACATACTATCTAGATACAAGCTGGCAAGATGACTTACTAATTACTGTACTGTATTGTATCCTTGTTATTGGACTTTGTTTTGTGTGTTCTTCTTTTATTATAAAATAATTTTTAAAACACATTATTTGTATGTCTAATACAATTTCTACTTTAAGTACTTTATGTAAGAAATATTTCACTAGTGTATGCCCTCATCTTGGCCACATACACACTCTGATAATTTATTATTTAAAATCACTAGTGCACAAAAGTAAGGTAAAAGTAGAACTACAGAAAAGAAGGTAGGGTAGTAGATGCACACCATGCATGTAATAAAACTTTCAAGTTAATATATAAGTCCAGGCAGGATGGTTTCAAATTTTAAAGGTACAGGGGAGGAAAAAAGGACCTTGGCACAAAGTCCCGCTATACACATGAAAGAAAGAAGAGGATCCAAAAATGTGGCGCCCATCTTTGGCCATGTTACACCTTCAAACAAGTGTATTCTTCAGTATCGAGCACCTTAACTAGTGCTGACACTGTTGTGTGCCTGCGAGAATGTGTACAGAGATTAAATTAGTCCCGAAGGAGAAGATGCAGCAATTATACGAAATAATAAGAAGCCTAAGAAAGAGAAATAAATTTACATCAAAGGCACCAGAACCTTCAGGAGAAGTCACGGTCGACGAGCTGAACAGAGGGTTCCCAATCTTACAAATAGAATATCCCCAATGGAAAGTCTTCCCTGTACGCCACAGATTAAGACTATGTTAAATATAGGCTTCTGATGAAGAGGGATCTCCCTTGAAACGCGTAATGGCACTGATTATTGAACCTGAGAATTGTGTTTTTGCTTTCTATCACATTTGCTTTATATGTGATTAAAAATACTTGTTACTTTTATACTGTATGTGTTCTTAGAGTATCTTTTTTGAGTGTTTACTTTTGTAACAGTTCCTAGTGAATTCAGACATACACCTTTGTGAATCCGTATCTATGACTAATTACCACTTTTTGGTGGATTATAGACAGTGTGCAAGGGATGGGAGGGTTTCTACTTTGGATCCTCTTCGTTCTTTCAAAAGTAGAACTCCAAACAAGCATACTACTGTACACTAGTTACATACATTAATAATACTATATTTCCTGTATGCTTTTTTCTATCTCTCCTTATAATTAATTTCTGAATTATGTAATTATTTAAAAACTTTGGTTCTAAGAATATCATGCATGCATTATTCAAATTCCTAAGCGATCTACGTTTGTGTGATACTATTGAGTCATTACACGCAAGTCAATCTATTTCTCTTTGCACCCATGTAGAGTAAAATCCACTATTAATAGAAATACTCTCACGGAATATGATTGCATGTGTTTTAAAGGTTTTCTTAGAAAAATATACCTGACCTTGCACAATGTTTAAAATGGGTGCATCAATCTATTCATCAATTCTGTGTCTGTTGAGAATATTTAAAGATATTGGGCCTCATCAGTGACTTGCTGGCTTGAGAAAGATAGAGGGAGAGAGGAGAGAAGATGAGGAGTGTGGTGACAGGATGTACTGGGTTTTAGTGGTGAAATGAGAAGCCAGTGCCATGCAGAGGGCCTGTGTCGGTGTAAAAGAGGTGGATACTGTAGTAGGATTGGCAAGCTCCTTGCAGATTTTGAAAATGGTATCTGTGTTGTTAGAGGCCGCAGAGATGCGGGCTTGAAAATTGAGCCTCTTCTTAGAGAAGATGGAGAGTCTGTATTGCCTTTGAAGCCGGAGGCAGGCCAGTTTGTCAGAGAGTGCACCCAAAGCTTCCCACTTTCGTTCAGCTACTCTGCACTTGTGTTTTAGAGTAGCCAGATCGGAGTAATTCCATGAGTTGCACTTGTTAGAAAAGTCAAGGTGGGAGTCAGCTGCAGGGGTAGGTGGGGGAGAGAAAGTGGCAACAAAGGTGGCCACTGACACTCGCTCCATAGGTTGAGTGACCGTGAAGGAAGGTGGCAGTGCTGGGTGGACCTTTGCCAAGGTGCCAGGAAGCTTAAATTGAGAAGAAAGAAGAAAGTGGTCAGTCCAGGAGAGGGGAATAGTGAGAGGATTGGAGAGGGGGATGTCTGAGGAGATGAAAACATCCAAGATGTGTCAGGCAGAGTGAGTCGGACCAAATAGTAGAATGGAGAGAGAAAGTGAGTTGCTTTGTACCTTAGAAGCATTAGTATTGAAAATTGGCTATATGCTTTTATTTGTATGCTGGAACGAATGTCTGAATTATAAAAAAAGGGCATAATATGCCAAGATTTGCATTCTGGAGAAGCTGGTAAAATGGAATGGATTCACGATGTGTTATGGATACATACAAAAATCATTCATTAGGGATGTGCTCTTGAGAAACATGGTTGCAGATGGTGCATGTATGTTTCTACGTGTATGAAATCTGAAATATTTTATTTATAGGGGTATTTTTGGTTTGTAATACTTCTAGTAAGTAGGTTAGATTTCTAGTGGATCTTTCTGTGTGATTTTGGAGAATTTTACCATTGCAACACAATAGCTCAATTATTTCCTTAAACTATAAATCCTGTCAGGAATATTTGTAGTATTTCTTTGACGTACGAGCATTTTCAAACTTAATTGGTCAGAGCCGTTCAAGTAAATGTTGCGAACAATTGTTGTCAATTTGAAAACAACATTGGTTGCTAGTAATTTAAGACAGTTGTATTGTTGAATTTAAATGTACCAGAAAGTTGTGTCTCTATACCATTGATGGGCCCGCAGTTGTTTTTTGCAAAGAACATTTTTTCTCTTCGTCTTTTGATGGTGGTGCAGTTGTTTTCAGACTAGAGAGTTTTGTGGTTGTATTATTCGATGGAGCAGCAATTGTTCTTTGCTTCTTTAGTGGTATTGCTGAGAGATCTGCTATAGGTTCCCTTTGTATTTGTTTTTTTAAAGGCTTTCTTTTTTGAGGTAAGGGTGCTAATGTCTAGATGGGGGTATACAGTGCATGTAGCCTGTTGTATTCTAGAATGCAAGGAATGTCAGCGTTGATGTTGTTTGCATCAAAGTTTACTGGGAATAGACCATTGAGTGTACACAGATGTGAAGGTGTGATGTAACTCAAACCTTGTTTAAAGACCATGCTGCCAATGTCAATCAATGCATGATCTAGGGTTAGACCTTGCGATTTGTGAATAGTGGCAACATATTCAAGAGATAGGCAGAATTGTTCTTTAAAAACGGAAACGGGCTCTTTTGCAGCCTATTTCTTTAACTTCTGCAAGTTTGTCAAAGAGGTCAAAGTGAATGTTGAAAAACTGAATGTTGTTGTCATGTGGATACGTTCGAGAGACAACAACTGTGCCAATTGCTCTATTGACTAAACCTTGTTCTACGTCAAAGTTACGTTTTAGAATTACTCTGCAGTCTAGACACAGAGTTAAAACTTTTTCTATACCAGCTGTGTTGGAGATACATTTTCTAAGCTATTTAGTCATGCTGATGGTTGATGACACATATGAAGTGTCATGCCGTGCACTTCTAGTTTGTCTGTGGATCAGATATGCTGTATGGGTTGCATTTCTTCAACATTGTATTGTTGAATTGACAACAGATTGCAAGGGTTGGAATTAAGGACATGCTTTTTTTATATTTTGTTGAGTTAATTGTTCCATGACATCAGGAGCAGATGTGTTTTGCCCATAACTCATGGATTAATCTACTATTTAAGATGTATTTAGCATCTTTAGTGAGCTGACCAGTTCTAATGCTTTTTAAAAGTTTAAAAAGCATAGGTGAGATCTGCAGATTGACGTTTCCAATGCTGCCAAGGCTGTTACAGCATTTTATATTTGCTAATGTTTCGAAAATAGATTGACCTTTTTCGCGCCTTAAACAAGTTGTGTATAGGGGTGTTATAAATGCCATATCGTATCATATCATATCATACTGGAGTTTGCTTTAGAAAGTGTCAGAAAATAATAATGTGTTTTTCTCCAAACAGTTCTTCATAGTCGGTTTTTAGTACTTCTTGCATATTGAGATGAATTCAAGCCAACATTAGGTTTGTAACCATTCTTACATCCTCTATCAGGAGCACTTTCATTTGTTTCAGAATTCTACATACTTCAGTAGCAGCTTCTGCTGATAATTTGTAGTATTCTAATTTGTTTTGGTGGAGGAGCAGTAGTCAGTGTTAAGTTATACTTCCTATGTTGTAGGCAGCTAAACCTATGGGTAACTAAAAGGTTATTGTTTGTTAATAATAATAATACTTTATTGTGTTACAGTTTATAATAAACTTTACACAACAGTTTAAAACACCAAACTTAATACATAAACAAATACATTTTTTAACAATTACACATAAAATAAATAAATACAATGAATACAGAAATGAAACAGAACTCACTCAAATCCCTTTTTCAATTTATCACACAATAGGTTCTAATTCCCAAGTTCTCAGTACGTAATGGACCGAACAATCCTTAAGTTTAGGTGCAATGAAAAACCATATCTGAAAGAATGCCAGATGGGTTGAGCCAGTTTTCGAATTCAAACAATAAGTCCAAATCTCTGCCGTTTTTATTGATTTGAGATTATGAACTATATTGCCATAGACAATTAAGCAATATTCCCCGAGTGGCGGGGGCATTACCGACTCAGGTAATGCCTCGGGGCCCATAGTTATAGGCCCGAGCAAAGTGAGGGCCTTAACGAAGGCCCGGGGCATTACCAGAGTTGGTAATGCCCCCGCCGCAAGGGGCATATAGCTATTAGTAGGCTGGCCCGCAAGATATGAGTGACTGGGGCACTAAAAGCATTTAATTTTGTCAGACAGAAAATAAACCAAAAAAAAACAAGAAAATTGCCCCCGGGAAAGGTAAGTCTGTTTTCCCTTTGCTTGGCGGCCATCGGAAAGGGATGCGTGGGGACAGGAGTGTTCCCAGCACGTCCGTTCCCGAAAGATGACAGAGAAGAAGGTAAGTGGGTTGGGAGGGAGGGAGGGAAAAAAATAATGATAAAAAAATAAACATACCTGGGTCCCCGGCTGGGGACAATGGAAGTCTCCAGCCATGTGGAGGATTGGAGCGGGGACATCCCCGCTCCGAGCCTCTACAAGGCTGGAGCCTGCCATCGTCACCCACAGGGGACAATGCAGGCAGATGTTAAGTGAGTGGGTTGGTGGGATGTTGGGGAGGTGGGAGGGCAAAAAAAATCATACCTGAATCCCCAGCGGGGAACGAAGGCGCCCTCTAGCCGTGTGGTGGCTCGGAGCGGGGATGGCCCCGCTTCGAGCCTCCTCATTGGCTGTGGGGTTGCCACACCCCCTGTTGGGAATAAAGGCATGGAATCCCGGTCAAGAGATTCCCGGCCGGGTAATGCCTCGGCAAAGGCCAATCAGAATGGACCTTTCATTCTGATTGCGCCCTTCACGGTTACTAATTACATTTAATGACCCTAACTTGGGGCAACTTGTGAATATATGCCTCATTGTTTACACATTTGACTTGCAATCACAAATTCTGCAATACCTAACATCTAGTGGTAACTTCCATCTAGACACCCAGATTGCACGCAACAGAGGATGGTTAATCCTCATCAATATACGTATTCTGCTTACCGCCAGATGAGGGCATTTAATTTTGTTCTATTGTGGTTTAAAAAAAAGGCATAGATACAGCTGTCAAATCTTTTAATGTACCCATGTTGTCCAGATTTTTAATCCAGTCTCACTTACATACCTTTCCTAAAAGCCTTTTATCTTATCTCAAAATGTAAGCATTGCAGGAAATCAGGATCCCAATTGATTTTTCCAAAGAAGTCCACATTAAGCCTTGTATAATTGGGCCCTCCCTTACTTACCTCTATCAACATACTCAGTCAAAGTGATTCTGATAGAGGTGAGGACAAATCAATTACAGCTTTAATATCCATATTAAGTCTTGTAGAAATTTGTTGATTGTGTTAATTAAGAATATTTTCCCAGAATCAGCTTCACCATTTACATACAGGAGGTTTATAATTTGTACAGCTACAAGTTTTAGTTTCATGTTTAAAACTATGTTCAATTTCTTCAGTGACTTCTCGATAAATGCTGAGTTGTTCATCATTTGGCTTTGATTTGAGCACTGAGATTGACTTACCTCAGGAGTGTCTTTATCTAGTAGAGCTTCAATGCCTTCCTCTTGTTGGTGTTCATTATCCAACATCTCTTTGTATTGTTTTAAATTGACATTTGTTATACTGCTATCATTTGCCTTGAAGGCAGCTTCAAATAAGTCATGGTCACCTAATAATACTTCTTCTTTTCTCCAAGGTTTAAAAAGTTGTAGTATGGCCATGTAATACAGTTATCTATGTTGCAGAGATTTAAATGATAACTTTATATGATTAATCAGGATGGGTTTGGTAAGTTTTACTAGGCTTCCTTCAAAAGTTGAGACTGTATATTCACCAGTTGTGTCACGCGTTGTGACATTGCTTTTTGTTGGAGTCGTTTTGGGCTATGTCGTACAGGCACATTTTTTCCAAAGCAGTACTTCTGTTTGGGTAGCAGTTGTCAATTAAATTGTTTTTTAAAATGTCCTGGGTGTTCGGGTCATCTGTGACTATTGTTTCTATCTCTCAGTAGGATTTTAGTATTCTTTTTTTGGGATTAAACTGGACCAAGGTTTAGCCAGACAATGGGCCTCATTCTGAGTATGGTGGTAGCCATGGAGCATTTAGCTCCATGGCTGCCTCCCATACCGGTACCGCCTCCGGCTTGGTGCAATGAGAACTTACCGGTCTGTTCCGAGCTTGGAGGGACCAGTAAGTCCCCATTGACAAAACCATTCCCCATTCCCATTTCAGCCCCATAGGGCTCAACGGGAATGGGGAAGGAGCAAATAACGGTACCGCAAATTGCGGTACCGTTATTGGCTCCAAAGTCCCTTAACGGGTCCCGTCCACAACACCTGGTAAAACCGGGCATTAAAGGAGGGACCTGCTCAGGGACCTCAGAATTGGGCGCAAAGGGTTTACCGGCACCGGTGTCCTTACCAGTGCCGGTAATCCCTTTGCGCCCAACTCGGAATGAGGCCCAATGTTTTCAGATTTGCCATATAACGTTGTACCTGTTAAACTGGATTGTAGCACCCACATTCTCTGTGGGAGAGCATTTTTATACCGAAGCTGTACACGTTTTGTGACATGATGGGGAATCGGCCCCATCATGTCCCAAAACATGTACAGCTTCGGTATAAAAATGGAACAAATGTGTGCCGAAATTTGTGGTGCAAGCTAGTGCAAGCATGAAAAAGGCAGCGCACGAGCACGCGTGCGATTCATGGAAGGTCCTGCACGTGTTTTCTCCGGGATGTGCGCCAAATCCGCGCTGAGAACATCTACAGCAACCGCAAGCACTGGAATTCCATCAACATACAGGTTGTATACCTCTGTCTATGGAACCTATCCTCGGTCTACCCATGACAGTTTCATATACAGAATGTCCACCCTGAATGGGGACCTGGAAGCTGGGAAGCATGTTGACACATGGCTCATTGGTGAGTACAAACGTCTATGCACATGCATGCATGTCACACACAGACAAATAAACAAACCCAACTAATGACAACCATCCTCACCTCCCCAGGGGACAGTGCCTACCCTCTGAGCAACCACATGATGATGCCAATACGGAACCCCATTACACTACCCCACGTAAAATATAACACAGCCCATATTGCAACCAGGGGCATAGTGGAGCGCACATTCAGAGTGCTCAAGTCATGCTTATGCTACCTTGACCGCTCCGGCAGCCAGCTAGTAATGCACCCCCAATAGTGTGCAAGATCATTGTGGCAGCATGTGCCCCGCACAATGTCGTAACACAGCGGGGTGTACCGGTGGACATGGTGGTGCCCCCACATCCCCAACCACATGCACAGGCGCTGTTCATTGGAGGGGAACGGGTACGTGGCGAGGCAGCCCGGACCTAAACTCCCACCCCAACTATAACAACCTTACCACCCTGAGAATCTATTCACAGAGGTGCTACATTGTGTGCATCCCTAGCTACATCAACATAACCAATCTGGTGTGACCAAAAGGAACACATGCAAGGTGCATATCCCAACCCACCCTGCAAAACAGGCCATGTAAATCACTGCTATGTCACCCAAACCCTCCCAACACCCATGACCCCTGTCCTCCATGCCATGCCATGGCATGCAACAACTGAAAAGCCAACCAAATGCACAATACATGAGACAATTGTCATTAAGTGCAAAATGAGAAATGTAAACCGGCATGAGACATTCACACCTGACATGGGACCTGATGAACTCACTTGGCAAATATCTACCACACATACAAAGGGGGTCATTATGAGTAGGGCGTAAGCCATTTACGGTGTCGGTACATCATTGGCACCGTCTATACCGTACTGACATATTACGAGTAACCCTGGCGGGTGGCGGGCTGTGTGGTAGACACCACAGCTGCACCTGCAGCTACCACTACCGGTGGGCCCATGTCAGCACATGTTACTTACTGTCGGGTCGCAAGGCTGCCAGAGTCAGATGCAACAGCAGCATCACCTGGAGCCGCAGGGGGTGGTGGCATGGCTGCACCAGCATGTGACTGGACATCCTGCCCCTGCGATGCACCCCTGCCTCTTCGTGCTCTACAGCCACCCTGGCCACCCTGGACTACACGTACTCCATGGTCACCCTGGCCACATGCCCGACCACTGCCAACAATGGCAGGACACCCAGCTGAGCCCCCATAACCTTTGGTGGCCCCCCAACCATGGCACGGATGTACTACTGCCAATGGGGGGTACACTGAACAATTGTCCTGATCAATTGGGGTGAAGGGGGCAGGGTACGTGATGGTAGACGCAACCCTGTGATCCTGCAAGGCTGCCTGTGGACCCTGGGGATAAATGACCCTCGCGCAATGCTCAAGCACCCCAAAAATACAAGAAAAACATATACGCAACCCCTGTAGCCCACGTGTGTGTAAAAAAAAAACTCATGCAGTACGCTATGGCACCCAGGAACACAAAAAAACATATCCAATTAACACGCAGGCTACTATGACGTTAATAAATGGGGTACACGACAAACAGGGGCACCCACAGTGTGAAAAATAGCATGCAATAATGTGTGCAACTCACTGTCTGTGTGGAAAATAAATACGCGTAGGCACTGTAACCACAGTGAAGTAATCGTGTGTGAACCCCAAAGTAGGAAAAACACATGCGTCGGTCTCCACTGAAAGCACGTACAGCGTACTGCAGACCCGTGCGCACCATTTACATGTGCAGAAGGAAACGCCTGTGCGCGTTACGTCACTTATGTGCTTATGAGCTAAGGGCCTTTCCTCGGATTACACACTGACGTGCTGTTTTTTCACATGCTAAATAACTCTGAATCAAGCTGGCCATGCGACAACACAGGGAAGACCATGCTCCTGCCCAGAAGGCCATTTTCCTTGCCCCCAGAGCCCCGAGCCAACTCCCACCAGCCATATGCTGCTGTCTGACTGCCTGCTGGCCACGTGCCCTGCTATTTGGTGCCTGCATGTCAGCCGTCTGCAGGAGTCCAGTTGCTGTGACCACCCCTGCTGGAACAGAAGACTCCCGACTGCAGTTCCATCACTCCACAGCCCAGCACCAGGACCAGGTTGCCCACCCACACCTGCCTCAGGGGTTGCCATGTCTGGGCAAACAACATCTCAGACCACTGACAACCCCCAGCCAGAGAGGCAGAGGGCTGCCAGCTTCACAGCAGGAGAGGTTGGCATCATGGTGGAGCAAGTCCTGGTGCATTAAGATGCCCTATTTGGAAGAACATGTGCCAACAAGGATGGACGGAGAAGGATCTGGATGGACATCGTGGTTGCCATCAATGCGGATGGGTTGTAAATCTGCGACCTACTACACGTCCACAAGCGCTGGGAGGACTTCAGGTCCAGGACCCTCAGGAAGGCCCGGCGCCTCAAGGACACAGCGGATTCAGAGGGGTGCTGGGTACGTCTTACCAATGACCAGATGAGGGTCCTGGAATGCAGATACCCAGCGCTTCACCTCCAGGTCCTTGAGAGGCAGACCCGTCCAGAGTCGAGCGGTAAGTATCCATGTGTACTGATCCGATGCAGTGCATGTTGAGCTGTGCCAGGAGTGTGCAGCATGGACATATATCTGGAAAGGCCCATGTATGGATATGTATGTGCAGGGACATGAGCCTGCTGCATGTGAGTCCAGTCATGTGTGATGCATATCAATGGTGTATGTTTTCCAAAGCATGATGCACAAATGCATGTGGAGACGCACACATGTTAGCATTTCTGTGTATGTACTATGCCATGGTGTGACACATGGATGCTGTTTCCACCTTCATGTACGTGCACAGTGTGCATGTGCGTGTGTGTGTGTGTGTTTGACATGTGTGCGACTGTGATACGCCATGGATGCATGTGAAACACACATGTAGTGAGCCGATTGGCAGATGTGACATAGTTGCCAGTGATTGCACTATGACAGGTGGTGGAGATGTACAGATGCATGTCTGTCTGGTGGCGTGTGTGCATGTGTTTGGCACTCCCTGTGTTGCTTGTGACGTCAGGCGGACCTTTGGATGTTCATGCTGTTGTGTGTGGGTATGGATGCTGCTGCCTGATGCACCATTCCTGTTAATTTGTGCATGTGTATGGGTTCAAATGATATGTGTGTTGGGGAGTGTGATGCCATCTGTGAAGTTTGACACTGCCACTCATGTGCAACTGTCATGTGTGTATATGAACATTGTAGAGTGCCCTTATGCCTGTGTTCTGTCTCTCCCTGTCTGCAGTGTCAACTGATGAAGAGGGCAGAGACGGTTCTGTGGAGCACAGCGGCAGGGATCCCACTGCCAGCCGTAGATGCAGGGCCCTGCTCCCCTCCCGGGCAGTCATCTCTTCGGGGAGTGAGGAGCCTGGTGCCGCGTCCATGGCCGCAGCTGTCGAGGGTACGTCCAAGAGGTGGCATTTGGAGGTGGACTTCTTGGCAGCAGTAGGGGCAGCTGTGCCCCCACAGGGGCCTATGGAGGAAGATGGCATGGAGTCATCCAGGTTGGTGGGGTATTTGGTTGGGGAGGAGGCTGCGGAAGACCCATGCACGGAGCCTGGAGGGGGGATTCCACTGCTGCTAGTGGTGCAGTGCAGGGGTAGGGACAGGAGGCAGCATAGGCTGCCACAGAGGTGCCTCTGTGTAATCCTGTCCCCGATCCTGTGACTGCATCATCCGGCACCAGCAAGGATGCCTCCATCCAGACCCTTTTTCAGGGAGGGGATGCGCATACAACAACTGGCCTTCCTCTCCCTGCGGATGTTGCAATCTGTGACCGTATTGAGCCTGTCCTAGCTGGTGTGGCGTTTCACCAATGTGGGATTCGGGATGACATGCAAGGTTCTCGTCTGGATAATATACGTTACTTCAGATCCCTCTTTGGCCGTGTCGACCTACTAGGACATGTTGTGGGCACTGGGTTCATCCGTGTGCTGGAACTTCTCGCTGTTAGGGAGAATTCTCTGTTTAGGCTGAATTTCCTAACCTAGTGAGTCCCCCAGCAGCTTTGCTGGATTTCTGGAGTTTGTTTTTTTTCCATCCTGCCAAGAGTGAGACTCTTTTTCTCCCACTCTTGGACATGAATGTGTGTAATTCCTTTGAATGTCAATGTGTTCTATGGGCTATGGGGTCTTTTACTCCATAGGGTCTCATATGTTTTTCTATGTATGTTACACCGCACCCTCCGTGCCGTAGCACTGGGGCGTCTTAGCGGACCTCCATCATAGACTCCATACCCGGTCTCCCCGGGCATGTAAAGTCACCATTGGCTTTACTAAACCTAAATTTACTAACAGAACTAGTACAAACCATCCTATTGTGGACGTACTAGTAGGGGTAATTTGATTACTCCTGGGTCTGTTATTCGAGGGGGCACTGTCCCGTCCCCCCTCGTCGAGATTTGGCTGGTGGCAGTGGAAACTACTTGTTATATTCGACCCCGAATATAACCCTATGGGATTCTACCCATTGTTGGAGGTTAATACTTTTTCTCGTTAATCTCTAACATATCACCGGTTTATTTATCTTAAATAAATCTATCGTTTGGTATTTTCTGCCAGAACTCGGTTTTTAAAATGGCGTCTGTGTTCGTCTCTGTGACTCCTAAACCAAAGGTTGAGCCCTTTGTTCCACTTTTGGCGGGCCTCTACACAGAGGCCCTCCAAAGTGGTGCCATTCTGTGTGGGTACCACAGGGGGTGTGGGAGGGGGTTTAGGCACCCTGGACTGAGTTGCCTTGCCAACTCAAGTCGCACTCTGGTGTGATTGGCCCAAGTGGTGAGCCACCCTGCTCACCACTTAGCGTGTTTTGAGTGACAGCTAGGCTGAATAAATGGGGGTTTTCTGCATAAAAGCAGGGCTTTTGGGACTGGATCCTCAGAAGTCGCTACAGGACCTAAGAATCCGACGAGGGTAAAGCTGAGCCGACCTGCAATGACGACACCTCCGGTGGAGCCCTGCTGAATCGACTCACCACTGCCCGACGACAGAGGAGATCTCCCCGCCGGAGAGTCTCTTCCCCTGACTGGTGGGAACAACCAGTCCACTTTGCTTTCTCTTCGTTCCAGGACGTAGTGGTCGAATTGCCCGTGCAGAGCACCCCGGCAACTGGATAGCCACTACCCCTGTACCGTGACCAAAAGGTGGTGCCTTGTGACGGAGCACTCCGCGGCTGGTCTCTTCCCTGGTGGTGCAACGATCTTCAACTTTCCTTCGACAACGAGATCATCTCTTCTCTTGGCAAAGCCCCGACCTGCATCCACCACCAGGAACAACTGCCCCCGCCGGAGCTGTCTCTCCACAAACAAGGTACTGTGTCCGCCTGGCTTCCCTTGTGTCGGTTAGTGTGAGGTGTCTGAATCCTCGCCTCTCCATTGGGTCGCCTCCAAGCTTTCTCATCTTCCCGTTCTGAACTGGTCCAATCTTTCTATAACAATTTGCGACAAAGACTCGAAGTGCATTTCCACTGTGATACTTTTTTGGACACATCGCCTGGCCTCTGAACTTTGCGATCTACAGTAGACCCTGCCTTACTTGCCTTTCATTTGTTCGTAAAAGTGTTGGTACCCAGTTGATTTCATACCCTGCCTTTTCTCTCCCATCCTAACGAATACTAGAGTGCCATCTAGGTTAAAACATTCACCTCTGTCTGCAAATAAGTGGTGCCGTTGAACCTAGACTTGTCGAACTATTGTTAGGGGGATGGATTTTTCTTATAGTAATTGTGCTTGAAGTGTTTACCGTATTAGTGCCAGTGTGTTTTCATAGATGTGTGTTTATAAATAAATATCTATATATCTTTACACCGAAGACTTGTTCCGTGTTCGCTTGTTCTACTGTGTAAATTGCCCTATTTTGTATACTCCACATACTGCCCAACTCTTCTTGAGGGAAGTCTGACTGCTCAGCCACAGCTACCAAGTGAATCTGTGTGGTACAGACTGCTACCAAGTGAGTTTACTGCCAAACACCTGTAGTCCTAAATCTTTTGCAGTGGTCCCAGAGGGAACTGCACAGGTTTCCGCCTAACACTCGCAACCCCCTCCTCAACTGAACACCCTATGCACCAGTCATCCTCCGTGCCATCTTCCAGCCGAAGTCTCACATGGGCCCCCTGTGGAGCTGCCCCAGAGCTGGCGGCCCGGCTGGTGGAGGACATATCCCTGCCACAGTCGGGAGTCGGAAGTCCAGCAGGGGTGCCACCCCACCAACTGGACCCCAGTAAGACAAGGACGTGCAGGCATCAACAGGCAGGGCACGTGCACGGCAGCAGCAGGCTCAGGGTGGGAGCGATCATGACCTTGGGCCATCAACATCACAGGGGCAGGCATCAGCCAGAGGGCAGGAAGACCTGGGATTGGGAGTGTCTTCCGTGTGGCAGTGGTTGGGCCAGCAGATAGATGCGGAGCGGTGGCGGGCGGAGGAGGCACGGCTCACAATGGTCAGAGCATTGAGGGGGGCTGAGTGCCTCGAGGTCTTGCAGGGATGCCTGGAACATCGACATGGAGTTCGATGATGCCCTGGCCCAGAAAATCAAAGAGTGAGCCGTTGGACTTGCCCGCCGCCTTTGTACCTAGTTCTTTAGGCTTAGGTTTCCTTTGTTTTATAATTTTTTTTGGAGTACATGGATTTTGCTCCACTTTATGTATATAGTTTTTTATTTATAGGATTTTTGGTAGGTTTCCTTCTGTTTGGGGATCATGGACCTTTTGGACTTGCATTGTAAATAGTTCAAGACTTGTACATACTTTCGTTATTTCAACTTCCCATGGATCAATAGTTTTCTTTTTTTATTTTTTTTACTGTATATGGACATTGGCGATGGACCACTTTTCATTTTTCATGTCGTGGATTTTTGTTTTTCATTGGATTTTACTTTATTTTTGGTATTGCTTTCATTTTTTCTTAATTTGAAAGTTTGCTTTTCATTATGTTATTTCATTATGTTTTTTTATATATTTCATATATCTTCATTATTGGTGTTGTGTACTGTCATTGGTTTTGTGCCTGTCTCTATGAGCATTGCCTTAGTCATGTGTTACCACTGTGTGGCTCTGTTGTACATTTATGCATGGCCATGCTTGTTCTTTTGAGACTCATGGCATGGGTAATTTGGGAGTGGGTGCAGTGGATGGTTGCGTGCTTGTACTGGGGGACAGGGGGGATTTGGGTTGGCATTAGGGCCATGGTTCTGTTTTGTTATGACATGGTGTTTGGTGGGCCATGAGTCAGGGCCTGCTGGCAGGTGCCCGATAATGGGGGTTAGCACATGAGTCGGGGCCTGCTGACAGGTGCCCGTAAATGGGGGTTGGGTGGTTGGGGGGGACATGAGTTGGGGCCTGCTGGCAGGTGCCCGCCAATGGGGGGTGGGTGGATGGGTGGGGGGACATGAGTCAGGGCCTGCTGGCAGGTGCCTGTCAATGGGGGGGTGGGGGTGGGCAAAATGAGTTGGGCCTCCCAAGTGCATGGTGACATGTGACCTGCCTGCATGGCATGTCCAGGGGTGTTGGGCTACCTGCCGGGCATTGTCAGGGTGGGTCCACCTTTTATCCATAAAAGCATGTGGATGTGTGGTGCTCCTCTAGATTGATATTCCTTCTCTGAGTGGATTTGTAGTTTCATTACAGATGAAGTGCTGCATTGCAATGAAGTGGTGGTGAAAGTACCTTGATACATTGACAGAGTCATGAGAATAGAGATATCCTGGTGTTTTTATCTATTCCCACTTTATTTTGGTTTTTAGTGCATAAGAAGTTGTGCAAGTCATCCCAGGCATATTCTGCAAAACTTAAAGTAACAAACCATGTGGGTGGGTCTATGTTCTTTAGCATAAAACGTACATCAGCTTGACATTGGAACCATCATCTTTGTATTTTATCTTTTGAAGCAGTTGGGTGGCGGACATGTTGAAACAATTAGAGCCTATTTTTAATGTGTGGGCAACTCCATAACATAGAGTTGCTACTTCACTTTCAAACAGGAGTTGGAAAATGTATTCAACATTTTGTCTGAATCGCAGGTTTTCAGAATACATTCATAAAGAGTGATATTCTGATACAGTAATTCGTCTGGATCTTTCACCATATCTTCCTCCTTTTCTTGTAGGAAACAGTAGAGGAAAAGAACATGCTTCTTCACTTTTCTCCAATATTGTCATTGTGGATCATTTGGCTTGACGCATTTGATATGTTTCTAATGCATCTTCTATGGTGTCTTTGGAGTGTAGGGGGTGAATTGTATACTCGTCTAAAATGTTGGCTGCAGTAACAGGCTCTACACGTTCAAATGGCCAATTTGTGGTGAAACTTGAATTCTGTGGGTGGTTTTTCTTAGGTTTTCCTCTGTTTATATATTTGCAGTGTTCATTGTTTTCTTTCAGATATTGTAGGGCATGTGTAACTTTGTTCAAGTCAACTGGTTGTTGCCAAATATGTTTGTCTTTTGTTGGTACACCATCAGCGAGTACAATAAAAGATTGATCTATTGGTCATTGTACTCCTAGAGTTTTTACATTTTCTTTAAGGTCTAATGGCAAATATACTGCTTTGCCACAAATGCCTTTTAGTAGCTCAGAAAGTGACAATTTGGCTGTTTTCAGTTGAAGGCGTATTATAGCTTGATATGTGTGTACTGTTTAGATTATAATGCTTTCAGTGAAGTTGTTGGAGAGCCTTTGGAAGTAGAATTGGGAATATTTCTAAATTATTAGTTATAGCACGTCATGGCATCTGGTTATTGTCAAGCTTTGTAATACAGTACGTGCAAACTATTGAGGGGTCAGTTATTTTGTATTTATTTTCTGTTGTTAGGTTTAAGGCTAATTGGAGCCATTGGGATTCCGCATCGTCCTGTATTTGGTAGCCCATACCTACTATCTTTGTGCTATTTTTTATAAAAAGATATGCAACAACAGACATATACTTGGTCTGATATTTCAGCAGATGTGTTTTGAAACACAGCTATTTCTTTTTTTGTGTGTTTGTTAGAAGGTTGGTGTTTCTAAGTCAACTTCAGTTCCAAAATATTAACTATGGATGTGCTCTATATCTTGAAGGAGTAGTTATTTTGCTGTTCCATTTAGGAGAATGTTATTTAAATTGTGCAGTTCTAGAGCCTAGAGGTCTTTTTGCATAGTACAGTCTATGCACAAGATACCGTACAGTGGAATGATGTGTTGCTCACATTGTGATGTGGTGGAAGGTGCTTTTGCAAGCAGTTACTGAAAGACAGGCTAACGAATGTCCTCAAAGGCCAGTGTGGCTGCACACTGGGCAGGAGTCAATGGTTTGTAAAGTTTCCATTCTACTTTTGTCTTTTAGTTTCACATAGTGATTGAGGAATTGTCGTTAAAATTTTAAGGCGTGTTAGTATACGTTACAAATTGAGCTGCATGTCCATTTGTACACTGGGCGGTTTGTTTGGGTGAAAGGAACATTTGGTTTACATTTTTTTGGGGACATTTTTTCTATATGGGTTTCTTTTGCCATAATGTTGTCTCCTATCATTTCATACCCTTCGCCATTACTGTCTATCGCAATTGTTTTTTTTTGTTCTTGTTTATACGCCTCTTCTTGAAATATGGTTCTGTGCTGCTTGTGTGAATCCATTCAGCTTCACAGAAGTTTGAAAGGGTATATATATTGACATTGCACATGTTTAGAAGTACTTTTTGTAATTTATTGATTAATTTAGTTAGTGGTTTCATTCTGTTTAAAATTAATATAAACAACGTTCTCTTTAGTAGAAATGTGCTGTCAATTAGAGCTTCAAGGATTAGTCTTCTGCTGTAGTTTTAATGGTAGATCGTAACTTTTTAGCCATCTGTATAAGATTGTGAAGAACTCAACAGTGGAATTTTCTTTGTGAAATACATTTTTTGGAATGCTTTACTGTGGGTATGTGAACATTTGTATATATAGTGTTATGTTCATTTTTAGATATGCTTTTTTTACTATTAGGTTTTGCAAGAGGGGCGTTACTTTTTTTAGGGGTGGCTGGTCTAGTTTTGTTGAGTGAGGTTACTAGCTGTTTTGTTTTAATGTTTTCTATACATTGTTTTAGAGGTGGATGACTATATGGCTTGCTTTTATTTTTATTGGCTATATTTTTTCTTTGTTTTCTACAGAGTGGGCTTTTAGTAGGCATTCTGTTATGTCAGTTTGGAAAAAGAAAGTTTGCGTTTGAATGCTGTGGAATGTATATGCATGTATTATGCATGGGTGTGTGGGTGTGGTTGTAGAGAAGACTTGAGTGCTGTGTGATTGTGTAATTGGAGATTTGGTGTGGTCCGGAAGGTTGTAAGAGTATGAGTCTGTACTGGTGTGCTGTGCTTGGGTAAGTCAGTAAGGGAGTGGTGGTGTGATTGAACAAGTAGAGACATTATGATGTTCTGAGGAAAAACAGTGGTTGTTATAACGGTGTGAGTTAGTGCATACGCATGAGGGATGTGTGGGTGTACGGGGAAGTGTGTGTATGTGTGGTAATGTGTCATAGTGATTTGGAATACGAGTGTGAAACTTGTTGGGTTGGAATGAGAACCTCATGTGGATAGGGCTATGGAACAGTAAGGAAGCAAAATGCTAGTATACAAGTTGAATAGTTTATTCTTTCTTCGTACCTATCTTCATCAATCTTCAGTTTTCCTGTAATTGAAATGGTGAAGCAATTTTAGTAAGATAGGGCGTTATTTATTAAGGTAGGATAAGTTGTTATAGAAAGCAGTTGCACAGGAGCTAGCTAGACCCCCCTCAAACTGAATGTAGTGGAGATAGAACCCGTCCACCTCAAACCGAATATTGGTAACTTGTCGGGTTGATCAATGACTTTAAATATTGTAAAAATAAGAAATGTAGTGTTTTTCAGGAAAGCGCTTTGAAAAAACAATCTATTTTATGGGGTTAGAATGTCTTGTGTTATAGAAGGTTTGTTAAGTAGTGTATGCTAGTATAAAATACTGAAAAACTAGATTTGAATCAGAGCATGTATCAAATTTTGACCAGGAATCGGGTAATCCATCATTTTGTGATGAGCCAGGCATGGTCAGGCAATTTCTAAGATGGTGGATTTTTTCCAAGATGGTGGCTTATCTGCTAAGTCATTATGACATCAATGGAGAACTTTTTTAAATAAAAGTTCTTCTAGAGGACACTGATGGAGAATGAGCTGAGCAAAACCTGTTTAGACTGGGTCTGAGTGGCAGATAGGCCAATAAATCACAAGCAGGAAGAGAGGTTGTGCATTGATCATGCCATATAGGGTCAACAAATCACAGGCAGGAAGGGGTTGTACTTTTGATGAGGCCATTACCTCACCTTCCTAGAGTGTATATATGACAAGGAGAGCCCAGAGATTTTAGGAGAGTTCCAGAGATGTCTTTGCTGTATGTTGTGTCATGCCACTGGAAGAAAATAAAAACTTGATGTCCTTGAAAATCCTGCTTCAGTTTTCTGATGTGCTTCAGAGTCCCTTTCCTCATCCAGAAGTGCCAGAGGCCAGAGAGATGGTGTTGAGACAATCTTTACATTTGGCGTACCAGGAGCCAGGAGGCTTAAAATGATATTTCTTCAAGCCAGGGAGAGGGTGGTGGTGGTGGCAAACTAGAGATGCTCACACATCATTAAGGGAAGGGATCACCCAGACCTGGTAGCATGGTTGGGCACCTTGGTACCTATAGATTTGGTGGGCTTCCAATTTTATTTTTTTATTTTGGAGAACTTTTTAGAAAAAATGATTGATTAATTAGGTGATTATGTTTTAATTATCTTTTTAGCAAAACAATATTGATTAATTGGGTGATTATTTTTGAATGATTTTTTTAAGGAACATCTTTTTAGAAAAACGTTAACTATTTCTGAGGGAGGCCTTTTTAGAAGAATATTTTTCCTTGAAATAACCAATGGTTTATAGTGTAAATATAGTAGGGGTAGAAGAAGTAACAGGAAGGGGGATGGTCAACTCGAGACGATGACCGTCAAGTTTAAGTGGGAAAATACCTTGAGCCGAGGAGCGTTGAGTTATTAAAAAATTGACTTGAGACAAGGAGCGTCATGCAATTAACGGCTGTAAGGACTGTGAGATGAGGAGTGTCAAAGTAGAGTAATCCCAGTTTTCTGCATTTTAAATAACGGTCAGAAGGAATTGCACCTACAGCCCTATGTTCTGGTGACATAGGTGACAAACTCTGTTTAAAGACAGGTTTAAAAAGGTTGGTTCACATCACAATCGTGATATTAATTAAGCATAGACGAGAGCCTTGGTTAGCGTAGGTGATGGGAGATTGATGTGGCCGTCCAGTATTGTTATGTGTGTCAAAAAATTGTATTTATGTGTTGTATTTTGTGTTCTTTGTGCGCATTGTACATTTGTTTATGATTTGGGATTAAGAAAAATGCATTTTTATTGAATTTGAAAAATGGGCATCAACTAAAAATTAAAGTAAACAATAATGAAAAAAGATATAAATATGTGCTGTGGATAAAAGTGCACATGGTGCATTGTTTAAAAATATGGCAAATGCAATGTTTAGTGAGAGAAAGTAGAGAAGATTTGAAAAAGTGGCCATTTCTGAACTTATTTAAAAACTAAAATCCAGTAAATACGTGCTTCATTTTTGTATTTGCCAAAAGTAGACCAGCAGAGCTTCTTAATTAACCCCATACAACAGAAAACCGCACTGATAAGGAAAGATAAAAACGGACAAAATTTGAGAAATGGTGCTTTAATTTAGGCTGTGTAACTCACAGAAGAAAGAGCTGTAATTGTGATAGTGCATTTCGTTCTTGCTTAAAGATTAGGAGTTGAGATACGCACAGGATTTAAGAAGTGGCTCCTGTGCAGAAAAGGATATTTATCTTTGGAAGTACGTAGCTTGACAGTTTGCCAAGATAAGACGGTGCACAATGCTAAAAGACAGTGTTTGGTTACAACTCATGCAGGTCATTTATTTTTGAGTAGAATGCATTTTCAGGCAGTATGTGCAGACAACTTGGCAATGAGTAAATGATGAAAAACATATGCAAGGGAAGCTCGTGTTTGTGAACGGAGCAAGTTAAATCTTTTAAATTATTAATAAGTTGAAATAATTGATTTTTTTAGACTGAGGAGAAGTGAATAGTGGAAGTTAAAAGCAATGTGTGGAGCGTTGGAAAACCATGCTGATACAGTGTTTTAGAATTAAAGAAGCTGTTTTAAATTATCAAAGGATAACTGATTAGGTGGTGAAATCATGATTGAAGTCTTATGGCTATTTGAATATTTTTGGCATACATTGGGGGTCATTACAAGGTTGGAAGAAATGGAAAAACGATGCTGGACAAGGATTACCGGCATCGCATACCACTCCGGGCTATTCCGACCTAAGACCCTGGTATTAGAGGCACTGTTCAGAACAGTGCCTCTAATAGTGGCAAGGGCGCGGGCACATGGCCCATCATGCCAGCAATACTGGCATGCCGCTAATGGGAGGACATCACAAGTCATGAGGACATGCAAATACAGGCATCATAAAGGTGCTAATAGGGGATACCGGCATGCCGGAAATACCAGCATCGTGAACCGACCGTAAAATGCCATGTGCAGTGGTTCCAACTGCCACAGGTGCACACAATCAGCACAAGTGGAGGCAATGGAGTCTGAGCCAGCACAAAAGGAGCACACCCACACACCACACCACTTCCCACTCCAAAATGATTCCAATAGTAGTAGCGATACTGGGGAAGGAGGACATGCTTGCATTGCTACACCAGCAACAACAACAACAGCAACAGCAGGCACCACAGAGGAGACGCAGGAGGAGAAGGAGGGTGAGACAGGCCCAGCATGCCCCACCAGTGCAGCCAGTGGTACCACACAGGCAGCCCCGATCCTGCCCATCAGAGCCAGTCCATTCAACCTAACCCCTGAGCAGATCCACACCCTGTACCGTCTGGACCGGGACACCATCACCACCATTGTGGACATGATACACAATGACATTGTCAGCCTCATTGAAATACGAACAGCCATCCCCCCTCTACTCAAAGTAGTGTTGGTGCTCCACTTCCTTGCCACAGGCACCTACCAGCACACATTGGGGTACATGCATGGCACAACGCTTATTTTCTTGCATTCTGAACCAAGTGCTGGATGCCCTTCTCAAGCACACAAGGGACTATATATCCCTACCACAGACTCCCCAGGAAATCTCTGATACAAAAGTTGGCTTCCATGCACTGGCAGGCATGCCAAAGTGTATAGGTGCCCTCGACTGCCCTCACGTGGAGTTGGTGGTCACGCATGCCATGGAGGTGGTGTACCGCAACCGCAAGCAATACCACTCCATCATGTGCAGATGGTATGTGACGCCAGTAAGATCATCATACATTGTTGTGCCCGATATCCCGAATCAACTCATGACTCAATGGTCCTGCGTAACTCCACGCTACCACGCTACATGGAGCGACATGCAGGATGATGTGCCTGGCTGCTTGGTAAATTGCAAACAGGCACATGACACTGAAACGGGGGGAGAGATACACACACCACCATGGTGTCAATGTTGATGTGACAGCACAATGTGCACATCACTAAACACTGTGCTCCAAAGAATCCCAAACAGAACATGACAACCAAATCCCATAGGAATGAAGTAAGGTCGACACCTATCACAACATGCCAAACAGTAAACCACCCCACATCCCACAACACATGCACCACTCATCAGCGGACCTCACCCTCCGTAACACCATCCAGCAACATGCAGTGAATATGCACTATGTTGCTGTCTCCAGCAAATCACCACACAGGACAAGCATCCATGGGAGTGCATTGAACAACACCACCAAGGGAATCCACTGTCTGTCACAGGGCCTCCACAACCACATGGAAAAATCTGCGCTGAATGCCTAATTTTGCAGAGCCTACTGCCAACGCTCCCAATCAGAAAATCTCACAGAACACAACACATCCCAAATTTGACACAAACACAGCTGTATGCATCCACAATGCATGAGCAACATGAAAGCAGTGCACACCGTGTATCATCTTGAGGATGCAACCCACACCATTAGTCGATGGCACAGGACACATTAAGCCAACAAGAAAAATAAGGTGACTCCACCTTACTAAGGTTGGCGCTCACAGTTATCTCCCTGGAGGGGCTGTTACGTAGTTAATTTAAATTAATTTGAAAAATTCAATCTCTTTAAACAAATGCTTTCACTCAAATCTGTAGTCAGAAATGTTTTATTCACATCCCTGGTATTTCTGTTATATATAGCATTCGTTGCTGATAGACCATTGAGCAGTCTTCATATAAGGCCTGTTAATCTAAGGTCTGGCATTGCCTTGCTGCAGGCATCTGCATGGGTCTGTGCTGCGGACGACAAGTAGGCTGGGAATGTGTGTGTATTGGGGCATGGCATGTCTCTTTAGACAGACATATTGGTAGACTATCATCAGACTCTGCATTAAAGTGTTGATTTAGGACACTCACCTCCTTCCGCCGATGAGGTTGTGCCACACTCCATGTCACCCACACCTTCAATAGCCTCTATGCCGATCGTGCTGACACATTTCTCCTCCCACCGGGACAGCTTTATCGGAGAACTTGCTCCTCCGCCAGTTGCCATGGCATGGCTCCTGTTTGCGGCCAGGATATTCCTGACACGCAGGCGCAGGTCATCCCTCCTCTTCCTGACATCCTTAGTTGTGTGTGGGGTGTTGCCAACCACGCTGACTCTTTGTGCAACTAGTGCCCAGATCTCCTTCTTCCTGATGACTGCCTCCCTCTTGAGGCTCTGAGCAAATACAACGTTGGCATTCTTGGCCAGGGTCTCAGCCAGCATGGTGAGCTCTTCTTCATTGAAGCAGGCAGGAGGCGCCTTTTTTCACTGCCGTGGGCATTATATACCTGTTGTGGATTGATGTGGGTACACAACAATGAACTCCAGGTCCTGGGTGCTGAGGATAGCAATGGATTGTGTGTTTAAAGATGACTGCCGTGCTCTATCCCGTTTCTGTGCCATGACGCTATTTCCGGTTCCGCTTATTTGCGTTGTTATTAGCGGTCACCGCTAATAGTGGTGGCCGCTTATGCCGTCTCGATTCATGCCGGTAGCGCTATCTGCGCTTTACATGATGTCTCTAAGGGCCATTTTCTGGACTTTAAAGGCATGCCGGTAATGTTGTTACAGGCATGGCGCAAAGCTTGTGCCCGCAAAGTCGTAATAGCCCTCTATTAGCGGGCTCTTACCTACACAGACACAGGGCCTCATTCCGACCCTGGCGGAACGGGTTAACGGGCTCCACAAAAGGAGGCGGACCCGTTAAACCAGTTCCGCCACATTACGAGGTCCCCTCGCGGGACCCGGTAAGGATGCCTGGTAAAACCAGGCGTCGTTACCGTGTACTGCGAGGGGAAGAGGGAGCAAACAACCGGCCACTCGTAATCGGCCCGTTGTTTGCTCCCTCACCCATTCCAATTCAGCCCTAAGGGGGCTGAAATGTGAATGGGGAAGGTCCGTGCACGGGTTCCTGGAGGGAGGAATTACCTGGCCCTCCAAACTCGGAATGGCTCGGTAATTCCCCATTCTTTGATCCCAAACGCAATTTCGGAGGCAGCCATGCCGTCAATAGCGGCATGGCTACCGCCGAGGTCGTAATGATGCCCAAAGTATTTGCTCCATGATGGTAAGGGCAGTTACTTACCTCCAAACTCGTAATGACCCCCATTGTGTTTCATTGTGAGGGCTGTGCTTTGGTCATGTTAAGCTAGCTGGCAATGCATTTTTTCATGATGGGTACATTTTGAGAAATGCCCATGAGTTAGTTGGTTTTATATGTGACAACTGGCAGTATAAATAAGAAGAAAAGGAGGCATTTTGATCTTTTTAATAAAAAAGGTTTTTATGTGTGCTATGACGAGGAGTTGAGAATGAGAGACATATTGTTGTGTAATGATAGCATGAAGTGCAACAAATATGTCAATCTATAAAGTTGCACAAAATAAATTTGCACAGTAGGCATGTGTCAAGTGAGGAAAAGATGTTGCCAGTGCTGTATATTATGTCTGAGGAATTTGAAGACATTTGGAGACAAAAGTGGGGAACATTTTTATAAAATTACACGTTGAGAGGAGTGTAACAGATTCAAAATGTGTTTTTGTGTGGAAAATATGGCAAAAAGTAGACTAATGCACTAGTGTACAGTGGTTGGACCAGGCACAGTAAATACGTTATGGGAAATGACAGAAATACATGGGAGAAAACATTATTTGATAGACATCGTTGAGCTAACATGACACATTTAGAAAAATATCAAATTCAGTTTAAAAGAAGTGGTAAAGCATTGAAGGAAGTGCTAGAAAGCAGTACATGCATATGCAGGCATGCATGAAGATGCACTGACATTTGAAAGAACACACACACACCCACACATACATGCAGATTAATTTACAAAAGTACACATTATTTTATGGAAGGGTAAGTAATCTGTGCACCATGGTCAATGCATTTAAGAATGCACACGCACACATGCAAGCACACACGTATGAATGAACAGAATGTTTTTTGTTTTACAGTTAAAATGATAGCTGACATATAGAACACCTGGTCCTTTTTTAGAAAACTAGGAAGGGCAGAGATTTGCATGTTTATATTTAAAAATACTGAGAAAGTTGCAGTATGCAAGCGAAAATGAAGAACAGTAATTACAGTTTACTGCGGTTAGTCATAAGTAAAGACTGTTTGAAGTAGAAATGAAAGCATTTTTGGAACACGATGGAGTGCTGGTGAAATCGCAGAACAGGAATCTAGCAGTATCGCACATTCTGGGCGGCAGTGAGGAAAATACTACCAAAGTTAAAATTGGCTAATGTAAAGAAAGTTAGGAATGCGGCACTCAGTGAGTGTATTGTGGGCAAATAATTAAGTATTAAGCAGGCTTTTTGTAAACAACAGCTTGCACCCATGCAGATGTGACAAAGTGCACAGTGTACACAGGCATAGAGCCTTCTCTATGGACAGGGTGATTTCAAATAAAGACTAGTATGACAAGCGTGACATTGGTTGGGGACAAAAATATGTCAAATCAAGAAGGGGAAAACCTTTCAAGAGAAGCAGGGTGCTAGTACATATCATGCCTAGGGATGAGGCATTCTTAGACAGACAAAGCAGTAAGATTGTCGGATTTAGGCCAACCTACATCTCGGGTGTCAGGATCATTGTCATTGCTAAATCAACCTCAAAGAGCAATCCCATGGTGAGAGGGGGGACTCACCACCTTATATGAACAGGTTAAAGTTGCAGCTAGGAACAAGGCAGTGCAGAGCCATTGGGAGTTGAGATGAATATGAGTTTAAGATGTCACAGCTTCCTTTGTTAGAGAAAGGAGGGCAAATTAGGAGACCTCCTTTAGGTTGGACATGTGGCATGTCAGAGCACCTTGCATGCATGTGAAGAAGCCAAGCATTCATGCAAGAAATTGGCAATTCTCAAGAGGGGGGACAGCACGCCTCCTAGTGTATAGCTCACAAATCAAGGAAAGGGTTTTTGGCCAGGATCAAACACTATATCAGACATTAGCGCTAGGGGGTGCAGAAGGGAAAACAGCTTGGGAAAGGTGCAAAACAGATTTACTGCAGAAGGGCAAGTAAGTGAGCCCACATGCAGGCTCAGCAATGTGCAAACAGAGAATAAATAGCGACACACACTAGTAAAAGGTGTTATTTTAAAAAGAAGAAATGCTTTCACAAAAACAGAGGAATACATGCATCCACAGTAGGAAAAGCCTCATAGGGTTGTGGAATTGGTGAAAATGAGGAGCCTGGATTGTTATCATTAGAAGAATCATAAGACCAATTTGTACACTCTGGTAGAGAACCATTGTTTAGTATTATCCCCTTTAGGAATCCAGTTATTCATGTTATCCATTGTTGCAGCCTGCCTAGTAGTACATTGCTGAAGTAGACACTATCCACATTATTAGACTGCCACATTTGTATGCATTTGCAATTTGCTTATAGGTTGACATGTTCTGCATTGTCTGAGAGAAATAGGCCCCGTTATATGAAGGGCTTGCTTAGTAATGTTATGACAGAAAAAGATATTTTAAGAATGACATGTTATCCATTTGCAATAGAATGACACTTGAACATATTTGAAGTGCCATGATTGTGCTTATATTTGCAGCATGACAGAGAATGATTTGCTATGCATTTATGTTTGCATTAGAAATAGCGCTTAGGCTGAGAGAAACATATTGATTGCAGGAGAGCAGAACGAATTAGGCCTGGAATGACACACACAGGCATATTTGAAATGCACGTAGAGCCATTTAGAATGACACACATGTATGCTTTGAAGAGACACATTTAGAGATATGTTTGGTATGTATGTTGAGTCACTTAGAATGAGTCTGCATTATAGTGCTTGTATTTGCGTGAACGCTAGGAAGCATTTAGCACGAGGCCTGAGCCATTTGCTGATGGAAAGACAGAAGTTGTTTTGCACTGGGCTCAGCATGAAGAAATGTTATGGTACACTGTGATAGAAAGTATTTGTAAACATTGGCAGAGAGACATAGATAACATGAACCTTGTCCAAGTAGAGACGGCCTAGGCTAATCAGCTCAAGCTCTGAGCTTCGCGGAGACAACACGAGGGTGGGGGCTGCGCCAGGGAGCGACATGGACACATGGAGGGAGTGCTTTTGCATGCGAGAGAGACTGGACAGAGAGAGCATTCCGTGAAGCCTACAGTGCAGGAGAGGAGAAATAGGGAATAGATGGTGTTTTTCGCACCAGACACAGATGGCCATGAAAGAAGATATGATGTTCAAATGTCACGTTGACAGCACACGCAGTGACACGACGTGAGAACAGGAACATGCAAGCAGACTGTCAGGCATTGTTAAATGCTGACAGGAAGGGAATAGACATTCTTAGTATAGAATGTATGTAACCGTTGAGATATGTGCATCAGAGGAGAGTATAACCGAGAGTGAGACAGAGGGAGTTGAGATCGAGAGCTGTGGAGAAGTTGGTTGCTGGTTGGAGATAGTGCAAGCTTGGTGCAGCAGAACCTGATGAGGCAGAGAGAGAGTTTGGCTTTGATGAGATCGAGGGCTTGGCAGTTGGCAGTTACCAGAATTGAGGCCTGCCACTGACTGGCTGATTGCAGAGTCATGCATAGATGGCAAAGACAGAGCTGGAAACACATGCAAATGGGAAGTATGGGTTTGACCTAGACTGACTTGATTGATCAGAACAGACACTCACATAAGGGGAGAAGGGGAAACCAGACAGGGATTGTTCAGATAGTGGGTGTGGATTGGTGTGGATTGAAGAGAGGTTTGATTCCGTCTGAAGGATTGTTGGATGTTTGACGCTTGCACGATAGGCTTGTATTTTAGATTAGAGACACATGAATTAGAAACCTGTAAGGCTTATAAATATTGCATGGTAGATTTGCTTTGCACCAGAAGTATAAAAGGTGCAAATTAGACATAGCATTAGGATTGCCTCCATTATTATGCTTAGCTGTGAGATCATAAATAAATGCATCCCATTGTTATAAATTGAATCGATTGTTTGTGTTTTCTTTGTGTTGTGTCTTATGTTATTTGTTATTGTGTTATCTATAGTAATCTAGGAGTAACACAGTGTACATAGGGCCTGATATGAATGCAGCAAGGGGGGGTACAGTGATCCATAACCCCCTAGGAGGTTGTCAAAGATTGTCTGACACCGGAGCGAGCTTGCCCAGGGGGGGGCAAGATGACGGTTAGGGGTTTTGATTTTTTCAGACTAACAGGGTGTCTTGATGTGGTCAGAATTGTTAGTGGGACTAGGCCTCTAAGAGTGTCGAGAATTAATATGGCAAAGGGAGACCAATTTTTATTCTAGTAGAAGACATTGGGACTGTATGTCCATAAAGAAAAGACAGAAAGGTGATGAATGAATATTAGAAGATTGAGAGTGTGTATTGAAGACTATACATGTACTTTTTGCCTAATTAGTAGTCTCTGGAGGAGAGTGTGTTGTGACACATTTTTGTTATATTTGTAACATGCACTTGCCAACGTTTTGAGGAACGGAGTGGATAACACAAGCCAAAACATGATGATGTTGTTTAGGTGATTAAGAAACGCGTGTTTTGTTTTGGGAATGCACCTTTTTAATATGGGTGTGTCCATAGTGGCATATACAGGAGAAAAGGCTCGATCGACATTTCTGGTAGAAACCAGAGGTTTTTATTGTTGTAGCAAGTGTGCAGTATTATAGATAACTGTGTGACCTACTGATAAAGTGCTGAGAGTATTTGATGAATTAGTCTCAGACCACAGATATTTATGAACAAATAGGGGGGAACAGGTAACCTCAAAATAATTGGAAGCAGCCATAGAGTAAGGAAACATAGCAAATTATCAAGGAGTGAATAATAAATTTGGATCATGGAGGATAATAATGAGTCTCATAAAAAGTTTAAGGTTAAGTAACATCACGGAAGGCAATATATCTAGATAGGGCTTAATGGAGTATGAAGTGATGTTTTATTTAGGAACATCACACATTAAAAAGAAAGGAAAGGAAACATTTTAGTATGTATGGGAACAATGTAGTTGGCATGGGTCTAGAAAAAGTTAATTAGGAGAAGATGAAAATAAATAATTTACCTTAAACAATATAAGAAAAAGAGCTCACTTTAAAAATTTGGCATCATTTGGACGAAATAAATAAATAAAAAATGAATGAATGGAAAACTGAATGAAGAAACCATTGGGTGAATGAAGGAATCAATATTAAATCAACAAGGAATCCAAAAAGAAGCACACATTTGAATTTGAAAAAAAATAAACAGTATCAATGAAGACTAAAGGCCAAAAAAAGCATTATGTAATTAATGAAGAACCAAAAAAGGGGTATGGTTGACCAAAATTAGGTTAACTGTACAAAAAAGCTGTGCAAAGGACAATTCAAAAGAATATACGTGAGTAAGTAAAATATATTTATTTTAAGTGTATGTAATGATATTGGTTTATGTTACAGATGAAAATCATGGACCGTGCATGAACATAGGAGGAAGGTCTCCATGGTCTTAATAGGGGAAGAAACAGTATATTATGACACAGGTAAGTGTTAGTGAATAGGGAGAAGTGAAAAGAAAAAAGTGGTAGGTACTGGTTCACACAACAGGGTGTAGACACAATGTTGATCATTGTTAGAAATAAGAGGACCCATGTGAGTAACAGAAAAAGAGGCAGATAGAGACACATTCTGCCTCATTACAAGTTAGCCGTTCTGGATTTAACGGTGCCGGTAAAACGATACTGGCACCATTTTACGGACCGGCTAACTATGACTTCTGTGGCCGTCTGGTTTTACACCCGCCAGGTCTGACCTGGTAGGTGTAACGGCACCAGCCTCAGATGGACAAGGAAACAATGGCACCATTACCGCATGGTGCCAGTGTTTCCACGGTCCCCATTCCTGTGGAGTCCGATATGGGGTGTAACGGAATGCTGGCTCAACAACTACCGGAGCACCAGGGCTGTAATGCCCCGGTAAGTCAGGCAGGTCCAGAGCCTGTAAATCCCTACAGACTCGTAATGATGCCCACAGTCTTCAATTATGTAGCAATTCTTTTCCAAGGTAGGTGCAATAAGGTGTAAAAAAGGGTAGCATATAGATGGAAAATTGGCCACTTCAGACAACGCAGGACATATGAGACATCAAATGAAAGGTGGGTAACCTTTTATACATTTTAATAGTTGGCAGGATGCCAACAAGGGTAAAGTTTAAACACATATAGAAAAATGTTTAAACAAGGCAAACGATGAGTGTTTTATGTTACAATATGAAGGCACGTAGTAAGAATTGGTGCCATAGTCTAGTAAAACAGGGGTAGACTATATTAGTGTAGTGGGGTAAGGAGGAGATAATGTGCAGCAAAAAATGTTATTTTGACTCAACGGGATGAAAACAAAGCACACAATCAAATGATCGTGATCCAATGCAATCGAATGGAAAATGGCGAAGGTAAGGTGAAGCAATTACAGCAGAGCAAGAAGCATTTACAGCAGAGCAGGAAGCATTTACAGCATAGCAGGAAGCACTTGCAATAAGGCAGAAGAAAAGGACTAAGTATTAGCCCTAGCAATATACATGGTTAATGAGAAGTATAATCATATGTGCACCAACGAGTTAGGGGAAGCCTATGAGTTAAATGGCTTGAAAAATGTTAGAAACAAATCTCGAAAACATTTTTTTTGTTTGCAGAAAGGAGAAAGAAGTTTAGGTCAGGAAGACACTTGGCCCACTTGTCAGTGCCCGAATGACTTTTGTCTCTATTTCAATTCTCAATAGAGAACAGGTATCCCTGTGAAATTATGTCCTCTGCTGCCATGAATGTGCCTAGGAGAAGGAGGAGATGATGACATGCCTTTAAAAAAAAATATGTTGTTTAAATGATTTGAGCACCTCGACATCTGAGAATGTCGATCTAGAGGAAAAATGAAAAAGTTCCTTGGAGGGACACATATAATGTGTATAAAAAGAAACACCAGATGACATAAGGGCAGAAAATGAGACAGGCAAAAAATATAGATACAACTGGATGTTTATTGTAAACAAATCAGGTTCCAGCAGGTTAACAGTGTAAAGTAAAGTATATGTGAAGAAGTACAAAAAGGGAGAGAACTAGCAGCTTTGGTGTACAAAGAACCAACATGTTTAAATGTAGTTTTGGCTAGGAGGCAGGGATGTACAGAAAATAAGAACATTATGTTTTTCTAGGAGGCAGGGATGGTCAAAAAGTATTGTCTAAATGAAGTATGTTTAGAAGGCAGGAGGATTTTGACAGGATACTTGAAAAGGGTTTTATGGGGTTGGGTTGAGAAGAAATGTATTGATAATAGAGACTTATTTATTTTTCAAAGGAAACTCATTCAGTTTTATATTACAGGTGGACAATGAGGAATGCCCTATGTGACTCAGAGAATTGACTCCATCTAACCATGAGCAGAGAGAAGTCACAGAGGAACCCAACCACATGCCCAATTGTAAATCACATTCATTCAAAAATGTTCTCCAAAAGACTCTCCGATCCTTGTGTTTCCCGGCTAAATGCCCCCTCATGTGACTTTTAAACGGAATTATGATCTATAAATACGAGTGCTCTGTGGAAAAAAGAGACACAAAAATGTGACATGATTGGCCTTTGAATTAAAGGGCCCAAGAACTTGCCGCAAGGCAACCCAAAAAAGGAAAAATGCAACAGAACACAGACGGTCTGTGGAAGCCAAACCCAGATGAGTTAGGTGGAAGATGTGTGAGTGAAAAGAAAAAAAAACGGAACTTTGAAAAAATTGCAAATCGGCATGGGGAAGAGAATGGAAGCAAGGAATAATGTCTTCGGGTTGGAGTGACTGAAAAATGTACAGTATATATCACATGTGAACACTGTATGATGAACGGGCTGATGGGTTACCTCAAGGAGTTGCTGTCCCTTAAAATGTCATAGCGGCTGTAAAATTATCTGAGGCATATAGTTAGTTTAAAGTTAATTGGGCAATGGAGGTGGGGCTCAGATAAAAGTAATTAAAGTTAGTTTTTAGGGACACATACATGTTCACACTAGGAGAGTATAATGTGTTAGTACGGACATTGTAGAAATGTGTTAGGATACTTCTTAGGTTAAAGTAAATTGTTGTATAGAAAAGGCTGATTAGGTCAGAGATGTGTGGGTACATTGAAAACTGTGGAGAGTGGACATGGGTGCAGTGATATGTATTGAGTAAATGACTAAATAAAATTCAGAAGGGGGAGTGTACAGTAGCTAGTTAGACCCCCCGCAAACTGAATGTAATGGAGATAGACCCCCTCCAACTCACACCGAATGTTGATAACTTTTTGGGTTGATCGATGACTATAAATATTGTATAAATAAGAAATGAAGTGCTTTTCAGGAAAGCGCTTTGAAAAACAATCTATTTTATGGGGTTAGAATGTCTTCTGTGATAGATTGTTTGTTAAGTAGTATATGCTAGTATAAAATACTGGAAAAACTAGATTTGAATCGGAGCATGTATCATATTTTGACCAGGAATAGGGTAATTCACCCTTTTGTGATGAGCCAGGCATCGTTAGGCAATTTCTAAAATGGTGGATTTTTTCCAAGATGGTGGCTTTTCTGCTAAGTCATTATGACATCAATGGAGAACTTTTTTTTTATAAAGGTTCATCTAGAGGACACTGATGGAGGATGAGCTGAGCAAAACCTGTTTAGACTGGGTTTGATAGGCCGACCAATCACAAGCAGGAAGAGAGGTTGTGCATTGATCATGCCATTAAAGGCCAACACATCACAGGCAGGGAGGGGGTTGTACTTTTGATCTGGCCATCACCTCACCTTCCTACAGTACATATAAAATAGGGAGAGACCTATTGAAGTTTATTGAAGAGATATATTGGGTCCATTGGACCCACAGGGGCTTTTTGGGTGGAATACCACAGCAGAATGTATGCTGAGGTAATTCTGCTAATTCTGATGATTTTTCAGCATTGAGTGGGAAGATTTATATCCAGGGTTTTCCTGGAGGTAAATCCTCCACTCAAAACCCAACCTCATAATTTGGCATAGTGGTACATTGTCAGTAACTCAGTTACCGTCAATTTTACCACTTACCACCTAACTCTTATTGAGGCTGAAAGTCTCTTATTTCAAAGGGACTGATGTAACACAACAAACATTAAGTTCCTTTTTTCTTAGGATTTCACATATACAACTTCTCGGGTGATTTACTGTTCACCTCGGGTCCCCCTCTGCCGGCCTCAGATCCACTTTAAAACAAAACTTTCAATTCGTCTTCCTCCACTGTGTTCTGACCAAATGTATCTACTTTTCCAAAATTGCTCTACTTCATCAAAATCGAAGACTTTCGATTATGTGCAGGATCCTCCTTCACCATGCTGATTCACAATTACTCGTTCTCTTCTTGATACATTTTCAGCTGGATACCTTACAGAGACCTTCGATTGAGCACCCACATGGTGTTGGAACACTCTGTCATAGGTATTGTATCTTGCTTTTGAAGTTGAGTCACTCATCAGCAGTTGAACTTTACTTGCTTCTCTTATCATACGCGTGTTAACAATGTTTGTTCCAGCATTCGCTATACAATGTTGCTGCTTGCAACCTTGGCTTCAACACAGACCAGTTTCATATCAGTCTCCCAACTCACTGGCTGTGTTGATTTCACTGATGCTGCTTTGTTCTTGGAGCCAAGGTCAGAACCACAGAGGCTGCTGCTTATGCCCGCATTGACCATTGCCGCGAGAGGGCCCTGGGTATCTCGAACAACCAAAGCAGGATTTTTCAGCCTAGTTTCCTGTTCTTATGCTTTCTGTTCTCAAGGTTTTTGAAAGTACTGGTACCTGTCTTTCTTCTCTAGTTCAACTGCTGTTTCGAAACTGCTGTTTCCTCATTTGCTTTGCCTCATTTACAGTGTGCTCTCATGCTTTGCCTTTTATCTGGGTGGAATTCAGGTGTGTGTGATGGTCAGTAATTGCCTGACCTAGCCTGAACATTGTATTGGGACACGTCATGTATACTGCTCGGGTGTCTGTTTTCTCTCATAGCGGGCTATCAGTGTGAAAGTTTTTGTATTGTAAAAAAGGGGTAGAGTGCCTCGATATCCTACCTGGTAGGATGAGGTATATGTGTTACAGGTAAGGGGATACTGTATTGCACAATCCGGTGTCTTACTCTGACTCCCCGAATACCCCTCACCCAGGTGATCCTCCCGTACTGGTCCACCCCCAGGAACTGGAACCAAAAGCGGTGGCTGCTTCCTGGCCACTTGGATGACAGAACCCCAGGGACTAGTGGGTGAGACACCTTCTGGTTTCTCAAAGCTAGCAAGTATTGATGTACTGCCAATATATTAAACCTACACAGACCAAGTGCCACTTAAAAATGTTCGACAAATCTTTTGCATCTGCTTTTCATTTTTTCTAGAAAAACGTTTTACACAGTGCTGCTCTAAATGCACATATGCATTTTTTACTTTAATCAAAATGCTCCTAAACAGACAAATGTTCAAACACATAATTTTCCATTTTTAATTCATATACATGTCACACTTTCTAACCTTCCAGTCCAGTCCTGTTTTTTTTCTTTGCATTCTGGGACACGTAGTCCGAGTTTTATAATGGGAGAAGTGAAACTATAAGTCCCAGAATGCAAAGAAAAAAAAACAATAATTGATAAGCACCTACAAACTGGAATGGGCCATGTTGGCAACTATGCATGCCACTTACAAATGTTCTACACTTCTAAATCCATCTGATTTCCTTTCTTTTGGAAAAAATTACACAGTGCTGCTATAAATGCACATATGCTGCTAAAAAGAAACATTGTAAGTAAATGGCACTTGATGTGAGCTTGTGCAGAATGATACAACACATGGCATTTGATTGAGTGGTTACAAAAGGGAATATGCTTATTGAGAAGCTTATTACAGGGCAAGTAGTGCAACTCTGTATATATGTTTATGAAGGTGTTGAAAAAAACACTTCTCAAAATATAACCATACCTATACTATGTCTTGTTAGATGTAGATATTGTTGAATCTGCAAATAGAAATCTTGGAGAGTTTCACATTATTTTTTTATGCTGTTCACTGGTTAGCGGGAGATATGGGGCCTCATCACAAGTTGGGCACTTATAGCCCTACCGCCAAACCCCCCAACGCTATTAGCGCCGGATCACGGGTTTGGTGGAACGGTTATTGCCCATTCCCCATTGAGCCCATTCGGGAATTCCTCATTCCCGATTGGGCCCAATGGGGACAATTTGCGCTATTACCGTTGGTGGATTTCCCGCCGGTGGTAAATGCGCCAACAATTGGCAAATTTGCTGCAGATTTCCCCCCAGCTCGTAGCTGGGGGAAATTAGCCAAGGTCCTGATCTAGCAGACCATTAAATGCAGTGGTAACTGCGATACCGCCTCATTTAAGGGTTGCCGCCAGACTCGTAATGAGGCCCATGGACTTTGAGAGTTCAAGAGTACATCTGAAGTGTTGCACTTAGGTGACATGGTTAGATGTAGAGTTTCTGGATGTGATTTTTGGATGGATGTGTGACTGTTTGAAATCAGTCAATAAGGGAGTGTTACAAATATAAAAGTAAAAAGGGTAGAATGTCTGCCTGTGCTACAGTGTCCACAGACACTGCAGTAGTCTGTGGACAAAGCACGTACCATCTGGGTCTTTTAAGGATGACTGGCATGGAAATGGAACTGAGGAGACTGCAGCCAAGTCATAGAAGTTTGCAGATATTGGCGGATCAGCCAATCATATTTCATGGCTATGGTGTACAGGAAGACAGGGTTGGAAAAGCTATCTTTGTGTTGTGCCATGAAGATAGCTATGGCTATGGCTTTTGAGGAAGCAGAGTGTCTGGATGGTGGGCATTTCTTGGATCCATTGGTTGAAGGTGTAATTACCTGAACATCTTGGATTTCAAGAATTTGACATTTCATGGTATGGAGTTCTAGAAATGAAGTGGGTGGACTTGCACCCGTTTTGTAAAAGTATGTTTACTTTTAAGCATCCAGACGTAATTGTAGTTCACTGTGGAGGCAACCGTTTGGGCTATAATACTGGAATTTTGTTACAGTTTGCAATGAAGGATTCATTTGAAAAGAACTGTTTCCATATTTGAAGGTTTTGGTTTCTTGGATAGCTCAAGGACAAATGTTGAAATGTTCTAATTTATGTTGTTCACAAATTGAGAAAGCAAGGTGCAATGTGAACAAAGCTGCATGAGCAGGGTGCGATGAAGGCGGCACTTGGGAAAGTCATGGACATGTTTCCAAAGTCTCACAACATTTTTTCACGTATTGCCCAGAGACAGATGTGGCTGCTCTCTTCATCATTTGGTCTGCAAATGGAGAAAGCCAGGTGCAATGTCAACAAGTCTATTTGCACATTTTTGCGAGATGTTGGTATGTCTTCCTTTCACAATGAAAACATCACATTTTGTAGCACCAACATTTTCCGCAGAGATGGTTCCCATCTCACTGATGCTGGCAATCTCCTTTTTTGTGCAATTTCCAAAATGCATTGTAGCCCTTTTTGGAAGTATAGCAACCATTTTTGCTGTAGGTGTTGCCCACTTCAAACCTTCCAAAAACACACAAACACAACAAAAATGCCTTTTCAGAGCCACCACTTTCTCCCGGAAAAGAATTCAATTTTTTGGATGGCGCCACCTGTTAGGGAGAATTCTCCAGAATTGCTAATTTCACTTACCTATTGAGTCCATCAGCAGCTTTGCTGGATTTCTAGGATTTATTTTTTTCACCTGGTAAGAGTGTGAGCCTTTTTTCCCACTCTTACATGTGTTTTGCTGTGTGTGTTTAACATGTTTTGTGTTCATAGAATGTGGAGCCTCACCTACTCCATAGGCATGATCTTTTTACTGTATGTCACACAGCACCTTCAGTGCAGTGACATAGGGTCGCCTTTTCAGACTTCCCACTGTAAACTCCATTTCCTGGGACTGACTACTGTCTCCCAGAACATGTAAAGTTGCCATGATTTTATTAGTTAAATTCACAGACCCAGTACAAACTTTCTTAAAAAGAGTTCTGGCAAGGGTTAATAGTTATCCCTTTTTGTCCGTTTCTCATGGAACATTATTTTGTTCCCTTTTCATTAAGATTTGGCTGGTGGTATATACCCTATTTTTCCTACCGCGGTCTATTTAAATAGCCTTGGTACTGTTTTAGGCTATCTTAGTAGCCTCAAACTTAATCCCGCTGGACCACAATTACTTTTATTTGGTTCCTGCTGGGTTTAATCGCCATTTCCTTTTGTAAAAGTATTTCTAATGTTTTACTCTGCACGCCAAACCAGTTTTGGTTCCTTTGTTCACCGGCCGTTGGCGGGCTTCGGAACAGAAGCACTCCTTAGGCACCTGAATGTCTGAGTGGGACAGGATGTGAGGGCAGGGTTTGAGACTCCCTGTGCAGGGTCTCCTTGAAGACCCATGTCGCACTGTGTGTGATTGGCTGTAGGGACTGTCCTGGGACTGAGAAGGCAGAGTCGCCACTGGATTGAGAGAACCGAAGAAAAGCTGAAAGAAGAGGACCTCTTCCATGACTGAACCTCCCGGTGAAGTACTGCTGCGGGTCCGAATCTCCAAACTTCGATGACAGGGAAGATCTGCAAGGAATCTTCTTCCCTTGAGCTGGTGGGACCAACCAGTTCACCAAACTGTAAGCCAGCCCTCCCACCACTGGTCGAATTTGCTGTGCATAGCTACAGTGAACCGGAAAGCCAGGAGGGTCGGACCCTGCTTGGGTTTTAAGGAGCGCACCTTTCATTCGTTGCTTTTCTCTGCTGCTGGGTTCTTCCCTGGGCAGTGCGGGACCCTCCAGTCTTCCTATTTTGTGTCAGTCCGACAGTCGCTTCATGAACCGTGAGCCTGCAGGACCTGCCAGGAACGTTCGCCTCAGCTACAGCCTTCTTCTCTATTTAAGGGACTGTTCAAATCCAGTCATTCATTCTATCCGACCGCAGTAAAAGTGCTTGATATCTTTTGCCAATCCGAGGGCTTGTCCTTCTCTATTCTTTAAAGTAACTTTTCGTCTGACCAACTTCGTTCTGAACTCTTGGCAAAGACTTAACCGCAAACTACTCTGAACTGTGTGATCCTCTACAAAGACTTTGGTCCATTGACTTTGGCTCAGGCTTCTTGATTTGATTTCCTCACTGTAGTTACTTTTTCTAGATTGCCCTGCTTACTTACTTGTTGGGGCTGCTCAACTTTTGTCTAACTTTGTCTTTCCATCCCTTTTTAATTACTGGAGTGCCAATTTGCTCACACTTCATTTTGAGCATAACTTCTCCAGAATCTACTGGGTGTGTTGAAGTGTATTAAGATTGTGATTTTTCAACTGCTTGATAATAGTGAAATGTTGTATAACTGATGTGTAACTAAATGTATATTCTTTTACTCAGAAACCTTGAGCCAGTGTTTGTTTGAACCATAGTAATTGATGTCCTTTGTGTAACTATTGCTACTGCTCACTTTACTCTTGAGATAAGTCTGGCTGCTCAGCCATCGCTACCACTTTACTGTGTAGTACAGGCTTGTACCAAAGGTGAATTTGTACTGTCACTTGTTGTCTTAATTGTGTGTGGTGTTGCCAAAGGGTAGTGCATATGATTTTGCCTAACAACACCCTCTAATTTTTTTAAAAGTCTACAGACCACTGCGCTGTCCGCAGACTTCACAGACTGCGCAGGGGCCTGTACCATTTCATTGGCACTTCTATTTTTAAACTGTGAAAGGTGACTCTGAAAAGAGCCTTTTTTTGTTTGATATTTCAGTTTTGTGTATTTTTTGGGATTTCTTAAACACGACACACAAGGGAGGGAAGAGTAGGGAGGGTAGGGAAAGGGCACCAACCACAGGGATAAGAAACGGCAGCTAGGGAGAGGAAGATGTTGGGTGTGCCTCATGGAGGTAGGACGCAATTTCCTTTGTGGTCCAAGACCGCAGCCTCAAAACCACTCCGGAACTGCTCACCCATGCAGAGTACTGCGTAGAAATACATACACAAAACATTGACCTTTGAAAGGTACGGATCCACTGCCATTTCTATGGCCTCCAAGGCTGCTTGAGGAATCCTCTGCCCCACAGGAGTGTCCCTTGTGGTGACAGGAGCAGATGTCAAGGATGCTGCAGAAGAACTCAACCTACTACCCTGTTCGAAGCAGACGACCCTTCGAATTGCTGCTTTGTAGTTGGATCTCAGGTGTCGGCGCATGGAGGTGGCGCCACAACTGAATACCATTCGATGCAGCAAACCTTGGCTGCTTCAGCCTTGGCTACCCCCCAAACGGTGGTAAAAAGCCTCCACACCCAAGACTCACGCTGCGAGCTGGTAGTGAGGACTTCCACTAACTCATCCTCTTCTTCCTCTTATTCCTCCTCTGCATCATAGCGCCTGTTCCCCTCCCCAGGCCCTTGGGGAGTTGGTGTTGGTTGGGGTGCTGTTGAGGTAGAGGCAGCAGGAAAGGAGACATGGATGTCATTATCCAAGTAGAAGCAATCTGCCAAACAGCCAAGCACTAACCTGCAGCATTGCTCAGTAGTCATGGTCACCAGAATGAAGCCAAAAGTTATTCCTGCAAGAAGCCAAAAGCAATTAAGCAAGGAGCCAAAAGCAATTCTAACAATGAGCCAAAAGAAATTCAGCAAAGAACCAAAAGCACAAATCTGGAGCAGTGCTCTGTCCGGGTCAGCCAAAAAAGAATAAGGAGCAGCACAGGATTGTGGCCTTTTATAGGAGTGCTGAGGAGCACTTTGCAGACAGTCGCGTGCTCCGCAGACACTTTGGACCCCAACCTGGGATCAAAAAGTTCCAAAAAGTGTTCAGAGTATCAGGGGCATGGACTGGGACTTCTGCAAGGGTGACGTTTCACAGTAAAACACATTGGATTGCTCAGCATGGGTGTGGCCACATGATGACTTCGCAGACTTTCACAAATGGGACGGCAGTCCGCAGGACATCTATTGCACAGGATCCGTTGTGCGCATGTGCATAGGTGTTCTACGGACAGGGTTGGGATCCCTGAACTAATTAAAAGAGGGACGCACGTGCAACGCAATGTTCGTAGGACCCAGGGGGTGCGATGTGCATGTGCCCAGGTGTCTGTTGGACATGGGTGGGCTCCCCGAACTAATCGAAGTATGTCACCACTCTGCGGACATGCTGGACAGTGGCGATGTTCACAGGACCCAGGATATGAGATGCGCATGCACCTAGGTGTCTCCTGGACATGGTTGTGCTCCCCAAACTAATCAAAGTACATCACCCCTTTGTGGACATGCTGGTCAGGTGCGTTGTTTTGTAGGATACAAGGAATGTGATATGGTTGTGCCCAGTTGTCCACCGGACAGGGTTGGGGTCCCCAAACTAATTAAAGGTGCATCACAACTTTCTGGGCAGGAGCTGAGTCCTATGGATACCTCCTTTTTCATTGTAGACTTCCCGGACAGGTGCGGTGTCCATAGGACACCTCTATTTTGCTTAATTTGCGAACATCCCGGACAGTATTGCGCTCCTCGGAGCCCAAACGGGGGTTTTAAAAAAGAAAACACACACACACAGCAACATGATACACATAGCACTTTATTTGCACACATAAATATACACAATTAGGAAAGGGAAGGGGTAGCAGAAATAACGTCTTTGCACACAGGGAATTTGTGGGGATGGTTGGCTGGGAGAAGGGGGAAGCAGTACAGATGTAGGTTGAACAGTGATATTTAATATTGTCCATGATATGTCTCTGTACAAAATCTTTTCAATCGGCAAAACTTTTCATTAATTGGTTAATGTTTGCTTCCAAACTCAGTAGTTGATTTTGTACACTGTTACTTTGGCGTTCTAAGTGCTCATGGACTCGTGAAGGAGCTGCTGCTTCTGGGGCATTCCCTTAATTTCCTGTATGTACTGTTAAGAAAAAAAATATTTGTCAGGTACATGTGAAGCAAAGTGTATTCATTGACTTAGTTTTCAAACTGCACTGTGTCACTGTGTACCAATAGTGACACTGTCTTCACTCATTTCATCACAAGGAAAATTATCTTCAAGCCATTCCAGAGTGCTTGCCATTTCTGTGTAAAAAAGAGAATTTTTTTTTTAGTATTACACACTGAACAAACTGCGCAGTTAAAGGAAACAATGTAGTGCACTTACCAGTTTGTAGTACAGTTGTGCTGTCAGTACTTTGCACTTGCCCTGTTGACAGTTGCTTTTGAATTTCTATGTAAAACAGAACTGAGGTAATACTGCTGGAAGCACAGGTTATTTTTCTTATTGGTGCATTCCATTATGTTGCCTACCCTATGCAATTTCACTGTTGTTTTCTTAAGTATAGAGTTTGTAGACCTACTTCATTTTTCCTTGTAATTCACTAATGCATTATTCTTTCAACATGTTCAGTGTCTTTGCTGCATGCTCCAACAATTTAAGACAACCCCTGAGCTTTTGGGCAGTGTGGATGCTACTCGGTATCCGCGAACAGTCGCATAGTCTGTGGACCCTGTGGTTATCAGTATGGGGCTAGGGGCTTCAATATGTTTTATAGAACATCTATACCAACTAAGGGTCTCCTGGTAAAAAGTTATGAAATTCAGTGAAAGAACTTTGTTAAAGGGCCGTTATGGTTAAGCTGCGCTACTAAAAACCTATCAAATTCAGTGAACTAAACTTTATTAAAGGAAGGTTATGGTTAAGTTGTGCTACTAAAAATCTCTCAAATTCAGTGAAAACAACTTTGTTAAAGGGACGTTATGGTCCAGTTGCCCTAATAAAAACCTATCAAAATCAGTGCAAAAACATTGTTATATGGACGTTATAGTTACTTTGCACTAATAACAACCTATCCATATTATGGTTACAAGTAGAACCAAACAAAAAAAACAGAAATTCGCCAGTTATGGTACAGTTATGGTACAGTACAGAACAGCCAACTCCTACACCGACTCAGAGTATTTGGTGTACAAGTGTGGGTCATGTTACAGTATGGTGTTTAACTAGAATATGAGTGTTTGGTATGAAGTCATTCAATGCACATGTGCTATACACCTGCACTACATAGGAACACTTATACTTAAGTCAGGTTTGACTTTAATGTTAGTTTTCAAAATTTACAAGAGTTGTACATGAGTTGCACAGGTTGCACAGTGTGCACTTGACATCTCCCGAAAACACACATCAAAGTCTGCCCTAACTTTCATGTGAGTTTTAAAACATATACCTTGGTAGTGTAAATGTATGAAATGTACATCTCCCTCACGTGCGTGTATACTTTGTATATAAAAATATACATTAATTCTGGCTAAGTATTACGTGCATACTCTATTTATGTAAAAACAAAGAGCATATTGTAGGCGCATGTGTCATATGCGTTAGTGTTGCATGTTTAGAAGCATGTGTTTTTATAGCGGATGTTGTAAGAGCAGTTTTATGTGTGTTATAGGTGCATGTGCCATAGAGGCATATGTACTTGGTGTGTGTGTTTTAGGAGCATGTGTCTTCGTTATGTGGTTCATGTTGAATGAACATTTTGTGTGTGCTTCGCTGGCATGTGATTGAATGGTTTATGAGTCCAGTTTGGAAACAGTTCCCCCATCACTGCTCTAATTTTGGGAAATTGATCAGACATTTCAATCGCTTCGTTATCGTCCATGGTGTTCTGGAATGCCCTTGCATCTTCCTTAAGTGATATTTCATCTAATTCACTGAAACAAGATTGTTGATGGCCTACATCTGTTTTCCATGATTGAAAATTTCTTTTTTCACAAGTGACCATCCCTTTCAGCTTCCACCCCAGTAAGTATTCTACAAAACTAGTCTGGGCACAATCAGATCGGTATCCAAGACTATTCATTTCAATGTGTTTCCTACCTCTGTAGATACAGCTACACAGTCATCATGCAAGTCTGCCAGCCCTTGAGCTACTGGACTTTTTTTTATTCTGCCAATATATCACTTCTACAGGGAATACCTGGAATGTCAATGGCCATGATGTAATTATTTACTGGGCTAAGTTGTTTTTTTTGGATCTGATCCTCTTACTCTCGTAAAACTGCAGGCGTTGATGAATAGTTTAAAAAATCACCCACTCTCATTGAATTTTGGTGCGGAAATGTTGCAATGCCCATATAGATGTCTCAGGAGCATAGCTCAGCGGGTATAGAAACCGTGCTTAGAAACCTCTGGGTATTAAGAGCCTTATAAATAACCTATCATATCATATCATGTCAAAAGCTCTTTTTTTACATTCATTAAATTGTGTTTCCACCTGTGACAATGCTTTGCTAGCATATGTAATGGTTTTGTGATTTGAATCTTGCTTTTGATACAAGAACACTGTCATGCATAGGCCTGTGAACCCTATCTCCTGAATGATATCTTGATTTTTCTTTGGATAAGCCAAACATGGAGGCTTTGTTATGCAATCTTTCAGTTTGGCTACAGCCTCACATTGTTCCTGCACCCATTTCCAGGGTACTCCCTGCTTCAGTAATGTATTCAATGGTTGTGTGATTTCTGTGTATTCTTCAATTAACTTCCTATTATAACTTATCATCCCTAACAAGCTATTTAAGCCCTTCATATTAATGGATCTTTCAACTTTTTGATGGCTTCTACCTTTTTCCATTGCCGGTTTAACCCCTGTTCTGTAACTTCATGTCCCAAGAAATGTAAGCTTTTTCTGCACCACTGTGTGTTCTTCAATGATACTTTTACCCCTGACTTTTACAACTGAAATGGCTTTTCATGTCCTCATTTTAATTAGGAAATAATCCAGATAAACCACAGTTCCCCTCTCGGCTGCATCCAGGAGTGCTTTGTTCCGAAATATCACAAAATCGCTTTGACTATCGATAAACCCAAAGGGAGTACCTTTCCATGCATACTGGGTCCCTTGGAACATAAAGGCAAATAGATTGTGTATATCCTTTGCTAAAGGAACACAAACATTCCCTGCTGTGAGATATATGGTAGTACAAACTTTAGACCCTTGGATGTGTGCAAGCCCTTGATCCATAAATGTCAGCGGCCACCTAGACACATGTACCCTCTTATCTAGTTCTCTTAAGTCTGCACACAACTGACATTGACCATTGGGCTTCAATATGCCTAATAGATGAGTGTTTGAGGTACTGTGAATGGGTCTAATGATTTATCTGGACTCCAGAGTCTTAATTATTTCTACCATAGACTCTAAACAAGCCAGGGGTAGCCTATATTGTCGCACACACACAGGTTCCCACCACAGTCTTTGGCAGTGTGGCAACATGCAGATCAGTAAGCCCACAATCATAGGCATCCTTAGCGAATACCTCCTTGAAATCTATGAATACTTTTCTCAGTTAGTCTTTCTCTTCTTCATTTGTGCATGAATTTACATCCTGGATATGTTCCTCTACCATTTTAGAACATTCTGGAAAAGGAGGAATCTCTGTGCTGTCTTCTAACTGTGTGGCAGCATCGCTTTGGAGATAGGCCACTCTCAAGTACTTTGATACTTCAGCCTCCACTTCTCAGAGAGAGAGGCCACTCCCAAGTACTTTGATACTTAAGCCTCCAACTTAGTTTGCTGTTTGTCCTCGTTCTCATATTCATCCTCAGGAAATAGGATGCAATCTTCCTGAGGATGACAAATCACATCTTTTGGTTCATAATCGTACACCTACTGAAATCTAAAAATCCCCCTTGGTTTAGAGTCTAAAGACTCAGGCAATTCACCCTGTGCAGTGACATAGCTTTCAGAAATATTCCCAATAACTGGATTGTTTATGTCTGCAATGTAGTATGATTCTTCCATCCCAAATGGAGTTCCTTCTTTCAATTACATATCCTGACATCCATTCTTATCCACAAGTATTTGGATGGGACTATCCCCAACGTACACTAAGGGTATGTATTCACATTCTAGCCCATGCTGTCTCATGGATTCATTGAGACAAACACATGCTTTGTGTTACTTAATTTTCTGTCTCTTCCTGTACTTCAATGCTATTGTAAACGGCCTTATGAACACAGGAATGGTAAGATCCTTCTTTATTTGAAGCTCAAATGCATATGGCCTTATTTACACACAATGGTATGTGTGCGTTCTATCCTCAAATTCTGGTGCTGCCCCATCCAGTCTGGACCAAACGTTTTGATTCAAGAACTCTAAAACCATACTCATTGTGTGCATGATGTAACTTCCCAGAATTTACACTTACTAAGTTCCACTTACAACACATAGGTTGTGATGAATGCTTTTGGACCCTAATGTTATTTTCAACATCCATTGCCCAACAAATCTTTGTCCCAAATCAGGACTATCTAATCTGAATATTTGTTGATTTCTTGTTTTAAAACTTGCCATTTCTTCTCTTTAAAGCATTTTTGGAGCATTTTCTCATTAATGAAACTCCTAACCCTGCTCCAGGGCCAACACTGCCTCAATCATTTCTGGATGCACAATCATGTGCATCGGTATCCAGGCATGACCTTCCTTCATGCGTATTTCTGCAACGGATGAAATATACTTCCCCTGATATGACTTTGAAACATCACGTTGTTCACAATCTTCATCACTTAGAGCTACAATGTATTTTCATCTATCTGTGTTTGACAGTTCTTCTTAGTATCCAAGTGGATCTCTAATGATTGTTTTTCTTTTTCTCCTTGCAGTTCACCCTGGCACATAGGAATGACATTTAACTAGGTGCACAGCCATTTTGAAGATACACTTCCACTGCTCTCCCTAACATAGCAATGGTGTGACATTCTTTTACATAGCTAACCTTGCTCACCACGTTTTGAGGTTTCAGTGGCATTTTGGCCAAAGAACACAGTACCCCATTTACCCATCAATTAGAGGTGACAGTTTCTTCAGACAATGTGTTCCTAATAGGAATGGGGTCTCCTCAATGGGCGTGACCACCACTTCTTTCTGCTCTCTGTTTTTCCCAACCTTAAAGTCTTCCTCAGTGGCACCTTCCACTCATATTTATTCCCCATTGAAATAATGTACAGGGCCTTAAATCTGTCTCAATTTCAACATGTCTTGTGAGGGGGTCTCCCAGCATTTTCCTTCACATTGCAGTCGCCTGTGCGCTTCTATCCACTTTAGCGAGTACACCACATTTCTCTTCTCTTGTAATATGGACATAATATCTTTCTTCACATTCTTCAAGTAAACATAGGATATGTGAATTGTTATAATCTGAGGGTTTATTTTCTTCCAGCCTGCCTGGCTTCTTGGTAAACAAAGGGACTTGTGAAATGACATGTTACCCCAATGTTTGCTCATACCTTTTTCATTCTCTCTGTTTATTTCTCTGTCCAGAGAATCCATTTGAGGTTTTGCTATTGATTGTCCCCTTTGCATAGCAGAACATCTGGGGTACTCACCCGATTCCTTTTCTACTTTCTCCACTTAATTTTGATTTCCTTTACTTATCTCCTCTATGGTGCATGACTGCTTTGTGTTTTCGTTAGCGTCCTGCAGCAGTATGTCAACATTTTGTGTTTGGAACTCACCTGAGTATTTTATCACACCTGTCAATTTCAACTCTTGGAACATCTGTGGCTAGAAATATTCCTCTTGGAACTCACTTGCAAGTGTCCTTTGGGGAGTGTTCATCTCTATGGAGATATGGGCACAATTAGAATTATCACGTAATGAAAGCCTATGAACTGTTAGTACTTTTTCTGTGATCATCTATTATGTCATTCAGTTTTGTTTAATTTATTTCTGATGCATTTAGTGGCTCATTAACTATGCAATGGTCCACTTGCTCAGTGGCAATCAATTGTTCAAATGTGTGTTCCTCATTCATTTCATGTGTCATGTTCATTTCGGATTGCCTTTAAAACCGTTGGTGTTTGGGTTCCTCCTGTGCATTTCTCTTTCCTTTTTCCTTATCTTCACACACCTGAATGGAGACAATAGTTTGTTTTAATGCTAGATTAAACCACACTCCTTTCTTATGTGTTTTATTCCCTATGTTATCAGCATCTGGTTTTCTTAATTTTATATCATCACTATGGAGCTCAGTTTTGGTTGGCCAATGGTGGATCACTGATTCCTTCAGTGTGGGAAGTCTTCCTAATTAGTCATATGTTAACGCCTTGTGCAATGTCACTCTTACGTTCTGTATTCTCAATCAGCTGTTGCTTCTTCCCCATGCACAGCATTTCTATCTGATCAATTAACATCTCCACTTGTGCCTCTAAGCAATGGAATTTTTCCTGATCCCTAAAATCATCTGTGTGCTCTAGGCCAGAATCGGTTTCTTATTGGTCTGCCCTATTTTGGTTTCTTTCAGGATACTGACTCTTGTTAGTGTTTCCCCTGAACTCCCTGGCCAGAGGAGGGGAGGAGTGAGGGACTGCTCTCTGTCCATAATCCCCTTGTGAGGCCACCTGAACATCTGAGTGAGGGCTGTAGGTCACATTATGTCTCTCATTTGATTGATATTTCTCCCTTTTTTAATTCTATTTTCAGTGAATCTATGTACATCTCTTAGCTCTGTTTGATTGCCATGTATCATTGTAGCAGGGTTAAATCTACTCTATGCCACCAACGCCTGGTAAGGCCCATTATGTAATTGATTAAGGGTGTCTTTGGATCCTTTCATGTCATACTGAAACCCCACTCATGGCAAGTTGTCAATGTACCGGGGACTAATGCAAATGTCCATCTGACTCGGATCTGTGGATTGGAATACCGTGGTCTGGCTTTCCCTGCATGGCCACACCCTTCTGATTCTTCAATGTGTCATTCCTTGTCTGAGCTGTTTCTAACTCCATTTTCCTTCTGTTTCAATTTCTTGTTTTTATTATCACTGTATGGCATCACCTCCCATATCTTTGTAAATTGATCTAAGAACCATTGCAAACCCTTGTCCCTTGCTAGCTGAGCCCTGATTTATTTTTGAAAACCCTTAAAGAATGTGCTTTTTAACTCTACTGAGTACACATCACAATTCACATCGAACCTCAAAAATGCTAATTTCAAAGTTTGTATGAACTGTGTTGGGGACTCATTTGGCCCTGCCGATAAAATATATGTGGCACCTTTTGCATCCTGAATAGATTTGTAATGAGAGAAATATATCATTATCTCTCACTGATAATCGTCCCACAGTAGATGATGCTGCTCATTAAGACTACGTATAAAGCTGGCATGTGTCTGGTCCATTGTTAGGTGAAAAAACGAATATATTGTTGTTTCAGAATGTTCAAGGTGCAATACAATGTACCTTCCAAAATGTCTTTGATAGTCACACCCAAATCTTTTCTAAAAGGTTCAACTTAACTCTTAAGAGATTTCATGATTTTAAGTGGATTAAAATAAGCTTTGTCTCGAATAATTTCCCTCTGTTCAGCAGCAGAGGGCATAGCCTGATTCTCCCTCTCCAACATTGGAACCTGGCCAGCCCCTGGTAAGCATGCATCAGCTGGCTGAGTTCCCAGACTGTAACTTGTCATAGCCCCAGTGACAGTCATGTCCTGCAATTCATGTTGTGTGGTGCACAGCACTTGATTTCTGAAATCCAAATTCTGCTATTTTATTTCAGGACACAGGACACTTTTACCTCTTTATCAAATGCTGAGCCCTCTTTTTTCAGTAGTTTGACTACTAAATTATACACCTCTGTGACCTGCACTTCGTTATAAGTGATTGCTTTCATTGTTGTATCATCTTCTGACATCAAACAAAACACTTTGCTTTCCAACACTTGTATATCCCTACCAGATTATTATGTTTGCACAGTGATTACATCTCTGACAAAGCGAGATCTCTGTCTGCACAGATTCCTTAAATACCATTTTTAAGTTGTTCATTTCTTCCAAACTTTTTTCTAACTGCTACCCTTTCTTCTCTCAACATCCAAAGCTTTGCATCTTACTTGCAACTACTGAGCAATGGTTTGCCCATCCCCTGAGGCCTCTTCTATCTGAAACTCCCTTTCAAGTACCTCTGTCAGTTCATTTTGGAACTCTGCAATTACCTCATCACCTTTCTTTTTCATGTTACCCATACTGTGGAGAATGAACAATGTTTTCATACCAAAATGGATTACGCAATCCTGCTCGGTCTTTCTGTCTTTCTGTCATCAGAGTTAAAAAGCCTGGTTAAACTAGATTGTAACACTGTGACTTCCCCAAACAGCTGATCAGGCAACTCCCTAGCAATTTCTTATAACAACCGTTCTTGCCAGACAGTAATAGACTCCGACGTCCAAGTAGCCAGAGCAAAGAATTTAGTTTCAGCATAGTCACTCAAATCTGACACTTTAACTTCTGCCATGTCTGCTTGCATAATGCACGGTTTGCTAAAACTATTTAACACACAGCACTATTCATAAAAAGAATTTCAAGTGTGCCTAGCCCAGCACAACATGCCATTCATAATGTTGCAAGCCTAACTAATGCAATTAGCCAAGGCTATTCTCGGCCAATGCAAAAAATGTAAGATATATTCCCTGCCACTTTCCCTTTTCATATTTTTTTACCGCAGGCTACACTAAACAACAGAAAGACTTAGTACTGTGCCAGGCACAGCAGAAACGTATAACACTGTATACCATAAATTGAACAGGCCACACAATAACAAACCACAACATAGGCTCACAATTCTATACTTTTATCTGAAAAGATTTAAACTTCATACCAAGAACAGACATACATTTCAAATGTTTGCGTTGGTGATATGTATGAACAAGCAAAACATAATTTCATCAGTGCATGGTGTTGGAGAGAATAACAAATCAAAACATATAATTCCACAATTCCACAATGACACTTTTCTCTTATATTTTGGAACCACACAAACTGGCATTCATTAATAATGAGTGTAACACTGCATGATTTGAGTTGATTGATTTTATTTCATTATTTCATTATTTATGATGTGCATATCTTTGGTTACCAAGCTGGGAACCTGCATCTGGGTGCAGCTGATATATAAAACACCAACAACAGCTAACTTAGCTGAAAAAAGCTTTTTTTAAAACAACTCTAAGAGTATATTTGATGGAGTTCTCTAGGGAAGATCATCCCACAGCCGAGGTCCTCTGGAAGAGAATTGTTTGTCACCCATAGAAACTGATCTAGAACGAGGTACCACCAGCAAATGTTAGTCAAGAGAAAGTAAAGAACCATTGGCTGGTAGATTTGAATCTTTGATGAAAGATATACCGGTGCAAGCCTTATATGTACAAACACAGAATTTTAAAATTAACTCTTTACAATCCTGGGAGCCATTGAAGAGATCTGCGATAGCCGGAAATATGAGAATGCTTGAGAATTGTAAAGACCAGCCTAAAAGCTGAATTCTGAGTGGTCTGGAGATGCAGAATTTGATATTTAGGAAGAATCACAAGTAGGGCATTGCAATAGTCCAGCTTTGAGTTGGCTGAGGCACCTATAACAGGGACACAATATTTTCCAGCAAGAAAGGAAAATATAGATTTCAACAATTTGAGTTGGCAGTATATAGATTTGCCAATGTGACCAATATGCATATTAAAAGACAAATTTGATTGCCAGATGTAGCCCGGATTTTGTATATTAAATGACAATTGGATTTGAACACCAAGAAAAGAGGGAAGTGGGAAAAAAGGTAGAGTAGACGCTAAACTTTCTGTAGAGTCCAAAATAACACTTTCCATTTTAGCTGGATTTAATTGGGGTTTGTTATCCAACATTCAAAATTAAATTTTCTCTGCACAGGCCACAGCTCTATTAATGGCATCCCTGGGTTGTGTAAATCAGACAGAAATCTGTGTGAGACGCATATAAATATTGAAGAGAATGGGAGAAAATGATGAAGCCTGGGGTACTCCACTGTGAACCAGAAGGAAATCAGAAACAAATTAACCTAGTTTGACACATTGAACAATGTCCAACAAAATCGAAGCAAATCATATAAGGGACTTGCTGGAGATCTGAGCCAATGAAGTCAGTCTCCCCAGCAAGATATCAAGATCCACGATTTCAAAGGCTGCTGATAGGTCTAGCATAACCAGGATATTGATATCACCCCCATCAGCAGCCCCCAAAATATCGTCCCACTCTGAGAGCAGTGCAGTCTCAGTCGCATGCCAGGTTCCGACATCTGACTGAAAATGGTCATAAATATTGTGTTTCTCGAGAAAGTTCTTCAACTATCAAGAAACAACTCTTTCTAGAATCTAAGCGGGCCAGAAAGACCTGCAATAGTTGAATAGTTGGCAGATAATTTATGGTCCAGAGTAGATTTTAAAAGAGGTTGAGGTATGATTTTTCTAAACTCTGTTGTGACTAAACCTTGGGCAATAGATGAATTAATAAAAAAAGTAAAATGAACAATGAGAGCAGTAGGATGCTGTTTAGACAAAGAGGCAGGAATAGGATCATAAATTAAGTTTGTTGATTGCAGAGTTTTGAGCAATTCCTCAACAAAAGCTGTATCAGTCAGAGGAAATGAAAAAGTACCATTTAATGGATCAGGTACAGATAATGTGTCGCACACATATGGGGCTGACCAATTAGCAAGCTCGAGATCAATGTTGCTCCGAATCGAATACATTTTTATTAAAGAAAAATACAAGAAATTCATTGGCAAACTGAAGAGAGGGGGTAAACCGAGAGACAAAGCATTGAGGGGCAACAACATTCCTAATAAACGAAAACAAGGCTTTAGGTCTGTTTTTTGCAAAAATCAATCTGTTGTTGCAAATACCAAGGTTTGGGCAGGATTATTTCTTTCTTTTAGGTCTTGGGGGCTAACTTTGCCTCAAGGCGAGAAGACTCATCTTTATTTTTTAATCATTAATTTTCCTTCCCTTATTATGCTCTCTTAAGAGCTCGCGATCAATAGTTATACCAGGGATTATTCCTATTGCTGAGTTTATGAGATTTGAAAGGTGCCACAGTGTCACCATTTTCTGGGAGTCCAGATATAATACTATCATATGTATTCGGACAATCAGATTCGGAATCAAGTTAGGGCTGTTCATCCAGCAGCATCACATCTGAAATATAATACACATATTCCCTTGAAAGACACATAATATGATTGTTGCTCCGAGGTTGTAAAGGGGTTGCATAAGTGAATAAAAGGGAAAAGAGGATCACAAATGATCAGACAAAGAAACTGGCATGGTTGATTGATGCTGAAAATGTTGTCCCCTGAAAAGTACTGGACCAAGGCAGTGACTTCCACAATGAGTTGGCAACTTATTCAAAAACTGCAAATGGTATGTTTGTAGAATGTCAGAAAGATTGTTGCAATCAACATCATCTGACACATTACACCAGATATATATTCAGGTTGCCAAGGATGACAAGATTGGAATGCATAAAAGCTTTCACCCCAGTTGACTGTCAAGGCAATTAAGAAAAGGTCCAATAGGACTTGGTGGCTGATAACTGAGAATAAAATGACAGGCTTCCATGGATGAAAGTCTATAAGTAAACGCACAGACTAGGGAGCCTACATCCCAGTTTCAGGATTGTAAATGAATGAAACCCTTAGTTTTCTATTATTAGAATGGGGATGAAATTAGGACCCATCCTGGTAAGCACTTTAGTTGGTTATGAAAGCAAATGCAGCCATTTACCACTTGCCTTTTTGCTAAGGTTGGGTTAGATTGAGATTATAGATAAAGGACTATCTTGCATAGCTGAACAATCCCCATACCAATTTTAATTCAGACAACAACCTTCATTTCTATGTGGCTTAGGGATGAAGGGAGCTTGATACCATGCCAAATTGCAAGACATTCCAATTACTTTGCTCCCTATTTATTCTCATTTTTACTTTACTTGAGACTCTTGTGACCACAGTTCGACTGCCCTATCTGCAGTTTCAGATCCACATGGCAGCTGCGAGGATCCCAGGACACTGTCTTTGCAGAACTTCACATGTAGTATTGCACTCTCACTGCCAGCTGGCAACAGATACTGTCTCAAAGAGTGCTCCCGCCAGCATTGAAGGCCTTCGATTGTGCTCAGAGCAGAACGAGCCAGCCCAGTGTTCTCACTCCTTGCAAACATGGACTTGCAAATGCTTTCTGGTAAGACCCTTAAATATTCAGAAAACAACAACCCCAGGCCTTGCTTGAAATCCGAGTTTGTTAAATCTCAGCCCAGTTTTAAAGTCTCAGCCAGCCAAGGCACAGCCACAAACTCCATAACAGCCCAAAGCATGCCACACGTAATGCAGAAAAACCCCAGGCAAAAGACCTGGCCTGTCAGCTGACAGTCCATTATAAACCATTGTCCAGAATCCAGAATCCAGCCCAGTTCGGTTTTTCACATATCGATTCTGAGCATTTTACCCATCTATGTGGTGATGTCACCTCTTTCAACTCCAGCCCCTTTCTTGTGTCAATCCAACTTTAACACGTGACAGAGCCTTTGGGAATCGTTCAACCTTTCCTGCACCTTCCTGCTCGTGTAATTTTCCAGCTGAGACCTAAGTGACTTTGTAACATAATGCAATACATTCCTTCCTTCCTCTTTTCTGCTTAGAACAATGAGCATTTCACAAACTCTGATCTTCAATGCCCCACTGTAACGCTCACCTGATTTCCACGGAGGCGCTGGGCTGGACTGAGCTGTCGCCGTGTCTCCTAGTGTGACTCGTAGATCTCGGCCTTCTCCTAGGGCTGGTCCCCTTCTCACGATGTACCGGACGTGTAGAGTGAGGTGTCTGCAGACGGAAGAACAAGGATTTAGGAACTGGATTGACTGAACTTATCCTTCCTCAGTCCACTTATTCGAACCCAGGGCGTGGCTTGCTCACCTTAGATATATTAAGGCCGGGCTCTCCATCCTGCGTCTTTGCAGGGGCGCAAGTACCAGTTACTTCAATGGTTCACTGACAATCCTCTTGATTGCAGAGGTTGATGTTGGAAGATACCGCCGTTTACCGCACGAGTGGTTTCTTGATAGTTATTGGAGCACCCTTAATTTAGTCCCCTGCTCAGTCTCAGGGTGTCAAGATTGAAATTGTAGAGGAATGATGCGGCGAGCAGGTGAGTAGGAAAGATGACCGGTTGCTGTCACCCTTTCTAATGTCTCTCTTTGTCCTGCAGGTTTAGGTGCAATGGACGCTGATGAATAGGTGCCCAGGATCGTGCAAGCGCGTATGTACGAAGAAGATGAAGAACGGTGCACGTAAGTAAAATGACTGCTGTTTGTTTCAAAAGCACGCCTTAATGTCTCTTTTGTCCTTGCAGATCGTGGATGCAGAGAGCGTTGCTAGATGGATGCCGGCGAACGTGCGAGCGCGTAAGTAGAAAGTTCATGGTTGGTTTAGAATGCGCCTTAAAATGTCTCCCTTTGTTTTGCAGATGCCGGCATGCAGCGCTTCTTGAAGTTCAGAACGTGCGGAGCGCAGGTAAGCAATTCAAGAATGCAATGCTTAATCAAGTCCTTTTCTTTGCAGATGTCGATGGGGAGCCGAAGAAAGCGGCGGAAGGCTTTGGAAGATGCCTCCGTATTTGGTAAGTAAGAGCGCTGCTCTCGAATTGAATTCTGCTAACCTGTTGTTTTGTCTTGGCAGGTGCAGCTGAGGATCGGATCTCTAGCAGGTAAGGAATTCGTTTTCACAGGAACTGGAGCTGAAGAATCTCAGGAAGACTGGAGCTGACACGGTGAGCGTCCTGCTGCAGATGCAGAATAACGCGAAGCACGTTTCATCAATCGGGTGTGGTTTAAATAGCCTTCTGTAGTGCTTAGGCGTCTTCTTCCACAGCCTCGCCCAGGTAAGAAAAGAGTTCCTGTGTTCTGATTCCAGGGAGTGGTTCCAGCCCCACCCAGAAAGGAAAAGTAGTTCCAGGCAGAGAAGGATCAGAAGACCATCGAGCTGGTAAGTAAGCAGCATGGTCTGCTGCAGGTAGGTCCACCCAAGCACTCTTAAGCATTATGAGCCCGGCGCTTCCAGCGCCGGGACCGGTCATCTTTATGAGCCTGGTGCCACTGGCTCCAGGACAAGGTCCAAAAGGTCCCGATAGGGACTGGCTGGTACCCAGGATCAAGGTTATGGGCCTGCTTCCAAGGATGTGAGGCAAGTCCTGACCCCTTGGAAGCAGGGATCATGACAGCACCCCCCCTCAAGGCCCCTCCCAAGCTTGACTTCTCCGGGGGTCTTGGTTTGTTAGGAAATGTTCGATGAAATTTCTTGACTAAACGAGGTGCATGGACATGTTCTGCAGGTTCCCAAGACCTTTCATGGGGGCCATAACCTTTCCAGTCAATCAGGTAGTATAGCCTTGATTTGGAGATTTTGGAATCTAAGATGTTTTTGATTTCAAACTGAGTTCTCCATCAACTAGGATAGGTTCTGGAGATTTAGTCAATCGGGTCTCTGGCTGCACAGGTTTTAGTAGCGAGACATGGAAGACTGGGTGCATTTTCATATGAGGGGGCAAGTCCAACTTGACTGCCACTGGGTTTATTATGGTATTGATTGAGTAGGGTCCCAGGTATCTTGGGTTGAAGGTGCGCGGTCCTTTTAGGGGTAAATGTTTGGTGGATAACCAGACTTGATCTCCTACTTGATATTGAGGGGCCTCCTTCCGATGTTGGTCTGCTCCTTTCTTGTATTGTTCTTCAGCCCTTTGCAGATGAGAAGTGGCTTCCTTAAAGGCTTGGGTGATTGCAGAATGCAGGTGGTCTACTGCTGGTGTCCCTAGATCCTGAGGTGGATCCAGATTAGAGGTTCGAGGATGGCTACCATATAAAAGAAAAAACGGGGTTTTTCCGGTTCCAGAGTGGGCTGAATTATTGTAAGCGTACTCGGCTATCCAAAGGATGTCCTTCCAAGTTCTTTCTGTTTGTTGCAGAATGCAGCGTAAGTACTGTTCCAAAGTTTGATTGGTCCTCTCGGTCTGTCCGTCGGTTTGGGGGTGGTGACTGGTTGAAAGCCTTACATCAATTTGAGCCAACCGACAGCAACTCTGCCAAAAGTGGGAGACAAATTGACTTCCTCTATCCGAGATTAAAACTGAAGGAAAGCCGTGCAACCGAACAATGTTTTCGAGAAACTCCCGGGCCAGGATTGCTGCTGACGGTAGACCTTTCAGTGGGATGAAGTGCGCCATCTTGGAGAATAGGTCCACGATTACTAAGATCGTATTATATCCGGAACATGAAGGTAAGTCGGTGATGAAATCCATGGAGAGAGTATGCCAGGGACAAGGTGGGATGTCAGTGGGCGTAAGAGGCCTGCTGGTTTCTCCTTTTGACTTTTATTTTGAGCGCACACTCCACAGGACATTACAAAGTCTCTGATATCCTTTCTCCAAGATGGCCACCAGAAGTGACGCTTGATCTTTTCCGAGGTCTTGGCCATACCGGGGTGTCCCTCCATTAGGGAGTCGTGATAACAAGAGATGACTTGATTCTGTAAACTAGCACAGGGTAGATATAACCGTTCTTGGAAGTACAATAGGTCGTTCTTCACCGTGAAGCCTTTTCCCTGAAGATGCCAATTCTATATGTCTGCTGGAGTTATAAGTTGTTTAACTTTGGCTTCAACTTCTTTGATGGATTGTGTGCCGATTAGACCTAGGATTCTTTGTTCGGGAATGATAGGTACGGGTTCAGGATTGACCATGTGCTCTTCCACTCCCATCTGGGAAAGGGCATCAGCTTTACCGTTCTTGTTGCCTGGTCGGTAGGTAATGACGAAGTCAAACTCGGCAAAAAATAGTGCCCAGCGGAGTTGTCTGGAGGATTGAGCTTTAGCTGTCTTTAGGTATTGTAAGTTGCGGTGGTCTGTAATCACTGTGACTGTGTGTCTGGCACCCAGAAGATAGTGTCGCCAGGCCTTGAAGGCGGACTTAATAGCCAGAAGTTCCTTATCGGTAATGGTGTAGTTGATTTCAGGAGCCGAGAATTTGCGGGACCAAAATGCCACGGGGTGTAACTGGTTTGTTTCTGGATCTCTTTGCGATAGGACTGCACCCATCGCAAGACTGGAGGCGTTGGTTTCTACGATGTAAGGAAGCTCTGGGCGGGGATGTCTCAAAACAGGAGCGGAGATAAACTTGGCTTTTAACTTTTGGAAGGCTTGCTCCGCCTCGGTAGACCACACAAAGCGTTTGTTTTTCCTTAGAAGGGCAGTAACGGGCTGGACTATTCGGGAGAATTCTGGAATGAATCTACGGTAGAAATTGGCGAAACCCAACATGCTTTGGACGCCTTTCACCGACGTTGGTGATGGCCACTTAATGATAGCGTCTACCTTTCTTGAATCCATGTGGACTCCATTTGGTGACAGAATGAATCCCAGAAATTCGACCTCGGTGACATGGAAAACACACTTCTCAAGCTTGGCAAAGAGTTTATGTTGGCGAAGCCTCTCAAGAACTGCCCTGACGTGTTTCCGGTGATCGGCCTCAGAGGACGAATATATAAGGATATCGTCGATGTAGACAACTGTACACACGTCAATTAGTTCTCTGAGGATGTCATTCATGAAGTACTGGAAGGCGGCCGGGGCGTTACATAGTCCAAAGGGGATTACTTGATACTCAAATAATCCATACTTGGTGCGGAAGGCCGTCTTCCATTCGTCGCCCTCTTTTATTCGGACCAAGTGGTAAGCTCCTCTGAGATCCAACTTCGTATAAATGCGAGCATTCTTGACTTGGTCTAGAAGTTCAGGGATCAATGGCAAAGGATATCTGTTCTTGACTGTAATCTGATTCAGGGCGCGATAATCGATACATGTTCTGAGATCCCCTTCCTTTTTCGGAACGAAGAACAGAGCTGAAGAGGCTGGAGACTTAGAAGGATGAATAAACCCATTGGCCAGGTATTGGTCCAAATACTGCCTAAGGTGGAGATTTTCCGGTTCGGTGAGAGCATAGATCCTACTACATGGAGGAGTGGACCCAGGTACCAGGTCTATCTGACAGTCGTATGACCTGTGCCGGGGTAGGGAGTTGGCTTGTTGTTTCTGGAAGACATCTTGGAACTCTATATATTCAGGAGGCAGTTGGGGACCCTCGGATGTAATTGCTGCCATCTTAATGTCGGACTTCAGATAACAAGTGGAGGCACATTCCGGAAACTGAATCGTCTTTGCTCGCCAATCAATTTGAGGATTGTGTTTTTCTAACCAAGGGATTCCCAGGATAATTTGAAACTGAGGGGCCTTGATCACATCAAACACGATCTCCTCACGATGTCCATTTTGGCTTACTAACGTCACTCCCTCGGTGGTATGGGTAACTGGTCCGGAAGCTATTTCCGTACCATCCACTGTGGTAATAACGTCTTTAACCATTTTAGGACAGAGAGGTAGATTCATCCTGGATGCCATCTCGCGATCCACATAATTGCCGATTGCTCCACTGTCAATGTATGCCTTGATGGCATGCAAACGATCTGGCTTCTCGGGGCTTATTAGGACCATGGGCACGATGAAATGCGAGGTCAAAGAACTGGTTTTAACGCTCGGCAAGCGGACCTCTACACTTGTCGGGCGAGGTTGTTTCCCGATTCTGGCTTTTCGATGCTTTTGTCGGAAGCTCCCACGGTCTTCTTAGCAGGTTTCACCGGGCATTCACAAAGAAAATGTCCTGAATTCCCACAATAGAGGCACAATTGCAGCTGTCTTCTTCTTTCTCGTTCCTTTTGTGTTAATGGCCCTTTCACGACTCCTATTTGCATGGGTTCTACGGTATCGACTCCTTTGGCGGAACTCTGTGGTCTTGAAAAAACCTGAGCTTCGAATCTGGAGCGATCAGCCTTACTATTCTGTAACCTGTGATCCAGTTGAACCACCAGGTCAATATATTCAGAACAATCTTGCAGAGGATTTACTACTTGGGCCAGGACATCTTTGAGTTCTCCACGCAACCCCCTATAAAACAGCGTAATCCTTTAATCCTCGGGCCATCTGGCTTCAACTACCAGTCTGTTAAATGATGCAATATATGCCAGAAGATCCTGATTACCTTGTCGTAAAGAGAGGAGTTCGTTATCTAAGGCCTGTCCCTGAGAGTGTCTGGCAAATAGTCTTTCCATACTGGACTGGAAGGCCTGAAAATTACGAAGAATCGGGTCATCCTGGGTTACCAGGGGAATTGACCAGTCTGCAGCACTGCCACTTAGATATGAAAGTACGAAGGCCACTTTGGCCTGATCAGTGGGAAATGCAGCTGGCCTACACAGGAAGTGCAGACGACATTGATTGATGAACACTGCAAACCTTTTGGGATCGCCTGAGAAGCGTTCGTGTGGAGCCAAAGGCACGTTTCCAGGTAGATTAATTTGTACAGGATTAGTGGAGGTCGCTGGGATATTACCCCCCCCCTGGGGTCGGCAGCAGTGTTTGCCCCGCCTGCGTTTGTAACAACTGTCTAGCAAGATCATCTGTGCGCTCTTTGGACACAATTAGCTCCCTCCTTAGGGCGTTCGTTTCCTGGCGCGCTGCTAGTACTTCTGCTCTTAATTCCCCTAGCAACTGGGCTAGTTGGTCAGTATCTGAGGTTTCCATTGCGCCTGGGTGGAGGATTTGTGGTGGGCTTCGCGTTCTGTAACGCTCACCTGATTTCCACGGAGGCGCTGGGCTGGACTGAGCTGTCGCCGTGTCTCCCAGTGTGACTCGTAGATCTCGGCCTTCTCCTAGGGCTGGTCCCCTTCTCACGATGTACCGGACGTGTAGAGTGAGCTGTCTGCAGACGGAAGAACAAGGATTTAGGAACTGGATTGACTGAACTTCTCCTTCCTCAGTCCTCTTATTCGAACACAGGGCGTGGCTTGCTCACCTTAGATATATTAAGGCCGGGCTCTCCATCCTGCGTCTTTGCAGGGGCGCAAGTACCAGTTACTTCACTGGTTCACTGACAATCCTCTTGATTGCAGAGGTTGATGTTGGAAGATACCGCCGTTTACCGCACAAGCGGTTTCTTGATAGTTATTGGAGCACCCTTAATTTAGTCCCCTGCTCAGTCTCAGGGTGTCAAGATTGAAATTGTAGAGGAATGATGCGGCGAGCAGGTGAGTAGGAAAGATGACCGGTTGCTGTCACCCTTTCTAATGTCTCTCTTTGTCCTGCAGGTTTAGGTGCAATGGACGCTGATGAATAGGTGCCCAGGATCGTGCAAGCGCGTATGTACGAAGAAGATGAAGCGCGGTGCACGTAAGTAAAATGACTGCTGTTTGTTTCAAAAGCACGCCTTAATGTCTCTTTTGTCCTTGCAGATCGTGGATGCAGAGAGCGTTGCTAGATGGATGCTGGCGAACGTGCGAGCGCGTAAGTAGAAAGTTTATGGTTGGTTTAGAATGCGCCTTAAAATGTCTCCCTTTGTTTTGCAGATGCCGGCATGCAGCGCTTCTTGAAGTTCAGAACGTGCGGAGCGCAGGTAAGCAATTCAAGAATGCAATGCTTAATCAAGTCCTTTTCTTTGCAGATGTCGATGGGAAGCCGAAGAAAGCGGCGGAAGGCTTTGGAAGATGCCGCCGTATTTGGTAAGTAAGAGCGCTGCTCTCGAATTGAATTCTGCTAACCTGTTGTTTTGTCTTGGCAGGTGCAGCTGAGGATCGGATCTCTAGCAGGTAAGGAATTTGTTTTCACAGGAACTGGAGCTGAAGAATCTCAGGAAGACTGGAGCTGACACGGTGAGCGTCCTGCTGCAGATGCAGAATAACGCGAAGCACGTTTCATCAATCGGGTGTGGTTTAAATAGCCTTCTGTAGTGCTTAGGCGTCTTCTTCCACAGCCTCGCCCAGGTAAGAAAAGAGTTCCTGTGTTCTGATTCCAGGGAGTGGTTCCTGCCCCACCCAGACAGGAAAAGTAGTTCCAGGCAGAGAAGGATCAGAAGACCATCGAGCTGGTAAGTAAGCAGCATGGTCTGCTGCAGGTAGGTCCACCCAAGCACTCTTAAGCATTATGAGCCCGGCGCTTCCAGCGCCGGGACCGGTCATCTTTATGAGCCTGGTGCCACTGGCGCCAGGACAAGGTCCAAAAGGTCCTGATAGGGACTGGCTGGTACCCAGGATCAAGGTTATGGGCCTGCTTCCAAGGATGTGAGGCAAGTCCTGACCCCTTGGAAGCAGGGATCATGACACCCACACTGCAACCTCACAGAATCTCACCTGCAAATGCAATTTTCACTCTTTGCTTGCAAGCTGAAACTGGCAATTCATGTATTTATTCATGGAACTGAATGTTAAGCCATGCATCACACAAATGTAGCCCTTACACCAGCTGTTTTGCTCAAAATCACCCCAATTTCAGTTCCCAACGCTACAGTCACCCACCTTGTTAGTAATCCATGTAAATAATTCATATTAATAACCCATGTATTACACTACAGTCTACATATATTATATGTCAAAATCATTTACATACAACTTCTCTACAGAACACAGTGTGCCAATCAGTTTGGTGTAAATTTATCTAGTTTTCGAACAGTGATCGGCACACAGATACATGGTTTTCCCCTGACTATGCGGCTAAAAATAAAAATAATGGAAAAGATGGCTGTATTCGTAGCCTTTGTCTCCTTTGAGGCACACTTTGGAAGAAATTAAAGAACTGGTGCACTCACAATTGTTTGTTGGAGGTGTTCATGGCCATTCATGACAATACTTAAGTGCAGGTCTAGCTGGACAGCAATGGTAGGTTGTGAGAGCCAGTGACTACTAACTGTGGAGTTAAACAAGGTTGTGTCCTGGCTCCAGCCTTGTTTAGTTTCTTCCACTCCAATCTGGACACCTGGGGTGGCTTCTTTTCCCCCCTAAATTAGGTTAATTGAAATGTCATACACGGCTGATTTGGTCATCATGAACCAGACTACTATAGGCCTCCAGCACTGTTTTAATGTCTGGAAATTAGCATTAGAAAACAAAGGATTTGGTCTGTGGGAATAAGAGAAATAAATGCCCATTCAAATGGAAAATGATGGCCGTAAACCTTGAGCAAGTGGATAGTTATGTGTACCAAGTGTACACCATTTATGGTTGTCAAAATAAAACGGAACACCTTGAATGTATGAAGAGAAAATACAGCATTTATGCTGCTCAGATGAGACAAATTATTTCTAAAGTTGGGACACTTTCTCTACTCCCATTGTAACCTATTATAAGTCCAAGGAACTGCCAGCATTATTATATGGCATAGACATCTTCACCCTTGCTTATAAACCTGATTGGAATATTTTGGAAAGGCCATATTTGGTGCAAAGTACTAGGCCTGCCAAATGGAGTTCCGGCTTCTGTGGTCCATTATGAGCTGGGACTACTGTCTACGAACACCTGTTTAATCGTAAGTTCCTGTCTTTCCTTAAAAAGATTAGATCCCATCAGGAGAACTCTCTCTTCTCTAAGCTTCATTCTCTTTTGATGAACAAGTCCTCCCCTCATTGTATGAGTTGGGTATATGACACCTTGTCTGTACTATTGGGCCTGGATATATCTCTAGACTCACTGACTTGGAGCCACTCAAAGTAAAAAGGGCAGTGGGAGAAAGAGACTGGATTTGGCCCAGAGACACTGTGAGAAAGTACATTTTATTTAAACATTTATCAAAAATGCTAAAGGCTCTCTAGGTCCTGGATTTATAGATCCACAGGTTTCCTTCTTCTGTGTGGAGAATGAAGTTTCTTAGATTCCATTTGAATTTTTTTTCCACCCAAGGGATTGAAGGAGCTAGGAATGGTATTGAGAGTATGTGTAGGTATTGTTGGTTTTGTGCTGACAAGAGTACAATTGAAACACTAGAACATGTGTTGTTAAACTGTCCACACGCTTTAACTATTAGATATAAAAATGTATATCCTTTTTTAACGAAATGTATGGTATATGATCAGGCGTCGCTTTGGACTCAGATTTTAGGTGTAGAACAGGTTTCCCTAAACCTGGCAGTTATATGTTGTATCACAAAGATTTTGGGTGTTTAACAAGGGGTATGTTCTGAATGTCAGCTAGGGTGATTTGCATCTGTTTTTTTTGTGTTTCTGTTATTACTGCATTTGTGAAATCTGCATTTTTTAGCATGTTCTAGCATTCATGTTGCTTTTGTATGTTATTTGATTGTGTAGGGTTTACTGATAAACCATTAACACAATCAAAATAAAGATCAGTAAAAGGATAAGAAAAATACTTGGCTGTAGGTTTAGAAATGATACCAGTTTTCAGTTGCTTTCTAAAAGAGTAATGTTTAGTTTCTGTCCTAAGTGATTCAGTCAGTGAATTCCATAGCAGGAAAAGATCTGCCTAAACATGTTTAGGGGACATGCAGATTCACATTTATCGAGTGAATGACAAAGACAGACAAAACATTTTATATTTTTGTCCAGAAAGTCAGGGGGCTTAATCAAACAAGGTATTGTAGACAGTGTTAGATCATTTAAAGTATTATAAAAATATACTTTAGTAGTCAAGGATAGATGGAATTTCACAAATCAAGCATGGATGATGCAAGCGTATTCATAAATTCTATTTGTTGACTAACTACAAAAACTATTGCAATAGTTTTGTAAGCTAGTAAATTTGGATAGCACAAGTACCTATCATCTGTCAATGAAGGCGTCCAAATATATGACCTCGTCAACAGACAATATTTGTGTACCAAGGATATTATACCAGTAGATAAGGTTTCATCACAAGATGAAATAAACAAATGGAAAGCTGTCTTTCCACAGGAATTATGTTTATTAGAATGGTTACAATGACTGAAAAGTTATTGGGTCTCATTACGACCCAGGCGCTCCCGTACAGGACCGACACCCTTCATTACGGGAGCTCCTATTATGAGGTTCCCCTTGTGGGACCCGGAACAGATGTCTGGTAAAACCAGATGTCCTTTCCAGGTCCCACGAGGGGAACAGGGAGCTAATAATGGGCTATTATTAACATGCCCGTTATTAGCTCCCTCCCCATTCCCATTGAGCCCTATGGGGGCTCAAATGGGAATGGGGAATGGTTCCTTCAAGGAGGAATTACTGGGTCCACCAATGTTGGAATGATCCGGTTATTCCTCATTGAAGGAACCCGGTATTGGAGCCCGGTATGGAGACAGCCATGGCGCTAATAGCACCATGGCTACCTCTGTACTCATAATGAGGCTTATTATGTCCAGAAGGTGGCTCCATTGTGGTTTTCCTTCAGTCTTCTTGGCAACCTGTTCTCTTGGTATCTCATTTGATCTTTCCTTCACATATGTAGCAGAAGGTTGTTTCAGGAGTTGTTCTTTCTCCTCTGTGTTTCTTGGATTCCCCTGCATGATTTTGTCATGGAAAGGTTACTGTATTAGACATATCATGGCAGCACTACAGTTGAACATAGTAAAGGATAACATATAATCTGTCTTCCCAAGCCCCTTTCATAAAAAATAAATGTTTCACTATGTTCCTTAGATTCAATGGAGTACATAGAATATTATCAGTGCAGTAAATAGAATATTAGAGTGATCTCATCAATTAGGGTGTCAGTCTTGCCCAATTAACAAAAACAGGTTCTGTGACTAGCCTTCACAGGATAACTTTTACAGCAGCTTTCGATGAATACAATTGAGCATGCAGCTTCCCCAACTTTGGCTGTATGAAAATAACCTTTGATATAATGTTGGCAGTGCCAGCATACCTTAGAATAATGGCACTATTCAAAATGTATTCTCTTTCTCTTTCTGTTCTAAATTAGGACTAGTTTGTCTCAATTCTGCACACCTTTCATAATTGCATAATGCTGACTTACAGTGGAATTTCTCATCAGCATTGTTAATTAATATATTTTCAGTTTTCCCTCACACATATGGGTTTTCCTCTCTCTTTCAGGTTGTCCTCTATAGCTCAAATCTGGGACTTTTTTGAAGGGTTCCATTCCTTACTGAAAGATTGGCTTTCGATCTCTACCTTATGAGAGTTTCCATTCTGTTGCCTCACTGGGATTAATTTTCTGCTAAGACCTTGTTCTCGCCACTTCATGTGCTTCTTTGTTTTGTCCTTCAGTATTTATTTCTCTGTTCACCATTTTCCTTTGGGCCCAGTGGTTCCTTCGCATGGACAATTTATTGGCAGCAGTTTCCTATAATACACTTTTCTTCCACCATTCTACTAGTAGTATAATAAGTCACCTTGTTGGGCTTTTTTATTTGGTGGGGTTATCTATGACATTTCTGTAGACTCCGTTCTGTCAATAGCTCATTCTGTCTCCTGTTTGGAGTTCACTATTTTTAGCAGGGATATTATTTTCTTTCCCCCTTCCAAGGTAGTTAACCCCATTTAGAATGTTCTGTTCATTGTGGATATCTATGTATATCCTTCCGTTATCTCTTCCCAGGGTTACCACATGTTGGATTCCTCTAAGGGCTTCACAGATCCCCTTAAACCTCTGTGAATTTCTGTGCCTTGCCCCTCCCTCTGGGAAACCTATGGTGTCTGTTCTTTGAAATGTAATGTTTTTTGTGAATCTCAGGAGCTCTCATATGTTTACCCCTTTCAGGGATGTGCTGTTCACACTCAGGGTTTTAATTTTCCTTGTTGCATCTTGGACTTTTCATTTCTTACCAGGGTTATCACATGTGGCCGCATTATTGGGACTATTAATTGTGGTTCTATGGGATATTTCTTTTGTTTCCCTATGCAAAGGATACCTTATGTTTCACTATTCTTTGCAGGTCTCTTGGGTTATCAATTATTTCCCTCCTCCAAGTGATATTGTGTAGTGTTCTTGTTGTATCTGTCTTATATAGTTCTGTCTGTGTAGTTGAGTTTTGAAGGAGTATGATGTCAGAGTGTGTGTGATGTCACATGTAAAATGTGAATGGTATGAACATCAGAAAGCTGAACCCAGTGTTCCACATCCAGACAGTTGGAGAGATGACACCTGGGTGGTGAGCACCAGTGGGTTATTCATTTTAAGGACTTAACTGATGTACTTAATACATATCTTATAAAGGGTCTCTAAAGAACGTTCTTCAAATGACAATGATGTAGTCTTCAAGAAGGTCAAGGATATGGAATTATGTATATTGAAAGTGACATGAGTGAGCTGGGGTGGGGAACAGCAAGTGACGGATTCACTACCCCCCCTCCCGCCACCAAGGAAGTTCCACAACCCAAGAACACCTACAAACAACTCCTACAAACAAAGTAGGGCATATAAAAGAGTGGAAGAGCTGAGTGGAGAGGGATGAACTACATGATGTACCAAGGAGTGCCACATGGAATCAGGTTAGCATGGAAAGAAGATGCAAGTACATTGAAGATGGAGGGAGTCAAGTAGCTCGAAGCATATGTGTGGAAAAAGTCAAGTAAATCTTAGCTGTGGTGAGCAAAGTGATTATGATAGAGGTGAAACATGCTGCTAATGTGTTCAGTGAGACCAGCCACAGGTGTTTGCAGTGACTTTTGAAGAATTGGTAGGGCTGCCGATAGCTGGAAAAAAAGACTAAGGTTTGAGGGAATTGCAGCTACCCTAAGATATTGGGTAAGCTCCCAGGAAAGGATTCATTAAAGAGAGCACCAGGCGGCTATAAAGAAGTTGTGGCTAAGGCCATAGAAGGATAAAGTGTCTGCCAATTGCTGTAAGCATAGAGTAGCGGCAAAGCTCTGATCGGGCAAACTAAGGATCAGGGTCTCAATACCTGAACTATTGCCTGCATTTTTTTAAAAAAATGCATTCTGTGTTGGTCTTACCTTGTGAACCGTACACTTGTGTGGGCATGTAAATATATAAACATTGAATTTAGAGCAAGGGGAAAATTATGTTAAAATCATCAATGTGACTTCTTATTTAATTTAAAAATATAGTTCACACAACTTTTATGAGTATAAAAACTGGCAATGTAAAAAGAAATCTGATAAGTATCCCAATTAAATTGATCAAGGTGCTACTAGTGCATTAACATCTGAATATTAAAAATATATGCAATCTCATTCAGGTTAATCAGGTTATTTTGATACATACATGTGACTGCATGTATTGTCAATGGGGCCTTGTTTCCACTGGAGAGATGGCCCCAAAACTCATCAGTTAAAAAACACAATTAAATATCTGCAACTTTACCAAACAACAATAATCTCAGATTTTGCAAAGTTGGACACAAAATGTAAAGATTTTTTAGGCTTTGTGCACATTGTTGTTGTTTGCAGAGAACACAGACATTGCATCCACTCAATGGTATCTCACCAAACCTTCCACTCTCTTTTCCTCTTTAACCTGCTATTCATCGATACTAGTCCCAATTCATATCAAATATCTGCCATCAATATACATTTAGGGAGGCCAGGTGGTTTTTACAAATTATACTTTAAATATTTTCAAGATCAGTTTCGCTTGCCAAATGATTGATTTCCTGACCATGCTGGTATCCCCTTTGCTTATAAAAGTTGAGGGGAATTAACAAAAAATGCCTAGATTTTCTATGAATTCTTCTCATTTGCAAAACAATACTATTTGCTTGTTCCTTCATTGTTTTCATAAACCCCAACTAAGCCATGTTGATTAATGGTAAGTGGTGACTACCCTACTCTTCAGCTAAACCCATAGTATTTCTTTGAATTTTTATAAAATGTTGTGTTAATCACTAAATAATGTTTAGCTGTGTGGCAATTTTTATACTGCTGCCCCACTCTACCTGTTTTATCAGTCTTGTCTGCCTCTTAGATTGATGCCTTTATTTTAAACTTCACACACTTTTTTTCCTGGAACCGCCGGTTCAAAATGATACATTTTTTGTTTGGGCTTGTTCATTATGTTAGTTCCCTGTCTAATATTGTTGATGACAAAAGACAAAAACCGTACAGCACTTAATACATATGTTTTTTCTTCCATTGTGTGTGATCATATAGATGCCTAATTTGTCTTTTAAAAACACCTGGATTTTGTATTTGACACGCTATCACATTCATGAAACCCTTATTAATTGTAATCTTACATATTAAGTTCAAAGTGATAGTTAAACTATCATGATTAATGAGACATGTCTCCAGGATCTCACATTTTTCACATAAGTTAAACAATGATGGTGTTAGGAATACATAATCAGTGCATGTTGCCTTATTATTGGTACGACAAGTAGGCTTGTTTTGTCGCCTACTACTATAATATTTGGTAAGTATCAATATGTTGGGTTTTCACAGATGTGAAGCTATCTATCTTTCAGCTTGAAGGGGTTCCAATAAAGATTCTGTATTAAAATCGAATGATGAATAAATGACAATTCCAAAGTCATATTTATAGATAGAATGCCATAGTGGAAGTTTAAGACAGTTTCAAATTTGTTAAGATCATGTGTTGTGATTGCTGTAATTAAATCCCCCAATGGCCTACCACCACTGGACGGTGTGGCAAGTTGTTGTTGCCTTCTACATAGACATCCTGATTCAGAGGCATCGTAAGATACAATTCTTATAAGAGAAGCATATTATATACACTAAAACTGACAAATTATTAAGAACTCTAAACAAACCCCTCGAATTTCAAGACAGCAATCTCATGTTAGATAAATATCATTTTCGTTAAAGACCAGTTCCCATATGGTCTAATCCCCTAAAATCTTTTGTTAAGGTTTGAGGGAGCCATGACCAGTCCTCTTTGTTACACCCTAAATAAGAAATTGAATTTATTAATTCCACGATCAACCTTCTTTTGTAAGTGGTTGCAAAGCTCTTCTTTTCTCTCTAAAATAATGTTAAATCATAACCCATTTCCCGGAATGACTGAATTTCATCTGAAAGAATCTTAATCATTACTTTAGATGGACTATGTAATAAAACCATATCAGTATATAGACAATTGATCAGGGCGAATCCAGTTTTACAAAAGGACACAACACCAATTGAAAAATATTTATAACTGAAATCTCATGCTGTGTATTACATATAAGCAAAATCGTCACCACAGGTAAGTGAACCCAGCACATTCCCGACAAAGAAACATATACAACCATATACAGAATAATGAATACATTTTGACTGCCTAATGACTAACAACATACTTGTCTATTAACCTGGGTTTAACATGAGTGTTGAACCAAACATCAGAAATGTTGTATTCGGTGTGTGTGGCGGACACAAATATTCATAAAATGTTGACACAACTGTGTTTCGGCCTCTTGCAGTTCTTATAGCTATCAATACACAACGGCTTCATCAGGACCGGGAATTGTGTTCTGGGGTCTTCACACCCTTTCCTGTGGTGTAAATCTATAACAAAAAATAAATGTACAATACTCAGTGTGCTTGTCCGAGAGTAAACATATATACACAACTTTTTAAATAGCTGAAAAAGTGTGCCAAGAGGGGAAATGACTGTGTTTCAATGATGTAGCATGTTATAATATAATTAGCTGTGCTGCTGGCTGCAGCCACACAATCCTAAAAGTGCGGTTTGTGTATAGGACTTCAGTTGTCCTGGTTTTGTCCTCTGGGAGGAATGCAGACACAGGAAGGCCATTGCTATTTTGCCTAAAAATGCGCATGCCCGCATAATTTCTCATGAAAAATGTAAGACTTACCCCAATACTATAATGTATATAGTCAGGGGAGTCTGCTGACAGGTGGGTCCTCTAGGGTCCCATTTAATCCTCTCAGCAATCCTGCCGGGTGAATAACCAGAACTTAATGTAGGAGGTTGCTGGTCAACAATGAACATCAGTCCATGCAGAATCAATGGAGTACACTAGTTCAATAGCTTTATATGTTAAAAGTTGCAGACACAGGACTTTGTGAAAGAGTTTAAGAACATCTGAGCGATTTCGTAAAATGTTATTACTAGATTGCACAACAAATTCCAGCAGCAATTGATGCGCCAGGTACAGCACAGTTAATCACAGGGAAGTTCAAACAAGGCCCCTACCACTGCTATTGTTTAATGGACAGGGAAATCATGGATAACTGGGTTTTTCACAGGTTAGTAGAAACTTTAATTGCTTGTTTATTTACAGTTGATCAATTTGACACGGTAGAGAATATCTTCTCAGAAGCATTCTGGGTACCAGTAGAAGCATGCCCCTGATTTAGGGGACTCACTTTCACTGAATCAGCACCTATAACATTCTGTGCTGGGTGATTTCTCTGCACCACATCTGACATATTCAGAACCCTTTGCTTGATACCATTCTTTGGACCTAATTAACTACATTGTTCCTTTTCTGCCGGTAGTTCACCTATTTCTCCATCAGTCTTATTAGCCGCCCTGTCTGTTAGCCCGCTATTAGCTGCTTATTCACTTCGGTGTAGATTTCAAAGGAATGTTCATAAACTCTGCTTCTGTGATATTACTTTATACCAATTTTGTAATTTTTTCATAGCTTTTGTATGTTGCGACAACACAGTGGGGTAGTGACAAGCACATAGGTAGAGAACTCAGCAGGTGAGCATTTAGCAGCTTTTTCTCATTAACAGAGACACCATCTTGTTTCACAGCATTCAACGATTGTGGTTTGCAAGGAGTCTCCCCTCCTCAAAACCTAGACCACCATGTCACGCCACCTGCCTCACTAGATGCGGCCCACCCCTCTCTGCCCTGCCACCTGCTACATATGTACCCCGCCGCTGTCCTCCTCTGTATCCTTTCCCCCGCTGTATATCTGTTCTGTTGTTACTACTGAAAAGCAATCTGTTTTGAATCTGTAATGTTGTACACATCTGTACGGTGCTCGAGTATGTATCTGTATTTGTTATACCTCTGTAAAGTGTTCCGTTGTTTCTCAGAGCTAGGGCTGCACTCAATAAATACAATAATACTAAGAATAAGAATAAGAATAAGAATAAGAATTAGAATAAAGGTGTTCGCTGTTTTGAGTCTAGTTTAGAATCAACACACCCAATGTTATCTTCTAGGAATTCTAGTTTTAGCTTAATTTCACTTAAGGTCAAACAGTGTGGCTTCATTTCTGCAGTGATGTTATCATAAAGGATCACAAAATAGCTTTAAACAAGGTGTACCATGTGTAGAAACTGAAATGGACGGGGCTGATAACTTTATCTTATCTTTCAAATCTTTCACAAGTGAGTCCAATTCCTGTAAGGTGTTATGTTCAGGCAAAAAAGAGGGTAAGTCCACAAAGGAGGTCACTGATAAATTTGATCTGCCCATGTTTTTGTTTAGCTCATCATATTTAATAGTACGGTATTTCAAACTCTGATCACTGATGAAGCAAATTTCACCCTGAGGTGGGCACCAAGGGCTTGGTCTGTTTTCACAATTCTGTGCTTGTGCCGGTGAAAATCAGTTACTTTCATGTGCGACATGGATTCCTTTGCCACTTTACTGGTCCTCAGCTTGCTTTTATGCCTGCTAGGTACCACTGCTTCAGTTACTGACTCTGCAAGATAGTTAGAGGATGTTGGCGAGTTGGCAACGTTTTCAGTTTCAAGTGTCAAGGCAGGCACCTCATGCAATGAATCTTATCTAAATTTAAAGGAGTGGGCATAATAATAGAGTCCTCAGTGGCCAGTTGGATGTCATGGTAAGTCTCGAAGACCGTTTTCATCTTGGTTCAAGGTGTTGTTATAGATTGTGTATCTAGATTCATACTACAGTCCTCCAGAACAGCTTTACTGTTCATGTGTACATTGTTTGCACCCCAACCGTACAAATACCATATGTATTCAAAGAAGCTCAGGTGTTTTATAGTTCATGCTACTGTGAAAGTAGAGGATAGAAGCCCCATCACCCAATGTCTCCAACTGTCTCCAACTGCAAGCACTCAACTGCACTATGTGGTGCTCTGCAGTGGAAAGTCAGTTTTGAGCCTCCTGGAGTTGACATGAACTCGGTCCTCCCTGTAACATGGTCCTGTTCTGAAAATAGTCCACCAACAAAGTTACACCTCCACTGCCTTCAACTGCAAGCACTTGGCTGCATTGCATGCATTGTCCCACAGCGGGGAGGCCATTGGGGAGCTGGACGCTCTGTACCGGTGAAGCAGTTGGGGCTCTGAAAGCTCTGTCTCTGGAGAGTGGTCCCTGGGGATTGATGACGTCAGTGCAGGTAAAGGAAAGGACAATGGAAAGGTCTCGCGTTGCACCATTAGCAACCATAGAGTGCCAAGGAATGGAGTGTCATTCCATAACAAGAGCATTGCAAGAGCCTGACAAGAGAATCAGTGAAAGAGGACATTTTTGATGAGAAAGAGGGGGATCTAAATTTCTTGAATTGCCCCACCCGGTGCGCAGTGATAACTTGTAAACCTCTCTGCCTTTGGACTGTGTCAAGTGAGTGTAGGACACTTAACAGGTTGGGTGTAAAGGTGTGTACAGCAGGAACGTGTGGTAAATTCTGTATTGTAAGTGTTAGCTGGAAAGGGCAAGGAGCATCCTAGGCGAGTTGAATGTGTATTGCATGATGAGAGGGACAAAACAAGAATGGGGGGATGTACCAATTATATATGTAAGCATTTCTCAGGTTGTGGGTTAAATGTCAGGTTGCCTTGGTGCGACATGGACTCTTAGGTCGAATAAAATGTATTTTATTTTTGTGAATGGAGGGTGGCATGTGTCGGGTTTCTAATGTACATTCTGATAGAGGATGCACAGTGAACTTTAGCAGGTGAGCAGTGTTTATAAGTTGGTGTGGGGGTGAAGCAAGCCAGATCACATTGTGCAAAGCCAAAGTGCATGTCAGACCTTGGATGAGTAGTTATAAAAAGTTGTTATGACCAAGCAATTGTATGAATGCGCAGTGAAGAGTAGTGAAGCTTAAGTAAGTAAGCTGTGGCAAAGTAGTGCATGGTGCTTAGTGTGAGCATCTGATTCTATGTGAGGTGAAGCTGTAATTAGCTGTGATACTCATTGCCGGGTACAATGCAAGGTTATTACAGAGTGCTGAGGGCAAGCAACTGTATGCATCTGTGGTGATAGGAAAGGCAGAGCTACAGTGCTCGCGGGCATATTGTGAAATAAAAAGCACATGTTGTGTTTTGGAAATTCGATGACATGGAGAGTGTTGTGTGTGCACGCCAAAGGTATTGTGGTATGGCAGAAGTGCATACTTTCTTGCTGTGTTCTGGTGATTGGGTGTTTTGAAGCGTGTTGCGTAGTGTATGCTGAGGAATTGTGGCATGGTGGATGCTCATGCTGTATTTTGTTGATTGGGTTTTGAGAAACTGTACAGAATAGAGGTGAAGTGAAGTGCAGCTACATGTATAGGATGGCTAGTTACCACTGGATGCAAATGTAGCTACAGAATGTACATGTTGTGAGAGGAGGTTAAAATACCTATCTTTGAGTTGATGAGTGTGTGTGATGCCATATGTAGAATGTGTATGGTATGAACATCAGCATGCCTAACCCAAATCCACAACCAGAGAGTTGGAGGAATGGTACCTGGGTGGTGGACAATGGTGGGTCCTTCCTTTAACATCTTAAGGATTTACCTAATTTACTCAATACGTATCTTACCTGACTCTCTGGAGAGCATTCTTCATAACAGTTCTCTCTTTGGGATCCAGTATTCCTTGTGGTTCACTATGATTATTTTTGTCTTCACCCCTTTGAAGGGGTATCTCATTTTGTCTCACTGCTTTTCTTATTTCTTTCCCCCTTCTCAGGTGTACCTTTGGTAATCCCTCATTGTGGTAGGTAGGATGAGAGGGCTCAAAATTTTAGCCAAAGCTTTGAATTTTAACTAAGGCTTTGAATTTCAACAAAGATGAAAATGTGTCCCATTTGCCAACAGGTGCGTGAGACTCAGGTGTGCGATGTTAGGTTGAATCTGGTCTGAGTCAGTATTGTGAGTGCATGGAAAACATAAAAGGTGAAGGAGGGGTTTGAGTTCACCACTACATATAAGCTGATCTTTTAATTTGGGCACTATGCCATGGGGTTCAATATGGATTGAATTGCAAAACTAACAATGTACTTACTCACTAACGTCCTAAACTACTAATATATTCGCACACTAGTGTTAAAGACAACTGAGTCCATAGCTCTTTGCTGCAAAATATCAGTACCGAACTATGGTATAAATGAGCTCATTTTGAAAGGGTATACATGTGGATAATGAAAGCTATTTTCTTGCTAGGAAGACGTTACAAGTTGGACATGTGGAATGTGGAAACCCATGTTAATCAAAACAGCACATTGTTAATTTTCAGAATGTTAAAGAGAGCAGACTAATGTAACACTTTTCCTCTGTTGCTGTCTTTCTAAAAGCCAGGCTGATCATGTGTTTCTAGAACATTCTAGTGAGTTGGTTTGCCAATGGGAGGTGGTTCTGATTAGCACACTCCAAGGGCCTTATTTTATTACATGTTATGTAGTCAAGCATACATTCATGGGAGGTATCAGACAGAGAGGTTAAAAAGAGATGTCAGTCGGAAGGCTGGGTCTCTCTCTGTTCTCTGTCTCTGGCTGTGGGTCGATGTGCTGGGTTTGCTGACGGTGCATAGGCTGATATCTTCCCTTGACAAGTGGGAGAAAACACAATAAGGGAAATCTTCAGTGCAGGCTTCTTCCAGACAGACGGAAGGGGGACCCGACCAAAGTTGTACCAGGGGCAAACAGAGTAAAAAGAAAATGTTGGTAAGATTATAGTAACAATTGAGGTCTGTGTTGATTTGACTTGCGAGTGCATTTTGTAGACAGTTGCAGTCAGGAACGTTATGGTCAAGTGTTAGATATAGCTGGAGCTTTCTTTAAGCTGCAAAAGACAGATACCATGTGCCAAGGTCTCCTGATAACAATGTTTTGAATTGCAACACTAAAAGAAGGGGATTTGTAGCTGGTCGTGAGAAAAGCTAGTTACCGTGGGGAATGTTCTATTGAAATGTATGTGTATTTTTATTTACGTTCATTTTTGAATCACAAGGGATATTATGCAAAATAAAAGAGTGCATTGCACATGCTTGTACAGTTTTATAGATTCTAATCCTTTATAAATGCACAAGAAGAAAGAAACAAGTCATCCTCAGACTACTTGTTATGTGTCACAGTATTTTGTGATAACATACTGACAGTTGTAAACCAAATTGTAAATGCATTTTACCGAATGGGGTATTTCTATTTTACTGCATGTGGTAAAATTCATAACAAAGTTGGTCACTGTGAATTGGGTCCATCCCAGGGGCTGTTTATATGAACAACAGCATTCAGGTGTCCTAGTAAGTGTATACTGGTTTACCGCCAAAGTTCTATTGTTGATAAAATACCACACAATGATGTAATTATGATTTAGCGTGTATTTGTGGCATACTGTTCATGGTCCCGTTATAAGAACAATATCAGGCAGTGCTGTGTATTTAGGGCTCATCACCATGCCACGAAATACCCCAGCAGGCTCACCAAATATACTGCAAAATACCTTTGACAGATTTCACAATTCTTTATGGTTCTCTGGACTTTGTATTTTCCTCCTTCCAATGGCTATTTTGTAATGTGCCCTTCTTTGAAATTTTTGGCAAATTCACTATCTCTTGTGGTTCCACCTTAACTTGGCACTTCCCTGTCACCCTCCTCTGGAGGGATGCGTTTTGAAAAGTCTGTCTCTCGTTGGCTTGCCCTGTTCCATGCTGGGTCCTTTATCGTTCCTGGCCTCCTTCCAGGTTCCCATTCCTGGATGGTGAAGTGGGGACTAGTCCTTTTCCAGATCAAGGATGCCCCATTCACTCTCCGGGGGGGACTGCTTCAGTGGCTGACTAATATTGCAGGCCCATCTCTGGTCAGCATTTCCATAATTTCCTTCCTGGTGGTTTCCTTTCTGCAGGGACGTCATTTCCCCAAAATGCATGGGTTAGCGGAAGCAACATCACATGACCCTTGACCTCTGATGCCATCACAGGAAATGATGTCATTTGATGCCACCCTGAAGTGACATCACAAGAAGCGATGGAACACCGCCATTTATCCCTTGACAAAACAGGAAGTGGCATCACAAAGCATTGTTTCTAAATACACTATGAAAAATATGGCAACATTATTAATGTAACTTGATATACATTTCATATAAGAATGGATCACCAGGCAGAAAAAAAACATGCTGTATCTGCAACTTGCAAAAAGCAAAATACATAGTTCCGAAATGGATGCTTATTCTACTCTAAATGCTTTTTGGAGAATTTTGTTGCATTGCGAATTTAAGGTGTTTAGGAACAGACAGGTAACTCACTCCCTGAATTGTGCCTGTACCTTTAATGAGTCTAGAAAGTATTGTATGGAATTCCAGAAAGACAAATAGCTCAAATAGCCACATGGCATTGGCCATAGCCCAGGAGCTTCAATTTGTCAAAAAAAAATGAACATATAAAAATGTTATTTCTTTTTCTTTTTAGGGGTAGCAAGGGAGACAACAGGGGTAGCAAGGGAGTACTCAGGGGTCACCAGGGAGACCCCTGGTGACCCCTAAATGACATCCCTGCCTTTCTGGTCCTCACCTCCATTCACTGGGAGATCTTTGTTTTGAAGCTTCTGGATTACTTGCCCCATGGACTTCCCTCTCTGATGGCCTGCCTCCAGCTGTACTTCCACTTGCTATGACTCAAGGCAGCATCCTTCACCTGCTCTAAATTTCCCCCAGTCCCTATATACTTTGGGGTCATAGTGTGCTACCAAGTGGTTATTCTGGTAGCATGTGACATAATCACATTGCCAATCAATTTGCTGGAAGCCACACCTAAGAAATCAAGTTTAGTCATGAACTTTAGTCAATTGGATTCCATGTATAATTTAAAAGAATTCACTCGAATTTGGAAGTATGGACTGGATGTTGATGACACTCCTTCTCTAAGTAATGACATTTGAGTAAAATAGTATGTTTTTTTTATAAATTATATACAGCTGCTGTATAATTTACCTTGAATTGAAATGCTCAACATCATGATATTATTGACTTTCTTCTGAAAACAAATATTTGATTGCAGAGAAATTAAGATATTTTAACATCAGGGACACACATACTTATTGGAAATAAGATCATCCTGTTAAACGGGAAATCATATTGTGCCTCCTTTCTTATATATATTGGCCAAAGCCCAGCCGCTCTGCGAAGAAAAACGCATTGCAAAGTTCTGATTTTGGATCAACTTCGCTGCCATTTTGGGATCATCCGCCATTTTGATTTCTGTTCAAATGTAACTCTGTATTCTAAAATGGTGGACTGTGTTTCCATCTTGTAACCGAGCCGTCCCGACCATTGCACCTTAGTTAATATTTAGGCTGTCCGCAGGCCGAATGTTTAGACTGGGTAAAGAGACCTTGTCCCATGCCTGACTTGTGGTCCTAGGATTGCCAGCACCAATAAGCCTCATCCGCGAACATACATCGAAACAATGTAAAGTAAATATCGAACGTGGACATTGGCTGAACTGCATTGGGAAGGGACATGTGCTAAGGCTTACTGCTAAACCTGGGAATACACTCTTGCCATTGTAACTTGTTTGTATATAAACCGAATGTAATCCGTGTGCATATTGTCTTATAAGCCATAAGTGAACTCGGCACAAACTCTAGACCATGGATTATTAACTTGCAGAGGGGCTGGACATTATTACTGAAATTGTATAAATGTACGAATGTCTAGATGCCCAGTACCTCTCACTTCTCACACTGAAGGGCTGGTATTCACTGTGATGTACTGAGGACCAGATAGCTATCTGATTTGTTTCTTTGTGAACTGCGCAGTCGAATAAAGATATGTGAATCTTTATAAGCCTGTGTTTGGTGTATTTCCTTTTGTGGTACTCAGCCTCGATATTTCCTCTTGCTTTTACAATCCAAAACAAGACGGTGTGTGAAATTGTTCATTGATTAAAAATTCTGATTAGAGGAACATGCTACCTTTGCTTATAGATCTTTTAGGACTGCACTTGCAGTTTTGATAATAATAATAATAATTCACATTTATATAGCGTTCGGAAGGATGAAAGGCTGAGTTTGGCCCTGCCAGGATTCAAACCTACGGCAGCAGCCTGTGCACAGGTGTCAAAGCAAACGCTCTACTCGTTGTGCTATCTGACCGATAATAGGGCAGTTACGTTTGGCTCTATAAATGTGCACCTTTTCAGTGAAGAAATGGCTGGAATAACAAGGTTATGTATCTTTTCCTCTGACATACATTTAATAGAAGCTAGAGAGTCTAGTTATGGTAATGGAAGGTTATTCTACTAAAATACAATCTCAGAAGGGTTAAGAATTTTTATGTTTCTTTTTCCATAGGGGCCCTTATTGCAGTGATAACAACAGTATTAACCACAATAACATTCCTAATTGGAATGTTACTACTTTCTTTTGGGAGTTTTGTAGTCATAAGTTGACTGAAGAAGAACTTGATCACTAGATGGTTCACCAGGAAAGAAACTGTGAATGATTAGCAGAAAAAAAGGAAGATGAAACAAAGAGGCCTTGTAAGCAGTGACAGTAAAGTGCGGATGGTGGATCACTTCCCTATTTTCTCCTCATATTTTGTCCAGTACATGAGACAGCTATCCAGAAAATATATAGGGCCTGATCACGACTTTGGCGGTAACGCCGGTGGTATTACCACCGGCGGTATTAGCCCTACCGCCAAACTCCCCGGCGCTATCAGTTCGGCGGTAATGTTAATCCCCATTCCCCATTGAGCCCATTCGGGAATGCCCTATTTCCCATTGGGCTAAATGGGGAATTTTCACGCTCTTACCGCCGGCGGATTTCCCGCCAGGCGTAATAGCGTGAATTTTCGGCGGATTTCCCCCCAGCTCAGAGTTGGGGCGAAATCTGCCGAAGTCCTGATTTGGCGGACCCTTAAATCCGGCGGTAATAGCGCTTCCGCCGGATTTAAGTGTTACCGCGAAAGTCGTGATCAGGCCCATAGTGTTAAAAGATACAAGGAATAGTATAGTGGACACGTGCATACTGAGGCTTTCTCCAAACAGCCCAGCAAATGAAAGTGAGATAACCACCTTTCAAAGAAAAGTATAATATATTTGGAATATATTCATGCAGGAGCAAAGTAGCATACTCACATGTGGTATTTCTTTTACAAGGCAGCACTTCCATATCGTACATCTGTCTATGAATACCCCTTACCTTCATAATCAAACATTAGAAGCTAAGAGAAAGTTTTGTATAAAACTGCACAAAGGCACGTAAAGAAAAAATCCTATTTAGCAGTGCTAGATCGAAACATTTAAAACGTATCTATGCATAATTGTTAGTTGTTCATGAATCTGGTGGGCGAGTGACTGTCCCTTTTCAACTAAGGACAGTGCTCAAGTAAATATAAGCTATAGGTTATTCCAAAAATAGAAGTGATTAGATAAAACAGTCACAACTAAATGTTCTGAAATACTGTATGCTCCACACTCTAGCCTTCCACTCATGAATGCATATGAAAGAGATATCCGCTGAAGGCTTCTCTATTTAAAGCTGATCTCTCAACACATGGGTACAACTATACTCAGGAACTATGTTGAACTCATCATGGAAATTGTGTCACCTCTCCCAGGAGGAGAGGATGGCTTCCTTAGAGGGAGCAGCGCTGGCAGCTGTCATGTCAAAAAGGCTGCAGGATAAAGGGAAATGTGACATTGGGTGTTGTTAAGGTAGCAAGTAGTCTATAATGAAGGATTTTGCTATGAATTAAAATGATTGAAAATGTTTGGGTTAATTTGATTTTATTTGCTTAAACAGAAATCATTAATATTGATACTGTGTCATTGGGAATAACAGGTTTTAGTGCACGTTCAAGGAAGCCAAGAGTCCAGAAATTTACAGTATGAATACTTTGTCCACCATGTTTCTTACTGTAAAACATTTCGATCTTAATCCCCCCTGTCTTCCTGCAAAGCAATGTATGTACGTATGACACAGCAAAGGATGGGAAATCTGTAAAAGAGACATTGACAGGAATTTTAGAGGAGGCTTCGAGAAGGCCGAATTCCCTGCTAGGATTTGACTATATGTAGGGCACAACCCACCACTTGGGGAGTCATCGTTCAGCCTTATCCTTGAACAGAATACATAAACAGACTGAACTCTTCTTGGATGTTATGCTGCTTAAAGTCCCCTGCATAGGGTTGAGACAACGTTTCCATTAAAGTTTGTCGCTCACTCCCTAACCACTTCTGCATGGCAAGAGAGGTGACTTCTACAATGAGAGATGTCCTGTTATAGAAGACTTCTGATACCCAGGGATCACTGAGGTGATGCACCCACTACCAAGGGGTGGTGACTTACAAAAAAGACTGTCACAAAGGAAACTTTATTGGATATACAAGTTGGACTCTATGGCCCCATTAGAGATGAATGAAGAATTTTACCTGGGCCCATTCATATAGTTGATGATACTAATGGACAATACATCACGGCTCGTCTCACACTGACTAGCAGAACAGCCTGATCATTGTTGGGTATTCTCACATACTAAGGATTTATATGCGTAGAATGTGAACTCACATGAGCCAGTAACTATTTACAGCACTTAGTGTCATTCAAGAATGGCCTGTACAGAAATACATTAGAGGTCGTCTTTGTCGACTCTTGACATTGCCCAGTTAAGGTGTTTTTTAGACACTGACTAGCTTAATCATATTGCAGGATCGGTTACACATAAGACCTACAAGATAGGAATGTGAACTCAGTTGAGACAGTATCTATCAACTTGACTTTGTGTGGTACACAATTCCTGTATAGTTAAATATAGGCAATGTTTTATGTGACATGTACTTCCATCGAAAATTCTATACAGAATTTGTTTTCTGAATATCTGAACCTAGAATTTAGACTGGGAGACAGACTGGGTACTGGGTATGATTGGGAACTGGTTCGATCACATTATAAACATTAGACATCTGAGCAGTTAGTAATTCAAAGGAGAGGTTTGTAATTTTGAAGCAGTGAATGTACAATCTTATCACAATTAGAGGGGTTTATTTTAAGTCACCCATTTTTTTGCACAAACATTCACTAAAAGATTGTCCATCTTGTTTAGAATACTAGATGGAGTATCCACCATCCAGCACAACAAAAGCTCCAACACGTTACGAGTTTATTATTGTTGACATTCATAACATCATGAACGTCCTATGTGATGACATCCATATGACCCTGTCACACTACTCTATCTAGCAGCCATCGTGGGAACCAAACCGGGGTCTTTACCCGGTCTTATGAGGATATTTTAGTGTGTTCGAACTGTGGGTATCTACTTTAATGAATGGATAACTATTATTTCCGAACATATCACTCAATAGGGATGCTTTCCCTGATACCTAATGTATGATTTTATTTACAGATCCCGTAAGCACGTGGATTCTTCTTTTTAATTTGAAACACTGTACATCGAGACACAAGGCATTGGGACAGTTCTGTTCAGGGATAGAATTGTAAATAAAGAGAATAAATAAAAACAGAGCCACCAAACATACCTGTTTACCCCTGTATTATTATTATTCTAGGTAAAACGGTAAAAAGATTGGCAATATACTGTTGTGTAAGTGTCAAAATAGCAGACTTGTTTCAGATTCGACATAGTACTTGGAACCTTAAGTGATTCCAGTTTCTTCCAAAATATATTCCTATTTATAGAATTAAATGCTTTTCCAAAGTCTAAAAATGCTACATATAACTTGCCCGCTCTAATCCAACAGTACTGCTCGACTAGGAAATTCCGTATAAAACAGTGGTCGATAGTAAAAAGTACTTTCATGAACGCTGCTTGTGTGGCTCTCAATATATTTTTGCTCTATGCCGATTCTTCCAGCCTCTGCATCAAACACCTGCTAAAAGGTCTGTTGGACATATCAGTAGTGATATGGGATGGTAGCAATTTGGGTCAGCAGTGCAACCTTTTTTAAAAATGGGGATATTAGACTTCCATTCCAAGATTTAAGCACAACTTTGAATGTTGTAACTGTATTAAAAAGTCTCATAAGTAAAAGTGACCATCATTCTACAAACCATGTAAAGACGTCAGAACCAAAACAATCTTGGCCTGCGGCTTTCCCCAAAGGCACTGTTTTGATTGAGAGAAGATGTCCCTCTCAGAGAAAACTACATCCTCACCCTCGTGGGCGCTTACTCCTCCATCATCAACTAGCCCTGGTTGATAGAAAATACTTTGAAAATGTTTAACCCAATCTACACCCCCCCCCCCTTCTGAGGCTCCTCCTAAGTCATCAAACCCATTGGCCACAAATTTACAAATGTGCCTCTTTATTTAAGATGGCCTCCTCCATCAAATCCCACAATTTAATTGCGTGCACTCTTTTCTTTCAAAAAATGTATTTTGTTTATTAAATATGAAATGGGCTGCCCCTCTCATCGCCCTCCCCCCCTCTTAACATATTCTTTTAACTAAAATGTTGAAGCTCTGCTGTCTGCATCATACCAAAGGGAGTGCCGTTGCTCTACCAAACGGAGAATCCCTACATTGGGCAAAAACAACAAACACCTTTCTCTAATGTCCTCCATCAAACAGTTATACTCTAGAAGAACAGTATTTCCATTTTCATTTTTCCCCAGCAGACCTGCAGCTTTAGTCCTAATTGATGGGAATTTGATAATATTTTCAAAAAAGGCTCTTCCCATTTTCCTTGTGGTACATCAGGTCGGTGTTGATGGGTACCAGGGGACTGCATCTGCCTTAACATGAAGATTAGCCACAAGGGGAAAAGGGGATTGGTCCCTATCCAAGCGTTTGATTACTGAAAATCCAATATGCCCCAGGAAGAAATTGCAGTCAACTATGGCAATAATCTATGATGTACCCTAGTTGGTGTATGCTGAGTTTAAGAAATGCTTTAACATAACATAAAATAACATTACATAACATAACACCAATAATCCTTAAACACTTTATCGGAAGCTAGGGATTCATGCCATAAATCATGCAGGTGGCAGATCGTAACTTTCGCATCCAACTACACCCCTATACCCATCATAATCAAAGCTTCCTGGCATCGAAAGAAGCAAGCCCTCAGGTGTAGGTTATTAAAGCCAATCCATACATTATAAGCCCCACAGTATAAGCATTTGCCGGTCAAGTGGCACAGCGAGTAGAGCGCTCGCTTTGACACCCGTGCAGAGCCTGTTAACGCAGGTTCGAATCCCGGCGGGGCCAAACTCATCCTTTCATCCTTCCGAGGTCGATCAATGAGCACCACACACCGTGGGTAATAATAAGCAGCGCTTAGATACCTGAGGGTTTGTAGCGCTACATAAACGCCTAATTATTATTATTATTAATTTTAATCAGACAGAAGAGAAAACCCTAAAAGAAATCACACTGACTCCGAAGATCTTATATACTGCATTTAAAAGGGTCCTCTTATAGGAGTTTTTGTTACCATGAGAGTGCAAATTAAAATCCTCCTCTGCCAGCCCTCAAGGGGGATTGTCTGGGCCATCCGAACCACCCCTACAAGCCAACCCGCTTGAGGAGATGTGAGGAAAAAGCTTGATTTGATTGTTGCCTTTACTGCCCCACCCCTGCTTTTTACCCTGTAGCGTTCTTGTGCAACCTGTAATCCCTCTTCCAGATTTACTAGCAGAATAGTCTTGGCCCTTCCTTCTCAGAATCAGAATGTGTTGTGGGGGGGGGGGTGGGCATCCACCATATTTGAGTCTTTAAAGTTCGAATCAATGTTCCCTTTTCCGAGGTCTTTCCCTCTTGGTTGTATCTTCTCATTTTCTGCTTCCCCATGCAAAAAGTGAGGAGAAACCCTTGTGTCCCCTTATTCGCTTTATTGTCTGCCTTATAGTCCACAATTTTCTTGATGCTATACAAAACTGGAGCCTGACTGGGGGTTAAATGGGCCTGTGTGGCCATGGCTGAATTGTGAGTGATACAATTCCTTGGCTCGGCAGCAAGCCCCAGGGAGGGTGGCAAACTGACGGATGTCCACTAGCAATGTCATCCTTAGTACCGTGTATGTTCTTTTTACAACATAATGGACCATAGAAGGTTTTAAATCTCCACCAAAACAGGCTCTATATGAATCCAAGCAGATTTCAATGTCGCAGTTTTCAGATTCCTCAAGGTCAATGAGAGTTATGGGGGAAGTCTCCGCTTGAAGGGGCACATGGCTTATCAGAGAGGCGTGAACAATGCCAGGGCCTTGAACCTCCTCTCCCCAACATCGGGCATCATGTACTCATCCTGCCCTAGAGCAAGCAGTCTACTCTGGCTCATTGGGTCCCATATAACCCCTCTTATCACAGGAATCAATTTAAAGCTAGAGGCATTCTCCCCTCAATTCCAAGCCTTATCAGCCAGAAGGGTCAGCATTCCAGGATTCAATTATTTATTTATTTACAAGTGTTTCAAGGTACAACAAGGCAAGGGGGGTCGGTGAAAATGTGGTCCTTCTAGGACTTGCGACATTTAGATCATGCAAGTGCAGTAACAGAGGTGCGGGGGGGCTAGTATGGGGGAAGTGCTGGGGGTTAGCGACTGCCAGGGGAGGCCAGGTGGGCAGATCCAGGGGAGGGAAGAAAGTGGCGGGCAGAAGGTCCACGTGCTAATTGTGAGGATCGGCCCAAAAAGGCTCAGAGGGGACAGGTCCAGTCAGGCTAGTGCAGGCAGAGAGAGCCCAGAAAGGGCAAGTGCAGGTGGGGTTGAGGGGCCAGAGCAGACCAAGTGCAGGGGCAGACAGGTCGAGGAGGGCCTGGTTCCTTGTAAGGATCTGAAGGAACCAGGAAGTCAGTCAAGAGGCAGACAGGGAAATTAGCAGGGGAGGGGGAGAGGGAAGGAGGAAGAGAAAAGAAGGGTCTTCAGAAGCTTCTGGAATTTAAGGAGATCTGGCTCAAGGCTGAGAGGGGCAGGGAGGCCAGACCAGAGGGAGGCACGTACATATGAGAGAGATCTACCCCACACTCTCGGCTTGGTGAAGCATCTGATCTGCAGAGAGTTGGAGTTGGAGCTAGAAGACCAAAGGGCTCTAGCAGAGAGGTATTTAGGGAGGGACAGTTGGATGTAGCAGGGTCCCAGGCTCAAGAAAGCCTTGTGGATGATGCAGAGGATCTTGCGCTTGATCCTCGCAGCAATCGAGAGCCAATGGAAAGATTTTAGGGCTGGAGAGATGCCATCACTGGTCCACAATTGATATTGTGGCCATGATGGGAGTGTGTATCACAATAGAGAGTGGCTGAATTTTCAGTTTCTTCCTGTTTTCGCTTGTGGGGTAGGGATTAGGGTGAGATTTTATTTAAGCATGTTTTGCTCCGCAAGCATAAAATATGACCCCTGGTTATTCTTTGGGAATTGGCTCATGGTAACTATGCGAGGCATATGGCAGTTGTTGCTGTTTTCACACAATGGATGTATGAGACTTCAATTTCCCCACACCCAAGAACGTGGCTACCCATAGCTAAAGCCCAGGCAAGATGTGTAGGCATGTGGCACATCATTTTTGTTATTGTGGTTATGGTGATGTGTCAGCAGTGTGAACTCTATTGGCAATCTACTGCAGTGTGTGTTTTGGGGATATCTGTCCTGTGCAGCTTTTTTAAGAGTTGGGAGAGTGAATTGTTGCATTCTTTTTAGCATAGGTTTTTAGCATAAATCCGTGTCTTTCACAGCTGCCTTCTCACTAGTAATTCCAATGTAAGTGGCAACATTGGAAGGGTAGTGTTTGAGTAGGTGTGGGTCATGGAGTGAGTGTTTAACATGGATGTAATGGGTTATACGGGTGTTAGTGAGTGCTGTGCCTGAATACCTGCTACACACAACGTTTTCAAGTGTTGTTCAATATGTTTATTGTGTTTGTATTCTAACTTTGTATGTTGTGTTTTAATGATCTTACATTGAATTCCGGGATCTTTGTTTGCCTGTGATGCTGCCTACATTGGCACACACTTCAAGCCATTTTGGTTCCTCAGTGCAGCAATGCAACAAAGGAAAATAATAATCACAAATGATTATCTGATCAAGTACATTTTACAAGCAGGATCTCAAGAAAACATTGCTATCAACTGACAAAAACACATTGGGCCTCATTACGACCCTGGCAGGAACGGTTAAACGGCGCCGTAAAAGGTGACAGCGCCGTTCAACCCGTTCCGCCACATTACGAGGTCCCCTCGCGGGACACGGTAAGCACGCCTGGGAAACCCAGGCGTGCTTACCGGGTCCCGCGAAGAGAGGAGGGAGCAAACAACGGGCCATCTCGTAATGGCCCATTGTTTGCTCCCTCTCTCATCCCCATTCTGCCCTATGGGGAAGAATGGGGATGAGGAGCACGGCATGACCGTCACCCGCGAATGGGCACTTACCGGCCCATTCAACTCGTAATGGGCCGGTAAGTGCCCATTCGCGGGTGACAGTGCTGGATGCGAGTTCAGCGGTAGCCGTGCCTGTAATGCAGGCACGGCTACCGGCCGAACTCGTAATGAGGCCCATTGTGTTAGTTTCTGCAAAACAGCAGCTTACTATGCAGCATGGGTACGATTTACCATCTGTTTAGTATCAGGCATAAAGCAAAGCTACCATTGACAGCAGACTGTAGTATGGGGGAACCAATAAAGCGCAGAGTTGCAATGTGGCGTATCATTCTGGGATTTATTAAAGTAAAAGCTATATGGGTAATGAGCCCTGCCAGTCTCTACCCTTTACCATGTCTTCCTCTCCAACCGCCGTCCCCACGGTTTTACTCTGATCTTCTCACTGCTGCACTCTAACATAAATTGATCCCTCAAACATTCATCCAATTGATTTTTAATGTTGCATGTTCTAGGTAATTTTCTCAGGCTTGTGATATACTGCTCCCCACTCTCCCCTACTTTCTGCAGCCTTTCTCTAAACTTATAGCGCTCCAGTATTGTGCTCAACTTCTTTTCATAGTATTTACTGAACTTTTTTGACAGCTCTTTCGTATTCATTGAGGTCTTCGGCTTCGTTTTCTGGAAGGTCTGGCAAGTCTTCAAACGTATCTTGTCCTGCAGGACCTAGGCAATGTAACAGGAGAGATTGTCTCCTCTCAATACTGTAATTGATACAACAAGTTACACTGTGATAGTGCTCAAAGGAATTTTCTGACTATTCCAGGGTATTGCAGGTTCTCCTGTCAAAGGTAAGAAGAAAGCTGGTGGGGTAACACTGCTAAACGCCATCGTCATGGTGGAGGGAATTGTGCGGTGAACAATTGTACAAATAGATGAGTAATGAAGAGTATAAGCCGTATTTTTGCTTTAAGCTGGCGTTGATGTCCGTAAAATTTTCAGGATTGTAGTTTAAGATGTGTTTGAGGCTATATTAGTGAAGCTAAGGTCATTTTTCCAGTGGGGTGCCTTATACACCTTGTAATGTGGCAAGAAATGTTTAACGTCCTCCCTTTTTTTATATTGAAAGCAAGTGCTCTTTTGCACCATATGATACAGTAAAATTCTTTGATTTCCTCAGAGACAGTGCAGAGAGTGCCTGCATTTGCAGGCCTGCATACTGTGCATTACGGAAGGAAAACGCTGTGCGTTGAGGGCTGGCATCGTTGTGAGGCATTGTAGGAATCGCTGCACAGACGTAGTGCGAGGGCCTGAGGAGTTGAATTAAATCCTGGGTCGGATTGCCATGGGAAACACTGCGCCTGCGGCTGGCTACTCAGGAGAATCGCTCTGCGTCTGACAGCTCAAGAGATCTCGGCTTACCGTAATTGTGTCGCACATCAATGACAGCATCAGGTGAGTGTATACAGTGGCCGGCTGCGGGACTTAAAGGAATTCCATCCTCGTCCCCACTGTAGTATGGGGACATCAAATAAAGCATGGCATAACTCAGAAATGTATTAAATTAAAAGCTGTATGGGTAATGAGCCATGCCAGTCTACACCCTTTGCCACGTCTTCCTCTCCAACCGCTGTCCCCACGCTCTCTCCATGAACCTCCAGCACTCGCCCCCGAGCCCGGCCTCACTGGTGACATAGTGCAACATCAGGTGCAATACTACACACACATACCATCTCAGGTTCCAGAATGAAATAAAGTAAGGGCACACAAGTAGTTAATCTTCCTCTTCATCCATTGATAATATCGCCATCCATTACTGTAATTAGACATGCATGACGATTTCAATGACTGTATGGCGGTGCCCAATTACAACAAATAAATACAAAGGGACACACAAATGCCACACCAGAGGCTGTATAAAACCATCAAATCACAGTATCACTCCTCAAGTGCCATCAAAGAGAGTCCCTCTCTTTGGCTTTATTCCATATCACTAATGATGTCTTATAAGTCATCCACCACCTATGCATACAAAAAATGATGAATGCCAAATCTCTACCCGAAACAGGAATATCTGCTTTTGTAATTTCTAATCCCAAAACTATGTTTTCTCCTGTAGTTGTGCCAGTGTTTGAGGGAGCTCAGAAATGCTACACTCTGGTCTTTGGCCATGAAGGGTGTTTTACCAGTCTCTCTGCCTGTGGTCTGGAAGGATATTTGCGTGAATGAACGGGGTTCGCTCTGAAAATCTAAATCTGTTGTCTCTGGCAATGCTTTTTTTGTATTTGAAAAAGGGAAACTATCTTGCAATGCGTTTCTTTTGTCTTCGTTCATCCACAGTAATGGCCACTGTACCATGTTCTTTAACTTGTGCGTGTTGCTTTTTATTACACATAAACCTTACATTTGTATCCCCAAAGCTTCCTTCAGTAAATCCATCTGCAGCCCAAGTAATGTAGGGCTCAGCAGTTTCAGTGGCGGGTACAACAGAATGGCACCAGGACACCCTTAAATGCTTCATAACACAGCTTTGATCTATTGTGGAAAACTATACACATATGCTCTCAAATGTGCATTCTATATAACATAAATCGTTCCGATTTTTCTAATACACCTCAAGGGATGGACCACGTGTTGCTCATCTTTGTGTGCTAACTCCAGGCCTCAGGTTGGTCTAATTAACCTTTATTCCTCCAGAGAGTGATGAAGTTAATACTGTTTCGTTGAGAAAAAAAAAAAACATCTCTTAATTAGACTGCTACAAATCTGTAAACCTGTGTCAATAATCACTATGTGATAATATAAATAACAAGTGTAATATGTGCTGTACACAGCATCGTGCCTGTCACCTACTATTTCCTTTTAAATATTGACCTTACCATTTAAGGAAGCAAGATGTCACTTCTTTCTCAGCAACGTGATTCCAAGCCTGAATCAGCTGTCTTCGGGTGTCTTTAGTCCTGATCATTTATTTATGTACTGTATTAAAGTGCTGCACATCACATGGGTGATATCACTATGCTCCAGAATGGATATTTAAAGAAATGCACAACATGTTGGTGCCCATGCAAGTACTCAGACCAACAATGATGTTGTGAGCGTTCATGCAGAGGTATGTATTGATTATGTTGGAATGCAGATCTCCTAGAAGGTGGAGACGGAGGGAGATTTGTTGAGGTAATTTGTAGCAAGTAGGTCTGGCAGTTGAGTTGTGGAGAGATTCTGCATTAAGGGATTGCCAGTTGGAATTTAAAACCTGAGATACGATGTGCATATAAGTAATTTACCCGAGTTGGATGAGATATAAAGGTGAAGGAGTTGCAGGTCACATGCTGTTATTTCGAATCAATGTATTTTGTAGAAGGTCAACATTTGCCTCGGAATTGTTCAATATTTTGATTCCGGAATTGTAGTTCTTTTAAATCGAGGTTTATTATACTTGGAAAATATGAGTTGCTGTGTAAGATGTTGTATCAGTAATGCAAGGAGATTTGAATAGGATCCTGGGTTCAATGGTGAGCCAGTAGAGAAGATTTAATATGGGGTGGGGGGCAGTTTGGGGAATTAGCTTCCTACTAGAGTGGATAATGTATGGCATGCAAGTTGGCCTTCTCATGACCAAGAAACAGGCACTCAAGTAGAAGAGTCTGATGAAAACCAAAGCTCATTTGGTAACTATAAAATTAATATAAACAAGAAGCTCAGTGCATCAGAAAAGTGGAAGGATATTTTAGGCATATGGCCCTGGAACATAACACTCCTGGGACTATATTAAACATGGGCATGAGAGGATGCAATGGATAATAAATACAATGCCTTAGCTGTTAGGGAGAATTCTCAAGAATGTGCTAATTTCCCTTACCTTTTGAGAACCCCAGCAACTTTGCTGGATTTCTAGGATTTTAATGTTTTACCTGGAAAGAGTGTGAGCCTTTATTTTCCACTCTTTCATGTATTTTGATGTGCATCATCTGTTTTTTGTGTGTCACACAGCACCTTCAGTGCAGTGGCACAGGGATGTGTGTCAGACTCCCCAAGGTTTAAATACCTTCTCAGGAACTGACTACCTTCTCCCAGAGCATGTAAAGTTAAATTGACTTAGCTAGTCTTTTTAAATTCATAGATCTAGCACACACTATCTTCCTATAGAGTGCTGGAGGGGTTGCCTAGCATCCCCTGTGTCTAAACACTCATGTAACTTTCAAATGTTACCCTTTCCTTTTTAAATTGCTGGTGGCAGTGGTTTTAGAACAAACTACCATGAATTTTCCCAACCGCGAACACCAGTAGCTAAAAATCGGGGGAGCCATGTTTTTCAATATGGCGCCCATAACCCCTCTGTAAAAACAGACGGCGTTCATCTTTTTTCACCATTTCTTTAAGGAAAGGTCCTTCTTGTGTTTAACACTGCGCGATAAACCAGGTTTGGTCCCTTTGTTCGATACCCTTTGGCGGGCTTCAGTGCTGAAGCCCTCCTCTGGCGCCTGAGTGTCTGAGGTGGACAGGATGTGAGGGAGGTGCCCAAAACTCTCTGCGCTTAGTCTCCTACGAGACCTGAATGCACTCTGGTGTGATTGGCTGGCTGACTGTCCGGCAAGGACAGCAACCCTGCTGGGTGAGTGGCAGCTAGGCTGGGATGAATGGGAGAAAACTGTTTAAAAGCATGTCTCTGGGTCTTGGAAGGCAGTCGACTACTGGAACGAAAGAACTGAAGACGAGCTGAAGGAAGACGACTGCTGCAACTCCTAGACTGTTGGTTTGCCCGCTGAAGCCCTGCTGCAGGTCTGAATTACCTGAAACTTTATTGACAGAGAAGTCCCTTCAAGGATGACTTCTTCCCTTGAGCTGGTGGGAACAACCAACTCGTAAGCCACCTGGACACTGTCTCCATAATGGTCGAATTTTCATCAGAGTGCTGTTGAAAACAGGATAGCCAGTGAGAAGGATACCAGTTTGTGAACTTTAAGGCACTCGTACCTTAAAAACCGATGTTTAGCCAAGCTTGTGTCCTCTTCCCTGGCAAGTGCAGGAACCTTCCGACATCCTCCTTCTTGTCCCCATGACTGAAGCTCAGGAACAGCGAGATCTGCAGGAACTACCAGGAACAAATGCCTCAGCTACAGCTTTTCTTCATACCTAAGGTACTGTACAAATGTGGTGTGAAAACATTTCTGCTGCGGTGAACGTTTGCAAAACTTTCCCACCTTTGGAGTCTTGTTCGCTCCCAGTCCGACATATAACTCTTTTTCTGGCAAACTCCTTCTTAGAACACTGGCAAAGACTTAACCTTTTACTACCAGAACTGTGCTATCCTAACCAAGACGGTTGTATACTAATTGACCTTTTCACAATTGACCTCAGAGGAATTGACCTCGGGAGAATTGACCTAATTCAGAAGGTCAATTAGGACATATATGCGGGGAGAACCGCCTGAAACCCCTCACCCAATCCAAAAACCCCTGCAACCCTCCACCCAATCCCTTATTTTATTTAGAATCCAAAACCAACCCAATACATATATAAAATAACTAAAATATTATAAAGGTCAATTGTGCAAAATGTCAATTGTAAAAGGTCATTTTGTGTAATACCATCCAAGACACTGCACCATTGACTTTGGCCCAGGCCTATTGAATTGAATTGCCTGTTGTAATGAACTGAAACTATTTGCCCTGCCTTTGAAAGTAATTGTGCTTTAATTCTTTTAACCTTTGTCTTTCTACCCCTTCTCAAAGTTATTGAAGTTTCATTTTGCTCCCACTTCAGGGGAGCCTAACTTGTGCAGAAACTTATTGGTTGTGTATTGTAGTGTTTTATAGTGTGATATTGAGCTGCTTCTTACTAGTGGAATGTTTTCAAAATGACTGTGTAAATATATGTATATTATTTTACCAAGAAACCTTGAATAGTGTTTGTTTGAACTACTGTGATTGCAAGTTCTTTGTGTAACATTGTGTACTGCTCACATCCCTCTTGAGATACATTTGGCTGCTCAGCCACTGCTACCCCATAACTGTGTACTACAGGCTTGCACCAAAGTTGAGATTGTGCTTACCCCTGTAGTCTTAATTGTGTGTAGTGTTCCCAAAGGGTACTGCATGTAATTCTGCCTAACATTGGCATATTACATTTATTAAGAGCATATGAGCCAATAATCTAGGCTTACAAACCGTAAATATACAAAACAGTTATGAGTCTGGGCATTAAGGCGATCTCAAAATATTACAGCGTGAATTGGAGCTTGTGGATCACTTGCTGCTTAGACAGCCCCTATGCGTCTGCTGTTGAACATGTGCAACTGGGGCTTTGCCTGGGTCTCTGAGGATGAACCTGGACTTTAAAGCTGGCACATAGCACTTGAGGATCATTTTTCGAAAGAAAGACAGTGCCAGAGAATATAACACAGGATCTATGCATTGAAGTATACACTGCACATTGAAGCAGCCAATGGGTACATGTGGCTGAGATGTAGCTGTATTCAACATACTCGGATGTGCCATGGCATAGTGTATGCATTTGCACGTGTTACTCGCTTGTGAACAATCTATATACACATGCGAGTCTGTGCTTTAGAATATGAGGCTTTAGCTTTGAACTTTGGGTATTGATAAACTAAATGGTACTAGATCATAAATGATGTTGAAGAAGAAAATAAGTGTATCACCTAAAAATGAATTTGGGGACAAAGTTGGTGTGCAAAGTGAAAAGATATGTGCATTGACCAGGAATTTAAAGCTGATCACTGCTAAATATGTCGACCTGATTTAGGGTAATTTGTTGCTGACAGCATGGTGTAATTACATTGGTGCTAGAAGCTAATATTAGGCTGCTAGTTATTTTGGTTATATAAGGACATCTTTATTATATATATTGATATATTGTGTTATTACCTATTGTCATTTTCTTGGGGTGGGAGGTCAGAAAAGTGAAAGTGTGCAGACTCACCTTTAAACTTCCACAGTGAAGGCCAGACTCTCATTAGGGCCCAGAAGAATGGGGATATTTCATGAAGGGCCATGTTGAAAGGTATGGCATGAAAATACTTTGGGCCGATTCATGGATTTCTATGCACGGAAAATGGGAACTTTGCGGGCCATTCTGCATGCAAAACCTCCTCTCTCAATTCATGAAATCGACTTTGCAGGACTTTTCCTGACCTTGTCAGGAAGTGGGAGACCTAGCATCACCCAACATCTGCTCCCAGGCCCTTTCCCGCCTTAAAAAGTTGATGACAGCACTACATTTCATTGCCACAAGCTTTTTTCAGCGCACAATTGCCACAGTTGATAGAATATCTCAGACCACACAGTCCCGCTGTCTACACCAGGTCTTGGCTTGTATTACATCACATATATGTCTGCGTAGGCAGATATATATGCCAAGAACACTGGAGGAAAGGCAGAGAGCGTACCAGGATTTCTGTGCGGTTGCACACTTTCCGTTTGTACTTTGAGCCATCGACTGTAGACATGTTGTGCTACAGCCCCGCCAATTGATGGAGCACATATTCTGCAAAGCCACTGGCTTTACATCAGCATGCAGGCCACCTGTGATGCAAATGGAGTGATCATGCAAGTCAATGCCTATTTCCCTAGCTGCACAGATGACAGCTACATTTAACGCCAGTCACCACTCCACCTAGCTCTAGTATTGGGAAAATATGGCAATATCTGCCTCAGTGGTGAGTATGAACTGTCATGTGACACACAGACAGACCAAGTCCCAATAACAACCATGTGCACATTTGCAGGGGACAGTGCCTACTGGCTATCGCCGCTCCTGCTTAAACTGTTAGACAAGAAACAACCCCATAGTATGTAAAGTATGTTGGCCATAAACCAATTGCATCATGTGACAAACATCGCAATCGTAGAATCGTCAATGCAACCAGAGGGCGTCAATTTTGTGAAATGCCGGCCATTCGCTTTTTTCTTTTCTGTTCAAAACGCTTTGTAAAATGTATTTTATGCTTCAAACTCACACACGGTGCAAGACCATGGCCTGAATGCTGAAATACTAACACAGACAGGAATGTCAAACTATGAAGAGATACATTGTTCTTCTCTCTCTCTAAGTACTTGAAGGTGAGTAGAAGCTGCTTCTAATCAGTAGTCCAGGTGCCGGCCTGTCTAGCAAATGCTGTAGTAAAAGGCAGTTAAACCATGAATTATATTCTTCTAGCGGTACTCCTTCGCAGAGAGTGGAAATGTTTCTCTGCTACGAACATGATATTTTTACTGAACTAAGAGCTCTATGTTCCCCATGACAAGAAAACTGTCTCAGCTGCCATTGCTAGAATAACTGTTTAGACTGAATGAAGACTTGTCATAATGTGTCATATTTGTCAATACTGTCGATGACTGAACCCTAGCCTGAATGATACGTTTATGGGCGGATTGGATTGCCTTCGTACTGACTGCATGTAATATATATATATATTGTTGCTTGAGAGTTGCTCCCACTCTTGCGTCTCACAAGGTCTGGGAACACACGTTGCGAGACGTTGAGACCCAGTTGGCCGACTGAGATAATTTTAAATAAACCAGACTTGCTTGGAAATCGAACCTCGTGTCTGTTTTGACACTAGTGTATATGATTATTGTGCCTTAGTTTCCATGTGCGGTATTTATGGCCTAGCAAATATGGCATCTGAATAGGGACCGTCCACCTTATGCTCCATCGTATACGTTGAGTTTAAAGAAGGCAAAAATGAGTCGAGGCCAAAGCTGTCGAGCCGGGATCAAAAGGTGTTCAGGCGCCCCTGTAGAAGTGATGAGAGACTCCTTTGCAGATCTGTACACAGCTGATCCGTGATTGATGAGCAGTGCCCAAAGCGCATCGAGGCAAGGGTTCCTGGAACAGGGCAGATTGAGCCAGACATGCAGTTACAATGATTTTTGGTTGCATCTGTATACAGACGAATTGCGTCCCGAGAGATAAATTTGTTGATCAGGTGAGTTGTGCCCCGATTCTTAAAACGTCCTGATATTGGTCGAGAGTTGCTCTTGCAAGATCAAATGCCCAGGGTAAGAAAAGGGTAAGGATTAATCATGCCTGGGAAATTGTCTTCCTGTCTAGTGAGATTTTTCCACTGCGGTAGACAATCTTTGGAAACTGGCCAGGTCGCGCCACCCGCGTGTTCGCCGGCATATTAAATGTACATAAAATATGGTATAGGGGCAATAGCGTTTAATGCGATTTGGCGTAGGCAGACCAGACATGTATCAGACTTACAGTGGCCTAATGATGGGAGCTTTGAATTAGCACGTATAGAACACCTAGAATCAGTATTGCTACGCAAGAAGGCCAGACAAGTGGCGTTAAACGTCTTGAGAGACTGGAGGAAGGAAGCTTATCTCTGTTTCAGAAGTAGAGAGAAACACGCGCGCAGACATAAAACGAATGCAGAGAAAGTGCTGGAGCCCTTAGGAACATGGACAGAACTTTCCAATTAGGTGTACAGAAAATATATCCTCAGCAAGATTTGCATACATCAGATAAGCTAGTAAAATAAATATTGAATGCACAAAGAAATTAACATCAAAGTACTGACCCAGTTGCACCTACTCCTTATGTACCTCCCATTCCCGTTATTCCATCTGCGCCAGTAGTAAGTTCCTCTCCCCCTGTGTTTGTGACATCATTTCCCCCACCGCCGTCAGATTATGTGTCAGCCACTTTAGTAGGCAGTTCTAGAGAGATGAAAGCAGTAGACAGACTTGTAGTACAGTTATCAAAGTAAGGAAAGAAGAACTGAGAGATTGGGCAGAAACGTATATTGATGGTGGCGATGAAGTAGCTGTGCAAAGTTCCATATCTGATCATAGAGGCCTTGGTGAACAGCAAGTATTGTTAGAATGCATGGGGAATTATCTTGTGAAAATATGGAGTGATTTGACCGATAGAGTGGTACCGCAAGAGTTGCGTGATTTGATTGTCCTTTCGAAGCTACGAGATAAAGCGACGAAAGTACGAGAACATGTGGGCCGAATATTTGTGTTTAAGCACGAGCTTCATCGATTGCATAGAGAATTAATGAAGAAAGATAAACCACATATGTCATATATCCAGCAACGATTTTTTCCGCCGATGAAACCTGTTAGTGAAGAGACGAGAATTTGTACGCGAGATGCGATTAGATGGATTCCAGATGCCGCCATTTCCCCAATGGAAGTGCATGATACGTTTAGTCAGTATACACCAGAAATGCAGAGAAAGGTATTACAGGTCATAGTAGAGTATTTACAAGATGAATGTATGAAGAATAAGACATGTTGTCCTGCTGATTTAATGACGTTTTACAAAAGAGCATTTTTGCCTGAAACTGGAACAACTGCTTTTTCTCTTGATTTAGCTTTGTTGCTTAATAAATAAACAAGTGTAGAAACACCTAGTTTGCAATTACCCATGAGGGAAGTGCTCCCACGTTTGTCCCGAAAGTAGAAGTTGCTGCCTCTACAGGGACCCCAGCGCGAACGCTAGAAGCCCATTATATTGCACAGTTTGTACATTCCCCTTTCTCTAGGCAAGATTTTAATAATATCAAGCAGATGATCCCTGATATTAGGAAAAACCGTCAGGATTCTATAAAGAAATTGAATCTGTTTTGAATTCATCTGTTTTTACATTGAGTGACAATGATTTATTGTTTCCCGTGATTCTTCCTGTAGACATATGGAAACAGGTTAGAAATATAAATGATGTGCCGATATTAGGTGAAACATGGGAGAATTTCACTAGAATTGATAGTGAGAGAAAGGCTGCAGAAAAGCCGCCGCAAGTTATGTTGGCTTTACCATTGCGAATAATAGAGAAATTGAAAACTTTGGTACCCGAGAAGAGAATAGTTTGGAATAAATTGACTGCTTGTTTACAAGGCAAAGAAGAAGGAGCGACTGATTATTTTAATCGATTTGAAGAAGTATCTGCAGACTTTAGTGGTCAAGACTTGAGTACTGAACCCGGGAAGAGATTGTTTGTAGATACGTTTGTGCGAGGGTTGTTACCGAAAATTCCAAGTTTAATAATGACATCTGAAAGTGCATGGCAAGCAAAAACACAAAGTGAAGTATTGCACATGGCCCAGTTCTATGAAAATAGAGTAAATTCAGAGAAGGACAAAGAACTGAGGGACAAAGGGAATTTGAAAACAAGAGTATTGTTGCAGCAAGTAGCAAACAATAATAGAGGTGGTGGGAATGCACCATCCACAGTCCAGTTTTCACTAGCACCCAACATGCCAGGAGGTCCAATAGGGATTAATCAATGTGCCTATTGTAGACAAGAAGGCCATTGGCGAGCACAGTGCCTGCATATACAGAATCGAAATGGGACTTTCCAGAGAAGACAGAATAGAGGTCGCCCGGGAACACGAGGACAGAATAGAAACCAAAGAGCGCCACAATTTCAGAATAACCAGGGGAATCAGAATCAGAATCAGAACCAACAGCGAAACAGCACAAGTGATGGAAATATTTTTGACAATCAGTCCAATGCATATTATTCTGGCGACTTTACATATGATGATGTACTGTTTCACTAGGACAGCTTGAGACAGAGGTTGGAACCAGTATCTATTCCCATAGACTAGAAAGGGCCCTACGTAGAAATGAAGGTTGGGAATAGGGAACACATTTTTCTAGTGGACACAGGTGCACAAAAATATTTGATTGACCATCATCAGGTCCCAGATGTACCACTGTCAGGGCATAAGAATGTCTCACTAGGGTTCTCAGGTACACCAGTAATTAGTCCAATGTCACAACCAGTAGCTATAACACTAGGTCTATTCACTGAATCTTGCCCATTCCTTCTGACAAAAAATTGCGGTGAAAATTTGTTGGGATTAAATTTGTTGAAGAAATTGAATGCCGTTATTTATTGTTCCCCTGGTGGAGTGTATTTGACGATATCCCCACAAAAGACTCCTGTATCACAATTTTTATCTAAGCCATTACCGACTGAATTGAGTAAAGTACCGTCTAGTATATGGGCAGTAAACGACAATGATGTTGGTTGTTTGAAAGTAGAGCCAGTGAAAATTGTTCTGAAAGAAGGAATTACATTGCCACGCATTCCGCAATATAAAATTTCGGCTGAAGGAGAGAAAGCATTGAAATGCATTGTGTCAGAATTGATTAAAAGAAACGTAATTGAAGAAACTTGTGGTAGTACTTGCAATAGTCTGATCCTTCCGGTTTACAATAAAGGAGGTAATGACATACCCTACTGTTTCATAATTGATTTACGCAGAGTGAATAAAGTTGTTGATCCGCAATTTCCATTAGTCCCGGATGTGACTACAATTTTGACTATGATTCCAGCATCTGCATCGTATTTTAGTGTTGTAGATTTGAAGAATACGTTTTTCAGTATTCCAGTACATCCATATAGAAGATATTTATTTGATTTTATTTGATTTTATTCTAGGAGGACGTCCATTCACATTCACACGAATTCCACAGGGCTACATGAGAGTCTGAGTATTTACACTAGAGCATTAAAGAACAACTAGATATGCTAGAACTACCAGCAGGTTGTGTTCTGTTACAATATATAGACGATTTATGAATAGCAGCAGACACAGAAGAAATTTGTAAAAAAAAAGTACAGTTGCACTATTGACACATTTAGCAGCGCATGGACACAAAGCTTTGCTAAGAAAATTCCAGTATTGTCGAAAGGAAGTAACCTACTTGGGCTACCTCCTTTTGAAGGAGGGAAGAAGATTGACAACAGAAAGAATAGAAAGCATCTCTGATATGCCTATTCCAAAGACACAGGAAGAAGTCAGGGCTTTAATTGGCATGGCTTCATATTGTAGGCAGTGGATCGCAAACTTCTCTATGATTGGGAAACCGATAGTGGCATTGACAAGGAAAGATGTTACCTTACCTTTGCCATGGAACATGGAATGTCAAGGAGCATTAGACCGCTCAAAGCTGCATTATGTTCAGCTCCAGTTTTAGGCACGCCAAATTATGACAAGAATTTTAAGGTATTTGTGCATGAAAATAATGGTTATGATATGGCTGTTTTGACTCAGGAACAAGGAAGGAGAAATAGACCATGCGGCTACTTCTCTTCCATGTTGGATCCTGCTGCATGTGCTTTGCTGCACTGCTTGCGAGCTGTTGCTGCAGCCACTGTGTCATTAAAACAAACCAAGGTATGGTTTTAGGTCATGCTTTAACCGTCATGGTGCCCCATTCAGTGGACGTTCTTTTAACTAGAACACAGACGCAACATCTTACATCAGCAAGATTAACAAGGTATGAAATAGTTGTATTTGCACCACATATCCAAATTATGAGGTGTTGCGCTTTAAATCTGGCCGAGTTAATTCCCACTCCCAATGACAAAGGGGGTGAAAATGAATTTCCCCATGATTGTTTAATGGTTACGGTACAAGAGACAAAAGGAAGAATTGATCTAACTGATACCCCTCAGAAAGAGCCAGATGGAGAACTATTTTGTGACGGTTCTTGTTTTAAATAACCCGATGGTACATCAACTGCTGCATATGCCATCGCTACACTGAAGAGTATTGTAGAAAGCAAAAGAATCCCATATAACTCAGCACAATCTGCAGACATAATAGCGTTAACCATAGCATGTGAAATTTCTGCAAACCTTAATGTAAACAAATACACTGACAGTCAGTATGCCTTTAGGGTGGTACAAAATTTTGGTTGATTATTGTCTGAAAGAGGTTTCCTGACATCACATGGAACCAAAATCCAACATGGCACTTTGATAGTGAGACTGTTGTCAGCACTTGCACTTCCCAAACGATTAGCAATAATGAAATGTGAAGCACACAAAAAGGTAACATGTAATGTTGGAAAGGAAAAAGCATTTGCAGACTGTTAGGGAGAATTCTCTGTTTAGGCTGAATTTCCTAACCTAGTGAGTCCCCCAGCAGGTTTGCTGGATTTCGGGAGCTTGTTTTTTTCCATCCTGCCAAGAGTGAGACTCTTTTTCTCCCACTCTAGGACATGTATGTGTGTAATTCCTTCAAATGTCAATGGCCCTCATTACGACCCTGGCGGAAAGTGACTGACCGGACCGCCACAGCGTAAATAGCGTTTCCGCCATTGCACGATGGAGCAAAGTGCGGCCCATTCCGACCCATCGGGCACGAGCACCACGGCATGGCGGAAGTGCAAAGTCCGCGATGGCGGAAATGACCCCAAAACGGCCCACACCGCCGCCGTACGGCGCCCTAGGTGCAATACCGCCACCCATCATAGCGGACACCGCAGTGAGCGCCAACCAGAAAGTACGGTGACCGTAAATATACGGAAACGGAAGTAAAAACATGGGCCCGGAACGGGAAACAACACGCCGTACACCTATAAAACCACAAAATACACACAACCACTAAAAACACCACCCTGAGACACATCCCAACCCGTCATCCACCCTAGTGAAACCAAGAAAAATGGGAAAAGTAGCGAAGAAAGTGTGCGACCGCAAGCGGCAGGTCCACTTCTCCCGTGAGGAACTCACCGTGCTTACAGAGACCCTCCAGGAGAATGCCGCCGCCGTCTTCTCCACGCAAATGACCAGGACGGCACTTGCGAACAAGAAGGCCATATGGGCCCTGGTGGCACAGAGGGTAAGTGCGGTGGGGACCGCAGCCCGCAACCCACAGCAATGCAGGAAGCGGTGGGACGACCTGCGGATACGCGTCCGTAGCATACTTTCTGCCAACCGCAACATTGCCACAGCCACCGGGGGAGGATCGGAATCACCCATCAAGTTGACCTCCTGGGAAGAAATCTGTGCCTCCACCATTGGAATGGAGAGCATAGAGGGAGTCGGAGGGATGGAGAAAGGAGTGCAGACATCCGGAGAATCAGGTAGGTGGCCCAAATAAAACCATGCCAAATCCACAATGTCCAATCATGTGATTCACATGTGTCCACATAGCGCAACAGCAACACATGGCCAGGAGAACGTCCACACACATTGGCCTGATAGCGCACTTTAAAACTCACAATAAATACATAAATAAGTAAAAACCCCAAAAACACCCACTACACGTGCAGCAGGCACACCCTAACTGCAGGCTGCCAAACAACTGCACCCTCACTCCACACACAAATGAAAGCAACTCCAAGGCCCCGACCCAAATCACCCTCAGGTACCGCCCCAATGCATGTGATACATTGCCATTCCAATTCCCACAGACCCATTAATAACGCTCGCCCTCCTTTACTCCACCACAGGGTCCGATCCAAACGACGAGCTCCAGGACACCCCTACCAGCACACCTGCAAAGAGGGCCAAGACCGACGGCCAAAGACCCTCCACCTCAGCTGCACGCATCAAGACACGGCAGCAGCACATATCAAGTGGCAGCACACAGGAGGGAACATCAACAGGCACCCCAGCAGCCAGCATGCCCACAACAGCACCACCACAGGTCCCCCCAATGGATGCCACAGAAGGTACTGCCTCTGGTGGCAGCAGCACCATAGGTGACACCCCATTAATGGCAGCATGCTCCAACACAGAAGACGGGGATGTCGAAGTCAGATCCATCCATGACCTGTCCCAATCCCCCTGTCTGTTCCATCCCGTACACCATGAGGATACCACGCAGGGGCACCCACAAGACGACGACTGGCCATCCCCCACAAGCCCTGTGGCAGGGCAACATGAGGCAAACAGCCCCTCTGTGACACCACCGCAAATGGCCATGGCACAGCACAGGCAACAGTCCCTCGACCAGTTAATCGTGCAACAGCAGCAACTGGCCACGCTCCTCAAGGACCATGCCGATGGATGTGGGGGCACTAAGGCAGACATAGAAACATCAACTGAGACACTTAGGGCACAAATGGAGAGTAGCACCGAGAGCCTGAGAGTCCAAATGGAGAGAAGCACCGAGAGCCTCAGGGGGGAACTGCATGCGACGTCCAAAGACGTATGTGCCGAACTTGCCGCAGTGCGCCGTGTGCTCACTGAGCTCTCACAAACCCTTAGGGACATGCATGGACGTGAGCAGGCAGAGACATCATCCGTTGCAAGTTCCGTCCAGGGCAGCCCCCAACGTAGATCTGGGAGGAACCTGCGCTCCACAGGCAGGGGTGCCCCTGATACCCGCAGAGGGGGCTTGCAATAGCGACTGCCCACTGACAATGAGCATCTTTGGACACTGGTGTTCGGGGGGGAGGTAGGAGGGTGGAGGGGGTGTGTTGGGCTCACTTGGGTGGCGGGTCGATAGGGTGTTCAACATGATATCACATATGCCATAAACAATGCACGATCAACCAATGAGATGTGTGGACAATGATCTTCGTGTACTAGGCCATCATAGGCGTACAGTCCATATTGTGCATGTACCAGACACACACAGTGCCACGAGTCCCGTGTCCATGTATCAGCCACCAGGCGTGAGTGCTAGAAGCATGCATCTATGAGATGCTGACGAATTTCACGGCCCTCCTGTGCCTCGCAGACTCCTTGAGGTGCTGCCACATCCCCACCCTCATCATGACCATCTTCAGGTGCTTGCAGTTCTGCGTCAGGGGGCATGGGCACATTTCTACGTACGCACATGTTGTGTAGCATGACACATGCCATCACCATCTTTGCAACCTTCTCATGGCGGTACAGGAGTGCCCCGCCAGACCTGCTGAGGCACCGGAAACGGGTCTTCAGTAGGCCGAATGCCTGTTCAATGACTACACGGGTACGTGAGTGGGCATGGTTGTAGTCCTCCTCATGCTGGTCCCGTGGGTTCCGGACTGGTGTGAGGAGCCATCTCTTTAGTGGATATCCGGCATCACCTGTATGTGGACGATAAACGAATTATGTGGAATGCCATTGCTACGTACGCACCCCCCCCCCTCCCTGCCAGGTCATTGCCGCATCACATACCCCACATCATCATGCATGAAATGAGACTCACCGAGTAGCCAGGATCTGTTCCCTGCGTGTCGCTCCATGTAGCGTGGTATTGTTGAGTTCCTCAAGACCGTAGAATCATGGGTTGATCCAGGGAATCGGGCACAACAATGTGTAATGATCCTGTTGGAGTCACACACCATTTGTACATTCAGAGAATGAAATTGTTTTCGGTTGCGGTACTGGGCCTCCATGGCATGTGGGACGACCAATTCCACATGGGTGCAGTCGATGGCACCAAGGCAACCCGGTATGCCGCCAAGTGCATGGAATCCCACTTTTGTGTTGGTAATTTCCTGCTCCGAGCGTGGTAGAGAGATGTAGTCGTCTGCGTGCTGCAGCAGGGCATCGAGCACTTGCAATAGTGTCCGTGAGAACAGTGGCTGAGAAATGCCATGCAACTGTCCGACTGTGTGCTGGTATGTGCCTGTGGCCAGGAAGTGGAGTACAGACACCACCTTCAGTAGGGGTGGGATGGCGGTTGGGCTATCTATCATGCTGACAAGGTCAGCCTGTGTCATGTCCACAATGGCGGCTATGGTGTCCCGGTCCAAACGGTAGAGGGTGTGGATCTGCTCATCAGTGAGGTTGAACGGATGTGCTCGGAGGCGTGGGATTGTGGGCTGCCTGCGTGGTGGTAGTGGCTGTGCTGGCAGCCCTTGCTGGCCCTGCCTTGCCCTCCTCCTCCTCCTGCGTCTCCTCCATGCGGCCGGTTGTAGTTGGTGTTCGTCTTCTTCTTGGAGTTGGAGTACTTGCAGTGCTATCAGGTCCCCCAGGGCCAACATCGCGAGTCCTGCCGGTAGCATTTCGGAGTGGGTGTGGTTGTGGGAGGAGACTGGGTGTGCAATTTATGTGTTTTCAGGCTGTATGGCCTCCACCTGTGGTGATTCATTCCACCTGTGCAAGCTGCTCTCCCCTTTGGGCGAGCACGTCCCGCACACAACGCTGCAATTCGAGGAATGGCATCTTGCTATTACAATCATGTATTAGTACCCGATGGCCGTGTAACATTGGTTGGTATGTTCATTCGGCTATGGTCCCATTGTTTCACATGCATTCTTTGCAGTCGCAAACAGACTTGTGAAGGGTCAGTGGAACGTAGTACTCGAGTAACGGTGGACCCTAATGCATCACTGTACCGAGGTTCACCGACGGGCGGGGCGTCCCATTTGTGAGTGAAGGCAGTTGCCATTTTCACACACAGCCGCACTAGATGGATTAATTTGTGATTTCAAGCGGCCACAGATGCCTTTTCGACGTGATGTTGCAAATGAGGAATTCGAAGGGCGGCGCTTTCGGTCTTCAGCTAGCGGCGAGGAGATGCCCACAGGTCTGACTGCAAATATAACGTTCTATTGTTCAGTGTCCTTGGGACAGGGGCCATGGCGAGGATGCAATGATTGATATGAATAGTTTGGGATGCGCAATAGCGAAGTGGATGATGAGGCCGGACGTTCCCAAATACATGTTACTTCACAACACTGGAATTACGGGCTGGGGCACAGTGGATTTTGCAGGCTGCATAACGCACAGACTCAATGGAATTCTCACATGTTATGTGAGTATGGAAACAGGCGTTATCATTACGGGATGAGGGAATGATGAATGGATGCATGGACAGATGATTTGATACAGTGTTTGCCATGTACAGGGCTTCTTGGAATCTGTCCGCCTCCCCTGCGCTATGTGATGCAGGGCTACCATAGTGGGACCATCGTCTATCTGGCCTTGTTGAGCCCTCCCTGTCTCGACGCGCCTTCAGACACTTGTGTCCATGCACGTTACCAATCCCATCTGATGGATTCTGTTTTCACAGACGCATGCACAGGTACACTCGTTTGTGATGGTGTTTTCACCTCGATATGGATAGTTATGAGTCGCAAGTGGTTTTGGGGTGGTGATGATCCTTTGGAGTGGGCTAGCATGCATATGGCTGTGGATTTAGTGTGATCATTGAAGTGAGTTGTTCGAATGTAGTTCTGATGGCCATTCTATTCTTTTTCTTTTCTTTTGGTTGACAGGTATCTCCTCCCCTTTTGCCACTGCCATCTGTATGCCACTCCTGCAGATGGGTTTTACTCCCGACACCTGCTGCTTCGTGTTAATCAGTGGAGCAGCATTACGATCTTATGGGACGATCGCCAATGGGCCACATGCCCTTACGCAGTACTAGTGGCTCGGAGCAACATTTCGGCCTTTCAGCTGGACTAGTGCCTCCCTATTGGGACGGCCCTGCGGTTCTAGGCGCTTCCATGTTGCCTTTTCGTACGAGAATGTAGCCCCTGTGTACCATGAAGGAACAGGGCGTCACACAAGAAGTAGCTGGTCATTTATTGCGGATGCAGCCCACAATGGTGAAATGTGTTTTGGAGTTCATGGCCTAATGGCTGTATGGGCTTGGTGAATTTGTTGTGCATTAAATTTCTATTCTGATATGGGCCGTGTAGCGTTCTTCTTTGCAAGTGATGTGGCATATTGCTATTTGGGGAGCGATGTATTGTGAGGAGATCTGCATTGGGTTCCAGCTTCGGAGTATGGTTGCGTGGTACTGTGCTGGGCGCGTTTGCCTACGAAGCCCAGTGAGGTCAGGGGTGAGGACTGCCAATATGACTGTTTGAATGATGTCATGCTCAGGGGCGGGGGATTAGGTTTTGTGTAACAGATGCCGGTCAGCCAGGTGGATTGGTGGAATGATGTGATTATCGGAATATTGCTGGTCACAGGTGCCTGTGTTTGCGTGCGTTTCTTGGTGGGAGACTGAGGTCATGTCCATTGGTATAGCTTCTGTATTCGTGCCATCTGTGCCCTGCAGCTCCCATTGGCCCCTCTTGTGATTCTTTTGTTCGTTGGCATGCATGGGTGACTTGTACATTTCACTGGTTGCATTGTGACTTCGTTGCACCTACGGGGAGTTGTACTATGTGGCCAGGGAGCGGTGTGCAGGCACTCAGTGGGGCCGTTTACGGTTGATTCGCGATGCCGTACTTCTCACCATGGCGGAATGGTACTTTCCGCCGTGCTTGATGGCGTTAAGTACATGTCCGCTAGGGTCGGAATTCGCGTACCCTTGCGCCATGGTGCTAATTACGGTTTGGCATGGCGCGCCCGCGCGTACTTGGTGCAGTTAGCGTTGGCGTTCACTACGGTGTCGCTAATGGCATCATACTTTACGGTGACGGGTCATAATCGCACCGAGCGCTATTCGATGGCGGTATTGCTTTTCCGCCATCGTTTTTCGATTTCCGCCAGGGTCGTAATGAGGGCCAATGTGTTTTATGGGCTATGGGGTCTTTTACTCCATAGGGTCTCATATGTTTTTCTATGTGTGTTACACCGCACCATACGTGCCGTAACACGGGGGCGTCCTAGCGGATCCCCCACCATAGACTCCATACCCGGGGACTGACTACCGTCTCCCCGGGCATGTAAAGTCGCCATTGGCTTTACTAGACCTAAATTTACTAACAGAACTAGTACAAACCACCTTATTGTGGACGTACTAATAGGAGTAATTTGAGTACTCCTGGATCTGTTACTCGAGGGGGCACTGCCCCGTCCCCCCTCGTCGAGTTTTGCCTGGTGGCAGTGGAAACTACTTGTTATGTTCGACCCCGGACATAACCTTATGGGATTCGTCCCATTGTTGGAGATTGATAATTTTTCTCGTTAATCTCTAACGTACCACCGATCCACTTGTCTTAAATAAGTTTATCGGATGGTATTTTCTGCCAGAACTCGGTTTGAAAAATGGCGTCTGTGTTCGTCTCTGTGACTCCTAAACCAAAGGTCGAGCCCTTTGTTCCACTTTTGGCGGGCTCTGTACAGAGACCCTCCAAAGTGGTGCCATTCTGTCTGGGTTACCACAGGGGTGTGGGAGGGGGTTTAGGCACCCTGGACCGAGTTGCCTTGCCAACTCCGGTCGCACTCTGGAGTGATTGGCCCAAGTGGTGAGCCTCCCCGCTCACCACTTAGCATGTGTTGATTGACAGCTAGGCTGAATGAATGGGGGTTTTCTACATAAAAGCAGGGCTTTTGGGACTGGATCTTCAAAAGTCGCCACAGGACCTAAGAATCCGACGAGGGTAACGCTGAGCCGACCTGCACGACGACACCTCCGGTGGAGCCCTGCGGATCCGACTCACCACTTCCCGACGACAGAGGAGATCTCCCTGCCGGAGAGTCTCTTCCCCTGACTGGTGGGAACAACCAGTCCCCTTTGCTTTTTATTCGCCTCAGGACGCAGTGGTCGAATTGCCCGTGCAGAGCACCTTGGCAACCGGATAGCCACTACCCCTGAACCACGACCAAAAGGTGGTGCCTTGTGACGGAGCACTCCGCGGCTGGTCTCTTCCCTGGTGGTGCACCGGACTTCACTTTCTTCGACGACGAGAACCTCTCTACTCTTGGCAAAGACCCGACGTGCATCCACCACCAGGAACAACTGCCCCCGCCAGAGCTGCCCTCCACAACAAGGTATCGTGTCCGCCTGGCTTCCCTTTCGATCGGATCGAGTGAGGTGTCTTAATCCTCTCTGTTCCGTTGGGTCGCCTCCAAGCTTTTCTCATTTGTTGTTCTGAACTGGTTCAATCTGCCGATAACAATTTGCTACAAAGACTTGAATGCATCTCCACTAGAGACTTTTTGGGACATCGCGCCTTGCCTCTCTCCGAGTGGGCCTGGCCCCTGAACTTAACGATCTATTGTGATTCTTGCCTTCCGGCCTTACATTTTATCCGCGTAAGATTGAACTGTGTTGATTTCATAACCTGCCTATCTTTTTCTCTCCCTGTCCTAACCAATATTAGAGTGTCATCTAGGTTGAGGTATACACCTCTGTCTGAAAATAAGTGGTGCCAGTAGAACCTAGAGTTGTCGAAATATTGCTAGGGGGATTGATTGTTTCTCCTTCGTAGAGTAATTGTGTTTGATTTGTTTGCCGTGACTTGCCATAGTGTTTTTCATAGATGTTTCGTTATAAATAAATACCTTCAAATCGTTACACTAAGCCTCGTTGCGTGTTTACTTGTCTTGCTGTGAAGAATTGCCCTATCTTGTATACTCCACATACTGCTCAACTCTTCTTGAGGGAAGTCTGACTGCTCAGCCACAGCTACCAAGTGAATCTGTGTGGTACAGACTGCTACCAAGTGGGTTCACCGCCAAACACCTGTAGTCCTAAATCTTTTGCAGTGGTCCCAGAGGGAACTGCACAGGTTTCCACCTAACACTGGTGTACAGTGGTGGGATTTGTATCGAGTATACAGTTTAGAGTGCTTTTCAACACTGTAGGATAACTAACCACAAAACTTTGCACAAAAAGCAACTTTAAAAAAAAAAACATGTCTACGATGGAAACTTACAGTCAAGAGTCTTTGTCAGGTGAAAATACTGAGAGTCTGCGAGCTCTCTGTAGGCAAGAGAATCTTCCTGTAAGAGGCAAGAAGTTAGAACTAATCGAGAGATTGCTGGCGAACCAAAGTCTGGGTACTGGTTCAGAGGAACCAATCTCTCCAGCAACTGTAGATAACAGTGATGGTGTTGATTTGAATCGTAATTCTGATGATAGCAATGAAGAGGCTGACGAGGACGGAGAGCCTAACGAAACTGTCTCCCCTGCTCCTCTACCTGCTTTACCAGCTGTACCTACGGGGCCCATACCAGGTCCCACAAGTAACCCTGCTTATTTTGAACTTGAAAAAATGAAGCTCGAACTAGAATACACACGGTTCTTGGCTCAATCCGAACGAAACCAAGAGCTCAAGTTCAGACGGATGAATGCCCAGGCTGAGCAGAAGCAAGCTGAGTTGAGACTCAGGGAAATAGAACTTAATCACGAGTTAGAGATGAAAAAGTTGTCTATGGAAAATGCTTCTCTCTCCTCTGGTTCCTCTAGGAGCTACAGTCCCAAAAGACCCCAGATGCCGAAGGAATTAGTGGGTATGTATGAACCGAGATTGGATGTGTTGGATTGGTTGAAACTGTTTAAATACAATCATGGGCTCCAGGACATCACCGGGAATGCTTTACTTCCCTGGTTGTTCTCTAGGCTCCCTCCTGTTGTGACTGATGTGGTAATGGAGTTGGGGGAGGCGGATAAGACGGATTACGAAAGTGTGAAACTAGCTTTAATAGCTAGATTCGGGAAGACCCCTTCCCAGTATCTTAAGAGGTTTAGAACCCTCAAAAAGCATGATGGTACCCCTTGGGCTACCTGGGTGAGTGAAGGGTTGAAAAACTTAGAGGGATGGATTAAGGGTTACAAAGTGAACACTTATGAAGGCATGAGAAATCTTTTTATGTTGGAGTCTATTTATGATGCCTGTTCTTCTGAGCTCAGACAGCACTTGGCTGATTCGAAGGAATTGGATTCCAGGGAGCTAGCTAAGGCTGCTGACTTGTGGGTTGCCAACAGGGCTACTCATAAGGATTCTGGGGTAACTCAGAAAAAGGATGAGGGAAAACAGCCTAAAAAAGACTCAAAAGAGAATTCTAATAACTCACATTCCAAAGAGGGCCCCAAACAAAACCAGAAGGGTAAGCCACAAGGAAAACCACAGCAGAATAGTGTGTCTTCTGGTGCCAAACCGGAAGGAGGTCAGAACAAGCCACCATTCCAGAAAGCATTCGGTAAATGTTTTGTTTGTGGCTCGACTGACCACGTGAAAGGAGATCCCAGATGTAAGGGTAAACCTTTAGGGGTCCAGCTTGTCTCCTTAGCCTTCGCTCCAGAGGAGGAAGTCCAAATGGCAAGTGCAAACTTTCTATTGCTAGCTGACGAACTCATTGGAGTCTCAGCCAGCGTTTCTTTAGTATCTCTGGGGTTGTGGGAACAACAGAATTTAGATGTCTATAATTCTATCCCCGATAATACTAAAGAGTATTATAAGGACAGTGTCCAGGTGAATGGTCAGGAGACTCCTGCCATTAGGGACACTGGGGCCAGCATAACTGTGGTGGATAAATCGTTTTTTCAGGCCAAGGATGTTGCTAAGGCATCCAAACGCCTCACCAAGTTAGCTGGAGGGCCTGTGCAGATGATTCCCCAATTACCAGTTCTCATCCAGTGTAACGACATGACTTTGAATATACCTGTCAGCATACAGAGTGAGGTACCAGGATGCGTACTGTTGGGTAACGATTTGAAAACTCTCTGAGTTGTATTGCATACTCCCAGACCTCCTAGTAAACGGTTACAGGAGCTAACCAGACCTGCAAGAGAGAGGACCATGCGCGGTACTCTCGGGGAGATGATGAAGAAAGAAATCACTCCTGCTCCACTGGAATTGTCGGCCGCTGTCTCCAAGACATCAGAAGCAAAAGGGAAACCTAAGGCTTCTATCCCGAAACCAGCAGCCAGCATTCCAGTGCAGCCAACACGGACTTCCCCAAGGTTGTCCAAAGTTACACCCGTAACTCCACCTCCAGCCGAGGCTGAGAGGGAGGTACAACCCTGTGTGGTAGAATTAGACTCTGAGGAAGAGCTAATGGAAGGCCAGGAACTCATTGGAGATCTGGATCCTGTTGACCATCCTGAGCTGCAGTCGTTACTGGCAGAAGGTGGACCCAGCAGGGCAGACTTCAGTAAGGGACAGATAGAATGTCCAACTCTGGAAGGTCTTCGCCGCCAAGCAGAAGCTCAGGCTGAAGGGCAAGAGCCTGGGAAATACAGGTTGCACTGGGAAGATGGCCTCTTCTACAGTGAACCGACCGAGTCTGCACCTGGAGACTAAAAACGACTTGTAGTACCCCAAGAGAACAGACCACAGTTCTTGCAGTTAGCCCACGAGATCCCTTTGGCTGGTCACTTGAGTTTCAAGAAGACTAAGGAAAGGCTCTCTCTCTATTTCTATTGGCCAAAGATGGGGGCCGAAATAGAAAAACACTGCAGGAGCTGCCACACCTGCCAGATCTCTGGTAAGGTTGGCTCCAAGAATGTGACAACTTTAGTGCCTCTCCCAGTTGTGGGAGTCCCATTTGAGAGAGTAGGGATTGACATCGTTGGTCCCCTCGATCCTCCAACCTCCTCAGGCAACAGGTTTATACTTGTTGTAGTAGGCCATGCTACTAGGTATCCTGAGGCAATTCCTATGAGGACTGTTACAGCTCCGGCTGTGGCTAAGGCCCTCCTTGGTATTTTTACTAGGGTTGGGTTTCCTAAGGAAGTAATCTCTGACAGGGGGTCAAACTTTATGTCCCACTACATGAAAGCCATGTGGAAAACCTGTGGAGTTACTTACAAGTTCTCAACAGTTTACCACCCACAAACCAATGGGTTGGTAGAACGGTTCAACCGAACCATGAAGAGCATGATAGGTGCTTTAGAGGAACCCCTTAAGCGTAAGTGGGACCTTCTACTGCCATGCCTTCTCTTTGCTTATAGAGAAGCCCCTTTAGGAGGGAGTAGGAAACTCAACCTTCGAACTACTCTATGGTCATCCCGTCAGAGGTCCATTGGCCCTGATTAAGGAGGGGTTGGAGAGTGCTCCTTCCCCCAAGCCAGTCAGAGTGACTGACTACGAGATAGGTCTCCGGAGGAGAATGTCGCACATGATGACAGAAGCACGCGATAACTTGAAAGCTGGACAAGCATTGGTCAAGCACTGGCACGATCAAAAGGCTAACATGGTTGAGTTCGCTCAAGACCAGCTCGTTCTCGTTATGATCCCAACAAGGCAGAGGGCCTTGCAAGATAAGTGGATGGGACCCTTCCGAGTAGTGGGTAAACTCGGAGAGGTTAACTATCTGGTGGACTTGCGCAATCCCAAGGAGGCTCCGACAGTCTTTCACACCAATCGACTTAAAGCGTATGTCTCGCGACCTGATGTAGGAGCGTTGCTTCTAGCGTCATCCGAGGAAAAAGAAGAGAGTGAGGCTCTTCCGGACCTCCTCAGAGGCTTGCCTTTAGATGAAAAAATTGATGGAGTGAATCTCTCCTCCAATCTGACACCCGAGCAACAAGAAGAGTGCAAATCTATGTTGAATCAGTTTGCCTCTCTGTTCTCGCTTTCACCAGGCTTGACCCCTTGGGGCCAGCACGACATACTCACTGGTGACTGTCTGCCAGTCAAAAGCAGAGGATACCGCATGTCAGAAAACGTACGAACCCACATCAAAGGTGAGGTCAGCAAGATGCTCGATCTCGGGGTAATAGAGCCCTCTACTAGTCCATGGTCTAGCCCAGTTGTGGTAGTACCAAAGGCCGGATCTAAAGAACTTAGATTCTGCGTGGATTATAGAGCTCTTAATGCAGTCACCAAGACTGATGCCCACCCTTTGCCAAGAACAGATGAGTTGGTGGATAAACTTGTCGCCGCTAAGTTCCTCAGCACATTTGACTTGACGTCAGGCTATTGGCAAATAGCCCTGACAGACCATGCCAAGGAGAAAACTGCATTTTCTACCCCCGTTGGCTTATACCATTTTAAGGTAATGCCTTTCTGACTGAAGAATGCACCTGCAACGTTTCAACGGATGGTAAACCAGGTTCTGAATGGGATGGAGGACTTCTGCATGGCATACTTGGATGACATCGCAGTGTTCAGCAATTCCTGGGAAGAACATGTAACCCACCTGAGAGATGTTTTGCAGGCTCTTGGACGAGCCAATCTGACCATAAAGGCGAGCAAATGCCAAATTGGACAGAGTAAGGTAGTCTATCATGGGCATGAGGTAGGCGGTGGAGAAATAAGGCCTTTGCTCAGTAAAATTGAAGCTGTGCAAAATTGGACAACACCGACTACTCAAACCCCAGGTGAGAGCCTTCCTAGGCCTCACTGGGTATTACAGGAATTTCATAGAGAACTATGGGACCATAGCTTCTCCACTGAATGTCATCTCCTCGCCCAAATTTCCTAAAAAGGTTAAATGGAACGAGGAGTGCAATCAGGCTTTTGAAAACCTGAAAAAGGCTCTTTGCCAAGCCCCAGTACTCAGAGCTCCTGATTACCGCCATCACTTCATTGTGCAGACAGATGCTTCAAATGTAGGAATAGGTGCCGTACTCAGTCAACTGGATGGGAAAGGTAGGGAGCACCCCGTTTGCTTCATCAGCCGCAAGCTGAAGGATCATGAAACAAGGTGGGCAACAATCGAAAGAGAGTGCTTTGCTATCGTGTGGGCGCTGAAGAAGTTTAGGCCGTACTTGTAAGGTTCTACTTTTGTCATTCAGACTGACCACCAACCCTTGAGATGGTTAATGCAAATGAAAGGGGAAAACCCAAAACTATTGAGATGGTCGATCTGCCTGCAAGGGTTTGATTTCACCATTGAGCACAGGTCAGGATGTCACCACCAAAATGCTGATGGTCTCTCTAGGATGTATGTCATCGACTAGAGGTATGATATTCATCCAGGAGTGGATTAAATCCTCCTGTCCCTTAGTCTGGGGGGGGGGGGGCGAGTGTTAGGGAGAATTCTCTGTTTAGGCTGAATTTCCTAACCTAGTGAGTCCCCCAGCAGCTTTGCTGGATTTCGGGAGTTTGTTTTTTTCCATCCTGCCAAGAGTGAGACTCTTTTTCTCCCACTCTTGGACATGTATGTGTGTAATTCCTTCAAATGTCAATGTGTTTTATGGGCTATGGGGTCTTTTACTCCATAGGGTCTCATATGTTTTTCTATGTGTGTTACACCGCACCATACGTGCCGTAACACGGGGGCGTCCTAGCGGATCCCCCACCATAGACTCCATACCCGAGGACTGACTACCGTCTCCCCGGGCATGTAAAGTCGCCATTGGCTTTACTAGACCTAAATTTACTAACAGAACTAGTACAAACCACCTTATTGTGGACGTACTAATAGGAGTAATTCGATTACTCCTGGATCTGTTACTCAAGGGGGCACTGTCCCGTCCCCCCTCGTCGAGTTTTGGCTGGTGGCAGTGGAAACTACTTGTTATGTTCGACCCCGGACATAACCCTATGGGATTCGTCCCATTGTTGGAGATTGATAATTTTTCTCGTTAATCTCTAACGTACCACCGATCCACTTGTCTTAAATAAGTTTATCGGATGGTATTTTCTGCCAGAACTCGGTTTGAAAAATGGCGTCTGTGTTCGTCTCTGTGACTCCTAAACCAAAGGTCGAGCCCTTTGTTCCACTTTTGGCGGGCTCTGTACAGAGACCCACCAAAGTGGTGCCATTCTGTCTGGGTTACCACAGGGGTGTGGCAGGGGGTTTAGGCACCCTGGACTGAGTTGCCTTGCCAACTCCGGTCGCACTCTGGAGTGATTGGCCCAAGTGGTGAGCCTCCCCGCTCACCACTTAGCATGTGTTGATTGACAGCTAGGCTGAATGAATGGGGGTTTTCTGCATAAAAGCAGGGCTTTTGGGACTGGATCTTCAGAAGTCGCCACAGGACCTAAGAATCCGACGAGGGTAACGCTGAGCCGACCTGCACGACGACACCTCCGGTGGAGCCCTGCGGATCCGACTCACCACTTCCCGACGACAGAGGAGATCTCCCTGCCGGACAGTCTCTTCCCCTGACTGGTGGGAACAACCAGTCCCCTTTGCTTTTTATTCGCCTCAGGACGCAGTGGTCGAATTGCCCGTGCAGAGCACCTCGGCAACCGTATAGCCACTACCCCTGAACCGCGACCAAAAGGTGGTGCCTTGTGACGGAGCACTCCGCGGCTGGTCTCTTCCCTGGTGGTGCACCGGACTTCACTTTCTTCGACGACGAGAACCTCTCTACTCTTGGCAAAGACCCGACGTGCATCCACCACCAGGAACAACTGCCCCCGCCGGAGCTGCCCTCCACAACAAGGTACCGTGTCCGCCTGGCTTCCCTTTCGATCGGTTCGAGTGAGGTGTCTTAATCCTCTCCGTTCCGTTGGGTCGCCTCCAAGCTTTTCTCATTTGTTGTTCTGAACTGGTTCAATCTGCCGAAAACAATTTGCTACAAAGACTTGAATGCATCTCCACTAGAGACTTTTTGGGACATCGCACCTTGCCTCTCTCCGAGTGGGCCTGGCCTCTGAACTTTACGATCTATTGTGATTCTTGCCTTCCGGCCTTACATTTTATCCGCGTAAGATTGAACTGTGTTGATTTCATAACCTGCCTATCTTTTTCTCTCCCGTCCTAACCAATATTAGAGTGTCATCTAGGTTGAGGTATATACCTCTGTCTGAAAATAAGTGGTGCCAGTAGAACCTAGAGTTGTCGAAATATTGCTAGGGGGATTGATCGTTTCTCCTTCGTAGAGTAATTGTGTTTGATTTGTTTGCCGTGACTTGCCATAGTGTTTTTCATAGATGTTTCGTTATAAATAAATACCTTAAAATCTATACACTAATCCGCGTTGCGTGTTTACTTGTCTTGCTGTGAAGAATTGCCCTATCTTGCATACTCCACATACTGCTCAACTCTTCTTGAGGGAAGTCTGACTGCTCAGCCACAGCTACCAAGTGAATCTTTGTGGTACAGACTGCTACCAAGTGGGTTCACCGCCCAACACCTGTAGTCCTAAATCTTTTGCAGTGGTCCCAGAGGGAACTGCACAGGTTTCCGCCTAACACAGACAAAATTGCGAAACAAACTGCCACTTATTTACACACTAAAATGTAAGTTGAAAAAATGAAAGAAGTACCCTGCATGATAGAAAATGGGATTGCCACAGTTAAGGAAATGCAAGCAGAAGCTACCGCAGATGAAATAAAAACCTGGTCTGATGGTCCAGCATAATTAGATCCTGAGGTTGTTGGGTGGACAAGCAGAACAAAAGATTGATGTTGCCAAATGCCTATGTAATGGCAATGGTCACTATGGAGACGTAATGAGGTGGAGGGAGGCACTAAAGACTTAATTAAGGGTGCTCAATAGTTTTTTCTAATTAGATTCAGATGGTAGATATTAGTTAAAATAAATCTTCAGGTGCACTGTGGCAAATGTCACTGGGCCACTCGGGACTATCAAAAGATCTGAAGAGAATAAGAGACATGTATTGCTACCTGCATGCACAGGAGAGCAGCAGCCGGCTCTACATATCGGCACTGCTCACCTTGCGCATGCTCAACAAGGCTCTACCTTAGCATAAAAAGCTTTGCGTCTGGAGAAGGGACATTCACTCCCATGCCTGACGCGAGGAGCTTCGCTTGACAAATCTAACGCTGACGAGTGGGTAAGAATGGATTCTCATGTTGAGATCTTTGATTTTTATGAAATCACTGGTAGATATCCAAAAAAAAAATGTAAAAATAGCTAGAGCGGCAGGATTATATTTACCTAATAAATACTGAGGGATTGATGACAACGTTATGTCCATTTTTTATTTAATTTTTTTTCATTTACTGAATACCTCTCCTATTCTAGCGTAGGAGATGAGGTTAATCACTACACATTGTGTATGCAAATGCATCACTTTTTAACAGGATTAGAAAGTGGGGATGGCTCATAAATTTATATTCAGAAAGTATATGCAGTCAAATTCCAGGGCCAATTGTATTAGACTGGAAGTAGTTAATATAATTAAACTAATTTAAACTACATTAGACTAATGTCCGCCTTTACTTTAGAATCAACTTGTTCTGAATGGACCAGGTTTGGGAGTGAGATCACGGCACCTTCTTGAATACGGATGCGGTTACATCATTTACAGCAGGGTCTGCTATTAAGCCTGGGATTATAGATCCCACCAGCAAAATTCACGAGGTGGGTTATCAGTATTTTACCAGTTATAAACTAAAGTACTATTATTGACTACAACCCTAATGGTTGCTCCTTCTTTGCATTCCACCTTAGGTTTTGAAAGTGCACATGAACATATGTTCGGGAACCAATGGTATCATCTGCCCTGAAGATGGACTGATTGATAGTCTGAAACACGTTGGCAACAAATTAATTACATAGACTTGGTACTTTTCGGGATTGATAAACCTCAATCGGTAGAACCTCTTTACTCACATTGATGTTCAGATACATAATGTACTGGAGACAACAGGACCCTACACCAATAATCAGCCAAAGAAAAGCAAGTTGCACTGTGATTTATGGTATACTCCAAGGTAGAATTGTCTTCTGACAGTGTACTGCTTTTGGTGACACTAATTGTGTAACTTTTTTGTTATATAAATCTTAAGTTGTTTTGATTCTCCTAATATATCTACAAATCTTATTGTTTAATGTTTTTTCTGAAATCTAAAAATACCAGTAAATGGTTGTTTTTCCTTTTTCAAAGTATTAAAGTTTTTGAATCTCCTTATTTACAAAATTTAAAGTATATACCGAATGATGCAACTGGAATCATGTAAATTAGAAAACCTACAATACCTACTTTCTAAACTAACAGACTTGGGGGTCTTTTCTCCCATTGGAGTGCACTGTGGGCAGGCAGGTAGCAATACACGTCTCTTTTTCTCTTCAATTGTCACTATGGCCCACACACATATGTGCTAAGAAAATGATTCAAAATCTAGATTCTGTATGGCAGAATCCATACATTAGAAAACTGCTGACAGATTGGTTCAAAATTGTATGACCTGTTTACAACATAACATTGTAAAAGGAACAGTGATGCCAGTAGGAAGTGTTGGCTCCCCCTCTATGCCGTTTGAAGTCATCCATTTTGATTTCATAGAAATGGAAAGGTGCCAAAACTATCAATATGTCCACGTGGTGGTTTGCGCATTCAGCAAATGGGTAGAGGTCTATCCCTTGAAAGATTTTACAGCTATGTCCATGGCTAAAGTCATGCTAAAAGAGTACTTTCCCCGTTTTGGCCTACTCCGTGTCATATGGTCAGAAAACGGTCCACACTTTATTGCAGTCGTGATATTACAAATTTGTGCAGGCCTTCAAATTGACAAACAATTCCATTCAGTCAGACACCTGATGATTGCCGGTTTGGTGAAACGTCAGAACGGTATCTTGAAAGATAAATTGAGTAAGATCTGTGAGGGGAGCAATTTGAAATGGCCCGATGCATTACCGCTAGCTTTGTTATATATGAGAACATCTGTACAGGCGAGGACTGGTCTCTCCCCTTACGAGATCGTGATGGGGAGACCAGCAAATGTTTGGAATGCTCCGCAGCCGAAACAGCTGAGGGCCATTGAATACCGTTGTTTATTAACTATTGTAAACAGTTAACTCCTAAATTGTGTTTAATTCATCAGCAAGTGCAGGAGGCTTTTCCTGTCAGATATACTGGTCCAGGACATTGTCTGCAGCCTGGGGACTGGACATTGATTAAAGATTTTGAAAGAAAGTCTTCACTCGCACTGCGATGGAAGGGGCCCTACAAGGTCTTATTGGCCATGCAGACTGCTGTCCGAGTGGATGGGCACAAGCACTGGATCCACGCAACGCACACAAAAAGATTTCCACTTCCTTTGAAAAAGCTGCTTGGTCCTGACGGCGAAAGAAATACAGCTGCACTTGATCACAAAGATACCATTGCCAGGTAGGTCCAATTGTTGGGTCTGTTCCCATTTAGCCCAGCATGGTGAAAGAGGAATGGGTTTGTATGTACATCTCTTGCCACTTAATACTGCCTGTTATGCATCATTGAGAATGTTATTTTATGGAAAGTGGAACGATACTGTTACTGGTCAGTTTAATGGAACAAACATAAATGAGTTTGAAAGAGTGGTATTGGAACCGTTGGGTTGTTCCATATTTACAAGCAGAAGCAACATAAACACGGTAACAACGAGTCCAGTAGATAGGCTCTCTAGGCCTTACAAATCCCTAATCACTTTTAACATGGCTCCAGTAGGAAACAAAGATGCTGTGCCTCCCTCCTATACTAATAATCACAGACCACATTCTGTCCTGTTTTGCTACGGAAAAAGGATTCCTATCCAGTGGGAACATTTACTAGATGCATGAATACTTCCATACTTGAGTAAAAAGAGAAACCATTATATATATAGGAGGTTATGTTTATTTTGTATGTGGAGATCAGGCCTATCCATGGTTACCTAGAACTTGGGAAGGGACCTGTTATTTAGGTATACTTTTACCTGGCGTATTTCTTTCCAAAACTTCTGAAATATCAAAACTATCCAGATCTAGGCCACGATGAGATGATACCACAGGGCAGATTGTAGGGGATATAGCGAAGTCATTCATATCATTTTGGGGACAAGCAATACATTCATGGAATATAAGGAAACTGTCCAGGGTGTTAGAAAAGACGATACATGGGACTACGGATATACTATGACACTAGAACAGAAAGCAATCAGATTAATTGCACTTCAGAATAGAATGGTCCTTGATATAATTTTGGCTGATCGTGGAGGGGTATGTAAATTGGTGGGGTCGGCGTGCTGTGTATTTGTAAGTGACTCCTCCCCCATGATATTTGAAGCAATTAAGAAATTGCATGTCCTAAATTCTGAAATGCATGTTCCCACAGGTGGTTGGAATCTGAATATAAGGTCATGGTTCTGGGAACTGCTGCGATCAAGGGGATGGAAACGAATTTCAATTTTGGTCATGATATTTGGAATCCTCATGTTCTGTTGTTGCATACAATGCCTGCCAATCCTCTGCTCCCAAATTACAAACCTCTTCACATATTAAGTGAAGGTGCCCAGCACAAAAATGATGTTATTAAAGAATTTATGGCAATTAATATTTCCGATGACTATTATAGTAGTATGCATAGTTCAGAATTAGACACATGGTCTGATGAAGACGCAATGTATGGATGATGCTCTTGGCTTATGCCAAAAGGAGGGTTTGTTAGACCAGAAACGACCCCATAGTGTTTAAAGTATGCTGGCCAGAAACCAATCGCATCATGTGACAAACATCGCAATCACAGAATCGTCATTGTATCCAGAGGGCATCCATTTTGTGAAATGTTGGCCATTTGCTTTTTTCTTTTCTGTTCAAAACGCTTTGCAAAATGTATTCTATGCTTCACACTCACACACGGTGCAAGGCCACGGCCTGAATGCTGAGATACTCACACAGACAGCAATGTCAAACTATGAAGAAAGACATTGTTCTTCTCTCTCACTAAGTCCTTGAATGCGAGCAGAAGCCACTTCTAATCAGTAGTCCAGGAGCCGCCTGTCTAGCAAACGCTGTAGTAAAAGGCAGTGAAACCATGAAATATATTCTTCTAGCGGTACTCCTTCGTGGAGAGTGGTATTTTCTGCTTCAGAACTGGCTGACCCTTAGCTCATGAACCGAAACACACAGATAACGTGCTAAGAAATGTTTCTCTGCTACGAACATGATATTTTTAGTGAACTAAGAGCTCTATGTTCCCCCTAACAAGAAAACCGTCTCTGCTGCCATTGCTAGAATAACTATGTTTAGACTGAATGAAGAATTGTCATAACGTGTCATATTTATCACTACTGTCGATCACTGAACCCTAGCCTGAATGATACGTTTATGGGCGGATTGAATTTCCTTCGTACTAATTGCATGTAATGTATATATATATATTTTTGCTTGAGTGTTGCTTGATCTCTTGCGTCTCACGAGGTCTGGGAACACACATTGCGAGACGTTGAGACCCAGTCGGCCGACTGAGATAATTTGAAATAAACCAGACTTGTTTGGAAATTGAACCTCCTGTCTGTCGTGTCACTAGTGTATATCGTTATTGGGCATTAGGTTCAATATGCAGACTTTATGGCCTAGCAAAGCCATATAGGAACCCTGCCACACCAGCTGAGGTAAAATATAATGCAGCCCATGTAGCCACTTATGGCATAGTGGAGCGCACATTCATGGTACTTAAGACACGTTTTCGCTCCCTAGACCACTCTGGTGGGGTTTTGCTATATGACCCGCCAGCATGTAAAATCATTGTTGCAGTATCTGTACTGCACAATTTAGTCACTAGTGTGGAATACCAGTTGATATTCAGGTGGGAAATCACCCTCAGCCACAGGCACCACCCTTACCCTTGGTTCACCAAAGGGCACAGGGAGAGGCTGCATGCAACCAGCTTGTGCAAACAAACTTTATCTGAAAACCTGCCCCTGTGGAGCACGCACAATAAAGATTGCCCATGCAACTAGCGCAGGAAGTCTTGATTCTATTAAAGACACAGAGGCGAGCATTATGCTCAACTTCTTTAATTACTGCTAACCACAGCTTTTTAAATCTTTCTTTTGTTTCAATGTATATATATTTTTTTATAACTCGTATAAACAACAGAAAAAATGAAACATCATAGCCTTAACGCAGCTAAACTACATCCCCCATGAGGCTCCTCAATATGGTAGTCCAATAGCCTCTCTCTCACTGTCCAATCAGGCAATCCCTTCTACTATAAGTCACTGCCTCTCTGGGTCCCCTCCTCTTCTTTTACAGCTCACTTTACTGAACGAATGTCTAAAATCCAACTGCCTCTCGTATAATCCAACTGAGTCTGTCCTTTCTATTCTTGGTAGGATCTGCGTATTCTAACTCCACATCTCTCCTGCTTTCGTACACTCTAATCTCGGTGATTCTTTTGCTCCTCTCCTATGCAACAAGAGAAATGTGCACGTTAGGGAGGGGAATACGATTTATCACATGTTATAATCAAGCATTTACATAGATTTGCTGCGACATGTCTTACAGTTCATATCATGCCCCTTATAGCCGTATTCCCTTAGGGTGGGATAATGCTCGCCTCGGTGTCTTTAATAGAATCAAGACTTCCTGCGCTAGTCGCATGGGCAATCTTTATTCTATGACAGGACCGGAGGCGAGCATTATGCTTGTTCAAAGCTTTCAACAACAGCAGCTGCTATATTAGATACTGGTTTGAAGTAAAATGTCTTAAATACTGAATCGCTAGACCAGTCTGCTGCTTTCATGATCTCCTGCAGCGGAACTCCGACCGCAAAAGCTCGTGAAGCCATGGCACCCCTGGTAGAGTGCGCTCCAAATTTAGACGTGTCTATACCTGCCAACTCCATCACTTCCTTCACCCATCTAGCAATAGTAGCTGACGTAACTGCTTTGTATGGTTTAATACGAGCTATAAGCAACTGGGTAACCCCCTTCGGTCTAACCGCTGCTGTCGCTGCTTCATAACACTTTATACAATTCGCCACACACAATTTCTCATTATTCGGCCAGTATGAGTATGAGATCACTTTAGAATTGGTCTTTGTACGCTGCGCTATGGTAAAGGCTATCCCTTCCGGGTAATACATCTTCCTGTCTATCTCTAGGGCTTTAACGTCTGAAACTTTTCTACAGGACACTAAGCAAAGGAGTGTAGCTAGCTTGCCTGAAAGCTGTTTATCTGACAGAGAGTTGTTACTCGCCCATTGCTCGAACAGGTATATGACTTTTTGGACATCCCATAACGATGAGTATTTGGGCGTAGGAGGTTTGCTCATCTTTACACCCTTTAGCAATCGGGATACCGCTGGGTGTTCCCCTACTGGTGCTCCGTCCACTAGCTTGTGTCCAGCAGAGATCGCTGACCTATATACTCCTACAGTCCTGATCGCCCTCCCTGTAGACGGGAGGCTGGCTAGGAAATTCACCACTTGGACTACAGGTGCTGAAATGGGAGATATACTCCTCCCCCTGCACCATAAGTCCCAGGCTTGCCACGTGGAATTATAGCTCCTGATCGTAGATGGAGCCCATGATAGATTGATAAGTCTTGTAGCATCTTCTGAAAGGCCTGGCAAGCGCCATCTATGCCTGAAATTCTGCACGCTATCAGTGTTAAGAATTGATCCTCTATCAGAGGGTGAGGGGCTCCTGCTGGATCGGTCAGCAGGTCTTGTCTGTATGCAATCCTCTGTGGAAAATCTGTAGAAAGTTCCATCAGAACTGGAAACCAGGCTTGCGACTTCCACTCTGGCGTCACTATCACTATCTGAGCTTCGTCTCTGTGCACTTTTGCTATTACCCTCGCCAGCATCGCAAAGGGGGGAAAGGCATAGTGTCTCTGTGACCCCCAATGATGCATGAATGCATCTGTCCCCTGGGCTCCCGGGTCCAGCTTCCAGCTGAAGTAATCTGGCAGCTGTGCGTTTAGCCTCGAGGTGAACAGGTCCATGTGCAATGGCCCCCATCTTGCTTCCAACTTCTTGAATATGTCTCTGTGTAATTTCCAGTCGCTGTAATCTACTAGATGTCGGGAGTTCCAGTCCGCCACTGAGTTCAGGGCCCCTGGGAGATACTCTGCTTTGACTGTAATCTTCTTCTGTAGACAGTTGTGCCAGAAATCCTTTGCCAATTCCGCTAACATCCTGGACCTGGTACCTCCCAGCTTGTTTATATACCTTACTGCAGATATATTGCCCATCTTGAGAAGGATGCTGCAGTGTGCTTTGTCTCTGGTAAACACTTTTACTGCGAAAGACCCAACTAGTAATTCTAGGCAATTGATGTGTAGATCCAATTCTTCTTTTGACCATTTCCCGCCTGTTTCTATGTCGCCGCATCGCGCTCCCCAGCCAGACCTGCTGGCGTCTGACTCTGTAACTAACCCTGGTACTTCTCCGAAGATGGCGCGGCCATTCCAGGCTTCCATATTGTGGAGCCACCAGGTGAGTTCTGATCTGCTTTCTTCGTCTGGGGAACTAGTCGATGGTATCTGCAGCCTTTCCTTAGGTACATGATCTTCAGCCTCTGAAGAGCTCGATAATGTAACGGGCTGGGAAATATTGCTTGTATGGATGCTGCTAACAAACCTACTATCCTGGCTAGATAACGAAGAGAGATCAGCGGTTTCTTGAGTGCTGATCTCAGATCTTTCTTGATAGCTCTCATTTTCTGAGTTGGTAACTCCAAGGTAGCTTTCTTTGTATCTATAGTGAAACCCAAGAACTGTAGCCGCTTGGTCGGCGTAAGCTCTGATTTGTCTTTGCTCACTAGGAAACCTAGGATGGAAATTAGCTCCATCGCCCATTGATTCTGCTTCTGTAAGCGATTTTTGTTTTCGGCCATAAATAGGATGTCGTCCAGGTAGACGATCATCCGACACCCTTGTTCCCGAAGTGCTGTCGCGATGGGCCTCATAAGCTTGGTGCTGACGCTAGACCGATCGGTAGGCATTTGAATTGCCAGAGTTCGTCTCTCCACCTGAAGCTTAGAAAAGGTCGACAGTGGGGTGGGGTGCTACGGGAACTGTGAGGTACCGTGTCCGCCTGGCTTCCCTTTCGATCGGTTCGAGTGAGGTGTGATCTTTCAGATCTAGTCGCGCGAGCCAGTCCCCCTTTCTGAGTAAGTCTCCTAGCAGATGGATTCCCTCCATCTTGAAGTGCTTGTACACTAACCAGCTGTTGAGTTCTTTCAGATTGATTACTGGACAAACTTTGTCCTTGCGACGGACTAGGAACATATTGCTCAGGAAGGATTGGCCGCTCCCTGTAGCCCTCTCTATCGCGTTTTTCCGCGCCAGATCCTGGATCTCTGCGTCTAATAAATCTTCTTGGGCCCGTGTCATTTGAATTCTGTGCGGGGGGCGATCTTGCACCGGATGACCTAGGAACTCTAGAATGAAGCCCTGTACGGTCTGAATAACCCATGCATCTGACGATAGATTGAGCCAGTTGTGCGAAAAAACATTATCCTGCGCCCCACAGGAGGATAGGTCGCTGTGCGTTCTCTCACCTGAGTTATTGTTTTGTTGACGGTATTATCCGTGTCCCCGACTTCCTCGAGAACCTCGTCCTCTGTTTGGGAAAAAGGCGTCTTGTTGTCGGGTCTCCCAATACTGGGCTCTGGGGCCTTGCGCACTCCTGTTATTGAATCGGCCGGTCGAGCGGCCTCTATATCGACCGGCCCCTGAAAACACTCTCCCCAGGAATACCTTCCTAATGGAGGCTTTCGCTTTCTCCAGCGCTGTGTATGTTCCGATGAATCTGTTCATTTCTTTCACAAATGTGTCACCGAACAGGAGCCCTTGGGCGCTTTCCCCGGCTTCATAAGACGCCAGGTCTCCTAGTTTGTTATCAATCTTCAGTAAAGCTGATCTGCGTCGCTCTGAAGATATTGCGCAGTTTGCGTTACCCAGCATGCAGACTGCTCTCTGCACCCATCCTGCTAATATAAGTGGGTCGACTGGCTCCCCAGTGTCTTTAGCTCTCTCGGCTAAATCCATTATCTTTGCTATGGGTCCAGCTAAGTCTAACAGTTTATCCTGGCATATCTTCCATGCCCTATCCATGCCTTTTCTGGTGTCCTTCCCTGCTTTAGTTATGAAGGTTAGCATCTTTGCATCAAGCTCGGGAGTCTCTGCTACTTTCCCTGTCAGCTCTGGCCTCGGACTCAGCTTTAAGTCTGAATCTAATATCTTTCTCCATAGGTTTTCTCATTTTCTGGGACATATACAGGGCTACTCTTGGTGATGGGGTCCAGTCCGTTGATCTGGGGTGCCTTATTGTGTCAGGCTCAAACATGTCTGACATGTCTTCTTCATCCAGAGAGGCCTCCACACCGCTGGCTTTAGGCTCGCTTGTACTCTTCTGCGAGACTACGCTCACTTTGCTTATGCTCTGATCATCCTTCTCTCCCTTTCCTGATCCGAATGCTCTGAGGATGATAAGGTATCCCCTATATTTGTCGCCCCTGGGGTAGGGGCTACGAGGTTGGGCAAGGCTGTCTTTGTAAGAAAGGCGCTTTTCAGCCTATTGAAAGCATCAACCACCTCTAGGGACTTATCCTTCCCTGTATCTGAGCCCAGGGGAGTAGAAGAGTGTTTCCTCTCCCGGGCACTTTCTTCCCCTTCTCACTTTGTTTCAGAGGCTCTTGTGTGGAGGTTCCCTCACCGGGGTCGTCGAGCGTGCCAGCTTTCTTGCCCAGTATTTCTTCCAGGACCAATAACCTGTCTTGTAGAGGCTTGACTCCTAGTGCTATGGCTGGAACCAATGAGTTGCCTAGCACTTTCTTGAAGCTGTAGGAGAGGTCTATATCTTCTCCTATGTATGCCACCTCTTGCTCTGGTTCTCTGTCGCTCCCTTCACTCCAAGCCTCGTTATCCATGCTGTACGCCATGGTATTATGTGTGCCTCGCAGAGGATGGCTATCAGGTTGGGAACTGTAGCTCCTCTTTTGCTGCTGGCAACAGAAAAATATATTTTCGTTTTCTCTTTTTTTTATTTTTTTTTACATTTTCTCTTTGCCTTGAATGCCTCTGATGTGCACAGGCGACCCGCTAACAAATTAACGGGTTTCGCGCGTTTGGGAGCGAAGAACAGGAGCGTAGAATTGCCGTTGGCTTTCTCCGTGCGAGAACAAACTCTGTGAGAGGAATACAGTAATGCGCATGCGCGCGCTTCCCTTGTTTCTAGAGGGAGTGGGGTTTACCGCATACTACGCGTTGCCTGTGATACTCTTCATCTCCGTCGGTGTTCTTTCGCGGCTGACTGGCCGAGCCCTAATGGGAGTGAGATCACTCACGGGCTCGGCAGTCAGCCGTCCTGAAAGCCTAACTTGTCCGCGAAAAGAACGCATGCGTTTCAAACTCGAATGTTAATACGTTTGCGCTAATGGTACGCGCACGCTTTACAATTTATACATTTTGCGTTTCGACAATTAAGTATTATAAAAACGCAGCATAGCAAGGTACTGCTAGAATTGATGTCACTTATCTGTGGTGCAGCAAAAAAGAAGAGGAAGGGACCCATAGAGGCAGTGACTTATAGTAGAAGGGATTGCCTGATTGGACAGTGAGAGAGAGGCTATTGGACTAACATATTGAGGAGCCTCATGGGGGATGTAGTTTAGCCGCGTTAAGGCTATGATGTTTCATTTTTTCTGTTGTTTATACGAGTTATTAAAAAAAAATATATATACATTGAAACAAAAGAAAGATTTAAAAAGCTGTGGTTAGCAGTAATTAAAGAAGTTAAGCATAATGCTCGCCTCCGGTCTTGTCATAGAATGAGACCAATGCCCTGGTGCCATTCAATCATGATTTGCGGCCTATCCTTTTTGCCCATTGCAATACCCAGAGAATGTGTGTCTGGGAGAGGCAAATTGTGTGTGTCCATTAAAATAACATGCACCAAACACTGACACAGTCACAGCAAATCAAAACAGCATTATCCATTTTGTTGTTGGAATGCACATTCAGATCCCAGCCCCTCCCAAATGATTCAGATTGCATAAAGTATATTAACACGTGGGGAATGCATAGAGGTGGGTACAGGAGGGGGGAATCTTATGGGTAGAGGTGACTAGCGGGAGACAGATGTATTGTAGAAGCAAATGCATATTCAAGGGAAACTAACCACTTGCTTCGCAGAAGTGTCACGTAGAATACATTGTATTTGAATGATATTCACAACATGAACTAACACCATATTTGAGAGTCGGCCTGTATCATCGCCATGTTAGAAACACAGAACAACAAGACCTCTTCTCTTGCATAACACCCAGGTGAGGCAGGGAACACTCACATACACACACACACATGTATCTAGTTAGAACTTTGTACAATTACACAGGAATGCAAGCAGGCAAATGGGAGTAGGGCTGCAACCGATTGTGAATGCCATATCCATGGGATCCAGGGTAGGGGTCCTGAGCTGCCAAAACACGAGCTGAGATTTAAGACACTAGTGCACCCCATAATAATATTCATCCCATTTGAACTACTAGATGCCCAGGGATAAAGCTCCTAAATAATTCATGAATTGAAGGGATTAGTGGGACATGCAAGAACTCCAGGCCTACCACTTTGGAGGAGTAGCTAATAAAGTGGGGAACAGAGAACAAGGTGTGTGATTTGTACCAGGGAGAGCAAAGGGTGATGCCAATGTGCATAAGATTGCAGCGGAGAGGCATGATGGGGAAGCGTGCATGTCTGGGGTGAGAAAAGAGTTGTTGCATTTGCAAGGACCAGACTGAACACAAAGTTGTCTTTGTTAGGCAGAATCAACTGCAGTACCCTTTGGGAACACTACAGGTAATTAGGACTACAAGTGTAAGCACAATTTCACCTTTGGTACAAGCCTGTACTACACAGTAAAGTGGCAGCGATGGATGAGCAGCCAGACTTATCTCAAGAGTTTAAGTGAGCAGTAGAACAAGTTACATAAAGGACCAACCAATACAGTGATTCAAGTAAACACTTACTCAAGGTTTCTTAATAAAAGAAAATGCATGTATTTACTCAGTCATTTATAAAACATTACACTAATATAAGCAGCTGAATATTACACACTAATACACCACATAAATCCAACCGGTAAGTAACTGAACAAGTTTAGCTCAAAAATGAAGTAGAAGCAAAATGGCACTTCAGATACTTAGAAAAGGGAGGAAAAGACAAGGTTATAAGAATAGACAGCCCAAATACATTCATAGGCAGGGCAAAGGGTTTTAGTTAAATACAACTAGCAATTCTTCTCAATAGGCCAAAGCAAATGTCAATGGTTCAAAGTCTTTTGTATAGGATAACACAGTTCTGCTAAGTAAGGGTTTAGTCTTTGCCACAGATTTTTAAAGGATTTGACTCGGCAAAAAGTTTGACAAATGTTTAGGGAAGGACAAGCCTTCGTAATTGAGGAAAGTTTCATGCACTTTCTTGATGGCTGAAAAGATTTCTGGACCGCGTTTCCACAGTACCTTTTAAATTAAGAAAGCTATAGCTGAGGCAGTTGTTCCTGGCAGTTCGAGCAGATCTCGCTGTTCCTGTGCTTCTGTCATGGGGACAAGAAGGAGGACGTCAGCAGGTTCCTGCACTGCCCAGGGAAGAGCCCAAAAGCAGTAGCAAGACGTTGGTTTAAGGTTTGAGTGCCTTAAAGTCCCCCTGGTCTCCTTCCCTCTGGCTATCTGGTTTTCAACAGCACTCTGAAGAAAATTCGACCAGAATAGGACAGTGCCCAGGTGGCTTACGAGTTGGTTGTTCCCACCAAACTCAAGGGAAGAAGTTAACCCTGAAGGGCTTCTCTGTAGATTGGAGTTTCGGGCAATTCAGACCTGCAGCAGGGCTTCACCGGTCGTCCAGGAGTTGCAGCAGTCCTCTTCTTTCAGCTCGTCTTTGGTTCTTTCATTCCAGTGGTCAACTCTGCTTTCCAAGTCCCAGAGACCCGTGTTTAAACAGTTTCCCCCCCATTCATTTAGCCTGGCTGTCAATCACCCAGCATGGTGGCTGTCCTTGCCAGACAGTCAACCAGCCAATCACACCAGAGTGCATTCAGGTCTCCTAGGAGATTAAGCACTGGGAGATTTGGGCAACTCCCGCACATCCTGTCCACCCGAGACACTCTGGCAACAGAGGAAGGCTTCGGCACAGAAGCTCGCCAAAGGGCACGAACAAAGGGACCAAACCTCAATTGGCGTGCAGAGTTACACACAAGAAGGACTTTTCCTAAAAGAAATGGCAAAAAAAGATGACCGGAGTCTGTTTTTAGAGATATGTATGGGGCACCATATTAAAAACATGGCTGTGGGAGGTTTTAACCCACTCTGCTCTGCCCTGCGACATCCCTGTCTGCTGATGTTGCAGGAATCATCAAAATGGCCGCAAAATCTCTGGGCGTGCCAAAACCTATGAAAATTGCGCTTTGAAACCAGAAAAGATGGCTGCCAGATCTACTTTGCCTGTTGTCAGTGGTGAAATGGAGACCTCACTGCGAAAACATGTTACTGAGCTGTCCACCAAGTAAAAATGAACACTGCAGGAAAGGCAGTGCTTTATTGCAAGAAACCCAGAAATTGCTCTTAAATCCCTTTTTCTTGGTTGCTGAAAATATAAATTACCGGAACGCAAGACCACAAAACATACAATATCTTTGCTGGGTGTAACCCGCCACTTCATTTAAGGAATCAATATGAAAAGACAACGTCAGGAAAAGCAGAATCTATCATCAAAATATCCACAGTCAAAAGTGTGCTTGCCTGTGAAAATCTGTCAAAATATTGGCTCAGTACCAGCGGCCGCCAGTATGACAGCTGTCATTAGTTGCATCAGAGGCTTAAACTTGTGCAATTGAAATCAAATGTCTGTAAGTTAAGTGACCTGTTATCAAAAGTAATATAGGTTGCAACTATTTAATCTCCATGGTTTAATGACTGGACTTAGAGTTCTAGTTGCCTGTTTTAAAATTGCAAGTTTATTTTCCACAAAGAAAAATGTCACAAAGTGACTTTTAAAGTAAGCCTGATGCAAGCCAAAACTACAAAGCAACTCCTCCATGGGCGAGGTACCTCCCTTCTGCTCTCTGGACCAGGAACTCACATTCAGGTGTTGATTAAGAGGGGAGGGGCACTGGGGCTGCTCCTGGGAGAGACAATGGACCTTCCTTGGCTGAAAGGATATGCAGATTGTAAAGTGTCAACAGTGGCCTCTGCCAGAGGAAGAAGGCGGAGATTGCTCTTGAGCTACAAGATGGAGAAGGAGACAGACATTTTTGTTGATTCACAATGCACAGAAAGCATATTTCTAAAAAGACTGATAAAGGACTGTGTGAATTTGCAAACATTATAGAATTAGTAGCAGTGTTAATGTGATTTTATTTTTGTGCACATTTTAAAAGGACCCAGAACTCGCGACGTTCTGAGAAGACACTGTGAAAATTCTGGTTTTGTAGCAATTGGATTTACGTCAGAAGCATGACCCTTCATATGATTATGCCCAGATATCATGTGCACATATGCACAAACTTGTGGACAATCAGATGTTGTGTCCTGGACAAAAAGTGCAAAATGTTGTCAAATCCAGACCCAAGATCCCACCGCAACGAGGATTGGAAGAGGGTCTGCTCCAAAAAATATGTGATCTATGTATGTTATTGGTATAAAGATTGTACACATGTGAAGATGTATTATATCAAAAATAGATTTTATGTACAAAAGGCAAAGGGATGATGTTTTGCCTCATAAACCACATCATCATGATGACACTCTGTTTTCTCCTCCAATCAAGGGGGAGAGCAGACTTTAGCCAATAGACTACCTAGGGGGTGCACCTAGGATAATTCAGCATACCCACCCCTTTATCAAACACATAAATAGAGACAGCTGAGGACCTAGAAAAGGACACTGATCCACCCATCATCCCGAATTTGGTGAAGCACTTTGAAGGAGATCCATCCATACTCCTGGTTTCAGACTCCAAAAAAACTTTGCAAGCAGAAAGGCTCAGAGCATAGCTGAACCACTTTCAGCTGGGCCTAACTTCCAGAACCCATCCCTCAACTTAAAGGGGAAACCAAAGAGCAGCCAGGCTGTGCTGTGCTGTAACTGCTTGCCTGCCAAAGAATTATCTTCACAACCAGAAGGGCAGATTAAATCCCAATTTGGTGCCGTGCTGTGCAGTGTAGACCAGAGCGCCTTGCTCTCCAGTCCTGCCGTGCGGTGTCCAGAGCGCCTTGCTGATCGCTGAAACAGACCAGTCCGTTGTGCCCAGCAGTCTGTCCCAGAAAAATCCCAGAAAAATCCTTGACCAGAACCAGAATCCTTGACGGTTCCCTTCAAAACATTGGTAGTGAGTATCCATAACATAGGATTGTCACTAGCCTTTGTACTGTCCATAGTCATCCCTATCCAAATCAAACCTATCTTATATCCAGAACTGTATTGTTTGAAATCCTTTTTACCTTGCCTGAACTCTCTCTCTTATCCTATAGTCCTTCTGTAATAATACTGTTAAAATCATCTTTGCGCTGATATATTTCATCTGAAGAAGGCAGGCATCTCGTCGGGCAAAAACCATTCAGAAACATCCTGGTATGGTGGTTGTGCTGTCGTGTAGTTTGTTTCTTCATAGTCCATCCCTAGTGTAACTTCTTCAAATGTTATGCTAGAAACAAAATTTAAGTGTCCACTTGTAGCTAACATCCTAAGCTTTCAGGTTTGCAGCTGAATGGATCCGTCTGTGGGGATGGCTGAAAACCCATTTAATTAGTGAAATGTTGCTTTTAGAGAACCCAAACCAGCATGTCCTTATAGTTTTTCCGCAATCGCGCTTACCACTTGCGGTAACGTTTGCGGCAAATTTTTCGTTTGGCTAAAATCTATGATGTGTAAAATAGCTTTTAATTGCACCCGACCTCAAAATTAAGTTTTCAACTTGCTTATTACTCTCAAATCATTGCTAGTGTTTGTCTGAAACCATACAAAGTGACTCCCATTAGAATTTCAGTGAAGTAAACCATTTTTAGTGTTTTCCCCCATTCATTCAAAGCCAACTTTAAAACCATGTCAATTCTGTTTTTCTCTGGTGTTTGCTGGGGGTAAATTGGGATTGATATATTTGCTTGAATTCTGCATTTCTGAAACCTGTTCTCTCTCCTTCGATCTCTTTCTATTGCATATTTGGGGGATTGAAGAGTGTGCAGGAGGAAAGAGTAATCACAAAGTCATTTGATTGAACACACACAAAAGTATTATTTCTGTGCTGCATTTTTTTCCCATCATTGCTCCTTGTGATTAAAGAGATTGTTTAGTGTGACATCACGTCATTGGTGGTCATTGTATACCCATTAAAATAGTGTGATACATATTGGGAAATATATAAATAAATATGTGTAACTTTGCAAACCAGCCTGATTCCTGGTTCAGTGTGACCAGGGGGGTTAAAAGAGAGGAGCGTGATATAAGTGGTACATCGTTCAGAAGAAAAGAACTGTTAGACACAAATAAATAACTAAGGGTTTCAGTTGTGCATCCCACACTAGGCATTGACTTAAGTGAAGTGCCGGATTAAAATCACTTACATGGCTACACCTGATTTTGAGCTACCGTTGTTAGAGGTCACGAAAAATCAAAAGGTCTCAAAAGGTAAGGGAAATTACCACATTTGGAGAATTCTCCCTAACAGTCTTTCAAGCTCATGTTTACGTTCAGGTGCACATCATGTGGTAAGACCTTAAAATAGGGTGGTGTATTCAAAAGCCTAACCAATCATTTTACAGTGACCCAAGGTGAAGAGGCCGTTTCCCCATGTGTGAAGAAGTTGGGGGAGAAGATGATACGGCCAATGGAAGAGGGGTCCATATGTGAAAATTAGCCTGTAAATAGGGGCTAGCCAATAAGTGTGGGGGATGAACACTGTATATGAAATTCATAAAACATGATGATAGCCATGGTAATAACATGTTTCTTGCTTTGATGAAGACAGAGAGCTCTGTGGCAGTGGACTTATAATACACTGTTGCCATTTTCCTTTTTAAAGCACTTGTTCTTCTTGGAAACAGTTGTACCAAGCCTTTTTCCCAAGTGGGTTATTATTACTATGCCTGGTTGTTGTGAGGTTCCCGTACACAACAAAGCACACAACACAAGCAACAAAGTCCCCGAGCAGTGTCACATGGGCACCACCAAACTTTGAGCATGTAGGCCTCCCCATACATACAGGAGAACACAAGTAAGAAGGCACAGCACAAAATGGAAAACAGCAAATAACACATGTCAGGACTGCCCTTGCCACCCTATGCGTATCTCACATCAATACACAGGTGGAGTGGCCATCCTACTCCATGAAAACAAGTATGCTCACAATACACATTCACATACAAGTAGTCATGCAGACTTTGAGAAATGCACATGTAGTGCAACAACGATGCACATCTCGCCTCACATCTTTCCCCTGGTGAGCCTGCACCAGATGTACCATGGAATGTATCGATTCTCCCCTCCATAGGTCTGCAAACCACCAATTCTTCTGATGTGTTGCATGCACGCCTCCAACTGCAATGTCCCCTTCAATTGCAGCAACCAGCTTCTCTTGCAGAAAGTCTCAGTACAGAAAAACAACACAAGGTCAGGGCAGGTAACTCATACATGCACCCAATTAAACTGCAACATGTGCCCCAATGAGTGACATGCAACAAATGCAAACAAGAACTCCCCACCACCCATTGCCATGTGTCCCTGCACCCATGCAGCCAGATCCGCCCACCTTAGGCAAATGCAATTCAAACACCCTACATAGTGCAACCTTCCCCAGCTACAAACCCTACACTGCCTGCCCCCCAGAGTGCCATGAAGTGAAGGACAAGGTACCACTTACACCTCGTTCTGATGAGGGGACATTGTGAACATTATGAGCTGGCTCGGGACATTGTGAACATCATCATCTGGCTCGAGTCAGAATGACACTGCGAGGACTTCCAAATAGAGATCACTGAGGGGTTGGAAAACAGGATCCTCTTGAAAGCACTCACAATGCCAGTAAATGGCATCCCCTGATTAGCGTGGCATCAGGACAGTGCAGTAAACACTGGCAGGGGAGCCAAAAATGGAAAGCCTCAGACAACGGGATGCAAATGTCTCATCAATTGCAGTGAAGACAGTATCCGGCAGAACACAGCTGGTCAAAGAGGCAGCATTCATACAGGAAAGCAGGGCACAGACGCAACTGGCATACAAGAGACAAGCAGACAGGAGAACGGAATGAGAAATGGAGGCCATCTAGACTGCTACAAAAAGGGAGCAGGGAACAGGCCAGAGGAATGGAAGGCAGAGCGCAGAGGGACTCGACTGAATGGGAACCAATTTCCTGGGAACTGGAGGGAGCAATGACATGCACTGAGTAGCTTTCAACAGGCAACAAAATATCTGTAGTTGTACCATGCATGCAACATGTACCCATGGTAAACAACAACACCAGGCCAATGGCGTGTGCCTGGTGTCTGTGGTGAACATGTCATTCCCCAAATGGCCTTCAATGCTGTGCTGTGTGGGGATTTGTCTCGGGACAGAACCCCAAGAAGAGACAGAAGTACTAAGAGTGGACTGACAGCGTGGGTAGACATGACATGAACAGATGTGTGAACAGGAATGCTGTACAGCAGGCAACACACATGCAAAAACTTCAAGCAATCACTTGTTAGACTCTCCATGTGTCACAACACCCATGCAGCCAGAATGGCTACCCTCATGACAGCTCACCAATAAATGCCCTACAGTGACAGCCTCCCTCACAACGATGCCCCGCAACCATTGCCCCCTGATTGCCATGCAAAAACAGCAAGCATAGACTCACCAGCCTACCATCACCATGTGTCCCTGCACCCATGAAGACAGACCTTCTCACCTTAGTAAAAGTAAAAAATTAGAACACCCCACAAAGTACTGGACTCCTTGACACAAAAGACACCACAAGTGCCACCCTGGGTGCCTTTTACCTACCTGCACAAGGTACGCCCCTGTTTCGCATCCACAGCATCCCACCTGAAACAACATTCTGAACTTGCAAATACATGGATTTCATCAATGTAAAGAAACTGGACAGCCTTGACAACTCCTGTATGGAATAAGGAAATAGCCATGGACCACCCAGTGTCAACGTCCGGAAGTACAAATAACCAAGTGTCAGCAATTATCAACATCTCAACAGCAAAACTCACCAACAGAGAAATCACTGACTGCAAACCAAACAGATTACAAGCACAGCACAACATGCACTCCCTAAACATGTGTCAGTCAGCCCCGGGATGTGGCCACAAGTGGGGACATTAATAGCAGGCATACAAGTTCTGCACACCCACTGTCAGGTGTCACATGTGCCGTTGGGTCACCCATGGATGCAGGGGAGGAAAAGGGCACCAAGTGAGAAGGTGAAAGTCAAAGTAGTGGAAGTACAATGGTGATAGCTGATGAGAAGGATGACAGAGGGCAAGAGGGAGATAGGACACAGAGTGATGAATGCATAGCTGTGGAGTGGAGAGAGAGAGTAAGAGCGGGAGGGATAAGGGAATAATGGTACAAAGAGGAGACTGGCTGGTGGGGAGATGAGGAAAGAGATGGTGGCCATTACAGTGGGTGAAGGCAGACAGAAGAAGGGTAAGAGAGAAAGACAGAGACAGAAACAGTGGGGGAAACGCAGCAGGGTCAGAGAGCCTGGAACACACATAGATGCAAAAGTAGCACATGTTGGGGTCGAGGAAGGACAGACGTGCGTGCGGGAGAAGGGCATAAATGGAAAACAATGGCCACCTGTGAAGATCAATCAGCAGGTTCACATCACAGAAACATCATGCTCAACCAACCATGCCATGTAAACCAGAAAGAGACCCATATCCGCAACATCCCCAAAAATCAGAGCCTTAAACCATATCCCCATACCCTGCACCAAGCACCAACCCCCAACAATGGACACCACTTTAAATGGATATGACGACAATGCCCAGCTGTGGACTCACACTCCAAAGGACCACACACCCTAGACCAGACAGTCCCAGTAAGTGTGCAGGGATCATAGGGTGCACTGGCAAAACCTGCAGGGACAACAGATGAACAGAAGCTAGGGGAGTGGACAATGTCCTACATACATGTGCCCACAATTTGCACACACACCGTGGAGGCACACACAGTTCTGGATTTTAACAACAAGTAATGGAAAAAGAAGTCCTGCAATACATCCAGGTGGAGAGAACATACTGAAAAGGACAATTAACAACAGGTGAATTGATTGGGGAACACAGGCCATGAAGAGGAGCAGCCAAGGTTGTGTAGATCTGACAATGGACTTGCAGCCATAACCACTGTGGATGTGGGGTTCGCCACTTATTGGCCTTCTAAAGACAGCTGCACTGCTGCAGGCCCAATGGTCCCATGTGACCTGCCCATTGAGACAAGCACCTTCTCCCTCAGTGAGATCTCCACTTCTAGTTCTGCATCCATATCAGCAGCGTCAAACGAGTCCGAAGAGGCCGGAGCATGACTGATAATGGCCTGTAGCACCTACGGATTTTCATGGTGAAGCACACCACAGCCTCTGCTGGTGGACTGACATACCAGTACCTCTTCTTTTTCCTCCTCCTCTGTATCCACTGCATCATCACCTGCACATGGACATAGATTATCATTTTGAGGCATGCATGTCCTGACAAACATGCACATGTGCATCAAAGGGCAGACAGAGACAAAATGGCAGGACATCCATTCATCTGACATCAGGACTTGGCACACTGTGAGCTGTAAGCCATGGATGTATGCCATTTGCTGACATGCAGCACCAACCCACCCCAGGTCTTGTCCATGGCTCTAGTGGACACATATAAGTACTAAAGTGGCAGACACAATGATGCAAAGGAGAAGACATGTGTCTGTCATACATCAACTGATGGACACATACAGGGCTATCGTGTCAGGAAGGTGGTCTATTTGGAACGGTATTAACACATTTGTAATTCAACCATGCACCTCCATGACATGCAATGCAGGCAGGCACACTCATTGGCATTATTAATGCCCCTTAACGTTTGCATGGGCTGTCTACAGACATTTCAATTGAAGAATACCAGAATGTTTACCTTGCCATGATGACCCACTGTCAGCTATTATTCACCATGTTTTGTCTAGTGTTGCCCCTTGCAATACACAAGTCAAGTTGCATCTTCAGATTGCCTGCTACACAAGGAACTGGTCTGTGGGCACTGATTTCCTGGCAGGCTGCTCACAACACAGAGTTCCATGGCAGGAAGCTTGCCTGACAAGGCACCCCGTAAGAGCAGGTGACAATACAAACATGAAACCCTGCAGAAAATGTTGAGTGCGGGCAATGTGTATTGCATGTATTTGATGTACACTGCAATGAGACAGAGGTGTGCCCTCTCAGTGATGTGTGCCTGTCAGGGGTGCACATTATGGGGTGTTGCAAATTGCATATGTTTTGAATATTGAACCCTTGTATGTAAGTACTGGCATGGCTGTGTGGGCCAGCAGACATTGATGTGAACAGTCACACTAAAATGTGCCACACATGTGGACCACCCAGGAAAATCACTGAACACAGGCCATGCGACGAAGCTAAACTACTACACAAATATGGCTAGGTCAACCATGATTGTCCACACATATGAAGCACACAAATTCCACTCAGCAGATGTGTACTCATGGGTCGCCACACCTTTCCTCTGCTCAATGCTAATGAGTTGACTCGTGGCCTCTTCGATTGGAGTCAGCTCTTCCCCTCCAGTGGCTAGTGCAGAGGCCAAGTTGACACTGAGCTTATGCTTGGTCATTCATGTAAGATCATTCCATCGCTTCTGGACCTGTTCAGCAGTGTGTATCTACACACCTAAGGTGTTGATGAGGTCTATGATATTCCGCCAATGCACCATTCGTTGTGCAGATGTAAAGCTGCTCCCTGATACGGGAACATCTCACAACGGTCATTGGTTACATAGTCAATGAGGATCTGGAGCTCTTCATCAGAGAAGTGCCTTTCCTCTGTAACCCCTTCCTCTGCAGACCCTTCTCCTGTGCTGTGTATTGGGTTGGAGCCTCTTCCTGCTATGCATGATGTACCTTCTTGGACCTAGTGGTCCTAGGTGGTGCTGCTTCACCTGTATGGCTGCGACCACATTGACGTCCGGGGGCCGGGTCCCCAGTGGGATGAGACCCACCATGTCCTCCTGTGCCTGAGGTAGATATATCCTCACCATGTCCCTGACCCCATATACTCCCTTTCCCTTTTGGGGCCATTCCACTCATGGTGCAGGTGTAATGGATAAATGGAAGGCACCCCAAGATATTGTTCTGGGCAATATGAGGAAGGGAACGGTCTACGTGATATGCAATGTAGATGTCTAGTCTAGCAAAATATTAATATGCGATAAGCAGAGGCACCCCAAAAACCAGAAAATCATACGTGATACCAGTAAGCTTCTGAAAGGGGAAAAAGAGGCACTCCTAGGCAAAACTGACACCTTGAATATGAAGATCCTATCTCAACAAGCGACATTCAATATAGTACCCATGACCTCTAGCAACAATTACTCTCCTCCCACCTCTACGTCCTCCACCACTCAGTTCTTCTTCAGAGACCCTCTCTGGAACCAATGTCAACAATCTGATTAATAGCCTAAATCTTCAAATTGCAAAGGCGACATATGCCCTGCACCCGTCGGCAAAGACTATGCCGATACTAATCCTCATCATCAATGCCATCATAAACACCTCCTTTGACCAAAATACTGTTCCGGCTAATCTGAAAAAAAGCATCCCTAGACCCAGCCATTGCCTCAAGCTACAGGCTGCTCACCACTATCCCCTTCCTCCTAAAAGTCTTGGACCCAGCTGACTACCTACAAGTCCAGCACAGTTCCTGGAGGAAAATCACATCCTGGGGATAAGCCAATCTGGTTTCCGCCCAAGGCATGGCACAGAATCTCCCTGCTTGATCTAAAAAATCAACTAGATGAGATTAGGGATGAAGGCAAGACTCTCCTGCTCCTAGAGTTAGCTGTGGATTTTGCCCTGGTCAACAACCAAATCCTCTGCCACCACCTCACCACTCACTCTCACTTCTCACCTTCAGCCACTGCCTGGATAGTATTGTTCTTGAATGGAAGAGTCATGAGGGCTTTCTCAGAGATCGCCAACGCCTCTCCCTCTCCAATCACCTGTGGTGTGCCACAAGGATCCTGCATCACTCCTAGGCTTTACAATATCTTTACAGGCATTATTTTAAACATTTTATATTCTCTCGGCATAGCATACATATGACGATGACACTCAAAACCTGATCCCCCTCTCAGGCAACTACACAGAAGATTCTAACACCCTGAACTCGATCTATTCAACAATTCAGACATGGCTACCAATCATCTCTGTCTTAACAGCAAAAAAACAGAAATCCTGATTGTTGGCCCACCAAGTACCCTAAAGACCCTCAACAATCAATATTCTGCCTTAATGTTCGACAATTGCTCATTTCCTGTCTCTAACACCGTAAAGATCCTAGTGGTCTACCTAGATGCTTCACTCACCATGACCAGACAAGTAAGTGCCATTGCCTGCTCGGCAGCCTATGCTACGGAGGTCCTCAATGCAGCCAGACCCTTCCTCTCTAAAAATAATTACTTAACCTTTGCCCGTGCAATCATTGGCTCCAAGATCAATTATTGCAATGTCATATTCAATGGCATCTCTTCCAGAAACATCCTCAAACTTCAAGTCATCCAGAATAATGCCCTCAGAGCAGCCCTGAACATTCCAAATAGAGAGAGCACATCTGGAGTGCTAGAAGAAACACACACTGGCTCCCCATTCAGGAGTGGATCAACTTCAAAACACTATCCATTACCCACAAGTGCCTTTCCAACACAGCACCACCATACCTCTCTAAATGAATTGCCAAAGCTCACTCTTCGATCCCCAGTAGGACCCCTTACACTGACAGGCTAATTGTTCCCAAAGTGATAAAATACAAAGCTGGAGGATGCAGCTTCCCATACCTTGCTGCCAAGCGCTGGAACGACCTCTCACCCTCCTTGAGGGCAGTGAAATCCTACTGGATCTTTTCCGCAAAGCATTAAAAACTCAGTGTTTCACCTAAAGCTGAATTCCCCACCTCAGGCCGCTCACCAGGAACTATCTCCTGCCCCATCGCCCTAATACTTGTTTTGTAGGATAATTGCCAGTCAGTTTTATACATATGTATGATTCTGCATATTTGTATGATAACTGCCATCAGGTTTTACCTATTTTCCCTTGTATTTGTTTGTAATTATGCCAGTTCCACACTAGCTTGTCTAGTACTTTGTACCTGCAACAGAGCCTCAATGCCTACGGGTTGTATGTGTGCTTTACAAATGAAATAAATAAATAAAAAAGAGGCTCCCCCCAAATCACAATAAATGCACACCCTACACTGCATAGGCCTCAAAATCTACAAAATACCTGCACATATGCGTAGAGGCAACCCCCAAAAATAACAATGCGTTACGCATTACCTGAAGGGAACAGCTTGCATAGCACCCCCAAATTCATGTATGTGATACTCGTCCATCTCATAACTTCACATTCACAACCAGTGATGTGCGTTGCATGCCTTAAATGACACCATCATTGCCATGAGCCACGTAGGAACGACATCCAGCGTGTAGGACACAACCTCTGCGGTACATGCACTGTCTCGGAGTGCCAGCTGTCTTGCTTGTGGCAGTGCTCCTGTTTTGGGCCTGTGGCCACCTCTTCTGTGTTTGGGACTTCTACCTCTCCCTGCCAACACCACCACAGCTCCTCAGCACCTATCCAGGACCAAGCAAATGCGTACCTGCCTCAGGGGTTTCCATGTCTCATCAATCTACCTATTTTGAAGAGTGCATCACCCCATGTCAGTGAGGTAGAAGGCTGCCAACTTCACCAGCACCAAAGTTGGCATCCTGGTGGATTGGGTCCTGGCAGCCTATGATGCCCTCTTCAACCCAGCAACAAACACAGCTGGGTAATGACCCTCGTCAACAGATCTGGGATGATATCACGGCTGCCACCCACGCAGAGAGGGTGCCAGACAGTCTGATGAAGATGGTCCGGAAACGATTGGACAACCCCAAGGCCCATAGTCACTTGAAGGTGGTGGCAAGGAGTGCACCGCAGAGGTGTACCATTGGGGTTGCTGCAGGTTCTTCCAGATAGAGCGGGTCCTTGAGAGGTTTTATCTGGACCTTCACACCCGATTGTGCATGGAGAGATTGTCTTGAAGCTGCTGGTGAGAACACATGTGGAGCAATGCTGTAAAGTTATGTGTGACATGCATGATTGCAAATCCCCACTTCTGTATGATGTTTTTGTGTAGGTGTGAGACACATGAGAATTCTGCATCATGCCAATGCTGGGTGTACGTGGCATTAGACATTGTCTTCTGGCATATCCATGGGTATTAGCTGAATTTATCTTTAGTGACTTGTTGGACTCGGGCACATGCTGTGTGAGAACATGGACCAAGTGCAGGGACAGTACGGATGCGGTCATGCAATGTTGTGGCCATGTAAGGGACATGCATGATGGGCGCTTCCATGTGTGGCACACCTGCAAGTGCTTCCATGCAGACATGTGTGCCGGTACATGTAGCTTACTTGCAAGTTAGGCTGTCACAGATGCATGTTGGTGACTGTGATTGTGTGGGCAGGTGTCCTGGTGCAGTCCCCATGCCCCTGGCTGCATGTCATACTTGTGTTGGTTGGTCATTGGTATGGTGGTCTTGCATGTTTTTGGTAATGTGCATGTGGCCACACGACAATGTGCTGTGTTGACATGTGTGTGTGTCATGCCTGTGATTCATTGTTCACACAATGCTCATGCAGCTGTAGACATGCAGTTTGCATGGGCGTGTTCATGTGTGTGTGCATTGTGTGTGTGTCAGTTCCTGGTTGCAACATGCTGCATGATTGGTGATGTTCACGTTGTGTATTCAACACATGCATTCACAATGATAACTGATGTCAATTTCATGTGTCCCAATTTCCAAAGTTGCTGTAGCTTGCAAAGAGGGTGGAAGCCTTGCTTTGGAGCAGAAGGGCAGGTACCAGGCCACCAGAACCAATGCACCCTGGACAGACACCATTGACACCACCTCATCTGAGGGAGACTTGGCTGGGGAAGCACAAGTACCATCAGGTGGAGCTGCTTGGGGTACGTCCCAGGAGGTGTTTGAGGTGGGGGATTCTTCAGTGGCTGTGGGTGAGGGCGCAGGGAGATAGGGGCCATCAAGCTAGGAAGACTCACAGGAGTCATTCAGGGAGATGGAGGTGGTGGTGAATTAGGCTTTATACAACGTATCAAAGAGCCCACACATTATGTAGGCCACACCCTAGATTGGGTAGTTAGTCACGAAATCAGCATTGATAACATACTGGTTTCACCCTATCCTTGGTCTGATCATTTCTTTGTGAAGTTCAATGTTCTTATTGACTTTCCCACTAAACCTAAATTCAGATTCCTGTTAAAATACCTTACTGAAACTTAAAAAACATCAAAAAGAATAAAGTGGAATCAATTCTTAATACCATAGTTGATCCTATAATGGACTTTTGGGAAAACCTAGAAAAAAGGATCTCTTACAACTTGAATGTGTTGCTAACACCTTGGCACCCATAAGAATGAAAACACCTAAAGCTGATAATAGACATAATGCATGGTTTATGCCAGAGCTCCAGTCCTTGAAATCAATGACCACGAAATCCTATTATTTGTGGAAAAAGCATAATACCCTATTGCTCCTTAATCAATACAAAGCCACTATTGGCACTTACAAAAAGGCTATTTTTAAGGCCAAATCTAGTTTCTTTAATGACCGCATTCAAAATGCTCAGCATGACACGAAGGAGTTCTTCCGTATCCTGAAAGAACAGGAAAGCACCAACCACTCTACGGCAGCTAGAACTATTGCGGACGATGCTAACTGGTGTAGTGTCATGCAACAAGCCATGCACAGAAAACTATGCATGATTAAGGAAGATATACTGAAGAAAAGTACTAACTTAAACTGCTCCGAGGCCATATCTACTGACCGGCCATATCAAAGATCACCAGCTATTCCTATTTTTAACCTAGCGCCCATAACGGATAGGGACGTAGAAGTCATCATTACCCAATTAAAAGCCACAAAAAATAAGAACGACATTCATACTACCATGATAATCAAGACATGTGCCCCTTCCTTAATCTCATCCATTTGTCAATTTGTAAATACCTCAATTTCAACTGGTATTGTCCCCCAGGAACTTAGGCAATCATGGGTCATGCCAATCTTGAAGAAACCAGGGCTTTCAGTCGATATGCCAAATAATTATCAACCAATAACAAACACAGCATTCCTACTCAAGATTCTTGATTGTGTGGCCTACATCCAAATTGCAGAACACCTAGAGGCTCATCCCATCCTAAATGACCATCAGTCTGGATTTCGGGTTGTGTATGGCACTGAGACTGCATTACTTGAACTCAAATCTAAATTGATGGTCCGTATGGACAACAAGGAAGCATCCCTACTTATGCTGCTCGATCTTTCTGCAGCTTTCGACCTGGTGGACCATGACATCATGGCCACCAGGTTGTGTGAAGTGGCTAATATTTCTCCTTTGGCCTGCAAATGGGTATCATCTTTCCTTAATAATCGAGACAGTAGAGTCTTCTGCAGTAATGCGGAATCGGAACCTATTGTGACAACTTGTGGCATTCCACAGGGTGCTTGTACATCTCCCTGTTTCTACAATATATTCACAGCCCCCTTGTTTGCAATGCTCGACTCCGAGAACATAATTTTCACTAACTATGCGGATGACATGCAATGTGTCATCCCGCTTATTGGCTGTCATAGGGAAGATGAATTAGCCATTAACAGAGTTTTTACTCTCATTGAGGCCTGGATGGTCCATAACAAACTAGCACTGAATAAATCAAAAACTCAAACATTACATTGTATACACCACACACCATTAATAAAATGGGACCAGAGTATGAGAGCTTCCAATTGGGAGGAGAATCCATTAAGCCCTTAAAAAAGGTGAAAACCCTTGGAGTAATTTTCGACCATAATATGACCATGAAACAACATGTCATCAGCCCAGTATCCTCTTGTGCATACTACATCAAATTGTTAGCACATCTAAGGCCATTGATCTCACAGGAGAACGCTGAGACTATTGCGAGAGCAATAGTAGGTTCTACAATTGACTATTGCTCTAGCCTACTCATGGGTATCAGTAAATCTGATTGTAATAGGTTGCAGGTATGTCAAAATGGGGCCATCAGAGCTGTTATGAATCTTAAATTCAGAGACCATGTCACACTGGCAAGACGTGAGCTACACTGATTGCCAGTGACGTCCAGATTCCCTTTCCACACTCTGACCATTATACATAAGTGCAGATCAGGAATTATGCTTAGATACCTACAACAGCTGCTATCCACAAAAAACAATGTGCGAACACTAAGGTCAAATAATCAGCACTCCTTGGCTGAACCAATATGTCACACTGTCACAGCAGCCAATTCAGCCTTTGTCTTCAACGGACCAAGGGTCTGGAATGCTCTTCCTCTAAATATAAGATCTATTGATTCTCTTGATTTGTTTAAGAAGAGCTTAAAGACATATGTATTCAATTAATTGACCCTTAGACAGCTTTAACTTCTCCTCTCCGTAGCGGCTCTACTTCTCGGACTCTTCTAATTGTTACTCGTTGTTGGCGTCTTGTAGTGCCCTCACGCCTTCGGGTTCATGGCCGCGCTATATAAATGTACTAAAGTAAAGTAAAGTAAAAAAGTGGTTAAGGAGGAGGCAAGTGAAGGCCAGCACACAGGGTCAGATTGGGGCATCCAGGAGGGTGTTCAAGCCACAACCCTGGGCCAGGGACAAGAGGATGTGTAGTGCACCGTGGAGGGAGCTGCACAACCACCTGTCCCTGGTCCATCTGCTGTGGCAGTGACCACCACTGTGGCTGCCTCCACCCAGACCAAGCCCCCTTTGTGCCCGAGGAGATCAACCTAGAGTTGGTGCGTGCCCTGCCGTCTGGCCTGGTGAGGCGGACAGGCACAATATGTGATGCTGTGACAGCTCCATCAAAATTCAATGTGCCTCTAACTGGGCTAGCTGGCACATGTACTACACTCAGGTGGTCTCATTCACTTGCTCCCTCCTCCACTCCCTCCTCTGTGCTCCATTCGTCCTCCTTGCCAGTTACCATCAAGGCCAATCCTACACACACCACCCAGTCTGGTGGAGAGCATGCCCCTGTGGAATTCCACATGCAATAGAAGAGGTGGTCACTGTGCCTTCCCAGGCACCACCAGAGGAATAGGCAGCAGTCAGACAGCTGCCAACTCGAGACAGTGCTGGCACTGCACCCCCCTGATTTGTGACATCCAGACGGCGGGGGTACCTGCACAGCCTACTCTCTGCCAGGCAGCAGGAGATGGGGAATGTCCAGAGGCAATTCATGCAGGCACAGAACAGTTGTGACATCTGGCAGGAGGAACAGAGGCAACTCTGAGATGTGGTGTGTGTCAGGATGGAATTTCGGAGGTAGGTGATGACAGAGAGGCAGTGGGCTAGGGAGGAGAGAAGGACCAAGGCAGAGGTGGTGGCAGAGGTGGTGGAGAGGCGTACTTTGAGGCGGGCTGCTATCCTGGAAGAGGCTTGCATGGATGCGGAGAAGGAGGAGAGGAGGATGGTAGGGGACCTGCAAGCCATCCAGGTTATAACATAGGCCCGCCTCCAAGCCGAGGATGTAGAATGTGAGTGTGCATTGGAGGACGCATTGAGAGACATTTGAGCATGCCGCCAGTGTAAATAGTACTTCATGTCCATTTTCTTTTTTGACTTTTGTTTATTGTAGTGTAAATATTTGAAATACAGATTTCTGATTCTTGATCACACACTTCTTATTCATGTACTGAATTTGGTTTACTGTTGTTTAGGAATGGCTTTTGTTCTTTGACTGTCACGTGGGTTGGGGGCTTCACTGTGGATGTGTGGAATGCACTCATTACTCATGCAGTCGTTTCTCAGTAGGTGTATCACTCCCAAATACATAGGTACCCACCTGCCACATCAGCTTTCACCCAGCAGATGCTCTTGTCATGCTTCACATCTATCACTCAAGTGCTACAATTTCACACTAATGATTTGTTACGTCTGGCTGTACACATCATCAATCTCCATAGCTCACACACTCTCAGACAGCCTTCACATCACACACACACACACACACACACACACACACACACACACACACACACACACACACACACACACACACACACACACACACACACACACATCCTTGTTCTCCTTGTGTTTGTTTGACAGCTATGCTTTTCTACCTGACTCCCTTCATTCATTGATTTCTACAGGCTACTATGCAAACACACATTACATGTGACTCTGTTTCCTCCAAGGTCATGCACCTACAGCATTTGAGGCCATTTCAATGGCACATGAGTATAATGATACTTCACATTGCATTACATTGCTTTACTATGTCACATGCAAATGGTGCATTCACAGTGTAGCTGGTGCTACAAACTCCTGTGCTGTTGATGTGCACCTGTGTGTGATGTACCAGGGAGTCCTATGATGAGCTACAGACTTGGATTCTGCAGCAGTGCCCCCTGTTGTTCAGGCTAGGAAAGGATATGTGGCCGGTGTACTTCATGTTGGAGGCAGGCAGAGGAGTTGAGGTAAGTTGTTGGTCAACATTGTACTGGTAGGGGTGTAATGTGACAGGGCTAGGCTGGGGTAGTGGGATGGAGGTGAGGGCGCCTGGTGGGTGGTGTCAGGACTTGAGGGGTTTCCCTGGGGTGTTGTCAGAGGCGAGCAGGACTGGTGGGTGGTGTCAGGAATGCTTGGGGTAGTGTTGGAGGTGAGTGTGGATGATGGGTAGTGTTGGGACTCGAGGGGGCTGCCGCGGGGTGGTGTAAGTGGTGAGGGGGCTGGTGGGCAGTGTCAGGGCTGCCTGCGGTAGTGTCAGAGGTGAGGGGACTACATAATAGGTAGAGTTGTGACGCGATGGGGCTGCTGGGGGTGGTGTCAGAGGTAGGGGGCTGGTGGGTGGTGTCAAGGCTGCCGGTGGGTAGTGTCAGAGGTGAGAGTGTCTGGTAGGTGGTGTTGGAACTTGAGGGGGCTGCCTGGGTGTGGTGTCGGAGGTGAGGGGGCCTGGTGGGTGGTGTCGGGATTTGAGGGGGTTTCCTGGGGGTGCTGTTGTAGGTAAGGGACTGGTGGGTGATGTAAGGACTGCCTGGGGGTAGCATCAGGGGTGAGAGTGCCTGGTGGGCGGTGTTGGGACTTGAGGGGGCTACCTGGGTCTGACGTGTGCTGTTAGAGCTGCCTGGGGGTAGTGTCAGATATGAGGGGGGATGATGGATGGTGTTATGACTTGAGGGGGCTGGCTGGGGGCGGTGTCAGAGGTGAGGGGAGCTGGTGGGTTTTGTCAAGTCTGCCTGTAAGTAGTGTCAGAGGTGAGGGTACCTAGTGGGTGGTGTTGGGACTTGAGGTGCTGCCTGGGGGTAGTGTCAGAGGCATGGGGGTCTTTTGGGTGGTGTCAGGGCTGCCTGGAGGTAGTGTCAAATGTGAGGGATCCTGGTGGGTGTGTTGGGACTTGAGGGGCTGCCTGGGGGTCGTGTCGGAGGAGAGGGTGTCTGGTGGGTGGTGTCAGGAATTTAGATGGGTGCCTAGAGGTGGTGTCAGAGGTGAGGGGGGCTGGTGGGTGGTGTGAGGGCTGCCTGTGGGTAGTGTTGGAGTTGTGGGTGCCTTATGAGTGGTGTTGGGACTGCCTTGGGGTAGCGTTGGGGGTGAGAGTGGCTGGTGGGTGGTGTTGGGACTTGAGGGGGCTACCTGGGTGTTGTGGTGGGTGGTAGTGCCAGAGGTCGGGTGGCTGGTGCCAGGCTGCCTGGGGGTAGTGGCAGAGGTGAGGGGGCCTGGTGGGTGGTGTTGGGACTTGAGGAGGTTGCCTCGGTGGTGTTGGAGGTGAGGGGGGCTGGTGGGTGGTTTCAGAGCTGCCTGGGCGCAGTGTCAGAGGTGAGGGGGCTTGCTGGGGTGGTGTTGGGATTTGAGGGGGCTGCCTGGTGGTGGTGTCAGAGGTGAGGGACTCTGGTGGGTGGTGTCAGTGCTGCCTGGGTGTAGTGTTAGCAGTGAGGGGGCCTAGGGGGGGTGTCGGGACTTGAAGGGGCTGCCCGGGGGTGGTGTTGGAGGTGAGTGTGGCTGGTGGGTGGTGTCAGGGCTCCCTGAGGTTAGTTATGAAGGTGAGGGGCCTGGTGGGAGGTGTTGGGACTTTAGGGGGCTGTCTGGGGATAGTGTCGGAGGTAAGAGGGGCTGGTGGGTGGTGTCAGGGCTGCCTGAGTGAAGTGGCAGAGGTGAGGAGTCTGTTGGGTGGTGTTGGGGATTTGAGGGGTGCTGCCTTGCTATGGTGTCAGAAGCGAGGGGAGCTCAGGGTTAGAGGAGGCTGCTATGACTTACAGTGATCTGGCAGTGGTTAGGATGCCTTGGGAGTAGGAGGGATGCTCTACAGTTTTGCTGTGGTGCAACCATTACTTATGGGGGACTTTGCATAGTTCTGCTGGGGTGTAGCCATTACTTACGGGGGACCTTGCACAGTTTCTCTATGGTGCAGCCGTTACGTGTGGGCGATTCACGCAGTTTCGTGCAGTTTCGCTGGGGTGCAGCCATTACTTACGGGGGACCTTGCACAGTTTCGCTATGGTGCAGCCCTTATGTGCGGGCGATACACGCAGTTTCGTGCAGTTTCGCTGGGGTGCGGCCATTACTTAGGGTGGACCTTGCTCAGTTTTGCAGGTGTGCAGCCCTGACTTTGGGGGGATCGAGTACAATTTCGCAGTGGTGCAGCCTTCACTTTCGGGGGACCAATTGTAGTTTTGCAGGGGTGCTGTATTGTGTATCAGAGGTGGGTGTGAATGTTTGTGCAAAGGCTTGCCTTTGGTAATGGTTTTGTTTGCGTGGCGGTGTGTTGTGGGAGTTCGTCGTGCAGCTTTCTTTGCGGGTGGGTTTACTTTGTGCTTTGCATTCTATGAAAACGCAGAGTGCGCATAGGAAAGGTTGCTCGTAGGGATGCGCAGCATCGTTCTCGGCGCTGGGACCTTCCAGGATTAATGCGCATTTTAATCTAATTCGAGCCCTTAGCCTTTTCAGCCGATTTCCATAGAAATATGTTCTGTGCCATGAAACATAAAAAATACAAAACATATCTGCTTTGGTGCAAATCTTCCCCTACCACTTATAAAGCTGTCACCCCAGGAAGAGTCCAAGTTATGGCTTTTACATACCTTCCTTGGGTCGCTTGCCAGCTCGATTTTACCGGGTACAACATTTGCTACAGTCTTTTCAGTTCCTAAACAAAGGTTAATGAATAGCAGCCAAATGTTCCTTAAACATGTTGACGGGCATTACTCAAACATTGCATTTTATACAATTGTATACAAATATAGCAGGCAATGCAGCATCTGTTAATAACCATAGAGAAATGGTTGGCTGAAACACGAGTCTGGCGTGCGAATAGCATAAAGAATCATAAACATCCTCAATTGCGGGTGCCTTTCACCTGAAACGCAGATTATATTGAGTTAGAGCCAATCATTAAGCAGCAAAGGAGGCACTAAAGGTAAAATGTTCAAACCCATTTGTCGGTAAAATTATGAACTGCACGGTATAACTATTCCAGGGTCAAGGCAAAATTAAATTATTGATTTATATCCATATCTTTCTGCTCCATGCCAATGTTTCAAGATTTTTTATATAACCATATATTACTTTCCATCGCAGAGATGAGCCTTCTGTATTATAAATCCTGCATGTATGCTGACCTATACCATTCCTAAATTAACTGTCTTGAAACCCGCATTCGGAGGGCATGAAAGGCAGTCAATTTTCCAATATTATCAGCTCTTAAATCAAAATCAAAATTCATATGGTAAAATGAACACACTTCTTAAAGCATGAGGACATGTCAGGAAATGTTTCCTATGAAGAAGGACACAATACAAATTCAAGAAGTCTCCCTTTGCTTATCTGCTCATTGGAATGCATTTGTAAAATGGTGGTTCATATTTCGATTGTTCTGTAACACTTGGTTTCTATGTTACAGTTAAATATATGATACGTCCCAGCAGTCCATATTGAACCCAGAAGATAGAATATGCTTCATGGCAGAAATTGCTCAATTAACATGATTTGTCTACGGATTAGCACAATGCCAGATCACATACACTATTTGCTTAAACATACGTTTTTGTAGTTTAAATTTAGGACCAGTTACCAACGTCTTCACATATATTTAGTGTGAGCTAAGTGTTGGAAATAGTTATTATATTTATATAATGATAGTATTTGAGTTCAGGCTGGGCACAGTTGCTGTTAGGGTGTGTTTCCTTGCGACACCAGAAAGCCCATATCCATCAGCTAGGTACAGACCCCTGAAGCGGAGTGCTGCAAGAGAGAGCAGTCTGGACACAGTTGCTGCTGCTGGGAGGACGTTTTTCGTTGCACTGCCGGAAAGTTCAAATCCATTGGCTAGATGTGGAGCGCTAAAGCAGAGTGCTGCAGGACAATACAGTCTGGGCAGAGTTGCTCTGATGACATTTTTTCATTGTGACACCAGAAAGCGCAAATCCATTGGCTACGCACGGAGCGCCGATGTGGAGTGCTGCAGGTGAGTGCAATCTGGGCACAGCTTCTTTTCCTGGGAGGACGTTTTTCGTTGTGACACCAGAAAAGCTCAATTCAATCGGCTAGGCGCAGAGCTCCGAAGTGGAGTGCTGCAGAAGACCGAAGTCTGGGATGTCCGGATCAAGTAGGATTTTCAACCTGTTCATCTCTTGCCCCCACTGACATTCTACTAAATGAGTGCATTGGCAAGCTCGAATAAGTGGTGGGCTGGGCGAGGGATCATCGAGGTTACCGCCATAAATAGAAGTAAGCTGTTAGGTTACACATAACTTTTACTTCTAGCACTTGGGGCCCAATTCTGATGTTGGCGCAGTGAAGGTGCTAAAAAGCTTGAATCACTGTGCCAAATCTGGACGCAAGGCTCCACCGCTATTCTTAAGTGGTCCTGGGCGTCCTCTTAGTGCACGACACTGCACCGCATGCATTCCTCCTATTTGTTTAGGCAACGAGCGGAATGGAAATTCTCTGGAGCACTTTTGTTAAATAATGAGATATTCATTATTTTATGAACGTGCTGCTGAGAACACGGAGGCACCTTGCATTATACTTTGTTTTGTTGTGTTATGTTCCAGCATGTGTTTTGCAGAGCCTACAATGGAATAGTCTCTGGAGGAATATTGGTCATGTGCAGTGTATTTGCTTCATCATGTCATGTTCATAATGTGTAAGTATTGGAAGACACAAGGAGGTCTTGTAAACCAATTTCATAAACTCTATGAGAAACTAGTAAGATAGCAAATTACCCACAAACGACATTAATATTTACCCAACTAATCACCCCCCCCCCCGACCATTATTCTTTGCCCACCCACCTGCACTGAACAAGTGGCTTCCTGTGGCTTCCTGTGGCATACCTCCACAATACCAGCACCAAAATGGTACTGTATATGTGTGCCACTTTCATGGCCATTATAAAGTCGAGGAGTGCCACAAGAATACCTGTGTTAAATGACAGGTACCAAATGTGGCGGTTGCTGGTTTGGTTTCCCACCCATGCTAGCATATTTTCCAAAAGTGGCGCATTAATTCCGACTTTGTCTAAAGTATCGAAATGGCTGTTAACGCTTTCTCCATCAGACCCCTAGGCTGCTGCAGTCGCAGTCACAACAACAATATGCCATCTAAGTGAAAGCATAATAAGGGCACTCATATTTTACGCTCAAAAACATCAGCCCCTGGGGGGGGGTCCTTATATGCTCATACATTTGAAATGACGTTGCCTCACACACTTGATAGAAGTTGAAGGGAGAGCAAATGGGCAGCAGCCTCTTGTGAAATCTAAAGCGAAAATGACTGCGCACTTTGCTGCAGAAGGACTTAGTAAAGGTAAAAACCTTCTATTTACTAATGCAGCTATGCAGGACGATTACAACAACTCCAAAACATCTAGCATCAATAATAACTCATTGCTCAACGTATGTTGCTCTTTACAAACTGGAATTGTAAATAACTAAGTAATTGAAAGTGCACTAGGGGATGCACAGCACATACAGGACGGGGCAGCTAGGCAACCTCCAGAGACATGTACATTAGGTAATAGCCTGATGGCGCACTGCCATATAAAAGGTGCTGTACATCCACAGTTAATCACTGCATTCCTACAGGGAAGAGGCAATGTATCAGAAATGTGAGGAGTCCTTCCAGCACTCTGCTAAAAAAAGGCTTTCCATGTCTTTCAAGAGTCATGATCACAAATTGAGTATTGAGTTTTGTGAGGAACCCACTCTCATGTCTGAGTGGGTATGTTCATTGTGTGCGGCTTGTTGAAGATCATAACCAAATATCTGTGGTGTGTATTGCACACTCTTGCCGTAGTGCCTCATGAAGCTTGTTGCTCTGGATGGGCCATCCCCTCAGGCTCTTAACATTGCCTCTCCATCGATCACCTGTACCATGCCCCCTCAGTTTCTTGCACTATGTCCTCATTCTCCTTCCCACTATAACCATCAGTCTGAAACTTAGTTGCAAGACTGATTAGAGCAAGAGGCAAATTCTCTCTGTGACAGACTATGAAATCCAACACATTTAACATGTCTCCCCTGCTTCCAATTTGCAGTATGCGGAACAGTAGGAGGAAAACAATTCCATATGTCAGTTGCTCCAACCACAGCATCAACTCTATCAATCTGTGTCGTTTCATTTGACTGAAACTGCTCTGCTTTCTGTTTCTAATTCTTTAATAACTGCTTGTTATGCAAAACAATCTGATTTGCTCATCATGATTGATCGCTCTACAGCTTTTGACACTGTGGATTACTCTCTTCTTCATTCTAGTTCTCATATTGGCATGGAGTACTCTGTGCTTCAGTGGTTCCATTTCTATCTTACTAACCACAACTATTCTGTTTCTTGGACTGTCCATTGTCCTTCCACTCTTGCTTTGCAGTGCAGTTCCCACAAGGTTTGGTTATTAATATTCTTTTCTCTTTATATACTATATCTCTTGCTACTATTATATGTTCCTTTGGGCTTTCTCACCACTTCTATGCAGATTACTCTGAAATGTTTGTCTTCTCTTCCTTTACTAAACCTATCCATTCTTCCTTCTCTGTCTGTCTTTGGCTATCCAGTCTTCATGTCGAATAATTATCTCCACCTTAACCCTTCCAAAACGGTATTGCTTTTATTTCCTTCTGCTTCTATTCCGCCACCTTGGCCACCTTCTTTAAATTAGTGTACTCCTTCTCCTCTTATAATGTCTTCCATTGCTTGAAATCTTGGTGTTATTCTTTATTGCCCTTTTTAGTTTTCTTCATTAATTTCTTATGTAGCATGTTTCTGCCGCTTTCATGTTCAACAAGATAGTCCTTTTCTCTTCTTCCATGACATTAACATTATTCCCTCATCTCTTATCTTCTCTCGGCTTTTCTATTATTCTACTCTTTTTCTTGTTCCAGTTTAACAGCTTCCTCCTCCCTGATCTGTAATTCTTCTATTGTCATCTTTTTATAATAATAATAATTATTATTATCATTATTGTTACAGAGGTATAAACCAGTACAGATACGTAGCAAAGTGCTTTTCAGAGGAAGCAACAGAACAGATATCTCCCTTATGGACTGTATTATGTCTGCACTTTGGTCTCTTAAACGGCTCTCTTTTGAATACTGTCTACAATTTCATTTTCTCTGTATCTTCATATGGCTCCTCCTTATCTTTCTTTTTGGTTTCTTTCTATTCTCCCTCTCGATCCCTTAGTTCTTGATCGTTGTTTTTGTTTTTGGTTGCAGGTCCTCCATATACAGAATGGCATTTCCTATCGTTTTCAATTCTTCCCTCTGATAACTGGAACAAACTTCCTCTTAGCATTCGACCTTTGTCTTTCTATACATGGTTTCACTCTCACATAAAGTAATATTTGTTAGCGTCATGAATAATTTGATTTTACTCACACCTCCATGTACTGTATTCTTTGTTAAATTTAAGTGCTCTGGCGTAAAGCGCTGTATACATTCAATAAAATACACATACAACTTAAATGGACTCACTAATGGGCTTCACATTAGTATCTTCCTTCCCTGCAATAATCTTTGCAAAATAAGATACAATAGTACATAAAATAAGCAGAAATAAGCAAAAATGAAATTTACATGAAGATATGAATGAAAAATATCAACATCTATAAAACTGGCGAAAAAAAGACATAACAATTGATAAAAGTATTCACCAGGTAAATTGAGGTAACACAACCTAAACATGAATGCATAAAACACTAAATTAAGCAAACAAAACCGATTGTCTATGCAAGATGGCAAAGGACTATTTCTAAAATAAATATATATATATATAAATTTCCAACCCATAGGAAGAGCACTTTTTGGGCAGCATTTAAATCCCCCTGTACAAATCCTCATTAAAAAGTATATGGCACCATCACATTGATCCTGTGTAGTTTGGTGAGGTTTTGTTAAGTGGGGGCAAAGTTACAGGGGGGTACCAAAATGTGTGTTTTCTTCTAGACACAATGGCAAAACATTTTTGCTCATGTCTACAGCCCAAACCACTGAATGGATTTTCACCAAATTTGTGGCAGGAGCTTCAGACTCACTTTCCTGTTCTGTCTACAGACGAGCTTCCGATTGGCCCAGGGGCCGACGTGATGTCCGCAGACATCGGATGTACTCACTGATTGGATGGTGAAGAGCGTGAGGTGTGTCAGATTTTTGGGAAATGCCTGCCATGTTGGATCCGCAAACAGTCGCAGCTGACCGCAGATAGCGATGTGGGGAAGACATCTGGAAAACATATTTTGGGTCATTTGGTGATGGAAAGAGCTGTTGGGAAGGGTGCTGGAGTGAAAACAACTTCATATGGGGCTGTTTTTGTAGGTTGAAAAAGGCTGGCAGATGCCGTAATTGTCCGCGTACTCCGCAGAGAATGGACAGCTTGGAAAATACATTTGGGGTTATTTGATGGTTAGAAGAGGGTGTAGCAATGGTAGGGAAGTGGAATGAAGTCAATGTAGAGGTGTTTTTAGGTGAAAATGGGGTTTGGATATGTTGCCGGGTCTGCAGTCAATTACGGTGACCAAGGACATAATACTGATTCCTGGGGGCGGGGGTGAGTTTTATTGGTTGAGCTGTCTGATACGTTCTTGTTATACAGTTAATTGTGTTGGTGTCATGCCCCCCAGACTATGTGCTTTGGGTAAAATCACCTCAGTAGTAATATATGTATTGTAATTATAGGCAATGTACTAGGAGTACAGCCAGAATCACCATAGTAGGAATATGTGTACAGTAATTGTATGTAGTGTAGTTGGAGTACAAAGTGTTTTTAACATGGAGGAATTATGCAATTGAATTGTATACAGTACTTACGATTTTACTACATTTGAGGATAGTAGTACACCGTGCTCACAGAACATGCACTTTATTAAGATTGCTGTGGCTACTTAGTGCTGTAGCGTCAGGCAGATTCCTACTGTGGTTTTTAAGCATGATAGTTCAAAGGCTGCAGTGACATACGGTTTTCAATATACATTTTCTTCCTTCATAAACAGTACAGTATTCTAACTACATTAGAAGTTAGAAGATGTTCTGTCATATAACAATTCAGGTAGCGTATTTGAAGTGCTTTGCAATGAAGGGTGTTTTGAAGTAGTTAGATACATGTTGGTGTATTCTAACTAGATTGACTTTGAAAAGTATTCTTGCAGTATTACGGATGTAGTTAGAAACCTGCTGGAGTATTCTAACTGTTAAGTGCGCTATAGTTTAGTGACTAAATATGGGTTGAATGATTATTAAGTAGGCATTTGTTAATTTGCTGGTAACCTATGTTTTGGGATAATGGAGGTATTGTTACATTCAAACCAACTAATTATGACATACGTAGTGTAGTGCCCTGAAGTAGTTGTGGCACCAGTGTGGTATATTATACATACTGTTGTGAAGGTTTTCTTTCCAAGAGGTACTTGCCCAAGTTTGAAGCCTATAATCCTACAGTTATTTTCTGAACCATCTGCATTGTACCTTAAAATCATTAATATGCCTTATTGGCTATGTGAGTTTATTTGTATTGTGAAACGATTGTCTGAATTGTAAAAAGGGCATAACATGCCTTGATTTCCATTCTGATTAAGCTGGTGAAATGGAATGGATTCACAATTTGGAATGGATACATATAGAAATTGTTCATTATGGATGTGGTCTTGTGAAGCATGGTTACAGAGAGTGCATGTATGTCTCCACATGTATGAAATCTAGAAGATTTCATTCATAGGGATGTTTTTGGTTTCCAATATTTGTAGTAAGTACATTAGGAATTCTTGTGGATCTTCTTGTGTGTTTATGGTAAATGTTACCATTCCTGCAATTCTTACCTTATACCTGAGACACAGTAAGTGAAACAAATACAAATTTACATAATTTGACATCATATAACAAAAAACAACAAAAACTAAATTACAATTGGCAGCAAGGTGATAACGCACATTTTAACTGCCATTGACAGATATATATATAAAACGAGAGAAGTATAAATAGCCTAAAGATATTACTATGAGTTTGATTATTACCAAACTTGGACTGTTGTTCTCCTGCACATGTGGAGTTTGTGCTTGGTAGCTGACCATTCCATTAGGTAGGTGCACTTTCTGTGCATTACTGCACCTCCAGGGGAATTATTGAACCTAAAAAATCTAAATTGGGGAAAAAAGAGAAGAAAAAGAAAAAAAAAACAAAATGTTCATATAATTGTTGGAAAGGACTGTTGCATTTGGAATTTTCATCGTGCTGCCATTTTTTGAGCTTTTTAATACCTGGAGCTGCCTTGCTATTTTGAAAGCACAACTTTTTCCCACTATTGCCTGCTTATTTGACTGTTTTTTGGCCCTTCCAAGATGGCCACCATGGTTTTCTTTGTTGTGTAGGCATGCTGTGCTGAACCACCTCTCCCTGTGCTGCACTCCCATTGGTTGCTGAGTGTTTTCTTCCATCCAATCAGGGACGGGCAGGCTTCAGCCAGCCCTCTCAGCAAAGGCCCACTTCTAAGGCCCCTGTCTGCTCCCTGTCCACTTCTGGAACGCTAATTGGGGTCCTCCCTGCGTCTTAACCACAATGATGCTGCCACCTCACTCCTCTAAGAAATCCGGACTGCCTTGACGGTGCCTCCTCCAGAACTATGGGTTAGTTCCCTCCTTATGGACTCACTCCTACCTCCTTTGACTATCACTGTTCTTTCTGCTTGTTACTCCCATGTTGTCATCCTGATTTGCAGTGCTTCCTAAAACCCTTTGCTAACATCTGATTCCAAGATTGAAAAGTTATTTGGGTCAATTATGTTACAAGGGATGTTTGGTCTCCCAGATTTCAGTAATTCCATTAGTTCTTCATTGATTTATGCACAGAGCATTGCATGAAATTCCTGTTATCACATTATGTGAGAGTCATCAAGCATAATTTCATAAAGGTAGCCCTACCTAATCAATGTCACGTTTTTTGTTGATTGACTATACCATCACATCCTTGCATGGTTGAGCCAACACCATTTACTTGTCCAGTATCAATTGACTATAGCCTTCATTTTAGCCTGATTTGATATACAGAGTGACCATGATCCTGTGATCCTTTCAATTGCAAACACATGGTTGTACCCCATTGAGGGTGCAACAGGTTAAACTATCCAAAATAATGTTCTTTCAAGTAAAAAACAAGGAAGCCTCTAAAAGGGCTGGAGAGTTTTTAATAGAAACTGTGCTCACCAAAGACTATTAGGGTTTGGGGAAATTGGTTAACTGTGTTGGACAGATGGTGGCCTTCATTTTTGTCATTGAATTGTGATGACAATCGGATGTCCTACTTCTTTGGAATACTCTTCTAGTCTTGTACCAGGTCAACTGGCCAGGAAACACTAGATGAAATGTAATGCAGACTGTAACGTCAATGGGTACCTTTGGTCTCCAGGAGTTTAGACAGGTTCTAAGGCTGCAGTCTCAGAGCAAAGCAGGGGGTGCAGACTTTGTACCAAGTAACTTTTTATATTTAGAATTTCTGAATATGGGCATCTGTTCTCCTTGATTACTTATAGCTCCTTGGCCAATACCTTGGTGGTGGGTCACTTTCCCAAAAGATAATGATAATAGAGCCTCCTGGAGTTTATACGGCTGTTAGTACACAATAGTGGTAGCGATTTACATGTTTTGATGTTTTGCTGGTGAAGTATATAATGTTACTTTATAATGGGTAAAGTAAATAGGCAATTTAGTCAGTAAAGTGAAGCTGGTTTTTAAAATAGCATGGTTGTTCTCATAAAATAAGTATTTATATTGCACATGTGGTTGAACTGTTACAGGTTTAACATGAACATGCATTTGGAGTCATGTAAAAATATAGGGTATCGCTATAAGAATGTGAAAGGTATTTCCCATGCTTTAGCCTTCTCTTTCACGCGTTAAAGAGAATGTTGCAGGAGCAAAAAAGCCCTCTGACAGTGGATTTGGCTTCTAGAAAGAACTCTTGCCTGTAAATTGATTTGATGTTTAACTGTATGCTTTGAAGAAAGAATGTTTGGATATACCTGCGATCATTTCACAATTCGATATTTTTATCCTGAATTTTGTACGGATAACTAATGTTCACTAGACAGTTAATAACAGTAGTTATTGAAAGCAGTATAAACATGCTGACAGGCTGAGAGGTGGTCAATAGCAATCGTCATGTGATAATATCAGTTTATTCTCTGCAGCATGGAAGGCCTCAATAATGTTTCCAATGTGGACAAAAGAGAATTAGATCTGACTTGGGATGTAAGGGCATATTTCCCTCTTTGATGCAACTTTTAAAATACTGAGTATGATACTCCTCTTGTAGGTTCAGAGAATTACTCTTGGAGACCCAAACTGTATTTAGATGGAGTAAGGGCATGAAGGGAGAGCCTTTCATGTTGCATTTGATTACTGACACGTATGTTGAACTTACAAAGAGAACATTTTATTGTGCTTGTGAGTTTATAAAATACATTGGGATTGGTTGACAGAAAGTTATTATAGGAATCAATGATTTCAAGTTTCATTTTTTATTTATGTTATTGTTTACGGGGGGACGAGCAGCAGAACACTGTACAGAGTGTGGGTAGCCAGCATTTGGGCTGGGACCTTTTAACAGTAGCACATTACTGTGAGTCTAGGACTGTGGGTCAGTATGTGGATCCATTGGAATTTAGTCCTTGTTCAGGTATTGTTGACAAAGTCATGTTTTGAGAGATTTGCGAAATTGGAGAATGTTGGGGCCCGAGTTCTAGAGGGTGGGTGAATTACAAGAGGAGGAGTATTTGCGGGTGTTCACTTTGCAGACAAGTTGTGATTCAAGCCGGTTGATCGATTAGCTGTGTGAGCAGTGTGTGCCCCCAGATATGTGGAGCTTAGTCACCAGGTATGCTGGTGTGCTACTCGTGACTGCTTTGTAGATGATAAATGCAAGCTTGCACAGTATCCTGGTCTGGAGAGGAATCCAATGTAGTTTGAGTAGTATGGGGGTGATTTGGCCAAATTTCCATGCACTTGTAGCAAGAAGTCCTGCTTCGTGTTGGAATGGTTTTAGTGGAACCAAGTAAGCAGCTGTAAGCCCTGTTCAGAGAGCATTTTGCCCATCAATGTGAAGACCACAGGAGCCTGCACTGCGGTACGTAAATCCTGTGGTGGGAGAAGGGTTTGAATTTTCAAAGGGTAGGGATTTGGAGCCTAGCTGTTTGGGCCTTCTTGGCTATGTGTTTGTAGAAGGACAGGCTGTCAATGGCGAAGCCTAAGCATCTTGCTGATTCAGAGAGTTGTTGATCAAATCCTTCTAGACACATATCATTGAGCCATTGTTGGACAAGTTGTTTTTTAGTGGGCGGACCGATGAGGAGAAATTCAGTCTTGGATGGTTTTAGATTGAGACAGGCAGTCAACATCCAGGACTGAATGATGTCTAGGTAATCGAAGAGAAGAATTATGTCCTGCATACTATTGACTCTCATGTACAACTGAGTATCATCTCCGTATTGGTGAATGGCTTTATTGGGATCTTTGAGGAGAGTTCCCAGAGACTATTAAAAAATATTGGTGAGAGCATGTATCATTGGGGAACTCTGGTGTTCGTTAGAATGCGACAAGTTCATCTGGACAGCCTGGTGTTTGCCTGAGAAGTAGGAGTTAAACGAATTTAGAACAGTGCCAGATAATCCCATCCTGTTGGCAAGGAGGGAGAGAAAAATAGGGTGTTTGATGGTGCAAATTGCATCAGAGATGAGAAGGAGGGCAAGGAGACAAGAGTGTGCCATATCCAGGATTTGGAGGCCATCATCCACCACCTGTATGGTGGCTGTCTTGATGCTACACTTGGGGAAGAACCCTGGCTGATAGTCATTTTGAAGGTAAAGTTGTTTGATCCTGGTGAGCAGTTGGGTAGCAACCACTTTTCCCAGTATTTTGCCAATAAACAGTAGTTGGCCAAGTTGTCTGGATTGAGGGTTGATTGTTTTCAAGAGGTCATATGAGGTTGTCTGGGAATTGATGCCTAGGAGTGCATTGAACGCCTGACCAGTCAATGGTTTAATGATGGAGGCCTGGTTGTCATATTCAGAGTAAGAAGTACATTTGAGGGAGATCTGGCGGAGATAGAGGAGAGAATTTGGACCAGATGGGCAGTGTGCATGAAGGGGTGCACGAGGCTCTAATACTGTAAAAGATTGATTCAATGGTCTCTTTGAATTTTCCTATGATTTTGATAACAATTGTGTTAATGCTGTCATATTCCTGAGTTGCTGATGATGCGGTCTGGTGAGGGTTTTGTACAATGCTTTACTACTTCAAAAAGGGCTGTACTCCCGTTTAATGCTGCCAAAATGGTGGTGTAGTAAGCAGCGTTGGCCTTGGTAATCAGAATCCTACGATTGGTGCTGAAAAGACAATGGTATTTTTATTGAAATACTTTTGCTTATAAAAGTCACAATATCAATACCCTACCTGTATCGCGTGTCAGGACTCATTTAAACTGTGTCCAGTGCTACTGACATTAGAGCATTGCCTCCACTCCACTACCTGAGCAGTCCTCACCAGAGAAGAACTTACTCTGTCCTCTCATGGAACTCTGTAAAACAACGCCAAGAGACCCTGTCACCAACAGAGCCATATAATTAGAGATTTGGGAAGTATGCACTAAAGAAATACCATGCAGGGCAGTAATCAAGTTTAAATTCCTTTTCATCTTGATAGTGATTTATAACACTGTAAGTCAAAGAGATTGTGTCCCAAATATGTATGCCCCTTTAGAGCAGTTGTATACAATACTAGGCCTTTACACTGTGATCTATTTTATGATCAATTTACTTTTATTATAAACTTCCTGTCTTCCCAAGTGGCCGTCTAAGATATAGGATGGTTGAGAGATAAGCATATCTGAACAAAAAGCAGGGTTTGCGGGTATTTAAAACAATTGTGTTCATTGTGGGTCAACATCCCTTCTGTTTGTTCCTGGTCCACAGCATTGATTAAATTAAAGAGGTGAAATATTAGCTTAAGGTTGGGTCTCTCAACAAATATTCAGCACCTATCTACAAAAAATTGGCAAACTTTTTTTGCTTGCAACTTAGATGGAAATCTTCAGGATTTTAATGACTATGCAGCACATTTGATTACACTGTGAGATAAGGCAAGTATTATATAGAACGCATGATAGATGCCTAATGGAGCACTGAGTATGGGGATGGTGTACATGTGAAAACACATTTTGAAACCTCTTGCTATGTCATACACCACCATGACGATGCATAGAGATTCCATTCAAATAGGGATGGTGTAGTTGTTCTCATCTTTGTAGAACAATCCGAAGACACCCAACTACAAGAAGGGCGTGCAGGATGAAGGGTTGTTTCTTTTGAAGCGGGACTCTTAAAACATATATGAAGTGAATTCAAATTGCCCCACCCCTATGACATCACATCACAGAGAGTTTCCTTAGTTTTCTTTTTCCAGTTGACCTTTTATTCGGCCATCCCTCCCTTTGTTGGCTGCAGAAATGCATGCTCGAACTATGGACTTGTTTGGACATACACTCAAAGGGTCGGGAACTGCAGGCTATGCAAAAGTAATGTTACTGGAACAAGGTCAAAAGCCTTTGCTCAGTGGTAAGAACCAGAACAACTCGATATTAGGTTGACTTATTCATGGAAACCACACCTTGTAATAGAGGTGCAACTTGGCCTAGGAGCTGCGGTCGGTGTGATTCCAAAGTGAGGGGCTTTTACTCCACTTTACTGGAACATTGTCCCTGTATGTCATGTGTGGCCATGTACAACGGACTGTTTTTACCTCTAATTAATGGGGGTATGGTTTTGGCAGGAGGATGGAGGAATATGTATATTGAGGCCTAGCACTGGTATTCTTGAATCTTCAGTCAGTCTACCAGTCAGGTGACCAGGGACCTATAAAGTTGAAGGGTCTGGTGGGCAGGTCAGATCAGTTAGGTGGTGCCTGGGTTAGATTCAGGATGCTGTTTCTCCTTTACTTGCTAGCCAGCAAATGAATCACCTCTGTTCTGTAAACCAAAAAACTGATGTGTGAACCTGGTTTCTCTGACAGTGAATAACACGTATTGTAGACACAACACTCTGTGAGCAGTCCCTCAGATTAAAGCAGTGGTCTTCAGAGGATGTCCGGGTGGGGACAGACTCTTTAAAAAGAGGTTAAGATGACTGTGTTTAATGTAAAAAAAAAAGATTAAGGTGACTATTTTAAATAGAACATATAAGCAGTCAAAATAAACTTATATTAAGCCTGGGGTCCCCATTGGACATCATTTGGGCTCCTTGGAGGAACAATATGTGTGCTTTGGGGGGTGGGCTCAGTATGAATATGTTTGCATACCATACCACTGGTTTAAAGTGATATCCTACTTCCCATGTATCAAATGTTTACCTCTTAGCTCCTCTGAATTTTAACTCAATTGTGTGACTATTGCAAAGAAAACATAAGCAAAAGCAAGATGGTATTGCCATACTGTGATTTGACAGACCTCATGAGGATTCTATCCTAGAGTAAACAGAAAAGTCTGGGCCCTCACGTAACCTCCTCCCAGTACTGTGTTCCTGTTATATTAAAGAATGCAGAATGCAAGAATCAGTTTAAAATATCTTATCTTTACCATCAACTGTGATCTCTCATTCAAAACACATGTCACAAAATAAACCATAGTGGCATGGTACCAGCTTTCAATCTTAAGCAGCTTCAAGCCATTCATCCCTGCATGAGTTTCAGAACAGTGATCCAATACCTGGTCATTTGTAACCTGGATGGTGACAATAACCCACTAGCATGATTCCAAAACCCCATATTTCTCCCACTGAAAGCCATCCTAAATACTTCAGTACACCTCAAAACATGAATAAGAAAATTAGACACCATCACACCCATTCTTTAGTAGCAGACTGGCTACCCTTCAAGCTATTTAATATAGCCTGCATCACCTCAAAACCAGTCAAAGGCAAACTATTACTCTAGCTTTTTCAGAGGCTAGCACACCGTGAGACAAGCTAGCATTGCCAGCCTAGAAATAAATAACTGAAGACAAGAAGGAAACATATATTTTCTGGCTAGGCACCCCGTCTGTGACATTATCAATGCAGATATGACTCGTGTTCTGTCATACACTTTGGGGAGGCCTTGAAGACCCTACCATTCAATGAATTACTCACCAATTGCTGATCACTCAATTCGACCCTATGTGCACCCCCCTCAAGGACCCCCTTCCTCTCCTACTCACCCTATCCATCCCAGTCACTCTGTTTTCTCTGAAACGCATTTGTAACTACCTGTGTGCATCCCTAATGTACAACTCTGTTTCTTTCCAGCTAGGTGTGTGCTTTATAAATCTAATCATAATCACATACAAGTATCATCACAGATTAGACTCTTACGAAATGTGCAGCACTAAAGAGTGCTGAGTGCAAGACATGTAATGTCCACAGTTGTGTACTTTGGAAACTTTTTCTGCACAGGGCGTTCTGCATCGGTGGCGTCGGGTCGATGTCCCCCGAAGGCCTCCGTTGAGTGCGACGTCACTGGATGTTATAAATAGGACGCACGGCACCTGTAGCCTCAGTTCCGTTTTTTCCGCAAACATGTTTGCTTTGGAGACTCGGCACGCCTCGTGTATTCCTTGTGAATGTGTTTTCTTCTTCGACCTCTCTGACTCTGCGGTCTGCCTTCAAGACTTGCCGGGACTGCAAGTCTAAGATATCGATTATCGATCTGCATCGCATTTGTTTTGTGGTGCCTGGGCGAGAGTCATGACACCGACGACTGTTCCAAATGCCTGTCGCTGACTGCTAAGGCCTTGCGGCAGTGTAAGGGGAAGCTCCAGGTTGATAGGCGTTCTAAACCCAGTAAATCCCGTAAAACTTCTAAGGGGATGTCCACCGACGATTCGAGGGGCGACTTTCCGCGTTGGAAGGAGTCCGGGGGATCTCGGTCCCGGAGTGGTTCCTGCCATTCCTCCTCCTCGTCTCGGCATTCCAGGAAGTGCTGTCATCGGTCGCCTTCCCTGTCCTCCTCGGAAGATGGAGCCACGAGGAAAGTGGCTTGTCCAACTAAGTCCTTGAGGAATGGGCTGCCTTCAGGGAGCAGATGCTGGCGATTTTCCAATCCCAGGTCACAGTTCCATCCACGCCTTTGGAGGAAGCCGGCAAGGAATGGTCTCGATCCGTGGCTCATGCGCCTTCAGGCTCGGGTCCTCAGCGCAAATTTCATCGGGAACCTTCGAGGTCCCGTTCGGACAAGGCCCAGGATGGTTGCAAGAGACTTGCTACTAGGTTTCGATCCTCGTCCCCAGCGAGACCGCAGAAACCTGGTAAGAGCTCGAGGTCAGCATCAACTCTGTCGGCGCCATGTCCGTCAGATACGGATCTCGAAGCTTTGCCTGCGCACCAGCCATCGGCGCCCTCAACGCCTTCGAGGCCTTTTACCCAGAATTTGCCGATGGGGATCCCTGGTACTGTCGATCCTCCAAGGAAGGCTACTTTCAAGTCTGTGAAGCCTGCTAAGGAATCCAAACCCTCTTGTGTCCCGAGGCAGGACTTTTACCTCCCTCTGGATGACATCTATGAGGATGAGGAGAGGTCAGATGTAGATTTTGACCCTGTTGAGCATGATGTGGCTCCTATCTTTTCCAGGACAGTCAATTGGAAGAGTTAAGGCAATCTCTTCATAACGCCAGTGGCTTGGACACTTTTCCTGAGGTGGAGTTTGTCAGGCCTGAGCCTGGGGCTCATGCTGAGTCGTCCTACAGGTGACTGATGGCTAGGGTCACTGAGTATCTTGGTTGGCCCAGTGCTCGGGAATCTTTTATTCAGGATGACTTAACGGATATTTTGGATCAAGGTCTATTCTCTGACCCAGTGTTACCTTTTCATTTGACATTGCAGAAAAGGGTGGCGGCTGCTTAGCAGATACTGTAATCTTTTCGGGCAGTTAGCAAATCGTTAACTAAAAAATACTGCCCTTCCGGTAGTGACCCCAGCTACCTTTCATCTCACCCCACTTCAGAAAGTTTGGTGGTTTAGGCGGCTACGGCTATCTCGAGGCAGACAGCTTACACTACCATCTCTCCTGATAGGGACTCCAAACACTTTGACGGTTGGGAACGCAAGGTGTTTTCTGCGGGGAGTATGGCGCTGAAATCAGCCAACTCCACTTGTGCCTTAGCAAGATTTTCACACACTCTGTGGAATTGTGTTTCTCTAGCGGCTGAGCATATTCCCAAAGGGGAAGAAAGGGATTGGTTCCTTGCTCTCATGCAGGATGGCAAGGATGCCATGTGTGAATCCCTTCACTCCGTTTTGTACACGCACAACAGTGTTAGCCAGTCCATGGCTGCGAGCACCATTATAAGCAGGTGTGCGTGGTTGCGAAAGTCAGGTTTTGCTCCGGATGTGCAAGGCCATCTTTTGAACATGCCCTTTGATGGCACGCATTTGTTTGGCAGAAAGGCTGACGAGAGCCTTGAGAGGTTGCAGACCGCCAAAGCTGCGGCAAAATCTTGAGCGCAGCTGTGCGTAAACCTCTGCCTTTTCGTCCTAGAGGACAACAGTGGAGGGGAGGTTCCTTTCGTTACTATTCCTCTTTTGGTAGGACGAGAGGAGCCACCAGTCAAAGGGGCAAACAAAAAGGTACCCGTGGTGGTCGGGGAAATAGGGGTGCCAAAGCCACTCAGGCAGCTGCCTCCTTGCCTTCAGGCGCTGCCGCAGCTGCTCTAAAACAGTCATGAGGCCATGTTCCATGGTTCGCCGGTTGGTGGCAGACTGTCTCAGCATCTCGAAGAATGGAAAGCTGTTACTTCGGATGCGTGTGTTGTGGATACCATAGCCCATGGCTACTGTCCTCCCTTCCTAAAGCGGCCTCATGACAATCCACTGGGGAATCTTTCTTTGAAGCTCCCAGATCCGCTCCTTGTGCAGGAAATACTGACCCTGCTGGAGAAAGGCACTATAGAACGGGTGCCTTTAGCGGAGAGGAACAAGGGATGGTATTCCCCATATTTTTTGATTGCAAAGAAATACGGGGGATTGAGACCCAAATTGGACTTGCGTTTGTTGAACAACCTTCTCAGGAAGGACACGTTCAAGATTGTCACTCTTTCTCAAGTCCTCCAGGCCCTTCTTATCCAGGATTGGTTGGTGTCTCTGGACCTACAGGATGCTTACTTTCATGTGCCAATTCATCCAAATCACAGAAAGTACCTGAGGTTTGCGACTGGCAGCTCGCACTTTCAGTTTTGGGTCCTGCCATTCGGTTTTACCTCCACCCGAGGGTCTTCACCAAGCTCATAGTGGTGGTGGCATTGTATCTCAGGCGAAGGGGGATTCACGTCTTCCCCTACCTGGACGACTGGCTCATCCGAGCACGTTCTCCCAGGCAACCTCTGGATCATCTCAGTCTCACCTGCCACACCCTCCACAGGCTGGGCTTCTCCCTCAATTTCAAGAAGTCGCATCTGACACCTTCCCAACAGCTCCAGTACATTGGGGCTGTGTTGGACACGTCCTTGGGAAAGTGCACACCTCCCAAGGTGAGGGTTCATCACGTTGTGCAGATGGTGGACAAGTTTCAACATGCCCAGCGTCTCCCGGCTTTCAAATTCTTAAGGTTGCTCGGCCTCTGGTGCCTGAGGCCAGGCTGAAGATGAGATCCCTGCAATGGGTCCTCAAGATGCAGTGGTCACAATTCTCAGGCAAGTTGTTGGATCCTGTTCAGATTCCACTCTCGGTCTCCCAGGATCTTCTGTGGTGGGCCAACGAGGGGAACCTGATGAAGGGGGAGCCGTTTTGGTAACCGTGGCCGGAGATGACTGTAGTGACGGACGCTTCCCTCACAGGATGGGGAGCTCATGCCGATGATTTGACTGCCAGCGGTCGTTGGTCTTCGTCGGAGTCCAAATTCCACATAAACCTGTTAGAGCTGAGAGCCATCAGGCTGGCCCTGAAGGCTTTTCTGCCGTCTGTGCGGGGGAAGAGTTTCCTGATCATGATGGACAACACAGTGGCCATTCATTACCTCAACAAAAGAGGTGGGTAGCATCACTCCCATTGTGCAGAGAGGCAATGCAGCTCTGGTTCTGGGCAATCCAGCAGGGAATTTCACTCTCTGCAGTTCATCTGGCCGGAGAGGACAATGCGGCGGCGGACGCTCTGAGCAGGCAGAGTATGATCTCACACGAGTGGGAGTTCGCTCAGGATGTCCTTCTAGAGATCTACGCCCTTTGGGGATACCCACAAGTGGATCTCTTTGCCACCAGTGCCAACCAGAAGTGCGAGAGATTCTGCTCAAGGGAATTTCCTCTGAGAGGAGCCTTAGGACACACATTCGTAGTGGATTGTTCATTTGCACTTCTGTACGTGTTTCCTCCAGTCCAAGTCATTTCTAAAGTGTTAAGGAGTTTACAGAGGTTTGGATCCCACATGATCCTCATTGCTCCAGACTGGGACAGGAGAGCGTGGTACCCGGATCTTCTAGACATGTCCATCTGCCCTCCATGCCGTCTTCCCTACCGAGAGGATCTGCTCTGCATGAGGGGGTTGGGTTCTCCATCCAGAGGTCCAGACTCTCAACCTTCATGCTTGGTATCTGAAAGGTTGAGGTATAAGGATTGGGACCTCCCGATTGACCTGATGGAGGTGTTGCTTTCAGCCAGGCGGCCGGCAACCAAATCCCTGTACTGTTTCCGTTGGCATAAGTTTTGCGACTGGTGCAGAGGAAAACGTGTTGATCCCTTTCAGTGTTCCATTCCAATAGTTCTGTCTTTCTTGCTTTCCTTGGCCTACAGGGGCCTTCAAGTGGGTACCATTGAGGGTTACCTGGCTGTACTCGCTTCAAGCATTCGTCTGAAGAATGTTCTTACTTTAAGATTCCTTTCATTTCCCAATTTCTTAAAGGGCTCACTAATGTGTTCCCGCTGTCCCCATTCCAGGTGCCGGTTTGGGATCTGAATTTGGTCTTCGAATTCCTGATCGGTGCTCCATTTGAACCTTTGCACTCTTGTTCTTTGAGACTATTGTTTTCAAGACGGTGTTCTTGGTTGCAGTTACTTCCGTTCGCAGAGTGAGTGAATTGCAGGCACTTTCATCTAAGCTGCCCTTTACTGTGTTCCACAAGGAAAGGGTTGTACTGAGGATACTACTTGCTTCCTTTCTACCTAAGGTAGTGTCTGAATTACATTTAAACCAGAAAGTGGTTCTTCTTTCTTTCTATCCTCCTCCTTATCCTGGTAATGAAGAGGAACGACTCCATAGGTTGGACCCTAGGAGAGCTCTGAGCTTTTCAATTTCTAGGATGTCCAGGGTCAGAGTGGACAATCAACTCTTTGTGGGGTATGCTGGTCACTGATTGGGCCAGGCTGTTGCCAACAGACCTTGACCAGGTGGATTATCCTCACCATTATTGAACGTTATCGATTGGTGGGCAAGGACCCTCCTGAAGAGTTGCAAGCTCATTCCACTAGGAACGTGGCTACTTCCACAGCCCTGCAGCGGGGAGTTCCAATTAGGAATATTTGTGCTACAGCCACATGGGCTTCTATACAAACCTTTGTTAAACATTACTCTCTGGATACACTCCATGGCATTTGCTAAGGCGGTTCTATATTCTACCATCTGATTGGGTACTCTAAATTCTTTTCCCTCCTCCATTTTCTGGTACTGCTTTGGGAGTCTGTCAAAGATGTTAAATACATTGGAGGAAACAATCCATTCGAAGAACAAGTTACTTAACAACTGGTAACGTTCTTTCGACTGGATGTTCCTCCAATGTATTCGGCATCGCCCTCACCCTCCCAGCCTGCCCCTGTGGAGAATTTCCTATGCTATTGCAGCTTACGTTCCTGCAAGGCTATGTGCAGTTAAGCAAGCATTGGATATGTGCATGTTACACGTTATGGATGAAAAAACATAAACTGAGGCTTTGGGCGCCGTGCGTCCTATTTATAACATCCGGTGATCTCGCCCTCAACGGAAGCCAGCGACTGAGGACGCCCTCCGCTGAAAAAGTTTCCGAAGTACACAGCTGTGGACATTACATGTCAAAGATGTGGAACACATTGGAGGAACATCCAGTCGAAAGAACATTACCAGTTTGTAAGTAACTTTTTCATTTTAGCCTGATTTGATATACAGAAACAGGGAAGAAACACATGCAAATCATTCTTGATCAAAACAAAAGGAAGATCTGCAATCAAATGTCTAGGTCACAACCTGTTGAAATAAAATCACACCCCTAACATGTTATGCCCTCCATCAGTGAGGCATAGCTTGTGACTCTTGCCACATGCATCGCAAACGATATATTTAGTGCAACAATAAAGAGTGACGGATGAACGTTTTTTTTATTAAATCAAATCTGCTAAAATTGATTGGGACGAACTTCGAAGACACCGTGTTTCATCCAAGTGTTCCAATGTTAAAGTGAAAGATCATACATACATCTAGCCTGGTCCCAGTTCAGCACAATCTGCTAGGTTGAATTCCTTCTACATGAGGCACGAGAAACCACAGGCGTCGTTCAGCCTAGTTTGAACATCATCTGTAAGTGTAGTGTGGAAGTTAAGCACACTATTTCCCAGGCTCATATGAATATGACGAAGATGGTCAAAATACATCGTGGCGTGATAGGTGGTTTTGAAGGAATGCAGAATATACTTCAAGGTAGCTGTGCACACAGGAGAAATTCCCAACCGGGATTAGGGAATAATCTGAGGAATAAAGGGGACCTTCCTATTCACAAAAGACGGAGCCTATCCTAGCTGCTCTTTCATCGAATATTTGACGGGAGGGCAGTAATCTGGAACTATCCCTGCTATAACAGGGGCACACGAGTATATACGTTATATGGTTACTGTAGTTACTTAACTAATGGTTTCAGGGTATTCATTTTACATTCTGGCACTGATGAATACTAGTTCTTTGATTTTGACATGCAGTTTCGCTTTTGTCTAGGCTCTTCAACTTTTAACATGATGTTACCTCTTTCCAATCTATAATAACCACAGGTTCTTCACAATCACCTGTTCTCTGACCTGAACTAATTCTTTTCACGCATGTATATCCAACACAACATTGCATTGAAACAACCTACGTATGATGGCTAAAATAATACTTTAAGCTTCATTCTGTGCCTTTTAGAGACCTGCCATCCATGCAGCTACCTACCTCTCTGCTCTTGTTCCACTCAACTCATGTTTTATGTATTAATGCAGTCTTGTCATGGGAGAATAAACACATGATTAATCTAGAGGTTATCAGATATCATCCTTATCATCACATTTCCTGATACTCAGAGGGAAAATCAATTTAGCAAGCTGTTCTTTGGCAGTTTTGCAAAGTGATTTGTTTACATTATCTTTCGGCGGGTATGCTTCATTTAAGCTACCTCATCAGCATCCTCGTCCGTGTTTTCTCTTTAATTCTCCATTAATATGAGTTTTCTTTTACAGTAGGGGCGCGGTAGAAGAGCACCGATGGATACCAGGAATGCCGTGAATAATGTTTGCGAGAATTTCCTTGCCTTGTTTTTCAGTGCCCGGGTGGAGGTGGCATGATTAATCACCGTCTCTGAGCTCATGACAGAGAGAAGAAAGTGTAATCAGAGCCACACCATTCTGAGCTCTCACAGACACAGAGAGGACCAATTATGCTCACACGCTATGAAAGGATGCACTTGCCTTTACAATACATTTGTATTTCAATAAGGTACCACGTTTGTTTTATATCTATTTTTGCTTGTATTTTATTTTTCTTCATAATTGGTGTATCTGGAAAATGTTACAAAGTGGATACTGGTATTTTATCTGTGCATATGTTTTCTGAGCATGAAATGATGCCAGATAAGATACAGAAAAAACACCTTACATGTAACTGGACTTGAAGGCAGATGTGAATCGTTATGCGATGCTACATTAGGGTGCAGTATGCGTATTGTGGGAAGATTATAATCACTCCTAAATCAAGTGCATATGATTCCATGTAATAATGTCCCCACAAAAATATCGGCATGCAAAAATATCACCGAAAAATTGCCGTTTTTTGTGGGGACATTATTGCATGGAACATGCGGGGGACAGCCCAGCAACCCCCAAACCCTTTTTTTTTTGTTGGCTGCCCCTGTCCCCATATATATGGTCACCCATATAATATCGCCACAACCTTTTCCCGGCGATATTATGTACGGCGACCATATATATGGGGATAATATTACCTGATACCGTGCATATTTGTTAATGGCAGGATGCATTTACACTTTTTGAATTACAAAGTGCACAAAATATTGTGAACCTGGATCCTGCAATTCGTAGTGTATATGACAAAAGTGAGGAGTCACGGGCAGGGAAATGCACACACTATGCAGTTTACTTGCGAGGCAATGGGATATTTACAGTACTTCATTGAGAACATACTGTAAGACATATTTACTCCATGCATCAATTTCTATGTATCCAATGTAGTAAATAATTCATGAAATCCCAGCACTGTTTAACGTACCACATGGTTTTACTGTTACCACCAAACTCACAATGAGACTCAGTTTGGAGGTATTGAAATGGATGATATCAATGTGGAAAAGCACATCACCTTTTCTTCCAGCACATCTCTCTTGATTCCTCCGCGATGTTAATTCTTCAAATTCTCTTTTTCTTTTCTTTCCTGTCTTTGTATCCTTTTGTAGCCACTTTCATTCACATTTGTGTAAGAAAATAATGGACTCGATTTGAGCACAAAGCAGACCTAGTGCAGGTGGCATCATTGCTGTTCTGTAGAAGGCAATGGGGCTACATGCGCCTACCCAAGGATCTGAACTCATCGAAAACGTAGCGGATATAATGATTCTACAGAGCGATGGAAGTGGGCCTCCGATCGTGGTATGTGTCAAATAAGTATGTCAAACATGTATCTATAATTATTTTTAGTATTCACTTTGCCGTGGTAGCCGTTCTTGTGGATGCAATCTGCGTCACATATCACCTTTGTATTTATGCTTGCTACCTATAGCTATCCACAAAATCATGAGTATGTGTAGGACATTCATATGGGTACTTGGGCACACTCATTGGCAACAGAACTGTTGGGCATTACACATTAGAATCCTGTTTGCACTGATTTGCACATATTTAGTGGTGTTGGTCATGTATAATAGTCACTGCCACTTAGTGCATTATTACACTGTAGCTTTCCAGATTGGAGATGTCTAATCATTTCCCTGCATAACTCAGAAAAAAAGCCAGAGGTTAGCATGCAATTGTGGTTTCAGACGTGCAATGACTGATGCAGGGGGTTTAGACCACTTTGTGATGGCTGCCATGCCTTACAGCTATTGACACTATCTTTCTATGCTGCCACATATATAAAACGACACAGGGTATAGATGTACTATCCCTCCATCCTGAATACACTGATATGATATGTCATTTATATATATATGACACTGACTCTCAATGCTTCTGAAGCCCCTCCTTAGAGCAACCTGACACTGCAAATTGTTCATGTAGTGCATTATTATGTATCAGGTTTACCAAAACCATAAAAAACATGAAATAAATATCTCTGATTTGAGTCAGAAAAGTTTTGGGGTATCTAGTTTCTAAGTGCGCTGAGCCTTAGACCACATAAGTGGTATATTGAACACTATAACTGAAATTCCTGATAGCCATAAAGTGATGGCTGCGATTTGAGAGGAATGGAAGGCTACACCAGCCCAACTGCATGTATACCAAAAATTGTACATTAATTCCCCTATTCTGTGCTAAAAACATTACTTTTGTTGAGTTCAGTACTTATGTATGTCTGAGAATTAAAGGTCACTTCAACTATTGTGCCTGAGAACAGTTAATGTTTATTGGCATGATTTCAAAGCAAAAAAGGAAGAATTCCTGATCAAAATATGTGCAAATATTGCATTCATGAGTCAGTTGCCCCAATGAGTGTGTTCAATCAACAGGCAGTGCCTACATAATCAGAATAGCCAATCCAAAGATATACAGACAATGGGTCTCATTACAACTTTCGCGGAACGGGTTAATGGACTCCGCTAATGGAGGTGGACCCGTTGAACCCGTCCAGCGAAATTACGAGGTCCCCTCGCGGGACCCGGTAAAGATGCCTGGTAAAAACAGGTCCCGCGAGGGGAAGAGGGAGCTAACAATGGGCCGGTCATAATCGGCCCGTTGTTAGCTCCCTCTCCCATTCCATTGAGCCCCTTGGGGCTCAGATGGGAATGGGGAAGGTCCGGGCCCGGGTTCCCAGAGGGAGGAATTACCTGGCCCTTCGAGCTCGGAATGCCCCGGTAATTCCCCATTCTGGGAACCCGGTAAAGGAGCCCAGGTTTGCCGGCAGCCATGGAGCTGATAGCTCCATGGTTACCGCCAAATTCGTAATTTATATACAAAATATTTGCCAACACATGTTTCGACCCTTTAGGTCCTTGTCAAGGCATAAACATAAGCTACACAGTCCTTGTGTCAAAATACTTCTAATGAGTACTGTCTTAGTATCGAAAATCTTTTCTTGACCTTGCATTCATTATACTGCATTTACACCACACATGGTATCATTAAGAGCAAGTGAATGGGGGGGGGGGGTTTGCAAAAAAACACAGGGGAAACAAATGTTAGTATTGTCAAAGTTCCTGAATGAATTGAATTTGTTTTGATGTACTTTGTGACTTTTGATTCAAAGATACCTATTCTAGGCATTTCCCATTTTTGTTACTATGAGATTATTCCAGTCCAGTACTTATCATAGAACAATTTTCCACAGCATAATGTGCATAGTAGCCTGCGTAATTCCGGTTAAATTGCTCGAAAATTAGGTTCCCTCCCATTTTAACCGTGCAAGGTTAACATTGTCTGCAAGCTGCATAACTCATACTATTGTTCCTAAAGTATGAGCAACACAATATTAGGCATTAGAGATAGCCTTAATTGAATTATTAGCTGGTTTGGTCTGGTCATCTCACTAGGTTAATGGATCAATTAACCTAGTGAGATGACCAGATCAAACCAGCTAATAATTCAACCAAATACACTTACCCAATTGATGACACAGAGTTCGAGAAAAGGCAGGTAAATATTAAAACCATCTCTAATGCATAATATCGTCTTGCCCGTACTTTAGGAACAATAGTAGGAGTTATGCAGCTTGCAGACAATGTTAACCTTAGATGGTTAAAATGGGAGGGAACCTAAGTTTAGAGCCATTTAAACAGTATTTTGCAGGATACTCTGAACATTACACTGTGGGAAATTGTTCTTTGATAAACCCTGAACTGGAATAATCTCATAGTAACACAAATGGGAAATGCCTAGAATAGGTATATTTGATTCAAAAGTCACAAAGTACATCAAAACAAGTAATTTAGACTGCTGATAATGATGTGGAATGTAGGAATATGTACACATGTTAATTCAATTATTTCATGAACTTTGACAATACTAACATTTGTTTCCCCAGTGTTTTTCTATCTCCCCTCCCCGCTCCCTCTTCACTTGCTCTTAATGATGCTATGTGTGGTCTGAATGCAGTATAATGAATGCAAGGTCAAGAAAAGATTTTCGATACTAAGACAGTACTCAAGATAGTATTTTGACACAAGGACCCTGTAGCATAAGTTTATGACCTGACGAGGACCTAAAGGGTTGAAACACGTGTTGGCAAATATTTCGTATATACATTGTCTGTATATCTTTGGACTGGCAATGTTGGCATTCATTTTGCATATATATTGTTTGTATATATGTGGACTGGCTATTTTAATTATGTATGCACTGCCTGTTGATGGAACACCCCCATTGAGGCAACTGACTCATGAATGCAATACTTGCACACATTTTATCAAGAATTCTTCCTTTTTTGCTTTGAAATCACGCCAATAAACATTAACTGTTCACAGACACAATAGTGCAATTTACCATTTATTCTCAGACATACATAAATGCTGACTCAACAAAAGTCAAATGTTTAGCACAGAATAGGGGAATTACTGTACAGTTTGTCATATCTCTATGATATAATATGACAATGTCAACAAAGTCATAATTAATCACAAATAAGAAATGCTGACCTGATTTAAAAATAATAAAAAGTGCAATAGGCCAATAGAACCAGCAAACATATCCAATGATCCAGAAGGAAATTCAGAGCATTGCAATTGAACCTTCCCAAAGGGTACACTGTGAAATGTGCACACACACATAAATATGACATAGTCTTTGCAGATAGAAAAAGCGTCCATCACAAAAAAATGAGGGAGTTTAACTGTGACTTCACCTTGTCAATTCTCAAGAAACACATCAAATACAAATTGCTCAAACTAAATTATAGGAATTGGGTAAAGGAGCATAGGATTCACCTGGATGTACTCGATATCCAACTTGTGTCGAACCGACCTCAGCTCCTGATAATGTAATTTCGGATTCCATCTGCTAGAGCCATTTTAGAAGTACATTTGGCATACTGATATTGATCAGTCTGTCTTTTAATATTAACAATCTGAGCTCTTGGTCTGATTCTTTTACCCATCAGACAATTTTGTGTAAACAGGACCAAGAGATCCAGAAATTCCACTCCTATTAGTCCAGCCAGCATCCCAATTATAGTTCCAAAGCAAAACTCTGAACTATGGGCAGGGTTTTTAACTGTTCTTTTCGACAGCATGTCTTTGGGTAGACCTTTGCCATCTTCAAGGCATGCGTCTTATAGTGTACCAATTGATAAGAAGGGGAATGCCAAACCCCAGCTAATTTCCACCCAATTGCGTTACTAGACACTTCTTCTAATATATTTGAGCCACCACTCTTGGACAATCTCTCTGCTTGGGCTCCAACAATAAAGCATCCAAACAAGTTCCGGTCATGCTTCCGCTAATATTATGGTGCATCTTTGAATGGCCTGATTGTTAATTTACTCCACAGCCAAGCATGTAAAAAAATCAACAGGACCTAATCGTACATGGCATCAGTGGATCTCACATGTGCCTTCAACTGTGTCGATCAGGTGAGGCTGTGGAATACGATTTATGACTGGGGCAAATGTGTGGGGCTTAGACAGGGTTGCATCCTTGCCCATGGGTTATTTAGTGTATACCTGTCTGATCTCATAGAGAACTTCTCTATGGTCAACTCTTTTCCACCCAAAGTAGGTCATCTCCATGTACAGGTATTGTTTGTTATTCGAGGATAACACTATTCTGTTTGACAAGACTCAAATCAGTCTCCTTCACCTTCTCAAAGGTATAGATCGGTATTTAAAGAATAACAATCTTAAACTAAATACAGCAAAGTCATTAGTTAGGTCAATTTCAGGGTGTAGGGTTAAACCCAGGAATGTCTGTAGTTGACAGTTTGAAAAACGTGGGTTACCTGATTCTAGCAGACAGTAGTTTTGCTGACTTCGAGTCGAGAATTGGGTTAAAATGTATACTTTGTCTAGTCCAAATGCGTAGAATCTATTTCTGGGTTTTGCACATTTTCCATGTTGCCTCTACTAAGGTACTAGGTGGGCAAGGTGTTGCCCTCTGTACTTTAGGATTCAGAATTATATCAGATAAACTGGTAGGATCTGCAAGTCATTGAAAGTTCTCTTTGGAAGAAACTGTTGGGGCTACCTGTTCCATTTCATTGCTTTTACTCATGCATGAACTACACTTACAATCATCTTGGAAGTCCTTTATTCTATGTAATAAAATACAATTATATGGGTTTTTTATTTGAAAAAAACATTTTCCACTAAATACATTGACTAAATATGAATGCAAATTTCCTAGTCCAACTTATCATCACATGTATATGCAATTTAGATCTAATCTTTTGGGTACCCTTGAGAGTTGGGCTCTGATAGGAAAATAATGTGCTGTATACAATGCTGTAGACTGTAAAGATTATTCATCACAGAAAACTTTGCTTTATGCTACATTGCAAAACAACCTATAATCCAAGAAGCAATGTATTTGGAAGACACGTTTACAGCAACAAGTCTTTGTCGAGGGATGATTTCTGGAATAGACTTCTTAGTAGTCATCAAATCTCTCTGATAATTGCTCTGGTTTACAGCCTTATTGCTCTTTTGGGCGAAAATGTTTAAACTTGTTGAGGTTTCGGTGTGAATTGTAGTATGTTTTGTTTTATTGATTGCTTGTTTATTATGTGAGGATAGATGTATTGAAATTTTAAATGTATTTATTAATTGCTATTTTTCTATGATGTGAAGGTGTAAACAAATATTTCTAACTAATTGCTCAATAAAAATAAAGTTTTTTCTTGGCTCTTGAAAGGCAGTGTAGTGTGTTTTCATACTATGGGATAGCAGGGTAGCTTGTGCTGCAGCTATTCAGAGCATCCTTGTTATCTTTCTCACATATCAGTCCATGTTTATGAAGTGTTATTTTTTATTGTGCTTCATTTTTCTCCCCCTTTGTCAGAACCTGTGATTGTTTTTTGTTTTTTTTGTTTATCCCTTTGGCTTGCTCTTCCTCATTTCACACAAAAAAGAAAACAGAGTAATGCTTTGTTATATTCAATGTGAAAATAATGTTTGCAAGCATGTGTGTCACCCTTTGTAATTTCTTTTTAAAAACCCTTTCTCTTTACCTTCCTGCCTCCACCTAAAAAATGAAAAATACACATTTGTAAAGAAAATCTTGTCACACATTGATAAACACCAACCTCAGCACCACACCAATCCCATTATTTGTATTGATACCGTGACCACAATGGTTAGACATGAATGTCGTAGGTTGCTTGTTAATGTATGTCAACACGTACTTCACAGGCCAACTTCTTCAGGACATATACATCACATAACTGTTCGTGTGATGTCAATAAACAAGTGAAAATAAACATTAAGTCAAGATGTGTAAAGAAGAGAAGACGTAAAATGTCGGAAAAAGTGTGTGATTGTGAGCATTGCTGAAGTAGATCAAGACGGGGAAAAGAAAAACATCAATAATTAACTGAAGTTATTTATCTGAATGGGAATATACAAGGTACTGGTTTTTTATATACAAAGGACACACTGTTATGGGAGAAATGCAAGGGCAAATAACGGAACTAGTGGTAGGGTAGTTCACAATTGTAAATATTACTTGGAGTAATACGGACCACAAAGTGCTTAACAAATACACCGTTTAAGCGTGTGGTTGTAAAACTAGATTTACGGCCCATTATAAAAGAGACATGGTAAAGCATAATGAGGTTACATGAATATCAGTGAAACAGTAAGAACTGAAGACTGCAACTGTAAAACATGTGTTATCTTTAGGAATTGGTCCGAAGGGAATGGGGAGCAATATATAATAGCAAATGGAAAGAAGTCAGCTGGATGGTGCAGGAGAGATCGTCCTGACGAATGAATTAATCTCCCATAATGCTGCTTCAAACAGGAGACCAGTCTCTAAGGGCGGTACCACACCTGTGTTGCTCTGCATTGTGTTGCCCCTGAGCTATCATTCGAATTAGAAAAACTATGGTGGGGGACGGTAATGAGAGCATAACATATATTAATGTAAACATGTATTAAAGTGTGGAACGACTTGAGGTAATGTACAGGAATGGTGGTGAGGTATGGTATTCGTTCATGTGAATTCCATGGAAGATATCAAATGGGGGAATCTATGGGATGGGCAGAAAGTACATTGTGGATTGTACAGGGTGGCCAGTAAAATCAACTATGCTGTGCAGGTGTATTGACATGTTAGAAGAAAGTGTGTGAAGTAGTGACCTAACTCGGTCTTTTCTGGGTCATAGTTTTGGGCAAAGTATACAAGGGTAGAGGGCTCGTATGGGAACAGTAGCATAAATAAAGCCATTTGTAGACAGTGCGATGCTAGATGCTAGGCTGAGCAGGACAAACACGTCAGTACAGGCATGGCTTGACAATCAGAAAAGGTGCTGGGAACGGACCCAAAAAGGCAAGTTAAAAGGCGGTTACTCTTCTCAAGGTATATATGTGTAAGGGGAGCCTGGACGGGCTATGAGTACATTACTGTGGAAACAAGTGACAAGGCAAAGCAGCTTAAACAAATCTATCTCACTTTAACCCGATTCAAGAAATGGCACAGACAATGACGGAGAAAATCCGCAAATCTAAAATAATTTTTCAAAAACTAAAAATGTAAACAATGTGTGAAAAGGAAGGGCAACGTGGTGTGACTGATAACTGTTACCAACATGCCAAGCACAGTGCAGTTCTATAAAAAACATCTACCCATAAAACATTACACATCTTTGTTGTTTTCAGCCATAACCATGTGTCTAACATGCACATATTAATACGTATTGTCCACTGAAGAACATATGTCCATGCTCATATTTAAGCGTAACACCATGTAGTCCACTCAAGGAACATTATGTTGTTGCACGTCCTTCTGGATCCTAAATGACTTATTTTACAAATGAATTCCTTCCCCTTTACTTTTGCAACTGGCGTTGTTGAGACAGTTCACACTGCCATATGAAATGGCTATTGCGAATTGCAATGACTGATGCGCATTAGAATCATGCAAATCGTCACCTCTAGAAGCCAGAACACCCATTTGTTTGTGTTACACAGCAAATGCAACTGGTCCAGTCTCACCTGTTATCAGTTTCCTAAGGACTCAATCAGTGGTCAGGTTCTTGAAAGACAGGCTGTAAACCAGCACAGTGATTTCCAGATATTTTGTTCGAAAGGCCTCTTACTGGTATCAGACCAGCTGCCCTCAAATCGCTGAACATAATCAGGGAGCTTAATTTTTGTTGTTTGAGGGCTATACGAATATTATTGTACTTAGATTTCAGCTCTCAAATCCAATTGCACAAATAGTTAGTTTGCAAAACTTATAATCCTAAACGATTGCATCAAAGTACAGATATGGAGAAATGGCATATGAGAAGGGGCACACAGCTTGCAGGTGTTCTTTGGTTATTTGCCAAGCCATTGACTGTTCATGGCCATGCGACTCCATATGTCCATTCTTTCCGATTACCTGCCCCTCCCCGCTCTAAAAACCTCTTCATTGAACACTTGGTGCTTGTTTTAATTTAGCCTTACCATGAAACGTTGCACTACTTCTGTATTACAAATGTCTGAACCAGGTCTTCCTTCTGCCACTTGATTTATTAGCACAATGGGTGTCTTTCACTGAAGTTCTGATAAAAACAAGCAGTTTTGGCTTCTTTATAGGTATCAGGCATTGCTAGGCACTGCTGTTAGATGCCCAGTTACTTGCATGATTTTGCACCATTTTGCACCTGCCACCATCATTGGCGAGTTAATCCAACTACGACTGTGTCTGGCAAGGGCCATTCTCATGCCTACAAAAAGCCCAAACTATTGGCATTGCCAATACTTGTTTTTCTTATATCTTAAGCAGCTAATTGCACCTTTCATCTCTAGAGAGAACTTTCCACAATATGCCCATCCTTTTTTATATTTATTTATTTATTTATTTATTTATTTATGTATTTATTTATGTATTTATTTATGTATATAGCAACAAAGCCCACAGGCATCAAGGCACACAAAAAGACAGAAGACTAAACACAAAGCACAGGACGAAAAGAACACAAAGAACTGGAGAAGGCCTAAACTGTCAGGAGGGCCTAGTCTAATTGAATTCATGTAAACAGTAGTGTCTTTAATTGCTTACGAAAGGGAATACATTAAGTTTCCTATCGAAGGGTAAGTGGTAAAATGTTGCAGCAATTGTTTCAAAAGATCTTCCATTGCCCCGAGTGTGCCTTGCCTTGGAGCACATTTGCAATCCAGTTCCCGAGAATCTAAGGGTTCGGCAAGGTTCAAATTTGATCAATCTCTTCGAATACCCCTGCAATTTAATCCAGTACATTGCTGCATGAAAATGCAATTTAACAGTGATCCAGTCTACATGGGCACTGTTATGCACTACAATGAGTGCTGCTAATCTTGTGACTCCCACAAGCTTTTATTTTTATAAAAAACTCTTGCTCAATAGTTTTTAGTGGGTTGTCCATTCTAAAAACCCACACCATTGCAACATTAGCATTTGCTTTGGCATTATAGGTTCAAATTGTGAAAAATATTTTTGGGCAAATGATGCGCTAGCACATTTACAGGGTAATTCATGGAATAAATGTGTGCCGAAAAAGACAAAGTGGAAGGTCCTGCGCAAGTTTTTTCCCGGGATGTGCGCAAAATCTGCGCTTATTTTACACGTCACTGCGACTTTCCAAATATGTGCGCGACAGTAACGGGGAAAGCGCACAACTTCTCGCGCACACACCTAAAAGGGGGGCGGAACACAGGGAATGGGGAACAAAGTGTGAAATGTAGGCGTAACGTGGGAAGTACCGCTGGGAAAGAAAACACAACGCCCATACGCTAGTGAACAACACATATTCATGGAATCAAATAGGGAAAACCCGCGCACGTCAAAACACACGTACAATTACGTCCACCACACGAAAGCAGGCGGAAGCGCCCCCACGAAGCATAAAAGTGCGCGCAAACATCAAACAAGCATTTACAGCTACGATGAATGTCCCATTCCTCGCAGCAGTGATCGTGGGACACCGCAGGAGGAGGAGAATAGCCAGACTCTGCATTTATTTGTCCAGGACCAGCCTTTTTGGGATGCCTGATGACCAGGTCTATGGCAGGTATAGGTTTCCACCTCATATCATCCTAGAGCTGGTCACGGAGTGGGAGGATGAACTCACATTACCCACCCTGTGCTCCCAAGCATTGAGCCCCTTGGAGAAGGGGCTCAATGTACTGCATTTGCGCGAAGGGGGCAAGCCGGTCTGTGCCGGTCCATGGCCGGATGTGTCGGCGCTCGGTGCAACTCCGAGTTGTGACCATTATCTTCCTTTACCCGTCCCACGGGTCTCTTGAGATCACCCGGTGCCCTTGTGCTTTGGTAAGCGGGGGCGAGAGACATGCAGGCGCCAATTGTAGACACACAAGCGAGCCTGAGGGAGGGGAAGGAGGCCACTAGCCATGAGGGGGAAGGGAATTCGTCTGTTGACACCCTTAGGGATGGTATGGAGAAGTGGATGTGCCTGAATATTGGTCTTCTCAATACACGCTCCCTAACCAAACATGCTATCAACATCAAAGACATTATATCCTCCAATAATTTCGATATACTCTGTATAACAGAAACCTGGCTCAAAGATCCAGTGGGGCCCACATGCGAGCAGGCCATTCCAGAAGATTACACTATTTACTACGACAATAGAGTACAGGGAAGGGGAGGTGGGGTAGCAATTATTGCCAAGAACAGCCTTAAACTCTTCAAGGTATCTGTAGGATTCAGCGGGTGCGAAGCCCTACACCTCAAATTGATTTTCTCACCCAACAATTGCCTTAACATGAGAGCTCTCTATAGACCACCGTCATTGGTCTCAGACTTCTCACTGGAACTTTGCTCTCACTTAAACACTTTGAGATCCGTCAACGTGTCTACGGTCGTTATGGGAGACTGGAAATTTTGGCGAGGAAATAAGAGGGACAAAGGGGCTATAGCATTGGAACAAGCTCTGAATAACCTTGACTTCATAGTCCTTAACAAAGATCCCACTACCCATCAGGGAAACCAGTTAGACTGGCTGTGTGGTCACAATATTTCTTTACAAAACTGTAGCACCACTCCCTGCATTTGGAGTGATCATTATTTGATATCGGCCAACCTAAAACTGCCCTGTTATGCACATAAGCATAACCCTCACATTAAGGCAGCAATCAGAAATTTTAAAAATTTAAATGGACTTCAGCTCAAGCCCTGCTTGGACAAAATTCTATGCTCCTTTCAGGATCACGATTCATGTGTTGAATTGCTAGACAAATATAATAAACACTTACTTGAGTTAGTAGAATCTGTGGCACCGCATACCACTAAGCTAACTAGGAGAAACAGTAACAACCAAAAATGGTATACACCAGAGCTTCTTTCATTGAAGAAGGAAAAACGGACTTTGGAAAGGAAGTGGATCACAGATAAATCGGCAGATAGTAAAGCGAGCTGGAAAAGGAAGGATATGGAATATAAAGAGAAAATTAAGTCAGCTAAGGCTAATTTCTTCAACACGGAAATCGAGCATGCTGATAACAATACAAGCAAACTCTTCAATATCTTGAAGAGTATAGAAAAACCTGCATCTCTTACTCCCCCATTCACGCCATCTGAGGAGGACTGTAATACGGTGCTTAATGCATTTCAAGCCAAAACGGAAAAGGCGAGACAAAACATTATTAAGGCCAGAACTTCTTCAAATCAGGAGATCTGACCCATTGAAGTGAAGGTATCTGCCAGAGAACAACTTTTTAAATTCGACCGTATCTCATAGGCAGATATGCTAGAGGTGCTGAATAGCATGAAACAGACCCTGCACACCCTGTCAGATGCCACCATGCCCAGCCTGAGTGAGTGGCACGTGGACTGCTTAGCCCGCTGCTGGAGCACCATTTGCCTTACAGAGGGGAGGATGGAATGGGCCGCACTTTCCATACCTTGAGCAATCATCTCAACTGCTCCCCCCTGTTGCTGTGCTACTTGTGTATAGGCGCGTTACAAATGCCATATCATATCATATCATATCATATGGCAATCATGGAATGCTCCCACTCAGTTGATCCCGGTGGCACACGGCCACTGCATTGCCGGACACCACACCTGCTGGGCCCAAGGAGCCCTGTGTAATAACTTTATGATAATAAAGCACTTGAAACCAAATATGTCTCTCGGCAGTTGTAAATAACACTTAACTCTGTGATGATCAACAGTCTTGTAATAGATGAAAGAGATAATTACCTAAAAACCCCTCTTAAACCCAGCCAAAAGGCTAGGTAGAAGTGGAATCTCCAGGGAAAACCCCAATAGAGGAAAAAACCCTGTGATGCGCTGCTGGGGTGCGTGGGTTCCTGCAATCAGCTGGTGAAAGCTCACGCTAGTTTTAATGTGGTCCGGATTCTTGTCAGGAAGGATTCTTATTCAAAAGAGTAGAAACGCAGGTAAGTAAGAATATGGTTTCCAAAGTCTAGTGAAATAGTAAAGGGTATAGAAAGGAGCTTACCCTGACAAGCCTATTCCCTACTAGGTCTTTATATCTCAGTCTGATGGTAAATGTTGGTGACGCGCCTAATAGAACAAATAAGGAGTAAGAATATGTCCAATGTCTGAAAAGAGAAATGCAATTAGAGATTTGGATCTTACCCATAAACAGTAGACCCAGGGATAAATAGCATAGAACAGATTACGGGTCTTGAACTCGAAGGAATAGAAGGCTGAAAAGGATGTCTAAGGCTGGTTCCTAATGTACATTGTAAATAACCACAAGATTAGGCGTGAGGAAAAATCCCATGAGAATCACAACTCTATCTAGCTAAACAGATGTCAGCTACAAACCAATGGCGGCAGGAGTGGTTGTTGAAACTAGGAGATGACTTCCTGATGATCCACAGAGCGTAGAAAAGGATCGAGAATTCTAATGTTCAGGACGAGAAATGGGAAGAGAATGAATGACGGAAGTGGAGAGAGCAATTCTATATAGCAATTGTTGAATAGAAAAAGTAACAACTTCTGAATAGAGAAGCAACGCGTAGTACCAAAGTTCCAGTAGCTGGATATACAATTCCGGAAGTCAAGGGCGAGGCTACTCGCTCGGTCTGAGGAGCGAGAAACACTAGTGTGCTGCTTACAGTTTCGGGCTCCTCCATGTTGCGAGTCCCGATTCTGGGCAAAACCGCTGGCATTGGCACACGGGAAAGTGAAGTAGCGAGACCCCAATGGACAGCTGTAACACTGTGGTCCTTTCTGGGTTGGTGCTGCCCGCGGCTGCAGGACTGCATCCCTCCATCGACCTGATGTTCCAGGAACATCGCCAACTGGTGTTGAGTGTGACCGGGCACCCGCAACCACCACAGGCGACATTCCAACCCTGCCTGCCCCCCTACTGCAGGTGTCGCAGACAGAAGATCATCCAACACAGGATCACTTACCGGCGACGAAACGTCATGATGCAGATCCGGCTCAACATAGCGGTCAGAGGATACATCAGAGCCTGACTCAGAGTCAGATCTGGACACGATGGCCTGGAACACGTGTGGGATCTCGTGGCTTCCACCCCACGACTACCACTGGTGCCTGGTTGGTCATGTGAACTGACCACCATGTCTGGGATGACATCTTCATCCTCTGCTGCCAGTGTGTAATCACCTGCAACATAAGAAACAAAACAGGGACATGCCTGTCTGTAGCACATACCACACACATACAGTTCACAACTCTGACAGACAAATAATGAAACAGCCATGTCACAGGCAACTCAAACCCCAACATGCATCCAGTGGCATTGTAATGCAAGGGTATCCTGAAAGCAGAAAAGGATGTGTGCCAAATCTGAAGGCAAGACATGTATTGCATGTTGCACATCACCTGCATCACACACAACCTCTAACAGGCACATATCCAATGCAGAAATGAGAGATGGCAACAAAGAGATGGCACCTAGCATAAGCATGTGGGAACACACAAATAGCCACAGCTATAGATCAAACCAAACATACCATGATACATGTAACATGCATGTTCATGTGCAGCACCCAACTACCATCAACTATGCAGAGTACATGTGTAACAGGAGGCACCTAGGCTAGTGCCTTTCTATGCATTGAAAGGACATGGGTCCTTTCAATGCATAGAGCATCTACCCGGACATGGGTACAAACATGTCAGGTCACCATCACACAGCAGCATTGTGTTTGCATGTTGAAGGGCTGAACTTGGCACAGGAGTGGGTGTGTGCGGTGCAGTGCAGGTGTAACCCCTCAACTTCCAACATCAACACATAGGTAGTGATGACAATCTCCAAACATGACGGCAGAGTAAGGGGAATTGAAGCCATCATGCGCAAATGGAATGAACCATGTAGCATGGATTTCGTGAAACACCCACACTCTGGGCAATAGCAGGGAGGCACTGCATGGCAATAAAATGTTCCCCACAGAACTGTGCATTGCCAGACAGTGTTGGCATGCGTCTATTGCATTTCATCATTCAAATGTCACTACAGCCGATGAGAAGTGGACATGATGGAGGACAGCTGAGGAACCATCAATAGTACACCCATGCATGTAGAGGACAACACCAGTTGAAAAGAGGCAGAGGGCCTGTAACAGGGGGAGCCATGTGCATGATACAGATGTGGACAGCCTGAAGTCGTGCATGATGACACACAGACCTACAGTGAGCATGACATGGCGATCCAAATGAGATGACACTTGAATCATCCTGGACACATACTACAATGAGCAGGTGGTCAAGGACACCTAGGGGCATACGTGGAATGTACATGGAACATGATTGTAAACACATGTGCATGGGGAGCCACTCCCATTAGCACAGTCAGAGTGAGACACACTGCACCAAGGACAAATGATGTATATGACATGATATGACATCTCATCAAGATTGCACTAGTACACAAGTGGCTCAGAGGGCAAACACGCTAAGGGAGTGGAACAAGGGAGAAAAGGAATTCAAAACAACTATCATACTGGGCACAGTGACATTGAGAATACGCAAGTGCATGGAGAAGGGATAAAGGGTTGAAGACCTTTGAAGGGGGAGGAGGGGAACGTGGCAAACAGAGGAGACCAATGAAGGAAAATGAAGTACAATGATAGAATAGGCATTCAAAAGGTGGCAGTGTAGCCAGCCATTGGCAAGTTCAAGATAATTTGGATAGGGCAAATCTAATGAGTGCAGAAGAAGAGTGGGGGACTGCATGGGTACACACACAGGACCCATTGCAATGGGAGGCCTGGAGGCAGTGCAGCAGGGAGGCAGGGTGAGCAGGTACCTGGGCCCGAAGGAAAGAGTGTGTGCAGGGGCAAAGTGCCAACAGAGGAAACTGTTCAGCTGGGGAGAAGAGGGGCTAATGCAGGAGCAAATAGGGAGGTATTGAGGTGCTTCTGGAAGAAGAGATGTTTCTCTTCAAGTTTCAATGTGGCCAGTTGGCTATTCCAAAGGGAGTATCCAGCTGTACACACAGCTCTACCCCCAGCTTATCTATTCAATTAACGACTGACCCGGCGGGAGTGTGAGGTAGAGGAGCAAAGGACTCAAGAGGGGAGGAATTGGCAGAGGGATTGTTGAAGGTATTTTGGACCCAATCCCAAAAAAACATTGTGCACAATGCAGAGGGTCTGAAGTATCATTCTTGCATCCACTGGTAGCCAATGAAGGGATTACAGAGCTGGAAAGGTAGGATCCAAGGGCATGAGGCCAAGGACAAGTCTTGCAGTCCTCTACTGGATTAGTGGTAGAGGGCAGATTGTGGAGGCAGGTTGAATATTGGAAGAGCCTGTTACAGTACTCCAACTTTGAGTAAAACAGAGCATGAGAGACTGTGAGCATGTAGGTGAATGATAGGAAAGGCACAGTACCCATGAGCAGGTGAAGAAGTTAATCTATCTCAAGATATGTCAGAAATGTGTGTGGAAAAGGAATGTGTTGAGTCAAAGGTGACCCTGAGGTAGTTGGCCCTGTAGGTGGAAGTAAGAGGAGGGCCAATTGGGGCTGCCCAGAGAGTGAGGGGAAAGGATGGCAAAGGTGTACCGATGAGGATGATGTCAGTCTTGCTGGCATTCAGACAGAGATCGTTGGTAGTACTCCAATTGCAAATTGCAATGATGCGATCAGAAATAAGGGAGGGAGAAGAGGTGGCCAAGAGCAGCCTGGAGATGAGTTGGTAGTCATCCGCATAGCACTGGAAGTCATAGAAGAAAATGAAAATGCAGTAGGCGAGAGCTGCCAGGTGCTGTTTGTAAAGTCAGACCGAGAGGTCAGACCCCTGGTGAACACCACAGGTAGAGAGGGAGATTGAAGAAAGGAAGGAGCCAACTTGTAGCTGGGAGGGTCACACATGCCAAACACACATGTCATTGAGTTACATGCATCAATACTCACCAGATGATGCATCATAATCCATCCTCTCTCCCACTCCACATATTTGTTCTTCCGGGATGAACTCTGAAGCAATCTCCTCATGCTGAGTGAGTTCATCCTGCTCTGGTGGTGGCCCACCACCAGTCATCAGAGAAATTCAATAATTGGAGGCACGCTTTTGTTTTGCACTGCATCATAGGTCATTCCAACGCTTGTAACAGTCCTGCGCTGTGCGCACTTGGAATCCTATGGCTGTCACACCATCTGCAACATGTTGCCAGTGGACCCAATGCTGATGATGCATTGTGTGGCAATGTGGGCCCACAAGCATATCGCGTTGGTGTGCAAAAAGGCTTCTTCTTTGACGTGTCGGAGGCCAGAGCCGTGTCTGGGGTCCCAGCCTCTTGCGCAGGAGCACGCTTCCACCTTTTGGCCAGTGGTACTGACCCTGAGTGGCCAATGTTGCCCTGATCAGTGGGGGCAGTGGCGCTGCTGGACTGGATCAAGGCAGTGGGTGTTGGTATGAGGACAGAAGGTCTGGCTTTGGTCTGACTCACTGCCGGGGTGGTGTTGGCTGCATCTGCACATGCAGTTACCACCACCTGGCTGCTTGGGGCAGCAGATGTCATAATTGCCCTAGATACGTGTGCCCCAGTCACAGCTACACCAGACACATGTGACCCACACCTCCGGACAAGATGGAAATCATCCTGGGAGTCCTCGGCATGGAATGCAACATGCGCTGCCTGACCCTGAGCCCGGGTGGTGGTGCCCACAGCTGCACTTGCAGCTACCTCCACCAGTGGGCCCTTGACAGCAGATGTAAATTGCTGTTGGGTCATATGGGCACTAGGTTATGATGCAACAGCTGCATCACCAGGAGCCACAGGGGGTGGTGGCGTGTCTGCAACAGCATGTGGCTGGGCATCCCGCCCCAGTGGGGCCCCCCTGCCTCTTCTCCCTCTGTAGCCACCCTGGCCACCCTGGACTCCCTGTCCATCTTGGTCTCTGCACCCACGTGCCAGACAACACCCAGCCCTGGGAGGATGCCCAGCTTTGCTGCCACTAGCCTTTGGTGGCCTCCCAACCATGGCACATATGTAGCCGATGGGAGGTGTACTCAACAATTGTCCTGGGCAATTTGCTAGAAGGGGGCAGGGTACTGGATGGAATAGGTACCCCAGTGCTCCTGCCAGGCTGTCTGTGACCCCTGCATAAAAATGACGGGGCACACAATGCTCATGCATTAAAAAAGAATAAAAAATATTTTAAAAAATTCAAAAATTGACAAAGTATAAAAACAACAAATTTTAATTTCACAAAAGTAAAATGTGCACACGACCCTGTTAGCCCATGTGCATGGATTAAACCTCCAGCAGTAGGGTGTGGCACCCAGGGACACAAAAAACACGTACGCGTGGAACACGCGGGCTACTATGACCTCAAAAACGGTACGCGATGCACAGGGGTAACTACAGTGGGAAAAATAGCATGCACGACTCACTGCCTGCCTTGCATGGAAAAAAAAAAGAAAAACACACGCGCTTGTGCGCATAGGCATCACCCCACCAAAAGAAGAGGTACTGACTTAAAACGCTGTGAAGTAATCGTGTGTGATTCCAGCAGAGTAAACGCACACGTCGGTCTCCACTAACAGCACGTACAGCGGACTCCTGGCCTGCGCTAACATTTAACCCGTGCTGAAGGCATCACCCATACACGTAACGTCACTGGTGCGCTTACGCGCTAAGGGCCTTTCCTCAGATTACACGCATTCACACACGGACGTGCTGTTTTTGCACATGTGGATGTACCCGTGCTGAGGGAAACACCCACGCGTGTTACATCATATACGCGCTTACGCGCTATTGGCCTTTGCTCGGCTTACACACTGATGTGCTGTTTTTTCACGTGCAGAATCACTCCATGTAAAACTGGCCAAGCGACAACACACGGAAGACCATGCTCCTGCCCAGTAGGCCATTTGCCTGTCCCCCAGAGCCCCGAGCCGACTCCCACCAGCCATCTGCTGCTGCCTGCCTGCTGGCCACGTGCCCTGCTATTTGGTGCCTGCACGTCAGCCATCTGCAGGGGTCCAGTTGCAGTGTTCACCCCTGCTGGAACAGAAGAGTCCTGACTGCAGTTCCATCACTCCACAGCCCAGCACCAGGCCCCGGTTACCCACCCACACCTGCCTCAGGGGTTGCCATGTCGGGGGAAACAACATCTGAGACCGCTGGCAACCCCCATCCAGAGAGGCAGAGGGCTGCCAGCTTAACAGCATGAGAGGTTGGCATCCAGGTGGAGTAAACCTGGTGCATCATAATGCCCTCTTCGGAAGAACACGTGCCAACATAGATGGATATCGTGGTTGCCATCAACGCAGAGGGGGAGGCAAACCGCGACCTACCACATGTCCATAAGCACTGGGTGGACTTCAGGTCCAGGACCCTCAGGAAGGTCCGGCGCCTCTTGGACGCAGCGGATGCAGAGGGGTGCCGGGTCCGCCTTACCAACAACCAGATGAGGGTCCTGGAACGCATACGTCCAGCACTTCACCTCCAGGTCCTTGAGAGGCAGACCTGTCCGGAGTCGAGCGGTCAGTGTCCATGTGTACTGATTGGATGCTGTTCATGTTCAGGTGTGCCAGGAGTGTGCAGCATGGACATATGTCTGGAAAGGCCCATGTATGGATGTGCATGTGCAGGGACTTGAGCCTGCCACATGTGAGTTCAGTCATATGTGATGCACATCAATGGTGTATGTGTTCTAAGGCATGATGCACAAATGCACGTGGAGATCCACACATCTTAGCATTTCTGTGTATGTACCATGCCAAGGTTGGGGTGTGACACATGGATGCTGGTTCCACCTTTATGTACGTGCATGGTGCCCATGTGCATGTGTCTGTGTTTGACATGTGTGTGACTATGATACACCATGGATGCATGTGACACAGACATGTAGTGAGCCGATTGGCAGATGTGACATAGCTGCCGGTGATTTCACTGTGACAGGTGGTGGAGATGTACAGATGCATGTATGTCTGGTGGCATGTGTGCATGTTTTTGGCACTCCCCGTGTTGCTTGTGATGTCAGGCTGACCTTTGGATGTTCATGCTGTTGTGTGTATATGGATGCTGCTGCCTGATGCACCATTCCTGTTAATTTGTGCATGTGTGTGGGTTCAAATGATTTGTGTGTTTGGGAGTGTGATGCTATCTGTAAAGTTTGACACTGCCGCTCATGTGCAACTGTCATGTGTGTATACGAACATTGTACAGTGCCCTGATGCCTGTGTTCTGTCTCTCCCTGTCTGCAGCGTCAACTGATGAAGAGGGTGGAGACGGTGCTGTGGAGCACAGCGGCAGGGATCCCACCGCCAGCCGGAGACGCAGGGCCCAGTTCCCCTCCCAGGTAGTCACCTCTTTGGGGAGTGAGGAGTCTGGGTCCGCGTCCATAGCCGCAGATGCCGAGGGTATGTCCAAAAGGCGGCATTTGGAGGCGGACTCCTCGGCAGCAGTAGGGGCAGCTGAGCCCCCCACAGGGGCCTATGGAGGAAGATGGCACGGAGTCATCCAGGTTGGTGGGGAGTTTGGTTGAGGGGGAGGGTGCGGAAGGGCCATGCACAGGGCCTGGTGGGGGGATTCCACTGGTGCTAGTGGTGCAGTGCAGGGACAGGAGGCAGCACAGGCTGCCGCGGAGGTGCCTGTGTGTAATCCTGTCACCGATCCTGTGACTGCATCATCCGGCACCAGCAGGGATGCCTCCATCCAGACCCGTTTTCAGTGAGGGGATACGCATACAACTGGCCTTCCTCTCCCTGTGGACATTGCAATCCATGACCGTATTGAGCCTCTCCTAGCTGGGGTGGCGTTGCACCATCATGGGATTCGGGATGATGTGCAGGGTTCTCATCTGGACAATGCACGTCATTTTGAATCCCTCTTTTGCCGCGTCGACCTACTAGGACAAGTCGTCGGCACTGGGTTCATCTGTGTGCTGGAACTCCTTGTGACCCCCTCCTCAACTGAAACCCCTATGCGCCAGTCATCCTCCCTGCCATCTTCCCACCCAAGTATCACCTGGGGCCCCTGTGGAGCTGCCCCTGAGCCACCGGCCAGGCTGGTGGAGGACACATCCCTGACACAGTCGGGAGTCGGAAATCCAGCAGGGGTGGCCACCCCACTAACTGGACCCCAGCAAGAGGAGGATGTGCAGGCATCAACAGGCAGGGCACATGCTCGGCAGCAGCAGGCTCAGGGTGGGAGTGATCATGGCTCGGGCCATCAACATCCCAGGGGCAGGCATCGACCTTCGAGCAGGGGACCCAGGATTGGGAGTGTCTACCGTGTGGCAGTGGTTGGGCCAGCAGATAGATGAGGAGCGGCAGCGGGCAGAGGAGGCACGGCTCACAATCGTCAGGGTGGAGAACTCCATGTGCCGGGCATTGAGGCAGGCTGAGTACCTCGAGGCAACTCGCAGGGAGTTGGAGGAGGCCATGGCTGCATCCCTGCGAGACCTCGAGGCCAGGGAAGAGGCTCGCCTCCGGAACATCGACATGGAGTTCAATGATTCCCTGGCCCGGAACATCAAATAGTGAGCTGTAGGAGTAGCCCACCGCCTTTGTACATAGTTCTTTAGGGTTAGGTTTCATTTGTTTTATATATTTTTTTGGAGTTCATGGACTTTGCCCCACTTTATGTACATAGTTTTTTTTTATAGGATTTTTGGTAGGTTTCCTTTTGTTTGGGCATCATGGACCCTTCGGACTTGCAGTGCATATAGTTCCGAAATTTGTACATACTTTTGTTATTTGAACATCCCATGGATCAATGTTTTTTTTTTTTTTTACTTTATATGGACATTGGCGATGGGCCACTTTTCAGTTTTCATGTTGTGGATTTTTTTTTACATTGGATTTTCCTTTTTTTTGTTATTGCATTCATTATTTCTTCACTTGCAAGTTTGATTTTCATCATGTTATTTCATTATGTTTTTTAATACATTTCATATATCTTCATTATTGGTGTTGTGTACTCTCATTGGTTTTGTGCATGTCTCTATGTGCATTGCCTCAGTGATGTGTTGCCACTGTGTGGCTTTGTTGTACAGTCATGCATGACCATGCTGGTTCTTTTAAGACTCTCATGGCATGGGTAATTTGGGAGTGGGTGCAGTGGATGGATGCGTGCTTGTAGCGGCATGGGGGATTTGGGTTGGCATTAGGGCCATGAGTCTGTTTTGTTATGACATGGTGTTTGGTGGGCCATGTGTCGGGGCCTGCTGGCTCAATGAGTCAGGCCTCCCAAGTGCATGGTGACATGTGGCCTGTCTGTAGGGCATGCCCAGGGGTGATGGGCTGCCTGCCGGGCATGGTCAGGATGGATGGGCTGCCTGCGGGGCATGCCCAGGGGTGATGGGCTGCCTGCGGCACATGGTCAGGGGTGATGGGCTGCCTGTGGGGCATGGTCAGGGTGGAAGAGCTGCCTGTGGGGCATGGTCAGGGTGGATGGGCTGCCTGCGGGGCATGCCCAGGTGTGATGGGCTGCCTTCAGGGCATGGGGAGGGTGGATGGTCTGCTTGCGTGTATGCTGGGGGTGCGCGGGGAGTTTTACATGCGATTTTGCTGGCGTGAGCGGGTGCAAGAGTATTCGGAGGGTTGCCCAGGGTGTTTACCACGTGATTTCGCTGGCACGGGCGCGGTACGCGTATTCCAAGGGGTGCGTGGTGTGTTTTCCACACGATTTTGCTGGCCCAAGCAGGGTATGCGTATTCTGAGGGGTGCGCAGGGAGTTTCCCACGCATTTTCGCTTGCGCGAGCGGGGTAGGTGTATTCTGAGGGGTTGCAGGTTTTTTTTACGTGATTTTGCTGGCGCGAGCGGTGTACGCGTATTCAGTGGGGTGCAGGGGGAGTTTGCCACATGATTTCACTGGCGCGGGCGGGGTACGCGTATTCTGAGAGGTACGCGGGGTGTTTTCCACGTGATTTCACTGGCCCGAGCAGGGTACACGTTTTCCAAGGGGTGTGCAGGGTGTTTTCCACACGATTTTACTGACGCAAGCAGGGTACGCATATTCCGAGGCATGCGTGGGGTGTTTTCCATGCGATTTTGCTGGCGAGAGTGGGGTACACGTATTCAGAGGGGTGTGGGGGGAATTTTCCACGCATTTTCATGGTTGGGGGGCTGTATGCTGGTCCACTGCCCTTTGCGCCATGTACTGGATTTGTGCAATGTTTTTGGCGCACGGTGCAGGGTTGGGGGCGTAACTGGCACTGCTGCAGGGTCGCTGCACCACCCTGTGCCACGGCTGATTATGGATGTTAGTATCCATGAATACGCTGTGCGTCAAAATGGGTTTTGGCGCACGTGGCTGGCGCAGACTGGCGCATGCTCCCTCTGTGCGCCAGCCGTATGCGCCACTTCTGCGCTAAATTCTATGAATTACCCCTTAATCATTTGTAACCAACAAGATGTGCCACATTATCGAAGGACATTTGATTGTGCACATCAAAGATTTAAATGACATTTCTCACTCACTGTGTGCATTTGCGCGACTCAGGAATATTTTATGTACATTCTAAAGAGCACGTGGTATTTACAAGTGGTGTTCTTTAAAACGTGTAGATGAGAGCCATATTCCCCTGTGTCTGATATGAACAGTTGCAGGGGTGTGTGCAATGAATGACATAGTCATTCCTGTGCTTGTCATGCATTTTATTAAGTGGAACAGCAGCACTACAAAGCACTGATTTCCCACTTGCATTTCTGTCTCCCAAACAAGGATAGAACATGTTTTTTCTTTGCTGACATTTCACAATGGTTTGGGGTCTGCCACTGTAAAATGCTTTCCGAGGAACCAGGTGGGTGTTGGGAGCCTGCAATACATTAGTGTCTGTGGCATGTAAAGTATTTAAGGGGGAAGGCCAATGCATCATTTGCACTATGGCACAGACCCCTGAAAATCTTTCACTACTCAATTATTTTGAGGATGAGACCATACACATTGATAGTTACTTTAAATCAAATGCGACCCTGTTTCCTATACAGTGTTATTACAGCTCTGGTAGATTGCATTTTTTTTTGTTTTGGTTTGAGCTTTGTTTATCTGGGGGCCAACGAGTAGATCTTTGATTTGTTCATCCAGATAATAAAATAGTGTAGCTAATTGTCGTGAAATGCAATTAGATATATACATTAATTTCGGGTTTCTGTTTGTCCCACCGCTATTATCATGGATTCTTATAGTTATGAAATTAACAATATTTCTCACAAAACTTCAATTCTTTTTGAGGTATAGTGCAGTCTTGGTCAGTGACTATTGTTTCATCTGAAAAATATACTGCCCCATTATATAACAGGGCAGACAACCACTACAAAGGTAGTTAAATAACAGAGCCACAATAATCTTGGCTTACCATAGGTGACAAAAAAAGCAGTAGGTGATTACGCCATACCAAATCTATTGCATGCTGAATTATCCTGCATATTGAGAACAACCTTCAAAAACATGATTTATATTTACTTGGTGGGAATGTGTTCTTTAATAATGTGTATTGATTTAGTTCCTGAAATAATGTTTATAAAATACATAGGGAACTTTGTTGTTTGTGTCTTGATTGGTATTTTCTGTGATACTCTATGAATTGACAATTCCTATCATTGTAACCCTGAACCATCTGGTTGTATGTAAATGTAAATAGAAACTGAAATTACAACTAAACGCTGTAATATGTTTACACACCTGTGGTGGACAATCTCATTTAGCATTTCAAACAAAATTCATGATCATACGTTTACAAAACTGTCCTTTAGATTTTGATTATCATCTTCAGCCAACGCTCCTGCAGTGTAGAATCTGTATTCACATAGAATTCCCCAACAATCAAAGGTCTCAGCAAACCCAGGATCACACATTCTGATTACTCCAGCAATTACACTCTGGTGGAGTAATCACTGGATCATGATCATCATGTACCCTTAGTATCACCATGAAGTTCCTCAATCTGAACCATGATTTTAAGTTAACACAGGTATAATCAATCAATTATACTGACAAAGTAGAAGTATATGGTATCTGAAAATAATCTACCATGAATCGCTCTAATTCTAGTTTTGTGGATAATGCCCTGAGTGTTACCTAGGAATACATGTTGTTAATACTTGCCCCATCCCTTGTATTCCACCTTCAGCTCTTCATCCTTTCAATATCTCCTCCTAGAGCTGCCATATATTTCCTGTGGGAACAATGTACCAACAGGAATATGTCCCAAACAATGTACATAATCTCTCCATTTCTATTTGCCACCAAAATGTGATGTGTACAATCCTATTTAACAGGCAGTTTAAATTACAATTTGCTTTTGAATAAGCAATGTTTTTTTTTTGTTTATTTAAATATTCCTTTGCATTACAAGTGTTCCAGTTAGTTCAGATCCACTGTCTGAACATTATATATTATCCATTGTATGTTACATGTTTCATTTTACACATAATGTTTTCACATTGTGTGTTACAAGTCATATGTTTCAGTTCTGATGTTTTCTTTCCACAATTCAGTACAGCTATGAGTTTAACATTTGGCCTGTTATAGCATTCAGGCCAGTTGGACTAAACGGTAACACTTCATATTTGGATTGTTAACTTTGGCTATATGTCAAAACTCATGTTCGCTCAGGACCAGCTTTGGGAAATCACTGCAGCAACATTATTGGTGTCCCTATCTATAGCTGAGGCAGCAGCAACCTCAACATAAGAGCCGTACGTGAAGAGCTGGAGTGTGTAAGCTTGAAGTGCCATACTCGTATGTGTACGACTGAAGCATATACGATTCATACTATTGAGATGACATACATCCATCAACTCCCATGTGAAATGAAGTTCCTGTAATAATCATGAGAGATCTGCCATGGTGTGACAGACAACGTCATTGCAGACACCATTGAAGAGACATCAACCGTTTCCAGTCATCCGCATTACTACAAAAACACTGTTTTTTTGTCACCCACATGACTTCAGAAGTGAGTGCTGTCAATATCAGCTAGAATGCTGATTGTGTAGAAAATTTAGGAACAATTAACTGCTGAGGTTTATGTCGAACCAAAGCAGAACTACTGCACAGAGAAGAATATGGCAGCTTTTAAAAAGAAAATTGAAAAATATATATCTTATACTTTTGACACAATGGAACGGAACCTACCCACATGCCAAATTGTATATTTTGTAACATGTTGGTAAGGATGCTGAACATCTGGAGCAGACACTCACACTCTGTTTCCCGTTTATATAAAGAGATAAGATCAGATATAAGATATATATAACATACAATTTATAATGTAATATGGTGAAGCCTGAACTGAAGAATGAGGCAGTCTGGGGCTTACTGCCCTGTGAGGAGGATTTGCCGAATATAGCACCACTGGATTCAGATGGCCCAAAACGATCTTTCCTCCTCCTGACAAAATCTCCTCTTGAGTGTGGCACAGTACATGGCAGGAATCAAGAGGTGAAAGGGTAAGTCAGTCTGGTGCAGTCCCAAGTCATCCCTGGGCAAGACTGATGAGGAATAGTGTGGTAGTGCTATTGGTTGATGCGCAGGGATTTATGTATGTCACACACTGAGAAAGCTCTTTTAAAAGGTGATCCAAAATCTTTTTATTATAATAAGGGTGGTTAGTGCCAAGCGATTCTTGCTGGTACTATCATGAATTAAATGTCAAATTAATAAGAGCAGCCCCTATCACCTAAGCAATTTTGAAAGGTTCATAAGCCATCCTTGAGCTGCATAAAGTTGGAAAGCAAAGCCAGTTCCTAGACAGCAATCATGGGAGAAGGTAAGTTGGCATTGACATTACATACCCATTGTTGACTCATGTGATACTTGCCCTGATAAACTGGCCAATAGTGCAGGATTGTTAACCAGGATACATGATTATCCGATGTCCTCTTTAAAGGATCTGTACATTCACACAATCTTCTTAGGCATGGGTATATTATGTTTTAATCAGGAAACATTTCCAACCACCCTAAATCAGGTGCACACACTTTTTATTTATTTAATAAAGTACATTTCCTGAACCTGGGACCCCAATATAACAATATTGATTCCCTAGAGCTTCCCTCCCCTTTTGTGGCACGAAATACTTAGGGTTTTACAGAAGGTATATTGCTAAAATAGAAATATTTTAATCAATTAAAATATTCTCAAATAAAAGTATGCATCTATGAAATTCCAATGTCGATAGTGACCTCGATGAAGAATAATCCATGTACTGGATGTATGACTTTTCTATTGTATTTTTATATGAATGTGGACTTTTGTAACATCCACATCTACACATGTACATTTTAATTACCCTCAGTGTATATGCACCCTGGATTGAGAAATGCATAAGGGTCCAGGATACGGTTTTAAATTGTTAAAAAAACTAATTAAATCAGAAAATCCCTGCCTAGCTAAATCTCTCTACTTTCCCTTCATTGAAAAGAGATGCCTCCTCATTTAGTCAATGCAATAACAGTGTTCTAGAAAACTCAATATAAATACTGGTTCCTTGACTTTCCGACATGTAAATCAATTGTTGAAAAAATGTATGTTCAGTGTGCAAGTTTGCTAAATTTCCTTCAGTAATATGTTAAAATGTACATTTGTCATTTGTAATGGACAAACTAAAGGTGAAAAAATGTGTACTGAATAATCACCTTTTCCCTTTTGTCTTACACAATTCAGGGACAAGGAATGACATCGATTACATTAATTTTCTAGCTATGCACACAGAAATATGTCTTTTGGACTCCAAGATTATTTAATCTGTGCTAGAAATCTTCACACATGGAAGGAGTGAGGGGATCTCACAATATAGACACCATGGGCCCTATACAATTACATATATAATCCAGCAGTACATACCTCTCTGCAATCAAAGCAAAACTGTCGTCATCCCTATCATTTGCAATCGGATATGACAGTGGAAAGACAAAGGCACCATGAAAAAACAATTTTCAAAAATATGTTCTGAAACTGGTTCGAAGTTGCCAGATGCATTGCTTCTTAATGAGTATGCAAGGAACTTTACATAAGAAAACAGACTTGAGCACATGGGAGTTCCCCTTTGGCAGAACAATCTACTTACCAGTATCAGCTCACTGACCAATGAGTTAGGAAAATATGCATCTTGTTGACAATTCTTTCAACATTTTGGTAAAGGTTGTGTGGCAAGTCTATTAACAGGTACAGCAAGCATTCAAAAATTCACCTAAAGCATCCCGTCATCCCTCAGGACTAGCTGCTAGGTATTTATCAAGACCCTGCCTAGTAATTAGATGGCAATGTTTCCATGTGATGTTACTGATTGCCAACACCACAGTGTTCCACAAACATGGTCCAGCTTAAATGCATAAACAAGCAATGTTAGTGCACACCTGTTTATAGAAATGCATTTTTTAAGAAATTGAAATATCTTAAAGGATTTAAGGTGCGGGGGAAGAACTGTGATCCTGGCACACAAACACCATAAAATACAAAAACCAAGAAGATCCAATATTGTTACCTTCCCGTCTCCTGCCCACTTTAAAGCACTGTTAAAACAGCCAATTATGTATGTCATCTGTATTCAATGTCTGAGCAAATCAGTGTAAAAGATAATAAATCAGGTGAGCATATATTCAATTTCAACAAGAACAAAAAGGTTTAATAACAACAAATTTCACAAATACAATATTCAGGTCCACTGTTAGCTGACTCGTTTCGTGGTAAAGACCCCTTTTTCATGAGCAATGCGGACTGGAAAGGAAAATATCAAATAAAATCAATCTTGTGCACTCTCCAAAATAACTTAATATCAAAGATGCTTATTTCATAAAAATCGCTCTCATATTTGCTAATGGTGATCATCCAATTGTCACGCTCACCTGGTCTCCTCGGGGGCGTCGCTAGAAGCTGCAGGAATGATGTCTGCACTGGCGTTACACGGCTGGATGGAGAGACTTGCACGCAACTTCTCCTTCCCTGTCACTTCCCTGAATGCTTTTGCCTTGGTTTGTTTAATGGTGGACTCTCTGTCCTGTGATCTCTTGCAGGGGCGCAATCCCTGGATCAAGTTCCTTCACTGATCCTGTGGGGGTGTAGCGGAGTCTTGAATTGCTTGACTCAGCAGGTAGGTCTCTATGCCAATAGATGTTTGGAATAGTTGCTTAAATGTCTTTATTACCCAAGTTTTAATCTTGTATTCACCTTTCTTTCAGGTGCGGTCTTGAGCAGTGTTTAATGAAGATTTGACTACTCACTGCGGGTGAGTATAGCATTCGTGAGTGGCGCCGAATGTCTCTATAATGGTTTCTTCCCGTGCGCGACTAACCTGCTGTCTTCTTTTCTTTCCTGCTAAACAGGTGCAGCGTGGCTCCGTAGCGGCAATATGAGGAACCACTTCAGAGGAATCCCAAGGGAAGCGGTCTCTGGGTGAGTATCAGCTGTTCTTGCAGATGCTTTCTTTTCTGCAGGTGCGGCGAAGTGAAGAGCAGCTGAAGAAGCAGCCGCTCGGATGGAATCCTTCAGGTAAGGTCGAAACTCAGTATTAATTCCTGTTTCTTTCTTCTCTTCTTCTGTTCTCAGGTGCCGATGGATGGAATTTCCAGAACGGGCGTGGCTGCTGGAGTTCAGGTACTGGAGCTAAGCAAACACAGTGCGCGTTACGATGCAGCAGTGCAGAATAACGCAAAGCGTGTTCTGTCGGTAGGGTGTGGTTTAAATAGCCTTGTAAGTAGTTCCAATAAAATAGTCCCTCCAGCCTCATTCTGCAATCACAGGTAAAGGAGTCCCACAGCCACACCCAGGATTGACTGGGCTGTATGTAGCCCCATGCAGTGCATTGCCAGATGGGAAAATATGAGCCTGTCGCCAACGGTGCCAGGACTGAGTCCAGGAAGTCCTTGGACTACTCTTTGGGGCTTTATAAACCCTGATGGGTGTCAGTGACTGGGAAAGGCCCGCCAGCTCCAAGTGTTTTGGAGCATGCACCATGACACCAATATTGAAGTTAAGCTAACGCCATGTCATGATTATTAGTCACTCACTTGGCGTCTCATTTGCTTCGAAGGAGTTGGTCTTGACTCATGCACATATCCACATATTGATGCTGAACAAGATGCATCTAATTTGATTACATTGAGTGTACACTGAAGTGAATGAGCGGCTTTGAACACAGTTCCGTAATTACAGACAATGTTTTGGTATATTTAAACTCAGTGTTAGTTAAAACTTGTATCTTATATGAGCCTATTGGTTTTATCTACAAGAAAGGATGATCTCTGGGGCCAGTACTTGTCGGAAGAACAACATCATAGTTGTCCCAGACAGGTGTCTCAGTGTACCACGTCTCTTGCAAGGCAATTATGTCAAAATGGTGGGGCACATTTTTGATAGCCGATTGCAGGTGGGAGTGCCCAGGTGTATTCCAACTTGCTACTCTAAAAGCGGATGGATGCGCTGATGTTAATGGTTACAATGAGGGAGTAGGTGGAACACCTGACCTTCCCTCCACACGTGAGCCTAGATATATTTTGGCTTGGGGATTGTCGTATTCTGCTGTTTAGGACACACGCTCAGGGTCCTGGGCAATCAAAAACCCCATTTAAAACAATTTCATCTTTGCCTTCCAAATGGTATTTAGGACCACACCAGAGGGAATCCACAATCTAACAATTGAGGTAATTGTTTCAGAAAGAAATTCCACCTGTGCAATATCACGGGACACAACATCCTCCAGCTCAGCTAAGTCACCAAAGACATTAAGAACGCTTTGCCTATTCAGATTGTATGTTTCAAATGGGCCCTCTCTGCATTTAAAAATTAAGGAATGACAATCAGATTGTAATGAAATGGCATGCCGCAACACCCCTCATGGGGGACCCATTGGATTTGCCCTTAACTCTTGTTTTTCTGTGATTTAGGGTGAATACATTGGCTTGGCGTTTTTTCGCTGAGAACAAGAGGACGGTTGTGGTTGAAACACATTCCATGCACTAGCGGGGATTCTAGCATGCTCGTCTACACGACGTGGCCAGGGCAGGGATTTGTGTTGCACCCCTGGTGTGCCATGCCCTAGCTCACCCGCCACGGTCCGCGCCCGTTCAGCCAAAGAGGAGTCCACAGCTCTAAGCATTTCACTCAATGCAATGGCTCTTGGTGAAATTATTGACTCCTGTGCTTGGGACCCAGCTCCAAGTGTGACACCCAACGGGGTTGGAAGTGTCTTCGGATTAGGCATCACTCGAGATTTAGCATCTTGCTTAATCTCCTTTAATAGATCATCCAAAGGTTCATGCAATAGCGGTGTGTTACCCACCCCACTATCTGTGTTTGCCTCCAGCTGCAGCGCTGGGTTCCTGATCTTTGCTACAGTTAAATCATACGTTTTAGTGGTGTCTGCAGTTGTTTTGGACATCGCCAAAGATTTAAAAAAAATAATTCAACAAGGTTTTTGATTGTCTTAAAGCGGGCATGTTCTTTTTCACTAGCCCTCGCAGGCCTTTTTTTTCAATTTAAGGCAGGCTTTGGACGGTGAATGCCAGCCACATTAACACTCAGTTGATTATCAGGCAGCGATTCCTTCGCAGTGGGGTCGGGCTCCACTGCATGAACCGTGGAATCTATGACACTTACCCATGACACATTAATTGGACCCATAACAGGGGCCGTTGTTAAGTCGCCACTGGTCCAATTATGTCAACAAACACAGGAAAAGCTGCTACCGGTACTGCTTCATTATCAGACGTCACTGTTGCATTTAGATTGGTTCCCTTATTTCCCCAAGCCACATCAACTTGCAGGGTGTTTACTTTTGACTGGTTTAACCCCTCTTGATTATGCACTATCCATGCCGCAAGTCGGTCTACTTGAGCAGCTTGTTTAGAGACTTTGGCATCAAGAGTTTCAAATAACTTGAAAAGAATAATTAAGGTAGTATTTATGGCAGCTAGCGCCACTTGGAAAATCGGCGTATTCTCATCACGCCTTTCTTCCACTACCCGAGGAATAGGTGGTCGTGGAGTAGGCTGAACAAACGAGATGGAATGTCCATGAAGCAAAAAGTTTGTTGGACAATCGCTTCGGTCAGCATTCTGGTTGCTATCGATGGAAATAGGGGACTCACATTGACTAGCAGAAATGGATAAGTCAGGCTCCTCCACACTTTGTATCGATAGAATTGAAGAATGCTGGCTCACAGAAGGATGGCCCCACATACGGGCAGGGTTGACAATGGGAGAACCTAATATAGTATCATCCGACAGTTCTCTGGGACCCCCCAGACAGCACTGGTTTATCAACAACCCCGTCTTGTGAGACACTGTCTCCTTTTGCTGCTGCCGGGGGGAACTTGCTACTTTGTTTGTGCTCTGTATGGTTGTCAGGCTTTGTTGAGAACAAAACAAATGGTTTAGTAATAGCAGTCACGCTTTTAGATGGAGGCACAGGAGTTAAAGTTATTGTTTTGCGAACTACCTGCACATTCCGGCTCGACAAATTCCCCTCTCCCGCCCCCTTTGGCATATTGGATTTCAACGAGTATATTCTGCCATGAGCAGACATTTCTCCACAAATGCATTATTTACTCACCCAAGATAACGTTCCTCCAGCCACCGGCCACTCGGCTAAGCGGCCAAGCGGTACTTACACAAGTACTTGCTACGAGTGCGCGCACGTACCTAGTACCAGAGGCCTTCATCTCTCCCAGTCCCTGGACTCTGGACTCTGCCACCCCCATGTCCCCTGGCGCACATGAGCACAGGGCCACAGGGATGGCAGATTACTATCCAGCCAAAAGTAGGGGGCTCATAGGCCAGTACCACCCAGGTATGGATGGGCGAGCATCCGGGTATGGGCACCTAAGTACAGTGCAATTTAGTGGGGAACCCCAGGAGAGTAGGCCCACTAAGGGCATCCTGAAAACCTCTGCCCAGTTAGGTCAGTGGGGGGGTACCCATGAAATCCTGGTAGCAAGGAAGGATCTGAAGACTCCTCTGAGCGTCACAGGACACAGGAGACCAGGTCCCCACATTCTGCAAGCTATTCCCAGGCTCGCAGAATCTGGGAAAACCTGGAAGATCAGACAGGCACCTCTGGGAGCAGTGCTTCTGAATCAGAGGACGAATGGACCAGGGTTGCCCGAACCAAAAAGACCAATAAGGTGAAAAGGGCCTTGCTTAAGGACCCCTTAAAACAGATTAAGGCAATCATCACGCCGTATCATAAGAACGCCAAGTATTCTGTTTGGGAACACTTGGAGCTCTATGAGCAAATGATGGAGACTTTCCATTTGAAGGACAGCAGTAGCTGCATCCAGTACGTTAAATGGACATTCTCCCCTGAATACTCCAGTTTCTTTGCGGGGCTGGAGGACCAACACCATTCAAGATGGTCCACATATAGGGCGGTCATCTTCAAACATTTTTCTGTACATAGAAATCCCCAAGAGGCTCGCAAGGCAGCCTACAATTTGCAATGTGGGGAGGATCAGGCCCCACACAAATTTGTGCAAGAATTCAAGCGTGCCTTTGCGCAGACCACCAGAAGGGTACGCACGGACAGCAGAGAATTCAACAACACATTTATCCATGCTCTTCCAAAGTAAATAATGACCCAGCTCGTGAGAGATTTTCACGAGAAAAGATCTTTAGACTGGGTCATTGAGCAAGCCACCCGGATCTATGAGGTGCAGAAGCCCATAGAAAATAAAAGTAATACGCAGAAAAACCCCAAAACCAACAGCACCCCTGCTGCTGCCAAGGTGGCAGAGGTAAAGGTTGCCCCCGTTTTAGATTTGGAGATGGGGGGGCCTAAAAACCTGCCTGCACCAAATAATTCACAGCCCAGAAGGCCCTCGGGCCAGTCACAGACAGGGAGTCGAGGAGGTAGTCCCACAAATGGGGTCCCCTGCTCCCCTGACTATGTAAGTCCCCGCTACAAGGGAAACCGACCAATCCTGGGTTATGTGTGGACTCCTCCAGCCCAAGGGGGGGATCCAGCCAAGCACCTGACCCAGGGAACTTCCCTCCTAACTTCCCACAGGAGGGCAGAAATTCCCCAAACACTGGGCAGAACTTTTTTCCCAGGTATCCACAAGGTTTCCAGCCCCAAAACCATCCATCCTTCTTTCCCCAATACCCTGAGCCCAGACAACCTAATCCGGGAGAGGGGAGGCCAAGGGTAGAGGGGTACCCAAATCTTCCCAACCCGGGGTATTACCAGAGAAGGGATAGCTACCCTTCCCGGAATCAGCACAGGGGAGAAAATAGAACCCCGTATCAACCTGAGCGGGTTTCCCAACTTGAGCGCCAGGTCCAAAATATGGCACGGGATCTGGGTCACATACTGAGGGCTTAACAGAACCCTCAGATGAGCATGCCACCGCAGAATGCCCCAAACTCTGCACCTGGTGCTCCAGAACAATGACGGGGGCAGCAGCCCGATAACCCACCGGTTCTCAGGGAGGAGGCACAAGGGGAAGAGGGGTGTAAAGCCTTGGAGGAAGCTTCCTTCCCAACTTGTAAACAGCCCCTGGAAAACCAGGAACCGGAAACAAAATCTCCTGCCCCTGAAAGCCTGCCTCCCAAGGAGCAGAGGGGCCGTAGGAGAAACAAAGAACCCAAACAGACCCACTTTGTGGAGGAGGTACAGGTCTTCCAATTTGAGGGAGAGGGATCCTCAGAAGATCCTGGGAAAAGGATCTTCTCCTTCAGAGATGGGGGAACTCCTCCCAAGGAAAAATGGGTCCAAAGAGATTCAATACAGACTGGGTAGATGTGGGGATTGAGCTGTCGCCGCCCATCATCCTATCCCAGAACCAACAATACCAAAAACCCCTGGTTCAAACCCATCCTGGTGACTGCCTCCAAAAAGGCAGGAGCGGCCCAGAACCGGAACCAGGGGAACCTAAAACCGAATCAACAGACTGGGTAGATGTGGGGATTGAGCTGTCGCCGCCCATTATTCTATCACAGAACCAACAATACGAAAATCCCATGGGTCAAACCCATCCTGATGACTGCCTCCAGAAAGGGGGGGGGGGGCGGCCCAGAACCCAAAACCATTTCCAGTTGCCAACTTTTTCTTTCAGATTCCCCAGGCTCTTCACAGAATTCTGCCCAAATCTCTTCTCTCGCCATGTCCAAAACCAGAAAGTTAGCCCAAAAGTTGTCCAAAAATGTGCATTATCTGTGCCCCCTTGAGGAGAAGGAGGGTGATATTATGCCCCGGTACAAGAACAGGGGCAGGGTACAATCTTGGCGCTGGTGGACACTGGATCTCAAGCCACCCTTCTGTCCAGAAGGGCCTTTGAACTGAATTCAGGTAGGGGGGAGAAGTACCAAATTCCCCTCACCTCTCATCCTGGACAACTGCAGAACTTTGACGGGAAGGAAATTCCTGTCGAGGGGACTGCAGATTTGGACATCAACATTGGGTGACACAAGGTGAAACACCCGGTCATAGTAGTGACTCCAGAGGGCACCCCTTGTTTACTAGGGAATGACCTCCTGAGAAGGTTGTCACCCCTAATAGATTGCGTAAACAAGGTCCTCTGGACCCAGACTAGCCGACCAATAAAATTAAAACAGAGTGTCAACCATGTTAGTTTAAATGGCACCTGCCACATGGTTGAACAAAAATCTGACCAAGTAGAATTTCACTTCCAGAACAACCAAATTCCAGACGTGACAGTAATAGCAGTAGGACAACAGACTGGTGATGGGGGGTCCTCTCTATTTCTGAAAATCAACCTTCCTTCCAGTTTAAGGTGGTATTCCACACTGGAAGGAAACACTCTGAAATTCTTTACCAATCCACAATCAGACACTCCCACTCCTACAGTCCAGAAAGATGTGAAATCAGCTCAGAGCCTGGCTGATACTCAGCAAATTGGAGAGCAGTTGTTCATCCCTGTTCAGTTAAATGATGGGAGACTCTGTTCTCGGCCGAGTGTGTGTGAACAACGGTAAGAGCTTCATCAGCGAAGCCATGTTCCGCCAACTCCCAAAAGATCCAGCCATTCCCACATTCAAACTGATAGACAAATGGGAAATGGATCTGGAAACACCCAATTCGAAACATCTCCTGCCAAGCAGGTGTATGCTCAAAATCTCTATTGGCAACAAGAGCATAGTCCATAATTGTCGGGTCGTGTGAGACGTCACTGCCGCCGTTTACTTAGGCAGTGACATTCTCAATCGCTTTGCATTCGTTTGGACCTAATAAACTTCAAGGCTTGGTCCCGATTAGCGGATAATCCCATGGGCTTTGATGATCCAGAAAAAGTATTTAGGTCAGCTCAATTGCTACCTTATGCAGTTGAAATTCAGATTAAAGAGGAAGTCACCATCCCAGAAAGGACCCGACAATTCTCCCTGGAAGTGAAAGTTAAAAGAGGACAAAAATTGAAAAACCCTGATGCTTATATTCATCTAAATGCTTCTCTCCAACAGCAAGGGTTAGGGGTAAACCCAACACCATTAGTCAACATAGAAAATGACACCATTCCAATAGAGGGGATAACACCGATTTACAGAGTATTACTCTAGCCGCAGGCACCATTATTGGAATGGCGGTTGATGACCGACATTTCTCCATTGATTTAGGAAATGAACTGTTAGGACCAATCCCCAAGGACTGTTTTGACAGTGACAGTGATGATAATACAACACCATACAGGATCTTTACCCAGCATGGGGGAACTTCCTGGTGTACACTTCTTGCCCTTATGGTAAAGAAGATGTGAATTGTGACTTCAGAGGGGATGAGGTGATTTTCCAGGTCCACGAGGGCTGCCTTTCCCACCTGAAGCCTCCAGTCCAAATCAGCACTCTGACCAGGGACTTCTCCACCCAGCTGGAGGAGGCCATTGAGATAGCCAAACCAGAAGTCTTTCCAGGCTTCAGGCAGATAGTGGAAGAGAGAGTCAACCTAGCTGATGCCTATGTGACTCTGGAACAGAAGCAAAAGTTGAAACAAGTTTTCTTGGATTTCCAAGATCTCTTTGTGGTAGACTCATATGACTGTGGTTGCACAAACATCCACACAACAACAATTCCCACGGACCCTGGCATGACTCCAGTGTTTGTGAAGCAATATCGCTTGCCTCTCGCATCCATGGAGTCCATCACTGAAATAATTAAGAACCTTGAGTCCCGGGGAATAATCTGTCCAGTCCACAGCACTTTCAATAATCCGGTGCTGGGAATATTGAAGCCAAACGGCCAGTGGAGACTCTGTGCCGACCTTATGGAGGTCAACAAACGGGTCCATACTTCCCGATGGCCTCTGCCCTACATTGACCAAGGGCTGGCCCAGATCCATGGGTCACAGGTATTCACTGCAATAGACCTGACCAATGGATACTGGACCGTGCCTGTCAGTAGGGAGGACCAATACAAACTGGCTTTTACCTTTGGGGGCCAGCAGTACACATGGACCCGGACTCCCTTCGGATACCTCAACTCCGGCAATGAATTCAACATTTTCCTACATAAGGCCATGCCCGACCTGGGTGCGAGGGGTAACCTGGCTTATGTAGGCATCAAAAGTTCATCTGTGGAAGAACACATAGCGGAGATCCGTTATGTTCTGACGCAGTTGAGGGCCGCCGGAGCAAAACATTCCTTTCAGAAAGCACAGTGGTGTAGAACCTGTGTTAATTTCTTGGGGCATGAGATTACTCCTCAGGGTCTCTGTCCCCAAGAAAAGAAAGTGGAAGCACTTCAGAAACTGAAGGATCCCACAACCCTGCGGGAACTAAGGAGCCTCCTTGGACTGACTAATTACAGCAGAAAGTTCATTGAGGGCCACGCAGAGATCACCAGACCCCTGATTCATCTTTTGAAGAGGGGTGTCAAGTGGGAATGGGATCCAGAACAATCCAAGGCAGTAAGACAACTCAAGAGAAGCCTCTCACAAGCGCCTTGCCTAGCTTACCCTGTCAGAAACAAGGAGTTCTTCCTGGAGACAGGGTTCTATAATACGTGCTTGATGGCAGTATTATACCAAAAGCATGACAAGGTCAATAAAGTATTCTCCTATGCGAGCAAAACGTTATCCTCTGTGGAGGACAAATTCAACGATTGTGAGAAGGCACTTCTTCCCAGGGGGAACACATCATAGTGGAGACTCCACACCAGCCTCTGCAATATCTCCAAAGTGACAGATTCCGGGCCAGAAATGTGAGTAATTACCAAATTACTTCCTGGATTCTGTCAATGCAAGGCTTTCCTGTGGAGGTCAGATATGGCCAAAGCAAGAAAAGTCCCCTCGCGCAAGGTCTGGCTGACTTGCATGATTGTGATAGAGAAAACTGTCTCGAGGATGAAAGTCTAAAAATCAAGGACAACATGGAGGCATACCTTAATTCCCCACACAAAGTCTTTGAAGAAGACAAGTGTGAGGGAATGCCCACTGTCTATGTGGATGGATGCTCTTACCATGTTGAAAACAACGGGGAGAAAGAACTTGTGGCCGGCGTAGGGAATGCATGTGTGAATGAGTCCCCAGAACCCTCCGCCGGATACAAAATTGGTCCCTGAAGTAGTCAGGTGGCAGAATTGATGGCTGTGCATCAGGCCATCCTCACTGCTGTCCAACATCAACTCCACAAACTGGTCATAATCACAGATTCGGATTATGTACGGAACGGATTCGTGGAGCACCTGGTTAACTGGAAAACCAGAGGCATGCTAGGTGCTAATAACAAACCCCTGAAACATGGGAAATTAATCCAAAATATTGATGATCTGGTCACATCGAAGGGGATGACCATCTACTGGAAAAAGATCAAGGGTCATTCCACAGTAGAGGGGCCAGACAAAACTGGAAATGACTTAGCTGATCAGCTGGCCAAAACCAGGGCCATCCAAGGGGATCTAATAGAAATAGAGTCCCTGTTGGGGGAAATCCAGGTCACTGCTATCACTAGGTCCCAGACAAATGCTCACACAATGATCTTTCAACTGCACAATGGAGTAAGGAGACCCCTGATGCTGATTTGATTACAGCTCAGAAGGGGGACCCAATAATTGGTAAGTTTTACCAACACATTGAGGACCCTGAGAACTTTCCCCTGACGGATACCGATTACATTGGGAAAGAGGACCTAAGGGCGTTGATGAAATGTCCAAAAAGGTTCTGAATCCAAGACGGTTTGTTGGTAAGGAAACCCCAAGCTGGCCATGATCAGTGGGTGGTCCCTACCTCATTCCGGAGCTTGATGTTAAGTCACGCCCATGATGCAGCCACCGCCGGTCATAGGGGGTTTCACACAACACTGGAAATCTTAAGAGAGGTTGCATACTGGCCACACATGGGACAGGATCCCGACCAATACTTGAAGGGGTGTCTGGTGTGTGCACAATTTCAGCCATCCTCCCTCACACACCGTGCACCTCTCCAAAAGAGGGGGATGACACTGCCATGGTCAGATTTGCAAATCGACTTCGTAGGCCCTGTAATTCGCTCATCTAGAGGAAACAAGTACATGTTGACCGTTACATGCTTGTTTACCAAGTGGGTGGAATGTCTCCCGGCCCCAAACTGCAAGGCAGAAACAGCAGCTGCCCTGATGATTAACCACATATTTTCCCGTTTTGGTCTACCTCAAAGGATTGAGTCAGACAGAGGTAGCCACTTCACCAGTGAAGTAATGACAAAGATGTGGGAGATACTGGGGGTTAAAAGGAAGCTACACATTGCTTACAGACCAGCTTCTTCTGGAGCAGTAGAGAGATACAACCGAACCATTGTGAGCATCTTAAAAAAGTTTGTGGCAGATTCTGGGCCAAGTTGGGATATCCGATTACCTCTGGTCCTAATGGCCCTCAGATCTACCCCTTCATCTGCAACTAAAATGTCACCATTTGAGTTGATGATTGGACGCAAGATGGTGATTCCCCAGCATTTGCTCTACAGGACCCAAGAGCAGACGTTGATAAATGCCTCCACAACTCATGAGTATGTGGAGAATTTAAGGAAACACCTTCAACATGCTTTTGCCTATGCTCAGCGGAATCTAGATCAGCTGATAGCATGAAAACCCACTATGACCTGAAGACCACCAGGAAGAATATACTGTGGGAGACCGGGTCTATCTATACTATTTCCAAAGGAACCAGGCCAAACAGCGAACATTTTTGTCTACATGGAAGGGACCGTTTGAAATTATAGACAAAATCTCCCCTGTAGCCTATAAGATCCGCATCCCCAAAGGTAGTCTGGCGGAAGGGGAAGACAATTGGGTCCATGTTAATCAGCTAAAGTGTTGCCATCCCAGGCACACTCTGCAACAACTGGAGGAATCCTCTGGAATCCCAGAGCGGGCCACTCCAGAGTAATCCAGTTCCATCCTAAATTATCCCATGTAGATAGTCTTTGAAATATTATGATTCTTGTAAAAATATTTCCTGTTATATCTTGTTTTAAAATCAGACTACAAAATGCATTCGGATGTATAAAATGTATATGGTCACCACACCATTAATAGTGGTGGAAAAAGGTCTAGGAATATGTATTGCCGCTTTGCTTTGTCATCCTAGGAGAAAGAAAACCTGGAGACTGACCACGGAAGGCGACCTGGGGACCGGGAGCGAAGATCCGAGGGGCCCGGGGTACCGCCCAATCCTCCCATCAGGACCAGCAAGGAGAACTGATTGATCGACTGGAGGGAGGAAAAGATGCTGAACTGTGCCATCTACGGAATTGGAAGAAGATGAGACGAACATCCCAGATCTTGCGTGTTCCATCAGTGAAAGTTCAGAATGGCCATCGCAAGAGGGGGGGCTTGTGGGATCTTTTTACCAATGCATCCAAGCCCTACCATAAAACTGTGCATTACTGGCATTGAAAACATCATGATGGCCAGAACTCTGGGGCGAAACATGAAGAATAGGCTGCCACCCATTTTTGCCTATGTTGCGAGCACAGGAGGGCAATGCCTAAAACCACCATTGGGCTACACACACAGTAGCCTGAAACCATTGGGAATGGCAATGCTGATTACCAAAAGTAACCCAGAACTAATGTCAAAATGGATGCAATACTGGTGCTCACCACTGTCAGAAAGCCGGCGTTTTAAAACCACCAGACTTTTGTGTAAAACTGAACAAATGAACCCAAACCAGGCCAAGGAAAGACTTGCTAAGAGGTGGATACAATGTAAAACTATATTCTGAAATGACTTGAAGGAAGTAATTATTTAATGTATATATAAAAATAGCTGGGGATGTCAGCAGCTTAAGTGAATTTGGGTTTAAAGCCACTAAAATCGAAATGTTTAGAATAAATGAGTGACCTACTTGTGAGTGTCACATAGGTTGCAATTGTTTAAATGTCATAGTTTTGAACTTAGAATCAGCATTCTAGCTGCATGTGCAAAAATTGTAAGTTGGATTTGAATGTAGAAAACTGAGAACTAAAGTGACATTTAGCTGAATTCTGCCTGACAACTACCCCCGACAGGAGAAACCTGCTCAGCCACTCTTCCCAGGCCTAGCTGCATCCTACTGCCCCTGCCAAAAGGAGATGACACCTCTCTGATTGGATTAGGGGAGGAGCACCTGTGGACTGCAGGAAGTTGAACAAAGCCTTGTCCTGGATTCAGGCAAATGTTATATTGGGGGGGGTCGTAAAATGGCTTCCTCTTGGGAGAAACTGGGAGGGGCAGTGCCTGTGAGGGCAAGCTGAGCTTGGGGGAAGTGGATAAACCAGAAATTCCACCATGTGCTTTGGAAAACCACACCCCTTTGGGGCCAGAGCATGATTTTAAAAAGATGGATAATTCATAGTGCGGACTTGTAAAAATTATATAAACAACATCATCATTCTTGGGATTTTTCTGTGCACATTTTAAGAGGTGTTAGGACCCCGTGGTATGTTCTTGGGGATAGTAGCGGGAAAAAAGGTTGTTACTCCAAATGTATGCATGTTAAAAAAATCTTTATCATCTGAAACCCATATCACTGGTGCACATTTGCGTAAAATCTGGAAAGGTTTAGAGGTTGTTATCTGGATGAAAAGGGAAGAATTCTTTCATAAGTGGGCACGACATCGTACAAAGACAGGGATCGGATGGTTTGGTGCTACAGAAAATATGTTAACTGGACCTATAATATTAGAAAAATGGTACATAGATAAATATGTATTTGGTTCAGAAATAGATTTGTGTGCAATTTGACAAGGGGAGGTTCCTTTGACCATAAAACCTACAGCATCACTCTGACATTTCATTTCTTTCCCCCAATCACGGGAGAGAGGAAAGCTTGGTGAGAGGGGCAGGCTTAGCTAGGCCCAGGCACACACCCATTTTCAAAACACATAAAAGGAACATTGAAACCCAGATAGAGACATTCACTTTCCACTTTCTTGCGGGACGCTTTGCCGGGAGACTTCAGACTTCACATCCAGAGATCCAGACTTCAAATCCATCAATCTCCAGATACCAGAAATTAACTCCAGAATTTGTAGCAGAGAGGCCTGAATCCACAAGCTGAATCCTCGTCAGCAGGCCTCAAAATCAATCAAACTATTCAACAGCCGGGCGAGCTGTTTGAATTCTTTGCCAAGAACTTTTGCAAGAACCCGTAGCAGTATCCAGAAAGCAGTGCTGTATCCGGAACCAGAGAGAACCAGAGACCAGATCACTGTGAAGAACTGCTAGCAGAAGTCCAGCCAATCCTGACCCGATCGGTGACGAAGTCGCATTCCTGTCCAAAATCTAGTGTGAGTACCAGCTAGCACTGTGCCAGAACCAATCTCTTAGTTTAAAATAATCTAATCCAAACTATTTTAGCCTATTAGAACTGCCTCCTAGAATCGTGTCATTCTGTCATCTTTAAAACTGAAAACTGTCATCTGTCATTCTGAGCTTTAAAATTTAAAATCTGAAAAACTACCTTTACTAAATCGGCCGTATCTCCGGAACCGTTTGTAGGAGCGAGTTTTAACTGTCATTTTAAAGCTAAGATTCTAAGCCTTCCAACGAGCCTAGAATTGACTTCCTACTCTTTATAGTTCCTCCGTAATTGCGCTCCATGCACGCAATTAAATTTGCAGCGATTTGACATTTTGCTTAATTTCAACCACGTGTAAAAATATTTGTCCTTGCTTTCCTTGCTGAAATTCGTTTGCAACCTGACAATCATTCATAGAGCATTGTTAAAGTGATCCTGGATTCATTTAAAGTATCTCTCACTCACCCTGAACCTCCTATAGGGAATTAAAAGCCTTTTTAGCATATTTTTCACTTAATTGCAACCACATCAAAGTATCTTGCCTGTGTTTTAAACTCATACATGTTTTCCTCTAAGCTTGCTAGGGGGGAACTGAATTATATTTGATTGCATTCCCGAGAACTGTGTGCTTTCCTCCCATCTCTTTACCCTGCATAGAGGTGGGGGGGTGAATTGTCAAAGAAAAGTGATTACATTGTCTTTTGTTGAAGTCATATCAAGTTTATTTTCTGTACTGCATTTTCATTCATCATTGCATTGTCTTTGAAGCCATAAAAGCATTCTCAGCTACTTCATCCTCTCTATATCACTTCTAAGCCATCAAAAAGAGTGTACCACTGTAACATTATCCATTGTTGATCACTATCATCCTCACAAGTGTGCTATCACATATTAATTTACTATAAAAGTGTGATAGATATATATTGTTTAATTTTCAAATAAACCTTTTAAATTTGCAAAACAAACCTACTTCTTGGCTCAGCGGGGTCGGGGGGATTCTGAGAGAGGGGTGTTATATAAGGGTTGTCATCCAGAGTAAATGAATTGGACATAAAAATACATCAATAAGGGCTTCCATCAGCATCCCAGACTAGGCATTGACTTAGCTGTAGTGTTGAATTGAAGTCGCTTACAACAGATAGGCTATATTTAAAATAGTTAATCAAATTGGTGAGATTTTAGTGAAATACAGTAATGGCTGTACTCCCCACACACAACACACTTACATTATCAGCCACTGCTGGTTGACGGCGGCACGCTTCCCAGGCGAACATGGGCAAACACTGACTGACTGACGGGAGCTGCATCTTCGGGAGCTTCCCTTTTCCTTGTGGCTCTTAGCCGAGGACTGCCCTTGGAGGGTGTCTTATGAAGAGAATAGTGGGCCAATAACAGAGTGGTGGGAGGGAAAGGGGCAGGAGAAGTGCACAGCAAGAAAGTGGCTGGCAAAAGGCACACAAGAGCACCGAAATACACAATTTGCTTAAATATCACTCTCATAGGGAGGGGAGCCACGGATGGATAAAGGTAAACTTACCTGCCAGCATCCAGAGCAAAAGACGGTGCGCTGGGAGTTGCTGAAGGGCCTGCACCCTCACCGGCAAAGGCGTCTGTAAGGCTCAAGAAGGCGCACAACAGCACTGAAATACACAATTTGCTTAAATATCACTCTCAAAGGGAGGTGGGCCACGGATGGATATCGATGTGTGGTGGGAGGGTTAAAAGGCAGGAGAAGTACACAGCATGGAAGCGGCTGAGAAAAGAGGTCCGCAAGCCACAAGAAGGCAGACAAAAGTGCAGAAATACACAATTTGCTTACATAACACTCACAAAGGCAGATGGACCATGGATGGATAAAGACAAACATATCCGTCAGCACCTGGAGCAAAAGGGCAACAGCCTATTTTAGTATTCATCATGGGTAATATTACATGTTATGTGCAGTTCCAATCCCTGCAGCTGATACAATGACCTGCTAATGGGTTGAACTCATACCTCCTACAGGTTACACACAGAGCTCCAAAACAGGGATATTCCCCAATCAACTTCTTCTGGTGACTTTCTACCTTGCAGGTTTCACCTTTTGGATATGAATGATTTCATTTAATCATGTTCAATCTTTCTGGCAGGCATTTCGTTCACCACTAACCGTGATCCTTCTATTGTCCCTCATCCCTGATATCCCTATAACCACCCCACCTCTCTGCTACTTTTTACAGAGTTGGTTTTTATACTACTCTACCCTTTTCTGTCTCCCCATCGTTCTGTTTTTCTGATTCCTTCTCTCCCCATTCCCCAACACTCATTTTCCAAAGTCTGTCAAAAGTCTCACAATCAGTCCCACACTTTGTGTTTTTCTGAATACATACCTCCAGTTGAAGTGCCTATATTTAAGCCCCAACTATGCAACACTTTTCCCTTTCTCCCTCCACCCTCGATACCTTTCATAATAAAATGTGTGGTCCAATAGGACTTCTGAAAGAATCCATAACTATCCTTGATGCTTTCTCAAAAACAAAGATATATCCATTTAAAAACTGATATAGAAAGCATTTTCCCAGCATATAAACCAAAGACCTGTCAGCCAAGCATTGTATGTGGCCGGACATTTAGCACATTAACATCCTAAACTTTGCAAATAGGTCCAACTTCACGTTTTGATACTAGCGCCCTAGACATTTCAAGTTTTATTTTTAGAGTGACATTCAGCAACTGCATTACTCTTCTTGTCCATCAAACGTGCAAAGCAAATTGCATACGGTGGTGCTGGGCAAGCAATTACAATGAAAATAGAGGGCAAAGCATAGTGGTGTATTTCATTAGTCATGAAAAAAACATAAAACCTCACAAAAACAAAAGAATCAAGACCCAATATGTCTGAACGCAAGGCTAATGTTAATCTTAAAGGTATTTGTACCGTGCAACGTCACCAATGGATTGGTCCCAAGGCACTCTCGTGGATCAGAAAACAAGAAGGCGGGGTAGGTTAGCAGGGTGAAGCGGGAGTAGGAAAATGAGAGAGTGGTGTGCTGCTGGCAGCTTCATTTCACTTTTCACCGTGTTCTGAGCTTTGGTGTGAACATAGGACCTATGCAAAACCATGTGTGCTGTTGGTGCTTTAATGTTTTGTTTGTTTGCTGTTACGGTGTGGTGAAGTAGGTGTGGTTTACTCAGCGATAAAATGGTTGTGTGGATTTTTGTATGAATTTAGATATCCAGAGATTTGAGCATAGGATTAGTGGGTTATATGAGATGATAACCTTAGAGGGGTAATTTTGTTTAACCAACAGGCAGGCTGTACCCCAGTGTGGGAAGTGTCCGAGAATAGCCACTGAAGCTGCACTCTTAATGTGTTATTTAGCATGTAGTGATATTGACCGCGACCTGTCGTTTAACGTGTGTCATATATAAACTGCCTTCGGTCTCTCCAAGGGGAGGCCATGTTCCCCACAGCAGACAACACACATCCAGTGGCAGGCATAGAGACCCCTCCCGCTGAGTCTGCAGTTAATCCTATCAGCGTGAGAGAAGGACTCCTGCGAGCTAGTGCCACGCCTCAGCGTGATCCACTTGTGAGGTCCCATGGGGTGGAAGATGGGCACCGGAAGGTCAATGTTTATACACCCAAGTAATACATAATAAATAGTACACAACATGCACATAAAAAAAGAGTCCCCCTAAAGTGTGGGAGTAGAATAGGCCATGTGTGGCAGTGTTTCCCCGTGTGTATCATAGCATTGTAGAGACTTTTTAGCGCAAGCCTGCCGTGTAACCACTGGCAAAGAATAACATCAACCCCGCCTGTGAAGAGAACTGGCGGTTTTAAGATGGAGCAAAATCCCGAGCAAAATCGAAAATGCATTGGCAACTGTTACAGAAAAGCCATCCCTGTGGGCTGTGTTAACGCAAAAGTTCAGATGTAACCCAAATGAGACTGCCAAAAAATGCATTTTGCGCAAATTTGTGCAAGAAAGGATGAGGCCGTATGTACACTACAGGCCAGACCAGGCGTATGTCTGTTTCATGTGAGTGCGTCCTGCTATTGCGTTGATTTTGCCATTTGCGTGGTATCTTGCTGCTTTACGATCTGCGAGTAAACAGTGGGTTCACACATTATGACTGGTGAAATTCGGCTACAAATGAAACCTACATGGAATAGTTTTCCAGGCTTCTTTTTCTGATGGGGCTGCTTTTTATATTCTGGCACAGAGCTAACAATTAAATTTATAACGTCTGTCGATGAACTCCAAAGAGTAGTACCCCTATGCCCATCAACTCTTGTGCACCTTCTAAAGATCCGAAGTGGGGCAGGACCACACAAGGTCAAGGGTCAGCCACAACTGACCAAGGATGACCTTCTGACAGGAGGCTGTCAGCAACTAAAAGGACATTTACAAAAAAAAATATTCATGAAAACCAAAATACCCGGGCATCCAGATGGCAGTGCCACGATTTTCTCATGGGTCACACGTGTATAGACCCCCCTGCCCCGACAAAGAGCAGAAAAGACAGACTGACACAATATCTCTCTTTTTCTCTCTCTCTCTCTCTTTCTCTCTCTCTCTCTCTCTCTCTCTCTTTCTCTCTCTCTCTCTTTATCTCTCTCTCTCTCTCTCTCTCTTTCTCTCTCCACACACGTACTCGTGATCTAATAGTGCAAGGGTTCCAATACCTCTGTAATTTGTTCCCTGAATGAGCGGGCACAGGTCATGGATATTATCCAACTTCCCAGAAAGCCCCCATTTTCCATCCACAAAGGTTGATATTTCCTCACGTTTTCCCCGTTGAAGTATCTGCTGTCCAATGTAAAGCACGCTGGAAAATCCGACTGCCCCTTGAGTGACGCCAGGGTGCCTGCCCTGTGTGCTCATGCTCGTAATATTGTGTGCTTTTTTGAAGCATGTCAAGTAGCGCTTTCCTTCCATACTCACCCATGCAGTTCCTTGCATTAGTGCTGGCCTGGAGTTTGTGGGCCCTGGGAAGTTGCTGGCCAGCGCTTTGCTCCGTGAGAGAGAGATGGAACGTCACCTCCATCTGCACAACACTTTAGAATCCGGTTTGGAGCAGCAGCAATGGTTCTTCCCGCGTCTCCTTCCTTTGATTTGTGACATTAGGCTACACTATAGGGCATGCCTTGCACATGCGCAGTAGAGGCGGCAGGCAGTATGTTAACATAGGAGATAGCTGTCTGTGAAACCATGCCCGGTAAATCCTGTGCTAGTTAAGGGCGATATCTATTCTGCAAGGACTGTTTTGCTGTGCTGCGTGCTGTTCACCTGCAGCCTATCCATTTCTACCTACAACGTGCGAGCATGCGTTAAGGGGCTGCATCAAGGAGCTTCAAGGAGCCCACGTGTGTAGAATCACACCCTTGTGTGGCCAAGGCTCCAGGCGCCAGGACCAGGTCAGAGGATTGAGGACTACTGGATTTTGAAGTCCGGCAACTGTTCCCTTAAGGACTCGTAACTGTGAGGCTCTGCCCACAGGAAGCAGAGCATAAGAGGAGAAGAATGTTGCCCTGGCGGCGTACAGCCCGTGCTAGCTAAGGGCGATTTCTATTCTGCAAGGAATGTTTTTTCTGTTTGCTGCTTTGCTGCGTGATGGGTGTAACCACGTTCTAAAAACATCTGGGTCAAAGCCAAAAACTGATCTCGATGTGAGTCCCCCCTCTTCCTAGTCATTCGAGAGGATACGAATATCTGTGACAGAGGTCCAATCTAAGGTAAAGATCTACTTTCTGTTCTTATTCGTCTTTACTGATGTTCGAGTTGGCCACCAAGTGCGGAATCTTATCTTCTATTTAAGTGGAGTGAGTACTGGGAGGGGTCAGGATCTGACTTGCTCGACCTAAGATTAAAAAGGGAGATTATAAGTGGAGAGTGGGGACTGTCGTGCAAGGGAAATGGCGGCCCCGTGTGTGTTATTCACAGAAATCGAAATATGCAAAGAAACTACATCACACGAAAATCTGCTACAACCTCATACACTTTGATGCCCAAACGCCAAATGCTATGTCGACAGACAAGGAGGACAATGTTCAGAAAAGGCACCCTTACACACGGCACGAAAGGACGACCATCTGACAGGAAACAAGGGTGGGAGGGGCCAGAATACGTCTGAATGTGAACAGACTACTCTACCGGACACCCTTAAGGATCCATTAACTGCCGAAGAAGGGGTAATGCCGTTGACACAAATAAAGCCCCACAAGGGAGCGGACAGGGGTAGTCAAGTAGACAATCTGCCCCAAATGGACCCGTTTATATTTGGATTGGCCCCGCATCACAACCGGAAAGGTCTTTACTCCCATCCAGCTGATACGTCCAGGCCCACTACCACCCCAAAAGTGTCAATCACACAGAAATGGGAGGTTCTCCAGTAAGTCTGATACAGCAGAAATTCAACAACAGGCACCCTTTTCAAGTAAACGGCAACAAGAGCCAGCCCCTCTGTTGGATGAAGACCTTCTAATGGATCTAGCTGTGGCTCAGGTCAAAGAAAAATCTCTGGCAAACCCAGAAATTGATGCAAGAATGGTTACAACATTTGCAATCACAATGTCACTGTTTATGAAATTGATTGAAACACAGAATGAGCAATTAGGGATCAGACAACAGTGTTTGCTATGATGCATTCCAAGATGATTTTCGTGGAAGGCTTCATTACAGCTCTCCAGTCAAATCTGTATAAAAATACAGACCAATTTACGCACATCTTAAAGAGTATACTTGACCCAATTATTCAGCAAAAAGAAAAATGGAGAGCAGGTAGTTTAAGTTGCAACTCAACATCATTATGAGCCCAAATAGACATGACACGAATTGAGGACCCTGTTCCGCCCACTACACCGGATTTACCAAAGGGAGCAGTACACAGCCGCCAGTACAAAAGACGCAACAACATCCACTGAGGAACAGACAGAGAGCACACCAAAATCTGTGACAGTGGGCATGGACTCTAGCAAAGCAAAGGGAGATAGGCCAACTTCGCCGGCCAAGAGACAGCTTGTAAGTTCCAGAAAAATGGAGTTAATCCCCCCTAACCTGAAAACTAAAACATATGAAATGTTTAGGGTTCCTAAAAAAAAAAACAACAAGGAGACTGATGGCACAGAGTTGGTGCTCAACAAAAAGGGGCCAAGTACTTACTCAAAGAAACAAATGGTTTCTTCGGGAGACAATAATCCAGAAGTTAAACAAACCAAAAATCTGGCCAAAATAAAGTGCAAATCAGAAGTGCAAAGAAATTAACTTCGGTCTACCAACAAATTTACAAAAACCCGGTAACCGAGATGTTGTTGTAAGGCAAACGCCGATCCAGAGGGGCACGTTAACCAACACAGGGATTGACTTAGAAATACTGACAGAAGAGGAATTGGAGTGCGACCTGTCTAACAACGACTCAGAAAACGATCTGATGAACCTGTCAATCTACTCTGAAGACTCAGACTCAAGGGGGCCTGAGGGAAACAAATACTATCACGAGGAGACAAGTGGACAATCCCCCAAGCCCCACGTGGCATCTCGTGGCCCTGAAAAGGAGGCAAACAGCGTTCCGGACCCAATTACAGAGACTGGCCCAAATAGGTGGAGGGCATTTACGGGTACTCTTCCCTCTAGGAAAAAAGAAAACAAAGGTTCCAAATGGAGATCGAAGGTACACCAAAATGAGGAAACCCCTCACGAATCATCAGATTCGGACGAGCTAGATTCTTCATTAAACCTAGAGCAAGACTTCACGACAATGGAACAACGAAGGAACATTACTGAACAGAGGAAACCAGCAGAGGTGAAGGCAAAATGCACAGATGAGGCGGCAAGGGGGGCACCAGAAGGAGTCCCAAGAAGAAACGTCACATGGGCAGTAACTAGCAAAGTATCAGGAGACAAACAAGTAAACTCACAGAAGAACAACGTCCCACAAAACGAGAAGCACACTATCCCTAGAAAGAACTCTTGGATTCACAGACAACCTCATGATGAACAGAACTAATGTCATGAGGCTTTTACAATGTGTTCCAACTATGGACGAAGTAAGTTTGAGGGATATTGACCTAATTGAATTCCCTAGTGAAACAAGCCTTGACAGCGTGATCCTCCACATTGTATCTCGGAACATTAAAAATCTCCTTATGTAAGAAGGAACCAAGTTGAGCGCACACGGGTTCACTTTAAAGGACATGGAAAACTTAGTAAAAAGGACGAGTTAAACCCCTGGTTGGGTACAGGGGAACTGTGGAAAAGGGTCCTCCCATGAAAAGCCTGACATCCTTAATTCTCATGGATGCAGTTATAAAGAGGGCACAGAAGACATTAAAATTGGTATTGACAATGGTAGAAGGCTGGTTGTCCTGAAGAAAAGTGGAGAAGAGGGGGTTGGCAGCTGTGACGACTGGAGCTGGCTAGCAGAAACGCTGGCAGGTAGATCATAACGCCAACACAAGAGTTACTCAGACTCCTTCAGTTGTAAATCCATAGCAAGCTGGAACACAAGGGGATTTGTGCATTTATTCGGAAAAAGTAAGATAAACTTGACAAAATACAATCTTATTTGCACTCCAGGAGACTTGGTTAAAGGAACCACCTGTCCTGGAGGGCTTTGAAGTCTATATAAACCCTGCTATAAAGGGTGTGAAAGGCCGACCAACGGTAGGTCTCTTAACGGCCATTAAATGTTCAAGCGGCTTAACAATAATATCCTCTTCAAACACAAACCCCTGGATACAACTTACACTAGCTAGGTCAACTATGTGACACAAGGGAAACAGTGAAATGGACGCTGTCAATTTGTAACATTTACTGGAGAAGAAGTTCGGTGTGCGAGTCAAGCACCAAAAACATCATGCAGAGGGCAATTGACGACGCAAGGTCATCCTGGCCAAATTTGGCGGTGTTACTCTGTGGAGACTTCAACATGGAATGCTTTGACAAAAAAGGTTCAAAAATAGAAGCCTTATCAGTTGGATCCACAGAGAACGTCAGAAGGGGCTTGGACTTCAAAAGGGAGTTACTAGAGAGAAACATTTACATGGCAAATGGTTGTTTCCAGTGTGATCAAACCGCGGCTGCAACTTGGAAACGGGGGCATCAATGAAGTACAATCGACTACATCTTTGCCACATACGACTTGTTATCGAAATTCACCTCTCTACAAGTGATACCTATGGAGTCAAGCGACCACAATCTCCTTGAGCTCGAATGCCTAGACTGGGCCACTGCAAATCCATCAACAATTTACCATCAACGAGGCCAGCACTATGAGGTGACCCCGGGAGGAAACCACTTACGTATAAACAGAAGAGATCCGACGTCTATGACATCTTCCTTGACGGCTCTAAGCTCTGATTCACCATGCTCCAGAGGGGGCATACTGACATATCCAGAGTTCCTCCTGGCTTTCAGAGAAAAGACTCAGAGTTTCAAGAGGCCTGCTTATACACCAAAGTATGCCTATGACGAGAAAATCATGGAAAAAAGAGTGGTAAATAGGTTGGGGAGACTAGTGAAAAAACACAAAACACCCCAAAACCTAACCTTATTCATAAAAGCCAACAACAACTTTAAGAACTGGCTATTCCAGCACAAACACCAAGTCATCCAGGAAGAAGGAGAAAGAATGCTGAAGCTTGCTATCAAGAAAAATACATTGGGGGTGTGGAAGTTAATACATGATCTAAATACCCCGGAGGATTCGAAAATAACGAACTCAGTGTCTTTGCAGGTATGGGAGGCCCACTTCAAAAGCTTATATGAGTCCAAAGGGGTTGATCAAATCGGCCTTCACATTTCTTCAGAAGTTCCCTGGGACTTTAAATTCAACACTAATGAGACAATAGGTCTGATACAAAATTCGAATGCTTCGATTGCGGCGTGGCCGGATGGCCTGACTAATGAAATCCTGAAAAAAGATCCTACAAGATGGACGACGTTCATGGTCAAACTGTTTGAGACTGTAACAAGGTGAAAAAGATTCCAACATCCTGGACTAAGTCAATAGTGGTTCCCATCTTCAAGAGGGGTAATAGGTCAAACCCTTGTAATTATCTGCCTATCACCCTTTTAGACATGGTGGTTAAGATATTCGCAGCAATTATCTTGAGGCACTTCAATGAATGGAGTTTGACGTCTCGTCATCAGGACCAGTGGCAGGCGGGCTTCCGAAGGGGAATAGGCACTGTCCAAAACGTATTTATCATCAATGTGCTCAAGTGCATGGTCAATCAGAAACAGATAAGGACCATCTACATCACCTCGATCGACCTGGAACAGGCTTTCGATTCAGTAGACCGGAGAATCCTGTGGGCCAAATTAAAGAAGTGGGGATGCCCCCAGGCATTGAGAGAACCCATGGAGGCTCTGCACAGCGGTACCACATTAAAAATCAGGTTGGACAGAATGGGCACACTGTTTAATGAAATCTCCTCCGAAAACGGATTGAAGCAGGGCTGTTGTCTGGCACCAGCCGTCTTCTGCCTATTCATGTCAGGCATTTGAGAAAACTACATCCTTCCCGCCAAAAATCACGGGCCATTCAGTGGGACGTCTACTGTTTGTAGATGACCTTCTTCTGCTTCACCAAACAGAAATCGGGTTACAGAGACAGCTGGTGGACCTGTCCCAATACATCCGTAACAACGCTCTAAAAATCAACGCAAATAAATCTAAAATTGTGATCTTGGGGGCAAACGGCAAACGGCAGGGCATGGCAGCAGAAGAAATTGAAATGGCTACTGAACAGGGAGTAAATACCAGTCATTACATCGATGATGTATTTGGGGATATCCCTGTATGACAGCATCAACAACGCCCCCGGAATAAACCACTTGAGAAGTAAAGTTAAGAACCTGGTGTCCCAAGCTCTGTTGATTAAAAGGCGCTACTGCTAATTCTCTATGGTGCCACTTTTAGACTTTTACAAGATGAAAGTCTCTCCAATACTAACATACGCTGCAGAAGCCAACCTCTTCATCAGCCCAACATTCTGGCCACGCTTGGAAGGTCTGTTTTGGAAGAGGGTCCTGTCTCTCCCAAACTCAATACCAATAGAGCGTGTACGGAGAGAATTGGCTCTAACGTCACAAATGGAATGAAAATCATTATCCCTCTTTAGGAAATGTCTCCAACCGCCAGGTGTCTGTGGTTTCACGATTATCAATGAGGCCATTGAAAGGAAACAGGCTCACGTCCTCAACATCTGGCACGAAACACGTTCTGCTATACTGTCTAACATCACCCACTCGGAAAAATCATTAATTGAAAAGCCAATTGGGGTAAAGTCAAAATTATTGGACATGGACTGGATCTCGACAAACCAAAAAGTGAAATCCTACAAATTGTTCACAGAAGAACCATAGGAACACTGCAGAAGAGGAACAGTTTTGCCCTACCTTGAGAGATTTCCTTCGCAGCTGGAGAGGCAAAACTTTTTAAGGGAGGTTACAGGAAGGAGAACAAAGGCCCGGGAACAGAAAATTCTAAATTGCCGGATTGCGGTAACAGTACTGAAACCTTGAAGCACTTAGTACTTGAGTGCGAGCCCTTAACTGCTACAAGAGTCAGGTGCCTGGGAAGATTCCTTGGGGAATCAACTACAAAAATGCAGGAGGACTGGTGGGGCACCCTAAAATGGGGAGGGAGGCTTTCAATGACACTGGCCCTGTTACAGTCAGTGAGGGAAATGTTCACAACTCTGGACGAAAAGGAAAAATTAACTATAGTGATGGAACAAAATTTATGAACCCGGGCCTTGGAAAGAAGGGTCATTCTTTTTCATTTTTCTTTTTCCTTTTTCCACTTTTGCGTCTTGTTTTAGCTTTTACTATGTGCTCTTATGTTGGAAAGCAATGTATGTATGCATCTAAGGTTTAAATTTAAACCAAGTGATGTGTAATAATAAAAAAAAAAAGAAAACATGCTCCTGCGGGCATATGTGCACACACAGTGTAGCGAGGACACTAGCAGAGCTTCTATTGTAACTAAAAGTGGCTGATTGTCCATTGTAAGCAGAACTTGATCCAACCTCTAGCAAAAGGCATATCAGCAAATTGTTTTCTTTATAGTTGTTGTTGTAGATTCATTCATGTGTTTATTTTATTAAAATCTATACAATCTTTCTGACATAAAGACACATTTTCGACAGCAAAGTTTCTGTCCATGGAGCCATTGCTAAGCAGCTTGCAATATAAAGGTACAACATGAAGTCCATAAATAAAAGATTGTAGAAGGGTGGAACAGAAGGGTGGAACATCAGGAAGGCTGAACCTTCCTATGTGATGTACCTTTCCCATCATATTCCACTGCATTTATTTCATTTTACCACTAAACACATGTAATAGCAAGCATTGGCAAAGCCTACAGGTCTGGATTTTTTTTTTATATGTGTTAGTACTCATATATGGATGAATTGATGATTAAATGGGTGAGTTTGAGCAGAACGCATTGTTGGGTTGGCTAGTGTGACTTTTTGGATGGATATTTAATGACCCTACTTGAAAGAATTGGTGGATGTTGTGGTATGTTGTTATGCAGCATTGCAGTTCCATCACACTTTGCAAAGGATGGATATCCTGCACAGGTTGGATTGTGTGGGGAGAATGAGACAAGCAGCATAGCTAGCTTGTTGGGCCCGGACAAGCCAAACAGACTTTGCATGAAGGTGGGTGCGAAGGTTCAAAGGCACATGGCACAGGGTTGGCTGTGTTGGGGTCGGGGGTCATTCCATAGGTGGTTGTACATACAGGGTTTGGCCATGCTTCTTGAGTGTGTGTCTATATATGTGTGTGATTTGGCAAAATGACATGCTGCATTGGAGAAAAACCAGAACAGCTTATTACTAAGCAGTAAGCCCAGATGCACTCTTGATGAACCGTAGTTCAATTGTTCAGGTCCTGCCACCTGAGCAGGCTAAATCAATATGTTATAAGGATTTTGTGTTGCCTATTCCAAAACAAATGTCAATCATAGTTTCAATGCGAAGTCTATAATGAAGCCAAACCTCAAAATGACACAATGTTTGCAACAATTTCTAGAGATATGGCACATTTTAATTAACCCATCTCTGTTTTTTCAAAATATAAATTCAAAGTATCACATAACAAAATGTATAAGCAAAAACCATCAATTCAAAAAAGTAAATGATAAGGTGAAACACTTCAAATAGGCATTTACAACATCATGCACTCAATCCAGTATTTCATTACAATCCACTGATTGATTTTTTTCTTTATGTGGAGAATCAATCCCCAATGAGAAGCCCTTTATTTGTGAATATGTGCAATTAACCGATGCGTTTCGGATCTACTGATCCATCTTCAGGGTAGGGGCTTCACCTTAAATGTAAATTTTGGAGGGTACAATATAGACAATTTTTCAAATGCTTGACCTATAAAGAATTAGAGAGGGACATTATTATTATTAATGGTAATGAGGGGAGCTAAGTAACAATGGCTAAAGAACCAAGAGAGGTAAATCTTACTAACCTCACTCCGAGGAAAGCCGTGTTTCAGTTCTGACCTATCAAAAGGCAAGAATGTGGGTATGGTAAGTATCTAATATTCAAAATAAAAGTCAGCTTATATAAACAAATGCCAGATCAATTCATTCACCCAGTCTTCAACTGAAAGGCACCTGAGACTGGGAAGCGGCAGAGTGCGGCTGGAGAGACCCTAGGGGGCGATAAGTAAGTAACACTCAAGTTCAAGTTCATCCATAGATGGATTAAAAGCATTTCTCAAACGGTTCAGATCCCTTGGAGATTCTGAAAAAAGTACGTGCGTAAGCTCTATTATACCGTTTGTAGCCTTACCCGATGTGCGGAGATACACAGTGGTTGCCGACTCCTGCAGGGATCGCTACCCGACTGCGAGTGGCATGCCGTGTAGTCCAGGCAAAGCCGCGCATGCGCACGGGGGCCGACCCGAGATCGGTCATCTTGGTGTGGGCTCTTTGTGCGCCGTGGCGTTGTCATGGCAATGACAAACGCTTACTGCTCACAAAGAAATAAGTCATGTGGTTTCACATATGTCTCGTACCCAGTCACTCAATGCAAATTAGATAACAAGCGGACAAAAAATATCCTAGCTGACGTTATTCATGCATGAAAGTTTTGTTCATCCACACATGTACGCGGGATTACCGGGTCCCCCTAAGGACCAAGATGGCATAATTAATAATGGCAGAACTCAGTTCCAGTTATGCAAATGGGGCCCAAAGTGCAAACCCCATTTCGGGGGATACGCAGGGCACCCGCATCTTGCATAAATTTAAAGTAATTAAAGGGGGGGTTGCTTAATTAGCCTCAGATGGAGGCTGGGGCAGATCTACAATTTGTGTTAAATCGCTTAATTAAGTCGTTAAGAACAAAGGGAAATACCCAAAGTAAAAACCTCTCTCTGAGATACATTATGCCTTAGGTGAGGGGTACCCAAACTCAGTCGATATATTGCAAGTGGGAGCCCAGAGCGCATGTCCCCAGATGGAGGGTACACTGGGCGCCCCCATCTCGCATTGATTTTAGGGTGATTTTTAGGGTATTTTAAAAGGGGGGTCTCAAGGAAACCGCTACTTAGCCTCGGATGGAGTAAATGGCGGATCTGGCATTTGGGTAAACAACATCGCTAAAAGCTAACACGCCATTGTGAATAAAAGCAATTCCCAAAGTTAAAATTCATCTCAGAAGTACCTTATGCCTTAGATGGAGGATATCTGCATGCGACATGACACATGTATAAACTCCAGCGGAGGTAAGTGTCATGATGCCTACCCCCGGAGACCCAGACCACGTCCAGCAACCCCAGAAGCAGGCATCAAGTTATCCTAAGCAAGCCCAACAACCCCTGCTAGGGGCTATTTGGGTCCAGTCCTGGCGCTTTTGGTGCCAGGCTAATATGGAGAGTCAGTCCTGGCGCCATAGGTGCCAGCTCATAGATTAAAACTTACCTGATGCAGACCATGCTGCAAGCTTACCTGATGCAGACCATGCTGCAAGAGCTCCAAGCCAAAAGAGGCTTGGAAGGGACTATTTTACTTAGGGACTATTTTTTACTCGGGCGGGGCTGGGGAGGAATACTTACCTGGGACTACTTTGGGGGCTATTTAAACCACGCCCGAAGAGCAGAACACGCTTTGTGTTATTCTGCATCCAGCAGCGTAACGCTCACCGTGCCTGCAAGTCTGCATCCAGCCTTCTGCCACGCCCGCCTCAAGTTTGGAGCTCCTAGAAAAAGGGAGAAAGAAGGAGAAAAGGTTAGAACAAGAGCAATACCTTTAATCCTTACCTGAATTCCCGATCCATAGCGCCTTCGAGCTGGAAGAAAGAAGTTATTTTATGCACGTCGCCTCGCCTGCTGCAGCGCCGCGCTGAACTCACCGGCCTTCGCAGCATCTTCATATTCCACCGCATCCTCCTGCATGTTCCCGCAACACTCCGGCACCTAAGGAGAAGACAAGAACAGCAAGGTGAGCCAAGGGAATACACAGAGGAATATTAGTTACCCCCATAGACTTACCTGATTTTACCACCGGGGGAACTATTCTTCTTCACGGCTCAGAGCATCTTCCACTGCATCTTTGCCGAACCCCCGCCCCTAAGGTGAAACAAAAGGACAGCAAGGTGAAACAAAGGGACTAACAAGGGGAACCCTTCTCACCACAATAGACTTACCTAATTTTACCGCCAGAGGTATTATTCCCCAAGACTTCATACTTTCTCTCAGCGTCTGAATAAGGGAGAAAGCAACAGGTTAGATATTGACATTATTTTATCGAACTGTGTTGGAAAATACAAATTCTTACCAGAATACTACCGGTTGCCACGAGGAACTCTTCATTAGGGTCAAGCTGCAACCTGCAAGGAATCGGACAAGAGTGAAAGTCAGGCATTTGAACTCTTACGAACATTATACTTACGGCGTCTTGCCGGGAATCTCAGAATCAATATTGTTCTGGAACTCACCAATACCTTCGAACCAGTGAAGCAACTGGTTATCAACGCGCCCCTGCGCTCAATGCAGGATGGAGAGCTCATCTTTTCAAAGCATCTGAAGAATGTTCCTACGGGCCAAGCAAACAAAGCTAGGTGGGCCAGTCCAGTCCGTCATCTCGGCCCTAGGCGTCACATTGGTGGAGACCGCAGCTGTCCAGTTCCGATCAACGCCTCTGTGGGAGCCAGGTGAGCGTAACAGAACGCAAAGCCTACCCACAAATTCCCACCAGGGTGTTATGGATACCTCAGAGACTGACCAATTGGCCCAATTACTAGGGGAACTGAAGGCTGAAGTGCATTCCGCCCGTCAAGAAACCAATGCTCTTAGGAGAGAACTGATTTTGTCAAAGGAGCGAACTGATGACCTTGCTAGGCAACTATTGCAAAGCCAGGCTGGACAAGCACCCCTACCTGGTTCCGGGGGAAATCCAGCTCCTGTGTTATTGGGTTACCCTATGCAAATAAACCTACCAGGAAATATTCCATTGGCTCCACCCGAACGCTTTGCCGGAGATCACAAAAGGTTTGCCGTGTTTATGAACCAATGCCGCTTGCACTTTTTATGCAGACCTGGAGCCTTCCCAAACGATCAAGCCAAGGTAGCCTTTGTATTGTCATATCTCAGCGGCAGTGCAGCTGATGGTCAATTCCACTAGTTACTCAGGATGACCCAATTCTTCTGGATTTTCAGGGCTTTCAAACGAGCATGGAAAGACTATTTGCCCGGCACTCCTAAGGACAGGCCCTGGATAACAAACTTTTGTCCCTACGACACGGTAACCAGGACCTTCTATCCTACATCGCAACCGTTAATAGGTTGATAGTGGAAACTGGATGGCCTGAGGTAAAACGAATCACGTTATTTCATAGAGGGCTTCGAGGAGAACTCAAGGATGTCTTGGCTCAAGTCGTGAACCCACCTCAAGACTGCGCTGAATATATAGACTTAGTGGTCCAGTTAGATCACAGGCTTCAGAACAGAAAGGCTGATCGAGCCATGTTTGAGAATCGGGTGTTCCTCAAAACCCACGCTAACCCCTAAGGAGCAGATGCTTCAGAACCCATGCAAATCGGAGGGGTTAAAGGATCCTTAACCCAGAAGGAAAGAGAAAGAAGACGGCAAATGCAATTGTGTCTATATTGTGGAACTTCTGGGCATTTTCTACGGGATTGCTCTGTAAAGCCACCCAAGAAGGTGGTAGGAGCTGCTGATAAAAGCCATATGGAGTCAGACTCGGGAAACAACCACGCCCAACAAGCGTAGAGGTCCGCTTCCCGAGCTTGAAGAAGGATACTCAGACCTCACATTTCATCATACCAATGGTCCTCGTAGATCCAGGGCAGCCATCGTGTATGCACGCAGTAAGGGCATACATTGATAGCGAAGCCATAGGAAACTATGTGGACTATGAATTGGCTTCCAGGATGAATCTACCTCTCTGCCGAAAAACCACCTCAGATGTCATCACCACAGTCGATGGAACTGAAATTGCCTCTGGGCCTGTAACTCATTCCACCGCAGAGATGATATTGTTGGGTCAGGATGGGCATCGAGAGAATATTGTGTTTGATCTAATCAAAGCCCCACAGTTCCAGATAATACTGGGGATACCTTGGTTGGAAACACATAATCCTTGTATTGATTGGCGAGAGAAGAGAATAACCTTCCTGGATTGTGCACAAACCTGTTACCCAAAGAAAAGTCAGAACGCAGGCCTGGCCACAGTAACCACAGCAGTCATGCATCTACCTCCAGAATACCAAGAATTCCAGGATGTCTTCTAAAAAGAACAGGCAAACACCTTACCTCCTCACAGATTGTACGATTGTCAAATCGATCTCATACCCGGTGCACAACCCCCTTGTAGCACGATCTATGCTCTTACGGAACCTGAGAACCTACACCTACGACAATACTTAGACCAGTACCTTGCCAATGGCTTTATTCGCCCATCCAAGTCCCCTGCATCTTCAGCTTTGTTCTTTGTGCCCAAAAAGGAAGGTGACCATAGAACGTGCATAGACTACAGCGCATTGAACCAGATAACTGTTAAGAACCGATACCCATAGCCTCCTATCCCTGAACTAGTAGACCAAGTGAAGGACGCTTGTATATACACTAAATTAGATCTCTGGGGGGGCATACCATATGGTACGTGTAAAAGAAGGCGACGAATGGAAGACTGCTTTCCGCACTAAGTATGGGTTATTCGAATACCAGGTGATGCCTTTTGGGTTGTGCGATGCACCAGCAGCCTTCCAATACTTCATGAACGATGTCCTTCGTGAACTCATTGACGTTTGTGTTGTCGTATATATCGATGATATTCTAGTCTACTCCTCTTCAGAATCTGACCATGTGAAGCACGTCCGAGCAGTCCTTGAGAAATTGCGCCAGCACAAACTATATGCAAAACTTGAAAAATGCATTTTTCATGCCACAGAAGTTGAATTCCTTGGGTTTATCCTGACCCCAAAGGGAGTCCGAATGGACTCATGAAAGGTGGACGCAATCCTTAAGTGCCCATCACCAAGTTCAGTTAAAGGAGTACAAAGCATGCTCGGCTTTGCCAATTTCTACCGCAGATTCATCCCATGTTTTTCACATGTTGTACATCCCATCACAGCACTCTTGCGAACAAATAAACAGTTCATGTGGACTGAAGAAGCTGAAAATGCCTTCCAAGAACTGAAAGCGAAATTCACGTCTGCACCTGTATTAAAGCACCCGCGCCATGAACTTCCATACATAGTGGAAACCGATGCATCCAGTCTAGCCATGGGAGCTGTCCTGTCTCAAAAGGACCCTGAAACTGGCCAGCTTCATCCAGTAGCATTTTGGTCCAGAAAGTTCTCGGCACCCGAGTTAAACTATGCGGTTACCGACAAGGAGTAATTAGCCATTAAATCCGCCTTCAAGGCTTGGCTGCACTATCTTCTCGGTGCCAGGCATACCATTACTGTGATCACCGATCACCGGAACTTACGGTATTTAAAGACAGCCAAAGCCCAATCGTCACGTCAACCCCGATGGGCATTGTTCTTTGCCGAGTTTGATTTCGTAATAACCTAACGACCAGGTTGTAAGAATGGTAAAGCAGACGTCTTATCCCGAATAGGGATGGGAGAGGCAGAAATGAACCCAGAACCAGTACCTATAATTTCTGAACAAAGAATTCTTGGCATGACTACTCTACAGACTCTAGAGGACATTCAGGTAAAGATCCAGCAACTCTTTGATCCTACAGCCCTGCAGGACTGGGTAAAAACAGGCCTGGACTACTCTGTCACCAATGATCTGCCTTATTACCAAGGGCGGCTATTTCTGCCACACAAGGAACTACAAGAGCTAGTCATTTCCTGTTATGATGATACCCTAATGGAGGGCTCCCAGGTATTGCAAAAACTGAAGCTAAAATTAAAAGACAATTCTGGTGGCCCACCTGGCGAAAGGATATTAAATCATTTGTGATGTCTTGTGGCATTTGTGCCCAAAACAAAAGTCAAAAGAAAAAACCAGCTGGACTCTTACAACCTTTAGACATTCCGCCTACACCATGGCACACCTTATCGTTAGACTTTATTACTGATCTACTCCCATGCAATGGATTTAACACCATTCTAGTTATTGTGGATCTTTTTTCCAAGATGGCCCACTTTATTCCTTTAAAGGGATTACCTTCAGCTTCAATCCGGGCCAAGGAGTTCCTCGAAAACATTGTTCGCATACACGGATTTCCGTCCATATTGGTCTCTGACCGGGGCAGTCAATTCATTTCAGATTTTTGGAAAAAATGCTGTCAATTGGCACAAATCGATGTGAGGTTATCGACCAGTCACCACCCCCAGACCGATGGTCAAACAGAGAGGACCAACCAGACTCTCGAACAATACCTGCGTTGTATGTTACATCGGGCTGAGAGTAATTGGAAAGACATTCTTTGGATCGCCGAATATGCATACAATAATTCAGTACACTCTGGAACTGGACAAAGCCCCTTTTATACCTTATATGGGCACCATCCTCGAACTTCAGACCTTGACTCACCCCAACACTTAGAAATGCCTGCAGTGGACCATCTGCACGCTACGATTACACAAGCCTTTAAGGAAGCAACTACACATTTAAAACAGGTGAAAGAAAAATACAAGAAAGATGCTGATCAGCATAGAAGTGATACTCCACAATACCAGATAGGGGACCAAGTATGGTTAGCCACAAAACATACACCGCTAAAGGGAACACAGACCTTTAACCCCAGATATTTGGGACCTTACTCTATTAAGGCCATTATCAACCCGGTGGCTTGTAAAGTTGCCAGTGCAACCAGGGACAAGACTAACCAAGCCACCAGACCCGATCCTTGTAGACGGAGAAACCGAATTTGAAGTTAAGAACATCCTGTACTCCTAGATGATAAAGTGAAAATTCTTTCATTCAATCGACTGGAAAGGTTACGGACCACAGGAAAGGTCAAGGGAACCTAGTGACCCTGTTCATGCACCCCGATTGGTGAAATAATTCCACAGAAATTTCCCAGACAAACTGAAAACACAGGGAAGAACGACTTTAGGAGGGGCCTTGGGGGGGGAGTGCTGTCATGATGCCTACCCCCGGGGACCCAGACCACGTCCAGCAACCCCGGAAGCAGGCATCAAGTTATCCTAAGCAAGCCCAAAAAGCCCTGCTGGGGGCTATTTGGGTCCAGTCCGTCATCTCGGACCTACGCATCACATTGGTGGAGACCGCAGCTGTCCAGTTCCGATCGACGCCTCTGTGGGAGCCAGGTGAGCGTAACAGTAAGTCAAAACCTGTCAAAGAGGGTTGTATGTTATAGGACAGAGTGTAGGTTTACATAATATGTCCTCAGTATACAGATCAGTCCAAACATTACATGGTAGGAATCAACAAAATACAGGCATGTAAAACATTACAAATCTTCCAACCCTGGATGGTGAGTTAAGCCAATCCATAACAATGATGTGTCTATTACAAATCACCAGTCACATGGTTACCTGAAAACACAGTATCAAGATTCCATGGTAACAGTATACATTCCTGACACATAATACATCTGAAACAAGACCCTTGACAAGACCAAGTCTCTATGCAGATTGGATTTGATGGAGATGTTATAGATAACACATTAAATCAAACTCAAGATTCATACCACGGGGGTGTAGAGAGTCCAAAAGTTCTATCCACAGGATTTCCTGTTGTGCTAATTTGCGTTGCACATCTCCCCCTCTCCTCCCTGATGTCACTTGTTCAAGAATGACACACTTAAGTTGGTCCACCGTGTGCCTTGCCTCTGCAAAATGTACTGCAACTGGTGATTTTGAACTTTTGGTGCGTATATTTGACTTGTGCTCGGTCCATCTCGTTTTGGCTTTCCTAGTGGTCATTCCTATGTAATAGAGTCCACAGGGGCATTTCAGTGTGTAAATTACATTCTGTGCATCACAAGTGCATGAATTTGATTGGATGTGATGGAGATGTTATAGATAACACATTAAATCAAACTCAAGATTCATACCACGGGGTGTAGAGAGTCCAAAAGTTCTATCCACAGGATTTCCCGTTGTGCTAATTTGCGTTGCACATCTCCACCTCTCCCCCCTGATGTCACTTGTTCAAGAATGACACACTTAAGTTGGGCCACCGTGTGCCTTGCCTCTGCAAAATGTACTGCAACTGGTGATTTTGAACTTTTGAAATCATTTATATCATTTTATCCTGAAAAAGCAGTGCACTCCCGCCCCCATTTCGCATGCTGCATTGGAGACCAGCGCAGCAGCTAGTGTTTTTACAGACTATGGCAAACGTATGAACTTGGCCTCATGGTTGAACTAACCCTGAAGTTTACTAGACCATGGATGCTTGCAACTGAAGACATGGTACAATGTATGCCTACATTATAATAAACATAAATATCTAGATACCTGCCTGCATTGAGATATAATTTCGATTGGGTAATAATAGTAATGTATGTAAATATGTCCTATGTAAAGCGCTTTAGATTAAAGTGCTATATAAAAAACAAATAATAATTATTATAATTTAAAAAAAGGTCAGGTTGCCTCTCTGTAAGAAAGAACACAATATGATAACCTGCTCTGTGCAAATGTGCCCACCTAGAGTCTGCAGCCACATGTTTTAGCTCACTGTACCTTTCACAAAGGAGGAATATCCATTTGCATATCAGTCTTTGTCCCGCACACTTGAGCAGTCCAACAGAGAAATGCTAAGGCAATCCTCATTTGAACAAGAGTACCAACAGCAACCCCAGACACATATTTTGGCTTACTCAGGCCTCATCAGTGAGGTGGAGCTGTGCCTCTCTGACCACAGCGAGCAAGGGGTCCACGTCTGGATAACCCAAGGTAACTTGGGGTGACCAACCCCAAGTTTCTTTTACATAGAAAAAGAGGTCTGGGCGCCAGGGTCGGACTGGGACAAGAAATAGGCTTGGACACCCCAAAAAAAGTGGACCACTCCTCGCCTCAAAAAAGTGGCCTTCAAACCGTCATCTGTGATTTGTGAATCGCGTCAGCTTACGACATTACAGAAAATGCTACTTATGGAAGTTGATACTCATTTATCCACCTTGGATTGCACCTGAGATATGCAGAACACACCTTGTGCGCAGCAGCGAGCACTCAACCCGCTATGCTATCTTGCTGTAGTAAGAAAGGAGCAAGTAGTTCCTTCCCTTCCTTCTATCTTTGTATTGTTCCATACTACCTTTCTTCATAACTTCTTTCCTTCTTCTTTTGATTATCTTCTTTCTTTTTTTTCCTTTGCTCCTTTCTTCCTTCTTCAACCACTTCTCTTTTTGCTTCCTTCCTTTTTTCTTGCTTCCCCTTCCATCACCTTTCTTTCCTCTGGAAACAAAATGAGGCACAGAATGGGTGCCCCCGACATAGGACCGAGGGTCCTGGTGCAGAGAGGGTTATGTGTGCGTGCGTGTGAAACTAGTCCACTGTGTTATCTTAGTTTTTTCTTTCATTTGGCATGCGCACAAACCATCACTAAGGCTCAGCACATAGCACAAACTAAAGTAAGAATTTGAGAAACAAGATAAATAACACCAATTAAATTACCAGCAACACATTATTTGCATGATGGCCCGGTGAGGCGATCATGCATTTAACCATGCTCACCGAACAGATGTTCACCTGGCGGGTGAAAGATGATAGTCATTTGCATCCAAATGGAACATTCACTAGGGGTAACCCATGTCATACATTCACATCACATGCTTGCATGCATGTGCCCACAACTTCTTCCTCGTCAATCAATCACCCTCTTGATTGAGAAAGCAAAGGTCTTAGGGCAACATTGGATAGCAGCAGTAGTAAGAGCATAAAATGAGGTTCAGCACAGGTTAAACACCCCCTTCCGTGATGGCTGCATTCATTGACAGAGTGCCCTGTGGGGTGTTCAAGGCGCACGCCAAGATGTGAAGTCGGATTCGTGTCCCATGGTGTGCATTGGAAAAGATGGACTGTGTGCAGAACTGTGCCCCTGCGACTGGTTTTCCAGAGCATGCAGTGGCAGGTGAGTTCGGCTGTGCTGCTACAAGTGCCATTCCTGTGCAGAGTGTACAGTGAAATAGTATTGGGCCGATCTGATGGGAATGACGTTCCTACCGTAGCCAGCCCCAGAGCACAGCGTCCAATGGAATGGCATGTCAGTATCCCTACGGAGGAGCACATCATTATACAGGGAGACCATTCCATTGCAGCCTACACTTGCTGTGGATTGGTAATCGAGTGTATACCGCTGTATGGTATTCCCTTTGCGGTTATAGGAGTGAATGGGGTCCCTGTTAGAGAGAATTCTCAGAAATGTGCTAATTCCCTTCACCTTGGAGACCCCCAGCAATTTTGCTGGATTTTGAGGACTTGATTTTTTTACTTGGAGAGAGTGTGACCTTTTATGTTATTTTATTTATTGTATTTATTTTACGCCCAAACCCAGAGGTACCACAGCAAAGTTTAAGTATACTTAGTCTTGGTAGTTGCGTGTATAACAGTATAACAGTACAGTATACAGTTGTATATTGGGTTACACTTTTTCCCACTCTCTCATGTATTTTGATTTGTGTTTTACCCCTGTGTTTCTTTTGGTTATGGAGTCTAACAAACTCCATAGGCATCATCTTTTTCAGTTGTGTCACATAGCACCTTCAATGCAGTGACACAGGGAAGCCTTTCAGGATTTCCAATGGTTTAACTACCTACTCTGGGATGAACTACTGTTTCCCAGAACAGTGGAGTGAAATTGACTTCACTTAGTCCTGTAAATGTCTAGACCCAGCACATCCTATCTTACAATAGAGTGCTGGAGGGGTTACTTAGTATCCCCTGTATCTAGTTACTCATGTAGCATTTATATGTTATCCTTTCCTCTCAGAATGGCTGGTGGTAGTGGTTTCCTAACAAACTACCATGATTTACCCCAACCGCAAACTGTTTGCAGCTCCAGTAACGTTAAATCACGGGAGCCATGTTTTTCAAAATGGGGCTGAGCCTCCTTTGTTAAAATGGTCCCGGTCTTTTTTTCACCATTTATTTGTGGAAATGTCCTTCTCGAGTTTTTCTCTGCGCACCAAACCTAGTTTGGTCTCTGCTCATTTCGCCGTTGGTAGGCTTCTGAAGTAAAACCTGCCCAAATGCACTTTGTGGTGATTGGCTCGCTGACTGTCCGGCAAGGACAGCCACCAGGCTGGGTGAGTGACAGCTACGCTGGAATGAATGGGTGAGGACTGAATAAAAGGTGAGTCTTTTGGCTTGGAAAGCAGAGTCGACCACTGAACAAAGGGACCGAAGAAGAGCTTGAAGAGGATGCATGCTGGAACTCCTGGACCGTTGGTTTTCCTGGTGAAGCCCTGCTGCAGTGCCGAAACGCCAAGTTCGCATCGACAGAAAAGCCCATGCAAGGACAACTTCTCACTTTGAGTTGGTGGGACGAATCAACTCAAAAGTAAGCCACCTGGACACCTATCTCAGAGTTGCTGCAGGAAACCCTAGAGCCAGGGAGAAGGACACCAGATTGTGTGCGTTGCTTTTAAGCTGGCCTAAAGCTTTTGGAAAATACTCTGGACTCCCACGAAGTCAGACCAACCAAGCATGACCGCCCTCAGCCGAGTGTGGGACTTCAGAACCACAGACAGTCCACCTTGACAGCCAGGAACAGTGTTGATACCAGTGCGGTAGCTAAAACGCGAAACATCCACTAAAACATGAAGTTTGCCAGTTGCGAGCTTTGACCGCCCCAGTGCAGTGCAGGAGTGCCCCGATGTCCTCCTTCTTGTCCCCACGACTGAGTCCCAAGAACAGCGAGATCTGCAGGAACTTCCAGGAACAGAAGTCACCAGCTGCATCTTTTTCTTCTTTGTAAGGTACTGTAATACAAGACTGAGAGAACTTACCTCTCATGGTAAAATTGCTTGTAACTTTTGAAACTCACAAGGGTAATCAGCGTGTGGCCCAAAATGTCATTCTTCTTCTCGCAAACTACTTCTAAGAACTTGTGCAAAGACTTTTTCGTTTACTCACCAGAAGTGCTTTATCGTATACAAGATTTTAACCCATTGACTTTGGCCTAGCCTATTGTATTGAATGATCCTTCTCTTGAACTCTGAAAGTATTTGTACTGCTTATGAAATTGTGATCTCTTGAGTTCTAAATAATCTTTGCCTTTTGCTAACTTATGAGAGTATTCTGAATGCCAACAGGAAGATATTAATGTCCCCAGAACCCTTGTTACTGAAGTCACCTGTGGGTGTAGGTTGTGTCTGTGGGCCATCCCAGAAGTGTATTTTCTGATTCAGAAACTCAGAGTGTACAGTATTGAAGTGTGTTTGGTGTTACTATATTTCTTGCTCCCTTCTAATGAATACTTTATAACTGACTGATAAATATATTAATAACTGATTATGCAGGGAACCTTGAGTGTAAGAGTTTATTTGGATACCTGTAATTGTGAACCTCTGTGTAACATCACTACTGCTCACATTTCCCCTCTTGAGATAAGCCTGGCTGCTCAACACGCTACCAAAACTGTGTAGTACAGACTTATACCAAAGGTTGGTTTGCCTATACCTGTGGTCATAGTTGTTTATAGTGTTCCCAGAGGGTACTGCATACAAGCTTTGCCTAACAGTCCCAGGCTGTGAAAATCACAATACTGTGCCAGCATAAACAGGTGATTCTGGAATATGTGCTCTGCAGTGGGCTGGGACAGATGGCAGCAGGCCGTTGGCAATGTGGCTTATGTTTCACAGTGTGCAATGGTATATGCTGGACTCAAACCCGTCAATGTGCAGTGTCATAGAATGTCTCTGTGTGTTAATGCATAATATCAACCCTGTTGTGCTCAGCACGCGATCATGACAGTGCCCTGTAATATGTGTGCTGTCTGCACCACAGTGTCTCAGGCAAGGCATGGCCTTGTCCTATTAGAGTTATACACATGCCTGGAATCGTGAAAGCATGGTCCTGTTTGGTGAAATGTGCGATCCCTTCCCCATGCCGTGCAGCAGTAGAGTAGGACTGGGTGCTGCAGAGGCGGGATTCTGGCCAACCATCTGGTGGTAGGGCATGGCCTGGCGTTTTGGTGCGGTTTGGGGGAGGGGCAGGGGGAATGCCTGCCCATAGACTGCAGTAATTGGACTTGGCCTTATGTTTTTAGAGAACTACTGCTGGGAAGTGTGTCAGAGGTAATCTTTCTGGTAGGGTGGGACTTCTTCACTATGTTGTGAGCTGGAAGGAGATTACCTAGTGTCAGTTCTGGCATGAAATTATTGATTCTAAGACTTTGCTGCCCGGAATGTCATTCTAGCACACACTGTGCTGCTAGAGATTCCATTTTTGCATGCACTGTGCAGTGTCGTTAATAGCATTGTGCTGCTATATGTGGGAAGCTTGTCTTTAGTGGCAGCCGGGCATTTCTCTGCTCTGTGTGCAAAGCAGTGCTGCGTTATCAACAGAGTCCGGACATGGCCGTGTGCACCTGCAGGCCTCCTCCCTCCAAGAGAGTACAAGTAGGTAAGCAGCATTGTGGGGGAAAAATAGACGGCAATTATGACATTCAGGGCATGCATGCGGACTGGAAAAGCCATGTCTCATGGCATGAGGGGCTACATAAAGCAAGCAGACTAGCAGAAATGACTAGCCAGTTATGGCTGCATACAGGCTGTAAAAGCTGCTCCACGTGGAGCGAGGGGCTTCATCGGGTGTAAGGTTACAACTCACTCAGTGGTTGCAGGTAGGTGAAATGCAGGGCATAGCAAGGTTCAAGTCATTAAGTGGTTGCAAGTAGGTGAAGTGAAAGGCACAGCAATTTTCAAGTCATTCAGTGGTTGCAGGTAGGTGAAATGCAAGGCACTACATGGTTGCAAAATCCAACAGTGATTGCAGTTAAGTAGAATGCAAAACTGAGACAATCCAGTGTTAATGATGGACATGTGTAACACGGAGCAAGGATTAGAGGAGTGAGCACAGTGATACAGGGGTGGCTAAAGGGAACAAAACGCAGGGCTGGGAAAGAACAGCTAAGACGCTGTGGGAGGCAGGGAGCACAATAGGTAGATGATTGGACAGCGAAGGTGCAAGTAAAGGGGGAGTGGAAGCATGAAAGAGGAAGCATCACAGAAAAGGTATATCCAAGAGAAAAGTTAGGTCAAAAGGTAGCAGGGAAGATAATGCAACACATAACGCAGGGAATATTAGTACAGAGTTGAAGAAGGTTAATGAGAAAAACAGCTCAAACTGGGAAAGACAGATCTGTAAATTACAGGCAGGAAGCAATAAGTAATGAACTTATTGGCAAGCAACGTCTGCGGGTGGTGAGGAAAGCATAATGTGCAGACGAGCAAGGGCACAGTAAGTAGGAACGAAAACATGCAAGGCCTCACCAAGAGCTGGGCAGACTGGTGCAGGCAGAACTCTAGGGACCACCAGGTGGGCTGCTGAGCGGGTCTAAAGTGGCCGCAGAGGGCAGAGAAGCGGAGAGCCAGAGGTCACCAGCTGCCGGGGCTCAACTAAAGACATAAGGTAGCGCCAGCCACCACTGGCATAGTGAAGGAGAAACAGACATGGGCAAGGGTTAACCGAGGCAGATGCTGTGGTGGGCTGCAGGTGGTTATGCGCATCAAGGAGAGTGTGAAAAAATGAAGGAGATAGGGGGAGAGGGGTGCTATGGAACAATGAGGCAGAAAGAAAGGAGATTTGAGTCTTACCTGCCAAGTGTGATGACATTGCCAGGATAGTAGGAAAGCAGTCAACTCCAGCTGATGGCAGAGAATGGGTGCAGGGTAGGACCCTTCCAGGCCCAGAGAGGCTCAGATAGGGAAGCAATACTTTCCCCTGGATCCTTTATACGGGACCGGCTTCGTCTGCCGGCTCCCAGCCAATTGGATGTTTCAAGAAGTCATCCGCCAATCGGATGCAGGAACACAGGCTGAAACAGGACTGATAATTTCAGCGGACACAACATCTGCCATCCGATGAAGTAGAATGGCCACTGCAGGCCCACAATCAGGGCGGATCCACCACCATGGCTATGGATGATATGTAGCCGCGTAGTGGTGGAGCTGTGCAGCAAAGAGTCTCAGGAGGATAGCTCAGGGGCAACTTGCTCACCTGGGAAGCAAGACGATGCTGAGCAACACAGGGTTCAATCCCTGGGTTCTGCGCTTAGAAAACTCTGGGTATTAAGCGCATTATAAATAACCCGTTACAAAGCACAGTCGTGTGTAAAAGTCTTCAGGAAAATGTTCACTCAACTTCTGTGGAAATAGAAATATTGAGTTTGCCAAACATTTTCCACGTTGTACTAAAGTGTTGTAAATCGTGTTTTTGTGGTTTACAAACCTTGGAAAGAATGTTATACCTTACCTTTACTATGGTTCACGAATATGCAAAATAGTATAAACATAAGGTATGCCTATTGTTTGCATCCATGTAAACATTTAGTAAACACCATGTTCACTCATTGAAAATGAGTTTGCAACATCATGGGAAACAGTTGTAAATCTTGTTTTGCTATGGTTTACAAATTTCGAAAAATGTGTAAACCATTGTTTTCATGCAGTGTATTTAATATGCTTTCTCTTCTTAGTAACAACTTTTAACTTTTGTTTTATGATAATTTATAATAAGGCCATTTTCTTTAGAATATTTGCTTAAGGCTTGAAAACTTTGTTGGAGGCCAATCTCTGTTCTGTCGAGCAAAAGGGAGTTATTCACATAGGCCAACTAAGCAATAATTCCAAGGTCCGCAAAATATAGATTGTAAAGAATGGGACCAACCTTTGTTTAAGGCTAAAATTGGTTTCTATCTTTTGAGACAGTAACTCTTCTTGTGATTATCTTAACTGTGCACTGTGTCAGAATAAAGAGCTTTGACAAAATGATTGATCATTGGACTAAAAATTCAATTTTTAAAATGTTTCCCAAAGCAACTTCTGGTCCACTGTTTCAGAAACTGCTTTGTAATCTACAAAGAGGATAAACAAAGCCGTGTCTTTATTAGCCAAAGAATCACATTTTTTAAAAAAAACAACCAGAGGTTAGTAAGGGTGCTCAGGCCTTTTCGGAAACCTGATTGTTGGTTCAGCAGAAGTTTGTTTTTAGTAGTGCAACTGTTGATTTTAGATAACAGTAGTTGAGCAAATAGTTTTGATATAACATTCACCACGGCTAATAGACTGACATTTAGAGGATTCTCCCTACAGCCTTTTTAAAATATAGGAATTACGATGGATGTGTTCCAGCAAGTTGGTACCTGGCCAGTTTCTCGAATAGTCTGGAAGAGTTTATTCAACCTAGGAGCCCAGTTCTTAATGTCTTTTTTAATTATCAGATTTGCAATTCCATCGTGGCCTGCAGTACAGGAACATTTGAATTTTTCTATCATCCTTGCAAGTTCTTCTGAGGAAGTCATTGATACCTCATCCTCAAAAGGATACATTAAACAACCCATAGCTCTGGGCTAAACTTGGACTTTATAGTACATTTTAGTTATGTGTTTCAACCATACTGATTCAGGAATTGGGTTAACTTCTTTTTTCCCTAAGTCAATTTGTGATTGGGATTTATATAAATTGTGTAGTTGGCTTTCACTTTAGAAAGAGCAGACTGTGTTTCTTTCTTTTAAGAGTGGAGCAGAGGTGCTGGCTCCTGGAGGGAAGCCACATTTGAATGTTCTAATTGGACACTTGTAAAGATGGTTTGAGCGTCATTCGACACATCTGCACAGATTGGGAAGGCTAACACTTCTGCAGGCCGAGAATGATTAGTCAACCACGAATTAAAAACCTCCTGCCTTCAAGATGGTTTCTTTTTAATGGCCACCTGATTAGCCAAATGAAAGTGGTTAGTCATCTCAATACAGGTAATCTGTTTAAACGAAAGAGATGCCAAAGCTTGAAATCTTTTAGAATTCTGTTTCGGCAATTTTTTGGTAAAATATTTCTTCTTGTATTTGCATTTCCTCCCTTTAGGATCTTGTTTGGGGCTCAATATTTATGAACTGATAATTGACTCAATATCTGAGTGGGTCACCAATTCATCGGCAGAATAGGAACTCTCTCAACTATTTAGGGGCCGATTCATGGAACAAACGTGCTCTGAAAATCTTGGCGCAAGCAGGCGCAAGCATGAACAAAACAGGCACACGCGTGCGATTCATGGAAGTCCCTGCGCATGTTTTCCTTGGGATGTGCGCCAAACCCGAGCGTGGCGCACACGGGTGCACACGTCATTGCAACAGCTCAAACGCTGTGCGTGATGCGCACAGAGAAAGCGCACAACATCCGCGCACACACCAACAAGGGTGCGGGACATGGGCATAACACGCGGAATGGGGAACAACGCGTGAAAAAGAAGGCGTAACTGGGGAAGTACTGCTGGGAAGTACACGGAACGCCCACACGCACGCGAACCACACATATTCATGGAATCGAATAGGGCAAACCCACGCACGGGCACAGACACGCACAGGCCTAAACACGTCCACCACACGAAGGCAGGCGGTAGCATCCCTGCACATTACAAAAGTGTGCGCAAACAAAAAGCACGTATATACAGCTATGATGAATGTCCCATACTGTGGCCCCCTAGGATAAATGACGTGCATGCAACACACAGGAACCCCATGAAAAGAAGAAAAGAGACAAGCGCCCCCCCCCCCCCAGTAGCCCACGTGCGTGCAAAAATGACACACGTAGTACAGTGTGGCAGCCAGGAGCCCAAAAAAAAATGTACAATCAACACGCAGGCCAGTATGGCTGTAAAAAAAGGGGTATGCGACAAACACGGACACCCGCTTTGTGAAAAATAGCGTGTGCATTTATTTCGGGGGTGCGCGGGAAGTTTCACATGTGATAGGCCCTGTGTGAGTGGGGTACGTGTATTACTGGGGTTCTCGGGAAGTTTTACATGTGATTGGCCCTGTGCGAGAGGGGTATGTGTATTACTGGGGTTCGCAGGAAGTTTTACACGCGATTGGCCCTGTGCGAGAGGGGTACGTGTATTACTGGGGTTTGCGGGAAGTTTCACACACGAAAGGGCCCTGTGCGAATGGGGTATGTGTATTACTGGGGTTCGCGGGAAGTTTCACACACGATTGTCCCTGTGCGAGTGGGGTACGTGTATTACTGGGGTACGTGGGAAGTATTATACGCGATTGTCCCTGTGCGAGTGGGATACGTGTATTACTGGGGTTCGCGGGAAGTTTTACACGCGATTGGCCCTGTGCGAGTGAGGTACTTGTATTACTGGGGTACGCGGGAAGTATTATACGCAATTGTCCCTGTGCGAGTGGGATACGTGTATTACTGGGGTGCACGGGAAGTTTTACACGTGATTGTCCCTGTGCGAGTGGGGTACGTGTATTACTGGGGTGCACGGGAAGTTTTACATGCGATTGTCCCTGTGCGAGTGGGGTACGTGTATTACTGGGGTGCACGGGAAGTTTTACACGCGATTGGCTCTGTGCGAGTGAGGTACGTGTATTACTGGGGTTCACGGGAAGTTTTACACACGATTGTCCCTGTACGAGTGGGGTACGTGTATTACTGGGGTTCGTGGGAAGTTTCACATGCGATTGGCCCTGTGTGAGTGGGGTACGTGTATTACTGGGGTGCGCGGGAAGTTTTACACGCAATTGGCCCTGTGCGAGTGGGGTACCTGTATTACTGGGGTTCGCGGGATGTTTCACACACGATTGGCCCTGTGCGAGTGGGGTACGTGTATAACTGGGGTGCGCAGGAAGTCTCACACGCGATTTGAGCATGGTACGTGTATTTCGGGGGTTCGCGGGAAGTTTCACATGCGATTGGCCCTGTGCGAGTGGGGTACGTGTATAACTGAAGTGCGCGGGAAGTCTCACACATGATTTGAGCATAGTATGTGTATTTCGGGGGTGCGCATGAAGTTTCACACGCGAATGACCCTGTGCGAGCGGGGTACGTGTATAACTGGGGTTCGTGTGAAGTCTCACACGCGATTTGAGCACGGTACGTGTATTTCTGTAAAGCCATTAGCCTGTTTTGGTGTTTTCTGTCTGTCTTTCTGTTTGTTCATGTTTGTTCATGGAAATGCTGACCTGCACCTGCATTATGTTTTTGCTTTCCCAGACAATGAGTACGCCAATAATAGCTTCTGTGATTTTGGGCTGCAGCCCCATTACTAATGCTGACGCTTAGAGCAACATTACATTTCAGAGGTTTCTGTTGACACGTTTTACCAGCTGCAAAACATGTTTGCTTTTGACCTCTGTATTTTCTTAGATACGTCACCTATGTGTGTGGGCTGAGGGACATCTACTGGAGTCCCACTGTCACAGAAAGCCTTATTTACCCTAATGAGGTAGCTTTGGTGCTGGTGTATAAGGTTACTGTTGTTGCCCTGATTGTGCTATTAGTGGGCATGTCCATATAAAATGACCAACATTTCCACATGCAAAACACTGTCCCCAAACCGCAGCCCCATACCCCTATACTCCATTCCCCGTCCTCATCTGTAATATCCTCTCCCCGTTTAGTACGATCCCATGTGACCGTTTACTCCACCTGCCTGCACAACCTCTGACTGTTGCTGCACGTTTACAAATGCAGATTGTTGCTGAATCTGCACCGTTCCAAATAGTTTATTGGATGGCACTTGAGTGCACCTTCCTGGTTGCATTACTGTTGCCACTGGGAACCCCCCTGCTGTGCCTATGGAATGATAACTGGTCCTGTGAGCACAGCGCCTTCCATATTTATGTTAGCCAGTTTTTTCTCAACTAATTTGTTTTCAGCATTTGTTGCATTGTCAGTTCTCTCCATAGCCTTCTCTTGCTTTCTTTTGCAATAATGTATGATTGTCACCTGTATCTCAGGCCACTCTTTTGCCTCAATTCCGACTATCTTCTCTGAGGATGCCTGCATGTCTATGGGGAGCCCCTCACTAAGAAGTGATAAAACAAGAGTATTATGTCATCCCAAGACTGTTTACTTTCCTGTGTCCACATTTCTTGTATGGATCATATATATTCAACGGGGTCCTTATCAGGCTTCATTTTACAAGCCAATCTTGAACCCATGTGTGACGTATTTGGATACAGCTCCTTTAGAGCCTTCCAAACATGTGTTCAATAGTTATTAAAGGGTGCTCCATCATGTATGTCAGAGCTTCATTTTACACCAGCATATCCAGCCTCTTACCATATGTTGTCACTTCTCTCCCAACCAACAATGCCAATAAACGTTTTATATCTCATATAGCCAATGGAATTCCTGCTGTCTCTTTCTCAAAAACATAAATCTACTGGTTTGCCCCTGTCCATAATGGAGGTATACTGTAAACCAAACTGTCCCTATCCATTGTCTGCCATGGTATGTAGTGAACCTGCCTGGTATGTAGTGGGAATTTGTGTGCAAGCTCTGTGTTTATTAACATGCTGTGGTCTTGTCACTACTGCTATTCTCGTTTTTATACTCTGGAGCATATTTCCATAATCTCCCAATGTCTCCTCTCCATCCTCCTCTTCTCTCTCATTTTGTCTCCTTCCCCTGCTCAGATCTGTCAAATTGCACGTCTCTAACTCGTCATCCCCATGATTGCTGTCACCACTGTCCTCCAAATCTAATGCAGTGTGCCCATCTTCTGTCGTGTTATCTTCACCATTGTCCGAGTCCTGTCCCCAGTTGTCGATTCTAAATTGCATGCATCCTGCTGTCCACCCATTTGTCAGCTGCCTTTCCTTTTTTCTCTATCTCCTTTTCACTGGCTTTCTCTACTTCCCTGAACACAGAATCAAGTTGCTGCTGGGTGCTCTTTTTAATGTTCATATTGGGACTCGTTTTACCCTCATCGTTCCTTTTATGTGTTCCTTCCTAATTTTGATATACTCATTTAGGATTTGTATATTCTGCAGCTGGTTTCTAGTAATGGGTATATCGAATATGGAGGGGGCAGGACACTACCCTGCTCTTCCTCCTCTTGCCCCTTCTCTGTCTCTTTAACCTTTACTTCATATAAAAAAGTACTAAAATGTCCTGCCTCTTTTTAAGATCTACACCTTTATGGGTAGCTGACAAATATGAATACATACTGTCAATAATATTTTTATCGAACGTGCCCTCTCCAGGCCATTCCTTGTAACATTTCCCCACTGCATCATGTACCCACCCAAAATGGTACTTTCTTATCTTGTCATGGTATTCGTGTAGTTTCATACACATGTGATTAAGTGGTGTATACATCCAATAGGATGTCATTATCATACCTTAATCCTTATTGTCACAATAGTCTTCCCTCCCTTCTTCCTATCCTCCTTAATCCATCCAATAGGATGTCATTATCATACCTTAATCCTTATTGTCACAATAGTCTTCCCTCCCTTCTTCCTATCCTCCTTTATAATTTAAAGCTTTAAACTCTCAACACGTATTCAATCAATCCCACGCTCTCAATGTTATACTTACCAGGTACTTGCTTGCCCTATTTTCATTCACTCTGGCCCTATACACAGGCCTGCCCTTTTGTAGCTCACACTCCACACTTACATACACTGGCCTTCTCCACAGGCTTCTCTTGTTAGGTTATATTAGTACACAAATGGCCTTCTGACCAGGCCCAAAATCATAACAAAAAGCCCTGCGTTAGTACGTTAAAAGAGCAGTTACTCCTCCCTTCAATCAACTACACCTTTAACTAGCGCTACGGAGCTCCACAAATATTTACACATTATTTTGGTGGAGCCCTTCCGTCATCTCCAATAGCCACATTTAAACGAATAACACAACCACTTTCAACACTAAAAATAAACTGCTGCTACTGACAAAACAAATGCGCGCATGTTCCCCAAAGAGTTCTTCCACAACTATACCAATTGCCGGCACTATGCGCAACTCTTGTCTAACACAGTCTGCCACTTACTATGCAACCCTCTGCTCTAACGGAGATGTGCCACCCTCTACCTGCTCCCTATTGGAAAAGCAGACCTAAAATCTAAGACTACTATGGTCAATTGCCCTCAACCACTATGTTGGTGCATCGCTAAACACAAAAAAGTAGTCCCTCACACCTCTTACACTTTTCATGCATGAGTACACTCACGTATCCTTTTAGGAGATTCTTCACTTCGCTCAAACTCAGCGGCTCCCTTTACACACCTGCATTTCAGTCAGAGTGAAGGCAAGGTGGGACCAGGTGGACCTTTGGGAAATTGGCTTCCACCGACCTCCTCTTGCTCAGGCTCTTAGATATGACCAATGTATATTGTCCCGCACTCCTCCGGGAGCATGGCTGGAATCCCCACGCCTCAGTTGACAGGCTGAGAGATCTCACTGGGACCTCCGAAAATGTGTAGGCAGTCACCTTGGAACTCACCAATACACAATTAAAAAATAGTTAAAAAAGAGTGTACCCATGGAAGAAGTTATGCAGGTTCCTTCATGGCCTGGAAACAGATGAACATTTATATTCAAACAGATCACAGAACTGCATGAAAAGGCACTGTCAAAGAATTATCACTAAATCTAAAACTTTTTTAATAATCGAGCTAATTAACATTAGTAACTCTCTGGCATGAAAACGCATCCCCACACCAGCTGATTGGTGCTTGCAACATTAGACCCTTAAAGAAAAGTATACATTATGTTCTTTAATTGGGTCTGCAAACCTTTCCACACCACCCTCAATTTTAATCTGTGATGTCACAAAATGACAATTCATTGAACCATTTCAGATGACCAGTGGAACTTTATTCATCTGTCCCAGTCATCTCATCTAAGTTCTCGTGAGAAGCGCCCGCTACCATGACACTGTCAGACCCTTGAACCACGGACATATTGCTATACAAATGTTGCACATTAAGAACGCTTTAACGTTTTATCCCCAGGCAAAATATGCTAAGGAGCAATTTGAAACCACTGTGTTTTTTTTTTACTCCATCTAAAAATCATGTTTTGCAAATCGTTTTGAATTATTAAATGGTTATGCTCTCCATGCATGTTAGTGGGACGCATGGGTTCTAATATGTGACCTCAAAAAATAACGACTGTTGTTTTGCTTCTCACCACATCAGCCTGGGATTGTGGGACCTGCGATCTGTTACCAGCCACGTCAGCTTCATTGCAGATTAATAAAAAGCTAATACACGTTGGCTACAAAGGAATGCTACAAGGCCTATTTACCACATTTTAGCATACCTATAAGTTTTGTTATACTTACCATTGCCCCTACATTTCTTATGTAACAAGTAAAAGGACCCCCCTCCCTTTTACAGTTACTCTCTCAATTGATATGTGCACACCTTTTCACTGAGTATAACTTTTTATCATACCTCCAGCAGCATTACTGCGAGTCCACTAATGTTACAACTAGGGAAGTGGTAAAGGTGTAATTGGGTGGATGTCAAGCAAAACCACACAATTTGTAATGACTCTGATATAGTTCATTTGATGAAGGATTGGATTTGACAATGGTTTTGGTTAATCAAAGAGGAATGAAACCCTGCCATGATGTGTAATACTTTAAACGTGTATAGGGGTTGCTTCTATTGTTTTTGTGTTTTGTAAAGTGGTACCACATATGGACATGTGTGGTATACGTGTCTGATATTATAAGGGTTGTATTATGATGTACATTATCATATTTTATGGGACTATAAACACAAATATTAATAGTTATATTTTAAAAACAGTCAAAAGTACACCTTAAAAACTAGAAATCAGTGGATAATATGAAACAAACAGTTATTGTCACTAAGTATAAACATATATTATTTTTAGCATGTTGGATATTATTATGTGTTTACATTCATAATACTGCCTTCCACCGTATTTAATGTATTTTGTCTATGCTCATATCTGCTTCAACCTATCCTCACTACTATTAATCTTTTAAGGCGTTTATAGTTAACAAATGCAGTGCTTTACAGGCCATAGCGGTAAGTACATTGGGAGGGAAGCAAGTCACAAGGGATCAATGCAAGGTGTATCTGTTGTAGGTGTGTTTCCTCTTTCTTTGTTCTTTGTATTGCAGGTCCCATCATGAACAATTGACCTACTATAGCGTCACTGTTGTCTGAGTCCACAGGTATTGGGCCTCATTACGACCCAGGCGGTAAGTTACCGCCTGGGTCGTACCCTTACCACCATGGTGTAAACTACGTTTACACCATGGTGGATGGCGGATTTACCTCCCCATTCCAAGGTGAGTGGGGCGGTAAATCCCCATTTCCCATTTTACCCTTCCCCATTCCCATTTTTGCCCCATAGGGCCTAATGGGAGTGGGGAAGGCGCTAATTACGCCACCGTAAATTACGGTGGCGTAATTAGCACCATGGACCCTTAGCGCCATGGATTTTAACGCCTGCAAAAAGCAGGCGTTAAACTCACCATGGCGCAAAGGGACCTCGGATTCAGGCGTTAAGGGTCGGCGCCGTTTACGGCGCCGTTAACCCCTTAATGCCTGATTCGTAATGAGGCCCATTGTCCATTATTGTTGCACCATCCAACCCACTGCCCTTTTGCTCTGTCAGCATTCTTCTACGTCTCTTACATGCTGAATTACCAGTCCTCACACATGACTCTGTTAAACATGTTTTTTGTGGAGTCCTCTCTGACTCGATTTTGAATGTGGGACTATTACACTATAATACAAATGAGCATTCGTATCAACATGAACGTGAATGGGATGGAATAGAACTAGCATTGAAGGGGACCCTGTTATCATGTAATGTCCTTATTTGAAGCGTGCAGATGGATGCCCTTTATTCCACAGTGTCTAACGAATTAAAAGCAGCAATTTATGTATTGCCTATGTTTTATTATGTTGTGGTATTTTAATAATTAAAACCATTCCTTTGCCATCAACTTGGACTTAGTCCAAGACAGTATTTTAGACAGAAAAAATGTAATCGTGAAAATGAATTAAAACAGCATCGCTGGTATGTTTTCTTTTGACAAACTTGAATAAAGGAAGAATGAACAAAGACTCTATCACATCACTGTTTTTGGTATCCAATTATGCATGTCAAAAATGTGCAGAACCAGAATGCTAAGTTCCATTATATTAACCTTTACCCAACATAAATATGAATGATTTGCTTCTTCTCTAGAGAGGATGCTAATGTCAAGTGGTGGCGTAAAGGTGCGCCATTGTTGTGAAAGAGACAGCTGGATGGCGCATGACAAAAATTATGATTTTCGGAGACGAAGATCTGAAATATGTCTATATATATACGTCTGACTATAGTATATTGAATGCTGTATTAAAATAGTCTTTAACATTCTATAAAAAGAAACTTAGCCGCAAATCTCTAGATTTGAAAAAGATTGGCCGCCCCTAACGTAATATAACTGAAATACTCTACATTTTGCTGACACAGGAGGAATGATCAATGCCTAATTGTAGTGAGAATTGCAGTTCTTAATGCAGTTCTCATTTTTGAAAATTGAATACAATCACAAATGGTAATTAGTAATCAGTGATTGTTTAGTAAGCAAGTGATATATATCTTTTGTTTATTTCAAACCAATTTTATTTTTCTTCTATTTGGTTGCTTTAATTATTACAAATTTCGGACAAATTCGATCAAACAAGAATGCACACAACTTTGACTTGACATTTTTGCTCTCAGTGGTCCTGATAGCCTTGCATAATGTCTATCGTGGGTTAACTAAGCAACAACTAAAGTAGCACTGCCCTCTAAGACAAAGATACTTTCCTGATGAAAAAGATTTGCATTTGGCCCACAATGGGATGCTAATATGGCTTGGACATGGAGCTGAACTTTCAGCGGTGTCTATTAGAAGACGTTGTGGAATGTGTGACTTGGTTCAAAAGGCCTATCCTACTTTCATTATAGTTTTAAAAAAATGCCTCTTTTACTTTCCCTGACCCTTTTCTAATACCTGACACCCAAAAACTTAAATATTCCTAAAACATGTTCTTTTAACCCATATGTTAAATCCTAAAAGTCCTTCTGTATATTATTGTTTGTGATTAATGATAATCCTTTCTGTTTTACTGTGTGAATCTGTTGTCATTCAATCTATTTTTCTTAATCATTTGTATTTTTTTTCTTTGTTAACATGACATTTTTTCTTCAGCGTAAGGTTAGGATAAAAGATAAGGACCTGGTTTAAAACTCCTTGTCAGCGGATGAGGTAGTCAGCCAAGTATGTGAGAAGAGGGCGAGGAGACTTACGTAGGGGGAGATGGATGAGTCAGGTCTTTCAGTATGACCATGCTGCAAGAGGGAAAAGTAGACTAGTCAGGCCCATTGGAGGCAGCAATGATGGGGTAGCAATCCCTAATTGGGATAAAGGTGGTAGAAGAAGCTGGCAACTGGGTGTGTGGAAAGGTTATGAATACAATGAAAGGCAGGTATGTGATTGCATTTTGAGTGTGGTGTCTTTTGAGGCATTAGCATAATTGTTTGTTTTTATTTGGTCGAATTGTACGTTTGACCGAATTTGACCTGTACCATTCGACTGAATAAAAACAAAAATTAGGCTAATACATGCCAAACATGTGGATCGAGGGTTGCGGGGGGTGTCCCCCCTCCATATGAACGGTATGTATTAGCCTTGGGGGGTCACATGGGGCGTCCCCCAATTCCTCAACATGGGAGGCAGGGGACCAGAAAAAAAAAGTGACCCTGCGGCGTCGGATCCAACCCGCGTTAGATGGACAGATCTGACACTGCAGAGGTGAAGGGGAACAGGTAAGTAGGGGAGTGGGGTGGGAGGTATGGATTGGTGTGTGCACATTTGGTTTGCTCTTTGATCCTTTGACCATTGATCGCATACGAGCCGTTTTGTTTCGGTCTGCTTGCTGCGATCAATAGTCAGACCATCAAACACCACCAAACTGTCTTTTGATGGTCAGACAGATCCTTTGTAGATATCATTGAAAAATAGCCATTTGAAAATAAATAGGAAGACAGTCCCTTTAGTAACTTTAAATCTATTTGAGATATTTTGTGGTGAAAGAAATACATTATTGCATGCAAAGTTGTGAATAACAAATCGTACTTTAGGCAAGAGAGGGAATTTTCATGGCCTGTAGAAGAATATGCTACCCTTTGGTGGGGTAGATTACATTCAGTAGCTGTACATCAGTGTACCATCTTCTGACCCAAGAAAATACATGTTGCTTGAATAGAAATGGAATCGGACTGATAATTTAGTCTAGTGAGAAATGTGTATTTTGAATACCATGATGCTGAGAGTACAAACAAAGGCTGGAGAAGAGGGGGCCAAGCAGATGAGGTTCTGCCCACCATCTCAGGGTTAGAGGAGGGAGAAATATTACATATTATATATACATACAACCCTGGAGAAATAACACACAGTGACATATAGTGTGTTTTTCTGGTCTCCCTCATAATCACCACCCTCATCCTTTGATTGCCCATGCTTGGCATAAGATTTTGGAAATAAAGGATATGCAGGATGAGATAAAGCCACAATTCCAGAAAAATGAAGGAAGGGAAAAGCTACTCTTTCATCTGTATATACGTTAAGACAGCTTGTCATCTATGGAAGTACACACCTTCACCATGTATCGGCACCCACCACCACCACCTTCACTGACAAATGAGCATAAATCCCATGGTCCAGAAGAAAGGCTAAAGTTACATTTCAGTAAAATACCTCTCTGAAACAACATTTTGGACTAACTGTGGTGCAACACCTTTGCATGCCAAATGATGCAACAGCATGCATAGGACTAGGATGCACAGAAGAGCGATTTACTGAAGGCCTCCCATCATTAACAATTCTATACAAAGTACAGCTCATACTGTCATACATAAATTGCTACTCAATATGTGACTTACCTCTTTCGACGGTGTGCCACATGTATTGGGAAGACAAGGTTTTGCATAGATATCAGTGAAATATGCCCTATGCAATACATGGTGATTGAAAAGGACAGGAGGTGCCGGTCCAGCAGAGGTGGATGAGTGGTATGTGGGGATGACAGGTCTGGGGAGTGGGGCAAGCACACTGGGGAGTGGAGGGAAAAAGAGTAGGTGAGGGGCTGGGAATGCGCGGCCAGGTTTCTAGGGATGCCCCCAGAAAAGGGGAAGGAGGCAAGGTGCAGAGAGTGTGGGGGAAATGGTTCTGGGGTGTTAGTGAGTGACAGCATCAGGTAGGGGGGTGGAAAACAGAGAGAGAAAAAGTTATTCTTTTCTCAACTCGTATTGCACGAGCTGATCGCAATTGTAGTTGCGAAAACAATAATTTTTAGAAAAATCAAATAGAATGCGGTTAACCGACTACAGTTATTGTGACTGGCTGTAATATTTATGAATGCAATTAGTGTTTATAATCCTACAGCTTTTTTGCTTGAGTTTTGTTATGTTACAATCACAGTAATGCATACAGAGAAACCTTCTAACAGGGAATGTAGTAGTACCCCTGGTAATTATAGTTGTGCCCCCTGTGAAATGAGAGATGCATATATTAACATTTCTAGAGTACTGAATTCCATGTTACAAAATTGCATGCCATTTAGAAACACATGACTTCAAAGTCAAATGTAATAATTTGCTGTGGTGCATTTTTATGTTCGATTGCATTAAATATTTCACATTTATTTACCAAGTTGCAAACAAAAAGGCAGTTGCTTTAGCAAAAACAACATTAGACAATACACATTGGAAAGGCTCAGAACTGAGTTTGATGTTAAAACATGAAGGTTACTAGACTATGGGCCTCATCACGAGTTTGGCGGTAGCCCTTAAATACGGCGGTAGCACTGTTACTGCCTCATTCAAGGGTCCACCAAATCATGGCTTTGGCTGATTTCTTCCCAGCTCTGAGCTGGGGGGAAATCTGCAGACGGTAAGAGCGTGAAAATTCCCCATTGAGCCCATTGGGGAATGGGGAATTCCCGAATGGGCTCAATGGGGAATAGGCAATACACGTTCCGTCAAACCTGTGATCCGGCGCTAATAGCACCGGTGAGTTTGGCGTTAGGGCTATTAACCCCTGCACTATTAGCGCCAGCGTTACCGCCCAACTCATGATGAGGCCCCATGTATTTTGTAATATCGCCTCACTTCCTCTCCATAAATGTTACATATTTTGCTTCTGCTGTAGTCATTACAATTAAATGTACAATTAATTCAGTCGTAGCTTGATGCATTTTTTGTAAGTCTCGACCATGTCAAAGACACATTATCATTTATTCTGTAACTGTCAGAAGATGGACTAACGTAAGGTGGGCATTCTTCATTGGCAGTCTTTTGGATGCAGCTAATAACAACTGCAAAGAGGTCAGGATGGGTATAATGGACTAGGTCCTTTAAACTCCAAATCACTGCTTAATGTATTTCCTGAGTTCCATGTGATCTCTGCAGACAATTGTGAAATAAGCATCTTCTGCAACTTGTTCCACAAGTAGAGGGTCACATCTACAAATGCAGAGGGCTATCACCCAACTTGCCCTTTTCCTAACCTTCTGCCATTTGCTTATTAAGTTACGTACAAGAAAGGAGGGTGGTGCTTGGAAATGTGCCATTCTATAGCATTTGCCACCTCAATGTTGAACGCTTCTTCTGTTGATTATTCAACTGGAAATAGAGGTAATGCAAGCCTGCATGATTCAACATTTGATTCCTTATTTCTTGCCAAATAGCAACGCTAACCCATGGCTACAGCAATCAACAACAACCAGCTATAGTTGTGATGCTACTTGTAGAAAAGTGTAGTGTGCTAAAGGATAGTAACACTGGTCAGGGCGTTGCTAGGGGGGGGCTAAGGGGACTATAGCCCTTGATCTTTTGGTTGTAGCCCCGGATAGAATCTCAGGAGCTTCAGCCAAAAGACTAGCTAGCCCCCAGTCCCAACAGTTCCGACATCAGCTTAGCCCCGGGTCTTTTACAGACCTAGCAACTCCCCTGCCACTGGTGCAATGTGAACAATGGCCAGTGGAACCTGGCTATGGATAAAGGGAGGGGAAATAAAGGCTCTTGTGCTAGTATGTCCTGGACAAGTGAATATCTGGTGTGTCCTCTAGTGGGCACCCCACAGAATGCTGCCCCCAATGATGGTGTACGCTGTTCAAGAGTGGTCAATGGAATCTGACATGCCTTCCTTATGACTATCTGACCATGTGTTTCCATTGAACAACTAATATTTGTTAAACCCTATCCCACTGGCACTTTCATATCACAGTGACTTCTTCTCACTTGTAGTCTTTGCCTCCTGTAATGGCAAGTGCCCCAGGTGTTTTAGGAGGTAGGCACTACCTTGGACCATGTTAGGCAGAATCATATGCAGTACCCTTTGGGAACACCACATACAATTAAGACTATAAGTGCAAGTACAAATTCACCTTTGGTACAAGCCTGTACTTCACAGTAAAGTGGTAGCGATGGCTGAGCAGCCAGACTTATCGCAAGAGTAAAAAGAGCAGTATCAACAGTTACACAAAGGACAGCAATTACTATGGTTCAAGCAAACACTGACTCAAGGTTTCTGAGTAAAAGAATATACATTTATTTACACATTCATTTGTAAAACAGTTCACTAAATAAAGCAGCAGAAAAATCATACTCTTAATATACTGCACAATAACCAATCAATTATGGACAAGTTAAGCTCAAAATCAAGTGTGAGCAAAATGGCAATCCAGCTATTAAAAAGGGAGGGAAAGACAAGGTTATACAAAATTAAGCAGCACCAACAAGTAAGTAGGCAGGGAAATCTAGAAAAGGCTTGCTACAATGAGCATTCAAATCAATAGGCCTGGGCCAATATTAATGGTTCAGAGTCTTTGCAGAGGATCACACAGTTCAGAGTAGTTCGCGGTTAAGTCTTTGCCAAGAGTTCGTAACGAATTTGGTCGGAAGAAAAGTTACTTAAAAGATTAGGGAAGGACAAGCCCTCGATTGGTGAAAGATTTCAAACACTTTCACCGCGGTCGGACGTAACGAACAACCGGGTTTGAACATTTCCCTTTAAATGAAGAAGAAGGCTGTAGCTGAGGCAGAAGTTCCTGGCCGATCCTGCAGGCTCACGGTTCCTGAAGCGACTGTTGGACTGACATGAAGAAGGTAGACTGGAGGGTCCTGCACTGCCCAGGGAAGAAAACAGGAGCAGAACAAAGCAACAAATAAAAGGTGCACTCCTTAAAACCCAAACAGGATCAGGTCCTAATGGCTCAGCAAATTCGACCAGGGGAGGGGGGCCTTGCTTGGTGTTTGCAGATCTTCTCTGTCATCTAAGTTTAGGAGATTCGGACCCACAGCAGGGCTTCACCAGGAGGTTCAGTTGTGGTAGTGGTCCTCTTCTTTCAGCTTCTCTTCGGTTCTCTTGATCCAGTGGCAACTCTGCCTTCCAAGTCCCAGAGACCTGCTTTTTATGCAGTTTTCCCCCATTCACACAGCCTGGCTGTCAATCACACAGCAGGGCGGCTGTCCTGGCAGGACATTCACCTAGCCAATCAAACAAGCTTGTGACTTGGGTTTCCAAGGGAACCCTGTGCAGGGGTCCTAAAACCCCTCCCTCACATCCTGTCTACCCAGACTCTCAGGGCCTAAGGAGGGCTTCTGTGCAGAAGCACGCCAAAGGACAGCGACCAAAGGAACCAAACCTGGTTTGGCGCGAAGAGTAAAACACGAGAAAGACATTTACAAAAAGAAATGGTGAATAAACCCAGCCGGAACCAAATAAAAGTAAATGGGGTCCAGCGGATTTAAGTTTGCAGCAACTAACATAGCCTAAAACAGTGCCAAGGATATTTAGATAGACCGCAGTAGGAGAAATATGGTAGATACCACTGCTACCAGCCAAATCTTAAAAAAAGGGGAACAAAATAATGTTCCATGATAGACAGACAAAATGGGATAACGATTAACACTTTCCAGTACTCTAAGGAAGATAGTTTGTACTGGGTCTGTGAATTTAAAAAGACTAATAAAGTCAACGGCAACTTTACAAGTTCTGGAAGACAGTAGTAAGTCCCAGAAAATTGAGTTAAAGTGGGAAATCTGACAAAGACAACCCTGAGTCACTGCACTAAAAGTGCTGTGTGGCACACAGTGAAAAGATGATGCATATGGAGTAGGTGAGGCTCCACAGTCTATGAACACAAAAAATGTAAAACACACAGCAAAACACATGTAAGAGCGGGAAGAAAGGCTCACACTCTTACCAGGTTAAAAGAAATAAATCCTAGAAATCCAGCAAAGCTGCTGAGGGAAGGGAAATTAGCAATTCTGGAGAATTCTCCCTAACAGACTAGACATTGGAAATCACCTGACCTGCCTGTCCCTTGATAAATTGCACATCTGCACAGTAAAGCTAGTATCCAGAGGCCTGACTCCATTCTTCTTCCTGCTGAAGGGCCACATCTGTCACCTCTAACTTTTGATCCTCCATCTGCTATTATCTACAGTTCCCTCTACAACTTTAAAGTGTATTCCATTGCCTTGCTAAAACTCTTGTGTATCCCTATGTATATTGTACTCCACCATGGCGGGAACAGTGCCATTAATACTATAACAATAGTCAAATGTGCACACATCACTGCACTACTTCACAGTTGTAACTCAGAAAATGAGTGCACAATATTGTTATGCTTTATGAGGCAAGGCCACGCCCAGTAATTACTTTAATGCTTCTTGGCCAATGCACCATACATCTGTTAGAACTATTCCATTGCCCTGGTAAAACTCTTGTGTATCAGTATGTATATTGTATTCTTGGCATAAGTCAAAAAGATCTACCCTCTCCAATACAGAAACCAAACCAACCCCCTCCACTACCTGTGGCAGACGTACTTCCTGCACGGTCCCAACTGAAGACCCTGCCTCCTCCTACTGATATTCCCCTGTGCCTACTGCTGCAAATCCTCTATTGTCAGCCCTGATACTTCTTCTTCCCCTGCTTTGTTAGCAACAAACCCTGTATTGTGTTGGAGATATTTCTTTGTGGTAACTTTTGGTGGTATATCTGGTTGTATTTCTGTAGTATAGTGGTGAGTCTAGAATTGCCTGGTGTTTGTTTTTATACCGGAGTCACTAAAGGTAAGTCAAGACTGTATGTGATAATTCCATGATCCTGTTGTATTTTATTTTCAGTACCACGTTATACCCTAAATATGAACATTGTGATGCTGGAAATGCCTTATAGAGAGGCAGGGACTTCTGTCCTTGCCCTACCACTTCTCTGTGTGTATTTTCTATATGGCTTCTGCCACTGAAGTACGGCCTGGATCTCTGGCAGTGCTGCTCTTCATTCTTATCTTTTGGTGAATATCACCCATGGTATACCCTTATTGCACCCATTGGTGGGGTACACCGTTATACTCCTTATGTGTGTTTTGGGCACCTGTGTGTTGCCCACAGAGCAGTGTTTGGGCTGGTGGCAGCTACATGTTGTCTTGGCAGTGGCTCTGAGCATCCTCCATTTTTGGGGCATCCAGGCTCTGCCATAGGAATCAATGGATTCCTGTTAGGAGGAAAGATGGTGCCTGTGGCCTCTTGGATTCTATTGCCTTTTACCCTGTTTCGCAACGTCCTGGGAAGCTCTGGCTCTGTCCCTTCTTCCTGAATGTCTCTGTTGTTCACTTTCCCCCTGACAGGCTGTTGGGTGGAAATACCATATATGGTTCTGGGGCTGCCTCCCATCAGACTGACTGGAGCCTCCCCAGGTGTTGTGTGTTGTGGGCACACCCTAGGGGTGGGACCTGCATGAATGGAGTCTGAAGTGAACTCACATTCTCGGTTGTGGGTGTCTGGTTTCTGTGTGTGTGACACAATGAATGAGACAGCTTTGCCTGAAACTGACATCAATGCAGTGTAGTGTGCTGAAAGGCTGGGTAATTGCCCCCATTCCACATTCCTGTTTTATTGGTGTCGGGGTGGAGTGAATGGCCTGAATGCATTTGAGCCTGATTGGTGTCCTGCCTGCATGAATGCCCTACTGTGTAATTGGCTGACTGAGCCTGGCTCAGCCAGAGTGAAGATGGGACAGATATGTATATCTGGGGACATCTCAATTACCAATTTGTTTTGTAGCTGGAGTTGAAGCTTAGCAAGAAGAAGTTGCTCCTTGAAGCTCAGCTGGAAGAGAAGTCTCTTCTGCATTTCTTCAACAATCTGAAAGCTGTTGTGTCTCCCAAGGACTGATCCAAAGTGGACCTGCAAAGGAGACCTCTCCCGATCTATAAGGGACCATCGTAAAAAAACTGCTATTCTTCATTGAAGTATCCTGGAAGCCAGTCCCGTGTGTCTGCCATCCGGAGAAGGGGTTTTTTAGTCCAGAGGAGGAGGGCCAGACATCTCGAGCCAGACAAGTCCATTGGTGTCACCCAGGGTCTGGAGATGCGTTTTGTGAACTCTGGAAGCCGTTGCTGTCTACTGCCCCGAAGAGGGGGTACCCTGGCAAAATGCTGCTGGACAGCTAGAGCTGTGAAAGTTACAAACTGCCTAGTATGTGGTTTCCCGCCACCAGAAGCTATCAAAGTTGGCCCAAGGGCCAATGACATTTGTGATGTCATCTTTGATGTCCTGGGTGTTAGTCTTAGCAGTGCACGGTGGTGGCGCGAGTTATGGTTGCTTAGCTTACCATAACTGGTGAATTTCAAAGGTTTTTTGGTTTTACTTGGAACCATAACGTCCCTTTGACAAAGGTTTTTCACTGAATTTCATAGGTTTTTAGTAGCACAACTTAACCATAACGTCCCTTTAACAAAGTTTTTTCACTGAATTTCATGAGTTTTTAGTAGAGCAACTTAACCATAACGTCCCTTTAACAAAGTTTTTTCACTGAATTTCATAGGTTTTTAGTAGCGCAACTTAACCATAATGTCCCTTTAACAAAGTTTTTTCATTGAATTTCGTAGGTTTTTAGTAGTGCAACTTAACAATAATGACTTTCACTTTATATACATATCATATGGAACTGACTGAATCTCTTCTACTGTACTTGATGTCCGCGAACTCATTTAATGTTCGCGGACATGTTCGAAGAACAGTACCACTATCTAAAAAACTCTGGGGGGGTATGTTTGATTGTTATATCATAGGAACATTTAAAACATTAAAAAAAAAGCACACAAACACATTATATGTACTAATACATAAGAAATGTAACCCATATATACAACACACTAACCATTCATTTAAATGCACTATGTTCTAAAATGGAATATACCACAAGAAAATAAATTGACTTTCAACATAATTACCTCACAAACACAACAGAACTGAGAACAAGAGCAGACCCACTGAGTACATAGGACATATCTTACCTGAAATAGTAAGTGTACTTAATTTTATTCATATATTTATAAACTTTCTGTATTAGATAAAAAAAATATATTATCTTTTTTTTTTTCTGACAGAAATGTCTAGTACTCTGGAATGGCTAGAGGAACATTTCCCACATGAAGAAATGTCACAAGATAGTGAAACTAATCGTAAACACTTTATAATATAAACCATTTAATTATTATTATTTTGTATACATTTAACATATATATATTTTTTTTGTACAGAGCGTAACAAAATAGAAACTACCTCTGAAGAAGCTGTTATGGAAAACACGCTTGACAGCATAAAAGAAAAAATTGATTTATTGTTGACCAATTTTAATAATTTGAAAACTTTTGTTGAAGATCATTTTAAAACAAAAACGTCATACCATTGCCCCACATGTACTTGTCCCCCCTCACCATATCCCAGTCAATTATCCCCAAACCCTCTCCATAACCCAAAACGTTTTGATGAGACTTCCATCCCTTCTTCTCCTAATGACAATCATGATGAAACCCCTAATTCTCCTGTTTTTGTTTCTGTTTCTGCCTCACCTTCTCTGTCATAAATTATTAATATATGTTAAATAAAGTTTAATTTTTATATTGTGTTGTAAATAGTTTCATTTTTTTTTTTTAAACAATGTAGGTGTCCGCGGACAGTGCAGGTGTTCTAAAATGTTCGTAAATAAACGAAAATGGACGTGTCCTGAAGAACACTATACCTGTCCGTACTGTGCGCTACCAAGTTGAAACTGATCTAAGAACACACGCGGTGTCCTGAAATGTTCGTAAATAAACGAAAATGGAGGTGTCCTGAAGAACACTATACCTGTTCGTACTGTTCGCTAGCAAGATGAAACTATTCTAAGAACACACGCAGTGTCCTGAAATGTTTGAAAACAAAAAAAATTAAAGTGTCCTAAAGAACACTATATCTGTCCGTAGTGTTCGCTAGCAAGTTGAAACTGTTCTAAGAACACACGCGGTGTCCTGAATTGTTTGTAATTAAACGAAAATGGAGGTGTCTTAAAGAACACTATACCTGTCCGTACTGTTTGCTAGCAACTTGAAAATGTTCTAAGAACACAATTGGTGTCCTGAAATGTTCGTACATAAACGAAATTGAACATGTCCTGAAGAACAGTATATCTGTCCTTACTGTTCGCTAGCAAATTTAAACTATTCTAAGAACACACGCAGTGTCCTGAAATGTTCGTTTCACGTGTGACGCAATTTTAATTAGTTCAGGACCCGAAACAGTGTCCGTAGAACATCAACGCGCATGCGGTGTCCTGCGGACATGCGCTTCCTTTGCGGACTTGTTCGCGAACGGATCATATCACCGCGCCCACGCTGATCGCGTGTTCTGAATGAGGACACTGTTCGGGTCCCCGAACAAATTAAAAGTACATTTTCAATTAATCCATAATATTTTTCAATAAAATCTCACCATGGCACAAGTCCCACATAGTAATCCTGAGTTTCTACATACCTTTTGAAACTTTTTTTTGTGTTCGATCTGTCCACAGACAGCGCGCATGTCCGCGAACCGCGCACAAGCACCCCTATAAAAGACCATGCCCTAAAGCTTATTCTCATTGTGTTTCTGGATATTCTTCAGAGCACAGCTATTTCTCCAGCAACTTGCTGATTACACCATCGAGATGGCATCCCTGGCTGCAGAACTGCCACCTGGTGCTGCACCTGCTTCAGCACCACCCCCACCCCCTCCACCACCACCACCTCCCCAAGGGCCTGAAGAGGGGAACAGGAGTGAGGATTCGGAGGAGGAAGAAGAGGATGATGAGAATGAGGTAGAGGAAAACCCTTCTATCCGCACTCGGCGAGAGTCTTGGGTGTGGCGTTTATTTACCATTCATGGTAATGTTCCTAAGGCTCGTGCGAACCGTGTTACCTGCAATGAGTGCAAAATGATACTCAGTCGTGGGAAGCATGGTAAGTACAGCTTTGGGACCACTACTATGAAGCGACACCTGAGGTCATTTCCCTCTGGGGCTATTTGCAGGGTTGTACCTTGCGAAGAACGTAGCAGGTTGATTTCCTCTACTTCATCCTCTGTTTCTGATCCTGTCACCACAAGGACCACCTCTGTGGGACAGCGTCTTCCTCAAGCTGCCTCACAGGCCATACAGAATGCTGATGACCCTTACATTTCGAGGGTCACAGTTGTATGTATGTACTGTGACACAGTACTCTGCAGGGGGGAGCGACTTCGTAGTGCTTTTGAGAATATCGTCTCAGAGCACGAGAAGATCTGCTCACTACCCAAATAAAACCCACTTTACATCTTCCTCTCTCAGCTTGCCGTTTCTTATCCATGTGGTTGGTGTCCCCCCCTTTACCTTCCTTTCCCCTCCTCTCCTAGTGTGTCATGTATAAAAAACCAAAAAAATACAAAATATCAAAAATCAAAAAAAAAAATAAGGCTCTTTTCAGAGCCGCCTTTCACAGTTAAAAAATATAAGTGAAAATAAATGAAGCAGGGCCCTTTGTATTTTTTAGAAGTCCGCGGACAGTTCGCGAACATTTAAAAAATTGGGTTGCTACCCCATCACAAACATTGCAATTTTCTCTGGGAAGAAGTGGTGGCTCTGAAAAGAGCCTTTGAGTGGTGTTTGTACGTCAAAAATTATAAATGCTTAACACCTACTTCAAAATGGTTGTTGTAATTCCAAAAAAGGTTGCAATGCATTTTGTACATTTCTCAGAAAAATCTGATTGCCAGCATAAGTAAGATGGACTCCATCTCAGCGAAAAATGTATGTACTACGAAAAGAGGACATGCCAAAATCACTTAGAAAGGCACAAACAGCCTTATTAACATTGCGCCTTGCTTTTTCCATTTGTGGACCAAATGAAGAAGAACAAAGCCACATTTGTCTCTGCGCAATCCGTGAAAATATCACTTGAGAATTAGGAAACATGTCCATAACCTTCCCAAGTCCTTCTTTCATAGCAAATTGCAAAAAAATTCCAGTCACATGTCCTAAACTCTTCCCTCCACAATGAATTACAATTATGTCTGGATGTTGCTCTGTCTCCAAAGTAGCACAGAGAGGTAGCTAGTCCAACCACTTCATTCCACATACTCCATGCAAGTGTACTTCCACATGTGGGAATCCAAGATCTACAGCTACTCCACAGCTTTCTGCATGCACCTTTAACCAATGTATCCACGAATCTCCCAAAATCCAAACAATCTGTTTTCTGAAACACACAGCCATAGCTATCTTTTGTTCTCTCAGCAAAAAGAGTATCTGAAAAACTCTCTCCTGACACAACACACCCACTTAACTTTCCTGACCAATCCCTTTCAGTGCTTATTCTCATTTGCATGATTTTTGAACCCAAAAATCCCCAGATGTAACTCCCGGTGTCCGCGAACTACCGCCATGTCCGCGGACATATCGTAATATGAACAGCCTTTCTACCATTTCCACTTTACTCTCTCTGCCATTCCCTCATTTGAACTAGCTAAAAAAATCACATGACCATGCACCAATCACATTCAAGACCTCTAGATCTAACTGCATCATCATAGATCAGCACTGCAAATGTACTGTGAATCTCTCTGAGTACAAGTGTCATATCATTGGCAAGCACCATCTACCAGAAATACTGTACAAGTCTCCAAGATTTCTACTTGCAGCTCCATGCATATCCATATGCATGAACACAAACTTCAGGTATGCATATTTTCTGTACAGTAGATGAACACATTTTCAAACATACTTTTAGCTTGTGTAATCTGTAAAATGAATTTACTGTATTTTTTTCAATATCCTAAAATCAACTGTCACTTATAAACCTTTATACTATTTACTTTCTTTATACACACACACTCAAATCATGTTAAACAAACATTTTTTAAATGAAATATACAGACTACATATATTCAAACAAAATTGCATGCAAGCACAATCTATGTTTAAATCTTTAAAAAAATACTTATACAATTTCATATTTTTTTGTTTTTATTTATTTATTTACTTAATTACTTTAATTTAGACATGACATTGAGGCGCTATTAAATAGAACAGCTTACTTACAGAAATAGTAGTATTCACTGGTATATTATAAATTTCACAAGACATAGTAAAGATATTTTTTTTTGCTACAGTTAGTCATTCAATACAATTTGTTCATTAAGAACATATCATATGTACTGAACTGATGCAATGTATCTTATGTAAATAAATTAGTTTAATGGTTTTAAAGAAGGCACTGAGGATTTCAATTAAAAAAATCAATATCTAAATTGAAAACAGCGCTATATACAAACAAAGTTACTAATTTGAAGCTTTTACAATTGCAGTGAAGACCAGTCTACTGAAAAGAAGCAGCCGAATTCGAAGAACAAAGAAGAACTAAGAAGTTACCTGTTAATTTTAGAAAAAAAGTAAGTAGAATATCACCATGATATTTGTATTATTAATCAAACACACTATAACATTAATACAAGCTATTTTGGTGCCTAAAAATAGAGATTGTGTACCATTTTGTCCAAAAATCTCCATGTCTTAAACAGCGATTTACAGCCAGAATAGCCCACAAATTTCCGTTTATGGACACACAAATTACCCAACTGAACCGCTACAAATTTCATATTATAGAACAAACAACTGTTTTAATTGTATACATTAGATTTACTATTTGTACTTTTCCACACCTCTAGCTTATTTTTTTTGTCATCTGATTCCCAGTTTAGTAACACATAAATTCAAGAACACCTATCCCTACTAGTTGTAGTTCCCAATGCACAATCGTACACCACTACATACATCTTTATCTTCTTACTCAAACACTCATGCACACAGCACACATACATTCCAGAACACCCCAACCCATATCTTCTTTATTTTTTTCAACAGACCTTAAAGAATGCCTACCAAAAGTCAAGTCCATAGAAAGCAACGCAAAAGTAGAGCAAATGAAAATAAAAGTGTCCAACATAAGCATCCATCTCTAGCAGAATTTGTAAAAAAAGTTGAAACAAAACAGCTAATACAGTCATGTAGTGAAACACAAGAAGTTTCAAGTACAAAAACTTTGCCTGCTCTATCAAAATGTAAAACAAACCAAAAAACAATTAACAGAAAATCAGCTATCTTCAAATTTTAATATAGTGCAACGTAAGCATACCAAGAAAAGTATTTTAGCCAAAATGTACCGTCACAAAGTCCTTCAAAATCTTCTAAAAACAGGAGAGAAATCAGGTTCAATGCTTAAAACCTATCGCAGGAAATTAATCTTAGAAGCGTTGATGGACAGTGCAATTCTTCTGAAAAGAAAATTATTTATTTTACCGTTAAACAAAATGAAACCACTAACAAAACTAATAACTAAATTACAAAAAAGACTTCTCAATAAGCGAAATGTCAACAGAAAGAACTTCTTAAGTATCTGCGGAGGTGAATGGAATCACACTACGAGCACAGAACCAGATTTTAATGAAGAAGCATACAAACAAAATCAAACAAATACAATTGCCATGCATAGCAGTGGTCGAGGTTATGAAAAAGTGAATAATACCATAATGGAACAAGAAGTACTCCTTACCAAAATATGCCCTGAAAACTTAGAGTTACCCCTCCATTCAACTGAATCAGAACATCTAGTGTACAAATGGCCATGCACGTCAATGTGTAACATTCCCAAACAATGTTTCAAATCTTTACGCCAATTCCTCAATAAATATGTAAAAAGCAAAGACAAAATCAAAATTAAATTACTGCAAAATTTGGATTCCTGTCCAGTGCGCAAGTACACAGGACTAAAAGGACATTCATTGGCCTGCATTACAGGACCTACTTGTAAAACCACTTTCCATGATATCAAAAGGATATCAACACATCATTCAATTATAAGAAATCTAGTCTATAAACTGTACTATGCTAAAAGACCTGCTTTAGCACTAGCAAAGTTAAATAACATCATTCTACATGGTACAGCAAAAGACCTACTTGAAGAAATTCACTATATCCAGAAAAAATATTTTGGAAGTGAAAGCCATTTACAGAATGAAATAGCTTTAAACCTATTAAGCAACAATTCTACACATGGCAACTTTTTGCTAAACACATACAAAAAAGAAATACTAAAATTTAAAAGTACATCAGCTGAAGTACCAAACCATGTATGTGTATGTTGCCGTAGAACATTTTATAAAAGTCACACAAAAACTGTAGACCTATCATACAAAATAGAAGACAATGAAGATTCTAAATGGTTTGAATTAGCTCTCTACCTTGTAGCAGAAAACAAATATGAAATAACTGAGCCCTTAATACTTTGCAGTTACTGCACTACAAAACTTGACAACAACCAAACTCCTTCCCGTGCTATCACAAATAATTTGGAATTATACCCAGTACCAAAACCCCTACAACAACTTAATTTATATGAGAGCATCATAATTCAAACAGTACACCCATTTCAAGCAATAATACGCCTTCAACCAAAAATGGCAAAATTACCTCCTTCTGAATTGGTAAAAGGCATTTGTGGAAAAGTAGTTAATTTACCATTAGATCTAAAAGAAAATGTGCATACTCTAGGAGTACAACGTCCACTGCAGCAATCTTTAATTATCTTAGTAAATGGAGTACCTACAAAAGACAAAAAAATATGACAACAACTGGTAGATTTATATAAAGTTAGACAAGCCTTCCAATATCTTAAAGAGAATAATGAATATTACAAAGAAATTAATATTGAAGAAAACTTGAAAGATACAACTGAAATAATTCAAGAAACACAAGAAGCTGGTCAATTTGAGCTACTAGATCCTGCTGCAATATCAAATACTTTAGACCATTATACAATTCATCCTTTGAACTGTAATGACACCCTAGAAGATGCACTGGAAACTTACCAAATGTGTCAAACAAAAGGATCGCCAATCAGCATATGGGAAAAAAGTATAGAAGCGCATGCTTTTCCTCTACTCTTTCCTACTGGCAAAGGAGGAAGGTATGATGATAGACCTATTCAAATATCAGCTTCAGAATACTGCTCATTAGGGATGTATTCTGAAGATCCCAGATTTAGACAAAATGTGGAATACATATTCCACCTACTCTTTGAAAGTGAACTAGCAACTTTATGTTACGGAGTTGCACACTTATTAAAATCAGGATCACACTTTCAAAATATGACAGCTACACAATTATTAGAAAAAGTGCAACAAAAGGATGAGGTTTTACAATCAAATATTACAAATCTATTAGCAAATATGCGTGGTACTAAATAGTACTGGTTTCAACGTCATGGAGATGTACATTGTATGATCAGAAACCTTGGCCCACCCACTTGGTTTGTTACATTAAGTTGTGCAGAATATGCATGGGAAGATTTACATGATTTCCTACGCATATCAAATAAAAACAAAACAAACATAGATATACTAACACCTGGAGAACTTTGTTCTTTGGATCCTGTTAATGTTTCAAGATATTTTCACCATTGCTTCATTGCTATGCTACATTTTATTTGTAATAAAACTGTTCCTCCCCTTGGAGAAGTGCAACACTTCTTTTGGGGAAAAGAATACCAAGCCAGAGGAGCACCACATATCCACATGCTTTTATGGATTAAAGATGCTCCTAAATTTGGTCAAGACAGTGATGCCACTGTTTTACAGTTTATAATCACAAAAATATGTCACTTGTGAAATTCCATCAGAAGCCACAAATAGTGATCTTCATGCACACATTTTACATTTCAAAGACACAAATGTGGAAAATATTGTCGTCGCAAATACAAAAACAAAGGGAAATACTACACCAAATGCCGAATTGGTTTCCCTAGACCAGTTACAAATGCAGGTCAAGTGAACAACCTCATGTCTTCAGTTAGACATAGTGTTAAAGGTAAGTCACCTAAAAATACATATTACATAAAAAGAAAAGAAGAAGAAAAATATATCAATGATTATAATGCAATCATTGCCCACTTATGGAATGCCAACATAGATGTGCAGTACATTGCAGACAATTCTACTGCAGTTGCATGATATGTCACAGCATACTTAACTAAAGCAGAAAAGACAGAGCTCCAAGACCTCTGGAATGACCTGTCATCAGATAAAACAGTATCTCAGAAATTATACAGCTTGGGCATAAAAATGCTCACCCATAGAGAATGGGGATCATATGAAGCAGCTGATCGTTTAACTAGTACTGCATTGTATGGTAAATCTGAAAATATATATGGCTAAGTCTTGGTCCAGCTAAATCTAGAAAAAGAGTTCTAAAAGCATATGAAGATATAGAAACAATAGCCAAACATGATCCCAACAGCCAAGACATTTAAAAAAACAATGTATTGGACACATACTGCCCAAACAGAAGTAATACTTTGGAAAACATGTGTCTATACCACATAGCCCAAAACTACAGATACACAAATAATATGAAACCTGATGAAAAAAAACGCTAAATATAGAGTAACAAACTGTGAAGGCAGCTTAGTTAAACTCACTAAACCAAATTTAATTAATCATATTAAATTGTCATTAAAGACTCCTCAACATAAAGAAGTATATTACATGTCCCTGCAACAACTCTTCAAACCATGGAGAAAAGAAGAACAATTACTAGATAACTATGACTCATATGAGGATGCTTTCAAAGCAAATGAAAGCACTATAACTGATGTAAACTTTACACAGTACAAAACAATGTTGCACAATGAACAGCAACACGAAGAAGAACTCTAAGCCCAACTAGATAAGGACACTCCTGACAGTAGTCAACCTTCTGTAACAGGAAGCCAAGAACCACTGGGAGAACCACTAATAATAAATGAGGCAGAATTAGCTACGATAGAAGTAGAAAACACCATGTGTCAGTATGAAGATAAGGAAGACTTAACTATACTACAATCAAAACTAAACAATGAGCAAAGTAGCATTTTTCAGGAAGTAACAAAACAAATTGCACATGGTGTAAAACATGAAAATAAAGAATGTTCCTGCCATAATTATAAACCTATACTACTGTACGTCAGTCGTGAAGCTGGTTCTGGCAAAACATTCCTAATCAAAATCATTAGTAAGTTCCTTCAACAATTGACAAACAACAAACTGTCAGCTGTTGTCACTGCCCCCACAGGTTTAGCTGCCTACAACATAGGTGGTGTTACATTACACCGATTACTACTATTACCAGTAGAACACCAGAACAAATTAGACTATTACAAACTATCTGCAGAAGCTGCAATGGAATTACGCAGAGTATTGAAACAAATGAAAATGCTACTAATCGATGAAGTGAGCATGGTCTCCAACCTGATGTTAGCTTTGATTCACCTCAGATTACAAGAAGTACTCAAAACAGACTATGAAGAGCTCTTTGCAGGAAAACACATTATTGTTTTTGGAGATCTGCTTCAATTAATATCAGTAAAAGGTGAGCCTATTTTTAAAACATTAGGACACAAACTCTGCCGTAAAACTGTTGGCAGCATTGGAAATGTCAACCTTTGGCAACATTTCCAATACAGAGAATTAACAGAAAACATGTGTCAATCTGCAGATCTCACTTATGCCAACATTTTTGAAGTATCAGAGTTGGTATACTTTGTAAAGAAGCAGAAGCAATATTGAAAACCCAGCACATTTATGCACTTTATGGCGATAATGCATGTGCTACAGATGTTATGGAACAATTAGCCCACAAAAAATGTCAATTGTATGGCCTTAATGCCAACTCTTGCAAGCTGTTTCAAATTCAATGAAATCATGCTCCAACACAGCTGGTTTGGAAAAAATATTAAAATTATCCTTAAACTGTAGAGTAATGCTTAAACGTAACCTTGACGTGGACCAAGGACTAGTTAATGGAGCACTGGGTACAGTTGTTGGCTGTCAAACATACCCATGCGACAACAAAATTCAGTTTGTCAATATACTCTTTGACAAACTATCAGAAGTAAAAAGGATAGGACGCTCAACAGCTAGATTCCTTCTCTTCAAAGATATGTATGTACGCAGAGAACAATTTTCTCTAATTCTTGCCTACGCAGTCACGATTCATAAATCACAGGGTCTTACCCTAGACAAAGCAATGATAGATATTGGTAACACAATCTTTAAAGAAGGCATGAGCTATGTAGCACTATCACGCTTACGTACACTTGACGGTCTATTTCTAATCAACTTTGATGCAAGTAAAATAAACGCTGATATTCCTTGCATTTTAGAATACAATAGACTTCACTCACTATACACCCCCCACCTAAACACATATTCTGTTCCACAAAAAGTGAAACGTTATAAAAGAAAAATAAATCAAACAGAAATGCAACAGGATGTCACTGCAAATCCTCCAAAGAGAGTAAAAGAAACTAATACTTCATCAAGTACCACAAGCAAAAAAGTATCAATTAGGGAAAGTAAACCAAGTACTTCTTTAAAGAAGGAAGACAAACTCCAAAAAAAGCAGTTAGATACAGAACTACCTGGACCATTTAAATTCTCAATTATTGTTGGTGTAAGTTGCTATGCAAATGTAGCAATGAATATTCTATTTCAATTACCACCAATTGTTGACAACATTTACTTACACAGTACAGACCCATTGTGTTTGCAAATGTTAGTACTTCAAAGAAATGCAGCAAACAATCATGACAACACGTATAGTGTTTTTGGAATAAGACAACAATTGGACTTCTGTGCTGGAATGGTGAAATTCACTATAAATTCACAGGAAGATCCACAAAAATGTCTAATGTACTTACTACAAGTAGTGGAAAACAAAAACATACCTATCAATGAAATCTTTCAGATTTTATACATGTGGAAACATACATGCACTCTCTGCAACAATGTGACACAAGAACAAATCCCCAATGAACGCTTTGTGTATATATCAATACCTAATTGTGAATCCGTTCCATTTCAGCAACTTGTACAAAATGCAAACCATGGTAGATTATGTTCGACCTGCAATTCAGATAATCGCTCCACGTTAGTAATACAAACACATAGTAAAAACGTAATATGAATGCTTCTACGTTACAATGCAGATGATACCAAAAACAACTGCAAGCTGACTGGATTCACACATGGTCAAATATCACTTTGTAGGAAAACCTTTACAACAATAGGTATAATCTACCACGCAGGAGCCACAACCAATTCAGGGCACTACACTGCATATATAAAAAAGAAATGTGGATGGTTTGTATGTAATGATAGTACCATTACTCTAAAGCAGAGATTACCAGCACATCTTACAAACGCTTATTTAATGTTCTTAAAACCAAAATTTGATAACTAAACTGTACTTAAACCTTAAGTACACTTGTAGTAAAAAAATATAAACTGTCACAATATTCCAAAAGCTTTCTAACTGCCCAAAGATGCTACAACAACTCATCAGATACATTAATCCACTCAAATATAGAAAAAAACAGACAGTTAGAATACGCCAATTGGTATCTAACTGTCCCAAAATTTAGAAATATCCAAACAGATAAATCAATACCACAAAATTATATAAAAAAATAAACAGTTAGAATACGCCTACTGGTATCTAACTGCTCCAAAATTTTACAATATCCAAACAAATACCTAATATCTTACTACTCCCAACAACTGGAACAATCCAATGTATGAAGCATTAGCAAGAAACAACAAGTAAACACTGAAAACAAACAAACAAATAAACTGTATCATAACACAAAAAGTTTTTTTTTTTAATCCAACATGGATTTTTTTTCTCCCACAGACCCAATGATTTTAGCAACAAACACTCTGGTTTGTCATCTACTAAACATGAGGGTAAAAAAAAAGAAGAAAATGTTTATTGCACAATGTAATAAGTGTTTATAAAATACTAATACTAACATGCTATTTTCTTTTATCACAGAAATGACCAAGAAAAACATGGACTCCCGTTACTAAACCAAATAGTAAGTATAACATGATAAATACAACCATCGCAGCATATCACACCCATACTGGTTTATAACAATGTTCCTTATAAATTTGTTTTTGACCCAAAGTTATAAGCCACTATGAGTGTGATATGCTGCGGTGCTTGTGTCCAGAGCATAGACTCTTGGGTGCATGGCATATGAGTGTGATATGCTGTGGTGGTTGTGGCCAGGGCATAGAGTCTTGGGTGCATGGACAAATGGCCATGCACCCAATATTCTATACACTGGCCACAACCACCACAGCATATCACACCCATAGATTCAAGCATTGCAACCATTTTAATGTCTGCAGACACAAGGAAGTTCCTAGAACACATTCAACTTGCCAGAGGACGATACGGACAGCGTCCTCAGGACACCCCCATTTACTTTATGTACGAACATTTCAGGACACCGCGAGTGTTCTTAGAACACTTTCAGCTTGACAATGAACAATACAGACAACGTCTTCAGGACACCCCCTGTGAACATTCCAGTACCCCACGAGTCTTCTTAGAACACTTTCAACTTGACACTGAATCCATTCTGTTTATTTACGAACATTTCAGAACAGCCATGTTGTCCGCAGACAAATCGAACACAACAAAAGCATCTAGCACATAAAAAAATACAACATTGCACCTAGCTCATACTCCCCCACCCTCCCCAAACACTCTTACACACCAACACACTCCACTAAATAGAATTTTTAAACCAAGTTTCACCTCGCTGTCCGCGGTCGTCTGCGAATGCAAGATGTCGGGCGCCACCAAAAATCTGACGCGCTCCACGCCCCACGCCGTCCAATCAGCGAACACGTTGGGTGTCTGCGGATGTCGCGCAAGCCGCTCGGCCAATCAGGGCACTGTCTGCGGAGCGAACCGGGAAGTCCGTCCGCGAAGCAAACAGAGATATCACACATTTTGGTCATTTTAAAAAAAACTACTAGATGGATTTACAAAAAATTTGCAAAAGCACGCTTTCGGGACCAAGCCCCCGCTCCTGCTGCAAATTTGGTGTAAATCCATCCAGCGGTTTGGGCTGTAGGCGTGCGCAAATTTTTTTCCCATTATGTCTATGGGAAAAAACAAAAGTTTTGGGACCCCCCCTATAACTTTGCCCCCCCATGGACCAAACCTCTCCAAACTTTGCAAGACAATTCAGAGTGGGCATATACTTTTTTTGCAAAGTTTGGTGAGGATTCGTCCAGAGGGAGCGAAGTTATAAGCCACCCAAAAAATTATCTTCCTATGGAAACACCAACTTAACCATAACTACATGGACGCTATCGCGTCCTTGTAATATATATCTATATATTACACGGCCAGAGTAGTGGCCGTGTAGTTATGGTTAAGTTGCTGTTTCCATAGAAAGAGCCATTTTTGGGCGGCCTATAACTCCGCTCTCCCAGGACTAATCGTCACCAAACTTTGCAAAAAAAATATATGGGCCAGTATATGTCATCAATGATATTTGTGACGTCATTTTTGATGTCCTGGGTGTTAGTCTTAGCAATGCACGTAGATGGTAGGAGTTATGGTTGCTAAGATTAACATAATGGGGGAATGTGCAGTGTTGTTTGGTGTCACTGTGAAGTATAACATCCTTTTAACAACGTTTTTTACCAAATGTACATAATTAAATATGGCAGGGAACAAAAACAAAGGGGCTAAACATGTAATGCCGTCAGTGATGTCATGAGTGACATTTGAGATGACATCTTTCATGTTCTGGGTGTTAGAGTTAGCAGTGCACAGTGGTGTTGGCAGGTAAGGGGGCTCAGTCTGCCATAACTGGCGAATTTCAGGGTTTTTTTGTTTTCAATGTGAAGCATAAAGGGGAGGGCGAACATTTATTTGTAGTGAAGTGCACAGGTATTTGGTACGGCAACTTAACCATAACATCCCCTCAACAAAGTTTTTTTTGTAGTGAACATACGAAGAACATACGTAGAGCACTTTTTGGGTAAAAAAAAATTACTAAAAAGAAGGTCCAAAAAAATGTGCGGTATCTGGGTTCGGTCCATGGACTCACTTCCCTGTTCTGTCCACGGGGCCTCAGATTGGCCCAGAGGACGAGGTGATGTCCACGGACAATGGACGCAACAGCTGATTGGTCAATAAAAAATGTGAGGTGCGCCAGATTTTTAGAAATGCCCGCCATGTTGGATTTGCAGACAGCGCCCATTGTCCGTGAACATCGCTGTAAAAACATATTAAAAAACACAACATTGCACTTGTCAAACTAATGAAACAATCTCTGGGGATGCGAGGGGTGATGAAGACGGGATGGCATGTGGCCTTAAAAAGCCAAAAAAGGTGTTTTTCTTCTCTGATGTCCACGAATAGTCCTGTGATGTTTGCAAACATATTAGATGTTCAGGGGCATCTATGCTTATTACAAGGTTGGTGAACAGCAGTTTTTGGACGGCGTATAACATTGGTGCCACTCAATGAAACTGCATGAAATTTTGGAATTTTCTTGTAGACCTGATTCAGAATGGTTTTGAAAAGTGTGGTGCTCCATCTTTACAGGGGTGCAGGCCTGGTGGTACTTTGGGAAGCACACATGCCACAATGTGCCCTTCTCACCATGTTGCCCAATTGACATGGCACTGTGGGGATTGTCCAATCAGGTACCGTGGGTGTGGTTCACAGGAAGGGGCGGTCCAACTGTTTTACATTATACTATGCATACTGAGGCTGGCTGACATGGTGAAACACATTGTGATGACTTTGGGTGATGCTTTTGTGGTACATCTGCACAAGTATGCCCTGGAAAGACACGTTGATGGCAATTTCTGTTTGGAAGCGTTATGGTGCACTTTACAGAGAAATTGCCACTTTTGCCACTGTTGATGTTATCGTCATCCACTACGGCGGTATGCATATGGGTTATGTGGCTTGCTTAGATTTGTTCCGTCGACTGAGGAGATTTCTGAATGTCATGAAGACGCTTTTTCCCACTGTCAAAGTGCTTTTCTCATCCATAATACCACGAAGAGTATGGGCCACTGCTCATGGATGTTGTTCCGAGCCAGATGCAGGAAGATGTCTCATCAATTGAAGCATGAATACTTTTGTGTCAGCTCTTGGAATGTTCCTCATGCCACAATGACCTCATTAGTTGTGGAAATGCAGAGTTTTTAAAAAAAATGGCAGTTTGTTGTCACCCATTCACAATGCAGTTTTGTTTACCTGTCTACAGGATGCGTTTACTGTAAAATTGTGAGCACAAGAAAACACAAAGCAAATAAAAACCGAAAAAAGGTGTTTCTCTAGAAGAATAAAAAAAGGCTCTTATAAGAGCCGCCCCTTACGACAAACTCCCCCTAGCGTGGTTGCAAGTTATTCCCCCACGCCCACATGCAGCATGAAAGCCACTTCCAGGGATTTTGAGGATGGCGGCCATGGAAATGGGACTGTGGGGATTGTCAAATCAGGTGATTAGAGTGTGCAGCAATAGGAAGAAGGACTCTTGCTTCACTCGGGCCCGGCCCTCGCGGTACTTGGGAAAGTGCACATGCCACAATCTTCTCACCATGCCTGCCAATGGAAATGGGACTGTAGGGATTGTCCAATCAGTAGAGCAGCGTGTTTTTCCCACTGCCAAGGTGCTTTTCTCATGTATACCACCAATTTTATTATGCACCTCTTCCAATGATTGCTCTCACCAGGTAGAGGTCAGAAGGGGTCTCATCAACATAAGCATGTATACTTTTTGTCCATTCACGGGATGTTCTATTGCAACAATGACTCCATTAGTTGTGGATATGCAGAGTTGTTCCAATTAAATGGCATTTTGTTGTCGTCCATTGGTAATGCCGTTCTCTTCGCTCCTCTACAGGGTGCACTGAAGTGTTTACTGTAATAATGTGAGCACCAAAAAACACAAAATCAAATAAAAAACCAAAAAAAGGTGTTTCTCTAGAAGCAGAAAAAAAAAAAAAAGAAAAACAAAGTCCCCCTGCCCTGGTTGCAATTTATTCCCCCACGACCGCACGCAGCACGAATGCCACATCCGGGGATTTTCTGGATGGCAGTAATGGAAATGGGACTGTGGAGGCAGAGGGATTGTGCAATAACGTTTCTGGGCATGGTGTGCATGCAGAGAACTGTTGTACAGAACTGATACTGTTACATGGGGAGATCTTCAATGATATTGATGGATGTGTGTGGAACTTTTTAACAGTATACAATGACAAAGAAGACAGTAAAAAGGGAAGAAGGAATGTTTCTGCTTTATTGGGGCACGGCCTTTGCCGTCCTTCAGGAAATGCACCTACACATATTCCCGTTGTCAGCTTGCTACCCTTGACATTGGGACAGTGGGGACTAGCACACCTGCGGGTGTGGGTCAAAGGAAGGGTCGTTCCTAATTTTCTACATTACTGTGCGCACTGAGACAAACTTACATTGGTGCAATTACTTGCAAATGCAATGTAGCACAGCCCAACTGGTCCAACATCACTTACACGCCAAACCTATGTGGCCTGCTCCTGTGTTGTGAAAAGCTGCAAACAGATTGTAGTGCTGCTCTGGGGTGTGGCCTTTTATAGGGCTGCTGTGGAGAATGTATACCCAGAAAACAGGCCTGCATACATGTGCAACAGCCCATTGTGGTGTGTTTGTAAGCGTGTACCTTCCGAAAAACACTCCCTAAGTTCCTCAACACTGTCCTTTGCCACTGTCCATGGGTCCGGATCGTATCACTGCAATAAGGGACAATGGGCCTCATTACGACCCAGGCGGTAAGTTACCGCCTGGGCCGTGACTTTACCACCATGGCGTAAACTACGTTTACGCCATGGTGGTTGGCGGACTTACCGCCCCATTCCGAGGTCGGCGGGGCGGTAAGTCCCCAATCCCCATTTACCCTTCCCCATTTTTGCCCCATAGGGCATAATGGGAGTGGGGAAGGCGTTAATTACGCCACCGTAAATTACGGTGGCGTAATTAACTCCATGGTCCCTTAGCGCCATGGATTTTAACACCTGCTAAAAGCAGGTGTTAAAAGCGCCATGGCGCTAAGGGACCTCGTAGTTGGCGGTAAGGGGTCGGCGCAGCTAACGCTGGCGTTAACCCCTTACCGCCAGGTCGTAATGAGGCCCAATGCATGTTGATGTTGCCACTACTCTTTTTTCGAACTGCTGGGGGACTACTTTGTGTGCATGTGCATACCGTTGCCACTTCTGCACTGAATAATAGGGCGCATACATGTGTAAAGCATTTTGGGAGACGCCGGCTGTTTATAGGGTACAGCAGGTGGGATGTTTATCTGTATATGTACCTGTAGGCCGTGGGTGGGCACCGCAACCTAATTAACGTTTGTTTGCATATGCTGAACAGTAGCAGTGTTACCAGGACAAAGAGGAACATATACGCATGTGTGTACTTGCACAATGACCAAATGTCCCCAAGAAGAGGACAAGATGTGGACATGCGAAGCGTACTGGCATCGTACAGATGCCTCCATTATCATTGTGGATAGGCTGGGCAACTGCAGTGTCCGTAGGCTACCTACCTTTTCCTTAATTGTGGTCAATCCAACAATTTCACTTATTAATGTTTACTTATACATAATCATACACACCATTAGGAAAGGGAAGGAGTAGCATAAGTGGATACCTATTGTGGGGAATTGGGGATTTACTCAAGTTGTTTGTGAGGGGAGGAAGACATTCAGGTATCACCTTAACATCTCCCATAACACAGATTTTGAGGGGAATGCCTTTGCCATGGGGAAGGGGTACATGTGCAGGTCTGCTAGTGCTGTTTTATTTTGTCAATAATACACCCTTTCACGCAACCTTTCAGGCGGCACAATTGTTCACCAATTTTTCCACTTTTGATTCCAGCCTGTCCTTTTCGCTATGCACATAGTTTCTTTCCTTTGCTATGGCCGTATACTGGTGTGCTGTTGTGGAAGGTTTGCTGCTTGTGCTGCCTTTCTTTCCATTCCAATATGTTCTCTCACAGAAAAGAAAATGTGTTTGGTGTGCATATAGCAATATATATTACATAATGTACGCTTCACAGTACTATGCGTATCAATGGGATTACTAGCCACTCTAACGTGCTTGCCATTGCTCCATAATAAATGAAACATTATGCTTCTCTACTATTATTTACTGCAGCACCTATGCAGTTAGTAGACAAACTTCAGTGTGCTTATTACATTGTAGTGACATTCTGGTCTTGGTACTTTCCAGTCCATACTCTCTGAAAACACATTGTTAAAGGGACGTTAGGGTTAAGTTAAGCTACTAAAGACCTATGAAATTCACTAACAAAAAACGTTGTTAAAGGTACGTGATGGTTTAGTTGCACTAGCAAAAACCATATGAAATTCAATGGAAAAACATTGTTACAGGGACGTTAAGGTTACAGGTAAAAGTGAAAAAAAACAGAAATTCGCCAGTTATACTAAGCTAAGCAACCATAACTCTCGCCGCCAGTGTGCACTGCAAGGACTAACACTCTTGACATCAAAGATGCCATCACAAATCTCATTGATGACATCACTGATGACATCACATGTGCATTTAATTTTACGCACCACTGTATTACAGACTTCTTTGCAGTACATGAACCAACTCATGTGGACATGTAGGTATTGTCTGCACCATGCCCTATAGAAGTGTAATCTTCAAAATCTTCCCATGTTACATAGTGAAATCATGAACGCAACCGGAAAGTGCCCAGAAAGTGTCTGACTGGTTGGCTGCGGGATGCTGATTCTTTAACTCCCATTCAACGTTGCTTACTTTGTGCCACGCCATGGAGCAGTCGCCAAGAGGAAGATCGAGCTGCGTGGAATCCCTCACCCATTACGCTTTACAACCCCCAGCTCCACCCTCTGACCCACCCATCTGCACCGAGCCAAACACTACATAGACACTGGAGCACGTGCATCTCACGTGCGCATCTAGGAAGTGCCCAGGAAGTGCCTGGCTGTTTGGCTGCGGGACGCTGACTCTTTAACTCCCATTCAATGTTGCTTATTTTGGGTAGCGCCACGGAGCAGTCACCAAGAGGAAGAGCGAGCCGCGTGGAAACCCTCACCTATTACGCTTTACAAGTAAACAGAGACTCTTTATTGTTAGCATGGATTTTGGGATTTGTGCTTAGTCCTGTGCTTGATACTGTTTCTTTGCACCATCATCTTTTTGAATGTTGCGCTAAAACTTCCTCATTGTGTTTTCCAGCCCCAAGCTCCGCCCTCTGACCCGCCCATCTGTACTCAGGCAAACACTACATAGACACCGGAGCACGCGCATCTTCCGCGCGCATCTGGGAAGTGCCCAGGAAGTGTCTGGCTCTTTGGCTATTCGGCTGTGCGGTGGGTAGGACATATTAAACCTTATGTGACTCGTGCCATGTTCTCTTTACATTTTGCCATGTATACATTCTGACCTGCTTTGGCTTATCGAAACTGGTAACATTCTGTAATATCAAATTGCCACTCCTTTGCTTAATTCTTCATGCAATCTATCAAAGTGTTGTGGGGACTTGACCGCCTCAGGCTCTCACTCAATGGCTCATGCGCAAGGGTACATTAAAGTGAATGAATATTCTAGCGACATGCCCAATATATTGGGATGAGCCTTACTCATGAAATGGAAACTAATAACAAGACAAGAAAGTTACTGTTGTTTTTGTAATTTAAAATCTACTTTTGAAACCCTAAAACATATATTGACCCAATATCCAGCACTACTTGAAAAAATAAGAATTCACTTGTCAAGACATTGAGCCTCATTACGAGTCCGCCCTGCTGGAATGCAGTGATTCTGTGTCGGCGGTGATTCCGCTTCCGCGACCGCAAGGTTGTGGAAAGGAGGGCTGATTACGGCATGTGGGTCGCACGCAACACACCGAGGCGGAAACTGAGTCACCGTCGTCACTGACAAGCCATCCAACACCATTATCGCATCCAGGATACCAGCGCGCAGGCAGAGAAAGCAGCGCTTCAGTGAGGCTGAGCTCACAGTACTGGTGGAGCACATTGTTGAGCATGCTGAAATGCTCTGTAGTGCAGATCAGGGGCGCGCTACTCAGCAACGGCGCAAGGAGGTGTGGGCGGAGGCAGCATGCAAGTGCACAGCGGTTGGAGTGACCACACGCTCAGTGAAGGAGTGCCACAAGAGGTGGGATGACCTCAGGCTCCGGGTGCGTAACCTCATCACAGCACACCGCCAACACAGCACTGGAACTGGTGGAGGCCATGCATCCCCTCTGAAGCTGCAATCGTGGGAGGAGCGCTGCAGCAGTGTCATGCACCTCGAAGGCATCCACAGCATAAGAGAGGCAGAGGCAGGAGTGAGCCCACCTGCAGATGCTGGTAAGTGCACAGAGTACAAAGCCATACGTGTGATTGGGAGCGACCCAATGGACCCACTCCCAATGCCCCGCCCCCAAACAGGGCAGGAGTGACCCAATGGACCCACTCCCAATGCCACCCCCAAACAGGGCAGGAGTGACCCAATGGACCCACTCCCAATGCCCACCAAACAGGGCAGGAGTGACCCAATGGACCCACTCCCAATGCCCCCCCCAAACAGGGCAAGAGTGACCCAATGGACCCACTGACTGGCCAAACAATGAGTATCACATCCCCAAAGCACGACCCCTCGAAATCCACACAGTGCGTGCCTGACTGGAAGCAGAGACACACACCTGTGTGTATCAATAGTCAAAAGTGTTGAATTGCAAGTGGACATGGATTGTGATGTTTGATGCATGTGATGGACACATTACGTAACACCACACAACTAACCGCATGTCCTCTGTATCCCCACAGTTGTGACAAGTGACAGCGATGACGGACAAGAGGCTACGCAGCAGCCACTGCAGGCGCACAATGCAGCACTCATGTACAGGAGGATGATGCAAGCTGCTCCGGCACACAGGCACCGGCAGAACCAGGCACACCAGCTGCAGCAGGCACACCAGCAGATGACATCATCCACATGCAGCCACCCACCCTGGCCCCGGATGATGAATCGCAACTCATCTGCACAGCTGAGGAGGCTGCATCAAGTGATGGGAGTGCCCCGGCCATGCAGGCTGAAGAAGTACAACAGGGTGAGGGGGACAACATGGATGGGCTAGAGTTCAGCCCCCCAGAACTGCACAGCCCCATGCGTTCCCCAACTCCATCCATGGGCGAGCTATGTACGAGATTGCAGCACATCGAGCAACAACAGGCCACCCTGACGCAGCTGGTGGAAAGACAGCTGGAGGAGGCCAGGCTGCAGCGTGAGGAGTCCATGCATCATCGGGAGGAGGCCAGGCTGCAGTGTGAGGAGGCCAGGCTGCAGCAGGAGGAGGCCAGGCTGCAGCGGGAGAGCAATGCCACATCGGTGCCTCAGCTCACCAGGTCGATTGGACGATTTGCGGCCACAATTCTCACCCTGGCACGCCATGTCAGGGAAGTGAACAGCGTGCAGTCAAGCATTGCCGAGTCAATGTTGGTAGACCAGCAGGCGTTTCAAGGACGCTTGCCCATAGTTACACCAACAGTCACCTCAGCCAGCACCACCCCATCCAGCTCTGTCACTGGCAGCCCAGGGAGGTGTTCAAGTCGGTTGACTGGATCCGCCAGCAAGGACAAATAGTGGCATGTGGGGATGCCAGTCAACATGTCATTTGGGGACACAATGGGTGTTGGAGGGGTGGGAACATTTGGGTGGTGGGGGTGGTGGGGGTTGGCCATTAGGGGGTTAGTTGATAGGGGCCTGGTTGGGGGTGGGAACATTTGGGTGGTTTGGGTGGTGGGTGGTCATGTGTGTACAGCTTCCCTACCCAATGCACTTTCTTCCCTGTTTAATTGATAATACAAAACCTTTGAACACTACCATAATGAGTGGACATTTGTCATTTTATTAGCAGACAAAAATCGTTTAATACCGGCATCGTCATATCCATGCTTTGCTGTCAATTTGCAGTCTCTCAAAAGTAAATGCAAATGAGTGCATCCCGTGCTTGTTGGCCATCTTGCGCACCCCTGGGAGGTTGTGGTGCCACACCATCCCCTGCCCCATCCCCATCGCCATCCCTATCTTCATCTTCTGCATCTGGGGGCAGCGGAATGTTCCTGCGCAAGCACAGATTGTGCAGCATGGCACACACAAGCACAATTTTACCGTCTTCACTGGGTTGTACAGCAGTGATCCTCCAGATCTGCTCAAGCAGCGGAGCCTGGCCTTCAGCAGGCCAAATGTCCTCTCAATCATGCCACGTGTGCAAACGAGTGCCCTGTTGTACGCCTCCTCATGCCTGTTCCTTGGCCTCCATACAGGTGTCATCAGCCATGGCGTGAGTGCATATCCAGCATCACCTACATGGGATGTAAATGTGTGGGACATGCCAGTGTTTGTGGTTCATCTCACGATCTGATGCAATCCAATATTGTGTCATCATACATTCATCCATATGGGCCTAGCCGTGGTCGGAAAGGTGGGTGATTGCCATCCATGGGTAATTGTTGTAGATGGTGGCATTTGGGCATGGCACTATTACTTGCTGTGCATATGAAGTGTACCTTATACACGATAGTGGTTGGTAAGAAAGGCACTGTGCAATGACAAGCACACATGGGGGAGTCATTATATGGCCTGTGATGATTTGGCTTTTGCAGATGTCTCATGTGCTGCCAACATGTGCATTGGGGGAAGTGGTCCTAAGTGTTGGTGCCTGGATTGAGTGGATCAACTTGTATGGCCTGTTGGTGGCATTGGTCGTATGTCTCCTTAGGCAGGTTGTGTACTGTGGCAACCTGTCATGTGTAGATATGTGATGTGTGGGTTATGCTGACCGTCCATTACATGGCCCAGGGGGTGATGCATGTGCAGTTGTAGCAGCCACTTACACAGGTCATTGGCCTGGGCCCTCAACACACTTCCACAGGGCCTATGCATTGGCAGTTGGACTCACCCAATAGCCATGTGCTTTGTCCAGCGTAGCGATCCATGTAGCATAGCAATGTGGAATTCCGCAGGACCATTGAGTCATGTGTTGAGCCTGGAAAACGTAATCAGCAGTCCAGCATCACATACCATATGTACATTCAGTGAGTGGTACTGTTTCCTATTGCGGTACACCATCTCCATTGCACGTGGTACTGTCAGCTCTATGTGGGTGCAGTCTAATGCACCTATGCAATTTTACATGGCTGCAATGGCATGGAATGCCAACTTAGTTGCAATGACCTCTGCAAGTGTACGGGGTAGGGCAATGTGTTCTGACACATGGCACAGCAGAGCGTCCAGTACCTGTCCCAATATTTTTGAAAAACAGGGTTGTTAGAGCTCGTGCAGCTCACCAACTGTGTACTGATAAGTTCCGGTGCCTAGGAAATGCAGCACTGACACCACCTTCAGGAGGGGGGGATTGCAGTTGAGATGGCAATGTGGCTGCTGATGTTGTCCTCAGTCATGGCGGTGATGTACATGATTGTTGGCCGGTCCGGCTGTTATAATGTGTGGATCTGTCCTGGGGTCAGGTTCCAGGGTGAGGCCCTGATGCAGGGTATTGCAGGCTGCCTGCGGGGTTGTGCCGGCTTCACAATTGGGTTTGGCATGGGTGCAGGGTTTGCCAACTGACGCCTGCGCCTCCTCTGCCTCCGCCTCATCCTCCTCTGCACCATTGCTGCCACCATGTACACTGCTGCCTGTAGGTTCAATAGTCCCAGTCCCAATGGTGCTGCTGTTGCTGCCTGCATTGTTGTGTTTGGAGTTGGCCTGGATGTGGGTGGGTCCCTTTTGTAGACTCCCAGTGACCTGCTGGGTCCGGCTGGCCTCATTTGGGGCACCTGTGGCCTGATTCACCTCACCTGGTAATGTTTAACGTCATGTTCGCGGTGGCGCAGATACCGCCTCCGTGCGCACGGTTTTTCTGCCATTTTTGTGGCAGTGTTTCCATGTCCGTGGTTCTCGTGATGCCCATGGTGTTTCGTGTTGCCGGTAAGTGGGTGGTTTTGCCGCCGTCGCAATCTACGGATCCCTTAACTACGCGGCGGCGGTTTGTGGTGGTGGTTTTTCCGGGTCCGTGGGTCATGATTGCACGGTGACGGAAACGACTCTGGTATGGTTTTACTGGTGGTGTTAAGTCCGGGTCAGCGGGCTCGTAATGAGGCCCATTGTCAATATTTGGGCAAGCAGGAAACAGACCAATGCTTGGCAATAATATTGAATAGCTCCTACCTTCCAATCCAAGTGGCTGCTGTACATTTTTTGGTTAGCCTTAATTTGGAGAATGATAATCAAATTGAGATCAGAAATACAGGATCAAATAGAACATGAATGTATAGAGACATCAAGCAGAATTGGATAAATGAAATTGTTACTTGTAATTATGATGATTATAGTCCATTAACAATTATATATATTTTGTTAATTGAAATGTAAGATATAGGGACATTTTAAGGATGAATGTGATCAACTGATAATTAAGTTGAGTAATTTAAGATGTTCTTTGTAAAAATGTTATATTGTTTGTTTACAATTTTATGGTGTTTTTGTCCTTTTTATGTCCTTTTTACTGTACTTTTCTGTATGTTGAAAATCCTTTTTAAACGGTTGACTCAATTCAACCGATTCAATAAAAAAAGTACTGATTTTAAGGAACTATTATAGTATGTGAAAAATCATGTCATGTGCCCAGCAATCATCCCCATCAAATTCTGAACATTTTAATCAAAGACACTTTGATGAAACCTCACTCCATTCCTCCCCTCAAGATTATTGTACACACATTGCTAATTCTCCAATTTATGTTTCCCATTCCCATTCAATACCCCTTTCCTTGCTTGAATAAATATATCTGTAATACTATAAATGTTTTGTGTATTGTTGTGCAATATTTCCTTTTTTTAAACTCCAATTATGAGTCAGCAGACTGCAGCATGCACCCTGTGATTCCCACCCAAAGGGACGGCCATCATGCCCGCAGAAGGCTTCAGACGTCATCAGGTGACCGCACCCGTGCAGCTTGATTGGGGTGTCCACGAATGTGTCCCTTCCACAGCTCTCAGACCCATTTTTACAACTTTTCAAGGCCTTGTTGCGACTCAGTTGTCCACGGACAGTACGACAGTCCACGAACAGTTCCTCTTAAGGGACCCACCCATTACTTTTCCTCATTCTCAATCTGGCTATCCAGGGGAGAGCATTTTACAGCACCTGCTTTGCAGAATTTTGCAGAGCTTTCTTTGTGGACAGCATCAGGGTATCTGTTATGGCCATCGCTTCTTCCCAGCCACCCCCCCACCACCACCAGCATCATCAGCTAGAGGGCTTGGAGAGTGGAACAGGCGCAGTGATAGAGAAGATGAGTATCAAGGGGAAGAAGAGGATGAGGTGGCAGATTGAGTCTGGGTGTGAACATTTTTCATAACCATTGGAAATGTCCCAAAGGCTTATGCCTTTCTCAGATAAGAGTATATTGACTTTCTCCACCCCATCATCTGCTCCTGTGACCACTAAGGAGACTCCTTTGGGGCAGAGGATCCCAACAGTGGCTTCACAGGCCATACAGAATACTGTTGACCCTTACTTTTTGAGGGTCACAGTGCTATGTTTGTTCTGTGAAGAATTGATCCACTGTGTCCGCGGACCCCCTAACACAGGAGCAGCCCTTCTACCCTTTTCACTTCCATGTTCTTAACCCTCCCTCATTGGATGCTTTCAAAGCGTCACGCATCCATTCACCAATCATATTCAAAACCTCTACACCTAACCCTGTCATCTCGCATCAACACTTTAGATGTACACTTGAACTCTCAGAGTACATATCTCCTGTTAATGAAAGGCATCTGCATCAAAAACTACTGTGCACCAGTCCAAGATTTTAATTTTCAGATTCAGCAAGGTCTGCACCTAACAAAACATATCACTGGTATGCTTATATTTAATACATTGTTTTCTTCAACTCTTTCACAAATATATATTACAGGGCATGCGCTGACGGACCTGTAGTTAAGGTTAAGTTGCTCAACCGATAGAAAGGGCACTTTTTGGCCAGATTATAACTTTACCCCCTCCTCGGACAAATCCTTACCAAACTTTGCAATAAAAAAGTATATGGCCTCATCTGAATATTTCTGGCAGGTTTGGTGAGGTTTCATCAAGAAGGGGCAAAGTTAAAGGGGGGGTCCCAAAAGTTTTTTCCATAGCCGCAATGGAAAACATTTTTGATCACGTCTAGAGCCCAAACCAATGGACTGATTTTCACCAGATTTGTGGCAGGAGAGGCAGCTCTTGTATATTTGTTGTAAATTGGTCAAGTAATTCATTTTTAAAATGGCCCAAAATTAGGTTAAAAGAAATTAGTGATATCTGTGTTCGGTTTGCGGACTCACTTCCCAGTTCACTCCGCGGATGGGCCTCCGATTGGCCCAGAGGGCTGCGTGAGGTCCATGAATATCAGAGTGCCCACTGATTGGATGGTGAAAAGCAGGAAATGCATCAGATTTTTGGAAACGCCCGCCATGTTGGATTCATGGACAGCATCCAGTATATGCGAACATCGCAGTAAAAACATATTAAAAAACACAACATAGCACTTCTCAAACTTTTCAAACAATCTCTGGGAAGGTGAGGGGTGATGAGGATGGGATGGGATATGTCTGTAAGAAGCCAAAAAACGGGTGTTTATCATCCACAAAGTCCGCAAACAGGCCGGATGTTTGCAAACACTTCAGATGTTCGGGGCATATATGCCTATTTCTGCATTACATGGTTGGTGAAAAGCAGTTTTTGGATGGCTTATTACTTTGGTGCTACTCAATGAAACTGCATGGAATCTTAAAATGTTAATCTAGACCAGATACTGAATGGTTTTAGAAAGTGTGGAGCTGTTTTGTCAAGAGGAAACAAAATTAGAGGGGGGTCCAAATATATTGTAAAGGCTTATAAATGTGGTGCCATTTGAAGATTCTGCACAAACGTTTGCTAAAAGATTTTAGATGTAGGTAGACGTGTTTGTGTAAAGTCTGGTGGGATTTTGGCAAGAGGGGATAACATTAGAGGGGGTTCCCAAAATATTGTAAAGGCTTATAAATGTGGTGACATTTGACGAATCTACAAAAAAGTCTGCAACAAGATTTTAGATCTAAATATAGATGTTTTTGTAAAGTTAGAAGGGCGTCTCAACGTTTTTAGATGGCTCATAACTTTGTTGCCATTTGATAAATGTGAAGAAATGTTTTCAGAACGATTATAGACTCAACCTTAAATGTTTGTGTAAAGTGTTTTGCGTCTTGAAACACTTGTGTATTGGCGTGTTATAAATGCCATCTCATATCATATCATATCATAAGTCTGAATGGATTTTGTCAAGTGGGGGCTAAGTTATATGATTATTGTATGAAAATAGATTTTAAAACATGGGCGGATTTTAAGCAAACTCATGTAAGAAGCATTGGTAAGGACCCTAAAGCATGGTTTTGCAAATGTGCCCGTTTTTTTACTTTTTGATAAGTGTCATAATATCGGTACGAAAATTAGTGATACACCTTTGGTGACTGAGGTATAGCTTGTGGCCATGGGGAGTGGCCAGATGGTCTGGGTCATGGCACAATGTCATAGCCCGGACAATCTGGCTACTGGCCATGACCACGATGGACGACAAATGGGGTTAAAGTGGCCATGTCAACCTGGGACCGGCTATGATATGATATGGCATTAGGAAAGCGCTATATACAAGTGTTTCAAGGCTCGAGATATAACATTTTGTGGTAAAGTTATTCAAAAGTGGGATAGGTTTGAAATAGAAAAAAAAAATTGCTTGTGGTAATATGTTCATAGGCTTCTCTCTACACCTTCTGCAGGCTGCCATGAAAACGGAATGGGGGTTCCGTACGGAGCCCTGCCTTCCCTTTCCATGGTGGCCATCTTGGAGAAGGATTTTTCTTCCTACAGTGGGACGCCGGGCATCCCAGTGTAGGAAGAAAAATCCTTTTTTGTTAGCACTCCGTTTTCCCGTTTTGGTAACCCGGGGTGCTAATGGCCTTGATCCCCCATTGCAGGGGCTGTAATGGGGATACTGGTCCAGAGCCATCGTTATCCATCCTTGCTTCGCTTGGCCCGATAATTTGGTCTGCTTTGGCCGTTATACCCCAATTCCAGTTCCTGGAATGGGGGGCAAACACCACATTATTCCCATTAGCATAACACAAAATGCTAATGGTATTGTTGGAAATTCTTATTGAGTCTATATGCTTTACTGAGAAATGTAAAGTAGATAGAGTCTATAAGATTTATTTTTAGTTCAGTTTTTTAACTGCGAAAGGTGGTTTCTAAAGGAACCTTTCTTTTGTTGTTTTTTGTTTTTTGATGTATTTTTTTTTAAGTTGAGGTTAAAACGTAAGGTGGGCAGGGACATGAGGGAAGAGGCACCAAGCACGAATATGGAGGGGAAGGTGGACAGGGGAAGATGTTGCGTGTGTGTTACTTCTAATGTAGGGGGCAGTGTTTCTAATGCTCCCTGATTACAGCTACAAAAGCACTTCAAAATTGCTTCCTCCTCCAGAGTGGTGCTCAAAAGTTATGGATCAACACAGTCTTTTATCACATGCAAAGTGGCTGGGGGGATTTTGTGTCCCACAGAAGTAGGGTATGTGGTTACAGTATTGGTTGAGGATGATGAGGTGGAGGAAGACAGCCTACTACTTGCTAAGAAGCTAACAACCTTTCTGAGAGCATTACAGTGGTTGGATTTAGTGTGGCGGCTCATGGAGGTTGCCCCGTAGCAGTGCTGTTCAGATAGTCCGCGACTGCAGTGCATTTCACTTTGGTAGCTTTAGCCTTTGGTACATTCCCAACAGTGGTAAAGAACTTCCACACAGATGATTCTCTTTGGGTGCTGAAGGAAGGCACTTCCTCCACCTCATCTTCTTGGTCCTCTTCATTGTCTTTGGAAGTACTGTGCTTTATTTGTTGTGTAGGTCCTCCAGCTGGTGGTGGTGGTGGCTCTTGGGGAGGAAGGATGGCAATAGTTGATGCCATTTTTCAGATAAACAGCATTGTTTCTAATATTCTTTCAAGTATGTGGTTGGTACTAGATTTTTAATGGATAATGAGTAAGAATAGGTGTAGGAGCTTTGCAAGGGTCCATTTTGAGCATGGAAAATCATAGATCAGTAGAAAATGCAGTTCTGAACTGTCCTCGAAGCACAGACCCGATCGCGATGTGCGGGTGCTTTTGAGGACACATTATCAAGTTGTGCGCGTGAGTGCATGTTCATGTGGCACTGTCCTGGAAAGGTCTGCAATTACGTCAGACTTGTGCGGATGTCGACGGATGCAAAAACAGTGGGAAAAGTTGCAAAAAGACTATAGAAGTGTTAAAAATGATGCCAGAAGGTGGGAAATGGCAGAGTATTAAGGTGAAACTTTGTATATTGGACACATAGGTTGCTATATTGGGGTAAGTATGATACTAGTAAATTATAGGAACATAGCATGCACTGGTAAAAACCCATGAAATTCACTGAAAAAACCTTGTTAAAGGGACATTATGGTTAAGTTTCACTAATAAAAATCTATGCAATTCAATGTAAAAACTTTGCTAAAGGGACATTATGGTTACAAGTAAAATAGAAAAACCTCAGAAATTCGCCAGTTATGGTAAGCTAAGCAACCATAACTTGCACCACCACAGTGCACTGCTAAGACACACACCTATGACATCAAAGATGAGACCACAAATGTAATTGATGACATCACTGATGACATCTCACATGACATTAATTTTGTTGAAAAGTCCCTACAAGGGGTTGTGTTTATAAGGTTGGTGACAAGATGTCAGGGGTGATCGGGCGACCTACCATGAACTACTTAATCTATTAAAGAATGTACTCATCTAAACAACATTGTGTTGGAGTGTTGTTTTTAATACAGCAACCTGAATATAGGCAATGGCTGCAGCATACACCATAGAAGTACAATATTTACAATCTTGTAATTTTGGATAGTAAAATAATTAATGCTACCTTATTAGAGTTTTAAGTAATGTTAAACATGTAATAACTAGCTAACTATTCAAGACTTACTACACACTTGTGCTAGCACAAACAATATATATGAAGAACCACAAAGCCATATACAGAGAAACTAAAGTAAAGAAGAAAGAAACTGCATCATCACATAATGTTAATAACATTTAAGTTTATCTTCATGTATACAAATGAATTATGTGTTTGAGGCCTGCCGATTTCCCCATGAATGTGCACCGTGAGCTAAGACCAAACCCTAAGGAAAGTACTTTAAGAACATGTGACAAGGTTAACATCCATATATATGGCACTGTTTGAATTTTAATATTCTGACTGTCAGTGAGCAAATCCACCTGGTCTAGATATGTCAGTGAACAAAAACAAAAACAAGTGGCTCAGAAATGTGATATCACCATTGATGTCATCAAGATGTCATCTTTAATGTCCTGGGTGTTAGTCTTAGCAGTGCACGGTGGTGGTGCGAGTTATGGTTGCTTGGCTTACCATAACTGGAGAATTTCAGAGGTTTTTCGGATTTACTTGTTACCATTACGTCCCTTTAACAAAGTGTTTTCATTTAATATATAAACATATGTAAATATTACACTTACACAGCCCGTGGTAGCGGCTGTGTAGTTATGGTTAAGTTGCTAATCCCGTAAGAAGAACACTTTTTGGGCAGCTTATAACTTTGCTCCCAATGGACGAATCCTCACCAAACTTTGCAAAGTATATGCCCACTCAGAATTTTTTTGCCAAGTTTGGTGAGGTTTGGTCCAGAGGGGGCAAAGTCATACAGGGGGTCCCAAAATGTATTTTTCCCATAGACATAATGTGGAAAAGCTCATGCCTACAGCTCAAACCGCTGGACGGATTTCCACCAAATTTGTGGCAGGAGCAGTGGCTTAGTCCCAAAATTGTGCTTTTGTTAATTTGGTGTAAATCCATCCAGTATTTTGTTTTTAAATGACCAAAACCAAAGGCAAAATGTGTGATATCTATGTCCGCTCCATGGACACACTTCCCTGTTCGCTCCGCAGACTCAACACTGATTGGATAATCGGCTTGTTTCATGTCTGCGGACACGCAACGTGTTCACTGATTGGCTGGATTGAGGCGTGAGGTGTGTCACATTGTTTCAATGCGCCCGCCATCTTGGATCCGTGGCGGCGAACAGAGGCAAAATGCAATTTTGGGCAGTGTGTTTGTGTGCTGGAGTGCTTGGGGAAGGTTGGGGAGTAAGAGATGGGTCAAATACTGTATTTGTTTAGGTGCCAGGTGCCCGTGATGTGTTCGCCATGTCTGTGGTCTTCGCGGCTTCTGCGGACATAATAAATGCACTACTAGCTATTTTACTTCAGCATGATGTTGGTTTTGGGTTGTTAGTAGAGCATTGATATGATATATGATATGGCATTTCTAATGCGCCTATACACAAGTGTTTCAAGGTGCGACAAGGCAAGGCAAGGGAGGGGAAAACAGTGGAAGACAGACAACGATCCTACTAGGCTAGGTGTCATTCAGATCGCGTAAGGGCGAGGGTAGGGACAAAGGGAAGAGTGCCATGGGGAAGGGAAAGAGGAAAGTGCAGTACATGGGAAAGAAGAATAAATACGATAAATAAAACAGCCTGATAGTGGCAAGTGCAAGGTAAGAGCAGACATAAGTGCTGGAAGGGGACTAAAGGTATACAGAACCAGTCCCTAAGTGCAGGGCATTGCCAGGGAGGCTGGGGAGGTGTGCAAAGGTGGGACCTGGCCAAAGATCAGAAAGGGTGGCCAGGTAACCAGTGCAGAATCAGCAGGAATTTTAGCAGGGGAAAGAGGCAGAGAAAGCAGAAGCAAAGAGGAAGGTTTTGAGGTGTTTCCAGAACCGGAGATGGTTCTCCTCAAGTTTCAGGGAGGCAGGAAGGCTGTTCCAGAGAGAGGCCCCAGCCGAGGAGAGAGATCGACCACCAACTTGTTGCTTGGAGAAGCAGCTTACCCTGAGGGAGTTGAAGGCAGATGAGCGAAGAGCCCGAGAAGGAAGGTATTTAGGAAGAGAGAGTTGAAGGTAATGCAGCCCCAAGCCCCAGAAGGCCTTGTGGATAATGCAGAGGGTTTTGAACTTTTTTTTTTTTATTTTTATTTTGGTTGGCTGAAAAATATCAACCTTACAAAATTATTCACAAAAATGATTCACATTACAATAATCATTCATCAGTGTTAACAATTAAAAATTAAAAGACAATTAAAAATTGAGTATAACAAGAAAATTCATCAATGCATATTTCAAAGTGCAATACCATAAACAATTTCATATTGAAAACAAAACCCACAAAGGTATATGCATCAAAAAACATTATGAATAGCAATTTAGAGCTCACAATGAACAGGAGAGAATAACTGCATTGACAAATTGGACTAGTGCAATTTGAATAGAGGTTTTAGCATTAGACAAAAGATAAGCCCAGATTTCCCCACTGGGCGAGGCAGAGCAAAAGGACTGCACATCTTAAACAGTTGTTTCCGAATTATCCTCAAAGCTTGACAGTGAACAACCAGATGTCGCAATGTTTCAATCTGACCAACATCCTTACAATAACGACAATATATTTCATCTTTGGAAATGATCTATCTTCTTCCCAAGATCTGCCTAGTCGCACACAGATTCAATCGAATGTGCAACAGTTGGGATCTAATATAATTAGACGGACATTTCACTAAGTACGGTTCCATGGTGCGTAATTTTTTGTGAGGCCGCACTAGGGAATCACTATCCACATAAACCAGCTATTGACTGCGAGTGTGAATCCAATCTGCCTGGTAAAGTTTTTGTCTAGCTTTGGTTGGATTCATTAACAGAAGATTAAGCGAGATGTCAGCGCTGGATAATGCATCCAACACATAGTTATTCCATTTTTTCGCAAAAACAATGCAAGGGATGAGTGATTTGCAAGAATACCCAATATATTTGGTACATTGGCACTTATGATACATTTTCTGTACAACAAGCAAAACTACCAAACTACTTGATTATACAAAGACACAGTTCCCAATTCATACCTAATCATCAGTAAGGGAGTACATTTAGGGAGCTTTAAGACAGCTTTCCAAAAACTGGATTCAAAATGATCCCAGAAAGCTCTCTCCTTAGGAATTCTTGTTTTGGCTCCATAGCTAGTAATGGGGACTACTTTTTGTTGGCAAAAACTTAAGATATGGTTTAACGTAAATTTCCCATATCTATACAGCAGTATGTTTGCTTGAGATGTTAATGAGTGAACTTTCGCATCTAAAAGTGCCAAATAAATTTGTTCATTTTGCCTCCTAGTGAAGGGGAGGCCCAGACATTTGCATTGGGGGACTTTGGCTACCTCCTGATCTTGTAATGTCCACTTATAACTAAACAACTTCTTTTTAGCGTTAGGTACACAAGTTACTACTTGTGTCTTGGCAAGATTAATAGTGAGATGATTTTCACTCACATAGGTCTGAAGTTTGTCCAACAAATTTTGCAACCCACCAGGGGAGCATGACAATAAGACGAGATCATCCGCATATAAAAGCCAGATGATTTTCTGTATGCCCAGTTTAGGGGCATCAGAAATGGCATCTGCAAAATTCGCGCCCATATCAAGCAAGAACAAGTTGAATATTGTTGAGGCCAGGATACACCCCTGTTTAAGTCCTCGATGAGTTGGAATAGATGCAGACAATGTTCCATCCAAGGACAATCTGACTTGGAGAGACCTGTCTCTATGAAGTAATTTGATAAGGGCAAGTATGGATCCTGGACAACCATAGTGCTCTAGCTTTTTAAACAGCAACTGGCGATCAACAGAATCGAAAGCATTGCTGAAGTCAACGAACGCTATGTACAAGTTTTGTCCACGTGCTCTTAATCAAATTAAGAAGGAGCATATTAGGGGAAGTGCCCAAACCCGAGACAAAACCCGCCTGAAAGGGATCTCGTTTACCTGCAAACTTTGTCCATTCATTGTTGTAACACAATACGACTATAAAGTTTTCCTGGAGCATCCAACAAAGCAATTGGTCTATAACTTTGAGGTAGACTACTATCACCCTTTTTAAACAAGGGAATAATAATTGAATGCTTCCAGGAATTGGGGATCATCTGCATAACATTGATGTGTTGGAAAATTTGGAACAATATCTCTGTCCACAAATCAATGTTAAGTTTAAAGGTCTTGATAGATAACCCATCAGGGCCTGAGGCTCTGGATTTGCTTATTGAGGTGATGTAATATTGTATGTCTGTTCTTAATATCTCAAGATGGAATTCTGAAACCCGGACCTCCTCCTGTGTTGTAAGGACAGGAGCAGGAGAGGCATACATTGCCCTAAAGAACTCAATCCTTGCCAATTCAGATACATTATGACCCTGGATTAATGTGTGTGGAATGCTGACAGCTTCATTGATAGTTGACCAAATTTGTGCGGTGTTTTGATTGCACATTAATTTAAGCATATGCTCCACATCCTTTTGCCATAATGTTGCGCGATGTTTCCACAACCAATTTCTGTAGTGTGTTTTTATATTAACCAAGGCAGCCGTTCTAAGCTCAGCTGGCAACTGAGCAGCTTTCCGTCTCAGTGCACAAATTTTTTTTGACCTGTATGTCAAATGAATGTCTTTTCACTACTGTAGGTGTAGAAGATTTCCACTGGCTTACTAAATGCTTCTGCATGACATCAAAATAACACACATTAGACTTTTCCCCAGCTAGTCAAGACCATTTTACCCGATTAACCTGAGTGTTGGACCTCACAGTCCCAGGGTACTTTGTCACTACATTTGCCAAACCCCTCAGAGGAACATGCCACAAACTGGCTAAAATAAGGTGGTCACTAACCAAGGCTGGAACTGTCTAAAATTGGATTACCAATGACATCAACTTAGGATCCACATACACATAGTAAATAATGGCTTGAGACTGCCCACGATGTCAGGTAAAATTTGGCGGATTATCATCCAGGCAAGAACCATTAAGCATTATTAGACCGCGTGAAGACATTATATGATTCCATTGCGTTTGTTGAACAGATTCCCCAGTTTTCCCAGGTGAAAACAGATGCAAGTTGAGATCCCCAGCCAACACTGTATGGACCACATCTGGGAGCAAGGTAACATAGTGCAGCAAGCAGTCAAGATCATTAAAGAATTTCGAATCACCAATGCCCTGCCAGTTCCAGTAAATGTTAACCAACGCATACAGAGATGTTCTGATAGAAATTATGGTCAATTGCAAAAAGGGATTCGGTGAAAAAGCGGAAATCATTTTAAGCCCTGAACTGGTTTTAATGCACGTGATCAAACCAGCCATAGGAAGACCTTTGTCCCTGCACATGGCAGGGGTAAAATGCATAATATGGTCATGCCAAGTTGGGGACAAGGTCAGCCATGTTTCTTGCAGCAGAATGATGTCGTAATTGTTTAAATTGGAGTTTTGGTTGTTAAACAAATGTGAATGCCCACGTGAATTCCACAAGGCAAACTTTATCACATCATTCTCACACTGTTGCGTTAGTTAACTTTTTGTCATACAAACACATTGAGATTGCATAGACTGAGCACAAACCATGACGTTACTTGGAACTGACTTAGGGATAGAACATTTCTCAGAGTCTTCACTCTCAGCTGGACCCAATAAAAAAATAAAACCCAGCTCAAATAGGTTGCTCTTAGATGCCCAAATGATGTTACGTACCAACCTTGATCGCAATGTCAAACAAATTAAAAAAAAAAAATAATAATAATAATGGTGATTAACACATTCTCATTCAAAAATTTGATTTGTTCAATATCTGCTGATCCTATGTCCTCAAGTTGATGAACATCAGAGAATATTTCCAATACACTATGCCTATTTAGCAGACATTGAGGATAAGTTCAGCATTGATTGGTTTTTTAAAAGACTGCCTGCGAGGTTGTGGTTTTGGTTCCTCAGGCATTGAAGCTTTTGGTAGTGGTTTGGGAAGTAGGGCTTGAAGTAATTGAGCTATTTCATCACCCCTCCACTCAAAGGAATCAGATCTAAGCTTCCCCAGCAACAAAGAACCTTCTTGATTTTGGGTGCAGCAGTGCTAATTTTGTACAGCTGATTGAAGGCTCTGCCTCAACGCCACTTTTGGCTGGGTCTCAATCTAGTTTGAGCATAATGCTTTTGGTTTAAAACCTGTAGCACTTGACCCAAAGGCACCAAAAGTCACAATTTTAAGCGAGGTTTTGGGGGCACCTATATTGGGCAAATGCACAAACCTGGTCATATAGGCGTCGACTTCCCTTCTGATTTCTTCCTGCCTGTCACCTGTACCTGTAAGTGTACTGTGCCTGTCACCTGTACCTGCAAGTGTACTGGGATGCTTAGAGGCTAGCGAGACAGTCTGGGACCCTTCTTCCAACCTTGGAGTCAGGGAGGGATTAGATTCAGACTGTAACGCCTCCACCAGATTATCCAAAGGAGCATACAGCTCTTGGATAACTTTTTGGTTAGCCACCCCCGCTTTAATCCTTTTTAGATGATTTAGTTCCATATATATTTTTTTTTCACAACTTCTGCTGTAACTACAGAAGCACTTTTAGATGGAATATTCAAAGCTTTGATAAACTGTTTAGTGGAACCAGATTTTAAATTCTTCTTAGATTTGAAATTCTTGGGTTTTTGCATTGGGTCAGCACCAATTTCACTACCGAAATTCTTCAAACTCAATTTTTTTTCCAGGGGGCATCCAGGCGCTCCTTTAAAGGGTTTTGCAAAAATAGTATAAATTTGTCTTTCAGGCTGATTTGGCGACTGAGTAGAGGTAATAATGTTATCATTATCAGACACAAAAGGATCAGTGATAACTTCTGTAAATAAAGGGAAAGCAGAATTCTCTGCCGAGATCGAACAAGGCCATGGAGAATGGATGGGAAGGGTTTGCCTTATAGGAGAGGTGGCACAATCAGTAACAGGTGCCCTGATCGGGGAAAGAGCTACTGTTTCTTGCTTATCACAATTATTTCCCCTCTGAGCTCTGGGCATGGCCTGCCAAGCCACAATAGAAGCCATCTGCGCTCTCTGCGCTGACATCTTGTCATTTAAAGATTCAAATAATTTAACAAGGGTATTCATAGTAGTGTTCATAGCTTCAAAGGCTAAATTCACCACTCTGCTTCCTCTAGTAGAAAGTGACCCATCTTCTCCTTGCCTAGTGTGCTTGGGCGTAGGAACTAAGAAGGAAGCAGAGAGGCTAGTCCTGGACGGACTAACCACAGGACAGATGTTTGGTGAAAACAAACATTTTTCGGACAAAGTTTGAGAGGAGTTATCCGTGTGCATGGAATACAAATTAATTATAGCAACATCATTGGAAGGTATGACAAAACTCTCACCAATTGAGGTGGCAACTGATGTCACAGATACCCCCCGTGACACCGTACAATCTACTAGTGCTCCAAGTATGGGTTTCACCACGTTAGCACAATCCACCCCCACGCCCCACTGACAGCTCGCACTTGATTTACAGAGCAAACCGTGGGGGGGGGAGTGTCATATGCTCCACATCCTTTTGCCATAATGTTGCGCGATGTTTCCACAACCAATTTCTGTAGTGTGTTTTTATATTAACCAAGGCAGCCGTTCTAAGCTCAGCTGGCAACTGAGCAGCTTTCCGTCTCAGTGCACAAATTTTTTTTGACCTGTATGTCAAATGAATGTCTTTTCACTACTGTAGGTGTAGAAGATTTCCACTGGCTTACTAAATGCTTCTGCATGACATCAAAATAACACACATTAGACTTTTCCCCAGCTAGTCAAGACCATTTTACCCGATTAACCTGAGTGTTGGACCTCACAGTCCCAGGGTACTTTGTCACTACATTTGCCAAACCCCTCAGAGGAACATGCCACAAACTGGCTAAAATAAGGTGGTCACTAACCAAGGCTGGAACTGTCTAAAATTGGATTACCAATGACATCAACTTAGGATCCACATACACATAGTAAATAATGGCTTGAGACTGCCCACGATGTCAGGTAAAATTTGGCGGATTATCATCCAGGCAAGAACCATTAAGCATTATTAGACCGCGTGAAGACATTATATGATTCCATTGCGTTTGTTGAACAGATTCCCCAGTTTTCCCAGGTGAAAACAGATGCAAGTTGAGATCCCCAGCCAACACTGTATGGACCACATCTGGGAGCAAGGTAACATAGTGCAGCAAGCAGTCAAGATCATTAAAGAATTTCGAATCACCAATGCCCTGCCAGTTCCAGTAAATGTTAACCAACGCATACAGAGATGTTCTGATGGAAATTATGGTCAATTGCAAAAAGGGATTCGGTGAAAAAGCGGAAATCATTTTAAGCCCTGAACTGGTTTTAATGCACGTGATCAAACCAGCCATAGGAAGACCTTTGTCCCTGCACATGGCAGGGGTAAAATGCATAATATGATCATGCCAAGTTGGGGACAAGGTCAGCCATGTTTCTTGCAGCAGAATGATGTCGTAATTGTTTAAATTGGAGTTTTGGTTGTTAAACAAATGTGAATGCCCACGTGAATTCCACAAGGCAAACTTTATCACATCATTCTCACACTGTTGCGTTAGTTAACTTTTTGTCATACAAACACATTGAGATTGCATAGACTGAGCACAAACCATGACGTTACTTGGAACTGACTTAGGGATAGAACATTTCTCAGAGTCTTCACTCTCAGCTGGACCCAATAAAAAAATAAAACCCAGCTCAAATAGGTTGCTCTTAGATGCCCAAATGATGTTACGTACCAACCTTGATCGCAATGTCAAACAAATAAAAAAAAAAAAATAATAATAATAATGGTGATTAACACATTCTCATTCAAAAATTTGATTTGTTCAATATCTGCTGATCCTATGTCCTCAAGTTGATGAACATCAGAGAATATTTCCAATACACTATGCCTATTTAGCAGACATTGAGGATAAGTTCAGCATTGATTGGTTTTTTAAAAGACTGCCTGCGAGGTTGTGGTTTTGGTTCCTCAGGCATTGAAGCTTTTGGTAGTGGTTTGGGAAGTAGGGCTTGAAGTAATTGAGCTATTTCATCACCCCTCCACTCAAAGGAATCAGATCTAAGCTTCCCCAGCAACAAAGAACCTTCTTGATTTTGGGTGCAGCAGTGCTAATTTTGTACAGCTGATTGAAGGCTCTGCCTCAACGCCACTTTTGGCTGGGTCTCAATCTAGTTTGAGCATAATGCTTTTGGTTTAAAACCTGTAGCACTTGACCCAAAGGCACCAAAAGTCACAATTTTAAGCGAGGTTTTGGGGGCACCTATATTGGGCAAATGCACAAACCTGGTCATATAGGCGTCGACTTCCCTTCTGATTTCTTCCTGCCTGTCACCTGTACCTGTAAGTGTACTGTGCCTGTCACCTGTACCTGCAAGTGTACTGGGATGCTTAGAGGCTAGCGAGACAGTCTGGGACCCTTCTTCCAACCTTGGAGTCAGGGAGGGATTAGATTCAGACTGTAACGCCTCCACCAGATTATCCAAAGGAGCATACAGCTCTTGGATAACTTTTTGGTTAGCCACCCCCGCTTTAATCCTTTTTAGATGATTTAGTTCCATATATATTTTTTTTTCACAACTTCTGCTGTAACTACAGAAGCACTTTTAGATGGAATATTCAAAGCTTTGATAAACTGTTTAGTGGAACCAGATTTTAAATTCTTCTTAGATTTGAAATTCTTGGGTTTTTGCATTGGGTCAGCACCAATTTCACTACCGAAATTCTTCAAACTCAATTTTTTTTCCAGGGGGCATCCAGGCGCTCCTTTAAAGGGTTTTGCAAAAATAGTATAAATTTGTCTTTCAGGCTGATTTGGCGACTGAGTAGAGGTAATAATGTTATCATTATCAGACACAAAAGGATCAGTGATAACTTCTGTAAATAAAGGGAAAGCAGAATTCTCTGCCGAGATCGAACAAGGCCATGGAGAATGGATGGGAAGGGTTTGCCTTATAGGAGAGGTGGCACAATCAGTAACAGGTGCCCTGATCGGGGAAAGAGCTACTGTTTCTTGCTTATCACAATTATTTCCCCTCTGAGCTCTGGGCATGGCCTGCCAAGCCACAATAGAAGCCATCTGCGCTCTCTGCGCTGACATCTTGTCATTTAAAGATTCAAATAATTTAACAAGGGTATTCATAGTAGTGTTCATAGCTTCAAAGGCTAAATTCACCACTCTGCTTCCTCTAGTAGAAAGTGACCCATCTTCTCCTTGCCTAGTGTGCTTGGGCGTAGGAACTAAGAAGGAAGCAGAGAGGCTAGTCCTGGACGGACTAACCACAGGACAGATGTTTGGTGAAAACAAACATTTTTCGGACAAAGTTTGAGAGGAGTTATCCGTGTGCATGGAATACAAATTAATTATAGCAACATCATTGGAAGGTATGACAAAACTCTCACCAATTGAGGTGGCAACTGATGTCACAGATACCCCCCGTGACACCGTACAATCTACTAGTGCTCCAAGTATGGGTTTCACCACGTTAGCACAATCCACCCCCACGCCCCACTGACAGCTCGCACTTGATTTACAGAGCAAACCGTGGGGGGGGGAGTGTCAGGCACCTTTGCCACATTCACTGGGATAAAAACACAAATGTCTGTGGCCCCTGACCCCTTTGATGGATTTGCGGCAACTTTAGAGGCTACCGCCAAAAAGCGTTTCGTGGTAGAGCAATTATTTGCATCAAAAAAGCTTTTATGTGAGATTGTACATTTTTTTATATCAAGCCTTGAGTTCTCACACACCTTGGGCGGCGGTATTGGTATTCCCGTCCGCAGAGTGTAAATGGGCAAATTCATGCTAAACAAAAACAAAAACAAAAGGAAACACTCACTCAAAAGCACCCACTAGGTTGGCTTCCACCCCCACAGGGCGGGTGCTTTGAGAAATGTAAACAAAGAGGAACACTCACTCGGGAGCACCGGCTAGTTCAGCTTCCAACCCCACAGCAGGCGCTTCAAGAAATGTAAGCAGGAAAGACAGAAAAAATAGTCAAGCACCAGTGCCGCACCTCTCGACGCCGCGGCAAAGCGGCAAAGCAGTGCTTCACCGGTGCTTCTTCCTGGTGCGCGCGCGCTGGTGCACACGGCTTCCTCAATTTGTAGCGACGCCTCAGAGGGAACGGGGCTTCCCAGTTAAAGTGACTGAAAAAATATATTAAAAGGGAATATAAGTCGTGGTATACACTACGTGTAATGAATAATATATAAACAGTCACAAGGGGCAATGAGGTTATAATACTAGCAGGATTAAAGCACAAAGAGCACAAAGTCCATTAAGCAACATTCAGGGTCCGGTGCAAAGCGGTGCTTCACCGGTGCTTCACCGGTGCTTCACCGGTGTTTCTTCCTGGTGCGCGCGGCTTCCTCAATTTGTAGCGATGCCTCAGAGGGGGCGGGGCTTCCCAGTTAAAGTGAGAGCAGGATTAAAGCACAAAGAGCACAAAGTCCAGTAAGCAACGTTCAGGGTAAGGTGCAAAGCGGTGCTTCACTGGTGCTTCTTCCTGAAGCCACTGGGAGACAGTGCAGAGATTTCTGTCCTGGAGAGATACGATCCCTGGGCTTGAGTCCAAGGACAAGTCTTGCAGTCCTGTTTTGGATAAGTTGCAGAGGGCAGAGAGTAGAGGCAGGCAGATTTAGATAGAGGCTGTTGCAATAGTCCAACTTAGAGAGAACCAGGGCTCTGGAGATGGTGAGCTTCTGGGGGAAGGAGAGGAGAGGAAGAATACTTCTGAGGAGGTGCAGCTGGTAGTGTGACTTCTTAGAGCCGTCAGAGATGTGAGGAGAGAAGGCGAGTGTGGAGTCGAAGATGACCCTGAGGTTTTTAGCCTTGAATTGATTGTAATTAATATACACTATAAGCAGCCCACATACAACAGTGAAAATGTTTGGTAGCATAGGTGTGTTATGCTGCGGTGATTGTGGCCCTGGCCACAACCACTGCAGCATAACACACCCTTAGAATCAAACACTCATCAAATATCCACAACCCAAATGTTTGTGTCCTGTTTCATATGTAGAGTTTGAATGGGATGTTTTGGCTATAACAAGGCCTTGTTGCGACTCAGTTGTCCACGGACAGTACGACAGTCCACGAACAGTTCCTCTTAAGGGACCCACCCATTACTTTTCCTCATTCTCAATCTGGCTATCCAGGGGAGAGCATTTTACAGCACCTGCTTTGCAGAATTTTGCAGAGCTTTCTTTGTGGACAGCATCAGGGTATCTGTTATGGCCATCGCTTCTTCCCAGCCACCCCCCCACCACCACCAGCATCATCAGCTAGAGGGCTTGGAGAGTGGAACAGGCGCAGTGATAGAGAAGATGAGTATCAAGGGGAAGAAGAGGATGAGGTGGCAGATTGAGTCTGGGTGTGAACATTTTTCATAACCATTGGAAATGTCCCAAAGGCTCATGCCTTTCTCAGATAAGAGTATATTGACTTTCTCCACCCCATCATCTGCTCCTGTGACCACTAAGGAGACTCCTTTGGGGCAGAGGATCCCAACAGTGGCTTCACAGGCCATACAGAATACTGTTGACCCTTACTTTTTGAGGGTCACAGTGCTATGTTTGTTCGGTGAAGAATTGATCCACTGTGTCCGCGGACCCCCTAACACAGGAGCAGCCCTTCTACCCTTTTCACTTCCATGTTCTTAACCCTCCCTCATTGGATGCTTTCAAAGCGTCACGCATCCATTCACCAATCATATTCAAAACCTCTACACCTAACCCTGTCATCTCGCATCAACACTTTAGATGTACACTTGAACTCTCAGAGTACATATCTCCTGTTAATGAAAGGCATCTGCATCAAAAACTACTGTGCACCAGTCCAAGATTTTAATTTTCAGATTCAGCAAGGTCTGCACCTAACAAAACATATCACTGGTATGCTTATATTTAATACATTGTTTTCTTCAACTCTTTCACAAATATATATTACAGGGCATGCGCTGACGGACCTGTAGTTAAGGTTAAGTTGCTCAACCGATAGAAAGGGCACTTTTTGGCCAGATTATAACTTTACCCCCTCCTCGGACAAATCCTTACCAAACTTTGCAATAAAAAAGTATATGGCCTCATCTGAATATTTCTGGCAGGTTTGGTGAGGTTTCATCAAGAAGGGGCAAAGTTAAAGGGGGGGTCCCAAAAGTTTTTTCCATAGCCGCAATGGAAAACATTTTTGATCACGTCTAGAGCCCAAACCAATGGACTGATTTTCACCAGATTTGTGGCAGGAGAGGCAGCTCTTGTATATTTGTTGTACATTGGTCAAGTAATTCATTTTTAAAATGGCCCAAAATTAGGTTAAAAGAAATTAGTGATATCTGTGTTCGGTTTGCGGACTCACTTCCCAGTTCACTCCGCGGATGGGCCTCCGATTGGCCCAGAGGGCTGCGTGAGGTCCATGAATATCAGAGTGCCCACTGATTGGATGGTGAAAAGCAGGAAATGCATCAGATTTTTGGAAACGCCCGCCATGTTGGATTCATGGACAGCATCCAGTATATGCGAACATCGCAGTAAAAACATATTAAAAAACACAACATAGCACTTCTCAAACTTTTCAAACAATCTCTGGGAAGGTGAGGGGTGATGAGGATGGGATGGGATATGTCTGTAAGAAGCCAAAAAACGGGTGTTTATCATCCACAAAGTCCGCAAACAGGCCGGATGTTTGCAAACACTTCAGATGTTCGGGGCATATATGCCTATTTCTGCATTACATGGTTGGTGAAAAGCAGTTTTTGGATGGCTTATTACTTTGGTGCTACTCAATGAAACTGCATGGAATCTTAAAATGTTAATCTAGACCAGATACTGAATGGTTTTAGAAAGTGTGGAGCTGTTTTGTCAAGAGGAAACAAAATTAGAGGGGGGTCCAAATATATTGTAAAGGCTTATAAATGTGGTGCCATTTGAAGATTCTGCACAAACGTTTGCTAAAAGATTTTAGATGTAGGTAGACGTGTTTGTGTAAAGTCTGGTGGGATTTTGGCAAGAGGGGATAACATTAGAGGGGGTTCCCAAAATATTGTAAAGGCTTATAAATGTGGTGACATTTGACGAATCTACAAAAAAGTCTGCAACAAGATTTTAGATCTAAATATAGATGTTTTTGTAAAGTTAGAAGGGCGTCTCAACGTTTTTAGATGGCTCATAACTTTGTTGCCATTTGATAAATGTGAAGAAATGTTTTCAGAACGATTATAGACTCAACCTTAAATGTTTGTGTAAAGTGTTTTGCGTCTTGAAACACTTGTGTATTGGCGTGTTATAAATGCCATCTCATATCATATCATATCATAAGTCTGAATGGATTTTGTCAAGTGGGGGCTAAGTTATATGATTATTGTATGAAAATAGATTTTAAAACATGGGCGGATTTTAAGCAAACTCATGTAAGAAGCATTGGTAAGGACCCTAAAGCATGGTTTTGCAAATGTGCCCGTTTTTTTACTTTTTGATAAGTGTCATAATATCGGTACGAAAATTAGTGATACACCTTTGGTGACTGAGGTATAGCTTGTGGCCATGGGGAGTGGCCAGATGGTCTGGGTCATGGCATAATGTCATAGCCCGGACAATCTGGCTACTGGCCATGACCACGATGGACGACAAATGGGGTTAAAGTGGCCATGTCAACCTGGGACCGGCTATGATATGATATGGCATTAGGAAAGCGCTATATACAAGTGTTTCAAGGCTCGAGATATAACATTTTGTGGTAAAGTTATTCAAAAGTGGGATAGGTTTGAAATAGAAAAAAAAAATTGCTTGTGGTAATATGTTCATAGGCTTCTCTCTACACCTTCTGCAGGCTGCCATGAAAACGGAATGGGGGTTCCGTACGGAGCCCTGCCTTCCCTTTCCATGGTGGCCATCTTGGAGAAGGATTTTTCTTCCTACAGTGGGACGCCGGGCATCCCAGTGTAGGAAGAAAAATCCTTTTTTGTTAGCACTCCGTTTTCCCGTTTTGGTAACCCGGGGTGCTAATGGCCTTGATCCCCCATTGCAGGGGCTGTAATGGGGATACTGGTCCAGAGCCATCGTTATCCATCCTTGCTTCGCTTGGCCCGATAATTTGGTCTGCTTTGGCCGTTATACCCCAATTCCAGTTCCTGGAATGGGGGGCAAACACCACATTATTCCCATTAGCATAACACAAAATGCTAATGGTATTGTTGGAAATTCTTATTGAGTCTATATGCTTTACTGAGAAATGTAAAGTAGATAGAGTCTATAAGATTTATTTTTAGTTCAGTTTTTTAACTGCGAAAGGTGGTTCCTAAAGGAACCTTTCTTTTGTTGTTTTTTGTTTTTTGATGTATTTTTTTTTAAGTTGAGGTTAAAACGTAAGGTGGGCAGGGACATGAGGGAAGAGGCACCAAGCACGAATATGGAGGGGAAGGTGGACAGGGGAAGATGTTGCGTGTGTGTTGCTTCTAATGTAGGGGGCAGTGTTTCTAATGCTCCCTGATTACAGCTACAAAAGCACTTCAAAATTGCTTCCTCCTGCAGAGTGGTGCTCAAAAGTTATGGATCAACACAGTCTTTTATCACATGCAAAGTAGCTGGGGGGATTTTGTGTCCCACAGAAGTAGGGTATGTGGTTACAGTATTGGTTGAGGATGATGAGGTGGAGGAAGACAGCCTACTACTTGCTAAGAAGCTAACAACCTTTCTGAGAGCATTACAGTGGTTGGATTTAGTGTGGCGGCTCATGGAGGTTGCCCCGTAGCAGTGCTGTTCAGATAGTCCGCGACTGCAGTGCATTTCACTTTGGTAGCTTTAGCCTTTGGTACATTCCCAACAGTGGTAAAGAACTTCCACACAGATGATTCTCTTTGGGTGCTGAAGGAAGGCACTTCCTCCACCTCATCTTCTTGGTCCTCTTCATTGTCTTTGGAAGTACTGTGCTTTATTTGTTGTGTAGGTCCTCCAGCTGGTGGTGGTGGTGGCTCTTGGGGAGGAAGGATGGCAATAGTTGATGCCATTTTTCAGATAAACAGCATTGTTTCTAATATTCTTTCAAGTATGTGGTTGGTACTAGATTTTTAATGGATAATGAGTAAGAATAGGTGTAGGAGCTTTGCAAGGGTCCATTTTGAGCATGGAAAATCATAGATCAGTAGAAAATGCAGTTCTGAACTGTCCTCGAAGCACAGACCCGATCGCGATGTGCGGGTGCTTTTGAGGACACATTATCAAGTTGTGCGCGTGAGTGCATGTTCATGTGGCACTGTCCTGGAAAGGTCTGCAATTACGTCAGACTTGTGCGGATGTCGACGGATGCAAAAACAGTGGGAAAAGTTGCAAAAAGACTATAGAAGTGTTAAAAATGATGCCAGAAGGTGGGAAATGGCAGAGCATTAAGGTGAAACTTTGTATATTGGACACATAGGTTGCTATATTGGGGTAAGTATGATACTAGTAAATTATAGGAACATAGCATGCACTGGTAAAAACCCATGAAATTCACTGAAAAAACCTTGTTAAAGGGACATTATGGTTAAGTTTCACTAATAAAAATCTATGCAATTCAATGTAAAAACTTTGCTAAAGGGACATTATGGTTACAAGTAAAATAGAAAAACCTCAGAAATTCGCCAGTTATGGTAAGCTAAGCAACCATAACTTGCACCACCACAGTGCACTGCTAAGACACACACCTATGACATCAAAGATGAGACCACAAATGTAATTGATGACATCACTGATGACATCTCACATGACATTAATTTTGTTGAAAAGTCCCTACAAGGGGTTGTGTTTATAAGGTTGGTGACAAGATGTCAGGGGTGATCGGGCGACCTACCATGAACTACTTAATCTATTAAAGAATGTACTCATCTAAACAACATTGTGTTGGAGTGTTGTTTTTAATACAGCAACCTGAATATAGGCAATGGCTGCAGCATACACCATAGAAGTACAATATTTACAATCTTGTAATTTTGGATAGTAAAATAATTAATGCTACCTTATTAGAGTTTTAAGTAATGTTAAACATGTAATAACTAGCTAACTATTCAAGACTTACTACACACTTGTGCTAGCACAAACAATATATATGAAGAACCACAAAGCCATATACAGAGAAACTAAAGTAAAGAAGAAAGAAACTGCATCATCACATAATGTTAATAACATTTAAGTTTATCTTCATGTATACAAATGAATTATGTGTTTGAGGCCTGCCGATTTCCCCATGAATGTGCACCGTGAGCTAAGACCAAACCCTAAGGAAAGTACTTTAAGAACATGTGACAAGGTTAACATCCATATATATGGCACTGTTTGAATTTTAATATTCTGACTGTCAGTGAGCAAATCCACCTGGTCTAGATATGTCAGTGAACAAAAACAAAAACAAGTGGCTCAGAAATGTGATATCACCATTGATGTCATCAAGATGTCATCTTTAATGTCCTGGGTGTTAGTCTTAGCAGTGCACGGTGGTGGTGCGAGTTATGGTTGCTTGGCTTACCATAACTGGAGAATTTCAGAGGTTTTTCGGATTTACTTGTTACCATTACGTCCCTTTAACAAAGTGTTTTCATTTAATATATAAACATATGTAAATATTACACTTACACAGCCCGTGGTAGCGGCTGTGTAGTTATGGTTAAGTTGCTAATCCCGTAAGAAGAACACTTTTTGGGCAGCTTATAACTTTGCTCCCAATGGACGAATCCTCACCAAACTTTGCAAAGTATATGCCCACTCAGAATTTTTTTGCCAAGTTTGGTGAGGTTTGGTCCAGAGGGGGCAAAGTCATACAGGGGGTCCCAAAATGTATTTTTCCCATAGACATAATGTGGAAAAGCTCATGCCTACAGCTCAAACCGCTGGACGGATTTCCACCAAATTTGTGGCAGGAGCAGTGGCTTAGTCCCAAAATTGTGCTTTTGTTAATTTGGTGTAAATCCATCCAGTATTTTGTTTTTAAATGACCAAAACCAAAGGCAAAATGTGTGATATCTATGTCCGCTCCATGGACACACTTCCCTGTTCGCTCCGCAGACTCAACACTGATTGGATAATCGGCTTGTTTCATGTCTGCGGACACGCAACGTGTTCACTGATTGGCTGGATTGAGGCGTGAGGTGTGTCACATTGTTTCAATGCGCCCGCCATCTTGGATCCGTGGCGGCGAACAGAGGCAAAATGCAATTTTGGGCAGTGTGTTTGTGTGCTGGAGTGCTTGGGGAAGGTTGGGGAGTAAGAGATGGGTCAAATACTGTATTTGTTTAGGTGCCAGGTGCCCGTGATGTGTTCGCCATGTCTGTGGTCTTCGCGGCTTCTGCGGACATAATAAATGCACTACTAGCTATTTTACTTCAGCATGATGTTGGTTTTGGGTTGTTAGTAGAGCATTGATATGATATATGATATGGCATTTCTAATGCGCCTATACACAAGTGTTTCAAGGTGCGACAAGGCAAGGCAAGGGAGGGGAAAACAGTGGAAGACAGACAACGATCCTACTAGGCTAGGTGTCATTCAGATCGCGTAAGGGCGAGGGTAGGGACAAAGGGAAGAGTGCCATGGGGAAGGGAAAGAGGAAAGTGCAGTACATGGGAAAGAAGAATAAATACGATAAATAAAACAGCCTGATGGTGGCAAGTGCAAGGTAAGAGCAGACATAAGTGCTGGAAGGGGACTAAAGGTATACAGAACCAGTCCCTAAGTGCAGGGCATTGCCAGGGAGGCTGGGGAGGTGTGCAAAGGTGGGACCTGGCCAAAGATCAGAAAGGGTGGCCAGGTAACCAGTGCAGAATCAGCAGGAATTTTAGCAGGGGAAAGAGGCAGAGAAAGCAGAAGCAAAGAGGAAGGTTTTGAGGTGTTTCCAGAACCGGAGATGGTTCTCCTCAAGTTTCAGAGAGGCAGGAAGGCTGTTCCAGAGAGAGGCCCCAGCCGAGGAGAGAGATCGACCACCAACTTGTTGCTTGGAGAAGCAGCTTACCCTGAGGGAGTTGAAGGCAGATGAGCGAAGAGCCCGAGAAGGAAGGTATTTAGGAAGAGAGAGTTGAAGGTAATGCAGCCCCACGCCCCAGAAGGCCTTGTGGATAATGCAGAGGGTTTTGAACTTTTTTTTTTTTATTTTTATTTTGGTTGGCTGAAAAATATCAACCTTACAAAATTATTCACAAAAATGATTCACATTACAATAATCATTCATCAGTGTTAACAATTAAAAATTAAAAGACAATTAAAAATTGAGTATAACAAGAAAATTCATCAATGCATATTTCAAAGTGCAATACCATAAACAATTTCATATTGAAAACAAAACCCACAAAGGTATATGCATCAAAAAACATTATGAATAGCAATTTAGAGCTCACAATGAACAGGAGAGAATAACTGCATTGACAAATTGGACTAGTGCAATTTGAATAGAGGTTTTAGCATTAGACAAAAGATAAGCCCAGATTTCCCCACTGGGCGAGGCAGAGCAAAAGGACTGCACATCTTAAACAGTTGTTTCCGAATTATCCTCAAAGCTTGACAGTGAACAACCAGATGTCGCAATGTTTCAATCTGACCAACATCCTTACAATAACGACAATATATTTCATCTTTGGAAATGATCTATCTTCTTCCCAAGATCTGCCTAGTCGCACACAGATTCAATCGAATGTGCAACAGTTGGGATCTAATATAATTAGACGGACATTTCACTAAGTACGGTTCCATGGTGCGTAATTTTTTGTGAGGCCGCACTAGGGAATCACTATCCACATAAACCAGCTATTGACTGCGAGTGTGAATCCAATCTGCCTGGTAAAGTTTTTGTCTAGCTTTGGTTGGATTCATTAACAGAATATTAAGCGAGATGTCAGCGCTGGATAATGCATCCAACACATAGTTATTCCATTTTTTCGCAAAAACAATGCAAGGGATGAGTGATTTGCAAGAATACCCAATATATTTGGTACATTGGCACTTATGATACATTTTCTGTACAACAAGCAAAACTACCAAACTACTTGATTATACAAAGACACAGTTCCCAATTCATACCTAATCATCAGTAAGGGAGTACATTTAGGGAGCTTTAAGACAGCTTTCCAAAAACTGGATTCAAAATGATCCCAGAAAGCTCTCCTTAGGAATTCTTGTTTTGGCTCCATAGCTAGTAATGGGGACTACTTTTTGTTGGCAAAAACTTAAGATATGGTTTAACGTAAATTTCCCATATCTATACAGCAGTATGTTTGCTTGAGATGTTAATGAGTGAACTTTCGCATCTAAAAGTGCCAAATAAATTTGTTCATTTTGCCTCCTAGTGAAGGGGAGGCCCAGACATTTGCATTGGGGGACTTTGGCTACCTCCTGATCTTGTAATGTCCACTTATAACTAAACAACTTCTTTTTAGCGTTAGGTACACAAGTTACTACTTGTGTCTTGGCAAGATTAATAGTGAGATGATTTTCACTCACATAGGTCTGAAGTTTGTCCAACAAATTTTGCAACCCACCAGGGGAGCATGACAATAAGACGAGATCATCCGCATATAAAAGCCAGATGATTTTCTGTATGCCCAGTTTAGGGGCATCAGAAATGGCATCTGCAAAATTCGCGCCCATATCAAGCAAGAACAAGTTGAATATTGTTGAGGCCAGGATACACCCCTGTTTAAGTCCTCGATGAGTTGGAATAGATGCAGACAATGTTCCATCCAAGGACAATCTGACTTGGAGAGACCTGTCTCTATGAAGTAATTTGATAAGGGCAAGTATGGATCCTGGACAACCATAGTGCTCTAGCTTTTTAAACAGCAACTGGCGATCAACAGAATCGAAAGCATTGCTGAAGTCAACGAACGCTATGTACAAGTTTTGTCCACGTGCTCTTAATCAAATTAAGAAGGAGCATATTAGGGGAAGTGCCCAAACCCGAGACAAAACCCGCCTGAAAGGGATCTCGTTTACCTGCAAACTTTGTCCATTCATTGTTGTAACACAATACGACTATAAAGTTTTCCTGGAGCATCCAACAAAGCAATTGGTCTATAACTTTGAGGTAGACTACTATCACCCTTTTTAAACAAGGGAATAATAATTGAATGCTTCCAGGAATTGGGGATCATCTGCATAACATTGATGTGTTGGAAAATTTGGAACAATATCTCTGTCCACAAATCAATGTTAAGTTTAAAGGTCTTGATAGATAACCCATCAGGGCCTGAGGCTCTGGATTTGCTTATTGAGGTGATGTAATATTGTATGTCTGTTCTTAATATCTCAAGATGGAATTCTGAAACCCGGACCTCCTCCTGTGTTGTAAGGACAGGAGCAGGAGAGGCATACATTGCCCTAAAGAACTCAATCCTTGCCAATTTAGATACATTATGACCCTGGATTAATGTGTGTGGAATGCTGACAGCTTCATTGATAGTTGACCAAATTTGTGCGGTGTTTTGATTGCACATTAATTTAAGCATATGCTCCACATCCTTTTGCCATAATGTTGCGCGATGTTTCCACAACCAATTTCTGTAGTGTGTTTTTATATTAACCAAGGCAGCCGTTCTAAGCTCAGCTGGCAACTGAGCAGCTTTCCGTCTCAGTGCACAAATTTTTTTTGACCTGTATGTCAAATGAATGTCTTTTCACTACTGTAGGTGTAGAAGATTTCCACTGGCTTACTAAATGCTTCTGCATGACATCAAAATAACACACATTAGACTTTTCCCCAGCTAGTCAAGACCATTTTACCCGATTAACCTGAGTGTTGGACCTCACAGTCCCAGGGTACTTTGTCACTACATTTGCCAAACCCCTCAGAGGAACATGCCACAAACTGGCTAAAATAAGGTGGTCACTAACCAAGGCTGGAACTGTCTAAAATTGGATTACCAATGACATCAACTTAGGATCCACATACACATAGTAAATAATGGCTTGAGACTGCCCACGATGTCAGGTAAAATTTGGCGGATTATCATCCAGGCAAGAACCATTAAGCATTATTAGACCGCGTGAAGACATTATATGATTCCATTGCGTTTGTTGAACAGATTCCCCAGTTTTCCCAGGTGAAAACAGATGCAAGTTGAGATCCCCAGCCAACACTGTATGGACCACATCTGGGAGCAAGGTAACATAGTGCAGCAAGCAGTCAAGATCATTAAAGAATTTCGAATCACCAATGCCCTGCCAGTTCCAGTAAATGTTAACCAACGCATACAGAGATGTTCTGATGGAAATTATGGTCAATTGCAAAAAGGGATTCGGTGAAAAAGCGGAAATCATTTTAAGCCCTGAACTGGTTTTAATGCACGTGATCAAACCAGCCATAGGAAGACCTTTGTCCCTGCACATGGCAGGGGTAAAATGCATAATATGATCATGCCAAGTTGGGGACAAGGTCAGCCATGTTTCTTGCAGCAGAATGATGTCGTAATTGTTTAAATTGGAGTTTTGGTTGTTAAACAAATGTGAATGCCCACGTGAATTCCACAAGGCAAACTTTATCACATCATTCTCACACTGTTGCGTTAGTTAACTTTTTGTCATACAAACATATTGAGATTGCATAGACTGAGCACACACCATGACGTTACTTGGAACTGACTTAGGGATAGAACATTTCTCAGAGTCTTCACTCTCAGCTGGACCCAATAAAAAAATAAAACCCAGCTCAAATAGGTTGCTCTTAGATGCCCAAATGATGTTACGTACCAACCTTGATCGCAATGTCAAACAAATAAAAAAAAAAAAAATAATAATAATAATGGTGATTAACACATTCTCATTCAAAAATTTGATTTGTTCAATATCTGCTGATCCTATGTCCTCAAGTTGATGAACATCAGAGAATATTTCCAATACACTATGCCTATTTAGCAGACATTGAGGATAAGTTCAGCATTGATTGGTTTTTTAAAAGACTGCCTGCGAGGTTGTGGTTTTGGTTCCTCAGGCATTGAAGCTTTTGGTAGTGGTTTGGGAAGTAGGGCTTGAAGTAATTGAGCTATTTCATCACCCCTCCACTCAAAGGAATCAGATCTAAGCTTCCCCAGCAACAAAGAACCTTCTTGATTTTGGGTGCAGCAGTGCTAATTTTGTACAGCTGATTGAAGGCTCTGCCTCAACGCCACTTTTGGCTGGGTCTCAATCTAGTTTGAGCATAATGCTTTTGGTTTAAAACCTGTAGCACTTGACCCAAAGGCACCAAAAGTCACAATTTTAAGCGAGGTTTTGGGGGCACCTATATTGGGCAAATGCACAAACCTGGTCATATAGGCGTCGACTTCCCTTCTGATTTCTTCCTGCCTGTCACCTGTACCTGTAAGTGTACTGTGCCTGTCACCTGTACCTGCAAGTGTACTGGGATGCTTAGAGGCTAGCGAGACAGTCTGGGACCCTTCTTCCAACCTTGGAGTCAGGGAGGGATTAGATTCAGACTGTAACGCCTCCACCAGATTATCCAAAGGAGCATACAGCTCTTGGATAACTTTTTGGTTAGCCACCCCCGCTTTAATCCTTTTTAGATGATTTAGTTCCATATATATTTTTTTTTCACAACTTCTGCTGTAACTACAGAAGCGCTTTTAGATGGAATATTCAAAGCTTTGATAAACTGTTTAGTGGAACCAGATTTTAAATTCTTCTTAGATTTGAAATTCTTGGGTTTTTGCATTGGGTCAGCACCAATTTCACTACCGAAATTCTTCAAACTCAATTTTTTTTCCAGGGGGCATCCAGGCGCTCCTTTAAAGGGTTTTGCAAAAATAGTATAAATTTGTCTTTCAGGCTGATTTGGCGACTGAGTAGAGGTAATAATGTTATCATTATCAGACACAAAAGGATCAGTGATAACTTCTGTAAATAAAGGGAAAGCAGAATTCTCTGCCGAGATCGAACAAGGCCATGGAGAATGGATGGGAAGGGTTTGCCTTATAGGAGAGGTGGCACAATCAGTAACAGGTGCCCTGATCGGGGAAAGAGCTACTGTTTCTTGCTTATCACAATTATTTCCCCTCTGAGCTCTGGGCATGGCCTGCCAAGCCACAATAGAAGCCATCTGCGCTCTCTGCGCTGACATCTTGTCATTTAAAGATTCAAATAATTTAACAAGGGTATTCATAGTAGTGTTCATAGCTTCAAAGGCTAAATTCACCACTCTGCTTCCTCTAGTAGAAAGTGACCCATCTTCTCCTTGCCTAGTGTGCTTGGGCGTAGGAACTAAGAAGGAAGCAGAGAGGCTAGTCCTGGACGGACTAACCACAGGACAGATGTTTGGTGAAAACAAACATTTTTCGGACAAAGTTTGAGAGGAGTTATCTGTGTGCATGGAATACAAATTAATTATAGCAACATCATTGGAAGGTATGACAAAACTCTCACCAATTGAGGTGGCAACTGATGTCACAGATACCCCCCGTGACACCATACAATCTACTAGTGCTCCAAGTATGGGTTTCACCACGTTAGCACAATCCACCCCCACGCCCCACTGACAGCTCGCACTTGATTTACAGAGCAAACCGTGGGGGGGGGAGTGTCATATGCTCCACATCCTTTTGCCATAATGTTGCGCGATGTTTCCACAACCAATTTCTGTAGTGTGTTTTTATATTAACCAAGGCAGCCGTTCTAAGCTCAGCTGGCAACTGAGCAGCTTTCCGTCTCAGTGCACAAATTTTTTTTGACCTGTATGTCAAATGAATGTCTTTTCACTACTGTAGGTGTAGAAGATTTCCACTGGCTTACTAAATGCTTCTGCATGACATCAAAATAACACACATTAGACTTTTCCCCAGCTAGTCAAGACCATTTTACCCGATTAACCTGAGTGTTGGACCTCACAGTCCCAGGGTACTTTGTCACTACATTTGCCAAACCCCTCAGAGGAACATGCCACAAACTGGCTAAAATAAGGTGGTCACTAACCAAGGCTGGAACTGTCTAAAATTGGATTACCAATGACATCAACTTAGGATCCACATACACATAGTAAATAATGGCTTGAGACTGCCCACGATGTCAGGTAAAATTTGGCGGATTATCATCCAGGCAAGAACCATTAAGCATTATTAGACCGCGTGAAGACATTATATGATTCCATTGCGTTTGTTGAACAGATTCCCCAGTTTTCCCAGGTGAAAACAGATGCAAGTTGAGATCCCCAGCCAACACTGTATGGACCACATCTGGGAGCAAGGTAACATAGTGCAGCAAGCAGTCAAGATCATTAAAGAATTTCGAATCACCAATGCCCTGCCAGTTCCAGTAAATGTTAACCAACGCATACAGAGATGTTCTGATGGAAATTATGGTCAATTGCAAAAAGGGATTCGGTGAAAAAGCGGAAATCATTTTAAGCCCTGAACTGGTTTTAATGCACGTGATCAAACCAGCCATAGGAAGACCTTTGTCCCTGCACATGGCAGGGGTAAAATGCATAATATGATCATGCCAAGTTGGGGACAAGGTCAGCCATGTTTCTTGCAGCAGAATGATGTCGTAATTGTTTAAATTGGAGTTTTGGTTGTTAAACAAATGTGAATGCCCACGTGAATTCCACAAGGCAAACTTTATCACATCATTCTCACACTGTTGCGTTAGTTAACTTTTTGTCATACAAACACATTGAGATTGCATAGACTGAGCACAAACCATGACGTTACTTGGAACTGACTTAGGGATAGAACATTTCTCAGAGTCTTCACTCTCAGCTGGACCCAATAAAAAAATAAAACCCAGCTCAAATAGGTTGCTCTTAGATGCCCAAATGATGTTACGTACCAACCTTGATCGCAATGTCAAACAAATAAAAAAAAAAAATAATAATAATAATGGTGATTAACACATTCTCATTCAAAAATTTGATTTGTTCAATATCTGCTGATCCTATGTCCTCAAGTTGATGAACATCAGAGAATATTTCCAATACACTATGCCTATTTAGCAGACATTGAGGATAAGTTCAGCATTGATTGGTTTTTTAAAAGACTGCCTGCGAGGTTGTGGTTTTGGTTCCTCAGGCATTGAAGCTTTTGGTAGTGGTTTGGGAAGTAGGGCTTGAAGTAATTGAGCTATTTCATCACCCCTCCACTCAAAGGAATCAGATCTAAGCTTCCCCAGCAACAAAGAACCTTCTTGATTTTGGGTGCAGCAGTGCTAATTTTGTACAGCTGATTGAAGGCTCTGCCTCAACGCCACTTTTGGCTGGGTCTCAATCTAGTTTGAGCATAATGCTTTTGGTTTAAAACCTGTAGCACTTGACCCAAAGGCACCAAAAGTCACAATTTTAAGCGAGGTTTTGGGGGCACCTATATTGGGCAAATGCACAAACCTGGTCATATAGGCGTCGACTTCCCTTCTGATTTCTTCCTGCCTGTCACCTGTACCTGTAAGTGTACTGTGCCTGTCACCTGTACCTGCAAGTGTACTGGGATGCTTAGAGGCTAGCGAGACAGTCTGGGACCCTTCTTCCAACCTTGGAGTCAGGGAGGGATTAGATTCAGACTGTAACGCCTCCACCAGATTATCCAAAGGAGCATACAGCTCTTGGATAACTTTTTGGTTAGCCACCCCCGCTTTAATCCTTTTTAGATGATTTAGTTCCATATATATTTTTTTTTCACAACTTCTGCTGTAACTACAGAAGCACTTTTAGATGGAATATTCAAAGCTTTGATAAACTGTTTAGTGGAACCAGATTTTAAATTCTTCTTAGATTTGAAATTCTTGGGTTTTTGCATTGGGTCAGCACCAATTTCACTACCGAAATTCTTCAAACTCAATTTTTTTTCCAGGGGGCATCCAGGCGCTCCTTTAAAGGGTTTTGCAAAAATAGTATAAATTTGTCTTTCAGGCTGATTTGGCGACTGAGTAGAGGTAATAATGTTATCATTATCAGACACAAAAGGATCAGTGATAACTTCTGTAAATAAAGGGAAAGCAGAATTCTCTGCCGAGATCGAACAAGGCCATGGAGAATGGATGGGAAGGGTTTGCCTTATAGGAGAGGTGGCACAATCAGTAACAGGTGCCCTGATCGGGGAAAGAGCTACTGTTTCTTGCTTATCACAATTATTTCCCCTCTGAGCTCTGGGCATGGCCTGCCAAGCCACAATAGAAGCCATCTGCGCTCTCTGCGCTGACATCTTGTCATTTAAAGATTCAAATAATTTAACAAGGGTATTCATAGTAGTGTTCATAGCTTCAAAGGCTAAATTCACCACTCTGCTTCCTCTAGTAGAAAGTGACCCATCTTCTCCTTGCCTAGTGTGCTTGGGCGTAGGAACTAAGAAGGAAGCAGAGAGGCTAGTCCTGGACGGACTAACCACAGGACAGATGTTTGGTGAAAACAAACATTTTTCGGACAAAGTTTGAGAGGAGTTATCCGTGTGCATGGAATACAAATTAATTATAGCAACATCATTGGAAGGTATGACAAAACTCTCACCAATTGAGGTGGCAACTGATGTCACAGATACCCCCCGTGACACCGTACAATCTACTAGTGCTCCAAGTATGGGTTTCACCACGTTAGCACAATCCACCCCCACGCCCCACTGACAGCTCGCACTTGATTTACAGAGCAAACCGTGGGGGGGGGAGTGTCAGGCACCTTTGCCACATTCACTGGGATAAAAACACAAATGTCTGTGGCCCCTGACCCCTTTGATGGATTTGCGGCAACTTTAGAGGCTACCGCCAAAAAGCGTTTCGTGGTAGAGCAATTATTTGCATCAAAAAAGCTTTTATGTGAGATTGTACATTTTTTTATATCAAGCCTTGAGTTCTCACACACCTTGGGCGGCGGTATTGGTATTCCCGTCCGCAGAGTGTAAATGGGCAAATTCATGCTAAACAAAAACAAAAACAAAAGGAAACACTCACTCAAAAGCACCCACTAGGTTGGCTTCCACCCCCACAGGGCGGGTGCTTTGAGAAATGTAAACAAAGAGGAACACTCACTCGGGAGCACCGGCTAGTTCAGCTTCCAACCCCACAGCAGGCGCTTCAAGAAATGTAAGCAGGAAAGACAGAAAAAATAGTCAAGCACCAGTGCCGCACCGCTCGACGCCGCGGCAAAGCGGCAAAGCAGTGCTTCACCGGTGCTTCTTCCTGGTGCGCGCGCGCTGGTGCGCACGGCTTCCTCAATTTGTAGCGACGCCTCAGAGGGAACGGGGCTTCCCAGTTAAAGTGACTGAAAAAATATATTAAAAGGGAATATAAGTCGTGGTATACACTACGTGTAATGAATAATATATAAACAGTCACAAGGGGCAATGAGGTTATAATACTAGCAGGATTAAAGCACAAAGAGCACAAAGTCCATTAAGCAACATTCAGGGTCCGGTGCAAAGCGGTGCTTCACCGGTGCTTCACCGGTGCTTCACCGGTGTTTCTTCCTGGTGCGCGCGGCTTCCTCAATTTGTAGCGATGCCTCAGAGGGGGCGGGGCTTCCCAGTTAAAGTGAGAGCAGGATTAAAGCACAAAGAGCACAAAGTCCAGTAAGCAACGTTCAGGGTAAGGTGCAAAGCGGTGCTTCACTGGTGCTTCTTCCTGAAGCCACTGGGAGACAGTGCAGAGATTTCTGTCCTGGAGAGATACGATCCCTGGGCTTGAGTCCAAGGACAAGTCTTGCAGTCCTGTTTTGGATAAGTTGCAGAGGGCAGAGAGTAGAGGCAGGCAGATTTAGATAGAGGCTGTTGCAATAGTCCAACTTAGAGAGAACCAGGGCTCTGGAGATGGTGAGCTTCTGGGGGAAGGAGAGGAGAGGAAGAATACTTCTGAGGAGGTGCAGCTGGTAGTGTGACTTCTTAGAGCCGTCAGAGATGTGAGGAGAGAAGGCGAGTGTGGAGTCGAAGATGACCCTGAGGTTTTTAGCCTTGAATTGATTGTAATTAATATACACTATAAGCAGCCCACATACAACAGTGAAAATGTTTGGTAGCATAGGTGTGTTATGCTGCGGTGATTGTGGCCCTGGCCACAACCACTGCAGCATAACACACCCTTAGAATCAAACACTCATCAAATATCCACAACCCAAATGTTTGTGTCCTGTTTCATATGTAGAGTTTGAATGGGATGTTTTGGCTATAACAAGGCCTTGTTGCGACTCAGTTGTCCACGGACAGTACGACAGTCCACGAACAGTTCCTCTTAAGGGACCCACCCATTACTTTTCCTCATTCTCAATCTGGCTATCCAGGGGAGAGCATTTTACAGCACCTGCTTTGCAGAATTTTGCAGAGCTTTCTTTGTGGACAGCATCAGGGTATCTGTTATGGCCATCGCTTCTTCCCAGCCACCCCCCCACCACCACCAGCATCATCAGCTAGAGGGCTTGGAGAGTGGAACAGGCGCAGTGATAGAGAAGATGAGTATCAAGGGGAAGAAGAGGATGAGGTGGCAGATTGAGTCTGGGTGTGAACATTTTTCATAACCATTGGAAATGTCCCAAAGGCTCATGCCTTTCTCAGATAAGAGTATATTGACTTTCTCCACCCCATCATCTGCTCCTGTGACCACTAAGGAGACTCCTTTGGGGCAGAGGATCCCAACAGTGGCTTCACAGGCCATACAGAATACTGTTGACCCTTACTTTTTGAGGGTCACAGTGCTATGTTTGTTCGGTGAAGAATTGATCCACTGTGTCCGCGGACCCCCTAACACAGGAGCAGCCCTTCTACCCTTTTCACTTCCATGTTCTTAACCCTCCCTCATTGGATGCTTTCAAAGCGTCACGCATCCATTCACCAATCATATTCAAAACCTCTACACCTAACCCTGTCATCTCGCATCAACACTTTAGATGTACACTTGAACTCTCAGAGTACATATCTCCTGTTAATGAAAGGCATCTGCATCAAAAACTACTGTGCACCAGTCCAAGATTTTAATTTTCAGATTCAGCAAGGTCTGCACCTAACAAAACATATCACTGGTATGCTTATATTTAATACATTGTTTTCTTCAACTCTTTCACAAATATATATTACAGGGCATGCGCTGACGGACCTGTAGTTAAGGTTAAGTTGCTCAACCGATAGAAAGGGCACTTTTTGGCCAGATTATAACTTTACCCCCTCCTCGGACAAATCCTTACCAAACTTTGCAATAAAAAAGTATATGGCCTCATCTGAATATTTCTGGCAGGTTTGGTGAGGTTTCATCAAGAAGGGGCAAAGTTAAAGGGGGGGTCCCAAAAGTTTTTTCCATAGCCGCAATGGAAAACATTTTTGATCACGTCTAGAGCCCAAACCAATGGACTGATTTTCACCAGATTTGTGGCAGGAGAGGCAGCTCTTGTATATTTGTTGTAAATTGGTCAAGTAATTCATTTTAAAAATGGCCCAAAATTAGGTTAAAAGAAATTAGTGATATCTGTGTTCGGTTTGCGGACTCACTTCCCAGTTCACTCCGCGGATGGGCCTCCGATTGGCCCAGAGGGCTGCGTGAGGTCCATGAATATCAGAGTGCCCACTGATTGGATGGTGAAAAGCAGGAAATGCATCAGATTTTTGGAAACGCCCGCCATGTTGGATTCATGGACAGCATCCAGTATATGCGAACATCGCAGTAAAAACATATTAAAAAACACAACATAGCACTTCTCAAACTTTTCAAACAATCTCTGGGAAGGTGAGGGGTGATGAGGATGGGATGGGATATGTCTGTAAGAAGCCAAAAAACGGGTGTTTATCATCCACAAAGTCCGCAAACAGGCCGGATGTTTGCAAACACTTCAGATGTTCGGGGCATATATGCCTATTTCTGCATTACATGGTTGGTGAAAAGCAGTTTTTGGATGGCTTATTACTTTGGTGCTACTCAATGAAACTGCATGGAATCTTAAAATGTTAATCTAGACCAGATACTGAATGGTTTTAGAAAGTGTGGAGCTGTTTTGTCAAGAGGAAACAAAATTAGAGGGGGGTCCAAATATATTGTAAAGGCTTATAAATGTGGTGCCATTTGAAGATTCTGCACAAACGTTTGCTAAAAGATTTTAGATGTAGGTAGACGTGTTTGTGTAAAGTCTGGTGGGATTTTGGCAAGAGGGGATAACATTAGAGGGGGTTCCCAAAATATTGTAAAGGCTTATAAATGTGGTGACATTTGACGAATCTACAAAAAAGTCTGCAACAAGATTTTAGATCTAAATATAGATGTTTTTGTAAAGTTAGAAGGGCGTCTCAACGTTTTTAGATGGCTCATAACTTTGTTGCCATTTGATAAATGTGAAGAAATGTTTTCAGAACGATTATAGACTCAACCTTAAATGTTTGTGTAAAGTGTTTTGCGTCTTGAAACACTTGTGTATTGGCGTGTTATAAATGCCATCTCATATCATATCATATCATAAGTCTGAATGGATTTTGTCAAGTGGGGGCTAAGTTATATGATTATTGTATGAAAATAGATTTTAAAACATGGGCGGATTTTAAGCAAACTCATGTAAGAAGCATTGGTAAGGACCCTAAAGCATGGTTTTGCAAATGTGCCCGTTTTTTTACTTTTTGATAAGTGTCATAATATCGGTACGAAAATTAGTGATACACCTTTGGTGACTGAGGTATAGCTTGTGGCCATGGGGAGTGGCCAGATGGTCTGGGTCATGGCATAATGTCATAGCCCGGACAATCTGGCTACTGGCCATGACCACGATGGACGACAAATGGGGTTAAAGTGGCCATGTCAACCTGGGACCGGCTATGATATGATATGGCATTAGGAAAGCGCTATATACAAGTGTTTCAAGGCTCGAGATATAACATTTTGTGGTAAAGTTATTCAAAAGTGGGATAGGTTTGAAATAGAAAAAAAAAATTGCTTGTGGTAATATGTTCATAGGCTTCTCTCTACACCTTCTGCAGGCTGCCATGAAAACGGAATGGGGGTTCCGTACGGAGCCCTGCCTTCCCTTTCCATGGTGGCCATCTTGGAGAAGGATTTTTCTTCCTACAGTGGGACGCCGGGCATCCCAGTGTAGGAAGAAAAATCCTTTTTTGTTAGCACTCCGTTTTCCCGTTTTGGTAACCCGGGGTGCTAATGGCCTTGATCCCCCATTGCAGGGGCTGTAATGGGGATACTGGTCCAGAGCCATCGTTATCCATCCTTGCTTCGCTTGGCCCGATAATTTGGTCTGCTTTGGCCGTTATACCCCAATTCCAGTTCCTGGAATGGGGGGCAAACACCACATTATTCCCATTAGCATAACACAAAATGCTAATGGTATTGTTGGAAATTCTTATTGAGTCTATATGCTTTACTGAGAAATGTAAAGTAGATAGAGTCTATAAGATTTATTTTTAGTTCAGTTTTTTAACTGCGAAAGGTGGTTCCTAAAGGAACCTTTCTTTTGTTGTTTTTTGTTTTTTGATGTATTTTTTTTTAAGTTGAGGTTAAAACGTAAGGTGGGCAGGGACATGAGGGAAGAGGCACCAAGCACGAATATGGAGGGGAAGGTGGACAGGGGAAGATGTTGCGTGTGTGTTGCTTCTAATGTAGGGGGCAGTGTTTCTAATGCTCCCTGATTACAGCTACAAAAGCACTTCAAAATTGCTTCCTCCTGCAGAGTGGTGCTCAAAAGTTATGGATCAACACAGTCTTTTATCACATGCAAAGTAGCTGGGGGGATTTTGTGTCCCACAGAAGTAGGGTATGTGGTTACAGTATTGGTTGAGGATGATGAGGTGGAGGAAGACAGCCTACTACTTGCTAAGAAGCTAACAACCTTTCTGAGAGCATTACAGTGGTTGGATTTAGTGTGGCGGCTCATGGAGGTTGCCCCGTAGCAGTGCTGTTCAGATAGTCCGCGACTGCAGTGCATTTCACTTTGGTAGCTTTAGCCTTTGGTACATTCCCAACAGTGGTAAAGAACTTCCACACAGATGATTCTCTTTGGGTGCTGAAGGAAGGCACTTCCTCCACCTCATCTTCTTGGTCCTCTTCATTGTCTTTGGAAGTACTGTGCTTTATTTGTTGTGTAGGTCCTCCAGCTGGTGGTGGTGGTGGCTCTTGGGGAGGAAGGATGGCAATAGTTGATGCCATTTTTCAGATAAACAGCATTGTTTCTAATATTCTTTCAAGTATGTGGTTGGTACTAGATTTTTAATGGATAATGAGTAAGAATAGGTGTAGGAGCTTTGCAAGGGTCCATTTTGAGCATGGAAAATCATAGATCAGTAGAAAATGCAGTTCTGAACTGTCCTCGAAGCACAGACCCGATCGCGATGTGCGGGTGCTTTTGAGGACACATTATCAAGTTGTGCGCGTGAGTGCATGTTCATGTGGCACTGTCCTGGAAAGGTCTGCAATTACGTCAGACTTGTGCGGATGTCGACGGATGCAAAAACAGTGGGAAAAGTTGCAAAAAGACTATAGAAGTGTTAAAAATGATGCCAGAAGGTGGGAAATGGCAGAGTATTAAGGTGAATCTTTGTATATTGGACACATAGGTTGCTATATTGGGGTAAGTATGATACTAGTAAATTATAGGAACATAGCATGCACTGGTAAAAACCCATGAAATTCACTGAAAAAACCTTGTTAAAGGGACATTATGGTTAAGTTTCACTAATAAAAATCTATGCAATTCAATGTAAAAACTTTGCTAAAGGGACATTATGGTTACAAGTAAAATAGAAAAACCTCAGAAATTCGCCAGTTATGGTAAGCTAAGCAACCATAACTTGCACCACCACAGTGCACTGCTAAGACACACACCTATGACATCAAAGATGAGACCACAAATGTAATTGATGACATCACTGATGACATCTCACATGACATTAATTTTGTTGAAAAGTCCCTACAAGGGGTTGTGTTTATAAGGTTGGTGACAAGATGTCAGGGGTGATCGGGCGACCTACCATGAACTACTTAATCTATTAAAGAATGTACTCATCTAAACAACATTGTGTTGGAGTGTTGTTTTTAATACAGCAACCTGAATATAGGCAATGGCTGCAGCATACACCATAGAAGTACAATATTTACAATCTTGTAATTTTGGATAGTAAAATAATTAATGCTACCTTATTAGAGTTTTAAGTAATGTTAAACATGTAATAACTAGCTAACTATTCAAGACTTACTACACACTTGTGCTAGCACAAACAATATATATGAAGAACCACAAAGCCATATACAGAGAAACTAAAGTAAAGAAGAAAGAAACTGCATCATCACATAATGTTAATAACATTTAAGTTTATCTTCATGTATACAAATGAATTATGTGTTTGAGGCCTGCCGATTTCCCCATGAATGTGCACCGTGAGCTAAGACCAAACCCTAAGGAAAGTACTTTAAGAACATGTGACAAGGTTAACATCCATATATATGGCACTGTTTGAATTTTAATATTCTGACTGTCAGTGAGCAAATCCACCTGGTCTAGATATGTCAGTGAACAAAAACAAAAACAAGTGGCTCAGAAATGTGATATCACCATTGATGTCATCAAGATGTCATCTTTAATGTCCTGGGTGTTAGTCTTAGCAGTGCACGGTGGTGGTGCGAGTTATGGTTGCTTGGCTTACCATAACTGGAGAATTTCAGAGGTTTTTCGGATTTACTTGTTACCATTACGTCCCTTTAACAAAGTGTTTTCATTTAATATATAAACATATGTAAATATTACACTTACACAGCCCGTGGTAGCGGCTGTGTAGTTATGGTTAAGTTGCTAATCCCGTAAGAAGAACACTTTTTGGGCAGCTTATAACTTTGCTCCCAATGGACGAATCCTCACCAAACTTTGCAAAGTATATGCCCACTCAGAATTTTTTTGCCAAGTTTGGTGAGGTTTGGTCCAGAGGGGGCAAAGTCATACAGGGGGTCCCAAAATGTATTTTTCCCATAGACATAATGTGGAAAAGCTCATGCCTACAGCTCAAACCGCTGGACGGATTTCCACCAAATTTGTGGCAGGAGCAGTGGCTTAGTCCCAAAATTGTGCTTTTGTTAATTTGGTGTAAATCCATCCAGTATTTTGTTTTTAAATGACCAAAACCAAAGGCAAAATGTGTGATATCTATGTCCGCTCCATGGACACACTTCCCTGTTCGCTCCGCAGACTCAACACTGATTGGATAATCGGCTTGTTTCATGTCTGCGGACACGCAGCGTGTTCACTGATTGGCTGGATTGAGGCGTGAGGTGTGTCACATTGTTTCAATGCGCCCGCCATCTTGGATCCGTGGCGGCGAACAGAGGCAAAATGCAATTTTGGGCAGTGTGTTTGTGTGCTGGAGTGCTTGGGGAAGGTTGGGGAGTAAGAGATGGGTCAAATACTGTATTTGTTTAGGTGCCAGGTGCCCGTGATGTGTTCGCCATGTCTGTGGTCTTCGCGGCTTCTGCGGACATAATAAATGCACTACTAGCTATTTTACTTCAGCATGATGTTGGTTTTGGGTTGTTAGTAGAGCATTGATATGATATATGATATGGCATTTCTAATGCGCCTATACACAAGTGTTTCAAGGTGCGACAAGGCAAGGCAAGGGAGGGGAAAACTGTGGAAGACAGACAACGATCCTACTAGGCTAGGTGTCATTCAGATCGCGTAAGGGCGAGGGTAGGGACAAAGGGAAGAGTGCCATGGGGAAGGGAAAGAGGAAAGTGCAGTACATGGGAAAGAAGAATAAATACGATAAATAAAACAGCCTGATGGTGGCAAGTGCAAGGTAAGAGCAGACATAAGTGCTGGAAGGGGACTAAAGGTATACAGAACCAGTCCCTAAGTGCAGGGCATTGCCAGGGAGGCTGGGGAGGTGTGCAAAGGTGGGACCTGGCCAAAGATCAGAAAGGGTGGCCAGGTAACCAGTGCAGAATCAGCAGGAATTTTAGCAGGGGAAAGAGGCAGAGAAAGCAGAAGCAAAGAGGAAGGTTTTGAGGTGTTTCCAGAACCGGAGATGGTTCTCCTCAAGTTTCAGAGAGGCAGGAAGGCTGTTCCAGAGAGAGGCCCCAGCCGAGGAGAGAGATCGACCACCAACTTGTTGCTTGGAGAAGCAGCTTACCCTGAGGGAGTTGAAGGCAGATGAGCGAAGAGCCCGAGAAGGAAGGTATTTAGGAAGAGAGAGTTGAAGGTAATGCAGCCCCACGCCCCAGAAGGCCTTGTGGATAATGCAGAGGGTTTTGAACTTTTTTTTTTTTATTTTTATTTTGGTTGGCTGAAAAATATCAACCTTACAAAATTATTCACAAAAATGATTCACATTACAATAATCATTCATCAGTGTTAACAATTAAAAATTAAAAGACAATTAAAAATTGAGTATAACAAGAAAATTCATCAATGCATATTTCAAAGTGCAATACCATAAACAATTTCATATTGAAAACAAAACCCACAAAGGTATATGCATCAAAAAACATTATGAATAGCAATTTAGAGCTCACAATGAACAGGAGAGAATAACTGCATTGACAAATTGGACTAGTGCAATTTGAATAGAGGTTTTAGCATTAGACAAAAGATAAGCCCAGATTTCCCCACTGGGCGAGGCAGAGCAAAAGGACTGCACATCTTAAACAGTTGTTTCCGAATTATCCTCAAAGCTTGACAGTGAACAACCAGATGTCGCAATGTTTCAATCTGACCAACATCCTTACAATAACGACAATATATTTCATCTTTGGAAATGATCTATCTTCTTCCCAAGATCTGCCTAGTCGCACACAGATTCAATCGAATGTGCAACAGTTGGGATCTAATATAATTAGACGGACATTTCACTAAGTACGGTTCCATGGTGCGTAATTTTTTGTGAGGCCGCACTAGGGAATCACTATCCACATAAACCAGCTATTGACTGCGAGTGTGAATCCAATCTGCCTGGTAAAGTTTTTGTCTAGCTTTGGTTGGATTCATTAACAGAAGATTAAGCGAGATGTCAGCGCTGGATAATGCATCCAACACATAGTTATTCCATTTTTTCGCAAAAACAATGCAAGAGATGAGTGATTTGCAAGAATACCCAATATATTTGGTACATTGGCACTTATGATACATTTTCTGTACAACAAGCAAAACTACCAAACTACTTGATTATACAAAGACACAGTTCCCAATTCATACCTAATCATCAGTAAGGGAGTACATTTAGGGAGCTTTAAGACAGCTTTCCAAAAACTGGATTCAAAATGATCCCAGAAAGCTCTCTCCTTAGGAATTCTTGTTTTGGCTCCATAGCTAGTAATGGGGACTACTTTTTGTTGGCAAAAACTTAAGATATGGTTTAACGTAAATTTCCCATATCTATACAGCAGTATGTTTGCTTGAGATGTTAATGAGTGAACTTTCGCATCTAAAAGTGCCAAATAAATTTGTTCATTTTGCCTCCTAGTGAAGGGGAGGCCCAGACATTTGCATTGGGGGACTTTGGCTACCTCCTGATCTTGTAATGTCCACTTATAACTAAACAACTTCTTTTTAGCGTTAGGTACACAAGTTACTACTTGTGTCTTGGCAAGATTAATAGTGAGATGATTTTCACTCACATAGGTCTGAAGTTTGTCCAACAAATTTTGCAACCCACCAGGGGAGCATGACAATAAGACGAGATCATCCGCATATAAAAGCCAGATGATTTTCTGTATGCCCAGTTTAGGGGCATCAGAAATGGCATCTGCAAAATTCGCGCCCATATCAAGCAAGAACAAGTTGAATATTGTTGAGGCCAGGATACACCCCTGTTTAAGTCCTCGATGAGTTGGAATAGATGCAGACAATGTTCCATCCAAGGACAATCTGACTTGGAGAGACCTGTCTCTATGAAGTAATTTGATAAGGGCAAGTATGGATCCTGGACAACCATAGTGCTCTAGCTTTTTAAACAGCAACTGGCGATCAACAGAATCGAAAGCATTGCTGAAGTCAACGAACGCTATGTACAAGTTTTGTCCACGTGCTCTTAATCAAATTAAGAAGGAGCATATTAGGGGAAGTGCCCAAACCCGAGACAAAACCCGCCTGAAAGGGATCTCGTTTACCTGCAAACTTTGTCCATTCATTGTTGTAACACAATACGACTATAAAGTTTTCCTGGAGCATCCAACAAAGCAATTGGTCTATAACTTTGAGGTAGACTACTATCACCCTTTTTAAACAAGGGAATAATAATTGAATGCTTCCAGGAATTGGGGATCATCTGCATAACATTGATGTGTTGGAAAATTTGGAACAATATCTCTGTCCACAAATCAATGTTAAGTTTAAAGGTCTTGATAGATAACCCATCAGGGCCTGAGGCTCTGGATTTGCTTATTGAGGTGATGTAATATTGTATGTCTGTTCTTAATATCTCAAGATGGAATTCTGAAACCCGGACCTCCTCCTGTGTTGTAAGGACAGGAGCAGGAGAGGCATACATTGCCCTAAAGAACTCAATCCTTGCCAATTCAGATACATTATGACCCTGGATTAATGTGTGTGGAATGCTGACAGCTTCATTGATAGTTGACCAAATTTGTGCGGTGTTTTGATTGCACATTAATTTAAGCATATGCTCCACATCCTTTTGCCATAATGTTGCGCGATGTTTCCACAACCAATTTCTGTAGTGTGTTTTTATATTAACCAAGGCAGCCGTTCTAAGCTCAGCTGGCAACTGAGCAGCTTTCCGTCTCAGTGCACAAATTTTTTTTGACCTGTATGTCAAATGAATGTCTTTTCACTACTGTAGGTGTAGAAGATTTCCACTGGCTTACTAAATGCTTCTGCATGACATCAAAATAACACACATTAGACTTTTCCCCAGCTAGTCAAGACCATTTTACCCGATTAACCTGAGTGTTGGACCTCACAGTCCCAGGGTACTTTGTCACTACATTTGCCAAACCCCTCAGAGGAACATGCCACAAACTGGCTAAAATAAGGTGGTCACTAACCAAGGCTGGAACTGTCTAAAATTGGATTACCAATGACATCAACTTAGGATCCACATACACATAGTAAATAATGGCTTGAGACTGCCCACGATGTCAGGTAAAATTTGGCGGATTATCATCCAGGCAAGAACCATTAAGCATTATTAGACCGCGTGAAGACATTATATGATTCCATTGCGTTTGTTGAACAGATTCCCCAGTTTTCCCAGGTGAAAACAGATGCAAGTTGAGATCCCCAGCCAACACTGTATGGACCACATCTGGGAGCAAGGTAACATAGTGCAGCAAGCAGTCAAGATCATTAAAGAATTTCGAATCACCAATGCCCTGCCAGTTCCAGTAAATGTTAACCAACGCATACAGAGATGTTCTGATGGAAATTATGGTCAATTGCAAAAAGGGATTCGGTGAAAAAGCGGAAATCATTTTAAGCCCTGAACTGGTTTTAATGCACGTGATCAAACCAGCCATAGGAAGACCTTTGTCCCTGCACATGGCAGGGGTAAAATGCATAATATGATCATGCCAAGTTGGGGACAAGGTCAGCCATGTTTCTTGCAGCAGAATGATGTCGTAATTGTTTAAATTGGAGTTTTGGTTGTTAAACAAATGTGAATGCCCACGTGAATTCCACAAGGCAAACTTTATCACATCATTCTCACACTGTTGCGTTAGTTAACTTTTTGTCATACAAACACATTGAGATTGCATAGACTGAGCACACACCATGACGTTACTTGGAACTGACTTAGGGATAGAACATTTCTCAGAGTCTTCACTCTCAGCTGGACCCAATAAAAAAATAAAACCCAGCTCAAATAGGTTGCTCTTAGATGCCCAAATGATGTTACGTACCAACCTTGATCGCAATGTCAAACAAATAAAAAAAAAAAAAATAATAATAATAATGGTGATTAACACATTCTCATTCAAAAATTTGATTTGTTCAATATCTGCTGATCCTATGTCCTCAAGTTGATGAACATCAGAGAATATTTCCAATACACTATGCCTATTTAGCAGACATTGAGGATAAGTTCAGCATTGATTGGTTTTTTAAAAGACTGCCTGCGAGGTTGTGGTTTTGGTTCCTCAGGCATTGAAGCTTTTGGTAGTGGTTTGGGAAGTAGGGCTTGAAGTAATTGAGCTATTTCATCACCCCTCCACTCAAAGGAATCAGATCTAAGCTTCCCCAGCAACAAAGAACCTTCTTGATTTTGGGTGCAGCAGTGCTAATTTTGTACAGCTGATTGAAGGCTCTGCCTCAACGCCACTTTTGGCTGGGTCTCAATCTAGTTTGAGCATAATGCTTTTGGTTTAAAACCTGTAGCACTTGACCCAAAGGCACCAAAAGTCACAATTTTAAGCGAGGTTTTGGGGGCACCTATATTGGGCAAATGCACAAACCTGGTCATATAGGCGTCGACTTCCCTTCTGATTTCTTCCTGCCTGTCACCTGTACCTGTAAGTGTACTGTGCCTGTCACCTGTACCTGCAAGTGTACTGGGATGCTTAGAGGCTAGCGAGACAGTCTGGGACCCTTCTTCCAACCTTGGAGTCAGGGAGGGATTAGATTCAGACTGTAACGCCTCCACCAGATTATCCAAAGGAGCATACAGCTCTTGGATAACTTTTTGGTTAGCCACCCCCGCTTTAATCCTTTTTAGATGATTTAGTTCCATATATATTTTTTTTTCACAACTTCTGCTGTAACTACAGAAGCGCTTTTAGATGGAATATTCAAAGCTTTGATAAACTGTTTAGTGGAACCAGATTTTAAATTCTTCTTAGATTTGAAATTCTTGGGTTTTTGCATTGGGTCAGCACCAATTTCACTACCGAAATTCTTCAAACTCAATTTTTTTTCCAGGGGGCATCCAGGCGCTCCTTTAAAGGGTTTTGCAAAAATAGTATAAATTTGTCTTTCAGGCTGATTTGGCGACTGAGTAGAGGTAATAATGTTATCATTATCAGACACAAAAGGATCAGTGATAACTTCTGTAAATAAAGGGAAAGCAGAATTCTCTGCCGAGATCGAACAAGGCCATGGAGAATGGATGGGAAGGGTTTGCCTTATAGGAGAGGTGGCACAATCAGTAACAGGTGCCCTGATCGGGGAAAGAGCTACTGTTTCTTGCTTATCACAATTATTTCCCCTCTGAGCTCTGGGCATGGCCTGCCAAGCCACAATAGAAGCCATCTGCGCTCTCTGCGCTGACATCTTGTCATTTAAAGATTCAAATAATTTAACAAGGGTATTCATAGTAGTGTTCATAGCTTCAAAGGCTAAATTCACCACTCTGCTTCCTCTAGTAGAAAGTGACCCATCTTCTCCTTGCCTAGTGTGCTTGGGCGTAGGAACTAAGAAGGAAGCAGAGAGGCTAGTCCTGGACGGACTAACCACAGGACAGATGTTTGGTGAAAACAAACATTTTTCGGACAAAGTTTGAGAGGAGTTATCCGTGTGCATGGAATACAAATTAATTATAGCAACATCATTGGAAGCTATGACAAAACTCTCACCAATTGAGGTGGCAACTGATGTCACAGATACCCCCCGTGACACCGTACAATCTACTAGTGCTCCAAGTATGGGTTTCACCACGTTAGCACAATCCACCCCCACGCCCCACTGACAGCTCGCACTTGATTTACAGAGCAAACCGTGGGGGGGGAGTGTCAGGCACCTTTGCCACATTCACTGGGATAAAAACACAAATGTCTGTGGCCCCTGACCCCTTTGATGGATTTGCGGCAACTTTAGAGGCTACCGCCAAAAAGCGTTTCGTGGTAGAGCAATTATTTGCATCAAAAAAGCTTTTATGTGAGATTGTACATTTTTTTATATCAAGCCTTGAGTTCTCACACACCTTGGGCGGCGGTATTGGTATTCCCGTCCGCAGAGTGTAAATGGGCAAATTCATGCTAAACAAAAACAAAAACAAAAGGAAACACTCACTCAAAAGCACCCACTAGGTTGGCTTCCACCCCCACAGGGCGGGTGCTTTGAGAAATGTAAACAAAGAGGAACACTCACTCGGGAGCACCGGCTAGTTCAGCTTCCAACCCCACAGCAGGCGCTTCAAGAAATGTAAGCAGGAAAGACAGAAAAAATAGTCAAGCACCAGTGCCGCACCGCTCGACGCCGCGGCAAAGCGGCAAAGCAGTGCTTCACCGGTGCTTCTTCCTGGTGCGCGCGCGCTGGTGCGCACGGCTTCCTCAATTTGTAGCGACGCCTCAGAGGGAACGGGGCTTCCCAGTTAAAGTGACTGAAAAAATATATTAAAAGGGAATATAAGTCGTGGTATACACTACGTGTAATGAATAATATATAAACAGTCACAAGGGGCAATGAGGTTATAATACTAGCAGGATTAAAGCACAAAGAGCACAAAGTCCATTAAGCAACATTCAGGGTCCGGTGCAAAGCGGTGCTTCACCGGTGCTTCACCGGTGCTTCACCGGTGTTTCTTCCTGGTGCGCGCGGCTTCCTCAATTTGTAGCGATGCCTCAGAGGGGGCGGGGCTTCCCAGTTAAAGTGAGAGCAGGATTAAAGCACAAAGAGCACAAAGTCCAGTAAGCAACGTTCAGGGTAAGGTGCAAAGCGGTGCTTCACTGGTGCTTCTTCCTGAAGCCACTGGGAGACAGTGCAGAGATTTCTGTCCTGGAGAGATACGATCCCTGGGCTTGAGTCCAAGGACAAGTCTTGCAGTCCTGTTTTGGATAAGTTGCAGAGGGCAGAGAGTAGAGGCAGGCAGATTTAGATAGAGGCTGTTGCAATAGTCCAACTTAGAGAGAACCAGGGCTCTGGAGATGGTGAGCTTCTGGGGGAAGGAGAGGAGAGGAAGAATACTTCTGAGGAGGTGCAGCTGGTAGTGTGACTTCTTAGAGCCGTCAGAGATGTGAGGAGAGAAGGCGAGTGTGGAGTCGAAGATGACCCTGAGGTTTTTAGCCTTGAATTGATTGTAATTAATATACACTATAAGCAGCCCACATACAACAGTGAAAATGTTTGGTAGCATAGGTGTGTTATGCTGCGGTGATTGTGGCCCTGGCCACAACCACTGCAGCATAACACACCCTTAGAATCAAACACTCATCAAATATCCACAACCCAAATGTTTGTGTCCTGTTTCATATGTAGAGTTTGAATGGGATGTTTTGGCTATTCTATGCAGTTAAGATTGCAGAGTTTGTAACAAGGACTGCATCATAAAATACCCATGGAAGTAAACCTTTTGGATTGTAGATTATGGTTAGATGTTTGCTTGAATGGGTGTGCTATGCAGCAATGTTTGTGAGTCCATTTATTTTATACTTACTGGTTGAGTTTTTTGAGGTTGTATGCAGTTTTTTCATGACATGGGTAATTGAACCAGACATACATTTTTGATCTCTGTGATAAAAGAAAAAATCATATGTTAGAGTAGGTAGTTCATAATGAGTTATTGCATTGCACAATAGATATTTCTGTATTTTTTTACCCTCAAATTCAGTACTTTACAAGTAACATTGTTCAAACCAGTGTACTGCACAATTTGCTCAGTTTATGTGTTTGTTTTCTAAATCATTGGATCTGTGGGAAAAAAAAATCCATGCTGGATTAAAAAAAAAAAAAAACTTCTATCTTGTGGTACAATATATTTCTTTAATTGTTTTACTGTTTATTTCTTGTTTCTTGCTAATCTTCTATCTTTTGGCTTGTTGCAGATTTTTAGGACAATTAAATACCTGTTGGCATATTCTAATTGTTTATTTCTACTTTTATGCTATTCATCTATCTGTTGGGTTGTTGCAGATTTTTTGAGGCAGTTAGATACCTGTTGGTGTATTCTAACTGTATATTTCTTGTTTGATTTTAGTGGTATTTATTTGTCTGTTTGCTTGTTGCAGCATCTTAGGGCAGTTAGATACATGTTGACGTACTCTAATTGTGCAGTTTTGAAGTTGAAGTTTTGCTCATCTTCATACACAGATTACATATTCAATTTTGGTTTTAAGAATATTAAATAAGCGTTTACAAGATTTGTTGGTAATCTCTGCTTTAGAGTAGTGGTACTATCATTACATTCGAACCATCCACAATTCTTTTTTATGTATGCAGTGTAGTGACCTGCATTGGTTGTGGCTCCAGTGTGGTAGGTTATATCTATTGTTGTGAAGGTTTTCTTACCAAGTGATGCTTGACCATGTGTGAATCCAGTCAGCTTACAGTTGTTTTTAGTACCATCTGCATTGTAACGTAAAAGTATTACTATTACGTTTTTATTTTGTGTCTGTTGTTGTAAGGTGGAACAATTATCTGAATTGCAGGTAGTACATAACCTGCCATGGTTTGCGTTTTGTACAAGTTGCTGAAATGGAATGGATTCACAGTTATGTATGGATACATACACAAAGCATTCATTAGAGAATTGTTCCTGTGCCACATGGCTGCAGAGAGTGCATGTTTGTTTCCACATGTATGAAATCTGGAAGATTTCATTTATTGGTATGATTTTGTTTTCCAGTACTTGTAGTAAGTACATTAAAAATTCCTGTGGATCTTTTTGTGAGTTTATAGTGAATTTGAACATTGCAGAACAGTAGTCCAATTCTTGTCTTATTCCATGAACACTGTAAGTGTTGTCAGGATTGTTGGTTGCATTTCTTTGAAAACACATTTGCAAACACAATTGGTCTGTACTGTCTAAGTAAATGTTGTCAATAATTGCTGGCAATTGGAATACAATATTTATAACTACATTTGCATAGCAATTTACACAAATTGTATTTGAAAATTTGAACGGACCTAACAGTTCTGTGTCGAAGTAATTTGTTCAGAGTGTGTGTTGCTTCTTTGAAGAAGTAGTTGAGTTACTTTGACCAGTAGATTCTTCTTTCATTGTGGTACTTGATGAAGTATTAGCTTCGTTTACTCTCTTTGGAGGAATTCCAGTGAGATCCTGTATCGTTTCAGTTTGAAGTAGTTTTCTTTTACAACGCTTTGCTTTTTGCGGAATAGGATAGGTTTTTAGATGAGGGTGTAGAGCGAACGCAGTCTGTTGTATTCTAGAATACAAGGAATATCAGCACTTACTTTACTTGTGTCAAAGTTGATTAGAAATAGCCTGTAAAGTGTATGTAAGCGTGATAGTGCTATATAGCTCATGCCTTCTTTAAAGACTGCGCTACCAATATCTATCAATGCTTTATCTAGGGGAAGACCTTGTGATTTGTGAATGGTAACTACGTATGCTAGAGTTAGTGAAAATTGTTCTTTGCGTACATACATGTCTTTGAAAAGAAGAAAGCGGGCTGTTGAGCATCCTATCCTTTTAACTTCAGATGGTCTGTCAAAGAGAATATTGACATATTGAATGTTGTTGTCACTTGGGTATGTTTGAAAGCCAACAACTGTACCAAGTGCTCCATTAAGTAGTCCTTGCTCCACGTTAAGCATTACTCTATAGTTTAACAATAAGTTTAATATTTTCGCCAAACCAGCTGTGTTGGAGATAGAGTTTTCTAAGGTATTTACGGGCGGATTCATGGAATTATTTGCACCGAAAAACACAGTTTTGTGCACCATTCTGCCCACAAATCCCTGTTTAACAAATGGGGATTTGCGGCTAGAATGGCGCACAAATCCCTGTTTTTCGGTGCAAAAATTACATGAATCAGCCCATTAGTCTTGTTGTGGCTTGTTGACACATGGGTAGTGTCATACCATGTACGCCCAGTTTATCTGTGGAGCAAATTTCAATTATTGCTTGCATTTCTTTTTTCAACATTGTTTCATTGAATGTTTAACAGCTTGCAAGAGTTGGCATCAAGGACATGCAATTGACATGGTTGTGTGGTAATTGTTACATTACATCAGTAACACATGAGTTATGGGCATAGAGTGCCTGGATGTGCCTGGTTTTTAATAATGCTTGTGCTTCTTGAGATAGTACACCAACTCTAATACTTTTTAAAATGTTGGCGTATGTAATGTCTGCAGACTGGCGCATGTTTTCTGTTAATTCTCTGTATTGGAAATGTTGCCAAAGGTTGACATTTCCTATGCTGCCAAGAGTTTTATGGCACAATTTGTGCCCTAAGGCTTTAAAAATGGGTTCACATTTCACTGGTGTCAATTGAAGAAGATTCCCGAAAACAATAATGTGTTTTCCTCCAAAATGCTCTTTGTAATCTGGAGTGAGGACCTCTTGTAATCTGAGGTGAATCAAAGCCAACATTAGGTTGGAGACCATGCTCACATCATCTCTTAGCAGCATTTGCATTGTTTGAAAACCCTGCGTAGTTCCATTGCAGCTTCTGTGGATAGTTGGTAATAGTCTAATTTGGTTTGGTGTTCTACTGGAAGGAGTAGTAATCGGTGTATAGTGGCACTGCCTATGTTGTTGGCAGCTCAACCTGTGGGGGCAGTTACAACAGCTGACAGATTGTTGTTTGTCAATTGTTGGAGAAACTTGCTGATGATTTTGATTGAGAATGTTTTGCCTGATGCCGCTTCACCACTCATGTATAGCAGTATAGGTTTGCAGTTTTGGCAGGTACAGTTATTATTTTCTTGTTGCAACCCATGTTCAATTTGTTTTGTTACTTCTTGGAAAATGTTACGCTGCTCATTGTTCAGTTGTCATTTCAGTACAGCAAAGTCTTCTGTAGCTTGTTCATACTGACATATGGTTTCTTCCATTTCTGTCATGGTAATTCTGCCTCATTTGCTATTAGTGGCTGTCCAAGTGGTTCTTGGCTTCCTGTTACAGAAGGTTGACTACGGTCGGGAGTGTCCACTTCTAGTTGGGCCTGGAGTTCTTCTTCGTGTTGCTGTTCATTGTGCAACATTGTTTGGTACTGTGTAAAGTTTACGTCTGTTATAGTGCTTTCATTTGCTTTGAAAACATTTTCATAGGAGTTATATGTATCCAGTAACTCTTCTTCTTTTCTCCATGGTTTAAAAAGTTGTAGCAGGGACATGTAATATAGTTCTTTATGTTGAGTTTTTAATGACAATTTGATATGCTTAATTAAGCTGCGTTTGGTAAGTTTCACTCAGCTGCCTTCACAATTTACAACTCTGTATCTGCCATTCTTTTCATATTGTTTAATATTATTTTTGTATATGAAGTTTTGGGCTACGTGGTAGAAACACATGGTTTCCAAAGTGGTACTCCTCTTTGGGTAGTATGCATCTAGTACATTGTTTTTCAAAATAACTTGGCTGTTGGGACCATTTTTGGCTATTGTTTCTATGTTCGCATATGATTTGAGAACTCTTTTTCTTGATTTAGCAGGACCAAGACTTAGCCATACAATATTGTCAGATTTTCCATAAAAGGCAGTACCGGTTAAAGGGTCTGCTGCTTCATAGCAGCCGCATTCTCTATGAGAGAACATTTGTATGCCTAAGCTGTACAATTTCTGTGATAGTGTTTTGTCAGATGATATGTCATCCCAGAGGTCCTGAAGCTCTGTTTTCTCTGCTTTGGTGAAGTAGGCTCTGACATATCACGTAACTGCAGTGGAATTTTCTGAAATATACTGCACATCTATGTTGCATTCTATAGGAGGGCAATGATTGCATTATAATCATTGATATATTTTGATTCATCTGTTCTTTTTATGTAACATGTGTTCTTAGGTGATTTACCTTTGACACTATGTCTGACTGAAGACATGAAGTTGTTTACTTGACCTGTTGCTGAAACTGGTCTAGGGAAACCAAAGCAGCATTTGGTGTAGTATTGTGGGGGCAGCGCACATGACTGTCTCGCCGCTTTGATTTTCAATTACTCCTGCCAATTGGTGTCAGTTCTTTTCTTTCTTTTTCTTTCCCTTTCTGTTGCTGGTACGGCATTGATAACCTGCCAATAATCATGCAGTTTTGGATTAGAGATCCTTAGACCCTTAGAACTTCAAGGTACTTTACTAATATCTGATCACATATTGGCTGCTATGATTGGAGAGATACATGTATGACCAGTTTTAAGTTTGTAATTTTAATAAGTATTTCCTTTTTTTTGTCCTTCCCTCTTACAATTTCATTGCACCGATATCACATTGGAAATTTTCAACTATGGTTGTTAAACCTAATATCCTTTTTTCAATAGGGTAAATGGTTCAATGCTTTGTGATTTGGCTTTGTATACTGTTCACCTTGAACTGATGACTTGCTATATGGTGTTTTAAAACCACCTCTGTGCCCTTTGTGGGTTTTGTTTTTCTGGTTAAATGGTATGAAATTCATAAACTCTCTTCACCTAACTATGTATGCATAAATGTTATGCAGCCTCCAATGAAGAGCATTGCCGCTCGAAACACGTGTTAGGCTGTCAGAATACCAATTAAAACCAAGCTGATTTTGCACTTATAATTGTGTTTTGCGCGCAGACAGGAAGCAAACCACCCTCTTTTTGCCATTCAAGCAAACGCCTGACCATGAACCACAATCCAAAATATTTGCTTCGATGGGTATGTTTTCCTGCAATGCTTGTTGCCAAACACTACAATCTTCACTGCATGGCCTGGCCAAAGCTCTTCATAAAGCCTCAACAAATGAAACAGTAAGTATATAATAATTAAACTCACAAACACCGCAACATAACACATCCATGCAAATGAACACCTCACCAATCAATACAACCGAAAATGCCTATGCCCTGATTCATGGATTCTTTGCACCAAAAAAAACGGGATTTGTGTGCCATTCTGCCCGCAAATCCCTGTTTAACAAATGGGGATTTGCGGGCAGAATGGCACACCAATCCCGTTTTTTCGGTGCAACGAATCAATGAATTACCACCCTAGAGTCTTCAATACCAAGAATCTGAACACAATCCAACAAACAAACTGACACACATGATCTCACTATCCTATAAACACTATTAAACTACTACCAATCAGTACTCACATTTTTGCAAACATATCCCCTAAGCAGCCCACATGCCACAATCAAAATGTTTGGTAGCAAGGGTGTGTTATGCTGTGGTGGATGTGGCCAGGGCCTAGAGTCTCGGGTACACGGACTACGGCCTTCAGCCATACACCCAAGACTCTAGGCTGTGGCCACAACCACTGCAGCATAATACACCCATACAAACAAACACCTACCAAATGACCAGAACCCAAAAACATAATACATCCACCTCAAAATTGTCCACTTCAATTAACATTCTAAAAAATAAGTATAACCAACGTACAAACCCTTTAATACATACCCTCGTCACCCAATGCTCTTCTAATGACCCAAAACCAACTTCACACTAAAGTAAAATACACAGTAGTGCACCCAGTGTTTGGTATGTCCGTGGACAACTGCGGTGACCGCGGACACCGAAAACACATCATGGCCTTCTCCCACCTAAACAAATACAGCATTTGACCCATTTCTTACTCCCCCACCCTCTTCAAGCACTCATACACACCAACTCACTCCCCGAAATTGGATTTATGCTCACTTCCACACTGCTCTGTCTGTGCATCCAATATGGCGGGCACATCAAAACAATGTGACCCACCTCACGCCTCATCCCAGCCAATCAAAGAACACATTGTGTTTCCGTAGAGATGATGGAAGCCGATTATACAATCGGTGGCCTGTCCGCGGAGCGAACAGGGAAGTGTGTTCATGGAGCAGACATTGAAATTACTAATTTTTTGTGACCTACTTTTTTTGTCGTTTTAAAAAAACTACTGGACGGATTTTCACGAAATGTACAAAAGCATGCTTCAGGGACCAAGTCGCCGCTCCTGCTGCAAACTTGGTGAAAATCTGTCCCGCGGTTTGGGCTGTAGGTGCGACCGAATTTTTTTCTCCATTCAGTCTATGGGAAAATAAAAACAATTTTGGGACCCCCCATATAACTTTGCCCCCCCGGACCAAACCCCACTAAACTTTGAAAAGAAATTCAAAATTCAGATTGGGCCATATACTTTTTTTGCAAAGTTCAGTGAAGATTCGTCCACGGGAGCAAAGTTATAAGCCACCAAAAAAGTGTTCTTCCTATGGGTTTAGAAACTTAAACATAACTACATGGCCGCTACCGCAGGCCATGTAATTACAGGGCCTGCAGTAGTGGCCCTGTCGTTATGGTTAAGTTGCTCGACCCATAGGAAGAGAACTTTTTGGGCAGCTTATAACTTCCACCCCGGATGAATCCTCACCAACCTTTATAAAAAAGTACATGGCATGCTCAGATTGATTCTGCAAGGTTTGATGAGGTTTCATCCAGGGAAGGCAAAGATATAGGGAGGGCTCAAAATTAGTGATTTTCCTCATAGATGCAAAGGAAAAAATGTTTTGCTCACACCTACAGCACAAACTGCTGGACAAATTTACATCACAAACAGCCCAAAAATGGATAAAAAGAAATTAGTGATATCTGGGTCTGGTTAACAGTCTCACTCCCTATTCGGTCTGTGGACCCTATTGGCCAATCAGGGTCCGGCGTGATGTCCGCCGACATCAGATGCGCCTGCTGTTTGGATGGTGAAAAGCGTGAAGTGTGTCATATTTTGGGAAATGGCCGCCATGTTGGACCTGCGGACAGCGGCTGGTGCCCACAGATAGCAGTGAAAAAAAAGTCTGTAAAACACATTCTGGGTTATTTCATGGCCAGAAAAGGGTCTGGAAAAGGTGGGGTAGTGGAATAGAGATGATATGGGGCTGTTTTTCTAGGTGAAAAAGTGCCCACTGGTGCCACCGGCTCCGTGGACACTGCGGTAGTCTGTGGACAGCACCATGAACAAGCAGCTTGGAAAATAAATTTGAGGTTATTTGATGGTTGAAAGAGGGCATAGAAAGGGTAGGAAAATGGAATGAAGATGATATGGAACTGTTGTTATAGGAGTTGCAGGTGCTGCCTAGTCCACGGTCAATTTCAGTGTCTGCAGACACTAATTTAATGGCTGAGGGATCAGGGTTTTGTCATTTGTAGGGGTAATGTATGTACTTTGCTCTGTTTTCTCTGCTTTGGTGAAGTAGGCTGTGACATATCACGTAACAGCAGTGGAATTTTCTGCAATATACTGCACATCTATGTTGCATTCTATAGGAGGGCAATGATTGCATTATAATCATTGTTATATTTTGATTCATCTGTTCTTTTTATGTAATATGTGTTCTTATGTGATTTACCTTTGACACTATGTCTGACTGAAGACATGAAGTTATTTACTTGACCTGTTGCTGAAACTGGTCTAGGGAAACCAAAGCAGCATTTGGTGTAGTATTTTGGGGGCAGCGCACATGACTGTCTCGCCGCTTTGATTTTCAATTACTCCAGCTAATTGGTGGCAGTTCTTTTCTTTCTTTTTCTTTCCCTTTCTGTTGCTGGTACGGCATTGATAACCTGCCAATAATCATGCAGTTTTGGATTAAAGATCCTTAGACCCTTAGAATTTCAAGGTACTTTACTAATATCTGATCACATATTGGCTGCTATGATTGGAGAGATACATGTATGACCAGTTTTAAGTTTGTAATTTTAATAAGTATTTCCTTTTTTTTTTTCCTTCCCTCTTACAATTTCATTGCACCGATATCACCTTGGAAATTTTCAACTATGGTTGTTAAACATAATATCCTTTTTTCAATAGGGTACATGGTTCATGCTTTGTGATTTGGCTTCGTATACTGTTCACCTTGAACTGATGTCTTGCTATATGGTGTTTTAAAACTACCTCTGTGCCCTTTGTGGGTTTTGTTTTTCTGGTTAAATGGTATGAAATTCATGAACTCTCTTCATCTAACTATGTATGCATAAATGTTATGCAGCCTCCAATGAAGAGCATTGCTACTTGAAACACGTGTTAGGCTGTCAGAATACCAATTAAAACCAAGCTGATTTTGCACTTATAATTGTGTTTTGCGCGTAGACAGGAAGCAAACCACCCTCTTTTTGCCATTCAAGCAAACGCCTGACCATGAACCACAATCCAAAATATTTGCTTCCATGGGTATGTTTTGCTGCAATGCTTGTTGCCAAACACTACAATCTTCACTGCATGGCCTGGCCAAAGCTCTTCATACAGCCTCAACAAATGAAACAGTAAGTATATAATAATTAAACTCACAAACACCGCAACATAACACATCCATGCAAATGAACACCTTACCAATCAATACAACCCAAAATGCCTATGCCCTGATTCATGGATTCTTTGCACCAAAAAAAACGGGATTTGTGTGCCATTCTGCCCGCAAATCCCTGTTTAACAAATGGGGATTTGCGGGCAGAATGGCACACCAATCCCGTTTTTTCGGTGCAACGAATCAATGAATTACCACCCTAGAGTCTTCAATACCAAGAATCTGAACACAATCCAACAAACAAACTGACACACATGATCTCACTATCCTATAAACACTATTAAACTACTACCAATCAGTACTCACATTTTTGCAAACATATCCCCTAAGCAGCCCACATGCCACAATCAAAATGTTTGGTAGCAAGGGTGTGTTATGCTGTGGTGGATGTAGCCAGGGCCTAGAGTCTCGGGTACACGGACTACGGCCTTCAGCCATACACCCTAGACTCTAGGCTGTGGCCACAACCACTGCAGCATAATACACCCATACAAACAAACACCTACCAAATGACCAGAACCCAAAAACATAATACATCCACCTCAAAATTGTCCACTTCAATTAACATTCTAAAAAATAAGTATAACCAACGTACAAACCCTTTAATACATACCCTCGTCACCCAATGCTCTTCTAATGACCCAAAACCAACTTCACACTAAAGTAAAATACACAGTAGTGCACCCAGTGTTTGGTATGTCCGTGGACAACTGCGGTGACCGCGGACACCGAAAACACATCATGGCCTTCTCCCACCTAAACAAATACAGCATTTGACCCATTTCTTACTCCCCCACCCTCTTCAAGCACTCATACACACCAACTCACTCCCCGAAATTGGATTTATGCTCACTTCCACACTGCTCTGTCTGTGCATCCAATATGGCGGGCACATCAAAACAATGTGACCCACCTCACGCCTCATCCCAGCCAATCAAAGAACACATTGTGTTTCCGTAGAGATGATGGAAGCCGATTATACAATCGGTAGCCTGTCCGCGGAGCGAACAGGGAAGTGTGTTCATGGAGCAGACATTGAAATTACTAATTTTTTGTGACCTACTTTTTTTGTCGTTTTAAAAAAACTACTGGACGGATTTTCACGAAATGTACAAAAGCATGCTTCAGGGACCAAGTCGCCGCTCCTGCTGCAAACTTGGTGAAAATCTGTCCCGCGGTTTGGGCTGTAGGTGCGACCGAATTTTTTTCTCCATTCAGTCTATGGGAAAATAAAAACAATTTTGGGACCCCCCATATAACTTTGCCCCCCCTGGACCAAACCCCACTAAACTTTGAAAAGAAATTCAAAATTCAGATTGGGCCATATACTTTTTTTGCAAAGTTCAGTGAAGATTCGTCCACGGGGAGCAAAGTTATAAGCCACCAAAAAAGTGTTCTTCCTATGGGTTTAGAAACTTAAACATAACTACATGGCCGCTACCGCAGGCCATGTAATTACAGGGCCTGCAGTAGTGGCCCTGTCGTTATGGTTAAGTTGCTCGACCCATAGGAAGAGAACTTTTTGGGCAGCTTATAACTTCCACCCCGGATGAATCCTCACCAACCTTTATAAAAAAGTACATGGCATGCTCAGATTGATTCTGCAAGGTTTGATGAGGTTTCATCCAGGGAAGGCAAAGATATAGGGAGGGCTCAAAATTAGTGATTTTCCTCATAGATGCAAAGGAAAAAATGTTTTGCTCACACCTACAGCACAAACTGCTGGACAAATTTTCATCACAAACAGCCCAAAAATGGATAAAAAGAAATTAGTGATATCTGGGTCTGGTTAACAGTCTCACTCCCTATTCGGTCTGTGGACCCTATTGGCCAATCAGGGTCCGGCGTGATGTCCGCCGACATCAGATGCGCCTGCTGTTTGGATGGTGAAAAGCGTGAAGTGTGTCATATTTTGGGAAATGGCCGCCATGTTGGACCTGCGGACAGCGGCTGGTGCCCACAGATAGCAGTGAAAAAAAAGTCTGTAAAACACATTCTGGGTTATTTCATGGCCAGAAAAGGGTCTGGAAAAGGTGGGGTAGTGGAATAGAGATGATATGGGGCTGTTTTTCTAGGTGAAAAAGTGCCCACTGGTGCCACCGGCTCCGTGGACACTGCGGTAGTCTGTGGACAGCACCATGAACAAGCAGCTTGGAAAATAAATTTGAGGTTATTTGATGGTTGAAAGAGGGCATAGAAAGGGTAGGAAAATGGAATGAAGATGATATGGAACTGTTGTTATAGGAGTTGCAGGTGCTGCCTAGTCCACGGTCAATTTCAGTGTCTGCAGACACTAATTTAATGGCTGAGGGATCAGGGTTTTGTCATTTGTAGGGGTAATGTATGTACTTTGCTCTGTTTTCTCTGCTTTGGTGAAGTAGGCTGTGACATATCACGTAACTGCAGTGGAATTTTCTGCAATATACTGCACATCTATGTTGCATTCTATAGGAGGGCAATGATTGCATTATAATCATTGTTATATTTTGATTCATCTGTTCTTTTTATGTAATATGTGTTCTTATGTGATTTACCTTTGACACTATGTCTGACTGAAGACATGAAGTTATTTACTTGACCTGTTGCTGAAACTGGTCTAGGGAAACCAAAGCAGCATTTGGTGTAGTATTTTGGGGGCAGCGCACATGACTGTCTCGCCGCTTTGATTTTCAATTACTCCAGCTAATTGGTGGCAGTTCTTTTCTTTCTTTTCCTTTCCCTTTCTGTTGCTGGTACGGCATTGATAACCTGCCAATAATCATGCAGTTTTGGATTAAAGATCCTTAGACCCTTAGAATTTCAAGGTACTTTACTAATATCTGATCACATATTGGCTGCTATGATTGGAGAGATACATGTATGACCAGTTTTAAGTTTGTAATTTTAATAAGTATTTCCTTTTTTTTTTTCCTTCCCTCTTACAATTTCATTGCACCGATATCACCTTGGAAATTTTCAACTATGGTTGTTAAACATAATATCCTTTTTTCAATAGGGTACATGGTTCATGCTTTGTGATTTGGCTTCGTATACTGTTCACCTTGAACTGATGTCTTGCTATATGGTGTTTTAAAACTACCTCTGTGCCCTTTGTGGGTTTTGTTTTTCTGGTTAAATGGTATGAAATTCATGAACTCTCTTCATCTAACTATGTATGCATAAATGTTATGCAGCCTCCAATGAAGAGCATTGCTACTTGAAACACGTGTTAGGCTGTCAGAATACCAATTAAAACCAAGCTGATTTTGCACTTATAATTGTGTTTTGCGCGTAGACAGGAAGCAAACCACCCTCTTTTTGCCATTCAAGCAAACGCCTGACCATGAACCACAATCCAAAATATTTGCTTCCATGGGTATGTTTTGCTGCAATGCTTGTTGCCAAACACTACAATCTTCACTGCATGGCCTGGCCAAAGCTCTTCATACAGCCTCAACAAATGAAACAGTAAGTATATAATAATTAAACTCACAAACACCGCAACATAACACATCCATGCAAATGAACACCTTACCAATCAATAGAACCCAAAATGCCTATGCCCTGATTCATGGATTCTTTGCACCAAAAAAAACAGGATTTGTGTGCCATTCTGCCCGCAAATCCCTGTTTAACAAATGGGGATTTGCGGGCAGAATGGCACACCAATCCCGTTTTTTCGGTGCAACGAATCAATGAATTACCACCCTAGAGTCTTCAATACCAAGAATCTGAACACAATCCAACAAACAAACTGACACACATGGTCTCACTATCCTATAAACACTATTAAACTACTACCAATCAGTACTCACATTTTTGCAAACATATCCCTTAAGCAGCCCACATGCCACAATCAAAATGTTTGGTAGCAAGGGTGTGTTATGCTGTGGTGGATGTGGCCAGCGCCTAGAGTCTCGGGTGCACGGTCTACGGCCTTCAGCCATACACCCAAGACTCTAGGCTGTGGCCACAACCACTGCAGCATAATACACCCATACAAACAAACACCTACCAAATGACCAGAACCCAAAAATATAATACATCCACCTCAAAATTGTCCACTTCAATTAACATTCTAGAAAATAAGTATAACCAACATACAAACTCTTCAATACATACCCTCATCACCCAATGCTCTTCTAATGACCCAAAACCAACATCATACTAAAGTAAAATACCCAGTAGTGCACCCAGTGTTTGGTATGTCCGTGGACAACTGCAGTGACCGCGGACACCGAAAAAACATCATGGCCTTCTCCCACCTAAACAAATACAGCATTTGACCCATTTCTTACTCCCCCACCCTCTTCAAGCACTCATACACACCAACTCACTCCTCGAAATTGGATTTATGCTCACTTCCACACTGCGCTGTCTGTGCATCCAATATGGCGGGCACATCAAAACAATGTGACCCACCTCACGCCTCATCCCAGCCAATCAAAGAACACATTGTGTGTCCGCAGACATGATGGAAGCCAATTATACAATCGGTAGCCTGTCCGCGGAGCGAACAGGGAAGTGTCTCCATTGAGCAGACATTGAAATTACTAATTTTTTTAGACCTACTTTTTTTGTCGTTTTAAAAAAACTACTGGACGGATTTTCACGAAATGTACAAAAGCATGCTTCAGGGACCAAGTCGCCGCTCCTGCTGCAAACTTGGTGAAAATCTGTCCCGCCGTTTGGGCTGTAGGTGCGACAGAATTTTTTTCTCCATTCAGTCTATGGGGAAAAAAAACTATTTTGGGATCCCCCATATAACTTTGCCCCCCCTGGACCAAACCCCACTAAACTTTGAAAAGAAATTCAAAATTCAGATTGGGCCATATACTTTTTTTGCAAAGTTCAGTGAAGATTCGTCCATGGGGAGCAAATTTATAAGCCACTAAAAAAGTGTTCTTCCTATGGGTTTAGAAACTTAAACATAACTACATGGCCGCTACCGCAGGCCATGTAATTACAGGGCCTGCAATAGTGGCCCTGTAGTTATGGTTAAGTTGCTCGACCCATAGGAAGAGCACTTTTTGGGCAGCTTATAACTTCCACCCCGGATGAATCCTAACCAACCTTTATAAAAAAGTATATGGCATGCTCAGATTGATTCTGCAAGGTTTGATGAGGTTTCATCCAGGGAAGGCAAAGATATAGGGAGGGCTCAAAATTAGTGATTTTCCTCATAGGTGCAAAGGAAAAAATGTTTTGCTCACACCTACAGCACAAACTGCTGGACAGATTTTCATCACAAACAGCCCAAAAGTTGATAAAAAGAAATTAGTGATATCTGGGTCTGGTTAACAGTCTCACTCCCTATTCGGTCTGTGGACCCTATTGGCAAATCAGGGTCCAGCGTGATGTCCGCCGACATCAGATGCGCCTGCTGTTTGGATGGTGAAAAGCGTGAGGTGTGTCATATTTTGGGAAATGGCCGCCATGTTGGACCTGCGGACAGCGGCTGGTGCCCACAGATTGCAGTGAAGAAAAAGTCTGTAAAACACATTCTGGGTTATTTCATGGCCAGAAAAAGGTCTGGAAAGGGTGGGGTAGTGGAATAGAGATGATATGGGGCTGTTTTTCTAGGTGAAAAGTGCCAACGGGTGCCACCGGCTCCGTGGACACTGCGGTACTCTGTGGACAGCACCATGAACAAGCAGCTTGGAAAATAAATTTGAGGTTATTTGATGGTTGAAAGAGGGCATAGACAGGGTAGGAAAATGGAATGAAGATGATATGGAACTGTTGTTATAGGAGTTGCAGGTGCTGCCTAGTCTACGGTCAATTTCAGTGTCTGCAGACACCAATTTAATGGCTGAGGGATCAGGGTTTTGTTATTTGTAGGGGTAATGTATGTACTTGTGTCATGGTTTAATTATATCGCAGTGGTTGTGGCCAGTGGCCATATATTTGGGGTCATGACCATAGGCCACAACCATTATAGTAATACGTGTATATTACTTTTAGTAATTATAGGTACTCTGGGGGAGTAAACAGTATGTGGAATTTAAGATTGTAGTACAATTGAGGATAGTGCTTGTGGAATATGTATTTGTTTGCATTTAGAATGGATACTTAGTTGTATAAAGTAGCTGGAATCTCTGTTCCATTTCTGTGAAAAACATAGTATAATTTGTTCAGCAGGATAGTTGAAAAGGTTGAATAGCATACCATTTTACATGTACATTTACTTTTTCTGACCCTCATAAACTGTACATTTTGTGTACTATGTTTGATACAACAGTAGTGTGTGGTGCACTGTTGTTGTATTGACTTCAATAATCATTGGGTCACTGGGAAAAAAATCCAAAGAAGAAAAACAAAAATACAAAAATTATGTCAGTGTAAATGTAAGTGTGATTGTATCTTTGTTTGAAGTGGGTTGGTATTAAGGGTAGTTAGATACCTGTTGGCGTATTCAAACTACATTAGACTTTAGAAGACATTTTGTAGTAACACAAATTGTGGTGGCGTATTTCAAGTGTATTGCAATGTAGGGTATGTTTTAAGTAGTTAGATACCTGTTGGCGTATTCTAACTATCTTAACTTTTAAAAGTAGTATTGTAGTATTATGGATGTAGTGAGATATCTATTGGCATATTCTAACTGTGTATTGTGCTACAGTTTCGTGAGTACATTTGGGTTGAAGGAATATTAAGTAGGCATTTGTTAGATTTGTTGGTAACATTTGTTTTGGAGTAACAGAGGTTTTGTTTCTTTCAAACCAACCACTTATTTTATCGACATATGCAGTAAAGTGCCCTGAAGTGGTTGTGCTACCAGTGTAGTATATTATACCTACTGTTGTGAAGGTTTTCTTGCTAAAAGATACTTTGATGCAAACAATGTCAATTCTAACAATCCTTCTATACTAGAATACAGCAGACTATGCACACTGTAACCCCATCAAGATATGTGCACTGTACCTCCAAAATAAAACCTTTAACATGAAATCTAATGCAAACAGAATCTACAACAGATCTCTCAACAATACCGCTAAAGTAACAACAACCAACTCCTTCTCCATCAAATAATACAACCACAAAACTGTCTACTACAATCTCAACTGCACGTCCATAAGAAAATAAAGAGACAAATATCTCTTCTCCGAAGAAATCTATAGACCCATCAAATGATGCAGACACACAACTCTCTGGTCCATTTAAATTCAGCAGAATAACAGGAGAAAAATTGCCATGCAAATGTAGCAATTAATATTCTCTTCCAATTGCCACCAATCGTTCACAACTTTTGCTTGAATGGCTCGGACCAGTTGTGTTTGCAAATGCTCATCCTTCATAGAAATGCCACAAGTAATCCTGGCAGCACTTATAGTGACTCATGTGTAAGGCAAGAATTAGATTACTGGGCAGGAATGGTGCAATTTACCATACACACACAAGAAGATCCTCAGGAATTCCGAATATACTTACTACAAGTGCTGGAAACCAATAGCATCCCTATAAATGACATTGTTCAGATTTCATACACATGGAAACATACATGCACTCTCTGCAGCCATGTTTCACAAGTGCACATCCGAAATGAACAATGTGTATATGTATCCATACCAAATTGTGAATCCATTCCAATTTCATCAGCTTCTGCAGAATGCACATCATGTTATATTATGCCATTTTTGCAATTCAAACAATCGTTCAGGCATGCAAATCAACTCACATAGCCAATATGTAACACTAATGCTTCTTAGATACAATGCAGATGATAATGTAAGCTTACTAGCTTCATACACAAAGGTTAAAGACAGTTAAAGACTGTGCTGCCAATGTCAATCAATGCGTGACTGAGGGTTAGGCTTTGTGATTTTTGAATAGTGACAGCAAATGCGAGAGAAAGAGAAACATTTTCTCTGCATACATATATATCTTTGAAAAGAAGGAAATGTGCTATTGTGCTGCCAATTTGTTTAACTTCTGCAAGTATGTCAAACTGGATATTGACAAACTGAATGTTGTCATTTGGATATGTTTGGAAGACAACAACTGTACCAATTATTGTTCTACATCAAGGTTACCTTTTAGAATGACTCTGCTGTTTAGGCACACTGTTAATATTTGTTCCAATTCAGCAGTGTTGGAGATAGATTTTTCTAAGTTATTTAGTCATGTTGTTGCTTGTTGACACATACAGAGTGTCATGCTGTGCACGTCCCGTCTGTCTGTGGAGCTGATATGGTAGTATGGGTTGCATTTCTTTTTATTAACATTGTCTTGTTGAATTGACTACATCTTGCATGGGTTGGCATTAAGGACATGCATTTTAGATTTTGTTGACTACATTTTTCAATGACATCAGGAACAGATAAGCAGACAAGTTCTAATGCTTTTAAAAATATTAGCATAGGTAAGATCTGCAGACTGACACATATTTTGAGTTAGTGCTCTGTACTGAAAATGTTGCCAGCGATTTACATTTCCAATGCTGCAGAGTGTGTTGCCGCATTGTTTGGGTCCTAATGTTTTGAAAATAGGTTGATCTTTAACTGGTGTTAACTGTAGGAGGTCTCTGAAAACAATAGCATGTTTTCCTCCAAACAGTACTTTGTAGTCGGTTTTTAGGACTTCTTGCATTCTGAGGTAAATTAAAGTCAACATGAGTTTGAAAACTATGCTTACCTTATCTATTATGAACACTTTAATTTGTTTCAGAATTCTGCATACTTCAGTGGCAGCCTCTGCTGATAATTTGTAGTATTCTAATTTATTTTGGTGTTCTACTGGAACAAGGAGTAGTTGATGCAAAGCTACACCTCCATGTTATAGAGAGCTAAACCTGTGGGGGCTATTACAACAGCTGAAATGTTGCTGTTTGTTATGGTTTGTGGAAATGTGATAACTATATTAATTAAGAATGTTTTACCAGAACCAGCTTCATCTCTTACATACAGGAGCAGAGGTGTATAATGTTTACAGCTACACATTTTCGTTTCATGTTTGAAATCATGTTCAATTTCTTTAGTGACTTCTAGATAAATGGTGAGTTGTTCATCATATAGCTGTGATTTGAGTATTGACAAGTCTTATTCAGATTGCTTATATTGACACATGGTATTTTCTACCTCAGTCATGGCTATTTCTGCTTCATTTAGAATGAGTGGTTCATGGCTTCCTGTAAGGGATGGTTGACTTCCCTCAGGACTGTCTTTATCTAGCTGAGCTTCAATTTCTTCCTCTTGTTGGTGTTTGTTGTCCAACATTTCTTTGTATTGTTTCACATGGACATATGTTATACTGTTTTGATTTGTTTTGAATGCAGTTTCAAATGAGTCATAGTCACCTAATCATTCTTCTTCTTTTCTCCAAGATTTAGAAAGTTGTAGTAAGGCCACGTAATACAGTTCTCTATGTTGTGGAGATTTAAATGATAACTTTATATGATTAACTAGGTTTGGTAAGTTCTACTAGGGTTCCTTCACAAGTTGGGACTGAATATTTGACAGTAGTCTCATCTGCTGTGACATTGTTTTTGAAGGAATACCTCTGTTCTGGTAGTATGTGTCAATTAAATTGTTTTTTCTAAATGTCCTGGCTATAGGGATCATTTTGGCTATTCTTTCTATATCTTTGTAGAATTTTAGTACTCTTTTTTTGGGATTAAGCTGGACCAAGGTTTAGCCAGCCAAGGTGTTCAGATTTGCCATATAAGGCTGTAGCTGTTAAACGGTCTGCAGCATCATAGCACCCACATTCTCTATGGGAGAGCATTTTTATACCGAAGCTGTACAATTTGTGTGATAGTGTTGTGTCAGATGATATGTCATACCACACGTTTTGAGTTATATTTTCTCAGCTTTGGCTGTCAATGGAATGTATGTTTATGTTTGCATTCCACAAGAGGGCAATCATTTCATTGTAATCATTGATGTACTTGGATGCTTCGTCCCTTTTAATGTTGTATCTGTTTTTAAGGGGTTTTGCCTATTACGCTGTGTCTAACAGAAGACATGAAGATTTGTACTTGTCCTTTTATGCAAACTGGTCTAGGGAAGCCAAAGTGTAATTTAGTATAGTATGTACCTTTGTTTTTATAGCTACATTGGCTGTGTATGCCACACTTATGTATTTGGAAGCGTACAATTTGTGTACGTAGATCAATATCTGTTGTTTCAGAACTGATGTTGCAGGTAAAGTCTTTTTCAATAAACTGTAAAACAGTGGTGTCACTATCATTGCCAAATTTAGGAGCATCCATTTTCCACAAAAGCATGTAGATGCGTGGTACTCCTCTGGATTGATATTATTTGCTCCAAAAGAAGTGTTGCTCTTTTCCTAGTGGGGGGTATTTTTTATTGCAGATAAAGTTCAGCATGGTAATGAAGTGCCGGTGAAAGTACCTTGATACATTTACAGTGTCAAGAGAAATGAGTTCTCCTGGTGTATTTATATCTATTCTCTCTTTATTTTGCTTTGCAGCGCATAAGAAGTCATTCAATTCATCCCATGCATGAATGCATGCAGCATAAATTAACAAACCATGTAGCTGGGCCTAGGTTCCTTAGCATACAACATACATCAGTGTGATGTCGGCCCAGTATTCTATTGTACCATGCATGTTTGCCAAGAGATTTGTGATACTTGACTGCAAAACTTCATCTTTGTCTTTCATCTTTTGAAGCAGTTGGGTAGCGGACATGTTTAAAAAATTAGAGCCTGTTTTTAATGTGTGTGCATTTCCATAACATAGAGTTTCTAGTTTTTTTTTAACACAATGTGTAAAATATAATCTTCCTTTTGTCTGAAGCATTGGTCTTCAGAAAACATTTTTAAAAGAGCACTATTTTGACGTACCCATTTTTGTGGACCCTTCATCATATCTTCCTCCTTTTCCTGTAGGAAAGAGTAGAGGAAAAAAAGAATGTGCTTTTACACTTTTTCCCCATATACTCATTGGGGATCCTTTGCCTTGACGCATTTGATATGTTTCCAAAGCATCTTCAAAGGTGTCCTGGGATTGTAGTGGGGGAATTGTATATTGGTCTAAAATGCTGGCTGCAGTAATTGGATCTACACATTCAAATAGGCCAGTTACTGGTGAATTTCTAATTATTTGGGTGTTTTTTCTTATGTTTTCCACTATGTTTATATCTTTTGAGTACTCCTTGTTTCCTTTTGATATTTTAGTGCTTTATGTAGGTTGACTAGTTATTGCCAAATTATTTTGTCATTTAACTAGTACAATCAAAGATTGATCTATTGGTCTGTACTCCTAGGGTTTCTACATTTTCTTTGAGATCTAATGGCAAATATTCTACTTTGCCATGGATGCCCTTTAGTAACTCGGATGGAGGTAATTTGGCTGATTTCAGTTGAAGGCGTATTATAGCTTGAAAGGGGTGAACTGTTTGGATGATTGTAATGTAAGTTATTAGTGATAGCACAAGATGGCATTTGGTTATTGTCAAGCTTTGTGTTGCAGTACATGAAAACTATTGAGGGGTAAGTTATTTTGTATTTAGTTTCTACTATTGGATATGAAGCTATTTGGAACCATTGGGGTTCCTCATTGTCCTATCTACTATTCTTTTGATCTTTTTATAAAAAGATCTGCGACAACAGACACATACTCGGTCTGGTATTTCAGAAGATGTGTTTTGAAATGTATCTATTTCTTTTTCAGATGTGTTTCTTATGAGGTTGGTGTTTTCGGCAATGTTTTCTGAAGTCAGCTTCAGTTCTAAAATATTTACTTTGGATATGCTCTTTTTCTTGAAGCAGTTCTTTAGATATTCCATGTAGGAGAATGTTATTTACATTTTGTAGTTCTAGAAAAGGACTTTTTACATAATATAGTCTATGCAGAAGATTCCGTATAGCGGAATGGTGTGTTACTAACCTTTTGATGTGGTAAAAGGTGCTTTTGCAACCAGTCCTTAAAATGCAGGCTAATGAATGTCCTCGAAGTCCAGTGTGGCTGCACTGGACAAGAGTCAAAGGTTTGTAAAGTTTTCATTTTACTTTTGTCTGTTAGTTCTACATAGTGATTAAGGAATTGTCGTAAAAACGTAAATGATAGCTGGCATACGTTACACATTGAGCTGCATGTCCATATGTACACTGGATGGTTTGTTTGGGTGAAAGGAGTATTTGGTTGATTGCTTGTTGTGGACGTTTTTTCTATGAGGATTTCTTTTGCCATAATGATGTCTCCTACAATTTCATACCCTCAACCATTTCCGCCTATGTCAATTGTTTTTATTGTTCTTGTTTATAAGCCTCTTCATTGAAATATGGTTATGTGCTGCTCGTGTGAATCCATTCACCTTCACAGAAAATGTATCTATATTGACATTGTGCATGTCTGGAAGTACTTTCTGTAATTTATTGATCAATTTAGTTAGTGGTTTCACTCTGTTTAAAATTATTATAAACATTTTCTTTTTAGTAGAAATGCGCTGTCAATGAGAGCTTGTAGGATTAGTCTCCTGCGCTAGTTTTTAAGGGTAGATCCTGACTTTTCAGCTGTTATTATAAGATTGTGAAGAAATCTACAGTGGAAATATTTTTGTTATATTCATTTTTGGATTGCTCTACCGTGACTATGATAAACATGGTATATACAGTGTTAGGTTCATTAGTAGGTCTGCTTTTCTTTGCACATATTTCTTTACTTTTAGTTTTTGCAAGAGCAGCCTTTTTTAGTTGTGGCCGGTTTACCTTTGTTGAGTAAAGTTACTAGTTGTTTTAATGTTTTCTATAAATTGTTTTAGAGGTGGGTGACTAAATGGTTTGCTTTCATTCCTATTTGCTCTATTTTTCCTTACTCTTCTACAGAGTTTCTTTTTAATATGCATTTTGTTGTGTCTGTTGGGAAAAGAGAAAGTTTGGGTTTGAAAGTTGTGGAATGTATGTGCATGTATGTATTATGAATGGGTGTGTGGGTGTGACTGGAGAGATTAATGGAGTGTTGTTTGATTGTGAGGTGGAATACTAGGTGTGGTTAGGAAGGTTATGAGAGTAAGAGTCTGTAGAGGTGTGATGGCATTGGGTTACTGAGTAAGGGAATGGTGGTGTGATTGAATCAGTAGGGACATTCTGATGTTTTCAGGAATGCAGTGGGTGTTGCAAAAGTGGTGTTTAGATAGAAATAGAAAGAGTGTGAATGGTAAAATATAATGAGTTAGAGTGAAAGAACTGTTGGTTCGATAAGAGTAGTCTGGGGTAATATATAGTGGCACTGTACTGTTGCAATTATATACATATACATGGTGCATTAATGTTCTTAATAGTTGGATCTGAAGGGTATTTTCTTCCGTACTTGTCTTCGCTAATGTGCTTCTTTCCTGTAATTGTACAAGAAAGTTAGTGTGAATATGTGGTAATGGTGAAGTACTTTTAGTAAGCACCGTTGTTATTTATGAAGGTAGAAGGAGTTGTTGGGAGAAAGAATTAATGAAAACAATGTTTATTTTTTTAGGAGCTTTTTCATGAAAGTTATATGTGCATTTATAGAAGCTCTGAGTGTAATTGTTTGTAAAATAGGAGAAAAGGTGATGGGAAACATTTGTAGTACACTTTTAAATTGTACTTGGTGTGAGGAAGTCTAATATGTTAGGAATAGGTTCATACTTGCCAACATGATGCATTCTAATCTGTAGGTGCTTATGCAGTCCTACATTTTTTGTTTGTGTTCTGGGTTTGTAGTTTCACTTTTCACATTATAAAAGTTGGAGTATACAAGTCCCAGATTCTAGGGAACTCATAGGAATGTATAAGCACCTACAGATTGGAATGGGTGATGTTGGGATACATGCATGTACTGCCAACATATTAAACTGGCACATACTAACCGCCACTTAAAAATGGCCACCAAATCTATTCTATATATAAAGGTCACAGTTTTTAATCTTCAAGTCCAGTCCTGTTTTTTTATTTGCATTTTGGGACTTGTAGTTTGAGTTTTATAATCGGAGAAGTGGAATTGGAAGTCGCAGAATGGAAAGAAAAACATGAAGAAGTGATAAGCGCCTGCCGATTGGAATGGGTGATGTTGGGATGTATGCATGTGCTGTTAAACTGGCGCACACTAAGGGTCTAATTCACTGAGCGTTTTCCAATGGGGTTTTGCCATTATAAAACACTTCTGTGGATTGGTCCTTAAGTGTCACTTGAAAATGGTCTACACATCTACTCTATCTGCTTTCCCGTTCCTTTATGAATAAGTGACACACAGTGCTACTGCAAATGCACATATGTATTTTTTTACTTTCATGAAATTGCTCTTAAAAAGAAAGATTTTTAAATGCATGGCATTGTTATCATTATTTGCTTCATGTCAGCAGGTGCTGAATGCAGAAGTTTGCCGCGTAGGATCATATTGGTAATGACGCATGTCTACATGTCAGTATTGACACATTTGGTCTATAACATTTTTTTTTTTCTTAAATGAGTTGAGAGTTGAGTATCCAGCGATTACTGATGTTTGTTGTACTCCCTGTTTTACTTACTTATTTTAAAACAGACAAACTTTTTGCCAAGCTATTTGTGTCGTCTGAATTATTGATGTTTGTTTAAAAATCTGCATCCCCATCCATCTCAAGGGTATTGCTACTCATCTTAATGGGCTGGAAGTCTCCAGTTCACTCTTGATGTTCTTGATATTCTCATTTCATCTTCAAAGCACAGGACATCCTGTCCACCCTCTCATCCTCTCCTCATCTTCCCTTCTCTCTCTCTGCTACTTCCAGCCCCCCCTGCAGCCACCTCTCCTCTCTCTTTCTCTCCCTTTCCTCTGTTCTCCCCTGATGCAATTTCCAGACAAGTCTGTCTGTCTTGTCAAAACAGGTTCTTACCTGCTAGTCCACAAATCTCAAGAACCATATTGACACTGTCGCTCCTGCCCTGGCTGACTTCTGCAACCACTCCTTCACCACTGGAGCCTTCCTCTCCCCTCTGAAGCACTCTCTTGTGCACCCTCTTCTAAAAAGAAACACTGCCGACATCTCCTGTCCTGCTAACAGTCGCCCGATCTCTATCACTCATTTCCTCGAAAAACTTCTGGAAAGGCTGGCCGCCATCACCCAGCTTAATCAGTCGGGCTTCAGAGCAGCCAGAAGCACGGAAACTGCTCTTCTAAACATTCCTGAAGACCTGCTCTCCAACCTTGACTCTAATCTCCCCTCTGTCCTCATCCTACTTGATTGCTTTTCTGCCTTTGATAAGGTTAACCATGCGATCGTGCTCAAATGCCTCCATGATAATCTGGGTATCACTGATACCCTGCCCTGGCTGACCTCCTTCCTCTCCAACCGACCCTCCCAGGTCCAACCTGGGGCTTTCCTTTCCTCTATCTCTCTCAACACTTGTGGTTTTCACCAGGGGTCTAACCTCTCTCCCTGGCTTTTCAACCAACACCTGGCACCCCTTGCCCACTGCATTGCTGCTCTCTGCTCCAATTTTCAGTGCTATGCGGATGACACTCAGCACGTTTTCTCTTCTCCCTCTCTCATCTCTGACTGTCTGCAATCCAGGAGTGGTGCGCCACCAATAACCTCTGCCTTAATGCCAATGAGACAGAGATCCTCCTCATCGGCACTCTTGCAACTTCCTTTTCTGTCACTCTCTGGCTGGCCTCCCTTTGCCCTCTCCCTGCACCCACCTGTGAGACTAAGAACCTCGGGTCATCTTCAACTCCACATTTTCCTTTTCTCACCATGTCTCCAAGAAGTAAAACTACCAACTGCACTTCCTCCGAGGTATTCTTCCTTTCCTCTCCTTCCCCCAGAAGCTCACTGTCTCTAGAGCTCTGGTTCTCACTAGGCTGGACTACTGCAACAGCCACTTCCTAAATCTTCCTGCTACTACTCTCTGCCCTCTGCAACTCATCCAGATCAGGACTGTGAGACTTGTCCTTGGCATTAAGCCCAGGGATTGTATCTCTCCAGCCCTGAAATCTCATCACTGGCTCCCTGTGGCTGCAAGGATTAAGTTTCAGACCCTTTCCATTGTCCACAAGGCATTCGGGAGCCTGGGTCCACAATACCTTCAACTTTCCCTTCGGAAATACCTTCCTACTCGAGCTCTTCACTCCTCTACCTCCAACTCCCTCTGGGTCAGTAACTTCTCCAAGTAATGAGCTGGGGGTAGATCTCTTTCTTTCGCTGGGGCCTCCCTTTGGAACAGCCTCCCTGCCTCTCTGAAACTCGAGGAGAACCATCTTTGGTTCCAGAAGCACCCCAAGACCTTCCTCTTTGCTTCTGCCTTCTCTCTTCCTCTCCCCTGCTGATATGTCTGTTTTGGCACCAGGCACCTGGCTACCCTCTTGTTTTGGGCCCAGATCCCAGCACACACAGCCGCACACTCACACTGCCTCCTGGCAACCATTGCACTCAGGTCTTTATCTGCAACCCTACAGTCCCTTTTCTGCAATTATTAGCCACCCGTTGCCTGCACCTTTTTCTTGTACTTGCCACTTGCTGGCCGCACCACCTGTTGATGTTGATCAGATCACATGTTCTGCACTTTTGCCCCATCTCCTGCCCACTTGCACTTCCCGTCCTCCATTCCCCCTGCATTTGCGTGTTCTCAATGTCACTGTGCCTAGTAAGATTGTTGTTTTGTTCCTACCTTGTACCCCTCACTTGCCTCGTTGCACCCTGAAACACTTGTGTATGACGCGATATGCATAAAATATCATAACATGTCATATCATTCTTGGGCAACAAGTACAGTGACAATACTGAAGACCCATGGTTAGTGAACCCCAAAGAAACTACAGTATAACAAACCCCTTAAAATGCTCTGAATAACTTTAGTTGAAAGAGAATTAAGGTGATCAGATTTAACATAATAGAACATAGCAACAAAAGCTTTGAAATTCAGTGAAAACCTCTATTTAACACAACAAAACCATTGCACATTTGCCTCTTGATCGTGTAAAAGCATGGTTTTGCCATCTGCTGCTCTGAAATATAAACTGAAATATAAACTGTTGCTTATGCCTGCTCAAGGGCCTTCCTCTCCTCTTCTCCTTGTTTCTTCTAGACAATGTCCTAAGCTCTGCTACTCACACTCTTTGTAGTTGCTTGTATCATCCCCCATTTTTACCTCCCAACGCTATGTTGTTTGGAACTCCATACCACTACCTGGTCCTTTGTCTAGTCTGCAAAAGCTATCAATGATTGTATTCCTCATTTCCTGGATGTCTGTCTCTCTTTCTATGCACCATCTCTTTCTTTATGTGCCCACTCTGCACTCAGCCTCACTTTCCAAAGCCCCCTATGTGCCTCATGTGGCTTCTTTTATTTCTCCATATCTGCCATACTATATTGGAACCCATAGACTATCACAATCAAAGCAAACTCAGCTGTGGATCTCTTTCACATTTTGCCAAAAGAGGGAACTCCCAACACCCACTCCTTCACCTTCCCTACCTGACCCACAACACCCTCCAGTGTGGCATAAAAATGTATTTATTTATATGTGTACAACACTTATCATTTGTTTTTCTCTTTTGTTTTGTTTCGTTTTCTTTTTGTTCCTTGCTCTATGTCTCACTTTCTTCACACCAACATAAACTGATTGACGACACCTTTTTGCTTTTTTGTCCAGGAACCCTTCCGAGGAATGCCACCACCATCTGTGAATGTGTTATTTTAAGGAATGTCTCATCAACATTCTTAAAAAAATACAAACACAATCAAATTATTGTCAGGTAAGGTGTTCCAGCTCACCATTCTTCAGTTGTATTAGGAACCTCTAACTCATGGTCTCTGATAACAACTAACGGCAACCAAAATGATTAAAATACTTTTAGTGTTAGAAAAAATACTTATTTTCTCAATATGTATGCAGCATGAATTTCCCCTTGAACTCAAGGTGTTTTATAAGGCTTCGCTTCATAACTACTGATTCAATGACGTTTAACTTTTGAAAAGACTATTTTCTTAGCATGCATTACTATTGACATTTTGCATTTCATAAGAATGGCACTGTTTCCCATCATTAATTTAGAATATACTCTTTGCATCTGATAAGACATACATTCTTAGCATGCATTTGGCTTGCACTTGTTTCTTTAACAGACTTTGCCATGGGATTTAGAGTCTATGGAATAGCTTTGATAACCTGTTCTTACATACTATTTTGCACTTTGTTGATGTGTGATTACTCTGGGATTACATGTTCCAGTGTTTAGTAGTTCTGCACCATACTCGTGATTAGGGATGGCTTGGGTAAATAATAATTGCACAGCTTAATAATAATTGCACAGAATACGTTTTAAAATGACTCAATGCAATCTTAATATTTCCTTGTATTCATATTACATGTCTCATCCTTTCACTCTTCTTTTTCAATGATGGTCATTGTCACAATGCACTATATTTACAACGGAGAACATCACTCCTCTTCGGATGCCTTCTTTGGTCTTTGTTCATGCTTTTCCTCTTCTCCAGGACAATCTGCCATACTCTCTCCTGGGTTCCCCTCCTCAGCAGATCTTATCTGCCATCTGTTTTAAAGCTCGTGGCTCCATTCCTTTTCACAGTGGCACTCTTATTGGCTACTGTACTCTCATCTCTCAATTCATATAATATACTAGTTCCATGTCTGAGCAGCTCAGCTCTGGTTGGACGAATCCTGGTCAGAAACACTTTAACACGTCCTCGTCAATGCACTGAACGGGCGTCATTGTTTATGCGCACTGTTTTGACTCATAGGATGTGTTATTTGGCCTGCAAACACCTGGTGCTTTTTCAAGAGCTTGGCAGCCACAGTCACTCTCAGTGTTAGCCAGCAGCACCTCAGTATCCATAGATTTTTACAAGTTGCACCTCACAAACATGTATTTCTTCTTTTGCAGGCAAAGCTACTTCAGCGTGCAGAAACATTTGTTTGGAATGGTGACTCCTGTACAGCTTCTCCTTTACTCACTCCTTCACATCTTTTTCAATACCTATGGCGATTATGAAATTCCTGTCTCCTTTCTGTCTTCATTATATGTGACTTGACATTGACAACAGATTCCAATATCTTGCCAAAGTGCAAGATGCAGGTGACTAAGCACACAGCATTGCAATTCAGTTTTCTATCGTGTCCATTTTTAGTGTAAAAACATGCCGTCTTGATACTACATTGAGATAACATAAGGTTATTAAATATAGTAACAGTTTTAGTGGTTAACGTGATGATCTCATAATGAACGACGCTAATAATTTCATTTAAAATATGATCAGTGGTGGAAGTTAGATTGTTTGACTCTTTAGCATGAGCATATTTCTAACATAGAAACACATTCTCCTTGAATGCGAAAAAGCCAAGATTTTACACAAAATGACTTGATTAGGGCAATAGAACCTTAAAGTATAACTTTAGCAAATTCCAATGTTATATTACAATAGATATATATCATTGTAGGTATTGTATAATGCAGCATGACAAATAATAAGCATCACAGTTGTATATTGTTGTTTTTCAACTAATAATATTGTTATTTCTCTGTTAATTCTTTAAGTCAAGTAGTTTTTTACAACATGAATGTGCTGTGTGCACGCATGTTAATTATTATAATGTATTAATTGGATATATAGTAATACCCACAGATCATTACACATTTCAATTAGTTGAGATGGCAAGATAAAAAGTAAATTTATTTAGTTATGTGCAAAATAAAAATGTACATTTTGGTGTTATGTGTAATTTGTCTCCCTTTATGGGTAAAGAGAGGATTGAGAAAAGCATTCATGCCACACCAAATCAACTAGCTCTCCTGCATGGGAAGTCGCCAGAAATGATTTTACCATCCCTACCTCCAGATCCTTCACTCTGCCCCTAGAGGAGTGACCAAGACCCTCCCAGCAGTGACTGTGGCAGAGGTAGGGGTAGGGAAAATCATGCACCGGTCACTGTGCGACAGTAAAGGGAGCAGTCAACAATCCCTGCAAAAGGCAGCTGCTCTGAATTGCCAACACAGGAGAGGTTTACCAATGTCACATTACAGTTGTATTAATAGTCCACTGCTCACACCATTCAATAACCCTCGGTGTGTATGAAAAACATGTAGCCTATAAAACATAGGAATACACAATTATTCAAAGAGATGCCCCACACTTAATATTTATGTTCAAAGGCCTGTGATAACACTCAGAAATGACACTCAATGAATGAGCCCTACACTCTCATAAAGAAAAAAAATATTTTAATTATGAGAAATATGTAATAAAGAAACAACACGTTAAACATGCAAAAAGTAATTAATGAAAAAGCTGAAATCACTGTCATCGCCTCTACCTTGAATCAACACTGATCAACCTTTGCCAAGAAATCATAGCCACCTTAGAAATGATATGATATGATATGTTATTTTATTTATATTATGCCTATACACAATTGTTTCAAGGCACCGTGAGGGAGGAGAACAAAAGGGAAAAAGACAGCAATCTTACTAGGCCCAGTGATATTGAGATTGCACAAGTGCAGGGGAGAGGGAAGGGGAGAAGCACCAGGGGAAGGGGAGCAGAAAGCAAGTGCGAGACATAGAATCAAACATTGAAAAACAGGAAGTGTGGCTAGCAGTGCAAGGGTTAAGTGCAGAAAACAGGTGATAGATAAGTGTCACTATGGGGGGCTGTAAGGTTGCAGATGCAGCCCCAAGTGCAAGGTTGCCAGAGGGCAGTGCAGATGTGCATCTGGGAGGGCAGGAGCTTGGGCCCATGGTATAGAGGGTAGCAGGGGTCACTAGTGCAGTACCAATCGGGAGATCAGCAGGGTAGCGGAAGAGAGGAGCCAGAAGCAAAGAGCCTTGAGCTGCTTACGCAACCGGAGAGGGATCTTCTCAAGTTTCAGAGAGGCAGCAAGGCTGTTCAGTGCTGGAGAGATACGATCCTGGGGCTTGAGGCCAAGGACAAGTCTTGCCTTTCTGTTCTGGGTGAGTTGCAGAGGGTGGAGAGTGGTGGCAGGACAATTTAAAAGGAGGCTGTTACAGTAGGCAAGCCTAGAGAGAACCAGAGCTCTAGATACAGTGAGCTTCTGGGGGAAGGAGAGGAAAGGAAGAATACCTCTAAGAAGGTTAAGTTGGTAGTTCGACTTCTTAGAGACATCAGAAATGTGAGTAGAGAAGGAGAGAGAGGAGTCAAAGATAACTCTGAGGTTCTTAGCCTCAGAGGTCGGAGCAGGAGGGGGGCCTGGCGAGGCCAGACAGAGATTGGCGGGAAAGAGGGGTGCAGGTGTGCCATTGAGGAGGATCCCCATCTTGATTGCATTCAGGCAGAGATCATTGGTGGTGCACCACTCCTGGATTGCAGTCAGACAATCTGAGATGAAAAAGGGAGAAGAGGCAGCAGTGGGGAGCCTGAAGGCGAGCTGGGTGTCATCCACATAGCACTGGAAATTGGAGCAGAGAGCAGCAATGTGGTGGGTGAGAAGTGCCAGGTATTAGTTGAACAACCAGGGAGAAAGGTTAGATCCCTGCGGAACACCACAGGTGGAGAGAGAGATAGAGAAGAGGAAGGACCCAAGTTGGACATGGGAGTGTCAGTCGGAGAGGAAAGAAGTCATGCCAGGCCAGAGCCTGATCAGCAATACCCAGATTATCACAAACCCGGTTGAGCAGAATGGCATGGTTGACCATATCAAAGGCAGAAGAGAGATCGAGTAAGATGAGGACAGAGGGGAGATTAGAATCAAGGTTAGAGATTAGGTCTTCATGGGTGTGCAAGGGAGCAGTTGCTGCTCTGAAGCCAGATTGATGGTCATGGAGACATCCAGCCTATTCTGTGTGAAGATTAAGGTGGGAGATGGACTTTTTTCCAGGGGTTTACCCAGGAAGGGAGTCGTAGAGATTGTGCTAGCTAGCTGACCTTGCAAATCATGCCAGGCAATCTTCATAGAAACATCTGCCTTACCAAATCATACTTCATATAAGCACCTGCCCAAAGCCTTCAGTTCCTAACTCAATGTGATATTAAAAAAGGGACAAAGGTTATTTCATGTATCACTAATTGTAGAATGTAGAGAGATGACACCTGGATACAATTGGACACCTGTATCAGTCAACACAATCTAAGAAAAAATGCCAAACATTGGCAAAAATATCCAAAATCACCTCATCAGAGCACCATCAGAAAAGCAATAAAAATAGGATAACATGCGTCAAAGGAATCATATTGGTTAATATGGTGCCAGCATGTAGCCCAGCAAGAACAGGACTTGGCTTTCGGTGGTAAGCTGATCTTCAAAGTTCTGCTCAAAGCTCTGCCCAAAAGTCAACAGGCAGAGTCGTTTGAGGACACAAAATGCCTCAAAACAGCCATGAATCTAGCTTAGTGGCTTTGAAATCCAGCTAGGGAAAAAGAAGGGAGTTGACCTCTGGCTTCTTGAAACCCTCTGCTTCTCTGCTTCTTCCAGCTCTTCATCTTCTGTACCCTTGTCTTCTTTCTAGCTCTGCTGCTGAACAGCTATGTACAGTGCTGGAACCCTGTCTTCTGTACCCTTGTCTTCTTTCTAGCTCTGCTGCTGCACAGCTGTGTACACGGCTAGAACACGGTTTTATTTATACCTTTCCAGGTGCTCGCTATTCCATGCCTACACCGCCAAAGTTGTCTGCTCAAAGGGGTGCCGGAGAAGCCTGCTCCATAGCAGTAATATTAACAAACAGCATCAATCTTATGTATGCTACAGAAAGGAAGTCATTGTCATCCAGCACTAAAAGGCTGGCCAAACAAAGTAAGTATCAGTGATCAGCATTGAGCATTTGTAAACTACAGCAACGATGGAGTTTTGTAATTGTTCCAGAGTGCTGTACTTTTTTTGCATTGTTATCTCTTGTTTTTATTTGTTAGAACATTGGCTTTTGTCCCATGAAAAAGCATAGAGAGGAATGAAAAGGACTGTAATGTACCAGGCTAAAGGCCACTGGACTACTGAAAAAAATCTTTTAATGTATTGTACTTCAATATTTCTAAGTCAATGCTCGTGGCTCACATTTACTGAATGTGAAAGCATTTGCATCGCACTTCGCATTGGCATCACGACTGGGCCTACGGTTCATATGCCGCTTTAAGCATGGCTGATATGGCTAGATACGAAATGTTATGTCACGCCCTCTGAACAGCATATTTGGCTGGACTAACCATAACCCTTCTCTCATGCTTCGTAAGATCGACATCTGCATGTAAAGTTGCCAATGGAAAGCGTTTGGGTAAATAAAGCAGTTTATTCCAAAAAAGCTGTTTGCAAGTACCTACTCAAGACCCCGTTGCTGAACGCTATAAGCAATGGTGCGTCCACATTTTGCACAGTAGAACTTCTTTATTTCAGCTGTAGAATTGGCCTGTTTTATTTGCGATTGCTCTGCCTGCAATAGAAGCTGGTCTGGAGGCTAACTCTATTTATGCTTTCCAGGGAATATTTGGAGTGAATAAAAAGTAGGAAAAACTATCCACCTTGATTCCCCCTCAAACCTGAAGCTGAGCTTCAATCTGCCCCTTTTTGCATTGTTAAGGACCATTCATTTAGACTTGGCTTTGATCAGGATCAATTGATTGCATTGGGAGTCCTAACAATAATATATCACTCTGCATATAAGGGCATATCCACAGGCCTACCCTCTGTGTTAGGAATGTCTTGCATAGCTTCTTCATGACATTATGTCATGTTGTTTATGTATAAGCAAAAACGTGCCATGTAAAGTAGGCAGTCTTGTTTAATGCTTCTCACGGTTTGGATTGTCTGTGCCAGTTGGCCATTAGAGCCAAATCCTATCTATATTGTGGTGGTGTTATACAGTACCCTGATAATGTAAAGCAATGTTTTATCTTTTCCCATGGTTTCTCACTGTGCCCTCAGCCTCACTGACAACCTAGTCAAAAGTAAAGGACAAACCTAAAAATGCTGCATTAAGGGGCGTTTTATTAGCTATGGCATATTTGTATGTCAAATGTCTGATCCACTGTTGAAAGGCCGGATCTAAAACTGTCTTGAGCATGGTCCAGGATTTCATTCTCATCCTTCCACCTATTCACTTCCTGGAGGATTATGTAAGGGAAGATTTTACAGTGAATACCAATCAAAGTGGTTTGGTGATAAGACTTGACCTTGATTATGGGGCCCTTCTTATACAATGGGTTAATAATTGAGTTTGACCAGGATGATGGATAAAAAAAGGGATAAAACAACACTGAAAATGGGTTCCATGTAATAATGTCGCCACAAAAATCTCGCCATGCAAAAATATCGCTGAAAAATGGCCGTTTATTGTGGCGACATTATTGCATGGAACATGCGGGGGACACCCCCAAACTTTTTTTTTGTTTTAATTTTTTTTTTGCCCCTCTCCCCATATATATGGTCACCCAAATAATATTGCCACAACATTTTCCCGGCGATATTATTTACGGCGACTATATATATGGGGATATTATTACCTGATACCTGAAAATGTAAGACCACCAGTCCGATAAGAACATAAAGGCCTTGGTGGTAATCGTACTGGGACTTGGGGCTCTGACACAGGCCATTTAGTCAATGGATTTGTGATTGTCGCTTCTGGAAGAGTGATGTTTCAAATGGACCTGATTGCTCTGCTCACAGGTTTCCCATCTCAGTGAATGAGGAAGAGGCTTCTCCGCCGAAGCAAAACATGTATGAGATGAAACTTGACCTAATTGATCATTTTGGGGACATTTGGTTTCCATCTGTGAAAAACGGTCAACCCACTCTACCTCAGTGATGTTTGGTTCGATGCACAAATAAAATGTCCCTATTCACTGTGACACCACCATCAGATGGATATCACATCATTCTCATTGGCTGCTTTTATCAGTTTTTGCCAACTACGCTTCCAGAATAATTTCTTTTTTCCGGCAATAAGGGATTGTAAGCTTTCCTGATTGAGCTGACCTCTGCCCTCCCCTGAACTTGCTTAACCCTAGATTTTAACATGTCCTTCAGCGTTGTGCATTGTTTGTCAAATCAGCTCAGATTTGCTGATTCACAAGGGATCTTGCTATTCTCTTATCTTTAGTCACATAAGTGAGCTGGGAGGTGGTTAGTTGATAGTAAAGGTCAACACAATTCACATCAGTAGATAGACCAAAGTTAAATCATGACCCATAAGAATTCAGGGTATCAGGTAAAATCCCAATGTCAATAGTCTGTTTAATCCACTCAGGCAAGGACTCCTTAAGTCTTGGGCCCCACATGACTCTTACTTTATAAGTCATGTCCACCTCTGGCGCTATCTCCAAAGGCTCGTCCCCATCACTGTCGTCCACAAGGTATTTGGATAGACAAAGAGCATTGTGATCACATTCTAGTGTAGGGCAGATTTTAAAATCAACTTCTGATGCCCACAAATCAATGTGAAGAAAAATATTATAAACCTACTCTTCCACTATGGATAAGAGAGATACAAATTCTGCGACATTTTACAACATGAGTAAACATTATTAACGCCGAGCTTTTTCCCATATAACGGGACCATATCAACTGACACAAATTTGGAAGTCAGTTGGCATTCTGAATCATACCTACATGGACTGGTTATGCAAAAGATCTGAAGACTGAAGACCCCCATGCATCTTTCTTCACTTTTAGAAATACTTAAGTAGCATATTAATGCAAATGATTCCAAGGACCATGTTGCCTGTTTTATGATGAAATGGCAACTACTGACAAAGGCTTAAAGTCTGGATTGGCCTGTTTCTGTGGCAAGCTGGCCACATTCCAGCTCATTAATTTGACAGAGAGCCTTGATGCTAAAACAGTCTCCTAGGTAATGTGATCATGTGTAGGGCAGACATTTCTCATTTAAAGTCACTTGGGGTCAGATGTAGGAGAAAGAAATACTCTGTGAGCTCCTTGCCTTTGTTCATCAGGCATAGGGTGTCCTGAGGGTAGTTGGAACTTAGGGGTGCAGATGTTTGACAAAGTATCTTTGCACACAGTATGGACTGAAACCGATTGCATTAATTCTTGAAGGGTTAGACCTCTTGCTTTGGGCAAAACTGTTTGTATTATCCCACTTGAAATCCTGCTGGAAACACTTGCAGATGATACAAATTATTTGAAGTAGGTCTTAACTCTTTGTTTTGGCTCTACCGGCAGTGCTTGAGAAGGAGCCCTCCTAGAGTGCATCAAAGTAATGTTGGTGTCCATTGAAGGTAGAATCATCAGAATCTTGGAGAAGGGGTTGACAAAGGTATCTTCTTTTCTTATAAAAGTTATCAGGCTGGAGTTTCCACAGCCAATCAGAATTGAGTTACATAAGTGGTCATTTGAATAAGCTTTTGGTCTCAGTCTTTTTATTGATTTCAAATCTGATCTCATGATTGTGCCCTATCCAAATTTGCTTCTTAGTCACTGGTACACCTTAATTTTGTAGACCAGACCAATTTTCAAGTTCTGCAGTGTCAGGGACATTGGTTATCATGATGTTTCTTTTGTCAGTTAAGAGCTTATAGAAGACAGATTTCTTGGACAGATACCCCAAGTCTTCCATATGTGTACATACATTTGTATCTTCAATCACTTCCAGAGCAGACCTAGGTTGCCATTAATCAAACCCTCTGAGTCCATAAGTAAGTTAGGAGTCATGCTCTGCGACCAATAGCCATGCCCAGTGTTTGTTCCTGGCCTCTGTCAAAACTCTTACTCCGAAGAGAATGGGAGGTGAAAGATGCTCTAAGTAGGGCAACCCAAGAAGGAAGGCCAAGTAGTGGGGGACTGCTGCTACCCCCGACTGAAGGGCAATGCTCGGGCCATGGAGATAGCTTGAGGTGGAAGAGATTCTGAGGCCAGGCATAATTTCATAACTTTTACGGTTTCACCAAAACATCCATTAGGTCACTCACCCATTCCGGCTCCTCACCTGAGTGTTGTTTGAGGAAAGAATAATGGTGTACATTGATCCAAAGCGGGATTGAAAATTTGAGCGCTAGTATGGATGTGTTCAGAATGTTGAGTTGTGAAGAGCATGAGTGCGACTCAGTTGTTACAGTCCGGCCTGGGGGCAATATAGATTTAGAAGATTTGTTTGCCCCAAGGAAAGGAAGCTGAATGGCATCTTTGTTCTCGGCAATGGAGGAGATTGCTACAGGTTTAGTGATGGTAAGGTGTCCATTGGCTATTGATTCCAAGGTCTGCCAGTCGGCTCCATTTCATGAGAATGAACCAGCTTCATAGGGCTGGCACTCTCATGTATTCATACAAATCACTTATCTTCATTACTAAGTGAGCTTGAGGAGATGTGTTTTCTCCACGGCTGTGAAGTCCACTGCGACCCACTCACTGCAGGTAGCTTTAAATTATATGAGGAAACCATATCTTCAATGATGGAGACACACCATAACTCTGAAGATCCATAAGGCATAGCATGCCTGAAAGGACAACATGCCATGCACATTCCAGATTGCCAGATGGCAGGAATGCTTGGGGTTACTCCAACTTTAGCATGGTTTATAAACGTATTCAGATTGTTCATTCTGGCTTTACTTTTGGCTATTGCTTCATTGAAGGGATCAACACATATCAGGGTCATTTGGCGGGAGTTCCATTTTGATATTCACAGTCACAATATGAGGTACCTCCATCTCAAGGACCCTCCCAAGCCCTCTGTCCTGTTCTATGATGTTTGAAGAAATCAAAGGGGTGTGAGATATGCTGAGTGTTTGGCTAAAATCCAGTTTTCTTGCTGGACTAAGGATACAGATTAGATCAATGGTAAACAGCAGCTGATGGTCTCTTCCATGGGCACTCAAAATCTGAAAACTGAAGCTATTCTTGAAATAAGTAATGGCCGGAGAAAGGTCAGGAGAGTTCATTAGGTCTGGGTCCAATTCATTTTAAATTATTCGCCTGTTGGCACTAGACCACATTGCCATCCTTTTGCTGTCATGAATTAATACTGCCACTGCCACGGAAGCTAACTTTGTTACTGGTATGTTTGAAAAAGACAAAACAGGCTTTGCAGAATCTGCAATGGCTGGCTCTGTTTCAGATGCACTTGCACATGTTAGGGGCAGCATTTGTGCTGGGGCTGGCGCTGGAGGGAAGTCTGCCCCCCAAGGAGCTTTTAGCAGATTTGCCAAGTACTTGACGGACCGATTCCAAATGTGCAAGTACCTGGGTGTCTGGTTTAGCTTCTACTACCCCTGCAGACCTGCTCATAGAACAACCCTCTGACAAAACCAACACCAGGTTGGTCTCTGGAATACTTTCTGACCTCTGCCCTGACTTAGTTTCAGAAAAAATGTTTAGGTAATTTTGGAAAACAAAGCCCATAATGGAGTTTTGCTTAATTTTAGTGTTTTGTACATTTCTGGGAATCCCACATTAGGAGATGCTAAAATGGTGCTGGGTTCAAATAAGATTACTCGTGGTCTGGAGACACCATCCCAGGGCATCTCAAAGCACAAACCCTAAAAGGTATTGAAGGTTCTTCCAGTCCTAGTCCAGTTGCTGCCTGCTTCCAATTCCAGGAGGTTTTCATACCTGGTGCGGATACCTAAGATATGTGTTCATTGCTTATTTGAGCTTATCATCTACTGGCAATTTACAGGACTAACTGAACTGTCTCCCACCTTATCACCTATCGCCTTAATCTTATTTTGCATGGGCAGATAGGGACTAAGGTTGGGTCTGAAAACAAGAGCTGTAAAGAGGGCAGGCGCATTATGCATATGGATCACCTCAACCGAATATGGTTTCAGGCTTGAAGGGCAGAAGCCACAGTCAGATATGCTCAACAGCCCCCTAGAGCAAACCCCAGTCCACACCACTCAACGCTGGGTGTAGCTCTCAACTCACTCGAACTCCCGCTCTGCTCACCGATGTCCATTACCTGGCATCACCACAATCCCTGACACCTCACTGGACCTTACATGGGTTGAGATTGTGGGAGGAACAAGGTTGTCAGCCAACGGATGAGCGCTGATCACCAAGAAGCACAGTGTGGGCACCGGCATGCAGCATGCTAGAGCAACCAACAAGCAATGTAGCACAGCCAATGAGAACATCAATCCACACCACATCCTGCAGCCATTTCTAATGGATCAGGAGAGACAGAGCTTTGCATCAATGAATTCATGTACTCGGGTAAATGGCCTACTGTGTCTTTACTGTCCAAGTCTTCATTTGAAACTCCTCATGAGATGTTAATTTCAGAGAAGCAGACTCAATAAATCTGAAGCAACCTATTCTCATGTCTTCAGAACTGAGAAGACCTGTCCATTGGTGCTTGAACAATGTCAACACATTTAAGGGATATGCCTAGAATGTTCAAACATAGAAGCACTACAGTCATGTGCATTACATTTAATTGTGACTCCTTGCTGGTTACAATCCAACTGCATGTGTAGGCAACCCAAAATCTTTACGTATTCCATGAATAAGAGCACTGTTGCACTTGCTAAAAGGGCCACCCGGCTAGTATCCAAGCAACAGCATTGTTTGAGATACCGGACCAGCTGATCCGCCTCAACCGATCGTGATTGTCCTGCATCAGTACAAGCTCTGCCAATCGTCGACACCAGCAGGTGGAAGCCGGCCATTCCTGCGAAGGCCCGATCGCTAAGGCCCCTCTCTGTGCCTGTCCGTGGGGCTGTGAGCTGACACCTTTTCACCGCATTCTCAACTTCACGGTAAGAAGTTACTGTCTTACCTAGACTTCCCTCTGACTTAATTCGCAACACAGTCACAACAGACTTCCTCGACTGCTACCTATGTGCTCCACCACTGAAGTCATTGCTCACGTTCCAGAACTAATCAGACAGTCCCTGTCCTATGCATCGGCTCTGCGCTCACAATGATCGTTGTGCTCGCTGAAAATTAAGTACCTGCTCTTACTGTATTCGCGCTTATTTAATGTTTGTAGATGAAACAGCATTGTGCGACTGCCACCACATTATTTCATACCGACTGATCTTCCTAATCAGTCATTCGTAGTACTGAACAGAGTTATAGAACCCTCTGCTCCTCATGCTCTTATGCTTTCCACAATGTTTCTTTCCTCCACTCCTTGTGTACATGCGAGTAACTACTAATGACGGTCAGGATATTTGCTGTTAGCCTTAGCTATGCCAGAACGAGCTCTCAGTCAATTAATCTTGTAGTAGACACTATTGCACCCTACTGCCAGCAGCCAAGCCACCCAGTAACCCTCCTACAATGACCTCTGTTATTATTTCCCAAACTAGGAACTGACATACCCCAGAGCACTAATTTGAACTCACCAATATTAATATTTAGACCTACTTTTCACCACATGTCACAGCAGTCTAGTGAAAGTAGGAAGGAAAGGCCTATGCCCCCTACCCTAGCTACCTGCAGCTTAACTATTGCAGAGGTGGACAATTATAGGCTTAACACCGACTGACATATGATAAGTATATTGCCCTGGACAGCTGACACTTTTGTTCAGATCGGGAATGGTCTTGCTCGTCTCTGGTGCCCACGCCACTACTGTTACCCTTGCCCCATTCCTTTTCCTACCTAAAGTATCCCCCTTCCTACCACCTCCCACACGGCCCTCTGACACTGCGAGATTAACCACTGAGCCCAAAGGCATAGTAGCCCACAAACCTCTCTCTAGCCATACTTGTGACACCTCATCCACTACCACCAATCATGGGAGCCCCCTCGCTTCCATATCTCTCTGCCACCCTCTCTCACCCACATCATCAAACCTATATCATATCCCCCCAGGTTATCTGCTACAACATATTGCACCATAGGCCAAACAGGACCCACCGACCCGTGCTTAAGCAGGACTCGTCGCGAGCGCCTTAGCTCGAGAACAACAATAATTCAACAACCCACTATTCTACCCATTTTAGGAACCACAAGCCAAGTGAGATTATCATCACAGATTTGCCTGCACCACCACCACTACTACATCACTGACCCCCCTCCACACACCACTTTGTCCACAGCAACAGCAAGACCGAGAATCCACACTGTCTAAGGTGACTATTTCTATCACCCCTTTTACCCATCCCACAGATCCTACATTCTGCTCAACAGTCTCTAACTCCAGCCTCAACAGCGCACCGATAAATGCTCGCTCCTTGGGAGCTCATGCTATTGACATCCATGACTTACTTCTCGATTACCACCTAGACTTCCTAGTTACCATGAAAACCTGTTTCCACCAAGCATGAGGCCTCTCCCACGCTCTAGCTATCCCCCAGACTTAACCATCTTTAGGGCAGACTGCCGGGACACGAAAGGAGGTGGAGTAGCCCTAATAGCCAAATCCACACTGCAGTTCAGATCATACCCTCTAGATCCTGTCCCAGGATACAAACTCCTTCTACTCAAACTTATGACTTACCCTAAAACTACAATCAGCTTTCTCATCACCCCCTCCTAAAACCAGACACTAAATTCATTATCCTAGAATATATACCTTGAATACAATGATAAACTGGACCATAAGGCTACCATGGTCTCTGCGGCCCTCCAGGAAATGTGCTTCACTCAAATCATCATTTCTCCCACCGACTCCAAAGGAAGAATACTTGACTGGATCTTGACATTAAATGTATGCATAACACTAGAATCTATGTCTGAAGTTACTTGGGCAGATCACCACCTAATATGTTTTGATATCTGGACCACGAAGGCTCAGTGCTTCCACTAACCAGCCTGTGCCCTATCTCTATTAGAAATACTTGCAAACTCACAGCAGAAAATCTTATACCTATCCTTGTAGACACCCTAAAGACTTACCCAATGACAGGCACTAACCTCAACATCATTTCCACCTTCTACCACAATTGCCATAAATCCACTATCGACTCCGTAGCCCTGCTCTCTTCCAAAATGCCTCACAAACTAAAGTGAGTTAATTTCTGGTTTGATGAAGGGCTCACTTTCCTATGCCGCAACAAAAGAGCATTAGAACACCTCCACAAAAATAACCTGTCCACCACCACAACTATGACTCTTATGGCAGCTGATAAAACCTACAAATCAGCTGTGATATCCCACAAAGCTAATCAAGCATCAATAACGCGTCCTCAAACATCAAAGAACTATTCTCTATGCTTAGAGAATTAGACTCTCCTATCCCTTCAGCCACTCCTGCCAACACTGACAAAGCCTGGTACACCACTATTCAAAATGCCACAGCACATAAAATCCTCATTTTACAAGAGAAAGTAGTGAATACGAGAAAACTATTGGCTGTCAAAAGTACCGCTCCTGATGCCATTGCTAATAACTCTGTCACCCAGTTAAAATTCAAAATGGTATCCCAGGACCAGGTTCAGACCACCATTACTACCTTGAAACCTTCCAATTGCAAAGGTGACAGTTTCCGTGCCCAGCTGGTCAAACTTTCTGCTCTTGCCTTAGTACCACTATTAATGCCTCCTTCACTACCAACTCAGTCCCATCTAGCATTAAAGTGGCAGGGGTAACCCAACTACTGAGGAAATCATCTTTGGATCCGTCCACCTCCACTAACTACCCCCCCATTACCACCGTCCCATTCCCATTAAACATAGAGAATAGAATAGCCTATACAGTAATCACCTGCTAGGAGCTAGGCAATCGGGCGCCTGGCCTAAGCATAGTACCGAAACAGCTCTACTAGACTTAAAAATCCAGATGGATAGCATTCGAGATTCCGGTAACATGGGCATTCTCCTCCTTCTCGATCTGTCAGCTACGTTCAACCTGGTAGACCATGACAAGTTGTGGCTTGCACTGACAGAAAACTTCAACTTCTCCGCAGAAGCCACACTTTGGATTAAGTGCTTCTGGTCGGAATGCATCTCTAGAGTGTTTATTGGTCATGAGGCCGCTGAACCCATCACAGTACACTTAGGTGTCCCTCAAGCCTCCTATCTCCCACATTGTATAATGCATATACCGAACTTCTATTTTCAACACCTGACTCTAGGGGAGTGATTTACACTAATTCTGCAGACGTTGAACCCCACCAATGGCGACCATAAACAAGATTTCATTACCATTAATAAGATCTATGCTATCATACAAAATTGTTTGAATGATGAAAAACAGAGGTCCTCATTGTAGGTTCGCCTGGCCACCTAAAATCTATACACACCGTCTACTCTGCCATTACCATCGATGGGACTTCCACCCCAGTCCTTAAACAGGTAAAAACACTGGGCGTCTACTTAGATGCTAATCGTTCCATGACTAAACACAGTAATGCCATGTCCTCCTCTACTGCCTATATTTCCAAACTCATCTCACTCAGCCGGCAATTTCTCACACCACAGAATTGCCTCATTTTAGCTCAGGCCCTCATGTTATCAAAACTAGACTATTGTAACATGCTCCTACTAGCAACTACAACATCCAACATTGCCAAATTGCAACTGCTACAGAATAAAGACCTACAGGCAACTGTTGGTCTAAAAAGGAATGAACATATCTCACACATTAGAAGAGAAGTACACAGGCTCCCTGTCCAAGCTAGAATTCTATTTAAGACACTGGCCACTGCACATAAACGTATTACCAACTAGCTGTCACCGGCCAGGCGATGCTGTGGTTAAATGGAAAAGAAAGAAAATAGAAAGCACACATTTCTAATACGTTTAATTTCATAATGCTTGTGGGTATACAATATATTTTTTGGTGTTCCATTATCTGTGCAGATATAGAGATTGTCTGGTTTGCCGACTGTAGAACATGCAACATATAATCGTCCATGTGAGAAGAAATCTGTGTCTAGATCAAAACCGCACAATTGCAAAGATTGGCCTTGAGCTTTTGTTGATGGTGATTGCAAATGCAAGTTGGCATGTATTGACCTGTTACGATTCCTGTGCCGAACAACATCATTTGGAAGCATGAGTTGTATTTCCTGATGTTAGATAGGAAATGCTTTGATTCGGTGGTATATCCGGCAAGCAAAGTTTTTAATGGCTCTGGCGGTTCTCCAAGTTGAGGCAGTTTAATTTTCCCAGCGGCGCAACACATTTGCACCTTTGGTTTCTCCATTAAATTTCAGAGCTTTGCAATAAGGACACACTTCAGTCATAGTGCTGATGAGAACATGCCGGCTCAAACTATAATCATAAGCTGGGTTGTACCGGAATGCAAGGCGAGTGTAATCGTGTGATTACTGAGCACAGAGTCATGTTTGATGCTGAGCTGCCGTTTCTCATTGACGTCTTTTAGCCACTCTCAGCCTGTCATGTTCATTCTGTTGAGAACGAAGCAGATCAGAAGCTGCAGAGCGTGATCGCCGTGCTCGCAACCGTGCATCCTGAAGTCCGGCAGCACGTCGCTCTGCTGCTTCCTCGGCACGTATTTAAGCCATTCTAATTTGGAAACATTGAAATGGAATTGTAAAATGTTTAGTATAGCGTGTGTTGCTTTAACGTCCACCAGATGGTGATGTTTTTCGGAAAAAAACATGTTTTTTACCTGTCACAGGTGTGACATCTATGTATGGTAGGTATATAAAAACACGCGCGTATTTGAATGCAACGTTGTGTCAAAATTTCAAAGCAATCAGTGAAGAACTTTCCGAGATTTAAGATTTTGAACAAACAAACATTTACATTTTTATTTATATAGATGATGCCCCCTCCTACCTGAAAAAACTGTATAACCCAAAATAGATCAACTAGGTCTTTAAGATCTGTTCCAGCACGCACTTGAATGTTCTGAGGTTCAAGAGAAAAAGGGCGGGGGCTCTAGCTTTCCAGCGGCTGCACTAAAGCTTTGAACACCCTTCCAATTCACATTAGAAATTAACTCTCTCACCAGTGTTTTAAGAGGCTGATAAAAACCTATATTTAATTATTCAACTAAGCTTTCTTCTAGTACGACTCTAGGCGCTCCTTCTAGTTAATCTCTATCCACTTTGTGCATGACATATATCACTGTAAGATCTTTGTCTGTTTTGTAATATAATCTGTAACTAGCTAAGCTTTCAATTAATCTATGCCGTAAATCCTGGGAATGTGTTGAATAATATAGAGTGTAAAATGGAAGTGAATGAAACAGTGTTTTGCCAGTGTAATCACCATTGACTCCTGTGTGTGCAAGGGGCATCATTATGATATGGTAGGAATATATTATCTCTGCTACTACTTTCACTTTTTACATTTGTCGGGGGGGAAATTCTGCCGGGGTCGGCCGGGCCGTCCGCAGACCTCCGGGCAGGGAGGCCCCAACTCCTCCCGTATGGTACATTGACGTGCACCATCGTGCATACACCATTCCACAGAGGGGGCAGTGTGTGGTATGCCTTTTCTCCACAGGCCCAGTAATGGTCCATTATCACTGCTGTTCCTGCTCCCCCCTCAGGTAACTCCATCACGCTTGCACAGTTGGTGTTGTATCCTACGTCCACCTCTCCTTTATGTTGGTAGCATACCTTAGGCGCAGTCAGCGGCAGTATTGTTATTGGGTCTTCATCCGTCTCTATCCACGTGAGCATGGGTACGTACTTGATCCAAGTCGTCCAACATCTGTGGTTGTGTGCATCGATAGTTGAGATAGTTTCTTTTGTTACCATGTTGCTGCCAATCACTCCTATCTCCCATTTGTTGTCCAGGTACACCTTCCCCGTTATCGTCACCAGTGGCCTCTCCCAACATCCTGGTTTACCAGGAACTTCAGTGGCGTACCAATCACATGGTAAATACTGCAGTGTTACTTTCTTTGTTTCCCCTTTTGCAGGACCGCTTGTTATGTATCTGAATGCTTCAGCATGTAGACTGCTCTTGTGGTAACTCAAATAAGTCTTGAGGAAGTTGTTTTCATATGGGTATGAGTCTTGTGTTTTCCACACCATATGCACCACTGTCCCTTGAAATCTTCCTTTCGTTTGGAACAGTGCCAAGTATATTATGCATCGTGCTGTCTTTTCATCTATTTCTGTGGCAACGAATGTTCGAGAAGCGCTCATGGCGTATGGTATTAATGAGCAAACGTAGCAGCTGTCTTCTGTTGTCTGCTTTCCAATGCGGGTCATGTGTTGGTACCATATGTTGTTTGAGACGTGTGCTGAATCTTGTATATAATTATCAATACCTTTATTATCTGAGTATGTGCTGCGTTGAACTCTATTTTGCTTGTGTGCAATTTTACTAGTATCACCTGACGTAACACCTGTTGCAGCTGGGGATGGGGGTGTATTAGGTTTGGGTGCAGCAATAAGATGGATAGCATAGCTGTACTGCCATACAGAGGCAGCCAAGAACCCGGTGATCATCAAAATCCCTATTATTTTTATTACATATGCTAATTTCACCGGCATTTTGCTCTTACCTTGCTGCAGTCCGGCAGCGTATTCTTGCGACGTTAAAGTTGCCCGCCTGAAAATTCTCAATATGCTGGTTATTAAGTGTTAGTTGTTGATTTTTAAGCTCTCCCTATCAAATAGTCATTCAGTGCCCAGGCGAAGGGCTGTTCCCACGCTAATCTAAGCGATCTATCTCTTAGGACAGGCAAGTATGGGTGGAGGTGGGGCATTGAATATTCTATGGCCAAGAGGAATGCTGTGTAGTAGACACGTACTCTTCTCCTTTTCAGGTACGTTGGCCTTTTTATTTCATATACAAATTGGTTTGACAATTCTTCTGGGTAGTTATCGTCTGAGGGTACCATCTACTCCTGGGCAGTGAATTTGTTAGTTATCTATTTTCTTAGCAGTACGATAATACGCAGTTCCTGCATGTGCGAGAGAAAAGAAAAGAGAGCATTCACGTGTCTACATGTGTACGTGTGCAAGGCAATGTCCTTCAGTTCAGTTATTACTGCAGTGGGGGTAGGGGTCAATGGGCAGGGGGTTTGGGCTCACTGGCGGAAGTATTTTTACTCTTTGAGCGTGTGACCATGGGGTGGGCAGTATGAGGATCACCCCTTTCTTCATCAGTTATTGTCTCTGGGGAATCTGGGGAGTGACAGGGTATGGGAACACTTGGGCCGTTGGCTGTGGTAGAACTCTCTTCTTCCATTGGTGATGTTGTTGCTGTTCTCCCAATCGACCTGTCGGTGGCGCTGGGGCGGGTCTGGAGTTTGTAGATCTTTACATCGTGTAGGTGGTTCCAGGCACGCTTGTCCTGTAGCTTTACTGCTCTCGTTGATACCTCCTCTACCAGATGGGGGCCAGTGAATCGTGGACTATTCCACTTCCTATTGAAATTGCGAAGTAGTACGTGGTCACCTTTAGCAATTTTACACAGTCTTTCCTTTTCCAATTCTTTATCCGCGTCTTCTTGTTGATTGCTGTTAGACCCGCCCCGTGTGCGCTCGAGCTGTTGAGACACAAACACTACACTAGTAATCAAAGAAGACACATATTGGTACATTTCATCACCAAGAACACTCGCTGTACTCTCGTGGTCGGTAAATGCTCTTGATGTTGGCGTTAGGGGAAGGGGCATTTGACGTCCGGTAACCACCTCGTGAGGGGTGAGGTGGTGGTCGGACCCTGGTCTATTCCTTAGCTCAAATAGAGCTAATGGAAGGCAATATAACCAACTCTTTTTTGTTGTTTGCTGTATCTTTGCAACTGCCTCCTTTAATAGGCCATTCAGGCGTTCACATACACCGTTGGCCTGTGGGTGGTATGCACATGCAAATTTACGCTTAATGTTCAGCAAGGATGTGATGTGCTGGAACATTTCGTTTGCGAAATGTGGGCCATTGTCTGACCTTAACACCTCGCACACTCCCCACCTGGGGAAGACCTCCCTCACTAGGAATTTAGCTGCTCTAAATCCATCTGGGTGTGAACAGGGCCCTGCTTCAATCCACCTAGAGAATGGGCATACTACTACAATCATATACCTATTTCCTTGACATATGTTGATCATATCAACATAGTCAATATGGAGATGCCGGAAAGGTCCCTCTGGCCGGGGTATAGTACCTCTTATCACCTTTAGGGTATGGCCGGCCGTAAACTGTTGACATGTGAGACAATTGCTGATAAAATTTGACACATTAGAATTTAACTCGGGGCAGAACCAGTCCTCCCTAATTCGGGCTGCAATTACTTCCTTGCCTGTGTGGGCTGGATAATGTAGTTGGCTCAGGGCGGTGTTCAAAAGTGCCAATGGTATTACAACCTTTCCAGTGCCACCCTGGCGCCATAGTGCGTCGGTTGGTGACATTGTGCATCCTCTTTTTACCCATATTTCTTTTTTCGCCCATTGGTGCAGCCGCTTGTAGCTCCATAATCTGTGTGGCTGGGAGATGGGTGTACCCTTCTCTTATCAACATCTCCTTAGCCATTCCCCTCCCTCTCCCTCTCTGTGACTCTGGGGGGTTCCATATCTCACCAAAGTATGCAGCATACTTCGCATGTGCGTCTGCTGCTGCATTCCCTTTCGAGACATGGTCTTCACCATTGGTGTGTGCGGTGCATTTTACTAAAGCTAATTCTTGGGGGTCATTTATTACTTCAATTAGTTCAGCCAATAAGAGGGCATGTTGCACTGGAGTGCCATCAGCTCTCCTAAACCCTCTTCTTCTCCATTTCGACAGCCCTGAGTGGACAGTGGATGTAACTTATGCGCTGTCGGAGTATATGGTCACTCGTTTGTCAAAGCTTTCCTTCAACGCCAAGATCAGTGCAACTAATTCCGCTGCTTGAGCGGAGTAATGCTGTGGTAATTGTACACATTTCATAGCCACACACACCGGTACCTCCATCATTTTTACCACTGCTGCCCCAGTCCTCCTTATACCATCCCTTTGGTCGATAGTTGATGACCCATCAATAAACAGGAGCTCACCTCCCTCTAGTGCGTTTTCTTAAACCTTTCTAGTACATGAGTACATTTCAGTTATTTGCGTACAGTCATGGGCATAATCTCCCTCCTCAATTACTTCTGCCAGGAACCTTGCAGGGTTGACCGTGCTACATCTAACAATTGATAGTTCAGCTCTGGATAGTATGATCTCATAACCTGATGCCCTCTGCGTGGTTAGGGTGGACTTAGGTTTATTCAATATCGCAAATAGTGCATGTTCCACAAACAGTGTAGTTGGGCACCCCATGGTGATTGCTGATGCTTTTTCCACCGCAAAAGCAGCTGCGGCGAGACCTTGTTCGCAAGGGAAGTGACCTAACATCACAGGATCTAAGTGGCCGCTCTAAAATGCTACTGGTTTGTAGCCCATGCTTGTTTTTTGAGCCAACACTGCTTTCATTACTGCTGAGTCGCAATGTGAAAATATAAAAAATTGTCGCTCATAGTCTAGGGATGCCAGTACTGGAGCAGTTGATATCGCATCTTTTAGTTCATCAAAAGCCTCTTTCATTTCCATCGTCCACCCCAGCTTTTTCTCCCCTTTATTAGCTTCCCTTAACGCCTCAAGCAGGGGTCCTATGTACGAACTGTAATCAAATACCCATGCTCTACAGTAGTTGCACAGCCCCAGGAACTGCTGTAGTTCCTTCACAGTTTGTGGCATTGGAGTGTTTGAAATGGCCTGTGCTCTTTGTGGTGCAATCTTTCTTCCATGTTGGGATATAAGTTGACCAATGTAAAGTACCTGTTCTTGACAGTACTGTATCTTTTCCATGTCTACCTTGTAACCTTTTTCAGCAAATATTGTCAACATCTTTAAGGAGTCCTCTCTGCATGTTCTTTCGTTTGTACTGCAAATTATTATGTCATCCACATACTGCAACACTGTGCTTTCCACTTCAATGTTACCCAAATCCATCTGTATTACTCTATTGAAAATTGAGGGTGATTCACAATACCCTTGTGGCAATCTGGTGTGCTTCCACTTTGTGTTTCTGTAAGTGAAGCTTTTCAGATCTTGTGAGTCTGGGTGCAATGGTAATGAGAAAAAAGCATTTTTAAGGTTGATCACTGTAAATCGTGATGCTTCAGCTGGAATGCCACACAATATTGTGGCCGGGTTTGCTGCTATGGGATATTCTGCTTCTACTATGTTGTTCAAGGGCCTGAGATCCTGTATGAAGCGCCAAGACCCCCCTTTAGCCTTGCGCACTGGGTATACAGCCGTGTTACATGGTGATTCTGAGGGGACCAATATGCCATTGTTTATAAGGGCCGTAATGGTTTCATATATGCCCTCATCTGCCTCTTTTGATAGTGGGTACTGTTTCACTCTGGGGAGTATTGCACCTTTTTTCAATTTTATCCTTACTCCCCCTATACTTTTTATGCACCCCACGTCATAGGGGCTAGTAGTCCACAATGATTTGGGTACCTTTGACATATCCTCCTTAAAGAAGGGGACTGGGGTGCCATTGCAATTTTCTGTGCTACTTGTTTGTAAGCCACTCTTAGCCATATTTCCACACTCATCATGAACACCATTTCACCTTCCTCCTTTTCTTCTGAGAACAGCTCCTCATCTGACACCTGGGTGAGCCTACATCCTTCTGCTAGTGCTATCACTGCCCTCCATGCTCTTCCTTCTCTGTCTTGGGCATGTACAGCAATGTAATCAGCTGTTGCAATAATGCTCTTAATGTCCATTAGAACCACCTTTCCTTCTGGTTCATTAACAGGTGTTTCTGGTCTGAACAGATAGGCTGCTGGCCTCCTCCATATTTTCCCTTCTATCCCTGGCATCCATGCAAATGCCATATCTGTCCCATACTGGAATAGTTCGCCATCTACTGGCTCCGCCCTAATCGCTGTCTGTCCGCAGTATGCTTGCATAATCTGTCGTGCTGTGAGCATGTTAATCCCTGGAGTAGAGCAAATTATGCCGTCCTCAGTAAAGGAGATCGTCATATTCAGTCTGTTCATTATGTCTCTCCCCAGTATATTTACTGGTGAGGCACTATAATATAGAAGTGGAACTGACAGGTCATAATCTCCAATAGATAAGGGAATGTTATCAGTAAAGGGAACCAACCCTCTAGCCCCAGAGAATCCTTGGGTGTTCATGGCTTCGCCTGACATCTTAAATTTACCTTCCCTTATGCAAGACCGGGTCGCCCCGGTGTCAACAAGGAATGATCATTTTTTGTCACCTATCGTTACCTCTATGCGTGGTTCCTCCGCACTATTAGGTGTTACTGACAGGATGGGACACACCAAGGCCGTCTGTGGGCTGTCCTATTGAGGGTACAACGATTGGCCATTTCCTGTGTAAGGGTTGTGTCCCAAGACCGTCACCCTACCCAGTTGTGTTTGTTGTGCTTGGGGTTGTTGTGTCATCGCTACCTGTTGTTGTGGCAGTGAATATGTCTGTGGCTGTTGTTGGGTTATTTGTTGTTGTTGTTCATTTCCCTGTTGCAACGTCTGCTGTTGCTGTAGGCCCTGCTGTTCCTGTGATGGCCTTGGTTGTCCCTGTTCATTCCATGATGGTGTTCCTGGTCTAACTCTACACGTGCGTGACATGTGCCCTAATAGTCCACAACTCCAACACACCGGTGATTCCCTACTCTGCCATGGGAAGCTCCCTGTGTTGTCCTGGTATACTGGTTGCCCTGTGGGGTAGGAATGTCTAAGTCCTCCCACCTGCTGTTGGATGTTATATCCGTATCCTCTCCCTCTCATAATTCCTCCTCTCCCCCTGTTATAATTATAATACCCAGCTCCTTGCATTGGGTGACCTCCTCCCATGTTGGTTGTGTATGGTTGCAGTGGCGGCGCCTGTTGTGTTATAGTCTGTGAAGGTGGTATTTGGGAGGAATCTTGTGCAGCCACTACTTGTGTGGGGCTTTGGGTCATTGTTGTAGGTGTAGTTATTAGTGCCCCTTCCATTGTGTATTTAGTAAGCTTTTTCTGTACTAGTTTAGCCTCTTCCGTTTTCCTGTCCTCTTCCTTTTGTTTCATTTTTCCTTGCCATGTCCTGCAATGATGCACTATAGTCAGTTGTATTTCTGGCCATGGTTTTGCTTCCATTCCCACTACTTTCTTTAGTTGTTTCTGAACTCCTTCTGGGAGCCCTTGTACTAGTATATGATAGAATATTGCTGGTGTTTTATCCCATTGCTCTCTAGTTTCCATGCGCCACTTCTCTTGGATCTCCTGGATATAATCAACAGGATCTTCATTCTCACGCATCTTGCGGGAGGTAATTGCTCCTATGTCTGATGTGTCTGGGTACTGTACCCTCAGTGCCTGCCATAGTGCATGTCTGCAGTTTGCGAATGGTGCCCCATCATGCGATGTGTTTGTTATTGTTACCCCAGGGAATCCCGCTCTTTTCCAAATGTCATCCGCTGTATCCCCTAATATCGATATTAGAAGGCCCTTTACATCCCCTACTGCCAGTTTCTGACCTGCGGTGTGTTTTTCCATTTCATATATCCACTTACCCGCACCTCCACTTAACGATGGGAGCCTGCATTTTATATTGTGTTTGTCTGTATGCTTCCAAGGGACATACTGTGGTCTAACCCCTCCTCTCTCCAGAAGTGGCATTAAGTTATGTCCCGTTTTACCCTTTATATTCCATAATATCGAGTCCTCACACCCTTCCTCCTCTTCCCTCTCTTCTACATCGTCAATTTCATCCGTATTTCCCCTGCTCGTAACTCTTTCTTCTCCATCTTTTCCCCTTCTTCCATCATTTCCTGTATTTAATGTGGGCATGTGTATTCGTCTCTCCTGCCTGCGCCTAGGGAGGTCACTGAGCCGACATGCATAGGGTGTCAGTTCGTCTGTGAAGGGTGCGAGTTTTATTGTGCGTAACGAGCGTGAGGTGGTTGAGCATGTAGGGTGCGATGGGGGAGGGCGCATGTCCGTGGGGGGAGGGCGTGATGGGGATGGTGCGGCCTCATGTGTCTGTCTTTCCACTATTCCTTGCTTTCCCTCCTCACTTCTCTCCAGCTCATCCTTTCTCCTACTGATCCAAGGTGAGTCTGTGTTGGTCCGGGTGATGTATAGTTTATCTAAGCTTTCCCTTTCACTGTTTCTTCCTTCCTTCTCCACTCCTTCTTCTTCCTCACTACAAAAGTCAGTCATAAACGGTACCCCCCACTCGGTCTTTTTCCCCTTGATTGTTACTGTTTGTAAGTCTATTAGGTCCAGTTCTCCTTTTTCTCCTTTACCAACCGCTCCCCTTTGTGCTGATGTTGTTGCTACTTCTGTGTTTCTATACACATCCCCCCATTCTTCACTCTCCCTTCTCCTATCTTCTCTTTCTCCTTCATTTCTCTCCTCTATCTCCCTACTATTTTCCTCCCTTTTCCTTTTTAATTCCTCCATCACTTCACTGCTCATCTGTTCCAATATTCTTTCATCCTCTTTCTTCCTTTCCCATTTCACCCTTTCTCTTTCTACTATACTCTCTATCACCCTCCCTTCTTCATATTTCTTAGTTGTTTCTGATAGTATTCTCTTCTTCCACATTGCCATTTCTTTTTCTTTTTCTTCTTCTTCCCTTTTCTTTTCTCGCAGCACTACTCTTGATACCCTTTCTGCTGCTGCTTTCACCCTTTCAGCTTCTCTCCTTTGCTCCTCATTTCGTTCCCTTATTTTTTCCAATTCGTTCTTACCTTCTTTCCTTTTCCTCGCTCTCTCTCTCTCCTCCCTCTCGAGCTGTTTGATCAATTCATTCTGCTCAACCCTTAGCTTTGCTAGTCGTTCCTCCAAAATCTCTTCCTTTTGTAATAGCTCTTCCCCCCTTATTTCACTCTCCCTGGTATTATCCTCATCTGTTTTCTTTACTACCTTCTTCTCTTCTCCTGTTAATGAACCTTGTAATTTTAATAATATCTGTGCAGCTACCCACTCATCATTTCCTATTTCCACAAATTGTTCTTCTCCAGTCCTCCCCTCCCCTGCTGGCATCTTCCTATTAGCCACATATGGTGGAGGGCTGTATGCCGGGTTCGAGTATCCCTCAGCCGCCCTTAACTGTCCTCTTTCTATTTCTCCTAATTCTCTTAAAGGGTACAACCCCCCTCCCTCTGTTTTCACTCCCTTTGCTAGGGGCATATCGTTGCTCTGTTCCTTTTTTATTTCATCTGATGTATTATTTTTTTCTCCTCCCTCTCGTCCGTTCCCCGTGTTCTTTGGGTCTTCTCTCCCCTTTTTCCCATCCTCTCCTTCCTCCTTAATCTCTTTTTCTTCCGGTATTTCCCCCACAGTGAACATTCCGTTTGGTCCTGGTCGGGACCCTTGGAACATCCTCCATAAGTTAAACACCTCCACGTGGTTTGCCAAATTCTTCCCCTTGTATGTATTGTGCAGATGGTTTAGCAGTGAATGTTGGGCATATGGATCGAAGCTACCATTAGGCGGCCACGGTGTTAGCATTTTGTTATCCGTCCCCTGGGTCCATTCTATGCTATACTTAATCAGTTTCTCCCTATGGGGTGGCAGTGTTGTGCATATGTGTTGTAGTGGGGTAGTGAGGGTGTTCCCCCACCCTCCCGATCCTGTCCCGTATGACATAGTAGCGCTCCACTTGTTACCCTTCCCCTATCTGGTAGTGGTTATCTCACTAGCCGTGTACAATATACAACCTTATATCGTTACCTGGCCCCGTAAGTTTGGGGACTTACGATAGACCGCTGAGGAAAATTATTAAAATATGGTATTTACATTTGTATATGTTCTTCGTTCTGTTCTTCCTCTACACAACACCCTTACGGCCCCCTGCGGCCGAGGCGCACGTAGCCCCCTGCGGCTGCGTACCCCTTGTGACGTTCTTATACAGTCGTCCTATTTTCATTTGCTCCTCCTCCTTCTTCTACACTTGACGTGGCCGGCGTTCTCCGTGCACAGCCACGTCCCCCGTTTCGCCTTTCCCCGATCAACTCATTTACCGTTTATCTCTGTTTCCACTCCCTTATCACAGTTCTCTTCCCCACCACTCTTAAAACGAAGATGCCTTGTGCTCGCGATATCCTATGAAAGCCCTACTGGTGACGTCACCGATCTCTTCGAGCTACTGGTAAGTTCTTCATATACTCTTTAAGTTCAAAATACACTTGCAATCTACCCCCGTTAACCTTACAGCTGTCTTCCTGTCACTCCTGGAACAAGGTAACCAATAATATAATCGGACTGCGCACACTGCGTCACCTCGCGTGTGATAGGCCCCTCAACAGGAGGGCTTAACCAGCCAATTATCTTCCGTATTGGGCAACTAACTAGCTACCGCCTACAGGGAAACGTCATCTACCTATCGAGTTTCTTGCTCGAACAATAGGGATCCTCATCTACTCATTGATCAATAAATGCCAAATCGTAGGAAACCACACACACCCACCCTTACACGTAATCGCGACCTAGGCCAATCAGTTTCTACGAGCGGCCGCACGTGATGTTTTCGTGCTCCGCCCCCCTCTCTCGCGTGACGTAGCCGACTGCTCTCGCACTCGTTCGGCTACCATTCATTCCATTGCCAACACTAAATTGTCAAACCTTCGCCGCGCACCTGTGCAACACCTCCCACCTCCCGTATTTAATTCCTCCCCCCTCCCTCACAATTTCACATTGCTTGTTGTGCGTGGCATGCTCACCAAGTTCTCTTGATGCGGGGCCGCTCGACTGCGTGCACCCCTCCATGCGGCTCGCCACCTCCCCTCGTCTGGACCACGTCTGGACACTCGCCAACCGCGGGCGGGATACTTCTCAACCGGCTCCCGAGGGCCAATATCCGGTTTGCGCTGTCCGTTCTTCTCGCAGCTCTGCGATGGTCCTGTAGTCCTCAGAAGGGGGCAACGGCAGAGGGGGCCGCGCCGCCGGGCCTCCTCGCAACGGGAGTACCTGGAAAAAGTAAAAATAAAAAAGCGGATCTTAAACAGATCTCAGCAGTGCCTCCAACTTGTCGGGGGGGAAATTCTGCCGGGGTCGGCCGGGCCGTCCGCAGACCTCCGGGCAGGGAGGCCCCAACTCCTCCCGTATATCCCAAAAGAGATAGAGTATGAGACACACGCAAGAAGCAAGGTGACTCTGCTGTTTATTATACAAAAATGGCAGGGATGGATCAAGGATCGTTCGCGTCCGTCCTGACACACACACAATCGTAGGGCTCGCAGGCCCTTTTTACCTTAGTATGACGCGCTACTTGCGTCACCTTGGAAAGTTAGCAAAAAACCTATCGCCACTCTTAATTGGTTGCTCGAGTGGTAGGGTTAGTATAGCATACTTATAGAGAACAATATTAGTGGACAAGGGTTAGTCAGGTGATATATCTGGGTTGTCCCTACAATTAGATACATGAGAATTGTTACATGAAGACCCCTGATGATTGGTTAATGTTAATGGCGTCAGTGATGAGAGCCCCATGTTCTGATTGGTGCGCCCGCGAGCTTCCCAGTCTGGGACCATCGCTGTTCCCAGCTCTCGGTGTACCTGTCATTTGCAACAATGTTTCACTATGAGTACGTGTAGACAATGTGAGGACTTATTCATGAGCTGGAAGGCCGACTACTCCCACTGTCGCAGATGTCCATTGAGCCTTTTAATTGTATCTGCCTTGTGTCTTGTAACGAGGGATCCAGACGCCTTTTCTGGTCTTGGCATCCTGTCAGGTTCGGCTTGGTCACGTGAGGTGGGACCGTGTTTGAGGCAGAATTCTGCACAATTAATATTGTTTTTCCACTGTGTGCCTGGTTTAATTTGCAGGTGTGACTTTAACGTTGGTGTGCGGCGTGCGAGGTTGCAACATCGTGCCCTTGATGGTCTGCTTTCGGAATGTGGGTTTGCAACATTGCGACCTTGGCTGTTTGCTTTCGCCGGGCTCATTCTGCAGGACCAGCAACCTGACTCTTGTTCTTTTAACGTCCATGGAAGCTCTTGCTTGCGGCCTACTTAGGCCTGGTGTATAGGTGAAACCGTTTGGTGCACAGGCGCTTTAGGTTATAGTACCATATTGTCTTATGACCAGTATCGTGTCTTCATTATATTTCTCATTGTGGCACCTGGTTTTAGGAGAAGCGTAAGCAAGCTTTTTAGATGGGTTCATGATGCGTCTTGCGTTTCTGCATTTTGAGAACCTATGTGGAAAATAATAAAGATGCACGTCCGTGGGTATGTCGGTCGCCTACGTCATAGCACTGAGTATATTCTTCGTGTAGATTGGTGCGGGAGTGTCCAGTGTGTATATTTGTACAGGTGTGCTGACCGTTGGCTAGGTCATCATGGCATCTCTAACGACGTGTAGGTTTTAGTCTAGTTGATCCGTGCCGCAGGTGTCGGCATGGCCAGGGCGGGCTGCTGGGCAGGCAGATGGACACATCCGTATGTTCCTGTACCAGGGTATTTGGTCGTCTGGTAGATGGGCAAACTCTTCTCGTGGCGGGTGCCTGGGCCGTGACCCTTTAGGCCAAGCGCGAGAGGTGAAGGACGGGAGCCTGGTCTTCCATTCTCCCACTTCACATTATTCTGATACTTTTGAAAATAAACAAAACCTGTCATAAGAATGTGATCCATTTTACCCAGAGAGTATTTGCAGATGTACTAACAATTAAGTGAGTGTTCACCACAATAACAAGTCAAATATAGTTTATTTCGGCGGAACGCCATAAAAGTGACAAAAGCAGCAAACATCATGTACAGCACTTTTAAGTTTTTTTAAAACGAATATTTGATCATAACCACAAGCTGAGGCATCAAGCATTGAGAGCAGTAAACATCATATACAGAACTTAAGATTACGTAAAAACATTGCAAACACAAATGATACATTAAGATGTTAGCGGTCAAGAAGAAAAGACATGCGCATATCAAGTGCAAGTGCATAATCAATGATAAATACAACAATTATAACATCTTAACCCTTGACAGGTAATTACTGAGGCTATACTTCTCGCTATATTGCACAGTTGATGGTAAAATCTAATTTAAAAATTAAAAGGGCAATCAATGATTCCAGTAGTAGCCCTTCAATATTCATGGACTTCAAAAATGCAGATCTTTTCGGCCATGGTATATATATATTTTGTAACTGTAAGTACATTTGACGTATCATTGGTCCTTCTACCAAAGGCTGTGCACTCGTTTTTTGTAATGATTCCAAATAGTAAAAAAGCCTTGGAGTCAAATATGTCCTTCTGTAGTAGAGGTACAGTGGGAAAGATAGAAGATAATTGCTCCATAGCCTCACTCCTGTTAGAACAGTGTGGGCAGTACGGGCACTTGCTTGATACAGCACCATCCCGTACATTCATTCACTGGCCAACCAGCAAAATGACAAATCTTAGCTTAATATATATCGAACACAGAAACCTTAGTTGCATGACATCTAAATAGGATTACTCTCCGAATGGGCTTGTTCTCCCAACACATTCTTAATGTCAATCAACTTGGAATCAGGCTAAGCATGTCAAGTTCTGGTCACTTTTGCTTTACCAGATTATGGTCAGTGTATGTCCCCATATGAGCGTGCCCTATGTCAGACAAAGTTCTTTTGATGCACATAAACCATGGCAAGGGCAACTCATCTGGGTGCCTAGTGTGTCCATGGCTGCATCCCTATACTTATGGATTTCAGGTTTGCTCCATTACCTAATCAAGAACAGAACTGGTCTGAGGGCCACAAGATATTTAACATGAGGTATTTTTTTTTTATTTTACATTTATAAAGCGCTCACACAGCCCGCAGGCATCGAGGCGCTGTTACAGGAATTGTTAGTTTTTCTTAGTTGTGAAATTGTGTTTTTTCTTTGTCTTAGTTACGTATTTATAACGCGCTTAAACACTCAGAGGTTTCTAAGCGCGGACACGGGGATCGAACCTGTTGTTGCTTTGTGTCGTCTTGCTTCCAAGACGCGCACGCTGCCTGCCCGTTCCTCGTGTATAAGTAATGTAGATGTACTGATTGGAAGGCAACTTTACATTTTTTTGGGAAGCAATTCTCTTTCACACCTGATTGGTTAGGCCCCAAATATCAGCTCCATATGGGAAGGCATGCTTGGGATTTATATGCCCCTGAGAGGGGACCCATCGCTCCATCCCTGTATTCCTATGCAAATTTAGTGATTGCCCAACCGTATCTGGCGAGCGAGGCTCCTGCTCTAGTCAACTGCTGATCCCAGTTGTCAGAGCTAGTGGACCTCCCTCTGAGGTAATCATATGAGCCCACTTGTTCTATTACATTGTTTTGCTTTTCTTAGAAAATACCATTGCTTTTGTTTTACTTGCATTGGTGGCTAAGCCCCTTTTACTTACAACCTCCTGAAAGCGCTGACATTATTTTTTAGCCAAGACAGTGTTGAGGAGACAAGAAGTGCATCATTTGCAAATAATAAAACTGCGTATTTATCCCCAGCTAAAGATTGTGTATCTGTTGGTACTGCTAAGATTTAGTCAATTAGACCATTCATATAGAGCAAAAACAAAGTTTGGGCTGACGCGCAACCTTGGCGTACACCTTTCAGTATTTTAATTGCCACAGTAATTTCCCCACTCAGACCTCTCCTATCTACAGCATTGTTTCCTGCATATAACAGCACTATGACCAAGAGGTGTGGGTTGGAATGCCATAGCCCTGTAAGGTTTCCAATGTTTTAGAGCGAAGAAAAGCATTGAACACTGTGAGTAGTTCAACAAAGAGAACACAGATGTTCACTTTCCTTAGGACAATCTATTTCTCTATTAACAGAGATAATCTAAAGCACTGATCCAAGGTGCTTATGCTCTCTCTAAACACTGCCTGACGATGGTCAGTAAGGGTGAGACTATAGGACAATTGTTCATGTGTCCAAGAACCACTCTGTTCAAGATTTTCCAAGTAGAATCGAGTAATGAGATGGGGCGGTAGTTACTTTAGGACTCACAGCCGCCTTTTTTATATTATGGAACTATTCTGCAAAAGACCAAGATTTGGGTGTTATATTCAAGCTGGTTATGGCCTTAAACAATGTATGCAAGGTTGCCCGGAATTCTGTCGGCACTGGTGCTTTATTATGTATCTGCACTATTATTGCTTCGGTGATCTCATTGAGGTTAGAGACAAAGGGATTGAATGCCAGGTATTTGAAATGGAAGATTCCATTGGCCAAGAACATTGTTGTGTCTCTGCAGTTATCACTGAAATATCCATGCCATGATTTCACATTAATGTTCTCCTGTATGCTTTTCTCTACATCTAAGTTATGTGCTGACATAAGTTTCCAAAACCCTAGTAGATCTTTCTTTCATATAGCTACAATAATCTGCTCCCAAATTTGATCTGCATGCTCTCAATGGGCAGTCTGGTAATAGGGCACCTCTGATCGTCTTCCTTGTAACCATAGGGTGGGGGCAAGATATGGGTTCATTCAACAACTCTAACAGAACAATGCATGCAATAGCAAGTTATTGTACATGCTGTTGACCTTTATGCAGAGGTTGTGGTGTTGGGGGAATGTTCATATGTTTTACTGTTAAGGTGGGGTGTCATAGGGATTCAAATGTCATTGTGAGGTGTAGGGCACCATGGTAGTGATGATGGCTAGAGGTATGAAAGAGATGATGGCATGCAGAGCATATCTAGTGGGCTTTGGTGGTGCTGGCATGGAAGGCATAGAAATCTGGAATGGAAGGCATGAGTTGTTCATGCAACAGGTATTCCCCAATGATAGATTTTGTATCAGAATATCATTTTCTCGAAGCCCAAGTATTTCTCCCTGATTGATGATGTGGTCCTTCTGTCTGTGCAGATCATGTTACTTCCTATGTATCCAGCAGCATAGGTTGGTGACACTGTTGCTGGTCTTGGGATTTTTTTCTGTTTTGTATTTGAAACATTTGTCACTCAATGCATGCAGTCCCTTCACTTGCTGCACCCTAAGCAAGTCTTTGGGAAGCTTCACCTTGCCTTTGCCCTCTCAATAAACAAAATGGTGTTGTCCAGTGTCTTGATCAAGGGTGAGTGAAATTTCTGCCCGTGAAGCATACAATGCAGAATTTGTACTGCAATCCACTTCCACTGGTTCTGGAAAATAGGCAGTAAGGTTCTGTGCCACTGATATTTCATCCGGTTTGGTGCGGTTTCACAAGGAGCACTGTATCATTACCATGTTTCTTTAGTGTAGCGCAGCAAGCACGTTTGCACAGGTATTTTTTTTTGTGAAAGGAGTTTTTTTCCGATTTTGCTAGTTTTGTACAGGTCATGGGAAATTTTGAGCGGTTTATCAATCCGTGGTAGTTTCGCTCAGCGGCACAGTAAACTTTGCATGGCTTTCCCCAATCCATGCTAGTTTTGCACAGCGACACAAGAAACTTTGTACATTCTTATTTTTAATCCGTTTCATGTTGCGGCACGAGAAACTGCATATTTTATTGTTAATAGTGCTAGGTTCGCCAGTGGCACGAGAAACTTTCTGCTGCTCTTATTGATCCATGCTAGGTTCACGCAGTGGCATGAGCATAGACGTATTTACAAAAAGGCCGGTAGGCCCAGGCCTCAGGAAGCAGACTGCCAGAGAAGCAGCCTTTTATTGCAGTTTATTTGCAATTTTCTGGTTGTCATTTCTTAAACATAAAACCGATTTTGTTTTTTCTGAGTCTGGCTGATCCACAAAACTGCAAGTAATTTGCTCGCTCAATCAACCAAGTGGTGTTTAAGGATTTGGTCTTCTCCTGCATCCTAATGGAATCTGGAGTGAGTGTTATGATTGAAATTGGAATGTTATTCATTAGAATGTTTATGTGTGACTGGGGTTCTCTTGAAGGCAGTTGGAGATGTCACCTGTGAGGATACCGGTGCTTGCCTATGTAAACTGGACTTTACTATCGAGGTTAATATGGCTCTAGAAACTGTATGTTACACTTGGAAACCAAATAAAGAAGTTGCTCTTCCACACCTTGATGTCAGAGTCAATCTACCAGAACCCAGATTTCCACATTGGCGACGAGGATGCTGGCTTTGCTGGGGGGACAGCACAGAAGAAGAGACAAGCACCGCCCCCAAACCAAAGAAGACCCTCTCTCTCAGGTAGGAAGAGTGCTTAATGCTGTAGGCACAGAAGGGCCCAGCACAAGGCTAAGGAGCTGCGTCAGAATCAGGGGCCACCTGACCTGTCATCAGTTAGACAGGTCAAGCACAGAAAAAGTCAAGAGGCTGTGGCAGGACTGAGGGCCCAGAGACTGTTTTAAGCGATTTGGGAACTCAAGCTGTGGCATGGAGGGCTTGGAGCCCATGACAGTAGCAAGTGGAGAGGCCTGGGGTCTAAGTTATGCCTGTATTACAAGGAAGCCATGCTGCGCAGCTGGGGGCTTGGAGCCCAGGGCAGCAGCATCAGAAGAGATTGGGAACCTAAACTGCGCCTAGATATTGGATGAAATATTTGTGGCTAATGTGCAAAGCGCCTGGAGCAGAGGAGGGTCCTAGGGGCCATTCCAGCATTGGAGGGGGCTTGGAGCCCATACCTACACCTAATGGACTTGTAGCCCGTGAATACTTTTGGGGGCATGGAGTCCATGGCATAGTTTGAGGGGCTTGAAACCAGTCCAGTATGAGACTTTACTGACAGATATTTGATATCACAGTGTGAGGAAACCTTACCTGAAAGGTCTTACAGGATCCATGAAGATGTGCGATGCTGTGGGGCTGTGAGCAGAGTGGTGGGAGCAGCTCCTGGCGGCGTCGTTGTGCTGGAGAGGATTTCCATTGGGATTATGAGTTCCGAGGCCCTGTGGAGTGAGGCGTCACAAAGGGGTATGATAGGTGTGCAGCGGTGCTCTCAGTGGCGTTTAGCAGGAGAGAATGGGGCCTGCTGCGAGGGCTCTGAAAAGGGCGAGGTTCTGGCTCAGTTTGCGACCATTGAGGCTGGAAGCTCTGTCCTGGTCAGCAGCTTGCCTGAAATGATGATGTCACACGGGAGACAAAGGGAGTCGGCAATGCGGTAGAATGTTGGTTTGCATTGAAGGATTATCAGCGCGTCAAGGACTGTCAGCTGTCAGATGCAATGGGCTTTGCAGTAGCCCGAGGGATTGTCTAAGTAAAGGATCGTATGATGTGGTCCAGCGTTGTTACGGTAGCACATCCGGTAGGGATTTGCCGGGTGAGGATTGTAACAAGAAGAGCGGTGGAGGTATGGTGTGAGTGTGCCGCTAAGTTCTAAGGCAGACAGCTGTGTGTGTCAAAGATCAGCAGGGATGGGGCCGTGACCCCAAGGGTAATTTATTTCAGTAAAGAGGATGAAGAAATGAGAGTGAGACATTTCATGAAAATGTGGAATTGTGGAAGACTATGAGGGGCCGTTTTGAGGTCATGGCCAATTGAAATTGTTTGTGGAAGACTATGAAGGGCCATTTTGAGGTCATTGCTAATTGCAATTTATTGTCATGTGAGGCCTGTTATGACATTTAAAGAGCGTGAGTGCGTGATAGTGTGAGCCTGAATATTGATGGTTGTGTTTCTAATTGGATACGTTGTCCAGAGAATTGGGTGCTCCGTCAAAGTGGTCGAATGCTGAGGAGCAGAGAACAAGGTTTACATTTTTTTTTGGTAAGTGAGTTCAGGTTTCAAAGGTGTTTGTGCTCAGTCAGCAAGGGGCGTGCATAATTTAAATCCTGTTTTGAAGGGATTTAAAGGAGGTTTAAAGTGACATTCTTGAAAAAAGGGATTGAAATATGCATAGTTTTAGCGATATTTTGAAATGCTACTCAGTATTTGTGTTTTAGGAACATTTGTGATGAGGGGTCTGTTGCAAATAGTGGTGAATGAGATTGATTTGATGTGCAAGGACGGAGTGTAAATTGATTTTGATATGCACGGATGGAGTGTAAAAGTCGTGGCCTCTGTTAACAAATACTTAGTAGTGATAGGGTACAATGATAACAAGAGTGTTATTGGCATGTTTAACTAACACACATTTCCTTCCACAGATTGACTTTGTGTTGAAGTATAGGTTGTGTAGTCAGTATTGCTAGAGTTTAGTAAGTGAAAATAAAGAAGAATTTCTCTGAACTAATGTTTTTCTCCACAGGTGGAACTTTTGTAATACTGGAATGCATTGAGACCTTATGTTATGTTAAAGTTAATAGTGCTGATTGTTAAGCAACGTTTTTTTTTGTGTGGTTATTTTGCTTAGAAATCATACAGTATTTTATGAGGATAAGGTGAAGATTTTATGCAGAGTTATTGCTGTTGGTGTGAGGTGTTCATTGATAGTGTGTGGTTCTCCTTAAATGAGTTTTTGAGTGAGGAATACTTTCAACATGGGCACAATAGGGGTAATGGAGTCACTGAGTAGTGAAGTAGATACCCGAGTATCAGGGATACTCAGCCTAGTTGGAGGTGGTGTGTGTTTAGGCACATATTGGTCTTGTGATTGAAGGATATGAGGGAGTTGAGTGTGTGTTCTATTGTGGAATGTTGGAGTTAAGATTTGGATGAGAGGTAGGGGTGCCTCTATTTGTAAAAAGTTTAGTAATGCTATTTCAGTAGTTGGATGCCTCTTCTTCGCTTAGTAGAAAGAGGAAGGGACATTGGTTGCAATTGTGCCCCACGGCAGTGAGGACGTTCATTGAATATAGGAAGTTTGTTAGCATAATATCTTAGATTGATGAGATGATACAGGTGTATCAAACTTATAGGTGTTTGTGTGTGTGTGCTTTATATAGCTGTCATGTTTGAGTTAACTGGTCGTCTTTTTGATATCTTTAAGGAGGGGAGATATGTAAGTATGTGGTCTTCTCCTGCATCCTAATGGAATCTCGAGTGCGTGTTAGTTAGTTGGAGGAAGTATTACATTTCGATAAGTGGGAAGGCTGGGCTTCATCTTCACTTAGTCTCTTCTTTTGCAAGGGTAATCTTCACTAAATTCCGCTTTTTCATTTTTCTCTGGTTTTATTTCAAGGATGAAAGAGATTTCAGCATCGACCTTTGACAATTTGTCAGAAGAATTGGGGGGTGTTTCTGTGAGGTAAAGCTTGGTATGCCTTATCTGTCTTTTCCCCTGCCTGTCATTGCCTGCCCTGACCTGCTGATTTATTATGGCTAAGGCTTCTATGAGTGAGGGTTTCCCTGTGGTGTTTCATGAATTGACCAATGACTCTGTCAATGATTGACATGTCGCTTCAGTTGTAAGAATATCTCTCCTCTTTGCGGGCTACATGGTCTTGTTTGTTCCTATCTCTGTTCTTCTTTAGAAGGGTTGATGTCTCTTCAAGAGGAGTAGCTGTAATACTTATGGGACTGATGTTGTGTGTATTGTTGAATCTCCACTAACCCTGGTACTGATGTATGTTATCCTGAAATTTAGGAGGTGGTGAAAGGTAATGTTTCTGTATAGTATCTGTATATAGAACATACATGCAGCCTAGGATAGGCATTAAGCCTAAATTCTGAGGACTTTTATAAGTCATTATTTTATATGGCAGGTGAAAGACTAGCCAGATGGCTCTGAGGAGAGTGTATTCTTTGTTTGTTAGGTACCCTAATAGCAGAGGAATCAGTGTTTGGACCTCCTGTCTCTAAGTCCAACTAAGGTGTGCTTTTCACCTCAGCTACCTTAGTTGTGGCTGACACAGATGTTTGTTTGGGAATCTTTTCCCTGTTGTTTGGAGTTGTTGGGTTCTTTAGCCTGTATGATTATTCACTTGAGGGTTCCTGAGTCAACAAAATAACATACTAACTGAGTCACTACGTATTTTGGGAGGGCATGGAAGAATTTGGTTTTGAATTCTTGACTGAGAGAGATCACAGCTAGGTGGTCCAATGATGGACAAAAAACCAACATCTGTCGATTTTGTAATATACAAGTAGAATCCCTTGAGCATATCATCAGTGAGTGCCCAGAGCTGAAAAATGTGAGGATCACATATTTTAAGAAACTGTTTGAATATGTGGATCACATGGTCACTAAAGATCTATGGAAACATGTATTTCATATACATACCAAATCATTAGGTAATGCAACAATGAATGTTTTAAATGAATTGAAACTGGAAAATGATACACACAGTGATCAAGGAAACTAAAGTACAAGGAATGGACATGAGATGTAATTGTAATTGTCGTCTGGATCAAGCTGTAACTTTTTTCGTCATTAGTCATCATTTTATTATTGTTCATGATTTTTTCTTTGGTTGCCAATTTGGTTGTTTCCCTTTGATGACCGAAACGAAATGTATGAACAATGCAAATGATACATCAGAAAGAAAAATATTTTTTAATCTATGTTTGTATAAAAAAAGAAAAAAAAAAGAATTAACATGTTTTATATTGAAAGGTTGAATTTGTTCAGCCAATCCAATAAATAATAATAATTAAAAAAAATCTTGACTTTTAAAATTTCGACACACTGAGAAATCTGGGCAAATGTGCACTTGAGTTCTTGGGAAATCTCTGCAGGAGATTGATCCTCTGTACTCATTCAATTGTAGTCTGTTGTGCAGACTTTTCGGGGATTTCTGTGAGTTGAAATTAAAGAAGGTAGAACACACCAGAGAGAACATCCATTTTACAAAGGCTATGTTATTTTGATCATTGTTTAATCTAAATGATGTTGTCATCTGTTTATACATGTGTAGTTGTTCCCAAATGGAGCATTTAGCATGTTTTGGTAATGGCCCATAGATCCTCTTATGGTCTTAATCTGTTTGATTTGGTCATTCACTAACTGTGATTGTGGCATTCTTTTTCCATGTCTCTTTACTTGGATCCAGTTTCCATCATCGGAATCAGAGGCACGACTTGAATCCCATTTCCTACTTGAATATTTCCCTACTTTGTCCCCATGACTGTAAGGAGGTTGCAAAGGTATAAGCTACTGGGGACTCTCATTTCTCTTTCCCTTTGCTATTCTGTGTTATGGGCCTCAAACCATTTCCGAGGGGCAGAATAGTGTGCCATGGCATGATATTGTCACTCAAACACAGAGTTTCTCCATTTGCATAGGGGCTCTGGGTGTCACCACAGCCCCGCTCATAGATAGGTGCTTTTAAAATGCCCCTATTCAGGTTGCATTTTCTTTAAAAGCAGACAATATGGACTCTGTGTTGACTCATATGCTGTAATTCTTGTTCCCTTAACTCATGTTCATCCCTTCACTTTCTAACTCTCTATTTGGGTGCACACTCACTTCCTTTCCTGTCTACCGATGGCATGCTAACTGTGTGGCTCCCCACTCCTCTCACTTTGATTTATTTGTATTCCTCTTTATCTGACAGCAAATGTAGGTATTCCTCTTTGTCTGGCTAGTTTGGGAAGATGAGACGGTTTGCCAACACCACTATATCCTGCATGTGCACCAAATCCCCTAGCATGACTGGTGAGTTCTTGGTAATGGAGAAGTAGTCTCTGGGATTGGGGACATTCCACCCTCTTCTCTGAAACGTATCTGTCTGCGAGTATTAGACTGTGGGCCTCATTACACGGATGGCGGTAACCAATGCGCTAATAGCGCACTGGTTGCCGCCGGAGTCCGCCATGGTGAATGGCGGAATTACCGCCCCATTCCAAGGTTGGTGGGGGTGGTAATTCCCTATTCACCATGGCCCATCCCCATTCCCATTTGAGCCCCCATAGGGCTCAATGGGAATGGGGAAGGAGAAAATAACGGTACCGCAATTAGCGGTACCGTTAATTGCTCTGAAGTCCCTCAGTAGGGTCCCATTCTTAACGTGTGGTCTGACCACACGTTAAGGACGAGACCCACTGTGGGACCTCGTAGTAGGGTGGTAAGGGATTACCGACACCGGTGCCTGTACCGGTGCCGGTAATACCTTACAGCCATCCGTGTAATGAGGCCCTGTGAGTCCAAAGTCGGTTGGACATCTTTCATTTCTTTTCTCAGTCTAGTGCTATAATACATTTCAATTATGATCTGCTCTTTGCTTCACACTAGCTTGACCCTTGACACATACATACTAGCTTGGCTATTATCAAATGCCCTAGTTTGGGAAGATAGTGTTTCTTTCATATTTTGTGATTCCTTCTGTAATAAGTTGCTTAATTGCTGGTAAATCTGTCTTTGTTCTGTGGACTACTGACTAATAGTCTGACAGCTATTGAAATCTTTCTTCAGTTGTTCAATTTCTGATTTTGTGTCATCAAGATGTATCCCTAGTATGACAATGTGTTATCTGAATGACACATTTTCTCCTAATCTCTGCATTCATTCTTCTTCTTTTTTTATCAGCCTGTGTTTGCACTTTTGTCAGTTGTGAGATATGCTGGTGTGTTTTCTGAATCCAGTATCTTTTTTTTTAGTTAACTGAGCCCTTTGTGTCTTAAGTATTTGTATATGATGATATAACAGATCAATTTCTGTCAATCTGCTTCATTATTAGTTCAGCACTTTCATCCTTGCTCTTTCCCGATTGATTATTTCTATTTACAATGTCTTCTAGTAAGCCTTTAACATAGATTAATTAGGTATTTTGGCCTTCACCCTGTCATGGGTGTGTAGACATTCACAATGAATGTCGTTCAGATCTGAGAACTCAGACTACATGTGCTGTTTAGGTTCTTGCACGAGTGCTAATTCTGTATAGTGTTGTATAATTTGTGTAAAGCGTTGCACATCTTGTGAACTGTCAGCTGACCTATTTTCCATCATTTGGAAACAAAAAGAATAGGGGTGCCGAATGATTCACAAGATTCAATTACTCATCAGATTTTATAGAGGTCAGATACAATTTAAGAAAGGGCCTCATCTTGTGGACCTTGCTGTGCTCAAATATCTGGGTCCTCATTTTCCACCATGTTTTTCATTTCTGAGCTGCATGTTTCCAGATCTTCCGTTTCCATTGATCATGCAGAAAATATTTTACAAGAGCCACGTCCAGATTTACCCTGAATTCCTGTGATGTCATGGCTTTATTGTATCTCTACAAACAGAATAGGTCAATTGGACACTACCTTTCCCAAAAATACAATTTCTCACTTTAAAAATTAAACTACCATCACTGTCTGGTCATTCTATGAGAACATTTCAGGCACCAATAAAAGGTACAATAATAAAAGTGTTTACCATTCAGAATGTGTGCTAAAAGCATTCAATGCTCGAGTATCAATACAAGTATGGTATCGGAGAAAGTTGCTTGAACAATTCACATTCAGAGTAAATGTATAATCAACCCACTCCCACTCCCATGTGCAGGTGTGATGTGATGAATGTTTTGTCTGTGTGCAGGTCATTCTACTTGGTGACTGCAGATTTGAATTTAAGAATGTTCTCAGGTATGTGTTGACACTGTTCTGGACCCACATGTATGCCCTGTTCTCAAAAGACATAGCTACAGCTTTCTCTAAAAATGCATGTGCAACTTTCACTTAAATATGATTATGCTACTTGCAGTCTATATCTGGCTGTGACGTTGAATACAGATATATATTCCACTTTAAATATATTTGTGTGTATGTAATGTTTTCAGTCTATTTGCATGTGCAACTGTACATCTATGGATTCATGCACAGCTGTTAGTATGTCTACATGTAATTGTCCACCTGAATTTGATTTTGGGCTGGAGTTGAAAACGGGTCAAATGTCAAACCCCTTTCCCTTTTCACATTACACATGAATATGTTTTTACATTCAAAGATAAGGTCCTGAATGGGTTTGAACTGCTCACAATTCCTATTAAATAACATGAATTCCATATAGTTATTTGTGTTGCACATACACCTAACCAATGACAATGGCGTCCCCAGCTGCATTATTACACGGTATAACCCTAGGCAATCATATGTTGCAAGGGCACTATGGCCCAAAATGACTCTAGACTGGCTTAAGAAACTAACCATTTTTTCAATATTAAAGACATTAAATATTAAATTCTGCATTAAAGTGACACCAAAACACATTCAATTTTAAATGTACCTTTTATGGATCATTATTTTGGTGACTCAGCTGGAGAATCAGTCAGTCTGCGATCCTTCCATCAGCAAACCTCCTTTCCAAACATAGGCTGTTCATCCTTCTCACAATAGACTGATATCCAATTTGTATGGGATCCGTCCATCAAATTATATAATTTCTGTTCTGCCATCTCCTGTCCCTTCCCAAAATGTTCAATGCCCATCCTCCCACATTCTGTAATAATAATAATCCTACGTGCATAGCATTATACTATGCTACTGTAATTGAGAACAATATTTGGACATGCTGCTCTTTTTGTTTCCTGACGTAGCCATCTTATTGACAGAGATTGGTACTAATTTAGCCACACTATATTCCTGTTGCATGCTACAAATGGCTGAGAGATAAATTGTTTATTGTATCATTGCAAAGCACTTCCTGTCATGTTATAGGACATTCATATGCGCAATCTCTCCACTTAGTGCACAATTGTTTGAAAGTAGGTTCATATGTGCCTAGGATTGTAACTTTTTTCAGAAATGTGCTTGGGCAGAGTTTAGAACACTTCTTTGGCAACTCAGCAGCTGCTGGAACAGTGGGACCAATGCTACTTGCCAATGATCGCTTACTATTATTTTCAACACCCTTTATTAATATATTCTTGCTTTTCCAATATGGTCCAATATTTTTTCAGGTCTTGATTGGAAAAGAAAATCCCAAAACACCAATTGCATGACATCAACATGAAAAGAAATACTTGAGAAATGGCATCATAGGAAGACATCACCTACTGTAGTGCAGGCATTTAACAGCATGAAAGGTAATAGCTCCGTTTTAGCGACTGTTGTAGCCTTCAAGCATAACAAATTTGTATACTGTGCACAGATTTTGACAGGATATGAGTAGTCATGAGGAACAGGCTGGGGACTAAACATGCTTTTTTTTACAGTATTGAGTACAATAGTTCCATCTTAATTAATGGTCATAGGTAAAGTGCCAAACTCAAGTAATCTAGAATCTCCATCAATCAAATTGGTGCCGCAATAATTTAAATGAAATGCCACCTTTCAATGCTCAGCTTTTGTGCAAATCTGCCTCCCCTCCCATTATTATTAGTAATAAATATATTCTTATTGTCCTTGTTGGCATGCATGTGACCTTAGTTTATCAGTTTATAGTAGGATGTTTCTACTATCTCTTGTACAGTAACTCTACCCTTGTCTTGATTGCATATTTAATCCTCAATCTACTAAATGCTACTTTGACTTAAGTAAGACCCCCATTCCTAGGTGATTTTCATGTATCATCTTCAATTACCCTGACAGTACCCATGAGGGCACAGGATGTTATTTAAATAAAAGTGTTCCCATTCCCACTCTCCATTCCCTGACTATTAGAATGGATTACTAAACTCTGGCCTGTTTGACAGATGTTTAGGAGGCTACATTTGTGATAGAAACATGAGCCACTTCTGGGAAGATAGCCAGACCAATTCACGGTAGCTTGGAGAGAAGTCAAGGCTAAATCTCAGGAGAAGTGAGGGTGATCAGATGTCTCTGATAAGCATACATAGTGAAACACCAATGATTACAATTAGAGAGAAGTATATGAAAACATACAATGTAGTAGGCCCTAAGAATAAACACAAGTGAATTATGAAAAGCAATAAGAAAAATACCACACAAGAAAAATGCTATGTAAAATATATACAATCACTGGAGTCAAAGTGATAAAGTTAGAAACCCCACCAATACCGGTAAGGGAAAAGGGCGAGCATCTTTGGAGCATATATAATCGTCAGAAATGGAAAACCCTAACTTTATAAGTCCAAACCTAGGATGACAGGAGCCTTGTGCACAATGTTAGAAAAGCGCATAAAAGTGATAGGGTTGTGCGTAAAAGTATAAAAAGTACCTGTCTAGGAAGCTGGCAAAGATAGGTACAGATTTCTGAATAGTGAAAACAGGTTACAAGAGACAGGGGAGGCTCTGCTGTGATGAACAAAGCAAATCCCAACTTTCTCAAGGCTTTAGGAAGTGCCGGTTATCCAAGCCAAAGAGAGGACCACAAGGAATCATCTGTGCGTAAAACGTTATCGATGAACAAAGGCCCACCAGTAAATAGTTTCAGTACTCACCACCTTTAGCTCAGTTTTGATCCAAACTTGGCAGGTCTGGAAGGAGTTGACAGAGGTTCGATTTCCCATCCTCGGGTTGGCTTCAAATTGCACAGGCGCAGCGGGTACAAATGCGGGTCTGATTTGCAACAGGAGCTGTATCTCTCGATTAAGATGATGAACAAAGAAAACACTGATGCAGCTGGTTTCAGGGCACAAGAATGAACATGGAAAAATTGCCTTTACCGGCCGTTACTCTAGCACAGTGATGCAGGGGCACCCAACTCTTGCGATCTGATGCAACCTTCTCTCTCACAGCCCAAAGCAGCTGGGATGACGACATTCAGTGAAAATCTGCTTTGTAGTAAATTTTAGGATTCCCAAAAGTTTCAAGTCAAAATTCATGATGACATTCCTGCACGGTGGCCAAGTTCTGAGCTCAACAGCCCACTGGATGGCCCAGGGACATCCGTACAAGCTCCTTTGCAGGACAACCAGGAGACATCAAGTGTGATTATTCCCACCACTCCAAAGGTTTGTAGAACCTTTGTATGTCTTCTGAGATTGAGCACAAAGCAGGGCTCTACCAGGACTGCAGCGGGCTCAGGGTGCCAACCTTCTTGAGCATGTCTCTGGATAGTCCTTTGATCTGCTCAGCTCTTCCAGAGACTTGGCTCTGTCCACAGGTCAATTCGTACCTATTGCTGATCTGCTGGTCTGCGTTCAGGACCCCAACTCAAATCTAAAAGTCCAGAGAGTGATTGCACTCAGCCAGCCAATGACACGATCTGCCCCACTCATACACACCAGCAGTATTCCACTGGGGTCTGAATGCTCTTGTGCACACCTGACATCCTGGCACAAGTAGTGTGGATTGAGACCAGAATGTACCAGCCCACTTCCGAGGTACCCACAGACGTGACCTACAGTAGCCCATGAAAGAATTAGCTTTTGTGGGCAATTGCATGCCCAAATAAGGAAGTCCCTGGTCACAAAGACCAGAGCGAAGGCCAAAGAACAGAATGGCCAAAGGAACAGACAAAAGACATTTTGGCATGGCAATGACGGACACTGGCCACAGTCATGAGCCAAAGACAGTAAGCAGGATATGGATCAGTAAAAAGATGTAAAAATACAAGAACAAGCTTCTGCTACCACGAATCTGTGCCTAGGCACATCATACAATTACAGAAAATTCCTTATGGGACGAGTAGGGGCAGAAAATAAAAGGACCCCATTGCCCAGTGCAGTGATGTACTTTGCGCAATGATAAAATGTTTCCAAAAGTGTCAACAAAGTCGAAAGACTAAGAGAAAGAAAGTTTCTCAGTACTGACAGCCTGAAAGATGTGTCAGTTTCCATGTAAAAATGAATGAAAAATCGTAGCTGAGGGATGTGCGACACTTTCAAAAGTCAGCTCAGAATACTCTAAGAAAAAGAGTAAAAAACTGTTTGGGGCGTCCACAAATAAAGAGAAAAGGTTGCCTTTATGGAAATGTTCCCTAACACTAACTCAACGTTATTGTGATATGAATACCCTCTTGAGGTTTTGGAGCTCACAGTTTGAACAGACTCCTTATGGAGGTTATGCATCGGTTCTTGACCCAAAAGAAATAACAGGTCTTGAGCTGCTCAGAAAACAAGGACAGTGCACCTCCAGAATCCACAACACTGCCCGGCTGGAAACTAAGAACAGAACTGCAAGAGTGAAAAACAGTCGCTTCTACACAGCGTGTCTCTGGAAATGGTTATCAACACAGATGAGACTGCCCCACTTCATAATATACTACAAGAAGGACCTGAAGACCATGCTCATCAAAAACACTCTTGCCAAATGCTGATCAATCCACTAAATCCAAATTCTCATGCCCCCGCTGCATCTCTGCCCAGTTGCGGCCCCTTTCCGCCCTGCTCCTCTGCTACCATGCACCCTTACTTGTGAACTTCTGGGTGCCTCACATATGCACTGCAACCCATTGCTTCACAGCTGGGTTCACACTTTAAAAATCCCATGCTTACATATACTTAAAAGAACCATGACAGCCAAACATAAGATGTTTTCAATATGGCTCAATTTGTCTTTGACACAAGAGATTGTTTTGAAATGTGGATATTAGTATACTTTTTTTGTTCTGTGTGTTGCAACGTATTACTGTGCACATTTTCTTGATATGATGTGGTCATATCAAAACAATACAATGCATTTGTTTTTAAATAAATTATTGTCAAGGAGTATGCCTTAATCAAATCATATTTGCGTTGCATAACCCCAAAATACATGAGTGTGGCAAATCTTACTTAGCCAAACGAACAATGATTAACTAATGCTAATCAATTCTAGGCCATCTGTTACTTTGCGACCCATGCCAAGTAATACCGCTGATTTCAATGTTTATTTACACTTTCGACTCATTTTTCGTGACAAGAGGATGTAAAACAGACAGTAAAAAGGCATGCAAATAAAAAATGATTCATTAAACTAAAACCATTTAAAATGAATTGCAATAAAACATTAGAATTATCAAAAAGATATAAACACACAGTGATAAAAACATTTTTTAAACCTTCTAAGGGAAAATGTACTTTTTACTAATTAAAGGTTTTGTCAACGATGGATAGGTGCTTCTGATTGCTTTAAAGGGCTCAGGAACCAGAGGCCATGACTAGGACCATGGGGGAGCTCTGGTAAAAATCCACCTATGTTTCTATCCATGTTCACAGCCCCAGGGGCATTGTTTAGTCCTGGTGGCTACTGGCCCTTATTGCGCTCAGCTGCCAGGCTTCAAAAACTAAACTTGAGGTCACTTTGGAGATGTTAGTGTCCAGATCCCCCCAAAGACATGTCAGGGCATCATGTGGGTTATCCAAAAGTCCTTCACTTATTAAAAGAGGGAGGATGTGTTGGGCCCTGGAAGAGTTGTGAGCAGGGCATACCAAAAGAAAATGGGGCAGGTCCACTCTCTATGCCATACACATTGTCTATTTTGGGTGAAACCCAACCTTTCATTTTTCTGTGATGGCTCTATGGGTAAGATGTTAGCTAATGTGAGAGCCAAAGGCATCTCATCTGTGGGTTGAAGAGTGTCAACAAGTATGGTTGGTGGCCTCCACTTGTTACACATGTACCACCCCAAGGTATATGTGCCAGGGCTAACAACTCCTCCTCCATTATCCTCCTGTGTCTTTGCCCTTGGGCTTCCTTGGGTTTATGCAATAGGGGCCTATAGCTGTCGTTTACATGGGAATCTTGCCCAATATATGACCAAAGCTCAGTTCAGTAAGCTCCTTCAACAGATTCTTCTTGTATGGGGAGATCGAGGATTGTGAATCGTGTGCATGCTGCCGTGCTAAATGCAACAGTTCTCTTGTTTTAGAGACAGCCCTTTTAACCGCATATATTGTCGGATTATCTGTCACTCTTTTTTCTTGCTTCTGGAAGTCGAAATCTGCATGAAGGTAGGCTGATGGAAAACTTTCAGATATATACAGGAGATTCTTCCAGAAAAGCTATCCGCAAATGTCTATTTTGGTAGTTGATTTATGAAGTCCTCATAGCTCAGCGCCATAGGCAACTATACCTCCAAGCTTTGCACACTAGACCTACTCAATTTCTGCAGCATAGTTTTGACTATCTTTTGCAGATCAATTTAGTTATGGTTCTGCCTGCAATGGATGGTTTTCTAAAGGCCAGCTTTATGTTGTACTTACAGCAGAAATGTGGGGTGAATAGAAGACATAAATAAGAAAAGCTATTCACACCTTCTATTGATTCAACATCTGACATAAAGCTGGGTTGTGTCCTGCCCCTGTTTACATTACTGAAGATCATTATTTATTACTTTGTTCAGGATTACATGATTGCATGAAGAGTGGGAAGAAACTGCTTCTAGCTAGGCTCTAATGGTGTTCAGTGTCTTGATAAGGAGGACAGAGTCATGAGCATATAAAAGCATCAGCATGGCCCTCCCCTCTATATTAGGGATGTCTCTGGCTGTTTCCTCAATATATTTTGGCATGTTATTTATGTATGAACAAATATGTACTGGGGCAAGTAAACAACTTTGTTTAACACCTCTCACAGTTGAGATGTTTTGTGTCAATTGTCAATTGTATCTGTGATCTGTACCTTATCTGAACAGTAGTATTGTTATAAAGGGCCCAGATAATGTTGAGCAGATTTCTTTCTATCCCCATAGATGCAAGTTTCATACACAACATCTCTTTGACCACTAGATCAAAGGCGGAGGAGAAATCTAGACATGTATCATAAAGGGGCATTTTCTTGTCCATGGCATAATTGGGTGGTAAGTGCCATAGTACAAAGGCCTGATCCGTGGTTGATAGCCTTGATCTAAAACTGACAGGTCTAAGACCCTGTTCTCAATAGTCCACCTATTCAGTTCCTGAATGAATATTTGACAACAGATTTGGCAGTCTATGTTGATCAGACTGATAGGGCGGAAAGACTTGACATATGGTGTAGGGCTTTTCCTTTCTCATACAGAGGGACAATAATTGAATTTGACCAAGAAGGTGCAATTATTCTGCTGCTTATGAAAAGAGTGAAAATAAATACTAGGAATTTGGGCCCACCAGTCCTGTAGAACTTTGAAGATTTCTGCAGGGACCATATTAGGTCATTGGGCTTTACCAGATGCCATATGTTCAATGAATTATTTAATTGCTGCTTCAGCGAAAAGTGGTCTTTCTAGTAAACCGATTAGCTCACCTCTTTTGATGTTCGCATCCCAATGGGTAGGGTCAAAGGCACCCTCCATGGGGTACCATATGACCCTGGGAAGGCTTGGCCTGATTGATTAATGTGGACATATGGAGTCCCTAATTCCAGTCCCCTAAAAATGTGAGAGAAGTACTCAACACAATTTTGCCTCAGCAATGTTTGCTTCAATGCCTGAATTGTGTTTCCCAAGGCCCTGTGACACCCTCTTCCAAAACGATTTTGTATCTCTCTCGTTAGTTGCTTTTATGAGTTGCTTTGGTTCAAAAATGATTTATTTTTATTGGAAACCAGGTTTTTATATGTTTTCCTAATTAGGCAATCTGTGTCCTGTGTGGCAATAGATTGTAGAAGACTCTTCATTTCTGAACATTCCTTGTCCAACCAGCCTAGTTTTTCCATTCCGTGGTAAAACATTCATTTTTGCTATCTTTTCTTTGATTACATAGGGCAGCAGTGAGGTTGTTAGTAAATTGCATAATTCTCTGAGGTTTGCCTTGCGGGGAGTAATCCAGGTTCAGGCCCTGCCACATAAGAGTGTGTGATTCCTGTGGATTGATCTGTCTGCATTTAACAGCCAAAATTGCCCATCCTGACAAATCTGAGGTCTGCTTTCAGTGAACTTTTGTCTGTGAAGAAATTACTACTGCCAAACGGAAGTAAAAGGATGGGTAGCGGCAGATGGAATATGTATTTGGCAAGAGTCAGTGTCCACCCCGCGGAAGATGGCAGACTTGTGGACCCTCCCTGACATGAGGAACTCGTGTGTGCTCTGCTGCAGTACAAGGGTGAATAGTAGTGAAAGACATTTACTCAGCCCACACACTTCTACAAGCCAACAATGATCTCAATTATAGGGGTCAAACAGGAAGTGTCAAGATATATATCTACTTTGCCTTTTGTGCAAACATGGGCCAACAGCAAGCTAGACTTGGGGTTTCTATGTGAGGTGTGTGAATGTGATTACTGTAGCAACTCAAACAGTAATAGCACAACACTCCAAAATAAAGGAATGACCAATCAAGGTTTTAAAAGCATGTCTAAACTATAATTAAAACCTCCATTTTGGAATAATAACTATGTATAAAGACATTAAAATAATGCCCACCCCCTTTTAAGGAACACGGACTATACAGACTGTAGATGATGCAAGTATGCTGGGTACTGTATTAGAGTTGAAAAACAATAAATCACAAAAAAATCACGAAAAAGGATATGCCTTGTTGAGAAATGTGTAAGTGGGTGTCTTACCAGTCAGAACGGTCCCAAAATTGGGCCAAGGGGGCTGGAGCCACTTAACAATACCTTACTCAGTCAAGTTGTGGCGCTTTGACAGTATTGCACCAGCTTGGGATGCTCCCTGTGTATGTCGATCCATGTTTTGATGTGGCGAGCCACGCTTGTCTAGTCGGTAAGCTTCTGTTGTGTCAGTTGTTGTTGGGTGCAGTTTGAACATGGCATTTAAGAGATGCAGCTGATATGAAGGTTTTATCGAGTCTGGGACCTCAGTAACTGGTGGGTCAGATCAATGAGTGATGTGAGTTTGAAGCTGTGATCCTGATGGTCCACTGCGTTGTTCTAGGTGGCAGCAGTTTGAAGTCATCCACAGTGGTGAGCTGGTTGTTCGAGCCAAACAGGTAACATGCTCTTTTTACTATGGCGAGTGTGGAGCAGTTTGATGAACGCAGCAACAGCAGTTCGAAGAATCTCCAAATAATTTACAAAAGAAAACTGAATGGCTAGGTTATTCAATGCAATTTGAACATGGTTGACTCTGGTTTGATGACGGATTATTGCTGCAGATCGCAGGAAACCTGCAACTTTGTTTCCTTTGGTGCTTTGCATCCCAATACAGGCTAACAGGAACAATATTGGTCCTTGTTCTCTTCACTTCCAAGCTAGAGAAGGCTTGCTACCCCCTACAAGAGTCCTTCACCTCAAGGTGAAGGGGGGGATAGATACCATTGCAGATAGAAGAGAGGCATGTCTTGATCTAGCAGAAGATCACCCCCAATGTTGCTTGGGGATAGGTAGAGATTAGAGCGTGCCTCTGCCTTGGAACACCCACCTTCTCTCACAACTTGATGACTTAGAAAAGACTGATTTCCCTGCAGGGTCCAAACAAATTATTCTCAGAAACCTTGAAGGTCCATTATTAATCAAGAAAGGAGTTAATTAAAATGGGAAAAAAAAGCCACGCAGGATTATGTAAAAACAAGTATGCTTTACAGAGTCCAATCCTTCCTAAAGCAGCAAGTGACTTTCGTAATGTACTCCTGGCTTCAGGCTTTCAGGGACATCATAGACCTTAGTATGGTGTCTGTGGGATGTCAATAACCATCCTGCCTTGGTGAACTCCCAGTCCCCTGATAATGAGCATAGCTGAAAGGCATGCACATTGAGGGATGGAAAGCTTCTGCTCTTTTTGGATGAGGGAGGCATGGCGATAGGTTACCCAGTGAAGTGTCTCATCTCCTATGTGTGCTGCAAGGATGACATAAAGAAAGGTTTAGAACCCCTCTCTGTAATATTTCCCAAACTCCACCAACCGTCCCTGGTAACTGCTAGATACTTGTGATGCATATTGGAGGAGACCAGGAGTTACATTCTACGCTCACTATAACAGTCTTGTCAAGCAATGACTGTTATGTCGCATGGTATCACAGTCTCTGTAAATCCGATTAGTTTCCTTGCTGTAATGTTGTCTTTGCTATACTTATTTAGCATGACTAACCTTCAGTGGTCTTGTCTTTTTTGCTGCATCTGTACCTGAATCCATGGAGCCCCAATACATGGAATACAGATGTCCAGTGAGTATCTTCACCTTCTGGCTTTCTCTCATGCTTCCCTCTTCGTCTTGCTTATTCTAAATGTGGTCTCTTCTATTTGCTTCATTAGCTCTCTTATTTCTCATTGCATGGTTCACGAAAGGCGTTCAGGCAGTCTTTCTGCGATGTCTGGCACGTGTTGCCAGTGTGCCGGTCTTCAAATTGCTTCACTAGCGTGATTTTGCAAGATTTCACAAGCTTGCAGGATTTTTCCTGAAAACTCCTGGATAGGGAACAAAGTTTCTCCTGGCCACTCTGATGCCAAGTAAAGCACTGGAATGTCCTGGACACCGCTTCACCTTCAAATGTGGCGGCTAACTGCCTAGGTGTCCTTTCCACATAATCACCCTGCATGCAACACTTTGCATTCAACACTTTGGCCTTTGTACTTCATACCCACATTGATTTGATGTGCAGAAATCAGAGGGCACAGGAAGGAAAGGGGTTTTCCACTTGCAAGCTTACTACCCTTGCGGCTCCTGCTGGGGGCTTTCTGGGCTGGAGCTGTTACCATGGCTGGCCTGGGCTCACATTAATGGCATATGTGTGCTAGAAATCAGATGTGGCTTTATTAATTTTGTGAACTACCGGCCACCATACACAGTCTAGGCATGGCATAAATTCCAAGATTACCCAGCCATCAGAAGGAAGTTTATCATAATTGTATGGTATCAGGGTTGCACATGTAAAAGAATCCTCTGTCTGAAGTGAGTTTGCAGTCAACCGAAGCTGTCAAACAGAGCACCTGTGACCTCTGAACCTGCCATGTGAGAGCAGGAGCTGCAGATCAGGAGACTGATGCAGCAGGGCATACGTGTACACTATGCTTTTGTAATGGAGTTTAATGAAAGGGAGGTCAATTTACCAGACAAACCTTCAGAAACGGATTATCCCCATCATTTTATTATTCTGCGTCATTGCCAGATGGCAATCCTTCATAACGACCCTGATGAAGATGGCAAAAACTGAGAGTGAATATGAAAGAGTGTATACCTAATTCCTAAAATATCCATGGGGGCTCATGTTATAGACCATGGTATGGCATTGTGTAATTTCCAAATACATTATTTCGCTAACACACATAGAAACACACTACACCACGCACAAAAAATATGCACCACAACCCACGTCATGCAAATGTTGCACCGGGCCATACATTCATGTATTTCTTTTAATTTGCATATAGTTGCCCTCTTATTTGACTATGAATATCAGTACAACATGTGCATCAAATATCTAATTTGATACAAGTCGTTAATAATGTCTATCCGTTTTAAATATATGCATATTTCTGAACGATCCTTTAACAGTCATTAACTGTGAAACGCAAATGTTTTTCGAGATGTCAGAATAGAGATACTCAATTTGACGGCACTACACATGTATTCATCTGTGCCACACTTGCTGTTAAATATTAAGAGCATTTTATGCCGTTCTGCTAAAAGATTAACAATACTGACAGCCTACACGGAAAAAAGCTTGCTTCATTTAGAGCAACTTTACAAATCTGCAGCATTACAAGGAATTTGAACAAGATTTAAACCCCTCCCTAAGGGAATAATTGGATCATGTTTGTTTTATAGAAGACTAGAGTGGAGACAACAGAGCGGAACAGATTTATAAGATATTGCTTGGGATTTGTTCCCAAGCTTTAATGTTCCTTCCTGACTATCAAAGATTACACAGACGGAAAGGATTATGTACATTCAAATCTTATTTGACAAGATCTTTTGTGATGCAGAACAAAATACAAAATAAACCAAGGGAGTTTAATCAGTGAGAAAAATACAAATGCATATGCATTTCAGATGCTGGGAAATTGACATATTTGGAAGAAAAACACATCATTTGGATACGGTCATTTCCGACAAGTAGGTTTATGTTCTACACCACAGTAGCCTTTGGCAATTTATACAATGAACAATAGTGTTTCAGACCGTATCCACACAGGCATACACTGAAAGGAAACCTCTTAAAACCTTACAGCGGATAAGATTTTGGTTTATGGTGCATGGATTTCTACATGTATTTTCACATAATGTAACCTATTGTGTGCATAGAAACAGGTGTTACTAACTCACATAATTACGTCTCACTTTTGTGGTACTCAATTGATGATATTGGAAAGTGTAAGTGGTCCCAGAGGAGTTTTGAACCCTTGCTTGAACAACAGCTCCTCCTCATTAGAAATTCACCCACTAGGTGTGGATCTATTGAAGCATCCAAGGCTGATCCCCTGTTGATAATTTATGGCTGCTTCACTGAACATAATGTTATGTAAAGCAATCCATTGCCTCACAGATAGGTGAACACTGTATTAATCTCATGCATACATGTTTTATCATACAAGGCTTTTTTTACTGTGCTAAATCACCATCATAGTGGTCTCATAGCACCAGGCTTGTTGGTAGGCTAGCATCATCTCCCTCACCCATTGTATCCGGGTCTATGTGTTAAAATCGCCTCAAAAATGGCCGTTTACACAAAAAATAGCATCAAAAAGGCTGTGGTTTTGCCGCTGCCATCCATGTGAAGGATGTGGGGGATAGCCCTTCAACCCCCTGAGCCATTATACCATTTAAGGGGAGCAGGGGACACCCCCGCAACCCCTGCTCCTCTTAAATAGTATAATGGGATACACCTTTACCGGGTCAAACAACAGCATTTTTGCAGCGATTTTTTGCACAGGTGACATTTTTGCTGCAATTCTATTACTACATACCATGTATCCAGACCTTGGTCTGTAGAAGTAAAGGAGTATGAGAGGGGTAATGCAGAGGGTGAAAAGGAATGTTTTGTGATAGCTTAGGAGCCTGAGGATCTTTGACAATGGGCGATGAATTATGTATGAAGGAATGAAGGTATGTTCTTTAAATGTTTGTTTGAATCTGTTTAAAGGAACACACTTTGTCAAAAACATTACGGGCTAAGCAGTCTGATAAAAAGGTGATAGGAATTCTGTTAATACCAATTTTCAACAGTAATGGAAGTACTACGTCTTTTGGAGGAAACATGAGGATTCACCCCAACCAAAAAGCTGGACGAAAATCCTCCACGTTATGTAAATAACTGGCGGATGTACCTCACCGTCGTGATACACATATACCTTAACTCCACATGGAGTGCAATGGACTCCAACAGTGGGGATTTAAACCACACTACCAACCACCCATAATCACATGGGAATGCCACAGATCTGTAAACGTGTTTGGCGGTGAGCAGTATTTACTAGTGATTTTCCAACAAACTCATGAGCTTACAGTGTATTCCAGTTTCCTGGTTAAATTATTGGGACACATTCGAAGGTTATCTGGCAACATAGACAAGACAGGCCCTAGAACACACAGATCAGCCAGGAGCTGGCAGTGGGGAGCCCCCATCATTTTCCATCCAGCAGCCCAGGAGCAGGAGCTGCCCTTAGTCTGTGAGTTGCTGGAGCAGCTACCCAACCAGCCTCAACCCAACAGCAGCATACTGGTAAGGCCACCGGTATTACTGAAATAGCCAGCAGTCCTCACAAATATCTGCGTGCTACACAGATTTCAGCCTTCCTCATTCCCATTTTCACATGGGCCCATTCATATCCGCGCTGTAAGCGCAACATATTCGCTTTTCTATAAATACTTCGGAATCCACCCTCGGATTGGTCAGGCATTTCCTCATAACCAATCAATCACGACCGGTAGGAGTGAGCCGGCATTCGTGAACGAGCGTGATGAGCTCAGAGCGAGTCGCCCCTTTTAAACTCTTGCCTCCAGATTTACCCGAACTTTGTTCTCTACATCAGATCACAAACTGCGCTTAAGAAATTGTATAGCTGAAGCCTGCCATCATCTTGCACCCTGCAAAATACCATGAACTGATTGCTTTTAACTTAAATGCCCGGTGAGACTATCACATTTTGCTTCTTGTCTAGCCTGTTAACCTTGTGCCATAGTGCGCCCTCTATAGCGGCTTAAACAAAGCCCTGCGTCACCCGAGGCCTCACATGTCTGTCCAAGAGTATCACACTTTTTGCTAATTTTTTGTTATTATCCACAAGCTACAAATGTGCTTACCTGATTTAGTCCACCCTTGTACTATTTTAGAATTTGCTTCAACAGTCATCTACGTGCACCTAGCAGCTCACTTGTGTCACAACTATCAGCCATGTCTGACTTCTCCTGCAAATTAAACATTTAAACTTTGCACCGTGCCCACTAGCTACCATTAGTACATTTGTGCATACTATTTCTAATACACCAAGGTATAGTAGTCGGATATCGATCAAATTAGCGAAGCACACAATTGGCTGATTAATGAGAGTATTTTAGCAATTCTAGCTTACGTGATATCTACTCACTTTCTGCATTAGGACCCTGTATTTATAACCAGCATATATCGTGCATTTCAAAAGTTGATTTCTTCCAACCGCCTGGCCTGTCATGCATATGACTTTACCCGTTGATTTCTAACTGCATTGCCTGTTACGCATATGCTACGCCTGTTATGCATACAATAATTCTAGGCCCCTGTATTACTGTTATTCTCACTCATTAGGACTGGTACCCATCCCCATTGTGCTTGCTTGTATTTTCCCTGTAATCTTGACTTCGGATCTTGCTCACAACTGCATATTGCTCATAAAAGCCTCACCTGCAAATATTGGAAGTTGCCTTGCATATATAGTAAGCCCCACTGTGATTATTTCTTCATCTTGCACTCTGATCCTAGACAGGCTCACATTGCACTTGTCTTGTATTTTAACTGACCGCCATCAAGACTGCATACTGTGCATTCACAATTGTTATGCACTAGAATATGATCTACTGAAGTCAAACTGCTACTGCTTGTGACTTGCATTAGGTAATCATACCGTGTAAGCATAACCTCTGATAGGTATTATCTCCTGTCTCTCAAGAGAATCGTGTATAACTCATGCTACATTATTAGAAAGCCAGACTAACATTTCAGCGATGAGAATACTACCTCACTAACCTAAGCGTACTGAGACAGTAGTACAAATAAAATAAGAATCAGTCATGCCGCAACCAGTCCGAGCATCAGCACACATCCTAAAGTGCCTCATCTACTGCGACCTACTTCCATTAGTAACAACCTCTGTCCACCCCTTCCTAATAATCATGGACACCTCTAGAAATGCTAGGAATTCCACTACCTGCCTCACCACGGCATCTATACTCCAGGCCTCAGCTTTAATACCACCTTCGACCTTCCTACAAACAGGCCTGTACCCAGAACAGAAACATCCTATGAGACTAGCTTCACATAACTTTCTTACAAAACACCTCAGGGCCGTCCTATGATGCCCCATGCTGCAAAGTGCTTGCAACAACATACAAGCCTGCTTTCATGCATCACTCAGAAAAAACACAGCAACCTAACACACCTACTAGACTGTACACTACTCTGTGCCCACTACATATCCGAAACCTTAGGCTTGGTTCTTGTTTCACACAACTTCACACCCCAACCAGCAACAGGATTCCCATACCAGAACCTACAACCACAATTTATCCACCTTCCTCACTCTGAAAACCAAGAATAGATTACACACGGCCAAACAAAATATCTCCACTCCTACCATCAAAGCTGGCCTCATTAATGCTAGATCTCTACCTGCACATGCACTTGACATCACAGACTTCATCAAGCTCCATGACCTCGACTTCATTGCCATCACAGAGACATGGCTCCACTCAGCGTCTGGCCCTTCTCTGGCTCTAGCCATCCCGGATAATTACTCAATCATCTGAGCGTATAGAGAGGTCAACAATACCAATAATTCCAAAGGAGGTGGCAGAGCCTTCATATAGAAAATGGCCCCGGGCCTTAGAATGACTAACAACCAGCATATACTGTCAGCAGAATTACTTTATGTTAAATTACTCACTTCTCCCACAAACACCATCACGATCCACCTGATCTACTGACCTCCCGGCCCAATATCATCCTTTGAAAATTATATTTCAGACCTATTATCAGCTAATACAAAAAGTAACTCCCAAGTCATTTTCATGGGTGATTTCAATCTAGTTTTTTTAGATCCTTAGGACCCTAAAACCAACGCCCTAAATGATACTATCACTGAAATGGGTTTCACACACAGAATATTTAATCCAATTCACACAAAAGGAATAACGCTAGATTGGTTAGCAGACCTAAATTGCAATATTGACATACTATCCAACACACCCTGTGCCTGGACCGACCACCACCTAATTTCATTCTCCATCAAAACAGCGAAGCTACTGATACCACCTACCCTCGCACCGGCCATGATGACAAGAAACAAACATAATATAACCCTAGAGAACCTCCTTCCACTACTAAAACCTATCACCCATCCCACCACAACACACTCTGACCCATCTATTTTAGTTGACCTGTACAACGAGACATTGTCCAATGCGATTAATACCATAGCACCTTTCAAATTACAGAAATCCACACCCTGTGCACACCTCAATAGTTGGTATACTCTGCACATAAAAAGTCTCCGAAAACTGAAAAGAACTGCCAAATCACACTATAAGAATAACCTACACTCATCAATAAGGATACCTTTACTGCAGCATCTATCAATTACAAGGTAGCAATTATCCAATAAAAAAAGACAATTTTAATGAATGCATCACAAATGCCAAGTCCAGCACAAAGGAATTATTCAAGATCCATAAAGAGCCGGAATCTCTGGTACCGCCTCCTGACACTTGTATTAAAGACACCCAATGGTGAAAAAATATACAAAACGCTCTACAAAATAAAATATCCCTGCTTCAGAAGAAAATAGAAAACAAAGAAAAAGCCTCATATCTGACCTGGACTCTAGCCTTGAGGCTCATAAAGCCACGAGGAATGACCTTCCGCAATTCAATTTCACCCCCATTACTATCAAAGAGGTCGAAACCATCATGTTGAAACTTAAACCGTCTAATTGCCAAGGAGACACGTGCCCAAACCCTCTCATCAAGGAAGCTACGAAAGAGCTAGCCCCTTTCATCATTGGTGTCATCAATGCCTCCTTTAAATCCAGCACAGTACTAATGAACCTAAACGACGTCTGGGTACTCCCTTTGTTAAAGAAACCAACACTAGACCCAAACAACCCATGTAATTACAGGCCGATCAAAAAGGCGCCTTTCTTATTAATAATCCTAGATAGGGCAGCCTACCTACAGCTACAGCGACACCTTGAATCAAACAACTTGCTAGGACTAAGACAATCGGGTGTCAGACCTAGGTATGGGACAGAAACAGCTCTCATTGACCTAAAGACACAAATCCAAACACTAAAGGACAAGGGTAGACTTGCTTTGCTTCTCCTCCTTGACCTATCAGTGGCTTTTGATTTGGTGAACCATGACATCCTATGCCAACATCTCTCAACTGCAGCATATTTCTCAGACAAAGCCAACGCTTGGATTAAATCCTTTCTCAACAATTGGTCGATGAGGGTCTTTGCACCTTCAGCTTCTGCCCTACCTAGTCCAGTCACATGTGGGGTACCGCAGGTGTACTGTGTGTCCCCTACTCTCTATAATGTGTTTACCACACCTCTCTTTGATATACTAGATGATCTGGGAGTCATATACACAAATTATGCTGATGAAACCCAGATACTCGTATCTATCACCGGTGACCACATTATAGACAGTAAGACCCTTAATAACATCTACAGTATCATACAAGCTTGGATGGTGACAAATGGACTGTGCTTAAATGATGAGAAGACCGAGCTGCTTCTACTAGGGCCTCCGTCTAAACCAAACAAACTAGGAACAATTTGCAGTTCCTTCAACATGGATGGCAATTCATTTAAAGTCGCTAAAGCAGTGGAAACATTAGGGATCTACTGTTAGGCAGAATCATGTGCAGTACCATTTGGGAACACCACACACAATTAAGACTACAAGTGACAGTACAAATCCACCTTTGGTACAATCCTGTACTACACAGTAAAGTGGTAGTGATCACTGAGCAGCCAGACCTATCTCAAGAGTAAAGTGAGCAGTATCAAAAGTTACACAAAGGACAGTAATTACTATGGTTCAAACAAAGACTGACTCACGTTTTCTGAGTAAAAGAATATACATTTGTTTACACATTAATTTGTAAAACAGTTCACTAAGTAAAGCAGCAATATACTACACAAAAACCAATCAATTCTGGACAAGTTAAGCTCAAAATGAAGTGTGAGCAAAATTGCACTGCAGCAATTTAAAAAGGGAGGGAGAGACAAGGTTATACAACATTAAAGCAGCACCAACAAGTAAGTAGGCAGGGAAATCTAGAAAAGGCTTGCTACAATGAGGATTCAAATAAATAGGCCAGGGCCAATGTTAATGGTTCTGAGTCTTTGCATAGGATCACACAGTTCTGAGTAGTTTGCAGTTAAGTCTTTGACAAGAGTTCGAAATGAAGTTGGTCGAAGGAAAAGTTATTTAAAAGAGTAGAGAAGGATAAACCCTCAGACTGGTGAAAGATTTAAAACACTGTCACCGCGGTCGGACGGAATGAACAACTGGGTTTGAACAGTACCTTAGAAGAAGAAGAATGCTTTAGCTGAGGCAGAAGTTCTTGGCAGATCCTGCAGGGTCACGGTTCCTGAAGTGACTGTCGGACTGACACGAAGAAGGAAGACTGGAGGGTCCTGCTCCTCCCAGGGAAAAAACCAGCAGCAGAGCAAAGCAATGAATAAAAGGTGCGCTCCTTAAAACCCAAACAGTCCGGTCCTCCTGGCTATCCGGTTCACTGCAGTGATGCACAGCAAATTCAATCAGGGGAGGGAGGCCTTGCTTGGTGTTTGGCAAACTGGTTGGTCCCACCAGCTCAAGGGAAGAAGATTCCTTGCAGATCTTTTCTGTCGTCGAAGTTTGGATATTAGGACCCACGGCAGGGCTTTACCGGTAGGTTCAGTCGTGGTAGTGGTCCTCTTCTTTCATCTTCTCTTCGGTTCTCTTGATCCAGTGGCTGCTCTGCCTTCCAAGACCCACAGACCTGCGTTTTATGCAGTTTTACTCCATTCACACAGCCTGGCTGTCAATCACACTGCAAGGTGGCTGTCCTGGCAGGACAGCCCCCTAGCCAATCAAGCAAGAGTGCGACTTGGGTCTCCAAGGAGACCCTGTGCAGGGGCCCTAAAACCCCTCACTCACATCTTGTCTACTCAGACTCTCAGGCGCCTATGGAGGGCTTCTGTGCAGAAGCCCACCAAAGGAGGCTGAACAAAGGAACCAAACCTGGTTTGGCGCACAGAATAAAACACGAGAAAGACCTTTACAAAAAGAAATAGTGAATAAACCCAGCCAGAACCAAATAAAAGTAAATGGGGTCCAGCGGATTAAAGATCGAGGCTACTAACATAGCCTAAAACAGTACCAAGGCTATTTTCATAGGCCGCGGTATGAAAAATATGGCAGATACCGCTGCACCCAGCCAAATGTTAAAGAAAGGGGAACAAAATAATGTTCCATGAGAGACAGACAGAAAGGGATAACTATTAACCCTTTCCAGTACTCTATGGAAGATAGTTTGTACTGTGTCTGTGAATTTAAAAAGACTAATAAAGTCAATGGCAACTTTACATATTCTGGGAGACAGTAGTCAGTCCCATAAAATGGAGTTTAAATTGGGAAGTCTGAAAAAGACAACCCTGTGTCACTGCACTACAGGTGCTGTGTGACACAAAGTAAACAGATGATGCCTATGGAGGAGGTGAGGCTCCACAGTCTTTGAATACAAACATGTAAAACACACAGCAAAACACATATAAGAGTGGGAAAAAAAGGATCACACTCTTACCAGGTGAAAAAAAGAAATCCTAGAATACCAGCAAAGCTGCTGGGGGAATCAGTAGGTAAGGGAAATTATCCATTCTGGAGAATTCTCCCTAACACTCACCCCCCCCAGACTAAAGGAACAGGAGGATATAATCCCCACCAGGATGGATCTCCTGTCTCAAATCAGTAAAATGGCCTGCTGAGTACACCAGCAACCTTGTGTAACCCTTGCTAGGAAATGTTGTACCAATGGTTTTCATTTGTAGACTATATGACCTACAAACCTGTTGTGGTAGATATCTCTTTTTAATGTATAGGGTATCTATTCTAACAGTCCCTCAGAAGTTGTAACAACCTCTGAACCTACAATAAGCTTTTTCAAGAGGACCTTAGAAAGGAATACCTTAGATTTAGATGGGCCTCCATGGTTCCTCACCAACTCTCTCACAAGAGCAAGTTGGGTCCCAGATATCTTGGTTGGAGGGGCTGTGATCAAGCAAGGTACATGCTGCCATTTCCTCTGAGAGTTCCCCTTCTAACACTATGATATACATTGGAGTCTTCAGTAGAAGCTCCAATAGCCTTAAGGTGTTTAGCCTTAGACCTATTGTTCCTGGTTTTCCACCAGCTTTGATAATTACCAGTTATCACAGGCCTAGAGAGTGGTCCAATTTGTCTATCCATCTTTTTCCTCAGAAGCAGAGGGGAGTCAAAGACTTTGCAATTGGATGGGCAATGATGGAACTTGGTTGGGCTCCCATTTCCCTACTATACTCGCCTCAGTTTTGCCTGGGTTAGAGGTCAACTTACTAACACCAGGGCTTGCAGTGGGGTTCTCTGTGGAGGTTCCCACAGGCTCAGGGTGTTCTCTTAAGGTTGCCTCTCTAGCCAATTTGGTTTGGTTCTGTTTTCTCTCACTGGGAGGCCTGGGGGTACTGAATACTACTCCTAGAGCTTTTAAATCATTCCCCAACAGGACTCTCCCAGGCACCTCGTTCTGGACACTGACAGGGATCCCCACTGTCAAGTTATTACACTGAATGAGGGCTGGTCGAATTGGAACCAACTGGACAGGGCCTCCAGAACATTTAGTGGGACCATCCTCAGGCTTAAACAAGCTTTGTAAGTGCAAACCAGTTGCTTGGGCTACTAGGTACAAAGGACAGACCTTTGGCAAGGACTGGCTTTTCTGGTGAAGATTGTGTGATCCCACAAGATTCAATAGGGGTAATGCCACTTGTGGGTCTGTCTCCTCATGAATCATCTCCTGGGTCGAAACCTCTGAGGTCCATGATAAAAGTATTCATCTTAATTGTAGGAACCCCAGGCCTGTAATCTGGGGTCCCTGTGCCCTAAAAAAAAGCTATCTCTGTCCTATTTTTGGTCCATAGATATAGTCACTACATCCTCCTGTGTTTGAACTAGAGGAATCAGATAACGTGATCCAACTGCACTGCGGTCTTGGCCCATCTGATCTAGTGAAATCCAGGTAATTATTGCAGTTCCGAGACATTTTCAGAAAGGTATGGATAGACTGCTTCCAATGTAAGCTCTCTATTACCTCTGGCCAATTTCTTATTCCAAGTTTCTGTTTTAAATTGATCAAATTGCACGTTAATTTCTCTTAGTTTAGCTTGTGTGTCTAAAATGATGGCATTGCTGCTAAATTTTCTCTTTTCTTGTTCTAATTCTTTCTGCGTTTTGATACTGATCCTTTGAGCTGTTGTTATAGTATCGGACATCAGGTCTTTGCTACATTTTGTAGCTAAACCTGTTTTGTACTCATGATTATCAAGGAGCAGCACAGCTTATTCCTCAATATTAGACCTAATATTCTTTCTGAAATGTTCCCTGCACACTTTTCCTTTCCCCCCTTCCCATGCACTTTTCCTTCCCCCCCTTCCCATGCACTTGCGCGATCTGAATGACACCTGGCATAGTAGGATCGTTGTCTGTCCTCCCTTTGTCCCCCCCCTTGCCTCGTCGCGCCTTGAAACACTTGTGTATAGGCGCGTTATAAATGCCATATCATATCAAATCATATCAACTGCTCGTGCAGCTCTGTACGAACATTATTTTACTTGAGATTCAGTAAGTCTATCCCAGTTGAAAGCTGGGGAGTGGATATATCAGTGCTGGTTGTATTAAACATTGCCAGTAACTTTATAATGTCTGATGTTTGTTCCTCAGAATAACTGAGGATGTTGTTTTCTGCCATCTTCCTAATTGTGTTGTATAATAATGTTACAAAATCTTTACTGTCAATTATAACAGCTTCTATTCCTCACCCAGTGAACAGTCCCCAAATGCAGAGTTCTCATTATCTGTTGCCATTTAATTATGTGGTATATTTTTGTATTATATCCTTTTTAAGATAATGTCTGATGAGGCTCAGATTTAATGAATTACCTGCTCTGATAATTACTAGCCCTCATAATAATATTCCACGTCCGTCAGAAAGAACTGGAAACTCTATGTTACAAGTAAAATTCCACAAGAAGCACGCATATGCAGATTGTGTCAGAAAGATCTGGAAACTATACGTTAATTACTGACAAAATGTTCAGAAATCTATAACTACATCTGCAAATATGTAAATAATAGTGTGCACATTAATCTGGGTCAGTGCTGGTATATCCATGTTTGATTGCAATTCTATAATTGTATGAAATGCTACATATATCTTGCATGGAAACATATTGAATCTATAGTAGACAAATCTTAAGGAAAACACTTTGAACGTGTTTATATTTTTAGATACGTGGTTACTTACACACATTGTATTTAAACTGAGTTGCATTTCAAATTATGCATTTTCTAACGATGCATTTTATTGTTTTGTGCTAAGTTGAAATTGCAATGCTATTATGATCTGCTAAGGTTTGTAATGCTCCATGTACACTAATAAAAACAAAACAGAATGTCAATGTATTGCAGTTTACACTGTCTACACACAAAATTACATTATTTCTTTGACTCGCTGTCTCCCAATGCATGGTCAAATTAATATTGTTTACACATGATACATATTATGCATTCCTTTATACATTTATGTATGTATTTATTGTTCAATAAGATAATAAATCAATTGTTCTTATAATTATGCCAATTGCCTTGAGTGGGCTTTTTTAAGAAAATATTCCATTTGGGTCGTTTAGGTCAGCTGTCCTGTATTTACAGTAACAGGACAAGTGCCATTAGCAAGAATACACACCGCTCATCCTATCGTTCGTATTGCTTTATAGTTTTCTGGTAGATTTGAAGGCCAGAGAAGGATTGTTGTAAAATGTCAACAAAAAATATGATCAAATGATTTTCTAAGGGCCTCTCTGAAGCAGTAAAGAATGTACTCGAAAAGAAATGCTGAAAAGGCCAAGGTTAATTGGCCTGCCAAACACATGGTTGTTTAACGACCATATAGGAACAGTCTAGCAACAGTTATGTTGGGCCCATGAAGAATTAGGTGTGTAGTATTAGAGCAGGGGAGTGTCTAGGATTGTGCACAGTGCTGTGTTTACACTTTTTAAAGTAGATACTGAACAAAAAAGGAATTCCAAGTACAACTAACACAGATGCTGCATCTTATCTGAGGTTGTCGTGGTTTGTCTGAAATGAAGAGGATCAAATATCTGCCTGGTATGCCACATTCTAGTCTTCTTAGACTTTCTCAGCAAGGGCAGAGCAGCTTCCTTTTGTCTTTGAACAGCACCGCCGCCATAGAATCGTACATTATTTCAATGCAGTTAAAAATATTGTAAGGCCCAGACTGAAGTATGTAAACGAAAACAAAATAAAGTATCATAACACCAAAATACTCACGAAAAGTGGCAAGTGTTGCCTTACTTGAAGAGTTCAGACTGGAGATGATGACAGTTCCATCAGGAAGAGGTGGTTCCAAGAGTAGTCCTCCAAAATATTCTCGGATTTCAAGAGAACTCTCATTTACATTCACTGGGGCATATTCTTCAAAAAAAAAAGGAAGCATTTGCAAAACCAATCGTTTTAGGGTTTACTGCCGTTCTTTGCATTTGGCCTTTATGGGCACCTGTGTGCACGTTGGAGAATTCACATTTTTAAAGTAGGATGCGATAAGGGGTTCACGTGTGCAAGAGAATGAGAACAACGCAAGGGAGGAAGCCATTGAAAGATGGTGCGATCGATGGTGAGCAAAAGGACATATGAGCAAGAAAGAGTGAGAGGGCAAGAAATAAAGGAAGAGTATGAGAGGAAGGATGAGGGGGTAGCAAGAGGGGGTATGGTGGGTGGGGTAATGAAGGTAGTAGGGTTGGGAAGAATGGGGGAATGCATGTTGTAGGATGGTAGGGTCTACTGTCTCAGTTTTATTACGCAGTCACACTCATCTCAGGAAGTTCCTTTCCCCCCAATCAAGGTGGGGCTCAACAAATCACTATTATTTTGATTCAGTTTGGTAAGGCCTCCAACCCATCTCGCACCCAACCCCAACAAATACCCGGTGCCACAAAGGACTGGGAAGAAGGCCGGTATGTAGTAAGAATATATATTTATTAATTTATTGAAACCAAATTTAACAGACTAACATCAGCCACCAATGCTGTGGCAACACAAGAACAAAAATGACTTCTGTTATGGCACCAACACAGAGATAATACTAAGATATGCAGTCACAATTTCCTGCAGCTTTCTTTTCAAATCACCTACCAATACAGAAAGTGACAATTCAAAGCACACAGTGATTGCTGATTTGGTTATAAGACGTTTTCTCCCAGCAACCCCCACCCTCCAAAAATCAAGTACACTTCACCCCTTGAATTGAATGCCAGTGTGCAGAGAGTGGGAAGACAATGGGGACATCGTTTTGGGTTCTGATAGAAAAATGCACTCCTTGGAACAGGGATTCAACGCGAAAAATAGTTTTTCACTTATTACCAGAGATGCAATATGAGGGAAAAAAGCAATGGGAAAATTTGTTTTGCCACACCTAAAAAGAACAGGCAGGCGTTTGTGGTTTGGGTCAGAGCACAATTGGAAGAAAGGGGTAATTTTGTTTTTTTTCCACCACACATGCAAAGGATTTAAAATGAAGGTGATGAATGGGGAATTTTGTTTGCAGCCTGTACACTCACTTGGAAACAGGGTTTTGGGGATTCATTCTTTTGGATTCAGGACCCCCCTTTCTGTACCAGAGTCAGGGATTTCCCTACAAATAGTCTATCAAATCTTTATGTCTATAACATCTCAAAACACATGGGGAGGAGTGTGTTAACTTGCTAACAAAACACATCCTGTGATTTCGATAGTGCACGTAATTGATTTGCTTTAATTAAATATGCTTAGGATCTACACAGACAAAGAGGGCATTTTGCTACGGGAAAATAACTAGAACAGTACCTGAGAAATGCAGGGCCTACACAGTCTATGGTCTTGGGATAGTTTTATTTACAGGAAAGGTCTTGCAGTGGACATCAGGGAACAGCAGTGCACCTCTGCGACAGCAAGGGTGTCAGTGAAGGATAGTCCCATCTGGCTCCTCCAAGGGGTGCCAGTCAGCTTCTAGGTCTCCTGGTCCCTGTCTCCAATGCAAGATTTGGGGCCTCTCTGCTTAAGAGTTTCTCACATTAGTTCAGCAGCAGGTTACCGCCCGGAATAAATTGAAAAAGCCCAGTTCCGATGCAAACTGGTCTACTTATAAGGAAAATGACATCACAAACTTGTCATGATTCCTATGGAAGGGATATGTAGGTTCTCTCCACCCACCTCCCACATGTGTGCTAACAGGACAAGGAGTTGAGGGGTGTGAATTAGGAAAGCTGGGGGACGATAATGTTTTGTCATCCCAAACTGACATGTGAGTTTGGCATGTTTAAACTCTGAAAATCATTCAACTTGGCAAGTATCCTAATTTTTCAAATGTTTAAGAACTACATTTTAAGGCAAATCAGATGATGCTAATCTGAAGTCGGCAGGTCGTTCCTGTGCAGAGATGTGGTTTTTATTCATTTACTCAGGCGACGCATTGGTGAAAAATATGACACTTTATAGTGTCCATGTTATTTTTGTCCTTCAACCTCACACCAACTTTCAAATCTCTTGTAATCATGGGAAGGCCCAAATCAAATGTTCCTTAATAACTTCTGTTATGTTTATCCCACAGAAATCGTATTGGAATGGATCAAAGGGGATTACTGTCACCTTTAATAAAAGTCTGAAATGAGCATTGTGGCATATACACTGCCTGCTTTATGCAATAAAATGTATTTTTCTATTAATTAAACCCCAGCTTCACAGGCCTCGCTCCCTCTAGCCCCCACCTTTTTTTCTAAATTTCATTTACTCTTAAACATGTGACCAGCCAGATGCTGGCTTGTGTGTATCTTGACCATCTCCCTCCTTGGCCTCCCAATGGCCCTAGCTATAGCTTAAGGCACAATTTATGGGAGTTGTGACCTCAAGGTCACTTCTGCTGATGACCTCAAAGTCACTTCTGCTGAAAAACACAGACAGGGCTTTAACTATTTCCACTGTGGTTTCCATAAATGGCATTTTATTTCTTTGCATTTTTAAGCAATGGACCTGATTGATTGTAGACAACCAGACCTTACTCTCTAGGACAAGCAGAGGAAAGGTCTTTGAGGTTAGAAATGTCCAGCTTCATGTACAAATATGCAAGAAATGGCTTTTAACTAACACACAATGCATTTACTTGAAGCATTTTATAAGGCAGCCAGGCCTTATATCCATGTGTAATGTCTTTATTTCTTATAATTGCAAAAAGCTTGGTTCACTTGAGATTTCTGGATCACAATCTGGTATTACATTGAAGATAATGTACATGCTGCTGTCTCTTTAAGTAAAACGTGTAGCTTGCCATGGATTTAGCAAAACAGCATTTTCAGCTACATGTCTTTCTCTTTCCTTGTTGAAAGGCATTGAGTCTATCTTTGTACTTTTTAACTTCCAAGCACACTTTCCTTTATGTGAGATTTAGGCCTGTTTTTAGTTCAATAGGCCTTATGTCTGATATCACCATTTCTGTGTTAGCTTTAGACTTCAATGGGACTCCACCATGGCCAGTTTCCTTCATGCCACTCTGGCCTCTTTATTTCTGGCATTCAGGGGCTATATTTTACCCCACATACAGATAGAAGAGCAAGCAGAGAGTAGGGTTTCTGTTTCCTTGTGGCCTTGGTACATTCCAGGAATTTCCTCACCAGAAAACATCACTATTTTCCTCATCCTAAGGGAGTGGCGCTCTAGTCTGAACCCAATACTTTGCAAATGTTGGGTTTTGGTCCTGGACCCCTCCCTTTCTGGTAGCTCCGCCTACAGCCTGTACAGGCAAAGAATGATTTAATCTGCCGAGAATAAAAGAGAGTTTAAGTATTTTATACAGTACTAATTTCCCTGGTATGATTGACGTGAAAATTGACAACAAAACAACAAGTTACACATTACTTGTCACCTGACATATACAATTCAGAGCATGATCATTACTTTTGGTACATTCCCAACAAGTATAAGTTGTTTTACTCCATGTAAATGCGTGATTTTCTCCATCTGGGTTTCCATTCTTTACTTTTATTCTTCAGATGGTTCCTGGCCTCTGCCCCCATTGGATTCTTCAATCAGTCGCAAATTCTGTCTGGGATGATAGCTTTTCAACTGATTAATATGGACCCATTTCTCTTCCTTCTGTTCTCCTTCATGGATGTAGATCTTATGGGTGACAGGTGAGATTGTATCGACAATTTCATAAGCACTGCACCAAAAGTAACTTCCGCTCTTTGTTCTGGTTCCTTTAGAAATTGTACAGATAGACTCTGTCTGCTACTTCATACTCTATCTTGGTAGTATTTACGCCGTAGTGTTTTTTCATCCACTCAGCCGACTTTCCTAGATTTCGCTAAGCGTAAGCAAAAGCCTGCTGAAGGTGTTTTCGTATATATTTTCAATGTACTCATGTGTCATGGACGCGTTGATCAGGGCCTGCTCTTCATTTCTTAGAACAGATGCTGAGGTAGCACCATTTGTAATCCACTCATGAGCTCAAATGGAGATATTTTTGTTGCAAACGATGGTGTAGACCTAATGGCCATCAGGACGAGTGGTAATCGGATGTCTCAACTAGGTCCAGAGTCTGCCACAAACTTCTTCAAGAAACCCACAATTGTTTTATTGTACCTATCAGCTCCCCTGCTCGAGGCTAGGTGGTAGGCAATGTGGAGTTTTCTCTTTAACCCTAGTATCTCCCACATTTTTGTCATCACCTCACTTGTAAAATGACTTCCTTGGTCCGACTCAATCCATTGGGAAAGGCCGAAATGAGAGAAGATGTGATTGATCATTGGGGTGGCAGCTGTTTCTCCCTTGCAATTTGGGGCCTGAAGTTATTTCAGCTACTTGGTAAACAAGTATGTCATGGTCAACATGTACTTGTTTCCTCTAGAGGAGTGAATCACTGGCCCAATTAAACCATCGACTTGCAAATCCAACCAAGGCAGTGTCATTCCCCTTTTCTGTAGGGGAGCTCTGTGTGTGAGGGTACCTGGCTGAAACTGAGCACACGCAAGACACCCATTTAAGTATAGTGTGATGCTGGAAATGCATTGAAGGGACATGGCCTCCATGTCTGTGTCCTGTACTCCCTTGTCATGTGTGTTCTGTGTTGTTTTCTGCACATGAGTCCACGTGGGACTCCTGGCAGAGCAGCTCTTCCTATTTGTTGTTTATGGTGAACAGAGACCCTTGGGATACCCTTATGGCACCCATGTGTGGGGGTACAACTCTGTACGCCTAGTGTGTGTTTTTGGGCACCTGAATGTGGGCCACAGAACAGGATAAGGGGCTGGTGGCAGCTCAATTCTGAATTTGACAGGTACTCTGAGTATCTTCCATTTTGGGATACCCAGGCCCTGGCATAGGAATCAGTGGATTCCTGATAGGAGACAAGATGAATCCTGTGGCCTCTTGGTTTCTATTACCTGTTACCTTGATTTTCCAAAGTCCTGGGAATCCCTGAGTCTGTCCCTTCCCCTGACTGGCTGTTGGGTGGAGGAACTATATATGGCATTGTAAGGAAGTCCAGGCCAGAAGGGCTGGAGCCTTCCCAGTAAATAATAATAATAATAATAATAATAATAATAATAATAATAATAAAAATGACTGTATGTTGTGGGTACACCCTTGGGGTGGGACCTGTATGAATGGAGTGTGTGACCAATATGCATCCCATGTTATGGGTGTCTTGTATATGTGTGTGTCTGACGCAACGAATGAGACGGCCTGCCTGAAACTGACATGAATGCAATGTGGTGTGCTGAAAGGCTGAAAGGCTGGGTGCTGGCCCCAATCCAAATTCCTTGTTATGGGTGTCTGGGTGGAAGCGAATGGTCTGAATACACTGGGAGCCTAATTGGCTGTCTGCCTGCATAAATGCCCTTTTGACTGATTGGCTGACTGAGCTTGGCCCAGCAGTGTGAATGAGGGACAGCTCTGTATATCTGGGGACCTCTCACTTACCAAAATGGTTTAGAAGCTGAAGTTGAAACTTGAAGCTGCTTATCCTTGCCGAGAAGTGGGGACAGTTTGACGCCATGCTGCTCGACAACCGCAGCTGCAACACTCCACCATTGCCTAAGAACTTTTAAACCAAGGGCTCCCTTGCCATCACCATCAACCGATCTGTCCCGCCGGAGAAAGTCGTGGTCGCTGATGACCAAGGAGAATCCGCCCGTGGGTTTCCTGGCACCTGAAGTCCAAAAAGACGCTGACGAAGTGAAGATCCAGCCATGGTCCAGTCCCGATCATCAGTGCCAATGCCGACACCCGCTGCCTGCTGCCAGGCCTACGCTCATCACAGAGTCCTCTTGTCATTGAGGAACACTGCACACCTCATCTTTGCAGGACATCCACGATCAATCGGCGTCTTGCACTAGGAAATTCGAAGCTGCTGTCCTGATGACAGTGTTCACATTTCTTCACAGAATATTGACGACCATGATTCCTGCTTTAAAGGGAGTCCACTCATGAGGAATGCATCCACGAGCCGACAATGAAACTCTGCTAACTCAGGTACATTGGGGTAGTGGAATATTTTTGAACAGGAAAGAAGACTATTCAAACAATTATGGACTGGGCTTGTTAATACACTTTATTACAGGTTGCCCAGGTGGGGGGATCCTCAAACAGAACTCTGTCTTAGTAGCAAGAGAACCATTCTACCATTGCTTAACCTAACTTGTCTTCCTTCCTATGTCCTATACTGATACACATTGCTGTTTGATTTGTATGCCATTAGAAACTGTCAGAAGTTGGTGCATTTTAAAGGAGAACTGTGTTAGCACATAACATAGTGTGTGGACATTCCTTTGTGGGGGGCTTGGGGACTACACTGTACTTAAGATCCAGCCTACATTACCTCCTGAGAGCTTAAGCCTTGGTTGCTCGTCCATTGCTACCACATAGAGAACCTTGGATGGGGTGCTCTGTGCTTCTACTCTTCCATATAGAGGGCAGGAGTACAGATAACCCCCTCCAGTTTTAACATATAAGTTGAGGCCCTGACCCATGTGTGGCCAGTATATATCCTCTTGCAAGATTTATAAAGTTGTATGAAACTCCCTGTGACCTGCAGTGGTCATGAAATGGGTGTGAACTAATATCAGGCTTCAGAATGAGGTAGGTACCACCCACTGGTCACATCCAGATATGGATCTCCCTACCAACAAACTGTCGTGGATTCGTAACATTTTGGAAAGTTCCATCAACACCTGCAGATCCTGATTCCCAATATAATCGGATTCTGTCAGAAGAAAATTCACAAGGTCTTCAATATGTTGATCACATTTCCCAATAATCGTTTCCTCTTTTTGTGCAGTTAGCAAATCTGCATCTGGGGTTTCTTTACTTCACTGGGCAGATGAGAGTTAATTTTGAGCATATGCTTGGGACCTGGTGACAGCGGTGACCTGGATTTTCCCAACAGGGTTTAGGTTTCCAGTAATCGCTGTGGATGGCTCCAGTTTTGGCCAACTGGCCAGCCAACTCCTTTACAGTTTTGCCTGATCCCTCTATTTTGGAGTAAACTCTGTTATTTTCCCAATAGAGGGTCATCTCATTAGAGGTGACCAGATCATCAATTGCTTGGATAAATTGCCTGTGCTTGAGTGTTTGTTATTCACAATAGCATGCCTCAATTTCTCCAATTAATCAGTATTCCACAAACCCATTCCTGACATAATCTGAATCAGTGATGATGACCAGTTCTTTGAGTTGGTGATGCACTGCAGTGAGGATGGCTTGATGTACCGCCATCAACTCTGCCACCTGACTACCTCTGGACATATTTTGTACCAAGCAGAAGGCTTTGGGGCATCATTCACCCAAGCATTCCCTAAGCCAGCCACTAGTTTGTTTTCCTTTGATTATCAACATGGTTGGAGCACCCATCCACATAGACTGTGGGTATCCTCTGACACGTGTATTCCTCATAGACTTAGTGCGGGAAAGTAAGGTACGCCCCCATACTGTCTTTGGTCTTTATACTTTTGTCCTCAAGACAGTTTTCTTGAGCACAGTCATGAAAGTCAGCCAAACTTGCGCTAGGGGACTCTTCTTATTTGGGGCATATCTGACCTCCACAGGAAGACCTTCCATGGACAGAATGCAGGCAGTAATTCTTGAATTACTCACATTCCCTGTTCGGATTTGGTCACTTTGGAGATATTGCAAGGGCTGGTGTGGAGTCTCGACAATGATGTGCTCCCCCTGCATGAACGGGTGGTAATTCTTCAATGCCCACACCATTGCCAGAGGTGGCTTTTTGCAATCGTTGAAGTCTTACTCGTGGACAAGATTACTGTGTTAACCTTGTCATGCTTTTGGTATAATACTGTCATTAAGCAAGTATCTGAGAACCCCGTCTCCAAGAAGAATTCCTTGTTCTTTATGGGGTAAGCCAAACAAGGTGCTTCTCTTTAGTTGTTTTACTGACTCAGATTGTTCTGGACCCCACTCCCACTTGACCCCAGCATTTAATAAATGGACGACGGGTTGTGTGACCTTTGCGTAGCCTTCAATGAACTTTCTACTATAATTATTGAGTCCAAGAAGGCTTCTTAGTTATCGCAGAGTGTAGGGTCTTTTAATTTCATTAATGGTTCGGACTTTTTTGCCTGGGTGCTGACACCCTCAGGGGTGATTTCACTCCCTAAGACGTTCACCCAGGTCTTACACCACTGTGCTTTCTGAAAGGTCAATTTTTCTCCAGCTTTCTGCAACTCGGTCAGAACATAGCATATTTCAGCTATGTGTTCCACCACAGTTGAGCTCTTGTTTAAGACATCATCTACATAGGCTAGGTTTACCCTTTCGCCCAAGTTGGGCATGGTCTTATGTAGGAAGATATTAAATTAATTGCCAGAGTTTATGTTTTCAAAGGGGGTTTGGGTCCACGTGTACTGCTGCCCCCGAAGGTAAATGCAAGCTTGTACTGGTCTTCCCTACTCATGGGTACGATCCAGTAACCGGTGGTCAGGTCAATGGCGGTACGCACCTTTTACCCTTGGATCTGGGCCAGTCCCTGATCGATATAGGGAAGGGGCCATCTTGACATGTGGACCCATTTATTTAAATCCATATGGTCTGCCCAAAGTCTCCATTGGCCATTGGGTCTAAGTATCCCCAGTACCGAGTTGTTAAAGTTGCTGTGGACTAGACAAATTATCACATGGTATTCTACATGTTTATTAATCTCTGTGAATGACTCCATAGACTCAAGAGACAAACCGATATTGCTTCAAAAACACTTGAGCTATCTTAGGGTCTGTAGGTATGGAGGTTGAATGTATCTCTGTGTGTCTAAATTCGTACGAATCTACAGCAAAGATATCCAGAAAATAAGTAAATGATGAAAAGACAGAGCTCTTAATCATCAGGTCTACAAACAGATTGAATAAACATTCTCCCCAATATAACTCCTTCATTATTGATGGAATTATGATCAAAGTCACAAAGGAAGTAAAGACACTAGATGTTTGCTTGGACTCTGCGCTCAACCTTAATAAACAAGTGAATTCCACGGCCTCGACCAGAAGCTATACCTGTAACTTGACCCACACATGTAAACCTTTTCTGTCTACTGACAGCTGTATCACAATTGCTAGGACATTAATTCTGTCCAAGCTGGATTACTGCAATGCCCTCTATCTGGGCACCAGCAAACAGAACACCAACAAACTACAGACTCTCCAAAATAATGCCTTGAGATCTGCCTTAGGCACCCTAAAACATCAGCACATCTCCCATAAGAGACGCTCCACCAACTGGCTCTCCATAAATGATCGAATCAAACTTAAATCAAATAACTTTACCTACAAATGTCTCAACAACAAGGCCCTGCTCTACTTTACCAATAGACTTACCAAACATGCCTCAGAATGTCTGATCAGAAAGGAGCAATCCAATAGCCTTTGTATCCCCTACTTCAAACTAAAAAAACTGGAGGAGCCAGCTTCCCAGTCATGGCGGCCAAACTTTGGAACACTATCCCTGACTCCTTAAGAGCTATATCTCCCTTCCACTCCTTTAAGACCAATGTTAAATGATGGCTGCACTCTTGAACTATCTAGAACATGCTTACACGATAACTGTAATTAACGTCTCTTATGTATATAGATGTATATAAATGCACACTGCAAGTCTATCGCATCGATAACTCTGGCTACCGGTAATGTTGTTTATAGATAATGTACTTTGATGCCTAAGGCCTTCACTTCAATCTCTTGGCCACATTTGCCTAATGAACAAATACTGATGTGATTTGATCTACTAGTGAATTGTAACAAATATATCTAATGTATATATATATGTGTTTACAAATGTACTTTACCTACCTAATCTGTAACATGCATAATATGTACTGCTTTAAATTTGTATGCATCCAGATGCCTAAGGGCCTGGCGCTCTCTATAAATGAATAAACAATTCAATACAATACAATACAAAAACATCTGTTTCAGCTTCTGCTTTTGTTCCTCGGTCTCACAGCCACCAACAAGATTGATTTGCTCTTCGACCATCTGCTTAAAGCCTGGAAAGACCTCGGGTTTGGCAATTTTGGTGGTATCCTCCAGCTGGGTGGACAGATCTCTTGGTATGAAGTTGGCCTGGACCTGAGGTTTCAAGGATGGTAGATAGTCACTGTTGACTGGGAATACCACCTCATCCTTCCTGATGACACAGGTCACCTCTTCCACACCGTACGGGCAGGAAGAGTACACCAAGAAATGTCCTCTTTGCCGGGTGAAAATCTTTTCTGGAGGGATTTCGTTTTCAAAATTGTAACACTCATTTGGAATTGGTCCAATGATCTCATTACCTAAATCAGTAGAATTATGTTGGGCATCAACATCATTCCAATAGGGGTGTCTGTGCCCAAAGTGATACTTTTAGAGTTGCTGTTATCCACCAATATTCGAATGGTGTCATGTTCTAGGGGTGCCGGATGTAAATAAATACCTTGCTGTTGGAGGTTATAATTCAAATTTGTATAAGCATCCTTGTTTTGGAGGTTCTGTCCTCAATTAATTCTTAGGGGAATTGTAAATTGTTGCACCTGTCCTGGGATGGTGACCCCGTCGCCTGCTTGCACTTCAACAGCATACGGCAGCAATTAAGCTGACCAAAATGTGTTCTCAGTGTTGTCAAAGCCCATGAGATTACCTCGCAGTCGGGACCAGGCTTTGCAATTAATTAGGTCCAAATTAATTCCGAATCAATTGAGAATGTGACTGCCTAATGGTGGAGGGGGCATCTCTCACAACCCAACAATTACATTCTATGCTTTTGCCGCCAGTGGACATTGTTAGCATGTACCTGCTAAGCATGATATATTTGGAATTTGGAGTTTTCAGGCCCATTTCCCAATTGCCCACTTATCAATCAACTTAAAAGTTGGGAGTTCCCTGAATAATGCTTCACTGATGATGCTTCTTCCGTTATTCAAGCATACCCTGGTGAGAACAGGCTCCCCCACTCATTTACCTGAATGGGGGAAAACAGCTGTTAACCCTTTCTCTGGATGTTGGTCAAACTTTGAGCTAGTTTTTCATCATCTTTTATTGTGGGATTTGTGTTTTCTTCTGATTCTGGATTGGTATTACATTTCAGAGTATTTCCTTCCAGCGTGGAATGCCACTTAACACTGGAAGGGAGGTTAATTTTTGAAAAATGGAGTAGGGTTCCTGTCACCAGTTTGTTCTCCTACAGAGATGACACTGATGTCTGGTACTTGATTGTTCCTAAAGTGGAATTATGTTTTGTCGGACCGTTGTTCAATCATGTGGCAAAAATTGTTATTAGAAAATGCACCATTTAAACTCTCATAATTTGTACTTTGTTTAATTTGATTGGCTGGTTAGTCCTGAGTCCAGAGGACCTTTTTCACACAGTCCATCAGGGGTGATAACCTCTGAAGCAGGTCATTCCCCAGTATACATGGTGTGCCCTCTGGGGTGATGACTATCACCGGGTCTTCCACCCTATGTCACCCCCAATTTTGATCTCCAGATCTGCAGTCCCTTCAATGGAAATATAATTTCCATCGAAGTTTTGGAGTTGTCGATGAAGAGGTGTGAGTGGAATTTGGTTATTCTCCACCTTCCTGGATTTAGTTGGTCAAAGGCCTTTTTGGACAGGAGGGTGGCTTGGGATCCAGTATCTACTGACACTGATAATGCACATTGACTCTGTACCTTGAAAGAGGCATAAAATCTTCCTTCTCTCTCTTCAAGGGGACAGAGAAAATGCGCATTTTGTGCCAGCGTTGCAATTAATTGTTTTATATTGAACTACGACACTATGATCTTGGACAATTTTCTGTGTTGGAGTCTGGGAATCTGTAAAGAAAATTTTGCACCCAGATATCTGTGGGTTTTAGAAGTCCCCTTTTCCCGTGATTCTTTGGTGCCCCCCTTTGCCTAGATACATTTACCCAAACATTTTTGGGGGAGGATACCTCAGTGCTTTCAGGGTCATCTGGTTGACAATGTTGGGGTTTAAGAATGTGTTGCTCTGGGTCAATCTCCATACTTACCCAGTTTAAGTAAGGGTCTTTTGGGGCCTCATTTTGGGGAGGGATTCTTCCCCTTCGAACGGATGATGCAGACTTCCCCTACAAAGTGTGTTCTTTTTGGCTCTTGGTTTCTCCTACATACCCTTTGTTCCCAAGATTCCAGCTGTTTGAGGGTAGAAGATTTGTATTCAGGATCAAAGGTTTCCAAGGATTTTGTTCTGGTGAGAAAATAAGCTTCTTCTAGGGCTTTGCATCTCCCTTCCCCCCGGGTACCCATTCTCTGGAACCTTTTGGTTGGCGCAGGTCATTGCTTCGGGTCACCAGACCTGGGTGTCGAGCTGTTCTGGGTCCTCAACATGCAACCCAGGTCTTGTGTTAAGTGTTGGACCTGACGCTCCAGGTGAGACATCCTTTCTGGTTGGTTGGGGGTCTAGATTCATACCTTTGCTGCTCCCGAAAATGTAGCTTGGTTATTGGGAGTTTCCCATCTAACCCTCCATCCTTGGTCTCTATTCTCCCTGATTTGGGAATCTATTGTCCTGAAAGCGGTGAGAGAGAGGAAGATTGTTCTGGAAATTGGGGTTTGAAGGTATCTGGTAAAGAAACTGATGTTGGGGGTGGAGTATCTCTTCCATCCTGAGGAAAGTTATGAGGGAGATTTGGAGGGAAGTTTCCTTGGGCAGTACCTACCTGGTTGCACCCCCCCTTGCGCCAGGGAGTCCTTAGATACCCCAAGATGGTTCTGTTACCCTTCTATCAGGGGCTGACTTATGATATGATAGTTTATTTATATAACGCCTATACACCATGTGTTACAAAGCGCTTCAAGACAAGGGAGGGAAAACAGGAAATATAATGACATTCTTACAGGTCATGCATAGTAAGGATGTGAAATTAACTACCATACTCTGCCTGACAACATTTTAGATAGTGCAAGTGCTAAGACATAGATATGTCATTATTCCTGCCCCTCATGTCCCCAGCTCTCCAAGATGTCAGGCTGGAGCCAGGCCACGATCACCTACATGGCCCTCGAGGGCCTCTCCATCCCTCCAAAGACCCACTTGGAGTCAGACTTGGCGCTTGTGGCACCAGACTCACTCACTCCCATAGGATAACATTGGGGATTGGACTTGTAGTGCATTGATGGGGACAAGATGGATGCCCTCACATATTTCAGTTCCCAGAACTGCATGTGTGTTCTAGTCTTTTCGGTGTGGTTCAGCCCAGAGGCACCTGGGATATCCAGAGACTATTTACGCCAGACCCAAGCTGAGAAACATGCTTTGCATTTTCTGCACCTGCAGCGTGACACTCACTGTGTTCGGATCGGTCTCCAGTAGGCCTGCATCTTTCTCCTACGCTCAGCTCCTGCAAGAACAAGAACACTGTTAGGAACAGCCTTACCTTACAGTGCTTCTGCCCATCAGTCATCACTCCTTCTGTTCTGCGGGCATCTTCGGCGGTGCCATTCCCATCCCGGCACACCGCTTCCTAAGGAAAAGGGAGAAGAACAGAAAAAAGGCATTCGTAAGCATCCTGCAAATCTTCGCTTATTTTTAAATTCTGTTCGAGCTTCAAACGCTTACCTGAATCCCAGCCGCTATGGGGGAACTCTGTCTCTGGAACTTTTCATCCATCTGCAAGAGGGAAAAGACACTCCAGGTTAGCATGGAAACATCTAGAGGCGTGGCATACCGCGCTTACCCACCGCATTTGTTCTTCATAACCGGCATCCACGCTAAAAATGTCGCAGCACCTAAAAGACACAGAAAAATAATTCAGTTCAATGCAAATACGAAAAAGGGGTGCATCGCACATCACGCTCTCACTCACCTTCAGCGCTACGCATCTCAGCAGCACGCCACCATCCCCGGACGCCGCCCATCATCTAAGGAAGAACAGGAACAAAGTTAGAGAACTGTTCAAAAGACTCATTATACTTACCTGTCGGACTCTTGCCAATGAAGTAACTAGGCAACAACGAGCTAGCATCAATCAACGCGCCCCTGCACTGAAGGCAGGACAGAGGGCACACTATCCAAGAAAACAAGGTGAGCTGTAGATCAAAGGGAAGGGTTGGACCCTGGGGAAGAAGGGGTTGAAGCACACAGAGACAATCGGGAGTTAAACTCTACCAATCCTGTGTTTCAGGCCCAGTCTCCAGTCGAATAGCCTCCAGGGAAGGGTTTGAGGTCGTAAGAGGTCAGAACAGGCTGAGTGACGTCCCCGTGGATACCAGGTGAGCGATACAGATAAGGAAGGGAGGGGGAGAGTGGGAAGGAAATGGAAACTGACAGGCGAATACCGTACTAGGCCTGATGACATTTCTGGCAGAGCTGGAGAAAACAAAAGTTGAGGGAGAGGGATGCAGAAATGAGGGGAAGAACGAAACAAGTGACTATCGTACTAGGCCTGACAACATTTCAGATAGTGCTGGAGGGGTATGGAGGGTGGAAAAAAAATGTAATAAGGGGAGGGTGGAGGAGATAGGCAAGGTTGCTATCATACTAAGTCCAGGGACAATTCTGAAAGAGTAAGTGCATAGAAAAGAGTAAGGGGAGGAGGGGAGGAGATAGGAAAAGGGAGAACGGGAGAGGAGGAGAGAACAGAGAGTAAGCAGTCAAGAAGAGCCGAGAAGCAAGAAGGGAGAGTAAATACAATTGCAGAAATCAGTAGTAACACATAATGTTGCAAGCCAGGATACAAGATGAAGATGGAAACAGCATGATTCAGGGCCACCATGAGTACAAGATGCAAAGGAAGTCCAGCATCAGAGTTGTGAAAGGGTGACACACCGTGAAACAATGAAGGCCATAAATGTCAAGTCCTGCATAGGCCACAAGACGGTGATAGTCAAAACAGAATGTATCAGGACATACTCCTGCAGAATTAGCCTGGAGGGGGAGGGTGGGGAGCAGGGTAGAAGGTGGCAGGGTCAGATGGAGCATCGATCTGATACCCTGCCTGGATACCACCCGATTGGGTTGGATCAGAGTATCTCCTCTGCCTCACATTCTGCTTAAGAGTGTTTTTAGCCCCCCCATTTCCAAGTCCAATATCGGGTTATTTATCACCTTTGCCGCCTTTGCAGCAGTTTGATTGTTTGGGGATTTTCGGGAGCGCTTGGAAGTAAGTGTTAATGAACTCCCGGCTATTGGTATTCACCCGCTTAGATGTCTGTGCAAATGCCCGCTTCAGCTCTTGCATAAACACTCTAGGTGCTTGGTCCTCTCCACACTGCAGGTTGTAGGCCACCTTGTGGGCCTCCTGAGGGTTCCTGTGAATGGAGAAATGCTTTAAAATAGCCGCCTTATAGGTGGACCATCTTTGGTAATCTTGGTCCTTCAGCCCTAGAAAGAAAGTGGAGTATTTCGGGGAGAAGGTCTATTTGACAAGCTCCATGGAATTTTGTTCATTCTTGATACCAATTGAAATCATCATCTGGTCATAAAGTTCAAGATGCTCCCACACTGAGTATTTGGCATTCTTATAGTAGGGATTCATAAAGCTCTTTATGGCCTTTATCTGTCAAATTGGGTCTTTCACAAAACCTCTCTTCTGTTTGGCAGACTTCCTTTTCTTCTGCACCTGAGTTTACTCGCCCTCTAAATCAGAGCTGCTACTATTGGTGGTCCACTCCCTGTCCTCTAGGCTCTCCCTACCTTTATGAGACTGGGAATCACTCCCAGAATGACAGGCCTGGTCTCTTCTCCCCGGTGGTGCTGTGGTCTCTCAGGGTCACTTCACTTGTACTCTCCTTTTCGCACTTGGGAGTACTCATCTTCCTCAACTCTTCTTCCGGGTATGGTGGAGAATTCTCCCACCTCCCTGAATGTGTAGAGGTTTTTAAAATACTATTTTGAAGCCTGGACTCTGGTTCTTTTCTGTCCGCAAAGCTGACCAGGTGGTCCCTTTGTAACTTTAGTTTCTGCCAGTCTAACTCCCTGATCTTTTCATCATAGGAGGCCTCCAGTTCAGAAGTATATGCTAGGATATTTTTAACTTTGTGTAGAGATGCATAGCCATAAATATCTGATAAGGACTGGCCTTCCGACTCTGTTGGGCCTGGTTGAGTCCAGCTGCCTCATGTTTCCCTGTTCTTGAAAACTGCCAGGCATGAAGTTAGCGGCACCCTGTGCAAATGAGGTGGTGGGTTGGCTTGAGGTCCCTGGTAAAGAGGTCATCAATGTGTGATCAGAGGGTGCTTTTCCATACTCTAACTGGTCGGGGTGCTTCAAAGCCTTTTTGTATTTGGCCATTTTCTTTTCCAGCCTCTAAGATTTGTTTTTCTTAGCCCCTATGACTTGGTGATGCATAGAGTCCTGAGTTCTCAACTCTGATACCAGTGCTTAAGTAGCTTCTAACACTTTATTTGGTGCCAATACTCAGTCTCTGAGTCCCTTGTTCTCATCACAAAGGGACTCATTTTCCTTCTATGAGACTTGTATTGTCTGGGTATATTCAGACCTCTTCTTTTTCAGGAGACTAATATCCTCCCCTTGTGCAATTTTGGACTGTATTGCCTGCTCTATATCAAACTCTGCTTGCCTCACATGTTCCCTTAACTTTTAATTTTCGAGCCTCATGTCAGTCATTTCGTTACAATATTACTCACTTTTCTCCATGTCCATCCTTAACTGATGCACTCCCTGAAACAGGGAACTTTTCTCCTGGCACACTTTTCTATTTTCTTCCCTGTACTGGTCTCTCTGTTGTTTCAGAGTGTTCAGATCTTGACGCATCTGATCGAATTCACCCTGGGAATTGACATCCCTAATGACCAACTGGCTTTATTCAGCTTTCAGTTGTTTAATCTGAGTTTGCAATTTGAAAATGTCCTCTAAGCAGGCTCTATTGTGAGCAACCTGCTTACTTAAATTGTGTTGACTCCCGCTCAAGTTTGCAACACATGCTTGATAATCTCCTTTCAGTGCAGAAAATGGAGCCTCTTGCTGTATATACGCTTGCTGTTATGTCACTAACTCATCTTTTAGCTGATGACTAATGTTTTCTAATTTAACTCTGAATTTTGGCTCTGTTGCGCTTTTTCCTCTAATGGTTTTAACTCTATCTTTCATTGATGCAAACGCTCAGACTGGTCTTGCACAGAGGCTATACTATTCTGGTATCTTTCTTCCATGATCATCATATGGAAGTTCAAATATGCTGTGAGCTGAGTAATTTTAATTTGCTCATCTCTGCTGGTCTGTGTCATATAAAAGTCTGCCTGGACCTTATGTAACAGCACATTATCCTACCACATATGAACATTTGCAAAGGTAACCTCCTGCATCATTCTAGCTTACCACATTGCATGCTCCTGTTCTACCCATTCACCTTTAATATACAATTTGGATAGAAGGTGCTTCCTGGCCATCTAGATTTCTATGCTGCTCATTCTTGAATGTGTTCTGAACCTAATATGCTCTCCATAGAAGGGCAAACATCTCAGCCATGTTCTTGCTTAATGTAAACTCACAATGACAACTCAAATCAACACTGTTTTATCTATTCAACGACCTGGAACGCTTCATAATGCAACACAACTTTCCATCTACTGCAATGCAATTACACCCAAATAGTCTGCTGCTACTGCACTGTCACAAGTGAAAACTCTTTGCAAATCTCAGCACAAGCCCCCATTTGTCGCGGTTTATTACGTGGTCAGACTAACCTCAGGAAGTTCCTTTCCCCCCAATCAATGAGGGGCAAAACAAATCACTATTATTTTGATTCACTTTGGTAAGAAACACAAAGTACTGGGAAGAAGGCCAGTGTATAGTAAGAATATAGATTTATTAATTTATTTAAACCAAATTTGACAAACAGACTAACATCAGCCACCAATGCTGTGGTAACACAAGAACAAATATGACTTCTGTAATTGCACCAACACTGAGATAATACTAAGATATGCAGTGACAATGTCATGCAGCTTTCTTTTCAAATCACCACCAATACAGAAAAAGAACAATTCAAAGTACACAGTGATTGCTGATTTGGTTATAATGTGTTTTCTCCCAGCAACCCTCACCCTCCAAACATCAATTAAACTTGACCCCACTGAAATGAAGGCCAGTGGCAGAGCGTGGGAACACAATGGGAAAATCGTTTTGGGTTCTGATAGAAAAATGCACTCTTTAGAAGAGGCTTTGAATGTGAAAAATAATTTTGCACTTATTACCACATATGCAATATGAGGAAAGAAAAGCAATCAGAAACGTTGTTTGCCACACTAAAAAGAACAGGCAGGGCTTTGAGGTTTGGATCATAGCACAATGGGAACAAAGGGGCAATTTTAGTTTTTTTCCATCACACATGCAAAGGAAGTATGAGGCTTCACACTTCTGATTTAAAATTAAGGGGATCAATGGGGAATTTCATTTGCACCCTGCACACTCACTTGGAAACAGGGTTTTGGGGATTCATTCTTTTGGATGCAGGACCCCCCTTTCTGTACTGAAGTCAGGGGTTTTACTACAAATAGTCAATCAAATATATATGTCTATACCGGCTTGGGAGGAGCTTCTTAGTTTTGAATATTAACAAAACACATCCCATGATTTCTATAGGGAAATTCATTGATTTACTTTTATTAAATAGGCTAAGGATCTACACAGCCAAACAGGGTATTTTGCTTTGGGGAAATAACTAGATCAATACTTGAGAAATGCAGGGCCTACAAAGTATATGGCTTTGGGATTGTTTTACTTACAGCAGAGGCCTTGTAGTGGTACAACAGGGCACCTCTGGGACAGCAAAGGTGTCAGTCAAGGATAGTACCCTCTGGCTTCTCCAAGGGGTCCCAGTCAGCTTCGATGTCTCCTGGTCCATGTCTCCAATGCAGGATTTGGGGCCTCTCTGCTTGGTTGATTCTCACAACAGCTCAGCAGTAGATTGCCTCCCAGAATAAAGTGAAAAAGCCCAGTTATGATGCAAACTGGTCTACTTATAGGTCAAATGACATCACACATTTCTCATGATTCCTGCTGAAGGGATTGGTTGGTTCTCTCCACCCAACTCCCACCTGTTTCTCGGAATCATGACAAGACCCATTTCAAATTTTCCTTAATAACTTGTATTATGTTTATCACACAAGGTTCAGATGGGAATACTGTCACCTTTAATAAAAGTCTGATGAGCGTTGTGGCATATATCCTGCACTTTTTATGCAATACAATGTATTTTTCTATTAATTAAACACAAGCTTCACAGGCCTCGCTACCTCTAGCCCCCACCTTTTTTTCTAAGTTTCATTCACCCTTAAACATGTGACCAGCCAGATGCTGGCTCATGTTTACCTTCGCCTATCCCTCCTTGGCCTCCAAATTGTCCTGGCTATAGATTAATGCACATTGTATGAGAGTTGTGACCTCAAGATCACTTCTGCTGAAAAAAAGGCAGGGATTTATCTATTTGCACTGTGTTTCCATCAATGGCAGTGGATTTCCTAGTATTTTTAAGCATTGGACCTGATTGATTGTTGACAACCAGACCTCCATCTCTGCGACACACAGAGGAAAGGTCTTTGAGGTTAAAGTTTCATTTCAGTAGAAATGCAAAGCTGCATGTACAAATCTCCATGGAAATGGCTTTTAACTTACACACAATGCATTTTAGATGAAGCATGTTATAAGGCATCCAGGCCTTATATCCATGTGCAATGTCTTTATTTCTTATAATTGCAATAAGCTTTGTTTCACTTGAGATTTCTGGATCACAATCTGGTATTACATTGAAGATAATGTACACACTGCTATCTGTGTCTTTAAGTAAAACGTGTAGCTTTCCTTGGAATTAGTAAAACAGCATTTTCAGCCACATGTCTTTCTCTTTCCTTGCTGAAAGGCATTGTGCCTATCTTTGCACTTTTGAACTTCCAAGCACACCTTTTTTCATATGAAATTTAGGCCTGTTTTTAGTTCAATATGCCTCATGTCTGACATCACCATTTCTGTGCTGGCTTCAGACTTCAATGCGACTCCACCTTAGCCAGTTTCCTTCCCATCACTCAGGCCTCTTTATTTCTGGCATTCAGGGGCTATATTTTACCCCCACACTAGAGAGGGATAGAGGGTAGTGGGGTGTGTGGTGTGGTAAAGAGAAAGGGGTAGGTAATTAGAGAATGAGGTAAGGTTTGGAGGTGGTAGAGAGGGGGCATGGTGTGTGGGGATAAAGAGAGAGGGGGTAGGGTGGGTGAATGGGGTAGTGAGAAAGAGGGTGTGGATGACTGGTGGTAGAGCAAGTGATGGTCGGGTGTGTCCTGCTAGAAAGAGTGGGTGCAAGGTAGGTGGGGGTGGAGAGAGTGGGGGTAGGGTGGTTGAGTGGGTTAGAGAGAGTGGGGTAGCCTGGGTGGTTGGGGTAGAGTGATTGGGGGTTTGGTGGGTAAGTCTTGGTAGATAGTTTGGTAGAGAGGGTGGGTGGGGATACAGAGAGTTGGACTTTTAGAGAGTTGGGTGGGGTAGGCTGCGAGGTTGGGGATGGAGAGAGTGTGGTTGGGTGATTGGGGTAGAGAGAGTGGGGTAGGGTGGGTGGCGGTAGAGAAAGTGAGGTAGGGTAGGTGGCAGTAGAGAAAGTGGGGGTAGGATAGGTGGGTGAGGGCAGGGTGGGTTGGGATAAAGTGGGGGTTGGGCTGGTGGGGGTAGAAGGACAGAGGGAAATGTGCATTGGGGTAGAGAGAATGGGTTTCTGTTGATGGGTGCTGGGTAGTGAGAATGGGGATTGTGTGGATGTAGAGGTACTGGGTGTGGTTGGGTGGTTAGGAGTAAGAAAATGGGGGGTTGTGTGGAGTAGTGAGGGAGTAGTGGATAGGGGTAGAGAGAGTGAGGAGGTAGGGACTTTGAAGGTAGGTTGGATGGGAATAGAGAGAGTGTGGGTAGGGTAGGTGGGAGTAGAGAGAGTGGGGGTAGGGTGGGTGAGTGGTGGTAGACAGAATTTGTTGGAGGGGTTTGTGGGGATAGAGAGAGTTGGGTTTCTAGAGAGAGTTGGGTTTGGGAGGCTGGAGGGTGGGGATATAGTGTGTGTGGTTGGGCGGTTGAGGTAGAGAGAGTGTGGTAGGGTGGGAGGGGGTAGCGAGAGTGAGGTTGGGTGGTGGTAGAGGGAGTGGAGTACAGTAGAGAGAGTGGGAATAGGGTGGGTGAGGTAGAGAGAGTGGGGATAGGGTGGGTGAGTAGGGGCAGAGAAAGTATGATACGTGGCTGGGTCGTTTGGGTGCAGTGAGGTAAAATTGGAGCTAGTGAGATTGTGGATAGGATGGGTGAGTGAAGGTAGGGCGGTTGGGGTAGAGAAAATGAGGGTTGGGTTGGTGAGGGCAGAAATAGAGGGGGTAGTATGGATTGGGGTAGAGAGAATGGGGTTTGTGGGTGGGTGCTTTGTATAGAGAATGGGGGTTGTGTGAATGCAGAGGGTCTGTTTTGGGAGTAGAGAAAATAGGGGGGGTTTGTGCAGGGTCGGGAGGGAGCGGTGTGTGGGGGTAGAGAGGGTAAGTGGGTAGGCCCAGTGAGGATAAGTTGGAAGGGACTAGAGAGAGTGGGGGTAGGGTGGGGTTGAGAGAGTGGGGTAGGGTGGGAGTAAAGAGAGTGAGGCTATGGTGGGTGACTGGGGTAGAGACGGTGGGGTTACAGTGGGTGTCATTAGAGAGAGAGAGAGAGAGAGAGAGAGAGAGAGTCGGGGTGGGTGTATGGGGTATGGTGGGTAGCGGTAGAACAAGTAGGGTTGGGTGGGTGTGGTTATAGGGAGTGGGGTAAGGTGGGTAGGGGTAGAGAGATTGTGAGGGTAAGGTTCAGGTATATAGAAAATGTGCTGCTAACAGAGGGATGTGTTAAATAGCTGGCAATACCTTTTTAAAGTGCTGGCTGTACAGCAGTGTGTTATTGGGACCTACCCTTCTCAAGCCCAGAATTTAAATGAGGAGTCTCAAAAGCTAACATTACCACATTAATGTTGCATGACTGCTGCACAGTGACCGGGCACAATGAACTGAATCATCTGGTGGTAGGGGGAGCGGATGCACAATAAAATGGTGGAGAGAAAGGGGGAGTAGAAGGTTGAAACAGCACTTTAAATGGGCACTGCACATCGAGCTGTGTACACTTACAGCAGAGGAATATAAGCCACTGCATTATTAATATTAGAAGGTGTTTTGTAGGGTGATGTGGTGGCAGGGTTCAACTTCTTGATTAATATGTATAGTGAGCTGCAGCATCTAGCAACAGGGAGAATGTATACCACACGTTGATGGGGTAATGATAAATGCTGTCACTGCAGGTCAATGCACACTGCACACAGAGTTGCACCCAGCAACAGCAGGGAGTATACTACAATCTTCATTTTTAGATTTGGCTTTTAGGTAGTGCTTTCAGCTAAAACTATTGTCATTAAAATTAGAGCTTTTACAAAAGACATTGAACTAGGAGCTTTGAATGAGGGCCTCTAATGCTTTTCAATGCAAATGACACATGAGGATGGATTTGTGTAGTTTGGCTTGTGTCTTACCTATTTTACGCTCATCTCTAAGTGAAATTTACATGATTGTCCTCCCATTCCCACCCATCTTCCCTCCAACCACACTCCTTTATGCAACATTTACCAGCATTTTCTATTGTGATGTGAATTTGCCAGCCATTTCTACTTCCAAAATGTCATCCACCTTGTGTTAATTTTATTAAAAGGTAATTTTATTTTGTGTTTATCAAATTTCTTTGATTTTACAAAAAGCTGCTCGGTCTGTGCAGGAAAGATCTTCGTCTTTGTGTTGGGAGTGAGTTACTCTGCGAGTAAAAACGTTTGATTTACAGATGCTGTGTGTCAGTTTGAAGTCGGTCATTTGTTGAGTTTCCTTGACAATTTTCCTGGAGGTTATCTTCTTTGAGGCATTTTGCCAAGGATAAGTCTATGATCTTTGCTGCTGCAATCGTCCAAGATGTTTTGTTTCCACTTATGAGTCAGTTCCACCAGACTTCTTCTCGTAAAACAGAGGGCTTTAGTAGCGGGAGTAAAAAAGCTTGCCTTAGGTCGATTGTTTTTGTGCAGGATATTAAAAGATGGCGTATTGTTTCGGTTTGCGTGGGATCTTTGCACAGTCTGCAAGTACTCACGTTGGACAGACCTCTCAATGCTCTAATTTCATTTGTTGGTAAGAGGTTTAGTCGTGCCCTTAAAAACAGTTGTCTTGTTGTTTTGTCAGGAAATCTTCTCACGATTAGTGGGTGATCGTTTTTTTTTTGTGTGTTGCAGCAAATGGGCGAGAAGTTTATTTGTTGTTGCTTTTTCTTGTGTGAGTATCCAGTCTTGTAGATCCATTTTCTTTTTGATTTTGTTGGGGGTGAGGAAAAGTTCTTCTTTGGTGAAACCGAGTTCTATCAGAGTATTTTCCTTTTTTTTTCGCCCAGGTGGAAAACGATTTGCAGTTTCCTCTTTGAATTTCTTGATTGATTAGTTTGTACTGACTTGGAGCATCTGGCATGATTATTTTCCTGTATAGCAACATTTCATTTGCATCCACTGTCGCTTTCAATGAAGTTAGTCCTAGTTCTCTTCGGATTGCCGCTATCGCTGTTGATTTTGGGAATTGCATTACTTCTCGCCAAAAGTAGCCCTCCAACTTGTCCCAGATGGTTTTTGGGATTGTCAGGAAGGCTTCCCCACCATATGTCAGCGCTGGGACCACTTTGCCCTTGAAAAACTTTATGATTGGGAGCAAAGAGAAGTGGCCAAATTTCCTGTCCATTGCTCGACCCTGAGCTGTAAGTTTTCTGGTCTTTTCCCAAAGATTGTGTTGCGTTCTTACTTCGTTGCCTGAGCTGTCAATTAGTACTCCAAGATATTTGAACTCTTTTACCACTTCAATTTTGGTGTTCTCGATTGACCAGTGGAATGTTTTTTTTCTAGCAGTTGATTTCTCGAGGATCAGAATTTTTGTTTTCTCCTTGTTTATTTCGAGGTTGTTTTCTGAAATATAGTTTGCTAAGTTGTTTAGTTGGCGTTGCAGCCCAACAGGGGTTTGATCAAGGAGTATAATATCGTCTGCATAGAGAAGCCTTGGAGTTGGGATACCACCCAGTTTTGGTGCGAAGGTTCTGAGATCTTTACCAGAGTCTTTGTAATCCCCAATGAAAGCCGTAAAAAGTGCTGGAGCCAATGGGCATCCTTGCTTTACGCCTCTGCTGATTGCGATTTCTTTTGATAGAGTTCCAGCGTGGTTTAGTTTTACCCTCATTGATGTGTCTAGATGCAGTGCCTTCATAGGCTCTAGTAATTGGGGTGGGCATTTCTATTGTTCCAGTTTGGCCCATAGCCTGCTTCAGTCGATTTTGTCAAAGGCCTGTGCTAAGTCCACAAAGGCTATGAAGACCTTACGTTGCTGTGCTCAAGTTTTGTTCTTTATGATATTGAGTATCATGATGTTTATTTGTGGACCAGTGTTCTTCGTAAAGCCTGATTGGAGGGGATCCCAGCTGGGTGAGGTTGAAGCCCACCTTTGGAAGCCTTTTAGCAACAATGAGCCAAAGATTTTCCCGATGGTATCTAATAGTGCTATTGGGCGGTAGTTAGTGGGATCAGTTCTGTCGCCCTTTTTGAAGATCGGGACTACCGTGGCCTTTGTCCATGAGCGGGGTATCAATTTTGAGGTTATTACCGTTTCGAAAACAAGGCTTATAAACTCAGCCCATTCTTTTGGGTTGTTTTTTAAGTCTACATTTTTTATTCCATCTGGTCCGGGCGCACGACTAGGCTTTAGTTTGCGGATTGCACCTTCTATATCTTCAATGTCGGAGATGTCTTCCCAATTTGAATTATCGTTAGCGGTGTTTAGGGTTTGTAATCCGTTGGGGTTTTGGAATAGGGTGGAAAAGTGGGTCGTCCATCTTTCTTCACTCACTGTGTTGGCTAGGTTGTTGGCCTGGTTGCTGTCTATCTTTTTTATGAGTGACCAGAAGTCTCTGGAGTTTCTTCCCATTACCTTTATTAGCATTTCTTCTGAGTCTGTTTGGTATAGTAGAATGCGGTAAGATTTTAACCAAGCTTTATTTTTTTGCTGTTTCTTCTCTTAGTTTTTTTTCCATAAGTATCGATCTTGATTTTGCTACAAGGCGTTTTAGTTTCCTTAGTGCACGGGTTTTAGTTTCCTTAGTGCACGGCGCTTGAGTACCAATAGTTTATCGTACTTGTGATGTCTTTGGGGATTGTCTTTTTTCTGACCCTTTGTGGGGTTTGTCTGGTATTGAATTAACAGGGGTTGGTAGTCTAGTTCAGTTTTGCACCGGTTAGGCTCTTTGGCAAGTTTCTTTTTGTAGTTTTGTGCCAGATATTTTATCCTTTCAGCGTTCAGTCTTAGGCGATTGCCTTGAGTTGTTACTTGCACTTTTTCCGACATTACGTGTTTGACTGGGCGTTGTGTGGTCCATGATATTTGAAGGATGTTATGATCGCTTTCCTCTGTGCGTAGGACCTCAAATGAGGTTAAGAGTTCTAACATGCCTTCTGAAGCGAATATATAGTTGATTGTTCCCGCTTGAGATGCTCTTTCCTAGGTTGGAATTGGGGGTTTTGTTGTTGACAGCAATGCCGTGTTGTGGAGGTTTCTGGAGTCCATTAATTTTAGCCATTTTTTGCCTCTTGAGTCTCCTCTTGTCTCGCTGTTGGGTGCTGTTGGGTAAGAGCTTTTATGGGGTCATTTAGCGTTCAGGTCTCTGCAGATAATTAATTCGGAGTTTATTTGGGTCTCGTCTATTTCTGTTTCGATTATACGAAGAAAATCGTCATCTGAGATTTTGTCTGGGTTCCAGTACGTTGTTATTATTACAATCAGGGTTTCCCAGCTTTTGTTCGTGATCGTGTTTTGTCGGGTCCACTTCACCTTAATTGATAGATGGTTCTGTGAGGAAGATAGCTCTTTGTCTATTTCCAGACCGCTTCCTGTTCGAACTGCGATCAGGAGGCCTCCAGATGGACGGCCCGTTTTTCCTCTTACGGCTTTTGAGGTCGTCAGTTTGTAGCCGTCTAAAGCTGGCGAGGTTGTGAGCCAGGTTTCTTGTAGTGCTAGAATGTCAAAGTCTCCTAGATTAGTGTTTCCTGTTTTCATCAGGTGTTTGAATCCTCGGGTGTTCCACAATGCCATTTTCAAAGTTGTTGTTGTTGAGAGCAGGTTTGTTGTTTTTCCTAAGGGTGAATCTTTCTCTGCTCTCGTTGGTCATTGCTATTTAGTAGGCCTGTTTGGGGTTGTTTTAGAAAACCAGGACCATAGCTGTTTTATTGGTCCAAGGAAGAGTCTGGTTGTCCTTTTCTGTTCTTTGTCTTTAAGGTTGATTCTTGGTGTTGGGAGCTTTTCTGCTGTCGTTTCGTTGCCTGCGTCGTTGTTTATCTTTCTGGGTTCTCTCTGTTTCAGTTGATGGGGTATTTCTTTCTTGCCTTTTCGACTGGTTTTCAGCATTGGATGACAGGTTTTTTGCGGGGTGTGACCGGTGGTGTTATCACCTTTTCTGTTAGCTCCGAGGCGGTGCGACTGGAAGTTGTCCGGGCTGGACTGGGTCTGCTGGTTGGGTGTTTGGTTGTCGGTCCAGTATTCCGTCAGGAGATAGCCTATTTGTCGTAGATCTGTGTTGGTTTCTTTAGACTGGGTGATTCTTGCATTCTTTTTTATGTGTATGTATGCTTTTGCTTTACGGGCTTTGTGGTATGGTTCTACTAGAGGGATGTCTTCTGGTTTCAGGTGTCTAAGGGACTTGATGTTTCTGAAAATTTTCATTATCGGTCCTCTATTTAGAGTTACTGCTTCAGAGTTGTGATCTGTTTGTTCCATTTTGAGGATTATTGTCTGGCGGTTTTCATCATTCTTTTTCTTTAATGCGCGGGAGGTCCATTCTTTTCTGGGCTTATTCCAAGGGGCCTTTTTTCCTGATCGGGATCGGCTTATTGGTCTGCGTCGAGGGGTTCTTTCCTTTGACCTCCTGGTTTTATTTCTTTCAATGATGGGGGTGTCTTTGTTGTTGACGTTGCATCTTTCATCCAAGAATAGGGCTTGACTTTTTTGGGATACTGGCAGGGTTGGCTTTGGTTGGGAGGAGAGGTTCGGTCCTTTCGGATATCTTAAGTTCACTCTGGGGGTGTTGTGATGTGGTGTTGTGCTTTTTCGTCTTCTTTTTGTTTGTTGCTTTGATTTTGGTGGGGTCGGGTCGATGCTGATTGTTGAGACCTCTTCAGCATCTTGATCTGGCGTTAAGTGTATGGACAGGTTCATTAAGTTTGTATCCGCCAAGAAGTCTTCCGTTGTTCTTGGCGATTTTTGAATAGATTGTTGTCCCAGTTGATGAGTGGGGGGTGATTTTGGTTGCTGATTAGTAGAAGTAGTTTGTTTTGAAAGAGGTATTTTTTCTGGTCTGCCTCGATCGGTAGTTGAATCTTTGGTCATTGTGCAATTTTCTGCCAGTGTATTCTTTTCTGAGAATTGGGTTGGTAGATCTGTTGTTGTGTTGAGTTGGTTGGGTGACTGATTCTTCTTGCGTGTTTCTTTTCCTTTGGTTCCCAGGATTTTCTTTATTTTGGGCTCTTCTGGTAGTCTGCTTCGGAAACTGAAGATCTGGGCGCATAGTGGTTGCTCTGTTTGCGTTTCTGCAGTCGAGTAATGTTTTTGTTCTCCCTTTTCAGCTCTCGGAGTATGGTCTTTAGTTTTTATTTCTTGTTCCTTGGCCGTGATGAAGCCTTCTAGAAAGATTAGTTTCGTATGCATGAGAGCAATTAGGGTTGTGTTGTCTTTTAGCGTGTCATTCAGGGTCTCGTAAAGTTTACCAAAAGGAGCTAGAGCTATGGTTATCGCTGACATTATGGTCATCATGTCTGGTTTCCTTGACAGAGTTTCTGTTGTTTGAGGGAGGCTTATTCTGCCGGGTCTAGCCGGTGATGTTTGGGGCTGTTCAGATCTTGATCTTTCTTGTGTCTGATTGTGTGGCAGGTAACTTCCTCTTTGGTCCCTTGTTAGGGTGCTTGTTCTCATGGGTCTGGGTGTTAGCAAAATTTCCCAGTCTGCTCCGACTGCTGGAGCTGGTGGGTCTTGTCTTTGATCAATGATTTTATTTGTTGCTGTTTTGGGAGTTTGGGATTCCGGCAGCTTGGTTTGGGATCCAATGTTTGTTTCTGCTTCTGAGTGGGTTCCGTTGGCTTGGGAGGGTGCATCTTCGTCCAGCTGTGACTTGGTTTCCTTTTGAGGCAGAGGGTCGATAGAGTGCTGTGGGTGTTCGTCTATGATTGCCGCTTTTGGTGGTGGTTTGTCCATGAGTTTGCCAATTGGCGTTGTCGGGTCCTGTGTTATGCTGTTGAAGTTTTGACTAGGCTGGTCACCTTGTTTGGCGATGTCTAACATTTTTTCCTCTACGTCTAGGGCCTTGGATGTCGTTTTGCAAGCTTTAGGTGCCGGCGCTGGGTCAATTAGGGCCTTCAGTATCTCGTCGTCAGTTAATTCATTGAGAACATCGTGTTTACGTTTCCCCTGTCTGGAGAAAAAGTCTTTCAGTGAATTGCAGAAGGTGGTTTTTATTAGTGCTTCATTTGTGGGGTTCTGTTTCCCTTTTATCGTTTTTTGATGATTGCGGTTTTTGTTAGTTTTTCTTTTTGTCTGGCAGCCATTAGCCTGCTTGGTTTTCTGTGTTTTTTGAGCAGGCTGTGTCAGACATTTTTTTTTCTTGTTAGTTTCTGTGCCGGGTGCTAAGTCTGTTTCAGGTGTGACTTTTTTGCCTGGAGTGAACTCTTCCCAAACACTGTTTGGTTGAGTTCCGTCGATCGCCTCTAGGGGCGCTCTTCCAGACTGCGGGGGTGTTGGAGCGAGGGGCCGGGGAGGCATGCTCTGATTCTCCCAGCCCTCAGCTCCTGCTGCTTCCTCCGCAGTCTCCGACACGTGAACCATAGCTGCGACAGTGCTGCGAGCCGGTCTCTCTGCGGGAGCTGGAGCTGCCGGCGACCTGGTCGAAAGCCTTGTCATTCGTCCTTTGCAGGTGGTGCTGGGAGCCGGTGAGATTTCTCAGTTTCCTGCGGCGCTCGTGTTATTGTTGTGAGCGGTCTCATCTGCGGTTGCTCCCCCCGCTGGGGCGAAGCCCCTCGCAGCCTGTCTTCCGACCTGCTGCAATGGGCTGCTCTCGGCGGAGGGGGTGTTGGCGCAAGGTCGGGTCTTCATTTGGCTTCGCATTTGATTCTTTTGTGATTTGCAGCTGAGAGGCCGAACTGTGGTGCGCTGTCACGCCGGCTTCAGTCGCAGGCGACGACTGAATGCTTTGAAAGTCTTTAGCCAATGACATGGCTTTTTTTGGTGCTGCAGGGTTAAAGATGCAGTTTGAGCGTCCGCTGGGAGTCCCGATTGGGGTGGTTGAGAGTGGGGGGGGATTTAGGGCCAGGATTTGCTCGAACTGGTAAGCGTGCTTTAGGTGCTTGTTTTGTTGCTGGTTGGTTTGTTGGTTGTGAGGTTTGAAGTATTGATGGAGCCGGGCCCGTACTCCTCAGATATCTTTTTTCCGGTTCTTCGACCTCCGTTGTTGGTCTCCCCTGCAAAGATTGCGCGGGTACGCGGGTTCTGGGTTCATTTCTTTTGCAGCCTGACAGCCTTTCAGTCCTGACAAGGACTGCAAAGACTGCTCAACTCTGCTCGAACTCCGCGACCGCTCCGCGGTGCTGGGTACGTTTTTGTAGGTCCTCTCACAAAATGGTGGCTGTAGAATGGAGCACAGAGAGAGAGGCAGCCTGGGTGTCTCCTGCAAAGACTGTTCAACTCTGCTCGAACTCCGCGACCGCTCTGTGGTGCTAGGTAAGTTTTTGTAGGTCCTCCCACAAAATGGTGGCTGTAGAATGGAGCACAGAGAGAGAGGCAGCCTGGGTGTCTCCTGCAAAGACTGCTCAACTCTGCTCGAACTCCGCGACCGCGCCACGGTGCTGGGTAAGTTTTTGTAGGTCCTCCGAGAAAATGGTGGCAGTAGAATAGAGCACAGAGAGAGAGGCAGCCTGGGTGTCTCCTGCAAAGACTGCTCAACTCTGCTCGAACTCAAAGGTTATTTGACTTGATGGATGCTTTAAAAAATATCTCCCAAGAGAACGTTCTAAAAGAACCTTTCCACTCACCTCCCAATTCAGGGATTGACATTTTGCTCAGCTCTGGTGCAATTTATGAACTTAGCAATGGCCGAGGAAAGGTTCAGCTGGTTCGCTGTCAAGATGGTCTCCACTCTGTGCCAGCCTCTCCTGGAAGACTCCCCCATGGACTAGCACGGATTCTCCTGCACAACGATGACAGCAGTAAAACCCCGAGGAGCATGAGCTGTCCCATGGTAGCTGTAGTAACCACACAGGCACGTGGCTGCTTGAGCACCTGACATGACTCCACACAACACTCTCTGGGGAGCACGGCTCGTGCTCATTTATATCATCACACAGGAGGCCAATTCTCACATGCCCCCAGTGCTGAGGAAAGTGGATGCTTGCATTTCTTCTTACCACCAAACCTGAGGCCAATGTACACCTCATCAGGTAAGGCCAATCAGCTGGGAATCCTTGGCCTACGTCAGTACCAACAAAAGAGGGAAGTCAAGTAAAAACCATAAATGGGAATTATTGCCTGGAGAATGGTAATTAGCTTGGTGGATAGCTCACAGGAAAAGCAGAAAGCAGCCAGCGCCCCACAAGCTAGATCCGCAGCAGGGCCAAATAATCATAATCAATAACACCTCACATTGCAGCACTTAGAAGCAGAAGGAATCCGCATGAAGTGTTCTATATAAATCTGTCAGTATTATTAATAATATGCCTGGATATTTTGAACTGAATAGTTAATAACCCGTCCTCTGTATTCAGTGTGCGAACATGCTGCTCGATGAATGCAACCGCAACCGTGGCAAAGTATGATGCACGGCTAGCAAGCTGTCCCATCAGTGTACACAGAGTACCCAGTACTTGTGCTGATCATTCCACAACAAGACAAAGCGAGACCGGCGCTATCAAAGGACTGCAAAATAAAACAAGGGGCTATTGAGCAGGTTTTGCTGTTTGATTGTCCAGTGTCTTTACTTCACCGAATCCGGTATTGTTACTTTAATTCTTGTGTATTTGTTTTCCTACAAAAAAAAAAATGACTAAGAGTATCAGAAAGCAAAGATATAAACAAAGTACTGGCTCATCTGCTCTCACCTGGCGCTGACCCATTTTCAAAGTGTTGCTCTGCTGTCTTGTAGTTACTAGCAAAAGTGTCAAACATGCAGACTAGTCACGGTTTGGCACTAGTATTTGCAGAGCAATACCCTGTTCCTGTAACGTGTGAACAACTCACCTGGTAATGCATTTTTCTCTGCATTCTGGGACTTGGAGTCCAACATTTTTAATAGGAAAAACAGCATGCTAGAATTCAAAGGGGAAAAACAGGATTGTATATGACAGTCACGTGTCATTTGTTATAAAGTGTGAGCTCGGTACAAGTGTGGAGGGAAAGTGCTACTCTTGGATAGCCCCTAGTGAACCATCATCCATCCATAGGCTGCAACCGGCATATATTAAATAAGCATTGACAATGTGCCAACAAGTTGGGCTTTTGTATGGGCATGGGAAAAGGCACTTGTCTAATAGCAGTGCCTGGTAAATGCCTAATACTTATACGGAAGCCAATACTGTTGGCTTAGCCAATTCTTGTTTCCTTTGTTGTCAAACCTTCACGCTCTGCTCATATGTTATATGAATCATTCCATTAAAAGGGCAACTTCAAAACATGGCTCCCAGCTAAGTGAAAAAAATACCACAGCAAAAGAAATACTCAAAACATTCAACAAACGAGGTGAAGGAGCAACACAACTGTGTTCATGAAGAACAGAAAGAAAAGAAATTGCCATCAAAAGTAGGCCATAAATAGGCCAACGATAGGAGAAAATCTTGTTAGGGAGCTTCTCATTTGGTAGTACTGCAGAGGATTTTGAAAAAAGAAATGTTAGTGAGTTGTCCATTTCTTTTTATTTCTTTTTATTTTTTAATTCAGTTTGTTACAAACTTTTGTTTGTCCATTTCAAAACCAAAATTACTTTATTCCATCTATGTTCTTTAAAGAAAGGTGTCTTGTTTCCTTTTCTCAAAAGTGACCTTCGCATTTCAAGGAAGGCTGGACAGCAGAGCATCATATGTGCTTGTTTACCATCTTGCAAACATTACACTAATGCATGACAGACTTCCAGCACCTACGTTGTTGCTGGGAGCATATTTCAGAGAGACAGGCCTTTAAAGGGCCAGTAACTGTGAAATGAGAGAACAAAATGACAAAAAAGAAAAACACATTCCTACCCCTATTCTAGGGATAGAAATGCATGTGGGGCAGCAGTGGTTCATTCACAATGCAGCTGTCAAACTTAAAATGCATGACAGGGTGCAGCTCTCAGCAAACACAGGGATGTTTTAGTTTTCACTGTATTTTTGAGTGCATCTCGATTACGATTTTAGATGCAGAGAAACGCCAGGTAATTTGTGCAATTGGCAAAGGGGTAAATAGGCAACTAAAATGCACACATTCTGACGCTCTTTCTTGATTTGAATGCAACTTTTTTGGGAGCAACGGAGGAGCCAAAACACGTTTGGAGAATCTCCCCCACTGTTTTGAAATTTGTTCCGTTTTGTACTTGCTTGCCTGTCTATTGAAGATTGGACTTACGCTCACGCAGTGTACAGACAATACACTGGAGAATTGTACAAAACTAGCAATAGCAGTAATCAGCTCATAACAGTTTCTTGACACATTTCAAGGGAATGGAGCTTTTTGCAAAGTGTTCTTAAAACTGACAATCAGCAATATGAAGAAAAAAAAGTGCTTACCTTTTCTGACACTATCAGCAGTTCGACATCCTTGCACCCTTGTTTATGATTGGTTTTGTGTCCCAAATCGGTAATTTGACAGTCAAAGACGCTTTCAGAAGAATGCTTACTATTTCAAGAACGCAATAACGCATTGTGATTGAACTTATTTTACCGGGTATAAGGGCTAATTTGGAAAACATTGTGTCATCTTCCATATGCCCTATGCACATTAAGTGCGCACAACACTACTATTACTCAATTAGCAAACTAAAAACATGGGATTTGATCATGCACAAATGGAAGCAGATTCACTTGTGTTCGACAATTCAAACACAGAATGCAGCCATGTGCAATGTTGGGCATGTACAGATCATAAGACAATGTGATCTTTGAGAAGTAGGTTGTTCTTTTGCTCTACTTATGCTTTGCATTGATCTGCATATACTTTACAATACATTACATTTCCATCTGCTAAATGGAGACCAAAATGTACAAAACATGCATTCTGGTTGACAAGTCATTTAATCCCTGGCACCTACGACTCAACGAACCCCACAAGAGGAACATGTCTGGGCACATGCCCCCCACTGACATGGGCTAACTGAGACAGAACATATTCAGTGTTGAGAAGCACATTACACCATTACTAACTTTTCCCAAAAAAAGATTTCTTTTCAACTAACCCACGGAATGAATTTCCAGTGATAAACTCGTTTCTGTTCATGTCATATTTCCATTTTTGATCAATGTCCTGTCCCAAATTGCTACTGTTGTTTGAGATAAGATAATAATACTTGACACGGTGACCAATATAGCTTGTAGCCACTGTGGTTTAGCTAGATGTCATACAGCCAGCCACTGTTTTCAAGCTAAAAGGGTTCCACCTTGAAGGAACATGTAGATAGAAGCGAGGATCGTGCACGTATTATTCGTAACAGCAGTGGTCGAAGTGTACGAAAAGAAGTAGTGGAACTATGTTCCCTACTGGCATGCACCACTCCCCATAGACCCCATCGCCACGCCCCCTCCCACGCACAATACAAACCCCAAAACACATGCCCCTGCTGTTTAGGGGAACGTTCAGTACAATGCACTGAAAGTGCAGGTTTCAACGTCTTCCTACACTTTTATTTTAAAACGAAACCGTTCCGGACGGTTTCTTTTTAAAATAAAAGTATAGGAACGGTAAAACGTAATTAAAAGAAGTAGAGGAGCACCGCTCCAAATCGCTCCTGCCCACTTCGACCACTGCATAACAGCCAATGATACACATAGTCCTCAAAATGCGTGACTTCAGGATCGTTGACTGTATTCCAGAGGTTGTGGACATAGTACAATGGTACCTGTAGCTGACATTTGTAAATATTACATTTTTCATTAGGCGAATCAGCCACATAGTCTACATAGCTCAGCACTATTCCCAATCTATGCAAAATACTTATCATGTACAGTCATTTGAGACTATGTTTATCAGTACTTCAGTAAATGGATCCTGCCATTAACTTTAAGAGGAAGCACACACACCTTCATTTGCTGGCCCTGGCCAGCGGTGTACAGCGAGTGGGAGGAGGCTGTGGCATAGCTTTTCTTTAAAGCACGTACACTTTTGGACCTCTGTCACTCTTTGTAGGATTGTTGGCTGTGGTGTTCAAATCCTTCTTGGTGGACCTGTGATAGATTCGAAAACAGGAGACCGCCTCGTCAAATGGATGATGCCAAAGCCAAGTGGTTCCCAGGATTCAAACTGCTCCACCTGTGACATTTCTTTAGTATTTAATGTTTTGGTTTTGATTTTTCACCTGTGTTTATATATTCTGATTTGTGTGTGCTGGTAGTAAGCACCCACCATGTTTGTAAAATATTGCCAATATATGTGTGCTGTGGTTAGTGAAACATTTTTATTATTGTATCACTTTTTATAATTCCCTTCTGTTAGGGAATATTGGTATGTACTACATACAACAACCACAGAAGCTATTTACACTGAACCGCTCAATGAACCGGAATCCGCCACTTCGTTCAAACATGATGTTCATTTTCAGTTGCCCTGCCTGTGCGCCCCTTCTCACCCTTAGCTATTCATACCAGGCAGAGTGCCAAACAATACAGAGATGGGCTTATCAAGATTACTTGGTACTACAACACAGTAAATATGAGCCAGGTGAGAAAGCATGTTAAGACAGCATTTCATTTTTTGTTCCATGTTACTGCAATCCATTTTGTCTCATCTTGTCTCTCATGGTAGTTAATAAGACCTCTGGGAGAGAGGTCTTTTCTAACCACTTCACTTCAACCCTAGTGTTGCTATATCACCCTAAATTAGTTTTAAGGAGTAGGCTGGTAGCAGTTCTAATATAGTTCTGGCTTCACCTGGATTGTAAGACAATTTAACGCATTGGTAGCCCAGAGTAGCTTTTCTTTTATTAAATGCTTATTCTGTTTTTTAAGGAACCATCATCACAACATACAGATAGATATATAAAAATCCTTAGAAACATTGCAACAGTAAACAATCCCAGATCTGATTTCTTACTACTATATTAGGGGTCAAATAAAGCTCATAATCAATAAGTTAGCAGTAGTAGTTTAAGAAGGAGCATACACCAGGCAAGTAGTAACGCTGTTTATCACAGCTGGGCAAGCACAAATCAACCAGCACAGTGGACAAGAACTGGTTGATGGGAGCTGAGAAACTGGCTCACAGTGGACAGTAATTTTTACACTGTTAATACAATGTGTGTTCAGTTAGAAACAGTTGCATTTCAAACTTCACATATTTTCCGTTCTTATGGGACTGAATGGTTAGACTATGTTATTCCCCAATAGCTAGACATACGTTAGTTGAACAGGAGTGGACCAAAACAGACCTGACCTCTCCCTGTTCTTTTCCTCCCAATGTGTCATCACATTGCTTCCCGCTTCACCCTTCAAATAGTTTGCAATTATAAATAACATCATTGTGCTGACCTAAAGATGTTTATTTGTCTGCCATTGGCCAGCACCAGAAAGGAAGAAACATATTACACCCTGTACTAGTGGGAAGGGAGGCATTTACACAGCACCTGCTTGATGAGAACCTTTGCAAATACTATTGTGGACACTCTGTGAGCGTGTTACTTCCAGGAACACCAAAACTTACCGTCTGATTAGTTCTTCTTGGAGGGCCCCTCCATCCCACATCCTTGTTCCCATACCCTCGAGCCAAGGAGCAATTTGAAACTTATGTGGGTGTTATGCAAGTGCCTCCCCAGATCCCAGCTGCTGCTGATAACCATGGGACTGGCTTGGTGTCCTTGATTGCATCACTTGATGCTGGTCCCAGCGACCATGGCCTGCTGGAGACAAGCATCCTGAGTTCAGCTTCCCCCCTCCCTCAGCCACTGTGTGCAGGGAGTGTGTTCAAAACTAACATAATGTGAAAGGCCCGCCGGCAGTGCCTCCATGGAGTGCACTTACCCACGTTTTCACCTCCCTCGCTTTTACTCAGCAACTTCCCAGATATCCATATTATGTTATATACAAAGTGTCCCCCTGGTTTCCCTCAATGCTGGGTCCCTGGGACTGGCTACAGCTTACTGCAACACCCTCGCTTCCCCCCTTTGGGTTGTTTCAGCCCATACCCTTATTACCACAATTGATCAGTGTGCCCCTGAAAGACCAAAGAAATATCGAGGCTGAGTATCACAAATGAAATACACCAATCACGGGCTGAAGAGATACAAGTATCTTTTATTACTGTACAGTTTACAAAGCAAAACAGATAGTGGCTCCCAACACCTTACAGTGTGTACCAGCAGACACAGTGAGGAGTGAGAGTGCTGGACATCTAAACACAGACATATTTATACTATTTTAGCAATATTGTCCAGCCTCTCTCCAGCTTAATATTTCACAGGCTAGAGTTTGTGCCTACTTCACATGGCAAATTATACAATATTATGCAAAGGATTAAACAGGTTTATATGTCCATGAAGATTCAATGATGCGGTAGGTTCTCGGATCCACGGTAAGCCTTATTCCAAGAGTTACTATAATGCAGTTTAGCTAGCGCATACGATCGAAGTTTACTCTTCATTGTTTCGGTGTTTATACGAGGGTGAGGCTTGTGAGTGGAGACAACACTTGAATGGCAGTTTGTATGAAGTGCCAGGTTTCTTTGCATAGGTTAGACAGTCGGCTCTCGGTCAACCTAAACATTAACAAAACTCAAAGGTCGTTCAGCTCGACTGCAAGTCGAAAACATAGTCCACCATTTTAGAACATGGAACATGAGTTGAAATCAAAATGGCGGATGAGTCTTAAAATGGCGGCGAAGTCAACCCAAAATCAGAACTTTGCAATGAGGTTTTCTGCGCAATGCGAATGGGCTTAGGCCAATATTTATAATAAGGAGGCACTATATGATTACGGTTTAACAAACCCTCCTTTTGGCCTAAGCCAAGAGCTTTACTCAAACATTCACTTTACTCAAAACCTCACATCTCAATGTCCGTACATCCTGATCACATTCTTCAGATATATCAATCACCATTAGATCCTTGACAGTGATATCTTTCATTACAAAAACATTAGTCATTATCTCAGGTGCATGTATCTTTGGTCCCATTGTACCTACAGTTTGCGCACAACATCCCCCTAGCATCGAACATATGGCAGAAAGGCATTGTATGCAACAACAACAGAACAATACAATACCAAGCATTACCACTAAGACTGAAAAGAGCTTCCATCCCCAAGACCGTAAAAAATCCCAGAACCAAGCACCAAGATCCCATTTTCCCTCGGGAACATGTACTTCTTTACTTAGGATGTTTAGATTTTATATTGTCTTGAATATGGTAGGGGAGGCGTCAGGCAAAAAACACAACAAGCAGATCCCATAAATGTACATACTCCAACACGCTCAGCTAGGATGTTGTCTAACACCATACTATTCTGTAGAGCCACTAATCTAATTGCTTTCTGTTCCAATGTCATATTGTATAGTATATCAGTGGTTCCGTTGATGGTTCTTTCCAATACCCTTGCCAGTCTCCTAATATCCTCAGAATTCATTATCCATCCCCAAAATGGCACACAAGATTTCTCTACATCACCCATGACCTGTGAAGGAGTATCACCGTTCTCGTCCCGCCTTGGACAAGCTCTAGAGACCTCAGAGGTGCTGGCTACAAATACCCCTGGTAGCAAGATACCCAAATAACAAGTACCCTGCCAATGTCTAGGTAGCCAAGGATAAGCTTCATTGCAACAGACAAAATAAACAGGATCGCCTACATACAAAGGTCTGTCCTCGCTAGTCAGATTTGAAATATTGGCATAACCCTCAAATGTACCCATTGACTGAGAATCATCCCTTTGTATGCAGAAGGAAACATAGTTGGGGCTATGACTAATAGTATAAGAAGGAGGCATGGCATCCCGGTTGCCTACGGGAGCAATTTTGAAAGAAATCAACAATTGGAAAGGTCTAGAAAGTCTATCGGAGGGCCTAATAGAAGCAACATTGAGTTTGCTCCTATTTGCAAAAAGGGAACATCCCAGAGGCGTCAGGACTCGTCTTTCAAATTCATTCAAATTAGTCCCATCAAAGTTCCCAGAGATGCTATCATTCCAACGACCAAAGAATAGTGCCCTTAGAGAGGCATAGCAGCAGTAGTCAAAGGAAGAGGATGAATATACCAGCCCAACCCTTTTTCCCCGTGCTGTGGCAAATGCGAACATATCCAGCAATTTGTTCTATTCAGAATCGCATGGGTCGCATTCATGATTAAGAAAAGTGTATTACTGTGGTAACTCTGTGTGTGTTGGGAATCCCTAGAAGGTAAAGTGTGCAGATGCACGAAAGGTGAAGACATAGTGTGAACACTCTCAGTAGGTAACAAAGTCTCAAGTGGACGCACCCCCTCAATATACCAAAACCCAAATGCAAATACAACTATTAGACCAGTTAACATTATTACAAGAACACAGTAAGTCCTCAAGGACCATGATTTTTTATGCTAAATGTCTTTGTTAGCCACAAGACTGATCGGTTGCTTCTTACGAGTAGAGTTAGCGATGGGCATTGTTCCTCAAAGTTTGTTTAGAAAAGTTTCTGTGACAGATTCTTTCAGTTCGTCCATTGGTGATCTCCTGACCATGTGGCTTATCTTGCTCGAAGGTAACTTTTCTAGTCCCGGCCACTTATTTATGTTTCAGTGAGTGAGTGGCAAGGGACTAGCTCAACAGTGGTTCCTTGTGGGCACAGCCATGTTGTGCTGTAAGTCTAGTGCCATGGATGCAGATCATACCTCAAGAATCCAGGTACGGTGTGATCTGCAAACAGAGTGTTGTTGCTTCCTGATGGAAGTGGTGAAACAGAAGCAAGATTGTTCAAGGGTGCAGAAAAATCTGAAGAAGATTTCAAAGACAAAGAAGCAGTTTCCCCAGGCCCCACAGGCTTAGGAAGAATCTCCAAAACACCCTTGATGTTGTTTAAGACAGGTTTATCATGCAAAGCAGAACAAACAGTTTCTTTCTTTTCTTCTTCATCAAGTGGCAAAGGAAAAGGTATTTTCTTGACGTGCGTCGCGTGTATCCAGTGTCGTTTTACTTCTACTCGTACAGCTTGTGTGGCCAATAGGACCTGGAATGGTCCTCTCCAACGCGGTGCGAGACAACATGCTCTTTCGTAACTTTTAGTAAGCACCCAGTCCCCAGGTCGAAGTCGATGACCTGGCCCCTCGTATTTAACTGGGAAGACTTCTCGCACCTGTTGATAAATCAAATACAAGTTTTGAGTTAAGTGGTCACAGTATTCAGCAAGAAGCAAATGCTACACGACTTTCAGTATTTTGGGTTTAGTTAGGTTCAAAATATTAGCTGGCCTCCCCATCACAATCTTGTACAGGGAGAGTCCAGTTTTAGTCTGCGGGATCGTCTGCATGGACAGTAAAACTACTGGTAAGGCATCTGGCCATTTCAGGTTACTGCTAGCGCAAAATTTTGCTAGCTTGTTCTTTAGGATACCATTATGGCGTTCTACAAGCACTCTGAGTGTGTCTAGCCGAATGGAACTGTTTATCGATCTGCAATCCAGCGCATACTTGCAGTATAACAGCAGTGATAAAATGTGGACCATTGTCCGACCAGATGACTCTCGGGAAACCAAACCTAGGAAAATATTTCTTAAGCTTGATTTTTGCCATTGTCATTGCTGTGGCATCTTTCACAGGGAAGGCATCAACCCACTTCATAAAGGCACAAATGACTACCAGAACATACTTTTAGTTGTAACAGCGTTCCATTTCGATCAAGTCGAAATGTATCACCTCGAAAGGCACAGAGGGGGGTGGCAAAACTAACCTTCCCCACATTATGCTGTAAGCATACCAAACAGTTTTGGACCAAACGCTCAGCAGTTTTTGAGATATTTACATTTACCCAAACAGGTTCTAGCAATTTACAGATTTTTCTAGCACATATATGAGTAGGACCATGAGCCATTGTAACCATGGCCGTGACATAAGCATCGGGTAGCATCCATCTTTTCTTGTGTTGGCCACCCAACAACCTTCCTCATCCAAACTTGCTAAACCCTCAGCCCAGTATCTAAGTTCTTCTGGAGTGGCATCAGCTTGAATATTTTTTATGGAATCGATTCCTTCATCTGTTGGACAGGTATTCGTAGCTCTTTTCATTATATATATGAACACAAATCAATGACAGTCTGCTTAGCTATCCTGTCAGCAAAAGTGTTTCCTCTTTCTACATCGTCTGTCACTTTCTGATGTGCGGCGCACTTCATGATTGCTAGTTGAGTAGGAAGCGCAAGTGCTGAGAGTAGCTGAACTATAAAAGTACCATGTTGGATTTTAATTCCGTGTGAGGTCAAGAAACCTTGTTCTGCCCATAGTCTACCGAAGTTGTGAACCACCCCAAAGGCATACTGGCTATCTGTAAATATATTTACTCTAAGCCCTTCGGAAAGTTCACACGCTCTTGTCAATGCAATAATCTCTACGGCCTGCGCGGAATTATGCGAAATTCTCTTGGTTTCCACAATTGTGCTTAATTTAGTGATGGCATAAGCAGCAGTGGATGTACCATCCAGAAGTTTGAAGCAGGAGCCATCGCAAAACAGCTCCTCTTGTGAATCTTCAATGGTGTATCATTTAAGTCAATCCTGCCTTTGGTTCCTTGCTCTGTACTATAGAGGCAGTCATGTGACATTTCGTCAATGTAAGCAATGTTTTGCAGAAGAGGCAATAATTCAGCCGGATTCAATACGCAACACCTCTTAATTTGAATATGCGGTGCAAGCAGGATCAGTTTGTATCTTGTTAATCGTGCGGAAGTAAGGTGTTGTGTTTTCGTTCTGTTTAATAGAACGTCTACGGAGTGGGGTACCATTACGGTTAAAGAGTGACCTAAAACCATACTCTCACATTGTTTTACAGACGCAGCAGCAGCAGCAAAAGCTCTCAAACATCTCGGCAAAGCGCATACAACAGGATCAAGTGTGGAGGAAAAATAACCGCACAGTCTATTCTTCCCGCCATGTTCCTGCGTTAACACGGCCGAAGCACATCCATCACATTCATGCACATATAACATAAAGGCCTTATCATAATTTGGTGTGCCCAAAACTGGTGCTGTAAACAGTCCTGCCTTGAGCAGATCAAAAGCTTTCTGGTGTTCCAAGTTCCACGGAAATGGCAAAGAAATGCCCTTCTTTGTCAATGCCAACCTTGGTTTTATCACTAGTGAAAAATTAGGGATCCACTGTCAACAGTAAGAACCCATTCCTATCAAGGCTCTGACCTCTTTCTGTGTGTTTGGGAGAGACATACCAGAGATGCTTTTTAATCCATTCAGGTGTCAATCTTCTTCCCTTCTTTGACTGGAGATAGCCTAGATAGGTGACCTCCTGTCGACAATACTGAAACCTTTTCAGTGAAGCTTTATGCCCATGGCCTGCTAGATGAATAAGCAACAACACAGTACCCTCCTTGCAAGCAACTTCTGAGTCTGCAGCTAAGAGAAGATCGTCAACGTATTGCAACAATGTACAAGTGCAAGGCAACTCAAGTGTATTGAGCTGCTCTTTCAAAGCCCTACTATAAATGCTCGGACTCTCCATGTACCCTTGTGGCACACAAGTAAATGTAAACGAGCATCCCCCTAAGGTGAACGCAAACAAATACCTACTATCCACGTGTACAAGAATACTAAAGAAATTATTCTTAAGATCCACCACACTGAAATGAGTTGCAGAAGCTGGAATCATCACCTGCTTCGGGCTGTCCTAACAAAACAATATATCATCAAAGACAAGATCTTCAGACAGGCAGTTGAAAGATTATCAAAAATATTTCTGCTATCTACACTAGGTTGCTGATTGTCTTGCAAGAATTACTGTGGATTTTGAGTGAACCGGCTTCTACCAGGACCCCCTACCCCAGGGCGGCCTCTGGATCGTCTACCCATGATACCATTTGTGTTATTCGATCTTTGCTGAAGGATTGAGCCTTGGGCTCACCAATGACCCTCTTGTCTGCAATAAGCACATTGGTTCATGTGTATAGGACCCAACTGTGTATTACTTTGTGGAACAAACTGGCCTCGAAACTGTGTACTCCCATCTCTAGTCCCTCTAACTACCTGTTGCATCAATACTTTGGTTTTCAGGTCTCCCTTTCTCTTTTCAATCCTCTCTTTTTCATTATTGACTCTATTTTTGTAATACTGAGCCATATGCTGTACATCGGACTGTGATTTAGATTGTCAAGCACTTTCGGAAGTCATGATTTGTGAATGGATATCAGGCAACAATCCATGCACAAATTTATCCACAAAGAGCCTTTTTCCTGACTCGGTGCTTAAATCCTGTCCGCTGAAATCTGAAAATACTTGTTCGAACCAATTGAAGAATTTGGTCACACCTTCAGATTTCCCTTGGGTACAAGCAGACATTTTGTCCCAAACAATCCTTTTCTCGGGAACCAAAGTTTTTAATTTCATTACTATTCTGTCTGGCAAAGTCAGTATCACTTGCAGTGGTCTCTCACCAGCTTTACTTTCTCCGTCTAACCGCACCAAGTTAATCCACGTGTCACCCAGTCCTGCCTGACCATCTACATTCCTAATCTGTTTCCATAAATCAGCAGGTAGGATCACAGGGAACAACAAGTCTATATCACCCAGGGTGAAAACTGACGAATGTAAGACAGATTCTATTTCTTTATAAAACCCTGTTGGATTTTTCCTAATATCTGGAATCGACTGCCTAATAGTGTTCACTTCCTGTCTGGACAACAGGACATGAATAAATTGTGATACATAGTGAGCTTCAATAGTAGTGGCTGCTGTACCTGCTGCAACATTAGCTGCAAACTCAAATTTAGGAACAAATGTCGGAGGAACCTCTCTCATAGGCAACTGAGTAGTAGGCAACTCGAAACCTTTGTTAAGCAATAAGGCTAGATCGAGGGCTAAAGTTGTTGAAGCAGTATCGGGCACAAAGCCTCTCTTAGAAATAATCATCAATTCTGCGGGACAACAAATCTTTTTCTTCATACACTCATTGCAGGTGTTCTACCATTACCTGAAACACTTTCTTCTGCATTTCTGGAGTACACTGACTAACCGTATCGTATACTTCTATGGGAGATATCGAAATATCCGAAATCCATCTAAGCGCATCCCTTGTGCAAATTCGCTTCTCTTCACTCGTTGATTTACAAGGAGGAAGGATCCGTTTCTGTACATGCAAAGCGTCCAATTTATCACCATCTACTTTATCATTCTGTAACCGTTCTAACTCCCTTCTTAACTCAAAAACTCTCTCAACATGCCCATTTACTTTCTCTGCAGTATCCCTTGAGTAAGCTAAAACGTTCAAATCCCTCAACACTTGTGGGACATCCATGTCCGTCAAATTATTCCACATTACAGCCAAATGTATTCTCATCCGCTCAATAAAAACATTCTGTTCGGGAATACTTTCTAGATCAAGAAGTGTAGCTAAAACAGCAGATTTTTCACCCTCCTCTATACATTTCTTAGCCCATGCATACAAATCTTTCTTCTTATCTTTAGAAACTGTACTGCGAGTCATTACTTTTGATTCAGCATTCGCCCCTTCATCTGCTACAAGCGGAGCAGAACCGCTTGGGAAAGAGAGAGTAGACAAGTCCTGTACAACAGGTAGTGGAGACACTACCGCTGGCAACAAAGACGGAATTACAGGTGGAGATACAGAAGGAGAAACAACAATAGGAAGAGGAGCAACAGCTGGCGGCGGAGGAACAATGGGAAGAACAGGGACAGCTATGGGAGGAGGTGCAACAGCAGAAAGAGCTAAGACAGCAGGAAGAGGTACATAAGGAGGTGGTGCAGTGGCACCAGGCCTACGCTCATTTAAAAGTTTATCAATTAGTTCATCTGAGACATGGCAATCTTTAGACGGATATATTTTCTGTACACCAAGTTGAAAATCCATATCCATGTTTCTAACAGACTCTGACTGTTTCTGTTGAACACACAATAATGCCTTTTCTGAATTAGACATATGACAAAGTCCATGCTTCTCTTTGCTCTTAAATTGCTGCATAACTTCTTTTTTCCAATTCTGAATTACCTCAAATGCTGCAGATCTAGGTTTTTTCTTTAACAATATGGACTCTAAATACTCAATTTGGGCAATCTCAAAACTACCATTGACTGGCCACTGAAATTCAGAAGCATGTCTAGTTTGTCTGTGCCAAATATTGTTGAATACTATGCTACCAATGCCGTACTTACAGTACATAGTACGTGCCGGCAACCCCTCCTGTGGCGCTGGACAGCCAAATTCCAAAGATTGTCTGTCTCTGCGGAATAAACACCCAGGCAGACAATTTCCCATGCATGTTAGATCACTGGTGTTACCCGGCGTTGTTTGTGCTCATTAGGACAAAACTGCAACCAAATATCAGGATACTTAAGAATTGGGGCACGACTCACCTGATTATAAAGGACTCAGGAGGTCTGATTGGATTACAAAGGACAAAGGACCCTCGTGGTTGGTGATTTCGGCAAAACTGCCCGCCTCGATATATGGACCCTCGTCAAGATGCCTTCTCGGCCCCTGTGCTCACCGTCCAGGGATCGGATCGTGCAGTACTGTTGAGGTATCGCATCTCATACAAAGGGGCCCCCTTTTTCTCACCGTCCGATCCAGGTCCGATAGCCGCATCTTCTTTTCAACGAGGTGGCATCAATCTTGAGGGTTACTATTCGGGCGCCATCTGAAAGACCAAAGAAATATCGAGGCTGAGTACCAGAAATGAAATATACCAATCACGGGCTGAAAAGATACAAATATCTTTTATTACTGTACAGTTTACAAAGTTTACAGTTTACAGATAGCTATCTGGCTCCCAACACCTCGCAGTGTGTACCAGCAGACACAGTGAGGAGTGAGAGTGCTGGACATCTAAACACAGACAGATTTATACTATTTTAGCAATATTGTCCAGCCTCTCTCTGGGTTAATATTTAACGGGCTAGAGTTTGTGCCTAGTTCATATGGCAGATGTTGCAATATTATGCAAAGGATTAAACAGGTTTACATGTCCATGAAGATTCAATGATGCTGTAGGTTCTCGGATCCATGGTAAGCCTTATTCCAAGAGTTACTTCAATGCAGTTCAGCTAGAGCATACGATCGAAGTTTACTCTTCATTGTTTCGGTGTTTATACGAGGATGAGGCTTGTGAGTGCAGACAACACTTGATAGGCAGTTCGTATGAAGCGCAAGGTTTCTTTGCATTGGTTAAACAGTCGGCTCTCGGTCAACCTAAACATTAACAAAACTCAAAGGATGTTCGGCTTGACTGCAAGTCGAAAACATAGTCCACCATTTTTAGAACATGGAACATGAGTTGAAATCAAAATGGCAGATGAGTCTTAAAATGACGGCAAAGTCAACCCAAAATCAGAACTTTGCAACTCGTTTTTCTGCACAATGCGAATGGGCTTAGGCCAATATTCATAAGAAGGAGGCACTATATGATTATGGTTTAACACCCCTCTGACTGTTGCTTAATCAGCACCTTCATTGCCTTCTACCTTTCGATCAATCTTTCGATTGACACCTTCTACCCCATCATCTCTTCACTCTGTTCCTTAGACGTACATTGCCATGTTACCCTGTCCATATCCCCTCCTCCTCCTTGTACCCATCCAGTGAGGACTCAATTATTCTGCAATCCCTTCCATCTAGGGAACATGCCACCCAAAAAGCATCATAGTCTTCTGCATTTGGTGGAGATGCTGCAAAAACCATATGCACTCCGTCCTCCCCCATTCACCCTGGGCGGCTGTCTTTCTGATCGGCTACTTTCACAGCAACGTTATTAGCAGGCATTATATACCATACTTTTTTCTGGCAAAAAGTACACTGCTTGTTAATCCACTGTCTGACACAGAAGGCAACGAGCATCACGATGAGCACAGGGGCAGTTATTTTGAACATAGCTGCTAGCCACTCTGGTACTCAGGCAAATAATGAGTCCAGCCAATTGTCTGAGGCAGCATCATGTGTTTCTTTTACCATTTGTTCATGTGCTATATGTATCTCCTGGACAGTTTCCATCAGTGTTCCATTGGCAGCATCGTTAGAGGGTGTTTCTGTCCAGCAGCAGCTCCCAATTTTATGGGTCATGGAGCTCTTCGCACGCTGTGTTCTGTCCTTTCTCGGTCGTGTTTTCCAACTATAGAACCACATAGCAGGTAATTTGCAGCCATTTTGTATTTTTGGCTGCTTGTACCCTGGGAACTAGGGGGGATGTGATGAAAATGGATGCCTTTTTTAAAAGTCTTAAGTGCGGTGAGATTATGTTCAGACTTTGTGATGATTTGGTTGCTGCTCCTTTTCATTCTTGCCATGTGAATCTGTTCATCCTTCACCTTCTTGTGCTCTTATCCCTTCTTCCTCTGCTGTGGTAAAGGTTAATTGAAAGGTAACAGGTCTGCGCGGAGCATGACGAATGCAGGGTTTTGGAAGGTCACAAGTGCAAATACCCTTACCCAGTCTGGAGGCAGCTGGGCATAAGATTTGGACCCGCATGCCCACCAGTAATCCATCACCAACTCCGCCACATTTTTCATTGCTGAGTTGCTCATAATCTTCTTGCAGCCAGTGTTCATTCCATGTGTGATCGTCCCTGTTGCTCTGACACACAAGGAATTCTGTGTAAGTGGCTTCATGTGCACTGGACAGTGTTTCTCGTCTATCCATGTCAAGGTTTTTCTATTGACATTCCATAATCCACTGCATTCTTTCTTTATTTTCTTTACCACCCCTTCTTCATATCCGACCAGCCCCTCTTGCACCACACTTCATCACCCCCTTTGCCACTTCCTGTCATGAAACATTGAACCCCCTAATCGCATCATGGATCTGGTGTGGCACCATGCAATATCATGCCTGTGGGGTCTTGCAATATACTCTCCTCTGATTTGTGGGCAATTGATCCCCCTTTTGTGCACCTTCTGTACAATATTCTAATATTACATGCTTCATTTCCTCTTCCCTGGCCAAACTTTCGAGTAGTATATAATTGTCTGCATATACCCATTCCCCTTTTTCTATCCATAGCACTTCTACTCTATGTCCCTGGAGCAAGCCCTGAGTCCTACATAAGGACAAGTGGATCAGGCATCCTCCCTTCTCTGCTGCTACTTCTTGTGGCAAGAATTATTTTGGTGTTCCTGTAACGTGCGGGATTAGCGAGCACAAATAGCAACTGCCATTGTTGCTTTCTCAGCCTACCATTTTAATCGTGTCATAGCATACGTTTCCAGATGCTGTGTCTCCCCCTTTCCCAATTAAGTCATACAACTTCTCTCTGTTAAATATACTTCTCTTAGTACATGCCTCCTTTCCATTGTCAGTGAGCATACCTCTGCTTTATTTATATGAGAGAAGCCAGAAGAAGCAAAGAGAAATAAGGAAGAGACAAAACAATCCTATCCCTATAATTTTCATTTCGTGTTCAAACTTTAATCCATTCCCCAAACTTGTGTCCTACCCTCCTCCTTCTCTATATGTCATTGATAATTAGGTAATACTTCCCATCAAGTTGGTTCCTTCTCTTCTTCTTGCAAGGTAATGCTGCTGTTGTCTTTGCGAATGTCAGAAATGTGGATTCATGACTCTTTTCTTTAATGTTCATTGCTGTGGGTGTCACATACAGTACTTCGTAGGGACTGACGAATCTTGGTTCTTGCCACTTCCACATGAAGCTACGCACAAATATCTTGTCCCCTGGGTAGAGAGGTTGCGTTTGTGGAAATTCTTCTCCGCTGTGTGCAATTTTTTCTGCATTGGTCGGCTGACTTTTTGACTGTTGAACCTGGTGGGAGAAGTTTTTGAGGGCATTTGTCATTTCAGTTAAATATGTTTGCAGTTCTTCTCCCAAAACCTGTGCTGTGTTGCATCCGAAATTGAACATGCAGGAGGAACAGGCCACATGCATCCTCCTGCCAGTTACAATTTCCTGAAGAGTCAAATGATGATCCGCACTGAGTGAGTTGCGAAGGGCAAAAAAGTGGCCATGGGAGGCAATATAGCCTGTTTTTTCCCAAGATTTGCTAAGCATTATTTAAGCAATCCATTTATCTCTTGACAGTCCCATTCTATTGCAGCCGGTACACTGTTCATAGGGTATGTTTAATTCCCAGGAGGTGTGTTATTTCCTTAAAAAGGTAATTGGCGTAATCTTGGCCATTGTCAGACCTTATTTCAACGCATACCCCACCTCAAAAAAATCTCCCACACTAGGACATTCGCGGCTGACTTTGTGTCATTTTTAGCACAGGGCCCACCTCAATCCAATGTGAAAATGGTCAGACGACCATAAGCATGTGCCTATAAGAGGTACATCTATCTTGCAAATCAACATAGTCGATATGCAAGTGCCGGAAGGGCCCGTCCAGTCACAGCAATGTTCCCCTCACAGTCTTTAAAGTATGGGCAGACAAAAACTGTTGACACCCTTTGTTTATTTCTGCTGCTATGTGTTCTTTGGATACAAGGGCAGGAAAGTGCAAATGCTCTAGTGCTACAGTTAAACATTTTTGGGGCATTACCAGACTCCGTGTGATGTTTTGCCTCCATATCAAATCGGTGGATGGGAGGCAACTACATCTTTGTACCCACAAATCGTTTTCCTTATGCAGGGTCTCTCCTTGCAGCTCTATTATCTGTAAAATGGGTTTTTAATTAAAATGTTCCCCCCTCTCTTGCTCTTAGCCATTCCCCCTCTCTGCATTTTGCATTCCCGCTTTTGTACCTGGGTATAGTCTTGTTGTCCCTTTGGGTAAATAGGCTGCTTCTATGGCTGCCCTGTCAGCCATCTCATTCCCTAATGTTATCAGGTCATGCTCAACTGTGTGTGTGACACATGTTATTATGGCCACCTCCACTGAGCTTCAATGCTTCAATCAGTCACCCAAGCAACTCGGAATGTTGTACTGGAAATCTGTCACTCCTCCTTAAGCCCCTCCTCTCCCATCGTGCTGACCCTGAATGTATTGTAGACGTCATATAAGCTGAAACTGAAAATATAATAGCTGCATGCCCCTCCCTGATGTTCAATGCACTTATCATGGCCACTAGCTCTGCTGCCTGTATTGAATAATGCATTGGTAAGCATTGCTGTGATGGTATCACATATTACCCATTCTTGTAGCGCTCTATCACAGCCCCTGTATGTCTTCCTCCTGTATTGGGGTCTATCATTGAAGACATGACAATGAAAAGTATGTCTACCCCTTCTATTTCTTCTTTATTCACCCTTATGTTCCCTTCAATGATGTTCATAGGTGCTGCACAGTCATGCATATAATCTCTTTCCTCTGCGGGTTCTGCTATGAATGTTGCTGGGTTTACCACACAACACCACACTACCTTAATTGGTGGGTTTGTCAGTATTATTTCATATCATGACGCGCTCTGTGTTGTCAGTGTACTCTTGGATTTTCCAAAATGTCAAACAATGAATGCTCCACGTACAGTACCACTGGGCAGCCCATTGTAATCATCGCTGACTTTTTTGTATAGCAAATGCTGCAATAGTGACCGCTTGTCCCTGCATATATCGGTCTAGAATGCCACTATAGTAAGCCAATGGTTTGTGTCCATGTGGCTTCTTTTGCGTGAGGACCACTGTCATCACTAAGCCATCTGAGTAAAGCTTCTCTTTATAGTTAGGATAGTTAGGGGTGGGCCAACTCTGATGCATGGGGCTGTGCTTCTTTTAGTTCTGTGAAGTTGTATTTCATTTCTGATGTCCACTTTATTTCCATTTTCTCTTTCTGCGCCTCCTTAAGGGCTGCAGTCAGGGTTTTAGTAAATGTGGTGTAATCAAAAACCCACACCCTGCAGTAATTACACAACCCCGAAAATGTCTGCATGACCTTCACTGTGCGGGCGCCTGCTCTCATGTGAATTGCCTCTCTTTTGCTATCTTATGTCCTTCAATGGATATTATTTGCCCCAAGTACACAGCCTCCTCCTGGCAGTATTGCAGTGTTTCTTATACACCTTTTATCGCTTGTCTGCTAGTAGTGTCAAGAGCTGCACCGAGTCAGCTCTACACTGTTCCTCCGTGTCACTGCACACCAACAAATCATCAACATATTGTATCACTGTGCTCAACATTTGTAGGTTGCATAGGTCCATATGTATCACTCTGTTAAAAATTCTGGGTGATTCGCAGTACCACTGGGGCAGCCTCGTGTGTTCAAATTGGATTCCCTGATATATAAAAGTTGTCAAATATCTAGTTTCTGGGTGTAGTGGGTTGGAAAAGAAGGCATTCTTTAGGTCGATGACCATTAAGTACTTTGCTTCTGCTGGAATGTTGCACAGTATTGTACCCAGGTTCCGGACGAGGGTAAGTTCTGTTTCTACTACATCATTAAGAGAGCGTAAATCCTGTATGAATCTCCACAAGCTGCTCTTTGATTTCTTTATCGGGTATATAGCTGTGTGAAATGGCGATGTGGATGTTTGTATTATGCCCTGCTGCCACAGTGCATGTAAGGTTGAGTATATCCCCTCATCTGCTTCTCTAAACACTGGGTATTATTTTGCTCTGGGCAGCAGTGGCCCTTCTTTTAATTTTATCTTCGCCACCCCTAATAATGCCATCTTACTACCCCTACATCATGGGGCCTTTTTGTCCATAGTCTCTCTGGAACCCTTTTGAGATCCTCATCTGTGTGTCTGCTCCCCCTCTTCACCAGTTTTGTAAGTATCGACACAAGCTTTTCTACTATTTTACTGGGCAGGTTATTTGTAACTGGAATACCATCTTTCCCTCCTCCTCCCCATCGGAGAACAGTTGTTCATCCATTAGTCCTGTTACTGTCAGTGTTGGGTTGATGCATACCACTGTATTCCATACCATGTTGTCAACATCTTTCCCGCACAGGATCACCATGTATTTGCAAATCACTACCTCCTCAAGCTGAAGTACTACTTATGTAGCTTTTGAATCGTCCTCGTGGCACTGTGTTTGGAATAGTAACTCTAACGCCAATCGGAACACATTTCCTCGTATCCCCAGGACCCATCCCAGCAATTTCTCGACCCCCTACAAATACATGCTAGGATACATGGGCTGGCCTCATAGCGAGCTCTGAGCATGAGCTGCTAAAAGGAACACCACCACTCGCATGTAATGAATGCCTGGCGATGAGCACACCATCACTTCCATTAATGATTTTGTGGCGTTTAGTTTGCTGAGCAAGTCTCTCCCTAGTATATTGATAGGGGTGTCTTTGGAATACAATTGGGATGCTACAATGTGCTCCATCCCTATTGTTAGTCTTTCGATAAAGGAACTGTCACCACCACCCCAGAGAAACCATGCGTGTCCATTACTTTTTTCAATAGCTGGAATCCCCCCTCCCTTATCCAGGATTTGGTGGCTCCGGTATCTATGAGAAATGAACTTTCAAAGTCCTATTTTCACTGCCACCTCGGGTTCCTCTTTGGAGCCGTCAGTCACTGCTAGAACTGGACGCACTCATGCTTTCTGCAGGCCACCATATTGTTGCGGGTTACTCTGTGGGAAATTGAAAGGATTTCCTCCAAGAACACTGACCCCGGTGTAATGGGGCACCACATTCTGTCCTAAAACTACTGTACTTCCTGCAACTGGTGCCTGTGTTTGCCTCATACTTGCCGGTGTCATTCCACCATCCGTCGGACCTCCCTGGGCCTGCTGCCACTGCTGTTGTGCTGTTGAAAGCCCTTGCTGCGACGCCATTGGATTGTTTGTGTCCGAGCTTGATGCTGAAAAGGACATGTTCCTGCATATAAAGCATGGCCCGAAGGCCATACATCCTGCTCCTCGGTACCCTCCTTCTCTTTCCCACTACTGGTACCCTCTCCACATCAGAAAGTACCCCCCTGTGTGTAGTTCCCCTGCAGTGGCACTCCGCACTGTGGGATATACTGTGGGGACACATAACCCCACTGCAGTAGTGTATTCCCCACAAGAAACCCACCCTGTTAGGCGGGTGCCACAGTGCAGCAGCAGGTCTGTGCATTGCACCTACCATTGTATACCGTGACAATTTCTTTTGCACCAATGTATTGTCTTCCTTTGCAGCATTCTCTGCCGCCTGTGTCTCACTCTCTTTCTTCCTTTCACAGTAGTGTACTATTGTTATTATACTATACTATTGTTGTCTGTATCTCTGCCCATCCCTTTGGCCATAAATACAGTACCTTATTGCACTACAACAATACGAGAATTCCAATCAGTCAATATCTTTGGCAGTTCCCATTATAGGCCCCCCTTTGCTACTTCCTCCCCCCACCCACCTCTCCATGAAAGGAGTGCAATGTGCGGGTCATGCCATAGGGTTGCAGCGATTTTAAGGGTTTTGTATCAGAAACTACAGTTATCTGTAAAAGGTCAGGAATGGTAGCCATTCATATCAATGTGGGTATGTGTTTCAGCTAACATGGCCGTCATGCTCTCCATCTCATCAATTCTGTTAGCTTTTCTCACCCATTCTATTTGCATGGAAAGGAGAGCTCTCTTCCAATGGATCATGAGGCACACTTTTGCCGCCAAGAATAGGTTTCCCATCATATCGGGGAAGACATATGTAACCATCTCCTGGGTTCTCAATACCAAATAGAACTAAAAGTGGGGACATTGGCCCATCAAAGCCCTTCACGAATGCTAAGACCTCTTTCCAGTACAGCTCGATGAGCAGACAATCACACCAAATATGCCTGTAGGTTCCTATTCCATTACAGTCCCTCCAACAGAGGGGACTCACCCCAGAGTACATTTCAGAGAACCTATACGGTGTAGGTTGCCACCTCAACAGAAGTCTACAGTTGTGCAATTTGTACTGAACTGACATGGTAGTGGACCAGACCGCTTTATATATTGTCCACCACAATTCTTCCCTGTCAGGTATGGCCAAATCTGCATCCCATTGTTTTTGTGTACGTAGGGTTCCCAAATTTCCCCTAGATATCACTGCAGTATACATTTTGGATATGAAATCCCTTGACCCAGCATGTGTGTTTGAAATCTACTCAAACATTGCTAGCGAGCGTTTCAGATTCTCTTCCCATTGGTGGTCTGTAAGCGTACCCGTAAGCAGCAAATATAGCAGAGGGGCATTGGCCCAACCTAGAGGACTTCATGTAATTCAGTTAGGCTGGATAATTTCTCCTCCTTCCAGCCCTGGCCAGTCCAGCCTCGTAATATGGCTGAAGTCTCAAAGGGTCGGTCATTTTGTCCATGATTGGAGGGGCCCATATACAACCAAAGGGAGACAGCTACATAGTCACTCCCTCTGTCTCTTTCGTTTTCCTCCATAAGTGCCACAGTACTGTTAGCACCAGGTGAGTCCTAACTCTGGTTGGCAAAGGACCCATAACCATTCGTCCAATGTGACTGGTGAAAGTAGGCAAGTTTCTCCTTGTTCTCCCTTATGTGGTCAAGCAGGATCTGAAACTGTGCAGGCTTATAGTACTTCCTGAAGTCTGGAAATCCCATATCTCCTCTATCTTTGGGAATGATCAGTGTGTTGCATACTATTCACAATCTTTTCCCAGCCCAGAGTAATGTGTGTAATGTTATTTTTCATTCCCAGAAGAAGGTTTTTGAAATCTCTACTGGAAAGGCTTGAATAAGAAACAGGAGCCTGAGAAATATGTTTATTTTAATTGATGTGAGGCGGGCTGCCCATGAAAGTACATTACCAGACCACTTCTGCAGTTCTTTTAATCTGTTTCAAATGTGTGGAGTAATTGGCCTGATATAAGTCTACAAATGTCCTTGTGATGATCGTGCCCAGATATGTAATACCCTTCATTTGTAATTAAAACCCTTGGTTCTGTAGAAATTGCATGTTTGCTTATTTTTATCTTAAAACCTAACATCCTCCCAAATTCCTCTATGGTCTCAATTAGGATTGGCAGTGAGGTCTCGGGGTGATACATATGCCAAAATATCATCTGCAAATAGAGCCAACTTGTATTCCCTATTGTATCTCACTGAACCCTGCATTTGTTTTTTCGAGCACATTGTTGCTGCAAGTGGCTCTAGGGCTAACACAAAGATCAAGGGAGACAGGGGGCATTCCTGCCTCATACCTTGAATTGGGTGATACTCGTCCGACAGCATTCCATTGACTAGCGCCTTTGCTCTCATGTTTCCATAGAGTGCCATAGCACCTGCCAGCCACCTAGAGATCAAACTCACCTTTCGCAAAACTGCAACCATATAGGGCCATTCGACACGATTGAAGACCTTTTCTGCAACTAGTGAGATCAGGAGTGGATCTGTGTCCAGTTCATTGATCCCAGCCATTAGATTGAGAGTTTCTTTAATATTGTCACCCCATTGTCAGCCCCTAATGAATCTGACTTGACACTCGCATAGACTTTGGCGTCCATGTTTATCAGGGATATGAGACAATATACTCTACATTCTTCCGTATGCCTCCCTTCTTTCGGGATGACCAATATTTGTGTTTGTGTAAATGTTTCCAGAGATTTATTACCATAAAGAATGTCATTGAAAGGTTTCACCAAAAAAAGCAAAGCAATGCCCCATGGCTCTTGTAGAATGTGGATGTAATCCCATCTTGCCATGGATCGGTGCCCACTTTCAATTTGGAGATTGCTTAAAGGACCTTGTTCATGTCTATTGGGGAATCCATCATTGCTGCTTCCTCTGACGTTAGAGTTGGGAGGGCCGTGCCTTCCAGAAATATTTGAATGGCCTGATCGATGCATGTAGCTATACATAATAGCATCCAAACCTACAGCATATGCCTACTTGATATGTCAGTGTGCTGTCTGCTTCCCGCTTGATTTTAAAAACTGTTCTCTCTGCTCTTTGACCCTTAGACAGCCAGTAGAGCGTGGGCTTTGTCACATTTCTCATCACATTTCTGTTTGAGAAATTGGAGCTGACTTAGAGCGATCCCCGTCCATAAGACACTCAGTTCCCATCGTGAACCTAGTTATTTCTTAAAGGTTCTCTTTTGACTGGTTGTCCTGATTCCTGAGGTCTGCTTCTCTAGCCTTGATCAGTTGTCAGCACCTCCCTCAATGCTCTCTCCTTTTTCTTTGCTGCCCCTTCTGAGATCATGAGACTGCCAAAGGTGGCCTTAGCCGCTTAATCAAGTCTATGCTCAGCAGAGTTTTTCCAGTGATGTTCTTCAGAAAATATTTTTTAATTTCAGCTAGGACTACATCCTTGAACATGGTGTCCATAAATGGCATATCATTGCATATCCAGCATTTGTCCAAAGGAGCTCACAAGCCCAGGTCCAGCGAAACTCAACATATCATGGTCTGATGTAAGCGATATTCAATCAACACTACAGCTAAGTCAATGCCCAGTCTGGGATGCTGAGGAAAACCCTTATTGATTTATTTTTATATTCAGTTCAGTACTCTGGATGACAACCCTTGTATAACACCCCTCTCTTAGAATCCCCCTTACCCCACTGAGCCAAGAAGTAGGTTTGTTTTGCAAATTAAAAGGTTTATTTGAGAATTTAAACAATATATATATATCACACTGTATAATAAATTAATATCTGATAGTACACTTAGACATATGATGTTGATTAACAATGGGTAATCTGGCACTAGCACACGTCTTTACAATCACTGAGGAGTTAGTATAGGATGGATAAAGTAGCAAAAATACTTTTATGATTTCAAGGGAAAAGCAATGAGGAATAAAATGCAGTACAGAAATACTTGATATGATTTTAGCAAAAGATAAGATAATCACTTTTTCTCTGGCAATTCACCCCCTCCCCTATGCAATGTAAGAAATGGAACGAGATGGAAAGAGGAGCACACAGTTCTCAGGAATGCAACCAAATACAATACGAAATTCAATTCCCACCCCAGCAAGCTTAGAGAAAACAGGTATGAGTTTAAAAACACAGGCCCAAGTGCTTTGAATGTGGTGGCAGTGAAGTGAGAAATATGCTGAAAATGCTTTTAATTCCCTTTAGGAGGTTCAGGGTGAGTGAGAGATACTTGGGATGAGCTCAGGCTCACTTTAGCAATGATTCGGAGATGGTTATTAAGAGACAAACTAATTTTTAGCACAGGAAAGCAAAAAGCTGCTATCTTTTTACAGGTAAAGAAATCAGGCCAAATCGCGGCACAATTATAAGGAGTAGGTTATAGATACGTTGGAAAGCTCTTAGATTCTAAGCTTTCAGATGAAAGTTAAATTTCGTTCCTAGCCCAAACGGTTCCAGAGATACAGACGATTAAATAAAGGTAGATTTTCGTATTTAATCCCCCTTACCCCACTGAGCCAAGAAGTAGGTTTGTTTTGCAAATTAAAACTCAAAATGACAGGTGACAGCTTGCAGCTTCAGAATTGACAGGTGACAGTTGTGCAGCTTTACAAATGACAGATGACACGATTTCTAGGAGGCTGTTCTACTTAGGTTAAAATAGTTTGGATTAGATTATTTTAACTAAGAGATTGGTTCTGCACAGTTCTGCTAGGTACTCACAATATAAATTTGAAATAGGCCTCGCCACGGATCTGGTCAGGTTTTGGACTGGACTCCGGTTCTGGTCTCGACACTTCACAGTGATCTGGATCAGCTCTCTGGTTCTGCTCACAGCGGTCTGGGTCACTCTGGATCTCTGGTCTGGTCTCTGGCAATTGTTCTTGGCAAAAGAATTCAAACAGCTCGCCCAGCTGTGGAATAGTTTGCAAATGATTTTAAGGTTGCTGAGGCCTGCTGAGAAGAGTTCTCAGTTTGTGGGTTTAGGCCCTTGCTTTAAGTTCTGAAGTAAAGTTCTGGTCTTTGGAGATTGATGGATTTGAAGTCTGGATCTCTGGATGTGAAGTCGTCGGTCAGCATGCTCCGCAGCAAATGGAATTGAATCTCTCTACCTGTCCCAGCAGTCTCTTTTTATGTGTTTTGAAAATGGGTGTGTGCCTGGGCCTAGCTAACCTGCCCCTCTCCACTTGTCATTGGCCCAATTCTCCCCTCTCCCATGATTGGGAGAAGGAAATGTATTGTCATCATGATGAGGTCTGTTTATGGGTCAGAGGATCCTCCCCTGGTCAGTTTGACCACAAATCTATATTTGATTCAAATACATCTTTCCCAGATATACAATTTGTTGAAATTACATGTGCACATTATATATTCCTTATGGTCCATGCTTGTCCGCCTCTGACCTTCCTGGGGGCTTGCATTCAAAAATGACAACATTTTGCGCTTTTTAACTGGTTTTGCAATATCGGACATTTACCCAAAATTACACACATGTGCGCAAGGAGTATGGACATTAATTGATGAAGTGTCAGATTTTTAACATGCAGACATTTGGAGTGAGACCCTATTTTCCGCTAGCAACCCCCCAGAATACACCACAGGGTCCTAACGCCTCTCAAAATGTTTACAGAAAAATCACAAAAATAATGATATTACTTATATAATTCTGACAAGTCCGCACTATGAGTTATCTATCTTTTTAAAATTATGCCCTGGTCAAAAAAGGGTGTGGCTTCCCACATCACAGGGTGGAATAACTGGCTTATCCACTTCCCCCAAGCTCAGCTGCTAGCAGATGCACTGCCCCTCCCAGTTTCCCCAAAGAGGAAGCCACTTTTATGACGCCCCCAATATAACATTGTTGAAATTACATGTGCACATTATATATTCCTTATGGTCCATGCTTGTCCGCCTCTGATCTTCCTGGGGGCTTGCATTCAAAAATGACAACATTTTGCGCTTTTTAACTGGTTTTGCAATATCGGACATTTACCCAAAATTACACACATGTGCGCATGGAGTATGGACATTAATTGATGAAGTGTTAGATTTTTAACATGCACACATTTGGAGTGAGACCCTATTTTCCGCTAGCAACCCCCCAGAATACACCACAGGGTCCTAACGCCTCTCAAAATGTTCACAGAAAAATCACAAAAATAATGATATTACTTATATAATTCTGACAAATCCGCACTATGAGTTATCTATCTTTTTAAAATTATGCCCTGGTCAAAAAAGGGTGTGGCTTCCCACATCACAGGGTGGAATAACTGGCTTATACACTTCCCCCAAGCTCAGCTGCTAGCAGATGCACTGCCCCTCCCAGTTTCCCCAAAGAGGAAGCCACTTTTATGACGCCCCGAATATAACATTTGCCTGAGTCCAGGACAGGCCTTTGTTCAACTACCTGTAGTCCCCAGCTGCTCCACCCCTAATCTAATCAGAGAGGTGACAACTCCTTTTGGCCAGGGGCAGCAGGATGCAGCTAGGCCTGGGAAGAGTGGCTGAACAGGTTTCTCCTGTCGGGGGTAGTTATCAGGCAGAATCCAGTTTCACTAAGCCAGGTTTCAGCTAAATGTCACTTTTTGTTCCCAGTTTTCTACATTCAAATCAAACTGACAATGTGTACCTATACATTAAATAATGACTTCCTTCAAGTCATTTCAGAATATGGTTTTACATTCTTCCACCTCTTAGCAAGTTTTTCCTTGGTCTGGCTTTGTTTCATTTGTGCAGTTTTACACAAAAGTCTGGTGGTTTTAAAACGCCGGCTTTCTGATAGTGGTGAGTACTGGTAATGCAACCATTTTTGGGATTAAGAAAATGAATTCCCCACAGTTCTGAGTTGCTTTTTTGGCAATGAGCATTGCCATTCCCAATGGTGTCAGGCTACTGTGTGTGCAGCCCAATTGTGGTTTTAGGCAGTGCCCTCCTGTGCTCACAACATAGGCAAAAATGAGTGGCAGCCTATTCTTCATGTTTTCCCTGTGCACTCTCTGGGGAGTTCTGGCCATCATGATGTTTTCCATGCCAGTACTGCACAGTTTTATTGTAGGGCTTGGATGCATGGGTAAAAACATCCCACACTGACCAACCTACTACTTGTATATCTGCCCCAGGAGAGCGTGTTTGTATGCTGTGTCTACTAGGATGTGGTCAATTTGTTAAAGCATTTTTTGAGGAGGGGAATAGACAGTGTAGACATTTTGGTGCAGGTGGGTCACTCTCCAAGCGTCCATGACAAAGTGGCCCTGCAATAGGTTGCATAGGCTATCCCCTGTTCCAACAGATGTCTGGATTGCACCGGTTCTAGTCTTTCCTGGATTGACTATCAAGTTAAAGTCTGCTCCCCTCCCCCGCAGATCAGAAGCCCATTCTTCCATGCACCTAAGAATATTAATACCTCTTTGCAGAAAGCAATCTGGTGCTGATTTAATTCATAAATGGTGCATAGTGTTATGTCTGATACTCCCCTTCACTTCCAGGAGATACCCCTCCATGCCCCTTCTTATGTAAGCAATCTCAAAACCCAAGGATTTCGGAATCAACCGGCCCATGCCCACCTTTCTTGTGGGACCAGAGGACCATAAGGATTCCCCTAATTCTTTACTCTGTTGGTTGTATTCCTTTTCCCTCTTCAATTTGGTTTCCTGAAGAAAGATGGTATCCATCCCAGATTGCTTAAACTCCCTAATCACCATGGAGCGTTTCTGCAGGGATGTAAGGCCTTTTACTTTTAAAATCCCCAACTTTATGCCCTAGTCAAGTATGGGCATGGTTTGGCAGTTGAAGTTCATTTTTTTCCCAGTCCACTTCCTCTAGTTATGTGGCTACCCATTTCCATCAAGAATTTAAGTCATGTTGCTGACGATACCAGTTCCCCAAGATATCACCTTGCCATTGACCTGTCCGATGTATAGTCCAATGTATATTAACTCTGTTGTTACAGCCATGAAGTCCCATTTTTGTGTACACCTGCCCCCCCTCCCGGACCACCATTGGGAGTCTTGCTTCCCTGTGTTGGTGACACCCTTCCATATAAGGGCCACCAGAAAGATTACAGCAGATGTCTTGTTCCTGCAACCACTGAGTCAGCGGGTGACATTCCTTTCACCTTGTTAGGGTCAGGGCAGATAAATCTTGAAAGATGCACATTTTTGAACCTTCAAATTCAGTCGTACCATTTTCTCTTGCCTTTTGGAGGGTGCCATGGGAGAACATGGATCTTGGGCAGCCCGGAGTTCCTCTCCTCTGTGAATCCTATAAAATGTGATTTTGCTCTCTCTTGGCTCTTCCAACAGACTGCTGGTGACCAATCGAGGGAGAGTTTGTTTTGCCTTGCTTCCCCTGTAAACCCATGATACACAGGTTAGACCTACTCTTTCGGTTTTCCAGATTGTCAATTTTCAAGGTGAGATCCATTTCTTTTTGCTCCAAGTCTTGCGTGCAAAATTCAAATTTAATTTTCATGAGATCCACTGCGAGCTGGTTGTTCATAGGCATCTCAATTTTCTTTTCGTGCTTGTCCTGCCTCTCTTTCAATTCTGATACTGCTTTTGTCATGACTCTCTTCAGAGATCTAATTTCATCTAGGAGCAGGCTTACCTCGGCCTTGGCAATAGCTTTTGCTCTGACCCCAGAACAGGCGACAGTTCCATCATTTGGCTTATCGTATTCTTGAGGTGACAAACCCTTTTAAAGTATGTGTGGTCTGAGGTTTGAGCATGCGTTACTATGCTAGGCCGTGTCCCAGCACTCCTTTATCTAGATCTCCTAGAGATTCCTTTGGCAAGCTATTGGTGCCATCTCTGAAGTACAATGAGTTTATGCCGGGTCACCCTCTGAGTTCTAGTGATCCTGTTGTTATTTTGTGTGAGGCAGGGTCTGTTCTTGTAGCTCCTTTGCTCCTTAGTAACATCTACGGTTACATCCCTTCCTCCAAGGCTTTCTGCAATATTGGAGGAACTTCCATCTTGGTTGGCCCCTAAACGCTGCAGTTATTCCCAGGATGATGGCCAACCGGTAGGGGGCAGCTGGCATTACATGAAGCAGTCCTCCACCCTTGGGGAAATCACTCTTCCCCTCTCCAGGGCCAGATGTACCCCGTGGTGAAGGCAGTGCACGGGGCCTGATGGAGGCATACCGCAGTTCCCCACTACTACTGTACGGTTAATTTCGGGCCCCAGCTCTATTATGTTGGCCCGAGAGGCGGCATGGAGAAATGGCCTGTCCCTGGGGACGTTGGTGTTAATGTCATCACCCCAATCAGCGGGAGTGAGGTTTCTCGATCGCTGCGTCTTCTCAAATGATAGCTGCTCTGCTGATGCTCCCTGGGGATGCAATGTCCCTCAATCTATCCTAAGCAGAACGGAAGCTAATCAATATTCCCTAAAGCCACAGTGTGTTCCATGGCGACAGCCTAACCGAGGAGCGAGCAGGGAGGGGCATTGCCACCCACTTGGTTGACAGACTACACAGCTTTAATGTCTGCCCTGAGTCTGCTCTTAGCAAAAAACAAAAAAACAAAAGGGGTATAAAAGCACCACAGCTGGAAGGGCCTCGGTGGCTAGAACAGTGGGCAGGGATTGTGTATTCTCATCCACTGTTCCTGCCACATGATTGACTGAGCGCTGTTCCATGGGTGCTTATAGAGGGGTTGGTCAATTTTACTTCATTCATGGTTATGATCCGTTATGGCCAATTTTCTTTCTTTATTTCATTTATTCCACATGGTTCCTCGATACTCCCCAAACACAACATACACAAATCAGTCTTTATTTTAATTATTTCTAATCCCACACCCTGTTACAAAAGACATAGGTTTCATGGGAACTGGTTAAATGCAGGGGCCTTACATCCTCTAATACATTGCAAACTATATGTCAATACTCCTCAGGCCATTAAATCTTTCCAGTTAATTAGGGAATTATATGGTAATTGTGTTCCATCTACTTCTCTCTCTGAAGCAACACATTATTAGTCCTGCCAAGAGAACTGAAAATTGGATCAGACTCAAGGCAATGGTTACTAAAGGTCTTTCCTTGACACCATCAATCAAATAGCTCATCAGATCAGAGGTGGTGCAAAGGTTGGCATTTAGGTGTGCTACCCTGAAATGCCTGCTTCTCCTTATCAAAAATAATTTCTTATATGTGTACTTATTTCTGAACTTTAGTCATTTTCTCAATCTGCGTTAATAGTTCTACCACATTCTCATAACTTTGTGGAATCTATCCAGTCCAATCCTGTCCAAAATTCAAATGCAATTTTACCATCCGATTCCATTTGGTTCGACAAATGACATATGTGGTAATTTTACAGGGCACTAATAGAGCACCCTTTGCAATACCTTTGCATAGAGACAGTACATTTCGATGAAGGGCGGGGTTATGTAGTTGAATTTGCAGAGTCCTTTAATGAGCCCTGATTCAGTATGCAGGACACATCTTAGGGATTGTCGCCGGAAGACCTTCCAAAGGGGCATTACCACCATCCATGTGGGAGAGGACCAAGACTTGGACAGCAGATCTGTAGTTGTTTTCTGACATGAAAGGCTTGATTTTCAGTGGGAGAGAAAGTTGTTACCAAGTTGTTTGTGTCTTCCTTGCTATGTGCTGTTTGAAGGAGAGTTGTCTGTCGATGTCAAACAAAGGACTTGATGCAGTAGGTTAGCTGGGGTGTGAAACCCTCGAAGTGCAAAGCAGAGAGCCAGATCTGGATGTTTTGGTGTTTGGTGTTGTTGGTCATGAGTAGAATTCAGTCTACGAGGGGGTTGAGCTTCAGGAAAGCACTGGATATCCATGACTAGATTAATGAGAGGCAGGCCTTGAGCCTGTGGTAATTTTGGATGGAGGATATCCTGAGGTAGAGCTGTATGTCAACTGTTGTGTGGAGGAAATAGGGTTCCAAGTGGCTCCTTGTAGACATTGAGGATCACGGGAGAGAGGATGGATCCTTGCATGACTCTACAGGAGATGGGTGAATTGGTGATCTGGAGGAATCCTTTGGTACAAACCGGTGTCCATCCTTGATCCCCATGCAGCAATGCAGATTTCCGGTGAGTATCTGGTGGTCTACTGTCTCAAATGTTGATGAGATGTCAAGGAGAACCAGGAGGCATTTAAGGACATCATCAATCACCTTGATGGTAGCTGTTTTCTTTGCTGAATCTGGGTCTGAAGCCAGATTGGTAAGACTAAAGGAGGCCGGTGACTTCGAAGTGTTGGAGACTTTGCATTTCTGCTGCTTTTTCAATGATTTTACCTAGGAATATCAGTGATGGGGTGATAGTTGCTGAGATCATCAGGGTTCAGTGCTCCCAAGGTAGCACAAAGTGAAATGCTCATTCCACTTTCAACTGCAGTGAAGGCGTAAAAACCAAACTTGTATGCCTGGCACCTATTCAGCATACAGGAGCAGGCTCTATCACATCTGCCTCTGGGTAAGCTTCCAAATAAAAGTGGATTCCAGCTTGGAGACAAGTGCAGTTTGAAGCACATGGCAGAGTAACCACCCAGTCTGAACCTGTCATTACCAGAGGTCAGGACACACAGAGTTTCAATGTCCAGCATCTCCACCCCATTCCATTACCAAAAATAAAATAAAAGACCTCTATGGCCAGTGCATAGCCCCCCCAGGAGCTGAAACCACATCACCAGAGAAAGGGGAAAAAAAGGCTGACACATGTCGGGGGATGCTTTTGGAACCAAGCCTGTTTTGCATTTGATCTTTCCCCTTTTGAAATGGTTGGCAGATGAAGAACAATGGTCTATGGTCTGGAGGGCTGCCCAGATCAGTTTAAGATCAATTCTAAATCTTCCAGCCACCCCAGTAAATAAAATGAAATAAACAGACCTCCAGAGTCAGCAGCTGCTCCCCCAAGGCTGAACAACCCCACACCCATTCATCAGAGAAGTTCATAAGCCTCACAGCTTATACTCTGTAAAGCTCCACCTCACCCCATAAAACAAACAAAAAATTACCCAAACACCTTGTTCCTTCACATTTACCCTCCATGGCCCCCTACACTTTGGTGCAGCCCCTGCCAACTGTTCCTGCTCCCACCGCTCTCCTTTGATTGATCCAGTGGCTCATGTCTACCACTCCTAGACCATTGACCCCTTCACTGCTGTGCACCACTTCATTCATGTTCTGACTCCTGCTCCTGGCACAATCACAGACCCACAGCTACCACCATCGTCCCCAGCCTGCTCCAGAGTCACATCATCATCCTCATTCATCCTGACTCCAGTTGAAATGATTCCCCATTTGTGTGACCCTAACTTGTGAACCACTCAGCACCTAACCAGCTTACCTCGTTCACTGGCTCACTGCAACGATAACCCAACAGGACCATGTCTCTTTGTCCAAAGATCACAGATGGAGACATCAAATTCCCAATCAAGGCTGCAGTGAAGGATGCCCCATACATCACAGGGAGCCCACATGCACCCAATTGAAGGCTGTCACGCCCCCTCCCAATACAACCTGTCCCAGGTCCAGAAACACTAGCAGGGCCAATGGAGTGTTCTGAAGCTGGTTAGAAAACATTGCAGGGAGGGCCTCGCCACAGAAGGCAGTGAAGCTCCCCTAGAGCTGGAGCTGCAGTCATAGTTAGAATAGGCCCTGTTGGAGATTGACCTCAATGGCCTTACAAGAATTTAGACTGGAGCTGAAGGTGAGGATGCAGCATACATGTGATTTACATATGCAGCTCAATATCAAATTGAGGCCAGTGGTAAACAGACGTGTAGGCAAGACTTAATGCCTTAATGGCTCTGTTCCAACCCCTGCATCTATTCCTGCAGTGGCATAGATGAGAATGCCATGGAGATTAAACCCTCATCAATTGAGCACTTGCAAAAGTGCAGCCGGCTGCATAGGAATCCATAAAATGGAAGGTGAAGGAGAGTTGGCATGGTTATACAATTCCATTTTGTTCTCCGTCGTGCAAATATCACAAAATTATTCTGGGGACCGAGTGGGTGATCGCCTGCATTTAAAATAAAATATATCCAAAATGAGCACCTCAGTGTTCCACAAGCTCCATGCCCTACATGCATGGTGCAGGTCAGAGCACAAGGACAAGTACATTGAACTTCTTTTCACAACACCTCCAAGATGCTTTTTCCACCCATAGGAATGGCATTCCTTCTATACAGATGCATTAAACAACACATTGTCATGCTCCAGAGCAAGGCATAAAATGATATATGGAATCTCACATCTTCTACAAAGGGGCAACATTAGATCGGTGGTGCATGTACACAAGCACAGTATCAGTCCCACTCCTAACAGACAAATACACATTCATGCATCGACACTTCAGACACACACACATGAAGTCACCACAGATCCCTCACATGAAATATTGATATTCCAATGGTTGGCGTGGGTGCCAGTTTAGTACCCAATCGCATAGCAAACCCCCCCCATTTTAAACTGAATAAGTCCATACACCGCACCATTCCACATAATCATTTTCATTGTGGCATGTCTGTCCACAATTCCATTCCACATAACCATTGTCGGTGTGGTCTACAAGGGATGCCCATGTAACCTGCTGCCTGGTATCGGCTGGCCATTGCACCAGCGTTGCATGGGACCCTATCAGTTCATCCCAACATGCACATCTGGCCTGATAGTTATTCAGGTACTGTGTACTTCTGGAGTGGGATGACCATACTGACAACAAATGAAATATGAAAAAACACACAAAATGTCATGATGTAGAAATATCACATGCACAATAACACCACAACACATTAGCCAATTTGTTGCATATTGCACCTGGAAACATGGTAACATGTGTCTATGCAAAGGATGTGGTGCCAGCAGACCCTGTGCACAACTAACAGTAAACCTGACTTGTGAAATCGGAATGGGATGATATACATGCAAATCCATCCCCACATTGGTTTTGAGAGATGTGTGCATGAAAAGAAATGCTGCAGAAAAGCAGGCAAACCATACCCCTTCTTTAGACGTGCAACAAATTACCAAAGTAGTAAGTGCCTGCACCAGCCAATTGTGGGTGAAGCATTGCAAAAATAAGTGCTTATGACTGCAAGCACTTGATGCTAGTAGGGCCCAGGCCATAATAACAATCAGGCATGCTGTTGATCTTCTGCAAGACTCCTTTGTTGGTATTCTTGGTTTTGCAGGACCAGAGGATTGACGACCCCACACTTCTACGTGTTTTAAATAACTGTGGTACCTGAGGTGTATTACCACTTTTCAGAGTTCACCAAAATGTGCACCAGAAGTAAGATGGCTAGAGGGTGCAGCTGACCATAGACATTGGGGAAAGTGTGCAGAGAACAATTACATGACTAACAGCATAGTAGGCCCCTTTCCTACACAACAGATTGCACATTGCTTAAATAACTCACACAACAATAAGGTAGCTCTGCCTGCAGAGAGTTGAGCAGACAATGCACAATGCACCAGATATTTCCATCAAAATTGAAGCCTTGACCAGTAACTGCCTTGACTTTCATTCGTTAAATGTTGCATTTCTCATGGTAGACAATGACAGCAACACTGTAGCAGTCCTGAAACAGGCTGGAATTATCTGTATATCTTGATTTGACGATGTGAGTATCCAGGTTGTGATATGTCACTTCAAAACCCCATGCCTTAAAGGCATGCCACCAAAGGTTAGGTAGAAATGCATGTACTTCAGCCTCACATACACGGCTCACAATGGTATGTTATGTTTCCAAGAAATGCACCTGCTGCCTAAGCACCAAATGAATCTCAAACTCCACCATATATTTTTTGTACTGCCTGCTTGAACAAAATGTTAGAACAATAGATGATCCAATGGTAGCTGAGAATGCTGAGGCACAAGGCAGCACAGCTCTGCTGTAAGCCAGTAGCAACATATATGCCGTGTGTGCAATTAGTTAAAGGAATAGTGCACTCAAAAATATTATTGTCCCAAAAGATGGCCAATAATCAAAAACATGCATTAAACATAATTTTAAAGAAAGTTCCTATGTAAAATTTTGAGCAAACGAAGCTTTAAGCGTTTACATGGGAGCATCCATTTTGCCATTTCAGGCAGCTTCCTCAGCTCATGTTAAGCTCTGCCCTGGTGGCACTAAACAAGAAGCAAAAGCCCCCATACTGGGAGCCTTTGCTTGCCAGAGCAGCGCTGTACCGGAGCTGAGGAGGATGCTTTCACTTTCATTTTTCATTATAAATACAACAACGTTGTATTTCTGACAGCAGCGGCTGTCGCTTTGAGTCTCCTGGGCTCCTCCAGGTTGGGGAGTCCAGGAGACTCAAAGTGAAAGCTGCCGCAGTCAGAAATACAACTTTGTTGTATTTGTAAATGCTGCAGTATTTACAAATACAGCAACGTTGTATTTCTGACTGCGGCGGCTTTCGCTTTGAGTCTCCTCGGCACCCCCGAAACGGAGGAGTCCAGGATACTCAAAGCGAAAGCCGCTGCAGTCAGAAATACATTGTTTTTGTATCTGTATATGCTGCAGTTTTCTTTCTATGGATACTGCAGCATTTACAAATAAAACAATGTTGTATTTCTGATCGCGGTGGCTTTCGCTTGAGTCTCCTGGGCTCCCCCCGGGTTGTATTTGTAAATGCTGTGGTTTTCTTTCTACATTTATTGGGCCCCAGGAAACGTAGAAAGCAAACCGCAGCATATTTAGGAGCTGATTCATGGAATTTGTGCGCCGGAAAATTCGGATTTGTGCGACATTCTGCCCGCAAATCCCTGATTAACAAATGGGGATTTGCGGGCAGAATGGCGCACAAATCTCTGATTTTCAGCGCACAAATTCTATGAATCAGCCCCTTAAATACAACAACGTTGTATTTGGGTTTGCTGTGGCTTCAGCTTTGAGTCTCCTGGGCTCCCCCAACCTGGGGGAGCCCAGGAGACTCAAAGATGAAGCCACCGCAGTCAGAAATACAATGTTGTTGTATTTGTAAATGCTGCGGTTTGCTTTCTACGTTTCTCAGCCTCCTCCGGCTTGGAGGGCCCTGGGAAACGTAGAAAGAAATCTGCAGCATATTTAGGGGGTAATTCATAGAATTCAGCGCACAAGTGGCGCACGCGGCTGGCGCACAGTGTGCGCGTGCGAATCCCTGCGCCAGCCGCGTGCGCTAAAATCCATTTCCGCGCACAGCGTATTCATGGATTCCAGCCACCAAAACCAGCCGTGGCGCACAGTGGTGCAGCGACCCTGCAGCAGCGCCAGTTACGCCCCCAAGAAAAACCTCTCGCGCAGGGAAAAGCCATCAATATACCCAATCCAGTGCAAAGGGCTGCGCTAACCCTGTACCAGCACGGCAAGCGGGCTACGTGTATCACTGGGGTGCGCGGGAAGTACCTCACGCGATTGGCCCCGTGCGAGCAGGGTACGCATATTTCAGGGGTGCGCGGGAGGTTCCATACGCGATTTCCGCAGGGTACGCGTATCTCAGTGGTGCGCGGGAAGTGCCACACGCGATTTCAGCAGGGTACGTGTATTTCGGGGTGCGGGGCAAGTTTCACACGCAATTTCAGCAGGATACGTGTATTTCAGGGGTGCGCGGGAATTTCCACACGCGATTTCATCATTGTACGTGTATTTTGGGGTGCGGGGGAAGTTTCACACGCGACATCAGCAGGGCACATGTATTTCAGGGGTGCGCGGGAAGTTCCACACGCGATTTCATCAGGGTACGTGTATTTTGTGGTGCGGGGGAAGTTTCACACACGACATCAGCAGGGTACGTGTATTCCAGGGGTGCGCGGGAAGTTCCACACGCGATTCCATCAGGGTACGTGTATTTCAGGGGTGCGCGGGAAGTTCCACACGCGATTGGGCCTGTGCGAGCTGGGTACGCGCATTTCAGGGGTGCGCGGGAAGTTCCACACGCGATTCCATCAGGGTACGTGTATTACAGGGGTGCGGGGGGAACACCACACGTGAATTGCACATGTGGGTCCTCCCAGGTGTTCCCTCTACACCCTCCACGGCCCCTGCAGGTGGCTCACACCACAGGGGCCTACCCTGCACATGTCCTGCAGGCACACCATCCACCATGGCCATGACCCCCAGCCAACCCACATGTCAACTTGCACTACTGCCCACCAACGCATGTCCCCCTGCACCCCCAGCCACCAGGGGCACCCTCCACCAGGCCCCCACCCATGTCTCCCACAACCCCCACCCCCCAGCAGTGCAGGGGCACCCTCCACCAGGCCCCCACCCATGTCTCCCACCACCCCCACCCCCCAGCACTGTGGGGCACATGCCAGCAGGCCCCCACCCATGTCCAACTCATGTCTCCCACCACCCCCACCCCCCAGCACTGTGGGGCACCCTCCACCAGGCCTCCACCCATGTCTCCCACCCCTCCCACCCCCCCAGCAGTGCAGGGGCACCCCCCACCAGGCCCCCACCCATGTCTCCACCCACCCCCACCCCCCAGCAGTGCAGGGGCACCTACCACCAGGCCCCCACCCATATCTCCCACCCCCCCACCCTCCACCAGGCCCCCACCCATGTCTCCCACCACCCCCACCCCCCAGCAGTGCAGGGGCACCCACCACCAGGCCCCCACCCATGTCTCCTACCCCCCCACCCCCCAGCAATGCAGGGGCAGCCTCCTCAGGCCCCCACACATGTCTCCACCACCCCACCCCCCAGCACTGTGGGGCACCTGCCAGCAGGCCCCCACCCATGTCCAACTCATGTTCCCCACCACCCCCACCCCCCCATGTCCAACTCATGTTCCCCACCACCCGCACCCCCCCATGTCCAACTCATGTTCCCCACCACCCGCACCCCCCAGCACTGTGGGGCACCTGCCAGCAGGCCCCCACCCATGTCCAACTCATGTTCCCCACCACCCCCACCCCCCAGCACTGTGGGGAACCTGCCAGCAGGCCCCCACCCATGTCCAACTCATGTTCCCCACCACCCCCACCCCCCCAGCACTGTGGGGCACCTGCCAGCAGGCCCCAACCATGTCTCCCACCACCCCCACCCCCCAGCCACCAGGGGCAGCCTCCACCAGGCCCCCACCCATGTCTCCCACCACCCCCCAGCCACCAGGGGCAGCCTCCACCAGGCCCCCACCCATGTCTCCCACCACCCCCACCACCCCAGCAGTGCAGGAGAAGCCTCCACCAGGCCCCCACCCATGTCTCCCACCACCCCCACCCCCCAGCCACCAGGGGCAGCCTCCACCAGGCCCCCACCCATGTCTCCCACCACCCCCAGCCCCCAGCCACCAGGGGCAGCCAACACCAGGCCCCGCCCATGTCTCCCACCACCCCCACCCCCCAGTAGTGCAGGGGCAGCCTCCACCAGGCCCCCACCCATGTCTCCTACCACCCCCACCCCCCAGCCACCAGAGGCAGCCACCACCAGTCCCCCACCCATGTCTCCCACCACCCCCACCCCCCAGCAGTGCAGGGGCACCCTCCACCAGGCCCCCACCCATGTCTCCCACCACCCCCACCCCCCAGCAGTGCAGGGGCACCCTCCACCAGGCCCCCACCCATGTCTCCCACCAGCCCCACCCCCCAGCAGTGCAGGGGCACCCTCCACCAGGCCCCCACCCATGTCTCCTACCACCCCCACCCCCCAGCCACCAGGGGCAGCCTCCACCAGGCCCCCACCCATGTCTCCCACCACCCCCACCCCCCAGCCACCAGGGGCAGCCTCCACCAGGCCCCCACCCATGTCTCCCAGCACCCCCACCCCCCAGCCACCAGGGGCAGCCTCCACCAGGCCCCCACCCATGTCTCCCAGCACCCCCACCCCCCAGCCACCAGGGGCAGCCTCCACCAGGCCCCCATCCATGTCTCCCACCACCCCCACCCCTCAGCCCCCAGGGGCAGCCTCCACCAGGCCCCCACCCATGTCTCCCACCACCCCCACCCCCCAGCCACCAGGGGCAGCCTCCACCAGGCCCCCACCCATGTCTCCCACCACCCCCACCCCCCCAGCAGTGCAGGGGCACCCACCACCAGGCCCCCACCCATGTCTCCCACCACCCCCACCCCCCAGCAGTGCAGGGGCACCCTCCACCAGGCTCCCACCCATGTCTCCCACCACCCCCACCCCCCAGCAGTGCAGGGGCACCCACCACCAGGCCCCCACCCATGTCTCCCACCCCCCCACCCCCCAGCAGTGTAGGGGCACCCACCACCAGGCCCCCACTCATGTCTCCCAGCACCCCCACCCCCCAGCCACCAGGGGCAGCCTCCACCAGGCCCCCACCCATGTCTCCCACCACCCCCACCCCCCCAGCAGTGCAGGGGCACCCACCACCAGGCCCCCACCCATGTCTCCCACCACCCCCACCCCCCAGCAGTGCAGGGGCACCCTCCACCAGGCTCCCACCCATGTCTCCCACCACCCCCACCCCCCAGCAGTGCAGGGGCACCCACCACCAGGCCCCCACCCATGTCTCCCACCCCCCCACCCCCCAGCAGTGTAGGGGCACCCACCACCAGGCCCCCACTCATGTCTCCCAGCACCCCCACCCCCCAGCCACCAGGGGCAGCCTCCACCAGGCCCCCACCCATGTCTCCCACCACCCCCACCCCCCAGCCACCAGGGGAAGCCTCCACCAGGCCCCCACCCATGTCTCCCACCACCCCCACCCCCCAGCAGTGCAGGGGCAGCCTCCACTAGGCCCCCACCCATGTCTCCCAGCACCCCCACCCCCAGCCACCAGGGGCAGCCTCCACCAGGCCCCCACCCATGTCTCTCACCACCCCCACCCCCCAGCACTGTGGGGCACCTGCCAGCAGGCCCCCACCCATGTCCAACTCATGTTCCACACCACCCCCACCACCCAGCACTGTGGGGCACCTGCCAGCAGGTGTGCAACTCATGTTCCCCAGCCAACATGTCATCACAATCTAGATCCCTGGTCCCTATGGTCAGCCTCCAAATGCAAAACACCCACCCGAGTATTGCATCCACCCACTCATAATTTGCAATTACATCACAGAACACCAATTGCAAGTTCCGAAACAAACACATTTCCCTCACATACACCCAATGGGTGTCAGTGAATCTCAAAACCCATATCATGAAATGCATGAAACCAATGAGATACCACACATTGAAGTTCACCAAAAAAAATATGTATTAAAGGAAACATAAATAGAATTAAAAATGAAGAAACAGAAATGTGAATGTACAAAAATTAAAAGAAGCATGTCCGTGAAAAAAAGCAAAACCAAAAATAAAATTCCAAAGTAATGGTGTCCAAAGTCAATGTCCACAAAACAAAATCCAATGGGAAATAAAAAAGAAATCCATTGCTCCATGGTTAAAATGTGAAAATAAAATACAATCCAACAGTGAACTATGTACATGAAAACAAGCCACGGTCCATTATCCCAACAAAAGAAAGGAACCCTATCTAACTACACTAACTAATAAAATAAACTATATACAAAAATGTGGCCAATGTCCGAAAGGTCCAAATAAAATCAAAACAAAAATGAAACCTAACACTACCTACATAACTATGTACAAGGGCAGCGGGCTAGTTTCACGGCTGACTTGTGGATGTCCCGGGCCAGGGCATCATCGAACTCCTGCTCAATGTCCCGGAGGCGGTCCTCCTCCATGGCCCCGAGTGTCCGCTGGCCCGTCGCCGTGTCAACCTCCAAACCCCTGCGGATTGCCTCGAGTCATTCGGCCCGCCTCAGGGCCCTCCGCATGGAGTTCTCCGCCCTGACCATTGTGAGCCGTGCCTCTTCTGCCCGCTGCCGCTCCGCATCTATGGCGTGGCCCAACCGCTGCCACACGGAAGACACTCTCTGTCCTGGGTCCTCCTGCCCTCCGGCCGATGCCTGCCCCTCTGATGTTGAAGGCCCCGAGCCTTCATGGCTCCCACCACTTTGCTGCTGCTACTGTGCCTCTGCCCGTGCACTGCCTCCTGCTGCCTGCACATCCTCTGCCGGCTGGGGTGCAGTCGTAGATGTGGCCACCCCTGCTGGACGTCCGACTCCCGACTGTGGCAGGGATGCCTCCTCAACCAGCCTGGTCGCACCGTCAGAGGCAGCTCCACAGGGCACCCAGGTGACTGATGGGTGGGATGATGGCACGGAGGACGACTGGCGCGTAGGGGTCCAGTTGAGGAGGGGGTCGTAGCAAGCCCCATCATACGGAGGAATCCGGCCTGGGTGACCTGTCCCAGCAGGCTGACGTGGTCAACGAGCCATTCGAGATGACGTGCAGTCTCCTCATGAAAAGACTGCAGGTCACCTCGCATGGCCCGTTGACGCAACGCCACACCAGTCAGGACAGGATCAACCCGGACCCGGATAGCCACGTCCGCAGGCAGAGGAAGGCCAGTTGCCTGAAAACGGGTCTGGACGTAGGCATCCCTGCTGGTGCAAGATGATGCAGGGACAGGATCAGGGACAGGATTGCACACAGGCACCACCGCGGCGGCCTGTGCTGCCTCCTGTCCCTGGTCCTGCACTGCACCACTAGCACCAGTGGGATCCCCACCTCCAGACCCCGTCTCTGGTGCTTGCACGGCCTCCTCCTCCACCAAACCCCCCACCAACCTGGATGACTCCGTGCCATCTTCCCCTGTTGGGCCCTGTGGGGTCCCAGCTGCCCCTTCTGCTGCTGAGGAGTCCAACTCCAACCTCCGCCTCTTGGACCTCCCCCCGACAGCTGCAGCCTGGGACGCGGCACCGGACTCCTCACTCCCCGACGAGATGACAACATGGGAGGGGAGCCGGGCCTTGTGTCTCCGGCTGGCGGTGGGATCCCCTTTGCTGTGCTCCACAGCACCTTCTTCGCCCTCTTCATCAGTTGACGCTGCAGACAGGGAGAAACAAAACACAGGCATCAGGGCACTGTACAATGGACACATACACACATGACAGTTGTACATGAGTGGCATTGGCAAACCTCAGACATGTCATCAGAATCCCCAACACACATGTCATTTCAACTCGCACACATGAGCCATACCACAGCCATATCGCAACTGCCAGCACCATCCATACACATACAACAGCATGAGCAGGCAAAGGTGAGCCAGACATCACATGCAACATAGGAAGTGCACCACACATGTACACACACCACCACACTTGCATGCATGTGTACACCCCTGCCAAGTGTTGCAGTGTTCAGACGGGCATCCATGTCACATCTGCCAATCAGGCTTCCACATACCGCTGTCACATGCATCCATGTTGCATCACTGTTGTCAAATACACACACATGCACATGTACACAGTGCTGATACATGCAGCCGAAAACAACATACATGCGTGACATCACGGACATATCTACTTACATACACATTCATCCAAATATGTGTGCCCACACAACTGCATTTGGCATGCAAGCCTACACACACAAGCACCATCCATGTCTCACACATTCCAGCCCTCACATGTGTTAGCCCCACGGCCCTGTACACCCCCACCCATACTCGACCCCATACAAACAGATGTGCAACCTGCACACTACTGAAAAATCACCACACGCACTGCTCACACTCAGGATGCATGTACACTTACCGCTCGACTCCAGACGGGTCTGCCTCTCAAGGACCTGGACGTGGAGCACTGGGGATATGCGTTCCAGGACTCTCATCTGTTCTTCCGACAAGTGGCCCCGGCGCCCCTTGGCATCCCCTGCCTTCAAGAGACGCCGGGCCTTGTTCAGGGTCCTGGACCTGAAGTCCTCCCAGCGCTTCTTGACATGTTGTAAGAGGCGGACTGCCACCCCCTCCGCGTTGATGGCAGTCACGATGTCAGTCCAGATCCGAGTCCGTCCTTCCTTGTCGGCGCGGGAACTTCCGAAGAGGGCATCATACTGCCCCAGGACTTGCTCCACCAGGACACCAACTTCGGTGGCACTGAAGCTGGTGCCCCTCTGCCTCTATGGCCGGGGGTTGTCAGTGGTCTCAGATTGTGTTTTCCCCGACATGACAACCCCAGAGGCAGGAGTGGGTGGGCAACTAGGTCCTGGGGCTGGGCTGTGGAGCGATGGAATCCCAGTCGGGAGTCTTCGGTTCCAGCAGGGGTGGTCACAGCAACAGCATCCCTGGCTGATGTGCAGGCAGCAAATGGCAGGGCACGTGGGCAGCAGGCAGTCAGGCAGCAGCAGATAACAGGTGGGAGCGTGCTCAGGGCTCTGGGGGGCAGTAGTTCGGCCTTCTGGGCAGGAGCGTGGTCTTCCGTGTGCTTACGCGTGGCCAGCTTGATACTGAGTGATTTGGCACGTGAAAAATCTGCACGTCAGCGTGTAATTCGAGGAAAGGCCCTTAGCGCGTAAGCGCGTCTGCATGCATACGCATTTTCATTGGACAGAAGGCCCCTCAAGCGCAAGCGCCCCTGTGACGTGACGCGTACAGACGTGCATGGGCATTTCAGCGCGCGTGAAAAAAAATGGCCCATGCGCGTAAGCGCACGTGAAAAACTGCACGTCCGCGTGCAATACGAGGAAAGGGCCCATGCGCGTAAGCGCGCGTGGAAAACTGCACGTCCGCGTGCAATACGAGAAAAGGGCCCATGCGCGTAAGCGCGCGTGGAAAACTGCACGTTCGCGTGTAATACGAGGAAAGGGCCCATGCGCGTAAGTGACGTGACGCGCCCTTGCGTTTCCCTCAGCACGGGTTAAAGGTGAGCGGGTCCAGCAGTTCGCTGTACGTGCCTTTCGTGGAGACCGACGTGTGTTGCTGCTTCCTGTTGTTTCGCGCGCCATCACAACTTCACAGCTATCAAGGACGTATCTCTTCTTTTGGCGGGGGTATTGGCTACGCGTGTTTTTCTGCATCGCGCTAGTCAGACGGTGAGTCGCACACGCTCTTTTTCCCACTGCGGGTGCCCCTGTGTATCGCACCCATTTTCAATGTCATAGTAGCCTGCGTGTCCCACGTGTACGCGTTATTCGTGTTACTGGGTGCCACCGCGTACTGCGGGAGGTTGAATCCATGCACGTAGGCTGCAGGGTTGCGTGCACGGTTTTACTGCAGTTTTGGGGTGCCTGAGTGTTGCGTGACCCGTCACCACATCACTGGGGTAACATACAGCCTTGCAGGTGCAGGGGGGCTGTTAACATATTGCTTCACACCCCCTTCACCAAAATTGCCCAGGTCAATTGTGGTGTACACCTCCCATTGGCACCACTCCATCTGTGCCAGCACTACTACATCTGTGCCATGGTTGGGAAGGCACCAAAGGTGAGGGGCGCCTCAGCTGGGCGTCCTCCTCGTGGCGGGCGTGGTCGGGGACGTGGCCGTGGTGACCAGGGAGTAGGGGGACTCCAGGGTGTTCAGGGCAGCCACAGTGGGAGAAGAGGCAGGGGTGCACCACTTGAGCACAATGTTGTGCCATGTGTCGGTGCAGCCATGCCACCACCCCCTGTGGTTCCGGGGGATGCAGCTCCTGCATCTGGCACTGGCACCCGTACGACCCGGCAGTCCGTTCCATCGACTGCCACGGGCCCAAGGGTAGTGGTAGCTGCAGGTGCAGCTGTGGACACCGCCACCCAGGATTAGGGTCTGCCAGCGCAGGCTGCGTTGGCACTTGAAGAGCCCTTGGTAGATCTCCAACAGGCCAGGGGGGAAACCATAGGGGCAGGCCGGGCTGCTCAGACCAAGACACGTGTCCCTGGGGCAGTCATGTCATCTGCTGCCCCGAACAGCCGGGTGTTGGCAAGTGCAGGGGCAGATGCACCCAACAGCCCCCCGGTTGTGAGTCTGCCAACCAGGACCGTTGCGGTCAATGACCCTGCCACAGCTGATGTTGCTGCGCAGGGTCCATTAGTGGACACCCAGCTGCCACTGACACAAGTCAGGCCTTTGGTCATCCCTCCACCTGCCACTCCCTTGGCTCAATCCACTGAACCCACTGGCCATACTGGTCAGGGCGGCATTAGCCAGCCAGGGTCTGCGCCACAGTGCAAGAGGAGGAAGGTTGCACCTGCAGCACAGGCTGGGACCCCACACACAGCCACGACCTCCTGCACGTCGAGGAAGAAGCCTTTCTGTAAGCAGGAACTGGACTTCCTCGTGGACTACGTGCGGGGCCACAGCCGTGACATGCTAGTGGGTGCCCAACGTGACACCCACTGGAAGCATGTTGCGGAACATGTCAGTTCATTCGGCCATGAGGTGCGCACAGCGCAGGAGTGTAAAAAGCGTTGGAATGACATCAAGCGCAGCACTAAGCGTGCCTGAAATTACAACTTGACTCTGGTGACTGGTGGTGGGCCTGCAACAGAGGAGGAAGAACTCACTCCGCATGAGGCTCTCGTTGCGGAGTTCATACCACCTGAATTGGTCGAAGGAGTGGGAGAGATGCTGGACTTTGATGCCCAGTCCAGTGAGTGTTGATGCGTGTTTGTTGAGGACGTGTGTGTTTTACTTGTGGGATGTGTTGTGCATGATTGCTGCTACATGTGACGTGTACATGGTTCTGATGTGTAAGTAATGCAATGCTTCCGTCATGCATGTCTCCTCTGCCTGCATGCGGGACTCCATGTGGGCATGCTCCCTTGCCCCTCCTCCGCCACTCTGCACCCCAGTTCCACCTTTGCACTGGTCTGCTTCAATCTTGCCAATGTGTAGTTTCTTGTTCATGTGTCCTCTGTAGATGCTAACTTCCAGCGTAGAAACTGCCAGACATATGCCGTGTGGTACAGCCTTAGTACTCGATGCAGGGTATCTCACTTGTACTGTGCAGGGGTCAGATGTCCCGCAGGGACATGAGTGCCCATTCATGCTCCATGTGCATTGCACGCATGCCCCTATGTGTCCTTGACTGGATGATCACTGTAATATGAGTCCTTGGTTACATACATTGCCTGCCATCTCATCGGCCTCCCCATGTCAACTGTGGCTCAGTCCTGCGTTGCACACATGTTTTGGCTCTGACAATCTGTGTGGCTCACAGGCCTCAGCCTGTTCAATGGCCAATGACTCTGTCCAACTCTTGTTGTGTCTTCTTCACAGTGGGCGGCCTCCGGAGTTTTCATCATGTGTCCTGCCCACTGTCCCAGCATCATTTGCAGTGTTGTAATTTGAATCACATTAAGCTGTTGATGCCAGTCAACACTGCCTGTCAATACACAGGTGTATGGTCAGCCTTTTGATACCATGCTAGCCATCCCTGCTTTGGTACTGGGGTGGAGGGGTGCTTGGCTTCTAGACATGGTACACATTAAATGCACAATGCACATGATGTGTGAATTTGACATTGCACTGCCTTCACATTTCCTGGCACACACCATGGAGTGCTTGTACATGTAGGTAGTGAGTGGCGTACACATTTTCTGCACTGCATAGACCCACTTCCATGGAAACTGCCACCTTTCAACAGGTCTGATCACAGAAGCTATTCAAAGTAGACCCAGCATGCATGCCAGGTCATATGTTGCGTGTCACATGTCTGCCAGATGCCTTTGCTGTCGGTGTGTGTGTGTGTCGTGTGCTTCTGACATGTGTAGTGACCTTTTGTCTCTCTATTTTTCAGGTGATGACGCAATGGAGGCGGAGGATGGTGTTGTCATGCCAGACACAGGGTTGGTAACACTACATCAACCCGGCACTAGTGGGGGTCGTGGGGTGGTAGGCCTCGAAAACACCCAAGTGCTGCAGTCCATCTTGTCTCTGGCTGCCTATGAGTCCAGCCTTGATGACGACTCTGACGTCCATGTTGAGTTGGATGAGCATCAAGTCCATGTGTCAGGGGTGAGTGATTCTGATGTGGACACTCCTCTGTCTGAGACACCTGCACTGAGGGATCAGACAGTCTTGGTTCCTCCGCCCGTGGTGGATCGGGATGCAGGGTCACCCTCCACACCAGTCACTGATGTGCCTGGGACATCAGGTCGACGGGGGCATGTAGTCGTGCAGCCGCAGGCGGTGCCAACACATCGAGGACCCCCGGTCCTTGGGTCCCGCAGGGGTCAAGCCCGGCAACACGGTCGCCGCGTGCAACCGCTGTATACTGAGTGGGAGCAAGACATGACTGCCAATTCAGAATGGCATGGGGCAGCAATGGAGAACATCGCTGAGAGCATGGAGCGTGTGGCCCGATCTGTGCTCCCCCCTGCTAGGCAGGTGCTTCTCCAGCAGCAGGCAGCACGGTCCACGGCCCGCTCACTCAGGCTGGGCATGGTGGCCTCAGACAGGGCACGCCAGGCTGAAATGTCGTCTCTGCGTCAAGCAATTGCTGCTCACGCAGAGGCGCACATGGATGCCCTGAGGGAGGAGTATGCTTCCCTCAGATCCACTCTGGGTGTCCTTATGATGTCCCAGAGGCAGCAGGCAGAGGAGAGGTTTGCACAGCTTGAGCGTACCATCTCGGCTGAGCTACAGGCTTGCCGGGAGGTGCAGCGGTTGTCCAGCCAGGCCTTGCAGGAGGAACTCTGTGCTACACGTGCTACCTTGCAAGAGGAAGCACGTGTATCACGTGAGGTTCTGCATGCAGACCTATGTCACATCGCCACACAGAACCAGGCTCACCCGTCCGGCAGACTTGCTGCCAATGAGGGGCAAGCTGCGGCTAGGCATGGCCAGGCTACTGTGCCACGTCCTCCTTTCCAGGATGAGCCAGACTCGATCGACCATCTATCTCCCACATAGGTCGGGCTGTGCAGGCGTTGAGCCCATGGAGGTTTTTTTTTTTGGCTCAGCATCATCACATGTGGATGCTGAGCAGCACCCTGTACCTCCCCCCTCCTGGGTGCCTCCCCTCCCCCCCGGGTCGTATGTGGCCATTTTTGATTTTTCTTTTAGTTTAGTTAGTTAAGTTTCTGTTTGATAGTTAGTTTAAATAGGTAATGTAGGTTTTCCATTGTTAGTGCAATTAGTTAATAGTTGATTTAGTTTAAAATTGCTAGTCTATTGTGCTTTCATGTGACGGTGCGGTGCTTTGTGGCTTTTGAAGGCATCCACTGTCTGTTCCAGCTGGGCCCTTCATGGTTGTCTTGTGTATGTGTTTGCTGCTTGGGGTCCTTGACTCACATATGCCACTCCTGCCTCCCTTATCCATGGGCTCGCAAGGATGGTTCGGTGTTACAGAATATTACACAAGGGCTTTGGACTGTCATATCTGTGGCATGTTTGGTGCTGTGTGACTTGTGTTGACACCCCTAGTGGGGATGATTTTGGTGTCATTGTCCACTGTTTGGCTTTTGCTAGATGGGGTGTGTCATGAATAATGTGTACATTGATTGCTATGCATTGTGTAGTATGTTTCATATCTTTCCTGTACACGTGCTTGTTGCAATTCATGCTGTGGATAGTGTACCACACTTTGGATGTGAAAGACGGACTGATGGTGTAATTTGTGATGTGACTCTCTGACATGGTCAAGTAATGAGATGCCTGATGAGATACACACAGATGACTTTGAAGCATTAATCATGTGTTTCATGCCCTTTCTGCAGGGGGATGAGCCTCCAGAGCACCTTTGCCAGCAGACATGGCCCATTGGACGACAGAAATCTGGACCTGTTTGTTGGTGCCCACATGAACATGTGTGCACAAGCAGAGGCACAGGGATTGCAGACCCACATCCTAGAACTGCTTACATGTTCCAAGGAACTCCAGGCAAGGTGAGCATCACAGGGGGGCCACGACACAGCAAAGCTTGCACCAGGGGAGTTGCACATGCAGGCTTAGTCACAGCACTGAGGGTGAGCTTAGACGAATATTGGTGTTGAAGCACACAATGCAGCTCAGATGTGTTTGTGGACTGATGGCTGTTGATAGTAGGGTTGTCTGGGATACATGCAGGGGCAGTGGCACATACCCTCCGGTACACCAAGGTCCATTGAGGCACTTGCATCAACCATGTAGCCTTCCGAGAAATGGAAAGGGGCAGCTCACAGGGACATACAGCAAGGGACATACTCGGGTGCAGTGCATTTCATTTCCATGTACTTTATGATAAATGCACTGCAAACTTTGTTTCGGTCATGGTGGTACGCAACTTGCACTGAAGTCATGGCTTGCTATATGGGTCTGTCTGCTTACCCAGGGAACATTGCATGTTGTGTGAATTGTGACACATTGGTGTTCCATTTGCCACGCACCCACCGGCGGCTGACTTACTGCATTGACTGTGTATGACCCGTCACAGGGGTACTGATATATATGGGTACGAAGCATCTACACCAGATTGTCTGTTTGTAGAGTACTCTGTTGCTATGGGGCATGTTTGGTGGTGTGTTTTTGTGTAATTGGCACATACTGGTTGTTGACTGTGGCTCTCTTTGCAGCATTGCAGTGCTCCTGTAACCGGACCTGAGAGTGCGCAGGCAGGAGGCCAGCACTCAAAACCCGAGTGTCTTGTTGTTTTTCTTTGAAACTGCTCTGCATAGGCTTGCTGGGGGGGTGCACTAATGCATGGATGTATGTGTGATTGAATTTGGTATGTTTTTTTCCCCCTAATCACCAGAAATCCTATGCAATTTTGAAACCTGTACCCTCTACCCGGTGTTCCTGCTTCCCGTACCTATCCAAGCAACGTTCCCTAACCCTCTTTCCCCGCTGGGGTTGCGGATGCCTGTGTAAGCCCCAAACTTGCAGGCGCCAAAACCCTAGAGGGGGTGGTTGGTTCGTACCACTCCTAAGCCTGGACTACAGAAGGCCATAACAATGATGTCCAAGTTCGTTTGGATTGTGTATGTGTTCATGCAGGTAGTACATTTTCGTGCATTCCCTACTTTCATGTGTCATTGCTCCTCCCCTCTCCTGCCACTCATTCCAGTTATCCAGTGTGCCAACACCTGTCCCGACTGCATATCCCTGAACCTCCTTCCCCACCAGGGTCTCAGGGGCCTGTGTGAGTTTGACCTTGCAGGCACCCGGGACACGGTGGGGGTGGTTGTTTCATGACACTCCCGCGCCTGTACACGGGACCTGTGACAATACACATCCGTTCATGATGCATCATCCTATGTTATGTACCACACATGGTTCACATCCTGTTGTGACATTGTTTTACTGTGCTACCTTGGTTGTTGCATGATTGTGGTAGTACTTGGCCTTTGTTAGGTACTGCTACGTTAAGTCATCTACTGGAGGGTGTTCGGGTTCGTTTTTATGCCTTAGATTTTGTGATTTTGGATATGAGTGTGGATTCTGAGGGTTCAGGCATCTTTTTACACACAAGGTGGGAGATGGTGACGAAGGGTAAAGGTGAGGCTGGTGGAGGCTGCCCCTGGTGGCTGGGGGGTGGGGGTGGTGGGAGACATGGGTGGGGGCCTGGTGGAGGCTGCCCCTGGTGGCCGGGGGGTGGGGGTGGTGGGAGACATGGGTGGGGGCCTGGTGGAGGCTGCCCCTGGTGGCTGGGGGGTGGGGGTGGTGGGAGATATGGGTGGGGGCCTGGTGGAGGCTGCCCCTGGTGGCTGGGGGGTGGGGGTGGTGGGAGACATGGGTGGGGGTCTGGTGGTGGGTGCCCCTACACTGGTGGGAGGGTGGGGGTTGTGGGAGACATGGGTGGGGGCCTGCAGGCAGGTGCCCCACAGTGCTGGGGGGTGGGGGTGGTGGGGAACATGAGTTGGACATGGGTGGGGGCCTGCTGGCAGGTGCGTGACATTGCTGGGGGGTAGGGGTGGTGGGGAACATGAGTTGAACATGGGTGGGGGCCTGCTGGCAGGTGCCCCACAGTGCTGGGGGGTGGGGGTGGTGGGGAACATGAGTTGGACATGGGTGGGGGCCTGCTGGCAGGTGCCCCACAGTGCTGGGGGGTGGGGGTGGTGGGGAACATGAGTTGGACATGGGTGGGGGCCTGCTGGCAGGTGCCCCACAGTGCTGGGGAGGTGGGGGTGCTGGGAGAAATGGGTGGGGGCCTGGTGGAGGCTGCCCCTGGTGGCTGGGGGGTGGGGTGGTGGGAGACATGGGTGGAGCCTGCTGGCAGGTGCCCCACAGTGCTGGGGGGTGGGGGTGGTGGGGAACATGAGTTGGAAATGGGTGGGGGCCTGCTGGCAGGTGCCCCACAGTGCTGGGGGGTAGGGGTGGTGGGGAACATGAGTTGGACATGGGTGGGGGCCTGCTGGCAGGTGCCCCTGCACTGCTGGGGGTTGGGGGTGCTGGGAGACATGGGTGGGGGCCTGGTGGAGGCTGCCCCTGGTGGCTGGGGGGTGGGGGTGGTGGGAGACATGGGTGGGGGCCTGCTGGCAGGTGCCCCACAGTGCTGAGGGGTGGGGGTGGTGGGACACATGGGTGGGGGCCTGGTGGAGGATGCCCCTGGTGGCTGGGGGGTGGGGGTGCTGGGAGACATGGGTGGGGGCCTGGTGGAGGCTGCCCCTGCACTGCTGGGGGGTGGGAGTGGTGGGAGACATGGGTGGGGGCCTGGTGGAGGCTGCCCCTGGTGCCTGGGGGGTGGGGGTGGTGGGAGACATGGGTGGGGGCCTGGTGGAGGCTGCCCCTGGTGGCTGGGGGGTGGGGGTGGTGGGAGACATGGGTGGGGGCCTGGTGGAGGCTGCCCCTGGTGGCTGGGGGGTGGGGGTGGTGGGAGACATGGGTGGGGGCCTGGTGGAGGCTGCCCCTGGTGGCTGGGGGGTGGGAGTGGTGGGAGACATGGGTGGGGGCCTAGTGGAGGCTGCCCCTGGTGGCTGGGGGGTGGGGGTGGTGGGAGCCATGGGTGGGGGCCTGGTGGAGGCTGCCCCTGGTGGCTGGGGGTGGGGGTGGTGGGTGACATGGGTGGGGGCCTGGTGGAGGCTGCCCCTGGTGGCTGGGGGGTGGGGGTGCTGGGAGACATGGGTGGGGGCCTGGTGGAGGCTGCCCCAGCAATGCTGGGGGGGTGGGGGTATTGGGAGACATGGGTGGGGGCCTGGTGGAGGCTGCCCCTGGTGGCTGGGGGGTAGGGGTGCTGGGAGACATGGGTGGGGGCCTGGTGGAGGCTGCCCCTGGTGGCTGGGGGGTGGGGGTGCTGGGAGACATGGGTGGGGGCCTGCTGGAAGGTGCCCCACAGTGCTGGGGTGTGGGGGTGGTGGGAGACATGGGTGGGGGCCTGCTGGCAGGTGCCCCACAGTGCTGGGGGGTGGGGGTGGTGGGGAACATGAGTTGGACATTGGTGGGTGCCTGCTGGCAGGTGCCCCACAGTGCTGGGGGGTGGGGGTGGTGGGGAACATGAGTTGGACATGGGTGGGGTCCTGCTGGCAGGTGCCCAACAGTGCTGGGGGGTGGGGGTGGTGGGAGACATGGGTGGGGGCCTGGTGGAGGCTGCCCCTGGTGGCTGGGGGGTGGGGGTGCTGGGAGACATGGGTGGGGGCCTGGTGGAGGCTCCCCCTGCACTGCTGGGGTTTGGGGGTGGTGGGAGACATGGGTGGGGGCCTGGTGGTTGGGTGGGGGCCTGGTGGTGGGTGCCCCTGCACTGCTGGGGGGTGGGGGTGGTGGGAGACATGGGTGGGGGCCTGCTGGCAGGTGCCCCACAGTGCTGTTGGGTGGGGGTGGTGGGGAACATGAGTTAGACATGGGTGGGGGCCTGCTGGCAGGTGCCCCACAGTGCTGGGGGGTGGGGGTGGTGGGGAACATGAGTTGGACATGGGTGGGGGCCTGCTGGCAGGTGCCCCACAGTGCTGGGGGGGTGGGGGTGGTGGGACACATGGGTGGGGGCCTGGTGGAGGCTGCCCCAGGTGACTGGGGGGTGGGGTGGTGGGAGACATGGGTGGGGGCCTGGTGGAGTGTGCCCCTGGTGGCTGGGGGGTGGGGGTGGTGGTAGACATGGGTGGGGGCCTGGTGGAGGGTGCCCCTGCACTGCTGGCGGGTGGGGGTGGTGGGAGAATTGGTTGGGGGCTGGTGGAGGCTGCCCCTGGTGGCTGGGGGGTGGGGGTGGTGGGAGACATGGGTGGGGGCCTGGTGGTGGCTGCCCCTGGTGGCTGGGGGGTGGGGGTGCTGGGAGACATGGGTGGGGGCCTGGTGGAGGCTGCCCCTGGTGGCTGGGGGGTTGGGGTGGTGGGAGACACAGGTGGGGGCCTGGTGGAGGCTGCACCTGGTGGTTGGGGGTGGGGGTGGTGGGAGACATGGGTGGGGGCCTGGTGGAGGCTGCCCCTGGTGTCTGAGGGGTGGGGGTGGTGGGAGACTTGGGTGGGGGCCTGGTGGAGGCTGCCCCTGGTGGCTGGGGGGTGGGGGTGGTGGGAGACATGGGTGGGGGCCTGGTGGAGGGTGCCCCTGCACTGCTTGGGGGGTGGGGGTGGTGGGAGACATGGGTGGGGGCCTGGTGGAGGCTGCCCCTGGTGGCTGGGGGGTGGGGGTGGTGGGAGACATGGGTGGGGGCCTGGTGGAGGCTGCCCCTGCACTGCTGGGGGGTGGGGGTGGTGGGAGACATGGGTGGGGGCCTGGTGGAGGCTGCCCCTGGTGGCTGGGGGTGCTGGGAGACATGGGTGGGGGCCTGGTGGAGGCTGCCCCTGGTGGCTGGGGGTGGGGGTGGTGGGAGACATGGGTGGGGGCCTGGTGGAGGCTGCCCCTGGTGGCTGGGGGGTGGGGGTGCTGGGAGACATGGGTGGGTGCCTGGTGGAGGCTCCCCCTGGTGGCTGGGGGTGGGGGTGCTGGGAGACATGGGTGGGGGCCTGGTGGAGGCTGCCCCTGGTGGCTGGGGGGTGGAGGTGCTGGGAGACATGGGTGGGGGCCTGGTGGAGGCTGCCCCTGGTGGCTGGTGGGTGGGGGTGTTGGTGGACATGGGTGGGGGCCTGTTGGAGGCTGTCCCTGGGGGCTGGGGGGTGGGGGTGCTTGGAAACATGGGTGGGGGCCTGGTGGAGGCTGCCCCTGGTGGCTGGGGGGTGGGGTGCTGGGAGACATGGGTGGGGGCCTGGTGAGGCTGCCCCTTGTGGCTGGGGGGTGGGGGTGTTGGGAGACATGGGTGGGGGCCTGGTGGAGGCGGCCCCTGGTGGCTGGGGGGTGTTGGGAGACATGGATGGGGGCCTGGTGGAGGGTGCCCCTGCACTGCTGGGGGGTGGGGGTGGTGGGAGACATGGGTTGGGGCCTGGTGGAAGGTGCCCCTGCACTGCTGGGGGGTGGGGGTGGTGGGAGACATGGGTGGGGGCCTGGTGGAGGGTGCCCCTGCACTGCTGGGGGGTGGGGGTGGTGGGAGACATGGGTGGGGGCCTGGTGGTGCGGGTGGGGGAGGTGGGAGACATGGGTGGGGGCCTGCTGGCAGGTGTCCCACAGTGCTGTGGGGTGGGGGTCTTGGGGAACATGAGTTGGACATGGGTGGGGGCCTGCTGGCAGGTGCCCCATAGTGCTGGGGGGTGGGGGTGGTGGGGAACATGAGTTGGACATGGGTGGGGGCCTGCTGTCAGGTGCCCCACAGTGCTGGGGGGTGGGGGGGTGGGGAACATGGGTTGGACATGGGTGGGGGCCTGCTGGCAGGTGCCCTACAGTGCTGGGGGGGTGGGGGTGGTGGGACACATGGGTGGGGCCTGGTGGAGGGTGCCCCTGGTGGCTGGGGGGTGGTGGGAGACATGGGTGGGGGCCTGGTGGATGTTGCCCCTGCACTGATGGGGGTGGGGGTGGTGGGAGACATGAGTGGGGTCCTGGTGGAAGCTGCCCCTCGTGGCTGGGGGGTGGGGGTGGTGGGAGACATGGGTGGGGGCCTGGTGGAGGCTGCCCCTGGTGGCTGGGGGGTGGGGGTGCTGGGAGACATGGGTGGGGGCCTGGTGGAGGCTGCCCCTGGTGGCTGGGGGGTTGGGGTGGTGGGGGACATGGGTGGGGGCCTGGTGGAGGCTGCCCCTGCACTGCTGGGGGGTGGGGGTGGTGGGAGACATGGGTGGGGGCCTGGTGGAGGCTGCCCCTGGTGGCTGGGGGGTGGAGGTGCTGGGAGACATGGGTGGGGGCCTGGTGGAGGCTGCCCCTGGTGGCTGGTGGGTGGGGGTGTTGGGGGACATGGGTGGGGGCCTGTTGGAGGCTGCCCCTGGGGGCTGGGGGGTGGGGGTGCTTGGAAACATGGGTGGGGGCCTGGTGGAGGCTGCCCCTGGTGGCTGGGGGGTGGGGTGCTGGGAGACATGGGTGGGGGCCTGGTGAGGCTGCCCCTTGTGGCTGGGGGGTGGGGGTGTTGGGAGACATGGGTGGGGGCCTGGTGGAGGCGGCCCCTGGTGGCTGGGGGGTGGTGGGAGACATGGATGGGGGCCTGGTGGAGGGTGCCCCTGCACTGCTGGGGGGTGGGGGTGGTGGGAGACATGGGTTGGGGCCTGGTGGAAGGTGCCCCTGCACTGCTGGGGGGTGGGGGTGGTGGGAGACATGGGTGGGGGCCTGGTGGAGGGTGCCCCTGCACTGCTGGGGGGTGGGGGTGGTGGGAGACATGGGTGGGGGCCTGGTGGTGCGGGTGGGGGAGGTGGGAGACATGGGTGGGGGCCTGCTGGCAGGTGTCCCACAGTGCTGTGGGGTGGGGGTCTTGGGGAACATGAGTTGGACATGGGTGGGGGCCTGCTGGCAGGTGCCCCATAGTGCTGGGGTGTGGGGGTGGTGGGGAACATGAGTTGGACATGGGTGGGGGCCTGCTGGCAGGTGCCCCACAGTGCTGGGGGGTGGGGGGGGTGGGGAACATGGGTTGGACATGGGTGGGGGCCTGCTGGCAGGTGCCCCACAGTGCTGGGGGGGTGGGGGTGGTGGGACACATGGGTGGGGCCTGGTGGAGGGTGCCCCTGGTGGCTGGGGGGTGGGGGTGGTGGGAGACATGGGTGGGGGCCTGTTGGATGTTGCCCCTGCACTGATGGGGGGTGGGGGTGGTGGGAGACATAGGTTGGGTCCTGGTGGAAGCTGCCCCTCGTGGCTGCCGTGTGGGGGTGGTGGGAGACATGGGTGGGGGCCTGGTGGAGGCTGCCCCTGGTGGCTGGGGGGTGGGGGTGCTGGGAGACATGGGTGGGGGCCTGGTGGAGGCTGCCCCTGGTGGCTGGGGGGTTGGGGAGGTGGGGGACATGGGTGGGGGCCTGGTAGAGGCTGCCCCTGCACTGCTGGGGGGTGGGGGTGGTGGGAGACATGGGTGGGGGCCTGGTGGAAGCTGCCCCTGGTGTCTGGGGGATGGGGGTGGTGGGAGACATGGGTGGGGGCCTGGTGGAGGCTGCCCCTGGTGGCTGGGGGGTGGGGGTTGTGGGAGACATGGGTGGGGGCCTGGTGGAGGCTGCCCCTGGTGGCTGGGGGGTGGGGGTTGTGGGAGACATGGGTGGGGGCCTGGTGGAGGCTGCCCCTGCACTGCTGAGGGGTGGGGGTGGTGGGAGACATGGGTGGGGGCCTGGTGGAGGCTGCCCCTGGTGGCTGGGGGGTGGGGGTGGTGGGAGACATGGGTGGGGGCCTGGTGGAGGCTGCTCCTGGTGGATGGGGGGTGGGGGTGCTGGGAGACATGGGTGGGGGCCTGGTGGAGGCTACCCCTGGTGGCTGGGGGGTGGGTGTGGCGGGAGACATGGGTGGGGGCCTGGTGCAGGCTGCCCCTGGTGGCTGGGGGGTGGGGGTGGTGGGAGACATGGATGGGGGCCTGGTGGAGTGTGCCCCTGCACTGCTGGGGGGGTGGGGGTGCTGGGAGACATGGGTGGGGGCCTGGTGGAGGCTGCCCCTGGTGGCTGGGGGGTGGTGGGAGACATGGGTGGGGGCCTGCTGGCAGGTGCCCCACAGTGCTGGGGGGTGGGGGTGGTGGGGAACATGAGTTGGACATGGGTGGGGGCCTGCTGGCAGGTGCCCCACAGTGCTGGGGGGTGGGGGTGGTGGGGAACATGAGTTGGACATGGGTGGGGGCCTGCTGGCAGGTGCCCCTGCACTGCTTTGGGGGTGGGGGTGCTGGGAGACATGGGTGAGGGCCTGGTGGAGGCTGCCCCTGGTGGCTGGGGGGTGGGGGTGGTGGGAGACATGGGTGGGGGCCTGCTGGCAGGTGCCCCACAGTGCTGGGTGGTGGGGGTGGTGGGGAACATGAGTTGGACATGGGTGGGGGCCTGCTGGCAGGTGCCCCACAGTGCTGAGGGGTGGGGGTGCTGGGGAACATGAGTTGGACATGGGTGGGGGCCTGCTGGCAGGTGCCCCACAGTGCTGGGGGGGTGGGGGTGGTGGGACACATGGGTGGGGGCCTGGTGTAGGCTGCCCCTGGTGGCTGGGGGGTGGGGGTGCTGGGAGACATGGGTGGGGGCCTGGTGGAGGCTGCCCCTGCACTGCTGAGGGGTGGGGGTGGTGGGAGACATGGGTGGGGGCCTGGTGGAGGCTGCCCCTGGTGGCTGGGGGGTGGAGGTGGTGGGAGACATGGGTGGGGGCCTGGTGGAGGCTGCCCCTGGTGGATGGGGGGTGGGGGTGCTGGGAGACATGGGTGGGGGCCTGGTGGAGGCTAACCCTGGTGGCTGGGGGGTGGGGGTGGTGGGAGACATGGGTGGGGGCCTGGTGGAGGCTGCCCCTGGTGGCTGGGGGGTGGGGGTGGTGGGAGACATGGGTGGGGGCCTGGTGGAGGGTGCCCCTGCACTGCTGGGGGGTGGGGGTGGTGGGAGACATGGGTGGGGGCCTGGTGGAGGGTGCCCCTGGTGGCTGGGGGGTGGGGGTGGTGGGAGACATGGGTGGGGGCCTGGTGGAGGGTGCCCTGCACTGCTGGGGGGTGGGGGTGGTGGGAGACATGGATGGTGGCCTGGTGGAGGGTGCCCCTGCACTGCTGGGGGTGGTGGGAGACATGGGTGGGGGCCTGGTGGAGGGTGCCCCTGGTGGCTGGGGGTGCAGGGGGACATGCGTTGGTGGGCAGTAGTCCAAGTTGACATGTGGGTTGGCTGGGGGGCATGGCCATGGTGGATGGGGTGCCTGCAGGACATGTGCAGGGTAGGCCCCTGTGGTGTGAGCCACCTGCAGGGGCCGTGAAGGGTGTAGAGGGAACACCTGGGAGGACCCACACGTGCAATTCACATGTGGTGCTCCCCGCGCACCCCTGTAATACACGTACCCTGATGAGATCGCGTGTGGAACTTCCCGCGCACCCCTGTAATACACGTACCCTGATGGAATTGCGTGTGGAACTTCCCGCGCATCCCTGGAATACACGTACCCTGCTGATGTTGTGTGTAATACTTCCCCCGCACAATGAAATACACGTACCCTGATGAGATCGCGTGTGTAACTTCCCGCGCACCCCCGAAATACACGAACCCTGATGTGATCGCGTGTGTAACTTCCCGTGCACCCCCGAAATACACGTACCCCGCTCAATCGCGTGTGTAACTTCCCGCGCACCCCGATGTACACGTACCCCGCTCAATCGCGTGTGTAACTTCCCGCGCACCCCCGCAATACACGTGCCCCGCTCGCACAGGCCCAATTGCTGTATGTTGCCACTTTTGTTTGATGCGCTGGGACTCTACCGCCTGCCTTCATGTGGCGGACGTGTTTCAGCTTGTGCGTGTCTTTGGCTGTGCGTGGCTTTGCCCTATTCGATTCCATGAATACGTGTGGCTCGAGTGCGTGTGGGCGTTCCGTCTGCTTCCCTGCAGTACATCCCCAGTTACGCCCTTATTTTCGCGCGTTGTTCCCCATTCCGCGCGTTATGCCCCGTGTCCAGCCCACTTTCTGGTGTATGCGCCGAGGTTGTGCGCTTTCACTGTGCGCGTCGCGCACGCCTTTCGGGATGTTGCAGTGACTTGTGCGCCATGCACGGGTTTGGTGCACATCCCGAGGTAAACACGTGCAGAGACTTCCATGAATCACAAGCTTGCGCCTGCTTGCGCCTGCTTGCGCCAAGATTTTCGGCGCATGTTTGTTCCATGAATCGGCCCCTTAAATACAACAACTTTGTATTTATGTTTGCTGTGGCTTCAGCTTTGAGTCTCCTGGGCTCCACCGAATCGGGGTAGCCGAGGAGACTCAAAGCTGAAGCCTCAGCCAACATAAATACAACATTATAAATGCTGCGGTTTTCTTTCTAAGTTAGAAAGGAAACTGTAGCATTTATTTTGCTGTGTTTTTAAAAAAGAATGAAATTTAAAGCACTTACCAGCAGCCTGTGTTGGTCTCTGATCTACGGCAATAATGAAGCAAAAGCCACCTGCTGGTAGTTTTTGTTTATTACAGATGGCTGGCTTTTGCTTCATCAGTGCCACAAGGGCAGAGATTAACACAAGCATAGGAGGCTCATCCATTTCACAAACTGGATGCCTCCTAGTGCTTTAAATGTGTGACTTTGAGCCTCATGTGCTCAAAAGTTTACATAGGAACTTCCTTAATGTATATTTTTTATATATATTTTTGATCATGGCCCATCTTTTGAGCCAATAACATTTTTGGTAGCACTATTCCTTTAAGGCCTTTTTAGGAGTAACGTGTGAAGGTGATCCTTGAGGAAGTGTGTCTGAGTGAAACACTGACACTCATCTGCCTTATAGGAAATAACATTAAAACGATGCATTCCAGGGAGTCTGTAGAAGGCAGTGTAGTGGCCTGAATTTGTGATCCTCTATGTCAAAATGCAGTGTTGTCTCTTGTCTTTCTCTGCACCATGCCCTGTATGCATGGAATGCTGTGAGTGACTGACATGGAATACTGTGTGTGAGTAAGTTGGGTTCCTGGCCATATATAACACTGACACCAGAGTAGGAGCAGGACATATCTTTACTAGGTTCCATGTCCAGGTACAGGGTATAGGAATACATTTAGTCTACTTCAGGTAAGTTACATGGACAGACAACCACCGACACCCTCTCTCAGTCAACCCATTTTCACAACAGCATTCACAAAACCATTCAGAAACTAACATTCTCACACACAGCATTCCATGTCAGTGACTCACAGTATTTCATGCATACAGGCCAGGGTACAGGGGAAAACAAGACACAACATATCTCCCCCCTTAAACAACACAAGGCAAACCCAAGAAACAAGGGACATACATACACATGCAAGAAGACATGTACATCCCTTAACTTCCAAAACAAATCCTCCTAACAACGCATCCACACAAACTTTGTAGGTGTCCTCAGCTAGTGGGCCAAGCCGCACCATAATATGCCACTCCCTTTCCCCTACCACCTAGCGATAGACACCAACCACTGAACAAAAGGATACCAGATGCAGACTTTCAAGCAACTTCAGGCTGCCAGTACCAAAAAACACAACTGAGGTAAAAGCCATGCCGTACTAGCATGCAAGGTGTGCCCCCGAAGGCACAGATAACTGATCCCCCCACAACCATGCCGTACAAACATGCCAAGTGTGCCCCAGAGGACACAGAGACTAATAATCTCCCAAACACCTCTCCACTACAACATACCAGGAGGGCACAGAGAGTGGATCTCCAAAAACACACACAGAGAGTGGATCTTCTTACACACAGTATACCACACACTCATCATATCATAAACAAAACTCAGCCCCGAAATACACTGTTAACCATTCCAAACTCAACAGCACTGGCTGCCCACCATAATATGGCTCAATTTCAAACACGGCAGAGTACTCCAAGTACCCCGGTTAACTGACAACCTACAGAAAGAGCGCTCCAAGTACTGTAGGTGTCGAAACCCCACACGATGCCTGTGCTGAAAGACCACATTCCACAACTTCACCAACTCTAATTTCAGAAAGCCAAGCATGACCACACCTCATCATGACACACACACCATACAATGCAGAATAAATATTCTAGACTATTATCACAGTTCAAAAAACACATTAAGATAAACCTCCCTTACTGTTTTACTGAAAGCATTGAAACAATGTACTTGAAATTCAAATTCTAAATCAATGTTCTTCAGTAAAAATCCAGCCTGTAAACTAAAAGGGTTAACAGAACATGCATCATAACATGCACATTACACTACTAACTTAGGGAAGTGCATGTCATAATTAACTTTAAAATACAAAGTCCAAACTGTAAAAGAAGGGGTTAAAACACAATTAAAATGAGTGCACAGTAAACCACAGCAAAACAAATTTAAATCCACAATACATCTCTCTAAACAGAGGCCAGAATATTCAACAGGCTACACATCACACTATTCCAAAACTCTAATGTGAAATATACTATTAAGCCGCTCTGTTCAATTGAGATATCCCTGAAGAAATTCAAGAAATCAGGATCTCATTCCTAGAGTACCACCAAATTGCTATTTTACAGACATTCCACTAAAGCACCACATAAAGGACACACACTTGAAAGAACTTATATCTTCTCCATCACTGCCTCCGGGTGCTGCCCAAAACAGTGTACGCATGTTGGCCCACAGTACCTTAGGTAGAGGTAGAGGTCCATCTCCCTCTCTGGCTCTTTTGCTCACATAGGGGCTGCCTTCCTTCTTCTTCATTGTAGCAATACTACCCCATTTCACAGGGATCCCACAAGAGCCATCAATATCACAAGTGTGCCTCACTTATGTAATTAGGTCTGCCCCTCGCAGCAATATGTTCACCAGTTTTCTCCAGCAAAGTCCCTTTTAGCTATTATCTGGCCTGCACTGCTTTAATTTGTATGCTGCCACCTGGATACTGGCTCCTTCACTGCTCCTCGTGGACACAACTGATTCCTTTAGTCACTACTGGCCTTCTTTGGCTGGATTGACTGCCCCTCACAGACTCCAAACTTAGGCTTGAATGCCTCGCACAGCAAAGTTACTGTCTGCCCCCTGTAGCACTGGTTTGTCTACCCCTTGCAGACCAGATGGGCACTTAGCCCTGCAATGACTCTATCTGCCCCTCGCAGCCCCGATGGGTCCTTCGCCCTGCAGTATCTTGATCTGCCTGTTGCAGACTTGGTGGGCACTCAGTGTTATGCTTGGCCAGGTACCCAACTTAACACATAACACACTTAACACATAGCCTATGGGTTGACCAATGTTTGCATCTTACCTGACAGCAAGTATCTCCTAGGTGATCTGTGGAGATTCAATTTCAGGGGGTGTTAATTCTGTTCTTCCAGGATGTTTACTTGCCAATATGGTACATAGTTGTGATGCTAGAAATGCATCAGAGGGACATGGCCTCTGTATCCTTGTCCTTTATGCCTTTATCATGTATGTTCTGTCTTGTTTCCCAGGTGTTCATGTGGGACTCCTGACTGTGTGATTCTTCTTCCTTTTGTTCTTGGTGAACAGACCCTTGGAATACCTCTACGGCACCCATGGGTAAGGATATAACCCTGTACTCCTGTTGTAAGTTTTTGGGCACCTGTGTGTGGGCCACAGAGGAGGGTATGGGCTGGTGGCATCTCAATGCTGGATTTGACAGGTGCTCTGAGTATCCTCCATTTTGGGATACCCATGCCCTGCCATTGAAATCAGTTGATTCCTGATAGGAAACAAGATGGCACCTGCAGTCTCTGGCTTTCTATCGCCCTTCACCTTGTTTTTCCGAAGTCCCAGGAAGCCCTGACTCTGTCCCTTCCCCCTGACTGGCTGTTGGTTGGAAGTCCATATATGGTATTGTGGGGAAGTCCACACCAGACTGGCTGGAGCCTTCCCATTGACTGTATGTTGTGGGTATGCACTGGGTGAATGGAGTGTGTGACGATTTCATGTTATGGGTGTCTAGTATCTGGTGTTTGATACAATGACTGAGACAGCCCTGCCCGAAACTAGTATGAATGCAGTGTGGAGTGTTGAATGGCTGGATGCTTGTCCCAATCCACATTCTGTGTTGTGGATGGAGAAGAATAGCCTGAACACACTGTGAGCCTGATTGGCTGTCTAACTGCATGAATGCCCTTCTGAATGATTGGTTGCCTGAGTGCGACCCAGCAGAGTGAATGAGAGACCGAACACTATATCTGGGGACCTCTCACTGATGGAAATTGTTCAGAAGCTGAAGTCGATACTTGATGCTTACTCTCGAAGCTGAGCCGGAAGAAGAAGGTGAACAGCTGTTGATCCAAGAGAGGACCTGGCTAAGAGACCTCTTCCTGAGCTACGAGGGACCATCATGCACCAGCTGATCTTTGCCAAAGTTTCCTGGTAGTCAGACCCTCAAAAGGCTACCGACCGGAGAAGGGGACTGCCGCGGATCCGAAGTGAAGCACCCAGACATCCAAGTCCATCGACGTTGACCAGGGTTCACAGGTTTGCTACAACCAGATGTGGGGACAACTTGATGTCGTGCAGTTCAATGACCAGAGCTGCAACGCTCCATTGCCTAAGACATTTGATCCAAGCACTTCCTTTCTCATCATTGTCGACAGCTTTGGTGAGAATCCGCCGGTGGGTTTGCCGCCACCCAAAGACCTCGAAGATGCCACTGAAGATCCAACAGCCAGCCGTGTTCACATTGCGAATAACGATGCCAGGCACTGATGACCTGATGCCCTTGCTGGGCTAAAGTTCTTCCTTAACTCTTTATGGCAACAAACTATCATCGTCGAGGTATACCACACGCCTCCTCTTCAGAGGACATTCGCAAGCTTTCATCAACCAGCACCACAAGGATCGAAGTTGCTTCCCCGACAACTGTGTTCGCCTTTTCTTCACCAAGGAATCTCAATGACCCGTGACTCCTGACTTAAAGGGAGCATCCCTCAAGAAGGGTCCATTAACGACTCATCGAAGAACCCTACGAAACAAGGTACATTGGGGTCATGCAACCTTTAGAAGGAATCAAGACTATATCCAGCATATCTGGACAGGACTTGTCAATACGCTTTATTCAAAGTTTGCCCGGGTGGGGGGATCCACACACAGAATGGTCTCACGGTAGTGGGATAGACTTTTATGCCATTGCTTGATTTAACTTGCTTTCTTTCTGTGGTCTTTCGTTGATTCATTTTACCATCTGATTCATATGTCATTAGAGCTGTTAGCAGTTTATGCATTACAAAGGAATCGATAGTTAAGAGTGGTACCACATAGACCTGTACATATTTTCCATTATAGTATTTCCAGAGTAAAAAGTGTGTTATTGTGATTGTGCACATAACCTTGAACCTTATTTATATAAAGAATAGTGTTATCACTAACATACTGTGTGGACGTTCCTTTGTGGGTGCTTGTGGACTACACTGTACATAAGAACCAGCCTGCATTACCGCCTGAGAGCTTAAGCCTTGATTGCTCGTCCACGTTTTACCAAAGAGAATCTTGGCTGGGGTGCTCTGTGCTTCTATTCTGCCATATAAATGTACAGATACGCCCCTCCAGTCTTTACAATAGTGCAGAGGACCACACAACCCCAGATGGAGAATGAGCAAGTGAGCTTAAGTACACTTGGGAAGATTGACTTCTGAATCCCATCAAGCCACCAAGCTCAATTTTATTTGCAGTACGTTTCCTCTCCACCTTCACCAGGTACATACGTGAAGTAGGAAAAGGTAGAAGTTGGATTCCGAAGGCAGATTGACTAGTAGACCCTGGCATTTATTTGTGAGGCCGAGGCTTGCATCAGTATCCAGATAAAAAGAGGCAAAGTCACCAGGATATGTATCCTAAATTGAGGCTGATGACTCCTATTTCCAAAATGGTCCAATGTTCTGAAGGGTTTTGGCACAAGAGTTTGTCTTGTATCAGTGTACTTATTCTTAATGTTCTATACAATGCACACTGTGGATGTGCCTGTGGTATATTACTAATCCTTTGTTGTTCTTTTCTTCCTTATAGGAGCTGAATTCAGACTGCACTAGATTCGAAGAAGGAGCTCAAGAGGCATGCACCAGTGATGAATTTCAGAGAAGATACAGTCTGGTTTTGGTGAAGAGCAGACAAGTCAGGCAATGTTCAGATGAGTTCTCCAGAACGTTTGGCACGTTTACTTACATGGCAGGCTTTAAATAGCCTCAGGAAACATATAACATTCCAGTTATAGTAGGCAAACCAAAAGGAATCATGGCTATGATAGTACCTTTACGTTTATGAGCTTCATGAGTTTGTTTCCATTGTAGGTATGATAGGATTTAATCAAGGATGTATTGGTGAATTCTCTGGCTTTCCAAAGGGCATGTCCAGATCCACCCTCTTGAAGAACGACTGAGACATGTGTGGTACTGGGCCAGTACTTGTTGTACCAGAAACAGTCAGATACCCCATGACAGGAATTCACCCACCTGAGTGTTCAAAACAGGCAAAGTGATCACTGTTTGCTGCAGGCTCCTTAGACCAGCATTCTGGGCCAAAACCCTTTCATCCACTAGCTAGTACATGTCTCCACTTAACCTTTTGAATATATGTTGCCCCTCACTTTGTATTTGGGTGTCCTTGAATAATCTCAGATGATGTGGATGCCAGAGGCAATTGTATGATAGGTGCATTCCAGGAGCTGGTGATCCCACCATGTGGTACACTGGGAGTTATCCTATATATGGAATGGGAATGGAATTTCCATACCCACATCAGGTGTAAATGTTTGATCAAGAGCCAAACTTCCCCCCTTTGTATGAGAAGAGTACATATTCTAGTATGCGGTCAACTTGCATCTTATGTCTAATGCTCGTGTCCAATGATATTCCTAAAACGTTAGTGGTATTCTTGTAGAGCGGGGACTTGCCCACCCAATATGCATGAACAAGGTAAATATCCCAGGAAGGAATATCATGTGTTATTGTAGGTGTAGTGTGCTGACCATAACAAGTCAACCTAGTTTTAGTCTCCTTGTTTCAAGTGACAACGCAAATATTGTCCTAGGTCCTGGTTGACCCATTCAGAGTGGCTGTCTTGGGATGTTTAGCAGAAGACAGAAGGCTTCAGACCACAGGACATGACAGAATATTCATGATAGTTCACTGAGAAATTGGCTTCTGCAACTATTATCAAGGGTACCCCTAAAGCATAACTATATGTTGCAGAAAGAGGGTAGCTAATGATTTGAATGTGCTGTTGGTATGTTTTTTCAATTTGACAAAATATGACATTTTTTAAAATAAGTATACTACTACCACACACACTGTAGTGCATGTTTGGGTATGTGGTGAATCGCTCATAAAATTAAGAGACTAAGAGACAGAGTAGACCAGGGGTACAGAGGAACTGAAGTAGATGCATCAACTCCTGTGGTCACGTGTGGTTTTTATTCCTAACATTTATTTTCAAAGTGTTTATGTACTGACACACATCCTGTTTTATTGAGGGCTACCAAAAATGTCTTTCAATCAGCTGAGTAGTTTTCTCTATCCCAGTATGTCCAGCTATGATGGAGTAATGGTGGTCTTGCAGCACTGCTTACTGCATGTCTGGTGTTGATAAGAACAAACAACTTTCTTTGAGTGGTAACCTTCTCTGGCATTATGGATAGGGTCTTGACCCTTTGTGATGCAAGAGTTCATGTTAGCTAGGAACTTCCAAGTCATCAACCTCAATACAGTTGGTATTTTCAGGTGGTGATTCTTCCAGTTCGTATTCTGGACAAGGTTTCATCTTTGCAGTTTTGTGTTGCTGGCTGGCAGGTGATCTGGAAATCATACTCAGAGAAAAACAATGCCCACCAATGGTGTCGCAATGGCTGAGCTATTGCTGCACTCAGAAATGGCAGATTCCTAAATTCTGTGAATGGTCACTTTATGACATGCCCCCAGCAGATAGTGGTGGTATTCTTCGAATTCAAGTGTTTTCCTGTCAGTGATTGTGCAGATCCTTTTTGCACATGTACATTTTGCTGATCAGTAGGCAACTATAACAATTCCCCCAACGTCCATACTTAAAGCATCTATCTCTGCCATTTATGGAAACTGTGTATTTGGAATGTGTAAGTTTGGGGCAGTTATGATTAATGCTTTTAAGCACGCGATGTAGCTCTCTGCTTCCAGGGTCCACTAGACATTCCTCCCCTTATTCGGGAGGCCAGTAAATGGATGCATCACAGCTGAACACCCAGGGATGAAATAACAATCGAAATTGGCAAAACCAAGAAAACTTTGAAAATGTTTCAACATTTCATATTGAAAACCAATGAAGAATAGCCCCAATTTTACATTTTTGATCATAACAATGTAATACTGTGTAGGTATGAACATTAGGAACTTTTTTCCCATGGAAACAGCATTTTTTCCAGCTTTGTGACTAGCCACAATTGGTGGGCATACATAAGAACTGCCTTCACTTGTTGTAAATCCATTACTTTGATTCAAATAATGCAAATTCGTATAGAAGGCTATCTTCCATTCATCATTGGTCTTCAAATGGATCAGGTGATAGGGCACTCTCATGTCCAGTTTGTTGTATACCATGGCTTCTTTCAGTTAGTATAACAAGAACGGAATCATAGGAGAAGGAAAGCAGATCTTTGCTGTTGCCTTGTTTACGATCTGGTTGTCAATGCACACTCATTGTGTGAGGTCGTCGTCCTCTTTTGATAGAAACAATAATATAGAAGAAACCAGAGACTTGGCTGATCATTTGAATCTTACTTTCCCAGGTGTTCATTTTCTTGCTCGGTTAGTGCATAAATGTGACTCCAAAGAAATATTGCTCTGGGGATTAAGACTATCTGGTATGTGAGTGCTATTCTGACTGTTCACTTAGGGTTGTGTGCGGGCTGTGGGTCAGACAGTGCTCGTCTTGTGGCCAAGTCCGAACTGAAGTGGCAGCCTGAATTGGGTCAAGTATCTGATCTGGCATGAAATACAATATGGTGGGATTATATGAGACAGCATGTCTGTGGGAGTTTATTTTGCTAGGGATATCTCTTCCAGACCAGATATAGGAATTTGGTGGAGAGTATTAAGGTATTTCTGTTACTGCCATGTTGTCCGGCAGATTCACCACCACATTAAAAAATGAAGGGAGCACACATTAACCATTGGCAGTAACTAATACCATCTGGCAGAATTACCACAGAAAAGTAACTGCGGATTGTAATTCCGACACGTATCGGTGGAATTACCACTACCGCTGACCAAATTGGCTGATATTCCTTCATCAGAATATCCACGGGGCATATCATGTGAGAAATGGGAAGTCTGGCAGTGTCCATTTTAAGAAATTCAATCCATCCTCAATCCCCCATGTCCTGTAGTCATCTGAACACAGAAGTGGAGACAAAAATATCCCAAGAAAAAGGAAAAAATGAGGCTGCCCCAGCAAAAATTCAGGGAGGCTGAACTGCAGGTCCTTGCTGATGAGGTTGTCAGCCATGCAGAGGAGCAGTTTGGGGGAAGGCATAGGAAGACAGCTGGCCAAAGGAAGACAACGATCTTTGTCTCAATGTGTGTCAAGGTTGCGGTAGTGGGCACAATCTAACATAATACAGAGGAATGCCGTAAGAGGTGGAATGACCTCAAGGCCAGGGTCTGCAGCATCCTGTTGAAACACAGAGGGGAGAGAGCTGCCACAGGAGGCAACACTGTGGCACACCTTCCCTTCACACATGGGAGGAAAAGGTTAGCATCATCATCCACATGGAAGGTATTGAGGGTGTTGGAAGGACCAAAGTTGAAGTCAGCTTTCAGGATTTTGAATATGAATGTCCAGTTTACCAGGAGAATGCACTGCCCAAATCCCCATCCCATGAATGTGTCTCCCAGCAGAGACTTGTACAATGTAAAGGGGAGTGCCCTACCAAACTGCAATGTGGATAATGACATTGAAACAACATGCATGTGCAAGGTAAGTTGGGACACTGTGCAAATAGCTATGCACTTAAGTTGAAATGTGCATATGACACCATGCAATAATGAAGCCCAGCCTTGAGTGCAGGACATGACCAAATGCCAAAGTGAAGCCCCTGCACCAACGCCCACCACAGATACACCTAAAAGGCAATCAACCCACATAGGAAACATCAATGAGAATAGCTACGTAAACACATGTAAAAGCCATTTCTGCAGTCCAACTGCCAATGAGCCCATGCATACGAGTTGGATACCCTGACCAGAGCTTTGGAGTGTGAGCACTGTTCATTGCCGACCAACCATGTGCATTATCACTGGCCACTCAAATGCCAAATGCACACATCACTCCTATCACAAAACACCATGTCCATAGCCCTCAGATACTGTAAGGTGTTATGCCACAGAGGCCATATCTGGTTGGGTTTATGAACACATACTACAGTACGTACAACAAACGTCAAACCACTTGTGTCTAGGATAAGCAACCATCATAGTGCATGATTGTCTTTCTAGCTCCTGCAGATGTATACATGATGACTGACAGCATAATGTTGTCCATCCAACAGATTCTCTATTCATTCAGGAAGAAGATGCAGGGCCATGAACATGCGAGGGCTCATAGCGCAGCAAGCACCTCTACCACCACCCCAGCATTGCTCAGCCATGGCAAGAGCAGGAAGATGAGCATGATCAACACACCCAGTACAGGGAATTGAAGCAGCATGGAAGATGTGGCATGCAAACACGCTGCAACTCTTCCCACAAGTGTGGCAACTGGCCCCTTTACCAGCAGTGCACATTCCACGGCTGGCACACCACCTGATGGCAGTACCGCCGAATCTGCTGCTAGTGTTGCACCCCCACCAGCTGCAGCACCACACCACAGCCGCCCCGGTGAAGATGGATGAGTAGCCACATGTCGCCACTGCCACTCATGTGTCAACACGCAAACCCAACCACCTGCCTCCTGATCCCTCTCCTTACCTGAGTCACTGCTCCAGTGCCATCAGCAGTGTGACACAGACACAGGGACTGATGATGAAGGCATTGGACTAGTAAATGCAGGTGATAGGGGGTTCAGGTCCAGCCTGTCCACAGCCCGGAGTGTATTCCACAGCATTCTCTCGAGGAGGCTTGACACAATAGAAGAGCGACAAGTGTGGATTGTGAACATTGCAGAAATGCAGGTACAGCAACTGCAGGCAATTGGTGACTCTCTCCAGGGCTCATCCTACAGGATTGTGAGATGCAAATGCAGCCCTTACTAGTGTGGGCCAGATGGTAAGGGAACTCACACGGGCGTATACACATTTTCAGATTCCATGCAGTGCACCATGCTTGTGTCCCTGTAGTCAAACACATCCACCTTTGTCACCCCCATGGAGGGTTCATTGGCTGGGAGTCTACATCACCACTCCCTGAGGAATGTGACCTGTTCACAGCCAGAACTGGCTTCCATGTCCAAGAGGGCATGGAAATGACAGTATTTTTTGATTTGACTATTTCACAGCACACACGGGAGGTGGGAGGGCATGGGTGATTAGGGTTGAGGGAGGTGGGATATCATTAATATTTTAGACAATGTCGATGTAGAAATTCGAGAAGTATGTGCATAGAAATGTGTCTAAAAAAATTCTCCATAAGCTCTTGCCACACCAGACGGTCGTCCATGCCTTCCTCATGCGCACTGCATGACAGCACTTCATCTGAAGTAAGTGCATTTTTGTCCTCTGGGGAGGCATGTCATCATCAGGGGGTAGGAGGATGTGTAGCTTGATGCACATGTTGTGCAGCATGGCATAGGCAACAAAGATGTTCTCAACTTTGTCGGGCCTGTACATCAGGGCCCCTCAGGTCAGGCGGAGGCACTGGAAATGTGCCTTCAGTAGGGCAAACGTCATGTATGGCCTGGTCCTGACGTGTGCCTCATTGTAGGCCACTTTGTGTATTGTATGTGTTTTGCACACATCTGCCTTCAGTTATCGAAGCTGGGGGTATCCAGAGTCACAGGTGTCAGTAATAGTTAAATGAGGGCTAGTGGCAATTTTCATGGCATGTTGTTGGACACTCTATTGCTGCCGTTATTGAGCATTGCTTTACAACATGGTTGTACATCCCTTAATTTTAATGGTGTCTCATAAACTAAGGGGTACTTATTCATTGTCACTTTGAGATACCCCATGCACATATCTCACAAACACCAATTGGTTCATTCATCGCCTTGAATGTCTATTTCCTATATAGTCAGTGGAGGCCCTGTACAGTGCTGTCATACATGTTTCATGTTTTTGTGTTCCTACTGTTATGGAATTACATACATAGTTTGCACCTTGCATGCCATCACTGTCTGACAGTGTTGCATTACCATTGTGCAGTGGTGAACTGTGCTTTTGGCTGTGTATGTATATGTTCCTAATGCATTGTGTTACATGTAGTTCTCTCTTTGTGAATCAGTTACCTCTTTAGCAATATGAGTTGCTGACTTGCTTCTACATTGTTCTGCAAGGCCTAGTCCTGGGAGCTGATAGATGAAATGTAAGAGGGCAGTTCCTGCATGCACAGGTCCATAACAAGGCATGCATTGATTAGTTGTTGAGTTGGGATGCAAGTGCAACTGCCCAAATGTACAAAAACGTTTGGCTACGTAAATTGTATCAGCAAAGAGAGCTGGTAATTTATTATCAGTATTTTGCTGTTTGGATTGGCACTTCGGCACATGTGTTATTTGTCGTTAATGTTGACTCACTTTTAGAGAACATCACAGCGCCTTACACAATGAAAGGAGGAGCAACACTTGAAATAATGTTGCTTATTTATTTATTTTTATTCATTGAATGTTTCCAGGTGCCACAAAGCAAAAAAAGTAGGGAGGCAGGGGAGATAATAACAAAAACGGTCCTACTAGGTCTTTGACATTTGAACTGTGTAGTATAGATAAGTAGAAGACAAAAGGGTGGGTAGTAGGGGGGCGGGAGACTGCTAATATTGCAGGGGCATACGTGGGCCCAGGTACTAGGCAACTGCTGGTGGGATTTCATGGGGGTAAGTGCCATCAGGGGTGGACAGGATGAGGACCAACATATAAGTGCGCGGACAAAGGTGGACCAGACTTCCGAGAGGTGCCCAGCCCACCAGGCTAGCCAGCCAAGGGGCCCCAAAGGTGCTGCTGGTTTGGGCAGTGCTGGCAAAGACTGGTCAAGGAGGGCCTGGTAACCTGTAAGACTCATAAGTGACCAGGCTGCCAGTCACAGCAGCAGATGTTGAAACTAGCAAGGGATAGCAAAAGTGAAGGAGGTAGAAAAAAGTAGGTTCTTGAGCAGTTTCTGGAACTTGAGGAGGTCAGACTCAAGTCTGAGAAGGGCAGAGAGGCCATTCCAAAGGTAGGCACCTGCTGTAGAGAGCGATCTACCCCCCACTCTCTGCTTGGAAAAACGTCTGATCTGCTAGAGTACTGAAGAGCTCTAGCAGGGAGAGAGAGTTTGATATAGTGGGGTCCCAGGCCCCAGAAGGCCTTGTGGATGAAGCAGGCGGTCCAGAATTTGATCCTCGCAGTTACTGGGAGCCCTTGGAGAGTTTTTAGGGCTGGAGAGATACAATCCCTGGGCTTGAGGCCAAGGATAAGTCTTGCAGTCCTAATCCAAAGAGGTCAACGTTTGCGAATTGCCCTAGAATGTATTACCCACAAGGCCCAGCAAAATCCAAAATGTAGGGAAAAACACAATTTCTCGACATTTGCCAACAGGAAACCATTGAAACATGCTGGCAACAAGGCATGTCCTACCTTCCCACATTCCCACAGGTGTCCCAACATAAACAGTACCTCACATATGTGGTTGCACTTACCTGGCCGCCAAGGGAAAATGCTAAACCACGAGTATACCAAAGGACCTGGAAAGACAAGATTTTCACGGTATTTCGTCTTGTGGGTAACCCACAGATTTGGCCCTGCGGTATCACAGCCACTAAGGAAAACAGAGAACCATATGCATTTCTGAAAATAATACACCTGTAGGTATCCAAAGAGATGTGATATTTTTGAATCGCCCTAGAAGGTCTTACCCACAAGTCCTGGCAAAGTCAAAAATGTAGTGAAAGAAAACACTATTTTCATACTTTGTCACCAGGAACATATGGAAACACACCAGCAACAACACATGTCCTACCTTCCCAAATTTCCACAGGTGTCCCGTCAAAAATGGTACCTCACATGTGTGGGTGCACTTACCTGGGAGCAAAAGGAAAAGGCTACACCACTGGTATACCAAAGGGCCTGGGAAGACAAAATGTTTATGGTATTTGGTTTTGTGGACAACTCACAGTGTTGGCAGCAGGGTTTTGCAGCCACTAAGAAAAAAGGGGAACCCCATGGGGAACCCCATGCATTTCTGAAAAGAAGACACCCGTGGGAATGTAAAAATGTTGACATTCACGAATCGCCCTAGAATGTATTACCCACAAGGCCTAGCAAAGTCCAAAATGTAGGGAAAAAACAACATTTTCAGACATTTGTCACTAGGAAATCACTGAAAAATGCCTGCAACAACACATGTTCTTCCTTCTAATGTTCTCACAAGTGTCCAGACAAAAATGGTACCTCACATGTGTGGGTGCACTGACCTGGGTGCAAAGGGAAAAGGCTAAACCACTGGTACATCAAACGCTGTGGGGAATACTGGATATGGCAGTCTGGACAACCCACAGATTTGTGCCAGGGGTATCAAAGCCACCCAGGAAAACAGGGAAACCTATGCATTTCTGAAAAAAAGACACCCGTGGGAATCCAAAGAGGTCTGACTTTTACGAATCACCCTAGAATGTATTGCCTACAAAGCCCAGCAAATTTCAAAATGTAGGGAAATAAACACAATTTTATGACATTTGCCAACAGGAACCAGCCAAAACACACTGGCAACAACACATGTCCCACCTTTTCACGTTCCCACAGGTGTCCCAACAAAAATGGTACCTCACATGTGTAGGTGCACGGACCTGGGTGCAAATACTGGATTTAGTAGTCTGGACAACCCACAGATTTGTGCCTCGGTGTCAGGCCACCATGGACAACCGGGAACTCCATGCATTTCTGAAAAGAAGACACCCGTGGGAATCCAAACATGTCGACTTTTCGGGAAACGCTCTAGAATGTATTGCCCATAAGGCCTGGCAAAGTCCAAAATGTAGGGAAAAACACAATTTGCAGATATTTGCCACTAGGAAATCACCGAAACATGCCTGCAACAAAACATGTTCTACCTTCTTATGTTGTCACAGGTGTCCGGACAAGAACGGTACCTCACATGTGCAGGTGCACTGATCTGGCTGCAAAGGGAAAAGGCTAAACCTCTGATTCATCAAATGCCCTGGGGAATACTGGATTTGGCAGTCTGCACAACCCACAGATTTGTGCCAAGGGTGTCACAGCCACCTAGGAAAACAGGGAACCCTATGCATTTCTGAAAAGAAGACACCCGCCGGAATCTAAAGAGGTCTGACTTTTGCGAATCGCCCTAGAATGTATTACCCACAAAGCCTGGCAAAGTCCAAAATGTGGGGAAAAAAACTCAATTTTCAGATATTTGCCAATAGGAAATCACCGAAAGACTAAACCACTGTTTCATCAAACGCTCTGGGGAATACTGGTTTTGGCAGTCTGGACAACCCACAGATTTCTGACAGGAAACCCCATGCATTTCTGAAAAGGAGACACAAACCAGAATCTAAAGAGGTCTGATTTTTGCGAATCGCCCTAGAATGTACAACCCACAAAGACCAGCAAATTCCAAAAATGTAGGGAAATAAACACAGTTTTCAGACATTTGCCACCATTTGCTTCCCGACCCAAAAGTAAGTGCTAAAAAGGATGAGATTGCTTGTCCTCCGCACTCCAAACGTAGTTCTGAGGACGAGCAATCTCGTCCTTAGCACTTAAGGGGTTAAGAGAGACTTGATATACGCTGATTAAAATGACGTTGTTACTATTCCAGTGTTTAGAGATAGTTTCATTAGTAGTCAGATGCAGTGGGCTGGTGTTTTATGGGAGAGTCGCTTTTTTGTAGATATCAAGTGGACATGTGTCGCCCAGGAGATCCAGCTATTATGGTATGTTTTAATAGTTATTTGAAGATACGATTGTGTTATGTTGGCTTTGAGGTGCTGGCTTCTGGGAATGTGTTGTTAGTGGTCCTGCAGGCTGTGGCGATGGGCTGTGATATTTCTTCCACATGAATTTAACAAAACAAAAAAAAAACACTAGTGAACATTTTAAAATGGCTTTATTTGTAGATATACTAGCAACACATAATTCGGGGCCACCTTCCTGATGTGGTCAGGAATTCATATTCCAATATGTAGACTGCTTTTGCTTTTGCTTCAGGTATTCAAACAAAAAATGTGTTTCTATTATATAAATGAACCGTAGGCTGAGGCATATTTTACAAGGTATGCAGTGACATCGAATGGAAAACAAGTAATAGATTTTTGAACGAACCCCAAAAAACATAACGCGTTTTTTGAAAATATACATATGTGGTTGGGAATGGGAATGGGAATATTAGTTTTTGGGGTGGGGAAAAGTATAAAAACATCGAAAAAATGGTGTTCTTTTTTTTAGATGTTTTTTATTCGTTCAAAATTCATTCTTGTTTTCTCATTCGATATAATCACATGTAAACATTTTACAAATGTAGTCTCCTAGATGCTAAAATGAATTCATTTTTAACAGACTGTCTACAAGCCACACTATACTTTTCTCATGAACTAATACAGTGAGATGCTCCAATAGACATCTGTATTATGTAAAGGGGTTCCTTTAGGGCCAATTCAGCCTTGAAAAGAAAAACTACAGGAGAAAGCCTTTATCAGTTACATATTTTTTGGGGTTCGGAACTGTGTCCCATAACAGTTAATGGCATATTAATTACTGAAGCACAGAATAAAGTGTTACTGGGGTGTCATATTTATGATTTATGGCATTTTCAGTAATACACCTAATGGCTGAGAGTGTTTTGCAGATCTGACTTTAATTGTAATATCCATTAACTTAAACTCCTGACATTTTAAGAAATCGGTCACATGTCCTGAGCAGAAGGATAGCCATCACACCACCTCCCAGCCAGGGAAGAAAATAGTAAGTCTCCTTTATTGCAAGATTATTATACGTTTACATTTAATTATTGGTTCTTTGTAATGCGCACTAGACATCAAAAATGTATGTCAAGGTGCATCTAGACAAGTTCTTAAACAACAAAACGTTCTTAAAAGGTCTTGAAACATTCGGAACGTGAAGTGCCACTGCATGAGAGAGGGGGAGGAGTGGATTGAGGAAGGAGGACGAGGGAAAAAAACAAAAAAAAACATGCTGACTAGGTCGTGAGATGATTTGGGACATGCTAGTGCTGATACATGAACATGGGGAGAGGGGGAGGAAGGGAAGTGCAGGGGGGAGGAAGGTGAGGTACACATGCAACAAACAGTAAAAAAGTGCAGAGACAAGTAGGTAAATTGCATTAAGGAAAAACCAGATATGCAGTTATGACAAACAGGTTAGAGTGACTGCAGACTGGAAAAGTCATACCTTATGGAATGAGAGGCTACCTCAGGCATGCAGGCAAGCAATTAGGACCAAGCACGGGCGAGTGACTGCAGAATGGAAAAGCCCCCCTCATGGAATGAGGGGCTACCTCAGGCATGCAGGCAAGCAATTAGGACTAAGCAGGGGAGAGTGACTGGAGACTGGAAAAGCCTCACCTCATGGAATGAGGGGCTACCTTCGGCATGCAGGCAAGCAATTAGAACTAAGCAGGGGAGAGTGACTGCAGACTGGAAAAACCTTGCCTCATGGAATGAGGGGCTACATCAGGTAAGCTCATAAGGCCTCACCCAATCGTGCAGAGGGGTACAACACAAATGCCGGAGCAAGGTAGAATCATATGCAACAATGGAAGGCCTCCCTACATTTAGCGGGGGCTACATCATGTCAGCAGGTACAGGTAAGTAAATGTCAACATCAAAAGGCCTCCCTACAAGTGCAGGGGGCTACATGAAGTCAGAAGGTGCATGTAGGTAAGTTGCAACATTGGAACACCTCCCTACAAGTGCAGGGGGCTACATAAAGTCAGCAGGTGTAGTAGGGTACACATACAGAAGTGCAAGTGAAACAGGGACAGACAAGTACAATCAAGGAATGGGAGAAGGGAGAATAGGTGGCACACTAAGAGACAGCCACAGCACAAGTAGAGCAGAGCAAAACACTAAAGAGTAAGTGCAAGTAAGTAAAGAGATAACGTAAGACTGGGATCATTAGCACATACCAGGAAGTGAGAAGAGAAAGGCTGAAGTACAATTAGGTAGGACTTTTAGGAAGAGAAAATAAATGGGTAGCAGTTAGGCAAGTATTCAAAGTGACATGCGCGTGATGTAGTGAGGTCTAGCAGAGCAAAAAAGATCAAGGTAGGCGTGGAGAATTGTAGCGGGAAAAACAAACATAGGCTGAAACAGCATGTAATGGCACCCATTAGAAGCAAATGCAGTGCATATGAAGTTAAACATGTTGCGTGTAGTATGAGGCAGAAAAAGTCTTAGTTGGTGGGTGCATCGTTCAAGTGAAACAGCAAGGGCTGCCAGAGTCAAGGTAATAATGTAGTCCAAGGATCCAGTGTCTGCCCTTAGACAGAAGAAGGCAAATTACACATAGAAGTAAGGCGGGTTGCCATGAAGCGGTAATGCAGCTGTGCCTGAGAGTAAAATGACCAGGGTGCTATCATGAAACAAGGAGGGTAGCTAGCACGTGTATATATGCACGACAGAGAGGAACCAAGATCATGCGCGGGCAGCCGACGGTTCGTTCCGTCAGGCAGTGGCTGCAACGGTGGAGCTGGGCAATGAGGCATGGTGTGGGGTGGAAGAAGCAGCAGACCTTACCTGGCAACACAGGTGCAGGGCAAAGGAAGCAGAGGAAAAGGGCAGAACCGCGAGGATTCAAGGTGAACAGGAACGGCAATCAAGTGCCTTCCAGTGCCGGAAAAGGCGAGACAGGGTAAGAGACCCTGGGCCTTGAAAGTTTGCCTGATGAGGGGGCTGGCATCACCTCCCGGCTTCCTCTGGTAGACCAGATTAAATCAAAGAAGATGCCAAAGGGGTGAGGTCAGAGGCGGGCACAAGGCACGCAGAAGTGACTGCAACTTCGTCAGAGGAAAGCGGGCAGCCATTTATAAATGGCCCGGGATGTTAGCAGCCCAGCAGGGCTTACCTGGATTCGTCCTTCAGTTCTGCAGCGGGTGGGTGGAGGCATCTCTTCATGCAGGCCCAGGCAGCACTCCAGTGCTGGGATGGGGGTGATGTGGCAACAGCAAGGACACACACTGTAAGTGACTGTGGGCCTTGAAAGTGGGTCTTATGAGTTGGCCGTCATCTCCTGCAGGCTCCCTTGGGTAGGCCACATTAAAGCAGAGAAGTGGCCAACAGGGTAAGGTCGGAGGTGGGCATCAAGGCAGGCAGAAGTGTCTGCAACTTCGTCTGGGGACGTGGGCGGCCATTGTTAAATGGCCTTGGATGTTAGCAGCCCTGGATTCGTCTTTCATTTCTGCAGTGGGTGGATGTATCTCTTCCACCAGACCCAGGCAGCACTCCAGTGTTCGGACGGGGATAATGTAGAAACAGCAGGGCCAGACAAGGTAAAAAAATCAGCTTGTGTTTTTCATATTAGCAATGTTGTTCAAGTGAAGACTCTGCCATTAATTAAACAGAGATAGGATATGGCCTTTGTTGATGATTTTTGACTCACTCATTCCATCCCCTTTGAATCAGTGTGGCCTGAGCGTGCAGATTTCGTCTAGCTCAATATTAATCATATAACAATATTTAATTATTTAATAGTCCAAGTGAACCTGACAGTTCATAACCGCTGTAAACATATTTCAAGGATAACTCAGAGATGTTCTTTCTACAAGGTGAGATTTACATTTAGAAAAAAAAAACTTCTGAAGGACATGATTCATTTAATGTTGCCCTAGGTCCATTACTCACGTTTTATTTCTCTGTGGCGATGATTCAAAAGATGGTAGTCTGCACTGTTGCCTGCACTTGTCCGCCATGACTTTAAAGCAGTTCCATAATTTGAAAGATTAGCAATATCTTTTCCTGGTCTGTGTGCAAAACTGTATTTGGAGCAAAATTTGAACATTGTTTTTGTCACCTGAAATTCCTGATTCATTGACACACAGCTCCACTGTTTTAGGCCTAACATCTATCTGAATGTAACCGATTCATTCGCGTGAAGCACACTGATTTTCTGCCGGATTTCTTCTTGCCGTTCCATAGAGCCTGAGCATTCATGCATTGTCAACAATGTGTGCAAGCTTCCTAGGTGAAAAGTGCATGCATATGACTTCAGGCACATGTTGTTGTGAACGTGTTGGTGGGTCAGATGTTAGAACACTCTCCTGGGAAGGTAGCAGCTGCAGGAGCTGTGATATCGATCCTCATCACCAATGGTCTTCTATTATTTATGTACTATCATTCTCTGTGCAATATCAACAGCTGTTTCCTTTGAAGTATGCCCCAATTAATTTAAGGCAAAGTGTGGCAAAGTAAAATTAAAACAAAGTCCATGCCGTCACTGCAAACAAAAACGAATATGTTTTGCATGATTGATGTTTGTTTTTGTGTAATTCATTAATTTAGTGAAATAGTAAATGTTGGCTACATTACAGTGAAGCGCTACACAGTAATTCTTTTTTCGAATATAAACATTATTCATGTGTACTCCAGTGAAACAGAATGAGGGAACATGTTGGATATTTGGCAAGTCCCTTCTTTTATCCTGTGCTGGCAATGGCAGACCAAGACATCGAATATCTCGGCTTTCAGAGAGTTTGAGTGAGTTGGGCTTCTCAGGCTTTCCCCGAGTTTCAAGCTAGGTGGCTCGACCAGTCATGACCTGATGTCTGTATAAAGGAAGAGGCGGAGAACTCGGGACAAATGGCAGTCGACAATTGAAGAGGTGGGAGGAAATCCAAAGAACTCTATATAGGGAAGGGAATTCCAGTAGTTAAGGGGAAGTGGGGATTGTCAGTGGAGAAACTTTGATGAAAATGTTGGGGGGGACATGACCTCTGAAGAAAAGGTGCCCCATTCAAATAAATGGGGACAAAATAGTGTACCATGAAAGTTGGGGGGACAAACTCCCCCGTCCCCTCCTAAAATTACGCCCATGAGGATTGTAGTGTAAGCCAGGTTAAAGTAGTTTCAAATCTATAACAGGGCATAGCTGCAGTTATAGAATATGGGTAGTACTTGTTGGTGTGGGGAGTAGGGCAAATTATTTGGGAGCAAACATACCAAAACATTCGTAGGCACATATTCATTGTGTAGGAATAGCAGAACATGATAAACGCATTCTGAGGTACACTTTATTTTTGTAGGTGGAAGAAAGCACACACTAGCATTCTTAGGCACATATTCATTTTGTAACTGTAGAACATCCAGCGGTTTAGACTTGATGGTATGTAAAACAGTGAGTTGGAGGCATTGTTGTATACAGGCTTATCAAACACATTAGAGGACATTGGCACGTCTGTCAATGCAGAATCCAGGTAAATGGTAAATGGCGATGAAACCACACTTAAATCTTCCAACAAGACCCCATGCATTTTTGGCATGAAGGGGAATACTTAGGACCTCCTGGCATTTTCAATTGGCCCAAATGTGACAGCTAAAGTCCCAGATGGAACAAAAGTCAGAGAACAACACACCTTTGTGGTAGGCCTCCACTGCAAAGTAATTTGCTGGACTGTGACATAGACATATTTACAACAAGGCCGACTAGGCCCAGGCCTAGTGAAGAGGATTACCAAAGAAGCAGTATCTTTTTGCAGTCTATTTTGAATGGACTGGTTATCATTTCTTAAAAAATAAAGCCAATTGTGTTTCTCCAAGCTCAGCTGATTTACAACACTGTGAGTCATTTTGAGCTGTTAGCAGTCATTCCACTCTGACAGCTAAACTCTTTGATGGCGTAACTTGTATACATGCTTGATATTTACCAAAGCTTTATTTTTAGGGTGTCTTTTGTCTATATGTAAAATTATGTTTTTTCGGCATCGGAAGCGGCCTCTCTGTCTCTGTCTTTGATTCTGATTTGTGGTTGTTACGTGCTGTGCAGTGCTGTGAGGTGCAGCTTGACGCATAGTGGAGGGTGCTTTCCTCTGATTCTGCATAGCGGAGGAATTAGAGGAGAGAGAGTTATTCCCTCATGGTCTACAGCAGTCTACAGCAGTCTACAGTGCTCCGACAAATGACTTGCCTTATCCATGGTCCCTTGGGGATTGTGAGCCGGTGATCAGCCGGCTTGGACGTCGGGCCCTGACCTGCAGAGCCTGGGCCAGTGCAGCAGTGAGTAATGCTGTAAATTACAGGCCACCGGGCCCTCGACAGCCTGGTGCCAGCAGCCCTTTGATCAGCCTTACCTGTTGGTGACTGCGGGCTGATGCGGACACTTATTTTATTTTTTTTGTAAGTGTGTCTGGGCGAGGGCCCTGCCATGGAACAGCCACAGAACAGCTGGTTTGGGCCATGGGCACTGCATTCTTATTGCAGTTTGTTGTGGTTATATGGTGGGAGCCTGTGGTGCTCATTTCCCTCATTGATAACGTTGTGTTTATTTTGCACTTGCCTTTCCCTGCTCTATGTGAATAAGCACGCTAAGCCTGCTTGCTACCACTTGCTACCACTGAAGCAAATGCAAGGGATATATTGTGCTGTACTGTGCCTAGCCCACTTGTTCCTACTTGTTCCTACTTTATCGGTATACAGGCCCCGAAGTGGTGCCAAGTGGAGTTGACCAGAGCTTGCTGGGGAGCGGTCGGGCGTGAAGCTTGTGTTATCAGCATCCGCATAACTCAAGCAATGCTGGTCACAGGCAGTCCCTTTGGGACGAGAACCCGTCAGCAGGCAAGGAGGGGGGATCCTGGATGCAGCCAACACTGAGGAAAACCCTTGAGTATCCCCAGTGGTGAGCAACCCGGAGCTCCCACCAATAGGTGTGGAAATAGAAGCATTTGCTCTGGTATTTCAGCTGGAGAAGGAAGGGACTTTGGCGGGGAGGTCATTGATGTGGACATCATTTCTGCTATAAATCAAACAGAAGCAATGGTGAACGAGACCTACTCATCCAAACACATAAACAGTAAGGAGGTTGAATGGAACCAATGAGACCGTATTTTGCCCCATCATATGTTGATAGAGGGTAACCATAAAGGAGAACCTGTCTTGCTATGTCTACAAACCCTTGTGGAAAATTATACTGCTGAGAGGAATCCAAGCCAGGCAGTGGAAACAAGCTGGAGCCCATCTCCACAGTTAAAAAAGCAGGCTGTTAGTGAAAGGAGACATCGAGAACCGATGACAAGCAAGCAGGACTGTTTGGACCAGGAAATAAATGAACAAGAGCACATATGGTGACCTGGGACTAGTGAGAATATAGGCCTGGCAACTCCACTTGGCCAATGAACTTGTGGAGCTCACTTTAAAAATTGCACACCAAAAAACTCTAAGCCTGTCGAGGGTCAATGACAGACTGCGAATCCTTGACCAATCCTTGCAACAGGCAGATAGAGCTGTGCAATGGCAGGCAGCCAATCAGCGACACTCATCCATATATGTGCCAGCAGGACAGAGACAATGGGAGAGGAAATCGGCCAGCTAACAAACAGATGATTGGTCAGTGGGGGCATTGATGAAGGAAGGAGAAACTTTTAGGCAAAAGACAAGAAAAAAGCCAGTTGGAGCAGGGGAAGACATGAGGAAGTAACAATCCAGGTCGCCTGTGGCGAGTAGTGGTTCCATGGATGAAAATGGTAACAAACAGGTTTTTGAGTTGAACAACACCACCACCTCAACCTCTACATCGTCGTCCACTAATGACCACTTAGAGGATGCAGAGAAGTGAAACTGGTGCTGGGATGGCCTCTTGAGAGTGGAGGATAAAGCCCTCCTCCAGTAGGTCATAATGGCGTTTCTAACAACAATCTTACTACAATTTACTAAGCTATATGAGGCAATAAACACCAGCCTAAAGGACCAATCCACCCAAATTACTGGAATGGAGAGTAAGATGACAGGGCTGGAAGTCTTGGTGAGTAAGGTGGACTCAAGACTCAATAAAGAAGCAGAAGCCTCCTCACACTGGCAAAACCGCCTGTGTGACCTTGACAGGAGAGAAACTGTGGATAAAACCGTGATGATGGAGGCTTTGTTGCTTGACTGTTATTGGATGCAGACTCATTTTAAGCCCAGTCAAAGGGTGGAAAACTCAATGATGGAAGAATCAGTGATAGTAGTTGAAAAACCAATCCCTATGGCAAAGACAATGTCTGTGCTGAACATACAGAAGCCGGAAGAAATGGGTGCAGAAAATTATATTTTTTTCAAGGTTTAAGGTCCAGAAGTCAACAGAAACCAATACAGCCTCCTTATGTTGTCCCAAGTGCCAGGAGCCTGCTAGAAAACATGGAGCTGTCCATGAAAAGCCTTTAAGCTAAGAAGAAATAAAAAAATATGACAGGGTTGCCGAAGACGAAATCAAACGGATCCAGAGCATTCCTGAGAAATCTACGTTTGCCTCCCCCAGGTATCTAAAAAAGCATGAACAGAATTAACATTTCCAGAAGTTAACTTAAGTGATGCAAATTCGAACAGAGTGGAGGAGGAGAAAAAGAGGTGGATGGAGATGACTCAGGAGATTGATCTCAGTGACCTCATTGAAGAAATGGAAAGAGCGGAAGAGGATGAGTTGTGGAAGGAGGTGAGCTCCTCAGAATGGGCGAAAATTGCCCTAACTCCAAAATCCCAAAATAAAATGGAATTAAGACCATGTGACCAATTGAAACAACGAGAGCCACAAGGATCTGCAGCGGCCTTTAAGACATTGGAAGAAAAACAAAAGGGATGCCAGCAAGTGGTGAAAGCCAGGGACACGGTGGTTAAAGTCGTGGGAAGTAAAAAAAAAGAAAAGGACAAATTGCCTGAACAAACTGCTAAAGCTCGGGCTTATAGTCAAAAAGGTGGTGACAAGGCTGCTGTGCTAACAAACACAAAAATATACATTGAAAGGATAGTGGATGGATCGACTATGCTGGTCCTAAATAGAAGAAACATGATTAGACTACTGAATTGCATTCTCACAGTCTGTCAGATGTCCTCTGAAGACATCAAAATTGTGGACTTTGTGTTGGAGAAAAGGACAGACTGGGTCATTCTACATCTGAACTCCAAGTCTAAGAAAGATTTGGTATTGTCGTTGAAAGAAAAGTTTGTTTGCCTTGGCTACAAAATAAGTGATTATCATACGAGAATTAAAGCAAATTGGAGAGTAGCAACAATCCCAAAGCAACCACCCAAGTGCAAGCTAACTGCTCAAAACCAAAAAAAAGGAAAAGTGAAGCCAATGGGAATATGAATATGCCTGATGAACAAAACCATTTCCATATAAAAAAGGATTTGATTCCATTGAAATATACAATTGCCAACCAGAAGGATAAGACCTTGATAGAGGAGGCAAGGCTTGATTAATCAAAAAGAGAAGAAAGTACATGGGACTGGTTAGCGGAGGCATTGAACAGTCCAAAGGCAGCTTAGATTCTCGACTTTGAGAGGCCGGAGTCTCTCAAATTAGCCTCCTGGAACATTAGAGGTTTTGGAACTTTGTGTTCGCAAAATGTGCTAGATTTGGAGAAGTTCAATATCTTGTGTTTCCAGTAGACTTGGTTAAGGACTGTGCCACAATGTGAAGGCCGCTTTTCTGAATCCAGACCCTATGGGTCTAACAGGGCATCCATATGACGGCCTCCTAACTCTGGTTAAAATAGAATCGGGTTGGAGTGTAAAGAAGGAAGTATGTCCAAATCCATTTATGTCCAGGCCCTATCTCTGGTCCAAATGGGGGAAAAAAAGAAATTCTGATGCTCCTTATTAATATATATTATATTATTATTTATTGTTTGTTTGTTGTTTGTTTAAACCTTTACAAAATAGTTTTATCAAAGAGAGTACAAGTTTAAAACAATGAAATCATCACTGAGTCATTCATACATATTAAAATCACAATCACAATAGATATCAGCATTTTTTCTTTAAAAACCAAACATAAAACAATAAAATCCCAGCTGATAACAAATGTCATAGTACAACATAATATAGGTTCATTTTTCATACTCAAGATAAATCACAAACGTTTTTCAAAAAGGCAGTGACTCTTATCTTTAGGACAATAGAGTTGCTATGTCTTATCTGATGCCACAACAATTCTCTGTTAACACAGTGTAGATGCTGAATAAATTGTTCGAAATATAATATACGTTGCTTAAGTAATGCGGGACATAAAAGTAGAATATGTTGCAGTGTCTCCTCAGTACCTTGCTCTTTGCAATATCTGCACCAACCCCATGTATCATTAAGGAGATTCCATTTTTTTCAAAATGTAGTTTGTTGTTAAAACATTTAACCTAAATCTCATAAACGTATTCCTGAGGTTTCGGGAGGGATATTCCTCAAGGTACACTTCCACTGCAGGGTTAAACTTCCAGAACAAATATATTTGATTAACTGGTTTTGATTGTAGAACAATGCCTATGGTCTGTTGCCAGTCATTACATCTCAAAATAGTGTTTACCTTTTGTGGGTTCCGCACAATCATCTCTAGTGGGATACCTAGGTTCAGCAAGGTTTCTTCAATAACAGATTTCAGTTGCGTAGAGTAAGTATTGGACTGGTCCTTCCCTGCTACAGTATAGAGAATTACAGGCTGATTTACCAAACATTTTCTCCATAGTAACATTTTCTTCCATATAATAATCGATTTCAGAGATTGGAAACCAAACTCGTATCTGATGGCCTCAATTGGTACACATTTGGGTATGGAAAATAATACACCTTTCCATATCACATTTTCCAAACTTTTTATAAAATCAGTATTCTCTAAGTCATAAAATTCTAAACCGTACATAAGCTTAGGGACTCCTGTAATGACATAAAAATTGTTTATTGGTTACATAGTGAATTTACATAATTTAGCCTCTATTTTACGCATCTGTCTCAGGATCATATCCGCTTTTACTCTTAATTGCCTTTTGATAGTTACTGTCCAGCCGTAGTTTGTAAAATAATATCCTAGATACTTAAAAGTGTCTTGACACTTAATGCGTTTCCCTCACAGAACCATATAAGATTAGATTGGTTTTTCTTAGTCTTTCCCAAGCATATTATTGTTGTTTTGGATGCATTAATTTTCAAATGTAATTCGGAGATAAAAGCAACAAATGAATTTATCATTCACTGCAAGCCAATTTTCGTGCAGTCTAATAACAAGAAATCGTCTGCATATGCCAACCATTCGATAGAGATATCTTCTAGTTTAGGAGAGACCAGGCCTTTGTTCGTCATTCCTTTGCCTGCTTTGCAAACATATAAATTAAACAAAGTGGCTGCCAACTTACAACCTTGTCTCAGACCATTGGCTATCATAATCTCCGATGAGAGGCGACCCTCTGAATTCAGCCTAACCTTTATCTGTGTGTCAGAGTATAGTTCTGAGATTATTTCCATTAGGTGCTTAGGCATCGCTAAGTCTCTCAGGATTGACCATAGTGTTGGACGATCTACTAGGTCAAACGCTTTGCTGAGGTCCATATAGGAAACAAAAATAGAAGACCCTTGTTTCAATAATGCTTTAGTGTGTACGCTTTTCAATATCAGTCCACCACAGTCAGTGCATACTATGGTATCATTTTAAATCCATTCTGTTTACAGTCCAGTATATTATAGCATCTAAGCCAATCTTCTAATTCTTCTAATACATGAGATGCAAATATTAGACTCTGGATCCGAAATAGCAATAGGTCCATAACTTTCTGGTGAGATTCTTGGGCCTTTCTTATAAATAGGAATCACAAGCGCTACTCTCCATGACACAGGTATAGACTTGGTTAGTAGTATATCTTTGAATAATATATTTAGGATATTTGCCCACAGTGGTATATCAATTTTCAAAAATTAATATATATTGGAGGGTCAATATGTCAAAGAGCATTAAATTAGTAGAGTCAGTAATGGGAGCCAAGGATAAAGCTAGAGTGGGACAATGCAGCGATAGTGGTATGCAGAGATTTAAATATCAAACTCCTTAGTGAAAAGGGCTACCCACTAAAAGAAGTTCAATGGAAAGAAAGGGAACAGGAATGAATGAGGAGCAAGAGAATGAGGCAGATGCACATGCTTGCTTCCCCAAACGGTGGGTAACATACCAGGTAGAAACACTTGGAGAAATGGGGAGTTGGTGTCATGTATCGACTACTGCTTTGTTTGGGACAATCTGAGAGATCAGGTCGAGAGTTTAGTAGTAATGCCACAGCATTTTAGTGATCATGACCTGTTGGTAAACTCCATCTCGGAATGGGAACAGAATAGTCCCCATAAACAAATGGGGGTGGTTGAATTAGAATGGGGAAGCAACAGATTAAGACTAAAACAAAGAGATGTGACCAAAATAGTTGATTGATATAGGACGCTAACTCTCGAAAGCCTGAGTGAAGTAGATTATCGGGGAATTTTGATGGATTTCGGGCACGTAGGCGACAGGAGTATAAAAGGCAAGGGGATGCAAACACATGTATATGATCAAGAACTGGTAGAGAGGAGACAATTGATGAGAAGGACTATTAGAAACATCATAAGGGATGGGCAAAACTTTAAACAATAAAGGCTATGAATAGTAAGGCAGAAATAAAGAAATTGCTGTAAAGGCTTGAAAATAATCAGAGCTCAGAATGATGCGGATAGGATGCACAAATCAGTTTGCATGAAAAAATCAAGAAACACTTGGGAATTAATCAATAATGGGGGTACCTTTCGCCAGGCCAATTCTCTTACTATGGTATCAGAAAAGGCGTGGGTGTAATACTACACCTCTCTATTTGCAAAATCTGGGGGGAGTGCGTGTGCCTTAGGAGGGGCACCACTTGTATCATGGAACTTTGCTTTTGATGAAAACGAAGCTGAAATGATGATAGGTAAGCTAAGCTCATCTCGAGCTGCTGGGCCAGATGGCTTGTCGAACCAAGAATTGAAGAAAGATAAGAAACAGTAGGGGACATTTTTGGTAATCATGTTCTCCCAGATCATGATAAACAAGGAAATTCCACTTCCTGGTGAGAGGCTAACATCGTCCCAATTTCTAAAAAGGATGACAGGGCAGAGCAGACCCAAAAAAATATCGGCCCATTTCTCTCATTGATTCAGTGGGAAAACTCTTTGCGTCTGTTCTATTGTGAGATTTGAAATCTTGGTCGGAGAAGAGTGGGACCCTGGACCCGAGACAAACATGATTTGTCAAAGGGGTGGACACCACTCTTAACCTTTTTATCATCAATATTCTCAAAGAGAGATCTCTGGAAGCAGGTACATGTCTGTACATAGCTTTCATGAACCTCAAACAAGCGTTCGATGGAGTAATCAGAGAGACACTATGTGCGAAGCTAAGAGCTTGGCACTGCCAACTGGACTTGGTGGAGGCCATTGAGATGCTTTATACAAACACCTCAGTGAGAATCAGGCTGATCGGGAATGGTCACCTGACACAAAAGCTAGCCACACATAGAGGTTTGAAGCAGGGGTGTGCACTTGCACCCCCGCTTTTTTGCCTCTATATTGTGACATGTCTGAGTCAAGGGTGGCAGCCCTTCCGCCGAAAATAAATCATCTAGAAGTGCCATATATCCTCTTTGGAGATGGTTTAGTCTTCCTAGATCAGACACCTATTGGACTGCAACAGAGAATTGAGTCATTTGACACATATCTGAGTGAAAATGAATGTTGCCAAGTCCAAAATTGTGACCATGAAGTCGGGCAGTAAAAACAAAAAGGAGGTTCACGTGGAGAGTGGGAGCTATTCCGCTAGATGTAGTGGAATCAATGACTTACTTGGGTGTTGTGATTAGCAGGATTCGATGTCAAATAAGCAAACATACAGACTTGCAACCCAGGCTGATCACCCTAACCAATCAGGGAATGGGTCTCCACAGAAGATATGGTCATGTCTCAAAGATTTCAGTCATCTCCTTTTATAAACAAAAGGTCACCCAAATCTTGCCATATGGATCTGAGGCAATTGGTCATCTATCGTGAGAACTATGGGAGAAGTTAGAAGGATACTTCTGGAGAAATGTGTTGAAATTGCCGAATGCGCTACCAGTGAGGGCGATTAGACATCAATTGAAACTGCAGTTGTTGGAATCCATGGTGGTGTGGAAAACCGTAGCACTTTATAGGAAATGTGTTTATGAGACATCTACTACACCATGTGCCATACTTGATCCAAATAAAGAGGGACAGGATAGATACTTAGTTGCATGGAGACGGAAAGTGGAGAGAATTCTGATGCTGAAGGGGATTGTAATGAAGGATTTGGCTGAAAATCTGTGTAAAGTAAAGAAGAAGTTGTTAAACTTGGACTGGGTGGACACTGTAGACCAATGCAGTCAAGATGTACTTGGGCTGGTCCTAAATGCGGAAAAAAATGTATGAACTATATCCCGAAATATTTGCAAAAGTTTCCCAGCCCCATATATCGGGGTCTTCTATTAAGATGCCGGCTAAATATTATTACAACAAGCAAGGTTCAATGGTCCAGGAAAATGCCTGGAGTGGAAAATGCCCAGTGCGATTTTGCAAAGACCCAGACTCAGTAGAATCCCTTTTCCATTTGGTCACAGCATGTGAGTTGCTAAATCAAATAAGATGTACATTTATGGGTGGTCATAGGGGTATCAGAGAAAGCTTGAGCCATGAAGAGTGGTGGGAATGGGTTCTATTGAGGGATCAAACGCGTTTGGTTAAAGCAGTAATAAAGCAGGTGGAATCCGTGCTGGGTAGTGGAACAGCAAGGGGGGTATTAGAGGTGAACAATGAGGACTAAAAATCAATTGAGAAAGGAAAATGGACTCTTTATTCCTGAGTTTAGCCATGCGCAGGTGGCAAGATCTCTCATACCTGCTGCTTCTCTAATTTTGGGGTGCCCTTTCACTTTTTGGTCTTCTTTTCTTTTTTCTTTTTCTTTGTCCATGAGGGTGGCAAGTTTTCATTGTTTTTAGAATACTGTGTTAGGAGAAATGCAATCTAATGTTAAAGGTTTTATTCTGTCAGATTGTTTTTCTTTGACTTTTAAACCAATAAAACATTTAAAATATATGAAAAAAGGAACTTGTACCAAACCCAGCAGGCTTTAACTATTTAGTAATTCAGTCATACAACTCTCATAGATATATATGACAGATATAAAGCTCTTGGGTCATTCTCTGCTCTTCAAAATTATATTTAATATGCAAAACAACCAAAACCTCATTGGTTTTATTGGTTCCACTTCACATTATATTTGGAGTTCTTTCTAATCAAAACACACCCGACATGCATTTTTAAACCATTGCAAGAATTAGGGTTTTCCCTTCAGAGAGCTAAAGATTAAAAAAGATTAAAGAGTAAAATATTAACCGATGCCAATGCTTAAGTCAAGCACAGAGTTCCCACAGGTGGCACTCAAATGATGTTCAGAAGCAAACACTAGATTCCCTCCCCCACCCCACATTTCAGAGGTCTGTGGCCGCCCAACAGATGCAAGCATGGCATAGATCATAGAGAAGTTAAAATTACAATGAGTAAATATAGTAAATATGAATGCGCAAGTGCATCAAGAAATCTGTGAAAGTACACCCAAAGCCATAGATGCATTAATGGGCACTGAATGTGTTGCATGATTACGCGTTTACCTTCCTAAAATCTGTATACCTCTGTAACAGTAAATACTGTGACCAAACCTAGCCAACAAAGTAAGTTAGGGCCCAATTACAGAGACCATTCAAACTGTTATTGATCTATTCTATACTAGCCATAGAAATGGCCTTGAAAAAGCCCTAAGGGTGAAACATCAGGCCATGGAGTTGGCGCATTAGGCTAGATGAGAAGGCCTCATTGGCCGATCAGGATATGAAACAAGTCACTGAACCCACTAACACTACAATTTGTATGACTACAAATGCAAATGATGTATATAATTATCAGATAAACCTGTAAACTAATTCTACCAAAATACAAACTCACGATTCAAAGGATTATTTTCTAACTTGTCTTATTAATGATACATGCGAGAAGTGCTTACAATAGGGGATCTTAGACGTAGACGTGTGAGATGTAAAGCGGTTAGCCAGGTAATCGGGGGCTTGGTCGGACTGGCACTTATGTGTGAGTGCAAGGGTCTTGAGGGAGATTCTTTGTGCAACAGGAAGCCAGTGCAGGCTGCATATGGTTTTGGAGATGTGTGGTTTCCTGGCACTATTGAGGGCAGCCGTGATGACGTTATTCTGGGTTACCTGAAACTTGTTGAGGTTCCTTTGACTCGTCCCTAAGTACAGGGCATTACAGTAGTCCCTTTTTTACAAGATGAGTGTTCTGGCAAGAATAATGCAGTTAGCCGAGGTGAGGAAGGGTCTACATGCTGTGATGAGTTTACACGTATAGGCTGATGCAGAGACCACAGCATTAGTTTGTCTTGTTAGAGACAAGGTGGAATCGAGATATATACCTAAAGTTTTTGTGTCGTTCGATACCTTGATGGTATTGCCATCAATCACAAATCATTTGAAGGCGCGATCTAATCTATTGAGTCTGAAGTGGGAGCCTAGGATAAGTAGCTCTGTCTTTTCGTCAGTCATTGAGACAGAGCCCATGATGCGCCATCCAGGCCTGAATGACTAGGTAAACATCATTCAAAGCTTTCCTGTCTGTCACATGGTCGCCAAGGATAGGGATGAGTATTTGGGTGTCATCCACGTAATTAGTATAGGTGACACCCAAAAAATCAAGAATATCAAAGAGTGGTTTTGTGAACACGTTATATAGTGTAGGAGAGACACAGGACCCTTGCGGGACTCCACACGGGACAGGCGACGGTTGAGCCGAGAGAAGATCCTGAAGGTTCTGTTGGCCAGAAAGGATCTAATCCAGGAGGTAGCTTCATTGGAAAAGTGGGCAGCAATTATGAGATGATGACAGAGAATTGTCTCGGTCAGAAGTCAGATTGTCTGAGTCCGAGAAGTTTATTAGAATCTAGATAATCGATAATTTGCACATAGGCAGTGCAGTCCACAATTTTCAGAAGAAATGGCACCGTGGTGATGGGCCTATAGTTGGCAGGGTTGCTTGGATCTAAGGACGTTTTTTTTAATGAGTGGGATGACCCACACATCCTTAAGGAGATCAGGGACAATGCCTGATTTATACGAGGCATTTACAAATGAATTACTTAAGGTGGGCTAAGTCATGGGCAGCCTCCTTGATGTTAGGGGGTGGGCATAAATCACCCTGGTAGTTAGAGGGTTTAATTTTTTTGATGATGTTTTCCACTTCAGAGATAGACAGGGGTGAAAAGCTGAAAGGTTTGAAGGAATGTGCAGCCGTGAGTGTTGTGCTGGTGGAGGTGTTGGGTTGCGAGTCCATAAGTAATGTCATCAGTGTTCCCATACAACATGTAATTAGTGATACCATCAGTGATGTGATCTGTGATGCCATCATTGTGGTCATTGTCTGTGCAACAGGGGGTGCAAAGTTAAGGTGGCTTTAGCTTAATTTTCAGGGTTTTGTTGCATTAAGTTTATATATATATATATATATATATATATATATATATATATATATATATATATATATCAGTAGAACACAATGTATTTTTACATTGGAACGTTGATACAATAACCTTTGTAAAATATTGATTAAATAATATAATCTGAAATTGTCATTATATATACCCATATGAGGTCAATGTCAAAAATGGTGTATACCAAAATGATTACATCATTTGGAAAGTCCAAATGATATACTTTAGCCATTTAGTTATCAATATTACAAATTGACAAATGGGTGTGGTATGTCTACCACTACTACAATCTTTAGACGTCAGATTACTAATGTATGGTTGCATAAGGGAACACTCCCCTTATGAAAATGTTATCATGTATGGGATCCCCAGAGCTGAATGATCTCTATTATAAGATTAGGTAATATATCAGACAGGTTAGCCTGCTCACACACCTTGGATGTAAGGATGGATTTCATCAGGTGGCATAAATTCACTTTAGAATTGCACCATATGTCTCATTTGTGTGTTTTCTACTCTCTGTAAGAAGGTGGGACACCTATAAAAAGTAATTTGAATGGTTGTAGTGGTGGTGGATACATGTACACTCTGCACAAATTGCAGATTGGTGAACCAGTAGACTTTGAAATTAGCACTATGGTGGGGTGGTGCTGTTTGGTGTTTAATTTTGAACTAATTAATGGTAGTCTTGCATACATTTATTTTCTTCTTTCCATAATTTTGTAAACCCATGTTGGTCCCTCCATGTGCTTATCTATGAATCTACCTATGAAATACAACACACGTTGTGAGATTGCACCCTTTGTGTGTTGGGTAATGTATTGCTCAATGTTTATTGACTATCATTTAACTTGTATGTTGGCCCATGATTGGGTTATCTCAGCCCCGTAGAAGACTTGTGGTTTCCCACTGAAATGCACATTGGCATGCCGACTACCAATTAAAGAAAATGAAATAACTCATGCATCAAGTCTACATTGAATTGTTCATAATATCTGTGCATATGAAAGATTACATTAAAACATTAGGGTAGCAACGCTTTCGTCACACTACGTAGAACATTTTGTGCTTGAGGTGACTTGGGCTTGAGTCACCTTGTGCGACTACTTATTGATGGTACTTAGCCCGATGGAGGTGTAGCCCTATACCTGTAGATTTTCCTTAACAATAGCACTCAAAGATGCAGGTAATACTCATGCCCAGATATCCATCAGTTGGCAAAATAAATCTGGTGGGGTGCCATTGAGTCGTGTGCAGCATCCTAGAGTTTGCTTTTTTTTTTTATCTCCGATAGGACTTCTGAGCATGTAATTGTATCCACATTAATGATATTCTGGGTTTAAACATTGATCTGAAGGGACTAATTTTCTCCACCCATATATGAAAAATACAACGCAGACTAATGGATTACCCATTCCTTGTCTTCAATGATATATTCAATGCCTTTAGGCCACCCTTATATATTGGTCCTTGGTTTATTATTTCCCAAAATATCCTCGAATCAATCTCTCCTGAGGCCTCAATTAACTCTAGCCAAGAATACCTATCCAATTCTATTTTCCAGGCAGTAACGGCTCATTTTTAGGAAGCCCTAGCCACTACTATAATATTCCTCAGTTGTAGAGTATTCTTCATGGTAACAAACAACTTACTTTTAGCAAATTCACATTTTTCATTTAACTGTCCCTTCTTGTAATTAGAGGTAGCTATCTTAGTGTTAAAACACAGGAGACCACGATTGAGGTTATTAGGTTAATAGTTGTATGTGTGTTGTCATAACTATTTGAGATTTAAATTACAATTCAAGTAAAGCATTGAAATGTCTAAATTGGGTTTTATAAGACTCCTATAGATAGTGGCAGACTTTTCCCATTTTAGTCTCCTTTGCCCAAGATACAGTTCAGTTGATTAAATTGATTCACCAGTCTGTTTCTTTGTCTTTGCTGAAGTTTGAGATGTTGCCTAATGGATTGGAATTGGGAGTTCTCAAAGATAAACTGAAACTCCTAAAATGGTCCCATTTTATAAGTGTGGTTAGATCTAGGAATGTGGTAAACCCCTTAAAAAGGAGTTCAAAGACCCCACCGCTAAGTTGGAACTCAAAACATGCTTTAGAACTTTCAGATTTGAAAGAGAGAGCACAATACAATCCCCTTTTATGTTTCCCTGCCACATCCACTCTTTTGGACATTTTACTGTCTTGTGGATTAATGTCTGGTCCGATTATGTGTATGTTAATACAAGTTTTTTTTTCAGCAGAATTCTGTTGAAGTAAAGTACTTCGGCAGAATTCCCGTCGAAAAAATGACTGGATACCGCCCATGATAATTAAAGAATTGCTAACAGCCTTTTTTAAAATGTGTTAAAAACATCATTGTCAATTTGAACTCATAAATTATTGCCTTTCCATGTGTTCACTTTACCTAATCACATGATTCAATAGTTCAATCCCAGGTAGCTTAGAAAGAATTAGTTGTTTCTTTTCTCCCAACCAAAAAGAATCACAGGTTGATCAGAATTGACCAATGATGAGATGTTTGTATGAGAAAAAGCTGGTGGTGCCTTGGCTGCAAGAACTTGTGCTTGGATGGAGGACTTTGTAAAGTTAAAATCTAGGGCTTTCTTAGCAGGTTTCTGCATTCTGAGTGATATAGTGGGCAGTCTAGACTGACCTAACTGTGGAGTTAAAGTTTCAGGTGTGGGAGCTGAGTAAACCTTTGAACATATTGTCAGGACAAGCACTTTGTAGGGCTCAAAAGCAGATCAATTGCTGTTGCTTTAAGTGCATGTTTCTTCACCACAATCTTCCTTTTGAGCTGGCCCTTCATTTCATTTAGATAATTATCCAAAAGCATATGTGAATGGGTAGAGATACCCACCACTTCTTTTGAAGCAGTAGCCAAGGAAGCTTTCTTAGATTTCTTTCCAGAGGCAGGTGCAGTGGGTGGAGGTGACAAAGATTTTGTGTTGCCCTGATAAACACAAGTTTAGGGAGAGCACTCTAGTCATATAGATAAGGCACAATATGAATGGGGTAGTATAAGTGTGCTTGTTCAGAGTCCCTCACTGCTTTTACCCCTCTCTTTTTTCACTCATAGTTAAGTGCTGGGTGTGTGGGTAAATTAGTTATTATTATTAGGGCCAGGTTAACTGGGTCCCTTGTTATTTCCTTTCTGATAGAAGAACTGGTGGCAGGATAGGGTTACACTTGTAGCCGTGATGCCTGCAACCAGGAAATACTTTGCTATCGGTAAGATCAGCTTGGCATTCCTTGTGCTTGTACAGAGAAGTAGGCCCGCTGTAACTTCAGGGACAGATAGAACAGCCCACGTTCATCCCCTCTCTGATTGAGGGAGAATACACCAGAGATATAGCACAGCGTGTTGTTATGTTGGTGCTTTCTTATCCCTTCTCCTGCAACAAATAGCTCAGCTGATGCTCAACAGGAATAGCTTGCTTCTGGCCCCACTATGCTTAAGTAAAAGCATGCTGGAGATATAGTGCAGCATGGTGTGACGTTATTTCTTCCTACACCCTCCTATTGCCATAAATGTCTTACCTGGTGCTTAGTGGGAACAGCACGATCCTGGTCCCACTCTGCTGAACTCGGCTTGAACAGTAAATAAAATGTAAAAGGAATTAACCAGAACATAGGGGAATAATTCTAAAAGAATGGTCTTGCCTCTTCTTATCTCACTACTCTTATCTCTTCTCATACCCCCACAGGCTCTCTGTGCTCCCAACATCTCCCCTCCCAAATCCTGTTGTGCTTCATCCCGTTTCTGCTTCTTTTCATTACTCACCCCTAAATTCTGGAATTTGCTTCCTCTTTCCATTTGATGTACCCTTTTTTCATCTATTTCATGCTGCTTAAAAAAAAGTCTTCTAGCACCTCATTGTAACGCATGTATCCTGTTATTTTTCACCTCACCTTCATTTATCTGTACTGTCCTTTTACCTTATGTTCAGCGCTTTGCCGAAAGCTCTATGTAAACTTAATTAAAATTCAAATACCATTTATATCAAAACCCAGTTGGCTGAAACACTGACTCCAACAAGGAGAACACCCAAAAAATAGAGATGGTCCTCAAGTGGAATTGATGTGCCTGACAAAAAAGAAATTTAGCTATGGGGTCCACAGACTGCAGTCAAGGTTCATTATCTGTTCATTACTTTTCAACACTTTACAGATCGCAGTACTAGTCTCTTCTCATTTGTACCTATCAACATTCAGTAGACCTCCCCACTCATTCTACATCCCTCTATTTAGGCAATAAGCACAGAGACTGTGGGCCATTACCACATAAGGTAACGCCCCGGGGCCTATAGTTACAGGCCTGAGCATAGCAAGTAAGAATGTGGTAATTGCCCACCGTCTCAGGGCTTATTGCCATTGGTACCACTCGGACACAGAATAAAAGCTGGAACAGGATACCCCCTGAAGACTGTCTGACTCAAATGGTCTTTTGGACAGAAACATGTTTGGTGTAGTGTAAACACAAAAAATAGACCTAAGTGATATTATATGTTGTTGCTGTTGTTTGTCAAGTCAATTGCTTAATGGGGTCTACAAATGTACATTGTTGTTTGTGATGTGTTCATATTCTGACCTGGGTATAGGGTTCTAATCAAAAAATCTTTTAATAATTGTATGAATTTTTCTATTTTGCATTAAATTAAATAAAAGTGTATATATTTTTACTTAATAAATGCTCTCTACTCTGTTTTCTGGTGTTTCAATAAATAAAGCAGCATGTCACATTTGAAAGTAAAGGTTATTGTTGTTCTATCTCCTTGATTAAAAATATGCATGTAATCCCTTCTCCCTTTCCATGGTGACCATTGAAAAGATAGGAAAACAAGTAAACAAACAGAATGGCCGCCATGGGAAGGGGAAGAGTCTACATGTAGCCCCTTCTTCCTTTCCATGATGGCCTGTCGCAGGTCAGGAGCGAACGTGCTGGTAACTGAAGTGTTCCCAGCGCGTGTGCTCTCGGAATAGACAAAAAGAAGGTAAGTGGTTCAGGAAATTCTGTGAATCGGGTCTGGGGGGTGGGGCTAGAATAAGACTTACCTTATTCTCTGACGAGGGGAGAAGGTCGGCCGAATGGCCATGAGGAGGCTCAGTGCAGTGGGATTATCATGTGCCTGCATTCTGAGACTCCCCATTGGCTGGGAGGCCGCCACACCCCCCTCGCCAGGTACTAAAGGTTAACAATTACCAAAGAATTGGCCCTCACCTAGTCACTGCCTGCAGCACTTGACTTTTTCGGATCTTCACAATGGCATTGCAAATCCATACCTTGACTCTTGATCCCATCTGCTTGCATAGCCGATTCAGCCCCCAGCCTCATGGGTGAGGCTTTTCCGGACTTGCGCCCAATATTACTGCTTTCTTACATGCCTGTGTGCATTGTCCCGCTCCGCTGCCATGCCGAACCCAGTACAGAAAGTATGTCACTTTCTCGAACGTAAAGACACTAATCTCAATGCATTTAATTCTACCGTATTTATCTTCATGACAATTTCAGAATGACTGATAATCTATATCCGCACCCCTGCAACTTATAACCGTATAACCTATAACCTTTAAAACTGCACCCTTTGATTGTACTTCCCATCTGCATATCCATTGTAGCCCCCCCTTGCCTTGGGGTGTGCCTCCCTGGCACCCATGTGATTGCAATTATTATGACCACCTGCATTTCCGATGTAGCCCCTGCACCTTGGGGTGAGGATCCTCTGGGTTTATGAATGTAAATATCATGACTACCTGCATTTCCGATGCAGCTGCCTGCTCCTTAAGGGGTGGCTTTCCGGGTTTACAAATGCAACTAATATGACTACCTGCATTTCCGATATAGCCCCCTGCACCATGGGGTGAGGCTTTTCTGGGTTTATGTATGTTACTATTATAACTACCAAAACCAAATCATCTGGAATGGTTTGTTATATTTTTATTTTTTATTTTAATGTGATATAGTTTATAAATAAACTTTACACATGAAATGCATATAAAATATACACATAAAGTATGCACATAAAATATATACATTAATTTCTTACATACTACATACTAAACTATAGCATATTACTGATAACTGATAACTCAACTACTCCTCACAAAAGGTGTAAAACCTAATGATTAGCATCATTAATTAATATACACAAAAAATATAATAACAGAAAAACAGATAAGTAACAAAAAAATGTTTCTATAACCATAGATCTGTTATATTTTAAGTGTCCGCCCTTAAGAGCAATAAATCACAGATTGAGTATTACCCATAAGTGGCAATACACGAGAGAATCATAGGCCTTCCTACTTTCAGTAACCAGAGAGTTCCCGAGGAACAGCATGCAAGTAAAATATTGACGTCTCTGGGGCAACATAGAATTGTTTCAATGGAAATTCCCAGTAGACTCTCAACTACTAACCAAACAATGTACATTGCAATCAAGCGGCTCATGTTCAGAGAATGTATGCTACTCCACCAGAAGGCTAGTTCTGCTATAATGTCGGAACTGTGAATATATCTACCATATTGGGTCTGGTAAGCTATGGATAATTTAGGACAGTTTGTTAATACATGTTTCCCAGTTTCTGCTATTGCTGGTTCTTACATAGTCGGCAGTAACGTTCAACATGGGGTATCTGATTTATAACCCCAATGCATGCCAAAACTGGCAAATGGTTCATCCTAAGCAGCAGTATAAAGCGCCTCAGGCTAACTGCTGGACAAAGATTGAGATAGAACTGAGGTTCTTTATACAAGTATAACATGTACTTGATTAATTGATAGGTCTTAAGATTCTCCAGATGTGCATAGTTTCTTATCCAATCCCACAGATCCGCTTTTTTGGAGAGGGAAATTCAGGACCTTTGAGTAAAACCCTCAGCTCGAATACTCCAGCCAATTTCTTTCAAGTTTATGCCAACCTTGTTTTTTAGGAGACAATTTCCAGATTGTTTAGAAGAATCAACCTCCAAGATGCAAACAAGTGGATTGCCTGTTTTACTCAGCATCAGCAGGTATAGTTCGGCCCTTTTCTTAAGAACTTGAGATGAAATCAGTCCGAATTCCATCCTAATGATGGCCATCGGTATGCAGGTTGGGAGGCCTAAGGTCTTTCTCCAATATTTGCCATCCACAACCTGCAACCAATTTAGGTCCATGTTTTGTAGGGCTTCAAGGCCATAGGTCATCATTGGGACTAGAACCTGTTTGTATAACAATCACTCATATAGTGAAGCCAGCTTAATCACTCATATAGTGAAGCCAGCTTGGGTAATAGTGAAGCGTTATACAAGAGAAGTGATTTGGGCAGCACTGATCTTTCTATTCTGTTTACACTGGAGGTAGTCCCCCTGTGTTTCAATATCAATTCCCAAGTATCTATAGTTTGGGGTGTAAGAAATCTCCAGCTTCTGTACCTTTTACCTTTAAGCTGGTGCGTACTACCTTTTTGTTAGTGAATAGCATCACTTGTGTTTTCTGTAAGTTTATTGTTAGTCCATTGCTGTTACTGTAGAGCCATAAGGCTTCTGCAGATCTCCGCAGACCGCTAAGTGTGTGATCTAATAACACTAATTCGCCTGCGTAAGCAAGGACTGGACAATGTTTGTCACCAATTTTCACGGGACAATTATATACCTTACCAATAGCCACAGGTAAATCATATGTAGACAAATTATAAAGAGTCAGAGCCGTTACGCACCCCTGCTTGACTCCTCTGTTTTGAACAACTTGGGCAGTCATATTGCCTTGTAGATCCAATTTAAGGGAAACTGTATTATTCTGGTGAAGGAGCCTTAGAAAGTATAATAGGCCCTTTGGACACCCAAGCAATTCTAATTTAGACCACAGAATGTCTCTGTGGACCAAATCAAAAGCCGCTTTCTAGTCAACATACAACTCATACAGCAGCGGGCTCCCCTATTTCCTGGCCACTGTACGCAAGGTATCAAGAATTATCAGATTATGTATCATTGAGTAACCCCTCCGAAAACCACTTTGGAAACAATTAAATATATGCTCCTACTCTGCCCCTTCTTTTAATTTGTCTAAAATCAGACCCGCAAAATGTTTAACAGTGCAATCGAGCATCAATCGAGCAATCTATAGTTACTCGGGTCACTTTTGTCACCTTTCTTGTCTACTGGGATAAGAGTGGCAGTTTGCCATGAGGGAGGTATTCTACCTTCAAGCATAATCTTGTCAAAGAGGATCTTTAATACTCCCGCCCAGAAAATAGGGTTACATTTCAATGTGATATTGGCCAAGCCATTAGGGCCGGGTGCCCTTGAGGATTTTAATTTGTTTATTTTCTCTACTAGTGCAATGACTGTAACCGCAAATGATGGCCCGGAGGGATTACTGTTATCAACCTCCTTATCATTAGCATAGATTGGAATGTTGCGCTCTCTCAAGAAGCGTTCCCATTTATGTGCTCCTATGGGATTCAGGATTGAGTTAGTTCTATTTCCTCTCACTTCTCCCAGGAGAGCCCAGATGATACGAGTGTTCTTGGCACAAAATATCCTTATAGTCTCTTGTCATTGGTTTAGTTTCTTTAGATTTTTTTTTGTCTTAACCAAGATCGATATTTTCCCTTATGTGTTTTACATACAGAAACAAAGCTTTTAGTCGATCGAGAGGTTTTCTTGGCCTTCCTGATATCTGCTCTCAGTCGCCTTTTGCCATCTCTCACCTCATGATCGTAAGGATTTCTCTGGCTGTGACAAATTAGCACCCCTCCCGTACCAACTGAAGCATGCAATGTTGTGAAAGAAGAAATGCAATACTCAATCCCCTCGAAAGACATGACTTGGAATAAATTGGAATCCCCATAGCAGTCTGCAGATAAAGAAGCAACCACCTTAGCTATATTTCTCTCAGACCACGAGATATGTGTGGCTGCATGGTTAACCCTTATATCTCCCATAGATTTTGTTACATGGTTTTCAACGTCAACATTTATAGTTAGCTCAAGCGCGGCATGGTCGCTCTATATATTTTTGGCCACTTTCATGTCTTTCACCCAGCCTGCAATATCTTCTGTAACAAAAATATAGTCCAGCGTGCTCTTGGCACCACCACCTTCCCAAGTAAAGTGGCCCGGGCAATCACTGGTAGTTCTGCCATTAACCATTTCCATGTCCCAAAGTTCAAAGAAACTCAGCCAGTATTGACCTTCAAGATCCACTTTCTTATGAGACATTATACTCACAGGTTTTAGATAAGGATTACTTGTTGACGCCTCCCATCCAGACATATGACAATTGAAATCACCCATTATCATTACAGATCTATTTCCCTGCCTCAAAGTCCACTTGATCATAATGTCATGCAGAGTCTCTTGAATAGCTTCAGTTTGAATTTCCCCAGGTCGATTATAGAGGTTGATCAATAGCATATTCTCAGCCTTATTCTCAAGGTACAGCACAAGTTCAATCGCAATCACAAGGTCGTCTATTTTAGTTGTGATACGATGGGACTTAACATTATGCTGTATGCCAATTATCAAACCCCCAAAAGGTCTTCTCCATTCTCCTTTTTTGGCAAGAGATTGGTACACTGTATATCCGCTTAATACCAAAGGGGTAGTCAGCCACACCTCCTGCAAGCATATACACGTAAACTTGCTTATATAGAGCAATGAACTATTCTGGTTGATTAAGTGACTGAAACCCCTTCTATTCCAGGACAGAAACAAACTCCCTCAGTATTTTTTCAAAACCGTTGGGAGAGATTCCGCTAGCCACTTTAGAACATTCTGTGCATCTGCCATTTGTACCACATTGCTTTCCACATTGCTTTCCGGCAATTGAGGAGTATTGATCTTGATCTTTGGTTCCACCAACACTTTCCTAGGACATTCCAGATCTACTTCCAGGGTCTGCATCAATTTCCACGTCAGCCTCAAACAAATTGAGTTAATATGTACGCAGCAAATTTGCAGTAGCCTGGAATTTACAGTCGACTTCTGATACGTTCATGTTTTGGACCTGTAACGGCTCAACATATTCAAAATCGTCAGATGTAAGGACTCTTAACTGTGGGATTGAGTGCAGTCTAGTTAAGAATTCTGTTCGTGACAACCAGTCCTGGTCATTATTTTGGTACAGATTCCTAATCAAACAAATACAATTGCTGCTAGGTACCGGCTGCTGTTCTCCTTCCCTGCATACTGACATCTGTGTTGTCTCAAGATGGGAAGTTTGACTAACACTATTCAGAGTCGATGAGGAGTTTCCTGCCAGCTGTTCAGTTACCAAGATTCTAGGTGGTGGAAGCACTTCCTCCACCTCCGGTACTTCTTTATCTTTGTCAGGGATGAGCCAACTGGTAAGGTGACCTTCTCTTTCAGAATTTCTCTTCCTGGCCATGGCAGCCTTTTTCCTAGATTTCTTTGTGTTTTTATGACTGGGGTGGACTCTAGAGGTAATAGGCCACATTGGATGATCTTTTCTTTGTGCTTTCTCTTCTTGCCAATCTCTGTTGTTTCCGGGAGTAGTAAGCCTCAGAATCATTTGACACACTTAGATCTACATCGAGAGGCAATGAAGGCTCTTTAATCATCTGTATAGCTTCGGATAAGTTGTGCTCTGTTTCCTCTATGGCATCTTTATCGCTGGCGTTCAAGGTAGCCAAGTTGATTGTATTTTCTAGAATGCGGCCACGCAATTTGAATAACATTTTTAAAGTGAACTGCAGGGACGCCATTGAGGATTGCATCTCATCCGAGGTGTTCATACCGGAGAAAGAACCCAAGTTCGGCTCCGGTTCTGAGGTTTCAGAGTGTATCATGCGATTAGGTGACATTGACAGTCTCTCCAGGATGCAGTTGATTGCAGGGCTTCCTTCGCTGTTGTTCCTCTTTCTTTCTCTATGGAAAGGTTGGTCAAGGCCGGAGTCGTAGACCTTTGCACTGAGAGGCATAACTCCAACAAGGAGTTATTAGCGATCATCAGTTCAGCAGAGTTGTCTTGTGCGTTGCTTGTTCACATGCTATTAGCTACCTCCTTTTCAGGAATATTTGGAATCAACTCGACTTAGGGGGTAGGAGGAAAAAAGGTAGGTATAGTGCCTTTACTAGTCGGTATCTGTTGTTAAATTAACAAGAGGGGGTCCTGGGAGTCCCTCTGCCAGACATTAGTCCTGGTTGCGAGAGACTTACCCAGAGTCTTTAGCACACTATCTTTCACAGAGAAGAAATATCCCAAACATATCAGTCTTTGTCCTGCCCTGGTGTAGTCCAGCACCGAAATGCTAGGCAATTCTCCTCTGAACAAGAGTACCAACAGCATCCCCAGACACGTGTTTCGGTCTGGTTGGACCTCATCAGTAGGGAGGAGCTGTGTCTCCCTAAGAATAGTGAGCAAGGGGTCCACGTCTGGATTCCCCTAGTAACTTAGGGTGAGACACAAAGTTACTTAAATATGCAAATTAACAAGGGGGGTCCTGGGAGTCCCTCTGCCAGACATTAGTCCTGGTTGCGAGAGACTTACCCAGAGTCTTTAGCTCACTATCTTTCACAGAGAAGAAATATCCCAAACATATCAGTCTTTGTCCTGCCCTGGGGCAGTCCTGCACCGAAATGCTAGGCAATTCTCCTCTGAACAAGAGTACCAACAGCATCCCCAGACACGTGTTTCGGTCTGGTTGGACCTCATCAGTTGGGAGGAGCTGTGTCTCTCTAAGAATAGTGCTCACTATTCTTACAGAGGCACAGATCCACCCTTACCAGAGGACTATAGACCGATTACTAGCATTGAGGGAACAACATTGGATGTATAATCTGGACACAAACAGGATTTAACCAACAAGACGAGTGGAGCCCTTTGGGATTATTCTAACACCCCTGATGCTCGCACTTGTACCTGAGTCTTTGGAGTGGAGCATTCTGTGTGGTAGCAGCATGACACATACAGTAAACAACCATGTCTTTTGGCTTTTTACATGTATGTTGCTGAGGGCCTGACAGCCAGATCGCTTTTTACGGGACCCGTTACATGAATCCGGATACTGACCAATTGTATGAGCATTTCTAGTACAGGGGGCTCTAACATGTTAAAAACTCTCCTGGATCGCAATAACATGTAATTTTTACAAGTGTACACAGTAACATAGTGTGGAGAAAACATTGCTTTTGAATATGTAACCATATTGAAACAGTGGTTGAATGGGAATGGTGATCCATTTAATGATAGTAATCTAAATGACAGTATGGGTGTGCAAACTCACATTGCTGGCAGATAGCGTATTTATGATATGTCACGTGACTTCAAGGGTTACCCATGGCAACCAATGGTGTTGAAGATATGCAGCCTCTGTGACCTGTATACAATTGCTTCATTAATATAGCCGGGGCACTTTGGGTGACACAGCATCCGAGACGCCGAGATTGTACATCGCGTTCTCAGGTTCGTTAAGACTTATAGAATGGTGGTTTAACCCTGGACGAACTGGAGGTAACTTTTGGGACCTTAGATGCATTGTGGAAGAATTTTCGGCATCTATGGACGCGTTGGGCGGCAGGGGAGAACCTTGTTCCCTGTGTGCTGTAGCCAGTAGAAAGCAGGGAGTGGCTTGGCAATTAACATGGTGTTAGCGAACCTGTTGATTTTCCACTGGTTTTCTCTTTTTCAGTGACTAATGAACTCCATTGGGTGATCTCCAATTAGTTATCTCTGCATTAGTGGCAAATGAATACCACGTGTTGGAAGTTTGAACACGACTCCATGATGTCTTTTAAATTCCACAGTAGATGTCTATACAAGGAAGTCATATAACACAAGTAAAAAGGCCTGTTGCCTTTCTGTTTTTGTGATTCAGGGTTTGGTTGATCAATTTAGGAGAACTGACCTGGTCCGTTTGTCCTAATTTTTAGTAAAGGTTTTTTACCTGTCTGGTAGGAAAGACATCAATTGCTGCAAAGTCATATGGATATGTTGTTAAATCAAAACAAGCACAGTTTTAACACCAAATAATTAGGGTAGATAATATGGAGAAGGGAAGAATGTGCGGGGGCATGTTTAAAATCATCAATTTTCTCATTTAAACATTCTTGAAACACCTTATGCTCTGTCATTAAAATTATTTTAAGTGTTGGTCACAGCATTTCCAACGAAGCCACCTAGCTCACTTCTGCCTGCTCCCACCAATGGACAAAGCTTACCCCTATCCATCACCAATCTGGATCCATCCTCACCTCTACCTACCCCCATATTTCAGCCTGGTCACCCACCAGAGCTCACCCAAGTTCAACACCACCCATTTTATCTCTCTTCTGTTCAAAGTGCTTGACAAACATGCACCCCTGCTCGCCCATGCCCATCACTCCTAGCTCAATCCCAACCACCCCTACAATAGCTCAATCATTACCATCCCTGATCACCGATATTGCATACATACGTGCTAGTAATGACTGTAGGACTTCCATACATGTCTGCAGGTTAGTTCTTGCTGGCATATAGAGTTATTAATGGACATGTTAAAAAGACTCTGTACATCTTAACGAAATCCTATATTTTCTTTGTCCACAACACATTTCCATCTGCAAAACAACCGTGCAGTTTGTTTGGAATTACTGGTTATGTAGGGTTCCACATGTAACTGTATGTGTCACTATAAATGCAATAAACAACTGCACATCGCAAAACAATTGGCATTTCCAATGCTTGTTTTGTTTCGGATTATATGATTCTGTGGGTGGTGAATGGAGATCATGAGTATCAGTGATATGCACATCTCAGTTTTTTTAAATCCCTCATTTGCCCCTACTATTAGGGCAACCACAAGTAATGTTGCGTTACTCTCTCTTTCATTTTTTTCCTCCATGTTTAAGTAATTGCCAGCATTGCCTATACGTATCTGTCCTTATCTTTAGCACCTCTGTATAAACGAGTGAACATTTTCGAAATAGAGTGAAATGCTCGTTACTGGAGAACTGCATTATGAATTCACAACAATCGTTTGTTTTACATTTTGTAATCCGAAAAAAACGATTAGTCAGTTGCAGAAAAAATATAAAATGAGAATGTGTAAATACTACTGTACAATAAAAATCAATATCAAAATGCCTATTTCTAATACCTGATTGGATTATACAGGATGCTTACGCTGAACAATCACCAACAATGCCAACAGAAATCCAACAGCCCCCGTGGCTTAACAATTGGACAGTTTGTGGATGGGGTTTAATCTAATTTCGTCAGGCGTATACACCAGAGGCGAATGGGGAAAAACGGCCTGTATTGTAGAAGGACGAGAAACGTAGCTAGTGGCAGATGGGGCTCTTCTGAGGGCTGATTTTTGGATGCTCTCGCCCATGGCCTGCGCTTCCTTTAGTTCCAGCTGCAAGTGCGTGCATACTTCAGGATGGGCTCTGTTGCATTCTGTTCTCTAGCCCAGTCCCCAGCTGTAATGCTCGAAAGATGCCAGGAAGCTGACCCGCAGCAGTAATGCATTCTTTGAACTGTGACAAGTCTGTCAATATGTGATTGAGCAATCTGACCTGATGCAGCATCAGGGTAATGGAAAAAAACGCTGGTATTTAGCAGCTCCTCACGCCCACTGCAGCAAAATCCCCTCCTTTGTAGTTAGTTCTCTCATGGATAGCTGGTCACAGGTGTTCACTGCCCTCTAGCCATGCCCCAAGGTGCAATGAGAGAGAATTGTACAACAGCGCAAGGGATCATAGAAATAAAAGCTGCCACCAATGGCGGTCAGTGTGTGGATGTGTATACCGGACCAAGTGCGCTTAACTTTAGGATAATGAAGGTCTCCTCCCAGGCTGCACAAATATGTTCCTCCTCACAAAAGTAGCTGGTCAAAGGCATTCTCTAGCTTTTAAAACCATCGACTATTCGGTATCAGGCGTATGCGTGAAGAAGTGCAGCTGCGTGCGGTATGAGAAACTGTGATCAGATGTTCACATGCCTTCCTAGTTCTTCCAACACTGTACCTCTTCATCAAATATTGAACTAATTTCAAGTGCACCAACACTCGTCCCCAAAACATAATCACCCAAAGAAAATACCTCTCTTGACCAAACCACCAAATACATCAAACTCATAGCAAGTGAACAGCCTATCACAATTATTACACTGATACCAAGAATAGCACCCCCTTTCACAAAAACATTTTAGACTCGTAGCAAGTGCGCAATGCACCTACACCAAAAGCATCTTTACCCAAACATGTTTTGCTCAGCAGTGCACTGACTACAGGGGAATATAGTGGGCAACTTGTCACCACTTCTCCACCCCCTCCCCTCTCACAGAGTCACACAGTAAATACAAAAATGGATAGTTCAGAGTAGTGCAGGATTGTTGTCCCTGCTGCTGTCCCCAGTAAGGGGCCTGCGGCTTGAAACAAGCGTCCCAACCACTCATTCTTTCTACACTAGTTTAAGTTAATGGTGGCAACCACCCACTTCCCTGTGTGGGTCTTTGTTAAAGGCACCTGCACGACTTCATTGCCATAACGAGCAGAACAAAATGCACATTAACAGCTGTCCCTCGATAACTTTAATGAAACAATTATTTTTTAAGCACAACCTTTCTAAAGCATGAGTGATTAGTCAATTGCACAGTCGTGGGTCATTCCAGCGACATTGACCCACTCTGCTATGCTATGCGGCATCACCCTGCTAGTTATGGGGAAAGAAACAGCAACAATGGCCTACAAAAACATACAAAAGCTGTGTGCCTCAGCACACAAAAAGAGGGATGCACAACCTGCCACCCATGGTGCATGTGCGGTGGAATAGAGCACAACCTGCAAAAATGTGGCAGTGGGCTCCATGACCAGCAAACAGAGTGCAGAGAGAAAAGCAGCACTTTGCAGGTAAAACCCAAAAATGTGTCTCCAAATAACATTTGCTGTGTTGCCAAAAACTCCAAAATGCCTATAACACAACACTTTCAACATTCACAATCTTGCCTGGTGCTAAAATCCATGTATCAAATGAAACATTGTGAAACATACAAAGGCCCTCATTAGGACCCAGGCGTTAAGGGGTTTACGGCGCCGTAAACGGCGCCGACCCTTAACGCCTGATTCCAAGGTCCCTTTGCGGGATGGTGATTTTAACGCCTGCTTTTTCCAGACGTTAAAACCCATGCCGCAAAGGGACCTTGGTGCTAATTACGCCACCGTAATTTACGGTGGCGTAATTAGCGCCTTTCCCCATTCCCATTATGCCCTATGGGGCAAAAATGGGAATGGGGAAGGGTAAAAGGGGAAATGGGGATTTACCGCCCCACTCACCTTGGAATGGGGCGGTAAATCCGCCAACCACCATGGCGTAAACGTAGTTTACGCCATGGTGGTAAGGGTACGACCCAGGCGGTAACTTACCACCTGGGTCGTAATGAGGCCCAAAGTCTGAAAACTGACAGCCTCCATGTCAAAATCTGGGTGCAGTACACGGGGCGACCTGAATGACAGCTGTCAGAGGAGTACTAGTCAGCTTTAAAATTACCTAAAACTCAAAAGTCTGCTGAATTAGCAAACATAAACAGGATTGTTGCCAAAAAGGAATACAGATTTTAGTTGTGTTTTTGATTCCACAGATTTTAAGGCCAAGGAAGAAATGTATTTGTATTTGATGCAACAAATGTGGGTTTTGTTAAGTTTAAGAAGTAATTAGCTTGGCTGAAGTTGAAAAAACTGGGAGAGCAGGTTTTTTTTTCCCAAAAGGAGGGCCTTCCCCTCAGCAAAAACTCACAGGCAGGTTTTAATTGCAGAGTAGGACAGAATCTGGTCTACAGAGAGTGAAGGAACAATGACAAGGCTGCAGTCCTGGAAACTAGAAGTGTGAAAAGGGGTCGTAAATGGCCTCTGGAAGGAACAAACAAGGAGGAGCATGGCCCTGGACTGCAGGGAGACAAAAAGAGGCAGAGCCAAGCAACCATCTGTTGCTAAACATGAACAAAGAACACATTTTAAAAAAAACCTATAAGTTGCTATTAAAAAAGGTCTAAAATATAAAAATGACAGAGTTGTTGATTTAATTTATGGCTGCACGTGTGAAGAGGCGGCAGAACTGTATGACATGTTCTGGACAGGAATGGTAAGATATGTGATTTTACGCAAAATGTATTACTGTTAGAATTGTGAAAATGTACATGCATATCCCTATGTTAAACACGCACGCTTGTGTAAATTTACAGAAAAATTGGAAATTGTGTGCATAGCGAAAAGGACAGAATTCTGTAGAAAGTTGATAACAGATCATACAGCTGCAAGATTTTAATGAGCAGATACTCCATAACATATGCAATCTGTGTATGTGATTTTATAGAGGTTGCACATGTGTAACTATGTATTTTGCCAAAATTAGACTTTGTGTTCCAATGGCTAGGGGTGGATTCTCAGCATCATAAAATTACACCATAAAGAGGACACTCTGTTTCTCTCCTCCTATCAAGACAGAGAGTAGACTCTGACCCAATCACCTTTCACAGGGGCATGCTTAGCTAAGACAGCTCATACACCCCTTTGTGATGTCATTTTTAAGGCATAAATAGAGACAGCTGAGAGCACATAGGGACTCACTGATCCAGCCACCTTCCTGATTCCAGCCAAGCACTCTGATCCAGCTTCCTACATCCAGCTTTAAATATTTTTCCAGATCCAGATGCAAAATCTCTTGCCAGCGATAGAGACTATTGATTTCCAGCAAGGCCCCAATCCTCAAATCAGTAAAGCGCTGTGTGGTGTGAGAAGGCCATTTTGAACCAGTATCCAGAAATTCTCTGGCTTGCCACCACTAGGCTTGCCTGAGGAACTCGCCAACCAGCTGATCCAAATACCCACAGACTAGGAGAGCAGGTCCCGTGCCATCCTGTGCTGTGCTGTGACCAGAGCGCCTTGCTGATCCTATCCAGTCTGATGTGCCCAGCTGTCCGTCCCTGATAGATCCGAGTCAATGGTCCAGAATTCTGACGGTTTAAAATCTTAAATCCATTGTTTTGTGAGTATTAACAGGAAGCTAGAAACTGTTGATTCCCGTGCATTATCTTGCCCCTCCTAACCTCTGAACTATCCTTACTTTCATAATCAGTAATATTGTTTAAATCCGTAGTGAAATCTTATTCTGTCTATCTGTAAAAGTATCCTTTTCCTAGTCATTTTGTCAAGTTTGATCTATTAACTTTATTGATTGACCAGCCTAGTGCTCCAAGGTGGACAGTGAGGAACCAGGATTGAGTCGCGAATCACTCCGGACTATTACGTTGTGCCGCCCTGGTGGCTTAGCTTGGATGCTCTAGCCCTAGTCAATATTTTTCTGATTTTAAAACTGAAGCCTCTTTCCATTCTCGCGCCTATCTCACAAAAACGACCTTTACTGCGACTCAGTGCGATTCTCCCGTTATCACGAATATCTCACACTAAAAAGTTTGTCGCAAATTTTTTTGTGCTTGTGTGCAACTGTTCAAAGCGGCTCCCATAGGAATTTATAACCATGTCAGTATTTTTGACCAGATCTGGTGTTTTGCCCAGTCCATTCTAAAGACAATCTTAAAAGCTATTCTGACAGCTGGACAGTCAACTCCGTTTTCTCTTGTGTTTGAAAGGGGGAAAGTGGGACTGATATTCTGTTTGATTTGTGCCATTCCTGAATACCTGCTCTCACCTACTATCTCTTTACCTTGCCTATAAGGGGGTTGAGGGGTGTTGGAGGGGCAACTGCTAACCACAGTGCTATCTGATCTGAACCAACACAAAAGTATTATTTTCTGTGCTGCATTTGTTTTGCTTATTATCTATTCCTAGTGTACTAAAGATATTATTCAGTGTTCTGTCATCCCATTGGTGATTGTTGTGTACCTAATAAAAGATATTGTGATAACATTTTAAATTCATAAATAAATATTTACCTTTGCAAACCAGCCTGATTCCTGATTCAGTGTGACCGGGGAGGGGGTGGGTTCCAGGAGAAGGGTGTGATATGAGTGGTATATCGTTCAGAATATTGAACTTTTAGACAAAATTAAATAAGGATTTAAGTTTTGCACTACATGCTGAGCTTTGACTTGGGTGTGTGCCGGATTGAAATCACTTACAGCTTGGAGGCTCGTCGCGAGATCCTGAATTAGACATACGCTCATGACAGTCTAACACAGCGTGCTAACTGACGGGGTACATACACCTTGTTGGGTTACCATACTGTGCTACACTGTACAAGCACCCCTCAATAGAAATACTCAAAGGAGTTGGGCCTGTTTGCAAAAGTAAAGTAACCCTGAGATAAGTCAGAAGGAAATTAATATTTCCGGAATGGCGCCCCCAGTGGAAATCAATATTGCAAGGGAACGCCTACTGCACACATTTTTTGTCAGGAGTGAATCGGTAGAACAGGACGAACAGGTATGGCTGCAGGGAAGAAGTCACTGAAACCAACCTTAATATCTGGCAGGACAATGGGCCATTACATCAAGCACTCAGTGAGCTGTACATGACCCCTAAAATAAAAGAGAAGCAATGCAAAATTGCCAAAATAGCAGCCTACCTGTACCTCCACATAGGTGTCATGCAGGAAAAGTATGCAGACCATGTAGACTTCACAAAGAGGCAAGGGGAAGCAATGCAGAAAATCCAGACTAATCTGGACTCTGCAGAGCAAAGGCTCCAGAGTAGCCAAGAAGCTGAAACAGAAGCTAGGCAGTATGCCCCCAAACTGCATGAAGAACTGACGCTCTTACTGCAAAACAATGCAGAGCAATACGCCCAGGTATTGACACTGCAAAAAGAGTGTCAATAAAGGTTGGATTCTCTACAACAGAGCCAACAAAAGCTGGAGCAGCAATTAAATTATAATAGAGCCTGCGCAGGGCAGATAATTGCCCTAGAAAGTCATATTGATGAACTAAAGGAGGAAAATAATAAATTAATAGTGAAAGATCTCCACACTCAAACAGATTTTGATGAGGAGCGCCAGAAATTATATGCCATTAGAAAACAAAGGGACAACCTGGATGAGCAGAGGGGAACTCTATGTCAAGAGAGGGACGCCCTAGGCCAGGAAGTCAGCCATTTAAAAACAAAGTTAGAAGAAAATCCCCTGGCCCTTCAGGAACTTGGTGAAATCAAAATGGATTACAAAAAGCTACTAGAGCACACCAGGCGGGTGGAGGATGCCTTGGAAAAGAATAATCAGACCAGTAAGGACCAAAGTCAGGAGGTGAGTCTCCTGCAGAAAAAAGTGGCCCAATACTCCCAATTCAGGCAGGAAGCACAGAGGGACAATGAGGCTCTATGTGAAAAGAATGACAGGCTCCATAGACAGATAGCCATGCAAGAACAACTCATAGAGACCAGTAAGGCCTTGATAGAGGAAAAAAGGGCCAGATTCTGGCATGTAATCAGGGAGTAGGGTCTTAAAGAAAGGAGGTACGATGGGAGAGAGAAACCCCTGAGCATAAACTCAGGAACCCTGGCATCAGGGAATTTAATCCCTTCAATTCCATGGACTCTGCCACCCCCATGGCCACTAGCTCATATGATCCAAGGGCCACAGGGATGGTAGACTTCAACATACTGGGAAATATGGGATCAACGCCTCCGAGAAATGGATGGGCGAGCATCTATGTACAGGTTCCCAAATATTAGGGCCAGCATCTCTGATCAGGGAGACTCCAGCGAGGGGAGAATCAGAGAACTGGATCCTCAGAAATATCACCTACCTAGAGATCAGTCAGTAAAATTTGGTGCGGAATTCCATGAGACTAGACTCACAAAGACCATTTTAAAAACCTCTTCCCAGCTAGGATCGTGGGGGGGTACTCAGCCAATCCGGGGAGCAAGGGAGAGTCAGAAGACTCTTCTGAGCACCACAGGTCTCAAGAGATTAAGCACCCACATTCTGCCAGCCATTCCCAAGCTCGCAGAATCAGGGAGAGCCTAGAGGACCAGACAGCCACCTCTGGTAGCAGTGCCTCTGTGTCAGAGGATCGTGGACCAGGGTGACCAGTACTAAAAGGCCAACAAAGGTAAGAGAGCTTTACTCAAAGATCCCTGAAGCAAATAAAGGCTATTAGAAGCGTCATCACGCCCAACCACAAAAATGCCAAATATTCAGTTTGGGAGCACCTTGAATTGTTTGAGCAAGTGATGTAGACTTTTCACCTGAAGGACAGCCAAAGCTGTATTCAGTATGTCAAGTGGACATTTTCACCTGAATACTCCAGCTTCTTTGCAGGGCTTGAGGATCAGAACCATTCAAGATGGTCCACCTATAGGGCGGCCATCCTAAAGCATTTTTCTATTCATAGAAACCCTCAAGAGGCCCGCAAGGCAGCCTACGACCTGCAATGTGGGGAAGACCAGGCCCCACAAGAATTTGTCCAAGAACTGAAACGTGCCTTTGCACAGACCACCAGGTGGATGCGCACTGACAGTAGGGAATTTGACAACACCTTCTTTCATGCTCTCCCTAAATACATTATGACCCAGCTAGTTAGGGACTTTCATGAGAAAAGATCACTAGACTGGGTCATTGAACAAGCAATTCGCATCTATGAAGGGCAGAAGCCACCAGAGAGTAAAAATATTAACAAAAGCCCAAACCAACCAACACCCTTGCTGCTGCTAAGGTGGCAGAGGTGAAGGTTGCCCCCATTTTAGATCTGGAGATTGGGGGGCCTAAAAACCTTCCCGCACAGAATCCTAACAAGCAAAGACCCAGAAGGCCCTCAAGCCAATCCCAAACAGGTAGTCAGGCAGGTAACCCCACAAATGGAACCCCTAACTCCCCTGACTATATCAGTCCACGCTACAATTGTTTGTTTGTTTATTTATTTGTATGGCGCACCTTACCCAGGGGCAACAGGGCACAGGCAAAAGATAATTCGAAGCTTACAATGTTGCAGAAATATACACTTTGAGGTAGTAATAAAAATAATCAGAATTACAGGAATAAAAATATACAAATCTTCATACATACAAAGTCAAAAATCTATGCAGGGGTAAATATACAGATATGTACAGGGCTGTTAGAGGCGGGTAAACCTAAAAGAATATTCAGGATTACAGAGGTAATAAGGAATAAGAGGTATACAAGTCTTCAAACATTAAAAGTCAAAATCTATACAGGAGGTAAGTGTACAGAAGTGTGCAGGGCCGTTAGAGGCGAAGGCAGAAATACGAACAAGAGTATCACTATCTATACATAGGTGTAGGAAAGTGCAGCTAAATACAAGGGTTATTGGAGTTAAGGTGACTGGTGAGGTGTCTTCTAAAGTGCGAGTATGGTTGGTCAGCTCTTAGGTTGTGAGGCAGAGAGTTCCAGAGCGTGGCAGCTTTCACCGGGAAACTGTTCCCACCAATGGTGGAGAGTTTGAATCTGGGGATTATCAGACGGTTGGAATTGATAGTTCTTGTTTGTCGGATGGAGGACTTTCTCCTTACCTTGTCCATCAGATAGCTGGGGGCGGCATTGTTGAGGGCTTTATGGGTTAGGGAGGCCAACTTTAGTTTGATTTTGTTGTCTGTAGAGAGCCATTTCTGTTGGCGTCTAATGGTTGAGATATGATCTCTCTTATTAATGCCGAGGGCAGCTCTCAAGGCATTGTTTTGTAGGATTTGGAGCCTGTGGATAATGGCTTTGTTGGCACCGCTATAGAGGGCATTACAATAATCAAGCCTAGATAGTATGAGTGCTCTTGCCAGGATCAGGCAGCTGTCATTGGATAGGAATGGTCTGCCTGCCCTTATTAATTTGCAAGTGTACGCAGTGGTAGATGCTAGTGAGTTAACCTGTTTAGTGAATGACATAGTGGCATCCAGATAAAAGCCAAGGGTTTTTACTTCCCTGGATACTCTGATGAGATTACCATCTATGTTGAATTCGGCATATTCAAGGCCTAGTTTGTTGATATTAGCAGGGGTACCTAAGATGATGAGCTCTGTCTTGTCATCATTCAAGCATAGACCATGAGATGCCATCCATGCCTGAATGATGAGATATACCCTATTCACCAACTCACTGTCCTTACTGTGATCCCCTGAAAGTGGGAGGAGAATCTGAGTGTCATCAGCATAATTAGTGTAGGTGACACCCAGATGGTCCAGATCGTCGAACAGGGGTTTGGTGAAGATGTTATATAGGGTGGGGGAGACGCATGGCAACAGGCCCATCCTGGGCTATGTGTGGACTCCTCCCGCCCAAGGGAACATCCCTCTTCACTTTCCCCAGGAGGGCAGTAATCCCCCAAATGCCGGGCCAAGTTTCTTTCCCCGGTACCCAGCAAACCTCAACCCCAAAAACAACCCTTCTTTCTTTCCCCACTTTCCTGAGCCCAGACAGCCCAATTTGGAAGAGGGGAGGCCAAGGGTGGAGGGGTACCAAAACTATCCTAACCAGGGGTATTATGGGAGAAGGGATAGTTACCCTTCCCGTGATCAACCAAGTGTAGACCAGAGGACCCCGTACCAGCCAGAGCATGTGTCCCAACTGGAGCGCCAGGCCCAGAATATGGCACAGGATCTGGGTCGCATGTTGAGGGTGCAGCAAAATCCTTCAATGAACATGGCGACTCAGAACTCCTCAACTCAAGGGATTGGTGTTCCAGAACAGTGACGGGGGAAGAACCACGACAACCAGCCGGTTCCCAGGGAGAAGGCACAGGGGGAAGGGAGGTATAAAGCCTTAGAGGAAGCTTCCTTCCCCACTTGTGAAAAGCCCCAGGAAACCCAGGAACCAGAATCTCCTGCCCCGAAAGTCTGCAACCCAGGAACAGAGGGCGGGTAGGAGAAATAAAGAGCCAAAAAGGGCCCATTTTGTGGAGGAGGTGCGAATTTTCCAATTTGAAGGAGAGGGGATCCTCAGAGGATTCTGGGAAAAGGATCTTCTCCTTCAGGGATGGGGGACACCGCCCAAAGAAAAATGTCTCCCAAGAGATCCTGATCAAGACTGGGTAGATGTGGGGACCGAGTTAAAACCGCCCATCATCAAACCCCAGGATGGCCAGCCAGAAAATCCCCTTGTCCAAGACAATTCTGGTGACTGCCTCCAAAAAGGGGGGGTGAGGGGGCAGCCCAGAATCAGAACCAGGGGACCCCAAAACTACTTTCCCCATAGCCAATTACCACCTTTTTCTTACAGGTTCCCAAGATCCCAAACAAAATCCTGCCCAAATCACCCCTCTGTCCAAAGCAAGGGAATTAACCCACAAATTGGCCAAAAATGTGCATTATCTTTGCCCCCTTGAGGAAAAGGAGGGAAGAGTGTATTCCCCGGTCCAAATAAAGGGGCAATGTACAATTTTGGCACTGGTGGACACTGGATCCCAAGCCACCCTTCTGTCAAAAAGGGCCTTTGATCAGCTGAATTCAGGAAGGGGGAGAAATACGAAATCCCTCTCACCCCACTTCCTGGGCAACTTCAGAACTTCAATGGGATTGAAGTTCCTGTCGAGGGGACTGCAGATTTAGACATTAAAATTGGGGGACACAAGTTGAAGCACCCGGTCATAGTTGTGACTCCAGAGGGCACACCATGTTTACTAGGGAATGACATCCTGCTTATATTGTCTCCCCTCATAGATTGTGTAAACAAGGTCCTCTGAACTCAGACTCACACACCAATAAAATTAAAACATAGTGTCAACCATGTTAGTTTAAATGGCACATGCCACATGATTGAACAAAAACCTTACCAAATTGAATTCCACTTCCAGAATAGCCAAATCCCAGACGTGACAGTAATTGCAGTAGGACAACAAACTGGTGATGGGGAGTCCTCACTATTTCTGAAAATCAACCTTCCTTCCCGTCTAAGGTGGTATTCCACACTGGAAGGGAACACTCTGAAATTCTATACAAATTCACAATCAGAAAATCATACACCTATAGTCCAAAATGATGAGAAATAAGCTCAAACCTTGGCTGATATTCAGAAAATTGGAGAGCAGATGTTCATCCCTATTCAGTTAAATGAAGGGAAGGACTCTGTTCTCGCCCGAGTATGTGTGAACAATGGTAAGAGCTTCATCAGCTAGGCCATGTTCCGCAAACTCCCAAAAGATCCAGCCATTCCCACATTTAAACTGTTAGATAAATGGGAAATGGACCTGGAAACACCCAATTCCAAACATCTCCTGCCTAGCAGGTGTATGCTCAAAATTTCCATAGACAACAAGAGCATAGTCCATAATTGTTGGGTTGTTCGAGATGTCCCTGCTGCATTTTATTTAGGCAGTGACATCCTCAAACGCTTTGCCATTAGTTTGGACCTAATAAACTTCAATGCCTGGTCCCGATTAGCGGGTAATTCCATGGACTTTGATGACCCAGAGAAAGCATTTCGGTCAGCTAAACTGCTGCCATATGCAGTTGAAATCCATATTGGAGAGGAAGTCACCATCCCAGAACGGACTCGACAATTCTCACTTGAAGTAAAAATTAAAAGAGTACAGAAACTGAAAAATCCTGATGCCTATGTTCATATCAATGCTAATTTCCAACAGCAAGGGTTGGGGGTAGACCCAACACCACTAGTCAATATAGAACACAACACCATTCCAATACAGGTGGATAACAGCGACCTAAAGAGTATCACTCAGGGCGCAGGCACCATTATTGGAATGGCGGTTGATGACTGACATTTTTCCATAGATTTCATTAACAAACTGTTAGGACCAATCCCCAGGGACTGTTTTGACAGTGATAGCAATGATGACACAACACCAGACAGGATCTTCACCCGGAATGGGGGGAATTTCCTGGTGTACTCTTCCTGCCCTTATGGTAAGGAAGATGTGACATGTGACTTCAGGAGGGATGAGGTGATCGTTCAAGTCCACAAGGACTGCCTTCTCCACCTGAAAACATCAGTCCAAGCCAGTACTTTGACCAGGGACCTCTCCACCCAGCTGGAGGAGGCCGCTGAGATAGCCAAACCAGAAGTCTTTCCGGGTTTCAGGCAGATGGTTGAAGAGAGAGTCAACCTAGCTGATGCCTGTGAGACTCTGGAGCAAAAGCAAAAATTGAAGTTTTCTTAGATTTTCAAGATCTCTTTGCAGTGGACCCAAATGACTGTGGTCGCACCGACATCCACATAACAACAATTCCCACAGACTCTGTCATGACTCCAGTGTTTGTGAAGCAATATCGCTTGCCTCTCGCATCAATGGAGTCCCTTACTGAAATAATTAAGAACCTTAAGTCCCGTGGGATAATTTGTCCAGTCCACAGCACCTTCATTAATCCGGCACTGGGGATTTTGAAACAAAATGGCCAGTGGAGACTCTGTGCTGACCTAAGGGAGCTCAATAAATGGGTCCATACCTCCCGAAGGCCTCTTCCCTACATTGAAGAAGGGGTGGCCCAGATGCAGGGGTCAAAGGTATACACTGCCATTGACCTGACCAATGGGTACTGCACTGTACCTGTCAGTAGGTAAGACCAATACAAGCTGGCCTTTACCTTCGGGTGGCAGCAGTACACTTGGACTCGGACTCCCTTCGGATACATCAACTCCAGCAAATAATTTAACATCTTTCTGCATAAATCCATGCCCGACTTGGGTGAAAGGGGTAACCTGGCCTATGTAGATGATGTTCTAGTCAAAAGGTGAACATTGGAGGAACAGATAGCGGAGATCCGTTATATTCTGACACTGTTGAGGGCTTCTGGAGCAAAACTCTCTTTCCAAAAGGCACAGTGGTGCAGGACCCGTGTCAATTTCTTCGGGCATGAAATAACTCCTAAGGGTCTCTGTCCCCAGGAAAAGAAAGTAGGTGCAGTTCGGAAAATAAAAGACCCCACAACTCTTTAGGAACTAAGGAGCCTCCTTGGACTGACTAATTACAGCAGAAAGTTCATTGAGGATTACGCAGAGATCACGAGACCCCTGATCCATCTGTTGAAGGGGGGTCAAGTGGGGTCCAGAACAAGCCGAGGCAGTAAGACCACTCAAAAGAAGCCTCTCACAAGCACCTTGCCTAGCTTACCCTGTCAAAAACAAGGAGATATTCTTGGAGACAGGGTTCTCAAATACATGCTTGACTGCAGTATTATACCAAAAGCATGACAAGGTCAATAAAGTAATCTCCTATGCGAGTAAGACTTTATCCTCTGTGAAGGAAACATTCAATGATTGTGAGAAGGCACTCCTGGCAATGGTGTGGGCATTGAAGAATTACCGCCTGTTTATCCAGGGGGAACACCTCATAGTGGAGACTCCACCCCAACCTTTGCAATATCTTCAAAGCGAAAGAATCCTGTATATCACATTATAGTGATATTGTAACCATATTTGTCATAGTGTACTTAAGAACAATGCTATGGGATGCCACTTCCTGTTTTGTCAAGGGGTGATAGGTTACATAACCATCACTTCCTATGATGTCACTTCTGGGTAGATGTCAAATTATATCACTTCCTGTGATGCCATCAGAGGGCAAGGGTCGTGTGATGTTACTTCTGCAACCCCTTGCATTTTGGTGAAATGATGTAATTCCCAAATTACTTCCTGGATTCTGTCAATACAATGCTTTCCTGTGGAGTGGAGTCCCCTCACGCAAGGTCTGGCTGACTTGCATGTTTGGGCCAGAGAAAACTGTCTCGAGGACGAAAGTCTTAAAATCAAGGACAACATGGAGGCATACCTTAATTCCCCACACAAAGTCTATGAAGAAGACCAGTGTGAGGGAATGCCTACTGTCTGTGTGGATGGGTGCTCCTACCATGTTGACAACAATGGGGAAAAGGAACTTGTGGCCGGCGTAGGGAATGCTTGGGTGAATGATGCCCCAGAACCCTCCGCTGGGTACAAAATCGGTCCCCGAAGTAGTCAAGTGGCAGAGCTGATGGCTGTGCATCAAGCCATCCTCACTGCTGTCCAACACCAACTCCAAGAACTGGTCATAATCACTGATTCATATTATGTACGGAATGGGTTCGTGGAGCATCTGGTTAACTGGAAAACCAGAGGCATGCTATGTGCGAATAATAAACCTTTAAAACACTGAACATTAATACAAAATATTGATGATCTGGTCACCTCGATTGGGATGACCATCTACTGGAAAACGATCAAGGGTCATTCTAAGGTAGAGGGACCAGACAAAACTGGAAATGACCTAGCTGAGCAGCTGGCAAAAACCGGAGCCATCCAAGGTGATCTACTTGAGATCGAGTCCCTGTTGGGGGAAATCCAGGTCACTGCTATCACTAGGTCCCAGCAAATGCTCACAATGAACTCTCAACTGCGCAACAGAGAAAGGAGACCCCAGATGCTGATTTGATTACAGCTCAGAAAGGGGATCCAATATTTGGTAAGTTTTATCAACACATTGAGAACCCTGAGAACTTTCCCCTGACAGATACCGATTACATTGGGAAAGAGGACCTCAGAGTGGTGAAATGTCCAAAAATGTTCTGAATCCAAGACGGTTTGTCGATGAGGAGATCCATAGCTGGCCATGACCAGTGGGTGGTCTCTACCTCATTCTGGAGCCTGATGCTAAGTCACACCCATGATGCAACCACAGCTGGTCATCGGGGGTTTCCTACAACATTAGAAATCATGCGAGAGGTTGCATACTGGCCACACATGGGGTAGGACCTCGACCAATACTTGAAGGGGTGTCTTGTGTGTGCACAATTTCAGCCAACATATTTCACACACTGAGCTCCCTTCGAAAAGAGGGGGATGACACTGCCTTGGTTAGATTTGCAAGTCGACTTTATCGGGCCCGTGATTCGCTCCTCTAGGGGGAACAAGTACATGTTGACCGTAACATGCTTGTTCACTAAATGGGTGGAATGTCTCCCAGCCCCAAATTGCAAGGCAGGAACAGCAGCTGCCCTGATGATCAATCACATCTTCTCGCATTTTGGACTACCCCAAAGGATTGAGTCAGACCGAGGTAACCATTTACTAGTGAAGTGATGACAAAGATGTGGGAGATACTTGGGGTGAAAAGGAAACTACACATTGCCTACCGGAAGACCTCTAGTGGTGGAGTCGAGAGGTACAATAAAACTGTTGTGAGCATATTAAAAATGTTTGTGGCAGATTATGGGCCAAGTTGGGACATTTGATTACCCCTTGTCCTGATGGCCATCAGATCTACCCCTTCTTCTGCAACAAAAATGTGTCCATTTGAGCTGATGACTGGACGAAGGATGGTGCCACCCCAGCATCTGCTCTACAGAACTCAACAGCAGATCTTGATAAATGCCTCTACAACTCATGAGTATGTTGAGAATATGAGAAAACACCTTCAACATGCTTTTGCCTATGATCAGCGGAATTTAGAGAGGTCTGCAGACAGTATGAAGACCCACTATGATCTTAAGACAACTAAAAAAGAATACCAAGTAGAAGACTGGGTCTACTTGTACAATTTCCAAAGGAACCAAGCCAAACAGCGCAAATTCCTCAAAACTTGGCGGAGTCCTTTTAAAATTGTGGACAGAATCGCAACTGTCGCTTACGGAATCCGCATCCCCAAGCACAGTTTGGCAGAAGGGGAAGACAAGTGGGTCCACATAAACTAGCTAAAGAGTTGCCATCCCAGGCATGCTTTGTGGCAAATAGAGGAACCAACCGGAAACCCAGATGGGTAATAGTGCAAAATATAACCCTTACAAGTGTCTTTCCCACTGCTGGCATCCCCAAATGACATGTGGACACAGTAGTGGGAAAATATCCATAACCATGCTCTATTATATCTTCTGCATCTGGACTAATAATTATCCAAAGGAGTACCAAGTAGGACCACTTGGGGCCAGGAGGAAAGACCCAAGGAGCCCGGAGTGCCACTCTATACTCCCAACCAGAACCAGCAATACCCCTCACCAGAACCAGCGAGGAGAGCGCGTCGCCTCCAGTACTGATGGAAGAAGCAGCTGAATCTCTCCACATGGACAAAAGAAAAGAACATCCCAATCTCCTGACTTCCCCTTGATGGGCGGTCAAAATCAAGCGGGAGGGGGGTTCTGTGGGATGTATTGACCCACTCTGCTATGCTACGCGGCATCACCCTGCAGGTTATGGGGAAAGAAACAGCAACAATGGCGGCAAAACCCTTGTGCACGCCAAAAACCTACAAAAACCTTCAAAAGCCGTGTGCTTCAGAACACAAAAAGAGGGATGCACAACCTGCCACCCATGGTGCATGTGCGGTGGAATAGAGCACACCCTGTAAAAATGTGCTTGTGGGCTCCATGACCAGCAAAAAGAGTGCAGAGAGAAAAGCAGCGCTTTGCAAGTGAAACCCAAAAATTTGCCTACAAATGACATTTTCTGTGTTGCCAAAAATTCCAAAATGCCTATAACACAACACTTTAAACATTTACAATCTTGACTGTTGCTCAAATCCATGTATCAAATGAAACATTGTGAAACATACAAAGTCTGAAAACTGACAGCCTCTATGCCAAAATCTGGGTGCAGTACCATGGGAGACCTGAATGACAGCTGTCAGAGGAGTACTAAGGCGGCTTTAAAATGACCTAAAACTCAAAGGTCTGCTGAATTAGCAAACATAAACAGGATTGTTGCCAAAAAGGAATACAGATTTGAGTTGTGTTTTTGATTCCACAGATTTTAAGGCCAAGGAAGAAATGTATTTGTATGTGATGCAACAAATGCAGGTTTTGTTAGGTTTAAGAAGTATTTAGCTTGGCTGAAGTTGAAAAAAACTGGGAATGCAGGTTTTTTCCCAGAAGGAGGGCGTTCCCCTCATCAGAAACTCACGGGGAGGTGTTGATTGCAGGGTAGGACATTTTCGGGTCTACGGAGAGCAAAGGAACAATGACAAGGCTGTAGTCCAGGAAACTGGAAGTGTGAAAAGGGGTTGTAAATGGCCTCTGGAAGGAACAAACAAGGAGGAGCATGCCCCTGGACTGCAGGGAGACAAAAAAAGAGGCAGAGCCAAGCGACCATCTGTTGCTAAACATGAACAAAGAACACATTTTAAAAGACTTATGACTTGCTATTCAAAATGGTGAAAAATATAAAAATGACAGAGTTGTCAATTTAATTTCTGGTTGCACGTGTGAAGAGGCGGCAGAACTGTGTGTGGAATGGCAGGATATGTGATTTTACGCAAAATGTATTACTGTTAGAATGTTTTAATTTAAACGCATATCCCTATGTTAAACACGCACACTTGTGGAAATTTACAGAAAAATTGGAAATTGTGTACATAGGGAAAAGGACAAAATTCTGTAGAAAGTTGATAACAGATCCTACAGCTGCGAGATTTTGATGAGCAGATACTCCATAAAATATGCAATCTGTGTATGTGATTGTATAGAGGTTGCACATGTGTAAATATGTATTTTGCCAAAAATAGACTTTGTGTTCCAATTGCCAGGGGTGGATTCTCAGCATCATAAAATGACACCATAAAGATGACACTCTGTTTCTCTCCTCATATCAAGGCAGAGACTAGACTCTGACCCAATCACCTTTCACATGGGCATGCTTAGCTAAGCCGGCCAGTACACCCCTTTGTGATGTCATTTTAAGTCATAAATAGAGACATATGAGAGCACATAGGGACTCACTGATCCAGCCACCTTCCTGATTCCGACGAAGCACTCTGATCCAGCTTCCTACATCCAGCTTTAAATATTTTTCCAGATCCAGATGCCAAATCTCTTGCCAGCAATAGAGACTATTGATTTCCAGCAGGGCCCCAATCCTCATCCGCACTCAGTGGAACGCTGTGTGGTGTGAGAAGGCCATTTTGAACAAGTATCCAGAAATTCTCTGGCTTGCCATCACTAGGCTTGCTTGAGGAACTCGCCATCCAGCTGATCCAAATAACCACAGACTAGGAGAGCAGATCCCGTGCCGTCCTGTGCCGTGCTGTGACCAGAGCACCATGCTGACACTGTCCGTCCTTGATAGATCTGATTCAATGGTCCAGAATTCTGACAGTCCAAAATTTTAAATCCATTGTTTTGTGAATATTATCAGGAAGGTAGAAACTGTTGATTCCCAGGCATTATCTTGTCCCCTCCTAACCTCTGAACTATCCTTACTTCCATAATCAGTAATATTGTTTAAATCCGTAGTGAAATCTTATTCTGTCTATCTGTAAAAGTATCCATCCTTTTCCTAGTCATTTTGTCAACGTTGATCTATTAACTTCATTTGAGTGACCAGCCTAGCACTCCAAGGTGGACAGCGAGGAACCAGGATTGAGTCGCAAATCACTCCTGACTCTTACGTTGTGTCGTCCTGGTGGTTTATCTTGGATGCTCTAGTCCTAGTCAATAGTTTTCTGACTTTAAAACTGAAGCCTCTTTCCATTCTTGTGCCTATCTCGCAAAAACAACATTTACTAAAACCTCTATATCTCCCTCACTTTTGTTGATAGAAACAAAATGTCAACTCCTACTTGTACCCAACATCCATAGCTATCCAAGCTATCATAGCTGCAACTCAGTGTGATTCTCCCGTTATCGCGAATATGGCGCACAAAAAAGTTTGACGCAAATTTTCATTTGAGAAATTTTTACACGTGTAAAATAGCTCTAAACTGCTTCCGACTTGGACCTTAAGATTTCCATTGTTTTCTGCTGACCAAATCATTGCTTGTGCTTGTGGGCAACTGTTCAAAGTGGCTCCCATAGGACATTCTGACAGCTAGATAGTCAATTGCGTTTTCTCTTGTGTTTGAAAGGGGGAAAGTGGGACTGATATTCTGTTTGATTTGTGCCATTCCTGAATACCTGCTTTCTCCTCCTATCTCTTTACATTGCCTATTGGGGGGTTGAGGGGTGTTGCAGGGGGAACTGCTAACCACAGTGCTATCTGATCTCAACCACCACAAACTTATTATTTTATGTGCTGCATTTGTTTTGCTTATTACCTATTCCTAAGTGTACTAAAGATTTTATTCAGTGTTCTGTCACTCGATTGGTGATTGTTGTGTACCTATTAAAACATATTGTGATTATATTTTAAATACAGAAATAAATATTTACCTTTGCAAACAAGCCTGATTCCTGGTTCTGTGTGATCGGGGGGAGGAGGGGTTCCAGGAGAAGGGTGTGATATGAGTGGTATATCGTTCAGAATATTTAACTTTTAGACAAAAATAAATAAGGATTTCAGTTGTGCACTACATGCTGAGCTTTGACTTGGGTGTGTGCCGGATTGAAATCACTTACAACATCATTTCACCAAAATGCAAGGGGTTGCAGAAGTAACATCACACGACCCTTGCCCTCTGATGGCATCACAGGAAGTGATATAATTTGACATCTACCCAGAAGTGACATCATAGGAAGTGATGGTTATGTAACCTATCACCCCTTGACAAAACAGGAAGTGGCATCCCATAGCATTGTTCTTAAGTACACTATGACAAATATGGCTACAATATCACTATAATGTGATATACATTTCATACAAGAATAGATATGTATCGTTAATATCAGTGTGTATAGGTCCATATTGCCAAATAATTGTGAATGCAAGCAGACATCCAAGGCCAAATGAAAATGATGTGTTCTTAGCACTTACGCTTAAGCATTCATTTTATATAGAACAAATATGCATACAATATCACCCAACCTGTGTTAGTACTCATTTATCGACCTCAGACGGATGAAAGGCTCAGTTGAGGTGTTTAAAACAGATTAAATTAGTGACTCACCCCCTGAAGTGTGCCTAAAATAAAACTTTAATGGTTCTAGCAATTATTGTATAGAATTCCAGAAAGACAATTATTTGTTATTACTATTCTTTCTTATTTACTTTACGGTCACTGGTCAAAGTGTTAGACTTGTGGAACCCCCTGTTTTATTTAAGAGGCCTGAACATCAAAGCCAGCCACTCCAGAAACAAATAACCACATGACGCTGGCCACAGTCAAGGAGCTAACATTTTGTTAGGGGTAGCATTGGAGACCACAGGGGTCGTAGGTGCAAGACTGTCGACCCCCAAATGACATCCCTGGTACATTCCCAAATGAAAGACTTCAAACCCCTACTGTTACCTAACAAATCAGTGTCTGCTACGAAGACAAAGTGAATAACACAGTAAAGATACTTTAAAAGATGAATTTATATCTGTGATGTCTATTAGATTTTTCTGCAAAAGAGGTTTTCCTTTTATATGGCTTGTCAACTTTTCTTAATATTATGTATAACAGCAAGCTGGAAATGTGTGACAATCAATCTCCTTGTTGCACATTTTCTTTTAGTGTGCCTGAAAGTGCTAAATGTACTTTGTTGTAGATCAGAGACGTTTTGAACTTGTATTATTTTGCTCTTTAGGAAGTGTAGTTTTCCATTCACAGTATAGCATTGCAGACACCGTGATTTTTTTTGGGCTTAAATTGTTTTCATAAGGATGTACGTGCCATGTTGCTTGACTATAAGATGTGTGTATTTTACAATGAATAACTTTAAGACAGTATTATTGTGGTCCTTTACAGCCACAAATTAAAAATGTGTTGCATGCCTTATTTTCAGAGCAGGTTAGAATCCAGGCTTCACTTCTTAAACAAAGTGTGTGATCCTCTGGAAATAATATAATCTCACTGTGATTTAAATGAACACATTGAAGTTCTTAGACATTCAGTTCATACTATTCAACAGAAGACTCCCTTGCAATGGCCAGATTTAATGCTTTCAGGTACAAAATTGTGTGCCCTCATGCTCCTCTCCAACTAAGAGCATCAGCTAGAATAGCATAACTTACACTGGCTGTCACATAACACTTAAACTGACAGGCAGATATATAGTTGCATCAGCCACTCACTGCACTGGGAATTCTATTATAGTGGATTAACAGCGGGGAAACAATGTTAATGTACTCTGCTGTTACTGGCAATCACCGAAGTTGCCTGGGCCAGGTATCCAGTTTTTTTACAAAACATTTGCAGTGGATTTTTTTACTGTCTTTTTTACCAAATGTTTGCTGCAAAATGCAGGAGGGATTTCTGCTTTAAAAACACATTGGGCCTCATTACAAGTATGACAGTAAGGCAACAACGGTGCCTGTATAGCTACAGCTACCGTTGCTACTGCACCACTGTACTAGGATGTCTGCTCGCAGGTGCCCTTGCAGCCACCAGGTCTGACCCGCGAGCAGAACATGATGCTAGCACTGGTACAGTTATTAACGGTACCGGTGCTACTACCCTCCCCATTCCCATTGGACCCTATGGGGCTCAACCGGGAATGGGGATGTAGCGGGCCCGGCACCCGTGAAAGGGCAATTACCGGGTCCGCTGGTCTGGAATAGCCTGGTAATTGCCCATTCGCGAGTGCCAGACCCGGATGTGAGTTTGGAGGTAGCCTTGCCGGTAAAATCGGCAATGCTACCTCCAACCTCGTAATGAGGACCATTGTACCTTGTGGAGTCCAGAGTACTGATCCAAAGAAGAATGAGCTAAATGCTCTGTTATTGCATCTTGTATAGCACACTCTAAAGGATTGCAACCGGGCAAAGGTGTAGAGGTTCTGTCTTTTTGTGATTTCTGTCTCAGGAAGGGGGGCCAGCTAACCAGACCTCCATTCAGCAAACTCCATGCCAAAAACATAGTGTATACATGTGCATGTGTGCAGCTGCATTAGTATCCTGATCTGCTCACCTGCTCTCCAGTGGCACCGAGCAGGCTCAGAGGTCATAGGTGCTCATTTGACAGCTGCAGTGACAGAAAAGTGACTCCAGGGAAGGAGCTGCATTTAAAATATGCATCTCTGTTCCAAAATTACAATCCTGGTGTCAGATATCTTTAAATATAAGCCATACCTGAGTTTTATGTATGCTTGCTGGCACTTACTATAATTGTTAAGACTACACTTGAAACTATATCATGCATATGTCAACACTGTCAGCCACCCTGACTATGGACAGAGTTTGTGAATTATCCCAGACTGGCTGTATCTGGTGCACCCAGCAGGACCAAGGCAGTTGGGGCTGCCTTCTGTATGGGAATATGTAAATATGGGCACATCTATTCAGCACTCTAAACCTGCAGGAAAATACATCCTGCAAAAATCCCTCTAAAATAGACACAAAAGAAAAGAGAAAAACAAATAAACAGCCCATTCTGTGAAAGGCATTACACGTAGGCCCAACAAGAATGACAGCTACATATGTATTAAGCTATAAGATATTTTTATAGGCAAGCATACATTTACTTTTACTTCAGCATGGCAGCAATTTACATCAGTTTGAGAAATGTAGATACAGTGTATTTGATCACCATCATAATTTTCATTCAGCTAATGCAAGCACACGTAGGCCAGATTTTAGTTAGTTTCTCTCGTTTCAGAGCAGAATATTACACTAAATTCAAAAATGACAACAACCGCACAGCTAGCAGTTGAAGGCCAAGCACTGATACGTGTCTGCAAGAAGAATGAAAGCAGTTCCCAGGAGTTTCAGCCTGCAACAGTGAGTCATACAAATTGTAACATAAAAGATAATACAGATTCCAGAGGTTAATGAACAAGACAATTGTACTCTGATTGATCAAACTACATAAAGTTTGCTGAAGTTCCCATAGCCAAGTCCCACAGAAAATAGCAACTTACTTACATGGAAAGATGGGCGCCGACTCTACACCCGGAGAAAAGGCTTCCTCAGGGTTTGGTGCAGCCCTCAGCCCAGCCTCCAGTTTTTGCCAACCTGATTGGCCCATTGAGGCCCTATCAGCATGCACCTGTTTTAGCCGGCAGGCGGAGCCATCTGAAATCGTGGCCAAATTCCAAGGACCGATTTTAAGGCCCTGCTCCATTATCTGGCCTTGTCGCGGTGTGTATTGCACCACAAAGCCATACCCGTTGTCTGCTGTACTTTTCTGTGGCTATGGCAATCTTCTCCTGTATGCCTTCCTCGCACGGAGCTCCCTGATCTGTGTTAGCATGTCAACGTGCCATATATGGCAGCACAAGGTAAGGAAATCCATTTTATCGCTTCTGTCACGCATGCCTTGCACACTTCTTGCCACACCCCTCCCCTCTTGGCACTGTTGCAGCGTTATTCTCTATGTGCCCACCAAATAGGGTCCATGCCTGCCTGCATCTACCATCATGACTGCCTGCAGAGCCTTGCATACCATTAGGTCAGTCTGCCTTCCGCTCCCCCTGGTAGTCGCCCAGGCTGTACTGTATGCGCCTCAGCACTGCAGCAACGCTTGAACAGCCTGCCACTTACCTGGAACTCACTCCCTGCCACCCTTAGAGCTGAAACTTCCATCTCTGTCTTCCGCAACAACCTCAAGGCCACTCTCCTCAACTAGCAAGTGGAGGACTGCCTCCTCTACTTCCGCCATGTATATTGTAATATAACACAAATGTAATATAACTGTATTGTAACCTGTATATATACTGCTAATGACTATGTAACTATATTGCAACCTGTATATATATTGCTAATGACCATGTAACTAAGTAACTAAGCTTTGTACTGTAACAAGTGCCACGATGTCCTCGGGCTGTTGTGCGCTATATAAATACGAATAAAACAAAATAAAACAAAACCTGATTTGACCCACAGCCTTGTGCTGGTTATGCACCTGATTTTGAGTATACTTCAGATTGACTTGTGAACTTGTACTGCGCATGTAATTGCCAACCTGTCAACAAACACATTTGACTTGACTTGCTATATTGTAATGAACCTTCTTACATCTGCTACTTTCCCTATCAATGTAAAGAGTTAATATGTACCTACCAATGTTGCTTTTTACCTACCTATAACTGCATACTTGATGTAGCCCCCTGTAACACAAGTTGAGGCTCTCCTAGGCTGTGCTACCTTACCTATTGTGACTTTCAACCTGTACTGCATACTTGATGTAGCTGCATGTAACATGAGGTGAGGCTCTCCCAGGCTGTGCTACCTTACCTATTGTTACTTTCAACCTGTACTACATACTTGATGTCACCGCTGTACCATGATGTGAGGCTTTGCCAGCTTGTATACACACACACTAACTCTGACTGCAACCATTTGCTTATGCTTGCACTTCCCTAACTTTACATTCTGTAACTAGCGCGTAAATGCCTCAAGACTTGGTGCTGAAATAAATGTAAAAATAAATGAATACATAAAAAAATACTGAAGGTTACATTTGTTAGGATGCAAGTAATTAAGAGATGGAAAAGCATGTTTAGAGTTAGAATGAATGTAGCACAGCTCTGCCACCTGTGGACTAAATAGTACATGCTGAGCTCTCTTTTGTGAGCAAATTGTTATGCAAGAACCCTTATTCAGAGCATAGCCCTTTTTAAGAAGTAATGAAAACACAGACATTAAAACATGAATGCCTTGTTAACTAAAGACAACTTGTGATAACATATACCGTAGCATTAACCAGAAGTGTGAAGTCGGTACAGTAATTCATATCTGAGTCACAATGCTTGAATGCACTACAAAAATAAAAGACAATTTTTGTGACTGTTTGCACTGCATAAACACATTCACATGTGTATGAACGAGCTAGGTTTACTAGCAGCTAAGCACTGCATGTAAGGTCTGAGACAGTGCAAGGTGACTTATGTAAATAGGAAGAGGCATGCAAGTACATTTTCCACCGAGCAGAATTGTATTGAGAACATAGATCTTAATGGTGAAGAAAAGTGTTTTGGTGCCAAATCGCAGAGCAGTCTGGACAGAACTCAAAAGTTCTATTTTGTGTGTCTCACAGTTAAATCTCATGAAGATAATTGGTTCTAACAATTGTACTTATTTCACTCTACTCTTATGCCTTCTGAAGCAACCAATGGTAAATGTAGTTTAGCTAGATGCATGTGTCCAATGCCGTTGAACAATCATAATGTGTGTGAAATAAAATGACTTCATTGGAGGAGCTAAACTACGTATCTGTCATTGTACCACATGTCCAGAAAAGGCCAATGAAAGTGCATACTGAACGAAATCATGTATGTCGTTAGTCACCAGTCAATCACGAAGAAGAAGTTGTATAAATCGGTCACGTTTTGCTTTCTTTAAATCTCAATATAAGCATGTACTCATACCTCTACAAATTAATTGAATGTCTGTGGATATTTCTCTGGCTAGGTAACTTGCAATGCAATTTATATTTTTACTTACATCCTGTGCATTGCATTTTGTGGCTATTGGAGTACATTTATTGGCAGAAGAAGGGGCATGTCTTACATTTTGGTTGGCCCATTGGGCGAACTCCAGGTCATCCCCGATAACCTGCTGGCTCCTCTGCTGCACTTTGGGACTACGCAAAGCCCAACTGGAGAGGGCAGAAGACTGTGCAGTACTTGAAAGAGAGTTGCAGGTGGCTGTATTAGCAGAAGGCCTGCCAGGCCACTCCAGGCCCACAGAGTGCCCCCCAGGAGTGCAGGCCATCTTGAGGGGAGAGGCAGTCGAGGAGACTTTGGATGATCCCAGAGCCGGTGCACCTGATACAAAACATTTATTTTTTGCCAAGTTTTCTTTTTTTCCCTTATTTAGTAGTAAAAAAGGGTGCTCTTGTAGCGGTGAGATGTGGGATCATGAAAAATAATTGGTAATTGAAGAGTACACATCCCTTAGTAAAGGAGGGTGTACGGAAACGTTGCTTTAGAAAATCATGGAAGGTCCTGCAGTTGTGGGCGAGGATCTTACCCTCCAACTAAAGTTAAGTATTTGTGAGGCAGACAATAGTGGGAGGTCCTGCTGTAGCAAGCAAGGATTATACCCTCCACCTGTAATAAAAGGTGTGCAGCAGGCAGGTATCAGTAAAACATTTTTAGAACTGTGATTTTGTATTCTTTCATTTTGTATTGTATATTCTGTGTTGAATGCAGATAGACAATTGGTGTTGACACCTTTGAATGTGGGATAATAGTAGGGTGCATCTGAATGATGGGAGGTGGGTGTGTGTCTTGGTCATTCTGAGGTCTTGCGCAAAAGTGCATTATGGTTTTGAGCTATGGTAGTCGTTTTTTGTTGTAGAGTTTGTATTTGCAGATTCTTTCAACAAGTAAAATGAGGAATTACTTGTGATATTGCTGAAGGTATTATTGTGTTTTATGAATTCTTCTTGATTCTAAGATTATCAAGAAGTATAATTTTTGCACTGTAGTACCGAAAAAAACAAAGTTTAGTGAGGCTATTTATTGTAGTAAGAGATAAAAAGATGAGTACTCCCTTAGAACCAGTTTTCAAAGAAGTAAATGTTTGTGAGAGGTTGATGACAGTATGAATGTGACTGAGTGAAAATGAATGAGCCACAATGTTTTATTGAATGTTTAATAATTGTTTTAGACTTATGTTTTTGAATAAAGTCTTGGGAATATAAACCAAGCTTAAAAAAACTGTTTGTGTATCCCGCCATCCTTGCTTTGTCTACTAGTTCACCCCCTTTGTTGTTTCTGATTCAATGACCTGTAGGACTAGGGACGTTAATACAGGTACCCCTCTTTTTTTGCATTGCAGAGGTTATCACACATGGGTCCCCAGTTCAACATGCAATTTTTTAATAACAAGATTAATTGAAGGACTAAGTGGCCCAGCCCATGTAACAATCATAAAAGTGCTTAGCACACTCCAAAAGAACAGGCTTAGCGTCGCACAGAAATACAGCTGTATACGCAGCCACAAAACAGACAGTTTACATGCCCTTTCTAAAAGAAAATATAAATTCCGGTTACTTCAGCCCAACATAGAGGATTATTAAAACCATATAAGTGAATTATCAAAGGAATTATCAAAGGAATATATCATTTCATTTGAGGAAAAGAGCCCTAATAGGGAAAAATGTGTATTTGAAAGGAGAGGGTGTACCCTATAACAAGCAAACATTGTTTCATGCTAAAGTGGTACCGGAATATGAAATTAATTTGAAATGTATGTCAAGGGCATGTCAAGCAGTGCAAAGCTAATATCTTTTCAGATAATCAAAATCACATCAAGAAGGGCCGCAATGGATCAACACACCGTGGAAAAAGCGGTATCTCTTACACTACAACCACAGCAAAGATACAAGCACAGCACCTCAACAGTCTTCAGCATCAAAACAAGCCACAAATGTTGACTGCACTAAGTAACTTTTAAAATCAACATAAGATGAAAAGGAGGCCATTTGGATCTAGCAGAAGTACTCCAGTTAATATGCATGAATCTAAAAGAAATAGTCCTAAATATGTGAAAAATGTGTTAATTGGAGCAGGATATTTATGTTTCTCTCTTCTCCTTTCTATCCTTATAACAGAGCTATTGAGATTAGGGCATAGAGGAACTGAACAACATGAGACAAAAGAAGAAAATATATTAAAGTTAGGAATAATGTTATTTTAGACATAGAAGGCAAGTAAACACAGAATCAAGTGAAATGTTAGATGAGCAACACTCAGTAAATGGAGTAAATACATGGCACTGAAGTGGGAGGATGGAAGAACAGGCTCTGGCCCTTCCCCTCTCGCGCTTGGCCTAGAGGATCACGGCCTAGACACCCGCCACGAGAGGAGTTTTCCTATCTACCAGACGACCAAATACCCTGGTACAGGAACATACGGATGTGCCCACCTACCTGCCCAGCAGCCCGCCCTGCCCATGCCGACACCTGCGGCATGGATCAACTCGACTAAACCTACACGTCGTTAGAGATGCCATGACGACCTAGCCAACGGTCAGCACACCTGTGCAAACATGCACACCGGACACTCCCACACCAATCCACACGAAGAACATACTCAGTGCTATGACGTAGGCGACAGACATACCCACGGACGTGCATCTTTATTATTTTCCACATAGGCTCTCAAAATGCAGAAACGCAAGACGCATAATGAACTTATCTAAAAAGGCTTGCTCACGCTTCTTCTAAGAACCATGTACCATAATGAAGAATATAACGGAGACACGATACTGAGGATAGAGCAATATGATACCGTAACCTAAAGCGCTCTGCATCAAACGGTTCCACCTATGCACCAGGCCCAAGTAGGCCGCAAGCAAAAGCTTCCATGAACATTGAATGAGCAAGAGCTCGGTTGCTGACCCTGCAGTATGAGCCCGGCGAAAGCACACAGCCAAGGGCACGATGTTGCAATCTCGCACGCCGCAAGCCGACGCCAAGGTCGCACCTGCAAGATAAACCAGGCGCACAGTGGGAAAAACAATATTAATTGTGCTGAATTTTGCCTCAAACACGGTCCCACCTCACGTGACAAAGCCAAACCTGACAGGATGCCAAGCCCAGGAGGAAGGAGACGCCTGAATCCCACGTTTCAAGACACAGGCAGATACAATTAAAAGACTCATTGGACATCTGCAGCAGTGGGAGTAGTCGACCTCCCAATATATTAATAAATCCTCACATTGTTTACACCTACCCATAGTAAAACATTGTTGCAAATGACAGGTGCACCGCAAGCTGGGAACAGCGGTAGTCCCAGACTGGGAGGCTCGCGAGCGGACCAATCAGAACATGGGGCTCTTATCACTGACGCCATTAAAATTGACGAATCCTCAGAGGTCTTCATGTAACAATTATCATGTATCAAATTGAAGGGACAGCCCAAGTATATCACCTGACTAACCCTCAACCACTAACACCGTTCTCTATATGTATGCTAAACTAACCCTACCACTCGAGTAACCAATCCAGAGTGGAAATAGGTTTTTTGCTAAACTTTCTAAGGTGACTCAAGTAGCGCGTCATACTAAGGTAAAAAGGGCCTGCGAGCCCCACGATTGTGTGTGTGTCAGAACGGACGCGTACGATCCTTGACCCATCCCTGCCGTTTTGTCTAATAAACAGCAGAATCACCTTGCTTCTTACGTGTGTCTCATACTCTATCTCTTTTGGGATATACGGGAGGAGTTGGGGCCTCCCTGCCCGGAGGTCTACGGACGGCCCGGCCGACCCCGGCAGAATTTCCCCCAGACAAGTTGGAGGCACTTCTGAGATCTGTTTAAGATCTGCTTTTTTATTTTATTTTTCCAGGTACTCTCGTTGCGAGGAGGCCCGGCGGCGCGGCCCCCTCTGCCGTTGCCCCCTTCTGAGGACTACAGGACCATCGCGGAACTGCGAGAAGACCGGACAGCGCAATCCGGATATTGGCCTACGGGAGCCGGTTGAGAAGTATCCCGCCCGCGGTTGGCGAGTGTCCAGACGTGGTCCAGACGAGGGGAGGTGGCGAGCCGCTTGGAGGGGTGCACGCAGTCGAGCGGCCCCGCATCAAGACAACTTGGTGAGCATGTCACGCACAACAAGCAATGTGAAATTGTGAGGGAGGGGGGAGGAATTAAATACGGGAGGTGGGAGGTGTTGCATAGGTGTGCGGCGAAGGTTTGACAATTTAGTGTTGGCAATGAAATGAATGGTAGCCGAACGAGTGCGAGAGCAGTCGGCTACGTTACGCGAGAGAGGGGGGTGGAGCACGAAAACATCACGTGCGGCCGCTCGTAGACACTGATTGGCCTAGGTCGCGACTACGTGTAAGGGTGTGTGTGTGTGGTTTCCTACGATTTGCCATTTATTGATCAATGAGTAGATGAGGATCCCTATTGTTCGAGCAAGAAACTCGATAGGTAGATGACGTTTCCCTGTAGGCGGTAGCTAGTTAGTTGCTCAATACGGAAGATAATTGGCTGGTTAAGCCCTAATGTCGAGGGGCGTATCACACGCGAGGCGACGCAGCGTGCGCAGTCCGATTATATTATTGATTACCTTGGTCCAGGAGTGACAGGAAGACAGCTGTGAGGTTAACGGGGGTAGATTGCAAGTGTATTTTGGACTTAAAAAATATATAAAGAACTTACCAGTAGTTCGAAGAGATCGGTGACGTCACCAGTAGGGCTTTCATAGGATATCCCGAGCACAAGGCATCTTTCTTTCTGAGAGTGGTGGGGAAGAGAACTGTGGTAAGGGAGTGGAAACGGAGATAAACGGTAATGAGTTGATCGGGGAAAGGCGAAACGGGGGACGTGGCTGCGCACGGAGAACGCCGGCCACGGCAAGTGTAGAAGAAGGAGGAGGAGCAAATGAAAATAGGACGACTGTATAAGAACGTCACAAGGGGTACGCAGCCGCAGGGGGCTACGTGCGCCTCGGCCGCAGGGGGCCGTAAGGGTGTTGTGTAAAGGAAGAAAGAAAGAAGAAAATATACAAAATGTAAATACTATATTTTAATAATTTTCCTTAGCAGACTATCGCAAGTCCCCAAATTTACGGGGCCAGGTAAAGGTATAAGGCTGTGTATTGTAAGTGTTAGTAAGATAATAGCTACCAAATAGGGGAAGGATAACAAGTGAAGCGCTACTATGTCACACGGGACAGGATCGGGAGGGTGGGGGAACACCCTCACTACCCCACTACAACACATATGTACAACACTGTCACCCCATAGGGAGAAACTGATCAAGTATAGCATAGAATGGACACAGGGGACGGACAACAAAATGATAACACCATGGCCGCCTAATGGTAGCTTCGATCCATATACCCAACATTCACTATTTAACCATCTGCATAATACATACAAAGGGAAGAAGTTGACACACCACGTGGAGGTGTTTAACTTATGGAGGATGTTCCAAGGGTCCCTACCAGGACCAAATGGAATGTTCACTGTGGGGGAAATACCGGAAGAAAAAGAGATTAAGGAGGAAGGAGAGAATGGGGAAAAGGGGAGTGAAGACCCAAAGAACACGGGGAACGGACAAGAGGGAGGAGAAAAGAATAATAACTCAAAAGAAAATTAAATAAATAAGGAACAGAGCAACGATATACCCCTAGCAAAGGTAGTGAAAACAGAGGGAGGGGGGTTGTACCCTTTAAGAGAATTAGGAGAAATAGAAAGAGGACAGTTAAGGGCGGCTGAGGGGTACTCGAACCCAGCATAGAGCCTGACACCATATGTGGCTCATAGGAAGATGCCAGCATGGTGGGGGGGAACTGGAGAAGAACACACTGTGGAAATAGGACATGATGAGTGGGTAGCTGCGCAGATACTATTAAAATTACGAGGTTCATTAACAGGAGAAGAGAAGGAGGTAGTAAGGAAAACAGACGAGGATAATACCAGGGAGAGTGGAATGAGAGGGGAAGAGCTGTTACGACAAAAGGAAGAGATTTTGGAGGAACGACTACCAGAGTTAAGGGATGAGCAGAATGAACTGATCAAACAGCTCGAGAGGGAGGAAAGAGAGAGAGCGAGGGAAAGGAAAGAAGGTAAGAACGAATTGGAAAGAATAAGGGAACGAACTGAGGAGCAAAGGAGAGAAGCTGAAAGGGTAAAAGCAGCAGCAGAAAGGGTATCAAGAGCAGTGCTACGAGAGAGGAAAAGGGAAGAAGAAGAGAAAGAAAAAGAAATGGCAATGTGGAAGAAGAGATTACTATCAGAAACGACTAAGAAATACAAAGAAGGGAGGGTGATAGAGAGTATATTATAAAGGGAGAGGGTGAGATGGGAAAGGAAGAAAGAGGATGAAAGGATATTGGAAAAGATGAGTAGTGAAGTAATGGAGGAAATAAAAAGGAAAAGGGAGGAAATTGGTAGAGAGATGGAGGAGAGAAATGAAGGGGAAAGAGAAGATAGGAGAGGGGAGAGTGAAGTAAGGGGGTATGTATATAGAGACACAGAAGTAGCAACAACATCAGCGCAAAGGGGAGCGGTTGGTAAAGGAGAAAAGGGAGAACCGGACCTAATAGACTTAAAAACAGTAACAATCAAGGGGAAAAAGACAGAGTGGGGGCTGCCATTTACAAATGACTTTTGTAGTGAGGAAGAAGAAGGAATGGAGAAGGAAGGAAGAAACAGTGAAAGGGAAAGTCTAGATAAACTATACTCCACCCGGACCAATACAGACTCACCATGGATCTGTAGGAGAAAGGATGAACTGGAGAGAAGTGAGGAGGAAGAGCAAGGAATAGCGGAAAGACAGACACATGAAGCCACACCGTCACCATCACACCCTCCCCCATCCCACCCTACATGCTCAACCACCTCACGCTCATTACGTACAATCAAACTCGCGCCCTTCACAAACAAACTGACACCCTATGCAGGTAGGCTTAGAGACCTCCCTAGACGCAGGCAGGAAGGACGAATACACACGCCCACATTAAATACAGGAAATGATGGAAGAAGGGGAAAAGATGGAGAAGAAAGGGTTACGAGCAGGGGAAATACGGACAAAATTGACGATGTAGGAGAGAGGGAAGAAGAGGAGGGGTGTGAGGACTCGATTTTATGGAACCCAAGGGGTAAAACGAGACACAACTTAATGCCACTTCTGGAGAGGGGAGGGGTTAGACCACAATACGTCCCTTGGAAGCATATAGACAAAGAAAATATAAAGTGTAGGCTCCCATCATTAAGTGGAGGTGCGGGTAAATGGATATATGAAATGGAGAAACACACCGCAGGACAGAAACTTGCAGTAGGAGATGTAAAGGGCCTTCTAATATCAATATTAGGGGATGCAGCGGATGACATTTGGAAGAGAGCGGGAGTCACTGGGGTAACAATAGCAAACACATTGCACGATGGGGCACCATTCGCAAACTGCAGACATGCACTATGGCAGGCACTGAGGGTACAGTACCCAGACACATCAGACATAGGAGCAATCACCTCACGCAAGATGCGTGAGGACGAAGATCCTGTTGATTATATCCAGGAAATCCAAGAGAAGTGGCGCATGGAAACTAGAGAACAATGGGACAAAACACCAGCAATATTTTATCATATACTAGTACAAGGGCTCCCAGAAGGAGTTCAGAAACAACTGAAGAAAGTAGTGGGAATGGAAGCAAAAGCATGGCCAGAAATACAACTGACAATAGTGCATCATTGCAGGACATGGCAAGGAAAAATGAAACAAAAGGAAGAGGACAGGAAAACGGAAGAGGCTAAGCTAGTACAGAAAAAACTTACTAAATACACAATGGAAGGGGCACTAATAACTACACCTACAACAATGACCCAAAGCCCCACACAAGTAGTGGCTGCACAAGATCCCTCCCAAATACCACCCTCACAGACTATAACACAACAGGTGCCGCCACTCCAACCATACACGACCAACATGGGAGGAGGATACTCAATGCCAGGAGCTGGGTATTATAATTATAACAGGGGAAGAGGAGAAATTATGAGAGGGAGAGGATACGGAAATAACACACAACAGCAGGTGGGAGGACTTAGAAATTCCTACCCCACCGGGCAACCAGTATACCAGGACAACACAGGAAGCTTTCCATGGCAGAGTAGGGAACCACCGGTGTGTTGGAGTTGTGGATTAGTAGGGCACATGTCACGCACGTGTAGAGTAAGACCAGGAACACCATCATGGAGCGAACAGGGACAACCAAGGCCCACACAGGAACAGCAGGGCATACAGCAACAGCAGACGTTGCAACAGGGAAATGAATAGCAACAACTAATAACGCAACAACAGCCACAGACATATTCACTGCCACAACAACAGGTAGCGATAACACAACGACCCCAAGCACAACAAACACAACTGGGTAGGGTGACGGTCCTGGGACACAACCCTTACACAGGAAATGGTCAATCGTTGTACCCTCAATAGGACAGCCCACAGACGGCCTTAGTGTGTCCCATCCTGTCAGTAACACCTAATAGTGCGGAGGAACCACGCATAGAGGTAACGATAGGTGACAAAAAATTATCATTCCTTGTTGACACCGGGGCGACCCGGTCTTGCATAAGGGAAGGTAAATTTAAGATGTCGGGCGAAGCCATGAACACCCAAGGATTCTCTGGGGCTAGAGGGTTGGTTCCCTTTACTGATAACATTCCCTTATCTATAGGAGATTATGACATGTCAGTCCCACTTTTATATTATAGTGCCTCACCAGTAAATATACTGGGGAGAGACATCATGAACAGGTTGAATATGACGATCTCCTTTACGGAGGACGGCATAATTTGCCCTACTCCAGGAATTAACATGCTCACAGCACGACAGATTATGCAAGCATACTGCGGACAGACAGCGATTAGTGCTGAGCCAGTAGATGGCGAACTATTCCAGTACGGGACAGACATGGCATTTGCATGGATGCCAGGGATAGAGGGAAAGATCTGGAGGAGGCCAGCAGCCTATTTGTTCAGACCAGAAACACCAGCCAATGAACCAGAAGGAAAGGTGGTTCCAGTGGACATTGAGAGCATTATAGCAACAGCTGATTACATTGCGGTACATGCCCAAGACAGAGAAGGAAGAGCATGGAGGGCAGTGATAGCACTAGCAGAAGGATGTAGACTCACCCAGGTGTCAGATGAGGAGCTGTTCTCAGAAGAAAAGGAGGAAGGTGAAATGGTGTTTATGATGAGTGTGGAAATATGGCTGAGAGTAGCGTACAAACAAGTGGCACAGAAAATTGCAATGGCACTTGAGGCACCCACATCCACCCCAGTTCCCTTCTTTGAGGAGGATATGACAAAAGTACCCACATCATTATGGACTACTAGCCCCTATGACGTGGAGTGCATAAAAAGTATAGGGGGAGTAAGGATAAAATTGAAAAAAGGTGCAATACTCCCCAGAGTGAAACAGTACCCACTATCAAAAGAGGCAGATGAGGGCATATATGAAACCATAACGGCCCTTATAGATAATGGCATATTGGTCCCCTCAGAATCACCATGTAACACGGCTTTATACCCAGCGCGCAAGGCTAGAGGGGGGTCTTGGCGCTTCATACAGGATCTCAGGCCCTTGAACAACATAGTAGAAGCAGAATACCCCATAGCCGCAAACCCGGCCACAATATTGTGTGGCATTCCAGCAGAAGCATCACGATTTACAGTGATCGACCTTAAAAATGCTTTTTTCTCAATACCATTGCACCCAGACTCACAATATCTGACAAGCTTCACTTACAGAAACACAAAGTGGAAACACACCAGATTGCCACAAGGGTACTGTGAATCACCCTCAATCTTCAACAGAATAATACAGATGGATTTGGGTAACATTGAAGTGGAAAGCACAGTGTTGCAGTATGTCGACGACATAATAATTTGCATTACAAACGAAAGAACATGCAGAGAGGACTCATTAAAGATGCTGACAATATTGGCTGAAAAAGGTTACAAGGTAGACATGGAAAAGTTACAGTAGTGTCAAGAACAGGTACTTTACATTGGTCAGCTCATATCCCAACATGGAAGAAAGATTGCACCACAAAGAGCACAGGCCATTTCAAAAACGCCAGTGCCACAAACAGTGAGGGAACTGCAGCAGTTCCTGGGTCTGTGCAACTACTGTAGAGCATGGGTATTTGATTACAGCTCATACATAGGACCCCTGCTTGAGGCGTTAAAGGAAGCTAATAAAGGGGAGAAAAAGTTGGGGTGGACAATGGAAATGAAAGAGGCTTTTGACGAACTGAATGATGCGATATCAACTGCTCCGGTACTGGCAACCCCAGACTATGAGCGACAATTCTTTATATTTTCACATTGCGACTCAGCAGTAATGAAAGCAGTGTTGGCTCAAAAAACAAGCATGGGCTACAAACCAGTAGCATTTTACAGCGGCCACTTAGATCCTGTGATGTTAGGTCATTTCCCTTGCGAACAAGGTCTCGCCGCAGCTGCTTTTGCGGTAGAGAAAGCATCAGCAATCACCATGGGGTGCCCAACTACACTGTTTGCGGAACATGCACTATTTGCAATATTGAATAAACCTAAGTCCACCCTAACCACGCCAAGGGCATCAGGTTATGAGATCATCTTATCCAGAGCTGAACTATCAATTGTTAGATGTAGCACGGTCAACCCTGCAAGGTTCCTAGCAGAAGTAATTGAGGAAGGAGATTATGCACACGATTGTACGCAAATCACTGAAATGTACTCATGTACTAGAAAGATTGAAGAGAACGCACTAGAGGGAGGTGAGCTCCTGTTCATTGATGGGTCATCAACTATCGACCAAAGGGATGGTATAAGGAGGACTGGGGCAGCAGTGGTAAAAATGATGGAGGTACCGGTGTGTGTGGCAATGAAATGTGTACAACTACCACAGCATTATTCCGCTTAAGCAGCAGAATTAATTGCACTAATATTGGCGTTGAAGGAAAGCTTTGACAAACGAGTGACCATATATTCCGACAGCGCATATGTTACGTCCACTGTCCACTCAGGGCTGTCGAAATGGAGAAGAAGAGGGTTTAGGAGAGCTGACGGCACTCCAGTGCAACATGCCCTCCTATTGGCTGAACTAATTGAAGCAATAAATGACCCCAAAGAATTAGCTTTGGTCAAATGCACCGCACACACCAATGGTGAAGACAACATTTCAAAAGGGAATGCAGCAGCAGACGCACATGCAAAGTATGCTGCATATTTTGGTGAGATATGGAACCCCCCAGAGTCAAAGAGAGGGAGAGGGAGGGGAATGGCTAAGGAGATGTTGATAAGAGAAGGGTACACCCATCTCCCAGCCACACAGATAATGGAGCTACAAGCGGCTGCACCAATGGCAGAAAAAGAAATATGGGTAAAAAGAGGATGCACAATGTCACCAACTGACGCACTATTTCGCCAGGGTGACACTGGAAAGATTGTAATACCACTGGCACTATTGAACACCGCCCTGAGCCAACTACACCACCCAGCCCACACAGGCAAGGAAGTAATTGCAGCACGAATTAGGGAAGACTGGTTCTGCCCCGAGTTAAATTCTCATGTGTCAAATTTTATCAGCAATTGTCTCACATGTCAACAGTTTACGGCCGGTCACACTCTGAAGGTGATAAGAGGTACTATACCCCGGCCAGAGGGACCCTTCCGCCATCTCCATATTGACTATGTTGATATGATCAACGTATGTCAAGGAAATAGGTATATGATTGTAGTAGTATGCCCATTCTCGAGGTGGATTGAAGCAGGGCCCTCTTCACACCCAGATGCATTCAGAGCAGCTAAATTCCTAGTGAGGGAGGTCTTCCCCAGGTGGGGAGTGTGCGAGGTACTGCGGTCAGATAATGGCCCACATTTCGCAAACGAAATGTTCCAGCACATCACATCCTTACTGAACATCAAGCATAAATTTGCATGTGCACACCACCCACAGGCCAACGGTATATGTGAACGCCTGAATGGCCTATTAAAGGAGGCAATTGCAAAAATACAGCAAACAACAAAGAAGAGTTGGTTGTATTGCCTTCCACTAGCCCTATTTGAGCTAAGGAATAGACCAGGTTCCGACCACCACCTCACCCCTCACGAGGTGGTTACCGGACGTCAAATGCGCCTTCCCCTAACGCCAACATCAAGAGCATTTACCGATCACGAGAGTACTGCAAATGTCCTTGGTGACGAAATGTATCAATATGTGTCTTCTTTGATTACTAGTGTAGTGTTTGTGTCTCAACAGCTCGAGCGCACACGGGGCGGGTCTAACAGCGATCAACAAAAAGACGCGGATAAAGAAATGGAAAAGGAAAGACTGTGCAAAGTTGCTAAAGGTGACCACGTAATACTTCGCAATTTCAACAGAAAGTAGAACAGCCCACGCTTCACTGGCCCCCATCTGGTAGAGGAGGTATCAACGAGAGCAGTAAAGCTACAGGACAAACGTGCTTGGAACCACCTACACGACGTAAAGATCTACAAACTCCAGACCCGCCCCAGCGCCACCGACAGGGCCACTGGAAGAACAACAACAGCGTCACCAACGGAGGAAGAGACTTCTACCACAACTAACGGCCTAAGTGTCCCCATACCCTGCCACCCCTCAGATTCCCCAGAGACAACTACTAGAAAAGAAAGGGGTGATCCCCATACCGCCCACCCCATGGTTACACGATTAAAGAGTAAAGAGACTTCCGACAGTTGAGCCCCAAACCCTCTGCCCATTGACCCCCTACCCACTGCGTAATAACTGAACTGAAGGACATTGTCTTGCACATATACACATGTAAACACCTGAATGTTCTCTTTCTTTTCTCTCGCACATGCAGGTACAGCGTATTATTGTACTACTAAGAAAGTAGATAACTAACAAATTCACTGCCCAGGAGTAGATGGTACCCTCAGACGATAATTACCCGGAAGAATTGTCACACCAATTTGTATATGAAATAAAAAGGCCAACGTACCTGAAAAGAAGGAGGGTACGTGTCTACTACATAGCATTCCTCTTGGCCATAGAACATTCAATGCCACACCTCCAACCATACTTGCCTGCCCTAAGAAATAGATCGCTTAGATTGGCGTGGGAACAGCTCTTCGCCTGGGCACTGAATGACTACTTGATAGGGAGAGCTTAAAAACGATAACTAACACTAATAACAAGCATATTAAGAATTTTCAGGCGGGCAACTGTAACGTCGCAAGAATAAGCTGCCGGACTGCAGCAAGGTAAGAGCAAAATGCCGGTGAAATTAGCATCTGTAATAAAATTGATAGGGATTTTAATGACCACCGGGTTCTTGGCTGCCTCTGTATGGCAGTACAGCTATGCTATCAATATTATTGCTGTACCCAAACCATATACACCCCCACCCCCAGCTGCAACAGGTGTTACGTCAGGTGGTACTAGTAAAATCCCACACAAGGAAAATAGAGTTAAACGCAGCACATACTCAGATAATAAAGGTATTGACAACTACATACAAGATTCAGCACACATCTCAAACAACATATGGTACCAACACATGACCCACATAGGTAAGCAGACAACAGAAGACAGCTGCTACGTTTGCTCATTAATCCCATACGCCATGAGCGCTTACCAAACATTTGTTGCCACGGAGATAGATGAAAAAATAGCACGATGTATAATATACCTGGCACTGTTCCAGACGAAAGGAAGATTTCAAGGGACAGTGGTGCAACTGGTGTGGAAAACACAAGATACATATCCATATGAAAACAACTTCCTCAAGACTTATTTGAGTTACCACAAGAGCAGTTTACATGCTGAAGGATTCAGATACATAACAAGTGGTCCTGAAAAAGGAGAAACAAAGAAAGTAACACTACAGTACCTACCATGTGATTGGTACGCCACTGAAGTCCCTGGTAAAAACGGATGTTGGGAAAGACCACTGGTGATAATAACAGGGAAGGTGTACATGAACAACAAATGGGACATAGGAGTGGTTGGCAGCAACATGGTAACAAGAGAAAATATTTCAACTATTGATGGACACAACCATAGATGTTGGACGACTTGGGTCAAGTACGTACCCATGCTCACGTGGATGGAGAAGGATGAAGACCCAATAACAATACTGCCGCTAACTGCGCCTAAGGTATGCTACCAACATAAAGGGGAGGTGGACGTAGGATACAACACCAACTGTGAAAGCGTGATGGAGTTACCTGAGGGGGGAGCAGGAACAGCAGTAGTAATGGACCATTACTGGGCCTGTGGAAAAAAGGCATACCACACACTGCCCCCTCTGTGGAATGGTATATGCACAATGGTGCACGTTAATGTACCATCACTAGTGGTACCCCAGAAACATGTCAATGTGGCGAACTTCCCCAAAATGGATGAAGCGAACAAGAGGAAGAAGAGATCTGTACAACCTCAGAAGGGGCCAGAGAGCAAAACCGATGGCAATAATACTGTCCTATCCTAAATAGAAAGAAAAGACAAGGAGAACCTCTGACAGGAAATTACCTATGGGGAAGGTCGGAAACAGCACTCACTTCAATTCCACCAGAACACAGACTATTCAGCAGAGCAGCAATGTTCTTCTCCTCAATAATACATCCAGGACTACAGGCTTACGCAAACGCAAAATGGCTCCAGATAACTCGATGGGAACTAATGATGACAATTAATTCTACGGTAAATGGATTCAACGCAATAAAAGAGGAACTGCGAGCTGTAAGGATGGTAGCACTTCAGAACAGATATGTACTGGACTTCCTCACAGCAATGGAAGGAGGGGTTTGCGCTAAGATAGGACAATCATGCTGCACATTCTTCCCTGCCAACGATGCTGACAATGGTACACTGACAGAAGCAGTTTTACAATTGGCCCAGATGCACTCGAAAATGATGGATGAAAGTAAAGGTGTGAAAAAGGATGAGAGCTGGTTTTCAATATTATGGTCATGGATGCCATCTTGGCTGTCAGATGGACTGAAGATTATAGTTGGATGTACTATTTTGGCTGGAGCTACACTGATCATAATAAGATTTTGGAAGGCCCGGAAGGCACGCACCACAGACGAGATGATCGAAATGGTTGGTATGCACCTCTTGATGCCAACAGATGACGGCCAACACACAGGCACAATCATAAAAGAGAGAGAGAAGTTGCGCAACCAGATCATCACCAACCACCTGGACCCACCATCTGTGAAGCTTGAAAACCCAAGAAACCCAAGGAGCTACATAGGGAAATGGGTATACTGCACTCCTGGAGGAACCTGTGCATATATGTATTGGTCATTTGAAGACCATGTTAACCACTATGGACATTTGGGAGGAATAACTAAAATATGGAGAGTGAGAGGAGATAAAGAAAAGGATATGTTTGTGGTCGACAAGTCGACCAGAGGGGGGACTGAAGTGGGAGAATGGAAGAACAGGCTCCCACCTTTCCCCTCTCGCGCTTGGCCTAGAGGATCACGGCCTAGACACCCGCCACGAGAGGAGTTTGCCTATCTACCAGACGACCAAATACCCTGGTACAGGAACATACGGATGTGCCCACATACCTGCCCAGCAGCCCGCCCTGCCCATGCCGACACCTGCGGCATGGATCAACTCGACTAAACCTACACGTCGTTAGAGATGCCATGACGACCTAGCCAACGGTCAGCACACCTGTGCAAACATGCACACCGGACACTCCCACACCAATCCACATGAAGAACATACTCAGTGCTATGACGTAGGCGACAGACATACCCACGGACGTGCATCTTTATTATTTTCCACATAGGCTCTCAAAATGGAGAAACGCAAGACGCATAATGAACTTATCTAAAAAGGCTTGCTCACGCTTCTTCTAAGAACCATGTACCATAATGAAGAATATAACGGAGACACGATACTGAGGATAGAGCAATATGATACCGTAACCTAAAGCGCTCTGCATCAAACGGTTCCACCTATGCACCAGGCCCAAGTAGGCCGCAAGCAAAAGCTTCCATGAACATTGAATGAGCAAGAGCTCGGTTGCTGACCCTGCAGAATGAGCCCGGCGAAAGCACACAGCCAAGGGCACGATGTTGCAATCTCGCACGCCGCAAGCCGACGCCAAGGTCGCACCTGCAAGATAAACCAGGCGCACAGTGGGAAAAACAATATTAATTGTGCTGAATTTTGCCTCAAACACGGTCCCACCTCACGTGACAAAGCCAAACCTGACAGGATGCCAAGCCCAGGAGGAAGGAGACGCCTGAATCCCACGTTTCAAGACACAGGCAGATACAATTAAAAGACTCATTGGACATCTGCAGCAGTGGGAGTAGTCGACCTCCCAATATATGAATAAATCCTCACATTGTTTACACCTACCCATAGTAAAACATTGTTGCAAATGACAGGTGCACCGCGAGCTGGGAACAGCGGTAGTCCCAGACTGGGAGGCTCGCGAGTGGACCAATCAGAACATGGGGCTCTTATCACTGACGCCAATAACATTGACCAATCCTCAGAGGTCTTCATGTAACAATTTTCATGTATCAAATTAAAGGGACAGCCCAAGTATATCACCTGACTAACCCTCAACCACTAACACCGTTCTCTATATGTATGCTATACTAACCCTACCACTCTAGTAACCAATCCAGAGTAGAAATAGGTTTTTTGCTAAACTTTCTAAGGTGACGCAAGTAGCGCGTCATACTAAGGTAAAAAGGGCCTGCGAGCCCCACGATTGTGTGTGTGTCAGGACGGACGCGTACGATCCTTGACCCATCCTTGCCGTTTTGTCTAATAAACAGCAGAATCACCTTGCTTCTTGCGTGTGTCTCATACTCTATCTCTTTTGGGATATACGGGAGGAGTTGGGGCCTCCCTGCCCGGAGGTCTACGGACGGCCCAGCCGACCCCGGTAGAATTTCCCCCCGACAGTATCATTTGATGAAAGAGTTCAGCAGAACTCGAGCAAATGAGTTGTGTTACATTTTGGATTAATCCCACATGCTTTTGGCACCCCCAGGCTATTCTTATCACAGGAAGTGTTGACTTTACAGGCGCAGTGCTTAACACATTTAGTAACCTGCAAAGTTTTGGGCCAGTTTCAAAGACACATTGGGCCTCATTATGATGTTGGTGGTGACGGTATGAACGGTCATACTGTACTGCTGAATTACCAGGTATGCGCATGGGTGCCTGACAGCCTGCCAGGTCTTACCTGGGGGGCTGTGCGGCACCCACGAGCATAACTCGTAATTGTGCTGGCACCATTACCATTCTGCAGGGCAGAATGGGGATCGGGAGCCTGGCAATACCTCCACCCACCACCCGCGAATGGTCAATTACTGGCCCTTTCAACTCGTAATGGGCCGGTTATTGCCCAATCGCGGGTGGCGATGCCGGTAGCGAGCATGGCAGTAGCTGTGCCTGCCATACAGGCACGGCTGCAGCCACGCTCGTAATGAGGCCCATTGTGTATATTGGAAAGGAGAAAAGATCAGCAGTACAGTGTGAAAAGCTGAAAAAGCAAAAAAGCAACAAGTGTCCATGAAAACCATTAGTAGTAATAGACTGTTCTACATTCTGGAACAAAAAGTGTATTAAGGGGAAAGCAGTATTCAATGCTGAGGGACGGCTGGGATTTACAGTAGCAGAAATAAAATGAACAGATGAACTTTGTAGAAACATATGGGTGTCACATGTGATCAGATTAACAAGTTTGCATCAACATGAACAACCTGTTAAAGTACAGAATCTCACTAGATTCTCATTCTGTTCCAGAGACAAAGGCACCATGCCTGCTGGTACCAACTTGAATTGTAACTGAATTTACCAGATGCCTTCATTCGATGAAGGCACCACTGCACTTAGGGACATCATCTGGCAGTGTGACAACTGAGACTATCATTATTTGCCACTATCTTGGAGTGGCCTGTTCTCCCTTTTTACCCTGCAAGCACCAGCAATGATTATCCGTGCAAAGCACGTGCAATTGCCCAAGAAAGAATCCCAGTCCCCTGAACAGCCTCCAATGAAGGAATAGAAAGAAAAGGAGTGGATATTTCTCAATGGCAACAGATGAGGCTCTGGAGAAGATGCTGTCTCAAATGTATTTATTCACCAAAACTGAGGTCCTTTTAACTCATTATTTGCACCAGGAATACAAGTAGCCACTACTTCCAGGTGGCTCCATCTGATTAGGTGTATCTTGATGGAGCTAACCAATGAAACTGAGCACCATTATTACCTGTGCCAGTGTGTCTGTGGTCTCCATTCCCATAGAGTCCTATGGCACTCTATTGGAATGGGGAACAACATTTTAGCGGCGCCTGATTTACCAGCCACTGGGGTTGTAATCCTCTGGCGTTACCAGAAAATCAGGCGCCAGTAACTGTTTGCAGGTCCGGTAGCTACCTGCCGGTTTTACCGATACAGTTACCGCCGGACACGTAATGAGGTCCATACCCTTTCAAATTCCTAGTGATTGGCGATTGCCTTTTCACACCTGTTTCATTAATCAGAGAGCTGCAACATGCTATTATCTGCATTTGTCTGACATTCCTTTACGTGGTTTTTGTAGAGTTTTCCATGGTTATTTGTGGAGGTGGCCCCAAATAAGCTATATATATTTTTATGGAACCTTGATTGGACATTCCTTTTATTTGGACTGTTACACTTTGCTATTTGCATTGCTACTGAATCGAATTCACACCCCTTCTGAAAGTAGAGCCTTTTCTTAGCACACATTACCAGAAATGGCAAATATGGTATATCTCTTTGCTGTGCCTGTTTTTACCTTTTTGATTGTGTTACTGCTGTTTTTTTGGAGGTGTGAGGGCTGAGCATGTTTAGCCACTATTCATGCTCATACTGCTGGAAAGCAGAAAACATTTCGTCACACACATCTTTCGACACATCTATTGACATTTTCACAGTTTCTTGGAAACAGAGGGAGTAGGGCAAGCTTTCTTTGCTGCAATGTGATAAGTGTAAATCTGAAAAACAGGACCTTCTGTGGTGTGTACATTTTAGATATTTTTGTAGTTGTCTGGAGAAGTAGTAAATCTACGCACCAGATTTTAAATGTAAATTGTTTGTGTTTTGATTGTGGTGTCGGTCAGAATCGCATTTTAGGAGTGTGGAGAGTTGTGTTGGTCTCTCTGTGGTGAGTTTAGTTTAGACAGGTGTTCTCAGGTGGTGGTGGATGTTTCATTATGAAACCTGTTTTGTTTCAGTACTGGATGGAATTGTGTGTCAAGATGTGTTGTCAGTGAGGGAGATAGGATGATTTGGAGATATGTATTGTTACCAAGCCGTGCCCAACAAACCACTCAATTACTATGAATTCACTTTGGAAGCGTCACAGTGGGTCACATCTATTGTTTATATCCATCAAAAAACATGTTTTCTCCGTCTTTTGTTTTATTATGCCACCTTGTGATGTTAGGCTACATGATGCTACCTAGGGTTACACTATAGAAAGGCACACATTTAGAGTCCACTTACTCTATTCAGATGCCTTGGACCTCACTTCTGAAAGCTCACTGACAGCTCCAAGGCTCCAACTGTAGTGTCTCTCAATCCTATATGGGATTAATTGACAGTGCCAACCACACACCATACCATGGCCACATAATTACCCTGCTGATATTTCCTATAAAAATATGATTTGTGCCTTTTCATCCGCTTATGATTTTGGCCAGTGTCACTGGGTCAATGTGAATTAAGGGGGTAATTCATAGAACTCGGCGCACAAGTGGTGCATGCGGCTGGTGCACAGAGTGCGCGTGCGCCAAAACCCATTCAGGCGCACAGCGTATTCATGGTTTAAAACATCCATAAGCAGCCGTGGCGCGGAGTGCACAGCAACCCTGCATCAGTGCCAGTTACGCCCCCAAACCCCCCCGTGCGCCAAAGAAATCGCACAAATCCAGTACCTGGCGCAAAGGCCAGTGGACCAGCATACAGCCCACCAACCACGAAAACGCGTGTAAAACTCCCAGCGCACGCTCCAGAATACAAGTACCCCTCTTGCGCTAGCGAAAACACGTGTAAAACTCCCTGCACACCCCTGGGAATACACGTACCCAGCTCGCGCTAGCGAGAACGCGTCTAAAACTCCCTGTGCACCCCACGGAATACACATACCCCGCTCACGCTAGCGAAAATTTGTGTAAAACTCCCTGTGCACCCCTTGGAATACACGTACCCCACTCGTGCCAGGTAAATTGCGTGGAAAAAGTCCCCTTTGGGGCATGGCCAGGGTGGATGGGCAGCCTGCGTGAATTTCGGGGATGCGTGGGACGTTTCACATGAGATAGGCCCTGTGCGAGTGGGGTACGTGTATTCCGAGGGGAGCACGGGGAGTTTTACACGCATTTCCGCTAGCGCGAGCTAGGTACATCTATTCTGGGGCATATGCAGGAAGGTTTACACGTGATTTGGCAATTTGGGTCCTCCCGGGTATGCCCCCTCCCCAGGCCCTGCAGGCAGCCCACATCACAGGGGACTACCCTACACCCCTGGCCATGCCCTGCAGGCAGCCCATTCACCTCGGGCATGCCCCGCAGGCAGCACATCCAAATTCACGCAATTCATCCGTTGCGTGAATTTCGGGAGTGCGCTGGAAGTTTCACACTTGATAGGCCCTGTGCGAGTGGGGTACGTGTATTCCAAGGTGTGCGTGGGCAGTTTTGCATGCGTTTTTGCTAGTGCGAGAGGGGTATGTGTACTCTGATGGGTGCGCAGGGAGTTTTACATGCGTTTTCGCTAGCGCAAGAGGGGTAGGTGTATTCTGAGGAGTGCGCGGGGAGTTTTACAAGCGTTTTCGCTAGCGTGAGCGGGGTACGTGTATTCTGGGGCATACGCAGGGAGTTTTACACGTGATTTGGCAGTGTGGGTCCTCCTGGGTGGGCCCCTTCCCCCCTCCCCAGGCCCCGCAGGCAGCCCACACTACAGGGGACTACCCTACACCCCTGGAAATGCCCTGCAGGCAGCCCATCCACCCCGGGCATGCCCCGCAGGCAGCCCATCCACCCTGGGCATGCCCCGCAGGCAGCCCACATGGTACCATGCACTTGTGATCCCCAACACATGTCCTACCCACCATTGATGTCCACCTTCCAGCAGGCCCTGAGTCATGTTTCCCTGTACCCCCACTCACCCAGCAGTGACGGGCACCTGCCAGCAGGCCCCGACTCATGCCCCCCTGTACTCCCACCCACCAAGCAGTGATGGGCACCTGCCAGCAGGCCCCGACTCATGTCCCCCCAACACTTCATCACGATCCACACTCATGGCCCTTATGGCCACCCAAATGCCACCCCATGCCACCCCAGTCCAAACACCCAACCAAGTATTCCATCCACCCCACATTGAAATACCCATGTCATGATAGATCCCAAATGACAAGTATGCACATAAATACATGTCCGTCACACACACACAATGGATGCAAGTGAATGAAAAAACCCACATCATGACATGCATGAAACCAATGAGAGAATACCACACAAATGAAGTATGAAACCAAAATGTATTAAATACAAAAGCAAGGGAATGAAAGAAAATCACGCAATAAAAGAAATAATAAACAAAAGGCTGCATGTCCAAAATGAATGAAAAATATAGGAATGCTGAATCCAAATAAATCCAAATGAAAAAGGCTCCAAAGCGTTTGTCCATCAAACCAAATCCAAAGGTAAAAAAAAAGAAAACAATTGCTCCATGGGTAAAAAAAAAACAATTAAGTAAAATCCAATCCAGAACTATATACAATGCAAAAGTGCAGGGTCCATGAGCCCAACAATCCAAAAGAAACCTACAAAATACCCTACCTAACAAATAACTATATACAAAAGGTGGGGCGTAGTCCATGCGCCCCAAATGAAAGAAAATAGAAAGGAAACCTAAGACTAATGAACTATTAGTCTTAGGTTTCGGGGGCCGGGGCATCATCGGGGCCAGGGCATCATCGAACTCCACGTCGATGTCCCGGAGGCGGGCCTCTTCACTGTCCTCGAGGTCTTGCAGGGATGCAGTCATGGCCTGTTCCAACTCCCTGCGAGTTGCCTCGGGGCACTCAGCCCACCTCAATGCCCTGCACATGGAGTTCTCTGCCCTGCCCATAGTGAGCCGTGCCTCCTCCGCCCGCCACTGCTCCGCATCTATCCGCTGGCCCAACCGCTGCCACACAGAAGACACTCCCATTCCATGGTCCTCCTAGCCCTCTGGCCGATGCATGTCCCTCTGATGCTGATGGCCCTGAGCATTGATGCCTCCCACACTGAGCCTGCCGCTGCCTCCGACGCAACTGCCTCTGCCAGCACAACGGCATATGGGCTGATGGAATCCACTGGCGCCGTTGTGCATGTGCCCTGCCCGATGATGCCGGCACATCCTCCATCTGCTGAGGTCCAGTTGCTAGGGTGTCCACCCCTGCTGGACCTCCACCTCTCGATTGTGGCAGGGATGGCATCTCCACCGAGCTGGCTGCGTTGGTCGGGGCAGGTCCACAGGGGGCCCTGGTGTCATCTGGGTTCGGAAGACGGCATGGAGAACGACTGGCGCATAGTCTGAACAGAGGAGGAGTGGGCCGCCAGAGTGCCTGACACATGTAGGAAACCCCCGACCATGGCCCCTCCCAACTGGGCCACGTTGGCACGCAGCTCTTTGTGATGACGTGTGTGGTCCCCCCAGGAAGCATGCACGTCATCACGAATGTCACGCGTGCACAACGTGACACCATTCAGGACGGACTCCACATGGTCACGGGTCCCCTTGTCTGCAGGTAGAGGAGTGCCAGATGACGTGGACCTCCCCCCTACCTGCGGACGGGCCTGGGATGGGGCATCCCTGGTGGTGCATGGTGGTGCAGTCACAGTGTCAGTGACAGTGACATGCACAGGCCCCTCCACGGCGACCTGTGCTGCCTCTTGCCCCTGCCCTTGGACTGCACCACTTGCACCAGTGGTACCACCCCCACCAGGCCCCATGTGCGGCTCAGTAGTGGCCTCCTCCTCCTCTGGGCACACCACCAAACTGGATGGCTCTGCACCGTCTTCCGCCGTCGCAAGCCCCTGTGGGGGCTCACCCACCTCTTCTGCTGCAGCCGTAGTGGCAGATGCGGCACCAGTCCCCTCGCTCCCGGATGATGGTAATTCCTGGGAGGGTGACTGGGCCTTGCGTCGCCGGCCGGTGGAGGCATCCCCACCGCTTTGCTCTACAGCGCCGTCTTCGCCCTCTTCTTGACTCGCCGCTGTGTAGAGGGAGACATAGAACACAAGCATCAGGGTACTGTACAATATTCCCCTAGACAGGAAGCAATAGCACATGAGTGGCACTGTCAAACGTGACTTCCATCATGTCCCTCCACAACACATGGGTCAGTGCAGGCAACACACATGCAGAAACAGGCATGGTGCATGCAAGGTACATTTACATCCATGTCCAAGGAACTGTTGAAACATCCAATGGTGGGTTGAAACTCACATGCATCATGGGTCACAGTGATCACATGCACACACATCACCGTAGTTTCATGCATCTGGCCTCGTCCACCCCAAGACACAGTGGATACAAGGATGACTAGGCTGCATCAGTGAATCAACACATCGTCACGGACATGTATCATGCATTGATGGCGTTCACAAGTCACACACACGCTACTTAGACACACAGACATGTACACCATACATGTCAATGACAGCAGCACCCATCTCTCACACCCCAACCATATCCAAAAACAGACACAGGCATGCATTCATGTGTGCATTCCGCATGCTGCTCCGCATGGTGCATTGTAACACAGACACCATCCATGTGGTTCACACATGACTGGACTCACATGCAGCACCATCATGCCCCTGCACACTCACATCCATACATGGCCCATGTCACACATACAGGCAAGTAGCTAACTACCAGCACACTGCAACATGCCCTGTTTCATACAGCAATGCATGGCCATTTACCATTCGACTCCAGACGGGCCTGCATCCTGAGGATCTGGTGGTGAAGCACTGGGTGAAAGCCCTCCAGGACCCTCATCTGCTGGTTGGTAAGATGGCCCCGGTGCCCCACTGCATCCGCTGTGTCTAAGAGGTGCTGGGCCTTCTTGAGGGTCCTGGACTTGTAGTCCTCCCAGCGCTTCTGTATGTGTTTGATGTCGCAGGGTGCCACCCCCTCCGCGTTGATGGTACCCACTATGTCCATCCAGATCCTCCTCGTCCTTCCTTGTCGGCACGCAATGGTGTGAAGAGGGCATCATAATGCCCCAGGACTTGTTCCACCAGGATGCCAACTTCATTTGAAGTGAAGCTGGCAGCTCTCTGCCTCTCAGCTGGGGGGTTGCCACTGGTGCCAGATGGTGTTGTGTCAGACATGGCAACCCCCGAGGCAGGTGTGGGTGGGCAACTGGGTCCTGAGACTGGGCTGTGGAGCGATGGAATATGAGTCAGGAGTCCTCTGTTCCAGCAGGGGTGGTCACAGCAACTGGGCCCCTGGAGATGGCAGATGTACAGGCACCAAATGGCAGGGCACAGTGGCAGCAGGCAGGCAGGCAGGCAGCAGCAGATGGCTCGTGGGAGGCTGCTCGGGGCTCAAAGGGCAGTAATTTGGCCTTCTGGGCAGGAGTGTGGTCTTCCGTGTGTTGTCGCGTGGCCAGCTTGATACGGAGTGAATAGGCACGTGAAAAAACTGCACGTCACCGTGTAATTCGAGGAAAGACCCTTAGCGCATAAACGCGTCTGTGACGTGACACGCGTGTGCATTTCCCTGGCACGGGTTGAAGATCCCACGTGGGTTGTCATCGCTATGTACGTGCTTTTCGTGGGAAGCGGTGCGTGTGTTTTCCAGACGTTGGGGTTCACATGCGATTACTTCACAGCGGGTGGGTGTTGGCTATGGTTCTTGTTCTACACGCAAGGCAGACGGTGAGTCGCACATGCTATTTTTCCCACTGTGGGTGCCCATGTTTTTCGCGTGCACCTTTTTTACGGGCATACTAGCCTGTGTGTTGATCACGTACATATTTTTTGTGTTCTTGGCTGCCACAGCATAGTGCGTGTGTTTTTTTACACGCACGTGGGCAACAGGGGTTGCTTATCTCTTTTTCTTGCTTTTCTGGGATGCATGCGTGTTGCGTGACACGTCATTTCACCCAGGGGGCCACAGAATGGGACATTCATCGTAGCTGTATATATGTGTCTTTTGTTTGCGCACACTTTTGTAATGCGCAGGGATGCTACCACCTGCCTTCGTGTGGCGGACGTGTTTAGGCCTGTGCGTGTCTTTGGCCGTGCGCGGGTTTCCCCTATTCGATTCCATGAATACGTGTGGTTCGCGTGCGTGTGGGCGTTCCGTGTGCTTCCCAGCAGTACATCCCCAGTTACGTCCTTATTTTCATGCGTTGTTCCCCATTCCGCGCGTTACACCCCATTTTCCGCCCGCTTTTTGGTGTGTGCGCTAACGTTGTGCGCTTTCGCTGTGCGCCTTGCGCACAGTGTTCTGGATGTTGCAATGATGTGTGCGCCTGTGTGTGCCATGCACGGATTGGGCGCACTTCCCGGGGGAAACACGCGCAGAGCCTTCCATGAATCTTGCTTTTTCACGCTTGCACCGGCTTGCGCTGAGATTTTCGGTGCACATTTGTTCCATGAATCGGCCGCTAAATTGTTCCATTTGTTGCTAATTTAACAATTGTTCCCCAAAACATTCTCTGGTATGAGCAAAAAGGGGGCAAGATACAAATAAGTTTGCCCTGTCCACACAGCTTGAAGGTATCGCCTCCCGCACCATTTGAAATGCTATTCTCCCGACCCACTGAAAGTGCCTTGTAGTTTTGTCCATAGCAGTAGACATGGCAAACAATCCAGGGGTATTCCTTTCCTGTCAAACATCTCATCTCTCTCTACAAGTGTTAAAGAGGATTGTCGGGCAAATGTTGTGTATATGATGCATACCTTTGTCAAATGATGCTTACAAGTAGATGTGATTATCACAAACACTATTGTGGAGATGTCTAATTCCTGAATTTATTAAGTCATTTAGGGCTGTTAAAATTGGTCAGTGGTTTTGAATTATAATGGCCCATTCCTGTTTTGTATGCTCATTGCAAAGAAAAACGTTATGTTTAAATATGTGTGCATGCATGTTTGAGTGAATGTAATTGATTTGTGCACATATTTGTCAGTGTGCCTTGAGGCACTGTGAGTGACTGTGTCTAAAACTGACTAGCAGCATGGGCATATATCATTGAGACATCCCTTTTCTGGAGCTAGCAGCATGAAACTGTGTTTGCTGGGGCAATGCTGGCATGCATTTTAGAGCCAAGACGCATTTCTTTCGTCGGGCACAAACAGTATGAGAGAGGGACCTCCTCTGTTGGTTTGAATCGAACCTGCTTGAAAAAGGAGACAGCCAGAATCAACACCAAAATGTTCTTGGGAACTGATGGTGACCTGGCCTCTACTGGATTGTTCTATGTGTGTGAGTGAACGGAATGCAAATTTTACATTGTTAGCCAGTTTTTCTAATATTTCTGCTGTGAAATGCATTATACCAACCCATTATTTTAAAACATGTTGTAAGGGGAAGGACCGGCTAGCACCTTAATGGATTAGTAAAGGTTTGCTTCAATTCAGGAAAATCATGTATATCCGCCCACTTTACAAACTCACCATTTGCAACCACTCTTGACTACAGCGGTTTTGTTGAAGTCGGGCATGGAAGCCCATGGAAGCCCATGAAGATGGTTAGTTGGTCCTTGCTACCTTCTTTGACCACATATCAGGAGAACTATATTTCCTCCATCAAAACAAGGCTTTTTTCATAGTTCGACGGCCCTGCCTCCATTCCTGCCATCCTAGATACACCCATGCAGTTTCTGTAATAAAACAAACATACTGGGCCTCATTACGACCCTGGCAGCCGCGGTATGAACGATGCGGTAAGGTATCGGCACCATTCAAACCGGGCTACCACATTACGATTATGCTCGCGGGTGGCGGTATGCACGTCTGGTCTGGCCAAAAGTCAGAATGGCCCGGTAATTCCCTTTTTTTGGGACACGTACACGAGTTTGGAGGTAATGACGGCATGGCTACCTCCAAACTCAAATGAGGCCCAGTGTTTTTTCAGTGCTTGGTCATTGGGCAAATGTTCCTGATATATTTGCAATTCTTAATTGTCAGGCACATCAAAAACAGAAGAAAATCATAGTTTATCATTCTAAGCACATTAATAAAAACCGCATCCTCATATTGCAGCTTAAAACAAAATGCGAACTGAAACTGACATGATGGTAAAGAAAATTACCAACTGAAAAACTTGACGGTCTAACACTTATATTGTCAGAAATACAATACAAAACAAATGTTTGCCAAGCACTTAAGAAAGAATGAAATTGGAATGGAGCTGAAGCTTTGCCTTATGAAACATTGACAACAACACTGAAAGTTATTCAAATAAATGTACTGACGGCTTGAAACTGGTTATCAAAATATGGAGCATGCATTCAGATTGTATGGAAACAGATTCATCAATGTGGTCCACACCAAAGAAGGGCGTCCAGCGTAGATACTACTTAACGCATGGGAGCAGCACAGCAGCATAAACAAAACAAAAAAACACTCTGAAGAAAGCAATTAGAAGCTGGATCATGTCCCAAATCAATAAACTAAGGTTACACTAGGGCAGGGAGTATAATGGAGATGTAATGAAAAGTAAAATGCAGATAACTTAACAGTAAGAGCCAAAATGCGATTTCAAATTTCTGCATGACTCTCGAAAGGTCGTTCACCTATGCCCCGAAAAAGAGATGACGATCGAAGATTCTGGCTGTGCTGTGATTTAATGTTGTCTTTCTCAGAAGGGCTATTTCATGCTGATGCGCTACAGGCCAGCTTATGCTACAGCCGGGCATGATTGCATCTCACCAGCAGGGAAATAATCTTGCTGCGTTTCAGGGACATAATCGGACACCATTTGAGATTACCATTTACACACAGAAACAATAAACAGATGTGCTGGAACCTTTGTTATCAAAGAATGGGTTTTACTTTTTCAATGTGCGCCTCAGGATAAGCGGATTTAAAAAACAAAAGAAAAACAAAACACAATGACATGACACTAGAAGAGCAGTCATACAATAATATGTTTGTCACAATAATATACTTCATTGGTACAACACTAGCGTGGATATCATGTCTGAAATCCAATGCATTCGATCATACATAAAGATGTTTTGAACATGTTACAAAATGGCTGAAACCTTCTAAAGCAACATTGGAAAATATGGTGCAAACATGCAATACAGTTTAAAAGATATAAAGCTCAAACATGGTACGTGTTTTGGTTTTTGCAATGGTTTTCCCACAGGGCAAATTAACAATGTTCTCAAATGCACAGTCCAAACCGCTGGATGGATATTTGCCAATTTTTTAAAAGCAGCAGAAATATTTGATGGGTTGGTGAAAAACCGTCCAGTAGTTATAGAATATAAATAGGGGAACATTGGTATGCCCAGCTACCAGTCGTGTATATTTCTTCCATGACACATTAGTTGCTATGATCTTAAAATGTTCCACAATTAGACATCGACAGTTTCCTTTAGGTCCTGCTGGAATGCGACATTGAGACTTACTCATTTTTTCAAGTCATGGAGGACATCGATAAACGAAAAATTGTATCTGAACTCTAAGAGCTCTTGAAAAAAATGACAAGATCGCAATGTCAAATTAAAATGTATGTAGGCAATTCACTAACTACGGTATTTTATGCGTAATTGACATCAAATCATTTCTTGCCCTAATAAAGAGTAGGCTATTCACTAAGCCAAACATTGAATTCAGCTGCAAATCCTGTGTAAATTCCCCCTGGTTTACTAAGAAGCACATTTTCACCCCAAAGCGTGCCTGCCTAGTTTGCATGCATCCATAACTCACACTATCACAAGTAAACACGGAAACAAACTAATTACTGTACCAAAAATCTGATATCCAATTTAGCTCACAAGCACTTTCCTGTGCATCTTAACACTTACTCCATTCATCCAGGGTTGTCGATTCACCACAATGCCAGGGATAGTGGAAGTGAACGGAGGATAGCACAGGGGCAACGTGCTGGTCTTGGAAACAAGAGGTTTGAATCCCAGATCCGCACTTAGAAACCAAACTCAGGTATTAAGTGTGCTATAAAAAAACAATAAAATAAAAAATAAAATAAGTGACATCACAGACCTGATGACATCACAGAAAGTGAAGTCCTTTAACCCAGGCAGCATCAACTCCTGTTTAACCATGGTGAAATTACCAGAAGTGGCTTGTGAGCATAAAAAACATAAATATAAACATTTTAAAATACCAAATACGTACTGAAGCAGACAAGAATATTTTATATGCCAACCACATTTTAACAAGGGTGCTGCCTTCATATGCCATGAATGGGGTCATGATATCACAGGTTAGATCAAATAGTCCAACATAGGCAGAGGCAATATGAGTTCCACCATCGGGTTCACTATTTGAAGATTTCAATATATCTTTAAGCAATAATTATGACAAAGCTTTGAGCAATTTTGCGGAGTGCAGTGATCTGATGTTTGCTGAAATGGACTTTGCGGTAAGGGAAAGATATACAAGGAATATACAGGGAATGTCATTGTATAAACTACAATGGGAGCCAACCACATACCTGAGGAGATATAAGGAGATACAGTCCTATGTGGTGAGATTTACAGTGCTGAAATATTGTTACAGTTTTATGTGCTTTCTTCTTAACATGCTAGACTCCCTACAAAGGTGGGGACCCATAAGAAGGATGCCTTGGCTAGAAAGAAACTGTAGGGTCTGTAAAAAACTGGGGTGTGGGGGGCATAAATGCTGATTGGCTGTAGCGCAACACTAGGGACAAAAAATATTTGATTGGGAAAGTTAATAGGGAGATTAGAGGATGTAAACAGTGAAGTCATGTGGTCTAGGCTCTTGCATGGATACTTAATGACCATTGCTTTAGTGAATATTTTAATAGTAATACACAAAAAGTTTGGGGAAATCTTTTTCTTGATTAGTCCACCATAATGAAGTAGGAAAGGGAGTAATTTGTCAGATTGGTGGAACATGTAATCGTGGGGGGTTACAAAGTTAGACCCTGGTGGGTATATAATATATGGTATTATATTGTATTGTTTTTAATGAATTGATGTCTGTAATGTTTGTTTTAGAATGTTGTGTCTGGAGTAATGAATTGCCCTTTGTAATAAACTAAGAGATTTGAAGTATATGATTGCAAATGTTTTAACATGTTTAATAAACTTTAAACACAAAAGAAAATAGGCTGAGGCACTGCCATATATATGCCACTTCAGCATTGTATTGCAAGTTATTTCCATATTATGCCACTATTAGAGATGCATGCCAGGTATTCTCATCACATGAAAAGTAGGTTTCTTATATTGCCAGTTGATGCGATAATACCGCATCCAAAAATCCAATAGATGCACGTCACTTTCAGTGAACATGATCATAAATGCTTTCATTAATGATAATGATTTGTTATTTATTTGGTTTTACAGACTCTCCATCCGCTACAAGAAGTGGGCCCATATTCAAGTCAGCATCTCTGGGGCCACCAACAACACGGCTGAACTCTTCAAAATCTCCTGACATCTTGTCCTCACTATCCTCTACTCCTCTCCCTCTTCTGCATTCACCTAGACCTCCCTCGGCCCCTCTCTCTCCATCCCTCCTACTCTGCTCTTTCTCACGCATAGCACCGGATGAGGTCACTAAGATGGTTTGCTCTATGAAAGTCTCATCCAAACAGGTCCATTCCTGCTCCTCTAGAACTATCAAGGACAATATTTCCACCCTTGCTCTCTCGTTGGCTGAATTCTGCAATCACTCTTTTGCCACTGGCTCCTTCCCATCATCTCTCAAGAACTCCCTTGTGCACCCCCTCCTAAAAAAAAGCCATCTGCTGACCCTTCCTGTCTGGCTAACTACTGCCCTATTTCCACTACCTCCTTCTGGGGCAAACCTTGGAGAAGTTGGTCATCTGCTAACTAATTCAATACACTGAATCTGTTGGCTGTCTCCACTACCAGCCATCTGGCTTCAGAGTGGCCAAAGGCACGGAAACTGCTCACCTGAACACCTGCTGTGAAGACTTGCTCTCTAACCTCGACTCCAACTCCCCTTCTGTTCTCATCCTCCTTGATCTGTCCTCTGTCTTAGACACTGTCATTCATGCTAGCCTCTTAAATCAACTCTGTGATACCTTTGGCCATCAGATGAATTACTTGGCCTTAGACCGTTAAAAAGGAAAAAAGAGCAGGCTTGGTGGAAAAACCCCTCTGAGGACAATCTTGTCTCATACCGTAAAGCTGCTTCTGACTATAAAACTGCCATCCTGGCAGCAAAACATAATTTCTATAATGGCCAAATCAATAATGGCAAGTCCTCTCAAAAAGAACGTTTTATTGTTCTTAAGGAATTTGAGGGGAAGGCCAAATCTTTTCCTGCTGTCACCTGAATGACCAGTCGTGCCTCGATATTCAGCAGGGTTTCAATGCTAAGCTCGCTCATCATTGCAACAAAATTGTTTCACTACAAGCTATGCTAGCTTCTCATACCAGTAATAGATCTGATAATGTTCTCAACCTGTGTTCCTCTGACACTACACTACATCCCTATTTTTAATTTTAAAGAAGTATCTGAATCTGAGCTGTCTGACATTGTTCACCACCTTAAGCCATCCTCCTGCCCTGACGACATCTGTCCTCATGCTAAAATTAAGGACATCTTTAGTTGTCTGTCCCCTCTTGTTGCTCGATTGATTAATTCATCCTTTGCTAGTGCCACTGTTCTCGATTCTTTGAAAAGATTTTGGATCCCTCCTGTTTTGAAAAAGGCCACTCTTGACCCTGCCTCTATGGATAATTATCAGCCAATTACCAATGTCACTTTTCTATTGAAAATATTAGACAAGGTTGCTTACACACAATTACAGCAACATATTGAAAGCAATCACTTAGGGGGTTCCATGCAGTCAGATTTTCGTTCTCTTCATGGCACTGAGACTGCCTTGGTTGATTTAAAAGCCAATTTATGTCACATTGTTAACTCAGGACAGGTTTCACTTTTGATGCTCCTGGATGTCTCCCGGGTTTCGATTACTCACTGGTGTTGGAGAGACTAGGAGCCATTGAGAACCGTTCCAATAATGCTCTGTGCTGACTGTCCTCATTTATAGGTCCTAGATCAGCCTGTGTCTCTTCTGGAGGCTTCAAATCCCCCACTGAATTTCTTAGATGTGGTGTTCCGCAGGGAGCTTGCCTCTCTCTTACTCTTTTTAATGTATACACTCACGCTTTCTTCAATGTTCTTGATAGCATCAGTGTAAGTTACACTAACTAATCTGATGATACTCAGGTGTTGATGAAACTGACTGGCAACTATGAGCTAGATCTTATAAAAATCACCTTCATCTATGCTACTATCGAGGGTTGGATGTTTAAGAACTCCCTTAACCTCAATGGTAATAAAACTGAGTTCATGATTGTCGGTACCTCTCAGCTCCTTGCTAAGTTGGAATCCAGATACTCTGCTTTTGACATCTCTGGAGTTTTTATTAAGACCACTCCCTGGGTGAAGACCCTTGGGGTATACCTGGATTCTATGCTTAATATGAAAAAACATGTTAGTCAACTGAAGGCCTCTTGTGCCTATATGACATGATTTATTAGACAAATCCAACCATTGTTGTCCGATTCTTATACCGCGACCCTTGCTGTCGCTTTGGTGAACTGTAAACTTAACTACGAAAACAACCTTGTGGCAGGCACCTCACAGTCTAAACTGCCCTGCTAACAGGTGGCACAAATAAATCCTGTTCGAGCAGGGTGTGGCCTGTCGAGAAGGAATCACGTCTCCGAAGTAGGTAACTCTCTACTTTGGCTTCCTGTTAAGCACTGCATTACTTATATGGTGCTGTCTCTCATCTTTAAGTGCCTTGCGGATAATGCACCATCTTACCTGAAGGCAAGGATCAAGCATTCTCGTACTTCCCGCTCACTTCGGTCCAATAATCTCAACAAACTTGAGCAGCCACGTTACAGGCTTATTTGCTTGGGAGCCTCTAGTTTTGACTTTGTTGCTCCACGCCTCTGGAACTCTCTGCTTACTTTTTTATAGATTCTATGTAAAAATGTCATGCTGCAGTAAGAAATTAATAGACTGGCTTAGAATGTGCAGAGAGCCCGGTACTACCCGGCACTGCATCTCATGCAGCATCCACTGCTTTTACAGACTCTTCCATGATGCCACTCCTCATGCATACTGCTTTTGGAGAACTGGTGTATACACCCAGTCCTAGTGCCAGGCCTCACAAAGCACCTTGTGCTGCTGAGTACACCATGCTCTAATACTGTGCCTTATGCAACACACCCTTCTGTTCTATTACTGTGGTTTAGCCCCAGCTCTATGCTAAACCTCATGCAACACATCCTGTGTTCACAGAACTGGGATTTACAGAGAGCTCTGAAGTGGCACCTCTGACAGCATATCTTGCAATTATGGGGTTTTAGACCCTGCCCTGCACCTTAGGTAGGACATCTTGCTCTTCCTGTACCATAATGTACCACCAAGGCTGATGCAGTCCCTCATTCATCCTCTCTTGCTATCTTGCTACCCCAGTACTGAAATGTATTGATTGATTTAATGCGCATTGTGTGCACTTTTATGGCTGTTGCCGAAATAAAGTTGTATTGATTAATTGATTGATTGAAATGTAGACACAGCCCTGATGCTCTTCCTCATGCATGCAGAATATTCTTCTGTCCCAGTACTGCGATGTAGACACAGTCCTGAAGTTGCACCTCATGTATGACATACTGCTATTCCGGTACTGGGTTGTATATCCTGCCCTGAAGCACTATAGCCTGATTTCTTTATATTGAGATGCACACACAAACATGATGTTGCACCTCATGCACCTCTTTCAGAGCAGTACACTTCTGAACAGCACACGGAACGCACAGAGGAAACAGCAACATGTAACAGTTGCAGTTACTTTTGCAATTATTGCTGCTGGTGCAGTTGTTGAAAACAACCCTTGACAAGAGCTGCCACCCTGCTCGTTTTTGGCTTCCATTAAAAAGGAGACATCAGTTCTCCCCAATGGTACCTCCATTTCAGCAACTCGGAACTCCGACAGTTCAGCTTGCAGCTCGAATAACGGTCCTGACGAAGATGGCTCTACCCACCGACGCCATTGAAACCGGTCGACCACTGTGGTCATGAGGGCTCTCATGACCAACCTTTGATTTCTCTCACACCAGCAGAGAGACATTATTTGAATATTTTGTTTGCTTGCACACTCACAACCACTGAGTGAGCTGTTTTTTTTTTTATAAGAGCCACTTTTAGCCCTCCAGCTCTTCAGCTGTTTTTATCATATTGTTTGCTAGTGGGTTTTCCATTTGTACTTTTTCGCATTCCAACCACTGTGACCTAAGGGCTTGATTAAAGTTGTACACTTTGGATGGAATACAATTAGTTGACCTGTTTCCCAGGTTGTCTCTATTTTAGATCCAGCAGCTACAGAATCTAATTCACAGTTCTGTTTATCACTACAACACCATTTTGGAAAACACCACAAATATTTGTTATTTTTGCATAGTTTGTCTGCCACCAGACACATCCACTAGTATAGAAGGTTAGAGACAGTCCTCTCCTCTCTTACTATTAGATAGGCGATACACCACACGCTACCCAGGGACAGGCACCCCCGCTAGGGACAGGGTGTTCTTCCCCAGGGTGAGATACGCTGAGCCAGGTGGCCCTCCTTTTTTCTTGAGTCTGTGCGCTCTATTACTCCTTCTTATAAAACCGTTGTTTTTTATGCTACTGCATGTTACCTTGATAACGGTTAAAAGGACGCCAATGGCTAGTCCGTGTCCGATAGCTACGTTCCTATAAGACTGTTGTTTTTTGTGCTACTGCATGTTACCTTGTTAACGGTTAAAAGGACGCCAACGGCTAGTCCGTGTCCGATAGCTTCTACAAGCTTTCCCTGTTTGTTTAAGCACCTCATGCAGCACATCCTTCTGTCCGAGTACTGGGATGTACCCACAGCATGAATGTGGCTCCTCATACATCACATCCTGTTATTCCAGTAATTGGATGTATTCTCTGCCATGATGCTGCTCCTGATGCAGCGCATCCTACTAGCACAGTAATGGGAAAGAGTCCTGATGTGACTCCTCAGGGAGCACATCCTACAATTCCAGCACTGGGTTGCATATCCTGCCCTGGTGCCACATCTCATGCAGCACATCCTGCTATTTTAGTACTGGGTTGTATCCCGAGCCCTGATGCTGCACCTTATGCAAAACATCCTGCCATTCCAGTACTGGTATGTACACACAGCCCTCATGTGGCGCCCCATGCATCACATCCTGCTATTCCAGCACTGGGATGTACACAAAGCCCGGATTTTGATCTTCATGCATCATCTCCTGCTATGCCAGTACTAGGATGTGCACAAAGCATTGATGCAGTGTCTCATGCAACATTATGATATCCCAGTGCTTGGGTGCACTAACAGCCCTGATGTGGTGACTCATGCACCACACTCTGCCATCCCATTACTGGGGTGTACACACAACCGTGATGCAGCATCTCAGGCAGCACATCCTAAAATTCCAGTGATTGGGGTATACACTGCCCTGATGCTGAACCTCCTGCAGCACCTCCTCCTATTCTAGTACTGGAGTGTACGCCCAGCTCGGCTGCTGCACTTTACCCAGAACTGCCATACCCCTGCTGTACACTTATTGGAGTATGCATACAACTCTTCTCTGTATTCCCGTGCCAACCCACTGAGCAATGCAAATCTCGAGGTGAAAAGCTGTGTGTCAATTCAGACAAACCTACCAACACACGATTTGCATGACACAACAGAAACACCCATTTCATGGCACTATAATCACCATATACACCCTGTCAAGTACACCACTGGTAGTGCAAGAGTGTGAAAATCCAGCAATACCATGGCATGAGTTCCGCAAATGCAAAAATACAAATCAACTCTGATTATGCAAACTAAACAGAAATATGCTAGCTCCATGCAGACCACTAATATCACACAAGTGTCAGTCCATTTTGAGAGAGATCAACCTCATTTCGAGTCATGAGGTACACAACACAGGCAATCAAATATCACAAAGGAACTGCATAATACGTCCATGCCACTAACATAAGCGCCCAAGACTGACACTTGGAGACAATCAACGGTCCAAGATGCCAGTTCACCATGTATCAATCCCCCTGATGACTTCAGCAAGGCACTGCCAACATTCCCACAAACCCAGAAAGAAGCATCCATCACTCTCATCTGCAAAAAATGTTATACACCCCAGGACGACACAATAGAAGACACCACACAAGTGTGTTTTTTCACCTATGAGTCCATAATGGCCACCGGGATGGATGCACCCAAGCTCTCCCAGAGGAAGCAAAACACCTCAGAGCAGAACGTAGTGCTCCTAATAGAATTACTGTGCAGCTCTAAGGAGATGTGCATCAAGACCTCAGGCTGCCTTGCCACCCAAAGGCAGAGGTATGCAATCTGTGTGAGGGTTCAGCGAGAGAGTCAATTTTGTGAAAACACACTCTGTAAAATAAATAATAACTAGAAAATACTGTAAAAACCAACCCATCTAGAAGGAACACAGAACATGCAATAATAGAATAGGTGCAGTAGTGTGGGTAATGAGACAGGCAGAGGAAAGGCAATTAAAAGACCACAATGTTCATAAAGGGTGTTTCTTGAGGTTACAAAAGTGATTAAAATGACCAGGTCAGTGTCTAGGGCCCAGAGATGGACCGGTGGGGAAGGGGGTAGATGTAAGTCAATAATACGTTTGACAATGTTTTGGCTGTTCGACGGAATTGAACCAGGCTTCTCTGCATCATTCACAGATTCTTTTCAGGTTGAGGATGTGGCAGTCACAATGATCCAGCGGAAAGCTGGCATTGAGTCGGGGTTGAACAACGTGGTCTCAAAGTGCCTACGTGAGCTGTGTGTATTGGGCGGTCATCAGGTTAACTCAGCGGTCGAAGTTCGATGGTGGTGAACTGGTACCAGACTAAGCTGCCAGGTCTAGTTGACTCAAAGGGTGAGGTTGCTCTTCAGCGGGACACAAGGGTCGGATCAACTGATTTACCGTAGCTTTAATAAAGAAGCTTGTGCTACGGATGGTGACTCGAGCAATGCAAGACAGCAGTACTTCATGGGTGTCAGCCAATGCAGTTATGGTGCAGCGGCGAACCGAGTTGAACATCAAACAATGGTTCATAGAGCCATGCAAGCCAAAGGAAACTTTGAAGGGTCCTGAAGGTTTGATCGGCATTGAACACACTCAAATCCCGCCTTTCAGTGGGCTGGTGTTGATGTCAGAGATGCACACTTTTGTCCAGTAGCAGAGTTCACCCCCAATGGTCTCTGGGGATGGTTAGGCAATAGAGCTTTCCTTCCTCTGCCTTGGAACACCGACCTTCACCTCACAACTGGAGGACTTTAGGAAGGACTACTCTCTGGGCAGGGTCCAGCGAAGTCCATTCCAGGGTTGTATTCCAGAGATGATTGAACGATTATTCAAAGAAGTGGTGTGGGACCCCTTGTGTTAAAGGTAAATGTCCACAGGTGATTGGACTAAAGTTAGCCTGCTTTGCGGGAACATGCCATGCTCTTGGAATGAGTGGACTCTGCCCTTCTGGCATCACATCCAAAGTGTTTTTACTCTAGAGGAAGTGGAGAGGACAGGAAAAAGAGGTAGAGGCAGAGAGAAAAATGGATGAAGAAATAGAATGTACAGATGTCTCCATAGCTACAGTACCACCTCTGCCCCTTACGTTCTCAAAAGACTCAATGGTCTATAGAAATGCAGCACCAAGGTGTGAGTCCTAGCACTTTGCAAATGGGTGTGCCCTTTGATTCCTGTGAACAGACCAGATTCCTGTGTAGTGGCTGTTCCTGGGGAAAGGGTGTTACATGTCCTTATTAAGGAACAAAGAGAGGCAATCCCCCAAGGCTACAGTCCTGCCAGTGGCAGGGACAACCTTATCTGGAATTAATGCACATAGCAATTTCATAGCTGAACTGAGCTCACAGGGCTGACACATGTGTGATATTAATTTATTGTGGCTTGGATAACTATAAGAGATGCTGGCCTCCATTCCCTAACTCAGGTATGGCTTATATGTACACTAATGTACCACCTGGACAGGATCCACAGAGTTATGCAGTTTTTGGGACAGGGGTGCATAGTTTAAATTCATACCCTCCTCTGCAGATACTTAGCTGTCAATGCAGCTGTCAACAGGGGATGTGCAACCTGAACCTTCTCTTTGCCCCTGTAGGGCAGTGGCTGCCATCAGGTTACTGAGGCAGATGCGAACATTACACAGCTGTATCTTGTTGAGAAAAACAAACCATCACTTAACGAGTCTATGACAAGACAGGAGGCTCATATTATGCATTACAATCTTTACTCTGAAACCACAGCAGCAAAGAAAAAACTTTTACAAACAAAAAAGTTTCAACAACAGAACTAGATAAAGTTCAATGTCAATGCATGGGGAACTCCCCAAACCATCATGGAGGATAGGTCATACCCTGCAGGGGACCAATGAGCAGGGACCCTCTTTTATATATGTCCATTACTCTAACCCCAACCCCTCTTTCTTTGCTGCTGAAACCACAGAGCTAAGTCACCCCTTTCAGTTGTGTCTTACGTTGTTTGTCAGTAGTAGGCTTTATTAGTTTGAATATGGCATATATGGTAAATATGTGTTAATTACCTTTTATTATAAAGGAATTTGTGTATTATGCTTATACATCATGTTTCAGCTGAAGCAGTGGTGCAATGGTTGAATTTCGGACTACAGTCCATGAGGTTGTGAGTTCGAGGGAGCTCTCTGATTTATTTCTTCTTTAAAAATTTCTCGCTTGTAAACTCAGGTGTTTCTAGTGCATTAATCAACTCGCTCCCGGCGTGCGCGAGAGCAGTTTTGTTTACACTGTTCCCTCTTCATTTCGCCTGTGAATTCCAGGTGTAATGGTTTATTGGGCGTGACACCCTTTAGGCTCCTGTTGGGCGCCGGTCAGAAAAGAAAGAAGCTGTTGCTTGACACCCGGCGTGTACGGGGATCTTGTTTGAATTCGTGCCCCTTGACAGATTTATGGTCACCTGGGGATTCCAGGTGCTGCAGGCTTTGGGTTCGGCCTGCCCCTGTGGCTTATGTTTGTAACAAAAGCCCCTGTTTCAGTACTGAGCCAAGTCAGCTCAAATATAGAGCTGCAGGTCTCCCATGCAGGAAGACCCGGGTTCGCGGAGATTAGATATTTTAATTATTATATTTTAAATAATTGTATTTTACAGTGGAGGTATTTGATTGTCACCTTTTTTGCTCAGTTGAGCAGGGATTTCCTAATGGGCATTTGGTTGGTTCATGACTTCTTCAGAAAGATTATAGCACAAACATTTTAATAGTAAAAATGTGGTTTTGTTAAATGTTTGTAATTTCGTATCCCTGGTGACACAACACATTTCCTTACCTTTAGTGCTGGAAAGAAAGAATGTATACTGATAGACTGTGGGTTTGTTAGGTCAAAGTCTGACCATCCAGCGCAAGAGCCCGATGCACTGCCAGTCTGCAGTTTTATTTTATTTTCTTTGTTTATTTATTCATTTACTTATTTCTTAAGTTATGTGCTTTGCCTTCACTGTAGGTGCCATAATCTGTTCGGTTTCAGGTTCAGCCTGATTCTATTGCGAGGTTACCCCCTCGTGCACTGCTGATTATCACACCCTGCTCGGGCGAGCAGTTGGAGGTGCACTTGCTCAGTGTATCCTACCTTCAACTTGACAGTTTTCTTTTGTTTGGGTTATCTTCCCTGGAAAGGTGCAATCACCTGCTCGGTGGCAAGGTTGCCTGGGGTTTCTGTGAGGGGTCCCCTTGTATACGGCTGTGTCCACACCCTGCTAGGGTGAGCAGTTGAGGTACACTTGCTCAGTGTTTCCTCCCTTAAAGTCGGCAACTTGGGTAATTACCTTAACTGGCATGCACCATAACCTGCTCGGTTTCAGGCTCTGCCTGAGTTCTAATGCGAGGTTACCCCCTCGTGTACTGCTGATTATCACGCCCTGCTCGGGCGAGCAGTTGGAGGTGCACTTGCTCAGTGTATTCCTTCCTTAAGGTCGGCAGCTTTGTTTAGGTGCTGCATATGGCTGACGCCATTGTTTGGTCTTGTAGGCGTGCAGTAACCTGCTTGGTTTCAGGCTTCGCCTTGTTCCTACTGCGAGGTGCTCCCTTGTGTACTATTGGTTGCCTCACCCTGCTGGGGTGAGCAGTTGAGGTGCACTTGCTCAGTGTACGCTTTGATAAACAATATGTTTAAGTGTTGACTGGAACACATTTGCGTTTTTTCAGAATTGTCAGTGGCCCAGAAAGCTCAGTGAGTATCAGCTTATATAAGGGCCGGGGATTCGGTCCCCTGTGAGGGCGTAACCCCTCTTCTTTGGATATTTTATATATATTTCATATATTATATATTCTTTATTTATTAAGTGCTTTAAAGAAAAGAGTGTGGAAGTGGTTGTAAACAGACCCATATGGGGTTGTACCTTCCTCTCTAACCATCTCTCTGGTGTTATCATTCGTCTTTTAGTTAAAAATTCTGTCACCCTTTACCTTAGTTAGTTTCAGGACAACTCAGTCCTTTCCTTAGGTTTTGATTCCCGACCTCAATTGCTCCACCCAATACCCGTGCTGATTAAGCTACAGTATTTTCTCTCAACATGAGGAAGAATAAAGATGATGCGTTATGCCTCTATTGAGGTCTGTAGGGCTTAAGGCTCTCTTTAGTGGGGACGTTTGTTCTCCCCTACTTTTGTCCCATTGGACATTCCTTATTCTTTTGGTTTCTGGTGGAGACAGGGTCAGCTCGAGGGTAACGGTTCAGTTTTTACATGACAAGTTGAGCAACCATGTTTTACTTGGATGGAGTGTTTGGAAACACTTGATGGTATCAGTTAGACGAGTTGTCAAATAATAACTTTCTGGCGCCTGCCTCATGTTTTTCCTCCCAAAGCTTGGCCTATGGTTCAGCTAACCGTCTAACAGTGTGTTGCAACTTCTCCTCTGCTCGAGGAGTACACGCAGGCTTCTGTACCCTCATGAGCGTTGCTTAACCTCTTTAGAGTGCTGTTTTCATATCCGTGCTGACCCTACTGATACAGGTTCCTAATTTTGGAAAGGTCTACATCAATCTTTTATCCTGCTGAGATCGATAAGTGAACACCTCACACCACACAACGTTCGTAGTAGTGATAAGCACCACTCATATACCTGAGGGTTCGTAGTACTGTATAAGTACTGTTTTGCTATGGACAATGTGCTTAGTTTTTCCTTCCCCTGATTCCCTTAGTGGCCAGTCAGCCTCACATGAATACAGTGACTCAGACCTCAGGGTTTGAGGGGACAGTGGTCCCAGATTTCTTCTCAACCTTGCATTTACGGGGCATTGATAATTATCCAGAGTTCTTTCCCCCTCATTCCCCTTCCTGCCATCCTTGGGGGAGATTGCATCATAATATTACACCTCTGGGAGTATCCAATGGTTTCCGTTTTTCCTTTTTACAGGAGTTCTGGCGGGTGACCAGTGCAGACTCGCACTGAGCATTTCCCTCCCGTCTGTGACTTTCCTTTGTGCTAATCTCTGGTATTTCAATAAGTTAACCAGAGTCTGTTCACAGTCAGGGGATTGGTTAGAGGTGCTAGTGGGTATTTATTTCTCTTAACGGTGTAAAGAGGGGCTTTAATGTGGTCCTCAGGGTAGTTTTCTTTCTGGATTGCAAGGTTTTTCCTTTGGATAAGTGGGGGAGGTTTCTCCTCTTTTGGGAAGGCTCAATATCCCTTGGTCGGATGGAGGGGTCTGGGAGTGATACTATCCCCCATCCACGTTATGACCCTCTATCACGATGCGTTCCAGAGTCTATACATTAACTTTCAGACGGTGTCTGCCGCTACGATTACCAGAGTGCTGGGATATATATTTGGTTGATGACTTGATTATCATAGTCACCTGCATGGCAGGTGGACCTTTGGGGTTTTCACAAGAGTTTGTTTGCAGTAAGGTGCCAGCTCAGGGTGCTGTGAGCTTCAAAGATCTGTAAATTGACTGAAATATAGGTTGGACCTCTTCTGGTGTACACCTTCAGTTTAACCGTTTAGTGATCAGTTCTTTGCAGTTTAGAGTCTTGCTAAGATTTTGGAAATTTGGTGTCCTCCTTCGGTTACTTTTGATCCGCTAGGGGATTTATCACCAGGGAGGAGGGATCAAGGTTCAAGCACCGGGCATACCTACAAAGGAGTTTAGATATCACTATAATGGTAGTGATTGGATGTCGGATACATTTTTTCTTCTTGCCAAGTTTGGCCTCTTAAGGATCAGGTTTATAATATCTGCCTTTTGTCATGGTAGCAGAGTCCTTCTTCAAGAGTTCGGGAGGTCTGAGGGTCTCCGTGTTGGCGGTTTGACAGGTTTAGCTTCTCAGGTGGGGCCCTCTCTTCCATTCTGCTTCTGAAGACTTCCCTCCTTAGTATACACATATGTCTGAAGACAATTGTAGATTAATTCTATTGCTTTTCTGCTCCGCTCAGGATGGATTGTCCTATTACAAAATTTATAAAATTGATTTTTTACTCCCATTTTACCCTTTTGAAGATTTGTCTTTCCCTCTTGGTTCCCCAGTGTAGTTCTGTGACATGCCCTGTTTCTAATGCGATATCTTCCTTTAATGCATGGGATGGAACCTATAAGACTTTCACCCCTATGGGGTACTTTTCTTTATCTCCAGGAGAGCTAGGTGTTTGTTTTCATTGGTTTGCTTTCTAGGTCCCCAAAAATGGTACGAATTTAAGTGTTTTGAATATTTGATTGAACAACATAGGTGTTTATTTCAGATGGTTTTGTCCTAACCTCTTAGTATAGGAAAACTTTGTTCAATGTTTTCCCCTATTTTAACCAGTTGGTTTTGGTGGCCTGTAAGGAACGCTGGAATTGGCACATTTCCTGTTTTTCTTGCAGTGGATTTAACTTTGCCTTATAAGACAGCTTTTCGGGCAACCTAGTCTTGGGTAATTCTCTGATTGGTCAACAGATTGATTTAATGAAAGCATTTAAAAAATGTTTCCTTTCCTATTATTTTATTATATTATCTATTATATTGGATCATTTTGTACGTACTAATGAGATGCAAGGGCTTTGAACTTGCATAATATGAGCCTCCTGTCTTGTCATAGAATGACTAATCCCCCACACTAACGTGAGATGGGGGTTTAGATTCTATTAAAGACAAGGAGGCGATTATTATCCCTCCCACCCACCCTGGATATGATATGATATGACAATTGTGATACGCATGTACACAGGTGGTTCAAGTGAGAACATTCTTTGGTTTGTTGTTCTTCCCAACCACCCACCCTTCTTGCTTGTTGTTCTTACAGGTACGAGTTGAGGTTCTGCTCAGGAGTGTGGATCGCAGTTACAAGTTCTGGAGTGCGTGATTTCGGGTGAGAAGTCCTATCCAGAAGAACTTCTTCATTGCTTCAGGCTGCGGAAAGGTTGAGATCTCCGGTTTCGCTGGATCCTTTTCTCTGCGCTACACAGTTCAACCGTTCCATTGGGCGTCTGGTGCAAGTCAGCTGCAGAAAGAGGGGTTGGGGTTAGAGTAATGGACATATATAAAGGAGGGTCCCTGCTCATTGGTCCCCTGCAGGGTATGACCTATCCTCCATGATGGTTTGGGGAGTTCCCCATGCATTGACATTGAACTTTATCTAGTTCTGTTGTTGAAACCTTTTTGTTTGTAAAAGTTTTTTCTTTGCTGCTGTGGTTTCAGAGTAAAGATTGTAATGCATAATAATCGCCTCCTTGTCTTTAATAGAATCTAAACCCCCATCTCACGTTAGCGTGGGGGATTAGTCATTGTTCTACACAAGAAACCTGGACAATGCCAGATAGAAAATTCAGAAAAGCAAATCAGGTAATCAATCCTTCTCTAAATATGTACTGGGAGTATGGAAAACAATCTATTGGACAGTGGTCGAACACAATCATGAAATTCAGAAAAGTGTGAAGCTGCACCTCTTCAAAGAACTTCTCATAACTACCTGCCTCCGTAGGAGTTGATTGGCAACATTGCACACTGTTTGTTACCACCCCCAAAATGGGTGCTAGGATCTCTGTCGAACAATGGAATGTCTACATGCACTAACTTTGACACTCAGAGACATGTGTCATCCTTCAATAAACTACTTATTTATTTAAACCAGGTCTGTAAGGATGTGAGAGCCTACTCCTTAGACATGTAGCAATAAGTATAACAACAGGTATATGTGCAAAGCCCAGTTCTAGTTTATACTCACTTAGACAACCAGTCGTGGCGGATTCCTAATACATGCAGGGATAAATGAGAACATGTAACAGAACATGCATATTATATGCACTTCCTTTACCCAATATTCATTTTTGTGCATAACTAGGGACAGCAACGGAAGAGTGAGTCTGTATGTATACAAATAGGATTTATTAAAATCTCCTATGTTCTCACTAGAATTTATTTCACATAGACATTTCACAATTCACCAAAGAAACAAATACCAAACACCTTCGTGTTGCGGTTGGTTCTCTTAATCTACAATTGCAGATAACTCATCTAATCAAAGCAATGATCACCAATGCAATACCATGGTTCTCTCTCAATTGTGTAACCTCTAAACACATCAAATGGTGCAAAGCTCAAACTAAAACCAATAAATCATGAGACATCTTCTCATATGTCAAGATATGCTATAATCCCTCATAGTAGTACTAAATTCCTTCATAACCCTACCTACTCATAGATGGCTGAAGCAACATCTTAAATTATACTTGCTAGAAGTTAAAGCAATTCATAAATTGAATGCATGGCTACAACAGAAAAACGTGAAACCATATTGCAGTGAAAATTGAAGAATGCAGGTCTACTTACTATTTACACTTTGCTAAGGCATAACCTGCAATTAAGAAAAGCTTTCAATCCCTAAGCATCTGTATAATCAAAGCACACACCTCTGTGTACCTGGTACTCTGGATATGCAGTCAATCCCCGTCCCCCGGTCCATGTGCAGCATGTCGGACAGCATGCCCCTCTGCAGTCAACACTAGCCTCATTCTGCTGATAAGAATGGCTTTTATAGAGTTGTACAGAATGGGCTTCTATAGGAGTGTTCAAAACCACTCTAGTTTAGTTTAGTTTATTAATTTATAAAGCGCACCAAACCCTCAGGTATCTAGGCGCTTAAGTTACAGAGACAGACAAAAGCCGGTGAACAACAGTACAGGCAGTGCAGGTAGGTATAGTGGTGTTATATACAATACTATATGGTGGTACAATTCAAAGAGCATATGTAATGACAGTAATGCAAATGGCACAAATCAATAACATTGGTAACATTAATATAGACAGTGATACATATCAAAGTAAACAGCAAAGTAGTGAAATGCAGTACAGATGTGTAGCATAGTAGCGTGCGAGCAGTTGAGGACTTGATGGCAGCACTAAGCATGCTCTTGAATGAGAGCCAGTTTTTTATCTTCTTTCTGAAACTGAAGAAGGAGAGAATGTCTCTGAGGTGTGTAGGTAGTGAGTTCCAGAGATTCGGGGCTAGTACAGGGAAACTGCTGCCCCCTGATTTCTGGCGGTTGAATCTTGGGACTCGTAGACAGTTTTTTTTGAGTAGTTCTGGTGAGGCGGGCGGAAATATTTTTAGAAATTTTGCATGTCAGATATTTAGGGGCTGAGTTAGCCTGTCATTTATGAGTAAGGCCTAATATTTTGCCAGAGATTCTGCTCTTGATGGATGGCCAGTGGAGGTTGTGTCTGGTGGCTGAGATTTGGTGCAATCTAGCAATGTAGAGGGCCGCACAGAGAGCAATATTTTGCAGTGTCTGGAGCTTATTTAGATAGAATCCCAAGGTTTTGACTTCTTTGGAGTCCTGCATGGTATTGCCGTCAATATTGAAGGCTTTGAAGATGTTGTCTAGTTTATTGAGTTCAGTTTGTGATCCGATAAGGAGTAATTCCATCTTGCCATATTTGAGACAGAGTCCATGTGAGGCCATCCATGCATGGATGACAAGATAGATATTATTTAGCAGTTTAGAGTCTATACCATAGTTTCCAGTGATGGGAATGAGTATTTGGGTGTCATCTGCATAATTATTGTAGGTGACATCCAAATGATCAAGGTCATCAATGATAGGCTTAGTGAATATGTTATAGAGCATTGGTGAGACGCAAGAGCCTTTCTCTGGATCTGCCAATGCGTTGGTTGAGAAGACCCTCTTTGTCCTTTGATTCAGAAATGATTGTGTCCAGGAAATAGCATTATGGGAGAAGTGGGCAACTGTTGATAAGTGAGTGCAGAGAACATTGTGGTTTTCTTAGGTCGAAGGCGGACGATATGCCAAGTAGTAACAGGATGGAGAGGTTGCCTTTATCAATTTGTTCATCCATTTGTGTCTTAAGGTCTATTAAGGCTGTTTCTGTAACATGTCTGGGCCTGAACCTTAATTGGCGTAAGCCCAGTAGGCCGTGGCTTTCTAAGTGGGACTGGATCTGAAGATATGCGGCTCGGTCAAGAATTCTCAGCAAGAAGGATACAGTTGTAATGGGACAGTAGTCGGTTGGTATATTTTGGCCAAGGTTGGGCTTTTTTAGTAGAGGGGGTACCCGGGCCTCCTTGAGGTTGGTGGGACAGTGCAAGTCCTGAAGGAGTTGTTTATGAAAGAGGTTATAAACGGGCCCAGGTCTTTGCTGCCTCTTGAATGATATTGGGTGGGCAGATGTCTCCTCTGCATTTGGATGGTTTGAGACTGGTAATCAGCTTTTCGACTTCTGAGATTGAGAGTAGTGTGAATTTGAATCAGTTGTCGGGGACAGTAGCGGCAGGTTGGCTATTGTTGGGCAGCTATTCTGGGGAGATGCTTAGATTTTTTTGTATCTATTTTGTTTAGGAGCATCAATATTTTGTTGATGAGGGCATTTTGGATTTCAGTGCACCTTGTTTTGTCTTTGAGCAGGTTTCAGTAGGTGGAGCAGGCGATTCAAGCTCTCCAAGAATGGTGAAGAGTTCCCTAGAACTAGATTTAGTGTTGTATATTCTGGTGTTGTATACCCTTTTAGTTTGGAGGCTATTTTGTATTAGTTAGAGATTTAAAGGAAGGCTTCTTTGTTAGCAGTAGTGGGGTGGTTTTTCCAGGCAGTTTCTACTCGTCTTTTAGTATCACCGAGAGTGTTTAGGTTATGGGTGTACCATGAGTTGAGATGGGCCCTAGGTTTGGCTGTGCACATCTTCAAGGGTGCGAGGCTGTTGATGACATGTCTGAGGGTGGAGTTATATAATTCAACTAGAGAAGAGGGGTTATTGAAGTTGGTGGTGTTATTGAAGTTCAGGATGGGTTTTATTAGGGGTAGTACTTTCTCTAGTGTAATGTTTTAAATGTACTGTCTCATCTAAATATGTGTTTATAGTTTCATGATCCACCCCACTCTCTCTTTTATGTCGAAACAGGTGCATTGTTAGATTATGAAATATGACCACTATGTCTTCGGCAGAGACAACAGTAGATATTTCTGTACCATGCATTATGCTGTCATCATTTATAACATTTCTGAAGGCCATTATAATGAGAAGGGAAACCCAAATCATATAATACCAATTGATATCACTGTTAATATCACATGAAAGCCTATCAATTTCCTAGAAGGCAATGAATCTCTAAACGGTTGAAGCTTCTCCATTGTTTAAATAGGCAAATGTATTACCTCATTTTGTAATCAATTCCATATCAGAAATTGGAGTATTGCTTCAATTATCAATCTCCAAATAATCCTACTATTGTTGGGGTTCTGCAAAATGCAACAATGTTTATTTCCCTTTGGGTAAAAGCTGTGTACTCTTCAGGAATGTAAGACAAAAGAGTATCTAAGAATGTTTACACCAATATAATATTAGTTATCACTAATATAGATCAGAAAATATTTTTCTACTTTTCCTCTTTCAAAGATCAAACTCTTCTCCCATTATCTCTTGGGCTTATTCCAGGGAAAGCGTTCCACAATTACTGTTTAATTAATCAGTTCATAAAACAACCCTAATCTAAAAATGTTTTTCGTTCTTTATCTGTGTTCTTGGTCATGGATCACGTTGCCATTCTTTGCCACTCCTATCTTGCTCCATTGTGGGCACTTGCTTCACTGTGGATACATGCTTCACTGGGGGTAGGTGCAGGAGAGGTCATTGTTTCACCTTTATAGGGCTTGATATCATGCGACCATCCGACCCATAAAGCGCGTGTCAGTTGAGGCTTTCGCTGCTACCTTCTCGCCCCCTCCTCCCCCCTCGGCTGACTCCCACCCTGACACAGCCCTCTCCATGCTCTATTCCTCTATATCTGATACTCTCGATATCCTTGCCCCCGTCATGAGAATCCGCCTGAAGCCCAAAGCCAAATGTAACTCCTGGTATGACTCGGATCTCGTCACCCTAAAACGCAAGTGCAGGGTGGCAGAGAGGAAATGGCATGCTTCATGTTCATCCTCTGACAAACTGGCCTGTCGCCTGCTCCAAAGGCAATACCGGCTCTCCGTTCTCACCAAGAAGAGAGCCCTTATCCAAGCCCGCATCTCTGAGGCATCTAACAACTCGGCCGAACTCTTTAAAATCTGCAAGGAGCTGGCCAACCCTGCTGCAGTCTCTACCTCTCCTGTCCCCTCCCAGGCCCTCTGCACTGCACTGGCCTCGCACTTCATCTCAAAAACTCAGGACATCCTGTCCTCGCTCTCCTCCTCTCTCCCCCCTCCCTCTCTTCCCGGCTCTTCCTCCTGCTCTCTTGCAGCCGCCCCTCCGCCCTCCTTCTCTGCTTTTCCACCTTCTTCTGCTGATGAGGTTTCCAGACAAGTCCGATCTATGAAAGCCTCGTCTAAACAGGTTCACCCCTGTTCCTCCAAAACCATCAAGGACCACATCGACTCCCTGGCTCCTGCCCTGGCTGACTTTTGCAACCACTCATTCGCCTCTGGAGTCTTCCCATCCCCCCTCAAGCACTCCCTTGTGCACCCCCTCCTCAAGAAACCCTCTTCCGACCCCTCCTGCCCGGCCAATTATCGCCCAATCTCCATTACTCCCTTCCTGGGTAAGCTCCTGGAGAAACTGGCCATCTCCCAGCTTAACCTCCATGCTGAATCTGTTGGTAATCTTCATGACCATCAATCCGGCTTCAGAGCGGCCAGAAGCACGGAAACTGCTCTCCTGAACATCCGTGAGGACCTGCTCCTGAACCTCGATTCCAACACTCCCTGTGTTCTCATTCTGCTCGATCTCTCCTCTGCCTTTGACACTGTCAACCATGCCATCCTGCTCAACTGTCTCCGTGATAACCTGGGTATCACTGGTCAGGCTCTGGCATGGATGACTTCTTTCCTTTCCGGTCGACCCTCCCAGGTCCAAATGGGCTCCTTCCTCTCTGACATCTTTTTCTCCACCTGTGGTGTCCCCCAGGGTTCCAACCTCTCTCCCTGGCTTTTCAACCAGTATCTGGCACTCCTTGCCCACCGCATCGCCGCTCTCTGCCCCTACTTCCAGTGCTATGCAGACGATACCCAGCTCATTTTCAGGCTACCCTCAGCCCCCTCCTCTCCTTCCCTCATCTCCGACTGTCTGTCTGCTATCCAGGAATGGTGTGCCGCCAATGACCTCTGCCTCAACGCCAGTAAGACTGAGATTCTACTCATCGGCACACCCACTCCCTCCTTCCCTGCAGCTCTGTGGCCGGCCTCCCTTGGCCCCCTTCCTGCCCCTACCTGCAAGGCTAAAAACCTCGGGGTCATCTTCGACTCCACACTCTCCTTCTCTCCTCATATATCTGACGTCTCTAAGAAGTCACACTACCAGCTGCACCTCCTCAGAGGTATTCTTCCCTTCCTCTCCTTCCCCCAGAAGCTCACTGTCTCCCGAGCCCTGGTTCTCTCAAGGCTGGACTACTGTAACAGCCTCTATCTTAATCTGCCTGCCTCCACTCTCCGCCCTCTTCAACTTATCCAGAACAGAACTGCGAGACTTGTCCTTGGCCTCAAGCCCAGGGACCGTATCTCTCCAGGACTGAAATCTCTTCACTGGCTCCCAGTGGCTGCGAGGATTAAGTTCAAAACCCTCTGCATTGTCCACAAGGCCTTCTGGGGCCTGGGACCTAAATACCTTCAACTCTCTCTTCCTAAATATCTTCCTTCACGAGCCCTTCGCTCATCCGTCTCCAACTCCCTCATGGTCAGCCGCTTCTCGAAGCAACGAGCTGGGGGTAGATCTCTCTCCGCAGCAGGGGCCTCCCTCTGGAACAGCCTTCCTGCCTCCCTGAAACTTGAGGAGAACCATCTCCGGTTCCGGAAGCACCTCAACACCTTCCTCTTCGTTTCTGCCTTCTCTCTCCCTCTCCCCTGCTAAACCTGCTTAACTCCCCACTGAATTCAGCACTAAACCTGCATCTGGGCCACTCTCAGCAACCTCGGTCCAGGGCCCAGCCACTCTCCACTTGCACTGCCTCCCTGGCTCCCCCTGCACTGTGGGACTGTCACTGTATCCCTACAGCCCCCTTCCCAGCACTTGCTCTGCACTTACCTCGCACTTGCCACCAGCTGGCCCTTTTTTATTTATTATTTATTATTTATTATTTTTTACGCTACTTACCTTGTACTGCACTTTCCCCCCCACCTCCTCCCCCTGCACTTCCTCCTTACCTCTGCACTTGCGCGATCTGAATGACACCTGGCCTAGTCGGATCGTTTGTCTGTCTTCCCCTTGTTTCCCTCCCTCCCTGCCTCGTCGCGCCTTGAAACACTTGTGTATAGGCGCGTTACAAATACCATATCATATCATATCATGCAGATGGATCCCTTGAGTTTCCCGGTGGGAACACATTGTTTCCTCCACTTCATATGGTTCTTTAAAATGAGGGGTATGAACACATTTTCTTACTAACACCTGGTCCCCTCGGTACAGCAATGGAGGTTTTAATGAGTCTTCCAAACTAATAGGAACATTGTCCTCTTTGTTCACTTTTGACCCCTCCTGTTGGTTTTTGATTTGTTGAGAAATAAAAGAAATACTTTGAATAGTTTTCAAATAATTATTCATCTCGTCTCCTAATGCCTTAGCTACACTGTGGGCTTCTGTATTTGGCCTTGTTGGGGGGTGAGAGGAGTTCTCACTTGGCATCATGGGGCGTAAAATGGTGATCTGAACCAGGCTGGTTCCTTTATGCATATACTGCAAGGCAAAGGCAACGCAGCCATCCCGTCTTCAATGTCTTTTTAAGCTTTGCTATTCGCTCTTTCAAAAGGCCAATTCATTTCTCACATAACCAATTAGATTGTGGGTGATAGTCCGAAGCAAACCTATGCTTGATGCCTAAGAGTGAGACCATATTTTCAAATAGTTAATTCACAAAATGTGGTCCATTATCTAATCGCAAAACTTTGCACACCACCCATCTTGGAAATAGGTCACAGACTAAAATCTTTGCAGCATTTGTAGCATCAGGAATGTGTGCACGGACCTGCTACGATCCATCTTGGAAAGGGACATGTCACAACTAACATGTATTGATAACCATTACATTTTTGCAAAATATCCACATAATATATATGCAGATGTTGGAAGGGGCCATTAGATTTAGGGATTGCTCCTCTCACCGTTGGCAGGGTGTGCCCTACTGTAACTTTCTGGCACATAATACAGTTTACAATTAACTGTGCTACATGTTCACTGAGGTGTGATATGAACCAGTCTTCTGCTATTGTAGCAGCTAGATTCTCTCGAGTCAGATGCCCAGGATAGTGGAGCTGTTCCAACTCTACTCGCAACAGTGTTAGAGGCATAACTGGTGTTCATGTATGTCCTGCCTCCAAATTCCATCAGTGGAGTATAAAGAACACTCCCACCTTTTTCATTGCTTCTTTTCTTCTTGCAATGCTCGTCCTTATATCTCAATTAACTGTACTATGGACATCATATTAAATCCTTCTTTAACCAACATGCATGTCATTATTCCTGCCCCTCTTGTCCCCAGGCCTCCAAGATGTGAGCCTGAAGCCAGGCCACGATCACCTACATGGCCCTCAAGGGCCTCTCCATCCCTCAAAAGACCCACTTGGAGTCAGACTTGGAGCTTGTGTCACCAGACTCACTCACTCCCATAGGATAACATTGGGGATTGGACTTGTAGTGCATTGATGGGGACAAGATGGATGCCCCCACATATTTCGGTTCCCAGAACTGCATGTGCGGTCTAGTCTTTTGGGTGTGGTTCAGCCCAGAGACACCTGGGATACCCAGAGACTATTTAAGCCACACCCAGGCTGAGAAACATGCGTTGTGTTTTATGCACCTGCAGTGTGACACTCACTGTGTTCGGATCGGTCTCCAGTAGGCCTGCATCTTTGTTCTGCGCTCAGCTCCTGCAAGAACAAGAACACTGTTATGAACAGCCTTACCTTGCGGCGCTTCTGCCCATCATTCATCGCACCTTCTTTTCTGCAGACATCTTCGGCGGTGTCATTCCCATCCCAGCATGCCGCTTCCTAAGGAAAAGGGAAAAGAACAGAAAAAAGGCATTAGTAAGCATTCTGCAAATCTTTGCTTAATTTTCAATACTGTACGAGCTTCAAACGCTTACCTGAATCCCAGCCGATCTGGGGGAACTATGTCTCCGGAACTTCTCATCCATCTGCAAGAGGGAAAAGACACTCCAGGTTAGCGTGGAAACATCTAGAGGCACCGCATACCGCGCTTACCCACCGCATTTGTTGTTCATAACCGGCATCCACGCTGAAAACGTCGCAGCACCTAAAAGACATAGAAAAATAACTCAGTTCAATGCAAATACGAAAGGGGTGAATCGCGTATCGCGCTCCCACTCACCTTCAGCCCTACTCATCAGCAGCACGCCGCCATTCCCGGAGGCCGGCCATCATCTAAGGAAGGAAAGGAACGAAGTTAGAGAACTGTTCAAAAGACTCATTATACTTACCTGTCGGACTCTTGCCAGTGAAGTAAGTAGGCAGCAACGAGCATGCATCAACCAACGTGCCCCTGCGCTGAAAGCAGGACGGAGAGTACACTAAACAAGGTGAGCTGTGGATCAAAGGGAAGGGCTGGACCCCGGGGAAGAAGGGGTTCAAGCACACAGAGACAATTTGGAGTTAAACTCTGCCAATCCTGTGTTTCAGGCCCAGTCTCCAGTCAAATAGCCTCCAGGGAAGGGTTCAAGGTCGTAAGAGGTCAGAACAGGCTGAGTGACGTCCCTGTGGATACCAGGTGAGCGTTACAGATGGCAAAGCCTCACATCAAAATCCACCTGGGTGTCATGGAAACGTCAGAAACCGACCAGTGCCCACATGTTGGGGCAGCAACGTTCCGAAGTACATGCAGCCAGTCAGGAGACCAACACCCTGAGGAGAGAGCTGATAGTAGCCAAAGAACACACTGATGATTTAAGCCGGCAACTTCTCCAGTCACAAGCAGGGCATGCACCATTGCCGGGAAGCGTGCCCTCGATGCCAGCGCCATCAGCCAATCCCGTTCAGATTACCCTTCCTGGGGCAGTTCCCTTGGCCCCGCCCAAACGATTTACGGGGGATCCCAAGGGGTTTGCAACGTTCATGAACCAGTGCTGCCTGCACTTCCTTTGTAGGCCAGGGGCCTTTCCGAATGACCAATCACGGGTCGCTTTTGTGCTATCCTACCTGAGTGGTAGCACCGCGGACTGGTCTGTACCCTTTGTGGCCCAAGACGATCCTTTGCTGCTGACTCTCTCAGCAGGAGATGGAAAAGCTTTTTGCCCATCATACTCATGGGCAGGCATTAGAAAACGAACTTCTGTCCCTACGCCGAGGGAATGAAGACCTATTAACATACATAGCCACGTTCAATAGACTCGTAGTTTAAGCAGAATGGCCAGTGGAGAAGAGAACCACGTTATTTCATCGGGGGTTGTGGGGGGAGGTCAAGGATGTTCTCGCACAAGTAGTAAACCCCCCGAAAGACTGCTCAGAACTCATTGACCTTTTTGTTCAACTGGATCATAGGTTGCAGGAACGAAGAACAGATCGAACCAGAGCGTACCCTCGCCCTATGTATGTGCGTTCAAAGGACAATACTGCCCGAACAACAGAAGGTTCAGGAGAACCAATGCAAATCGGGGTGTTCAGATCCTCCTTGACTAAAGAGGAAAGGCATTAAAAGGAGACAGCAGCAGTTATTACTGTACTGTGAAAGGTCAGGTCATTTACTTAAAGAGTGCCCTGTGAAGCCACAGAGGAGGACGGTAGGGGCCACAGACAAGGAAGATACCATTAAGAATCGGAAAACTCCCCAGCCCAGTGTGTGTAGGCGTCCACTTGTCGAGCGAAGAAAGTGAACTACAGACCTCCCATTTTGCACTATCTGTGGTCTTGATCAATCACCAACAACCATCTCGGATGCATGAAGCAAGAGCGTAGATAGACAGTGGAGCCGTTGGGAATTACATCGACCAGGATCTTGCGGCAAAGTTGGGGCTTCCGTTACACCCTAAATCAACCACTGACACTGTTACCACTGTCGACGGCACAGAAATAGCTTCTGGTTGTAACGCTCACCTGATTCCCACAGAGGCGTAGGTCTGGCTTCGAGTACTGATGCTTCTTCAATGGTGAAGCGCAGGACTCTGAAGATTGACAGGAAGGGCCCTCTACTCTGGTTTCTCCGGCTCGCAGGAATATTCCCCTGTGCGTGAAAAGGGAGTATTACCTACTGACTGAGTTATGCTCAAGCCTCCCACTCTCTTCCAACCCTCCACGATACCCTTCCACGATTCCCCGTGAAGTCTCACCTTAGGGTCTGAAAGGACGAGCTCTCCATCCTGCTTCTGACGCAGGGGCGCGTTGAACCCAGTTACTTCACTGGATTGAGGTTGGATGGGAGTTCAGGTAAGCTTGATTATACTGGTAAGGCGCTGTAAAAGTTCTGTTGCAAGTTCAAAAGTTTAAGCTTTAAATAATAATGCTCATTGTCTTTTTTCAGGTGATGAATGAAGATTCCTTTGGAGACTTCTTGCAACAAAGCGCTGATGTTGATGTCTTTTCCCCATAGGGGCCGGGGTTCGGAATGCCGGAGATATGGCGCCGACCCGAAGTGAAACGTGCAGTTCCAGTAAAGATCTGGTAAATCCTAGATGAGCGCTCAGGTAATGTTTTTGCATTCGCTCATCTAATGTCTTTGTCTTTTTTCCCCATAGGGGCCGGGGTCCTGCTTGGAAGCAGCAAGACCCGAAATGAAATGGGAATGACCCAACAGGTAAGTCTTAGAAGGAAACTGAGCTTTTCCTATTCCCTTCCTTCTCTCACCTCTTATTCTTGTCTTTTTCTCTAGGCTCTGGGAAGTGGCTGTGTATCCGGATGATCGCTGCTGAAGATGGAGGAACCCAGGAAAGGTGAGTGAAATGCAGCGCTGCAGCGATCGTAATGAAATGCTTTTAAAAATGATGTCTTCCCTTCCAGGATCGTCGGTGATGTCTCCGTGGTGCAGAAAAGCTGGTAGGTCTCTTGTCTCCCTTTGCAGGTGACCCAGGATGCTGACAGGCGTGGCTGAAGTCCAGATGCAGGAGCTGACACGGTGAGCGTCCAGCTGCGAGGAGCAGAACAACGCAAAGCGTGAGTTGCTGATCGGGTGTGGTTTAAATAGCTTTGGAAGAAGTTCCAAGTGTGTATCCTTCCTCCGATCAGGTATGTATCCTTCCCCGACCACACCCGGGTGGAAAGTAGTCCCACAGGTAAAGTAGTTCCTATTCAGGCCTCAAGAGGGCCTGGATGTGGCAGCATGGTCTGCATCAGGTAAGTGCACATTAAAACACTTGAACACATGTCTAGCTTTATGAGCCTGGTGCCTAAGGCGCCAGGACAGAGGTCCAACATGAGCCTGGCGCCTAAGGCGCCAGGACTGCGTTCAAAGGGCCCCAGCTTGGGCCCGCTGGCACTCCCCTGGGGGAAATGATGCCTGCCTCTGGGGTTGCTGGGTCGGACCTGGCTCCTTGGAGGTAGGCATCATGACAGTACCCCCCCTCAAGGCCCCTCCCAAGGTTCTTCCCTCCGGGGGTTTGGGCTTGTTCGGAAATCTCCGGTGAAACCTTTGTACTAATCGAGGTGTGTGAACATGGTTACTAGGCTCCCACGATCTCTCCTGAGGTCCATATCCCTTCCAGTCAACAAGATAGAAGAGTTTCGACTTTACCACCTTGGAGTCTAAAATGTCTTTAACTTCGAATTCTAATTCCCCTTCAATTTGAAATGGATCTGGAGGTTTGGAGAATCGGGTTCCTGGTTGTACTGGCTTCAAAAGTGATGCATGAAAAACTGGATGAATACGCATGTTGGACGGTAGATCCAGTTTAAAGGCCACTGGGTTGATTATAGCTTTGATGGGATAAGGTCCTATGAATCTGGGATTGAAGGTTCGCAGGCCCTTGAGGGGTAAATGTTTAGTTGCTAGCCATACCTGGTCTCCTACTTGGCAAGGAGGAGTTTTACTTAGGTGCAAATCAGCGTTTTCTTTATAGTTTTTCTTGGCTTGCTGTAAATGAGTTGCAGCTTCTTTGAAGGCTCGGGTTATTGTGGAATGCAGATGATTTACTGCGGGCATTTCCAGGGTCAGAGGTGGATCTAGATCAGAGGTCCGAGGATGGTGACCATACAAAGTATAAAAGGGGGTTTGTCCGGTTCCAGAATGCTCTGAATTGTTGTATGCATATTCTGCGATCCAAAGGATGTCTTTCCAATTTAACTCGGATTGGTGTAACATGCACCGAAGATATTGCTCGAGAGTCTGATTGGTTCTCTCGGTTTGTCCGTCGGTCTGGGGGTGGTGGCTGGTGGATAACCGCACATCTATTTGTGCTAGTTGGCAACACTTCTTCCAAAAATGTGAGATAAATTGACTTCCACGATCCGAGACCAAAATGGAAGGGAAACCATGTATGCGAACTATATTCTCCAGGAATTCCTTGGCCAAGGTGGAAGCTGAAGGCAAACCCTTTAAAGGGATAAAGTGGGCCATTTTGGAGAATAGGTCCACAATTACAAGGATTGTGTTGTAACCAGCACAAGGAGGCAGATCTGTTATAAAGTCCATTGACAGGGTGTGCCATGGTGCCGGTGGAATATCCAAGGGTTGAAGTAGGCCGGCTGGCCTTTTCTTTTGAGCCTTGTGTTGGGCGCAAATTCCACAAGACAGTACATAAGACTTTATGTCTTTTCTCCAAGAAGGCCACCAGAAGTGGCGTTTGATTTTTTCCACCGTTTTAACGATACCAGGGTGTCCTTCCATTAAAGATTCATGATGATGGGCAGTAACAAGTTCTTGCAATTCTTCATTTGGCAGAAACAACCACTCCTGGAAGTAGGGTAAGTCATCCTTAACGGTGTAATGAGGCCCCTTTTGACTCCATTCCAGTAAGGTTGAAGAGTCTAGAAGTTGTTTTACTTGCGTTTGGATATCCTCAATAGATTGCAATGAAGTTAAGCCTAAGATTCTTTGCTCAGGTATGATGGGCACAGCTTCTAAGCTCGAATTAGGGTCTTCCATGGCAATCCGGGATAAGGCGTCTGCTTTTCCATTCTTGCAGCCGGGGCGATAGGTAATTACAAAATCAAATTCCGCAAAGAATAGAGCCCATCAGAGTTGTCGTGAAGATTGAGCTTTGGCCGTCTTTAAATACTGTAAGTTTCTGTGGTCCGTAATTACGGTGATGGTGTGTCTTGCCCCGAGAAGGTAGTGACGCCAAGCCTTGAAAGCAGATTTGATGGCCAGTAACTCTTTATCGGTAATTGCGTAGTTGATTTCAGGAGGAGAACATTTTCTGGACCAAAAGGCCACTGGGTGTAGTTGGTTAGTTTTTGGGTCTCTTTGCGACAGGACAGCTCCCATGGCCGAACTGGAAGCATCGGTTTCCACTATGTATGGGAGATCTGGGTGCGGGTGCTTCAATACAGGTGCAGAGGTGAATTTGGTTTTCAGGTCCTGGAAGGCTTGTTCGGCCTCAAGAGTCCATTCGAAGCGTTTGTTTTTTTTTAGGAGAGCGGTGATGGGTTGGACTGTTCGGGAAAATTCTGGGATGAATCTTCGATAGAAATTGGCAAAGCCGAGCATGCTCTGAACTCCCTTCACCGAGCTTGGAGATGGCCATTTGAGGATGGCGACAACCTTTCGCGAGTCCATTCGGACTCCTTGAGGTTTCAGGATGAATCCGAGAAACTCAACTTCCGTGGTATGAAAAACGCATTTTTCGAGTTTTGCAAATAGTCTGTGCTGGCGCAGTTTCTCAAGAACTGCCCTAACATGTTTTCTGTGATCAGATTCTGAAGAAGAGTACACCAGGATGTCATCAATGTAAACAATGACGCAGACATCGATAAGTTCCCGAAGAACATCATTCATAAAGTACTGAAAGGCGGCAGGTGCATTGCACAAACCGAAGGGCATCACCTGATATTCGAAGAGCCCAAATTTGGTGCGGAATGCAGTCTTCCATTCGTCGCCTTCTTTTATGCGCACCAGGTGATAAGCTCCTCGGAGATCTAACTTGGTGTACACACAAGCGTCTTTCACCTGGTCGATAAGCTCAAGGATCAAGGGCAGAGGATAACGATTCTTAATCATTATTTGATTTAGGGCGCGATAGTCTATACACGTTCTAAGGTCGCCTTCTTTTTTTGGCACGAAGAACAGAGCTGAAGAGACAGGAGACTTGGACGGGCGAATAAAACCATTGGCTAGGTACTGATCTAAATACTGACGCAAATGCATGTTCTCAGGTTCCGTAAGAGCATAAATCCTACTACAAGGTAGTTGAGCATTGGGTACCAGATCGATCTGGCAATCATAAGACCGATGGGGAGGTAACGTGTTAGCCTGTTCTTTCTGAAAAACGTGTTGGAATTCTTGGTATTCTGACGGTAGCTGTACAGGGTTGGAAGTTGCTGTGGCTAGACCCATAGCTGGATTTCTTGGATAACAAGTTGGTTCACAATCAGGAAAACTTATCTTCTTTGCTCGCCAGTCAATTCTGGGATTATGTGTTTCTAACCAAGGAATTCCAAGAATTACTTGAAATTGTGGGGCCTTGATCACATCAAACACGATTGCTTCCCGATGTCCATCCTGACCCACCAGTGTCACTTCAACAGTGGAATGCGTTACAAGCCCTGAGGCTATTTCGGTTCCATCTACTGTAGTAATGACATCTTGGGTTACTTTCGGGCAGAGAGGAAGCTTAATCCTGGAAGCCAATTCACGGTCTATGTAATTTCCAATAGCTCCACTGTCGATGTATGCTTTTATAGCATGCAACTGCTGAGGCTGTTTTGGGTCCACGAGCACCATTGGCATGACGAAATGCGAGGTCAAAGAGTTAGTTTTCAAGCTCGGCAAGCGGATCCTTACGCTTGCCGGGCTAGGTCGTTTCCCGAATCAGGTGTCACTAATTCGTTATCAGTAGCTCCAACCACCTTCTTAAGTGGTTTAACTGGACAATTTCGAAGAAAGTGACCGGAAGTCCCGCAATACAGACAAAGTTGCATTTGCCGCCTTCTCTCTCGTTCTTTCTGCGTTAATGGTCCTTTAACACCACCGATTTGCATAGGTTCAGATACGTCGGTACTCTTGGAGGTAGCGTGGGTTTTGATCGGTGCTCGGTTTTCATACTTGAACCGATCTGCTTTTCTATTTTGAAGTCTGTGATCAAGTTGAACCACCAAGTCAATGTAGTCTGTGCAGACCTGGGGTGGGTTTACTATCTGAGCTAGAACATCCTTAAGCTCTCCGCGCAGGCCTCGATGAAACAATGTGATCCTTTTGCTTTCTGGCCATCCAGTTTCCACAACCAGTCTGTTAAAGGTGGCTATGTAGGACAGAAGATCCTGATTACCTTGTCGTAAGGATAGCAGTTCGTTATCAAGGGCCTGTCCTTGAGAGTGTCGAGCGAACAATCTTTCCATGCTGGCCTGGAAGCCCTGGAAATTCTGGAGAATGGGATCATCCTGATTTACCAATGGAATAGACCAATCGGCAGCACTGCCACTGAGGTAAGATAGTATAAAGGCTACCTTGGTCTGGTCGCTAGGGAAGGCTCCGGGTCTGCATAGAAAGTGTAAACGACATTGGTTCATAAAGACGGCATATTTCTTGGGATCCCCAGCAAAACGTTCAGGCGGGGCCAAAGGCATGTGTCCAGGTAGATTAATTTGTACCGGGTTACTCAAACCCATTGATGTGGAAATGTCTCCGGAATTAGGTAAAGGAGGGTGCCCTGCCAGAGCCTGTAATAACCTTTTGGCTAGGTCATCAGTTCTTTCCTTAGATAAGATCAGTTCTCTTTTGAGAGCGTTAGTCTCCTGGCGGGCTGAGTGCACCTCTGCCCGTAATTCCCCCAAAAGCTGGGCCAGCTGGTCAGTCTCGAAGTCTCCATAGCTCCTGGGTGGGAAATTGTGGGTAGGCTTCGCGTTCTGTAACGCTCACCTGATTCCCACAGAGGCGCAGGTCTGGCTTCGAGTGCTGATGCTTCTTCAATGGTGAAGCGCAGGACTCTGAAGATGGACAGGAAGGGCCATCTACTCTGGCTTCTCCGGCTCGCAGGAATATTCCCCTGTGCGTGAAAAGGGAGTATTACCTACTGACTGAGTTATGCTCAAGCCTCCCACTCTCTTCCAACCCTCCACGATACCCTTCCACGATTCCCCGTGAAGTCTCACCTTAGGGTCTGAAAGGACGAGCTCTCCATCCTGCTTCTGACGCAGGGGCGCGTTGAACCCAGTTACTTCACTGGATTGAGGTTGGATGGGAGTTCAGGTAAGCTTGATTATACTGGTAAGGCGCTGTAAAAGTTCTGTTGCAAGTTCAAAAGTTCAAGCTTTAATAATAATGTTCATTGTCTTTTTTCAGGTGATGAATGAAGATTCCTTGGGAGACTTCTTGCAACAAAGCGCTGATGTTGATGTCTTTTCCCCCTAGGGGCCGGGGTTCGGAATGCTGGAGATATGGCGCCGACCCGAAGTGAAACATGCAGTTCCAGTAAAGATCTGGTAAGTCCTAGATGAGCGCTCAGGTAATGTTTTTGCATTCGCTCATCTAATGTCTTTGTCTTTTTTCCCCATAGGGGCTGGGGTCCTGCTTGGAAGCAGCAAGACCCGAATGAAATGGGAATGACCCAACAGGTAAGTCTTAGAAGGAAACTGAGCTTTTCCTATTCCCTTCCTTCTCTCACCTCTTATTCTTGTCTTTTTCTCTAGGCTCTGGGAAGTGGCTGTGTATCCGGATGATCGCTGCTGAAGATGGAGGAACCCAGGAAAGGTGAGTGAAATGCAGCGCTGCAGCGATCGTAACGAAATGCTTTTAAAAATGATGTCTTCCCTTTCAGGATCGTCGGTGATGTCTCCGTGGTGCAGAAAAGCTGGTAGGTCTCTTGTCTCCCTTTGCAGGTGACCCAGGATGCTGACAGGCGTGGCTGAAGTCCAGATGCAGGAGCTGACACGGTGAGCGTCCAGCTGCGAGGAGCAGAACAACGCGAAGCGTGAGTTGCTGATCGGGTGTGGTTTAAATAGCTTTGGAAGAAGTTCCAAGTGTGTATCCTTCCTCCGATCAGGTATGTATCCTTCCCCGACCACACCCGGGTGGAAAGTAGTCCCACAGGTAAAGTAGTTCCTATTCAGGCCTCAAGAGGGCCTGGATGTGGCAGCATGGTCTACATCAGGTAAGTGCACATTAAAACACTTGAACACATGTCTAGCTTTAAGAGCCTGGCGCCTAAGGCACCAGGACAGAGGTCCAACATGAGCCTGGCACCTAAGGCGCCAGGACTGCGTCCAAAGGGCACCAGCTTGGGCCCGCTGGCACTCCCCTGGGGAAATGATGCCTGCCTCTGGGGTTGCTGGGTCGGACCTGGCGCCTTGGAGGTAGGCATCATGACACTGGTCCAGTATCCCAATGCACTGCAGCTTTAACCCTTCTGTGCCAGGATGGACACCAAGAATCTATCGTTTTCGACCTCATTAAGGCGCCACAGTTCCGGTTGAATTTGGGAATGCGATGGTTGGTAGCTCACAATCCTCAAATCGATTGGCGAGCAAAAGAATTGGCTTTTCCAGAGACTTGCGCCCTCCCATGTTATTGCCAAGAGAAACAACCAATAGACACCAGAACCTCCACGCTTGTGACTGTGGCAATCGGCACCCTACCAAGTGAATACCCGGACTTTCAAGATGTCTTTCAGAAAGAACAGGCTAATAACCTGCCACCGCATAGACCATACGATTGCCAAATCGACCTGATACCCAGCGCACAAATCCCTTGTGGGCGAATTTACGCACTCACGGAACCATAAAAACCAGCACCTGAAGGCCTATCTTGACTAATACCTGGCCAATGGGTTTATCCATCCCTCGAAGTCTCCAGCAGCCAGTCCTCTATTCTTCGTACCGAAAAAGTAGGGGGCCTTGAGAACATGCATCGACTATCACGCACTGACCAGATTACCGTAAAAAATTGCTACCCCCTGCCACTGATCCCTGAATTGCTTGATCAAGTCAAAGATGCCCAAATCTACACAAAACTAGACCTGAGGGGGGCATACCACCTTGTTCGCTTAAAACAGGGGGACGAATGGAAAACCGCTTTTTGCACCAAATACGGCTTGTACGAATATCAAGTAATGCCCTTTGGCCTTTGCAATGCGCCTGCTGCATTTCAATACTTCATGAACGATGTCCTACGGGAATTGATTGATGTGTGTGCTCTAGTGTACATCGACGATATCCTAGTGTATTCCGCATCAAAGCAGGACCACGTTAAACACGTCCGATCCGTATTGGAGAAACTCTGTCAACACCAGCTCTATGCCAAGCTCGAAAGGTGCTCATTCCATGTCTCTGAGGTGGAATTCCTGGGCTTTATTCTCAGCCTGAATGGAATCCGAATGGATGTACACAAGGTAGATGCTATCCTGAACTGTCCATCCCCAAATTCATTCAAGGGGGTTCAAAGAAAGCTGGATTTTGCAAACTTCTACCACCGGTTCATCCCAGGATTTTTGCAAATCGTGCATCCCATTATGTCATTACTAAGGAAAAGCAACAATAAGTTCCAGTGGACAACAGAAGCCGAGGAGGCTTTCCAGGAACTCAAAGCTAGATTCACATCTGCCCCAATCTCACGCCACCCTCACCCTGATCTCCCATACATGGTGGAAATGGACGGCTCAAGCATGGCTATGGGAGCCGTCCTCTCACAAAAGGACCCCGAAACGGGCCAGTTACACCCTGTTACCTTCTGGTCGCGTAAATTCGCACCCCTTGAACTCAATTTTCTATCACAAACAAAGAACTCCTGGCCATTAAGTCCGCCTTTAAGGCATGGCGGCACTACCTCTTGGGCGCCAGACACACAATCACCATAATAACTGACCACCGGAACCTCCAGTACCTAAAATCGGCAAAGGCCCAATCCTCAGGACAACTACGTTGGTCTCTTTTTTTGTTGAATATAACTACGTGATTACATTTCGACCAGGGGTGAAAAACGGGAAGGCCGATGCCCTTTCCCATATGGGGGTGGAAGAGCTAGGGTATCAGAACCCTGACCCAATAGCAATCATCCCGAGTGACAAGCTCCTAGGAATTACAGCAACCATAACTCAGAAAGAGTTACATGAAGAAATCCAAAACCTGATGAGTCCGGAGCAATTACAAGCGTGGAGTACACAAGGAGAACATTACATGATAAAAGATCAGTTGCCCTACTTCAGGAATCATTTATTCTTACCAAACCAAGAACTATGAGAACAAGTCATGTCCGGTTATCATGACTCCTTGATCGAGGGCCACCCCGGAATCGCTAAAACCCTAGCCAAGGTAAAACGAAATTATTGGTGGCCCATGTGGCGTAAAGACATTATCCAATTCATCCTATCTTGTGGAGTGTGTGCTCAAAACAAGTCATCCAAGCATAAACTGGCTGGGCTATTACAACCATTGGAAATCCCACCAGCACCCAGGCACACGTTGTCCCTCGATTTCATAAGCGAGTTACCACCCAGTCAAGGGTTTAACACTATTCTTGTGGTTGTGGACCTATTTTCAAAAATGGCACATTTCATTCCTCTTAAGGGGCTCCCAAATGCTTCCACTCTGGCAAAGGTATTTCGTGAAGGCATCGTACGGCTCCATGGATTACCTTCAGTTTTGGTCTCAGACCGAGGTATACAATTTGTATGTAACTTCTGGAGAAAATGCTGCTCTATGGCCCAGATCGACATCCGGCTAACCACCAGTTACGATCCCCAAATGGATGGTCAAACTGAGAACACATCAGACGCTCGAGCAGTATCTGCGTTGCATGTTACACCAAGCTGAAGGAAGCTGGTTCGACCTTTTATAGATAGCTGAATATGCTTATAATAATTCCCTACACACCAGCACTGGGCAGACACCCTTTTATACCATGTATGGCAGGCACCCAAGTACTTCTGAGTTGGACGTTTCTACAACCCTGGAAATGCCAGCAGTCAAAACCTTGCACACGAACATTTCTCAAACCTTTAAAAGGGCAGCTGAACACCTACTTCAAGCTAAGAATCACCAAAAGAAGTTTGCTGATCAACACCTAGCAAAGGCCCCCAACTACCAAGTGGGAGCAAAACCTGGCTGGCGTGTAAACATGTGTGCATTAAAGGAGCCCTAACTTTCCGTCCAAGATACCTGGGTCCATTCACCGCCACCTCAGTGATAAATCCTGTGGCAGTCAGACTAGCTTTGCGGTCAAACATGCAGATTCATCCTATGTTCCACGTGTCTCTCCTTAAACCTGTTCAACCTGGGACCCGGGCAGCAACGCCACCGCAGCCAGTAGTAGTCGCCGGGGAGCCAGAATTCAAAGTCAAGGACATCCTAGATTCAAAGTATGTCAGATCCAAATTATACTACTTAGTAGACTGGAAGGGGTATGGTCCACAAGACAGGACATAGGAGCCTTGTGTGTACATCCATGCACCTCGCTTGCTTAGACGATTTCATCAAAACCATCCAACCAAACCAGGACCAGACAGAAGAGTCACCTTGAGAGGGGCCTTGGGGGGGAGTGCTATCATGATTCCTGCCCCTCATGTCCCCAGCCCTCCAAGATGTCAGGCTGGAGTCAGGCTACGATCACCTAAATGGCCCTCAAGGGCCTCTCCATCCCTCCAAAGACCCACTTGGAGTCAGACTTGGCGCTTGTGGCACCAGACTCACTCACTCCCATAGGATGACATTCGGGATTGGACTTGTAGTGCTTTGATGGGGACAAGATGGATGCCCCCACATATTTCAATTCCCAGAACTGCATGTGCGGTCTATTCTTTTGGGTGTGGTTCAGCCCAGAGACACCTGGGATACCCAGAGACTATTTAAGTCACACCCAGGCTGAGAAACATGCTTTGCGTTTTCTGCACCTGCAGTGTGACACTCACCGTTTTCGGATCGGTCTCCAGTAGGCCTGCATCTTTCTTCTGCACTCAGCTCCTGCAAGAACAAGAACACTGTTAGGAACAGCCTTACCTTGCGGCGCTTCGGCCCATCATTCATCCCTCCTTCTGTTCTGCGGGCATCGTCGGCGGTGTCATTCCCATCCCGGCACGCCGCTTCCTAAGGAAAAGGGAAAAGAACAGAAAAAAGGCATTAGTAAGCATTCTGCAAATCTTCACTTATTTTTAAATACTGTACGAGCTTCAAACGCTTAGCTGAATCCCAGCCGCTCTGGGGGAACTCTGTCTCCGGAACTTCTCATCCATCTGCAAGAGGGAAAAGACACTCCAGGTTAGCGTGGAAACATCTAGAGGCGCCGCATACTGCGCTTACCTACGGCATTTGTTCTTCATAACCGACATCCACGCTGAAAACGTTGCGGCACCTAAAAGAACTCAGTTCAATGCAAATACGAAAGGGGTGCATCGCGCATGGCGCTCCCACTCACCTTCAGCGCTTCTCATCTCAGCAGCACGCCGCCTTCGGCGGACGCCGGCCATCATCTAAGGAAGGAAAGGAACGAAGTCGAGAACTGTTCAAAAGACTCATTATGCTTACCTGTCGGACTCTTGCCAGTGAGTAACTAGGCAGCAACAAGCCCGCATCAATCAACGCTCCCCTGCGCTGTAAGCAGGACGGAGAGCACACTATCCAAGAAAACAAGGTGAGCTGTGGTTCAAAGGGTAGTGTTGTACACCGGGGAAGAAGGGGTTCAAGCACACAGAGACAATAGGGAGTTAAACTCTACCAATCCTGTGCTTCAGGCCCAGTCTCCAGTCAAATAGTCTCCAGGGAAGGGTCCGAGGTCGTAAGAGGTCAGAACAGGCTGAGTGACGTCCCTGTGGATACCAGGTGAGCATTACAGAACGCAAAGCCTCACATCAAAATCCACCTGGGCGTCATGGAAATGTCAGAAACCGACCAGTGCCCACATGTTGGGGCAGCTACCTTCCAATGTATATGCAGCCAGGCAGGAGACCAACACCCTGAGGAGAGAGCTGATAGTAGCCAAAGAACGCACTGATGATTAAAGCCGGCAACTTCTCCAGTCACAAGCAGGGCATGCACCATTGTCAGGAAGCGTGCCCTCGATGCCAGCGCCATCAGCCAATCCCGTTCAGATAACCCTTCCTGGGGCAGTTCCCTTGGCCCCGCCCGAACGATTTACGGGGGATCCCAAGGGGTTTGCAATGTTCATGAACCAGTGCCACCTGCACTTCCTTTGTAGGCCAGGGGCCTTTCCGAATGACCAATCACGGGTCGCTTTTGTGCTATCCTACCTGAGTGGTAGCACCGCGGACTGGTCTGTACCCTTTGTGGCCCAAGATGATCCTTTGCTGCTGACTCTCTCAGCAGGAGATGGAAAAGCTGTTTGCCCGTCGTACTCATGGGCAGGCATTAGACAACAAACTTCTGTCCCTACGCCGAGGGAATCAAGACCTATTAACATACATAGCCACGTTCAATAGACTCGTGGTTGAAGCAGAATGGCCAGTGGAGAAGAGAACCACGTTATTTCAGCGGGGGTTGCGGGGGGAGGCCAAGGATGTTCTCGCACAAGTAGTGAACCCCCCGGAACACTGCTCAGAATTCATTGACCTTGCTGTTCAACTGGATCATAGGTTTCAGGACCGAAGAACAGATCGAACCAGAGTGTACCCTCACCCTATGTATCTGCGTTCAAAGGACAATACTGCCCGAATAACAGAAGTTTCAGGAGAACCAATGCAAATCGGGTGGGGTTCAGATCCCCCTTGACTAAAGCGTAAAGGGATAAAAGGAGACAGCAGCAGTTATGTCTCTACTGTGGAAGGTCAGGTCATTTCCTTAAGAGTGCCCTGTGAAGCCACCGAGGAAGATGGTAGGGGCCACGTACAAGGATGATACCATCAAGGAATCGGAAAACTCCCCAGCCCGGCAAGTGTAGGGGTCCACTTGTCGAGCGAAGAAAGTGAACTACAGACCTCCCATTTTGCACCATCTGTGGTCTTGATCAATCACCAACAACCATCTCGGATGCACGCAGTAAGAGCATATATAGACAGTGGAGCCGTTGGGAATTACATCGACCAGGATCTTGCAGCAAAGATGGGGTTTCCGTTACACCCTAAATCAACCACTGACACTGTTACCACTGTCGACGGCACGGAAATAGCTTCTGTTCCAGTATCCCAATGCACTGCAGCTTTAACCCTTCTGTGCCAGGATGGACACCAAGAATCTATCGTTTTCGACCTCATTAAGGCACCACAGTTCCGGTTGATTTTGGGAATGCCATGGTTGGTAGCTCACAATCCTTAAATCGATTGGCGAGCAAAAGAATTGGCCTTTCCAGAGACTTGCGCCCTTACATGTTATTGCCAAGAGAAACAACCAATAGACACCAGAACCTCCACGCTTGTGACTGTGGCAATCAGCACCCTACCAAGTGAATTCCAGGACTTTCAAGATGTCTTTCAGAACGAACAGAATAATACCCAGCCACCGCATAGACCATACAATTGCCAAATCGACCTGATACCCAGCGCACAAATCCCTTGTGGGCGAATTTACGCACTCACAGAACCATAAAAACCAGCACCTGAAGGCCTATCTTGACCAATACCTGGCCAACGGGTTCATCCATCCCTCGAAGTCTCCATCAGCCAGTCCTCTATTCTTCGTACCGAAAAAGGAGGGGGACTTGAGATCATGCATCGACTATCACGCACTGACCAGATTACCGTAAAAAATTGCTACCCCCTGCCACTGATCAAGTCAAAGATGCCCAAATCTACACAAAACTAGACCTGAGGAGGGCATATCACCTTGTTCGCATAAAACAGTAGGACGAATGGAAAACCGCTTTTCGCACCAAATACGGCTTGTACGAATATCAAGTAATGCCCTTTGGCCTTTGCAACGCGCCTGCTGCATTTCAATACTGCGTGAACGATGTCCTACAGGAATTGATTGATGTCTGTGCTCTAGTGTACATCGACGATATCCTAGTATATTCCGCATCAAAGCAGGACCACGTTAAACACGTCCGATCTGTATTGGAGAAACTCTGTCAACACCAGCTCTATGCCAAGTTCGAAAGGTGCTCATTCCATGTCTCTGAGGTGAAATTCCTGGGCTTTATTCTCAGCCTGAATGGAATCCGAATGGATGTACACAAGGTAGATGCTATCCTGAACTGGCCATCCCCAAATTCATTCAAGGGGGTTCAAAGAATGCTGGGTTTTGCAAACTTCTACCGCAGGTTCATCCCAGGATTTTCGCAAATCGTGCATCCCATCATGTCATTACTAAGGAAAAGCAACAATACGTTCCAGTGGACAACAGAAGCCGAGGAGGCTTTCCAGGAACTCAAAGCAAGATTCACATCTGCCCCAATCTTACGCCACCCTCGCCCTGATCTCCCATAAATGGTGGAAACGGACGCCTCAAGCATGGCTATGGGAGCCCCCCTCTCACAAAAGGACCCCGAAACAGGCCAGTTACCCCCTGTTGCATTCTGGTCGCGTAAATACACACCCCCTGAACTCAATTACAATATCACAGACAAAGAACTACTGGCCATTAAGTCAGCCTTTAAGGCATGGCGGCACTACCTCTTGGGCGCCAGACACACAATCACCATAATAACTGACCACTGGAACCTCCAGTACCTAATAACGACAAAGGCCCAATCCTCACGATAACTACGTTGGGCTTTTTTTTTGCTGAATATAACTATGTGATTACATTTCGACCGGGGTGAAAAACGGGAAGGCCGATGCCCTTTCCCATATGGGGATGGAAGAGCAAGGGTATCAGACCCCTGACCCAATAGCAATCATCCCGAGTGACAAGCTCCTAGGAATCACAGCAACCATAACTCAGAAAGAATTACATGAAGAAATCCAAAACCTGATGAGTCCGGAGCAATTACAAGATTGAGTGCACAAGGAGAACATTACATAATAAAAGATCAGTTGCCCTACTTCAGGAATTGTTTATTCTTACCACACCAAGAACTACGAGAACAAGTTATCATGATTCCTTGATCGAGGGCCACCCCGGAATCGCTAAAACCCTAGCCAAGGTAAAACAAAATTATTGCTGGCCCACGTGGCATAAAGACATTATCTAATTCATCCTATCTTGTGGAGTATGTGCTCAAAACAAGTCATCCAAGCAGAAACCGGCTGGGCTATTACAACCATTGGAAATCCCACCAGCACCCTGGCACACGTTGTCCCTCGATTTTATTACTGACTTACCACCCAGTCAAGGGTTTAACACTATTCTTGTGGTTGTGGACCTATTTTCTAAAATGGCACATTTCATTCCTATTAAGGGGCTCCCAAAGGCTTCCACTCTGGCAAAGGTATTTCTTGAAGGCATCGTACGGCTCCATGGGTTTCCTTCAGGTTTGGTCTCAGACCGAGGTACTCAATTCGTATCTAACGTCTGAAGAAAATGCTGCTTTATGGCCCAGATCGACATCCGGATATCCACCAGTCACCATCCCCAAACGGATGGTCAAACAGAGTGGACAAATCAGATGCTTGAGCAGTATCTGCGTTGCATGTTACACCTAGCTGAAGGAAGCTGGTTCGACCTATTATGGATAGCTGAATATGCTTACAATAATTCCCTACACACCAGCACTTGGCAGACATCCTTTTATACCATTTATGGCAGGCACCCATGTACTTCTGAGTTGGACGTTCCTACAACCCTGGAAATGCCAGCAGTCAAAACCTTGCACACAACCATTTCTCAATCCTTTGAAAGGGCAGCTGAACACCTACTTCAAGCTAAGAATCGCCAAAAGAAGTTTTCTGATCAACACCGAGCAAAGGCCCCCAACTACCAAGTGGGAGACAAAGTCTGGCTGGCGTCTAAACACGTGTGCATTAAAGGAGCCCGAACTTTCCGTCCAAGATACCTGGGTCCATTCATTGTCACCTCTGTGATAAATCCTGTGGCGGACAGACTAGCCTTGCCGTCAAACATGCAGATTCATCCTGTGTTCCACGTGTCTCTCCTTAAACCTGTTCAACCTGGGACCCGGGTAGCAACGCCACCGCAGCCAGTAGTAGTCGCCGGGGAGCCAGAATTCGAAGTCAAGGACATCCTAGATTCAAATTACATCAGATCCAAATGATACTACTGAGTAGACTGGAAGGGGTATGGTCCACAGTACAGGACATGGGAGCCTTGTGAGTACATCCATGCACCTCGCTTGCTTAGACGATTTCATCAAAACCATCCAACCAAACCAGGACTAGACAGAAGAGCCACCTTGAGGTGGGCCTTGGGCGGGAGTGCTGTCATGATTCCTGCCCCTCATGTCCCCAGACCTCCAAGATGTCAGGCTGGAGCCAGGCCACGATCACCTACATGGCCCTCAAGGGCCTCTCCATCCCTCCAAAGACCCACTTGGAGTCAGACTTGGCGCTTGTGGCACCAGACTCACACACTCCCATAGGATAACATTGGGGATTGGACTTCTAGTGCATTGATGGGGACAAGATGGATGCCCTCACATATTTCGGTTCCCAGAACTGCATGTGCGGTCTAGTCTTTTGGGTGTGGTTCAGCCCACAGACTATTTAAGCCACACCCAGGCTGAGAAACCTGCTTTTTTTCTGCACCTGCAGCGTGACACTCACTGTGTTCGGATCGGTCTCCAGTAGGCCTGCATCTTTCTTCTGCGCTCAGCTCCTGCAAGAACAAGAACATCGTTAGGAACAGCCTTACCTTGCAGCTCTTCTGCCCATCATTCATCGCTCCTTCTGTTCTGCGGGCATCTTCGGTGGGTTCATTCCCATCCCAGTACGCCGCTTCCTAAGGAAAAGGGAAAAGAACAGAAAAAAGGCATTAGTAAGTATTCTGCAAATCTTTGCTTATTTTTAAATACTGTACGAGCTTCAACCGCTTACCTGAATCCCAGCCGCTCTGGGGAAACTCTGTCTCCGGAACTTATCATCCATCTGCAAGAGGAAAAAAACACTCCAGGTTAGTGTGGAAACATCTAGAGGCGCCGCATACCGCGCTTGCCCACCGCATTTGTTCTTCATAACCGGCATCCACGCTGAAACCGTTGCGGCACCTAAAAGACACAGAAAAAGAACTCAGTTCAATGCAAATATGAAAGGGGTGCATCGCACTTTGCGCTCCCACTCACCTTCAGCGCTACTCATCTCAGCAGCACGCCGCCATCCCCGCGTGCCGGCAATCATCTAAGGAAGGAAAGGAACAAAGTTAGAGAACTGATTAAAAGACTCATTATTCTCTGTTCAAAAGACTCAAGACCTGTCGGACTCTTGCCAGTGAAGTAACTAGGCAGCAACGAGCCCGCATCAATCAATGCTCCCCTGCACTGAAAGCAGGACGGAGAGCACACTATCCAAGAAAACAAGGTGAGCTGTGGATCAAAGGGAAGGGTTGGACCCCGGGGAAGAAGGGGTTCAAGCACAAAGAGACAATAGGGAGTTAAACTCTACCAATCCTGTGTTTCAGGCCCAGTCTCCAGTCGAATAGCCTCCAGGGAAGGGTTTGAGGTCGTAAGAGGTCAGAACAGACTAAGTGACGTCCCCTGTGGATACCAGGTGAGCGTTACAATGCATCACCCTGCTGCTTTCTTTGTATCTTTGATCTCATCTTCAACTATAGTTGAATAATATGAGGCATATGTGGTCACTAAATCTGCGGGTTTGTTCCCACAAGATAATAAATCTGTTCTTTTTTTTATTGTGCTGCACATTTCACGATGGCTATGTTTTTTTTTTAAAGCTTAAGACTTCAATGAGCTTGTCTAATATCTCCACATGTTGCACTTGAGTGCCGTCTGTACGGATGAAGCCCCTCTGTTTTCTATATGACAGGCCTGCATGTACAGTTGTTGTCACGTAGACTGTGTCAGAGTGCATGTCACTTCCTCATCCTCAAAACTTTGTAGTGCATCAATAAGCACGGCCAATTCTGCAGCCTGAGCAATCTCCTACTTATCAATGCTTCAAATGGACCTCCTCAGGTCCGTTTTACTACTGTTGGTCCCGAATGTCTCACCCCAATTTTTTGATCGGTTCTAGATGAACCATCAATGAAAGCCACTTACCCACCTTCCTCACCCATTCTCTCTAACATGGGGAATATCCTTATAACATTCAGTGTATGTAACACAGTCATGCACATAATCATCTTCTCCCACTGGTTCAGCTATGAACATGGCATGATTCACTGTGCTCACCTAGCAATTTTGATTGCCGGGTGCGAGATAATCCCCTTGTATCCCGATGCTCTTTGAGTACTGAATGCAGTTTTGGTGTTTTCCAAGATTGCCAATAATGCATGCTCTACAAATAGAGTTACAGAACACCCAATAGTTATACCTGAAGCCTTTTCTATGGCAAATGCAACAGCTGCCAAATATTATTCACAGGGATAGTGCACTTTCATTACTGGATCTAAAATCCCACTGTAATAAGCTAATGGTTTATGACCATGTCATAATGCTGTTTTCTGTTTAAGGACTGCTATCATAACTTCTCAATTTGAATGGGAAAATAAGTCAAATTCTTCACTGTAATTTGGAATTCCTAATACAGGAGTTGTACTAATAGTGTTTTTGTTTTCAGTAAATCATTCAGTCATATCTCCTGTCCACACTACTTTAGTTATAGCCACCTGTGCCTCTTTACGTGCTTTTAAAAGTGGTTGAATATATGTACTGTAGTCAAAGACCCAGGCACTACAATAATTGCATAGACCTAAATATTTCTGCATTTGTCTCACCATTTTTGTCTGCATGGTTCTCATAATGGCTTCTGCTCTTTTGGGTGTCCCTTTTCTTCCTTCATGTGAGATTAACTCTCCTATGGGTAAAACGTCTTCTTGGCAATACTGTAATTTTTCTTTGTCTACTTTGTACCCTTTTTCTGCAATTATCATCATAGGTTTTCTCAAAAAGAAATTGTCTCACTGCACACTAAAATGTCCTCCACATATTGAATTATTGTGCTTTCGAGATGAACATTTCCTAAGTCCATCTGAAGGACTCTATCAAAAATAGAAGGGGACTCACAGTACTCAAGTGTTTCAGGGGAATCGTTTTATATGAAAAGGAACTCTGCTTCGACTGTATTATTTAGGGGCAAAGATCCTTTATAAATCTCAGTGACCCGCCCTTTAATATTTTGACATGGTACACAGCCATGTTGCAAGGAGAATCTGAAATGTATTAGAATGCCTTGTTTCTTTAGTGTAGATATTGTTTTGAATATACCCTCATCTGCTTCTCTGGACATCGGATACTGTTTTGCATGTGAAAAAATAACTGCTGCTTTAAGCTTAATTTTCATTGCTCCCACTCCCTTCAGTAGGCCCACGTCATATGGACTTCTAATCCATAGAATATTTGGCACCTTCTCTGCATCTTCCAGAAAAAAATGTGGTTTCGTTTTTACCAACGCCATTCTCTGGGTTACCTCTATTTTCTGAACTTTAATCTAATAAGTCAGACTTACAAAGAATAGGTTTCTACAGCCACGGGTGTGTCGCAGCGCTATACATCATGCAGATCTAAACACACTATTGTGTCATCCTACTCTGCAAAGCATAAGAAGCACAGGCACCAAAAGGTTGGAAGTAGCTCTCTGTGAGTGTGCTGGAAAGACTCGTATTTGGATCCTATCAGCTGTGCTCATTCACATGCAGCACTGCGAGCAATCTGCTCTTGCTGCCCGCTTCGTACCCAGGAGGGGCAGAGCTTCACTTGGTCACGTGAAGGATCACGTGACTCCTCAAGGAAGCCTTTTATTGCCAGCATATCCGCCCTTGTGGCGTTGGAAGTAGCTCTCCGTGAGTGTGCTTGAAAGACTTGCATTTGGATCCTATCAGCTGTGCTCATTCACACGCAGCACTGCGAGCAGTCTGCTCTTGCTGCCCGCTTCGTACCCAGGAGGGGCGGAGCTTCACTTTGTCACGTGAAGGATCACATGACTCCTCAAGGAAGCCTTTTATTGCCGGCATATCCGCCCTTGTGGCGTTGGAAGTAGCTCTCTGTGAGTGTGCTGGAAAGACTTGTATTTGGATCCTATCAGCTGTGCTCATTCACACGCAGCACTGCGAGCAGTCTGCTCTTGCTGCCCGCTTCGTACCCAGGAGGGGCGGAGCTTCACTCGGTCACGTGAAGGATCACGTGACTCCTAAAGGAAGCCTTTTATTGCCGGCATATCCACCCTTGTGGCGTTAAGCCCTGGAGGCAGTAAGGGCTGGAACCGCTTTTGTGCTGTTAGGCTGTGATCTTTGCCTGTGCTACAACCCTGTGAGTAGACCAGACTGAGCTTCTAAACTGCTATTCGATCTGCCGCATTTGTAACCAGTCCATAGGGTAAGTGGGGAGAGACAGACTCTGGCAGCTCCTTAAGCTGTCAGGCATTCCTTACCCTACGATTTGGCATTTCCTCAGTTCTATCTTTATTAATGGGAATAATATTCAGTTCATGAACTTTTATCAATAATTGAAGGACATATTTTATGATATCCTCACAAATTTATACTCCTCTAGCCATCCGTTGTGTTTCATTTGAAAAGCTCTGTTGATTCTATGGCTGACAAAAGAGGCAAACCTTACACTCTGCGCACGGACATGCCCTGCCCTGCACGACTATGCGCACTCTGTGACCCTGTAAATAGAGAAAATCCTCTATTAACTCCAAAGCCACCTCGTTTTCTTGCTAAAGGCCCGCAATCAGACAAACAAGCTGGGAAAAAATGCAGCCGCTGTAACACCCCGGCTGGTGATATTAGAGACTTTGGGTTTGGAGCATTGCGCATTAGTCGTTTGATGGCAAAGATGCCAGAATTAACAAATATAAGCATATCGAATGTTGAGGCTCAACCGGTCCCAAATATTCAAGAATGCTTGATTATAAAACAACCTCTAATGAGCTCACCAACAGCATCAGACCCAAATGTCAGTAATGAAGGTTGTAAACAACCATGTAATATCTCATTGTCTGATACTATGATTTTACAAAATGCTCGTACAGGCAATGCTGTGCCTCCATCAAATAAATCAAAAAGCATTATTGTTGTAGCTGATGAGGCTATTATTGATCTCCATTCGACAAATGCTTGCTTCTCGGCCAGAGAAAATGATCATGATCTGTCTAAATCTCTTATTTTGTTTCGGAATGAAAGTATATCTGAATCTGAGACCTCTATATCATTCATTCCGCCTACTCCAAGAAGACCAAATCGAAATAATTCTGTAACAAATAGAGGATCTTCCTTAAAGAAATCCCCGCTGATAACACTTGAAGTGATGAATATTGCTATTATGTCTCTTGCCAAATTATTTAAAGTTTTTGACTCCAAAGTAAATACCATTGTTGATAATCTGAGAACTAGTACTATCTGGCGGAGTGGCGGTGAGTGGCAGTCTTGCAGCTGCCAGTGTTTTTTCCAGCTCTATTTTTCAAGAGGTGTGTTTCCTGCTACACCCTTCCCTACAAAAACTCATTGACACCGCGGAGCGGACGCGGAGTGGCGGTGAGTGGCAGTCTTGCAGCTGCCAGTGTTTTTTCCAGCTCTATTTTTCAAGAGGTGTGTTTCCTGCTACACCCTTCCCTACAAAAACTCATTGACACCGCAGAGCGGACGCGGAGTGGCGGTGAGTGGCAGTCTTGCAGCTGCCAGTGTTTTTTCCAGCTCTATTTTTCAAGAGGTGTGTTTCCTGCTACACACTTCCCTACAAATACTCATTGACACCGCGGAGCGGACGCGGAGTGGCGGTGAGTGGCAGTCTTGCAGTCATGCCAGGCAAGACGGGCCTGGCTGCCTCATCACCCTTAAAACCACAATGGTTGGACCCAGAAGACTCTTCAGGCCGCCTTCTTAGAAGTAAAATCAAGTCGCTAACCAAAAACGCAACTACATCACCCACACAACATCAACTCCAAACTAGTCCCCCTTTGACTGTAACGGAAACAACAGACGACCGTGACATTCTCACGAGTCCAAGCTTTAATACTAAAACAAAAACGGGAAACAGAATTTGTGTTGCAAACGTTCAATTTCCCCACCATAAAACCATTGAGAAAGGCTCTGCTACCTGTAGCAGCAAACATTTACCATCCTGCAGCAAAGCCGCCTTACCCGAGGAGGAGCTTGTAGCTCGGGGAGTAGATGCCGCGGGTTCCCCCCAGACCGCTGTGTTGAAGTCGGCCGCTGACAGCCCGCGGCCCGGGCCGGCACTCTCGGGGGTTTTGCTTGGCCCCGAGAGAGAGTCGGCGCCGCCCGCGTCGGCGCCCTCATCGATCGTTGCCTCGTCGAGGACTCGGGGGCCCCCCGGAGGGGGGTCCGCCTTGAGCCCGGAGTCGGAGCCCCCGAGGGCGCTGATAGGGTCGAATGCTCCGATCGTCCCCGCTACTGCAGCTGCGGCTCCGCGGCCCCTCGAAGGGGAGGCGGCGTTGAGCGGGCAGGCAGCGCGGGTCTCGACGGTTATCGAGGTTTACACGGCGGGGTTGGGGGGGACCCCAATGAAGGTGCCCGGCACGCCAACCAGTCGGGAGAAGGAGAGACACAGCCAGTTGGAGCTTCTGAGACCCGCCGCCCATCGGCAATAGGGCAGGAGTGCCCGAGTGGCTTGAGAGTCAAGTACGGCTCATCAATCTTGGTGAAGGAAAGAGAAATGGTCGCAGCGCCACCTATAGCTGGTTTCAAGACATCAGCAATGATACATAGGGAAACTCATATCAACTTACCAGCAAATATACCAAATCCAGAAAACAACGCTGCGGCTTCAACAAGCTCAATTGTATCTCAAGAAACAAAGTCGCCATCGCAGGAGCTTAATATCACAACAAAAAAAAAGAGATCACGACCTAGAGACGTCTCTATCAAGAAAAACTCAACCCTAGAATTGTCAAATAACCTAGCGGAACCCACAAGATTGGTTAAACCGCCACCTAAACAAACACACCCTACTAAAGCTCCTCGTGTCGGCTCTAAAACAATAAGAAAGGGCAGTAAAAAATCACAACGCCCTTTTAAGCTACTATCAGACTTTTTCAATAGACACTCCAAAGCCATCCAAGAAAAATGTAAAGAGCTGACCGACGCAGAAATCCTTGAGGCAGCTGATGCAATTACACCACCTAGTAAGCATCGTAGATTGTTACAAGCAAAACGAAGATCCCCTATCCCCCAAACAAACGATGACACCTGGCCAGCTCCGGACATCGATCCAACAAAATGGCACTTCTCAGGCCAAGTGTCCTCAAAAATACCACAAATTATCCAGGAAGAGTTGGGGACTTCGCAGGTCCGAAACTTGGCACAACTATCTACAACTAATCTAACACCAGTCCCAGAAAGCACTACTTCTGCGAAAACCTTCACCAGTGATCAAGAAGTGCAGAGTCGCACCCAGACTTTCACGCAAGAGCAAGTCGAAGGAGAGCGCTCTGTTCCTCTCCAAACCACCTCGGCACCACCAAAGCAAACTGGTTCCATGATAATAAACCCCACTCAATTTCTGATACAAGACCAACAAACGACCAATAACATATTACATCAACCAAACGACAGCTACGAGCACAAAGATCAGGTTCTGTCGACCTCACCTCAACAACTAAGCGAGCCCTCAAGGTTAATCCCACAAACTCAAGACAAAGATGGTGGAAGTCAGTATTCTTTCAAATCTAAAAACAAGTTACAGTTTGAGAAAACTTTAGATTCTTTCTACTCAAACCTAGACAATTATAGTAACCAAAGAAGACATTCCTACGACTTCCCCCCTAGAAGATCATCAAACATCATGGTACCCCCCCATATGACCATCAACTCCTGGGATCATTAAATCAGCTGTTCATCGTGACACCAATGCAACTGACCCACATCCAAAAAAGCTTGACACTTGTACTTTAATGTCAGCACTATCGATAGCCCTCAACCCTTTTATTAAACTATACGAAACAATAGCGGACTCGTTGAAAGACCACACAGCGATTCAAACTTCAATGCTGAACAAAATAACTTTTTTAGAGGGTTATATCATGGCACAAGAATCAAAGATCTCTGCATCTACGATCAAACTGAATCAAGATCAGATTACCGATCCACCTCAAAAATTGGCTCCAACTGCGTGCTATACCTCCCAGGTTATCTCACAAACAAACTTCCTCATTTATCGATCTAACTGTCCCACCCACTTTCTTGACAGAAAAAACCAAGTTGATAAAAAGGGTGGAAAAAACAAATTCTCACCAACAAGGATCAATACCAATAACACCCTTAATCCAACAAGTGAATTTAACAAGTTCAAAAGCAATAGATGCTCAAAGAGACCTCGTTATTTCATCAAAAATAAAGTATAAATCAAAGAAAACTGAGGTGGTAAGCAGAGTCGAAAAAGAAACACAAAATGTATCTCCTAGAGGAATAGAAGCATTTCTAAATGACGAAGAAATGATGAACATCTCGCAATACATCAGTGACCAATCAACCACTTCGACCCGAAACTCGGAAGAAATTTTCGATCCACCTACAATCCCTACACTGCAGGTAGGAAACTCCAACAAAGAAACAAAGACTAGAGAATCTCCATTTCTAACTCTAGAGGAACGAAGAACGCGACTGGCCACGACCAACCACAAATTTAAAGATCCTGCACTTGAAAAGTCCTTGATAGCCCCTAAAACGAACGATTCAAAACATGAAGTTGAAAGACGGGAAAAAACTTTTTCGAGTAAACAGTCGGCAAGACGATCCCATAGATCGCATAACAATTCCCAACGTTCGTGGCCAAAAGCACAACCAAAGAAATTTTCAACAAGAGCCCCCAGCAAGGAAGCCCAGCGACCAATTTACAAATCAAAAATCACAAAACACCACACAAAACCTCTAATACGATGGATATTGAAATTAGAACAGATCCCGGGAAATCACGATGAGGTAACTCTAAATAGAAGATCGGTTATGGATCTATTCAGCTACATTCCGAAACTACGAGTAGTGAAGTCTGATGATCTCCAAATCGTCGACCCGAGCCACCAAGGATCCAGGGCAATTTCACACTTATACATAGCGTCTTACGCAACAAAAAATGCCCTGGAATCTGCCCTAGAAGAACTTTTAATAATGGGCTACGACCTCACCGAATCTTCAAGAGAAATTAAAACTTGCAACTACCAAGTTAATAAAGATCACTTGGCATCTACAAAAATAACAGAATATTCCCAGTCTTTACGTCAAAAACACCACCAATCATCAAAAAAAACGACCAACGGCCCAACCTTGGATCAAAATCCTAAACAGTCTGAAAGCACCAATAAACCAAAATCTAAGGAGCCATCTAAAGACCCGGAAAACCTAAACCCAGAGCATAGAGAGCGGGCTGGTAGACTGACGTTCCCAAAAGAAGGCCAAAAACTTCAAAGAACAGTTCAGAATGAACCCCACCCAGTGACAACAAATCCATCTTCAAACCCACCTCTACTTTCTCTCTGGTCATGGTTACCAAAGGCCCTAAAGTTAAACAAACAAAAGTAGCCATTCGCGAACACGATCAACATCAACACAACAGACCGTCTAAACGCAAACGTCCAAAACCAAATAAAATTGTGCTCGTGGAACACCAGAGGTTTCCTTCATTTAACATCAGGCCCTTCAAACTTAACAAACTATGATATAGTCTGCTTACAAGAGACATGGCTTATACACTCTCCAGTACTTGATGGCTATGAAACCCACACAGTGTTAGCCAAGAAAGGCTCTTTAGGCCGTCCAACGGCCGGTCTCCTGATAGCAATCCGTAGCGGACGAGGTCTCGTAAATTCGCAAAAGCTAAAAGAAAACCACTTTATGCTGATGGTAAAGTTAAATTGGATTACCAAAAAAAGAGAATCGTCTAAAACCTTGCTAAAGACACTTATAATTGTGACCATCTACTGGAACCCAGCCACTATTGAAAGTTCAAGATTTATCAACACAATAGAACAAGAACTGGACTGGGCGCAAGTTACACATAAGCCTGACCACGTAATCTTATGTGGGGACCTCAACATAAACAGTCAACCCTTGGCAAACTCAAAGGGATATAGATCGAAAAAATTAGCAGCAGACCAGAGGCCGACAAAATGGCAAAACTTAATGAAGTCTAGATCTTTTGACAACTTAGATCTAACATTCCCCGACTCAAATAGACTTCCAACTTGGGAAAGAGCAAATTCATCCTCTACAATTGACTACATCTTTGTATCTCGTTCTCTACTACCCCACATAATCTCCTTTAAAGTGATTAAAACAAAGGAAAGTGACCATAACCTACTAGAAACAATTTGGTCTACCTCCTCTCCGATTAACCACACCATGACCTCAGATATTGAACTTTCCACGCAAGGAACAAGACTCAGATTAACGGAAAAAGCAATAACTACTATCACAGCGCAATACAAAGACTACAGTAATCAACCCCCTAGGACAGACGTGGACTACCTGCCCCTATTGACCATCTTTAAAGCTCCTCAAAAAAAAAGAAGACTCCACCACCAGACCGAAACCATACCTATGACACATTAGTCACGGAAAAAAAAAGAGAACTGAGGAGAATAAAAAGACAAGCAAAAGGGTTGGAGCCCTCATCAGCACTCGAGACCATTAAATTGGCCGTTAAAGACTACAAATCATGGTTAAAATGCTACCGCCATAAGTTGTACCAACAAGACGCGGAAAATATTCTCATGGCCATCACCAGAAACAACGCCAGAGACTTTTGGACCTTACTTCATTCAACTGCACCAGGAGATCGACCATGCCAAATAAATGGCATTGGTCAACTGACCTGGGAACACCACTTTCAAACCCTTTTTAAGAGTCCAACTATCAAAACCCCTTTGATGGAACCAAACGAAACCCCCTGGATCAGTGTGGACAACATTGAGGACATCATTGCCTTAATTAAAAAGTTAAAACCATCACGTGCGCCTGGACCGGATGGCATCACGAACCTCGATTTGATATCCCATCCAGAGACTTGGGCTCCTCTTTTGAGCCAAATATTTAAACGCTGCACAACCACAAAATCAATTCCATCTTCATGGACTTGTGCAAACTTCGTCCCTATCTACAAAAAAGGGGATAGATTAGACCCAGCGAATTATCGCCCTATCGCCCTCCTTGACTCAATAGGCAAAATCTTTGGGTCCTTGCTGCTAAAACATTTCATTACTTGGGCCAAAGACTCCCCGTGCCACGACAAGCTCCAAACTGGCTTTAAAAAGAACCTGGGGACTAAGGCCAACATTTTGATATTGAGTGCCCTCAAAAGCAAAATCTTGGAGGGTCGCCCACGTCTATATATCATCTTCGTCGATCTCACCCAAGCTTTTGACAAAGTCGATCGAGAAAGACTGTGGAGAAAGCTTACCCTATGGAGATGTCCATTAGACGTACTCAACCCAATTAAAGCCCTCTACTCAAATACTACCATGAGGGTCCGTCTGAACAAGCAAGGCACTCTAACACAAGCAATAACAACAAACAGAGGCGTTAAACAGGGATGTCCACTAGCACCGGCCCTGTTTTTGTCCTATTTAGGCGACTTCCAGGAAACGGAAACAAAGATTAGAGTTTTTCCGCCTAAACTCGGAGGAGAACAAATCAGTCGCCTACTCTACGCCGACGACCTGATTTTGCTGGATAATACCCCCATTGGCCTTCAACGTCAATTAACAAATCTTCAACTCTACATGACGTCAAACAATTTGGAAATAAATGAATCCAAAACAAAAATGATGATAATAGAGAAATTCTCTAAAAAGAAATCGGCACCGAATTTGAAACTTGGCACTACTACCATTGAAAAAGTCACAACTTTTAAATATTTGGGAGTCACCCTAGATAGCTCATACAAAGAAAAAGCAATGCAAGAGTCCCAACGCGCCAAAACTACCAAGCTAGCCACACAAGGAAAGGCGATTGACATTAAATATGGTAGATTCTCAATTAGACCTGTAAGAGATTTCTACAAAATGAAAGTTATCCCATCCTTGACATATGGCGCCGAAGCAATGCCGAACCTTCCCCACGACTTATGGCCAAAATTAGAAGCAAACTTCTGGCGCCCAACCTTGGGCCTGCCGAAAACAACTCCGATATCAGTAATTAGACGAGAACTAACTCTCTCCTCGCTAAAATCAATTGTGGATTGCAATAGCGTCATGCTTTATCGGAAATGTAGACAGAAAGAAACGCCTTACGCATACCAACTGATAAGTGAAGAAATCCGACTGGGTACTTGCCAAATGCTCACTCGATGGGAAAGTAAAGTCTTGAACATCTTAGACTCAGTTGCCTGTAACACAGAAGATCTCATCGCCAACCCCGTTCGAGTTGTCAAGAAAATCAAAGAACTTGACTGGATCAACACCAATGACTCTGCCTCAAAATACAAACTTTCCAGTCACCCTCCTCCTTTCTCTAAGAAACTTGACTCTATCCAACCTTTTCTGAAACTATTCCCAAATAGAGCGGCCCGAAATTATTTTTTAAAAATAAGATTGAACCTTCTAGAAACCAATGAAATACTGGCGATTAGACATCAATCCTTATCCAGCTTTTGCCGTCCATGCAAGTCCACTACGGACAAGGAAACCATACGCCACCTCCTCCTGAACTGTCCGGCGACGATAGAAATTCGTGACAGATACCTGACAGACATTTTTACAAATTTTACTCTTCAAAGTGAAGAAACGTGTTGGAACAAACTGTTGGACGGAGACAAACAGGCATGGCAGTTGGCAACTATAAACATCATGAAACACATCCTTAACGTGCTTCTTCCAAAACAGACTGAATGAAAAGTTCCACCGTTTCTTCCGTTTCTCTCGAACAAATCCTATCCTCTCAACTTTTGTTAAAAAATCTAGAAAGATTATATACAAATAAAAAAAAAAAAAAAAAATATCTGGCAAAAGACAATTACTGATTCTTTGGCACAGAGGCAGGCGTTTGATGATGGAGTTGTCTTACCATCATTAACCCAGATACCAGAGATTATCTCTATGCTAAAACTGACAACTGAGCAGCTTCGCTCTCAATGTGATCCATGTTTAGCAGAAAAAACAATACAATCTTTGGAGTTTGCAATTCCCTTTGTTGAGGGCATCATTTGTGAGACATCTGTAGAGACACCGGAGGCCGCAATTGTACTCCCTTCGATGCCCACTACTGAACTACCTGCACCCACTTTAGCTGAGACACCATCAATAGCGGAATTTGCACAATCATCCAAAGAAGCATACACATTTTTACTAGAAATTCTGAAAAAAACACAACTGAACATACTATGAATATGAAAAAATCCAAAAATCAGAAACCTAAAAAAATGGCATCCACTAGCCACTCGAAACAGTTTTTTAAATCTCTTTCAAAGATAGCGAGCAGCTCTATACTAACATCTAATGCTATAACAAAAAAATATTCTAACTTGGCACAAGAAAAGAAAAAAAGTGTGAAAGACATGCCAAACCAGCCACAAACCGATTTGAGTCATCCTCCTTTGGATGAGCTGGTTCAGGCCGTAGAGGAATGTGAAAATAGTTCGAAGAACTTACCCTCTGAGGCTCATTTGATAGATTCACTAAGGGGCTCTGCTGAGAATAACTCTGATAACTTTGACTCCTCATATACTCGCAAAGAACTTAGGAAAGCTATAGATGACTATATGAGTCAATTCCATCCAGTATCAGCAGTGTCTCATCCGCTGATGAAACTTACTGCTTCTACCACCAAAACCTCAATGCAAAGTATGCTAACAAGTGACAAATTTATCACTTTACCATCTGTGTGTGAGGTGAATGCCTTAAGCACTAAAATTGTGCCTATTAAAGTGGACATACCGGTGCAACAAGTGAATATGCAGGATGACATTTTATCCTCAATCAAAGACTATCTAGTTGCCCTAACCTCAGAACAAAAGACGCTCAAATCTGCCATGAAATCATTTATGTGTGACTCTACCCATGACTCCTCATCAACTGTAGATCAGAGAATGGGCTTAAAGAATGTCTCATTTAAATTACCAGTGGAGATTGAGAAATCCAACTCCTTATCAGAGGTACAATGCAGCAAAAAAGAGAGTCTAACAACATTTTGCACCAAGAATAAAAAGACCCCTCAACTGTACTCCATATTTCTTAGCTGTCGAGGTGGCTCTCTTCCAAATTACACCATGAACAGGAAACGTATCATGGAAATATTTTCTGATATTCCGGTATTGGAAGATCTTACTTCAGGAGACATTGATTGGGTCAAATTTCCTGATGAAAATGACTCAACTGTATCCGGTCTTTGGATTAGATCTTGTGCGATCCTTAATATGATTTGGTCTGCCAGATCCTCTCTCTTTGACCTTGCTTTTAGCTTAATTCCCAGAACTGGTAACAGTCCTTTCATTGAGAGTCCACAATAGTCTAAGGGAGCTGAGGATGTAGGACAAACTATCGCAAATCTTCCAAGAGAAAACAGAACACCTGTAATAAAATCCGATAATTGTTGCTGCTGCAAGAATGCATAACTAGCTTTTGATGAATCATGTCGCTTGACACACAAAATTGCAATCATGAGCTGGAACTCTAGAGGACATAAACATCTATTGAACAACTCGAAGTGCCTTTTAACAAATTTTGATGTAGTGCTATTACAAGAAACTTGGATGGTGATGCTACCCTCCTGGGACAATAACCACATTCACTTGCTCCCTGCGTTGAAAGGCCAAAAAGGCAGACCAATGTCTGGCCTAGCAACAATCTCTAACATCTCCACTGTAACTAATGTAGCTGAATGGGACTCTCCGAACTCCTTTATGCAATGTTCTATAATATCGTTTCAAAGTATAATAATCGCGATAGCTAATATTTATTGGAACCCTGTGGCGATTCTTACATCTATCTTTATCAAGGATTTCAACACAATCATGGAAAAGATAGCTGCCAACATTAATATTGCACATGTAATACTTGCAGGAGATCTGAACATTAATCTCTTGATGCCATCTAAAAAGGAAATTCGGAACGGGTCACTCAATGGCTTCATTTTGTGGACACATGGGATTTAATAATGTTGAATGGTGCTCTCAAAAGTGATACTCCACCCTCTCACACTTGGACAAGTGGATCACACAAAGCAACCATTGACTATGTGTATGTAGACAGAAGGCTCTTTAGCAAAATATCTAAGTTCATCATTTTACCTACTACATCCAGTGATCACTTGATGTTGACAATTGAAATTAGAGTAAAGCACAAGCATGACAACAACAGCTGAAAAATTCGAAGGTAAACTCTCAAAAAAACAGATTACATTGGTCTAATTCTGACTTAGAAGTGCTTGGTAAAGATCTAGAGAATGATCACTGCCTTCTTGTAGAGAAGGCAAACGCTCCTCTGGAATATCATGATAGAATGCATCTATTTACATCCCCCAATATATCTAGGGGTAAAATATTTAATAACATCCGTCCCAATCATGTATTTGATCAATCGGTCAGACTTAGAAAGTCCTTATTTTGTAAACAGAAAAGACAGGCTATACTCCTTTCGCCAAAATATCACAACTTTGCCCTGCGTAATTTGAAGACCGATTACAAAAATTGGATACAAGCACATAAAGTAAAAATGGTTCTAAAGGATGGTGAATGGTGGCTACGTGTGGCGCAGAGTAAAAACACCTCTCAAATTTGGAAGTTAATTAACATAGGCACAAGGTGTTCTCAACTATCATCCCACATTATTGGTGTACCTGAAAAAAGTTGGGTTGATTATTTCACAAATATGTACAATCTTCCACAAAATACCTGTGCTCATTTGCAGCTGAAGCCGATCAGTTCTTCCTTCTCTCTCAAATGTGATCGAGATGATGTGTTGTATTAAATAAATAGAGCTAGCTCATCTAGAGCCCCAGGGCTAGAGGGCTTATCAAACTATACCCTTAAACAAAATCCGGAACTGTGGGCCAGCATCTTATATACCATATTTCTTTCCATTCAGATAAAGCAAAGCATTCCTCCATCTTGGTGCCAAGCGGTGGAAGTCCCTATATATAATAAAGGGGATTGCACAAATCCAGCAAGTTATCGCCCAATAGCACTTATTCATGCACCGGGAAAGATTTACAGTCAAATCATTCTCAGATCTCAACATCTGGGCCACTAATGAAAATCGACGGGACCCCTTTCAGACTGGTTTTGTTGCGGGTTTAGGTACTGCTATTAACATCACCACCCTTAACGCTATCAAAACAGCCTACGCAACAAAACATCAACCTCTTTATTTGGCCTTTGTTGACTTTCGTGTTGTCTTTGATTCTGTGGACCGGCAATTATTGTATGGCAAATTGCTGAGTTTTGGTTGCCCACTTTCTCTCATCGCATTGATAGCTCTCCTTCATACCAACACTGCAATGCAGGTCAAATTAAACTTGGATCGGTTTCTAACAGAAATTATTCACACCAAACGCGGCCTTAAACAAGACTGCATTCTTGCCTCAACCCTATTCAATTTGTTTATTTTTGACCTGGGCATTGAGTTTGTGAAAGTAATCAACGATGCCCCTAAAATGGGCAAGCAGGCCATCGCATGGCTTCTCTATGCGGATGACTTAGTTCTCCTGTCTCAGACACCAAGTGGCTTACAGATGCTACTTAAGCAACTGGAACTTTTTGTCATCAAAAATAATTTAACACTCAATTTAGAGAAAACTCAAGTCATGAAACTAGACAACAATAATTTGAAACATCAGAAACATTAGGATTGGTTTCTACATAATCAAAAATTAGCTCTGGTTAATGAATACAAATATCTCACTGTTATGTTTAGGAACTCACCTACAAATAAGCCCCAACAAAGTAACATCTATAGGAAACTTGCAACTTTAATCTCACAAGCAAAGATACTATTAGCCAAGTTTGGTAAGTTCTCCTGTGCCCATGTAATAACATTTTACAAACAAAAGGTAATACCCAGTATTACCGATGGGGCTGAAACTTGGCTACCACAAAATCAAGGGTACTGGAATAGAATCAAAGCCAAATTTTGGAAAAGAGTTCTTAATCTTCGCAACTCAACTCCAAATGCTCTTCTGAGATTTGAGTTGGGTACCCTATCAATTAACATTCAAGTATCTTGGAAAAGATGCAGTCTGTTCCGAAAATGCCTTCTGGGCCTGATGGCTAACAATCTGCTAGCAATACTGGCAGACTATTTATTACACTCTCAACACCTGCTTCTGACAGACTGGAGAAATACTGTTCTCTCCGATATGAATGAAGGAAACATAACATTGAATTTGCTACTTAACAACCCAAATAGAGCTAAACTAAAATTATATCAACTTGACTGGAATCACACTCAACAGAAGTGTCTTGAACTAAAAGATTTTGATAGAGCTATGTTTGATCACAAAAAATTTCGGCAGGCAGCTGATTATCTGCTAAAATGTCCGTCTTCGCTATTAAGAAACCAAACATTGAGATTCCGGATGAATCTATGGCCAACAAAACAAATCTTACTAAGAAGAGGCCTAATTAAAGCTGAAGCATCATATTGTCGATTCTGTAAAATTAGTGGGATGGAGGAGACACTCAAACACATACTAATTGTGTGTGTTGCTTTGGAGAGGCAGAGGGAAACTATCATCAATAAGCTAACACAACCACATTATATAACTTGTTCTACTGATGAATTATGGTATGAATTGTTTGCTACACCTAAAATTTCGATAAGAATAGCTACTATGCAATTTTTAAATACAGTTCTACTCACAACTTAATCCTTGATTAAATTTGTGTAGTGATTGATTTTTATTTATTAGATCTTGATTTTTTTTTTTAACTATTGAACTGTGATTCTTGCTGAAACTCAGACGATGGTGCTTAATAGGCTTTCTCTTTCCTTCAAAACTTTAAAAATTCCTAAAAATGGATAAATGTGTCTCTCAAATATAATGTAAAATAATGAAATATTGTATCTTGCGTTTACATTTTAATGATTTATTTGCACAAGAAACTATGTTTTGGAAGGTTATATTAAAATTTAACCAACCAAAATAAATGTAAAAAAAAATACAAATAATACTAATTCATCATCTAAATAGTCATCCCTAAACAGTTCTTCATCTGTCAAATCTGTTAATCTATATACTTCTTTGAGGGCTATCACTGTTCTCCATCCCCTTCCCTCATCATCAGTCCCATGAAGCATCACCATTTCTTCTCTTACCACTGCTGTTTCTAATTCCAGAGAAATAACTTGCCCTTCCTCATCACCACAAGGAATTTCTGGCCTGAACAAACATATTTCAGGCATCCTTATTATTTTAACTGCTAATTTAGGTAGCCATGATAATAAAATGGTCACTCCATATAAGGACACTTCCTCATCTAGAGGGACTAAACTTAAGGCTTTCTTTCCAGCACAGGCTAATATAAATCCCCTTACATTCATACCATGTATCACCTGGGTTAAATATGCTGTGCCTTCATCAGTACAGATATCTTCATGTTCAGTTTTGTCATTAAATCACACCCTTGTATTTTTACCAGTGTCTGTTTAGAGTATAGAAATGGCATAGACATGTTGTGTTCCCCTATAGAAATGGGTAATTCATCTGTAAATGGAACCACATTTGTTTCCCCAGAAAATCCCTGAGAATTTATGGCAACGCTGACATTGGATATTTTCCCTTACGGACACAAAAACAAGTCGCTCCAGTGTCTACAAGAAATGATAATATCTTGCCTCCTGTCATCACCTTGACCATTGGTTCCTATTGGGGTCTGATATAACAGTTAGTACCGAACACATCAGGTCATCTTGTGGGCTATCCCATTCATCACTGTGTGTTTTTCTGCCTGTGTAGCTCCTGTGTCCATCTGCCATTGTTATGTGCTTGTCTGTTGCATCGGGATGTATTGTATTTGTTGAGTGGGTGCCTGCTGCATTTGCATAGGTGTTTGCTGTCATTGCCCCTGTAATGACTGTGTCTGCATTGGTGTTTGTTGGAATTGCTGGGGTTGTGGCAATTGTGTCTGTATTGGCACTTGCTGAAATTGTGTGGTTGTGGAGAATATGCTTGATTGTGTGTGTAATCTTGGGCATAATATACTTGTGAGTCTTTATTATATTGTGGAGCATATCCTGTCCCCCTCTTGGAGATTGCAAATCATTTTGTTGCATGCCTCCTCTATTTCTACATGCTCTAGCCAGGTGTCCTATATTTCCACAATTCCAACATGTTAAGGGCTGTCCCCCATTAGATCCTCCCTTTCCTTGAGGGTTTTTAAATCATCTTCATACTCCTCCTCGGGGCCCATTCCATCTGCCTCTTGGCATATAATTATACCTACTCTGATCTTGGCCATTGACTATATTATTTTGCTGTGGGAACTGCAACACTTGTGCCCTGCTTGCCTCATTACTTGTCAACACTGCTTCCTCTATGGTGAACTTTGATCATTTCTTCTGCACCAACGTTGCCTCTTCTTGTTTTCTACCTTCATCTTTCTTCTAATATTGTTCTTTCGGCATTCTGCAATAATGCACAATTGCCAATTGTATCTCTGGCCATGGTTTGGCTTGCATTCCCACCAGTTTCTTTAACTGCCTCTGTATTGGTTCTGGCATTCCCTGACATATTATGTGGTAAAATAATGCTACCATTTTATCCCACTGTTCGTGCGTCTCTGTACTCCATCCATCCTGAATTAAAGAAATGGGATCCTTCTCCTCCCTCATTTTCCTAGTCATTATCGCCCCAATATCCAATGTATCTAGATATTGCAGTCTGAGTGCTCGCCATGTGTCTGCTCTACAATTATTGAATGGCGCTCCATCGTTCAATGTGTTTTGCGAAGTTACTTTTGGGTACACCACTCTTCTCAAAATGTCATTGGCCCTCTCCTCTAGGATGGTTGATAATAGGTCTTTTATGGCTAACATCATTCTTGACGTCTTTTTCCATAATTCTTTAATCTTTTTTCCTGCACCAGAAGTTAAACTGTGCATTTTACATTTTCCTTATCCATCTGTTGCCATGGTATATACTGTGGTCGACCCCTCCTTTCTCTAATATTGGGAACTGTGAAAACCCTTGACTTTGGTCATATCTACCCACACATCTACCCACACATCTTGTTCTACAGTCAACATTATCATTGCCTCCTTGTTTTCTCCCTAGTAATGCCATCAACCTGGCCACATAGAGTGGGGACACATCCCCTGTACTGTGCGATGGTACTTCTGGTTGTTCATTATATGGTATTGGTTTTGGTGTAATTCTTATAGGGTCTTCTAGATCTCACCATTTTACCCCTTTATCTGTGCTTGATTCTCTTGAAAATACTTATGCGCTTTCTCCTTGTATCTTCTTATTTTGTTTCAGTTCCATCTGACATTATTATGCCCCAACTGGTATGCCTAATGTCCTCTTGCACATCATTAGGAAATAACCTATTTAAAAATAATTTTCTATGATTGTCTGGTCTAACATCATCTACATTTCCTCCTATTTTGCTAAAGTAGACTCCTTATTCCCCCTTGTGGGTTCTATATCCTTCTATACCCCCCATGTGTCTATATAATTTCCCCATCCTTGTCATTATAGACTCTGTGTCTTCTTCTCTCCATTTTGGTATGTCTAATAATCCTTTAAACCCTCCACGGATGGTTGTGACCCTCTCTCATCTTTAATGTCTTCCTCTCTTCTCCTTATTTACCTTAATTCCTCTTCCTCTTGCTATCTTTGTAAACCTATGTGCTTCTTTTGGCTTCTATTTCCTCTCATTTCTCTTCTTCTAGCCTCTCCTTCTTCCTGTTTGCCTCACGCTTTCTTCGTTCTTCCCTACACTTACATTAATTGCCTCTTTCTTATTTATAAAGCGTTTCTTCTTCCTTCTCTTTCACTTTCTTATCTTGCTCCTTTTCCTCTCTTTCTTGAAATCCATCAATACCTTTATCCTCCAGTTTGAACAATATTTGTCCTCTCATCCATTTGTTCTGTACTATTGTCGTACCTTTAGCTATATCTATATCCTTTATTTTGTTTTGTTTCTCTGCCTCTTCTTCTATTTCTCTCTGTTTATTCTGTTTTTCCGTTTTCTCATCACACTGTTTACTTTCATTGCATATCTGTGTATATTTGTGTTCTCTACTTTTACTCTCTTCGTCTGTCTCTTCACTATTATAGTCAGGGGTTTCTTATTATGGATTAACATACCATGCTGCTGCTTTCAGTTCCTTTAGAGGGTAAGATCCCTTCTCATTATTCTCTAGAGCCTTGTTTCTCGCCGGAGGGAAAAGAGGAGCTGAAGGCATTACACTTCCCCTTAGACTGGGTCTTCAATCTCATCCCTGTACATTTTTCAGAGCTTCAATGCTGCCAATCTATTCTCCAGCTTCTTGTCCGTATTTTTGGCATGTAAATATGTCACCAGATTAAGTAATACGGTATTTGACAATTAACCTCCTGGAGGCCAGGGCATAAATGTCTTGTTGGTCGGGTCATTAATCCATTCGGAATGATACTGTCTAATTTGGCTGTATATCTTGGTAATGTTCTGCATAAATGCGTGAGATGTGTTTCTTTCATGATGGCAAGTCAATTCAGATGGCCTATACTTACCCAATGTTTCCCTCTTCCTTCCAAATGTATTAAATATATATTTTTATATATTTCAGCAGGCACCATCAATCGCCACTCATATTCCAGAAAATCAAAATATTTTCCCTATCTTTATTTAAAAAAAGATATCTTTTGACACTGTTCTTCCTATTCCTTCATATACACTTTCCGTTTGTTGTTTCTTAGTATCTTTTTTTTCAGTATCTTTAAACTGTCTTAATTTATATTTTGGCTCTGTCTGTTTGTAGCTATTAGATCGATGTCAAACCTTTGTCTCAAAAATGTTCGAAAACATTTTCTTTTACTTCTTTTTTTGGTACCATTTATTTTTTTGTTTGTTCGTTTTAAACATGTTATCCTTTATACAAACATATTATACCCCTTACATAGGTGCACTTTCTATAAATATATATATATATATATATATAATGGTTAAGTTGCTGTTTCCATAGGAAGAACACTTTTTGAACGGCTTATAACTTCGCTCCCCCTGGACGAATCCTCACCAAACTTTGCGAAAAAAGTATATGGCCCACTTTTTTTGCAAAGTTTGCTGAGGATTCGTCCAGGAGGAGAAAAGTTATAGGGGGGGGTACCAAAACTTTTTTTTTCCCATAGGCTGAATGGGAAAAAACGTTGCGCATGGCTACAGCCCGAACCGCTGGACGGTTTTTACACCAAATTTGCGGCAGGAGCGGCGGCCTGGTCCCGGAAGCATGATTTTGCAAATTTGGTGTAAATCCGTCCAGTAGTTTTTTAAAAAATTACCAAAATGTAAGGCAAAAAAATGAGTGATATCTGTGTTCGCTTCGCGGACGGACTTCCCTGTTCGCTCCGTGGACAGCACCCCAATTGGCCCATGGACTTGCATCATGTCCTCGGACATGCGACGTGTTCGCTGATTGGATGGCGAGGGGCGTGGATCGCGTCAGATTTTCTGTGGCGCCCGCCATCTTGTATTCGCCGTCGACCGCGTACAGCGTGGTGAAACGTGGATAAAAAATTGTATTTAGTGCCGTGTGTTGGTGTCTAAGAGTGTTTGGGGAGGGTGGGGGAGTATGAGATAGGTTCAATGTTTTGTTTTTTTATGTGCTAGACGTTTTTGTTGCATTCGATTTGTCCGCGGAGAACACGGCTGTTCTGACATTTTGTAAATAAACTAAATGGTGGGGTGTTTAGAGGATGGAGTATGTGTCATTTTTGTTCGCAAGGAAGGTAAAAATGAGCTATGAACACTTGCGGTGTACTTAATTGTTCGTAAATACACAAACTGGGGGTGTCCTCAGGACGCTGTCCGTATTGTAATCTGTCTAGTTGAATGTGTTCTAAGAACACTCACGATGCCCCGAAATGGTTGCAATTACACAAAATGGGGGTGTTCTGAGAACGTTGTTTGTATTGTTCGTTGTCAGGGTGAAAGTGTTTTAAGACCACTCCTTTTGTCCGCTAATAGTACAATTTCCTATGGTCGTCAACCGACTTTTTGTCCACTAAAGAAACGATAAATCCGGCTGGTGTGCGCCGACATTATGTGATAATCCTATGACTGGCGCTATTGACCTGGCTGACTTGCTTTTGCGACACTAAATCATATCTCCCGCCCCTAAGCCTGATATTATCAAAGCATTCATATTCACCGCCTCTCTCCGTGACGTTACGGAAGACAACACATATTATGTCACAACACAGCGTGCCACAATTCGGAATATGAAACAGTGATTTAAAAGCAAACAGCAAGATTGTAAATTTTGTAAAGTACATTTATTTGACATCTAATGTTTAGAGAATATTCAGCAATTTGCATTTGTCTTTGTTGTCGATCCGCAAAAGTTCATGTTGAGGCACGCAATGTTTCTTTGCGGTACAGAGGGTGTTAGATCAGCTTACAACTCAGTGCGCCACAATTCGGAATATGAAACTGTGGTTTAAAAGTAAACAGCAGGATTGTACATTTGGTAAAGTACATTTATTTCACATGAAATGTTTAGTGAATATTCAGCGATTTGCTATTGTCTCTGCTGTCGATCAGGAAAAGTTTATTTGGAGCCACGCGTTGTTCCTATGCGGTAGATAGGCTGTTGGTTTATGATAAAAGCAGTAAATGGTCGCTCAGATAATCGGAAGGTTTCTCCAACAACAAGCCATTAGACCACCCTATTGGTTGGTATGTTGTTTGTAGCCGCTAGTACTGCGTAAGGGCATATTGGTCCTTGGCAATTGTCCCATAAAATGGTGAGGGTCATGAAGTTGCATATTTGGACCTGCACCTGGCAGTTGAAGACCCCATCCGCTGGAGTCTGTAAATCGTGACATAGGCAAAATGGGGCCACATACCTGTTTTAAAAAACATAAATTAGTCTCACCAGCCGATCTTCATTAAAAATCATCATTTCATTTATTAGGGCGTGAAACTATTTGCTATCAAAGATAGTGCAACGGAGTATGTTAATAATAAAATAATAATATTTTTCCATTCATATAGCGCTAAGAACCGTGAGGTATCTAAGCGGTGCTTATTATTAACCACGGTGTGTGGTTTTCATTTATCGACCACAGAAGGATGAAAGGCTGAGTTTGGCCTTGCCAGGATTCGAACTTGCGTTAGCAAGCTGTGCACGGATGTCAAAGCGAGCGTTGTACTCGCTGTGCCACTTGACAGGCTACAGTGAAGTGGCACAGCGAGTAGAGCGCTTGACCGCCTATAGACCGGTTCAATTATTTCTATTAACCCACCCTGTGTCATCTGCCTATTTTAGAGCCCTCTAAACGACAGGGGATCAATTCGGCAGTGATAGTGCGCGGTAGAAAACATTATGCCACTTTCAACGAACAAGTTCAACTTGAGCGATCTTTAATGCTACGCTATTGTAATTATATTTGGTATAAAATAATATAAAGGGTTACTTACAGTACAATTGCAATTTCCATTGTCTACGAGTGGTGCAGTCCAAAAATACGACTCTGCGTGTGCAAACGATCTTTCGCATAGTGATATAATATATAAAAGTGGTTTCGTTCCAGAAATTTCATCTTTATCTTCTCTTACGTTTTAGCAACACTCCTTCAAGAGAAGTCTTTCATCACAATCTCTGTCTGTCAAGGTCAAAACACAATACAACCTTATAGTCCGCTTCGTGAGCCTCTCCGGGGCCCGAGAAAAAAATTGAAGCAGCTGACCTTCACTGTGAACGAGCATAAATTCTTACTTTGCAACATTCTCTGTAAAGCCATCTGTAGAAGTTGGTTTTTGCACGCCATGTTTGTATATTGTTTGTGTGATATTAAAATAAGTTTGTTTAAGGGACGTTATGGTTCTAAGTACAGCCGAAAGACCCCTGAAAATCGCAAGTTATGGTAAGCTATGAAAAATAACTCGCGCCACCACCGTGCACTGCTAAGACTAACACCCAGGACATCAAAGATGACATCGCAAATGTCATTGATGAAATCACTGATGACATCACATGTGTATGTGCTTTTCATGGAATTTGTGTACTAGGGATTTTTATCATAATGTTGCGAAAAAAGTGTCAAGGATATTGATATAAATATCATACTGTTATTAGTGCTTTGAACGATGCATTAATATAAATAGCATTGTATTATGGGATTCTATCTAGTATACTGAGTTACTAATGGAGAAACATAGCATTGTGTGCAGAGTACAAGATGAAAGTATAATATTTGTAATGTTAATATGTTGAATAATGAAATGATAATTGTCCTGAAATGTTCGAAAATTCACAAAATGGGGGTGTTCTGAGGACGTTATTCGTATTGTGTGATTGCTTAGCTGTATGCAATGAGGGAATGGCACAGAGAGTAAAGTGGACGCCGTCCGCGGACACCGCGGCTGCTCGTGGACAGGGCGTGCTACATCCGGGTTTTTCCAGGAAATCCAACATGGAAAGAAGACTGTACGGATCAGCCAATCAGATGTCGAGGTTGTGGATTTGTGTTGAAAGAGACTGTGTGTGGTGAAGATGGCAGAAGTAGAGAAAGTCAGGGTGTTGGTGCTTGGAGATATGTTTGTGTATGGTTTACAACAGTACGCTCAATGCAGGCATGTTGCAAAGACTTTGATGTGAAAGGAGTGGAGGTGGTGTGGAGCACTGTGCCTGATTGCAATGTACAGGGAATTGTACAAGTTTGTGAGGATATGGTCACGATGAACAGTCCGCATGTGGTAGTTTTGCACTATGGTGCTTTCCATTTGGGCAACGTCAGTGCCCCTACTTTGTTGGCTGATTTGGAACGCTTGGTTCAAACCATAATGAAGAGCCTTCCAAATGCGAAAGTATTTTTTTCTGGATTACTACCTAGGGCCATATGGGACAATAGTTCAGTTTTTTGTCCTCAGCAAAACCAACAACAAACCAACAAGTCCTAAAGGCACATCTATGTTGTCTGAAATGGCAGGGCTGGATGGTGGTATTGTTTATTTCATGGGATACAGTAGGCTAAATTACTGCCAGAAATTAGAACTTTGCTGTTGGAGCAGTTTATTTCCCGATTCACCATTTTTAGGCAAATGTCTTTCAAAACCTTTATATTTTGGCTGGATTTTTGTTTTTTTGTGCCACACAATTTTGATTTATCACAAACTTGCACTTATTTGCACAGACAAATTATAGAATTTCAGGCAAACAATAACATGTTAGGTCCGAAAACATTACAATTTTGTCCACTTTGCCCACAACTAGTCATGGGATCGTTTTGCAATTCTTAAAGCTTTGTGAGAATTTAGCAACCTCTCAATGGAGTTGTTATACTACACCAGTACTGCATTCAGACCCACAGCTGAACACATTTCCTATTTGTAGTCCTGTATTTATTTTAGGAAATGTAACCTCACTATTGTAGAGCACTAAATGGAAATTATCATTACGATGAGACTGGCAGAACATTTAAAAGATAACATTGTGCAGCACGACTTATTGTCCCTCGAAATGTTCTGAAATGAGTGTACATGTCATGATGCTCAATGATAAAATGTCCACTCTCAACTTTTGACATGTAGCATTACTAGCTTTATTGGCCTTCAAACTATTAGCATGTAGAATTCAATTATGTGACTAAACAAACCCCATTAAACCTCTTCCCTATGTCATTGGCTACCCTCGCCTCCTCCTCTCCTTCCCTCATTTCTGACTGTCTGTCTGCTATCCAGGAATGGTGTGCCATCAATGACCTCTGCCTTAATGCCAGTAAGACTGAGATTCTACTCATCGGCACACCCACTCCCTCCTTCCCTGCAGCTCTCTGGCCGGCCTCTCTTGGCCCTCTTCCTGCTCCTACCTGCAAGGCAAAAAACCTCGGGGTCATCATTGACTCCACACTCTCCTTCTCTCCTCACATATCTGACGTCTCTAAGAAGTCACACTACCAGCTGCACCTCCTCAGAGGTATTCTTCCTTTCCTCTCCCTCCCCCAGAAGCTCACTGTCTCCCGAGCCCTGGTTCTTTCGAAGCTGGACTACTGTAACAGCCTCTATCTTAATCTGCCTGCCTCTACCCTCCGCCCTCTGCAACTTATCCAGAAGAGGACTGCGAGACTTGTCCTTGGCCTCAAGCCCAGGGGCCGTATCTCCCCAGGACTGAAATCTTTACACTGGCTCCCAGTGGCTGCGAGGATTAAGTTCAAAACCCTCTTCATTGTCCACAAGGCCTTCTGGGGCCTGGGGCCTAAATAACTTCAACTCTCTCTTCCTAAATATCTTCCTTCTCGAGCTCTTCGCTCATCCGTCTCCAACTCCCTCAGGGTCAGCCGCTTCTCCAAGCAACGAGTTGGGGGTAGATCTCTCTCCGCGGCAGAGGCCTCCCTCTGGAACAGCCTTCCTGCCTCCCTGAAACTTGAGGAGGACCATCCCCGGTTCCAGAAGCACCTCAAAACCTTCCTCTTTGCTTCTGCTTTCTCTCCCCCTCTCCCCTGCTAAATTCTTGACTGAAACTGCACTGAATCAGCAACTGGGCCACTCTCACCGATCTCAGTCCTTGGCCTAGCAATTCTCCACTTGCACTGCCTCCCTGGCAACCCCTGGACTGTCTCTGTATCCCTACAGCACCCCTTCCCAGCACTTGTCTGCACTTACCTTGCACTTGCCACCAGCTTGCCTTAGTATTTATTTGTTATTCTACTTACCCTGTACTGCACTTTCCCCCCTCCCTTTCCCCTTGAACTTTTCCCTTTCACTCCACCCATGCACTTGAGCGATCTGAATGACACCTGGCCTAGTAGGATCGTTGTCTGTCTTCCCCTTGTTCCCCCCCTCCCTGCCTCGTCGCACCTTGAAACACTTGTGTATGGGCGGGTTACAAATGCCATATCATATCATATCATTGCTTGGAACATCTCCACATTGTTCACACAAAATGTCTATGGATAGATTGAGCCCTTGGCAATAGTTTATAAGTCAGTAGACTTTGATATGTCCTTCGTCCTTTTTCCCATTGAGCACGGGGGATTGAATCCTTCGAAATGTGTTACGATTATAAACAGTTCCTAAGTATGTCGTTGTTTTTTCAAGTTAATATATGTTAAGAATATTTGACACAATGATAATTGTCAGAGGAGAATTGCCTAGATTGTCAGTGTTGGATGGCTCTTCTGGGTGTGTCAATACCGTATGCAAATTGATATTTTCCCCTCTGGCAAGGTACAGTGAGCTAACGCTTGGCAGAATACATTGTTTTAATGAGCTTGGGAAATGAAACCCCATTTTGTCCCTGCAACCATTTCAATGTGAATTAGAGATCAAATACATTTATGAGCCCTCAACTAACTTTAATATGTTGCCATTGTTTGCATGTGCATGTATTTGCTGTTAGAAATAGCTGTATAGCTGTACAAACCACAGTGATAAGTCACTAAATAGAATGCGATTGTTCAAACATGTCTGCCAACTTCTGAAATGTTTACTCATGATAGAATCAGTGGAATTTCCATATGTTAGCATTGAGAGGTTTTTTCCCACTTCCCTTGCATTTTACATTTTACTGTGGAGTACAACATAGATATGTTTAAAACATGTGCACTTGGCTGGATTACCTTGGTTAATTGGCATTTTCATATTCTCTGTTGTGCCCTTTATAATTATAATTATAATTTTACGTTCATAACACCATTCATTCCAGACCAGATTCGAACCTGCTTTCTATGCGTTGTCTTGCTTCCAAGACATTCAAACCCAAAACTTATTATGTACTTGACCGAGCATATTAGGTGCTCATTAGAAATTGTGTGATCAGTAATGTCTTGAGTTATGTGGAAGCGAAAGGAAAACTGGTTGTGTCCTGTCACCTGTATGTCACGTGTCTGGGAGGAAAGGTTTACTTTCCTAGATTGTCTGTAAACTTTAAACTAGTTACCTGGGCTTGTCAAAAACAGGAGGACTAACAAAGAGACCGAGAAGGTTCCAACAATCCCTGCCTGACCTCACACTATCCCTGGTAGGCGCTGATGTGCCTCCTATCTAACATTGGATAGGAAAAGAAGAAATTGATAGCTGTATTTTCAGATATTCTTTTCTCTAATTTGATGGTATCTAATTCGCTGACAGCCCAGGTAATATATCACGTGTTACAATTCATGGTTTGGACAGGATGCCCACTTTATAAAACCTCACATCGACTAGAGGTTTTAAAGTGTGAGTTCAAACTAATTCTGAGTCAGTATTTTGGCAATGATTACTTTATTTGCCTGTGCTGACAGAGAATATGCCTCTAGTTAAACTATGGCTCTGTTTACAGAGCTAAAAAAAGGTGTGCTGTGAAGACGCAGCCAAAAAGGTAGATATCCAGAGTTCTAGGTCTCCCTATGGCTGTAATGTGGTGTTTGGCAGGACTACCCCTGCCGTCTCCACATTTGTGTCAACCAATTTCAGTGAACTATGTAGTTACTGCCACCTCCTTCAGGACTGTCTTCTTTTATTGTTTGCAATACCTTTCTGCTTTTCAGTAATGGCTTTAGATATTGCAAGTCACCACTGGTACATAAAGGAAAAATTAGGGCCCCTGGCGGGGTCCTGATATACTCAGGTGGGTACAAATATAAATATTAAAATAACCAGGATGAGAGATCCTACAAGCGGTTGTGTGGTTCTGAACAAATACATTTATTTCAAAAAACACTGTATATTTGGGTGACTTTTCAATTATTATACAGTACTTTCGATAAGCACGAAAGTAAGTAACAACGGAAAGGTGTGATTATATTCAGTGGTAACACAAGGTAAGTATCAACCTCTATAATATCGAGGTAAAGACTCCACATAGGGGCACAATCACATATGATGGTAGGATAGACCTACAATTGAACGAGGTGCACCCGGGACGGAAAGTAGTCCAGGTAATGGTTAACACAGGGTGTACACAACAATGTCTACAAAACATACACGACAGGGGGGTATCACAGTTGTGTCACAGGAGGTCGACACGGGTGTGTTTTGGCCATGTAGGGCTTGATTGAAGCCTGTCTGTGTGTTGGCCTTCATCAGGATTGACACCGGTTGCGGTGTTGTCCGTAATATCTGTGGGTGAGATAAAGGATGTCAGGATCTCGGGAAGTTGTTTAGTGATTTGAGGAAATTACTGAATAATGGCTTAGTGATGCCATGATGATACATCACTTGGTGTATCAATGTACAGCTTGCCTGCTGCTGCAATAGCAGTGGGGTGCTGTAGACAATCCTAAAGTGGTTACTGGATTGCTGGTGCAAAATGCACTTCGAGTTGGCCGTGGATTCCTGATGGCCGGATTTGTCTCAGGGTCCCGCGGGCCGGAAAAGGGCCTGTATAGGTCACAGATCTAAGAGAAAAGTATGGACCATGAGGCATCATAGCGGTCCGATACATTGGATCTTATTAGTGATGGTTCCAGTTGTCGAATGGAAAATACCATAAGGAGTCATTTTACCCATTGGACGAGTGGACTCGGTGGTAGGTGCTTGTGATAGTAAATGGTATTGTGACTCGACAAAGTGAATGGGCATTTTAATGGGCTGTGGGTGCCAGTTGGGGGTGTCCATAGAGGCATGGGATGTAAGATCACCCCAATGGGTGGTGTTGACCAGGCCTGGAGTGGGTGATTGTCATTAATGGAGCTCAGTGTGGTGCGGTAGTCAGGAGAGGAAGCCGGTGATGCTGTGCCTAACATACTGTGGCATGACTGGTAGCAGTAAACATTTTGCTGTGCGTGGTAATTTAACAACGAGTGGGCTAAGTGATGGAGTGTGGCCACAAAACATCAAAAGGCCGGACGTGCCTAACAAGTTTAATAGTGGTGGCAAAGTGGCTGAATTGTGCAACTGTCTGCCTAGGGGAGTTGCGTGATGCAAAAGCACCAATTCTGGAATGCATGCTGCTAAAGAAAGCACGTGTGTCTGGCGGTCCACAGGGTAGAACTTACCGTGATCTGGCGGGTGCAAGCGTCACCGCGGGGTCTCCAGCATGAAGTGGTTGCTGTGAGGCTCTGGATGTGCTTCCTGGTAAAGAGCAAACCCTTCGGTGACAGGGAGCTAATGGGGATGCAGGGTTGATTTTGGAGGCAAGGGCCTCAACCAATCACCATGATCTGTCAAGGTCACCCAATCAGGGAAGAGCAGGGGGGTTGGAAGTGAAGGAAAACCACGGAGGTGGCCACAGACTACACTATGCCCAGGGGATCATGGGAGTTGTGGTCCGGTGAGTACAATCTCCCGATAGTGAGTGGTATAGTGGTGGGGCTGTATGTAATGACAATAATTATGTCAGGATTGTGTCAGTTGTACGTTTATTCGTTGTCTCATCCATGTTTGGACTCGTATGTAAGTCTGAATCAGAATGTCTATGGACAACATGGGCAGGCGGAACACGGCTGCACAAGTGATGGTTCAACTGGAAAATATGTTAAGTCAAAAAGCCGTTGGGTGCCCCAGAGATAACAAATGATGATAATGGCACAGAAACATATTTCCCGCATACAAATGGCTTTCATACATCAGTTTTCATTGGTGTGGCATGCTGGCCCGTCAAATCAGGAAATGCATACATTTTCTATGATTGGCGCAACAATGATGTACAGGTTCAAATGGAAGAAAACTTTGGTCAAAAACAGGGCATACCGTTGGGTGCACCAAAAAAAATAATAATACATGGAGACAATTGCACAACAACGTATTTCCCATACAAATGGTTTTTATACATCAGTTTGTATTGGTTGGGTATGCAGGCCCGTCATATCAGGAAATGCATACATTTTCTATGATTGAATATAGACGCTATATTTACGTGCTTAGGACCATGCGTGATTTCAAACGAAAAATGAGTGTGCCACAAACACTTGTATTGTGATTATATCCGGTTTTGAGGCATTTTTTGAGGATACATAATCAGCCCAAAAACAAAAACGGCACAGCCCACTAGGTGATGGTTCAAACGGCAGTGTCTAAACAGGTGATGGTTGCACATGAGTCCATGCTTGGTTGACATAAAGAGAGGTTTTTCATTCCCACAGGAGGGGGGGCATCGTCCCTCAGTGTTGGGGGATTGCGTGACTTGGTATTGTGGGTCGCTTGGGTGGATGGATAGTTACTCCCAGAAGTGTTTCCATTCCACGGTGATGTTGAGACCATTGCGGACTGAATCGAGTCTGTGGACCCACTTTTGTTCTAGTTTAATGAGTGCCAAATTGATGTCACCTCTGTGTCGTTGTGGCTGTAGTTGTTGTAGAACAGTCCAGGTAAATTGTTTGTGCGTGTGACCTTTCTTACTGAAGTGTTCATCCAAGGGTTTGTCTTGTAATTGATTTCTGATGCAGGATCTGTGTTCATTGATCCTCTGTTTAACGGGTCTGATGGTTTTGCCGATGTACACCAAGTTGCACGGGCATTTTATGGTGTGGACCACATATTTGCTCTCGCAATTGGTGTGGTTGTTCATCTTCCAAGTGAAATCCTTGTGGGTGAAAGTTTTGCTGTTTGTGGTGTAGCGACATGCGACACATCGGCCGCAGCTAAAATGTTCCACCACTGGTGGAAGGTTCCACAAAGTAGCGGGTGTCTTAGTGGGTTCCAGGAAGGTATGGACCAAAGTGTCTTTTAGATTTTTGTTTTTTCTGAAGGCGAACAAAGGTTTTTTTTGCTAGGCTACCCTCGTTTTTGATCAAGTGCCAGTGTTTATTGATTGTGGTCTTGATGAGGTTGCTCACTGGGTTGAACGTGGTGACACAGAGGGTCTTGTCGATGGGATCTTTTTCTTTTGTGGTGAGACAGATGGAGCGGTCGGTGTTAGCCGCTCTTTTCTTGGCCATCCTGATGGATTTCTTAGGGTAGCCTCTCTGTCCTAGACGCATCTGGAGTTGTTTGGCATGTAGTTAAAATTTCTCTTTGTCCGTGCAATTTCTGCGGATGCGGAGGAATTGTCCATAGTGAGATTGTATTTCAACCCTTGGGGGTGGTAGCTGGAAAAATGCAGAAGACTGTTTCTGTCAGTCGGTTTCCTGAAAAGTTCGGTTTTCAGATGGTCTCGGGAGTGGTGGATATGCAAGTCGAGGAAATTGATGGCTTGGAAATCCCAATCTATGGTGAACTTGATATGGGTATTTTGTGAATTGAGCCAGTGGTGAAAATCCAGTAGTGAATCTTTGCTACCATCCCAGATCAAAAGGACGTTGTCGATGTAGCGACGCCAGATCTTGATGTGCACCCTATAGGGGTTTTTGTTGTGTTAGATGTTGTCGTCCTCATACTGGGCCATGTACAGGTTGGCCACGTCTAGTGTAAATGTCACCCACATGCTTACGCCTTTAATTTGTTGTTACATCTGTTGTCCGAACAGGAAAAAGTTTTCTCCCATGGCTTTGCGGATGCACTCCAGTAAGAAGTCGGTTGGAGTAGTGGTCGTATCTGCCCTTTTCTCAAGGCAGGTGGCAAGTGCTTGTAGTCCTTCCAGTTCTGGGATTGAGGTGTACAAAGCCTCGATGTCCATTGTAACGAGGATCAAATCGGTGGTCAGATTAATGGTGTCCAAGATCTTAATGGTTTCTGTGCTGTCCCTGATGTAGGATTCCATCTTGCAGACAAACAGTTTCATGAAGTAGTCCGTGTATAATGATAGAGGTTCTAGGCGGGAGTCACATGCAGAAACAATTGGTCGACCTGGTGGTTTGGTGGCATGTTTATGTATTTTGGGCAAAATGTAGAATGCTGGGATCCTGGGGTGTGTTTTGTTAAAAAAACCACATTTGTCAGGGCAAATCCACCCCTCTTCTTCAGTGTGTTTAGTGAGACTGCTGATTTCTTCTTGTAAGTGTTGCGTGGGGTCCCTGTTGAGTTCCTTGTATGATGTGGTGTTGTATAACAGGCGCTGGCACTCTTTTTTGTAGTCTTCAGTGTTCATGACCACGATTCCACCGCCCTTGTTGGCTGGTTTGATGGTTATGGTTTTGTCCAGATTGAGATTTCCGAGGGACTGCCTTTCTTCCTTGTTCAAATTGTCTTGGTAAAAGTTTTTCTGTGCCAAACCGCTGGTGATTGTTTTCATGACTATTTTTTCAAAGGTGTCGAACTCGCCCCGGATGGTATGGGGGGGGTAAAGTTAGACTTGGATTTAAAGCCTGTCGTATTGTCTACTGATCAATCTGGCTCTTGGATGATGATGTTCTCAGAGTCTCTGCGGCCGATGTATCGCATGTCGCTACACCACAAACAGCAAAACCTTCACCCACAAGGATTTCACTTGGAAGATGAACAACCACACCAATTGCGAGAGCAAATATGTGGTCTATGCCATAAAATGCCCGTGCCACCTGGTGTACATCGGCAAAACCATCAGACCTGTTAAACAGAGGATCAATGAACACAGATCCTGCATCAGAAATCAAGTACAAGACAAACCCTTGGTTGAAAACTTCAGTAAGAAAGGTCACACGCACAAACAATTAACTGGAATGTTCTACAACAACTGCAGCCACAATGATGCAGAGGTGACATCAATTTGGCACTCATTAAACTAGAACAAAAGTGGGTCCACAGACTCAGAGTCTCTGAGAACATCATCTTCCAATAACCAGATGGATCAGCAGACAATACGACAGGCTTTAAACCCAAGTCTAACTTTACTCCTGCCCCCCATACTGTTAAGTGACTTCAATTCAGTACTCCAACTAAGTCAGTGCCTAGTCTGGGATGCCCAAGGGAAGCCCTTATTCATATATTTTTATGACAAGTTCATAGATCTGGATGATAAACCCTTGTATAACGCCCCTCTCTTTGAATCCCCCTGACCTCACTGAGCCAAAAAGTAGGTTTGTTTTGCAAATTAAAAGATTTATTGAAAAATTAAACAAGATATATATCACACTTTTATAAATAAATTAATATTTGATCACTTATGAAGATAATGTTGATCAACAATGGATAATATTACACTAGCACACTTATTTAATTACTTAGGAGTTGGTATAGAGAGGATAAGGTAGCTGAGAATGCTTTTATGGGTTCAAGGAAATGCAATGATGGAAAAGAATGCAGCACAGAAATAACTGAGATGGTTTCCACAAGAGATAATATGATCACTTTTTCTTTTGACAATTCACTCCCCCCCCTATGCAATATAAGGAGATGGAAGATGAGCACACAATTTTCAGGAATACAATCAAATGCAATATCAATTCAGTCCCCCCCCTAGAAAGCTTAGAGCAACAGGTGTGATTTTAAAACACAGGCAAAAATACTTTAAATGTGGTTTGCAAAGAAGTGAAAATACGCTAAAAATGATTTTAATTCCCTATAGGAGATTCAGGGTAGGTGACAGCTACTTGAGATTGGTTCAGGTCAACACTATCAGTGATTCATGAGGGATTATCAGGTTGAAAACGAATTTCAGCAATGCAAGCAAGAGAGCTATTTTTTAACGTGTGGTGAGATTGAGCTAGTTTTCAATTCGCTGCACTATTTTCGAGTGCGTAAAACGCAATTATGGACAAACTATAAGGAGTATAATGTCGGGTTTAGGCTTGTTGGAAAGCGGAGGATGTTAGCGTAAAAATGAAAGTTAAATCTAGTTCCTAGCACACGCGGTTCAACAGATACGGACGATTTTATGGAGGTAGATTTTCAGAAATAAAGTAAGATTCAAATGACAAATGACACTTTCACAGGTTTGACATCACAGAATGGAAACACAATTTCTATGCAGTTCTAAATAGGTTGAACTGGTTTGAATTAGATTATTTTAAACTAAGAGATTGGTTTTGCACAGCTCTGGCTGGATACTCACTCCTAATTTTGGAAAGAATGGGCTTCGTCACAGATCTGGTCAACAGGTTTAGCTGCGGTTCTCTCTGCTCTGCTGGTCTGGATCTCTGATTCTGGCAAAAGTTCTGGCACGGCACAGCGGTCTGGTCTGGGTCTGGTCTTCTATCGGCACTGCACAGCGGTCTGGATACAGCTCTGCTTTCTGGGTTCTGGCACTGGCACCGCGGTCTGGTCTGGGTCTCTGGTTCCGGCAAAAGTTCTAGCCAGAAGCGAACAGCACAGCCCGGCTGTTGAATAGTTTGGTTAGGTGGCTGGATTCTGAGGCCTGCTGAGAAGGATTCAGCTTTTGGTTCAGGTCTCTCTGCTTCAAGTTCTGGAGTCTATCTGGAGTCTATGGTCCTTCTGGATATTGTCTGGTCCGGCAAAGTGCTTCGCAAGAAAGCGGAAAGTGAATGTCCCTACCTGGGTCTCAGTGGCTCCTTTTATGTCTTTTGAAAATGGGTGGGAAGGCTGACTTTCTATGCCCAACCCTCTGAGGATCCTGATAGGTTAAATGATTTTCTGTGCTCTCACTGGAGAACTGAGTTGTGAGTCATCAGGCCTCATTTTTATGGCATACAGAAAGAACGCTCCCTTTGTTACTTTGCACACAAATCTATTTTTGATCCAAATGCATATTTAGCTATGTACAATTTCTCTAATATTATATGTCCAGTTAACATATTTTCTGTAGCGCCAAACCATCTGATCCCTGTCTTTGTAAGATGCTGTGTCCACTTCTGACAGAATTTGGCCCTTTTCATCCAGAACACAACCTCTAAACTTTTCCAGAATGTACACAAATGTGCGCGAGGAATATGGGCATCAGATGATGAAGTGTCAGATTTTTAACATACAGACATTTGGAGTAATACCCTATTTTCCGCTACTACCCCCAGAACATACCACAGAATCCTAACACCTCTTAAAATGTGCACAGAAAAATCACCGGAATCATGATATTATTGATATAATTCTGACAATTTTGTACTATGAATTATCCATCTTTTTAAAATTATGCTCTGGCCCAGAAGGGTGTGGTTTAGGTTCCAAAGCACATGGGGGAATTTGTGTCTGTCCCCGCCTTCAAGCTCGGCTGGCTCACAGAGGTAGTGCCCCTCCCATTTCCTTCCGGGAGGAAGCCATTTACGACCCCCTGATTTAGCATTTGCCTGAGCCAAGGAAAGTTCATTGTTCTGTTTCCTGCAGTCTCAGGTACCCCTCCCCCAATTCAATCAGAGAGGTGTAATCTCCTTTTGGTGGGGGCAGGAGAAGACAGGCCAGGCCTGTGAATGCAGTTTCTGGGCAAGTTTCAACTCCTGTCGGGGGTAGTTGCCGGGCAGAATTGAATCTATTTAAGTCAGGCTTCAGCCAAATGTCACTTTTGTTCCCATTTTTCTTCATTCAAATCAAACTTACAATGTTGACACATGCAGCTAGAACGCTGATTCTAAGTTTAAAACTATGACATTTAAACAGTTGCAACCTATGTGACACTCCAAAGTAAATCACTCATTTATTTTAAACATTTCGATTTTAGTGGCTTTAAGTCCAATTTCACTTAAACTGCTGACATCCAGAGCTCAGCCAGTTTTGTTATGAACATTATTTTAGGCTCTTCATCTTTCCAGATTTGGTATGCACACAAGACTTCATTCTACCAGACGTCTGCTGGTGTTCAGTAAGATTTTTGAATATCTTGCAATGTTTGAAATAGGCATTTTGAGCTTGCATTTCAGAGAAACAAAGGTGATTTCAAAGCGCTTTTTGAGCTAACAGGCACTGCTGTTTTTCCTTTGGCACCACGTTTCACTCATGGGGCTACTGGCCCATCACGCTCGCACTGGTGGGGGGCAGGTCAGGCGACCATTTTGGTGTGCGCAAAAACTGCTCGGCTTTCCTGGATTCTGGCGCAAATGTGGGCTTTTCAGCCATCTTGTATTTTCTAAGCCCACAGCACCAAATGTTGTAGCATCATAGTTCAAACGTGGGTCAAGACACCTAACAATACCATCCCGGGCGAGTTCGACACCTTCGAAAAAATAGTCATCAAAAACAATCACCAGCGGTTTGGCACAGAAAAACTTTTACCAAGACAATTTGAAAAGCTAGTCCCTCAGAAATCTCAATCTGGAAAAAACCATAACCATCAAACCAGCCGACAAGGGCGGTGGAATCGTGGTCATGAACACTGAAGACTACAACAAAGACTGCCACCGCCTGTTAGACGACACCCCATCATACAAGAAACTCAACAGGGAACCCACGCAACGCTTACAAGAAGAAATCAGCAGTCTCACTAAACACGCTGAAGAAGAGGGGTGGATTTGCCCTGACAAACGTGTTTTTTTTAACAAAACACACCCCATGATCCCACCATTCTACATTTTGCCCAAAATACATAAACATGCCACCAAACCACCAGGTCGACCAATTGTTTCCGCATGTGACTGCCTCCTAGAACCTCTATCATTATACATGGATTACTTCATGAAACTGTTTGTCTGCAAGATGGAATCCTACATCAAGGACAGCACCGAAACCATTTATATCTTGGACACCATTAATCTGACCACCAATTCGATCCTCGTTACAATGGACATCGAGGCTTTGTACACCTCAATCCCAGAACTGGAAGGACTACAAGCACTTGCCACCTGCCTTGAGAAAAGGGCAGATACGACCACTACTCCAACCGACTTCCTCCTGGAGTGCATTCGCATAGCCATGGGAGAAAACGTTTTCCTGTTCGGACAACAGATGTATCAACAAATTAAAGGCGTAAGCATGGGGGTGACATTCGCACCAGACGTGGCCAACCTGTACATGGCCCAGTATGAGGACGACAACATCTACAACAACAAGAAAACCTACAGGGCACACATCAAGATCTGGCGTCGCTACATCGACAACGTCCTTTTGATCTGGGAAGGTAGCAAGGATTCACTACTGGATTTTCACCACTGGCTCAATTCACAAAATACCCATATCAAGTTCACCATAGATTGGGATTTCCAAGCCATCAATTTCCTCGACTTGCATATGTACTGCTCCGGAGAACATTTGAAAACCAAACTTTTCAGGAAACCGACTGACAGAAACAATCTTCTGCATTTTTCCAGCTACCACCCCCATTGGTTTAAATACAATCTCCCCTATGGACAATTCCTCCGCATCTGCAGAAATTGCACAGACAAAGAGAAATTCGAACTACATGCCAAACAACTCCAGATGCATCTAGGACAGAGAGGCTACCCTGAGAAATCCATCAGGATGGCCAAGAAAAGAGCAGCTAACACTGACCGCTCCATCTGTCCCACCACAAAAGGAAAAGATCCCATCGACAGGACCGTCTGTGTCACCACGTTCAACCCAGTGAGCAACCTCATCAAGACCACAATCAATAAACACTTTCACCTGACCAAAAACGAGGGTAGCCTAGCAAAAAAACGTTGTTCGCCTTCAGAAAAAACAAGAATCTAAAAGACACTTTGGTCCATACCTTCCTGGAACCCACTAAGACACCAGCTACTTTGTAGAACCTTCCACCAGTGGTGGGACATTTTAGCTGCGGCCGATGTGTTGTATGTTACTACACCACAAACAGCAAAACCTTCACCCACAAGGATTTCACTTGGTAGATGAACAACCACACCAATTGCGAGAGCAAATATGTGTTCTACGCCATAAAATGCCCGTGCGACCTGGTGTACATCGGCAAAACCATCAGACCCGTTAAACAGAGGATCAATGAACACAGATCCTGCATCAGAAATCAAGTACAAGAAAAACCCTTGGTTGAACACTTCAGTAAGAAAGGTCACACGCACAAACAATTTACCTGGACTGTTCTACAACAACTACAGCCACAACGACACGGAGGTGACATCAGTTTGGCACTCATTAAACTAGAACAAAAGTGGGTCCACAGACTCGATTTAGTCCGCAACGGTTTCAACATCACTGTGGAATGGAAACACTTCTGGGAGTAACTATCCATCCACCCAAGCGACCCACAATACCAAGTCACGCAATCCCCCAACACTGAGGGACGACGCCACCCCTCCTGTGAGAATGAAAAACCTCTCTTTATGTCAACCAAGCATGGACTCATGTGCAACCATCAACTGTTTAGACACTGCCGTTTGAACCATCACATAGTGGGCTGTGCCGTTTTTGTTTTGGGCTGATCATGTATCCTCGGAAAAATGCCTCAAAACCGGATATAATCACGATACAAGTGTTTGGTGTTTGTGGCACACTCATTTTTCCTTTGAAATCACGCATGGTCCTAAGCACGTAAATATAGCGTCACTATTCAATCATAGAAAATGTATGCATTTCCTAATATGATGGGCCAGCATAACCAACCAATACAAACTGATGTATAAAAACCATTTGAATGGGAAATACGTTGTTGTGCAATTGTCTCCATGTATTATTATTTTTTCTGGTGCACCCAACGGCATGCCCTGTTTTTGACCAAACGTATCTTCCATTTGAACCATCACCTGTACATCATTTTTGCGCCAATCATAGAAAATGTATGCATTTCCTGATGTATGAAAACCATTTTTATGCGGGAAATATGTTTCTGTGCCATTATCGTCATTTGTTATCTCTGGGGCACCCAACGGCTTTTTGACTTAACATATTTTCCAGTTGATCCATCACTTGTGCAGCCGTATTGTGCCTGCCCATGTTGTCCATAGACATTCTGATTCAGCCTTACAGACCAGTCCAAACACGGCTGAGACAACCAATAAACGTACAACTGACATAATCCTGACATAATTATTGTCATTACATACAGCCCCACCACTATACCACTCACTATCGGGAGATTGTACTCACTGGACCACAACTCCCATGATCCCCTGGGCCTAGTGTAGTCCATGGCCTCCTAAGGGGTTTTCCTTCACTTCCAACCCCCCTGCTCTTCCCTGATTGGGTGACCTTGACGGATCATGGTGATTGGTTGAGGCCCTTGCCTCCAAAATCAACCCTGCATCCCCATTGGCTCCCTGTCTATAAAGGGTTTGCCCTTTACCAGCAAGCTCATCCAGAGCCTCACAGCAACCACTTCATGCTGGGGCCACCCCGGTGACGCTTGCACCCGCCAGATCACGGTAAATTCTACCCTGTGGACCGCCACACACACATGCTTTCTTTAGCAGCACACGTTCCAGAATTGGTGCTTTTGCATCAAGCAACTCCCCTAGGCAGGCAGTTGCACAATTTAGCCACTTTGCCACCACTATTAGACTTGTTAGGCACGTCCGGCTTTTTGATGTTTTGTGGCCGCACTCCATCACTTAGCCCACCCGTATGTTAAATTACCACACACAGCAAGATGTTTACTGGTGCCAGTCATACCACAGTATTTTAGGCACAGCATCACTGGCTTCCTCTCCTGACTACCGCACCACACTGAGCTCCATTAATGACAATCACCCACACCAGGCCTGGTCAACACCACCCATTGGGGTGATCTTACATCCCGTGCCTCTATGGACACCCCCAACTGGCACCCACAGCCCATTAAAATGCCCATTCACTTTGTCGAGTCACGATACCATTTACTACCACGAGCACCTACCACCGAGTCCGCTCGTCCAATGGGTAAAATAACTCCTTATGGTATTTTCCATTCAACAACTGGAACCATCACTAATAAGATCTTACCAATGTATTGGACCGCTATGATGCCTCATGGTCCATACTTTTCTCTTAGATCTGGGACCTATACAGGCCCTTTTCCGGCCCGCGGGACCCCGAGACAAATCCGGCCATGAGGAATCCACAGCCAACTCGAAGTGCATTTTGCCCCAGCAATCTAGTAACCACTTTAGGAGTGTCTACAGCACCCCGCTGCTATTGCAGCAGCAGGCAAGCTGTACATTGATATACCATGTGATTTATCATCATGGCATCACTAAGCCATTATTCAGTAATTTCCTTAAATCATTCAACAACTTCCCAAGATCCTGACAGCCTTTATCTCACCCACAGATATTACAGACAACACCGCAACCGGTGTCAATCCTGATGAAGGCCAACACACAAACAGGCTTCAATCAAGCCGTACATGGCCGAAACACACCCGTGTCGATCTCCTGTGACACAACTGTGATACCCCCCCGTCGCGTATGTTTTGTAGATATTGTTGTGTACGCCTCGGACTACTTTCCGTCCCGGGTGCACTTTGTTCAAATGTAGGTCTATCCTACCATCATATGTGAATTTGCCCCTATGTGGAGTCTTTACATCGACACTATAGAGGTTTATACTTACCTTGTATTACCACTGAATATAATCACACCTGTCCGTTGTTACTTACTTTCGTGCTTATCGAAAGTACTGTATAATATTTGAAAAGTCACCCAAATATTCTGTGTTTTTTAAAATAAATGTATTTGTTCAGAATCACACAACCGCTTGTAGGATCTCTCATCCTGATTATTTTGATATTTATACCACTGGTACATATCCATTATTTCAATTGAAGATATGGAACAATCTCATCACAAAGTGTTTTTGGAGACACACACTATGACTCTGTAAAAGATCAATGGATAGAGTATCAGTGATAGTTTTATCGTTCAATTATTTTATATAACATTCAATATTCATACAACAGTAGGTACATACACATATAAAGAGGAATACCAACAGATCATTTTGTGATTAGGGCTCATAGTGAATATATAGTTGAATGTGGCAAGTCATACATGTTGTTATGCTGTGGACCACCTGGAAAGAGTTAACAACATGCACTGTATTTAGACCTGCCTTGGTTCAGTAGTATGTTGGTCATAAAGTGTTTCTCAGGAAATATATCGATCATTCAGATAAGTTAACAGAAAAAAGAAAATGAACCTCTCTTTTCACCCGTGCATTGGCACTTGATACCACAGTTTATGTTGAAAAATGTTCCACAATCTGGGATTATCGTATAGCTCAAAATAGCTGGAAGTGGCTGCCTGCTGACCAATTTCAACAGGTAGTGTAAGGATCTCATGGTGGCAACAGTAAAGACAGACACAAGTGATCACAGTTCAAAGGTGTTTATTAAACTGTAAATGCAGGGTGGAAAAATGTGCAACCTAAACCTAAATCAAAGATGGGAGCAAGCTTTGACCATCAAATGAAAAATAACGAAGTTCTTGTGGAACCTTGTCAAAGTAAAAAGGCCTATACTAAAAGAAACTATTGCTAAATAATCATGACAACTAATAACAGAAAGCTTGTGGGATAGGGTTTTCAATAAAGAAAGAAGTGTTCACAAATAATAAGTCAGGATGTTATTGCCAGAGGTCGTGCTTCCCCACGTTTTAAATATGGGACAAGTTGGATCTCCTGAGCACAACACACACTCGAGCTTTCCCAGCACGTGCCGACAGTTCTGTTCCAGCAATTAGGTTCTTCAATGGTTAAGTCTCTTTTAGCAAAAATTTTGCACATACAAACACACAGTTTTGTCCCACTTATATTTTGTGTTGTGTTCTGCAAAGGTGTTCATGTCGGAAAAAGGGGGGCAGTGGTAGGATGGGGAAAAGGTGTTGAAAGAAGGGGGAAAATACCGGGTCTCATCTCACCCATACATGTCCCACTCCCACTCCCCAAGGACCCCCCATCCAGGTGATCCTCCCTCACTGGTCCACCCCCAGGAACTGGATCCAATAGCAATGACTGTGTCCTGGCCACCTGGTTGACATATCCCTGGGGACTAACCAGGGAGACACTGATAGGTTTCTCACAGTAGGTAATGTCACATTTAAATCACTGGGTTATCAGTGCGGTGCTCGGGCCGTGACCAGATCATTATGTCTATTGCAATTACATTGGTATCTTAATCAATGTGTTTGATTTACTTAAAAGAGAATAAAATGTAAAATAAATACAATAACAACCCGTTACCACTGGGTGATGCCCGTAGGCCAATGCTACTAATAGTCATTTGAGTAATGACAACAATTGCGAGGATGCCGAAACACGGGAAGTTTGTATTTTGACCGTTTGAGTTCAAATTTGTAATTTATGTTCGCTCAGTAGTTTCTTACCCTTGTGGCACACCAGTGATGTGCAATCTTGCAAACCCTGCATGGTCCAACTCGATGAAAAACTCCTCCATGGGACAACAGCATTCTTGATGCCATGGTGATAGGGCTTGCGTACTGGGCTGTGCTAGCCGGATCTATTGCCGGAACTGTACACTTAGCGTGAGCGCCATAATGGAATGGAGTTGAGCCTATTGTTATCTGGTGGAATACAGTTGGTTGTGTGTCAAAGTCGGCTGTGATATATCAAGGAAGGGGTTCATATTTGGTAGTTCATTTCTCCAAAGTATATGGGTGAAACACCAGTACAAACCTGGTCTCTGGAAACAGATATAAGTCATTGTAGGCAGAGGGGGGTAATTTTGCAGACATGCTTGATGGTGTGGTTGTGTGTTGTAGACCATACACTGTGCCATTATAAGCATGCCTTCCATGGCTCATATATAAGGTACAGTGTGATTTGGCATACATGTGGTACCATTAGGTCTGATACATTGTTGAGGCCAACTACATGCTAGTGAATTTTTGCCAATTGATTGGCTCATTAAGACCACGCTGATCCGTTTTTAGGCAGAACATCCACCTATGTTCCCTTTTCAATAAAAGTGAGTGCATAACTGCACCCTTGGGTGGAATTGTCACCCTTTCCACAATTGTCCAATTTAAGTCATTCTCCCTATGTCCTTTTTGTAAGAAATGTTCAACCAGAGGTGCATTAAGTATTTCGGTCATATGCAGAATTGATGTTCCTGGATTCTTTCTTAATTGGCCTGACAAACGTGTTGCCGCTGAGATATCCTCCCAGTCTCTAGCTCTCTCATAGTGGCTTAAGTGTGTTTGTACATAAACGGTTTCTATAAAATTGTCAGTTCATTTACCATGTGGTTTGATGTTTTTTAAGTCACCTTTACTGAACTGTATTTACTAGTTTTGCTTTAGAAAAACAACTATGCAGAAAGCAATGCTTGCTGGTGCACTGCTAACATATGGATGCATTGTGATGTAGTCTACCACCTAAAATGCAAGTATTATAATCAGGAACCCTTGACTGAAATATTGGCTTCTTCATTTGACCAAAATATATTATAGTTGCAAACATCTGTTTACTATATAAATCTGTTTATTTTTCCTGAGCAGTTTATTTGTATAGGTGTGCTCTACTAAAGATACAAACTCATGCATGTTTTATTAGACTTAATACATATTCATTTTGACAATGTTTATTGTGTATACTATAGATCGATTTTTCTCTTAACTCACTTTCAACGGTGTAAGGTGGTTGAGATTTGCTTGCAGAGTACTATATATATTTATGTTTAGGAGGCATGAAAAAAATTGATTATTAATGACATAGGTAACCGACATAGGTCATTATAATGAACATATTAGGTTTGTTGCCAAATTAAATAATATATAACCTGTACCCAACTTGCTGCTCTCTCCTTTTTAGATAAGTATGCTGGTAACTTGTTGGAAATCCCCCCTTGAATACCTCTCCCACCAGACATTTTACTGACTAAGGATTTATCAAAGATTCTGGGAAAAGAGGTTGATTGGGTCATCCATATATGCTACCTATACATATTTGACTGGATCTCGTAGATGATGGAGCAGCTAAAACTGTACCTTGTGTTTATCTGTTCAATGGCACCCTTTTTTTCTCTGAAGAAGTAGCATCTGAAATGTTTTTTTAAAAAAAAGTTCAATAAAGTTCCACAAAGAGGTCCTTTGCACCCCCCCCCCCCTCCTGAAATCAAACTACCACTGTCAGCCTGGAACAGATATGCTATAAAAGACTGATGCTGTTCACATTTTAGTTACATTACATTATTATAAGATACTCACTGCATTGCTTTTCCCATTCAAGCCTATCTGTATTTTGAAAATGTTACCACATAGCCGGTCACTGGTGGCCATGCCCACTTCAACCCAATTGCCCTGGCTGGTGGCCATGACCAGTGGCCAGATTATCTGGGGCATGGCACATTCAGGCCTCAGTCCATGGCCACAGGCTATGTTATGTCTCTGGCACCAAAGTTATATAACTATTTTTTGCACCTGTCCTTGTCAGGAACCAGCCACTTTAACCACCTAGCCGGTCCCTGGTGGCCATGTGCAGTGTCCTGATTGTCCCGGGGCAGCTTTACCACTCTTTTTTGTACTTATATTTCGATAATTTTCAAAAAATAAAACACAGGACAGATTTGCAAAAGTATGCTTTCCGGTCTTTGCCAATGAACCTTGCATAAGTTTGCTGCAGATTCATCTAGCACTTGGAGCTGCAACTGCAACAGATTTTTCCCATTCAACCCTATTGCGATTTTGAAAATGCTACGATCTCCAGTACAATTTTGCCCCCTCTTGACAAAATCCCTTCAAGCATTACACACGCATTTAAAGTTTGGCATATAATCATTTCGCAAATGTGTGTGCAGATTTGTTAAATGGCAACAGAATTTTAAGCCATCCAAACATTTTACTACACTCCCTCTAATTTTGCCCCTCTTGACGAAACAGCACCAAACTTTGCAACAGCATTTAAAATGGGGTCTTTATTTTAAAATGTCAGGGCTAATGTTATAAGCCGTCTAAGAACTGCTCTTAAGTGACCCTATAATGCACACATATGCATGGATGTCCTCGAACATTTGTCAAGTTCACGAACATCTCAGCATCTACACCAGGTCTTCAGCTGCATAACATCACGTGTGCATAGGCACATGTACATGTCACACACACACCGCAGTGAAGGCAGAGAGTGTGCATGGAGTTAATGCAATATTTTATGCCATAGCACACTTCCCACGGGTACTGGGAGCCATTGTTTGTAAGCGTGTTGCGCTACAGCCCCCCCGAGTGACTGAGCATGTCTACCGCAACCGGAAGAAATGGCATTCATGCATGTGAATTCAAATTTCCTGGAAGCACACATGATAGCTTGATTTACTGCTGTTCTCCAGTATAACAGGCTCTTGCATCAGGAACCTTTGGCAACACCTGGCTAATCGGTGTGTTTAAACTACTACGCACATGCAAGCAGTCACATGATACACAGAATAAGAGCCGCTGACAATCACTTCTAAGAGCAACCATTTCCACATTTGCAGGGGACAGTGCCTACCCACTCTCACCATTCCTGTTCATGCCATTCAGGAATCCTATCACCCCAGCTGAGGTAAGGTATAACGCAGCACACATAGTCACTAGGGGCATAGTTGAGCGCACATGCAGTGTGCTCAAGTCACTCTTGCGCTCCCTTGACCACTCTGGCACCGTATTGCTATATGCCCCACCAGAAGTATGCAAGATCATTGTGGCATTGTATGTCCTGCTAAATGTTGCCACGTGGCATGGCATACCAGTAGAGTTGCTGGAGGGACGTCATCCTCAGTCACAGGCACTACCCATCCTCTTGGCAGGCCAAAGGGCACATGGACAGGATGCAATCAGGTCATGCAAACCTACTTCGCCTGAATAGCAGCACTTATGGTGCATTGTAAGAGGATTCAATTCAACACTACAGCTAAGTCAATGCCTAGTCTATAATACTGAATGAAAACCCTTATTGATATATCTTTAGGTCCAGTTCATGCGTTCTGGATGACTACCCCTATATAACACCCCTCTCTTGGAATCCCCCTGACCCCACTGAGCCAAGAAGTAGTTCTGTTTTGCAAGTTTAAAAGATTTATTTGATACTTTAAACAATAGATATATATATGACACTTTATAATAATTTAATAATTGAATATCACACTTAATCTGATATGATACAGATTAACAACAGAGAATCTGGCACTAGCACACTTCTTTATAATTACTAAGGAGTTGAGATGAAATGGATAAGATAGCACACTGGTAAATAGGAACAAAATTATAATGTGGTAGAGGATGCTTTATGTAAGCTCAGGTGGATGCAATATTCAATGAATGCAGTACAGAAAATACTCAATATGATTTCAACCAAACAATGTAATCACTTTTCTCTGGCTATTCACTCCCCCCTCCTTATGCAATGCAAGGAAATGGAAGGAAGCACACAGTTCTCAGAAATGCAATCAATGTAATCAGTTCAATCCAGCAAGCTTAGACAACAGAAAACAGATAGGAGTTTTGAAAACACAGGCCCAAATGCTTTGATATGTGCTAGCAATGGATGAGAAATATGCTGGAAATGCTTTTTAATTCCCTTTCAGAGGTTCAGGGTGAGTGGTATCTAGTTAATATTAGTCCAGGCTCACACTAGCAATGATGCAGGGATAGTTAGCAGGTTAAACGAATTTCTGGCAAATGGAAAGCAAACAGCAGCAGTTTTTACATGTGAAGAAATTGCAAATCGCGGTAAAATTCGCGGATGCGCCGAGCGCTATTACAGAGGAACCACAAGGACTATCTCTATCGTTTTGGGGTCCTATGAAAGCCTAGGATCTCAGCTTCAAAATGAAAGTTACTGCAAGTCTCTAGCACAAACGGTCGCGGAGATATGAGCGATTAAATAAAGGTCGTTTTTGGGTTTGCAAATTTCAAAAGCTCAAAAAGACACGTGCAGCTTGCAACTACGAAATGACAAGTGACAGCTTTCAACTAGAAATGACAGGTGACAGCTAGGAGGCAGTTCTACTTAGGTTAAATAGATTGAATTATATTATTTTAACTAGGAGATTGGTTCTGCACAGTTTCTAGGTACTCACACTATATTCTTGAGTGAAATGGGCCTCATCACGGATCTGGTCAGGGTTTTAGACTGGACTCTGGTCTGGTCTCTAGTTCTGGATAGATTGAAGTCTCTAGTTTGGCTCTCTGGAGGTTGATGGAGGTAAAGTATGGATTTTTCCGGCAGAGCTTCCAGCGGCAGATGGATTTTTGAATGTCTCTATGTGTCCTGACTCTCTGCTTTTATCTGTTTCTTGAGAATGGGTGTGTGTGTTGCATCACTAGACTTGCCCCTCTCATTCGTCATTGGTCAGGCTTCCATTCCTCCGCTTGATTGGCAAACTGAACTGTGAGTCAGATTGATGTCATTTTACAGCCTGCAGAAAGTCCACTCCTCCTGTCAACTTACACACAAATCTAGATTTGAAACAAATACATATTTGCAGAGGTACATATTGTTTTTAAATCATATGCACCCATCATGCATTACAGGAGGTATCCCCTGTTCAAACTCTGCTCTTCCTGGGAGCTTGCATTCACAAATGGCAACTTCTAGCACTTTTTAATGTGCTAAACAACATTGGATCTTCATTAAATTTTATACAACTGTTCCTCACATATCTACCCACATACCAATGCATTTTCGTTTGTCTAGCTGAAACAGGGAGTCTGTAATATTAATAAACAATGGGGTTTTGCCCCAGAACATCACACAAATTCGAGTTTAGTCTTGAATTAAAGGTACATTTTTTAAATTAAAGCTCTCAAAGTTATACATTTCTGTCATTTGATTACACAGAGTTATCAGTGTTTTTGTAAAATATATATTTTCCTTTCAATTCAGTCCTCAGAGTGTTGAAGTCCGCCTCCAAGACTTGGGTGGGTCAGTCCTCTGGGCAGGCAGGGCTTTGTTGACATTAAACATTTCAGAATTAACATATTCCTTTCAGAGGAAAGGGTCCTTTGTGTGGTCTCTGGGAAGCTCCCAGCCAGTCTGCCTTCTATCAATCAAGAGGTCATGTGAGATTCTAACTCCTGGTGTGAAGCTCTTGAGGTGATAGGGTTTCCCAGGCTTCAGGCCTCTGGGAACAGCATGTGGCTAATTTTTAATTAAAATGCAGCCTTTGAAGTCAGCTGAGTCAAATCCCTTTGTCAGCAACTGCACTCAATTCTCCTGTCAGAGTTTAGACCGCCAGCGCCCCCTTGAGGATTTTGTTGGTACTGCATGCAATTTTGGGATTTTCTTGGATTAATGCATTCTAAACAGGAATGGTTCTTACATGGTAGTAAATCCTTGCTTAACATTGTTTTGATGGGGCTCCTTACAGTAAGATGGTTATGTGGAACCCCACAAAAAGGGTTGAATCTTTAAAGTGGTCCAATGAGTCACGATTTCAGCAACTTTTTGACATCAGTAAAAGTGGATTTTGTTAACAAAGACCTTTCTTTACCCTGGTGGGTGGCAAGTTAGGTAACCATTTTGGTGTGCGCACAACTGCGCAGCTCTCCTGGATTCTGGGATGAAATGATGGGCGGCGACAGCGCATCCCCATCTTTACCCACTCCAATTATTTATTTTTGTTCTGGGGCAAAATGATGGGCAGCGACAGCTTAATCCCCATCTTTACCCCGTCTAATGATTCCACATGGGTCAAAACCCTCCACAAACCCCCCCGCCCGACTGCGCTTTGACTTGAGTCGAGGGGGAGTCGGTTGCAAGGGAGGTTTTGAACCCTGGCGCTGGTATGTCCACATTATCTTCTTCCAATTCTGTAGACGGCACAGTTCAGCATCTTCCTCTCCATCCGGTCAGATCGATCAGTTCTCCTCGCCGGTCCTGATGGGAAGATTGGGCGGTACCCCGGGCCCGTTGCGTCTCTGCTCCCGGTCTCCGGATCGTCCTCCTTGGCCCGTCTCCAGGTCTTCTTTCTCCTAGGACGACAAAGGAAGAGCGGCAATACCTACTCATAGACGTCTTTCCACCACTGTTGAGATAGTGGGGCAGCATATGCATTTTATCATCACGAAACATTACATTCTTATTTTGAAAAAATAAAAACAGTATAACTAAGAGCCAGTTTCATGCAAATCACAATATTTTAGAGACTAGATGTGGTATGTTTTATGGTTGGAACTGAATTAGTCTGAGACAGTACCCGCTAGGATTTCAGAGGATTCCTCCAGTTGTTGCAGAGTGTGCCTGGGATGGCAACATTTCAACTGGTTTATGTGGACCCACTTGTCTTCCCCCTCTGCCGAACCGCCTTTGGGGATGTGGATTTTGTAGGCCACAGGGGAGATCTTGTCGATGATCTCAAAGGGTCCCTTCCATGTAGGCAAAAATTTGCGCTGCTTGGCCTGGTTTCTTTGGAAGTTGTATAGATAGACCCGGTCCCCCACCTGATATTCCTTCCTGGAAGTTTTCAGGTCATAATGGGTCTTCATGCTATCAGCCGATCTTTCTAGATTCCGCTGAGCATAAGCAAAAGCATGTTGGAGGTGTTTCCTTAAATTCTCTACATACTCATGAGTAGTGGAGGCATTTATCAGTGTCTGCTCTTGGGTCCTGTAGAGCAAATGCTGCGGAAGCACCATCTTGCGCCCAGTCATCAACTCAAATGGTGACATTTTGGTTGCAGATGAAGGGGTAGATCTGATAGCCATTAGGACCAGAGGTAATCGGATATCCCAACTTGGCCCAGAATCTGCCACAAACTTCTTTAATATGCTCACAATTGTCCGGTTATATCTCTCTACTGCCCCAGAAGAAGCTGGTCTATAAGCAATATGCAGCTTTCTCTTGACCCCCAGTATCTCCCACATCTTTGTCATTACTTCACTGGTGAAGTGGCTACCTCTGTCTGACTCAATCCTTTGAGGTAGACCAAAACGGGAAAAGATGTGGTTAATCATCAAGGCCGCTGCAGTTTCTGCCTTGCAATTTGGGGCTGGGAGACATTCCACCCACTTGGTAAACAAGCATGTCACGGTCAACATGTACTTATTCCCCCTAGCCGAGCGAATCACAGGGCCTACAAAGTCGATTTGTAAATCTGACCATGGCAGTGTCATTCCCCTCTTTTGTAAAGGCGCCCGGTGTGTGAGGGATGTCGGCTGAAATTGTGCACACACAAGACACCCCTTCAAGTACTGGTCGAGGTCCTGCCCCATGTGTGGCCAGTATGCAACCTCTCTTAAGATTTCCAATGTTGTGTGAAACCCCCTATGACCGGCAGTGGCCGCATCATGGGCGTGACTTAACATCAGGCTTCGGAATGAGGTAGGAACCACCCACTGATCGTGGCCAGCTTTGGATTTCCTTACCAACAAACCGTCTTGGATCCGGAACATTTTGGGACATTTCATCAACACTCTTAGGTCCTCTTTCCCAATGTAATCGGTATCCGTCAGGGGAAAGTTCTCAGGGTCCTCAAGGTGCTGGTAAAATTTACCAATTATTGGATCCCCCTTCTGAGCAGTAATCAAATCAGCATCAGGGGTCTCCTTACTCCATTGTGCAATTGAGAGGTCGTTGTGAGCATTTGTCTGGGACCTAGTGATGGCAGTGACCTGGATTTCCCCCAACAGGGACTCAATCTCAATTAGATCCCCTTGGATGGCCCCGGTTTTGGCCAGCTGATCAGCTAAGTCATTTCCAGTTTTGTCTGGTCCCTCTACTTTGGAATGACCCTTGATCTTTTTCCAGTAGATGGTCATCCCATTCAATGTGACCAGATCATCAATGTTTTGGATCAACTTCCCATGTTTCAAGGGTTTGTTGTTAGCACATAACATGCCTCTGGTTTTCCAATTAACCAGGTGCTCCACGAACCCGTTCCGTACATAATCCGAATCTGTGATTATGACCAGTTCGTGGAGTTGATGCTGGACAGCAGTGAGGATGGCCTGATGCACAGCCATCAATTCTGCCACCTGACTACTTCGGGGACCAATTTTGTATCCAGCGGAGGGTTCTGGGGACTCATTCACCCATGCATTCCCTACGCCAGCCACCAGTTCTTTCTCCCCGTTATTGTCAACATGGTAAGAGCATCCATCCACATAGACAGTGGGCATTCCCTCACACTTGTCCTCTTCAAAGACTTTGTGTGGGGAATTAAGGTATGCCTCCATGTTGTCCTTTATTTTTAGGCTTTCGTCCTCGAGACAGTTTTCTCTCGCACAATCATGCAAGTCAGCCAGACCTTGCGCGAGTGGACTCTTCTTGTTTTGGCCATATCGGACCTCCACAGGAAAGCCTTGCATTGACAGAATCCAGGAAGTAATTCGGGAATTACTCACATTTCCGGCCCGGATTCTGTCACTTTGGAGATATTGCAGAGGCTGGTGTGGAGTCTCCACTATGATGTGTTCCCCCTGGATAAACGGGCGGTAATTCTTCAATGCCCACACCGTTGCCAGGAGTGCCTTCTCACAATCGTTGAATTTTTCCTCCACAGAGGATAAAGTTTTGCTCGCATAGGAGATTACTTTATTGACCTTGTCATGCTTTTGGTATAATACTGCCGTCAAGCACGTATTAGAGAACCCCGTCTCCAGGAAGAACTCCTTGTTTCTGACAGGGTAAGCTAGGCAAGGCGCTTGTGAGAGGCGTCTTTTGAGTTGTTTTACTGCCTCGGATTGTTCTGGACCCCATTCCCACTTGACCCCCCCCTTCAGGAGATGAATCAGGGGTCTGGTGATCTCTGCGTAGCCCTCAATGAACTTTCTGCTGTAATTAGTCAGTCCAAGGAGGCTCCTTAGTTCCCGCAGAGTTGTGGGGTCTTTCAGTTTCTGAAGTGCTTCCACTTTCTTTTCCTGGGGACAGAGACCCTGAGGAGTAATCTCATGCCCCAAGAAATTAACACGGGTTCTACACCACTGTGCTTTCTGAAAGGAAAGTTTTGCTCCGGCGGCCCTCAACTGTGTCAGAACATAACGGATCTCCGCTATGTGTTCCTCAACAGTTGAGCTTTTGATGAGGACATCATCTACATAAGCCAGGTTACCCCTTGCACCCAAGTCAGGCATGGCCTTGTGTAGAAAAATGTTGAATTCATTGCCGGAGTTGAGGTATCCGAAGGGAGTCCGGGTCCAGGTGTACTGCTGGCCCCCAAAGGTAAAAGCCAGCTTGTATTGGTCCTCCCTACTGACAGGCACAGTCCAGTATCCATTGGTCAGGTCTATTGCAGTGAATACCTGTGACCCCTGGATCTGGGCCAGCCCTTGGTCAATGTAGGGCAGAGGCCATCGGGAAGTATGGACCCGTTTGTTGAGCTCCCTAAGGTCGGCGCAGAGTCTCCACTGGCCGTTTGGCTTCAATATCCCCAGCACCGGATTATTGAAGGTGCTGTGGACTGGACGGATTATTCCCCGGGACTCAAGGTTCTTAATTATTTCAGTAAGGGACTCCATTGATGCGAGAGGCAAGCGATATTGCTTCACAAACACAGGAGTCATGCCAGGGTCCGTGGGGATTGTTGTTGTGTGGATGTCAGTGCGACCACAGTCATATGAGTCTACCGCAAAGAGATCTTGGAAATCCAAGAAAACTTGTTTCAACTTTTGCTTTTGTTCCAGAGTCACACAGGCATCAGCTAGGTTGACTCTCTCTTCCACCATCTGCCTGAAGCCTGGAAAGACTTCTGGTTTGGCTATTTCAGCGGCCTCCTCCAGCTGGGTGGAGAAGTCCCTGGTTAGAGTGCTGATTTGGACCGGAGGCTTCAGGTGGGAAAGGCAGCCCTCATGGACCTGGAAAATCACCTCATCCCTCCTGAAGTCACAAGTCACATCTTCCTTACCATAGGGGCAGGAAGTGTACACCAGGAAGTTCCCCCCATGCCGGGTAAAGATCCTGTCTGGTGTTGTATTGTCATCACTGTCACTGTCAAAACAGTCCTTGGGGATTGGTCCTAACAGTTCATTTACTAAGTCGATGGAAAAATGTCGGTCATCAACCGCCATTCCAATAATGGTGCCTGCGGCTAGAGTAATACTCTTTAAGTCGCTGTTATCCACCTCTATTGGAATGGTGTCATGTTCTATGTTGACTAATGGTGTTGGGTTTACCCCCAACCCTTGCTGTTGGAGAGAAGCATTTAGATGTATGTAAGCATCAGGGTTTTTCAACTCTTGTCCCCTTTTAACTTTCACTTCCAGGGAGAATTGTCGGGTCCTTTCTGGGATGGTGACTTCCTCTTTAATCTGAATTTCAACTGCATAAGGTAGTAATTGAGCTGACCTAAATGCTTTTTCTGGATCATCAAAGCCCATGGGATTATCCGCTAATCGGGACCAAGCTTTGAAGTTTATTAGGTCCAAACTAATGGCAAAGCGATTGAGAATGTCACTGCCTAAGTAAAAGGCGGCAGGGACGTCTCGCACGACCCAACAATTGTGGACTATGCTCTTGTTGCCAATGGAGATTTTGAGCATACACCTGCTTGGCAGGAGATGTTTGGAATTAGGTGCTTCCAGGTCCATTTCCCATTTGTCTATCAGTTTGAAGGTGGGAATGGCTGGATCTTTTGGGAGTTGGCGAAACATGGCTTCGCTGATGAAGCTCTTACCGTTGTTCACACACACTCGAGCGAGAACAGAGTCCCCCCCATCATTTAACTGAACAGGGATGAACAACTGCTCTCCAATTTGCTGAATATCAGCCAGGCTTTGAGCTGATTTCACATCTTTCTGGACTATAGGAGTGGGAGTTTCAGATTGTGGATTGGTATAGAATTTCAGAGTGTTTCCTTCCAGCGTGGAGTACCACTTTAGACTGGAAGGAAGGTTGATTTTCAGAAATAGAGAGGACCCCCCATCACCCGTCTGTTGTCCTACTGCTATGACTGTCACGTCTGGAATTTGGTTGTTCTGGAAGTGAAATTCTACTTGGTCAGATTTTTGTTCAACCATGTGGCAGGTGCCGTTTAAACTAACATGGTTGACACTCTGTTTTAATTTTATGGGTCGGCTAGTCTGGGTCCAGAGGACCTTGTTTACGCAATCAATTAGGGGTGACAACCTTCTCAGGAGGTCATTCCCTAGTAAACAAGGGGTGCCCTCTGGGGTCACAACTATGACCGGGTGTTTCAACTTGTGTCGCCCGATCTTAATGTCCAAGTCTGCAGTCCCCTCAACGGGAATTTCCTTCCCGTCAAAGTTCTGCAGTTGTCCAGGAAGAGAGGTGAGAGGAATTTGGTAATTCTCTCCCCTTCCTGCATTCAGTTCATCAAAGGCCCTTCTGGACAGAAGGGTAGCTTGAGATCCAGTGTCCACCAGTGCCGAGATTGTACCCTGCCCCTGTACTTGTACCGGGGCATAATATCTTCCCTCCTTCTCCTCAAGGGGGCACAGATAATGTACATTTTTGGACAACTGGTGGGCTAATTTTCTGGTTTTGGACATCGCTAGCGAAGAGATTTGGGCAGAATTCTGTGGAGAGTCTTGGGAATCTGAAAGAAAAAGTTGGCAACTGGAGATCAGAGCCATTGTGGGTTCCCCTGGCTCCGGTTCTGGGCTGCCCCCCCCTTTTTGGAGGCAGTCCCCAGGATGGGTTTGAACCAGGGGATTTTCTTGCTGTTGGTTCTGGGATGAGATGGTGGGCGGCGGTAGCTCAGTCTCCACATCTCCCCAGTCTGGATTTGCATTCCTAGGGACCCATTTTTCTTTGGGAGGAGTTCCCCCCTCTCTGAAGGAGAAGATCCTTTTCTCAGGATCCTCTGAGGATCCCTCTCCCTCAAATTGGAAGATCTGTACCTCCTCCTCAAACTGAGTCTGTTTGGGTCTTTTGTTTCTCCTACCCCCCCTCTGCTCCTTAGGAGGCAGACTTTCAGGGGCAAGAGATTTTGTTTCCGGTTCCTGGGTTTCCAGGGGCTGTTTACAAGTGAGGAAGGAAGCTTCCTCCAAGGCTTTACACCCCCCTTCCCTTTGTGCCTCCTCCCTGGGAACCGGTGAGTTATCGGGGTGCTGCCCCCGTCATTGTTCTGGAGCACCAGGTCCAGAGTTGGGTGCGTTCTGCGCCGGCACGCTCATCTGAGGGTTCTGCTGAGCCCTCAGTATGTGACCCAGGTCCCGCGCCATGTTTTGAACCTGGCGCTCTAACTGGGAAACCCGCTCAGGCTGATACGGGGCCCTGTTTTCTCCCCTGGGCTGATCCCGGGAAGGGTAGCTGTCCCTCCTCTGGTAATACCCCGGGTTGGGAAGATTTGGGTACCCCTCCACCCTTGGCCTCCCCTCTCCCGGATTCAGTGGTCTGGGCTCAGGGAATTGGGGAAAGAAGGATGGATGGTTTTGGGGCTGGAAGTCGGGTGGATATCTGGGGAAAAAGTCCTGCCCAGGGTTTGGTAAATTTCTGCCCTCCTGTGGGAAGTTTGGAGGGAAGTTCCCTGGGTTAGGTGCTTGTCTGGATCCCCCCCCTTGGGCTGGAGGAGTCCACACATAACCCAGGATGGGTCGATTTCCCTTGTAACGGGGACTTACATAATCAGGAGAGCGAGGGACCCCATTTGTGGGGCTGCCTCCTTGGCTCCCTGTCTGTGACTGACCCGAGGACCTCCTGGGCCTAGCATTATTAGGTGCAGGCAGGTTTTTAGGCCCCCCCATCTCCAAATCCAAAACGGGGGTGACCTTTACCTCTGCCACCTTGGCAGCAGCAGGGGTGCTGTTGGCTTTGGGGTTTTTCTGGGCATTGCTTTTATTTTCTATGGGCTTCTGCACCTCATAGATCCGGGTAGCCTGTTCAATGACCCAGTCTAAAGATCTTTTCTCGTGAAAATCCCTCACGAGCTGGGTCATGATATATTTGGGCAAGGCATGAAAAAATGTATTAACGAATTCTCGACTGTCTGTGCGCACCCTTCTTGTGGTCTGTGCGAAAGCACGCTTTAACTCCTGCACAAATTCTTGTGGGGCCTGATCCTCCCCACATTGCAAATTGTAGGCTGCCTTGCGAGCCTCTTGAGGATTTCTGTGAACAGAAAAATGTTTCAGGATGGCCGCCTTATATGTGGACCATCTTAAATGATTTTGATCCTCCAGCCCCGCAAAGAAACTGGAGTATTCCGGGGAGAATGTCCACTTCACATATTGAATACAGCTTTGGCTGTCCTTCAAATGGAAAGTCTCCATCATTTGTTCAAACAACTCTAAGTGCTCCCAAACAGAATACTTAGCGTTCTTATGGTAAGGCGTGATGACGCTCCTGATCGCCTTAATCTGCTTTAAGGGGTCCTTAAGCAAGGCCCTTTTTGCCTTATTAGCCTTTTTGGTTCGGGTAACCCTTGTCCATTCTTCCTCGGACTCAGAGGCACTGCTCCCAGAGGTTCCCGTCTGTTCTTCCAGGTTTTCCCGGATTCTGCGAGCCTGGGAATGGCTGGCAGAATGTGGGGACCTGGTCTCCTGTGTCCTGCGCAGTTCAGAGGAGTCTTCAGATTCCTCCTTGCTGCCAGGATTTGATGGGTACCCCCTCCACTGACCTAACTGGGCAGAGGTTTTCAGGATGCCCTTAATGGGCCTACTCTCCTGGGGTTCCCCATTGAACTGTACTGTACTTGGGTGCCCATACCCGGATGCCCACCCCTCCATTCCTGAGTGGTTCTGGCCTATGAGCCCCATACTCTTAGCTGGATAGTAATCTGCCATCCCTGTGGCCCTGTGCTCATGTGCGCCAGGGAACATGGGGGTGGCAGAGTCCAGGGACTGAGAGGTATGAGGGCCTCTGGTACTAGGGCTCCTGAGGTTATGCTCCGGAGTTTCCCTTTCCCAGCGAACCTCATCTCTATCCGCCCCTGCTCCCTGTTGCAATGCAAGAGCCTGCATTCGTGCCTTCAGTTCTTCAGTTAAGGCCTTACTGGACTCTATCAGTCTCTCCTGCATCGCTACCTGTTGCTGGAGCCTATCATTGTGTTGACAGAGGGCCTCATTCTCCCTCTGTGCTTCCTGGTTGGTCCTGGAGAACTGGGCCAGTCTTTGCTGCAGGAGGTTTACCTCCTGGGCAATGTCCCTATTGGCCTGCTCCTTTCTTGCTAGAGCATCTTCCACCCTTCTGGTGTGCTCTACCAAGTTCTGGTTTTCTTTTTGGAGATCACCCAGCCCCTGGTGGGCCAGGTGATTTTCTTCCATTTTTCTTTTTAAATGGCAGACTTCCTGGCCTAAGGCGTCTCTTTCCTGACTAAGCGCCTGCATTTGTGCCGCCAGGTCGTCCCTTTGCCTTTGGAAGGCACCAGCTTTCTGGCGCTCCTGATCAAACTCTGCCTGGGTATCCAGGTCTTTCAGAATCAGTTTATTGCTCTCCTCCTTCACTCTATCTAGGTGGCCTTGCAGGGTGACTACCTGCTCAGCACATGCCCTATTGAAGTCTAGCTGTTGCTCCAGCTTTTTCTGGCTTTGCAGTAGGGAGTCCAAACCTTCTTGGTATTCCTTCTGCAAGGCCAGAAATCTGGTATCCTGTTCTACCTTTTCCTTTTGCAGCACATCCATATCCTCCTTTATTTTAGTGATGTACAGTCTGCTGTCATTTTCTGACTCCTGGCTCCTCTGCAGCCTCTGCTCAGAAGAGACCAGGTCAGATTGGACCTTCTCTAACACCATCTGTTGCCTATTTGCCAGATTTTGGCTTTCAGCACATCTATCCTGCATGTCTCCCATATATAGGTACAGGTATGCTGCTATCCTGGCAATCTTGTCGTGCTCATCTTTGGCCTTAGGAGCCATATATAGTTCACTCAGGGCCACGTGTAATGGACCCTGATCTCTATATATATCTGACCCTGTTTCAGTGACCTGTTGCGTGATGGCCTGCAACCAGACTGTTTGGTCCTGGTGAGTCCATTCACCTCTCACAAATAGTTTGTGTAAGAAGTGCTCTCTGGCTATTTTCATATCTACCAAGGTCGTCATTCTAGAGATTGGTCTCTGTCCTGACTTACAGAAGTTAGTATTTTAGTTTTGCAGAACAGAACTTTTCTTGGAGTGTCCCTTTTGAGGAATGCTTCACAGCGTAATGCAGCGTGGTGATCCGACTGGATGTATGTATCCCGTCAGTTAGCACACTGTATTAAGCTGCACAAGTGGTAAATCTAACCCAACGTCTCGGCTCGAGCCCCCACTTTGTAAGAGGATTCAATTCAACACTACAGCTAAGTCAATGCCTAGTCTATAATACTGAATGAAAACCCTTATTGATATATCTTTAGGTCCAGTTCATGCGTTCTGGATGACTACCCCTATATAACACCCCTCTCTTGGAATCCCCCTGACCCCACTGAGCCAAGAAGTAGTTCTGTTTTGCAAGTTTAAAAGATTTATTTGATACTTTAAACAATAGATATATATATGACACTTTATAATAATTTAATAATTGAATATCACACTTAATCTGATATGATACAGATTAACAACAGAGAATCTGGCACTAGCACACTTCTTTATAATTACTAAGGAGTTGAGATGAAATGGATAAGATAGCACACTGGTAAATAGGAACAAAATTATAATGTGGTAGAGGATGCTTTATGTAAGCTCAGGTGGATGCAATATTCAATGAATGCAGTACAGAAAATACTCAATATGATTTCAACCAAACAATGTAATCACTTTTCTCTGGCTATTCACTCCCCCCTCCTTATGCAATGCAAGGAAATGGAAGGAAGCACACAGTTCTCAGAAATGCAATCAATGTAATCAGTTCAATCCAGCAAGCTTAGACAACAGAAAACAGATAGGAGTTTTGAAAACACAGGCCCAAATGCTTTGATATGTGCTAGCAATGGATGAGAAATATGCTGGAAATGCTTTTTAATTCCCTTTCAGAGGTTCAGGGTGAGTGGTATCTAGTTAATATTAGTCCAGGCTCACACTAGCAATGATGCAGGGATAGTTAGCAGGTTAAACGAATTTCTGGCAAATGGAAAGCAAACAGCAGCAGTTTTTACATGTGAAGAAATTGCAAATCGCGGTAAAATTCGCGGATGCGCCGAGCGCTATTACAGAGGAACCACAAGGACTATCTCTATCGTTTTGGGGTCCTATGAAAGCCTAGGATCTCAGCTTCAAAATGAAAGTTACTGCAAGTCTCTAGCACAAACGGTCGCGGAGATATGAGCGATTAAATAAAGGTCGTTTTTGGGTTTGCAAATTTCAAAAGCTCAAAAAGACACGTGCAGCTTGCAACTACGAAATGACAAGTGACAGCTTTCAACTAGAAATGACAGGTGACAGCTAGGAGGCAGTTCTACTTAGGTTAAATAGATTGAATTATATTATTTTAACTAGGAGATTGGTTCTGCACAGTTTCTAGGTACTCACACTATATTCTTGAGTGAAATGGGCCTCATCACGGATCTGGTCAGGGTTTTAGACTGGACTCTGGTCTGGTCTCTAGTTCTGGATAGATTGAAGTCTCTAGTTTGGCTCTCTGGAGGTTGATGGAGGTAAAGTATGGATTTTTCCGGCAGAGCTTCCAGCGGCAGATGGATTTTTGAATGTCTCTATGTGTCCTGACTCTCTGCTTTTATCTGTTTCTTGAGAATGGGTGTGTGTGTTGCATCACTAGACTTGCCCCTCTCATTCGTCATTGGTCAGGCTTCCATTCCTCCGCTTGATTGGCAAACTGAACTGTGAGTCAGATTGATGTCATTTTACAGCCTGCAGAAAGTCCACTCCTCCTGTCAACTTACACACAAATCTAGATTTGAAACAAATACATATTTGCAGAGGTACATATTGTTTTTAAATCATATGCACCCATCATGCATTACAGGAGGTATCCCCTGTTCAAACTCTGCTCTTCCTGGGAGCTTGCATTCACAAATGGCAACTTCTAGCACTTTTTAATGTGCTAAACAACATTGGATCTTCATTAAATTTTATACAACTGTTCCTCACATATCTACCCACATACCAATGCATTTTCGTTTGTCTAGCTGAAACAGGGAGTCTGTAATATTAATAAACAATGGGGTTTTGCCCCAGAACATCACACAAATTCGAGTTTAGTCTTGAATTAAAGGTACATTTTTTAAATTAAAGCTCTCAAAGTTATACATTTCTGTCATTTGATTACACAGAGTTATCAGTGTTTTTGTAAAATATATATTTTCCTTTCAATTCAGTCCTCAGAGTGTTGAAGTCCGCCTCCAAGACTTGGGTGGGTCAGTCCTCTGGGCAGGCAGGGCTTTGTTGACATTAAACGTTTCAGAATTAACATATTCCTTTCAGAGGAAAGGGTCCTTTGTGTGGTCTCTGGGAAGCTCCCAGCCAGTCTGCCTTCTATCAATCAAGAGGTCATGTGAGATTCTAACTCCTGGTGTGAAGCTCTTGAGGTGATAGGGTTTCCCAGGCTTCAGGCCTCTGGGAACAGCATGTGGCTAATTTTTAATTAAAATGCAGCCTTTGAAGTCAGCTGAGTCAAATCCCTTTGTCAGCAACTGCACTCAATTCTCCTGTCAGAGTTTAGACCGCCAGCGCCCCCTTGAGGATTTTGTTGGTACTGCATGCAATTTTGGGATTTTCTTGGATTAATGCATTCTAAACAGGAATGGTTCTTACATGGTAGTAAATCCTTGCTTAACATTGTTTTGATGGGGCTCCTTACAGTAAGATGGTTATGTGGAACCCCACAAAAAGGGTTGAATCTTTAAAGTGGTCCAATGAGTCACGATTTCAGCAACTTTTTGACATCAGTAAAAGTGGATTTTGTTAACAAAGACCTTTCTTTACCCTGGTGGGTGGCAAGTTAGGTAACCATTTTGGTGTGCGCACAACTGCGCAGCTCTCCTGGATTCTGGGATGAAATGATGGGCGGCGACAGCGCATCCCCATCTTTACCCACTCCAATTATTTATTTTTGTTCTGGGGCAAAATGATGGGCAGCGACAGCTTAATCCCCATCTTTACCCCGTCTAATGATTCCACATGGGTCAAAACCCTCCACAGCATACACAGTGAATCCATATCCCTGGTGCCCTCCAATGATGAATTAGGGCTAATCCACCTTACCACTAACAACACCATGAGAAAGTTTGCCTGGGAGAGGAAATCTGTGTGTGTCCATAGCCATCAAATCAAGTGCACAAACCACTGACACAGTCACAGCAAGTGGAAACAACAGTATCATTGTTGCTCTCACAGAAGCACACAAAACCATCAATGAAATCTCCTACTATTTTCACAAGCTCACCACTAAAAAGTGTCCACTCAGATACCCAACAACACAAATGAGAACCCAAGTAGAAAGGCACAGCATATAATGTAAACCAGAACAAAAACTTTTGAGGACTGCTCCGGCTACCCTAGGTATATCTTACCCTTATATAAAGATGGAGTTGCTACTCCATTCCGTGTGAACAATACAGCTCATAAAACATCTACATTTAAATAGCCATTCAGATTGAGAAAGTCTGTTTAAGTTCAAGAAAGATGCCCATCTCATCTCAGCTTTTTCCCTTGAGAGTATGCTCTCGCTGTCCTTGCACATGTAGCAATGCACTTCTATGTAGGATCTGAAACCAGCCTAGACTGCTGAGGTGTGGCATGCAAGCATTCCACAGCCCTGTGTATTTGCATAGCATCAACTGTCTCCCCTAGCAGAATGACTCAGAAGAAAGGAAAACATGCGGTCAGAGCAGATAACACATATCTGTACCCAATGACACTTGCCCTGTGTCCCCCTGAGTGCCATGCAACAACTGCAAGCAATGACTCACCAGCCTCCCATCTCCATATCTCGCTCTTCACTCATGCAGCTGGCCCTGATCACCTCAGAGCAACGCACAGAAACACACCTCACACAGTTACAGCATCCCCCCAACAACACCACCAACATGGCCCCCTAAGTGCCATGCAACAACTGAAAGCAATGACGTGCCAGCCTCCCATCTCCATGTCTCCCCCCGTACCCATGCATCTTGATCTTCTCACCTCAGGACAGCGCACTGAAAAACACCTCACACAGTGACAGCATCCCACCCACAACACCACCACTGTGTGCCAACCTGAATGCCATGCAACAACTGTACTCATTTGCCTCACCATTTTAACCAGGAGTATCAGAGTTGAATTAAATGTCAAAGGGAACTAGACACAAGATGATCTGAATATTCATCTGGCCACATATGTACATTAGACAAATTATTAGCATGTCAAGACCGCTATGGACCACCACAACAGTATCTTCTGCCATCCTCCTGGCCAGGCATAGTGCATCATGTCTTGGGTTCTGCCACACATGCTCATGCAATACCTCCACAACAGAGTGCATGAGAGGTGCAGGTGGCATGCACAGTGCAATGGGATCATGATTGAGCTGGTGTACGCTGGCTCTCAGCTATATAGTGACACAGGCTTTGGTTTGACTCACTAACTTGTACAAGTTGGTCTCTGTCACAAGATGAGTAGGGTGGGTAACCAATATCACTGCAGACCCCTGGCACCATTTGTAGGCCTCCCCACCTTGCAGTGCTATGTGGTCGAGGTACACTGAGGCCAGGCCAACCCAGTTGGTGATCACTCTGGGAGCTGGGGCTTCTTTTCCCTGTCCCTAGCCTGGTGACCCATAAAAGATACTGGGATGGTTGCCAGGGGAGTGTGTTCTGATGGTCAATTACCCTTGGCAACGTGGACATGTCGAAACTGCAGCCAGGGGACAGCTACGTCCTACATGTGAGTGGATAGGCATCTGGCAGCCTTGCTTTTCTCAGACAACCAGGAGCCAGTTACAGCACACCAAAATGGAGGTAATTTGCCCTGTTTTGGCTGGAGGGGATCCACTGTGTTGGGTGGCCAGACTGCCACCTGTGTCAACTCCCACATGTTGATCTCTAGATGGAATCATGCCCTCTTCAACTCAATCTTCAAAACACACTTCATCTGTAACTCACAGTACTTGTTGGATGATGGTCTGACAACCATACTCATCCTTGGATGCAGTCAAGAAATGGCTTAGTGTTGCATTTCCAAGTGCCCGTCTCAGAGTTTACCTTATACCAACATGCCGGTGGACGCTACCAGCCTAGCACCACCTGAGTGACCCAATCTACTGTACACCTCATTTGCTGCACCCGCTGCTGGATGTGTATGCAGTGCTGGGCTCTACCCTCTACGTGTGCTGTTACTGATGGAATCTTGATGAGGTACTTCCTCCGAGCCTAGTAAGATGTGTAGTTTAAACCTCCAACAACCAGATAGCAAATGACAATGCTCTAGGGAAAAAGGCTCGGTTCACCCTTTTGCAAGAAGAACAAGAGCTTTACTTTGTATGCAAAAAGGAAATTGCAACAGGGTATTATAAGTCTGCGGGCGCGGAGCTTCCTCTCTTCTTCAAAGCAAGCAGCACATTATAACTACAAAAATCATCACATGATATACAGTATTCATATCCATGAACACATTCCATTCACACGGAATCAAATGAATCCTGTGACATCGAATCATGTCAATACCTACCCAAATTGTGGCCAATTTGAATGCCTGCTGCTTGTTGTCTCGTGTAGAAGGGATGTGACCAAACAGTTTGGGTTAGACTGCCCCTGCTGGGGTGGGACCAATCCTGATTTGCATATGGTCTTTCTCCTTTAGTAATGGCTTGGCAAGCAAAAACGATGGTCTGGAGGGTTGCCCGGAGCAATGCTAGAGGTTAAAAGTAATTGTAAACCTTCAACCAACTCATCTTTTTTTTGCTGTAGTCACCCAGAGTGGGCTGGGAATTCCCAGACGTGGGACCTGTGCATGATGGACCTATAGACCCAAGCTGCTCCTCACTGATGAGGTCCAACAAGGCCAAAACATATTTGGGGATGCTTGTGGTCTCGTCCAGAAGGAATGTGACCAATCAGTACGGGCTACACTGTCCTTGTTGAGGTGGAACCAAGCCTGATTTACATATGGTCTTTCCCCTTTTGTAATGGCTTGGCAGGTGAAGAACAATGGTCTGGAGGGTTGCCCAGAGCAATATTAGGGGTTAAGATTAATTCTAAACCTTCCAGCCATCACCTCTTTTGTTTTGCTGTAGTTTACCTTGTTGTGGTGGCTGTTTGTCAGGCTCACTCAATTGAAAGGAAACATGATTCACCCCTACCTATGACCACCTTGGTAGGCACGGGAAGTTGACTGGCCAGACATCACTATGTATGTTTGCTGTCATGGGGAGGTGCAAACTGACCAAGCAAAGCTGTAGTGACTGACGCGTCTATCATGTGCCATACTGTTCTAATGCACACATCCCATGAGGTCGGCATCTGCTGGCATGCATTAGCTGCACATTCACCACAGAAATCAATGTAACAGAGCCAGCCATCAAATGGGACATCACTTATTCAGTGAGCCATTTGCACTGCCACCGTTCTAGCCATGTGTACAAACAAGTGAATGGCTCACTCATTTAGACAAGCATGTGCCACTGGCTGGATCCTCACAGTAGATGCACCTGCCTGAGCATAACAATGGGGCTGCCTTCACCTTCCTTGGGCTGATCTGAAAGCCCTCATGGTCTTCTGTGGGACAGAAGCAAGAGAGCATACGAAGCCCCAACACTTGGGGGTGGAAATGTCAACCACATATGCACTGGCAGACCAGCCTGCACTGGGGGAGGTGGTGAAATGGGAGAAGCTGGCCTTATGCACAACTGAGGGTCATGTTGCGTGCCACCACCAGTGTGGTGACAGCAGGGGTTGGCACCCCACAGAACGGTCATTCTGAACATGTGCACATACGCGCTTGGCGGTGTTGGTTGAACAGCTTTGCTGAGAATGCTGTCCCTCGGGCGAACAACATCCAACCTGTCCACTCTGAACTGGCCACAAGTGAGGTTCCAGGATGCTCATCTGCTGCTCTGCCTGTAGGGGAAGACACCCATGTAAGGGGGCCCACCTGAGGTAGCATGTCCTTGACACAGTCTCAAGGTGGGAGGAATCCTTTTCCTAATAATGTGGCCATGAATGAGAGCCCTCATGCCAAAATGGGGAAGGTTTTATGGGTCCCCCAGCCAGAGATACAGTTCATTAACAGGGATCAAAGAGGGAGGCACTGTGTCCTCCCTCTGGCAACAACAGGAAAGTCACACCCAAGTTTACCTCAGGCCCTCTGGAGACTGGAGTTAGTCTGCCCTGCCCTGGACTGCTGGCACAAGGCAGGGCATGTATGTCTGGCACACCCACTGGCAGATTGTCTGGGGCCTCTGGGTTACCCTTGCATGCAGGGGGGTGAAAGGGAGGAGGAGAAGGCCATCTGCTAAAGCGAACTCCTCAGCTTCTCATCCTCCAACCCACTTGTCAACACACCACAGCAGGCAACCCAGAAATAGACCCAGGTTCCCGGTGGTGGCACTCTCTGTCTATAGTTACATTCATGCATGTCCACATTTTTTAAAACACTCCCTTTACTTGTTTTCAATATTCATTTTAAACACCCCTTATGCCGGAAATCAAGGACACAGTTAAACAATTACACTACCCTTATGCTTGGTAATGTCTTATCTTCAAAGAGACAACCGGAAATCTCTTAATACTGGCCTACAGTCTGTACAGCAAAGGTCACTGTTTCAAATAAGCATCTTGTGAATAAAATGTGCATGCAGGCAATACATTGTTAACACACAGATTACACGTTAATAAATTAGACACATCACAGGTAAGGTAGTATGGTTAGGTTTTTAAAAAACAGGTTAATATGTGGAAGGTGTTCACAGTTCAGTATACACAGCATGATGGGCTTCAGAATGCTAATGACCCATTACCAATGAGCTGTGACTTCACAGAGAAGGGGGACATTTGCATTTAACACTTGTGTCTGGTCCAGCCTCCAGCCCATGAACAAATAAAGACTTGAAAGAAACCGACCAGCTGAATGACCTGCTCAGGAGCTAGCCTGCTCATACAGAAAAAACATAGTTTTGGTTAGTATGTCACAGAGACAGACCTCTGTGTTTTACACTTCAAAAAGACACCCTTGTATGCATTTTCATGGGCGAGTATGCATACCACCCAGCAGTTTAAGTGCCACCACCAGGCTTAAGTCCTCAATCGCCATGCATTAAAGTCTGTGGTACCCTCACTCCAGACTCTACCACAGCCAACTACAAACACTGTTGGACACAGTAGTAGATGTACAAGTCATCACTGCCCAGCTGTCGCTTCCCTCTCAATCAGGAGGGTGCGGGAATCATAGAGTGTGGTGCAAAGGCGTACAGGGAGAACATATGAACAGAAGCTCTGGGAAGGGGATGATGTTTCACATGCATGTGCCCAAAACATACAGTTCAGTCACTCACAGTGCAATATTTAAATATATGAACAACAATTTTGAAAACAAAAGTTATGCAATACATTGAAGATGACAAAACATACAGAAAAGCAACAGTAAACAACACATGACTTGTATGTATAACACAGGAAACAGTTGGTAGGGGTTCACATGGGCCAGTTAACGCACATCAAGATGGTCCAAGTGTGCTAAATTGGTCCTGTGGTGTGCAGGGATACATAAGGGCAGGCAGCCCTGCCGTCTTTGTGCAAATGAGCTGATGTATAGCTATTGGCCAGGCACCAGGCTGGCCAAATCAAGCTGGACTCCTGAAAACCATAAGAAGCATGACATGCAGTAGAACACTGCAATGGACCTGCAGGGTGCCTCTAGCAGGGCAATCTGGGCTAGGACATTGCATGGGGTGTGGCCGTTGTCCGGCGTGGTGAAGGAAGGAACAGGGTCTGTAGTGCCGTTTGGAAGAAAGAGTGGTCCTCCACTTGGCGGATGCTGAGTGGGAGGGAGTTTCTGAGTGTGGAAGCCTTTTCAGAGAATGACGTACCTACGATGATAGTAAATTTAGGGAAGGGAACAAAAGGAGTAGTGCAGAGCCTGATGTGAGGAGTATGCTGTGTCGGTAGCCTGTGAGTCAGTGTTGGAGAATGTCAAGGCACATCTCATGGATGGCCCAGTTGGTGATGCAAATGGCCCTGAAAGTGGTGCATCGGACAATGGGAAGCCAGTGGAGCAGCCAGAGTGTAGGAGTCATGTATACCGTGGGTTTGTGTGCAAGGATGAGGCAGACTGTGTTGTGCTGAAATAGTTGTATCTTTCTGAGCTGATAAGCAGGGGCACCCACATAAATGGAATAAGAGCAGTCTTTGCGGGAGTGGATGATAGCCATCATTGCCATGACTCGGTGAGGGAAGGCTAGGCAAGGGAAGGATAATGTAAGGATGTGGAGGTGTATATGGCAGGATCTACAAGCATTTTCAATGTGGCGAAAGTGTGTTATGTCAGAATACATGGTGCATCCCAGGTTCTTAACTGAGCTGGATGCTGTGGGATTGCCATCTAAGGAGCACAGCTAGGGATTGATTCCGCTTCCACCAGGATTTCGGAGGAAGTGGTTAGCTGTCAGGCAGTGGTTTGAAATCAGTGCAGTCCGAAGTAAGGTCACGATGGGGAGTAGCCAAGGTCTTGTGGACCTAGGTAGGATGTGGGTGTCCACTACATAGTTGTAGCAGGAAATGGTATTTAGTGAATAAGGGTAGGGAGGGGCTCAGGCACTGGTTGAAGAGTAAGTAGATAGGGAGTCCCTCTGAAGGACCATGTTGGAGACAGTGTAGCGGGGTGAAAGAAGAAAGGTGATAGGAAGAAGATTTGTGTACGGTCAAGAGGGTAAGAGGTGACCCATCTTAATGCTGCATCCATAATGCCTACAGAGAGGATGCCGCTGTTGATGGTGTCAAAGGCTGCCAATGGATCAAGGAGGATAAGTGCAGCAAAGCCTTCTGAGTCTGCTGTCCTTTGTGGAAGTGCAACCAGAAACCCAAACCACATGCGTGGATGATCAAGGGGACATGCAGACATACAGACATAGTGATAGTCACCATTACCAAATCAAATGATCCATGCAAACCCTATGTGTGCAACTGCATGCTACTATTGCAGTGTAAACCTCACCAGCCATGAACATGATTGACAGTGCACAGCCATACCTGCTGGCAGAGTTTTTCTGCTGTGATTCCCTCACCACCTCCACCTAACACTGTGCCCCCGCATTGGTGATTGGAAGTCCAGTGTTCAGCAGAGGGTATGTGGACTAGGGTGGAAAAAAGGTGCTGTGTGGACCTTCCAGGGAGTGCAGGAACTGGATGAGGCAAAATACTTGCAACAATATAGGACGATGGATTGAGCAGCCAAAGGAGCCATTCATGCAGACTGCACATGTTTAGATCAATGTAAATTGCTATCTGCACCTGTATGTGTGAGGCTGTTGCAGTCCACTTTATCATGGCAGTTGACTCCACTGCGCATGGCTGCATGTCCAGTCCCCTACTCAAGAAGGCGTCGAGAGGCCAATGGCACATTACTGAAGGTGAAAAAAAGATAAAAGTTAAAGTGTCCATCTTGGACAGGGGTAACTCAAAATATGTTCACCCTGGAAGGGAGAGGGGTGTGTCCACATTACTGGAAAAAAAAGTCAACAGAAATAAAAATCAAATCATACCCCCTCGATAGACTCATGTACATCAGGGCACAGGTGGTAGAGATAATGTGGGTGGTCTGGGACTGCCAGATTGTGGTAGATACTCAGGTGGTGGTGGGGGTAGTGGTGTATCCTGTCCATGCAGTGCCAAACCTGGTCTTCATTGGATAGAGCATGTGTGATGCAGATGAAGGCATGAGTAACCCAATGTTAGAGAGGTCACAATGAACTTCCTCCCGAGTGGCCACAGAGTCTGCATGTGTACTCACTTGTGACACATCAGAGTTCTGGAGGAGCATCTGCCTCCAGGTGTCCATCTCCAGGTGGATGTGGGACCTTGTAGCCAAAAGCTTATCATGTAGTGAACGTCCAATGCTCTCCATCTCACAGCGATGGAAGGTTCAAGACTTCAACATCTACATCCGAAGGCCTTTTTCTGTGCCACCGCATCTCGATGCAGGGAATCCGTCTGCTGGATTTTGATGTTGGCATCCATGCCCAGTTTGTGAGAGAACCTTGAAGAATGCATCTACAGCTGCTGACAGTCATGGGAGTCCAAATGCTGTGCATCCCATGCATCTGGTGAGGAGATGTTCTCAGCCAGGCGACAGATGACCATGGTCATCTTCTGCATGACCTCACCATGTCGGATGGTCTCTGAAGCATCTGCTGCTCCCACTGCGATGGATCATCATGCACATGTCCAACATGTGTGCGGGCCTGATGGTAGTGGGATCCGGGGTCCAGCCCCATTGCAGTGGGAACCCTACAACCCTCCATTGGACAACAGCCACTGTTGCTAATTCCAAAACAGGTGAAAGCGATATTGTGTCTGGACCACTGACTCTTGGCTCACCTCCTCCAACTCAGCGGCCCCATCCATACGGCTCATTGGGGAACACTCTATGCCCCTGAGTGAGCCTTCCACATCTGATTCAGCAACTTTGTCTCATGAGTCAAGAGAAGAGTCTGCAACCCTACCGAGGAGTTCTTGCCAAACCTGGGGATATTCACAGGGCATGAAACCGCAGCCTCTACTGGTGGCCTGTCATGTGTCCCCCTTCCTCTTCCTTCTCCACCTCTTCATTTGCTCCAACATCACATGCACAAAGGCAGGCAAAAACATTCCAAGGTTTTAGTATGAGTACCTGGAAGAACATGCATATGTGCATTACAATGTATACATACACAAATGGCCGGCCACACATACAACACACATTGTGATTTAGCACACTGTTACCTGTATAGCTTGGCATATCAGGATGTGCAATATGGCATGGGTTGTGGGATCGATAGGACATAGATACACATGGACATGACTGAGAGTGATTCCCATCCGTGGAAGGATGGAGGTATGTGCATCACCAGTTAGCAGGAACTGTACTCTCACCATTTCTTGTTGGAACATGTGGAAGTGTAACCTGTACATCTACTGACACAACATTTCACGCAAGCATACGTGTTGCCATCATAACCCCACCATAATTGCAATATTGCACCAAGCAAGATACATGGTTGGTCACAATCACATGCATCGCACCCTGTGTATGGAGTGTGGCATGGTAATGCTTGCAGGGTCACTGCTCCATTGACACTACAAATGTGTAATGCACTACACTGAAACATCCATTGGCCATCCACGTCTGGTCCTGTCTCGAAGACAGCCTCATGCATCTAGGCACAGACATTGTTGCTCATTCATGTCCACTGGCAGCCAGGGTCTGGGAATGGATGACTGTGGCATTATGCACACTTTGCTCTGATTCTACATGAGTCCTGATTAGCATTCCCAAAGGATGATGCGCATGCATGACACTGTGAATGTGTACAATGAGATATGTGTTGCATACCATGCACAGAAACCACACAACCACCTCTCTGCATGGAGGCCAGCTGATGGAAACACAGTAACATTCATGTAGTGTCCATTATTGGCTTCCAACTGCAGCCAACTGGACCCAATGAGCAGGTAATGCAAAATTATCAGCACATACGAAACGCAAAATTGGCACTCACCGGATGTATCGACATAGGCGTCCATGCCTCCAATGCCAAGCACCTTCTCATTGCTGATCATTCCTTTGGTGGCCTCCTCGAAAAGAGTCAGCCCCTCCTCCTCTAGTAGTCCCCCTCCAGTGGCCTGGGCAGAAGCCAGGTTGCCACTGAGCTTCTGCTTTGTACTTCAAACCTTCAATAACCTGTTTAGCAATTCACCTCTCCACACCACACATGCAAATGAAGTCTGGGACCTCCTTCCACATCCTCATTCCCTGAGCGGGAGTATGGGTGCTGCCAGTAGAGGGGTAGAGTTCCCCATGGTGTTCCTGTGCATAGTCCATGAGAATTTCCAACTCCTCATTGGTGAAGCACTTCTTCTTGGTGGCCACATCTCCTTCACCTGTGCCTCATCATGGGGTGGTGCTTCTCTCTGCTCTACAGGGTGTCCCCTCTTGGCCCTAGTGGACCTTGCTGGGTCTGGCCCACCTGTAAGCATATAGCCATGTCCTTTTTCTGGTGGCAGATTGCCTGTGGGTTGAGGCACACCACGTCCCTCCACCTGGGGCTGGTGCATGTGTGTCATCACCACATCCCTGTCTTGTCAGTTCAGAGCCTTCCCACTCATGGTGCAGGCAACCGTAAAAGCACAGCCCAAAAAAAGTACAACCACAAAAAAACACAGGCTACCTTATGTACAACGTAGATTTGTGGTCCTGCAAGACTCCTAGGACCCCAGCAAAAGAAAATGAAGTACGCAGTCGGTAGAGGGCTCTGCAACAAAAACAAAAAAGTAAACAATGCTGTATAGGCACCCAAAACCCCAAAAATGTTGTACTTGATGCCTAGAGGGCCTCTCAACCTGAAGAATGCATATGCAAACATGGAAAATATAGTAAGCAATGTGTAGAGGGCAACTTATCCCCAAAAATGCATACCGAGGACAAGGCTGTGGTCTTGAGAGACACAGGTACGCAGGAGACACTGCCCAACTATACATACCATGCTTTGCCATGTCCACACTTCAATGCGTATAAGAACTGGGGTACAGAACCTCTACGGCAAAGCCCTTGCAGGTCAGGGCTGCAGTGTTGAGTGATGGAGGTGCACAGGAGGTCCTGTCTGACTATACATAGCACGCTTTGCTACCTCCACGCTTCCGTGCCTATAAGAACCGAGGTAGAGACCCTCTGTGGAAAAAAAAGCCCTTGCAGGACAAGGCAGCAGTGTTGAGCGAAGCAGGCGTGCACAAGATGCTACCTGACGATACGTAGCATGATTTGCTACATCAAAACTTCCATGCCTATAAGAACAGAGGTACGGACCCTCTGCAGCAAAGTCCTCGCAGGACAAAGCATGTGTTGAGCGAGGCAGGTGCGTAGGAGAGGCTGCCCGACTATACGTACCACACTTCATATGTACATGGTTCTGTGCCTATTACAACCAAAGAATGGACCCTCTGCAGCAAAGCTCTTGCAGGACAATGCCACAGTGTTGAGTGACACAGGTGTTTGGTGGCGATGGGGCATCAGCATAGGCAGTGAGTGCGGATGACCGCACCCTCCTGTCCACGGCTGCTGGGTAAAAAAGGTGTGGGGAGAGCTAGTTTGCTGTACTCCACACAACCCCTCTGACCTGGTGCCCCCTCTCACTCTTGCATTTGCATTGTTTTCCCCCACAACCTGTCCTCACACACCCCCTGCCTACTTGTGCGCCCTTGCATCTTAGGCCGTGTGCGCTCCCTCACATCTTATGATGTGTGCCCTTCCTCGCAATGTTAGGCCACGTGAAACCCCTCTTTCTTTAGGTTGGGCTCACTCCCTCTTACTTTAGGTTGTGTTTGCACCCTCACAAATTAGGCTGCATGCTCTCCCTCGCAACTCTAGGCCATGTGCGCCCCCTCTTACTTTAGGTTGTGTTCATTCTCTCACCACTTAGGTTGCATGCGCTCCCTCGCATCGTAGCCTGTGTGTGCTGCCTTGCAACTCTAGGCCATGTGCACCCCCTCTTAATTTAGTTTGTGTTCACCCCATGCATTTTAGGTCATGTGTGCTCTCGCTCTACTCGGCCACATGCATCCCTCCTTCCTTCAGCCGCTGTGCTCCCCTCGTTCCCCACGGGCCCTTTCCCTGCCCTCTAATTAGCTCCCTCCATGGATCTTTTGTGTACTGTTCCTGAGGTTTAGTTCTCCACGGTTGTTGGCTTACATTGCATTGCCTGCATTCCTGCTGTGTTCATTCTTTACTTCTAGGTTTCTTTGGTGATTGACTTTTGTCTATGCATTGCATCTGATTTGCAGTCCGTTGTTCTGTCCTCTGTGTGCCCCTCCTCCTTCCATTGACTGCCTAGTGTTCCCCCACCTGCCTGCTGCCCAGCTCTACACCCTTCTGCTTCGGCTCCCCCGCCCTCTGTTTCCCCCCATCTTCCTCGCTGCACTCTCTATGGTGCTCTCTGACTCACCTATCGTCTCTAACTGCTTTTCGATCAACTATCCTATCCCTCTCACTAAGTCTGGCAGGAAGAAGCGCTCTCCAACCGAGGCCTCCCTATCGCTGAAACCTACACCAGTTCTTCCTCCAGACAGACCCTTACAGACATCCTGTTTGTTGTTCCCATTCCAGGCCTATGGACCCCCATATGGTCTCTGTTCTCTCTTCTTTTTCATCTTTGCCCATTAATGGTGGCACCTGGTGGGAGGCCATCCTGGCCGCCTCACACTTCTACAAGACCATCATTAATGTCTACCTAAACGGCACCATCTTGGTCCAAGGCCCTCAGGCCAACCTCCATTTTTTTGATAGATGCTTCCCGTGCCTTTATCAAATGTATTTCTTCTACTCCTGTCCTTTCTTTTCCCTCTCTGCTGCGTCCATTCACTGCCACCTCTACGGCTACCTCTGCTGCTTCTCTGGCCACCCTGTTGCCTCCTTCCTCTGCCACCCCTCTGGCACCCACCTCCTCCTCCCTGGCTACCTTGACTTCTCCTCCTTCCTCCTCTGACCATCCTCAGGCACCTGCAAAACATCAGCATGGCGTACCTCTGACATGTACCCATCCATGGAAGTCCCTCAAAGGGGGCAACCTGCCCCACATTGCTACCCTCAACTCTCATTCAACTGTCAAACCTCTGACATCTGCCGTCTGCTAGAGAAACTCAATTTGGATGCACTCAGTCTCCCCTTCCTGATGGCTAAAAGATCCTCTCCGAACCCAGAACCACGGTTGGGGTGTAGCATTGATCTTCCCGGAGTGGATCCTTGCTTCTGTCATTCCTGTGCAGGAATACTCCTCCTCTGAATGCCTGGTCTGTGACTATCTATCCTGGCCTTTCTCTCACTGTGGCCACTAGCTAAAGGCCACCTGGCCAGGTCGCCCCTTCCTCTCTGAGTGTGCAGGCCTCTACTCCTCTCTCCTCACCTCTACCTCTCAACTTCTCCTCCTCAGAGACCTTAACATCCACCGGCGGCTACCTGCCCATCTTCAGGACTCTTTCGTAACCTCTGTGTCTCTCACTCTATATTCTTCCCTCTGGCCCAACTCACTCTGCAGGGCACAGTCTGGATGTTTTGATCTCCTCATACCTCCCCTTCTCCAACTTTCTCACCACTCCTTTCTTTTGGAGTGATCACTTTCTCCTTTCTTCCCACCTATCCCTCACTACTCCAGCACTGGCATCTACCTTCCCAGTCATCCAACCTATGAAGCGTGTGTCAGCTGAGGCTTTTGACACTACTCCCCCGCTCCTTCAGCACCTTTGACAGACTCACACCCTGACACAGGCCTATTTATCTAACCTTCATTTTTCTACCTCTAACACTCTGGATGTGCTTGTCCCTGCCATGAGGATCTGCTTGAAGCCCAAATCCAAGTGCACCTCTTGGTATGACTCTGACCTTGTCACCCTCACACGCAAGTGCAGGGTGGCTGAGAGGAAGTGGAGGGCATCAGGTGCATCCTCTGACAGACTGGCCTACAGCCTGCTCCAAAGACAATACCTCCTCCATTGGCTCACCTGTGGCCGTCTCTCCTCCCCCCTTCTCTTCCTTTCCCTTGTTCATCCATGATGATGTTTCCAGAAAAGTCTGATCTATGAAAGTCTCGTCAAAACAGGTTTGCCCTGTTCATCCAGAACCATCAAGGACCACATCGCCAATTGTAGCTCCAGCCTTGGCCGATTGATGCAATCACTCCTTTGACAATGGAACCTTCCCCTCATCCCTAAGCACTTCCTTGTGCACCACCTCCTAAAGAAGCCCTCTTCAGATCCTTCCTCTCTTGATAACTATCGCCCAATCTCCAGTACTCCTTTCCTTGGCAAACTCTTGGTAAAGCTGCCCATCTCCCAGCTTAATCAGCACACTGAATCTGCTGCTTGTCTCCATGACCACCAGTCTGGTTTCAGAGCTGCCAGAAGCACATAAGCTGCTCCCCTGAACACCTGTGAAGACCTGCTCTCTAACCTTGATTCTAACATTCCTTCTGTCCTCATTCTCCACAATCTTTCTTCTGCCTTTGATATGGTCAACAATGCCATTCTGCTCAATCGCCTCCATGATAACCTGGGTATCACTCATCAGGCCCTGGCCAGAATGACCTCCTTTCTCCCTGACTGACCCTCTCAGGTGCAACTGGGGTCTTTCATCTCTTCTATCTCGCTCTCTTCTTGTGGTGTTCCCCAGGGCTCTAACATTTGTCCCTGGGTTTTCAACCAATACCTGGCACCTTTTGCCCACCACAACCCTGCCTTCTGCTCCAGCTTTCAGTGTTATGCGGATGACACCCACCTCTCTTTCAGGCTCCCCTCAGCCACCTCTTCTCCTTTTCTTTGGATGGGAAAAGACATGGGTAAAACTTTTGCAAAATGCAAATTTGCGGCAAAATTTCACTATGCGATGTTTAATAAAACTGGCAAAATACACTGTTCTGGTTTTGGTTCTGGATGTAGCTACAGGTCTTAGGTTTAACTGAGCATTGAAATTAGGTCTCTAGCTATAACATTGAAGAAGTTATGGACGTTTTAGTGAGAGGCATTTTTGAAAAAATAGAACAGAGAAAAGCAGAAATTCGGTTTTAAAAATGACAGATTGGTTTTATTAAACTATATTAATGACTATGAAAAAGAGAATGCCACCCATAAATCTCCACAGTTATGCATGGCCGCTTGTAACGCTTTACGTTTTGTACTCTGGTTTCCGTTCTGTATGGGAATTACTTTATTAAATCCAAATCACTAATGGGTTATGGTTTAATGAAACAAATGAGAAAAATCAGCGCAAGAATGGTTCTGATAATATTAGGGTTCTGAAGTTAAAGATGGGATAGGTTGAGATTGGGATAGGACAAGGCAATTATACTATGGATTACTCTGATTCCTGTTTATTCTTACAGTCCACTGTAAATTAAGATTGGACCGTCAGGGTTCTGGTCATCTGGATTGGGTCTACCGGCAGCAGGGCACCTCCGACAGGGTGTTCAGCTGGGCGGTTCTGGTCAATTTGACTGGCACCTCAGACTGGATTTGGATTGGATTGGCCCTCCTGGTCACTGGACATGGTAGATTAGCGGGATGGTGAGTTCAGTAGGCAAGCATGAATGGTAGCAAGCCAGCCTGGATCAGAATTAAATTCCTGAAGTTCATTTGGGATAGTTCAGGATTTGGGCCTAAATGAAAAGAGTTCAGCAAATGCTGGGCCTGGGTTTTGCAAAGTAGACTGGATCAGGACAAGATGAAAAATTCAGGAACAAGATGAAGAAGGAACAAAGCGCTGCACAGGAATCAGGATGGAGTCAGGAATCAGTCTCCATGTGTGGTGAAGTTCCTGTATTTATCATGCCAAGTGAAATCACAAAGTTTATGGTAGGATAGAATTTCAAACCACACCCACATGGCTGTGAGTGGTCAAAGGCACTTCCCTTGCTCTTTTTGGCAGTAAGAAAAGCTGTCATATTTTATGGTGTGATTTAGGAACTCCCACATTGATTTGGACCACAATTTAACTTTCCCAAAAATACACATTTCTATAATTATGCTGCCTAATAAAATCAGACACATACATTCCATATTGTGTGGGTTATCCCGGCATCTAACTCCCATCTCAGTAAGAGCTATCTTTGTCGTACTGTGGAATTTTGTCCATTTTAATCATAACGGTTTGGCCTAAAAATGTCTACTTCAGTACAAATCTGGGCGATGACCCCTAGAACACAGGTATACAATATCATGTTTGCAGCATCAATAGTTTTGCCACAATTATTCTTTTCCTGTAACTTTGGTTCCTTATGTAGTACAGGGTTCACTAATGTCTACCAATTTTTAGATTTGTCTTCCTTCAGGTTGCAAAGTTAAAGGTTTTAAAACGTAATCACAAATAGGCATTTTAAACGACAGATTTCTTTTAGCAATATTTTTCTCTCCTTTCAACAAACAGCTGTCAAATCCCTTTGATCGGGGTGGGGTGTAGAAGGACGTTTACTGCCCATCTCGAAAAAGGGATCAGTGTTCAGCCCGCCATTGTCCTTGGGTCAGAGACGAATGTCTAATGAAGTCTTTGTTCTAAATATGCGAGAACCTCCATTATCAATTAAGCCTTCCTGGTAACAGCAGAGTGTTAACATGAAGTATCATCTTTCCCATGCTGGGCACTGTCCAATCAGAATTAACCAGTTAACTCCAACTGGGTTACTTTAAGATTCACCTAAAATCTTTCATTTAAAATATAAAAATTAACATAGTTTATAGGGGATTTTGACATCTAAAAAAATTAACCCCTTCCACCAAAACATGCTTTTAAACAGGCAAATTTTGCAATTTCTTCATGGAAAAAGCACATTTAAACTGAGTCTTTTACATCAGAGTTTCCTCTGCAGCATGCGCATCTATTGAGCAGCACCATTTCTGTCTTTGAGTGTTGGAATTTGTTTGCAGTCTGCAAGTAATATTCAGCTTTTGCTTGGAGCTTTCTCTGCACAGCTGAAATTGTTATATGTTGCCACTTTTAGCCACATTTATCCTGTGGAACTGAAAGAAATGTTGCTGAGTTGCCTTTTTCATGAAATACATTTCTTAGCTGCTGTCAGTCAGTGAGGCCCGGTTTCTCTGAGCCACATGGAGGATCTGTGATTTCAGTACACTTTTAATTTCAATACTTCACTTGGAAAATGACTGAATCTAGCGCCAAAACAGCACTTTGCAGGTTGCAATTGGGAGCTACATTTTAAAAGGCATTTTTGGTTTTCAGCCCACTTCTGTGGCCTTGCTTCATGTTACATGTAACAGCACCCACCAGCATTTTCCTGCAGTGAGTTCTGTTTTTACCCCAACCTTGACTGTGTGTAGCAGGGGTATACATCCTTTTGTGATGGTGAACCATGTGCAGTTATGCATATTTTGGTGCGCACAGGGTTTAGCTGATCCATTTTTGGCTGTTTCTTTCCCCATTAGTAAAGGGGTGCAGTGGGCCGCATCAGCATGGGTAAACATACCCCACAGTCTCATGATTGTAAATCATTGTTGGGCCTACACTTGCGTGTCAGTTTTCATGCTGACTGCATGGGCCTGTGTGTGTGTGGCAGTTTCTGGTTGACTTATGCTGAATTCATGGTACTGTTACTGCTGTGTATGCCACACATGCATTGTCAGAGTTGACTGATGTCTATGTTCTCTGTCCCCTTTTCCACAGTTGCTGCAGCTGGTAAAGAGGGCAGAAGCAGTGCTGTGTAGCAGCGAAGAAGGGACAGGACCACCAGACCCTGGCGTAGACACCGGCCGCCCACCATTGGCACCTCCTCTTCAGAAAACAATGTGGCTGTGGGAGCACCAATACCATTGGGCAAGGCTGCTAAGGATAAGTCTCAAGCGGTGGTTGTTGTGGGGGACTCCTCAACAGTAGTGGGAGAGGGTTCTGCCACACAGGGTCCAACTAGGGCAGAGGGCTGTTTGGGGGCTTCTGGTGTGATTGGGGTGGAGGTGGGAAAGGAGTCCAATGCAGCCCAACACACAGGGCCAGGCAGGGAATTTGTAGAGGCTGTTTAGGCTGCACCCCTGGTCTAGAGACGTGAGGATGTGCAGTCCACCATGGAGGGTTCTGCACAACCTCCTGATCCTAGACCATCTGCTTCAGCAGAGACCACCTTCTGTGAGGCCTGCACCCAGACGGATCCTCCCACTTGGGGCTGATGAGGCTATCTGCGTTGTTATGTAGCCCCTGCTGGCAGGTATTGCCTGGCAGACGGTAGCTATTCATGATTCTGTACATGTCTCTCACATGGATCTTGTATTGAATCACAAGCAGATATCTGTCTGCATGGCCCAGTTGGCTACTGCACTCATCTTGGGTGGTCTCTCTGGCTGATTACTACAATGGCCCCCTCCTCCACTACCTCCTATGTGGCCCAGTTGTCCGTGATTGCAGCTTCAAGTCACCTCCCATCATGGCCGCCTGTGCACCAGTCCCACCACTGCCCTGTCTGGATGTGTACGTGTCCCTAGTTGAGGTAGACCTGTCTACAAAAGCAGAAGAGGTGGTCACTGAGCCTGCCCAGGAGCCCACACAGGAGGAACAGCAAGCACTTCATGGCAGTGCAGGCGCCGTACTCCCCTGACAACAACTGTCATCTAGTTGGAGGGAGTACTAGGGCACTCACTCCCAGGCAGTTGCAGATGGTGGCTGTGTGGGGGCGTACATTACAGGGCATTGCCACCAAGAGAAGTCAAAGGGGTGAACAGGTCTCACAACTGAGGCAGGGGGTCCATATCCAGCTGTCCAATCTGGTGTTGGCCAGGGTGAGGTTTGCGAGGTAGCAGGAGGTGGAGAGGAGGTGGGCAATAGATGTGGCTGTTAGGAGGGTCAGGGTCATGGTGGATGTGACATGGTCAAGGGTCAGGCTGCCATCCTGCGGGGGTCCTGCAAGGTGTCACAGGAGGTGGGGCAGATTTCTTGAACACCCTCCAAGCCCTCCAGGAAAGTACAGAGGCCCGCCTACAGCCTACAGGATGAGGAGGTTGTGGAGTCAACACTGGTGGAAGCGTTAGTCAACAGCCCATGGACTAGCCAGCTGCCAGTGTACATAGTTTCATAGTGTTATGTTTCATTTTGGACTTTTATTTGTTTGTATCCATGGATATTTTTCCCTTGCCCTTATTTTAGTGTAAATCATTTTAATGCGCATTTACTTGTTCTTCGCACCACACTTGTTGCAGTCTCTTTGTCCATGTGCATGTTTACTTTTTCCATGTTCTCCAAGTGCATATGTCCTATGTCAGTCATATGGGTTGGGGCCTCACTATGTGTGTCATGTTACTGTGATGTTTGCTGGGGGACATGTGTGCTTGCTACTTGTGTGATGGATGTTGCATCCATGCTTGATGTACATGGGTGGGCTCTTATAGATGAGGGGAGGTGAAGGGCTTTTGAATTGAAGCTTTTGACAGCTTTATCATGCACATGTGTTGGTTGCCGACTTTCTTGATTTGAAATACAGGCATATTGTTCAAGTATGCACATTTTGTGGATGTGTGTGTGATAGCAGTATGGCATTGTTGAGTTTGTGCTCCATTGGTGAATGTGTTCATGTGTGTTTGTTGATGTTGTGTGTTGTCAGTGCTTGACTTCTTGGCATTAGTTTAATTGCCCTGGACATGTGCACATGCGTTGTACGTGTAGGAGTGGGGCCATCAGACGGATTGAGGTGGTAATAGCTTTTTAACTGATTCCATTACGTTTGCATGGTTACTGTGTGTTTAGTGTTGGTGTGTTGGTGTTGTTGAGTGCCGTTTTTGGCTGTGTGTTAATAATGTGTATTCAGGGTTGGTTGTGTATATGTGTGAGATGTGTAATGATGGTGTTTGAGGTCTCTTACTGGGGATAGATACTCACTTATTCATGTGTATTGCCACATGTTATATCCAGTGAAAATAACTAATAGATGTTAAAGAATAACCTTTTTAACTAATAGAAAATACTGAAAGAACTCAGAATGTTATATTACAAATATATATGGTGGTAGGGTAAGGGATTAAAAGGGGTGGGGAGGGGTTTGGGGTCAGGTTAACAGGGGGTTTAAGGGTGGGACCCCACAAATTTAAACAAATAAATGTGTATTTTTCGTTTTTTCGGTATTTCAGCTTCCTTAAAAATGATTTTGCTAATACAATTTTATTTAAAGGAGTAAGACAAGAGTGCGTATTTGGTCCATCATTATTTAACCTGTATCTTGCGGACTTGTGGGAGGAAAGTAAATCATTGAAATGTTAAGCCCCCAAATGGGGTGACCTTAGGGCTAACATAATTGCATATGCTGATGATTTCATCCTGGTGGATGCCACTGAGTTAGGTCGACAGAGACTATTTATTGGTGGGGGTGGAGAGGTATTTACTGAAGAATGATCTAACCATAAACGCAAATAAATCCTTTGTAATTACCTTTACAAATAGACACAAAGTAAGACCATTAAGTAGGTGCGCTGTTATTCATGGTGCAATGTAGTTTGCATAGGCTTAGTGCTTTTTCTATGTATTTGGCCGTTCATCTTTTATTTCTGAATAAGCTGAAAGATGTTCAATAAAATAACAAAAATTTGTAAATATACAATGTATTGAGTGAACTTGATAAAAAGGCAGCATTGTATGAAGCAGCTTCGCCAAATAAAATTAAACAATCTTTTGAACTGAAAACTAGGCAATCCAAATACAAAATCTATAAAAGTCAAAAAGTGTTTGTTTGTCTATGGCCAGATTTGTGGTGAAGTGTTTTACGTATACAATTCTACACTGTTTCACCAATCTGCACCACATTTAGCATAGGCACCTGCTGGGACCCTGCGGACATTACTGGCTATATGGCATTTTGACACCCCACCGCATGTGCCATATTTCAGCACAAGTCAAAATTGGGTTTATCAGTTTGTATCAAAGCTTTATTTCTTATACAATTCCACACTGTTTCACCAATCTGCACCAAATGTTGCATCGTTACCTGTTAGGACCCTCATGCCATTACTAGCTACATGACTTTTGAACACCCACTCTTTTTGCACTGATTTCAGCCCCTTCACACATCAGATGGTTGCCTGAAATCAGCGAGACATGAATGTGGTTGTAGAAGGACCGGTCCCGACTGAGGAACAAAACTCGAGGTCCAGGCCGTAGGATGCAAGGTTTTCAAGATATTTTCACCACAATGCACCACAACAAACTGGGCCACGCCAGGGTGAGGCGACAGTTGGGAAGAGAGCACAGAAGGTCCTAGTATGCAGCAGCACACCATCTCTCGCCTCCCCACAATGTCTGCACCGGGGTATGTCTGCCAGACACACGCGCGCATTTCGAGTGCAATTTACTGCAGGGTGCAAATCACATCAAAAAATAAGCGAATCAGAACAACAAACTACAGGATCAGTGTTATCATGTCTGTCTACAGAGCCCGTTCGGAGAACGGATACTTCTGTTAGTCATTTATATTTTTCAACCAAATTGTATTCATTTTGTTAAATTCACGCACAATGTGCAGAACAGACTTTAAATATTCAATCACTGTGGTCACTGGAACACATCTTTACATTTTCTGGATTTAACTTGTAATTTAGTGCCACTTCTCTCTCTTCCGTTATGAAAAGGATGCTGATGTGTTGATGTTTTGCTGGGAGCACAGATAATCTCCAAATAAAACCGAGCATCCTTTCTGATATAGAATTCTCTGATTAAAATCGTGCGCAATGAAACCTGCAGAGAGCAAGATCTGTCACGATTTGTAGATAAACCGTCACGTGAAAATGTGTCTTTCAGGTATAACTCAAGTAGTTTAGGATTTTTCAATTTTGCTGTGTTTATCTCAAATCTGCATTGAGTTGAAACAACTTTTTAAAAAAAAGATATGAGTCACTAAGTTTCCAAATAGGCAATACAAGTGCGTGCATTTCGATTCATGTTTCTAAACATACCAATGTTCAATCACATTTTAATTGTTTAGTGCTCCCTGCCCCCATTATCAATATGTTATTCATTTTCGTTTAAAAACTATGTATTCAAATACACATTGCAAAGCCGTTTTTATTATTGAGCGCCATGCTACCTGGAAGACTTGGGGATCACTGCATCAGGATACCTGAAACAAATACAGAATAGAAATAAAAATGAATAATCTGCTGGTTACAAGTGCAAAACCATTCTTTACTGTTGTGCATAACACAAGTCTGCCAGTAGATCATGTCTACCGCTGGTGTGTTTTTTCCTGACATCTTTTTCGGTATGCAGATGTGTAACCCCAAGTCTTTTAATTTCGACTCACCTTTGTTAGGTCTGAATGAGTGTGCTTTAGCTCACTGCTGGACACATTAAAATGCATATTGGAGAGGATCCCTGATTCAGGCCATCTGATGCAGAATCATTGCAACTTTGAGAAAGCTGTTCTAGCAACTCCCATTTTGTTGGATCAGGTGCATCATTATCCATTGTGGAGAGATTTCCTAAATATGATTTTAAGTGAAAGTTGTGTTTCCATGATGCGTGTACATTGATGTTGTTTGTGTGCTGCACTATGATGTGGAGTAATTATGCATACCATTCAATCAAAATAGTACTTTTCTTCGGCACCATCTTGAAATTGTAGCACATGCCTCACAACTGTGATCCCCGGAAGATGTCGGATGCATGTAAGGTAAAACATGCACATACGGATTAAATGATTATTTAAGGTTGCAGTTAGCCAAATGGGCAAATGATTCCCTCACAATGGATAACAATGGGACACGCGATGCATTTAAACTGTGACATGGGCTACAATTCAACAAACAAGAACAACCCCCTAATCACCTGCATGGCAAGAATAGAACAAAAAAAAATCTTGCAATTAAAGAATGCCTGTCTATGTACTATTTGCTAATGCATAACCAGTGTGAGGGACTCTTTAAGGAATATCCTCAGAACGTGTTACCCCGGAAATGCAGTAAATCCACCTAGTGATGGGAAACACGTCGGGCAGCATGTCGCTCTGCAATCAACGCCAGCCTTGTTATGCTGGTAAGCATGGCTTTCATAGCGTTCTACATAATGGGCATCCATAGGAGTGCTCAAAGTCTCTCTGAATTCTAAATAAAAACTATAAAGCCTACAAATAAATAAATAATGTTTTCCTAGCATCTGCAGTGAGCTTCTCAGTAATGTAAAGGAAAAGCAAAGAGCTCATGGTTAAAATAATGAAAATCTGTCTACTTCCCCCCAGACGGTCTTACCTTTTCTAGCATCCTAGCATGTCTTCCCTCTGGTGCTTGCGGTTCCGTTTGCCTATAGCAGAGTGCTTTGTCAATCTTATTTGCAAAGAGCAATGGGCACAGGGCACAGAATTTTGTCAACAAATGCTCCAGGCAGCTCATAAAGTAAACAAACGCAGGTGTCTTCTCCATTTCCAAAATATATTCCAGCTCCGTCTGGGATATGTGCTACAAAGGACAAAGACAAAGATTTCCATTGCATGCGCAAGCTGCTGAGTATTTTCTTTTCTTGTTTATGGCGAAGTGACACAAAATAGTTTCCTTCCTAGAGGACTTGCTTCACTAATCTTACATATGCAACACCTGTATGCAAATATTTATTCATATATTTTTCAGGTTATATAGCACTTTGCTAAATTCTGTGAGCAATAAAAAAGAATATATGAGCTAAGTCAGGATTTACATAATTTTGAAAGCATTCTTAGTCTAGATGACATGCTGCATGTATCCACACATTAAATGGCTTCTAAGCACAGCTAAACTGAATATGACTTCAACTAATTAAATGTACCACGTGTCAGCCTCAAGTAGTCAATTTCTTCACTTATAAGCTCAGAGTAGTAAGACTTGAAGGTGCAGTATTTTGACACCTCCAGCTCCATCGTTTTCCCCAGATGGGGTAGTCTGGTTAAAATGACATTTTATGCTAAGGATGTGTCTACCTAGTCCTCTCTTGCCTCCATTCCATCCCTGAAATCCACGCCCCACGTGTTTCATGTTTGTCTAATTGTAGCCTTAGTTTCCTATCCTTTTAACTGTATCCACATTATTGGATCACATTCCTGTATCCCATTGCTGAACAGAACTCTCTTGCTTGCCATTTAGCTTTACACTACATCAAACCCAATACATACGTCAATGCTTCCACGCTTATCTAATCATCAAGCCTTATTCAATATCCTAGTTTGGAACAATTACTGCAATTAAAATGCCCGTTCATATTAGACTGAATTATCTAGGTAGTGTTTGCAACACTCCTGGAAATGTATTTGCTATATTTATTAGCTAGAATTAACTAGTACTAATTAAATGAGAACATTTGTGATACTGCATTTTTCAATCTCATAATCCATGACAAAGATGTTCCTTGTCTTTATCAAACAGTGAAAAGAAGGCAACCGTTTTTGACAATTTAACCAATTTAAAGGAGAGGAAACAGACTAAATTCTAAAGTTGCATAATGTCACGTGTGAATAGCACCTCCTGCCATGCTCCTTCTTTGCACTTGGTCACTTGCTGCCCTACCGTAAAATGAAAGATAAACACATTTTTGAGTATTCGAATACAAAGAAACAAACAGCATATGATGCTGTTGTGGCCTGGTCAAGGATTACACACAATCTTCTGTTGGTATAGATATTTATTCTTGATGACTCCACTGTCTCCATGGTTCCTTCCTCTAGCATTTTGTTTGAGTTTCTGCTGCAGTGCACTTTTCTCCTTCGCTGGCACTGGTCTCATCTTGTGCATGACCGTCACGGCTCCTTGTTTTAACTTTATTTTGTGTATATAATTCTTTGTTCTGCAGGGCGTGTCTGAAAATAGTTCCGGAAACACTTCTTTGATGATTGACGTCCCGATTTTCTTTATGTACAGAACTTGTCCCTCTACACTAGGGTCCAACCTAATTTGTAGTTTAGCCTGGTCATCCCATCCTAGTACCGGTGGCCCATTTTTAGCAAAGTACACCTTGATTTTTGTGACTCTTTCCTTGAATTCTACTGTCGCCCTGTTAGGCAGAATTATATGCAGTACCCTTTGGGAGCACCACACACAATTAGGACTACAAGGGACAGTACAAATTCACCTTTGGTACAAGCCTGTACTACACAGTAAAGTGGTAGTGATGGCTGAGCAGCCAGACCTATCTCAAGAGTAAAGTAGGGCTGAACACTGCAATGTCATCCAAGTATGGCATGCAGAAGTCCTCCATCCCATTCAGAACTTGATTGACCCTTCTTTGGAATGTAGCAGGTGCATTCCTTGATCCAATAGGCATAACATTAAACTGGTAGAGCCCTGCTGGGGTTGAGAATACAGTTTTCTCCTTGGCATGGTCTGTCAGGGCTATTTGCCAATAGCCTGACGTCAGATCAAATGTACTGAGGTACTTGGCTGAACCAAGTCTATCCACCAGTAAATGTGTCCTTGGCAAAGGCTGGGCATCAGTCTTAGTGACTGTTAGAGCTCTATAGTCCATACAGAATCTCAACTTATTGGATCCTGCCTTTGGTACTAAAACAACTGGACTAGACCATGGCTTGTAGGGGGCTCTATAACCCCGAGATCAAGCATCTTGTTGACCTCTCCTTTGATGGGGGATCTCACATGTTCTGACATTCTGTAACCTCTGATTTTCACAGGTAGACAGTCACCAGTGAGAATATCATGCTGGCCCCAAGGGGTCAAGCCTGGTGAAAGTGAAAACAGGGAGGCAAACTGATTTAACAGAACTTTGCACTCCTCCTGTTGTTCAGATGTCAGTTGACAAGAGAGATTGACTCCTTCTATGATCTCATCCAAAGGTTGGCCTCTGAGGAGGTCAGGTAGAGGTCCACTCTTCTCCTCCTTCTTAGCTGAAGCTAGAAGCAAAGCTCCCACATTTGGTCTCGAGATATATGCCTTCAAACGGTTAGTGTGAAAGACTCTGGGAGCCTCCTTAGGTCTGCCTAAGTCCACCAAATAGTTCACCTCTCCAAGTTTGCACACAACCTTGAAGGGTCCCATACATTTATCATGCAAGGCCCTCTGCCTTGTTGGCACCATAACTAATACAACCTGGTCTTGAGTAAATTCAAACTCAAACATGCTGGCCTTCTGGTCATGCCAATGTTTGACCAGAGCCTGACCTGCTTTTAAGTTATCACTAGCTTCTGCCATCATGTGTAACATTCTCCTCCGGAGACCTATCACATAGTCAGTCACTCTGACTGGCTTGGGAGAAGGAACACTCTCCAACCCGTCATTAATCAGGGCGAAGGGGCCTCTGGCTGGATGGCCATAGAAAAGTTCAAAGGGACTGTAGTCAACTCCTTCCTGAGGGACTTCTCTATAAGCAAAGGGAAGGCATGGCAGTAGAAGGTCCCACTTTCTTTTAAGGGGTTCCTCTAAAGCACCTATAATGATCTTCATACTACGATTAAACCTCTTTACCAGTCCATTTGTCTGTGGATGGTAGGTGGTAGAAAACTTGTAAGTGACACCACAGTTTTTCCACATGGCTTGCATGTAGTGGGACATAAATCGGATCCCCTGTTGGATATCACTTCCTTAGGAAACCCTAATCTGGGAAAAATACCAAGTAGAGCCTTAGCCAAAGCCTGAGCCTTAACAGTCCTCATTGGTATAGCTTCTTGGTATCTAGTAGCATGGTCTTCTACAACCAGGATAAACCTGTTCCCTGAAGATGTGCGAGGGACAAGGGGACCAACAATGTCGATGCCCGCCCTCTCAAAAGGAACTCCCACCACTGGGAGAGACACTAGGGGTACCACATTTTTGGCAACACTCTTGCCAGAGGTTTGGCAACTGTGATAGCTCCTACAGAATTTGTCAACTTCTGAACACATCTTAGGCCAGTGGAAGTGTAAGGGGAGCCTTTCCTTGGTCTTTTTGAAACTGAAATGACCAGCCAAAGATATCTCATGGGCCAACTGTAGGAACTAGAGTCTGTTTGCTAGGGGCACTAAAATTCTTTTGCAGTGCCCAGGAATAGACTCAGTCAGTTCACTGTAGAAGAGGCCATCTTCCCAGCTTGCCCATCAAGTTCAGCCTGCTATCGAAGACCTTCAAGAGTAGGACACTTATATTGTCCTCTGCTGAAGTATGCCCTAGAGCTCAGGGTGGTCAACAGGGTCAAGATCGCCAACCAAAACAGTGTCTTCCTCCAGATTTGACTCTTCAGAAACTGGATCAACCACACATGGTTGTACCTCACACTCAGCCTCAGCAGGTGGAGAAGTCACAGGTGTGACTTTGGACAATCTTGGGATGTCCTTGTTGGTAGCACAGGGTCTTTTTCCTTGAGGTCCTGGGTTTCCCATTTGCCTCTTTCTTTCCAGAAATAGCAGTAAGCAACTCCTGTGCAGGGGGAGTGATAGTTTCCTCTATCAACTCCTATGGAGAGCCTCTTACGGTCCTCTCCCTTGCAGGTCTAGTGAGCTCCTGTCTCCTTTTACTAGTAGGCATAGGGGTACTGGACACAACTCCAAGAGTTTTCAGGTCATTACCCAACAGGACTCTCACAGTCATATCATTACACTGGATGAGAGCTAGTAACTGAGGAAGCATTTGCACAGGGCCTCCAGCTAACTTGGCGAGGCATTTGGGTGCCTTAGCAACATCATCCACCTTGAAAAATTATTTATCCACCACAGTTATACTGGCTCTAGTTTCTCTGATAGCAGGAGTCTCCTGCCCATTCAGAAGAACACTATCTTTATAATACTCTTTAGTATTATCTGAGATGGAATTATAGACATCCGAATTATGTTGTTCCCACAAGCCTAGGGACACTAAAGAAAGACTACACAGTAAAGTGGTAGTGATGGCTGAGCAGCAAGATTTATCTCAAGAGTAAAATGAGCAGTATCAATAGTCACACAAAGGACAGCAATTACTATGATTCAAACAAACACTGACTCAAGGTTTCTGAGTAAAAGAATGTACATTTAGTTACACATCAGTTATTAAATATTTCACTTTTATCAAGCAGTTGAAAAATCATGATTCTAATACACTAGACCGCACCCAAATGTTTCTGGACAAGTTAGGTTGAAAACGAAGTGTAAGCAAAATGTTACTCCAGTAATTCAAAAGGGAGGGGAAGACAAAGTTAGACAGAAATTTAGCAACACCAAAAAGTAAGTAAGCAGGGCAATCTAGAAAAAGGAACTACAGTGAGGAAATCAAATCAAGAGGTCAGGGCCAATGCCAATGGACCAAAGTCTTTGTAGAGGATCACAAAGTTCAAGGTAGTTTGCGGTTAAGTCTTTGCCAAGAGTTCAGAACGAAGTTGGTCAGACGAAAAGTTACTTTAAAGAATAGAGAAGGACAAGCCCTCGGATTGGCAAAAGATTTCACACACTTTTGCCGTGGCTGGACGAAACGAACAACCGGGTTAGCACAGTACCTTTAGAACAGAAGAATGCTGTAGCTGAGGCAGACGTTCCTGACAGGTCCTGCAGGCTCACGGTTCCTGAAGCGACTGTCAGACTGACAAGAAGGAGGAAGACTTGAGGGTCCTGCACTGCCCAGGGAATGAACCAGCAGCAGAGCAAAGTGAAAAAATAAAAGGTACGCTACTTAAAACCCAAGCAGGATCCGACCTTCCTGGCTATCCGGTTCACTGTAGCTGTGCACAGCAAAATCGACCAGAGGAGGGAGGCCTGGCTTGCAGTTTGGCAAACTGGTTGTTCCCACCAGCTCAAGGGGAGAAGATTCCTTGCAGTTCTTCCCTGTCGTCGAAGTTTGGAGATTCGGACCTGCAGCAGGGCTTCAGCGCGAGGTTCAGTCATGGTAGAGTTCCTCGTCTGTTAGATTGTCTTCGGTTCTCTCAATACAGTGGCGACTCTCCCTTCTCAGTCTCTTTCACCCAGCCTGGCTGTCCATCACACAGCAGGGTGGCTGTCCCGCCGGGTCAGTCACCACAGCCAATTATACCAAAGTGCGACATGGGTCTCCAAGGAGACCCTGTGCAGGGAGTCTCAAACCCCTCCCTCACATCCTGTCCCCCTCAGACATACAGGCGCCTAAGGAAGGCTTCTGTGCAGAAGCCCACGAAAGGCTAGTGTACAAAGGAACAAAACCTGGTTTGGCACGCAGAGTAAAACACGAGAAATTCTTTTACAAAAATAAATGGCGAATAAACCCAGCCGGAACCGTATAAAAGTAAATATGGTCCAGTGGGTTTAAGTTCGAGGCTACCAAGATAGCCTAAAACAATACCAAGGCTATTTAAAATAACCACGGTAGGAAAAATAGGGTAGTTACCACTGCCACCAGCCAAATCCTAATGAAAAGGGAATGAAACATTGTTCCATGAGAAACAGACAAAAAGGGATAACTAGTAACCCTTTCCAGTAATCTATGTAAGATAGTTTGTACTGGGTCTGTGGATTTAAAAAGACAAATAAAGTCAATGGCAACTTTACATGTTCTGGGAGACAGTAGTCAGTCCCAGAAAATGGAGTTTGAGTTGGGAAGTCAAAAAGACAACCCTCTGTCACTGCACTGAAGGTGCTGTGTAACACAAAGTAAAAAGATGATGCCTATGGAGTAGGTGAGGCTCCACAGTCTATGAACACAAAAATGTTAAACACACACAGCAAAACACATGTAAGAGTGGAAAAAAGGCTCACACTCTTACCAAATGAAAAAAAGAAATCCTTGAAATCCAGCAAAGCTGCTGAGGGACTAAGTAGGTGAGGGAAATGAGCCAATCTGGAGAATTCTCCCTAACACGCCCTGATGTATTATAGGAGGTTCACACACACATCTCCAAAGACCGTATGATTTAGGTCTGTCTTGTACGCATCCACTCTCTCTTTTCCGACCATGCTTTTGTACAAGTTCAAAGGTAGTATCGCAAGGTCTGAACCTGAGTCTGCCATCACCTTCTTTTTTTGACCATCAGAAATCATGATGCAATGGGGCTTTTCTCTCCAAGTCGATAGGCTGTTAACCATGATGATTGTGGCGCATGCTTCTTCTTCAGAGTAGGCCTTGCCTCTGCCCTTACACTCTGAATTGCGTCCATGGTCTTTCTCCATTTCCAGGTGCACACAATGTAAAATGTCCCTACCTTCTACATTTCAAGCATCGCGTTGCCCTTTTTCTCTTCTGCCTCTGAACTCTTCCCACTGAATTTCCAGTGATTGTGAACTGGCCACCCACTCTTAACACCTGCAGGATGTCTCCTCTACTGCTCTCACAATCTGGACAGTTTTGTCCAGTTGTAGCTCCTTCTTCATTATAAACTTATCTTGTACCGTATTGGTGTTTGTGTGCAAAATGAGCATGTCTCAGATTCTTTCTTCCTATGTTGCCCCAAAGGCAGACAATGCTGACAACTCTCTCAACTTGACCACGTATTCGTCAAGAGGTTCTGCAGGTTCCTGTTTTCTGCCATAGAACCTGATCCTGTGTAGAAAAACATTTTCTTTACAGGAGACCCTCTTGGCAATTCTTCACTTAGCTTCTTGATAGGCATCATCGCCTCTCCTGTTGGGGCTTCTGGGTTGAGACCTGCAAAGGTTCCTTGTCCTTCCATACCCAGTGCATTTAGTAACATGGCCTTCTTATGTGCTGCAGGGTATCCTGTTCCTCCCATCACCTCCAAGTACGTTTTAAACAAAGGTTGTCATTGGAACCATGGAATGGCTGACTTGCCAGGAACTTGCAGGAATGGCAGAGGTGGCATTGCTCCTTGTATCGTGGGGTGTGTGGGTCACACTTTGATCCTCGTCGTCATGTTATGGCCTGGTCAAGGACTACACACAATCTTATTTGTGTTGGTACAGTTCTTTATTCTCTTTATACACACACAGAACCTGTATTCATCGTTGGCAATGCTATGTAGCTCAACAACCCTTGCATTTGTGTGATGCAAGGGTTGTTAAGGCTCAACCAAGATCAGGGTCTTTGCAGGGAGCGCTGTGCAGCCGTGTTGCTCCGCGGCTCTCTGTGCTCAGAATCCTGGCAAGGGATGCCCCTGCTGAGCATCTCACGTGCACTCTTGTGGGACCCACCACAGGATTTCATTGAGGTGCTTTACTCTACAGATGCCACACTCGCAAGGGATGTCAATATACGGTAGTCGCATTTCTTCAAATTTAGATCTTTTGGCAATCTTAGCGATTGATGGGTCAACAACTTTCAAAACCAAATAAAACTAATACATCCACTTTTTCTGAAAAACATTGAGGAACTTGCTCTCTTTTCCAGAGTACCTTTTTTCTTTGCATACACATTCCAAATAGTTAGAAAAATGAGAGGTAATCAAACAAAGCAGGGGCATGATATGTATAGATATGTATCTCTGTCTCACAGCCACTGGATTGATTAAATATTTAATAGTTGCAACGTAGCTGACTAATGGCTGCACGTTTCTTTTAAGCAAATATAAATATTGCATTTCATGGTGTATGGCCCAACACTTATGAAAAGACAAACCAACAGGAAACTCTAGCAAAGCACAGTTGACCAGCAATACTCCAGGGCTCTCAGACCTTCCAATGGACTTTTGTTTCCTTCACTATCTCTGCTGGCGTGGACCCGCAGTGGAGGAGGAGCTAAAGAACATTCAAATAATCACTGAAAGCTCATGGTAGCAAAGCTCTAGTGTTAAGGGAGTTTTTCTAGAGTCGAATCTGGAGGTAAGACTTCAGTAAACTGTCCCATTGTTTGTAGAACCCCAACTCATGGAAAATCGTGCAGAAATCCTGCAAGTGGCCACGCACCGAGCAGGACACTGCACAAGCCTGCGCACAGGAAGAAAAATGCACGCCCTGCATATTCATGGAATTGATAGCACAAAGTAAATGTATTCGCAAGTCACGCCCGGAGCACCCCCGACACGGCCACTTTCAAAGCATGAACAGCCAGAACAGCTACCTTTGGGCACCCCCCCGGGTGCAAATCCATGCACCCTTCAAACAGCGCATGGGGTCCCTTGTAAACAAGGCTGCGACTCGGGGTCCCTGCACGGAGACACCCTTAACTGTATCTAGCACCCTGACAATATGTGTATGAAAAATCGTAACTCAGCAATAACTCTGTAAATCTGTGTGCGATCCCATGTAAAACGTTCCTGCACCCCGCTACACTACTTACCTGCAACCCTTAGGCACATTGGAACCCCCATTGAGTATACACCACCCGAAATTCGACATGTGACCCCAACTGCATGCTGACAATCCTACACGCAAGTGTATTACACCTGCCTTTGGGTATGGAGCACTTGCACGGCAATTTCCAGTCTGAAACTTTACACGATCGGATCCATGAATACGTCTCGTGCCGTGCAATAGTGGGTGTGCCAGCGACTGCCTGTCTTTGGTGTTCTGCCCCCTTACGAACACTCTGCGCAGGCCAATCCCACGCTCTGCTCCCAGTCTCACGCAAGGCCCTCCACACCTCGCACAGGTGTGCCGAGCCAGCACAAAATCCACACATGGCTGGGGAAAGTGCTGCTGATTCGATCCCATAAATCAACAAAGGCTGATTTGCACACAGTTGCACGCGCAAGTACCCTGTTCTCTGTGCCGATAATTCCATGAATCAGGCCCTTAGTATCAGTTGGCGCTAACTCAGGACTTTGGTAGAATGGCAGAACAGTCAGGTTTATCTTAAGAGGATGATGTGAACTGTAGGTATGTACACTGAACCCATTTAGACATGCACATCAAAGAAGCACTTACACTTATAATTTATATAATCCATATAAAATTATATATTTACACCAAAATCACTTTAAATACACTAGAATACTTTAGAATATACTTCAAAGGACACTTTCACTTTTGTGTTTATTCATGGTTACATTTGTCGCAAAGTTACAAAGGGAAAATATAATGTTATTGTATTATCGGTAATTATGCGCAAAAGCAGTTTTTAGCAGATTTACACTAAGACATTTGCTCTGCAAACACATATAAGAAAGTAACTTAAAGGAAGGAAAAAGGTCAACACTAGTCCAAAAACCGCAACCCTGGCTAAAGGCAGTTTGGAGAGGGCCCAAAGTCTTGGCAACTAACAGAATGCAAAGAGTTCCTGTGAATTTTTTCAAGTCTCTAGTCTTCAAGAAGCAGTAAATTATCACTAATGATGGAGACATAAAATAGGACTTGGTGAAGGGACACAAGCATAGGCTTGAGTACGAGGTAAGAAGGGGTTGCCCTGGACACCTCTACATGCACTCCAACGCTCTGGAGCGTTGTTCTGGAATCAGGTAAGCAATATGTTTTTCCCCACAGTACCTTAGGTTAGAAGAAAATGTTTGTGCTGGATGCTCAGTGATGTTGTAGTTCTGGAGCCAACCTCCGGATTCCTTGGCCGGCTGACTCAAGTCGAGACAATGGATGGGGTCTCTCAGCTGCAGTCTCGAGGAAGGACCTGGGGAATGACTTTCAGCAACCTCCTGGTTCACTCTGCGGTTTTAGTGCCTTTTCTGCAGCACCAACAAAGGTTGTGATTCGGCTGTCGATCTCTGCTTCCTGCAGTCCCGCACTCTGATGAGAGGGTCTTGGCAAGTCGGAACTCTGGAGTGTCCTTGAGGGCTCAGCCAAGAGTTGTATGGATTTATTCTTTCTACGATGATGCACTCAAAATGGGCAGCAAGTCTCCTGGTATTGGGGTTCTACAGCTCTAGAAATGCCTACGCTCTAGAAATGAGACAGTGCAACCTAGGACCTCGGGAGATGGCTCAATTCAAAGTTCGTCTTGGGACTGTTTGTTCCCAGCAGCCAAAGGGAAGGAGTCATCCTCTTCAGAGCTCTTCTCTCACACAGAAAACAGGGCCAGGACAGCAGTGGTTGCTTCACAGTGTTGCAAAGTATCTGCAGGCATCTCTGGTCATCTTTTTATTTGAGTACTTCAGCTTCCAGTAGACATCTTGCTTTTCAATCCAGAAGCCTCAACTTTTATATAGTGTCCACATACACTAATCTGCAATCTCTGTCAGCATTTTACAGAAAGGGGCGTTTGGCTGTCCAATCAGGACAGCCAGATCCCTTGTGTGCGATGGTCCTATTCAGGCACTCTGGCAGACAAAGAACAGGGGAGTGGAAAACTGCTCCCCCACTTCCTGCCTGCCCAGGCACTCTGAAGACTAGGCGAGGATACACAAGTGTTCTCGCCAAAGGCAAACCACACACACTGACTTCCCCCTCCCAGAATGGTAGAAGGGCTGACAAAGAACAATTACGCTAGCAATGGCAAAAAAAAGAAGGGAGGCCCCAAGTTGTTATTTGGGGTACCCTATAATGAATCACAATGGCTATGGACATAGCCTGTGGTACAAAAACTACACAATAGTTGGTAGAAAACATCCACTGCCACCAGCCATAACTAGGAGATGGTCTATGTGAATAAAGATTCAAAGGAACAGAGAGAAGGTGGGTACTAGGTATCCCTTTGGCACTCCACATAAGGTGGTGTGTGCAAATTTCTCAGACTATAAAGTTGTGGGAGTAGTTAAGGATATAACAAAATAATCATAAAGGAGTACCCTAGGGGTCCCTAGCAACACTCTCCGTAAGGAGCTGTGTGCTGCAATATGAAAGTCCAGATGCCTTCAAGAGCTATGCAGCAGATAGACTCCATAGTACAGTTGAAAAACAAGGAATAGAGTTCCAAAAGACAGAGCACACAAGAATGAATGAGTGGAAAAAGGTTCCATTCGGTCGTGGTTTAATGAAAAAGGTCTAGATGTCCAGAAAAAAGACCTGGGGGTCTCACTAAGAGAGGGGATGAAACATAAAAATGATAAATCTCCCCAACAGCTAGCAAAGCGCAGTTGACCGGCAGTACTCCAGGGCTCTCAGACCTTTCCAACGACTTTTATTTTCTTTACCGTCTCGTCTGGCGTGGACACTCAGGGAATGAGTAGCAAAAGAACATTCAAATAATCACTGCAGGCTCATTTTAGCAAAGCACCAACAAAGCACAGTTAACCGTCAGTTATCCAGTGGTGAAGGGAGGTGCAGGGTGTGTGAGAAAAATTAGAATACGTTCCCAGCGGTACACAGGTGTTTTAAAGCCGGCTTGGGTGAGTTTTATATTGTGAGCAGTCCCCCCTTTGTATCAGTTTCGTACCACTCTGAAGAACCTTACTGGCTAGGTGTTCAACTATGTATGGCTTACAAAGCAGAGGGGAAGTAGAGCCGGCAACTTTGGAAGCACCATTGTATTGGGGTGACATAGATAGAATTGGTCTGCCTTTTGATAGAATTGTGGTACAGATGTTACCAACTCCTTTGGAACAAAATAAAAAGTAATGCTCAATTGTAGAGGTTCATTCCTCCCGTTGTAGTGGGATGGAGTGCGACTTAACCCTCACTTCTACAAACATTAAAAAGAACATTTTGCAATGCTCTTGCAAGGGCACGAAAGATCCTGCAAACAAGCTCTCCCTAAACTTACATGTGTCAAGTGCAGAAGCTACCACAACCTTGTTAGGTGAGGGAGAGCTCACCTCTCATCGACTTACAGCAACGGATGTATTTGTGGTGGCTAAGGTTTTTGAGGAAAGCGGTGTGGACACAGAAAAAGCAATTTTTGAAACACCAGCACTATTTAATGAATCCCCTACTGCGGCTGAGACAGTGCACCTGATTCAACCCAATCTCCTTTCTCTTTGCAATCCTTTCAGCATTCACAACAAGACACAGGTCCCTCTGCTCTAACTACTCTAAACTTTGTCTTTAATTCCCTGACAAAAGTTTATGATTTACTAGGAGAGGGAGTGAAGGAAAACTACTGTAAACTAATGGCCATTCAGGAACAAAAGGCTCTGTTACTTGAGGACGAGAAAGAAACGACCTGTAAATTAACTGCCATACAGAATCAAAGATGTGTATGCAAGAATGAATGTGGTGCCTTCACCTGTCTGGGCTTACTGGAGCAGCAGCTGCCTAACCTTCAGTCGTGGCATCCCTGTTCATGCACCCATAATTTGCATATGGAGTCAATGAGCTGCTAGGACTGAATTGGACCTTTATTTTACTATTTTGGCTGTAATGGATGAACGGAGCTACGTTCATGTCACCCACTAATTGAATGGGGTTTATATACCACTGGACTGCTGCATGTCAACCCTTTACCTACCAATCGACTGCCTGTCTTTGTTGGAGCCTCATTAACTCTCTTGGTGCTAAGGTTCAAGCTGAATGCCTGTAATGGAGTTAATGTGATGGCCTGATTTCGAAGAAGTACTTGGTGCAGAAGAGTATGGGGGCTAAACAAAGACTTTTATGGACTGATCCATGTTTTATGTACTGCAGTCGAGTATGGTGCCTATCTGAGTGACATGAACTTCTTGGATGGATATATCCTCAGGAGAGGAGATAGATGGACTGCATTGAATACCCTTAGGAAATGACGCATGTGTTACTAGTGTTGATGTGTTAAGTCTTCATTTAGTTAATAGTCAGAGGGGGTGCGGGTTGTTGTCTCCTTGATATATTGGATATTATAGAAATTTAGGCAATCTCGTTGGGTGGGTAGAAATAGTGGGTGAGTATGGTCACTTCATGTTGTCTTATTTGCTATGTGATATATGTGTAGCTGCAAGGGATGTGAGAAGGATAACTGAGGTTGTCGAGGGAATTATGGTAGTAGGGGATATTATATCTGAATGGGTTTGGGAGGATTGTATATAGGGGTTAATGAGGTGATACTAAGGTATATATGGGAGACATAGGAATATTAAATATGGTTTTCCTTTTTTGGAATGTTTAGTAGGCTGGGATTTCCTAATGGGATGTTGATACATTGATTTCTTGTGAATATATATCTGTTTTGATTGGGAAATGACTTTATAAGGCTCATTAGGTAAGAGCAGTTGTCACTCAATTGCGGACAATGGTTTGGTTTTGGTTGTGCTATGATAGATTGATGGTGATTAGGTGGAGGGGTGTTGGGTATTGGGACTAAAAGTTGGGGAGAATAGTGATGATTATATTTTGTATTTGTTTGGGGATGAGTCTACTGGTGATTACAGTTTAAGAATAAGGGTTGATTGTATATATATAAGCTCATATATGGTCTGATGGTTATTGGATTTTGCATGATGTAAGTTATTATTCTTGGTTTCTAAGTGTTAATCTGTGTGTTTATATTGTAATGTCATATTGTTTTTTTTTTTTCTTTTCCCCTGTCCTCTCACTTTCCATGTTGCAGTTTTGGTTAAGTTGATAGATCTAAAGTGGTATATTTGCTTAGGTTGTGTTATAGGCAAGTTAGTGTAGGGCACTGAAGTATGAATCCGTTAACTTTTGTTTTGTGGAATGTGAAGGGTGTTAGTTGTGCTGTTAAATGAAGGCAGGTTATGGTGAGGATTTGGAGAAATAAGGGGGTTATCATTTTCCTAAAAGAGGTTCACTTAAATGAGCAGTCTCAATGTTTTTTGACTAATTCCAGATATTCACAGGTTGTTTGTAACTGTTATGATTCCAGGTCGAGAGGGGTGAGCATTTTGTTTAAAAAAAGGTTGCCGATTAAAATAGAGAAAATAATGAAGGATGATGAAGGTCGTATTCTGTTACTTGATGTTCTCTGCGAAGGTAGGAAACTGACGGTTGGGACGGTGCATGCTCCGTGCTCACCGAATTTACAGTTCTTTGCTTTGTTGAGTGATCTTCTGAATTAAATGGAGGGAGAAGATATAATTTTGGGTGGTGATTTTAATGTGGTAATGAATATCAAGCTAGACAGAAGATCAGATTGTAGATATAGTAATGCAAAGGTTAGTGAAGGCTTTTGTGCTTTTGTATTTAAATATGGATTAGTTGATGTATGGCGGGAAATGCAGAGAGACGAACAATACTCTTTCTATTCTCCAGTTCACAATTCATACTTGAGGATTGATCATTGTCTTATTAGTAGTAGACTGGTTAGCCAGACAGTGGGTTCGAATATTAAGGAGAGAGATATTTCGGATCATGCATTGCTTCACATGCAACTTAATATGAGGAGACTGAGGGGGAAATCCAGAGGATGGAGGATGCAGGCGGGTATACTCAAGGACCCATTGGTAACCACAGGATTAGAGGCCTTTATTAAGAATTACACAAGAATGAATGAGTGGAAAAAGGTTCCATTCGGTCGTGGTTTAATGAAAAAGGTCTAGATGTCCAGAAAAAAGACCTGGGGGTCTCACTAAGAGAGGGGATGAAACATAAAAAAGATAAATCTCCCTAACAGCTAGCAAAGCGCAGTTGACCGGCAGTACTCCAGGGCTCTCAGACCTTTCCAACGACTTTTATTTTCTTTACCGTCTCGTCTGGCGTGGACACTCAGGGAATGAGTAGCTAAAGAACATTCAAATAATCACTGCAGGCTCATTTTAGCAAAGCACCAACAAAGCACAGTTGACCGTCAGTTATCCAGTGGTGAAGGGAGGTGCAGGGTGTGTGAGAAAAATTAGAATACGTTCCCAGCGGTACACAGGTGTTTTAAAGCCGGCTTGGGTGAGTTTTATATTGTGAGCAGTCCCCCCTTTGTATCAGTTTCGTACCACTCTGAAGAACCTTACTGGCTAGGTGTTCAACTATGTATGGCTTACAAAGCAGAGGGGAAGTAGAGCCGGCAACTTTGGAAGCACCATTGTATTGGGGTGACATAGATAGAATTGGCCTGCCTTTTGATAGAATTGTGGTACAGATGTTACCAACTCCTTTGGAACAAAATAAAAAGTAATGCTCAATTGTAGAGGTTCATTCCTCCCTTTGTAGTGGGATGGAGTGCGACTTAACCCTCACTTCTACAAACATTAAAAAGAACATTTTGCAATGCTCTTGCAAGGGCACGAAAGATCCTGCAAACAAGCTATCCCTAAACTTACATGTGTCAAGTGCAGAAGCTACCGCAACCTTGTTAGGTGAGGGAGAGCTCACCTCTCATCGACTTACAGCAACGGATGTATTTGTGGTGGCTAAGGTTTTTGAGGAAAGCGGTGTGGACACAGAAAAAGCAATTTATGAAACACCAGCACTATTTAATGAATCCCCTACTGCGGCTGAGACAGTGCACCTGATTCAACCCAATCTCCTTTCTCTTTGCCATCCTTTCAGCATTCACAACAAGACACAGGTCCCTCTGCTCTAACTACTCTAAACTTTGTCTTTAATTCCCTGACAAAAGTTTATGATTTACTAGGAGAGGGAGTGAAGGAAAACTACTGTAAACTAATGGCCATTCAGGAACAACAGGCTCTGTTACTTGAGGACGAGAAAGAAACGACCTGTAAATTAACTGCCATACAGAATCAAAGATGTGTATGCAAGAATGAATGTGGTGCCTTCACCTGTCTGGGCTTACTGGAGCAGCAGCTGCCTAACCTTCAGTCGTGGCATCCCTGTTCATGCACCCATAATTTGCATATGGAGTCAATGAGCTGCTGGGACTGAATTGGACCTTTATTTTACTATTTTGGCTGTAATGGATGAACGGAGCTACGTTCATGTCACCCACTAATTGAATGGGGTTTATATACCACTGGACTGCTGCATGTCAACCCTTTACCTACCAATCGACTGCCTGTCTTTTTTGGAGCCTCATTAACTCTCTTGGTGCTAAGGTTCAAGCTGAATGCCTGTAATGGTGTTAATGTGATGGCCTGATTTCGAAGAAGTACTTGGTGCAGAAGAGTATTGGGGCTAAACAAAGACTTTTATGGACTGATCCATATTTTATGTACTGCAGTCGAGTATGGTGCCTATCTGAGTGACATGAACTTCTTGGATGGATATATCCTCAGGAGAGGAGATAGATGGACTGCATTGAATACCCTTAGGAAATGACGCATGTGTTACTAGTGTTGATGTATTAAGTCTTCATTTAGTTAATAGTCAGAGGGGGTGCGGGTTGTTGTCTCCTTGATATATTGGATATTATAGAAATTTAGGCAATCTCGTTGGGTGGGTAGAAATAGTGGGTGAGTATGGTCATTTCATGTTGTCTTATTTGCTATGTGATATATGTGTAGCTGCAAGGGATGTGATAAGGATAACTGAGGTTGGGGAGGGAATTATGGAAGTAGGGGATATTATATCTGAATGGGTTCGGGAGGATTGTATATAGGGGTTAATGAGGTCATACTAAGGTATATATGGGAGACAAAGGAATATTACATATGATTTTCCTTTTTTGGAATGTTTAGTAGGCTGGGATTTCCTAATGGGATGTTGATACATTGATTTCTTGTGAATATATATCTGTTTTGATTGGGAAATGACTTTATAAGGCTCATTAGGTACGAGCAGTTGTCACTCAATTGGGGACAATGGTTTGGTTTTGGTTGTGCTATGATAGATTGATGGTGATTAGGTGGAGGGGTGTTGGGTATTGGGACTAAAAGTTGGGGAGAATAGTGATGATTATATTTTGTATTTGTTTGGGCATGAGTCTACTGGTGATTATAGTTTAAGAATAAGGGTTGATTGTATGTATATAAACTCATAAATGGTCTGATGGTTATTGGATTTTGCATGATGTAAGTTATTATTCTTGGTTTCTAAGTGTTAATCTGTGTGTTTATATTGTAATGTCGTATTGTTTTTTTTTTTTCTTTTCCCCTGTCCTCTCACTTTCCATGTTGCAGTGTTGGTTAAGTTGATAGATCTAAAGTGGTATATTTGCTTAGGTTGTGTTATAGGCAAGTTAGTGTAGGTCACTGAAGTATGAATCCGTTAACTTTTGTTTTGTGGAATGTGAAGGGTGTTAGTTGTGCTGTTAAATGAAGGCAGGTTATGGTGAGGATTTGGAGAAATAAGGGGGTTATAATTTTCCTAAAAGAGACTCACTTAAATGAGCATTCTCAATGTTTTTTGACTAATTCCAGATATTCACAGGTTGTTTGTAACGGTTATGATTCCAGGTCGAGAGGGGTGAGCATTTTGTTTAGAAAAAGGTTGCCGATTAAAATAGAGAAAATAATGAAGGATGATGAAGGTCGTATTCTGTTACTTGATGTACTCTGCGAAGGTAGGAAAGTGATGGTTGGGACGGTGCATGCTCCGTGCTCACCGAATTTACAGTTCTTTGCTTTGTTGAGTGATCCTCTGAATTAAATGGAGGGAGAAGATATAATTTTGGGTGGTGATTTTAATGTGGTAAAGAATATCAAGCTAGACAGAAGATCAGATTGTAGATATAGTAATGCAAAGGTTAGTGAAGGCTTTTGTGCTTTTGTATTTAAATATGGATTAGTTGATGTATGGCGGGAAATGCAGAGAGACGAAGAATACTCTTTCTATTCTCCAGTTCACAATTTATACTTGAGGATTGATCATTGTCTTATTAGTAGTAGACTGGTTAGCCAGACAGTGGGTTCGAATATTAAGGAGAGAGATATTTCGGATCATGCATTGCTTCACATGCAACTTAATATGAGGAGACCGAGGGGGAAATCCAGAGGATGGAGGATGCGGGCGGGTATACTCAAGGACCCATTGGTAACCACAGGATTAGAGGCCTTTATTAAGAATTATTTTGAGGAGAATGAGGGCTCAGTAGGTATTAAAATTGTTTGGGACTGCTTTAAAGCAGTGTTAAGAGGAGAAGTGATAAGTAGGTCGGCACATGTTAAGAGGAAGAATCTGGAGATAATTAAAAGGATGGAGGAGGAGGTTATGTAACTACAGAAGACATGTGCAATTGTAGATACAGAGTCAAATAAGTTTAAATTGAGGAAGTTAGAGGGTGAGATGAAGAATTATGTGCAAACACTGGCAGGAAAAGGATTGTTTTATACCAACCAAAAATTCTGGGAATTTGGTGATAAGAATGGTAAGTTGTTGGCCAATAGACTTAAGGGGATGATGACTGAAATGCGTATTAATTCTTTACAAACTGATGAAGGACATACCTTGCTCGGGAATATGGTCATTTGTGAGTATTTTCGTGATTTTCTATTTGCGACTAGATAGAGAGGAGCTCTCTCCTAGTGATGAAGATCTAAATAACTCTTTTGATAAAATTAATATCTCGGAGTTAACTACTGAGAAAAAAATTAAATTTGAATCAATGATTGATGTCACTGAAGTTTATAATGCAATATTGCAGCTGAAGGATGGAAAGTCACCGGGGCCAGATGGTTTGTTTTCGGAATTTTATAAAATGTTTGTGTCTCAGTTGTCACCAATTTTGTGCAAAGTTTTTAATGATTTTATGTTGTCAGGGGTAATGTGTTGGTCGACGAAAGATGCTTTGATTATTGTACTTCCAAAACCGGACAAGGATCATAAAAAATGCAGAAACTATAGACCAATCTCTTTGTTGAATGTGGATCTAAAGATCTTTACTAAAATATGGTCGAATCGGTTGATGAATTGTATAGGAGATTTTACTCCAGATAGATTTGGTTATGATAACATCAGGACTGTGTTAGATGTTATGAGTGTGCGTTATGGTAGAGAAACGGGGTGGGATCATAGGGTTTTTTTGATGTTGAATAGAGTTAATTGGACGTTTCTGGAATTCACATTGTTGAAAATGGGGTTTGGTCCAGTATTCATGCTGATGATTGATTGTATCCATTCTGATGTTAAGGCAAAAGCACTTGTTAATGGATTGATTTCCAAATCCTTTCCCCTGTCTAAGGGTAGTAGGCAAGGGTGACCCCTGTCACCGTTTTTGTTCAATCTAGCTTTGGAACCGTTAGCGGCTTATATTAGGCAATGTGGGGACATTAGGGGACTCTGTGTTGGGAATACAAAGGTTAGGATTTTGTCCTATGCAGATGATATGATGATTCTCCTTTCAAATCCAGAAGTATGTAGATCTCTATTGAAGCAAATGTTTGAGGAAGTGGGAAAATTGTCGGGGCATAAAGTAAATTGGGACACAACTGAAATGTTTCCTTTATCTAAGAGAAGTGATAGAAATGTTTTGAAATCCTGGAACTGCAAATGGTCCCCTGGGGGAGTCAAATATGTGGGTATACACATAATTGGTGATCTCAATGAAATTGTTCAATATAACATTGATAAAATAATGGACAAAAATGTGAAGACTATTAAAAAAAGGGCAAAGATTGAATTTAAATCTGTGGGCAAAAATGAACGTGATCAAAATGTGTTTTATTTATTTATTTATGTATCACATTTGGTTATACGCCCAGACCCTGGGGCATCACGGCATAGTTTACAAGGTTTTGCTACCTAACTTATTATACATTATACAGTGAATACCTCTATTAGTTTCAAAGAAACAATTACAGAAGAAAATGTTTCAAACTTTTTTGTGTTATGTTGGTAAGCGACCCCGTAAAATATATTTTATTGCAGGATGTTAAGGAAGGTGGATTTGGTTACCAAGATTTGGAGAAATATTATAAGGCCTTTTTACTCAAGAAGAGTTCACATTATTTTGATAAAGAGAATGTTAAGGGCCCAACTTGCTTACTCAATGAGACGGAGATATGTGTTCCTTACCACTTGGATAATCTTTACACTATGCGAAAGCTGTCGAATAAGAGGTTTTAATTACAATCAATAGTAGTGACTAGGCAGGCTTTAATGTTTCAGTAGTGATGCACCCATATGGCATTATGAGGCACTTCAACTCAATAACAGATGTTTGCATTGGCAGAGTTGGATTAGGAAAGGTACATTGAAACTAAGTGATTTACTAGATGGATGTAGGCTACTGCAATTTGAGGAACTGCAAGATATGTTAAACCTGTGGAGGAGGGAGCTGAGTAGATATATGGAACTGATTTCATTAATCAACCAGAGGATGAGTATGATCAATAATGCACTGGAAAGGAGACCAGAGATTTGTAAACTGTTGATTGCACAGGAATACAATGTGCGTACATATATGCATTTCATGCCTATAGAAGTAGGCTATATAGATGCATGGATTAAGCTAAGGGATACCTGGTCGAATGATGTTAATTTGGTAATATCGGAAGAGGAATGGAAGGATATTCTTAGAGTGGGAATGAATTCAGGTATGGATATGAGTCTAAGTCTGATTAGACAGAAAGTAGTTGGTATTATTTATTGGATACCAGTAAAGATGTTTAAATTGAAGCTGGGGATGAATGAGATCTGTTGGAGTTGTGGAAGGGGTAGAGGTACCCTATTACATTTACCTTGGGACTGCCAGAGGGTACAGAACTTTTGTGAGCAAGTTATTGATAAAATCGATATGACTTTTGGTATAATTATTCAGAGGATGGCTGCAAAGGTGATTTTGCTCCTGTATAAAGGGAGGTGTGTAAACACTAGAAAACATAATATCTGGATTGATAAAGCTATGATTGTAGCAAATAAGTTGATTCTTAGGGTCTGGAAGACTAGGAGGAAACCTACTGTGGAGGAATGGCTGGTGGAATTCCAGATTCTGTTAACTATGGTTTAGGGAGAATTCTCCAGAATGGCTAATTTCCCTTACCTACTGAGTCCCTCTGCAGCTTTGCTGGATTGCTAGGATACATTTTATTCACCTGATAAGAGTGTGGGCCTTTTTCCCACTCTTACATGTGTTTTGCTGTGTGTTTTACATATTTGTGCTCATAGACTGTGGAGTCTCTCCTACTCCATAGACATCATCTTTTTACTGTGTGTCACACAGCACCTTTAGTGCAGTGACACAAGGTTGTATTTTTAGACTTTCCACTTTAATCTCCATTTTCTGGGACTGACTACTGTCTCCCAGAACATGTAAAGTTGCCATTGACTTTTACTAGTCTTTTTAAATGCACAGACCCAGTACAATCTATCTTCCATAGAGTACTGGAAAGGGTTAATAGTTATCCCTCTGTGTCTGTTTCTCATCCAACATTATTTCCTTCCCCTTTCTTTAAGATTTGGCTGGTGGCCATGGTATCTACCATTTTTATTATACCGCAAGCTATGAAAATCGCCTCTGTACTGTTAGAGGCTATAGGTTAGAGGTGGTAGCCTCGAACATTAATCCGCTGGACTCCTTTTAATTTTATTTGTTTCTGGCTGGGTTTATTTGCCATTTCTGTTTGTAAAGGTCTTTCTCGTGTTTTACTCTGTGTGCCAAACCAGGTTTGGTTCCTTTGTTCGCCGTCCTTTAGCAGGTTTCTGCACAAAAGCCCTCGTTAGGCGCCTGAGAGTCTAGGTAGATAGGATGTGAGGGAGGGGTTTTAGACCCCCTGCACAGGGCCTCCATGGAGACCCAAGTCACACTCTTGTTTGAGTGGCTAGGTGACTGGCCAGCCAGGACAGCCACACTGCTGTGTGATTGATAGCCAGGCTGTGTGAATGGGGGAAAACTGCATAAAAAGCAGGTCTCTGGTACTTGGAAGGCACTACGGTACTGTTCAAATCCATTCGTCCGTTCTGTCCAACCATGGTGAAAGTGTTTGAAATCTTTCGCTAATCCGAGGGCTTGTCCTTCTCTACTCTTTTAAGTAACTTTTCATCCGACCAACTTCGTTTCGAGCTCTTGGCAAAGACTTAACCGCAAACTACTCTGAACTTTGTGATCCTCTGCAAAGACTCTGAACCATTAATATTGGCCCAGGCCTATTGATTTGAATCCTAGTTGTAGTAAGCCTTTTCTAGATTGCCCTGCCTACTTACTTTTAGGTGCTGCTTGATTTTGAATAACCGTGTCTTTCCCTCCCTTTTTAAATTGCTGGAGTGCCATTTTGCTCACACTTCATTTTGAGCTTAACTTGTCCAGAATTCATTGGGTGGTGCGTAGTATATTACGATTGTGATTTTCGGCTGCTTTACATTAGTGAACTGTTTTACAAATGATGGTGTATATAAATGTATATTCTTTTACTCCAAAACCTTGAGTCAGTGTTTGTTTGAACCATACTAATTTCTGTCCTTTGTGTAACTTCTGATACAGCTCACATTACTTTTGAGATAAGTCTGGCTGCTCAGCCATCGCTACCACTTTACTGTGTAGTGCAGGCTTGCATCAAAGGTGAATTTGTACTGTCACTAATTGTGTGTGGTGATCCCAAAGGGTACTGCATATGATTCTGACTAACAATATGAAAAGATCTGGTTGAAAGACAAAGATAGAGAGGATGATTATCTTTCGTTATGGGGCTCATGTAATGCCTTACATGGATGATAAAGTAGTGTGGTGGAAGGAAAGGAGTCAAGAGAGTGATAGGACTGCTAGTGTAATAGTGTTTTCAGGTGAGGGTATAAGTGGATTATGGATATAGATGAATTGTATTATTGTTCTGATGTTATAGGATGTTATTGTTTGTAATAGTGTCTTGTTCATTTATTTTACTGGAACCTGTGTGATGAATATGTATTTTGATGAAAATCTAATAAAGATATCTTAAAAAGGAGTTGGGAAATCAGTAAAAATAATAAAAATAAGGGAGATTAAATGCATAGAAGGCTGGTTGACTTTAAACAAAAACATCATGGATAACTCAGAAAAATGTGAGATTATGGCTGCAAAGCTGAAGTGTTGACTCCAAAACGGAGTCAAGAGAACTTTGAATACTGAGTAACAGGGCTTCTCTCAGCTATTGGACATGATTGGAGATCAGACAGAAATAATCACATGCAAATTGGATAGTATAGTTGAGAAACTAGAAGGTGTTTTTATCTCAGAGGGGGAGAATAGAGGAATTTCTGGGACATAGTCCAATACAGACAACTCGTCTGTTAGAATGCAGCCATTCAATTTGGATACCCCATCCTCTGTATCCTTCTTGTAAGAATTTGAAAGGCTGGGGCCATAGAATGGAATGAAAGAGAATCATTAATGATAGTGGAAGCAACTTCACCCATATTAGTAAAAAGTAAAGAAGAAATAACAGAAGAAAGTGGAGCCAAAAGCTACAAACATTTATAGAAATCAACTGCCACAGAAAATAAATACAAGTTCATTGTTAAAATGTCAGCAGAACTTAAATGTGCAGCCCCAGAAAAATAAGGGTGTGGGTATGGAAGAGCCCCCACAAAGGGTTCCCCAATCATCAGAGAGGTCTCAAAAAAGAAAAGATAATTGGAGAAAGTGGTAATTATGACTCAGCTGGAGCCCCTGAATGATGCATCCATGGGTGAAATTGATTTGGAAGTCTCACTCAAATTTCACAAGTCATCCAGTGCTTGCCAGACTGATCTATGGAAAGAATATAAACCACACTACACCCAGATAGACTTGGTGACTGCCAGTGGTCCTCCACCAAATTGTTTGAATCCTCAAACCATTCAGAAACCACAGAAACCTGAAATGTGATGAGAGAAACCACAATGTTGGGGGAGGGAAATCACCCTTTATCATGAAAGCCATCTTCAGTCACGAAGATGTTTAGATTTTCGAATCGCAGCACTGTCTCTTCACTTTTCAGGATAGGCCAAGCCTGAAACTGTTATCATCAGAGGATATTTCTCTTGTAGATCTGCAAAATAATCAAAGAACGGACACAGTGATATTTACAGTCCCATCCTGAATAGTGCAAGATTGTCTTGAAGCTGCAATGGATGATATTCGCCAGCGCAGTTTCAACTTTTTTGTTATCCAAGAAGATATTTCAAAAATGTAGATATCCTTCAGAACTTATGATTCTCTGGCACACCCATTAATGATATCATGTATTACTGGTCCATCCTTTACGAGAGAAATGAGGGGGGTTGGACTGGTCATGGTTGGCCCGTTCTCTCAATAAAGCCATAAGGAAGAGGCCAGTATTTTACCATTGGTAGTTGGAACATGCAGAGTTTTAAGTTCTTACTGTCAATAAATTATATATATGCAAATCTGTGTGCCTTTTTTAAATGAATGTTGTGGTATTAGATGGTTTCATTGTTGGACAATAGAGGACAGTGAAGGGTGAGGCGAGGAAACCTAAGGGAAGACTTTTGTCTTCTATTACATCATCTTTAACAAAGGAAATACGAGTATGTGATATATGTGCAGTGTACAGGTAGTAAGGGTGATACTGAGGGGAGGGCAGACAAGTTGTTTGGTAATAAATGTTTATTGCAGCTGTAAAGATGTCTCAATAGTGGTAATGTTAGAAAAGTTGGTAATCATTTCCTCGGGTGGTTTGAAGAAGGAAATGAGAACCACATACTCCCGGTGTCTTATTTTAATGATGTCTGCTTAGATACTGCAAATGTTGAGGTAAATGGTATTCATCTGCATCCTGTGAAGTAGTGCATACATGGCCACAGATGACAAGCATTTTTAAAGAATTGGGATTATAACACTCCGAATATGCCATATAGTACTTGACAATGAGGTACTTTATTCTATAGTATTGATTATATTGTCGTGTCTGAGTCTTTGAATGGGGGAAATTGTGACTTGGAGATCTAGAACGATGACCTGCATGGCCATCATATATTATGTACCACCATTCCCGCTTTGTACATTAGTGTCTGCTGAATATCAAAATTCAGGTAGACGTGTCACAGAATTGAAATTGACTTCACTGGAATAACAGGAATATAGTTTGATTGAATTCCCATTTCGATGTAGGTTGGAGGGACTATACTTGGGGTGGGAGGTAGACTCTCAGTTGTTAGACGACCTTCCTATATTAATAGAGAATTCCTTGGCATCTGGGAACCGGATGTCGAGGGCCCCGGTAGTATGTCCTTGGCACTTTACTAGAAACTTACAGGAGGCAAAAAAAACTACAGAGAAACAGTATCAGGTGGGCTAGGTCATCATTCCTCCAGGATGTGGATCTGGATTTACAAATTAAGAAATGTAAACAAAGATATAAAGGCAAGGAAAAATCAATCAAGTCACTTCTGTTCCACAAAGAAGGGGAACCCTAACAAAAGCATTTGCCTTTTACTGGAAATTAGTGAACAATTGAGAAAACGTTCAGATGTGTGCTCAAGATAAACCCTGTTGCTGAGAAAGAGAGGGCTGCATATTTCCGAGATCTATGCAAATGCTCATCTGGGTACAGTTTCTTGTTGTCATAATCTGAAGAGTGAGCAGTATTCTTTGAATTTCAAATTAGACCATATAGTGGCCCTGATAAAATGAAAAGGAGCAATTCAAGATCTCCCGGACCAAACAGCCTATCTAATCAGCTAATGAAGGGAGACCCCTGGTTATGGGCCACTATGTTGTATTAATTATTTTCAATAATAATAACAACAAAGAGAACACCAGAGACTTGGAAGGTAACTCATATTGTACCTATATATATGAAGGGCAATCAACTGGAACCTAAGAACTATCGACCAATTGCCCTTCTGGAGGTAGACACAAAGCTCATCTCCTCCCTGATCCTGAGACAACTACATGTGTGAGTGGATAGTAAGGGAGTTCTAAAAGTAAATCAGGTGGGTTTCAGAGCAGGGGTGTGAACACCGTTGGCAGGGTGGATTATAAATTCACTTCGATGTGCAACATGGGAGAAAAGGTTAGATGAGAAACATATTGCCACAATCGATCTCTACTTCGCGTTTGATCAGGTGCATAGCGATCAACAGTGGTCAAAGCTGGCTAGGTGGGATTGTCTGTGGGGCGTGTTAGCAATGTTGATCTACTTGCACTCAAACACAGTGGTGAACGTTGGATTAGACAATGAGGGAAAACTTCACCAATAATATTCCAACTTTCCATGGACTCTGACAAGGGTCCATCTTGGCACCCTTTGAGGCCTATCTGTCAGACTTGAGTGCCTCCCTAGCCCCTGCGTCCTTTGTTCATCCTGAATTTTATGGAGCAAAGCTCTTCTGGCTTATTTACATAGACAATATTGTTTAATTGGATATTACCCGAGTGGACCTGCACCGTTTTTTGGATTCCTTTAAACAATCCTTTGTTGCTAATGATTTCCAGATCAATGTGAGTAAGACCAGGACGTTGACATTAAGAGCGGGCCATATGCGAAAAGAGGCTAAATGGTGGCTGTCAGGTCAGCCCTGGGAGGCAGTAAATGAATTTAGATATCTAGACACTCAAACACTTTCTCAGACCAATACTAATGGGCTTGAGGTCATCATGTTATTATGAAGGAGGACTTTGTTTATTTAGGGGGCCTTTATTGCAAGGGTATTTTACCTGTGCCTAAGTTGGTCCCAATAGTCATACTAGGATACAAATTGGGACGGATCTCCATAACAATGCAGGTATGGTTGAAGAGAATATTACTATGACACAAATGTGTCAATCCACCAAGACAATCCCTGTTTGAACAAATTGACCACAGTCAGATAAGGAAGAGAAACTGGCTGGTGAAGACATGCCATGAGAAAATAGAATTGTGGAGTCTGAATAGTGCACAGGTCTTGGAAAATCCTACACCCTATACAAATACATTTTGGGCTCTTGACTAGTGCCACACATGTAACTCCATGGGCAATTACAAAAAATATGTTGAGTTTCGGCAGTTTGACACATTTCACCCATTTGACCAAAATATATCATGGTTGGGAACATCGTTTTACTATATAACTGCTTAATTTTCCTCAGATTAAAGCAATGTGTATTACTTAAAAGTTATTTGTGTAAGAGTGCACTACTAAAGAGACAAACTCATGCATGTTTTATCAGACATAGGGCCTAGAAAGTTGTGTGTGCCGCAAAGGCACATTGCACCGAAAAAGTGCACTCTGCAGCTCACAAACTCATTTTGCGATTGAAGGATCAGAATTTGTGTGGGTCTACACTCACTTTGCACTGGTCCTTTCCTACTTTGCGTGGTGCTGAGCACTTTGTCCCACAACCTGCGCAAAGTGTAGGAAGGGCCAGCGCAAAGAAACAAATAGTGGGTGGATCATTCAATTCCTTGCCAAAATGGGGAAGAACAAGGAATAATATGGGCATGTTGAGGGGCACGTCACATAAAAGATTGCATACCTTATCAACCAAAAACATAACCCTATTCATGGATTACTAATCAAAACTTTCCAGAGCGAAAAAGCACATGCACATCTTGTGATCTCACCGCCACATGATATGTGAAGCATCGTACAAAGCGCAGATAATATAATATAAGCATGCAATGCACACCATTTCAAATTTGCACTTCCATGACGAAGCCAGCTGTAGTGGCAGTGATCGCACAAGTTCATGGAAGAAGGAGGAGGAGGAGGATGGTGAGGAACAGGATTTTCCATCCTTTTATAGTGCCTTTTGGGATGCCAGATTGCAAGGGTTATGCAAGGTACAGATTACCTCCTCATGTCATCCTAGACCTGGTCAAGGAGTGGGAGGAAGACTTTGCATCATCCACCATCTGCTCCTTTGCACTCAAACCCCTGGAGAAGGTGCTTATCGGCCTTTGGTCTAATTCTGGCACACCTATGCCATTTTTGGGGGCATATCACAGGACACGCAATGCCAGTGCCTATACCAGGTATTGCACTGCATTACATCACATGTGCCATGCACAACGTAGGCAAGGCAGAGAGTGTGCCAGGAGTTTTATGCCATAGCGCACTTCCCACAGGTACTGGGAGTGATTGATTGCACACATTTTGCGCAATGCCCCCCCACGAGCGACCAAGCACAAGTTCCACAACCAAAAGCATTGGCATTCAGTGCAAAGAGAGCCATCATGCATGCAAATGACAATTTCTTTGGAAGCTCCCATGCTAGCCTAATTTCTGCCGGTCACCACTATGCCAAGACCTGGCATGAGGAACATTTGGCAACACCTGGCTCAACAGCGAGTATCAACTATCACACACATGCATGCTGTCAAATGACGCACAGAATAACAGACAAAGAATGCTAACAACCATTTCCACATTTGCAGGTGACAGTGCCTACCCACTCTCACCATTCCTGCTTGTGTCATACAGGATTCCTGCCACCCTAGCTGAGGTAACGTATAGCGCAGCACACATTGCCACTAGGAGCATAGTGGAGCATGTTTGTGGTGCTGAAGTCACACTTCCACTCACTTGACCACTTTAGCAGAATTTTGCTATATGCTCCACCAGCAGTAATCAAGATCATTATGGCATCTTGTGTTCTGCACAATGTTGCTACACTGCCTTGTATAACAATAGAGCAGCAGGGTGAACATCACCCTCAGCCACAGGCACTAACCATCCTCCTTGGCAGGAAGTAGGGCACATGGACAGGATGCACACAATCAGGTTGAGAAAACCTACTTCACCGGAATAGCAGCCCCTGTGAAGCACACACAGTGAAGCCACATCCCTGGTGTCCATCAATGATGAATCTGGGTTAATCCACCTTGCCCATAACAGCACCCTGAGAATGTGTGTCTGGGAGAGGTAAACTGTGTGTGTCCATAGCCAAAAAATCAAGTGCACAAACGACTGACACAGACATAGCAAGTGGAAACAACAGTATCCTTGTCGCCCACACAAAAGCAGACAACACAATCAATGAAGCCTGCAATCACTACCATATGTTCACCACCAACAATTGTGCACTCAGACACCAACAACACACAGAGGAACACAATTAAATAGGCACAGCATATAATGTAAGCAGGAACAAAAAGTATGAGGACTACTCTGGCCACACCAGGTGTGTCTCACCCTAATATACAGCTGGAGTTGCTACTTCATTCCCTGCCAGTATTACAGCTCATAAAACACATCCACATAGAAATAGTCATACAGACTGAGAAAAGTGCACATTCCGTTCAGCAAAATGCCCATCTCACCTCAGCTCTTTTCTCTTGAGAGTCTGCTCCAGCTGTGTCCAGTCATTTAACAATGTACTTCCCTGTAGGTGTTAAAACCAGCCTTCACTGCCGAGGTGTGGCGTGCAGGCATTTCACAGACCTGTGTCCTTGCATAGAGATCAACCATCTCCCCCCAGGAGAATGCATTAGAAGAAAGTAAAAGACAAAGGTCAGAGCAGGTCATACATCCCTGCACCCAATGACACTGTACGCTTTGCGCACCTGAGTGTAATTTATTTTTTTATTTGTTTTTTGCATTTTTATAGCGCACATACAGCCCAGGGGCATTGCGGCGCTGTTACTTGTGGTAGGCTTAGTTACATAAAATACAGGGTGTAAAATACAATTGGCATAGCATACTCAAACAGATCATAATACAGGATACATACTTTCTGACATGCTCCCTATATGTAGGGATTTAGTGCAATTTTCTTTCAAAGCATTGCGTTTGGGCATGAATTAAGTGAAAAGCACAGTTTTCATGGCTTTGCGGAATGTTAGTTGGGAGATTGCTCCTCTTAAGGGTGCTGGTAGTGCATTCCATTGCAGAGCTGAAAGGTAAGGGAAGCTAACACACCCGGCCCGGGCCCTCTTAACTCTGGGGACTGTGAGCATGTTTGCATATTGTGTTCTGGGTGGTCTTGTGGAGACTGATAAGTGGATTCTTTCAGAGAGGTATGTTGGGGCCGTGTGGTGGATACATTTGTGAGTGAGGGCAAGCTCTTTGAAGAGAATTCTTTCTCTAACTGGGAGCCAATGTGCCTGTATCCTGGTGGCTGTGATGTGTCCCTTTTTGGGGATTCCTGTAGCTGCACATATAGCGTTGTTTTGTATTATCTGCAGCTTGTTCATGTTTTTAGTGGAGGTACCTAAGAACAGTGCATTGCAGTAATCTAATCTTGATCCTGTAATAGATCCGGCGATTTGACAGCTCTGGCGATGGTAATGCAGTTGTCCTGTGGGATGTATTGACCCACTCTGCTATACTATGCAGCCTCACTATCTATGGTGCGAGAAACAGTTAAATGGAGGCAAAACCCTTGTGCGTGCCAAAACCTCCAAAACTGTGTTTTTCAACACACAAAAAGATGGCTGCACAACCTGCCACCCATGGTGCATTTGTGGTGGAACAGAGCACATGATGCAGAAAAAGTGCCAGTGGGCTCCATGACAAGTAAACATAGAGTGCAGAGGGAGCTGCAGCGCTTTGCAAGTGAAACTCCAAAATGTGCCTGTAAATGACATTTACTTTGCTCCTGAAACTTCAAAATGCCTGTACATAATACTTTTCAGTTAAGAACAAAAATTCTGAGGTTTTGCCTCAATCTATAGCCAGTCAATGAAATCTTAACCAGAAGAGGCCTAATTAAAAAATAATTAACTTATTGTCGCTTCTGTAAAACTGAATTATACAAAGAGAGAAATAGCAAAGAACTGTGGTCTGAGATATTTGCTGCACGTAAGATCTCAGTCAGAATTGCAACCATGAATATTTTGGATGGTGCTTTCATTTTTCTAGAACACCCCACTTCAGAGCTATTATAAAAATACCAATCATTGTAATCTCCCTAATGAATTGACAATGCTATTCATATTCTTTTTTTCTTTAATCTCAATGGAAGGAAAATGAAATTTAAAAATCTAACAAACACTTTCAAAAATTTTAATCTATGCAAAAAATAGTAATACACACTCATGCATTGAACTGCATTAAGTAATCACATTTATTTTATGTGTTAACAAACGACAAATGTAAACTTTTGATGAAAAATATTTGTAAAGTTGTTTTATCAACTAATCAAATAAAAATCAAAAGAAATACTTTTCAAAGCTCAACATCTTACTTGGCGCTAAAATTCAAATTATCTAATGAAGCACTGTGAATTTACAAGGTCCTGAAAGGTTAAGAGCAAAACATTTTCTCAGCAAAATTGGATTGCCTGTGAACGACAATTCCTGTAAAGAATCTGGGTGCAGCCACACTGGGCTACCTGTGAGTGACAGCCCCTGTCAAATGGGCTCTCTAAAAGTACAGATCTGCCGGATTAGCAAATATAAAAGGACTGTGGTTGAAAGGAACACAGATCTCATTTGTTTTGATCCCACAGGTTTAAATCTAAGAATGTAAATTATATATGTCATCTGATGCAACCAGTTTGTTTTATGCTGGATTTCAAGTAAAAAAATTAAAAATTAACTTAGGGTGGCTGGGCCTGCAAGAGGTTGAAAATAGGTTTCCACCCAGGGGGAGAGCATTGATCTCAGCAGATAACTGACTCCAGAGACAGACAAAAGGCTGACCATTTGCTGCAAAGAATATGTAATGAACAATTTTTAGAGACGTACAACTTGCTATCAGAAGTGGTGAAAAATATAAAAAAGGGCAGATGTGTTGATCTATTTTTTGGCCCTATATTTCAAAATGTGGTGGAACTGTGTAGCATATTCTCAACTGGAATGGCAATATATGTGGTTTTATAAGAACTGTATTTATGCTAGAATTGTTAAACTTTGCACACATATTCCTATCGTAAACACGCATATTTGTAGACATTTGGAGAACGTTTGGAAAATGTTTTCATGGTGAAATGGACAAAATGCTGCAAAAAGGCGAAACAAGGTTTCACAGCAGTGGGATTTTGATGAACAGATGCTCCATAAAATATGTAATCCTTGTATGTGATTTTCGTGGAGGTTACAAATATATAAATATGTATTTAGGACAAAATTAGATTTTGATACTAGTGGCTAGGGGAGGTTTCTAAGGATTTTAAAAATCGAACCATAAACTTGACATCATCTGTCTTTGATCCAATCACTCAGATGCAAGGTGAAGATGAGGTTCTGATCGAATCCCAGTTCAAAGGGGCAATTGTAGTTAAGCCGGCGCATACACCCATTTTTGTGATGTCATTCGAAAGGATAAATAGAGACATCTGGCAACACAGAGAGACGCTCTCTTCTGATTCCAGCGAACCACTCTGATCCAGCATTCAACATCCAGCTTTCAACATCCTTCCAGATCCAGATGCCAATCACCAGGCCAAGCAGTAGCTGAACCATTTTCAGCTAGGCCTCAATCCTCAATTATTCCTCAACTAATCCTTACAACTCAGTAGAGCGATGTGGTGTGGGGAAGCATCCTGAAACTATCTGGCTTGCTACCATAATACCTGCCTGATGAACTCCCCATCCCGCTTATCTGAAATATCCAGAAACAAGAAGGGCATATCCCACGCAGTTCCGGTGACCGGCCTAGCTGATCCTAGCTGATGTGCTGTCCTTCCCTGATAGACCCGATCCATTGACCAGAATCTTTACGGGCCAAAAATCTTAAATCCTAGTGGATTGTGAGTATTAACAGGATGCTAGAGAACTATTGTATACCTTGTCTTATCTTGTTCCACCCTATCTCTGACCTATCCATACTTTCATAACCAGTAACAGTGTCAAAATCTTTAGTGCTATCCTACCCTGTAAATTTGCTAAAGCGTCATTTTCATAGTCAATTTTATTTGTGTAAGTCTCATCCAAAAATCCCACTTTGAGTGTTTGGACTGGTTCCGCCGGGGAAGGCGCTGGGGATCTGTTACTGAAGTTATGAATCAGTCCCAGAGCTTACTTCGACCCAACCTGGTTGTCTAGTCTGCATGCTCTAGCCTTGAGTAAAAGCATAATCCATATTTTCTGGTTTAAAACTGAAGTTCTTGTCCAAATTTGTGTCTTTATTTTCGAAAGAAACCTCCCACTAAAACCTCTATAAGTCCCTCAGTTTTAAAGATAGAAACGAAATTTCAGCTCCCACTCATACCCAACATCCTTAGCTATCTCCTCAACTAACATCCTGCAAAACAGTGCAGTTGATCCGTTTTTTAGCAAAAATCGCATAGTAAAAGTTTGCCACAAATTTATATTTTGCAAAAGTTTTACACGTGTGATTTGTCTTCAAATTATTTCCCACTTTACCTTTGAGATTCAATTTGTTTTCTTTTGATTAAATCGTTGCTTGTGATGGCTTGCATCTGTTCAAAGTGGCTCCCATAGAAAAGTATAATAATTCAAGCATTTCTGAGCACATTTAGTGTTTTTGCTCAGTGAGTTTCAAAGCCATGCTGACAGTTGAAAAGTCAAATACATTTTCTCTTGTGCTTAAGGAGGGGAGGGGGGAGTGATATTCTGTTTCATCTGTATTATTCCTGAGTACCTGGTCTCTCCACACATCTATTTAAATTGCCTATTGGTGGGTTGAGGTGTGTGGCAGGGGGAAATTCTAACCACAGTGCTATCTGTTCCAAACCAACCCAAAAGTATTATTTTCTTTGCTGCATTTGTTTGTGTCCATTACCTGATTCCCAGTGCATTAAAGATATCATTCATTGTTCCTGTCACCCCATTGGTGATTGTTGTTACCTATTAAAAATATATTGTGATTTTAAATTCTCAATCCATAAATAAACATTTACCATTGCAAACTAGCCTTATTCCTGGTTCAGTGTGACGGGGGGAGGGTTATTTTGAGAAGGGTGTGATATGAGTGGTATATCATTCAGAATATTGAACTTTTAGACAAAAATAAATAAGGGTTCCATTTGCGCACTACATACTAGGCAAGACGTGGGTGTGTGCCTGATTGAAATCCCTTATAACTTGGGGGCTTGTGTCCGGGATCCTGAATTTGACCTACCACTCGTGACAGTCTAACACAGCATACTAGCCGGCGGGGTACATACAACTTTTTGGGTTGGCGTACTGTGCTACGCTGTACAAGCAACCCTCAAAAGAAATACTCAAAAAAATTGGGCTTGTTTGCAAAAGTAAATTAACCCTGAGATAAGTCAGAAGGAAATTGACATTTCTGAGATGGTGACTGTTAAGATGGATTTCTGAACTCGGACCTGGAGGGGCAGAGGTTCAGATAGGCCAGCCTAGTTTCTTGGAACAGGGTAACCTCTGGACAAGCCAGACCAATCAGGGTAGCGATGGCGGTGGTCAAGACTAAGGGCCTCATCACGACTTTGGCGGTATCCCTTAAATCCGGCGGTAGCGCTATTACCGCCAGATTTAAGGGTCCGCCAAATCAGGTCTTCGGTGGATTTTGCCCCAGCTCTTAGCTGGGTGGGGAAATCCGCCAAAAATTCACGCTATTACCGCCAGCGGGAAATCCACCGGCGGTAAGAGCGCACATTTTCCCCATTGAGCCCAATGGGGAATGGGGCATTCACGAATGGGTTCAATGGGGAATGGGGAATTACATTACCGCCGAACTCGTGATCCGGCGCTATTAGCGCCGGGGAGTTTGGCAGTAGGGCTAATACCACTGGCGGTAATACTGCCGGCGTTACCGCCAAAGTCGTGATCAGGCCCTAAGTCTCAAGAGGGGTGAGGGTGACTGACAGACCTCAATGAGCACACAAAGCAAGGACACTTACAAATGACTCCAGATAGGTTTTATATTAAAAATGTAGACACATTTATTACAAGGCCTTTGTAACATCGACCATAGCAAAGAATCACAATAATACTAAAGTAAACCAACACATCACAATCAATACAATATATATACAAGACCGAGGGGTCTAAGGAGTTATGAGCACGTAATATGTAGACCAACTAGATGGGGAGAAAAACAGGCAGTGCAAGTAATCATTAGACCCAGTTGGACATCAGAAATACACCTAACTAGGCGGAAGTCCAAGCCTTACGAAGAGAGGAGCCTTATGCTCAAAAGTACCTGCATGCGCTGGTGCCAATGGATAAAGTACGGTCTCTTCAAGGGTCTCAGGCAGTTCAGAAAGGTGAATGAAGCCATGCAGATCAAGTCCCCACTACTCAAGCAAGGCCTCCACTTGTGGGCAGAGGCAGGGTGAGAGTGCGGGATAGAGTAGCTATTTCGCAACAGCGGTAGAAAAGAAACAGGCTCCTGCGTGAGGGGCCACCGGTTGGAGTATGGACTACTCACCGGTCCCCGACGCAGGCAGACACAGACTTCTCCAGTTCAGTTCACGTTGCTGGCAGGTTCAGCTGCGATGATCAGGACGTCTCGACACCGTGTAGATTCTGTGTAGCAGGATGCAGGGTCGAGGGTGTCCCAAATGCAGCGGACGTGCACAGGTTGTTACTGCAGCAGGGCAACACGGCAACAGCGTTTACTCTGGTCCGGGCGCACTCATCTCACTTCAGACCTGGGAATGCCAAGTGTACGAAATTCGGTGTGAGGGTGCCGTGGACACAGAGCAAGCAGTAGATCAAGATTCAAGGTCTTCCCCGAAATGGCGGCGGTGACAGAGCAAAGCGTCTTGCGTAAACTGGTCAGCCGACTGGTTGGCCCAGGGACACTTCCGAAGAGGCTTACTTGCAGGGTTTGATGAAGGCGCCGGCAATAGTGGATCCCACTATTCCAATGGGTCGAAGTGCCTTTGCAGACCTTCTAGGACGATCAGATGCAGAGGGGTCTCGCAGGAAGACAGCAGCTCAGGGTGCCCAACTTTCAGCGGGTCACCAGCGGTTCCTCGACTCTTCCTTCTTGTTGAGGATATTTGGCTCCTAATCCCTTGTTCGGTGTGAACTCAGGAGACCGACATGGTAGTGGTGTTTGCAGCCTCCTCTTATCCAAAGTTCCCTTTGTGCCAAAATGGAGAGGACCCAATGGGAGATCTGCTCACAAACACTCACACCATACGTGGACCTATCATGGACCACGGTGGTCCCAGGCATTCAGGACACTCCAGACTCTCTGGCACCCAGGATGTGTATTGGGAACAGACATCCCAGCCCACATCCTGGAGGCATACACACAAGGCATGCAGAAGCCTGCAAAAACCTTGGGTTTCGTGGGAAAGTGCATGACCAAATAAGGACTAACCCAGGTTGGCTCGACCTGGGGAAGGTGAAGGGACAAGACCGTCAGGGGACAGGACAGGACAGGCCTTATGGCATGGCCATTTTGGAGCCAGGCCACTCATTTTTGCCAAACGCGGTAAGCGCGGATAACATGGCGAAAAAGGGTTCAAAACACAAGAGAAACGATAGCTGCCACCAGTCCTGTCCGTGACACACTTCCACAGTTCATAATAAGTCCAGTGAGAGTTTCTAGGGCCTTTGGAATGACTTGAGACCCAAGAGCGCGGTAAAGTAAGTAACAGTGCACAAAAGCTGCAACATGAGAAAAGGACTAAGGGAAACAAAGTCTCCCAGTACTGACTGTCTTAAGGGCATGTCAGTTTCCCCATAAGAATGGAGCGAAAGCCCAGAGGAGTGCGGCAGAAGGCTGCGCTTCTCTTGCAAAGTCTATATCAGGGTGTAAAACAGCAGCAAAAAGTTTGGGGTTTGCCACATGGAGGTAAAATTACATACAATTATGAAATCTTTCCTAACAGTGACGCCAGTGGAAATTAGTATTGCTAGGGAACACCCCTACACAAACTGTTTGTCAGGGGTGAGTGGCCAGAACAGGATGAACAGGTATGGCTGCAGGAAATTAAACAACAAGTCACTGCAGTCAACATTGATTCCTGGCAGGGCAAGGGTCCATTACATCAAGCGCTTAGCAAACTGTACATAGCCCCAAAAATAAAAGAGGAGCAGTGTAAAATTGCCAAAATAGCGGCCTACCTGTATCTCCACATAGGAATTATACAGGAAAAGCATGCAGACAATATAGATTTGGTAAAGAGGCAAGGGGAAGCAAACCAAGACCAATCTGGACTCTGCAGAGCAAAGGCTCCAGGATAGCCAAGAATCTGAAACAGAGGCTAGGCAGTATATCACCAAACTCCAAGAAGATCTGGCTCTCTTACAGCAAAATAATGTAGAACAAGATCTCAAATTACAGACACTGCAAGATGAATACCGGGAAAGAGTTGACTCTTTATAACAGAGTCAACAGAAACTGCTGCATCAATTAAATTATAATAGTCTGCGCAGAAAAGATAGTCACATTAAAGAACCACATAGAATCCTTGAAAGAGGAAAATAATACATTAATTATTAAAGACATCCACTCTCAAGAGGAATTTAATGAGGAGCGCCAGAAATCTAGTGCATTTAAAAAAACAGAGGGATGACCTGTCTGAGCAGAGGTGTACTCTAACTCAGGAGAGGGACGGACACCTTAGGCCCGGAAGTCATCCAATTAAAAACTAAGTTACAGGAAAGAAAGCTGGCCCTTCAGGAGTTTAGTGAAATTAAAACTGATCAGGAAAAGCTACTAGAGCACACCAGGTGGGTGGAGAATGCTCTGGCAAAGAACACTCAGGCCAATAAGAACCAAACTCAGGAGGTGAGTCTACTGCAGCAACAATTGTCCCAGTATTTCCAATACAGTCAGGAAGCACAGAGAGACAATGAGGCTCTCTGGGAAAAGAATGACAGGCTCCACAAACAGATAGCCGTGCAGGAGCAAATCATTGAGACCAGTAAGGCCTTAATAGAGGAGCAAAAGGGTCAGATTTTGGCATGTCATCAGGGAATAGGGGCTGAAAGAGATGAGGTAAGAAGGGACAGAGAAACCCCTGAGCATAGATTCAGGACCCCTGTCATCAAGGACTGTAATCCCTTCAGTTCCATGGACTCTGCCACCCTCATGTCCACTGGCTCATATGAACCAAGGGCCATGGGGAGGGTAGACTTCAGCACAATGGGAAATATAGGACTGACAGATCAGCGCCACCCAGAAATGGATGGGCGGGAATCGCTGTACAGATTCCCAAATGTTAGGGCTAACCTCTCTGATCAGGAAGACCCAGTGAGGGGAGAATCAGAGAATTGGATCCTCAAAAATATTGTCTACCATGGGATCAGTCTGTCAAATTTGGTGGGGAATTCCATGAAACTAGACCCACCAAGAGTATTTTAAGAACCTCTTCCCAGCTAGGGCAGTGGGGGGAGTACTCAGCCAATCCTGGGAGCAAGGGAGAGTCAGAAGACTCTTCTGAGTGCCACAGGTCTCAAGAGACTAGGCCCCCACATTCTGCAAGCCATTCTCAAGCCTGCAGAATTAGTGATGGCCTAAACGATCAGATAGCCACCTCCTGTAGCAGTGCCTCTGAGTCAGAGGATGAGTGGACAAGGGTGACTAAGACGAAAAAGGCCAACAAAATTAAGAGGGCCTTACTGAAATATCCCCTGAAACAAATCAAGGTCATTAGGAGTGTCATAACTCCCTATCATAACAATGCCAAAAATTCAGTTTGGGAGCACCTTCGAGTTGTAAGAGCAAATGATGGATACTTTCCATAGTGAAGGTTGCATTCAATATTTCAAGTCGACATTTTTCCCTGAATACTCCAGCTTCTTTGCGGGGCTGGAGGATCAGAACCACTCAATATGGTCCACCTATAGGTCGGTCATCTTAAAACATTTCTCCATACATAGGAACCCTCAAGAGGCCCACTAGGCAGCCTACAATCTGCAATGTGGGGAAGACCAGGCCCCACAATAAGTTGTACAAGAGTTAAAACGTGCCTTTGGGCAGACGACCAGGAGGGTGCACACAGACAGTAGGAAGTTCATCAAAACCTTCTTTCATGCACTCTCTAAATACATCATGACCCAGCTGGTGAGGGACTTTCATGAGAAGAGATCACTAGACTGGGCCATTGAACAAGCAACTCGCATTTATGAAGTGCAGAAACAGGTAGAAAATAAAAGTACCAATAAAAACCCCAATGCAACCAACACCCCTGCTGCTGCTAAGGTGATGGAGGTGAAGGTTGCCCCACTTTTAGATCTGGAGATGGGGAGGCCTACAAATATTCCTGCACAAAATCCTCCTAACCAAAGACCCAGAAGGCCCTCGGGCCAATCCCAAACCGGAACCAAAATCTCCTGCCCCCGAAAGTCTGCAACCTAAGGAACAGAGGGTGGGTTGGAGAAATAAAGGGCCTAAAAAGACCCATTTTCTGGAGGAGGTTAGAATATTCCAATTTGAAGGAGAGGGGTCCTTTGGGAAAAGGATCTTCTCCTTCAGGGATGGGGAACTCCTCCCAAAGAAAATGGGTCCCAAGAGATCCTGATCCAGACTGGGTTGATGTGGGAACTGAGTTAAAACTGCCCATCATTGAACCCCAGAATGACCAGCCAGAAAATCACCTGGCCCAAACCAATTCTGGTGACTGCCTCCAAAAAGGGGGTGGCAGCCCAGAATCAGAACCAGGGGAGTCAAAAACTCCCCCCAATTCCAGCTGTCACCTTTTTCTTACAGGGTCCCAAGATCCTGATCAAAATCCTGCCCAAACTACCCCCTGTCACAATCCAGAGCAAAGAAATTAACCCACCAATTGGCCCAAAATGCACATTATCTGTTCCCCCTTGAGGAGAAGGAGGGAAGATTTTATGCCCCAATCCAAATACAGGGGCAATGTACTTTTTCGGCACTGGTGGACACTGGATCCATATCCACCCTTCTGTCAAAAAGCGCCTTTGATCAGCTGAATTCAGGAAGGGGGGAGAGATACCAAATCCATTTTGCCCCTCTTCCTGGACAACTTCAGAACTTCAATGGGAATAAAATTCCTGTCGAGGGGACTGCAGATTTAGACATTAAAATTGATAGCCACAAGGTGAAACACCCGGTCATAGTTGTGACTCCAGAGGGTACACCATGTTTACTAGAGAATGATATCCTGCGTAGATTGTCCCCCCTCATAAATTGTATAAACAAGGTCCTCTGGACCCAGACTACCCAACCAATAAAATTAAAACATAGTGTCAACCATGATAGTTTAAATAGCACATGACACATGGCTGTACAAAATCCTGACCAAATTGAATTCCATTTTCAAAACCACCAAATCCCTGTTGTGACAGTAATTGCAGTAAGACAACAAACTTGTGATGGGACGTCCTCTCTACTTCTGAAAATCAACCTTCCTTCCAGTCTCAAGTGGGATTCCACACTGGAAGGAAATACTCTGAAATTATATACCAATTCACAATCAGAAAATTCCACTTCTATAGTCCAAAATGATGAGAAACCAGCTAAAAACTTGACTAACCTTCAGAAAATTGGAGAACGGTTGTTCATCCCCATTCAGTTAAATGGTGGGAATGACTGTTCTCGCCCGAGTGTGCGTGAACAACGGTAAGAGCTTCATCAGTGAGGCCATGTTCCGAAAACTCCCAAAAGATCCAGCCATCCCACATTTAAATTGATAGATAAATGGGAAATGGACCTGGAAACACTCAATTCCAAACATCTCCTGCCTAGCAGGTGTATGCTCACAATGTCCATAGGCAACAAGAGCATAGTCCATAATTGTTGGGTCGTGTGAGATGTCACTGCTGCATTTTATTTAGGCAGTGACGTTCTCAATCGCTTTGCCATTAGTTTGGACCTAATAAACTTCAAAGCCTGGTCTCGATTAGCGGGTAATCTCATGGACTTTGATGACCCAGAGAAAGCATTTTGGTCAGCTAAATTGCTGCTGTATGCAGTTGAAATTCAAATTGGAGAGGAAGTCACCATCCCAGAACAGACCGACAATTCACACTTAAAGTAAAAATTAAAAGAGGACAGAAACTGAAAAATCCTGACGCATATGTTCACCTCAATGCCCATTTCCAACAGCAAGGGTTTGGGTTAAACCCAACACCACTAGTCAATACAGAACACAACATCATCCCAATAGTGATAACAGCGACCTTAGGAGTATCACTCTGGGCGAATGCACCATTATTGGAATGGCAATTGATGACCGACATTTTTCCATAGATTTAGGGAATGAACTGGTAGTACCAATCCCCAATGACTGTTTTGACAGTGATAGTGACAATGACACAACACCAGACAGGATCTTCACCCAGCATGTGGGGAATTTCCTGGTGTACTCTTCCTGCCCTTATGGTAAGGAGATGGTGACTTGTGACTTCAGCAGGGATGAGGTGATCTTTCAAATCTACCAGGACTGCCTTCTCCACCTGAAGCCATTAGTCCAAGTCAGTACTTTAACCAGGGACTTCTCCACCCAGCTGGAGGAGTCCACCGAGATAGCCAAACCAGAATTCTTTCCGCGCTTCAGGCAGATGGTTGAAGAGAGAGACAACCTAGCTGATGCCTGTGAGACTCTGGAGCAAAAGCAAAAATTGAAACAAGTTTTCTTAGATTTTCAAGACCTCTTTACGGTGGACTCATATGACTGTGGTTGCACCTATATCCACAAGACAACAATTCCCATGGACCCTGGCATGACTCCAGTGTTTGTGAAGCAATACCATTTGTGACTCGCATCAATGAAGTCCCTTACAGAAATAATTAAGTACCTTGAGTCCTGTGGGATGATTCGTCCAGGACACAGCACCTTTACTAATTCGGTGCTGGGGATTTTGAAACCAAACGGCCAGTGGAGACTCTGTGCTGACCTAAGGGAGCTTCAACAAATGGGTCCACACTTCCCGATGGCCTCTTCCCTACATGGACCAACGGCTGGCCCAGATCCAGGGGTCAAATGTATACACTGCCATTGACCTGACCAATGGATACTGGACTGTACCTGTCAGTAGGGAGAACCAATACAAGCTGGCCTTTACCTTCGGGGGACAGTAGTACACCTGGACCCAGACTCCCTTTGGATACATCAACTCCGGCAATTAATTTAATATCTTTGTGCATAAGGCCATGCCCGACTTGGGTGAAAGGGGTAACCTGGCCTATGTAGATGATGTTCTAATCAAAAGCTCAACTGTGGAGGAACACATAGTGGAGATCCGTTATGTTCTGACACAGTTGAGGGCTGCCTGAGCAAAACTACCTTTCCAAAAGGCACAGTGGTGCAGGACCCATGTCAACTTCTTGGGGCATGAGATAACTCCTGAGGGTCTCTGTCCCCAGGAAAAGAAAGTAGAAGCACTCCAGAAACTAAAAGACCCCACAACACTGCAGGAGCTAAGAAGCCTCCTTGGACTAACCAATTATAGTAGGAAGTTCATTGAGGATTACGCAGAGATCACAAGACCCCTGATTCATCTTTTGAGGGGGGATCAAGTAGGAGTGGGGTCCAGAACAAGCTACGGCAGACAACTCAAAAGAAGCCTCTCACAAGTGCCTTGCCTAGCTTACTCTGTCAAAAACAAGGAGTTCTTCTTGGGGACAGGTTTCTCAAATATATGCTTGACTGCAGTATTGTACCGAAAGCAAGACATGGTCAATAAAAGAATCTATTACGCAAGTAAGACTTTATCCTCTGTGGAGGAAAAATTCATTGACTGTGAGAAGGCACTCCTGTCAACGGTGTGGGCATTGAAGAATTACCGCCCATTCATCCATGGGGAACCCATCATAGTGAAGACTTGACACCAGCCTCTGCAATGTCTTCAAAATGACAGAATATGTGGTGGAAATTTGAGTAATTCTCAAATTACTTCCTGGATTCTGTCAATGCAAGGCTTTCCTGTGGAGGTCAGATATGGCCAAAACAAGAAGAGTCCCCTTGCACAAGGTTTGGCTGACTTGCATGATTGTGCCAGAGAAAACTGTCTTGAGGATGAAAGTCTTAAATTCAAGGATAACATGGAGGCGTACCTTAATTCGCCACACAAAGTCAATGAAGAAGACAAGTGTGTGGGAATGCCCATCTATGTGGATTGGTGCTTCTACCATGTTGACAACAACGGGGAAAAGGAACTTGTGGCCGGTGTGCGGAATGCATGGGTGAATGATGCCCCAGAACCCTCCGCTGGGTACAAAATCGGTCCCCGTAGTAGTCAAGTGGCAGAGCTGATGGCTGTGCATCAAGCCATCCTCATTGCTGTCCAACACCAACTCCACAAACTGGTCATAATCATGGATTCAGATTATGTACGGAACAAGTTTGTGGAGCACCTGTTTAATTGGAAAACCAGAGGCATGCTATGTGCTAACAACAAACCACTAAAACATGGAAAATTAATACAGAATATTGATGATTTGGTCACCTCAAATGGGATGACCATCTACTGGCAAAAGATCAAGGGTCGTTCTAAAGTAGAAGGACCAGACAAAACTGGAAATGACCTAGCTGATCAGCTGGCCAAAATCGGTGCCATCCAAGGGGATCTACCTGAGATTGAGTCCCCGTTGGGGGAAATCCAGATCGCTGATGTCACTAGGTCCCAGGCAAATGCTCACAATGAACTCTCAACTGCCCAATGGAGTAAGGAGACCCCAGATGCTGATTTGATTGCGGCTGAAAAAGGGGATCCAATAATTGGTAAGTTTTATCAACACATTGAGGACCCTGAGAACTTTCCTCTGACGAATACCGATTGTATTGGGAAAGAGGACCTCAGAGTGTTGATGAAATGTCCCAAAAATGTTCCAAATCCAAGACGGTTTGTTGGTGAGGAGATCCATATCTGGCCACGACCAGTGGGTGGTCCCTATCTCATTCCGAAGCCTGATGCTAAGTCACGCCCATGATGCGGCCAAAGCCGGTCATCGGGGGTTTCATACAACATTAGAAATCTTGCGAGAGGTTGCATACTGGCCACACATGGGGCAGAACCTCGACCAATACTCAAAGGGGTGTCTTGTGTGTGCACAGTTTCAGCCAACATCACTCACACTGCGTGCTCCCCTCCAAAAGAGGGGGATGATGCTGCCTTGGTCAGATTTGCAACCCGATTTTATTGGGCCCATGATTCGCTCTAGGGGGAACAAGTACATGTTCACCGTAACATGCTTGTTTACTAAATGGGTGGAATGTATCCGGCCCCAAATTTCAAGGCAGAAACAGCAGCTGCCCTGATGATCAATCACATCTTTTCGCGTTTTGAACTACCCCAAAGGATTGAGTCAGACCGAGGTAGTCACTTCACTAGCGAAGTGATGACAAAGATGTGGGAGATACTTGGGGTAAAAAGGAAACTACACATTGCCTATGGCCTCGTCCTCTAGTGGTGGAGTTGAGAGGTACAATAAAACTGTTGTGAGCATATTAAAAAAGTTTGTGGCATATTCTGGGCCAAGTTGGGACACTTGATTACCCTTTTCCTGATGGCCATCAGATCAACCCTTCTTCTGCAACAAAAATGTCTCCATTCAAGCTGATGACTGGATAAAGGATGGTGCCACCCCAGCATCTCCTCTACAGAACCCAAGCGCAGACTTTGATAAATGCCTCCACAACTCATGAGTATGTTGAGAATCTGAGAAAACACCTTCAACATGCTTTTGCGTATGCTCAGCGGAATCTAGAAAGATCTGCAGACAGTATGAAGACACACTATGACATTAAGACAACTAAAAAGGAATATCAAGTAGGAGACCGGGTCTACTTGTACAATTTCCAAAGGAACCAAGCCAAAGAGTGCAAATTTCTCCCAAGTTGGTGGGGTCCTTTTGAAATTGTGGACAGAACCTCACCAGTCACCTTCAGAATCCACATCCCCATGGGCAATTTGATAGAGGGGGGAGACAAGTGGCTCCACATAAAAAAGCTAAAGAGTTGCTACCCCAGGCCTACTTTGCGGCAGATAGGAGAGCTTACTGGAAATCCACAGGGGGAAAATCCGGACACCTAGAAAAATAATTAAATATTCATTCAGTACACCTGAGAAAATGAGTAAATGATCACTGAATAGGGACAGTGAATATTGCCAATTGTAGAGAATGCAAGTGTCTTTGCCACAGCTGAGATCACCCCAAGATCTGTGGGCATAGTAGTGGGAACATTTTCATAACTGTGTTTTGTTCTGTTTTATAGTATTGGCACTGAATCCCAAGAATCACCAAGGAGGACCACTCGGGGACCGGGAGGAAAAAGCCCAAGGAATCCGGAGTATCGTCCAGTCCCAACTTGATCCGGCGAGGAGAGGTCGTCGCCTCATTCGCTGACAGGAGAAGCAACTGAATTTGTCCACATGAACAGAAAAGAACATCCCACTCGCCCGACTCCCCCTCGACTGGAAGACAAAATGAAGTTGGGAGGGGGAATTTGTGGGTGTTACGCTCACCTGGCTCCCACAGGGGCATCGGTCGGACCCGGACAGCTGCGGTCTCCACCCACGTGATGCGTAGTGCAGCGATGACTGACTGGATCTGCCCTCCTAATCTTGTCTGCTTAACCCATAGAAATATTCTCCTGCAAGTGGAGAGATGGATTTAGCCACTTGTGGATTCAAGTCATGGCACCCCCACAGTCCTCCCCAACTAATCACCTCCGAAATGCCCTCACAGCAATCTCACCATATATTCTTGAAAGATGAGCTCTCCATCCTGCGTGGATTTGCAGGGGCGCGTCGATTCTAGTTACTTCACCGGTTTGAAGGCTCGGGAGAGTTCCGGAGAGTATTGACTCTGAGGTTCCTGGTGAGGACCAGTAAGTATTAAGTTCATAGAGTTCAATATGTCCGATGTTCACTTTTGTTCCCCCCTTCCTTTCTTGTCTTGCAGCTGGCTCGTGAAAAGATGCTCTTGTGGCAGCTGGTGGCGCTCAGGTAAGAGTCTGTATTACCCGGCGCTGTCCGGTAAATGTTGCACGAGGAAAACGTGTTGTTTTGTCTCTCTTTACAGATGCGGCACATGAAAATATGGAGAGTCACAAAAGGATGCCTCCGGTGGTAAATCAGGTAAGTCTATGGTGGTAAGAATTATATTTGTTGGTTCCCTCGGCTCACCTTGTGGTTTTCTTTTGTCTCCTAGGTGCCGATGTTCGGCGAAGAAATGATCGAGGCAGGGCTGACCCGAAGGATTCTGTGAAGACTGGTGAGTATGGCGCGGCGCTGCAGCTGGAGGTGCGGCGCATGCAGAAATGATGTTCTTTACAGGTCCGGAGACAAGATGGATCCAGAATCAGGTGTGGAATAGAAATAAGTTTGTTTTCTAACCTTGTCCCTTTCTTTTCTCTTTGTTTTAGAAGGTCCGGATTCGAGGCGGGCGTGGCAGAAGACTGGATGCAGGATGCAGGCACGGTGAGTGTTACGCTGCTGGATGCAGAATAACGCGAAGCATGTGTTGCTGGTCGGGTGTGGTTTAAATAGCCTCAAAAGTAGTTCCAGGTAAGAAGTCCCTAGAAACACACCCGAGTAAAAAATAGTCCCTGTAGAAAAATAGTCCCTTTCAGGCTTCATGTTGGATTGGAGTAATTTGCAACATGGTCTGCCTGAGGTAATTAATGACTATGAGCCTGGCGCCTTAGGCACCAGGACTGATTCCTACTATGAGCCTGGCGCCAAAGGCGCCAGGACTGAACCCAGATAGCCCCTAGCCGGGGGCTGCTGAGGTTTTACTAAATGTCTAGATGCCTGCTCCGGGGCTGATGGGCTTGGTCCGGATGCCTGGGGGTAGGCATCATGACAGCAGGATGTACTGACCCACTCTGCTATACTATGCGGCCTCAATCTGCTATATATGGTGCGAGAAACAGTAAAGTGGTGGAACAGAGCACACGATGCAGAAAAAGTGCCAGTGGGGTCCATGACAAGTAAACGTAGAGTGCAGAGGGAGCAGCAGCGCTTTGCAAGTGAAACTCCAAAATGTGGCTGTAAATGACATTTACTTTGCTGCTGAAACTTCAAAATGCCTGTACATAGTACTTTTCAACAGTCAAAATCTTGCTTGGTGCTAACATTCAGTTAATCTAATGAAGCACTGTGAATTTACAAGGTCCTGAAAGGTTAAGAGCAAAACATTTTCTCAAAATTGGATTGCCTGTGAACAACAAATCTGGGTGCAGCCACACTGGGCTACCTGTTAGTGACAGCCCCTTTAAAATGGGCTCTCCTGATTAAACTTTAAAGTTGTCTAAAACTACAGATCTGCCGGATTAGCAAATATAAAAGGACTGTGGCTGAAAGGAACACGGATCTCAGTTGTTGTGATCCCACAGGTTTAAATCTAAGAATGTAATTAATCTATGTCATCTGATGCAACCAGTTTGTTTTATGCTGGATTTCAAGAAATAAAAGAATAACTTTGGCTAGCTGGGCCTGCAAGAGGTTGAAAAACAGGTTTCCTCCCAGGGAAAGGGCATTAATCTCAGCAGATACTCACTGACACATGATAATTGTGGGGTAAGCCAGACTTTTGTCTGCAGCCAAGGACTGAAAAATGACAGATTTTCCACACCAAGAAATGGATGTGTGAAAAAGTTGTAAAGAATGCTTGCAGAAGGAAATCCCAAAGGTGAGGGCTGTTCCTTGAAGGAAATCCCAAAGGTGGGGGCTGCTCCGTGACTCCAGAGACAGACAAAAGGCTGAACATTTGCTGCAAAGACTATGTAATGAACAATTTGTAGAGCCTTATAACTCGCTATGAGAAGTGGTGAAAAATATAAAAAGGGCAGATTTGTTGATCTAATTTTTGGCCCTATATTTCAAGACGTGGTGGAATTGTGTAGCATATTCTGAACAGGAATGGCAATATATGTGGTTTTATGGGAACTGTATTTATGGTAGAATTGTTAAACTTTGCACACACATACCTATGGTGAACACGCATATTTGCAGAAATTTGGAGAAAGTTTGGAAAATGTTTTCATGGTGAAATGGACAAAATGCTGCAAAAAGGTGAAACAAGGTCTCACAGCTGTGGGATTTTAATGAACAGATACTCCATAAAATATGTAATATTTGTGATTCGTTACAAATATATAAATATGTATTTAGGAGAAAATTTGATTTTGATACTAGTGGCTAGGGGAAGTTTCTAAGGATTACAAAAACTGAACCATAAACTTGACATCAGCTGTCTTTGATCCAATCACTCAGATGCAAGGTGGAGATGAGGCTCTGATCCCATCCAAGTTCACAGGGGCATGTTTAGTTAAGCCGGCACCCATACACCCATTTTTGTGATGTCATTTGAAAGGATAAATAGAGACATCGGAAAAAAGAGAGACTCTCTCTTCTGATTCCAGCGAAGCACTCTGATCCAGCATTCAACATCCAGCTTTCAACATCCTTCCAGATCCAGATGCCAATCATCAGGCCAAGCAGTAGCTGAACCATTTTCAGCCAGGCCTCAATCCCCAATTAATCCTCAACTAATCCTTGCAAACCAGTGGACCACTGTGGTGTAGGGAAATATCCTGAAACTATCTGGCTTGCTACCATAATGCTTGCCTGATGAACTCGCCATCCCACTGATCTGAAATATCCAGAAACAAGAAGGGCAGATCCCGTGCCGTTCCGGTGATCAGCCTAGCTGATCCTAGCTGATGTGCTGTCCTTCCCTGATAGACCCGATCCATTGACCAGTATCTTGACGGGCCAAAAATCTTAAATCCTGCTGGATTGTGAGTATTAACAGGACGCTAGAGAACTATTGTATACCTTGCCTTATCTTGTTCCAACCTAATCTCTGAAGTATCCGTACTTTCATAACCAGTAACAGTGTCAACATCTTTAGTGCTAACCTACCCTGTCTATTTGCTAAAGCGTCATTTTCATAGTCAATTATTTGTGTAACTCTCATCCAAAAATCCCACTTTGAGTGTTTGGACTGGTTCCACGGGGAAGGCACTGGGGATCTGTAACTGAAGTCATGAATCAGTCTCAGAGGTTACTTCAACCCAACCTGGTTGTCTAGTCTGCATTATCTAGCCTTGAGTAAAAGCATAATCCATATTTTCTGGTTCTAAATTGAAGTTCTTGTCCAAATTTGTGTCTTTATTTTCGAAAAACACCTCCCCCTAAAACCCACTGAAACCTCTATAACTCCCTCAGTTTTAAAGATAGAAATGAAATGTCAACTTCCACTGATACCTAACATTTTTAGCTATCTCCATAGCTAAAATACTTTTGTGAGAGGACAGCTCCCATAGCCAGGCTTGAGGCGTCCGTTTCCACCAGGTATGGGAGATCAGGGCAAGGGTGGCGTAAGATTGGGCAGATGTGAATCTTGCTTTGAGTTCCTGGAAAGCTTCCTCGGCTTCTGTTGTCCACTGGAACTTTTTGTTGCTTTTTGTTAGCATTGACATGATGGGATGCACGATTCGCGAAAATCCTGGGATGAACCGGCGGTAGAAGTTTACAAAACCCAGCAAACTTTGAACCCCCTTGAAAGAATTTGGGGATGGCCAGTTCAGGATAGCATCTGCCTTGTGTGCATCCATTTGGATTCATTCGGGCTGAGAATAAAGCCCAAGAATTCCATCTCAGAGAAGTGGAATGAGCACTTTTCGAGCTTGGCGTAGAGCTGGTGTTGCGGGAGTTTCTCCAATACGGATCGGATCCAATATGGATTGAATGTGATTAACGTGGTCCTGCTTTGATGCGGAATATACTAGAATATCGTCGATGTACACTAGAGCACAGACATCAATCAATTCCCATAGGACATCGTTCTTGAAGTATTGAAATGCTGGCAAAGGCCAAAGGGCATTACTTGATATTCGTACAAGCCGTATTTGGAGTGAAAAGTGGTTTTCCATTTGTCCCCCTGTTTTACGCGAACAAGGTGATATGCCCCCCTCAGGTCTAGTTTTGTGTATATTTGGGCATCTTTGACTTGATCAAGCAATTCAGGGATCAGTGGCAGGGGGTAGCGTTTTTCTTACTGTAATCTGGTTCAGTGCACGATAGTGGATGCACGTTCTCAATTCCCCCTCCTTTTTCAGTATGAAGAATAGAGGACTGGCTGCTGGTGACTTTGAGGGATGGATTAACCCGTTGACCAGGCATTGGTCAAGATAGGCCTTCAGGTGTTGGTTTTCTGGTTCCGTGAGTGCGTATATTCGCCCACAAGGGAATTGTGCACCGGGTATCAAGTTGATTTGACAATCGTATGGTCTATGCAGTGGCAGGGTATTAGCCTGTTCTTTCTGAAAGACATCTTGAACGTCCTGGTATTCACTTGGTTGGGTGCCACAGTCACAAGCGTGGAGATACTGGTGTCTATTGGTTGTTTCTCTTGGCGATAACATGTGTGGGCGCAAGTCTCGGGAAAGGCCAATTCTTTTGCTCGCCAATCGATTCGAGGATTGTGAGCTACAAACCATGGCATTCCCAAAATCAACCGGAAATATGGTGCCTTAATGAGGTCGAAAACGATAGATTCTTGGTGCCCATCCTGGCACAGAAGGGTTAAAGCTGCAGTGCATTGGGATACTGGACCAGAAGCTATTTCAGTGCAGTCGACAGTGGTAACAGTGTCGGTGGTTGATTTAGGGGATAATGGAAGCCCCATCTTTTCCGCAAGATCCTGGTCGATGTAATTCCCAATGGCTCCACTGTCAATGTACGCTCTTACTGCGTGCATCCGAGATGGTTGTTGGTGATTGGTGTAGACCACAGAATGGGAGGTCTATAGTTCACTTTCTTCGCTTGACAAGTGGACCCCTACATTTGCCGGGCTGGGGAGTTTTCCAATTCATTGATGTTATCTTCCTTGTCCGTGGCCCCTACCGTCCTCCTCAGTGGCTTCACACTGCACTCTTTAAGGAAATTACCTGACCTTCCACAGTACAGACATAACTGCTGCTATCTCCTTTTATACCTTTCCACTTCAGTCAAGGGGGATCTGACCCCCCCGATTTGCATTGGATCTCGTGAACCTTCCGTCGTGCAGGCAATATTGTCCTTTGAACGCACATACATAGGGCAAGGGTCCATTCTGGTTCGATCTGCTCTTTGGTCCTGCAACCTATGATCCAGTTGAACAAAAAGGTCAATGAATTCTCAGCAGTCTTTCGGGGCGTAAACTGTTCAGGCGGGGCCAAGGGAACTGCCCCAGGAAGGGTAATCTGAATGGGATTGGCTGATGGTGCTAGCATCGAGGGCACGTTTCCCGGCAATGGTGCATGCTCTGCTTGTGACTGGAGAAGTTGCCGGCTTAAATCATCAGTGCGTTCTTTGGCTACTAGCAGCTCTCTCCTCAGGGTGTTGGTCTCCTGCCTTGCTGCATGTACTTCGGAATGTAGCTGCCCCAACATATGGGCTAACAGGTCGGTTTCTGACGTTTCCATGACACCCAGGTGGATTTTGATGTGAGGCTTTGTGTTCTGTAATGCTCACCTGGTATCCACGGGGACATCACTCAGCCTGTTCTGACCTCTTACGACCTTGAAGTCTACTCGACTGGAGACTGGGCCTGAAACACAGTCTTTGTAGAGTTTAATCCCTATTATCTCTATGTGCTTGAAACCCTTCTTCCCCGGGGTACAACCCTTCACTTTGATCCACAGCTCACCTTGATTTTTTGGAAAGTGTGCTCTCCATCCTGCTTTCAGTGCAGGGGCACGTTGATTGATGCAGGCTCGTTGCTGCCTAGTTACTTCACTGGCAATAGTTCGACAGGTAAGTATAATGAGTTTTTTGAATAGTTCTCTAACTTCGTTCCTTTACTTCCTTAGATGATGGCCGGCGTCCGGGGATGGCGACGTTCTTGTGAGATGAGTAGTGCTGAAGGTGAGTGAGAGCGCGATGCGCGATGCGACCCTTTCATATTTGTATTGAACTGAGTTATTTTTCTGTGTCTTTTAGGTGCCACAACGTTTTCAGCGTGGATGCCGGTTATGAAGAAGGAATGCAGTGAGTAAGCGCGGTATGTGGCACCTCTAGATGTTTCCACGCCAACCTGGAATGTCTTTTCCCTCTTGCAGATGGATGAGAACTTCCAGAGACAGAGTTCCCCCAGAGCGGCTGGGATTCAGGTAAGCGTTTGAAGCTCGTACAGTCTTTAAAAATAAACGAAGATTTGCTGAATGCTTACTAATGCCTTTTTTCTGTTCTTTTCCCTAGGAAACGGCGTGCCGGGATGGGAATGACACCGCCGAAGATGCCCGCAGAACAGAAGAAGCGATGAATGATGGGCAGAAGCGCTGCAAGGTAAGGCTGTCCCTAACGGTGTTCTTGTTCTTGCAGGAGCTGAGCGCAGAAGAAAGATGCAGTCCTACTGGAGACCGATCCGAACATGGTGAGTGTCACGCTGCAGGTGCAGAAAACACAAAGCATGTTTCTCAGCCTGGGCTTGGCTTAAATAGTCTCTGGGTATCCCAGGTGTCTCTGGGCTGAACCACACCCAAAAGACTAGACTGCACATGCAGTTCTGGGAACCGAAATATGTGGGGGCATCCATCTTGTCCCCATCAATGCACTACAAGTCCAATCCCCAATGTTATCCTATGGGAGTCAATGAGTCTGGTGCCACAAGCGCCAAGTCTGACTCCAAGTGGGTCTTTGGAGGGATGGAGAGGCCCTTGAGGGCCATGTAGGTGATTGTGGCCTGGCTTCAGCCTGACATCTTGGAGGGCTGGGGACATGAGGGGCAGGAATCATGACACCCATGCAGCTGGGCCTGCTCACTTCAGGCCAACACACATAAATGCACTCAATACAGTGAACACATCCCTGTCACCAATGTCATCATACCCTGTGCTCCCCTGAGTGCCATGAACCAACCTGCACAAAGTACACACCTGCCTCCCATTCACAGCATTTCACCCTAAATCAAATCCTCTGCTTGCAAAGACATGCAGTGCGTGAATGTAAACCAACTGGACAGCCTTGAGGTGTCCCGTATGGAACAAGGTAGCTTTAAAGCTATTGGCTGCGGTGACCAGCAGCCTCTGCCATCCAGTGCCCTTCCCTCAATGCGTTAGAGCTTTGCCCTTCAGATCGGGCTGGGTCTCCTGTGAGGAACAATGCAGAATAAGTTTGCTGGAACACTGCCTCAGAGGCAGGTGCTCAATGGCTGGTTTATCACCCCTGGATGTCTAGGACACTGCCTGGGACACCTCTGAGCTATGCCATCTGGAGAGGCCTGAACATGACCTTTCAAACCTCCTTGCCTGCTCACCTAGGCATGCATTGTGGAAAAAATAAGGACTTTGTCAATGAAGTATGCATGGAACTTTGAAACCTGACAACCATGGTTTACTGAGCAGTGCCCTCTGTGTGGCTGGTGTGTGCCCCTGGCCCTGCAAATCTCAAATGTGTTTAGCAGCTGACTGCTCTGCCAAGGCACCCAGAGCTACTCGCCTGCAACATAAAACAACCAGGGTGTGCCCTACTGGTTCCATACAGAAGCAGATGCTCTGTGTCAGGATGCCTGAGGTTGTGCTTGCTTATCCAGATCACTGGAATAGCTAACTTGTGACCTGGCATGAGCCCCATGATGGCTGGGTGTTCCTAGAAACGTGTGTTGACCATTTGCCTTGACAGCCGCAGACCTGGGTCATCTTGCTGGTGTCCCTGTCCCTCCCAGGAGTGAAAAGCACAAATGCACCCTGGCTACAGCAGCACTGCTGCACCTCTTCACCCCTCACCTTTGTGTGCCTGGATTGCATATGGGTCCGTTGTGGCCCCTGCTCAGTGGGATCCGCTGTCCCTTTGCCAAGGGGCCTCATGGACCTTCTTGCCCAGGACCATTGGAATGCATTACAATACCAGATGGCTGACCTCCTCTTGAAGTCTTGATGGCTGTCAATTGAAAAAATCAATTTTAATGTGGGTCCAGAAGAAGAGGATGCTCATGGCAAGAACTCCCCCTCTGTCACCCTGGGTACACAGGATACAAGAAAGCTCACTCATCTTCCTCTGGATTACTGTACACAGTGAGCATGGCACCATTCTATGTCCCACTTGGTTCTTGCTGCCCCACCTGTTCTTTGTACTGAAAACACTATGCCAGTGGATGCTACCAGCCTAACAACAGTCATGTGGTGTGCTCTTAACAGAAGGACTTGGGACCCCCAAATGATGCTATGGAATCTGTCTTCTGTACGCTGTATTTTCTGCACATGCTGCTGAATGTATATGCAGTGCTGGGCTCTTCCCTCCCCATGTGCTGTTACTGAGGGAATCCTGGTCAGTTACTTCATCCTTGCTTAGCGAGATGGTTACATTCAGCATCTATCCACATCTGTTCAGAAGCCAGCCATACTGGGCGAGCAGAAACTCAGGTGGCTGGACCTGAGCCGACCCTGTCAAGGTGTTGCCACAGCATGGTACCTCTGAAGTTGCCAAGTATTTGCTGTACTGATCTGCAACAAATACCACCTGTGGAGTGCTTGCCTGACAGATTTGGTTGCGAGGCCTGCACCCCACACCTGTCCCATGCTGGCAGCTGTGGAACACCACAGACAACATTTGCTACAGCTAAATGCCTTTGGGTAGGGGAATGTGCATTGGAGGGTTCAGCCCACCACCACCAACACCAGGTGCATGCAGTTGGCATGCCTCACCTCACCCCATGAGGGGTATAACTGGGAGGTTAGAAGAACCCAGAAACAAATAACTGCACCAGGTCCATGGATCCAGTGATGGTGCTGATCTCGGTCCGAGCTTAGAGCGACAAAGGCAATGGAGACCATGTGACATCCATAGTTTCACCTAGGGAAGGGCCCTGGGGCTATTGATGATAAAGTGACCCTCAGATGGGCATAGCCTCAGGAGGAATATGTAGCTGCAAGTTGAGATTGAAGTGACAATGATCAATGCATTCTACAGATCACACATACAAATTGCAGCTAACTGCATTTTTCATTGATTCATGAGCTGAGTGATCCACCAACAAGAATCACAGTCAGCTTCCATCCATCCAGATGTCGGCTAGATCCTGTTGGTTCTGGAGAAGTTGGGGCTAGGCAGTGCCAGACGTCCTGCCCGTATGGTGAGATGGACCCATTCCCTTTTCAGCATCCACATTTGTGAGTCCAACAAGACCATCATGGAACACAACAAATGTGTTCTCGGTGCGCACCCTCCAAGTCCGCTTGCTGGCTTCTGTGGCAGCATGACGGCCCTTCACATGGTGGAAGTGCACAGGGCTGCGACAGATATATGTGCCTTGTGCAATACCACCAACCCCATCACAAGATTACATGTGCAGCAACTGTGACATATGCATGTGGACTGGACTCTCCATGGCTGCTGCCACCAGACTTACCCCCCCATTATTCCCCTTCAAAGGATATGAACTGAACTCATTCCATGCAGAGGGACTTTGATCTAAGTCACTACCTCCCAAAATTGGGAATTGCCAATTAGCATGCCTGCTGCCTTCCCTCGATGTGGTGGCTGTTTGTGAGGCTCACTCACCTGAACTGAAACATGATTCACCCTTACCTGTGAGAACCATGGTAGGCAGAGGAAGTTGACTTGTCAGACATCAATATGTATTTTTGCTGTGACAGACAGGTGCAAACTGAACAAGTGTAGCTAGAGTCAGTGAAGCGGCCATGATATGCCATATTGGTGTAGGTCTGATTAATGCACGCATCCCAGAAGATCAGCGTCTGCTGTCATGTATTAGCTGTACATCCAACACGGAAACCAACTTAACAGAGCCAGGGGACATCACTAACTCAATGAGCCATTTGCACTAAAAAAGTACTAGCCATGTGTACAAACACGAGTATGGCTCACTCACTGAGACAAGCATATGCCACTGGCTGGATCCTCACAGTAGCTGCACCTGCCTGGGTTTGGCAAGTGCATTGGCTTGCACATGCCTTAGGCTGATCTGCACGTCCACTGGGACCTCTTTTGGACAGCAGCAAGAAAGCATGCAAAGCCACAGCACTTGGGGAGTGGACATGTCAACAGCACATGCACAGATGTCAAGCCTGCACCACGGGTAGTGGTAGAAGGGGAGAGACTGGCCTCAACTTTAATTGGGAGAGGTCACACCATGCACCACCACCAGTGTGGTGACAGAGGGTTTGGCAACCCACAGAATGGTAGTCTTGAACTGGTGCTTGGTGGTGAAGTCTGAACAGCATGGCAGAGAGGGCCCACACTGGGGCAAACAACACCCAACTCTTTCCACTCTGAACTGCCCACCAGTGAGCTTCCAGGATGCCCAGCCTTTGATCTGCCTGTTGGGGGAGACACCCATGTAAGGGGGCCCACCATATGGGGCATACCGTTGACACAGTCCCAAGGCAGGTGGAATCCATTTTCTAAAATTGCAGCCATGAATGTGGTAGGTTTGCTGGAATGCTGGAAGGCTGTGTGGGTGAACCCAGACAAGGCCAAATTTCATGAGCAGGAATCAAACAACCTCAATCCGCGCCCACTCCCTGGATGAGCTGTTCACAGGAAGGGGGTTTGAATCACAGGGTGTATTGCAAATGCCTGCAAGGGAAACAGATGAACAGATGCTGTGGGGAGGGGATGAAGTTTCCCATGCATGCTCCCACAATATACAGTCACATACATTGCAGTCCCTTTCTATGCACTATTTGAATACCAATTCTGAAATGTCATGCAATACATTGAATATGTATACAGCAAATCAACAGTTAGTAACAAGATAATTGTATGTTGAACACAGGTAAATGCAGTCAGGCATCCACTTGTGCCAGCCAGTACAAATGAAGATGGTCCAGGTGTGCTAAATAGGTCCTGTGGAGTGCAGGGATACATATGGGAAGGCTGCCCTGCCATATGTGCGCAACTCAGATGATGTAATATGTTTTGCCACGCACCCTGCATGCCAAAACAGCTGGACTCCAACACAGGCCTGACATGCAGTACAACACTGCTATGTGCCGGCAGGGTTCCCCCATCAGGGAAAATAGAGCAAGGACATTGCAAAGGGTATGGCCTTTGTCCAGCTTGGGGAAGGTAAAAGCCAGGTTTTGAGTGCCTTTCGGAAGGTAAGATGGTCTGCCACTTGGCGGATGCTGAGTGGGAGGGAGTTTCAGAGTGTGGGAGCCAAGGACAAGGAAAGAGGTACCTGAAATTCTAGTGGAATTAAAGGAAGTGGTCACAAGGAGGAATGCAGGGCCTGATGTGAACGTGTGTTTGTGTTGGTAGCCTGTGAGTCAGTGTTAGAGGAAGTCAAGGCACATCTCAAGCAGGGAACATATGGTGATGAAAATGGCCCTGAAGGTGGTTCGACAGACAGTGGGAAACCAGTGGAGCACCCAGAGTGCCAGAGTTATGTGTTGCCTGGGGGTGAGTGCAAGGATGAGGCAGGCTGCATTGATTTGGGTCTCTTGTAGCTACATGAGCTGATAGGCAAGGGCCCTAACATAAATGGATTATGAGCAGTCTAGACGCAGAGGATGATTGCCAACATTGCAGTGAATTGGTTAGGATAGGCAAGGGAAGGATCAACTAAGGATGTGGAGGTGTAGAATACAGGATCTGCACGTATCGTTCATGTGGTGCGTGAGTGTTCCAGCACAATCCATGGTGCATCCCAGGACCATGTGGAGATAATACAATGAGTGTCTCCTTTTGTAAAATTGCATGATCACTGACATAGAGATTGGATGGCATGAATTTAGAGGCTGAACACAGATTGCTTTTGGTTTCGCACTACGGCACCCAGAGCGGTGAAATGTGGGTGTATGCTCAGTAACATATACACTTTCGGGCTTGTCACTGCGTTGCATGTTGCTTGAGCACAATTTACTTTTGGTCTGCACCACAGCAATCAAAAGCCTTCCCATGTCCCAGGAAAATATTGGGATTGAATCGTATATAACCGATAGACATCAAGTACAGTTTAGGTCACACAGGCCACACTGTATCCAGCACTGGTGGTGATAATATATGCACCACATAAATAGATGGTACAGGGAGATTACATACACTTACTTTAAAATGTTTTCCAATACAGTCCGATTGGTTGAGATAGGATTTACTCCATCACCTCGGAAGAGCATTCTTGTTCTACAGATTTTTGAAGTGAGAATACAGAGGCTTTGCTCAGAGATACCCTCCATTAACATACAGGTAGGAAGTTTTCCATATGCTGTGGATATTTTGCATGTACCACAATAGAGCTAAACTGATGGTATGCTCTATATTCATTCACAGATATTGGCACACGTGGTACAATGTTGTAGCAAAGGAGTGGGAAAATCAAGACGCTTGTAGTGGCTCTCTACTATTGGATAGGTAGGTAGCCAAGCGGTTTAACTGTGATGGACTGAATAACTACAGACACAATAAGACATCCATTTGGAAGGACATGTCATACCTCCCCAATTCTAATATGTACATACAGTTATATTTATAGACACAAATTCACATTTGGTGGGAATTTAAATAGACTACATCCTGATGAAGGCTGCAAGTCATATGAGTTACAAGCTACATTCCTGAGACAGCCGAAACACACTGTATCAACTTGTTTGAAGTAATCCCGACACTACAAATAAAGGGCAGGTCCAACTAAAAGGAAAACAAAATACTTTTTTTGTAAAAGCCCCTGAAGTGATCAGGGACTCTGTTATAGTATACACATAAATGTTTTACCCAGGTTTTGTGGCGGTCCTATGTTGAACAAGGTTTTTTGTTTTGTATCTGAAAAGGTGAACATTATAGAGTGTGGCGTAAGAGTAAATACATTGACTTGTTTATAATGTTGTTGGTGAAAGATGCACATAGCACCTATTTTTAATGTTCTCTGCTATTAATAAAAAAATATATATTTTCAAGTAACAAATTATTAAAGTGGCGAAGGTGAATTAAGAAATTCAGTATGTATGACATGATGGCCTTGATAATGTTTTTGTTTAGATGTTGATGATAGCCTGGAAGATTAAGGCCTACCAGGTACCCTGAGTTTGTGAGTTTGTAAAAAATGTTGATGTTGGCCTCCATGGCCAGTTTATGGGAGAGACTTGAGGACTACATTTCAGCATACTGTGTCCTCGTCAGGCTGTCTACCCGCTGCTGATGTTCCCAAGCGGCCAGCTGCTGTCCCTGCCGGTCAGCTGGTGAGGGCATATTCCCAGTCAGGTGATGAATGTCCCTGGCCATGTCTTGCTTGACCTAATCATGTTGAATGGTCACACGCAGCATATGTGGCTCCTAAGCCGACCGTCCATCATACACACATCCATGATGTGTTTGCGCCATTGGTGGTGGCATGCCGGAGTCTAGGCCCATCACAGTGGGACCCTTGTCCTTGGCTGCAGGTCTGAAATCCTCTGTTGGACATCAGCCCCTGCTGCTGATTCCAACACAGGTAAAGGCGTTTTTGAAACTGTAACCATCGTACACACAGGACTTCCACCTGAACTGACCCGTGACTCCTGATTCACCTCCTCTGACTCAACTGGCCCATCTGGACTGTCCTTTGGGGCACCCTCCATGTCCCTCAGGGTGTCTTCCACATCTGATTCAAAAGCTTCATCTGAAGGTTAGGAAGAAGCAGAAGAGTTAGCAACCCTACCAAGGAAGTGCCTGCAGCATCTGGGGATTCTAATGGGGCACGACACCCCATCCACCACTGCTGATTTATCATGTGTCAGCCTCCTATACCTCTGCATCTGCTGCTTCATCACCTGCACAAAGACAGACATCAACATTATGAGGTTTTAGTACATAGCAGAACATGCATATGTGCATTACAATGAATACAGACACAAAAAATCTTCACAAAAATGGTCATGCATATATCACACATTGTGACTGACCACACTGTGGCCTGTATGGCACAGATGGATGGCATTTATTGACCTTTGTAATCATGGCTTGGTATATTAGACAGTGCAACTTGTCATGTTTTGTGGGATCAAGAGTACATACATACATAATTGTGGAATGTAAAACACTGAAACAACTATTGGCCATTAACATCTCATCTCTTCTGGAAGACGGCCTCATGCACAGATATTGTTGCTAATCCCTGTCCCTTGCAGCCAGGGCCAGGGAATGGATGACTGTGATATCTAGCAGACATTGCTGTGATTCTCCAGAAGTCATGATTAGCATCCACAATAGCTTATATGCTTGCATAAAATTATGAATGTGTCCGATAAGAAGTCACACAACCAACTCCGTGAATGCAGGTCACGTGATGGAAGTGTACACAGTAGTGATCATGTGGCGGCCAACTGCAGCCAACTGTACTCCAGCAGATATATGAGCATGTCATGCAAAATTGTCAACACATACGATACACACAAATGCCTCTCACCAGATATGTCGGCATAGGCGTTCATGCCTCCCACGCCATGCAACCGATCAGTCCACTTGTGACCTCCTCGAATGGAGTTAGCTCCTCCTCCTCTGGTGGCCCACCTCCACTGGCCTGGGCAGAGGGCAGGTTGCCGCTGAGCATATCCTTAGTCCTTCGTATGAGGTCATCCATCCACATGTGGACCTGTCTAGCAGTGTGCCTCTTCACACCACATGTGTTTATGAGGTCTGTGGCCTCCTGTCACATCCTCATTCACAGAGAGAGTGTGTGGTTGCTGCCTGCCGAGGGTTAGAGGTACCCATGGCCTTCCATTTCATACTCTGGGAGGATTTCAAACTATTCATCGGGGAAGCCCTTCTTCCTCAGTGGCCCCTTGTCCTTCAACTGTGCCTGATGATGGGGTTGTGCCTCTTCCTGCTCTGCAGGGTGTCCCCTCTTGGTCCTTGTGGCTCCTAGTTATGCTGGGCCACCTGTAGGCCTCTGTTTTGCTTTTCACAAAGTGCCCTTTTATATTACACAGAATTCTTTTCTGTTTTCTCACCCAGTGCACTGAATGAAAATCTTGGCGACTAGAAAGCAATTTTCAAACAGACACCCAACTGCATTGCTAAATGGCTCTTTATGGCCTCTGTATTCAAACCATTACCAAACACAATAAATAAATGAAAAAATGCAACACATATACTAAACGAATACAGACCGAAGAGGACCTGCTGCTGCAAGACTTCAGCCGGAACCTTTCAGCGAAATCATCGGCTGTCTTCTTCGGCAACGCGTTCATTGTGTCTGCCATCCCTATCTGGTTATATTGGAGGATATGGCACATGGATCTTGTCCAGTCTGCAGTTCTGTATGGTGTCATGACTCTAGTCAGCACCTATCTGGTAGCATTCGCCTACAAAAATGTCAAGTTTGTTCTCAAGCACAAAGTTGCACAGAAAAGAGAAGATGCAGTTTCCAAAGAAGTGACTCTCAAGCTTTCTGAGGCTGACAACAGGAAGCTGTCTCAAAAAGAAAAGGATGAAAGAATTCTCTGGAAGAAGAATGAAGTTGCAGACTATGAGGACACAACCTTCTCCATCTTCTATAACAACACGCTTTTCCTGGTCCTGGTCATCGTTGTGTCGTTCTTTCTTTTGAGGAACTTCAATCCCACTGTAAACTACATCCTGTTAATCAGTGCATCTTCGGGATTAATCGCTCTACTCTCTACTGGATCTAAATAGACTTAAGCAATGCCAGCAAAAGTGTTTATGTGGATCATGTACTGGAGATCTCCCATTGACAACATCAGGGATCTCCAGAGTCTGTAAATTGAGGGCTCTTTATAACAACTGAAGTTGTTCAATAAACCTAAGTTTTTTTTGCTACAAAAAAAAAAAAGTGAATTATATACATTCAAAGAATAAAAGAACTCTAAATAAAATGCATCACCATTGACACAGCCGCAAGAAACATCTTCTTCTCACCAGAAGTCCCTGAAAAGCCTCCAAACAGTCAAGTAGAGAGATCTTGGCATCAACAGGCCTGGAGTGATGTGTCCATCGTCCAAGTGAAGCTTTCTACTTGACCGCCTCTGCGCCCCTCATTTTAATCCCTCAGCATTCGTGGGATGCCACCTTCTAGAGCTCTCTGGCTCTCGAAGTTTCTACACGTTGGCAGCTCTCATGGGCCCCCGGCTCGTGTGACCCACGGTAACCTTCAAGGAGCAGAACTCTTCCCTATCTCAAAAGAACATGAAAACAATTCCATAACGCATAATCAGCTTTGATAATGTCTGTGGTAAAGTTATTAGGTACCAGCCGGCACCTGCTCATTGTAGCCAATTTGCACACATTCTTCCCGAAGTGTGCTTTGAAGAGTATAAGCAATGAATAACGTTGAAAACATGTTTTCCTGTGGAACAATATGAGCACAGCAGAATAGTTCACATAAAGTGCAGATTAAACTGAGGCATGAAGCAAACTATGGCTTTGAGTGCACCCGAATGCACTTCTCACAAGTGCCAAGTTTAATTTAAAAGCATTACAGCATTCAACCATATCCTCATTTAGGTACAGGGTCACCGGAGGGGTGACTCTCACCACATTCTCTTCCTGGGTCTAGTGCACATGTATCCTCACCACAACCCCCTCCTCTCCCTTTCAGAGCCTTCCCACTCATGGTGCAGGCAAATTGAAAATCACTCCAAAAAAGATTACACTGCAAAGAATACAGGCTACATGATGGACAACGTAGATGAGTGGTCCGGAAAGGCTCAAAGGTACCCCAAACCAAATAAATGTGGTATGCGATGCGTAGAGGGCCTCCCAACCAAATAAATACATACACAACACTGTATAGGCACCCCAAACACCTAAAATATGATATGCGATGTGTAGAGGGCCTCCCAATCGTAAATATGTGTACACAATACTGTAAAGGCACCAAAAACCCAATACATGTTGTACGCAATGCATAGAGGGCCTCCCAACGAAATAAGACATGCATTACTTACTGTAATAGCATTTCTGATGATTGTATCTGCTTAGATTCACATGCTGTGCATATAGTATGACATCCAGTGGTAACCGCGGTGTATTGCATCTTGTCTTTCGGGAACCAAAAGGGGACGTCGGCATAGGCGTGTCTGTAACACTATCCTTATCGTGACGTGTAGTGTACCCAAAATCCCTCACGCGCCGATGTCCCTCCAATTGTATTTTTCTGCCCAAATAACTGGTCGCCCTATAGCAGCGCTCTTTCAGAAGAGACATTGTTTATCTTATACCGACCTGTCGGTTATTCCTAGTTAAGTCACTTCGGTCACAAGAACACCTTTGACAAAGAGGGAGCCCAAGGCTATTGTGACTGAGTACATGAAGAAGAGAGAAGTAGTAAGACGACTGTGATCCTTCCACCCCGAGCGGGGAGGTAGGGAGGACGCATGTGAATCTAAGCAGATACAATTGTCAGAGATGCTATTACGGTAAGTAATGCATGTCTTCTGATGCTTGTTAATCTGCTTAGAATTAAATGCTGTGCATAGGCTAGCGAGCAGTACCCGGAGTTGGAGGTGGGTTGTGAGAAGGAACAGTAGAGAAAAGATGTCTTATTACTGCTTTTCCCACCTGAGAATCAGATCTAGAATGAGTGTCTAGGCAATAGTGTTTTGTAAAGGTGTGCACAGAACTCCAGGTTGCCGCTTTGCAAATGGACTTGAGGGGAACATTTGCAATCAATGCTATGGATGCCCTAGTGCCTCGAGTAGAGTGTGCTCTCAGCTTGAAGGGCAGTTCTCTCTTAGCAAGAGTCTAACATAGTGTGATGCATTTGACAATCCACCTTGAGATAGCTGACTTAGAGACAGGATCTCCTTCTCTACCAGCTGCCACTGAACTGAAAAACTGGTTTGTTTTCCCCAGTGGTTTAGTTCTTTTCAGGTAGAACATGATTGCCCTGCACACATCTAGTGTGTGTAGGCTTCTTTCAGCCATGCTAGTGGGGTTCTGGAAAAAGGTGGGTAGTTCAATCGACTGGTTCACATGGAACTTCAATATGAATTTAGGCGCAAATCTGGGGTGCGTGCGTAGAACTACCTTATCCCTGTGGACTGTAACAAAGGAGTCTAGAACAGAAAGTGCCTGTGGTTCACTAACCCTTCTGATAGAAGTGATAGCCACTAGAAAGGCCGTCTTAAAAGTCAGGTCTTTTAGACTTGGTTTATGCATAGGCTCAAAGGGAGCTCCCATGAGCCTGGTCAAAACCACATGTAGGTCCCACCCAGGAGCTGGGTGAGAAATGGGAGGATAAATCCTTTTAACCCCTTACATAAAAGCTTTAATTACCGGTATTTTCCACCACAACACTTTTTGTTGTGATGTGGAGTCGGCTGACAATGCAGGCAGGAGAACCTTTTGAAGACCAACCCAGTGTCCAACAGATGAGTTAGGTACAACACAAGTTGCGTGGGTGAACAATCGATGGGATTGACACTCTTGGAATTACACCAAAGGACAAAATGTTTCCATTTGCTGGCATAGCAATAACTTGTGTTCAGTTTCCTAGCTTCCCTGAGTGTGTCCCCGCACCTCTGAGGGAGATGTAGGTGTCCAAACTCTATGACTTCAGGAGCCAAGCTGCTAAGTTCAGAGTTTGTGGGCATGGATGTAGAGTCTCCCCCCTGTCCTGAGACAACATGTTGTATGGGCAGGGTAGTTTCACTGATGGGGAGAGGGAAATTTCCATCAAGTGAGCAAACCAGGGTTGGCAGGCCCACATGGGGGCCACCAGTATCATGGTAACTGGTTCCTGGTGCATCTTGTGCACTATCTTGTTGAGAAGGGGAGTGGGGGAAAAGCGTAGACAAATTTCCCTGACCATGTTATCCAGAGACGGTTACCCTTGTAGCGGTTCTGGGGGTACCTGGAGGCGTAGTGTTGGCAATGGGCATTCTCCTGAGTTGCGAACAAGTTGATCTCTGGGAATCCCCATTCTGCGAAGAAGTTGGCTACAATGTCTTTGTGTAGACGCCATTCGTATTCTTCGGGAAGAGGAAAATCTCTGCTGAGTATGTCTGCCAGAAGATTGAGTTCCCCTGGAACATGTTGGGACAACAAAAACATCTTGTGTTTGAGAGCCCATAGCCAAACGTTTTGGGACAGCTTAGATAGGCCTGGAGAGTGAGTGCCCCCTGTTTGTTCAGGTAATACATTGCTGTAGTGCTGTCCGTTAGAACCAGCACTGTTTTTCCTTGTAGTTGAACCTGAAAGGCCTTCAATGCCTTGAACACCCCTAATAGCTCCAGTAAAGTTATATGGTTGGATGCTATCTGAGGGGACCACACTCCATGTGCTGTCTGGTGAATCAGGTGAGCCCCCCACCCCGTGACAGATGCGTCTGTCGTGAGAGTGGCTTCCAGTGCAGGGGTGGTGAAGGTCATCCCCTTCAAGAGGTTTTCTCTTGACCACCACTGCAGAGAGAGAATTAGGGCTGGCGAGACAGCTACCAGATATTCCCATTGTCCGCAGGCCTGACACCACTGGCTGTTGAGCCACTCTTGCATGGGACGCATCCACAGCCGCGCGTGGGGAACCAAGTATATGCACAACGCCCTCATTCCTAGCAAGCGCATGGCTTTGTGCACCAGCACCTCCCGACTGGCTAGATTTTGAGGAATCTGAAAAAGCATGTTCTGAACCCTTTCGTTGGAGGGGAACACAAGCCTGTCTTTTGTCCGAATTAGAGCTCCCAGAAATTGTTTTGTTTGACTGGGGACAAGACTGGAATTTTTTTCGTTGATGGAGAAACCCAGACTGAAAAGAAGATCTACTGTTTTTTGGGTATTCAAAAGACATGTGTTGTAAGAGTCCCCTGTGATAAGCCAGTCGTTGAGGTAAGGGTAAACTGGGATGGATAGTCTGCGCAGGCGTGCTAGAGCCACTGCCAGGACTTTTGTGTGCTGGCAAAATTGAAATAAGAAAGTTTGCATCTTTCATGTCCAATGTTGCCATGTAGTCCCCTTGTTTCAGCAGTGGGATCACTTCCTGAAGTGTTACCATGCAAAACTTTTGAGGTTTTATGAACTTGTTCGCTGGGCGCAGGTCTAGAACAGGGCGCATGGTGAGGTCCCTTTTGGGTACAAGGAAGTAAACTGAATAAATACCCTTGTTTACCTGAAGAATAGGGACGGCTTCTATGGCATCCTTTCACAGCAGTGCTTCCACCTCTTGCTTCAGGATCTCCAGCTGGTCCGGTGAAAGGCGCCGTGAGCGTGGCGGTCTAAACTGTGGAGGTTGGGCAAATTCCATACAGTACCCATGGGTGACTATCTTTAAGACCCTCTGGTCTGAAGTAATCCCCTCCCATGCCATGAGGAAAGATGTTAATCGCCCCCCAACCGGGGTGAAATGGGAGGGGACCTGGATCTGGTGGTCATTTTTGACCAGAGGCTGCGGCTCCTCTGGGATTGGGGCCTCTACCTCTGCCTTTGCTGCGTCTCTGACACCTAGAAGGATAGTAAGTGGGGCTTCCTGATGTTTGTCCTGTGTTGAAACGGCCCGTGCCATAGTTGCTTTGGACTGCACGGGACTGCCCTCGAAAGGACCGCCAAGAGTTGTTACCTCTCTGGGGGGAAGGTCTTTGTGTGATCTGTTCCAGAGACGTAAGAGTCTTATGCTCCTTCTTGGCTGTTTCCAAGGCCTCATCAACCGCTTCCCCGAAGATGTTAGCTTCTTCAATCGGCTTATTGATGAGAGATGCTTGCGTTTCGGGTTTAAACCCAGAAGTATGCAGCCAAGCGTGTCTTTTTAGTAGGGTCCCTTGGGCAAGAGACCTGCCTGCTGTTTCAGCCGTGTCCAGGGTGTTTTTGATCACATTCTGGTTCACTTGTCTTCCCTCGACTATGATAGCGAGAAGCTTGTATTTGACGGGTTCTGGAACCTCTTGGACACCTTCCTGGAGCAGGTTCCACTGAACGTCAGCATAGCTTGCCAATAGCGTGGTATTATTTGCTATCCGTGTAGTGTATGCAGCCGCTGAGGTGACTCGTTTGCCTAGGGCATACAGTTTCTTGAACTCCTTGTCCGGAGGTGCCTCCCCTGTGGCAAGGGGTACCCCTGCCCTTTTTCGGGTGGTAGTTACTACCAGCGAGTCCGGATGGCGTGCTCTTTATTGTATAAAGAGTCGGAAGGAGACGGGCAAAATAATTTTTTCAACTCTTTGGTTCACTGCTCGCGTTTGAGCTGGTGATATCAAGGAAGGGGCCAACCTTTTCTTGATGGAGTTAGGGAGGGGAATGGCATGGATAGATGGAGGTTTTTCCGTAAGGATATGTTCTTCAAAATCCTGCTCAGGCACCACCTCTTGAGTAGATATCTGAAAATGTTCAGCTGCCTTTTTTAACATCGAGATGAAGGCCATTTGGTCATCTATAGGCTGGGCCTGACGAGCCGGAGTGGACGGAGGAAAGTCTAAACACAATACATCCATGTCCTCAACTTGAAGTGGAAGTGTCCTTGGGTCTGTACCCTCCTGTTGGGTTTCTTCCCAATTGTTTGTGGTATCCTGATGTTCTTCTTCATAAGCTTGTAGAAATGAAGCTTCTTCTTCTTCATTGTAAATGTCCCTATAGGTGTCCAAGCGGACAATGTCTTCAGGTTGGAATGGGCAGAGGGTTGCTTCTCTTGATAGTGAGAAGAATATTGAGGGATAGGCTCTCCACAAGACCTTTTTGGAGATGGGTGGTCAGAAAAACTGATTATTCTTTCCAGCCAGTCCATGCACCCCTCAAATTTCTCTCAAGTCCATTAGAGGACCTAGACGGCCCTTTGGGAGGAAAAGAGTCGTCTTCCACCCTACAGCATTAAAAAGATTGTCTCAGGGTGTCTGAGAGAAGGTCTTGGCTATCCTCATAAATATCCTGAGAATCAGTTCCTAAATCCGCATCGGACATTTTTTCAGCGGCTTGCCCCATGCTTTTAGGCAGAACCGGGGTAAGACCCACCACCACCGTAATCCTCTCAATGCTGTCTTCGATAACCGCCAAATTGGCGTGGGATAATTCTGATGGTCTATGGGTGGGTATAGTACCTTCCACGGCGTTAGAGGAACTAGCGGTCGGTTTTTCAACTAGAGGCCTAGTCATAGTTTTTGGGCCTACTGCGGCCTTCGGGACCGTTGGAGCGTCGCATTTCCACGCTTCCACGTGTGAAGTTTTTGGAGTAGCACCCTTACTTGATTTAGATCGCCCAGTCCCAGCACATTGTTGTGGATGCGGGGAAGGCTTTGGATCTGCGCGATCTGAGGTACCCGTCGAAAGTTTTGGCGGCCCTGCTGGCAGTTCCACCTTTTTTGACGCAGACGTCGAAACTGGTGTAGGGGTTGTATGCTTAGTGTGATGCATTTGTATGCCCTTGTGGCCGGGTGTTTTCCCTGCAGCGAGACCAGAAGCAGGCCTTAAAGGGTCGAGGATGGGTGTGGCAGACCTAGAAGTGTCCGCTTTGAGGTCTATCACATTCGCAACAGATGTTTGGTCATCTGAGGTGCCCCTGACTCAGCGGGTGTGGCGGTGGGGGAAGGAGGTTCCCCCCGTGACATACCGTACAAAAACCCACCGCTTTACACAGCGCTCCTTAAGGGTCTTGGGCTGAACTCGTTTGCATGCCACACACTGCTTTTGGTCGTGCTCTAATGGGAGGCAGGCGTTGCATGTCCTGTGTTCATCCTTCCAAGGATATCTAACCCTACACTTAGGGCAGAACCTAAAAGGAGTCCTTTCCATAGCCAAAGGGAAAGATGACCAGACCGAAAGAGTAAAGAGGGGAAAAGAGGAAAGACATACCGAAAATATGGCCACCCCGGCCCCACTCTCCCTACTGTAAAGGTCGGCCAGAGGGCCCGGCCATGTGGAAAGTCCGGCCGCCGGATCTTATGCGCCAAAATCCACCACCGTAGACGAATCCCCAAAGTCTTTGTCAAAGGTGTTCTTGTGACCGAAGTGACTTAACTAGGAATAACCGACAGGTCGGTATAAGATAAACAATGTCTCTTCTGAAAGAGCTCCGCTATAGGGCGACCAGTTATTTGGGCAGAAAAAAACAATCTGAGGGACCTCGGCACGGTAGGGATTGTGGGTACACTACACGTCACGATAGGGATAGTGTTACAGACACGCCTATGCCAACGTCCCCTTTCGGTCCCCAAAAGACAAGATGCAATACTCTGCGGTTACTGCTGGATGTCAGACTATATGCACAGCATGTGATTCTAAGCAAATTAACAAGCATCACAAATGCATATGCGATACATTATAGGCACCCCAAACCCAGAAAATCCAGTACACAATGCGCAGAAGGCCTCCAATCAAAAGAAATGTTTATACAATACGTATACGCACCCCAAACCTAGAGAATTTGGTATGTGATGTGTAGAGAGCGTACCAACCAAAACAATGTGTACACAATACTGTAGATGCACCCCCAAACCCAAACTGCAGTAAGCAATGTATTGAGGGCTACCCAACAAAAGAAATGCATATGCGATACCATATTGGCGCCCCAAGCCCAGAAAATACAGTACACAATCTGTAGAGGGTCTCCCATCAAAGGAAATACTTACAGAATACCATGTGGGCATCCCAAACACAAGAAATGTGGTACACAATGAATAGAGGGACAGCAAGGCATACCAGGAAAGTAATTGTAGTTCGCAATGCGAAATTTGCTCCATGAGATGAGTGAAATTTGCTCCATGAGATGAGTGTCTACAATCGTAAATCCTCCATTTCTGTGACTTCGCGCACACACCTGCAAATGCACTGTGCACCTCTTCAATCTCCCATCACTGCATGCACCGCCAAGTAGGAGCGCTGTGTGCAGTGTGTAGCACATTATTTATGCCCTAAAGCCTTTTACTCTGTTATACATGCTGCCTCATGATCAGGTGCGACACAACCTTTCTACTGCCTCTGTGCTATTTAATTTTCCTCCTCGTGCCCTGTATTGCCTCCTGTTAGGCAGAATTGCATGCAGTACCTTCTGGGACCACCACATAAAATTCAGACTACAGGTGTAAGCGAAAACCAACCCTTGGTATAAGTCTGTACTACATAGTTTGTGGTAGTGAGCTGAGCAGCCAGGCTTATCTCAAGTGGGAATGTGAGCAGTACAAGCGGTTACACAGAGGTCTTACAATCACAGTGGTTCAAGTAGACACTTACACTCAAGGTTTCTTGGTAAAACACTTATTCATTTATTACACAATCATTTAGAAAACATTCACTAGAAGGAGGCAACTTACTATTATACACAAAACCACTTCAATATCAAACCAATAAGTTTCTGAACAAATGAGGCTCCACTGAAACAAGAGCAAAATGGCATTTCAGTTACTTTCAATGGGAGTAAAAATGCACAAGTTAGCAGAATAGACTACAAATACTTTCTTAGGCAGTGCAAATGGTTTTAGTTCACTAGAGAACTTGATTCAGTTCAATAGGCCTAGGCCAAAGTCAATGGACTAGTGTCTTGGATAGGAAAGAGCAGTTCTTGTAGTAAACGGTGAAGTCTTTGCCAAAGTTCTCAGAAGTAGTTTGTATAAAAAAGAATCATTTGTTGGGTCACAAGCTGATTCAGTTTTCTCCCATTCATTCCAGCCTAGCTGCCACTCACCCAGCAGGATGGCTGTCCTTGCTGGACAGTCAGCCAGCTAATCCAGCCAGAGTGCATTTGGGTCTCCTAGGAGACTAAGCACAGGGAGCTTCGTGCACCTCCCTCACTTCCTGCCCACCCCAGATACTCAGACGCCAGATGCGGTCTTCAGTCCTGAAACCCGCCAAAGGCATGGAAACAAAGGGACCAATCCTGGTTTGGCGCGCTGAGACAAACACTAGAAGGACCTTTCCAAAAAGAAATGGTGAAAAACGAAGACAGGGACCTGTTTAAGCAAAGGGGTTTAAGACACCATCTTAAAAAACATGGCCCTACGATTTTTAGCTACTGGTGTTCGCAGTCTGTAAAAATCATGGTAGTTCATTGTAAAACCACTGCCACCAGGCATTTTGAAAGAAAAGGGTAGCATTTGACTGCTACATGAGTTTCTAGACACATGGGATATTAGGTAACCCCTCAAGCACTCTATAGGAAGATAGTGTGTGCTGTGTCTAGGAATTAAAAAAGACTAGTATAGTCAATTTAACCTTACATTCTCTGGGAAACAGTAGTTTATTCCAGAGAAGGTATTTAAACCTTTGTGAAGTCTAAAACGACATCCCTGTGTCACTGCACTTAGGGTGCTGCGTAACACAGATGAAAAGATGCCTATGGAGTTATCTTAAAACTCCACAATCAAAGAAAATAAGAGTAAAACACACATCAAAATACATGAAAGAGTGGGAAAAAAAGCTCATACTTTTTCCAGGTAAAAAAATCATGTCCTCAAAATCCAGCAAAGTTGCTGGGGGTCTCTAAGGTGGAGGGAATTAGCACATTTTTGAAAATTCTCCCTAACACCTCCCACCTCATTTAATGCTGCTGCCTGGTTGAGTGTAAGTGCATTCTGCCCAGCAGCCCTGCCTTAGAATGCTTGTTGTCCTCCCGTTGTCTGTGCTCCTGTGGCTGGCCTATAGGCCCTCTGACAAACTCATCTGTTGTCTTAGTACTCACTCATCTCTGTTTCACCACCACAGCTGCTCAAAACCCAGTTGGCCTATGCCTGCCTCAGGGGATTCCATGTCTACTCCATACTCCCCACCATCGAGGGGCATCCCCTTGGCAGTGAGGCAGAGGGCTGCCTCCTTCAACTCCACCGAATTGGCATCCTAGTGGATCGGGTGTAGACAAATGTGATGATCTCTTCAACCCAGCAATGCAGCTTGGAGCCGAAGGAGGTCATCAGATCTGGGTACTCTTCACGGCTGCCATCATCACAGAGGGGGTGGCAGTCCATTCTGTGAAGACCGTCTGAAAGCGCTTGGAGGACCTCAAGACCCGGAGCCATACTAAGGCACTGGCATCTCTTGCGGCAGGTGCCACCATGGAGGTGCACTGTGCAGGCTGAAACAGGATGTCACCCATCCAGCTGTGGGTCCTCAAGAGGTTCTCCCTGGCACTACTGACCCAGACATGTGAGTCGCAAGCACATCCAGCAGTTACTGGTAAGTACCCACGTGGTGCACTGCTCTACAGTGTACGTGTGTTGTGCATGGGCATGCATGATTGCAGATATTCCCTTTTATATATAGCATGTGTGTTGCAGTGATCCACAGTGGCATGCAGCCTTCTGCCAATGTTGGGCATATGTATGTTATGTTATGTTATGTTAGCAGCACTTCTAAAGCGCATGTACACTCGGGGGCATCTTGGCGCTGAGGAGGCAGGCAGAAAGGAATGAAGCTAGAAAAGCCGTTTTTTTAATCCTCGCCGAAAAGCAAGATGATTGGTAGTGTTGCGTAGCGGGAGGGGAAGGTCATTCCACATTTTAGCAGCAGCAACAGAAAAGGCACGGCCACCCTTATGGGCCATCTTAAAATAAGGTACAACCACCCGTCGGGTGGAAAGAGAACGGAGAGTGCGAGAGGGCTGATAGGGAGTGAATTTTCTTTGCAGATATTCTGCTCCAAATCCGTAAAACGCCCGATGTACTATGCACATAGACTTAAACAGAATACGTTGAGCAACAGGGAGCCAATGAAGTTGTCGCAATACTGGGGTCATGTGGGCCCCAAAAGGGGGATGGATAATGGAACGAGCTGCAGCATTTTGATGCAGCTGCAGCCAGCCAATCAGGTAGGCAGGTTGCGCCAGGTAAAGTGAGTTGCAGTAGTCAAGCACACTAAGGACCAAGGCAGCCACAACCGGGGCCTGACTGGCAGGGGGGATGAAGGGAAGGACGTTACGAAGAACCCTAAGTTTGAAATGACCTGATTTGCAGACTGCTCCGACTTGCTCATCCATGGTCAGGGTAGCCGAAAAACGAACTCCAAGATTTTTCACTGATGAGACGGGTAAAGGAAGTGGGCCCAATGACGGGGGCCAGAAGTCGGCTGTCCAGAAAACATGAGGGGTAGAAGCACTCACAACCAAGACTTCAGTATTTGTGCCGTTTAACTTAAGCCAGTTCAGCGTCATCCATAGACCAGGATCCTCCAAACACTTTTTTAATCTATGGGCTGTATCAAGTTTGGTTAGGTCAAGACAGACCAGTAGCTGTGTATCATCCGCATATGAATAGAAGCGGAACCCATGAGACTCGATAAGAAACAGCAGATACCTTATATAAATGTTAAACAGAATAGGGGAAAGTGCCGAACCCTGAGGGACACCACAAGAAAGGGAAACAGGAGCAGAGCAGAAAGGAGGAAGCAAGGCTGACTGAGAGCGATTGGTAAGGAAAGCTATGAACCAATCAAGAACTTGACTTGAAATTCCAGCCTCACAGAGCCGAGAAATAAGAAGAGAATGATCAACGCTGTCGAACGCAGCCAACAGATCTAAAAGCAGGACTGCTCCAACACCGCCCTGGTCAACAAGACGCATAAGGCATATGTAATGACAGACATCTGTTGATTAGACATGCACTGGTATGTGCACTGTTAGTTCTTGGTGACTTGGTTCACTCATACACATGCAATGTGATTTGATGAGAAAAAGTGTTCTGGCAGTACAGATGCCAGATTATGATGTTGTGGCCATGTAAGGGACATGCATACAGGACACCTCTGTAGGTTAAGCATTTGCAAGTGAAGCCATCCACACTCATCAGCTGAGAGTGACACTTGCATGGATGTCTGTAAAAGACATGCTGGTGCATTGAGCTCTTAGGAATGGGATGTGATCTGTCATTCCACAGCATTTGAAGCCAGAGTTGATGTGTGATCATGCTGTAGGTTTGTGCTGGGAGCAACAGTATAAGTGCTTGTACCACGGCCATGTGTGCCTGTAGGTGTAGCATGCATACAGGTCAAGCTATCAGGGATGCATGTTGGTACATGTAATTGGGTGGAAAGGTGCAAAAGCAGGTGTCGCGAGACCTCTCCACCCGTTCGCATGGCCATGCTGTGCATAGTCAAATCATGACTGGTTTGTGGGATCCTGCATACAACTGGGTGTCTTGACACCAATGTGTTCCTAGCAGTACCCCAGACCAGCTTTGCTTCCAATCATTCAGTGGTTGGCCACCCTACTAAGGGACTATATGCCCCTGTGTTCTGCCTCCCAGGGTCACACTTCATGGGGGGACTTTGCCAGGGGGCCTGGTCCATGGTCCACATATGCCCATCCCTTTAGAATGCCCGGTCATGTGATGGCAGAACTTGGGTATGCATGGGAGGCCCAGAAGGCTGGCCGACTCCGGAGGTTCGTTTGCAGTACAATCTGGTATGCTCTCCTGTTGTGTATATAAGGAGGCACAACACTTTTGGAGAGCCTGCCTCATCTGTAACCCAGGGTACGCAATTTACAAGCCATCATAGTTTCCTTAATCTGGCCTACTGCTGACTGTGTGTCCTGCCTGCCCTCCACTTGGTTGCCTCTGACACACGACTCTGCACATCCCCAAGACGGACAGGCGCCCTTCACCATTTAATGTACCAACAGAGCTTTACCTGTTGGGAATGTGCTTCTGAGTGGACAAGTACTTTTGCGTCTTAAGAGGGTGTCTGCCCAATATATCTGGGACAGCAACAGCAGGTCAGCCTGTCCATTTGGCTACCTGAAATCCACAGGTTCGTTTGCACAGTTAACTGCTTCTCCATCCATGGCCCTTGAGACAGGCAACTACATACCACCTGCGTTGTGACATTGTTGAATGGAGAGCATGTATCCTCAGGGAGTGAAACCTTACGTGGGTGTCTCTCCCCACCAAATAGTGCTACAGCAATGTAGGCTAGCAGTTTTTAAGTGGTCATGTGAGAGTGCAGAGATGGTGGCATGGTCACAGGGCCTGGCCTACACACAGTGTAGCATAAATGCCATATCAGATCATAACCTGGTCCATGCCCTTGCACTTCTCAGATGAGCTTGTTTGTCAACTGCAGTCTGGGGTGGCGACAGTTGCGCAGGGTGTCAAGCCACCCTTCACCACACCAGTGGTGTGGCCATGTGCAGCAACTACCCCCTTCTCGCAAGATTAGTTCCTGGTCCCAGGCTCTTCCTCCAACCAATCCTGCTGGGCTGTTGGTGCATGCATGACCAACAGGGACACCCACCTTTCGGCATTAGCCCATCCACTGACACTGAGGTCACACAGACAGGCCAGAGGATGTGAGGCTCATCCCATGATGGCCACCTGGGCATCTGTTACCTGGCTATGTACTTAGATCAGAGGTGATGTGATCCAACATTAGGGAATTTGACTTGTGTGTATCCTAAATACATTTCCAGGAGTCCCTCCATCACATCGAGTGATGTGGGAAGTCCACAGTACACTGTATCATTTGATCATACAGCTGCAGACATGGGGCATGTGGCATGATGTGGCATATTCCTAGCACCTCTCAGAGGTCATGCGTCTTTTTGATGGGGCTCACCCCACAATTGGTGTTCTGCCACGGGCAGACCCTGGCACAGTGTTGGTGACTGAAGGCCAGACTCTGGATGGTGGTGTGATTGCTGTACTGCCTCATAGCCACATATCCATCTGTTCCTTCTTCCAGTTCCATTTTCCATGCACAACATGTGGCTGGGTCAGGCCAACCTGATGTGGGGAATGACAGCTTGCCCAGCTGTGTCCCCATTTGTCTGCAGCTGGGCTTCATAGACTGCCAGTTTGTGCATACATTGTACTCTGCGGTAGTTGTCTCCCTGTTTCATGGACATGTGGCATGGGAGCTTGAGGGTCTCCTGCATGCTGGTGCACCAGAGCAGGTGTACGACTACAGGTCTGGATGCTGTGGGTGTGGCTGAGCAAGGCCAGCAGTTGAAGTGTCACGCTGGACATGGGCCCCGGTAGGTGTCCAAGGGAAATGCTAGTGTGGCTCCATACGGCAGTTGAGGACCCCAGCCCTCTCCAGGGTGTATTGTGATGCTGCGTCATTTGCATGGTACCTTTTGTGCACATTGTGGCCACCCACTTGTGTGCCACTGTGTAGGGTATGGCATGCACGTTTCCCTATCCCATGTGTGACACCTCAGGTTCATCGTGTTTGTAGCCTTTGCCACACTACATGCATATGTATGCAGACAAGGTGAGTATGCAAGACATGAAATGGTATTAGTAAGACATATGCCCACGTGCACTTTGCATGGGTCTGCAGGGTTCAGAATTGCCAGGTGCTGGGAGCTATTTAGCTTCTGGTAACAGCCAAGGGCAGCCTGGTTGGTTTGCAACCAACAGCTATCAGGAGCATCGTTTGACTTCGCAGGCATGTGGAGACATGCAAACATAGCTATGGGATATTAAGACTATAGTTTTGGGATTGTGTATGATAGTAAATCAAGGACTGAAGTCATTGAATAATATGTAATAGGAAAAAAGTCAGGGTTTGCATCTTCAAACAAATTGGATTTGCTCTGCATGATGTGCTTCCTCCTGCCTAATGTGTGATGCCTGATTTCCAAGAGCTGATGTTTACTCCTGATCTACAATTCCTAATTTCAACCCTTGACCTGGCTGCAGCTCACAGTTGGGACACTTTGGCATTGGTATTGTACAATGTCATGTTTCTTACAATGTGTTGGTGGCCAGAAGTCAATTTGCTGTGTTCACATGTGCATGTGTCATAACTGTGACACATCATTGTCCCTAAATTCATGTATCAGTATTCATGCCAACTGCATGGGCGTGCGTGTGTGTGTGTGTGTGTGTGCGCGTGCGTGTGGCTGTTACTGGTTGAACCATGCTGACTTAATATTACTGTTTATGTTGTGTATGCTAAACATGCTTGGTCCCTGTTGACTGATGTCAATGTTCTTTGCCAGAGGTTCTGCAGCTGGTGAAGAGGGTGGAAGCAGTGCTGTGGAGGGACAGGGCCTCCAGACCGAGGCGCAGAACCCAACCACTCGCTGTTAAGACCTATTCTTCTAAGAGTGATGTGGCTGGGGGAGCACCTAAGCCATCGGGTGAACCAGCTGGTGGTAAATCACAATTGTCGTCATCAGGAGTGCAGTTGGAGGTGGAGGAGGGGCCCTTTGCAGCCCAGCTCACATGGTCAGGTAGGAGCATAGAGGAGGGTGTTCAGGCTGCACCCTGTCCCAGGGACATCAGGGTGTGCAGTCCATCGTAGAGGGTTCTGACTGCCTCATGTTCCCTTGGCCTTCTGCTGTGGCAGTGACCACCTTCCTGGATGCCTTCACCCAGACAGAACCAGGGCTTGGGGACGAGGATGCCATCCGATTAGTGGTGCAACCACTGCTGGCAGGTATCACCATGTTGACATCAGCTATCAGTGATGCTGTAATGGCTTCTTGTGAGGAGGTGGAACAGCATCACATACAGGTATACATCTACCTGGGCTAGTTGGTGCATGCACTGCTATCAGGTGGTCTCTTTGGTCTGGCCAGTGCAATAGTCATCCGCTTCCTCCTCTGCACCCTGTTGTCCTCCATGCAGACTTCCCTGCCACCTACCATCACCGCCCCCTATGCACTAGTACCAGCACCACTGCCTTATCTGGCTGTGCCTTCATCTCTGCCCAAGGTGGGAGTCACTACGACAGCAGATGAGGTGGTCACTGAGCCTGCCCAGGGATCCACACAAAAACAGGCAGTGGAGGGACAGCAGGCACTCCAGGGCAGTGGCAGTGCGGTACTCCACCAACAATGGTAATCAGTTCAGAGGGCGTACCTGCACTCTGTCCGGCAGCAACAGATGGTGACTTTGAGGAAGCAGAATTGTACAGGCAATTACACCCAGAGGAAACCATTGGCACATGTGAGGCAGTAGGAACACAGGGGGGCCCTACAGGCCAGAGGCAGCTGGTGGCGCAGCTTTTATCCTTGAGGATGGCGCAGCTGGTGGCAGAGAGGTAGCAGGCAAGGGAGGCACTGGAGGCTGGCTTTTATCCTTGAGGATGCTTGCAGATCGGCTGAGTAGTTGGAAATGCATGGGGTGGCCACCCTGCTAGCCCTCCATGCAAGAAAGGAGGGCCACCTACAGGCAGAGGATGTACAGTGTGACTCAGGCCTCGTCGATGCCTTGGCAGACATTGCAGACCTGTAGCCTGCTGCCAATGTATATAGTTACATAGGATTAGGTTCCATTTTGTTCGGTGTCAGTCATGGGATTGGGGCTTGATTGGCCCTCATTATGACCTTGGCGTTGGACCATGGTGCTAATAGCACCATGATCCATGCCGGTAACTTACCGACTCCGCCATGGTGGAATGGGGTATTACCGCCCCATTCCGAGGTTGCGGGGCGGTAATTCCCCATGCCGCCATGGCTATTCCCCATTCCCATTTTTGCCCCATAGGGCTCAATGGAAATGGGGAAGGCGCTAGGTATGGTGCCGCAAATTGCGGCACGGTACTTAGCACCAAGGTCCCTTTGCGGGTTGGTTTTTAACGCCTGCAAAAAGCAGGCTTTAAAGCCTCCAACCCGCAAAGGGACCTCGTAATCAGGCGCTAAGGGATTACCGGTACGGGTACCCTTACCGGTACCAGTAATCCCTTAGCGCCAGGGTCGCAATGAGGCCCATTGTGTGTGTCATCTTGTTACTGTGATTTTTTTGGGGGTAGGTGTGCACAAGTGCTTGACATGCAGGAGTAGGGCCACACATTTCAGCAAAGTTTTAAGAAGCCTCTACGAATTTTGCGCTTTTTCTATGAATGTGGCCGTTGATACATATTCATTTTGACAATGTCTATTGTGCACACCACAGACAGATTTTTCTCTTCATTCATTTTTTGTGTGTAGGGAGGGTGAGATTTGCTTGCAGATTATTATGTATATTTATGTTTAGCAGGCACGAAAGAAAGTGAGTATTCATGACACAGGCCACTGACATAGGGCATTAAAACGAAAACGTTTTCTGTAAGATTAAATAATATATTTCCTATATCCAAATTTCTGCTCTCTCCTTTTTAGATGAGTGCACTGGTAACCTGTTGGGATAAAACTAAGAATGTCCACCTGCAACCCCAAATAGTACTGACTAAGGATTTATCAAAGTATCCAGAAAAATAGTTTTGTTGTCAACATGAGGACAATTCTTGGGTGGAAACATGAAAGAGGTCAATTGGGTCATCCACATGTGCTACATATACAGATTCTACTGGATCTAGTAGGTGATGGTGTTATGCAGAATCCTGTGCAGTTCCTGTAGGGAGCACTACAGAAGATTAAGACTACAGGTATGGGCAATAAATCCCCTTTGGTATCAGTCTGCACCACAAAGATTTAGTTGGTAGCTGTGGCTAAGCAGTCAGACTTATCTCAAGAGGGGGGTGAGCAGTATTCAGGGTTTACACAATAGGACTACAATACTAGGGTGCAAGGAAACACTGACCAAAGCTTTGTATTAAAAAGAATATATATATATTGATTACACACTTCTAGTTCAACACATTAATCAAAGTTATTAAAGCAAGTTAAAATCAGTGAAGAAAAGTATACACAACTCCCTAGTTAAATTGTAGACAAGTTTGAGCAAGAGTGAAAACTGAGCAAAACAGCACAGTGAAAACAAAACACAAATGGCACTCTAGCAATTTCTCACAAGGGATGGAAAACACAAGTTATACAGGAATATCTTCTAACACACCCTAGCAACACTTCCCATAAGTTTGGGGACAAGTTTAGGCAAGGTAGTACTTAAGCATGTATAATACTTAAATGAAAACCGAGCAAAATTGCATTCCACAAGTTTAAAAAATTGGAAGGAAAAGGTGGTTATAAGAATTAGGTGCATCAACACAGTTCTAGTTGAGAAGAATTCTAGAGAAGGCAGTTCTAACAAATTCACCCAGAGTCCATAGGCCTGTGCCAGAGTCAGTGGTATAGGGCAAAGAGCCCAGGAGCAAAATGTTCTTGTAGCTGCAGTCAAGTCTTTGTTAAACGATTTGAAAAGGTGGATGCAGAAGGTGCAAGACAATTTTAGAAGATAGGGGCGGCCAACCCAACAGTTAGGTTAAAGGATTTAAAACACCTTTAGTGCTACCAACGAAAAAGGGCGGCCTTGCGGAACAAAGTACCTTAAAATGAAGAAGAGGCTCCTGCAGTGGCGGTTTTTCCTGGCAGTTCCTGCAGTTCAGGAGATCCAGCAGAGGAAGAGAGGCTCTCGTCGTGGAGGAAGGTTCGAGTCACTGCACTACTCAGGGATGAAACCAGCCGCGGTGCTGCCCAACGAATAAAAGGTACGCTCTTTTACATCGCGGTCCGGGTGGACGGGTGCCTGGTCATCCGGTCCACGAGTTCAGGGTACTGCCGATTGGACCAAGGCATGTCCAAGAAGGCGATTGGCAAACTTGTTGGCCCCGCCAGCTTAAGGGAGGAAGGCTCTTACAGATGAAGATCTTTTCTCGTCGTGTGGAGAAAAGTGGTCAGACGCTGCAGCAGGGCTTCACCTGTGGTTCCGTTGTTGCAGGTGTCTTTGGCTTCTCTCCTATTCGGATTCCTAGTTCCAGTGGTGTCGTCCTGCTCTTCCAGTCCTCAGAACCCTGCTTTTATGCAAAAAGATCCCCATTCATACAGCCTAGCTGTCACTCACACAGTGCAGTGGTCATCCTGGCGGGAGACCCTCCAGCCTATCAGGGCAGAGTGCGACATGGGTTGCTGAGGCAACCCTGTCCAGGGGCCCTACTCCCCCTCCCACATAATGGATCCATCCCAGACTCAGTGGCGCCCAAAAGGAGGGCTTCTTGGCAGAAGCCCGCCAAAAGGACAGACAAAGGATCCCTGACCTGGGTTAGGAGTTTAGAAAAAGACACGAGAAAGAATTTATATAAAAGGTCTGCAATTAAAACCTACCGGAGTAAAGTTAATATAAAAATAAACCGGCGGTATGTTAGAGGCTGACAGCAAATGTAGTAGCCTCGAACAATGGGAAAATCCGATAGGGAAATATTTGCGGTCGAATATTTTTGGGAGTAACTACTGCCACCAGCCAGAAACTTTTGATAGAGGGACTATACGGTACCCTCTCGAAAATGAACATAAGCGAAAAACTATTAACCCTTTCCAGTACCTTCATATTAAGATGGGTTGTACTGGTTTTATCATAAAGATTGACTAGTAAAGTCAATGGGGACTTTACATGCCCTGGGAGACAGTAGTCAGTCCCAGGGTATAGAGTCTATGTTTGGGGGTCACTAAGACACCCCTGTGTTACTGCACAGAGGGTGATGTGTAATACATGTGGATAAAGGTGGTTCCTATGGGGGTGAGATAAACCCCATAGACATTAAACACAAAAAATAGCCTAGAACACACATATCAAATATGCCTAAGAGTGGAAAAAAGAGTCACACTCTTAGCAGGAGAAAGAAAAGGGAAGGGAAATTAGCCATAGATTGAGAATTCTCCCTAACAGATGGAGCTGCTAAAACTGTTACTTGTGTTTATCTGTTGAGTGTGTCATTTTTATTTTTCTAAAGAAGTGTTAACTCAAATACAATAAAATAAATTCTATATAGGTCCTCAAAGAGGGCATCCCCCCTCCCACCGAAAATGAAAGTACCACTGACAGCCTGGACAGATACGCTATGACAGATTACTGCTGTTCAAATGTTGGTATCTGTTTTGGCCTTATATGATATGTCATGAAAGAGGTTCTCAATGGCTGAACTCAGAAATATATTAACATGGGATTGTCTAAAATATCATGGCCTGATTTACAAAGGGTTTTTCAATGGGATTATTCCATTGTAATACACTTGTGTAAATAATGCTCCAACTCTCAACTGATTGCTTTGAGCTGCCTTAGTCTGACAGGAGGACAGCATTGAGCACCGAATGGATGGTGCAAAACAAGTTGATGGAATGGTCAGAGGGTACAAAGGTACCTTTTATACCATTTGGTCAGTGCAAATAATTCTGTAAAACGTCCGTACAACAGTTGTTTGAAACTGAGGAAAATATGCCTGGCACAAGCTCAATTTGTGACAGCTGAACAAAGGTCTGGTCTAGAAATTGAGGCCCGCATTATCAAAACTTAATGTTACATCAAATTTGCTGGTTAGATAATATGAAGTGTAGCGAAAAGGTTTAGCCCCAATCCATATTATCTAAACATGTTTTCACTAGTTCACAAATGAAGCAGACTGCTTTATTTACTATGTTTGCCTTGTGACATAAAAAGTAATGTAGTATGCTGCAAACATAAAACGTGTGATTTGTTTGTGTCCTAGTGCAAAGAATTGTTTGCTCGATTTTAAATACTTGTGCAAATGGCAGTTGTCTAATATGGCTCTCCTGTTTTCTTGAGAATAGTAGAAGTTGAAAGAAGAAGAATGTAAACCTAGTTAACTGTACGTATAATATTTGAAAGAAGAAAGAAGGTTATGTGGAATAGATTTCCATACCAATTCTCCACGTTTACCAGTGAATTAAGATTCATTATTTCATTGCTAAATAAGGTAAAAGCCGATCAATAACAACGTGTAAATTATACAATGTACTAAGTGAAATTAATACCCTGGCAACATTGTATGAATAAAATTCGCTAAATAATATTAAATAATAAATATAACCGAAAAGTAGGCAATCCAAAAGCATATATATTTTTCAACCAAATTGAATTAATTTTGTCAAATTCATGCACAACAGACTTTAAATATTCCATCATTGCGGTTACTGGAACAAATCTTTACATTTTCGTGGTTTAACTTGTCGTTTATTTGCAAATGTGCTCAGTGTAACTTCTCTCCTGTTATAAAAAGAATGCTGATGTGTTGCTGGAGCAGGGATAATCTCCAAATAAAACCGAGCATCCTTTCTGATTTAGGATTCTCTGATTAAAATCGTGCACTATGAAACCTGCAGAGAGTAAGGTCTGCCAAGCTCTGCAGATAAACCCTCACATGAAAATGTGGCTTTCAGATATAATTCAAGTAGTTTAAGATTTTTCCGTTTTGCTGTGTTTATCTCAAATCTGCATTGAGTTGGAAAAACTTTGAAAAAAAGATGTGAGTCACTAAGTTTCCAAATGAACAAGAAACGTGCATGCATTTCGATTTATGTTAAAAAAAATACCAAAGTTCAATCATTTTATGATTTTTAGTGCACCCTGCCCCCTTTTTAATATTTCATCTATTTTTGTTTTAAAACTATGTATTCAAATAAACATTACAAAGCCGTTTTTATTCTTGTGCATCAAGCTACCTGGAGGACTTGGGGAACACTGCATCAGGATACCTGAAGCAAATACAGAATAGAAATAAAAATGAATAATCTGCTGGTTACAAGTGCAAAACCATTCTTTAGTGTTGTCATAACACAAGTCTGCCAGTAGCTCAAGTCTACCGCTGATGTGTTTGTCCTGACATCTTTTTGGGTGTGGAGCTGTGTAACTCCAGGGGCTAATTTTTTAAAAAGCCCTAAGTCTGCTCTAAGTAGTTAGCGTGAGCAAGAACATTGCATGGAACAAATGTACTGTGCTGAGAGCTGATTCATGGAATCAAAAGCGCCCAGAAACTTACAGTGCAAAAAAAATTAGTGGCAGCTGGCCTGCCCAAAACACCCCCCCCCCATGCCAAACAAAACATAGCGCTGTCAAACAACTTTTGTGCCGGATGCATGAGAAAAATGTAATCAAGGATTACTTACCAGCAATCACCATTACTTCTACTCCTCCACTGCAACTAACAAGTCTTCCTCCCAGTAGCCCCACTGATCTGCACCCCAACCCTCTACATTAGTCATAACCCACAGGTCCGTCCTCATCGCAGTAGCCCTACTAATCTACCCCCCAATCCCATTCATTAAAGCACCATCCACAAGGTAGCCCTCGTCCCAGTACCCTCACTAATCTGCACAGCAGCCCCCTACAATAAGGCAGCACCGACAAGTCTGTCCTTGTCCCAGTACCCCAATAATTTGCCCCCCCAAATCCATATCACTCAAATGTCCACTCTTACTTTTTCAGTGCACAGCACTGACAGCAGGAGTTGGATGAAATGTGATATCTCTGACTGAATATCCAATGAACCATCTTGCTTTCATAGGTCCATGATGACTTCCCAGGCCACCTAAGTAGAGGACATACACTTGCATGTCATTTGGCTACAACGCTTGCCTGACAACAGCTCGCTGGATGTCCCTTCCCATACCCCAGTCCAGAGAGGACACAATAATTGGACACCACAGATATACACATCTTGTTGCTTGCTGAACCGAAGATACAGCAAGCTGGCAGACACTCATTATCTTTTGTGAAAATGGTACAGTGACATACCCAACAATAATGAATATCCACACCCATTCACTCTCCCTACAAGGTGACAGACAGGCTTGCTGGCCTTGTTCTGCACAATGGTGGTGTTAGCTCTACAATCGTTGCAACAGCAACAACACTTGCCAGCTATGAATCTTGAACACCCAGGGCCCACTACACTGTGGAACACTTTTCCTACTTCAGCTCCTCTGGCCTGTGGTTTCCATGAACTACACCGGGTAGATATCCTTCTACAACATGATCACTTGGAAGCAGTGCTGGTGAATCCAGGGCAGTCACCTCTTCCATGGTTTCCCTTGGATCACACTCAGCTGCACAACAACAGCCAACAATATAGTTGCTGAAGCTATACTTTGGTCTCTTGATGTTCAGGTGACATAGTCCACACACGAGATGTGACGCTCAGCGAATAAGAGTGAAACCACATCCCAATGCCAATAAGCTATATCTGTTTAAGTGTGAGTGCCAGAGGGATGTGGCAGCATAAAGGAAGACACTGAACAGGAAACTGAAATCTTGAGAGGTGAATGATCTGACAACAGATAACTAAACATTCCTACTCTGTGGCATATCTGGCCAGACTGCTAAATAGATGAGTACCCATCCTTAATAAGAGACCCAAAACATCATCATGAAATATACCTCTCATCTCCAAATGTCGCACACATTGCCAGCATTAAATGCACTATCCAACACATACTGAATCAACACTGATACACCAAATGGAAACATGCAATGCCCCTGCACAAGAAATGGCATCAGGCAACCATGCTTTGCTACCCCCAACCTTGCAATGATCCCTTCCCTATTTGTGAAACATGTCCACATGGACACATGGGCAACTCAATCAAAGTAATGCCAACATGCCTTCCTGAAACAACCACTAACATTACTCAACACCCATGAACACATGTACAAAGGAAGAGCCATTCCAATCACATCTCACATGTTTGACACACCCATGCAAACCATGCACATGAATGACCAACATGCCAGTACTACAAAGCATGTAAGTAGCCAAGCAACATATGTGAATGACAAAGACGTGAAACTTGTGCAACTCAAAACATGTCATCTCCCAACATCTACCCTTGCCCTGATACATATGTTGGCCATGAAGGCATCAAGCTAAACATCACACTCACATAAAGCATTCACACATGTTCCCCAGCAAATAGGTCAGTAATAATTGGACACACAGAGTGTGACCTAAACACACATGACAGCCATAGAACATATTAGTTGGAGATCATGTTCACACACAAGTTGAACATGTACAAAGAAACATAAAAGCATGCATACACCAGCAAGCCAACCAGCAAGCCAAGACATGCTGCACATGGCACAAAGAGGCTACAAATGGTGGTGTTGAATAAAGAAATATAAATGTAGTGATGCACAACTATATACAATGATGGAAACATAATAATGGTACTTGGAAAAATAAATAAAACAAAAGGACACCTACAACTAGTTAACTATATACAAGAATCAGTGTGCTAGTCCATGCTAATCTCATACAATACCTCATTCAGGGCCAATTCCCCATCCAGAGCTGATTCTGGCAGGAGGGTCTCCATTATATCCCATATGGTTTGCAGGGCTTCCCTAATCCTAGGCTCAATCTCCTCCACTGCCTGCAAGAATCCACCATGAGGGCAGCATGTGTCTGCCCCAACATCCACACAACCTCAGCCCTGGCAAATGTTGCCTCACATGCCCTCTGCCTCTCTTCGCTGTGATGACACTAGTGCCTGTGGGCACCATCATGCCTCCTGCCGCACTTGCACCATGTACGCACCGCCTTGTCTCCTCCTGCTTGAAATGCCATCCAGGATTTGCCCCCTCACTGGCAACATCTCCTGCTGACTGACAATGTGTCTGTGGTGCAGGTACTCCCTCTGACAGGATGACGTTCTGCATTGAGGGGTACAGTACCTGCATTGCCAACAAGGGCCTAGTATTCCACCACAGGCTGTTTCACTGCAGCTTCCTGGGCAGGCTATGTGACCACCTCATCTGCCACAGTACAGACTTCCACCTCCACCTGGGACACAGGCACATAAAGACTGTTCAATTGTGCGACAGGGACACCCTCTGCTATGGTGGTAGCTGGCATAGAGGCCTAGGTTGAGGTTGACTGGGGCACTGATGATGAGGAGGAGGGGATATTACAGTGGCCAGTCCAGAGAGGCCACCAGAAAGCAGTGCTACTGCCAGTTGGGACAAGAGGTGGCCCATCTGCCCATGTTGCTCTACATGCACCATCATGCATAGAAGCCTACAATCTCAAGCCACCCATCAGAAATGGCAGAACAGCATCCTGGATAGCCACATTGGCCAGAACTGCAGGCTATCTCTCGGAGGAGGCATCAGTAAAGTTGGGTAGTGATGGAGCAGATGGCCTTGGGACAGGAGGTTGTGCTGACCACTCCATGTATGAACTATAGAACAATGATAGACAAGTTGTAATTTACGAGGTTGGGGGTTGGAGGTAGCCATGCCATTTATACCTCCATGTCTACCCGCAAACTTGGGTCCGGGTCCCACGAAAGGGGAATTACAGTGCCATTCCGACCTTGGTGGGCCTGATAATTCCCCTTGCGTGACTAGGAGCCGGTACGTCCCCATTTCTATTAGGGCTCAATGGGAATGGGGAGGATGTATCAGTGGTACCGTTCATAATGGTACCGTTGCGAACATCCTGTTCTGCTGGTCTGGCTAGGCGTGCAGAGCGGCACCCGCGAGCAGAACTCGTAATGTGGTGGCATGGTAACAACGGCGCCGGTAGTTGTTTACCACCACAATCATAATGAGGCCCATTGGTTTAGTTACAGCTAAGGTGGTCATTTAAAAATATATATATATATTTGGCATTACTTCTGGTTTGACAGATGCACTACATTTGTCAATGGTGACTATTTCTGATCAAAGAAGAGGAATGGCATATAAGTGGAAAAGCAGACACATCCTTTGGCTAGATGCATGCACCTGGATGCTATTTTGAACATGACGTTAATTGCTTTTATAGAACGAGAGGGTTCCAGCACCTTAACAGTCCAAGAAGATTCCAGAAGCAAAGCAGGCCCCTTATAGGTTAGAAATGCAAATGTCTTGAATCAAGTGTGGCCAGCTACCTTCATTTGAAATTATTGTATAGTTTATTTGTAAACATGAATAGGTTATCTACTAGTGAACAGTCGGTGGACAGTCGAGACAGTTTAGGCTTAAAAATAAATGCCTGCGATATATGAAGAAAACCCTTAAAATAGCAGCAAGCAACCCATCCATTTGTCCGTCAAACACTGTCACTGTGACAGACTGTCACCCTGAACATGACTGCCAGCAGAAACTAGACATGGCAGGTATATTTTTAAAGCAATACCGCCATGTTTCTTGTATATGACTCTTTCACGGGCAGGAGACTGCATCCAAATGAGATTGAAGCGGTGTTCATCATTTTTAAGAAGCACGTGGTCGTTTTTAAAGCTTTGCCGTGACAGCCACCAGAGAGATGAACTGTCAGGCGGATATCAGCTCAGTGCTGCTCTTGCACAATCAAAGATAAAGGAGGGCTCTCGAATCCGTTACACCTCCATGACAAGGCAGCAGTCCGTGCATTTTCCGTTTACTTCGCTGTGCACTTTTTTTTAATGTGTTTTATTGTTATCGATTAAAACAAACCTTTAACAAGTTTCAATCAAGTTCAACAGATAATAATAATGTACCATCATCATCGACATCAGTCTTTAGCATAGTAATACAGAAGATTAAATCATAACAGCCATTCAAATTAGAACAATAACAAATACAATTCATCGAATTACTGAAGAGAAGAACCTTTAAAATCAATATTAAAATCAAGATTACAAATTGATCTGTTGAGAACCAACAATGCTCGATGTATAAACTCGCTGGAAAAAATAAGAAACATTTAGGTGAGTCGTTGATCTACAAAAGACCAGAGCCTCGGCTGTAGAGCGCACATTAAAATACTTGAATAGCGCAATTAAATGCGTGGCCCTTAAGTCTCTATAGGCCGCACAAAACAGTAAAAAGTGCAGGGTCGTCTCTTCTCCGGAACCACACACAGGGCAAAGGGAAGCATTGGAAGCCCAACAGATATTTTTAAACTTCGCCACGCCCAGTGGGTTTGTCCTAAATTGAAGAGAAAGAGAGTGTGCCAAAGATGCAGGAGTGGACTGGGAATCAAAAAAAAAGCTCCAGAAATAATGTTCAAAGTGGCCCTATATTACACACTTTCAACAAGCCCAAACCTTTTCCTACGGGAAAATGTGGAAATAAAATAGGTTACCATGCAAAAGAGGCCCAGGGTGCAGGGGCCTACCAGGAAATCTCCAGAGATCCCTATAGGCCATTCCACCCCTGAAAAGATGGTGTAATCATATCGAGCAGGGGTGTTGCTAGCTCTGCAAAAGATCTGGGGCTACGCTGATGTCGGAACTGCTGGGACTGGGGGCTAGCTAGCATTTTGGTTGTAGTTCCTGAGATTCTATCCGAGGCTACAACCAAAAGACCAGGGGCTATAGTCCCTTTAGCCCCCCCTAGCAACGCCTCTGATATCGAGTTATGGTTCAATGCCACAAAGGTTTTTGCTTAGTAAATAAATAGGTCCTGTGTTCAGTTGGGTCCAGCCATCCTCCAACTCTTTAAGTGAGCGCTGTTTCGCAGCTTCGCACACAGCTCATCATTTAAAACATTCCCATGTAAATTACAATACAAGCTAAAGTAGAAAACTTAAACAACACACAATACATACACAGATGAAAAAGAAAACTCTTTCAAAAACGTAATATTTCATTCAAAAAGTGGAGTGACACCCAACCCCAACCATAGTTACCAGTAGAAATCGTGACATGTTGCCCACAACAGTGCTCGAAAGCGCTCTATTTATTTATTTACTGTGGATTTACAATATGTTATATGCAAGCACTGTTTCCGCGCATAGGAATTACCAGTAAGATAGCCCAGTGGGGTTAGCGCTTGCTGCTGCCATCTGAGGGCGATCTGCAGGTTTGAATCCGGGCAAGGCCAACTCAGCCTTTCATCCTTCCATGGTTGATAAATGAGTACCAAATTCGGTTCAGCGATATTGTATGTAAATATGTTCTGTGTGAAGCGCTTTGGCGAAAGGGCTATATAAGTAACACATCATTATCGTTACCACAATGGCCAAATCATGAAGATACTTGGCAATTAGAAACCGTGACCCCCGTCACATGCACTGCGCTGCTTCTTCTAGTGCAATCTGTGAATTTGAAAGTCTTTTCCAAGAGCAAATACAATTACCTCCATTGTGAATTATTACCCTGGTTGGTTCGTATTAATGTGTTTTTAGTTGTTCGCAGGATTTACATTGTAATAAAAATGCACTTGTCAAGCTGGAAAATCTACGTTTTGCAATCTTTTGGTTAATCAATGATATCCCAGTTTTGTGTCTGAAGCGCTATTATTTAAGCAATAGAACCCGAGCGTCGGGGGGATTACCGTCTCAGGTAATGCCCCGGGGCCCATAGGTAAGGACCCGAGCGAAGTGAGGGCCTTACCGAAGGCCCTGGGGCATTACCTGAGACGGTAATGCCCCCGACGCAAGGGTTATATTGCTATTAGTACCCCGGCCCGCAAAAATTGCGTGACCGGGGCACTAAAAGCTTTTTTTTTTTCCTGAAACGCTGCAGCGTTTCGGCGCTGCGGCGTTTCAGGAGAAAAAAAAACGACCAAGAAAATGGCCGTCGCCATGGAAAGGGAAAACAGAGTCAAAAATAAGGTAAGTGGGGTTGGGAGGGCGGGAGTGGGAGGGGGGAGAAAAAAAAAAAAAAAAAGTACCTGGTCCCCGGCGGGGGACGAGGGAAGCCTCCAGCCGTGTGGAGGCGCAGATCGGGGATGGCCCCGCTTCGAGCCTCCTCATTGGCTGAGGGGCTGCCACACCCCCGCCGGGAACAAAGGCCGTGGAATCCCGATGAAGGGATTCCCGGCCGGGTAGGGACCTGCCGAGAGCCAATCAGAATGGCTCTTGCCTTCTGATTGTCTCTCGCGGGGTTACTAATAATTAAGAGCCCCGCGAACATGAAGCTGACTCAAAGTGAAAGGCACACAATCAGGGGAGACTAGTAGCACAATGAAATGCAGTAAGGTCAGCAGTGTGTGAGCAAAACCGCTGTTATCGCTGTCACTGTATGTTCCCTGTCCTGGCTTCTCAATTCACCAAGCTCTGGGCCTAAGTTAATAGTGTACTCGAATGGCGCAATCTCAGTCAGAATGTTTTGTAAACGTGGCCTAGTAAGTTTTAGACTGAAAGCACACAAGTTAACAATGCCAGCACTCTAATCATATTTATCATCTGCTGAGCAATCTAAGCATGTTATAAAGGGTCGTTATTAACGTTGTATAACAGTTTTTCAAGTGTTCTGCTAAATTCGGAAAGACCAGCCGCTATTTGCTTCTATTAAAGGTTTCAGTAAGTTAACCAGCATTGCAAACTGTGCAATATGTTCATGTGTGCACACGCAAAACAGGCTGATATGTAATTCTGAGCACATTACAAGAAAACAATGGACACTTTTTGTAGGCTCCACGACGAGATTACAGATGCCCTTGATAGAATTTAAGGAAACTCAATCATATCGTTTGTAGACAGAAAATCCATAACAGGGCGATCTTCCTTGCTATCTCCCCTATGCAGGCAGGAAGAAGACACATTTCTGTGGGCTGCTGGCACAGACTCAGCAGTTTCTGAAGCTCTGCAGATGTCGCGCGCCCATTCGTTTCACAATCTCCACCATCTTTTGGCACATCTGGTTCTGACTAGAATATATTTTGTTATTCATGAAAACCTCACTATAAATGAAATACAACGCGTTACAATGTGGTGTTTTTTATGCCACAGTAAACACCTATGTGAAAGGAACAGGTGTATTTGTTGTCCTGTGTATTTAACTTGTGCACTCTGCAGCATTAAAATATGCATGCCATCATGAATCTGCAATCAATGCAAATCGTATGTAAATAATGCAAGTTTGCAAAGTGCACGCTAGAAATGGCAGACTTAAATAACCCCATCACATATTATTATCATTCCAAATCAGGAGAACCCTGTTCATACGTTTAATTCTCCTGAGTCATCACTTGTGGATCAGGTGTCAAGCATTGATCTGCTATTCTGGAAGGGCTCTTCAAGATGCATTGGATACAGACGCTTTGATTCTTCCACGATTAGACAGAGGATCAAGTGAATTAGGGGAATGGGCCGTACACAAAAAAATAAAAACAAAAAAAAAAAAAATAAACACACTTTGGGATCCTGCTTTTTGGAAAATTGCCTGCTGACTGCAAGGCAATTTCCTCCCATGCAAGCGCATGCGCAGAATTAGGTTGTAGCATTTGGCTCACACGAAGCACTAACCGAACGAGTAAGCCAATTCTGCCCGCTTTGCTTCTCCCATCTCCGTTGCCTTGCCTTAAGATTGGCAATGGAGAATACAATGTTGACGATCTATCAGGCTGGCTTCACGAAGGGGTTTGGGACAGTAGTTAATTCCTTTGTTCTGAATACTGTGATTGAGAAATACATGGGAATGAGGCAAGGTAGGGCATTGGCAGCATTCATCGATCTGGCAAAGGCCTTCATTTTATTAGACTGGGCAGCACTCTGGAGTAAATTATGTAAACATGGCGCCCCACAGGGTTTAATTCAGCTGTTCATCTGTTTACATGCCAAAATGTTGGCATTTGTACACAGTTGCTGCTACGTCAGGCAGCCAATGGAGTTTTGAACCAATATGAGGGTTAGCAGGAATGCCTGCTAGCTCCCCTGCTATTTGCAATCTTGTTTTCACATTGTAATCACTGTAGCCAGCATGGTTCAATATTTCCACGAGTAGTAAAGGGCTATAGCTACCATGCACTCCTGTATGCGAATGACCCAATTCTGTTGGATCTTACACCATAGGGTCTTGACACTAGCTTGAGGAATTCAGCAAACTACTTTGAGAATTATTTTTATGAATATGACCAAGTCTAGAATAGTTATTTTTGGAAAAAAATACCTCTAATCATGTTTGAAGATAAATAATGTGAGCATTGAGATATGATATTATATGATTGGTCATTTATAACGCGCCTGTACACAAGTGTTTCTAGGCGCAACAAGACAAGGAAGGGAAGACCAAGGGAGGACAAGACAAATTATCTTACTAGACCTTGTTTCATTCAGATTGTGCAAGTGTGACAACGCAAAGTGCAGGGGAAAGGGTGTCAGGGAAGTGTGTTATAATATGTGCTGTGGCCTGATTATGGCTATGAATGTTATGATGGTCTGGTGAGTGATGTAACTGACATTCTAGGTGGAGTGTATGGTGTGGTGATGTCACTGGGACTCTAGGTGGAGTGTTGATGGATGTTTGGAGTGCTGGGTTCTACTGGTGTCAGTTGGACCTAATGTGCTGGGCTGGATGGATGTCCCAGTGCTTTCTCTACGTTATAACTACAGAGAATAAACCTACATGTAAACTACTTACCTTCTGGTGTTCCTGAATGGAGAACGAGGCCTAGTTTACCACACTGGCGACGAGGATGGTTCCTGTGCTGCTGGGAAGGGGCAGCTGGTGAGAAGTGCTGCCTTCCAGGGAGACATCCATCAAAAAAAGGAAGTGACTGCCGGCCGGGCGGTGCAGTGGAAGTCCAGGTCGAGGTCCAGGTCCAGCAGGGGTATCCTGCAGGCTGGGCAGTGCAGAAGTCTAGGCCAAGGTTCAGGTTGGGATCCTGAGACTCCAGTACAGGTGGCGTAATGTGGCCGCTATTGCACTGCAAGCCGGATGGTTGCAGTAACCGTGGAGGGGCCTAAATAGTGAGGCCCTGTGTAGTCAGAGGAGGAGCTGTCCACTGCTGGAGACGGCTTGAGGTGTGCCGTGTGTTGTCCTGGTGCAGGTCAGTTGGAGTACTGACTTTGAGGACTTGGAAGGAGGAACGCTTGGGTGCCGCTACTTTGGCTGGAAAGCAGACAAGGTGTGAGGTGCTGGTCGTGGGTGTGATTGGGGGCAGAGTGGGGCACCTGCCACAGCTTCCTTTACTGAAATAATGGATGCCAGGCCTCATGAGCAAGTGGAGCTGTTCATACTTGCAGCGTTGGTATTGGAGGTTATGGAGCGTGCTGTGTGCTGGGCGGCGCTGCAACACGGGACAGCATCATGGGCTACATTTATGAGCCCGTTGGAGATGTTTCCTTCAGGCTGCCGTGTGCCGATATGGTGACATGGCAGGAGGTGGGCCGGCGTCGGTGGGCGGAGGAGTGGCGTTCCAGCGGGCCCAGCTGGAGCGCAACATTCCTTTGGAACGCAGCGTTGGATAGGGCGATGGCGTACAATGGGAATGCAGGGTCCCATTGGTTTACGGAGCCAGGGCAGAGCAGTTTCAGGAAGGCTTTAAAACTGGGGAGTGCTTTTTAAAGAACGTAATGTCGGTGGGGCTTGGAGGAATTTGTTTATTTTACTGTGCGGTTTATCCAGAGGACGGCGGATGTGGATACATGTGCCATATTTTGTACTACACTGGATAGAGTTGGATCCAGATTCTTGGGGACAGACACAAAATGAAGGATGCATTGCATCAGAAGACTAATTTGAGGTAGGCGTTGGGTGAGGCTGGTCATGCTGTTAATGCTCTTTGTGTTCATGTTGTGGCCTCTGGGTTTAGTAAACAATTGGTTTGTCCTGCGTCAATGTTAGTAGTTTAAGGCCTATTAAGATGTATATACTGTTGTGTATATGTTGGTGGCATGCTGTTAGGACATTTCCTCTGGGTTTTCTGTATCGACTCGGGGTCGTGGGCTCCACGGGAAATGTTACCATTTTCAATGTGCAGTATGGGCGGATATAGACATGTGGCCGTGGGATGGTGCAGGGACTTTGGCGCCATGTTACTATTTTAGCGCCATGTCATTATTTTTGCGTTCATCTTTTGGACATGTGGGTGCGGGGTTGGCGCAGGGACTTTGGCGCCATGTTATTTGCACTTGTTTTTCATATACTTGCTGTGTATTTCATGGACATGTTGGGGTTGGCGCAGGGACTTTGTCTCCATGGACTTTATCGGGTTATCGCCTACTGTGGGGTTTTATGTGTTGTCCTGTGATGTTTATGTTTGTTTGTAGGGGCTTGTTCCCTGGTCATATTTAATATGTGCCGGCAGTGATTTTAAAGGGCAGTGAGGTGCTGTCCTTAAACGGGCTGTCTGGTGGTTTTAAGGGGCACTGAGGTGCTGCTTGGTTATTTCAAGGGGCAGTGAGGTGCTGTCTGGGCATTTTAAGGGGCAGTGAGGTGTTGTCTGGTCATTTTAGGGGCAGTGAGGTGCTGTCTGGTATGATATGATATGATAAGGCATTTGTAACGCGCCTATACACAAGTGTTTCAAGGCGCGACGAGGCAGGGGGGGGAACAAGGGGAGACAGACAACGATCTTACTAGGCCAGGTGTCATTCAGATCGCGCAAGTGCAAGGGTAGAGGGGAAGGGAAAAGTGCATGGGGGAAGGGAGAGGGGAAAGTGCAGTACAGGGTTATTAGCATACAGCATACAGGATAAATAACAAGGGCCAGCTGGTGGCAAGTGCGAGGTAAGTGCAGACAAGTGCTGGGAAGGGGGGCTGTATGGATACAGACACAGTCCCGTAGTGCAGGGGTTGCCGTGGAGGCAGTGCAGGGGAGAGTGGCTGGGCCGAGAACGGTGAATGGCCCAGTTGCAGATTCAGTGCAGTTTCAGTAGTATTAGCAGGGGAGAGGGGGAGAGAAAGCGGAGGCAAAGAGGAAGGTTTTGAGGTGCTTCCGGAACCGGAGGTGGTTCTCCTCAAGTTTCAGGGAGGTAGGAAGGCTGTTCCAGAGGGAGGCCCCTGCAGTGGAAAGAGATCTGCCCCCAACTCGTTGTTTGGAGAAGCGGCTGACCCTGAGGGAGTTGGAGGCGGATGAGTGAAGAGCTCGAGAAGGAAGATATTTAGGAAGAGAGAGTTGATGGTAGGCAGTGAGGTGCTGTTTGGCTGTTTTTAGGGGCAGTGTGGTACTGTCTGTGCATTTTAAGGGGCATTGAAGTGCTGTCTGGTCATTTTAGGGGGCAGTAGGTGCTGTCTGGTAGGCAGTGTTGTGCTGTCTGGCTGTTTTTAGGGGCAGTGAGGTGCTGTCTGGTCATTTTAGGCGGCAGTGAGGTATTGTCTGGTGTTTTGAGGGGCAGTGAGGTGCTGTCTGGTTGTTCTTAGGGACAGTGAGTTGCTGTCTGGTCATTTGAGGGGGCAGTGAAGTGCTTTCTACGTTTTGGTTAAGGGGCAGTGAGGTGTGACCCATCCTTGTTAAGGGGCAGTTAGGTGCTGCCTAATTAAAATATGGGGATAGTGTGTTGTTATGAAGTTTGGTGGTAGGATAAAAGTTTTGATTGTAGTTTTTGGAGTTGGACATAGACATCGTGGCCACATGTCTGTGTGGGGATTAGAAGGTGAGAGGGTGAGTTTTGGTTGTGGTGCGCGGGGTCTCATCCGGGGAAGGATTTATTGTTTGGTTCTTCCATTGTAGTTGTTCATTCAGCAGGTTTATAGCTGAGTGGGTTCAGGGTCTGGATGAGGGCCTGTTAGTGAAGCTTAGTTGTTGATGGTGTTTTCCATTCAAGAACTTGGTTAGATGTTGGGGTGTAGAGGTTTGGCTAAGTGGGAGTTGAGAATGGATTCTGAGCTGGTATGAATTTTGTATTTGTACTTTTCTGGTAATATTGCAATTGTGATGGATCTCTACCATGGGTGTCGTGTTGTGTTAGTGGAAGAGAGGGAGATATGTCATAATCTGTGCTGTGGCCTGATTATGGCTATGAGTGTTATGATGGTCTGGTGATGTCACTGACATTCTAGGTGGAGTGTATGGTGTGGTGATGTCACTGGGACTCTAGGTGGAGTGTTGACGGATGTTTGGAGTGTTGGGTTCTACTGATGTCAGTTGGACCTAATGTGCGGGGCTGGATAGATGTCCCAGTGCTTTCTCTACGTTATAACTACAGAGAATAAACTTACATGTAAACTACTTACCTTCTGGTGTTCCTGAATGGGGAAGGAGGCCTAGTTTACGACAAAGTGCCAGGAAGATGGCAGGGGGAATGCAATCAGGCAGCATTGCTCTAAGTAGGAGGCAGGGGACTATAGAGTCACAATTACAGCCTCTAAGTGAATGGAAAGGAAGGAAGGGGTGCAGGGGAGACTGATCATGGAGAAGCCTGCAACCAAGTGAGCCTCTGAGGGTAGCCAGGCAACCAGTCAGCACAACAGACAGGTAGGTCAGCAGGGGAGAGAGAGAGAGAGACAGCAGAGGAGAAAAGGAAGGTCTTGAGCTTCTTCCGCAACTTTAGGTGGTCCAGCTCAGGTTTGAGAGGGGCAGGGAGGCCATTTCAGAGGGAGGCCCTTGCAGAGAAGAGAGATCTACCACCCACTCTCTGCCTGGAGAAGCGTCTGACCCTGAGCGAGTTGGAGGTAGCTGAGCAAAGGCCTTGAGAAGGAAGGTATTTTGGAAGAGAGACTTGGATTTATTGCAAATCCCGGCCTCAGAAGGCTTTGTGGACAATGCAGAGGCTCTTGAACTTGATCCTTGCAACCACCGGGAGCCAGTGGAGAGATTTCAGGGCTGGAGAGATGCGGACCCTGGGCTTGAGGACAAGGACAAGTCTTGCAGTTCTGCTATGGATTAGCTGCAGAGGGCATTGATTAGAGGAAGGAAGATTGAGAAAGAGGCTGTTGCAGTCGTCCAGCCTAAAGAGAACCAGGGCTCTGGAGACAGTGAGATTTGGGGGAAAGTTAGAAAAAGAAGAATACCTTGAGGTCACTAATGCCTACCACTAAATACCTGGGTTCTGTTTTCGCTGAAAAGTGTAGCGGGGAGTCCATTTGGGTATTCTATGAAACAAGGCACAAACAGGGTTAGGGGGCGTGGCCAGATTTAATTATAATGTTGGTGAGTGCAGGCTGGATACATGTCTTGAGGTCCTCCAGACTAAAGTTAATACCACTGTACTTCATGGCTAGGAAGTATGGGCTAATTCTGATGTCACAGCATTGGCTCTGATGTTTTTTTAAGGAGGATACTCACGCTTGGGGGCAGCACACCGGGAAAAGCATTGCGGGTGGAATTGGATGTCCCCAGTATTAGGGCCTTATCACGAGTTGGGCGGAAACGCCGGCGCTAATAGCGCTGGAGTTATTAGACCTACCGCCAAACCCACCGGTGCTATTAGTGCCGGATCAAGGGTTTGGCGGAATGGGATATCTCCATTCCCCGTTGAAGGCATTCAGGAATTCCCCATTCCCCATTGGGCTCAATGGGGTAATTTAGCGCTTTTACGGCCGGTGGATTTCCCGCCGACAGTAAACGCACCAAAAATCAGCAAAATCGCGGCAGATTTCCCCCCAGCTCACAGCTGGGGGGAAATCAGCCGAAGCCGTGATTTGGAGGACCCTTAAATCTGGCAGTAACAGCACTACCACCGGATTTAAGGGCTACCGCCAAACTCGTGATGAGGCCCTTAGTAGTTTAGCTCAGCGTAAATAGCAATTCGCAAGTTGTTGTGTAGAGTACCCGAATATAAATAAATACAGTTAGGGAAATGTGGTCTGTTGTTTTATCAAGTAAAATATCCCTGACTTAAAAATTATATATATCTGTGTAAGTGATGGGATTCAGATTTTTCTCAGTTGTTCAATGGGCACATACATTTGATGGTTTTAAAAAAGAGGTCTAGCTACCTTGACTATAAAAGAATGAAACCTGGAAATTTGATAGGTTTTTAATCTGATTTCTTACATGTTCCAATATTGTCATTGTTTTAGTGTACACTGTTCTAACATTTGTGGGATATGTAAAATGATGAGGTGTATGGCAGGTACAGGTTCTCCCCCATATACTAGACATTGTCAGGAAGTGGGCAGATAACCTAACATCACCCGACATCTGCTCCCAGGCCCTTGCCCAACTAGAAAAAGTGCTCACTGCACTACATTTCCTAGCCACCAGGTCCTTCCAGTGGACCACTGCAGTGGTTGGTGGATATCACAGGTCCGCAGTCACGCTGTCTACAACAGGTGCAGTCCTGTATAACATCACATGCATGTGTGCGCAGGCACATATATATGCCCCGAACACTGGTGAAAAAGCAGACAGTCATGTATGACTTCTACACAGTGGTGCGCTTCCCCTGTATACTATGTGCCTTAGATTTCACCCATGAAGCGCTATGGCCACCCATATTTACCGAGCACATGTACAGTGTAAGAGGATTCAATTCAACACTACAGCTAAGTCAATGCCTAGTCTGGGATACTGAATGGAAACCCTTATTGATATATCTTTATGTCCAGTTCGTGAGTATATAACACTCCTCTCTTAGAATCCCCCTGACCCCACTGAGCCAAGAAGTAGTTCTGTTTTGCAAGTTTAAAAGGTTTATTTGAGAAATAAAACAAAATATAGATACCACGCTTTTATAATAAATAAATAATCGATATCGCCCTTATAAATATAATGTTAATCAACAATGGGTAAACTGACACTGGCACACTTCTTTATAATCAATGAGGAGTTAGTATAGGATGGATAAAGTAGCAAAAATACTTTTATGATTTCAAGGGGAAAAGCAATGAGGAATAAAATGCAGTACAGAAATACTTGATATGATTTTAGCAAAAGATAAGATAATCACTTTTTCTCTGGCAATTCACCCCCCTCCCCTATGCAATGTAAGAAATGGAAGGAGATGGAAAGAGGAGCACACAGTTCTCAGGAATGCAATCAAATACAATACGAAATTCAATTCCCACCCCAGCAAGCTTAGAGAAAACTGGTATGAGTTTTAAAACACAGGCCCAAGTGCTTTGAATGTGGTGGCAATGAAGTGAGAAATACGCTGAAAATGCTTTTAATTCCCTTTAGGAGGTTCAGGGTGAGTGAGAGATACTTGGGATGAGCTCAGGCTCACTTTAGCAATGATTCAGGGATGGTTATTAAGAGGAAAACACATTTTTAGCAGAGGAAAGCAAAAAGCTGCTATCTTTTTACAGGTAAAGAAATCAGGCCAAATCGCAAATCGTGGCAAAATTCGCAAGTGCGTGAATCGTGATTACGGCAAAAGTATAAGCAGTAGCAAGTCGGGTTCGTTGGAAAGCTGAGATTCTAAGAGGAAAGTTAAACCAAGCTCCTAGGACAAACGTTTCCAGAGATATGAACGATTTTGTAAAGGTCGTTTTTTGGATTTAAAGTAAACTCAAAATGACAGCTTGCAGCTTCAGAATTGACAGGTGACAGTTGTGCAGCTTTACCAATGACAGATGACACGATTTCTAGGAGGCTGTTCTACTTAGGTTAAAATAGTTTGGATTAGATTATTTTAACTAAGAGATTGGTTCTGCACAGTTCTGCTAGGTACTCACAATATAAATTTGAAATAGGCCTCGCCACGGATCTGGTCAGGTTTTGGACTGGACTCCGGTTCTGGTCTTGGCACTTCACAGCGATCTGGGTCACTGGTTCTGCTCACAGCGGTCTGGGTGAGCTCTGCTCTGCTGGTCTAGCCTCTCTGGCAATTGTTCTTGGCAAAAGAATTCAAACAGCTCGCCCGGCTGTGGAATAATTTGCAAATGATTTTAAGGTTGCTGAGGCCTGCTGAGAAGAGTTCTCAGTTTGTGGGTTTAGGCCCTTGCTTTAAGTTCTGAAGTAAAGTTCTGGTCTTTGGAGATTGATGGATTTGAAGTCTGGATCTCTGGATGTGAAGTCGTCGGTCAGCATGCTCCGCAGCAAATGGAATTGAATCTCTCTACCTGTCCCAGCAGTCTCTTTTTATGTGTTTTGGAAAGTGGGTGTGTGCGTTGGTCATAACTAAACCTGCCCCTCTCACTTGTCATTGGCCCAATTCTCCCCTCTCCCATGATTGGGGGAAGGAAATGTGAGTCAGAGTGATGCTGTAGGTTTTATGGTCGGAGGAACCTCCCCTTGTCAGATTGCACACAAATCTATTTCTGACCCAAATACATATTTATCTATGCACCATTTTTCTAATATTATAGGTCCAGTTAACATATTTTCTGTAGCACCAAACCATCCGATCCCTGTCTTTGTACGATGTTGTGTCCACTGATGACAGAATTCTCCCCTTTTCATCCAGATAACGACCTCTAAACCTTTCCAGATTTTACACAAATGTGCACCAGGGATATGGATTACAGATGATAAAGTGTCAGATTTTGAACATGCATACATTTGGAGTGAGACCCTATTTTCCGCTAGCAACCGCCCAGAATACACCACAGGGTCCTAACGCCTCTCAAAATGTTCACAGAAAAATCACAAAAATAATGATATTACTTATATAATTCTGACAAGTCCGCACTATGAGTTATCTATCTTTTTAAAATTATGCCCTGGTCAAAAAGGGGTGTGGCTTCCCACATCACAGGGTGGAATAACTGGTTTATCCACTTCCCCCAAGCTCAGCTGCTAGCAGAGGCACTGCCCCTTCCAGTTTCCCCTAAGAGGAAGCCACTTTTACGACGCCCCCAATATAACATTTGCCTGAGTCCAGGACAGGCCTTTGTTCAACTCCCTGTAGTCCCCAGCTGCTCCACCCCTAATCTAATCAGAGAGGTGACAACTCCTTTTGGGCAAGGGGAAGAGTGGCTGAGCAGGTTTCAACTCCTGTCGGGGGTAGTTGTTAGGCAGAATCCAGTTTCATTAAGCCAGGTTTCAGCTAAATGTCACTTTTTGTTCCCAGTTTTCTACATTCAAATCAAACTGACAATTTGTACCTATACATTAAATAATTACTTCCTTCAAGTCATTTCAGAATATTGTTTTACATTCTTCCACCTCTTAGCAAGTCTTTCCTTGGTCTGGTTTTGTTTCATTTGAGCAGTTTTACACAAAAGTCTGGTGGTTTTAAAACGCCGGCTTTCTGATAGTGGTGAGTACTGGTAATGCAACCATTTTTGGGATTAAGAAAATGAATTCCCCACAGTTCTGAGTTGCTTTTTTGGCAATCAGCATTGCCATTCCCAATGGTTTCAGGCTACTGTGTGTGTAGCCCACTGGTGGTTTTAGGCAGCGCCCTCCTGTGCTCACAACATAGGCCAAAATGGGTGGCAGCCTATTCTTCATGTTTTCCCTGTGCACTCTCTGGGGAGTTCTGGCCATCATGATGTTTTCCATGCCAGTACTGCACAGTTTTATTGTAGGGCTTGAATGCATGGGTAAAAACATCCCACAACAGGAACTGAAAGTATTGGCACTCCATTACTGTGCATGTCATGTGTGATGCCAAGGGTATTATCATGGAGGTCTATGCAAATTTCCTGGGCAGCACACACGACAGCAACATCTTCCATATGTCACTACTGCACTGCACCGGGCCCTGGTAGCTGTAAAACATGGCAACGCATGGCTCATTGGTGAGTATGAACGCTCATGCACATGCATGCATGTCACACACTGAATGGGCAAAAAATTACAATAGCAACCATGGCGACATTTACAGGGGACAGTGCCTACCCACTGACGACATTCATGATGACACCCACCAGGAACCCCACAACACCAGCACATGTGAGATACAATACTGCACATATGACAATTTGGGCCATAGTGGAGCACACATTCGGAGTTCTAAAGTCACGGTTCTGCTCCATGGAGGGCTCTGGTGGGGTGTTGCTGTATGCACTACCAGTAGTCTGTTGAATAGTTGTTGCTGCATGTCCTGCACAATGTTGCCACACAGTGCAGTATACAGGGACGTCCTTTAGTGGTCGCCAGAGGTCACAACTGCGACCTCTGTGTTCACCCTTGCGACCTCTAGAAAAAAAAAGGAAAAAAAAGGTTTTTTTTTTGTAATTCAAGCTCATGGGCTGTGGCCAGACCATGTGGCTCTTTAGTTATGGCGTGTCTGGCTTTCCTGTTAAAGCCCCTTAAGAAAAAGAAGAAAAGGAGTGACACAAGTCTAACACTTTCAGCACTGACCCTAAATAAGAAAGATTAGGAATACCACATAGTGTGTCTTTCTGCAATTCTATACGATTATTGCTAGACTCATTAAAGGTTTATTTCAGGCACACGTCAGGGGGTGAGTGACTGATTTAGTCTGTTCTTAAATTCCTCAACTCAGCCTTTCATCCTTCTGAGGTCGATAAATGAGTACCAACACAGGTTGGGTGATATTGGGTGTATATTTTTTCTATATAAAGCGCTTAGGTGTAAGGGCTATATAATAACACAGCATTGTCATTTGGCCATGGACTTCTGCTTGCATTCACAGTCATTTGGTAATATGGGCCTATACACACTGATCTTAACGATACATATAGCAATCCATTCTTGTATGAAATGTACATCACATTATAGCGATATCGTAACCATATTTTTTGTAGTGTACAATGCTATGTGATAGCACTTCCTGTTTTGTCAATGGGTGAAAGGTCGTGTTCCTTCGCATCCCGCGATATTACTTTGGGGTGGGGCCAAATGACATCACTTCCTGTGATGTTACCAGGGGTCAAGGGTCGTGTGATGTTACTTCCGCTACCCCTGGCGTTTTGGTGAAATGACGTCCCTGGCAGTATACTAGTGGACATGCATGTGGGACACCGCTCGCTCCCTCAGGCAGCACCCTTGGCTATACCTGGCCAAAGGATATGTGGATAGGATGCATGTACACACCTCATGCAATCACAATGAACCTAAATACCAGCCCCTGTGGAGTACACACAGTGGAGCCACCTCCCAGGTGCCATTCAATGATGAATTGGTGCCTATCCTCTGTGCCCACAACAACACCCTGAGAATGTGCCACTGGGAGTGCAAATTTGTGTGTGTCTATTAGCCATAAAACAACATGGCCAGGTTTAAGCCCCTGAAAATATGTGTAACTGACAGTATACCACTACCACTCTTTGAAGAATGTAGTGAAATCATTCTTGAATATCACCAACTGCAGAAAAGCAAAATATTCTGGTACAAGTAGAAATATGACACTATAGAAAAATGCATGGACAAATAGTCAACTATCACATTTCAGTACCTAGCCATTCATGGACACACAAATCAACAAGTCCACCAATTCTGATAAGCAAGACAAAATTTGACGAAAGACCTGCAGGACTATGTGCACTAAAGGCAAAAACATATCCATGTTGCTGTGAGTGTGAAAGCAGGGGTGCAAGATTAAACATGTGACATACATCCCGGGATATACATTGGCCCCCATATCAACACATTAGATTAAGAACCAATTAGCAATAGAGCAAAAGTGTCTGACAGGCCCCAAGTGCACAGATTCACAGGTCTGTCATATAATGGTGCAACCACACATGAAAGCAGCCTGTGACTCATTCCCATAATCTGCATGGCAGTGCACAACTGAACTACACAGGTGTATCAACTTGACACAACAGTGTCTATGTAGTACTCACAAAAGCACCCAGCATAGGAACTCAGTCTTTGAGTTCTGTCACCTGTATAACAACAACTGGACTGGTCACCAAACCCCACACATGAGACCACAATAGGAAGGCATACCACAAATTCTATGCCAAAAAAGCCATGCGAGAATAGCCCTGTACCCAAAATACGAGTCATACATTAGCGAACTGGTTCAGTGGATAAACCATTCACTAACAACAACTATGCCCACAATAGTCACATCAAAGCAGTCATGTTAAAACCTCAACCCATGTGAGCCTGCAACATCAGGACTGTGCAGTCCACAAAACTCCCCCTCTGTCTGCCTGGAAACCACCAAACGTCATGCTGTATCCTGTGCATGCATAGAGCTGGCCTTCCATCACAATTTCTGCATCAATCATTCCAATGTCAAAATCATCTGTAGAGAAAAACTATTCAATGAGTGCCAGCAACATATCCATGCACCCAAACATACACCAAATAGTGCCCCCCGAGGTACATGCCACAAATGCATACACAAACTCAACAGTCACCCATCGCCATGCATCCTGGCACACATGCATCCAACTCCACCCACCTCACAGCAATTCAACATGGAAAACCCACACAGTTACACCTTAACCACCCACAAACACAACAACGCCAGCACCCCTGAAAGACAAGCAGTGAATGACTATGTTAGATTTACCCATCCACATGCTGATGGTACCTTCACAACACATGCATTTGGACAAAGGTCAGCATGACACTGAGACAACCCCCAAAAAGAGAAAATTGAGAGGATTGGAAACCAGGAACACCTTTGTAGTATTGTCACTGCCATGATATGCCATACCCTCATCAATGTGGCAGTGTGACAATGCAGTAAACACTGGCAGAGGAGCCGATGATGTTAAGCCCAAGAAGAGGTGAACTGAAAATCTCACCAATTGCATAGAAGACAGGATTTTGCAGAGGTGGCACTTCCCAGAGGCAGCATTGCATTGGGTGAAATGTGCATTGAACTGAATTCAGCATTTAAGTGCACCCAGCAGCTATCACCATGCCGCATAACAATGACGGTGCACTCTGCATGGTACATGCTCACTATGGCAACCAGCAAAAAATGGACAATCATGTGTGCCTGGTGTCTGTGGACTACCTTGCATCACAACAATGTGCAGCAATGCAGGTATGTGTGTGGATTGGTCTTGGGAGAGCAACCCCAGAAGTGGAAGAATCACCAAGATTGGACTGCCTGTGTGTGTAGAAATTACTATTTAAAAATCTTCAAAAAGGCAGACATGTGACAGTCAAGACACATGTAAACTTGCAAGGAAAGACTCACCACCTCCACGTTAAAGATGTGTTACAGTACACAAACAGCTGGGGCAGCCACACTCATGACAACTCACCAACTAAGGCCCTACAGTGACACCCAGCCCCAAATAGTATCCCACAACCAGTGCCACCATGATCATCAGCAAAGAACAGCATGCATACATAAACCATCCTAACAACATGTGTCACATGCATGCACAGAGCTGGACTCGTAACTCCCAAACAAGTGAGATAAAATCAACCTCACACAGTGCCATATTCCATGACACAAAACACAACACAAGTCACATCCTGAGTGTACTTCACTTACCTGCACATGTCATCCACCTGGCTAGCATCCACTGCATCCCACCTGCAAATACATTTTCAAATTGCAAAGACATGCAGTGAAACAACTACAAGATACTGCCCATCCATGACAACTCATGTAGCGAACACAAAACTAGGCATGCACCACCCACCCAGTGTACAAGTATCACAGAGTGCCAGAGGGAGACAGGACACAGAGTGACGATTGGCAACAGTGAAGTGGAGCGGGAGAGAGTGAGATAGAGGGACAGGAAAAAACATTGCACGTAGGAGATTGTTTGCAGCGCAGATGATGATGGACCTGACTGACATCACAATGTATGAGGGAATGGACAAATGGCCCTAAGGAAGAAATGGAGACATGCCCACTTCTTTAAGTAGCATCCTGGTCTGAAAGCATGAAAGGAAAATAGATTGACAAGAACCACATCTAGAGGTACATAAAGGACACAAGTGGGTGATGGTGAAGGGCAGACTGGCAGAGAATGGGCACATGTGAAAGATCAATCATCAGGTCTACATCAGAAAAAACACAGGCAACACCCAGCATACAAATCACCCAAATACCTATGTACGCTACACCGCAACAAAGAAGTCAGTGCAAACATAAACCCATACCTGACACCAACCAACATACACCCTGATACTAAAACGCTGCAAATGGACCTACGAACAATAAAGAAGATGTTTTCTCACACCCCCACACCCCACAAATGCTGAATGAGACTGTCCAGAAAGTGTGAACGGATTCCAGGGTGCACTTGCAACTGACACAGGGAGAGCATATAAAGACAGGCTGTGGGTAGTGGACGATCATACAAATGCATGGTTTACCAATGTAGAAACGCCATGTTCACCTACTGACAGTGGCAGATGACATGAAGAAGGAATCAAAACCAAAGAACATGCTATGTTATGTTGCTTTGCATTTATATAGCGCCTTATGTACCAGTGGTATGGTCTTAAGGCGCTGGTAGGTTGAACGCCCTCGGGAACCGAAGTTCAGGTCAGTAGAGAGAAATTGAGAGAGTCAAAAGGTGCGTTTGAGCACCGGAAATGTGTGCAGCTAGTGTGGCAATCGTGTGATAGCTGCTTCTTAGCTGTAGGTGTGGAGGCTGAGAGATCAGGAGTATGTGTTCAATCTGGCAGGTTGTTATCCAGACCGATTTGTCTGTGTTAGGCCTGAGGAGAAACGCTTAGGCCGGAGGGTGTGAAACCAGCAGTGTTTAGTTAGGGTGATGGGGAGTATGAGGTAAATGATGGTATGAGAACAGCTATACCGAATGGTGTCATAGTATTGCTGTGTTCTATTTGAGTGGTGGTGTAAAGAAGAGAGTAAGCGTGGATATGTGGATATGGTGGTTTACCTTAGCTGCTTGAGGCCGAGCCCACTCCAGTAGTTCCATGTACTACATCCGTTCCATGTACTCATCCGTTCTGTGGAGTCAATGCACACAAGACGCCAGAATGATCATCCATAGTCTAATCCATGAAGCGCTGTAGCGGAGGATGATGATACACAAAAATCTATGTGTGTGGCACATGTTGAGCAACGGCATGAGTGGGCAGGTCATAGAAGTGTAGAAGGGAGTGGATTGTGGCGTGGCACTGGTCAAAGATAAGTGTGCATAGGGAGTACCCCTGCATGCACAGTAGGAAACATGTGGGCAGGGGGAGTGGAAGGGTGTCAGTAAGGATACATCACCATCATCAAGGTTTGTCATGCAGATGCACAGTGATTGCATGCCATCAATCAGTACGTACATCCAGACTTAATTAAACATTACCAATGGGTAAAGTGTGTATAGTACCATCCATTCTCTTCCAATTATGGCATCTGTGATCTTAGTGCATCCACACAAACAATGCACATGCATAGAAGTGTAACACACACACATGCTTGTGTACATACACACATCTGCCCAGATATTCAACAACACACAAGGGGAAGCCAGCCATTTATTCAAGACGTGTACTGCATGCCAATACCATGGTGACCAACAACACTGACACAACATGTGAGACATAGCACATGTTTACCTGCTAACTGAGCTGGTATGATGTGATTCCCTCATCACCTCCACCAGGAACTGTGCCTCCAAATGCGTGAGAGCAGGGCCAATGCCTGGCAGGCAGCATGGGGATTAGGGATGCAAAAGTGTGCCTGGTGGACCTCCCATGGAGTGCCATCACTGCATGATTCTATAGCACCGCAAAAACATGGGACAACGCATTACAACAGCTGTATTTCCCAATCAAGCAGAACGCACACATGCATTAAGATTCACTTAACACAATGGGCCTCATTACGACTCAGGCGGTAAGGGGTTAACGGCAGCGTTAACAGCGCCGCCCCTTACCGCCTGATTACGAGGTCCCCTAGCGCCATGGTGCTTTTAACACCTGCTTTTAGCAGGTGTTAAAATCCATGGTGCTAAGGGACCATGGAGTTAATTACGCCACCGTAATTTACGGTGGCGTAATTAACGCCTTCCCCACTCCCATTATGCCCTATGGGGCAAAAATGGGAATGGGGAAGGGTAAATGGGGATTGGGGACTTACCGCCCCGCCTAGGTCGGAATGGGGCGGTAAGTCCACCAACCACCATGGCGTAAACGTAGTTTACGCCATGGTGGTAAAGTCACGGCCCAGGCGGTAACTTACCGCCTGGGTCGTAATGAGGCCTAATGTTACCTGCACATGCCCCCCTGTTTTTCATGATGCAACCAGGGCAGTTGATGTCACTGTGCATGGATGCTTGTCCCCAACTGCATCCATCATGACCATGACAGTGCAACTGTACATGTCAAGGGACACTCCCCAAAAAAATGGAATTCACCTTGGAAAGTGAAAAAAAATAATGAAACATCCAGCCCAGGGGAATGTGATAAACCACCCAAAAAGTGTCCTTGCAGAATCAAGGGGAACCCAGACAATTAAAATGAACTCTGGCCATGGACAAGAAAAAAAACAAGAACAAAAGTGAATCCTGGACAGGGGTGGGGGTGCGGGTGTGTCGGTAAGTATACCCTGGAGCGGTGCATGTCAATGTCCACAAATTAGACAACAACAAAAATAAAAAAACCACCATGGGAAACTGGACTTCACTGGAATGGTGATCAAGGTGGCTGGCATGTGCAGGGACCCTCATCCTGCAGTTGATTTGCAGGTGGATGTGGTGTTGGAGGCAGGCCACGCAGTGCCAAGGCCTGGTCTTCACTGGACATGGCCGGCCATGACACAGTTGAATGCACCAGCACAGTGAGGTTGATGAGGTCTCCATGTATAGCCTATCCGATGGCGGCAGAGTCTGTATGCTCGCTCACAGACGATGCATTGAGTTGCTTGGAGAGTGTCAGCCTGAAGGCATCCATTTCCTCATGGATCAGTGTCCTAGTGGCTGAGAGCTCTTCATGGATAGCTGTCCTCTTGGCAAACATTTCACGACTCAGGGCTTCACTGTGTGCCTGAAGATCAGCCCGCCGGCCCTTCATGGTCACTTCCATGTGCAGTCTGTGGGAGCAGCATGATGACTGTATAACCTGCAGCTGTAATGGACTTGGCCATTTTATCCATCCCCTCAGATATCTTCCCCAACACATTCCCATGTCAGAGTGTGGAACCCAACATCTGCTGCTCCCACTCTGTCTCCCCAGCCTGCACGCATCCCCCACGTGTGCGGGTCCTACGGTGGCCAGATTCAAGGTTCCATGCCCGTAGCTGTGATGCCTCTGTCGTTGGCTGAAGGTCTGCAACCCTTCCTTGGACATCAGCCCCAGGACATAAAGTCAAAACATGGGAGGGTGGCCTTGCATTCTTAACCACCACAGTTGGGGGGACAACCACTGACTGGTCTTGAGAAGCCAGCTGCCCTGCTGTTGACTCATGGGCATCACCTGATCAGCCCATTGGACTGCACACTTTTGCCCTCTTGGAGGTATGCACATCAGGTTCAGCATCAAGGCCAGCTGAGTCACAAGAGTCTGAAGAGTCAGCAGCATGACTCAGTCTGGAGCAACAGTAGGTTCTCAAGGCCACCCACACCACGTCCCCCACTGGTGGTCTGACCCACCAATAACTCTTCTTCCTCCTCCTCCTATGCACCTGGTGCATTCTCACCTGAACATGGACAGAGAAATACATATTGAGCCATGGTCAAAGAGCCAACAATGCACATATGCTTCAAGGTGCATTCTAACAAGAAATGGCAGGAGACATTGTACATTCACACACTTGGTCCACTAATCAACAGATGCATGGTATTTGCTGACAAGTGAACCCCTCTACCCATTATGTTGATGCCATCAGTGGGCACATGTCACATTAAAAAGTGGCGTAAATGCACAATGAGTGTCCATTCAATTGTGAAGTCAGCCAAACATACAAGGAGAATAGTAATGCACATGTGACATTTGAATGTTCAATGACATCACATGGGAACAGCAAGACATCCATATGCACAGTCAACACCACAGTCAACACATGATACACTAATGAGGTCTGGGGCAAGGAACTAGAGATAATGAGGAGCTGCAGGAAGGCTTGTAAAGGGAAGAAGCCCATGAGTAGGTACACCCAAAAGTGTGCTTGGTAATCAAGGTCAGTGACGTGAAGAGACAGAGATTGGATTGGGTGATGTAAACAAGGTCCACCAATCCACAAGAGGGTGAGCAGAGTGGCCCCATGGAGTGGGTCCAGAGTGTGGGAGGGTGAGAGGGAGCATGTGTCACAATGTGAAGGCTCTCTGTGTCACTGGAATTGAGTCAATGTGTATGTGGTCTGTGGACAATCATACAACTAGACTCTGGGAACACGACAATGTGCGTTGACAGACAGCTCACATATGCATCGTGACAAGGAAACCCATAGGAGCAGGTGACAAATGGAACATGCAACTCTGCATGACATGCTGTGAAAGTTAAACTTTGTCTGCAAGCACCGGTCTAGTACTGCAGAGTGAAACACAACAAGAATGAAGCACTGCACAGTACTTGTACGTGTCACATGGTGCACATATGCTGGGGGAGTACCCTGTGGGGGATGTGTCCTGTCACAGACACATGGCACAAATGGCAGCTACACAGGCTACACACAGTATGATGGCCATTTTACATGAGTCTGTATGTCACAGGACATTTTTTTACCCAGGGCTTTCATACAAATGCAGCCAGATGAGCCAATACAGAAATGATGTGGGTGATCCATGACTTGCAAAACACAGGTGGACAATGATGGGCACTCACCTAATATGACGTCATGATTCTTCAGGCCTCCTCAATGAGTATGAATTGGCATGTGGCCTCTTCATGCAGTGTCAACAGCTCCTCCTTTACTGGACCCCTGCCAGTTGCCATTGCCGAGGCTAGGTTGACACTCAGCTTGTGCTTGGAGTGACAGCTGAGGTCATTCTAGCGCTTCACAACATGTTCCGCGTTGCGCATCTCCACCCCTAAGGCATGTATATATTCCGTGACACGCTGCCAATGCACCATTCGTTGTGTGGATGTATGTGTGCTCCCTGCATACAGATGCATGTCACGATGGTGATCGGTCACGTGGTCAATGAGGATCTGGAGCTCCTCATCAGTGAAGTTCTTCTTTCTATGCAGGCCAGTGTCATGTGCTGTTTGTTCGGGTTGAGCCTCTTACTGCTGTGCAAGGTGTTTATTCCTGCCACAAGTGGCACAGAGTGTTGGAGCTGCCCCATCTGGCTGGAACCACGTTGGCATCCAGGTGCCGTGCCACCTTTGGACTGGGGCCTATCATGTCCTCCTGGGGCTGGGGCAGGCGTCTCACCAACACATCCTCGACCACTTGGGGCTGGGGCTGGTATTTCACCACCACGTTCCCCACCCTGACCCTGTCTGCCCCCTTTTCCGTCTTTGTGCCTTTCCACTCCTTTCACAGGTGTGAATGTGAGGCGCACCAAGTTATTGTCCTGGGCAATGTGAGTCAAGGAAGAGTCTACATGATGTGTGACGTAGATGTGTAGTCCAGTAAGGCTCATATGCACCCCAAAAGGGAAAAATGATATGCAATATGGAGTGTTACCCAAAAACACATAGATTTCATACGCGGAAAGCTTCCGATGACTGAAAAAGCAGTATGCGGTATGCAATTGCACCCCTTAACACAGAATTTGCATGTGTAGTACGTGGAAGCTTCCAATAACTGAAAAAGTGTTACGCGATACGCAGTGGCACCCAGATATCAGAAATGTGTGTACGTGACACACCCTATGTCTCAGAAATATGTGCCTATGTGCAGAGGCAAAAAACCCCTAAAGAAAATTGGGTATGCGATGCCTGAAGGTAAGGTTTCCATAGCAAAATACACACATGACTCCCTAACTCCCTTGGATCGTGACCTTCGCGCAATACTAGTCATGCACATCGCTTGACTTATCTTACGATGTCATTGCCGTTAGCTGCATAAGCATGTCACATAGGTGCACAGCATCATCACACCCAGGACATAACTAATGCGTTTAGGACCGTTACTCTGCTATTGGCTGCCTTGGATGCAAGATGCACACCACTGTTCCTCCAGCCTAAACTGCTGCTGATTTTGCCTCCTCTGGTCCTATAGTGCTGCTGCCTGCTCGAGAGTGATGCCTCCAACCTGCACTGTCTTGGTGTGCTAGCTGCTCCACTTTTGCCTGGACTCCTGTGTTGGCCCTGTGACCACCTCCTCTGTATGTTCAGGGACTTCCACCTCTACCAACATCACTGTTGCTCCACTACAATTACCCAGGAAGCCCATATCTGCCTCAGGTGTGCCATGTCCACCCCATCCACATCATCTGTGGAGGGCAGCACCCTCACGTTGAGGCAGGGGGCTGCCAACTTCAGCAACACCAAGCTTGGCATCTTGATGGATTGGGTCCTGGGTACCTTTGATGCCCTCGACAACCCAGCTTCAAAGCTGGGAACCAACGCAAGGGAAAGGATCTGGGATGACATCACAGCTGCCATCAATGCATAGGGGGTGTCAGTCCAGGCCAAGGAAATAGTCTGGAAACAGGGGGATGACCTCAAGACCCACAGCCATACCAAGGCACTGGCAGCCCTCTCCACGTAACCCACCATGGAGGTGTACCATGCTAGCTGCTACCAGTTCAGCCAAATACAGCTGCAGGTACTTGAGAGGTCCAATCCGGACCTCCACTCCCATCTTTTTGTATGGAAGAGTCATCTGTTTGCCACTGGTGAGTACCTATGTCGGACAATACTCTAGGGTGTATCTGTGGCATGCATGTTTGCATATGCCACATGCTGTTTGTGGCTTTTGTGTGTTGTGAGATGCAGCTGATTGGTGACTCATGCTAATGCAGGCCACTTGTGGCATCAGACATTGTATGCTGCCATTTGCATGAGGATTGCCAAATTGTGCATTTGTGGATTGTTGTTGTTGTGCACGTGCAGTGTGTGATCATGGAGCAAGTGCTTGACCATGACCAATGTGGACATGCTATGCTGTGGGCCTGCATGATGTCTGAGTCGATGTGTGGAAAAACTGACAGTGCATCCATGCAGGCACATCCGACAATAGTGACAGATGTGCTTTGATGCCTGTGTGTGTGAGGTTCATGTATTGACGCCTCCGGGACTGGCATGTGACATGTCATTCCACTGAATATGTAAGACAAGTGTATGGGTGTACATGCAATAATAATATGGTTGGCCAACTGACATGTGCAATTTGATGTCTGACATGGTTCGCGGGACAGGTTGCTTTCAGGTCATGCTGTGGCATATGGACATTGGTGACTGGGTTTGTGTGGGCAGGTTACCTGGTACTATCTCCATGACCATGGCTTTAGGTCGTTCTTGTGTTGGTTGATAATTGATATGATGGCCTTGCGTGTAGGGGATGCATTGTTGGGCACTGTACAATATGCGTTGTTCACATGTGCATGGGTCATGACTGTGTTTGAGTCTTCACACCACAATCATGGCACATTTTCAATGCTGTTTGCCAGGGCACATACATGTATGTGTGCATTGTGTGTGTGTCAGTTCATGGTTTTGAGAAGTGAAAACACCATGGTTTACTGGCCTTTGGTGTGGGCCACACACCCTATTACTTGCCAAGGGTTTGTTTTCTTATCATCAAGATATTCTAGACTTATGACAATTCTTGTTTGTTTCTGAATAAATCGTTGCTCAAGTTGAAAAGAATAAAGTTTATTTAGTAAACAATTAAATTAGTAGCAATGCAAATATTGGCTTATGCATTTTGGACACAGGGTCCTTCTTCAGGGCCTTTTGCTCTCGCCTGATCAAGGTTATCCATAAAGTTGTCCACACATTTGAAATCATAAAAGTGGTCAATTGACATACATGAAACAATCGTGATGTGTGCAGTAAATCCCATTCAAAAACCAACCATTTTAGAGATATATACAAAATAAGATCACATTCGAACAGTTAACAGAATTCGTATAGTCAGTTACATGTAAACCACATGTTTGCATAGTTTATAACCATGAGTAGGGCACCCACAAGACATACATATACATGAAACATGTACGAGAAAAACATAAACATGAGGGTATTTGTTAGTTACTTCATTCAAGGTATGCACTTAAAACCATTTGTGCTCATGCTTCTGGCTCAGGCCACGTTTATATATCTGGGTATACATGGGAGTGTCTAATTCATGACTCATCACGGTGCTCTCATGTGTTTGTATGTGTTATATTACTGTAAGCATACACTTTAAGTGGACCTGTGAGTAAGGGGCATGGTTCTCATATGTAAGCGTCTTAACTGTAACCCCTCACCGTGATCTCTTATGTTGGTGAGTTCTCGTATTTGTCTGTTAGCGTATACTCTAAGTGGCTCTATGAGTTAGGGTCATAGTGATTCTGCGTGGGAGACTGATAATAAAAGACTGACCTGCTATTGGACGAAGTTGCTTGTAATACCTGATGCAATCGTGCGCTCTGTCTAAGAAAGGGCGTGTGTATCCGTTAAATGCAGTTCTTCAAAACATCCTGTTTTCATAATTATTAGCGTGCACTGTAAGTAAAATTTAGCACTCATGTATGTCAGAATTTAGAGCGTGTGCGGCAGCAGTCAAGCATGACTGTCTTGCCTGCTCGATTTGTCTGCTCATGTTACCACAGTGATCGTGATGCGGACTGCCTGACAAGATGGTCGTCCTGATGGGACATGGGTGGCCATCTGAAGTCAGTGGTCCGTTTAACTATAAAAATTGAAAATATGTGCAATAACGCAATCTGTGTTTTGAGAAATTTCATGTGTAATGGTACAGCACATTGATTTTAGAAATGTCATGTGTGAGGTACACCAGGGGTTTGCTAAAATGCACTGACATCACATGTGCATCTGTACTGTCAGTGATGTCTTGGACTAGTGTCCTCCTAGGTCATTCACCTGCAGCAGTTTGAGGCTATTGCAATGACACATGCGCACAATGATACGTCACATTGCAGCACATTTCTTTGCTGTGTGACATGCACATTGTGGTTTCACTGTGTAGCTGCTGCTGAGCTCAGATGTCCTGTTGCTGTATCACTGGTTGTGTGACCAGGGAGTCTGGCGATGAGGTGAAAACCTGCATTCTGCATCAGAGCATCCAGTTGTTGGGTATATGAGTGGGTATGTGGCATTTGTGCCTTATGCTGGTGGCAGGCCAGTATAATGTAGGTACGTTGTTGTGCCCTAATGGGGGTGATGTGGCAGGGCCATGCTGGGCTGGTGTTGGGCTTGAAGAGGGCTGTTGGTTGGTGTCTGGACTTGAGGGGGCTTCCTGAGGCAGTGTCAGAGGTATGGGGGCTGGTGGATGGTGTCTGGACTAGAGGGGTCTGCCTGGGGGCAGTGTCGGAGGTGAGGGTGGTATGGGGAGGGGTGTGTACTTTCATGAGGCTACCTGGGGTAGTGTAAGAGGTGTGGGGTGCTGGTGGGTGGTGTGAGGGCTGCCTGGGATGGTGTCAGAGGTGAGGGGTCTTGTGGGTGTTGTAAGGGCCCCTTGGGTTTCTGTCGGTGTTGAGGGGGGCTGGTGGGTGGTGTGAGGGCTGCTGGGGGCAATGTTGGAGGTGAAGGCAGTGTGGGGAGTGTGGAGTACTGTGAGGGTGGTACCTGGGGTTGTGTCGAAGGTGAAGAGGGCTGGTGGGTGGTGTGAGGGCTGCCTGGGGTGGTGTCAGAGGTGAGGTGGCTGGTATGCGGTGTGAGGGCTGCCTGGGGTGATGTTGATGGATGTTGAGTGGGGCTGTTGGCTGGTGTGAGGGCTGCCCGGGGCAGTGTTGGAGGTGAGGGTGGTGTGGGGAGGGTGGAGTACTGTGAGGGTGGTTCCTGGGGTAGTGTTGGAGGTGAGGGCAGTGCGGGAGGGGAGTGTACTGTGAGGAGGCTGCCTGGGGTAGTGTTGGAGGTGGGGGGGCTGGTGGGTGATGTGAGGGCTGTCTGGAGTAGTGGCAGAGGTGAGGAGGGCTGGTGGGTGGTTTTAGGGCTGCCTGGGGTAGTGGAATGGGTGAGGAGGGCTGGTGGGTGGTGTGAGGGCTGTCTGGGGTAGTGTCATAGGTGAGGGGGTCTGGTGGCTGGTGTGAGGGCTGCCTGAGGAAGTGTCAGAGGTGAGGGGGTCTGGTGGGTGGTGTGAGGTCTGCCTGGGGTAGTGGTGATGTGAGGAGGGCTTGTGGGTGCTGTCAGCACCTGAGGGGGCTGATGTGTAGCTGGGATATGTGCCAGCACTTTGTAAATGGTGGGAGTAGGTAAGATGATTCGCAGGGGCGCAGACATTAGTTACGTGGGACCTCAGGCACTGTAGCTGGGGTACAGCCATTACTTACATGGGACCATGCAAAGAGTAGGCTGGGGTGCAGTAGTTACTTACATGGGACCTCGCTCAAAGTAGCTGGGGTGCAGCCATTACTTACGTGGGCCTCATGCCGAGTAGCTGGGGTGCAGCCGTTCCTTACATGGGGACTTGTTACTTAAGTGGAACTCGCCCAGAGTAGCTGGGGTGCTGGATGTTGTGTCAGAGGTGAACACTTAGCTTTGCGGAAAGGTTGGTCTTTGGCTATTATTTTGTTTGTGTGGGGGCATGTTGTGGGCATTCCAAATGCAGCTCAATTCCCTCTGTGTGTCTGCTAGAAATGTGCGATTAGATCCATGTACACATGTAGCACACATTTTGTATTCTGCGCACAGACTCGCCCAGTGTTATCCTAGTTGCGTGACAACTGTGTGAGAAATGCACACTTTTCCATTAATTGGGCCCCTTTGAGTTTAATACATTTGGGATGATGACAACGATAATTATCGCATAGGCAAATTTTAGGCTTAACCAGATGTGCACACACAAGTAAGCAAGACAAAGACATGAGGAGTGTTTCAAGTAGTCATGTAAGCATTCATTATATACACTGAAAGGTAGCAAATATAAAACACAATACACATAAATCTAACATCCTCTAGGTGTGTAAGACATAGGGTAGGCCTCAGAATAAAGGTAGTTGTATAGGCCATTTAGATTTACTAGGGATCAGAAATGCGATTCCATATAGTAGCATGCATCTAGTTTCAGCTCACATTAGAGAGACACACAGAGAAGGTCAGCAGCCCCGAACGGGGTGTAAAGCCGAGGTGTGTTGGTCAAAGCAGAGAGGCAAAGTTCATTTCCAAGATCGAGATGAGGAGCAGCGATTTAATTAGGTATTACAACTTTGTGAAAAGCACATGAAGAAGAGTGCAAGAAAATTCACATGGAATCGGCAAGAAGCAGAAGGGCAGCAGGTTCCCAGGCCCGGAGGAAATGAACCATGAAACAAGTAATCGTAATTATTTATTTGTACTGCGTTTATACACAAGCGAAGTGCTCAAAGCACTTCAAGGTGGGAAGGGAGCAAGGGAAAAACAGTAATCATTCTTAGGCTTTGAAGATTCCGAATGATCTAACAAAAAGTAGCTAGCGTACTAGGCCTGACAGCATTTCACCTAGTGCAAGTGCATGACGTGTAACAGGCTCAACCAGATTAGGGAGGGGAGACAAAGGAGGACAAGACAGAACTTTCAAAAGTACAGATGGAGGTGCAAGGGAGGGGGCAGGGGGGAAAACACGTGCTCTCAGTCTAGCAGCACCCTGGGTTAAGTGTAGAGATGTTACCTCTCTCATGGAGCATAGAGGAAGTGAAGTAGGGGTTGCCCCTCTCATGGAACGAAAGCAGAAGGTGTAATAGTACTGCGCATAGTGTAGAGGCCTGGCGGCATGTGCAAGGACTGCCGGGGGAGTCTGGGCCCTCTGAGGCTCTGGAGGTGAGCCAGGTGACCAGTCAGCAAAAACTGAGCAGAGTTGGGGGAGAGATGGAGCAGTGAGGGTGGAGGGAAAGAGAGGGGAGGTTAGCAAGGGGAGGGTGAGAGAAAAAGGAAAAGAAAAGGAAGGTTTTAAGGAGTTTCCAGAACTTGAAGAGTTACGGTTCAAGGCAGAGAGAGGCAGGGAGGCAGTTCCAGAGGGAGGCACCCGCAGAGGATAAAGATCTACCTCCAAATATCTGCTTGGAAAAACAGCTCACACGCAGAGAGTTGGAGGAGGCCGAGCAGAGGGCTCTTAAAGAAGAGCATTTAGGAAGAGAGCATTGTAGATAGTACGGGCCCTGGCCCCAGAAAGCCTTGTGGACCAGCGCTGGAGAGATGCGGTACCTGGGCTTGAGGCCAAGGATAAATCTTGCAGTTCTGTTCTGGATGTGTTGTAGAGTGCAGAGGGTAGAAGTAGGCAGATTGAGAAAGAGGCTGTTGCAGTTGTCCAGCCTTGAGAGAACCAGGGGTCTGGAGACAGTGAGCCTTTAAGGGGAAGGTGAAAAAAGGTAGAGTACATCGGAGGAGGTGCAGCTGGTAGTGGTACTTTTTAGAGATGTCTGAGATGTGTCAAGAGAAGGAGAGAGTGGAGTCAAAAATGACCCCCATGATTTTTGCCTCACTAGCAGGTGAGGGCGCAGAGCCAAGGGAGGTCACGTAATATGCCTATCCTGTGCTTTAGAAACTAGCAAGACGAACATCACAGCTGCAAAGAATAAGTACTGTGCAGATGAGTGCACAAGATATGTTGGTCCGGGAGAAGACACATACTGCCCCTGTAGGAAAACATCCACCTACGAGTGGAACGATAAATACAGAACAACGTAATCACCCATCCCAGGAAGAGATTGATATCCAAGAACAAGAGAAGCCATTAGGTCCTTGTACATAAAAGAGAACATATTGAAGATTATACATTGATTCCTGACAACCCTCTGGTTATAAGAGATGCATAAGCAATAGGGCCATTAATTTACACACATTTTGAAATACACTATTTAGACGTACACCTGGTCCCAGAGCAAGAGGCCAAGAAGCATGTCCTGTGAAGTCATGCAGTCACATCATGAGAAAGGAAGGAGAAGGGTAACATGTTTCCAACGAGAAGTCGCAATATTAACTGTCAGTTAAACAGTCACAAGGGTGAGCATGATAGGTTTGTGCCAACCTTTTAGGTCCCATGTGAAAGGATGTTAAGTATTCTTTTTTTGTTGCCACACTGTTGGCAGCTCCCAATTATATTAGGTAATTATGATGGAAGTGACCCTCCCCAGGATCACTGATCAGATGTAATGTTAATGTATTGTTTTATTTTATTGTATTTTGTATTTTTTTAACTGTTGGATTTATTACAGAATTGCAACGTGCCTACCCATGATAGGTGCAACATTCTTAAATAGGTGGTCAGCCCTTCCAGTTCTGTGTTGAGGTTTCTACCCCAAAATGCGGATTAGTCTAATCATTGGTTGATCTTTCTCAAAACTAAAGATTATTCTGTTTCATATTGTCTCTGATTGTGGCAAAGAGAAAAATGTTTCTGTGTTAAAATGGGATCTAGGCTTAGTGTGCCTTCATTGAGTCCTGGGCCTCTTGAATCACTAAACCACTTGAATTAATCGTTTTAACCGCTTAATGATGAAATTCACTCTGTTGGAATCCATTTCACACATTCAGTAGTAATATTTACACTCCAAGTGGGCCAACGGTTGGTTTACTGACACACTTCACTTTGACTAACACCTGCAGCGAGTTTGGCACACATATTATTTGGAAGGTAATTTGAGAGCTCTGAAACAAGCTTGCGACTGTTATTCAAATATTATGTCTGCGGCTAAATGCTCTTATTATTCGACAGTGACTCACGTAGTTAATGAAGGTTATGAGATATCCTCGCACACGAGAACGCTCTTACTTGTTGGAGGACAAGTGTAATACACATGCAGAGTTCTTCTCTAACAAGATTCCAGACAATAGAGAGGAGATTGCTTGGATGCAATCTCAAAAACAGCTTTTTACAGGGTAAGTCTGTGGCTATCTGGGACTAGTTTTACCTCCCTGATATGAATAATAGTAAAAATCTTAAGAACAAAACGAAACCAACCTTTTATGTAGATGACCCTTTTCCTGCTTCTAAGTTCAAGGAATGTGTCTCACTGTTTGTTTCCTCTCTCTCTTAGTAAAGGCAGTTTCCCTGATTTGCTAAAAAGAGGCCACATGTAGCCCCTTAAAAAAAAAGCTGAATCTTGATGTGACGTGTCTCCTTAATTTCCTGCCCATGACCTAGCTGCTATTTGTTGGCAGGTTTCTTAAAAGATTGGTTTCTGCATAACTGAACCAGTTGATAACTGATCAACAGCTTTTGGCTACATTTCGACTTGGCTTTCGAGAGGTTTGCTGTATTGAAACTGCTACCCGCTGCATTTGATACCACCAACCATGCACCAGATGGGAATTTGGAGGTAGGTTTTGAAGTAAGTTGTGTTCTTTCCTTTCTAATATGCGGCAGTTGGTGACCCTTGGGTGTGCCCGGTCTGATCTTTTCCATGTGCCTTTAGGGGTTCCCCAGGCATCAAACGTGTCCTATATGCACTTTAATTAGTATATGGAGACTTTGAGTGACTTGGCTGTGAAACATAAGGTGTCAGTATGCCAAAGACACTCCGTTTAAATTAGGGTGTCATCAGATGGAGACATCCATCATGTCTGTGACTGTTTACTTGAAATTGAAGATTGAATGCCCTCCCATCTCTTTTGTTTGAAACCCTTAAAGACGGAGTTTCTTTCATTTTCCTATTCATCTCCATCATCTTTGATTGATATTTGGCTGGCTTCAGCCAACATTAAAGGCTGTAGGGTATTTTGTGGAGATTTGGGGCCTGACGGTATTTTATTACCGCCGAAAAATAACTTAGCAATAATCACTCTTTGTATTCAGATTTGGCCATGTGCAACAATAATACAATGGACATGCATTATTTCAGCACCCAGACCTGCATATTTGGTATACGTGGTTGGTGGTATTTTGGTGAGCATAATTCCCTTGTTTTATTTGTGGCCCCAATGTCCAGAATCCCTTATCTTTGCTTAGATTTTTCGTGTGATCACTAGAGAGACCTCAGACCTGCATTCTAGGAATACCACATTTTCCAGTGATAGTGTTGGTGTGCCACCATGGGCGAACTCACTGACTTATTTACGACAGAGAGCTATATGTGGTAGTCTTGTGGTAATTTCCACTACCTTATATACGGTAGGGAGCTATGTTCAGAGAGTCTCTCTTCCCGTTGGCTCATGTACCTCCAACAAGCTATGCTACAGTCACTCACAATTATTCATACTGATTTTGACATGCACACATCTGTCTTAAAATGACCATTGCACTGTTTAAAATCTCCCCACATCATCAGCATTGTAATGGTAAACAATAAACATCACCCGTCTGTTTTCAAATATTTTTCTGTATTATAAAAGTTGTATTTAAACATGATCTCATTCTTTACTGAAATACAATGGTACAGTCAAAGCATTGTCTGTGACACACTGCAGAGAGTGGCGGAGAACAGAACTCAAATTGCAACATTAGCACTTGATTAAGACACGCACAGGAATCCTACACTGACTGCATATTACCGTACACACTCAGCTCCCACACTTCTCATTACCTTATCTTTTTAGTTGTTCTCTTTGTGAATGTGGCTCTCTTGGATTAACTCCAGCAAAAAGGAACGCTTGCCTTCTCAAACCGGGGTCATTGCCTGGAATTCTCAGCTTTTGCAGATAGGAATGCCTCAGCCAGTGGAAAGGTCCTTCTTTCAGCTCTCCCCAATCTCGACTGCAGCAGGACACAGGAATCTGCATTCAGTCAGGAGCCCCACAGCCAGGTCTTCTCCCCAATAGTGCAGAAAGATGTCTGCCTGTCTTTTTCCCTGATACTGCCCACTAAAACTTTCCTCTCAGCCCTCTGTATGACGTGTCCCAATGAAATCCATCATCTCTCATCCTCCTACTCTTCAACAATAGCTTCGCTTATACATTTGCAATTGTTGCAAATCTGACTTCCTTCTTCCTGCAGTTACTGTGCACAAAAACACGGAGAATCAGGCAGAGAAGAGAAGAAAAATCTCTGCACACGCATTTAAATGGTTTTCAGAGTATGCCTAATTCTGCAGTGGAGAACACATTTTATTAGTGGGTTATGTTAAATAAGGTTTTATTAGTCAGGTTAATTGTTAATAGGTTAGCTGTTAATTTTCAAATGTGTCTCTAGCAATATAGGCATTTCAGGTGAAAAATAGTGTGCATTTTTAAATGAGCACGTGTGCTTTTAACTGTAAAAATAGACTTGCATCTTATATGTTAAAATCGTTTTTGACTGAATAGCCTGTCTTTCCTTGTTAATCTGGTAACCCATATAGCAATGCACCGCACCCTTGTGGTGGTGCTGCAAAAAAAAAATGTGCTACTTGTGCAGTATTACTGTACTCTGTACTGTAACACGCCAAATATCCTTACATATACCCTCCTTTTGTTTTTAGAACTTGGCTATAATCCAAGCCAATTCCTAAAAACAACTTGTTCTATTTTTTTTACAATATAGCAATCCAACAAAATGAATATTCATGTGCATCAATGAAAATTTGCAATCAACATTTCATCTGAGTCCATCAGTTCATAAAATGTTCCCCATTTGCCTTCTCAGTGGAAGTGGCATTACTTTAAGTTTAAATTTTCCAAGTCAATTAAAAACAATGAAATAAAACAACTAACTAAAACAAATAAGTAATATAACAAGTTAAAATAAATAATTAAAATAATAAATACGTGGAACTTCATATGCCGGAACTTTTGTTTTGTCTCTTTTGGTATGTCCCGACCAGCGATGTTATTCGGTTCATTCGAGTACTCTTTCATCTTGGCAATCTTGAATCCACAGTAGTCATCTCTTTTGGCATTCCGGTTATTTTGTCTTCACCTCCACCTGGAGGCAGGCATCTTTTGGTCTTCATCCAGGGGACTCCAGGACTCCATCGTCTCCCGTGGCCTCTGATCCCGGAACCTCCGACCAAATAATGTTAATTGTCTAAATCAAAATAGAAAATAAACAGATTAAGTACATAGCACAATACTAACTTCATCCTTTTGCCAAAAAAAAAAACATGCTTGGTAAAAATATTTCGTTTTTTTTTTCTTTTTTCTGAAATTAAACACAAGTTAAAAGAAAACAAACACATATAAAACAGCATTCAATATTTAATACACTTTCTCTCTGCACACCAACCATGAGCTTCCATTATATGTGCATTTATTTATTTATTTATTTATTTATTTATTTATATTTATTTTATATTATATTTTACATATACTACAGTGTTTATGTGCCATCATAACAATCAACTTTTTAACTTCTTTGTCACTGCCTCCTGATTGTACCCATTTATTTTCTCTTTTTGTGTTCAAGTGATTTTATCTGTTTCTACATGCTCAAGCCGCCTGATCTCATGTCTGGGATGGCATGGTTTGATTTGATTTACATGGACAAACTGCTCTATTGCTGTTTCACCTTCATTTTTCAAAATTTTATACACTACAGGAGAAACCTTATCTATAATCCGAAATGGCCCCTGCCAGGCTGCTAGAAATTTAGAATTTTTCTGTTTACTTTTTCCAAAATGAAACTTGTACACCTGATCCCCTACATTGTATTCCTTTACTGATGTCTTTTTGTCATAATATGACTTAGCACTGTCAGCAGCCCTTTCCAGATTTCTCTGCACAAAAGCAAATGCATGTTGCAAATGCCTCCTCAGTTCATCAATATATTCATGAACCGTGGATGCACTCACTAGAGTTTGCTCATGTGTTCTGTATAGTAGGTGTTGTGGTAACACCATTTTCCTACCTGTCAAGACCTCATGGGGGCTAACACCTGTTGCTTTGGCAGGAGTCGACCTGATTGCCATCAGAACCAACGGTAAACGTAAATCCCAGCTGGAACCTGCTTCTGCCACAAATTTCTTTAAAATATCCACAACAGACCTATTGCTTCTTTCAACTGTACCTGAAGACGCCACCCGATATGCGATATGTAGTTTCCTTTTCACACCTAGTATTTGCCATACCTTACTCATTAGAGTACTTGTGAAATGACTTCCTCTGTCTGACTCAATTCTTTGTGGCAACCCAAACCTTGAGAACACATGGTTCACCAGTAATGTGGCTGCTGTTTGCGCACTACAATCTGGTGCAGGAATGCACTCAATCCACTTCGACATCAAACATACCACACTCAAAATATAACGGTGTCCCCTGCTCGACCTTTTTAAAGGACCTACATAGTCTATTTGCAAATCTGACCATGGGAGAGTTAGGCCTCTTTTCATCAATGGTGCTCTATGCATTGGTGAAGCAGGTTTAAATTGGGCGCATACTAGACATCCTCTAGTATATAATTCCACATCTTGGGACATATGAGGCCAGTAAGCATAATCTTTTAGTATTTCTAATGTTTTTTGTGAACCTCTATGGCCTGCAGTTATGGCATCATGTGCATGGTGTAGCATTAGTCCTCTGAATGAAAGGGGTACTACCCACTGTATTTGTCCTGTTATGGACTCTCTAATCATGAGTCCATCCTGTAATCTGATTCGTGTTTTGTTCTTTAATAACACCCTCAACTCTTCTTTTCCCATGCAATCTTTTTCTGTTAAAGGATTTTGTTCAGGATCTATCAAATGATTATAATAGATTCCCAAAATTTGATCATTCTTTTGTGCCTCAATCAAATCTTGGTCTGGCGTGTCATGACTCCACTGCACCACCGGTTGATCTATCTCCTTTGGTGCTTTAGAACGTGTCACTGCATCAATTTGTATTTCACCCATTAAATAATCAATATGTAGCAATTCTCCCATCACAGCCCCAATCTTAGCCAGATGATCCGCCTTATCATTTCCCTCCTTATCCTCTCCTGGTGTTTTTAAATGCCCACGAATTTTTCTCCAGTATATTGTTAAATTATTTTCTGACACCAATTTGTCTATGGCTTGTATCATTTTTCCATGTTTAAGTGGCTTTTTGTTGTATGTAACCATGCCTCTTGCTTTCCAACCAGGCAAATACTCCACAAAGCTATTCCGTGCATAGTCAGAATCAGTCACCAGGACAATTTCACTGAACTTTTTATCAACTGCAGTAGCAATTGCTTTATAGATGGCTGCCAATTCCGCCACCTGACTGCTCCTATCTCCAATCCTCATCCCTATACTAGGAACGCCTTCACATTTCAACCAGACATTTCCTATTCCTGCCACTAATTGTTTATTACTGTCATTTTCAATGTGAAAAGCACAACCATCCACATATACAGTTGGCAAATCCTTGCATGTTTTTTCATCAAAAGCTTTGTGTGGTGATTGTTCAAATTCCTGTAAACTAGCTTCCACTTCCATTTCATTTGGTATTTGTTCAGCTGCACAGTCATGTAAGTCAGCTAACCCTTGAGCAATTGGGCTCTTTTTATTTTGTCCATATCTTACTTCTACGGGAAAACCTTGTAATGCCAGCGTCCATGAAGTGATTCTGGATTGCGCTAGATTGCCTGATCTAATTCTTTTACTCTCTAAAAATTGCAAAGGTTGATGATTTGTTTCAATAATCACCTTTTCTCCCTGAACAATGGGGCGAAAATGTTGTAGCGCCCACACAGTGGTTAATAGGGCCTTCTCACATTCATTAAATTTCATTTCAACTTGGGAAAATGCCTTACTTGCATATGCAATGGTTTTGTGATTCAAATCGTGTTTTTGTGATAACACTGCTGACATACAATGTTCAGAAAAGCCTATTTCTATAAAGAAATCCCTGTCCTTTATGGGGTATGCTAAACATGGTGCCTTTACAAGACATTCCTTCAATCTAGCCACTGCATCAGACTGCTCTCTTTCCCATCTCCAGGGAGTATTTAGTTTAAGCAGTTTAGTCAATGGTTGAGTGATTTCTGCATAATTCTCAATGAACTTTCTGTTATAGCCTGTCATCCCTAATAAACTTTTTACTCCTTTCACATTTTTAGGATCTTTTAATCTTTGTATGGCCTCTATTTTCTTCCTTTGTGGATTTAGCCCATGTTCAGTCACTTCATGCCCTAGAAAGTTCACTTTTTTCTTGCACCATTGTGCTTTTTGCAAAGATACTTTGGCGCCTGCTTTCTGCAATTGGCCAAGCACATGTCTTATTTCATCAAAATGGCTTTTAAGGTTTTCATTTTTTATCAGGACATCATCCACATAAACTATTGTTCCTCTTTCCCCGTCATCCGGCATGGCCTTTCTCAAAAATATGCCAAATTCACTCCCACTATTGATGTACCCGAACGGAGCTCTAAGCCAGGCATATTGAGTCCTGTCAAATGTAAAGGAAAATAAGTGTTGTATCTCCTCTGCCAATGGCACACACCAATATCCAGAGGTGAGATCTAACGTGGTAAATACATTTGAACCATGTATCTGAGCTAGGCCCTGATCAATGAATGGTAGTGGCCATCTAGATACTGGTACTCTTTTATTTAACTCTCTTAAGTCTGCACACAGCCGCCATTGACCATTTGGCTTTAACACACCTAAAATAGGCGTATTGGATGTGCTATGAATGGGCCTGATTATTCCCCGTGATTCCAAATTTTTAATAATCTCTGCCAATGATTCTAAACATGCCAGCGGTAGTCTATACTGGCGTACAAACACTGGATTTCTGCTACAATCTTCTGGTAGTGTGGCCACATGTAAATTAGTTAAACCACAATCATAAGCATCTTTTGCAAATACATCCTTAAACTCCATAAATATTTCCCTCAGGTCGTTTCGATCCCCATCGCTGTCACATGCATCCGCTAAGGAGATCTGCTCTTCTACCATTCTGGAAAATTCTGGAAACTCTTCTGGTAAAGGAATCTCAGCGCTTTCCTCTAACTGTGTGGCTGTGTCTTTTTGTAGAGCTGCCACTTTTAAATATTTTGGCATATCAGCTTCCACTTCAATGGGCTGATTTCCTGTTTCATTTTCATTTAAATTAAATATTATGCAATCCTCTTGATGGCAGCACACTGTCTCATTTGAATCATAAGGATACACAGAATGAATTTTAAATATTCCTTTGGGCTGAGAGTCCAGGTGTTCTGGCAACTCGCCCTTGGCATCTACATATTTTTCAGGAATATTCCCAATCACCATGTTATTTAAATCTGCCGTATAATGTGATTTTTGTATGGCCATTCCTAATGGGGAGTTTTCCTCTAAATGAATATCCTGACAACCTTTATTATTTACCATGATTTTTACAGATCCCTCACCAATGTCTACCAATGGAATGTATTCATAATCCAGGCCTTGCTGTTTTATGGATTCATTCAGGCATACAAATGCATCGGAGCCTTTCATCTGCTGTCCATTTTTGCATTTCAGTGTTATTGCAAACTGTTTTGTAAATGCAGGAATAATAGTATTTTTCCTCATTTGTAATTCGACTGCATAAGGAACCAGTTGTGCACAATGATAAGCCCTTCTTTTGTCTTCAAATTCAGGTGCCGGACCACCTAGGCGTGACCATATTTTTTGATTAAGGAAATCTAACACCATACACATTCTGTGCATGATGTCATTGCCCATGTAAAATTCATTTTGTGCTCCATTCACTATCCATACATTATGGTAAATTGTTTTCTGCCCAATGCTAATTTTAAGCATGCATCTGCCTGTAATTCGGTTTTCAAAGTCTGGACTGTCCAACCCAGAAACATATTGGTTTTTAATCCTAAATTTCGGGATTTCTTCCCTCTCCATAATTTTTTGCAACAATTTCTCATTAATGAAACTCCTTTCATGTCCAAGCGCTAAAGTGGCTTTTATTGTTTTAAGATAATCATTTATACCAACATGAACCCATGGTTGCTCATCTTCCATGTGTATTTCTGCCAGAGTGGTAATGTGTTTTTCTGAATCTGTTTTAGGAACAATATTCTGTTTGCATGTTTTCTCTTTTAAATAGAAACGTAATGTGTGCTCATCTATGGCAGTCTGCCAATCTTTCCTTGGGTCCAAGTATATTTGTACAGGTAGTTTTTCATTGTCGCTCTGATCTTTGTCTTGACACATTAATATAACAGTGACACTAGGTATGCAGCTATTCTGGAGATATACCTCCACAGCATCATTTGTTTTGGCAACGGTGTGACATTCTTTTATATTGCTGTTTTGTGATTTTAGTTTCTTAGGCCTCAATGGTTTTTTGGTTAAGGACCACAGCACTCCATTCACCCCATCTATGAGAGGAGACAATCTTTTCAGGCAATCTGTCCCCATCAGAAATGGAATTTCACAAATAGATGTGATCAATACCTCTTGTTTCATTCTGTGCTTTCCTATTTTTATGTCAACCTCAGTTACACCTATGATGGGCACCTCCTCCCCATTAAAGTTATGTACTGGGCCTTGATTTTCCTTCACTGTGATCTGACTCTGTGGAGGCCTCCCTTCATTGATACTCTTTACCAGCTCCTTGGACATAATTGTGGCCTGTGCGCCAGTGTCAATCATAGCGAAGGTGTGGCATTTTTCTTCTACAGTGATGGGTGCATAATATCTGTCCTCAACTTCCTCTAATACACATAAGAAATGTGAATTCTTACTGATTTCAGGGCTCACCTTTCTCAGGTCTTTTTCACTTTTGGCTAAGCACATTGGTAAATGAAAAGACATTTTTCCCTCCTTTTTACCCATTTCTGTGCGAGATATTTTATTCATTTCTCCATGTTCAGAGGTTTTTTGGAGTGTGGCCACTGTTCGCCCATCCATCTGGGTAACATCAGAGACCACATTACAATCCTCCAACTGAACATGTGTAACAACATCATTCAGCAATTTGTCATTTTTTAATTCTGTGCATTTGTGATCATTTAGTGTAATACCAGCCCTTTCAGCCTCTTCAAAAATATGTGGCTCAAAGAATTCTTCAGGTGATTGACTTGTACCCTCCTTGTGAGTATTTCCTTTTTCTGTCTGTGTTTGGTCATTGTTTTGCTTGCCCAGGGAAGGAGCTATGGCATCCCCACTTACTCCCTGTTCACTGGTATTCCCCATGCATGAGTCATTTTTCTTAAATCTGTTCCTTTGTTCTTTTGGAATTCCTAATGTTTCTTTTTCATTTGTGCAAATCTTTACTGTTTTATTTAGCTCCAAGTTAAACCGTACCTCTTTTTTAGAAGTATTTGCACTTTCCATCACAATTTCATTTACTGGTACTTTCATTTTTAATCCATTAGGCATCTCAGAGTCGTTATGCACAATTATATCAGAGCAATCTGTCATTTTGGCACTGCAGTTATCATGAGTACTTAGTCACTTTTCGGAAGCCCCCCGGTCATTGCTATGGCCATCAGCCCCCTCTTTGGAAGGTTGTTTTTGCGCTGTATAGAGTTTTCCTATTTGCTCAGCTAACATTTTCACTTGGGCCTCAAGGCACTGGAACCTTTCCATCTCTCTAGGATCCTCTTTCTGTGGCCTAGGTCGATATTGGTTGTTTTCCCCCTGATTGGATCTATTCTGATACCTCTCAGGTGATTGATACCGGTTGGGATGGTTTCTGAACTCTTGATTCATTTGTGGAGGGGAGCGGGTTGCACCCATCCTTTGATTATAGTCCCTTGGTGGGGAATCATCGTACTGGCGTGGACTGTAGTTCACGTTTTGCCTCATGTCCTGTCTCTCAGATTGTGGGTACTGGCCCCTATGTTGATTTCCATTATCAGTAAATCGATCCACATATCGGGGCCTATCCTGATTACCATATATCATGGTGTTGAGATCAAACCTACTCTGTGTCCCCAATGACTGGTAGGGACCATCATTTCTTTGATCTTGATTTTGTCTCTGGTTATTGTTCATACCTGCCATATCAGACCGGTATCTTACCCGGGGTCTATCCCCTAAGTACCTAGGGCTGATGTAGCTCTCTCTATTACTAGGATCATGTGTTTGGAACATTGGTACAGGAAATGGCGATCTTTGTTGATTACCCCTTTGTTCAGGTGTCACATTATTTTTACCTTGACTTTGAGCAGACTCAAGGGACATTTTGGCTGACCTGATTTCCATTACTGTGGCTGAGGGTTCTTTAGATTTATGCCTGGTATCTTTCATTTTATCACTTTCTCTACCCTGACAATAGAGTACCTCATATAGCTTTGTGCTTTGATGTACAATCCATTCAAGGGACTTGTCACGGTCAAATTCACGGACCAATTGGGATATGATGTCTTTCTGTAGCCCATAGAAGTATGCAGTTTTAAACTCATTGGAATTTGAGTCAAAAGATACATCAAAGCGAGAGAATGCTCTTTTTAAGTCTTGTAAAAATTGGCGAGGGGATGTATTAGGTCCAGCAGTAATTGTGTACGCGACTTTCTTTGCCTCCTGCAATGACTGAAAAGGAGAAAAATGACGCCTAATTTCTTTTTCAAACTCCAGCCATGTCATATTCTGCTGTTCATTTAATCCCCTTATGATGCTGGCCGTCGGGGCATCTAAAGTTAAATGAAAATATTGTCTGTACTGTTCCTTAGGTATCTGGAGTGCTTTAAAAATGTCATGTACCGCTTCTAAGTGATCCTCAATGCAGCATTCACCTCCCTTTTTAAATGGTTTGATCAGGGCTTTAATGGATTTCATTATTTTTATGGGGCTACTTGTTGCAATGCATGGAATTGCACTATTTTGTGATTCAATCCTGTTTTCAGGTGTATGAGATTGGTGGCTGCCCCCAATGGGAGTATCAAATCCCCTAAGGGCGCTGCAACCAAGTTCAGTCACCGGCCCAGTCACTGGAGCACTAGCTCTTTGGGCAGAGCTAGAATTCACCTCCACTCCATTGAAGGTGGTACCCTGCCGCCTCTCCTGGGACCTGGGAATGCACATTTGCTGTTCTAAGTCCTTACACTTTTTAAGGAGTCTGTTGGCTTCATCATGCAAATAATTATTTTCATCACTCATTTTATTAATCACCTCCTGCATATCGCACATTTGCATTTGGCATTCATTGAACTCTTTATTTCTCTTCTCTCTTTCTTGAATCATTTTAATCATTTCTTGTTCTGCACTCTGGAGATCACCTTCTTTTTCACAATGTTCTTTTTGTAAAATCTGCATTTCTGAAACAACCTCATCTTTATCCTGCCTAATGTGATCCACTAAGGCTTTTAAGTGTGCCAATTCTTGCTCACTATCTTCAAATTGTTTCTTGCTTTTGGATAACTGAGTATCAAAGTCTCTGCATTTTAATTGCATGTCTTTTTGGCATACATCCAATTCTGCTCTCAACATTTCCTGATTTTTACTTGCCCCCTCTAATTCAGTTTTTAACCTGTTAATTAGCTGAGTATCATTCTCTTGCATTCGCAGGGACTTGTTTAAAATAAACCATATTTTGCCGCATAGCCGTATTAAACAGTCTTTCTCTGCACTTTTATCGGCTGCATTCAATAATCTTGTAAGGCAGACCTGAATTATGCTGCCTTCTGCAAAAATATTGTCTAGTTTTTCTTTCTGCACCTCACCCTGAATGCGGTTACTCCATTCTAACGTGCTATTCGAAGACCAATTCCCATGTGCAAATAACTTTGCCTCTAAATATTGCACTAGATCTGAGAATGTGGTTTCCCTTTGTGACATTCTGAAATTCGTTTTTAGTGGCACACTGCTATTATAAAATGGGTTCCCTTTAATGTGCAAATGGCAGTGTGAGACACGCTTGCCACGCCCAGTAGGTACTCTATGATCACTTTCCCGGCCTGCAACGCACCATAAATATGTAGGGTATTTTGTGGAGATTTGGGGCCTGACGGTATTTTATTACCGCCGAAAAATAACTTAGCAATAATCACTCTTTGTATTCAGATTTGGCCATGTGCAACAATAATACAATTGACATGCATTATTTCAGCACCCAGACCTGCATATTTGGTATACGTGGTTGGTGGTATTTTGGTGAGCATAATTCCCTTGTTTTATTTGTGGCCCCAATGTCCAGAATCCCTTATCTTTGCTTAGATTTTTCGTGTGATCACTAGAGAGACCTCAGACCTGCATTCTAGGAATACCACATTTTCCAGTGATAGTGTTGGTGTGCCACCATGGGCGAACTCACTGACTTATTTACGACAGAGAGCTATATGTGGTAGTCTTGTGGTAATTTCCACTACCTTATATACGGTAGGGAGCTATGTTCAGAGAGTCTCTCTTCCCGTTGGCTCATGTACCTCCAACAAGCTATGCTACAGTCACTCACAATTATTCATACTGATTTTGACATGCACACATCTGTCTTAAAATGACCATTGCACTGTTTAAAATCTCCCCACATCATCAGCATTGTAATGGTAAACAATAAACATCACCCGTCTGTTTTCAAATATTTTTCTGTATTATAAAAGTTGTATTTAAACATGATCTCATTCTTTACTGAAATACAATGGTACAGTCAAAGCATTGTCTGTGACACACTGCAGAGAGTGGCGGAGAACAGAACTCAAATTGCAACATTAGCGCTTGATTAAGACACGCACAGGAATCCTACACTGACTGCATATTACCGTACACACTCAGCTCCCACACTTCTCATTACCTTATCTTTTTAGTTGTTCTCTTTGTGAATGTGGCTCTCTTGGATTAACTCCAGCAAAAAGGAACGCTTGCCTTCTCAAACCGGGGTCATTGCCTGGAATTCTCAGCTTTTGCAGATAGGAATGCCTCAGCCAGTGGAAAGGTCCTTCTTTCAGCTCTCCCCAATCTCGACTGCAGCAGGACACAGGAATCTGCATTCAGTCAGGAGCCCCACAGCCAGGTCTTCTCCCCAATAGTGCAGAAAGATGTCTGCCTGTCTTTTTCCCTGATACTGCCCACTAAAACTTTCCTCTCAGCCCTCTGTATGACGTGTCCCAATGAAATCCATCATCTCTCATCCTCCTACTCTTCAACAATAGCTTCGCTTATACATTTGCAATTGTTGCAAATCTGACTTCCTTCTTCCTGCAGTTACTGTGCACAAAAACACGGAGAATCAGGCAGAGAAGAGAAGAAAAATCTCTGCACACGCATTTAAATGGTTTTCAGAGTATGCCTAATTCTGCAGTGGAGAACACATTTTATTAGTGGGTTATGTTAAATAAGGTTTTATTAGTCAGGTTAATTGTTAATAGGTTAGCTGTTAATTTTCAAATGTGTCTCTAGCAATATAGGCATTTCAGGTGAAAAATAGTGTGCATTTTTAAATGAGCACGTGTGCTTTTAACTGTAAAAATAGATTTGCATCTTATATGTTAAAATCGTTTTTGACTGAATAGCCTGTCTTTCCTTGTTAATCTGGTAACCCATATAGCAATGCACCGCACCCTTGTGGTGGTGCTGCAAAAAAAAAATGTGCTACTTGTGCAGTATTACTGTACTCTGTACTGTAACACGCCAAATATCCTTACAAGGCTCACAATCGGGTTTGCCACTTATGCTGAATCCTTGGGTTTCCTGTTGGATTCCTCTCTGTCTCTAATTCCACATATCAATTCTTTCCTTGAATCTGGTAACTTTCATTTATTTTATTTGAGTGCTAATAAATCCTTTGTTTTCTCTTGTCCATTTCTATTTCAATTGCTATTTGTTCCGATATCAATTTTGGTAAATCTTTATTGATGAGGCTTTCCTAATCTTCGTTAGCGCCTCTGAAAGCTTTGAACGGCTAGATTAGCCTTCAGTGAAGAGAAGTTGTTAGAATAACTCCTATTTTGGAAAGTCTTCATTGGCTTCCTTTAGAATCAAGAATCTCTTTAACATTGGTAAGTATGATTTACAAGCCATCCACGGGTCTGCCAATCTATATCTTGTGGAGAAATTAAAAATCTCACTGGGCTTCAGGAACTATTATGACTCGAGGTTCCCAAGTTTGCTGATGTTGTTATGGAAATCCTTTTTAATTGTTTTAGATTAATTAATTGTTTATCGTGGCTTAATATGCCTGTATCTTCATTTTAGATTAGGTTTTTAATTAAACCTTTGATTTGATTATATATGTGCTTTTTTTACAGTGATCAGGTGCATTCTATGCCTTGTTTGCTCTTTATACACATTTTCAATAAATAAATACATCCTTTTTGTTCAGCGCTGGCACTATCCAGAGAGTCCTGGAGCACCCTACAAGGTTCAAAAGTTACAAAGTTGGGAGGTGAAACAAGTTACACATTGTTTTCAGGGTGGGATAGGACGATTAGGATAGACAAGTTATAGCAGGGGAGATGGACGGGCTGGATTTTGTGTGGGAAACAGCTATGCGTTTTGTGGCTCTTTCAGAACATGGTGATGGAAGGTGCAGTGCGGATATGGAGTGGTACGGTGTTCCATGCTCTGGGCTACTACTGGGTACATGCTTGATGTGTGTGCATGTTACTTTGCAGAGGCAAACTGTCACAGCGAGTAGATTCGAATCCCAGTAGAGCCAAATTCAGCCTTTCATCCTTCTGAGGTTGATAAGTGAGCACCACTCACTGTGGGTAATAAAAAGCAGCGCTCAGATGCCTGAGGGTTCGTAGCGCAATATAAATGCAAAATTATTATTATAATATTTACAAGATACTGGCCTACTTATCTGGTGTTTGAGTGAGGGACAGACTTCAATTTGGTGTGAAGTAAGATGAAGATTTAAGGTGGGTTGCTTTGAATAAAATGAAGAGACTGTGAAGGAAATTCTCTAGGATACAGAGAACCAGTAGAACTGGGTGAGAGCTAGGGTGATTTACCAATGTTTGGGTTAGTAGAGTATGATTTTTTCTGCTGTGATTTGTATGGCTTACAGTGGGCAACGGTGCTGGTGGGGAGTCCAGTGACAAGAGCATTTACATAGTTCAGATTTGACAGGGTTGCAGAAGTCAGCATGGGGCAGGAAGTGCTATAACTTGTTTCAGATGCTTAGTTGCTGATTGCATATTTTGGTGACAGCAGCTATGTAATTGTGACAGAAAGGTGTGGTGGAGTGTGCAGCTAAGTGCTTTTGGGTTGTCGTTGGCAAATGCATTGATCCAGAGGATGAGGTTTGGTTTGTGTTTGTGTGGGCAGATGAGGAGGTATTCTGTTTTGGAAGGATTGAGCTTAAGGAAGTGAGTGGCCATCGAGGTGAGAAACAGTTTCCCAAGAGTGTAGAGGTGTGAAGGGGATTAGATTCTAAAGTATATTTGCATGGTCTCTGTGCATGGTTGTATTGGTGAAAATGTACATTGTGTTTGCTAAGGGTCTGTCCAAGGGAGTCCACATATAGGTTGAAGAGGACTGGAGAGAGCAAGGAGCCTTGAAGGAACACACACCTGACAGTGGTGGTATGGATACAAAGTGTGTTTTGCCAGTAAGGAACACTGTTAACTAGTCACAGATGGTGCCTGAGAGTTTCATACTGTGGGGCAGGATGATGAGAATAATAGTGTGGTCAATGGTGTTGAAAAATGCAGAGAGGTCAAGAAGTATGAGGAGGGCTGAGTGTCCTTAATTAGTGATGTTTTGGAGATCATCACTGATGTGAATTGGCAACTTTACAACTATTCAAGTATCTGGAAGAATGTTAACTTCTAGTGGATTAACAGTAAGGTTTCCACACACAATACAGCACAGAAGCTGTAGTGCTATTTGTGTATGAAAAAGCAAAGGGGTAGTTGCAACCATGCTTCCCCTGTTAGACCTGTCATCAGCATTTGATACCGTGAAGCATAGAATACTATTGCAACACTTAAAAAATATATGTATATTATGGACTCAGCTCTGGCCTGGCTGGGTTCATATCTAAATGACACGAAGCAGAGGATAAAAGAGTGACGCTTTACTTCATCACGCTATCATCTGTCATGAGGGGTCCTGCAAGGCTCAGTCTTGTTTCCCCTTCTCAACAATTAATAGAGAAGCAAGGTCTTGTATGTCAGCTGTGTTCTGATAAAACCCACATTCTAGTAGATCTGCATGTTATATCTGAGGAAGACAAAGAGATGGAACACTGTTTAGCCAATGTACAATGGTGGATGGAGCACAACTACTGATGGCTAAACAGGGAAAACACAGAAATCGTTTTTTGGTCTCCCTGTCGAGCTTCACCTCCAATTTACATGGCTATCTTGTTTAGGCACATATTGTACTCCTGTGGAGTAAAACAGGAACGTGGGCTCTTATTTGACAGTTGGCTGACCTTCTCCAGGTAGGTATATGTGAGAGCTAAGAGTGCATATTTCAGTCTTTATTCTATTGGTAGATGTAGCAATTTGCTAGATCAATAACACATAAAAGCTGTAGTACAAGGCGTGGTGTCATCCCTAGTGCAATATTGTCTCCCTAATTAGCTTGGCATATTCTGGAAACTACCCCTTATACTTGAGGCCATGCAAAACCATGTTGTTCATATGATTATTGGTTTAAAAAAAATGAAACCATATCTCTCACACTCCTAGCTTATTGCAAAGGTTGCCCATGGCAAATCCAATACAAATGCAGGTTCGTACTCAAATCTGGAACATTTGAAATAGTATAGCCCCTAGTTGCTTTCTTTCCTCTATGGTTCAGTAGTGTATTCCAACTCGCACCCTCAGGACCAATAGAAAGGACGTACTGGTAGTGGTCAAAATACAACATGGCTTGACATGATGGCAGGATGTTCTGGACCTTAGGATGTGGACTATGGGATCATCTTCCAACTTCCCTCAATAATTTGGACTACATTGCAGGCTTTCAAACATAGGGCCTCACTACACGGTAGGCGGTAAGGGTTTACCGGTATTTTACCGGTACCGGTAAATCTTACCGCCTTACTACGAGGTCCGTTTGTGGGTTGGGGAATTTAACGCCTGCTTTTTGCAGGCGTTAAAAACCAACCCGCAAAGGGACCAGGGAGCTAATTACGGTACCGCAATTTGCGGTGCCGTAATTAGCACCTTCCCCAATCCCATTATGCCCTATGGGGCAAAAATGGGAATGGGGAAGGGCAATGGGGGAAGGGGGAATTACCGCCCCACCAACCTTGGAATAGGGCGGTAATTCCCCTTTCCACCAACGCGGTGCCGGTATTTTACCGGCATGGACCAAGGTGCTAATAGCACCTTGGTCCACCGCCATCCGTGTAATGAGGCCCATAGACTTAAACAATACTTCTTGACTTTTGATGGCCATTAAATAGCAGTGATAAAATGCTAAAGTTGTAGAAGCACTGTAGTTTTTATGTATGTTAATTCTGAGTTTGTTCCTCTACATATAATGTAGTATTGCACTGTTATTTAATTGTTCTGTCTTATATATGTAAGTCTTCATCCAGCACCTAGATACTGGATTGCCGGTGAGAAGTTTTGTGCACAATAAATACTATTTATTTGTAATACTTCTACTAAGTGTAGACGCCTCTGTGCTGCGTCCGGGTCGAATGACAGATTGCAAGGGGTTTAGGAGGCTGTTTGCGCTGATGTGTTGTTGTGATTGGGTTTTGATGAAGCAGTTCATGATTCTGGAGGTTTATTGCAGGATAGTAATGAGGCAGTAGTTTTCGGGGAGTGTGAGGTCGAGAGGTGTTTTGAGGAGGGGGATGATTTGTCCAGTTTTGAGTGCAGAGGTGATAGTACCATGTTGAATGCTGGAGCTAAGGATGCTTAGTCAGTGTGGAGGGTGGATGGTGATGCAAAAGGATTCTGTTTAAGATGGGCATGCATCGTCCAGGAAGTGTGCAGGTTTTGTTTTGGTTGTAAGACTAATGGCATTGTTTCTGTTGATGGGGTGGAAGCTGCCCCATGTTGTGGAATGTTTGGGAGCAGGGGTTGGAGTTGAAGAAGGCCTTGGAGGAGACGCATACTGAAGTTGATGGGGATGTTGATCGTGTGGTTCGTGGGTTTTGAGATGGAATTGATGATGTTGTATAGCTTCTGTGTAAGACTTGCTGGCGGGTTTTAGTTTTCAGAGGTAGTAGGTGGCTTTGGCATCTGTTTGAGAGGTGCTCTCAATGTGATATATGCCTTCTTTAGCCAGATACTTTCTAGACGTCTGACGTATTGCATTATAGAGAGTAGGGAACTATTGAAGCATGATTTATAGTAGTGTGACCACGGAGGCAATCTTAGAGCTTATTATGATTTACCCTGCTTAGACACCATGAATTGAATTGTAGTGTTTTTTGTGATTTCTTTACTTTTGTATCCCATTAGATATGTTTCTGAAGGGTTGGAACCCAAATGAATGTTATTAACGGTAATACTTTAAAATGGAATAGGCTATTCAGTTTTTAATGGAAAATGATTAATAATGTCAGTTAAGTGTACATTGTTATTTTACTTGACGTATGCAGTGTTCATAAGGTGTTTTTCTCGCAGGAGGTATTTGATGAAATATATGCACAGATTTTTAGAATCAATGTTAAATTTAAATGTATTTGTTTACCTGAAGACTTAAAGTTGGATAAGGGTATGTTGAAACTGGTAGTAGTTGCAGGGTTTTTGTGAATTGAGGGGGGATATTGTGTTGAGTGCCTGTGTAAGGATGGTGTTGTAATTGTTAAGGAGAAGGACGTAGAGGAGGGATGTGGAATGAGGGCCGCTAAGGCAGTGTCTGTAATGTTTTTGGTTTGTGTGCCTGGGGGGTCAGGAGGGTATGTGGTGGGATTGAGTATCTTGTGTGGTAGAGTATGTGCGAAGGGAATCGCAACATGGTAAGACCATGATACTCAGAGTAAATGTTCCATGGATACATGATTTTTGCTTGATATCGAAAGGTAAAGGGTGCTGCCAGCAATGTGTGTTGGGTAGGTGAAGTGCTGTTGGAGGTTATAAGGGGTGACTGGAGTGAGGATACTGTTTAGTATGAGGTTGGTGTCTTGATGGGAACTACCACACTACAGGAAATTGCCATGGCGGATATTGGTGCAGGGGGAGCTGTGGTTGTTAGTTGAGAAATTAGTCCAATTATTGTGGAAGTTTGGATTATGTTTTGGGGGGTGGTAAATAAGGTGGATAAAGGTGGAGTTTGGGTGATTTGGAGATGAGCAATTGAAAGAGAGTGCTTTAAAAGGGGAATATGGGGTGTGTGGTTGGTAGACATAAGTGAATCTTTGTAAATTATTGCAATGCCATCAACTTGTTTGTGTGGGAGGTCGCTGTAGTGGATGAGATAGTGTGGTAGAGGCATGTCACTGATAATAGGTGTGCATTGGGGATTGAACCATATTTATGTTATAACGAGTATGTCTGGGGAGTTTGTGATAATTAGCCCATTGAGTTCTTGGGTGTGTGCAAGTGGAAAGGGACAGTTGAGCAGAATGCAGGTGTATGTGATTAGTTGTTTCAGTGCTGTTTTTGATTTGAACGTTGTTTGTGACAATTGTTTGAGGCAGGTGTGTGGCAGCAGGAGATAACACGGGTTAAAAGGGAAAAGATAATAAAATGTAGATGATAAATGTGGGAGCTTTAGCTTTGTTTGTCCGTAACCAGAGCTAACAGAGAATAAAGAAAGTAACAATGAACAAATAATTGACGGGACCATTAGCCCTGCCCACCCTTTACATGGGATAACAGAGAACAAAGAATGAAACAAAGAATAGATAATTGCAGGAGCCACTTGATCTGGACGCCCAGGTGATTGGGCACCCTAAGGAAAGTGAAGAAAGTAACACGGATGTAGTGCAACAGGAAAGAGATATAAACAGGGAACAGGAAGTCAGCCCTCTTTTGGCAGTGAAAGCAGCAGCAGCAGGAGCAGGATCACAGAATGCAAGTAAAGATTATGAGGTAAGACTGAAAAGGGGGCTTCAATCTGCAAAATGGAGCCCTCTCATGTATGTGTTCTAATGGTGCAGGGATATTGAGAGCTTCACATTTCAAAATTGAGCTCTCTAAGGTGGGGGGGGTGGGCTCATATCTGCCCCTACCTGTGGATGAGCGAATGATATGAAGGAAGCATGCTTTGAAATATTAAAATGCCCTATTTTCCCCTCTGTCTTTGTAGTTGTGTTGCCCCTGACATCAGACAAGGTTATGACTCCAGTATCAAGATTCCTTTTTAAAGTGAATGTTGCACTCTACAAATGTTTCTACCAGATTACACTCCCGCCATCAGTAGCATACACATTGCTGAGGATCAGGAACCATTTTTAACCAGAAATCAGCCAAAAGCATTTAATCCCAAATAAAAACATTTGAAAAATTGTAGTTTACTAACATAAAACAGTTAATGAAGACATACATTCCAACTGTTCAAGAGAGGATTCAGAAATAGTATTTGTGAATACATTATTTTTGCTCAGCATGAATATAAGGATACGTAGTGACTAAAGTGCCTGCTGCTGAAAGTGCCGGTTAATGAAAAAGGGGTTACAATGCAACAAGCAACCACAAATAATTTAAAAGCATATGTCTTCCAGTGGAAAATGCTGCAAAAAGGCGAACAGATGGACGAGGAGGCTGGTTATGGGCAAATAGTATTTTTTTCCGCTGTTCTTAGGCAGTTTTCAAGCTGTGTTGGATTTCGTGTCAAACATAGTTCAGGCACAGCATATCATCTTGGGTCAAGTGGCAAGCTGGCATCTGGTTTGCCTCATACAGCTTGGATGGCTCACCGTGGTCAGATCAGGAGTTAGTCGATTTGAGATGTTGGTGACCACTGGTTCAAGTAGGCATGTGACACAATACTGTAGTAGTTTGAGATAAGTCCATCTGTTAAATGATGTCCCGATGCAAGGGTTGAAGAGGCAATGATTTGGGTTTGGTCAGCAGCAGTGAGCAGGTTGCGCAAGCCTAACAGGTGACATGCTCCGCTTGGCATGATGTGGCTGCCAGCCAGTTCGACAGGTGAAATACTGCAATAGTTTGAGATCAATGGAGCGGCAAAAGCAATGCATCTTTACATCACAATTTCTGATTGGTAAAACCTTTCCATTTGCTGACAGGTTGACATTCCCTGAGAATACACCACTTAATTTCCTTGGTTGATCATATTTTATCACTTGTGACAGAGGTGGAGGTGGATGATTTGGACTCATATCATATTCCGTCCACCTCTCGTGGTAGGAATGATCGTATTCAATGTAACATTGATTTTTAGATTTGCATGATCAACCCAAATTGATAGATATCTGCCATGAGTTTGTGCATTGCATTTTAACTGAATTATTACAATTGATTAATTATCAATAAAAAATCACATGTGTTTAGTCTAATTTTGTAGGGGAGCCTCTCACAGTTTCAGTATACTTGTCTCTTTTGTTGTGACCCTCAGCATTGGAAAGTTAGTGCAACAACTGGTTTCAAATTAACCAAATAATGCTCATTTTAATGGTCTACTATATTTCTATTGAACTGTGTACATGACGATCTGTGTCATCACAATGAATCATGTCAGCAGTTCTAAGAGGAACTTTGTGAAATTAATGAGTGCTATGAGTAGCCTTTGTTTGGTTATCCATTAACTCAGCAGATTTTCGGTATTAATGGGGAAGTCTATGTCAAAGTTGAAACTTTAAATGCCTGAGTGGTCTTTGAAGCACTAGTTCTTGAAAACAGGCCTGCACATCATGTGAGCAGCTCAGATCTTCATCAGCTTGAAGATAGTGCATTTGGCTCTATTGACGCCTATTCTGATCTATTTTGAGGAATATTTGTCTTAAGATGAACCCATATGGGTAGGAGCAGCCAATGAATAAGAAGCCTTGAGTAAGGGATTCCTTTCTAGTGCAGGCCCCAATGTATTGCTTTGATGATAGGTCTATTTGTTCTCTAGGTGGCCAATAAGTATTGTGCTGACATGTAGGTTGAACATAAGTTTACCTTGAATCAGAATCACTGAAGCACCAGCTAAAACAAGCACTGTCAAAAGCCAACATTAGATCTGCTATCTGACTTTGCAGATTAAAAAGCAATATATTTCTTGTATACATTCACGCTCATATGTAAATAGGGATATTGGATACATTTAAAAGATGCTTCCCTCCTTTTCTAGTTGCATCATTTTTCCATTCAACATTATTTCACATGCTTTGAATGAAATAAAATGTACAACCAAAACCAACATACAATGTGCTCTGTTTGAAAACACATCACATGTTGATTTATGAAATTGCAGGTGAATACATTGGGTGACCTGTTTTTTTAAACAAGACTCTGGGACGTACCACAATGGATGTGTGGTGATTTACATCTCTGACCCTCACTATGTTCCTCATATGTATCCCTTAATCCAGGATAACGATGTTCATTCAATTTGGAAAATACCTTTCAGAAGTACAGTGTGTGTGTTGCTTTCTCAGTCTGTGTGGCAGTTTTATCATCCTCCTCAAATCTATCAGGTAGCTCCGATGAGTGCATTTCCCATTGGAACATTTAGCAGAGCACTACTTAAGAGTAAGAGTAGGTCTTAGGTTTGCATACCCTATACCCGCTTTGATGGGGCTTCAACTGGCTGGGATTTTCTTTTCTTTTCCCTTTACTTTCTTGCTCCTTTATGCCATGATATGTGCTGCAAGAGTAGCAATGATCCTTGTGTGTCCTGTGATGGTGGTGGTGGTGGCTGTGCTGTGGTCTGCAGATTAATAAATTATTATTATTATTATTATTATTATTATTATTATTATGTATTATTATTATTAAATGTTTGTATTGTGCAACACACCCGAATTGCGCATGAAGACAAGACCTGGTCAGAGAGAGAAAGGAGGTCAGAGCCGTGGGTTAAACGGACAGAGCGAAAGAACTAATCTTAAGAATTAAAGAGATATATTTTTAGGGCTCAGAAGGTTCCCTAGATCTGTGGGTAGAGAATTCCATACATTTGGGCGAATACTCAGAACAGGTTCCACCAAAATTCTTCAAATTATGTTTTGGTACAAAAGATTTGTTGACCCTACTAGAGTAGAGAATACGCCCATTTGTTGCCTTACACAACCGGTTCTTAAGGTACCTAGGAGCCTTGTCAGTCATACATTTGAATGTTAGAGTAAGGTTTTTTGTGAGATGCATTGGCTAAATGGAATCCAATGCAGTGCCCTCCTTGAATCCGAGACATGGATTGCAGACAACCCTTAAAACCCTATTCTGGGCTGTTTAAAAACTTCTCAAATGCGTTGCATTTATGGAATTCTGCTTTTGGTTTAACACTGTGTCCTCTGGCTCACTGGAGGCATCATAAATTATTCAGAAGCACATGAAATCACAGCTAACCAGAGCTATTGTTCTCAGACATATACACAGTCACATGCCCTTATTTTCCTCAGCCCAATCTCTGTGGATTGCCTTCTTCCAACTGGACTCCTGCTCTAACCTTTGCATAGCTAAATCCAGTCAGGCCGTCAATGATGGAGGATGCCCCCAGCTCCTATGGGTGCAAGTAGCCACATGGGACACTGCCACCCAATGTAGCAAACTCATCTGTTTTAATATATTTTTTGATCTAGGGTGCACATATACCACTGTCACCCTGTCCAGAAACGAAGCCCACGGCTAGGTGCATTTTGCAACTAGTGCTTTGCCCATAAGGTAGCCAACCAGCCAGGGTCCTTTCTTGCCAACTTCCTCTGCAAGTAATGTGAGACCCTGCTGCCTGAATCTGGTGTTGTGTTGGAGCCCTTCACCTCCCTTTGCATCAGCACTGTCCACAGATTCCTTATAGGAGGTCATATTTTTGGCTGGATGCACACAGCACAGACACATGATGGATGTTATTTCACTGTGATGGTTGCTGCAATTCTGGTGATTCTGGTATTTCTTCATCCAGAAATTGTACTTCCTCATGCTGTGATTACCACATGCCAGTAAATGTTTCACTGTGTGCTGTGCCTCAGTATACGACATGAGCTAATGTTAATTACTACTATAGATTTCTTCTTCGATGTTCTCATGCTGCTCATAATAACCCCCACTGAGTCACTCACAAAGCACATTTTTGCTGCACTTTGACAGGGAAATGGGTGAACACCTAATTTATTATACATTCCGGAAGAAACAGAGAGCACGCACAATTTCTGCTGTGTTCCTGCAGGGATGGGTGAACACAAGTAATATTTTATTACTTCTCAGTCAAGACGACACACACCATGTTTGCCATACACCCACAATAAATGGTGCAAACCCACAAATTTGGCTGCACTGCTGCAGGGAACCAAGAACACACTTAGGGCCTCATCACGAGTTGGGCGGTAACGTCGGTGCTATTAGCACCGGCGTTAATAGCCCTACCGCCAAACCCACCGGCGCTAATAGCGCCGATCACGGGTTTGGTGGAACAGGTATTGCCCATTCCCCACTGAGCCCATTCGGGAATTCCCCATTCCCCATTGTGCTCAATGGGGAATTTTTGTGCTCTTACCGGCGGCTGATTTCCCGCCGGCGGGAATAGCGCAATATTTTGGCAGATTTCCCCCCAGCTCAGAGCTGGGGGGAAATCTGCCAAACCCATGATTTGGCAGACACTTAAATGCGGTGGTAATAGCGCTACCGCCACATTTAGGGGTTACCACCAAACTCGTGATAAGGCCCTAATGAGTTCTGGACTCACACAGGAAAGCAGCAGTGATGATGTCCCACACCATGTTCAGAGGAAGTGAGTTGAGGTAACTCAGGGGGTTGCACACCACCACCTGCTATATGACATGGGCCCCAGGGGTAGCATAGGGAGGATTCCCTACCCCACACAGCAAAACTTTGGGTTTGGAACAGGGTTTCACCCTATTAAGAGTGCATTTGCTACTGATTCTTTAAATTATATAATAACAAAGTCAGACACCTACACTGTGGTCTGTGTGGATCCATGTGAATCATCTGTTCAAAGGGCACAGATTACCAAATGTTGTTATCAATATAAATTTTCCTCCTTGGGCTCATCAACACACCAACAGTACCAAGAGCATCTTCTTCATTACATCAGTGCAAATCTGCTGGACTTAGAGTTGCACAAAGGCAGACCAGTCTATTAAAGGCTTTGTCCACAGCACCATTAGACATATCAGTTGATTAACCACATAACAATCACAAACTAAAAAACATCACACGTGCAAGGCATGGCAAAGTCCTTGATCTGGAGGGAGGAGTCAAGAACCCCTAACACCCCAGGAAGACATACATAAGGTGTGGGTGTTTGGAGTAGCGGATCAGCAAGCTGTGAACAATGCATAGGGACCTGATTGTGCAGGAGGAGATGGAGGTGTTGTGAGAACTGGAGTACAAGAGGTGGTGAAACTGCAGAGAGAGCACAAGATGCAATAGCATGGGATGTGCAGAGAGTGCAGAAAGAGTAATAGCAGATACAGGAGCAAAAGCATTGGAAGATTCTGGAGAAGGTGGATGTGCGGAAAACTGGAAAGAACAGGATGTAGTGGATATGCAGATAGAGTGGAAGTGCCAGGAGGATGGGAAGGGATAGAGAGTGTAATGATGGTCTGGGAAACCCCAGTTTAAGCAGAAATGGTAGGCCGGGAAATCCCACACTCAATAATGGAAATAGTCAAAGAAAATGGCAAAACCCGCTTCATTAACTGTGAGATAGGTGGTGTTATGTACGTAGTGACAACAAGGGTAATTTTGTACACTGCACATTCCTAAAGAAAAAAGTGGAATGTTTGTCTGCAGTTTTCAACTGTCTGCAACTTGATGAGGGGAAAACTGTAACACACAAAACAGGAGAAGAAAATGCAATAGAGAAATTCCCCTACTTAAATGTGCTCTGTTGAAAAAAACTATAATAAGAACAAGTCTTTGATTCCATAATCATATGGTTTATTTGTGTTTCATCAGTAGTAATTACGACATTCCACTTGCACCTATAGGCTTGCGCACACATTTTACTTAGCCAACATCAACTCACTGGTGCAAACACAGCTTTTGCTAAGCTAGATACATACTTTCTATTCTACAGCAAATGTGCAACTATTATCTCATCTCTACCCACATCCCTCCCTCTATCCCTCTGACTACCTCTCTCTCTCTTGGACGGACCAATCTCTTCTCTCTTCACACTTGAAGCTCTCCTTTCCTCTCACATGAGCACACCTTTTGCAGACTCTAGGTTTCAAAGTCACCAGACCCATGAAAAGACATTCCTTTCCTCTCTCACTTTGACATCACATCATGCACCAACACAGATGGAGCCTCCCTTGGCCCCTCCATCACTAAGCCTCTCTTCTCTCAATCCCATCACGCCTGATAACATCACCAGACAACAAGTCTGGTCTATGAAGGCCTCATCCAAACAGGTGGACCCCTACCCCTCCAAAACCATAAAGGACAACATTGACTCTCTCGCCCCAGCCTTGGCTGATCTCTCTAATCTCTCGTTTATTTTTTTTATTTTTTATTATTGGTTAAACAAACATTTCAAACTTTAACATACAGAAATGTGTTAGTCCATTCTCTCTCTCGGGCATCATTAGGGGTCCTCCTTGTGACACAGATCATCGGGACACAGTTCATCACCCTCCATTAGCGATGTGAATATCAGTTCCACCAATTTAAGGGCATCCAATGTCTGGCTGACTTTATCTACCATCATAAGTCTTTCCCACCACTCCTCCTCTGTGGCTATATCAAGTTGAGCAGTAGTGCCCTATAGATACTTGCTCCTTATTTGTAAAAGTTTAGGGCAGGTGAGTGTTAAGTGCCTAGTTGTTTCTAAGATTTCAGAGTTTCTACAGAAACTGCAACTAGCGTCTTGCAGTGTGATCTGTCTTCTTAGAAACTGCACTTCCCTCGATGGCAGGAGATTAAGCCTGCAATGCATCAGTAACTCCCTATAACGACTTGAGGCAAATCTTGTTAGGTACGGAGGTGGATGATTCAGTTTTTTACTTTCCCAAATGATGTTATGACAGTGTTTGTTTTGGGCCTTCAGAGAGTCTGTTTCGACCCAGTCTCAAATATCTCTTTTGCCACTGGTGTTTTCCCAACTTCTCTTAAACACTCCCTTGTGCACCCTCTGCTTAAAAAAACCCCTGTTGACCGCTCCATTCCAGCAAACTAGCACCCCATCTCTAGCACCCCTTTCCTGGGTAGACGCCTGGAGAACCTGGCTATCTCTCAGCTCACCCTCCACACTGAATCTGCTGATTGCCTCCATGACCATCAATTTGGCTTTAGAGCATCCAGAGACATGGGAATTGCTCTTCTGAACACCTGTGAAGACCTGCTCTCATATCTTGACACTAATATTCCCTCTGTCCTCATTCTTCTTGACCTCTCCTCTGCCTTTGACACAGTAAACCACAACATCCTGATCGCCTGTCTCTGTAACACCCTGGGAATCACAGGTCAGGCTCTGGCGTGGTTAACCCCCTTCCTCTCTCGGCTGCCGATCCCAGGTAAAACTTGGGTCCTTTCTCCCTACTATCACACTTTTAACCTGTGGCGTTCCCCAGGGTTCTAACCTATCCCCCTGGTCCTTCAATTTCTACATAGCTGCCCTGATACATGTGATTGCCACTTTCACCTCAATCTTCTAGTGTGATGCAGACGGCACTCAACTCTCCTTCAACCTACCCTCAGCCCCTCCTCTACCTCGCTCATATCTGACTGGCTGCAATTCATTCATGGTGTGCTGCAAACAACCTCTTCCTCAATGCCAGTAAGACTGAGATTGTTCACATTGAGACTCCTGCTTTCCAACTCTCACTCTGGCCGGCCTCCCTTGGCCCTGTGCCAGCACCCACCTGTGAGACAAAAAACATTGGGGTCATATTTGACTCCTCTCTCTCCTTCTCCACTCATATTTTGGACATTTCTAAAAGGTCCAACTACCCACTGTACCACCTCAGAGGTACTCTTCCTTTTTTCACTTTCCCCCGCCGGCTCACTGTCTCCAAAGCCCTGGTGATCTCAAGGTCGGACTACTGCACCCGCCTAGGGACAGCAGGCTAAGAACCTCAATATCCATTTAGATTCTCCTTGTTCCTCCTCTGTACTCCTCTGTACTCTTACGTGACCTCTGCGACTCCATCTCCCTGTCCATCCTCCCCTCTTGCCCAACTCACTCTGCGGGGCACACACTCGATGCCTTGATCTCCTCTGAACTCCCCCTCTCCATCCCTCTGACTACTCCTCTCTACTGGAGCGATCACTCCCTCCTCTCCTCTCATCTCTCCCTTTCTTCCCCCCAAGCCAAGCCTACTGCAACACTGCCACCTACCTTCTCCGACATCCGGCCCATGAAGCGTGTGCCAGTTGAGGCTTTCGATGCCACCTTCTCTCCCCCGCCCCACCTGACTACTAGTAAAGGGGAGGACGTTTCCTTCTTTAATTTTTGGGGAATATGTTTTGATAGCCAGTGAAGTTGGGCCCAAGAAGTGGCAACATCTTTATGTACATTAAGATGCTCTCTAGAAGCTGCTTTAAAATGTTCCCACATTTGTGGCAACAGAGCAGTGGGACTAATCCTTCAAGTCTACAAAGTACAGCCAAGGCAGGACAAAAATTACAGCCCCGAATTGTGGGCTACTGTCGGAATTCAGTTTTCAAAGTACAAGAAAACAGCCTTTGCAAATGAGTGCTCTGCTTGCTTCAATCAGCACCAAACTGAGCTAGATTGGCATTGTATTGATAAAATAATACATTTTAAACCCTTATTTTACTGAGTATGTCTCTGGTCAACTGCAGCACTTGTAACATACAGGAGACACCCTGATATATATGTTGAACTCCCTGAATGGTAATTCACTCCCATGGACAAAATAAGTAAAGTCTATGCCAATGAGTATTGTGTTCATTCCGCTGGACAGAATTACTGTTACTGCTGTGTTGTCCGGCATAATTACAGCCAAATATGCAGATAGCAGGTGTGCGCACCCACCATTGTCGGTAACTCAAATTCTGTCTGGCGGAATGATGGCTGAAAACAGAACAGTGGAAAATCCACCAATTTTCTGTGGAATTATCATTGCTGGTGTAAATTGGAGGAATTAACATCAAACGGAATGCCATCATGAAGGAAATGTGAGGTTCGGCAGCAGCCATCAATAAAAAAAACTCAAATCACCATTTTGTAAGTGCCAGCCAATCCTGGAAGTCACCCAAAATATGTCAGGAGGAAAAGGCAAAACCAAGGTGCACAAAATGTTTGTTTACAAGCCCCTATTCAGTGAGCAAGAGCTCACTGTGCTTGCAGAGCATGTAATGGCCGATTCAGAACAGCTTTATGAGGTACCAAACAGGAATACTTCCCACCAACGCCATCTGGATTGAGATCCATGCCAATGTTGAGGCTATAGTGTGTATCCCAGTGGACTGTGAGGAATCTATGTGATCACTGCGCCGTCCGTAACTGCACCAACGAAAATGTTGATGCCAAATAGGGCGCGGTGCAGTGATCAAATATATCACTTTATCCACGGCCCCCCACCCACTATCCCCTACCCACCCCTACCCCACTTACCTTTATGATGGCACACTTCTGTGTGCCCCTCTGACTCCCTGCTATCCCTGTGGTGTCGGTTCCTCCAACTTACGTGGGTCGTATCTGACACTGCAGGGTGCTTTTTAAAAAAATGAACTTTCTTGTCCCCTGCTTACCACAATGGTAAGAGGGGGACACCCCCGCAACCCCTTACTCCCGTTACTGCCCCCAAGGAGAGCTGGGGAATCCCCTGCAACCCCTGCTCTTCTTGGGCGCAGTGATTGGAGATGTAAATGGAAATGCACCAAAGTCGCAGTAACTGCATAGTTGCAGTTACAAGGTCGACATTTTGGTGCATTTCCACTGTGAGGACATCAGGAAGAGGTGAACCGAACAGAAAGTCAGGGCCCGCTCCTTCCTAACCACCGTCGGGAGATAGCAGCCACTGGAGGAAGTGAAGTTGAGCAGCTGCAGCACACACCCTGGGAGGATACAGTGAGCATAATCCTCTATATGGCTGGCCTGGAAGTTGATGGATCAGTACAGTTCAGATGCTGGAGCCTGGAAGAACCTGGTGAGTACATGAGTGAATTATGGGCCCATTCCACACTAACACAAATGGCAGATACCCTGCGGAAAATTGGCCAGCCCATGCACAAGCAACACATGAAACACCACTGTACATCAGGGGGCATGGTAGGTATGAACCTCCTATAAATCCCACCATCGGGAAAGAGGAGGCCCTTCATGTTGGACATACACAACAAACATGGAACAGCAAGTATATTGGACAGATCACCAAGTGTATGGCACCTCACCAACACTGATTGGCAGTACTCTAAGCACCCATGTATACACAACACATATCAGCCAAATAGCTGCCACCCACTAAATACATGACACTAATTCGACAACGGCAAGGTATCCTGGACCAACACACAACAGGTGCAACAGACCAGCATCAGCAAGGCCTCAATGAAGAGTGCACTACACCAAAGGTCGCATATATACTATTATGGCTAGCAGGGAACACCTTGTGTGACAGTATTACAGTTTGCGTATACAACATTGGAGAAGCTCTACAAGGGCACCAATGACCTTGCAGAACCATGAAGCACATGTGACCAAAGGCCAAGCAAGGAGGACATTCCCAACAATTAAGAATTACACCCGATTACTCAAGCTAGTAGCTGGTGCTACTGGCTGCCAATTGAACGAGGCCCTAATGGGACTGTAGCTCCCAGGCCCCTAGTGTTCAGAGTACACTTGAGGAGATCACTTCTGACAATCTTTCAACAAGGGTAATAATGCAATGTTTTCTCTCTGCCAACAGGCACACACGACAGCAAGGACCCCATGGAAGGCACCAGCAGATCTGGCACACCTGCTCTGGGAGGTGACAAGAAGGGATTGGGACATGCTGCATGAACCAATGTTGCAGCACCCAAAAAGGCAATTGAACAGAAGTACACCTCCAGGAACCCTCAGTCAAATGTCACTGCTGCGGAAACCTTAAGGAGCACAGGCAAACCTGCCAAGACAGTGTCCCCGACTCCAGACATTATAGAACCTGCAGGGTCACCTCCCACCCAGCTACCTTCCACCACTGGGGTGCAAACTACTGACCCAACTGCCAAACCGTAGACACCAGTGAGGCTGTCAAGCAGGCCATTGCACAGGGCATAGGCACCCTACCAGGAAACTTAGCAGTGCATGTGTCAGCCACCACTGACACCATCACAGCAGCTGCCTCAGTGAGCTCAATATGGACCCATCTTCCCTGCCCAGCATCTCGCCACTCCACACCAGTCCCTCCCCCTTATCATCTTGTTGTGCCCTGCATTGGCACCATCGAGAGTGTACAGAATTGCCTCAAGAGATGATGAGTTACATGGAGCATCGATGAAAGCCACCACCATCAATCTCTGAGGCCAATTCACCAATACACACTCTATACCTAGGAGAAGCTCTCTCAAATTGAGCAGTGCCAGGAGAGAATGGAGAGGATTGCACAGGAACAACTGGACCATTCCCTGTCAATGCAGGATGTGTGCAGGATACCTCCAGGTGGGTGGCCACTACTGTGAACTATTTGTGCCAGTGTGATGCAGATGGCACAGTAAGCCTGACACTGATGAGGCAAAGGGTGCAGGAGTTGGCAGAGCACACATCTGCCGTAAATGAGCATGTCTCAGGAGCCATAACCATCATGATGCAGCACAGCCAGTTCTGTGTCAGCCATCAACAACAGAGGGTTCTGTGGTGAGCACACCAACTAGTCGCTCCCAGCAGGGCATCAGTCGACCCACCACTCTGACAGCATAAGTTGGCAAGAAGTATAGGTAGTGGATACATTAATGTGACTGACTGCAGGCCACAAGGGTGTTGGGGGGGGGTGTTTGGGATTAAGAGTGGTGAAGAGATGATGTTGGGGATGAGGGGATGGGAAGGGGGGTGGTGTTGGTGATGAGGGTGTGGGGAGGGGATGAGTGTGTTGCACTGCACAGAATAAAGCACTTGTGAACCTTCACACAAGCAAGACAATGCTTCTTGAGTTAGAGTGTACCATTTACTTGCAAAGATATGTGACTACAAAACATTGTATATGAGTTCTTGCTGCTCGAGACAGCCATCCCTGCCTTCATCATGCTGACTGCTGGGCAGCACTTCATCGTCTGCAGGAGTGTAATTGTCCTCTGGGGGAAGCATATCGACATCTTGGGGCAGGGGGGAATGCCACCTGATACACATGGTGTGCAGCATGGCACATACAACAAAGATTTTTACAACTTCTCTGGGCTGTACGTGAGGGCCTCTCCAGTCAGGTGGAGACATATAAAATGTCCCTTCAGTAGGACAGTGGTCCGTGCAATGCACAGACTGTTCCTGATGTGTTCCTCTTGTATGCCACACCCTGCAGTGTCTTGAACCATGGAAGCTGTGGGTATCTAGAGACACCTGCAAGGGTAAAGGGGCAGGTGTCGATAACAAATAAGGATGTGTTGCATTTGTCCATAGCATGTTTATCTACAACATCTACACATGAAATATCACTTTTGGATACCCCTTTCAAACATCTCTCATCCGTCAGTTGTGACTTTCATGAACTGTGACAGGATTTTCAGTGTACGTGCTGACTGGTATTCCAATGCTGTGCTGTTATAAATGTGCCCGTAGGGGCGTAAGTTGTTATTCTGTATGTTTACGGTTTTTGTGTTGCTGCTTGTGAAATGACATTCATGTTTTGCAATGGTCATGCCACCACTGTATTGTGTTGTCACAAACAGTGCTATTGCTTCTGTATGTATGGTATGTGTTCATATGCATTGTGGTACATGTAGTTCTCTCTTGGTGCATTACAGACTTGCTATAGCATTGTGCTTTAATGTGATGCTGCAACATTCTCATGCAGGGCATAGTCCTGCGGGTTGATGGCTGTAACGTGTGCAGTGAGATGGCAGGTCCTGCATGCACAGGGTTTTGACAGGGCATGCAGTGAGTTTTCATTGTATTGTGCTCCCCATTTCAGACGGCATTTCACTTGAAATGCAAGTTTGTAATGTGTGATGGTTGGAGGCTATTCCTTTTGTGAATGGGTGTGCCCTTTGATTCTTGTTCCAAGGACAGCTTACTGCCGAGTGGCTGTCTCTCTGGGCATGCCCTCACAAAGAAACAAAGAGAGGGAACCCCCTGGGCTACAGTCTTGCTGGCAGCAGCAAAGACTGCCTGGTTGGGGGGGGGGGGATACACAGAACTCTTCCACAGCTGAGCTAGGCTGACAAAAGTGTGATATCAAATGAGATATGCTAGACACCATACCTCGAGCATAAGCACAGCTATTGCTTATATGTATAGTCTAACCTGCCACCAGGCCAGTATACTCATAGTTACAACGTTTTTGGAACTATGGTGAACACCAAAGGCTTTGCATGGACCAGAAAAGGTCCCTCAGCAGGCCAGCTCTGCTGGAACATCTCATGGGGAATGGCTTGGGGGCAGGGGTGTTGCTAGGTCTGGAAAAGACCTGGGGCTATGCTAATGTTGGAACTGTTGGGACAGGGGGCTAGCTAGCCTCTTGGTTGTAGCTCCTGAGATTCTATCCGGGGCTACAACCAAAAGACCAGGGGCTATAGTCCCTTTAACCCCCCTAGCAACAGCTCTGCTTGGGGGGCTGTGGTGGTTTTAACACAGAGCCCAAGTGTGACTGTGAAAACCAGACTGATGGTCACTGTCTAGAGTAGTCCGGGCAAAGGTGACTAAGCTTCCTTGTAATCTGCGTAACCTGGGTGACAGAGGGGGAGGTCTGGCCTAAAGTGTCTGGCCTGCATTTGGACACATTTGGAGAAAAATGGCAAATTGGCATCCATCCAGACTTCCATAGCAGGCCGGCCATCTGGTCCTTGCATTAATTCCTATGGCCAACTACCAAATAGCCTGGTTGAGAGAGAGCGGCCATTTGGTGGTGCCATGCATGTGTTGTTGTTGTTGTATTTGTTATGGTTAATATACAACCTTTCAATATTATAAAATTCACAACCTAGCATAACAATACAATACATCACATTAAGTAATCTAACAATATAAAATAAACAATTTGCAAAATCCTCATCATGTTTAACTTTCATTTTAAAGCTATATATTCAAGATATATTACTGAGTCTAAAACCAATGATACACAATCTCCACTAAAAATTAGAACCCAGGCTCTTAAATAATTGAAATGCTTTTTCAACATCGAATTTCTCAATTCCTTCAATTCCAAAAATAATGTAATTAAATGTCACAAGGTCTCTGTGGCTTCTCCACCAAAGCGGCATACTTTGGCAATCTCCTCCAGATTTAATCTAGAAGCTGTCACTTCTCGTGTTCTCCATAAATTGAAACGCAGTCTTAAAAATCCTCAACATTTTATAGATCAAGGGAATCAACACAGATAATTTTCACAACAATTAAACGCTCATACTTCAAATTCATTGCTTTTAAAAGTCTCATATCTATGGCACTCGGCAATGGTCTGTAATAAAGTGACATCCTTAGACTTCTTGTGGGTTCCTTTATGTTTATTAAATCTTCTTAGGTTACAGTAACATAGATAAATTATATAGAACAAGACCCATCACCCAGGCAGAGGCTCTCTAACTGCCTGGGCTTGGAACCCTCACCACAAACATTCTCTCATCCACACCATAACATTCCACATGACATTACAGGCTTCCGCATACACTTACAAGCACATCACAGCATCATCAAACACCAATAATATTTCCATAACATTTGTTTACATGTTCTAGTCTCAACAATAAGGTTTCAACACTAGTAGTTGACTCCTTTAAACAGACCAGGCAAAACGTTCTCCATTTTGCCATCGCGCCAGATTGAATATCTTTCAGTATTAGGCAAATGAATGGCAGGATAGTATTAGACCGGCCTAGCATTATTTTCCTTGGAAGGCTTAAAATGTCCACATTATACTTGCATAAACAGAAAGAAGACCTAACTCATACCACAGGCTCCGGATTGGTGTTCACTCAGGTACCCCCAGTACCCTTTTCCAGGATAAGCCTTCCAATTTATTCAAATATATTTTGACAAAAAATAAAATAGCTCACACTCGATATAATAAAGTGGTGACCACTTGTTGTCTGTAGAAGATCACCAATGGTTCATAAGAGATTTTTCATATGTGTTATGCAGAATGGATCCCTGCAAGGCTGCTGTTAATATTGTTGATCTTAAATCATCACACAAAGTTGTTTCAGCTGTTATGTCATTAAATAGGATTCCCAAGTATCTATACTCTGAAACTTGTTGTTAAGGTAAATTGTACATTATCATCGTAGGCATTACCAGTGTCTTCCCTTGACCCACTTTAAGCATCAACACATTTTCTTTTGTGTGTTTATCCTAAACCTGTTGTCAAGGCAGAACTCCTCTAACTTGACCGGTTGCCTTTGGAGCCCCATCAGGGTTTGGTCCAACAGGACCAAGTCGTCCGCAAAAAGTATCCATTCAATAGGGGCCAACCCAAGTCTAGGGGGGAATGTGTGTGCTTTAATACATGCTCCCCAATGTCAACAATGGAAAGATTAAACAAGGTTGGGGCCAAAATACAGCCCTGTTTTAAGCCCCTGGATGTTATGATGGATTTTGAAAGTTGGCCCTGGGAGTTTAATCGGACCTGAGTGGATGAATCTGTATCTAGATCCTTTATAATCTCCAGCAGAAAAAGAGGGCAGCCCCAGGTCTCAATTTAGCCCACAGTCTATCTCAGTGAGTTGAGTCAAAAGCGACCTTGAAGTCTATAAAAGCCGAATAGACTGGCTGACATGAGCAAAATACTAAAGGCCTAAGTAGCAAAATTTACAGAGGTACCCAAGCCTGGAACAAAACCTGACTGTAAACGATCTGGAACGTTGACTTTTTTTAAACAGACCAAGCTGTTTAAATAACATGTTCAGGTCAAGTCGGTCTGCAGTCCTCTGGAGAAATAGCAACTGGATGCCTTCAGGCTTTGGCGCTTTAGAAATACACTAACATAACACCCCAGCTCTTTCTGATTTCTGTAACCACTCCTTCATCACTGGCTCTTTCCCTCTATTCCCTCAAGCACTCCCTTGTGGACCCCTCTTAAAAAAGCTGTCCACTGACTCCTCCTGCACAGCTAACTATCGCCCTATTTCCACTACCCCCTTCCTGGGTATACTCCTGGGGAAGCTGCTCCTCCCCCAACTTACCCTCCACACTGATCTTGTTGGTTGCCATCAATCTGGTTCCGGGCATCCAGAGGCACGGAAACGGTTCTCCTGAACACCTGTGAAACCATGCTTGCAAATCTTGCTGAACACCAGTGAAAACATGCTTGCAAATCTTGACTCCAACTCTCCCGCTGTTCTCACTCTCCCTGATCTCTCCTCTGCCTATATTCTCACATAATGACCCAGTAATACCCTCAGCATTACTGACCGGGCACTGGATTGACACTGAATTGACTGACCTCTTTCCTCACTAACCGCCTTTCCCAGTTGCAGCTGGGTCCTTTCTCCTCCACCACCACACTCACTAGCTGTGGCATTGCCCAGGGCTCTATCCTATTACCATGGCTCTTCAATATTTATCTTGCCCCTCTTGCTCACCTGATCTCCTCCTTCTCTCCTTATTTCCAGTGTTATGACGATGACAAACAGGTTTCCCTCAAACTTTGTTCCACTACCACTTCTTCCTCCTCTCTCATCCATGACTGCCTAATGCAAATAAGACAGAGATCCTTCTCATTGGGACGTCTAGACTGTCCTTTCCTCCTACCCTCTGGCCACCCTCTGTGGGCCCTCAACCCCATCATCCTGTGAGGCCAAAAACATAAGGGTCATCTTCAATTCTGCTCTCTTCTTCACACCTCACATCATGGACCTTACAAAGAAGTCCCACTTCCAGCTTCACCTCTTCAGAGGCATTCTTCCTTTCCTCACCTTCCCCCAGAAGCTCAATGTCCCAGAGCTCCAGTCCTCTCTAGGCTGGACTATTGCAAATGCTGCTCCAAGCAGAGAGTGGTGGGGAGCAGGTCTCTTTCCTCGGCTGGTGCCTCTCTTTGGAACAGCCTCCCTACCCCTCTGAAACTTGAGCCGGACATTCTTAAGTCTCAGAAACTGCTAAAAACTCTACTCTATTCTACCTCTTTCCCTCATCCCCTTCCCTGCTAATCACCCCACTGCCACTGTAACAGGTGGCCTGATGCTCATGAATCAAACAGGATTCCAGATCCTTCTTCCCAGCCCGTACCAGCACCTTCTCCCTCACTGCACTGCCCTTGCGGGACCCTGCTTGGCGGCTCTGCATCCCAACTTGGGTGGCGCCTGCACTAGCACTTAGCTTGAGGTTCTCCTCCTTGGCTCCCCCCATCCCGGGCCTCCACCATCACATGCCCAAACCCTCGTCCCCCCATCCCCCCCTGCACTTCTCATCACCGCACTTGCATGCCCGAAAGCCACACGGCCTAGTAAGACCATCACTGTATTTTACTGTTTTGCCATTGTTATTTTCCCTTGTCCGCTCCTATTTATTTAGCTTAGTGGCACTTTGAAAAACTATTCAGTTATATAAGCACCTTACAAATGCTTAATAAAATAAGAAATACAAATAAATTGCTCAGATGGCATCATTTTAATGGAAGCAAGGACGTCTAGTAAAACGTGTCGATATTTTATTGTGAACTTGACACATCTGCGCTGGGTAAAAAACACGATACTTCTTCAGCCAATGCATGCAGAGTTGTCTCATTCTGGCCCCTGAGTGAAGTGAGGCAGCTATCAAATCATTGTGCGATTACTGCATTAATGCACAATTATGAAGTGTTGATTAAGTACTTCGAATATCGGAGGACGGTCCCATTTCAAACAGTTGCTTCAAGCAGTGTTCACACCACCAATTCCCACGTTCTTTTTGTCAGAATTAAATGATATTCTGTGCAAACGTGTTAAAGTTAATTCAAAGAAGCTATTAAATGCCACTGAACGCCTTTCAGTTTTCAAGGATCGAGATCGACTCGTTTAAAGGTCAGTGTAAAGCTCGCCTGGAAAAGGACTTGCCGCACCCAAGCAGGTTTGGTTAGGGGGCGTCACTCTAGAAAACACTAATGAATGCATAAAATAAATACTTTTTTTTTTAGCATATTGAAAAAAAAGTTTCAAGAAATGAATCGATATCGTGGGCATATTTTCATTTTCCTACATCTGAAACAGAACGTGTGAAAAAATGGATCTTGTAAAAATGTCTCTAGTTGAGAACTGTAGGAACATCGAGTGATTGGTAATTTTGTATAAAATCTTCTGAATTCACAGTCAAGTGTTGAGCAGTACAATGATTCCAAGTAGGTGGTAGTAAAAATATCACAGATGGGTTCTTCAAAAAATGGAAATGGTAAGTTTTAATATTCATGTATCATGCAGCAACGGGGGTGGGATGGGGGAGCGTAGGTTTCAGTGACAGAGGGGGTGAAGGGATGTTCATGGTACACAGGTCAATACCATTTCAGTTCTTGAAGGTGACGGAGCGGGAGTCTGGGGGGGTGCACCGAATCTTAAAGGAGCAGGGCAAGCCCCCAGCTCGTCCCCTAGCTCTGCCACTGGCCATGCAATTTGGTTCACATTTTCCAAAAACTACAGTTCAGCAAATACATTTAAATTATAAGAGAAGCAACCCCAATTAAGCTCAACGAAGTAAGGCGTGTACAGTTTTAAGAAAGGAACTAGCAGAACTAAAATCTGCATACGCTACAACTCACCGAATATTAAACAGGATGAATAATCTGTTTCGTTCCAAATAATATAGATTGTTGTTTCCTTAAAAGGAAAAGAACTAAAATGAACTTCTCGTTTTCTCAAGGAATATATCTATGTATTTATTTATTTATTTATTTATGCATTTATTAATCTCACTAAACTCATAGGCATCAAGGCTCTGAGCATATCTATCTCAATTTATATTAGCTCAAATGAAATCAAAAATCCTTACAGTGCTGGAAGTGGGAGGAAGATTAGAGGGGGGAGAGGGATTAACAACTGTTTTAGATTGTCCTTTCTATGAAATAGGTACATGATTAAAGGGCTTGGGATCGGTGTTTCTAATTAGAAAAAAAAACAGGATGGATTGCTCCACCGCATATACATACAATTTGACTTCATTTTTTTATCACAAATAGAATGAGAAAGATAATGTTTTCTGATGAGCTATGTTACTGAGCTAGCAATCATTCATTCCTTCATTCATTGGTTCATTCTTCCAGTGCATAGCCCATAGCTCACTGAGGTAGTGTAGTGAGGCACTATAAAGCCTTCAACACATACACATACACATACATGAATGCACGTATTTATAAATGCAACATCTATTTACTTTAGTGTGCAGCCAGGCAATTCTATACTTATATAGGGAATGGCTTAGTAAGTGAGCCATTTCGAAACAGTCCATGTTTGGATTCTGCCACAGTAGTTTGCATGGGGTTAAGAAAACGTTCAGCCTTGGCTTAAGCTTCGCATTGATAACAGCCTAGACACAAAATAATGTGTGTTTGTGCATCTGCTTCCAAATAGTGTATTCTTCAGCTCAGAACTGTTATTGACCATAAGTCTTAGACATTGGGCCTCATTACAACCCAGGCGTTAAGGGTTTAACGGCGCCGTATGCGCCGTTAACCCTTAACGCCTGATTACCATTTTAACGTCTGCTTTTAGCAGGCGTTAAAATGCAAGGCGCTAACCCGCCTTGGTGCTAATTACGGCACCGTAATTTACGGTGCCGTAATTAGCGCCTTCCCCACTCCCATTATGCCCTATGGGGCAAAAATGGGAATGGGGAAGGGTAAATGGGGAATGGGGATTTACCGCCCCACTCACCTTGGAATGGGGCGGTAAATCCGCCATCCACCATGGTGTAAACGGAGTTTACACCATGGTGGTAAAGTAGGGAACTTACCGCCTGGGTTGTAATGAGGCCCATTGTTTTGTTTTGGTCATGCTCGTGGCAGAAGAAGCCCGTGGGTCTAGTGGATGGGGCAGTGAACAGCAGAAGGGCCATTAGGTAAGGAGTGGATTTTAATAGGGGGACCCTTGTTAATATACCTTGTAAATATACCTCCTAGCAGAGGCAAGGGGCTGAGGCTGGAAACACAGATGGATGGTTGAGTTTCTAGGTCCCATGGTTTGGTTTGCTTAGCTAAATGCGTTTAGACCATTTAATTAATCTATGCCCAGAAATGGCATTATGCCAATGCAAGCTTTTAAACTTTGAATGCATTTGATGTGCCTCATTCATTACTCTTTCATGTTATTTCCTCATACTAGAGAGTATACTAGATGCTTTTGAATTGGCTTAGAAGGAGCCTTTCATAGGTGCCTGGCAAACAGTTCATGCTGATCAATGGTGCTTGGTACCTTTGGTACTATTATGGGTAAACAAACTGGTGGAAGTGTGGAATTGGTTACATTGGTGACTACCCCAAGCGTGGAGTTTATTGGGTTGGGCTTGGTCCTGATTGAGAAATTGATGATCTTTTCGAGAAGACAGCAAGCATAGTTTGGGAGAACAAAGAGGATTCTGGCACAATAATCCAGTTTAGAGCAGACAGGATTGGTTAAGACATGGTTGGTTGTGTTGAAAAAAAGGAGGTGCTTGATGTTCCTAATATTTAGGGGGTTGAGGCGAGCCTCCATTTGAGTTTTGGAGATGAAAGTAGAGAAGGTGCGAGAACTGGTTGTGCATGTACAAACGTAATGTGACTCATATATCACTTTTTACTCTATTTATTCAGAGAGCCCCCACGTGGGTGCGCTCCCATGATGACAAACTTCTATTGGCTCCGACATTGCTTTTCGAACCCATATCGTTCAAGAACGGTGTCAAAATCTACATCATAACATCACCCCTCCTTGGTTGAACAGAGATAGGAAAAGGAGAAAAAACAAAAGAAAAACAGGGATAAATATATAATCATAAAAGGATACCGTTTAAGATAAAAAGGGTCAACAAAAATTGGATAATTTATGGTTTTGAAACAACTCTCCAGTTTCTCAGCAAGATCCATTTGACAAAACGGTTGGTAAGGGGAAACTTAGTAATACACATAGTCACTCTTGAAATTTGGTGTACATTCTCCCGTTCCTTGACAACAACTTTTGACAGGAAAAGGATCCCGACCCTTTTCCATTGCAATATATGTGGACGGTCCTTGATCGTGAATCCACGCTTGACTTCTACCAACATGTGGCGACTCACTCAATCTGCTAAAATCTCTGGACAATACAACATCATCACATGACCACCTTTTTCAGTCCTCCAGAATCACTGACTTCTCCGATGCTTTCATCGGAGATGGTTCTCTCTGTGGTTCTCTGAATCTGGACAAACCTTTCAAAGTCTTCCTAGGTTCTCTTACTCGAACCCAATCTCCTTCCTTAAACTCACATTTCCTCATGTTTTTGGTATGGTCGTATTCCTCTTTGTACTTCTTCTGTTTCTCCTTAACCCTCCTTACAATATCTTCAATGTCTATTCTCCTACAGTCCTTCAATGGTAACCATGGTGACCTCAACCTGTTAGACGCTACTCTCCCCCTCATCATGATAAACGGTTCTTCTTCCATTGCAGAATTCAGTCTTTCTTTATGCACTTAATGCCTCCTTGAGTGTATTTCTCCATCGTAGCGAATTGGCCACAGCCAATTGTGTTATGCTCTTCCCAAACCCATTCATACACTCCAGTAATCCATTTGCCATGGGATGGTAAAGTGAGGTCACTCTGTGTTCAATGGCTCTATCTTTTAAAAATGCTTGCATCTACTCCAACATGAATTGGGCCCCATTGTCAGAAATTATTTCTTTGAGATCTCCTTCCCTACTGAATACATCTTCCCAAAATCTCACAATGTTTCCTGTTGTAAATGTGCCCTCCATTACTCTCCAATCAACCCACATTGGGGTATAATCCACCAACACAAATATATATATATTTGGCATCCAATGTCTCAAATGGCCCTGTAATGTCTATAGCTAGTTTATTCTACACCATGTTTGGAACATCGACAGGTTGTAATGGTGTTGTTAAACCTTAATCATATAGGGCCTCCTTATTATGAATATTGGCCTCAGCCCGTTCTTGTTGCGCAGAAAACCACATTCGCAAAGCTTTGATTTTGGGTTTAACTTCGCCGGCATTTTAAGGGTCATCCATCATTTTGATTTCAACTCATGTTTCAGGTTCTATAATGGTGGACTGTGTTTTTGACGTACAGTCGAGCCGAACGACGTTTGAGTTTCGTTAATGTTTAGGCTGACCGAAAGCAGACTGTTTAACATATACAAAGAAACCGTGCGCTACATATAAACTGTCATTTAAGTGTTGTCTGCGCTCACAAGCCTCATCCTCATATAAACACTGAAACAAAGGAGAGTAAACTTCGATTGTATGCTTTAGCTGAACAGCATTGTAGCGACTCTTGGAATAAGGCTTACCGTGGATCCGAGAACCAATGACACCATTGGGCCTCATTACACGGTAGGCGGAGGACCAAGGTGCTATTAGCACCTTGGTCCATGCCGGTAAAATACCGGCACCGCCTTGGTGGAAAGGGGAATTACCGCCCTATTCCAAGGTTGGAGGGGCAGTAATTCCCCCTTCCCCCATTGCCCTTCCCCATTCCCATTTTTGCCACATACGGCTCTATGGGAATGGGGAAGGCGCTAATTACGGTGCCGCAAATTGCGGTACCGTAATTAGCACCCTGGTCCCTTTGCGGGTTGGTTTTTAACGCCTGCTAAACAGCAGGCGTTAAAGTACCTACCCGCAAAGGGACCTCGTAGTAAGGCGGTAAGGGTTTACCGGTACCAGTGCCCTTACCGGTACTGGTAAACCATTACCACCGTCCGTGTAATGAGGCCCCATTGTATTTTCATGGACATGTAAACTTGTTTAATCCTTTGTATATATTGTAACATCTGTCATGTGAACTAGGCAGGAACTCTAGCCACAAAGTATTAACTTGGAGAGAGGCTGGACAATATTGCTAAAATTGTATAAATATGTCTGTGTTTAGATGTCCAGCACTCTCACTCCTCACTGTGTTTGCTGGTACACACTGCAAGGTGTGGGGAGCCAGATAGCTATCTGTTTTTCTTTGCAAACTGTACAGTAATAAAAGATACTTGTATCTTTTCAGCCGGTTATTGGTGTATTTCATTTGTGGTACCAAGCCTCGATATTTCTTTGGTCTTTCAGAGTAACCATCATTTACTTGCTCTTGTCACTTACTGCACATGTCTGGCAGTTGTTTACCAACTCCTCAATTTCATTCCACGTCCCTGGCCACCAAAAACACTCCCTCACTCTTCTCTTCGCAAGATTTCTTCCCAGATGACCTTCATGTGCCAGATTCATGATTTATTTCCTGAATGTAATGGGTGGGATTATGCGATGCCCCTGAAGCACAGACAGTATGGTCAGCCTTTTCCCATCCTTCTTGTACCGATTGGCGCAGTGAACCATGCTCCATAAGCTGTGCCAATGCCTGGGCCCACTCTTCTTTCGTTATTCCTGGTTTCATATGTGCAATAATACACTCCATATCCCTCTCATCAACACCATCTTCATTCTTTTCTTCATTGTCCCAAAGCAGTCTTGAGAGACAATCAGCAATGATGTTATTTTTACCAGACGTGTACACAAACTTCGCATTAAATTGCATTAAGTCAAGAATCCAAATGTGAATCCTACGGGACACTAAATGTGGTTTCTTAGAATTTAGGACTTGTATCAATGGTTTGTGGACAGTTTTAAGGATTATTGGCAGGCCCCATATAAGACCTCTAAAATGTTCAAGAATCCATCTCACACCTATGGCTTCCTTTTCTATGTTTCAGTAGATTAGTTCTGCTGCCTTCATAACATCAAAAGCAACACTGTTTTCCTGGACTTGTTCCAAAACTCCACCCTACCCAATATTGCTAGCATCAACTGATATTATGTTGCAGGCTGTACTGTTGACCATACTTAGTGTTGATGCATTGTTTATGCTCTTCTTGATGTTTTCCAGTTCTGTGTTTTGTCTGTAAAATGTGGTACACATTTTGAATAATACTCTGCTAGCTCCAAGAAGCTGCGCTACTGATCTTTATATGAGGGGGCAGGCATATTCAATATTGTTTCCACCAGATTTCTCTTTAGACTGATCACTTCAGAATTAATGATATGTCCCACATATTTCACTTCTCTCAATTTGATCTTGCATTTGTCAATCTTAAGTGTGAGACCTTTTTCTTGTATAACTTGCAGAACTCCTAACAGTTTGGCATTGTGTTCCTCTTCCGTCATGGTTGCAATCAAAATATTGTCCTGGAAGTAATAAACATTGTCAAGGCCCCCAAATAGTTGTTGCATCGGTCCCTGGAAAGCTGCGGCAGCAGCTGCTAGTCCAAAAGGCATGCACCTATACCTGAAAGCTCCCAATGGAGTGACAAATGAAGTTAAATGCCTTGAGTTCTCATCCAGGAGAAACCTGGTGGTATGCTGATGCCAGGTCAAGAGTACTAAAATATTTGGCAGGCTTCATGGTTGTCAGCATCTCCCCTATATTTGGTAGAGGATGTCCTTCAATCCAAATGTTGGCATTAAGATCTCAAAGGTCGACACACATCCTATTGGAATAATCCGGCTTGCATACTATTACTATTGGGGATAACCACTCAGAACATTCGATGGGCTCAATAAGCTTTTGTTCACACAATTTCATCAACTCCTTTTGTAGAGCATCTCTTGTTCCCAATGGAATGTTTCTCACCCTGTGTGCGACGGGCTTGGCACCTCTCTTCAGAACGATCCTATGCTTGAAACCCTTGAACATCCCAATATTTTCATTGAATACTAAAGGAATTTTCCTTGCCAGACCTTCATTTGTATTATATAATGATCATTTGACACACATAGGCCTCATTACGAGAATCCCGCTAAAAACGGGTCCATTACTGGCATGGAGGAAGTAGCAGGTCCGTGCTCGTTTGACGCTGCTAATAGTGGCTGATTACGAGTGCGTGAGCGCATGCGAACCCCCCGATAGTGGCATCACGGGACCCGCCGATACCGCCTCTGCCTAGGAGGCACCCCTTAATACCGACCCGTTAATAACATCATGCTAATACCGGGCTCGTAATACCGGACCCGGAAGTAACCTCATTGTGCCAGAACGGGAAATGCGCTGACGGTCATCTTAAAAAACACAATCCATTGCACTCCTCCCAAACCACCAGTGTTGCACAGGAGAGACCAGCCCCATTGAAAAGAACATGTCTAAGGCAACCTGAAAATCCAACCCCCGCCTGCGCAAGAAGAGTTTCTCTGATGAGGAACTTAACATGTTGGCAGACACCCTTGCTTCCCATGTTGATGAGATCCACACCCACAACCTCAAAAGGGAGGCGCAGCCGAGGAAGAAGGAGATATGGGAGGAGGTAGCTCGCAAGGTGTCTGCAGTCGGCACTACCCCACACACAGTCAAAGGCTGCAAGAAAAGGTGGGATGACCTCTGCCTCAGGGTACGCAACATCCTGGCCAGCAATCGGAGGGAGGCCATGGCCACAGGGGGGTGCCCACTCCCCTGTCAAACTAATGCGCTGGGAGGAGACATGCAGTGCTACCATCCAGATGGAGTCTATGGATGGCTTCGGGGAGATGGAGACGGGTGAAGGTAGCACAAGTGATCTGGAATTGAGCCTAGGCAAGGCAATGCATGGCCCATCACACACACATTACCACATCCATGTCCAGATGGAGGCCCACAATGAAATGCATGCTGAGTGCCAATCCCATTACCAACATACAGCTAACACACAGGGAACATTCCCATGTCAAACATCACACAAACCCCAATACAACGGCATACCACCTGGCATGCATCATTGCCGAATTGTGATGTCACGGCTAACGGCAAAATGTCCCCCCCTTCATAGTACCCTGTGTGACACACCTGTTAGATATCAATGCATGAGAAATGAAAAACTCCACGGCACCATCTCATGCATCTTGCATGTAACACCATCACTGATGGCCTGCATCTCTTCTCCCCCCCCCCAGGCACCGATGAAGAAGATGGCAGTGAAGACCCAGGCACAAGGCCATCCAAGTCCCGGGCCGAACCACCTGGCACTGGCAACACCACCTCTGGGGCAGCATCGGGCCCACAGTACAAGCCAGGGCGAGTGCACAGGCCATGCTGGCACATGAGGTTCCCACAGCTGCAGATCCGACTGCAAGCAGAGCTGCCAACTGCAGTGGAAGGGGAGGCCAGTGGCACCCATTCTGCTGCAACTAGTTCAGTGGGTGAGGCAGCAGCCACAGCCCCACTGAGTGACGTTCACATCGGAGTGGGGGTGTATGTGGAGCAGGAAGGCACAATCCATGTGGCATGTCCACACACCCCAAGCCCCTGTCCACCCCCTAAAATGCCACTCAGGCCTCACTCACCATCCCCATGCTTGAATCTGCAGTCCTGCTGCACAACCCGAACTTAGTACCACCCCAGAGGCCAGCCCTGCAATGGCAGGCCCTGACGTAGCACCATCAACCTCTGCTGCTCCCATTGACTTTGAGGCACGGCTGTCGAGGGTGGAGGCAAGGCAGGACACCATGATCAACATTGAGTGCCGATATGTGGCTGACAGGGAGGAGACAAGGCGGGAGATCTGTCAGGCCATTGCACGGAACACTGCCGCAATCAATGCCTGTGTTGCGATTATACGTGACAGCTTGAGGGCGGTCACGCAGGTACTGACTGGCATACTGCAACACATGCAGCAACACCAACCTGCACCAGCCGTGCCAATCCCTACGGCATCCACCCATCCTCAACACCCGCATCCTCTGCACCCTCCAGCCCTGTGCGACTGACAAGGCGGGCGGAGTGTGAGGCAGACTGAAATGCTGCCCCCGGACAGCAAGAAAACACGCAAATAGTGTGGGATAACAATGGGAGTGGGGGGAGGTGGTGTTGGCGGTGTATAGGGGATTAAGGGGGAGTTCATTGGGGGCATGGGGAGTTCATTGCAGGGTATGGGGAGTTCATTGTGGGGTATAGGGAGTTCCTTGGGGGTATGGGGAGTTCGGGTGTGTTGGGGGCAGTGGGAGGAGGGAGGGTGGAGGGCGTGTGAGTGGTGGAGGGGTGAGGCGCATTTCTGTAGTTTGCATTAATACACCCGTTGTGTAGAAAATCATTTCATGCCTGGACATTGTTCATTTCATGTGTATTAATTTTATTCATGACAGTGCACAGTGCCCAACTTCCCACATACCCTGTGTGCATGTCCACATGGACCCAGTGCTCAGTGTAGCACTGACACATATCCATCAACGTCCCTGTGGTTCAGAAGTATTCGTCAATCAGTGATTGGTGTACAGCATGGCCATCTTGCGCATCACGTACTGGTAGGGGTGGTGCTTCTCCCCCATCTTCATCCTCATCATCCTCACCCGGTGCATGCATGTCAATGTCAGGTAGCAGTGGTACATTTCTCCGGATGCACATGTTGTGCAGCATGACACAGGCCATGGTGATCTTTGCCACCTTCTCAGGCCTATAAAGGAGTGCTCCACCAGACCTGCGTAGGCAGTGGAACCGCACCTTCCACAGGCCAAAGATCTGCTCAATCACAACACGGGTACAGGTATGAACCCGATTGTACTCCTCTTCATGCCTGTTATGCAGGTTCCGCACAGGGGTAAGTAGCCACAGCTTCAGGGGATATCCTCCATCACCTGCATGGGAGTACAAAGAGGTCTGTGTGAGTCATTCTGAGCTGCCACCTCCAGGATTCACAGCCATGGCCGCAGCTATTTGCTGTTGACATGCACTTGTCCCTGTACGTATGCACAAAGATTATTTGGATGCATTATGTACTGCAATATGGTCTGCTAGTCTGGATGGCGTTGTACAGATGATGCAGGGTGTTGACTTGCATGCTGATGCGGATGTACTGTGGATGCGGAATGATGTCTTGCCTCCCATTATTGCAGTGTATGCCACTCTGTGCCTAATCACACTAGCGACATTGGCACAGTTGTAATCATGTTTAGTCATGCATCGCTTGACATACCCATGGTGGCCTGGTTTTGCGTCTTACATTTTGTCATTGATGTATGGCATTGGTCCAATGTGTGGCAATGATGTGTCATGTTCGGGTTGGGCGGTTCAGGTCAGAAGTGTTTGGCTCTGACTGCATTGTCCACTCAAGACCCATTCCCACCTAGGTGGAGTATGCATCCACCCCTTCCCACCAGGTGAGTATGCATCCCCCCTTCCCAACCAGGTGGAGTATGCATCCCCCGCCCCTTCCCACCCAGGTGGAGTATGCATCCCCCCCTTCCCAAAAGGTGGAGTATACATCTCCCCTTCCCACCCAGGTGGAGTATACATCACCACACATCACAACCCTGATGCACTGCCATGGGCCAGTCAGACAACTCACCAAGCAGCCAGTCACGTCGTCCAGCATGTCGCTCCATGTGACGGGGTAGCGTGGAGTTACGCAGCACCATGGCATCATGTGTCGATCCGGGATATCGGGCAGAACAATGTGTGATGATCTTGCTGGAGTCACATACCATCTGCACATTGATGGAGTGGTATTGCTTGCAAATGCGGTATACCACCTCCATGGCATGAGGGACTACCAATTCAACATGGGTGCAGTCGAGGGCACCAACGCAATTGGGCATGCCTTCCAGTGCATGGAAGCCTACATTGGTGTTGGCGCTCTCCTGGGCAGTCCGTGGTAGGGATATGTGGGTACTAGCGTGCTGAGGAGGGCATCCAGCACTTGGGTCAGCATGCGTGAAAAGAGTGTTTGGGATATACCATGCAGCTGGCCCACTGTGTTCTGGTAGGTGCCTGTGGCCAGGAAGTGCAGCACAGACACCACCTTTAGTAGCGGGGGGATGGCAGTGCGTATTTCAATGAGGCTGACAATGTCGTCATTTATCATGTCCACAATGGTGGTGATGGTGTCCCGGTCCAGACGGTACAGGGTGTGGATCTGCTCAGGGGTTAGATTGAATGGACTGGGTCTGATGCGAGGGATTGGTGGCTGCCTACAAGGTACTACTGGCTGCACTGGTGGTAATTGCTGTGCCTGTCTCACCCTCTTTCTCCTCCTGTGTCTCCTCTGTGCTGCCTGTTGTTGTGGCTGTAGTTGTTGTTGTAGTTGCTGTTGTTGCTGTAGTTGTAGCAGTACATGCATGTCCTCCAGCCCCATGATTGCAACAGCTTGTGGTATTATTTTGGTGTGGGAAGGGGCATGGTGTGTGGGTGTGCTCCTTTTATACTGGGAAAGGCTCCATTGACTCCACCTGTGGTGATTGTGTGCACCTGTGGCAGTTGCCTCCACTGCAGGTTGCTATTTACGGGTGGTCCGCAATGCCTGTATGGCCGCTGTCGTGCAGGCTCTATTTACCCACTTTGGGCTGCCGGTAAGTGCATGCCGATGTAACTTGTGATGCCCTCCTATTACCGGCATCCCAGTATTTCCTCCAGGAAGGGGCGTGTGTACGTGCGCATGCCGGTATGAAAGGGCACAGTACGGGCGGTGGCAGTATTGCCGGGTTGTTGGGTCATAATGGCCTGGATCTGTTAACGATGCCGGTAATACAATCCCACCTTCCTATTTTCATTACCTCCATTCTTGTAATGAGGCCCATAGTATAGTAACCGTCTCTCCTGGGTGTATCTTTATCTGAATGGCCACTTGTTCTTCCCAACCAACTATTGACAACCCATTTTCAGCCACATACAACTTACAGTACATCTCTCTTCCTTCAAAATTTAGAGGGACTCATTTGTAGCCAGTGATGTTGATGGGACTTTTACATTGGTTGTCCTTAATTCTTCACAACGCCATTCCAACTCCTTGACAAATGTCATGAGATCCACTATTGTGTATGGCGAAACCGTGTCCACCATCACTTGCATAGGTATCTTATTTATATACATGCATACCCATGGACCTCTCCTTTCGCCTAGAGTGATTGTTGATATTTGTGTATCTTCTTGTTCTTCTCTGGAATTCGAAACAGATAACAAACTGCTTCCAATTTCGGTTCCATGTGTTAATATCCCTGCAAAAATATCGTGATACAAAAATATTGCTATATTTTTGTGGCGATATTGACCCATGGACCCTGCGGGGGACACCCCTGCAATACCTGAATTATTTACAAATGTGCTCGGGACACCCCCGCAACCCCCGCTCCCACAAAATATCCTCCCAAAAAATATTGCTTATGGCAAGACAAATGGCCATATGTATTCCGATATTTTTGGTGGGGTATTTTGTAGGGATACTCCAATTTCTTCCAAAATGTTTCCATTAATGGGGCGGTTGTTTTCTTCATATGTCCTACTCATTGAACCTATTCTCCCTTTTCCTCTGCCATTTCTGCAGAAATTTCCTAAGTGTCCAATGCTTCGGCACCTGAAGCATTCTGCCCAATATGCTGGGCATTCTCTGTCACTATTTAGGTGTCTGCATCCTATTAAATGTATCTCTTTCTCTCCCGGGTTTCTCAGGGGGTCTTATTTTGGCAGTGACCGTGAACATCTTCCTTATCAACACCACTATAGCTTCTTCTACGTCCTCATATTTTTCTGCTTGTACATTTTTGATTTGTGTGGCATCTTGCTTGTTTTGTACTGCTCTCATGCATCTGTCTCCTAGTTCCACTGTCCTGGCAATCTCCACTGCTTGATCTAGTGTGGGTTCTTAGGCCTTCCATAATGTTTCTTGAATATGGGCGTCAGCAGTGTGAAGCACTAATTTATCTCTTAAATATTCTTCGGCCATTTCTGTGAATCTGCATGTAACCATTAAACCTCTTAAAACTGCAATGTAGGTATCGACTGATTCTCCTTCATTTTGCTTCCAAGAGAAGAAATTCTACCTCTCCAGTACTACATTTGTTTTGTTCCCAAAATGTCTGGAGAGTTCATGAAGGGCAGATTCATAACGTACGTTGCTTCCAGAGCCAGTGGAATCTCCTGAACACTAATCAATATTGTTTTGCTCAGGTAGGATGCGTAAAATCCTGAGTGCCTCGGCCCCTGTAAAGTTTAACAGGGTAGGTTCTTTTAAGTCATCATTGAATTTCCCTCCTTCCCTTGCCCTCAGGTACACTTGGAATGTGTCCACCAATTGCTCCCAGGGGTGGTGGGGCTACCAGGATTTGTTAGGAATGGGCAAGCAGACGGAGTGTTTTTCATTGTTCTGTGTGCTGTTAACTGTGCCTTCTACACTGTACACTCATTCATTTGATGTCCATTAAATATTACCTATAATAGGACTGTTGTGGTGGGGCTTGTTTATTGTTTAAACACCACATAGTCTGTTAAATCCTTGAAAATGTGTGAGGCTTTTTTATTCAGTTATTTTCCAGCAAATAATCAGAACAAGCTATTTCTTTTTCTTTTTTTCTGGGCTTATCTTTTCAATAGCACTGTTGTGAAGCTCTGGACCTGACCACTGCATCTGTATCATGTTGCCATGATGACACTTGACAGCAATGTCCATAAATGAAATGGCCGGTATGTTTAGGGCATTTTCTAAGGTCTTTTCTCAAATGTTCCCTGCAGTAGGCGGTCTGCGCGTGTGAGTAATTAAAAAATGCTACTTACTGCTCAGTGAGATCCTCACCTTTAATTCACTTATAATTCCTGGAACCTAGCCTTGTGGAGAGGCTTCTTTATATTTGCGGCTCAGGATATTGTCGTCACTCTTCTATTGTGCTGCTGGTGTTTGGCACCTTTCATGAAGGGGTGTTGGTCCGCCCTATTCTGGAGGCTTTCACGCCTCGTCGCCAATTGTTGTGAATATACAGACATATTGCGACTCATATATTACTTTTGACTCTATTTATTCAGAGAGCCCCCAGTTGGGTGTACTCCCTGTGAAGACAAACTTCTACTGGCTCTAACATCGCTCTCGAACCCACATCACTCGAGAACGGCACCAGAGTCTACATCATAACAGAAGGGTCATGGGTAACGCTGAGGTTTCGAGGTGAAAATTAGTACGGGAGAGTGTCAGGTGGGAATTGGATAGACATGGAAAGAGAGGAGGGAGATTATTTGGCAAGGGAGAAGAGCATCCCTGTTTTGGTAAAGTTTAACTTCATCGGATAATCAGAGGAGAGTTTGGGAAAAGTGAAGAAGACGCAGTTGTCATCCACAAATAGTTAGTATGAGATTTCAAAGGAGATTGGTGCCCCAAGGGCATGTTGTACAGAGTAAAGACAGCAAGACCCAAGATTGTGGAACACCAACAGTTATACAAGTGAGTTGAGGGTTTGTTTTGCTCTAGGAAATAGAGAATTGGTGAGGTGCCAGGTAGAATTAAATTCAGGCAAGGGCTCAATCATGAACCCCAAAAAAGAGTATTAAGGAGATCAGAGTGATCCACCGTGTGAAAGGCAGCTGGCAGGTCAAGGAAAATTAGGAAAGAAGATAGGTTGGACGGCTGTTACGCTCACCTTATCTCTGCAGGGACGTCTGGAGCCTCGACACGGGTGTTAGTAGGGTGCGCGTTGATGCCTGCTTCTACCTTTTCCTTTAGAACAGCACTCACCATGGGTCAAGTCCTACAACAAGGGGAACAGGGGTTAATGATTATCAAATCCCTCTTATTCCTGTCTCCCAATGGGTTCTTGTCCTTTCCTCCCTCCCCTGGACTCAGTCCGCTCACCTGATAATATTAATGGGTAAGCACTCCATCCGGCTTCTTCCCAGCAGGGGCGCAATGTCAGTGCTCCTTCATTTGTTTTGAACCAAGTTACTTCACTGGTTCTTGAGATGAAAGCCAATCCCAGTCCTGCTGCGGACTTGGCAGTAGATTGTTTTTATTATGCGTATTTCTTTTCCGGTTGTCTTTTTGTGTTACGCTTATCATCCGTAATAAAGGGCAAGTGCACCACTTATCTGTCAGTCTGTCCTCGCTGTGATATTGTGAATTCTGCCAAGGTATATGCAATGTGGGGCAAGCTGTTGCTGCAACTACTAGCGCTTCCTGTGATGCGCTGTATTCTTGTTGTCCAGTTTACTCTGTGTGTCTTGTTTGTCTTTTTTGCACTGCCCTTGATGCGCGCCAATTTTAGATGTTCAAGTTACTCACTGTGTCTTGCTTTTCCTTTCTTGGCTTTGATCGCGTTGATGCAGAAATTCGAGTTATATCTGCACCTATGCTCATGCTGCCTTGGATGCGTGGTATTATTTGTTGTCCACTCACTCACCGGTGTCTTGCTTTCTTTTGTAGGTCTTTATCGTGCTGATGTGCTGGTTGAAAGTGGCAGGAAAAGATGCTGACTAGGTATTGAGGTGAACACTGAGGACTCGATCCGGGATATCAGGAACAGCAGGGAAGTCCACTGTTGAATAGCGGTGCAGTCCGTGTGGATTCTGAAGCTAACAATGATTTCTTTCTTGTTTCAGGTACCGGATCGCGGTGAGCATTATGGTGCATACAGCAGAGTAACACAAAGCAAGGCTCAGGGTGTAGGGTGTGGCTTATATAGGCAGCCACAACCAAACACCTCCAAACACTAGAGCGCTTGTGTAGGAAGTCCGTGGTTTACTAGCCAGCCATGTTGGGGGAACAGGAAATTAGTCAACCCCCAGTCACTCTATGAGCCTGGTGCCAAAGGCTCCATGACAATGTCCATGTGCCTTTCCTCTGCGTTCCACAGGTTTTTACTGAGACTGTGCCATAAGTATTCCTTCTAAGTGGTAGACCCTCAGCAGGATAAGAACAGCAGGCCAGTGAATGTTCTGATATAGATGAAGCTGGACTGGTAGTTGTGACAAGGGCGGAACAACAGTGATGAAGTTGGATGTTTGGCAATTCCATTTTCCAAGTAGAGTATCTGCATTTCTTATAAAAAAATCACACTTAGAAGATGTGTTTTTAGAAGGTCCTGTAGCAATCTCTTCCTTATTGGAACTTAGATCTGATGATTCTGGGGTTTCCGCCACAGCACTGGGAATTAAGGTATTTTCTAATGGTTGTTCATATAACAAGTTAAAATTTTTCACAAATGTATACATTCTTCCATTGTTATCTCATTGTAATTTCCTTATTTTTCTTTGTTTAATCACAACTTGATATGTTTGCTATTTTGTATGAGATTTTTATTGAAACGTGTGGTTTAAAACTTGATCTTTTTGTGATTTCGAATCTATTGTTGAACACTAGATTTCATACTTTAATGCTGCCTCATTGATTTGAGCATATTTGAATAAAAAAACATCGTCATGTTGAAGGAACAATCTGATAACCCAGTCTCCCATTATAAACATTCTTGATTTGTATCTTCATAGCTTGGGAAGATCAGGATTCTTGAACCTCTAGGAATAATTTTTGCTACATATATTTTTGAAGGATGGTACATTCCCACCATTTTGAAAATTCTTTTCCTTGTAATTTTTTTTTCATTTTATTTAATTTGTACAACATTGTAATCTTTCCTGGAGTTGAATTAGTTAGTTGTGCAGGTTCTAGTCTGTCCATATTTTCAAAGCTTAGCTCAGGCATTTTAGCATGCTTTTGCAAATCTGATGTTAATTTGTTGAGTATTCTTTTTAACAAATTTGGAAGGAAAAGATGCAAAATAATTAGTGATATCCCGGTCTAGTCTGATTCAGTGTATGAGGGCACCTCTGAACCAATAAGAATGCTGTGTAACATCTGCTAACATCATATGAGGGTGGCGATTGGTCAACTAAGAGACGTAAGCTGTGTCAAATAAATTTGAAATATGCATCATGCTGGGTTTGTGATCCATGGATTTGTACCATGGACACTGTATTGAAAAAGGTGTAAAAACACACATTTACACTCACAATAGCTCCTTGGGAAGGTTCAGGGTGGGTAGGCAGGGATAGAATATTTGTTACATTGAGCAAAAAAAAAACGGTTATGTTTTGTGCAGTGTTCACAGTCTCTGTTTTATGGTTGTGAACATCAGAATACCTCTGAGGGCTACTTTGCTGTCTGCAGACACCGCTGCATTAACTATAATGGGAGAATAATGCCAAACCTATGGTGATTTATTTAATGTACATTGATTGTGTGTATGTTGGCATGGGTTTTGTTATATTAAAGGTAGGTAAATGTGAATGTTAGGTCTAGTGTTGCCAAGGGGATACAAAGTGGCTGTGTGGATATTGCCACCAGCGAGATTGTTTGCAGTATGGAAAGGGGATGCAAAATTATTTTATGGGTATGACTAGTGGCCAGATTAATTTGGGCTGTGGCAATGGCCAGTGGACATATTGTTTGGGGCATGGCTAAAATGTGATAGATTGCCATTTGGCCTCGGTGTAGAAACACTGGCTTTTTGATTTTCTTAAATTTACTAGAGTGATGCTTGTAATTCTCTGAAAGAGACATCTACTGATCAGATTCTTCTTTCTTACGCACCACGGGGATAGAGCAGGGTGCAGATACAGAAAGATGGAACATGCCAGAGGGGAGTAGAGAAGATGGGGTGTCAGCAGAGCACAGGGATTATATCCCTTGGCAGCGTGTCCCGCAGATGTGCACACAAATCCAACATATATACCTACTGTGATAGGGACCCCTTCAGCACCAGTAACACCAAAAGCTACTGCTCCCCCACCCCCAATAGGCACACCCAACCAAAGTATTGGTGTGAGGATGAAAAGGTTTTAGGAAAAGGATCAGGAGAATGCAGATATGGGGAGGTGCTGCACAGGTGGGATACTGAAGGAATAACAAGTGCATGTTTTGAAAAGGAGGGAAGCAAGGGTGAGTGGACAGTCCTTAGACAGGAGAACACAGTGTTGGGAAATGATGAGAGGGAGGATGACAATGATACGTTTTAGGAGGCACAGGGTAAAGAAAGGATAAGAGGTGGTTGAGAGAACCCCCCAAGTAGAAGGTTTGTTGGGGGGGGCAAGTTGAGGAATATAGCCGGCCAGACGGCATTGGTACAGAAGAGCGAATTTATGAAGAAGGGTGTGGGAAGTGGGGTGACGATGCAGATGCCCTCCATACATAAGGGAGCAGGGAGGTCACAGATTGTGCCCTGGCCCCAGATGGATAAAAACAATTTGATTAAGGCTCTCCCACAGCTCACAACAAGCGTGAGTAAGTGGATATATGCATTTGAAAAGCAAACAGTAGGGGTGCCCCTGGTATCAAGAGGTTGATGGTTGCTATAATTGGGGATTAGTAACACTTCAGTTTTTATTATATCAGACTACGCCCATGCAACTTGATTCTTGTCTTTTCAAAGCCACTCCGTTGCTACAAAGTTAGTCGTGAGTACTCTTAAGGATGTGCCAAACAAGTGTTATTTTCATTCAGTTTTTCAGTTTATTTAGTTTGCCGCCCTCCCAGGTTGACACGTGTTTTGGCTTCTGAGCCTTTTTTTTTAGAACTGGGCCTCTATTCGTTATTAAGGCGAGTCACCTCTTTCTTGTTTCAATATCCCAAACCAGTCCTGGAATAATACCTTCCTCCTCAGTTATTCAGTGCACTCCTGTCATTCTCCTTGCGTCAGCACTCATGAAAGCATTACAGCTATAGGCTATAATTGGGCACCAGGCCGGGGATATGTGGCTAAAAGCTGGGAATCGGGAAAAAACCTGGGGGACGATACACACAATGGAGCATCCTTCAACAGAATTAGAGCACAGTTGTGGGATGAGCTATGACGGGCTTTCCCAGACATCCCTGATTTACAGTCCCATATGCAGTGTTCAATGGGCGATGATGATTACTCAGCAAAATTAATTCTTAAATTACAAGAGATGTGGAGAGCTGAAACAGGAGGACCCTGGGTTCATTCGATACCATTTTTCTATTTTATTGTAAAGAGGGGCTTCCTAAAGGAGGTGCAGAAGGCATTAGATAAGATTATGGGCATCGAAGCAAAGGGGTGGCTGGAGATACATAGTATAATAGAGCACCATTGTAAAAGAATCAAAGAGCGGGAAAGTGAAACAGCACAAAGGCACGAAACGGAGGAAGCAAAATTGGTAAAAACGAAATTGGCAAAGGTTGTTGTGCAGGCACCTGTGTTGACAGCAGTTTAGGTGGAAGGGATAGAAAGCACCCAGCACATCGTGTGCACCACTCTTGCTGCCCTCTCGGCTGAAAGAGGACAAGTACAGTGGGGCGCGGGGCAACAGTATCCCAGCCCACAGTGGCAGCAAGGAGGACTACAGAGAGGAAGAGGGGGTGGATTTGGACACAGAGGGGGTGGGTTTGGACCATCAAAATGTGGTAATCGTTTGAGGTGGGGGCTTTTTGCAAGGGAATGCAGGAGCAGGTCTGAAATAGGGTATAATTAAGGTCACAGCAGCAGGGCCAAGGGCCCCAAGTTCCCAAAGGATTATGACAGCCCCCAGAGAACACTCGAACATCCGGTCTTGTCAACGACCATCCACCTTGAAGAGGAACCTTTGGTGGGGGGAGAGATAGGAGACAAACTGGTCATATACATGGTGCACTCCAGTGCAACAAAATTGTGCATCATCGAAGGAAATGTGAGGCAAATATCTTTACACGTAGGGCTTCTCTGGGGATATGTCCATGGTTCCATGCACTAAGGACGTAAAGGTGGGAGGGAAGGTGGTGCAGACTCCCCTACTATACTCTGAAAGTTCCCCTGTCAATTTGCTGGGCAGGGACCTGCTCAGCAAATTAAAAATGACAATATCATTTACAAATTGTGGTATAGTTTGCTCCACACCTTGGATGTAAATAATAAGGGCAATGCTGATATTTTTCTATGCTGGTACTTGTATAGTATGCGATCCCAGAAAAGAATGCCAGTCAGTAATCCAATACAGTATAGAGTGTTTATTGTTTATATTTTGTGTGGATGTATTTATCATGTATTCATTTCATAATTTTCAGTATGCACATTTATCATGATCTTGTTGCATCATTCCTTATAGTTTCTCTTGTATTTTTCATGCATTGATTCCATACATTTACATTATGCACATTTCATAATTCTATTGTGCACTTTTGTTTTATACATATTACAATGTTGTGATCTACCAACACGTGTTGCCCCACAACATTAGCTGTGGTTCTTCAGGAGAGATTCTAAAAACGAAAAGTAAAAGAACAAAATTCTAATTTATATTTTGTTTTACAGTGAAAAATTGTATATAAATCAGAAGGAAAAAAGAAAGGAAAAGGATATGAGAAATAATTGAAGAAAGAGGACTTTATATTTAAGATACATAAATCCACTCACCCTTTGCTTCAATTGCTTAATTTGCAGTTTGTTTGTTAATTTCAATCTCTTTACATAAAGTTGTAGTCTGATTGTCAGAACTGATGAATCTCTAAGAGTTCAGAAGGGCTCATTCATTTTCAGACCCCTTGACAGATTATAATTGTTATTTTTCCTTTTTGCCTTTAAAAGCGGTGAACAAATATATATCTTAAAGGTGTTCTCCAAATAAGATGGGGAATTTAGAGGTTTGATGGATTAACCTTATAGAGCTAGGCAGTCAAAAGGTAGGATTGCATTTCTAGACCCTGGGTAGCCAAAACAAGATTCCATTTCTTGCCCTGACTCTTGTCTAAGATAATAATGTAAGAGAATAAGTTTACCTTATTTTTCCTCCAGTGGTTTTCACCTACAGCAAGGTCCTATTGCCTTGTTGTTGTCGCACAGATCCGCGATGGATCTCTGTGTATTCTATTTCCACTTTTATGGCCCGTTACGCATGATGATGTCATTGCGTGTGTGTACCGTGATGACGTCACGTGTTCTGATGCGTGCACCGGCCATTTTTAAGTGGCAGATGTGCCGTTCAGCATGAATTAGCTTTGTTTGCTATGGAAAAAATCTAAGTGTTATATATATGTTGTTTCTACTTAATTCTATATGTTTGTCAAGATTATTCAGAGCAATATTTTAAGGGAATGAGACCTGATAAATTTATCGTGATGAGAGGATATATTTCTCTTAGAGGGCAAAAAGAGGAAAGGAAAGAAATGGAGGTACAGAAAATCTAAAAGTAAAAATAAAAATAAATACAAAATAAAAATACATGTACATGAGTATAGTACACATCGTACTTTTGTGAGGAAGATGAAAGCATAATTGTCATGATCCCTGCTTCCAAGGGGTCAGGACTTGCCCCACGACCTTGGAAGCAGGCCCATGACTCTGATCCCAGGAACCAGCCAGTCCCTATAGGGACCCTCTGGACCTTGTCCTGGCGCCAGTGGCGCCAGGCTCATGATGGTGACTGGTCCCGGCACAGGAAGCGCCGGGCTCATATTAGATAAGAGTGCTTGGTGGACCTACCTGTAGCAGACCATGCTGCTTACTTACCAGCTAACTGGTCTCCTGATCCTTCTCTGCCTGGAACTACTTTTTCTGTCTGGGTGGAGCAGGAGCCACTCCCTGGAAGCAGAACACAGGAACTCTTCTAGAAATCTGGAACTCTTTTCTTACCTGGGTGGGGCCGTGGAAGGAGACGCCTAAGCACTACAGAAGGCTATTTAAACCACACCGATTGGTTTCACGTGCTTCGCGTTATTCTGCATCTGCAGCAGGACGCTCACCGTGTCAGCTCCAGGAAACCTCCAGCTCCAGATCCTGTGAACACGAAATAACCTGCTGGAATCCAATCTTCAGTCTTCTTCAGTCTTCTGCAGCTCCTGCAAAACAAAGGCACAGGTTAGGCTAAAGTAAAGGCAGTGAATCTACTTACCTAATCCAACGGCAGCATCCAAGGCGCCTTTCTCTGCCTTTCTCTTCCGGCATCCGACATCTGCAAAGAGAGAGAACATCGGTCAGTAATATTCAACTACAAGTTCTGCTTACCTGTGTTACGCCCGTTCCAACTCAGCTCGCGCTGCATTCCGGCACCTGCAAGGCAAGATACATCGGTTAGTAACGCTTAGTTACAAGACTGCTTACCTGTGTTATGTTCGCTTTCAATCTGTTCGCGCTGCACCTCAGCACCTGCAAAGACAAAAGAGACATTACGGAGCATTCTCCAGCGCTAGTGCAGTCTTTCTACTTACGTGCCATTGAAGGATAATCTTCATCGTCACAGCATCTGAAAAGGGAAAGACATAGACTTTACAGACTTAAGACTTTTGAAAGAGAAGAGAACAATGCAAAAGGAACTTTAATACTTACAAGGCACGCTCGTGCATTAACGGCGTCTTCGCTCTCAGCAAATCCTCTGCTATCAAGAGGCAGAGCTCGCATCCAGTGAAGCAACTGGATCCAGCGCCCCTGCACAAGACGCAGGATGGAGAGCCCGGCATTTACCTATATAAGGTAAGCGCAATATCAACCCAGTTCCACGGGGAAAGAAAGGGCGAGAGGGGCTAGGAACTTTCCGAACCTTCCAAACACTAATACCTTGGTTTACCCTTGCAGACATCTCACTCTTCAGCTTAAACTGTCGGTGGGAAGGGGGCCCAGTCCGGGAGCAAAACAAACCCTGCGCCTAACACTGAAGACAGTATCCTCGCCAGATCAAGACCTGCGCCTCCGGGGGAACCAGGTGAGCGTTACAGAACGCGAAGAATTACCACAAAATTCCCGCCCAGGCGCAATGGAAACCTCAGACACAGACCAGTTGGCCCAATTACTCGGGGAGTTGAGGGCGGAAGTACACGCTGCACATCAGGAAACAAATGCCCTAAGGAGGGAGTTAGTGGTCTCCAAAGAGCGAACAGACGATTTGGCTAGACAATTGCTGCAAGCCCAAGCTGGACAAACTCCTCTACCAACCCCAAGTGGGGGCCACGCTCCTCCAGCTTCCTCGAATCCGATACAAATCAATCTACCAGGAAATATACCTTTGGCTCCGCCCGAACGCTTTTCAGGTGATTCAAAAAGGTTTGCTGTGTTCTTCAATCAATGTCGCTTGCACTTTTTGTGCAGACCCGCCGCTTTTCCAACGGACCAGGCTAAAGTGGCCTTCGTGCTCTCTTATCTCAGTGGCAGTGCTGCAGATTGGTCTGTTCCTTTAGTGTCTCAAGATGACCCCATTCTCCATAACTTCCAGGACTTTCAAGCCAGTATGGAGAAACTGTTCGCAAGGCACTATCAGGGACAGGCCTTTGACAATGAACTTCTTTCACTACGACAGGGCAATCAAGATCTTCTGACTTATATTGCATCATTTAACAGACTAGTGGTGGAAACCGGATGGCCGGAGGATAAGAGGATCACACTGTTTTACAGAGGTCTGCGTGGGGAATTAAAAGACGTTCTGGCTCAAGTGGTAAATCCTCCACAAGACTGTTCCGAATATATCGATCTGGTAGTGCAATTGGATCATCGACTACAGAATCGGAAAGCCGATCGATCCAGATTTGAAACCCGACCTTTTTCAAGGCCACAAAGTTCTACGAAAGGAACTGATTCCGTGGAACCCATGCAAATAGGGGGTGTAAAAGGACCTTTAACCCAAAAGGAGAGGGAAAGGAGGAGACAACTGCAATTATGCCTCAGGGCACTTTCTTCGAGATTGTCCAGTGAAGCCCAAGAAGAAGATAGTAGGGGCGTCTGATAAAGGTACCGAGAATTCTGAGCCGGGAAACGACCTCGCCCGGCAAGTGTAGAGGTCCGCTTGCCGAGCGTTAAAACCAGTTCTTTGACCTCGCATTTCATCATGCCCATGGTCCTCGTGAGTCCTGAACAACCTAATCGTATGCATGCCATTAAAGCATACATTGATAGTGGCGCAATCGGGAATTACTTGGACTGTGAGCTGGCCGCCAGGATGAATCTATCTCTTTGTCCAAAGACGGTGAAAGACGTCATTACCACCGTGGATGGGACGGAAATAGCTTCCGGACCCGTAACTCACACCACCATGGAAGTAACGTTAGTAAGCCAAGATGGGCATCAAGAGAAGATTGTGTTTGATGTGATCAAGGCCCCTCAGTTTCAAGTCATCTTGGGAGTTCCTTGGTTGGAGAAACACAATCCTCAAATTGATTGGCGAGCAAAGACAATCCGGTTTCCAGAATGCGCTTCTACCTGCTACCCTCAGCTCTCCACCAAACTAGCTGCAACTGTTTCTGAGAGTCCGCAACTGCCTCCTGAATACCAGGAATTCCAAGATGTCTTTCGGAAAGACCAAGCTAATTCTTTGCCTCCCCACAGATCATACGACTGTCAGATAGACCTGATTCCCGGATCCACTCCTCCATGCAGTCGGATTTATGCCCTTACTGAACCTGAAAATCTCCACCTAAGGCAATATTTGGACCAGTACCTGGCTAACGGATTCATCCGTCCTTCGAAGTCCCCGGCCTCCTCAGCTCTGTTCTTCGTGCCAAAAAAGGAGGGAGACTTAAGAACGTGTATAGACTACCGTGCCCTGAACCAGATTACAATTAAGAACAGGTATCCATTGCCATTGATCCCAGAACTACTTGACCAAGTCAAAAACGCCTGCATATATACTAAGTTAGACCTCAGAGGAGCCTACCATTTGGTGCGAATAAAGGAGGGCGATGAATGGAAGACGGCCTTTCGTACCAAGTATGGACTGTTCGAGTATCAAGTGATGCCCTTCGGGTTGTGTAACGCACCGGCCGCATTCCAGTTCTTTATGAATGACGTGCTCCGTGAACTCATTGATGTGTGTGTAGTTGTATACATTGACGACATTCTGGTTTATTCGTCCTCTGAGGCAGAACACCGAAAACATGTAACCGCAGTACTGGAGAGGCTCCGCAAACACAAACTTTTTGCAAAATTAGAGAAGTGCGTCTTTCATGTTACTGAGGTCGAATTTCTGGGATTTATTTTGTCACCTAACGGAGTTCACATGGACTCGAGGAAAGTAGATGCAATAATCAAGTGGCCCTCACCATCATCTGTAAAAGGGGTTCAAAGTATGTTGGGCTTCGCCAACTTCTATCGCAGGTTTATTCCAGACTTTTCTCGGGTAGTCCAACCCATTACAGCTCTCCTCAGAAAAAACAAACGTTTTGAATGGTCTACCGAGGCAGAACAAGCCTTTCAGGAGCTAAAGACTAAATTTACCTCCGCCCCGATTTTAAAACATCCCCGCCCGGAACTACCTTGCATCGTCGAGACCGATGCCTCCAGTCTTGCTATGGGAGCAGTGCTTTCACAAAGAGATCCAGAAACCAACCAGTAGCACCCCGTGGCGTTTTGGTCTCGCAAATTATCAGCCCCAGAAATCAATTACACCATTACCGATAAGGAACTGTTGGCTATTAAGTCCGCCTTTAAGGCCTGGCGGCATTATCTCTTAGGAGCCCGACACACAGTCACTGTCATTACTGACCATCGTAATCTACAGTATCTTAAATCAGCCAAAGCTCAATCCTCCAGACAACTTCGCTGGGCATTATTTTTTGCCGAATTTGATTTTATAATCACCTACCGACCAGGCAATAAGAATGGTAAAGCGGATGCCCTCTCTCGAATCGGAGTAGAGGAACACATGGTTAACCCTGAGCTCGTACCTATTATTCCTGAACAAAGAATCCTGGGTTTGATCAGCATGCAATCCATTGAAGAAATTGAAACCCAGGTTAAACAACTTGTAACTCCAACGGACATACAAAAATGGCAGCTTCAGGGGGAAGACTTCACAGTAAAGAACGACTTATTATACTTCAAGGAACGACTTTATCTACCCTGTACCAGCTTACAAAATCAAGTCATCTCTTGTTATCACGACTCCTTAATGGAAGGACACCCGGGTATGGCCAAGACCTCGGAAAAGGTCAAGCGTCACTTTTGGTGGCCATCTTGGAGAAAAGACATCAGAAACTTTGTCATGTCCTGTGGAGTGTGCGCCCAGAACAAGAGTCCTAAGGAAAAACCAGCAGGCCTCTTACAACCACTTGAAATCCCACCTCATCCCTGGCATACCCTTTCCATGGACTTTATCACCGACTTACCTCCCTGTTCCGGATACAATACAATCCTGGTAATCGTAGACTTATTTTCAAAAATGGCACATTTCATCCCACTAAAGGGGTTATCGTCAGCAGCAATCCTGGCTCGAGAATTTCTTGAAAACATCGTTCGGTTGCACGGCTTTCCTTCAGTTTTAATCTCAGACAGAGGAAGTCAATTCATCTCCCACTTCTGGCAGAGTTGCTGTCGGTTAGCTCAAATTGATGTGAGGCTTTCCACCAGTCACCACCCACAAACCGATGGTCAGACCGAAAGGACCAATCAGACTTTGGAACAGTACCTACGCTGCATGCTGCAACAGACAGGAGGAACTTGGAAGGACATCCTTTGGATAGCCGAGTACGCTTACAATAACTCAGTCCACTCTGGAACCGGAAAGACCCCGTTTTTTCTTTTGTATGGTAATCATCCTCGAACCTCTAACCTGGATCCACCTCAGGATCTTGGAACACCAGCAGTTGACCACCTACATTCAACCATCACCCAAGCCTTCAAGGAAGCTACTACCCACCTTCAAAGGGCCAAGGAACAATACAAGAAAGGAGCAGATCAACATCGAAAGGAAGCCCCTCAATACCAAATAGGAGATCAAGTCTGGTTATCCACCAGATATTTACCCCTAAAGGGACCACGCACCTTTAACCCAAGATACCTGGGACCCTACTCTATTACTGCCATAATAAATCCAGTAGCGGTCAAGTTGGATTTACCCCATCGCATGAAAATGCGCCCAGTCTTCCATGTTTCACTACTAAAACCTGTTCAACCAGAGACCCGATTGACTAAATCTCCTGAACCTATCCTAGTTGATGGAGAACTTGAGTTTGAAATCAAAAATATCCTGGATTCCAAGATCTCCAAATCAAAACTACACTACCTGATTGACTGGAAAGGCTACGGCCCCCAAGAAAGATCTTGGGAACCTGCAGAACATGTACACGCACCCCGACTAATCAAGAAATTTCATCGGACATTTCCTAACAAACCAAGACCTCCGGAGAAGTCAACCTTGGGAGGGGCCTTGAGGGGGGGTGCTGTCATGATCCCTGCTTCCAAGGGGTCAGGACTTGCCCCACGACCTTGGAAGCAGGCCCATGACTCTGATCCCAGGAACCAGCCAGTCCCTATAGGGACCCTCTGGACCTTGTCCTGGCGCCAGTGGCGCCAGGCTCATGATGGTGACTGGTCCCGGCACAGGAAGCGCCGGGCTCATATTAGATAAGAGTGCTTGGTGGACCTACCTGTAGCAGACCATGCTGCTTACTTACCAGCTAACTGGTCTCCTGATCCTTCTCTGCCTGGAACTACGTTTTCTGTCTGGGTGGAGCAGGAGCCACTCCCTGGAAGCAGAACACAGGAACTCTTCTAGAAATCTGGAACTCTTTTCTTACCTGGGTGGGGCCGTGGAAGGAGACGCCTAAGCACTACAGAAGGCTATTTAAACCACACCCGATTGGTTTCACGTGCTTCGCGTTATTCTGCATCTGCAGCAGGACGCTCACCGTGTCAGCTCCAGGAAACCTCCAGCTCCAGATCCTGTGAACACGAAATAACCTGCTGGAATCCAATCTTCAGTCTTCTTCAGTCTTCTGCAGCTCCTGCAAAACAAAGGCACAGGTTAGGCTAAAGTAAAGGCAGTGAATCTACTTACCTAATCCAACGGCAGCATCCAAGGCGCCTTTCTCTGCCTTTCTCTTCCAGCATCCGACATCTGCAAAGAGAGAGAACATCGGTCAGTAATATTCAACTACAAGTTCTGCTTTCCTGTGTTACGCCCGTTCCAACTCAGCTTGCGCTGCATTCCGGCACCTGCAAGGCAAGATACATCGGTTACTAACGCTTAGTTACAAGACTGCTTACCTGTGTTATGTTCGCTTTCAATCTGTTCGCGCTGCACCTCAGCACCTGCAAAGACAAAAGAGACATTACGGAGCATTCTCCAGCGCTAGTGCAGTCTTTCTACTTACGTGCCATTGAAGGATAATCTTCATCGTCACAGCATCTGAAAAGGGAAAGACATAGACTTTACAGACTTAAGACTTTTGAAAGAGAAGAGAACAATGCAAAAGGAACTTTAATACTTACAAGGCACGCTCGTGCATTAACGGCGTCTTCGCTCTCAGCAAATCCTCTGCTATCAAGAGGCAGAGCTCGCATCCAGTGAAGCAAATGGATCCAGCGCCCCTGCACAAGACGCAGGATGGAGAGCCCGGCATTTACCTATATAAGGTAAGCGCAATATCAACCCAGTTCCACGGGGAAAGAAAGGGCGAGAGGGGCAAGGAACTTTCCGAACCTTCCAAACACTAATACCTTGGTTTACCCTTGCAGACATCTCACTCTTCAGCTTAAACTGTCGGTGGGAAGGGGGCCCAGTCCGGGAGCAAAACGAACCCTGCGCCTAACACTGAAGACAGTATCCTCGCCAGATCAAGACCTGCGCCTCCGGGGGAACCAGGTGAGCGTTACAATAATATCTGAGATTAAACCCATTAAACTCAAATTGTCCATGTGTTTTAGTCCTGCATTCATTTTTCAGTGGCAGATTTTTAAAGCCAATAAGCCATCTCGGGTTTTGTATTCCAACCAGTATGGCATGTGTCCAGAATACAGATCCACTTTGCTTCTCTTCTGCGTAGTAGAAGTTCTCTATCTCCTCCTCTTTCTGGTTGATCATTTTTTTCTAGGCCCAAAAATGTGATGTCCTTGGTGTTTGATTGAATAAAATTGCTGATAATATACACAATGACAAGGGAGATGGTGGTATGCGGGACTCCCGTGGACTCGGGCATGTTCATTTATTGTATTACTGTGCTCATGAAGGTGGTGCCTCAGATTGCTACACAGTGTTGACGAGTGCCCACAGATTTCATCTTTCATCTAATTATGTCACCTTAGCTGGTGGCAGGAATAATATTGTTGCTGGATTTACAGGGATTGTTGGTCTCTGACAAGAGGGTTGTCATAATAGTAGTTTACAGGGATGGGTGTGATTGGCGCACAGTGCTCTGTATAGATGCAACAGTACAATTAAAGGAGGTGATGGGTGACAAACTGTTTGAGAACAATGACAAAAATGGGGAAATAATATTAGAGAGTTGTATCCCGTGTGACATAATAGTACAGTACTGAAGGGTGCAGTGCCCACTGATAGCAGTACTAACTCCACCTATACTCCTTGTCGAAGACTTACAACACGTGCCTTTGCAGTTGTGTACTACAAATCCACATGATGTAGGACTTCTGAACGACATGACCCCTGTGTTTATAACACTGAAGCCAGGTGTTGTGCTACCCAGGGTAAAACAATATCCATTATCAATGGGAGGCAGAGGAGTATATTAGAAAGACAATACATGCCATACTGTACCAGGGGATCATTGTGTCATCGACTTCTGCATGTAAAACGGCGATATACCCTGTCAAAAGATCAACAGGGGGCAATTGGAGAATGATTCAGGACTTGCACCCCCTAAATGAGGTGGTACAGAAAGAATTTCCAATTGTTCCGAATCCTGTGACAATTTTATGCAGTATCCACAAAGAAACCACATACTTCACTGTAGAGGACTTGAAAAATGCATTCTTCTTGATTCCACACCACCCTGAGTAGTGGTACCTCATGGCATTTACATAGGGCCAGATGTGGTTCGAACACACTAGGTTTCCTCACGGGTACTGTGAGAGCCTGAGTATATTTAACAGAATATTGCACACTGATTTAGAGAATATTCAGGTGCCCAGCACGATTATCAAGTATGTGGACAATCTGTTAGTGTGCAGTGACAGTGTGCAGCACTGCCAAAGGGATTCCATTACACTCCTACAATTGCTAGCCTATAATGGGTACAAGGTCAACAAGGCTAAGTTGCAATACTGCGAACAGGAGGTGCTCCATATGGGACAGTCCATATCAGCATATGGTAAAAGGATACTACCAGATAGGGCAGCGTCGGTATGCGCTAGCCCCAGACCCACCTGAGTTAAAGAAATGCATATGTTTTTGGGGCATGACACTACTCTAGGGCATGGATCATAGATTACGCGGCATACACACGACAGTTTGACGATCTAAAAGAAGTAATTAGTTCAGCACCCGTAATGGCCACCCCAGACTACACACAGAAATTGTACTTTTTCTCACATTCAGATGGCCAGATCATTACCGCAGTATTGACACAGAAAAGTACTACGGGCCATAAGCCATTGGCCAATTACAACAGCAGATTGGATTCAGTGAAGAAAGGCAGTTCACATGTGAACAAGCTTTAGCAGCTGCACCATTTGCAATAGAAATAGGTTCTACTTTTGTAATGGGCTGCTCAGTTATTTTGTTTGTGGAACAGTCTCTATTTGCCATCCTAGAAAGGTCAAAGTCCACCCTGACTACACAGAGATCTTTGGCATACAAGATTATTATCTCAAAGCCCCATAATCATGTGGTTAGATGCAAAACAGTGAATTCCGGCCACCTTTCAAACAGTTATGCCCACTTCCGAAGATCTAACAGTGCCCAACTGTGCCATATATGAGGAGGAGGAGGATGATATCCCCAGTGTGAAAGATTGACATTGGTGGAGCTCTTCATTGATGGGTCATCCACAATTGACCAGGAGGATGGACAAAGACATATAGGGGCAGCAGTGGTACAACTTGTGGAAGGGGACTATGAGAGAGTGGTTATGAAAAGGATCCCCATGTATTATTCTGCACAGGCAGCAGAACTCATAGCGCTCATTGAAGCATTGAGAGCGACCTGAGGGTGCCATGTCACAATATAGATGTAGACTCAGCATACGTCACAACAACTGTGCATGCCTGTCTACCCCACTGATAGAGGAGGGGGTTTTCGAGTGCAGATGGATCCCCAGTGCAGCATGCAGCACTGCTAGAAAATACGTGTGAACGGAGGATAGCAGAGGGGCAATGCTCTGGTCTTGGAAGCAAGACCACGCAGTGCAACAGAGGTTTGAATCCCAGATCTGCACTTAGAAACCAAACTCAGGTATGGTATTAGGCACATTATAAAAAAACAATAACAAAAATACAGATAGTAGCATTATCCCAGCCATCTGTTGTGGTGGTTGTCAAGTATGCCGCCCACACTAATGGAGCATACAAAGTATCAATGGGGAACATAGCTGCTGAAGTGGCAGCCAAAATGGCAGCATATCTGCCAAATAAAATGCCTGCTGAGTACATTGTGACCACCCCATCAGTCAGTGAACATCCAACACCTTATACAGCATTTCCTATCTCCCAGGTAATAGAGTTACAGTGTACGGTACCAGAAAGGGAGAAGGAATTTTGGCTACAAAGTGGATGCAAGCAATCCCCAACAGATCTTTTATGGAGACAAGAGAGCTCCGGGAAGACAGTAATGCCCAAAGAGCTGCTAGCATTATCATTTGAACAGTTACGCTATCCGTTGCACAGTTCGAAGCAGCACATTGCAGCAGATATGCAGGAGGATTGGTTTATACCAAACATCCAGGAGAGCATCACAGAAATGGTCATACACTGCACCACATGTCAAAGTTTGAGTACAAGGATGACATTACGAATGCTACGGGGCACATTGCCCCACCCTACTGGGACGTTCCGTTAATTACACATAGATTATGGTAATATGGGTGAACGTTGCAATGGCTCCATATAGCTCATAGTAGTGGTTTGCCCTTTTTCAAGGTGGGTGGAAACAGGGCTTTGTGCACATCCGGATGCCAAATGTGCTGCTAGATTATTGGTACGTGAGGTTTTCCCTCTATGGATTGTGTGCAAGGTTTTAAGTTCAGACAATGGCACACATTTTTTCAAAGCACTGTTTCAGCATATCACAGCACTACTTGCCATTAAGCACTGGATGTGTTCAATTTAACATTCACAGGCCAACAGCGTTGTAGAGAGGATCAAGAAGCTCTGCAAAAGCAAATCGTCCAGACTGTGTACCATGTTGCAGAAGAACGTGGTGCACTGTTTGCCCCTCACCCTCTTCAGGCTACGTAGACATCCCAGCAAAGACTACCATTTCTCACCTCACGAGATGGTCACTGGTCGGCGTATACACACTGCCATATCACCTGTAAAACGAGCTTCAGATGCGCATAGGGCATCAGCAGTGTTAGGTGTTAGGTTCAAAGATTATTTGACCACACTAACGCGGGCAATTAAAAGAAATGTGTCTCACGACAGATTGCACTTCCCAGAATTGAGACGACAGACACACCAGACGTAGCAACCACATTGCGACAGATCCTGAGTGCATGACCACACAACCGCTGCTGCCTGGTGACTTTGCATACGTTCACAATTGTGTGCATAGGTGGAACAACCCTTGGTTACACGGGCCCTACGAGGTGGTGTTTTGCACTCCCCTTGTTGTAAAGGTAAAGGGCTTGCGATATTGGGTCCACCTCTCTGACGTCCGCAGGGCACCTCCAGACAGCACATCGGCACATCTGTTATCTTAAAAGGAGGGGCAGCAGTAACTGCACCCTATCTACCTCACTAGCCAGTCCAGGTACGATACATGCGCGGTATCACACTTCGTTGATGGGTCGAAGCAGAGCTGCTAGATCAAAGTTCTTCTTTTTGTCGGGAGCTCATTTTCTCTTTTTTCCTCTCTCTCTCTTTCTTTCTCTCTCCCTCTCTTTTTCTCTATCTCTCCTTCTCTTTCTCTCTCGTTCTTTCTCTCTGTGTAAAAGTATGTATTGTATGTCTATCCTTTTCTTTGTTGTGTGTCTTATTTCTTCCATTTCAGGAGGGAAGATGAATCTCACGAATATAAATAATTGTTTGTTAACTAGGGATCCAAAGTGTAGATGCACTAATGACAATATATGGCCTTAGGTTTACTATTGTGGGATGACCATTATTGCAGGTCTATGAATGATATTTGTGGCACTATTGTGGATTTATTGGGGAGAATATGTTATAGGGGAAGTCTTATAAAGGAGGCGAATGGGACTGTACATTGAAACAGGACAGTACATTTGCATGTAAATAATATTAGTGGATTTACATATATTAGTAGCAAAATGAATGCTAACAATAACAATGGACATTAATTTAGGAGTAACAATAGTGTTGATATAAGAGTTAGTGATGATTATAACAGGTACAATACGACAGCGAGAGTATGTGGACAATTGGCACTGAGGGTAACAGTGAAAAAGTTGTTTCCAGCAAGTTGAGGATTGTTTAATGTATCAAAACAATATGATGTTATTTTCGATAGCAACGTTAAAGCTGGCAACCCTGAAAGCTTGTATAGAATAATGAAAAGGGAAGTATGAAAGAAGTATGATTCGTATCACAGGCTGGGTTTGGATGCGATTGAGGATATTCGCCATCCTGAATTTACCAACTCTTGGTATACTGACATGAGTGGCGTGGGAAGAAATGGTGTGAATGGAAGCTGTTAAGTGTGTTCACTCATTCCACAGGCGGTATGGAATCCCAAGGTATTAGTACCACAAGCAGTCCCAATTATACAGGCGCAATGCCTAGTTCATCTTGCGCTATGTAGAATAAAAGGAACGTTCCAGGCACACAGTGTGCAACTGCAATTGGTGGGTCCAGATCTTGTGAAGTGCAATGATAACCCAAACAGCATCAAGTGTGTGGAGTTGCCCTATTTGATGGTGAAAGGATGCAAACATGTTGATAACAAATGGCAGTGCACCACACTATCTTGCCTGGCAGAAGGACTGGTGACATATAACAAGGACATGATAGCACAAGTGGACAATTTCTGTGCACAAATATGGACAGATCATAACACAAAGCTGACGTGGATTGCAACAATGGAACACCCAGTGCAATTGCACAGGCAAGAAGTATATGGACTATGTTTCAGCAGCAAGGGTACAGTCTTTGAACTTGAACAAATGTTGCAATAAGACTCTCCTGATTGCAGACATGAAGAAGGGAATGGCAGCTGTAATCGATTACTATTGGGTCTGTGGCCAACAAGCTTACTTGCACCTCCCGCCATCATGGAGGGGCTATAGTTCACTAGCCACGCTGCACTCAGCACTATTAGTAATCCCAGAAGAACACCTTAGTGGGAGCACTGCCTGCCGAGGAGCCAACAAGCCCTTCCATATTGGAAGAAGAAGAGAAAAACCTTTTATCCACACAAGAGCTCTGCATCCTGCCAGCAAAACGACAGTTCCGACAACTAGAGGATGAAAAGATTGAATTAAATATGCAAAGACTCCTCTGCATTGCTAGCTGAAATACCAGAAGAATACAGGCTCTTCAGCTCAGCAGAATCTTTTTTGCATCTCTACTGTTGCCGGGAGCGCAGGCCACAGCAAACACCAAATGGTTGCAGATTGTGCGCTATGAGCTGGTCCAGCTCACAAACGATACAGATAATGGGTTCAATTTGATGAAGGTTGAGTTGTATGCATTGAGACTTATGGCGATGCAGGACCGCAATGTGTTGGACATGTTAACAGCAGTGGAAGGCAGGGTTTGCAAAATGTTTGGCGATTTCTATTACACGTTTGTGTTTTCAGAGGATGCAGAAAACACGTTGTTATCCCACATCATTGCAGCCGTCCATAGCCTGGATGTTCATATGAAGCAGGAGGGAGGAGTACAGAAAAGTGGCTGGTTCACCATGGCATTTGATAGGGCCCTATCATGGGTTGGTGCGATCATAAAAATGTTGATGCCCAACATCGTTTTCATCCTTGTTATTTTCTGCACCTGAAGAAGCACTTTTTCAGACGAGGATGTCTAGATGTGAAGACTGATGGGAGAGTGGTTGATGAATCAACCAGACGGTGGACTGTAGAGGAGGAGACAAGTGCCTCTACAGGAAGTCCTGCCTCCATTTTGCCTATATGTTGGAAACCGGAAAATTGCGACTTGCACAACAACAATAAGGGTCTCTATACTGCAAAGGATCCTTGAAACAAGGTATCCATTGAGTAAACGCTATATGATGTACACGCAAAGAAATTACAGTCTTTTAAAGGAGGTTCCGGAAGAAGTGTGAAGATGAATGAAAGGGATGTCTGGTGGCGTCACATGAAGCAGAAATGACGCACCCAGAGAGATGTCAATAAAGTGTATATAGACCTTATAGAATCTGATGGAGAAGTGAAGAATTGAGCAACATTTCATGTGCGGAATGAAGATTGCACGTGCAGAGAGCACTGTAGAAAATGCAAGCTATTTTATAATTGTACAGATGCTGAAACGCAAGTAGACTAAGTGATCACGAAGGCTGGCTATATGTAGTAAATAGACTGCAGGTGGTGCCGACAATATATATATATATATATGTTTATGGAATATGGATGTTCCGCGTCATGTTTTAGCAAACTAGGACCCCATGAACAGAAGGGCTGAAAGTGTGGCAATGTAGAAGAAAACAGCTGATGATGAGGGAAGATTTGAAAAAGGATGTCTGGCCCAGTGTCAAGGGTTTGGGCAGCCAAGAAACTGGTTATCTATTCGAGAAGTTACAATGAACGTGCGAAGTGAGGCAAACGCCTGTTGAGATGTAATGAAAAAACACTAGAAATGCTAATGTTTTACTCATTTAATAGTGTTAAATACAAAAGAAAGAGCTCAAAAACGGTCTCCTGTCACATTGTCTAGATGAAAATAGAATTTGGGCAAGCTCCACAGAGACTTGAAGATAATACCATACTCACACTCCCTTCTATTCTCAGGCACAGTGATACTTTGCAATGCCGAGTTCAAAGACAATTCAAATGGCAGTCAGCAGGAGTGATGATGGATGTTGAGCTAATTGCGTTTGGAGGCATGGTCAAGTCCAACCCACAAGCACCTGGGGTACCAGCTTGCATGCTGCTGGTGAGTGGAATATTCCAGAAGGGTACAAGCGTACCAACCAATGGTAGAGGGCCATATAGCAACAAGCCCTAAAGTTTGAAAGCCAATGAAACGTTGTGTATTTCATGACCGTGAAGATGACTTGCAGTAGGGATGGGCATAGCTGTCCACCTGATCTTAAAGACCCAAACACAGTCCTATCCCCCATAGAAAGTATACCTATATGGTCCCCTTAATCCTATTTGTGTTTTCACATTAGGATTTGGGCATTTTTTAAATAAATAGTTTCTTAAAAAACAGAGGTTTTGGAAAACCTCTGTTGTTTCTCATAAAAGGCTGTCCTCAAAGTGAAGCAATAGTGGCTTTATTAGGTTTCTCTTGAGGGCAGGTTTTTCTTAAAAGACCCCCACTGATGCCCAATTGCTGTCTTTACTAGGAGGTGTGTGTATTTAATAAATCCCGGACCTAGGTTTCTCGCGTCAATTTCTTTTTATTCTTCTTTTGTTTTTTTCTTTTTTCTTCATGTTAATAATATAGAGGATTTTCTCTATATCTCTGTGTGTTGGGTACACAGTAATGATCCTTGATCAGTCCTTGTCTTCATTAGGGTTGACCAAACTGTATTCTGGCATATTGTGTTCAGTTGTGCAGATACAGTATTGTAATAAGCCGACCAGTTTCAGTGGTAAAGACCACTTTCATCAGGGCTGTTACAGTTCGCCAAAAATGACGCTGTGGGTGTTGGGAGTGGCTAAATATAGCTTCCTTAGATGCAGGTGGACCAGTCTGTTGGAATACAGAATGGGGAGGGAACAGGAGGGGGAGGAGAGAGTTTTTCTTTGTGTTGCCTGGTGTGGTAAATGTCTTACCCTCAACTTGAGTGTCTTCTCTCCTTGGGAAAGGTCATAGGCAGTCCCACTGCAGATGCTAACGTAGTTCCAACTTCTGCACAGAGTACCTAGATATAAACCAAAATAAGGTTTGTGTCAATCGAGGTACCTATTTTTATGACATAACTTGCCACTTAAATTACTTATAATAGGCAATGTTCACAAAGGAACATGAATGTACCCACACATCTCAAGTTAGGTGTGTTTGTGAGATATACGTGTACCAGACCCGGTGAGTAGCAACACAGGGGTATTGAGCCCTAATGCAAATTCATGCAGGAACCACACATACATTATATGAAAGGTATCCACTACATGGCTAACGATTGTGATTTCAATTAGAACAAAGTCGATTCAACAAATTGTTAAACACAAACTGAACTAACCTGTTGTCCCCTTAGCTGCGCTAGCAAATGATTCAAGATTGACAAAAAATTTGAGTGGAAAGTTGCAAAAAACACCACACTAAATGAAAAAGAAAGAAAAAGAAATGTACAGTGAATGGACACGGATGTTCGTGCATCTGATTCAGAAGGTCTATTTGTGAGATACTATTTTTGAAATAGCAGGGGCATCCAGAGTAAGATACCTTGTATGTGGTATTACCTGAGTCTTGTTATCCAGATGAATTCTGGTGTGCCTCTAAAGTACGAGTGAGTAGTTTTCTACGAGCTGGCGGTCCCGAAAAATCAACGGTTTTGCAGGGAGGAAGCATTGGAGTGAGGCTCGCGATTTATATCACGTGATGTTTTCCAAAAAGCACAAGTTCATTCCTTTACATGCATGGCTCCGTGCGGCATGGGAAGGTGGGATTGGCTACATGTGTCAGAGGCAATGTGGGAGTTGTAGCCCAAAATAAGGCAAATGCGTTGATGGACACTCAACGGTTGCCATTGTACTTTGGACAGTGTGAGTCTATAAACCACAATAGTGCCTCCACGTACATCTAAAAATGAAAATCTACCATACGCCTAGCTTTAGTGCAATAGAAACAAGTGAACACATATACTTCGAAGACCACAAAGAATGTGTGGAAGAATAAACAGGTATCTATCTATACATTTGTGCCAGACAGTATGTATGGGGCCAAAAGTACTTGTATTGCACAGGCAGGATGAACTTAAGACTTAAGATGAAATCTGGCCTTGCATGCATACTCGGCCAGATTGACAGTTGAGATTGGAAAAATGAATGAAAGAAAATGAATGAAAACAAGACTAAATGAGTGGCTGGACAGAAAAGAAAGTTACAAATTATGTAAGATAACCTATCCTATCATATCATGATCTCATCAGGAGATGAGAGGGGTGAGGGCTGGGCTACACTTTGTGACTGAGGCATTGTGGCTACACTTTACGCCGTTGCAACCAATTCTGACTAAAGATGGCTGACATATTGGTCTCGGATCAACCTGTTGTGCCAACCGCAGCCCTACACTCTTTGCTCAAAGACAGCACTGAAGGTGTTATACCACCACCATACACAGCCCCCATAGATAACTGTATTCAAGCTCCAGCAATGGCCTATTCCACACCCTCCCAAAAACATTAGGCTCATAACAGGTTAATCCAGCTGCCGCACTGAATGAATGAATGAATGAATGAATGAATGAATGAATGAATGAATGAATGAATGAATGAATGAATTAGCCAACTGTCCGGTCGGTGACTCTTCTTCTTAATCAACGCACCGCCATGTCCCTGCAATGCCATCCATCAAGGAACCACCCACTCTGTCACATGAATTTGCTCCTCCTGGTAATGTCATGCCAGGATGAGCCCTCAACAGTGCTCCAGCTGTCCTGCATCAGCATCACATTATTCAGCCAAGGCCCACACAGTGGTTCTATGCTCCACTCCTGGCTCCTTGGGACATGCTACCTCTCCAAAACATACCCCATCTGGCCCCAGGTCAGGCTAAGATGAGTCCTACCTCCCACTGCCACAAGCATAGACAACACTATAGGATTCCTCTGCTGCAGCTGCTTCACACGCTGCTGGCCTGTAATGAGCTCAACAGCACTGCACCATTTCTGCCCAGTCCCTGCCTTACCGGGCGAGGCAACGTTCTGGACCCGGTGGCAAAGGCATGTCCTCTCGTCACCTGGGTGGCCACGTTAATGCAGCCTGGGTCTCGCAGTGTGCAGGCTCCACGTATTGCATATTTTCACCCAAGCCACACATGGCATTTAGTGGCCCCGTCGCTACGATCATCAACAGTGGCCTGCATGACATATGCTCAGCCTAGACCAGAGTTTGTTGTGTCTCCTGGTAGGGACATGAGGCCCAGTCTCCCCTCATCCTCTCTTCCTTACAGCCACACTTCTAACGAATACACAAAGCCATGGGTGTGTGTGACCTTCTTTATTTTATTCTGTTCCCAGGCTTTAGCAGCCCCTCCTCTTCCTCCCTCAGTCCCTGTGATGATGTCCTTCTTCTCCTCTTAAAGTTGTCCCCGGTTTTAAGGGAGACTGACCTTATTTACTCCACAACATCTCCCCCCTGCTTATCATCATTGTGGGGTCAGTGTCTTTTTGCTTCTCTCAGGTGGGCTTCTTGGCACGCGTCGTGAACTCCTTGGCTGTTCTCCACTTATCCTTCCACCCTGACTAGGGGGTACCTTGTCATGTCCTTGATCCAGGGAAAACTCCTTTGGGGTTGCTGCAGTCGGTATTGTAATCACTTGTGGCCATTCACTGTATTCCTCTTGCATCGTATCTTTGTTTGCTGAAGGGTGCTGATGGAGGCGCTGACTTTGGCATTGTTGCTGAAAAATGGTGTTAATTGTCTGGGCAGATGGAGGACTGCATGAAATGCAATCCAAGAACTATTTTGAGCCATTATCTGGGTTTTTGGACTTCCTCTCTCCTTTTTCACAAACTGCTGCCTCTGATCTTCAGGCCATTCCAAGATGGCCACACTGCACCGTATTGCCTTTGCCAAGGTGCCTTGCCTGACCTCTGCCCCCTCCCAGTGGTTGCCCTGACCTTGAAAGGCCAATCAGTGCAACCGGGAGGCGGGAGCCGGCCATAGGTCTACTAAGGCCCTTGACAAAGGCTCTGTCTACCCCTGTCCACCATGGTATGCCACTAGCCACCGCTTCTTTTGCCCTGTGATTGTGCCCTCTCACCCCCCTGCCCCCCAACAGTGTCTAAACGTCCCCTCTGCCCCACACCAGTGTCTCCACGTCCCCACTGTCCCTGCCAGTGTCTCCATGTCCCCCTGCCCCTGCCAGTGTCTCCACATCAACCCTGCCCATGCCGTTGTCCCCCTTCCTCTGCCAGTGTCCCCCCACCAGTGTCTCCATGTTACCCCTGGCCCCCGACAGTGTCTCTACGTCCCCCCTGCCAGTGTCTCCACATCCCCCCTGCCACTAGCCACCGCTTCTTTTGCCCTGTGATTGTGCCCTCTCACCCTCCTGCCCCCAACAGTGTCTAAACGTCCCCTCTGCCCCAAACCAGTGTCTCCACGTCCCCACTGTCCCTGCCAGTGTCTCCACATCCCCCCTGCCCCCTGCCAGTGTCTCCACATCCCCCTGCCAGTGTCTCCACATCCCTCCTGCCAGTGTCTCCACATCCCCCTTCCCCCTGCCAGTGTCTCCACGTCCTCCCTACCCCCGCCAGTGTCTCCATGTCCCCCGCCCCGCCAGTGTCTCCATGTCCCCATGCCCCCGCCAGTGGCCCCCCTGCCCCTGCCTGTTTCTCCACATCCCCCCCTGCCCCGCCAGGGTCTCGATGTCCCCGTCCCCTGACAGTTCTCCACGTCCCTCCTGCCCCCGCCAGTTTTAATCTAAATATCCATTGCTGTTCACGACAATACAGTAGATCATGGAGATTCCCTCCTCTCAATGGAATGTTTACTTTCTCGATAACAGACCAGGTGAAGTTCTCTGGAGCATGAATTTTGCTGGGAAAATGTTCCACCATTGGTGCTGCTAATTTCTTTGTCCGAATGCATGAACAATGTTCAGCCAGCCTCGTCCTGATGGAGTGTGTTGTCATCCCTATGTAGCGGAGGTCACATGGGCAAGTTATAATGTAAACAGCATTCTTTGTGTTACAGTTGGTTAAGTCCCTTTGTGTCCAGGGATATCTCAGACCAATGTCGCTTTCCTTTGCTCTGGTGGTACTTGTGCAGGAGCTACATGTCCCACAGGGACCATGACCTCTTGGTTTCTCTTGGTTCCATAGTGTTGCCTGCATCGGAGTTGCAGGTTCCTTGTAGGTGTGCATAAGGGAATCTTTCAGGTTTTTAGCTCTCTTGATTGCAAACCTTGGGTTTTGGAGTTCAGATTCATCTACATTTAGAATCGGCCAGAGTTTTAACACTTCTTTTTTTATTTTGTTGGTTAGAGGGGAATAGGTGAAGACGGCTGTGATGTTATTGTCCAAGGGGCTTCCTTCTTTGGTGTGTTGTTCTAGGGTCACATCCCTTGGGATGTTCCTTGTTCTTTTTCTAGCTTGCTTTATAATCCTTTTTGGGTTTTCCCTGTTTCACAATTTCTGGCTTTATTGGTCTGCCTGTTTTTTGTAGTCTGTTACATGTGAGCAGTTCCTATGGAATCTTAAGAATTGTCCAAATGGTAGGTTCTTTCTCAGGCTCCCTGGATGATAGCTGGAGAACTGCAACAAGGAATTCCTGTCTGTAGGTTTATTAAATACTACAGTAGATATAGCATTATTGCGTATTTCCAGTCTGAGGTCCAAGAAGTGTAAGGTTGTGTGGCTCTGTGTCTCGGTGAAGGACAAATAGGGATTCTGTTGATTTAGCCATATCAGGAATGCTGCAAGCTCCTCATCTATGTACTTTTTCCACAGGTCTATTTTGCCAAGCCATGGATGTGTTGGTGGATAAATCTTTTGTTCCTCGAAGTCTGCTACGTACAGGTTTGCCAAGCTCGGGGCAAATGTTGGCCCCATTGCAGTTCCGGAGGTCTGTTCATAGAATGTTTTCTCAAAGAGGAAGACATTTTTGGTAAGAGCTAGCTCTGCCAGTTGCATGATTAAAGTGACAGGTGTTTCAACCAGTGGTTGTGTGTTTCTCAATAACTTTTCTACATCTTGCAAGGTAGCCATTTGAGGAATTTTGGTGTATAAAGCCTCAATGTCCACCGTCACTAGAATCTGTTGTCCAGAGTCAAAAGGAAGATCTTTTATTCATTTCAAAACAGATGTTGTATCTTTTAGATGTGATTTCATTTTGTTTATCATAGGTCTAAGGAAGAAATCGACACATTCAGATAGAGGCTCTAAGATGGATCCTATGCCAGAGACAATGGGTCTTCCTGGTACCGGTGTTGTACCTTTGTGCACTTTAGGGAGTGCATAGAATGCTGATTTTCTCTGCGTTTTTGGATTAAGATACTCGTATTCTTTCAGACTAATATGGCCTTCAGCCATAGCTTCCTCTATGATAGGTAGGATAAGTTTAAGGCTCTACCTGGGTTTCAGTGGCCCTTTTTATGTGTTTTGAAAATGGGTGTGTGCCTGGCCCCCTGCCCCTCTCACTTATCATTGGCCAAGCTTTCCTCTCTCCCTTGATTGGGGGGAAGAAATGGAGTGTCAGAGTGATGCTGTAGGTTTTATGGTCAGAGGAACCTCCCCTTGTCAAATTGCACACAAATCTATTTCTGATCCAAATACATATTTATCTATGTTCCATTTCTGTCATATTATAGGTCCAGTTAACATATTTTCTGTAGCATCAAACCATCCGATCCCTGTCTTTGTATGATGTCGTGTCCACTGATGACAGAATTCTCCCCTTTTCATCCAGATAACGACCTCTAAACCTTTCCAGATTTTACACAAATGTGCACCAGGGATATGGGTTTCAGATGATAAAGTGTCAGATTTTTAACATGCACACATTTGGAGTAAGACCCTATTTTCCGCTAGCAACCCCCCAGAATACACCACAGGGTCCTAACGCCTCTTAAAACGTGCACAAAAAAATCACAAGAATAATGGTATTAATTCTATCATTTTGACCAGTCCGCACTATGCGTTATCTATCTTTTTAAAATGATGCTCTGGTCAAAAAGGGGTGTGGCTTCCCACATCACAGGGTGGAATAACTGGTTTATCCACTTCCCCCAAGCTCAGCTGCTAGCAGAGGCACTGCCCCTCCCAGTTTCCCCCAAGAGGAAGCCACTTTACAGCCCCCCCAAAATAACATTTGCCTGAGTCCATTGTTCAGTTTCCTGCAGTTGCCCCTCCCCTAATCTAATCAGAGAGGTGTCAACTCCTTTTGGTGGGGAAGCAGGATGCAGCTAGGCCTGGGAAGAGTGGCTGAGCAGGTTTCTCCTGTCGGGGGTAGTTGTCAGGCAGAATTCAGCTAAATGTCACTTTAGTTCCCAGTTTAAATCAAACTTACACTTTTTACATATACATTAAATAATTACTTCCTTCAAGTCATTTCAGAATATAGTTTTACATTGCATCCACCTCTTAGCAAGTCTTTCCTTGGCCTGGTTTCGGTTCATTTGTTCAGTTTTACACAAAAGTCTGGTGGTTTTAAAACGCCGGCTTTCTGATAGTGGTGAGTACCGGTATTGCAACCATTTTTGGGATTAAGAAAATGAATTCCCCACAATTCTGGGTTGCTTTTGGCAATCAGCATTGCCATTCCCAATGGTTTCAGGCTACTGTGTGTGTAGCCCAATGGTGGTTTTAGGCAGTGCCCTCCTGTGCTCACAACATAGGCAAAAATGGGTGGCAGCCTATTCTTCATGTTTTCCCTGTGCACTCTCTGGGGAGTTCTGGCCATCATGATGTTTTCCATGCCAATACTGCACAGTTTTATGGTAGGGCTTGGATGCATGGGTAAAAACATCCCACAAACCCAACCTCCCTACCTCTGCTTACCTTTTGGCGGTGGCACCAGCCGTCACCCTCTGCTGCTCCACACCGTCTTTAGCACTCCGGTTGTCTGCCATGGAGAGGAAAGTGGGACTCCATACTTCCATGGTGGCCATCTTGGGAAAGGATTTTCCTTCATTCAATGGGATGCACGCAGTGTCCCGTTGAACAAAGGGAAATCAAATATTTATTTAGCACCCTGGGTTGCTGCTTTGATATCCCTGGGTGATAAAGGCCTTAACACCCGATCCGGCCTGCTGTGGCCATTTGCATCGAAGGTGACCTGCACATTGATGGAATGCCATTTTTCTCTATTCTAGAAGATGTGCTCTGTATCTCTTAGGGGTTGGAGAGCTACGTACGTGCAATCAATGGCTCAGAAGACCCGGAGCTAGGGGAGCTATGTAAAGGCATCAAACTCCAGGGCCAGTCTTTCCCATACCTGCAGAGTGTGGGGCAGGTCTATATGGCTATGCAGCCATGCAAGCATGCTGTTCAAGATCTAATACAGGTTGCATGGTTGCATGCGCTGGCATTAACCCCCTACAAAGGAATGAGCCTATTTAGCCGCCCACTCTCTCACCATGATTAAGATGACATGTGTGGGGTTTTGGTAAGAGCCACAGACCTCTACATCTGGCATCCCATACATAGTGTAATAGATGTGGACTGTCCTGTGCCTCCTCCTCTTCTTTCTTCTCCTTTCATTTTCTGCAACACCTAGGTTAAACTCTGCTTGTTTCTGTTGGTGGTAAGTTTCAGGGACTTTGATGTTTTCGTGACGATGCTATATTTTTTGTGAATGAGGATTGTTTTGCACTTTGATGGGCATGTTTGGGGATTTGCCTGGTGTCTCCATGCCCACTCCCATGTCACTCCCCTTTTTCTCAAATTAATGTGCCTTCAAGCATTTTCAAACCCATTCTCTGGCCTTGCTTTGGCCTTCCCTTTGCGCTAATGTGGCGGTAACCCTGGGGAATGGAATGTGCTTAGGTAGGACATAAGGTATATAGGCTCAGTGCAAAGTACCTTCTTTGAATAGCATTCAGATATTTTTTTTAAATAAGCAAAGTGCAGTTTTGTGGCACACTGTCACTTTGCACAGAGCAAAACATTTTGTAAATCAGCATCAATGTGTGAAGTAATGTTAAACAGGAAATCCTGCTTCCTAATTGTGTGCTTTTAACACATACATAGGCTCATCATGCTCATGATTAACTTTTCAAACAGTATGGGTCCAACTCTATTATTCCTTGTCCTTAATTTTGGAAACAGCATAAATTCAGCAGTATTGGTGAGTAGGATTTGCCAGCATAAGATATTAGTCTTCGTCTGTGGGGCAGGGGCAGGACATCTCCCTACATATGGAAGATTAGAGTGCAGTTAAGCAATTTCCTGTGGCCTCTCTGTGACCAAGTGGGGCTCTGGTCTTCCTCTTCTCCCCCACTCCTTCCTCACCCTTCTCTATTGCAGTTTCATTTTCTGCACCTCATGCTCGAGGTTCAGAAGCTTCCTGCTGGCTGTGAAGAAGGGACCAGGGTTTTTTCTCAACTATACACTGTGCCCAAGAATAGCCAAGCCCAAACCCTATTCTGGATTGTTTCAAATCTTTTATTCCCATTGAGAAGTTACTGATCATGCAATCACAGATTAGGTCTTCATTTATTGAAAACAAAGGCTGACACAGGGCACATTCTTTTTATTTTGCAGTCCCACTCTCAGTGCTAAGTTCCTCGGTACATGTGTGTGGGGAACACCAACTGATTAGATTCAAAGTTAGCGCTCGACCCTCTGAAACAGCACCTCCGTCTGTCTCCTGAACCCAGCATGAACTGCCAACTCTCCTCCCTTTTCGTCTCCAGGAAAACTCTGATTCAGCCCTTTGTTGACGTGGCTTGTCTGCCTACAATTTCTACCAATCAGAATAAAAAGAATGTGCCCCTTTGTTTTCAATACAATCAAGACTTGATTCCAGAGCTACTGTTTCCTTTTGTTTCCTGCACATTTCTGCTCCCTACAAGCTGAATAAAACGCTAGTGTGCATTTCCTCATGGAAAAAATAAACTTTAAACAGTGCGCCCAAAACATGGATTTTACCTCATTGTGCATAGACTGCATTATCATGTTAGAAATTAGCACTTTAGTACTGTTAGTAATGTTAATCAGTTGTGTATTCCCATGTAGTCTTCACACATGAAGCATCCAATATACATTGCTCACCTCATTATTTTAACCTGGCAGCACACTAAGTTTTTCTATGTGTGCTCTGAATGCCTGCAGTTTCAAACTGGTCCTGGCTGTGTACTTTGTATGCTAGCAATAGCGCTATATATTATATACTGGCAAAAATGCTATATACTATATGCTGGCAATAAAAATGCTATATACTATGTGCTGGCAATAAAATTGCTATATATATATATCATTACAGGCTCAACATTGGGATGAGAAAAAACACAACTTGTCACAAATCCGGTTCCTAATCCTAGAAGTGGTGTCGAGGTGGGATCCCCATGAGAACACACAAAGAAGATTGGACCAAAGAGAATCCTTCTGCATTGATAAACTCAGATCTTTGACACCAATAGGTCTTAATGAGGAAATAAACTTTGTTTTATTTCTGTAACTCAATGATATGATATGATATGATATGATATGATATGATATGATATGATATGGCATTTATAACGCGCCTATACACAAGTGTTTCAATGCGCAATGAGGCAAGGGAGGGGGAAAAAGGGGAAGATGAAGACAGCGATCCTACTAGGCCAGGTGACATTGAGATCGCGCAAGTGCAGGGGAGGGTTGAGGGAAAAAGTGCTGGGGGGTACGTGAGGGGGCAGTTCGGTACTTAGAATAACAGTAAAATGAAGAAAGACAATGAATAAAAGTGTGGCCAGCTGGTGGCGGTACATAGGATAACAGTAACATGAATAAAGTCAATAAATAAAAGTACGGTTAGCTGGTGGAAAGTGCAAGGGTAAGTGCCTTGCACTATGAAGGTCACTACAAAACATAAGATGGTGCTTACATCATTTGACTATATGCACTAATCGAACTTAGGTAATACCTACTCTTTGTCTGTGTGATAGAGAGACACCTGCCCATTGTCTGTGAGATAGAGACATACCTGGTTAAATGGATAAATGTAAAGGTTTGTTAATAGAATTTGACTATATGTACAATCGACCAACAGAACAGAGATAATGCCTACTCATTGCCTTTGACAGCATAGTAGTATGCTGGGTACTTGAGATCACGCACACTTGTTGGTTGTGGTCGGACTACTATTAAAGTCTTTAGTGGTAATTGGAGAGTGACCAGATCACGTGGATATGTATCAACACGGGAGCAATCCAATAATGCTAAGAGTGCGGGATGATCCCTTGCACCTCAGGAATTGCATTATGAGTATAGCACTTTAAAAAGAGCACAGATTGTAGTTATGTACCATGCTAGTTTTCATAAATAATTGTAGCATCCACTTTGCAATAGAGAACAAACATGTCGAGTAATGTGACCATATTTAAACAATAGAGTTACCATGCCCCGCCTACTTGGTTATGCACAGCATTGGAGGATCAGTATACTGGTGTTGTTGTAGGACGCCTAGAAAGGTCTCCTTAGCAACAAACACATACATGCGATTATGGTGTGTAGTAGGTTAATCTGTAATGGTAGAGATGGTATTCGTAATTAGGGTTCACGCCCCGGGCAGCATAACGTATGTTTCACTAGACAGCAGGTTTACAAGAAACATAAAGAATAAACAAATGTTAACACAATACAGCCATATAGACTTTGTCCCGCCCTCCCATTGCCATGGGAGGATGGGGCGTAAGGCAACGCCATATAAGGTCTCCATGGCAACGTATAAAGCTTCAGAGGGCCGCACGTCCTTGTGGGTGTCCTCGGAGAGCGTTGATGTAGACGAGATGCCAATTACAGGAAATTTGGAAGAACAATCAAGCTGAATTTTAGTTGTGCGTCTTTGCCACAAAGGTGTGATATAAGCTGCCCTCAAACAGAGAAATATAGTAAAAAACATGCTCTGTAACTATGATGATGAGACTGATGATTTTCTTTGTTTTATTATTCTTTTGTCTTACCTTTGAACACGGGATACGTTTGACACACTATGGTATGTACTTTACTAACATTACTATATGTTTTTGTAATTGAAAAATGTATGATTGTGTCAATCTAGTGTTAATATATTACTTACATAGCCCTGAAGATGGTGTTTTACACCGAAATGCATTGGCTGCATTGTGTTACATATAGACCAGCGAGTCTTTCTTCCTACCCTAAGAACTGTGTGAATTAAACACTGTTTGGGACTTTTAAATGAAGGATTCTGTCTTCTTTGGATGGATACAATATATTGACACAATAAGTGAGAAACTACCCTATGTAGAAAGAAGAAAATTAAGAAAATTAAGAAGTGGAACAAAAATGTACCTATTGATGGAATATAAAGAAATGACAAAGCTCATATACTGAGCAATTTGAGAGCATCAGACCTAATTAGGCGGTTTCCACCTGTTTTTTTTCTGTTTGTACTGTCTGTTTTGGTCCTTGTGTCAAGGGACTATATCAGTCTGATAGCTCCTAGCACTTATAAGTACAAGAAAGAACATGATACATAGAAAAATTTAACTTTTTACAATATATGAGTAGTGCCCACTTCTACCCTTTTTCCCAACCTTTACACTGATCACAGGAACATGCAAAATTTAGATCTACATTAAAGCAAGTTGATTTAGAGTTTAGCCATCATATTAATTCTGGGTCACTGCTTAGAATGTAGATGATACATTTAACCTCCTACTTTCCATGCATAGGGAAACCAGTTGAAGGAACGGCCACAGACCCACACACATCTGCCATCATACACCACTTGACTCTTCGCATAACACCTCTGACATAAGAATGCAGCTACTGTTCACAACACAAATTTGCTACGTAGATGCTCACATAACTTCTGTCCTGGTCTCTCCTACCCCTTCTAGACCACGTATCTCACCCCAGCCACATGCCAGCTCGACATGGGTGGCTAGCAGGGACTTGGTCATCCCTCACATCTTAAGCACTGGCCAATATGCACACATGCATACTAGCACCTCCTCAAATGTCTTCCCATACCTGGACTCTGGTCCCCTGAGGGCATTCAACCTACAGCGTGTTGTGGCCATACTAATGGTGAAAGGGGTTATACAAATGAAGCAATACTACTACCTAAACTGCTGGAATTGTTGATTGATTTTTACTGAAGATGGTTATGTCTTTGCTGGTCTCAGAAGATAATGGTCCTGATTTCCAAAAGCGTTTCTCAATTGGAAAATTCCATTAAAAGCAACTTTAAATATCAGACTCAATGCAGCGTTGCAAGACTGCATTCCATACATACACTTGTTACAGTGAAGATTATCTTGTTTCCCTCACTTAAAGAAATGTTCACCATGGTTTTATATTACTCCATTCTTTATTTGGTCACCGTATTATGAAGACCCCTGTATGACTTTGAAAGCTAAAGCATCTCAGCATAATATTTTCTGTGAGGCCAATTAAAGTTATCAAAACTTGAATTGTTTATATTTGTATATCTCTTCTACAAAGACAGAGATTTTATAGCAATTGCATGAATAACATTTAGGAAAGGTCTCGGCAATGACGCACCCAGTACCTGCGCTAGCTTTAGGTGGTTAAATGAGGTGGCTCCTAAGAATTGAGTTAGCCAACAAACAGCTCTGTTTTGCTAAATTCATATATAAGTATTAAGTTAGTAATTAGTAATATGTTACTGTATCCATATGTTACATGAAAAGGAAATGTACTTGCCCACTTTCAAGATGTCTCTTATTATTTGGGCGGGAAAGCCTGTCCATGTTTATCAATATAGCGGCCGATATATGGAATTTTTTGCGCAGAAAATAGAGTACTTACGCATGCAACTGCATACAAATCTGGCTTTGTCGTTTCATGAAATCAAATGCACAGTACTTTTCCTGGAGTTATGTGGAGTTCGAGCTGGTTTGGCATGTCTGAGTGAGCCGTCAAGGGCCTTGCGTGGGCATCGCTTGCACAGAGGGCTGTGACGGGTGGAACACCAAAAATGGGGAGGAACTTGCGAAAAAGTTGGCGTTCCGAGGGACGCATACCCACAATTGCAGAGCACGAGACTTATTCATGAATTCGATCACTCAAGGTCTCGGCAGGTAAATGGCCACGCAAGTCCTTCTTACGATCCGCCACCCGAAGCCAGGCATAATTAAAAGTGGGTGTAGGATTTTCAGCATGCAGGTGGGGTTGCATGTCAGATTTCGGAGTGCGTGTACTCAAATGAGGTTCTGGTGTAACATAGGGGTGCATGTAAACAGTGTAGCTGGGTGCAGGAATGTTTTATGTGGGTTTGCACACAGATTTCCCACGTTATCGCTGAGTTACGATTATTTATTATGCATGTTGTTGGGGTGCCATATACAGTTACGGGGGACTCTGTGCAAGGTCCACGAGTCACAGGCCTGCTTAGGGGGAACCCATGCATTGTTTGAAGGGTGTGTGTATTCGCACCCGGGGGACCCCGGGGGAGTGCACAAAGGTAGATGATGTGGCAGTTTTTCACTGTGCATGTTGCCGTGTTGGGTCGTTCCAGCCGTGACTTGCGAATATGGTTACTTTGTGTGAACAATTCCATGAATACGCGTGGCACACATTTTTTCTTCTGCGCAAACACTCGAGCAGTGTTCTTCTCAGCATGTGACCCTTGTACGATTTCTGCGTGAAATACCATTAATCGACAACCCCATAGGCTATAAAGACAGCTCTGAAGAGCTGCTACCTTGTGAAGGTTCCGGTTTCATGCAAATGCACCATGCACTGATTTTTATTCACCATTTATAACCCTACTCGTTAGTGAGTGAGTCCATGCATGGCAATGTTTGAGTGTGTTATGACTTTCTTCTTGCTCCTCATTCACCCAGCACATCATGGAGTGCTATGTACTCTCTTAACTACTTGATCTGACCATATACATGTACCCACTCATAAACCGCGTTCATGCAATTGACTCACTCATTATTTAGTGATTGGCATCCACTCACCTTACATTCATCTTTCGTAATTACTCCCGTGAGCGGGAGTGCATGCGTGTGTTGTGTGTGTCTTTGTGTGCGTGTATGAATGGCCACATAATGACCGAGAAATGATCAAATGCAACATACTTTGCAAGAGGATAGTTACTTATTCATTCCCCTACAAAAAATGCTTTTTGGAAGTGTTTTAAAACATACTTGTGAAACATACTTGTGATGGATGTGCTGACCCACTAACACTGTCAATGAACTCACTACACTAATAATGACGTGTTGGTGTGTGAGTACATCACGCTAGATGTGCTTGTTAATAGATCAATTACAATGAATGGCCGTGCAGATTAAATTGAAGGAGTCAATTCTGAAAATAAATAAGGAAGTAATCAAGTTTATACACTCTGATTACCACCAATGCATTCTTGGTATCTCTGAAATCATGCACGTGTAGTATGAAAACTGATGTCACTACTGTGATGAATATTCCACGTTGTAAACTTCAATTATTTGCAGCCAGTGTGATAATTTTCTTTTACACGTGTTACTAAGCAAACGAGAACAATTCATATTTATTAGGTCTCAGTTTCCAGGAACCTTTTCCATACCGATTATATGCTTAATAATATCACAGACAGAACACATTAAACCTACGTGCAGACGTGCATCTGTTATCACTGTGATGCCAGCTCAGAGCGCACCTTATGCAGTCATGGTTAAGTCTCAAACCTGGAAAGTATTCATTTGCATTCCTATTCTGATTTGCATTCTCATCAACCTGAAAACATTTGGCAGGTTCTCGTTAATTTTGGATCCTGCACTATTATCATTGCACTGTCTCATTTTAATTCGCATAACATAAGCAGTTCTGGTTGAAAACATGTTTAAGGAGTATGAGTAGTGTAGAAGCCAGCTGCTTTTTTCAACATTAAATATTTGTCATGCCTTTACAGGAGATTAGAATAATGGGGCATTCCTTGAGCAGAGTACAATCTAATGATATTATCCAAATCGCAATACATAGATATGCCATCCTCAAACACAGGCAAAGCCTATATTGTTAGCTTTGTTTTGGACATTGAAAATAGGGACCAAAGTAAAGAGATATGGCGAGTATAAAATTGGAGATGAAAAGCAATGGAAGGAGGGGTAATGAATAGCAAGAAAAGAGGTGCCTGGAGGGAGGGAAAGAGTAGAGATCAAGGGAGGATGTCAAAAGATATATTGACCAGGCAAAGGAGGGTGGTGCACTGACCAAAGAGATACAAATATAAAACGGAAACATTCTCCTTTGCAGTTCACTAGAGGTAAACATAAAGCATATGTTAGCAAATGGATCCAGAAAGAAATGGAAATGGTCAACTGAAACTTGAATTGGCTCCATAGCACCAGTGAGAAGCTCATCCTTATAGGAATTCCAGATTGCATCTAAAAAAAGGTTTTTAATGAATCCAGCAGAAACGCTATTGAATATTCACTCAATAAAAGCAATCATTTCTGGGGAGACCTTCTAGATAACAATTCAGGAGATGTACAAGAACCCATACCTGAGGGACGGGAACCAGTTAGGCACAAGAGGCTAGTTGCAAGTGAAGTGGAATATCCCAAGTGGCTGAATGTTAACATCAACTAAATCCTGCTATGGAATTTGGATTTTAAGACATTGAACTGCATACCAAAGTCTCCTTCGTGAAAGACAAAATATATACCTATGAGTACTGCATTCAATACCTTTTGTGAAAGAACCTTGTATTAAATATCAGGCCACTAATTATTCCAGATACGCTTGATAATATGTTTCAATAACAAGTGACATGGAGTAATGTAAGAGTGTAAATGCCAGAAACCGTCAGGCATGGCATTACCTTTAAGCATTTTTAGGGCAAGGCTATTACTTCTCCGAGCTGTCAATTCAAAGCAAAATAAACGTGTTGACAAGTCTACATCTTAATAGTTTAAAACAGTGGGCCAGATTCTCCAAAGCAAGTGCAAACAAAAAAAACTGTAGAGGATGCACACTTTTTATTTGCATCTGTTTGAGAAATACACAGGACAACTTATTCTCAAAGGTGTCGTTTTTGGGTGAATTCAGTGAATAGATTAGTTAGTGTGCTCTACCCCTTATAGTTACTGGGTCTTTAGTTCTTTATTGTTCCAATAGTTGTGGGAATCAATAACTGAATGGCTACATAGAGACTGGTATGCACCGACCAGTCCAGGGATCTGTAAAGGTGACCTGCACATTTCTGTGGGTCTTTACAGCAGAACAAAAGCTGTCATCCCAGCCCCTTTGAATGCCCTCTGCACTAATATATTGCTGGTCCCCAGCACCCACATTAGTGCTAGCACCTTCCACAGTGGCAGCCCTTTGAAGAAACTTTCACAGAGAAATGTGAGGGGAAAACCATGTCCATCCCTGTTTGAGAGATCGGAATACACGTGGAACAGCAGCATTTCATACAAGTGCTGTTCCACTTAAAATACAATGCAAGCCAGGGTCAGGTTCGGCTTTGTCTTGATATGTGCCTCCTCCTGCGCCTGTTCCAATCAGGAGTAGTGGATGACTTTATTGTCTGCAAAACTTAAAGTGCATCCTTTTTTTTAATATATAGGCTGCACCTTAAAATGCAATGCAATGCCCCTTTAATTGAGCAGATGCACAAAGGGGGGAAGAGGGCATATCTGTTTTTGGCATACATGATGAGATGCATCTCAGCTCACGATCAACTAAGGGTTGATTCAAAACAGCACACCTTGTTCCAATAATGTTCCCTATACTTAAGACAAATGCAACAATACCAAAATGAAAATCACACATATTTGCCCTAACCATTTGTATGGGTCTTGTCTGGCTGCATAAGGATGATTACATGTTCATGTCTAATTGGTGGTTTGAAATAATTGTTACTAAGCACTGCACAAGGAATATTTGCTATGCAGGCCCCACATAATAGGTAATCTTAGGACCCTCCAGACATTACTGGCTACATGAGATGTGGACACCCCACCGCTTTCCCCAGATTCCATCAAAACTCTAAAGTTGTTTGTGGTTTTGTGGCTTGGCAAGCGTTGCTCATTATACAATTCCACACTGTTTCACCAATCTGATCCAAATTCTGCATAGTTACCTTTTAGGACCCTCCGGACATTACCGGCTACATAACAGTTGTGCATCCTACCCCTTTCCCTGGATTTCAGCACCTTCACACGTGAGACGGTTGCCTGAAATTGGCGAAACATCAATGTGGTCATAGAAGGACCAGTCCTCAACCCTAGATTGCACTATTACTGGGACAATTGCACCACAATGCACCACAACTAACTGCACCATGCCAGGTTGAGGCAACAGGTGGGGAGAGAGCACATGGGTCCCATTATGCACAGCACACCAACTCTCACCTCCCCTCCAGCGTCTGCTATGGGGTATATCATCCAGCCACACATGCCCATTCTCAGGGCAGTTTACTTCAGAGTGCCACACACATAAATTGATAAGCAATCAGAACAGGGACCTACAGGATCATTGATTTTCAACAATTCATGAGAATTTTGTCATGCCTATCCTCAGAACCTGTTCAGTGAACGGCTACTTTTTGCTAGTGCCTTACAAGGCAAAAACACATCTGGAGTTTTTATTCTTGTTCAGTGCAGAACATAGCATTTCGGTGGTGGACCAGCCATCTGGTGGACCAGACCGATATGTAAAGGGATATTTCTCCTCTGGCAAAGCAGAGTGGTTTAACATGTGACTGTAAGACCTTCCTTAGTGGGCACCTTTCCACAAAATAGACTATTCAAGCAGTGTTTGTCATCAGTAGACATGCTCTCACATTTGTGCACTAAGAATCATTTTAAAGAATGCAGCATTATGCAATTATAAAGCACAATCCAAAGAAACAACCTTCAGACAACTGGTCTCATACCAGGATAAATGGAAGTGCGAGGAAGAAGGCAATCAACATTTACTTCTAAGAAATGAGGTGATATAGGCGTTTGACATGATTTCTAATGTAATAATTGACTACAGTTAGGCAGTTAGAACAGAATTCAAAGTGGTATTTTTTTTGCATTTCGATGTACGACTATTGAACACAGGGGTCAGAGTATAATGTCTATCACTGAGTTACCTGCTGCATTTCTCTGTTCAGTCGTGCATCTATCAGGGATACATAGTGCCATTCCTATATCTTTACCCTCTTAGCATTGTCAAGTTGCATTGTCTCCCTCTGACAGAAAAAAGGACTGACTCATCTACTAACTCCCATTTTTCATTTATTTTTCACACAAAAGTTTTTATCTAACACTGTTTTTGGAGCCACAATGGTGAAAACATCCGGTGCCACTGAGAGTTGTTTGCCCCCCCCCATCTTCAGTGATTGTTTCTTCTCTATGCCTGGCTGTTGATTTGCAGGATGTGCACCTGTTGCAGTTATATATTGTTTTCCTTTTTTTAATTCTTTATTTTCATTTTCATAATCATACATCAAGTAACAATCCATTATTAATTAAATTCCTATGTAATTAAAATATCTTAATTCCACCTAAATCATTAACAAATAATAAAAAATATTCTTCAATAAAAAAACAAGTGATTCCACCAGCCTATCCTTCTGCAATTATGATAACTATGCATTTCCCCCCTCCTCCCTTTTACACACCCTAAATATTAGTTAGCAGAGCTAAAAGGGCCAATACCTGTCCAAGAATTTCTCCCAAATCTTTTCAAATAAGAATAACTTTTTTTCTCGACCATAAATTACTCTTTCCATCTTTGCCAATTTCAACATTTCATCTGTCCAAACCCCCACCTCTGGTGACAGCCACGATTACCAACCTCTCAGTATCAACTTCTTTGCAATAGAAGCCCCTCTAAATAACCATTTCCGTTGGGAAATACATAGATCCTCCAGGAGTTCATCATCCCCTAGAATTAAGGTACTGAAATTATAATCTAAGACTAGACTTAACACATTCCCAAACATTTCCCAGATTTTGCTCCAGAAATCACTCACTCACACACACTCCCAAAGCATGTGTTCCAAAGTCCCACTCATATGAGCACAACCCAACAGTCATTTGTATCCAACAGGCCTCTCTTATACAATTGTTCAGGAGTCCCATACACTCTATTCAGAATTTTGATCTGACGTGATCTCTTGCACAAACTGATAGAACACAGACAATCATTCTTACACATAGTCTCCCATTGCTCTGTTGTAATTTCACACTGTAATCTACTGCTCCATTCTTCCAACAATGAACTGTTGCCCTTCGATCTAGAAACAATCAGCTTATAATATCTACTTGACAATCCACCTCCACCTTCCTTGATACTAGTGGATAAAGCTAGGAAATCCATTCCCTTCTCAGAGTCTATTTCACTAGTAGTTTTTTTTAATCTCCTGTAATCACGTGGAGTGTAATTATGTTTTCCTACCTGTCTTTCACTTCATTTACAGTTAGCCATTTTGCATCCTCTCTCAGATCCCCAACCCATTGAATTGCACCCAGAAACCAATCCAGCCAAAAAATTGGTTTCCATTGTCCTTTTTTTTTGGGTTGTACCATATAGAGTAGTCCAGGCTCTTAAATTCGTTCTCCCCTAAAAGATTGAGGAGATCCTTCCAAGAATTTCTCTGAAATGGAGTTGTGGGATTTACATTACTTCTAGGTCTGAATGTAGTAGACAAGATTGCCCTTGGTGTCAGCTGTCCTAGTAGACAAATCAGCTGTCCTAGTAGACAAACTTCTGCCTTGGCCCACTCATTCGGCTCCTTCTCCAAGAACGGGACATAAAATCGTGACATAAATGGCAGATGGTATGCATAGAAATGTGGCACTCCTAAACCAGCTTTCTCGAGAGGTAACTATAATTTTATCCATGGCGGTTTGTTGTCCCTGAGAAAGTTCTGAAATTCCTTCCAATATATTTTGCCAATGTTCAATGTTAGCAAGCTCAATACATATGTTATTTTAGGTGTGGATTTAATTTTTAGTGTGTTCACCTTTCCCCATAACGAAAGATTCTATAATTTGCACCTTTCCAAATCCTATTTTAAGCCCACACTTAATTCCTTTAGATTCTCGTGGACCATTCCTTCTAACTTTTTGGTCATCCAGACTCCTAAATATCTGATTTTCTCTGAGCACCATCTAAATCCAAGTGAAGTAACCCATTGTTTATCAGAAGTCACTGTCAAGGGTAAAACTTCTGACTTTCCCCAATTGATATTGTAATCCGAGTATGTATTAAAATCTGAAATGATCTTCATCAAAGCAGGCAATGAATTACCCAGATCTTTCATCACCAGTAATAAGTCATCAGCATATAGCCATAACTTCTGCCCCACCCCTCCATAGCTCATGCCTTTTATATTTCTTTCTTGTATAATCTCAGCTGCTAGTCACTCAATTGTGATTACAAATACGAGTGGGTACAAAAGACACCCCTGCCTAGTTCCCTGCCCCAGTTGAAACTGTTCAGATCTTAAGCCATTGGTTCCTATATCTGAATTTGGACCGTAGTATAGTAGTTTAACTCAAATTATGAAGCCCTCAGCCAAACCCATCCTATCCAGCACACCATTCAAATAAGTCCAATTCACCCGATCGAAGGATTCTCAGCATCCAAAGAGATATCATCACATTTATCAGCCATTTGTGATATGGTTTGCAGGGGCCCTTACATGTTACTAGTTGAATGTCTTCATTTTATAAAACCAGATTGGTTTTCATGTATTATCTTTGGCAACAAAACCTCCAATCTTCCAGCCAAGGTCTTTGACAATATTTTGTTGTCTGTATTCAGCAGGCAGGCTTATTGGCCTATAATTGGATGGCAATATCTGGTCCCTATCTTTTTTAAAAAAAATTAATGTAATTGTAGCATGTCGAGTTGTTTGAGGTAACACTCCTTCCTTTAGTGAAGACACAAACATGTCCATCAAGAGATTTACAACAGAATCTGGCAAGATTTTATAAAACTCAGCTGAGACACCATCAGGGCCCAGTGATTTTGCAAAATTCAAATGTGTGATAGATTTCCTTATTTCATCAATCGTTAGTTCACCCTCTAGAGTAATTCTCTCTTCCATTGACAACTTTGTGAGCTCTAAATCTGACACAAAATTCCATAAGTCTCACTTACAGAATTTTCATTGCAATATAAATGTTCGTAATATTTCCTGAAAACTTAATTGATCTCGGTTGGAATAAATGTAATTGAGCTGTCCGGCTTTGCTATTGATGGTGTTGCTCTTTGAGACTATTCTTGCATCCAGTTCCCCCGTATGGTTTTCCTCAATAATATGGTTTGCTTCAGAAATAATCTTTTCAACCAATTCCTCTTCATTCAGTAATGAAGTGCTCATCTTCCATGTGTATATGCTTTTAAAATGTAGGCCCAGACAAATTTCCACTGGTGTATGATCAGACAGATGTATGTTTGTTTGTGCATTTATATAGCGCTACGAACCCTCAGGTATCTGAGCGCTGCTCATTTATCGAGCTCGGAAGGATAAAAGGCTGAGTTTGGCCCTGCCGGGATTCCAACCTGCATCAGCAGGCTCTGCACGGATGTCAAAGCGAGCGCTCTACTCACTGTGCTATCTGACCGGCTGTATGTATGCTTCCAGTCACCCCTGTCCTATAGTTCTCTGCGGCCCTTCCCGCCACCAGCAGCATGTCCAATCCCGAGTATGTGTTGTGAGCATTTGAATAAAAACAATAATCTCTTAGCGAAGGGTGTACTAATCTCCATGCATCTACCAGGGTGTGTTCATCCATCAAAGCATGTAACGACATAACATGGTTATTCCGTATTTTCCTTACCATACAATTGCTTTTATCCAACAACAAACAGGTCAAGAACTTCACTGAAATCCCCTCCTAACAAAATATTGGACGTATTCATAGCCTGCAATGTTTGTGCAATATGTCTGTAGAATGAGCCATCATCTACTGTGGGTGCATACATGTTACACAACACCATTATTTCTCCCTGGATATTCACTAGCAAGGCTATCATTCTCCCTTCTTTATCTGAATATTATTGCAGAATTTGTATCAGGGCATTTTTACATATCAATATTATTACTCCTCTTGATCTTGAGTTAATTGAGGAGTCAAATACATTCCCAACCCATTCTTTTTTAAAGCTGAACAACTATTCTCTTAATAAATTAGTTCCTTGTATTAAGCATATATTTGCCTTTAAATCATTTAGATGGTTAAACAACTTTTCTTTTTAAGTTATTATTAATGCCATTCACATTTCATGACACTATACACAACACATCTCTGACTGTTGTCACCATTCTTACCCTCGATATGACCTTCAACTGGAATTTTCCCAGCCCTCGCAACAAAATATAAAAACTGCTAATAAAACCCACCCTCTCAAGGTAATGCTAATAAAAAGCTGTTACTTCCCTTTCTTCCAAAAAATTCCAAAAACTCCCATACCCCCGAACCCCTCCCTCCAACTAGAACACTTTACTTATTCCTAATATGAAATAGAAATTCTCAACGCTGCATATGCCTGTCCTCAGGGTCGGACTGGGACAAGAAATAGGCCCGGACACCCAAAAAAAAGTGGCCCACACCTCGCCTCAAAAAAGTGGCCCACCCCTCGCCTCAAAAAAGTGGCCCACCTCTCGCTCCAAAAAAGTGGCCTACCCATTGCCCCAAAAAAAAGTAGCCCTCAAACCATCATCCGTGAATGGCGTCAATTCACAACTTTACAGAAAATGCTGCTTATGGAGGCTTCATGTGTCTGTTACATTACAACACAACTCATAAAATAACATAACTTTGCATACAGTTATGTGACAGGGCCACAGCTTGTTGAGCCTCCATCCAGGGCCATAACGAAAAGAAGACCCGGGGCTACAGCCTCCCCAGATCCCCCACCCACCAGCAACGCCCCCGCTCATGGGAACTCCTCGAGCTCACCCCAATCAGGCCCATCAACAAACCTTGCATGCAAAGTGCCCCCACCAGCACGTTCCTCAAAGCTGTCCTCTGAGAGCCAATAGCTCAATTGGAGTTGCAAACCGCTACTGGTGCAATAAAAATGTCTTAACCAGGTCATCCCAGAGCCACTCGACCCATAGGCATTCTGTGTGACCTGCTCTGAAGTCCTGTCGAAAACAAACACTGGCAAAGCCAACAGCCCTGACCTGTGCACAAGTGGCATTTCTCAGGCACTGCTATTATATGCCCAAGTACTCGCTCGCACCATTTTGCACCTGCTACCATCAATGGGCAGGTAATACCACTACAACCGTGCCTGGCAAGTGCCTTGGCCATGCCTACACAGAAGCCCAAACTGTTGGTAATGCCAATGTCTTACACTTGCATACATAATGCAGCCCAGGACCACTCCCATTCTTCAAAAGGCCTTTGAACATTTCACTCAAATCCAAGACTTGTTACTTTACTGGCTGAAACCCTTATGAATGCGATTGGCAACCGCATAAAACAACATTACAAATTCAAAGAAGCAACACCCCATGGGCCACAAGAAAGGGAGCGCCCTCCTGCCCCCTAGGTCACAACATCCGACCACATCTCCTTCAAAATATCACAAGGACAAAAGCTTTGCCTTTAAAATGACTGTATTTGTCAATGGGGGTCTGAGTAAGTATTTTTGTCCGATCCAACCACTTCATTCTCATGTTATCTTTTCACTGCTAGCACGTCCCAAGGCACCAATGGTAGCAACCACTGGCACCCAATGACCCACTTGGTGCCCCGTCTTTCCCCCCGTATCACCTCCACTGTACAAAGATCCATGCCACCTGCCTTTTGCCACAACTGCTGCACCCACCCTACCTCTGCACGTTCTCCACACAAGCACGTCACCCCACGCTCGTATAAATCCACAATAAACAAATACAGCGTGGGATTTTCAGCAAGCACAGTTGCACTTACTCTGGTGATACCAGGGTGACTACTAGCTGCATTCCCTCTATTGATAGTGAGTGGCTCACACCTGCACTCACTACAGTGGCACCCGAGTGACACACAGCTGCACTCACTCCAATGATACCAGAGTGACTCACAGCTGCATTTAGTCCATTAATAACCAAGTAACAAACAGCTGCACTCACTCGATTGCTCACAGCTGTACTCACTTCAGTCATACCTGAATTGCTCAGCTCTGCACTCACCACAGTGGTACCCGAGTAACACACAGGTACACTCACTACAATGATACCAGAGTGACTCCAAGCTGCACCCACATACCGTGATACAGTGGTGATTCACAGGCGCATTTACTCAGAGCGCTCAGGTTTTCCGTGGTCATGCGTGAGAAGGCAGTCCAGACCTGTTTTTACTTGGAATTCTGGGGGTTGTAGTTTTCCATCTTTCAAATCAGAAATAAAAAAACGAAAAGTTCCAGAACTCAATGGGGAAAAAATGGGACTGGATGGCCAGGGGGATCTTGAGAGCTCTGGGTAAATTGCACTGATGTCCGAATAACTGCAAACTCACTGGCTGACTGAAGTCACAGCTGATCAAACCACTAAAACAGAAGTAACCCACAAATACTCTCACTAGTGCACCCTCCCTCACCTCCCACAGTAGTGCCAGAGCACCTCATAGCTGTGCTCACTTGTCCCAGTGATTCTGAGGGGACCCGAAGCTTCCCACACTCTGCAGTGATTTACAGCAGCTAGGAATATACCAGCGTCCCAACCCCCCCACCTTGAAGGCTGGCATCAGCTGAAGACTGACTACTACTCCAGTGCTGCTTCAAGTTGTTTTGGAAACAGTCACGGTTACATACTTACAGTTAGTTACAGTATGCTTACTTTGCTTGCTGTAGGAATAAGATTGGTACATACAGTGAGAGAAAATAATTGCACGTATAGCTGATCCTATAGAGATATACACACACAGAGCAAACCATCTGTGCAGATTGTGGCCTCAGCGCACATGGCCTTTTCTCTGCAGTCTCCTCTCTGATGCAGCCTGCGTGGACCTGTCCAAAAGTCCTGCCAACATGCCCCATCCTACTCAGATGGCAGTCCAGTTCTGTTTTCCCCCTTCCATTTTCCTGATTTGTGGTCCTGAAGTTACCCAATTTCAAATCAGTGCTACAAACCATCCCCTGAATGGAATGGGTCGTGTTGACATGTATGATGTATGATGCGATTAGTCCACACTGCTATTGAAAAGTCTCGAAAGTCTTGCAACCTTGATTCTAGGGACATGGTGAGCAGCTATTGGCCTATATTTACATATCAATAGCATACGTGCATCTTCAGAATCCCAGTTTCTGGTCACGTAGAAACAGCCAGCGAGTCAATCACAGCTAAAGTGAGAGTTTCGATTTGGGCAGAAAGTAAGAGGGCACTGCCCTTGCTTCGGCAGGTAATATACATTTGCAATATCACCAAGTTAAGAGGTCGAAACACGCCTAGCCCTCAATCAGCGGGCCACTCTCCTCTGCATGTAATTACTGCTTTCTCCCTTGGAACCAAAGCGATTTCTCATAACCAGTTATTTGCGCTAGAAGGGAGCCGCCCCCTCCCTCCTCATGGGAACAGCCTCCCCGGACCAGTGCTTGCTGCATCCCCTGAGGACCACAGTCCAGGAACCGAAGGGGAATCCGAGGAGCCTGGCCTATGGAACAGTGGCAAGATTGCACGCCAGGCCTGTGTTTCTGACACGCTGGCATGCCAGGCTAAGATAAAGCTATGGTTCTGGCAAAAGCATGCAAAGAAGCTGCCTGTAAATTCAGCTCAAGCCACCCTGGCACTCACCCAAGCGTCAGTTACTTACAAAAATAAAAAGCACCTCTAAAAAATAATAAACAAACACACACACAATTTTCCTGCTCCGGTCTCCTCGATTCTTTGGAAGAAGGAGGGCAATGGTATTTGAGGGCCTTACCTTCTCCTGGCCGGTAGCCTACATTTCCAGGAAAGAAGCAGGCCCAGAAACAGCAGCTGAGGCATCAGCTGAAGGCTGACTCTCTGCACATGGGAATGACCGAGGCCAGACCCTGGGCTCCTGGGTCCAGGATCCCTGGGCTGAAGGCTCGACCAGCGCTCGATCAGGCGAGATGAAGGGGGCCCAGATGGGAAGCCTTGGATGCTGGTCCACCACGCAGCTCACTGCTTCAACTTGTGGCGGGCACTGGAGGCGGTCGCCGAGAGCAGAATCTGTGTAATACAAAACACTGGGAAGGAGCAGGCCGGGCTGAGGCAGCACCGCCCAGCCCTGCCGCTCGCTCCCAGTGTTTTGTAACACTGACTGCTGCTGGCGCCAGGGTGTCGCGGGCCGCGGCAGTTGGCCGCCGACTCACCGCATTTATCAAAGAAAGGTAACACTTCAGTGTTACCTTTCTCTGCATCTGCGGCGGGCCGGCGGCGGCGGGCGCGGGGCTGCAATTGCAAAGTATCTGTAAGTTACTTACAGATCCTTTGCAACTTGCATCCGTCCGGCAAGGCAGAGGCCCTGGGGGCTGGTTCCTTAAGTGTGAAGCCCATGCCTGGGCCGAAACCGGCCCACGTGGGCTTCAGGAACCGGCCCCCAGGGCTCTCGCCATGATTTTGCATCGGCCACGGGCCGATTGGCCGACGACCCAATCCGACCCTGCCTGTCCTCCTTCCCCACCTCCCTCCATGGGTGAATAGTCAATGTCTAAAGTTAAATTATCACAAACACCTCCCCCCTGATTAGGTACAAAGAAATGTACATTTTATTTATTATGTGTTAATTGCTTATACAGCCTATGATGCATAGGCTATGCACACCAGATATACATTCTCGGCACCTTATCGCATACTACAACCTTGACTTCGTCTAATGCAACTCCTCAGTCATCTCCAAATTGTTAGGGCCTCCCCAACCACAATAACCAAATTTCCGACTGGTGAATTAGCATCCTACAAGAAGGGTTCCAGTGTAATCACCACATTATATTAATTCTGTTTATCCTTGCAGTCAGTGTAATTATACCCATAGCCCATCCTCACCTTCCAAACCAGGCCTCAGTAACATGCTTGAACCACGCGTTCATTTCTTGCTTGTGTCAACTATAAAACATTAGCAAATCAAGCACCCTTCAGAGCATCCAACATCCGAAATTAACAACACAATGCCGCAATATCAAGGCCTATAATTTTAACATGAAAATAACATATGTCAAAAATTGTCTTTGTTTGTGCACACGTTAGCTTTAAGAATTGCTGCTTAATGAGTCAAGATTATTTGTTAAAACTTAAATGAGCATGTGTAACAAGTCCTGGCCCAATCCCACCCTTCCCAAGTTCATTTATAGAATCTCAACCACACTGTTTGAAATCCATCAGGCCAAAAACACATATAAATTACAATTTACTGCGGCCATTTTATCACTAGAGTTATACACCATCTGACCCAACCTCTCTCTCGCATCCATCAAAGGTCCATACTTTTCTTAATCATATTACATAAACAGTGTTGCCACACATTCATTTCTAGCTTGTGTCATCTATAAAACCTTAGAAAATCAAGCACCCTTCGGAGCATCCAACATCCACAATTAACAACACCATGCCGCAATGTCAAGGCCTATAGTTGTAACTTGAGAATAACATATGTCAAAAATGACCTTTGTGCACATGTTAGCTTTAAAAAGTGCTGCTTAATGAGTCAAGATTATTTGTTAAAACTTAAATGAGCATGTTGAACAAGTCCTGGCCCAATCCCACCCTTCCCAAGTTCATTTATAGAATCTCAACCACACTGTTTGAAATCCATCAGGCCAAAAACACATATAAATTACAATTTACTGCGGCCATTTTATCACTACAGTTATACACCATCTGACCCAACCTCTCTCTCACATCCATCAAAGGACCATACTCCTCTTAATCATTTTACATATATAGTATTTGCCACTTACATATCCTTCTGAATCTCATTGTCATTGTATTGCTCCGGAACCTTGCACACTGAGCCCACCAATGACCTGGACTTTACCACCCTGTAACATTCCTGCATTTATAAACATATGCAAATATCCCCAACACTTGCACACTTTACCAACAGTCAAAAATGGATTGGAATAGGTGGGCACCCGACTCTATTTCGAGTTCATATATTTTATAAAAATTCAGGAATTGTACATTTAACTTGAGATTCTGATTTAGTGCACATGTCAGTCAGAGTCATAGAAATGTTAATTGTTTCAAGCAATACCTGAAAAAACAGGCTTTCGAATTTCCCTGCTGGATTCCCCATTGAAGCCACCTTGAAATGTCTTGTATTACTGCGCCCGTGCATCTGACTGCGCATGAATATTAAATCACCAAAACACGTACAATCAATGCCTTCTAGACAGTCTCCATGTATCGCGCATGCTGTGCGGGCACGATACTGCTTGAACAGTCACCCTTTACTTTTAGCATTCCTTTTAACAGTGTGTGTGAACTGTGGGGCCCCGATGAAATGTACTTCTTTCATTATACTCCGTTATCTCCTCCTGACACACAAGCTGCTGCAAACAATATACCGGTATGAAAAATGTGTAGTTACGGCTAACCTCTTTCCAAGCAAAGGGGGACCACCTACTTCTGAACAGTGGCCGTCATTGGTTCCTCTCCATTGGTAATCCACCTTCCAAGCTACCAGCTGAATTGCGAGAACCTATGAGACTGGCTCTTTTTCTTCTCCGTTCTCCACATTTCCGAGAACATTCTCCAGCCCGTATTGTACACAGCTCTGCAGTGCATAGACTTACAAGGAACGTTCCGGGGTCCTTTCCTCAAACCTCATTCCTATGTTATCTCATAATGATAATGTATGGATGCCGGCATAGTGTTGTCTAATAAAAAGGGATCCGTTAACTGTTACATCGATCAGGCGCCATTTTATTTTTGCAAACAAAAACTTTTCCGCCCTTTCCATTGCAAATTAAATAACATTGAAGTTAGATTTAAACAAAGGAGGCAGATGTAACAATAATAAAAACACCAGCAAACGGAGGGTAATGGGCACAACTCCAGTGCAGTGCCTAGTCCATATTTGACCAGCAGGTGGATTTCTTACTAGTATTTTCTAGCCATTGTAGCACCACCTTTACCTCAGAGGTGGACTTATCTCCATCAGGAAGGCATACCGTCATAATTCCAGCTTTATTTTGATATACCTTGATTCCTTTTTATTTGGTCAGATTTTTAGCTGCCTTAAACAACCTCCTTTTCATTAATATCTACTTAGGATAATCTAGATAAATAAAGACTGGTTTCCCTTGATAGCTGGCATTTCCCTTGATAGCTGGCATTTCCCTTGATAGCTGGCATTTCCCTTGGACCTGGCAGCATGCAGCAGATTCTCCTTTGCCCTTACACTGGTAAAGGCTATCAGAATGTGTCTGTCTCTGGATGTAGAGGCTTTCCCGACTCTGTAGGCAAAGACTATATCACTGCAGTTAAATCATGTCCAAAACACTCTTTTAAACTATCCATCACAAATGTCAATATATTGTCAGACTCTGCATTTTCATCCACTCCTACCAGCCTTAGGTACCTTCCACGCAATTTCAAGTCCAATTCCAAAGACTTATCCTTTTCCTTCTGGCGTTCATCTTTGAGGTTATTATATATTGTTTTCCTGTTCTTTCTGCTGTGTAGCTGGGAAAAAGAATTGCAAATAATGTGTGCGTTAACTTGATATTGCTCTATCCTGTTTACTTTTTTTGATCACTTGGAACTCTGCTACAAGGATCTTGGGTCTATGTGGTACGACTCACTGTCTATGTTTTCATCAAAGGTGAAAATGTTAGTGTTTCCCCACATCTGCATTGGCACACAGGCTACACATATACTTTTACCATACGCTGCTATATATGCTATGAGCTCCTAATGGGATTTGTCCACAAAGTATGGTTGGAGCAGCAGTTTCAAGGTTTCTCTTGGTCTCTCTTTTTGGTTGTATAGGCTGAAAGGGGGAATAGGTGCAAGATGCTGCTACATGTGACAAGGGTGCCATTACATTAGCTTTCATGGCAGAGAGATTATTTTCTTTTTTCTTTACACTCTTTCATAATTGTATGGTATTGCACTGCTCCATCTCTTCTGGACCAGGGGTGAATTTAATGTGACCACTTCCCTTGTAATTATGCTGGAGGATCCTAATCCCTCTACCTCTTTGCTGCTTTTAACTAGCCTCACATGTATTATTTCATGTTAAGTTGACTAGTACTGCTCACCATTACCATTAGCATGGTCTCCATGCGCTCTTATGGATTCTCTCCTTCTGAGAATGATGGTGAAGTAGCCACAAACTACCAGAAATTCTCTTCATTACTTATTTCACACTTCAAGCAACCCTCCCATAATGATAGCCTTTCTTCTTATTCATTTGTTTCTTAAGGTCCCCCTCAAATTCTGGACTGAGGAATAAATACAGAAAGATGCGGGTAAGTTACTATGAGTCTTGGTATAGACAAAACACATTCTGTTTTGAAACTGTCAGTTCAGTTGAAGGTGAGTATCTCCAGCTCCTATTAAGTATTCCTCTGCCACTCGATCTACTGCCAATGTATCTTATACTTAACTCTTTATCCTCAGTTGTTTGTAGGTTATTAGATTCTGAGGAACATGCTTAATTAGATATTTCATGGCAGATGAACTCTGAGATCTCTCTCTTTCCTCATGCTCTGGGACACAGGGTAGCAGCTTTTCACATTGATGGAATTTGTAAGTTTTGTTAAGGACGTTATGGCATCATTCCTCCCCATTGTGTGCAGATATATTTTGCTGAAATATTTTCTGGTGAACATTGCAGAGAGTTATGAGAGGGGTGGGAGTCAATCTGTAAAGATTGTGGAATCATTGATATGGACACACTTGCTGTTCACCTAAGCAAGTTGTATACAGGAAGGGGAAGGGCAGCGAGCAGTGTGCAAAAGTCTGAGCAAATGAAATTGGTTAATTCTATCATTGACAAAAGTTTCACTAAAAGGCAACTTGCTTGTCAACTGCTACCCATACACCTATCTGCTGGCTACTTATTCTTAAGTTCGACTTCTTCTACACCAGTTCTTGGGATATCTTCATTTGTATCCACCTTTCTCTCCTGTTCTTTCCACCTCCTCATTTCATGAACTCAATTCTAAATGCCCATCTTAATCCTTTCTGACTTCTGTCATGATCTCTGCTGAAGCCTCCAATTACAATGCCTCCCTGACTGAAGGTGCCTGTTCATAAGCACCACTGGAAGTGAAATAAGAACAATTCTAGATATCCAGTGATAAAGGGACATCCCAATATTAAGCAGTAAATCACCAATGGTCACACAGCCACCATGAAGAGTAGAATAGATTGTGCAACAGAAGTAAAGTGATAAGTAGTTTGCATTCACAGAAGTAGGGACAGGTTGCAGAGTACCCAGACAGGGTTATACAAGCAGTATAGGGATGGGCAGGTAGGGAAAGGTTGCAGCATACACAGGCAGCGAATATTAAATAGCAGCAGACAGGAGACAAAGAACACTAACATGGTGGAGAAAGAGCAGAAGTACCACAGCCACACTTTTTAAAGTCTGCAAGGAACTGGCCAGCCCTGCTGCAGCATCATCCACTACTAAACCCACCCAGACCCTTTACCCGGCCCTGACTGCACACTTCAAAGCCAAAACACAGAACATTCTGACATCTCTTGCCTCCGCACCGACTCATGCACCAACATCTCTTGGGCCCCCCTCGGCTGCTCCATCCCGTGTCCGTCTTCTCTCCCCTCTCTCACCCAAGGAGGTCTGTAGACAATATTGGTCTATGAAAGCCTCTTCCAAAGAGGTGACCCTTTGTTCTTCCAAAACCATCAAGGACGATATTGACACTCTCGCTCCAGCCTTGTCAGACCTCTGTAACCTCTGCTTCACCACCAGAGTTTCCCCACTTCTCTCAAGCACTCTTTTGTACACCCTCTGCTCAAAAAACCTTCAGCTGATCCTTCCGTTCTGGCCAACTACCGCCTGATCTCCATCACTCCCTTCCTGCAAAAACTCTCTCAGCTAACCCTCCGCACTGAATCTGTTGCTTGATGTCTCCATGGCCATCCATGACCATCAGTCTGGCTTTGGAGCATCTATAGGCAGGGAAACTGCTCTTCGCAACACCCGTGAAGACCTGCTCTCAAATCATGAGTCTAACTCTCTCTCTGTCCTCATTCTTCTTGACCTCTCTTCTTCTTTTGACACAGAAAACCACAACATATTGATTTCCAACCTCAGTGACACCATGGGGATCACATATTAGGCTCTGGCATGGCTTACCTCCTTTCTCTCTTACTGTCCTTCCCAGGTGGAATTTGGGTCTTTTTTTATGCTATCACTCTCTCTACTTGTGGTGTCCCCCAAGGATCTAACCTATCCCCCTGGTTCTTCAATGTCTACATGGCCCCTCTGGCCCGCATGATCTCTGCCTTCACCACCAACTTTCAGTGTAATGTGTATGACACACAGCTCTCTTTCAGGCTACCCTCAGCCTCCTCCTCGCTCATTCCTGACGGTCTGTCTGCAATTCAGTCTTGGTGCAGTGAACAATCACTGCCTCAATGCCAGCAAGACAGAAATTGTCCTCATTGGGACCCATGCTCCCACTTTCTCACTTTCACTCCCGCCAGCCTCCCTTGGCCTTGTGCCCTCACCCACTAGTGAGGCAAAAAATGTAAAGGTCATATTCGACTCAACTCTCTCCTTCTCCTCTCACACCTTGGATGTCTCCAAAAAATCCCACTACTAGCTTCACCTCCTCAGAGGTATTATACCTTTTCTCACTTTCCCCCAGAGGCTTACCATCAATAGAGACCTGGGGCCTCATTACACGGAAGGCGGTGGTCCAGGGTGCTATTAGCACCCTGGACCATGCCGGTAAATTACCGGCACCGCCTTGGCGGAAAGGGGATTTACCGCCCCATTCCAAGGTTGGTGGGGCGGTAAATCCCCCTTCCGCCATTGCCCTTCCCCATTCCCATTTCTGCCCCATAGGGCTCTATGGGAATGGGGAAGGCGCTAATTACGGCACCGCAATTTTGCGGTGCCGTAATTAGCTCCGAGGTCCCTTAGCGGGTTGGTTATTAACGCCTGCAAAAAGCAGGCGTTAAAACACCAACCCGCTAAGGGACCTCGTAGTAAGGCGGTAATGGTTAACGGCCACCGTTACCATTAACGGTGGCCGTTAACCATTACCGCCTTCCGTGTAATGAGGCCCCTGGTCTTTCTTGACTGGACTACTGAAACAATCTCTTTCTCAATCTTCCTACTTCTACTCTCCAACCTCCACAACTCATCCACAATAGAACTGCAAGACTTATCCTTGGGCTAAAGCCCAGGGACCTCATTTCTCTGGTGCTGAAATCCCTCCATTGGCTCCATGTGGCTGGAAGGATCAAGTTCATGACATAGTACACAAGGCTTTCTAGGGCCAGGGCCTGCACTATCAACAACTCTCTCTCCCTAAACACTCTCCTTCTAGAGCCCTCCACTGTCCTCTTGCAACTCTCTCCGGGTCAGCCGATTTTGAAAACAGAGATTTGGCGGTAGATCATTTTCCTCTGCAGGTGCTTCCCTCTGGAGCCTGATCTCCTTACCTTCCGGAAACTCCTCAAGACCTTCCTCTTCTCTTCCTCTTTCTCTCTCCTTCTCCCTTGTTGACTCCTCCCTTTTCTAGCCTACTTCCCTCCTTCCTCTCTCCCTAACTCGCTCCGTTTGCTGACTGGTCGTCTGTTTCACCTCCAGAGTCACACAGGTCTCAGGCTCCTCCGCCAGTCCTCGCACTTGCCCCCAGGCCTCTGCACTCTACTCACCACTACTGCACTTCTGGATTTCATTCTGTGAGAAGGGTAATCTCTATGCACTTAACCAGGGCCCTACTGGACTGGGCACACTTGTTCCCTTCCCCCTCCCTTTCACCTCCTGTCTGTGCACTTACATTACCAGAATGCGCTAGGCCTAGTACACTAGATTTTTGTTTACCTATGTTCTTTCCTTCTCCTCCCCCCGTATCACCTCACTCTCTGTCACGTACTTGCACTATCTGAAATATCGTTGGCCTAGTACAGTAGTTTAAGGTTTGTATGCTCTTCTCCCTCTCCTCCCCCCTTTCCCGCCTCCCCTCTTGTCTTGCACTTGCACTAGTAGTAATGCCATCAGGCCTAGTTTGCTAGTCATTTGGAAACTTCAAGGCCAAGAATGACTCTGTACTCTCCTGTTCCCTTCCCACATCGAAGTGATTTGAAGTACTTCATTTGTGTATAAGTGCTTTACAAATAAACAATTACAATTACAATTACTTATACCAAACCCTGCAAGGCCTCAATTCTGAAATACTGCATCCTGACATAAAATTGCTTGACACAAAGTTAAAGCCTCACAATGCTCAGACAGTAGCCCAAGCACCAAGGTCAGTGTGCCCAGTGGAGATCTGCTTAGAAGCTGAAACCGCACCAGATAACGCTTCCTAGGGCACACAGCATGCAATTATTAAGGTTAATTAGTTGCAGTTGGAAGAAGTACGAAATAGATATATCATTGAATGTCAGGTGCAAGTAGCTACCATGCCAATTGATCCCATAACGAATGAATACACAGAGCCGAGAGTGGCTGCCAAAGGGAAGCACACACATGTTGGGACAGCAGTAAATCCAATAAATAGACTAAAATAAGTTTTGAACAGCGGTTATTTACCATGTAATCGAAACAACGGTAGTTTATTCCAGGCACAAGTAGATAGTGCACCTGCCACTTCCTTAGCACATTCAGACACAAAGACGACACGCAAAGACCATGAACAGATTGGCAGATAAGGCCTGAAGCCTGGGGATGAGAAGGGAGTAACTTCTTTAAACTGGATCATAACAGTTTGCCAATCTCTCCTCCCCACCGTGTAAATTGGCAAAGAATAAAAGTGCCCTAGGGCAGATGAGCAAATAACTGACAACTCAAAGCATGTTCTTCTTATTGACTAGCGTAGTAGGGTGCCAACCAATGGCATGCAAGGATGAAATGTACGATTTACAGAAGGATGTATCAAGGAGGAGTTATTAGTTGTGAAAGAACCAAAAGTAGAATGTTCACTTATTGATATATATGTTCTGTATACCAATAACCAATTAAATAAGGCTTTCCAAATTAATATCAGACATCAATCGTCCCTCTAATAACTAGACCTACCCAAAACATAAGCCTCACTGTTACACAATTGCAGTCTGAAACACAAGAGGCTTCTCCCACTTAACCACCACCAAAGCTAAGGTCCTAGCGAAACAGGATCTCTTAGCACTTCAAGAGACCTGGATCACCGTTCAACCGGTTTGGCCAAACTTCACAATCGTCTGGATCCCAGCAATTAAACGTCCCAAAGGCTGTCCAGCGGCAGGCCTCCTGGTTGCAGCTAAACATGATTCTCAAATTCAACTCAACACCTGGGACTCTCCTCACCCTGGGATACAACTAGTCAGACTAACGACAATGAACCCACAACATCCATTGTATCTTCAGTGTGCACTTTTAAATCTTTATTGGAATCCCCTAGCTATCAATGAAGATATATTTTTGAACCACATTGAAACCATGTTGGATCTAATCTTGTTAGATCCTATAATCCAAACAACAATGACAGTAGGAGATCTTAATATTAACTGCATTTCAGTTCATATGAATCAGTGCGCCACCAGAGCTGCCAAGTGGATGCTCTTAAGAGAAACGCGTAGGTTTATGATGCTTAATGGTACTCAACAAGATGCCCCTCCCGCAGCAACTTGGAGGAGAGGAACTGCGGTTGCAACTCTTGACTATGTACTCATATCATCGAGTCACATCATTTAAAGTGATCTCCTCAAATTCAAGCAACCACAACATTCTGAAAGTTGGATGGGATACCCGAGAGAAAAACCCTCATTTTTTCTGTCCCAATAATGCTCAAATAAGGAAGAAAACATTTACAGGCCGATTCATGGAATTAATGTGCGCTGAAAATATCGGCGCAAGCGTGCAAAAACGTGCGATTCGCAGTGAAAGAGCGAAAATCACAGTGCAAGTGCGAATATCGCAGGGAAACCAGCGCACATCTATTCACGGAAGTCCGTGCGCGAGTAAAATCTGGGATGTGCGCTGAAAAAGTGCACGGCGCATGCCGGCGCATAGGTCATCTAACGACATGCGCTAAGGCCACAGCGAAAGCGCACATAGCACGGCGCACAAAACAAAGGTAGGCGGAACACGGGGCGTGACACGTGGAATGGGGAACAACTCGTGAAAATGTGGGCGTCACGGGGGAAGTACAGGAGGCAAGTGCGCGGAACGGCCATACGCTCACCTACAACACGTATTCATGGAATCGAATAGGGCAAAACAGCGCACGGGCAAAGACGCGCACAGGCCTAAACACGTCTGCCACATGAAGGCAGGCTGTCACGTCCCTTCGCATGAAAAAAATGTGTGCCAAAATGTGTACCCACAAAAATCAGGCATATACAGCTATGTAGAATGTCCCATACTGTGGGCATCTAGGACAAATGACGTGCAAAGGGGTACGCGACAAACACGGACACCCGCTGTGTGAAAAATAGCATGTGCGTGTATTTCAGGGGTGCGCGGGAAGTTCTACACGCTATTTGCCCTGGGGGAGCGGGTTACGTGTATTACAGGGGTTCGCGTGAAGTTTCACACGTGATAGGCCTGGGTACGTGTACTTCAGGGGTGCGCGTAAAGTTTCACACGCGATTGGCCTGGGTACGTGTATTTCAGGGGTGCACGTGAAGTTTCACACGCGATTGGCCTGGGTACGTGTATTTCAGGGGTGCGCGTGAAGTTTCACACGCGATTGGCCTGGGTACGTGTATTTCAGGGGTGCGCGTGAAGTTTCACACATGATTGGCCTGGGTACGTGTATTTCAGGGGTGCGCGTGAAGTTTCACACGCGATTGGGCCTGGGCGAGCGGGGTACCACTCACCGTCTGCCTTGTCTGTAGAAGAACGCATAACCAACACCCACCCGTTGTGAAGTAATAGCGTGTGAACCCCAACGCCTGGAAAACACATGCACCGCACCCCACGAAAAGCACATAGAGGCCCGTGAGCGATACGTCACAGACGCGCTTACGTGCTGAGGGCCTTTAGTCCAATGAAATCTCGTATGCGTGCTGACGCGCCTACGCGCTAAGGGACTTTCCTCGAATTACACGCTGACGTGCAAGAATTTCACGTGCCAAATCACTCCGTATCAAGCTGGCCACGCGAAAACACACGGAAGACCACGCTCCTGCCCAAAAGGCCGAATTACTGCCCCCCAGAGCCCCGACCAGCCTCATACGAGCCATCTGCTGCTGCCTGCCTGCCTGCTGCCATCGTGCCCTGCCATTTTGTGCCTGCACATCTGCCATCTGCAGGAGTCCAGTTGCTGTGTCCACCCCTACTGGAACAGAAGACTCCCGACTGGTATACCATCGCTCAACAGCCCAGCCCCAGGACTCAGTTGCCCACCCACGCCTGCCTCGGGGGTTGCCATGTCAGGGCAAACACCATCTGAGACCACTGGCGAACCCCAGCCAGAGGGGCAGAGGGCCACCAGCTTCAGTCAGAAGGAAGTTGGTGCCATGGTCGAGCTTGTCCTGGTGCATTATGATGCCCTCTTCCTATCATCACGCGCCAACGAGGAAGGATGGGACAGGATCTGGGACGACTTTGTGGTTGCCATCAAGGCGGAGGGGGTGGCAACCCGCAACATCAAGCAAGTCAAGAAGCACTGGGAGGACTTGAGGTCCAGGACCCTCTTAAAGGCCCGGCGCCTCCTGGAGGGGGGCAGTGGGCCGCATGAGTACCATCCAGCTGAGGGTCATGGAACGCTTACGCCCAGCGCTCCACGCCCAGATCCTTGAGAGGCAGATCCATCTGGAGTTGAGCAATAAGTGGCCAAGCATTGCTGTGTGAGACAGGGCATGTTGCAGTGTGCTGGTTGTCTGATACGTGCCTGTAGGTGTGACATAGGGCATGTACGTATGTGTGTGTGCAGGGACATCATGGTCATGCATGTGAGACCAGTAATGTGTGAACCACATGGTTGGTGCATGTGTTCAAATGCAACATGGGGAGCTCTATGCAGAATGGACATATGAGAGCATGCCAGTCTCTGTTCCTGGACATGGGTGGGGGTGAGGGATGGGTGCTGATGCCATGTACATGTATGGTGTCCATGTCTGTGTGTCTGACCTGCGTGTCTGTGACTTGTGAATGCCATGGATGCATGACACATGTCTGTGACAATGTTCAGATTCACTGATGCAGCCTAGTCATCCTTGTATCCACTGTGTCTGGGGTGTACAAGGCCAGATGGATGAAACTACGGTGAAGTGTGTGCATGTGATAGGCATGACCCATGATGCATGTGAGTTGTTTCAAACCAACATTGTATGTTTCAAGAGTCCCTTGGATATGTATGCTAATGTCCATAGCATGCGCCATGCCTGTTACTGAATGTGTTTTGCCTGCACTGACCCATGTGTTGTGGAGGGACATGATGGAAGTGATGTTTGACAGTCCACTCATCTGCCATTGCTTCCTGTCTAGGGGACCATTGTACAGTACCCTGATGCTTGTGTTCTATGTCTCCCTCTACACAGTGGCAAGTGAAGAAGAGGGCGGAGACGGTGCTGTGGAGCAAAGCGGCGGGGATGCCCCACGGCTGCAGCGGAAGGGGTGGGTGAGCCCCCACAGGGGCTTGCAATGGCGGAAGACGGTGTGGAGCCATCCAGGTTGGTGGTTTCCACAGAGGAGGAGGAGGCCGCTACTGAGCTGCACATGGGGCCTGGTGGGGGTGGTACCACTGGTGCAAGTGGTGCAGTCCAGGAGCAGGGGCAGGAGGCAGCACAGGTCGCCGTGGAGGGGCCTGTGCATGTCACTGTCCGTGACACTGTGACTGCACCACCATGCACCAGCAGGGATGCCCCATCCCAGGCCCGTTCGCAGGTAGGGGGGATGTCCATGTCATCTGACACTCCTCTACCTGCGGACGAGGGGACCCCTGGCCGTATGGAGAAGGTCCTGATTGGTGTCGCATTGCGCACGGGTCTCATTCGTGATGACGTGCATGCTTTCCGGGGGGAGCACGCACGTCATCACGAAGAGCAGCGTGCCAACTTGGCCCAGTTGGGAGCGACCATGGTCAGGGGTTTCGTACATGTGTCGGCCACTCTGGCGACCCTCTCCTCCTTTGTGGAGGCTATGCGCCAGTCGTTCTCCATGCCGTCTTCCGGCCCAGATGCCACCAGGGCCCCCTGTGGACCTGCCCGACTAACGCAGCCAGCTCGGTGGAGCTCCCATCCCTGCCACAGTCGGGAGTCGGAGGTCCAGCAGGGGTGGGCACACCAGCAACTGGACCCCAGCAGATGGAGGATGTGCCGGCATCATTGGGCAAGGCACGTGCACGACGGCGTCGGTGGAATCCATCAGCCTGGATGCTGTCGTGCTGGCAGAGGCAGTTGCGTCGGAGCAGCAGCAGGCTCGACGCGGGAGGCATCATGGCTCGGGGCCATCTACATCAGAGGGGCAGTGTTAGGGAGAATTCTCTGTTTAGGCTGAATTTCCTAACCTAGTGAGCCCCCCAGCAGCTTTGCTGGATTTCTGCAGTTTATTTTTTCCATCCTGCCAAGAGTGAGGCTCTTTTTATCCCACTCTTGGACATGAATGTGTGTAATTCCTTTGAATGTCAATGGGCCTCATTACACGGACGGCGGTAAGGGTTAACGGTCACCGTTAATGGCAACGGTGACCGTTAACCCTTACCGCCGTACTACGAGGTCCCTTTGCGGGTTGGAGGATTTAACGCCTGCTTCTTGCAGGCGTTAATATCCAACCCGCTAAGGGACCTCGGAGCTAATTACGGCACCGCAAAATTGCGGTGCCGTAATTAGCGCCTTCCCCATTTCCATAGAGCCCTATGGGGCAGAAATGGGAATGGGGAAGGGCAATGGCGGAAAGGGGATTTACCGCCCCTCCAACCTTGGAATGGGGCGGTAAATCCCCTTTCCGCAAAGGCGGTGCCGGTATTTTACCGGCATGGACCAAGGTGCTAATAGCACCTTGGTCCACCGCCTACGGTGTAATGAGGCCCAATGTGTTCTATGGGCTATGGGGTCTTTTACTCCATAGGGTCTCATATGTTTTGCTATGTGTGTTACACCGCACCCTCCGTGCCGTAGCACTGGGGCGTCCTAGCGGACCTCCATCATAGACTCCATACCCGGGGACTGACTACTGTCTCCCCGGGCATGTAAAGTCACCATTGGCTTTACTAGACCTAAATTTACTAACAGAACTAGTACAAACCATCCTATTGTGGACGTGCTAGTAGGGGTTATTCGATTACTCCTGGGTCTGTTATTCGAGGGGGCACTGTCCCGTCCCCCCTCGTCGAGTTTTGGCTGGTGGCAGTGGAAACTACTTGTTATATTCGACCCCGAATATAACCCTATGGGATTTTTCCCATTGTTGGAGATTGATACCTTTTTCCCGTTAATCTCTAACATACCACCGGTTTACTTATCTTAAATAAGTCTATCGGATGGTATTTTCTGCCAGAACTCGGTTTTTAAAATGGCGTCTGTGTTCGTCTCTGTGACTCCTAAACCAAAGGTTGAGCCCTTTGTTCCACTTTTGGCGGGCTTCTGTACAGAGACCCTCCAAAGTGGTGCCATTCTGTCTGGGTTCCCACAGGGGTGTGGGAGGGTGTTTAGGCACCCTGGACCGAGTTGCCTTGCCAACTCCGGTCGCACTCTAGTGTGATTGGCCCAAGTGGTGAGCCACCCCGCTCACCACTTAGCGTGTTTTGATTGACAGCTAGGCTGAATGAATGGGGGTTTTCTGCATAAAAGCAGGGCTTTTGGGACTGGATCTTCAGAAGTCGCCACAGGACCTAAGAATATGACGAGGGTAAAGCTGAGCCGACCTGCAAAGACGACACCTCCGGTGGAGCCCTGCGGAACCGACTCACCACTTCCCAACGACAGAGGAGATCTCCCTGCCGGAGAGTCTCTTCTCCTGACTGGTGGGAACAACCAGTCCCCTTTGCTTTTTCTTCGCTCCAGGACGCAGTGGTCGAATTGCCCGTGCAGAGCACCTCGGCAACCGGATAGCCACTACCCCTGTACCGTGACCAAAAGTTGGTGCCTTGTGACGGACACTCCGCGGCTGGTCTCTTCCCTGGTGGTGCACCGGACTTCACTTTCCTTCGACGACGAGATCATCTCTACTCTTGGCAAAGACCCAACGTGCATCCACCACCAGGAACAACTGCCCCCGCCGGAGCTGTCTCTCCACAAACAAGGTACCATGTCCACCTGGCTTCCCTTTCTGCCGGATCGAGTGAGGTGTCTTAATCCTCGCCTTTCCATTGGGTCACCTCCAAGCTTTCTTTCACGTGTTGTTCTGAACTGGTCCAATCTTTCCATAACAATTTTGCGATAAAGACTCGAAGCGCATTTCCACTTAGACACTTTTTGGGACATATCGCCTTGCCTCTCTCTGAGTGGGCCTGGCCTCTGAACTTTGTGATCTACAGTAGACCCTGCCTTACTTGCCTTGCATTTGTCTGAAAAGTATTGATACCGAGTTGACTTCATAACCTGCCTTATTTTTCTCTCCCGTCCTAACGAATACTAGAATGCCATCTAGGTTAAAGCATACACCTCTGTCTGCAAATAAGTGATGCCAGTGAACCTAGACTTGCCAAACTATTGTTAGGGGGATTTATCTTTTTCTTCGTATAGTAATTGTGTTTGGAGTTGTTTGCCTTGTTCCGTGTTTGCTTGTTCTACTGTGTAGATTGCCCTATATTGTATACTCCACATACTGCCTAACTCTTCTTGAGGGAAGTCTGCCTGCTTAGCCACAGCAACCAAGTGAATCTGTGTGGTACAGACTGCTACCAAGTGGGTTTACTGCCAAACACCTGTAGTCCTAAATCTTTTGCAGTGGTCCCAGATGGAACTGCACAGGTTTCCGCCTAACAGGCAGGCGTCGGCCGGAGGGCAGGAGAACCCTGGAATGGGAGTGTCTTCCATGTGGCAGCGGTTGGGCCAGCAGATAGGGGCGGAGCGGCGGTGGGCGGAGGAGGAACGGCTCACAATGGTCAGGGCGGAGAACTCCATGCGCAGGGCACTGAGGCGGGCTGAGTGCCTCGAGGGTATTCGCAGGGAGTTGGAGCTGGACACCGCATTATCCCTGCAAGACCTCGGGGCCAGTGAACATGCCCGCCTCCAAGCCATTGAACAGGAGTTCGATGATGCCCTGGCCCATGACATCAAGTGAGCCGTTGGACTTGCCCGCCACAATTGTATATAGTTCATTAGTGTTAAGTTTCCTTTGTTTTTTTCTTCCCTTTGGGGCGCATGGACTATGCCCCACACTTTTGTATATAGTTGTTTATTCTGTAGGCTTTTTTGTAGGTTTCCTTTGGACAGTTGGGCTCATGGACCCAGGATTTGATGCTTGTAAATAGTTGGAGTGTGCATTTGTCGGCTTTTTCTTTTTTGATTTTTCCATGGAGCAATGGATTTTACTTTTTCATTTCGGTTTGGATTTACTTTGTTGGAAGGAGACTTTGGAGACATGTTTGATTTCATAAATTTTGGATTCTGATTTCCTTTTTTTATCATTATGTGACATTCTGCATTGTTTTCCTTATGTCCATTGTTTGGTATTTGATTTTCTTTCACCACATTCTTTGTTCGATACATTTGTTCCCGTACTTCAATGTGTGGTATTCTCTCATTGGTTTCATGCATGTCACGATGTGGGTGTTCACATTCACTGGCACCCATTGTGTGTGTGTGACGGACATGTGCTGATGTACATACATGCCATTTGGGGTGTTTCATGTAATGGGCATTTCAATGTGGGGTGTATATTATGCTTGGTTGGTTATTTGGGCAGGGGTGGCGTGCCGTGGGAATTTGGTGGACATGAGGGCCATGATTGTGGGTCATGTTGACATGTTGGGGGGGACATGAGTGGGACATGAGTGGGGGCCTGCTGGCAGGAGCCCCTGACTGCTGGTGGTTGGGGGTGCTGGGGGACATGAGTAGGACATGAGTGGGGGCCTGCTGGCAGGTGCCCCTGACTGCTGGGGGGTGGGGGTACTGGGGGACATGAGTGGGGGCCTGCTGGCAGGTGCCCCTGACTGCTGGGGGGTGGGGGTGCTGGGGGACATGAGTGGGGGCCTGCTGGCAGGTGCCCTGGACTGCTGGGGGTGGGGGTGCTGGGGGACATGAGTGGGACATGAGTGGGGGCCTGCTGGCAGGTGCCCCTGACTGCTGGGGGGTGGGGGTGCTGGGAGACATGAGTTAGTGATCATATTGCAACGTGACATGTGGCTTGGCTGAGGGGCATGCCCATGGTGGATGGGCTGCCTGCGCGACATGACCAGGGGTGCAGGGTAGTCCCCTGTGGTGTGGGCTGCCTGCAGGGGCTGTGGATGGGGTAGAGGGGACACCTGGGAGGACCCACACTGCCAATTCATGTGTAAAACTTCCCACGCACCCCTGCAATACACGTACCCATGCCAATTGCGTGTGAAACTACCCGCGCACCCCTGAAATACACGTACCAAGGCCAATCGCGGTTGAAACTTCCCGTGCACCCCTTAAATACACATACCGAGGCCAATTGCGTGTGAAACTTCCCGCGCACCCCTGAAATACATGTACCCAGGCCAAGCGCGTGTGAAACTTCCCGTGCACCCCTTAAATACACGTACCCAGGCCAATCGCGTGTGAAACTTCCCGCGCACCCCTGAAATACACGTACCCAGGCCAATCGCGTGTGAAACTTCATGTGCACCCCTGAAATACACGTACCCAGGCCAATCGAATGTGAAACTACCCGCGCACCCCTGAAATACACATACCCAGGCCAATCGCGTGTGAAACTTCCCACGCACCCCTGAAATACATGTACCCAGGCCAATCGCGTGGGAAACTACCCGTGAACCCCTGAACTGCACGTACCCAGGCCAATCGCGTGTAAACTTACCGCGCTCCCCTGAAATGCACGTACCCCGCTCCCCCAGGCCCGATCGCATGTGAAACTTCCCGCGCACCCCTGGAATACACGTACCCAGGCCAATCGCGTGTAAAAATTAACGCGAATAACAGTTATACACGTACACCACTCGCACAGGCCCTTTCGCGTGTGGAAGTTACAGCGAAACCCGTAATACACGTTCCCCGCTTGGCGTTTGCTGTTTGGCAGTCCGGTAAACTGGTCCAGGGTTGGCACAACCTTTGCGCTGGATTGGGGATTTTGATGGCTTTTCCTTGCGCGAGGGCGTAACTGGCGCCGCTGCAGGGTCTCTGCGCCACTCTGCGCCATGGCTGCTTTTGAGGCTAAAATCCATGAATACGCTGTGCGCGGAAATCGATTTTAGCGCACGTGGCTGGTGCAGACATTCGCACGGGAACACTGTGCGCCAGCTGCGTGCGCCACTTTTGTCCGGATTTCTATGAATAAACCCCCTTAATCTGGTCTCCTTACAAATTGAAAAATCTTCTAACAAAGATCAGAGCTGAACTAGAAATGAGACCTTCTTTAAACAACCCACAATAAACTGAGGGGTCGATTCATGGAGCAAACGTGCGCTGAAAATCCCAGCGCAAGCAGGCGCAAGGTGGCGCAAGCGTGAGAAACCCAACGCAGGCGCACGCGTGCGATTCAAGGAAGACGCTGCACGTGTTTCCCGCTGTCCCTGCGCCAAATCCTGCCATGGCGCACGCGGGCACACACGGCGTGCGCTACGCGTACAGCAAAAGCGCACATTGCGCTGCACACACAACCAAAGTAGGCGGAACAGTGGGCATAACATGCGGAATGGGGAATAACGCATGAAAAAGAAGGTGTAACTGGGGAAGTACTGCAGGGAACTACACGGAATGCCCACACGCACGCAAACAACCCGTATTCGTGGATTCGAATACGGGAAACCCGTGCACGGCAAAAGACACACACAGGTGTCAACGCGTCCGCCACACGAAGGCAGGCGGAAGCATCCCCGCGCACAGTATAAAAGTGCGCGCAAACAACAAACACGTAGATACAGCTACGATGAATACCCCATTTGTCGCAGCACTGATCGTGGGACACCACAGGAGGAGGAGAATAGCCAGGGCACGCATTTTTGCACCACGGACAAGCCTTTTTGGGATGCCTGACGACCAGGTCTATGGCAGGTATAGGTTTACACCCTATATCATCCTAGAGCTGGTCAGGGAGTGGGAAGATAACCTTACATCCCCCACCCTTTGCTCCCAAGCATTGAGCCCCTTGGAGAAGGTGCTCAATGTCCTGCATTTCTTGGCCACTGGGTCATTTCAGCGGACTACTGCCATAGTGGGGGGGTCTCACAGGCCACGCAGTCACGCTGCCTACACCAGGTACTGGCAATCATGACAGCGCGCCCCTCAGTCCGCAGGCACATATACATGCCCAGAACACCCACAGAAAGGCAGGCCGTTGTCCTGGATTATTTCAGGGTGGCACACTTCCCCAAAGTGCTCGGTGCCATAGATTGCACCCATGTGGCCCTACGTCCACCTAGGGCCACTGAGCACATCTACCGAAACCGCAAGCACTGGCATTCCATCAATGTACAGGTGGTATGCGATGCAAAGGGAATCATCACCTCTGTCTATGCAAACTACCCTGGCTCCACCCATGACAGTTTCATATACAGAATGTCCGCCCTGAGCTGGGCAGCATGGCGACACCTGGCTCCTAGGTGAGTACAAATGCCCTTGCACATGCATGCATGCCACACACACACACACAAATACACAAACCCCAATAATCACAACCATTTACACCTCCCCAGGGGACAGTGCCTACCCTCTGAGCAACCACATGATGACGCCAATCCGGAACCCCACCACACCACCCCAGGTAAGATACAACGCCACCCATATTGCAACCAGGGCCATAGTGGAGCGCACATTCGGAGTGCTCAAGTCACGTTTCCGCTCCCTTGACCGCTCTGGCGGGCAGCTACTCTATGCACCCCCAGTAGTGTGCAGGATCATTGTGGCAGCATGTGTCCTGCACAATGTTGCAACACGGCAGGGCGTACCAGTGGACATGGTGGTGCCCCCACATCCCCAACCACAGGCACAGGCGCTGCCCATGGGAGGGGACAGGGCACGTGGCGAGGAAGCCCGGACCCAGCTTGTGGCCACATTTTTCACCTAAACTCCCACCCCTGCAGAGTGCACACAGGCCTGGCACATACCAGGTGACAATCGATGATGACAAAGAGACAGTCAACTGTCACAACCCTACCACCCTGAGATAGTTGCCATGGAAGTGCCACATTGTCTGCATCCCTAGCTACTTAAACACAAGCTATCCTGTGTGACCAAAAGGCACACATATGGCATGACATGATATGGCATTTGTAACGTGCCTATACACAAGTATTTCAAGGTGCGACGAGGCAGGGAGGGGGGAACAAGGGAAGACAGACAATGATACTACTAGGCCAGGTGTCATTTAGATTGTGCAACTGCAGGGGTTGGGGGAAGGGAAAAGTGCAAGGGGAAGGGGAGGGGGGGTGCAGTACAGGTAAGTAGACTAAAAAACAAATAAATAGGCCAGCTGGTGGCAACTGCAAAGGTAAGTGCAGACAAGTGCTGGGAAGGGGGGGGCTGTAGGGATAGAGAGACAGTCCCGCAGTGCAGGGGTTGCCAGGGAGGCAGTGCAAGTGGAGAGTGGCTGGGCCAGGGACCAAGGTTGGTGAGAGTGGCCCAGTTGCAGATCTAGTGCAGTTCCAGTGAAGAATTTTGCAAGGGAAAGAGAGAGAGAAAGCAGAAGCAAATAGGAAGGTCTTGATGTGCTTCTGGAACGAGAGATTGTTCTCCTCAAGTTCCAGTGAGGCAGGAAGGCTGTTCCAGAGGGAGGCCCCTGCCGCGGAGAGAGATCTACCCCCAGCTAGTTGCTTTGAGAAGCGGATGACCCTGACATGCAAGGTGTGAATCACACACACCTGCAAAACAGGCCATGACCATCACTGTTATGTCACTCAAACCCTCCCAAACCACAACATGACATGGCAAGCAATATCCATGCACCAACACAGTACCAATAAGGTACACATTGCCATGTCAAAAATGTACAGTGGCATCAGACAATGATGCCTGACATGGAATCAGATGAAATGACTGACCAACAACCTCCCACCCAAAATAAGTCATTCCCAAATGCATTACAAAAGTTGTAGACGTAACATAACAATGAATGCCTGTCTACATGCACATTGTGCATTGCAAAATCAACAATGCAGCTTCTGTGTGCTGTGTCCAACTCCTGCAACACACTGCTCAGTGCACAGCACAGTGAACAGCCATTGTGTGTGATGCACACCCTGAGCATCACATCTAAGCGACAAACCACATCAAAAAGCAAATTAGGCATGTACAGGATCCATAATTGGTCACAGAACATGTGCTGCAGGGACACAGTGGGCACCAGAAGGCAAACAGAGTGTACACGTGGATATACTAGGGTGGTTGTACATGTAGTGCATCATAGTGCAAGTGTGTGGGTCAGTAAGGACATGCACTCAACATATGCATGTGCAATCAATTGACCATCAGTGTCCTCTACACATCACATGTGAACATTCACCATGTGTACACCCCAGCATGTCAAACCACAACTATCCCCTCACACCTGAAAGGTAAACACAACACATGAACAGGCATTGATCAGCGAAACACAACATGTACATAGTATACCACAATTACAATGTCGGGGTTCCCATCACACTGCAGGGCAAGGCAACTATCAACAACCCCCCCCTCCCTCACAAATGACCATGACCCACTGAACAACTGCACCTGGGTCATGGAGCCTTCAACCCTCAATTTCACCTGGCCACAGGATCACCCTTCCCCTTCGTCACCATCTCCCACCTTGTGTGTAAAAAGGTGCCTGCACCCTCAGAGTCCACCCTCATTTGCAAAATCACAAAATCCAAGCGAGAAAAACGAACCAGAACACCCTCTAGTAGATGACTTGACGTAGCAGTACCTCACAAAGGCCAAGTACTACCACAATGATGTAACAACCAAGGTAGCACAGTAAAACAATGTCACAACAGGATGTGAACCATGTGTGGTACATAACATAGAATGATGCACCATGAACGGATGTGTACTGTCACAGGTCCCGTGTACAGGCGCAGGAGTGGCACAAAAACAACCACCCCCACCGTGTCCTGGGTGCCTGCAAGGTCAAACTCACACAGGCCTCTGAGACCCTGGTGGGGAAGGAGGGTCAGGGATATGCAGTCGGGACAGGTGTTGGCACACTGGATAACTGGAATGAGTGGCAGGAGAGGGGAGGAGGAATGACACATGAAAGTAGGGAATGCACGAAAATGTACTACCTGCATGAACACATACACAATCCGAACAAACTTGGACATCATTGTCATGGCCTTCTGTAGTCCAGGCTTAGGAGTGGCACGAACCAACCACCCCCTCTAGGGTTTTGGCGCCTGTAAGTTTGGGGCTTACACAGGCATCCGCAACCCCAGTGGGGAAAGAGGGTTAGGGAACGTTGCTTGGATAGGTACGGAAGCAGGAACACCGGGTAGAGGGTATAGGTTGTAAAATTGGATAGGACTCCGGGTGATTAGGGGAAAACAAACATACCAAATTGAATTACACATTCATCCATGCATTTGTGCACCCCCCAGCAAGCCTATGCAGAGCAGTTTGAAAGAAAAACAACAAGACACTTAGCTCTGGTTTTGAGTGCTGGCCTCCTGCCTGCGCACTCTCAGGTCCGGTTACAGGAGCACTGCAATGCTGCAAAGAGAGCCACAGTTAACAATCTGTCTGTGCCCATAACACAAAAACACACCACCAAACATGCCCCATAGCAACAAACTACTCTACAAACAGACAATCTGGTGTAGATGCTTCGTACCCATATGTAACATTACCTCTGTGATGGGTCATACACAGTCAATGCAGTAAGTCAGCCGCCGGTGGGTGCGTGGAAAATGGAACACCAATGTGTCACAATTCACACAACATGCAATGTTCCCTGGGTAAGCAGACAGACCCATATAGCAAGGCATGACTTCAGAACAAGTCGTGTTCCACCATGACCGAAACAAAGTAGGCAGTGCATGTATCAAAATGTACATGGAAATTAAATGCACTGCACCCGAGTATATCCCTTGCTGTATGTCCCTGTGAGCTGCCCCTTTCCATGTCTCGGAAGGCTACATGGTTGATACAATTGCCTCAATGGACCTTGGTGTACCGGAGGGTATGTGCCACTGCCCCTGCAGGTGTCCCAGACAACCTTACAATCAACAGCCATCAGTCCACCAACACATCTGAGCTTCATTGTGTGCTTCAACACCAATATTCGTCCAAGCTCACCCTCAGTGCTGTAACTAAGCCTGCATGTGCAACTCGCCTGGTGCAAGCTTTGCTGTGTTGTGGCCCCCCTGTGCTGCTCACCTTGCCTGGAGTTCCTTGGAACACGTCAGCAGTTCTAGGATGTAGGTCTGCAATCCCGGTGCCTCTGCTTGTGCACACATGTGCATGTGGGCACCAACAAACGTGTCCAGAATTCAGATGTCCAATGGGCCATGTCTGCTGGCAAAGGTGGTCTGGAGGCTCATCCCCCTGCAGAAAGGGCATGAAACACATGTTTAATGCTTTAAAGTCATCTGTGTGTGTCTCTTCAGGCATCTCATTACTGGACCATGTCAGAGACTTACATCAGAAATCACACCATCAGTCCGTCTTTCACATCCAAAGTGTGGAACACACTATCTACGGCATGAATTGCAACAAGTCGTGTACAGTAAAGATAAGAAACATACTACACAATGCATAGCATGGAATGTACACATTAATCATGAAATACCCCATCTAGCAAAAGCTGAACAGTGGACAATAACACCGCAATCATCCCCACTAGGGGTGTCAACACAAGTCACACAGCACCAGACATGCCACAGATATGACAGTCCAAAGCCCTTGTGTAATAGGCTGTCACACCGAACCATCCTTGCGAGCCCATGGATAAGGGAGGCAGGAGTGGCATATGTGAGTCAAGACCCCATGCAGCAAACACATACACAAGACAAGCCTGAAGTGCCCAGCTGGAACAGACAGTGGATGCCTTCAAAAGCCACAAAGCACCGCACCGTCACATGAAAGCACAATAGACAAGCAATTTTAAACTATATTAAATAATTACACTAACTTTGAAAAGCCTACATTACCTAATTAAACTAACTATCAAACAGAAACTTAACTAACTAAACTAAAAGAAAAATCAAAAATGGCCACATACGACCCGGGGGGGAGGGGAGGCACCCAGGAGGGGGGAGTTACAGGGTGCTGCTCAACACCCACATGCGATGATGCTGAGCCAAAAAAAAAAACCTCCATGGGCTCAACGCCTGCACAGCCCGACCTATGTGGGAGATAGATGGTCGCCCGAGTCTGGCTCATCCTGGAAAGGAGGACGTGGCACAGTAGCCTGGCCACGCCTAGCCGCAGCTTGCCCCTCGTCGGCAGCAAGTCTGCCGGACGGGTGAGCCTGGTTCTGTGTGGTGATGTGACGCAGGTCTGCATGCAGAACCTCACGTGATACACCTGCTTCCTCTTGCAAGGTAGCACGTGTAACACGGAGTTCCTCCTGCAAGGCCTGGCTGGACAACCGCTGCACCTCCCGGCAAGCCTGTAGCTCAGCCGAGATGGTACGCTCAAGCTATGCAAACCTCTCCTCTGCCCGCTGCCTCTGGGACATCATAAGGACACCCAGAGTGGATTTGAGGGAAGCATACTCCTTCCTCAGGGCATCCATGTGCGCCTCTGCGTGAGCAGCAATTGCTTGACGCAGAGACGACATTTCAGCCTGGCGTGCCCTGTCTGAGGCCGCCATGCCCAGCCTGAGCGAGCGGGCCGTGGACCGTGCCGCCTGCTGCTGGAGAAGCACCTGCCTAGCAGGGGGGAGCACAGATCGGGCCACACGCTCCATGCTCTCAGCGATGTTCTCCATTGCTGCCCCCTGCCATTCTGAATTGGCAGTCATGTCTTGCTCCCACTCAGTATACTGCGGTTGCGTGCGGCGACCGCGTTGCCGGGCTTGACCCCTGCGGGACCCAAGGACCGGGGGTCCTCGCTGTGTTGGCACTGCCCGCGGCTGCACGACTACATGCCCCCGTCGACGTGATGTCCCAGGCACATCAGTGACTGGTGTGGAGGGTGACCCTGCGTCCCGATCCACCACGGGCGGAGGAACCAAGACTGTCTGATCCCTCAGTGCAGGTGTCGCGGACAGAGGAGTGTCCACATCAGAATCACTCACCCCTGACACATGGACTTGATGCTCATCCAACTCAACATGGACGTCAGAGTCATCATCAAGGCTGGACTCATAGGCAGCCAGAGACAAGATGGACTGTAGCACTTGGGGGTTTTCGTGGCCTACCACCCCACGACCCCCACTTGTGCCGGGTTGATGTAGTGGTAACAACCCTGTGTCTGGCATGACAACACCATCCTTCGCCTCCATTGCGTCATCACCTGAAAAATAGAGAGAAAAAAGGTCACTACACATGTCAGAAGCACACAACACACACACACACCGACAACAAACGCATCAGGCAGACATGTGACACACAACATATAACCTGGCATGCATGCTGGGTCAACTTTGAATTGCTTCTGTGATCAGACCTGTTGAAAGGTGGCAGTTTCCATGGAAGTGGGTCTATGCAGTGCAGAAAATGTCTACGCCACTCACTACCTACATGTACAAGGACTCCATGTTGTGTGTCAGGAAATGTGAAAGCAGTGCAAGGTCAAATTCAGGCATCACGTGCATTGTGCATTCAATGTGTACCATATCTAGAAGCCAAGCACCCCTCCACCCAAGTACAAAAGCAGGGATGCCTAGCATGGTATCAAAAGGCTGACCATACACCTGTGTATTGACAGGCAGTGTTGACTGGCATCAACAGCTTAATGTGATTCAAGTGACAACACTGCAAATGATGATAGGACAGTAAGCAGGACACATGATGAAAACTCTGGAGGCCGCCCACGTGAGAAGAAGACACAACAACAGTTGGACAGAGTCATTGGCCATTGAACAGGCTGAGGCCTGTGAGTCACACAGATTGTCAGACCCTAAACATGTGTGCAACGCAGTACTGACCCACAGTTGACATGGGAAGGCTGATGAGATGCCATGCAATGTATGTCACCCAGGACTTGTATTACAGTGATCATCCAGTCAAGGACACATAGGGGCATGCGTGCAAAGCACATGGAGCATGAATGGGCACTCATGTCCCTGCGGGACATCTGACGTATGCACAGTACAAGTGAGATACCCTGCATCAAGTACTAAGATTGTACGCTGGAAGTTAGCATCTACACAGGACGCATGAACAGGAAAGTACACATTGGCAAGATTGAAGCAGACCAGTGCAAAGGTAGAACTGGGGTGCAGAGTGGCGGAGGAGGGGCAAGGGAGCATGCCTACATGGAGTCCCCGCATGCAGGCAGAGGAGACATGCACGTCAGTCATGCAATGACATTGTGCCTGGGCTGAGAGGAAGGTCACCCCACGCCACATGCAGAAGGGCCAGTGAGCTGGAACATGGACCGGAGGGGCATACTTGTAACCAGCATGTCAGTAGGGTGCAATTGTGGTGATGCTGACAGTCCCCGTCTGCTCCACATGTCCACCATCCAGCAGAGCAGACATGCATCATGGAAGCATTGCATTACTTACACATCAGAACCATGTACACGTCACATGTAGTGGCAATCATGCACAACACATCCCACAAGTGAAACACACACGTCCTCAACAAACACGCATCAACACTCACTGGACTGGGCATCAAAGTCCAGCATCTCTCCCACTCCTTAGACCAATTCAGGTGGTATGAACTCCACAACGAGTGCCTCATGCGGAGTGAGCTCTTCCTCCTCTGCTGCAGGCCCACCGCCAGTCACCAGAGTCAAGTTGTAATTAGAGGCACGCTTAGCCTTAGTGCTGCGTTTGATGTCATTCCAACGCTTTTTGCACTCTTGCGCCGTGTGCACCTCATGGCCGAATGAACTGAAATGTTCCGCAACATGCTTGCAGTGGGTGTCACGTTGGGCAGCCGTAGTCTGACTATTGGCACCCACTAGCATGTCACGGCTGTGGCCCCGCACGTAGCCCACGAGGAAGTCCAGTTCCTGCTTGCAGAAAGGCATCTTCCTCGATGTGCACAAGGTCGTGGCTGTGTGTGGGGTCCCAGCCTGTGCTGCAGGTGCAACCTTCCTCCTCTTGGACTGTGGCGCAGACCCTGGCTGGCTAATGCCGCCCTGACCAGTATGGCCAGTGGGTTCGGTGGATTGAGCCAAGGGAGTGGCAGTTGGAGGGACGACCAAAGGCCTGACTTGTGTCAGTGGCATCTGGGGGTCCTCTAATGGACCCTGCGCAGCAACATCAGCTGTGGCAGGGTCATTGACCGCAACGGTCCTGGTTGGCAGACTCACAACCGGTGTGTTGTTGGGTGCATCTGCCCCTGCACTTGCCAACACCCGGCTGTTCGGGGCAGCAGATGACATGACTGCCCCAGGGACACATGTCTTGGTCTGAGTAGCCCTGCCTGCCCCTATGGTTTCCTGCCTGGCCTGTTGGAAATCTACCAAGGGCTCCTCAAGTGCCAACGCAGCCTGCGCTGGCAGACCCTGAGCCTGGGTGGCATTGTCCACAGCTGCACCTGCAGCTACCACTACCCTTGGGCCCGTGGCAGTCGATGGAACGGACTGCCGGGTCACACGGGCGCCAGTGCCAGATGCAGAAGCTGCATCCCCCGGAACCACAGGGGGTGGTGGCATGACTGCACCGACACATGGCACAACATTGTGCTCAAGTGGCGCACCCCTTCCTCTTCCCCCTCTGTGGCCGCCCTGGACACCCTGGAGTCCCCCTACTCCCTGGTCACCACGGCCACGTCCCCGACCACGCCCGCCACGAGGAGTATGCCCAGCTGAGGCGCCCCTCACCTTTGGTGTCCTCCCAACCATGGCACAGATGTAGTAGTGCCGGCACAGATGGAGTAGTGCCAATGGGAGGTGTACACCACAATTGACCTGGGCAATTGGGGTGAAGGGGGTGGGAAGCAAGATGTTAACAGCCCCCCTGCACCTGCAAGGCTGTATGTGACCCCAGTGATGTAGTGACGGGTCACGCAACGCTCAGGCACCCCAAAACTGCAGTAAAACCGTGCACGCAACCCTGCAGCCTACGTGCGTGGAATCAACCTCCCGCAGTACGCGGTGGCACCCAGTAACACGAATAATGCGTATGCGTGGGACACGCAGGCTACTATGACATCGAAAATGGGTGCGATACACAGGGGCACCCGAAGTGGGAAAAATAGCATGTGCGACTCACCGTCTGACTAGCGCGATGCAGAAAAACACGCATAGCCAATACCCCCCCCCAAAAGAAGAGATACGTCCTTGATAGCTGTGAAGTTGTGATGGCGCGCGAAACAACAGGAAGCAGCAACACACGTCGGTATCCACGAAAGGCAAGTACAGCGAACTGCTGTCCCCGCTCACCTTTAACCCGTGCTAAGGGAAACGCCCGCGCGCGTCACGTCACTTACACGCATGGGTCCTTTCCTCGGATTACACGCGGACATGCAGTTTTTCACACGTGCTGAAACGCCCATGCACGCCTGCTCGCGTCACGTCACAGAGGCGCTTGCGCTTGAAGGGCCTTCTGTCCAAAGAAATTGCGTATGCATGCAGACGCGCTTACGCGCTAAGGGCCTTTCCTCGAATTACACGCTGACGTGCAGAATTTTCACATGCCAAATCACTCCGTATCAAGCTGGCCACGCGTAAGCACACGGAAGACCACGCTCTTGCCCAAAAGGCCGAATTACTGCCCCCCAGAGCCCCGAGCAGCCTCCCACGAGCCATCTGCTGCTGCCTGCCTGCCTGCCTGCCTGCTGCCACCGTGCCCTGCCATTTTGTGCCTGCACATCAGCCATCTGCAGGGGTCCAGTTGCTGTGTCTACCCCTGCTGGAACAGAAGACTCCCGACTGGGATACCATTGCTCCACAGCCCAGCCCCAGGACCCAGTTGCCCACCCACACCTGCCTCGGGTGTCGCCATGTCGCGGCAAACACCATCTGAGACCACTGGCGACCCCCAGCCAGAGGGGCAGAGGGCCACCAGCTTCAGTCAGAAGGAAGTTGGTGTCCTGGTGGAGCATGTCCTGGGATCATCACGCGCCGACAAGGATGGACGAGACAGGATCTGGACGGACATCGTGACTGCCATCAACGCGGAGGGGGTGGCAGTCCGCGACTTTCAAGCTGTCAAGAAGCGCTGGGAGGACTTCAGGTCCAGGACCCTCAACAAGGCCCGGCGCCTCTTGAAGGCAGCGGATGCTAAGGGGCCACTTGTCGGAGGATCAGATGAGGGTCCTGGAACGCATATCCCCAGCGCTCCACGTCCAGGTCCTTGAGAGGCAGACCTGTCTGGAGTCGAGCGGTAAATGGCCAGGCATTGCTGTGTGAGACAGGGCATGTTGTAGTGTGCTGGTTGTCTGATACTTGCCTGTATGTGTGACATAGGCCATGTACGCGTGTGTGTGTGCAGGGACATCATGGTCATGCATGTGAGACCAGTAATGTGTGAAGCACACGGTTGGTGTATGTGTTTGAATGCTACATGGGGAGCCCTATGCGGAATGGACACATGAGAGCATGCCAGTCTCTGTTCCTGGACATGGGTGGGGGTGATGAATGGGTGATGATGCCATGTACATTTATGGTTTCCATGTCTGTGTGTCTGACTTGCGTATCTGTGACTTGTGAATGCCATGGATGCATGACACATGTCTGTGTCAATGTTCAGATCCACTGATGCAGCCTAGCGATCCTTGCATCCACAGTGTCTGGGGTGTACGAGTCCAGATGGATGAAAGTACGGTGAAGTGTGTGAATGTGATAGGCGTGACCCATGATGCATGTGAGTTCAAAAACAACATTGTATGTTTCAAGAGTCCCTTGGACATGTTTGCTTATGTCCATAGCATGCGCCATGCCTGTTACTGCATGTGTTTTGCCTGCACTGACCCATGTGTTGTGGAGGGACATCATGGAAGTGATCTTTGACAGTGCCACTCATCTGCTATTGCTTCCTGTCCAGGGGACCATTGTACAGTACCCTGATGCTTGTGTTCTATGTCTCCCTCTACGCAGCGCAAAGTGAAGAAGAGGGTGGAGACGGCGCTGTGGAGCCAAGTGGCGGGGATGCCCCCACGACTGCAGCGGAAGGGGTGGGTGAGCCCCCACAGGGGCCTGTAATGGCGGAAGACGGTGTGGAGCCATCCAGGTTGGTGGTTTCCACAGAGGAGGAGGAGGCCGCTACTGAGCCACACATGGGGCCTGGTGGGGGCATCCCTGCTGGTGCAAGTGGTGCAGTCCAGGGGCAGGGGCAGGAGGCAGCACAGGTCACCGTGGAGATGCCTGTGCATGTCACTGTCCCTGACACTGTGACTGCACCACCATGCACCAGCAGGGATGCCCCATCCCAGGCCCGTCCGCAGGTAGGGGGGATGTCCATGTCATCTGACTCCCATCCACCTACGGATGAGGGGACCCCTGGCCGCATGGAGAAGGTCCTGATTGGTGTCGCGTTGCGCACGGGTGTCATTCGTGATGAGGTGCGTGCTTCCCGGGGGGAGCACGCACGTCATCACGAAGAGCACCGTGCCAACGTGGCCCAGTTGGGAGCGGTCGTGGTCGGGGGTCTCGTACATGTGTCGGTCACTTTGGCGACCCTCTCCTCCTCTGTGGAGGCTATGCGCCAGTCATTCTCCATGCCGTCTTCTGGCCCAGATACCACCAGGGCCCCCTGTGGACCTGCCCCGACCAATGCAGCCAACTCGGTGGGGATCCCATCCCTGCCGCAGTCGGGAGTCGGAGGTCCAGCAGGGGTGGACACACCAGCAACTGGACCCCAGCAGATGGAGGATGTGACGGCATCATCGGGCAGGGCACGTGCACGACGGCGTCGGTGGATTCCATCAGCCTGGATGCCGTCGTGCTGGCACAGGCAGTTGCGTCGGAGGCAGCGGCAGGCTCAACGTGGGAGGCATCATGGCTCAGGGCCATCAACATCAGTGGTGCAGGCATCGGCCGGAGGGCAGGAGAACCCTGGAATGGGAGTGGCTTCCGTGTGGGAACGGTTGGGCCAGCAGATAGGTGCGTAGCGGCAGCGGGCAGAGGAGGAACGGCTCACAATGGTCAGGGCGGAGAACTCCATGCAGAGGGCGCTGAGGCGGGCTGAGTGCCTCAAGGGTCTTCGCAGGGAGTTGGAGTTGGACACTGCTTTATCCCTGCGAGACCTCAGGGCCAGGGAACATGCCCGCCTCCAAGCCATTGAACAGGAGTTCGAAGATGCCCTGGCCCATGACAACATCCAGTGAGCCGTCGGACTAGCCCGCTGCCCTTGTAAATAGTTATGTAGTTAGTGTTAGGTTTCCTTTGCTTTTTTCTTGATTTTGGACCTTTTCGACAATGGCCAACATTTTTGTATATAGTTTTTTTATTACGTAGTATTTTTAGATTAGGTTTAATTTCTTCAGTTGGGATCATGGACCCTGTATTGTTTATCTGTATATAGTTGACTGTTGGATTATGGATTTTTTTTTTTATTTACTCATGGAGCAATGGTTTTTGGTTTTGTTTTTCCCTTGGATGTACTTTTTGAACTGTGACTATGGACACCTTTCCTTTGGATTATGATTTGTGGTTTTTCATTATTTTACGGACATGCTGCTTTTTTGATTTTAATTCCCATTGTCGTTTGTTTATTTTTAATCCCATTTATGTTGCTTTTAATACATTTTTTCCATCAAACTTCAATGTGTAGCATCATATCATTGGTTTCATGCATGTCATGATATGGGTTTTGACATTCACTTACACCCATTGAGTGTATGTGAGGGACATGTGTTCATTTACATACTTGCCATTGGGGTTGTATCATGTAATTGGCAATTCTGAGTGGGTGGATGCAATACTTGGGTGGGTGTTTGGCATGTGGAGGCTGCCCATAAGGGCCAGGGATCTAGATTGTAATGACGTGTTGGCTGGGGGACATGTGTCAGGGCCTGCTGGCAGGTGCCTCGCAATAATGGGGGGTGGGGTGCAGGGAGACAGGAGTGGGGGCCTGGTGGAGGGTGCCCCTGACTGCTGGGGCATGGGGGTGCTGGGAGACAGGATTGGGGGCCTGGTGGAGGGTGCCCTGCACGGCTGGGGGGTGGGGGTGCTGGGAGACAGGAGTGGGGGCCTGGTGGAGGGTGCCCCTGACTCGTGGGGGGTGGGGGTGCTGGGAGACAGGAGTGGGGGCCTGGTGGAGGGTGCCCCTGACTCGTGGGGGGTGGGGGTGCTGGGAGACAGGAGTGGGGGCCTGGTGGAGGGTGCCCCTGACTGGTGGGGGGTGGGGGTGCAGGGAGACAGGAGTGGGGGCCTGGTGGAGGGTGCCCCTGACTGGTGGGGGGTGGGGTGCAGGGAGACAGGAGTGGGGGCCTGGTGGCAGGTGGCTCGCAATGCTGGGGGGTGGGGGTGCTGGGAGACATGTGTGGGGGCCTGGTGGAGGGTGCCCCTGACTGGTGGGGGATGGGGGTGCAGGGAGACAGGAGTGGGGGCCTGGTGGAGGGTGCCCCTGACTGGTGGGGGGTGGGGGTGCTGGGAGACAGGAGTGGGGGCCTGGTGGAGGGTGCCCTGCACTGCTGCGGGGTGGGGGTGCTGGGAGGCAGGAGTGGGGGCCTGGTGGAGGGTGCCCCTGACTGGTGGGGGGTGGGGGTGCAGGGAGACAGGAGTGGGGGCCTGGTGGCAGGTGCCTCGCAATGCTGGGGGGTGGGGGTGCTGGGAGACATGTGTGGGGGCCTGGTGGAGGGTGCCCCTGACTGGTGGGGGGTGGGGGTGCAGGGAGACAGGAGTGGGGGCCTGGTGGAGGGTGCCCCTGACTGGTGGGGGGTGGGGGTGCTGGGAGACAGGAGTGGGGGCCTGGTGGAGGGTGCCCTGCACTGCTGGGGGGTGGGGGTGCTGGGAGACAGGAGTGGGGGCCTGGTGGAGGGTGCCCCTGACTGGTGGGGGGTGGGGGTGCTGGGAGACAGGAGTGGGGGCCTGCTGGCAGATGCCTCGCAATGCTGGGGGGTGGGGGTGCTGGGAGACAGGAGTGGGGGCCTGCTGGCAGGTGCCTCGCAATGCTGGGGGGTGGGGGTGCTGGGAGACATGTGTGGGGGCCTGCTGGCAGGTGCCTCGCAATGCTGGGGGTGGGGGTGCTGGGAGACAGGAGTGGGGGCCTGCTGGGAGGTGCCTCGCAATGCTGGGGGTTGGGGGTGCAGGGGGACATGAGTGGGACATGAGTGGGGGCCTGCTGGCAGGTGCCTCGCAATGCTGGGGGTTGGGGGTGCAGGGGGACATGAGTGGGACATGAGTGGGGGCCTGCTGGCAGGTGCCTCGCAATGCTGGGGGGTGGGGGTGCTGGCAGACAGAAGTGGGGGCCTGCTGGCAGGTGCCTCACAATACTGGGGGTGGGGGTGCTGGGAGACATGTGTGGGGGCCTGGTGGAGGGTGCCCCTGACTGGTGGGGGGTGGGGGTGCAGGGAGACAGGAGTGGGGGCCTGGTGGAGGGTGTCCCTGACTGGTGGGGGTTGGGGGTGCTGGGAGACAGGAGTGGGGGCCTGATGGAGGGTGCCCCTACTGGTGGGGAGTGGGGGTGCTGGGAGACAGGAGTGGGGGCCTGGTGGAGGGTGCCCCTGACTGGTGGGGGGTGGGGGTGCTGGGAGACAGGAGTGGGGGCCTGGTGTAGGGTGCCCCTGACTGGTGGGGGGTGGGGGTGCTGGGAGACAGGAGTGGGGCCTGGTGGAGGGTGCCCCTGACTGGTGGGGGGTTGGGGGTGCAGGGAGACAGGAGTGGGGGCCTGGTGGAGGGTGCCCCTGACTGGTGGGGGGTGGGGGTGCAGGGAGACAGGAGTGGGGGCTTGGTGGAGGGTGCCCCTGACTGGTGGGGGGTGGGGGTGCAGGGAGACAGGAGTGGGGGCCTGGTGGAGGGTGCCCTGCACTGCTGGGGGGTGGGGGTGCTGGGAAACAGGAGTGGGGGCCTGCTGGCAGGTGCCTCGCAATGCTGGGGGCTGGGGGTGCAGGGGACATGAGTGGGACATGAGTGGGGGCCTGCTGGCAGGTGCCTCGCAATGCTGGGGGGTGGGGGTGCAGGGGGACATGAGTGGGACATGAGTGGGGGCCTGCTGGCAGGTGCCTCGCAATGCTGGGGGGTGGGGGTGCAGGGGGACATGAGTGGGACATGAGTGGGTGCCTGCTGGCAGGTGCCTCGCAATGCTGGGGGGGTGGGGGTGCTGGGAGACATGTGTGGGGGCCTGCTGGCAGGTGCCTCACAATGCTGGGGGGTGGGGGTGCAGGGGGACATGAGTGGGACATGAGGGGGGGCTGCTGGCAGGTGCCTCGCAATGCTGGGGGGTGGGGGTGCTGGGAGACATGTGTGGGGGCCTGCTGGCAGGTGCCTCGCAATTCTGGGGGGTGAGGGTGCTGGGAGACATGTGTGGGGGCCTGCTGGCAGGTGCTTGGCAATGCTGGGGGGTGGGGGTGCTGGGAGACAGGAGTGGGGGCCTGCTGGCAGGTGCCTCGCAAGGCTGGGGGTGGGGGTGCTGGGAGACATGTGTGGGGGCCTGGTGGAGGGTGCCCCTGACTGGTGGGGGGTGGGGGTGCAGGGAGACAGGAGTGGGGGCCTGGTGGAGGGTGCCCCTGACTGGTGGGGGGCGGGAGTGCTGGGAGACAGGAGTGGGGGCCTGGTGGAGGGTCCCCTGACTTGTGGGGGGTGGGGGTGCAGGGAGACAGGAGTGGGGGCCTGGTGGAGGGTGCCACTGACTGGTGGGGGGTGGGGGTGCTGGGAGACAGGAGTGGGGTCCTGGTGGAGGGTGCCCTGCACTGCTGGGGGGTGGGGTGCTGGGAGACATGTGTGGGGGCCTGGTGGAGGGTGCCCTGCACTGCTGGGGGGTGGGGGTGCTGGGAGACATGCATTGTTGATCAGTAGTGCAAGCTGACATGTGGCTTGGCTGGGGAGCATGCCCATGGTGGATGGGCTGCCTGCGGGACATGAGCAGGGGTGCCGGGTAGTCCCCCGTGGTGTGGTCTGCCTGCAGGGGCCGTGGAGGTTATAGAGCGAATACCTGGGAGGACCCACATGGCCAATTCACGTGTAGTACTCCACGGAACCCCTGAAATACATGTACCCTGCTGAAATCGCGTGTGAAACTTCCCGCGCACTCCGAGATACACGTACACAGGACATTCGCGTGTGGAACTTCCCGCGCCCCCCTGATATACACGTACCCTGATGGAATCGCGTGTGGAACTTTCCGCGCACTCCTGAAATACACGTACCCTGCTGAATTTGCGTGTGTAACTTCCCGCGCACCCCGAAATACACGTACCCAGGACATTCGCGTGTGGAACTTCCTGCGCACCCCTGAAATACACGTACCCAACTGAAATCGCGTGTGAAACTTCCCGCGCACCCCAGTAATACACGTACCCCGCTCGCACGGGGCCAATCATGTGTGGAACTTCCCGCGCACCCCGGAAATACACGTACCCTGATGGAATCGCGTGTGGAACTTCCCGCGCACCCCTGATATACACGTACCCTGATGGAATCGCGTGTGGAACTTCCCGCGCACCCCTGAAATACACGTACCCTGCGGAATTTGCGTGTGTAACTTCCCGCGCACCCCGAAATTCACGTACACAGGACATTCGCGTGTGTAACTTCAAGCGCACCCCTGGAATACACGTGCCCAGCTGAAATCGCGTGTGAAACTTCCCGCGCACCTCTGATATACACGTACCCTGATGGAATCGCATGTGGAACTACCCGCGCACCCCTGAAATACACGTACCCTGATGGAATCGCGTGTGAAACTTCCCGCGCACCCCTGAAATACACGTACCCTGCTGAATTTGCGTGTGAAACTTCCCACGCACCCCAGTAATACACGTACCCCGCTCGCACAGGGCCAATCGCGTGTGAACCTTCCCGCACACCCCAGTAATACACGTACCCAGCTGAAATCACGTGAGAAACTTCCCGCGCACCCCAGTGATACACGTACCCCACTTGCCGTGCTAGTACAGGGTTAGCGCAGCCCTTTGTGCTGGATTGGGGATTTTGATGGCTTTTCCCTGCGCAAGTGGCGCTCTTGGGGGTGTAACTGGCGCTGCTGCAGGGTCGCTGCGCCACTGTGCGGCACGGCTCGTTTTGGTGGCTTGAATCCATGAATACGCTGTGCGCGGAAATGTATTTTAGCGCCCGCTGCTGGCGCAGGGATTCGCACGCGCACACTGTGCGCCAGCCGCGTGTGCCACTTGTGCGCTGAATTCTATGAATTAGTGTCTTGATTACAGAACATAATTCCCATACGAAACATCCTGATTTTGTACACAAGTACAACTTTGACATGCAAATTTGAATCTTAAACACATTAATTCACCAACACTACACGCGCAAGATAGGCGCACATTGAAAACAACTTATAGGAATACTGTTAAACAAATTAATCATACTAAACTCCAAGAAAATTCAAAAAGGATGATTACAGCAGTTGCTAGCAAATCATGCTCTCAAATCGGGAATTTATCAAAAGAAAAAAATAATGTGCTATTTCCACCGTACTAGTAATCTCTGTAAGTGAACAAATTTGGAAAAGCGATTTCTCCTCTCTCATTTTTACTCCCACCACTAACATCTCATTATCAGTTCTGCCAACTGCTGTTCTCAAGCAGGTAAAATTCGATCAATTAGATATCACTCTTCATATAAAGAAGCTTAGCTCGTCCCGAGCGCCGGGCCATGATGGCCTAGCAAATGCCATGCTTAAAACCCACCCTTCGGAATGGGCCACTATTCTTGCAATCAATTTCAAGCATGTGATCACGGCAGGCTAGATGCCAATATCATGTAAAGAATGTATTATAGTTCCTATTTTTAAAAAAGGAAACCGCAATAATCCAGAAAATGGTATACCAATAGCCCTTTTAGACATCCCTGGCAAGATCTTTGCTAGACTCATTTTTAGAGACGTGACTGTGTGGATGAACTTTGTTAACCTTTTTGATGATCACAAGTCGGGCTTTGTCAGAGGAATTGGGACCTTTTAGAATCTTACCCTTCTGTCGGCCATTAAAAAACAAGCATTCATGTCTAAGCAACCTGTTTTTTTAGCATTCATTGATTTTACACAGGCATTTGACTCGGTATCACGTAACGTGTTATGTGAGAAACTTTTAAAAGCAGAATGCCTGATCTATGGGCCTCATTACGACCCTGGCGGAGTGGGTTTATGCCAGCGGTATTCGCGGCGGACCCGTCCGCCCTACTACGAGTTCCCGTAGCGCCATGGAGCGTTTTCCGCCTGGTTTTTCCGGGCGGAGAAATCCATGGCGCTACGGGACCTTGTTGTTAATTACGCCACCGTATTTTACGGTGGCGTAATTAACGCCTTCCCCACTCCCATTATACCCTATGGGGCAAAAATGGGAATGGGGAAGGGTAAAATGGGGAATGGGGATTTACCGCCCCGCCAAGGTCGGAATGGGGCGGTAAATCCGCCAACCCCCATGGCGCTATCGGCAGCTTTCCGCCGTGCTCCATGGTGCATTTGGCGCCACGATTTCCGCCAGGGTAATGAGGCCCTATGTCTTTTATCTAATCTGTCAATTTTTAAACCAATACTTCTATTAAAATAAAGCTTTCAAATAATGTTTTACTTACAAGTTCAAGAGTAAAACAAGGCTGCATTTTAGCCTCAATTTTATTTAATTTTTATTTTAAAGATATCAACAAGGCCTTTGAAAGAATTTGATCCTTCCCCCCTAAATAGGCGATAAAGAGATATCATGGCTTTTATACACCGATGATGTTGTCATTCTCGACTGTACACCAATTGGACTCCAGAGGAGTTCGAAGGGTAGCATTCCGATTACTGCCTCAGCTGGGTACAGCCAATCCAAGGCCTGAGGGCACCAAATGCAGAGACCAGCAGCGCATCACATTGCATTGATCCAATGGGGAGACAAGCAGCAAAGGGAGAGAGGGATACGTTTTACTTTAAGACAGCTGTGCAGAAATGGGTCAGGAAATTAGCATAGTACTCATATCTAACATCCTACCTGGTCCACTGACTTCGGGTACCCATTCTCCCCTATTGGTTCTCACTAACCATGGTAAGACAACAGTCAATGAGTACCTAAGCAAGGTTACGGGTGTGGGGTGCGTTGAGTGCTTCTTTCCCAGGACTTATGAAGGGGTGGTTATTGAATGAGATTCCTAACTCTGCCTGGTCTCCTGCAAGCAAAAGAAAAGTGTTCAGCGCTCTGTGTTATGCCTGGATTCCTGACCTCTGCTCTCTCCAAAGCCCACCTATCCCTTGCGTACCTGCATTGTTTCTTGTAGGTGCCCATGCAAGATAAACGCATTGCCAGGAATGCCATCTCTAGGTCTTCTCACGCATGTCTGAAAGGTGTCTAATTCAATTAGTGCACATGTTCCTGATGTGCCTGACCCTGCAACCAGCTATACTTCTTATGGGTCCAAGTGTGTTTTTTGTCCCGTGGTTCCCATTTCATGTGTGAAACGGACTAACTCAGTGTGACCATGACACCTTGTCGCAAAAATGTGGCCACTAAACACAGCAACCTCAGGGTTTTCATAGTGGTTGTGCACAATGAACCTAAGATGGAAAAGTCAGATACATTTACATTTATAATGGGTTTCCCAATGGTACACCCTGCGGTATAGCTTTACAGGAACACTGACGAATGATGCAATAATGCTTGGCACACCAACGTGACCTAGGCCACATCCTCTTTAGGGGCTTGCAATCACACCTTATGGAGCCAGAACTGCAGGCTTTGTGTTTTTGTGGTTAGTGTTCCACTTTTCAGGCAGCTAAACTCATCTTCATGATCGAATGTGGGGCATGTCAGTAGGCATACTGCAGATTCGATCGGACAGCATTTTCAGATGGGATGTATGTGTGTGGGTGTGCTTTTTGTCACATCTACCTGCTCAAGAGGATGTGCTTTAGTAGTACTGAATATGATTGATTGCTTGGGTATCTTTCCTCTTCCCTGATTGATAGATTGTCAGAGTTTCAGGTTGTTTTTCAGCTGTGGCACTAAGGGGCTCGTCACGGAGCGAGCCTATCAAACGCTAGCCTTCAAGGTTGGTTGATGGCATGTAAGAGGCTCCCTGCATCAAGGGATGTTTTCGGCCCAATGAACAACTAGCTGCAAACTTCCGGGTCTACGGTCATCTGACCAACTGACTCACGTCATCCGACTCCCCCCCGACTTGCAGCAAATTCTAGCACGCTGTTCCTTTAGTCAATCGTCATGACAACCTAACCGTGACTCTGTTTTCTCAAAGACGGCTTGCCCTCAGTGTGCTACCTTTCATGGCGGGGACGCCGCGTTAATCCTAAAATGCTAAACTTCTTTAATCAAGTGCAAGCACGCAAGGAGTGTGTCTGTCTAATACAATTTGAATAAAACACCATAGCAGCAAGTTATTCTTGCATAATTACATGTGTTTCTTCCGCTCAGTATTTACAAAGACTCAGAGTACATCCTTCGTTATTTATCCACTAGGATAAACAAAATCAAATGACTTTGCTATCCATATGGGACCGCAAGACTGGAGCCAACAATAAGAACGCCCAAATCCACAGTTCCACAATCTCTATCCAGGTTTCTAATTAAAGTACCTTTTTCCCCTTTTCCTAAAAGGGTTTTCATTCAAACATTTTTTGCAAGGAAAAAAATAAATCCTAAAAATGATTTTTAATTGAACAACATGGCTCTTTTTCAATTTGAAAAATGAAACACCGGACCACCAACGGTTTGATTACTTTTTCAGATTCAGATCATCTTTTTCAGACCTGAGCCTGTTTGTCTCCTTGCCGTTGCGTGCGCTTCGAATCAGAGGGACACCATAGCCAGATTCCAGCGAGCACACATACATTTTTTCTCCTCTCCACTAGGGTAAGAATTCTCCCCTTTGGTCTTTTTGTAATGCAATCAAAACACATGAGATTTATTCAAGTTCAGCCTACAAGACTCTGAAAACAATCATTTAAAACCTCTTTCTTTTTATGTGTCTGCCTCCACAGTTCGTTTTTTTCGCCCTGTTGAAGGCCTCTATCAGAACTTTTTGCCCAGCAGGTGGCATTTTCACCGAAACGTGATATGGATTTTGATTAAATATTTCTGAAGTTCATTTGGACTCTTCTCTGATACAAATCCATCCTTGCTACAGATGATTTGTTTGAACAATTTTGAAGTCTAGTTCAATTGGACTTTCTTTGACACAAGCACGTCAGCAGACCTGCATTTGACAAATAACAGGTTGTCTAACTAAACAAGTGGTTACATGAGTGGCACTCTAAGTATTATAATATATGCCACCCATCTTTTTCTTTTTTTAAAATTCATTTTCATTGCATTTCGGATTGATTCATGACAACCCTTTTCTTCCTTTTTTTGCTGTTTTGAATGTTCTCTCTCTTTACTGATTGAATTTGTACATTTTGGATTATTAACTTTTTTGCTTTAATGACATTCTGTTCGAATTTTGTGTTTGAAAACTGCCTTCCTTTATGTTCGGATTTTGTTTATTTTAAAATGTGTTGTTTTTTATTCTAAATATATTTAACAAATTGTTTTCTTGGATTGTTTTCAGTATCTCTACAGGCTTTAATCTATAGTGATATCTGTTTAAGATACACATCACTATTTGAAATCAATTTAAATTATTTTTCAAAACAAAATTCATAGCTCAGTGGATACCATTGTTTGTTTTTTCTCTTTAATGTCCCCATCCACTAGTGTTTTAGGGACTCTCTCTAAAGTTCCTTTTTTGTATGAAGTAACCATACTTGTGCCTCAGATGGTGGCTTACTTCATCCACACACAAAGTATGGAAACTTGTGCTCTTGCCAGCCAATTGTTTTGCGTTCTGCTTAAACTACTGTAGCATGGCTGCAGTTCCTAAATCAATACCATAATAATGGCTGTTGTTCTGCACTGTCTGAAGCTCATGTACGCACTCAGACCTAAAGTCAAATGCTGGTCAATGCCAAATGCCACGTTGACCTGAGTACATTACCATCTCATTTATATGCCTAGCTTGCTGCTCCTTTAGTTGTTTTCTTGGCGCCATTTTTGACAGAGTGAGTGAGTGAGTGAGTGAGTGAGTGAGTGAGTGAGTGAGTGAGTGAGTGAGTGAGTGAGTGAGTGAGTGAGAAAATAACTCTTGGAGTTCCCTGTTGGCATACGGCACTCACCATTCTACTGTGTAACTCATTTTACATAAAAGATAAATTGAACTAAGGGGAGTGCCTCCATTCACGCTTTTATCAAAAAACAATCCACTCTAAGCAATTTCTGTCACTTGCACTGTAACATACAAAAATGCATCAACACTAATTAAATCACCATATTACTTTGTTTTAACGCACAGTGCGACTCCCATAATGCTAACATTGTGCATTGCATGAAATATTTGCATTACAGTCCTATTTGCATATGTTTAGCAAGTGCTAACAATAAGCAGGTTCCATAGAAATCCATTGGTTTTACACCAGCTTGAAAATGTCATGTTGGCAAGAGAACATGTGCTTTGGAAGGAGGAGTGTGGTAGTCAGGAAACTAAACCTCCACCTTCCTCCAAAGCCTTGAAAATGATACTGGGGAAAAGATAGCGTGAGCTTCGAATGTTACATATACCCCCTGTCTTTTGCACTGCTCTTTGCACATCAGGTACTTAGAAAATGAGGCTCTGTGTGTGCACGGAGACCGGCAACATCTTCAATGTTATCAAAATTTGTGAACATGTGGAGGACGGGGGCAATGCTGCAGAGCACAAACTGGCCAAACTGTCTGTGCTACAGTGTCTCCTCGCTAACTTACTTGCTGATCCATCACAATATATTCAATTGAATACAAGTACGGGGATACATATTTTCCAGTGTCTTGTTTTTAGCAGAAATAACGTGATAACCTGTTATCAACAGCCACACCTACAGACCCCACAGGTCTTCAGCTTTACTTGGTGTTTGAAAGATTGAATTCTAAAGTAGCTTCTATTCCACACAATAAAATAAACAGTTTTAATATACGAGATAAAACAAGGATGGTAACATAATGATAAGTGAGTGCAGTGAAACATACGGCCCTATGTTTGCTCAATACACTTACAACTCATCAAAACATCAGCACTTTACATCAGCACTTTACATCAGCACTTTAACATATAGGTATACCAAATGTGTACCAGGAAGAGTATAAGTGGAAATGAAAATGGCCTTCTAGTTCTATAAAATGTATGCATCTTCCTAATGAAATGTGCAGGGTTTTTAGGAATATAGACACGTATGTGAATTAAATGTGTCCTTGATCATTTTTCATACATTTTAGAAGACGGCGCCTTGATGTTATAGTCTTCAGGCCCCAGTCTCTTTGATTGATGGCAGGGAAACATTTCCTATAGATGAAAAAATCTATTTTCTGGTACCGTAAACCAGTTGGGAATTTGAACACTTGAAAATGTTATGTCTTAAGCTTCATCTTGACAGCATCAATGAACAAGGAGAAGGCATGCATTTCTGCACTGCCACAGTTTCTCAGAAGTCGAGGAAAAAAACAGGGAATGACACGTCGTTGTCGAGAATGTCTGCCCAGGCGACTGCTGATTTAAAGTCAACATTAGAAAGCATCCTCCAAGGTGAATCCATCTCCCCCTGCCCAAGGTAAGGATGATGTAGGCTGAAAGGAGAAAGCACCAGAACCTTCTGTATATTAACTTTGGTCAGTTTACATTTAAAAGGAATATGCTTGGCAAGCATCTGCAGAGAGCTTCTGAAATCTCAAACTAATACGTTTGTTTGTTTGTTTATTTTACTAATATAGCGCACCTAACCCAAGGGTATCTAGCACATTACAGTTTACAAGGTTATTTAGTCACTTAATACGTGTCCTCAAATGTCTCATTATGCCCAGTCCCCCTATTTATGTGTGACGCTGTAAATGCCACTTGTGAATCTATTTTTCACGTATTCCCAAAACCATATGCAATGTTTCAACATGCTCCACTGCCAAATATTGTTACCGTTGTGTTGAAATAAATTGTAGATTTTACAAACACATCAATGAGTTAAATTCTCGTTAGAAACAGATTGTCCTAGCGTATTAGATCAGGATGATACATTGAATCCAGAAAACAACATTTGTATTCGTATTGTATCCGTATTTATAAAGAACATTTGTCCAAGCACTTCACAATGATACATATAAAACGGTACAATTTAAATGCAAAGGAGGAAGGAATTAAACACGGGCAACTTATCAAGTAGAAAGAGAAGAGAAGACGTGGGTTTTAAGTCCAGTTCTAACAATATGAAGGGATGGTTAAGCTCAGACAGAAAAAGGCAGGGCATTCCAAAACATAGGCACAAGAATAGAAAAGAAATACAACCAGGGGGTCGTTCAAGGGGGTTCCAGAAAAGTGAGAAACTGAGAGTGAAGGGTGCAAGAAGGAATGCAAAAAGAAATTAAAAGTAAGGATGATAGATAAAGAGGAGCAAAACAATGAAGGCATTCAAAAACAATGTAGAGGAGGTGAAAGGTAGCAATGACTGAGGGGCCGAAGTGTTGTTGGAACATACATATAGTACAGGGAAGCTGGCTTTCAGTGTTAGGGGCGTAGGCCACCTTAGCAAGAGTTTTGCCATTTTTGTATTTTGTCTGTTAGGGATGACTAGGTTTGTGGAAGACAGTGTATTAGATCATAGTTTTAGAAGCCTGCAATTTGGTCAGCTAATTAGAAGGTGTTTCTCTTCTCTGTGAGTGTTTGGATAGTCAAGGCTATAAGAAGGAGGTGCTGTGTAAGATGAGTGACTGACTTAGGAAGTTGGCCAGGCTGCAGGAGATGGGTATGGAATGTGGAGTAGATTTATATCATGCTTTCCAGGACAAATCTTAGGGGAACAGAGCATGGGTGTCAGACATGGTACCACCTAACTGAGACACATAAATACAAGATTGGCACATGATTGCATTGTCGTAAGGTGTTACGTTTGATCTTCTAAGGTGAAGTTATACCTACATTCCCAAGTACCAGCCAGAGAGAGTAAATGGAATCCCTAAGCAGTCATGGAGACCACAGGTGGAACTGGAAACACTGTGCCGGGTCATCAGTGGCGGAAAGGTAAATATTGTGATTAACAACAAGATAGTATTGTCAAACACCCTCCCCAAACTGGATGGTGTACATGCAGTATGCTCGTACCTGACACCGGGGAAACCCATGCTAGGATGGTGCATAGATGAGAAGACCCTGTGAAGGACAGGGATGCACCACCAAGAGGCACAGCAGAGGGTGCCAACAGGAAATATTCCATGGGCAATGTAATCTAGAAGGCACAGAATCCATGGAAACCAAAAGGTGCAGTTCACCACTGTTCTGAGAGTTCCATAAAGCAAGCCAGGAAGTAAAGCCAAATCCAAAACACAGTTCATCAGAGTCAGCAGGGAGAATCCAAGAAACAATCCAGGAAGCAGGGCCAAGTCGAAAACACAGTGGCCCTCATTACAACCCCGGCGTTAACCAACGGTGCTATTAGCGCCATGGTTAACGCCGGTAATTTACCGATTCCGCCATGGTGAAATGGGGAATTACCACCCCATTCCAAGGTTCGCGGGGCAGTAATTCCCCATTTACTATTGGCCCTTCCCCATTCCCATTTTTGCCCGATAGGGCTAAATGGGAAAGGGGAAGGCAGTAATTACAGTACCGCAAATTGCAGTACCGTAATTACCTTCAAGTTCCCTTTGCGGGTCCCTACCTTAACGGCTGGTACAGACCATCCGTTAAGGTCGGGAGCCACAAAGGGACCTCTTAGTAAGGCGTTAAGGGGTTAACGGCACCGCAACTATTTACGGCGCCGTTAACCCCTTAACGCCTGGGTCGTAATGAGGGCCAGTGTCACCGGAGTCAGCAGTGTAATCCAAAAGCAATCCAATACATGAAGGCAGAGGTCCAAGGCAGCCAGGCAATCCTAATGAGAGAAAAGGAACACAAGAAACCACACAAATATTGAAAAGCAGTGAGAAGCATTCCTTTAAATACTGTAGCAATTGCAGGACTTCCTGATTGTGTGGGTCACGTGACGTACGTAAGTCACACGACAGTTACACGTGTATGCCGGGACAGTGATTTGTGCTGATGCAACACAGCGTCTTGCAGGTGCCATGGCAACATTCCCAAACAGCGCGGGCCACGAGGCAGTGCAGGAAGGAGACGGTGCACTCCGTTTTTTTTCAAACCCCGTTGGACAGTGATCCGCAGGAGACGAGACGAGAGTGCTGCGCATGCACAACATAAGGACATCTGGGCTCCCAGAGCAACAAGGAAGAAACATTTATTAGGGAGGAGGCATCTTCAAGGTGGGAGTAGTCCACGGAGAGCCATGTACATAAAATGCAAGGTTTTATTTTATTTTATTCATTGTCCATTTATAAGGCACTTATACAACAAGGAATTGTGTTTCAAAGTTCCCTCCCGGCATGGGAAGAGAACGTACAATAGAATACAATAATGAACAGGATAGAGGCAGTCCTCCGAAGAAGACCCAGCTCAAGATGCAGAGGGAGGGGGGCTGTTCCAGAGGAGGGAGTCAGCCAAGGAAAGTTGTAGTGTCAAGCAAATACATGTCAGAGAATGTCAAATCACAACAGGACACTTTCAGGGCATGTGCACCAGAGAAGGACATTGACAGGCCCACATATGAAGTTGGTGGTCAGTGTAAGCGTGACTTAATAGTGTTTGGGGGGAAAGTGCACAGCATGGTGAAGCACAATCAGTGGTGCTGGCTCTGGGAAGAAAGATGGTAACTGCATCTGAGCGAGAGTGGCCCGTGGCGCCTGACAATGATCCACAGCCAGAGCTAATGGCATCCATAGAAGATAAGGAGTGTCATTTGATGGAGGTGCCACGGCTTGCAGTGATGGAGATTATTCTACAGAAGAGCATGAAGCAGGATCAAAGGAAATGTGAGTGCCTCTTGTCCATTTGGAAAGGGGAAGATGAAGAAATGATGCAGCATATCAATGCAGAGAAAGAGCAAGACAATGCATTTCAGTGCCCGACAGAGACAGACTGGTGGCCCACAGCAAAAGAAGGTTGGCACAAGCACATGTACATTTGTGTGTCTCATTGGAAGAAAACACTGAAAGATGTGCCAAAGAAGGAGCAGTTCAAACAGATGGATGTGATAGACGCACAGAGGGAAGAATGGCTGTCATTTGTTCTCCATGGACCACTGAGAGGGTTTTCAGTGACCAGGTATTCACCATGCAAGATGCTACTTAGGAAAAATATGACAAGCACTGACAAGTTTCTGCTGACACTGACTACGGGTGCACCTAGGGACTGGTAGGTACTAGAGGTTTACTATATACTGGAAGGTAAGGGAGACTTTGACTTGGACAGTGCAAACAAACATGACAGACACATGAATGGGGTGTTGCTGAATATGAGAGCTAGAAAGGGCGGGACATGTAGTTATGTTTTAGGTGTTTTAGATGCACCCTAGATTCTGGCTGATGCTAATAGATGGGGTTCTTTAGGCAATACAGTACAGTGAATGGCTTTAAATTAGTAAAGACATAAATAAGCTGTCTTAGGGCCTCATTACGACCCTGGCGGAAGACTATGGTGCTATTGGCACCATGGTCCATGCCGGTAAGTTACCGACTCCGCCATGGAGAAAGGGGGAATTACCACCCCATTACAAGGTTGGCGGGGCGGTAATTTCCCCTTCCTCCATGGCCCTTCCCCATTCCCATTTTTGCCCCATAGGGCTCAATGGGAATGGGGAAGGTGCTAAGTACGGTGCCGCAAATTGCGGCACTGTACTTAGCACCAAGGTCCCTTTGCGGGTCCCTACTTTAACGGCTGATAAAATTAGGCGCTAATAGGTTAACAGCGCCGCAGCCTTTTACGGCGCCGTTAACCCATTAGCGCCTGGGTCGTAATGAGGCCCTTAGTCTGGTAATGTTGTTTTATTTTCCTTGCTTCCTTGTTGAGTAAGAATAGTTTTTATTGCAATGTGCTTATGTACAAGTAGTTCAAGGGTTTTGGTTAGCGATTCATAGATAAAATAAGAAGAGATGAAAAATAAGTGGGCACATGTTACTTGGCACATTTCTGATTCTGCACTTTCTTTTGGTTTGAAATATATCACATCTGAAGCAGGAAGACTGGCCTAATTGCTAGGCCATAAAGACCGCATATGGAAACTAAGGCACAATAACCATATACTATAATGACACATCAGATGCAATGTTGTTTTCCAAATAAGTCTGGTTTTATTCAAAGTTTCTCAGTCGGCCGACTGGGTCTCAACGCCTCACGACGTGTATTCCCAAACACTGTGAGATGCGAGAGAGAGCGAGCAGTGCTCAAGCAGCAATATATATACATTAACAGTATCTTTTTGGAAAGGCAATTCGACCCACCCTCATACATGTCATACAGGCTAGGGTTCGGTGATTGACAATTATGACAATTATGACACGTTATGACAAGTTTTCATTCAGTCTAAACATAGTTATTCTAGCAAAGGCAGCAGAGAGAGCTTTCTGTTATGAGGAACATGGAGCTCTGGCTCGGTAAGGATATCTTGTTCTGAGCAGAGAAACATTCCATAGTACGCTATCTGTGTGTTACGGCTCATGAGCTTAGGGTCAGATAGTTCTGAAGCAGAGAATACACTTCTCCGTGAAGGAGCACCGGTAGGAGATTATAATTCATGTTTAATTGCCTTTTAAAACAGTGTTTGCAAGACAAACTGGCACCTGGTCTAATTGATTAAATGCGGCTTCTGCTCGACTTCAAGGACTTAGTTAGATAGGAAAACAATGTATTTCTGTACAGTTTGACATTCCTGTCTGTGTTAGCATTTCAGAGTTCAAGCCGTGGCCTCGCAATGTGTGCGATTCTAAAGCATAGAATATGTTTGCAAAGCATTTAGCAGAAAAAGCAGAAAAGCAAACGGCTGACATTTCACAAAATGGACGCCGTTTGGTTATACTGAAGATTTTTGGATTGCGATGTTTGGAACATGATGCGATTCGCTTCTGCCCAACATACTATACGTATCATTCAACTATGGGATTACTTTTCGGGTCTAACATAATGATTTGTCATGATGACTGTCCTAAACATCTAACAGCCATGAAAACAGATGTCACAGAGAACCACCAGAGCACAACCAGCTGAGCTAGCTGTGGAATGCCTACCAGGCCTCAGAGATGGGTATCCATAGCCTTCACTCTTCGAGAACATACACAGCAGAGCTCTGAAGCTGCTGGCTGAAGTCCCAAGGTTGATAAGAGCCTGCCTTGCAAAGACAATCTGAAATGTACTTGATTCCCTCTCTTCAGCAAATGACCAAAAAATGAATAGGCTAATGGGAGGAGATTAATATGTAGCTTTGCATTGTACATAAGAATGAGCCAAGCCTGGGAGGGGCCAGAGTCGATGCAGCCCTCCAGAGCCTGGTGTGTGTGTTAACATTACAGCGCTTTTACAGCCCACGTCTGGCTTTGTGTACTATTTGTGTCCGAGTGCTGAGTGCCTGGAATGCCTGAGACGGTGTGAGGGAGCTAGATTTGCACTAGTCTCGGGGGTAGCACGACAAATGAATGTAACAATTGTAAACATAGTGTACGTAGAAACAATGCTATGTAATGACACTCCCTGTCTTGTCAAGGGGTAAATGGTTGTGTTCCATCGCTTACTGTGATGTCACTTCAGGGTGGGGTCACTTCCTGGGTTTTCGGATTAGAGGCAGAGTCGACAACTGGAAGAAACACCTGACAAAGTAACTGTGAAAAAAGCATGCTGCATCCTCTTGGATCTTTGAATTGCCCAGTGAAGCCCTGCTGCTGTGCTGAAACTACTGATAAACAACAAAAGCCCCCGAAGGGAAGACTTCTTCCCTTGGCTTAGTGGGACCAACTAATCCTGAGACAAACTCCACTGGATGACCTTCCCCGACTGGCTGTACTTCTTTGCTGCTGTAAGAACCGAGTACCAGGGGTCGAGAAATCTGTAGTCGAGTGCAACATCTGCAATCCTGCCAGAAGCTCCTGGAATCTCCTACAGACCCTCCAGAAGCAGGACGATCAGATCTTGTGTCCCCTCACCATTGTGCAGGACCCAAGCAGTGAAGGAAGCCCAAACGGTGTCCGAGATCCACAGAGGTGCTGTTTACCAAGTGCTGAAACCACAAAATGCTGCTGATCCAAAAAGGGCCTGTATCTGCCGACGACCTCTGAATTTCTGCCGCAGGAGTACTCCAGACGTCCTCCCTCTTGTCCCCACTACTGAAGCTCAGGAACCCAGGATCTGCATAGCTGCAACAGGACAGAATCAGGACAGGGAAAGTCTTGTCTAGACTTCATTGGAAGATTTAAGAATGCTCACATGTCCTGAGAACCTGTTTAACCTTTTTCCTTCCTTTAGCCTTTCCTTTCTGCAACCTCGGAATCTGCATAGTATAACTAGTGATATATAAATTCCACTACTGTCCTTTTGAATGAAGTCACCTGTGGGTGTGGGAAGAAGGTAAAAAGCATCTCTAAACAGTGTCCACTAACATGCTGATTCTGGAAAAGAATTTTTAAAGTATATTTGATTGTTACACATCTTGTCGTTTTTAAAGAACGCTTATTTAACCATTGATGTTAAATAAATAAATAACTATTCATAACTGAAACCTTGAGTGTAAGTGTTACTTGGTTACTTGCATTTGCGAATTTCATTGCTACAGCTCTACAGCCCACAATTACCCCTCTTGAGATAGGCCTAGCTGTTCAGTCACACTACCAACTTGTGTGTTACACGCCTATTCCAAAAGGTGGGTTACCTAATACCAAGCAGATAAGTGTTGTGTAGTCTCACACAGTGTTATTACATCAATTCTTACCTAACAATGGTGGCAGGCTGTGGGATTGGCGTACTGCGGTTACATTGACTATTTGCAGTACTTTGCCCAACTAAACCAGCCACAAGTCTAAGCTCCACCAAAAAGTTAAGCAATTGTAACATGCCAAATATGGATAACTTTAATGAGGCAGCCCTGATTGTCCTAACAGTAGAACATTGAAAGATATGTGTAAAACCAGGGGTCTGACTCTGACAGGAAAAAAATGTGAATTGATTACATGGTTGTTAAATCACCAAAGCTTGAGTAGTATGCCTGTAAACCCTACTCACCCAGGTAATGTGGAAGATAAAGATGAGGATGCTATCTTAGAGTCAAGCTTGAATCTGCAAGAGGAGGCAGGGGAGGTAGAGGAGTTTCAAGACGAGAGATCATCCCGATCACAGCCTGCTCCTGTACCTCAGTCACTCGGTCCAAATCTAAGCCCAGAATATATTTCTCTTGAGAGACTAAGATTAAAGCTGGAATTCAAGAAACTAAATGTCCAGGCTGAATCCAAACATCAAGAGGTGAAACTAAGAGGAAGAGAGATGCAACATGAAATGAATATGAGAAATATGTCCCTTGTATCTGCTTCCCTTTTAGGGTCTTCTAGGTCTGCTAGTCCCAAGAGGCCTTGCCTTCCTAAAGAAGCAGTGAATATGTATGAACCTAAACTTGATATGTTGAATTGGCTGGGTACGTTTGCATACACCTAATGTCTTTAAGAAATAAGTGGGAATGATTTAATTCCATGGCTCATGTCTAGGCTCCCCCTGAATGGCTGTGATGCGGTGATGGAATTGGGTACCAGTGAGAGAAAAGATTACGAATCAGTGAAACTTGCATTAATAGCCAGGTTTGGGAAAACTCCTTCCCAGTACCATAAGAGGTTTAGGACCCTCAAAATGACTGATGGTATCCCTTGGGCTACATGGGTATTTAAATGTTTGAAAAACTTAGATGGCTGGGTTAAGGGGTACAGAGTACACACCTTTGAAGGAATGAGAAATCGTTTTTTACTCAAATCTATTTTTGATGCCTGCTCTCCTGAGCTGAGGCAACACTTGGTTGACTCAAAGGAAATTGATCCAAGAGAACTAGCACAAGCAGCTGACTCATGGTTAGCCAACAGGGCCACTCATATGAATTCTTGGGCCACTCACAAAAAGAAGGAGGGAAAGCAGCACAGAAGTGAGGATAAATAAGTTTCTAACTCTAACCACCCAGAAGTGGTCCGCAAAAAACATCAGGGTAGATCCCACAGGAAACCTGGTAGGTCTAGTGAACGCTCTGATGCCCAACCAGAGGGAAGTCAACAGAAGCCCCCATTCCGGAGAGCATTTGGAAAATGTTTTGTCCGTGGGTCTGTGGACCTTGTGAAAGGGGATCCCAGATGCAAGGCTAAACCTGCTGCCACAGGAGTCCTCCAGATATCCTCCCTCCTGTCCCCACAACTGAGACTCAGGAACTCAGGATCTGAATCACTGCAACAGGACCATTCATGAATGGTGCCGGTGCATCTGATGAGTTGTGCTCGTGGGTGCCGCTCTGCCAGACAGGTCAGGCCTGGCGGGAAGAAAGGCACCCACGAGCACAACTTGTAGTTTTCCGGTCCGATAGTAAAGGCACCGGTAGCTTACGGGCACCGTTACTACCAGACCGGCAAACTTATAATGAGGCCCATGGTGTGTGTTGACAAAAAGTAAGATAGATTATGCTTAACGTGCAAAATACCGGAAAAATGTGAAGAAAAAAGCCCACTTTGTTGCCATGAAAAGTTAATTTAGGCCCAAGCAGACCATGCTTGCTTGCTGTGGGACAGAATTCACAAAGGAATCCCCCAACGGAAAGCCTGTCTCGCATTCCAGTGGTTTATAAGAACAATAAAATGTAGCTGGTCTGAAAGGTGTGGAAACCATCTATCGTTTAGACTTGCTCTCTCTGAAGGCAGTTACATGCAGGACAACTGTTTTGGCTAATGCATGGCGAGAATGTAAGAAGGAGGTGTGAAAACAGGAGCTACAATTAAGGGAGGCTGAAACTCCAACTTCAAACAGCAAACTCCAAACACAGAGAATCATAAAAACTCTGGTTACAGGCTGTCTGATAGAGGCAAATGACATGAAGGAAGGGAAGCTCATATTTGTTTAAAAGGACTATTAGTATTTAGGTATTTTTCTGAGCAACAATGAGTCTGATTTTCTTTATTTATGTGTCAATTTTTAAGATAATTTCTAGGTGATATTGGTAATATAAAATTCATCCACCAGTGATTTAGGGAGAAAGGAGAGATAAGGGTGACTGTACAATCCTATTTGTGAGAATTCTTCAGGGTACTCCCTAGGATTGTAAACGTGGTGGTGTCGTCACTGCTATATTAAAGGGATGCACTATGAGGAAGGGACAGAGCTGCTGAACAATTACCATCGATGGGGAACTGTTAAAATAACCATCAAGAGAGTGGCTGAAATTTACCATCTGACAGCAGCAGCGAAGCACTAGAGGAGATTGCTGAGAATGCATCTGGGAGGAGCTGTCTATTTCTGGAAAAGCTGACTGGGTTCTATGGTGGAGTGTTGGGGTCCATCCTTGAGAGTGGAGTGACCAGACCCCTGCCCTATCTTTCCAGAGGGTCCTGAAATGCAGCTGGCTTTCCTGAATTCTAAACAGATGTTTTTCATGTAAGAAGAAGCGAACCCTTTGAAACTAAAAGGTGGGGGAATCTGCCAGCCTTAAATCCTTTCCCTTTATACCGTGTGGGGGCAAAACCGTGAACCTCAAATTGTTACTTTGGATGCAGACACCACTACTGGAATGGCAGTCAATTCATAATACTATTGTATTGATTTAGAAAATGATATTTGTTAAGATGGATGTCTGAACTGTGACCTGATTGGCAGAGGTTCAGAAGGCCAGCCTAGTTTCTTGGAACAGGGTAACCTTATGGACAAGCCAGACCAATCAAGGTAGCATTGGCGGTTGTCAAGACTATGGGGGTCATTACGAGGTTGGAGGTAGCCATGGCGCTATTAGCGCCATAGCTACCCCATTACCGCATACCGGGTCCAGGTTCCCTGAATGGGGAATTGCCGGGCTAATCCAACCATGGAGGACCCGGTATTTCCACATTCAGGGAACCCATCCCCATTCCCACTCGAGCCCCCATAGGGCTCAATGGGAATGGGGACCATGCTAACAACGGGCCTGTTAATAACGGGCCCGTTGTTAGCATGCTGGTCCTTTAGCAGCTCCCACTAATAGCACCTGGTAAAACCAGCTGCCCTTAGCAGGACCCGCTAAAGTACCTCATAATGCGGCGGTAAGGGGTTAACGGCACCAGCACCTTTACCGGCACTTTTAAACCCTTACCGCCAACCTTGTAATGACCCCCTATGTCTCAGGAGGGATGAGGGTGACTGATAGACCTCAATCAGCACACAGAGTAAAGGGCACTTTCAAATCACTCCCAGTCGGGTGTATATATATATATAAAATACAAATACATGTATTCAATGCCTTTGTCAGTAATTATCTACAGTAATACTCAACAGTAATACTTTTAAACCAACACAATCCTACTACAATACATATATATACAAGACCAAGTGGCCAAAGGGTTAAACGCACAGAATGGGTCCAAAACCTGTAAGGGAAGGAAACAGGCAGTGCAAATTATCTTTAGGCAGTTCTGCAAAGTTCAATACCTAATTGAAAGGCAATCCATTCCCTACGATGAGAGGAGCCTAATGCTCAAATGTACTTTGAGGTGCTGGTGCACGCGATAGTGCAGAAGGTTGAAAACGGGGTCTCTTGTAGGGTCTGTAGAAGCTCAGGAAGGTGGGTGAGGTGATGCGGAATAAGTTCCCACTATTTGTGGATGGTCTCCCCAAAAGGGCAGACTAGGTTCCAGGAGTTGGAAAAGGTTTGATAGTTCAGGCTATCTTTGGAAAGGAGAGTGTCCCTTAGGTATACACTAGTATAGTATACACTAGCGGGCACCAGTAAGGGTTGCAAGTACTCACTGACCCCTGGCACACTCCGGACCAGACTTCAGCAGTTGAGTCCACTTCGTTTGCAGGTTCAAATGCAGCAAATGTGTGGCTCTGGGGGTTTCAGCAGGGAAGTTACAGAGCTGATTCCCAAACAGGGCAGTGGCAATTTCTCCACTCATGGTGAATGGATCAGGTCAGTTTTACTGAAGCAGGCTTCAAGTCACAGAGGGGCACAACAGCAAGTCACCTGTGAAGTTTGTCACCATGGCTGGGTGACACAGTAACCATGTGTACTCCTGTTCGGGGGGCTCTCTCTTTATCCCAGACATAGGAATGCCAAGTGCACGAAATTAGGTGTAAGAGTGCCGTGAACAAAGAGCTTGTGATATCCCAAGTTTTAAGGGGCTCCTCAAAACAGCGGTGGTGACAGAGCAAAGGTCCTGCGCAAGCTAGTCAGTCCACTGGTTGGCCCAGCAACACTTCCAAGAAGGCCTACCTGGAAGGTTTGATGAAGGTGCCGAGAATAGTTGGTCCCACTAGTCTAATGGGTTAAAGCGTCTTCGCAGACCTTCTAATTCGATAAGGTGAAGAGGGGTCAGCAGGACGACAGTGGGTTTAGGGTGCCAAACCTTCCAGCGGGTCACCATCGGTACCTCGACTTGGCTTCTTAGTTTTAGGTTGCTTGGATCCTATCCTAGGTTCAGTGAGAATTCAAGAGATTGACCTGGTATGGATGTTTGGAGCCTTCTCTTATCCAGACTCTCCTTCACGCCAAAACAAAGAGACCCATTGGGAGATCTGCTCATATCCAGGCACACCAGACATGGAGCAATCACAGACCACGGTGGTCCCAGTCATCCACAACACACCAGACTCTCTGCCACCCAGTATGTGGATTGCAACTAGACAGTCCAGCCCACATCCTGCGGGCACACTATCACGCGCCAGCCATACTGGCACTTGTAGCATGCCTGGAGTTTACACTGCCAGTGAAATGCCCTTCACATTCTTTTCGTTCTTCTCTTTGATGGTCTAGTCTTTCTGACCAGGTCTTTCTGTTTCCTTCTTTAGCCCCGCACCCTGTTTCACATTGCAACACCTTTTTGAGTTTCCTTTCGCTTTGGGTTATACGCTCCCTTGTGATTTCCTCTTGCAGTCGCTGCTGCCTTCTGCCTTTATTTTCTCCTGCCCCTTTTCAATTTTGCTTTCTCTGTGCCTCCTCACCGCCCTTTTTACCCCTACTCGCCTTCTTGTTCCTCTCTCCTTTGCCTTACCTCACTGCTGTCTTCTGCGGTCCTCTCCGACTCCCTTTGTTTATTTTCCCTGTCTCTTGCTTTCCTACCATCTGCTGGCGGTCCTGTTCCTTGCTCGCTTGTTCCGGCACAGTAGTTCAGCCTCCCTTTTCTGCTTTTTTCCTAGTGTCTTACCTGCTTTTCTCTTGTGTGTATTGTTGACTTCCAGTTTAGTCTTTTCTGGACACCTTGCTTCCGGTCTTGCTTAGCCTTGATTCCTGCTGGCCTTTTTTCCACATTTCATCTGGAGGTCTGGAAGAGCACACCAATGCCTTCTGCTACACCAAATGATCCTATGTAGCCACTGGCTTTTTTCCTCTTTTTCAGGCGCTCTCGGGAGGAGGTCCTGTGTTCACCGTTTTATATACAGAGACACAGTAGCTTCCATCCGGGGGAGGCCATATCTCTATAAAAAGAAAAAGACCTTCAGATGGAAGAAAGACAGGAGGTGTTAGTTGTCTACTGAGGACTCAGGTGAGAAGAACGAGGAGGGGGATTATTCAGGCCTGGAGGATCCCGTTGATGTGAAACACAGCATTCAGGACACACACACACAAGGCATTCAAAAGTCTGTGAAAGCTTGGCATTTCGTGGAAGAATGCATACCCAAATAAGGATTGACCCGGGTCGGCTTGACCTGGGGATGGTGAAGGGGCAAGATGGCCAATGGACAGGACAAAGAACCTTGTGGCATGGCCATTTTGGTGCCAGGCCACCTTTCTGTGCCTAACACGGTAAATGCAATTTGCATGGCAAGAAAGTTTTAAAAATACATGAAAAGAATAAGCTGCCACCAGCCCTGTCCCAGGCACATCTGCACTTCTACTAAAAAATCCTTCAAGGGTTTCGAGGGCCTTTGGAAATGACAGGAAGACCCAAGCGCATTGTATTGTATAGTGCACTTGTAACATGTTGCTGAAAAGTTGCAACAATGGAAAGGACTGAGGGAAAAAAAGTTTCCCAGTACCGACTGTCTTTAAGGTCATGCCTGTTTCCTCATAACAAAGTGAGTGAAAAGCCAAGGGGAGTGCTGCTGAAGGCTGTGCTCCACTGGCAAAGTCAGACTATCGTGTTTAAACAGCAGCAACAAGTGAGGGGGTACACAACTGTAGGGAAAACTTCACATAAATGTGAATCTTTCCTAACAATATTATAGGTCAATTTCCTGAAGAGTGCTACCAAATGACTGAGAGTAGCTGACCAGAAAAGATTCATAACCGGCAGAGGGGAATTTATTGTTGTATCCTTCATTCTCTTATGGGATAGAAGATGTTACCTGTGACATCTTAGAAAATGTGGTACTCTTTAGAGTTAATAATACATATCTCAATTCCATGGAAACCCCTTTTCAGGTAAACACCATTAAAAGATATCTCTCCACGTAACTGGAGGATACTTCTGAAATATCAGAACCAGAGCTATTTACGTGTTTCCAGCAGATGGTCGTTACACTCACCTGGTATCCACAGGGGTGCCACACGATACTGGACGGTGGCCTAAGCACTATCCCGGACCCCTCTCTTCTTGGTTATGTGCCATACGTTGGGTAGTGCCTATGTCATGAAAATGGAGCATAAGATACTGTTTCGGTGATGGGTGAACTCCCATTGACTTAACAGGGGCCCCTGCAGCGCCCGCAGTGTGGGGAGGCCCCGCTAGCACATGCCTGGGGGGGGCCCACTTGGAAGAAAAAAAATTAAAAAAATGTTTTCTTTCAAAACATTTTATTTTTCATTTCTTTTTTAAATCACTTTGCCTTCATAAAGAAATTATTTCTGTAACAGAAATAATGTCTTTATGAAGACAGAGTGACTGCAAACAGAAACCTTCTTTTTGAAGTCAGAGGGCTCCCCCTACCCCATGACATGGAAGACACCAGGCTGGAGGCCTCCATGTCATGGGTTGGGGGAGTCCTATGAATTAAAAAAGAAATAGTTTATTTTTTAAGTCACTCTGCCTTCTTAAAGAAATGATTTCCGTTATGGTTCGGTCCTTAACAGAAATAATTTCTTTATGAAGTCAGAGTGATTTCAAAAAGAGACAATCAGCCTCATTAAAAGTTTGGCAGTAGCCTTGCCGGTAAAACCGGTAGGCTGCCGCCAAACTTGCACTTTTTTCTGGCACCTGCGAATGGGCAATGACCGGTAATTGGCCATTCGCGGGGGCTGGAAAAAAATGCTCCCCATTCTCATTTGATCCTCATAGGGTTCAATGGGAATGGGGAGCTTGGATGCACCGGCACCATTTAGAATCATGCCGGTGCATCCAACATGCTCTGCTCGCGAGTGCTGGTACACCCACCAGGTCAGACCTGGCGGGCGGGAAGGCACCCGGGAGCAGAACTCGTAGTTTGCTGGTCTGGTGACAACGGTACCGGCAAGCTTAACGGTACCGTTGTTACCAGACCAGCAAACTTATACTGAGGCCCAATTTCCTTTTTAGTAATAGGACGACCCTCAAACCAATGAGGTGTGTGAGTGTATTGTGAAAGGGTGTACACTTAAATGTGGAGGTGGCTACCTGTGTGAGTGTATGGTGAAACAGTGCACAATAATACATGGGTGACTGGGTGTGCGTGTGTGCGTGTATGGTGAAAGGGTGCACACTTAAATGTATGAATGGCTGCCTGGGTATGCCTGTATGGCGAAAGAGTGCACACTTAAATGTAAAGATGGCTGGGCGTGCATGCATGTATATGGTGAATGGTGTTTGTGCTTGTGTTCAGGGGCACAACAAAATCTACATTTCGGGGGGCTGATTCTTCAAATGTTGGAAGAGGCGCTAACTTCACAGGTGGTGGGGGAAGCAAACTTATTTGTGTGGGGGCATATAACTTCTTTACGCATTTTAATGAGACTATTTTAGTGCAGTTTCAATGTTACTAGCACTTAACTCTCTCCTTTAAGTGTAAAAGCACCCACTTATGAACTGTTGTGAGAATGAACAGTCTCCTGTTACCTTTCTACCCTTCCAATCACTTCCCTGGCATGAAAGTACTAAACCCACATAAAATTTAAATTGCCTAAAAAATGTGGCATTTGGATGCAGGTACTAACAGTGAAATGCTTTACGTTAGTAACGGCTGGGCCCTTGTTAACAGCGAAACCCAGGTGCCTGTTCTGTTCAACATCTGTGTCCTGATCTGTCCGGTAACTGCTCTGAAGGTCAGCCAGGTTGAGTCAACATAGCCCACATTTTCTGGAGGTGAGTGCTGCAGCCCAGTCAACTGAATATTGTTAAGCCCTTACTTGTGTTTAATGCCTTAATTACTTATTGGTAATTGTCATTAGTCCTAGCCCTATTCTTCCTTGTCCCTGTAGTTGTGTATGAGGCAGTACTTGGGTATGAGGCACCATGCCTCATACACAAGCACTGGGATGAGGTAAAGGTACAAGGAGGTAATGCCTGACTTAGCTACCTGTATATTCATTACTCCTAATCCCACTCTTCCTCATGCCAGTACTTACCTATGAAGCAAGGATCCTCAAACGTAAGCTCTGGGACAAGGAAGAGGGACGTGAAGGTAATTCTGGGCCAAGGAGCTGATTTTGGAGGTTGAGGTAGGGCATGGGAGGGAGAGGGGATGTGTGGGCGGTGGGATTGTGCGATAAATCATAATGGTTGTCCATGTCCAGGCTAAGCAGGCATGATATGTGGTATTAGTGGCTAGAGAGGCATTTTGGTGCACCCAGTCTAGTTATTCCTCAGTTTATTATGATCTTTTTTTAACTGCACATTTCTGATAAAGCAGTCCTGATAAGTGTAATTACCTGGCTAGATTGTCATTTGGGTGCTGCCAGTCTAGCCATTTCTTACTGCAGCATTGTATATTTTTTTGAGCATCTGTTATAAAATGATATGATATAAGTCTATTATAACATGCCTATACACAAGTGTTTCTTGGTGCGACAAGCAATGGTGTGAAGATAGAGGGTGGACAAGACAAATGATCTTACTAGGCCTTGTGTCATTCAAATCGTGCAAGTGCGAGAATGAGAAATGCAAGGGGAAAGGGAGGGGGAAGTGCAAGGAAGAAGGGAGGGGAAAACAGGGCTGAAATGCTCTGAGTAAGTGCAGCCAGGACAGTGAGGTTCTAGGTAGTGCAAGGAGGACAAGGGACTGTAGGGTTACAGTTACAGTACCTAAGTGTGTGGTAGGCCAGAGGCAGTGCAAGGGTGACTGATCAAGAAAGAGCCTGGACTCAGTGAGACTCTGAGGGTAGCCAAGCAACCAGTCGGTACAGCGGACAGGTAGGTCAGGTAGGTCAGCAGGGGAGGGAGAGAGCGAAAGCAGAGGAGAAGAGGAAAGTTTTGAGCTGCTTCCGGAACATCAGGTGGTCCGCTAAAGTTTGGGAGGAGCATGGAGACATCTGCAGAGGAAAGAGATCTACCCCCCACTCTCTGCCTGAAGAAGCGTCTAGCCCTTAGAGAGTTGGAGGTAGCCGGGGGAAGGGCTCGAGAAAAAAGGTATTTTGGAAGAGAGCATTGGATGCAGTGTGAGCCCAACCCCAGAAAGCCTTGTGCACAATGCAAAGGGTCTTGAACTTGATTATTGCAACCACCGGGAGCCAGTCGAGAGATTTCAGGGCTGTAGAGATATGATCCCTGGGCTTGTGGCCAAGGATAACTCTTGCTGTCCTGTTCTGGATTAGTTGCAGAGGGTAGAGAGAGGAAGGCAGCTTGAGAAAGAGGCTGTTGCAGTAGTCCAACCTAGAGAGAAACAGGGCTCTGGAGACAGTGAGCTGCTGGGGGAAAGTGAGAAAGGGAAGAGTCCCTTTGAGGAGGAGCAGCTGGTAGGTAGTGGGACTTCTTGGCAACGTCTGAGATGCGAGGAGAGAAAGAGAGAGTGGAGTCGAAGATGACACAAAAGGTTTTTTGCCTCGCAGGAAGGTGAAGGGAGAGGGTCCTGGGTGGGTGGCCAGGGTGAGAGAGGGAAAGCAGGGCAGGGGTCCCAATGAGAAGGATCTCCATCTTAATGGCACTAAGGTAGATATCATTGGCAGTACACCAATCCTGAATCACAGATAGACAGTCAGGAATGAGCAAGAGATGAGAGGAGCCTGAGTGCCATCCCCATAACACTGAAAGTTAGAGGAGAAGGTAGGCCAAAGAGGCCAAGTAGAGGTTGAAAACCAAGGGTGAGAGGATAGAGCCCTGGGGAATGCCACAGGTAGAGAGGTGGCTGAGAGAAAGGGACCAAGTTGGATCTGGGAGGGGCAGTCCAAGAGGAAGGAGGTCAGCCACTCCAGGGCTTGATCTGTGATGCCCAGGTTCTCATGTAGTCGATTTATCAGGATGGCATGGTTGACTGTGTCGAAAGTAGAGGAAATATCAAGGAGGATTAGGACAGAAGGAATGCTAGAATCAAGGTTAGAGAGCAGATCTTCACAGGTGTTCAGGAGAGAGGTTTTGGTGCCTCTGGCAGCTCTGAAGCCAGACTGATGGTCATGGAGACAACCAACAGATTCAATGTGGAGAGTAAGCTGGGACATGGCCAGCTTTTTTCCAAGAGTTTGCCCAGGAATTTGGGTGATGGAGATTGGGCGATAGTTTGCCTCGACAGACGGCGTGTTGGGGAGTGGGTGCACAAGGGAGTGCTTAAGGGGAGAGGGAATGTTCCAGTGGTGAAAGAGTGATTACAGAAATCGGCCAAGGTGCAGTGAGGGTGTCAATATTGTCCTTGATGGTTCTGGAGGAGCATGGGAGCACCGTTTGGACAGCACTTTCATGGATCAGACTTGTCTAGAAACCTTGTCAGGTGTTGTCAGAGAGAAAGAGGAGCAAGGACGAGGAGAGGTAGAGATGGCCAAAGGGGGGCCAAGAGAGGGAGAGGAAGAGGAGATAGTGGACAGGATGTCCTGAGTTTTAGCAGAGAAGTGAGAGGCCAGAGCCATACAGAGGGTCTGGTAGGGAACAGGAGAGGTGGAGACCGCAACAGGATTGACCGGTTCCATGCAGATTTTAAAGAGTTTGGCCATGTTGTTAGAGGCAGCAGAGACCCAGGCTTCAATGTGTGCTCTCTTCTTGATGAGTGTTATTGCTTCAACTGGCATTTTTGCGCAACCATTCTAGGTATGTCTAAATGTGGCCTTGCATGCTTTACTGTAATGTTATAATGTGTCTACACTGGTCTACATTGTGCAGCCAGTGGGACATGTTTTCAATGTGGCATGGCATTTTTAATAGCAATACGTGATTTGCATGTATTGGATTGGTTTTACCCTACAAAACAATGGCAAACACTCTGGCTTTTTAGCCAATTTTTCTCAGAAAGCGTGCTGTATATTGCATTAAAACACATATTTATATCGTTCTCCTAGTACAGTGTACGTTACACCCCTTCAGCAGCACGTTCATGCGTATTGCGCAAGCATGATAATCTAGGCCGGCCCAAAGTGTGGCACCACCCATGATTTTCTGCCGGGCTGGGGGGGCCCTCTTAGCATGGCTCGTTTTTTTGTTTTCACAGGGACGGTTGCGATTTTAGATTTGCCGCGCCGGTGGGCGAAGACCACAGTGAGTTGTTGAAGTGTGAAGCGCTGCAATGTTTATTAGTGTTAATTGCTAACCTGTGTTCTCTTTCCTTCTTTGTACAGGTTGCGGCGATGTTTCGGAGTAATGAGCGATTGAACCGCTGTTTGCCCAGGGAAGTGCTTGTTAATGCTGTCCTTGTTCCTTCACCCTTGCAGGTTGCAGTGAAACCCGGAGATGGGCGAGGTAAGAGAATTGCAGCGTGCTGCCAGGACTCGCTGCTTGCCCAGGTAAGAATTGTTATTAATGCTGTCCTTGTTTCTTTGCCTTTGAAGGTTGTGGTGTAATCTGGAGATGGGCGAGGTAAGCGAAGCGCAGGATGGTTTCAGGACCAGTTACTCACAGGTAAGTTTTCTTGCTCGGTAATGCTGTTCTTGATGTTCCAGGTTAGAAATGGAATCCGGATCAAGGGATTAAGGATCGGGCTGCCGGAGAAGCAGATGAGCAGGAGCTGGACACGGTGAGTGTTATGCTGCAGGAGTGCAGAATAACACAAAGCGTTTATTCCAGTTTGGCGTGGTTTATATAGCCAGCCACACCTGAAGGCCCGACCACACCCAAAGCACTAGTCTACATAGCTCAGTTCTAGGAACTGAGCTATGTGACAGGCCTCCATGTTGGATTAAGGTCCAAAACTGGTATTGCCTTATTCCTGATAATGAGCTTGGCGCCAAAGTCGCCAGGACTGACTCCATGTATGTTTCTGGTGGAGTTTTAAGGCCCTTGGGGCCACTGTGAAGGGCTTTAGCCCCACTGCTGCCAGGGGGCTGTTATACCTGAGGGGTTCAGGGGCTTGGATCATGACAGCACTCCCCCCTAAGGCCCCCCTCAAGGTATTTCCTCTGTCTGGCCCTGGTTTGGTCGGATGGTTCTGATTTAATCGGCATACCAGGCGTATTGTATTAACGTGCTTGCTAGGCTCCCATGTCCTGTCCTGAGGGCCATATCCCTCCCAGTCCACTACGTAATATAACTTGGACCTGGTGAGTTTAGAATCTAGGATGTCTTTGACTTCAAATTCGGGTTCCCCATTAACCAGTAGCGGATTTGGTGGTGTTTTTACCTGAGTTCCAGGCTGAACAGGTTTTAGGAGTGAAAGGTGGAATACAGGATGGATCTGCATATTTGGTGGTAAAGCTAGTTTTACTGCCACAGGATTTATAATAGCTTTGATGGTATAGGGTCCTAGATATCTGGGATGAAATGTTTGTGTTCCTCTTATGGGTACGTGCCGAGATGCCAACCAGACTTCATCTCTGACTTGGTAGTCTGGGGCTTTTCTTCAGTGTTGGTCAGAAAATCTTTTCTTCTTTCTTTGGCTTGGACCAAGTGGTCTGCTGCCCTTTTGAAGGCTTGAGTGATGGTCGTATGTAAAGTTTTCACTGCGGGCATTGCCAAGGCCATGGGGGAATCTAATTCGGAAGTACTTGGATGCCTTCCGTCAGGTACTGGTGTGTAGCAAGTTGTTGTAGGCATATTCGGCTAACCACAGCATATCCTTCCAGCTTTCTTCCACTTGATGTAACTTGCACCGTAGGTATTGCTCTAGTGTCTGATTCGTCCGCTCCGTTTGGCCATCAGTTTGCGGATGGTGACTAGTGGATAGACGAATATTGATTTGGGCAATTGCACAACTTTTCCTCCAGAAGTTAGACACAAACTGACTACCTCAGTCAAAAATCAGGACTGAGGGGAACCATGAAGTCATACAATTTGTTCTAAAAATACCTTTGCCAGACCGGATGCGTTTGGTAGACCCTTAAGCGGAATGAAATGGGCCATTTTACAGAATAGGTCAACAACCACTAGGATGGTGTTGGACCCTTGACAGGGAGGCAGATCTGTGATGAAATCGAGGGAGAGTGTGTGCCAAGGTGCAGGTGGAATTTCCAGGGGTTGAAGAAGGCCCACAGGTCTTTCTTTCTGGGATTTATTCTGTGCACAAATGCCACATGACAGAACAAACTGCATAACGTCCTTTCGCCAGGTCGGCCACCAATAATTTCTTTTCACCTTGGCTAGGGTCTTGGAAATTCCTGGATGTCATTCTATCAGGGGGGTTATGATAACCAGAAATGTCTTGTTCTTGTAGCACCTTATTCGGTAGATATAAACGCCCTCTGAAATATGGGAGTTGTTTCTTTGCTGTACGATGTTCACCTTGAGTGGTCCAGACTTGTAGAGCGTCGGCATTCATTAGGAGCTGAATTTCCTTTTGTAGTTCGTCCAGAGATAACGTTGTTGCATTGTTGTAAACCCTAGTAGTTTGTCACTTGGAATAATAGCTACTGGGATTGGGGTTTAATATGCGTTCTCATCAATAGGCATGCAGGATAGGGCGTTGGCTTTTCGGTTCTGGACTCCAGGTCGGTATGTGTTTACGTAATCATATTCTGTGAAGAATAAGGCCCATCGGAGTTGACGGGGTGATTGAGCCTTTTCCGTCTTGAGGTATTGTAGATTGCGATGGTCGGTGATTACTGTGAAGGTATGTCTGGAGCCTACGAGGTAATGCCGCCAAGCCTTAAAGGCTGCCTTGATCGATAGGAGTTCCGTGTCTGGTATTGCATAGTTTTAAGTTTAGGTGTAGAAAATGTACGCGACCAAAAGGCCACAGGATGTAACTGGCCGTTTTAGGTATCCCTTTGGGAAAGAACAGCCCCAATTGCCATGCTGGAGTCATCTGTTTCCACTACATATAGGAGATCAGGGCGGGTGTATCGCAGCATTGGGGCTGAGGTAAACATTTTCTTGAGTTCCTGGAAGGCCTGTTCCACCTCTTTTGTCCATTGGAAATGTTTGTTGTTTTTCGTAATAAGAAGTGATCGGGTGCACAATCTGGGAGAAACCCGGGATGAATTGGCGATAAAAGTTTGCAAAGCCGAGCATACTTTGGACACCTTTGACTGAAGACGGTGATGGCCAGTTAAGGATGGCATCTTCTTTGTGCAAATCCATCCGGACACCTCTGTGAGTGAGGACAAAACCAAGGAACTCGACTTTGGTGACATGGAAGGATCATTTTTCAAGTTCGGCGTATAGCTGGTGCTGTCAGAGCTTTGCAAGGACGGAGCGAACATGCCTGATATGGTACTGTTTAGAAGAGGAGTACACCAAGATGTCGTCAATGTAAACTAAGGCACACACGTCGATCAATTCCGTCGTTCATGAAGTACTGGAATATGGCAGGAGCACTGCAAAGCCCAAAGCACTGCAAATCCCAAAGGGCATCACCTGATATTCATACAGCCCATACTTAGTACGAAAGGTGGTCTTGCATTCGTCTCTGTTTTTTTTAGGCGCACGAGATGGTATGCCCCCCTGAGATCCTTTTTGGTGTAAATTTGTGCATCCTTGACTTGGTCCGGCAGTTCTGGGAAAAGGGGTAGAGGATAACTGTTTTTAACTGTTACCTGGTTTAGTGCGTGGTAGTCGATGCACGTTCTCAAGTCCCCCTCCTTCTTGGGTACGAAGAATAGGGGCAAGGCTACGGGGGATTTGGATGGGAAGATAAAACCGTTTGCCAGGTATTGGTCCAGATATGATTTCAAATGGAGATTTTCAGATTCGGTGAGTGGGTAAATTCGACTACATGGGATTTGTGCACCAGGTATGAGGTCAATCTGACAGTCATAAGGCCTGTGAGGGGGTAAGGTATTAGCCTGTTCTTTTTGAAAATCATCTTGAAAATCGTGGTATTCGCCTGGTATTTTACTTGTTACACCTAGTACCAACGCCTCTTTATCTTGGACATGTGTCTTTGGGTCAGCCAATGGCATTTCCACTTGGTAGCACCCATGAGCACACTCATTGGAGAAGGCCAATTTTTTTTCTCGCCAGTCGATGGTAGAATTGTGAGCCACCAACCATGGCATCCCTAGAATCACCCGTAACTGAGGGGCCTTGATAAGGTCGAAGGCAACGGCTTCCCTATGTCCGTCTTGGCACAGAAGGGTCAATTCTGCTGTGCATTGAGTTAAAGGACCAGAAGTTATCTCTGTGCTGTCAACAGTGGTAACCTTCTCAGTTGTCATTTTCTGACAGAGGGGAAGCCCCATCCGTGTTGCCAGGCCTTGGTCCATGTAGTTACCAACAGCTTCGCTGTCTGTGGGCCTCATTACACGGTAGGCGGTAGGGACTTAACGCTACCGGTAATGGAATACCGTTAACGTTAAATCCCCATCCAAATTATGACCTGGCTCACCGCTATTTGCGGCACCGCTAAGTACGGTGCCACTAATAGCGGCCAGTCCGCGGGCGCACGACCCTCAAGTCCGTAATTAACACCATGCCGCTATTAGCACATCATCACAAGCCAGGCGGACGTTCCAATAGCGGCATGGAAAAGAACCCAACCCCCTTCTGCCATGGCGCTAATACCGCCATCCCGAACCCAGCACAGGTGGAGGCAATGGAGACTCAGGCAGCACAAAAGGAGCACACCACACCCCTTCCCACACCAAGATGGTTCCAATACTAGCAGCATTACATGGGCTGGAGGACATGATCGCTGCACATCAGCAGCCGCAGCAGGCAGCACAGAGGAGACGCAGGAGGAGGAGGAGGAGGGCAAGACAGGCACAGCAAGCACCACCACGGCAACTACCCATACCACAGAGGCACCCACCAATCCCCAGGATCAGAGCCTATCAATTTAACCTAACCCCAGAGCAGATACACACCCTGTACCGTCTGGACCGGGATACCATAACCAGCATTGTAGACATGATACACAACAACAGCCTCATAGACATCCGAACTGCCATCCCCTCTCTATTCAAGGTGGTGACTGTGCTCCACTTCCTGGCCACAGGCACTTACCAGCATACAGTGGGGCAGATGCATGGCATCTCACAACCAGTATTCTCACGCACGCTGACCCAGGTACTCGATGCCCTCCTGAAGCATGCACCTGAACACATATTCATGCCACGGACTGCCCAGGAGCTTTCAAACACCAAAGTTGGCTTCTATGCACTGGCAGGCATCCCAAGTTGCATCGGGGCAATCGACTGTACCCATGTGGAATTGGTGGTCCCACATCACAATGAAGTAGTGTACCGAAACAGGAAGCAATTCCACTCCATCAATGTCCAAATGGTATGTGACGCCAACAAGATAATCATTCATTGCTGTGCCCGATTTCCTGGACCAACCCATGATTCCATGGTCCTGCGGAACTCAACTATCCCACGCTACATGGAGCGACAAGCCGGACATCGTTCGTGGCTACTTGGTGAGTAGCAGGGCAAGCACCTGGCAGTGTGATGGGGGGGGGATACATACTCCGATTGGGTGTAGCTTGTTGGTCGTTGGACAAATGCACATACAGATGTACGCCAACATCCATCTGGGTAGGCCCAAAACGTACCAGAGATGAATTGACATGCAAGTGTGAGCTACATAACATAGATGACAATCCAGGTCTAGAAAAATCAAACATCCATCCACATCCGCATTGCACAACATTCCACACCTCAAAATACACAAATCTCATACATGCCACCAACATAGTCCTACAAAATGAGCGCAGCACAACAGCAATAATGCATTGTGGCCTTGAATGCATGCTAAGGGATCACCCCTTGTCATAGCATTACACCACGCACTTATAGCACAACTCAAGTGATGCCTCTCAGCATGGCAACATCAATGTTGGAATGGCAGTACACCAACAGTGTGATACCAAATCTGCTTAGGACCAAGGAACCCCTAACACACGGCTTCAGCCAGGACATGTCCAATTCTGTTGTACTGTTGTAGGCATTGACGGGGCATGTGTACTTGCAGGGCCGCCCTTACCTTTGCACATTCCAGTCACACAGACAGTCTGCATGTATGCTGTTAATTGTGCACTTCAATCACAATCCAAATTAAAAAAGCCTGAAATAAACTGGCCGCACTTTTGCTGAACCGTAACAGGTCCCCATTTGTCCCCCCATACAGATGATGCTGGCCATCCCATGAAGAGGTTGCTCTTTACCCCTGTACGGATCACACAGAACAGGCACGAAGAGGACTACAATCGTGTACATACCCGTACCTGCGTTGTGATCGAGCAGACATTTGGCCTTTTGAAGACACGGTTTAGGTGCATAAGCAGGTCAGGTGGCGCTCACCTGTATGGCCATGAGAAGGTGGCCAAGATCACCATGGCATGTGTCATGCTGCACAATATGTGTATCAGATGGAATGTGCCACTGCCCTCTGATGTTGAAATGGCAGCACCTGATGAGGATGATGGTGGTGATGAGGACGGAGGTGAAGGGGATGCAGGACATGCAAGAGGGGATGGTCAAGAGGGACGTGCTGTGAGACAACATCTGATCAACCAAATATTCTGAGTAACATGTTTTTTTTACTGTCACATGGATATGGGTATGAATGCACTGGTGTATGTTTGGAAGCAGGCAATGGACCCTGTCGCCAATAAAGCACACAAACACAATGAAGATGTCCAAGCCTGTGTTTTGATCAGCCACGAGTGTATTAAGTAACAGAAAGATGAAAACGTGCATGTCCCCAAACATCCCACCACCCTTCAACCCACCCCCCACAACAGACCCATAACACCCTTCAACCCACCCCCCACAACAGACCCATAACACCCTTCCACCCACCCCCACAACAGACCCATAACACCCTTCCACCCACCCCCCACAACAGACCCATACCACCCTTTCCCCCACCCCCCACAACAGTTCCTCATGTGTCTGCCACTATGTTTGCATCGGGCCATGCACGCAGAAGCTTCGCCATAAACTCCCTATTGGCCATTGTCTGCAGCAGCATTTGGAGGCTGGCTAGACATGCGCCTGGTGGTGCGTGTGGAGCGGCGGAGGGGGCTTGTCTGCGTTGAACCGGCAGATGACGACGTGGCTGACTGTCCTGGTGGTGTGAAGTGGCAGTCCATTGTGTCTGCTATTCGAGTGAGGACCTCCCTGAATCTCCTCACACAGCCTGTCTGTACAGGCCTCCATTCTCTCCCTGCAGTGCCTTGCCGTCTCCACAATCTACTCCCTGAGATGGGCAGCCTCCTCCACATGCTGGCCAACCAGCACAGTTAGTTCCTGTTGACGCTGGCTGATGGTGGCCAGGTCGAGGGCAGTGCTGGGTACTGGTGGCGTGGCTGCTGTGCGCTCAGATGCATCCATGTCAGCAGGTGAAGCCACCATGGGGGACATTGAGCCTAGAATGTTGTCCTCGCCAGTGGCATCAGACCCAGGTGTCTGGAGTGGTGATGGCTCAGGAGTTCCAGGGGGGGTTCGGGTGTGCCCTTATGTCGGGTCCAAACCAGCTGTGACTCAGACTCTGCTTGCTGTGTTCCAGGTGAGTTATAATGTCTTTTCAGTCTTTATTCTGTCTCTTTCTTTCCCTTTTCTTTCTCCATCTTCTTGGAGTCTTTGGTCCACTATTCTGTTCCCTAACAATGTCTCTTTTTGTTTTCATAGGGATGGTTGCAATTTCAGAGTAGCCGCGTCGGATAGAGAAGACCACAGTGAGTGGTTGGAGTGTGCAGTGCTGCGCTGTTTATTAGTGTTAATTGCTAACCTGTGTTCTTTTCACTTCTTTGTACAGGTTGCGGCGATGTTTCGGAGTGATAAGCGATTGAACCGCTGCTTGCCCAGGTAAGTGCTTGTTAATGCTGTCCTTGTTCCTTCACCCTTGCAGGTTGCGGTGAAACCCGGAGATGGGCGAGGTAAGAGAAGCGCAGGGTGCTGCCAGGACTCACTGCTTGCCCAGGTAAGAATTGTTATTAATGCTGTCCTTATTTCTTTACCTTTGCATGTTGCGGTGTAATCCGGAGATGGGCGAGGTAAGCGAAGTGCAGGATGGTTTCAGGACCGGTTACTCACAGGTAAGTGTTCTTGCTCGCTTATGCTGTTCTTGTTCTTGTTAGAAATGGAATCCGGATCAAGGGCTTCAGGATCGGGCCGCCGGAGAAGCAGATGAGCACGAGCTGGACATGGTGAGCGTTACGCTGCAGGAGTGCAGAATAACGTGAATTGTGTATTCCAGTTTGGGTGTTGCTTATATAGCCAGCCACACCTGAAGGCCCGACCACACCCAAAACACTAGTCTGCATAGCTCAGTTCTAGGAACTGAGCTATGTAACATGCTTCCATGTTGGATTAAGGTCCAAAACAGGTGTTGCCCTATTCCTGATAACGAGCCGGGCGCCAAAGGCTCCAGGACTGACTCCATGTATCTTTCTGGTGGAGTTTTAAGGCCCTTGAGTACACTGTTAAGGGCTTTAGCCCCACTTCTGCCAGGGGGCTGTTATACCTGAGGGGGTCAGGGGCTTGGATCGTGCCAATGGTTGAATAACAGATCAATCTGTCCATTGTCTGTGAGACCGATGAACAACAACAACTGAGACAGGTATTCCAGGATTTCTAGAATATTTTCCCAGTTGAAAAACCAGGACGGCATCACTACAACCACGGGGAACATTGCCGACCTTTCCATCCCCAAAAACGAATTCCTTGACTGTCGAGAGGCAGAAGTCCTCAACATGATCACAGCACTTACATCTACATCATGTTGTGGAGACCCATGTCCTCCCGATAACTTGAAAGAATCCCTGAGTGTCCTGACCCCCTTGAAAACCAAGATGATAAACATGTCCTTCAGGGAAGACATTGTGCCAGACTCTTTAAAATGCACATGGATAACTTTCCTGTTAAAGAAACCCAACCTGGACCCAGCACTTGCCAAAATATACCGGCCAATAACCAACGTCCTGTTTCTTTTAAAAAACATTGATAACATGGCCTAATCACAGCTTCTGAAGTACATTGAAGCAACTAAAGTCTTAGGCACCCATCAGTCTGGGTTTAGAGCACAACACCAAACCAAGACTGCACTATTAGCTCTCAAGTCCAACTTTTCAGGGATCATAGAACAAGGTGTTATGCAGAATCATATGCAGTTCCCTTTGGGAACACCCCACACAATTAAGACTATAAGTGACAGTACAAATTCACCTTAGGTACAAGCCTGTACTACACAGTAAAGTGGTAGTGATGGCTGAGCAGCCAGACTTATCTCAAGAGTAAAGTGAGCAGTATCAATATTTACACAAAGGACAGCAATTACTATTGTTCAAACAAACACTGACTCAAGGTTTTTGAGTAAAAGAATATACATTTATTTACGCATCAGATGTAAAACAATTCACCAAAGCAAAGCAGTAGAAAAAATCACACTCTTAATTTACTACACCCCATCCTATAGATTCTGGATAACGTAAGCTCAAAATGAAGTGTGAGGAAAATGGCACTCCAGTAATTTAAAAGGGGGGGGAAGAGAAAGTTATACGCAAGTTGAGCAGCTCCTCCAAGTAAGTAAGCAGGGCAATCTAGAAAAAGTAACTACAGTGAGGAAATGAAATCAAGAGGCGTGGGCCAAAGTCAATGGACCAAAGTCTTTGCAGAGGATCACACAGTTCAGAGTACTTCTCGGTTAAGTCTTTGCCAAGAGTTCAGAATGAATTTGGTTTGACGAAAAGTTACTTTAAAGAATAGAGAAGGACAAGCCCTCAGATTGGCAAAAGATTTCAAGCACTTTTACCGCGGTCGGACGGAACGAATGACCGGATTTGAAGAGTACCTTAAATGGAGAAAAAGGCTGTAGCTGAGGCGGACATTCCTGGCAGGACCTGCAGGCTCACGGTTCCTGAAGGGACTGTCGGACTGACTCGAAGTAGGAAAACTGGAGGGTCCTGCACTGCCCAGGGAAGAAACCAGCAGCAGAGCAAAAAATAAAAGGTGTGCTCCTTAAAACCCAAGCAGGGTCTGGTCCTCCTGGCTATCCGGTTCACTGTAGCTGTGCACAGCAAATTCGACCAGAGGAGGAAGGCCTGGCTTGCAGTTTGGCGAACTGGTTGATCCCACCAGCTCAAGGGGAGAAGATTCCTTGCAGATCTTCCCTGTTGTCGAAGTTTGGAGATTCGTTTTTGCTGCAGGCTTCACCAGGAGGTTAAGTTATGGTAGAGGTCCTCTTCTGTCAGCTTCTCTTCGGTTCTCTAGATCCAGTGGCGACTCTGCCTTCTCAGTCCCAGAGACATGCTTTATATGCAGTTTTCCCCCATTCACACAGCCTGGCTGTCAATCACACAGCAGGGTGGCTGTCCCGGCGGGACAGCCACCACAGCCAATCACACTGAGTGTGACATGGGTCTCCAAGGAGACCCTGTGCAGGGAGTCTCAAATCCCTCCCTCACATCCTGTCCCCCTCAGACATTCAAGCGCCTAAGGAGGGCTTCTGTGCAGAATCCCACCAAAGGTTGGCGAACAAAGGAACTAAACCTGGTTTGGCGCGCAGAACAAAACACAAGAAAGACTTTTACAAAAATAAATGGTGAATAAACCCAGCCAGAACCAAATAAAAGTAATTGTGGTCCAGCGGGTTTAAGTTTGAGGCTACTAAAATAGCCTAGAACAGTCTCAAGGCTATTAAAATAGACTGCGGTAGGAAAAATAGGGTAGATACCACTGCCACCAGCCAAATCTTAATGAAAAGGGAACGAAATAATGTTCCATGAGAAACAGACAAAAAGGGATAACTAATAACCCTTTCCAGAACTCTATGTAAGATAGCTTTTACTGGGTCTGTGGATTTAAAAAGACTAATAAAGTCAATGGCAACTTTACATGTTCTGGGAGACAGTAGTCAGTCCCAGAAAGTGGAGTTTACAGTGGGAAGTCTGAAAAAGACAACCCTGTGTCACTGCACTGAAGGTGTTGTATAACACACAGTAAAAAGATGTTGCCTATGGAGTAGGTGAGGCTCCACAGTCTATGAACACAAACATGTTAAACACACACAGCAAAACACATATAACAGTGGGAAAAAAGGCTTGCACTCTTACCAGGTGAAAAAAATAAATCCTAGAAATCCAGCAAAGCTGCTGAGGGACTCAGTAGGTAAGGGAAATTAGCCATTCTGGAGAATTCTCCCTAACACAAGGCCACCCTGAGCTGTTAATGATGTTGGATCTCTCTGCAGCATTTGACCTCATCGATTATAACATGCTGCAAGAAAGACCTACGAACATCGCCAATTGTTCTGAAATGGCCACATAATGGATCACATCTTTTTTGGGCCCTAGAACATCCAGAGTGGCTGTTAAGAATGCCCAGGCACTACATATTCTCTCAACATGTGGAGTACCACAGGGATTGTGTTTATCGCCACTCTGGTTTAATATCTATGTAAAGCCCCTTCTCGAACTCCTCGATACTGGGAAGGAGATGGTCCTATCCCACACTCCTTGCCTTTCCCATGGCAAATAGATCACATCTAGGCCAACGGGTGAGAGACACCCACCCCCAAGGCACGTACACTTATGATAAAACATAGAGATTTAATCAAATAATACAGCTTACACCCCTGAGAACGGACACCATTTTGTATTAGAACAGACACCATCTTTTCACTATGCCCAAAAATCATCCCTCTGTAAACTCAGCTCTCCCATCCCCAGCACCTCGCACAGAGAGACCAAGATTTTGCCACCCCCTGCCAGCTCCACGCAAGCCTTGCTCTCATGGAAGTACAGTCATTTATTGTTGTAAATGTTTACTATCATTTCGACAGAATGTGCTCTCCGCAGAGTATGAGACCGAAACCAGGCCCCAGCACAAGTACCCATCCATCTCCACAAAACTGCCAATGCACACTAAACCCCCACCCCACCAGGCCAGGGCCCACCAGTTCCGACCACCCACTCTCTTTTGTGTTGATACACGTCTGACCTCCTCACACCGACCATTCCTGAACACCCACCACAGCCCTAATCCTGTGCAGCAGTATATTCTCCCCAAAACAACAAACACATCTGTTCTTATCATGAGGCACCAGGGAAAGTAAACAGTAGATCAAACCCCCATGGGGAGATACCTGGGAGCGGGACCCCGGTATCAATGAAGCCCTGAATTTAGAGGTCGGAATGCCAAGTACCCCCATTCATGCAGGATTTTATGTTTGCCATTATTCTTGTATTATCAGTTCCTGTTGTTTAGATTAGACAGTTAGCTATGCATGACATCCTCCCTGACCTTCAATTGGGAAGCAGCGGCCAATTAAAGCCTGGCATCCCCTAAAGAGCAGGCTGTGCCATAGGGCCCCTCTAATCTGCATTGTGATTTTTTACTGTATGTAATGATGCCATTCATGATGAAATTGTATATTATAATGTGCTGCCCGTGAAGTTTTGACAGAGAGCGCTCGGGCAGCAGAGTTCTTTGCGGGCTTTTTTTATTATATAAACTTTACACTTTGTCATCCTTGCAACTCATCTCTTGGTCTCATTCCCTGACGGGGTGTGTTATCTTTACTTTTGCATTTTTATGAGGACACGACTATGAGTGGGAACCTTCAATACACTGAGTGTCAAATACGTTAACTACACAGATGATTCCCAGGTTCTTCTTGAACTCACTGGGTGTCACGCCAAAGTCAGAAATTCAGAGCTGGATAGTTTACAACTCCCTGGCCCTGAACAATGAGAAAACAGAGCTTCTCATCATTGCCTCCAGCGCACGTCTGAAAAAGCTTGACCCACTGTACACTTCTCCATCACAAGGCTTTCAAATCCCAGTTAGCAAATCTGTAAAAATATTAGGTGTCACACTTGAGCAACAATTGTCCATGAAACATGTCTCACATAGCCACTCCTCTTGTGGCTATGTAGTGAAATGACTTCATCAAATCAGATCTTATCTCTCTTTAAAAAAAAGATCCATAGTGGCTACGGCACAGAACTCTCAAATAGATTATGTAATAGCTTGCTTTCCGGCACTAGACTAGCAAACCTGCAAGGACAGCAAACCACCCAGAATGGCACAGTTCGGGTATTTTTGGTCTTGGAAAATGTGATCACATCTGTTCATTTAGAAGGAAACTTCACAGGCTGCCCATAAAGCAAAGAATCAAACATATCATTCTTTCACTTACCTACAAATGTCAGAACCAGGCTGTCCCCCAGTAGCGAATTGACAGGCTCCCATGTAAAAAGGTTGACCTACCTCACATACTTTAAAAGGAAAATAAACACCCTTCTCTTCTCAGTAGAATAACCTTGCTCTTGCTTTCTGTTCTGGATTGTCTTCTTCTTCCATGCGCTCTGAGGCCATGGGCATGGAGCGCTTTACACAAATTTAAATAAATAAATACATAAATACATTGTGGACATACAACTATTCATTGAACAACAACATGTGGGTATTCTGAGATCAAATGGACAAAGGAGACGTTGTGCTTACCTGAGGGAGTTCACGTGTCAAGGTGGTCTCTTCCCTATATTGAACAAGGACTGACACAGATCCAAGGATCAAAAGTGTACTCAGAACTTGACTTGACAAACGGTTATTGGACAGTACCCATGAATATGATAGATCAGCATAATCTTGCCTTTTCCTTTGGGGGAAAACAATATTATTGAACCTGTACGCCCCTTGGTTCCATCATTTCAGGAAATGTGTTTATCATTTTCCTTCACAGGGCCATGCCTGTTCAGAGTGAAAGTGGAAACTTGGCTATTGGATGATCTGTTGATCTGAAGCTCAACTGTGCAAGAACAATTGGCAGAAATCTGATGTGTTCTTGGCCAGTTGAAAAAAAGTGGGTGTGACATTTCCAGAACGCACAAAGATGCAACACCAGAGTAAACTTCCTGGGACATGAAATTACAGAGCATCTCAATCTCAAGACAAAAATGGATGAGGCACTTCTCAAACGAAAACACACACACACACACACACACATGCATGAGCTGAAAAAACTCCTTGGACTAAATAATTATATAAAAAAATTAATTGAGCATTATGCAGAGATCACTTGACCTTTGGTCCACTTATTAAAGGCCTGGGGTTAAGTGGGAGTGGGGTGAAACAGAAAGCAAGGCAGCAAAGCAACTGAAGAGAAGCCTGTCACACTATCCTTGTTTGGCTTACCCCATTAAGAATAAAGAGTTTTTCTTAGATACTGATTTGTCAGAAGCCTGCTTGCAAACACATGAAAAATGTAACAAGGACATCTGCTATGTGAGCAAAACATCCCCTGGGGAAGAGAGTAATGATTACAAGACAGCACTACAGGCCTTTAAAAACTACTGCCCATTTATCTAGGAGGAGCACATCATAATGGAGACCACCCACTAAACCCAATTATAGAATCTGGGCTGGAAATGCCTCTAATTAGATGCATTACTCCTTGTATTCTGTCAATGGAGGGTTTTACTGGGGAGGTTAGCTACAGCCAAAATAAGAAAAGCCTAACAGTTCAAAGATTGGCAGACTTACATGACTGTACTCGTGAACACTGTCTCGAGGACGAAAGTCTAATTATCACTGATAATATGAAGGTATGTAAGCTTTATGAAGAAAACACTTATCAGGGGATACCCACAGTTTATGTGGATGGATGTGCCGACAACATTACTAAAGATGGGGAGAAATAATTAGTTGCTGCTATTGGAAGTACGTGGGTAAATGATCTTCCTGACCACTCTTCTGGTTACAAAATAGGTCCCTGAAGTAGTGAGATTGCAGAGCTGATGGCAATTTATCAAGCTGTCCTCACTTGCATAAACCACTAACTCAGAGAACTGGGGTTTATCATTGATTATGATTATGGGAGAAACCATAGTAGATTGATCCAGACCATTGAAGATCTGGCTGTGCCCAATGAAATGGCCATCTATTGGAAAAATGTCAAAGGTCCTTCCAAGATACAGGGTCCTGATAAAACTGGAAATTATTTGGCTGACCAATTGGACAAAACAGCAGGGGACTTCATAGATATGGAACCACACACGGGAGAAATCCAGGTAACGGGAGTGTCCAGATCACACACTCACACAGACAGTGAAATTTCAGCTGCTTAGTGTAGTAAAGATGCTCCTGGTGCAGACTTGATCACTGCTCAAAAATAGTATGCCATCATTGCTACAGTCTATCAATATTTAGACAATCCAATCAGTTTTCCTATGACAGAATTAGATTATCATGGAAAGGAAGACCTTGCATTTGGATGACATTTCAGAAGATGTTCTAGATTGAAGACCGACTGTTGGCAAGAATACCCCCAAGGTCGGGGAACAACACTGTCCCCCGACCTTGGGTTTCATCTGGGCTTGTTTAGCTGCCTATGTCGATGGATCTTTTTGCGACATTTCAATACAACCTTGTTTAAGTGGCTGCATTTTAATTGTTTTCCTGTTTAGGTATCTATTGCAGCTGTGACTGCATATGGATGGGCAGCTAGGGCAAGCACCTGCCCACGTTGCATCACAAATATTCTCCTCTTTCACTCCGTTCCCTTCTACTTCCTTCTCTCCCCAACAGCATTCTTCCCTCCCTCTGTTTTCCTTATTAGAAATTACTTCTCTTCTATCCCTCTCTTTCCTGCTCTTTTTTAACACCATGTCGTCCCCTGTCCTTGCTAGATTCCCTTAATCATATTTTTGCATATTTTTCTTACTCCATTTAAAGATCCTGCCTTCCTTCACTCCATTTCCTCTCCCTCGTTTACCCACGTCACACCATTTGCCTTTAAATTGATGTCCCTCCACGCCACATTCCGCACTCACTTGCCTCACTTATCTACATTTCTCCTTCCCTCCCTTACTCTTCATTTCTCTGACTCTTTAGACATCCATTATTCCCCATTCTCCTTACTCTCCTGAACAACCTGTTCTATATTTCCCTCCCTTTAATCCTCTTTACCCTGCATTTCCCCTCTTTCTTGTGCCTCATTAACTACTGCCCCATTCTCCTGCCATCTTTCATTCTGTGTACCCATTTAACCTTTTACCCTCACCTGGGCCTGTTCAACGCCTTATCTCGTATCTTCACTCACGTTCAGTCTCTCCCGCATGCTTCTGCCCTCCTTCATTCTCCACTCTCCTGCCCCATCAGTGTTCATGTTACCTATCTCTACTTTCATTCTTCACTATCCTGCCCTTCTTTGCTCTCAATTTGCATTCCCTTCCATGTAGCAGGGCCCTGTGGAGCTGGAGGACATGTAAGGATAGTGGGTTAGAGTTCAGGGGTCTTTCAAGTTCATCCAAAAAAAGGTAACCACTGGTATGTTTTGAGATTAAAAGGTGAACTCCTGTAAATCAGTAATCTTCAATGACATTTCAAGTGAGGGGTATGAATACCGGGGCCTTGCACAAAATGGATCTGCATGCTGTTGGAATTATCCAGTGATATATCCTTCTGTAATGGCTGTTAGGAAACATTTCTCGTAACTGCACCTTTTCTTCCATTTCTATGGACTCCCCAACTTTTTGCTTTTATTTTTTTATCCTGGCCTATACTTTTTACAGTTCAGTGAAGCATTAAGCTTCACTACACTCTCTTTTGCTCATCTGTTATGGGGGAACTGACATGTCCTTCAGACTGTCAGTACTGGGAAACATTGTTTCCCTTAGTCTTGCGACTTAGTTTCTAATTTTAGTAACATGTTATCACTTGTGGTCACTTTATCAATGTAAATGACATCTTACAATGCAGTACATAGGGGTACACTTTTTGTTTTACCCTAGACTAACACTGAAAGGGTTTTCGGTTACTCTAGGTTGCTAAATGCGAAAGTTGTTGGCAGAAGTTACTTTTTACCATTTTATGTGTGCTTTTTGTTTTAGCCGTACTGAGTTTACCGTGTTTGGCTTCTAACTGTGGCTAGTGCACAAACATAGCCGTGCCACATGATATTTTGATTGTCCTTTGGCCATCTTGTTCTTTAGCTTTCATCCTGGACTGTAAGGCCAGGAAAATCCTTTTATGGACTACCAGTGTCATGAAAAGCAAAGGCTTTTGGAGGGCTAATGGAGGGCTAATGGAGGGCTATGTGTGTTTGCTGGCAGGATGTGGGCTGGGACACTCTGGTCCCAATCCTCAAACTGGTTTCTGGATGTCTGAGTGGTATGCGTGAGTGTTCCCTCCAGTGGTCCTGATTGGACCACTGCTGGGGTGTGAGACTGGAGACCCGACCGAAGAAGGCCTGGCGAACAACTTCCTCCGTTGTCCAGGTGGAGACCTGTCTTGCTCGATCTTTCAGCAGTCCTGTGAAGGAGCTGTAACCCTTGCAGTGGTTGGAACATCCATTCCTGATGTCTGCTCGGGAACCCTATGAAGAAGAGCCTTCGGGACCGTCCTGTGGCTGACCAGATCTGAGTTTGGACTACCATGCTGCTGATGTCATCATTCTGAGTTGAGGCCTGGAACTTGGGGGATCCTCAGCTTGTCCTACAAGACTTACCTCTGTGACATTTAGGAGTCCTAGCCTCAAGGGACATGAGATAGGAGGGAAAGTTTGATTGTGCGAAGTGAGACCATTTGCGTCAATGTGCTGCAGTGACCACCATTTCAAACAGCTTACCTGCCTCCGGTTCAGTCCTGGGAGGGCTACTACATTGTGTTTTTCTGCATTCTTCATCCAAGAGTCCTTGCACCAGCAAAATACACCAACTGGAGATCAGCTCGAACCTGCAACCCCTGCAAATCAAAGACAGAGGCTGATGGCGGGAAAAGTAACATCTGACCTTCTTCCATTCACCTGCCGAGTCCTGGGAAGAATCGGCCTATAGGGGGTAAGTTACAGTTGTTCGTACCTGCCCCTAAACTCCCTTTAAAAGGTTTCCTAACTGTTACAAAACTTGTACTATGCATTGGTTTTACGATGGCTTGCTGGTGCACGCATTCCAAAAGTTTGGGACACTTCTATTTGTTAGAATACATTGTCCTCTAAACCCTTAGAACTGGTTACTGGACCCCAGAGACCCTACCTACATTTATTCCGGCATCACAAACTGTGTCAGAACTTTCCTGATCTTTTGGGCGTAAGACCCCAGACAACTTAGGGAAGGACTTAGAAGTAAGGGTTAACTCTCTGTGGACCTGTAGTACATAACATAATCTGCACTTTCTTTTACAGGGGTTTGATTTTTGTTATACCCTACTTCAGTGACTGTATATATGTAATCTATTATTAGTGTTGTGTGATATCCCTACCTGTTAGTAGTCATTTTTCATAGTATTGTTAGGCCATAAATAAGTAACTGTATGTGTATACATAATGTCTAAGTGTAATCTGTGATTCCCATTGTGTGTGCTCATTGTGGACCCTTTACAAGCTCATCACCTCTTGAGACTTAGCCTAGACCTGCGTAACTGCTACCTTAAACTGGTTTGGCTACAGCTCACTAGAGTTGTCCCTGCCACAATATAGCATGGCTTTCTATACACCTGTCCACCAGGCCAGAGTATACAAAATCCATCCTAAAAATGTCCCTTCTCATTGCCCATGTTCTTGTATACAGCCTTGAACACTATCGTTTCCAACATTAGCTTCAGGCTTGATCATTCAATATTACCACCATTGACAGCAAAACCAGGCGTGGAGGCCCGGCTGTCTCTAGCTAGAATCAGGCCCCCAAACACAGAAATAAAAAAGAAAAACTTTAATGAAAAAGTTATCATTTGTCCCTAAAGTTCATCATTGTGCAGCTCTGCCTCCTTGACCCGCCCACCTAGGGCATTCTGTCCTTTTTGTACACAGGGCCCTTTGCCTTAAATCTGCCCCTGGTGCTCGTCTACACAAGATACTTGGTTCCAATGCTGATCCGAAGAAAAAGCTGCAGGAATCCTCTTTGTGTCCTAAATCCTGGCTGGAATCAAGTCCAAGCCCGTCAAGATCTGCACCATTCAAACAACCAACAGTGGTGAAATCAGGGTTCACAGTGGGTTCCACTCATGCCCCATACCCAGACAGTCTGGCACCAAAGATGTGTATTGGGACCGAAAAGACCCACCTACTTCCTGATCCTCACGCACACAAAGTCATCCATAGACTGCAACAACAGCAACTTACCTGGGCAAGTGCATGACTTTATATGATATAAGAAGTTGGGAAGAAGGCCAAACAACAATATGACCAAAGAAGAAGCAAAAACCTCATGTCACAGACATTTTACGACACTATCCATGTTTAGGAGCCAAATGTGGTAAATGCAAGTGTGCACACTACGCATTATGCAAAAATGGTAAAAAGGTAATTTCTGCAACCAGCTTGTCATTAGTTGCATATAAAAGTATCCAAAAATCCCAAGTGTGGAAGACTAGGGTGATAAAAAAGTTTCCCCACTGCACTCCATTGGAAGATGCTGTATGCACTCTTAAAAAGTTACCAAAAAGGTAAAAAAAGGTGCAGAGACAAAAGTGAAACATAGTTTCCCAGAACTGATAGTCTGAAGAAGTGATCAGTTTCCCCATAACAAAAATGAGCAAAAGATGAGGGGAGTGAAGCTGAAGGTCTGTAAAAAGTCAGACTGGGTTAAAAAACAAAAACAAGAAGAATATGGAGGGAAAGTTACCAAAAGAAAAATATTTCTTAACACCATACCATGGTCTGATTTGCAAGGAGACATCATTGGACCAGTCACTCATTCTTCGACAGAGGTAATAATTTTACCAGTGAGATGATGACTACGATGATGACTACGAATTTTAAGAGTGAAAAGTACCTAAACTCCACATCGCCTACCAACTAGCATCGAGCGATGCTGTGAAAAAATGGTATCTTTAAGAAGTTTTTTGGTTGATTCTGGACCAAGTTGAGACATCCATTTGCTGCTTGTCCAGATGGCTCTCAGATCTACACCTTCTGTTGCCAAACCAGATGACTCCATTTGATTTAATGACTGGACAGAAAATGGTATTACCACAACATCTGCTTTCAGGAATTTAGGAGCAGACATTGATAAATGCCATCACTACTCATGAATGTATTGAGAATTTGAGGAAGCACCTACAGCATACTTTTACATATGCCCAATACAAGAAGAAGAAGTTTTACCTTCCTGGTGAGGTGATTTTGAGACCAGTGACAAGATTTCCCATTCCCTATCAAATCTGCATTCCAAAAGGATATCTAGTTGAGGAAAAATCGATTCATATGAATCAGTTGAAAAGCTGTCACCCTCAAAGCCAATCAAGCTTCTCAGAATGTAGGCTGAATCTCATGATTCAAATGACCAAATGTGAGTATGCTAACTGCTGCTTAAAAGTCCAACCATCTACTACCCCTCCTTGCTACTTTGCGGACTGCTACCCTCTTGCCCTACCCCTATCTCCGTCTTACCTTTCAGTGCTTCAGTGCTTCTGTGCCCCTGTGTTGTTCCCCACACCATCCTCCTGGACTGCTATGGTAATGGAAAAGGGACACTGCATAGAGCCCTGCCCTCCATTATCATGATGGGTTAATGCGCTCACTGCATTCCATAATTTCATACAAATTCCGTGCTGCCGGCTCATTATCCAACTGAAAAAAAACCAGCAGTCGCGAAAACTCTATGCCATAGCATGCCTTCTGAGGTGCGACCAAACGATTCGCGCTTTCGATTTGAGAAAAACTCGAGCCACCAGAGACTGCAGAATCAGGATTAGCCATGATTGGGTTCGCAGAATGCCATCCTCTCCATCTTATCGTGGAACACCCGAGGGTTCCAACACTTGTTTCAGGGTTTTGATGTTCCACTAGATGATGTTTTTGCTGTCTGTCTGCAAGAGACTTGGTTAGTTGATACTCCGATGAAGGACGGCTATGCCACACTGGTCAATCCTGCAATCAAAAACGCACAAGGTCGACCATGTGCAGGCCTATTGACAATGGTCCGTCTATCTCAAGATTGGTCCACACCAATCTGTTTCAATCCTATCCCTTATGTTCAAGGATCAATTATGCACTCACATTCTGCCACCTCAAAAGCAGTTTCGTCTTTGTTGCTTATTAACTGCTATTGGAATCCAGCAAAAATAAACGAAACTGTCTTTACCTCAGCGATCAGTACATTAATGGACGAAGCAATCGTGAAATATAATAATCTGATTATAATCTGCTGCAGTGATTTAAATGGCTCGTGGTTTAAGTATGACCCACACACCAACTCCTACTGCCAGCTCGCTTACGAGGAGCTGGGAGAGAAAGAACAACGCTGGACAAACGTAATGGAGTTGCATGATTGTGTATTGTTGAATGGCAATGCGCGGGGTGACATACCGGCCCAGCCCACCTGGCATCGCCAAGCAACGCACAGCATTATTGACTATTTCTGGGTGTCTAGCAACTTTGAGGCGAAGGTCATTCCGCTACACTCCTTGAAAACGTCCAAGAGCGATCATTCATTGTTAAAACTCGATTGCCTACTGGCGTAGTCGGCCTCTTTGCCCTTATATTCCGAATCAGTAGAAGCAAATTCAAGTGGTAACCGACTAAGACTAAGCGTCAAAGCGATCTGCTCTTTAACGGAAAACCTACTTGACTCGCCAAATTGTGTAGACTACACTCCGCTTCTTTTGAATCATATCATAACCATCAAAGATAGCTCTCAGCAACACAAGATCCACAATCACCTGTTTAGCAAAATGCTTGATGACAAAAAGAAAGAGCTAAGAAAAGATGTCCGCAGAATAAAAAATCAAAAAAATGTACCCATTTTGATTCTGTTGGAGGAAGTAAAAGCTAGACGTGCGACTTATAGAAATTGGATGATGAAGCTACTGATTACAAAGAATATACGCAACATTTGGAAAATACTAAATATGGGACCGTACAGCGGATCAAATTCGACACAGAACACCATTTCCTGCGACATCTGGTGCAAACACTTTGGGTTAGTGTTTAACAGCTACTCCAAGATGCCCAAAACTGATTCTGTTGCCACATCAGCACCCTGGGATGTGCAAATGTTGCACACTGACATTGTGGATGCTATTAAGTCACTCAGAAATTCACGTGCTGCGGGTCCAGATATGATTAGCAATGTGACGCTAAAGAAAAATCCACAAATCTGGGCCCCCTTCATTGAGTGTCTTTTCCAAAAGATTGCTAAATCCAATAGTTTGCCAGAGTCCTGCTATTGTGATCCCTATTCACAGGAAGGGCAGTTGGGACAGACCTGAAAACTATTGTCCCATTGCCCTCTTGGACTCTATTGGATTACTTTATGGTTCCAATCTTAGATTGAAACTTGTGAATTGGGCGATAAATTCAGGAATCCTCGATATTCGCCAAACAAGGTTTTCTAAGGGCACAGGAGTAGATGTAAACCTTTCAATTTTAACAGCCCTGAAACTTAATGCCCTTAAACGTAAATCCAAACTTCATCTAGCCTTCATTGATATGAAGCAAGCTTTTGATGGAATCAATCGTGACTTGTTATGGGCGAAATTAATGGAAATGCCCTATGGCCATCCTCAATCCAATAATGGCGCTTCACACGAATACTTCTTTTCGAGTTCGCATCAACAAGAATGGCGTTCAATCTGACAGTATTCCAACTACAATGGGAGTCAAGCAAGGCTGCCCGCTTGCGGCAGACCTATTTAAATTATTTTTAGCAGATCTCCCGACTCACCTTGAGCAAGCCCACTGCTTTCCTCCATGTCTAAATAAGACTTCTGTTTGTTACATCGCTTATGCTGACAATCTCGTCCTGATTGATAGAACACAGATAGGACTCCAACGCCTTCTAAGTAGTCTGAATAACTACTTAGTTAGTAACGAACTCGTCATCAATACAGACAAAACTAAAATCCTGTCTTTTGGACCTACATCAGGCAGAAGAGATTGTGCATTCAAATGGGCTGTAGGTGGTCAGCCGTTAACTTCAGTCAATTCGATCCGATATTTGGGTATTGAATTCAACAACTCAATCTGTGAAGCACAATGGCTAAAAGTTCTAAAATGGAAAGTAGTAGGTTTAGAGCTACAAGCGGCCAAGATCAATAAAATCTTTGGAAAATTCTCCCTAACTCCGTTTTTAACGTTCTACCTCCAAAAGGTAGTTCCTATCTTAACATTTGGTGCAGAAGCGGGATGGAATATTAGCGAGCAAAATTGGAATGTATTAGAGGGTCTCTTTTGGAGACGTGTCCTCAACCTTCCGATTTGTATTCCAATCATATTGATACGTCATGAACTATCGCTGAATTCACTCTTTACCCATGTGATCTGGAAGTCCATCTCGTTGTGGCGTAAGATGAGAGAAGCGGGCTGTGCGCCAGTTTATAGAATATTCACTGCCACTGTCGACTCTAAAATCAGCTGCCTGTTGGATCAATGGAGTATAAGAGTTCAAGAGTGGATTGCTGCAGCTGATATTAACAATTTTGATCTATTTTCCCATCCTCAAATGGCCAAAAGAAAATTTGAAGCGTGGGCATGGTTCGTTAATGTTGAAAAACATACAAACCTCGCCGCTTCCCAATGGCTAGGCAACGCTAAAAAAAACCTAATTTGCCAGCCTCATTACCTGATTCAATGTTATACCCGTTACTACCGGGAACAATTCCTTCACTTCCGCTTAAATACGCTGACTACAAAGGAAATTCTATTTCAAAGGAATCAGCCCAATGTAAACAATAACCTTTGTCGCTTCTGTGCAGTCTCGGTTGAAACTTTGAAACACTTAATTCTAAATTGTCCAGCTACTGATGACCTTCGTTCTATTCATCTAGGCAAATATGCCCTTCGGGATGGAGACATGTCTACTTGGTGGCTTCTGATTTCTTCCGGACAAAACACCAAATATGTTTGCGCGATCGTAAACTACTTGAACGCTATCCTGAGGTTTCCCCCTAACTATAAGGAACGTCCAGCCTGAGGCCTCAGACGGTTGCGTGTAAGACTGAATCTCTCTGTTTCTACAGTCAAGACAGGTTATGTTGTGTTGATGATGAAACAAAAGATTGAAACAAAAGTTTTTTTCTTTTATGATAAAAAACTATAGTTTTTCAATTAAAAAAATAAATAAATAAATTCATACAAATACATTACTGTCAGCACCCTGGGTAATAAACCCACTGCGCAACTAGCAATAATCACTGCCTCTCCATTCCCTACTGAATGGTAATTGCCTGGGGTTCATGTTAAGGACCATAGCCTATGTTACCAGCTTTTATAACCCAAAGAACATGTGATTATTGCTAAATTGTAATCATTGGAAGCAAAGCTATAAAGGTATTATCTAGAACAAAAACTAAGAAAAATCTACAAGTGGCGCAGTCATCAACAGAGGAGTACAGAATGAAAGTGCTATTTTTGAAAAAGATTATAAGTGTCAGTAAGGCCTTGCCAGTCCTTGTTTGAAGTAAAGCTGCTACCTAATTGGTATTAACAAATAAACAATTCTTCTAAATCAAACAGACCATGAATCTAGGCAAGGATGGAACTGTAACTGCAACCAAGCAATGGTCTCACAATGAGATGTAATTGAGTTGACAAATGTTATGTTATCTAGCATTTGTACTGTGCCCTTCACCACCTTATCCACAAATTCGGTGTTTAATGTCCCCATTTGTGTGTTGTCAGATCTTGAGTTTTCATAAGGGAGAATATGGAGTTAGAGATGGAAAAGATAGAAATGCCATCGACATGGACTGGGGAGAATGAGGAGAAAAGAGGCAAGAGACTAATAGGAAGCATGTACCGACGGAAGCACACAAACAAGGGAGGGTAGTGCTATATGGCGCTATAATGTATGGGTGCGTGTGTGATAATTGAATGTCGCTATAGGAGGAAATTGAGAAGGTTATGTGTAGTTCAATTTATGGTGATGGCATAATCTAGGCCAGTTAAGCCTGGATGCTAGGTCATGCTAGTGATTGGTTGTGTGATGGACAAGGAGAGGTGCTATTTATTTATTCATCTATTCGTTTTTGTATAGCGCACAGCAGCCCGGGGGCATTGTGGCGCAACTACACCAGGTTCAGAGCTGCCAAGTGGGATAGCACCCGCCCGCAGAGTTCTCACAGGAGCACCGGCACCGATGCTCCTGTGTCCCCATTCCCATGGAGTCCTATGGGACTTCAATGGAATGAGGACTAACAATATTAACGGTGCCTGACTTCCCGGCCACCAGGCTTTGAATAGCCTGGTGGCACTGGGAAGTCAGGTGCCGATAATTCATTACGGCTCCGGCGGCTACCTGCCGATTTTACCTGCACGGCTACCGCCGGACCCGTAATGAGGCCCAATGTCTAGATGAAATAATATCTGCATTGTAGGTCTCTCCAAAGAATTTGGGCAGGGCCCTATGGAGATGGCAATCAAACCTTACTTAAAGACCTGTTAGGGATCCACAGCCTCTCTGACATTTTTGCGGTGGAGCTGTCATGATCACCACAATGACGCCTAATTTGGGACATTCACAGTATAGCAGGTCTACCAAAAGTAACCATGTAGGTGCCAGATGGGTCCTGGCCTGGCATGTCAGGCATTCCTCATGCTTTTCACACACACATTAGTGGAATTCATAGACATACACAGGGTTGGTGTTCCCCTAAGGTGGTGGCATTACGAGCCACTGGCTGAATTGCATGTATGTGCAGTAGTTGGGCCTATGGCCTATTTAAGCCCTGCCCACGCGCTGTAACGTGCTTCGCATTGTTTCCGCTGACAGCGGCTCAACGCTTACCAAAGCTCCGTTCACAGACCTGTAATGAGAAATAGAAGATACGTTTCTTCCCTGAATTCCGCGCCTGGGTTCTGCGACATTTCCTCAGTGCCCGTGTCAAAACGCAGGTGCAACCTCTGAATCCTGTGAAAACCTGAAAAGACAAGGTACAGACATTAATTTTCAAGGAACTAGCAACACGCTTATACATACCTAAGCATTCCTTGAACTATTCCAGCTTCTTAGAGTTTTTCGTTGCACGTTGCTATCTTGGCGAAGAAGGCACGAGACTCCACTTGAGTTGTGGGGACTAAGCTGTGCCATTTTCAGTAACGTGCTCAGACTTACCTCAGTTTCCCTCAGACTCTGCTGGAGTTCTGTAACACTTGCTTCACTCCAAAAGGCCTTGTTTTCTTCACCTGCAATTAAAGAAGATACAAGACATCCAACTAACCATTTCAGAGACAAGTAGTTTTCCACAGCTCACCTTACAAGTACAAGACTCAGGATTTTGCAACGAATCCAACAAAGAACCAAGGTACTCACCTAGACGAGGCCACTCCTCAATTACCACAGGGTCCCTACCACTCGCAGAAAGACAATAGCAGTACCCATAGAAACAGTGAAGCCCAACGCTCCCGTAGAGATATGGTAAGCATTACTGGAGCGGCTACATAGATTATCTATGATGAGGCTGAAACCTGGGGTGCCTCTCAGAACAGTGATTGTGAACTACTAAGTTATTGAGATTGCGACACCATCCTACTGCTGGCCAGGGAGAAGGGCCCATTGCACTATGAAACCCACACACTGCACATATATTTTTCTACAGCAGTGCCGATAGAGTGAAGAAGATTTATGGTAGCCAAAAATATTTCTGAGGGAGAGATCAGTACCATATGCAATGCTCTTCCCAGTAAGTATGAGGATACAACATGGGGGAAAGAGTTGTCTTTTTCACTCAGCCAGAGGAAGCAATAGGCTTTATTGAGTGAACATCCCCACCCCACGCGGGCCAGCTAGGGTGGCAGAAGGGGATGTATCAACCAAATGAGGAGCGCTGTGGCATGTAATGAACACTTGAATACAGATGTAGATGTTAATCTACATGCTGGGACAGTATTTAGGTGCCCCACCCTGTTCCTGCATATTATAACTGGCTTGGATACTTAAGCAGAGCACTGACTGGGGCGGGCGTTGTTAACTGTTAGTATAGCATCCTGGATGGTGAGTTGCAGTGTTGGGAACAGAGGCAAACAGAAGTAAAAGCGGTATTCCCCATGCACTTTTTAAGAATAATGACAATGATACGGTGACACATGGCATTCTATGGCAAATATTCAATGTCTACTTTAGAGGAAGGACCATGGCCTAGGAGTTTAGCGTTCTTAAAACTATCTGGAGGGATATAGAACAAAGTGAATGCAAATTTAGGGACCTGGAAAACAGCCAGGCGTCTGCACTGATCCGGCCATGCTCGCGGACATACAGTTAAATCTGGAGAAGTTCAGAGAACATGCTAATAGGGTGGTGACATATTTTGCGCAACCAACAGCATCCCTGAAATATGGAGAGGGAGAAAGGCTGGATAGGGGGCTATTGCGACTGGTGCAGGCAGTGAAAGTTCCAGTACAGATAACTGGCATACAAGACGAGCAAGCGGTACTTTGGCGGTGCAGTTCGAGACATTAATAATGTTTTTACAAATTACTATAAAGCCTTTATGGGCTAGAGCAGAGAAAGGGGAAGAGGAGATATAGGCTTGTCTTGAGGATACCCTGATATTCAGGCTTTCATAAAACGCTACAGAGCAAATAAATACTTAGTTCACCAGAGATGAAATGATGCATGGAATAAAATAGCTCCCAAAGAATAAGGCCCAGGGCCCAAATAGTCTTACTGTAGCCTTTTACAAGCAATACAGGGATATTGTGGCCCCCCACCTGTTGAAATTATGGGAGGAATCCCTACTAAATGGTCAACTCCTGGAGAAACTTTGTGAATTCGTCATTACAATACTGCTTAAACCTGGAAATGAAGCAAGGAATGCGGGCTGTACTGCCCACTGTCGCTAATCAATGTAGAAACCAAAATATATGTGAAAATTATAGCAAATAGATTTTTGGCACAAATGCCATTTCTGATATATCAGTAGAGAGTCTTGCCAAGTCTGCCCCTTGACACGCATACTATTTGCCTTCGCTATAGAGTCAATGGCAGACTTGATCATGGAGTTCGAATGACAGGCCAAACTGAAATCATCTCATTATATGCAAATAATGGGCCTCATTACGAGGCTGGCGGTAGCTGTGCCTGTAATACAAGCACGGCTGCCGCCGGTACACATTTTTTCCGGCGCCCAGAAATGGGCATATACTGGGTCATTACGACCTTGCCGGACCCGGTATTTGCCCATTCCTGGGGCCGGAAAAAATTCTTCCCCATTCCCATTTGAGCCCCATATGGCTCAATGGGAAAGGGAAAGCCGGATGCACAGGCACGGTTTACAGCGGTGCCTGTGCATCCGACATGCTGTGCTCGCGGGTGCCTTTTATTCCGGCAGGTCAGACCTAGTGGAATGAAAGGCACCTGGGAGCACAACTTGGAGTTTGCCGGTCCGGATACAATGGTACCGGAAAGCTTACCGGTACCGTTGTATCCGGACCGGTAAGCTCGTAATGAGGCCCAATGTCTTCTTATTTATTAGAGATCTCCAGGTAAACCTTGACCCTGTAATGGAAGATATCACTAGCTGTGGAGATTTCTCTGGATTCACTGTGAATTACACGAAGTCTGAGATCTTCCCCCAACCACAGGGGACATTCCCTCTGAAATAGGCACTGGATCAAATTAAGTACCACAGATACCACCATCATTGGGTGGGCGACTAACCCTGATTAAAATGAAAATACTGCCCATGCTGCTGTACTTTTTTGTCAATTTACCACTGTGGCTAGGAAAACGATACTTTAGTGGTCTCCATAACAGCATGCACCAGTTTTGCGGCATGCAGGAGCTGGCAGAAAGACATTTAAGGAAATGGTCCAAACATACTATAAAGGGGAATTTGCTAACCCAAATATGGAAATATACAGGTTAGCACTGCAGGCGCAGTTTGCATCCTATTGGTACGGAAGTGGGAGTGTTCCAACACATGTTAAACTAGAAACCGTGTCGGTAGTGAACTCTGATTGAAAACATTAGTGTTGGATACCTTGTACAAGCACAAATGTCCAAATGTACAGATGACCCAGTACAGACTCCTCTGCTGAGAATGGTACAAAATGCCCATACTACAAATGCCTTTCACTGTGGAATTTCCCTAATCTCCCTCGTACCCACTGGAGACAGCTAGGGTATTTTGCATTGGGGGACTTGTTTCAGAGTCAGAAATGTATAACACTACACACCTGGAGGGAGGGTCATATAGGTACAGCCACAGAAGTATTACAACTCTATAGATTGAGAGCCACAGTGTCAACACGGTGGAATGCTACCCAATAGAGCCCCCAGAAAACAAACGGTTATTACCAACTCCTACAGCTGCCGGAGGATAGTGGCCTCCTTATATAAACTGATTGTTGATAATACCCCAGTGATAGGAGCCAAAACTAGGGGGAAATGGGCAAAGGAGTTGGGAGAAGAGATATAAGATGCAGTGTGGGGGAAAATGATTTCACTTACCCAAATGCGAGATTTAAATTGATCCAATTTAAGATTTTAAGTATGTCGCACTACACACCAAGTACGCCGAAGAGAATGTACTCTGATCATGATGGTTGTTGCCCACAATGTAAGTATGACAATGTTGGTTATCTACACATGGTGTGGAGCTATCCTAGTCTCTCAGACATCTGGAATCAGATCTACTTAATAATGTCTAACACAGTGGATAAACTGCTAGATGTATCGCCCATGAATGGCCTCTTTGGGGTCTGGAATGAGGTTCCGGAAACACGAAAGAGTTCCTTCTTAAATATGGGGTGAGTACTGTCTAAGAGGTGCATCCTGAAGAAATGGAAACCTGTGTGTGAGCACGAGTGGCTGAAAGAACTGACATGGCTAAATTAATGTGAGGAAGCATACATAGTAATGCTGCCTGTGACATCGAGCCCATGTGATAGCTCTGTATATTCATGTCCGACAACCAGCCTAGTGTATAATGGATACATGTCAAGCATTTAACTATGATATTATACTATAAGCAATAGGCCTGTCACAGGAGAGGATACGTTTGAAAGTAAAAAAAAAAAAAAAATTACAGAATTGTTGAGTTGTATGGTCACTTGGATTAAGATTACCTTTGTGACAAGCGTCCATGATGTTAAAGAACATTTGTTTATCCATACAAAGGAATTTCTTTTTTGCATGTCAGTCATAGACATCAGCACCAACCTTGTAACCTTTTTCTTCTTTTGAACACATTTGGGTATTTGGACTGATATGACCGCTGTTGGCTAGGTAACAATCTGTGAGGGGTCTTTCAGAAGAAAAGGTGCCATCTGTGCCAAACACCAAAATACCTACATACCTAAATATATGCAAAGGTAGAGAGCAGTTAGAGGGAGACCAAGAACAAAGAATGCATTGCACGTCCTTAAAAGGCTGCCAGCCGCCCAGTATTGAGTGATGGACTGTAATGGGCTTAGCTGCTGTGTCAACAAGCCCAATGTCACATGCACATTTGTTTAAAAAAGCAGACTGTGAAAAGTGACATCAAAATTGTATACGCTACTTTGGGCTTGTGTTTGCCTAACGTCGCTTATAGTATGTTCACTTGGCAACAGTGATAAAACTGCCATCTTTATAGCTCCAGCTGCTGGACTGATAAAGACATTAGTCTAATCTATGAGAATTGTTTGCCCCCAATCTGTGCCCACATGTCCCAGTATGCCATGTGCTTCTGATGGGCTCCTGTCTGCCCTCCTCATACTTCCAAGCATTTATTTATTTATTACATTTATTGCACGCCCGAACCGTAGGGTATCACGGTGTAGTTACAGACTTTTTGGCATTGAAATTAGGAGTATTCACTTACGGAATTGCAGATAGACAAAGTTACAGGTAAGTGCATTACAAAATAAGCATTGAGAAATAGATTGTTAATATACATAGGGTAAAACAGTACAGAAGTCATATTAATTTACAGAGTTCAGCTCAGGCTTCCAATAGATATTTTACCTATTAGTCCTAGAGAGAATAATAAACCCTATGGCAGCTGGCTTTTATTTGCTAGAATTGGTTAAATAACCACGTTTTTAAGGATTTTTTGAATCCCGAGAGGGATTCCTCATTTTTGATGTTTAGTGGGAGAGAGTTCCAGTGTTTGGGAGCCAGGACTTGGAAGCTGCTGCCTCCTGCTCTAGTACATTTATAGCGAGGGACCTCGAGGAGCGAGCTGTTGTTGGATATGAGGGTCTTACTGGATGTTTTTTTCTTAATGGCATTATTCATATAGGTGGGGCTTTATTGGTGAGGTATTTGTGTGTGACACGTAAGGTTTTGAATATAATTCTGGCCTTGATGGGAAGCCAGTGTGTCTACCTCCTGATATTGGATATGTGATCAGATTTTTTAATTCCTAGTTTTTATTCCTAGGGGCACCCTAATGCTTTGTTCTGAGGTGTGAGGAACTGCCGGCTTAATGCAATTAATTTACATGGAATACGAGAGTGCAGAGATGTGTTTAACCATTGTAAGGTTGGCATCTAGGTACACTCCTAATGCTCTGACTTGTTTAAGTACTGGAATCAACGTGCCATCAATGGTGATTGAGGAGTAATCTGAGTGAAGCGTACCTATTTTGGTTTGGGAGCCCACATTGAGAATCTCTGTCTTCTCATTGTTAAGGAAGAGGCTGTTCAAGGCCATCCAGTTTTGGATAATAGCATAGACTTTTTTGATGGTGAGTGTGTCCTGATCGTAATTCCCTGTGATTGGTATGAGGATCTGGGTGTCATCTGCACAATTGGTGTAAATGACACCCATATCGTCTAATGCCGAGAACAGAAGCTTTGTATATGCATTATAAAGAATTGATGAAAGGCATGAACTTAGGGGTACCCCGATGGGGACTGCTGTAGGGTCAGCAGCATCTTTTCCAATGGAGACTCGAGACATCCGTTCAGAAAGAAATTATTTAACCCAAAGAGTGGCATTTTTGGATAAGCTGAAATCATTGGCTAGTGTAGTACATAGTCTATCATGATCTACAAGGTCAAAAGCTGCAGAAAGGTCTAACAGCAGTAGTATACAGAGTTTCCCTGAGTCTCTAATAGTATTTATCTGGATTTTCAAATCAATGAGTGCAGTTTCCGTGCTATGGTTAGGCCTAAACCCAGATTGCCTAGCTCCCAGGACCTGGTTTTGTTCGAGGTGGGTTTGAAATTGTGAGTATGCTATTTTATCTATGATTTTAAGTAAGAATGGGACAGTGGTTATTGGTCGGTAATTAATGTGCACATCAGGGTCAAAGGTGTTTTTTTTTTTTTTAGAAGCAGGTTGATCTAAGCTTCTTTGATACTGACTGGGATTACAATGGGTGACTGCCTTGCTGACAAGCATGGGAAGATCAACTCTTTTGTTGATGGAGCATTCTGCTCCGTTGGGTGATGAGATTGAATGGATGCTGTTTTCTGAGTGCCGTTTCAAAGTCTTGTGGCTGCAGTAAGTGTTAAAACTTACACAGGTAAGGGGAGACCTGAAGAAAGGGCTAGTTTTTGCAGAAGAAAGAGGGGCATTTGGGAGAGAAGAAGGGCTGGGGCAGTTGGGGTGGGATTCAGGGTTGTCTAAGCTTATTTGTAGACCATGAAATGTGCACCATTAAAGGCATTATGGCACTAGAATAAACCCAAACAGAACAGCAAGTGGGGCAGAACACCCTACATCTAAAATAGATAAGTGTTTAAATAACTGCAATAGGAAGTGATCCTCAATAGCATGGAGTGAGCATGGCAACTGGTTCCATAAGGGGCAGCAGCCACTGAAAAAGCACTTCCTCCGATACTGGAAAAACTGAAGCAACAAACCTGAATGAGAAGAGTGTCTTGGGAGTTTAGAGCACAGGCAGGAATGGACAGGTGAAATTGAGATCAAAGATATTCTTCACTAGTCCCATAAAAGGCACAATGAACTAACACAATGGGGGTCATTACGAGTCGGGCGGTAGGGGATACGGTGCACCGGTAAGGAGACCGGCGCTGGCAATCCCCTACCGCCCGATTCTGATTCCAAATAGCGCCATGACTACCTCCAATCTCGGAATGAGGCCAAATGACTTAAAAGATTTTCTCTATGAAATAGGAGGACAAATAGTCACAGAGAGCCTGTGAAGAAGCAACTGAACTAGAGACAGATGTGGTAGAAGAAAGAGAATTCGCCACACTAAAAAGAACTTTAGGTTGATAAAGAACAGAATCCACCCGAGCAGTATGAAAAGCACACTTCGTCTCATAAAAAGCTTCATGATAGGTAATAGTAACCTGCCGAAAGGAAAACTTTGCAGCTGGAAAATATGCCAGCTACCATTTCCACTCAGCCTGTCCCAGAAGGAGCCTCAAATGCACAAGGCAAGTATTGAACCAGGACTCAGAAGGACAAGCATGCAGCCTGGTTGATTTTAAAGGAGCCAGAAGACCAGCGGTCGCAGTGAATGCTTGTGAGTGTGACAGATCCACAACTTGTGCACGCGCCCAACACTCAATAATTTGAGTTGAAATCACATTATCCTCCCCAAAATGCCCCTTTCACAGTAGAGGAACATGAGGTATAGACATATTAGATGATTGTCTAGCCATAATGGAAAAATGAACTATCAAGTGATCTGTCCATAGCACTTGTATTGCAGGAAAGGATGTAGCTAGTCCAAGAGATAAAAAAACTAACTCTAGCATGTTCCCTAACTGATATGTTGGCCCAGTGACCAACTGCTGAAGACTAAAATCACTCAAGGCTAAGATAAAATGAGCAGCCTGATGGTCTTAAGAGTCATTAGGCCTGACATTAGTATCTCCAACAATCAATAAATTGGTATAGCATTTGCGTGGGTTGAGAGGATATTTGGAGAAAAGCACAGATCTGTGGGAAGTGGGGTTGGAAACAGGTGGGTAAGTGACAGGTGGGGGAAGTTGGGTAGAAGAGGGATGGGGCAGTTGGAGAATATGGAGGGGGATAAGAACATGGGTGCTCAGAATGTGTGAGGGGAGGCTAGATGCTGTGGATGGGTTGGATGTGGATTGGTTGGGTGCTGTGTGCAGGTTGGATGCTTGGGTGCTACATGTCTCGGTTGGGTGCTGTATGTGAGGGGTTGATTTCTGTACATGTGGGGGTTTGGGTGCTGTGTGTGGGGGATTGGGTGCTGTTTGTGTGGGGGTTTGAACGCTGTGTGGGGGGGTTTGGCTGCTGAATGTGTGGGGGCTTGGGTGATTGGTGCATGGGTTAGGTGATAAGTGTGAGGGGTTTGGGTGCTGAATGGGGGTCTGGGAGTGGGTGCTGTAAGTGTGGGTGTGGGAGGTTGGGTGCTGTGTGTGATCAGGCTGGATGTGTGTTTATGTGGAGGGCAGGGTGCTAAGTATGTGGAGTGTGGGGGCTTGGTGGAGTGTGGGTGACTGCTGAGTGTGTGTTTTGGGGATGGCTGTATTTCTTTTTGGTATATGCTGTGTGTGGGGGCTTAGGGGATTGAGGGGGTATGAGTACACCATAGGGGAGCCAGAGTGTGTGTGGGTTACAGAGTGTTGGTACTTTAGAATGTGTGTGGGTGGGCGTGAGTGTGTGCAGGAGGGTTGGGAGCATGTGTTTATGAGGGGTGTTGGGAAGGGGGTGACCTTTCCCACCCCCTAAGTGCTTTAGAGTAAGGCAAGCTGTATTTGAAGCACTATGATGTGCCAGGGGGCGGGGGGCGGTGGTAGAACCCCACCCCAATATAATCAACTCACATAGTGTTTCCCAGGACACAAACAAGACAGCCATTTTGTGTAGATGTTAGTGCATTTTGTGTAGATGTTAGTAACTATAGTTTGGTGACAAGGCCAAATTAACCTCGGACCCTAACACAAAGGAAGAATCCTCGATTGCCTACTCATGCTAAACACGTATGTAACCATTGCTTCTGCCCTACCCTATATTGGACAGACACCTTTAGTATCAATTTTATCCTAAGCAATCTTGTCAAACACCATGACACCACAACCAAAATGGAGACCTTTGAAACTAGAAATATCCGGAAACTCACAGCTGACATTCTCTCTCCCATCTTGAGTGAAAACCTCCCATCCTTTCCAGTCAATTCCAACAATCCTTGCCTACTTGCTGACCTCTACCTGAACTGTCTCACAAATACTATAGACTTCTTAGCACCAGTGACAACCAAAAAACGAAAGGCTGAAAAACGTAATAGCTTCTGGTTCAATTAATATTTAGTATCACTCAGACGAACCAAAAGATCACTTGAACATATTTATAATAAAAAAAAAACTCGATTGACTCGGCTACTGCATTCAGAGCAGCTAACAAATCTACAAAGAATCTACCATCACACAGAAGGCCAACGCATACAACACTAGTATTAGCAATGCCAACTCTGATACCAAGGAACTGTTTAGTATTCGAGAATTAAAAAATCCTATCCCTACCACTACCCCTGTTAACACCAGTAAAGACTGGTGCTCCACCATCCAAAGAGCTCTAGCCTTTAAGATTGACCTACTACAAAAAAAATTACTAATACAAAAAAATGATTAGCCGAAAAAAATGCTCCTATTGCATCTCCAATGTGAACTCTGACAACACCCCTGACACTAATATCCTGCTATTTCATTTCACCCAAGTTTCCCAAGAATCTGTGTAAAAAACCATAGCAAAACTAAAAGCATCCAACTGTAAAGGTGATAAATTCCCAGCTCAGTTAGTCAAGCTATGTGCTCCAAACCTCACCCCATTATCACTAATTTTGTCAATGCCTCATTCAGCACGAAATTAGTCCCAGCCAGTATTAAAGAAGCTGGGTAACCCCTCTGGATCCAACTATCCCAACAAATTATCGTCCGATAACCATGGTCCCGTCAGATAAAATAGCATATTCACAAATCCAAGCGCACCTAGAACAAAATCAGCTCCTAGGAACCAGACAATCATGGTTTCGCCCCAACCATAGTACTGAAACGGCTCTTCTCAACTTGAAAATCCAGATGGATACCATCAGGGATGCAGGCAAAATGTGCATACTGCTATTACTGGATTTATCTGCAGCTTTCGATCTTGTTGACCATGATAATCTCAGCACCACTCTAGCCAATGATTTCAGATTCTCAAATGAAGCAACCCTATGGGTTAAATCCTTTCTAGCAGAGCGTGCATCAAGAATTTCCGTAGGGAAAGATGCAGCAGACCCTATACCAGTCCCCATAGGTGTCCCCCAATGTTCTTGTCTCTCTCTCTCCCCCCTTTATAATGCCTACAGAAAACTTCTATTTGCGGCACTGGATGCCATGGGTGTCATCTACACCAACTTCGCTGATTGTACCCAATTCCTGATACCAATCTCACTTAATTATGAACAGGGCACAATCCTAATCAATAATATCTATGCCATTATTAAAAATGAGATGGCTCTAAACAGTCTTTGCCTTAACAATGAGAAAACTGAGATTCTCATTGTAGGTGACTCAACCAAAATCAATGCTCTCAATGATGACTACAGCACTATTAATATTGATGTCACTCCCATTCCTGTTGTGAAACAAGTTATATCATTAGGAGTATACCTTGACACCAATCTAACTATGACAAAACATACAAATGCCAATTCCTCACACCAGCTAACTGCATCACGCTAGCAAGGGACTTAATTCTCTCCAAATTGGATTGCTGTAATGTACTATTAATAGCTACCTCCAATGATTACTTATTTAAATTACAACTCATCCAAAATAAAGCCCTATTACTTAGCACTAAAGAAATCAGATCATATCTCTCACATCCGAAGAGAAGTCCACTGGCTAGCCATTAAGGGTATCCCTACAAAATATCCCCACCAAAAATATCGCCGTACATATGGCCGTTTGTCTCGCCATAGGCCATGGGGGGATAATTTGTGGGAGTAGGTTTGCAGGGGTGTCCCCCACACATTTTAAAATAATGTCGGGGTTGCCGGGGTATCCCCCGCAGGGTCCATGGGTCAATATCGCTGGAAAAATATGGCAATATTTTTGTATCGCAATATTTTTGCAGGGATATTAACACATGGAACGCTATTAAGGCAAGAATCCTTTATAAAACGTTATGCCTCACCTATAAATGTCTTACCAAAAAAGAACCTAGCTATATCAATATTGTCATAAAAAAAAATATAATAGAATGCTCAGATCTAATTCCAAAGCGTTTCTGACAATCCCGAGATACAAAAGTTCTAGAGCAGGTGGTAGCAGCTTACCAATACTGGCCCCTACTCACTGGAACACTCTCCCATTTACCACGAAAAACAAAGAATCATTCCATTACTTCAAAAAGCTACTCAAAACATGGTTGTTCAATAAATATGAATCCAATGTCAGATCAGTACCCATAGAGAATCCTTCCCTCTCACCAGCCCCCACTGAAGCTCACCTGAACTGCAGGCCCCAATGTTCTGGAAGGTACCTACTACTGTATAGTGTACATTTGAAGTTTCTGTTGTTGTTGTACAATGTTTAATTACATTTTTAAGATGTCTGTAACTACTCTGTGATACCTCAGGGTCTGGGCGTATTATAAATGTAATAAATAAATAAATACATAAGGACTGTGCAGCAAATGCAGCATTTTATGCACTCGGCAGTAATAGCAAGACAAGGGAAACAAAGTCCTGCTGGAGTGATCACAGTGTGAAAATGTTGTATATGTGACCCCAAATCTATGACCAGATTGTGTGAACATCAGTGTCTTTCTGTTTGTGGTATCTCTCTTTGTTATTGAAATGCCGACTTGCAAGGCTTATGCATAAATGAAGAAAATACAGATTTGTTTCTATATTTTCGCTTTGACCTCCGTGTAGACGTACAACCAGTAACTGAGGGATTTCAAACTTCCAAAAGTATCTAAAACCACCTTCTATGTGTTGATACGTTGCTGATACTGAACAAATTGTGAGATAACTGCTTAATGGAATGTCACCAAAAGCACTTAATGGCAAACCACATCCTTACAAGGCCTGTCAGGAGGTGTTAGTCATATGCCAGATGACTAAATGGAACAACGCCCCTTATCCTGCTATTGATTTGAGATGATGTGTGTTACAAAAACATGTAAGCTGTATTGTATATAAGAGCAATCATGAAAACAAGAGTTCAGAATTCGGGACAACGCCTTTGCTGCCATCTCCTCTCCACTGCAGTGCTTTGATAATAAACCTGTGTTGTGAAAACTTTCCAGGTGTCCGACTCTCATGAGTCCTTGGTGTACTATGTGTTGTTATAAGGTTCCATGGTAGGGTAAGAACCACTGTTGACAACAATCCATACTGTAGTTTTCACAGAGTCATCCTGGAGTAAAACCCATTCATCCTGAAGTTGTCACTGAGTTATCTGTACTGAACACAACCCATCCTGAAGTTATCATGGAGCTATCCTGGAGTAATCACAACCCATCCTGAAGTTTTCATGAGGTCATCCTGGAGTTATCACAACCCATCCTGTAGTTGTCATGGAGTCATCCTGGAGTAATCCCTAGTCATCCTGAAATTGTCATGCAATGAAAACCGATACTTGAGAAATCACAACCGATCCTTAAGTTGTCATGGCGCCATGCTCGAGTATTTCAAGATCAACAAAATGTCCAGTCAATGAATCAAGAGCTGTAGACATTATTGTGATGACTTTAAAGTCATCTAATTTAAATAATTCTGCCAATACACATACATTAATAGGGTTTAAGTTAAATCTGTATCCTCTGTTTTTGAAATAGTGAGGGTATATGTAACTGCATGAATTTGAATGGTGTCACGGTTTTGCATCAGCATTGCAGTGCACTTTACCAAATGTGATGAGTCTGTAAAAAGCCCTGTGATAGCATAGCACTGCACTTTATCCAACAGAATTTCCAGATGTATAATTGGGTTATAGATGGTTCTTCTTTTTTATTTGTTCTAAAAAAAGAAAAGAAAATAGTTTAGTATGCATAAATAGGATGTATTTATAAACTGCATCAGACTTTTACCTAACTGCATGAATTTTAAGCAGTTATGACTGACTGACTGACATACTTCAGGATGGTTTCGGAAGACCCCCAGAAATAGCCCAGGATGACTGTAGGATGGAGACATCGGATGACTTCTGATATTCTTTTTAGTCTTTAAAATTCAAGGGACAAGAATATTAAGATTTTACATCAAAAGCAGTTATGAACATCATTTATGATAAGACAGGAGGCTCACATTGTTCTTGCTTAAATCATACTAAGGCGGAAGAACACCAAACATAAGAGCATAGCCAGCTTAGACAAAAAAGTGAAAGGGAAAAACGATTACTAGTCTCTGTGAGAAGAGGTTCAGAACCGGAATAATGTGTCATAGAGAAGCATCCGGGAAACAGGGCAGATTGTATCTTCAAACACAACATGAGGAGTTTTACTAGAAGCGAGTTTGTAGGGACCTTGACAAATGATGGATTGCACACTGTGATGGCCGAGGGGAAAACAATAATTAAGATGGCAGTGGGAAGTTTATATTATCTTAGTTTTCTTTCTAAGTGATATCTTTCTAGCATTTCTGATGTTGGCAAAAAAGAAGGATGGGATACAAATTACCCTTTGTGTCTTTAATAACATTGTTAATTGTATGTGGCAGTCTGTGCGTTGTTCACCATTTGATTAGGCAGTGCAGACTTTGCAGTTTTTGGTTAGAGGATCATCACTTCCTCTCCATCCACCTTACAAAAAATGTGATCAGCATTGTCTTCAAATGTTTTGCATCCAGTTTTTCCTCTTGTCATGGGCAAATGTCTTCACAATCTCTCTCCACTCTTTATCAAGTGAGAATATTTACCACTCCTGTCTACAGTTTCCCCCCTTCCATACCCCTTACTTATAAGAAAAGGCAGCAAAGGCTTTCTTCATATCTGTTGTTTATATGTGTTTGATATGATATGTATGATATGATATGGCGTTTATAACGCGCCTTCATACAAGTGTGTTTGCATATAACAAAATGCACCCTCTACTTTCCCTGTTACATGTATTTTTGTGAGAAATGTTCCTGGTTGTGATTACAATTACAAGTGATGTTTTTTTTATTGTACACAATCTGACAAAGGTTTGTAGGGGACAGGTCGTAGCAGTATTTGGGTGGGTGATGCGTAAAACAGTTACTAATTTCACATAGGGATCTGTCATCACTGTTCTGAAGGTAGGACAGAGAGAATGAAGCCAGCTGGTGGTAAGGGTAATTGGTCTGTTTCATGTATATGATCATGTATGTTTTCTTTTATATTTTAGACTTTTTAGGGGAGGAATGATAGGTGAGCGTCTGTCACTTTTTGTTTTCAAGCAATTGTGTTTTTCTTTTGACGAGGCTTGGAGATTTCTATGATAATTCTCTGTAATTGTATCAACATTATCAGTGATCGTACTTCTGTAGCAAGTTAGATTTACTTTGACACATATTCAGTTTTGGTGGACCTTGGAGAGGATTATCCAAGTCTTCGTGTCTTCCTTCAAGTCTTGAATGCGACTAGCGTCATGATTTCCCCTTGTCATTGTTAGGTCTTCTAGCACATTGCTCAAGCATTTCTTAGAATCTTTCCATATCGATTTAACTTGCTTTGTTAAGTAGTGGTCTACAATTTTCAGTGTTATTTTCAGTGTTATTTTCCTGTGTGGGCACCAATATATAAACTGTGGAAAAATACACTTAGCATTCTTAAATCTGAAAGAAGGTTTCATTATAAAATAGCAAAATGGTTTACTGTACCATTTCTGTGTCACTTATCATTTTCTATGAAATATAAAGTTGCTACTTATTAACAATAGCTGGGGTTTTTAAATCAGTGGAGCATTTTCCTGTAAATGCTGTTTGGATGCGGAAAAGCAAGCGTGTTGCCTTGATTGCTCTATTATGTCTTCTTTTTGTAGAGAACGAGAACATAAAGTGCAATGATTCAGAGTACCTTTTCTTACATTACTGCTCATCTTTAAGTACAGTATTGCAGTGGAGTTCTTGACTTTGACTAATATAGAACTCATCAAAATGCAATCACAATGGGGAGTGTGCACCAGAGTGCGTGCAATTATTTAGCTGTGTTACTGGATGAAAAATCCACGCAGTGTGTATTTATCTTGAGATCCAGCAGTTATTTAGTCAATAAAAAAGCCACAACTAAAATGAATGCTTTTTGTTCTTGTAATGAGTATATTATTCAATGTTATTTACTGGTATTTTGTTCAAACTGTAAACTCGCTATGTTGCTCTTTTGACACAAACCGTAAACGATATACACATATATGCATAACATGAGCACATGCCACTGAGGGAGGAAGCACTGCCTTTTCCCCCACAAGGAAGGAATTTAAAGTTGCATTGTGTTCTTGGATTTATTTGGTTTGACTTGGTATCTACTGGTATTGTGATCAAGGCACGTTAACAGTATCTTTTTTAATGTAGAAAACAGGTTTCAGCTTAGAAACTGCCATAGTTAAAAAAAAAAAATAATAATAATATATTGCGTCCCTTCAGATGAACATCTTCAATGTATTAACAGTTTTTTAAATTAAATTTCTGTTGCTTGCAATTGTGCCCGCGTAGGGCGTCGTTTAGAAAAAGTGAATATCAACTCTCTTCATTAGCTCAAATGTAGTATGAAGGCAAATTCTGTCCTTTTTGTACACAGGGCCCTTTGCCTTAAATCTGCCCCTGGTGCTCGTCTACACAAGATACTTGGCTCCAATGCTGATCTGAATAAAAAGCTGCAGGAATCCTCTTTGTGTCCTAAATCCTGACTGGAAGCAAGTCCAAGCCCGTCAAGATCTGCACCATTCAAACAACCAACAGTGGTGAAATCAGGGTTCACAGTGGGTTCCTCTCACGCCCCAAACCCAGACAGTCTGGCACCACAGATGTGTATTGGGACCGAAAAGACCCACCTACTTCCTGATCCTCACGCACACAAAGTCATCAATAGACTGCAACAACAGCAGCTTAGCTGGGCAAGTGCCTGACTTTATATGATATAAGAAGTTGAGAAGAAGGCCAAACAACAATATGACCAAAGAAGAAGCAAAAAACTCATGTCACAGACATTTTACGACACTATCCATGTTTAGGAGCCAAATGTGGTAAATGCAAGTGTGCACACTACGCATTATGCAAAAATGGTAAAAAGGTAATTTCTGCAACCAGCTTGTCATTAGTTGCATATAAAAGTATCCAAAAATCCCAAGTGTGGAAGATTAGGGTGATAAAAAAGTTTCCCCACTGCACTCCATTGGAAGATGCTATATGCACTCTTAAAAAGTTACCAAAAAGGTAAAAAAAGTTGCTGAGACAAAAGTGAAACATAGTTTCCCAGAACTGATAGTCTGAAGAAGGTTTCAGTTTCCCCATAACAAAATGAGCAAAAGAAGAGGGGAGTGAAGCTGAAGGTCTGTAAAAAGTCAGACTGGGTTAAAAAACAAAAACAAAAAGAATATGGAGGGAAAGTTACCAAAAGAAAAATCTTTCCTAACACCATACCATGGTCTGATTTGCAAGGAGACATCATTGGACCAGTCTCTCATTCTTCCAGAGCAAACAATTACATGTTGTCTGTGACATACCTCTTCACAATTTGGATTGAGTGGCTTCCTGCTCCAAATAGTAAGGCAGGAACATTCGCCACTTTGTTGATCAACTATATATTTTCTCATTTCAGTCTTCCTCAAAAGACTGAGTCCGACAGAGGTAATAATTTTACCAGTGAGATGATGACTACGAATTTTAAAAGTGAAAAGTATCTAAACTCCACATCGCCTAAGAACTAGCATCGAGCGGTGGTGTGGAACAATTGTATCTTTAAGAAGTTTTTTGGTTGATTCTGGACCAAGTTGAGACATTCATTTGCTGCTTCTCCAGATGGCTCTCACATCTACACCTTCTGTTGCCGAACCAATTGACTCCATTTGATTTAATGACTGGACAGAAAATGGTATTACCACAACATCTGCTTTCAGGAATTTAGGAGCAGACATTGATAAATGGCACCACTACTCATGAATGTATTGAGAATTTGAGGAAGCACCTACAGCATACTTTTGCATATGCCCAATACATTTTGGAGAATTCTCCTGAAACCAAGCCAAGAAGAAGAAGAAGTTTTACCTTCCTGGCGAGGTGATTTTGAGATCAGTGACAAGATTTCCCATTACCTATCAAATCTGCATTCCAAAAGGATATCTAGTTGAGGAAAAATCGATTCATATGAATCAGTTGAAAAGCTGTCACCCTCAAAGCCAATCAAGCTTCTCAGAATGTAGGCTGAATCTCATGATTCAAATGACCAATGTGAGTATGCTAACTGCTGCTTAAAAGTCCAACCATCTACTTCCCCTCCTTGCTGCTTTGCGGTCTGCTACCATCTTGCCCTACCCCTAACTCCCTCTTACCTTTGAGTGCTTCTGTGCCCCTGTGTTGCTCCCCACACCATCCTCCTGGACTGCTATGGTAATGGAAAAGGGACACTGCATAGAGCCCTGCCCTCCATTTCCATGATGGGTTCATGCGCTAACTGCATTCCATAATTTCATACAAATACATTACTGTCAGCACCCTGGGTAATACACCCACTGCGCAACTAGCAATAATCACTGCTTCTCCATTCCCTACTGAATGGTAACTGCCTGGGGTTCATGTTAAGGACCATAGCCTATGTTACCAGTTTTTATAACCCAAAGAACATGTGATTATTGCTAAATTGTAATCATTGGAAGCAAAGCTATAAAGGTATTATCGAGAATAAAAACCAATAAAAATCTACAAGTGGCGCAGTCATCAACAGAGGAGTATAGAGTGAAAGTGCTATTTTTGAAAAAGATTATAAGTGTCAGTAACTCCTTGCCAGTCCTTGTTTGAAGTAAAGCTGCTACCTAATTGGTATTAACAAATAAACAATTCTTCGAAATCAAACAGACCATGAATCTAGGCAAGGATGGAACTGTAACTGCAACCAAGCAATGGTCTCACAATGAGATGTAATTGAGATGACAAATGTTATGTTATCTAGCATTTGTACTGTGCCCTTCGCCACCTTATCCACAAATTTAGTGTTTAATGACCCACTGTGTGTTGTCAGATCTTGAGTTTTCATAAGGGAGAATATGGAGTTATAGATGGAAAAGACAGAAATGCCATCGACATGGACTGGGGAGAATGAGGAGAAAAGAGGCGAGAGACTAATAGGAAGCATGTACAGAGAGAAGTACACAAACAAGGGAGGGTAGTGCTATATGGTGCTATAATGTACGGGTGCGTGTGTGATAACTGAAGGTCGCTATAGGAGGAAATTGAGAAGGTTATGTGTAGTTCAATTTATGGTGATGGCATAATCTAGGCCAGTTAAGCCTGGATGCTAGGTCATGCTAGTGATTGGTTGTGTGATGGACAAGGAGAGGTGCTATTTATTTATTTATCTATTCGTTTTTGTATAGCGCACAGCAGCCCGGGGGCATTGTGGCGCAACTACACCAGGTTCAGAGCTGCCAGGTGGGATAGCTCCCGCCCACAGAGTTCTCACGGGAGCACCAGCACCGGTGCTCCTGTGTCCCCATTCCCATGGAGTCCTATGGGACTTCATGGGAATGAGGACCAACAATATTAACGGTGCCTGACTTCCAGGCCATCAGGCTTTGAATAGCCTGGTGGCACTGGGAAGTCAGGCACTGATAATTCATTACTGGTCCGGCAGCTACCTGCCGATTTTACCTGCACGGCTACCGCCGGACCAGTAATGAGGCCCAATGTCTAGATGAAATAATATCTGCATTGTAGGTCTCTCCAAAGAATTTGGGCAGGGCCCCATGGAGATGGCAATCAAGCCTTACTTAAAGACCTGTTAGGGATCCACAGCCTCTCTGACATTTTTGCGGTGGAGCTGACATGATCACCACAAAGACGCCTAGGTTGGGAAATTCACAGTATAGCAGGTCTACCATAAGTAACCATGTAAGAGCCAGATGGGTCCTGGCCTGGCATGTCAGGCATTCCTCATGCTTTTCACACACACATTAGTGGAATTCATAGACATACACAGGGTTGGTGTTCCCCTAAGGTGGTGGCATTACGGGCCGCTGGCTGAATTGCATGTATGTCCAGTAGTTGGGCCTATGGCCTATTTAAGCCCTGCCCACGTGCTGTAACATGCTTCGCATTGTTTCCGCTGACAGCGGCTCAACGCTTACCAACGCTCAGTTCACAGACCTGTAATGAGAAATAGAAGATACGTTTCTTCCCTGAGTTCCGCGCCTGGGTTCTGCGACATTTCCTCAGTGCCGGTGTAAAAACGCAGGTGCAACCTCTGAATCCTGTGAAAACCTGAAAAGACAAGGTACAGACATTAATTTTCAAGGAACTAGCAACACGCTTATACATACCTCAGCATTCCTTGAACTATTCCAGCTTCTTAGAGTTTTTCGTTGCGCGTTGCTATCTTGGTGAAGAAGGCACGAGACTCCACTTGAGTTGTGGGGACTAAGCTGTGCCATTTTCAGTAACGTGCTCAGACTTACCTCAGTTTCCCTCAGACTCTGCTGGAGTTCTGTAACACTTGCTTCGCTCCAAAAGGCCTTGTTTTCTTCACCTGCAATTAAAGAAGATACAAGACATCCAACTAACCATTTCAGAGACAAGAAGTTTTCCACAGCTCACCTTACAAGTACAAGACTCAGGATTTTGCAACTAATCCAACAAAGAACCAAGGTACTCACCTAGACGAGGCGCTCCTCAATTACCACAGGGTCCCTACCACTCGCAGAAAGACAATGGGCCTCATTACGAACCTGGCGTTAAGGGTTTAACAGTGCCGTAAAAGGTGTCGGCGCCGTTAAACCCTTAACGCCTGATTACGAGGTCACTTTGCGGGACCCGACCTTAACGGCTGGTTTTACCAGCCGTTAAAGTAGGGTGCCGCAAAGGGACCTTGGTGCTAAGTACGGTGCCGCAATTTGCGGCACAGTACTTAGCGCCTTCCCCATTCCCATTGAACCCTATGGGGCAAAAATGGGAATGGGGAAGGGCCCATGGTGAATGCGAATTACCGCCCCGCCAACCTTGGAATGGGGCGGTAATTCCGCCATTCACCATGGCGGACCCCGGCATGGACCATGGTGCTAATAGCACCATGGTTTAGCGCCGGGGTCGTAATGAGGCCCAATAGCAGTACCCATAGAAACAGTGAAGCCCAACGCTCCCGTAGAGATATGGTAAGCATTACAGGAGCGGGAACATAGATTATCTATGATGAGGCTGAAACCTGGGGTGCCTCTCAGAACAGTGATTGTGAACTACTAAGTTATTGAGATTGCGACACCATCCTACTGCTGGCCAGGGAGAAGGGCCCATTGCATTATGAAACCCACACACTGCACATATACCCTGATTTTTCTATAGCAGTGCCGATAGAGTGAAGAAGATTTATGGTAGCCAAAAATATTTCTGAGGGAGAGATCAGGATACAACATGGGGGAAAGAGTTGTCTTTTTCACTCAGCCAGAGGCAGCAGTAGGCTTTATTGAGGCCAACATCCCCACCCCACGCAGGCCAGCTAGGGAGAGATCAGGATACAACATGGGGGAAAGAGTTGTCTTTTTCACTCAGCCAGAGGCAGCAGTAGGCTTTATTGAGGCCAACATCCCCACCCCACGCAGGCCAGCTAGGGTGGCAGAAGGGGATGTATCAACCAAATGAGGAGCGCTGTGGCATGTAATGAACACTTGAATACAGATGTAGATGTTAATCTACATGCTGGGACAGTATTTAGGTATCCCACCCTGTTCTTGCACAATATAACTGGCTCGGATAGTTAAGCAGAGCACTGACTGGGATGGGCGTTGTTAACTGTTAGTATAGCATCCTTGATGGTGAGTTGCAGTGTTGGGAACAGAGGCAAACAGAAGTAAAAGTGGTATTCCCCATGCACTTTTTAAGAATAATGACAATGATACGGTGACACATGGCATTCTATGGCAAATGTTCAATCTCTACTTTAGAGGAAGGACCATGGCCTAGGAGTTTAGCATTCTTAAAACTATCTGGAGGGATATAGAAAAATGTGCATGCAAACTTAGGGACCTGGAAAACAGCCAGGCGCCTGCACTGATCCGGCCATGCTCGCGGGCATACAGTTAAATTTGGAGAAGTTCAGAGAACATGCTAATAGGGTGGTGACATATTTTGTGCAACCAATAGCATCCCTCAAATATGGAGAGGGAGAAAGGCTGGATAGGGGGCTATTGCGACTGGTGCAGGTAGTGAAAGTTCCAGTACAGATAACTGGCATACAAGACGAGCAAGCGGTACTTTGGCGATGCAGATCGAGACATTAATAATGTTTTTACAAATTATTATAAAGCCTTTATGGGCTAGAGCAGAGAAAGGGGAAGAGGAGATACAGGCTTGTTTTGAGGATACCCTGATATTCAGGCTTTCATAAAACACTACAGAGCAAATAAATACTTAGTTCACCAGAGAAGAAATGATGCATGGAATAAAATAGCTCCCAAAGAATAAGGCCCAGGGCCCAAATGGGCTCACTGCAGCCTTTTACAAGGAATACAGGGATATTGTGGCCCCTACCTGTTGAAATTATGGGAGGAATCCCTACCAAATGGTCAACTCCTGGAGAAACTTTGTGAAGCCGTCATTACAATACTGCTTAAACCTGGAAATGAAGCAAGGGATGTGGGTTGTACTGCCCACTGTCGCTAATCAATGTAGAAACCAAAATATATGTGAACATTATAGCAAATAGATTTTTGGCACAAATGCCATTTCTGATATATCAGTAGAGAGACTTGCCAAGTCTGCCCCTTGACACGCATACTATTTGCCTTCGCTATAGAGTCAATGGCAGACTTGATCATGGAGTTCGAATGACAGGCCAAACTGAAATCATCTCATTATACGCAAGTAATACAGGCACGGCTACCACTAGTACACATTTTTTCCGGCGCCCAGAAATGGGAATATACTGTGTCATTACGGACTTGCCAGACCCGGTATTTGCCCATTCCTGGGGCCGGAAAAAATGTGTCCCCATTCCCATTTGAGCCCCATATGGCTCAATGGGAATGGGGAAGCCGGATGCACAGGCACGGTTTACAACGGTGCCTGTGCATCCGACATGCTGTGCTCGTGGGTGCCTTTTATTCCGGCAGGTCAGACCTAGTGGGATGAAAGGCACCCGCGAGCACAACTTGGAGTTTGCCGGTCCGGATACAATGGTACCGGCAAGCTTACCGGTACCATTGTATCCGGACCGGCAAGCTTGTAATGAGGCCCGATGTCTTCTTATTTATTAGAGATCTCCAGGTAAACCTTGACCCTGTAATGGAAGATATCACTAGCTTTGGAGATTTCTCTGGATTCACTGTGAATTACACGAAGTCTGAGATCTTCCCCCAACCACAGAGGACATTCCCTCTGACATAGGCACTGGATAAAATAAAGTACCACAGATACCACCATCATTGGCTGGGCGACTAACCCTGATTAAAATGAAAATACTGCCCATGCTGCTGTACGCTTATGTCAATTTACCACTGTGGCTAGGCAAACGATACTTTAGTGGTCTGCATAACAGCATGCCCCAGTTTTGCGGCATGCAGGAGCTGGCAGAAAAAAATGTTAAGGAAATGGTCCAAACATACTATAAAGGGGAATTTGCTAACCCAAATATGGAAATATACTGGTTAACACTGCAGGCGCAGTTTGCGTACTATTGGTACGGACGTGGGAGTGTTCCAACACATGTTTAACTAGAAACCGTGTTGGTAGTGAACTCTGATTGAAAACATTAGTGTTGGATACCTTGTACAAGCAGAAATGTCCAGATGACCCACCACAGACTACTCTGCTGGTGTGGAGAGCAATATTCTTGAGAATGGTACAAAGTGCCCATACTACAAATGCCTTTCACTGTGGAATTTCCCTAATCTCCCTGCCACCTGGAACGCTGCACTACGTACCCACTGGAGACAGCTGGGGTATTTTGCATTGGGGGACTTGTTTCAGAGTCCGAAATGTATTACACTAGACACCTGGAGGGAGGGTCATATAGGTACAGCCACAGAAGTAATACAACTCTATACATTGAGAGCCACAGTGTCAACACAGTGGAATGCTAACCAATAGAGCTCCCAGAAAACAAACGGTTAACCTTTATACCAACTCCTACAGCTGCCCGCGGATAGTGGCCTCCTTATATAAACTGATTGTTGATAATACCCCAGTGATAGGAGCCAAAACTAGGGGGAAATGGGCAAAGGAGTTGGGAGAAGAGATATAAGATGCAGTGTGGAGGAAAATTATTTCACTTACCCAGACTATGTCAATAAATGCGAGATTTAAATTGATCCAATTTAAGATTTTAAGTATGTCGCACTACACACCAAGTACGCCGAAGAGAATGTACTCTGATCATGATGGTTGTTGCCCACAATGTAAGTATGACAATGTTGGTTATCTACACATGGTGTGGAGCTATCCTAGTCTCTCAGACATCTGGAATCAGGTCTACTTAATAATGTCTAACACAGTGGATAAACTGCTAGATGTATCGCCCATGAATGGCCTCTTTGGGGTCTGGAATGAGGTTCCGGAAACACGAAAGAGTTCCTTCTTAAATATGGGGTGAGTACTGTCTAAGAGGTGCATCCTGAAGAAATGGAAACCTGTGTGTGAGCACGAGTGGCTGAAAGAACTGACATGGCTAAATTAATGTGAGGAAGCATACATAGTAATGCTGCCTGTGACATCGAGCCCATGTGTTAGCTCTGTATATTCATGTCCGACAACCAGCCTAGTGTATAATGGATAAATGTCAAGCATTTAACTATGATATTATACTATAAGCAATAGGCCTGTCACAGGAGAGGATACGTTTGAAAGTAAAAAAAAAAAAAAAATTACAGAATTGTTGAGTTGTATGGTCACTTGGATTAAGATTACCTTTGTGACAAGCGTCCATGATGTTAAAGAACATTTGTTTATCCATACAAAGGAATTTCTTTTTTGCATGTCAGTCATAGACATCAGCACCAACCTTGTAACCTTTTTCTTCTTTTGAACACATTTGGGTATTTGGACTGATATGACCGCTGTTGGCTAGGTAACAATCTGTAAGGGGTCGTTCAGAAGAAAAGGTGCCATCTGTGCCAAACACCAAAATACCTACTAAATATATGCAAAGGTAGAGAGCAGTTAGAGGGAGACCAAGAACAAAGAATGCATTACACGTCCTTAAAAGGCTGCCAGCCGCCCAGTATTGAGTGATGGACTGTAATGGGCTTAGCTGCTGTGTCAACAAGCCCAATGTCACATGCACATTTGTTTAAAAAAAGCAGACTGTGAAAAGTGACATCAAACTTGTATACGCTACTTTGGGCTTGTGTTTGCCTAACGTCGCTTATAGTATGTGCACTTGGCAACTTTATAGCTCCAGCTGCTGGACTGATAAAGACATTAGTTTAATCTATGAGAATTGTTTGCCCCCAATCTGCGCCCACATGTCCCAGTATGCCATGTGCTTCTGATAGTCTGCTGTTTGCCCTCCTCATACTTCCAAGCATTTATTTATTCATTACATTTATTACACGCCCGAACCGTAGGGTATCACGGTGTAGTTACAGACTTGCAGATAGACAAAGTTACAGGTAAGTGCATTACAAAATAAGCACTGAGACATAGATTATTAATATACATAGGGTAAAACAGTACAGAAGTCTTATTAATTTACAGAGTTCAGCTCAGGCTTCCAATAGATATTTTACCTATTAGTCCTAGAGAGAATAATAAACCCTATGGCGGCTGACTTTTATTTGCTGGAATTGTTTAAATAACCACGTTTTTAAGGATTTTTTGAATCCCGAGAGGGATGCCTCATTTTTGAAATTTAGTGGGAGAGAGTTCCAGTGTTTGGGAGACAAGACTTGGAAGCTGCTGCCTCCTGCTCTAGTACATTTGTAGCGAGGGACCTCGAGGAGCGAGCTGTTGTTGGATATGAGGGTCCTACTGGATGTTTTTTTCTTAATGGCATTATTCATATAGGTGGGGCTTTATTGGTGAGGTATTTGTGAGTGACACGTAATGTTTTGAATATAATTCTGGCCTTGATGGGAAGCCAGTGTGTCTCCCTCCTGATATTGGAAATGTGATCAGATTTTTTAATTCCTAGTTTTTATTCCTAGGGCTGCCCTTAATGCTTTGTTCTGCATTAGTTGTAGTTTGATAATGTTGGTGTTGGATGTTCCTAGTAGTAGGTTGTTACAATAATCCAAAGTTGATAGTACCAGAGTAATACAGTATGAAAAGGACACTTCGTCTCATAAAAAGCTTCATGATAGGTAACAGTAACCTGCCGAAAGGAAAACTTTGCAATATGCCAGCTTCGATTTCCACTCAGCCAGTCCCAGAAGGAGCCTCAAATCCACAAGGCAAGTATTGAACCAGGACTCAGAAGGACATGCATGCAGCCTGGTTGATTTTAAAGGAGCCAGAAGACCAGCGGTCGCAGTGAATGCTTGTGAGTGTGACAGATCCACAACTTGTGCACGCGCCCAACACTCAATAATTTGAGTTGAAATCACATTATCCTCCCCAAAATGCCCCTTTCACAGTAGAGGAACATGAGGTATAGACATATTAGATGATTGTCTAGCCATAATGGAAAAATGAACTATCAAGTGATCTGTCCATAGCACTTGTATTGCAGGAAAGGATGTAGCTAGTCCAAGAGATAAAAAAACGAACTCTAGCATGTTCCCTAACTGATATGTTGGCCCAGTGACCAACTGCTGAAGACTAAAATCACTCAAGGCTAAGATAAAATGAGCAGCCTGATGGTCTTAAGAGTCATTAGGCCTGACATTAGTATCTCCAACAATCAATACATTGGTATAGCATTTTCGTGGGTTGAGAGGATATTTGGAGAAAGGCGCAGATCTGTGGGAAGTGGGGTTGGAAACAGGTGGGGGAGTGACAGGTGGGGGAAGTTGGGTAGAAGAGGGATGGGGCAGTTGGAGAAGATGGAGGGGGGTAAGAACATGGGTGCTCAGAATGTGTGAGGGGAGGCTAGATGCTGTGTATGGGTTGGATGTGGATTGGTTGGGTGCTGTGTGCAGGTTGGATGCTTGGGTGCTACATGTCTCGGTTGGGTGCTGTATGTGAGGGGTTGATTTCTGTACATGTGGGGGTTTGGGTGCTGTGTGTGGGGGATTGGGTGCTCTTTGTGTGGGGGGTTGAATGCTGTGTGGGGGGTTGGCAGCTGAATGTGTGGGGACTTGGGTGATTGGTGCATGGGGTTAGGTGATAAGTGTGAGGGGTTTGGGTGCTGAATGGGGGCTGGAGTGGGTGCTGTAAGTGTGGGTGTGGGAGGTTGGGTGCTGTGTGTGATCAGGCTGGATGTGTGTTTATGTGGAGGGCAGGGTGCTAAGTATGTGTGAGTGTGGGGGCTTGGTGGAGAGTGGGTGACTGCTGAGTGTGTGTTTTTGGGATGGCTGTATTTCGTTTTGGTATATGCTTTGTGTGGGGGCTTAGGGGATAGAGGGGGTATGAGTACACCATAGGGGAGCCAGAATGTGTGTGGGTTACAGAGTGTTGGTACTTTAGAATGTGTGTGGGTGGGCGTGAGTGTGTGCAGGAGGGTTGGGAGCATGTGTATATGAGGGTGTTGGGAAGGGGGTGACCTTTCCCACCCCCTAAGTGCTTTAGAGTAAGGCAAGCTGTATTTGAAGCACTATGATGTGCTGGGGGACAGGGGGGACAGTGGTATATCCCCACCCCAATATAATCAACTCACATAGTGTTTCCCAGGACACAAACAAGACAGCCATTTTGTGTAGATGTTAGTGCATTTTGTGTAGATGTTAGTGGTTATAGTTTGGTGACAAGGCCAAATTAGCCTCTGACCCTAACACACAGGAAGAATCCTCGATTGCCTACTCATGCTCAGCATGTATGTAACCATTGATTCTGCCCTAACCTTATATTGGACAGACACCTTTAGTATCAATTTTACCCTAAGCCATCTTGTCAAACACCATGACACCACAACCAAAATGAAGACCTTTGAAACTAGAAATATCAGGAAACTCACAGCTGACATTCTCTCTCCCGTCTTGAGTGAAAACCTTCCATCCTTTCCAGTCACATCCAACAATCCTTGCCTACTTGCTGACCTCTACCCGAACTGTCTCACAAATACTATAGACTTCTTAGCACCAGTGACAACCAAAACACGAAAGGCTGAAAAACGTAATAGCTTCTGGTTCAATGAATATTTAGTATCACTCAGACGAACCAAAAGATCACTTGAACATATTTATAAAAATAAAAAAAACTTGATTGACTCGGCTACTGCATTCAGAGCAGCTAACAAATCTACAAAGAATCTATCATCACACAGACGGCCAACGCATACAACACTAGTATTAGCAATGCCAACTCTGATACCAAGGACCTGTTTAGTATTCGAGAATTAAAAAATCCTATCCCTACCACTACCCCTGTTAACACCAGTAAAGACTGGTGCTCCACCATCCAAAGAGCTCTAGCCTTTAAGATTGACCTACTACAGAAAAAAATAACTAATACAAAAAAATGATTAGCCGAAAAAAATGCTCCTATTGCCATCTCCAATGTGAACTCTGACAACACCCCTGACACTAATATCCTGCTATTTCATTTCACCCCAGTATCCCAAGAATCTGTGTCAAAAACCATAGCAAAACTAAAAGCCTCTAACTGTAAAGGTGATAAATTCCCAGCTCAGTTAGTCAAGCTATATGCTCCAAGCCTCACCCCATTATCACTAATTTTGTCAATGCCTCATTCAGCACAAATTTAGTCCCAGACTGTATAAAGAAGCTGGGTAAACCTTCTGGATCCAACTATCCCAACAAATTATCGTCCGATAACCATGGTCCCGTCAGATAAAGTAGCATATTCACAAATCCAAGGGCACCTAGAACAAAATCAACTCCTAGGAGCCAGACAATCAGGGTTTCGCCCCAACCATAGTACTGAAACGGCTCTTCTCAACTTGAAAATCCAGATGGATACCATCAGGGATGCAGGCAAAATGTGCATACTGCTATTACTGGATTTATCTGCAGCTTTCGATCTTGTTGACCATGATAATCTCAACACCACTCTAGCCAATGATTTCAGATTCTCAAATGAAGCAACCCTATGGGTTAAATCCTTTCTAGCAGAGCGTGCATCAAGAATTTCCATAGGGAAAGATGCAGCAGACCCTATACCAGTCCCCTTAGGTGTCCCCCAATGTTCTTTTCTCTCTCTCTCCCCCCTTTATAATGCCTACAGAAAACTTCTATTTGCGGCACTGGATGCCATGGGTGTCATCTACACCAACTTCGCTGATTGTACCCAATTCCTGATACCAATCTCAGGTAATTATGAACAGGGCACCCTCCTAATCAATAATATCTATGCCATTATTCAAAATTAGATGGCCCTAAACAGTCTTTGCCTTAACAATGAGAAAACTGAGATTCTCATTGTAGGTGACTCAACCAAAATCAATGCTCTCGATGATGACTACAGCACTATTAATATTGATGTCACCCCCATTCCTGTTGTGAAACAGGTTAAAACATTAGGAGTATACCTTGACACCAATCTAACCATGACAAAACATACAGATGCCAATTCCTCACACCAGCTAACTGCATCACGCTAGCAAGGGACTTAATTCTCTCCAAATTGGATTACTGTAATGTACTATTAATAGCTACCTCCAATGATAACTTATTTAAATTACAACTCATCCAAAATAAAGCCCTACTACTTAGGACTAAAGAAATCAGATCATATCTCTCACATCCGAAGAGAGGTCCACTGGCTAGCCATTAAGGGTATCCCTACAAAATATCCCCACCAAAAATATCGCCGTACATATGGCCGTTTGTCTCGCAATAGGCCATGGGGGGATAATTTGTGGGAGCGGGGGTTGTATAAATAATGTCGGGGTTGCTGGGGTGTCCCCCGCAGGGTCCATGGGTCAATATCGCTGGAAGAATATTGCAATATTTTTGCGGGGATATTAACACATGGAACGCCATTAACGCAAGAATCCTTTATAAAACGTTATGCCTCACCTATAAATGTCTTACCAAAAAAGAACCTAGCTATATCAATATTGTCATCACTAAAAATAAATAGAATGCTCAGATCTAATTCCAAAGCGTTTCTGACGATCCCGAGATACAAAAGTTCTAGAGCAGGTGGTAGCAGTTTACCAATACTGGCCCCTACTCATTGGATCACTCTCCCATTAACCATGAAAAACGAAGAATCATTCCATTACTTCAAAAAGATACTCAAAATATGGTTGTTCAATAAATATGAATCCAATGTCAGATCAGTACCCATAGAGAATCCTTCCCTCTCACCAGCCCCCACTGAAGCTCACCTGAACCGCAGGACCCAATGTTCTGGAAGGTACCTGCTACTGTATACTGTAAATTTGAAGTTTCTGTTGTTGTTGTTCAATGTTTAATTACATAATTTCTGAGATGTCTGTAACTACTCTGTGATACCTCAGGGTCTGGGCGTATTATAAATGTAATACATAAATAAATACATAAGGACTGTAAAGCAAATTCAGCATTTTATGCACTCAGCAGTAATAACAAGACAAGGGAAACAAAGTCCTGCTGGAGTGATCACAGTGTGAAAATGTTGTTTATGTGACCCCACATCTATGACCAGATTGTGTGAACATCAGTGTCTTTCTGTTTGTGGTATCTCTCTTTGTTATTGAAATGCTGACTTGCAAGGCTTATGCATAAATGAAGAAAATACAGATATGTTTCTATATTTTCGCTTTGACCTGCGTGTAGACGTACAACGTACCAAAAGTATCTAAAACCACCTTCTATGTGTTGATACGTTGCTGATACTGAACAAATTATGAGATAACTGCTTAACGGAAAGACACCAAAAGCACTGAATGGGAAACCACATCCTTCAAAGGCCTGTCAGGAGGTGTTAGTCATATGTCAGATGACTAAATGGAACAACGCTCCTTATCCTGGTATTGATTTGAGATGATGTGTGTTACAAAAACATGTATGCTGAATTGTATATAAGAGCAATCATGAAAACAAGAGTTCAGAATTCGGGACAAAGCTTTTGCTGCCATCTCCTGTCCACTGCAGTGCTTTGATAATAAACCTGTGTTGTGAAAACTTTCCAGGTGTCCGGCTCTCATGAGTCCTTGGTGTACTATGTGTTGTTATAAGGTTCCATGGTGGGGTAAGAACCACTGTTGACAACAACCCATACTGTAGTTTTCACAGAGTCATCCTGGAGTAAAACCCATTCATCCTGAAGTTGTCACGGAGTTATTCTGTACAGAACACAACCCATCCTGAAGTTACCATGGAGCCATCCTGGAGTAATCACAACCCATCCTGAAGTTTTCATGAGGTCATCCTGTAGTTATCACAATCCATCCTGTAGTTGTCATGGAGTCATCCTGGAGTAATCCCTAGTCATCCTGAAATTGTCATGCAATGAAAACCGATACTTGAGAAATCACAACCGATCCTTAAGTTCTCATGGCGCCATCCTCGAGTAGTTCAAGATCAACAAAATGTCCAGTCAATTAATCAAGAGCTGTAGACATTATTGTAATTACTTTAAAGTCATCTAATTTAAATAATTCTGCCAAAACACATACATTAATAGGGTTTAAGTACAATCTGTATCCTCTGTTTTTGAAATAGTAAGGGTATATGTAACTGCATGAATTTGAATGGTGTCACGGTTTTGCATCAGCATTGCAGTGCACTTTACCAAATGTGATGAGTCTGTAAAAAGCCATGTGATAGCATAGCACTGCACTTTATCCAATAGAAGTTCCAGATGTACAATTGGGTTATAGATGGTTCTCCTTATTTATTTGTTCTAAAAAAAAGAAAAGAAAATAGTGTAGTATGCATAAATAGGATGTATTTATAAACTGCATCAGACTTTTATCTAACTGCATGAAGTTGTAAGCAGTTATGACTGACTGACTGACATACTTCAGGATGGTTTCGGAAGATCCCCCAGAAATAGCTCAGGGTGACTGTAAGATGGAGACACCGGATGACTTTTTAGACATTAAAATTCAAGGGACAAGAATATTGAGATTTTACATCAAAAGCAGTTATGAACATCATTTATGATAAGACAGGAGGCTCACATTGTTCTTACTTAAATCATACTAAGGCGGAAGAACACCAAACATAAGAGCATAGCCAGCTTAGACAAAAAAGTGAAAGGGAAAAACGATTACTAGTCTCTGTGAGAAGAGGTACAGAACCGCACCAAACATAAGAGCATAGCCAGCTTAGACAAAAAAGTGAAAGGGAAAAACGATTACTAGTCTCTGTGAGAGGAGGTACAGAACCACACCAAACATAAGAGCATAGCCAGCTTAGACAAAAAAGTGAAAGGGAAAAACGATGACTAGTCTCTGTGAGAAGAGGTTCAGAACCGGAATAATGTGTCATAGAGAAGTATCCGGAAACAGGGCAGATTTTATCTTCAAACACAACATGAGAAGTTTTACTAGAAGCGAGTTTATAGGGACCTTGACAAATGATGGATTGCACACTGTGATGGCCGAGGGAAGTTTATATTATCTTAGTTTTCTTTCTAGGTTATATCTTTCTAGCATTTCTGATGTTGGCAAAAAAGAAGGATGGGATACAAATTACCCTTTGTGTCTTTAATAACATTGTTAATTGTATGTGGCAGTCTGTGCGTTGTTCACCATTTGATTAGGCAGTGCAGACCTTGCAGCTTTTGGTTAGAGCATCATCAATTCCTCTCCATCCACTTTACAAAAATGTGATCAGCATTGTCTTCAAATGTTTCGCATCCAGTGTTTCCTCTTGTAATGGGCAAATGTCTTCACAATCTCTCTCCACTCTTTATCAAGTGAGAATATTTACCACTCCTGTCTACAGTTTCCCCCCTTCCAGACCCCTTACTTATAAGAAAAGTCAGTAAAGGCTTTCTTCATATCTGTTATTTATATGTACTTGATATGATATGGTATGATATTATATGGCGTTTATAACGCGCCTTTATACAAGTGTGTTTGCACACTTTGTATTTATATATAACAAAATGCACCCTCTACTTTCCCTGTTACATGTATTTTTGTGAAAAATGTTCCTGGTTGTGATTACAATTACAAGTGATGTTTTTTTATTGTACACAATCTGACAAAGGTTTGTAGGGGAAAGGTCGTAGCAGTATTTGGGTGGGTGATGCGTAAAACAGTTACTAATTTCACAGAGGGATCTGTCATCACTGTTCTGAAGGTAGGACAGAGAGAATGAAGCCAGCTGGTGGTAAGGGTAATTGGTCTGTTTCATGGATATGATCATGTATGTTTTCTTTTATATTTTAGACTGTTTAGGGGAGGAATAATAGGTGAGCGTCTGTCACTTTTTGTTTTCAAGCAATTGTGTTTTTCTTTTGACGAGGCTTGGAGATTTCTATGATAATTCTCTGTAATTGTATCAACATTATCAGTGATCGTACTTCTGTAGCAAGTTAGATTTACTTTGACACATATTCAGTTTTGGTGGACCTTGGAGAGGATTATCCAAGTCTTCGTGTCTTCCTTCAAGTCTTGAATGCGACTAGCGTCATGATTTCCCCTTGTCATTGTTAGGTCTTCTAGCACATTGCTCAAGCATTTCTTAGAATCTTTCCATATCGATTTAATTTGATTTGTTAAGTAGTGGTCTACAATTTTCAGTGTTATTTTCAGTGTTATTTTCCTGTGTGGGCACCAATATATAAACTGTGGAAAAATACACTTAGCATTCTTAAATCTGAAAGAAGGTTTCATTATAAAATAGCAAAATGGTTTACTGTACCATTTCTGTGTCACTTATCATTTTCTATGAAATATAAAGTTGCTACTTATTAACAATAGCTGGGGTTTTTAAATCAGTGGAGCATTTTCCTGTAAATGCTGTTTGGATGCGGAAAAGCAAGCGTGTTGCCTTGATTGCTCTATTATGTCTTCTTTTTGTAGAGCACGAGAATGATTCAGAGTACCTTTTCTTACATTACTGCTCATGTTTAAGTACAGTATTGCAGTGGAGTTCTTGACTTTGACTAATATAGAACTCATCAAAATGCAATCACAATGGGGAGTGTGTACCAGAGTGCGTGCAATTATTTAGCTGTGTTACTGGATGAAAAATCAGCGCAGTGTGTATTTATCTTGAGATCCAGCAGTTATTTAGTCAATAAAAAAGGCACAACTAAAAGGAATGCTTTTTGTTCTTGTAATGAGTATATTATTCAATGTTATTTACTGGTATTTTGTTCAAACTGTAAACTCGCTTTGTTGCTCTTTTGACACAAACCGTAAACGATATACACATATATGCATAACATGAGCACATGCCACTGAGGGAGGAAGCACTGCCTTTTCCCCCACAAGGAAGGAATTTAAAGTTGCATTGTGTTCTTGGATTTATTTGGTTTGACTTGGTATCTACTGGTATTGTGATCGAGGCACGTTAACAGTATCTTTTTTAATGTAGAAAACAGGTTTCAGCTTAGAAACTGCCATAGTTAAAAAATATATATATATATATTGCGTCCCTTCAGATGAGCAACTTCAATGTATTAGCAGTTTTTTAATTAAATTTCTGTTGCTTGCAATTGTGCCCGAGTAGGGCCTCATTTAGAAAAAGTGAATATCAACTCTCTTCATTAGCTCGAATGTAGTATAAAGGCAAATGTGTTTCTCTTGACGAGTACAAAGCACACACCCACCGTATACAACAAGGTTTTTGAAACACTTGTCATCAAACACAGGAACGGTTTCCAGGGAATCATTGAAACATCTATGAAAATCATCCTGAAGTCATTAACAGGATTAACGTGAATTGTCTATATTGATGTCTCCTTGTGCAACTGTACCTGTCTTGAAACTAGTTAGCCAATGGCTAAGAATATCCCAAACGTCAACTAAATACTTGGGGATATGAATTTTGCAAATGACATGAGGAAGATGGCGGGTCATAACATCCACACAGTCCTGGCAAGCTCCTCAGATGTCATGAAGAGCTGAATGGCCCTGGAATTATGGCTCTGTGAAACTATAATGTATATAGAAGAATAATCCTGCAAAGATACTTTGCTATGTAGGCCAATGTCTATTGCAGAATTCTGTGTGAGCTTTTCTTGGAAATGGAGGGACTACTGAAAAAAGGAGGCTTTGGGATTCCAGACATCTAAAACAATTACATTGTCATAATCCTGAAGCAAACATATACTCTTCTAGAACACATCAAAACAAAATAAAAACATTCTTAATTTTGCAGTGTTGGATTCTGCGTCAGCAGGAGGAACCATAATGTTATTGCTGACCCGCACAAACTGTCAAAAGATCAAGATTCTGATAGTAAACCTACAAATAGCAAGAGAGAATTGGAAAACATCTTTTTGGGACCTGTGTAACACTAAAGGCACTTTGCATTATCCAAACCTCTAGTCCAAAGAAGGTGTATTTTCTGGAAGCGGTTATCTGACACTCATATCAGACTATAAAAGTTCTGATGGTTCACAGCTGTGAAGGCGAGAGCTAAATCCAAATTATGGAGTCCCTACATGGGAGATCTGCATCTAAATGAATCTCCTACTGGCCTTAATATTGTTCGGAGGGACTCAGCAAAACCAGTATTATAGAATAAATTAAAATACAAATCCAGTCCCCGCACATAAAAAATAATATTTGATCAACTGTTGTTGAGAAAAATGTGATATTTTTGAAGAAAAGAAAAGAAAGGGCAAAATAACTGGCAAGTAAGTTGAGTGAAGTAAATCGTAAAATATACCATGCATCTGTTTCAAAGGATAATTTACATATCCAGGACCACCCAATGATATGATATGATATGATATGTCATTTATAACGCACCTGTACACACATGTTTCTAGGCATGACAAGCAAAGGGAGGGAAGATAATAAGGATGACAAGACAAATGATCGTACTAGACCTTGTGTCATTCAGATTATTCAAGTGTGATGATGCAAAGTGCAGGGGGAAGGGAGGAGGGGAAAGTGCCAGGGAGAGGAAAGGGGGTAAGTGCAATCAGGGCAGCATTGCTCTGAGTAAATGCAAGGAGGCAGGGGACTGTGGGTAACAGTTACAGCCCTTAAGTGTGTAGTAGGCACAGAGGCGGTGCAGGGGTGACTGATCATGGAGGATCCTGGTACCCAGTAGACTCTGAGGGTAGCCAAGCAACAATTAGGCGCAGGGGACAGGTAGGCCAGCAGGTAAGGGAGAGAGAGAGAGAGAGAGCAGAAGAGAAAAGGAAGTTCTTAAACTTCAGGTAGTCCGGGTCAGATTTGAGAGGGATGGGGTGATCATTTCAGAGGGAGGCGCCTGCAGAGGAGAGAGATCTACCCCCCACTCTCTGCCTGGAGAAGCGCCTGACCCTCAGAGAATTTGAAGTAGCCGAGTAAACGGCTCAAGAAGGAAGGTATTTTGGAAGAGTAAGTTGGATGTAGTGCACGCCCCAGCCCCAAAATGCCTTGTGGATGATGCAGAGGGTCTTGAACTTGATCCTTGCAGCCACAGGGAGCCAGTGGAGAGATTCCTGGGGCTTGGGGCCAAGGACAAGTCTCGCAGTCCTTTTCTGGATTAGCTGCAGAGGGCAGAGAGTAGAGGAAGGCAGATTGAGAAAGAGGCTGTTGCAGTCATCCATCCTAGAGCGTACCAGGGCTCTGAAGACAGTGAGCTCCTGGGGGAAAGTGAAGAAAGGGGGGAAGAATACCTCTGAGGAGTTACAGCTGGTAGTGGGTCTTCTTGACAAAGTCTGTGATGTGAGGAGAGAAGAAGAGAGTGGAGTCGAAGATTACACCAAGGTTTTTTGGCCTCACAGGAAGGCAAAGGAAGAGGTCACAAGGAGGGTGGCCAGAGTGAGAGAGGTAAAGTGGTTGCAAGGGTCCCATTGAGAAGGATCTCTGTGTTACTGCCATTAAGGCAGAGATCATTGGAGGCGCTCCAATCCTGAATCATGGATAGACAGTCAGGAATGAGCGAGAGAGAAGAGGAGGCTGAGGGGTGCGTGAAAGAGAGCTGGGTGTCATCAGCATAACAATGAAAGTTAGAGCAGAAGGTAGCGATCAGGTGGGTGAAAGGGACCAAGTAGACATTGAAGTGCCAGGGTGAATGGATAGAGCTCTAGGGAACACCACATGTGGAGAGAGAGGTGGTATTGTGAAAGTACCCAAGTTGGACCTGGGTGGGTCTGTCCAGGAGGAAGGAGGACAACCACTCCATGGTCTGATCCGTGATGCACAGGTTCTCACAGAGTCATTTGATCAGGATCACGTGATTGCCTAAGACATGAAGAACTTGTCCCCGGACACCATGGATACCTGAACAAATGTTGACTCTGAAACTACAATCCAAAAACAAAGGTGGGGACCCCTACATGGGCATCTGGGGTGAGTTCAATATATACTAAACAGAGAGGATGCTCTATGTGCTGAAACATTCAATAAATGTGTTTTCAGAAAGCGCATACTGAGGACCTGTGTTCTTATTAAAAATATATCATTTTATTCTACAATTTCATAAAATACATCATTTGTGAACAATTATAAGACAACAATTCATTTCCAATCAACATAATATGTTTGTGAACAAGTTTTTTTTTGTGCAAATAGCGTATTTTTGTGTAGACATTTCTCCTATGTTTATATCACGAACACACCATTCTACCATTCGTCTTCACAATCTTCACAATCAAATCTAGTTTGTATAGAGACATTCTAAATAACTTTTACAGTAGTAATATTCCATAATACAACCATCTGACTGATGCTGGAGGTTTGACACTGAAAGAGGCTCCTGCATACATTTGCTCGACTACTATCATGATATTACATGTCTTAGGAATGGATGCATTTAACCTTGTTCGTGCTCACAACAGATATAAGAGATTAAAATTAGCATCATGGTGTAAAAGGCTAGAAAGAAAACGTATTGTTTTCAGGGACTCAACAGCACAAACTGTTATCAGAACCGATGACTGGGAGAAGGAAATCGATGAACTAGCAAGCACGGAACGTTTTATCTTTAAGTTGGGGAACAAAACGGAAAAATACAATGACATTTGGGCGTGGACCTAGATTAATATGCATACTAAAATATGACTATAATGCTAAAACTTAATTTTAGAGTGCACTCATGTGAACGTTGTTCTGTGCTTCAACGTGTGTGATTGCCTGACCTGCCTGTCACTCTGCTTATATAATGTGGCAAGGTCCTGCAATGTTCAGCAAGTAGCAACCTACTGTATTTTTTTGCACTGTAATGCTACACGGTTTGTTTTGTGCTTTTGAAAACAAATACAAAAGTATCACACTGGCTACCAGGTACACACTCATGCAAAATAACAAACACTGCATATTTAGGAGACAGGAGCAACTTCAAAAGTATGGTTTTCTCAACTTCTCTGTTCTAAAGAGACCTCAAACGGGTTTGAGAGTCAAGCGAGACAAAAAAAAAAAATAAAGTGGCATACAAGCAGTAGCATAATTTATGGCTGGCCAGGGAATCCATCCGGGAAACTTAGCTCTCCCTTTCATACCCTTGCAACCCTATGTCAGTGGTCATAGTGGCAGTAGAAAGGACAGAAATCAATTGTTGTTTAGTTTCTATTGTTACAAATGTCTATGCCTTCTCCTGTTACTGAAAAAATGTATATTGCGCTTTCACTAAAGCTCTGTATATAGAACATATTTACATAGAAGCATCACCCAACTGAACTTGGTACTCATTTATCAACATTCGAAGGGTGAAACGCTGTGTTTTCCTTAGTGAGATGCAAACCTGCAACCTGCAGAATACACACAGATCACAGCAGTGAGCGCTGAACCAGCTGAGCTATCTTACCAGCATTAAGAGGCAATACGAGGCTACATCAATAATAAGGCAGCGTCAAGATGTTCCCGCCAATTTCACTCATTTGCCTCAAGCCCAACCCTATTTGCTTTTCCAAAACGGGTTTCCTGAGAAATTTTAAATGAGGAAAGGGAAACGTAATCAGCCATCATAGTTATGCCGATTGCACCACACCTGATTCCGGTTTAGATCCTTCAGATGTGAAGAGAGAGGATGCAGAGATGCTGCAGTAAGCCATTCTGTATACCCCCATGCCAAATTCACATGATGTGTTGCTCCTAGAGATGCAACCAAAGATTGAAATTCTCACATTGGTGAGTGCATAGATTTGAATAAGATAGTATCTGCAAATATTAATCCAAGGGCAGGCGAGTTGAAAGCAAAATACTGGAGAGTGTTTATGTCTGAATGACATATGCATACATTGAATGGTACAACACAGCGTGATATCCCATGCAGGCCTACTTGGTCAAGGGGAAGTCAATCTACCACAATTGATTACATCTATGCATCTGAGTCACGGCTACCAGACATACAATCCCTTGTTACCAATTAAACTCAAGCTAGTGACCAAGCCTGTCTACTTCTACAGTTATCCACCCCTCTGTTCTCTCCCTTGCACATTTCCTCTGGACCATGTGCCATTAGAACCTCAAACAAAATAAATCGTATTTCCTGGTCAAGTCGGATGATGGCCACATGTAATAGTACTCTACTCACTAGTATTCATTATGTGGCCATTGAGGTAGGGCTACTGAATATTGATAACTATTTTTCTAACAACTCACAAATAATGTGCAGGATTGTGTGATCAAGAATTTCAAACATAGTAATCAGATGTCATTTGCTTGTCGACATATCAATGATAAAATTGTCCATGACAAGAAATCACTCTGCCGAAGATCTGTTAAAGATATGCGCTTTGTCGATACCATTGAGGTTGCTGAGAGTTAAGAAGTGCGAGCAAGCATATAGCAATTGGATTAAGTCATATCAAAGAGACTTAGACATTAAGGACAGTCAGTGCATGTTAGTAACAGTTAATACATTCAACCCACACGTGTTCCTGGGCTTCATAAACAGTGTGGATGTCAAGTGCACTTTTCTAAATTCAGCGTTAGACAATTATTTATCAGATGCTCAGGCGGTTACATTTCTAGAACAAAGCTTCGGTGTTGTAAGATTCACCTACCAACAGATTTACTTCAGTACTTTGGAACGGTGGTTGGGCACTTTTACAGAACTTGAAATTGAGAATAAAACAACATTGATTAAATTGTCCGGTGCTATGGGCGCAGATGGGCTACGGAATCTAGTGATGAAAGATAATTCCACTCTTTTCTTGGCTATATTGTACCAAACTGTTCTCTAACATACACTTACTGACAATATTATATTTTTAAACACAGATTTTCAATTTTAAATAAAGGAGAAGGGTAAGAGAATCATCAAATACACTGGTTATGATACAGGGGGGCACTTGTTGGGTGCCACGTTTAATTCGAATTCAATTTTGCACTAAGTCATCACCATGTGGGCATGGGAGATTTGAGAATTTGGACAATATACAAACGGTAGATGGTTGCAGTTAACACATGTTCCCAAATAATTGATTATGGACCACGGTATTCATACATTTATTAGAATGGACACATGCTATTAGATAACACTTCATATGAATTGTGTGAAATTCATGTCAATTCTAGACGTAGCTAATTGGGAATGCTCTTCTTTTGTTTTTTGCACCGTGATTGCAATGGATGCTTGCTTTTGCCAACCCGCAACAACCTGTGTGGTATGTTTTTGATATGGTTTTGACAATCTGCCTATTTTTTTAATGTTGTCAATTGCGATTTGCTTTTAATGGCAACCACCATATGGATTTGTTATGAATGATAACATTCATCATTTGTTTGGTCATGCTTTAACATCATTTTAATGGACATTAATAGCCTTGAGGACAACCGTATTGGTCGAAACACGTGTCGGCTATACTATTGTTGCAGTACCAAACAACTATATAAAGAAAAGAAAAAAAACATCATATTGATTTCAATGTGTGGACTTTATTGTTTTGAATGGATTAATTCGATGACTTGTTGCCTAATATAGCTTTATGGTTGATGATTACTAGTTTCAAGCGCGGTGACAGTCTTAAAACAATTTAATAATTTTTGTCATTATAGGAAGAATCTTTTGTGGAGGATTCTCAGATTGTGAGACTCCTGCAGCTAGATGATATATAACTGACAATTATAATAACGAAACAGGCCGGGTGAATAGCGCACAGGATCTAGTATCAATCCACTGCAATTTAACAGGTTTGTTCTCTAAAATATCACTTGAAGGGATACTTCCTAAGTCTTGGAGCACTTGCCATGTAGTACCGATCTGTAAGAAAGGCAAATGCTCTAATCCGGCCAACTACCGGCCGATAGCGTTGTTGGATACTTCCTCAGAACCCTTTGCATGACTTCTCTTGGATGACCTTAATGACTGGGCAAAATGAATTGATCGCCCTTCTAAATCCATACCGGCTTTCGGAAATTGTACAGAACCTCACTTAATGGGCTGCTCATTACCTTACTACAATGCCATGCACAGGCTTGGAAACAGTCTCCGCTTTATATGGTTACAGTAGACCTCTCTTGTGCTTTTGATTGTGTAAACTGAATGAAGCGTTGGAATAAACTGTCAAACTGGTGCTCACCTAGCGGCCTTTTAAGATTTTTAATTTTGCTGCACTCTGTGACGTCAGTTAACATTAGATTAAATAATGAGGGCTCTTTGGCATCCACTGTGATGACTTCTACTGACCTTCAACAAGGCCTGATTTCATTGACTTAATAATCTGTCAGAATATATTTTCCCCAAAATTAGGTCATGTACTTTATCCAGCTCAGTTATTTGCAGACAATATTATTCTCCTCGATAGCACACCAATAGACTTAGATAGAGCTCTAAATTGTTTACTTTTCTTTTTAAAGAAGTATAATCTATGTGTAAATTTGCTTAAATCCATGGTATAGTTAACTGCAGAAATAAGGATTAAACCAAATAACCCTCGGCCAGTTAAGGATACTAAATTGAAAATAGTCAACAGTAATATTTATCTTGGATATTTTATATCGGCGGGGAGCGCATGGTGTAGTATTCTTTCCACCATAGCAATCAAATTGGCACCACTAGATGCATTAATGCAGAATGTTTATTTTAAGTATTATACATATTCTCTGATTCCTCTAAGGGATTTTCCAATGGGTTTTTGCCATTATAAAACGCTTCTGTGAATTAGGCCCTAAATATCTCTTGATTTATCGTAGGACCAAATGTGATCTTCGAAATAACTTATTTGGGTGTTTTGTTCATTCTGATGACACCCTCACTAATGAAAACGTTTGGGTCAAATTAATAAATGGGTGTCAAACTTCACTGATTTTAGCTCTGGTGTGTTGCCTAACAGTGATAATGAGATTTTGAGGGAGAATGTATACTATGCATAGTCTATTTTTGGTTAATGACAGAAGGTCTGTTCAACTCACTTTGTTCTTATATAGTCTATGTTTTATAGTTCAGTGCTATGTGTGGTTTTATTTTGAGTAATTTTGGAATACGTCTTTCTAATTTTATACAATGAACTTTATATAATGAATTTTTAAACCAATTTGATATTAAGTGTACATTTACTTTGTTGCTCGAAGCATGTTTAATGCGTTGTTTTAAAGTTTTATAAACTATATACACAAATAAATAAAAATAAAGAGGCTTTTTGGAAGATGGATGCACTGACAATTAGAAAGCGGGGAAGGAGCACTTGACCAATGATTTATTTGTTTTTGGATTTAGGGAGGAGATCAACAGCATTTGTGATAAGTCTGCACAATGAGGCTCATGCTAGACAGTTCAGTGGTCAAGTTGAGCCTGATAAGGTGATAAATTGGGGTCCGGGATTAAGAGAGACATTTCAGTTCAATGTTGTCCTATATTTCAGATTTGTAGATTAAAGAGACTTGTATAGCTGCACATTTTGCCACTGATTATGGAATGTAGGGCTTTTGAGGGCATTGTAGTCGATATGTAACTGTTTAGGCCTGGTGAGTTAAGTTTGAAATGTATCTATTTGTGAATTTATCTGCTCAGTAACTGTTTTGTTTTTCGTAAGAGAGCTCCTTAGAGAACAAGGAAGCTAATCCTTTGGTTATTATCAGATGTTGTTTTACTGGTGTTTGAAAGATGGGAGGTCTGCTATACTGTGCTCCAAGGTAGACAGAGTTGTAGCCCCTAAATCTCCTGACAAAGTGGCGGTTGCATCTGTTTGCACAGAATATACCAGTTGAGGCAGATGGGGACAGTAGAATTATGCATGCAGTGCATTTTGATAGAGCTGAGAATGTCCTTGAGTGAGGACGATAACCTGACATGGTCCAACTGGCCCGTGTGTGTGGGTTCATTGACATAATGTCTGATGTACAATCTGTCATTGAAGTGCAAGAAGAATTTGCCTCCCAGCGTTTATGTTCATTGTTGTTTTGTGTTTTTAAAGGCAACGTGTATGCCTGTGAAGAGGCCTCTTGGCAATAGAAGGACGGAGAAAAGAATGAAAAGATAACTACAAAAGGCAAATGCATGAAAAATAGAACAAAATGAATACCATGCAAGCCAATCATTGGTACAGAATAAACAAACCAGGTAAAGGCATACCTTAGAGACCTATATAGCTTATCAGGTTCTGCAATCGATTTGCATTTTGGGCATCCTTGTTGTCACACCCAGGCTATTGACTGTCTGATGTTTGCTGGTGAACTATACTTAACAAATAACGGAGGAAAAAGGAAGAGTGGGATGGGGGCTAATACAATATGCATTTAATGACATGTGGACGAATATCTATGACTAGATGGACTGCGGGTGCACATGATTTTACAGGAAGGGGCTGTGCAGCAAGTGTGGTGGTAAATGACCACCCCATTCCATATGTCCACCCAGCAAACCACAGAGGAACTTGAACTGGCTCAGACTGTTAGGTGAGGACACAACTGGCAAATTGTTGAAAGATTCACTGGGGATGTTCCAGAGGTGGGTAACAAGTGAAAAACGCAGGGTCAGAGATCAAATACGTCACCCCAACCCCTTTACCTGTGTATTTTCGATGCAGAAGGGAAGCAAAGGGAGAATAAGGGTTAGGACAAACTCTGTCATAGTTCCGTCAGATATTATGCTATTATGAATTACAATGACAATAGTTTCAGATGTTCTCAACATCCAAGCCAAATCTTTAGCCTTCATTTAATTCTGTGTTCCACCCATCCTGGGCTCCAGCTCATTACCAGAACAAGCCCTCCAGCAGTAGCATGCAAACTGTCAGCACCATTGTCCCAACTTCTCCAGTTCTTTTCCCTGTTTCAGTCTTACGAATCACAAAAGCTTCTGTTAGTCAAGACCTACATGCCTCCTATGCCTCTCTAAGGGAGGAAAGGGCGTTTCCCCTTCATTCCCATCCCCACATGCACACTATGCTCGTACCTCGGCTGACCATGTGCCACTGGGCAAGATTCTGTACAGCCTTGGGGCAACACATACACGTGCAACAACCACAAGAGGGTTGACTCCTGACTCCATTTTGTATGATCATTGACTCCATTTTGTATTAGTTCTAGTAGGCCACGCAGAAGCGCAGGCCTGCAGGCCTACACCTCTCCCATTGGGTCCGCGCACAGTGAGCTAACCACCCCCCCTCCTCCTCCCCTGTGCCATCTCTGCAGCGAGCTCGTTCTCACAGATGCCTGAGTTTAGAAAGTATCAGTTCGAACGTTGTATCCTTTGTCTTCCCTTTTACATCACTGCCCAGTGAATGAACTGGGCTGCAGTTCTGACTTGGAAAAAAAACATCCATCACCATAATTCTGAATTAGCACAAGCAGACCCCCAGGTTCAGAGACACAACCCCAGCCCCCTAACCCTATGCTCTATTTGATGTGCCAGTTGTGTGCCCCTCGACCAAGTACCACTCCAGCTCACCCCTAACGTTCAAATTCCAAGTGATAACATATCATCTCTTGTACTAAAACACTATTAAACTGTCCCCTAATAGATCCAACAAAGGAGTTGATACAGATTGCCCTAGAATGCAACCTTAAGATAACGCACCTGATTTGTGAAGTAATCCTTTTAAGTGAATATATTTTATGAGTGTGAAATATATTAAATGGATAGAGATGTGTCAATAAATGTCAGAGTATGTGTGGCCAAAAGGGCATTGTTAAGTAGTCTATATTGTAACAGCTAGGATATCGTCTGACCCTGCACTCCATCCAGAAGAATCCAGCTGACCCATGCACCCCACGCTGGCACCATGTGGACCTCTGCCAATCCTAGAGCACCGGGCCTAAAGAATACATGATGTCCAGTCCTCACCGTCCATTACCCACAACTCATTTGCCCCCTATATTCCACATCACCGATGACGTGATTTTGTAATAAATATGAATGTTTTTCTGTTGTCTGGCAGAGCACTCTCGTAGTATGCAGAGTCCTCTGTATGCCCCATATTTTGGATAAACTTATCTCTTAACTTCACCCGCACTTGGTCGTGGTCTCATTCCCTGCTGGGGTGTGTCCGTTATTGACTCTGATTGGGAGTTTGGATTGTATTTTGGGGGACTGCTCACTTTCACCTCCCAGTGCTCAACAGTAGTGAAACCCTTTGGCAGAATCCTCCACCTATTGCCACAAGGTAAGACTTATTTTCGAGTAAGATTCACAGGTACATTGTATACAATAGAGATCCTGCTGCCTAAGCACTGTGCAAAGGAACAAAACTAATGACATGTTCACAGGTCCAAAATGAATAACATACCTGACTAAACTGAGTAACAACACAATAAAAGTTCTTCCTCAAGAGAGCAGTATGAAATACAGATGCATGTTATTAACAATGTCATCATAAAAATACATAAAAAACATTAGAAATATCACTAAAGTGACATGTGCAACTATTTAAAGTGACCTATGTAGTACATCACAATGGTGTAGATATGTATAACCCTAAAACCATACAACACTTGGGTGAGGTAGAAATAATCACCCAAGTCAAACCACCAAATTACACTTAAAAGCATGTACAGGTTAACAATTGTGTTAATGCGAAAGGACCCTATTATGCCAGAGCTAATTAGATGTAGCTCTTTCCTACATACATGTAAAATTTAAACAGCCTGCCCAAATATGCAGCCAACAATAACCAAGAGTTTAAAGTCACCAAGAAACATTTTGTTTGAGTTGCTGATCAAGGTGTAGGGCTTTGTTGACTTGTCAATGACAGTGGGACAGCCAATCACGATACACGCTCTGTGTGTTGGAGGGTAGATCTTGGTGGGAGGAGGATGTCCTGTGTTAGGGAGGATGTGGGACAGAATGAAGACTCTTTAATAAACTTTGCATGAAAGTTGAGGTAGGTGATGAAGCCTGAGATGTCAACAGCATACAGGACAGAGTGTGCATTTAAGAGAATCAAGCTGCAGGCATGGCATGGGGGTGAAGAATGGTTGGTGTCCACACAGTCTCTATGAGGATGTTGTGGCGATGTGCATGCAATACCAGATGGCTCCTGTACCATCTGTAGCGTTTGGTGGTCATGTGGATGGTGGAGACTGTGCTCCAAGCATGGGAGTTCAAGGGGCGGTGAATGTGGGCTACCCCATATGTGCCCAGGCAGGGATTGCCCTTGAATTATTCACAATATTAGTGCCTGTGTCTGGGCAGCACATGCCCTGGGAGCCTGGGATAAGGGGTGGTCACATGGGGTGAAGATTTGTGAGCTTCACTCTTTTTTTCAGTGGGGCAAAGGCAAGGAATTGTCTCTGGATGTTGGTCAGCGGGGTGAATATTTCGAACAATGAGAAGGACGTGACTGATGAGTGGTGAGAGGCAGCCTGGGCTTATGATACTTCTACTATGTTTATATGGAGACCAACAGGAGAGCACCAAAGAGCAGGGGATCCCCTTGAACCCAGAACACGGATTTGCTCCAGTGAGAAGGATCCCCGAGAACAGCAAAAGAGGGATGTGTTGCAGTGAGGGAGAGAAGTGCCCGATGCACCTAGAAGAGGGGTCTGGTTATCTGAGGAACCCCCAAATCCAAGCATAAGGATGTACTCCAGTGAGCAGGAGAAGATCCTCTCTGAACCCCAAAAGAAGGGTCTGTTCCATTGAGGGGGCAGGATCCCCCTGCACCCCAGAAGAGTGGATGGCTTCAGTGAGAGGAACAATAACTCCCTGAGCACTTAAAGTGGGGTCTGCTCCAGTAAAGAGGAGAAGAGCCCCCTGACCCACAGAAGAGGGGTCTGCTTCAGTGAGGGGGAGACAAGCCCCTTGAAACCCACAAGAGGGGTATGTTACTATGAGGTAAAGGTGATACCTTGGGACCCCTGAAGAGGGATGAGAAACATTGAGGGTGAGGGCAGAATCTTATGACTGAAAGAAAGTGCTCCTTGAACCAAGAGAAAGGAGGGGAAAAATTAGTAAGAGGGAGAGTGACTTTCACCTGTTCACTTGATAAGGGGGCATGAGTAACAGAAGAGTTGAGCCCCTACAATCCAGGAGAGAGGGTGTTTAACACTGAAGCGAATGAGCGTGGGCTCTAGATCCTTGTGTGTGTGTTAGTGAGCAGAGCTTTATGAAATGCAAAATGATGAGCAGGGCACAATATGCCTAAGCAGAAGAACAGTGGGGAGATCCCTTGACCCCAGAAGAGTTTAATAAGTAACAGAGAGACAAATCCTAGTGAGGGGGAGGACTCTTTGGGCACTTGGTAAAGGGAGGAATCCCTAAATCCTGAGAGTCTCCACTAGACTGAATTGTAGAGCCACCTAAACTGGAAAAGTTTCTCCACATTTGAATACCTTTCTGTTCTTAATTTATAATCCTGAGTTTCAGGACTAGGTTTTCCAAGAATAGCATCATGAACACATTGTGTTGCAATAGTCCTATGGTTTATTTTGTTTAATTAAGACCTTTCAATTATTCTGATATCATTTAGAATTTCTTTTATTTTTTTGATTAGTGCACATCGTTTTAATTAAACCTTGCACTCAAACAACATGTCATTAATAACTTTTTTTACATGGGGATACAAGCAGTTCATTACAGCAGACATTGTAATGTTGCAAGAGACCTAACATATGAGTAAGATTGATTTTGGAAGTAAAGGAGACCGGGGTTGTACTAGCCATGGCATTTTTAAGTTATGTCAAAATGTGTATAAATCCAAAGAGATTGCTGTAGGAGGGGGTGAAGAATAGGTCCTGATAGTACATGTTGAAATTGATATTGGAACAACAATTATAACGGTTAATATTTACGATCCCCCTGGGAAAGCTAATGCACAGCGAATACACCTCTATTTATACAATGCTGTTGGCCCCATGCTAATGGACAATGTTAAAGAAGTTATATAAATCGGGGGTATTTTCTTCACATCTTTGACCTTTGCCAAGCCCAGCCTCCAGGACTGTCAGGATCTGTCCATTTCACCTGCTGCCCCCCCCGCAGTCAACTATCCTCTGTGTCTACGACAGTTTGCGGGTAGGAGCAGAAACCAGTACAACATTTCTGCACCCCTCGGATCGCAAGGACGGAACCCGTAGAGGCCAATGCCCAGGTGCCACCTTCAGGCACCTGCCCTGACTCAAGCTCTAGTGTGCTGTATACCCAGCCTGCAGCCACATAAACAGGCAGATATTTATCACGGTGCAGTATGTTCACTCAATGCAGGGTTCAGGGATGTTCTTCAGATGTGTTATCCGAGCACTTCTGCTCACTGTGCTCAGCCCAAAGGAAGCCCGCCACCAGTCTGCATCCTCCCAGAGGGGTGGAGCACACTTGTTCACAGCATGACAGGTTGGGGGCTGGTCTGCCACTACACCAGCGCTCAGTCCCGCTGGGTCAACCTCCCTCACCGCGGTCAAGAACCCAGCCCCTCCATACACAGCTGGCAGGTCCATGCAACGGTCCTGCCTCCTCTTCTTTCCACTAGACCTTATCAGCCCTGTGGCACTGTTCAGCCACGGCCATCACCATGGAGCTAGCTGGCGAGCCCCTCCTTCTGCATCATTCCAGTATCTAGTCTTCTGGGCTTTAGGCCGCCTCGCCGGCACACACAGGTGCACCAGTAGGATTTCCTGTCCCTGGGTTCTCCAGTCTGCGAGGCATGCTGTCTCATCCTAGCTATTCAGCTGGCTTCAGGATCATCTTGCAGGATATCTATGGGGTACTATGAGAGCTATCATGCTTTCCAGAATAGCACAACATTTCAAAATAAAATGTTTGCTACATCCTTCGCACAGCATCTCAAAAAGACATATGCAGGGAAATGGGTGTTGTTAGCAGCCCATCTACAACAATAGTATGTGTCCAAAGTATACTACAAAGCACGAAAAGGAATCGCTTCAGTTACCTTTTGTTAAATGGAAAAACAGTCCAATCTGGGGCCGCATTTGATAGACGAGTACAATTAGAATGTTTGGCCTGCATTCTTATGTTTATTTTCTTACAGGATTAAGAATCAGCATTGTATAACCTACTAATACTCAAAAATGTAAGCGGTTGAAAGTGCTTTGATAATCTTGCACTATTTTGTGGAAATGTAAAAACAAATGGGAATAAAATGACTTTTAATTGCTGCATTGTGAAACACAGCAACAGAAAAGGGTGAATGCTGGTTTTGAAGCTCATCTATACAAGTGTATGACCTTGTCTGGAGCTGGTTCTCAGAAATAAGGCCTTGCAAGCAAAACAAATGCTTTCCCTTTATAACTTATATCTGCCTCTGAGGTTAGGCTGCATTTGTGGATGAAATCAACCTAGGCCTCAACAGCCAAATGTCATTCCTCCATTCCCTCCCATCTACAGCAACAGATAAACAGGAAGGGGGGTAGCTTGCTTTCCTATGAGAAATGTGTGAGCACCTGGCTTTGAAACTCAACTATAAGGCCTCATTACAAGATTAGCAGTGCATGAAAAAAATGGCAGTAATTCCATTACTGCCACTTTTCCTGCACCGCCAAACTACAATTTTGGTGGTGGGGTGACCAGAATTACCTGTAGCTCTGTGCATTTCAAGTGCTGGTACCAGTATTACCGTTTTGGTGGTATTCCCCCAGATTTACCAGCAGGATACCACCAACCTTATAATGAGGGCCATATACAACTTTGTCTGGAGCTGGTTCTCAGGAATCGGGCTGTACAAGCATAAACAAATGTACACTATTTTCAACTGCCTTCTATCTCTGAGCATACGCTAAAACCATTGAAAATACCATTAATTTGCTTTGAGAAGTCTGGCGAGTGGTCTGCATAAGCCTTCTCTCAAATAATCAAACCACCCCTTCAGCAAAGAGAAAGAAATGTGCCCCTTTGGAGACGCCATGTCTGACACAAGAGACAGGCAAATGCTGTAAGCACTCATGGGGGCGGGACTGAGTCATAAATGGTCTTTTCAGCAACTAGTTTCAAATTACTTTTGCCATGATAACCAGCATTCTCATCAATCATAACTGGCAAATCCTCCGTTTCAAAGAAGCCAACAATGTGTGATACCAGATGATCTGTTACCAGGCAGATGAACTGGAGATGCCATTCAGTATTGGTTAAATAAGAAAAAAATAACTTTTGAAAATTACATATGGAATCAGATTTTCCCTTGTAACCTTGTAAATGTACTAGAGACTTCTTTTTTTTTTAAAATGTTAAATTTCTAGAGTGAAAGGTATTTCAGCTGAATCTAAAACAGTATTTTTATGTGTGTTTCATTATGTAAATAATGTGAATGTGGATATCTTCGTTCAGCAATGATGCATGTCAATGTTCACTATATCCTAGCATGGGTGTTGGTGAGACTGTTATTCTAAGCTGGTAATACAATTTTTGTGTAAAAGTATCAATGTGAAAAAAGACAAAAATGTGTAGCACCCGCATCCCATGTCATACTGATGTGAAAATGTCTTTATTTAATTTGTCCCAGAGCAATCTGATGAACTATTATGTTATGTTTTGTTATGCTAAATTCATTTATACAATGTAGAGCTACCATTTGCATGTTTTTCAGGCACTCATGTTGCTCTGTAAGAAAGTGGGCTGGGAAGGTTACTGAGGGAAGAGGGATAGGATAGAGGTTGTGCTCTGTGGTTGGTTCTTGCAGAACCAGGACAAACTAGTGTCTGTGTGTGCTGGCTTTCTGAGTGTGTTTGGATTGTGCTCATGGGTTATTGTGTCTGGAGGTCTGGGTTGTTTGTTTGTGGCAGTTTGTTCTTTTGGTGGATAAGTGGGTTGTGGGTTTTGTTTATGGTAAGGCTTACCTGTTAGGTCATGTGCGGTGTGCTGGAGAGGAGCGAGGAGCAGGGTGGTTACTGATTAGTACAGTGTGGTTGTTTTATTGTTGGTTCCCGGATCCCTACTGTTCCCAGAGTGTCTTGGGTCTACAGTGACAGTTCTTAGAGGTGCCCATTTTTATGCTAGTTTCGATGAGTTTAATAGTCAGGTTTTCATTTGTTTTCTAAATGGAAGGGTGATCATTTGTTATTCCTATGCCCTTCAACATTGAGTTCCATGGATTGGCTGTTAGATGGGAGGATATGGTAGCTCCACATTTCCTTTTTTAAAAGTGTTTCATTCTGCTTGATCTTAGGTTTCTTCCTGGTTGATAGCAGGTGATTTTGGCTTGGATGGATTTGGCTCCATGTCTGTGTAGTGATTTGTGAGCGATACAGAAGGATTTGAGGTTAATGTATTATTTTACTGAGAACCAGTGTTGACAGGTGTGATGTTGTCTCTTCTGTTTTGTCTCAGGAGTTTTCTGGCTGCAGTATTTTGGATGCATTGGAGTTCCTTTAATTAGCTGTTTCTGGCACTGCAACTTAGAGTCTGTTTGTATAGTTTGTTTCATCATTTCTTGCTAATACTAAGGAGATTATTGCAAACATTCTGTGTGGGAGGGAGAGGTAGGGGAGGTTTCCTCTAATTAGTCACTGGAAGAAGACGCATTTCTATGCTATTGCATTGACTTGTGGTTCTAGTGAGAATCTGTAGTCCATGAGTAGTCTCATTTTTTTTTAAATCACAGCACATGCTTCGTTTGGATTCACATGCCTGGTGGCCAGATCATTTGTATATCTTTCCTGATGTATGGTGATTTGAAGGTTTTAGGTACTATTCCTGTGTTTAGGGACAGATCACTCAGTAGTTGGAAGTATGATGCTGGAGTTATGTAGTTGAGGATTTCTTTGAAGATGCCTGGTGGGCATGGGTCACTCGGAGAATCAGTGAGGTTGGTGTTTTTATGAGTTTGTTGGAAGCTTCTTCATCTATGGGTTTGAACCAGTTGAGTGTTGCAGTGGTCGCTGGTGTGCTGGTTATTGGTAGTTCCATATTTGTGTTTATTGTTGCATGTCTTGCATCAATGGCCTATTGAATTGTTTCTATTTTTGTTGTTAGGTGGTTAGTGATGTTGTCACATAGGGATTGTGATGGTTTGACGCCTTTGTTTCAAGATGTTGGGTTTTTGATTTCCTTTTTGATTTCGAATATTACATTTTGTTGGTTTGTTGCCGAAAGGATTCTGTTGGCACAATATGCTTTTTGAGCTTTATTACCTGCTGAGTTGTACAATCTGAGCTGTCACTGATGATCACTCATGATCACATATGAGGAATATGATGTTTTAGAAAGTTACAAGTGTTTAATGTGGCAATCTCCAAAATGACATCCCATCAAATAGGAGGAAAAATGTGTTTAGAAGTCCATCATTAGACTGCCTTTTTCAGTAATCTGCCCAATAAGTATGTAGTAGATTATTAAGAGTGATGTCACTTTTGGAAAACTCTTCAATCACATGCATTGACCAATGAGATTTCGAAATGTATACCTGTCTGTAAAGGTAAGTGTTTCTAATATATAAACACGAGAGAATAAACGGAACACTGTGAAGCTTCCGAGTCCTGGAAGCCTCTGTACCTGTGCCTGTGCCTGGAGTAAGCGCTGGGAGTTTCCTTTACTCGCGCGAACACCCGCAGGCAGTTGCAGGCAACCACTTAGCTTCCTGGAGGAGGCGGAGCTTTTCGACTCACGTGACCGCTCACGTGACATCCTCTGCCACAAAAGCAGAGACAGCGCTGCCGAGCGGCGCACTTCTCACACGAGAGAATAAACGGAACACTGTGAAGCTTCCGAGTCCTGGAAGCCTCTGTACCTGTGCCTGTGCCTGGAGTAAGCGCTGGGAGTTTCCTTTACTCGCGCGAACACCCGCAGGCAGTTGCAGGCAACCACTTAGCTTCCTGGAGGAGGCGGAGCTTTTCGACTCACGTGACCGCTCACGTGACATCCTCTGCCACAAAAGCAGAGACAGCGCACCCTCGGCGCTGGTGGCGCAGCCAGGAAGTCCGTGATCCCTGACAAAGACATGTCAGCTAGGGCAGTAAGACCAAATAGAAAAACGGAGACCAGCGGTGCCCTCCCAGAAGAAGAAGAAGGCAGGTGCCTGAGAAGCATGAAATTGACCCAAAAACTACAGGGAAGCACCTCAAGGGGTCATGAGAGAACACCTACACATAGTCCCAAGAGAAATGAAAATGACAGAACTAGTGATTGGGGTCTGCTAGATAAGGGTGGCCAACAGACTTCACATCAGATTTCGGATCTGCATTTAGAACAAAACGTAGAAATACAACAAACAGACCCCTCAAACTCATTACGGACTACAATAGGGGTGATTATGCAAAATGCAATGAAAAAACCACAACTGCAGCTATCGCCACCACCGCAACTACTACCCGAGCCCGACCCGGACCCCGCTGTAGAGCCGCCCTCGATGGACCTGGTTGACCATTGCGAGGACTCCGCGACGGGGACACCGGGGGCTCTCAGAGTTGGCTCCATAGCTACGAGTGGGGTGGAGAACGGCCAGGAAGACGGGGGAGGAGTAGATGCCGCAGAGACAACAAAACATGCACCATCCGGCGAGTTTAGCCGAGCACCTCTCAGCACGGTCCATCAGGGGGAGGTGACGTTGGGCCAAATCCAAGTGGAGGCGACAATCCACGCAGAGGCAGAAGACAGCATAGACGATAAGAACAATCAAACAGACATGGAAGAAGCTCCCACGGCCAGCGAAGGCAGTAAAACTACTAACAACAAAAAAAGACAAAGGCAAATGGTCAAAATCACCACAAAAAGAAATAAGGGTGGTAAACACCTCAATAAAAATAGGACAACAATAAATGAAAAAAATCCAGTGACAAATTACTTCACGTCTCGATCTAACACAAAAGGGATAAGCAGACATCATATGGAGCTATCAGACATGGAGATACTCGAGGCCATAAACGAATGCTTACCCCCTTTTAAACTACGAAGGTTAGACTGTAAAAAGAGTGGAAAACCAGGAACGAAGAACGTCTTAACAACAGAGGAGAAAGAGGGATCATTGAATCAGTTAAACGAAAGAGAAAGTGAAGACCCAGCGGCACTTAAGACACTTCTCTCCCCAACGGCCTCGCAAGAAATAGAGACACTCAATGGCAATTTGCACTTGCAAATTGACACAAAAACAACAGAAGAAGGGGAGAACCGAGACAACTTAAGGGCCAGGGAGCAGGAGAAACCAAAACACCAACAGGAAATGGAAAGTCTATTTGAAAAACCAGATACCGGGGAGAAAGAAGAATCCTCGGGCGGTATACAAACAGGGCTGGATAAGACAAACAAAACACTGCGGGAAATAGATACTGCACTAGATTCAAATTTGGACAAAGGAGATACGTCTGAATCAGACAACATAACATCCATAAATCCACTCCTGGAGTCCGACTCGATAGTAAATGACGAGACCATACGGGAACGACATCTGAGCAAAATGGAGGAAAACACACACTCAGTTGATCAACCAACCCCGTCCAAGGTGTCAACTCCAGTTCAGGCCCCAATGAAAAAACATGGACAGAACCACCATCAAAATCAGTGGGGCCATGAACCATTTAGTCCTCGAACAGATACGACCCAACACCAAAGTCGTTTACTTGACACTGTTGCTCCATCACAAAAGCAGGGGGGAAACAAGACAACAAATATAATTGACGCCCCACTAGGGAGAACTCCAACGCAGCAATACCCTTCGAGCTCAGCGGAACACTCAAACAAAAAGACTGACCTACTCTCCATCATGTCATCTGTAAATATAGCACTTGCCCCATTCATGAAGCTCTACGAAACCATCGCTGACTCATTGAAGGATCACACCAGTATCCAAGCAATGATGTACAGCAAAGTCATCTTTCTAGAAGCATATATCATGGCTTTGGAAGCCAGAAAAAAAAACAACCAAGAAGCGAATCAAGATACAGCAGCCACGCCCAACCAAATATGCGGGAAAGATGAGGCGCAGGCAAAGACGACAAAAACTATAGAAACTCAAACAATTATCACGATAGACTTAACTGAGAGCACATCATCCACAGAAAAAGTCACTAAAGTAGCTGAGATGAATACCCGTCTAGGACAACCAGAGTGTGCACTAAACACAAGCAAACCAGAAATTACAATTGAAGTACCTAGTGACCAACTACAAGGAGGAGAAACCGCCCAAAAAAAAAAAGAGGGAACAAAAAAATCGTTACCTAAGCAGCCTAAATCACGCACAGAATCAGCAGAGGCGATTTTTCAAGTCTTTAAGCGGCCAGCAAATCACAAAGATAAAGTACGCATGGCGGAGAGCCTGGATATAAATATAGAACCCATGATCAAGCAAGTAAACTCGGAAACGAATAAAACAATATCACCGAAGATAACTTATGACTTTCTGGAAAACGATGAATTAATGAACCTGAGTCAATATGTGTCAGAAGACGCTACCTTAGACTCAAGCCCAAAGAAAACCTCCAAAAGTCTGTACTCACAAGCGGCCGGTAAAAGCAATAAAGCAGACAATAAAGCAGAGGTAAACCTACAACGGATCGAACAACGCCAAAAACAAAAATTGGTGAAGACCAGCAGCAGAGACAAAAACGAAATTAAGGCCACTGAAACGTTGAGACAAAAAACTATAAAACAAATGATGGAAACAAAAAAGGAGAGAGAAAGGGCGAGATCAAGAACACCAGATCAACGGAGTGGCAGATCTCTAAAGAAGGTAGACCATCATTCCCGCGTAAAACCAGAGGCCCGCGAGGGAGAATGCTCAAATCTAACTCAGCAAGTTAACTTTCAGTATCGCCAAGACGAGCAAGAGAGAAAAAGTAAAAACTTAAGAGGATACACGCCAACGAGCAAGGACATGAAATATAAACATGACAAACGCGGAAGAAATGAAAAGACCATCACAACTTCATCAAGTGCCTACGGAGAACAGAGTACACAGCATAGAGACAGGACCAAATGGCCCAATCCAAAGCCTAGGAAATGGGACCAAGTGAAATGGCAGATTAAAATAACGCAAGTAGAAGAAAACGAGGACAAGGTAACACTAAATAGAAATTCGGTATTAAAGCTGTTCAAATACATCCGAAACTTAAAATACATCAAATCAGAAGACTTATTAGTGGTAGAACCAAGTCATAGAAACACCAAGGCCAGAACTTACTTGCATATAGCGTCAACGAAGTTAAAAAACACCCTCCTTGAAAACAAAAGAGAACTAGAAAACATGGGATACGACCTAAGGGTGTACCAAGTGACGCAGACAAAGCAACAACACGACAGCAATGAAAGGAAGAGGAAAGAATCTCCAGATAAAAACTCAAAAAAACACAGTAACTCCAACTTACAAACAAAGAAAAGTCACACAAGTTCTGGAGTTAGGGAAAAGATGGAAGCAACGAAAAAGCGAGAAGGTCAAAAATCATTAAAGCTAAAGGAAAACACCCAGCACGGAAGAAACCAGAAAGAAGACAAGAGGCATAGCTACAGTGACATGGAAACATCCTCGCGGAAACAGGAACGGAAACAAGAAGATCCAAGAAATAGCCACAGAGCCAGTGAAACAGCGACTCGCAGGAAACAAAACCAAGAGCTACAACAAAATAAAATTGAGAGCGAACCTTCACTAAAATGTGCCCCTATGAAAGGAATATGGTCCTGGCTGCCAAAAGCACTAACCGAAAAGAAGCAGAAATAGCAGTTTCCCGGAGTCGAGCACATTCAACAAGGGCAATGCAAGGGAGGAGAACAGAAGCAGTCAATAAAAATGTGCTCGTGGAACACGAGAGGACATCTTCACCTCCTATCGGCCAGCGACATTACGTTAGGAGCATATGATTTAATATGCCTCCAAGAAACCTGGCTGTGTGAACCACCCTCTATGCGAGGATTTGATTTAATCTTGGCACCCGCAAACAAGGGCCGTTTGGGAAGACCATCTTCAGGGCTCTTGATCGCCTGCAAAAACGGAAGTGGGATCACACTAGATAAGACATTGATCAGTAATCTGGAAATACTGATGGTGAAAGCCTCATGGACCCGCAAGACAAACAACAAAGAGGGCTATGGAAAAACACCATTAATAATAGCAAATGTCTACTGGAATCCAGCATCTACAGAAACAACTACCTTCCTAGAGAAAGTTGAAGAAGCACTGGATATCGCCATGGCGGAACACTTAGTAAACCACTTCATGATCTGTGGAGATCTAAACGCAACATGCAATACAGATCCAGAGAAAGGAACCAGTCAAGTAAACAAACAGCGGGGAGAACAGCGCGGAACACTATGGACTTGTCTGATGAAATCAAGAAATCTGCATAATTTGCACGAAGCCTTCCCAGATCCAAAGCATCTGCCAACATGGGAAAGAAATAATTCAAAGGCAACAATAGATTACATGTTTGTCACAGAACCGATCTTGGCTATAACAAAAGATTTTGGAATAATCAGAACAAGGGCCAGTGATCACAATTTGCTCTCAACTTCCTGGGAGGCATCAAGCCCCCCGAATGACTACATGAAAGCCGACATCACAATAAACGGACAAGGCAACCGATTAAAACTATCAAAGGAACACATTGTGGAATTAGAAAATCGATTTAATTCCATGACGGAAATAGTGGAGGAGAACAAAACCAACTACATCCCACTTCTAATAAAGTACAAAAAAACTACATTTGTAAAAAAGTTTGGTGGAAACCCACCAAAACATGTATTCGATAAACCTTTGGTTGAGAAACGCCGCATCCTTCGCAAAATCCAACGAAGAGCAAAAATTAAAGACACACCGGCAGCATACGAAGAAGCAGCGGCGGCAGCAAAGCACTACAAAGCCTGGGTCAGAGAACACAAGTCAAAACTCTACCAACAAGATTCGGAAAATATCTTGAAAATGATTAGTGGGAGAAACACAAGAGAATTTTGGAGCACCTTGAGAGCCACGACGGACGTACAAGAAAAATCATTAATAAATGAGGTGGGTGAAACAACATGGTTAAAACACTTTGAAACAATGTACTTGGCTCCAACGAAACCCTCTAGTGAACCTGCTGGATATAAGCAAGGCCCATGGCTAAAAGTAGACGACTCCGAGGAGATCCGTCTAAAGATATCAAGTCTAAAGAACTCAAGAGCCCCGGGGCCCGACGGGGTCACAAACGTGGATTTAAAAACAAACCCCGAAGAGTGGGCAAGTCTTCTGAGCAAAATCTTCAGAAAATGTGCGGATTTGAGAACTATACCGTCGTCCTGGAAATCAGCAATAGTGGTACCTATTTTTAAAAAAGGTGACAAAAAAAATCCAACAAACTATAGACCAATTGCGCTTCTCGATGTCATAGGGAAAGTGTTTGGAGCAATGTTACTAGACCACTTCAAGCGATGGGCAGCAAAAGCTCCTTGTGAAGACCCATTTCAAACGGGATTTAAGAAAAACATGGGCACGACGGCCAATATCCTACTCCTTTCTGTCCTGAAAAATAAAGTCCTGGAAGGGGGCCCAAGTATCTTTGTGGCATTCATCGACCTGACCCAGGCCTTTGATCGTATTGACAGGGCTAGGCTCTGGTCTAAATTGGAGGCATGGGACTGTCCTGCAACCTTGCTGAACCCAATTAAGGCACTATACACAGACACCAACATGCGGATTCGTCTGGACCAAAACGGCTTACTATCAAACCAGATACCAACAGCTAGAGGTGTGAAACAGGGGTGCCCATTGGCCCCGGCCTTATTCTTAGCATTTATTGGCGACATAAATAGCTCGGACACAACTATACGATCTTTCCCACCGAAAATTTGCAAAACACCAATAACGAGGCTCTTGTATGCGGACGACCTAGTACTTTTGGACTACACTCCTGTGGGACTACAGCGACAAATGACAAGTCTCCAGAAGTATATGCAAGAAAACCGGCTAGAAATCAACATCAAAAAAACCAAATTGCTGAGATTCGGGAAGGCGACTAGAAAAAGCAAAGGACCGAGCTTAAACCTGGAGGGCGAACCGATTGAAACTGTCTTGGTCTTTAAATACCTAGGAGTCATATTAGACAGTACAAAACAAGACAAAGCCATGCAAGCAGCACTAACAACGAAAGTAAACCTAATGGCAGCCCAAGCCAGGGCAATAGATAGAAAGTTTGGCAGATACTCGCTGATACCAGTGCGAGAATTCTATAAGAAAAAAGTTATGCCAACTCTATCATATGGAGGCGACGCCATGATAAACCTGCCTTTAGACATCTGGACAAAAATGGAGTCAAAGTTTTGGAGAAAAGTCCTCATGCTGCCCAACTCAACATCAGGTGCCTCGATTCGTAAAGAGCTTAGCTTGCCGTCCCTCAAAAGCTCTGTTGAACAGGCAAAATTGATGCTCTATAGGAAATGCCGGATGGCGGAGCCTCCATCAATTTACAATTTAATAAACCAGGAACTTGAACGAACCACGACTGGAAGTCTAACGAAATGGAAAAACGATAACATCCAAGTGTTGGAACAAATTCAGGAGAACGAAGAAACATTAACCACTAACCCGAAACTTGTCCTCAAAAAACTAAGAGAATACGACTGGATACGAACTCTGGAAACTGCAGAAAAAAACAAGTTAACTGCACATCTGCCACCAAACGTAAAAAGACTGAATGAACTACAAGAATTCATTAAAAAATTCCCTTGTAGGAAGGGGAGAGACATGTTACTACGTGCTCGCCTCAATCTATTGCCAACAAACGAGATCTTGGCGATAAGAGGCAAAACTGAATCCAACTTCTGTCGTTTTTGCAACATACAAGAAATAGAGTCAATACGCCATCTACTGCTAAAATGTGCTGCTAACCAACAAGTAAGAAGCCGTTACCTGAGACATATCTTTTCGGACTTTACTATAGCTGACGAAGACACTTGTTGGGCTCGCTTAATGGGAGGAGACAAGACAAAATGGCAGATAGCCACGTACAAAATTCTAGAATCACTAAACCTGCCACGGGCATAGTCCGCGAGGGCGGCACGTTTTAAGCAACATTTCAAGCAATATTTTAAGCAACATTTCAGCGACAACACCAGCTTTATGCGAATTCTACCTTTTTGTAAAAATCTGTTGATTAAACACAAAAAAAAAAAAAAAAAAAAAAAAAAAAAAATATATAAAAAGTCCAAACTCATAGACACTTGAGACTCACTCTCTCACTCACTGAATGGCAGACAGTTTTATGGGAAGAACAAGAGATAGGACAATTGACATCAGACAACAGAAAAGAGAATGGAATAGATTGCTTTCTTTTGGAACAATTTTGGATTACTTGCCACACACTGTAGAAGTGGTCTGTATGGAGATAAAATCCAAGGCCTTTTTCAGTGGAAGAGACAGCAGAAATAGCCCCATCTTGCGGATTGATGCCCACCTGTTCCTAGAAGGGGAAAATCGAATCAGTCCATAATAGTGTGACCATCTGTCTGTGAGACAGACACAATAACTGCGTATGTAACTATAATGCCAAGGGTACATCTGAGGGGAAATATACACTTACATTGAATAGATTAAATCTCAACCCCTTTTCATGTGTAAGTGCAGAGGAGTGGGAGTAGACATTGGGCCTCATTACGACCCTGGTGGAACGGGTTAAACGGCGCCGTAAAAGGCTGCGGCGCCGTTCAACCCGTTCCGCCACATTACGAGGTCCCCTCGCGGGACACGTTAAGCACGCCTGGGAAAACCAAGCGTACATACCGGGTCCCGCGAGGGGAAGAGGGAGCAAACAAGGGGCCATCTCGTAATGGCCCGTTGTTTACTCCCTCTCCCATTCCCATTCAGCCCTATGGGGGCTGAAATGGGAATGGGGATGAACCGTGTCCGTGTCCTCGAGTGAGGAATTACCGGGCCATCCGAACTTGGAATGGTCCGGTAAGTCCTCATTCCGAGGACACGGACACGGATGCGGTTTTGCCGGCAGCCATGCCGCAAATTGCGGCATGGCTACCGGCATAACTTGTAATGAGGGCCATTGACTGTACACCATAGAAAATAATACATATTTCAGAAGTGTATGTGCTTCAGGAATTTAAGGTTTGTTAGAATAAGTTTTTTGGTGTGACTACTGGGAGAATATCTGCCTTCTCCCTTTGTAATGATCAAGTGCAGACAAAGTATACTGTGAGTCAAATATATATTTCACTGTGCACACACCCAGAAAAAATAAAATAATTGAAGTAATTTCCTGGTAACATCACAAAGCAAAATTCTGTTATTACTGCTGAACCACTCAAAAGAAAGTGGAATGGGTTATCAACTGCTATCCATTTCCTGCCCTTGAAAATTCAAAATTTACACTTTTACACAGTAATGCAATAGAAGCACCATTGAAGGGAATCTGGCAGTCATACATATTATTTTGTCAGTGATTCACATGCAGGAATGTTAATTAGCTTGTATTTAAATTGAGTTTTCTTGAACGCTGTTTAATATTCTGACATGTCCATTAAGTGGGTGGATGTGAATTTGTTAATGCCTAGAAGAAGAGAGTCTTAGATAGGTAGGAACCTTCTGATTTAATTTGGTTTCTTATCGAAATAACAATTGTATCCTGAGCCCTCATACACTGTTCAAACAATGGTGGATGTGCACTCAGGATAAATCAAATGCACATATGGTGACGTGTGTGCTTCAAATGTCCACATTCATGTAAATGTAGCATAGAAAAGTGATGCGACCAGTGTATTGATCTTTCTTCATTGAAAATTGAATATCTTAGATGCATAATTTGTTTATATTTAAATTGATTCAATTATTTCTATTTTATTCATAAATAGAACTTCTGTGCAATACTTTATGTTTGTTAGCCTGAAAGGGGAGGGAGTTTGTAGGGAAATGATATTGTTAAATTGAAGGTCCCATGTTCATAAAATGAACTTTATTAATTAACTGAAGATTGTGCACTCCATATTTGGGGTGGGTGGAATTTCCCCCAAATGAGATGTCACCCGATTAAAAATACTGCGAATATGCTCCTTAATGGACTGATGCAAATTTTACAAGAGTGTTTATTGGTCACAGTTCAAGGTTTGCAAAGAGAGCTGTTTCTCCGAAGTTGCTTTAACCGGCAAGTTTACCATCCATCTACATCATTGAAGGGAGGCAAGCCAGCTAAACTTAAAAAAACATGCCTATGAAAGTCCTACATTTACAATGTGTTTAGTTTATGTTGTTAGTATATTATATGCACACCTTTTTCTCTAGATAGACACAGCTGTTTCTATTTGCAAAACATCCATCTATAACCATACCAGTGAATAGGTAGAGTGTGTAACCGGCTGATAGTTTATCAAGAAGACAGAATCATACATGGAAGCATATTTCACAAATGTGTGATGGCGTGAGGAGGACTGCCAATGTGTGAACATATGCGGTATAAACAACACATGTAAATCTAGGTGGACACAAGTTTCTGTGCATTAATTGCACTTCATTCTGCAGAGAATTGTGTTACCCACCGTGTATGAAAGGCAGGGAACATTTAATATTGATTCCTGGGGAATTTGTCAATTTCCAGCCTAAAAGCTGGCTTATTATATTGGAATCAATGAATGGACAATAGCATCAACGTTATGAATTTTTGGTAGATGGAGGCAAAAGGGAAAATGAAAAAATCAATGTTGATCCATGCCCCATCTTAGCCTGACCAACCTGTTAAAACTCTCTTGGTGTGTTCATTTTAATGATGGTTTTAAGCATGCTTTTACACCTGCAGGTCTTAGAAAGTATGGGCCTCATTACACGGAAGGCGGTGAGCCATGGCGCTATTAGCAAAAAGCAGGCGTTAAAGCACCTACCCGCTAAGGGACCTCGTAGTAAGGCGGTAATGGTTAACGGTCACCGTTACCATTAACGGTGGCCGTTAACCATTACCGCCTTCCGTGTAATGAGGCCCTGTGTCTCAATATGTTTTATAAACAGTTACAGAGCATGGCCTACCAGTAAGTATTTTTGAATAATTCAGTCACAAAATATAATGTTGACTAGATGCAGCACACATGACAGACCCATACATTTGAGTTTGCTTTGGGGGACCTTCCTGAATTGTCTCTGCAAGAGGACCTATAATCTAAAATTTGACACTTTAAAAGATTATCAACAAAATCATTGAGTATGACTTATCAAAAACAATTGATTTGCTTCATATATTTCTTAAATCATTTAACTGAACAGTTCAACAATTTCATTTTTGCTGAAGGCTGTTTATTTGATTCTACAATAATGTATTTTGCCTGGAGAGCCTTGTCCTTGTGCTTATATACCTACATTTTTGCTAATAACTCCTTATATCAGATTGTTTTCTACAAGCTCTTTTATAGCTTCTGAACTCTATTCCAAAGGAATCAATGTAATGCATAAACCAGGAAACTGATGGGTTCACACCCTGTTTCCCTTCAAAAGAGGGTCTTTCACTGCTCAAATCCACCCATATTTATATCAAAAGTATCAAATGAAAGTTCTGATTTCCAAGCAGAAAACTAACATCAAATGGACATTTCACATAGGTCTTGCCCTTATTGGTATTAGTATTATACGAACCAGGCTGTCCATAATGTTAACAAACATTCAACAACATTACCACATTGTTCAAAGATAGAATTTACTCAGGAGTGTGGCAGGTAGGCAATCAGAGAACACAACGCTGCCATTATTTGCTGCAGGCTGGGACAGGCAGCTGCACAGGCCTTGGCTGGACCTTGAGATGCAGTTCAACCAGGCCAGGGCCACCGGAAGTACAGGGGAGGAATGAGAATGAGGAGGAGAGTATCCCTAGCAAGGCGAGCACCCATCCCCAGGGCCAGGCCTTCTGCCTGGGCCCTCAGTGACGCCCATTTTGTAACTGAGTGCTGCCTGGACAGGGAGAGCATCACTGAGCTGCTGTCCACAATACATAAAGACATTTGGAGCAGGGTTAACATCTGTACAACCGTGCCCCCACTGGTGAAGCTGGTAGCAGTCCTGCAGTTCCTGGGGACAGGCACCTTCCAGCACTCGGTGGCGATGATGCATGACATGGCACAGTCAATATTCAGTGCAGACCTCGGCCAAGTGCCCTTTTGCGCCATGTCAACCAACACATCGCAATGCCCACCACCCAGGCCCAGGTCAATGACATGAAGGCATGATTTTTATGCCACCGCACAAAAGCCCAATGTGATAACAGCTATCAACTGAAACCATGTTGCGTTGGTGGCACCTCAGGCCTATGAGGTCGTATACAGAAACCAGAAGCACAATCACTCCATGAATGTGCAGGTGACCTGTGGCCCTGACCTCATCATAACCCATTGCTGTGCCCACTACCCAGGATCCACCCATGACTCCATGGTCCTATGCAACAGCACACTGCCGACATACATGGAGAGGCATAGAGGACAAAGGACCTTGATAGTGGGTACAAACCCTGGAACATATGCACATTGAAGCACAAGAATAAAAGTGTGGTGAAAGGAAGCGTTGCATGTTAAGAGGAGGCACTGGCAGCACCCATACAGCCCCTACACCATCGATGGGGGGCATTCAAGGGTGAATACACACATTTGAGACACCTGGGCACACACATGGTGAAGGACACACACCACTGCCAGCACAATTCCACATCAGACCACATGTCCCACAATGCATCTTGAATGTGGCACAGCGCAGATCCACACAGCAGCACCCAACAGCATGTCTACTCATGCCACAGCCATCTGCCCATGTGCAGTCAACTGGGCAATGCCACTGACCGACCCACCACAAAGTCACTGGGTGCATGTGCAGGACAAGAAAATCACAGCATGATTTACAAAGGATGCACACCCATCACACATACACATTGCATGGACCGGATGCATCCAAGAATGCTCATAGCTAACAATTGCCAGATACATTGAGACTGCAGACCCATGCATGAGACAAATTACTGAGGTTGTATTCCACCCCATGCAGGTCACTCAGGATATCTGCAGCTCAAAGTGGCTGATGACCCATGTGCATGACCCATGTACACCATATGAGAATTCCTATATCCATACCCACAGGCAGACCCGTGCAGGCATAGAGCGCACCTTTGAACACCGGAGGGATCCTGATGTATGCCCCTGACAATGTATGAAAAATAATCTTGGTGTGTGCTATGCTCCATCACATTTGACTGAGCCACACCCAAAGGAAGATGGAGATGATGACCATGTGGCAGGAGCCAGGGTAGACACCCAAACGGATGAAGCGAGGGAAGGGACACAAATAACCCATTCTGCTATTTGCAGATGATGCTGCACTCAAATCAATGAGTGCGACCAGCCTAAAAGAAACATTTATGCTATTTGGACATTTCTGCTCTGACAAGGGCCTGAAGATAAATGACACAAACAATGAAAAGCTATGGTGTTTACTGTAGAATCCAGACTACTCCCTGCCTGGAAGAACACCCACATGGCCTCACTCATACACTATAGCAAAGAGGAGGCGGAGACTGGAAGAGGATAAAGCATGTCTTTATTCTGCAACTCCCTAATGTCAACTGAACTTCCTGCCTTCCACCCCTCCCCTTCCCATAGCTCCATGTCCCTCTCCACATGATGTGGGAGTCATCTTTAAGTAACAACATCACACCCCCGGTACTAAACACAATGATGTACCTTAGTTAATTTCCTCAATTAGTCTCTGAAGTCGATTTCGAGCCCACTGAGGCTGGGCCGTCACTCTCAGGGTCTGGCTGTCCTCATAATCCTCCTGTGGTGACTGGGCCCTCTCTTCTCACAAGTCTTCACCATCACTTTCATAGGACAGATCCCGATTTTGAGTTGTGGTGTCTGAGGTGTGAGATCTGGACTGGATGACACCTGGCATTATTCTAAAGTGTGACGAATTTTGAGTGATGCTCCTTTTTTCACCTTCTGCTGAAATGAGAGAGCCTTTTACATGTGTCAGTGTTCAGGGCTCCTCATCAAAAGCAGCCATGTTCTCTCTGCTTTGTGACTGCTGCACTATGACAACATCCCCTGGTTCCAGGTCATCGTCTTTGGCCCTTCTGTCATCATCAGCTCGCCTCTTCATGTTTTCCTTATGTCTGGTGTCCTGTTCCCTCATCTCAGCGTCACCTGGATATCTCTCTTCTAGGCTGGTTGCGTGGGGTAGTCTTGTCAGTATGTTTCTGCCAAACATTAATTCCAATGGAGTCTTTCCAGTTGTGCTGTGAGGGGTATTGTGATAGTCTTGCAGCAGTTGGTATAATATTTTCTCTACAGGTTCCCCAGTCAGGCAGGCGATGTGCACATTCTCTTTTATATTATTCATAAAATGTTCCACTTGCCATTAGCTTGCTGCCATAACAGTGTTATTCTTCGATGTATGAAGCCCATGTATTCTGAGAATACTTTGAAATATTGTCCCGTGAAAGGGGGTCCATTGTCTGATTTCAAGATTTTGGGGATGCCATATGTGGCAAACATCCTGTCAAGTACGGGTATGGTGTGGAAAGCAGAGGTGGGAGGCTCTAGAAGCTAGAGGATTCGGCCACAGCTACTATGATGTATCCACCCCCTTCCAGTGGTCCAAAGAAATCTACAGCAATTTTATCCCATGCCTTTTCTGGGAGGTTTGTTGTGCGCAGGGGCTCTGGTCGCGTATGTGGATTGATGACAGTACATGTGAGGCAGTGTTTGAGGAGGTCTTCTACTTGGGAATCTAGGTGGGAATAGCACACTTTTTGCCTGAGCATTCTCGTGGATACTATGCCTCTGTGACCTTCATGGGCTAATTCCAGCACCTTCGACGTAGTGTTTGAGGAATCCCTTTTTTTTGTTCCCTTTAGTAATATTCCCCCATCCGTCTTGGCCAGTTTATCCTTGTTAGGCAGCATCACATGCAGTACCCTTTGGGACCACTACATGCAGTTAAGACTACAAGTGTCATTACAATGTCACCTTCAGTACAAGCCTGTACTACACAGTATTGTGGTAGCAGTGGCTGAGAAGCCAGACTTATCTGAAGAGTAAAGTGAGCAGTACAAGGGGTTACACAAGGGACCAACAATTACAGTTATTCAAATAACCAGTGAATTAATGTTTCTTGGTAAAAGAATGTACATTTATTTACACAGTCATTTGGAAAACATTACACTAGCAAGAGCAGCTCAATATCATATACCAATATACTACAAATACACAGTCAATAAGTTATTGAACAAATTCAGCTCCCCTGAAGTGGGAGCAAAATGGCACTTCAATTACTTTTAAAAGGGGTAGAAAGACAAGGTTAAAAGAAATTAGGCAGGAAAAGGGTTTCAGTTCACTACAACCAGCAATTCAATTCAATAGGCCTGGGCCACAGTCAATGGTTCAGAGTCTTGTATAGGATAGCACAGTTCTGGTAGTAAACGGTTACGTCTTTGCCATGGATCTTAGAAGAATTTGGTCAGACGAAAAGTTAGATGTTGGTTTAGGGAAGGACAAGCATTCAAAGTCGGGAAAGTTTCACAAACTTTCACTGTGGCCGAAAAGATTTCCTGACCGCATTTGTACCTTTAAAGTGAAGAAGAGCTGTAGCTAATGCAGTTGTTCGTGGCAGTTCCTGCAGATCTCGCTGTTCCTGAGCTTCAGTCGTGGGAACAAGAAGGAGGATGTTGGGAGGCTCCTGCACTGCCCAGGGAAGAGGTCACAAACTTGGCAAAATATTGGTTTAAGGTGTGAGTGCCTTAAAGATCACAAAATGGTATCCTTCCCACTGGCTATCCAGTTTTCCACAGCACTCTGGAGAAAATTCGACCAGTATGGGGACGGTGTACAGGAGGCTTACGAGTTGGTTGTACCCACCAAACTCAAGGGAAGAAGTTAAACTTGAAGGCCTTCTCTGTCGATGGACTTTCAGGCAATTCAGACCTGCAGCAGGGCTTCACTGGTGGACCAGGAGTTGCAGCAGTCGTCTTCCTTTTTTCTCGTCTTCGGTTCTTTCATTCCAGTGGTCGACTCTGTTTTCCAAGTCCGAGAAGCCTGCTTTTAAACAGTATTCCCACTTCATTTCAGCCTGGCTGTCACTCACACAGCAGGGTTGCTGTCCTTGCCGGACAGCCAGCCGGCCAATCACGCCAGAGTGCATTCAGGTCTCCTAGGAGACTCAGCACAGGGAGTTTCGGACATCTCCCTCACATCCTGTCCATTCTAGACACTCAGGCACCAGAGGAGGGCTTCAGCACTTAAGCCCGCCAAAGGCCAATGAACAAAGGGACCAGACCAGGTTTGCCACGCAGAGTTGGACACTAGCAGGACCTTTCCTAAAAGAAATGGCGAAAAAAGAAGTCTATTTTTACAGATAGGTCTGGGGCGCCATATTGGAAAACATGGCTGACCCGATTTTTTACTACCGGTGTTCGCGGTTGGAAAAAACCACTGCCACCAGCCATTTAAAGTAGGAAAGGGTAACATCTGACTGTTACATGAATACAAGGGATGCTAGGCAACCCCTCCAGCACTCTATAGTATGATAGTGTGTGCTGGGTCTGTCAATTTAAAAAGACTAGTAAAGTCAGTTTAACTGTACCTGCTCTGGGAGACAGTAGTCAGTCCCAGAGAAGGTATTTACACCTTGGGGAGTTGTAAAGGACACCCTTGTGCCACTGCACTGAAGGTGCTGTGTGACACATAAGTAAAAGATGATGCCTATGGAGTTTGTTTAAAAACCCCACAACCAAAGAACACAAAAGTAAGACACACATCAAAATACATGGAAGAGTTGGAAAAAAGGCTCACACTCTTTCCAGATAAAAAAGATTAAATCCTAGAAATCCAGCAAAGTTGCTGGGGGTCTCATAAAGGTAATGGAAATTAGCACATTTTGAGGATTGTCCCTAACAGTCCTTGACATCTATCAAACAGCTTATGTCCTGCTTTGTTTCCTCGAAGGTGCTATCCCCCATCTGTTTTGCTTGCTTCAGTGTCCTTTCTCTAGACATTGAAGGATGACTTTAGGCCTTGGCCGTTTTATGTCTCTTGCGCTATCTGATGTGGGTCTAGGCCTCTCTGTGTGTTCTCATGTACAATATCGTGAATGTATTGATCTGTAATGGAGTGGGTGGATTGGAGTTCTGTGCAGGGGTGATATGACAGGAAGTCAGCGGGGTTATGGTCCTTGCCGGGTCGGTGTATTATGTTGAAGCTGTAGTCCTGTAACCTCAGTGCCCATCTAGCAATTCTCAGCAGCATCTTTGCCTGCTGATTTCCATATATGAACAAGAGTACCTGGTGGTCTGTAACCACTGTGAAATGTTTTCCATATAGGAAGAGGTGGAAATGCTCACAGGCCAACACCACTGCTAGTCCTTCCTTTCCTACCTGCGAGTAAGCCTGTTAAGTCTTTGATCGGCTCATGCTGGCATACAAGAGGATATGTCTTGTGTTGTTGTCTTTTGCATTGATTTGTGTAAAAATGGCACCCAGACCAACTGGGCTGACATCTACAATTAGTTCTGTTACCCTTTTGGAGTTGAAGTAGGCCCTGATTTTTGCATTCAATATCCACTGTTTGATTGTCTGGAACACCTGTTGACACTCATCAGTCCACACAAATTCTGTGTTTTGTTTTGTCAGTGCTCTACAGTGCTCGCTAACTGGTGCAAAGTCTTTTATGTATAGGGTACAGTAGCTGGCAAGCCAGAGGAATGAGCGCACGTCTGATATGTTCTTGAGCGGTTCTGCATCAGTAAACAATGTGACTTTCTTGGGATCCAAGGTCATTCCATTTGACGAAAATAAGCGACCAAAGAAACAGAGCATTTGTTTTCTGAATTCGCATTTTTCTTTATTCAGGGTGAGTTGGGCCTCTTCTAGGGGCATGTAGATTCGAGTGTATTGTCATGCTGTTCCTGGTCTTGTCCGAAAACTAAAATGTCATTGCTGTAGTTTAAACAATTTGGTATCTGCTTTATGATGTTGTGAATTTCGGACTAGAATATCTCGGCAGCAGAAGAGACCCCAAAGATGAGGCGCTTGTATCTATATAGCCCCTAATGGGTGACAAACGTGGTGATGTATCTGGATTCTTTGTTCAATTCTAGCTGGTAGTATCCCTTGTTAAGGTCTAACTTTGAGAACACAGTGACACCATTTAATAGATGCACCATGTCGGTAATGCAGGGGGCTTGGTGGCGTTCTCGCCATGGCTAATAGCGCCATGGTTTCCGCCGCCCATGTAATGAGGCCCTATGTTTCTCGTAGTCCACATTTGTGTGTGGGGTGAAATAGTCTGTTAATGTAGACTTGAGGCTTGCATATGTGTTTGTCGTGCCTGAGTTCATCCACGATGTAACTGACATTGGGGCCTATGGACAGTGTGAGGAGGCTGTGTTTCTTTTCTTCGTCCAAGGGTCCAATAGCCTTAATACATACTTCAAAATCCCTTACCCATCTCTTCCAGCGAGGCCCTAGACTGCTGGATTCTGTTAGGTCAAAGTGCGTAGGCAGTTGGGTAATAAGACTGTCTTGAATTCTGGATGGTAGAGTTAGAGATGGGGTGAGGGGAACGGTGAGAGTCTCCTTCCCTGACATTTTGCTTGGTTGCTTTGTTCAGTATCTGAAGATGGCTTCATTATGGTTTGCTTAAACTCCTTCCATTTCTTTTGATATCCCTTTTAGCTGCTTAAGGACCCACAGTTCATTATGGGTAACTGTCATGCCCTGGAGCGCCTTGGGTTAACAGACCTTCTCAGTGCGAGGCTCCGACGCATTTGGCAGTAGAAAAAACACATGTGGTGATGATAGTAATTTTTGTTTCTCTGTTTGCGCTATTTTGTTCAGATGCATGCTCTTCTGGCCACGGGGTTGGAAATGCTTTTACGCACATGTGCGCTTATGGGTTACCAGTCAATTGGTCGAAAAGATTTGGTCGACAGGACAACTGGTCGACACCATTTGGTCGAATGCCAAATGGTCGAATTTTTTTTTTTCTTTTTTTTTACCCTTTTTTTGTTCTTTTTTGGGGCGTCCCCCCCCCAACCCCCTTTTTTTTCTTTTTTTTTTCCCCCACACGAAAACCCACAAAACACATATATATAAAAAAACAAAAAAAATTCGACCATTTGGCATTCGACCAAATGGTGTCGACCAAATTGCAGTCGACCAGTTTGCTGTCGACCAATTGACTGGACACCGCGCTTATGATGTTCAAATGTTTCTGTAACAGACTGTCTCCGGTGTTAATGAGGTCGTTGTTGGCTGTGATGCAGCAGAACACATGGAGTTCCATGTTAATTTGAACTGCGCTCTCCGGTGGTAGGAGACCGTTCTCACACGCGCTAGCGCTTAATGGGGAGGCCGAGTGGGACTGACTTTCTGCTTCACTCACCTCTGACATGCGGAGACAGCTCCACACAGGCCTTTGTTGCCCTGGGCTCTCCACGCATGGTGTATCTGGGGGCGGGGCTGATGCCTCCGCACTCCGAGGGTACTTCATGCTGTCCCTCACAAAGTGGCGCCGCCGCAAAGAGTAATACTGGCACCGCAGGTCCTTCTGACCTGCTCGTCACTAATGTAGAATCCAGACTACTCCCTGTCTGGAATATCGCCCACACAGCCTCACGCATACGCTATAGCAATGAGGAGACGGAGACTGGAGGAGGATAAAGCACGTCTTTATTCTGCAACTCCCATACGTCAACTGAAATTCCTCATACCACCCCTCACCTTCCCATAGTTCCATGTCCCTCCCCACATGATGTTGGAGTCATCTTAAAGTAACATCACATTTACCAGAAAAAAAGTAAACATTGGCCAAACTGGAGTTACACTTGGCGCATGGTGAGATCGAGGAAGTAAAGACATATGATTATTTTGGTTTGAGATTAGCTAATGGGGATATGGGGCCAGAAAGTACAGAAATATGCTTACTAGATTTGGAGGGACTATAGCAAAGTGCACAAAGAAGCAGGCTAATTGAGCCATATGCCCAAACGTGGAGCTATACAAACTACATATGAAGCAAGCAGCGTTATACGGAGCAGAACTCTTGGGTCGTCACAATGCATCCAAAATGTGAACCATAGAAAATGGCTTTTTCAATATATTTTAGGTCTTCCAAGAAGCATATCATCCATTCTTATAATGCCTTATATTGATAAACTGGTTGCAAGCGTGAGGCTAGTCATACATTTGTTAGGTCTAAATCAGAATGTTTTAAAAGATGTGGTCCCTGTACCCAAAAATGCAGAATGAGTGGGTGGAATAAAACTGTCTTATATATCCTCATTAATATATCTGATGCCCTAATCATCAGGCTAATCTACATCATGCAGCCAGGCTGTGCTCTGTGGTGGTTTTGTTTCCTATGTTTGATGCACAGCTGAAAATTAAGTGATTGCTATATGCCACCAGCACTCAATCTATGGCATTACTAGTGTGCTTCTGTAATATGAGCCACACAGATGTTTCCTGGGGCTCCATCTCGCTATTCAGTAGATGTTGCTTGCCATCAAGCCTGCAACAGCTCAGTTCACTGTAGTATTTCCGTGGGCAGACTTTCCATCCTTGTTTGACCTGCATGCTCTGATTCTCACTAGAGGGTCCGTGTTTGGCCTAAGTGGCCAGATATATTAGTTACTTCACTGTGCAGCTAGTAGTTTTGACCAGTGTTACTCGACATTGTTATTTATAATGCAAAATTTTCCAAAAACTCCACTTGGGTGAAACTTAAACAGTCTTTCACAAAAGGAACACATTGCCTTTCGCTACTATGTGACAATGACATCTTTGTCGTATGTTCATGAATGATTGCAACCATTCTCATACCCTACTACCTCCCAAAACTATTGCAGGTAAAAACAAATGCTCCCAAGAAGGTACCAGCAGAACAAGTACAACAATTCCCATGGAGTCCCATTGTCTCAAGAAATGAGGAGTTGCAACCATGGGACCAGGTAGAAGTAATGGGAATCGCGTTCGGTGGTAATTTATTGGAATTATCATAAAATTACTACCAAACTCGTAATTAAGTCCTATAAATCTGAAATGTTTGCAAAACTAATCTAAGAGCAATGCAGAACACGTACACCTTCTTTGTATTTTTGTAATGAACTTGGGGTTGGTCACCCTAAGTTACCTGGGGGCAACCAGACGTGGGCTCCCTGCTCACTTTGCTCAGAGAGACACAGCTTCACCTTGCTGATGAGGCCCAACAAGGCTGAAACACGTGTATGGGGTTGCTGTTGGTACTCTTGTTCAGAAGGGAATTGTCATAGCATTTCGGTGCTGGACTGCCCATGTGGGCGGGACAAAGACTGATATGCAAATGAATATTTCTCATCTGTGAAAGGTACAGTGAGCAAAAAGCAGATGGCTGTGAACTCTCAAAGTGGTTAAAAACCACTGAACAGGTTATCATGCCGTGTTCTTTCGAGAGAGGGGTGCCTGCTACCTTCTTTGTATTTTTGTAAGGAACTTGGGGTTGGTCACCCTAAGTTACCTGGTGGCAACCAGACGTGGACTCACTGCTCACTGTGCTCAGAGAGACACAGCTTCACCTCACTGATGAGGCCCAACAAGGCTGAAACACGTGTATGGGGTTGCTGTTGGTACTCTTGTTCAGAAGGGAATTGTCGTAGCATTTCGGTGCTGGACTGCCCATGTGGGCGGGACAAAGACTGATATGCAAATGAATATTTCTCATCTGTGAAAGGTACAGTGAGCAAAAAGCCGATGGCTGCGAACTCTCAAAGTGGTTAAAAACCACTGAACAGGTTATCATGCCGTGTCCTTTCGAGAGAGGGGCGCCTGCTACCTTCTTTGTATACGTGTAGAATTGGGACAGCATTGTTTTCCTTGTAAAATACTTCCAGTTTTAATGCTATTTACTATCATAGTGGGGGGGGGGGTTACCACAGCACTCCAAGTGGTGGTAACTCTCCATTTCACGAGTCAATAGGACTCCATGGGGATTTTTGTCCGTCATAATTACCGCACAGAAAATCCACAGATTTTGGAAGGTAAATTCACCAATTTTCTTCAAAAAATTGGCAGATTGACCACTCTGCAATTGTACCAGTGGTAAATCCACCGACAATTAAGATTTGGCGGTGCATAAAAAACAGTGGTCATTCTGTTACCACCAATAAGAGTAGCGTTAACAAAATTACGGCCACTTTTTTCCTGCACCACCCAACTTGTAACAGTGATTTACACAGGGCTAAATGAGGCCTTGGGTGGCAGCAAGTGTGCTGCCTCTGCCAGTCACGATTGCTGAGGGGTGATTTAGTTCACAGATGTAACTAATGTTTTTTAAAACAAAAAGGAACATAGTTGATAGCAGCATTTTCGTTTAATCTCAGTAACGATCAAAAACTTCTACGTTTGATGAAAGTATGAGAGCTCTTATGAATATTTCAGTGTTCAAAACAATGGACATCCAGAGTGAATTTCTTTCACTGCCGAGAAAGACAGCGAAACATTCCTTTCTGCTAAATGCACCTAATAGATGTGTCCAAGGCAACGCAGCACGTGATTAATGCCGTCCTTAAAAACAACTCAAAAAGTCACACAACTGAAGGTGTCAATCTGCCTTTTAATTTTCCAAGGAAGGTACTCAATTTTTAGAGGAGAAAATGTCATGGCTAAGTAGCGCATTAATGTATTTTGGGATAGACATCATTCTGCATTAGACCAACCTGACCTCCAGCAGAATAAACATCAATATCATTGAACACATACATAATTTCCCGAGCGATGAATGATCATGAGAAATTCAGGTGGCAAGTATTGATAGTAGACTAAGTATTTCGTAATGCAATGTCTTTGTGTATTTTGCTACAATATATTTTCGAAAGGAAATTCTGAAATTAAATAAAGGTAGTTTCTAAACTTATCTGAGATATTGAGTGATGGCGATTGCAGTTACGGTTATGGTCGGCTCCCGATAGTGGGAGCAGATCGTCAGAAGCTTATATCTTAAGTTTCCTTCAATGAAGCTGCACGGAATGTATGGGAACGCATATAGATTCAACAGGAAAACAAGTTTCATAACCGAGGAAAGCAGGGTCATACAAGAGACCATATAAATAAGCCTCTGCCATTGTGGAGTATATTGGAAAAAGATAGCATTGTCTGACCAACAGCAGACATATGTATATAGAGATACCCATGGTGTTTCCACAAGATGAGCCATGCGCTGTTGCTTTGCTTAGCAAATGTATGTAGCAGGAGCAAAAGAAAGGTCGGGAACGGAAACTACATCACGATGGGCACAGCATGGATTCATCAAGGCAACAGACCTCACAGACACAAAGTATGAAGAGATCAGGGACGTCATTTGAGGGTCTCCAGGTGTCATGCTGCGACCCCTGCGGTCTTCTTTGCTACCCCTTTGGTCGCCCTTGCATCCCCTAAAAATAATTAAAAGACATTGAAACTCCTGGGCTGTGGCCAGCGCCACGTGGCTCTTTGTTTCTGGAGTGTGTGGATTTCTTGTTCAAGCTGCTTAAAAAAAATAAGGGGGTTCCACACTTTGAGCAGTGACCATAAATACAAAACAATAGGAAAAACAAATAATTTCTCTTTTTCTGGAATTCTGTACAGTAATTGCTGGGCTCATTAAAGGTTTATTTCAGGCACACTTGACAGAGTGAATCAATGATTTAGTCTGTTCTTAAACACCTCAAAGTCACAATGCAGACAAAAACGTACAAAAAGCATTTATAGTGGAATAAGCATCCATTTCGGATCATGTATTTTGCTTTTCGCAAGTTGCAGTGATACCATGTTTTCTTTCTGCCGTTGTCTCTGTCATGCTCATCATAAAATGTTCTTTTCTGGGTGTCCTCGGTCACGAGAAAATCCTTGTGCCAAAAAGCTTGTGTACAGTGCACAAATGTTTGGCCATAGCACATAAAGTGGCCCTTGATTTCATTTTCTCTTTGAAACACATTGTGTAAATGCGCTATATAAATAAACTATCATATCATATCATATCATATCATTCCCGCGCGAGACAATTCTCTGCTTGCACCATTGTGCTGCAGGCTACAAACCACTTTGCAATCATCCTGATTCAGCGAGACACATGAGGTAGGCCCTGGGGGGCTCTGTGTGTTTTTTGTTTAATTGGGCAGTTTTGCCATGCTCATTGTTCATTTGAACATGGCCACTGCAGTGGAACTGCTCATGGCCTCCCAGTGAGCATGCCTTACCGGAAAGCACATTGGCTGCCCCACAATTGAAATTGCCAATCAAGGAGCCGGCCCCCTCGAAGGCCCACACTTGACCCCCTTCCTGTTCTTCCTCACTGCCTGCACTTGACCAGAGTCTCTGCTTTCACTGTTGTTCTGCGGGCTACAATCCGCCTGGCAATCACCATGATGCCGGCGAGGGATACAGGGGCGCTATGTGTGTTTTCTGTTTAATTGAGCAATTTACCATGCTCGTTGTTCATTTGAATATGGCAGCTGCAGTGGAACTGCTAATGGCCTCCCAGTGAGCATGCCTTTCCGGAAAGCAGATTGGCTGCCCCATATCTGAAATGTCCAATCAGGGAGCTGGTGGGCAGACGAGCCGGCCCCACCGAAGGCCCAAGCTAAGGCCCCTGTCTGGCCCTCTCCGGAGCTGGAGGGAGCCCCTCTCGATGCTGCTTGGCCAGCAACTTGTTCACAGGCAACGCTACCTAATGAACATTTTGGCTGTGTCCCCTGCAGTCAACGACCATTAAAAACCTGTTCTTACACAGTACCAGTAAGGACCCGGGACTTCCCTGCCATGGACATGCCATTTTCCCCTGTTTCCTCTGGCTTGGGTGCCTTTTTTCCCTTCCCTTTAAACTAAACTACAAAATGCAATTTCTGTACCACCTGTTATATGTATCTGCTGTGCCTTAACCTCTCACTGAACGCGTTCTACTGCTTCTTATTACCTTGCTCAAAAATAGAATTCAGGAATTCCACCTAAATCTCTGCACTCTCCATTTGGCATTGCATGGTAGTGCTTTATAGGTAATTCGAAGTTAGATGTGCTTTTAAATCTTTGCCCCCTTCATGTAGTGCTGTATTTTAGTGCTTTACTGGAATTGTGATTTCAGCTGTGCTTTTAAATGTGTGAACTCTCCATGTGGTGCTGCATTGTATTGCTTTATAAGTAATTCAAAGTTAGGTGTGCTTTTAAATATGTGCACCATCCATTGTGCGCTGTATTTTAGTGCTTTACTGGAAATTCGATTTCAGCTTTGCTTTTAAATCTATGCCCTGTCAATTTTATGCTGCGTTGTGGTGCTCTTTTGGCAATTCAAATATCGGTGTGCTTTCAAATCTGTCCACTCTCCTTTTCGTGCTGTATTTTAGTGCTCTACTGGAAATTCGAAGTTAGGAGTGCTATAAATCTGTGCACTCTCCATTTGGTGCTGTATTGTAGTGCCTTATTGGGAATTTGAACACTAACATAATGGCCAAACATTTCAAAATCTGCATGGACCTCACGAATCCAGCTGCAGCCTCCATGTCTCTCCTTCCTTCCGAGGCCCTTTGCAGAACCATTAAGGACGTCTCTCTTGTCCCTGCTCTTGATTACTTCTTTCTGCAACCACTCCTTCACCACTGGCTCTTGCCCTCTATCTCTCAAGCACTCCCTTGTGGACCTTCTCTTAAAAAAGCTGTCTGCTGACCCCTTCTGCCCAGCTAACTATCACCCTATTTCTACCACCCCCTTCCTGGGTAAACTCTTGGAGAAGCTGGTCCTCCCCCAACTGGCCCTCCACACTGATCTTCTTGATTGCCTTCAACATCATCAACCTGGATTCCGGACATCAAGAGGCACTGAAACAACTTTGTTACACCCTCAGCAACACTGACTGGGTACTAGATTGGCTGACCATTTTCCTCACTAACCGTCCTTCCCAGTTGCAACTGGGCCCTTTCCCCTCCACCACCTCATTCTCTACCTGTGTAATCCCCAGGTCTCTATCCTGTCGACATGGCTATTCAATATCTATCTTGCCCCCCTTGCTCACCTGATTTTCTCATTCTCTCATTTCCAGTGTTATGCTGATAACACGCAACTTTCCTTCAATTTTCCATCTACTACCTCCTCTTACCCCTCTATGATCCATGACTGTCTGCCCGCCATTCATGCATGGTGTGCAGCTAACGATCTCTGTCTTAATGCCAGTAAGACGGAAATTCTTCTAATTGGGACACATGCACCCTCTTTTCCTCTTATACTTTTGCCACCCTCTTTGGGCCCTCTACCCCCATCATCCTGTGAGGGCCAAAACATTTGGGTGAAATATAATTCCGCTCTTTCATTCACCCCTCAAATTATGTATCTTACTAAGAAGTCCCACTTCCTTCTCCACCTCCTTGGAGGCATCCTTCCTTTTCTCACCTTTCCACAGAACCTCAATGTCTCCAGAGCTCTCCAGGATGGACAACTGCAACAGTCTCTTCTCAATCTCCCTCTATTTTCCCTAAACCCCCTCCAGCTAATCCAGAATAGGGCTGCAAGTTTTATCCTTGGCCTCAAGCCCAGATACCATATCTCCCCAGCTCTATAATCTCTCCACTGGCTGCCGCGCCAATCACGACAGAGCTGGAAGGCGAGCCCCTCTTTCCTCATCATTTCAGACTGCACTCTGTATGCAGGCTTCTGGTCTTTAGGCCATCTCATCACCACTGACAGGTGCACCAGTAGGATTTTCCTGTCCCCAGTTCCTCCAACCTGAGAGGCATGCAGTCTAGTCCCAGCTATGCAGCAGGCTTCGGGATCGTCTCGCAAGATATGTGTGGGGTATTATGAGAGTTCTCATGCATCCCCGAAAAGCACAAATCCTCAAAATAAAAATGTTAGCTACATCCTTTGCACAGCTTGTCAACAAGACATATGCAGGGACATGTGTGATGTTATCAGCCCATCTACAACAATAGTATGCATCCACAGTATATCACAAGGCACGAAAAGGAATCTCTTCAGTTGCATCAAAGTATACAGCAACATTTTGTTAAATGGAAAAACAGTCCAATCTGGGACAGCATTTGATAGTAGAGTAAAATTTGAATTTTTGGCCTGCATTCTTATGATTATTTTCTTACAGGATTAAGAATCAGCATTATATGACCTACTAATACTCAAAAAAGTAATCTGTAAAAGTGCTTTGATAATCTCACACTGTTTTGTGGAAATGTAAAAACAAAGGGAATAAAATTACTTTTAATGCATATTGAAACACAGAAACAGGAAGGGAGATAGCTTTCTATGAGGAAAGTGTGAATGCTTGCTTTGAAGCTCAACTACAAAAGAGATTGATTTCTATGAGAACAGTGTGAACGCTGGCTTTGAAGCTCAACTCACCCTCCTAGTAGGCACCTCAGGCAAAAATCTGACCAAACTACAAATTGTGCAAAACAATACTCTCAGGGCTGCCACTGGATTCTTGCGCAGGGATCACATCTCTGAGCTTGAAAGACAGGTCCACTGGCTACCAGTCAAAAAAAGGATCATCTTTAAAACCCTTGCCCTTACGCACAAGTGTCTTCACGGCCAGGCCCCCCCCCACCTGGTCCAAAGGATCTCAAAACCCCCTACCTCCATGCCTACCAGAACTCCCTACTCCAACATGATTACTGTCCCCAGGACACGCAAAGCCAGTGCTGGCGGCACCAGTTTCCCAACACTGGCAGCCACCCACTGGAACACCCTCCCCACTCATAGTAGGACAATTGACTCCCATGCGGCCTTCCGCAAGGACATCAAACTAGTCTCTTTGTATGAACTAGCATAGTCCTAAATACCCCTGCTGTACCTGTTACCTTTCAACGGGTGTTCCCCCTTCTCTGTATTCTGCAACTGCGTGCCATGCAATGTACCATGCTCTAAGTCTGTGTGTAACCGTGTACTATGCATTGTACCTTTCTCTAAGTTTATCTACCTGGACGGCTTTACTGTAACCCTTAATCAAGCAATCTTAAGCACTGTTATAGTCCCTCGATGCCTGTGGGTTGTAGTGCGCTCTACAAATACAAATAAATAAATAAATAAACTATAAACATGTATGACCTTGTCCGGAGCTGGTTCCCAGAAACTAGGCATTGCAAGCAAAACAAATGATCCCCCTTTATAACTTATGTCAGTCTCTGAGCTTAGGCTGCATTTGTGGATGAAACCAACCTAAGCCTCAACAGCCAAATGCCATTCCCCCATTCACCCCCATCTACAGCAACACATCAACAGGAAGGGGGGTTATATTTCTTTCCTATGAGAAAATTGTGAGCACTGGCTTTGAAACTCAACTTTAGGGTCTCATTACAAGTTTAGCAGTGCAGGAAAAAAATGTCATCAATTCCATTAACTCCACATTTCCCACACCGCCAAAGTTTGGTGGTGGGGTGACCGGAATTACCTGTAGCTCCGAGCATTCCAAGTGCCTATAACGGTATTAACATTTTGGTGGTGTTCCCCCAGATTTACCGGCGGGATAACACCAACATTGTAATGAGGGCCATATATGACTTTGTCTGGAAATGGTTCTCAGGAACCAGGCATTAAAAGCAAAACAAATACTCTCTATTTTCAACTTCCACCTGTCTATGAGCTTTGGCTAAAACCATTAAAAAATACCATTAATTTGCACTGAGAAGTCTGACTAGTGGTTTGCATAGGTCGTCTCTCAAATAATCAAACCTCCCCTTCAGCGAGGAGAAGGAAACATGCACCTTTGGAGATGCCATGTCTGACACAAGGGACGGGCAAATGTTGTAGGCATTCATTGCTGCGGTACTGAGTCATAAATGGTCTTTTCAGCAACTGGTTTGAAATGACTTTTGCCATGACAACCAGCATTCTCATAAATCATAACTGACAAGCTCTCAGCTACAAAGAATCCAACAATGTTTGATATCAGATGATCCGTTACCAGGCAGAGGAACTGGAGATGCCATTCAATATTGGTTAAATAAGAACAACAATGGCTTTTGAAAATTACATATGGAATCAGATTTTTGCTTGTAACTTTTGAAGGTAATGTACTAGAGACTTATTTTAAAAAAAACAAATATTCAGAGTAAAGAGCCTTTCAGCTAAATGTAAAACAATATGTGTTTTTATGTGTTTCTGGATATCTTCGTTCAAAAATGATGCACGTCAGTGATTTCTAAATCCTGGCATGTGTGCCGGTGAGTCATTCGGAGCTGTTAATAGAATGTTTGTGTAAAAGTATCAAAGTGCTAAAGACAAACATGTGTAGTATCCGCATTCCATGTCATGCTGAGGTGAAAATTACATTCCTCTCAGAACAATCTGATGAACCATTTGTAACATGTTATTTTATGCTAAATTCATTTATACTGTGCAGCTCTACTATTTGCATGGTCTCCAGGTGCGTACGTGGCTCTGAAAGAAAGTGGGCTGGGTAGGTTACTGAGGGAAGAGGGAAAGGATAAAGGTTGTTCTCTTCTGTTGGTGCTTGCAGAACCATGGGAAACTGGTGTGTTGGCTTTCTGAGTGTGTTTGGATTGTACGCACTGGGGTTATTGTGTCTGAAGGTCTGGGTTGTTTGTGGCAGTTTGTTCTTTTGGTGGATGTGTGGGTTGTGTGTTTAGTGTGTGGTAGGAATGACCCCTTAAGTCATGTGAGGCATGTGTGATGTATGCTGGAGAGGAGCAAAGAGCAGGGTGGTTGGTGGTTAGTACAGTGCAGTTTTTTATTGTTGGTTCCAGTCCTTACTGTCCCTTGATTGTCTTTGGTCTGCAGTGATAGTTGTGGGAGGTGCCTGCTTCTATGCTAGTGCTTTGTGGGAGGTGCCCGCTTCTATGCTAGTGTATCGGGGGTCGCCTCGAAGAACTCACCAAAAAATTCCAAAATTAGTCAAAAAGGAGTGTACGCCAGTGCAAGAAGTAACTCAATTTTATTCTGGGCCCAAGAAGCTGCTGGAATAGCAAATTCAAACAGATCGCAGAACAGAACGGCATGAAAAGGCGCTGCCAAAGAAACACCCCTATGGTTAAAACCTTTATACAATGCAAGTAATTCGTAATCGTGCAACATGAAAAAATATCCCCACACAAACCTAATTTGACTTCACACTTTGAACCCTTATAGAAAATCATACATTGTGATAAATGATTGGGTTCACAGACCTACCCACACCACTATAATTAACCCCCTGTGATGTCACAGTCTGCCCCTAATTCCCACAACACAAATTTAAGTCATTGAAACATTTGAGATGACCAGCAGAACTTTATTCAACTGACTTGAGTGCCTCAATCTGATTCCCATGAGAATGGCCCTTCACCATGACACAATCAGAGCCTTGAACCCCCTTCCTACCATACAATTATTGCATATCTGGGATACTCTAACCCATTTCCCAGGGAAATTGTCTTGCGGGGCAAATTGAAACCGCTGTGGTTTTTTTTCAATATCATTAGAAAATTGAATTTCATGAATGATTTAGAATTATACAGTGGTCATGTATTACTTATTCATTGGTGAAACCTGTGAGCTCTAATCTGCAACCTCAAAAAAAAATCACTGTGTACTTCTCTCAGTGTAGGCCTGTGATTGCAGACTCTGCACTAAATCACAAGCCACAGCAGCCTTTGCCGTGCATGAAATGCCAACACATGTTTAAAGTAAAAGCAAGCCTTTACCGCCTATTTACCGCATGAGTTGAATAGCCAGGTATTCATTTGTTTTGAGAAGCTAGGATGATCATCTGTCATTCTTACTTCCTTCAGGATTGAGTTTCATAGATTATATGTTAGACGGGAGAATGTGGTTCCTCCAATTTTCATTCTGATTTGGAGGTCAGTGCTTGATCTGAGGTTTCTTCCTGGTTGGAAGCAGGTGATTTTGGCTTTGAGGAATGTGGCTCCTTGTCCATGTAGTGATTTGTGTACAATCCAGAGGGCTTTGAAGTGAATGTATTTTTTTACTGGGAGCCAGTGTAGTCTGGTGTGATGTTGTCTCTTCTGTTTAGTCTCAGGAGTATCCTGGCTGCAATATTTTGGATGTGTAGTTTTTTTAATGATATGCTATGACACTGTAAGTTTGAGTCTGTTTGCATAGTTTGCATCGTCAATTCTTGATAATACTAAGGGGATGATTGCAAGGGTTCTGTGTGGGGGGTAGAGGTAGGAAAGAATTCCTGTAATTAGTTGTAGGAGGTAGAAGCATTTCTATACAATTGTGTTGAGTTTTGGTTCGAGTGAGAGTCCATTGTACATGAGTATTCCCAGATTGTTTATCACAATAGATGTTTCTGGCTGGATTCCCATGCCTGGTCGCCAGTTTAGCTGTTTGGCTGTCCTGATTTATGCTGATTTCAAGGTTTTCAGTACTATTCCTGTGTTTAGGGATAGGTTACTCAATAGTCAGCAGTATGATGCTGGGGTTATGTGGCTGAGGATTTCTTTGAAGATGCCTGGTGGGCATGGGTCACTGGGGGAACCAGTGAGGTTGGTGTCTTATTTATGTTTCTTAAAAGCTTCTTGAACTATGGGTTTGAATTGGTCAAGTGTTGTTGTGGTCAGTGGTGTCCTGGTTATTGGTAGTTCCATATTTGTGTTTATTATGGGATGGTTTGCAACAATGGTCTGTTGAATTGTTTCTATTTGTGTTCTTAGGTGGTTAGGGATATTGGCACATAGGGATTATGAATGTGGGACGCACGTGTTTCAAAATGTTGGATTTTTGATTTCTTTGATGATTTTGAATATTTACTTTTGTGTGTTTGTTGCTTAAAAGATTCTTGTGGCATGGTATGCTTTTTTGGCTAAATGTACTGCTGATTTGTACAATCTGAGTTGTCACACATGATCACTCATGATCACATGTGAGGAATATGATGTTATAGAAAGTTACAATTATTTAATGTTGAAATCCCCAAGATGACACCACATCAAATGGGAGGGAAACTGGGTTTTGAAGTCACTCATTAGACTGCCCTCTTCAGTAATCTGCCCAATGAGTATGGATAAGATGATTTAGGGTGATGTCACTTTTGGAAAACGGTTCAATCACATACATTGGCCAATTAGTTTAGGAAAAGTATACCCTCCTCTAAAGGGAGGTGTTTCCAATATAAAAAAATGTCAAAATTCATAGATTCTGCAACCCACTCACTCACTCACTGTTTGGCAGTTGGGTTTATCGAAAGAACAAGAGAAAGGGCAATTGACAGCAACAGAAAAGAGAATGGAATAGATTGCTTTCTTTTGGAACAATTATGGATTTCTAGCACTACACTGTAAAAGTGGCCTCCTGTAACGCTCACCTGGCTCCCACGGAGGTGCTGGTCTGGTCTGGGTTGCTGTGGCCTCTTCAAGCGTGATGCGCAGAATTCGGACCACCGATTGAACAGGACCCCCAAATCTTGCTTGTCTGGCCCGTAGGAATATCCTTCTGCAGATGAGAAAGGGGATTAACTGTCTGCTGAATAGTGTGCTTGCTCCCATCTTTCCCCCTTCTTTCTTCTCTGACTTCCTCCAAAACCCCCGGTTTAAGCTCACCTTATGTTTTGGAAGGATGAACTCTCCATCCTGCTTCTGGTGCAGGGCGCGCGTTCGTCCAGTTACTTCACTGGTTTTCAGAATGGCGCTGGCAAATCCACTTGACTTTTCTGAGCGATATGCCGTAAGTATGAAGATGCAAAAGTTCAAGTGTGAGCCTCCTTTTATGTTGTTTTTTCCTAACCTGTGATCTGTCCTTTATTTCAGGTGCAGAACGAAGGCGATGCGTTAAGGGGTTAAATTGCCGGTGGTAAAATCAGGTGAGTTAGTGCTGAGGGCGACCCCTCTAAATGTCTTTATAATTCCCCAGTAATGTCTTTTGTCCTTTCCCCATAGGGGCCGGGGTGCGGTACCTGCCAAAGATGCGGCGCCGACCCGAGATGTGGATTGGTTCACCAAGAAAAGCTGGTAAGTAATATGGCTGAAAATTCGGCTTTCCTCTTGTGTTCCCTTGCTCACCTTTTGTCTCTTCTTCTCTCCCCTAGGTGCAGGGATGTGGCAACCGGTGCTGAGAGCCACGATGGAGCGGGTGGCGTCTCGGGAACAGGTGAGTGAAGCGCGGCACTGCAGCGAGCAACGCGGTGCTTTTAAATGGAAGTCTTCCTTCAGGAATGCTGGCGTGAAGATTCCGGATGCAGGTAAGAAGGTTGAATAAGTTCTTGGTTTTCACCTTTCTCTTCTCTTCTTTCCTTACAGGTGTTCCAGGTTCGAGGCGGGCATGGCTGGAGTCCAGGTGCAGGAGCTGACATGGTGAGCGTTCAGCTGCTGGGATGCAGAACAACGCGAAGCACGTGTGGCTGTCCGGGCGTGGCTTAAATAGCCTTGGAAGAAGTTCCAGGTGAGTATTCTTCCACAGCCCCACCCAAGTAACAAAATAGTTCCTTCAGAAAAATAGTCCCTCCTAAGCCTCATTTGGCTTGGTTCTTCATGCAGCATGGTCTGCATCAGGTGAGTATGCAGCATGGTCTGCTTCAGGTAAGTGCACCAAACACTTTCCCTTATGAGCCTGGCGCCTATGGTGCCAGGACTGATGTCCAACATGAGCCTGGCACCAACGGCGCCAGGACAGAGTCCAAAGAGCCCCTATAAAGGGCCGCTGGGCTTTTACCCGGGGGCGTGATGCCTGCTCCCGGGGGTGCTGGGCCTGGCCTGGTGCTCCGGGGGTAGGCATCATGACACCTCCCAGGAGTTAAACTTCAAGGCTTTTTTCAGTCGAAGAGACAGCAGACAGAACCCCATCTTGCTGATTGATGCCTACCTGTTCATAGAGGGGAGAATTTGATTAGTCCATAAAAGGGTGCCCATCTGTCTGTGAGACAGCCAAAATAAATGCCTATGTAACTATTATGCCAAGGGTAACTATAATGCCAAGGGTAATTCTGAAGGGAAAACATACAACTTAAATTGAATATATTAAATCCCGGCCCATTTTCAAGTACAGAGGAGTGGGAGTATACAAATTAACTGTAAACCCTGGAAAATTAATAAATATTTCAGAAGTGTATGTGCTTCAGGAATGAAAGGTATGTTAGAATAGAGTCTATGCTGTGAATACTGAGAGAATCCATGTCTTCTCTCTTTTTAATGATCAAGTGCAGAAGAAGGATTCTGGGAGTCAAACGGATATCTCAAGGTGTACACACCTAGAAAAAATAAGGTCATTGAAGTAATTTCCTGGTTACATCACAAAGCAACATTCTGTTATTACTGCTGAACCACTCAAGACAAAGGGGAATGGTTTATTAACTGTTACCCACCCCCCCTGAAAATGAGAAATGTGCACTTACACAGTAACGCAATAGAAGCACCAATGAAAGGAATCTAGCAGTCATATACATTATTTTGTCAGTGAATCACATGCAACAATGTTAAGATGTTTGTCTTTAAATTGAGTTTTCTAGAATGCTGTTTGAAATTCTGACATGTCCATTAAGTGGGGGGACGTGCATTTGTTAACAACTGGAAGAAGAGAGTGTTAGATAAGTAGGGATCTTCTGATTTGATTTGGTTTCCTATTCATTATCCTGATTCATCATATACTGTTCAAAGTATGGTGGATGTACACTCAGGATAATTCAAATGCACATATGGCGATGCATGTGCTTTAAATATCCACATTAATGTAAACGCAGCATAATAAAGTGATGCAACCAATGTATTGATCATTTTTCATTGAAGATGGAATTTCATAGATGCATAATGTGTTTATTTTTAAATTGATTCAATTATTTTTTATTTTATTTATAAATAGAACTTCTGTGCAACATTGTATGTTTCTTGGCCTGAAAGGGGATGGAGTTTGCAGGGAAATAATATTGTTAAATTGGGGAATGAAATAACTAAAGTTTGTGTGCACCCTGATTTGGGGAAGGTAGAAAGTTCTCCCAAATTAGATGTCCCCCGATTAAAAAATCTGACAAAACACTTCTTAATGGACTGATTCAGATTTTTAAGAGAGTTCATTGGTCACAGTTCAAGGTTTGTGAAGAAAGCTCTTTCTCCGACATTGCCTTAACTGCAAGACTAGCATCCATCTATATCATTCCAGGGAAGCAATCCAGCTAAACTTAAAAAAAATGCTTATGAAAGTCCTACATTTTGAATATGTTTAGCTTATTTGTCTTGTATTTTACAAACACGCCTGTTGCTTTAGATAGACACAGCTGTTTCCATCTGCAAAGACTCATCTATAACCATAACAGTGAATAGGTAACTGGCTGATAGTTTAGCAAGAGGACAGAAAATACATGGAAGCATATTTCTCAAATGTGTGATAGCGTGAAGGGGACTGTCAATGTGTGAACATGTGCAGTGCAAACAACGCATGTAAATCTAGGTGGACACAAGTTTCTGTGCATTACTTGCACTTCATTCTGCCGAGAATTGTGTCGCCAACCAAATGGTGTTGATTCCATGGAATTTGTCACTATTTAGCCTAAAATATGGCCTATACCGTTGGAATCATTGAATTGACATTAGCATCAAAGTTATGCATTTTTGGTAGATGGGGGTTAGAGGGAACAGATTGTTGTTCCATGCTCCATGGTGGCCTGACCAACCTATTAAAATTATCTTGGCGTGTTAAGGCATGCCTTAAGGGTATCCACGTATCGGACCATAAGGGTGGTCAAATACCCAAATATTCCCTTGGATATTGTGTCTTCACGTTAGGATTTTGGGCAATTCTATTTATAATAGTTTCTTAAAAAACAAAAAGGTTTTGGAAACACTTCTGTTGTTTTGTCATAAAAGGCTGTCCTCAAGATGAAGCAACATTGACTTTATTAGGTTTTCCTTTGAGGGCAGGTTCTTTCTTTAAAAGACCCCCACTTATCCCTGATTAATTTAATCAGGGATAACCCAGGCACAGCTCCACCTCACTGATGAGGCTAAAACATGTGTATGGGGTTGCTGTTGGTACTCTTGTTCAGAATAGAATTGCCATAAAATGTCAAGCTGGACTGCCCATATGGGTGGGACAAAGACTGATATGCAAATAGTTATTTCACATCTGTGAAAGGTACAGTGAGCAAAAAGCAATGGCTGCGGACTCTCAAAGTGGGAAAGAACCACAGAACAGGTCATCCTGCCATGTTCTTTCTGGAGAGAGGCACCTGCTACCATTTTAGAAATCATTTTGCAAGGAACTTAGGTTTGGTCACCCTGAGTTACCTGGGCTAACCCAGATGTGGGCCCCCTGCTCACTGTGCTCAGAGAGGCACAGCTCCACCTCACTGATGAGGCCCAACAAGGCTGAAACACGTGTAAGGGGTTTCTGTTAGTACTCTTCTTCAGAAGGGAAATGCCATAGCATTTCAGGGCTGGACTGATATGAAAATGGCTATTTCCCATCTGTGAAAGTTACAGTGAGCAAAAAGTCATGGCTGCGAATTCTCATAGTGGGAAAGAACCACAGAACAGGTTATCATGCCATGTTCTTTCTGGAGAGGGGGTGCCTGCTACCTTTTTTAAAAATGTTTTGCAAGGAACAATGGGTTGGTCATCCTAAGTTACCTGGGGGAACCCAAACGTGGGCCCCCTGCTCACTGTGCTCAGAGAAACACAGCTCCACCTCACTGATGAGGCCCAACAAGGCTGAAACAGGTGTATGGGGTTGCTGTTAGTACTCTTGTTCAGAAGGGAATTGACAAAGCATGTTGGTGCTGGACTGATATGCAAATGGCTATTTCCTATCTGTGAAATGTACAGTGAGCAAAAATCGATGGCTGTGGATTCTCATAGTGGAAAAGAATCACATAACATGTTATCATGCCATGTTCTTTCTGGAGAGGGGTGCCTGCTACCTTTTTGAAAATGTTTTCCAAGGAACAATGGGTTGGTCATCCTATGTTTCCTGGGGGAACCCAAACGTGGGCCCCCTGCTCACTGTGCTCAGAGAGACACAGCTCCACCTCACTGATGAGGCCCAACAAGGCTGAAACACGTGTATGGGGTTGCTGTTAGTACTCTTGTTCAGAATGGAATTGCCATAACATTTCTTTGCTGGACCACAAACGAAAACTGCTATGCAAAAGGATATTTCACATCTGTGAAAGGTACAGTGAGCTAAAAGCAATGGCTGCAGACTCTCAAAGTGGGAAACAACCACAGAACAGGTTATCATGCCATGTTCTTTCTGGAGAGGGGCGCCTGCTACCATTTTAGAATGTTTTTTGCTAGTCATCTGATGATGTTCATTGAATAAGAAGATTGAAGTAAACATGATATAGAGGGTTGGAGCTGTGACAATTGGTGCACGCTCATATTGTATTATTTTTCTGGAAAGAACTCACTTGTGTAAAATAAAATAAAATTGGGACAGTAAACTGTGACTGAGTTGTGATGGAGGATGTTACTTCTCTCCAGCACCTGTGCAAACATCTGCCAAAACACGCACCCAAGCTTAAGCAGTACAGTGCAGAAGGGGTAAAGGGTACAGCAGATAAAATGTTCATGCCATGGCCGCAAGGAGGGTCACTTTCTAATGCAGATTTGCAACATATGACGAGATATTTGCATGCAGCATATACAGGAAAGAAGTTAGAAAAGAGGTTAGCAAGCTTAGAACTTTGAAAGATGTACCAGGAGGAAATGGAAGACCCACTTCCTGAAGACGGGATGCTTAACCAGCATAAAGAGTGGGGTGAAGAGCCTTCTGCTCCCACTACAGTGCCAGAGTTAAATGGCGATATCGAAAGATGAAGTATTATATCCTTTAAGAGAACTTAAGGCAGTGACAGGGTATAGTAACCCAACGTATAAATCGCCTGCATGTAGCAGCGACAAGAGTCACGAAAAGATTCCAGAGAGAGATGTGATACCTAAAGTCCCACGGGACAAGGACAGAAGTGACCAACCAGGTATGTCTCTAGATATAGAGAGAGAAATAAAGAGATGGAAAGGAGAGAAACATAAAGCTGACTAAGTATCGCTCATAAAGAGCAAATGGATGGTTGGTCAGATATTGCTAAAACTTGATGGAAAGCACATCGAGGAAGTAAGGCAAAGGAAAGATCAGGGCGAGCAAGACAAGAAAGACAGAGAATGAGAGAAATTATTGAATGAAGACGAAGCCAAACAAAAAATTAGACAAAGATTGGAACAACAGTATCAAGATGAACAATTGAGGAAGCAGGAAAGAGCAGAGGAGCAACGAAAGTATGATAATAGGCAAAGAGCAATCAAAGAACGAAATAGGTTACAAAAGAAATATGAGGAAGAGGAAGAACAGAAATTAAGAGATAAAAGAATGCAGGGACGCAGAGATGAAGAAGTGAGTAGAGTAAATGAGAAAAGAGAGACGAAAAGAAAGGACCAGGAAAGGATAAGGGAGGAAGCAAGGAAACAAAGAGAGTTTGATGAAGAACTGGAACTCAAATGAAGGCAAAGGGCATGCAACATCAATTTCATAGAAAAAGAGTTAATGGAACCTAATCAACATTGTCCTGCTTAGGATAGACAGACGATTGGGGATGAATGCGATTTTGGGATCTCACACCTCCTGTTGTTAGAAAAAGGAGGGGTCAGACCACAGTATATGCTGTGGCCCCAAATGGATCATGATAATTTAAGGTGTAAACTCCCGAGTTTGATGTTGGGTGCCAGAAAATGGATCTATGAATTAGGGAAAGTGACAGGAGGAAATACACTGGCTATAGGGGACAGTAAGGGTCTTCTAGCAGCTATACCTGGGTAATGAGCCGATGACATTTGGTTGAGAGCAGGATATGCAGGTGTCACTGTCCAGAACACAGTTCATGATGGAGCACCATATAATAACTGTAGCGCGGCACTCTAGAAAGCACTCCATGTACAGTATCTGGATACGTCGGATATGGGAGCTGTAATGACACGTAAGATGCAGAAACAGGGGGATCCGCTTATTAATATTCAGAATTTCCAAGAGCAGTGGAGCTTGGAAATGTGCGAGCCGTGGGGAAAGTCTGTACCTGTATTCTATCATATATTATGTCAAGGGCTGCCAGACAAGGTGCAGAGACAGCTCAAGAGCTGGTGGGTATGGACTCAAAACCATGGCCAGAAATACAGCTGCCCATAGTGCATCATTGCCAATTGTTGCAAGAGAAGAATCAAAAGTAACAAGATGGTAGGAAGTAAGTTTGTGAAAACAAAAAGAAGATATCGAGGCTGAGTACCCCAAAAGGAAATACACCAAACGTGTGTTACAAAGGAACATACAAAGATCTTTATTTTATACTGAACAGTTTCAAAGGACAAACCAACAGATAGCTATCGGCCCTCAGTACAACACAGCAAACTCCTGCTCGGTTTAGTGTGCTCAGTGAGCGGGACTGTACATTAGAATAGTTGCACTTTTTATACTCTAGAAATCATGATGTTCAACACACTTCCAAGTTAATATAAGTTAATACATCATGGATCTAGGGTTCGTGCCGAGTTCATACATCTATACATTTAGGGTTTACCTTTAATACATTCACTAACAAGTCAAAGATGGCAACAGTATGTCTTAGGATTTCTCGTTAAACCTTCTCAAACAGTTTTATGCAATGTAGTCAGACAAGTGTTCACATTTTGATATTTCAATACATTGTGTTTAACATATGCTCGCGAATTAGCTTCGTTGGCGCAAGTAATCCTCTACACACTGGTCAGCGAAGGACAAGGTCTCAGTTCATGACCCTAACGTGTGGCCTGCAGGCAAGTTACATATTAGTTTGTACACAGAGGTCAAGACGGCCATGTTACATTCGGAATGACACTGTCCACCATTTTAGAACACAGGGAGAACCTAAAATGGCGGATAGACCTAAAATGGCGGCTTACACTGATCTAAGGTCAAGACCTTGCAACGCGGATTTCCTCGCAAGTGGCTTATAAGCAGCTTGGTGTAGGCCAATGTACATATATTCATACAGTATAGGAGGCACGATATGATTTTCCGTTTGACAAGTCGGTACAGAAAAAGCTATCGAAGTATGCTGTAGAAGGGGCAATGTTGATTAGTGGAGAAGGGCCAGGATTGCAGCAAACATCAGGTATGCCACAGGTGAATAACCAAAGGCAGTTTGATCAATGAGGGAACAGATTTAAACCATGAGTTAGAGGAAACTTCTGTGGAAGAGGAGGCTTTCAGAATAATCAGGGACATTTCCAGAGTAACCAAGGTGGGTTTCAGCCTATACAGAATGATAACCAAGGCATACAGGGAGGGCAAATCAAGAGACTCCCTCCTGTATGTTGGGCATGTAGAATGACAGGAAATCTAGCATGAGCATGTGGGAGTCAAGGGTATGTACAGAATGGGCAGTTCTTAAGAGGGGGACTACTTATCCACCTGCATATAGCTCACAAAATAGGGACGGGTTTTCTCAAGATCAAGCAGTGTATCAAGACAAGTGCCGAGAATGCAACAGGCTTTGCAGTCACAGCATGCACCCATGCAGATACAACAGAGAGCAAACACAGGACAGTTAAAGATTCCTAGGATAGGGGGTATAACTATCGAGTGTGGGAATCCTTTTACGGGCACAAGAGTAAGTATGTACCCAAAATAGGACAGATCACTGGGTGACTTGATGTGTTCAGTATTATCAGTAATGCCAAATGCCCAAGAGCAACCGAGGTTTGACGTCACGATAGGAGGCAGATCCTTTTCTTTTTTAATAGACACAGGTGCAACTCAGTCAGGTATACAAAAGGGGACATTTTTATTTTCAGGTAATGCCATGAATGCTCAATGTTTCTAGGAGCTAAAAGTAGTGTTTCTTTTACTGAAGAATTGCCAGGCTCTATAGGAGAATGCAATATGTCTTTTCCATTGTTGTATTAAAAACAGACGCCAGTTAATATACTGAGGCGAGATTTGATGGCGAAGTTGAATATGACGATTTCATTTACTGATGAAGGCATATTGTGTTCAGTGCCAGGAATATATTATTTAAATGTGAGCAAATTCATTATGGCATTTACAGGACTAATAGCCATACGGGGAGTACCGTTAGAACCAGGAGTATTTTATTATGGGGTATGAATTTTGTTAACATGGCTGCCTGGTTTAGAGGAAAAGACTATGAGAGTACCTGATGAATTTCTTTTTAGACCAGAGATTCCCATGGAGGAAGAGGGGGGACAGATTTTTCCCTTAGAGTTACAAGCAGCTGTAGTACGAGGGGTCTTGGCTATGCTCACAGGATTTGATGATAAAGCAGATCATGGAGCAGAGTGATTGCCATTGGAGATGGGTATAGATTAACTGATGTCACTGATGAGGATATATTTAAAGACGACCCATCTGATGACGAAATGGTGTTTGAGATGAGCCTTACATATTGGGTTAGGGCAGAAAAATGTGAGGTCTCAAAGAGAATGATAATAGTGAGACAGCGTCCTGCATTTTCTTATGAGGACAAATGGCGAATATGCGAGTCTCATTATGGACCACAGGCCCTTATGACGTAGGGGATTGGAGAAGTTAAGATTAAACTGAAGCCAGGAGCAATTTTACCTTCAGCACAACAGTATCCCATGTCATGAGAGGCAGACAAGGTATTTTTAAGACAATGTCCACCACGATGGATAAAGTTATTTTAATGACGTCAGACTCACCATGCAATACCGCAGTGCATCCTGTCAAGAAATCGTAGGGGGGATTGTGATGTTTAACAAAAATTGCAGTATTGTCAAGTAGAGATGTTATACATAGGTCAGTTAATCTCGCATGAAGGAAAGAAAGTTACACCTGAAAGGGCTGAGGCAATTTTGAAAGCAGCAAAAGCGCACACGATAAAGCACATGCATCAATTTCTGGGACTATGCAATTATTTGAGAGCATGGGTATTTGATCATAGTTCATATACAAGGCCGTTGTTGCAGGCCCTGAAAAAGGCACAAACGAGTCAAGAAAAGATTGTATGGACTGTGGAAATGGGCGAAGGGTTTGATGAGTTAAAAAGGAAAATTTGTACAGCTCCAGTTCTAGCGATTCCTAATTATTCTGAGGATTTCTTCTTATTTTCGCACACAAATGGAACCGTGATGACGGCAGTACTCACACAGAGAACTACTTTGGGATACAAGCCTTTAGCATATTACAGAGGGATTTTGGACCCAGTAATGAGGGGTCACTTCCCTTGCGAACAATTTTTGGCAGCTGGCGCACTCTCCATTGAGAAGTCTGGCAGCATCGTAATGGGGTGTTCCATGATGTTCTTTGTTGAGCATGCATTATTTGCTGTTTTGGAAAACCCTAAGCTTCTGCTTATGAGGTGGTTATATCGAATCCAGCGATTAAAATAGTCAGGTGTAAAACGGTGAACCCTGCCATTTTTGTAGCTGAGCCACTGGCAGAGGACGAGCAGGCACATGATTGCTCGAATTATGAGAAGTTTTATGATGAGTTCCCAAGAGTGAAAGAAAATGCTTTAGCCACTGGGGAGATTCTCTTTGTTGATGGTTCTTTGAAAATTGATCAAAATGCTTATGAAAGTCCTACATTTTGAATATGTTTAGCTTATTTGTCTTGTATTTTACAAACACGCCTGTTGCTTTAGATAGACACAGCTGTTTCCATCTGCAAAGACTCATCTATAACCATAACAGTGAATAGGTAACTGGCTGATAGTTTAGCAAGAGGACAGAAAATACATGGAAGCATATTTCTCAAATGTGTGATAGCGTGAAGGGGACTGTCAATGTGTGAACATGTGCAGTGCAAACAACGCATGTAAATCTAGGTGGACACAAGTTTCTGTGCATTACTTGCACTTCATTCTGCCGAGAATTGTGTCGCCAACCAAATGGTGTTGATTCCATGGAATTTGTCACTATTTAGCCTAAAATATGGCCTATACCGTTGGAATCATTGAATTGACATTAGCATCAAAGTTATGCATTTTTGGTAGATGGGGGTTAGAGGGAACAGATTGTTGTTCCATGCTCCATGGTGGCCTGACCAACCTATTAAAATTATCTTGGCGTGTTAAGGCATGCCTTAAGGGTATCCACGTATCGGACCATAAGGGTGGTCAAATACCCAAATATTCCCTTGGATATTGTGTCTTCACGTTAGGATTTTGGGCAATTCTATTTATAATAGTTTCTTAAAAAACAAAAAGGTTTTGGAAACACTTCTGTTGTTTTGTCATAAAAGGCTGTCCTCAAGATGAAGCAACATTGACTTTATTAGGTTTTCCTTTGAGGGCAGGTTCTTTCTTTAAAAGACCCCCACTTATCCCTGATTAATTTAATCAGGGATAACCCAGGCACAGCTCCACCTCACTGATGAGGCTAAAACATGTGTATGGGGTTGCTGTTGGTACTCTTGTTCAGAATAGAATTGCCATAAAATGTCAAGCTGGACTGCCCATATGGGTGGGACAAAGACTGATATGCAAATAGTTATTTCACATCTGTGAAAGGTACAGTGAGCAAAAAGCAATGGCTGCGGACTCTCAAAGTGGGAAAGAACCACAGAACAGGTCATCCTGCCATGTTCTTTCTGGAGAGGGGCGCCTGCTACCATTTTAGAATGTTTTTTGCTAGTCATCTGATGATGTTCATTGAATAAGAAGATTGAAGTAAACATGATATAGAGGGTTGGAGCTGTGACAATTGGTGCACGCTCATATTGTATTATTTTTCTGGAAAGAACTCACTTGTGTAAAATAAAATAAAATTGGGACAGTAAACTGTGACTGAGTTGTGATGGAGGATGTTACTTCTCTCCAGCACCTGTGCAAACATCTGCCAAAACACGCACCCAAGCTTAAGCAGTACAGTGCAGAAGGGGTAAAGGGTACAGCAGATAAAATGTTCATGCCATGGCCGCAAGGAGGGTCACTTTCTAATGCAGATTTGCAACATATGACGAGATATTTGCATGCAGCATATACAGGAAAGAAGTTAGAAAAGAGGTTAGCAAGCTTAGAACTTTGAAAGATGTACCAGGAGGAAATGGAAGACCCACTTCCTGAAGACGGGATGCTTAACCAGCATAAAGAGTGGGGTGAAGAGCCTTCTGCTCCCACTACAGTGCCAGAGTTAAATGGCGATATCGAAAGATGAAGTATTATATCCTTTAAGAGAACTTAAGGCAGTGACAGGGTATAGTAACCCAACGTATAAATCGCCTGCATGTAGCAGCGACAAGAGTCACGAAAAGATTCCAGAGAGAGATGTGATACCTAAAGTCCCACGGGACAAGGACAGAAGTGACCAACCAGGTATGTCTCTAGATATAGAGAGAGAAATAAAGAGATGGAAAGGAGAGAAACATAAAGCTGACTAAGTATCGCTCATAAAGAGCAAATGGATGGTTGGTCAGATATTGCTAAAACTTGATGGAAAGCACATCGAGGAAGTAAGGCAAAGGAAAGATCAGGGCGAGCAAGACAAGAAAGACAGAGAATGAGAGAAATTATTGAATGAAGACGAAGCCAAACAAAAAATTAGACAAAGATTGGAACAACAGTATCAAGATGAACAATTGAGGAAGCAGGAAAGAGCAGAGGAGCAACGAAAGTATGATAATAGGCAAAGAGCAATCAAAGAACGAAATAGGTTACAAAAGAAATATGAGGAAGAGGAAGAACAGAAATTAAGAGATAAAAGAATGCAGGGACGCAGAGATGAAGAAGTGAGTAGAGTAAATGAGAAAAGAGAGACGAAAAGAAAGGACCAGGAAAGGATAAGGGAGGAAGCAAGGAAACAAAGAGAGTTTGATGAAGAACTGGAACTCAAATGAAGGCAAAGGGCATGCAACATCAATTTCATAGAAAAAGAGTTAATGGAACCTAATCAACATTGTCCTGCTTAGGATAGACAGACGATTGGGGATGAATGCGATTTTGGGATCTCACACCTCCTGTTGTTAGAAAAAGGAGGGGTCAGACCACAGTATATGCTGTGGCCCCAAATGGATCATGATAATTTAAGGTGTAAACTCCCGAGTTTGATGTTGGGTGCCAGAAAATGGATCTATGAATTAGGGAAAGTGACAGGAGGAAATACACTGGCTATAGGGGACAGTAAGGGTCTTCTAGCAGCTATACCTGGGTAATGAGCCGATGACATTTGGTTGAGAGCAGGATATGCAGGTGTCACTGTCCAGAACACAGTTCATGATGGAGCACCATATAATAACTGTAGCGCGGCACTCTAGAAAGCACTCCATGTACAGTATCTGGATACGTCGGATATGGGAGCTGTAATGACACGTAAGATGCAGAAACAGGGGGATCCGCTTATTAATATTCAGAATTTCCAAGAGCAGTGGAGCTTGGAAATGTGCGAGCCGTGGGGAAAGTCTGTACCTGTATTCTATCATATATTATGTCAAGGGCTGCCAGACAAGGTGCAGAGACAGCTCAAGAGCTGGTGGGTATGGACTCAAAACCATGGCCAGAAATACAGCTGCCCATAGTGCATCATTGCCAATTGTTGCAAGAGAAGAATCAAAAGTAACAAGATGGTAGGAAGTAAGTTTGTGAAAACAAAAAGAAGATATCGAGGCTGAGTACCCCAAAAGGAAATACACCAAACGTGTGTTACAAAGGAACATACAAAGATCTTTATTTTATACTGAACAGTTTCAAAGGACAAACCAACAGATAGCTATCGGCCCTCAGTACAACACAGCAAACTCCTGCTCGGTTTAGTGTGCTCAGTGAGCGGGACTGTACATTAGAATAGTTGCACTTTTTATACTCTAGAAATCATGATGTTCAACACACTTCCAAGTTAATATAAGTTAATACATCATGGATCTAGGGTTCGTGCCGAGTTCATACATCTATACATTTAGGGTTTACCTTTAATACATTCACTAACAAGTCAAAGATGGCAACAGTATGTCTTAGGATTTCTCGTTAAACCTTCTCAAACAGTTTTATGCAATGTAGTCAGACAAGTGTTCACATTTTGATATTTCAATACATTGTGTTTAACATATGCTCGCGAATTAGCTTCGTTGGCGCAAGTAATCCTCTACACACTGGTCAGCGAAGGACAAGGTCTCAGTTCATGACCCTAACGTGTGGCCTGCAGGCAAGTTACATATTAGTTTGTACACAGAGGTCAAGACGGCCATGTTACATTCGGAATGACACTGTCCACCATTTTAGAACACAGGGAGAACCTAAAATGGCGGATAGACCTAAAATGGCGGCTTACACTGATCTAAGGTCAAGACCTTGCAACGCGGATTTCCTCGCAAGTGGCTTATAAGCAGCTTGGTGTAGGCCAATGTACATATATTCATACAGTATAGGAGGCACGATATGATTTTCCGTTTGACAAGTCGGTACAGAAAAAGCTATCGAAGTATGCTGTAGAAGGGGCAATGTTGATTAGTGGAGAAGGGCCAGGATTGCAGCAAACATCAGGTATGCCACAGGTGAATAACCAAAGGCAGTTTGATCAATGAGGGAACAGATTTAAACCATGAGTTAGAGGAAACTTCTGTGGAAGAGGAGGCTTTCAGAATAATCAGGGACATTTCCAGAGTAACCAAGGTGGGTTTCAGCCTATACAGAATGATAACCAAGGCATACAGGGAGGGCAAATCAAGAGACTCCCTCCTGTATGTTGGGCATGTAGAATGACAGGAAATCTAGCATGAGCATGTGGGAGTCAAGGGTATGTACAGAATGGGCAGTTCTTAAGAGGGGGACTACTTATCCACCTGCATATAGCTCACAAAATAGGGACGGGTTTTCTCAAGATCAAGCAGTGTATCAAGACAAGTGCCGAGAATGCAACAGGCTTTGCAGTCACAGCATGCACCCATGCAGATACAACAGAGAGCAAACACAGGACAGTTAAAGATTCCTAGGATAGGGGGTATAACTATCGAGTGTGGGAATCCTTTTACGGGCACAAGAGTAAGTATGTACCCAAAATAGGACAGATCACTGGGTGACTTGATGTGTTCAGTATTATCAGTAATGCCAAATGCCCAAGAGCAACCGAGGTTTGACGTCACGATAGGAGGCAGATCCTTTTCTTTTTTAATAGACACAGGTGCAACTCAGTCAGGTATACAAAAGGGGACATTTTTATTTTCAGGTAATGCCATGAATGCTCAATGTTTCTAGGAGCTAAAAGTAGTGTTTCTTTTACTGAAGAATTGCCAGGCTCTATAGGAGAATGCAATATGTCTTTTCCATTGTTGTATTAAAAACAGACGCCAGTTAATATACTGAGGCGAGATTTGATGGCGAAGTTGAATATGACGATTTCATTTACTGATGAAGGCATATTGTGTTCAGTGCCAGGAATATATTATTTAAATGTGAGCAAATTCATTATGGCATTTACAGGACTAATAGCCATACGGGGAGTACCGTTAGAACCAGGAGTATTTTATTATGGGGTATGAATTTTGTTAACATGGCTGCCTGGTTTAGAGGAAAAGACTATGAGAGTACCTGATGAATTTCTTTTTAGACCAGAGATTCCCATGGAGGAAGAGGGGGGACAGATTTTTCCCTTAGAGTTACAAGCAGCTGTAGTACGAGGGGTCTTGGCTATGCTCACAGGATTTGATGATAAAGCAGATCATGGAGCAGAGTGATTGCCATTGGAGATGGGTATAGATTAACTGATGTCACTGATGAGGATATATTTAAAGACGACCCATCTGATGACGAAATGGTGTTTGAGATGAGCCTTACATATTGGGTTAGGGCAGAAAAATGTGAGGTCTCAAAGAGAATGATAATAGTGAGACAGCGTCCTGCATTTTCTTATGAGGACAAATGGCGAATATGCGAGTCTCATTATGGACCACAGGCCCTTATGACGTAGGGGATTGGAGAAGTTAAGATTAAACTGAAGCCAGGAGCAATTTTACCTTCAGCACAACAGTATCCCATGTCATGAGAGGCAGACAAGGTATTTTTAAGACAATGTCCACCACGATGGATAAAGTTATTTTAATGACGTCAGACTCACCATGCAATACCGCAGTGCATCCTGTCAAGAAATCGTAGGGGGGATTGTGATGTTTAACAAAAATTGCAGTATTGTCAAGTAGAGATGTTATACATAGGTCAGTTAATCTCGCATGAAGGAAAGAAAGTTACACCTGAAAGGGCTGAGGCAATTTTGAAAGCAGCAAAAGCGCACACGATAAAGCACATGCATCAATTTCTGGGACTATGCAATTATTTGAGAGCATGGGTATTTGATCATAGTTCATATACAAGGCCGTTGTTGCAGGCCCTGAAAAAGGCACAAACGAGTCAAGAAAAGATTGTATGGACTGTGGAAATGGGCGAAGGGTTTGATGAGTTAAAAAGGAAAATTTGTACAGCTCCAGTTCTAGCGATTCCTAATTATTCTGAGGATTTCTTCTTATTTTCGCACACAAATGGAACCGTGATGACGGCAGTACTCACACAGAGAACTACTTTGGGATACAAGCCTTTAGCATATTACAGAGGGATTTTGGACCCAGTAATGAGGGGTCACTTCCCTTGCGAACAATTTTTGGCAGCTGGCGCACTCTCCATTGAGAAGTCTGGCAGCATCGTAATGGGGTGTTCCATGATGTTCTTTGTTGAGCATGCATTATTTGCTGTTTTGGAAAACCCTAAGCTTCTGCTTATGAGGTGGTTATATCGAATCCAGCGATTAAAATAGTCAGGTGTAAAACGGTGAACCCTGCCATTTTTGTAGCTGAGCCACTGGCAGAGGACGAGCAGGCACATGATTGCTCGAATTATGAGAAGTTTTATGATGAGTTCCCAAGAGTGAAAGAAAATGCTTTAGCCACTGGGGAGATTCTCTTTGTTGATGGTTCTTTGAAAATTGATCAAAATGATGGAAAAAGATATTCAGGTGTTTCTGAGATAAGACACACAGCTAATAGGGAATTTGAAGTAATGACAACCATCCCACTTTTCAGCACAGGCTGCAGAATTAGGGGTGCTGATTGTCGTGCTTGAGAACAACGTAGACCAGGAAATGATGGTGTACAGTGACTCTGCCTATGTGATGTCTACAGCACACGCAGGGCTACCACGTTGAAAAGGAGGGGCTACCTCTGTGCAGACGGCACTCGAGTGCAACATGCTGCTCTAATGGACAGACATATTAAGGCACTACAACTCCCAGTAGCCATCACAATAGTTAAGTGGATTGTTTTTCTACCAAATTTGATAGAACATGTTTCATTTTATGTAGTGAATTGCATCGTATGTCAAATGTTTACTGCTGGCCACACATTGCGAACATTCAGAGGACTTATACCGAATGGTCGTACTCAACATTTACATATCGACTATGTTGATAAGCTGCAGGTCTTTAATGGATGTAGATATATGATAGTGGTGGTGTGCCCCTTTGCCAGGTGGATCGAGGCTTTTCCATGCGCACACCCAGATGCCACTTGTGCTGCAAAATATTTTGTCGGAAAAGTATTTCCTACATGGGGAATATGTGAGATATTGAGATCAGATAATGGCCCACATTTTGTGAAAGAAGTATTCAAACAAATTGGTGTGTTTCTTAGTATAAATCACAAGTTTTCCTCAGCTTATCACCTGCAAGCGAACATGGTTTGTGGGAGACTCAATGGACTGCTCAAAGAGAGAATAGCCAAGCTTAAGCTGAAATTGAAAAAAAGATAGCTGCATTGCCCGGTTGATGAATCAACCGGGCTATGACCATCATCTTACACCCCATGAACTAGTAATGGGGACGAGAATGAGCACGCCTCTCATTCCTCCGTTGAGGACTAGAAGTGATGACCAGACAACAGCAGAATTGTTAGGAGATGAGCTACGTGCCTAATTCACATGTATGACTACAAGTATCCCTGTCATTTCAGACCAAGTCAAGCAGACGGGGTGTCGGTCTCAGAACACAGATGAAGACCATACAGCAACCGGATCAAGTGAACTTTTATTACCAAGGGGGTCATTACGAGTTAGGGGTAACCATGCCGCTATTAGAAAGTCTACGCTGGTGAGACCGCATCACCCCCACCCCATTCAGAAGCAAGCCACGGAGAACAAGTTCAGCATGTGCAGACTAGATAGATGACAACGGAGAAGGATGCAGAGATTGTCCAGTATACAGATAAAGATTTCATTGGACTGTGGTTCATTCGAGACACTCTTTGTAGCTGCAAAGCAAGGATTGAAGGAAAACCCTATTGTTCTTGAGCCACAGGAGGTTGATAAAACATTGGACTGAGACATTGAAGTCTTGAAGGGAAAAGTAATGCCAGACCTAGAGATCCTCTTTGATGATTGGAAGAGGGAACAGTTCCCCAATTCCTTTCTCACTGAGGTTCTCTTTGGAGGTGACCATGGTGGTGGCTAATGGCAACATTCATCAAATCATTCATGCTGTTTTCCTGTTCATTCTTCATGTGTATCCATCATTGGTTGGGAGAACTGTTGACGTTCATGTATTTTTGCAAGATCCTAAAAATTGTCCAATCATGAGGAGACTGCTCACAGCCATAACTGAGCAAATACTCCAGCTGCCTGAGTACAGTACAGCAAGCACAGATGGTCCTGTCTGACGAAGACTCTCATAAACTGCTTGGAATGGACTTTTATTTCTTGAAGAGTGTCCTTATCTTGTTGAACGACAAACCAACACTTGTGTATTTCTGAGGGATCCTAGATGATGATAAATTGGCTGATACATGCAATTTGCATGCAGTTCTGTTTATTGCCTGACACACTTTGTATGCAGGAATGGGCAGATCCAGTAATTGCCCGAACATTTTATGAGATTGCCCAATTAAAGTGTGGTTTTTCCTTCTTTAAAAGTAATCATAAGCACGATGGGCACCATTGATAGCAATAACAATTTGTCCAACAACGAGAGAGCACCATGACGTGCAAGAGGCTATTTTTGTATACAGTGGACATACTGGTACATGTTATGTTACTTGGCATTCATATAGCGCTCTATATATCATTGGTATGACTTCAAAGTGCTGGTAGTCCTGTCCCGGTCAGTAGAGAGAGATAGTGTTGTAGAGTGTGTGGGTGCACCGGATATGTGTGCAGCTGATGTAATTGCTGGATGGTAGCTGCATCCTAGCGGTGGGTGTGGTGCTGAAGATATCAGTTGGATGTGTACAGTCTGGTGGATGGACACCGAGACTGGGCTCTGACTGTGTAAGGCCTGAAGGACGCATATGTGAGCAACTAGGCTGGAATGTGCTGGGCTAGCTGCATTTTATTTGGGTTGATGAGGTGGTTATGGGGCCGCATTCATATGTGAACAGCTAGGCCGAATTAATCAGGGGTACAGCTGTGTTCTAGTTGAATGATGGTGTATAGTACAGAGTAAGCGTAGTGATGTGATATGATGGTTATCTTGAAAGCAGCGGAGACCAGGCACGTGAACAGGATGGCAGGGAACAGAGTGACACACCGACACAGAGACAGAGGGCTGGGTTTACAGCCACAGGAGGGGGGATACGGATATATAGCAACAGCATGGGAACAGGAAAGCAGGGCAGATGCGATTTAGGCTAACGTTCACAGCTCCACCCAAGTGTGGGACATGCTAACATTTGCATTTCTCTCAGGAAGCGACTCAGGCTAACGTTGACAATCCTGTCAGGGTCTGGTGCAGGCTAATGTACACAATTCTAATTGAGTGCGGCATTGCCAATATTCACAATCCTGTCTGGGTCTGGTGCAGGCTAATGTTCACAATTCCAACTAAGTGTGGCATACAACCTCCTTCTGGATCTGGCGTAGGCTAACATTCACAATTCTTATCTAGGACTGGCATCTAAGAGTGGTACACGCTACCATTCACAATTCCATCTAAGTGTGGCACACGCTACCATTCACAATTCCTTCTAAGAGTGGTAGATGTTAACATTTACAGTTCCAAGTGTGGGACATGCTACCATTCACAGTTGCATTTCTATCTAGATGCGACTCAGGCTAAGGCTCACAATTTCATTTAAGTGTGGCACATAGTACCATTCACAGTTCTATTTAAGAGTGGTACACGCTACCATTCACAATTCCATCTAAGTGTGGCACATGCTACCATTCACAATTCCATGTAAGAGTGGTATATGTTAAAATTTAGAAATCTAAGTGTGGGGCATGCTACCATTCACAGTTGCATCTTATTATGGGACATGCTAATATTTGCAATTCTACATAAGTTTGGGACATGCTACCATACCGGCTAATGTTCGCAGTTCTCTCTGAATGTTGGACTATTTAACATTCAAAGCATGTCTGGGTCTGTCGCAGGCTAATGTTCACAATTCTAAGTGCGGCGTTGCTAACAATCACAATCCTATCTAGGACTGGCATCTAAGTGTAGCACATGCTACCATTCACAATTCCATCTAAGAATGGCACATGTTAACATTTACAGTTCCAAGTGTGAGACATGCTACCATTCACAGTTGCATCTATGTGTGGGACATGCTGACAGTTGCTACTCAGGCTAAGGCGTACGATTTCATTTAAGTGTGGCACATGCTACCATTCAAAATTCCATCTAAGTGTGGCACACGCTACCATTCACAATTCCATCTAAGAATGGCACATGTTAACATTTACAGTTCCAAGTGTGAGACATGTGACCATTCACAGATGCATCTAAGTGTGGGACATGGTGACAGTTGCATTTCTATCTAGATGCGACTCAGGCTAAGGCTCACAATTTCATTTAAGTGTGGCACATAGTACCATTCACAGTTCTATTTAAGAGTGGTACACGCTACCATTCACAATTCCATCTAAGTGTGGCACATGCTACCATTCACAATTCCATGTAAGAGTGGTATATGTTAAAATTTAGAAATCTAAGTGTGGGGCATGCTACCATTCACAGTTGCATCTTATTATGGGACATGCTAATATTTGCAATTCTACATAAGTTTGGGACATGCTACCATACCGGCTAATGTTCGCAGTTCTCTCTGAATGTTGGACTATTTAACATTCAAAGCATGTCTGGGTCTGTCGCAGGCTAATGTTCACAATTCTAAGTGCGGCGTTGCTAACAATCACAATCCTATCTAGGACTGGCATCTAAGTGTAGCACATGCTACCATTCACAATTCCATCTAAGAATGGCACATGTTAACATTTACAGTTCCAAGTGTGAGACATGCTACCATTCACAGTTGCATCTAAGTGTGGGACATGGTGACAGTTGCATTTCTATCTAGATGTGACTCAGGCTAAGGCTCACAATTTCATTTAAGTGTGGCACATGCTACCATTCACAGTTCTATTTAAGAATGGTACACGCTACCATTCACAATTCCATGTAAGAGTGGTATATGTTAAAATTTAGAAATCTAAGTGTGGGACATGCTACCATTCACAGTTGCATCTAATTATGGGACATGCTAATATTTGCAATTCTACATAAGTGTGGGACATGCTACCATACCGGCTAATGTTTGCAATTCTTTCTGAAAGTTAGACTATTTAACAGTCAAAGCATGTCTGGGTCTGGTGCGGGCTAATGTTCACAATTCTAACTAAGTGCAGCATTGCTAACATTTACCGATCTGAGGCAAGGTAATGTTGAGTGGCAGGGTTTTCCGGAGTAGAATAATTGCTCTACTCCCCACCCATGCCACACTTGCTTTTTGGTTGATGCTGGTTGACGGCAGGTCACTGGCTTCACTGGCCTCCCCTGCGGACACCTGCTGACACTTTCTGGAGCTGCCTCTGTTGGAGGCACCCTTTGCCTTGGGGCCCTTCGCCTTGGGGCTGCCGTGCAGAGGGCTGCCCAGGGAAGGTCAATTAAGACCAGAGATAAGCCAGTCAGTGTAAGGGGCGGTATAGGAGGTGGGAGGAGGGAGGGAAGGCAGAGGAAACACGGAAGGGGAACGGGGAGAGGAACCACGTGGGTGCCGGCACAAAGAGGCACAGGGGGCTTACAATCAAAATAATACTGCCCCAGGAGTGTCGAGTGCAGAGCCCCACTCACCTGTGCAGCGCCTGCTGGAATGGCATCTTCACGGGTCCTGCGGCCTCTAAGCCATTACACACATACACAGAATTAACCATCAAAGTGAGGGGGTCCGGGAGGCGGGAGGAGGGAGGGAAGGCAGAGGCAACACAGAAGGGGAACAGGGAGAGGAACCACGTGGGCGCTGGCACAAAGAGGAACAGAGGGCTTCCAATGGAAATTATACTGCCCCAGGAGGGTCGAGTGCAGAACCCCAATCACCTGTGCAGCGCCTGATGGAATGGCATCTGCACGGGTCCTGCGGTGTCTAAGCCATTACACACACACAGAAAATTAACCAATCAAGGGGATGGGGAGGTCCGGGAGGTGGGAGGGAGAGGGAAGGCAGAGGAAACATGTAAGGGGAATGGGGAGAGTACCCACGTGGGTGCCGGCACAAAGAGGCACAGAGGGCTTCCAATCAAAATGATACTGCTCCAGGTGGGTCAAGTGCAGAGCCCCACTCACCTGTGCAGCACCTGCTGGAATGGCGTCTGCATGGGTCCTGCGGCGTCTAAGCCGTTACACACACACACACACAGAATTAACCAATCAAGGGGACAGGCGGTCCGGGAGGAGGGAGGGAAGGCATAGGAAACATGGAAGGGGAACAGGGAGAGGTACCACACGGGTGCCAGCACAAATGCACAGAGGGCTTCCAATCAAAATGATACTGCCCCAGGAGGGTCGAGTGCAGAGCCCCACTCACCTGTGCAGCGCCTGCTGGAATGGCGTCTGCACGGATCCTGCAGCGTCTAAGCCGTTACACACACACACACAGAGAATTAACCAATCAAGGGGAGAGGGAGGTCCAGGAGGCGGGAGGAGGGAGGGAAGGCAGAGGAATCTATACATGTGATCTATACATGTATCATGTTCATTGTCATTCTACCTTCACTCACAGTATGTACTGCCTATTATGTAGATCCAAATAAAACAGTAGTTCCTGTGTTTCCTCATATGTAACAGGAGGGTACAGATGTGGAAATTATAAGGCCACTTGGCCTTATGTAATTTTCACTACTCCTGTGGTGCATATGAAAGCACCTAATCTTGTGACAGATAGGTCTAAGCTTCCCTTTAGGGGGAGGTCAGCATTGCAAGTTTTTTCATGATTCATTGTTACCTCCTTATTATGCCAATAGGAAAAGACTTTATGTGGCTAGTCCTACACCAGTAGGACATGTAAAGACACTGATTAGACTGCCAAATGTCTCTATGATTCCCCTAGTGAAAAGGAATTATGCAGAGATACTTCATGAGATGACTATAAGAGCTCATGAGGCAAGAAGGAGACCTAAGAGAAGTACAAGAGAAGATGATCATGACTTAAATGATTATCTAGACAGCAGAGCACATATGGGAAACAATATATGGTATCAGCACATGAAAGAGGTAGGAGGAGGAATGCTATGTATGTGCACTCCTGCCTTATAATGTGGGGAAGTCTAACATATTCATAGCCATTGAAATAGATGTCCAGACAACACACTGTCTATCTCACATTGCACTCTGCCAAATGAAAGGTCAGTTCATGGGCCGAACATCCTATTTAGCATGGGCAACACAATGGACAGACCCAGATCAAGATGATTATGCGGAAGACATGAAGACGAGAGCAAGAGCCCACACTAAAAATCATGTGATAAGATACAAACAGCCTGGAGTGAAAGGGGCTGGAATCAGATGGGAAGTGAACAGAAAACTTGAGAGTCCAGAAAAATCAGCAGAAGACATTTGAAGATGGAAGAAAAGAGACCAAATGCAGATTTGCAGATTAGTGCTTTATCCAAATGGATGGGAAGAAGGAGTGGTTATCTGTAGAGTGTGGTTAGTAATGGCCTCTACAAACCTACTATTGACATTGTAGAGAATGGATGCGAACATCTATGGCCGAGACTTGCTAAACTACTGACATGGGTCGAAGATAAAGGAGGGCCCTTGCAGATAGTGCCTCTGGATAGTGCAAAGCTATGTTTCAGAAATAATGGTGGAAGAAAACTTGGAGAAAATAAGAATTGTGGCTGAATCTTTGACGTACCAGGAATGAGCATTGGAACAGCAGTGATAATGGATCACTACTGGGTTTGAGGATCCAGAGTTTACATGAAACTGCCCAAGGATTGGGGAGGACTATGTTCTATAGCGAATGTGCATGTTCCAGCATTGGTGATTCCAAAAGGTGACCTGGACATTGGCGAGTTTCCTAAAGCAGATGCTCGCCTGAGGAAAAAGAGATCTGATGAACTTTTGAATCGAATGAAGAGGGTGAACTATTTCTCAGCTAAGTCAATAGAAGCCTATGATTCTATCCCATTTGAACATAGATTGTTTAGTAAGACTTCATTGATATTCATGATAATCTTCATGCCCAGGATCCAGATGGATGCAAACACTAAGTGGTTACAAATAACCAGATGGGAACTGTTGCAGCCGATCAACACTAGCATAAAGGGATTCAATGCTATCAAGGAAGAGTTGAGAGCGATACGACTGATGACACTTCAGAATAGATATGTCCTGGACCTGATTTCAGCTATGGATGGAGGAATTTATGCCAAAATTCAAGAATCAAGTTGCACATTCATACCTTCTCATGATGACAAGAATGGCACCTTAACAGAGGACATATCGATGCTGACAAAGTTACAAGTCCAGATGATAGATGAAGAGGAAGACATTGCTGATGACAGTTGGCTTGGGTCCATCTTCTCGTGGGTTCCACATTGGATGGCATATATGCTCAAGTTCCTTGGAGCCCTGATAGTGATGACATTACTTGGATTTTGTGTGATCAGGATAATAATCTCACAATGCAAGAAGACTGCAAAGAAAACCGTATGAATGAAGATTATAATCGATGTTGAATCAGAATGGAAAACTAAGGAGCCCACAGATGAAGAAATCAGAGACTACGTGAAGGCCAGAATTCACCCACCTGAAGGAATTACGTTCCTGTACCCAAATAATCACAAGAGGTATGTGGGGAAGTGGATCTACTGTAGTGCATGTGGACAATGCATGCTTATGTGCTGGAGTACTGATGAGCATGTGAAATCAGCGGGATGCCTGAAGGGAGTCATAAAGATATGGGTCCCAAACAAGCATTTCATCAAATGAGGATGTCTAGATATGAAGGCTGATGAGAGAGTGGTCAATGAATTGACCAGAGGGGGTGTGTAGAGGTGTAGCCAAGTACCCCCACCCAAAGCGCATCCCCCATGTTGCCTTTATGTTGGGAGCCAGAGTGTGAGACACATGCAATGCCAGTGAGAATACAAATAACGAAGAGAATCCTGTACGTAAGATTCCCATTGAGAAATCCACAAATGCATACACGACAATATGATGGCCATTTCATTGAAATCACGAAGATTGGTGACGTCATGAAGAACAGAGCTGACGCACCCAGAAGAGATGCAGAGACGAGAGAACATAAACACTCTATAGGCACTCTAAGTGGGAGGTGCCAAAGACGAGTAACATTTCAGATTCAAGATGACGATGTTCATGCTACAGAAATAACAAAGAATACATCAAGTAGTTTTACAATTGTACAGATGCAGTAACGCAAGTAGACAAAGTATTCTTAAAGGCTGGCTATGTAGTGAATAGATTGCAATGATGTGCCAACATATATGCATAGGAATCTTATGAACTGTAGATGATTCCACAGCACACTTTAGCAGAGCTAGATCCAGTAAAAAGAAAGGTTTTTAGTGTGTCACCATTAGAAATCGAAACCTTGACCATGGAGGTGAACCAAGGAAGGGCTTGGCTGGCTCAACACCAAGAAGTCAAGGCCAACTTGGGCCTGAAAGTTTGAAGCAGTGGTTACAGAACGTGTGAAAGAACATAACTCCTGTTTTAGGTGAGGAGTGAGAACATTGAAGATGTCAGAGGTTCATCATTTAATAGTATTTTAAATACAGAAAGACTCGAAAACATGGTTGCTGTCATGTGGTTGGATGAAAATAGACACTGAGAGGAGCTGTATCGAAACCGAGAAGACAAAGGGGGTCATTACGAGTCGGGCGGTAGGGGATGCCGGGCACCGGTAAGGAGACCAGTGCGGGTAATCCCCTACCGCCTGATTCTGAGGTCCCCTAACGGGAACCGAAAGGGACGTGAGGTCGGACCACACATCCCTTCGGGTCCCGCTAAGGGACCAGAGTGCAAATAATGGGCTTGCCATTCATGAGCCTGTTATTTGCGCCCTCCCCATTCCCATTGAGCCTTATGGTGGCTCAAATGGGAATGGGGAATGGTTTGTGCAAAGGGGACTTAACGGTCCCACCAGGGTCAGACTAGATCGGTAAGTCCCCATTGCACAACACCGGACATGGGGCCTCATCACGAGTCTGGCGGTAACCCTTAAATGCGGCAGTAGCGCTATTACCACATTTAAGTGTCCGCCAGATCATGGGCTTGGTGGATTTCTGCGGCAATTTGCCGATTTTCGGCACTATTACTGCCGGCGGGAAATCCGCCAGCGGTAATAGCACAAATTTTCCCCATTGGGCCCAATGGGGAATGAGGAATTCCCGAATGGGCACGAACCGTTCTGCCAAACCTGTGATCCGGCACTAATAGCGCCGGGGGTTTGGCGGTAGGGCTAATAGCACTGGCAGTAATAGCGCCGGCATTACCGCCCAACTCGTGATGAGGCCCATGGTCACGGCATGGGAGGCAGCCATGGAGCTAACTGCTCCATGGCTACCGCCATACTCGTAATGACCCCAAAGGTATGCCTATACTCCCTCATACTCTCGAGCTCAGAGAACATTTTCAAGACTAACTTCAAAGCTTAATTGAGTTGCAGACTGCAAGGGTGATGATAGATGAACAGGCTAATTGGTGGGAAGCTATGAATATGACCAGCACCGCAGCACCTGGATGTTAGCCTGCATGCATCTTGCGTAGGAGGAATATTGCAGAGGGATACAAGGCTGCCAACCAATCATAGAGGGCCACGTAACAGAGAGCCATATAGCTTGTATAACCAATGGGACATCGTGTATTTGATGACGTTCATAGTGACCTGCACTAATGAAGGGCTTAGTTGCCAAACCTGATGTTAGAGACCCAATCACCTTCCCAGCGATGTTCCTGTTAAGCCTATCACTTTCCCAAGTAGGTTTTTGTAAATTTCAATTTAGGTTGACATCAATGATGACGAGTTTTTAGTATAAAAGTTGCTTTTTATATTTGACAATCATTGAGTGTGAAGATTGAGCGAGTTTGTGGTTGTTCGCTGTAACTCCCTGTTTTGGATAATTGATATTAAAACAGTTACACTTTGCCAACTTCCTGAGTCAGTTTGATTATTGATGTTTGATTATATTCTGCATCTCCATCTATCTCAAAGTATTGCTACCTCGTCTTAATGGGCTGGGTCAGACACCCCAGTTCAATTATGTGAAAGATGATGACATTTTATCATGCAGACTATTGGTACCACAAATCTCAATGAGAGATTTGGGTAGGTGTGTGTGTCCATATAGACTTTTTTTTCCAGACTGAATCTGTCTGAATCTCCTTAAAGAGTCATGTCCTCAGGAAAGACCGGTAGTAGTTCAGACCGATTCGGGTTGATTCGTGGGAGCAACACAAACACAAAATATGTTCAAAGGCCATGGGAAGGTAGAGAAAATACACATTAGTGTGGGGGTGGCTGGATCAGGGTTAGAAATATGAAATGGAGTCATGTGCATCTGTGTATTACATGCAAGTAGGACAGTACACTAAAATCTTCAGTAATATATGTCTGTAGGATAAGATGCCTACTGCACCTTTGTGAGACCCGGAGGTCTCAGAGTTGTTCATACATTTAGTACGGTTGATGTGGGCAACTGTAAGATTTCATGTCAGAGGCTAGAGCAGCGGTGTCAGTTGCATGCCAGCCATGCCTGGGTGTGATTGTCATTGTTTGGAGATTCATACAATGAATAGTATGCATGTTGAACACGTTTATTCATGGCATGTGGTCACAGATGAAAGAAAGGCCACATGAATAGAAGTAGTGTATGCACTTTAAGTCTGTAATGTGCAGTTTGGTTAGTACGAGATAATTCAGAGAGCCACAGAGACATTTACAGAAAACTGGTTTCAAAATCAAATCACAGACATGCATGGAGGTCTGAATGCATATATTAAACATGTATAGGTTGCCCAATTCTTAGAAAACCAAGATGAAAGGTTTTCACAGTAATGTGCATCTGTTAAGTGCAATGTGGATAGAGCCAAGGCTGCACGTCTGCCTGCATGATTGTTCTCTTGTCTGTCATTTGTCATCATGGAACCCTAGCACAGGTTCCATGTTCCAACTGTGTTTATGTGTGTTCCTAAGCAATAAGGTACAGAGATGTGAGCAGTGAACGGGAACAGTTTGGGTTGTGGTAGAGAAGAGCGGGAAACAATATTGTGGCAAGGAACAGTGACATAGTGTGTAGGATATCCAGGTAAGGCCATCACACCTCCTTCTCTCACAAAGAGCAATGTAGATGTTTACACAGCAACACCAGTGTGAAAAAAAGGGATGCTAAATGATACTCTTCATAACCTTTCATACCCTTCTCTACCCGAACTACACTCTATTCTGATCACATCCAAGAGCGAGCCACCGAACTTTTCAACTATTCCATTTGCCATGGAGTGTTAGAGAGATGTGGAAGTGTGTAGTACTATATATTGTTTCAACAATATGCTGGGTCCTGTTTCACATGCACCTATTCAACACTATAAGTCTACATAAAAAAATTAGTTTTTGGTACCCCTTCAGTGCCAGGCTATTATGCAAGTCTATGCAAAAAGGTTTGCCCTTGGCACTGAAGGGTTTGCCGACATAGTGCCACTATACAAAAAAGGAAGTTGGGAAATTCCATGTAATTATAAGCCCATCTCGCTCCTTGCCTCAGTCGGCCACCTTTTATACAAGGGCTGTACTGGGACATGCATGAGTGAAAGACGGGCACTTAATACATCAATTATAAACTGGCTTCCAGTAGGGAATATGCACAATTGATCAGAGCCTCAGATTATGCTTATTTTTTTTTTTTAATATGTTACTTTGAGGAAGATAGATGTATAGATACTTTTCATCGACCTCCAAACTTCCCTGGATTGCATTCCCGATGCTAAACTATGGGGAACATTACACAAACTACATATCCCATTAGCCCTGCTGTCAGCACTGTTGCTATTATACACGAACAATAAAGGTACTATGGGATGGAACTTAATTGGAGAACAAACTCAACAGTTTGCATTAGGGAAAGGAGTTCGACATGGCTGTGTTTTGGCATCTACATGCATTTGCCTCCTCTTTAACAGTATAATCAACAGCATCCTATCAATTCCCACTGATGCGCCTACACTAGGCAAAGTCCAATACCCAATTCTGTTATTTGCAGATGATGCTGCACTCATATCACTGTGTGCGACCAGCCTAAACAAAACATTTATACCATTTAAACATTTCTGCAGTGACAAGGGCCTGAAGATAAATGACACACAAACTAAAGCTATGGTGTTTACCAGAAAATAGGAAAACATTGGCCAAACTGGAGCTACACTTGGAAGATGGTGATATCAAGGCATATGATTATTTTGGTTTGGGATATGGACGGTCCATAGCAAAATTCACAAAGGAGCAGGCTAATTGAGCCATATGCCCAATCATGGAACCTGCACTACTGAAAATCCCCGATCAGGAAATAGAGAAAGCTTCAGTTTCGAAGCCATAACGGAGGAGGATTTTTGTCGGGTGTTGAGCAAAATGAAACCTACGTCTTGTGCGGAGAACATCCTGCCCACAAAGATCATTCAGGATAATAAAGAGCTTTTCACACCCACTCTACCAGAATAATCAACGCCTTGTTTTCTGAAGGAAAAATTCCTAACACCATCAAAGAGGTTACGATAACTCCTCTTGTCAAAAAGGCGGGTCTGGATCGTAAAGACCCAAGCAACTTGCACCCTAAAAGTAACTCGAATTTTGTACTGAAGATACTGAACAACCTAAATAAGATTGAGTACCTCGGTCTCCTAGTTTCTCTATATATTTTCATGCTCTTTCCAAGCACGACCGAGTGTATGTTTTGGCTTGGAGTCCCTCATTGTTTGTTAACACTGGAGATGTTACACACCCAGCAATCGGGTTTTAGAACAGTCCATAGCACAGAGTCAGCCATGCTCGACCTACAATCACATATGCTAGAGCTGATTGACAAGGGTAAACCAGGGATGCTCATGTTGCTGGACCACAGCGCAGTGTTTGATCTAGTGGATCATCAACTGCTACAAGCCGCACTAGATGAAATTGTAGGCTGCTCTACACCAACATTGGCTTGTATAGCATCCTTTCTGAGTGACAGGAAGGCACAAATTCACTGCGGAGATAAATTCTCAGAAGAGGCCCTTATTCTATTTGGAGTTCTGCAAGGAGCCAGTCTGTCTCCTCTGCTGTTTAACGTATACTTGTGAAGCCTCTGTGACTTACAGGAAAGCATCAGTGTGTTTTTCACAAATTACGCCGATGATACACAGCTGGTTTTCGAAATTACGGGAGATTTGTTACAGATAGCGCTAAAATAGAGGAGGTCTACAAGGTCATCGACATCTGGATGCAGAGACATTGGATGTGTCTTAATAATAGCAAGACTGAACTTATGATCTTCGGATATCGCCACGTAAGATCCAAGTTAGGACACCAATACAGGAAGTTTGTGATAAAAGAAGCCAACATCCCAGTGCTACCACAAGTCAAAACACTAGGGATGATGGTGGAAACATCAGTGGGTGTTGAAGCCCAAGTAAATTACTTAACTAAAAATAACACACTTTACTTGTGCCTGTTAAGAGCCATCAGATGATACATTAGTGAAGCAAACTCTGCAAATATCGCAAGGGCGATTATACTGTCTCGTCTGGATTACGGCGATGCGCTGTTAATGGGAGCTACCAAGAGGGAGTTACAAAGATGTCAGGTCATGCAGAAGGATGCCGTTCGTATGTTAAGAAAACCAAATATGGAGAACACATATCGGCAGGAAGGAAAGATCTTCATTGGCTTAGATGATTGTACATAGATGCCTATATGGTGTGGCGTCAAACTACACCTAAGAGAAACCTTAGGTCAGCCGATGTAGGCATCCCGGCAATCCCAGAGGTTAGACAGGCAGCAGGTGGAGCAGAGCTTTCCCGGTCAGGGTAGCCAAGTGTTGGAACAATCTCCCAGTGAACCTGAGACTGGAAGGAAATTACAGCAACTTCAGGAAATCACTGAAAACGTACTTATTCCAGTAATCTCCTGGTTAACCAGGGCGTTTTCAAGGTATAGTTACGGCTAGCCTAGATCTTGTTTCTCTCTTTTGCATCCTTCCCATTCCATGCAAATCCTCCATCAGGATGTCTCCGCGCCCTGATGCCTGCGGGCTGTCGGTGCGTTACAAGCACATAGAAATAGAAATAGAAATATACAAACTACATATGTGGCAAGCAGCGTTATACTCTGCGGTCGCCACAATGTATCCAGATTATGAACCATAGAAAATGGTATTTTCAATACAATACAATTTCTTCCAAGAAGCATATCATCCGTTCTTATGATGCCTTATATTGATAAACTGGTTGCAAGCGTGAGGCTATGCATACATCTGTTAGGTCTAAATCAGAATGTTTTAAAAGAGGTGGTCCCTGTACCCAACAATGCAGAATTAGTGGGTGGAATAAAACTTTGTTATATGTCCTCGTTAATAGATCCGATGCCCTGATCATCACGTTCATCTACATCATACAGTCAGGCTGTGCTCTGTGGTGGTTTTGTTTCCTAGGTTACTCTGGGAGATGCACAGCTATGTGCCACCAGCTCTCAATCGATGACATCACTAGTGTGCTTCTGTAATTTGAAACGCACAGATGTTTCCTATTTCCACCAGCAGGGAATCCACCAAAAATTATTATTTGGAAGTGCATAAAAAAACAGTGGTACCACCAATAAAAGTAGCGGTTTACACACTTATTGCCACTTTGTTCCTGCACCACCCAATTGATAAGGAGGCCCATAGCCCTTACTGTGATTAACACAGGGCTAAAGGAGGCTTTGAGCGGCAGCAAGCGTGCTGCCTCTGCCGGTCATGATTGCAAAGTGTTGATTTATATCATGGATGTAAGTGATGATTTAAATAAAGGGAAATAGTGGCAGCATTTTGATTTAAGCATTTAAGATCAGTAGCGTTCAAAAACGTATACGTTTGATGAAAGTATGAGGGCTCTTATGAATATTTCAGTGTTCAAAAGAATGGACATCCAGAGTGAATTTCTTTCACTGCCAAGAAAGACAGCACATTATTCCTTTCCCCTAAATGCACCTAATGGGTGTGCCCAAGGCAACGGAACACGTGATTAATGCCATACTTTAAAAACACCAGAAAAAGTCACACAACTGAATGTGTCAATCTGCCTTTTAATTTTCCAAGGAAGGTACTCAATTTTTAGAGGAGAAAATGTCATGGCTAAGTAGCTCATTAATGTATTTTGGGACAGACATAATTCTGCATTAGACCAACCAGACCTCCAGCAGAATAAACATCAATAACATTGAACACATACATAATTTCCCGAGCGATTAATGATCATGAGAAATTCAGGTTGCAAGTATTGATGCAATTTCTTTGTGTAATTCGGTACAATATATTTTCGACAGGAAATTCTGAAATTAAATAAAGGTAGTTTCTAAATGTATCTTAGATAGTGAGTGATTGCGATTGCAGTTACGGTTATGGTCGTCTCATGATAGTGGGAGCAGATCGTCAGAAGCTTATGTCAGAATGTATGGGCCCGCATATAGATTCAACGGGAAAACAAGTTTCATAACCGAGGAAAGCAGGGTCATACAAGAGACCATATAAATAAGCAGCTGCCATTGTGGAGTATATTGGAAAAATATAGCATTGTCTGACCAACAGCAGACATATGTATATCGAGATACCCATGGTGTTTCCACAAGATGAGCGATGCGCTGTTGCTTTGCTTAGCACATGTATGTAGCAGGAGCAAAAGAAAGGTCGGGAACGGAAAATACACCACGATTGGAACAGCAAGGATTCATCAAGGCAGCAGACCTCACTGACATAAAATATCAAGAGATCAGGGACGTCATTTGGTGGACTCCAGCGTCGCCCACCGAGGTCTCATTTGCTACCCCTGTGGTCTCCTTTGCTACCCCAAAACATTTTCTTTTTTTTAAATGGAAGCTCATGGGCTGTAGCCAGCGCCATGTGGCTCTTTGTTTCTGGAGTGGCTGGCTTTCTTGTTCAGGCCTCTAAAAAAACAGCAGGTTCCACAAGTGTAACACATTGAGCAGTGACCCTAAATAAGAAAGAATAGGAATAAAAAAATAATTTCTCTCTCTGGAATCCTGTACAATAATTGCTGGACGTGTTAAAGGTTTATTTCAGGCACACTTGAGTAAGCCACTGATGTACTATTTTCTTAAACAACTCGATTTCACAATGTAGACAAAAAAGTCCAAAAGCATTTAGAGTGTAATAAGCATATATATATTTTGCTTTTCAGTTATAGCATGTTTTCTTTCTGCCATTGTCTCTGTGTCCTCGGTCACAACAAAATACTTGTGCCTTAAAGCTTGTGTACAGTGGAGACATGGTTGACTATAGCACATAAAGTGGCCCTTGATTTTATTCCGGTCCAAGATAAGAGTCTCTGCTTGCACCATTGTGCTGCAGGATACAATCCACCTGGCAATCATCCTGATGCTGGCGAGGAACACAAGGTAGGCCCAGGTGGGCTGTGTGTGTTTTTTTGTTTGATTGAGTAATTTTACCATGAATGTTATTCTTTTGAACATGGCCATCACAGTGGAACTGCTCATGTCCTCCCAGTGAGCATGCCTTCCCGGAAAGCAGATTGGTTGCCCCCCATCTGAAACTGCCAATCATGGAGCTGGCATGCGTAGGCGCTAGCCCGCTGTAAGGCCCAAGCTAAGGCCTATGTCTGGACCTGTCCGAAGCTGGAGGGAGACTCTCCATGCCGCCAGGCCAGCGACTAGTCCACAGGCAACACTCCCTAATGAACATTTTGGCTGTGTCCCCTGCAGTCAACAACTATGTAAAATCTGTTCTTACACAGTCCCAGTAAGGATCACGGACAGCCCTGCGCTGAACTTGACTATTTCCCCTGGTCCCTCTGCCTTGGGTGCCTGTTTGATTCTTGGCTCCCTTCCCATCAAACTTAAGTACAAAATGCAATGTCTGTACCACCTGTTATATGTATCTGCTGTGCCTTAACTTCCCATTGAATGCGTTCTACTGCTTCTTATTGCCTTGCTCAAAAATTGAATTCAGGAATTGCCCCTAAATCTGTGCACTCTACATGTGGTGCTGCATTGTAGTGCTTTATAGGTAATCGAAGTTAAATGTGCTTTTAAATCTGTGCACCCTCCATTTTGTGCTCTATTTTAGTGCTTTAATGGAATTTCGATTTCAGCTGTGCTTTTAAATCTGTGCACTCTCCATGTGGTGCTGCATTGTAGTGCTTTATTGGGAATTAATAAAAAATAGGCATTAAGCATCCATTAAATGCCCAAAGCACGAAGAAACATCTTCCACCTTTTTTCTGCTCTGTATGCTGAACCCAAACTGCTGATACAGCTTTCAGCTTGTGTCAGTGGTGTACTGATAGTTGATGCTTCTGTCTTGCATGAACTTGACATGCCTAGAGTACTTGGCAAAATATAGGCTGTTTTTTCTTCCTTCTTCTAGCATTCGTTCTCCATTTGATGTTGCAAGTACTTCATCAAAGCAGTCAATTTTACATTGTCACATGGGTCCACAGAGAAAGCCATCAGGTATTAAATGTTAGCGTTTAATAGAACTATGTGTGGTACACCATGCAAGATTGAAAGCATGCCCTCACAGCATCAACCAGTTTTGCCACACCCGAATCACCTGGCACATGCCCTCACCACGTTGTCATATTGACCACAACCGGATACACTAGAGGGAGAACTTCACTCATAGATGCATTGTGATGACTACCATGCTTGGTGGCCTCCTTGAAGGGTTGTACCACAGAGTAGGCATTAGACAGTGGCTGCCACTAACACAGTATTAAACATTTCCTATCAGAGAACTGGTTATCATGCCATGCTCTTTCTAGAGAGGGGCGCCTGGTACCGGTTTTTGTCATTTCCAAGCAATTGCTCTACTATGAGTGTTGCAGTAAACTGTGATGGGATTGCATTACTCATGTAACCTCTCGAGAATGTTTTGTTGTACAGTGACAACTCGTGGTGCACTTGCATGTGGTACAGTGCATTGCTGCAATCAATTGTAAACCAGGATGAAATGTGAATAGATATTTTGGCCCACAGGAATTACTTGATTCACATGCACACAGTTGCTGATTGTGGCATTTGAAAGGTATAAGATGTGTACTGTCTTGTCAATTTATATGGTTATAGGGATATTGAACCCTTTGTCTACAGCAACAAAGCCAAACAGCAAACTATGAGGCCGTAGCCATAGTGTCACCTGGGCGCGGTATCACTGAGAATATAGCTAGTATACTTGGTTGAATTTTTAAGGGAAAATTTAGAAGTGTTATCCCTTGTTTGGTCATAAGTAGAACAATGCTTTACTAACACACTTACGCTGACATTTGTTTCGATCAAACAGGGGTCCTTATCAAGGCTGTCGTGATTATACATGTTGTGCAAGTGATAAATGGTTGTAAGAACCACACCCGTTTGGTGAAACCCATGGTGAAGTATAATTGAACATTCCAGTGTTCAATTGATTTAGTTCAGTTGTTTTGTGACATGTAGGTGTGGATATTTTAATGTTGTGACAGTTGTTAATATACATGTTTAATACAGGTGGAAAACATTGCAATGAGTGACATGGCGTGCAACAGGTTTTACATTAGAGAGGTTACATTTATCATGACATGGGGGGTCAATTCGAGGTTGATGCTAAGGGAAAAACGATGCCGGTAAAGGATTATCGGCATCGCTTACCGCTACAGGCTATTCTTACCAGCAAGACCACTATTAGCGGCATCGTAAAGTACGGTGCCTCTAATAGCGGCATGGGCGCGAGCACACGAGCCAACATGCCGGCAATAGTGCATGCCGTAAACTGGAGGAGATCACAAGTGAAGCGGACATGCAAATAACGGCATCATGAAGGAGTTAAAAGTGGTTACTGGCATTCCATAAATACCAGCATCTGCGACCTACCGTAAAATGCCTTGAGCAGTGTTCCCAACTGCCACAGGTGCACACAATCAGCACAGGTGGAGGCAATGGAGTCTGGCCCAGTACAAACAGAGCACACCCACACGCCACACCCCATCCAACACCAAGATGATTCCTATAGTAGTAGCATTACCGGAGATGGAGGACATACTTGCATTGCCACAGCATCAACAACAAAAACAGCAGGCACCACAGAGGAGACGCAGGAGGAGAAGGAGGGTGAGACAGAGCCAGCATGCTCCACCAGTGCAGCCACCGTTACCATGCAGGCAGCCCACAATAACTCACATCAGAGCCAGTCCTTTCAATCTAACCCCTGAGCACACTCTGTACCGTCTGGACCGGAACACCATCACCACGATTGTGGACATGATACACAATGACATTGTCAGCCTCATTGAAATACGCACCGCCATCCCCCCTCTACTGAAGGTAGTGTCTGTGCTCCACTTCCTTGCCACCGGCACCTACCAGCACATAGTGGGGCACATGCATGGCATATCACAACCCTTATTTTCTCGGATTCTGAACCAAGTGCTGGATGCCCTCCTCAAGCACACAAGGGACTACATATCACTACCATGGACTCCCCAGCAGATATTTGATACACAAGTTGGCATGCCGAATTGTGTAGGTGGCCTCGACTGCACCCACGTGGAGTTGGTAGTCCTGCATGCCATGGAGGTGGTGTACCGCAAGATCATCACACATTGTTGTGCCCGATTTCCCGGATCAACTCATGACTCTATGGTCGTGCAGAACTCCACGCTACCACGGTTCATGGAGCGACATGCTGGATGACGTGCCTGGCTCTTTGGTAGGTTTCAGGACTGGCACATGGCATTTAAATGGGGGGAGAGATGCACACACCACTTTGCTGCCAATGTTGATGTGACTGCACGATGTGCACATCACTGAACACTGTGCCCTAAAGCATCACAAACGGTATATGACACCCAAATCCCATAGGAATGAAGTAAGGTCGACACCTATCACTACATGACTAAAAGGAAACCACCCCAAATCACACAACACATGCACCACTAATCTGCGGTCCTCACCCTCCGTAACGCCATCCAGCACCATGCAGTGCACATTCACTATGTTTCTGTATCCAGCAAATCACCACACAGGATAAGCAACCCTGGGAGTGCATTGAACTGAACCAACTAGGGAATCCACTGTCTGTCACAGGGCCGCCACACCAACAGGAGTGCTGCATGTCACCATGGGAATGAACAGCGCTGATTGGCCAATATTGCACAGACTAATGGCAACGCTCCCTCTAAGTAAATCTCACAGAACACAACACATCACAAATTTGACACAAACACAGCTGAATGAGTACACGATGCATGTGCAACAAGACGTACTGATGTTCTGTTGCACATGCATCGTGCACTGACACACCATGTATCATCTTGAAGATGCAACCCACACCATTATTCCATGGCACAGGACACATTGAGGGACTGAAGATGGCGTAAATACATCCAGGGACATGTGCATGTGGCCAACGATAATCTACAGGCATGTGTGACCAGTACAGCTATCTATCATGAATCGCCTAACATTTACCTGTCATTGCCTCTCATGCAGGTGATAGTGGCTATCCCTTGAAGTCGTGGCTCCTCACCCCTGTCCAAAACCCACAGAACCACAACGAGGAGGACTACAATCGTTCCCATACCCGTACCCGTGTGGTCATCGAGCAGACCTTTGGCCTGTTGAAGGCACGATTTCGCTGCCTCAGCAGGTCGGGTGGGGCACTCCTCTACAGGCATGAGAAGGTGGCCAACATCATCATGACATGTGTCATGCTGCACAATATGTGTATCCGCCGGAACGTGGCCCTGCCCCCTGACATTGAACTGCTACCACCTGATGATGATGAAGGGGATGCAGACGATGTGGCTGGACATCATCTCGGTGCCGATGCACAGGAGGGACGTGCTGTGTGCCAGTCACTGATAGCACAATATTTCTGACACACATGGCAGAAGAGGGTGACATGATAATTGGACAGAGGGCACTGGGTGTGGGGGTACATGTACACTATGCACTGTATATGAATAAATGACACATGCGCAATGATGAATGACCACTCAGGTCTTGATTTTCACACAACGGGTGTATTAAATATAACAATGATAACGAAAGTGCAAAAACCCTCCACCACCCTCACCCCCTCCCCCCACAACTCCCCCACACACCCTCACCTCCCTAACCTCCCCCAGAACTTCCCCACACACCCTCACCCCCCTCCGCCACCGCCACAACTCCCCCACACATGTCCCATCGAGTCACCAATGTCTACATGAGGCTGCCCTGATTATCAATTGGCACTCCCTGGTCCAGGTGGCGGCATGTCTTGCCGGCGCAGGGTACGTGCCGACCTGCGGAGGGGGCTCATTTGGGTCGAACTGGATCATGACGGTGTGGCTGCCTGCTGGCAATGGGTAGCCGGATGCCCTGCCTCCATGGCATCTGCTATGCAGCCAAAGACCTGGAGGAGGGCCGAGACCTCCTCACAGAGGCAGTTGGTGTTATCTGCAATGGATTTGGCCATGGAGGTGGCCTGCCTAGAGAGGGGAAGTTCTCATGCCACTCCTGTCTGGCCAGTCTGTTGTCCTCGAGAAACTGCTACACAAGGGCAGTTAGCTGTTCTCACCGCTGCGGCCCTGCGGGTGCACCTGTGGAGGTTGATGCTCCCTGGCTGTCCTGCTCAGCCTGCTCTGCCTCCACACTTGGAACTGATGTTCGCTTCTATCTGCTCCTGACCGGACTGCTCCAGGGTGGTAGCGTTGTCACTTTCGAGGGATGATATTTGTGGGGATGCCAGTGGACTGGACGTATGGACCACTTCCAAAGCATCATCCTCAACGGGCACCCAGATGTCATCCTGCGGGTCCTCCATAGCCAGGGGTGCTGTGGTTGCCACCTCCCCAGCCCAACTGGACTCCTCTGAATGTGCTGCCTCGCCTGATTCCTCAGGATGGCCAATGGGTGGTGGTGGTGCTTAGCCCTCTATGGGCCTTGGCGGCACCGGTGTAATGGCTACCTGGGTGTCTTGCCTGTTGGTGCACGGCAGCCCCTGGGTTGTCCCCTTGAGGTCGAAGGGTGGTCTGCGTCATCCCGGGATCTCTTCCGGGGTGTGGTCTTGGCGGGGGTTGCGTCCTGCCCATCACTGTCATGGTCAGAGCCTGTGGGGGTCGAAGAGAGGTCCGGCATGAGTGATGTTTTGATAGGTATCATACATACATCTGGACAATTGATCATCCACACAATTGGGGGTAATAGGCATTTGTGTTTGGATGAGCACATTGTTTGATACATGGGTGGGTTATGCAGGCATACATCGCCATCACTCATGTTGGCCAAGAGCTATGCTATCTGACAAGCACATTATTTGGAGCCTGCCCGCTGTGTGACTCCTGCCATTTACATCTTTGTGTGGTATGTGTCAGATATGGCATTGCCTTGCAGCAGGCATCTGCATATGTCTGTGATGCGTCTGCCTACTTCGCTGGGAGTGTGTATGTGTTGGACCATGGCTTGACTCTATGGGCTGACATATTGGTGGACTTTCATCAGACTCAGCATTACAATGTTTAGTTAGGACACTCACCTCCATCACCCGATGTTTGTGGCGCCACACTCCATCTCGCCAACACCTTCAATCCCCTCCATCCCGATCATGCTGGCGCAGATGTCCTCCAATGGGGTGAGCTTGATTGGTGAACTGGGACCTCCTCCTGTTCCCATTGCCTGGCTCCTGTTCACTGAGAGAATATTTCAAACTCTAAGTCGCAGGTCGTCCCAGTGCTTATGGCAGTCTTTGATTGTGCATGGGGTGTTCCCAACAGCACTGACCTTCTGAGCAACAAGTGCCCAGATCTCCTTTTTTTAAAGTATTGCCTCCATCTTCATGTTGTTTGAGAAAACTATCCCAGCATGCTCCTGCAGTGTGTCAACCAGCATCTGGTGCTCATCCTCATTAAATCTCTCCTTCCGCAGGCGGGCAGCTCCCTTCTTCAGGGCCTTGGGCATAGTGGTGTTATGATAGGATGTTTTCACAACAACAGCAGAGTCCAACGGGTCCCATGTGGTGAGGGTGACAATGGATTGTGTTTTAATGATGGCCGCCACGCTCCTTCCCGTTCCTGTGCGATGACGCTACTTCCAGTTCCGCTTATTAGCTGTGACCATTATTAGCGGTCATCCCTAATAACGGACACGGCTAATGCTGCATTGGACCTTGTTGGTAGTGCTATCTGCGCTATTCTTCATGCCGCTAAGGGCATTTAAGGTGCCTTTAATGGCATGGCGGTAATGGCCTTACCGGCATGGCGCAAAGCTCGTGCCGCAAAGTCGTAATATCTTCTATTAGCGGACTGATGACTGCCCAGACACGCTATTTGCGCTATGCCGGTAAGGACCGTTACTTACCTCCAACCGCAGAATGATGGCCATGGTCGGAAACATAGTAGTTTTGCGTATTTAATACATGTAAAATAAGTGAGTGGTACCAGGAAGAGGGAGAGAAGGGAAGACAATACTATTAGTAGTTGGAGGTGTAAGTACCAGGCCATGATTTGGCTTATCGATATGTAGTGTAAGATGTTCTGGGTGCTTACCGTGTGTGATAAAGATAAGTAGAGTTGTAGATAGGAGCTCTTGAATAAGGGCTGCTGTTGCATAACCTGCATGGTAAACATTCAAAATATTTTGTTAGGGCCCATTCGGAAAGCAATAGTGATGTATGGGGATTGGGAAGGATTCATAGTGGAAAGTGCAGGTGTGTCAGCTGCAATGTTAACGCATGCTAATGTGTGCCTAGCCTTGTACAGTCTGGTTGAGCCACTTAGTGAGAAAGGTTTGCCAGACACATCCTGTTATTTCAGAGTTATATGCAAAGGGGGGTTTTCATTAGTAGCTGTGGGCTGCTTGGTATAGTATGGCCTGAAGGCGTGGGGTTAGTGTGCTATGGCTGGCTTGGGGAAGCCGTGCGGAGCCGGTTTTGTGTGCACTGCTGCTCAGTTGCAGACGCATATGCTATCCGGGCTGGAATCTGGAAAGTCAGGGCTGCTGATGCTGCTTGACTTATCAGCAGCCTTTGATTTACTAAATCACAGAATTCAGCTGGATCGAATGTCTACTGTTGGAGGTCTCTCAGAGGAGGCAATAACCTGTCTCAAATCATTCCTTGAGGGGCATAGCTCCTAAGTACATTGGGGTGAAAGTGACTCCGATGCTGAGATTATCATCTGTGGAGTCCCTCAGGGGGCTTGTCTTTCCCCCATGCTTTTTAACATTTACATCATCCCTTTATGTTGGGATCTTGATAATTCAGACCTCTTTTTCTGCAATTATGCAGATGATATTCATCTGACACTGGAGGTTGGTGGAGACCACAGTAAAGACCAACAAACGCTAGACCGGGTCTATCAAATGGTGAAAAGCTGGATGACAAATAATTGGCTCTGCCTTAATGCCACCAAGACGGAGCTAATGTTATACGGCCCAAACATGCTAGAGAGAAGCTGGGTTCCCAGTATAACAGTTTCTTGGTTGATGGATATCAGATACCAGTGATACACAAGGTTAAGACCGTGAGCACCTATTTGGAGGCCAGCGTAGACAAAAAGGCCCATGCTGACGCAATCATAAAAAGCACTAATTACCATTTGAAAGTTCTTCGTCAAGTGGCCCCGCTGGTTTCAGAGGAAAACCGTAAGAAATTAGTCTGGGCTGTAATATTACCTAGAGTGGATTACTATAACGCCCTTTTAGGAGGAGCGAAGAAGGTAGATCTACAAAGACTCCAAAAGATTCAAAACGCCGCAGTGCACATCATATTTCAGATGAAGTGTGCAGCCCACAACGGCAGTCTCAGCCAGAATAAAGTTCAAGCTTCTGACAACTTGCTATAAATTTGTTTATGGTGACGCCCCTATATATCTTTAGAACAGGCTGAAACTATACACGCCTAGTAGATCTCTTCCCTCAGCTAAGACCTGCTCCCTACAAATAGATCGAGTTAAAAGAGCTTGTGGCAATTGCTGTGCTTTTCATGTGCAGGCCGTACAGGCCTGGAATGCCTGGAATGCCCTACCGGCTCCTCTACGTAAAACAACAAATTTTATGATCTTCCGGAAACAGCTGAAGACTCTGCTATTCTCATAATACTTTGAACCAGCTTTTTAGTTGCATTAGAGAAGGTCTTTTTTTCCCACTCTTTCATGGCACCTGGATGCCCTCAGCCTTTGGCGCCTTATAAATAAAATAACATAACATAACATAACATAACATAGGGAGAACCTGAAGAAATGGGTCATGCAAACAACCAGGTTTTTAGCTTCCTCTTGAATGGTTCAAGCTTGTTCTCGAATCTGAGGTCAGGAGGGGATCTTTCCAGGCTCAGTGAGCTGCCATAAAGAATGCTCCCTGCTACAAATATAGATCCCTGTAGAGATGCTTTAACTGTTGTTTACTCAAACATTAAAACGGATCTCCTTTACATTTTTTGTTGAGATTTATCCTTCACTGTGGATGAGCCATCTGCTTGAACAGGCACCTTGATGGAACAAGCACCTTTTACCTATCACAATTATCAGATCCCTTGAACACCTATGCCATAGGTAAGCCCTTTTCATCAATATTGTACAATAGCTCATAGCTAGTATATTCAGATCACTAATATACAACTAATGATCGACTCACAGGCAGCTTGGGCATTCATTCATTTGAATGCGCAGTCTAATCATGCTAAGAGGTCACTGTCAGTTCTTCCAAATGTTCCACACTGACCATCCTCTTCAACCCATTTTTGGATAAAACCATTATTTCTTTGAGTTGGTATTTTCAGACAAAACCTATTTTTTAGAATTTTAACAAAATTGTACACACTCTCTTCCCTAGATAGGGTGACCAATATCCCCCAGGGATTTAACAATGAAACCGAGTGATCCTATACATCACCAGAAACAGAAGGCTATGTACCTTATTTATGAACTATCAAGGTTAATACCGTACCCACTAGTTATCTTTAGTATTGCCTTCTAGGAGTGACCTGAACTAGCTGTGACACTGATCTCAACAGATTTTTTTCCAAATGGAACAACTATAGATAACTGTTTGAATATAGCCTTTATGCTATGTAAATATTGTATAACATAGACAGAACCTATGTATTTAATGAAAAGGAAATGTTCTGATAAAAGGTCATAATATGACTTGATATTTAAAATTAATAATCTAATAATGATGCATCTTTAATTTTCTCCTAGAAAAGATTGTTTTGTGAATGTACGCAATTGCCTCTGAAGAAGAAAAATCTTCATGAAACGCGTTGGGCCACATGAGAAAGAATAATACATTGTTGTTGAAAATGAACATTTTTGTTAAACTTGTATAATTATCACTTATGATCAAAGGCTAACTAAATATGATTCAAAAATTGCCATATGAATTGAATAACCTACATAAAATGATTGGGCTTATTTATCTAAGCCATTGATAGTGTGCAGGGGACGGGAATTCCTTCATAAGGAACTCTTCTCTTGCATTCCAGAACACCCACCATAGACTTAATCCCGTGCAGCAGTATATTCTCCCCAAAAGCAGCACACGTCTGATTGTATCATGAGGCACCAGGGAAATATAGATCAAATCCCCAGGGAGAGACACCTGGGAGCGGGACCCCGGTATCAACGAAGCCCTAATGTAGAGTTTGCGATGCCACTATATTACTCCAACATCTCTAAGTACCCCCATTCATGCAAGGATTTTATGTTCGCCATTATTCTCATATTATCAGTTCCTGCTGTTTAGCTTAGATAGTCAGCTATGTTTTACATCCTGCCTGACCTTCACTGCGTAGATGAGCCCAGCTGACCCATGTGCCACCTGATCGACTGGGAAACAGCAGCCAATTGCAACATGGCATACCCTATAGAGCAGGCTGTGCCATACGGTCCCACCAATCTTCACTGTGATTGTTTACTGTATGTGATGACATCATTAATGACATAATTGTTGTGTATAATGTGCTGCCCATGTACGTTTTGGTAGAGCGCTCTCGGGCAGCAGTGTTGTTTGCTTGCATACTTTATTTTATATAAACTTTGTCATCCTTGCAACTTGATCTTATTCCCCAATGTGGGTAAATATCTTTACTTTTGCATTTTTATGAGGACACGTGTATATTAGGTGCCTTCAACATTTTGTTTTTTAAAAAGCCAGCCTTATCAGTGTTATTATTCTTTCTGTGGCATGGCATTGTGCATTGGGAATCTTTGATAAAGCAAGCATGATAAGAGTTAATATGTAGCTATACTGGCATTTCAATACAACCAGTCCAGTAATTTCTTATTGTGGTATGACATTTTGCATTGGGCATCTTTAGTAAAGCAAGTATGCTAAGTGTTATTACGAAGCAAGACTGGCATTTTTATTCAACCAGTCTAGCAATTTCTTATTGTGGGATGACATTGTGCATTGTGCATCTTTGATAAAGCAAGCATGGTAAGTGTTATTATGTAGCTCGACTGGCATTTTAGTTCAGCCAGTTTAGACATGTTTTCATACTTTGGCATGCATTTTTAATGGTAAAGCCAAGTGTAGTATATTCGTACATTGGGGTACTACCACATATTGGCAAAGCAGGACACATTTTCTTATAATAGAATTACTTGCATTAGGAGCAAACCAAATATGAGCATGTTCTTATTTGGAATACTAGGGTATAATGGTGCAGTCAGGATAGAAATGTATTGGCACTGCCAGTTTCAACATGTTTTATACTGTCACATATTGAGGGCAAAGGCATTATGAAAATGTGTTTTAGAATGCTCCTGTGCACTGTTGGTGACTCACATCTGTTGATATTTCCTTGAGTTACCCTACAAAACCAATTGCAAACTGCTTGACTTTTCACCCAATTTTTCCTAAAAGTGTGCTCTAAAATGCATCATTTTACCCCATTATTTTAAAAGAATTCTTGGGGGGAGTGCTCCCACGCACCCCCCTTGATTGATTTTTGGCTCCCTCGCTCGGTCGCTGTGGCATATCTGCACCCCTCCAGTTAAAAAATTCACCAGCCGCCACTTATCTCCTTATTATATATCTCATTGCTTTTGAGAATATCCTTCTTCAATTGTCTACCGACACCGAATGCAATTTTTTTCATAAAGGTGGTAACCATTGTAGAGTGAGTTTTAGCCAAGCGAGGTCCAGACTATTTATTTAACTCAACTTTCATCAGTGGGGCAGTATTAAGGTTGAAGGTTGATGGATTGAATTCCTATTTTTTGAAGGGCTTCTAGAAAGAGACAGTAAATGTCATGCCTGCTCGTCTTAAGTAAATTATCACAAATGAGGTACTCATTGTTGGTGTAAGCATTGCAGATCTGTTGCATAAAAAGGTATTTTTGATCATATCCACTTTTCTACTCAGTGGCACGCTGTATTATTGGTTGGGGTAAATTTGAAGTGTGCCTCGCTATCTCAAGGGGTTATTTTGGCCATTTCCTTGGTGTAGGTTGTTCATGGGTATTGTTATGTTTTGTTTTCATTCAAGGAGTTTGGTGCTAGCTCATGAAGGATCTCTAAGATGGTGCTGTTGTAAAAGGTGGCCTAGGATTGTGTTGGTGTGCCATTACTGGCCATGTACACCCCCAGGTGTGGTGGCGATATCCATAGAATGGTGGCCTAGGATTGTGCCATTACCGGCCATGTACACCCCAGGTGTGGTGGCGATATCCATAGAATGCTGGCGCAGAAGTTCAGCACTATATTTTCTTTTTTTTTTTTTTTTTTCATTTAGTTTGTACAAATTTTTTGAAAAAAACAAAATTATACAGAATATTCCTCCCCTATCTATCTCTAGGGTGCTTCAGAAATGGGTCTTTACGATGCATTTTTCATAGCAGAGTGTAGCGTTCCATAACTTGTTGCTTCTCCCCGATCTGGTTATTTTCTTTTTTCATTACTCTGTTCGCTACAAATGATTTATTATTCCATTACCAATCCTTTATCTGGCTTTGCTTCGCCTCTTCATCTCATCTCAACACTTCTGAAGCACCCATTACTTTTTAGATTCTTTCTCTAATTTAGTTCTCTTTTAGGAGGTTTTCAAGTATTTCCACGAAGTAGGTCAACTCGAAAGTGTCTTTTTCACATGGGTTGTGAAATTTTCGCCATAGATCCTCTCCACTTAAGGTGGCATATTTTCGCACTATATGTCCTAAGTGTATAGATCTCTGATTTTTCAGGGCCTCACAGTACAGTGTTAGGTGTTTAAGGGTTTCTTGATGTTTATTGCAGAAACGACACCTGAGTAATGCATTCCGGTTCCTCGTTCTTATTGCTCGGCTTACTCTGGTGTTTATTAAATTCATACAAAATTTCATATAGTTTGTTCGATGTCTTGCATTAGCTGATCTCATCAAGTATTGAGGCAGTTGTTTTCGATCTTTGGCTTCTATAGCTGCATCTTCCATAAGTTTGTGGCGATTGCGATCATCAACTGTCGAGCACCAATCCTGTTCCCATAGCTTTTTCTTCACATAATTCGGGTTATTTCTCAGGGTGTCTTGATCAGTTCCCAGAAGTTCTAATTGCTTTTTACACCCGTCTGCCCATTTACATAGTAGAGTTTCTTTGTTGCCTTTCATAGCATTTTGTAAGATCTTGAATTGAGACAAGCATTCTACTGTGATGATTTTCCGATATATGGATAGCATGTTCCATAACACTCGGGCATGCATGGATATTAAATTAAGTTCATATCTCACACATGCACTCGAGATTCCTTTCTGTAAATGCAGAACCCTCCTCCAATATTGATTTTCTAGTTCTGGCCATAGAGTGGCGGACACTCCTAGGGCGCTTTCTGCCCAATAAATCAGTGATGGAATCACTTTTTGGTTGTAGTGGGCTATTACTGGTTGTAGCGAGAATTTCCCAAACTTTTTATTTATTACTACTCCTTGACTTGCTAATTGTCTGCATTTTTGTTTAGCATTCTCTGCTCAGGGAGCATCATTTATGTTACTATTAATCCAAACACCTAGGTACTTTGTCTTTTTAACGCATCTTAAAATTTCATTTCTCAGTCTCCACTTTGGGATACTTTTTGTACTCCGTTTATTGTTTCGTGTTAGATCTTGCTGGATTATTATTTCAGATTTTGTTGGATTAATTTTTAATTTATTTTGTTCTACGTATTTCTCTAGAGCTGCTAGTTTTCGAGTTAGTCCAATTGGTGTTAGGTCCAGTAATGCAATGTCATCTGCATATAGCATCCAACTTATTGCCTGCCCATTTATTTTTGGTGGAAAGGAGTTTACAGCTGCTAGACTATCGCCAATATCGGATATAAATAAACCAAACAGCGTTGCTGCAAGCGGGCAGCCTTGTTTCACACCTTGGTTCATTTCAATTGGCTTGCTCAACGTTCCACTTGAATCAAGTCGGATTTTAATGACTGTGTCCGTGTGGAGTTCTTTTATAGGTTGTAGTAGATTATCTGGGCACTTCCATTTCTTCATCTTTTCCCAGAGCATCCCTCGGTCGATGGTATCAAAAGCACTAGATAAATCGACAAATGCTACGTAGATTTTTCTATTTTGTCGAATTGCTTCCATTTTCAGAAAGTTCAGAATTGTTAGATTCAGCCCGCAACCAACTCCTTTCACGAATCCAGTTTGCCGAAGATCGTATCTTTTGGCATCTTGGATCCAACGTAATAGTTGGTTTTGGAGCTGGGAGGCAAACATTTTTCCAACCACATCAAGCAGAGCTATCGGCCGGTATTGTTTTGCCAAATACTAGTGAGAGTAAGATATGTAAAGCATGAAGATAGTTGGGTGCCATCTTAGAATGGAGTTCAAAGATGGCAACACTAGATTTTGTGCTTTTTAGAATAGATGTCCCAAGCACATTTCAACACATACTCAAACACCTAAGTAACACCAGATTCTGACTAGGAACATGCCAAAGTCATGCTGCAAAATCCAGAACAAGGTGTCAAGGAACAATGATGTTACAACTGTGCTACATTGTACATAAAAATGTGCAACATCAACTGGGAAATGTGTACAAGTCTGTCTCATCAATGTAATTAATGCATCAAGAATTAGGTAAGGACTTATAACCACGATAGTCCTTCATATAATCCAATCAAGAGTGCATTTGTTTTCAAAATAAGTTCCTGTTCCAAAATCATTAGTCGTCTCTCTGCATCAAGTCCTACCATAATGGAATGTGAGACAGACAGTGTTAAATCTGATTCATTGCAGTTCAAAGCTATCAAATGTTGAAGGCACAGTCTTGTTCTTGGTACAGCTCTGCAGTTCACCAATCCTTACATTAACTTTTCTCGTAGTCATGCCTATTAAATGAAGTCTGCATGGGCATGTGATGACATACACAGCTTGTTTAGTATTGCAATTTGTTAAACAGTTTTGTCTCCACACTGAAGATAATCCAATGCCTATGGTCTCATTGTTTTGGTTAGTGTGAAAACTGCACCATTGCTACAGGGATAATGTTCAGTTAATGGGGGAAGTCCCCATAGATCACTGATACACATTGGTTTTTTCATTGTTTTGGAAGTTCTGAGATCAGTGTGAACTAGCTGGTCTCTTAAATTAGTACTCTGCTTAAATGCCAATCAGGGATTCTTAAGTCTTAAGGGTCCTTCTTCCGAATGGTCCAATGTTTTAATATAGCCTAAATTAATTGTGCTGAGTCTTGGACCTTGTTTTTTTTGTTGTAGCAATGATTCACGATTAATATTAAATTCCTGTTTGAGGCGTTTGCGTATCAATTTCTTGGAGTAGTGTTTATTGGATAACTTCCTACTCAGTAACAAGGTGTGTTCGTCAAAGATCTCCCTGTTCATGCTATTCTATGTAGCATCAAGAATTGTCCATAAGGAAGGTTGTCTCTTAAGATCCGTGGGTGGAAGCTTTGATAACTTAAGATAATTTTCTACTTTTGGTTTGCTATATGGTGTAACTTTGAGAACATGGTTTTTGGAATAAATCAACACATCTAGAAATGTGACTGATTTTAATTTCCTGCTGTTGGTTTGCTATATGGTGTAACTTTGAGGACATGTTTTCTGAATAAATCAACACATTTAGAAATGTGACTGATTTGTTCTCCATTACACTTGTAAATCTAAGTTACATACGTGTGTTTTTTTGTTGAGCCACTACACAAACCGCTGAGCTTCCTGGATGGGGCCCTCCGTATGATCAGGACATCTTCTATGTTCTTTTTCCAGAGTAATATACTGTGGAGAAATTAATTTTCGATACAAAACAGAAAGGTTTCTCTGAACATTTTAACAAATATATTGACTAATCAATGTTCTTTTCCTGAAGTTCATCTGGGTGTGGTTCATTGTGTTGCAGTACATGTGAGGTGCATGATAGGTGCACTGCTGTGTCAGGTGTCTTTTCTTATTGTGGCACATATGCTTTGCTGGGTGAGTTTCCTGTGTCTTTTAGTCTTTCTATGTCTGCATTGATGCGCCGATTTATTTGTAGGAGAAGGTTGTCATACCTTGTTGGTGGTTGGATGTGTATCCTAATCTTCCTTTTGTTATTTACTATGGTTGATCACTTTTAAGATTGTTGGTTGGTAAGGAGAAAGGTGTGTTGTATGTGGCATGTGGAATGCTGCTGAATGGTTTGTAAGTTCAGTGTATTGTTTTTTCTTTTTATTTTGGGGTATTTAGTAATGTGCAACATAGTGAGAAGCCATTTAGATGTATGGGGAATTAAGCTTCATACTAAGGGCCTGATTTACACAAATGTTTTCAACGGGACTTTCCCATGTTAAAGCATGTTTGTAAATCAGGCCCTAGGTGTGTGCAGATACTGATTATGAGGAATATCTCAAATATGTACACTTTGCTATAAGGAGACAGACTGACAACTAGATAAGCACTAACACTGAGGGTCTTACAATGCTAATCCGTGCTTAGCTCTGGGAGTTAAGGAAGTGGGAATGTCAAGTTTCTCACCAGTCCTCCATTCTGTGGATGCAACATGGAGGAAATATTTCCATCAAAGTGCTAGTGTTTTTTTCCTCCACATTATTTTCATACTCAAATTATGGAGGAGCATTAACAGTATTGGTAAATCCGTTAGCACTAGTTTTTTTCACCACACTGGCATACTCAGAATGAAGTGCAAGTACTGGATCAGGTCCTTTTAATAATGCATATTTTAAACATGGGTTGTAATGTGTTGAAGGTAGGGATGTTATTCGCTCACTTCAAAATCTGGAAATGAAAATTGCCTCAGAACTCCCATTCTTCACATCCCATGACCTTCAATCTGTCCCACTTCCTCAAACCTTCCTCGAGGTACTAGGTTTTGAGGGAGATTTGTGGATGTTCACATGCAGTCTGAACAGTTCTTGAGAGACCTTGAACATCCTTACATATCAGGAAGGAAGGAAGTTGAAGGGGCAGATGAACTTGCTTTTGAGAAGGTGGGCCATCATTATAGCTGGGTAGATAGTGTTATAGCTAGACCGAGGCAGTTGTATGTGGAATCATGATGCTTGATTTGGGCCTATGAGACTCCTGTATCTGGCATATGATGGAAGTCCTGCTGGGCTATGACGGCAATGCCAGGAGTGGCCTTACAACTTGGGCTTATCACAACTTCGTCTCAGTGAGTATATAGTTTGTAATTATAATAGACATTATATATGCTACTGTATCATTTTCAATTGCATTATTAGCACACTTATATTACTCCGCTCATTTCAAATACTGTATTTCGGGATGTAAACCCATAAAAGCATACATAATTTTACACGTGATCTTAAGATATAGTCAAGCAAAACTAATAAAAAAACATTCAAATCTTAACATTTCATTATTGACTCCAACATCGATCAAGATCGTATTTTAATACTATATTCATTGTTTTATAATAAAAGGCAGAGCTATGAGGCAATATATTATAAATCCCTCAGTAATGTTACAGTAGATGCATAGCTTCAAAGATGTCACTCCTGTAAATTACTTATGCGCGATGTGACGACAATTTGCTGAACTTGTGGGATTTGGAGTGTATATGTTCAAGGGTGTGCTGTATTGCACTTAACAACGTTTGTAATTTCGTATGCATTGAGAGGCAGCAAAAGCATAGCATACATTTGCATTGTCAGGCAGAACTATTGCTAGAACTGAATGTAAATGAACAGTGCAGACGTTTGCAGTTTTAGTCGATTTGCTTATCTCCTGATACAGAAAAAATATGATTAGCAACATTCAATAAGAAGTGGGTTATTTTGTTTATTGTTGTATTTCTGCCTCGGAAGGTGACCCATTTTCTGACCCATGTATTTCCTTTTTAGTAATTGCACTGCGTTATGGCTTTGAGTTTTACTTTGAACTCGGGCGACACAAGAGGACTATCTATTAGCACTGACATTGAAAACACGCAGACGCCATAAGGAAGGAACAGATCACCTTCTACACCCCGGGTCGATCTCTGAGATCAGAGGCACAGGGACACATCGTACAGATCGCTGCCAAAAGAGCGATTGGACTAGGGTGATAATTTCAATTAAAGGCTGCTCAGACCTGGAACGGATTACTGACTGCTATTTGACAAGTGGAAAATGACACAATTTTCAGGAAAAAAATAAATAGAAGCATTTTCAAATAAGCAAATAATTAGGACCTGACTAAGCAACCCTAATGTCCCGTAAAATGTGTGTAGTCCTTTGTCTAAATGTGCGCGATGCCTGTTTTCGGTGCAATATAAATAAATAAATAAATAATATTCTAGACACACTTCCTGGTTTAGATGCTAGCAACCCGGTTGGCTGCATGTCCAATTGAAGATAATGTATGATGTTTCCATTAAGTGTAATATTCTCATTAATAACCTACTTGTGCAGAGGCGTAGTCAGGATTTTTCAACAAGTCTGCATGGAGCTAATGTAGTAGGACTCGCACTAAAGGGAGCTTGCAGAGGGAGAGAGAGCTTGGTCTGTCCTAGGCCGAATGCGAAAGAGCAACCGAGCCTAGCGAGGGAGCGCACACCAATCATGGTGGGATCAGGAGGTTCTCCCCCAGAGAAATCCTTTTATATAATGGGTTAAAATTGTGCTTTTTGCAGTACACTCTCTGTGATAAATTAGGTAAAAAGCCAGACAGTTTACAATCGGTTGTGAAGGATAAGACATGAAAAAGGTCCATTAGATGCCAAGTCACCAACAATGCAGAGAGCATTTGTCCAATGCATTTTCATAATGCCTTTGCTCACGTTATGCTAGTACTCTGCAAGTTTAAAAAAACAGTGTTATACCGATTGTGCCCACACATGTCCATTCTGGTGCACGTACACATGCCAGTATTCCCATATAAGAAACTACTCATGTTTGCTTTGCACATAATGCCAGTAATGGTTCCATAACAATGGAATCAATAGACATTATATGCTAATGTCCCCCATAATAATAGTATACTCTTGTTGGCTTTGTCCTAATGCCTGTAAAAATGAATTCATGCAACAGTAAGCAAACATGTCCCTTCTGGCCACAAAAATCCCCCCGCCCCATGAAATCTGCACTGATCACTTTGTATTTGCCCAGTAATACCATTAAAAAAAAGTAATGCCAAAGCAAGAACACATGGGGCCTCATTACAACCCTGGAGGAATGGGGTTAATGGCGCTGGTAGAGCTGCTGGCGCTGTAACCCCATACTGCCTCATTACAAGGTCCGCTCGCGGGACCCGCTCAGGACGCCTTGTTTTACCAGACGTCCTTAGCGGGTCCCGCGAGCGACCCAGCATGCTAACAATGGGCCCGTCATGAACGGGCCTGTTGTTAGCATGCTCCCCATTCCCATTGAGCCCTATGGGGGCTCAAATGGGAATGGGGATGTACCGGGTCTGGGTTCCTTGAATGGGGAAATGCAGGGCCCTCCTAGGTCGGAATGGCCCGGTAGTTCCCCATTCAGGGGACCCGGACCCGAGTTTTGGGATAGCCATGCCCTTATTAAGGTCATGGCTAACTCCAGACTCGTAATGAGGCCCATTGTTTTGCCGCTGGAGAAATTGTCCCTCCCTGCTATGTGTCCGAGCCCCTCCTTCACATAATTAAATTCACCTTGGCTTTGCTGTGCCTAAAAGTGTCAGTAAAACATACCTTGCCCTTGTCAAAAAATGTTGATGCTATAATGCCCCTCAAAACACGAAAATACACTTGCACACCAATCTTTTAGGTTGTAATACAGTGAAACGTAAGAAAAATAGAATATTTTATCAAAATTCAAGGTGCAGGGGAGAAAAACTCAGCCTTGGTATCTAGGCTGGAATATACTAGAGAACAAAGAAATCCAAATTATGGAAAGCTGCGTCCCCTTCACACTTTCTAGAAGGCTATGAGCCTAAGGGATATTCAACAAGACTTTTTAGTATATAATTAATGACATTTGTAACCTAGACTTTCACAATGCAATTAATAAATAGAAAGTTATTCACATAAAAAAATCAGTGACTCCTTTTGGTTAGAGAAAAAAAGAAGGTATTCTCCTTTTAATTAATGTTTTCAATTTGGCCCAACGCGTTTCGAGATTCATATACTCTTCATCAGGGGCATAATTTTCAACATAAAGTTCACAAAGATCGAAAAAAAAATGAATCAAATATTTACTAATGTCATCACTTCTAGATTGAGAAAAATTTCAAACAAAAGCTTTTATGTGATCAGAAAACTTGTTAAGATGGACAGTCTGTCACAAGTGTCACTAGAAACCTCATTTTGCTAAGAAAAACATTTTTTAACCAGAAAATGCGTATTTTCAACCGTGGCAGACTTAAATTCAATTCAACACAGTTATTTCGGCATGTGAAAAGATTTAATGTATGGGTAGTAAGAGAGATTTCATGCATTCACTCACAACAATGCCTTCACTCAATATGGTGAAAGTCAACTAATGTATAAGGCAAGTACCTCTCTATTACCAATGTGGAAAAGTTAATAAATGGTCAAACTCACCATTCTTCAAAACAGGTAGGGAAAAATGTTTTAAGCAGTAAGGGTAGGATGAGGGCCCCTAGGTTTTAGAGTTGAGGAAACATGATGTGATCTGGTAATTTCATCATGTTCAATAAGGATAAAGCTTGCTCCGTTCTCCTAGGGGAGAACTGAGAGCATCAATACCATGATCTTGTAGTATCCGTGGGCAAAAGAGCAGCCCATAAAGCGAGACTTACTGAGTGGATATAGCTGTAGTAATCCTCGGCAGAGATGCGGTCAGGAAGCACAGCTTTCTTTCCACATCTCCCCCGGGATTGTTTATATATGCTAATTGGGTACAGTGACATCATTCGCGCATGCGCGAGCAGCATCATAAGCAATGACGTCACCCGCGCACGCTCGAGCGACGTAGTGTTATTAAAGTTAGAAATAGGTTATTAATGATGTTTGGAGTGTATAAATTGGGCTATTAAAGTTTGAATAATGGTAAAGCGCAAAACGGGTGGCCGAGAGCGCCAGCACGATGTGTATTGCGACGTGCATAAAGATGACATCACTCGCGCGTGCGCATACGTCATCATATCCCTAGTGACCATTTTGTCAAATCAATGTGGGCTCAACGAGAACCACAGATAAAATTTAGATAAAAACGTACTTGTAAGTAACGATGTGCCATGTAAATACGTTAGAAGAAATAAAATGTGCTCACTGGAAGGTCAGAAAATGTTGTGCGGTAGAGAAAAATCTTTCTTTTAAGAAAGACAAAGTTGTGTCATGTGTAAATGCGGATTAAGCCTGACTTATGTAAAAAATGTGCATGTCTCGAGCGGATGTGGACCAGCTATAATGCCCCTCCCCAGACCCGAGCCTCACAAACACAGGCACACACTCTAACACACACAATCACACACACAGATATATACACAGAAATATACACATACACAAACACACGCTCGTAAACAGACACTCACACATGCACACATGTTCACACAAACACACACACAGATGCACACACTCAGACAGACACACAAAGGCACGCACAGAAACACACATATTCACACAGACAAACACACACAGACACAGACACACACACAGGAACGCACACACATACACAAACACACACAGACGAATCAAACAGGCACAGACACATAGGCAGGAACACAGAAACAAGTATGGACACACACACACATGCACAGACACAAACCGACATTCAGACAGATGCAGACAGACACACTCAAACCGACACAGCAACACACAGATAAACACACACACATACAAACAAAGACACAAAAAGGCAGACACACACACATACGCACCAATGTGCACAATTCACAGTGTAGTCATTCACATTCATGCACTTACATCACCCGCTCACATATATACACACACACTTACACACACTCTTGCATGCTTGAATACATTCAAACACACAACCAGAAACACGTCTTTTTCCTGACTTGTTTTCATCCAGACACACAGCTGCCACTTCGTCAGCAGCTGCATTCATATCTGGCTCCCACATGCTCCAGACAGACAGGAACCAGATAGCAGCGAGAACTTTCTCATTGCTATGCAGAGCCTGGGAACTGAAGAGCAACATATCCTCAAATTGACATCTGTTAATTACACACAGTGCTGCATGCTCACATCTGTCAATGCCCACACAGTGCTGCATGCTCAGTGTGAATTTCAGATTTCGGGTGGGCCTTGCCCCCTCTGGCCCTACCCTCTTTATGCCTCTGTATGTGTAAGATGTGTCCCCTAACTGGAAATCAACTTCTGCCTGTTAATATACAGGAGCAACGTTCTAAACATTGGAGAACATATAAGCCATGACAATGTTATTGAAATCCCTTGGAAATAATAGGCCTGCAATGTATTGAATTCAGTTTTGCCATTTAGAGAATTGGGTCTCATTTCTACCACACTCTAGGGAGCCTTTGAGGCTGCCGAGTATGTGGCAGGGCGAATTGGTAGCACAACACATAAAGCCATTTTATTGAATTCGGCCTAGGCCCTGTGACTACTGAATAGAGTTTAAGCCTTTTCGGATATTACTGAAGTGAAAGTTTTTGCCATTTTGATTGAATGTGTTTTTGTTTCTGTCACCTCCTAGAGTCTTCGGATTGCCAAGTATGCAGCAGGAATCCAAGGCAGACAGGAAGGAAATTGCCCTAGCAGAAGTAATGAGCAGTGCGTAGGCAGACTCTGGAGGGGTCTCGGAAAATAATGAAAATGAGGAAGTGGGATTCAGGGCCAGTGGAGAAGGTGGTGAGTTTGAGAGATGCTACTCTGGGAAGCCAGACCCATGGAATGTTATAAAACAGTAAGGTGACCCATGGTAAGATGAACCATATGGACCACATGTCACCAATACACTTTCACTATCATAAGGTTCCTATTAATTTGTGTTTGACTGTTTTGCAGCATCTGCTTGCTACCTATACCTGGGGTATGTTATATCACTAGGATATTAATGTATTGAAACTCCATTCTAAGAAAAAGAAAGTCATGTAGAGCTGTGCAGGAAATTGTTATGATTGGAATTTTAAAAGTTTGTAATAAATTAAATTAAAAAAAAATAAAAATGTATTCACATAACCCCCTTATGTGGACTTTGTTTATACTTAGTGGTATTTGATGGGAGTGCCCGTAACTGGCGATGTATTTTTGGTGGGTGGTGCACTGTTGTATAGATACGTTGCCAGAGGTGTGTTTTCAGGTGCTGTCATCTTGCTTTTCTGCATATGCCGGATTTGTAGATATGCCATTCAATAACGCTTGCTGTTTTTTTTTTTTTTTACAGTATTGTCTTTGACATGTTTCCATACGTTCTTTGCATTCTAGTGTTGGGCTGAATAGGGTGGTTATCTCCTTGTAAAAAAGAATACTCTTGTCATGTGATAGAGATGGGGAAGGTTGAAGTGTAGTAGAAATGGCGGGGCTGTCCTATGGGTGTTGTGGAGTTAGTTTGTCCTCCTGTGACTCAGCAGCATCCCTGTTGAATGGGCACCTGTGTTAGATGCTGATCACCCATGGGCTCGACTGACAATGTCGCATTGGTCATGATGTTGGACTGAGTTACTGCTCACCATAAGGAGCTGACCCTGAAGAAAGTTGGTCAACAATATGTACTCATTCTGCTATTGTCAATGTTGGCTTCCTTGCTGCTGCTTGCTTCTTTGTGGGATTGCATTCATCACCACCATCTCAGTGGTTATTTCTGACGGCCTCGGCCACTTAGCTGTTCCCTCATTTTGTGTGATGTATCACTAGTGTCAGAGATCTTGTCAGGGGGGAAATTCTGCCGGGGTCGGCCGGGCCGTCCGCAGACCTCCGGGCAGGGAGGCCCCAACTCCTCCCGTATATCCCAAAAAAGATAGAGTATGAGACACACGCAAGAAGCAAGGCCCTTTTTACCTTAGTATGACGCGCTACTTGCGTCATCTTACAAAGTTTAGTAAAAAACCTATTTCCACTCTGGATTGGTTACTCGAGTGGTGGGGTTAGTATAGCGCACATATAGAGAACGGTGTTAGTGGCTGAGGGTTAGTCAGGTGGTATACCTGGGCTGTCCCTACAATTTGATACATGAAAATTGTTACATGAAGACCTCTGAGGATTGGTCAATGTTAATGGCGTCAGTGATAAGAGCCCCATGTTCTGATTGGTCTGCTTGCGAGCCTCCCAGTCTGGGACTATCGCTGTTCCCAGCTCGCGGTGCACCTGTAATTTGCAACAATGTTTTAATATGGGTAGGTGTAAACAATGTGAGGATTTATTCATATGTTGGGAGGTCGACTACTCCCACTGCTGCAGATGTCCAATGAGTCTTTTAATTGTATCTGCCTGTGTCTTCAAACGTGGGATTCAGGCATCTCCTTCCTCCTTGGCTTGGCATCTTGTCAGGTTTGGCTTTGTCACGTGAGGTGGGACCGTGTTTGAGGCAAAATTCAACATAATTAATATTGTTTTTCCTACTGTGTGCCTGGTTTATCTTGCAGGTGCGACCTTGGCGTTGGCTTGCAGCGTGCGAGATTGCAACATCGTGCCCTTGGCGGTGTGCTTTCGCCGGGCTCATTTTGCAGGGTCAGCAACCTAGTTCTTGCTCATTCAATGTTCATGGAAGCTTTTGTTTGCGGCCTACTTGGGCCTGGTGCATAGGTGGAACCGTTTGATGCAGAGCGCTTTAGGTTCCGGTATCATATTGCTTTATCCTCAGTATCGTGTCCGTTATATTCTTCATTATGGTACATGGCTCTTAGAAGAAGCGTGAGCAAGCCTTTTTAGATAAGTTCATGATGCGTCTTGCGTTTCTGCATTTTGAGAGCCTATGTGGAAAATAATAAAGATGCACGTCCGTGAGTATGCCTGTCGCCTACGTCATAGCACTGAGTATATTCTTCGTGTGGATTGGTGTGGGAGTGTCCGGTGTGTATATTTGCACAGGTGTGCTGACCGTGGCTAGGTCGTCCTGGCATCTCTAACGACATGTAGGTTTAGTCGAGTTGATCCGTGCCGCAGGTGTCGGCATGGACGGGGCGGGCTGCTGGGCAGGTAGATGGGCACATCCGTATGTTCCTGTACCAGGGTATTTGGTCGTCTGGTAGACAGGCAAACTCCTCTCGTGGCGGGTGTCTAGGCCGTGATCCTCTAGGCCAAGCGCGAGGAGGGAAGGGCGGGAGCCTGGTCTTCCATTCTCCCACTTCAGTCCCCCCTCTGGTCGACTTGTCGACCACAAACATATCCTTTTCTTTATCTCCTCTTACTCTCCATATTTTAGTTATTCCTCCCAAATGTCCATAGTGGTTAACATGGTCTTCAAATGACCAATACATATATTCACAGGTTCCTCCAGGAGTGCAGTATACCCATTTCCCTATGTAGCTCCTTGGGTTTCTTGGGTTTTCGAGCTTGACAGATGGTGGGTCCAGGTGGTTGGTGATGATCTGATTGCGCAACTTCTCTCTCTCTTTTATGATTGTGCCTGTGTGTTGGCCGTCATCTGTTGGCATCAAGAGGTGTATACCAACCATTTCGATCATCTCGTCTGTGGTGCGTGCCTTCCGGGCTTTCCAAAATCTTATTATGATCAGTGTAGCTCCAGCCAAAATAGTACATCCAACTATAATCTTCAGTCCATCTGACAGCCAAGATGGCATCCATGACCATAATATTGAAAACCAACTCTCATCCTTTTTCACACCTTTACTTTCATCCATCATTTTTGAGTGCATCTGGGCCAATTGTGATACAGCTTCCGTGAGTGTACCATTGTCAGCATCGTTAGCAGGAATGAATGTGCAGCATGATTGTCCTATCTTTGCGCAAATTCCTCCTTCCTTTGCTGTGAGGAGGTCCAGTACATATCTGTTCTGTAGTGCAACCATTCTTACGGTTCGCAATTCCTCTTTTATTGCGTTGAATCCATTCACTGTAGAGTTAATTGTCATCATTAGTTCCCACCTAGTTATCTGGAGCCATTTCGCGTTTGCGTAGGCCTGCAGTCCAGGATGTATTATTGAGGAGAAGAACATAGCTGCTCTGCTGAATAGTCTGTGTTCCGGCGGAATTGAGGTCAGTGCTGTTTCCGACCTTCCCCACAGGTAATTTCCTGTCAGAGGTTCTCCTTGTCTTTTCCTTCTGTTGAGGACAGTGTTGTTGCCGTTGCGTCTGTTCTCTGGCCCTTTCCGAGGCTGTGCAGATCTCTTCTTCCTTTTGTTCCCTTCATCCATCTTGGGGAAATTCGCCATGTTTACATGCTTCTGGGGTACCACCAGTGATGGTACATTAACGTGTACTATAGTGCATACACCATTCCACAAAGGGGGCAGTGTGTGGTACGCCTTGTCTCCACAGGCCCAGTAATGGTCCATTACTACTGCTGTTCCTGCTCCCCCCTCAGGTAGCTCCATCACACTTCCACAGTTGGTATTGTATCCTACATCCACCTCTCCCTTATGTTGGTAGCATACCTTAGGCGCAGTTAGCGGCAATATTGTTATTGGGTCTTCATCCTTCTCCATCCATGTGAGCATGGGTACGTACTTGATCCAAGTCATCCAACATCTATGGTTATGTCCATCAATAGTTGAAATGTTTTCTCTTGTTACCATGTTACTGCCAACGCTCCTATGTCCCATTTGTTGTCCATGTACACCTTCCCTGTTATTATAATCAGTGGTCTTTCCCAACATCCGTTTTTACCAGGGACTTCAGTGGCGTACCAATCACATGGCAGGTACTGCAGTGTTACCTTCTTTGTTTCTCCTTTTTCAGGACCACTTGTTATGTATTTGAATCCTTCAGCATGTAAACTGCTCTTGTGGTAACTCAAATAAGTCTTGAGGAAGTTGTTTTAATATGGATATGTATCTCGTGTTTTCCACACCAGATGCACCACTGTTCCTTGAAATCTTCCTTTCGTCTGGAACAGTGCCAGGTATATTATACATCGTGCTATTTTTCCATCTATTTCCGTGGCAACAAATGTTCGAGAAGCGCTCATGGCGTATGGGATCAATGAGCAAACGTAGCAGCTGTCTTCTGTTGTCTGCTTACCTATGTGGGTCATGTGTTGATACCATATGTTGTTTGAGATGTGTGCTGAATCTTGTACGTAGTTGTCAATGCCTTTATTATCTGAGTATGTGCTGTGTTTAACTCTATTTTCCTTGTGTGGGATTTTACTAGTACCACCTGACGTAACACCTGTTGCAGCTGGGGGTGTGGGTGTATTAGGTTTGGGAACAGCAATAATATTGATAGCATAGCTGTACTGCCATACAGAGGCAGCCAAGAACCCGGTGATCATTAAAATCCCTATCAATTTTATTAAAAATGCTAATTTCACCGGCATTTCGCTCTTACCTTGCTGCAGTCCGGCAGCTTATTCTTGCGACGTTACAGTTGCCCGCCTGAAAATTCTTAATATGCTTGTTATTTAAGGTTAGTTATTGTTATTAAGCTCTCCCTATCAAGTAGTCATTCAGTGCCCAGGCGAAGAGCTGTTCCCACGCCAGTCTAAGCGATCTATCTCTCAGGGCAGGCAAGTATGGTTGGAGGTGGGGCATTGAATGTTCTATGGCCAAGAGGAATGCTGTGTAGTAGACACGTACCCTCCTTCTTTTCAGGTACGTTGGCCTTCTTACTTCATATACAAATTGGTGTGACAATTCTTCCAGGTAATTATCGTCTGAGGGTACCATCTACTCCTGGGCAGTGAATTGGTTAGTTATCTACTTTCTTAACAGTACAATAATACGCTGTACCTGCATGTGCGAGAGAAAAGAAAGAGAACATTCAGGTGTTTACATGTGTATAGGTGCAAACGATGTCCTTCAGTTCAATTGTTACTACGGTGGGCAGGGGGTCAATGGGCAGAGGGTTTGGGGTTCAACTGGCGGAAGTCTCTTTACCCTTTGATCGTGTAACCATGGGGTGGGCGGTATGGGGATCACCCCTTTCTTTTCTAATAGTTGTCTCCGGGGGATCTGGGGGGTGGCAGGGTATGGGGACACTTAGGCTGTTAGTCGTGGTAGAAGTCTCTTCCTCCGTTGGTGACGCTGTTGTTGTTCTTCCAGTGGCCCTGACGGTGGCGCTGGGGCGGGTCTGGAGTTTGTAGATCTTTACGTCGTGTAGGTGGTTCCAAGCACGTTTGTCCTGTAGCTTTACTGCTCTCGTTGATACCTCCTCTACCAGATGGGGGCCAGTGAATCGTGGACTGTTCCACTTTCTGAAATTGCGAAGTAGTACGTGGTCACCTTTAGCAACTTTGCACAGTCCTTCCTTTTCCAATTCTTTATCCACGTCTTCTTGTTGATCGCTGTTAGACCCGCCCCGCGTGCGCTCGAGCTGTTGAGACACAAACACTACACTAGTAATCAAAGAAGACACATATTTGTACATTTCATCACCAAGAACACTTGCAGTACTCTCGTGGTCAGTAAATGCTCTTGATGTTGGCGTTAGGGGAAGGCGCATTTGACGTCCGGTAACCACCTCGTGAGGGGTGAGGTGGTGGTCGGACCCTGGTCTATTCCTTAGCTCAAATAGGGCTAATGGAAGGCAATATAACCAACTCTTCTTTGTTGTTTGCTGTATCTTTGCAATTGCCTCCTTTAATAGGCCATTCAGGCATTCACATACACCGTTGGCCTGTGGGTGGTATGCACATGCAAACTTATGCTTGATGTTCAGCAAGGATGTGATGTGCTGGAACATTTCGTTTGCGAAATGTGGGCCATTGTCTGACCTCAGTACCTCGCACACTCCCCACCTGGGGAAGACCTCCCTCACTAGGAATTTAGCTGCTCTAAATGCATCTGGGTGTGAACAGGGCCCTGCTTCAATCCACCTCGAGAATGGGCATACTACTACAATCATATACCTATTTCCTTGACATACGTTAATCATATCAACATAGTCAATATGGAGATGCCGGAAAGGTCCCTCTGGCCGGGGCATAGTACCTCTTATCACCTTCAGAGTATATGACCGGCCGTAAACTGTTGACATGTGAGACAGTTGCTGATAAAATTTGACACATGAGAATTTAACTCGGGGCAGAACCAGTCTTCCCTAATTCGTGCTGCAATTACTTCCTTGCCTGTGTGGGCTGGGTAGTGCAGTTGGCTCAGGGCGGTGTTCAATAGTGCCAGTGGTATCACAATCTTTCCAGTGTCACCCTGGCGCCATAGTGCGTCGGTTGGTGACATTGAGCATCCTCTTTTTAGCCATATTTCTTTTTCGGCCATTGGTGCAGCCGCTTGTAGCTCCATGATCTGTGTGGCTGGGAGATGGGTGTACCCTTCTCTTATCAACATCTCCTTAGCCATTCCCCTCCCTCTACCACTCTGTGACTCTGGGGGGTTCCATATCTCACCAAAGTATGCAGCATACTTCGCATGTGCGTCTGCTGCTGCATTCCCTTTTGAGATGTGGTCTTCACCATTGGTGTGTGCAGTGCATTTGACCAAAGCTAATTCTTGGGGATCATTTATTGCTTCAATTAGTTCAGCCAATAGGAGGGCATGTTGCACTGGAGTGCCATCAGCTCTCCTAAACCCTCTTCTTCTCCATTCCGACAGCCCTGAGTGGACAGTGGATGTAACATATGCGCTGTCGGAATATATGGTCACTCGTTTGTCAAAGCTTTCCTTCAACGCCAAGATCAGTGCAACTAATTCCTCTGCTTGAGCGGAGTAATGCTGTGGTAATTGTACACATTTCATGGCCACACACACCGGTACCTCCATCATTTTTACCACTGCTGCCCCAGTCCTCCTTACACCATCCCTTTGGTCGATAGTTGATGAGCCATCAATGAACAAGAGCTCACCTCCCTCTAGTGCGTTTTCTTCAACCTTTCTAATACATGAGTACATGTCAGTTATTTGCGTACAGTCGTGGGCATAATCTCCCTCCTCAATTACTTCTGCTAGGAACCTTGCAGGGTTGACCGTGCTACATCTAACAATTGATAGTTCAGCTCTGGATAAGATGATCTCATAACCTGATGCCCTTTGCGTGGTTAGGGTGGACTTAGGTTTATTCAATATGGCAAATAGTGCATGTTCCACAAACAGCGTAGTTGGGCACCCCATGGTGATTGCTGATGCTTTCTCTACCGCAAAAGCAGCTGCGGCGAGACCTTGTTCGCAAGGGAAATGACCTAGCATCACAGGATCTAAGTGGCCGCTGTAAAATGCTACTGGTTTGTAGCCCATGCTTGTTTTTTGGGCCAATACTGCTTTCATTACTGCTGAGTCGCAATGTGAAAATATAAAAAATTGTCGCTCATAGTCTGGGGATGCCAGTACCAGAGCAGTTGATATCGCATCTTTCAACTCATCAAAAGCCTCTTTCATTTCCATTGTCCACCCCAGCTTTTTCTCCCCTTTATTAGCTTCCTTTAACGCCTCAAGCAGGGGTCCTATGTATGAACTGTAATCAAATACCCATGCTCTACAGTAGTTGCACAGACCCAGGAACTGCTGCAGTTCCCTCACTGTTTGTGGCACTGGTGTGTTTGAAATGGCCTGTGCTCTTTGTGGTGCAATCTTTCTTCCATGTTGGGATATGAGCTGACCAATGTAAAGTACCTGTTCTTGACAGTACTGTAACTTTTCCATGTCTACCTTGTAACCTTTCTCAGCCAATATGGTCAAAATCTTTAATGAGTCCTCTCTGCATGGTGTTTCGTTTGTACTGCAAATTGTTATGTCATCGACATACTGCAACACTGTACTTTCCACTTCAATGTTACCCAAATCCATCTGTATTACTCTGTTGAAAATTGAGGGTGATTCGCAATACCCTTGTGGCAATCTGGTGTGTTTGCACTTTGTGTTTCTGTAAGTGAAGCTTGTCAGATCTTGTGAGTCTGGGTGCAATGGTATTGAGAAGAATGAATTTTTAAGGTCGATCACTGTAAATCGTGATGCTTCTGCTGGAATGCCACACAATATTGTGGCCGGGTTTGCTGCTATGGGGTATTCTGCTTCTACTATGTTGTTCAAGGGCCTGAGATCCTGTATGAAGCGCCAAGAACCCCCTTCAGCCTTGCGCACTGGGTATACAGCCGTGTTACATGGTGATTCTGAGGGGACCAATATGCCATTATTTATAAGGGCCGTTATGGTTTCATATATGCCCTCATCTGCCTCTTTTGATAGTGGGTACTGTTTCACTCTGGGGAGTATTGCACCTTTTTTCAATTTTATCCTTACTCCCCCTATACTTTTTATGCACTCTATGTCATAGGGGCTAGTAGTCCACAATGATGTGGGTACCTTTGTCATATCCTCCTTAAAGAAGGGGACTGGGGTGCATGCGGGTGCCTCAAGTGCCATTGCAATTTTCTGTGCTACTTGTTTGTACGCCACTCTTAGCCATACTTCCACACTCATCATAAACACCATTTCACCTTCCTCCTTTTCTTCTGAGAACAGCTCCTCATCTGACACCTGGGTCAGTCTACATCCTTCTGCTTGTGCTATCACTGCCCTCCATGCCCTTCCTTCTCTGTCTTGGGCATGTACAGCAATGTAATCAGCTGTTGCTATAATGCTCTCAATATCCACTGGAACCACCTTCCCTTCTGGTTCATTGACTGGTGTTTCTGGTCTGAACAGATAGGCTGCTGGCCTCCTCCATATGTTTCCCTCTATCCCTGGCATCCATGCAAATGCCATGTCTGTCCCGTACTGGAAGAGTTCGCCATCTACTGGCTCCGCCCTAATCGCCGTCTGTCCGCAGTATGCTTGCATAATCTGTCGTGCTGTGAGCATGTTAATCCCTGGGGTAGAGCAAATTATGCCGTCCTCAGTAAAGGAGATCGTCATATTCAACCTGTTCATTATGTCTCTCCCCAGTATATTTACTGGTGAGGCACTATAATATAGAAGTGGAACTGACAGGTCATAATCTCCTATAGATAAGGGAATGTTATCAGTAAAAGGAACCAACCCTCTAGCCCCAGAGAATCCTTGGGTGTTCATGGCTTCGCCTGACATCTTAAATGTACCTTCCCTTATGCAAGACCGGGTCGCCCCGGTGTCAACAAGGAATGATAATTTTTTGTCACCTATCGTTACCTCTATGCGTGGTTCCTCCGCACTATTAGGTGTTACTGACAGGATGGGACACACCAAGGCCGTCTGTGGGCTGTCCTATTGAGGGTACAACGATTGACCATTTCCTGTGTAAGGGTTGTGTCCCAGGACCGTCACCCTACCCAGTTGTGTTTGTTGTACTTGGGGTTGTTGTGTTATCGCTACCTGTTGTTGTGGCAGTGAATGTGTATGTGGCTGTTGTTGTGTTATTAGTTGTTGCTGTCCATTTCCCTTTTGCAACGTCTGCTGTTGCTGTATGCCCTGCTGCTCCTGTGTGGGCCTTGGTTGTCCCTGTTCACTCCATGATGGTGTTCCTGGTCTTACTCTACACGTGCGTGACATGTGCCCTAATAATCCACAACTCCAACACACCGGTGGTTCCCTACTCTGCCATGGAAAGCTCCCTGTGTTGTCCTGGTATGCTGGTTGCCCTGTGGGGTAGGAATTTCTAAGTCCTCCCCCCGGCTGTTGGGTATTATATCCGTATCCTCTCCCTCTCATAATTCCTCCTCTCCCCCTGTTGTCATTATAATACCCAGCTCCTGGCATTGGGTATCCTCCTCCCATGTTGGTCGTGTATGGTTGGAGTGGTGGCACCTGTTGTGTTATAGTCTGTGAAGGTGGTATTTGGGAGGGATCTTGTGCAGCCACTACTTGTGTGGGGCTTTGGGTCATTGTTGTAGGCGTAGTTATTAGTGCCCCTTCCATTGTGTATTTAGTGAGCTTTTTCTGTACTAGTTTAGCCTCTTCCGTTTTCCTGTCCTCTTCCTTTTGTTTCATTTTTCCTTGCCATGTCCTGCAATGATGCACTATAGTCAGTTGTATTTCTGGCCATGCTTTTGCTTCCATTCCCACTACTTTCTTCAATTGTTTCTCAACTCCTTCTGGGAGCCCTTGTACTAGTATATGATAAAATATTGCTGGTGTTTTATCCCATTGTTCTCTAGTTTCCATGCGCCACTTCTCTTGGATTTCCTGGATATAATCAACAGGATCTTCGTTCTCACGCATCTTGCGTGAGGTAATTGCTCCTATGTCTGATGTGTCTGGGTACTGTACCCTCAGTGCCTGCCATAGTGCATGTCTGCAGTTTGCGAATGGTGCCCCATCATGCGATGTGTTTGCTTATTTTACCCCAGGGAATCCCGCTCTTTTCCAAATGTCATCTGCTGCATCCCCTAATATTGATATTAGAAGGCCCTTTACATCTCCCACTGCCAGTTTCTGTCCTGCAGTGTGTTTTTCCATTTCCATTTCATATATCCATTTACCCGCACCTCCACTTAATGATGGGAGCCTGCACTTTATATTTTCTTTGTCTGTATGCTTCCAAGGGACGTACTGTGGTCTAACTCCTCCCCTCTCCAGAAGTGGCATTAAGTTATGTCTCGTTTTACCCTTTGTGTTCCATAAAATCAAGTCCTCACACCCTTCCTCTTCTTCCCTCTCTTCTACATCGTCAATTTCGGCTGTATTTCCCCTGCTCGTAACTCTTTCTTCTCCATCTTTTCCCCTTCTTCCATCACTTCCTGTATTTAATATGGGTATGTGTATTCGTCCTTCCTGCCTGCGTCTAGGGAGGTTTCTAAGCCGACATGCATAGGGCGTCTGTAAAGGGCGCAAGTTTTATTGTTCGCGACGAGCGTGAGGTGGTTGAGCATGTAGGGTGGGACGGGAGAGGGCGTGATGGGGACGGTGTGGCCTCATATGTCTGTCTTTCCACTATTCCTTGCTCTTCCTCCTCACTTCTCTCCAGTTCATCCTTTCTCCTACGGATCCATGGTGAGTCTGTGTTGGTCCGGGTGATGTATAGTTTATCTAGGCTTTGCCTTTCACTGTTTCTTCCTTCCTTCCCCACTCCTTCCTCTTCTTCACTACAAAAGTCAGTCATAAACGGTAAACCCCACTCGGTCTTTTTCCCCTTGATTGTTACTGTTTTTAAGTCTATTAGGTCCAGTCCTCCTTTTTCTCCTTTATCAACCGCTCCCCCTTGCGCTGATGTTGTTGCTACCTCTGTGTCTCTATATACATCCCCCCACAGTTCACTCTCCCTTCTCCTATCTTCTCTTTCTCCTTCATTTCTCTCCTCCATCTCCCTACCATTTTCCTCCCTTTTCCTTTTTAATTCCTCCATTACTTCACTACTCACCTGTTCCAATATTCTTTCATCCTCTTTCTTCCTTTCCCATTTCACCCTTTCCCTTTCTAATATACTCTCTATCACCCTCCCTTCTTTGTATTTTTTAGTCGTTTCTGATAGTAATCTCCTCTTCCACATTGCCATTTCTTTTTCTTTCTCTTCTTCTTCCCTTTTCTTTTCTCGCAGCACTGCTCTTGATACCCTTTCTGCTGCTGCCTTTACCCATTCAGCTTCTCTCTTTTGCTCCTCAGTTCGTTCCCTTATTTTTTCCAATTCGCTCTTACCTTCTTTCCTTTTCCTCGCTCTCTCTCTTTCCTCCTCCCTCTCGAGCTGTTTGATCAGTTCGTTCTGCTCATCCCTTAACTCTGCTAGTTGTTCCTCCAAAATCTCTTCCTTTTGCTGTAACAGCTCTTCCCCTCTCATTCCACTCTCCCTGGTATTATCCTCGTCTGTTTTCCTTACTACCTCCTTCTCTTCTCCTGTTAATGAACCTCGTAATTTTAATGGTATCTGTGCAGCTACCCACTCATCATTTCCTATTTCCACAGTTTGTTCTTCTCCAGTCCTCCCCTCCCCTGCTGGCATTTTCCTATGAGCCACATATGGTGGAGGGCTGTACGCCGTATTCGAGTACCCCTCAGCTGCCCTTAACTGACCTCTTTCGATTTCTCCTAACTCCCTTAAAGGGTACAATCCCCCTCCCTCTGTTTTCACTCCCTTTGCTAGGGGTATATCGTTGCTCGGTTCCTTTTTTATCTCATTTGATGTATTATTCTTTTCTCCTCCCTCTTGTCCGTTCCCCGTGTTCTTTGGGTCTTCACTCCCCTTTTTCCCATCCTCTCCTTCCTCCTTGATCTCTTTTTCTTCCAGTATTTCCCCCACAGTGGACATTCCATTTGGTCCTGGTCGGGACCCCTGGAACATCCTCCATAAGTTAAACACCTACACGTGGTTTGCCAACTTCTTCCCTTTGTATGTATTATGCAGATGGTTTAGTAGTGAATGTTGGGCATATGGGTCGAAGCTACCATTAGGCGGCCACGGTGTTATCATTTTGTTGTCCGTCCCCTGGGTCCATTCTATGCTATACTTAATCAGTTTCTCCCTATGGGGTGACAGTGTGGTACATATGTGTTGTAGTGGGGTAGTGAGGGTGTTCCCCCACCCTCCCGATCCTGTCCCGTATGACATAGTAGCGCTCCACTTGTTACCCTTCCCCTATTTGGTAGCGGTTATCTCACTAGCAGTTTACAATATATAGCCTTATATCGTTACCTGGCCCCGTAAGTTTGGGGACTTGCAATAGTCCGCTAATGAAAACTATTAAAATATAGTATTTACATTTATATATTTTCTTCTTTCTTTCTTCCTTATACAACACCCTTACGGCCCCCTGCGGCCTAGGCGCACGTAGCCCCCTGCGGCTGCGTACCCCTTGTGACGTTCTTATACAGTCGTCCTATTTTCACTTGCTCCTCCTCCTTCTTCTACACTTGCCGTGGCCGGCGTTCTTCGTGCGCCACCACATCCCCCGTTTTGCCTTTCCTTGATTAATTCATTACCGTTTATCTCCGTTCCCACTCCTTTACCACAGTTCTCTTCCCCACCACTCTCAGAAGGAAAGATGCCTTGTGCTCGGGATATCCTATGAAAGCCCTATTGGTGACATCACCGATCTCTTCGAGCTACTGGTAAGTTTTTCATATATTCTTTAAGTTCAAAATACACTTGCAATCTACCCCCGTTAACCTCACAGCTGTCTTCCTGTCACTCCTGGAACAAGGTAATCAATGATATAATCGGACTGCGCACACTGCGTCGCCTCGCGTGTGATACGCCCCTCGACAGGAGGGCTTAACCAGCCAATTATCTTCCGTATTGGGCAACTGAGTAGCTACCGCCTACAGGGAAACATCATCTACCTATCAAGTTTTTTGCTCGAACAATAGGGATCCTCATCTACTCATTGATCAATAAATGCCAAATCGTAGGAAACCACACACACACCCTTACACGTAGTCGCGACCTAGGCCAATCGGTGTCTACGAGCGGCCGCACGTGATGTTTTCGTGCTCCGCCCCCCTCTCTCGCGTAACGTAGTCGACTGCTCTCGCACTCGTTCGGCTACCATTCATGTCATTGCCAACACTAAATTGTCCAAACCTTTGCCGCGCACCTGTGCAACACCTCCCACCTCCCGTATTTAATTCCTCCCCCCTCCCTCACAATTTCACATTGCTTGTTGTGCGTGGCATGCTCACCAAGTTCTCTTGATGCGGGGCCGCTCGACTGCGTGCACCCCTCCAGGCGGCTCGCCACCTCCCCTCGTCTGGACCACGTCTGGACACTCGCCAACCGCGGGCGGGATACTTCTCAACCGGCTCCCGGAGGCCAATATCCGGATTGCGATGTCCGGTCTTCTCGCAGTTCCGCGATGGTCCTGTAGTCCTCAGAAGGGGGCAACGGCAGAGGGGGCCGCGCCGCCGGGCCTCCTCGCAACAGTAGTACCTGGAAAAAAGTAAAAATAAAAAAGCAGATCTTAAACAGATCTCAGCAGTGCCTCCAACTTGTCGGGGGGGAAATTCTGCCGGGGTCGGCCGGGCCGTCCGCAGACCTCCGGGCAGGGAGGCCCCAACTCCTCCCGTATATCCCAAAAAAGATAGAGTATGAGACACACGCAAGAAGCAAGGTGACACTGCTGTTTATTAGACAAAACGGCAGGGATGGGTCAAGGAGCGTACGCGTCCGTCCTGACACACACACAATCGTGGGGCTCGCAGGCCCTTTTTACCTTAGTATGACGCGCTACTTGCGTCATCTTACAAAGTTTAGTAAAAAACCTATTTCCACTCTGGATTGGTTACTCGAGTGGTGGGGTTAGTATAGCGCACATATAGAGAACGGTGTTAGTGGCTGAGGGTTAGTCAGGTGGTATACCTGGGCTGTCCCTTCAATTTGATACATGAAAATTGTTACATGAAGACCTCTGAGGATTGGTCAATGTTAATGGCGTCAGTGATAAGTGCCCCATGTTCTGATTGGTCTGCTCGCGAGCCTCCCAGTCTGGGACTATCGCTGTTCCCAGCTCGCGGTGCACCTGTAATTTGCAACAATGTTTTAATATGGGTAGGTGTAAACAATGTGAGGATTTATTCATATGTTGGGAGGTCGACTACTCCCACTGCTGCGGATGTCCAATGAGTCTTTTAATTGTATCTGCCTGTGTCTTCAAACGTGAGATTCAGGCATCTCCTTCCTCCTTGGCTTGGCATCTTGTCAGGTTTGGCTTTGTCACGTGAGGTGGGACCGTGTTTGAGGGAAAATTCAACATAATTAATATTGTTTTTCCTACTGTGTGCCTGGTTTATCTTGCAGGTGCGACCTTGGCGTTGGCATGCAGCGTGCGAGATTGCAACATCGTGCCCTTGGCGGTGTGCTTTCGCCGGGCTCATTTTGCAGGGTCAGCAACCTAGTTCTTGCTCATTCAATGTTCATGGAAGCTTTTGTTTGCGGCCTACTTGGGCCTGGTGCATAGGTGGAACCGTTTGATGCAGAGCGATTTAGGTTACGGTATCATATTGCTTTATCCTCAGTATCGTGTCCATTATATTCTTCATTATGGTACATGGCTCTTAGAAGAAGCGTGAGCAAGCCTTTTTAGATAAGTTCATGATGCGTCTTGCGTTTCTGCATTTTGAGAGCCTATGTGAAAAAATAATAAAGATGCACGTCCGTGAGTATGTCTGTCGCCTACGTCATAGCACTGAGTATATTCTTCGTGTGTATTGGTGTGGGAGTGTCCGGTGTGTATATTTGCACAGGTGTGCTGACCGTGGCTAGGTCGTCCTGGCATCTCTAAGGACATGTAGGTTTAGTCGAGTTGATCCGTGCCGCAGGTGTCGGCATGGACGGGGCGGGCTGCTGGGCAGGTAGATGGGCACATCCGTATGTTCCTGTACCAGGGTATTTGGTCGTCTGGTAGACAGGCAAACTCCTCTCGTGGCGGGTGTCTAGGCCGTGATCCTCTAGGCCAAGCGCGAGGGGGGAAGGGCGGGAGCCTGGTCTTCCATTCTCCCACTTCAATCTGTGTCTTCCACAATTAAGGTTTCACTGTGTTGTCCTTGCTTTTCTAAGTGAATACTCAGGCCTGAATTACAAGAAGTTGTATGCCGTGCTAAGTGACTTTGCTCGTGGTGCAGAGTCAGAGCGCGATTAAAGAAAGGCACTTCCTTGTCCCTTGACAAATCACACTGCTCCCTACTGTGCTAGCGCAGCATGTGCACAAAGGAAGGGCTAAAGTAATAGTGGGGAAGGGGCGGAATATGCATGAAGCCACATTAAATCATGATAAAAGGGAGGTTCGTGGGATGCACCAGCCAAACATTAAAACACACTCATAAAAGTGAAAAACCAACCGAATTCACAAAAATGATAGTGGTTGTTGCCAAACCTCAAATGCCACCAAACTCAACACCCATCAATAGGAGGGGCAAACTACAAATGCGCCGTCCACGCATAGCTAAACATTATGACAATGGTGGATTATACATAGCTCATAATGTTAGAGGGGTGAGAGTAGAGGGCCCTTTTTTGCCACTGGGTCAATCCAGCATACCACATCCATCATAGGGGGCATAGCCATACCCACATAATCCTAGTGCCCGCATTCGGTATTGCAGTGCATCATTGAATGCCTGCAAAACCACCGTAACCCAACTCACACTGTGCAGGCTAGGCAAGCAGTCACCCAAGGCTTCCATGCCATAGCACATTTCAGCAGAGGCCTTGCAGCCATTGACTGTACACATGTGGCACAGAAACCCACCAATACACAGAGCACATCTACTGGAACCGGAAAAATTGTAATTGCATCAATGTGCAGACCATCTGTGAGGAAAGTGTCCAGATTATGCACGAGAATGCCAATTACTTGGGATGCACCAATGATAGCTACATCAGCTAATCATGCATGTTAGTAGTAAGGCTTTTTTCAATTCCTTGCCATGAGCTCCTTGCAGGAGAGGTTTCTTTTGCTATCAAACCCAAGGGCCTTTGCTCAGGTAGACAGCAAGTGCAAGTGGATGTAGGTCATGTGACTTCTGCTCCACCCACGTTTGTAGGCCTGCACCTTGCTTGCCTTTCTTAACTGTTATAGCACTGGCCATCCATTTCCTGTACTTCCTTAAGGTAGGACACACTTAGTAAAGGCCATTTAATGTGTGGACTGGTTTGGACCAGGTGGTCCCTCAACCACAATCCTTCTCACGCATAAGGTAAGCTCCCTGTAAAGATGTGTACACCCCTCTCACCCCTCTCTCTCCATCCAGCCCAACCACAACATCTCCACTCATTGTCAACAAGGCCACTGACAGGCACCATCATGGACATGGCATCCCTGCCACCTCAAAGATGTCCCCATCAGCCAAATCAGCACTGCAACAGACACGGCTACATGAGGAGTGAGGTTCACCTACATACCCTAGCCAATCTTGGTTTGTGTTGTTTAAAGTACAGTTGTATACCAATATCAAACCCCAGAAACCTGGTCCAGGTGGCGAGCTGTGAGCTGGGTTGTGAATCCCTTGAGGTGCATAGCAGCAAGCCAAGTCTGGATGTCAGGTTGGTCAGTGTTGTTGGTCAGAAGTATGCATTCAGTTTTGGAAGGGTTCAGCTTCAGGTAGCAGTGGACATCCATAACTGGAAGAATGAGAGGTATGCCTTCTGTCTGTGGATGTCTTCGATGGAGGATATCTTGAGATATTGCAGGGTGTCATATGTGTATTGGTGGATGAGAATGTTATGTGTAGCGAATTGGTTCCAAGCAACGATTGAAGATCACAGTTGAGAGGATGGATACTTCCTGGACTCCACAGGTGATGGGTAGAGTTGGTGATCTGGAGTAATCCATATGTACAAACTGGAGGCAATTACCAAGGTATGATTTGAGCCAACTGAGGACGATCTTGCTTATGCCCAGGCATCAATGTAGATTGTGTGGGAGTGACTGGTGGTCCACTGTGGCGAATGATGCTGAGAGGTTAAAGATAACCAGGAATCAAGGACGGCCATCATCAAGGATTTTAAGGGCATTGTTGATCACCTTGGTGGTAGCCATGTTTGTGTTGTATATGGGTCTGTTGGTAGGACCGAAGGAAGATATTGGTTTTGATGTGTTGCTGGTGTTATGTGGCTACTGCTTTCTCAATGAACTTACCTAGGAAGGGAGGATGGGTGAAAGGGTGATAGTTGCTGAGGTTGTCAGGGTTATGTGGTGGTTTCTTGAAAAGAAAGAAGATTTGTTTGGTCTTGAGGGCCTAGGAGAAGTTGCCTTGAGTTAAGGAGCTAGTGATAATTGTCAAGTAAGGGAGGAGTGCTTCAGTCTGAAGGGTCTTGAGTACACGGGCAGGAAGAATGTCGGCTATGTACAATCTGGCCTTGGGGATACTAGAGTTACAGTGAGTGTGTCTTGAAAGTTGTCAATGAAGTTATGATTTTGAGAGATGGGCAAAGGCAGTGCTAGGCCATAAAGACCGCATATGGAAACTAAGGAACAATAACCATATAGCCCAAATGACACGTCAGTCGTGAGGTTCGTTTCCAAACAAGTCTGGTTTTATTCAGAGTTTCTCAGCCGGCCGACTGGTCTCAATGCCTCACGACGTGTGTTCCCAGACCCCGTGAGATGCTGTTAATGACTCCAATCAAGCAATCCCACTAAGTCAGTGCCTGGTCTGGGATGCCCAAGGGAAGCCCTTATTTATATATTTTTATGTCCAGTTTGTGTACTCTGGATGACAACCCTTATATAACACCCCTCTCTTACAATACCCCTGACCCCACTGAGCCAAGAAGTAAGTTTGTTTTGCAAATTTAAAAGCTTTATTTGAGAATTAAACAATAGATATATATATCGCACTTTTATAATAAATTAATAATTGATATCACACTTGTGGATATGAGCAGTAATCAGCAATAGGTAATCCTACAATAGCACAGTTCTGGTGACTTATGACTAGGAACAGGGGAATAAGGTATCAGAGAATGCTTTATGGTTTCAAGGAGATGCAAAGATGAATAAAAGGCAGTACAGAAATAAACTTGATATGATTTCAGCAAGAGATAATGTGATCACTTTTTCTTTGACAATTCACTACCCCCCTATGCAATGTAAGGAGATGGAAGTAACACGCATAATTCTCAGTAATACACACAAATGCAATACAAAGTTCCAGTTCCCCCCAGCAAGCTTAGAGGAAAACAGGTATGATTTTAAACACAGGCAAAGTCCTTTAAATGTGGTATGCAATGAAGTGAAAAATATGCAGAAAATTATTTTAATTCCCTCTAGAGGTTCATGAATGATTGTCAGGTTGCAAACGAATTTCAGCAAAGGAAAGCAAGGAGCTGCTATTTTGACACGTGAAGAAATTTGAGCCAAATCTCAAATCGTGGCACTTTTTCCGAGTGCGTCGAGCGCGATTACGGAAAAAGTATAATGAATGGAAAATCGGTTCTGGGTTCATTGGAAAGAATCTTAGCTTTAAGATGACAGTTAAATTTCGTTCCTAGGACAAACGGTTCAAGAGATACCGATGATTTAGTGAAGGTAGATTTTCAGAAATTAAATTTTAAAGTTCAGAATGACAGATGACAGTTTTGCAGCTTTGAATCAAAAGAAGGGACATGATTTCTATGATGCAGTTCTCAATAGGTTAAAATAGTTTGAATTAGATTATTTTAAACTAAGAGATTGGGTTTTGCACAGTCCTGGCTGAGTACTCGCACTATAATTTTGAAAGGAATGGGCCTCCATCCCCGATCTGGTCAGGTTTGGCTAGACTCTGGTACTGGTTCCGCGCACAGCGATCTGGGTCAGCTCTCAGCACTGCACAGCGATCTGGTCTGGGTCTGGTCTCTCTGGATAATTCTGCCTTCTGGGTCTGCTACCAGTTCTGGCAAAAGTTCTTGTCTCTGGAGATGGATGGATTGGAAGTCTGGAGTCTCTGGATGTGAAGTCATCTGTCAGCGTGCTCCGCAAGGAAATGGAAATTGAAAGTCCCTACCTGGCTTCCAGTGGCTCTTTTTATGTGTTTTGAAAATGGGTGGGTCGGCTAATTCTGCATACCCAACCCTCTCAAGATTTGATAGGTCAAAGGATTCTTTGGTCCCTGATTTGAAAAAGGATAGTGTGTCAGAGTGATGTCAGCCATTTACGATCTATTGAAGAAACGCCCCTTTGCTTTTACCTTATACATCGTACATCATCCTTTGTTAAAGCAATTCGACCCACCCTCATACATGTCATACAGGCTAGGGTTAAGTGATTGAAAATAATGACATGTTATGACAAGTCTTCATTCAGTCTAAACATAGATATTCTAGCAAAGGCACCAAAGACAGCTTTCTGTTATGAGAAACATGGAGGACTGGCTCAGTAAGGATATCTTGTTCTTAGCAGAGAAACATTCCATACTACGTTATCTGTTTGTTATGGCTCATGAGCTAAGGGTCAGATAGTTCTGAAGCACAAAATACCATCCTCTGTGACGGAGCACCGCTAGGAGAATATAATTCATGTTAAGCTGCCTTTTACAACAGTGTTTGCAAGACAAACCGGCACCTGACTACTGATTAGATGCAGCTTCTGCTCGACTTCAAGGACCTAGTGAGAGGGAAAAACAATGTATTTCTGCACAGTTCAACATTCCTGTCTGCGTTAGCATTTCAGAGTTCAAGCCATGGCCTCGCACTGTGTGCGGATATAAAGCATAGACTATATTTGCAAAGCGTTAACAAAGAAAAATGAAAATGGCCGGCATTTCACAAAATGGACTCCCTTGGTTACATTCATGTTTCTCGGGTTGCAATGTTTGTCACATGATGCAATTCACTTCTGGCCAACATATTATATGTATCATTCGGCTATGGGATTACTTTTGTAGTCTAACAAACCCTCCTTTTGGCCTTAAGCCAATAGCATCAGCCAAACATTGCGTCTTCATCGGACCACATGTCCAATTCTGAACTACCCATGTCTCTATCACCATTAGAAATATTAATTGTCATAAATGCTTTAATTATTTTGTTTTCGTGTTTTGTACCATCATTTATCATACAAGGAGGAGGCTACGTACTGATTGCATGTACGCAGTCATTTGTAATTTGGGAGCAAATGACTGGCAAGCATTGTATGCAACAACAGCAAAATATGAGGATTCCAAATATCATAACCAAGATTGCAATTAGCGTCCATCCCCAGGATCGTAGCAGTTCCCAGAAACATGAACTTATATTTAGATTCCAACCACCTGTGGGGACATGAATTTCAGAGCTTAGGACATGTCATTTCTTAATTGCTTCAAATATCGTAGGGGAGGAGTCACTTACAAATACATAGCACGCTGATCCCACAAATTTGCATACACCTCCATGATCAGCTCAAATAATATCAAGCACCATCCTATTCTGAAGTGCAACTAGTCTAATTGCTTTTTGTTCCAGTGTCATATTGTAAAGTATATCAGTTGTTCCATTTATCATTTTCTCTAACACACTGGACAGTTTTCTTATATTCCATGAGTTTATTGCTTGTCCCCAAAATGGTATGAATGATTTTGCTATATCCCCAGCAATCTGCCCAGCAGTATCATCTCGTCGTGGCCGAGATCAAGATATTTTTGCTATTTCAGAGGTTTTGGCAAGAAATACACCAGGTAAAAGTATCCCTAAATAACAGGTCACTTCCCAGTTTCTAGGTAACCATGGATAAGCCTGATCTCCACATACATATTAGACAGAACCTCCTATATATAATGGCTTCTCTTCTTGTTCAAGCACAGCAGTATTCATACATCTAGTAAATGATCCCACTGGGTGGGAATCCTTTTTCCGTAAGCAAAATGGGACAGAATGTGGACTATGATTAATAGTATAGGAGGGAGGCGCAGCATCTTTGTTTCCAACCAGAGCCATTTTAAAAGTGATTAGGGACTGGTAAGGCCTTGAGAGCCTATCTACTGCACTTATTGGTATGGTTCCAATACCAAACTTATCCAGAACAGAACTGCGAGACTTGTCCTTGGCCTCAAGCCCAGGGACCGTATCTCTCCAGGACTGAAATCTCTTCACTGGCTCCCAGTGGCTGCGAGGATTAAGTTCAAAACCCTCTGCATTGTCCACAAGGCCTTCTGGGGCCTGGGGCCTAAATACCTTCAACTCTCTCTTCCTAAATATCTTCCTTCACGAGCCCTTCGCTCATCCGTCTCCAACTCCCTCATGGTCAGCCGCTTCTCGAAGCAACGAGCTGGGGGTAGATCTCTCTCCGCAGCAGGGGCCTCCCTCTGGAACAGCCTTCCTGCCTCCCTGAAACTTGAGGAGAACCATCTCCGGTTCCGGAAGTACCTCAAAACCTTCCTCTTCGCTTCTGCCTTCTCTCTCCCTCTCCCCTGCTAAACCTACTTAACTCCCCACTGTATTCTGCACTAAACCTGCATCTGGGCCACTCTCAGCGACCTCGGTCCAGGGCCCAGCCACTCTCCACTTGCACTGCCTCCCTGGCTCCCCCTGCACTGTGGGACTGTCACTGTATCCCTACAGCCCCCCTTCCCAGCACTTCTCAGCACTTGCTCTGCACTTACCTCGCACTTGCCACCAGCTGGCCCTTTTTATTTATTATTTATTATTTTATTACGCTACTTACCTTGTACTGCACTTCCCCCCCACCTCCTCCCCCTGCACTTTCTCCTTTTCCCCTTACCTCTGCACTTGCGCGATCTGAATGACACCTGGCCTAGTAGGATCGTTTGTCTGTTCTTCCCCTTGTTTCCCTCCCTCCCTGCCTCGTCGCGCCTTGAAACACTTGTGTATAGGCGCGTTACAAATACCATATCATCATATCATATCATATCATATCATAATCTTTCAAATTCATTTATATTTGTTCCATCAAAGTTTCCAGTAACACTATCATTCCATTTTCTGAAAAATAGCGCTCTTAATGATGCATAACAGGCAGTATTAAGCGGCAAAGGATGTTCATACCAAGCCATTCCTCTTTCCCCGTGCTGGGGTAAATGCGAACAAACACAACAATTGGACCTATTCAAGATAGCATGGGTCATATTCATAATCAGCAATAAAGTTTTATTATCATAACCTTTTCTATGTTTCACTTCTTGTGACAGAAGAGTATAAGAGAGCACATGTGATGGGGTACTCATAGTAGGAGCATTGGTATCTGAAAATAGAGAGTTTAAGGGATGCATAGTCTCCAAATACCAAAACATTGGGATCAGTGTAATCAAGATGCAAAGCGGTATCATAATCAAAAGCACGTTATTCTTTCCAAACAAAGTCTTTCTTGAGGCACACTTAATGTCAATCGTTCTATCATCAACAGCATTGGTGCAGGCGGGAGCAGGAGCGAAAACAGGCATCGTCTATAATGTTTGTTTCGGGAAAAGTTTTTCAGAGACCGTTGGAAAAGTTCTCCACAGCAACACAAGTTAGCAACAAAAGGTCAGACCAATTCAGGTTAGCCTACTTAAAATGACAGCAAACTGATGCTTATCTTCACAGAGCTCCAAAAAGGAAGGAGCAAGTATCAATTTTATAGTGTCAGTACCATTTGCCCCTGCTTGTTCACGCCAGGTTGCAAAGGCCTTCTCTTTCAATGGTAGCACTGGGAAACCGCATCTCAGAGCTCTCAACTGATACGCTCCTTTTCCATAGGCCTCTGTTCCCAGCTCCATCTGTGAGCTAGAATCAAAGGCAAAGCAAAAGCTGATCACTTCTGATTTCATGAACGTAGATGGTACCGTGCAGCTCCAGGTACAGTATGATTGGTGAACAATGCACTTTCCTCTAATGATGCAGGATCAGTGCCAATTTGTGATGCAATAAGTGATGATGAGGCAGAACTTGAAAAAATGTTGAGGCAACACTGGTCTTTCGATTCTTGTTGCAATCTCCCCAGGCCCTTTCTCGGGCTCAGGGAGGACTTCTGACAGGTATTCGGCGGTCATATCTTTGTGATCAGGTACAGCTGTCTTGCTTTCGATGTCAGGATCATCAATCTCTTTCTCATGTGGCAAAGGAAAAGTAACTCTTATCGTGTGGGTTGCGTGGATCCAATGCTTCTGGCCATTCACTCGTACTGCAGTCTGCATAGCCAGTAGCACCTGGAAAGGTCCCAACCAGCGTGGTGCAAGTGAAGATGTTCTTTCAAAATTCTTTACCAGAATCCAATCGCCTGGCTGCAGACAATGACCTGGGCCTGTATATCTGACTGGAAGAGCCTCCTGCACCTGCTGATGAATCAAATGTATGTTTTGAGTCAACTGTTTACAGTAATCAATAAGCAATGGATACTCAACATTCCTTAGTTGTTTTGGACGTGGCACATTCCAGATCTTGGCTGGTCTCCCCATCACAATTTCATATGGGGAGAGGCCAGTCCTTGCCTGCATAGCTGTTCGCATGCACAGTAAAGCTGGTGGCAATGCATCGGGCCATTTCAAATTGCTCCCTGTGCATATCTTGCTCAATTTATTTTTCAGGATACCGTGTTGGCGTTCTACCAAACCAGAACTAGGCTTTCTGGCTGAATGGAATCGCTTATTAATTTGGAGACCTGCACAAATTTGCAATATCACGGCCACAATGAAATGCAGTCCATTATCTGACCATATGCCCGAATCGGGGAAAAAACTTTTTTTAGCATAGATTTGGCTGTTGACATAGCTGTACAATCTTTCAGGGGATAGGCCTCCACCCATTTGCTAAATGCATAGACCACTACGAGGACATATTTATAGTTTTGGAACCTCTCAATTTCTATGAAATCAAAATGGATGACTTCAAATGGCATAGACGGTGGACCAAAATGTCCTACTGGTGTCACTGTACCCTTCCCAATGTTATGTTGCAAACAAGTCATGCAATTCTGTTCCAGTCTTTCAGCAGTTTTCTGATGTTCGTATTTTGCCATACAGAATCCAGGTGCTGAGTCATTTTTTCGGACATATGTGTGTTGGACTGTGAGCCATAGTAACCATTACATAGGTATTTGGCAACATCCATCGGTTATTTTTTGTATCCACCCAACAACCCTCAGAATCTAATTCTGCTGGACCCTCAGACTTTTTTTAATTTCATCTAGAGTAGCTTCTGCTTGAGTCTCTTTAACTCTTTAATTTCCATTCTCTATCATACAAAACACTCCTTCTGTTGTTTTGAATATTTTTTGTGCGCAAATCAGTGGCAGTTTGTTTCGCAATTCTGTCTGCAAATGCGTTTCCCTTTCCTACATTACACGTTATTGTTTATGTGCCTCACATTTCATTATTGATAATCGCTTGGGAAGTCTCATTATCAAAGTGCCAAGTTGGATTGTGGTTTCATGTGACGTCAGGAAACCCCTTTTAGCCCATAATCGACCGAAATTATGTACCACCCCAAAGGCATACTGTCAGTATATATGTTTACATTGCGGTTTACAGAAATTTCACATGTTCTGGTTAATGCTATTATTTCCACAGCTTGTGCTGAGTTATATGGGATTTGTTTGCTCTCTATAATAGTTTTCAGTGTCGTGATGGCATAAGCAGCAGTTGATGTGCCATCCGTTAATTTAAAACAAGAACCGTCTCAAAATAGTTCTCCATCTGGCTCTTTCTGCGCAGTATCAGTTAAATCAATTCTTCCTTTTGTCTCTTGTTCAGTAACCATTAAGCAATCATGTGAGAATTGTTTTTCACCCCTTTTTCTCTGGGAGGAGGCATTAACTCGGCCGGATTTAAAGCACAACATCTCTTAATTTGACTATGCAGTGCAAATAGGACAATTTCATACCTTGTTAGTCTGGCTGATGTGAAATGTTGCGTCTGCGTTCTATTTAAAAGAATGTCTACTGAATGAGGTTCTATTACGGTTAGAGAGTGACCTAAAACCATTCCCTCTGTTTGCTTTACTGACGCAGCGGCTGCAGCAACAGCTCTCAAGCAACGCGTCAAAGCACCTGCAACTGGATCCAACGTGGAAGAGAAGTAACCGCATGGTCTATTTCTCCCACTGTGTTCCTGAGTCATAACAGCCAAAGCACATCCATTATTTTAATGCACAAATAATTTAAAAATCTTGTCGTAGTTTGGCGTGCCCAAAAATGGAGCTGAACATAATGCAGCTTTGAGCAGGTCAAATGCTTCTTGACAGTCCATGTTCCATGCCAAAAGTAAGGTAACATCCTTCCTTGTCAATGCCACTATTGGTTTCACAATCATTGAAAAGTTAGTAATCCACTGCCTACAATATGAAGCCATGCCAATTAAAGCCCTGAATTCTTTCAGCATGTTTGGAATAGGCATATCAAAGATGCTTTCTATTCTTTCTGGTGTCAATCTTCTTCCCTCCCTCAAAAGTAGGTAGCCCAAATAGGCCACCTCCTTACGACAATACTGGCATTTTTTTAACGATGCCTTGTGACCATGTTCCACTAAATGTGTCAACAAAGCAACAGTGCTTTCTTTACAAATGTCTTCTGAGTCTGCTGCTATAAGCAGGTCATCAATATATTGTAACAGCATACACCCTGATGGTAATTTAAGCATGTCTAGTTGTTTTTTCAATGCTCTACTATAAATACTTGGACTTTCAGTGTAGCTTTGTGGAATACATGTGGATGTAAATTAACGTTTTCCTAGTGTAAAAGCAAACAAATATCTACTATCTGGATGCACTGGAATACTAAAAAATGCATTTTTCAAATCAATTACACTAAAATATGATGCAGAGGCTGGAATCCTAGTCAAAATTGTCATCACTTCCAGGACTAATTGGAAATTGCGGACCAACCACTTTATTCACTCCACATAAATCAATTACAAAATGATAAGGTATATCATTACCTCCTTTCTTGTAAACCGGAAGAATCGGACTGTTGCAAATACTACCAGAAGTTACATCAATTACATTTCTAGCAAACAAATCTGATATAATGCACTTCAACGCTCTTTCTCCCTCAGCCGAAATTTTGTATTGCGGAATACGAGGTAATGTAATTCCTTCTTTCAAAACAATTTTTACTGGTTCTACTTTCAAACAACCAACATCATTATCGTTCACAGCCCATATACAAGCTGGTACTTTACTCAATTCAGTCGGTAATGGCATGGATACGAATTGTGATACAGGAGTCTTTTGTGGCAAGATTGTCAAATACACTCCATCAGGAGAACAATAAATGACTGCATTCAATTTTTTTCAACAAATTTAATCCCAACAAATTTTCACCTCAATTTTCTCGTCAAAAGAAATGGGCAAGACTCAGGAAATGGGTCTAGTGTGATTGGTACTGGTTGTGAAACTGGACTAATTACTGGCGTACCTGAGAACCCTACTGAGACATTTCTATGCCCTGACAGTGCTATTTCTGCAACCCGCTGATGGTCAATCAAACATTTTTGTGCACCTGTGTCCACTAAAAAAATGTGCTCCCTTATCCCAACCTCCATTTCTACGTAAGGCCCTTTCTGGTCAACGGGAATAGTTACTGGTTCCAACCCCTGTTTTGGGCTGACCTAGTAGAACAGTACATCGTCAGATGTAAAATCGACAGAGTAATATGCATTGGACCGATTATCAAAAACATTTCCACCATTTGTGTTGTTTCGTTGTTGATTCTGATTACCTTGGTTATCCTGAAATTGTGGTTTCGTTTGATTTGTATTCTGCCCTAATGTTCCTGGACGACCTCTATTCTGTCTTCTCGGAATAGTCCCATTTCTATTCTGTATATGCAGGCACTGTGCTCGCCAATGGCCTTCTTGTCTACAATAGGCACATTGATTAATACCTATTGGACCCCGTTGCATGTTGGACGTTAATGCAAATTGGACCTCTATTCTTGCTCGCTACCTGCTGTAACAACACTCTTGTTTTCAAATCTCCTTTATCCCTTATTTCCTTATCCTTTTCTGAATTTACTCTTTTCTCATAATATTGGGCCATATGTAGTACTTCACTTGGTGATTTCGCTTGCCATGCACTTTCACATGTCATTATTAAAGTCTGAATTTTCGGTAACGACCCTCGCACAAACTTATAAACAAACAATCTCTTCATAGGTTCGGTACTTAGATCTTAACCACTAAAATCTGCAAATATCTCTTCAAAATGATTAAAATAATCTGTCACTCTTTCCAATTTTCCTTGTAAGCAAGCAGTCAATTTATCCCAAACTATTCTTTTTTCAGATACTAAAGTTTTCAATTTCTCTACTATTTGTGATGTTAAAGCCTACATTACTTGCGGTGGTTTTTCTCCAGCCTTTCTCTCACTGTCAATTTTAATCTACGGCGGCGTAATTAGCGCCTTCCCCACTCCCACTCCCATTATGCCCTATGGGGCAAAAATGGGAATGGGGAAGGGAAAATGGGAAATGGGGATTTACCGCCCCACTCACCTTGAAATGGGGCGGTAAATCCGCCATCCACCATGGTGTAAACAGAGTTTACACCATGGTGGTAAAGTTGGTGCACTTAGCACCAAGGTTGTAATGAGGCCCTATGTGCGTGTTTCTCCCTACTTTTCAAACAGAGATTAGCTTCCTTCCTCCAGTCTCTTACAACGTTGAACGCTGTAGGTCTGGTCTTTTTTTCGTAGCAATACCGATTCTAAATGTTCTATTTGCGCTAATTCAAAGCTCCCATTATTAGGCCACTGAAGGTCTGATACATGTCTGGTCTGCTTATGCCAACCCGCATTGAACACTATTGCCCCTATTCCATACTTTATGTACATCTCATGTGCCGGCGACCCTTCGGGTGATGTGACCTGGCCAGTTTCCAAAGATTGTCTACCGCAGTGAAAAAAACTCACTAAACAGGAAGATAATTTCCCAGGCATGCTTAAATCTTGCCCTTTTCTTACCCTGGGTGTTTGTACTTGCAAGTGCAACACTCGACCAATATCAGGATGTTTAAGAATCGGGGCACGACTTACCTGATCAACCAATTTGTCACTCAGGACACAATTCACCCGTATACAGACGCAACCAAGAATCATTGTGACCGTGTGTCTGGCTCAATTTGCCTCGTTTCGAGGACCCTCCCCTTGATACTCTCTGGGCGCTGCTCATCGATCAGGGATCCGCTGTGTACAGATCTGCGGAGGAGTCTCTCATCACTTCTACAGGGTGCGCCCAGAACACCTTCTGATCCCAGTCCGACAGCTTCGTCCTCGGCTCGTTTTTTCCTTTGCCTTCCTTCAACTTCAACGTATGCGATGGAGCATTAATGGGAGGGTCCCTGTTCGGGCCCCATATTTGCTAGGCCATAATGACTGCATATGGAAACTAAGGCACACTAATTATATACCCCAAATGAAACGTCAGTCGTGAGGTTTGTTTCCAAACAAGTCTGGTTTTATTCAGAGTTTCTCAGTCGGCCGACTGGGTGTCAATGCCTCATGACATGTGTTCCCAGACCCGGTGAGATGCGAGAGCCAGCGAACACCGCTCAAGCTGAAATATATATACATCATACATCATCCTTTGTTAAAGCAATTCGACCCACCCTCATACATGTCATACAGTCTAGGGTTCATTGATTGACAATTATTACATGTTATGACAAGTCTTCATTCAGTCTAAACATAGTTATTCTAGCAAAGGCAGCAAAGACATCTTTCACTTATGAGGAACATGGAGCTCTGGCTCAGTAAGGATATCTTGTTATTAGCAGAGAAACATTCTATACTATGTTATCTGTTTGTTACGGCTCATGAGCTAAGGGTCAGATAGTTCTGATGCAGAAAATACCATCCTCCGTGAAGGAGTGCCGCTAGGAGAATATAATTCATGTTTAATTGCCTTTTACAACAGTGCCTGCAAGACAAACCGGCACCTAGACTACTGATTAGACATGGCTTCTGCTCGACTTCAAGGACTTAGTGAGAGGGAAAAGCAATGTATTTCTGCACAGTTCAACATTCCTGTCTGCGTTAGCATTTCAGAGTTCAAGCCGTGGATAAAGGATAGAATATATTTGCAAAGCGTTAACAAAGAAAAAAGAAAATGGCCGGCATTTCACAAAATGGACTCCCTTTGATTAAATACATGTTTATCGGGTTGCGATGTTTGTCACATGATGTGATTCGCTTCTGGCCAACATATTATACGTATCATTTGGCTATGGGATTACTTTTCTGGTCTAACAGCACAGCCAGGATTGGTAAAACAAGTGGGGCTAGCAACTAATCTAGTTGGGCCCAACATAGTGACATTAACATCTGTAAATGCCCACACAGCACTGATGAGTGGGCATGTAGCAATTTTGGGTGAGCCTAGCCCGCTCAGGCCCTATCCTGTCTACGCCTCTGGAGATAGGATGTGAATGTTGGAGTGTTGGTGTCTATGTGTGGGTGCATCATGCTGATCTTGTTGATGAAGAAAGAGTTGATGGCGGTAGATTTTTCAAAGCAGTGAAGTGCAGGGAAGTCAAGCAGAGGGCAGAAGCAGTGTTTGATGGCTTTGAAGAGGGATATGCTTTCATTGTTGACCTTGACTACAGTGTTTTGGTAGTAGTTGGCCTAGGCAGTGGTGCTCAGTGTTCAGCTTGTAGCATGGAGTTCCTTGAGCAGGGTGATGTCAAATGTATTGCAGGATTTTCACCAACTCTTTTCTTTTTTCCTGATGGTTTATTTGTTGAAGGTGAGTTCTTGAGTGTACCAGGGTGTGGAAGGTTTAAACTTGAAGGTGTGTTGTTTAACCGGGCAGCCGATGTTGGTTGGGAGGCTGGTGTTGAGTTCTTGAAGAAGCGACTCACAGTACTGGTTTGTCAGAGAAAGATTAGCCCATGTGAAGTGGAGTTTGGCAAGGGCTTCCATGAGAGTCTCCATTGGGATGTTCCTGAATGATCTAAAGCCTGTTGCTGGGTTCCCTGTGGGTTTGCTTGCCTTTCACTTGGCCTCCCTCTTTCAGGTGTACTTCATGTTTCTATAGTGAGCTGTTGCATATGATAGGGCCTCTGAAATACTATTATTGCTTCTGGGGTGGGCACTGTGCATTGAGCATGATTGTGTCACCCAATTGCTTAATTTGCCTGCTTAACACCTCTAGTTGAGCGGAATGTGGTTCCAAGGCGCAGTGTAGAGCTAGCTTGTGAGAGTGTTGTGGGCATATACAGTGCTACAATTTTATCTTTGGACCATCAGGTTTAGCACTGTCTTTTCTTAGTGAAAGTTTGAATGGATTTCTAAACTCTGGCCGTGTGGACAGATGTTTAGGAGGCAACCCTTGTTAGTGAAACAGGGGACACTTCTGGGAAGATAGCCAGACCAATTCAAGGTATCTTGGAGAGCACTGAAGCCTAAATTACAGGAGGTGTGAGGGTGATGAAAGGTCTTCAATGAACATACATGATGAAATACCAAGAATTAGCATTAGACAGAAGTATTGTTAAAGTATATTTCACATAATACCGCCTAGAAACGGACATTGGCCTAAACACATTCGCCATTTTGAAATCATCCGCCATTTTGATTAACTCCTGCTTTCTGCCTCATGTTAAACCTTGTGTTTTTGGTTGCAGCAGAGAAAAATTGACATTGTGCTGTGTCAATGTAGATAAACATGTTGTGTCTGCTGAATGTGAATTGTTTGTCCTGCACTAAGATACCTTGGAGATAAACTAGATAGAATAGATAAACTAGAGTTGAACAGAACAGTTATTTAGATGTTGTCTTTAGCCCCTGGAAAATTTCCAAATAGCTAGAACATTGTTAAAAAATTGGAAAATAACATGTTTGGCACTTTGTAGTATTTTGTTTCGTTTTATATTGAAGGTGTACTTGACACACTAAAAACAGGATGAATGGTATGAGAGAATGAGTGGTGTGTGTAACGAGGTATGTCCATTGAGTACATTTTGCACAGCACAAGTCACTTTATGGAAACAATGAATTGGATTGTTATGTGTATGTAGAAAAGTCTGTGTTATTATATTGGCAGTTATGACGTTCTAGCCACACATGACTTACTCGTGGGAGGACATGATGCATTATGTTTTGTATTTTTTTTTTTTAATTGTGCAGATTGAACATTAAAATATGTATATTTTTCTATAAACTCTAGAGTAAGAAACTTTTTCTTATGTCCAACTGAATGGACGGAAGGCGTTGAAGTCTCCCCCTGAGTAAGGAGTACAGTGACCATAAGCTTTGTGTTTGAAGTTTAAAGGGAAATCCCTTTTTAGTCAGAGGGTATGCTTGATGGTTTTTCTTTTCCCTCTACCGCTTTCTTGTTGAAATCAGGAAAGGTGACAGGACTGACGGTAGAGAAAACCACAGTCTCAGCGAACATCAAGGGCCTGATTTTCAAAGCCTTTTTAATGGGGTTTTTGGAAATGAAGCCCTAACTGTGTGAGAAGAGTGCGCACATTGCGATACCATGTGGGTGTTCTGTGAAGTTATTTCTGTTCTTCCCGTTCCCTGGTGATGCTGAAGGTGTAGGTCTTGACTTCTAGACTCAGGAAATGTGGCACACAGAATAACTGGAAAATCTACTTTGTTAGCCATATTAAAAACTCATTTATTGAAGTGATGGACCAAGATCGAATGTCATGATCGAGCGAGGTGTGTGTGCAGGTCGAAAGGCTTCTCAGTAAAATTCAATAATTTGCAAACCATATGGGTGAAAAAGGCACGGCCTGTGAGTGGCTGTTCGTTGGTAGAGGGCGCTGGACTGCTATCCCCTCATCTAGTCTTTTGTGCAGATGGACTTCCCGAGGGGGGTGCCCGAGCCCCGGATCACCCACGTACCCGGCACCCCTGTCCACATGTGAAGGCAGACCAAACAAAAACGTGGGGTGGGAAGCAACAGCCTAAGGCGGAGAAAATATTAACTGGGCCTGGAGGGAGAGTTGAACAGCATCCATCCAAACTAACCACTGTTTTGACCGGCTAAAAGGCCACTGACCAATCTGCATAGGATAAGAATTAAGTATTGTGTGAAAAGTCCCTTAGAAAAGAGGGCAGCTGCCAGCCACGGGCTGGCCCCAGTGTCCACATCAGTCCACTAGCCCTGTTCCAGAGTGGGGAGGTGGAGGGTAAACAACATGCCAAAGAAGAGGAAATTAGCACTTTTGTTTCCCTCCACCCCTTAAAAGCTCTCAGATCTATAATGCAAACTAAAACATGCAGTCTAAACTTTACTTTACTTTACATTACTTGATATATTGCAGCAATGGACCCATATTCATAAGGGCGCTGACAAACAAATAAAAGACTGGCACAGGTGAACCCGAGACTCTGTGTCGAGGGAGGATCGGCAGCAGAACTCGAGAGGGAATTAAGCAAACAGCCAGGTATTTAATTTCTTCTTAAAGGGCTCTAGCTTAGTCTGTAGCCTTAAGTCAAGAGGTAACATATTCCCGGCCAGAGGGGCTGCCACTGAGAAAGCCCCTTTTCTTCCTTCATGGTTTTACATCTAGGCATGGCTAAAAGATTTTGGCTGTTGGATCGTAGGACTCTGCTGACATCTCTCTTCACAACTAGGTCCTCCAAATAGCCTGGCATAGTGCCGAAATTCACTTGAATGTAATAGTGAGGTGGCGGAAACAAATTCTCGCCTCCACCGTCAGCCAGTGCAAGGCTCTTCTGGCCTTGGTAACGTGATTACGTTTGGATAAGCCCTTGACAACCCTAACAGCCCCATTTTGTGTGACCTGGATTCTGTTGATTTCTGCTTTGGAAAGACCTGAAAGAAGACTACAACAATAGTCCAATTTTGAAACCACAATCTCTATTGCCAATATATCACCATTCGCCCGGGTTATAAAGGGGCGTAGATGGGAAAACAATTTAATGTAATATGCAGCGGATGCGACCAGGCTCCCTACTTGGCCCTGAATGGAAAGATTCTGATTGAAGATCACCCTAGTGACTTAACATTCTTCAATGGGAGATCTTAATGTCAGCCAGTTGGAAAGCCTCATAGTCCGGGCTCAACCTAGATAGAGTGTGAGTGGTACCCACAATAAGGAGTTCCAATCTTGGACCTGTTATGTGCCAGTCGAAGACAACAGTGGCTGTGCAAGGGTCTCCCGGGAGAATTAGAGGAAGGAGCGGGATTGGTACTAGTGAAACACTACTAGGGTAGGACTCTTACCCAGCCCCCACCTCCAGAAGCGGATTTCTTGTACCCTTGGGCAGAGATTGTAGCAGGCATATGATCTATTAAACGATTTGGTTCTAAACGAAAAGCGCAGGGTTCTTCTCCGAAATAGAGTACAGTGTGAGAGACACTCAGTGACAGGATAGAACTATCTCTTGTACAGACCCAGTGAAAGGGGTTATCATAATTACCAAAGCTCAAAATGATGACATCAGATGTGAGGGCAGAGTGCAGACTCACGTCACTATGCCACAGTAAATCACTACGCAGCTGGGAAAGGAGGAGCCAGACCATTTTGCTTCTTACAAAGCTACCGATGGCAGCAAATCTTGTTAGGGAGCTCCTCATTGGGTAATACAGCAGATGTATTCGGAAAGGAGATTTTTGTGAGTTGGCCAATACATTCCGTGGCATTGCTGGCAGCTATGCCAACCTGATATTCTGTGTTCAGAACCCCATTGCCCTCTTTCGTATAACAATGGTTTTGGAAAATGTGTGGCTTCCGCCACAAACATTTGCCAAAACCAAAAGCATGTAGGAACAACCTATTGAGTGTGACATAAACAATGTTGAAGTGTGGGCATCGTTTCTTTCAGTTTTAAGTAAAATCATTTTAATAAGACCATCCTTTTGAACGAATCATTTGAATTTGGCATACTGCATCAGTCAACACAAATAAACAATGCTGTATTTCCCATTGAAACACCAGGGAGTACTGCACCGAAATGTCACTATCTCCTTTAATTAGCACGATCTTATGATTAGTATATGCCATTCTCTGGTAACTAAAGTTTGGAACACACACAGAATCTGGGTCACCTTCTACCCTAAAACATGTTCTAAAAAAAACACAGAATACATTAAAATGCATGTCAAAAGAACAACACTTTGAACTTTGTCTTTTTCAATTTTTCTGCTGGTACGCATAAATAATGTTATATTTATAGCCTTATACAAAAAAATATAAGTGCACACCATGCCTAGGATTATAGTTGTTCCCACCTTTATTCAGAGGAATTTCTATGGCTGCCTCATACATTTAACAATGACATTAAGTCTCACATGCATTCCTGCAGTCGCTCCTCTGAGATGCCTGTCCGAACAGGACCACCTGCTCAGAGGCACATTTTCTAAAAGAAAAGAAACAATGGGCCACCTGCTTAGGGGACAATTTAAACTTCCCTCTGTAGATGCTGCATAAACTGCGATGCTTAATCCAAGTAGAAAATTAATTTGTACAACAGACAGGCTGACCAACAACGTACGGTAGTTCTAGTTTTGAAGTGGATTAAACATGGCCTGAAGCAACATCGAAGGCTGAATATCCTGTGAAGTTTCTTTCAAATGAGGCACAAAAAATGAATACTTGGAATTGCAAATTAAAAAATGCAAATCAACTTTTCTCTCGGGAACAAACTGTATTTTGAAGATAGAGTGGAACTGTTCGTGCAAGGGGACTTTGTATATGTTGTTGTTAATGATGACACCATTCCTTGTGTGGCCTGTCACAAGATTGGATTCTGGGGAATAGCCACCTCCACAAGCCAACAGCATGATAAAGTAAGGGGAGTTAAGGACTCCCTCTGTGGACTGTTAGTATGACATTTTACGTGTTGACGCTTACTAGCTAGAAATATCAGTGAGATAGATAGATTGATAAATAGGCAACAGACATTGCCTTTACCTAGATGATGGTACCTATGAAACGTCATTGGAAATACGTCTTCGCTCTGTTTTTTTTTGGAGTTTATGGAGTTTAACCAAGCACCCACCTGTTCTAAATCACAAAGTGTTTTACAAACTGAGTTAGGGGTGATTCTGAAAAATAATGATCGAATATGTGAAGCACTTGGAAACATTATTTTGCCCCTAATGGTACAACTGAAAGCACAAGTCAGATGCTGGCAGAACTACAGTGCCCTTCATACAGTCGCTCATGGACGGCACGGTGCTATCATGATTTACATGAACTATTTGAGGTGGATGCGAAACGGACATTTCACCTTATGGTCCATTTAAGAGATGTTAACAGAATTTTCTGATAGCCCTCATTTTGCAATACAGAATGATAACCCTTCTGTGATTCAAACACACACGCAAAGCCTGATCGTTATTTTCTTCTTTTTCAATTCCACCCCTGAAATCGACATTTCAAGTTATGGACCCAGCAAGAGCTTCTACAGAGCTTCTACCAGAAGTGCTCTACTTACTAACAGCATTCTAGTGGTGGTCTGTTGACTTTAGAAAACCCCTATCCCTCTCTCCACTTGGCTGCCCAGGGCATCTTCCAATGGAAGTGCAAGATGCACACATAGTGCCCGAATCATAGTAAAAGTGCAAAGAGGCTGCCAAGTACTTTGCATCTAAAACAAAACGCCCCTATGCAAACAAAAACCATTGCCAAAGAGCAACCTTTGCGCCTACCTTTGTGTCTACCGTTGCCCCACCAACCAGCACCCTAGGGAAACTGCGTATGCAATCCTTTCGTAAGTCAAGTCTGCACCCTGGTGTAACTGCAAATCTGCACACGATCCCCCATAAGTCACGGCTGCACCCCGGCCATACTGTGTGTGGTCCCCCCTAAGTCAAGGCTGAACCCTGGTGAAACTGCATGCACTCCGCCGTAAGTCAAAGCTGCGAAACTGCATGCACTTCCCTGTAAGTAATGGCTGCACCCCTGAAAACCTGTGTGCTGTCCTCTATAAGCAACTGCTGCACACCTGCGAAACTACACACAGCACTCCATAAGGCAAGGATGCATCCTGGCAAAACTGCATGTGGAGGCCCCCATAAGTCAAGGCTGAACCCTGGTGAAACCGTGTACTCCCCTGTTAGTCAAGGATGCACCTTGGCAAAATTGTGGGTGCCCCCTCCCGTAAGTAATGGCTGCACCCCTTCAAAACTGCGTGCTATCCTCTATAAGCAATGACTGCACCCCAGCAAAACTACACACAGCACTCCGTAAGTAACGACTGCACCCCTGCGAAACTGGGCATGCTCCCTGTAAGTAACGGGTGCCCCGCTGCAAAACTGCACGCGGCACTCAATAAGAAATGGCTGCACCCCAGGAAAACTGTGTGCACGTACCCCCGTAAATCAAGGCTGCACCCTGGTGAAACTGCGTGCACTCCCCCATAAGTCTAGGCTGCCTGCTGTGAAACTGTGTGAGCTTCCCTGTAAGTAATAGCTGCACCACTGAAAAACTGTGTGCCATCCTCTATAAGGAACGGCTTCACCCCTGCAGAACTACGCATGGCACTCCGTAAGTAACGTCTGCCCCCTTCGAAACTGCATGCTGCACTCCATAAGAAACAGCTGCATGCCTGCGAAATTATGTGCGGTACTCCATAAATAATGACTGCACCTGAGCAAAACTGCACGCAGTCCCCCATAAGAAATGACTGCCCCCCCTGCAAAACTGTGCGTGGTCCCCCGTAAGTAGCAACTGCAACCCTGTGAAATGCAGAACCTCATAAATCATGGCTTCACCCAAGTGAAATTGCACACAATCCTCCATAAATCAAGGCTGCACCCTGGTGAAACTGCGTGTGCACCACCACTAAGTCAAGGCTGCACTGCTGCAAAACTGTTTGCTGTCCACCGTAAGCAACGACTGAACCCTTGCAAAACTACATGCGGCACCCTGAAAGTAACGGGTGCACCCCTGCAAAACTGTGCGCTGTCCTCCATAATCAATGGGCCCACCCCAGTAAAACTACAGGCAGTACCCTATAAGTAGCGGCTGCACCCCTGCAAAATTGTGCATGGACCCCGTAAGTAGCGGCTGCACCTTTGCAAAACTGCATGCTGTCATCTATAAGTAACAGCGGACCCTCGTGAACCAGTGTGTGGTACCCAATAGGTTACGGCTGCAGGCAGACTGCAGACTGTCCCACCTACTCCCAAGGCACCCAAACTGGCTTATACCCCTAAATCATAGAAGCCCCCTCAAGCCCTGATATCACCCACCAGCCCCCTCACCTCAGCCACTACCCCAGGCAGGCCCCTCAAGTAGAGACACCACCCACCAGCCCTCCTCACCTCCACCACTAACCCAGGCAGTCCCGTCAAGTCCTGACAGCTCCCACCAGCCCCCCAAACCTCTGCCACTACCCCAGGCAGCTACCTAACAGTATACCCCACACCCAAAATCCCCTCACCTCTGCAACTATGCCAGGAAGCCCCCTGACAGTACACGCCCCTCTCTACACCCCTCTCACCTCTGCTACTATCCCGGCAGCCCCCTCAAGTCCTGACACCACCCATGAGCCCCCTCACCACTGCCACTACTCCAGGCAACCGCCTGACAGTACACTCCCCTCCCCACCCCCCTCACCTCCACCACTACCCATGCAGCCTCCTGACAGTACACCCCCCTCCTCACACCCAGTACATCCCCCTTCCAAAACCCACCTCACCTCTGCCCCTACCCAGACAGCCCCCTCGAGTCCAACACCATCCACTAGTCCCGCTCACCTCTGCCACTACCCCAGGAAGTACTCTCAAGTCCTGACACCATCCACCAGTCCCCCTCACCTCCACCACTACCCCAGGCAGCGCCCTGATGGTCTTCCACCCTACCAGTCCAATGAGAAGCCGCAACTTACCTCAATCTCTCTGGTCTGCTTCCACCATGAAGCAGGCCTGCCACGTGTCCTCCACCAACACAATCAAATAGTAGCACTGTCATTGACTTGAGGATGGTAGACCTGAATCGGCAGCAGCTCAACTGGACTGCACACTGTTGCTCCACCTACACTGTGGCCACCACATTTACAAGTGACATGTGAATGCAATGCAAAATGGCATGTGTATATTGTCTATGTGTCATTGCAATGGCCTCAAATCACAGCAAGTGAATGTCTGTGGAGGACAGAAGTACACAGAATCATTGATTGGGCATATCCACAAAGAATGACTAGGTGCATCAGAGCTTGTGCAAAAGTAGTCAAGGTGGTAGGGGTGGCAAAGTCCCTGTCAGTGACAAAACCATGATAGGCCTGTGCATGGGTGATGGGAAGCCAGTCAGAAAGTGTGTGACTCAGTGAGACACAAAATGTGTGCCGCCACACTGAAGCAGCAGTCATGGGATTCATCTGCATTCCAGTGGCAGAGTTGGTGCATGACATGAGAGCAGGCAGTGCATGACTGTCAATGTGGGTGGGTGGGTGGGTGGATGACCATGACATGGGAGTGGCATAGCAGTGAAATGTGAAATGCACAAGTGATGTGTCCAAGCTCCTGATCCACAGAGAGCCCACTTCCCACTGTAGCACCCATAATGCCAAATGCACACTACAGTGAATAGAGTGTGGGCACATACGAAACCTGAACAATTGAACTCGCTCAGCAACACACACACGACAGGAATAACCACCAACAAAACCACCCAAAGACACATGGCAGAACAAAACAAACAGCCTTAAAGAGGTAACTACACTGCAACCTAATCAACACCAGATCAATATCCAAATACGTAACCGAGATCTACGACCTACTCTGTGACCGGGGAATTGATATCCTATTCATCCCAGAAACCTAGCAAACTGAAAACTAAAAAGTGATCCTACACAGCTACCTACCTAACAAATTCAAATGCAAACAAGCAAACAGGAAAGGGAAAAGAGGAGGAGGACTTCCAGTAGCCTACAAAGAAAACCGAATACTTAAAACAGCCAACCATTTAAAAATCCCTAACTGTGCGTCCCTCATACTTGGAGCCACAATAAAACCTCACATTCATTCTAATCTATACGCCACCAACATGCGACGCAACCTTCACAGACACCTCCATAGAAGCAGTCAGAATCTTGTCATACAGCATGAAAATCTGATCATTCTCGAAGACTTCAACATGTGGTTCAAAGATGAGAACCCCAACTCGCAGAAAACTTTAATCAAGCAACTCGAGATCATGAACCTCCGACAGATGGTGAAAGGAGTCACACACACAGCAGGTCAAATCCTGGACTCAATATTTGCCAGTAAAAACCTGATCACAATGTCACCACCCATCCAAATACTATTGAGGGACCACCTCATTATCCATTTTCTGATCTAAATACCGTCAAAGCCACCTAAAAAGCCTGAAAAATACCCACCTAGTTGGAAAAGAAACTGGAGAATCATCAAGAACAGCAACTCAAAAGAGCAACTAGAAATCTTGAAGCCTGCGACACTTCATTTGATGAAACAGACATACACGAAAAAGCAAACCTAATCCAGAAATGGATTGCAGAAACAATAAATGCCATCTGCCTGGAAAATGCATCGTCCTTCAAGAAAGAAAGAAGTGGCAAAATGGTGCACACCCCACCTAAAAGAGATAAAAAAGACTTAAGCAAAAACTAGAACAATAATGTAGGAACAAACGTGATCAGGAAAAAAGAGTAACATTTCTACTACAAATCTGAGCATACAAATGCAAATTCTAAAAGAAAAAACGAAATACTATAACGAGCGGATCGAAGAACCCACCAACACTCAAAGAATTATTGAACATCATAAATGAGATGAGAAACCCACTGGGATGCAACAACTCACCAACACCCTCCCAAAAACTATGCAATGATCTTGCAGACCATTGTAAGACTAAAATCGCTTGCATACACTGAATCATACTTTTATGATGTATCCTAGCTGAGTGTGGATTTTGGTGTAGGCAACACTCCCGGTAGAATATTATGTTATAATCCATGTAGCATCCATGTAGTTATGGTTAAGGTGGTGTTTCCATAGGAAGAGCATTTTTTGGGTGGCTTATAACTTCGCTCCCCCTGGACGAATCCTCACCAAACTTTGCAAAGAAATTATATGGCCCACTCTGAATAGTGCTGCAGAGTTTGGAGAGGTTTGGTCCAGGGGGGGCAAAGTTATAGGGGGAGTCCCAAAACTTTTGGTTTTTCCAATAGACATAATGGGAAAAAACTTTGCGCACGCCTACAGCCGGATGGATTTACACCAAATTTACAGCAGGAGCGGGGGCTTGGTCCCGAAAGCGTGCTTTTGCAAATTTGGTGTAAATCCGTCCGGCAGTTTTTTTTAAATGACCAAAATGTAAGGCAACAAAATTAGTGATATCTTCGTTCGCTCCGCAACGGACTTCCCGGTTCGCTCCGCGGACAGTGCCCCGCTTGGCCGAGCGGCTTGCGTGATGTCCACGGACATGTGACGTACTCGCTGATTGGACAGCGTGGTGCGTGAAGCGCGTCAGATTTTCTGTGGCACCCGCCATCTTGCATTTGCAGACGACCGCGGACAGCGCAGTGAAACTTGGATTAAAAATGGTATTTAGTGGAGTGTGTTGGTGTGTAAGAGTGTTTGGGGAGGGTGGGGGAGTATGAGATAGGTGCAATGTTCTGTTTTTTTTATATGCTAGACACTTTTGTTGTGTTCGATTTGTCTGCGGACAACACGGCTGTTCTGAAATGTTCTATATAAACTAAATGGTGGGGTGTTCTGAGGACGGAGTATGTGTCCGTTTTGTTCGCAAGCAAGCTAAAATTGACCTAAGAACACTTGCGGTGTCCTTCAATGTTTGTACATAAACAAAATGGGGGTGTCCTGAGGACGCTGTCCGTATTGTGCTCATGCAAGTTGAATGTGTTATAAGAACACTCGCGGTGTCCTGAAATGCTCCGATTACTTACCGGTAATCTTCATTACTCCTAGTCCTACTCTTCCTCGTCACCGTATTGACGACCCTCCTCACCCTGCCTGCGGGGAAGGTCCCATGCTCCGGCTTGGTAATATGAAACTGAGTGATGTGGATGTGGGGGAGGAGTTATAGGAATTTAAAGAAATAGAAGAAGGTCCTGTGTCGGAGGCATGGGACTCATGAAGTAAGTACTGGGACCAGGAAGAGTGGACGTGGAGGTAATGTTTGCAATTAAACAAAATGGGGGTGTTCTGAGAGCGTTGTTCGTATTGTTCATTGTCAGGTTGAAAGTGTTCTAAGAACCCTCCTTATGTTCGTTGACATTACAATTTCCTATGGCCCTTACCCGACTTTTTGTCCACTAAACAAACGATAAATCACGCTGCTGTGCGTCGACATTATGTGATAATCCTATCACTTGCCCCATCGACCTGGCTGACCTGCTTTTGTGACACTAAATCATATCTCCCGCCCCTAAGCCTGACATTATCAAAGCATTCATATTCCCCGTCTCTCCGTGACGGTACAGGGTGCGTAGTCAAAAGCACCCAGTCATCTCCAGTCCTACGCGACTTTACACAGCACCCGGAAAACAACACAGATCATCTCACAACACAGCGCGCAACAATTCGGAATATGAAACTGTGATTTCAAAGCAAACAGCAAGATTGGACATTTCGTAAAGTACTTTTATTTGACATCAAATGTTTAGAGAATATTCAGCGATTTGCATTTGTCTTTGCTGTCAATCTGCAAAAGTTCATCTTGAGCCACGCGCTGTTCCTTTGCGGTACACAGGGTGTTGGTTTATGATAAAAGAAGCACTATGGTCGCACTGATAATCGAAGGCTGTTCCAACAACGAGGCATTAGACCACCATAATGGTTGGTATGTTGCTTCTAGCCGCTAGTACTGCGTAAGGCCCAGTCGTCTCCAGTCCTACTCAACTTTACACAGAACCCGGAAAACAACACAGATCATCTCACAACACAGCGCGCCACAATTCGGAATATGAAACTGTGATTTAAAAGCAAACAGCAAGATTGTACATTTCGTAAAGTACTTTTATTTGACATCAAATGTTTAGAGAATATTCAGCGATTTGCATTTATCTTTGCTGTCGATCCTCAAAAGTTCATCTTGAGTCACGCGCTGTTCCTTTGCGGTACACAGGGTGTTGGTTTATGATAAAAGAAGCACTATGGTCGCACTGATAATCGAAGGCTGTTCCAACAACGAGGCATTAGACCACCATAATGGTTGCTATGTTGCTTCTAGCCGCTAGTACCGCGTAAGGCCCAGTCGTCTCCAGTCGTACTCGACTTTACACAGAACCCGGAAAACAACACAGATCATCTCACAACACAGCGCGCCACAATTCGGAATATGAAAATGTGATTTAAAAGCAAACAGCAAGATTGTACATTTCGTAAAGTACTTTTATTTGACATCAAATGTTTAGAGAATATTCAGCGAATTGCATTTGTCTTTTCTGTCGATCCTCAAAAGTTCATCTTGAGTCACGCGCTGTTCCTTTGCGGTAGACAGGGTGTTGGTTTATGATAAAAGAAGCACTATGGTCGCACTGATAATCGAAGGCTGTTCAAACAACGAGGCATTAGACCACCATAATGGTTGGTATGTTGCTTCTAGCCGCTAGTACCGCGTAAGGCCCAGTCGTCTCCAGTCCTACTCGACTTTACACAGAACCCGGAAAACAACACAGATCATCTCACAACACAGCGCGCCACAATTCGGAATATGAAACTGTGATTTAAAAGCAAACAGCAAGATTGTACATTTCGTAAAGTACTTTTATTTGACATCAAATGTTTAGAGAATATTCAGCGATTTGCATTTGTCTTTGCTGTCGATCCTCAAAAGTTCATCTTGAGTCACGCGCTGTTCCTTTGCGGTACACAGGGTGTTGGTTTATGATAAAAGAAGCACTATGGTCGTACTGATAATCGGAAGGCTGTTCCAACAACAAGGCATTAGACCACCATAATGGTTGGTATGTTGCTTCTAGCCGCTAGTACCGCGTAAGGGCATATTGGTCCTTGGCGATTGTCCCATAAAATGGTGAGGGTCTTGAAGTTGTTTAGAAGTAGCTGCACCTGGCAGTTAAAAAATCCGTCGGCCGGGTTCTTAAAATCGTGGCATGGACAGTACGGAAGGACATACCTGTTTTAAAAAACATAAATTAGTCTCACCAGCCGATCTTCATTAATAATATTCATTTTATTTATTAGGGCGTGAAACTATTTGCTAGCGAGGATAGTGCAACGGAGTATGTTAACTTATTCCCATTAACCCACCCTCTGACCTCTGCCTTTTTCAGAGCCCTCTAAGCGACAGGGGACCAATTCGGCGGTGATAGTGCACGGTAGAAAACACTATGCCACATTGAACGAACAAGTACAACTTAACTGGGCTTTAACGCCACGCTATTGTTATTATATTCCGGTATAAAATAATCTAAAGGGTTACTTAAATTATATTGGCATTTTCCATTGTCTAAGCGTAGTGCAGTCCCAAAATATGACTCCGTCCGTGCCAACGATCTTTCTTTTAGTGATATAATATATAAAAGTGCTTTCATTTCAGAAATTTCATCCTTATCGTGTCTTACGTTTTTGCAACACTCCCTCAAAAGAAGTCTTTTAGCACGATCCCTGTCTGTCAAGTTAAAAAAACAATAGAACCTTATAATGCGAGTCGTGGGCCTCTGCGGCACGCGAGCAAAAAATGGAAGCAGCTGACCTTCACTGTAAACGACCATAAATTCTTAGTTTGCAACATTCTGTGTACAGCCATCTCTGAGAAATTGCTTTTTACACTCCATCTTTGTATATTGTTTGCGTGCTAATAAAAAAACTTTGTTAAAGGGACGTTATGGTTCCAAGTAAAACCGAAAACCCCCTGAAATTAGCCAGTTATGGTAAGCTAAGCACCCATAACTCGCGCCACCACCATGCACTGCTAAGACTAACACCCAGGACATCAAAGATGACATCACAAATGTCATTGATGACATCACTGATGACATCACATGTGTATGTACTTTTCATGAAATATGTGTACAAGGGATTTTTATTATAATGTTGCGAAAAAAGTGTCAAGGATCATTGCAATAAATATCATACCCTAATTAGTGCTTTGAACAATGCATTGATATAAATAGCATTCTATTATGGGGTTCTATCTAGTATACTAAGCTACTAATGCAGAAACATTGCATTGTGTGCAGCGTACAAGATGAATGTATAATATTCGTAATGTTAATATGTTGTATAATGAAATGATAATTGTTTTCTTACTAGATTTTTGTCTACTGTGAAATATGTAATAAGTAGCTAATAAAACCCATGTTTTACATAATTACATTACTATAGAGAAAACAGAAAGAGCCAAGAACACATACCAATATACATATACATAGGGTAAATAGCAGCTTTGAAACAGAGAAATCATAATTTATTTGCTTGAAAATCATGCTGTCTTTAAAGCTTGTGTCTCCCACTACGTATATGTTTCATATGATGTGACTGGACTCTAAGGGAACTACTATAAGGACCTACTTGTAGGATACATCTACAAATAAAATACAATTTTTAGTTTCTGACTGTTACTGAAGAAAACCATGTGGCCCAGATATGTCAGCAAAAGAAAAAAGAGTGAGCGAGAAGAACACTTGCAGTGTCCTGAAATGTTCGTACATAAAGAAAATGGGGGTGATCTGAGGACTTTCTCCGTATTGTGTGACTGCTTGGCTGTGTGCAATGAGGGAATGGCACAGAGAGTGAAGTGGAAATGGTAGAAGGGCTGTCCAAGAGTTACGCGGTCTGCGGACACCGCAGCTGTCCGTGAACAGGGCGTGCTACATCCAGGGTTTTCCAGCAAATCCAGCATGGAAAGAAGACTGTAGGGATCAGCCAATCAGATGTTGAGGTTGTGGATTCGTGTTGAAAGAGACTGTGTGTAGTGAAGATGGCAGAAGTGGAGAAAGTCAGGGTGTTGGTTCTCGGAGATATGTTTGTGCATGGTTTGCAACAGTATGCTCAATGCAGGCATGTTGCAAAGAATTTTGATGTTAAAGGAGTGGAGGTCGTGTGGAGCACTGTGCCTGATTGCAATGTACAGGGAATTGTACAAGTTGTGAAGATATGGGCAGGATCAACAGTCCCCATGTGTTAGTGTTGCACTATGGTGCTTTCCGTTTGGGCTATGTCAATGCCCCTACTTTGTTGGCAGATTTGGAACACTTGGTTCAAGCAGTAATGAACATCCTTCCAAATGCCAAAGTATTTTTTTTCCTGGATTACTAGCTAGGGCAATATCGGACAATAGTTCAGTTTTTTGTCCTCAGCAAAACAATGCTAGTTGTGTAATCAACCGAGGCATGTGTGCCTTCATGCTTAGAGCTGGTATGTTCTTCTGTAATAATGAGAATATTGATTCCAGTAATGCGGTTTATTTTGAAGAAGATGGCATTTCCTTATCTTTTATGGGAAATGCCATGCTGTTTTGGAATGTAAGGGTTGCTTTGGAGAAGGTTATGTGAAGATTTTAGGAGTAAAGTAAGAAAAAAAGAAGAAAAAAAATACAAAATAACAGGTGTCTGTCAAGTATCTGCAAAAAAAAAAAAAACAGCTCTTTTCAGAGCTAACCTCAAAGGGGAAATGGGGCACACTATTTAAATTTACATTCACCACGCTCAGATTTTTGATATGTCCGCGGACATGGCGGTAGTCCGCGGACATCGAAATCACTAGCTAGGGGTTCAGTTTGTTCTATGTTGCATGTATTTAAAGTCAGGGATATTATGGTTAAGTTTCGCTACTAAAAACCTATGAAATTCAATAAAAAAACGTTGTTAAAGGGACGTTATGGTTCAAAGTAAAACCGAAAACCCCCTGAAATTCGGCAGTTTTGGTAAGATAAGCAACCATAACTCGCGCCACCGTGCACTGCTAACACCCGGGACATCAAAGATGACATCACAAATGTCATTGATGACATTACTGATGACATCACATGTCTGGCTCTCCCTTTCTTCCCTTTACTGACATATCTAAGCCACATAGTTTTCTTCAGTAACAGTCAGGAAGTAAAAATTGAAAAGGTACTATATTTATAGGCTTAGGGTCAAGTTACATCATATGTAACATATACATAGTGGAAGACACAGGCTTGAAAGAGAGCAATCCTTTCTGTGCATGAAGATAATCATTAGGGTTATCAGCACTTTCTAATAGTTGTATTTGTATTACTCTACCTTCCCTGTATATGCTCATATTTGTATACATTATACTCACTCTCCTTTCCTGTGGGTGCAGTCACATCATGTGATACACATACATATGGTAAGTAGCAGCTTTGAAACAAAGCAATAGTTTCTCCGCATAAAGACAATCAGTTAGGTTGGTTATGAACTCTTTCTGCTACTACTTCTGCTTTTTTGTTTACTTCACTGTCCCTGTATATACTCATATTTGTATGTGTTGTTGTCTCTTTGTGTTTTGTCTGTAATAATTATGTATTAAGTGGGTTTTATTATCTACTTAATACATGTTTCACAGTACGCAAAACTCTAATAAGAAAGCAGTTATCATTTCACTATTCAACATGGCAAAATTATGAATATGGCACCTTCATCATGTATGCTGCACACACTGCCTATGTTTCTGCATGAGTAGCTTAGTATACTGGATAGAACTTCATAATAGAATGCTATTTATATCAATGCATTGCTTTATGCACTAATTAGCTCATGATATTTATCCCAATGATCGTTGACAGTTTTTGGTCAGCATTATAAGAATCCCTTGTACAGAGTTTTTATGAAAAGTAAATGCACATGTGATGTCATCAGTGATGTCATCAATGACATTTGTGATGTCATATTTGATGTCCTGGGTGTTACTGTTAGCAGTGCACGGTGGCGCGAGTTATGGTTGCTTATCTTACCATAACTGCCGAATTTCAGGGGTTTTTCGGTTTTACTTTGAACCATAACGTTCCTTTGACAAAGTTTTTTCACTGAATTTCATAGGTTTTTAGTAGCGCAACTTAACCATAACGTCCCTTTAAAAAAGTTTTTTTTACTGATATATATATATATATATATATATATATATTCAATGAAAAAACTTTGTTAAAGGGACGTTATGGTTAAGTTGCGCTAGTAAAAACCTATGAAATTCAGTGAAAAAACTTTGTCAAAGGAACGTTATGGTTCAAAGTAAAACCGAAAAAACCCCAAAATTCACCAATTATGGTAAGCTAAGCAACCATAACTCACGCCACCACCGTGCACTGCTAAGAATAACACCCATGACATCAAAGATGACATCACAAATATGATTGATGACATCACTGATGACATCACATGTGCATTTAATTTTCCTAGGAAGTCCCTACAAGGGGTTGTGAATGTAATATTGGTAAAAAAGTGTCAGGGGTCATCTGGAGATGTGTTATGAACTACATACTTTATTATGCAATGTATTGCTCCAAAGAACATTCCATTGCAGTGTTGTTTCCAGAACAGGAACCTACTCATACAGAAACATAGGCATTGGCTGCAACATACACCATAGACATGTAATATTTCTAATTTTCCCATGTTGGATAGTAAAATGGTGAATACTTCTGTATCACACTTTTGCATACTGTGAAACATATACTAAGTAGGTAATAGGTTGAAACTGTTCTAAGAACACACGCGGTGTCCTGAAATGTTCGTAAAGAAACAAAAATGTAGGTGTCCTGAAGAACACTATACCTGTCCGTACTGTTTGCTAGCAAGTTGAAACTGTTCTAAGAACACACATGGTGTCCTGAAATATTCATAAATAAACAAAATAGGGGTGTCCTGAGGATGCTATGTCCGTCCGTATTATTCACAACCAAGTTGAAACTGTTCTAAGAACACATATGGTGTCCTTAAATGTGCATAAATAAAATTGAGGTGTTCTGAGGACGCTATATCTGTCCGTATTGTTTGCAAGCAAGTTGAAACTGTTCTAAGAACAAACGCCTGTCCGTACCTGTTCGTTTGACGTGTGGCGCACTTTCAATTACATACTTGTACTACTACACACAAAACATTAAGAGACCAAAATGTATACAAATATGGGGCTTTTATAGGGAGAGTAAAGTAAGTAAACAAGAGGCAGTATCATGAGCCACTGTGTATAACCAACATGATTATCTTTACGCATATAAATGATTGCTGTGTTTCAGGCCTGCTTTTTCCCCTATGTATGTGCATCATAAAATGTGATTGAATTCTAAGGAAAGTACTGTAAAAACATGTGAGAATAGCACTGTCTACTGATGTAATACCTTTTGAATTTTACGTTTTTGACTGTCAGTGAATAAACTCACCTGGCCTAGATTTGTCAATGAACAAAAAAAGAAGGGGCTAGACATGTGATGTCATCAATCATATTTGTGATGCCATCTTTGATGTCATGGGTGTTATTCTTAGCAGTGCACGGTGGTGGCATGAGTTATGGTTGTTTAGCTTACCATAACTGGCAAATTTCAGTTTTTTTTTGGTTTTACTTGTAACCATAACGTCCTTTTAACAAAGCTTTTTAACTAAATTTGATAGGTTTTAGTAGCGCAACTTAACCATAACGTCCCTTTAACAAAGTGTTTTCACTGAATTTCATAGGTTTTTAGTAGCGCAACTTAACCATAACGTCCCGTTAACAAAGTTTTTTCACTGAATTTCATAGGTTTTTAGTAGCACAATTTAATAATAATAACTTTAACTTTATGTGCATGTAATGTGGAACATACTGAACCCCTTCTACTGAACTTGATGTCTGCGAACTCTTTTAATGTCCGCGGACATGTTCAGAGAAGAGTAACACTACCTAAAAACTCTGGGGGGTATGTTTGATTGTTATATCAAAACATATGAACATTTTACAAATTCACAAACCAGCACACATACACATTATATGTAGAAATACATAAAAAGTGTAACTCACATATGTAACGCACTAACCATTCATTTAAATCCAATATGTTCTAAAATGGAATATACCAAAAGAAGATAAATAGGCTTCCAACATAATTACCTCACACACACTCCACAACCAAGAACAATAGCAGACCTACAGACTAATCAGGACATACCTTACCTGAAATAGTAAGTGTACTGCATTTTACTCATATATTTATAAACTTTCTGTATTAGATTAAAAAAAAAATGATATTATGTGTGTTTTTCTCACAGAAATGTCTAGTACTCTGGAGTGGCTAGAGGAGCATTTCCCACATGAGGAAATGTCAGAAGATAGTGAAACTAATGGTAGACACTTTACAATATAAACCATTTAATTATTATTATTTATATTATTTATATACATTTAACATATATATATTTTTTTTGTACAGAGCATATCAAAATAGAAAATACTTCAGAAGAAGCTGTTATGGATAACACCCTTCACAGCATACAAGAAAAAATGGATTTATTGTTGACCAATTTTAATAATTTAAAAACTTTTGTGGAAGATCATTTTAAACCAAAATCCTTGTACCATTGCCTACATGTACCTGTCCCCCCACCATATCCAAGTCAATTATCCCCAAACCCTCTCCATGAACCAAAACATTTTGATGAGACTTCCATCCCTTCTTCACATGATACAAATCTTGTTGATACCCCTAATTCTCCTGTTTTTGTTTCCGTTTCTGCCTCACCTTCTCTGTCATAAATTAATATATGTTAAATAACATTACATTTTTATATTGTGTTGTAATTAATTTCAGTTTTTAAAAACAAAAAGCATTTTAGGTGTCCGCGGACAGCACGGGTGTCCTGAATGTCCGTAAAGAAACGAAAATGCCGGTGTCCTCAAGAACACTATCCCTGTCCGTACTGTTAGCTAGCAAGTTGAAACTGTTCTAAGAACACACGCGATGTCCTGAAATGTTCATAAAGAAACAAAAATGGAGGTGTCCTGAAGAACACTATACCTGTCCGTACTGTTTGCTAGCAAGTTGAAACTGTTCTAAGAACACACGCGGTGTCCTGAAATGTTTGTGAAGAAATTAAAATGTAGGTGTCCTGAAGAACACTATACCTGTCCGTACTGTTCGCTAGCAAGTTGAAACTGTTCTAAGAACACACGTGGTGTCCTGAAATCTTCATAAAGAAACAAAAATCGAGGTGTCCTGAAGAACACTATACCTGTCCGTACTGTTTGCTAGCAAGTTGAAACTGTTCTAGGAACACACTCGGTGTCCTGAAATGTTCATAAAGAAACAAAAATGGAGGTGTCCTGAAGAACACCATACCTGTCCGTACTGTTCGCTAGCAAGTTGAAGCTGTTCTAAGAACACACGCGGTCTCCTGAAATCTTCGTAAAGAAACGAAAATGGAGGTGTCCTGAAGAACACTATACCTGTCCGTACTGTTTGCTAGCAAGTTGAAACTGTTCTAAGAACACACGCGGTGTCCTGAAATGTTCGCAAAGAAACGAAAATGTAGGTGTCCTGAAGAACACTATACCTGTCCTTACTGTTCGCTAACAAGTTGAAACTGTTCTAAGAACACACGCGGTGTCCTGAAATCTTCGTAAAGAAACGAAAATGGAGGTGTCCTGAAGAACACTATACCTGTCTGTACTGTTTGCTAGCAAGTTGAAACTGTTCTAAGAACACACGCGGTGACCTGAAATCTTCGTAAAGAAATGAAAATAGAGGTGTCCTGAAGAACACTATACCTGTCTGTACTGTTTGCTAGCAAGTTGAAACTGTTCTAAGAACACACGCGGTGTCCTGAAATGTTCGTAAAGAAACAAAAATGTAGGTGTCCTGAAGAACACTATACCTGTCCGTACTGTTTGCTAGCAAGTTGAAACTGTTCTAAGAACACACATGGTGTCCTGAAATATTCATAAATAAACAAAATAGGGGTTTCCTGAGGATGCTATGCCCGTCCGTATTATTCACAACCAAGTTGAAACTGTTCTAAGAACACATATGGTGTCCTTAAATGTGCATAAATAAAATTGAGGTGTTCTGAGGACGCTATATCTGTCCGTATTGTTTGCAAGCAAGTTGAAACTGTTCTAAGAACAAACGCCTGTCCGTACCTGTTCGTTTGACGTGTGGCGCACTTTCAATTACTTCAGGACCCGAACATTGTTCGTAGAACATCAACGCACATGCGCAAACCAATGTCCGTGCATTTGATGTGCTGCGGACAGGCGCTCCCTTCGCGGACATCACTCGGCATGAGTCTTGGGTTTGGCGGTTATTTACCATTCATGGGAATGGTCCTAAGGCTTGTGCGAATCTAGTGCTCAGTCGCGGGAGGCATGGTTCATATATCTTTGGGACCACTACCATGAAGCAACACCTCAAGTCATTTCACACTGGGGCCATTCGCAAGGTTGTACCTTGCGATGAGAGTAGCAGGTTGATTTCCTCTACTTCATCCTCCGTTTCTGATACTGTCACCACAAGGAACACTCCTGTGGGACAGCGTCTTGCTCAAGCTGCCTCACAGGCCATACGCAATGCTGATGACCCATACCTTTTGAGGGTCACAGTTGTGTGTATGTACTGCGACGCAGTAGTCTGCAGGAGGGAGTGACTTCGAAGTGCTTTTGAGACTATCGTCTCAGAGCACGAGAAGATCTGCCCAATGCCCACATAAAACCCACTTTACATCTTCCTCTCTCAGCTCGCCCTTTCTTATCCCTGTGGTTGGTGTCCCCTCTTTAATCTCCTTTCCCCTCCTCTCCTAGTGTGTCGTGTATAAAAAACAAAAAAATATATAAAACAACAAAAATCCCCAAATAAATAAGGCTCTTTCAGAGCCGGCTTTCACAGTTAAAAAATAGAAGTGAAAATACATGAAGCAGTACCCTTTGTATTTTTTAGAAGTCCGCGGACATTTAACATTTTGGGGTGCTGCCCTATCATAATCATTGCAAGTTTCTCTGGGAGGAAGTGGTGGCTCTGAAAAGAGCCTTTTGGTGGTGTTTGTTTTTGAAAAATTATAAATACTCAATACCTACTTCAAAATGGATGCTGTAATTCTAAAAAAGGTTGCAATGCATTTTGTATATTTCTTAGAAAAATCTGATTGCCAGCATAAGTTAGATGCACTCCATCTCTGCGAAAATGTATGTACTATGAAACATAATATTTTCATTGTGAAAAGAGGACATGCCAAAATCTCTTAGAAAGGCACAAACAGCCTTATTGACATTGCGCTTTGCTTTCTCCATTTGTGGACCAAATGAAGAAGAACAAAGCCACATTTGTCTCTGCGCAATCCGTGAAAAAATTACTTGAGAATTTGGGAACATGTCCATGACCTTTCCAAGTCCTTCTTTCATTGCAAATTGCAAAGAAATTCCAGACACATGTCCTAAACTGTTCCCTCCACAATGAATTACAATTATGTCTAGATGTTGCTCTGTCTCCAAAGTAGCACAGAGAGGTAGCAAGTCCAACCACTTCATTCCACGTACTCCATGCCAGTGCACTTCCACATGTGGGAATCCACGATCTACAGCTACTCCACAGCTTTCTGCATGCACCTTCAACCAATGTATCCACGAGTCTCCCAAAATCCAACCAATCTGTTTTCTGAAACACACAGCCATAGCTATCTGTTCTTCTCTCAGCAAAAAGAGTATCTGAGAAACTCTCTCCTGTCACAACACACCCACTAAACTTTCCTGACCAATCCCTTTCTATGCTTATTCTCATTTGCAAGGCTTCCCAACCCAAAAATCCCCAGATGTAACATCCGATGTCCCCGAACTTCTGCCATGTCCATGGACATATCGTAACATGAAAAGTCCTTCTACCATTTCCTTTTCACTTTCTGTGCCATTCCCTAATTGGATATAGCTAAGAAGTTACATGAACATCCACCAACCACATCCAAGACCTCTACATCTAACTGCATCATCATAGATCACCACTTTAAATGTACTGTTAATCTCTCTGAGTACAAGTGTCATATCATTGGAAAGCACCTTCTACAAGAAATACTGTACAAGTCTCCAAGATTTCTACTTGCAGCTGCATGCATATCCATATGCATGAACACAAACTACAGGTATGCATATTTTCTGTAAAATACATGAACACATTTTATAGTTTCATACTAACAGATTAACTGACCTTTAGCTTGTATAATCTGTAAAATGAACTTACTGTCTTTTTTTCAATCTCCTTAAATCAACTGTCACTTACAAACCTTTATACTATTTTATTTCTTTATACACACACACACACACAAATCATATTGAACTAACATTTTTGAAACAAAATATATAGACTACATATAGTCAAACAAAATTGCATGCACAGACTATGTTCAAATCTCAAACAAAAATTTTTTATTTTTTTTTATTTATTGAAATACTTACATTTATATAGGGCAAGCAGCCCATGACATTGAGGCACTATTACTTGCAAAAGCTTAGTTACAGGAATAGTGGTATTCAGTGGTACATTATGAACTTCACAAGGCATACTAAACTTATTTTGTTTGCTACAGTTAGTCATTGCAATACAGTTTATTCACTAACAACATATGATATGTATTCAACTGGTGCAACGTATCTTAAGTGAATAAGATAGTTTTAATGGTTTTGAGGAAGGCGCGGAGGATGTCAATTAAAAAAATCAATGTCTAAATTAAAAACAGTGCTACATACAAATAAAATTACTAATATATTTATTTTACAATTGCAGTGAAGACCATTCTCCTGAAAAGAAGCAGCCGATTTTGAAGTACAAAGAACAACTAAGAAGTAACCTGCTCATTATAGAAAAAAAATAAGTTGAATACCACCATAATATTTGTATTATTACTCAAACAAACTGTAAAGTTAATTCATGATATTTCTGTGCCTAAAATAGCGATTGTGCACCATTCTCTCCAAAAATCCACATTTCTTAAACAGCGATTTGCATCCAGAATGGCCCACAAATTCCTATTTTTCGACACACAAATGACCCAACTCAGCTGCTAGAATGTTGATATTATAGAACAAACAACTGTTTGTTTTAATTGTATAGCATTAGATTTACTATTTATAATTCTCCACACCACTAGCTTACTTTTTTCTGTCATCTGATCCCAAGTTTAGTAACACATTAATTCAAGAATACCCATCCCTACTAGTTGTAGTTGCCCAATGCACAATCACACACCATTACATACATCTTCATCATCTTACTCAAACACTCATGCACACAGCACATATACATTGCAGAACACCCCAACCCATACCTTGTTTATTTTTTTCAACAGACCCTAAAGAATGCCTACCAAAAATCAAGTCCGTAGAAAGCAACGCAGAAGTAGAGCAAATGAAAATAAGTGTCCAAAATAAGCATCCATCTCTAGCAGAATTTGTAAAAAAAAGTTGAAACAAAATAGCTAATACAGTCATTTAGTGAAACAAAAGAAGTTTCAAGTACAAAAATGTTGCCTCCTCTATCAAAATGTAAAACAAACCAGAAAACAATTAACAAAAAAATCAGCTATCACTACAGATAAAACTGCTTCTATAAATCTTGATATAGTGCAAAGTAAGCATACAAGAAAAGTATTTTAGCCAAAATGTTCTGTCACAGAGTCCTTCCAAATCTTATAAAAACAGGAGAGAAACCAGGTTCAACCCTTAAAACCTATCGTAGGAAATTAATCTTAGAAGCGTTGATAGACAGTGCAATTCTTCTCAAAAGAAAGTTATTTATTTTAGTGTTAAACAAAATGAAACCACTAACAAAACTAATGACTAAATTACAAAAAAGACTTCTCAATAAACGAAATGTCAACAGAAAGAACTTCTTAAGTATCTGCAGAGGTGAATGGAGTCACGCTACAAGCACAGAACCATACTTTAATGAAGAAGCATACAAACAACAGCAAACAAATACAATTGCCATACATAGCAGTGGTCGAGGTTATGAAAAAGTTAATAATACCATAATGGATCAAGAAGTACTCCTTACAAAAATATGCCCTGAAAAATTTGAATTACCCCTCCATTCAACTGAATCACAATGTCTAGTGTACAAATGTCCATGCACGTCAATGTGTAACATTCCCAAAAAAAAGTCAAGTCTTTACGCCAATTCCTCAATCAATATGTGAAAAGCAAAGGCAAAATCAAAATTAAACTACTGCAAAATATGGATACCTGTCCAGTGCGCAAGTACACAGGACTACAAGGACATTCATTGGCCTGCATTACAGGACCTACTTGTAAAACCACCTTCCATGATATCAAAAGGATATCAACACATCATTCGACTATAAGACATCTAGTTTATAAACTGTACTATGCTAAAAGTCCTGCTTTAGCACTAGCCAATTTAAATAGCATTCTTAACATGGTACAGCAAAAGACCTACTAGAATAAATCGACTATATCCAGAAAAAATATTTTGAAAGTGAAAGCCACTTACAGAATGAAATATCTGTAAACCAAATTAGCAACAATTCTACACAATGCAACCTTTTACTACACACATACAAAAAAGAAATACCAAAATTTAAAAGTACATCAGCTGAAGTACCAAACCATGCGTGTGTATGTTGCCGCAGAACGTTTTATAAAAGTAACACAAAAACTGTAGACCTATCATACAAAATAGAAGGCAATGAATATTCTGAATGTTCTTAATACTTTGCAGTTACTGCACTACAAAACTTGACAACAACCAAACTCCTTCACGTGCTATCACAAATAATTTGGAATTATATCCACTACCAGAACCCCTACAATAACTTAATTTATATGAGAGCATCATAATTCAAAAAGTGCACCCATTTCAAGCAATAATACGCCTTCAACCAAAAACGGCAAAATTACCTCCCTCTGAATTAGTGAAAGGTATTCTTGGAAAAGTAGTGTATTTACCATTAGATCTAAAAGAAAATGTGCATACTGTAGGAGTGCAACGTCCAATGCAGCAATCTTTAATTATCTTAGTAAATGGAGTACCTACAAAAGGCAAAATAATTTGGCAACAGATGGTAGATTTACATAAAGTTAGAGAAGCCTTTCAATATCTTTAAGAGAATAATGAATATTACAAAGAAATTAATATTGAAGAAAACTTGAAGGATACAACTGAAATAATTCAAGAGACACAAGAAGCTGGTAAATTTGAGCTCCTAGATCCTGCTACAATATCAAATACTTTAGACCATTATACAATTCATCCATTGACTCTAATGACACCATAGAAGATGCACTGGAAACGTACCAAATGTGTCAAACAAAAGGATCACCAATAAGCATATGGGAAAAAAGTATAGACGCACGTGCTTTTCCTCTACTCTTTCCTACTGGCAAAGGAGGAAGGTATGATGATAGACCTATTCAAATATCAGCATCAGAATACCGCTTATTGCGGATGTATTCTGAAGATCCCAGATTTAGACAAAATGTGGAATACATATTCCTCCTACTCTTTGAAAGTGAACTAGCAACTTTATGTCACAGAGTTGCACAATTATTACAAAAAGTGCAACAAAAAGATGAGGTTTTACAATCAAATATTACAAATCTATAAGCAAATATACGTGGTACTGAAGAGTACTGGTTTCGACGTCATGGTGATGTACGTTGTATGATCAGAAACCTTGGCCCACCCACTTGGTTTGTTACATTAAGTTGTGCAGAATATGCATGGGAAGATTTACATGATTTCCTACGCATATCAAACAAAAACAAAACATTTTATTTGTAATAAAACTGTTCCTCCCCTTGGAGAAGTGCAATACTTCTTTTGGAGAAAACAATACCAAGCCAGAAGAGCACTACATATCCACTTTCTTTTATGGATTAAATATGCTCCTAAATTTGGTCAAGACAGTGATGCCACTGTTTTACAGTTTATTGAAAAATATGTCACTTGTGAAATTCCATCAGAATCCACAAATAGTGATCTTCATGCACAAATTTTACAATTTCAAAGACACAAATGTGGCAAATATTGTCGTTGCAAATACAAAAACAAAGGGAAATACTACACCAAATGGTGATTTGGTTTCCCTAGACCAGTTACAAATACAGGTCAAGTGAACAACCTCATGTCTTCAGTTAGACATAGTGTTAAAGGTAAGTCACCTAAAAATACATATTACCTAAAAAGAAAAGAAGAAGAAAAATATATCAATGATTATAATGCAATCATTGCCCACTTATGGATGCAAACATAGATGTGCAGTACATTGTAGACAATTCTACTGCAGTTGCACGATATGTCACAGCATACTTAACCAAAGCAGAAAAGACAGAGCTCCATGACCTCTGGAATGACCCGTCATCAGATAAAACAGTGTCTCAGAAATAATACAGCTTGGGCATAAAAATGCTCTCCCATAGAGAATGTGGATCCTATGAAGCAGCTGATCGTTTAACTGGTACTGCATTGTAAGGTAAATCTGAAAATATAGTATGGCTAAGTCTTTGTCCAGCTAAATCTAGAAAAAGAGTTCTAAAATCATACGAAGATATAGAAACAATTGCCAAACATGATCCCAACAGTCAAGACATTTTAAAAAAACTATTATTTGGACACATACTACCCAAACAGAAGTAATACTTTGGAAACCATGTGTCTATACCACATAGCCCAAAACTACACATACAAAAATAATATACAACCTGATGAAATAAAAGATAAATACAGAGTGACAAACTGTGAAGGCAGCTTAGTAAAACTCACCAAACTAAATTTAATTAATCATATCAAATTGTCATTAAAGACTCCTCAACATAATGAAGTATATTACATGTCCCTGCTACAACTCTTTAAACCATGGAGAAAATAAGAAGAAATAATAGATAACTATGACTCATATGAAGACGCTTTCAAAGCAAATGAAAGCACTATAACTGATGTAAACTTTACACAGTACAAAACAATGTTGCACAATGAACAGCAACACGAAGAAGAACTCCAGGCCCAACTAAATAAGGACACTCCTGACAGTAGTCAACCTTCTGTAACAGGAAGCCAATAACCACTGGGAGAACCACTAATAACAAATGAGGCAGAATTAGCTATGATAGAAGTAGAAAACACCATGTGTCAGTATGAAGATAAAGAAGACTTAACTATACTACAATCAAAACTAAACAATGAGCAACGTAGCATTTTTCAAGAAGTAACAAAAGAAATTGCACATGGTGTACAACATGAAAACAAAGAATCCACCTGCCAAAATTACAAACCTATACTACTGTGCGTCAGTGGTGAAGCTGTTTTTGGCAAAACATTCCTAATCAAAATCATCAGTAAGTTCCTTCAACAATTGACAAACAACAAACTGTCAGCTGTTGTCACTGCCCCCACAGGTTTAGCTGCCTACAACATAGGTGGTGTCACGTTACACCGATTACTACTCCTGCCAGTAGTACACCAAAACAAATTAGACTATTACAAACTTTCTACAGAAGCTGCAATGGAACTACACAGAGTATTAAAACAAATGAAAATGCTACTAATAGATGAAGTGAGCATGGTCTCCAACCTGATGTTGGCTTTGATTCACCTCAGATTACAAGAAGTACTCAAAACAAACTACGAAGAGCTCTTTGGAGGAAAACACATTATTGTTTTTGGAGATCTTCTTCAATTGACACCAGTAAAAGGTGAGCCTATTTTTAAAACATTAGGACACAAACTCTGCCGTAAAACTGTTGGCAGCATTGGAAATGTCAACCTTTGGCAACATTTCCAATACAGAGAATTAACAGAAAACATGCGGCAATCTGCAGATCTCACTTATGCCAACATCTTAAAAAGTATCAGAGTTGGTATACTTTCTAAAGAAGCAGAAGCAATATTATGGAACAATTAGCCCATAAAAATGTCAATTGTATGGCCTTAATGCCAACTCATGCAAACTGTTTCAAATTCAATGAAATAATGTTAAGTAAAGAAATGCAAAAAATAATGGAAATTAGCGCCACAGACAAACTAGATTTACATGGTATGACACTACCCATGTGTGAGCAAGCCACAACAAGACTAAATAGTTTAGAAAATTGAATCTCAAACACAGCTGGCTTGGAAAAGATATTAAAATTATTCTTAAATTGCAGAGTAATGCTTAAGCATAACCTTGACGTGGACCAAGGACTAGTTAATGGAGCACTGGGTACAGTTGTTGGCTTTCAGACATACCCACGTGACAACAAAATTAATTTTATCAATATTCTCTTTGACAAACTTTCAGAAGTAAAAAGGATAGAACGCTCAACAGCTTGATTCCTACTCTTTAAAGACATGTATGTATGCAGAGAACAATTTTCTCTAACTCTTGCATACGCAGTCACCATTCATAAATCACAAAGTCTTACCCTAGGCAAAGCAATGATAGACATTGGTAACACAGTCTTTAAAGAAGGCATGAGCTACGTAGCACTATCACGCTTATGAACACTTGACGGTATATTTCTAATCAACTTTGATGCAAGTAAAGTAAACGCTGAAATTCCTTGCATTTTAGAAAACAATAGACTTCGCTCACTATACACCCCCCATCTAAACACATATTCTGTACCACAAAAAGTAAAACGATGTACAAGAAAACTAAATCAAACAGAAATGCAACAAGATGTCACTGCAAATCCTCCGAACAGAGTAAAAGAAACTAAAACTTCATCAAGTACCACAAACATAAAAGAACCCATTAGGGAAAGTAAACCAGGTACTTCGTCAAGAAGGAAGACAAACTAAAAAAAATCAATCAGATACAGAACTACCTGGTCCATTTAAACTCTCAAATACAGTTGGAGTAAATTGCTACGCAAAGGTAGCAATGAATATTCTATTTCAATTGCCACCAATAGTTGACAACTTTTACTTACACAGTACAGACCAATTGTGTTTGCAAATGTTAGTACACACAGAAATGCAACAAACAATCCTGATAACACGTATAGTGTTTATGGAATGAGACAACAATTGGATTACTGTGTTGGAATGGTGAAATTCACTATAAACTCACAGGAAGATCCATATGAATGCCTAATGTACTTACTACAAGTACTGGAAAATAAAAACATACCTATAAATGAAATCTTCCAAATTTCATACATGTGGAAACATACATGCACTCTCTGCAACAATGTGACACAAGAGCAATTCCCCAATGAATGCTTCGTATATATATCAATACCAAATTGTGAATCCATTCCATTTCAGCATCTTGTGCAAAATGCAAACCATGGTAGATTATGTACTACCTGCAATTCGGATAATCGCTCCACCTTACTAATACAAACACATAGTAAATACGTAATACTAATGCTTCTACGTTACAATGTAGATGGTACCAAAAACAACTGCAAGCTGACTGGATTCACACATGGTCAAGTATCACTTGGTAAGAAAACCTTCAGAATAATAGGTATAATCTACCTCACAGGAGCCACAACCAATTCAGGTCACTACACCGCATATATAAAAAAGAAATGTGGATGGTTTGAATGGAATACTAGTACCATTACTCTAAAGCAGAGATTACCAGTAAATCTTTCAAATGCGTATTTAATGTTCTTATAACCAAAATGTATTAACTAAACTGTACTTAAACCTTAAGTTGTAGTAAAAAATATAAACTGTTAGAATATTCCAGAAGGTATCTAACTGCCCAAAGATTCTCCAACAACTAATCAGATAAATGAATACCACTAAATTACAGCAAACAATAGATAGTTAGAATACACCAACTGGTATCTAACCCAAAATTTTACAATATCCAAACAGATAAATCAATACCACTAAATTATATAAAAGAATAGACAGTTAGAATACGCCTACTGGTATTTAACTGCTCCAAAATTTTACAATATCCAAACAAATAAATATGTTACTGCTCCAAAAAACTGCAACAACCCAATGTAAACAGCATTAGCCAGAAACAACAAGTGAACACTGAAAACAAACAAATAAACTGTAGCATAACTGAAAAAGCTTTTTTTTTTAATCCAACATGGATTTTTTTTCTCCCACAGACCCATTGATTTTAGCAACAAACACAGAAACTGAGCAAATTGCACAGTACTCTGGTTTGTAATCTACTAAATATGAGGGTAAAAAAAAAATATGTTGATTATTCAATGTAATAATTCGTTACAAAATACCAATACTAACATGATCTTTTCTTTTATCACAGAAATGAACAAGAAATACATGTACTCCAGTTGCTAAACCAAACAGTAAGTATATTATAATAAGTACAACCATCGCAGCATATCACACTCATAGAGGCTTATAACTTTGTTCCTTATAAATTTGTTTTTGGATCCCAAAGTTATAAGCCACTATGAGTGTGATATGCTGCGGTGGTTGTGGCCACGACATAGAGTTTTGGGTGCATGACCATGCACCCAAGATTCTATGCCCTGGCCACAACCACTGCAGCATATCACACCCATAGAGTCAAACATTTTGACTATGGCTTATGGGAACTTTTAATGTCTGCGGACATAATGAGTGTTCTTACAACACTTTCAACTTGCCAGCAAACAATACGGACAGCGTCCTCAGGACACCACCATTTTGTTTATTTACGAACAATTCAGGACACCGCGAGTGTTCTTAGAACACTTTCAACTTGCCAGGGAACAATACGGACACCATCCTCAGGACACCCCCATTTTGTTTATTTACGAACATTTTAGGACACTGCGAGTGTTCTTAGAACACTTTCAACTTGCTAGCGAACAATACGGACAGCGTCCTCAGATCACCCCCATTTTGTTTATTTACGAACATTTCAGGACACTGCGAGTGTTCTTAGAACACTTTCAACTTGCCAGCGAACAATATGGACAGCGTCCTCAGATCACCCCCATTTTGTTTATTTACAAACATTTCAGGACACTGCAAGTGTTCTTAGAACACATTCAACTTGCCAGTGCACAATACGGACAGCGTCCTCAGGACACCCCATTTTGTTTATTTGCGACCATTGCAGGGCACCGCGCGTGTTCTTAGAACACATTCAACTTGCCAGCAAACAATACGGACAGCGTCCTCAGGACACCCCCATTTTCTTTATTTACGTACATTTCAGGACACTGCGAGTGTTCTTAGAACAGTTTCAGCTTGCTTGTGAACAAAACAAACACATATTGCGTCCTCAGAATACCCCCCATTTAGTTTATTTAGAACATTTCAGAACAGCCCTGTTGTCCACAGACAAATCGAACACAACAAGAGGGTCTACCACATAATAAAATACAACATTTAACCTATCTCATACTCTCCCACCCTCCCCAAAAACTCTTACACACCAACACACTCTACTAAATACAATTTTTAAACCAAGTGTCACTGCGCTGTCCGCGGACGTCTGCAAATCCAAGAGGGCGGGCGCTACCGAAAATCTGACCTGCTTCACGCTCTATGCCGTCCAATCAGCGAACACGTCGCATGTCCGCGGACATCACGCAAGTCGATTGGCCAATCAGAACATTGTCCACGGAGCGAACAGAGAAGTGTATCCGCGGACCGAACACAGATATCCCTAATTTTTTTAGACCTACTTTTTGGTCAATTTAAAAAAAACTACTTGACGGATTTTCACCAAATCTGCAAAAGCACGCTTTTGGGACCAAGCCGCTACTCCTGGTCTGAATTTGGTGAAAATCCATCCAGCGGTTTGGGCTGTAGGCGCGAGCAAAGTTTTTTCCCCATTCAGTCTATGGGAAAAAAAAAAAGTTTTGGGACCCCCCTTATAACTTTGCCCCCCCCTGGATGAATCGTCACCAAACTTTCAGAGTGGGCCATATACTTTGTTTGCAATGTTTGGTGAGGATTTGTCCAGGGAGAGCAAAGTTATAAGCCGGCCATAAGTTCTTCCTATGGAAACAGCAACTTAACCATAACTACATGGCCACTACCGTGGCCATGTAATATTGTATAGTATAAGGATGTTGTGTGATAACAGTGTTTCTATAACTAAAGTTACTTGTATCTATTAGTCTGGCCAATATTAAATGTATAGATATTTTTCATGTACACTTGTCTAAGAGTAATTTGTGGTTTGTTGATGTGTGTGCTCCTTGTGCGCTTCCGATCACTCTCACCACTCCTGAGACTTAGTCTTGACCATTTGCCAAGCTACCTAGATTATTCTGGCTTCTCCAGATGTGTCCCCTGTTTCACTAAACCAAGGTCAAAGTTTAGAAATCCATCTTAACAAATTGATGTACAGTGGTGGGAAAGATCGGAAGTACCCACTGTTACGAACTAGTAAGGTCCCCAGGTTACACTTGCACAAGAGACATACAATTCTTAGGTTAACATTAACTGTAAGCCACCTGCCTTTACTTATATTATGGAAGCAATCACAGACTTTGCTTTGAGTGCCTCTAGATCTGAGACAGTAAGAAATATTTCTACCGAAAGGGGCCTGTCGGCCACTGGTACTAAATCCAAAATGATCCAGAGGATCCAGATTGGCAGGCAAGGCACGCAGATTCTACCATTGCCCTCTTATGATAGTGCAGAAGGTACTGGGGCTATCCCAAGTACCAGTAATGTATTGACTAGTGCTACTGTATTGAGAAGCAATGATGTTGATGTGTCCTCTGTTTCACTGACCGGCTCTCGGGCTAAGGCCATACTGAAATTCAAGAAGCAATTTTTAAATTTTCTGTTTAAGCAGAACAAGCTTGAATTTCACATAGCTAAACTGAAATTGGAGAGCTCAGAGAAGCAGAAGGACAGGGACCACCAGTTGGTGCTTGCTAGATTGCAAGGTACCAGTGGTTCCACTAGAGGGTCTGTTAATGAGTCTGGCCCCTCCACTCTTCCAAGATTTCTGAAAGATCTGATTAGTGTATGTTATGACAATAATGACATTATGGACTGGTTGACTGCATGTGCATATGCATGTGAGGTACAAGAAGTAGTGGATGCTGATAAGGTGGCATGGTTGCTCAGCCGACTACCCCATTCTGGCTGCAGTGCTATTATGGATATATCAAAGGCTGACAGAAAAGACTTTGCAAAAATAAAGCAAATTCTGGTCTTAAAGTTTGGGAGGACTCCTGCCCTATGCTTGAAAATATTTCAAGAATACAAAGAGAAAGAAGGTAATACTTGGGCTTCTTATGTTGCTGATTCTTTTAAAAACTTGTCTAGTTGGGTGGAAGGATACAAGGTCCCCACCTTTGAGGGTATGATGTATTTGGTCATTCTTGAACATATTTTTGCTTCTTGTTCCCCTGAGCTTAAGCATCACTAGGCTGACTCTAAGGAGATAGAGCCTAGGATGTTGGCCTTTGTAGCAGATTTATGGGGATCACACAGAGTGTCCATAAGGAAAAGCCTGCTTCTGGTAATCAGGAGGAGGGGATCTAAAACATCTTCCTCACAGAAGGGCCACAAAAGATTTAAAAAGTGTAAGTCACCTGAGAACAGTCAGAGTAGTGGGAGTAACCCTCTCAAGCACAGCTCAGATTACAGTAAACCTTACTATGTACATAGTGGATCTTGTGTTGCTTGTGGAACAAGTGAACATGTGAAGGGAGACCCCAGATGTAAGGTCAAAACCTTAGGGGTCCAATATGTGAGTCTGGTGTTCTCCTCCTATGAGGAGGAAGGCATTATTACAGGGGCATCCTTCTCCTCAGATTCCTTCCCCAGTGGGATATAATCTCAGGTAGTTTTAGTTTCTCTGGGTGCCAAGAGTTTAAGAAGCTTATGTTAGGATACCGGACAACACCAAGCACTACTTTAAAGACAGTGTACTGATCAATGTAGTAGACACTCCTGCCCTTGGGGATAGTGGAACCATCAGAACCGTGGTGGATGCCACACAGGGCAAACAGGAGGAGCTTTCCAGAACTCCCCTGATGCCCACCAAGTTTGCTGATGGCGCCCCTCTCAAGATCCCTGTAATGCCTGTAAATCTATCAATGGAACAGTAGTGAGGATTCCTGTGAGCATGCAGAGGCAAGTTCCTGGAAACATCCTGTTGGCTAATGACTTAAGAGGCTTAGGTCTTGGGGAGGATACAGCAGAGAGACCTTGCACAAGGTCACAAACAAGATCTGCCCTGGCCAAGTCCAAGGCTGAGCCAAAGCCAAAGGAGAAACCCAAGGCAAAGGGTATCAAAAATCAAAAAGAGGGAAAGAAAATATTTCCCCAAACTCACCTACCACTGCTGTGGACGTAGTTGGCCAAGCACCTGAACCTGACGAGGAAGAGGTGCTGCCTGAAATATTCCACTCCCATGACCAACATTTATTGCTTGAAGGTGGTTCTGATAGGGAAGAGTTTTGTAATGGCCAACGTGAGTCCTGATCTTTGGAAGGACTAATGAGACAGACTTGCTCCCAGTTTGAGGGTGAACCTCCTGGGAAGAATGGGATTTATTGGAACAGTGGGCTCCTGTATGGTGAGCCCACAGAGTCAACTGAATGGGACCATAGGATGTTGGTGGTCTCACTTCAAGTAAGACCCTTCCTCCTGCAATTGGCACATGAAGTCCCCCTTGCTGGTCACCTTGCGATCAAGAGAACCAAGCAAAGGTTATCCATGCCCTTTTATTGGCGCAAGATCGGGGTGCAAGTAGAAATAAATTGCAGGAGATGTGCCACTTGCCATATCTCTGTAAAAAGTAGTGCAACAATCCAGGCTCTATTGGTGCCACTCCCTGTTGTGGGAGTGCCATCTGAGAGAGTAGGGATTGACATTGTTGGTTCCCTTGACCCTCAGACATCCTCTGGCAATAGGTTTATCTTGGTGCTCGTTGGCCATGCCACCAGCTACCCTGAAGCCATCCCATTGAAGACAGTGACTGCCAAGTCAGTTGCTAAAGCTTTTCCTGGCATATTTGCTAGGCTTGGCTTCCCTAAAGAAGTTGTGTCTGACAGAGGCAGCAGCCTTATGTCCCAGTATATGCAAGCCATGTGGAAGGGGTGTGGGGTCACTTATATATTTTCATCAGCTTATCATCCACAAACAAATAGCTTAGTTGTGAGGTTTAATATAACTCTCAAAAGCATGATTAGGGCTCTGGAAGAACCCCAAAGGAGAAAATGGGATTTACCATGCTTACTCTTTGCTTACAGAGAGGTGCCTTGAGAGGGGGCTGGCTTCAGCCTCTTCAAGCTTCTTTTTGGTCATCCTGTAATGGGACCACTGGCCATAGTTAAGGAAGGGTGGGAGCTCCTTACTCACCCTGTCATTACAAATACAGTAGACTGTGTGTTGGGGTTAAGGAAGAGGATGGTTATCCTGTTGGATCAGGCCATTGACAAGTTGAAGGCTGGTCAGGCATTGGTCAAACATTGTTATGACGAGAAAGTTTAACTTGTTCACTTTACCCGAGGTCAAGAAGTCCTGTTCATGAACCCTATAAGGCCTTGAGCCCTACAGAATAAATTGTTGGCCCTTACACAGTTGTGGAGCAGCTGGGTGAGGTTAACTATTTGGTGGACCTTAGAAGGCCTAAACAGGCCCCAAAAGTGTTCTACATAAATGGATTGAAGGCTTTCATCCGTAGGGTTGAAATAGGTGCACTGCTACTGGCATCAGTATGAAAGGGGAGAAATCAGAACCTCTCACTGACTTATTCCAGAATAGTCCTTCAGTTTGACACTGGGGATAGTGTACCTATCACAAGTAGAGGATACAGAATGTCAGATGAGGTGATATCCTACATCAAGGTGCAGGTCAACAAGATGTTGGAACTGAGAGTGATTGAGCCTTCCAGTAGTCCCTGGTCCAGTTCAGTGGTCTTAGTTCCAAAAGCAGATACCTCTGAACTTCGGTTCTATGTGGATTACAGGGCTCTCAATTCTGTCACCAGGACAGACGCACACTCCCTACTTAGAACTGATGTGCTGGTGGATACTGTGGGTCCCTCCAAGTACGGCAGCACATTTGACCTCACTGCAGGCTATTGGCAAATAGCCCTAGCAGAGCATGCCAAGGAGAAGACAGCATTTTCAACTCCAGAAGGCTTTACAAATACAGGGTAATGCCCTTTGGGTTGAAAAATGCACCTGCAACTTTTCATAGGCTTGGAAACCATGTTTTAAATGGGATGGATGAATTCTGATCAGCATATTTGGATGATATAGCAGTCTTCTCTTCAGTGCCACCTGGGAGGAACATGTGGTGCACCTTAGAATTGTGTTAGACGCTCTTCAGAAGGCCCACTTGCCCATAAATGCCAGCAACTGCCAGATTGGTTAAGGAACTGTGGTCTACCTTGGGCATGAAATAGGGAAGATTCAGCCTCTACCCAGTAAAGTACAAGCAGTTCAAGTCTGGCCTACCCCCACTACACAAACCCAAGTGAGAGCCTTCTTAGGACTCACTGGGTAGTACCGGAAATTTATGACAGACTATGGCACCATAGCTGCTCCTATGACAGCTCTCACTACTCCAAAGAAATCTAAGACAGTCTATTGGACTGAGGAGTATGAGAAGACCTTCAATGGCTTAAAAGACTCCCTCTGCATGGCCCTGGCTTCTCATTTCATCTCTAAAACTCAGGACATCCTGTCTTCTCTCTCGTCCTCTCCCCCTCCTCCCTCTACTCACTGCTCTTCCTCTGCCCCCCATGTGGCCACCTCTCCACCCTCCTTCTCTGCCTTTCCTCTGTTACCCCCGACACGGTTTCTAGACAAGTCTGATCTATGAAGGTCTCCTCAAAACAGGTTCTCCCCTGTTCTTACAAAACCTTCAAGGACCACATTGACACCCTTGCTCCTACCCTTGCTCCTGGCCTGGCTGACTTCTTCAAACACTCTAGTGGCACTAATAAAACTACTATCCGAAAGATCCAGATATTACAAAACAACGCCTTAAGAGCAGCCCTAGGCATAAATAAAAGAACTCATATTTCCTCCCTCAGATGCCAACATAAATGGCTGTCTACGGGCAATAAAATACAGCTTAAGACACATAAAGCTCTCAATAACGCTGCCCCTGGAAACCTGACAGATACATTTCAGAGAATAATCTCTCACAGACTAACCAGAGCTGACAATACCAATTGCCTGGCTATACCTAGATATAAGCTCACCACTATTGGTGGTAATAGCTTCCCTGTAAAGGCGGCAAAAACGTGGAACTCACTTCCACAAGACTTGCGAACAGACCAACCCTACCTACTCTTCAGGAAAAATGTTATAAAACACATCATCTTGTCTGAACCATAGTCTCCTACCGCTTCTATCTGTGTGGAATTACTTATTCCCTCTCACTCACCAGACTTATTTAACTCCCTGTCACCACTTGAAACTTAAGCAGAATCTTTTTCACCGAATCCAATTACTCTAAGGAGCGCAACAATCTTTATTTTGTATATTTTACCATTGGAGATTGCTGTAATGTTATACAATACACTCTACCTGTGAGTCTAACTGCTCCACAGAGTGTAGTATTCTGCAATTTGTATACTTGTACATGATATATTACTGTAGCCATATAGAGGTTATATTCTTACTTCAATTCGTGCTTTGTATATATTGAAGCCTTTGCATTATATTTGTACATACCTGTTTACTGTAAAACTATGCTGTCGTGCCCTATTACCCCCGGGTCTGGTGCGCTTAATAAGTGAATAAACAAACAAACAATCAAACAAACAAACAACAAACTCCTTCACCACTGGAGCCTTCCCATCCCCCCTGAATCACTCTTTTGTGCACCCTCTTCTCAAAAAACCCTCAGCCGACCCTCCTGCCTGCTAACTATTGCCCGATCTCCATCAATCCTTTCCTGGGCAAACTCCTGGAAAAGTTGGCCATCTTCCTGCTTAATCTTCATACTGAATCTGTTGGTTGTCTCCATGACCATCAGTCTGGCTTCTGAGCAGCCAGAAACACGGAAACTGCTCTCCTGAACATCTGTGAAGACCTGCTCTCCAACCTCGATTCTAATACACCCACTGTCTTCATCCTACTTACATCTCTCTTCTGCCTTGGACACGTCAACCATGCTATCCTGCTCAACCCGCTCCATGATCACCTGGGTATCACCGATCAGGCCCTGGCCTGGCTGACCTCTTTTCTCTCTGATCAACCCTCCCAGGTTCAAATAGGGTCCTTCCTCTCCTCTATCTCTGTCTACATGTGGTGTTCCCCAGTAGTCTAACCACTTTCCCTGGCTTTTCGACCAATACCTGGAACCTCTTGCCCACCACATTGCCACTCTCCACCCCAACTTCCAGTGCTATACGGATGACACTCTGCTCGGTTTCAGGCTTCCTTCTGCCACCGCTTCTCCTTCTCTCATTTCTGACTGTCTGTCTGCTATCCAGGAGTGGTGTGCCACCAAAGATTTCTGCCTTAATGCCAGTAAGACAGAGATTCTCCTCATTGGTACACCTGCTCTCTCCTTTCCTGTCACTCTCCTACCGGCCCCATCGCCTCTCTTCCTGCTCCCACCTTTGAGGCTATGAACCGCAGGGTCATCTTAGACTCCTCACTCTCCATTTCTCCTCACATCTCTGATGTCTCTAAAAGGTCACACTACCAACTGCACCTCCTCAGAGGTATTCTTCATTTCCACTCCTTCCCCCAGAAGCTCACTGTCTACAGAGCTCCGGTTCTCTCTAGGCTGGACTACTGTAACAGCCTCTTTCTAAATCTGCCTGCTTCTAGTCTACGCCCTCTTCAACTCAACCAGAACAGGACTGCGAGACTTGTCCTTGGCCTCAAGCCCAGGGATCGTATCTCTCCAGCACTGAAATCTCTGCGCTGGCTCCCAGTGCCTGTGCGGATTAAGTTCAAGACCTGCATTGTCCACAAGGCCTTCTGGGGCCTGGGGCCTCCATACCTCCAACTCTCTCTTCGTAAATATCTTCCTACTCGATCTCTTCGCTCCTTCACCCCCAACTCCGGCAGGATCAGTTGCTTCTCCAAGCAACAAGTTGGTGATAGACATCTTTCTTCGGCTGGGGCCTTCCTCTGGAACAGCCTCCCTGCCTCACTGAAACTTGAGGAGAACCATCTCTGGTTCCGGAAGCACCTCAAGGCTTTCCTCTTTGCTTCTGCCTTCTCTCTTCCTCTCCTGTACTGAATTCCTGGCTGAAACTGAAACTGTTCTGGTCACTAGGCTACTTTCTGATCTCGGGCCAAGGTCACCTCCCCACCAGTTGCACACCTGCACTGCCCCTCTGGCAACCCTTGCACTTGGGTCTATAGCTGTAACCCTACAGTCCCCCTACCTGCACTTTGGACACCTACTGTCTGCACTTACCCTTGCACTTGCCACCATCTGGTTGCACGTCTTTTATTGTTTGATCCCATCTACTGCACTGCCCCCATTTTCCCTCACACGTTTGCCCTCCCCTCACCCTTGCACTTGCACGATCTCAATGTCACCTGGCCTAGTAAGATTGTTGTCTGTGTCTTCCCTTTATTCTCCCTACCTTGCTTCTTCGCTCCATGAAACACTTGTGTATAGGCGCATGATAAATGCCATATCATATCATATCCATTCCAGGTCGATCACCTGATTTCTCACTGTACGGAATAATACCATAAATGTGCCCCCAGAACTGTGAATGCTGAAAATGCTGCCTTTTTCTACCCCCTTTACACCACATATATGTGTGTGAGGGGGGTATGGGATATAATACAAGATTGGGGGCTGCGGGGGATCTCCCCTGCATATATATGTATTATAAAAGGGATTAAACAAACAAAAAAGTCCGCATTTTCAGCAGTCACTGTTCTGGGGGTCGCAATAATGGCATAGATTCTTACTGAACTACAAAAGGAGCTAAGACTCCTGCACGAAGAAACAGACTCATAAAACTGCCATAGACACTTTTGAAGGTTTTGGAACCTTTTGTCCTCAGCTGTCCCATCAGACTGCTGCTTTCTTCTTCGACCAAGAAGGCCTGCCATGGAGCGTTGCGTCTTTGAAGTAGTGGGAACAACTGCTCTCGGCACCTCTTGCTTACCCAGCAAACGAGCCCCTTCGGAAGTGTTCCTGGGCCATCCAGTGAACTGTCCAGCTCTACCTCTGGGTATTCCGAGTGAAAACCCAAGACTTGCAGATCTAGCTACTCTGTGTTCCAAATTAGGGGAATTAATTACGCTGCCTGCATCTGTGATTCCTGTGTCACTACCTGTTGGTTACGGTCACTGTAGAACCCTTGCTGTTCTTCTCTCCTGTACCCTGAAGAGTGATGCACCAGAATTGTCTTCATACCTCCTTCGGAAGCTGAGAAAAGGCAACTGTCCCATCACAGACAATCCTTCTCCCCCGAAGCCGCTGAGAAACAGAGTGCTACAAAACTGCAGGACTCTAACCTACTAGTGACCTCAACTAAACTGGAAAAGTTTGGTCCAGACTGTGCCGACGGTTGGTGAGTCCTTGCATAATTTACCAGTGGCCCCCTGGCAAAACAGGTCACTTTTACGCATGAGTATCCCTTAAAGGTACGTGATCTTGGCTGGGTTAGCCTGCACTCCCTAGCTATTCCACCTTTTGAAAACTGCTCTGCTGCCAAGGGCAGATCCTTCTCAAATAGTGGGAACCTATTATTCACCGCCTCAAGCCCCCTCCTATCTTGCTACTGCCCTCCCAAGAAGATCTGTTTTTTGATTTACCTGCATGATTGTGCATTTTTACGCACAACTTCTTAGAGATGAATTCGAAAGTTAGGGAATGAACTCTAAAGAATTGCTTAATGCTATCACTGTGTTAACTCAACCCTCTCTTTATAGGTTGTGGCTGGATTTTACCACTGTAGTACATTAGGAAATATAATGTGTATATATATATATATATATTCAGTGAAAAAAACTTTGTTAAAGGGACGTTATGGTTAAGTTGCGCTACTAAAAACCTATGAAATTCAGTGAAAAAACATTGTTAAACGGACGTTATGGTTCCAAGTAAAACCGAAAAACCCTTGAAATTCGCCAGTTATGGTAAGCTAAGCAACCATAACTCGCGCCACCACCGTGCACTGCTAAGACTAACACCCAGGACATCAAAGATGACATCACAAATGTCATTGATGACATCACTGATGACATCACATGTCTGGCTCACTATTTTTTCTTTTGCTGACATATCTAGGCCACATGGTTTTCTTCAGTAACAGTCAGAAACTAAGAATTTTATTTTATTTGTAGAAGTATCCTTCTAGTAGGTTCTTACAGTAATTCCCTTAGAGTACAGTCACATCATATGAAACATATACATATGGGAAAACACAAGCTTGAAAGACAGCAATCCTTTTTGTGCATAAAGATAATCACTAGACTTATGAGCACTTTCTGATAGTTCTGTTGTTTTTTTTTATGGCTGTACTTTCCCTGTGGGTCCAATCACATCAAGTGATACATATACATAGGGTAAATAGCAGCTTTGAAACAGAGCAATCATTTATTTGCATGAAACTAATCATTTGAAACTACCACTTGTGCTTTTTTGCTAACTTCACTTTCCCTGTATATACCCATATTGGTATGTGTTCTTGTGTCTTTGTATTTTGTCTATAGTAATGCAATTATGTAATACATAGGTTTTATTAGCTACTTATTAAATATTTCACAGTACACAAAAATCTATTAAGAAAACAATTATCATTTCATTATTCAACATATTAACATTACCAATATCATACCTTCATCTTGTACGCTGCACACAATGTTATGTTTCTGTATGAGTAGCTTAGTATACTAGATAGAACCCCATAATAGGATGCTATTTATATCAATGCATCGTTCAATGCACTTATTAGGGTATATTTCTTGCAATGATTCTTGACACTTTTTTCGCAACATAATAAGAATCCCTTCTACACATATTTCATGAGAAGTACATACACATGTGATGTCATCAGTGATGTCATCAATGGCATTTGCTATGTCATCTTTGTTGTCCTGGGTGTTAGTCTTAGCAGTGCACGGTGGTGGCGCAAGTTATGGTTGCTTAGCTTACCATAACTGGCGAATTTCAAGGGTTTTTCGGTTTTACTTGGAACCATAACGTCCCTTTAACAAAGTTTTTTCACTGAATTTCATAGGTTTTTAGTAGCGCAACTTAACCATAACGTCCCTTTAACAAAGTTTTTTTCACTGAATTTCATGGGTTTTTAGTAGCGCAACTTAACCATAACGTCCCTTTAACAAAGTTTTTTCACTGAATTTCATAGTTTTTTAGTAGCACAACTTAACAATAATGACTTTGACTTTATATACATGTCATATGGAACTGACTAGATCTCTTCTTATGAACTTGATGTCCGCAAACTTATTTAATGTTCGCGGACATGTTCGGAGAACAGTACCACTACCTAAAAACTGTGGGGGGGGTGGTGGGGTATGTTTGATTATTATATCATAATATAGGAACATTTAACAAATTCAAAAAGCAGCACACAAACACATTATATATAGTAATACATAAGAAATGTAACCCATATATGTAACACACTAACCATTCATTTAAATACAATATGTTCTGAAATGGAATATACCACAAGAAGATAAATTGGCTTTCAACATAATTACCTCACAGACACAACAGAACTGAGAACAAGACCAGACCCACTGAATACATAGGACTTATCTTACCAGAAATAGTAAGTGTACTTCATTTTACTCATATATTTATAAACTTTCTGTATTAGACTAAAAAATATATTATCTTTTTTTTTTTCTCACAGAAATGTCTAGTACTCTGGAATGGCTAGAGGACAATTTCCCACATGAAGAAATGTCACAAGATAGTGAAACTAATGGTAAACACTTTATAATATAAACCATTTAAATATTATTATTTTGTATACATTTAACATATATATATTTTTTTTGTACAGAGCATAACAAAATAGAAACTACCTATGAAGAAGCTGTTATGGAAAACAGTTTCCGTTTTTTTTTAAAAAAACAATAAAAGTGTCCGCGGACAGTGTGAGTGTTCTGAAATGTTCGTACATAAACGAAAATGGAGGTGTCCTGAAGAACACCACACCTGTTCGTACTGTTCGCTAGCAAGTTGAAACTGTTCTAAGAACACACGTGGTGTCCTGAAATGTTCGTAAAGAAACAAAAATTAAAGTGTTCTAAAGCACACTATATCTGTCCGTAATGTTCGATATGAACTTAAAACTGTCCTAAGAACACAATTGCTGTCCTGAAATGTTCATAAATAAACAAAAATGATGTGTCCTGAACAACAGTACAACTGTTCGTAGTGTTCGCTAGCAACATGAAACTCTACTAAGAACACATGCGGTGTCCTGAATTGTTCGTAAACAAACAAAAATTAAAGTGTCCTAAAGAACATGATACCTGTCCGGTACTGTTCGCTAGCAAGTTCAAACTGTTCTAAGAACGCTATTGGTGTCCTGAAATGTTCGTACGTAAACGAAAATGGAGGTGTCCTGAAGAACACTATACCTGTGCGTAGTGTTCGCTACCCCATTGAAACTGTTCTAAGAACACAATTGGTGTCCTGAAATGTTCGTACATAAACTAAATTAAACGTGTCCTGAAGAACACTATATCTGTCCTTACTGTTCGCTACCAAGTTTAAACTGTTCTAAGAACACACGCAGTGTCCTGAAATGTTCGTTTCACGTGTGACGCACTTTTAATTACTTCAAAACCCAAACAGTGTCCGTAGGACATCAATGCGCATGCGCTAACCAATCTCCGTGCACTTGGTGTCCTGCGGACAGGTGCTTCCTTCGCAGACTAGTTCCAAACAGATCATATGACCGCGCCCACGCTCATCGTGTGTCCTGAAATGCGGACACTGTTCGTGTCCCCGAACAATTTAAAAGTACATTTTCAGTTAATCCATAATATTTTTCAATAAAATCTCACCATGGCACAAGTCCCACATAGCAATCTTGAGTTTCTATATACCTTTTGAAACTTTCCGATCCTTTTTTTGTGTTCGATCTGTCAGCGCACAGTGCGCATGTCCGCGGACCGCGCACAAGCACCCCTATAAAAGACCACGCCCAAGAGCTTATTCCCATTGTGTTTCTGGCTATTCTTCAGAACACAGTGATTTTTGCTGCCACCTGCAGACTACACCATCATCGAGATGGCATCCTTGGCTGCTGAACTGCCACTTGGTGCTGCACCTGCTTCAGCACCACCACCACCCCCTCCACCACCTCCCCAAGGGCCTGAAGAGGGGAACAGGACTGAGGATGCGGAGGAGGAAGAAAAGGATGATGAGAATGAGGTAGAGGAAATCCCTACAACCCGCACTAGGCATGAGTCTTGGGGTGTGGCGGTTATTTACCATTCATGGGAATGGTCCCAAGGCTCGTGCGAACCATGTTACCTGCAATGAGTGCAAAATGATACTCAGTCGCGGGATGCACGGTAACTACAGCTTTGGGACCACTACTGTGAAGCGACACCTGAGGTCATTTCACTCTGGGGCTATTAGCAGGGTTGTACCTTGCGAAGAACGTAGCAGGTTGATTTCCTCTACTTCATCCTCTGTTTCTGATCCTGTCACCACAAGGACCAGCTCTGTGGGACAGCGTCTTTCTCAAGCTGCCTCACAGGCCATACAGAATGCTGATGACCCTTACCTTTCGAGGGTCACAGTTGTATGTATGTACTGTGACACAGTACTCTGCAGGGGGGAGCGACTTCGGAGTGCTTTTGAGACTATCGTCTCAGAGCACGAGAAGACCTGCTCACTACCCAAATAAAACCCACTCTACATCTTCCTCTCTCCGCTCGCCCTTTCTTATCCCTGTGGTTGGTGTCCCCCCCTTTACCCTTCTTTACCCTCCTCTCCTAGTGTGTCGTGTCTGAAAAACCAAAAAAACAAAATTACAAAAATCAAAAAAAAATAAGGCTCTTTTCAGAGCCGCCTTTCCCAGTTAAAAAATAGAACTGAAAATAAATGAAGCAGGGCTCTTTGTATTTTTTAGAAGTCCGCGGACAGTTCACCAACATTAAAAAAATTGGGTTGCTACTCCATCAAAAACATTGTAATTTTCTATGGAAAGAAGTGGTGGCTCTGAAAAGAGCCTTTGGGTGGTGTTTGTAAATCAAAAATTGTAAATGCTTAACATCTACTTCAAAATCGTTGTTGTAATTCCAAAAAAGGTTGCAATGCTTTTTGTAGATTTCTCAGAAAAATCTGATTGCCAGGATAAGTAGGATGGACTACATTTCGGCGAAAAATGTATGTACTACAAAACATAATATTTTCATTGTGAAAAGACGACATGCCAAAATCTCTTAGAAAGCCACAAACAGCCTTATTAACATTGTGCCTTGCTTTTTCCATTTGTGGACCAAATGAAGAAGAACGAAGCCACATTTGTCTCTGCGCAATCCGTGAAAATATCACTTGAGAATTAGGAAACATGTCCATAACCTTCCTAAGTCCTTCTTTCATAGCAAATTGAAAAGAAATTCCAGTCACATGTCCTAAACTGTTCCCTCCACAATGAATTACAATTATGTCTGGATGTTGCTCTGTCTCCAAAGTAGCACAGAGAGGTATCAAGTCCAACCACTTCATTCCACGTACTCCATGCCAGTGTACTTCCACATGTGGGAATCCAAGATCTACAGCTACTCCACAGCTTTCTGCATGCACCTTCTACCAATGTATCCACGAATCTCCTAAAATCCAAACAATCTGTTTTCTGAAACACACAGCCATAGCTAACTTTTGTTCTCTCAGCAAAAAGAGTATCTGAGAAAATCTCTCCTGGCACAACACACCCACCAAACTTTCCTGACCAATCCCTTTCAGTGCTTATTCTCATTTGCATGACTTCTGAACCCAAAAATCCCCGGATGTAACTCCCGATGTCCGCGAACTACCGCCATGTCCGCGGACATATCGTAACATGAACAGCCCTTCTACCATTTCCACTACACTCTCTCTGCCATTCCCTCATTGGATGTACCTCAAACATCACATGACCATGCACCAATCACATTCAAGACCTCTACATCTAACTGCATCATCATAGATCAGTACTGCAACTGTACTTTGAATCTCTCTGAGTACAAGTGTCATATCATTGGCAAGCAGCATCTACCAGAAATACTGTACAAGTCTTCAAGATTTCTACTTGCAGCTCCATGCATATCCATATGCTTCAACACAAACTTCAGGTATGCATATTTTCTGTATAGTAGATGACATAGCTCTCAACCATTTTTGTTTTACAGTCGGGTTAAATCACCCGATTTTGTTTTTGGCGGGTGAGACGCCCATTGGAATGAATGGGCGTGCAGGAGGCTTGGTGGGTGAGTCTGCCCTTTACAAGGCGTGTGACACCCGCCAAAAGCGTGTGAGTTGAGAGCTATGAGATGAACACATTTTCAAACAGACTTTTACCTTGTAAAATCTGTAAAATGAATTTACTGTACTTTTTTCAATTTCCTAAAATCAACTATCACTTATAAACCTTTATACTTTTTACTTTCTTTATACACACACACTCAAATCATGTTAAACTAACATTTTTTAAATGAAATATATAGACTACATATATTCAAACAAAATTGCATGCAAACACAATCTATGTTTACACCTTTATAAAAATACTTATACAATTTCATATTTTTTGTTTTTATTTATTTATTTACTTAATTATTTTAAATTAGACATGACATTGAGGCGCTATTACCTAGAACAGTTTACTTACAGAAATAGTGGTATTCACTAATATATTATAAATTTCACAAGACATAGTAAAGATATTTTTTTTTTGCTACAGTTAGTCATTCAATACAATTTGTTCATTAAGAACATATCATATGTACTGAACTGATGCAATGTATCTTATGTAAATAAATTAGTTTAATGGTTTTACAGAAGGCACTGAAGATTTCAATTAAAAAAATCAATATCTAAATTAAAAGCAGTTCTATATACAAACAAAGTTACTAATTTGAAGCTTTTACAATTGCAGTGAAGACCAGTTTCCTGAAAAGAAGCAGCCGAATTCGAAGAAGAAAGAAAAACTAAGAAGTTACCTGTTAGTTTTTTTTAAAAAAGTAAGTCAAATATCACCATAATATTTGTATTATTAATCAAATATACAATAACATTAATACGAGCTATTTTGGTTTCTTAAAATAGAGATTTTGAACCATTTTGTCCAAAAATGTCCATGTCTTAAACAGCGATTTACAGCCAGAATGGCCCACAAATTTCTATTTTTGGACACACAAATTAGCCAACTGAACCACTACAATTTTCATATTATAGAACAAACAACTGTTTTAATTGTATACATTAGATTTACTATTTGTACTTTTCCACACCACTAGCTTACTTTTTTTTTTGTCATCTGAACCCCAGTTTAGTAACACATAAATTCAAGAATACCTATCCCTACTAGTTTTAGTTCCCAATGCACAATCACACACCATTACATACATCTTTATCATCTTACTCAAATACTCACGCACACAGCACACATACATTCCAGAACACCCCAACCCATATCTTCTTTATTTTTTTCAACAGACCCTATAGAATGCCTACCAAAAGACAAGTCCGTAGAAAGCAACGCAAATTTAGAGCAAATGAAAATAAAGGTGTCCAACATAAGCATCCATCTCTAGCAGAATTTGTAAAAAAAAGTTGAAACATAACAGCTAATACAATCATTTAGTGAAACACAAGAAGTTTCAAGTACAACAACTTCGCTTCCTCTATCAAAATGTAAAACAAACCAAAAAACAATTAACAGAAAATCAGCTAACAGTACAGATAAAACTACTTCTTCAAATTTTAATATAGTGCAAAGTAAGCTTACCAAGAAAAGTATTTTAGCCAAAATATACCGTCACAAAGTCCTTCAAAATCTTATAAAAACAGGAGAGAAATCAGATTCAAAGCTTAAAACCTATCGTAGGAAATTAATCTTAGAAGCATTGATGGACAGTGCAATTCTTCTCAAAAGAAATGTATTTATTTTACTGTTAAACAAAATGAAACCACTAACAAAACTAATAACTAAATTACAAAAAAGACTTCTCAATAAGCGAAATGTCAACAGAAAGAACTTCTTAAGTATCTGCGGAGGTGAATGGAATCACACTACGAGCACAGAACCATATTTTAATGAAGAAGCGTACAAACAAAAGCAAACAAATACAATTGCCATAAATAGCAGTGGTCGAGGTTATGAAAAAGTGAATAATACCATAATGGAACAAGAAGTACTCCTTATAAAAATATGCCCTGAAAACTTAGAATTACCCCTCCATTCAACTGAATCAGAACGTCTAGTGTACAAATGGCCATGCACGTCAATGTGTAACATTCCCAAACAATGTTTCAAATCTTTACACCAATTCCTCAATAAATATGTAAAAAGCAAAGACAAAATCAAAATTAAATTACTGCAAAATATAGATACCTGTCCAGTGCGCAAGTACACAGGACTACAAGGACATTCATTGGCCTGCATTACAGGACCTACTTGTAAAACCACTTTCCATGATATCAAAAGGATATCAACACATCATTCAACTATAAGAAATCTAGTCTATAAACTGTACTATGCTAAAAGTCCTGCTTTAGCACTAGCAAAGTTAAATAACATCCTTCTACATGGTACAGCAAAAGACCTACTTGAAGAAATTCACTATATCCAGAAAAAATATTTTGGAAGTGAAAGCCATTTACAGAATGAAATAGCTTTAAACCAATTAAGCAACAATTCTACACATGGCAACCTTTTGCTAAACACATACAAAAAAGAAATACTAAAATTTAAAAGTACATCAGCTGAAGTACCAAACCATGTATGTGTATGTTGCCGTAGAATTTTTTGTATAAGTAACACAAAAACTGTGCACCTATCATACAAAATAGAAGACAATGAAGATTCTAAATGGTTTGAATTAGCTCTCTACCTTCTAGCAGAAAACAAATATGAAATAACTGAGCCCTTAATACTTTGCAGTTATTGCACTACAAAACTTTACAACAACCAAACTCCTTCACGTTCTATCACAAATAATTTGGAATTATACCCAGTACCAAAACCTCTACAACAACTTAATTTATATGAGAGCATCATAATTCAAACAGTACACCCATTTCAAGCAATAATACGCCTTCAACCAAAAACAGCAAAATTACCTCCCTCTGAATTGGTAAAAGGCATTTGTGGAAAAGTAGTTTATTTACCATTAAATCTAAAAGAAAATGTGCATACTCTAGGAGTGCAACGTCCAATGCAGCAATCTTTAATTATATTAGTAAATGGAGTGCCTACAAAAGACAAAAAAATATGGCAACAACTGGTAGATTTACATAAAGTTAGAGAAGCCCTGCAATATCTTAAAGAGAATAATGAATATTACAAAGAAATTAATATTGAAGAAAACTTGAAAGATACAACTGAAATAATTAAAGAAACACAAGAAGCTGGTCAATTTGAGCTACTAGATCCTGCTACAATATCAAATACTTTAGACCATTATACAATTCATCCTTTGCACTGTAATGACAACGTACAAGATGTACTAGAAACTTACCAAATGCGTCAAACAAAAGGATCGCCAATCAGTATATGGGAAAAAAGTATAGAAGCACATGCTTTTCCTCTACTCTTTTCTACTGGCAAAGGAGGAAGGTATGATGATAGACCTATTCAAATATCAGCTTCAGAATACCGCTCATTACGGATGTATTCTGAAGATCCGAGATTTAGACAAAATGTGGAATACATATTCCACCTACTCTTTGAAAGTGAACTAGCAACTTTATGTTACGGAGTTGCACACATATTAAAATCAGGATCACACTTTCAAAATATGACAGCTACGGAATTATTAGAAAAAGTGCAACAAAAGGATGAGGTTTTACAATCAAATATTACAAATCTATTAGCAAATATGCCTGGTACTAAAGAGTACTGGTTTCGACGTCATGGAGATGTACGTTGTATGATCAGAAACCTTGGCCCATCCACTTGGTTTGTTACATTAAGTTGTGCAGAATATGCATGGGAAGATTTACATGATTTCCTACGCATATCAAATAAAAACAAAACAAACATAGATATTCTAACACCTGGAGAACTTTGTTCTTTGGATCCTGTTAATGTTTCAAGATATTTTCACCATCGCTTCATTGCTATGCTACATTTTATTTGTAATAAAACTGTTCCTCCCCTTGGAGAAGTGCAACACTTCTTTTGGAGAAAAGAATAGCAAGCCAGAGGGGCACCACATCTCCACATGCTTTTATGGATTAAAGATGCTCCTAAATTTGGTCAAGAATGTGATGCCACTGTTTTACAGTTTATTGAAAAATATGTCACTTGTGAAATTCCATCAGAAGCCACAAATAGTGATCTTCGTGCACAAATTTTACAATTTCAAAGACACAAATGTGGAAAATATTGTCGTCGCAAATACAAAAACAAAGGCAAATACTACACCAAATGCCAGTTTGGTTTCCCTAGACCAGTTACAAATACAGGTCAAGTAAACAACCTCCTTCCTGTCTTCAGTTAGACATAGTGTTAAAGGTAAGTCACCTAAAAATACATATTACATAAAAAGAAAAGAAGAAGAACAATATATCAATGATTATAATGCAATCATTGCCCACTTATGGAATGCAAACATAGATGTGCAGTACATTGCAGACAATTCTACTGCAGTTGCACGATATGTCAGAGCATACTTAACTAAAGCAGAAAAGACAGAGCTCCAAGACCTCTGGAATGACCTGTCATAAGATAAAACAGTATCTCAGAAATTATACAGCTTGGGCATAAAAATGCTCACCCATAGAGAATGTGGATCTTATGAAGCAGCTGATCGTTTAACTGGTACTTCATTGTATGGTAAATCTGAAAATATAGTATGGCTAAGTCTTGGTCCAGCTAAATCTAGAAAAAGAGTTCTAAAATCATATGAAGATATAGAAACAATAGCCAAACATGATCCCAACAGCCAAGACATTTTAAAAAACAATTTATTGGACACATACTACCCAAACAGAAGTAATACTTTGGAAAACATGTGTCTATACCAAATAGCCCAAACCTACACATACACAAATAATATGAAACCTGATGAAAACAAAGGTAAATATAGAGTGACAGACTGTGAAGGCAGCTTAGTTAAACTCACTAAACCAAATTTAATTAATCATATCAAATTGTCATTGAAGACTCCTCAACATAAAGAAGTATATTACATGTCCCTGCTACAACTCTTCAAACCATGGAGAAAAGAAGAACAATTACTAGATAACTATGACTCATATGAGTATGCTTTCAAAGCAAATGAAAGCACTATAACTGATGCAAACTTTACACAGTACAAAACAATGTTGCACAATGAACAGCAACATGAAGAAGAACTCCAAGCCCAACTAGATAAGGATACTCCTGACAGTAGTCAACCTTCTGTAACAGGAAGCCAAGAACCACTGGGAGAACCACTAATAACAAAAGAGGCAGAATTAGCTATGATAGAAGTAGAAAACACCATGTGTCAGTATGAAGATAAGGAAGACTTAACTATACTACAATCAAAACTAAACAATGAGCAACGTAGCATTTTTCAAGAAGTGACAAAACAAATTGCACGTGGTGTAAAACATGAAAATAAAGAATGTTCCTGCCATAATTATAAACCTATACTACTGTACGTCAGTGGTGAAGCTGGTTCTGGCAAAACATTCCTAATCAAAATCATTAGTAAGTTCCTTCAAAAATTGACAAACAACAAACTGTCAGCTGTTGTCACTGCCCCCACAGGTTTAGCTGCCTACAACATAGGTGGTGTTACATTACACCGATTACTACTATTACCAGTAGAACACCAGAACAAATTAGACTATTGCAAACTTTCTGCAGAAGATGCAATGGAATTACGCAGAGTATTGAAACAAATGAAAATGCTACTAATAGATGAAGTGAGCATGGTCTCCAACCTGATGTTAGCTTTGATTCACCTCAGATTACAAGAAGTACTCAAAACAGACTATGAAGAGCTCTTTGCAGGAAAACACATTATTGTTTTTGGAGATCTGCTTCAATTAACACCAGTAAAAGGTGAACCTATTTTTAAAACATTAGGGCACAAACTCTGCTGTAAAACTGTTGGCAGCATTGGAAATGTCAACCTTTGGCAACATTTCCAATGCAGAGAATTAACAGAAAACATGCGGCAATCTGCAGATCTCACTTATGCCAACATTTTAAAAAGTTTGAGAGTTGGTATACTTTCTAAAGAAGCAGAAGCAACATTGAAAACCCGGCACATTAATGCACTTTATGGCGATAATGCATGTGCTACAGATGTTATGGAACAATTAGCCCACAAAAATGTCAATTGTATGGCCTTAATGCCAACTCTTGCAAGCTGTCTCAAATTCAATGAAATAATGTTAAGTAAAGAAATGCAACCAATAATGGAAATTAGCGCCACAGACAAACTAGATGTACATGGTATGACACTACCCATGTGTGACCAAGCCACAACAAGACTAAATAATTCAGAAAAATCAAGCTCAAACACAGCAGGCTTAGAAAATATGTTAAAATTATCCTTAAATTGCAGAGTAATGCTTAAACGTAACCTTGACATGGACCAAGGACTAGTTAATGGAGCACTGGGTACAGTTGTTGGCTTTCAAACATACCCACGTGACAACAAAATTCAGTTTGTCAATATACTCTTTGACAAACTTTCAGAAGTAAAACGGATAGGACGCTCAACAGCTAGATTCCTTCTCTTCAAAGATATGTATGTACGCAGAGAACAATTTTCTCTAACTCTTGCATACGCATTCACGATTCATAAATCACAAGGTCTTACCCTAGACAAAGCAATGATAGATATTGGTAACAAAGTCTTTAAAGAAGGTATGAGCTACGTAGCACTATCACGCTTACGTACACTTGACGGTCTATTTCTAATCAACTTTGATGCAAGTAAAGTAAACGCTGATATTCCTTGCATTTTAGAATATGATAGACTTCGCTCACTATACACACCCCATCTAAACACATATTCTGTTCCACAAAAACTAAAACGTTATAAAAGAAAACTAAATCAAACAGAAATGCAACAGGACGTCACTGCAAATCCTCCAAAGAGAGTAAAAGAAACTAATACTTCATCAAGTACCACAAACAAAAAAGAATCAATTAGAGAAAGTAAACCAGGTACTTATTTAAAGAAGGAAGACAAACTCCAAAAAAAGCAGTTAGATACAGAACTACCTGGACCATTTAAATTCTCAAATATAGTTGGTGTAAGTTGCTATGCAAATGTAGCAATGAATATTCTATTTCAATTACCACCAATTGTTGACAACATTTACTTACACAGTACAGACCCATTGTGTTTGCAAATGTTAGTACTTCACAGAAATACAGCAAACAATCCTGACAACACATATAGTGTTTTTGGAATAAGACGACAATTGGACTACTGTGCTGGAATGGGGAAATTCACTATAAACTCACAGGAAGATCCACAAGAATTTCTAATGTACTTACTACAAGTACTGGAAAACAAAAACATACCTATACATGAAATCTATACACTCTCTGCAACAATGTGACATAATAAGAAATCCCTAATGAACGTTTCATATATATATATATCAATACCAAATTGTGAATCCATTCCATTTCAGCAACTTGTACAAAATGCAAACCATGGTAGATTATGCTCTACCTGCAATTGAGATAATCGCTCCACGTTAGTAATACAAACACATAGTAAATGCATAATACTAATGCTTCTACGTTACAATGCAGATGGTACCAAAAACAACTGCAAGCTGACTGGATTCACACATGGTCAAATATCACTTGGTAAGAAAACCTTCACAACAATAGGTATAATCTACCACGCAGGAGCCACAACCAATTCAGGGCACTACACTGCATATATAAAAAAGAAATGTGGATGGTTTGAATGTAATGATAGTACCATTACTCTAAAGCAGAGATTACCAGCAAATCTTACAAACGCTTATTTGATGTTCTTAAAACCAAAATTTGTTAAATAAACTGTATTTAAACCTTTAAATAAATGTGTGTTAAAAAAATATAAACTTTTAGAATACTCCAAAAGCTATGTAACTGCTCAAAGATTCTACAACAACTAATCAGATAAATGAATACCACTAAATTAGACCAAAAAATACACAGTTAGAATAGGCCAATTGGTATCTAATTGTCCCAAAATTATAAATGTGTGTTAAAATAATATAAACTGTTAGAATACTCCAAAAGCTATCTAACAGCTCAAAGATTCTACAACAACTAATCAGATAAATGAATACCACTAAATTAGGCCAAAACATACACAGTTAGAATACGCCAATTGGTATCTAACTGTCCCAAAATTTAACAATATCCAAATAGATAAATCAAAACCACTAAAATATATTAAAAAAATAGACAGTTAGAATACGCCAATTGGTATCTAACTGCTCCAAAATTTTATAATATCAAAACAAATGAAGAATCTGTTACTGCTCCAAAAAAAATACAACAAAGCAATGTATAAAGCATTAGCCAGAAACAACAAGTGAACACTGAAAACAAACAAACAAATAAACTGTAGCATAACAGAAAAAGGTTTTTTTTTTTAATCCAACATGGATTTTTTTTTCTCCCACAGACCCAATGATTTTAGCAACAAATACAGAAACTGAGCAAATTGCACTGTACTCTGATTTGTACTCTACTAAATATGAGGGTCGAAAAAAAATAAAAGTATATTGCTTATACAATGTAATAAGTCATTACAAAATACTAATACTAACATGCTATTTTCTTTTATCACAGAAATGAAGAAGAAAAACATGGACTCCCATTACTAGACCAAACAGTAAGTATACAATAATAAGGACAACCATAGCAGCATATCACATCCATAGTATCTAATACCTTTGTTCCTTATACATTTGTTTTTCACCCAAAGTTATAAGCAAATATGAATGTGATATGCTGCGGTGGTTGTTGCCAGGGCATAGAGTCTTGGGTGCATGGCCAAATGGCCATGCACCCAAGACTCTTTGCCCTGGCAACAACCACCGCAGCATATCACATTCATAGAGTCAAACATTTCAACTATGATCTATGGGAAACTTATAATGTCCGTGAACAATGTGAGTGTTCTTAGAACACTTTGAACTTGCCAGCGAACAATACGTACACTGTTTCCAGGACACCCCCTACGAACATTTCAGAACAACGCAATAGTTCTTAGAACACTTTCAACTTAACAACGAACAATACGGACAGCGTCCTAAGGACACCCCCTACGAACATTCCAGGACACCGGGAGTGTTCTCAAAAACGTCTTCAGAACACCCCCATCTTGTTTATTTGCGAACATTTCAGGACACCGCGAATGTTCTTAGGACACATTCAACTTGACAGAGAACAATACGGACAGCGTCCTCAGGACACCCCCTACGAACACTCCCCGGACACCGCGAGTGTTCTTAGAAGCGTCTTCAGAACACCCCCATTTTGTTTATTTGCGAACATTTCAGGACACCACGGGTGTTCTTAGAACACATTCAACTTGACAGAGAACAATACGGACAGCGTCTTCAGGACACCCCCTACAAACACTCCCCGGACACCGCGAGTGTTCCTAGAACAGTTTCACTTTGCTTGCAAACAAAACGGACACATATTGACTCCTTAGAACACCCCCTAGTCAGTTTATTTAGAACATTTCAGAACACCCGTGATGTCCGCAAACAAATCGAACACAAAAAAACGTCTAACACATAAAAAACACATCTTTCATCCTATCTCATACACTCCCACCCTCCCCAAACACTCCTACACACCAACACACTCTACAAAATACACATTTTGAACAAAGTTTCACCGCGCTGTCCGGGGACGTCTGCGAATCCAAGATGGCGGGCGCTACCGAAAAAACTGACGCGCTTCACGCTCCACACCGTCCAATCAGCGAACACGTTGCATATCCGCGAACATCACGCAAGACGATTGGCCAATCAGGACACTGTCCACTGAGCGAACAGGGAAGTGTGTCCGCGAACCGAACACAGATATCACTAATTTTTTTTTACCTACTTTTTGGTCATTTTAAAAAGAACTACTGGACGGATTTTCACCAAATTTGCAAAAGCACGCTTTCGGGACCAAGCCGCTGCTCCTGGTCCAAATTTGGTGGAAATCCGTCCAGCGGTTTGGGCTGTAGGTGCGTGCAAACATTTATTCCCATTCACTCTATGGAGAGTGAGTATAATGTATACAAATATGAGCATATAGAGGGAAGGTAGAGTAATAAAAATAAAACTATGAGAAAGTGCTCATAACCATAATGATTATCTTCATGCACAGAAAGTATTGCTCTCTTTCAAGCCTGTATCTTCCGCTATGTATATGTTTCATATGATGTGACTGGACCCTTAGTCTACAAATATAGTACATTTTCAATGTTTACTTCCTGACTGTTACTGAAGAAAACCATGTGGCTTCGATATGTCATAAAGGATAAAAAGGGATAGCCAGCCATGTGATGTCATCAGTGATGTCATCAATGACATTTGTGATGTCATCTTTGATGTCCTGGGTGTTAGTGTTAGCAGTGCACGGTGGCGCGAGTTATGGTTGCTTATGTTACCATAGCTGCAGAATTTCAGGGGTTTTTCGGTTTTAATTTGAGCCATAACGTCCCTTTAACAAAGTTTTTTCACTGAATTTCATAGGTTTTTAGTAGCGCAACTTAACCATAACGCCCCTTTAACAAAGTTTTTTTTACTGAATTTCACAGGTTTTTAGTAGCACAACTTAACCATAATATCCCTGACTTCATATACATGTAACATAGAACATACTAACCCCCTCATAGTGATTTTCATGTCCGCGGACTACCACCATGTCCGCGGACACATCGAAAATCTGAGCGTGGTGAATGTAAATTTAAATAGTGTTCCCCATTTCCCCTTTGAAGTTGGCTCTGAAAAGAGCCGTTTTTTTTTTTTACAGATGCTTGACAGACACCTGTTATTTTGTATTTTTTTTCTTGTTTTTTTTCTTACTTTACTCCTAAAATCTTCACATAACCTTCTCCAAAGCAACCCTTACATTCCAAAATAGAAAGGCATTTCCCGTAAAAGATAAAGAAATGCCATCTTCTTTAAAATTAACAGCAATACTGGCATCAATATTCTCATTGTTACAGAAGAACATACCAGCTCTAAGCATGAAGGCACACATGCCTCGGTTCATGACACACCTAGCAATATTTTGCTTAGGACAAAAAACTGAACTATTGTCCCATATTGCCCTAGGTAATATTCCAGAAAAAATTACTTTTGCATTCGGAAGGATCTTCATTACTGCTTGAACCAAGCGTTCCAAATCAGCCAACAAAGTAGGGGCACTGACTTTGCCCAAATGGAAAGCACCATAGTGCAAAACTACCACATGTGGACTGTTCATCGTGGCCATATCCTCACAAACTTGTACAATTCCCTGTACATTGCAATCAGGCACACTGCTCCACACCACCTCCACTCCTTTCACATCAAAGTTATTTGCAACATGCCTGCATTCAGCGTACTGCTGTAAACCATGAACAAACATATCTCCGAGCACCAACACCCTGACTTTCTCCACTTCTGCCATCTTCACCACACACAGTCTCTTTCAACACAAATCCACAACCTCGACATCTGATTGGCTGATCCGTACAGTTTTCTTTCCATGTTGGATTTCCTGGAAAAACCCGGATGTAGCACGCCCTGTCCACGAACAGCCACGGTGTCCGCGGACGGCGTCCACTTTACTCTCTGTGCCATTCTCTCATTGCATACAGCTAAGCAATCACACAATACGAATAACGTCCTCAGAACAACCCCATTTTGTGAATTTTCAAACATTTCAGGACGATTATTATTTCATTATTCAACATATTAACATTACAAATATTATACTTTCATCTTGTACTCTGCACACAATGCTATGTTTCTCCATTAGTAGCTCAGTATACTAGATAGAATCCCATAATACAATGCTATTTATATCAATGCATCGTTCAAAGCACTAATAACGGTATGATATTTATTGCAATATCCTTGACACTTTTTTCGCAACATTATAATAAAAATCCCTAGTACACAAATTCCATGAAAAGTACATACACATGTGATGTCATCAGTGATTTCATCAATGACATTTGCGATGTCATCTTTGATGTCCTGGGTGTTAGTCTTAGCAGTGCACGGTGGTGGCGCCAGTTAGCGCTCTACTCGCTGTGCCACTTCACTGTAGCCTGTCAAGTGGCACAGCGAGTACAGCGCTCGCTTTGACATCCATGCACAGCTTGTTAACGCAAGTTTGAATCCCGGCAAGGTCAAACTCAGCCTTTCATCATTCCGTGGTCGATAAATGAGCACCACACACCGTGGTTAATAATAAGCACCGCTTAGATACCTCACGGTTCTTAGCGCTATATGAATGGGAAAATATTATTATTTTATTATTAACATACTCTGTTCCACTATCTTCGATAGCAAATAGTTTCACGCCCTAATAAATAAAATGATGATTTTTAATGAAGATCGGCTGGTGAGACTAATTTATGTTTTTTAAAACAGGTATGTGGCTCCATTTTGCCTATGTCACGATTTACAGACTCCAGCGGATGGGGCCTTCAACTGCCAGGTGCAGGTCCAAATATGCAACTTCATGACCCTCACCATTTTATGGGACAATCGCCAAGGACCAATATGCCCTTAAGCAGTACTAGCGGCTACAAACAAAAAACCAACCAATAGGGTGGTCTAATGGCTCGTTGTTGGAGCAACCTTCCGATTATCAGAGCGACCATTTACTGCTTTTATCATAAACCAACAGCCTATCTACCGCAAAGGAACAACGCGTGGCTCCAAATAAACTTTTGCTGATCGACAGCAGAGACAATAGCAAATCGCTGAATATTCACTAAACATTTCATGCGAAATAAATGTACTTTACCAAATGTACAATCCTGCTGTTTACTTTTAAACCACAGTTTCATATTCCGAATTGTGGCGCACTGAGTTGTAAGCTGATCTAACACCCTCTGTACCGCAAAGGAACATCGCGTGCCTCAACATGAACTTTTGCGGATCGACAACAAAGACAAATGCAAATTGATGAATATTCTCTAAACATTTGATGTCAAATAAATGTACTTTACAACATTTACAATCTTGCTGTTTGCTTTTAAATCACTGTTTCATATTCCGAATTGTGGCGCGCTGTGTTGTGACATAATATGTGTTGTCTTCCGGGTTCTGTGTAAAGTCACTTAGGACTGCAGAGAACTGGGCGTGTTTGATTACGCACCCTGTAACGTCACGGGGAGAGGCGGGGAATATGAATGCTTTGATAATATCAGGCTTAGGGGCGGGAGATATGATTTAGTGTCGCAAAAGCAAGTCAGCCAGGCCAATAGCGCCAGTCATAGGATTATCACATAATGTCGGCGCAGACCAGCCGGATTTATCGTTTCTTTAGTGGACAAAAAGTCGGTTGACGCCCCTAGGAAATTGTACTATTAGCGGACAGAAGAAGTGGTCTTAAAACACTTTCACTGACAACGAACAATACAAACAACGTTCTCAGAACACCCCCATTTTGTGTAATTGCAACCATTTCGGGACACTTCAAGTGTTCTTAGAACATATTCAACTAGACAGATTACAATACGGACAGCGTCTTGAGGACACCCCCAGTTTGTGTATTTACGAACAATTAAGTACACCGCGAGTGTTCATAGCTCATTTTTACCTTCCTTGCGAACAAAAATGACACATACTCCGTCCTCTAAACACCCCACCATTTAGTTTATTTAAAAAATGTCAGAACAGCCGTATTCTCCGCGGACAAATCAAACGCAACAAAAATGTCTAGCACATAAAAAAACAAAACATTGAACCTATCTCATACTCCCCCACCCTCCTCAAACACTCTTACACACCAACACACGGCACTAAATACAATTTTTTATCCACGTTTCACTGCGCTGTACGCGGTCGACTGCGAATACAAGATGGCGGGCGCCACAGAAAATCTGACGCGCTCCACGCCCCTCGCCGTCCAATCAGCGAACACGTCGCATGTCCGCGGACATGACGCAAGGCCATGGTCCAATCGGGGTGCTGTCCGCGGAGCGAACAGGGAAGTCCGTCTGCGAAGCGAACACAGATATCACTAATTTTGTTGCCTTACATTTTGGTCATTTTTAAAAAAACTACTGGACAGATTTACACCAAATTTACAAAAGCACGGTTTTGGGACCAGGCCGCCGCTCCTGCCGCAAATTTGGTGTAAATCCGTCCAGCGGTTCGGGCTTTAGCCGTGCGCAAAGTTAATTCCCATTCAGTCTATGGGAAAAAAAAAAGTTTTGGGACCCCCCCTGGACGAATCCTCACTGAAAAAAATTCAGAGTGACCCAACTACTTTTTTGCAAAGTTTGGTGAGGATCCATCCAGGGAGAGCGAAGTTATAAGCCGCCCAAAAAGTGCTCTTCCTATGGAAACAGCAACTTAACCATAACTACATGGCCACTACCGTGGCCATGTAATGTATATTGTATAGTATAAGGACTGTTTTTGCATAACAAAAATTACTTGTGTCTATTGATCCACCGACAATACATGTGTAGATATTTTCATATACACTTGTCTAAGAGTAATTTGTGGTTTGTTGCCGTGTGTGCTCATTGTGGGCTTCCTCTCACTCCTCCCTAGACTTACTCTTGACTGCCTGCTAAGCTACCTAGATTGGTCTGGCTTATCCAGAAGCTTCCCCTGTTTCACTAAACCAAGGGTGGCCTCCTAACCTTTTGCCCACCAGGTCAGATATTAGAAATCCATCTTAACAGTGGGTAAAGTGAAAGATATGAGACATCAGATTGTGAAATGAAGTATCCCAGTTGCAGCAAAATTACAGCCTGTTCCCTCAGCTTTGAGAGATGGTGTAAAACTGGAGTTAAGTTATTTGGTATGAATGGGCATTATCGAAAGGGCTGGTAAAGTTGAATGCACATCACCCTTAGTGGTGTTGAAGACATCATCAGCAGATTTTCGATTATGTGTGGATCTAGGAGTATTAAATACGTTTGTAATGGTAGATCTGTTACCCAATATATGGAAAATATTGACTGTGGTTGGGCAAGGACGAGTGTTTTCTAAATTGGTCATGGCTTTGGCCTATCATCAGGTTGAACTTGAGGACGGGTGTAGGAAACTCAATGCATTCATTACGCAAGAGGCAGTGTTCCAGTTTTGAAGGATACCCTTTGGCCTCGTTTTGGCATCTTCTGTTTTCCAGAAAGTAATGGACAAACTATTTAAGGGAATGAGAGGTGTGTTCTGCTTTCAAGATGATGTGTTGGTGTGTGGTGAGTCTGAAGGTGAACATGATAGGATTTTGGATGAAGTCCTGTGGATTTTGTAATCCAGAGGGATACATTGAGGGAGGAGAAATGTACGTTTAAAGTAAACAAGGTTAAGTATCTCGGTCATGAGGTATCTGTGTATGGGGTGAAACCGAAGAGAAGTGTGGTGTGGCCCATAAAGGATGTGGAGAGGCCAAAATTGAAGGGTGAACTACGCTCAGCTTTGGGTATGATAGAATTTTACCAGAAATGTGTAAAAAATTACGCACACAAAGTTGGTAAGATGAGAGTGTTACTAAAAAAAGGGGAGGGATTTAATTGGTATGTAAAGTGTGAGGAACAGTTTAACACAATAAAAGAGGAAACCGATTTAGCTCAACCTTTGAGGAGCTTCAAAACACGTAGAAGTAGCGTGATCACAGTATGGGTGTATGAAGTTGCAGATGAAAAATCTGCAGGAGGAGATATTTGTTCCTGCTTCAAGAGGTCTGAGAGGGGCGGAAATAGAATGATTATGTTTTGGAAAAAGAAGCGTTAGTGTGCCATTGGGCTGTTGAAAGATTCAGGAATTTCATGTGGGGTACTGATTTCTTTATAAGAATGGATCACAAACCACTTAAATCCATATTTGAGTGTAAGGGGTCGTACACAGTATTCAGGGGCGTGGCAAGTTGGGTTACCAGAATTCAAAGCCATAGATTTGAGATACAAGTTATACCAGGGAAAGAAAATATCATGGCTGATTGTCTATCGAGGTTGAGTAGTTGTAAAGAGGATGTCAAGGAGGCTGATGTGTCGGAGATGCTTTTTGTAACAGCGGGTTGAAGTAATCAAAAAGGATATAGTCCTTATGCGTGTCAAGGTTTAAGTAGAATCTGTTTGGCCTAAAAGAATGGAATTGTGACAAGATGAAAAAGCATATTTGGAGGTATGTGAAGAATTGAGCGTGGTGAACGATATTATATTTTGGTTGGAACGTGCCATTGTTCCTGAGGCTATTAGGGGATGAATTGTTGATTTGGCCCATACTGTGCATGTTGGAGTGACAAGGACAAAGGCTATTTTGAGGAGTAAATACTAGTGGCCGGGTTTTGATAGGTATGTGGAAAGAAGGTTGGCTAATTGTATTGAATGTCTTATAATGTTGGCAAAGGTGTGGTGGCCAAAGAGCAACCTGTTGTGAAAGTTGGTATTCCTAGCAAACTGTGGGAGGAGTTATCAATTGATATTTTAGGGCCTGTAGATGTAGGCTGTGGATGTGGCAAGTTTGTACTGGTGCTTGTGTATTTCTTTTTATGATGGTCCGAATTCAATATAGTTTGGGAGATTAATGGTGAGAGCAGTTATGGTATGCAATTTATGGTTGGAATTTTCGTAGAGTATATGAAGAATTGTGTTGTGAAACACAAACGTCATCCTTGTACCATCCAGAAGGGAATGGTATGGTGGAGAGGATGAATAGGTGGGTTATGGATGCCATTTGCATGGTTGGTGCATGTGGGATAGACAAAAAGGTCGCTATTCAGGAGAGGATATATGCTTTGCGCATGTTGCCTCAATCCACAAGAGGTTTGAGCCCCTTTGAATTGATGAGAGGTCGTAAGGTAAACACTAAGGTGAGTCCATCATGGGTGGAAAGAGAGAGAGAGTTGGATTGTCTGGTGGATGAGTTGAGGAGGAGTTTAAAGAAAAAGGAGAAGCGGGTGATGAGAGAGAATGTGAGACGGGGAAAGAAAGAATTCAGAGTGGAGTGTGGTGACTAGGTGAGGATGAAGAAAGGGGTCATTAAAAAGTAAGGAGATTTATTGTACTCAGAACCCATATGGGTGGTGGCTGTGCTTAAGGGTGCAGTTTGAGTAAATGGTGGCCAGATGTGGAATAAGACTAGGATTGCAGTGTTGGGTAGACGAAGAGAGATGTGTTATGATGTACCTTGGCTCAGTGTGGAGTGCGGTGTAGGCAATACTCCTTGTTGAATGTTATGTTATAGTCCAGATTCCAGGCACAGCAGTTGGTGGAAAGATGCAATGGGATAAGATGTGCTGGGGTCTGTTGCTGTTCATTTTAAATAAACCAGCGTATAAAACTATCCATGTTTCCACAGTTTATACTTAACACATACAAAGTAGACCAATCAACCAGACAACCCACCAGCGACTACCAACCAGAGAACAAAATGTACTGCTTTCAACAGATGTCGAGAGAAAAACTAAGTTTGGTGAAAAAAAGCAACAAGGCAGGTTCTCTGATGGACCCCTTCCTTTTAGACATTTATAAATCTATCCTTGCACAGGACACACCATTGCAATACTACCTAAACCTCTTCAATCAATCCCTTTAAACAGAGAAAGTACCATGAGCTTTTAAAACAGCCTACATTAAACATCTACTCAAGGACACAATGGGCGATCTATGTCTAAGAAAAACTACTGGAGCACGTTGAAAACAACCAACTACTGGAACAGGCATAAGTATGATTCAGACTCTTGAGAGGAACTGAAAAGGCACTAGTCTCAATATGGGATGACCTAAAGATGAACGCAGATTCCAACACCAAATCTGCTTTGACATTACTTGATCTCCCAGCTGTCTTCGACACAATCAACCACAACATCCTCATAAAAAGAGTGGAAGAAATAGGGCTCATTGACACAGCACTGATCTGGATCATATTGTTTTTCGTAGAAAGGACAGACACAATCTGGTTAAAGCCTTTCAAATCCACACCGCAGGATTCCTCCTGTGGAGTACCACAAGGCTCCTCACTATCCCTGCTTTTCTTCAACAGCTACATGACGCTGCTAATAAACCTCATCAAAAAACAGGGACTAACATGCTACAAATATGCAGACGATACACAAATCATATTCAAATTCAGGGACATACAAGAATAGAACCCACCCCTAGGAGAGTGTCTCGAGGAGCTCTACCAATGAATGAACATTAACAAACTCAAAATAAATTCAGAAAAAACAGAAATCATGATTATACCAGAAGACAGAGGAAATTACCAGCACATACCATGACCGAAAGATTTGGGAAACCAACCAACGCCATCCAAAGCTGTAAAAACCTTGGAATCCTCATGAACATCGAACTAAGACTTGAACTCCAAGTGAATGCAATAATTCAGAAATGCTTCTTTCTCCTATAACTGATCGAAAAGATCTTAACATTTCTCTCATTCATGCACAAAACACTCACCATCATGTCCTGCATTATGTCCAGGATTGATTATGCTAACAGCATATACCTTGGATTGCCAGAATACCTAATGAGGAAACTATGACACATACAAAACGCGACAGCCAGACTCCTCGTCAAACTCAGCAGAAGAGATCACATCACACCAGCACTCAGGATGCTACATTGACTCCCGGTCAAAAAGAGAACCTCTTTCAAAGCCCTGTACATAACGCACAGTGCAATACACAGCCAGGGAGCAGACTTTATCAAAGAGACATTATCAGTCTACAAACCTGCCAGAACCCTGAGATTGTGTAATGGCATTCTTCTTGAACCTAAACAGTACTGAAAGAAAAAACTGGGTGGCTCGGAATTCTCCTGTTTAGCCTCGAATCTATGGAACTCTGTTCCAAGGGAAATTCGGACCGCAGAGGACCATACAAAGTTCAGGAAACTGCTGAAAACCTGGCTCTTCAACTCTGAACACAACAAAGCCAACTGAAAACGTCCGCGCACCACCCGACCAACCAAGCCTGGGAAAAAAGAGAAGTAACCAGGAAAAGCAAGAATGAGGGATAGGACCAGAAAGAGTAGAACCCCACCCCTGCACCCACCTCCCCGACCCAACATAGAGCTCCCTGAAAAGAGAGTTTGATAAGCCAGAAACTCCCGGGTCAGGGAAGTAGGCCAATAAAAACCCATAAATAGAAATGAGAAAGGGAGTTTCATCCCCAGGCATACTGATACAACTAGAAAGGGCATACGGAAGAAGGGAAGCTACACCTAATAAACCGGAATGTTAGAAGATCAGCCACAGCCACTAAGAACCCAAACTCTTACCAACAATCAAACTCCTGCATACACCTATCACATACTACACCAAAACAACCAGAACTCATCAGCACAGAAAACTGCACACACTTCACAACACTGCAACAACAAGACATGGCACAAACAGCTTTGCACTGCACCACACAATGACCACCTCCAGAATCTCACACCCAACCACAGTGAACGGTATATCCGAACTGAAGCTGCCAACAGCACATCACAGCTACCTTGCTCTTTCTCCCGCTCAACTAACCTTACTCTCCCCCTTCTTATTTTCACAGAACAGCCGGATTGCCAAGAGACCATGCATGTGGCACCTGTGCGCGGTATAAAAACCTTTTAACATTAACAACCCCAAGCATGTGCCAAAGGGATACCTGAACAACAGAGGACCTGAAATGAAAACAATACAAAAGAAGCACCACTGTGAAAAATGCAATTTCTATGTAGCCTTTTATTTGCATTGTAGTACATGACGTTTAATTTCCCCACTGTATTCAATGTATTGCACAACTTCATTTGACTTTCATGTTTGCTGCTTTGTGGCTCCAGCACCCCTGAAAAGCGAGCAAAATGGCAGACTTTTTTTCCGTTCCAGCACATGCATGCTGTATATTTCTGTAAAGTGCCCTGTGCGTGTATTTTGTCCTGTATTCACTGTGCTAGGTCCCCATATTACCTGATCACTATATTGTGTACTTGATTCTAACACACTGGACAGGAAGCCTGCCAACTCCCATTGTCACAAAAAACCTGTTCTGCCACCTAGGGCTGAATATTTACTCTGTCTCCAGAGACCCAGTGACAGTTGGTGGCGGGAGCTGTGGCAGGCCCACCCTGTACTTATACTGAATGACCAAGTTAGTTCCCTGCTCTGGGAATCTCCTCCATTCCCTATTCCAACAAATAACCTCCCCAACTGCCCGCCACCGTATCCTACAATTAACTTCCACACCTCTGGGCTCAACAGCCCTGACCTGGGAATCACACAACATGTCCTAGCAACAGCCAAAGAAACACTCCTAGGTGGGGAGGTGGCTAACACTGGAGGGTGTTGGAGCAACACTGCATGTCCTGGCAACAGCCAAACAAATCCTCCTGGTTGATGTGGCTGGCCATGGAAACGATCTTCACAACACCAGCCCAACCAAACACTTGCCTGGGTAACGGGAATGGCACTGGAAATTACCCTGGCAACACTTGCCCAAACAAATACTTGCCTGGGTGAGGGGACTGGCCCTGGAAGTGATCCTGGCAAAACACTTGCTCAAACAAACATTTTCCTGGGTGAGAGGCTATCCCTGCAGTGGGCGGGAACAACAGCCTTATATAAGCCTGTGGAGGGAGGGTTGGGGACTCATTATTTTCCTTGGCTGCTGGTGCTGTGGTGTGCTGATGTAGGTTGGGGGCAGAGGCTGCACAACCCCTTATGGCAGGCACCCTTCCCTTCCCCATGTATGGACTTATCCTTCTCCCCTGGTTACCTTACTTCCCAACCCGGGTCCACTTTTCACCAGTGGGTCTCCTGGCCTCTGTCTCTTCTTCCCCTGCTTCTCTCTCCTGGCCTCTCAGCCTCTGTCCCCCCTGCTTGCCTCCCTGCACCTCCCTGTCACTCACTGCTTCTCTGTCCCCCTTGTGTCACTGTGTCTGTCCCTAACTCTGTCTCTCTGCCCCGGTCTCTCTTTCATTTCCTCCCCTCACGATCTGTACAGGCCCCCCTCTCTCTCCCTTGGTGTCCCTTCCCCCAACTTTGCATCCAAAGGTAGCCCCGAGGCCCGGGTTCCATGTCAGTGGGTCAATAGGTGTGCCTAGCTAGTTCAGTAGCGTGCTCATGCTGGCAATGAGTTTACTCCTCTTCCTGCAAGAAATCTGTTCCTGATTGCTGCAAAGATGTTGGTGCCTTTATTGTGTTCCCACTGTCCATTTAACCTGCCTATCATTACCAGATGAGGACCCAGTCGATCTGCATACACAACACACCCTCACCGGATCTGTTGACTCCCTTGTCCAAAACAGTGGCTCTGACTGGGGTTTCCCACACATCCTCCCCCATTTTGGCCTACCTCCCACTTTCACACCAACTCCAGTGGCAAATGTGCAGAGGCAATACAGATGTCACCAGATACTGCACAAAATTAAAACATATGGAACACCTGGAAATACACATGAGCAGGTGGCAATCCATTCCCAATGAGAGACAACAAAAAACATCATAAGACATCCACACATTACTACAACCACAACCTTATGTACACCATCACACACACAACTGAAGCCTCCACACCAACACACTGAGGTTAAACATGCAGCGCCATTGCATATGGAATGGAATATGAAAATTATCCAGTGCACCCTCAAGCCTTCTGATGGCCAATCCCAAACATGTCAGTGTTAGGCAGAATTGCAGGCAGTACCCTCTGGGACCATTACACACATTCAGGGCTACAGGTGTCGGCCAAATCAACCTTTGGTATAAGCCTGTACCACATCGTTTTTGGTAGCGAGCTGAGCAGCCAGGCTTATATCAAGAGTGAATGTGAGCAGTACAAATAGTTACACAAAGGACTCTCAATCACAGTGGTTCAAGTAAACACTTATACCCAAGGTTTCTTGGTAAAAACACTTATTAATGTATTACACAATCATTTAGAAAACATTTCTCTAGAAGAAGGCAACTTAATATTATAATCCAATACACTTCTATACAAAATTCTAAGGTTTTGAGACAGTTTGAGGTCCCCTGTAATAGGAGCCAAATGGCAGTTCAGTACTTAGAAGGGAGCAAAAGGCATAAGGTAAGTAAAATAGATTATAATACTTTGGGCTAGTGTTCTGGATAGGAAAGAGCAGTTCTGGTATCAAATGGTAAAGTCTTTGCGAAAGTTCTTAGAAGTAGTTTAGGCGAAAAAGAATCATATGTCGGGTCACAAGCTAATTAGGCCTGCAAGTTGGGAAAGTGTCACAAACTTTCACCTCAAGAGTGGGATTCTCTCAAACAAGTTGGCACAGTACCTTTTATATGAAGAAACAAAAGCTTCTGAAGTTGTGGTTCCAGGCAGGTCTGTTGTTCCTGAGCCTCAGTCGTGGGCCTCAGTCGTGGGGAAAGAGGGAGGATGTCGTGGGACTCCTCCACTGCACGGGATCATTGAAGAAAGCAAACAAAATTGAGTCACTTCAGTTACAGTAGCAGTAGATTCAAGAACACACCTCTCCCTGGTTAATCCTAACCAGCCTTGAGAATGGTATCCAGGTGTCTTGTATTTGTATTTATTTATTTATAACGCGCAAACCAACAGGCCCGGAGGCATCAGGGCGCAATTTGTACAAGGTTACAGATATGCAGGCATAACAGAGAATCATTAAACATTTACACATGGGTGCAGGTATAACATAGAATCATTATATACATTTACAAGAGGATCTTATATACATATGTACAGTAGTTTCAGTGCCGATAGGTGATAATAGCGGTCGGCAAGTCAGGGTAGGTCAGGAAGAAGCGCGAAGCCAGCCTTAAAGCTGGTTGAAAAGCCAAGATCTAGTATTGGCTTTGAAGGTATTGAAAGAGTCTTCCGCTCTAATTGAAACAGGGAGGGAGTGCCATAACTTGGAAGCTAAGACGGGGAAACTTGAGCCCCCTGCTTTTTGCAATTTAAATCTGGGGATCGCTAGACAGTGGGATTGGGCTGTTCTTAGAGGTCGGGAGGTAGAGTGGCGCGACAGTCGACTACCAAGGTAGATCGGGGCTTTGTTGGCTAGGCATTTGTGCGTAAGGGCGAGTGTTTTGAGTGAAATTCTTTGTTTGACAGGTAGCCAATTTAACTTACTTCTGGTTTCTGTGATGTGGTGGTGTCGGGGAATGTTTAAAGCGGCACGAATGGCGTTGTTTTGTGTCGTTTGAAGTCTGTTCAGGTTCTCTTGGCTGGTGCCAAGATAGAGAGCACTGCAGTAATCAATTTTAGCCATAATAAGGGTTCTCGCTAGCGTAACACTGTTAGACGTAGTGAGGAATGGTCTGCAAGCTGCGATAAGTTTGCATGTGTATGCAGACGCAGATCTGACAGCATTAGTTTGTCGGGTTAATGAGAGTGTGGCATCAAGGTAGAAACCTAACGTTTTGGTGTCTTTTGAGACACAAATGATATTACCATCTATGTTGAATGACTGATAGGATGGCTCTAGTCTGCTCAGGCGTTGTGCAGTGCCCAAGATCAGGAGCTCCGTCTTGTCATCATTCAAGCACAACTGATGTTGGGCCATCCAGGCTTGGATGACCAAGTAGACGTCGTTAATGGCCTTGGTGTCACCTAGATAATCACCAGTGATGGGGATGAGTATCTGGGTGTCGTCCGCATAGTTAGTATAGGAGACACCCAGATAGTCAAGCACATCAAAGAGTGGTTTCGTGAAAATGTTATAAAGTGTAGGTGACACAAAAGATCCCTGAGGAACGCCGCAGTGAATCGGGGAAGGGTCCGCGGCTGCGGATGGGGCAAAGACTCTCATGGATCTGTTGCTCAGGAAAGATTTGATCCAAGCCGCAGCCGAGGAAGAGAAGTTGGCAGCTGAATGGAGGTGCTCGCACAGGATCTGATGGTTGACCAGATCGAATGCGGCTGAGAGGTCGAGAAGTAGTAGCATTGCTAGTTTGCCTTGATCCTTTAGAACCTCGATTTGAGTTTTAAGGTCTAATAATGCGGTCTCTGTCCTGTGTCTGGGGCGGAAACCAGATTGTCGTAGACCTAGCAAGTTATTAGTTTCCAAGTAATTTTGGATCTGAAAGTATGCGGCACGGTCTAGGATCTTGAGCAGAAATGGTACAGTGGTGATGGGTCGGAAGTTGGTGGGAATGTTAGGGTCTAGGGAAGGTTTTTTAAGCAGTGGGATAACCCAAGCGTCCTTCAGATTGTCCGGGACAATTCCTGTTTGAAAGGTAGAGTTGATGAAGGGCGTGATGAATGGGGCCAACTCATGCGCTGAGTCCTTGATAGTAGGGGCTGGGCACGGGTCACCTTGGCAGTTAGTTGGTTTAATTCTAAGAATTATATTTTCTACCTCTGCCACGGTAAGCGGAGAGAATGCGAATGGTGTGATATTGGTAGAGTCTGGCAAGGGGGCCTTAGTGAGGGAAAGAGCGTGGTTGTCGCGGTTCAGGCTGTCCTGTTTATCTTTGATTTTGTCTTGTAGTGTGGAGATTTTATTTAGTAAGGCTGCTTGGATGTTGGCACACCATTTACTATCTTTCACGCATGTGTCAGGGGGGGCGACTGGAGTTTCAAGCTCTCTTAGGATTTTAAAGAGTTCCTTGGTGTTCGAGTCGGCTTGTATAATGCGGTTGTTGAAAGATTCCTTTTTTGCCGTGATGATGGCATCTTTGTAGGAGAGTGAGGCTAGAAGGAAACTGTCTTTATGCTCGTCTGAGGGGTGGCTTTTCCATCGATTTTCGGCACAGCGTTTGGCTTTGCGGAGCAATCTTAACTGGGGTGTGAACCATGAATTAAGATAAGCTTGAGGTTTAGCCTTTCTAAGTTTGAGAGGTGCTATACAATCAATGGCAGTTCGCATTGTTTGGTTGTAGGTGTGTGCTAGTGAGGTTGGATCAGAGTAAGAGTTGGTGGCTGTGTTAAGGGAAGGGAGTAACAATGGGAGGAGTTTCTCCTTGGTTATATCTTTTTTGCTTCAAGTTGGGAGTGCTGGGGCTAATGGTCACGGGATTCGTGGTGTGGCTTCAATGTTGAAAGTTATAATGTGATGGTCGGACCATAGACAGGGGGTATTGTTAAGGACCTTGATATTGCAATTGGAGCCAGCTACCCAGTCAAGTGTTCTACCTTTAATATGGGTAGGCTCTTGGATGTATAAGGTAAGGCCGAGGTCAGATAGTGCGATCTCCAGGTCAGAGGCCACAGGATCTTTTAAGTCACCAAGACCTAAGTTAAGGTCGCCTAGGATGATTGTTTGCGAATTGTTCTTTGTATTGTTGAGGAGGAGAGAGGAGATTTCACTGACAAAGGTTGGTGCGGGTCCTGGAGGTCTATAGATCAGGTGCATGGTGGCTGTTTGGTTAGGTGTGAGTGCTAGTTTGACGGACAGCAATTCGGCTGATGTGAGTTTGGAATCAGGTAACACTCTTAGGTCAAGAGTATTTTTATGGATGAAGGCCACACCGCCGCCTTTGGAAGAGGCGGTGGAGCGGTCACATCGTGTGATGCCGTAGTTCGGCGGTAGGGCTAACGCTAGTAAGGGGCCAGATGCGGCATGAAGCCATGTTTCGGAGATAGCTAAGAAGTCAAGGTCGGACGTGGTGATGAGGTCAGCTATGTCAAGTGCGTGTGCAGTGAGGGATCTGGCATTAATGAGGGCACCTTTGAACATGGGCAGTTTAACCTCGGTGGTGGTGGGTTTGCATGTGGTGGTAGTTGACAGAGATCCAGGAGAGAGGGGGGTTTGTTTCCTGGTGATGTGGCAGATGTGGCGTAGGCGTAGGCGGAATCTGGTGCCTAGTCTCTTATTTCTAAGAGAGAGGGGGCAGGGTTGGTTAGGTGTAGGTTTCCTAGCAAAGTGATCCAGCCATAAAGCTGGGTCGTTGAGGTATTGGTTGGTATGGCCTACAGTGGGTGCTGCCGGGCTCATTCTAGGTGACGCGAGAGGTCGTGGGGATGCCATGCTGGTAGGAGGCAGGTCCATTTTAACCCAGAGTGTGGAGGTTGTTACCGTAGGTAGCTGGAGAACTTGGGCAAGTCGAAGGGATAGTGTGTAGAGTAGTGGAAGGAGTACACTGACGTGCATGATGAAGGTTCTGGTCACCTAGGTGAGAGAGAAGAGCTAGGTGGCACAACAACCATGTACATAGACAGGGGCCACCTAAGATCAAATTGGCAGTGAAAGGCAAGGGCCATAAGACTAAAGGCACAACATAAATCAGGGCAGAACACAATCAGTTGTGGTCTATTGGCGACCATAAGGCACAACACAATGTAAGCAAGCAATGTAAGGTGCAGCTTCAGGAGACATCTTCATATTCTAATCCCTAAGGTTGTATATATCTACAGTCCATAAATACTAATTTGAATTGCCATTACCTTCTAATAGTGAAGAACCTGGAGTGGAAAGGGCAGAGTTCCTGGCCCCTGGCTCCTATGGCTCCAAACAGGCACCCAACAGGCCTTAGTATGGCCTTTGTTGTGGCCGCCGGCGAATCCCTGTCCGTGTTGCTCGCTCGGAGCGTAGATCCTCTGCTGGGCTGGGGGTGCTGGGGGGGCTCCTGCCCTCACCCCACGATGAAGAGGGATGGAATGGGGGGTTCTTGGGCGCAGGGACAGGCCTTAGTATGGCCTTTGTTGTGGCCGCCAACACAACATGTGTTGGTTGGTCCCACCAACTCAAGGGAAGAAGGTGTCCTTGAAGGAGCTTCTCTGTCGAATGGAGTTGGACAATTCGGAACTGCAGCAGTGCTTCACCGGGCAAACCACCGGTCCAGGAGTTGCAGCACCCATCCTCTTCCAGCTCATCTTCGGTTCTTTCGTTCCAGTGGTCGACTCTACCTTCCAGTCCGGAGACTGGCCTTTTAAACAGTTTTCTCCCATTCATTCCAGCCTAGCTGTCACTCACCCAGCAGGGTGGCTATCCTTGACGGACTGTCAGCCAGTCAATCACGCCAGAGTGCATATGGGTCTCCGTTTCCTAGGAGACTAAGCACAGGGAGTTGCGGGCACCTCCCTCACTTCCTGCCCACCCCAGACACTCAGACGCCAGAGGCGGTCTTCAGTCCTGTAGCCCACCAAAGGCATACGAAAAAAGGGACCAAACCTGGTTTGGCGCGCAGAGACAAACTCTAGAAGGACCTTTCCAAAAAGAAAGGGCAAAAAAAGAAGACAGGGACCTGTTTAAACAAAGGCGCTTAAGGCGCCATCTTGAAAGACTTGACTCCCGTGATTTTTAGGTACCGGTGTTCGCGGTCGGGAAAAATCATGGTAGTTTATTGTAAAACCACTGCCACCAGCCTTTTTAATAGGAAAGGGTTGCATTTGACTGCTACATGAGTATTTAGACACAGGGGATACTTGGTAACCCCTCCAGCCCTCCATTGTAAGATGGTGTGAGCTGGGTCTAAGAATTTGGAAAGACTAGTAAAGTCAATTTCACTTTACATTCTCTAGGAAACCGTAGTTTATCCCAGAGAAGGATTTTAAATCCTTTGGGAAGTCTAAAAAGACATCCCTGTGGCACTGCATTGAGGGTGCTGTGTAACACACATGAAAGAATGCCTATGGAATTATCTTAAAACTTCAAAGTCAAAGTATGAAAGAGTGGGAAAAAAGGCTCACATTCTTTCCAGGTAAAAAAAAAAATAAGTCCTCAAAATACAGCAAAGTTGCTGGGGGTCTCTAAGGTGAAGGGAATTAGCACATTTATGCGAATTCTCCCTAACAGTCAGGCACATGTGCACTGCTCTAGAAGCAAACATCACAGCATCAACATGACACACACACACAGTGAGGCCACAATACACATGCCCGACTGGGAGCACATTAAATAATGAAATGCATAGACAGACAAATAGACTGCATGAAATGTGGAATGAAGTGATGTAAAACTTGTATTGAAATGGAACTATATACATCATATAATGGAGGGAATGTCATAAAGGTATGGGGAAGAAAAATAAAAGAAGTCACAAATGAAACCCAATCCTTAATAACTATTTACAAAGGCAGTGTGCTAGTCCTCTCCAATCTCAGACAAGTTTTCAACCAGGGCTGAGTCGCAAGCACAATCCTTCTCCCTCAGGCGGGCCTACGTTGTTGCCTGGTAGTTCCAGGGTGGCCACCATCTGTTGCTTCGCCTCCACTGCAAACCTGTAAGTTGCCTCCAGGATGTTACCCCACCTCGGTGATTGTCGCGGGCACCATCGGCCCTGGCCACCATCACTGCAGCCTCCGTTACCCACTGCCTCTCTGCCACCAGCTGCCTTTGGTAGTGCCAGAACACGGATGACAAAGCCTGCATGCCCCCCTATAGGCCTCCTGCCTCAAAGGTGCCACATGCCTCCTCACGGTGGTGTCCCCTGTGATGGTCTGCCTCCTCATGGTTGCCACATGCTGCTTTCGTGCAGTTGGAAGCTGTGTAGGTACGCCCTCTGACCTTATGACTGTTGTCGGGGGCGTACAGTACCTGCACTGATCGGCGGTGCCTCTTGAACCTCCACTGCCTGTGTCTGTGTCAATGCCTTGGTAGGCACAGTGACCACCTCATCCGTTGTTGAAGGGACTGCCACCTCGGGCAAGGACATTAGCTCAACCAGATGGGCCGGTGGTGGTGGGACTGGTGCACAGGGGGCCATGCTGGAATGTGGCCTGGAAGGCACCATGGAGGACAACTGGTGTACAGAGGAGGAAATGGAGGAGGTGGTGGAGGTGGCCACAATGGGGAACAGCCCACATAGCCCACCCAAGAACAATGCTGTTGCCAGCAAGGTGATGAGGCGGCACAGTTCATTGTGATGATGTACAAACTGACTACAATTAGCCTGTACATCATCACCTAATACTGCGGTCTGCCTCATGAGACCGGGCAGCACATGATCCAGGACGGACACATCTGCTGGCATGGGGATGCTCCTCTAGGGGAATGCATCCCAGAAGGTGGGCAATGCTCCATCCAATGGACCAGGGACAGGAATATATGCAGGTACCTCCACAGTGGTCTGCACAGCCTCATGCCCCTGGGACAGGGTTGCAGCAGGCACAGATTCCTTAATGCCCCCCACCTAACCCCATGGGCTGGTCTGCAATGGCCACCTCCTCCACCTCCACCTCCATCAGCCTGGATGACTCCAGGGTGCCTTCCCCATGGATGACCGGTGTGTGGTATCACCCTGTCCCACTGCTCTTGAGGTGTCCCCTGCCGCCTTCACCTCCAGGGACCTACCCCTAGCAGCCAAACCTGATAGTCCAGGCGCTCCCTCAGCCACATTGCTCTCTAAAGAGGATGTGTCCCAGGGAAGTGGCTGGGGTCTGCACATTGGTCTGTTGGCCCAGTCCCTGCATCCACGCTCCACAGCACTGCTTCCACCCTCTTAACCAGCTGTAGCAACTGTGGGAAAGCATAGAACATTGACATCAGTCAATAGTGTGAAAGCATGTGTTGCATACACAACATTTGCTATAACATGAAGTCACCACAGGTCAACCAGAAACAGCCACATACACACACACTCCCATGCAATTACCATTAAAACAAACACACCACTCTAGGGTCGATGATGAGCACAGTCACGACACAATCACTCAAAACTACACATGGACAGCGGTCCACAGACACATACCAACAAACATGACATGGCACAATGTCAATGCCAAAATGACCCAACTGCAACATGCTGCATTGTCAAGGGAGTCATGGCACAGCGGTACAAGGGCGGGCAGGGAGTCAACTGGTAGGGCAGATGACCACAGAATGCATGGAAGCACAGATGGATTGGGGTGTTGCTGGTAAAACATTGGTGGCAAGACACCCAGTGGACTGCTGGATCTCAGTAGACACTCATGATTGTCATACGCACAGCATGGCCATGCAAACACCTGCTTGGGCATCTGTCCACACAATTACATCAACCTACATGCATCCCTGACAGCCTGACATGTACGCATGCAACACATATATGCATAAATTGCAAAGGCACACATTAGTATGCTGTAGTCACAAGCACATACACATGGCATGATCACACGTCAACTCAGACTTCACATACAGTGGGATGACCGTTCGCATCAATGTCCCAGAAAGGTCAATGCTCCGACATGATGATCAAAAACATTCATACACACGTATCTCTTCCAGACATTGAGGGTGGATGGCTACACTTTGTAATGGACCACACAACAATCTGTCCATCATGCATGACCCACACATGGGCATAAATCATAATCTGGCACTGTTACTGTCCAAGCACGTGTTACCATCAACTGACATTTCATGTACATGGTTGGCGCAAGTCTACAACTACAAACAATGCACATACCAGCCCATGAACAATCAACATTTGTCTGACATCACACATGGCGATCAGTGTCTTGGGGCTGCATGCCGCTGTGAATCACTGAAACACACATGCTGCATACAGAAGGGAGCAACTGCAATAATGTAGACTCAAGTACAACACACATGCACTGTACGCATTTCTTGAATTTGGGCTGCCATTGCATATCACGTACTGCTTTTTTCACCTTTCAGAAGCTTTCCAGGTATCGGGTACAAATTTCCTGATTATGGGGTGCCTCTGCGTATCACGTACCATTTTGTTTACTTCTTGGGGTGCTTTTGAGCCCGGCTGAATGAGGCATCTACATAGTACATCACATAGCCCTTTCCCAATTTTATTTGACCAATCTATTGGTATGCTAATCCTTCATTATTTTTGCCTGCACCATGAGTGGTAAGGCCCCAAAAAGGGAAAGGGAGAAGACAAGGATGTGGTGAGGACACATCTGCCCCAGCCCCAGGAGGTTGTGGTGTCCTCAGTCCACAGGCGACCCAGCACCTGTACATGGAGATGGTTGGGGGCAGGCAGGTAAACCAGCACTAGCAATGGCCACTAGGCCCGAGAGGGGTTGGCCTGCAGAGCAGGATGAGGCTCCACCCCAAGACATGGCAAAGGATAAGGGTACACAGAAGAAGAGGAGCTTCACTGTTGAGGGGCTTCATATCCTCATAGACTATGTGACAGATCACCATCATGAGATGTACACCTTTGCGGGCAGCACCCATACTCCTGCACAATGAATGGCACATTGGTGGTATGTGATGGAACTCCTCAACACCTGTGGTGTGGAGAGGAGCACTGCTAAAGAGGTTCAGAGGTGGATGAACAATCTCACATGAAGAACCAAGCAGACGCTGAGTGACAAATTGTCCTCTGCATTGGCCACTGGAAGGGGGCCAACAGAGGAGGAACAGCCGACTCCAATTGTAGAGGCCACAAGTCAACTCAATAGCAGTGAGCAGGTGCAAAGCATGGGATGCATGGAGACCTATGAGGACACATATGGTGAGTGTGCATCGTATTTGTGGAAAAAGATGTTGAGCAACCCATATATGTGTAGTATTACAGCTGACTGCAGTTGTCAACCATCCATGGCAATGCATGTTTGCTTCCCTGTACAGGGTTGCAGCAGGCACACGTACGTTAATTCACCCACCTAACCCCATGGGCTGGTCTGCAATGACCACCTCCTCCACCTCCACCTGCATCAGCCTGGATGACTCCAGGGTGTTTTCCCCATGGATGACCACTGTGTGGTATCACCCTGTCCCCCTGCTGTTGACGTCTCCCCTGCCACCATCACCTCCCAGGACCTACCCCCAGAATCCTGTCACAAAGCCTGCATTAAGGAAGGTGGTTCTCTGGCTCCCTTCCATTGCACATTTTTTTGTGACAGTACACATCTACTGTCTACTGGGCTTCACAGCATTGCCAGGACTTGTATGCAAGATTGTCACTAACCAAATATGTGCAAAGAACAAGACCCCATTATGTGCCCCCTGACAGGCACATATCAACCCCAAGCCACACCTCTGTGTCACACAAAAACATAACTCCTCAACATCAATGTACCATTGCCACACTAATGGGCACCGGGCACATTATGTGCCCCCTGACAGGCACATATCACCCCCAAGCCACACCTCTGTGTCACACAAAAACATAACTCCTCAACATCAATGTACCATTGCCACACTAATGGGCACCGGGCAATTTCCATTGTACATCAGGCATATGTGATATATGATATTTAAACACAGCAGTTGCTGCTGAGGAGCATGTTTGTTCTGTCATCTACCCCTATGTAATGCCTTGTCAGAATTCATTTCCAAGGTGCCCGTACTGACACACTGGGCCGCTTTGCGAGTTTGGCAGTAAAAATCCAGCGTTTTCGTGATGCCCGTCCCACTGTTTCTGGCAACCCATAACGCCGGAAACAACAGATGATGATGGGTTGGCAGGCGCACCCTTTCCGGCATGTCAGAAATGGTGGCACCGGTATCACAGAAACACTGTGAAAAGTGACAAAAATGTACAGCACCGTCATGATGCTGGAACCAATGTCACCGTAAGCAGCAGCTCTGGAAACAGCGGCACCAGAATTATTGTGACTTTAAAAAAAGTGATCACTGGAACAGGAAATAGACTGGAGGACTTCAGAACAACACATTCCATTGCAATCTGCAACATCCACTTGCAATCCATCCTCCCTAACTGCATAAATCGATAGTGGAAAATGTCTACATTCATCTGTGAAAACCGGCAGCACAAGCCGCACTTCTCAGCTGAACATGCTATCTCAGACCATTGTCCTGCATGCAGGGGAGTTGTTCTCAACTGACCAGCGCCGCCAAACACAGAAGCGGAAAAAGGCCATATGAGAAGAAGTGGCAAAGAAGGTATCAGCTGTGGGGACAACCCCAGGCACAATCAGGTATTGCCACAATAATTGGGATGACCTCCGTCTGAGTGTCTGGAACCTCCTGTCAGCACACAGCAGGCAAAGCATGACCGTAGGCGGTGGACCCTCCTCACCAATTAGACTCATGCCCTAGGAGGAGAAGTGCAGCAGTGTGCTGCACATGGAGTCCATAGAAGGGATTGTCCCCATCCCCCAGAATACACCCTGCAGGCACCCCCACACACCTGAACCATCACCCATGGCCCCGTCGTGGCCATACACCCTGGCCCCCTCACATGCCTGTAATACATTATGAGCACTGCACAGGCCCTCTGTACTGCCAAGTGTAGAGGCATCTTCCCACACAGAATAGGACGAAATGTCTGGAAAAAAATACTGACCCCACCAAAAGACCTAAAACACACACCACGAAAAGTTCTAACTACCAAAAGCTCGAACCTTTTGTGCTATGTGTTTAGGTGTTCACAAAAAATGCTACAGGGGGGTGGGGGGTGTCCCCCGCAACACCCCACTCGCTACAGTGAGCGGGGGTTGCAAGGGACACCCCCCTAACCCCCACCAGAACAAAAAACAGAAATAAAAAAGCCAGGTGGTGTCCCCTGCAACACCCCGCTCACTACGTTGTACAGTATAGTGAGTTGGGGTTGCGGGGGACACCCCAGCAGCACACCTGAGAAAAAAAAGAAAAAGAAAAAACGGGGTCTGCGGGGTGTCCCCCTTAACAACCTGCTCACTATACTACACAGTATAGTGAGTGGGGGTAGCGGGGGAAACCCCTGCAGCTGCCCAAAAAAAAAGGACCCTGTGGCGCTGGTTCCCGATCATAGAAGTGAAAGGGAACTGGCGCCGCAGGGACACAGCGCATCTTAAAAGGTAAGTAGGGTGTGGGTTGGGGTATGTTGGGGGTGTGCTCTGGGTGTGTTGTGGGTGTGGGTGGGAGTGTAAGTTTGTAGGGTTTTAAAATGGATGTTCGCATGGGAAATGTACAAACATTTTGTAGTGCGTACATTTCCCATGCAAACATTTCCGTCGCGGGTTATTCCGCCTCTGATATTTTACGTAGATCCTCCCCCACACAGACACATGGCACCCTGACACAGTGTACTGCATGGGTGTCTGGCGTGCCATCACTGGCACCAAGACACAACAATGTCGTACCTCAGCTCCACCCACACATGGCCACCCTCCCATACAATGGCAATGACACCTGTCCCCCGTGTCCCTGCCAGACCTGACAAACACCCCCAATACTGGCCCCATACTGGCCCAGCAACAGGGTCATCCACCAGGCCCAGCCTTGCCCCAAAAAACATCCCAACATCCCACACTCCGGCAGAGCCCCCATACCACCATCCCTAGCAAATGCCAGGCCACCATGACAGTAGTCCCAGTACATTAGTGTATAATGTACCAACATCCCACAACCTGCAGCTGGGTGCAGACAACAGAAGCATGTGTGCACCATGCCATGTTCAATGGCATGTCCCCGCTACAGCATGCCTCACAACCTACACATTGCATGTATCTTTGCATCTTGAACCCACATTTGTCGCTAGCATCATGCCGTTCTTCCACCCTCCCATCTGACAGTGATGTAGTGCAACCAGGCACCTCAAAGGGCATAAGACACTGCCAGCAGGCAACTGCACGGACCACCACCAACACCACCCAAGACACCGCAGCAACCACTGTGATGGTCACAACTGCCACTCAAACCAGGCCGCACATGCAGTGGCTACAGCTGTTGCGCCCTCCCCCCTGTCAGCACATGCTGTGGCTACAACTGTTGCCCCCTCCACCCTGCAAGCACCTGCTGTGGCTACACCTGATGCCCCCTCTGCCCTGGCAGCACTTGTGGTGATGCAATTGCCTGCATGGCCAACAGCAGGGGGATGGACTTTACCCCCACCACAGCAGCAGCTACATACACATGTCGACTCCAGTGCAGAGGAGGCTGCTGATGATGCAGGAGACACTACCAACCATACCACCTATGAGCGGCCTAAATTCAGCCCCAAGAACCTCTTAAGTCCCCCACGCCCACCTTTCCCCAGTGTCAGGGACATTGACGGCCGGCTGCACTGCATTGTGGAACGGCAGAAGGTATTAACTGCCCTGGTTCAGCAGCACTTGGAGTAGTCCCGCCTGATGTGTGGGGAGGCAGCTCTGATGCACACTGATGCCCGGCTGCTGCGCTGCTGCTTAAAAGCATGCAGGCCACTGGATGGTGCACTGCACATACCCTTGCATGTGGTACATCAGCTATTGTCTTCATGGCCAGGAGGGACCGCAAGGGCAATGGCATCATGTCGGCCATGGCAGAGTCAATGGCAATATCCCTGCAGGTGGCCCTGGACCGATGGGCCAGTGACCCTAAACACACCCCATCCACAAGCTGCACACCTGCCAGTTCTCTATGTTACAACCCAAAGCAGGGGTTGATGCGCCTGTCAGGCACACCAGACCAGGGCAGCCCAGGTGGCAAGTGGGCCTGTAAATAGTCCAAGGACTACCATGTGCCATGGGTGTGTCTTGGACATCATGGACAAGAGGCCATAAGCAGGGGAGGGGCTGTGGGGAGGGATAGCTGGGGACAGAATGTAGGGAGGGATAGTTGGGGGGTGGGTGTGGGGCGGTATGTTGGCGGAGGGCTTGAGGGGAGGGATAGTTGGGCAGGGGGTGGGGACAGATAGTTGGGGAGGGGTTGTGGGGACGGATAGTTGGAGGGGTGTTGGTCAACCTGTTATTTCAAATCACACATTTTAATACACTGGGTGTTGCATAGAAATCATGACTGGACATTCATTTTTCATGTGATTGTATGATTTACTTTGTGCACAATATGGATTGTGGTTGGTGGTCTAGGCCATGAGCATGTCTGATGTGCTCAAATGTAGTGTCTGATCAGTTCATAGCATGCATCACGTCCATCCATAGCATCCCGGCAAAGGGGCAATGCAATTTCATCTTCCTTGTCAGTGTCATCCTCCACCTCTGCTGGGTGCATGTCCAAGTCTGGGGGTAGGGGAATGTTGCACCTGATGCACATGTTATGTAACATGGAACAGGCTAGGATTATCTTGGCCACCTTCACGGGGATGTACATAAGTGGACCCCCAGACCCACTCAGGCAGTGGAACATTGCTTTCAGCAGCCCAAAAGTTTGTTCTATGGTGCACTGTGTCCGGATGTCTGCACGGTTGTAGGCATGGTCATGCTGGTCTTGCGACCATCAGCCATGGCATCAAGGGATATCCTGCATCACTTGCATTGGAGGGACACAAGGGGGACAAAGTCATTGTGGGGGTAGTGTCATGAAAACCAAGTCTGTATGTTGGTCTGTGTCACATGGGATTGGCACAAGACGTAGACAATGGCACAGATGACCTTAGTATCCGGTGCATTATGTTTAAGGCTTCAATTTCCCTATCTTACTGATTTTTACACATTCATGCAGATGGAAATCAGCCTGCTTGCAGTCTGTATTTATGTATGAGTATGGTAAATAAGGCTAAACATGTCACATGCAGTACCCTTTGGGATCACTACATGCAATTAAGACTACAAGTGTCAGTACACTTTCACCTTTGGTACAAGCCTGTACTACACAGTTATGTGGTAGCAGTGGCTGAGCATCCAGACTTATCTCAATAGTTGAGTGAGCAGTAGAAAATGTTACACAAAGCACCAACAAATAAAGTGATTCAAATATACACTTACTCAAGGTTTCTTGGTAAACGAATATACATTTATTTACAGTCATTTCGAAAATATTACACTAGCAAGAGAAGCTCAATATCAGATACTTATATACTATAAATACACAACCAAAAAGTTACTGAACAAGTTCAGCTCCCCTGAAGTGGGAGCAAAATGGCACTTCAGATACTTTAAAAAGGGGTAAAAAGACGAGGTTATAAGAATCAACAACACAAAACTTGCATAGGCAGGGCAAAGGGTTTTAGTAAACTACAACCAGCAATTCAGTTCATAGGCCTGGGTCAAAGTCAACGGTTCAGCGTCTTTGTATAGGATAGCACTGTTCTGGTAGTACACGGTCTTTGCCACGGATGTTAGAAGAATTTGGCTAGGTGAAAAGTTAGACGAATGTTTAGGGAAGGACAAGCCTTCGAAGTTGGGAAAGTTTCATAAACTTTCTCAGTGGCTTAAAAGATTTCCGGACCGCATTTGCACAGTACCTTGAAAATGAAGAAAAGCTGTAGCTGAGGCAGTTGTTCCTGGCAGTTCAAGCAGATCTCACTGTTACTGAGCTTCAGTCGTGGGGACAAGAAGGAGGACGTTGGGAGGTGCCTGCAGTGCCCAGGGAAGAGGCCACAAGCTTGTCAAACGTCGGTTTAAGGTGTGAGTGCCTTAGAGACCACAAACTGGTATCCTTCCCACTGGCTATCCGGTTTTCCACAGCACTCTGCAGAAACTTCGACCAGGAAGGGACGGTGTCCAGGTGCTTAGAAGTTGGCTGTTCCCACCAAACTCAAGGGAAGAAGTTAACCTTGAAGGGCTTCTCTGTTGTCTGAGTTTCGGCGATTCAGACCTGCAGCAGGGCTTCACCGGTCGTCCAAGAGTTGCAGCAGTCCTCTTCCTTCCTCTCCTCTTCGGTTCTTTCGTTCCAGTGGTCGACTCTGCTTTCCAAGTCCCAGAGACCTGCTTTAAAACAGTTTCCCCCCATTCATTCCAGCCTGGCTGTCCCTCACACAGCAGAGAGGCTGTCCTTCTCGGACAGCTAGCCGGCCAATCATGCCAGAGTGCATTCAGGTCTCACAGGAGACTAAGCACAGGGAGTTTCGGGCACCTCCCTCACATCCTGTCCACCCCAGACACCCTGGCACCAGAGGAGGGCTTCAGCACTGAAGCTCGCCAAAGAGCAATGAACAAAGGAACAAAACTTGGTTTGGCGCGCAGAGACAAACACAAGGACCTTTCCTAACAGAAAAGGCGAAAAAAGTTGACCGGAGTCTGTTTTTACAGATAGGTCCTGGGCACCATATTGAAAAACATGGCTGACCCTATTTTTAGCTACCGTTGTTCGCAGTCGGAAAAAATCATGGTAGTTTGATCTATACCACTGCCATAAGCCATTTAAAGAAGGAAAGGGTAACATTTGACTGTTACATGAGTGTTTTGACTCAGGGGAAGCTAGGCAACACTGCCAGCACTCTATAGGAAGATAGTGTGTGCTGGGTCTGTAAATTTAAAGAGACTGGTAAAGTCAATTTAACTTTACATGCTCTGGGAGACAGTAGTCAGTCCCAGAGAAGGTATTTAGACCTTGGGAAGTCTGAAAGACATCCCTGTGTAGCTGCACTGAAGGTGCTGTGTGACACACAGAAAAAGATTATGCCTATGGAGTTGTGTTTAAACTCCATAACCAAAGAACACAAAAGTAAAACACACATCAAATTACATGTAACAATGGGAAAAAAAGGCTCACACTCTTCCCAGGTAAAACATCAAATCCTAGAAATCCTTTGCTGGGGGTCTCAAAAGGTAAGGGGAATTAGCACATTCTTGACAATTCTCCCTAACAGTCACTCACACATCACAGGGCAATTTCATTGCAGATTGGCGACAGGGATAGTGCAATAGTTGTATGGAAATTGCAGTGAAGGTTGATGATTTGCTCATAGGATTTCCTATATGTCTGCATGCTTGTTTTAATTAATGGGTTTTTGATTTGCAATTAAAGCAGATTAATACTGATTGTGAATGATCTTTTCTTTTGACATCAGAGAAATGTGGATAAATGCAGAATAAAAGGCCAGAAATAAATGTGGATGAATGCAAAATGAAAGACCCAAATTAACTGTGGATGAATGCAGAATGAAAGGCCCAGAAATAACTGTGGATGATTGCAGACGGAAAAGCAAGTTGATATATGCCATGCACCAGAAGCCTCAATCGTGATGCAGGGGAATGGATTACGGTCAAATATCCCTCACCATTTAAAACACACCTTGCCCATTGACCATATGGCAACACCAGCTTCTACCTTGTCAATTACGTGTGCTACTTCTTGTTCTGTTGGTATGTCGTACAATGGTCATCTCACCCATTTGTTCATCTGTGTTCAAACATTGTTATGCTTCATTTCACATGCATATGAGTATGTGCATTTGTGACAGGCAGTTGATCTGGCTACATGCTGTGGGCTACAGTGATTGAGGGGGAATTACAGATGCTGGGGTGGGTGGCATTGGTGAAATGAATTCTGGTACCTGTAGTGCATGTACTGTGCCTGTCTATCGGTGAAAAAATAGTGATGGGGTGTGTTCTGTCTGGCATGTGGGCATGCCCATGCACCACATGCCAGACATGCCATCCTGCTCATGCATGCTATCTGTGTACATGTAATTGCAGTACACCCATGCACTGTTGACAGTGGACAACCCCCCCTTTCCACAGTGCACATACCGTGGTACTTTGACTCGCCCAACATCCAGGTCAGGTCTCCACTGTGTCGTGCCATGTACCCTGGGAGCATGTTGTCTGCAGCACCATGGAATTGTGCATTGAACCTAGGAAACGTATGCAGAAGTGGTTGAGGAGGAGGGCTGTATCGCACACAACCTGCACAGCGACTGGTACAGTTTGCAGTTATGGTAGACCACCTCAGTTGCATGTCTGACCACCAGCTTAACATGTGTGCAGTCCAGCGCACCAATGACGTTGTGCATGCCGGCCAGGGTGTGCAACCCCACTTTGTTGGCATTAAACTGGGCTGGTGTTCTGGGGAGGGATATGTGGTCTTACACGTGTCACAGGAGTGCACCCATGACCTGGAAGAGCACACTGGAGAAACAGGGTTGGGATAACCCTTGCAGCTCTACCACCATGTACTGAATGGTGCCAGTAGCCAATCATTGATACCACCTCGAGCCAGGGGGGAATTGCAGTCCTTATGTTGCTTAGTCTTCTGATATCATCATGGATCAAATCAACAATGAGTGTAATAGTCTCCCTGTCCAGTCGATACAGGGTGTGGATCTTTGCTGCACTCAGGTTCCAGTGTGTGGCCCTTAGCTGGGTTATGGATAGCTGCCTGCGGGATCCTACCTGCTGGCCATTGTTAATGGCCATGGTCATCATTCTTCTCCTCCTCCTACGCATCTGCCCCCTCCTCTGTCTCTCTGCCTCTTCAAAATTCTCCTCATTTTAGAGCCCTGCATGCAGGTTCCCAGTTCCATGACTGCTACTGCAGCTGCCAGCATAATTGTGTTGGGAGGTGTGTGGGGTGTGGGTGTGGTGCTTTTGAGCATTCGCAGTGCTAATGGCGAGCAGCTGGGATGATTATCTAACTCTGTGACCTGTTGCTGCACTCCTGAAGCTGCTTTCCCGCTGATCCGAGATGCCAGTGTTTTCCGGCTCGGTGATCATGGTGGGACAATCGTTTTTATGCCAGTGTTTACGTGATGGCGGTACTCAGAATGTGCGCATACGACCGACTTGCCAGTGTTTCAGGCATGGGCTCTGGGTGCGATCGCTGCTCACGGTCACGGTGTTGCTGGCAACATCTTGTCTGCGGTAATGGTGTTTCCAGCACTGCAACTCGCACTAAGGCAGTCTGGAAAAGGGTGCCGGTATGCTGCCACCAGCACCACTATTTCCAGACTGCCACACTTGTAACGAGACTTCTGTGTTGCGACCATTGTTGTAGGCATTATGTTGAATTCACTTAAATTGTATATTTCAAAAAGCGACACTAGTCAGAACATAGGTTGAATGTTCTGGTGGTGTGTCATCATTCGAAGGTGGACAGTCATGTACTCTCCTATTGAACTGTCTGAAGACAACCCATCAGAAATGGTTTGGGGAAGAATGACAACAATGTGTTTACCTGTCTGCTTTGCATGTCATCAATGTGCATTTTGCAACTCATATTTTGATCATCGTGCTCTACATTCAAATCACCAGTCTGACATGAAAAGCACATTTGTGGGGATCAGTGAATGCATGACTGCACATGTGAGCTAATGCCATTCATCTATAATGCACGGCTCAGTGTGCAAAGACATGATGTGTGATGCATGTGTGTCCAGTCATGTTGTATCCTTTTGCACTGTATAGCGCATGTGCATGATTTTCAAGGTACTCATGACTCAGGCCTCATTACAAGTCACCCGGTATGGAAATAACGGTGGCGGTAAACCGGGTGATCTCGAGTCCTGCAGGCGGAGGTGTAATTCCTGCCAGGTCTGACCTATCGGACTCAATAGGAATGGGAATTTACCGAATTCCGCCTCCGGAATTCCAGGGTCACTGGGGTTGTAATGCCCCAGTAATTCCGGGAATCACGGGGGCGGAATGGTAATACGAGTCCGGCGGTAACCAAGCCGGAAAAACCGGCAGGTTACCGCCAGACTCGTAATGAGGCCCATTATGTTATCTGCCCATGTGCAGGTGATGATGCATTGGATGCAGAGGAAGAGGAGGAGGTTGTATGTCAGTCCACCAGTGGAGGACGTGGCGTCCTACGCCATGAACATCCACAGGTGCTTCAATCCTCAGTCAGTTCCTGACTCATCAGACTCTTCTGACTCTGCAAGTGACATTGCATGACCGTATGTGGATGACTCATTGAGGGACCAGGAGGCTGAACCAATGGACAGTTCGTATGGAGCTGTTTGGTGTGCTGCAGTTCACCAGGCTTCACAAGATCAGTCAGTGGTGAGCCACACATCCACAGTGAGTACAGGCTGAAAGATCTCCCTTCCATGAGTTGCTGTCAGATTCTTGGGCTAATATCCAACAGAGGGTTGCAGACCTGCAGGCTATGACCGGGATCCTGCAGAAACAGGCCTGGTCCCTTGCATCACACTGCCATGGGCCCTGCACATGTGATAGACATGTGCATGCTGGAGAGACTGTGTGGGAGCAGCACATGTTGTGTGCCGCCATCCGGTATTGCGAAATGTTACATCATAATTAAAAGGGCCTGGTTGTCTACAATAGCTGCCAGGGATGTGCAAAGGCAGAGAATCATGCCGGGCACGGAGGCCAACATCAAGGGCCGGCAGGCTGATTTTAAGTGTCAGCAGGACTCCCTGCATGCAGATGCTAAGGCACATAGAGAGATCCTGAAGTGGGAGATATTGGCATCTCGTGAACCCAATCGCTGTGAGATGAAGAGCTTGAGGGCTTCTCTGCATGATGAACTCTCAGCCACAAGGACCCAGCTCCACGAAGAGATGGATGCCTTGAGGCAGGTACTGTCCTAGCAAGTTCAGGCATCAGGAGTGAGCATACATACTGACTCTGTGGCCATTTGGGAATAAGCACATCATAACCTCACCAACTTTGGGCTGCTGGTGCATGCATATGTGTCGAGGCTGGCCCTAGCCAATGAAGACCAGGCTTTGGCACTGCATGGACTGTATCCACTGACACCCCCACAACCACCTGATGATTCACTGCAGCATCCCATCCCAGCACACCCATGCCACCTCACCTACCTCTGCCGTAATGTCCATGAACCCATGGAGGGTATTATTGTTGATTGTTGTGGTCCCCTCATGTGGATATGGACACGCAGCCTCCAAGTCGCCCCTCCAGGGGTACATTTTTCTACCCCCAGTCCAAGATTGGCATTATATTTTTTGTTTTGAATCTGACAGTGGAGGTCTGAATTTTTGTCCGGGATGGACACATTGTTCTGATTTTTTTATACCCCTGTCCAGCATGGAGTCATATATTGTTTTTTCACCTGTCCGAAATAGACTGTTTTGATTTTTATTCCAGACCTTGAGAGATGTACGGTTGCCCTCTCAAGGAATTAATGAGTGAAGTACTGGACATGCACTTTGACATCTGTACAGAGCCTGCTGACGCAGGTTCGAATCCCAGCAGGGCCAAACTCAGTCTTTCATCCTTCCAAGGTCAATAAATACCACACACCATGTGTAATAATAAGCAGCGCTCTGATACCTGAGGGTTTGTAGGGCTATATGAATGCTACATTATTATTATTATTATTATTATTATTATTATTATTATTATTATTATTATTATTATTATTATAGGCAGTGTGAACTCCTATGATTGACTTGATTGCAATAGGATCACATGTGCAGGTAACAATGGCTTAATAGACATTGTTAACATATGTGTAGTATGGCTATTTGCACTAAGGCTGGTGACATACAATGTCCCATGTTGTTGCAGTGATCCTGATTCATCCAGTGACTGCATTTCATGAGAGGTCCACCCTACACCCTTTCAACTCCCTAGTCAGGCACTAGCCCTCCCATTTACAACTGTGGAGGTGCAGTTTCCGGGGGAGGTGATGAAGCAATGACATCAGGGCAGCTCTGTCAGCAGGTAAGGTTGAGCACTGTCAATCATGTAATGTCTGTATTAGTGGTCACCACAATCTTTCCATACATTCTCACACATTAGATTTTCTGCGGGTGCAATCATTTTGTCACGTGAATGTCAGTGCAGATGTGTGTTTGTCCAAATGCATGTGTGTGTATGTGCCCTTGAACATCCATGCGTGTGCATTTATTTTTTCTGGTTTCACTTCCACAATGGACAGCCAAATAATGGAAATGGGCACCACTTATCACACTTGAGCCATTGGCAGTATTTGCCACATTATACATAAACATCCTTATTCAAATCCTGAATTCTCTGTATATCTGGACATCTTTTGATTTTTCACCACTTGACCCACTGACCATTATGATGTCTTCTTACTGCAACCTTTTTGTCCCATGTCCTACAGGGCCCTGCCTGGGAATGTCTTGTCCAGGGTGTGTGGTCTGTTGGAGGGTGAGGCAACAGTTGTTGATTGTCATTTCCATGTACTGTGGTGTCTAACAGGGAGGGTTGGTGGTTTTTATAGAGTCTGGAGTTGTGATTGAAGTGACTTATTTGTGTGGATGTTGCAGACCTAGGGCTCTTTCTGGTTTACATGCCATGGTGGTTTGAGCTTGTTGTTTTTGATATGAGGAGCTGCAGATTTCCGATTCACAGGTGACCTTTGTTTCCCAGTCTGCCCTTATCCCTCACCCTCTATTGTCCTTATTCACCCCCAACGTGTGTGAATTGTCCATCAATGAATCTTCCAGGCTCTCAGACCATGCAGTCTTTTTTTCCTGTCTTGTCTCAGTCTTTCTATCTTTCCCCCTTTTCTCTGTCCTCACCCACTGTAATGGCCACCATCCTTCTCCTCATCTCCCCACCAGCCAGACTCCTCCTTGCACTACAATTCCCCTATCCCTCTCTCTCACCACTTCGCAGCTACACATTCATCATGCTGTGTCCTGCCACCCTCACTTGCTGTCCTTTTACTCCCCTACATCTATGGGTGACCCATGTGCAGGTAGGTTGTAGGTAATCAGGAGGGCACATGGTGTGGTGTTAATGGTGGCACAGAGTCTGGCACTGTGTGGTGCTATTTTCTATTTCTTTGGACTGAGGTGAGCGGGTCCGTCTTCATGGGCACAGGGTCCCATTGTGATGCTATGCTGGTGAGTCTATGCTTTCTGTTTTTGCATGGCAATCAGGGCGGCACTGGTTTTGGGGTGATTGTTGTGAGGAGGCTGTCACTCTGAGGTGTTGATTGTTATCCTGAAGTGATCAGGTCCAGATGCATGGGTGCAGGGGCACATGGTAATAGTGTCTGGCAAGTGATTGCTTGCAGTTTTTGCATGTATCCTGCCTGCCACGCAGTATCCAGTTCACTCAGATTTCCATGCAATATCTACCCATGCTGGCAGTCCATTCCTGGCACTTTTGTCCCTTCTGGCATAGCTGTGCCAAGAAATATCCACACAAAGCACATCATTGCAGGTCATTTGGTCGATGCATTGTTCACCCAAGACACCTGACATATGCCATTGGCCTGGTGTTGTTGTTTGCCATGGGGACATGCACCATGCACGGTACACCAGCAGATATTTTGCTTCCTGTTGACAGTAGCTCAGTGCATCTCAACGCTCCCTTCATTTAACGGCTCATTGGTCCCCATTCAGTCCAGTCCCTCTGAATTCTGCCTTCCCTTCCTATTGCCTGGTCCTTGCTCCCTTTTGTGTGTCAGTTTCCTTGACCTCAATTTCTCAATCCTGTTGCTTGTCTGTTTGTCTTTTGGATGCTAGTTACCTCTGTGTGATGCCTTCCTCTATGACTGCTACCTCTTTGCCCAGCGGCCTTCTGCTGGATCCTGTTTTCACTGCAATTGGCAAAGTGTTTGCGTTCCAGTGTCTTGGACATTCCATCATCAACTCCCCTACCCGTGTTAAGTGCACTGTCCTGAGGCCACTTACTTTAATTGTGGGATGTCATATTGTGGCATTGGGAGTGCTTCCAACGGGATCCTGGGTTTCCAACCTCTCACTGATCTCTATTTGTTAGTCCTATCAGTCTTATTCTGACTCTAGTCAGATTTGAGTGTTCACAATGACCCCTCACCAGAACAAGGGGTAAGTGGTACCTGGTCCTTCACTGCATGACACAAGCTAACACCAATTGCCTCACCATCCCTAGTTTTAAGCTCTCAAAGGTAGGTGGCTGTAGTTTCCCTGTCAAAGCAGCCCAACTTTGGATTCCTTGCCACCTTCAATTAGAAAAGATCAACCCTACCTGAACTTCAGACTTAACTATATCAACTGGTTCAAGTCCACTGATAATTAGACCTGCTACCTTGCTATTCCGACTAGACATTCTACCTACGGCTAACACACAGCCCGCCAGTTTTTGCTTACTCTTCATTGTATTTACTGACTTATTCTCGTTTACTGTACATATACATGTTCTCCAGTGTATTTATTGACTTATATTTTTTTTCTGTGCCTGTACTATTGCTGATCATCTTGTGTAACCTCTTGTAACTTAAGCTTCGCATATCCTTGTAATTTTTGTGCCCTGATACCCCCGGGTCTGGCACGCACTACAAATAAATAAACAAAGAAACAAAGATACACTCAAGGTTGAAGGCTGTGTAGGTGTTGTGGGTGGGGGTGGTGTCACTGTGTGGGGTGTTTTAATTGCATTGGCAAGGTGTGAGTGGGTCCAGCTACATGGGTGCAGGGAAACATGTTGATGGGTGGCTGGAGAGTTACTGCTTGCATTCGTAGCATGGCACTCAGGGGGGCACATGCTGTAGTGTCATTGGGTGCATGGGTGTGTTACCTGCTCTGACCTTGTGTTGTTTTTGTATACATTCTGCAAGGGAAGATGTTTGCTGATATTCAATATAGCAGTGCTGTTGGATGCCTGCATGCAACACATCAGCAGAGTAGACTGGTTTGTAAGGGGAGGAACGATACATGACAGGGAGAGGCTTCAGCAGGCTAACAATGGGAAAAGAGTGAGGTGAGATGTGCATCTTTCTTGTAGTGAACCTGTAATTTTCACATTCCGTATGACTATTTTTATGTAGATGTGTTTTGTGGATATAATTTATGTTAGGCAATAATGTGTACACTCAAGCTGTATATTGTTGTGAGTCACGCATAGGGTGGCCAGGGCAGTCCACACAAGTGTTGGTGGTGGCTTTCATTTTCTGCTGTGCCTTCCCACTTGTGTTCTCCTGTGTGTTGTTGTGGGTCTGCATGCACTGCTGTTGGTGGTGGCCATGTGAATGTGGTCAGGGATGTTGCTGTTTGTGTTGTGTGCTTTGGTCTTTGCAGCATGGACACTGTTGTTTATAGTTGCCATGACGGTGTCAGTGTTTGTTGCAGTTGATATTAGCAGGTGCAAGGTAGCAGGAGCAAATCAGGGATATGCAGGGCATTTCAGGATTTGCTCCAGTACACTTTTTCTTGAATCTAAATCATAGCAGAAAATGGCAGCATGGAATGTGGGCTGGCTCCATTTACGTGTAAGCCCGGACATTCCCTTTACAGTTTGCCTGAATCACTATGGATTTAGGTCTCCAGAAAAGGTAACTGCCTACGTTATTAGACATTTGAGAGGGTAATTGTAAACACATTTAAACCAATTTAAAGTGCCTCCTCAGTTAAAATAATTAAAAAATATTACGTAGAATTGCACATTTTGGGCCTGATTCATCAGTCGTTTTCAGTTGTTGCTGTACATTGCAAATTTCAGTTTTATAAAGACATTACTACATAACAAAAACTTTTCAAGTCTGCCGCTTAAAAACCTATGTAGTACCTCACACAATTGATGAATACTTTATATTTTTAGTGCATGCTACCTACTAGGATATAACAGCATAATGATTTATCCTGCCCTTAATATGAAATTGACTGTGTGGAAAAATGCATACATTTTTCATTCACTACAAACCAATCTCAACCATGCATTAAACATGCAAATGACAAGCTCTCACAGAATGTCTGAACGAATTAAACTGAGGTGAACTCGTGCCTGGATGTCATATTTACTTTACCCGATGGTCTTTGACAGTAACGTGCCTGCTGTACTTTAAGATATGTAAAAGAATCTGTATTTACCTATTCATTGCAAATGATTGTACGATCCTTATTTTAACCCCATGGAGTTCATTTCATTTTCTATGGTGGGGAAACATGAATTGAAGGCATATGAGGCTGTAATGCCTTCCATTCATGCCACGCCACATTTTCATTCATTTGTATGGTGGAGAGAAGGGGGAGTGGAGCACAACTTGCATTTCTGCCACCTCCTTGCTCTCTGCCATACAAATGTTCCAGCATTTTGCACCGGTATGGATTTTCATGTCTGCGCAAATGCTGAGAATCCCTAAGGGGTCCGCCTTCTTTGTGTACCAACATAGAGCAGGGGAACCCCAGAGGCGCCATGGCAGGCAGAGTTAATAATTGTAATGTATCCCTGCCTGACATGCTTGCATGGTCACAATGAAAACAAAACAAAACAAAATGCAGATGCCAGGCTGCTTTTACTCACTTTTCATGGCGCAGTGCAAAAGTGCAGGGCAAAAGGCTGCGTCTACACGTGTACACCACCGTTTGTCATGCACTTTTCCACTTCACTTTGCAAATGATAAAAATTTGGCAGCAGGGAGCCGCCTACCTGTATGTCAACATGTAACGGCTCCCCGCCGTCAAATTACGATTTTCAGGATCATGACCTCTCATTTTGTTAATAGAAGACGCCAATGTTCATTTCTAAATTTTACTGATTATAAATGCACTTATAAACTATAGGGAGACAGTGTGCCACTCATTTCAACAGAGATGGTGGGACACCAGTTTCAGCTGATGCTAACATTGCAGCATGTGCTGTGTGTGTGATTTAATATGTTAGTACTAATGTGCAGCATGGAGGGTAACCAAGGGCTTTAGGTTTGGGGTCCGCCGGCCTAAACATATTAACTTTACAGCATGTGCATGGACAAAGCAGCTTTGCTTGGACGAAACAGTTTTGCTCACAAGGGTTAGATTCAGAAAAGCAGAAAAGCAGTCATTTTAGGGGCAAACAAGCCGCTTTGCATGGTGAAATGCGCAATGTAACAAGATGAAAGGTCTTGGGAAATGCAGGCTTGTTACAAGTCGGCTGGTCCGATAATTAATTGCAGTTAACAGTGTTTACTGGCACTATCATCGGACCGGCATATCATGAGTTATTTAGCTGGAATCACTGGCAGCTGTATCACCACCCACAGGAGTACAATAACAACGCTGCTAACCCCAGCTGGTATCACCGGCATCATGATAACACAGTCACATTACGAGCATGGACTTGCCTGTAATACAGGGAGAAATATGCGGGTACGACCGGCAAATCCATGCTGGTGACACCTCCACCTCAGAGCTGCTGGTAAATGGACCCAGGTGGGGGAAATAAGGCCGCATGTGTACTAAAGGGTCACACACACCCCAGACACACTTCCCAACACAACTATGCTGCCACTTATTGTACTTGTCATGGACATGGAAACATTGCACGCTAATGTGCACCTGAGGGAGATGGAGCAGCAGCAGTAGCAACAGGAGGCCAGTGACAGAAGGAGGAGAAGGATGAGGATGATTGGGATGCAAGTGGTGAGGCAGAGGCGTGCTCTGATTCCCTGCACAAGGGCTAAACCCTGGGCCCTGACAGACAGCCAGATACATACCTTGTACTGCCTAAGGGAGTCAACACTGGAACTTGAAGATGAAATTGGGAGCAGCATCAGCATCAGGACAGAAATACCACCAATGTTGAAGCTGGTGTTGGTCCTGCACTTCCTTGCCACTGGCACATTTCAGCACTCTCCATAGTACTTGGGCAGGTAATGAAGGCTCTCCTGTGCCATGTGGGTCAGCACATCACACTCCGAACTGCCCAGGCACAGGTACATACCATTATGGCCCGCTTCTATGCGATTTCAGCCATTCCCAATGTATTGGCAGTATTGGACAGTACACCCATAAAGCTGGTGGCCCCCCATGCCTCAGAGGTGGTCTACAGGAACCAGAAGCAGTAGTATTCCCTCAGTGTCCAGATGACCTGTGATGCCGACCTGATCATCACGCACTGCTGTGCCTGCTTCCCAGGATCAAACCACAACTCCATGGTTCTGTGGAACAGCGTCCTACAGGCATACATGGTGCATCACAGAGGGCAAAGAACCTGGATGACGGGTGAGTAAATGTGCATGTACACCTACATAGCAGCATGGGCCACAGACAAAGAAGGGGGTCAATGCACAAAGGCATGTCTTTCAATCACCCTGCAAATGCATGGCCAACCAGTGCATGCATATTTGACCGGCCACAACACACAGGAGTAGCACAAGACTGGCAAAGTATCAATCACTGACCATGCCATTCACAACTCAAAAGGTGCAATGCACTGCAGGTACCAGAATGCAAGACTGTCACAACACCAAAGCAAGTGGATCGGTTGACTGTGCCACCTAGGGCCATGAGACTTATGTCCTGGGGAGACATATTGCACACACACACTAACTGCTGATATCCTGCTGTCACAGGCGACTTCAATGCCGAGCACCATCACTCACACATGTCAATGCGAACGCCAATGGGTCATGTACCATGGCCTTTGGCCACCTGCGTAGCCCACTGGCACTCCGGTGGGTCTGCAATGGGAATAGTGATGGGGCCAACAGTGAGTGGGATTGAGGGGAGAGGAGTGAGATGTCCTTCATTTGTCGTTGGTGGAATAAGTGTTGCAAAACCGGTCACTGGGCCTTTAGTGGCTAAGTGCTTGGTAGCCGTCATGTGGCAGTGATGTATGGATGAGTATGGTCAGTCTGCATTGCAGGTGTCATGAAATGTGTGCAGTCAGTGCTGCTGTAGAGGGATAGTAATTTCTGTATCAGACAATATGGGCACATATGCAGACTGGTCAGTCCCCAATATGGCCAGTTAGTGTCTGTACATTCTGAATGTAAGCGTCCCCAAAAACGAACCCCCCCTTAGTGAGAGGCAATAACGGACACACCCCAGGAGGGAATAAGACCTAGACCAAGTGCGGGTGAGATCAAAAGGGTTTTATCTAAACCAATATAGGGCATGCAAAGGACTCTGCAAACTCCGAGAGCGCTCTGTCTGACAATAGCTAAGACAGTCCTACTTATTACAAAACTACGTCACGCATGACACAAGCTATAGGCGGCACATAGTCTTAGGGATTGGGTGGTGATGGCTAGGAGGTATACATTGTATACAGTTGCTGCTCCAGGATTGGCGGACGTTCGTGCGGTGCCATGAGGGTTGGATGGGTCAGCTGGGCTCATCGGGGTGGAGTGCTGGGCCGGACATGACTTGTAGTGATGATAAGTGGCGACTCTAATACTTTGCCCTTGTGGCTAAACATTCACATTCATTCATCTTGCTATACAATTTCAGTTGTCTTGTAACTCTTGTAATACATTGACCTTAGATCAAGAATGAGACAGGGACATTGATATATAATAGGAAGTACCCCAATACATCTGTTGTAAGGACACCTTAGGTTCAAACACGTTAATCCCATGAGTCCATGTGTGGGGTCAGGGGCACAGGAGGGGTTACTTGATCGTCCTGTCGGTGAGGGATGGTATTATGATCTGTTGGTACAGGGGTGGGCGCCCCCCTTCGAGGGCCATTAACTTGAGGTGAACGGGGATACCAATAGGCCGTGGAGGGCATGTAACCGGTGCCCGGGAGACGGTGGGATTTAGGACCAGGTAGCTCGTAATTCATAGAGTCAGGCTGTGGTGGCCTCTGACATGGGGAGGTGGATGCTTGAAGCGGGTCCAGCAAGATTGGTTGGGGAGGCTAAGCTGTGCTGTTCGAACACCAGCTATCCCCGGTGAGTCTGGGAGGGAGGAGGGGGAAGACGACCTTGTAGCTCTGAGCCTGTCTCCCTGCACAGGGCAGCCTATCGTACCATTGGCAAGGGGCGGGGTGACAACACTTGGGGGCTTCTGGGTCGTGCACATATATTTACATTAGTAAGAATATAAGCTAGGTGAATTTGTCATTTAGCACAATATTTCATAACAGCAGTTGACATATGAACATGAGGTAGTGTTAGATTGTTTGGTGGGTAACAGAGGGCAATACATATTATACCATGATACAGTCTGGCTCCAGTCCCTTGATGAGCCTATATGCATTTCAGCGATTCATTATTACATTACGTACAGGGGCTGTCAAAAAGCTATCACATATCATATGGCCACTCTTCTACACAATAGCAGCAAACGTTAGTCAACGCGGCAAATATCACAAACATGGTTACCATACAATACAAGGTGCCTCAGGGGCAGGCGGGAGTAAAGGGCGCCACACAGTCCAACTTTGGGGGCTTGGTACAGGGTCAGGGCATGCAGGGTTGGGCTGGTTTCGGTTGCTTCCTAATGAGCTCGGTCACGACTGGGGCAATGATGTACTGCGGAAGGTTAAACGATACAGTGATTATTTTGTTGTTTGTTTGTGTCTGGTTACTCGTGAGAACGAGCTCTCAGCGGATCTACCATGAGGTGGGGGCCGGGGGAAGTGCAGGGCTCTGTGAACGCGGTCAAGCAAGTGTCAGGCTGTAGGTTTTAGCGCCTTTGACAAAATGGAGTTGTCTAGTACAAAATGGTGTCTGTGTTGTGACATATATGTGGTCGTGTAGCAGCCCCCTCGCCTCCCAGGCCAGGGGCGCGGGGGCTGCTGACGAGTCATGTGTCTTCACCTGGGTAGGAGATGTAGGCTAGAAGGGGGTCCTATTGACCTGCCCTCCCCTACATTTCCCCCCTTTCGAATACTGTAATTCCCCTAGCCGCTCGCGTTCTTTTTCATCCATTACCGCTTCTTCCCATGCTGGCGTCCTCTTTATTGGCATCCACGCTCTACATACTCCCCGGAGGCTTTCTCCCCTTCTAGCATACTCATCTGGTGTGCAGGTCATATATATACATCCCCCATCTCCCTCCAGGTCTACCCATACTTCTGTGTACCATTCCAGTTCCAGGGGCTCTTTTATTGTTGTATGATATGACCTATCTACTATATCCCCATCATAGTATATTGGCACCATTCTGAACTTTGGCTCAGAGTTCTCACCAGTCTGTACGTGTACCTCCTGTTGCGTTCATGCCACTCATCTAGCATTGCCCATTGTCACCATCATCATTGCTCCATTGGGGACTGCACCTGCGCAGCAGCGAAGACCCAGCTGGCACACACAAAAAATCAAGAGAAAAAACACAATGAGGGGCATCAGCATTTTGACGGCGAGTCCCATCAAGGAAGGCACCCATGAAAAGATGTTGTCGAACCATGTGCTTGACTCCGCGCCGCCTTCTTTCTTCATGCAATCCCCCAAGTTATGCACTGTGGTGATAACGTGCAATAGTGTCCCATTATCTGCGTCTTCAGAAGGCACGAATGTGCAACACGCGAACCTGATTTCTTTGCAAACACCTCCATTCATCGCCGTCAACAGGTCTAGGACATACCCGTTTTGCATTGTCATTAGTCTCATAGCCCTTAGCTCCACCTTGATCATGTTGAACCCTTCTTGAGTGTCGTTTGCCAGTTGGATCAACTCCCAGCACGTGATCTGCAGCCACTTCGCGTTTGTTCATGCCTGGATGCTAAAGACAAGGGAGGCAAAAAAGGTCTCTGCTGAACTGAATAACCTGTACCTGTCTGGGATCTGTGCCAATAGTTCTGAGGAGGCTTTTGATATATAGTTTGACAACCTTCATTTCCGGGATATGCCCCCTTCGATGTGGCCCTCTGACAGGGCATACAGCGGTGGCTCCTCAGTGGGTGGGGCGTTGGCTGTTAATCGGACCACTGTCCTGCTTCCTTCTCTGATGTTGCTCTCCGGGATCACCATTAGGGCTGAGTGCAGCGTTGCCAGGGAACATGTTCCCCTCCATGATGGTGGGAAGTGCATGTACGCCCGTTTGCCACAGACCCAGTAAGTGTCCATCAGGGCGGCTGTCCCCTTTTTCATGTCTGGTATCATGAGTGTTTTGTTGCAGTTCGTGTTTCTTCCCAGATAATTTTTTCCTTCTCCCAGGAAGCAAAGTTCACTTGAGATTTCTTTCTGCAGCTTGAACGTTTTTTCTATGGCGCACACCCACGTCAGTTTGGCTGTGCCTATGTGTTCTGTCTAGATTGTGGTACAGGTTTTCTTGACCCATTGTAGCTTTTCGGTTGGCAACCCTCATAGTGCTTCAGCCTTACACGTTATCACATCATCCTTCCACTTGTTTTGAGAGAATAGTGTTCCTTTTATGATGAAAAATGGTTCTTTCAAGCACAACACTCATTTTGCTCTTGAGTAGCATGTCTTCTCATTTTGCATCACTTCGAACGATACCGTCTGTGCCTGGAAGGAGTTCTTAATTATACACAGAGTGAGTTGAAGGAGACATTGGACATTTGTGAGAGGCAGTTCTTGTGGCAGCAAAACCTTAGGTGTGCCTGAAGCATGGGGAATCAATGAGCACACATAGCAACTTTCGTTAGTTGTTTGTTTAGCTGTGAAGCTCATGTCTGCATACCATTTATTTGATTGGTGTGTGTGTCTGGGATCTTCTATTGTGTCCAGCCCCAGGCCGGAGTATTCGTCATATTTTTCCCTTCCCACTTCCCTCCTCCTTTTACTGCTTTTAAGGAATTTTTTCGCATTCCTGGCTGCTCGTAGTAGTGTATCCCTTTCCCCCGCCGCCCCCTTTTCCCACTCATCATACAGGGTCATGAAGTTATTAATCATTTCTGCATTTCTTTCATTCTATCTGTGATGTAAACATTTTCTATTGGTTGACTGGTTGCTGGGGTGGGCAGGGTAGCAGTTGTGTCATATAGCCATGATATAACAGAGGGATTGCGATCATTTAAATCATATACACTGACATTTTTTGCATTGATTTGGGGCTTTGGGAGTGTGGTTGGGCTGTTACTGGTATCATTATGCTGCTTAGCCTGGTCGGGGTGAGGGCTGGTATCATTATGCTGCTTAGCCTGGTCGGGTTGAGGGCCATACCCCCATACCAGCTGGAAACCATCCCATATCAAATAATTACCCTCCTTAAACGGTTTTGTTGCATTCTCCATAATGGTCCCATTACTTCCCCCCTCATTTATCTCAATGGAGATAAATGCAACGGCCCAGTAAATTACGAGCCCAAACATGATAGTAAAAAATAGAATTGCAGAAACAGTCAAACCACATTCATACGAATAAGTCTGCAAATCAAAAGTTACATTGCTATTCCTAATTTCCCTATCCCTATCCGTTGCAGGCTGCCTGTTCGTTGCCATGGTTTCTCCTACATGTTAAAACATAAAAACATATTAAGCATACAGATACATTAAAATTCACATTTCTCAACTTCTGATCGTATAGGTAAGGAGTGGAGGATAGAAAAAAGAGTGAAAGCGAAGGAGCAAGAGAGAGAGAGAGAGAGAGAGAGAGACATTGAGAGAGAAAGAGAGAGAGAGAGAGAGAGAGAGAGAGAGATTTCACTTATTTATATTTTCCTTTTAAATTTCAACGCACGTTAAATATACTTGTCATATATTGTCATTTGTTATTCTTGTACATCACATGGAGACATTGAGTGTGGCTATTTTGTCATTGTTCTACTCTTGTGCTTCTAGTACATTTTCACCTTCTGTGCTATTCACCTGTGTGACGCTGTCATAAACCCTTTGGACGTCTGTCAAATGTATCCAATACCTCAGGCCCTTTACCTTTACAGCCGTGGGCGTGCAATACACCACCTCGTATGGGCCATGAAATCTTGGGGCATTCCACCTACGTACAAATCTTCTGACATAAACCATGTCTCTTGACTCTTGCTGCCCTGTTTGTATTTCTTTTTCTTTATCTGATGTGTCTGATTCTCCCTCGCCTGTGAATTGTGGTGCGAGCTGTCTTGCTATCATGCGGGCTGCTTTAGTAAGTTTTGTCAGATACTCATTAAATTCTTCTCCCAGTACAGTTGCGCTGCTGTGGGCGTCAGAATGTCTGCGAAGGGGTGAGTTTGCTGTGTGCATTCGTCTTCCTGTCACAATCTCATGGGGTGACAGATGGTGGTCCTTGCTGGGCTGATTTCTCAGCTCGAATAGGGCCAAGGGGAGACAGTGCACCCAATTCTTTTTAAGAGTGAAGCAAAGCTTTGAGAGTCTCCCTTTCAGCAGGCCGTTTATTTTTTCCACCATGCCCGTTACTTTGCGGGTGATAAATCGAGCACAATTTGTGTTTTATGCCCAACATTGATGTTATTTCCTTAAATAGATCATTAACGAAGTGCGTGCCATTGTCTGAGTGAATTACGTTGCAGATTCCCCATCGGGGGAATACCTCTCTCACCAGAAACTTTGCAGCGCACTTCACATCAGGACGTGCACATGGTCCTGCCTCGACCCACCTTGAGAAGGGGCACACTACCACTATCATATACCTAGCTCCATTGCACCTTTCCCCCATGTCTGCATAGTCAATATGCAGCTCTCTGAATGGGCCTATTGGCTTGGGTATTGTCCCTCTTAGTGTTCTTAGAGTCATGCCTGAATTGTATATCTGGCACGTTGTACATTCCATTGCCAATTTTGAAAGTTGTTCTTGCAACCCAGGGACGAACCAGTGTTCTTGGATTTTTGCAGCAATGTGTTGTTTTGCATTGTGTGCGGGAAAATACAATTGCTGGAATGCCACTTCTAATAATTTAGTGGGCATGACCACCTTCCCTGTGTTGTTTTGTCACCACAATAAATCAGTTGCTGACTGGCTGCATCCCCACTTTGCCCACAGTTCTTTTTCCTCTTCTGTTGCTCCTTCTTGCAGTCCTAATATTTGTGATATGGGCATAGTGTTGTAACTGTCTGGGAGGTCCTCCACTGTTTCCTTCCTCACTAACTACTCACCTGTCCTTTCTTTTACAAAATAGGATGCTACTTTGATGGCAGCGTCCGCTGCCGCGTTTCCCAAAGAGACAAAATCGTTGTTGGTGGTATGGGCTTGGCATTTCACTATTGCCACTGCAGTGAGATTCTTCACGGCCTCTATAAGTTCTTTCAGGAGTTCTGCATTTTGCACCGGGGACCCATCAGCCCTAGTAAATCCCCTTCGCCCCCACCGTGCAAGTCCACCATGTACCGTTGTGGTAATGTATGCTGAGTCTGTGTAGATTGTGACTGCACACCCCTTTGCAGCACGCAGCGCTTCAATCAACGCTATGAGCTCTGCCGCTTGTGCTGAGAAATGGGCGGGCAGGCGCTGCTGTATTAGCACTTCATACTCACTTTCATCCAATCGCACGACAGCCACCCCTACATGTTTTTCTCCTGTTTCTGAATTTATGGAGGCTGACCCATCTATGAAAAATATTTCACCTTCAGCTAGTGCGTTTTCAGTCACTATTGTTGCCCCCTTTTCCTCTCCCTGATATGATGCACAGTCATGTGCTTGTACATCCTCCACAGTGCATGGTTCTGAAATGAATCTTGCAGGGTTCACTACCTTACACCTTACTACATGTATGTTGGCGCTTGATAGAATTACCTCATATGCAGTGACTCTCTGTGTGGTCAATGTGCTTTTGGATCGTTCTAGTATGGCGAACAAGGAATGCTCCACGTACAGTGTCACTGAACACCCCATTACTATTGTGGCACTTTTCTCAATGGCGAATGCGGCAGCTGCGTGGGCCTGCTTGCACGCGGAGTGTCCCTGCATTACTGCGTCTAGTGTTCCACTGTAGTATGCCAGAGGCTTGTGCCCCAATGATGTTTTTGTGTTAAAACTGCTGTCATGAGCGTTCCTTTGCAGTGTGAGAACAGGTAGAACTCGCGTTCATAGTCTGGGTTTGCGAGTACTGGTGCACTTGATATGAGTTCTTTGAGTGAGGTGAATGTGTTGCACACTTCTGAGTCCCACTGGATCTCTGTATTTTCCCTCTGTGCTTCTTTGAGTGCCTGAAGCAAGGGGTGTATATATGAAGCATAGTCTAAAATCCATGCACGGCAGTAGTTGCACATCCCTAGGAATTTTTGCATGTCCTTCACTGTTTTTGGTCTTCCCACAGCTGAAATGGCTGCTACTCTGTCTGAAATTATTCTCTTGTCATCTTTTGAAATCAATTGCCCCAGGTATAGCACTTCACGTTGACAGTATTGAAACTTTTCTCTGTCAACCTTGTATCCCTTTTGGGCTAGCAATGTCAAGAGGGCAATGGTGTCTTTTCTACATTCGGCTTAGTTTTTACTGCAGATCATCCACGTACTGAATTATTGTGCTGTCTGCTGTCATGTTTCCAAGATCTTCATACAATATTCTGCTGAATATGCTGGGGCTTTCACAATAACCCTAGGGCAATCTGCAGTATTCGTGCCTCCTCCCCCCTAGGGTGAATGCTGTCAGGTATCTACACTCTTCTGCGAGTGGTATTGAAAAGAATGCATTTTTCAAATCCACCACGGTGAAGTGAGATGCATCTTTTGGGATACTGCATAGAATAGATGCAGGATTTGGGACCAAAGGGAACTCTTTATGAATGACATCATTAGGTGGGCGTAGATCTTGGATCATCCTCCATGCCCCTCCTTTTGCTTTTTTGATGGGGTAAATGCATGTGTTACATGGGAAGTTTGAGGGTACTATTATCCCCTGTGCCAATAGTGCGTTGATTGTTTCCTTTATCCCTTCTTCTGCTTCCTGGGACAGGGGGGATTGTTTTACTCGGGGCAGTATGGCTCCAGGCTTAAGGTTAATTTCACTGGAGTGACCCCGTGTAGTAGCCCTACGTCATGTGGACCTGCTGTCTATAACTGGCAGGGCACTGATTGCATGTCAATATTGAAAAACGATGGTGGGGCCCCCACTACCGCCATTAGCTGTACTGGCACCTGTCTCTGCTGTATCATTATTTCACAAGGGATGGCTATCTCCATTATGATTTCTCCATCACTCTCTGAGTCTGTGAAAAGCTCCTCGTCTGACAAATCTTGAAATGCAATGTCGGCGTTTATGCATAACACTGTACGCCACTCGCACCTGTGTATGTCCATTGCAATTACAGCTATTCTCTTGGCCGAGACTTGTACTGCATGTATGTCCAGTGACATGACTGTCCCTGGCACTATCTCTGGGCGGGCTATTGGACGAAAAACAAATTCTGCTGGCACCCCCCACTCCAGCTTTTTTAACTCTGGGACCACCCGGGCCAATGTTTTTAACCCATGGAGGAACATATCTGGGTCCACCGGTATGCCGCGCACATCTGGGCATGTTGCTCGCCAATATATCACTAGCATTACACGCATGGAGCACATCCCTGGGGTTGAGCAAACAATCCCTCCTCTTCAGGTAAACGAAATAGTCATGTTAAGCTTGCTGAGGAGATCCCTCCCCAGTAGGTTGAGAGGGGATAGCTCATAATACAATTGGGGTGCCCTTACTCTTTTTCCCCCTACTGTTACATCCAAATCTTCTGTGTAAGGAACTTCGACCACCGCCCCAGAGAACCATTGCGTCACCAATTTACGATTAGATAGCGGAAACCGGCCTTCACGTATACATGACTTCTCGGCTCCGGAATCTACCATAAAGATGAATTTCTTATTCCCTATCTCTGCCCCTATCAATGGTTCCTCAGTTGCATTGAAGGTCGTCGATAGGATTGGACACGCAAGTGCTCCCTGTGGGCTGTCCTATGCTGGGTGTCTTGTCGTTCCCCCTTGGCTGAAAACATTACCTGAAACTACCGCTACTCCTTCATATGGACCAGGTGCGCCATTCGGTGTCGTGGTTAAGGGGTTGTTTTGTGTGTAGGGGAGGTTTTCACTACTTTGTGGGTGTTGTTGAACATTATGTGGTCGTTCCCTAGATTGCTCTTGCCCTCTGTGGTCTTGCTGTTCTCTCCCCCCGTCCCAGGGCAATCCTGGTAAGCTGGGTTCGGTCTGCTTCTACACTCGCGTGAAAAATGTCCTCACTTCCCACAATTCCAACAGTTTCCTTGCCCCCCTCTGGGTCCTGCTCCCCCATTTCTAACATTACCTCCATATCCCTGTCCACCTGCTCGGCGCCCCCTGTACCGACCTCTCCAGTTGCTGGGGTGCCACACTTGCCACTGCTGCCCTCCGTAGTCCTCCTGTCCATTCCACTGTCTTTGCCCGTTGTCTGGCCAATTTGCAGCCATCCTCCCTTGTATCACTACCAGTCCCTCCTCCTCCTCTGCGTCTCTGTCGTGGGGGAGTGCTGCTACAGCTGCAGCAACCTTCACTAGTTTCGTTTGTATTAGTTTCGCTTAATCTGCCAGCCTTTTTTGTACCACCTCCTTCTCCCTTTCTTTGATTCTTTTGCAATGGTGAACTATTAAGCTCTGTATTTCTGGCCATCCCTTCGCCTCGATCCCTGCTATTTTGTCAAGCGCTTTTTGAACTTCTTTTGGGAGCCCCCTCTTTATTATGAAGTAAAATAAGGATGTTGATTGGTCATACGGTGTACCCGTTTCAGCTCTCCACATCTCCTGCACTCTGAAAATGTAATCCATAGCCTCTTCCCCATCATTCATTGTGCATTGCATCACTGACTGTAAATCTGGCGTGTCTGGGAATGTTTCCCTCAACGCGTCCCAAACTAGCGCTCGCACTGTATTCAAAGCAGCACCATCATGTCTGTCACTGTCCAATGTTATTCCCGGGAAACCTGCTTTTTCCCACACCCGGACTGATTGGTCACCTACTGCTGACACAAGTAAACTCTTGACATCTCCTGTGGCCAGGGGTACTCCCGCGGTATGCTTCTCGAAGGCATATATCCACTTACTGGCTCCTCCGGATAGCGGGGGCAATGATTCTAGTAAATTAGCCTTATCCATTTGTGCCCAGGGTATGTAATTTTGTCTTCCCGTCCCCCGATGTATCAGTGGGAGTTGTAGGCGTCCCTTGCTTCCTCTCCCAATACTCACCTTTGACCCTTTCTTTCCCACCAGGGCCATCCTTCCCATCCTGTTCCTTAATCTCCCTGTCCATTCTTGTTCCATTGCTCTTCCCAATGGTGTCTCCCCAAACTCCACTAAATCACCCCATGTGGCCATTCCTAATCTCCCAGCTTCTTGCTCGTGCTCTTCTATATCACACCATAGCTCTTCTCTCACTTCGTCCGCCACTTCTTCCCCCTCTGCACTCCCTCCAAGGTTGTGTGCTCCCAGTTCTGCTATCCTTGTGGGCTCCTCCTGTATCCTGAATAGTATCGCCCCCTTTTTCCACCCCTCCTCACTTGATTTATCTAGGGTGGGTGATCGGGACAATCGCTCTGATCTTGTCGTGTCTGGCTCACTTTGTTCACATATGCTTTGTATCCTTGATAGCTCTTCTCTGGCTATTGAGAGTCGTGTATCTAAGTCTTCTGTTAGTTTACATATGTTCACTGATGGCGTACTCACCTGCTCACTTGTTCAGGGACAATCATATGGTGGTGGTGCTGTTGGTGGTGCTGTGGGGGCAGGGGTGCTCGTGGGCACATATATGGGGTCACTATAACCTTCAGCAGGTGCAGGCTTATTCAAGAGTGGGTACAATCGGGTTACCTCCACCGATCCCTCTTTCCTCCGTCCTCCTTACCACCTTCTGCTCTTGCTGATGGGGTGGCAGTGAGGGCAGGTTGATCGAGTGTGGTCTCTATTTTCTTCGGTGGGGGTATTTCCTCGAATAATTGCCACAGATCTAGTATTTCTCTCCTGTTATGAAAATGTTTTCCTTTGTATTTTAGGAATATGCAGGTGGCCACCATATCCAGAACGCTCTTATCAAAGGACCCTCCTTGTGGCCAAACCTGGGGGAGACCCTCCCCCTTCAGCTCCGTGACCCACTGGTCATGGTACTTAGTTATTCTTTCCGCATGTCCCTGTAAACTTTTACAAATGTGCGTTAAGGGTGTCTCCGCCCCCACGTTTAGACCTGTGTTACTCTATTCTCTTGAGTCAATCTCTTCTATCACTATACGTGCGTAACTGTATATGTGGGGCTCTACTCACTGTCAGTTCCTAACGATCAATTTATACTTTTACTCAAAAAAGAACATTTCTTTCTTTTTTTTTTTTGTAAAATCTTACCAGGTCACACTTACATTGACCAGATCACCTGGAAATCACTTAAATCAGTAGTAATATATATATAGACAATCGATTGCAAAAATTCATAAACACACAATGTGCTCATCATACAACAGACATTCATCATACTTCAGCATACACGCATAGCATTTACCCTCCCTGCCTGGCCCTTCGCCTTTCTCTATGGCGACGGCGACACCCCCTAACCCTCACACAACTTCTTTTATTTATTTATTTATTTATTTATTTATTTATTTATTGTTCCTTTATGCAGACCTTGTTTTACCCTAAATAAGAAGAAGAAGAGAAAGAAAGGCTAGTTCTAACATATTTACAGTGTCTCTTTACTTCGACACTCTCAATTTATTTTTCCATTGTTTTACTTATTCCCAGCACTAGTCGAGACAGCACTACGCGGCGCCACCTTCAACCCCCTTGCAGAGGCAGGTTCCCGTCCTCTTCTCCCTTTTTCACTTTTGTATCCTAATGGCCATATGTAAGGAAAGAGAAAGTATTAGAAATTGAAATTCCCCTCTATGTCCCCACCTATTTCCCCTTTTAGTATCGCTCGCACTTAATACTCACGTGCCCGTCTTGATCCGAGACTCTCCGGACTTGGTCCGTCCAAGCGGCGTGGCCTCGCACACAATGGCCCCACCCGGCTCCGGCGAGCGGTACTAAGGGTTTTTTCAAACGGGACCCGTACCCTCTCTCCCTAACAGAGTGCGCACGTCTCTGCGTACCAGTTGCCGTAGGTGGGCGGCTCTATTGAGTGGGCGCGCCGTGCATCTCCACTGCAACTGGGGCCATCTCGTGCCAAGGGGACAATTATTAAAATAAATCACGTCTATGGGGTCACCACTGAATGCAAGCGTCCCCAAAAACGAACCCCCCTTAGTGAGAGGCAATAACGGACACACCCAGGAGGTAATGAGACCAAGACCAAGTGCGGGTGAGATCAAAAGGGTTTTATCTAAACCAATATAGGGCATGCAAAGGACTCTGCAAACTCCGAGAGTGCTCTGTCTGACAATAGCAAAGACAGTCCTACTTATTACAAAACTACGTCACGCATGACACGAGTCAGGCTGTGGTGGCCTCTGACATGGGGGAGGTGGATGCTTGAAGCGGGTCCAGCAAGATTGGGAGGGGAGGCAAAGCTGTGCTGTTCGAACACCAGCTATCCCCGACGAGCCTGGGAGGGAGGAGGGGGAAGACGACCTTGTAGCTCTGAGCCTGTCTCCCTGTATAGGGCAGCGTATCGTACCATTGGCAAGGGGTGGGTGACAACACTTGGAGGCTTCTGGGTTGTGAACATATATTTAAATTACTAAGATTATAAGCTGGGTGACTGTCATTTAGCACAATATTTCATAACAGCAGTTGACGTATGAACATGAGGTAGTGTTAGATTCGTTGGTGGGTAACAGAGGGCAATACATATTATACCATGATACCGTCTGGCTCCAGTCCCTTGATGAGCCTATATGCATTTCAGCGATTCATTATTACATTACGTACAGGGGCTGTCAAAAAGCTATCACATATCATATGGCCACTCTTCTACACAATAGCAGCAAACGTTAGTCAACGCAGCAAATATCACAAAAATGGTTACCATACAATACAAGGTGCCTCGGGGGTGGGCTGGGTAAGGGGTGCCACACAGTCCAACTTTGGGGGCTTGGTACAGGGTCAGGGCATGCAGGGTTGGGCTGTTTCCGTTGATTCCTGATGAGCTTGGTCACGACTGGGGCAATGATGTACTGCGGAAGGTTAAACGATACAGTGTTTATTTTGTTGTTTGTTCGTGTCTGGTTGCTCGTGAGAACGAGCTCTCAGCGGATCTACCATGAGGTTGGGGCTGGGGGAAATGCAGGCCTCTGGGAATGCGGTCAAGCAAGGGTCAGGCTGTAGCTTTCTATGTGTGCAAGTTGTTCTGCCTGTGTTAGGTTTTATCGCCTTTGACAAAATTAAGTTTTCTAGTACAAAATGGTGTCTGTGTTGTGAGATATATGTGGTCGTGCAGCCTCACGTGTCAATCCACAGCCTCCTCACCTCCCGGGCCCGGGGTGCGGGGGCTGCCGACAAGTCATGAGTCTTCACCTGGGTAGGAGATGTAGGCTAGAGGGGGGTCCTATTGACCTGCCCTCCCCTACAATTGCATACTCCCAGCAACACATATTAGGATTAAGAACCTAGCATTGGACAGATTTAACACAGTGGCAGTCCTAGGGTGCAGCATGGAGCATGAGGCAGAGCCATACATCTGTACCAGATGCATGATGTTGCTAACCGATACAGATGGGCCAATGGTGATACATGTCAAATTGTTACAGCCCTACCACATTCAAGATAAGTCTAACCTTGTGTCCTCACTCCATGCAGGTACCGCTGGATGCCCACTGCTTGCATGGCTGTGGACCCCTCTGAGGGATCCCTAGATACAGGAGGGGATGGCTTACAACAGTGCGCATGTGAGGACACGGGCGACCATTGAACGGACATTGCGAATCCTGAAGGAATGTTTCTGATTCCTACACTGGTCTGGGGGAGACTCATGTATGGGCCAGTGAAGGCCATTGAAGTTGGGTCAGATAGTCTTGGCCTGTGCAATGTTGAATAACATCTGTGTCAGACGCAACATAATATGGAAATACCACCACTAGAGGATGAAGATGATGATGAAGGTGCTGCTCTAGCCAGGCACAGGCACGTGTGCATGGATGCCAGGGATGGTCACCTGGTCCGACAAGAACTCACTGATAACTAATTCTGAGTACCCCATCACCCTGCACTACCCATGCACTTTACTGTATATTATGCGCACAGACAATAAATACTTTCACCAAAAGAAGGAATGTCCACTCATTGCTGCAAGTGTACACCAAGATGTATTAAACACAATTATCTAGCTACTTCCAACACCATATGCCACTCTCCCCCCTCCCCACACACCATGTCCCCACACCTCCCTCCCACCACACACCCTGTCCCCACACAGCCCCATCCCCCTCCCCACACACCCCATCTCCATACACCCTGTCTCACACCCCCCTCCACACACACACACACTGTCCCCACACACATCCCTCTCCCTCCCTACACACCGTTTCCCCACATACCTCCTTCCCTCCACACATACCAGGTCCACACTCTCCCTCCCCACACAACCTGTTTCCACACACACTCTCCTCCCGACTGTGTCCCGTCACATCACAAAAAACAAAATGTCACTTTCTCAGTGCATAAGAGTCATTTCCTCTGCTTCTTGCTGGCAGGGCCCTTGCTATTGCCAGGTATGCTCACCAGGGCAGTGATGCTTGAGGGGGGATCATATCCATGGGCCCCCCTGCACTGCAGGGTAGCCTGTAGGGTCTGGGTGAGGGACTCTGCAAGTACAGACACCCCCATTTTGCCCTCACAGACCCTCTCTGCCAGCAGCACCAGGGCATGTGCGCACCTGCAGCTTATGCCTTGCCTCCATGCCATACATTTGGATGTTCATATCCCTGATTGTGAGCATAGGTGGTGGAGGAAAGCTGTGAATGGAGGAAGTGCCGAATGTAGGCATTGGATAGGGGATGTGCTCCTCTGAATCTTCATCACTTTCTTCACCTCCATCCACTGCATCATCTTCATTGTAGTAACTGCCAGAATAGGGCAGTGACTGGTGTGCTGTGGGTATCACCACGGGTAGAGTGGGCTAGGCAGCAGGCTGGGCAGCTGGTGCTGCTGGTATCAGCCGGACAACAGGCTGTGCAGCAGATGCTGCTAGTGTCAGCTGGGATGTGGATTGCGGGGGTGGTGCAGTAATCCTGCCTGCACTTGCACGGTCTGCGGATGTTCCAGTAGTGTCACTGTCAGAGGATGTGTCTGTTACAGTGAGATGAGCATGCAGTTAGTCTCCTGTGACTCATGTCTACAGACTTGCATTACACAGATGCAACATTGTGTCTGCCCTAGACTGATCATGCTGTTTTGTAGTTCTATTTGTTCAGATGCGTGCATGTACATGTGTGTGGAGTGAGTGCACATTGGTTGTTCTGCCACAGTGGCTTGTAATTGTGTGTGAGTTGGGGGTGAACTAATTGTCATCTAGTCCCTTTGCGCACATTGCCAGTACTCATGTGTGGTTAAGCATAGTACCTGCTGTGCTTGTGCATGGCTTACTATGCCAATGACCTCTGGAATTAGTGTGTGATTGGACCATTTTTCTGCAGTCATCAATTAATGTACCCATTTCCTTGGCCATGTCTCCCTAATCTGCATGGGAAAAATTTAATTTGGGCCCATGGTTGACATTTAGGTGTGGTTTGCACTCAGCATCATCTCCTTGTGTCCCTGCCACGGCCTCTGCCGCACCAACTCCCTCTATCCCCTCAATGTGAAGTATGGAACTGCAGGTTTCTTCCTATGGCGTCAGATCTGGGAGTGAGGCCGTCCCTTCGCCAGTGGCCAGACATTCTCTCTGATATGATGCCAATATGTTGCACACACGCAAACACGGATCATCAAACCTCTTGTGGCAGTCACGGGGTGACCAGGGGACCGAATCCGCTGCTGAGATCTACTCTGCAACCTCCTCCCATATGGCCAACTTGTGCCTCTGGCTTCTATGGCTATTGTCACTTCCAAAGAGGGCATCAGCATGCTAAACTTTGTGGCCCATCAGAGCAGTTGGTTCCATCTCCGTAAAGCATGGCCTGCGGAGCCGGACCTCTGGCAGCCATGATTTGCCACTCCCAGACATGTTGCTGATGTTTTCTTTAGTGGATGGCTACAGGAAGTGGCCAATTTTTTATGGATTGGGTTTTCCAAAATGGCAGTTGTTGAGCTTCCTGTTCTGATGATAACACTGTTTTAGGCTCTGGTATTTAAGTCACTGGTAGCACTGATGCCATTGATTACAGCAGTAGATGTACCGGTGTCATTGTTACCGGCATTTCTTCGACAGAATCACTGGTATTTTGTGCTTCATGCCAGTGATTCCACCATGCCAGTAGTACTGTCTCTAGCTACTGGGATGCGTTTACCCACTTACCTGGAGTATGCTGGAATATTCTGGCACTCAGGTAGCCGGTAACAGTAGTAAATGCATGACTGAACCACATGCACTATTCCAGCAAACTCATAATGAGGGAAAAAGTCACTGTTCAACCAAGAGGCGCAGAAAGAGAGGATGGCATGTTTCATTTTCTTCCGAGCATGGGAAGAAACAGTCATTATGGGTACATTTTAACAAAGACACATGGGGGGTGAGATGGGTGCAAGAAGGCATGGGAATATTCATGAAGTCTCTTTTACGTGTTAAAGTTGGGAGTGACACAAGAAATGGGTTGGAGTGAAGGGAGTGACATCGACAGATAGGTGTGTAGAATGTGCAGGATCCATATGTGAAATAGGAGAAGGGGTGGGTTTTGGAGAAAGGCTTATAGTGGACTGCAAGCTGGGAGGAGGAGTTTTTAGCCCGCAGCTTTTGGCAGGGCTTTTTGACCAGGACGAAGCGTGCTGTAGACTTTGCCTATCAGAGACTTTAAAACGGGACAGAGATTAAACAAGCTCAGATTCCATGCAAAAAACAGGGGCTGTGGATTGAAATACAGTTGCCTGGAGTGCTGTCTTTCCTTGCATAGCCAAGCCCTTCCAGTTCTGCAATGTGTCATTTTTCATTTGAGCAGTCTCGAATGACATGGTTTTTCGTGATCTGATTTCTAAAAACTGCATGGGCAGTTTCTTTTGACTTCTGCTTTGATTCCATGCTTCTACTCCCGATGACATCACTTCAAATATCTTGTCGATTGATCTAGGATCCAATGCAAACTCTTTTCTCTATTAAATTCACAGGCTACCCGAGCTACCACTTCTTTCTGTAAACCATAAACAAATGTGGTCTTGTACTCTACTGAGTGCACATCATAACTCACATCGAATCTTGAAAACACGTTTTCAAATATTGCAAGAACTGTCTTGGGGATTTATCTGGCTACGCTGATAAAGTAAATGCTGCTATTTTTGCATCTTGAATACATTTGTATGGAGAGAAATTTTTTCTGATCACTCGCTAACTTGGCATAGCCCCAGTGACAGTCATGCCCTGCAACTCACTGTTTGTTGAGCACAGCACTTGATTTCTGAAAATCCAAATGTTGCTGTTTTATTTTTTTTACTTTGGCATGTAAACCTTGTAACATTTGGTAAAATATAGGACTTTCTTTCCTCTGTTTTATTATTAAATCATTCATTTCTGTGGCCTGCATTTCATTTTGTTATCTCCTTCAGACATCAACCTAAATACTCCACTTTCTAACGTATGCATATCCTTATTAGATTGATTTTTATGTTTGCATAGTGATTCTGCCTCTGACAAAGCAAGATCTCTGTCAGCCCAGATGCCTTGCAACACAGTTCTTAAATGTTCAATCTCCTTCAAACCTTCCTCCAACTGCTTCCTTTTCTGCTCAACCTCCACATTTAAAGCTTCTTATTTGACCAGAAATTGAGCACTGGGCTTTCCCCCATCTGGGGCACCTTATAACTGAAACTCCACTTCATTCAACACTGCCAACTCACTTTGTATCTCAGCGATAATCTCATCACTCTTCCTTTTCAGATTGATCAACCTATGGATAATTAAACCACGTTTGTACCCAAACGGATTAAGCAATCCTGCTGGCTCTTTTGGTAATCAGCATTAATAAGCCTGATCAAACAAGAATGTGACACTGTTTCTTCTCCAAACAACTAATCAGTCGACTCCTTAGCAATTTCTGATAACAACCATGCTCGCCATACAGTAATAGACTCTGATGTTCAATTAGCTAGAGTGAAGCATTTAGTTTCAGCTTAATCAAGCAAGTCTGTTATTTGGACTTCTGCCATGACATAACGCATGGTGTGCTGAACTTGTTTAAAGCACGGTGCTTGACTCACCAAGGCACCTTAAAGTATGCCCAAAACAGTACGCTACCGCAATTACACCACACCGTAATGCACTTAGCCAAAAAGCTTCCTGGCCAAAGCACTTAATGTACGAAATATTCTCTGCCACTTTCCCTTTTTACAATTTACTTGTTATGCTCACCTGCTATCCACGGGGGCACCACACGATACTGGATGGAGGTCAAAGCCCCTCTCTGCTTGGTTATGTGCCAGACGATGGGTAGCGCCTTCGGTTTTTGTGCGTTGAACTCTCCATCCTGCGTCTCTGTGCAAGGGCGTGTGGTTGGTTCGGGCGTTCCGTGGACCAAGTTGCTTCACTGGTCTGTGTGCCCTTATGTCGGGGCCAGACCGGCTGTGACTCTGACTCTGCTTGCTGTCTTCCAGGTGAGTTATAATGTCTTTTCCGTCTTTATTCTGTCTTTCTTTCCCTCTGTTTTCTCTGTCTTCTCTACTACGCTGTTCCCTAACAGTCTCTTTTTGTTTTCACAGAGATGGTTACGATCTCGGAGTTGCCGCACCGATGGCGAAGACCACGGTGAGTTATTGATGCGCAGAGCGCTGCGCTGTTTGTTGGTCTTAATTGCTAACCTGTGTTCTCTTCTCTTCTTTGTACAGGTTGCAGTGATGTTCCGGAGTGATGAGCGATCAAAATGCTGCTTGCCCAGGAAGTGTTTTGTTAATGCTGACCTTGTTCCTTCTCCCTTGCAGGTTGCGGTGAAACCCGGAGATGGGCGAGGTAAGAGAAGCGTAGGGTGCTGCCAGGACTCGCTGCTTGCCCAGGTAAGAATTGTTATTAATGTTGTCCTTGTTTCTTTACCTTTGCAAGTTGCGGCGAACTCCGGAGATGGGCGAGGTAAGTGAAGCGCAGGATGGATTGAAGGCCGGTTACTTCAAAGGTAAGTGTTCTTGCTTGCTAATGCTGTTCTTGTTCTTCCGTTATTAATGTTATCCAGGTTATTAATGGAATCCGGATCTAGGACTTCAAGATCGGCCGCCGGAGAAGCAGATGAGCAGGAGCTGGACACGGTGAGAGTTACGCTACAGGAGTGCAGAATAACTTGAAGCGTGTTCTGCTGCTTGGGTGTGGTTTAAATAGCCCAGGTAGAGTAGTTCCAGGATAAGTAGTTCCAGGCCCAGCCACACCCAAAACACTAGACCGCATGGCTTGGTTCTAAAGAACTGAGCTGTGTAATAGGCCTCCATGTTGGATTAAGGTCCAAAACTGGTATTGCCTTATTCCTGATCATGAGCCTGGCACCAAAGGCGCCAGGACTGACTCCATGTATGTTTCTGATGGAGTTTTAAGGCGCTTGAGGCCAGTGTGAAGGACTTTAGCCCCACTGCTGAAAGGGGGCTGTTATACCTGAGGGGGTCAGGGGCATGAATCGTGACATTACTCCAGGCTAGGCTAGACACCAGCAAGCCATAGTACTGCAGTACACACATACCAGATATTAACACTGTATATTTTAAATTGAATAGGCCACACAATAACAGACTACCACACATGAATACAAGTCCATACTTTTACATAAAGATTTCTATCTCCATCAGCAAGGTAATGGGCATTTCAATTGGTTATAGATAAGTAAACCAAAATATATTCAAAGTAGAAAATAAAGCATATTCCAAAATCAATCAGCAAAACATAATTTCAACCATGCATGTTGTTAGAGAAAAGCAAAACAGAACTTGTAATTTTACACTGGCAGTTTTCTTTGAGTTTTAGAAAACCTAATTAGCATTAATTGATAATATGTGTACCATGGAATTACATCCTTAGCTGCTTACCACTTGTTCACTATTAGTAGATTTGGGATGAGATTAGGACACACCCTGGTAAGCACCTTAGTTGGTTTATGAAAGCAAATTCATTTTATTAACAGCCTCAACTCTCATTGCCCTTTAACTAAGGTCAGGTTAGTCTTAGATTGGAAAAATTGATACTCTTGCATAGCAGAATTATCCCACAACCAATTTTTTTTTTAGGCACCTTGATCCCCGGGTACCCTGAAAATGAAGTGAACTATGACATTTGGATCAGGTTGACCTTGCCAAATTACCCTGGCAAGAGATTCCAGTTACTTTGATCCCTATTTATACTGACTTTAACTTCACTTGAGACCTTTGCAACCCCAACTCTTCCGGCCTGTGTGTAGTTCGGCCTGTCTCAGCACCAACCGACAGCAACTTCAACTTCCCAGCTCATGCTGCTCTGTCGCGATGCCAGGAATGCAGATATCGACTTCACTCACAGCAGCTTGCAAGGCCCCAGGGAGGCTTGGCATAATGCTGTATGTCCAGACAGCAGCTACCAAACAACAACCTGGCTCTATGTGATGAAGATTGTGAACAAAGTGATGTTTCAGAGTCAGATCAGGAAAAGTTTCAAACATTGCAAAAATACACATGAAAGAATGTCAGACCTGGATAAACATGAACGGGCATCCAGAAATTATTGGCAATGTTGGCCCTGGAACAGGAAAGACGTTTCATAAATGAGAAAGAGTTCAAACAAATGCTTGACTCGGTAGAAATACAAAGTTTAAAAATAAAAAAATCAACAAATATTTGGATTAGATGGTCCAGATTTGGGACAAAGAATTGTCGTGAGATGCATGTTGAAAAAATCAATAGGGGCAAAACACATTCATCACAATTTATGGATTGTAAGTGGAACCAAAGCCAAATTCCATTTTAGAAATTACATCATGCACAGAATGAGTATGGTTTTAAATTTCTTGAATCAAAAAGTTCGGTCCAGACTGGGAGGGGCAGCAACAGCATTTAAGAATAGAGGGCAAGCATACCATTGTGTGCAAATAATGCCAAAGGCAGTTGAACTTCAAGTAAAGAAGGATGGTACCATTCCTGCATTCACAAGGCAAATTAAAATGACATAGAAGTACAGGAAGGGACAAAAATGTAAGGAGGCTGATGCATTTGTGTGTCTCAATGAATCCATGAGACAGCAGGGGCTCAAATTTGAATATACACCTTTAGTGGAAGTTGGGGCTGGTCCCATCCAAATACTTTTGGATAACCAAGGATCTCAAGATATTTACTTAGAAGAAGGTAAAACATTACAGATGACAATGCAAGAACCGTACTACACTGCAGATTTAAATAACCCAGTTAATGGGAACATTCCTGAAAGCTACGTCACCTCGCAGGGTGAATTGCTTTTGAGTCTTTAGATTCTAAACCGAAGGGGATTTTCAGAATTCAGTCAGTGTTCCCTTATGAAACAAAATATGTGATTTGTCATCATCCTCTTTCAGGTAGATGAAAAGAAGCCAAAAGAAAATTAGCAAATCTAGGTGGAGGCTTAAGTGCAAAGGTACTAGAGGGTGGTTTCTCTAGAAAGAGATACTGGCATGCGGTTAGAAGAAAGCACAAAAATTCCTCCTTTGGAGGATTTTTCAGACTTTTCTAAAATGGTAGAGGAACAAAACCAGGCTGTAGATGTTTGCACCAATGAAGAAGAGAAACATCAATTGAGATAAATATTCATAGAATTCAAGGAGGTATTTGCTATGGACACCTACGATTATGGGCGTACGGATCTGCATGTTGCTACATTGCCAGAAGGCTATAGAGGCAACCTGAATTTGTGAGTAACTTGGCCTGTTTAGAGTTTTTGGCAGAGATAATCAAAAACCTGGAGTCAAGAGGAATCAGAACAACAAAGAATGGACCTTGGCAAATGAGATCAGAACATGTCTTAGTATTGACAACACCAACTTTTGTAAAAAAAATATATATTATTTATGTATATTTTTCAAATATTTGTTTACTTCCAACATCCACATCTATATACCACCATTCATTCCATCATTCATTCACACTCTCGCAAATGTATACATCTTCCACAGGTAGAGTAATACATCCTCCTAAAAACTCATATTTTTACATGAATCACATGACTTCTTTAAATTTTCAGTAAGTGTTAATACACAAAATCAAATAGCATCATGCTTATTCAATGTAGCTCGACATATGTTTAGATCGTCAAGAGATAGGCTCCCAATTTGAGCCAGTCAGTATTAGCGACCTTCTTCAGGAGACGGATGGTTCAGTTGCAACCACTCCGAGATGTCAAAAGGTGGGGGATGTCATCAAACATCAATCTCCACAAATAATGATGGAGTTGCGTGTCAATTGGCAAATTAATCCTACAACAGTTGCGGATTACTCTGCACCAAATCTAATCTGAAGTTTAGGCGCATGGGTGTATTTCACATAGTTCCACGTTCCAAGTTTGTCCTCATAGTTTTTAATTTTACAGTCCAAATCGACCCCAGACGTCTCTCGTGTTTTTGGATAGTGAATGATCTATTCTATTTCCACAAATGAATCATAGGTTCCAAATCAAATGATGTCTGAAGTGTGTTTTTAGTGATTGGAGACAGAGCAACATGCCGTGCGAAGTGACACTACCGCGAGCCAACGGAACACGGACATCATTTGATTTGGAACCCGTGATTCATCTGTGGAAATAGAATAGATCATTCCACTATCCGACAACACGAGAGATGTCCGGGTCAGATAATTTATACATTTAGTGAGAGTGTTAATAGTTAAGCTCATGATGGAAAGCTCTGTATTTTCTCAAGAAACACTGGAATGACATGCACAACTGACAGAAATTAAATGACACAAGTAGAATTTATAGAAATCTGGAGCTGTCCTCTGTATCTCATGGATAACAGGGCATTACTCTAACTGAGGTTGTGCCAAGCCACAGGCTGGGAATTTTGCCAGCAGATGTGCACTTGAGAGCTGGCAACAATCCAGTGCTAGAGAATGGGTGTGCTGCTGCAGAGCACTGATGAGCTATACGAACTGAAGTACTGTTTAATGCAAACCATTTAAGGTACATTTGAGTGTTTCTATTGAGGAACACTTGGAGGCTGTCCTCAAGCTATTTCATACGTTAGATCTTCCTAAAATCCAACATGTCAGGCTTTTCAATCTCGCAATGGACCCAAGTTCTGCTAGCTTTATATGGAGTTTGAATGAACAGGAGACTTTGCAATGGGGTGATTTTGAGACAGAGATTAGGAAACACTTCTCTCCATTTTGCACCATCGAGCACACAAAAAAGGCAGTATATACTATGACAGCTCGACCAGATGAATCACCACATTTCTTGCAAAATCTAAAACAAGCTGTCTCCCAATTTTACAACAACTGTGACAGAAACTCAGTAGAATTCAACACTGCATTCTTTTATGGCTTGCGAGAGGTGGTCTCTCAGTTTGCTTGTGTATTCACTAGAGACAGAAGCCTGCAGTGGATTCTTGATCAGTCAACTACAATGTATGAGGTAATTGCACATAATGAGGGTAAAATGAAGGAATCAAAGCAGAAGGTGAAATATTATCCCCCTACAGTTTTAGAAATCAAATCTGGGAAAAACATGTTGTTAGAGACTGCTCATATAAAGAATAGCACACCACATAACCAGAATGGTGTGGCCACGCATAGAAAGGCAGAACCCCATGAAACTGTGTTTAAGTCTACAGACCACAGCCATAGAGATTCTTACATTAGTCCCAGGTATCTTGACAATTCACCAATGGTGGGGTTTCGGTATGATATAGTAGGGAGGATAGCTCAGGAGCAATGGGTTTGTCTTGGAAGCAAGACAACGCAGCACAAAACAGGTTTGAATCCTGATCCCACACTTAGAAACCAATCTCTGGTATTAAGCATGTAATACAAGAACAATTATATTATAACACCCAAAGGTAACTATATAAAAGACACTACCAAAAATTGGGGGCTCAGAGTAGGTTTAACCCTGCTAGAATGATATATGGAAGGGCCCAAATATGTGGATGGATTCATGGAAAATGGAAATCAGCAAAGGGAACAGTATCAATTAAATGAAAGACAAAATGTGACCTATAGTCCTTGCCTTTATGTTCAGGCCTCCCCCATTTAGACCCTGGATAGAGGACAGTCATCCCACTTGCTCTACCTCCTATGTCCCTGGAGTTCAGGGGAAACATGAACAGGAATCATTCTCCTGATCAAAACCAAAATAGACCTGACCAATATGAATCCAATCAGTACTGGCCTTGAGCACATAGGGATGAATGCAGGGATCTGGATGGAATCCAGTGCCTAGAGACACAATTGAAAATGTTAGCTGAGCAGATAGGAAAACTATGTGCAGGGCAAAAACAGCAGCTTGGCGAGAATACAGAAGGTCATAAGAGTGACTTTGCACAAGGCGGTCTCAAATGACTAATCAGCCAGACTTCCCGAACTGAAGGCAAAAATGACCCACCATTGACTGAACAAGCAGAATTGTTTAGTGATGTAAAGTTAAGAAAACAACCAGATGATAATAACATAGGAAATAAAATTATACAACAATAGGAGTTGGGTTTAATTTAGAATTAAAGCAAACTATTCAGGTGTGTGAAGATGAGAAAGAAGAAAATAGAAACACACAAGAGGAACCCAAAGAACAAAGAGTTAAAAGACAATTTAAAAAGAAGCTGCAGCATGAAAATGACGATGCACATACTTTTGAGCAAATTATATCCAGTAAACAAATGGATCATTACAGAGTAATTGTGTGCTGAATGCCTCAGCAATAGATAAAACAAAAATAAATGAAAAAATAGGTGAAAACATACAAACAAATGATAGTGTTTTGTTGCCTGACAATTCTCATAGTGGTCATATCTCCACAGAAATTAACATTTCCCAAAAGACATGTGCAGGTGAGTTCCCTGAGGAGCATTTTGAGCCACAGATGTTCCAAGAAGCAGAAGTGACAGGTATGGTACAAAATCTAGGTAATGTTCTGCTAATGAAAACACAAAACTCTTGTGCGCCAGAGTGGAGATAAGGAAAGGAGATCAAAATGATATGGAAAAAGCAGAAAAGGAATGGGGTGTGGACAGAGGTGGCCCTTCTATACAATGGGCCCAATCAGTGGCAAATTTCCAAATGAATTCTCAGGACAGAAAAATAAACAAAGAAATTGAAGGAGCCTGATACATTTCTGTGTCTCTATGAATACATGAGACAGCAGGGTCTAGAATGTGAATACATACCTTTGGTGGAAGCTGGAGATGGTCCCATTCGAATTCTGGTGTATAACAAAGGATGTTAGGATCTTCACTTGGAAGAAGGTATTCCATTAAGGATGGCAATGCAAGAATCCCACTACACTGCAGATTTAAACAACCCAGTCATTGGGAATATTCATGAAAGTTATGTCAACTGGGTGAACTGACTGAGTCTTTAGATTCTAAACCAAAAGGGATTTTAAAAATTCAGTCAGTACATCCTTATGAACGAAAGGATGTCATTTGTTGTCATGAGGACGATTGCATCCTGTTACTGATGGATGAACATGAGGAGTAACAACAGCAAACTGAGGTGAAGACTGAAGTGCCAAGGTACTTGAGGGTGGAGTCCTTGCCTAAACATTCGTCAAACTTTTCGTCTAGCCAAGTCCTTTAAATATCTGTTGCAAAGACTTAACCATTACTTACCAGAACTGTGCTATCCTATACAAAAGACTCTGAACCATTGACTTTGGCCCAGGCCTATTAAGTAAAAATGCTGGTTGTATGTCATTGAAACCCTTTGCCCTGCCTATGAATGTATTTGGGCTGTCTATTCTTATAAGCTTGTCTTTTCCCTCATTTATTAAGTATCTGAAGTGGCGTTTTGCTCCCACTTCATTTTGGAGCTAAACTTGTTCATTTACTTACCGGATGGATTTTTGTGGTGTATTAGTGTGTGATATTGTGCTGCTTATGCTAGTGTATTGTTTCCTAACTGACTGAGTAAATAAGTGTATATTCATTTACCAAGAAACCTTGAATCTGTGTTTGTTTGAATCACTGTATTATTTGGTCCTTTGTGTAACTTGTTCTACTTCGCACTCAACCCTTGATATAAGTATGGCTGCTCAGCCACTGCTACCACATAACTGTGTAGTACAGGCTTGTACCAAAGGTGAAATTGTACTGACACTTGTAGTCTTAATTGCCTGTAGTGTTCCCCAAGGGTACTGCAGGTGATTCTGCCTAACATTCCGAACCACATCTATTTGCATATCAGAAGAGCAATAATTTAAGAAACCTGTTGGTGGACACCAGAGGCAAGAAACACAAACTCCCCGACAAACATCCAGGGACATATCCATGCCTGTCATGTGGGAATTGCAACAACGTAATAAGAGGAAGTATTATGTTGGAGAATTAGCAAGAAAAGTATGACTAAGGCTCAATGACCATTAATCATGTATTAGGAACAATAATCAAACCACAGCTGCAGCCAGACATTTTGCCTAGAAAGGACACACAATCTCACAATTAAGATTCAAAATCTTGAAATTGTTGACACAAAAGGACACTGTGTGAACCCTAAGATGAAAAGAGCACAATGGGAAACCTTCTGGATAGAGAAACTTGATGCTCACTCCCCAGGAGGTATCAATGAAGAATGGGATCTGAACTGTTTTTTATAACAATCTTCCAGAAAGCTCACTTTACCTTCCTCACGAGTGGGAAGATCTCCAGCTTTTGTTCCCGAGATAGATGTATTGATTCCTTTTTCTAATCAGAAGTGACAAGCAGGAATATGTTTTCCATTGATTATGGTATTGCACAAGAAGCAATCTGTACTGTGATAGTCATATTGTTATTAGCAACCACACACCTTCATTTGCATGCTAACTTGTTATTCAGATTGGATCACAACTTATTACTTGTTGATTGATTCTAAAGGAGTGTCCTTACAATCTAACTGGTCTTAGCTTTACGGTCATTTTTGATTTGTAGTATTTTTATTTTTTATTTTTTTATTGACTTTATTATTTTACTAATACTAACAACCATGTACCCTCTTTTATATACTTGCGGGCACTCTTGTTGCTAACAGCAGTCTGATAATATTCAGATAAGTGTTCATTACCCGCACATTAAGGTAACTCCCACTTAGAGTTACTCCATTTTGTCTACCTGAATGTTGGTAATTACGTTCATTAGTCTTACTTATTCTTATAATCGTTTACGGTGTACCTAACCGTGTTCTATCACATTGTACCTTTGATAGGGTAAAAGAGTAGGTTTTACTGCAGTATCTCACTCACAATACCCGTATTTAAGGTTTCTCTCTGACCCATTTTTGTGAGCACACCTGTACACACTTTACGGAAGTATTTTGTATTTTTATTTAGCTTTCTGTACAATTGGCAGTTGATCCCGACTTTGGACTACAATTCCCATCATATCGTGCATGTATTGCACATTTTCTACACACGTATTAGAATTATGTATGACTCGCATGTGTCGTTCTTTTGCCTTTGTTTTTTCTTTTTCTTTTTCCTTGCTTATCACTGTGATCGATCTGAGTTTTATTTGTTGTTTAACCTCGTTAATTTCAGGCTCCTTGTTTGACCTAGTTTCCTCCCCATTCTAAGATGGTAGCCACATAATTGGCTCATTGCCATGACTACCTTTAGTTTACTTCTACAGTGGCAGGTGTCTATACGCGAGTTTCATCGCGGCAGACACGCCACTGCAGGTAAGGCTTAGGGATCCTCTGCGAGTTTCTGGATCGCACTCCAGCGTACACAGTCTTTAATGCTGGCATAGATTTGAAAGTTAAGAATGTCTTCTCATCCCGCGTAGTATCGAAATAGCTCTTTTTTTGAGTACACGCATAATCTACTGTGATTGATCTGTGACATGTTTCCGCGAATAAGGGTTGAGTAGCCTTTTTGGAGTACACAAATAATTTACTGTGATTGATCTGTGATATGTCTCCGCGAAGAAGGGTACTCTTAATAGGAATCGTTTAACACACAATTTGCAACGTTAGTGGTCTGTATTGACTCTGACAGACCTAGTTAGAGAAATAGGATGAAGAGTAGTAGTGCTATGTAGATAAATAATGGATGTTCTACTGATCCTTTTCTTTGATATACAGAAGCTGCGATTCCATATGCGGCGCATGAACTAAATGCCACTACATTATTCATTACATTTTGAACTATCCAGCATCTATATAGGTAAGAATTTCAATCTACTTAATAGACTTAAAACATAGCTGGATTGACAGTTCCCTACAATAAGTACTCTCTCATTGCACAGGATGTTAGGCGCTAGAAGATTATTCTGAACCAAGATCCACATTCACTCAATAACTCCAGGTCAGCCATATCTGTAGTGCTATCCCTAAGGGGACTACGCTTCATTCTTGCAAAGTCCTATCTTTCAACACATGTCTTTTACATTCCATTCTATTTGTTTCTCTCTGTTTTTCTATGTCGCAACCATTCTGATGAAAGGAATGTATCTATTGCACCTTTTTTGACTACTTACTATTGCAATATGCAAATGTTTTGGTGACTTGAATTACCACATGCTACTCTGGATTGGGCATGCAACTCCTTGTGAATATTACCTACATCATTCTTGCTATGACTAATAACACCAGAATATGTTGAATATGGCCCTATTACAATGATTTGGATCCTTTGCATTTCCTTTGCTTCGAATTGTTGTTTATTTTGGTATCCTGAACTTTGATGTGTCATCACCTTGATTGTACCGAATTGTAATTTGTTTTGATAATGACCTTACTAGGCCCTAATGAAGGACCTTGCTCTCCGAAATGCATTGGCCAAAGTGAATGCATCTGCAACTAAGTTAAAATACATAAATATATGAAGAATAAATCACCTACTTTGAGAAAAACGTAACTTTATGGAGAATTATTGAACTATATTGAAGTTAAAAAGCCATTTTTGGTGACTGGGAGTTCAGCCCACACTGCTGGCTCATTAGCTAAGGTCCTTGTTTACATATAACTTGAACATCTGTACCCACTCCTGTGATAGGTCTGCCTCTATCAGGCAGTCAGCCTCGAAGGTCTGGTCATCCTTTCCTATCTTCAACGAAGATGCAGTCTTTACCGCTTTGCAACACATTAAGTCATGGGCTCCTTCCGACATCATTCCTCTTGTGGTGATGAAGGACATATGTCCGGGGCTGCTGTGTGAAATCACAGAGGCAATCAATAATTCTTGTCAGTCAGGGATTTTTCTTTTGGAGTTCAAGGCTGCCATTGTCATTCCTCTCCTTAAAAAGCCTTCTCTCTATCCTCTGGTACCCTCTAACTATATTCCCATTTCACTGCTTCCATTCTTTATGAAACTTCTTGAGTCTTTGGTCTCTCATTTACTCTCTGCTTTTATGGAACCCACGACCCTCTTTGATCATGCTCAATCTGAATTCAGGCCGGGTCGTGGGACCAAGAGCATCCTGGTCTCTGTCCAAGATGTTATGACCAGGCTGGTTGATGCTGGTGGGGTTGAGGCCCTGATTTTATTAGATCTTTCAGCAGCATTTGACACAGTGAGCACCCTATCCTGCTCACCCGCCTAGCCCAAGCTGGTATCTCAGGCCAGGTGCTGACTTGGTTTGCCTCGTTCCTATCCAATAGAACCCAAAATCTCTATCTTCGTCCCTTTCTCTCTGACTGGCTTTCACTTTGCTGTGGTGTCCCTCGGGGATCTGCCTTGTCTCCTATTCTCTTCAACATCTACATCTGGCCTCATTTGTCTCATCTGCTCCTTCGGCATAAGGTGCTATTCATATGCCAACGACACTCAGATCCGGTTAGATAAGGATCAGGCTGAGATGTCGTGCCTGTCTCGGTGCTTGACTGCCGTGGGGGTTTGGATGAACCGCAATTGGCTGAAGTTGAATGAAGACAAGACAAAGTTCTGGTGGTGGGTTCTCCCACCCTGATCCTTCACTCTGGGTGTCCTCTTTTTGGCCCTCCTCTCTTGGCTCTTTTCCGGATCCGACTGAGAAGGTGAAGAACTTAGATGTCATGATGTCCTCGTCCCTCTCGATGGACTCACAGGTGTCGGCAATTTGTCAGTCAGGCCACTTTCACCTCAAAATTCTTAAGAAGGTTTTGCCATTTATTCCTTCTCACCTTCGTCCTCCGGTAGTGGCAGCCTTAACTCTTTATGTTTGGCCAAACCTAGGGGCCTAGTCCAGCAGCTCCAGCGTCTCCAGAATATGGCTGCCCGGGTGGCAACTGGCTCCCCTTAGGGAGCTCATATTTCCCCCGTACTGCGCTCGCTGCACTGGTTGCATGTCAAACAGCGTATTGCATTCAAGGCCCTTTGCTTGGTGTATCGCATCCTAAATGACCAAGGGGCAGAATGCCTCCGTGACAAGTCCAGCTTTACTGTCCCACACGGCCTCTAAGATTGGCAGGTGCTCATCTGCTTGTAGTCCCATTCTTCCGGCGCGCTCTCATCCGACTGGCTTTTTCAGTTGCTGCGGCTTCTGGTTTAGATTCCTTAACAGGTTTTCCTTTATCAGCGTTCTGTGGTGTCCCCAGAGTTGGGTACAAAATCCACATGTGCCGAAAACAGCATTGACATTCTGCGCAACCTACAAAATGCATATGTTTGTAATGCTGCTTTGGCCATCTACCCACCACTAAAGAAATGCAAATGCACTTAACTATGCAATGACATTCAGCACACTAGAAAATGTATGCATGCCAAAACCTGCCTAGGCATTCTCGAGCTACAAAGTATTTTAAATATTATAAACTGGCTGAAAAATGCAAGTGGGATTCTTCCAATTTTGGCATTGTCCTACACATACAAAATGCAAGTAATGTTCCCACTGCTTGTGATTCCCCCACCACAAAATACTTCAAAATACACATGTGATAAACATTGCTTTAGCATTCTTCCCTGCTTACATAATGCATGTGTATTTAACACTCCCTTGGTGTACTGCCTACAAAAAGCACCCTTGTATTGATTTGATTTGGCACTCACTTTCGGCTGCAAAACACAAGTGTGCCTAACGCTGTCTTGGTGTTCTTCCTCTACTACAATATGCATGGGTGCCTAACACTGCCCTGGCATACTCCCTGGTTACAAAATGAACGTGGGACTGACACTGTCTTGGTGTTCTCTCCACTTAAATACGTGCTTGTGCCTAACTCTGTCATGGCATTGACCTCCACCAAAGAACACATGTATGCCGATTGGTGCTTTGGTCTTCTGCCCGCCTGCAAAATGCACTTGGGGATTTCACTGCATTGCCCGTCTCATCTGTTTAAAAAAGCATATTGGGTTCAAACCTCTTTCATGTTCTCCTACACTGACAGAGTGCACATAATGTTCACTCTTTTCTGGTGTTCTTCTCCCATTACAAAATGCACGTGTGCCTAACACTTCTTTGGCATTCTTCTCTGCCTTCAGAATTAATATATGCATGACATTGCCTCCATGTTCTCATCAGCCTACAACATGCACATGTGTAGAACACTGCCGTTGTGTTCACCCCAGCATATATAAAACAGAAATCACATATGCTTTACTTTGCTTTGGCATTCTCCCTCAACATCACAATGCACATGCTCGTAACAATGTGTTGCTATTCACCTGTGTAGAAAAGGTAGCTGTGCCTAACAATGCCTAGAGGTTCGTCTCTGCCTTTAAATGACACGTGTGCTTTTCACTACTTAGGTATTGAACACTAGCTACAAGATTCATGTGAGTTTCTTTCTGTTTCAATACCCTCCATCACCTAAAAAATGCATGCATGCTTTCACTGCTTGTTCATTTTCACCCATCTACTTAATGCTCAACTGCTTTAGGTTTGTAATGCACCTACAACATGCATGTGTGCCTAGCAATGCCTTGGTGCTCTCCTCCACCTACAAAATCATATACTTTGCCTCTTCCCAAAAAGATGGGACACTTAGTTACTACCTCGGAATAATCGCCTGTTTGCCACCATACAATTCTAAGAGGAAATGGCCCAAAATTTCGCCCTCACAATTGCGACGGCCGAAAATTACGATTTTATTTTTTTTAAACACCCCCTTTACACCACATGTATGTGGCAGGGTATGGGATTATAGTAATATGAGGGGTGGGGGGGCTGCAGGGGTCTCCCCCTCTGCATATCTATGTGGTGTAAAGGGGGTTTAAAAAAAATAAAATCGTAATTTTCGGGCCGTCGCAATTATATGTGGTCGCAGTAATCACATAGATCCATTCTAAGATATGTTTTCATCACTCTGACACGAAATATCGTATGAATGTATGAAATCCAAGAATGGTTTTCACAAATAGGTGGCCTCCCGTTGTACCTCTCCCTCAGTTAAATTCAACTTTATTTTTATAAATTTTCAGGGATTAATTTCATCTTCAATGGTCTACCCCTCCATCAACTAAATTCCTTGAATGTTCTACTTCTTCTTCAACTAACCCCTAATCCCCAGCTGCTCTGCTGCCCCCTTCCTCTGCCTACAAGGCTGATTCCCAGTGAAGCCATGTACGCATGGCCATTGTACACTCTTTTGGCGAAATGACCCCCCTAAACAATAGAAAAGGTTGGGAACGTTTATTTCGGCAGAAATGGCCCATGTTTGGAAAACTGTAATTGTTCCGGATCGTTGTACTTTTGTTCTATGCTCCTGCTTTCCAAATCGGCTTGTCTTCAAGTCGTGCTGTCTGCATGAAGTCTGGGTTTAGCTTTGTAAGAAGTACATACTAGGAGGTCTGTGCCAGGATCCATGCACAGCTGTGCTTGGAGAGTAAGAAGTGTAGGCATTCTTTAACAGTATCTGTGTGCATGCTGCTGCTTCTGATGAGTGAGAGTTCTGTGGTATCAAGCCTTGTGATATTTGGGGAAGTGATCAATCCCTCTGAGCTTGCAGAATATGAAGTAAGGAGCACATGATGCTCTATTAACAGTTTTTATTTGCTTGCAGTTTATGAAGTGGCCGAGCATTCTTAATATTGTGCGTGCAGTGGGGGGGGGGGGGCGCATACTTAACAGTGTTTATGCATGACTCTACAACCTAAAGACTCATTCACCCACATACACATCCGAACATACCCACCCATTCATCCATCCATATGCATCCACTCATTCATCCATCATCTACCCACATTCCCCCACTCATTTACCCATCCATCCACACTGACACCCAGATTCATCCTCTTATCCATCATCCACTCATCCGTGCAACTACAATCATTCTCTCAATTCCTCCATCTATCCATCCACCCATACAACTATATCCACTGACTCATTCGTCATCCATCCATATGTACTCATCCATCCATGCATTCATACATATTTACCCATACGTACCCTCCTTGCAAACATATCCACACACCCGTACAGCAATATTCACCCACGTATCAATCCATCTACCCATTAGAACTATATTCAGCCACACTATAGAATAGTAATGCAGCATATTCACACCCCCGTCCATTCAGCAGCCTATTCACCAATCTGTACTGACTCCTGCATCCTTTCGTTTGGCCATATGTACCCTCCCAACACAGTGGCATTCACCTGCTCCTCCTTCCACGCATACAACCATATTTCTCAAAACACCTACTCACTCATACTTGAAAAAAAAAGCCAGACCTGTTGTTTTAAAAATTAACACCCGTGTAAATCAGATTGGGCCCGAACCTAGTTCCTGACCTGAAACCAAGGGGTCGTCAAATGCAACAATCCGGTGGCATATTGTTATGATTTTTGAAGCTATAATCCAGTCATTGCATTGGCGAAATGTATGATGTGTGTTTTTTTGTCCCCTCATAAATGTATACAGGCTTAGACTAGAGTGAGTGCCTGTACTCCTGCTGAGCGAATTCTCCTGCTCAGCAAATTCTCAGACTCACGCATGACGCACGACACAAAATTAAGATAAGCATTCTGTCTTGACACCTATTTCTAATTCTGTAAACGACACTTTATTCGACGTAAGCTCTTACAGTGAATATAAAATACACAATTGTTTGAACAAATATAAATATATCAACTTACATCACACTAGCATTTCTCGATTATTTGTGAGAAAAGCAAGAGGATTTCCATTCGTTCAAATATTGCTACAGTATGTATTGTTTATTTTAAACATGCTAACACACCTATGGTTTCGCAGTGTGCCACTAAATTACACGAAGTAGCCTATTGCACCATGCATTCATGAAAATGGAAGTGCTAGCAGCACACTTTTTGAAAATGTAAAGCACGTAAAAAGGGATTCGACGGCATGGAGGGATTCAAAAAAAGGCATGGAGAGAAATGTGCTTCAAACTTTTCTTTTGACAAAGCTTCAAATCTACCTTGCCTTTCAACTACACAAAAAGGTATCAACTGAAAGGTTTCAGACACATGTTGCGTGAATCTAATGGTTTCAAACATAAATTCCATTGAAACAATAAAAAATGCAATATTTGTGAGTTTCCATAGATTGTATCAAGTTAAACAATGGCGAGTTTATTTCAGCATTCTCTAGTAGTTGCGATATAAACATGGGATGGCAGAATTCTATCCTCTAACAACAGAGAAATGAAAGCCAGAAATGAAACGAAGCTGAACTTGCGCTGAAGCTGTGAAAGATCCTTCTAACCCTGCCACGCTAACAATGGCATTCTAAAAATCCAGGCCTCTCTGAAAGAACATCAAATAATGGAACAGTATGGGCGTTTACGGTAATTGAATGAAAATGTGCTCCTACAGTCAGAGTTGCCAGCGAAAAGTACTTTCTATTAGATCTCTTGTAAAGGATAGATATGTGACTCCACATAAAATGGTGCCCAAAAGAAAGGAACCAACTGAAGAAGCAACAGAGAAGGGGGTGGCACAGAATGAGAGAGAGGAATGTGGAGTGCCGAAAATAGCAGAGTGTGCATGAAGGTGGGGTACAAGATGCTAACAAAGCACACAAAAAAAAGAGATCACAACAGTTGATATATTTGATAATCTCCGAGGTGTATGGCTATAATGCTTTCCTGGCTATGATGCTTTCTTTATAGTTTGGTTCTCTGAAATGTCTTCTTCCAATACAAGATCAGAGAAAATGATTCATTTCTCCTGCGGTGATACTGCAGTACATTCAAACACCATCCTCTGGGACCCCGGATCTCTGGGTTGCTTCGGGCAATCTGATATTGCATTGCTCGAGCTTTCCTTAGAAACAGCCAACAATATCACAATAATTATATTAATGCTAGAAATCAAAGTCTGGTGACTTTCCCTAGAGCTTGCCTAACAAAAAGCTGGTTACAGATGCTGCCAACGTACTTAATGATCCCAAGACGAAATTGTCAGTTTATTTATAAAACCTATGGAAAAATGCATGCTTGATATTTTCTAGTCCAGCTCCGAGCTAACTGGCATGCATCTGAACTTCATACAGAAGACATCATTTCTTAAGGAAAAGGGCCGCCATTAAGAATTGCTCCCCACACCACTGGAGCTACTCGAATAGCTTGTTTATTTTTCTTGAAACTCTTTGAGAAATCTATGTTGAAGGAAGTCTGCAGCTATTTTAAAAAAAAGACTTACAGCACATTTTTCAGAGAAATGGGGAGAAGCAAGATTCCTACATGAGCATTGATCATTACACTTAACGTGGATCATGTTAGCCCAATTTCATAGTATAACCAGGGCATAATGTACAAAAGGTTTTCATAGTGAAAAGTCACTCTGCGCTGCTCAAAATAATTTCCGATTCACAGATTGGATTTTAAGCTGGCCCTTCACACTTTGCACCGTGCAGGAGCGCTTTTTGCAGCACAGAGCACAACGGTCAGTAAGGGCCAGCGCAAAGCACTAAGAGGCCGATTCATGGAATTAATGAGCACTGAAATTTTCAGCGCCAGTGTGCGAAAGCATGCGAATCGCAGTGCAAGTGCCAGTGCGAAAATCGCAGCGAAACATGCGCACAGCAACCCAGGATGTGCGCCAAAATTTTGTGTGGCGCACGCTGGCGCACACCTCTCCAAACAGCGTGTGCTACGCGCACTGCAAAATCGCACATAGCGCGGCGCACACAATAAAAGTAGGAGGAACAGGGGGCGTGACACGCAGAAAGGGGAACAACTCGTGAAAATGTGGGCGTCACGGGTGAAGTACAGGAGGCAAGTCCGCGGAACGCCCACACGCACGTTCAAAACACGTATTCATGGAATCGAACGGGGCTAAGGCGTGTGCCTAAAAAGACGCGCTAATCAGGAAACACGTACGCCAGCAGGAAGCAGGAGTACGTGGACCCGCACAGCATAAAAGTGCACGCAAACAACAAACAAGCACAGACGCCAGGATGAATATACCGTTCCTAGCAGCAGTGGTCATGGGATACCACAGGAGGAGGATAGTCAGGCCCAGAATTTTTACACCCAGAACCAGCCTTTTTGGGATGCGTGATGACCAGGTGTATGGGAGGTACAGGTTTCCACCTCACATAATACTCGACCTGGTCAGTGAGTGGGAGGATGACCTCACATCACCCACCCTGTGCTCCCAAACACTCAGCCCCCTGCATAAGGTCCTCAATGTACTGCACATCTTGGCCACTGGATCATTTCAGCGGACAACTGCTATAGTGGGGGGGGTGTCACAGGCCACGCAGTCACGCTGCCTACACCAGGTTTTGGCCATCATGACTGCACACCCATCAGTCCGCAGGCACATACACCTGCCCAGAACACCTGCAGAAAGGCAGGCTGTCGTCCAGGATTTTTACGGGGTGGCACACTTCCCCAAAGTGCTAGGTGCCACTGACTGCACCCATGTGGCTCTACGTCTCCCCAGGGCATCAGAGCACATCTATAGAAACTGCAAGCACTGGCATTCCATCAACGTCCAGGTAGTATGTGATGCCAAGGGAATCATCACCTCAGTATATGCCAACTATGCAGGGTCCACCCACGACAGTTTCATTTACAGAATGTCAACCCTAACCCGGGACCTAGAAGCTGGGCGGCATGGCAATACATGGCTGCTCGGTGAGTATAAATGCCACAGCACATGCATGCATGTCAGATACTGAGCAATGTCACAACCCCACTAATGATACCCATCACCACCTCCCCAGGGAACAGTGCCTACCCTCTGAGCACCCACATGATGGCGCCAATTCAGAACCCCACCACACCACCCGAGGTAAGATACAACACAGCCACATTGCAACCCGGGGCATAGTGGAGCGAACATCCGGAGTGCTCAAGTCACGCTTTCGCTCCCTTGACCGTTTTGTCGGGCAGCTGTTATACGCTCCCCCAGTAGTGTGCAGGATCATAGTGGCAGCATGTGTCCTGCACAATGTTGCAACACGCTGGGGCCTGCCCGTGGACATGGTGGTGCCCCCACATCCCCAACCACATGCACGCCCGCTGCGCATGGGAGGGGAAAGGGCACGGGGTGAGACAGCCTGTACGCAGCTGGTAGCTAATTACTTCACCTAAAATCACACCCCTGTGGAGTGCACACAGCCCTGGCACATAACATCTGACAATCAATGATGATGACATAAGGGACAGTCAACTGTCACAACCATAGCAGCTGAGATTGGTCACCTGGAAGTGTTACATTGTGTGCATCCCTACCTACACAAACACCACCAATGCTGTGTCATCAAAAGACACACTTCTATGCTGCTAAAATCATTACCCCCTTGCAAAATACAACATGACAACAGTGCCATGTCACCCAACGCCTCCCCAGCACCGCCACCCAACACACCATGGCATGTCATGCTATGTGAGAGCAAACAAAGCAATCCCCAAAATATGACACAAGTGTCAAAGTACAGTGTCCCTAATGGAAACTGCACACACACAATATGCTCCCAGTAATGTAGAACTAACAACACACATGACCAAATACTTACCAACAATACAATGCAGCTACACAACCTCAAATATAGCATAAACATAACAGTACTAAGTTAAAGTAGTGGTAGTCTTACAACCTGATCATGCCAGCACATCGGCCACTTCCAACTGTACAGTGCTGCTGCCACGCAAATGTCTAAGTGCACTGCTTACAACATGAACTCCATCTCCAAAGTAGACGGCCTTTTGAAGACATGAGGAATTAACCTGCAAATTAGGCGAAAGACATGGATGCACAAGCACATAGCAATACACCATGCAGTGTACAATTCAGCAACAATATCCACTAGGAATGTATACACAGTATTGACTACAGACTGCCCACACAGCTCATGGGAGTCCTACGTCACCGTGTAAGTCACTGTCACTTGGGCACACCCTTTGCAAGCCCATGGAAACGGGAAGCAGGATGGGTGTGTGTCTCACAAACCCAAGCATCTAACCCAAACTCAGGACAAGCCTGCATGTGCCCAGCCGGAATACAGTGGATGCCCACGGGAGCCACACAAGGCAACACACTGTAAAAAAAAATCAAAAATCAAAAATCAAAAATCAAAAATCAAAAATCAAAAATCAAAAATCAAAAATCAAAAATGGCCATGTGGGGGCCGGGGGGGGTGGGAGGCCACCCAGGAGGTCCGAGGACAGGGTGCGCACCAACAGCCACCTGTGTGGAGGTTGGGAAAATAAAACACCTCCATCTCCGTGGGATCATGGCCTGCATGGCTATGCCATTGTGGGAGAACTGCTGCTGTCGCTCTCAACACCCTCTGCTGCTGCCACAGGAGGTGGTGCTGCCACAGGAGATGGTGGTGCTATGGGAGGCAGCCCACGCAAAGCCCTGGTATGGTCCTCCATGGCAGCAAGCATGCGGGTGTGGAAGGTCTCGTTCTGGAGGATTATAATGCGGAGATCCCCATGCAGAACCTGACGTGATGCCCGGATCTCCTCCCGAGTTGCCTGCATCTCAGCTGACAGTGAACGTGTGAGCCGCTCCAGCTGTTGTTCTGTACTCAAGTTAGTGGAAGCCTCAAGGTCAACAAGAGTCTCCCTGAGGTGATGGAGTTCTACCCTCAGGGCATCCCTGTGGCCCTGGGACTCTATTGATATCGATTGGCGTAGAGTCTCCAGTGCCGCCCGTCTGTCCCTGTTGGACGCCAACATGTCCTCCCTGTGTGATTGGCAAATGGAGTATGTTGCCTGCTGTAGTCGCTCCATCTGCCTTTCAGGGGGGCCAATGGAAGTGGCCACCCTCTCCATTGCTTGAGCCATCATCTCAACTGATGCTGCCTGTTGGGTTGCCATACCGTACATGGATTGTTCCCATGCGGTATTGCCTGGTGGCATACGGCCACCGCGTCGGCGGGCACCACACCTGTTTGGGGCAAGGCGATCTGCGCCTTGCTGTGCCGGCACTGCCTGAGGCTGCAGGACTGCATTCCCCCTCTGATCTGCTGGCCAAGGAACAGGATCAGATGTTGTGGAGTGTGACCCTGCATCCGTAACCGCCAAAGGCGGACTTACCAACACTGACATCCCCATAGAGGGTTCTACCTCTGGTACAGGTGGGTTGGACAGAACAGAATCCCTGCCAGAAACACTTAGCTGCGACGGCACATAGGTCTCATCATCCGAATCAGCACTTGAATAGAGGTCTGGGGAGGTGCACCCAGAAGCACCCCTCGACAGAATGTTCTGCAGCAAGATTGGGTTCTCACCCACCACCACACCACGTCCCCCACTGGTGCCCTGTCGTGCCTGAGATTCCTCCTGGGTCTGCACCATCTCCTCAACCTCAACAGCATCAAGTGCGTCATCTCCTGCAAAAACATGAAATAAAAAAAATGGAAACAGGCATTAGCACCATAGCACACAAATAGGCCTGACAAGCTACAGAACCAGTACATGATTTACACATGTCCCGCATGAATATAACCCTCCCATGCATGCACTGTCACTGAGTTGGAAGGGGAGGCAAAAGGCAGACACTGATGACACCAAGATGGAAGAGCAACACATTTGCTGCATGCTGGGTAGCACTGCCATCACACATTGGCCTGTGAGTGGCATGTCCAATACACATACATGACACATGCCATCACACTGATGGAATTTGTACCCTAGTGCTCTAACAAGGCTGTCTGTGATCCCTAGGGGAAGATGACGGGTCACGCAACGCACAGGCAGCCCAAAATCAAAAATGTACGTGCACGCAACCCCTCGTAGACCACGTGCATGAAAAAATGAACCTGCACTATGCTGTGGTACCCAGAAACACAAAAATAAGCGTACGCGTAATACACACAGCCTACAATGACCTCTGAAGGGGAACGCGACACACGGGGCAAGCACAGTTGCTAAGTACGTGCGGAACTCACCGTCTGCCTGGAAAAAGAATGTGAAAAATATGCGCGTGTGCGCGTTGGCAACACCCCCGCCAAAAGAAGAATTGCACGCTGTCTGAGGAGACAGGACAAAAGGAGAAGTGAACTCTGTTAGAGGAAACAGGCCCAACAAAAATTCAGAAAAGAGCTGTCAGAGGTAACAGGGAGTACGAACTAGAAACGCTGTGAAGTAATCACGTGTGAACCGACAAGAAGTACAGATTTCACCCACTCGCTCTCCACGAAAAGCATGTACAAGGAAATGGCATCCTGCACGTAGCTTTTAAACCGGCCCACAAGTACACGTCAGATACGCGTGTACGCGGATGCTTTCCTCCAATTACACGTGATGACACTCGGACGTGCAGTTTTTCCACGTGTGCTCTGTCATCACGTGCTATGAGGGAAACGCCCGTGCGCGTAATGTAACTTACGCGCTTACGTGCTAAGGGCCTTTGGTCCAATGGAATCGCGTGCGTGTGCTGACGCACTTATGCCTTAAGGCCCTTTCCTCGAATTACACACTGACGTGCAATTTTTTCACGTGCCAAATCACTCTGTATCAAGCTGGCCACGTGAAAACACACAGAAGACCACGCTCCTGCCCAGAAGGCCGAATTACTGCCCCCCAGAGTCCCGAGCACGCTCCCACCTGCCATATGCTGCTGCCTGACTGCCTGCTGCCCACGTTCCCTGCCATTTGCTGCCTGCACGTCAACCAGGGGTGTAGTTGCTGTGACCACCCCTGCTGGAACCGAACACTCCCGACTGGGATTCCATCACTCCACAGCCCAGCCCCTAAGACCCAGTTGCCCACCCACTCCTGCCTCTGGGGTTGCCATGTCCGGCACAACACCATCTGGCAGCACTGGCAACGCCCAGCCAGAGAGGCTGAGGGCCACCAGCTTCACTGCCACCAAAGTTGATGTCCTGGTGGAGCAAGTCCTGGGGCAGTATGATGCCCTCTTTGGAAGTTCACGCACCGACAATGAAGGATGGACCAATATCTGGATGGACATCGTGACTGCCATCAACGCGGAGGGGGTGGCAGTCCGTGACTTATATCATGTCAAGAAGCGCTGGGAGGACATCAGGTCCAGGACCCTCAACAAGGCCCGGCGCCTCGCTAAGGCAGCGGATGCCAAGGGGTGCCGGGGCCAGCTGTCGAACCATCAAATGAGGGTCCTGGAACGCATATGCCCAGCACTCTACATCCAGATCCTTGAGAGGCAGACCCGTCTGGAGTCGAGCGGTAAGTGTACATGCATGGTGATAATACGCTGTGCATGTCGTGGTGTGCCAGTAGTGTGCAGGTTGCACATGTGTTTATGTAGGGGCATGTGGGGATGTGTATGAACATGGGCGCGAGGCAGCCACATGTGAGTCATCTCAGTTGTGAGACACATTGATGGTGTATGTGTTGGTAAGCATGTTGGGCTGTTTGAATTTCTGTGTATGTACATTGGCATGGTTGTGGCATGGATGGTGGTTCATAATGCATGTATCTGCACTGTGTACATGTGCATGTACGTGTATCTGACAAGTGTGCAAATGTGATGCAACAAGGATGCATGTGACACTGATATGTAGAAGGATGAATGGCAGATGTGACATGCATGGCGATCTCATCACTGCAACAGTTGGAGGAGATGTAGACATGCATGTACGTGTGGTGGCATGTGTGCATGTCTAGTGCACTCCTTGTGTTTCATGTGATGTTAGGCTCACCTTTGGCTGTTCATGCTGTTGTATGTGTATGGATGGTGCTGCCTGTCACAATGTTGCTGTTGAAATGTTCATGTGTGTGAGTTAAAATGACATGTGTGTCGTGGAGTGTGATGCCGTGTCTGTAGTTAAACAATGCCAGTCATGTGCAACTGTCATGTGTGTATCAGTCCATTGTACAGTGCCCTGATGCCTGTGTTTTAGCTCTCCCTGTCTGCAGCGTCAACTGAAGAAGAGGGCGGAGAGGGTGCTGTGGAGCACAGCGGCAGGGATCATCCCGCCAGCCGGAGACACAAGGCCCGGCTCCCCTCCCAGATTGTCATCTTGTCGGGAGTGAGGAGTCCGGTGCCACGTCCCAGGCCGCAGCTGCCGAGGGAAGGTCCAAGAGGCGGAGGTCGGAGATGGACTCCTCAGCAGCAGAAGGGGCAGCTGAGACCCCACAGGGTCCGACGGAGGAAGATGCCACGGAGTCATCCAGGTTGGTGGGGGGTTTGGTGGAAGAGGAGGCTGTGCAAGGGACAGAGACGGGGTCTGGAGGTGGGGATTCCACTGGTGCCAGTGGCGCAGTGCAGGGGCAGGGACAGGAGGCAGCACAGGCCACCGCGGAGGTGCCTGTGTGTAATCCTGTCCCTGATCCTGTGACTGCATCATCCCGCACCAGCAGGGATGCCTACGTCCAGACCCGTTTTCAGGGAGGGGATCTGCTTACAACAACTGGCCTTCCTCTCCCTGCGGACGTGGCTATCCGGGACCGGGTTGAGCCTGTCCTGGGTGGGGTGGCGTTGCGTCAACGGGCCATGCAAGCTGGCCTGCAGTCTTTCCATGAGGAGACTGCACGTCTTCTCGGATGGCTCGTTGACCGCTTAGACCTACTGGGACAGCTCACCTGGGCCCGATTCCACCGTTTTCTGGACCTTGTTCCGACCCCTCCTCAACTGAACCCCCTATGCCCCAGTCGTCCTCCATGCCATCTTCCGACCCATGTATCACCTGGGTAAACTGTGGAGCTGCCTCTGACCCTGCAGCCAGGCTGGTGGAGGACACACCCCTGCCACAGTTGGGAGTCGGACGTCCAGCATGGGTGGCCACCTCAACAACTACACCCCAGCCGGAGGAGGATGTGCAGGCAGCAAGAGCCAGGGCACAGGCAGAGGCACAGCAGCAGCAGCAACAAGGTGGGAGCCATCATGGCTCGGGGCCTTCGACATCGGAGGGGCAGGGATCGGCCATAGGGCAGGAGGAACCAGGACTGGAAGTGTCTTCCGTGTGGCAGTGGTTAGGCCATGCTATATATGCGGAGCGGCAGCGGGCAGAAGAGGCACGGCTCACGATGGTCAGGGCGGAGAACTCCATGCGGAGGGACCTGAGGCGGGCCGAGTGCCTCGAGGCAATTGGCAGGGAGTTGGAGGAGAACATGTCGTCGTCCCTGCGGACCCTCAGGGCCATGGAAGAGGACCACCTCCAGGACATTGAGCAGGAGTTTGATGATGCACTGGCCAGGGACATCCAAAAGTGAGCCGTCGGACTAGCCCGCTTCCCTTGTAAATAGTTTTTAGTGTTAGGTTTCCTTTTCGTTTTCCTTTTATTTGTGGTCAATCAACAATGCCACACAAATTTGTATATAGTTATATTTTTAGGTAGTTTGTTAGGTAGGTTTCATTTGTTTGGTTGGGATTATGAACCCTTTACATCCTTGGACAATGGATTGTATATAGTTTCATCATGTATTAATTTTTGTTTTCTTTTTGCATTATGGACATGGAGCAATGGACTTATTTTTTACGGACAATGGATTGTAAATAGTTGGACTATGGATTGATTTATCTTATTTTCTGTATTATGAACATGAAGCAATGGAGTTTTTTTTAACATTTCCTTTGGATTTACATTGTTGCAGGGTGACTTTGGACTGTTTTTCTTTCAATTGTTTTTGGATTGGTTATCATTGTCATTCAATCATCTTTTTCACATGCTTTTCATTTCATGTTTCATATTTTGGTATGCTTTCATTTCATTTTTGATTTCATGTACATAATACATTTTCATTTTTTAGTTCCATGTGTGGGATTCGCTCATTGGGTTGATGCATGTAAAAATGTGGGTTTACACAAGCAATGCCAACCAGTGTATGTGTGTGATGGACATGTGTTGATGTACATAGTTGACTTTTGGTTTGTGTCATGAGATCGGCATTTCATTGCTGGGGGTTGGGGGTGCAGGGGGACATGAGTGGGACATGAGTGTGGGCCTGCTGGCAGGTGCCCTGCACTGCTGGGGGGTGGGGATGCAAGGGGACATGAGTGGGGGCCTGCTGGCAGGTGCCCTGCACTGCTGGGGGGTGGGGGTTCAGGGGTACATGAGTGGGACATGAGTGGGGGCCTACTGGCAGGTGCCCTGCACTGCTGGGGGGTGGGGTGCAAGGGGACATGAGTGGGGGCCTGCTGGCAGGTGCCCTGCACTGCTGGGGGGTGGGGGTGCAAGGGGACATGAGTGGGGGCCTGCTGGCAGGTGTCCTGCACTGCTGGGGGGTGGGGGTGCACGGGGACATGAGTGGGACATGAGTGGGGGCCTACTGGCAGGTGCCCTGCACTGCTGGGGGGTGGGGGCACAAGGGGACATGAGTGGGACATGAGTGGGACATGAGTGAGGGCCTGCTGGCAGGTGCCCCTGACTGCTGGGGGGTTGGGGTGCAAGGGGACATGAGTGGGGCCTGCTGGCAGGTGCCCTGCACTGCTGGGGGGTGGGGGTGCAAGGGGACATGAGTGGGGGCCTGCTGGCAGGTGCCCTGCACTGCTGGGGGTGCAAAGCAACATGAGTGGGACATGAGTGGGGGCCTGCTGGCAGGTGCCCCTCAGTGCTGGGGGGTAGGGGTGCAGGGGGTTATGCGTTGTTGATCAGTAGTGCAAGGTGACATGTGGCTTGGCTGGGGGGTATGCCCATGGTGATGGGCTGCCTGCGGGACATGACCAGGGGTGCAGGGTAGTCCCCTGTGGTGTGGGCTGCCTGCAGGGTCCGTGGAGGATATAGAGGGAACACCTGGGAGGACCCACACTGCCACTTCACGTGTAGGACTCCCCTGCACCCCCGAAATACACGTACCCTGTTGAAATGGCATGTGAGACTTCCCGCGAACCCCAGTTATACACATACCCTGCTGAAATGGCATGTGAGACTTCCCGCAAACCCCAGTTATACACTTGCAAAAGTGGTACTACCACCACCAGGCCCCATGTGCGGCTCAGTAGCGGGCTCCTCCTCCTCTGTGGAGACCACCAACCTGGATGTCTCCACACTGTCTTACGCCATTGGAAGCCCCTGTGGGGGCTCACCCGGCCCTTCCGCCACAGCCATTGTGGCAGACGCAGCACCAGCCCCCTCGGTCCCGGATGATGGTAATTCCTGGGAGGGTGGCTGGGCCTTGCGTCGCCGCCCAGTGGAGGCATCCCCGCCGCTTGGCTCCACAGCACCGTCTCTGCCATCTTCTTCACTTGACGCTGCGTAGAGGGAGACATAAAACACAAGCATCAGGGTACAGTACAAAATACCCTAGACAGGAAGCAATAACACATGAGTGGCACTGTCAAATGTCACTTCCATCCTGTCATTCCACAACACATGGGTGAATGCACACAACACACATGCAGAAACTGTCCTGGCGCCTGCAATCAACATCAACATCCATGTAGAAGGGCCCCTGTAAACCAAGATGTTGCCTTCAAAGTCACATGCAGCCATGGCGTTTCAAAGTCACACACACACTTCTCTGGCACACACACACACATGTGCACCATACATGTACATGACATCAGCACCCATTCCTCACCCCCCCTTCATGTCCAGGAACAGAGACAGCCATGCTTTCATGTGTGCATTCCGCATAGAGCTCCCCATGTTGCATTAAAACATATGCACCAACCATGTGGTTCACACATAACTTGTCTCACATGCATGACCATGATGTCCATGCACACACACATCCATACATGGCCTATGTCACACATACAGGCAAGCATCAGACTAGTAGCACACTGCAACATGCCCTGTCTCACACAGAAATGCTTGGCCACTTACCGCTCAACTCCGAACGAAGGAGTTGGGCGTGGAGCGCTGGGCCTACGCGTTCCAGGACCCTCATCTGGATGTTACTCATGAGTATCCGGCCCCCCTTCGCGAGGCTCCGGGCCTTGTGGAGGGTCCTGGACCTGAAGTCCTCCCAGCGCTTCTTGACGTGCTTGATGTCACGGGTTGCCACCGCCTCCGCGTTGATGGCAACCACTACGTCATCCCAGATCCTTTCCCGTCCTTCCTTGTTGGCGCGTGTTGTTCCAAAGAGGGTATCATAATGCCCCAGGAAATGCTCCACCAGGACACTAACTTCGGTGGCAGTGAAGCTGGTGGCCCTCTGCCTCTCTTGCTGGGGGTTGCCAGTGGTGCCAGATGGAGATGTGCCTGACATGGCAACCCCAGGGGCAGGAGTGGGTGGGCAACTGGGTCCTGGGGCTGGGCTGTGGAGTGATGGTATCCCAGTCGGGAGTCTTCTGTTCCAGCAGGGGTGGACACAGCAACTGGACCCCTGCAGATGGCTGATGTGCAGGCACCAAATAGCAGGCCACGTGGGCAGCAGACAGTCAGGCAGCAGCAGATGGCAGGTGGGAGCGTGCTCAGGGCTCTGGGGGGCAGGAAAATGGCCTTCAGGGCAGGAGCGTGGTCTTCCGTGTGTGTATGCCTGGCCAGCTTGATACGGAGTGATTTGGCACGTGAAAAAATTGCACGTCAGCGTGTAATTCGAGGAAAGGCCCTTAGCGCGTAAGCGGGTCAGCACACGTACGCGATTTCATTGGACCAAAGGCCCTTAGCGCGTAAGCGCGTCTGTGACGTATCGCGCAACTTCACGCGAACCCCAGGATGAACGTACCCCACGTACCCCACTCGCACAGGGCCCTTTTGCCTGTTAAACTTCACGCGAACCCCAGGAATACACGTACCCCACTCGCAAAGGCCCTTTTGCGTGTGAAACTTCACGCGAACCCCAGTTATACACATACCCCACTCGCACAGGCCCTTTCGCGTGTGAAACTTCACGCGAACCCCAGTTATACATGTACCCCACTCGCACAGGCCCTTTCGCGTGTGAAACTTCACGCGAACCCCAGTTATACACGTACCCCCCTCGCACAGGGCCCTTTCGCGTGTGAAACTTCCCACGAACCCCGTAATACACGTACCATGCTGTAATCCCGTGTGAGACTTCCCGCGAACCCCAGTTATACACGTACCCCGCTCGCACAGGGCCCTTTCGCATGTGAAACTTCCCGCAAACCTCGTAATACACGTACCCTGCTGTGATCGTGTGTGAGACTTCCCGCGAACCCCAGTTATACACGTACCCCACTCGCACAGGGCCCTTTCGCGTGTGAAACTTCCCACGAACCCTGTAATACACGTACCCTGCTCCAATCGCGTGTGAAACTTCCCGCGAACCACAGTTATACACGTACCCCACTCGCACAGGCCCTTTCGCGTGTGACACTTCACGCGAACCCTAGCTATACACGTTCCCCGCTTGGCATTTGCTGTTTGGCATCCCTGTAAACTGGTTCAGAGTTTGCGCAGCCCTTTGCACTGGATTGGGGATTTTGATGGCTTTTCCTTGCGCTAGGGGCGATCTTGGGGGCGTAACTGGCGCTGCTGCAGGGTTGCTGCGCCACTCTGCACCAGGGCTCGTTTTGGAGGCTAAAATCCATGAATACGCTGTGCGCGGAAATCGATTTTAGCGCACGCGGCTGGTGCAGACATTCGCACGCACACACTGTGCGCCAGCCCCGTTCGCCACTTTTTTGCGAAATTCTATGAATTACCCTGTAAATAGGAGACAGAACATTCAAAATCCCCATTGAAGGAAGAAAAAGAGGTAGGACATGGCGTGTGGAGGAAGGCACAGTGCAAAAAACAAACAAGCGCTAAGGAAGCTACTGAAAGATTTTCTGCAGTTCAAAGGAGAACGCACATCTCGCTATCTTAGTGCCACCGTTTACATGTCGCAAAACACAATGATAGCTCGCGTATCAAAGCGCAATGCAACCCCAATGAACAAATTTTGCTGCAATGCCACATCCTGAATTGCTAGCATTGATACCATTACATGGAAGGAGGAGGAGGATGAGGAGGAGGCCCAGACTATTCCCTGCCCAAACCTTATGCAGCATGCCAGATGAGGCAGTGCATGGAAGATATTGCTTCCCACTCCATGTCATCCAAGACCTTGTCAGGAATTGGGAGAATGACCTGGTATCACCCACCATGTGCTCACAGACTTTGCCACCAATAGTCAAAGTGCTATCAGCCCTACATTTCCTGGCCACAGGATCATTCCAACACACCACCGCCATTGTCAGGGGTAATCACAGCTCACACAATCAAGGTGTCTCCATCAGGTCTTGTGCTGTATCCTTGCATGTGTGCAAAGGTGCATTCACATGCCACGCACACTGCAGGCAAGGCAGAGAGAGTGTCAGGAATTCCAATCATGTGCACACTTTCCCTTCATATTGAGAGCCATGAGACACATATATTGAAACAGGAAACATTGGCTTTACATCAATGTGCAGGTGATCTGTGATGCCAAGGGACACATCATGCATGCCAATGCCAATTACGCAGGAAGTACGCATGACAGCTCCATCTTCTGCCATTGCCCCACATACCAGGCTGTTGCATCGGGAACCTTTGTAAAACCCTGGCTGGTGGGTGATTATCAACTATCGCGCACACACAAGCAGTCAGAGGACGCACATAAACACAAGAAATAACAATGCATGAAATTAACAACCATTTACTCATTTGCAGAGGACAGTGCCTACCCGCTGTCAGCATTCCTATTATTACCCATCAGGAATCTAGCCACCCCAGGTGAGGCATACTACAACACAGCACACATAGCCACTAAGGGCATAGTAGAGCACACATTTGGAGTGCTAAAGTCACACTTCCATTCTCCCTTGACCACTCAGCTGGAGTATTTCTATATGCACTCTGTGTAGTATGAAAAATAATTGTGGCATCTTGTATCGTAACCAGGTAGCACAAACTTACTTCATATGAATATCAATAGATAGATGACTGTTAGGAACGTTCCCAGGGAGGGCATTATTTTAAACACATTCTTGCGGAAACAAACCTTCTAACAGAAGTATTGCAGATTTAATAACTTTTTAAGAAGCTGTGAAATGCAGTGTTGACCACATGTTGACCTCAATGAATTGTACATTATTTGTTGAAAAATGTATTGATTCTGTACTTTCTTAGGTACAAGTTTGTAATAAACTGAATACCATTTTAATTTTTAAAAAAGAATATCAACCCCTGTGGGACACACACAGTAACCCACATCCCTAATTGCCTTTAATGATGCAATCGGGCAAAAGCAGCTTGCTCATAACAGCAGCGTGTCAAAGCTCCTCTTGGACGGCCAAACTGTGTGTGCCCGACAACACCAAAAGGATAGGATGACTTAGACAGTGGGATGAGGACAAAGACAATATAGGCTATGGTTTTAGGTGGGGTGGCAATTGATACTCACAGTCCACTTTTTAGTTTTGGATTCTGGACAGGCAGCGTTCTGGGCACCACACGGATCTGGTCTAACAGAGGATAGCCGGAAAATATCAGCAGGACAGGATCAGATGTGCAGGGACTGGTTACCGAGCAGGATTTCTGGACTGGCAATTCTGGTTACTGGATAAGATAGGGCATCAGGGTAGCAGAATGGCAGCAGCATGCAGTGAGTGGCAGCAAGCCAATCTAGATCAGGATGCCAAAAGTACCACAGTTTTCTCCTGGTTAATGGGAGATTAGTGTTTTTTTTATATTCAAGGCCTTGCTGGAGCAGGATGAGCAATGATTGGCATTGTAGTTGGGATCTGGAATCTAGATAGGTGAAAGGTACAGGAACGCAGAACAGGAAACCAGGAAGAGTGTGTGTCCAGAGTCTTGTCAGGGACCCTTATTTATAGTGCAAAATTACATCATGAAAGTAGAGGCTGAACAGGGTTAACTACGTACACCCCTAAAATACTTGGATTGGGCAGGGGTGCTAGTCTCCACCTTTCTCGCAACTGGTTGGATTTCCAAGGGAATGGTGTCAGGTTTATGTGGTGAGTTTTACAATGTCCAGAAACTCCTACATTTACTATGCTGAAAATCTGATTTTTGCCAAAAACATACATTTCTACAATTACAATCTCTTGTCAACATATACACACACGTTACATCTTATGTGCAGCACATAACACTCCAATCCTCTGGTCTGTGCAATCTTGTTTCACCTTTCTGATACATTCTGGTAATTTTACACATGAAAGATTTGGCCTAAAATTCCACAATTTTATACAAACATGTGAATTATCCCCAGGGATGTATGTACCAAATGTTATGTTTGCAACATTAATACTTTCCTTGGAATCTGTCATATTTTGTAACTTCTGTTCCCCATGCAGCACTAAGTTCTACCAAGTTTTAAAAGAAAGCCCATGGAATTAGATTTGAAACTGCGAAATGTTTACATTTTTACTAATTCTTGCTGCAGAGATTACATTTTTTTTTATAGTTTCTTTATAAAACAGTTTTTGTAACCAAAAGGCAGTCCATTGTTACTAGATCATTTTTGTTTCTTCCTCCAACTGCAAGCAACTGTAATTTCCTACAAGGCAAGGGGGGTTTTCCATCTTAATTGAAGGTTTTATTGCTCCTTACACTTGGCAGGTTAGTGTCCCAGGACTTCTAATGTCCCAGCCTGGAGCACAGATGAATGTCTGATGAGCATGCGAACTTTCTTTGTCCTGGCCAATTCAAAGTTTTTCAAGCTGGCAATTTTCACTTATGTGTCCTGGATTTATTGTGTGTCTCCCTTTCTTGGGCAAATTTCATGGCTGGCAACTGCAATGACTAGTTTTTGCGAGAGCTTGCAAATCCAGCCCATGTGTTTTAAACTCTTTAATTTCTTATTTTGGGTCCTGAGTTAAAACAAACCTGTGAAAGAAGATAGTCTATGTATGTATTATTATCACTAACATAAACTCTTTACATTGCTAAGTAAGCAGGCTTTCATTAACAATTTATTTTAAAACAGGCCAATTTTTGTCTTCAGTCAGCAAAGCCCATTTTTCCACGTGTGTTAAAACTGCTAGAATGTCTTTCTTTAAATGTGGTTATGCAGCTCCCTCAGCTGCCCACACTGTCTTTGCAGCTGTAGTCATTTCCTTGAATGCAGGAGTTTTATCTAAAGCATAGACATGTGCCACTGACCTGGCTCAGAGAGTTAAAGTCTCTTTGAACTGCTGATCAGGGATACATTGGAAAGAAATAAATGCATGTTCCCGTGCAAGTAAAAGTAAAGTTGCTTATTGATTTCTCTCAGAGCTGCTTTGACTGGGCCTGTCACTCAGGGAAATGTTTCATTTTTCAGGGGATTTTTAGCTTTTGCAGCAAAGCAATGCTGCATTTTCACTTGATTCCATTGATAGGTAACAGAACACACATGCATACTTTTTCAGTGTGTCCCCTTGTTCCATCTTGCCTGAAGTGTGCTAGGCAGGATGGTGCAGCCATTTTTTTGTTGCTGCCAAAACGCAGTCTTGGTGTCCTGGTGCACACAGGAGCCAGTGCAACCAGTTTGCTGTTTCTTGCGCAAATGCAGCTTAGTGATGTGGGGCAATGCTGTTGAGTGAGTCAATATATCCCACACATCCCCCCAACTTCTCCTGTGCTTTCAAGTCGAGGGGGAGTCAGGCAAGTGGGATTTCTCCATGGGCCCCAACCGGGCCAGGCAGGTATGAGTCCCTCTTCCATCAGAGAATGGTGCGTCCTGCTCCTCTTGTTGTCTCTTGTCGGAACGTGGTACGACACCCCCTTCTTTCCCTGGGATCTTCCTTTCATGGTATGGAGTGACACTTCCAGATCTCCTTTCGTTTCTCCCTTCCAGGTTGTCGGGGAGGTCCTCCTTGGTTGTTAGATAGGTGCAACCACACAAAACTGTAAAAGAGAACACAAACCAGTTACAACAATTTCCCACTAACTGCCCACCAATTGGGTTGACAGCAGTGGGATACACAAGCATTTAATAATAACAATTGAATTGAATGAAGGAAATACTCCCTGTTACATGATCATATTTATAAATCCTATCAGCTCCCTTCTGGTTCTTCTTTTCCTTATTCTCAGCTGATGTCTCCTCTGTTTTATTCTCTCTGCGCCCTTCAATTTGTTGCAAAGTGTGCCTAGGGTGACACCTATGTAGCTGATTAATGCGGACCCATTTCTCTTCTGTCAATTCACCTTTGGGGATGCAGATTCTGTAGGCGACAGGTGAGATTTTGTCTACAATTTCAAAATGTCCTCGCCAGCTAGGCAAACATTTGCGCTCTTTGGTCTGGTTCCTTTGGAAATTGTACAAGTAGACCCTGTCTCCTACTTGGTATTCCTTTTTGGTGGTCTTTAGATTATAATTAGTCTTCATCCCCTCTGCAGATCTTTCTAGATTCTGCTGAGTGTACGCAAAAGCATGTTGAAGGTTTTTCCTAGGTTCTCAACATACTCATGAGTTGTGAAGGCATTAATCAGTATCTGCTTCTGTGGTCTATAGAGCAGATGCTGTGGTAGCACCATCCTTTGTCCAGTCATCAGCTCAAATGGAGACAACTTAGTTGCAGAAGAAGTTGTAGATCTGATGGCCATCAGGACAAGCGGTAATCTGATGTCCCAACATGGCCCAGAACCTGCAAAAACTTTTTTAAAATGCTCACAATGGTTTTATTGTACATCTCAACTCCACCACTAGAGGACAGCGGTATGCAAATTGAAGTTTCCTTTTTACCCCAAGTATCTCCCACATCTTTGTCATCACTTCGCTGGTGAAGTGAATACCTCGGTCTGTCTCTATCCTTTGGGGTAGGCCAAAACGCAAGAAGATGTGATTGATCATCAGGGCAGCTGCTGTTTCTGCCTTGCAATTTGAGGCCAGGACACATTCCACCCATTTGGTAAACATGCCTGTTACTGTTAACATGTACTTGTTTCACCTAGAGGAGCGAATCACGGGCTCGATGAAATCTACTTGTAAATCTGACCAAGGCAGTGTCATCCCCCTCTTCTGGAGGGGAGCTCAGTGTGTGAGTGAAGTTGGCTGAAATTGTGCACACACAAGACACCCTTTCAAATATTGGTTGAGGTCCTGCCCCATGTATGGCCAATATGCAACCTCCGGCAAGATTTCTAAAATAGTGTGAAACACCCGATGACCGGCTGTGGCCGCATCATGGGCGTGACATAGCATCAGGCTTCGGAATGAGGTAGCGACCACCCACTGATCACAGCCAGTTATGGATCTCCTTACCAACAGACAGTCTTGGATTCGGAACATTATTGGACATTTTATCAATGCCCTGAGGTCCTCTTTCCCAATGTAATCGGTATCCGTCAGGGGAAAGTTCTCTGGGTCCTCAATGTGTTGATAAAACTTACCAATAATCGGATCCCCTTTTTGTGCCGTGATTAAATCTGCATCTGGGGTCTCCTTACTCCATTGGGCAGTTGAGAGTTCATTGTGAGCATTTGTCTGGGACCAAGTGATAGCAGCGACCTGGATTTCCACCAACAGGGACTCGATCTTGAGGAGCTCCCCCTGGATGGCTCTGGTTTTGGCCAGCTGATCAGCTAGGTTGTTTCCAGTTTTGCTGGCCCCTCTATTCTGAATGATCCTTGATCTTCTTCCAATAGATGGTCATCCCACTATAGGTGACCAGATCATCAATATTTTGCATGAGCTTGCCATGTTTGAGCAGTTTATTATTCGCACATAGCATGCCTCTGGTTTTCCAATTAACCAGGTGCGCCACGAACCCGTTTAGGAGATCATCTAAATCAGTGATTATGACCAGTTCGTGGAGTTGTTGTTGGACAGAAGTGAGGATGGCCTGATGAACTGCCATCAACTCTGCCACCTGACTAATATGTGGACCGATTTTGTACCCAGCTGATGGTTGCAGGGCATCATTCACCAGGCATTCCCAACGCAGGTCACCAGTTCCTTTTCCCCATTGTTGTCAACTAGGAGCATCCGTCCACATGAATGGTGGGCATACCCTCGCACTTGTATTCTTCATAGACTTTGTGCAGGGAATTCTGGTACGCCTCTATGTTGTCCTGGGTTTTAAGACTTTCATCCTCAAGACAGTTTTCTCTGGCACAATCATGCAAGTCAGCCAGACCTTGCGCGAAAGGACTCTTCTTGTTTTGGCCATAGCTGACCTCCACAGGAAAGACAGAATCCAGGAAGTCATTCTGGAAATACTCACATTTCCGGCCTGGATTCTGTCAATTTGGAGGTATTGCAAAGGCTGGTGGGGAGTCTCCACTATGATGTGTTCCCCCTGGAAAAATGAGCAGTCATTTTTCAATGCCCACATTGTTGCCAGGCGTGCCTTCTCACAATCGTTGAATTTTTCCTCCACAGAGGATAAAGTCTTGCTTGCATAGGCAATGACTTTATTGACCTTGTCATGCTTTTGATATAATACTGCTGTCAAGCATGTATTCGAGAACCCTGTCTCCAAGAAGAACTCCTTTTTTTGGACAGGAAAAGCTAGACAAGGTGCTTGTGAGAGGCATCTTTTGAGTTGCTTTACTGCATCTGCGTGTTCTGGATCCCACTCCCACTTGACCCCCCTTTCAACAGATGGATCAGGGGTCTTGTGATCTCTGCGTAATCCTCAATACACTTCCTTCTGTAATTAGTCAGTCCAAGGAGGCTTCTTAGCTCATGCAGAGTTGTGGGGTCTTTCAGTTTTAGGAGTGCTTCCACTTTCTTTTCCTGGGGACAAAGACCCTCAGGAGTTATCTCATGCCCCAAGAAGTTGACACGGGTCCTGCACCACTGTGCCTTTTGGAAGGAGAGTTTTGCTCCGGGAACCCTCAACTGTGTCAGAACATGACATATTTCTGCTATTTGTTCCTCCTCAGTTGAGCTTTTTATCCAGAAATCATCCACATATGCCAAATTACCCCGTTCTCCCAAGTCGGGCATGGCCTTATGTAGGAAGATGTTGAATTTATTGCCGGAGTTGATGTATCCGAAGGGAGTCCGGGTCTAGGTGTATTGCTGCCCCTGAAGGTAAAGACCAGCTTGTATTGGTCCTCCCTACTGACAGGCACGGTCCAGTACCCATTGGCCAGGTCAATGGCAGTGTATACCTTTGACCCCTGGATTTGGGCCAGCCCCTGGTCGATGTAGGGGAGAGGCCATCGGGACATGTGAATCTGTTTGTTTAGCTCCCTAAGGTCAGCACAGTCTCCATCGGCCATTTGGTTTTATAATCCCCAGCACCAGATTATTAAAGGTGCTGTGGACTGGACGAATTATCCCACGGGACTCAAGGTTTTTGATTATTTCTGTCAAGGACTCCAGGGATGCGAGAGGCATGCGGTATTGCTTCACAAACATTGGAGTCATTCCAGGGTCCATGGGAATTGTGGTTGTATGGATTTCGGTGTGTCCACAGTCATATGAGACCACTGCAAAGAGATCTTGAAAATCTAAGAAAACTTGTTACAACTTTTGCTTCTGCTCCAGAGTCTCACAGGCATCAGCTAGGTTGACTTGCTCTTCAACCATTTGCCTGAAACCTGGAAAGACTTCTGGTTTTCCTATCTCAGTGGCCTCCTCTAGCTGGGTGGAGAGGTCCCTGGTTAGAGTGTTGACCTGGCCAGAGGGTTTCAGGTAGGCGAGGCTGTCATATGGGACCTGGAAGATTACCTCATCCTGCCTGATGTCACAAGTCACCTCTTCCTCCCCGTAAGGGCAGGAAGTGTACACCAAGAAATTCCCCCCTTGCCGTGTGAAGATCCTGTCTGGTGGTACGTCATTGTCACTATTACTGTCAAAACGGTCATTAAGGATTGGTCCTATCAGTTCATTGCCTAGATCCATGGAAAAATGTCGTCATCAACTGCCATTTCAATAATGGTGCCTGAGCCCAGAGTCATACTCCTAAGGTCGCGGTTATCCATCAATATTGGAATGATGTTGTGTTCTACATTGACTAATGGTGTTGGGTTTAACCCCAAACCCTGCTGTTGGAGATGGGCATTGAGGTGCACATATGCGTCAGGATTTTGCAGTTTCTGGCCTCTTTTCATTTTTAATTCAAGTGGGAATAGTCTGGTCCGTCTTGGGATTGTGTTCTCCTCTCCAATTTGAACTTTAACTGCATACGGCAGCAGTTGGGCTGACCAAATTGCTTTTTCTGAGTCATCAAAGTCCATGGGATTACTCACTAGTTGGGGGCAGGCTTTGTAGTTTATTAGGTCCAAGTTAATAGCAAAACGATTGAGAATGTCACTGCCTAAAAATAATGCAGCAGGGACATCTCTCACAACCCGACAATTATGTACTATGCTTTTGTTACCAATAGAGATTTTGAGCATACACCTGCTAGGCAAGAGATCTTTGGAATTGGGAGTTTCCATGCCCATTTCCCACTTATTGATCAATTTAAATGTGGGAATGGCTTGATCTTTTGGGAGCTTTTGGAACATGGCTTTGCTGATGATGCTTTTACCGTTGTTCATGCACACTCGGGCGAGAACAGATTCCTTCCCCTCATTTAACTGAATAGGGATGAATAAATGTCCTCTAATTTTCTGTATATCAGCTAAATGTTTTGCTGGTTTCTCATCACTTTTGGCTGTGGAATTGGGATTTTCAGATTGCGAATTGGTATATAATTTCTGAGGATTTCCTTCCAGCGTGGAATGCCACTTAAAACTGGAAGGAAGGTTGATTTTCAGGAATGGAGAGGAGTTTCCATCACCAGTTTGTTGTCCTACAACAATTACTGTCACGTCAGGTATTTGGTTATTCTGGAAATGAAACTCAATATGATCTGATTTTTGTTCAACCATGTGGCATGTGCCATTTAAACTAACATGGTTGACACTCTGTTTCAATTTTATTGGTCTGCTAGTCTGGGTCCAGTGGACGTTGTTCACACAGTCTATTAAGGGAGACAACCTTTGCAGGATGTCATTCCCTAGTAGAGAGGGTGTGCCCTCTGGATTTACGACTATGACAGGGTGTTTCACCTTATGTCGTCCAATTTGTATTTCCAAATCTGCAGTCCCCTCAACAGGAATTTCATTCCTATGGAAGTTCTGGAGTTGTCCAGGAAGAGGGGTGAGAGGGATCTGGTATCTCTCCCCCCTTCCTGAATGTACCTGCTCAAAGGCCCTTTTTGACAGAAGAGTGGCTTGGGATACAGTGTTCACCAGTGCTGGAATTGTACTTTGCCCTTGCACTTGGACAGAGGCATAGAATCTACCTTCTTTCTCCTCCAATGGGCAAAGGTAATGGGCATTCTGGGCAAGCTGGGTAGTCAATTACCTTATTTTTGACTCTGACACAGGGGTAGTTTGGGCATAAGTCTGTGTAGGAGTTTGGGAATCTGAAAGAAAAATGTTGCACTCGGGGATTCAAGGAGTTTCAGGCTCCTCCTTTTCTGATTCTGGGCTGACCCCCCCCTTTTTGGAGGCAGTCACCAGAATCGCTTTGGGGAGTTTGGGAACCCCCTTTTAAGATTATGTCTTTTTAATGCTCAATCTGGGGTTCTAGGATGGGCGATTCAGAATCAGTCCCCACTCCCACCCAGTCTTCATTTAAATCCCTTGGGACACATTTTTCTTTGGGAGGAGTCCCCCCTTCCCTGAAGGAGAAGACCTTTTTCCTAGAATCCTCTGAGGATTCCTCTCCTTCAAATTGGAGGACACTAACTTCCTCCACAAAGTTGATCTTTTGGGTTCTTTATTTCTCCAACCCGCCCTCTGTTCCTTGGGTGGCAGGTTTTTGGAGGCAGGAGATTTTGGTTCTGGTTAATGGTTGTCCAGGGGCTTTTCACAAGTAAGGAAGGAAGCTTCCTCTAGGGCTTTACAGCCCCCCCTTTACCCCCCGTGCCTCCTCCTCTGGAACTGGTGAGTTGTCCGGTTTCTCGCCCCGTCATTGTTCTGGGGTGCCAGACCCTTGGTTTGTGGGGTTCTGAGCCGCCATGTTTGTCTGAGGGTTCTGTTGGTCCTCAACATGCGACCCAGATCCTCTGTTAGGTTTTGGACCTGGCGCTCCAGTTGGGATACCCGTTCCGGCTGGTATGGGGTTTCTCTGATCAACCCTAGGTGGATCACGGGAAGGGTAACTACACCTTCTCCCATAGTACCCTGGATATGGAAATTTCTGGTAACCCACCACCCTTGGCCTCCCCTCTCCCGGATTTGGTTGTCTGGATTCCTGAAAGTGGGGAATAAAAGGAGGGTTGTCCTGCTGGTTGGGGTTTTGTGGGTTTCGGGGAATGAAACTTAACCCAGCATTTGGGGAATTGCCCTCCTGAGGGAAGTTAGGAGGGAAGTTTCCCGGGGCAGCACTTATCTGGTTGGATCTCCCCCTTGGGTCGGAGGAGTACTGACATACCCCAGGATTGGTCTGTTGCCCTTGTATCGGGAGCTGATATAATCAGGGGAGTTAGGGGTCCCATTAGTGGGATTACCTCTCTGACTACCACCTGTTTGTGATTGGCCAGAAGCCCTCTGGGTCTGGGATTCTGCTGACTTTCTTTGTGCAGGTGTATTTTTAGGCTCCCCTATCTCTAAGTCTAACATGGGGACAACTCTCACCTCTGCCACCTTAGCAGCAGCAGGGGTGTTGGCTGGTTTGGAGTTCTTATTCAGATTTTTATTTTCTGCACGTTTTCGGACCTCATAAATGCGGGTTGCCTGCTCCATGACCCAGTCCAGAGTCCTTTTCTCATGGAAATCCCACACCAGTTTGGTTTTATTTCATATGAAAAAAGGGGTTATGACACTCCTAAGGACCTTCATCTGCATAATGGGGTCTTTGGTCATAAGTCGCTGGAGTTTGTTCTTTGGCTTAGTCACCCGAGTCCACTCGCTCTCAGACTCAGAGGCACTACTAGTTGAGGTCCCCTCTTGATCATCTAGGCCTGCCCGGATTCTGTGAGCTTGAGAGGGGCTCACAGAATGGTCAGGCCTAGTTTCTCCACTCCTGTGGGGGCACAGGAGAGTAGTCTTCAGACTCCTCCCTACTCTTAGGGTTGGCAGAGTATTCCACCCACTGCCCTAATTGGGTAGAGGTCTTCAGGATACTCTTTTTGGGCCTCATTTCATTGGGATTTTCATGAAATTGGACCAACTGGTCCCTTGGAAAATAATATTTCGGTGGATCAAATTCCCTGACCCTGCCCTCATAGGTGATTTCACTGTCAGAGACATCAGCCTGTATGTATTGGGTATCTATACAGGGAAGCCCTTCCATCACGTTCTGTGGGGCGCTGACCTGTCAGTTTCCATCATGCTGGGTCTATTGAATTCTGCCAGCATCATGGTTTCTGTCTCATTTGAAACAATAGACATGAAGCTGGCAGTGTTCACAGTATTAAATGGGTTGAGGTCCCTTAGCATAGAGGTCCTTATACTATGATCGGGGGTTACCCTGTTATTCTCTACTTGTTCGGGGTCTCTACAGTTAAGATTAAGTTAAGATTAAATCTAGCACCCTCTTGCTCCAACCTTGCTAGTTACTCCTTTTGCAGCCTCTGCTTCTAGATGAGGAGCAAAAATCTGAGCTTTTTGTTCAGCGATCAAGTCTTTACTGTCTTCTATGACCTGCTATTGCGCTGCCACTTATTTGTTGAACCCATCATTCTTTTCACAGAGAGCCTCATTGTCTCTCTGTGCTTCCTGTATGGTCTGGGAATACTGAGACAATTTCTGCTGCAGGAGACTCACCTCCTGAGTTTTAGCATATTTGGTCTGGGTGTTCTCTACCAGAGCACCTTCTACCTGCCTGGCGTGCTCCAGTAGCTTCCCATACTCTGCTTTAAGTTCGTTTAGCTCCTGGAGGGGTAACTCTCTTCACTGTAACTCAAATTGCTTATGTACTGGCCTAGGGCCTCCTTCTCCTTATTTAGGGTGCCCCTCTGTTCAGCCAGGTCATCCCTTTGTTTTTTGATGATATGACATTGCTGGCTCTCCTGATCAAATTCTTGAGATTGGAGGTCTCTCATGATTAACTTATTATTTACCTCTTTCAATTTATCTATCTGATTTTGTAAAGTAACTATCTGTTCTGCGCAGGCTCTATCAAAATATATTTGTTGATTTAACTTCTGTTGATTCTCTTGCAGAGAGTCAACCTTTTCCTTACACTCCTCTTTCAATGCCTCTAATTGGGTCTCTCGATTTGCATTGTTGTGCTGTTGGAGAGCCAAATCCTGTTTTCATTTTATGATATAGTTTGCAGATTCTACCTCCAACTCTTGGCTCTTTTGTAATGTTTGTTCCGCTAAACTTAAATCAATCTGGATTTTATTGATCAGTTCAGATTGATTCTGCGCTGAAGTTACATGTTCCTCCTGCCTTTCCCGCATCACTTCCGTGTGGAGATACAGGTAAGCCATGATTCTGGCAATTTTGCTTTGCTCCTCTTTAATGTTTGGGGCCATATATAGCCCACTCATAGCTTGGTCTAATTGGCCACCGTCCTGCCATGTATCCAGGTCCACGGCTGTGACCTGTTGGGTTATTTCTTGAACCACACTTTTTCATCCTGTTCTGGCCACTCACCTCTGACAAATAGCTTGTGCAGAAGGTGCTCCCTAGCCATATTGATCTCTACTGGAACAGCCATTTTGGAAATGCTCTTTCTTTATTAATTATTTTGGGGTTGATTTAATTTTACGTTTATAGACAGGTCTAGTAGCTAGAGTATTTGCTTTTGAGAGGCGCTTCTACAGTGTAGCCCAGTATCCACACCACACAAGGTATTACTACCCTGCAGGTTAGTCTGCTGTGTTAGACTGTCGCGGGTGGCAACCAAGCTCAATTCCTGGCACGAGCCCCCAAATTTGTTAAGGATTTCAATCAGGCGACGCACACCTTAGTCTTGGCCCAATATGCAGCGCGCAATTGAAAGACCTATGTTTTTATATTAGATTCAATATTGAGATGGTACACCACTCATATCACACCCCCTTTTTAAATACCCCGGGTCACAATGGACCATGAACCAGGCTGGTTGAAAAAATGTAATATTTATTTATTTATTTATTTATTTTAAAATTCAAAAGAAATCATACAATTTTTTATCTGGGGCAGCAATCACCAATGGGGTGATAAGAACAATAGGAATGTAAGCAATGCACTTAGTTAACCTTCTATTGACAGGGAATAGGAGTACGTTTTGAGTTTAGGTAAGATAGCACTTGAGTTAGAATTTGCCCCTGCAATGTTCCCTCAACCCACAAATAATCAATTCTAAATGGATAAACAGAAACAGCAGGTAATCAGGAATGACAAATGAAAAACAGAATTGAAATCGACCTTCCCTCCCCAAACAAGAGAGAAAAACGAATTTTAAACCCTGGCAATTCTAAAAATGACACTCAGAAATGGATGAATAAATGAATGTGTGTAAAAACCTTGAAACAAATATTATTCCTCACTACAGCAATCATGTAGAAGTACAAGCATTCACAAGCAATGTATAACCAAGAGCATACAGTAAGAAAAATGAGTGGCAGGTTTTAAAACATGTTTCAGCACATTACACGTTTGCAATTCCCGCCTGAAATTACCAAAACTGTTTTTAATAAAAACGGGTGAAATATTGTAAATGCGGTTTCTGTGTTTTGGTGTAGCTATAGATCATAGGTACAATATGGAAGTGAAATTAGGTTTCTAGCCGGAAAACTGGGTGAGTTATGCAAGATCAAGAAAGGTGCCTTTTGAGTAAAATGGAGAGATGAAAAAGGAAAGGAAATCAGTTTTGACAAGAACAGTTTTGCTCTACACTAGAGCATTCAGGCTAGGATACGAAAGAGGGACACAGTAAGCTCCAGGGTTGATTCGCGAATTCAACCCTAGTTCCCCAGCGCCCGCCTTGGCGGAACCAGTCCGATCACTTGAAATTGGTTTAATGGCTTAGGATTTCACAAGACAAAATTACTAAGAGATTCTGGTGGTAGCACTAGAAATCAATGGAAGGGTGTCAAGAATGATTCTGACATTTTTACAAGTTATCAGCATAAGGATAGGATGGCTTAGAGAGTGGGATGAGGACAAAGACAACATATGCTATGGGTTTAGGTGGGGTGGCAATTGATACTCACAGTCTACTTTTTAGTTTTGGATTCTGGACTGTCAGCGTTCTGGTCACCACACGGATCTGGTCTAACAAAGGACAACAAGACAAAATCAGTGGGACAGGATCAGCTGGGCAGGGATTGGGTTCCGGGCAGCACTTCTGGACTGGCAATTCTGGTTACTGGATAAAATAGGACATCAGTGTATCAGGATGGCAGCAAACCTCTCGCCCTGGCTTTTCAACCAATACCTGGCAACTCTCGCCCACTGCATTGCCATTTATTGCTAAAATTTCCAGTGCTACGCTGACGACACTCAACTCATTTTCAGGCTGCCCGCTGCCACCTCCTCTCCCTCTCTCATCTCTGATTGCCTAACTGCCATTCAAGATTGGTGTGCCGCCAATGATCTTTGTCTGAATGCCAGCAAGACGGAGATCCTCCTCATTGGCCCACCTTCACCATCGTTTCCCCTCACTCTTTGGCTGGCCTCCCTTGGCCCTCCTCCTACCCCCACCTGCGAGGCTAAGAACCTCAGGGTCATCTTTGACTCCACCCTTTCCTTCTGCGCCCACATCTCTGAGGACTCTAAAAAGTCACATTTCCGACTGCACCTCCTCAGAGGTACTCTGCCTTTCCTCTCCTTCCCCCAGAAGCTCATGGTATCTCAAGCTCTGGTTCTCTCTAGCTTGGACTATTGTAACAGCCTCTTTCTAAATCTACCTGCCTCTACTCTCCGCCCTCTGCAACTAATCCAGAACAGGACCGCGAGACTTGTCCTTTGCCTCAAGCCCTGCGATCATATCTCTCCAGCTCTGAAATCTCTTCACTGGCTCCCAGTGGATGCAAGGATTAAACTCAAAACCCTCTGCATTGTCCACAAGGCTTTCTGGGGCCTGGGTCCAAAATACCTTCAGCTACCCTCCGCAAATACCTCCCCTCTCGAGCTCTTTGCTCCTTTACCTCCAACTCACTCAGGGTCAGTCGTTTTTCTAAGAAACGAGCTGGGTGTAGATCTCTGTCTTCGGCTGGGGCCTCCCTCTGTAACAGCCTCCCTGCCACTCTAAAACTTGAGGAGAACCATCTCCAGTTCCGGAAGCACCTCAAGACCTTCCTCTCTTCTTCTGCCTTCGCTCCCCCTCTCCCCTGCTGATCTGTTCTCTCTTGGCACCATGCACCTGGCCACCCTCTGTCTTTTGGGCCCAGGTACCTGCTCATCCTGTCACCCTCCCGCACTGCCTCCGGGCCACCCCTTGCACTGGGGTCTGTATCTGTACCCATACAGCCCTCCCTTTTTCTTCATGCACTTATCGGACCTACACTGTCTGCTGCCTTAAACCTAGCACTTGCAAATTGCTGGCTGTATTACCACTGTTTGTTGCCTTTATTATTTATTTATTGTTATTTATCTCTTTCTCCTCTGCTTCGCACTTTCCACCTCTCCACCCTTCCATGCACTTTTCCCCTCCCCCCGCTCCTATGCACTTGCGCGTTCTCAATGTCACTGGGCCTAGTAAGATCACTGTTTTGTTCTCCCCTGTTCCCCTCCCTTGCCTTGTCGCGCTCTGAAACACTTGTGTACGAGCGCGATAGAAATAAAATATCAATCAAGCATGCAGTGAGTGGCAGCAAGCCAATCTGGATCAGGATGCCAAAAGTAGCACAGTTTTCTTCGGGTGATGGGAGATTAGTGTTCTTTTTCATAGAGGCCTTGCTGGAGCAGGACCAGCAATGCTTGGCCTTGTAGTTGGGATCTGGAATCTAGATAGGTGACAGGTACAGGAACGCAGCGCAGGAAATCAAGAAGAGTGTGTGTCCAGGGTCCTTATTTATAGTGCAAAATGATGTCATCAAGATAGAGGCTGGGCAGGGTTAACTATGCACGCCTCTAAACTACTTGGATTGGGCAGGGGTGCTAGTCTTCACTGTGCTCTCAACTGGTTGGATTTCCAATGGAATAATGTCAGGTTTATGAGGTGAGTTTTACAATGTCCAGAAACTCCCACATTTACTATACTGAAAATCCGATTTTGCCGAAAACATACATTTCTACAATTGCAATCTCTTGGCAAATTATACTCACGGGTTACATCTTATGTGCAGCACATAACAGTCCAATTCTCTGGTCTGTTCAACCTTGTTTCACCTTTCTGATACATTCTGGTAATTTTACACATGAAAGATTTGGCCTAAAATTCCACAATTTTATACAAACATGTGAATTATCCCCAGGGATGTATGTACCAAATGTTATGTTTGCAACATTAATACTTTCCTTGGAATTTGTCATATTTTGTAACTTCTGTTTCCCATGTGGCACTAAGTTCTACCAAGTTTTAAAAGAAAGCCCATACAATTAGATTTGAAACTGCAAACGTTTTGCATTTTCACTAATTCTTGCTGCAGAGATAAAAAGTCTTTTAACTTTCTTTATAAGATAGTCTTTGTAACCAAAAGGCAGTCCATTGTTACTAGATCATTTTTGTTTCTTCCTCCAACTGCAAGCAACTGTAATTTCCTTCAAGCCAAGGGGGGTTTCCCATCTTAATTGAAGGTTGTATTACCCCTTACACTTGACAGGTTAGTGTCCTAGGACTTCTATTGTCACAGCCTGGAGCACAGACAAATGTCTGATGAGCGTGTGAACTTTCTTTGTCCTGGCTCGTTCAAAGTTTTTCAAGCTGGCAACTTTCACTTACGTGTCCTGGATTTATGGTGTGTCTCCCTTTCTTGGGGAAGTTTCATGGCTGGCAACTGGAATTACTAGTTTTTGTGAGAGCTTGCTAATCCAGCCCATGTGTTTTAAACTGTCTAATTTCTTATTTTGGGTCCTAAATTAAAACAAACCTGTGAAAGAAGATATTCTATGCGTGTATTATCACCACTAACATAAACCCTTTGCATTGCTAAGTAAGCATGCTTTTATTAACAATTTATTTTAAACAGCTTAGGAATGAACCACACAGTGACTGCGCCCCAAGGGATTCAATTTAGTTGAAGAAAAGATTGTTCTTTTTCCTTTTTTGAAAAAATAAATAAAGTTCCAGCAAAACAGCAATTAGTGTACTATGCCCTTTAATTCTTAACACGTTTTTCGGCCTCTCAAGGGCCCCTTTCAAAACAAAAATATCCGGGCAGTTTGAATCCTTATTCAATTTAAACATTCAATCCTACAAATATATGAATGGCAATAGTCAACAAAAATGCATTTAATAAATGTGGGAGGAGTCGGAAATAAGTATGAGATTGCAGAGCATGTCATTTAGCCACATGTAATATTCATAACAATCCATAAAGTTTTTGAAAACAATACAAAATAAAAAAGTGATGCAAACCCAGAAGAAAAAGGGAGAAAACAAACAAAAAGTATCCATAGATTAGTTGAAATGACCATTAAATATCTTACTTTCTCATTTTCATTTTCATTTTCAACTTAAGAACCATATTCCTTAGTCCAATGTGACAATAAGTATATGTTCAAACCCCTTATGTTTCATTGTGATCCCATTAGTGCATCTTCTAAAAGACCCAGTTTAACTCGAAAAAGTATCCAATTTATGCCACTTTCCACCACAGAACATGTTTTAGCTGATATATATATATATGTGAATATTAGTGCCACAGACATATCTCCGGATACTGTCCCTGTATTTAAAATGGGAGATATTTTGTTGCATATATTAATATATATAAACGATACCGGCTTACTATTTAGAATTCTTATTGTGTGATTATCTAGTTCACGGGATAATCCCTGAAAACAAAAAAGGTGATGATTATCTAAAAGGGTCGCACTCCACGTATCTTATGGCGTTCCGAACTTAATTATACATGTAAATAAATCGCATTTGCTAATGCCTAGAACACAGATAAATCCACAAGTTGCAGTCAGAGAGCTTGTTGCTTTATAATAGCATTCAGCCTACATCCAATTAGAGGCACAATCGTATCTTGATTCGTTATGTTTAAATTTGGGCTCGCGGACATGAAATAACATCCCCTTGCCGTCTTTCCTTGCTCAGCTTCAAGCATCCTCCCTCGCGTTGGCTTCGTTAGTGAGAACGCTGCAGCACGGGATGGGTTATGTTTATCTCATTTCCATAGCAGCTTTACTAGTCCCTCATCTATGTTTGTTTGTTTTTAAGGAGCGCCATTTTGGAATGGAGTCTCTACTGTTATTTTGAATACATTCAAGGGATGACACCTGGTCCAATAAAGTTATTAAATAGGTCCCTTATGTTGATTTACTCATAAGGTCATCCAATAAGAATGCCATTACCTGCATTATTTATTTCCCTGTCGCGATTGCAATATTTACATGTACACAAGTTACGGTCCGCCATACTCCATGGATCGAAAAAAAAATGTGTTTATTGAATAATTACAATGAAATTGTCCAACAGAATGTACCGCCAATTTAAAGCGAGATTTAGACATTGGTGCTGTTCACTGTGATAGCCTATGCTTCAATTGCATGTAATACATGTTCCATTGCTTAACAGCGGTCTGATTTCCTTAAATATATAGTGCGAATGAAAAAATAAAATATCAGCTGTCACATGTCATGAAATGTGCATTGCACCCCCTACATATCACGGCATCCATGCATACCAGGAAATTTGTGTAGCACCCCAAAAATATCACAGCCCTTTTGCAAGCCAGTAAATGCGCCTATGCCCCTTCCTCTGATTATTACACTGCTGAATCATTCATGTATGGGAGACATATGCTCCTTTGTGCATATCTTGCCTCCTCCTTACATATTTTGCCTCCAAGCTACAACATCTCTAGCTGCCTGATTGTGTGTCACTGGCTGCTGACTACTAGCACTCACTGCCTTGGAGTGGTATTATCTCGTGTAAACAAATGCTCAGCCAGCACAGAAAGGCTACTAACAACCCTGACACTATCAAAATTGTCTCAGGGACATGAAAGGAATTGGACTACTGTGCAGGAATTGTTAAACTCACCATAAACACTCAGGATGATCCACAAGAATTCCTAATGTACTACAAGTACTAGAGACACAACACATCCATATAAATGAAATTGTACACATTATATATACAAACAATTTCGAAAAGAGTATATCCCTAATGAACAATTTGTGAATGTATGTATACCAAATTATAAATACATTCCATGACAATAACTTCTCCAAAATGCAAATCATGGCATAATAGGAACATTTTGCAATATGTTTTACTTTTTTTATTGTGTTCAGTAAGCTTTTCACAAAAAACAAAATATACAAAGAACCAAACTTAGCAAATAATAAAAAAGTTAATACAATCTTATAATATTTCATCAAGAATACAGCAGACTGTTCCTTAATTCAACCATGGGCGAACGAAAAATTAAAATGTTCTATTTTCCCCAAGTAAACATATAAGAAAGCATACAACGCCAGGATCAGTTTCAACGAATTTCCCCACATGAGCCTGAGCCAGAACATGCCAGTCAGTAACGCTGTACCCAAGTAGCACAGCCACGGTTTCCCAAACCCAGAGCAGGTCAGGATAATGTGTTTGAGGGTTTCTCCTGTAGTGGTCTTACAAAATCGGAAGTTGGTGTTTTTTAGTGACTGGCAGATGGGGAGCAGGTGCAAGTGGATCTAGGTCACCTGGCCTAAGCCCCGCCCACCTGGTGCCTTCCTTCCTGCCTGCCGCTCATTTTCATCACTTAGCAAGCCCCGCCGACCTGGTGCCTTCCTGATTCCCGCTCTTTTTCACCACTTAGCAAGCCACGCTCACCTGGTGCCTTCCTGCTTGCTGCTCTGTTTCTCTACTTAAGGAGCCCTCAAGCTTCTTTTCCTTTGCAGTAGGTGCAAGTGGATCTAGGTCTCCTGGCCTAAGCCCCACCCACCTGGTGCCTTCCTGCCTGCTGCTCTTTTTCACCACTTAGCAAGCCCCGCCCACCTGGTGCCTTCCTTCACCATCACCGTCTTGTGGCCAATACTGGATTTGACCTTTATGGACTTCATTCATTCACGGTGTGTCACTCTTTCTCAACTCTCATGCTGGACTTCCTTTGCATCTTGTACTCATGGTGGCCCTGAATCATGCTGTTCCCTTCTTCATCTTGTATCCTGGCTTGCAACATTATGTGTTACTACTGACTTCTGCAATTGTATTTGCTCTCCACTCTTGCTTCTCCACTCTTTTTGACTACTTACTCTCTGTTCTCTCCTCCTTTCCCTTCTCCCTTTTCCTCTCTCCTCCCCTTACTTTCTTCTATGCACTTACTCTATCAGAATTGTCCCTGGACCTAATATGATAGCAACCGTGTCTGTTTCCTCCACCCTCCCATTACTGTTTTTTCCTCCCCACCACCCCTCCAGCACTATCTGAAATGTCGTCAGGCCTAGTATGATAGTCGCTTGTTTTGTTCCTCCCCTGCCTTTCTGCACCCCTCTCCCTCACCTTTTGTTTTTCTCCGGCTCTACCAGAAATGTCGTCAGGCATAGTACGGTAGTCACATGTGTGTTTCCATTTCCTTCCCACTCTCCCCCTCCCTTCCTTATCTATGTCTTAGCTCTTGCACTATCTGAAATGTCATCAGGCCGAGTACGATAGTTAATTTCACATCCTTACTGTTCATGGCCTTTAAGAATGGGGTTGTATTTTCCCTTGTTCCCTCCCTTGCTTTGAAGCGCTTTGAAACACATTGTGTATAGGCGCTATATAAATAAACGATCATATCATATCACTTGTCCCACTTTGACTACCTTTCCAAAGTCGCAAATTGATTCAAGAGAAAACGCAAGTATATGCCCCAAATATTTAGACAGGGTAATAGGGATCATGCACTCCCCTTGCTTCCTTCCAAACCTTGAATATTCCCTGTAAAGAGAAAAGTTTCCCAGTAGGTCCAAGGTTTCAGCCCAATCAACTGTAAATAATGTTCGCTTTACAACTCCAGGCACCCCCCTGAACTCCTCAGAAGAGGACCCAATTTGACCAAGTATGTCACACGTAGTACTCTTGAACTGGGTCTAAGTAGAAGCTGATTGTGTTGAGGACGGCTCACCCATGGGTTGGTACATGGAGCTTTCGGGGGATTTAGCATTTTGGCTTTTTCAGCCAACTTTCTCTATAAGGCTGTGGCCGCCCGAGGAGTGAGTCCCAACTCGTGTCTGATGACAGCATTGGTAGGAAGACAATATGCCGAAAGCCGGCACTGAGAATTAATTACCCCTCACTACTCAGATCCTAGAAAGAGGTTGAAAGACTTATGGTCACACACACAAATATCTACATGACAACATTTACACAAAAGTCAGCGGATACAAATGGTCAGACGCAATCACGTACATGAGAACACATTTTAATTATATGTAAAAAAGGTTAAAAAGAAGTAATTTTATACATCTACAAAGCAAAAAGACACAGGTGAAATAAATACTCCTTGTATCAACACATAAACAACCAAGGCGGTAGAGGAGAAAAGCTAGGTGGGTAAATGAGCAGTACGATTAAGAATATGTGAGCATAGGTCTTGTTTGAAAAATAAAGCTGAGAACAAACCTCTTGTGGCCCACTATTTATCTGCAAACCATAAATATACTGATTTGCACTGGTTTGTCATTCAAAAAGTTTCATTACCCCCTAGAGGGGGCAATAGGGAATTATCTCTCAGCATGACAGAACAAAGGTGGATTTATAATCTTAATACAGTAAATCAGGGTTTGAATTCTTCCGTTATGTGGAACAGCCTGGTGTTCTAATACAGCAATCCCAGCCTCTACCTTCTCTCTAATGGGACCCCGAGACTCCACCCCTCTTACGGGGCCCTTTACTTTAGAGACATAAATGTCCTTTTCTTATCTCTTCCCATTTGCACTGTTTCCTAACTATGAGTTTTACATATATGCATTAAGATATGTTATATAGATCCATACACACTCGCATTTAGGGTTTTCAAGTTCCCGGGGCACCCTGTGCTCACTTTGGCCCCGTTTTATAAAACTTCCCTTTTTGCTTTGCCGGGCCACACAGATTCATTTGTGCATCAGACAATTTTGCACTCTGTGTCCCCTCTTTCCTCTCCACATTGCTTTCACTTCATTCGTGTGGGATCGCTTTTCAACGTCTCTTTAAGAACAAGGATGGCTCGCTTGTCCAGGTGATTTCAATACGTCACAACGTACTTAAGCGCACATCCCGGATGATCTCTCCCGCAGTTGGAGTTAAACCAGGGATGCGAGCAGACGTTGCGCAAAGAACTATTACAGCACCGTTAAGCTTTTTCAACTGCTTTTATTACTTATCACGCCCGCGTTCGCGCTGGGCTGTGTTCCTCTAGCCGGTCGTACAGCCTCCAGCCGCCTATTGTGGACATTATTCGCCTGCTAACATTTTGCGCTGACGAGGCCCGCCTATCCGGTGTTTCGTTTCTTTTGTTGTAGCGCTGTGTGACTGACACGCCAGTAACCTGTAGGACCTGCCGTTCCATTGATTAAACAGCGACGCTGCCACGTTTGTCTATCTGCATTCCAGTAATCTTGTTACGAGTTTCTTCCGTGTTGTCTCACCCTCCTAGTGTTGCGAGGTAGATAAATATCTTTTTTGTTTCCAATTATGTATGTTTGGAACTATTTCTCTCAACAATTTGCATTTGCTTTGCATACAACATAAAAGGCGTCTCTAATAAGCAGCTGAGGAGCAGGTGTAAGGATTGGAGTCTTATCTAGGTCTCCTGACCTAAACCCCGCCCCCCCCTGGTGCCTTCCTGGTTGCCATTTCTTTCACCACTTAGCAAGCCCCACTCACCTGGTGCCTTCCTGCTTGCTGCTCTTTTCCGTACTTAAGGAGCCCTCCAGCCTCTTTTCCTTTGCAGCTGGGGAGAAGGTGTAAGTGGATCTATGTCACCTGGCCTAAGCCCTGCCCACCTGGTGCCTTCCTGGTTGCCGCTCTTTTTCACCACTTAGCAAGCCCTGCCTACCTGGTGCCTTCCTGCTTGCTGCTCTTTTCCCTACTTAAGGAGCCCTCCAGCCTCTTTTCCTTTGCAGCTGGGGAGCAGGTGTAAGTGGATCTAGGTCACCTGGCCTAAGCCCCGCCCACCTGGTGCCTTCCTGGTTGCCGCTCTTTTTCACCACTTAGCAAGCCCCAACCACCTGGTGCCTTCCTGCTTGCCGCTCTTTTCCCTACTTAAGGAGCCCTCCAGCCTCTTTTCCTTTGCAGCTGGGGAGAAGGTGTAAGTGTATCTAGGTCACCTGGCCTAAGCCCCACCCACCTGGTACCTTCCTGGTTGCCGCTCTTTTTTGCCACTTAGCAAGCCCCACCCACCTGGTGCCTTCCTGCTTGCCGCTCTTTTCCCTACTTAAGGAGCCCTCTAACCTCTTTTCCTTTACAGCTGGGGAGCAGGTGTAAGTGGATTTAAGTCTCCTGACCTAAGCCCCGCCCCCCCCTGGTGCCTTCCTGGTTGCCATTTCTTTCACCACTTAGCAAGCCCCGCTCACCTGGTGCCTTCCTGCTTGCTGCACTTTTCCCTACTTAAGGAGCCCTCCAGCCTCTTTTCCTTTGCAGCGGGGGAGCAGGTGTAAGTGGATCTAGGTCACCTGACCGAAGCCTCGCCCACCTGGTGCCTTCCTGGTTGCTGCTCTTTTTCACCACTTAGCAAGCCCCGCCCACCTGGTGCCTTCCTGCTTGCCGCTTTTTTCCCCTACTTAAGGAGTCCTGCAGCCTCTTTTCCTTTGCAGCTGGGGAGCAGGTGTAAGTGGATCTAGGTCACCTGGCCTAAGCCCCGCCCACCTGGTGCCTTCCTGGTTGCCGCTCTTTTTCACCACTTAGCAAACCCCACCCACCTGGTGCCTTCCTGCTTGCCTCTTAGATCAAGGGCATCTCTTGCCCGGGCGTCCAAAGTGAAGGACAGTCAAAGAAAAGGCCAATTCATGTTTGGACCTGTTCGGACCAGGAGGATCCAGGATCCGACCCCCTGCTAAGACAGCAGGTAAGCATGCACCAACATGTGTTTACACCCTCTGTCCCCACAGGCCATCCCCACCCTCTCTGGTGCCCCCGTGTTGTTCCCTTGTGCCACCCCTTCATGCACACAGGAGTCTGTCCTGATACATTCTGGTTTCACCATCACCGTCTTGTGGCCAATGCTGGATTTTACTTTTATGGACCTCATTGATTCATGGTGTGTCACCCTTTCTCCACTCTCATGCTGACTTCCTTGCATCTTGTACTCATGGTGGCCCTGAATCATGCTGTTCCCATTTTCATCTTGTATCCTGGCTTGCAACATTATATGTTACTACTGAATTCTGCAATTGTATTTGCTCTCCCCTCTTGCTTCTCCACTCTTTTTGACTGCTTACTCTCTGTTCTCTCCTCCCCTCTTTTCCCTTTTCCTATCTCCTTCCCTCCTCCCCTTACTTTCTTCTATGCACTTACTCTATCAGAATTGTCCCTGGACCTAGTATGATGGCACCCTCGTCTGTCGCTCCACCATCCCCTTACTATCCCCCCCTCCAGCACTATCTGAAACGTTGTCAGGCCTAGTACGATAGTTGCTTGTTTTGTTCCTCCCCTCCCTTTCTGCACCCATCTCCCTCAGCTTTTGTTTTCCTCCGGCGTCTACCAGAAATGTCGTCAGGTCTAGTACGGTAGTCGCCTGTCTGTTTCAATTTCCTTCCCACACTCCCCCTCCCTTCCTTATCTATTTCTTAGCACTTGCACTATCTGAAATGTCGTCAGGCCGAGTACGATAGTTAATTTCACATCCTTACTGTTCATGGCCTGTAAGAATGTCGTTGTATTTTTCCTTGTTCCCTCCCTTGCCTTGAAGCGCTTTGAAACACATTGTGTATAGGCGCTATATAAATAAACTATCATATCATATCATAATACAATGTTCTCTCCGATTCAGGGAGTGATTGAATACTGCAGTATACTCAGACTGTGGGCTCGTCTAGCTCTGCATTCATACTTGGCACAGCAGTAGCCACAAAATACCATCCCCTTGCTCTCAATAACGAATCTAACGAGCATGTAAGTGATTAACAAGGGTTAGGAATTTACTCTGCCTTTCTTTTTGTTTTCTTAATATGTCTCAAAATAACCTATTCCAACAGCTCTCTGTCTATAAGTTAACATGGGCTGAGCTCGTTTCAGGAATTAAGTAACATACCCAGCTTTAAATAAGTCTACCCATAATGATGCTCAATACTAATGGCATGGTCACTTTACATTTATTTTTAGAGTGACCCTTTGTGCTCACCTGAATGAATATTTCCAGATGAACCTGGCCACAGTCTCGTTGCCAAGGAATCTCCAGTTGTAATTGCCACAAGTCATTCATTGACCCTGTGTGTGTGTTTTTTCACACTTGATCCTGTGATAATAAGAGTTTAAACTTCTTTATGTGTCACAGTGTGTTATGTCACTTGTTTGTGTCTTTCTCCTTGCTGTATAACAACTTGCTTTAGATAACAAATACATGCCACAATTGTCTCCCATAGTGGAATGTTGGTCTGTCAAATATCAGAACAGTCTGTCAGTATGAGAATATTTCAATGTCTAGCTAGTTATTTATACAAACCAAATGTATACCTAAACTTGCAGCTATATGTCTCAACTACATGTGGTATATATATATATATACATCTTTTTAGATCCATGATGTCAGTATCATATCACTCATAAGGCCTACTGTGAAGAAATGATCCGTCCTGAAGATGGCCACTATATTCACCTTTGTATGACACCTGAGAAAATGTCCAATCCAACTATTGGCCGAAACATGTCGACACTCCATATCTCAGCAAACGTCTAAAGTTAGGCATTTCCAGAATTAGTATATAGGATTATAGGGTGTATTCATTTACCCACCTAGCTTTTCTCCTCTACCGCCTTGGTTGTTTATGTGTTGATACAATGAGTATTTATTTCACCTGTGTCTTTTTACTTTGTAGATGTATAAAATTGATTCTTTTTAACCTTTTTTACATATAATTAAAATGTGTTCTCATGTACGTGATTTCGTCTGACCATTTGTATCCGCTGACTATTGTGTAAATGTTGTCATGTAGATATTTGTGTGTGTGACCATAAGTCTTTCAACCTCTTTCTAGGATCTGAGTAGTGAGGGGTAATTAATTCTCAGTGCCGGCTTTCGGCACATTGTCTTCCTACCTGTTACCCATCCCGTTTTGAGAATTGCTCCCCCGTTAACAAAAAATGTTGGGATTGGCCTTTTATTTTTAATACACATGATGACAGCATTGGTCACAGAGTTGTTCGGCCCAGAGTTCTCTTCCAGAGAAACCTCTGGAGGCTATTGAGTGGGACCCCAGATCAAAGGGGATTATACCAAGGCTGTATAAAACTACAGGATCAATGTTCTGGAGGTAGAACCTGATCAAGGCACCAGGGAATAGCGACATAGTTGTGAATATATACCTTTCATTTTGGCCAATAAGGTAGTGAATTCCTTCAAAAGGATTATACAAGCCCCCCTAGAGAGGCTATTAGCAAGGTTAAATCCCATATACCTCATTGATGGCACCCTTTCCAAAGGATGGTCTCCGACCTTTCATCTGTACGTTTTAGGATGGTTCTTGGTGGAAAAGATGACGACCTTGCATTTGTGTCTGTTAATTTTCAGATTATTTTGAACAGCATAGTGATAAATCAAGGTTAATTTTCTATGGGGGCCGATTGGAGTCTTATCAAAAAGAATGATATCATCGTCAAAGGGCAACCAGTTTTGAATTAGTTTGCTCATCTTTACCGGATTTGTGTTTCCTGCCTCCCACAGGGCTGCTATATCTGAAACAGAAAGGTTGAAGAGGGTTGGAGCAAACCACACAGCCCTGCCTAAGCCCCACAAAGGTAAGGATTAGGGTGGAAGGTGCCCCCTCCCTCGTCAACCTGACACTTAAATATGATTCCATATGCAACACTGACAAAATATGTACCATTTTGGGTGGTATCTTCCACTCCAGAAGCATACTACAAAGGATCTCTCGACTGACTGCGTCGAAGGCAAAGTACATGTCTATGGAGGCCATATAGAGAGGGCCCTTTTTTACAGCTGCAGATAGATGTGTTATGATGGTGTCATTTACAGAGGTCCCCATACCTCAGTGAAATCCCACCTGATGTTTAGATAGAAGATTGAGTTCCTTAACATGATGGGAGGGGTCTCTAAGGGGGAGTGAAGCAAAGATTGGATTGGATGCATCAAGTAGGGCGATAGGTCTGTAGTTCTTCGGGTCAGACACATCGCTCTGGAATAATACCCTCCTGATAGATGCTCTTGAAGATAGTCAAGAAGGGACCCACCCATAGCTCCGGCTCCTGGTTAAGAAGCATTGGCGTGATACCGTCGGGACGCAGGACGCAGATGACCTAACCACCCCGACAGACCCTTGGATGTCTCTCACATCCCAAAGACAAACCCCCCCCAATCCTTCTTGCCCATGTTAAGGGCCAAGCACTCATGCTTGTCACTGGGTTGAGCAAATGTGTTCTGTAAACAGTCCACCCAGACGTGCTCTGAAATATCACAACCTTTGTTAATGACAAGACCCTTTGAGGATTGCCTAATGGCTAACTAAAAATGTGCATGGTTGTTTTCTGCCAGGGTGTTTAATATTGCCTGGTTGGATGCTAGATGGGCTTGTCTCCTGCAATGGGTGATTGTAGCATTATAAGGGGATTGGGTTTGTTTCTTAGTGACAACTTATTGTGATGTCAAATGGGGGACATAGTAAAGGGATTGCAAATCCTTCCTCTTGAGACTCTTTGCCTGAGCGATGGAGCCATCGTATCAGTGGGTATGCTTTTTTCCAGACTTAAATTTGCCCTTAGCTGCCAAACAGGCCAGGCAAATTTGTACTGTAGAATAGTAAGAGTCGACCGGAAGATTGCTCCTCAAACCTCCCTCTGACTTTAATATTTGGTTGAAGATATCAAGGAATTTCCTGCAGTTAGAAACATTCCACCTGAGTGTCAGGCCACCTCTGACTGGTAACGTGAATGCTGTAACTAATTCAATTGGAGAGAACTCCAACCTTAGATGCAAAACAAGAGACAGGGGAGCATAGTCACTCCCCAATGGAAAGCCCTTCATGTGCAATTTACAGGAGGCTAACAAGGGGGAAGAGGCAAAGAAGTAGTCCATCCACAAGTATTTAGTACCCCTGGACCAAGTAAAAAAAGAACCCAATAATTCTTGGGAGGACATGCAGATACCTAAATCCCAGTTAAACAGATAGTTTGACCAAGTGCAGGAAGGGTCTGAGGACTCCAGTAAGGGACTGAAAGACCACCTATCTTGGTCTTGAGGTCTGCAACCCCCTGCACAATGGGCGTTAAGGTCCCCACCAAAGATAATCATGGTGCCTTTAGCCTTCGCCAGCCACCCCCTAGCAGCCCATCCAGGCCTTCTAGAAAAAGCTTCAGGGCACACTTTGCAGGATTCCAATATATGTTAACCAATAGAAAGTCATCAGTGCAATCCTTAAATGTAATATTTACTGTCAGGAGACCTTCTAGGGTAATAGGTACCACATAGTGGCAACACTTTATCCTCAAGTAAATAGCAATAACAATCCCCCCAAGGGGGCGGCCCTTAGATCCCCTAGTTGCATTCTTACAGTAAGTGTGAAAACCCTGAAGGGCCATTGGTGGCCATTGATTCTTGTAGCAACATGAAATTACTCTCCCCCACTCATGTATGAGTCCCCTGGTTAAATTGGAAAAAGCACAAATATTCCATGAGAGAAATTTGCATTCCCCATCCTAGAGCCCTTTTTTGGACTGTTTGATCTTGGAGAACAAATATACCGCGGCTTCCAGCCAAGACCAGTCCTCAATGCCACAGTCACACTGGACAGTAGGCTTGTACTTTGAGTGTTAGTGCTCAAATCTGAGGAAGTAACTTGGGGAGTCAAAATGTCAGCCAATGTTGTTGCGTCGTGAAGATCTAAAAGGTCATAGACTACCACCTTCAACATTTCACGTTCCTTCCACACTATTTGTGCAATCACAAATGACTTAAAATGACAGATATATCTATAAGTGCCTGATTTGGGGAAAATCACGTGTATATATCATCAGAGCGTAAAAACCTTCAACTTTTGCGATCTGTTCAGATTGTTGGTCATTGGGCTGTGAGACAAAGTCTCACCCCATGATGATCTCCTTGAAAAGTATCAGCCCTGGTTTTGTCTAGTGTAATCTTAGATGGCATCAGTACAAGGTCTTCCAATGTCAAAGTAGAGTCCTCACCGGAAGTCCTCGCCTGTAGCGTCAGTGGCATAGCTTCCAGAGCACCTTGCTGAATGTCCAGCAAGTTTGTACCCATTGGAATCCCATTGGAATCACGTTGGTTGTCACGTTGGTTGTCTGTTCCTGGGACGGATTAGATGGAATAAGATTACAAAGGAACACTGTCATCTTGCTTTGTTTGGTGTTCTTGTCCTCTTGGCACTTCGTAGGTGGAGAGTGGCATCCTCAGATGAATCCTGGGCCATAGGGAAGGTATCACAGATTCAAGAGCCAAGTGCTTAACTGTACCTTCACTTGAGAGCGAGCTTAAGAATGTTGAAGTCTTGGGAAGCGGAAGTGGGGGTACAGATGACTGATTGGATGTGGGAACGGGCCATGGGATACCATAAGAAAGTGTCCAGGAATGCTAGATTGCAGCAAATACAGCTGTACATCACGCACAGAGCATATATGACCCCGAAGAGAATAGCTAAGTTCGCGAACGCAGGCAGACAAGCATGCCCGAAATGTGATGAAGTAGACGCAGGCATGACACATATGTTCTGGTCCTGCCCAGTGATTGAAGGCTTTTGGGGGGAAGTGGCACAGAAATTGGCAGATAAGGGGGTTCTGCTACGCATTGACACGGCCTGGGCCTGCCTCCTGGGAGGGTTCCCTAGACCACGGAACACCAAACATCTTGGGAAACTGAGAGACCTGGCGTATGTACTAGCTAAGAGAAGGATAGCTATGAGTTGGAAGCAACGCCATGGGCCAAGAATAGAGATATGGTGGCGGGACCTGCAGAAGTGGGCGGAGGCTGAAACGGGGGTATGGCAGGAAGCGTGTGGTAATTGTGGGGAGGAAAAAATGGGCAACCTGGCGGCTTGGAGAATGTTAATCACGGGACTCTTTGGCGCGGAAATGGACCCTGCTGCTTCCGGGAGGGGCGGCGCCCGGCCGCACCAAGCGTACACAGAACTGTAAGGTTGATAAGCTCTCGGGGGGGGGGTTTAAGTGCAGTAATACGGTATTAATTGATGTTTACAGTTTGCAATGTATAATGCTGCAAGTTTGGTTTGTATTGTGTTATTTTGAAAATAAAAAATTATTTAAAAAAAAAAAAAAAGAATGTTGAAGTCTTTCTCCACTTGTCCAAATTTGCAGCCGGAAGGTTTTTCATATTTTTCTAGGATGCACTTTTTTTTTAGTGCATTGCTTCCATGACTGTTGTTGTTGGGAGCCCTTACGGGTATTAGAAGAAGGAACATTTGCAGCATCCTGCTGCTCTCCCTCAGTAGCTGCCTCTTGAATGTTGCAACCTGTGATGAAGTCACTTCCCATTGGTGGAGTTCCACAAGCACTGTTGGTTTGTCTGGAGTGGCGCTGTGTTCCACGTTAGAAGATGGTACATTTTCCAGAACGAGTGGTACAGGGGCTTCCCAGACGTCCTCATCAATACATACACAATGAGGAAAAGTAGGAGCACACCATGGAGGTTTTAATCCTTCCAAAAGCCATTCACCATTAGAGTCCAGTTTACCCTGCTTCCTTGCAATGTCCTGAGTAATGTCCTTGATGTTATCATATAGCCTAAGCATGGATTCTAGCACCAAATGAAGTGCTGAAAGCGATGCTGGCCCCAATGAGTCAATCTGTGGTGGCACCGCAGAGTCCTGCCTCATTTCCATGATTCTGGATGTGAAGAAGTGGCTGTTTGGGGGCTGTTTGAGGATAGATTTCGGGATGGAATTTGCCATGTTTGGTAACATTGGTGGATTTATGAGGAGGTCCTTCAAATGAATAGTTGGTTTAGACCGCAAGGAGTGGGACCTATAGTCTCTATTAGTAATCCCCTCTATGTTTTCACAAAATCTTTCAAAAGAGTCATTCAGTATCATGGAGTGGTTCACAATTGGCATTGTAGTGGCCTGGAGGCCGGAGTGAGTCAAAGGATCCCATGCCCCCACTCTCTCACTCTGATATAGTCTTTGGTGCAAATGCAGGGGAATGGAGTTCCACCAAAAGAGAAGTGCAGTGATTTTGCACATTTGAAATAGAATTACCAAAAGGCAGAATCGTTGCCTCCCTTGGGAGTTGTGTAACAGGAAGATAATGGGGCCCAGTGCTTGGAGCTGGTATAGTGGTATAGCCATTACTTGGGAAAAAAAGGAGGGTGGACCTTGTGTTGTGTTTTAGGATACACAACCTCTCCATCTCCCTCTGGAGGAGCATTAGATAGTGCTCTACTGGACAGTAAACTGTCCCTCTACAGCAGAGAGAGCCTTTCCCACCTCCCTTTCCTTAAGGGCCGCTAATCCCTTCTCAGTAATTAAAAGACTCCCACTCTGCAGCTTTGGAATGGCCACTGCTGAAATAGTTCTAAAACTGCCTTTGAAGTAAATACACACAAAAGGCACACAGCCCTGTGCTTACTGTGACAGTGGAGTTGAAATGGTGTAGACACGGCACGCCACACTCGCCCACAAGACCAAATGACCACTTGGCTCCGTGCGGCACTCAAAATTGTATGCACACTGGGAGCTCCGTGTGTAAGTGACTCCATCCACTTAGATGAAAGGAGTGAACAAATTCCAAGTTCAGACTTGAAAGAAAGATCTGCATTGAATGTGCTGAAGCCGCACTGTAATCTGCCTCAGTAATCATGGAATGAAGAAACAGCTGACTGCTGACAGAAACAAATTTCACAAAGTGGGAGACCAAAATACCACTTGGCTCCACTTGTGCTCCATTTTGCAATTTAGACAAACTGTCCAGCATGAAAATAGACTCATATGCTCAATATGTAATCTTAATGGTTTTAAGATACAATGCTAATGGCACTAAAAATGACTGTAAACACACTAACTTCACACACGTCCAAGTACCTCTCAGCATGAAATCTGATATAAAGATGACTACTCCAAAAGGGCTTTTCAATGATTTTATTTGCTTCACAAGAAGTATATGTTGGGACCACCAGCTTACAGTTCTCTCCATCACTGCTTAACTGACACTTCAGGAACAACTGCTCACATCAGCGTTCCCTCCATCAACACTCCACATTCCACCCTTCTCATACACAAATATTCACAACAGTTGGCATAATATACCACACTGTTGCCACAACCACTTCAGGACACTATACTGCATATGTGAACAAAATAAGTGGTTGGTTTGAATGTAACTATACTTCTGTTACTCAAAAACATAGGTAACCAGCGAATCTAACAAATGCCTATTTAATATTCCTTATAACCAAATTTAGTCATTAAAGTACACTTTAAATTCACATGTTCAATATTAATATTATTATTATTATACAGCTATAATATGCCAATAATATGCCAATGGGAATTTCACTTCTTTAATTTAAACATAAACAAACACATACATATTCCTTAATAACATTACCCTTAAAACGCTCCACCACCTTGTAATTACTTAATACACCCATACTGCCACTGTACTACTTTCAAAACATACAAAATGTGTCTCTCGTTCATGCAAGTAACAGTCTGAAAAAATGGAAAACAATTTGAAGAAAAAGTTAATTGTATTAACAGTAAATGTACAAAATGTGTTCTATCAATCCACCTTGGATTTTGTTTCCATGGACCGATGATTGCAACATGTTAATACAACAACTTTGTATCATACACAAAAGTTGTAGAACACATAATACATACAACATATTACTTATAAAGGTCAAAAAAGTAAATGTATGTGTAAAACCTTAATTATGTATAGCTTCCATACCATGATTCTACAACTAACTATATTTTCGTTTCTTTACAGAAAAAGACACACAGATGTTTCCTTGTTACCTTGTTCAACTAAGTGCACTGTTATAGCCATGGTCACTATTCACATTGTTGTCCCCATTCACCCAAAGTAAACATATTATTTTAGCCATGGGCAATGGTCACCTTGTTCAAGCTATGCCCCAAACAAAACAATCTAGCCACTGGTACAATGTGTATTGTTAATGCTACTATATCCATACTCCAAGCAGCCATGCCTCAAACAATATTACGTTGTTACCATGTCCAACTGAGTGGACTATTTTAGCCATGGTCAATAGCCACATTGTTGGAGGTATTCAACCCAAAGTAAACATACTTTTGTGCCAATAGCCAGAACCCTCATTCATCCAGGCATTCAACCCACTGTGCCAAGCATTGGAAGTTAGTAAACATACGATTGTGACCATTGCCAGTAGCCACATTGTTCCACACATTCAACTCAAAGAAAATATTTTGTTGTGACTATGGAGATAGCCATATTGATCAAAGTAAACATATTTTTGCGCCCATGAACAGTGGACAGATTGGGGCATAGCCCCACATCCACAACAAAATGCATTGTTATTATGACTACTACTATATCCATACCATACCATATCCAGTGGATGCACGGATTAAATTCAAAACCCTCTGCATTGTCCACAAGGCTTTCTGGGGCCTGGGTCCAAAATACCTTCAATTATCCCTCCGCAAATACCTCCCCTCTCAAGCTCTTTGCTCCTCTACCTCCAACTCCCTCAGGGTCAGTCATTTTTCAAAGAAACGAGCTGGGGGTAGATCTCTGTCTCCGGCTGAGGCCTCCCTCTGGAACAGCCTCCCTGCCACTCTAAAACTTGAGGAGAACCATCTCCGGTTCAAGAAGCGCCTCAAGACCTTCCTCTTTTCTTCTGCCTTCGCTCCCCCTCTTCCCTGCTGATCTGTTCTCTCTTGGCACCGTGAACCTGGCTACCCTCTGTCCTCCAGGCCCAAGTACCTGCTCACCCTGCTCACCCTGTTCATGGCCTGTAAGAATGTCATTGTAGTTTCCCTTGTTCCCTCCCTTGCCTTGAAGTGCTTTGAAACACATTGGGCCTCATTACGAGGTGGGCGGAATGGGTTTAATGGCACCGGTAATGGTGCCGGTGCCATTAAACCCACTCCGCCCTATTACTAGGTTCCCTCGCGGGACCCGCAAAAGACATATGTAAAACCAAACATCCTTTCCGGGTCCCGCGAGGGGACAAGGGAGCTAACAATTGGCCCGTTATTAATGGGCCCATTGTTAGCTCCCTCCCCATTCCCATTGAGCCCTATCAGGCTCAAATGGGAATGGGGATTCATTTTTACCGGGCCCATAGAATGGGTAATTACTGGGTCCGCCAAAGTCAGCATGACCCAGTAATTCCCTCCCTTCCCTCCCAATGGGCCTCATTATAAGGCCGCCGGCCTCGTAATGAGGCCCATTGTGTATAGGTGCTATATAAATTAACTATCATATCATATCATATCATATCAATAATATAACACAATGTATAATCCATACTGCCACTGGGCTTCCATTCCAAATGTTGCAGACTGCAAATGCATTGGTATCACAATCGCACAGCAAATTGAGCCTGTGTCGTGTTGGACATTGGTCTGCAGATCTCTCACCTTGTGTTGTGTCGGATGTTGGTTTTCCGGTCCTGTCTGCCTGGTGTGAAATGTATGCAAAGTCATTCACGTTTCGATAATGTAAGTAGGGGAAGCCGTTAATAGCCGCTGATTATCATTAGATGGTCATCTAATGCCGCTGATTATCATTAGATGGTCATCTGCTAGGGAACTTAAACACGAAATGCCCACTGAAGAGCTGTAAACGCTTCTTTGTCAGTAATTGGCTGATGTGGAGGAATCAGTGTTAGAAGGCACTGAGGGGATAGCACTTCTGTATATACTGTGGAAAAAGAAAACGCAGCTTTAGAAATTAATATATTGCAAGACTTCTGACCTTCAACCTTCATTCACCACCCATGTAATCTACAGAGCCTCAGAAACCACAGTTCACTGCCCTCTTTCGCAGTGATCCTAAAAAGGTTCATATCTAGAGCAGTGGCATGACCCAGAGGCCAATCTCCTGTCCTGAGAGTTCAGACCTGGCCTGCCTGAAATAAATCTTGGCACAGAACTAGGTCCCTTCACTTTGGGGGAGGAGGAGGGGTTGACTCACTTGCCTGCGTGATGCCGCAGGTGGCCCATTTAACTGCTGTACTAGTGAAAGTCTACACTGGGCCTTTCTATCAAACCACTGGAATATGATTTAAAAATGATCATTTACATAAACTACATGCATAGGATATATGATATCTCTGATGAGGAAGACATTAAAAGTGCCTCTGTGCTGTTCCACATCCTCATCCCGCTGTGGGGGATAGCATTACAGCACCTAGATAATATGACAATCCTTGTAGAGCGCTAGCAGAATCTATAATGTACCCACTGCAGAAGACAAGTGTTACACCATCGTCTTGTTTGCTGGTAAAACTGTCTGTAACTGAAACAAGAGGTCCAGGCTGGGAAGGGCGAGGCTGAGTTTAGCTTGGTAGAATATTGCATACCTCAAAGGACAATAATGAATGTAGGTTGTTTGTCACCGCTTGTGGTACATCCCAATGTATGCATAGCTGTGCCTGCCTGTGCTATAATATTCGAGCAAAACCCTGCTTTAGGATACTAATGCAGTGCTTTTAATCCTGCGAGTTAATTTTGACATTCCAAACATTGTACTGTCAGAATAATTCCCAGGACATAACACTACCTACTGGCTATTCTGGAGGGTAACACTCTGGCCGCGCAAATCTGTATTATGTAGTTCTCAGCTCATTTGGGTTGGCTACATGGGCACAGGAACAATTTGTTCGGCGAGTGGGGAAGAGGGGGCAGCCTGCCAGGACCGGAGAACCAACATCCCACATGACACAAGGTTAGAGATCTGCATCCCCGCAATTTCAGCCCTTCCTGAGGCTTAATTTGCTGTGTGATTACGATACCAATGCACCGTTTGGAATGGGAGCCCGTTGCCAGTGGCACTTGCATTGCGGAATACACTGTATAATATTTTATGCTCTTCTGGAGGGGAAGGATCGTGGGGTACGAGTTAATCTTACCCAATCAAACACTGAATTGTTTATTTCCTGAGCACATTGCAATGACTGTATTCACTCTAAGCAGGAAACCCACAACCATCATGTTGAAATGGGCTCTCACAAATCTTCAGCCAGGCCTGCTTGAGAAGAGTAGTCATGAATCTACAGTGTGGGTGGCTCTAATTTATAATGGATTGACTACACCTTGTGTGAGAGCTGGGTGTTCAATAGGGAAGATTTACAAATACAGTAATGATAATGATATGTTGTTTATATAGAGCTTTCACCAAAAAACTTTACATAGATCATATACAATATCACCCAACCTAAGTTGGTACTCTAAAATGCTGATGTATACATGAAACAAAATACCATGAAAGATCCTTTTTTACACCAAGCAGGCCAACATATCTATTCCAGTCAATGGATGATAGGCCAGTCCTGCTTTTAACTTTGCATTCTGGGACCTATCGTCCTGGATTTCCCCATTATAAATCTAGGACTACAGGTCCCAGAATGCAAAGTTAAATCCAGGACTGTGCTAGCATCTCCCTAATAGAATGGATACTGTTGGCATGTATGGTACAGTTGAACTGAATAACTTCTAGGCTCTTCAAAGGTTGTCAGATAAATCACAGTTATATAAAATCACATGTCCAGGTTCACACACTTTGCAGTGAAGCTGGCATTTGAGACCAGTCTGTAATTTAGGCACGGAAGCACATGTTCTCATGTCTGATGGAATTTACAATGTCAAAATAAAGAAAAAAAGTGGATACATAAAACAGGTTAAGACTGTCACCTAGTATCGAATGTATGACTTTTGTATAACATTTCCATTTAGTTCTTTATTGAGTGCCCCATTAACAACATTTATAACATACAACTTTTTCTGTCATTTTTTTGTGGGGCAGGGGCATCAATAAGGCTTCCTGCATGGGGTGCATTCTGGTCTATGTCCGGCTCTGGCTAAAGATGTGAGTTTGTGCTTTTTCTGTGAAGTGCCATCTACATAATCCAGATTTGCGCGGCCAGAGTATTACCCTCCAGATATTAGCTGTTGTGGTATACCATTGCCCCTTCAAGAATGTTGGCAAAATGAGGAAGTAGAGAGACAAGTTCATAATTGGCCGACATGATGGTGTTAGCAGTGGGTTTCTTCAAAAACCTTTCACCTTGAAACAGTCTTGGAAGACTCTAAGATAGATGAGTGGCTAAGAGAGTTAAGGGATAAGAGCAGAATAGGATTGTTAACACCTTAACTGTTTGTGAGCCAAAGCAATCAACTGGATCACTGGAGGTGTTGGCCACCCTGAGACCAGATGTCAACTCAGTGAGGTTGTTGAGTGTAGAATGGAGTGGCGAGAAGGTAGGATGCAGAGGGAAAGAGGGGAATAGTGGCCTGTGATCCCATTTATTAGATATTTAGGAGCAAAAGAAACTGACAAACTCCCCAGCTGAGAATCAGTATGTGAAAGAGCATAATAGAAGAGGGAAATCATTTATTGGAGCACCATGGAAGGCTTAAGAGACTAACCATGCAGAGACAGGATATGTTAGTGTAATAGTGTTTGTATTTGGCTTAGTCCAGTTTAGTAGTGAATTCAAGAAACAGTTCATAGTAGGAAGAAAGGTGCAACAGAGAGTAGGATGTGTGCCAGTAGTGCAAGTTGACAAATATGAATCCCAGGTGTTTGATGGCTGGAAATAACAATGATTTAGTGAATGGGTGTGAATGACTGAATGGGTAAGCATGGTAATGTTTCTCAAAGGGAGCTTCCAGTGCCAAATTATACTGCAAAAATTCCAATACATTGGAATCTGCAAGGGTTGGCGAGATAGAGCCTAAAGAGATGTCCTGACTTGGTGTAGGAATGTGGCAATAACATGAAGTTTGAATTTTCATTTAATTATTTATGAGGGGGTGGGAGGAGTGCAGCAGTGAAAGTGAGCCTTAAATGCATCAAAGAGTGATCATATGGTGATACACATGTAGATGAAGTAGCTAAGAATTCCCCTAGAATTAAACCCCATGGCAATCAAGTGAGAATACAAAAAATGAACACTAGCAAAAATAGGCTAAATGGAGTGATATGATCAATACTATCTGCTAAACAGGATAGACAATTTTGGTTATAAATTATTGACATGGAAAACGCTCCAAGCCAAGTGACACCCAGAGGACATGAGTTGAATATTACTTCTGCACAATGGGTCCTAGATTTTCACCAATAGGATATTTTACTATGTATTAAGAATGTCAGTAATTCATGCCCCAGAACTATGTGCTTTGATTTTGTTTCATTTGTTCTCAAGTATCATTTATTGTAGAAAGAATCCAATTTCAAGCAGCATGTCTATTGTAGTGTCGATCCATAAAAGAGTAAACTGGGCAGAATCCCTAAATAAAGGGCTTTTACACTTTCAGATGTAGACAGCAACATGTTAGCATCTTTACTACTGCGAAAACTATAAGAATGAGCCTTTACATCACGTGTTATATATCCTGTCCGGCTAACTACTTCTCAATCTCCATTACTCGTTTCCTGGGCAAACTCTTGGAAAAGCTGGCCATCTCCCAGCTCAATCTTCACACTGAATCTGTTGGTTGTCTCCATGATCATCAGTCTGGCTTCAGAACTGCCAGGAGCACGGAAACTACTCTCCTGAACATCCGTGAAAACCTGTTCTCCACCCTTGAATCCAACACCCCTTATACCCTCATCTTATTTATTTATTTATTTATTTATTTATTTATTTATTTATTTAATTGTATATAGCGCGCAAGCAGCCCAGGGGCATTGAGGCGCTGTTACTTGCAATAACTTAGTTACATGGTACATATGATAGCGATTGTTGACACATTATGAGTAGTACAGGAAATCATACTGTTGTTACAAATATAGCATTTGGGCTATAATTACAAACCTAAATGATAAGTATTTGTGCTGATGTGTCGGTCCTTATGTGAAGAGGGTAGTTTTCAGTGTTTTGCGGAAGGTGGTGAGGGAGTCCTCGCCACGGATGGTGGGAGGTAGGGCATTCCAGAGGGTGGGCGCGAGGTAGGGGAAGCTGGACCCACCCGCTTTTACTCTTTTCACTAGTGGCACAGAGAGCATGTTGGTGTACGGGGATCTGGTTGGCCTGGTGGTGGAGAGGTTTGATCTCTCCTCTGCCTTTGACACGGTCAACCATGCCATCCTGCTCAACCATCTCTGTGATAACCTGGGGATCACCGGTCAGGCCCTGGCGTGGCTGACTTCTTCAACTTGGGTCCTTCCTCTCCTCTATCTCTATCTCTACCTGTGGTGTCCCCCAGGGGTCTAACCTCTCTCCCTGGCTGTTCCACCAATAACTGGCACTTCTTGCCTACTGCATTGCCATGCTCTGCCCCAACTTCCAGTGCTATGCGGCTGACACTCAGCTCATTTTCAGGCTACCCTCAGCCATCTCTTCTCCCTCTCTCATATCTAACCGTATTGCCGCCATCCAGGAGTGGTGTGCCGCCAACGATCTCTGCGCAATGCCAGTAAGACCGAGATTCTCCTCATCGGCAAACCCACACCCTCCTTTCCTGTCACTCTCTGGCCGGCCTCTCTTGGCCCTCTTCCTCCTCCCACCTGTGAGGCAAAAAACCTCAGTGTTATCTTTGACTCCACACTCTCCTTCTCTCCTCACATATCCGACGTCTCTAAGAAGTTACACTACCAGCTGCACCTCTTCAGGGGTATTCTTTCTTTCCTCTCCTTCCCCCAGAAGCTCACTGTCTACAGACCTCTGGTTCTCTCTAGGCTGGACTATTGCAACAGCCTTTTTCTAAATCTGCCTGCTTCCACCGTCTGCCCTCTGCAACTCATCTAGAACAGGACTTCAAGACTTGTCCTTGGCCTCAAGCGCAGGGATCGTATCTCTCCAGGACTGAAATCTCTGCCCTGGCTCCCAGTGGCTGCAAGGATTGAGTTTCAAACCCTCTGCATTGTCCACAAGGCCTTCTGGGCCCTGGGGCCTCAATACCTTCAACTCTCTCTTCCTAAATATTTTCCTTCTGGAGCTCTTTGCTCTTCTGCCTCCAACTCCCTCCTGGTCAGTCGCTTCTCCAAGCAATGAGTTTGTGGTTGATCTCGTTCTTCGGCAGGGGCCTCCCTCTGGAACAGCCTTCCTACCCCCCCTGTAACTTGAGGAGAGCCATCTCCGGTTCTGGGAGCACCTCAAAACCTTTAGCTTTGCTTTTGCTTTCTCTCCTCCACTCCCCTGCTGATTTCCTGGCTGAAACTGACCTTGCACTGATCACCTGGCCACCCTTTGATCTCGGGCCTAGGTCCCATCCCCCACCAGTTGCACACCTGCACTGCCGTCCTTGCAACCCTGCACTTGGGGACTGTTTTTTTTGTATCCCTACAGTCCCTTACCAGCACTTGACACTTGATGCCTGCACTTACCCTTTACCCTTGCACTTGCCAGCTGCTGGCTATACTTTACTTATTGTTATTTATTCTATTATCTTTTTACTGCACTGTCCCCTCCCTCTTCCCATCGCACTCTCCCCTTCCCCCTGCTTATTCACTTGCGTGATCTGAATGACACCTGACCTAGTAGGATTGTTGTCTGTCTACCCTCTGTTACCCCTCCCTTGCCTCGTCGCGCCTTGAAACACTTGTGTATAGGTGCATTATAAATGCCATATCATATCACATCATATCATAGGTAGACTGGTTTCCAGAAATATACTTGCATGTCATTAAACAGGACTATTCTGAATCTACTTTTGATTAAAGCATGTGAAGCAAATACCTCTCAGGTTTTTTTTAGTTCTTTTTAGGTTTTGTTGATTTTAGCTCAGCCTTCAGATCTTGGACGTTCCCAACACGTTATGAGTAGTTCAGCAGGAGGCTGGAAAGCCTGAGATCTACCAAAGGTGGGCTGAATCATAGAGTGCACATTTTCATACTACAGCAGAGCAATGCCATAACCCATGGCTCTGAAATGCTCTGTTTGTATAGTGCCTTTCTGGATGCATGAGTGAGTGATGTCACTGTAAGAATGTTGAGTGAGTGTTTAGAATGTCTTTGGATGAAAGTGGTTCGCACCCAGGCAGTTGGAGATGTGAGCATGGGATGTGGGAACCAGTGGGCTATTGCCCTGTCCATTCCTATACTTTCAAGTACCTGGCATGTCTTGTCTTATCCCTTCAAGTACCTGTCCTGTTCCTAACCTGTTGTGTCATGTAACTGAATAAAAGGAACTCAAGAAGAGCACACCAGCTGCCTCCAGGAGTGCTCATTTGTAAAAATTCTGCCTTTGAAAGTACAATGTCCCTAATAACTCTTGATGACAATTTGAGGGGGAAAAACTTAGAACAGTGGTCATGCAGGAATTTGACTAACTCAATATCTTTAGGTTAAAAGTCTCAACTTTGGAACCGGTTGTTCTGGTGAGTAGAGGTCTATGGCTATCAGATAGTATGAATTCAAAAAACAGCCTAGGTTTCTTTGAGCATTTTGTTGTGTTCTTTGGAGGCCAAGCCTCTGTTAAGAGACCAGTCTTTTTGATGTACAACTCCATGAATTTGGATCAACAAAGTTGCTTTTTTTAGTGCAATTGCAAAGAAACGAGTCATGAGTTCTTGCAATAGCTATTGACTTGATGTTAGGAAATCGCCCTCTTAGAGATCTGAACAGCAGGTTCAACAACCGGAGGTGATAAGGATTCTTCCTGATGCCCTCCCGAATGACCAATGAAAGTTTCAAGTTCCAAACATTCTTTTTGGATGTGTTTGCTACATGCTGCACAATCCATATTTTTATTTTTGGGGGCTAGTACAATATTCTAGATGCACGGTAAGGGTTGTTATGGACTTTAGTGAAGATCGGCGTTTCAGCTTTTTTTTTGTCTCCATTTTTTGTTTTTCTTATTTGCCTTGTTATTTATAGCCGCCACCTGCTCTTCCACTGCTGAGTTAGGAGAATCATATTTTTTATATGCAAGGGATCACTCTCCCAAGACTTGATTCAATTATTAGTATGGGTGTCGGAGCATCTTCTGTCTCAGCAATTTCATGTATTAGCATAGAAAGAGATCCGGAAGGTTATGACTAATGCATGCTGGACCATCTAGGGCACAATTTTCAGGAGGTTTTAGGTTTGCACTAGAATTGGTAAATAGACAGCAGGAGGAAATTATGTTGTTTCGTTTAAGCAAACATGTTGCTGTATAAGTCAATCATGGAGGTGAGAATCATGTTTATTGCAAATAGAGAGGCTGGTCCAAGATGAGGATGATTCACTGGATCACTTCGGGGAGTGTGGGAGCCCCTCTTCTGAGAACGAAAATGGGTCAAATACCCTGTTCTATGGAATTTCTTCCACTCAGGAGGGTCTACAACCACGTTTTAGCTCACTGCACGCTTCATAGAGGAGAAATGTCCATTTGCATATCAGTCTTTGTCCCGCCCACAAGGACCATCCACCACCAATATGTGAGGCAAATCTCTGAACAAGAGTACCATCAGCAACCCCAGACAAGTGTTTCGGCCTAGTCAGGCCTCATCAGTGAGCTGAAGTTGGGCCTCTCTAAGACACAGTGACCAAGGGGTCCACATCTGGATTACCCTGGGTTACTTAGGTTGAAACACCCAGTTTCACAAAGTGCCCGAGTAGGCACCTTCCCACAGAACAGGTTATTTGGCCGTGTTCATTCTCTGTAGAGCAGCTCCCACACTTTATTGTGCGTGACTGATAATTAGCCTAATGAGAGGGGCACTCCATCATAGTAGCATTTTGTGGAATTGAGACCGGGTTACTTGTTGACATTTCCCCTGATGTTAGGCAGTGACACTTGAGCCAGCATGTTCTGAGGAGCTGTGTTAGTCAGAAAAGGCTCCATAGTTAGTAGAAGGGGAAGAGTCATTACAGAGGCTGGAGCATTTAGAAGAATATCAGATACGTTGGTAAGTTGCATTGTTGCACTAGGAGCTTGATTTTCTAAGAGGTCAAGTGATGTCTCCTCTGTTTGTACGGGGTCTTTTAGAGGGTCATTTGAAAAAAAAACAATACACTGCTGTTACAAGGTTCAGAGTTGTTGCTTCTCGAATTGTAGATAAATGCAACCCCAGCTTCAATTTCTAGATGAAATGGTGTTAAGGAGCTATCTTACCGTACAGTGCAGTGCCGCTCCATCTGCACTCAACAGCACCCTCTGCGTGTTCACCGCACCACATCATTTTTATACATGTTTCCTGCTTAGTTTGGCCCAGAAAATGTCAGAAGAAACAATTATGTTCATGGGCCCTGAAAATGCCTCCAAAATCTGTCAAAGCTGCTAGAGGCAATTCAACTCACTGCACTGTACAGTGGCTTACAGTAGCTGTAAATGTGTGTTCCATCTTTGTGTGAGTACTAAGGAAATAGTGCATTGAAAGGGAAATACGCAGAGTAGGTTTGAGAGGGGCAGGATAGTATGTTCACTGCTGCAGCTGAGTGCCAATGTGCCAGGGGAGCAGAAGCAATGTGGTGAGATGGTGGTGTACATAAGCCATATTGGAGGCTCATGCAGTCCTACTGATTTGAATGAGGCAGTGTTAATGCCCTTTTCCTTTTACACCTTTAGCAATTAGATATATGTCCTCCTGCTCTACTCAGTAATAGGCATTCATCTCTTGGTGCATGAATGTTTACTCTTCATGACCTTCAGGTGAATTCCTCAACAATGTTACAGTGAAAAGGCTTTTATTAATAGAACAGGATGGATGTTTCAAAAAAGTTTGAAGTGGAGATTAAACAATATGCTTTATTAGAAATACCTATTCATGCAAGGCACTTAGATTCTAAGTCTACCATATAAAATTGACATTATGACTCCCAAATCTCTCTTGGATGTCAGCGAGTCATACGCTGGAGACGACACTCATGATCATCATGCTGAATGCCAGAATCTGAAGATAGTTCAGCACTGGGGTGCATAGTGTTGCAAATGGAAGTGCTACAGACCAAAGTCAACTTGCTTGATACACAAACCTATGCAACACATTGAGATCTCTAAAAGAAGATTTGGGATATCACATACTGCGCGAATCCTGGAAATTGAAACTAGACTCACCTAAATGGATAATGAATTGAAGGCCTTGATTAGCTACACTATAAGGTAATGGAGAATTGCAAGATATCACAGAGTTGGAAGGTAAAAGCAGTTCACATTATATTCATCTTTTTGAAGTACCTAAAATGTTCAAAGGCACTGAGCGGGCCACATTTGTGGATTAATAGTCCACATAAATATTGTTCATGACCTCTGGACCCCTGCTGGAAATACAAAGGACACACAGGATTAGAATGAGGAACCCAGCAAGACCAGACAAACCTATGCTGTCCATCATCTGCTGTCTCAGACAAGCACACGTTAAAAAAAGTGCAGCCCGCAAGGAAAAACAACCCATTTCTTTATGAAAGCCACAAAATATTCCTTTCGCCGAGTTCTCCATGGACAAGAGGAATACTTTCTTGGAACTTCACCAAGCAATCAAATAATGGGGCCTGAAATATGGGTGATTGGATCAGTAAAGATGTTAGTGACCAAAGATGGCAAAACCACAGAATGCTTCGACCCTGATTACTTATAGTCCGTCCCAGATAAGCATAAGGTAAGAAAGATGGACATGAATGGTGCAGGTTCCAGCGTACAGCAGGAGATGATTTTGCATATCATGGATAACCTAAAGATTGTGGGGAACAAACTATGTACAAACAACAAAACAAAGATACAACACTCCACTTTACCACTGCAATATAATCTGTAACATGTGTCAAACAATGAGATCCATATCAGGGAAAATACGAGAACTTCACTTAAGTCCATTGGGCAGGTATGATAGCCCAGGGGCAACAAGACAACACAAAGCAACACAGGTTAAAATCTTGATCCTGCGCTTAGAAACTGGTCTCCGGTATTAAGCGCATTAGAAAAGATTAATTGATTGATTAATAGAAGACAAGAATGCATCCAATCCTCATTAGTAGCAAATGGTTATTATGGATCTTCTCACATGACAGTTTTCTGTTTACCTAAACACCAAGAATATATATGCTCAGTTCCATTTGTAACAAGGCTGCAACGTGTCCTATCTTTAAGACCTGAACAGCTGCAAGAACCTCAGGGCATATTGTGATGCACAGATGGAGGAGCTACACCCAGACTGCCAAAGTGGCATGCTCCCTTCCTAACAATAATGCACAGTTAACCTATTTGTGTTTCTGAGTTGGGGTTTTTGATGGGTGTGTGTGGTTTATTCCTTTTTATTGGACAAGTGCAACCACACACATGGTAATGTTCTGACCTTGTCAGCATATAAGAGTGTGGCTAAGGGCTATAAAGCAGCAATTGTTGAAGATAAACAATGTTTTTTTTCAATAAAAGGATTAAGGAAGCTCAATCTGACACTAGGGAGCAGCTTTTTCAACTCCTGAAAGAACAGCAATCTACAAACCCTACGGGCCCAGGACTGTTGTTAAAGGATAAAGCCTGGTGCATGGGGATCCAGCAGGCTATGCAAACCAAGCTTACTAATAGTCAGTTAGACACTGTCAAGAAACACGCCAAGACTCTGGGGATTGATACTCAGGGACCAGACTGGGGTTTTAAGAGATGTCCATCTATTCCACTCTTTGATTTTACTCCCATTTCAATTGATGAACTAGAACCACTCATTAAGCAGCTGAAACCACCAAATGTAAAAATTACATTTCGGAAGCCATGATCATCAAAACTTTTTCCCCAACATTATTGGTGTCAATTTGTAAGTTTATTAATGCTTCTCTGTAAACAGGGGTTGTCCTTCAGGATTTGAAAAAGGCTTGGGTCACTCCCATACTAAAACACTGTGGACTATCTACCGACATTCCTAATAATTGTAGGCCCATCACGAGCACCCCATTTCTCCTGAAAATGTTGGATTAGGATGTGTATGCTATGCACATGAACGAACACCCCATTCTGAATGACTCTCAGTCTGGGTTTAGGGCTGGTTTTGGTACAGAGACAGCATTACTAGAACTTAAATCCAGGCTACTGAAACGCATGGATAACAGGGAAGCCTCTTTGCTGATGCTATTGTACTTGTCAGCAGCCTTCGACCTGGTGGACCATCATATTCTGGCCATCAGGTTGGGGGAGGTTGAAAACATTTCGCTTAGAGCAACTAAGTGAATCCCGTCTTTTCTCAATAATTGGGAAAGCTGTGTATTTGCCCAGCAGGTGGAAAGCTGCTCCCATAAAAGTCAACTTTGGGGTACCCTGGGGCTCCTGCACTTCGCACTGTCTGTGCAACCTTTTTACAGTGCCCTTCTTTGCCATGTTAGCACACGAGGGGATGAGTTTTACAAATTATGCAGATAATACGCAGTGTATCATCCACCTCTCAGGTAATCATGACCTAGATCAAGTTTTGATTAATGTAATCTACTTATTGATAGAGACTTGGATGGTACAAAATAAATTAGCCCTTAATAAAGAAAAAAGAGAGCTGTTGGTTGTTGAGTGACCTAAAATGATACGGAAATTGGGTGTAGCATATGACTGCTTCCATATAGAATCTGTTAAAATGAGTCCGCTCAAAAAAGTCAAAACCCTGGGAGTTAGAATGGATCAACACCTCAGTATGAAGTCCTATGTGGGGACTATTGTGTCATCGTGTGCTTATTACATCGAGCTCCTGGCCCACCTGAGACCCTATATATCCCAGACTAATGCAGAGACTATAGCAAGAGCAATAGTGGGCTCCAAGATTGATTATTGTTTAAGCCTTCTTTCTCGTATATCATGTCTCTACAGCAACACATACACTGCACTGGTTTATGGTGGAATCAAGAATTCTGTTCCGTGTCTTAGTCATTACACAGAAATGCAGACAGGGTAGGATGCCTGTATATCTGCAGACTCTTCTCTCAAGTAAAAGTCATGGAAGTATGCTTAGGTCTAACACACAGGACCGCTTGGTGATCCCAAGGTGTAGGACTGCGAAAACATTGAGGGGAGACTTCTAAGCCATTGCCCCTAGGGCCTGGAATGACCTGCCATTGGAGCTAAGAGGCATTGAGTCAATGTATGTTTTTAGAAAGAGGCTCAAGACTTGACTGTTTGCCTGAATTATTGACTGGCTAGCCTCTGACTCTCTTCTTTCCAAATATTCCTCCCGCGTGTTTCAGCCCCTTTATGTTTTCTGTTCTATGTAGGTCAGTGCCCTAAAGCATGTGGGTCCATGTGTGTGCTCTATACATTTAGTAAAGTAAAGTAAAGTCAAGTAAAGTCCTCTTATGCATCACTGATTCTTGTCTCTGAGCCACAAAGTAAGAGGTCCTTTCAGAGTGCTGCATGTAAGATGGAGGTATGGTAAACATTATACCTGGGTCAAGGTTTTTATCTAACAGAGATGAGTCTTAAAGTCATATCTTGGAATGTTAATGTGTTTTGTTAAAAGGAAAAGAAGGATTTTACAGTATTTGAAAACCAAGATTTCTGGCACAGCGCTTATACAAGAGACTCATCTCTGCAAGAGGGAGTTCACCAAATCACTGAGGGTTCAGCTAGCACAAGAGGCCTACAGGTATGTGGGACAAGCTGAATGGTGAAGATATGGTGTATCAAGCCTATTACAAAAGTCAATACACTGGAGGTCTGTGAAAATATTTCGGGTGAGAAGAGTGGATGATATTAACAAAGGTATGCATTAATGAGACAACTGTTTGGGTGGGAAAATGTTATATTATGAATGGCTCTAAAGTGGGTTTCTTTTTGGTCTTAAATACGTGGAATTAGAATCAGGTACTACCCTGAAACCTTGAAGTTGCTCAGCAGGAGGGATTGGATCATCACTGATGATGCCGTGATTGGTTGCTCTCTAGACCAATTCTTTTCCCCAAAGAGATAGAGGATGTGTTACAAGAATTATCTTTAGTAGGACCACATCACAATCCAAATCCCGCTAGCAGGAAATATACACACGCAAATGTGCCAAATAATGTATTTGCCTTGTCATCTTGTCATCAGTGCCCTGGTACTTCTCGCCCACCACATCGCTGCTCTCTGCCCCAACTTTCAGTGCTATGCGGATGATACTCAGCTCATTTTCAGGCTACCCTCGGCCTCCTCTCTCCTTCCCTCATCTCTGACTGTCTTTCTGCTATCCAGGAGTGGTGTGCCGCCAACGATCTCTGCCTTAATGCCAGAAAGACAGAGATTCTACTCATCGGCACACCCACTCCCTCCTTCCCTGCAGCTCTCTGGCCGGCCTCTCTTGGCCCTCTTCAAGCTCCTACTTGCAAGGCAAAAAACCTTGGGGTCATCTTCGACTCCACACTCTCCTTCTCTCCTCACATTTCTGACGTTTCTTAGAAGTCACACTACCAGCTGCACCTCCTCAGAGGTATCCTTCCTTTCCTCTCCTTCCCCCAGAAGCTCACTGTCTCCAGAGCCCTGGTTCTCTCGAAGCTGGACTACTGTAACAGCCTCTATCTAAATCTTCCTGCCTCTACTCTCCGCCCTCTGCAACTCATCCAGAACAGGACTGCGAGACTTGTCCTTGGCCTCAAGCCCAGGGACCGTATCTCTACAGGACTGAAATCGCTACACTGGCTCCCTGTGGCTGCAAGGATTAAGTTCAAAACCCACTGCATTGTCCACAAGGCCTTCTGGGGCCTGGGGCCAAAATACCTTCAACTCTCCCTTCCTAAATATCTTCCTTCACGAGCACTTCGCTCATCCGCCTCCAACTCCCTCAGGGTCAGCCGCTTCTCCAAGCAAGGAGTTGGGGGGAGATCTCTCTCCGCAGCAGGGGCCTCCCTCTGGAACAGCCTTCCTGCCTCCCTGAAACTTGAGGAGAACCATCTCCGGTTCCGGAAGCACCTCAAAACCTTTCTCTTTGCTTCTGCTTTCTCTCTCCCTCTCCCCTGCTAAATCACTGAAACTGTACTGAATCAGCAACTCACCAATCTCGGTCCTTGGCCCAGCCACTCTCCCCTGCACTGCCTTCCTGGCAACCCCTGCACTGCGGGACTGTCTCTGTATCCCTACAGCCCCCCTTCCCAGCACTTGTCTGCACTTATCTTGCACTTGCCACCAGCTGGCCCATATCATATCTAGGCTGTTAGATGAAATTATCAGTTCTGACATTCTCCCCTGAGGTATTACTGACCATTTGCAGGTTGATCTTCACATTGAGATAGCTATGAACAAACCTACATTAATACGATGGAAGATGAATATGGGGATGCATACAGGGAAGAAAAGGAAGCCTTACATACAATCCTAATGGAAGCCTTACATAAATACTAAAAGACTTTCTTGAGAACAATCAACACCATTGCTGGCCAAATCTATGCATGACATCAATGCACATGTCAGTTAACAAACCGAATATACATTATTCTGCATTAAAGAAACCTTCTATGTGCAAGAAGAGGAGGTCGGCAGGGTATTAGCCCAGACACCCAAAAAGGTCCAGGCCTCCACAGAAATACCCTTTCATCAGATGATGGCTCCATAATCGGTCACCCTCTACATATTTCAAATGCTTTGCATACTTTTATAAACATCTATATTCTCCAGAAGAGGAGGATGATAAGCGGGAAAAAAGATGCCTTTATGGTACAATTCACCTTCCACATAGTGACAGAAGATGGACAGTTTTTAGCAGCTCCCATTATGGATGTTAGCAACAATCCTAGCAACTAGGCTGCAGATAAGTTTAAAACACCTGATGCACATCTGATTCATCCCAGGAAGGAGGTCCAGAGATTATGTAAGGGAGCTTTTACATGTTTTATGGCAGGATAAACTGGCAAACATCCCCACTTTAGTGTTATCACTCCATGCTGAGAAAGCTTTCAATATAGTAGAGTGGGGGTTACTGTCAGTCATTATCTAGATGTGGTCTAGGTCAAGGGATCATAGGCAACATAAATGCTCCATATTCTACCTCTTTTTCCAGGGTAATAAGCAGTGGTCATATATCTGCAGAGTCTACCATTAAGAGGAGAACTAGGGAAGGCTATCTTTAGCCCCTGTTCTTATTCTTATTGCTGCTAGAGTGACTATCATTGGCCATCTGCTGAAATCCAGATAGCTTGGCGGTACACACTCTAGTTGAGCTTACGAATTCTCTTATAAGGGCAGATAATGTTCTTTTGACACTTCAGAAAAAACCTAATTCTATTATGGATTAATGGCACCCATAAATTATCTTTTCTCTTTCTGAGGCTATAAAATGAATTGGTCTAAATATTTTGTGCTTCCAATTTCCAGTATGACAACGAAGATGGACTTCCATCATTTTCAATTTTCTGTAGATAACCTACAGATTGACATACTTACAAATCGTACTTGGCCAGGAGCTTATTGATATAATGTCTGAAAATTTAAATATAGTATCTACCTGGGAAACTATACAAAAATGTTCTCAGTGGAGTGGGTTAGGCCTGTCCTTATGGATTTGAGTTCAGGTAGTTAAAATGACAATAGCGCCCAGGTTACAATATATCATTTGACTCCTCTTGTAAAAATAGACACAACATGGCTTGTGGTAGTAGAAAAGAAATGGACAGATTGTTTATGGGGATTTATGAAACCAAAGATCAACATGAGCAACTCATATGCAATCTTACAATTCACATGTCTAACATTACCTAATATAGGAATGTGTTGGCTTATACACATATACCAATTATTTACATAAATGATATACACAAATCCACCTGGTTCACCATAGAAAATGCCTTAACTAATGAGAAAACTGCAGGGTGGCTTCCTTTTTAAAGGGGATTAATGGGAGAATCCCGACTGCATCCTACAATACATGTACTGCAGCTGGAAGAAAATGAATTCACTGTCTACACATAGAAGCACTGATACAGAACAAGGTCATACTGAAGATAGCACTCTGTACACTTCTTCAATATATCTGGGACAAATCTAGAAACAGACTGGTGCTTTTCCAACTTCTCTCTGAGAAATATGGTCTATCTATGCACATCAGGAAAAAAATACAGTTGAAACGCTGCCTGGAAAAGGCCTTAACATGTCAAAGTATCCCCTCTGTAGTTCACCACTAAGATGTTGGCACTTGCAATGAAGGTACAAATCCGACTTGATGGGTCATAAAAGGAAGCTAAACGAAGGCTATAGGGTACCCTCTGTTTTGGTAACAGGGGGCCTGACTCATGAGGGTTATAACAATATTGATAGAAATGAAGTGAGTCAAAAGGCTATCTCTCCCTAACAGCGCTAGGCAGAGAATGACAGAGTTCAGAAGCCTAGTGTACCATTATTGGAATACACTAGTAGGGCACAGTAAGTCAAATAAAAACAAATTTATTCTAGAAAAAATGTATATGCATGGTGCAGACATTTAGACAACAAAATGCATGCATGTGTGTGTATTAAAAACAACCACAGTGTCTATTTCACGCAATTCAGAAAAATATATAACATAACACAAAAAGTCCAATGAATGGCATTATTGATTTTGCAATTCTGAAACAAATCAGGGTGTTTTAGAAGCTATTGTTCCACATATTGCTTCTGTCAAGGTTTGTCGTTGTGGAGTAAGGCAGAGTTCCCTGTTGGTATGTTTTGCTCGTTTAAAAGCCCTGTGTTTAATATGAGTTGGATACCCTCGGTCTTTCAAGCAATTAGTGAGGTCTTTGCTTTTTTGACACAAAATCAGGAAGGGTCGAACAATTTCGCCATAGGCGGAGACATTGTCTGTACGGTAGATTTTCTTTTAAGCTAGCGCGGTGAAAGCTGGAGAAAGACAACAGAGTGTTTTTAGAGGTTGGTTTGCGGTATAAGGTTGTGCCTATACTCTTATCTACCTTTTTATAGATCTCTAGATCTAGAAAAGGTATATGAGTCATACTTGACGGGATGAAAAATTTGATTGAGGTGTTGCATTAGTTAAGCCATTCTAGAAATTCTTCAAGATCTTGGTTGGATCCACGCCAGATGACAAAGACATTGTTGATGTACCGATTCCAGCTTATGTTTGTTTGTTTTATTACTTGTATTGCGCACCAGACCCAGGGGTAACCGGGAGCATTGCATATGACAACTTGCAGCTTATTTACACAAAAACAAGGCAAATATGGAGACACAAATATATACAAGGCAAAAAGTAATAATACAAGTATTTACAGTCCTACTCAGCCAGGCGGTAAAGGCTGAGAGGTAGGTGAGTGCAAGCGTACAAAACAGTGGAAGGTCATACGGAATAGGTCAAGGTCAGGGCAGTTAGTAGTCTATTATTTATCCACATCTTTGATCCATCTTGTTAGGTTGTGTCGGAAAGTGGGGTATGGTTGATCTGTTTGCAAAGTGGATGGTAAGGAGTTCCATAGTTGAGCTGCTTTGACATGGAAGCTGCAGCCACCAACTCTAGATAGTTTAAATCTCGGTGTTGTGATATTGTTAGAGTTTGAGGATCTGGTGAGTCTTGTTGGATTTATTCTCGTGCATCTCGTAGAAAGGTAGCGAGGTGCAGCATTATTGTGGCATTTGTAGACAAGTGAAGCTACTTTTAGCTGGATTTTCTCCTGAGTTGAAAGCCAGATATTGGCTCTTCTAAATTCAGTGATGTGGGCTCTTCTGGGAATACCTAGTGCTGGTCTAAGCGCGTTGTTCTGCAAGATTTGAATTCTTTTCATAACTTCCTTATTAGCCCCAATGTAGAGTGAGTGCAATAGTCCAACTTCGATAAAACTAGAGCTCTAGCAAGTGTGATGCAGCTATTGTTAGATAGGAAGGGTTTGCCTGCCCTGATCTGTTTGCAGGTGTAAGCGGTGGCAGAGGCCATCACGTTGACTTGCTTGTTGAAGGATAGAGTAGAGTCCAAATAGAAACCCAAAGTTTTAACCGCGTGAGCGGAGGTGATTTGATTGTTATCAATATCGAAAGAGGAATAGTTAGGGCCCAGTTTTTTTAGGGTAGGGGGTGTGCCAAGGATAATGATTTCAGTTTTGTCATCATTCAGGCATAGTCCATGAATGGCCATCCATGCCTGGATGATGAGATACACCCTGTTCACCAAGGCCAAATCCTTGTCATAATCACCAGTAAGTGGTAGGAGAATCTGAGTATCATCTGCATAATTAGTGTAGGTGATACCAAGATTGTCCAGATCATCGAAAAGGGGCTTCGTGAAGATGTTGTAGAGTGTAGGAGAAACACAAGATCCCTGGGGCACGCCGCATGTGATGGGGATGGAGTCTGCTGCTGCTGAGGAGGAGAAGACCCTCATGGTCCTGTTATTGAGGAAGGATTGGATCCATGCTGTGGCTTCTTCAGAGAAGTGCGCAGCCATGCCCAGATGCCTACAAAGGACCTTGTGGTCGACAAGGTTGAATGCAGCTGATAGGTCCAGGAGGAAGAGTAAGGCAGGTTTCCCTTGATCCCTCTGCTTGTCGATTTGTGCCTTTAGGTCTAAAAGGGCTGTTTCAGTACCGTGCTGGGGGCGGAAGCCAGACTGCCGTACTCCTAGCAGGTGGTTCGTTTCTAAGTGTTTCTGTATTTGTGAGTACGCTACTTTATCTATGATTATTAAGAGGAATGGCATGGTGGTGATTGGGCGGTAATTCATGGGTATGGCTGGGTCTAGCGTCTGTTTTTTAAGCAGTGGGAGTACCCAGGATTCTTTTAGGATATTTGGTATAGACACTGTTGCGAATGAGGTGTTGATAAGTTTTGAGATGAAAGGAGCAAGGTGTCTGGCTGCGTCCTTTATCAATTGTGCTGGGCATTGGTCTCCCTGGCAGTTTGATGGTTTGAGTGACAGTATAATTTTTTCAGTCTCAATAATGGATACTTTAGAGAACTTGAAACAAGGACTGTCAATGTTATTTGTGTGAGGGGTGACAGCTATTTTAGGCATGGTATCCAGACTAATGGAGGATATTTTCTTGGCACTTTTGGATTGGAGTGTTGTCACCAGGGCTTGCTGGATATTGGTGCACCATAGCTTGTCTTTGACGCAGTTGTCTTGCACTGGGATGGGAGATTCTATTTCCTTTAAGATGATGAAGAGTTCCTTCATACTAGAATTGGCTTGGGCTATTCTATTGTTCTAGGTTTCCTGTTTAGCCGACAGTATTTCCTTTTTATAGAGGGTAGATATATCCCTTAGCATGTTTTTATTTTCTTCCGAGGGTTGTAGTTTCCATGCAACTTCGCATTGTCTTTTTTTGGTACGAAGTGTTTTCAAGTGGGGGGTGTTCCATGAATTGAAGTGGGCTTTAGGTTTGCTTTGTCTCTTTTTAAGTGGTGCAATTGAGTCCAGTGCAGAGGACATAATTTTGTTGTAATCATTCACTAGAGTTTCAGGGTCCAGGTTGTCTGGAAGTGAATTGAGTGTGGGAAGGATAAGTGGGAGTCAATTATTCGGGGTAATGTTTTTCTTATTCCTTGTCAGGATGGGTGGTGCTAACTGGACGATAGTGGGAGTAGGTCTATTGGTTTCTAGAGCAAATGTTATAAGGTGGTGGTCTGTCCAGATTTGGGGGGAGATCGATAGGATGGAGGCGTTGCAATTGTGGTCTGCCACCCAATCGAGTATCCTGCCTTCATTGTGGGTAGGGTGAAGCACTCTTTGTGAGAAGCCTAGTTCTGAGAGTCGATTGGCCACTCTGCTTGCCTGAAGGTCGTTTAGATTGTTAAAACCCAGGTTGACATCCCCTAAGAGGATAACCTGTGATGATTTTTTTAGGTTGTGAGATAGAATAGTCGAAATGTCCTCCTCGAAGGTTCCAATGGGGCCTGGAGGTCTGTAAAACAAGTGGATGGTGAGGGTTTGAGAGTTGTTAATAACTAGATTGGCTGTAAGACTTTCACATGATTTAGTATCATTAGATGGAGCTAGCCTGGTAGATAAGTTAGATTTGACGATAAGGGCTATTCCGCCTCCACTGGCTTTGCTTCTATCTGATCTTAGGATGATGTAACCATTTGGGATAGCTAACATGATGGCAGGTCCTGCAGCGGCATGGAGCCAGGATTCCGTGATGGCCAAGAAGTCAAGGTTTTCGGTCTGGATAAGATCAGCAATCTCAATGGTATGAGCGATCATAGATCTAGCCTTAATTAAAGCGCCTTTTAAGTGGGGGGTGGTGGAAGTAGGTGTACATGAGAGTTCTTGGGTCGTGGCAGAGGTGTGCGTGAAGGCATTCTGTGCCCTCAGGTGTAGGTTGTGTGGATTTGGTCATTGAAGGTATTCCTGCTGCTGTAGATGTAGGTTACTTCAAAATGGTCCATGCAGAGATTAGCTACATCAGGTGCAAATGTGGCACCAATGCTGGTCCTATGACATTGCTGGAAGAATGAGTTTTTACAAATTAAATAGTTTTCAGTGAGTGCAATTCTGGCACACTCCAGGATAAACACTGTCGGTACTCTCATGGTAGTTCTTTTTATCAAGGTAGGTTTTTAGAATGTCGAGGCATTCAAGTTGGGGGATGCTGGTATATAATTACTCGACATCTAAGGTCACTAGTATGTCATGTTGTTCGATGGATAAATGTTGTAGAATCTTGATCATGGAGGTGGTGTCCTGAATGAAGGATTTCATTTTATCCACAAAAGGCCGAAGAAAGAAATCAACATAGATAGACAGGGGTTCCAGGATGGAGTTGATGCCGGACACTATAGGACGTCCAGGAGGTGTTATCTCATCCTTGTGAATTTTGGGCAGTAGGTAAAAGGCTGGCGTTGTTGGATGTTTCTTGGTCAAGAATAGTTTCTTATCATCATCAATCCAGTTTTCACTAAGTGCATGTGACATCAGACTTTCAATTTCTGTCGACAGTCGTGTTGTTGGATAGACATCAATTTTCATAAAAGGTACACCTTAGGATAAGGGGCAAATCAACAGCATCAACAATTCAGGATTGGATGATGGAACTGTTGAATATGGCCCCATATGAAAGAATAATTTACAGGTTTATACACAAGAAGAAAACCTTTCTGGAGATATGAGGAGATTCCATTGGTCTTAAAACAGACAAAGACACAAAGGATCCAACATTATCTGATGACTTTCTGTTTCTGTCTAGACGATGTATTCGGGCCTGAACATCACTGAGTGGTACCCAGAAAGGAAGATGCTGAAGTCAGATGCTGGGCCTATAAAGGACTCAAATACTACAATAGTTAATTCAGAGATCAAGGATTTCAGTTTGGGCTGATAGCTGCATGACAGATATAAAATGATCGTGCACTATGTTGGGGTTGACACACATTAAGGGGAATGGTTCTATAACAGCACTGCTCTAAATCTGTGATGTTTCAATATGTTCAACTTTTGGCTGATTGTAACACTGGTATCTTAAATCACACATCCTAGAACACTTAACACACTGGTTATCTTAACACTGGTATCTTAATGTAAATAATAATCAATACATATAAATAGTCTGCTTTCTCAATGCTTACCTGTGAGTAATTTTGCCTCTCGCTGTCTCACTTTTTTTTTAGAAATCTAGTTACCTTTTTTTTTTAGAGAAAAAGTCAATCATCACCTGGAAATCCCCAGTCACTGTTACTTTTCATTTTAGGCTGTACTGCAGTTATACAATTAGGTTATTTTTGTCCTGCTCTGTTTGCCGGAATGTTTCTAGGTGCCAAGGACTGTGAATGGAGCATAGTGTGCGGTTGATGCCAGGATAATTTGGGGTATAGTATGTACCGTGTTTGCGGAGGTGTTGTATTCGAATGTTAGATATCTTTGGCAAGGGGTGTTCAAAGACCATGTGTAGGTAGCTTTGCTTGTATGTAGGTTAGTATGAGTGGATAGCTTGTGTGAGCATGATAGAGTTGGGAGTAGTCAGTGGAACTTCAACGAGAAGGCTGGTGAAGTCATGCAAAGCAAATCATAAATTGCCTATAACAAGGCAAGACAAACTATCACAAGACCTGAAAGCCATGACAAAGCGTGTGAAGTCACAGCAAACCTTGAAAATGGCCTACCTTGTCAAGGTCACATGGTATCGACCACTCCCACCAGCTCCAGCTCCCATTGCACTTCCTCACGTGGAACCCTGCTTTGAACCAGCACATGATTAAACACATTTGAGGTGCTGCCAGTACAGAAGACACTGGCACTTCAATCAAGCCCCATTAAGCCTGTCAAAGAGCACCCGTAACTGAGTTCTATCAAGCTGACACCGAAGCATTGCTTGAACTCTTGCAAATCACCATAAAGACCAGCCTAATGCTGTCGAGACAACAAAACCCAAAGTAGTGAACTGGTTTATAAGGTGCCAGTCCCACAGGGCCTTATTTAGAGACTAGACACGTCCTCTATTATTACATGACCCAAAGAAAGGTTTGAAAAATGATGTATACATTGCATTCCATTTTTCTAATGAATGGCTATTGCTGACCAGCAGGGGTATTCAGTAGATCCAATGCTACTTCTGAAATTGGATCATGTTCAGTTGTTTGAAGGCGGGCAGTGATGACATTGTTGATTATGGTATCATTCATGTTTTGCGTTGTGCCCTTAATGAAGAATCTAAGACTCCTGATGTATGGGCGAGGACGATTAGGAACGGTGCATGGAGAACATGCTGGAGAAGGTGTTGTGCCGAGTTGCAAAATGTTATAGTTGTCAGATTGCCTGATGAGTCAGTGGGCTTTGTATTTTCATTGATCAATTAGCAACATTTCTTTATCAGAGAAGATCTCCGCCCAATTGTTTGAAAGAGGGGATAATTCACGCAGATTGCAGATATTTTCCAGTTTACGATTAAGCATTGTTTATCCTGTTGTTAGCACGTTCATATAGGCTTGCAACATGAACTATCGCACAGAGTAAAGTGTGGCCCACGAACACGGGTTAAAGGCAATTACGCCTGATCTACAACCGCCGGTAATAATGCTATTAACACCCAGTAGAGTTGCCTAGCGTTATGTTAAGCGTCGTGTTTCAAGCATGCGCATCAGAGGATATCCGTTTAGGGAACAAGGGGGGTTTCTAAGCATGATCATGATTCCTAGGCATTGCCATCTCTATGGCTAGTGCCCCCAAAGTTCTGTGGCAGGTGGTCATATTGATGCTGTGTATTACTCATGAATCCACCTTTATGAACATGCCGAAACATAGAGTAGGAGGTCATTTGGTGGTCTCAATGTGAAGGTACCAACAATTAAGTGTTCTGATTATCTGGCTGGGGTACCTTTAAAGATTCATATTTTACCATCTATTTTGTGCAAGAAACATGAACACAGATTGAATTGCTACAGGACTTTGTGTATGCGATAACAGGCAGTGAAATCCATACTTAATATATTGCTCTTCTTGCAGTGTATTAATGTTCCACATTTATTCAGGGATGGATTATCTATTTCATCACTTTATTGGCAGTGTCTGGCTTTAGCAGAGCAGCATGTTTATAAAGTACATTACTCTGGAACCGAAAGTATTTCAAATGAAAATGCCCTTTCAAAGGGTAATCACACATATCAATCCAAATTCGGGGATTTCATATCAGCCATTTACACAATAGTACTTTTGAGCAAAGGCTCAATACAAATGAAATTAAAATGCAATCCATCATAATTACGCCTTTCTGCATTATATATCAAGGTTGAGCAAAGCATCCTCTGAAAGAGAAGGGCGGGAATCGAGTTCAGGCTAAAAGAATCGGTCACTGCAGCAAAGTGAGCCGTGCATCTTGCTGACCATCACATTTTCTAAATGCAAAATGTACCCCAATGATAATTTATAAAATGTACTATAATTTCAGGTAGATGGAATTCTGCTTGCTAATAGACTAGCTGTTTGCTACATCTAACGGTAGTAACACCTATTCTGAATGAGCCACGCACGTTCACTTATTTTGAATGCAATAAGTCATCATTTACAGTAAAGTCACGGCTGAACATTTTTTTGTTTTATCTCTATGCTATCTATGTATTCAATTATAAAACATTACATTAATAATAATTTGTTTTATATAGTGCTATAATCTAAAGCATTTTACATAGGACATATTGACATACATTACTATTATTAGCCAATCAAAATTGGTACTAATGCATAGGAAGGATGAAAGGCTAAATTGATCTTGCAGGGATTTGCACTTGTGACCTGCATATCAAACACAGATCACAGGGACAAGCGTTTAACTCAATGCACCATCTAACCGCCATAAGAGACCTGTATTATTAAAAGCAAAGATCAATAACACGTTTTGCATTTTTTTTTTATTTTAGGAAGGGAATGTCATCAGTCCATACACCTTTGTAGAATTAAAGGTTACCTACTGAAGTCAGTAGCTCTTTAGAGTTTAGTTTGAGACTGCCATGCATCTGTATCATGAGCATACAACTGAAATGGGCTCAGTTGGGGCTCATTGCCGCCGGAATGTAACACCCTTCCCGCCGCCTGAGATCCCAGTGCCACTGGGACATTACAACTCTCGGCAGCCTCGGATATCAAGTGGCGGAAAATGTTAGTCCCCAAGGACTCCAGCGGAATGGGTCTCGGAAGCACCGGCACCGTTGGTATGGTGCCGGTACTACCATGGCAACTGTGCCTACCGGGGTGTTTTGCCCGGCAGGTCAGACCTGCCACGCGCAACAGCGCCGGCAGGCACAGTTGTAGTCTGCCGGTCCAGAAAGGGTGCCGGTACGTTGCCACCAGCACCCTTATTTCCTGACCGGCAGGCTTGTAATGACCCCAATATGCTAAATCCAATGCACAATTCAATCGACTAGCACAGTGAAAAAGATTAATCTAGGCCTTTTTTTAAGATAACATAAATTGACAAATTAAAAAAGTGTACATTGCACGGAAGGGATCACCTACATCCACACTTTCCTACAATTTGGGAGATTTGCATTGTGACTTGTAAAAACAATGTTGACCATTTAAAGTTGCCTTTTTTTGCAAAAAGCGTAAATGCCAACCCCAATTAAAGTTTGTGCAAGGTATGTGCAAGGAACTCATATGGAAGCTACCGTTTCTAACCAGATGCTAAAAACTGGCGGAGTCCAAATAAATCCATTGCTTTTCCTCTGGTATGAAAATGTGATGCTGGTGTAGAAGCAACTGTTTTGTTAGGGCGAGTGTATGGGACTGGGAGACATATACATTGTAGAACATACTACAAAGCGAATTAAAAAGTGTAAAACCAGGCGTTATGCCTTCACACCTACTTGTGCAGTTCTTTCCTTCCCTCTGGTGGATTGGTAAACGAGGCTGTAAATATTGCATTTGTTAGCTACTGAGTGTAGGCAGTCTCTAGTGCTAGGAATTCCAACAGAGAATGAGATAAAAACCAAAAGAAAAAGAGAATGGCAAAATGTATTTCGAGATTTGATAAATGTACGTCTTGAATTGGAGAGATTGAGCCTCATTACAACTCTGGTGGGAGCCGTGCCATTAAAAAAGGCACGGCTGCCACCGGAGTTGCATTTTTTGTCGGCACACACCACTGTGCCAGAACCGGGTCATGCCGAGCTCGGCGGACCCAGTAATTGCCCATTTGCAGGTGCCAGAATCGAGGGCCTCCTGATCCCCATTCTGCCCCATAGTGCTGAATGGGGATGGGGACGTCGGATGCACCGGCACATGCAGATTTGTGCCTGTGCATCCGACGTACTCTGCTCCCGTGTGCTGTTACACCCACCAGGAAAAACCTTGTGGGTGAAACGGCACCCGCGAGCAGAGCACGTAGTATGGTGGTCCGGTAACTACGTACCGGCATATTTACCAGTACCGTAGTTCCTGGACCGCCATGCTCGTAATGAGGCCCATTATATTTTAAAAACGTAAGAGGTCTCATTACGAGTTTGGTGGTGTGGTAAAAAAGTGGAAGTAATATCGTTAACTCCAAATTTCCTGCACCGCCAAAATACAAATGGGCAGATATCACACGTGATTTATGATCTGGGTCAATATTAAGAAATTCAACAAAGCTAATAATGTTTTGGATGTCTTGTAGAAATTATCTGGTTTGCATCATCAGTGATTTTAGAAAACGATTCACAGGTTCCAAAAAGGCCCTGCAGTCTGATACTATTAGTCTTCCTGGTGTGTGGTTATTGTTTATCTTGGGCAATATATACAATTCATGTGTTTTACGTTATATCTTATTGAGAAAAGCACATTCTCAGTAATAATTGTATAATCATTGGCCTCATATGTGAGGCTTTCGATCTGTTCAATCAGAAAAGCTGTGGGGTGTTCCCTGATTTCTCTGTAATGGGTAGGAATATCCAATTATATGCATACTTCACTCTCGTAGTTATCAAGGCTGAACAGAAGGATCCATCTGCCCTTGTCTACTGGTTTTATGACTAAAGCTGGATCATCCCTTAATTAACGCACTTGTTCGATCAAGTCTTAATGATTTTGTGGAAATCCCTTTTCATTCTTATTTTTGACTATAGTTTTATAGATTCATAATATATGGGGGAGTATATCATCAGGAGGGATACAAGTAAATGCTGGCCTCAAACCTGTTGCATCTTTTTCATTGTGATATTGCTGATATAAGAATATGTTTTTACTTTAAAGTTTACTGCCTGATTCTGAAGGGAGGACCGGAATACCCATTGAGTAAAAGATTAATCTGCACCAGGCCCCCCCTAATCACAGATGCAGATGAAGTTTACTTGCAGGCACAGCTTTCGTTGTGAAAATCAAGCCTTGGCACTGTGTGCAAAGCTTAGCTGCTTACAGTATTTTCTTTTATTCTCTATCAGAGAAACAGAAAAAAGCCTACCAGAATGTCACACATTAACCTATACAAAACCACATTATTTTTCATGACAAATCCGAAAGGGCAAATAGAATTATTTCCACTTTGCACTTGAATTGTGATGATAACAAAAGTAGACAGCAAACATAATTGTCTGCTTTCAAGCATAATTGTTTATCATCTGTCTGCTGCTCCAACCACTTCTGGAATATTCACCAAGTATTATCGACAAGAAAGCCTCTCTTTTCCATCAATCTATACCCTCTATAAATGACCGAAATCGTATATTTTCAGTGTTAAACATTCTATCAATTTAATTTGACCAAGACACCACAACCTAGGTTCTCCACATGAGAGGGCATAGGCAATCATGTCTAGCAACAGAACTGGCCAATAACTAGCGTGCCTTTAGCAGCCAATGGCCGCACACATACTATTTTAACATGAGAGTGTCCGTTCGGTGGGATCGGACTGAACACAGACCACAGGAGAGGTGTACAGCGGAGACACCGGTCCTCCTCAGGTAACGACTGAACTCGGGGACCCCCTGTTTATGCAATCTTCTGTGCCCTGCCCCCCCTTTCTTTCCTTTGATTTCATTGCAACCTCACAAGGTCTCTAGAGGGTTTGGGACCGAGATTCCAACTCGATTCCTCTCAAGCCCACTGCACTTGGTGACTGTTGGGGGTGTGTGCAGTGCCCCTGCGCAATGCCTGTAAGCCTCCACCCTGTAAGGACCACACAGCACACGTCCTTACAGTTCGGGCTTCCCGGTCGCTCCAACGTGGCCGGGAACACCCTGTTTATTTATACAGCACGCGGCGCCATGCAACGTCACGCCGCCGCGTGCGTGTCCCATCACGGGGCAGCGCCACACTCCTCCTTTTCTGGGAGGAGAAACAAATGCTTTACTACTATACACTGCAAACCACACAAAACGCTTAACAGCAACATTTTACACACCATTTGCCCACAACCCCTTTATTGTTAACCACCCGGGTCCCCTTACTCAACAGTCCCAGGACTCAGGTTGATCAGCCAACTGTCCCAGCACGTAATCGCTGAGGTAAGCGGGTTTCCCTCGACCAGCTCTCTGGGGGTACCTCCCGCTTACCTCCGGCACGGGAAGTCCTTCCACAGACGTCCCCCGGACAGGGGACTCAAGTATGCTAGGGGAGCCTCCTCCATCGTCCGGCATGTCCATTAAGTCTGGCTCTGAGGGGGGTTCAGTTCTGGGGTCCCCCAGCTTCTTGAAGAAGCTGACATTCCGGGTGACGGCAGACCTTCCGTCGGAGGCAGTCACCATGGACCCCTTTACGGCCACAACGTCCAATGGCTCCGGATCATAGGGGAGTGAGAGCTTCCCATGGGGGTGCCTGTTGCGGATGAGGACCTCGTCTCTGGGCTCCAGCCGTTGTGGGCAGAGGCCCCTTCGCAAGTTCTCCTGATCGATCCTCACCATCTCGACCTGTTGGTTGTCAATCACCCCCGGCTCCTTCTCCCCCACTTCGGGCAGTAGACCCCGCGGGCAGCGCTTGAACAGGGCCTCGGCTGGAGCCACCCCTGTGGACGCATGTGGGGTGGTACGGTACACCCCCAGGCATTGATACAGGGCTCTTTGGAGGGACTGTCCCTGCCCTTGTGCGATCCTGAAGGTCTTATTGAGTGTCCGCATTAGTCTCTCAGCATCTCCATTTGCCCTTGGCCACAACGGGGACACCTTCCGGTGCTGAACCCCGCAGCTCTCCATCAGCTCAGAGAACCGTTCACGCTGGAAGGGCGAGCCGTTGTCTGAACAAAGTGTGTGGGGGAATCCATGGGCCGCGAACACCTTCTCCACGGCCACCACCACGTGCTCGAAAGCCACCGACTCCACAAACCCCATCTCCGGATACCGTAAATAATCATCGACGATCACCAGGAAGTGGGTGCCTAAGGTCGTTGATCCAAAGTCTGCATGGACCACCTACCAGGGGCGCGTGCCCCGGGGCATCGCTTCGATGGCCAGCTCTCGCTGCACCGGAGACGCCGCTTGGCACCAGACACATGCCGCCACAAAGTCGTCGACCTTCCGCTCCAGTTCAGGGAACCAAACCATCAGCCGCAGCCTTGCCTTGGTCTTTGCGGCACCCTGGTGTCCCCCGTGGGCCAGGGTGATCACATCCTTTACCTTGGACTGGGGGACCACTATCCGGTCGCCTCGAAGCAGCAGGCCTGACGCCGAGAAGGACAGCTCTTCCTTGATCTTCCATAGCTGCTCTAGCCCCGTCTTGGCCCCCTGAGTCGGTCCTGCCAAGGACTCCAACACTGACTTCCAGGAGCCCTGCTGCATGGAGTGCTTTAGGATTTGGAAACACTCATCCTCGGCAGCTGCCGCCTCAAGCTCCGACAAGGGCATTGCGTTCGGCGTGGCCGCCTCCACCACCATTCGGATATGATCATCAGCCTCCTCAGCACAGGTGTCATATTCTACTCACCCACGGGCTCCCGGATGCCGGGAGAGATAGTCTGCTGCATTGTTGGCCCCCGGCCGATACACCAAGGTGACTCCATACTCCAGAAGAGCGAGCATCCACCGCTCGATCCTGGCCGGTGGCTTTGAGGGTGACCCTGCTAGAATGGGAAGCAGGGGCTTATGGTCAGTCACAACCGTCACCGGGCTTCCCAGGACATAGAGCTGGAAGTGCCTGCAGCCCCAAAGGACCGCCAGCGCCTCACGCTCAATCTGTGAATATCTCTGTTCGGTCTCGGACAGCGCTTTGCTGGCGTACGCCATTGGCCGGACACCCCCATCACGGTCTACTTGGGTTAGCACGGCGCCCAGACCAACTGGGCTGGCATCCACGATGATCTCGGATGGCAGCGCCAGGTCGAAAAATGCCATTGTGTCCTCAGCTGCCGGGGCACCCTTGATGTCTTTGAACGCCGCTTGCTCAAGTGGGCCCCAGTGCCAGGCGGATTCCTTCTTCGTTAGAGCTCTCAGGGGTTCAGACCTAGAGGCAAGGTTTTGAATGAACTGGCCACAGTAGGTGACCATGCCGAAGAAACTCCGCACATCAGATACCGACTCAGGCGGCTGCACCTTCTTGATGTCCTGGACCTTCTTCGGGTCCGGCGATACCCCTCAATATCATCGCTGATGTTTAGCACACCCTCCAGATCTGCGAGGGCGCCTCGGATGATATTCTGAAACACCTCTGCTGCCGATGACACCCCGAAACTCAGTCTCTTGTAGCGGTATAACCCCCGGTGAGTGGTGAATGTGGTGATAGACCTCGATTCCGAGTGGAGGACTACCTGATGATAGCCCGCCCGGAGGTCCAGCTTGGAAAAGAAATGAGCCCCTTGTACCTCTGCAATAATGTCATCGATGGTAGGGGTGAGATGCTGCTCCCTCTTGATGGCCTTGTTGGGCAGCCTCATGTCTACAAAGATCTGGACAGAGTCAGGTTGCTTGGGCTTCCTCACCACCACAATCGGGGATACCCAGGGAGTCGGGCCCTCCACCTTCTCAATAATGTCGAGGCTCACAAGGTTATCCAGTTCTCTGTCCACCTGCTCCCGGAGGTGGAACAGCACCCTGCACTGTTTCAGGGCAATGGGCTGCACAGAGTCATCAATATGCAACCTCACTGGGTCACCAGTCATCCGTCCAATTCCACTAAAGAGGGCGGCATACTTATCGAGCAGATCATTAATGTCCTCAAGGTGCACTGAATATGCGAAACTGACAATTCCGAGAGCCTCAGCGGCGGCACAGCTCAGGGGAGTGTTGTTGCTTACTGGCGTTACGTAGAATCGGGCCTTGATCTGCGAGCCCTCATCTTCCACCTTTGCCACGAAAGCACCGTCCAGTGGAATTGGTTACAGTCCCCCAAATGCAAAGATTCGAGTTTTCGGTGTAAGTAGCTTGGGGGGCGAGTCCAGAGCATCATAATGCCCCCGGGCCATCACATTGACTGATGCTCCAGTGTCTACCAGGACCGGGACTGGCGATTCATTGACTTCCACCACGCACCTCGGTTGTCTCCTGTTCTTGCCCTTCAGGATCACCACACTGGAGACAAAGAAAATGTTCTCTTTGTCTTCCTCGTCGGCCTCCTCCACGTGGGCATCATCCCCGTCTTGGTCCACCTGGGCCCCGTTTGGTGGGCGGTTTTGGTGCTGAAACCCGGTCCGAGTCGGGCCTCTCGGCACCATCATGGGCAGGGCTGCCTAGCACACCCTTGAGAAATAGTCAGGCAGTCGGCACCTACGACACGTTCTTCCGGCCGCCGGACACTCAGTTGGGTGCGGAAGGTTGTATCCGCATTTCTGGCAAGATTCACCTGCTCTGTCACGGGGTCCTGCCCCAGGCCTTCTCAATCCTCTGCCACCCCGCCACATGGCACACACCTCCTCAGACTTAACTGAGCGGGACCCCGCCTCCATCCTGGCTGGCCGAGCCTCCGCCACCTCGTGGCACCGGCCCAGCTCGAGGATGCGGGGTAGGGTGATTCCCGGCTCCCTCAGGACTTGCCTCCTGAGTTTGCCCAAGGAGCAGGCCTGGATCAGCATGGTGCGTATCATGTCCTCCGCGTCTCCCCACGCGCATGCCAAGGGGAGGCGGCGCAGGCGTCCATAGAAAGTGTCCAGCGTTTCGTCCTCCTTTTGTTTGGCCGACAGCATTACAAATCTCTCATAGTCCGAGTTGGCAAGAGGCAGAAAATGAACCTGGAGGGCAGTCTTTGCCGCATCGTAGGAGCCATCCCCTGCTGGAAGCGACTAAAAAATTTCAATGCTCATGCTAGACGGTGGGCCCGACACGTCAAACTCGGGGATGGGCTGCAGGGCCAGATGGGCAAGTGCTTTGGCCATGATGGGAGGTCCTTGCCGAGCAATCGGCTGTGCCACGGGCGGTACTGGAGCTTGACCACCCACCTGGGCTTGAGGGAGTTGTTGTGGAGCAGCCATCTGTGGCTGCACTGGAGGCACCGGAGCCTGAGGGGCCTGTTGTTGAGCTGCTGCTTGACCACCGTCCTGGTCCTCCGAATCACTCATGGGCTGAGCGCACAGGCACTCCCTCTTTGGATCTTGGGGGCCGCAACTCAATCACCCACCAACTCTGCACAGTCTTGATGCCCCACCCAGGCAAATACAGGCTCAGCCGGGGGAAGATGGTAGAACTCGAAGGGTCCGCCACTGCAGCAGTCCACCCTGATGATGAAGGGGATGAAGAAGCACCTGCCTCCTCGCTGCAGTAGCACCCAGTGGGTGTAGGAGTCCCAAAAATTTAGCCAAGAGAATCGGGCTAAGCAGGCCCAGCCATTATAGCCCCTCTCGTAGCTTACACTGGACGTAGGAAGCCAAAATTACAAAATTCAGGCATGGGCATGCAGGTATAACTGCCTGCTAGCAGTGTATCCAAAAATTAGGCCTGGATGCCACTCACCTCCCAAACCGGAGCTCAGTGAAGTTCCACGGCCTCATAGACAAAATGGCCGCCAGCCGTGTGTGTGACGCACGACCAAGGCATGAAACGAAATGACCGTTCGTTCCGTTTCAGGGAAGAAAAAACTGTGCATCGTTTCACCGCCGGGCCCGGGCATCAGCCTTGACTCGTCGCTACTATTGGGGGTGGGTGCAGCACCCCCGCGCGATGCCCGTAAGCCCCCACCCTGTAAGGACCACACAGCACACTTTCTTACAGTTCGGGCTTCCCGGTCGCTCTAACGCGGCCGGGAACGCCCCGTTTATTTATAAAGCACGCGGCGGCGTGCAACGTCACGCCACCGCGTATGCATCCCGTCACGGGGCAGCACCACAGTGACCAAGCAATTGCACTTATTTATAAAGAACATCCACCCTGGAACACTGAAGAGCGTGTTACATCTCAACCCGTTACATAATACAGCAAATTTTAAAACATGTTCTTTTCTCTCCTTTGAGTTCGCTGAGAACTGACTGGCGCTCGTTTTTCTAACCCCCACACCTCCAGGCTGTTAGCATACTCCCTCTTTTTATTTCTCTATAGAGTGACCATTTTTCGTTCATTATTTTTATATCAAAGGATTTTTTTCCAAGAGAGCTTTTAGTAAAGCTTTTATTTTGTTCATCGTGCACATATTGTTTAGATAGTTTGGAGTTTAATTAAAATTGTCTAGACCCAGTTATGTCATGCAAATATTTTTTCTTAATCAAGCCGTCAAAACGGGACACATATTTACTTATCCTGTTTACCATCCAGTGTATTCCATTTCCAGCAGTATTTAGTGTTGCACAGCCTTGCATTTTTCCTTTAGGTTCAGACATCAAGTTCATTGCAAATTTCTTAACGGTGTGATCACTATCTAATGTTTGGATATGTTGCAATGCAAGAGGTTTTTCTCCTTACAGACCATGTAAAGGAAATAGAGCAAAGAACACTTATGTTTGTATACAATTGATATAGGTGATTCACATTAATAAATGATAACCATGAATCCTATAGATAGTTATCAACATCTGTACAATGATATGATATGATATGATATGGTATTTGTAACGCGCCTATACACAAGTGTTTCAATGAATTCAATGAATTATAGTGGCTCCCGTTTGATTATTTGACATTGTGAGGTGCTCAATGCATTTCTTGAGCATTTTTTAAAACGTTGAAAGTATAAGTGACCATAAGCACAAATAATGCCTCACATCCAATCATCAGAATGTTCTCCAACTCTTCAATAACACTCATCATGAATGCATTGCCAGGAGGATTATATACATTTACTCCATATCACTCACTTTAACATTGAATATAGCAGCCAGAATAAAAGAAGAACCATTTGGTAGTTGATATTCCGTTAGGTACAGATATTTCTGCACCCAACATTAACCTACCTGAAGGTTTCCCTCTCTCATTCCTAATTTCTTTCCTCTGGATGATACAATGCCCACCTAATGCAAAATCACTCAGTAAGCATGTTTTTTGGAGAACGAAGACATCAACCTCCAATAAGTGGCTTTGCGGTCTTTATTTGACACAAACAAATTAAAATCTCTCATATTCCAAGTTAGGACATACAGTCTGTAGTTTTGTTGTGCTTTTTGTCAATCAATTTCATCACATCTTTCGATAGGAAGTACCAGTCCTGCACTGTCTGATCTGTTTTACGCATGCATTGTTAGCTCTTCTAGAACTTTTTTTAACTAGGCTGTCCACATCCAGTCCCATATCTTGAATGACGTTCTTGTTTCCTTTATGAGTCTTGCTAATACCTTTGTTATTCAACTTTGGACTTATGTTCTTAAAATCATAGCCCAATACAGCAAAGTTATTAGCAAATGCAAAAATAAGTTCTGTAATGATGGGTGAGACTATGGGGGTAATTCATAGAATTCAGCGTACAAGTGGTGCACGTGGCTGGCGCACAGTGTGCGCGTGCGGCAGTCTGCGCTAGCCGCGTGCGCCAACACCCATTTCAGTGCACAGCGTATTCATGGATTTTAACATCCAAAACCAGCCGTGGTGCAGAGTGGCGCAGCGACCCTGCATCCGTGCCAGTTACGCCCCCAACCACGCCCCGTGCACCCTGAACAGCACACAAATCCAGTACATGGTGCAAAGGCCAATGGACCAGCATACCACCCCCCAACCATGAAAACGCGTGGCAAACTCCCCGCAAACCCCTCAGAATACACGTACCCCTCTCGCGCTTGCGGAATCGCGTGTAAAACTCCCCACGCACTCCTCAGAATACATGTACCCCTCTCGCATTACCGAAATCCCCACGTAAAACTCCACCCTGCGGTGTGGGCAGCCAGTGGGGCATGCGCTGGGGTGATGGGCTGCCTGTGGGGAATGTTGAGGGTGGATGGGCTGCATGCATGTATTCCTGGGGTGCGCTGTGAGTTTCACACGCAATTACTCTAGCGTGAGAGGGGTACATGTATTCTGAGGGGTGCACAGGGAGTTTCACACGCGATTCCGCTGGGTGAGCGGGGTACGTGTATTTCTGGGGGTGCACGGGGAGTTTCACATGCGATTTCGCTGGGTGAGCGGGGTACGTGTATTTCTGGGGTTGCGCAGTGAGTTTCACACGCGATTTCGCTGGGCGAGCGGGATACGTGTATTCTGAGGGGTGCGCAGGGAGTTTCACACGTGATTTTGCTGGGCGAGTGGGGTATGTGTATTTCTGGGGGTGCGCAGGGAGTTTCACACACGATTTCGCTGGGAGAGCGGGGTACGTGTATTTCTGGGGGTGTGCGGGGAGTTTCACATGCAATTTCACTGGGCGAGCGGGGTACGTGTATTTCTGGGGTGCGCTGGGAGTTTCACACGCGATTTCGCTGGGCGAGCGGGGTACGTGTATTTCTTGGGGTGCCAGGGAGTTTCACACGTGATTTTGCTGGGCGAGCAGGGTACGTGTATTTCTGGGGGTGTGCAGGGAGTTTCACATGCGATTTTGCTGGGCGAGCGGGGTACGTGTATTTCTGGGGGTGCGCGGTGAGTTTCACACGCGATTTCGCTGGGCGAGCAGGGTACGTGTATTTCTGAGGTTGCGCAGTGAGTTTCACATGCGATTTCGCTGGGCGAGCGGGATACGTGTATTCTGAGGGGTGCGCAGGGAGTTTCACACGTGATTTTGCTGGGCGAGTGGGGTACGTGTATTTCTGGGGATGTGCGGGGAGTTTCACATGCGATTTCGCTGGGCGAGCGGGGTACGTGTATTCTGAGGGGTGCGCGGGGAGTTTCACCTGCGATTTCGCTGGGCAAGCGGGGTACGTGTATTTCTGAGGGTGCGCGGGGAGTTTGACACGCGATTTATCTAGCGCGAGAGGGGTACATGTATTCTGAGGGGTGCGCGGGGAGTTCCACATGCAATTACTCTAGCGCGAGATGGGTACATGTATTCTGAGGGGTGCGCAGGGAGTTTCACATGCGAATTGGCAGTGTGGGTCCTCCCAGGTGTGCCCTCTCCCTCCTCCCCAGGCCCTGCAGGTAGCCCACACCACAGGGGACTACCCTGCACCCCTGGCCATGCCCCGCAGGCAGCCCATCCACCCTGGCCATGCCCCGCAGGTAGCCCATCCTCCCTGTGCATGCCCCCCAGCCAGCCCACATGTCACCATGCACTAGTGAGCACTGACTCATGTCCCCCTGAACCCCCACCCACCCAGCAGTGACGGGCACCTGCCAGCAGGCCCCGACTCATGTCCCCCTGCGCCCCCACCCACCCAGCAGTGCCGGGCACCTGCCAGCAGGCCCCGACTCATGTCCCCCTCCACCTCCACCCACCCAGCAGTGACGGGCACCTGCCAGCAATCCCCGACTCATGTCCCCCCCAACAGGTCATCATGATCCACAATCATGGCCCTTATGGCCACCCACATCGCATCGCACGCCACCCCTGCTTAAAGAACCAAGTAAGTATTACATCCACCCCACATTGAAATGCCCATTACATGATACAACCCAAATGGCAAGTATGTACATCAACACATGTCCGTCACACACACACAATGGGTGCCAGTGAATGTGAAAACCCACATCGTGACATGCATGAAACCAATGAGAGAATACCACACATTAAAGTATGAAACAAAAATGTATTGAACACAAAATGAAGTGAATTAAATGAAAACACACAAGAATGGAAATAAGAAATAAAATGCAGCATGTCCCAAAATGAAAAAAATATATGAAATCAGAATCCAAATAAATCCAAATGAAAATGTGTCCAAAGTCTCCGTACAACAAAGCAAATCCAAAGGGAAAGAAATAAGTAAAATCCATTGCTGTATGGTGAAAAAAAAATGATGATAAATCCACTGTTCAACTATATACAAATAACAAATCCAGGGTCCATGAGCCCAACTATTGAAATGAAACCTACCAAAAGGACTACCTAATAAAGAACTATCTACAAGAAGGTGGGGCATAGTCCAAGCCCCCCAAATGAAAGAAAAACATAAATGAAACCTAACACTAACTAACTATATACAATGGCGGCGGGCAAGTCCTACGGCTCACTAGTTGATTTCCCGGGCCAGGGCATCATCGAACTCCTGTTCAACGTCCTGGAGGCGGGCCTGTCCCCTGACCCCGAGGTCTCACAGGGATAATGCCATGTTCACCTCCAACTCTGTGCGAATTCCCTCGAGGCACTCAGCCCACCTCAGCGCCCTGCGCATGATGGAGTTCTCCGCCATGAGCATAGTGAGCCGTGCCTCCTCCGCCCGCTGTCGCTCCGCATCTATCCACTGGCCCAACCGCTGCTACATGGAAGACACTCCCATTCCAGGGTCCTCCTGCCCTCCGGCCGATGCCTGCCCCTCTGATGTTGATGTCCCCGAGCCATGATGCCTCCCACGTTGAGCCTGCCGCTGCCTCCAAAGCAACTGCCTCTGCCAGCACGACGGCATCCAGGCTGATGGAATCCAACGGCACCATCGTGCACGTGCCCTGCCCGATGCTGCCGGCACATCCTCCAAATGCTGGGGTCCAGTTGCTGCGGTGTCCACCCCTGCTGGACCTCCGACTCCCGACTGTGGCAGGGATGGGATCTCCACCGAGCTGGCTGTGTTGGTCAGGGCAGGTCCACAGGGGGCCCTGGTGGCATCTGGGCCGGAAGACGGCATGGAGAACGACTGGCGCATAGTCTCCACAGAGGAGAAGAGGGACGCCCGAGTGATTGACACTTGTACGAAACCCCCGACCAAGGACCCTCCCAACTGGGCCACGTTGGCATGCAGCTCTTCGTGATGACGTGCGTGCTCCCCCCAGGAAGCACGCACGTCATCACGAATGTCACGCGTGCACAACGCGACACCCGCCAGGATGGTCTCCATACGGTCACGGGTCCCCTCGTCCACAGGTAGAAGAGTGTCAGATGACATGGACCTCCCCCCTACCTGCGGACGGGCCTGGGATGGAGCATCCCTGCTGGTGCACGGTGGTGCAGTCACAGTGTCAGGGACAGTGACATGCACCGGCCCCTCCACAGCGACCTGTGCAGCCTCCTGCCCCTGCCCCTGGACTGCACCAGTGCTCACCCACCCCTTGCACTGCAGCCGTAGTGGCAGACGCGGCGCCAGTCCCCTTGCTCCCGGATGATGGTAATTCCTGGGAGGTTTACTGGGCCTTGCGTCGCCGGCAGGGGGAGACATTGCCGCTGCTTTGCTCCACAGCGCCGTCTCTACCCTCTTCTTCACTCGCCGCTGTGTAGAGGGAGACATAGAAGACAAGCATCAGGGTGCTGTACAATAGTCCCCTAGACAGGAAGCAATAGCACATGAGTGGCACTGTCAAACGTCACTTCCATCATGTACCTCCACAACACATGGGTCAGTGCAGGCAACACACATGCAGTAACAGGCATGGCGCATGCAAAGAATATTTGCATTCATGTCCAAAGAACTGTTGAAACATACGATGGTGGTTCGAAACTCACATGCATCATGGCTCATACTGATCACATGCACACACATCACTGTAGTTTCATCCATCTGGCCTCGTACACCCCAGACACAGTGGAGACAAGGATGACTAGGCTGCCTCAGTGAATCGCAACATAGTCACAAACATGTGTCATGCATCCATGGTATTTACAAGTCACACACACGCTACTCAGACACATAGACATGTACACCATGAATGTCCTTGACAGCAGCACCCATCTCTCACACCCCATCCATGTCCAACAACAGAGACAGGCATGCATTCATGTTTCCACTCCGCATGTTGCCCCACATGTAGCATTGTAACACATGCATCATCCATGTGGTTCATGCATGACTGGTCTCAAATGCAGCACTATGATGTCCCTGCACACACACATCCTACATGGCCAATGTCACACATACAGGCAAGTAGCTGACTACCAGCACACTGCAACATTCCCTGTTTCACACAGCAATGCATGGCCACTTACTGCTCGACTCCAGACGGGCCTGCATCCTGAGGGTCTGGTGGTGAAGCACTGGGCAAATGAGCTCCAGGACCCTCATCTGCTGGTTGGTAAACTGGCCCCGGCGCTCCACTGCATCCTCTGCCTCTAAGAGGCGCTGGGTCTTCTTGAGGGTCCTGGACTTGTATTCCTTCCAGCGCTTCGGGACGTGTTTCAGATCGTGGGGTGCCACCCCCTCCGCGTTGATGGCACCCACTATGTCCGTCCAGATCCTCCTCCGTCCTTGCTTGCCAGCATGCGATGGTGTGAAGAGGGCATCACACTGCCCCAGGACTCGCTCCACTAGGATGCCAACTTCTTCGGAAGTGAAGCTGGCAGCCCTCTGTCTCTCTGGCTAGGGGTTGCCACTGGTGCCGGAGGGTGTTGTGTCGGACATGGCAACCCCCGAGGCAGGTGTCGTTGGGCAGCTGGGTCCTGGGGCTGGGCTGTGGAGTGATGGACCACCAGTCGGGAGTCTTCTGTTCTAGCAGGGGTGGTCACTGCAACTGGACCCCAGCAGATGGCAGATGTGCAGGCACCAAATGGCAGAGCACGGTGGCAGCAGGCGGGCAGGCAGCAGCAGATGGCTCGTGGGAGGCTCTGCTCTGGGCTCTGGGGGGCAGGAAAATGGCCTTCTGGCAGGAGCATGGTCTTCCGTGTGTTGTCGCGTGACCAGCTTGATACGGAGTGATTTGGCATGTGAAAAAACTGCACGTCAGCGTGTAATTCGAGGAAAGGCCCTTAGCACGTAAGCGCGTCTGTGACTTACATACGCGGGCGTTCCCCTCGTGACGGGTGCGTAGTGAATCAGCTCATGAAAAAAAGACATGTCTGCATGTGAATGCATGTGATCCGAGGAAAGGGCCTAAGCGCAAAAGAGAAGTGATGCGCGTGTGTGTCCCTCAGCATGGGTTAAAGGTGAGCGTGTCCCGGCAGTTCGCTGTACATGCCTTTCGTAGTGACCGACGTGTGTGTTGCTACTTTGCAATGTTTCACGTGCCATCACAACTTCACAGCGGATGAAGGACGTATCTATTCTTTTGGCGGGGGTATTGGCTACGCATGTTTTTCATTATCACGCTAGTCTGACGGTGAGTCGCGCACGCTATTTTTCCCCACTGCGGGTGCCCCTGTGTATTGCGTACCCGTTTTCAAGGTCACAGTAGCCTGCGTGTCACTGCATACTGCGGGAGGTTAATTCCACACACGTGGGCTACCGGGTGTTGCGTGCATGGTTTTACAGCAGTTTTGGGGTGCCTGAGCATTGCGTGACCCGTCACATCATCACCAGGGTTACATACAGCCTTGCAGGTGAAGGGGTGCTGTTAACATCTTTTATCCCACCCCCTTCAACCCAATTGCCCAGGACAATTGTCGTGTACACCTCCCATTGGCATTACTCCATCTGTGCCAGCACTACTCCATCTGTGCCATGGTTGGAAGGCCACGTAAGGTGAGGTGCGCCTCAGCTGGGCATACTCCACTTGGTGGGCATGTTCAGGGATGTGGCCGGGGTGACCAGGGAGTAGGGGGACTCCAGGGTGTCCAGGGTGGCTGCAGAGGGGGAAGAGACAGGGGTGCGGCAGCTCAGCACAATGTTGTGCCACATGTTGGTGCAGTCATGCCACCACCCCCTGCGGCTCCAGGAGATGCAGTTCTTGCATCTGACACTGGCGCCCATGTGACCCGGCAGTCCGTTTCATCGACTGCCACGGGCCCAAGGGTAGTGGTACTTGCAGGTGCAGCTGTGGACAGCATCACCCAGGCTCAGGGTCTGCCAGCGCATGCTGCGTTGGCACTTGAAGAGTCCATGGAAAAATTCCAGGTGGTCAGGAGGCACACTGTAGGTGCATGCAGGGCTGACCTGACCGAGGCACGTGTCCCTGGGGCAGCATTGTCATCTGCTGCCCCAACCAACTGGGTGTTGGCAAGTGCAGGGGCAGATGCAGCTGACACGACTCCGGTTGTGAGTCTACCAACCCCGGTCAATAACCCTGGCACAGCGGATGTTGCCACGCAGGGTCCATTCCAGGGCACCCAGGAGCCACTGACGCAAGTCAGGGGTTCACTACATGTTCCACCTGCCACTCCCTTGGCTCATTCCACCAGCGCCACTGCCCATACTGAACAGGGCGGCATTTGCCAGCCAGAGTCCAGACCAGCGTCCAAGAGGAGAAAGGTTGCTCCAGCAGTAGAGGCTGGGACCCCAGACACAGCTACGGCCTCCGGCACATCGAGGAATAAGCCTTTCTGCAAGCAGGAACTGGACTTCCTCGTGGACTACATGCAGGAACACAGCCGTGACATGTTAGTAGGGCAGAATTGGCAAACTACGGCTGCCCATCGTAATACCCACTGGAAGCAAGTTGCGGATGATGTGAGTGCATTCGGCCATTAGGTGCGCACAGCGCAAGAGTGCAAAAAGCGTTGGAATGACCTCAAACGCAGCGCTAAGGCAAAGCGTGCCTCTAATTACAACATGACTCTGGTGACTGGCGGTGGGCCACCACCTGAGGAGGATGACCTCACTCCGCACGAGGCACTCGTTGCGGAGTTCATACCAACAGAATTGGTCGAAGGAGTGGGAGAGATGCCAGACTTTGATGCCCCGTCCAGTGAGTGTTGTTGCCTGTTGGTCGACGACATGTGTGTTTTGCTTGTGTGATGTGTTGTACTTGACTGCCACAGCATGTCATGTGTACATGGTTCTCATGTGCAAGTAATGCAATGCTTCTATGATACGTACCTGCTGTGAAGGATAGTGGACATGTAGAGCAGACGGGGACTGTCCTCACCACTACACTTGCACCCTAATCACATGCTAGTCACCCAGCTGCCCCTACAGTCCTTGTTCCAGCTCAATGGCCTTCTGCATGTAGCCTGGGGTGTGTTTCCTCTGAGCACTGGGACTATGTCATTGCATTACTGACGTGCATGTGTCTTCTGCATGCATGCGGGTACTCCACGTAGGCATGCTCCCTTGCCCCTCCACCAACCCTGTGCCCCAATTTCAACATTGCACAAGTGTGCATCACGTTGGCGTACTGCAATGTCCTGTTCAAGACTCCTGTGTACATGCAAACTTCCACCAGCCAACCTGCCAGACACATGCAGTGGTGTAAATCCTCTGCACTTCATGCAGGTTGTTTCACTTGGACTGTGCAGATGGCAGATGCTCTGCTGGGACATGAGTTCCCATTCATGCTCCATGTGTATTCCATGCATGCCCCTATGTGTCCTTGACTGGATGATTATTGTAGTACGTGTCCAGGATGACCTACATTTCTTTGCTTTTGATCATCCATTCCATGCCCACTCTGGCTCAGTCCTGCACCGCACACATGTTTAGGGTGTCACAGTCTGTGCAGGGAACAGGCCTCCCCCCGTTTCAGGCCCACTGACTCTGTTCAACTGGTGTAGGGGCCTCTGCACACATGGCTGTACTACTGAGGGGTCATCATATGTCGTGCTTTCTGTCCCATCATCATCTGCTGTGTTGTCAATTGACTCAGATGATGCAATTGATGCTAGCCAGCACGGTCTGCCAATGCACAGGTCTCTGGTCGCCCTTTCGCTGCCATGCAATGCATCCCTAAATTTTCACTTGGGAGGTTTGCTTGTAGCCATGCAACACATTGCATGCACATTGCACGTGATGCCTGGACTTGCCCTTGCACTCCCTTCAAGTCAATTGATACATGTCATGATGTGCTTGTTCATGTAGTTGTGGATAACGTACACATGTCCTGCACTGCATCAACCCACTTCTGAGCCGTGTTACACCGTTCTACATGCCTAGTCCCTGATGCTATGTCAAAGTGACCTTGCATGCATGCAAGGTTCACATTTGTGTGTGACATGTGTGCTTCATGTGTTGTCAGTCTGTGTGATGTCTATGTGTGTGTATGTTATGTGCTTCTGACATGTGTACTAATGTACATTTTCTCCACTTTCCAGATGATGACGCAATGGAGCCAGAGGATGGTGTTGTCATGTCAGACACAGCTTTGACCACGAAACCCACATGTGTTACAGACCATCTTGTCTGTGGCTGGCAATGAGTCAAGCCCGGACGATCACTATGACGACAATGTTGAGTTGAATGTGCATCGGGTCCATTCGTCTGGGGTGAGTGATTCTGATGTGGACGCTCCTGTGTCCGCAACACCTGGACTGAGGGGACAGACGGTGGTGGGAGCTCCGCCTGTGGTGGATCGGGACGCAGGGTCACCCTACACACCAGTCGCTGATGTGCCTGGGACATCACGTCGACGGGGGAATGTAGTCCTGCAGCCGCGGACAGTGCCAATCCGACAAGGACAGCTGGTCCTTCGGACCCGCAGGTGTCAAGCCCAGCAACGCGCTGGCCGCGCGCCCCCGAGGTTGACTGAGTGGGAGCAAGACATGATTGCCAATTCAGAATGCCAGGGGGCAGCAATTGAAAACATTGCTGTGAGCATGGAGCGTGTGACCCAATCCGTGCTCTCCCCTGCTAGGCAGATGCTTCTACAGCAGCAGCGGGCGGCACAGTCCACGGCACGCTCGCTCAGGTTGGTCATGGCGGCCTCAGACAGGGCACGCCAGGCTGAAATGTTGTATTTGTGTCAAGCAATTGCTGCTCATGCAGAGGCACAAATGGGGGCCCTGAGGGCTGAGTATTAATCACTCAGATCCTCTCTGGGTGTCCTTTTGATGTCCCAGAGGGAGCGGTCAGAGGAGAGGTTTGCGCAGCTTCAGCGTACCATCTTGGCTGAGCTACGTGCTTGCCGGGAGATGCATCAGTTGTCCAGCCAGGCCATGCAGGAAGAACTCCGTGTTACACGTGCTACCTTGCAAGAGGAAGCACGCATACCACGAGAGGTTCTGCATGCTGACCTATGTGTCATCGCAGCACAGAACCAGGCGTACCCGTCCGGCAGACTTGCTGCCGACGAGGGGCAAGCTGCACCTAGGCGTGGTCAGGCTCCTGAACCATGTCTAACTTTTCAGGAAGAGACTGACTCGGACGACTAGATATCTCCCACACAGGCCGGGCTGTGTAGGCGTTGAGCCCATGGAGGGTTTTTTTTGGACTCAACATCATTGCATGTGGGTGTTGAGCTGCACCCTGTACCTCCCCCCTCCTGGGTGCCACCCCCCCCACAGGTCGTATGTGGCCAATTTAGATTTTTCATTTTAGTTTAGTTAGTTAACATTGTTTTTGATAGTTTAGTTAGGTAATGTAGGTTTTTTATAGTTAGTTTAATTAGTTAATATCATTTAAAATTGCTTGTCTATTGTGCATTCATGTGACAGTGTGGTGCTTTGTGGCTTTTGAAAGCATCCACTGTCTGTTCCAGCTGGGCCCTTCAAGCTTGTCTTGTGTATGTGTTTACAGCTTGGGGTCCTGACTCACATAGGCCACTCCTGCTTCCCTTATCCATGGGCTCGCAAGGATGGATCAGTGTTACAGTCATTTACATAAGGCCTTTGGACTGGCATATCTGTGGCCTGTCTGCTGCTGTACTACTTGTGTTAACACCCCTAGTGGGAATTGTGGGGGTTTTATCCACGGCATTTCTGCATTAGAATTGGGTGGGTTCATGAGTGATGTGTCCATTAATTGATATACATTGTGCTGTATGTTTACTTTCTTTTCTGTACATGTGCTTCATGCACTTCATGCTGTAGACAGTGGCCGGCACCCTTTGCCTGTCAAAGTCACATTGATGGTGGGAGGAATTCTGATGTAGGTGTCTGACATGGCCCAGTCACAAACAGCATGAAGAGACACACACAGGGAACTTTCCTGCATTAAGTATATGTTGTGTGCCCTTTCTGCAGGAGAATGAGTCTCCAGACCACCTTTGCCAGCACACATAGGCCATTGTATGATATACAGCTGGCCACGTTCGGTGGGGCAGACATGCACATGTGTGCGCAAGTAGTGCCACAGGGCTTGTGCTCAGACGGCCAACAGAAGCAGACGTGTTTCCAGGAGCTCCAGGCAAGGTGAGCATCACAAGGGAGCCACACCACAAACAAGCTTCCACCAGGCCACTTGCACATGCATGCTAAGTAGCGCCACCAATGGGGAGCTAGGACAGATATTGTTGTTGAAGTGCACAGTACAGCTAAGATGTGTTGGGGGACAAATGGCAAGTTGCTTACCAAGTTGTCAGGGGCACACACAAGGGCTGTCACACATATCCTCTGGTCCACCCTGCTCCATAGAAGCAGAGTCATTGGCGCAGTAGCGTTCCTAGCCAGTAAATGAAGCAGCGCACAGGGACACCCTGCAAAGCACATACTCGTGGGCAGTGCATGTCATTTGCATGTGCTAATTGACACGTGCACTACCTACTTTAATCTGCGGATGCCAGTACACAACTTGTATTGGAGTCGCACCTCGCTATACGCGTCTAGCTCCTCACCCAGGGACCATTGTATGATGTGTGATTCTTGACGCATTGTTCTTCCATTTGCCGGGCGCCCATGTGCGCCTGCTTTACTGCATTGACAGTGTATGGACCTTCACGGGGGCAAGCTAACGTATGGGTACAAAGCAGCAGACAAGAGTGTTTGTTTGTGGAGGAGTCACTTACTTTGGGGCATTTATGGTGTTGCATGTGTGTGTTGTAGACACACACAGATTAGTAACTCACACTCTCTTTGCAGCATTGAACTGCTCCTGTTACCGGACCTGAGAGTGCGCAGGCAGGAGGCCAGCACTCACCCCAGAGATAAGTCTCTCTTTGCCTTGCATTTGACTCATTTGGTACAATGTGCATGATGAACATGTTTTGTCTGATTGCGTATGTGTTATTGTGAATAGTTGTTTTTTGTATTTTCCCTACTTTCCCTTGACAATCCTACTGCCCTCTCCTTCCCCTCTTCCGGTTATCCTGAATACCAATGCCTGTCCAAGCAACATATCCCTGACCCTCCTTCCCCACCGGGGTCTCAGAGGCCTGTGTAAGTTTGACCTTGCAGGTGCCCAGACCACGGAGGGGGTGGTTGGTTCGTGCCACTCCTGCGCCTGGACACCAGAACTGTGACACTACCCATCAGTTGGTGCATCATCATTGTATATGTTGTACTGAACATGGTACCCATCCTGTTGTGGCATTGTTGAACTGTACTATCTTGGTTGTTTTATCATTGTGCTTGGACATGTGGTTGGACATTTTCTGCTACTTCAAGTCATCTACTGGAGACTCTTCCAGGATTTTTGGTTGCCTACAGGCTTTTTCCATGGTTTGTGGGTTTGGCTCCTTGGAGTTCTCTGTGATTTGTTTTTTTTTTTTGCCAGTCAAGGTGGCCTCTGAGGGGGCTGGACCCTATTTACACACAAGGTGGAACATGGAGACCAAGGGGTAGGGTGATGCTGTGGCCAGGTATACTTGAAGGAAGGAGGCTACATACCCCAGACACAGTTGTTAAGTAGGTCATGGTGAGGTGTGAAGGAGAGAGGGCCTTTTGTTGTTGGACAGTTGGCTTCGGCTACAGTGGTTTGGGCACTCTGACATTGTAATTGTGGGGTACTATATACACAATGTGTTCTGCTGGTCAATGCCTGTTCCTGTGTTGTCTTTACTTTTCAGGTGTGAGGGGATTGGTGTGGTTTGACATGCTGGGGTGTACACATGGGCAATGTTTACATGTGATGTGTACAGGACACTGAGGATCACTTCATTTCACATGCATGTATTGAGTGCATGTCCCTACTGACACACACAGTTGCACGAAGATCCACCACATGTACAACCACCCTTCCATGGCAACTGGTGCACACAGATTGCCTTCTGGGGCCCGCTGTGTCCCTGCAGCACATGATCTATGGCCATTTGGGGATCCTGTACATGCGTCAATTGGTTATTTTTTAAATTTGTCATATCAAACTTTTCATGTGATGCTCAAGGTGTATCTCAGACACAATGGCTGCTCACTGTGCTGTGTGCTGAGCAGTATGTTGCAGGAGACACACACAGCACACGGGTTCGGGAGTAGGGATTTTGCCTTGCCCAATGTGCATGTGAACAGGCATTCAGTGTTATGTTCATGCTATGACTGGTGAAATGTATTTGTGTGTGACTTGGTATATGTGTGAGGTTGTTGGTCAGTCATTTCATGTGATTCCATGTCAGTCGTCATTGTCTGGAGCCACTTTAGATTTATCACATGTCACTTTGGACTTATTGGTCATGTGTTGTCCTTTTGGGATTGCTTGCCATGCCATGGTGTGGCAGACAAGGGTGATGGGGGTTGGGAGGGTTTGGGTGACATACCAGGGATTGTCAAGGGCTGTGTTGCGGGGGGGTGGGGTGATACACACCTTGCATGTGTTCCTTTTGGTCACACAGGATTGTTTAGGTTTAAGTAGCTAGGGATGTACACAATGGAGCACTTCCATGGCAACATTCTCAGGGTGGTAAGGTTGTGACAGTTGACTGTCTCTTTGTCATCATCGATTGTCACCGGGTATGTGCCAGGCCTGTGTGCACTCCGCAAGGGTGGGAGTTTAGGTGAAAAATGTGGCCACAAGCTGGGTCCGGGCTGCCTCGCCACGTGCCCTATCCACTCCCATGGGCAGGTACCCCAGGTATCAAAAATACAGTATGCATAATGCACAGACACCCCAAAAAAAAAGATGCATATGCAGGACCAGGATAGCTTCTGGAAAATAAAATAGCAGTATGCAATACGCAGTGGCACCCAGTAACACAAAGAATGCGTACGCGAACCCCGCAAAGGTATCCGAAAGGTAAGATTATAGGTACTCCACACACAGGGGCACCCAGAGTTGGAAAAATGCATACGTGACTCACCGTTAGCCTCGCAAAAAACAAAAGTAGATGCATGTATGCATGGAGACAAAGCCCCCACCAAAATAGGCAGTTTGTACAGTCCCTGAAGTGAACGGATTGCGTGGTACTCCAAAATATGCAGTACTCCACTCGTCCATCTCCTCCCCTCCGCATGCACGTTTGGAGTTGCTTGTACACATACTTATGTATCCCCGTAAATTACGCGCTGAGGGCCTTGCCTCATATTTCATGTATCCACACTAATTTTTCACATACAAAGTACCGTCACTCGGTTTCCGGCTGCCATCCTAAATATACACGAAAGAACCATGATCCGGCCTCTGTGCCTTTTTACCTGCCTCCTACTGCCCTGTACTGCCTCCTACTTAGCCATATGTTGCTGCCTGTCCAGTGTTTGTGCCTGCTGCACACCTGCACTGTGTTTGGAGTGCCTGCTGCCCTGCCATTGCCTATGCCCATGTCCTTGGCTCTGTGACCACCTTGGCTGCTTCATCGGACTCCCATCGTACCATACCACCACCACCGCCCCACAGCCCAGCTCCAGGACCACCTTGCCCACCACACCTGCCTCAGGGGTTGCCATGTTTGCACCATCATCTTCAGACCAGAGCGGCTACCCCACAGCAGCGAGGCAGAGGGATGTCAACTTCACCGCCAGGGAATTTGCCATCCTGGAGGAGAAGGTCCTGGAGCATTATGATTCCCTCTTCATCCCTGTGATACAACACGGCAAGAAAGGACATCAGCAGATCTGGGATGGGATAACGGATGCCATCAATGTGGCGAGTGGGGCATCCTGTACCTTCAAGACCATGCACAAGCACTGGGAGGACCTGAAATCCAGGACCCACAGCAAGTCCCTGTGCTACATCCAGGCCGGTGCCACTGCAGAGATGCATTGTGCATGGAGGTGACGGTTGTCAGATACCAACATGCGGGTCCTGGAGAAATTCTACCCGGCACTGCACACCCATGTCTGCGAGTTACTTGAACGCCTGGAATCGACTGGTGAGAATCCATGTGGTGAAATGCTCTATGGTGCATGTGCTCTGTGCATGTCGCAGCATGTTGGCAGTGAGCCCATTAGGCTTGCAGCAAGTATGCTTCTGAGATGGATGTCTGTATGCATGCCCTAGTCATTGCTATCCATGTCGGCATTCAGATGATATGCATTTTTAATTAGCTCACTTGCATTGTGTGTTGTAGTGCTGCCTTTCAGAGCGTGCACATGCAATGTTACTTGTATCTGAGACGTGCCAGGGTGACAAGTGTGACAGTTGAGGTAGTGTTGCCTGCACCTTGTGCGTGCATGATGTACATGTGTATGTGTCAAAGATGCAAATGTGAGACTGGGCATCACTCACACCTGGATGCAAAACGTGCATGTGGATGTCTGGCTTAGTCACGTAGAGGAATTACAGTTCACGGGACTCGGATGTGATTGGTCATCACACTGCCTGGGGCCTCTCAGTCGATGTGTGTGCATGACATGTGTAAGTGATTATTGCTGTGGCATGCTGATACATGCATGTGAAAATGATGTATGTGTGTGGAGCATACACAATTGATTGATATGATATGATATGATATGGCATTTATAACGCGCCTATACACAAGTGTTTCAAGGCGCGATGAGGGAAGGGAGGGGGAACAGGCGGAAGACAAACAACCATCCTACTAGGCCAGGTGTAATTCAGATCGTGGAAGTGCATGGGAAGGGGGAAGGGGAAAGTGCAGGGGGAGGGACAGTGCAGTACATGGAATAATAGAATAAATAACAATAAGTAAGTGCAGGGGTGAAGGGTAAGTGCAGGCATTGGATGTCAAATGCTGGTAGTGAGCCTGGAAGGCAATGCTGGTGTGCGGCTTGCGGGGGAGGGGACCTGGGCCCTAGATCAGAGAGTGGCCAGGTAACCAGTTCAGTTTCAACCAGGAAATCAGCATGGGAGAGGAGGAGGGAATGCCCAACTTGGTTGTGACAGTAGCAAGTAGTCTGATGTGAATGTGTGGAGTGATGACCAGGCATGTGTCTGCATAGATGTGGATTGCATGTCCATGTGTTTGAGTGTGGAGGTTGATGGTTGTTCCCTTGACTGTTCATGTTCATGTGAATGTTGGTGTTGCCACGCACAAATTGTTACAGCACACTGTTTCTGCTCTGTGTCTCCTTTTCCACAGTTGCATCTGATGAAGATAGCGGAACCAGTGCCTGGCATATGGGGATGGGTCCATCAGATGACTGGGTCTGCACTGTATGTTTTCATTAGCATTTACTTGTGCATTATCACTGTGTGTTTGGCATCTGTGTGGTTGGGGTGGAGAAGGTGGGCTCACTTGTGGAAGTGTTCCATGGTTATGTTTATAACACGTTAGTTTTTCATTGCTGTGTAAAACCCATGTCATGCAAACACGTTCACCAGCATGTGCAGTCACACAATGCCTTCTCTCATGTGTTGCTCAACCTCTACCACTGGAATTCAGTAGTGGGCCATGTTTGCCCTTCCAGAGTGGCAGCACAATTCTCCTGTCTCTGTGAGTCATGCTCTTTCTACTGCCCTACCATCACCCATGCATGGCCCTGTCATTTGATTGTTCCCTGACAGGTATTTTGCCACCCAGGTCACTCATGCTCAGGCTGTGACATGCCTGGCCATTGTTTGTTGATCTTGAAATGACTTTTGGTAGGTTTGCTTCTGTTGTGGGTGCACATTCCGACACTGTGCTTTGATGCCTTGGCAATGTACCATGGGCAACATGCACATGTTTTTGCATTCACATGTCACATGTGTATGGTGGGGGATGATTAAGGCCTGGAAGGGTGTGTGACCAGGTGCTCCACTCATGGATCGACCTCCGGTGATTCCAGTTGGTTGTATTTGAAGACTACATGTTGGTGTTGCACTTCATGGTACTGTCAGGCCACGGAAACTCAGGCGAGCTGCAGGCATGCACTGCACTGGTGTTGTGTGAGGCAATGTGGGGGTCGTGGTCTGACAGGATGGGGCTGCCTGTGGGTCGTGTCCAGTCTGGAGTAGGGCTGCCTGTGGGCTGGTGTCCAGTTTGGAGGTGGCTGCCTGTGGGGATTGACACAGGTGAGGAGGGCTGTGGGTGGTGTCCAGTCTGCAGGGGGCTGGCTGTGGGTGATGTCCAGTCTGGAAGGGGCTGCCTGTGAGGGGGTGTCACAGGTGAGGGGGCTGGGGGTGGTGTCCAGTCCAGAGGGGGATGCTTGTGGGGGGAGGTCACAGGTGAGGGGGCTGGGGTGGTGTCCAGTCTGGATGGGGGCTGCGTCTGGGGGGTGTCACAGGTAAAGGGGTCTGGGGGTGGTGTCCAGTCTGGAGTGGGCTGCCTGTGGCTGGTGTTCTGTCTGGAGGGACCTGCCTGTGGGGGGTGTCACAGGTGAGGGGGTCGGGTGGTGACCAGTTTGGGGGGTGTGACCTGTGGGGGATGACACAGGTGAGGGGGTTGGGTGTGGTGTGCAGTCTGAAGGGGGCTGCCTGTAGGGTGTGTCACAGGTGAGGGGGCTGGGGGTTGTGTCTGGACTGGAGAGGGCTGCCTGTGGGGAGTGAGGGGGGTGGGGGTGGTTCTTGGACTGCAGTGGTTGATGTTCAGTAGTGGGGTATGTGGACAGGATGGGTGCCGAGGGTGTAGGGGGCCTCAAGTTTTGGTAAGTGGTGAAGCCTACACTTACAAGGTGGCCCGCCTCATCGCTGGGGTGCAGCCTGGTGTTGCGAGAGAGGGCACACAATTTCGCTGGGGTGCAACTTGGGCTTGCGAGGGGGGGCACGTATTTTCTCTGGGGTGCGGCCTGGGATTGCGAGGTGAGGCACACGATTTTCTGGGATACAACCTGGGCTTGCGAAGGAGGGCACATGTGTTCTCTCGGGTGCGGCCTGAGACTATGAGGTGAGGCGCGTGAATTAGCAGGGGTGCTGCATGGGCTTGCGAGGGATGGCACGCATTTTCTCTGGGGTGTGGCCTGATATTGCGAAGTGAGGTTCCTTTCACAGCTTGTTGTTACTTGCGAGACGACTAGTAATGTATCTTGAAATCCATGAATACACATGCCGTGCAAATTGTTTTCTGCGCCACGTCTCACGCAGGGTCCTTCTCGATGTGCCGACCTTGCCCAATTTCTTCGACCCATTACATGAATCAGGCCCTACATGTTTATACATTTGATACTTAACAGAATAATAGAACAGGCTGCAGTCTTAGACCAACAATAAATCCCACCATATTAGGCCACGCTGCAAATGATCCTTTCAAAAATTGGTGTCCAAAAGCTCATTGTAAATTGCATTTGCATACTTTCTGTTTTTAATGTATTTGATAATGCATTTATTTCACCGAGAATGATGTTGCTTGAAGTGGTATCTGAATACATCTCACAGCATGCAAGCATGTTGCCAGAAAACACTTATCGTTGTAAAAAGAATCATGCCATTGCACCCCATCTTCTGGCATGCTATGATTTTACATAACACTGCAGTACATTTCCCATAGTAGATTGTGTTGTTTGTGTTTTCGATTGTGTATACGACTTATATGATGAACTGTCTAGATTTGTGCTTTTAAAAAAAATATTTGGGAACATTTAAAGTTCAGTGAATATAGTACACCAAACTTAACTAATAAAATACAGCCCTCCTCTTCCACAAACTTCTGTCACTCTTTCTCCCTCAGCAGTCTTCCCTCCGGTCCAAACTACTCAGCCGGGCACACTCTGGATGCACTCATCTCAGTGGCTCCCCGGCTAAGCCTCTGCCTACACTGCCAGTCTCCTTCTCTGTCATCTGACCTATGAAGCGAGTGGCAGTAGCTTCATTTGCCACCACTTTCATCAATCCCCCTACTCCAGCTCTTAACTCAGGCCTTGCTAACCTGCACCTGTCCATCTCCAAAACATTTGACATCCTTGCCCCTCATTCCCCTCCCAGACCCTTGGTGCTAGCAGGAGGGTTGTGCTTGATGAGCAGCCCAGGGCACGTGCTCAGCGCCTGCCAGTGGCCTGCATGCTCTTCCGCAACAACCCGGTCTCCTCCCGGATCAACCTGGTCTCCTCCAGGTGCTAGCGCGCAAGTCCTGATCTGCTCATGCCATTCCTCGATAAGCTGTATGTTTGCATCCATGTCTCAGATGCTGGGGATGGGTTGCAGAGGTGGGCTGTGATGGTTGGAGGTGCTGAATAAGGTATGGTGGTATGCGGTGTGTTCTGGTGCCCCCATGTTGTCTCCTCAGCCTCCTGCTTGCATCGTTGCCTATAGATCCGCCCATGTAAATGGGAGGCTGTTGTTGGCGGGCGGGGGTCAATTACCATCCTGTTGGCCCACACTGCTGTGCATCAGGGGCTGCTGGCTGTGCCTCCAATGGGGCAGAAGATGTTGCTGCAGGTGGTGCTGTCTGCGCCTCTTTTGGGGCTGCAGGTGTTGCTGCAGGGGCAGGCAGCATGCTCACCGGGCCTGTGTCTTACGTGGCCGGTGCTGGTGTTGCCTTTGCTGCAGTTTTGCATGGCATGACTCTCCTCCTTTGTATGGGTGTCCTTGAGGAGCTTGGTCCACCTTGGTCACTGTCAGATGATGTGCCTGTGGGGTGAGATGGGCATGCTGTTAGTCACCTCTGTGCCATCCTATGGCCTTGCAACATGCAGTTCAAACATCGTTTGGCATGATGCCTGTGCATATTGTTTACAGTTCATGCATTGACAAATTCAAATAGTTTTGCCCATTTCTGTCATCCCTGTGATGGTATATGTGCATGTCTACAGCTGCATCCATGTCACTGTTCTCATCATCGTCCGCTGGAGGCATGGCGATGCCCATGGGCAGGGAAATATTCTGCCAGATGCACATATTGTGCAACTTGGCACGGGCCAGGACTACCTTCCCCACTTTTTCACAGGGGTCATAGAACTTACAAAGGACTGGGTTTTACTGTTTGGAGAGGCCTAGGACAGTGCCCAATGGAACTCGTACTGTCTAAAAAGAAAGAGTCCTAGCTCCTCTCATAACCTCACGCTTAGGGATCCAAATTGAACTGTTCGGATACCTTACAACCTGCCCTCCTTAGTTGCAACAAATTACACTTACAACCATCATTGAAAAAATATATATATTGCTATGCTTTATTACAAAATTCATTTCATATTATAAAACCTTTTTTCTTAAAAACAGCATACCAACCACAATAATTCTAATGTGTGGAGCAACGGAAAGAAACTAAATATGAATGAAATAGAAAACTAGTAAAGAACAGATAAGAAAAAAACAGGTCTTACAATAAGACTAATAAAGTTCTGTGCAAACATAAAGAAAATAACCTACACCATTAATAAACAAGAAAACGCAAGGACAGTTAATGTAAGAAGTGTTACTCTTTGTGGTTGTTATTAGCATTACAAACCAAAAACATCCAATTGTGTACTAGACAAAACATAAAACATAAAAAATATAAAACATTAGCATCTTAGGTCAAACCACAAATCTGATGTCTAATTTTGAATCTCTTAAATTAATGATGAGATCCTGTTATTAGTTCTGGATATAAAGCAGCTCTTAATGCTTATTGAAACCGTGACATCTTTCTCACAGACAAAAAATCCTGACATGTTTCATTCCCATTATCCTTCAAGAGGGTTGTTAACGGGAAATTCTTCAGGAGGGATGTACTGTAAACAACAATTGGCATTACAATTACTAGGATAATTCCAAGTATTAACAGTGTGACTTGATGCAAGGAAGAGGGGGCAGCTCTTTAAGGAAGGCTCTTATCACTGTGTAGTGCCAATCTCACTGCCAACTTGTTAATAGTAGCAGGGGTAACAGAAGAGTCTTCGTGTGCGGAAGTTCTACTCTCTAGAGCTTGGGTCTTTGTAATTTAGATGGCGGCAGAATTGTGGGATCGGCATGCAGCCGAAAATGTCTTGAAAAGCCTCGGCTTCAAATGCTCTTGTGCCATTGACTGTTTAGCCTAATAGCCGCATGTGCTCGCGCTGGGTGGTTTCGTCTCCAGCATCCTTCTGTACCGATAGCGTGTCCTCAGGGGTCATCAGCAATGGTAGTAAGGGGTCTACTGAGTCACCTCCATGGAAATTGACACAGTGAGGGCCATATTATTGAGGTGACTGGGCAGTGCATGCATATTGAGATAGGATGTGTGACACACGCATTTGGGTCTGTGTGCTTACAGGCTGTCAGTCACCTTTCTGCACTCTGTGACAGGTAGTGCTAGGCAGGACATGTGTAGGATCTGACTCCCAGGGATGGGATGGTGGTGGTGGGAGGGGTATAGTGAGAATATGCTGTGCTTTTGTCACAGGAGAGTGAGGCATTCTGGTACCTGTGGTGTATTACAGTTGCCTGTACATCCGTGCCCAGATTGTGCTGGTGTGTCCTTCCATTGACACATGTGGTACATGCCAGTCATGTCCACCTACTCTTGCCTGTAGAATGTACCCTACATTTGCATGCTGCCTGTGACCAATGCACTGGTGACAGTGAACATCCCCCATGCCCTGGTGCACATGCAATGCAGTGTGTGTGTGTTGACCTTTTGACTCACCCAACAACCAGATCCGCTGTCCACTGCAACCCACCATGTTCCCAGGCACCTTGCTTTTGTGCAGGACCATGCAGTCATATGTTGATCCCAGGAAGTGTGTGCAGCATTGTGTAATGATCAGGTCTGCATCACAGATGCCTGCAATTTCATAGAGCGGTACAGCTTTCTGTTCTGATACACCTCCTCTGTGGAGTGGGCAGCCACTAGCTCTATGTGTGTGCAGTCCACTGCTCCCTATACATTAGGCATGCCTGCAATGGCATGGAAGCAGACCTTGGTGACATTTGCATGTGCCTGTATCATTGGTAGGGCGATGTGCTGGGACACATGACACAGGAGGGCATCATGCACAAACACAATTGAAAATTCTGGCTGGGAGTTGCAATGCGGCTCCCCGACTTTGTGCCTGGAAGGTGCTGAGGGAGGAAAATGCAGCACAGGCACCACCTTCAACAGGGGGGGATGGCAGTCCATATGTCAATGACATTCTAGATGTCATCATGCATGAGGCCTATTATTACAAGGATGATCTCCCTGTTCAGGCTGTAAAGTGTGTGGATCTGCCTGTCAGTCATGGACAAAGCTGTGGCCCTTGTGCGGGGTATAGGTGTACACCTACGGGGCACAGCTTGATGCCCATTGTTCCACTGCATTCTCTTTCTCATCCTCCTCATCCTTCTCCACTGCCTGTCAGCCTGTTGCCAATGTTGCACCTCCTGCTCATAAAGCTGCATTCCTGCATGCAGCACTTTCATGTCCATGACTGCTGCTATGAATGGTTGTGCTCATTGTGTCCAGCTGGGTCAAATGGGTGCACCTGTGGCCTGTTCTTTCACATCTTGGCCTGGTTTCCTCCTGTTCTGCGGTGCCAGTGTTTCTGGTACAGTTTTCCGGTTGCACTGCCCTTTTTGGTGCCAGTGTTTCCAGGAAATCTGCTGTTGTAATGCTACCTTCTTTCCATGGTGCCAGTGTTTCTAGCACTGATTCACGAGGGTCCTGCAGTTTCAGTTACTTTTGCTACCAGCAATAATCGCACAGTGTACACTGTTGCCAGCACTGTTGTTACCGGAATGGTAGTTCTGCGGTCCAGAATGAGTGCCAGTAACCAGAATTACCGGCATGTTGTTTCCAGACCGCCACACTTGTAATGAGGGCTATTTTCCTTTTCCTCACCTTTCCCTAGAAGATCAATGTCTCCAGATCTCTGGTTCTCTCTAGGCTGGACTATTGCAACAGCCTCTTCCTCAATCTGCCTCTTTCCTCCGTCCACCCTCTCCAGCTAATCCAGAATAGGACTTCAAAACGTATCCTTGGCCTCAAGCCCAGGGACCGCATCTCTCCAGCCCAACCACTCTCCACTGGCTCCCGGTGGTTGCAAGGATCAAATTCAAGACCCTCTGCATCACCCACAAGGCTCCAAATTCCTCCCTGCTAGAGTCCTCTGGTTTTCTAGCTCTTACTCTCTGCAGGTCAAATGTTTCTCCAAGCAGAGAGTGGGGGGTAGATCTATTTTCTCAGCAGGAAGGCTTCCCTGCCCCTCTCAGACTTGAGACAGATCTCCTTAAGTTCCACAAACTCCTCACAACTTTCCTCTTCTTCTCTCCTTTCCCCTCCCACTCCCCTACTAATGCCCCCCTGCTTCTACGACTTGCTGCCTAGTCTCTTCTGAGTCCTACAGGGACCAGGCTCTCCTCCTACCAGTCTTCCGAAGTACCCCATTACCAGTACTTGCCTTAGTCTCCAGGCACTAGCAATTATACCATCCAGTGTGTACGACCTTCAGGGAGCAGATCGCTAGGCATAGGAGCCTCTTTACCGAAGAATCAGGTGTTTAACATGTGATGCTAGCTGCCGCTACTGGGTACAGGTGAAGCAATTTAGTCAAATGTAATACATTGTGTCTTAGCCCTGGGACCCCTCCACCCTGCACTTGTTTACTTGACTTGCACATTCCAATAGTCACAAGGCCTAGATTTTTTTTTTGTTTTCCTCCCCTTTTGTCTTGTGGCACCTGGAAAACACGTCTGCTGTATAGGTGGCATACAAATGTCCAATAAATAAAATAAATAAAACTGTCAAAGTTTGTTGATGCCTCTATTATTCAGTGTTATTGTAAACTATGTATTTTAAGGTTTTGAATAAATTGATGATTATTATAATAAAAGTGATGAGGAAACAGGATTTAAATTAGCATAAATTAAATTAGCATATACTCATACAAAAACACATTTTTCTCATGGAATAATCTGCTTCTGAACTGATCCTGTGAACATATGAGTATTTATTAACGCATGTGCAGGAATTGTGTTCATCAACATCTGAATTTAACCTATTACAAATCTGATGAATAGCTGTGTCAGCACAAAAAACACGGTTTGCGGCCCAAGGTGGTAAACAATAAAGGGACGATTGCAGAGCTCTTCGTACCGTGTACTGACTGCATGAAGGCCAAAGGCAGTGGTCTTTAAACTTTTTAGGCCTGGGCCCCCTTCCGAGCAAAATGTGGGCACGCTGCCCCCCCCCCCAGAAAATGTCAAATGGACACTAAGTCCAAATCGCTATGAACTGTTGCGCGCCGTCACTGCACCCTACTCCCATTATAATACCTGGGCTACACCACCTGCTCCCATCAGTCTCTGGACTCCCTCGTCCAACAACTAGCCCAGTCCCTGTGGTCTCCCCACCCCACCACAGAGCCAGGCTCTCCAAACCCTGTTCCCATCACTATCCCATGGCTCTCGCCCAACCTGCTCCCACCACAGTCCCTGGGCTCCCCCACCTTGCTCCCAATACAGTCCCAGGGCCAGTGGTGGCTGCCACAACCCTCTTCCCCCCTGTACCTCCACTCACCAAAATCAGCTCAATGGACCAAAACAAACACACACACACACATTCACACAGGAATCACTCATCATTCACACGAGCACCAATCAACATACACTCACTCATAACACAAGCATGCACGCATCCATACACATATTTAATTAAAAAATAAATGAACATAAAAGTACCTTCTGCAGCGGCCTGCGTGTGGGTGCTGAAACATAACGCTCCAGGTTTTTCTGTCTGTATTTGTGAAGAGGCACAGGAGCTCCCCCTCGCACATACAGATATGCAGTGGCCCAGCCAGCACTTCCAATGAACTATGCAAGGCTGGTGAAGCAAAACACCTCAGCCTTGCATGGCTCAGTGAGCATGTGCGCCTGGGGAACTGCACGGTCAAAGGGAAAACAGGTTTCCCTTTGACAGTTCAGCCAGCCCAAGAGCACTCCCTTAGCTGAAAAAAAGCAGCTGAGGGAGTGTTCAGTGTTTCACTGGGCTGGCTCCTTATCTCCTCAATAATGGGTGAGGGGGCATCTTGGGTGAGGGGGCCACTGGGAAGATGCCCCCTCACCTATTATGGATGAGCCGCCGGACCTGGACTGGCCTATATCAATTTGCAGCCATTACTTGATAAGGAGCCATGTATGACAGTGTTTATTCAGTGTACTGCTTATGTTTCGTACAGGCGAGCTTTCCTACGTTAGAGCACACAAACAGATTTAAAATGTATTTTTATTAAATCTTGTAATATTGCAATATGTCAGACGCCATATTTTTGTTGGTTTTTTCAACGTTAACACATTCTACAATGACCCTAGGTATGAACAATTTAAAGATATTTTGCATCACAATAAGTACGAAACCAAGTCCTAAATGGGGATGTTGGTGTGGCAATGTAATAATATACGTGGTAAATACCCGCTGACATATGTCACCTTTAACTTCTGTGTCCTAATTCGGAAGCATAGCCTTGAGCCTCGTTCCTCTCTGCGGCCATTAGACTCTTCAGTGATTCGCAATATCATTATTGTACTGTACTATACTTGATCCCATACCTTTTGATTGCCACAATCCCACTGAAAAACGCTCTCTAACTCCGGTCCTCAGTATTCACTAGAACCACGAAAGGTTGCTAAGTGCGGTTTGTTGCCTTGCTCGCTTGTAATACTGTACATCGCTTGTAATACTGTATATTCCATTGAAAATATAATCCCCTACCAAATAAGTTGATCCGAATCATGTCTCAGCAAATTCGAATTAATCAACTGTACATAAGTTAGCACTTCACAACAAAGAGGTGGACGCAATATAGATTTCTCCATCTCATGTCAGACTTTGAACCTTGAAAAGAGACATGGCACATGGTTGATAAGATTGCCCTTAAACAAAACAAACTACGCCTAGAATTATTAGAAAAAAACATCGTTGTTCCTCTGGGTTTTGAAGGAATCTAATTAGGTTGCTTGAGACTACATTTTGTCAGAAACGCCTGACAACCCAATAACTAGCCTGTCATCTGAAAGACATTGAAAAATGAAGCTGTGCTAAATAGTACTACACTACTGCATCGTTATGGGACTGGCTAGGACTGTGAAATCGGAACAGACTATGCTGCTGCTTAGCTCCATCTGCATAACTAGGAACAGAATATTCGCTCACAGATAATGAATACATTACAATAGTTTTATTTTTGTTTATTGGTCGAAGGTCAAGTGGATTGGATTCTAGGATACACGGCTTTAGTCGCAGCCGGTTGATGACTCGAGTATGGTGCACAGAGGTACCCTTGCGGATTCCTTGTAATCCTTCTGGTGAAGTTAGGTGGATAGAGAATTGACCTTTGTAACTAATAGCGTGGCTCTAATTCTCAAAAACGCACCTGAGACAGTCGTGACTCGAATGCATTTCTGAATATAAGGGTCACACATCTGCAGGCCTTGGGAAGATGCATTTGAAAGTGTTTCTTTTTTTGCATACATATCCGAATGCATCGGGTTGATATCCGCACACAAGTGAGAAAAGATGCAAAAAAAGTCATCTATGCTTGATTTTATTATGCATACAGATGCCAATGACTGCAAATCTTTTTTGAGGTTTTTCCACAAAGATTATCTTCAAGGAACATCTGCCTAAACATGTGGTAGGTGAGAATGAACACTGTATACACTGGCAATTTAAGATTGGATACTACATTTGGTCGTGACAACAGTTTTAAAAATTGCTTGTTGTAAACTAGTCCAAGTTTCTGGTGCACGTTTTTTAGTCAGTTGCTAATTGATTTCATTTCTTTCAAAGTGGTTGGTTGAAAACCCAATCCTTTAGCAGACACGTAATTTCACCAAAATGGCAGGGGTAGTGGAAGTGATGTTATTTGAACCCGCCCCCAAAGTGACGTCATAGGAAGCGATGGAACATGATCTTTTACCCCTGGACAAAACAAGAAGTGGCATTACAATGCATTGTTCCTAAGTAGATTATGAAAAATATGGTGAGATATCACTGTAATGTGATATATATTTCATACATGAATGGATCACCATATGTATGGTTAAAATGAGTGTGTATACACCTATATTTCCAAATTAATGTGAATGCAAGCAGGCGTCAAAGGCCAAATGATAATGATGTAAGACATGGTACTATTCTGAACTTGCAGCCCTAAAATGCAAGTTCAGAGCTGCGGAATAGAAGTGTCAGACCTCGGAAACTGCTCCCATGAACACCTGTGAAAAACCACTTGCATCCCTTCACTCTAACTCTCCAGCTGTTCTTATTCTACTTGATCTCTCCTCTGCATTTGATACAGTCAACCACGCCATCCTCATAAAACTGTTCCACAATACTTTTGGTATCTCAGAGCGAGCACTGGACTAGCTGACCTCCATCCTCACTGACTGTCCCTCCCATGTTATCCTGGCCTCTTTCTCCTCTCCCACCTCTATCTCCACCTGCGGCGTTCCCCAGGGCGGCAACCTTTCTCCCTGGCTCTTTAACATCTATCTTGCTCTGCTTGCACACCTTAATTCCACTTTCTTCACTTACCTCCAGTGTTATGCAGATGACACAGAACTCTTCTTCCAACTTCCCTCTGATCCTCCCCCTACTTCTTCCATCATTCTTGATTGTCTATCTGCTATCCATTGCTGGTGTGCCTCCAAAGATCTCTGCCTCAATGCCAGCAAGACTGAGATTCTTCCCATTCAGACTCCTGCTCCCTCTTTCTCCCTTCACTCTGGAAACCCTCCTTGGGCTCTCCCCCTTCTCCTTCATCTGAAGCCAGAAACCTTGGAGTCATATTCGACTCCTCTCCTTCCTTCCTTCCTTCCTCACATCCAGGACCTTGCCAAGAAGGCCCACTTTCAACTCCACATCTTCAAACAAATCCTTCCTTTCCTCACTTTCCCCCAGAAGCTTAATGTCTCTAGAGTTCCAGTACTTTCTAGGCTGGACAACTACAACAGCTTCTTCCTCAATTTACAATTTTCCTCTCTAGGACCCCTCCAGCTTTTTCAGAATAGGGTTGCAAGGCATATCCTTGGCCTCAAGTCCAGGGACCACATCTCTCCAGCCCTAAAATCTAGCCACTGGCTCCAGGTTGCTGCAAGGATCAAATGAAAATCCCTCTGCATCATCCATAAGGCTGTATGGGGCCAGGGACCACACTATCTACAACTTGCTCTCACCAAATACTCTCCAAGCAGATCTTTATGCTCCTCCGGCACCAACTCTCTGCATGTCAAGTGCTTTTCTAAACAGTGAGCTGGTGGCCGATCTCTTTCCTCGGCTGGCTCCCTTCTCTGGGACAGCCTTCCCCTTCATCTCCGTATCGAGCCGGATCTCCTCAAATTCCGGAAGCTCCTCAAGACTTTGTTTTTCACTTCCTCCTTCCCCCTATCCATACCTTGCTAAAACCCACAGTTGCTGAGATTGGTGACCAGGGCCCTTATGTGTCCTTCTGGGTTTTGGCCTCCCTCCTGAATCGCCTTCTGCCTCTGCCCACTCCCAGCACATGCCTGTGGGTGCCCACTGGCCTGTGCTGTCTCACAGGACTGCACTTATTGTATTGGCAATTGACCACTCTTACCAAGTGATCTCTGCCAGGCACTTAACAGCTGCTTGCAACTTACTCCATAGCACTTCCCCCCGTAAAACTCCTAGCACTTACCCCCCCCTCCCTCGTCCCTTCTCTCTTTCTGCACTTCCACATTTTGAATGCTAACACGGCTTAGTAGGACTGCCACTTTCTCTCTCTTCATTGTTATTATATTTGCCTTTCATCCCCTTGTTCCCTCCCCATTGCCCTGTTGCACTTTGGAACACATGTTACTTGATGTATAAGCACCTTCCAAATGCACAATAAAAGAAATAAAAAAATGTGTTATTATATAGCTACGCAATCAAATTGTTTGTGCTGACGACTTGTGCTTAACCACTAGACAATTAGTAAAAATAGGTATCATTCAAAGATTTGCAAAGTCAATATATTTGTGCCATTGATTTGTCCACTTGATGACAGCCGACGTGTTTTGACACTAGGTCATCCTCAATGCTGTTAGTGCACATTAAAAAGATGGTGAATGTATTCCAAAGAATTACATTGTTCGATAAAGTGCATTACATGACATTTGAAACAAGCATTTTTTGCAGTAAAAAGATTGGTACAAACCTGTTGAGCAGGTAGAGAGGGCAGAGGAAGAAGACACAGACAAGGTGTGTTCTCATTAGGTTATACACACACATCTTTATATCTATTCCTTTATTATCACACTTAAGATCAAGCACTGCTCATTATCGCTTGCTCACATGTCTTAGTGATTATAATAGGACTGTGCGTTTCTAAAACAATTTGGGTCATTGTGTGGCACCCCATCGAGGCCTTCCCAGTCCATATTGGGTGTGGTAAAGTTGCCTGTTGCTATATATAGACAACAGAGTGTTGGGCTTTAGACAATGCTGGTCGGTGACATGCCCAGGTGTTAGTCATTCTTGGCCTTAGTGTACAGTTTCGTTATAGATTTCACCCAGGGGTTGTGGTAAGGTAGGTTAAACACCCTGAAATTAGACAAGTTATTATCATCTGTCTCTGGGTGTAATGATCTGTTGGTATACGTGGACACAAGCTTAGATCCTGTCTGGACCTGAATCTATCATCTGTTAGTTGCTTATGGTGGGTTCACTTACCCCCGATTGTTGCAGTTCAAATGTACTATTCTGTCATTGAAATAACGCTGTATCACAATTAGGAGTGTAAACAAAAGGATACAGGTCTACGACCACCTTAAAGGATACAGGTGTTGAGGGCAGTCTCTTGGTCTTGAGAAACAGCTCACGTCGAACGATCTGGTCAAAAATGAGACCTTCCAATTGATGACACTCTGTAACTGTATTATGTCCACAGTCAGATGGGAAATCAATGGAAAGGGCAGGAAACACAAAACAATCACCAGGCTGTGAGAATAATAAGGAATATGTCAGTATGCAATCATACTGTTTGTTCCTATTACTATGTAAAATACAATGTAACCGCTAACCTGTTGGCGTATGTAACTTGAGAACAAGTCCATCACAGAGAACACCGAGTCAATCCCAGAGGCAAAACAACGACAGGGAAGGAAGGTTAGTATAGGAAACTAATCCCGAACGGCACAAGGGTCACGCTAGTGCCGGGTTGGTGCAAAACTGGAGAGCGTCCATGAAGTCTTGTGCACAAGTAAACAATGGTGGGAATTGGGAGTAAGCAATTTGGTGTGTAGTAGTTCTTGATAGCAGAAAAGTAACGATGCCCTTGAGACAGAATATGGAAGCGTTCAGGAAGAAATACAACTGGGGAGTTAGTGCGCAGTTAGTGGAAACGAGAACTAACCCATTGAAGTCTTGGAGGAAGTAGGTCCATAAAGTTATGAAAGTGGATTTTGACAAACAATTAAACCGCCGTGTAAGCACGGTTCATATAAGCAGACTGGAATAACCCCTGTGTCAGCGCGGCTGAAAGTAATTGAAACCGGAACAACTGTCATGCAAACGCGGCTGTATATACTGTACCTGGAGCAGCCTCCGGGGAACTGCGTCACTGTGTCTGGAGGTAAGTAAAGGATCACGCTGGCTGTTGCAGGTCATAGAAGACAGAAGAGGAGGATGTCAAGACAGGAGCAGTCTACCGCCGATCTGAATCAAAGAGGGTCTGCCTTGAATGTAACAGGCAGCAGACGGTAGCGAAGTCTCCCTTAGAACCTGGAAACAAAACCAGGAAATATTGCTTGAATTCAAGCGCCCAGTGGCCCAAAAGGAATCCGCAATAACTGTAGAAGGAAAAACAGATCCACAGGATTCCAAAGGAACGAAGCATCAGGAGAAGAAATCGCCAGAACAACTTAATCAGAAGCAGCGAGCAAAGTCTGCTACGCTGCTAAATAGGACGTAGATTATCATGTGATTAGGAGCAGCACACGTGACATTAGTGGTGCAAATATTGAAAACGCTGCTTTCCTGGTAAGGAATCAAACATTCTCCACCTCGTATAGAACGGTCTAGCCATTCTATGTGCGAAATGAGTCCCTCGAAGGCGAGGAGTCGTGGGCACAAGAGGAACAGGGGTGACAGGCGTGACATATGGTCTCAATTCATTCGTACATTACTCAAGTTTGTTTGATAAGATCCACTCCAAATGGTACAAATGAAATAAATGATATTGAGTATTCTGGTACCTGTACAGTATACCAATTTATTTGTTATGGCAGTCTAAGCAGCATACATTGGTGCTTACCTCCTGGCGTCTTGTAAGGTACAGCGACATTCTAGAAGCTGTGTTTCAAAATTCCCGTTATCCAGTCATAATCCTGTAATACATAATACCACAATGGTATTTACCCTTGCTATACTAGAATGCTATTGCTCTGGCACTAAGCCATCACATGTATATATGCTCCTCCTCGTTCTGGTAAAATCCATAGTCTGAGTGAGGGTAAGCCTAGCTTAACCCTGGTTAGCTTACCTTAGTCGGTGCAAATAAAGTAATGGGGCTGGCTCCCGGCAGCTCTGTCAATTTTTCAGCACAACAGCGCCATTTTGAAATGCTATTTATGTTCTGGTTTCTGTGCCCATGACGTAACACGCAGGCTCACGTGATGCCACCATACTGTACCGCTAATTGTTTAAACTGTTACTTGCTTAGATCCAAAGGGGTTGCCATAAATAAGGTATAAAACTGGTTTTGTAGTCCTACAAGTACACGCTGTAAAGCAGAAAAGTGTTGTTAAGAGTCATATAACCTAAGATGTTTTTTTCCCCAAATTTTAATCAACTATGAAGCAACTTCATCACAGCTAATAAAGAAAATTCATCACAGCATATTGAGTTTCATTATACACATGACAATGTGCCTGCCAGTGCCTGTGCCTACACGTGTTTCAACCTTTGCAGTCTTCCTCAGGGAACACACAAAGATAGAAATTTAGTTCATATCATTGTCAATCATGCACTAGCAATAACAATCCTGCTGATTGATGTACCAATACAGATGAAAGCGTATTTTGTGACAATGCAACAAAGATGAATCAACATATTTGATGTAGAGTGGGTGGGAAGAAGGTAGTGGGGTAGGGGGGAGAAAGAAATGGGAAGGAAGAAACAAACCAATAAACTCAGTAGATGAAAAATATTGAGTGAGCATTCACTAAACATTTATTTGGAAATAGTGTTCTGCTAGTGCTGGCATGCATTTCAGTATACATGTGTACTCACCCAACATCCATGTGTTTTGGCCTTGGTGCCTCTCCATGTAGGCTGGCAGGTTATTGTTGCGCAGGAACATGGAGTTGTGGGTGGATCCTGGGTAGCGGGCGCAGCTGTGGGTGAAGGTTAGGTCGGGGCTACATGTCATCTGCAAGTTCATGGAATGGTAATTCTTACGGTTCCTGTAGGCTGCCTCATGTTCCCAGGGTGTTGCTAGTGCTACATGTGTGCAGTCTAGGGCTGCTATGATGTTGGGGACTTGGGCAATGGCATGGAACTGTGCCTTGAGCTGGTTGGCCTGTGTGGCTGGCAATGCAATGTGCTCATTGACATGGAGAAGCAGTGCATCTGGCACCTATTCCAGCATGGAACTGAAGCTGGACTGGGCCATACCATGCATCATGACAACAGTGTGTTGGAAGCTGCTAGTCCCAAGGTACTGTAGAACGAACACAAGCTTCACAAGTGGGGGCACAGAAGTGCTGATGGCTATTCGCCTGCCTATGTCAGCCTGGATTGTGTCCAGCAACTGGGTGATGGGTGCCCTGCCTATCCTGTACTCTCTCACCAGCTGCCCATCAGTTAGGGCCCAGGTTGTTGGACTGACCCTGGGGATGGCTGGCCACCTTGCTGGTGCTGGTCTCCTCCTCTACCTCCTTCTCCTCATCCCCACCACCCCCTATGCTCCCAGGGCCCTGGGCTGGTTGGAAGGCCTCTGTTGCTACAGCCACAGCAAGTACATGTCCACATCAAGGCTCCCGGCTCCAAATGGCAACATGGTATTGGGAAGAGTGTGTTGTGCATGGGTGGGTCTTTTGTAGGCCTCTGGTGTGCATTATTTTCACCTGGGACCTTATTGCTGTCTTCTCCCTGCTGCTAATGGTGAAATGGTGTTGGGTGTTAGACAGAATTTTATGCAGTACCCTTTGTGAACACCACACACAATTAAGATGACAAGTGACTGTGCAAATTCACCTTTGGTACAAGCCCGTACTACACTGTAAAATGGAAGCCATGGCTGAGCAGCCAGACTTATCTCAAGAGGAAGTGAGCAGTATCAATAGTTACACAAAGGACAGCAATTAATATGATTCAAACAAACACTGACTCAGGGTTTCTGGGTAAAAGAATATACATTTATTTACAAATCAGTTGTAAAACATTTCACTAAAGTAAAGCAGTTAAAAAATCACACTCTTAATGCACCACACCACTACCAATAGATTCTGGGCAATTTAAACTCAAAATAAAGTATGAGCAAAATGGCACTCCAGTAATTTAAAAAGGGAGGGAAAGACAAAGTTAGGTCAAAGTTGAGCAGCACCAAAAGGTAAGTAATCAGGGCAATCTAGAAAGAAGAACTACCGTGATGGAATCAAATCAAAAAGGCTTAGGGCCAAAATCAATAGGACAAAAGTCTTTTGCTCAAGATCACACAGTTCAGGGTAGTTCGCGGTTAAGTCTTTGCCAAGAGTTCCGGACGAAGTTGGTCGGCAGAAAAGTTAGTTTAAAGAGGAAAGAAGGACAAGCCATCGGATTGCGAAAGGTTTCACACACATTCACCACGGCTGGACGAAACAAACAACCGGATTTTCACAGTACCTTTAAATGCAGAAGATATGCTGTTGCTGAGGCAGACTTTCCTGACAGTTCCTGCAGGCTCACAGTTCCTGAAGCGACTGTCAGACTGACATGAAGTAGAAAGACTAGAGGGTCCTGCACTGTCCAGGGAAGACACCATTATCAGAGAAAAGCAATGAATAAAAGGTGCGCTCCTTAAAACCCAAGCAGGGTCCGATGTTCCTGGCTATCCGGTTCACTGTAGCTCTGTATAGCAAATTCAACCAAAGGAGGGAGTCCTGGCTTGCAGTTTGGGTGAACTGGTTGGTCCCACCAGCTCAGGGGAAGAAGATTCCTGGTTGATCTCCTCTGTCGTTGGAGTATGAAGATTCAGACCTGCAGCAGGCTTCACCGGGTGGTTCAGTCATTGTAGAGGTCCTCTTCTGTCAGCTCCTCGTCAGTTCTTTCGTTCCAGTGGTGACTCTGCCTTTCAGACCCAGAGACGTGCTTTTATGCAGTTTTCCCCCATTCACACAGCCTGGCTGTCAATCACACAGCAGGGTGGCTGTCTTGGCAAGACAGTCACCTAGCCAATCAAACAGGAGTTTGACTTGGGTTACCAAGAGATCCCATGGCAGGGGTTCTAAAACCCCTCCCTCACATCTTGCCTATCCAGACTTTCAGGTGCCTAAGGAGGGCCTCTGTGTAGAAGCCCGTGAAAAGACGGTGAACATAGGAACCAAACCTGGTTTGGTGCACGGAGCAAAACACGAGAAAAACATTTTCAAAAATAAATGGCAAATAAACCCAGCTGGAACCGCATAATAAAACGTATATGGTCTAGCGGGTTAAAGTTCGAGGCTGCCAAGATAGCCTAAAACACTACCAAGGTTATTTAAGATAACCGTGGTAGGAAAAATAGGGTAGTTACCACTGCCACCAGCCAAATCTTGATGAAAAGGGAGTGAAACAATACTCCAAGAGAAACAGACAAAAAGGGATAAGTATTAACTCTTTCCAGTACTCTATGTAAGATAGTTTGTACTGGGTCTGTGGATTTAAAGGACTAATAAAGTTAATGGCAACTTTACATGTTCTGGGAGACAGTAGTCAGTCCCAGAAAATGGAGTCCGCGTTGGGAAGTCTACAAGACAACCCCTGTGTCACTGCACTGAAGGTGCTGTGTAACACACAGTAAAAAGATGATGCCTATGGAGTAGGTGAGGCTCCACAGTCTATGAACACAAGAAAATGTTAAACACACACAGCAAAACACATGTAAGAGTGGGAAAAAAAGGCTCACACTCTTACCAGGTGAAAAAAATAAATCCTAGAAATCCAGCAAAGCTGCTGAGGGACTCAGTAGGTAAGGGAAATTAGCCACTCTGGAGAATTCTCCCTAACACTCACCTCCCTCCCCCCAGACTAAGGGACAGGAGGATTTAATCCAGTCCTGGATGAATCTCTACCTCTAGTTGGTTAAAACATCCTAGAAAGACCATCAGCATTTTGGTGGTGACATCCTGCTCTGTGCTCAAAGGTGAAATCAAACCCTTGCAGGCAGATTGACCATCTCAGAAGTTTTGGGTTTTCCCCTTTCATTTGCATTAACCCTCTCAAGGGTTGGTGGTCTTTCTGAATCACAAAAGTAGATCTATACAAGTATAGTCTAAACTCCTTCAGAGACCACACAATGGCAAAACATTCACGCTCTATGGTTGCCCACCTTGTTTCCGGTTCCTTCAGTTTTCTACTGATGAAGCAAATAGGGTGTTCCCTACCTTTCTCATCCAGTTGACTAAGGACTGCATCTAAACCTGTATTGGCGGCATCTGTCTGCACAAAGAAGTGTTGGTGATAATCAGGAGCTCTTAGGACTGGAGCTTGACAAAGGGCTTTCTTCAGGTTTTACATAATTGTATTTTGCAACAAGAAAAAAGTATGGCACTTCTCGTGGAAATTTGTGTCTTTACCTATAGCTGTTTACTTAACCTACCTTATTTAGGGCTTATATTGACAAACAATACTTCTTACAAAAGAATGAAAGAACTGCTTATGGTAAAATTACTTCCTTTGAAGGGCCAAATGAAAATGTTGCTTCAGAAAATCTGCAGGTTCTCGTTAATCCCTTGCTGAAATTTTACCACAAAAAAGTTGAGGCGATCATGCTTTATGGAGTGGAATTGTTTCTAAATGCCCGTGGTCCTCTTTTAGATCAACTACAAGGTCCAATCTGGAAGTATACACTGGGATTACCAGCCTCTATACCAAATGCAATTAGGCACGAATTGGGCCTCGATTCACTTTCGATTAGATATAATTGGCGCCTACTCTTTAACTTCTCCAAAATGATGTTTCCTCCTAAAAATTCTCTATACATTGGATTCAATCATATGCTTGTCAGTAACAACCCCTCTCTTTGGTACAGTACAAAGTGCGTATGCTGTCTTTGTTGAAATAAATCAATATGTCTGTGGAAGATTTTCAGTTGTTTCAAGCAAAGGTAAAATAAATAGTTTGAATACGAATGGGCGGATTGTAGTTTGCAAATGCAGAGATATCCATCATTTATAGAATATTCTAAATTCTGCCACAAGCAATCCCCACGTCTTTCATATTTAACACTATGCCCATGTTCACAGGTACGGAGAACATTTACGTTGTTTTGACTTGACTTGCTCCACACAAGGGTGAGAATGAAGTAATGGCATAAAGATAAATCAGACAGGGGCGATGAGTTATGCAGATTCTGCAAGTTAACTCAGGAATCGATAAAGCATCTTTTTTTTATTTTGTATATATTTTGAAAATCATCGCTGTAAAATAATGAATTCATTTTTATAGGCAAACTCTGTCTTTGCCAGAAATTGGATATGGCTAACATGTATGTGGGGTGCTAGTAACTCTTCCATACTTAAGACTGTAAGGTTGGTAAATGTAATTGCAAAGGAACTTGATATAGTAAGCTAATATCCACAAATATGTGTCACATGTTAGGTTGAATAGTAGTATACAATGTAATTTTTGTTGAAGATCATTATTTCTTAGTTTTTTGTGAACTGTTTTCTTTGTCAGTTGTTTTCTTTTTATCCTTTTAAATGTATTTGTAAAGGTCTTTGTACCAAAAACAAATAAAGTTAAAAAAAAAAGGCTTGAGTGCACTCCTCATTCCATCTAACCTTTTTAGGGAATTTAGGAGAGGAGATCACATTCAAGGGGGAAGCTATTGCCCCATAGTTCTCTATGAATTTCCTGTAGTACCCAGTGAGACCTAGGAAAGGTCCTTCTTTGGTTTGAGTAGTAGGCGTGGCCCAGTATTACAACTTGTTCTTCGCTATGCAAAGGCCTTATTTCACCTCCTCCTAACTCATGACCAATGTAGACCACTTTACTCTGACCAATTTGTCATTTGCTTGCCTTTATTGTCAGTTGGGGCTGCTCAAGAGCCTGCAGAACATACCCTAAGTGATCAATATGTTCTTTCCATGCAGGGCTGAACATTGCAATGTCATCAAAACATAACCTTGAACTGGTAGAGGCCTGCTGAGGTTCAGAATGCAGTTTTCTCCTTGGCATTGCCTGTCAGGGCTATTTGCCAATAGCCTTACGTCAGATCAAATGTACTGAGGCACTTGGCTGAACCAAGTATATCCACCAGTTTATATGTCCTCGGTAAAGGATGGGCATCAGTCTTAGGGACTGCATTCAGAGCTCTGTAGTCCACGCAGAATCCAAACTCCTTGGATCCTGCCTTTGGTACTAGAACAATTGGGCTAGACCATGGACTTTTAGAGGGCTCTATAACCCCGATATCAAGCATCTTGTTGAACTCTCCTTTGGTGTGTGATCTCACATGTTCTGACATTCTGTAACCTCTGCTTTTCACAGGTAAACAGCCACTAGTGAGAATATCATGCTGGCCCCAAGGGGTCAAGCTTGGTGATAGTGAAGACAGGGAGGCAAACTGATTTTTAACAGAACTTTGCAATCCTCCTGTTGTCCAGAAGTCAGTTGAGAAGAGAGATTTTCTCCTTCTATTTTCTCATCTAAAGGTTGGCCTCTGAGGAGGTCAGGTAGAGGCTCACTCTCCTCCTCCTCGTGAGCTGAAGCTAGAAGCAAAGCTCCCACTTCTGGTCTCGAGACATATGCCTTCAAACGGTTGGTGTGAAAGACTCTGGGAGCCTTCTTAGGTCTGCCTAAGTCCACCAAATAGTTCACCTCTCCAAGTTTGCCCACAACCTTGAAGGGTCCTATCCATTTGTCCTGTAAGGCCCTCTGGCTTGTTGACACCATAACTAATACAAGCTGGTCTTTAGTAAACTCAACCATGCTGGCCTTCAGGTCATGCCAATGTTCAACCAGAGTCTGACCTGCTTTTAAGTTATCACTAGCTTCTGCCGTCATGTGTGACATTCTCCTCCAGAGACCTATCACATAGTCAGTCACTCTGACTGGCTTGGGGCAAGGAACACTCTCCAACCCCTCCTTGATCAGGGCCAATGGACCTCTGACTGGGTGGCCATAGAGAAATTTAAAGGGACCGTATCCAATTTCCTCCTGAGGGACGTCTCTATAAGCAAAGAGAAGGCATGGCAGTAGAAGGTCCCACTTTCTCTTAAGGGGTTCCTCTAAAGCACCTATCATGCTCTTCATAGTACAATTAAACCTCTCTACCAGTCCATTTGTCTGTGGATGGGAGGCTGTAGAGAACTTGTATGTGACACCACAGTTTTTCCACCTGGTTTGCATGTAGTGGGACTTAAAATTGGATCCCCTGTCGAATATCACTTCCTTAGGAAACCCTACTCTGGTAAAAAATACCAAGTAGATCCTTAGCCACAGCCTGAGCCATAACAGTTATCATAGGTATGGAATCTGGATATCTTGTTGCATGGTCTACTACAACCAGGATAAACCTGTACCCTGAAGATGTGGGAGGGTCAAGGGGACTAACAATGTTAATTTCAAACCTCTCAAAGGAACTCCCACCACTGGGAGAGGTACCAGGGTTGCCACATTCTTGGTTCCACTCTTGCCAGAGGTTTGGCAACTGTGACAGCTCCTACAGAATTTGTCAACTTCTGAAACCATCTTAGGCTAGTAGAAGTATAAGGAGAGCCTTTCCTTGGTCTTTTTGAAACTCAAATGTCCAGCCAAAGGTATCTCATGGGCCAACTGTAGGAACTGGAGTCTGTTAGCAAGGGGCACTACAATTCTTTTGCGGTCCACTGGGATAGACTCAGTCGGTTCACTGTAGAAGAGGCCATCTTCCCAGCTTAACCTATGCTTTCCAACATCTTGCTCATCAAGTTGGTTAGCAGCCTGTTGTTAAAGACCCTCAAGAGTAGGACACTCGCTCTGTCCTCTGCTGCAATCTGCCCTGTTGGGTCCACCTTCTGCCAGTAAAGACTGCAGCTCAGGATGATCAACAGGGTGAAGATCTCCAACTAAAACAGTGTCTTCTTCCAGATCGGACTATTCAGAAACTGGCTCAACCACACAGGGTTGTACCTCACACTCTGCCTCAGCAGGTGGAGGAGTCACAGGTGTGAGCTTGGACAATCTTGGGGAAGTCCTTGTTGGTAGCACAGGGGTGCCTTCTGACTTTTTCTTTGAGGTCTTGGATTTCTCCTTTGCCTCCTTCTTTCTAGAAATAGCAGTGAGCAACTCATGTGGAGTGGGAGTGATAGTTTCCTCTATCAACTCCTCTGGAGAGCCTCTCAAGTTCCTCTCCCTTGCATGCCTAGTGAGCTCCTGTCTCGCCTTACTGGGAGGCAGGGGGTACTTGACACAATTCCAAGAGTTTTCAGGTCATTACCCAGCAGAACTCTCCCATGCACTTTACTCTGCACACTAACAGATATGTTGACAGTCATATCATTACACTGGATGAGAGCTGGTAACTGGGGAAGCATTTGCACAGGGCCTCCAGCTAACTTGGTGAGGCATGTTGGTGGCTTAGCAACATCCTCCACCTTGAAAAATTATTTATCCACAACAGTTATGCTGGCTCCAGTGTCTCTGATGGCAAGGATCTCCTGTCCATTTACAAGAACACGATCTTTGTAATACTCTTTAGTATTATCTGAGATGGAATTATAGACATCTAAATTCTGTTTTTCCCACAAGCCCAGGGATACTAAAGAACCACTAGCTGAGACTCTCATGGGTTCATCAGCCAGTAGGTGAAAGTTTCCACTTGCCATAGGTACTTATTCCTCTGGGGAGAAGGCTAAGGAGACAATGTGGACCCCTGAAGGTTTACTCGTACATCTGGGATCCACTTTCACATGGTCAGTTGACCCACAAACATAAAATGTCCAAAATGTCTTGGTGAATGGGGGTTTGTTCTGACCTCCATCTGGTTTGGGTCCAGATGGGGCACTAGTCTGATTTGGTTTCCCTTGTGGTTTACCCTTATGTTGCTGTTTGTGGCCCTCTTTTAGATTGGTGGTATTAGAATTCTCCTTGTTATCTTTCTTTGGCTGCTTTCCCTCATCCTTTTTCTGAGTTGCCCCAGAATGCTTGTGAGTAGCCCTGTTGGCAACCCACAAGTCGGCAGCCTTAGCTAACTTCTTTGGATCTATTTCCTTACAATCAGCCAAGTGTTGTCTGAGCTCAGGAGAGCCGGCATCATAAATTGACTCCAACATAACAAGATTTCTCATATCTTCATAAGTCTTTACTCTGTAACCCTTAACCCAACCAACTAAGTTTTTCAAACATTCACATACCCAGGTAGCCCAAGGGGTACCACCATGCTTTTTGAGGATCCTAAACCTGTTAAGGTACTGGGAAGGGGTCTTCCCAAATCTAACAATTAAGGCTAGCTTCACACACTCATAATCCATCCTATCCACCTCCCCCAACTCCCTCACAACATCAGATGCAACAGTGGGTAGCCTAGAGAAGAGCAAGGGAAGCAACTGATGCCCAGTAAAACCTTGAATCCCATGGTTATTCTCAAACATTGCCAATCAATCCAAGATATGACACTTAACCTCATACATACCCACAATTTCTTTAGGCATATGGGTTCTCTTAGGACTGGAAGACCTAGAAGACTCTGGGAGAGAAGCCTTTTCAGGAGATAACCTTTTCATTTCTAGTTCATGAGTCAACACAATTTCTCTGAGCTTAAGTTCTTGGTGCTTTTATTCAGTTTGAGCATTTAACCATTTGAATTCCAATTCAAGCCTCATCTTTTCTAGAGCAAAGGAATTCAGGACCTGTTGGGGTCCCAGTGGACAAAGGTTGAGGTTGTTGAGCAGGTAAGGGAGCAGTGAGGCCTATATTATGAGACACATCTACTTCCTCTAACTCATCAATAATAGACACATTATCATCCTCATTATTTTCCACATTTGCTGAGGGGTCAGGTATTTCAGACCCACCATCCAGACTTTGTTTCTTTAACAACCTTTCAATCAAAACAGACATTTTGCCTTTAACAAAGAGATTCCTTTCTCTACACAGATTTTTTTTAAATAATTCACAGTGTAACTAAGGAGGGTCTCCTGACTTTAGCTTTCCATATCAGACATGATTAATATTGCTCTTTAGTGATGTTTAGCCTTGTGGTTAGTTGATCCAAGGTAATAGCAGCACTTTAAATGTAATCACTATACTTGATCCTCACTGCTGTACACCATTGTTAGGCGGAATTAGATAATTTAGGACAATTAAACTCAAAATGAAGTATGAGCAAAATGGCACTCCAGTAATTTAAAAAGGGAGGGAAAGACAAAGATAGGTAAAAATTGAGCAGCACCAACAGGTAAGTAAGCAGGGAAATCTAGAAAGAGGAACTACAGTGATCAAATCAAATCAAAAAGGCTTAAGGCCCAATTCAATAGGACAAAAGGCTTTTGCTCAAGATCACACAGTTTAGGGTAGTTCGTGGGTAAGTCTTTGCCAAGAGTTCCAGACGAAGTTGGTCGGCAGAAAAGTTAGTTTAAAGAGTAACGAAGGACAAGCCCTTGGATTGGCGTATCGTTTTATAACACCTTCACCGCGGTCAGACGAAACGAACAACCAGATTTTCACAGTACCTTTAAATGGCAAAGAAGCTGTAGCTGAGGCAGACGTTCCTGGCAGTTCCTGCAGGCTCACGGTTCCTGAAGGGACTGTCAGACTGACATGAAGTAGGAAGACTGGAGGGTCCTGCACTGCCCAGGGAAGAAACCAGCAGCAGAGCAAAGCAACAAATAAAAGGTGCGATCATTTAAACCCAAGCAGGTTCTGACGTTCCTGGCTATCCGGTTCACTGTAGCTCTGTATGGTCAGGCGGGTTTACGTTTGAGGCTACCAATATAGCCTAAAACACTACCAAGGTTATTTAAGATAACCGCAGTAGGAAAAATAGTGTAGTTACCACTGCCACCAGCCAAGTCTTGATGAAAAGGGAGCGAAACAATACTCCAAGAGAAACAGATAAAAAGGGTAAGTATTAACTCTTTCCAGTACTCTATGTAAGATAGTTTGTACTGGGTCTGTGATCTTAAAGGACTAATAAAGTCAATGGCATATTTATATGTTCTGGGAGACAGTAGTCAGTCCAAGAAAATGGAGTCTGAGTTGGGAAGTCTACACGACAACCCCTGTGTCACTGCACTGAAGGTGCTCTGTAACACACAGTAAAAAGATGATGCCTATGGAGTAGGTGAGGCTCCACAGACTATGAACATAAGAAAATGTCAAACACACACAGCAAAACACATGTAAGAGTGGGAAAAAAAGGCTCACACTCTTACCAGGTGAAACAAATAAATCCTAGAAATCCAGCAAAGCTGCTGAGGGACTCAGTAGGTAAGGGAAATTAGCCACTCTGGAGAATTCTCCCTAACACTCGCTCCCCCAGACTAAGGGACAGGAGGATTTAATCCACTCCTGGATGTATCTTTACCATCAGAATTGTGGTGGTGACATCCTGCTCTGTGCTCAATGGTGAAATCAAACCCTTACAGGCAGATTGACCATCTCAGATGTTTTGGGTTTTCCCCTTTCATTTGCATTAACCCTCTCAAGGGTTGGTCGTCTGTCTGAATTACAAAAGTAGATCCATACAAGTATAGTCTAAACTTCTTCAGAGACCACACAATGGCAAAACATTCACGCTCTATGGTTGCCCACCTTGTTTCTGGTTCCTTCAGCTTCCTACTGATGAAGCAAATGGGGTGTTCCCTACCTTTGTCATCCAGTTGACTAAGGACTGCACCTATACCTTTATTGGCGGCATCTTTCTGCACAATGAAGGGTTGGTGATAATCAGGAGCTCTTAGGACTGGAGCTTGACAAAGGGCTTTCTTCAGGTTTTCAAAGGCTTGAGTGCACTCCTCATTCCATCTAACCTTTTTAGGGAATTTAGGAGAGGAGATCACATTCAAAGGAGAAGCTACGGCCCCATAGTTCTCTATGAAATTCCTGTGGCACACAGTGAGACCTAGAAAAGCTCCTTCTACTACTTGAGGAGTAGGGGTGACCCAGTATTTTACAGGTTGCACTTTGCTAGACAATGGCCTTATTTCACCTCCTCCTACCTCATGACCAATGTAGACCACTTTACTCTGACCAATTTGACATTTGCTTGCCTTTATGGTCAGATGGGCCTGCTCAAGAGCCTGCAAAACATACCCTAAGGGATCAATATGTGGGAAAAAAGGCTCACACTCTTTCCAGGTGAAACACATAAATCCTAGATATCCAGCAAAGCTGCTGAGGGACTCAGTAGGTAAGGGAAATTACCCACTCTGGAGTGTGTTGTGCATGGGTGGATCTTCTGTACGCCTCTGGTGTCCATTGTTTTCCTCTGGGCCCTTATTGCTGTCTCCTCTCTGCTCCTGATGGTGAACTGGTCTTGGGAAGGGTGTTTATGGGTTGGTCTTCTGTAGGCCCTTATTGCTGTCGCATGTGTTTTTTACCTCCAGCATTTTGCCTGGGGTATTTTTAGCTGTTTTCCCGCCGGTTTTCTGGCACTAAGAGCGCCAATGTCGGACTTGTGATCGCTCTGTGATAGCGCGTTTGGGTGCCGGCGCTATTACAGCCGGCGCTATTACAGCTGGCTGTACTACCTCCGGCGGGATTTACAGTCGTGATCTGGCGGGCAGTATTGGCAATACTAATACTGTTTCTGCTAGATTTAAGGGTTCACGCCCAAATTGTGATGACCCCCATAGTCTGAAATTGATGTTTATTCTACTCTTAATGCTTTTTGGACGTTTTTTTATGCATTGTGAATTTGATGTGTTTAAGAACAGACTAAATCAGTGTCTCACCCCCTGAAGTGTGCATGAAATAAACCTTTAATGAGTCTAGCAATTTCTGTATAGAATTCCAGAAAGAAAAATTATGTGTTATTCCTATTCTTTCTTATTTAGGCTCATTAGGTTCATGCAGGGGGCAGTTTGTGTCTCCTGTCTAAGTGGCTTTGTCTTGTACACGTCTCTGCATATTGGCTCATTCCCACCAGACTGTGGCCTTGCATTTGTTCGTTTCTAAGAACATGGGCACAATATTCACCGGTTTTATGTTTAATTTGTTAGATATGTGGGACCTTGCTGCACCTTCCTGTGTGTAACCAATTCCTGAGCTGCTTTTACAGCTACCCTCACACGGTCTGCTCATAGTGGCAACATTCTGATTAAATCATGCTTTCTCATTCTGTGCCTTAGAAACAACTTCACTCCGTAATTCTGTCCAATCTCAGTGTGAATTTACACCCTGTTCATGGCTGCTGAGCTCATCTGTGTGCTCCTTGTATATGAGCTGAACCCTAATGCATTTTATTGGATGGAATATTTCATGAGATTGTGAGGCCTACTAAATCCTATATGGTCTACGAACTACCTTTATTCTGAGGCATACTCTATTTGTTCACACTTAAATGATGATAGTTATGTTTATGTTGTGCTGTGTGGCTGCTACCCCTTGATGTCTCTAATAAATGCTCATGTTGTTACTTAAAATGCTCCTTGTATTTTGGGCCTATTCACTTACATCCACCTGGATGCTACTAGCCCCTCTTCAGCACTCTTTCGCAACCTATGCAGCTCTCTCTATCTATATTTTTCCCTCTGGCACGACTCACTCTGCCGGGCACACCCTGGATGTTTTGATCTCCTCAGAACTCCTCCTCTCTAAACCTCTTACCAGTCCTCTCTCTTGGAGCGATCACTTTCTCCTTTCCTCCCACCTCTCTCTCTACCCCTCAGGTCAAGCCAACTCCAGCACTGCCAACTAACTTCTCGGTCATCCGATTCATGAAGCAAGTGTCAGTTGAGACTTTCGCCGCTACTTTCTCTCCTCCTCCTACACTTTTTGCTGACTCACACTCTAACCTTCATCTCTCGATCTCTAGCACACTGGACGTCCTTGCCCCTGAAATGCAGATCCATTTGAAGCCCACATTCAAGTGCAAATCTTGGTACGATTCCAACCTCGCCACCTTTAAATGCAATTGTAGGGTGGATGAAAGGAAGTGGAGGGCATCAGTTGCACCCTCTGACAAACTGGCCTGCTGCCTGCTCCAAAGGTAGGACAGATTCTCTGTCCTCTCTAAGAAGAGAGCCTACATCCAAGCCTGCATCTCTGCTGCATCTAACAACTCAGCCAAACTTTTAAAAATCTGCAAGGAGCTAACCAATCCTGTTGCAGTCTCCACTTCTCCTGTTCCCTCCCAGGGCCTCTGCACGGACTTGGATTCTTGTTTTACCACTAAAACTCAGGACATACTCTCCAGCCTCTCTTCCTCTACCTCCTCTACCTCCTCCTCTACCACTCCTGGCCCGTCTTTAGCTATTTCTCCTCCTCCTTTCTCCTCCTCTCCTTTCTCCTCCTCTCCCCTGTTCGCCCCTGGTGATGTTTCCAGCCAATTTTGATTTATGAAAGTCTCATCAAAGCAGGTTCTCTCCCCTGCTCATCCAGAACCATCAAGGACGACATTGACAAACTCGCTCCAGCTTTGGCCAATTTCTGCAATCACTCCTTTGCCACTGTAACCTTCCCCCTTAAGCACTCCCTTGTGCACCCCCTTCTAAAGAAGCACTCCTGGAAAAGCTAGCCATCTCCCAACTTAATCTACATGCGGAATTTTTTGGTTGTCTCCGCAACCACCAATCTGGCTTTATAGCTGCCAGAATCACGGAAACTGCTCTCCTGAACACCCATGAAGACCTGCTCTCTAATCTTTACTCTAATCTTAATTCTGTCTCATTATCTTCAATGTATCCTCTACTTGTGACACAGTCAACCATGCAATCCTGCTTAATCGCCTCTGTCACAACCTGGGAATCACTGATCAGTCCCTGTCCTGGTTGACCTCATTTCGCACTGACCGACCCTCCCAGGTCCAACTGGGGTCTTTCCTCTCTTCTATCTATCTCTCTCTCAACTTGTGGTGTTCCCCAGGGGTCTAACCTTTCTCCCTGGTTTTTCAACCACTACCTGGCACCTATTATCCACTCCATCGCTACTTTCTGCTCCAATTTTCAGTGTTATGTGGATGACATCCATCTCTCTTTCAGACTCCCCTCAGCCACCTCTGCTCCTTCTCTCATACCAGACTGTCTGACTGGAATTCAGGAATGGTGTGCCACCAATGATCTCTGCCTTAATGTCAGTAAGACTGAGATCCTCCATATTGTGACACCTGCTCCCTCCTTTCCTTTTCTCTCTGGCCCCTATTCCTGCTCCTTCCTTTGATGCTAACTACCTTGGTGTCATCTTTGACTCCACCCTCTCCTGCTCTCCTCACATCTCCTCACTATCAGCTGCACCTCCTCAGAGGTATTCTTCCTTTTCTACTGCTGGACTACTGCAACATACTTTCTAAATCTGCCTGTTTCTACCCTTCAGTCTTTGCAACTTATCCAGAGCAGGACTGCAAGACTTATCCTTGGCCTCAAGCCCAGTGATCGTATCTCTCCAGCTCTGAAATGTCTTCACTGGCTGCCTGTGGCTGCAAGAATCAAGTTCAAGACCCTTTGTTTCGTCCACAAGGCTTTCTGGGGCCTGGGGCGGCACAACCCCCAACTTTCTCTTCCTAAACATCTTCCTTCTCAAGCTCTCTGCTCATCCACCTCCAGCCCTTTGAGGGTCAGACGCTTCTCCAAGCAGAGAGTGGGGGGCCTCACTCTGTAACCGCGTTCTTGCCCCTCTCAAACTTGAGCAGAACCTCCTCCAGTCCGGAAGCAACTCATGACCTTCCTTTTCGCTTCCGCTTTCTCTCTTCCTCTCCCCTGCTGATTTCCCTGACTGCTCTGCCCACTGGTCACCTGGCAACCCTATGAAATCGGGCCATGGCTACTGCATGTCCAGATGACTGTGCACTTCCTCTGGGCTGCCCTAGCAATTAAAGGTCTGTATCAGCAACCCTACAGTCCCTGCACTTATGAGCCACCGTCTGGCTGCACTCATTCAGTTGCCTGCACTTCTCCCTTGTCCTACCCCGGCACTTTTCCCCTCCCTCTTCCGCACACTTGCACAATCTAAGTGACACAAGGCCTAGAAGGATTGTTGTTTTGTCTTCCTTTTGTTTCCCCCTCCTTGTCTTGTTGCTCCTAGAAACACTTGTGTACAGGCACGTTATAAACAATGTATCATATCATATCACATCACATCATGTGTGTGATTGTCCTTAGTTAATCCTGATGCGTGCTCGCTTGCTAATCATCTCTATCGTCTTTCTACATAAAATGAACTCCAACTGTAAATGTGTGTGCCTTGATTGCTACTATCTATCTTAAATGGAAGGGAGATGGTGAGAGTGTCAGAGTATTATGCCTGGTGTCTGGGCCTCTGGCCTTTGGTGTGGTTTCAGACTTGTGTTTTAGGGGCTTTCTTAGTTTGGATTTTCTCTCACGTGTGGGACGTTGGACTTTCATCCCAGCAATATGGACTTGGAGTGATCTCTGTTTGTTGTGCTTAATGTAAGTGATAGTCTCCACTTTAATGTATTTTTCTTTTCTTTCTTTATCTCTCTCTTTTCTTCTTTCTTTTCTTTCTCCCTCCTCATCCTTTTATTCTTCTTCTTGTAATATGAGGCTTTTAGATTTCAATGTGCACATTTCATCTGTGTTAAAACCATTAATAAAAAACATTGTGATTAGTTGTATTAATGGAAAAACTGAGCAAAATTCTCTCAAATAGGGGCAAGATACATTCAGAGAATTTGCAAAAACCCCTTAGGTTTATTTTGAGCTGATAAAATGTAGATAGCATACACTAAATCTTGAATGCTAGCAGCCACATGAAAAAGAAGAGTTGACAATATGCTTACAGTCACATTTCTGGCTTGCCGCCTTTGATGGGGGCATCTCCTCTATCATCGCTGTCTGCAGCAGATGTTTGACATTCATGATGTATTAGCGGTGCACTAGGACTCGTAATCGATAATTTACCAGTAGTATTCCAAGAAGGAGCATACACCAGGCAAGGAGTAACAGTTTATTACAGCTGGACAAGCACAAATCAAACACCACAGTGGAAAAGAACTTGTTGATGAAACTGACAAACTGGCTCGCAGTGGACAGTAATTTTATACTGCTAATTCAATGTGTGGACAGTTAGAACCATTCGTTTGGGTGCCTGAGATCCAATGTTCATACCCTGACGCTGGCAAGGTGATACCTTTTATTAAATAAGTGTAACTTGGTAAGTGTTTGCAATACTTGTTGATTTATTTGTCAATTCGTGCTTCATACAATATTTAACACTCTTGTGACATACATACTGACATGTCAAGGTCAAGGTTTAACCAAGTATTTGACAAAAAGCAAGATGCTTAAGGTTTTGCTGCTGCCAACACTTGTTTCAACCTTAAGGTTGTTCTCAAGGCTGTTCAAGGTGGAGATGGTGATTTTTGTGACAATGTGCACAGTGAGTGGTGTTAGTTCCGGAAATGGTGACATTTTAGGAATATTCTGAATTTGTTCATACAGCCAACGAGACCATGGCGTACATGTTATATATGTAAATGCATAATGGTTCTGTGACAAGTGCCCGGTATGTGCAGTGTTTACATCAAAGTTTTAATAATCGTATTGGCATCAGTGTTTATACAGAATTTTCATATTTGCAAAATCATCACATTACCCCAATGTACATAACGCAATACATATTGTGTGTGTTTTTGAAAAGTTGATAAAGTTAAGCAATGAGTAATACAATGGTCGTATTGAAAAGGAGATTGTTGTGAGGAAAATGTCTCCGTTAGCATATGTCAATGTTCCTCTTGTTAATTGGTTATTTAATGTTATATGATGTACGCTTACCAATAACGTCAATAGCGTGGTCCCGGTTTTGTGAAGGCCTTTGTTAATAGAAATTGTTGTACTATATAGTAACTGTGGGAGTAAATGGCGAAGTTTCAGTTAATAGGGATCTGATTATGCTTGCTCACTATTCTTAGAGAGGCACAGCTACACCGTACTGATGAGGTTCAACCAGACCGAAACACATGTCTGGGGTTGTTGTTGGTACTCTTGTTCAGAGGAGAATTGCCTAGCATTTCGGTGCTGGACTGCCCCAGGGCAGGACAAAGACTGATATGTTTGAGATTTTTCTTCTCTGTGAAAGATAGTGAGCTAAAGACTCTGGGTAAGGCTCGTGTAACTAGGACTCATGTCTGGCAGAGAGTCTCCCAGGACCCCCCCCCTCTTGTTATCTGATTATGCTTGGATGGCATTGATCTGTGAACTTGTGAGTACAGTGTGGGCTGAGCCGTATCAGTTAGGCTTTGAGGTCCTTTTAGAAACATGGCCCAATTGCAGTATGCTTGAGTGGCTGCGCTCTAAATCATGTGTTGTGTGAATTTAAAATAGAGTTGTGACATGGTTTAGATGTGGTGGTTTCTGCTTTCAGTCGAGTCACTGGAGGTGGCTAATTGTAATTGCGTTAGCTGGGCCCTAGTTGCTTGGTCTGTTAAACATTTCAATCAGGCACACACCCAGGTCTCGCCTAGCATGTAGTGTGCAATTAAACCCTTATTTATTTGTGTATATAAGTTCAATATTCTGAATAATATATCACTCATATCACACCCTTCTCAAAACACCCCCCCCCCCAGGTCACACTGAACCAGGAATCAGGCTAGTATGTAAAGGTAAATATGTATTTATTTATTTAATATTCAAATCACACATAAATTGTAATATATATATATATATATATAGATATGGGGCAACAATCACCAAGCGGTGACAATACAATCTGGAATATAAGTCAAGCAATTGAATTCACTTATAATGATTCAGAATAGAAAACACAGGAAAAAGAACATTTTTGGTTTGTGAACAGATAGCGTTTAGGTTAATAGTTCCCCCTGCAAAGTACTGAAGTACAAATGAGCGAATCTACATAAATGTGAGTAATCAGCAGGTATTCAGAAATGAAAAACAATGTCTAGAGTTTAAATGCAATCTTCCCTCCCAAACAAGAGAGAAAACCGTTTTTGGAAAATGACACTTTTAAACTGGCAGGTGAACATTGCTTTGTAAAATAACTCAAAAGGGTGCAAAAATGCTTAAATAGATAGACATTCTGTGGAAAGCAACACTAAACAGGTCCTAACACACATGAGCTATACCATAAACAACAGTAGGCGCTTTAGATCAGGATGGGATTGAAGAAACCTTTGAATGGGAAAAGACATGTGGGAAACATTTGGAAACTGCAAATTTGCGGCAAACTTTTACTATGTGATATTTGATATAAATGGGTCAAATACATTGTTCCGCAATGTTTTAGTTGTGGATGTAGCTAAGGGTCTTAGGTATCAATGAGAATTGAAATTTCTTTTCTATCTATAAAATTGAAGAAGTTATGGGGGTTTTAGTAAGAGGCGTTTTTACAAAATAGGCACGGAAATGAAACAGAAGTTTGGTTTTGAAAGTGACAGATAGGTTTTATTACACTACATTAATGACTATGAAAAAGAGGAGGCCACACATGAATCTTCAAAGTTACGTGGCCAGCATAACCATTCACGTGGTGGATACTCAATTTCTTTGTGGGATTTACTTTAGTTACTCAAAATCACTAAGGAGTTATGGGTTTGTAACACAGATGAGAACAATAAGCGCAAGAAGGATTTTACCAATACTAGGCTTCTGAATTTAAAGATGGATGGGTTGGGATTGGGATGATACAATGCAGATATAGTATGGGTCACTGTTCTTCCTATTAATACTTACAGTCCCTTGTAATTAAATTGGACCGTCAGCTCTGGTCATTGGATTAGGTCAGGTCTACCGGCAGCAGGGCACCTCCGGAGGGATTGGATTAGCGGCACGGTTCAGGTCAATTTTGGACTGCACCTCAGGCTGGAGTTGAATGGGCCCTTCTGGTCACTGGACATGGCAGATTACAGGATGCAAGTTTCAGCGGGCAAGCCTTAATGGTAGCAAGCCAAGCAAAATCACAATTATTATTTTAAGTTTTGGATGTTTGAAATTGGGTCTAGCTAGCAAGAGTTCAGCAATGCTAAAGTCTGGGTTCTGTAAAAAATCTGGGTCTTCAGGGAAGTCCAGAGTCAGCTACAAGATGAAGAGTTCTGGAACAAGGTGCTGCATGGAAATCTGGTGGGGTTCTGGAAGCAGCCTCCATGTGTTGTGAAGTTCCTATATGTATACTATCAAATGTCATCACCAAGTTTTATGGTGTGGGCAGAATTTCAAAACACTCCCCCACGGCTGTGAGTGGCTGCAGGCACATGCTTTGTTTTTTGGTTGGCAGTCAGAACAGAGCTGTCATCTTTACGATGAGATTCCCACATTGATTTTGCCAAAAATAACTTTTGCACAAATGTATATTTCTAAGATTATGTACCCTAATAAAAGCGGACACATACATTTCATATTTGATTGTCTATATTCACATTCAATCACCATTTTTGTGAGAGCTGTCTTTGTCATTCTACAGATTATTATCAATTTTAACCATAACAGTTTCGTTTAATAATTTCTTTTTTTTAATCAAATATTTTATTGTTTTTTAAAACATAAAAACATACAGCCTCGCGCAGCGAGGTAACGCTTATTTCCCTTTCCCGCCCAATAACAACTTCACACCATGGGTCCAATGTGATGGAGTCTCTAAACACATCTTGTTGTGTTTGTTGCGCTAGTATCTTGTAATTCTAGTTTCCTGTGCATGTCCTTGGGTGCTGGCTCGGTCTACTGATGTTGATTACCTCTCAGTGTGCGTCTTCCCACTTTTGCCATATTTTCTGGGCTTTCTCAGGACATCCCCTAGCTGTGTAGACTCTTTTTTCCATTGCAATGCAGATGTCCACGTCTGTGGTCCATTGCGCGTAGCTCAGTGTCGTCTCAGAACCCCAGAGTTGTGCTATGTTTCTTTTGATTAGTGCAGTAGTGGTAGATAAAAAACGTTTTTTTGTAACGTGATAGCTCGACTTCCTCTTCTATCCCCAATAGTAGATGTTTCCCGCTTCTGTGAATCGTCTTGCCCATGACCCTTGAGAGTTCATTGCAGCACTGCTGCCAGTATTGTTGAATTATGGTACATTCCCATATTATGTGATAATAAGAGCCCTCTTCCCTTTTGCATCTCAGACAGGATGAGTCAGTGGTTTTGCCCCAGTTAAATAATGCTACCCTTGGGTAGTAGATTCTGTGCAATATCTTCAGTTGGATTAGTCTGAGCCTAGAAGAGATAGCTGATTCTCTGGGGGACATCAAAGCAGTTACCCATTCCTCTGGGAGTATGGCGCCCATGTCCCTTTCCCAATTGGTTTTCAGACCCAACAGTTCCCTAGTAGCAAAGGAGGTTATAGCATTGTACATGGTGGACGTAACTTTGTGCTTAATCATTTCCGGGAAGAGGTTGCGTTCTAGCGGGGTATAGTCAGGCATGTCAACCATTTTGGGGAGATGGGCCTGTAGCGCATGTTTAAGATGGGTGTTGTGATACTGCTCATTTGGTGGGAGTGCGAAGACAGTGGCTAAGTCTGTGAATTATATTATTTTGTTTTCTTTCACTACGTCCCCAATTTTGGTAATGCCTAATTGGGCCCAAGAGTGCCATTTCAGTAGTTTATTCACTTCCGGGAGGAGTTTATAGTTGCACAGTGGTTGTACTGGAGTTAGCTTTTTGGCCCAGCCTAAGAATTTGTGTGTATCTGTCCATGTGCAAGTTATGTGTGTCATCATGGACGGGGTAGCAGACCGGCCTTTTTTGCAGTAGAGGTGTTTCATAATGGGTCTTTCTTGTTGGTTGGGGTCTTGCGTTCTGTTATGCGGAAGTGTGGTGCCCCCATGGAGTCTATCGTTCACTATTGCCATCTGGCTGGCCCAGTAGTAGGTTTGCAGGCGGGGGAGTCCAATTCCGCCTTCCCATATGGATCTTTGTAATGTGGTGAGTGCCAAACGAGGGTGACCCCCATTCCATAGCAATTTCCTTAGTGTCTGGTCTATTTGGTGGAATTCACTGGGCGCTATAGGTAGTGGTGCATTTTGTAACATGTAGAGAAAGTGGGGGAGCGCCAGCATCTTAAAAAGTGCAGCTCTACCTAGCAGTGTTAGTGGCAAGGACATCCAGTGACGGACGTCTTCCTTGAATCTCGCCGTTATTGGGTGTAGGTTCTTGGGCACATAGTCTGTTATTCGTAATCTGTATGCCTAGATATTTGAATTGTTCCTTCTCCACATGGTAGGGGCACTCGTCTGGCACTGCGTTATCTGTTTGCTTCAATGGGAATACTATGGATTTAGTCCAGTTGTCAAGGAGACCGCTAAACGTGCCATATCTAATTAGTAATCGTGTCACTGTGGGGCAGGATTCACGTGGGTCCTTCAGGTATATTAGCAGGACATCCGCGTATAAGGATACCTTGTCCTCCCAGTCGTTCGACCGCCTGAAGCCACTCCATGATTGTGTGGATCTTAAGAGAATTGCTAAAGGTTCAATTGCTATAGCAAAGATCAAGGCTGATAGGGGGCAGCCTTGTCTTGTGCCTTTGCCTAATTGAAAAGCATTTGAAACATGTCCATTCACCTTTGTTACCGCTTCAGGGAGGTTATATAGCAGTTTGACCCAGCTCATAAAGTACGGTCCTATGCCCATGCACTGCATAATTAGCCAGATTGCTTCCCAGTAAACAGAGTCGAAGGCTTTTTCAAAATCTATGGCGAGTAGGGCTAGGGGATCCTGTATTTCGGGTAGTTTTTCTAATGCTGTATGCCGTCTGTATATGTTCTGCCTAGTGGACCTCTGTGGCATGAATCCACACTGGTCCTGATGCACCAGTGTGTGTATGACTTGTTGCAGCCGTCTGGCTAATACCTTCGCCAGTATTTTCGCCTTGCAGCTTATCTGAGAGATAGGTCTATAGGAACTGCACTTATCGGGTGGTTTATCTGCCTTGGGCAGAACTATTATCGTGGCTTTCCTTAAGTCTGGGGGGAGACAGCCCTGTGAGTGTGAGTGTTGTAATAGGCGTAGCAGGTGTGGGGAGATTACAGTTGCGCCTATTTTCTTCCATATTTCAATGGGGAAGCCGTTAGGGCCTGGGGTCTTACCCGATTGGAGTTACGACATGGCTTGGGTTAGCTCTTCCTCAGTGATTTCTTGTTCTAATAAGTTAGACTGTTGTGCGTTTAGGGTGAGGAGGGTGATTTCCTCCAGGATGTCTGTTGCGGGTGGTGAGGATGGTGCTTTGTAAAGCTCAGCATAGTATTTTGCGAAGCCTTCCGCTATATTTAGGTCTGTTACTAGTGGTTCCGGTTTTTCTGTTGTCAATTTCCTAATTTGAGTGAGGCCCAGGTCTCTACGTTCTAGCCATGCCAGTATTTTCCCGGTTTTGTCCCCTGTTTCATATATCTTTGCCCTCATCGCTGTATGTGCCTGTTTTGCATTGTCTAAAGCTATGTGTTGCAGTAGTGTCTGTGCTAATTGTAGTGCGCGGTGTGTTTCCGGTTGGTCCTGGGTTAGGTGATCAGCCTCTGCTTTTTGTACCTTTGCTTCAGCTTCATGTATTGCTTTAAGGTGTTGTTTCTTGTGGGCTGTTGTCCAGGCTATGATTTCACCTCTGGGCACTGTCTTGAACGCTTCCCATAGCGTCACCGGGCTATCTACAGAGTCGGTATTTATCTCAAAGTATGCTTCAGTAGTCTTTTGGAAGTGTTCTACTAGTTCTGGGAAACCTAGGCCGTACAATCGCCAGCTGGCTGGGGGGGTCGATCTGTCGGTTTTAATCGTTATTGTGAGTGGGGAGAGATCTGATATACCTCTGGGGAGTAGTTGTGCCTCACATGCTTCATGCATGTTATTTAGTGGTAGGAAAAAATAGTCTAGCCTAGACAGTGAGGCGTTTGCTCCAGAGTGGTATGAGTATTCCTTTGTATCAGGGTGTAGCGTCACCCACACATCTTGTAGCCCCAGTGCATTAGTGAATATAGCGAGTTTGGTGCGTACATCCGGGTTCCTGGATCTTACATGTGTTCTATCAAGGTCTACATTCATTACTTTGTTAAAGTCTCCTCAAATTAGTGTGAGGTCTGCAGGGTTGTTCGCAATTAGAGGCATGATGTCATTGGTCAGGGGGTTGATAAGTTAGGTGGTGCATATACAGCTATCATGGATACAGTGCGTTCCCAGAGGGTCCCTGTCGTGTGTACAAATCTCCCTCCTGTGTCGTGTGTAATGGACACAGGCGCAACGGGGAGTCTTTTGTGTACCAGGATTAGTACCCCTCGTGATCCCATGGTGAATCCGGCATGCAAAGCTAGCTTGTAGTTAGTGCGTCTGAATAGTCTACAATTTGTACCAGCCAGATGTGTCTCCGTAAGGAATGCCACGTCTGGGAGTGCCAGTTCAATGATTGCATTACCAGTCGCCTTTTAATACTGTTGCCTAGCCCGTTTACATTCCACGTCATCACTCGGATGGTTCTATTTTTATTCACATTGGTAACCCCTGCCATCTGAGTTGTGTATAGGTGATGTCAGTGTGAGTCGGACATCTGAGGGTGTTGTGTAGTTTCGCGCCATAGTTAAGGGCTTGCCGTGACTATGTGAAGAGTGTTTTCCCATTGAGACATGCTTGTACATTCGTGTTGTGTGATTTACTAGCAATAAGAGTATTACAGTGTGTGTGTTAGAGACGGTGTGATTCTTAACGTTATAACTTGTATCCCCACACCCCATACTCCACCCAACTTGAAGCATCTGTCAACCCATATAACAAATTAAACACTCTGCCAAAGTTAAACAGTGAACTCATTAATTAGTAACAATTACCCAACTTTCCTCCCTCTGCTCGTTCTCGATCTTAGCTTCCCGGTCTTCACTGGAAAGTCTTCTGGAGGGGGGGTTTTCCCTTTGGGAGGAGCCTTCCTTAGAGCTCCTTCACCAGCGCCATATGTCCGGGGTTTACATGTTAGGTTGTTTAATGTGGTAACCCACCAGGGTTACGAGCCAGTTGGCCTTGCACAATTCCATGTTTCAGGTATCCATTGATTCGGGGGAGGCTGTGGGCGGCCGTCAGTGTTCCATCTGATCAGCCACCGGATCCATGGCGTCCACGCCAGGGGCATTTGGGTTTCTCCCAGTGGGGGCCTCTCCGGCCCGGGTCGGGGCCTCCTTTCGTGTCTTTGTGGTCTCTCAGACCAGTCTCCTTCGATATTTGTTTCCGCCCACCTCCACGCTTCTTGTGGATCCGTGAATTGAATCGTAGAGCATTTGTAATAGATTTTGAGTTGGGCTGGGAACAGTAGCCCATATTTCACTTTCATGAGGGCCAGTTGTCTCTTGAGTGGCTCAAATGACTGCCTTGCTCGCTGTACCGCTCTGGTGTAGTCGGGATAGAATGCAATCCAGGATCCATTATGGGTGATTGTTCCTTTTGTGCGGGACATTTGGAGGAGTGCATCTCTGTCCCGATAATTAAGCAACTTAGCAATCACCGTTCGGGGAGGTGTGCCCAGGGGTGGTTTGCCCGATGGCATTCTATGTGCCCTTTCCACTGAAAAAAAGTTTAGGAAGGAGTGGGGCGCAAAGATGTCCACTAGCCACTGTTCCAAAAACAATTCCATACTTTGCCCTTCCTCTCCCTCCGGCAGTCCGAGAATGTGTACTTTGTTGCGGGGTGATCTGCCCTCACCTTCATCCACCCGTTTTTTTAGTGTTTTGAGGTGACTTAGTGCCTGCAATAGTTGCTGGTTGATGCCTCTGATGTTGTCCTCTGTTCCAGAGATGGGCTGTTCCACCTTCCCTGTACGGGCAGTGAGCTTCTGGAGATCATATCGTAGGAAGGAAACTTCTGCAGCAATGCTGTCCATCTTGATCTCCATAGAGGAGCGTGAGCTGGCTATCACGGCCATTACATCTCGCAATGTCAGGTTTTCTTCGTCCACTGGGGGGTTTGAGTGTGGCGTGTGACTTGCCGATGCCGAGGTGTTGGCGACCGCAAATTGGTCCATGCTGCTCTGCGTAGCTATCTTCCGTTGTTGCTTGTCCTTACCCATCGTGTTGTTGACTTGGGTGCCTGGATTCTTACTGATTGTTGTCTAGCAGGCCGGGTTAGGGTCACACCAGTCTGCTTGGCCATGCTACACCACCCGTAGCAGCAGCGGGTCTCTAGTTTCGGCTCTTGCCTGTGTGTGCAGCACCAGTGTGCACAGGGTGTCCTCCCCCCGACCAGCGTAGTTTGTTGGGTGCCTCGTGGAGGTGCGGGCCTTGCTATCTTTCGTGTTGCTTCATGTCGGGGCCCTGCGGAGCACTATTGTGGATGAGATTTGGTTGTTGTTTGGTAACGTGCCTGTGCTGTGTTTCTGATTATTGGAAGCCGATGATTTGAGGGCTGGTCTCGCACCACCATGACACAGGCCTGTCTGTGTACAGTTGCTGCGGGTGAGGGGTTGTCCTTGGCAGGGGGCGAGTATTTGGTGGAATCTGTGGCCCAGGGTAGTGGCAAATCAAGGCTGTCAGGGGTTTGGGTCCACTTCCTCCCCTTCTCTGAGACATGTCTGTCTAGGCATATTGGGATTCACCCATCCAGTGTTTATATGGCAGGCTACCGAGGTGGATGTGGGGCAGACTTACTTGTTTGTACCCCGAGCTGTGGACGCAGCCCCGCTCTCCTTCACCACCCGGGTACGGCGGGTTAGACTCCGCCTCAGGCAGCTTTCCTCCTTGACTCGGGTTATTTCACTGCATCAGGCCACTGCACCAGGCAACCAGGCAATTCGTCCGCGGCTGCAGGCCTCCGCACGTCACCGTAGAAGCCGCCTCATCCGCCGCTCGCTCGACCAACAACGAGCTGGTGTGCGCTGTGTGTCTCCGGGTGTCGCGCTGGTGGGGTTGAGGTGCCCCCGAGGCCTGAGCCGCCTGACACTACGTGCCGCCAGGCAGGGTGCGTATCATGTGGTGTCACCTCCGCAGTGGGTTCCGTGGAGGTTGGTGTGTACCGGTCTCTGGATTCTCTATCTGGCCCCACAGCAGTTCATTGGAGGCCGCCCACGGTCCCGAGTCGGCTCAGAGTCGATGTCAGGCTGTGTCCACCATTTTAGACTCGCGCCTACGGGACCACCGTCTTCAGCGTCAGATTTCTATGCACTCCAACCAGGAGTCTGCTTCAAATCGGGTCGGCCGCCCCCCGACACCCCCCGGGCTCAGTTATTGTATTTTGGGGTTGTTAAACCCACAAAATCAGGATATTTTAACAGGATACTTTCGGCGCTTGGAGGAGCTCAGGCAGCTCATGTCTGCATCGCTTGTGCGCTGGTCACGCCCCTGGTTTAATCATTTCTAATTTGGTACATCTCTGGGCGCCTATTAGTGGATCATGTACATAAAATCTTAGGTTTGCAACATTAATTGTTCTGCTACAATGAACATTTTTTCATAACTTTGGTTCCTTATATGGTACAGGTTTCATCAATGTCTTCAAATCAAAAGCCTGAAATTAGGTTAATGTCTACCAATTTTCAGATGTATCCCTCTTTAGGTTGCTCAGTTAAAGAGTTTCAATTTTAATCACAAATAAGGACTTAAAATGTCCCAACAGTTTTTTTTTTCTTTTTCTTTGTAGCTCCCCTTCAAGGCAACAGCTGTCCAGTCCTTTGATCAGGGAGGTGTGTCCCCTTCCTGGAGAGGGAAGTATCCTGCCCCTCACAGGAGAGGTCAATGCTCAGCCTGTCCTTTGTTCTTGGCTCAGACGAATGTCTTATGTTCTCTTTGTTGTCAATATGCGGGAACCATTAGGCTTCCTGTTTTCAAGGGAGTGCCATGCTGAGATGTCAACTTTCCCAGGTCAGGCCCAGCCCCATCAGAATTAAGCAGTTACTTCCACTGGGTCACTGTACGATTCACAAAAAAGTCTTTTTTATCACATATAAAAATAAACACAGTTTATAAGGGATTTGGACACTTTAATTAAGTCCTTCCCAAACATGCTTTAAATAGGTGCATTTTGCAATTTCTTCCAGAAAAAGAACACATTTAAACTCGGTTTGACAGCTAATTTCCTTCATCAGTTGTCAGGCAGTGAGGCCTTGATTCCTCTGACTGCCTGGAGAATCTATGATTTCAGCACCCTTCTCCTTCCAATAATTCTCTGGGAGAATGACTGAATTTAGCACCAAAACAGCACTTTGGAGGTTGCCATTGATTAGGAAGATGTATTTAAGGGCATTTTCAGATTTTAGCCTTTATTTGGTCTTGCTTCAGGTGGCAGGGTCTGCAGCTCTTTTGTGGTTTATGAACCATGCGCAGTTTTACAGATTTGGTGCGCACTGGGGTTATCGCATCCATTTTAGGCAGTTTTCTTTCCCCATTGGCAAGGGGGTATAGTAGGGTGCATTGGCATGGATACAATTATTCCACACATCCCCCCCTTCACTCCAGAGTGTCGTCCATTCATTGGAGAATCAGGCATGTGGGATTATTTTTCCTTCGGTCCATGTGAAGAAATCCGGTTGCTTCTCCCGTCAGCGATGGATGCGACACACTCTCCTTGCTGGTTCTGGTTGGAAGTGTGGAGTGACACTCCGGGCTCTTGTTTTTTTTTTTCTTTCCGTCCCTGAGGAGTCCTCCTTGGTGATTAGGTGGTTTTTAGTTCCAGTAAGTCCTAGAAAACAGAACATAGCACGGTTATGGACAATTTCCCCACTACTGTTCCTCGAGGGATGTAGTGGGGTGGAAGCATTCATTGAATACAATTTACAATATTCCCCGCCTATATTTAATAATGGTCCCAACGCTCTCCTCACACGTACTCAATGAACATTTAATAATTCTTTTTAGATCTCAGGATTTTCCCCCTCTGGGTTTCCGGTAGGCTCTTCTATTTGCTGCAACGTAGGCCTGGGATGGCAACTCTTTAGCTGGTGGAGGGGGATCCACTTGTCTTTCAGCCAGCAAGTCACCTCTGGGAAGGTGGATTCTGTAGGTGAGGCCTGGGATGGTGACTTCTACTCCATTTCTGAAATTTCATTTCCTACCGTAGCACTAGTGCTGACCGGAAGGCTTTCTTTAGGTCTGCTAGGACCCTGAGATTTACTCTCCAGTTAAGACCGGGCTTGGCAATAACTGGGGTCCAAATTAATCTCGAGTTGGTTGGGGAGGTGATTGCTCATATAAAAGGCGGAAGGAATTTTGGCTGTAAACTTTGGATTTTCTGATTGTACATTAGTATACAATTTCAATATATCTCCTTCCAGGGTCGAATGCCACTTGAGACTGGAAGGGAGGTTGATTTGCAGAAATGCAGAGGAGTTCCCATCACCAGTTTGTTGTTCCACAGCTATGATGGTGACGTCGGGTATGTCATTGTTTTGAAGGTAGAACCTAATTTGGTCCGGTTTTTGTTCAACCATGTGGCATGTGCCATTTAGACTAACATGGTTGACACTTTGTTTTAATTTAATTGGCCTGTGAGTCTGGGTCCAGCGCACCTTATTCACACAATCTATTAGGGGAGACAGCCTACGGAGGATGTCAGTCCCTAATAGACATGGGGTTCCCTCTGGCACCATGACTAGGAACGGTTGCTTCATTTTGTGTCACCCAATTTGAATTTCCAGCTCTGCAGACCCTTCAACAGGAATTTCCTTCCCGTCAAAATTCTGGAGCTGTTCAGGAAGAGGGGTGAGAGGAATTTGGTATCCTTCCCCCCTTCCTGAATTTAGCTGCTCAAAGATCCTCTTTGACGGCAAAGTTGCTTGGGATCCAGTGTTCACAAGTGCTGGAATTGCGCATTCCCTTGCACTTGGATGGAGTCATAGAATCTACCTTCCTTCTCCTACAATGGGCAAAGGTAATGGGTGTTCTTTGTAAGCTGGATGGTCAATTGACTTATTTCTGACTCTGACACTGGGGTAGTTGGGTCAAGAGACAGTGGAGTTGGGGAATCTGGCAAAGAATTTTGACACACCGCTATTTGGGGAGTTTTGGGCTCCCTCTGTTCTGGTTCTGGGCTACCTCCCTTTCTGGAGGCAGTCAACAGAAGTGGTTGGTGAGGTTTGGGGTTCCTCTTGTGCTGGTTCTGGGTTGCCCCCCCTTCTAGGAGGCGGTCCCCAGAATGAACGTGGGTGGTTTGTGAATCTAAACCAACAGTTTCACACTCAGTGATTTGAAGAGTCCTGGGCTCCTCCTTTTCTGACTCGGGGCTGCCCCCCCCCCCATTTTTGGGGACAGTCTCCAGAATTGGTCTGGGCATGATTCGGTGGGGGAGTTTTGGAATCTGCAAAAAAGATAGGACAGTTGGATATTTGGGAAGTTTTGAGCTCCCCTGGTTCTGATTCTGGGCTGCCCCTGCCTTTTTGGAGGCAATCACCAGAATTGATTTGGGCAAGGTGATTTTCTGGCTTGTCATTCTGGGGTTCAAGGAAGGGCGGTCCTAACTCAGTCCCCACATCTACCCAGTCTTGATTAGGATCTCTTGGGACCCATTTTTCTTTGGGAGGAGTTCCCCCATCCCTGAAGGAGAAGATCCTTTTCCCAGAGTCCTATGAGGACCCCTCTCCTTCAAATTTGAAGACTCTAACCTCCTCGACGAAATCAGTGTTTTTAGGGCCTTTATTTCTCCTACCCGGCCTCTGTTCCTTAGGTTGCAGGCTTTTGGGGGCAGGAGATTCTGGTTCCGGGTCCTGGGTTTCCAGAGGCTTTTCACAAGTGGGGAAGGAAGCTTCCGCTAAGGCTTACGCCCCCTTCCCCCTGTTCCTCCTTCCTGGGAACCAGTGGGTTGTCAGGTTTCTCTCCCCATCATTGCTCTGGAGTACCAGACCCTTGGTTTGAGGGGTTCTGGGCCGCCATGTTCATCTGAGGGTTCTGCTGAGCCCTCAACATGTGACCCAGATCCTGTGACAAGTTCTGGACCTGGCGCTCCAGTTGAGACACCCGCTCTGGCTGGTACCGGGGTCTCTAGTCCATCCTAGGTGGATCACGGGAAGGGTAACTGTCCCTTCTCCAATAACACCTTTGATTGGGATAGTTCTGGTAGCCCTACACCCTTGGCCTCCCCTCTCCCAGATTGGGCTGTCTAGGCTCAGGAAAGTGGGGAAGGAAAGGAGTGTTATATTTGGGGTTGATGTATGGCAGGTACCGGGTGAAGAAGCTCAACCCTGCATTTGGGGGATTACTGCCCTCCTGGGGAAGGTTAGGAGGGAAGTTTCCTGGGTTGGCAGCTACCTGGTTGGATGCCCCCCCTTGGGCTGGGGGAGTCCACACATACCCCAGGATGGGTCTGTTGCCCTTGTAATGGGGCTAATAATAATAATAATAGGGGGGTTAGAGGTCCCATTTGTGGGATTACCTCCCTGTCTGCCTGTTTGGGATTGGCCCGAGGGCCTTCTGGGTCTTTGGTTATAGGGATTTTGCACAGGAATATTTTTAGGCCCCCCCATCTCCAGATCTATAATAGGGGCAACCTTCACCTCCACCACCTTAGCAGCAGCAGGGGTGTTGGCCGGTTTGGGGTTTTTATTTGTATTTTTATTCTCTACCGGTTTCTGCACTTCATAAATATGAGTCGCCTGTTCAATGACCCAGTCTAGTGACCTCTTCTTGTGAAAGTCCCTCACCAGCTGGGTCATGATGTATTTAGGGAGTGCATGAAAGAAGGTATTAATGAACTCCCTACTCTCTGTGCGCACCCTCCTGGTGGTCTGCCAAAGGCACGTTTTAATTCTTGCACAAATTCTTGTGGGGCCCGGTCTTCCTCACATTGCAGGTTGGAGGACACCTTGCGGGCCTCTTGGGGGTTCCTATGTACAGAAACATGTTTTAAGATGGCCACCCTGTAGGTGGACCATCTTGAGTGGTTCTGTTCCTCCAGCCCCACAAAGAAGCTGGAGTATTCAGGGGAAAATGTCCACTTGACATATTAATTGCAACTCTGGGTATCCTTCAAATGGAAAGTATCCATCACTTGCTCGTATAACTCGAGGTGCTCCCAAACTGAATACTTGCAATTTTTTTTTTATAGGGAGTTATGATGCTCCTAATGGTCTTGATCTGTTTCAAAGGGGATCTTTCAGTAGGGCCCTCTTCATTTTGTTGGCTTTTTTAGTCTTAGTCACACGTGTCCACTCATCCTCTGACTCAGAGGCACTGCTACAGGAGGTGGCTATCTGATCCTCTAGGCTCTCCCTGATTCTCCGAGCTTGGGAATGGCTTGCAGAATGTGGGGGCCTAGTTTCTTGAGACCTGTGGTGCTCAGAAGAGTCTTCTGACTCTCCCTTGTTCACAGGATTGGCTGAGTGCCCCTCCCCCTACTGTCCTAGCTGGGAAGAGGTCTTTAAGATACTCTTTGTGGGCCTAGTTTCATGGAGTTCCCCACCACATTTTACAGACTGATCCTTTGGTAGGTGGTGTTTTTGAGGATCCAGTTCCCTGATTCTCCTCTCACTGGAGTCTTCCTGATCTGAGAGGCTAGTGCTAACATTTGGGAATCTGTAGAGAGATGCCTGCCCATCTATTTCTGGGAGGCGCTGATCTGTCAGTCCCATGTTTCCCATTTTACTGAAGTCTACCCTCCCCTTGGCCCTTGGTTGATATGAGCCAGTGGACATGAGGGCAGCAGAGTCCATGGTACTGAAGGGGTTAAAGTCCCTGATGACAGGGGTCCTAATGTTATGCTCAAGGGTTTCTCTGTCTCTTCCTACCTCATCTCTTTCAGCCCCTATTCCCTGGTGACATGCCAACATCTGACTCTTCTGCTCCTCTACTAAGGCCTTACTAGTCTCAATGATTTGCTCTTGCATTGGCTATCTGTTTGTGGAGCCCATCATTCTTTTCACAGAGAGCCTCATTGTCTCTCTCTGTTTCCTGCCTGGATTGGAAATACTGGCCCAATTTTTGCTGCAGGAGACTCACCTCCTGAGTTTTGTCATTATTGGTCTGATTGCTTTTTCCCAGAGCATCCTCTACCCGGCTGGTGTGCTCTAGTAGCTTCTCATATTTGGTTTTAACTTCACTAAACTCCTGAAGGGACAGCTTTCTTTCCTCTAACTTAGTTTTTAATTGGCTGACTTACTGGCCTAGGGTGTCTCTCTCCTGATTTAAAATGCCCATCTGTTCAGCCGGGTAATCCCTCTGTTTTTTAAATGCACTAGATTTCTGGCGCTCCTCATCAAATTCCTCTTGAGAGTGGATTTCTTTAATAATTAATTTATTATTTTCCTCTTTTAATTGGTCTATCTGGTCTTGTAAGATGACCATCTGTTCTGCACAGACTCTATTAAAAGTTAATTGTTGTGCCAGCTTTTTTTTTATTCTGTTTTAAAGAGTCAACCCTTTCCTGATACTCATCTTGCAATGTCTGTAATTTGGTATCTTGCTCTGCATTCATTTGCTGTAAGAGAGCTAGATCTTCCTTTAATTTTGTAAAATACTGCCTAACCTCTGTTTCTGATTCCTGGCTCTTCTGGAGCCTTAGCTCTGCAGAGTCCAGATTAGTTTGGATTTTCTACATTGCTTCCCCTTGCTTCTTTGCCAGATATGTGTTGCCTGCATGCTTTTCCTGTATTATTCCTATGTGGAGGTACAGGTAGGCCGCTATTTTTGCAATTTTACACTGCTCCTGTTTTATTTTTGGGGCCATATACAGTTTGCTAAGCACTTGGTGTAATGGACCCATGTCCTGCCATGTATCTAGGTCTATGGCAGTGACTTGTTCTTTTATTTCCTGCAGCCATGCATGTTCATCCTGTTCTAGCCACTCACCCCTGACAAACAGTTTGTGCAGGTAGTGTTCCCTAGTAATATTAATCTCTATTAAACACCCCCCAGGTCACACTGAACCAGGAAGTAGGCTTGATTGTAAAGGTAAATATGTATTTATGCATTTAATATTCAAATCACTATATATTTGGCACAATAAGTTTTTTAAAAAAAATATATATATATATAGATATAGATATGGGGCAACAATCACCAAGCGGTGACAATACAATTCAGAATATTAGTCAAGCAATTGAATTCACTCATAATGATGAAGAATAGTAAACACAGGAAAAAGAACATTTTTGGTTTGTGAACAGATAGCGTTTAGGTTAATAGTTCCCCCTGCAAAGTACTGATGTACAAATGAGCAATCCTACACAAATGTGAGTAATCAGCAGGTATTCAGGAATGAAAAACAATGTCTAGAGTTTAAATGCAATCTTCCCTCCCCAAACAAGAGAGAACGCCGTTTTTGGAAAATTAGACTTTTAAACTGGCAGGTGAAAATTGCTTTGTAAATAATGCAAAAGGGTGCAAAGATGCTTAAATGGATAGAAATTCTGAGGAACTCAACAATAAACAGGTCCTAACACAAATGATCTATATTATAAACAACAGTAGGCGCTTTAGATCAGGATGGGATTGAAGAAACCTTTGAATGGAAAAAGACACGTGGGAAATGTTTGAAAACTGCAAATTTGCGGCAAACTTTTACTGTGCGATATTTGATAAAAATGGGTCAAATACACTGTTCCGTTTTAGTTGTGGATGTAGCTAAGGGTCTTAGGTATCAGTGAGAGTTGAAATGTATTTTCTATCTATAAAATTGAAGAAGTTATGGAGGTTTTAGTGAGAGACGTTTTTACAAAATAGGCGCAAAAATGAAGCAGAAGTTTGATTTTGAAAGTGACAGATAGGTTTTATTACACTTTATTAATGACTCTGAAAAAGAGGAGGCCACACATACATCTTCACAGTTACTTGGGCAGTGCAAACATTCACGTGGTGGATACTGAATTTCTTTCTGGGATTTACTTTAGGAGTTATGGTTTTGTAACACAGATGAGAAAAATCAGCGCAAGAAGGATTCTACCAATACTAGGGTTCTGAATTTAAAGATGGGATGGGTTGAGATGCACGTTGTAGTCATCTCACGTTTATGTATTATGGGAAGGGCTTGTCAACACAAATTAAATAACCAAGAGCGAGCATGCCTATTGAGATAAAGAAATATACCAGCAAACCATTCTTTTATGTTGCGGCGCAGTGTTTAAACCAAAAGTTTTCAATAACATGTTGCAATACTATTCCCCAAGCAACTAGGGCCCATCTAATGCAGTTACAATTTGCCACCTCCAGTGACTGACTGAAAGTGGAGACCACCACGTCTGAACCATGTCACGACTCTTTTAAATTCACACAACGCACGATTTACAGTGCAGCCATTCAAGCATGCTGCAATTGGCCCACGATTCTACAAAGACCTAAAGTCTAACTGAAATGGCTCAGCCCACACAGTACTCACTAGTTCACAGATCAATACCATCCAAGGATAATCAGCTCCCTATTAACTGAAAGTTCTCCATTTACTCCCACAGTTACTATGCAGTACAACAATTTCTATTAACAAAGGCCTTCACCAACCGGGACCACGCTATTGACGTTATTGGTAAGCGTGCGCCATATAACATTAAATAACCAATTAACAGGCGAAACATTTGACACATGCTCACAGGGTCTACCATTTCTTTTTCTTCCTCTCTATTTTCCTCACAACAATCGCCTTGGCAATACAACTATTATATTATTCATTGATTAACTTTTTTAAAACATACACAAACTGTATTGCGTTATGTGTTTTGGGACAATGTGATGATTTACAAATATGAACATTCTGTATAAACACTGATGGCAATATGATTATTAAAACCTTGATGTAAGCACTGCACATAACGGGCACTTGTCACTGAACCATTATGCATTCACATATCTAACATGTACGCCATGGTCTCGTTGGCTGTATGAACAGATTCTGAATATTCCTAAAATGTCACCATTTCTGGAACTATTACCACTCACTGTGCACTTTGTCACAAAACTCACCACCCCACCTTGAACAGCCTTGAGAAAAACCTTAAGGTTGAAACACGTCGGCACCAGCAAAACCTTAAGCATATTGCTCTTTGTCAAATACTTGGTTAAACCTTGACATACCAGTATGTATGTCACAAGAATGACAAATATTGTATTAAGCATGGATTGACAAATAAATCAACAAGGATTGCAAACACTTACCAAGTGTGGACATTTATAGTTACTTAATAAAAGGTATCACCTTGCCAGCGCCAGGGTACGAACATTGGATCTCAGGCACCCAAACAAATATAACACAACAGTTGGACAAATAGGAGCATTGTCCTTCTGAGAACTCCATACAGGTGGCAGGCAACTAATGATAAAAACCTACAGAGGCATTTTGAGCCAACAAATTAATAGAGTGGGAATCCACAGTTCCTAAATGCTCCAACACTCCCTCACCAATCATACAGTTAGAAACAGTTATACTTCAAACGTCACGTGTTCTCTATTCTCATGAAGCCGACTGGTTAGAATACGCCATTCCCCTATAGCTAGACATGCGTTAGTTAGACATGATTGGAGCAAAACAGACCTGCCCTCTTCCGTGTGGCTCCACATTGCTTTCCTTTGTACCCCGCAATCATTTTGCAATTAGTTATAACATAATTGTGCTGACCTCTGGATCTTTATTTTTCTGTGTGAGGCCCACCTGTGGCGCCCCCATGGAGTGTGCTTACCTGCGTTTTTGCCTCCCTCGTATTTACACAGCTGGTTCCCTTGTGTCCATATTATGTTATATATGCAGTGTTCCCCCTAGTTCCCCTTCATGCTGGGGCTGGCCAAAGTTTCCAGCGACCCACTTGTTTCCCCGCTTCGGGGTATCCCGGCCCACCCACCTTACTCCCGCAATTGGTAGGTACCCCACGGTGTGGAGCTGAATACGCACCTTCATTACACTGAGATGAGAAAAGAAAAGACAAACAGGGGAGTACGTATATTTAGTTAAATACTCACATTAAAATGAATGCTAGATGGTTTGGCAACATTCATAAAAAAGTAATGCTGTAATGATTCAAGATCTTAGACAGCAAATGTGAGATTAATGGTTGTGAATGCTGGCGGCACAAGTTTATTTTTCAGATAAAAAGCAGTTTTATAGTTGTATGTCCGTAGAGCTGGGGGATCAATAATGTTTTTCTTAACAAAGCTTTTTACTCTGCACTTCACACATATAGCTGCACATAAGGATATTGTATTAACTTTTGAGGGCAAAGAGATAACATGAGAGATTTGTTCACAATGATGGCTGGCTTGTAATCCATTAATAATTGGTTTTCATCCATTTTACAGCAATGAGCTCATGTTCTTGGAAAATATAGTAACATTCTGAGTCTCTTTGTGTTTGAAATGTGATTTACTTTCATAAGTTAATAAATGAATATTAAAGGATACTCTCCTCCCTCTTCCTTCTCACATCCTGCTGCCTGCGCGTCCAACTTCACTCCTATCACCCCCTCCTGTGTCTCTCTTCTTCTGTCCAAAACTCACCCTACTGCTGCCCTCTCTGACCCCCTTTCAACCTCCCTAATTACTAAAATCTACACCCTCCTCATTCCCTACCTGACTACGTTCTTCAACACCTGCCTCTCCACCGCCTCCTTTCCGGCTGCATTCAAACATGCCACTATCATTCCCATCCTAAAGAAACCTTCTGCCAACCCTCTTCTCACTTCTAACTTTCTTCAAATCTCTCTTCTCCCCTTCCTCTCTAAACTTCTCGAGCGCCTAGCCTACTCTCAACTCTCAGCATTTGTATCTACTCACTCTCTCCTTCCTCCCGCTCAATCTGGATTCCGCCCCTAAACACTATACTGAGACTGCCCTCACTTACGTGCTCAACTCCCTCTTTACTGATCGCTACGCTAACAATCTTCTATCCTAATCCTCCTTGACTTCTCTTTTGCCTTTGACACCGTTGATCACCCCTTACTCCTTAATACTCTCTCCTCCTTTGGTTTCAAAGGCAGTGTCCTCTCCTGGCTCTCCTCTTACCTCCTCAATCATTCCTACGCTGTCTCCTGGGGCGGCAGCACCTCCTCCAACATCCCCTTGGACTATGGTGTTCCCCAAGGCTCTGTACTTGGCCCTTTACTTTTCCACCTTTATACCTCCTGTCTCGCCCCTGTTATCTCCTCTTCCGGCTTTTCCCACCACTTCTACGCTGATGACACCCAACTCTTCCTCTCCTTCTGCTCTTTCACTCCTGATATCCACCACTCTTTATCTTCCTGCCTTATGGCCATTAAAAACTGGATGTCTTCTCACTTTCTCCCCCTTAATACTGACAAGACGGAAGTCCTTTTCTTTCCTTCTAACACACTTTCCCCTATTCTTCATTCAATTAACTTTCCCCCTTCTACTCTTCCCATCTCTACCCATGCTCGCAAACTCGGTCTCCACTTCGGCTCCTCTCTTTCCTTCTCCCACCACATTTCTCTCACCTCTCGGACCTGCCGACATCACCTTTACAACATTCGTAAAATCTGATCCTCCCTCACCTTCCACGCTTCTAAACTCTTAATCTCCTCTCTCATCTTCTCCTGTCTCTTCTATTGTTCTTCTTTCCTCTTTGGTCTCCCTTCCTCTCATCTGAGCCCCCTCAAATCCATCTACCACTCCTCTATCCGTACTCTCTGTCTCCTAGGTCCTCACAACTCTATTTCCTCCTCACTCTCCCTCCTTGGCTGGGTTCCCTTCCTCTCCCAACTTAAGTTTCAATTCCTCTGTCTGGCTTTTAAATCTCTCCATGACTTTGCCCCCCCATACCTCTCCTCTCTCCTTTCATTCTACACGCCTTCCTGCTCTCTCCACTCCACTGATCATTTCCTACTCGCAGTACCCCCTTCACCATGTGCCTCTTCTCGCTTCCGTTCCTTTCAGCTCTTGGCCCCCCTACACTGGAACTCCTTACCTCTCTCCATCTGCTCCATCCCCACCTACTCCTCCTTCAGCTCTGCCTTGAAAGCCCTCCTTCTCCACTCCCCCCTTGACTTCCTTCCTTCTCTCTACTCCTGTAAGTGACTCCAATCAAGCAATCCCACTAAGTCAGTGCCTTGTCTGGGTGCCCAAGGGAAGCCCTTATTTACATATTTTTATGGCAAGTTATAATCTGGATGATGAACCCTTGTATAACACCCCTCTCGTAGAATCCCCCTGACCCCACTGAGCCAAGAAGTAGATTTGTTTTGCAAATTTAAAAGGTTTATTTGAAAAATTAAACAATATATATATATATATATATATATATATATATATATATATATATATATATATATATATATATCACACTTCTATAAATAAATTGATAATGGATAGCACAGTTGTGAATCTGAGCAGTAATCAGCAAGAGGTAATCCTACAGTAGCACAGTTCTTGGTTACTTATGAATAGGAACAGAAGAATAAAGTGGGAAAGAATGCTTTATATGGTTCAAGGAAACGCAATGATGAATGAAATGCAGTACAGAAAATAACTTGATATGGCTTCAACAAAAGACAATGTAATCACTTTTCCTTGACAATTCATTCCCCCCCTTTATGCAATATAAGGAGATGGAAAGAGGAGCACACAGCTCTCAGGAATGCAATCAAATACAATACGAAATTCAGTTCCCCCCCCCAGCAAGCTTAGAGGAAAACAAGTAGAAGTTTGAAACACAGGCCCAAAATGCTTTGAATGTGAGGACAATGAAGTGAGAAATGTGCTAAAAATGCTTTTAATTCCCTCTAGAGGTTCAGGGTGGGTGATATCTAGTTTATATTAGTTCAGGCTCACTTTAGCAATGCTCTATGAGCAACTAGCAGGTTAAAACGAATTTTAGCAAAGGAAAGCAAGGAGCTGCTGATTTTTACACGTGGCTGAAATTTTGCAAATTGTCAAATCGCGGCAAATTTAATCGCGTGTGTCGAGCGTAATTACAGAGGCCCTATAAGCAGTAGCAAGTCGGTTCTAGGGTCGTTGGAAAGCCTAGAATCTTATCTTAGGTTCTGGAGATACGGACGATTTAGTCAAGGTAGTTTTTCGGATTTGAAATTTTAAAGCTCAGAATGACAGATGACAGTTTTCAGTTTTAAAGATGACAGAATAACACGATTCTAGGAGGCAGTTCGAATAGGCTAAAATAGTTTGGATTAGATTATTTTAAACTAAGAGATTGGTTTTGGCACAGTGAGCACTCACACTATATTTTTGAAATAAGCCGTCAAGGTCTGGTCAGGTTGGACGGGACTTCCGGCGGGTGGTTCTGAAGTCCCGGCTATCTGGGTCAGCTCTGCTCTCTGGGTCTGTCAAGCACCGGTTCTGCTCACAACGGTCTGGTTTGTGGTTCTCTCTGGTTCCGGATACAACACTGCTTTCTGGATACTGCTACAGGTTCTCGCAAAAGTTCTTGGCAAAAAATTCAAACAGCTCGCCCGGCTGTTGAATAGTTTGGTTGGTTTTGAGGCCTGCTGAAGAGGATTCAGCTTGTGGATTCAGGACTCTCTGCTACAAATTCTGGAGTTAATTTCTGCTACAGGTTCTGGAGATTGATGGATTTGAAGTCTGTATCTCTGGATGTGAAGTCTGAAATCTCCCAGCAAAGCGTCCCGCAAGAAAGTGGAAAGTGAATGTCTTTACCTGTCCTGCACTGTCTGCTTTTATGTGTTTAGAAAGTGGGTGTGTGCGTGGCATAACTGAGCCTGCCCCTCTCTACTTGTCATTGCCCAATTCTCCCCTCTCCCATGATTGGGGGAAGGAAATGGATTGTCATCATGATGAGGTCTGTTTATGGGTCAGAGGATCCTCCCCTGGTCAATTTGCCCACAAATCTATATTTGATTCAAATACATATTTCCCAGATACACAATTGGTTGACATTACATGTACATATTACAGATGAATTAAGACAGGTCTCTGTTCAAGCTTCATGTTCCTGCGAGCTGGGATTCAGAAGTGACAACATTTTGCGTCTTTTGGTCGCTTTATCAATATCGGACATTTACCAAAAATTACACAAATGTGCGCAAGGAGTATGGACATTAATTGATGAAGTGTCAGATTTTTAACATGCAGACATTTGGAGTAAGACCCTATTTTCCGCTAGCAACCCCCCAGAATACACCACAGGGTCCTAACACCTCTTAAAACGTGCACAGAAAAATCACAAGAATAATGATATTACTTATATAATTTTGACCAGTCCGCACTATGAGTTATCTATCTTTTTAAAATGAAGCCCTGGTCAAAAAAGGGGTGTGGCTTCCCACATCACATGGTGGAATAACTGGTTTATCCACTTCCCCCAAGCTCAGCTTGCTAGCAGAGGCACTGCCCCTCCCAGTTTCTCCCAAGAGGAAGCCACTTTACGGCCCCCCCCAATATAACATCGGCCTGAGTTCAGGACAGGGCTTTGTTCAACTTCCTGCAGTCCCCAGGTGCTCCTCCCCTAACCCAATCAGAGAGGTGTCATCTCCTTTGGGCAGGGGCAGCAGGATGCAGCTAGGCCTGGGAAGAGTGGCTGAGCAGGTTTCTCCTGTCGGGGGTAGTTGTCAGGCAGAATTCAGCTAAATGTCACTTTAGTTCCCAGTTTAATCAAAGTTACAATTTTACACATGCAGCTAGAATGCTGATTCTAAGTTCAAAACCATGACATTTAACAGTTGCAACTATGTGACACTCAAAAGTAGGTCACTCATTTAATATAAACATTTCGATTTTAGTGGTTTTAAATCCAATTTCAATTAAGCTGCTGACATCCACAGCTCAGCCAGTTTTGTTATAAACATTGTTTTGGGCTCTTCATCTTCCCAGATTTTGTATTCACACAACACTTCATTCTGCCAGATGTCTGCTGGTCTTCAGTAAGATTTTTGAATATCCTGCAATGTTCAAAACAGGCACTTTGAGCTTGCATTCAGGAAAACAAAGGTGATTTTAAGGTGCTTTTGGTCTAACAACACTGTTATTTTTCCTTTGACACCACCTTTCACCCCTGGCGCTTCCGGTCCATCATGCTGGCACTGGTGGGTGGCAGGTAAGACAACCATTTTGGTGTGCGCACAACTGCTCGGCTTTCCTGGTTCTGGGATGGAATGATGGGCGGCGACAGCTCATCCCCACATCCACCCAGTCTATTGATTTAGTTTTGTTCTGGGATAGAATGATGGGCGGTGACAGCTCATCCCCACATCCACCCCGTCTAATAATTCAACATGGGTCAAAACCCTTGACACTTCCTTCTCCCCAGGCCCCCCTATCCCCTTCATACCTCCCACTTCCCCCCTTTTTTCTATCACCATGGAACTTAAATCAGACAACTGAATTTAATCCCCCTCCCTTACTACCCCCACTCCTCACCCTTCCCATGCCTCCTCCATCTAAGGAAACTGTTCTACGCACTGTTAAATTTAATAAACATAAACATGAACATAAACATAAAAAGGTTTAGCCTTACACAAGGAGCTGCATACCAAAAGGGTGTTTGAGTCTGTTGACAAGCAAAGTGGTGAGGTTAGTTTAGGCAGAGGGAGTTCAGACCAGCTGCAGGAAGGTTCCAAAATCTTGCTTAACCTCTTTAGCTCTCTTTCCCTCCGCTTCCTGTAACACAAAGCAAGTTGAGTCTGAATATCAGAAGGCAACATCCACTTTTTCCAAGAAATGGGATCACACCTTTAAAGCAGGCTTGCTTTTGTCCAATCACCTCTAGAGTTTTGCCTTTAAAAGAAGGGGTCTCACACTCCTTCGAATAATCTCTGAACTTCAAATATTAAAGAATATTTTGTTGGACCATGTTGAGAGAGCAGTACTTTCCAAAGTGTCTCGTTGTGAGGTTATCATAAGTATATTATATGCTTGCAATATGAACAGCTCTAAAGTCTAAAGAAGGCCACATCAGCCAGTAAACGTGAAACATTCCTGTTAGCATTTACAGAGATACATTTCACAAATGTGCATTTCAATTAATGACTTTACCAGAATTCTCTTGCCAAGCACAATTGGAAATATACACAACATTGCTCAAACTTGCCAAAGTGTATTATGGGGTTAACATGTTCACTGGGAATCTAAAAGCATTAAAAAAACACATATATGTATTTTTCTATGTGGCATGCACAGGATAGGCTATTGGCTAAGCAACAACCATACCTGCTAACCTTGTCCCTTTCTGATTACATTGTTTTACAAAACAAATCTTCTTGCCATACTTTGATGAGTGCATCGTCTCATTCTCAGCATTGTTATTGCATTGCATGTAGAAATGTGCTTGCATTATTATGAACAAACAGAATACGAGTTCAAGCCAAAATTGATCAAACACTACAGGCCTCATTACGAGTTGGCCCAGGATTTGGGCGTTACTGCCGTTCCATGCAGTAGAATGCAGTAGAATTACTGCCGTATTCCAACACGGTAGAATGTCTGTTACCGCTGTACAGGATAGTGGAATTTCCACCTGGAGTAAGTACACATGCATGTCACCCCACACCAACCATGTAGACGCCTTGATACAAGGACTGCTACCCCAACACTGCCAGTCAAATGACTCCTCACCCCTGTCAGCGCAATACACTGTGAGGGCAAAATACAAGTGACAGTGAATGTTAACTTGCCATGCACAACTAAACCAATGTATTCATGAACATTTCAATGTCTCCCAACAGGCACTGAGGACACCCAGGAGGCGTCTGATCAGACTGGACACACCAACACCATCAGGTGCCCCCAGCAAAACTGGACAGAAAAGGGCACAGAGCAGCAGCGTGCTACCAAATAAAGGCACCCTGCCATTGTGACACCAACAGCCATGTCCGCTTCAGCAAAGAACACAGGCACATGTCCTCATACTTAGGGGGCCCCACCACTGTGTACCTAATTCGCATACCGTTGTCTGTTCAGAAATGTGGTAAACTAGGGTTTTTTCTCCCCCCGCAGGACTCTCATACTTAGGTGGCCCCACCACTGTGTACCTAATTCGCATACCGTTGTTTGTTCTGAAATGTGGTAACCTGTGCTTGCCGCTCTCTTCCTGTCTGCGTGCTCTCGCATCGTCTGTCCTCCCCCCACCCCCTCCTACTCCATGGTGCTCTCTATCTCGCCTATCTTCTCTAACTGCTTCTCTATTAACTATCCTGCTCTCCTCACTAAATCTGGTAGGAAAAAGTTTAAAAAGGACATCCTGGTCTCCAACCTAGGCCTCCCTATCGCTGACACCTACACTAGTGCCTGCTCTAAGGAAACTCTCACTGACATCCTCTTTTTCGTGCCTTCGTCTGATCTATGGACCCTTCATATGGTCTCCGTGCTCTCTCCTTTTTCCTCTTCTCCCATTAATGGTGGCACCCGTTGGGATGTCCTCTTGGCCTCCTTCCACTCCTCTAAGGCCATCATTAATGTCTACGCTAATGGGACTGTCTTGGTCCAAGGCCCTCAGGCCAACCTTCACCTCTTTGACCAACGCTTCCCACGCCTCATCAACTTCCTTTCCTCTCCTGCTGTCCCCCCTCCTCTGTCCTAGTCTACCTTGCCTCTACCCTCCCTCCCTGCCCACTCTCATGCTCCTTCTTCACCTCCTTCTTCTACACCTCCGCAGGGCGTACCTCTGATCTGTACCCCTCCCCGGAAGTCCTTCAAGGTTGGCAACCGCCTCCACATTGCCACTCTTAACTCTCGCTCTGCCATCAAGCATTCCTCTGATATCTGTCGCCTTCTTGAGGAACGGGACCTTGACGTCCTCGGTCTCACTGAGACATGGTTCACAGCCAGTTCTGTCACTAGCTTTGACACACTCCTACCTGATGGTTACATAATCCTCTCCGTGCCCAGGCCTAACCGTGCTGAGTGGGGGTGTTGCCCTTATCTTCCCTGAGTGGATTCCTGCCACTGTCATTCCTACGCAGACCTACTGCTCTTTTGAATGTCTTGTCTGCCGACTCTCTCTCTCTCCCAGCCATTCCCTTACCGTGGCTACTATCTATCGGCCACCTGGTCAAATTTCCTCCTTCCTCTCTGAGTGGGCTGACCTCTCCTCCTCACTCCTGTCCGCTACCACTCAACGCCTCTTTCTTGGTGAATTCAACATCCACCTGGATGCCTCCTGTCCCCCCACTGAACTCTTTTGTGACCTCTGCGACTCTCTTCTGACCTTCCCCTCTCCGACCCTCTCTCCATTCCTCTCTCCTGGAGTGATCACTTTCTCCTATCCTCCCACCTCACCCTCCCTACCCCTCAGGCAAAGCCACCCTCATCATCGCCACCCACATTCTGAGGCTTTCGATGCCACCTTCTCGCCCCCCCCCCCCCCTTCGGCTGACTCCCACCCTGACACAGCCCTCTCCATGCTCCACTCTGCTATATCTGATACTCTTGATATCCTTGCCCCTGTCATGAGAATCCGCCTGAAGCCCAAAGCCAAATGTAACTCCTGGTATGACTCGGATCTTGTCACCCTTAAACGCAAGTGCAGGGTGGCAGAGAGGAAATGGCGTGCTTCGTGTTCATCCTCTGACAAACTGGCCTGCCGCCTGCTCCAAAGGCAATACCGTCTCTCCGTTCTCATCAAGAAGAGAGCCCTTATCCAAGCCCGCATCTCTGCGGCATCTAACAACTCGGCTGAACTCTTTAAAATCTGCAAGGAGCTTGCCAACCTTGCTGCAGTCTCTACCTCTCCTGTCCCCTCCCAGGCCCTCTGCACGGCACTGGCCTCTCACCTCATCTCTAAAACTCAGGACATCCTGTCCTCACTCTCCTCCTATCACCTCCCTCCCTCTCTTCCCGGCTCTTCCTCTGGCCCTTCTGCAGCCACCCCTCCTCCCTCCTTCTCTGCCTTTCCCCTTTTTTCTGCTGACGAGGATTCCAGACAAGCCCGATCTATGAAAGTCTCATCTAAACAGGTCACCCCTGTTCCTCCAAAACTATCAAGGACCACATCGACTCCCTGGCTCCCGCCCTGGCTGACTTTTGCAACCACTCCTTCACCACTGGAGTCTTCCCATCCCCCCTCAAGCACTCCCTTGTGCACCCTCGTCTTAAGAAACCCTCTTCCGACCCCTCCTGCCCGGCTAACTATCGCCCAATCTCCATCACTCCCTTCCTGGGCAAGCTCCTGGAGAAACTGGCCATCTCCCAGCTTAACCTCCATGCTGAATCTGTTGGTAGCCTTCATGACCATCAGTCTGGCTTGAGAGCTGCCAGAAGCACGGAAACTGCTCTCCTGAACATCCGTGAAGACTTGCTCTCCAACCTTGACTCTAACACTCCTTGTGTTCTCATTTTGCTGGATCTTTCTTCTGCCTTTGATACTGTCAACCGTGCCATCCTGCTCAACCGTCTCCGTGATAACCTGGGTATCACTGGTCAGGCTCTGGCGTGGCTGACTTCTTTCCTTTCCAATCGACCCTCCCAGGTCCAACTTGGGTCCTTCCTCTCTGACGTCTTCTTCTCCACCTGTGGTGTTCCCCAGGGATCTAATCTCTCTCCCTGGCTTTTCAACCAGTATCTGTCACTCCTTGCCCACTGCATCGCCGCCCTCTGCCCCAACTTTCAGTTCTATGCGGACGATACCTAGCTCATTTTCAGGCTACCCTCGGCATCCTCCTCTCCTTCCTTCATCTCTGACTGTCTGTCTGCTATCCAGGAATGGTGTGCCGCCAATGACCTCTGCCTTAATGCCAGTAAGACTGAGATTCTACTCATCGGCACACCCACTCCCTCCTTCCCTGCAGCTCTCTGGCCAGCCTCTCTTGGCCCTCTTCCTGCTCCTAGCTGCAAGGCTAAAAACCTCGGGGTCATCTTCGACTCTACACTCTCCTTCTCTCCTCAAATATCTGATGTCTCTAAGAAGTCACACTACCAGCTGCACCTCCTCAGAGGTATTCTTCCCTTCCTCTCCTTCCCCCAGAAGATCACTGTCTCCCGAGCCCTGGTTCTCTCGAAGCTGGACTACTGTAACAGCCTCTATCTTAATCTGCCTGCCTCCACTCTCCGCCCTCTGCAACTCATCCAGAACAGAACTGCGAGACTTGTCCTTGGCCTCAAGCCCAGGGACCGTATCTCTCAAGGACTGAAATCTCTACACTGGCTCCCAGTGGCCGCGAGGATTAAGTTCAAAACCCTCTGCATTATCCACAAGGCCTTCTGGGGCCTGGGGCCAAAATACCTTCAACTCTCTCTTCCTAAATATCTTCCTTCCCGAGCCCTTCGCTCATCCGTCTCCAACTCCCTCAGGGTCAGCCGCTTCTCAAAGCAACGAGCTGGGGGTAGATCTCTCTCCGCGGCAGTGGCCTCCCTCTGGAACAGCCTTCCTGCCTCCCTGAAACTTGAGGAGAACCATCTCCGGTTCCGGAAGCACCTCAAAACCTTCCTCTTTGCTTCTGCTTTCTCTGTCCCTCTTCTCTGCTAAATTCTACACTGAAATTGCACTGAATCTGCAACTGGGCCACTCTCACCGACCTCGGTCCTGGGCCCAGCCACTCTCCACTTGCACTGCCTCCCTGGCATCCCCTGCACTGCGGGACTGTCTCTGTATCCCTACAGCCCCCCCCCCTTCCCAGCACTTGTCTGCACTTACCTTGCACTTGCCACCAGCTGGCCCTATTTATTTATTTATTTTTATTCTACTTACTTATACTGCACTTCCCCCTCCACTTCCCCTTGCACTTTTCCCTTCCCCTACCCCTGCACTTGCGCGGTCTGAATGATACCTGGCCTATTAGGATCGTTGTCTGTCTTCCCCTTGTTCCCCCCTCCCTGCCTCGTCGCGCCTTGAAACACTTGTGTATAGGCGCGTCACAAATGCCATATCATATCATATCATATCACATTCCCAAGAGTCTGTTCCAGCCCCCTCAATGTAGGCCATCTTGGCTGACTGGACCGCTTTGAGCAAGGTCAGGCACAGATGCATGCAATAGCTCAAGAACAATTGGCAAATTGAGAGGCAATGCAGGATGTGATTTAGGGGTTGACAAGACGGGTGTCCTGTGCCATAATCTGACTGTGCAGGTGCACAGCAAACAATGATGCAAGCCAGATCCTTGTGAGCCAGAGGGGGAGGGAACTAGCCGAGCAGCTATCGGCCTCTAAGGAAACTATGTACCGCCAAGCCATCACCCTCACTATGGAATACCACAGGGGCAGTGTTCAGAGTATTTTGGTGTCCACTAGACCTATTGAGGGGTCATCGGCAGGCACACCGGCCAGGCATTCGCAGCGCCTCACGTCTCATGCTCTCTATCCCAAGGACAAAGCGAACAAGAGGAAGCAGTAGTGGGAGTTGTTGCTGGGGCTGGCTTGTTGGTGCTGTAGCTGGATGTGGGTGTGGGAGTTGTTGCTGGGGCTGGGTGTTGCAGGTGTGAGTTGGTGCTGGGGCTGGGGGTCCTTGTTCACAAAAATAAACACGGCTTGAGGCTGATCAACTTGTATGTTTTTATTCACTGCAATAATGGACTTGTGCATTCATTGCATGCATGGGCTGCATATGTCCCAAGTCATGAGATATTGTTCTTGAGGACCAGTCAGACCATTTATCCTTCCCTCACATCCCCACGTATGTCCTGAGGTGTCCAGTTCACACCATCATCAGTTTCCTCTTCTGAGCTAGGGGAGATGTGGTCCTCCCCTGCAGGCATTTCAATGTACCTACGTTTGCAAAGGTTGTGCTGCATTGCAAGGCAGGATGCCCTGTGTCATCACATGGTTCATGTCTGTGTCCTGGGGTGGGTCAGTCATGGTTCTGGGCCTGTTCTGTGCATTTCTGTTAATGCATCATGGGACCTCTAGTTGATTAGATTTGTTAATGCTTAAGTACCTCAGGCGTGTGTCAGTGATTTCTGGTGTCAGGTCTGAATGCCACTTACCCACATGTCAGGGGCGCTGTCCTATGCGCCTCTCCATGTACACAAGTAGGGCGCTGTACCTCAGTATCATCATAGGGTCATTCATTACTGTCCATCAGTGCCCATGGGGATTGGTGGACATGTGGTATGGGTGTCCTAGGCAACACAAGTCTCCTGCCCATTTGTGGTGCCTGTATTCTTCCCTGATGTGGTCCTGCATGCTGCTGTAGCTGGATGTAGGGTTGCAGGTTGTGGAGCCCATGGTCACCCTTGAATTTTGGCTGATTGGATGTGTGTTTGGGGTAGTTGTGGCCCTTATGTACTACCCCTGAGTGGTTCTAGTGCACCTGTTACTTGATGTGTTACACCTGTATTAATGTACCTTCACCATTCTGGTGAAGGTAACTGTGCTGTGTTTCTGGGGGAATTTACTCCAATTTCTGGAGGTATTTCCACAGAATTTGGTCTTGTAATTAGGCATAATTGTGTTTTCTTTTTTTTGATGGTTATTCCATAGGCGGTATTAGTCCTACCGCTGATTCCTCTGATCATTGGGGGAATTTGCACTCGTGATAATTGTGCCAGAAGAAATTTCACTGGAGGAATTACTGCCATTTTATGGGGTGGCCATAATTTGGCATAGTGGTAAATCTGTCGATAACGGAATTACCGCCAATTTTACCACTTACCGCCATACTTGTAATGAGGCCCTAACTGAGGTTAAATGTTTGAATTACGACATGGTGACATTTGAAAATGTTATGAAGGTTATGAGATGAAAAAGCACTGACGTCATATTTATCAAGCCCAGCAGCCCAGCTTGTTTAAACACGCATATAATGGTTACCAGTCAAATGGTCGAAAACATTTGGTCGACAGGACAATTGGTCGACACCATTTGGTCGAATGCCAAATGGTCGAATTTTTTTTTTTTTTTTTTTTTACCCATTTTTTGTTTTTTTTGGGGGGGGTCCCCCCCCCCAACCCCCTTTTTTTCTTTTTTTTTTTTTTCCCCACACGAAAACCCACAAAACACATATATATATATAAAAAAAAAAAAATTCGACCATTTGGCATTCGACCAAATGGTGTCGACCAAATTGCAGTCGACCAGTTTGTTGTCGACCAGTTGACTGGACACCGCATATAATACATAAGCAACAGATAACAACATGATTGTTCCATGTTTATCCTACTGATTACACGACTCACATCATTGTATCTTAAACTGTGATTGGCTAACTGGGAACAGGTGTGGGGCTTAACCTTTACAAGGAAACTGTTTTTCAAACCAGAGAAGAGAAACAACAATTTAGTGAAAGGTCATGCTGCTCTGAACCATGAATGAACAGGGACTGGAGAGGATTGCTGGCCCACAAATCATGACCTGTCTGAGTAAGAGCAGATTCAATGGGTAAACCAAGACTGTAAGTATTATTTTTGGGCCTACAACTGGCACTGTTCCAATTTTCCTGAATTCAGATATTTTGAAATGTGTTTGGAGGCAACACTAATTTACAAACTGAACTGCCTTGAGAACAAGCAGCAAATCGCTTTCAAATGCCATGACCCTAAAATTGACCCTATTCAGTGGTTGTTTTATCTGTTCTTTAATTGTCTCTTGTTCTGGTTTCCCTCATTTTGCTTACAATGCTCAGTGTGTGCAATCTTAAATGCATCAAGTGTTAACATTTGTGTACTTATTTGGTCTAGTTCTATATTTCAATTGACTAGTCACTTTATTTGCACCATGTGTTGAATTCAGTGTGTGTTCATTTTGTGATGCAGTTGGTGCACTATTTGGCACATTGTGAAATAGTTTCCTGATCAGTCCATGTTTGGGTGCCTCTGGTCTTCTTTATACTAATATCTCTTGAATCTAGGTGGGTACTGATTCCATCGATACAGAAACCATATGAATTATCCTGAGTTCATCCTGGTAGGATATCTTTGCATCACTCTTCATTCTGGGCAATTTCTCCAGCATAAGTCTGGGGGCTTAGATTGTACTGAAGGTTACATGGGGTATTTCTTCAATATAGGATATTTGGGTCTGGCAAACTATATATATAAAGCACTTAGGTATGTTTCAATTCTCATTCTGATGCAATTTATCAGTGTTAGGTTGCCCTCTGCTGTCTAAATCGTAACATGCACCTCTGTGTGCCCTTCCTCTTCAGCAACAGCTATCATTTTAACAAACAGAATGAGCATGGTTCTACACAGCCACCTTCACCTTCCACTATAACAAATATTCAGAAAACATTTAAAGTTTCTTCTTTCCAACCCCACTTCTCTTCATACAGGGCACAGTGGTTCCAGTGTTAATGAACACTTAATTACCAGCTCAACCGTTCAGTCTCTAAAGAGCAAATCAGTGTAGGACAAATGCCTCCTCGCAATTTAAAACTGCAAAGACATTTTATGGGAGGGCAAAAGAGGCACTTGCCCAGGGCCTCCACCTTGTAGGGGGGCCCCACAAGGCCACCTGATCTGAAGAAGAAAGATTCCATTGTTCACCAGTCTTAAATAGCACACGTCAGGATATTTTATGGGGTGCTGCTGGGGCTCTAAACCCATTGCCTTTTCTGTTTTGACAAGTACATGCTGCCTTGATCAATTCATCATGTATTGCTTTCTGTGTTCACTGTGGTATATATAGTTTCTGTGTTCCTTACGCACAACTCTGTAGCATTCTTTCTTTCCTGTGGGAATTGTGTTGATCATGTGCAATAGACAACAGTGAAATGCATATTGATAAATTGAGTGCCACAATGGTTCAGAAGTTATCTCAGTGTGTGAAGCACCAATTGTAGAGAAATGTGTTCATATGCAAAATTAGAATATCACATTCGAGCAAGGCTGGCTGAGCCTTTCCTATGTCTGAAGTTTATCAAAACTGCCTGCATATGTACTTGGTTTTGCAGAACAACAGCTGCTGGTATCAGCAATGTACCTACACCTGATGGGAATGCTATACAAACTAACATATCATCCATATGATGAAGGTCAAGAAATTAATTTGTTAAGATGGGGTGTTATAAAACCTAGGCAATCGCATCCAACAATGGCATAAACTGTTAGTCCAAGAGGTGAATACGTATCCAAAATGTAAGACTATGGGCCTCATTACAAGTTTGGAGGTAGCCATGCTAGCTCCATGGCTGCCTCCAAACCGGGCTCCTTTACGGGTTCCTGCAATGGGAACTTACCGGGTCATTCCGACATAGGAGGACCCGGTAAATCCTCCTGAACTATTCCTCATTCCCATTTGAGTCCCCGTAGGGCTCAATGGGAATTGGGATAGAGGTAACAACGGGCACATTATAAGTGTCCCGTTGTTACCTCCCTCTTCCCCTCGCGGGACCCGGAAAAGACGTCTGGTTTTACCAGACGCCTGGTCCGGGTCCCGGAAAGGGAACCTCGTAATATGCGCTCCCGGAATGAAGGGGGTCGGTCCCGTACCGGCCTCTTCATTCCAGGAGCGCAAGGGTCGTAATGAGGCCCTATGGAACAAAAGCGTTCATGCTTGTATCTTGGATTTGCCAGCAGATGATACAGTGATCCTGGTCAAATCATCTAGTATATCTTACATCACTTTGCTGTCTTCTGTGAGGTTTTCCTTCTTGCATGCTGCTGGTATCGTTTAGCCCATTAATTGATCTTTCTTCTTATGTAGGCCATTTGGGCGGAAGGGTTGGTAGACAGAAGAGAGCGGACCAGATGTTGCAGGCCTTGGCAAACATATATTAAGGTCTGCTTGTTTGGCACAAAAAAACGTTTTGCTTTTTGGTAAAAGTTAAAGGTTTGTATGCACGTCTATAAATGAAAATGTCACAAACCATTGTTTTGGAAGTACATAAAGCTTTAAAATACAAAATACAAACCCAGATTACATTTGTTAAATCACAACGATTGGTATGCTGGTACTTATATACTTCCCTTTATGATGAAGAGAATGAAGCTAGAACATTCCCTTTTTGCATAACAACCTTCTATAATATTTTGTTAAAAAATGGTCATGTTTGGTAATGTGATTTGTGTACTTTCCAAGTCAGTTTTTATAAAATTAGATTGTTTTAGTTCATGGTAAGAACTGGAAAAGAAGGTGTTCAAATGCAGAGTTGGCGCACATCCCAGGTTCACCCCTTCAGCCCCTAACCATAGTGTGATCCTGGGCATTTCATTTCATCTTATATTCCCAGTCCCTAAACCTTTCAAAATTGTCCGCCCTTCAGAGTGATTTCCTTCTCATGGTACGATCTTCATAAAGGATGTATTCATGGTTTCATTGGCTATCAGGTTGCTTCCACTTTAATAGTAAGCATATTAGTATCAAACACTACAGGCATTTGTTCCTTTGATATCTAATGGGAAGACTATTTGAAAACCATATCCCGCTTCTAATCTCAGTCTGTCTGGATAAATACCTTCCTGGTAGCTTCTTATCTGCCTCCACTATTCATGCTACATATGTGTAGCATTCTCCTTTCTTCCAATGGGTCTCCTCTATCTAGGCATGAGCACTTTTGCATTCTGTGAGGCAGCTAATGTGACATCTGTCTATTACGGGTTACATGCACCTTTTACGTATGGTCCTGCATTAACACTACAGGCGGCATACCTTCCATGATGTTATTGATCAAAAATGATCCTCTACGCACTAGAACAGTAACCTCTTTGACTTTGTTGGTCTTCAAATGCTACTTGTTTATGATTCTGATTAGAGCAAGAATGAAGAAGGTAATGGGACTTAAAGGGAGTAAACGTGCTTATTATTCTGCAAGACAGAGCATATCAACCTATAGGTTGTGAGCGTGACGGGTGGGGAGTGCGACCAGTATTCTTGATCCCGCAATTCCTTTGTTTGGTGAAGGGGGGCCCCAAAGATGTCTGTGCCCAGGGCCCCAGAAGTGCTTAAGATGGCCCTGAAATTAGGTACTGTAATTATGGTACTACACAATCGTATGCCATCACAGGGACTTTGCAATGGAACAAGGTTGACAATTATGTGTCTACAAAGACACATCACAGAAGTGTCTGTCTTTGATAGATTATACTTAGATACTCTTGTTATACTGTGTGCACCTCTCAAACCATCTGCTGCAAATATGCCTTTAAAATTCAAAAGAAGACAGATTCTTATTTGTTTAGCCTTTTCAATGACCATTAATAAATAACAGGGACCTACGCCCCCTTCCAGTAAGCAATGAGTGGTAATTCAGATATTTAAGAATGGGGACTGAAGTGACCCTATGAATTACCATCCAATATGAACCTTTAAGATATGTTAGAGCGGCCTATGTTACGCCAGCAACAGCTAGTATTTTTTATATATTGCATGTTACAGCAATTTGCTCTTTCTAAAGACATTGGGAGGATTTCTGACTTAGACCTTGTACCTTACTCTCTTTGTCCCTTCATTGAAAACACATTTTCAGATGTATCGTTTGTATCTGGGCGATATGTAAGTATTTATTTGCCTGAGATCAATGCTTTGAAATTTAATTGTAGAAGAACCAGTACATTTGGCAATCACTTCTGTATACTGGGGAAGTTTTATCTGTTCACTTTTATGAGTATGGATCTTGCCTGTATTCATGTCTAAGACACATTTTGTAGTTGCCTTTGAACCTTTAGCCGGTACACCAGAATATGTATTTTCTACTTTCTCTTGATTCTTATTTGAATTTCAACCAGTGTGTTGATGTTTTGCAATAACTGTTTACTAATTCAACTAATAGGACGATTGTCCTGATACCTGTGTGCTAACTGTGTCATTACCTCTGCTTCTAGAAATTGGAAGCATGAATTATGAAAGTTGAATTACTCTATGTCCAGATTCAGATTGATTCAGTAGAAAGCCCAACAGAGTCTCTGTAGGAACTCATGAGAGGACACATTTGGTTCACAAACAATGGAATATGTAGCATGTTTCACATCTTGGACTGAATGGTACGTATACCTGTGCAATTCATTTTTAAAAGGATTGTAAATTTAGTTTTTTGTTTTAAAAAACTGGAGAAAAAGGTTGCATTTTTTGTTGGGAAATGGCCTGTTTTGCTGAATTTTCCTATTTAGTGAATGGGGTGGTGCAGCCTCTGGTCTTCAGACCTCTGAAATTGCTGAAAGTGATTTACTGTGACAGCAATTCACATGAATGCCACAAGACCCAATAATGCAGTTGAAGTGCATCTGTAAACTGGGCAAGCACCAGACATCATCATTATAATCAGAATCAGAAAACAGGAACTCAGATCGACCTTTCAAAGTACATCTGACCCACAAAGAAAAATTGAGTCCTCAAGTGGATGAAAACAATTTGAGGTTTTACTCAAAGAATGAGAGTTTAGACAAATTGTAAATAAGCAAAACAGATAGTATGCATGTCTGGCATTGGTTGGTTTGAAACGCTAGATGAGCACCATTGCACAATAGTTCCAATTAATGATTTCCCAGAACATAGCAAATCAGAGTTATCAATAGAAAAGCAGAAACGTTTAATGAGCGAATCTTTATTTTCACAGATAAAGGATATGGGAGAGAAGCCAGATTTCACTATTAAGTTTTGTTGGACCAGACTCCAATCACATAAGAGTAGGAAGGTGCATGATAAATATCAGTATAGGATCAAAGAATATATTGTCACAATGTGTGGGTTGCAAAATGGACCAAAAGATTTCCATTTCCTTTAGGTAATCGCAGCTAACAACAATATGTACTGTTGTTTATTTTCTAAATCAGAAGATTTGGTCTAGATTTAGCAGTGATTCCCAAGACTTTGATGACAGAGAAAGAGCATCCAACCAGGCTCAGATACTGCCATACACACCTGATTTAACATTGACCAAAGATGTATGCGTTATAACATTTACACAACAGTTCACGTTTCCGTCATAGCATGGAAAGAGTCAGATGTTCAGAGGATCTCTTGCAATTTGAGTGCTCATGACAATTTCATGCAACACGTTTTAAGTAGTGATTACACCCCGTTGGTTTTAGTCACAGATGACCCAATTAGGAGATTTATGGTGTTAAAACAAAGCATTAGCCTTGGAAAATGCACTTACATTCCAATGGCTATCAGTGAAAATCTTTACACTGCAGATTTAAATAGCTTGATTATTGGAAATGTAACTGAGGTGTGTTACAACAATGAAGGAGTAATAGCTGTTTACACAAGACCAGCGGAATAATATCACTTAGTTCTCTATACCCACATGAAGCTTAGGACGTGATATATCATCCTCAAAATGAGCATGTACTTTTTCAACTGTACGAATAGGAAAAAGAAGAAGATATTAAGGAAATATCAGAGTAGTAAAGTGGCAAGATATATGTTCTATACAAAATATGCCTCTACTCAGAAGAAAAATGAAGGAATTTTTCCATTGGAAGATTTTTGGGAGTTCAAGAAATAAGTAGTCAAAGAGGTACATTTAGCAGATGTATGTTCCAAAGATGGAGAAAGAGATAAGTTAAGACAGATATGGTTCCCGTTTAAAGATCCATTTTTGTTCAGTGAATATAGTTATTGGTGTGCACCTTTACATATGACAACTTTACTTAAAGATGATTGAAATGAGCCAGATTTTTCTTTCAGCATTGACTTCGATTAGCTTGCCTTGAATCTCTATCTGAAATCATAAATACACTTGAATACAAAGAATGTGTCCGGCCTACCCATAACACGTTTAATGCACCTATTCTGGGGGCACTCAAATGGTAATGCAAGTTCCAGTTTTAAGATGGCTGCTCCAAGGCTTGGCACAGATCCAAATTCCCAGGATCTTCACCAATTTAGATGTACCCTCTGGATACTGGACGTCAGAGTTAAACCTGCCTATTCCCCCAATGTTTGAAGTCACCTTTAAATTAAAACAGGTGTGCTGGACATCAACACCCTTAGGCTTCATCAGCAATGGGAACGAATGTAACATCTTTCTGCATAAATCTACATTACACTCTGAATAAAGAGGTAATCTAATATACATAGATTATGCCTTAGTAAACCATCTCTTTAAAAACTAGGAAGATAAGTGAGCATTTTCAGAATGATTAAGAGAAGGTCCATTTGCCAAAGGCACAATGGTGCATCAATAAGATAAACTTCAAAAGCCACCACAGAAGATCTCAATATACAAAAGACACAGATTGAAGCATTACATAAATTGAAACAGCCTGTGAATCTTAAAGAGTTATGGGATTTTTGGGGTATAAACATATGCAACCACTTAGCAAGTTGTTGAAAATATAATCCATTGGCAGTGGGGGGATGAGCAGTATGAGACAGTCATTCAGCTGAAAACATGTATTCCTTGCTTACCCAATCAAAGATCAGGAATCTTGAGACTGGCTTGCCTAGAACATACATGAATGCATTCTTATTTCAGAAACAGGAGAAAAGGATAAAGGTCATGGACTATGGTAGTACAGCCATCTCAAAAATGTAGCGCCATTTGAATGAAAGCAAGCATGCTTTGTTGACAGCAATATGGGTGGTTCTCTTTTGTCGAATCATCCAATGTGAGAGGGTGATAGTTTAAACTGCAGAGCAATGTTAATAATATCTTTAAAGTAAAACACTGCGGTCCTGCATTTTTACAAAATCTAGAATTGCCTTATGAATTCTATCAATTCAGGGTTTTCCGGTAGAGGTGAGCTACAGATGGAATAAAAAGAGTCCAGTTGCTCGAGGTTTGTCTGAATTCGATGACTGTGCCCAAATTGAAGATTGTGATGATAATCTCACAGATTAGCTAGAGCCCCAGAATAAATCATTTGATTAGGACATTTGTAAAAATATACTGATCATTTATGTGGATGGGGCATTTTCCATATAAATTAAGTCTCAGAAAGAGAGCTGGAATAGGGAAAACCTGGTTTGGTAGCAACATAATTCAGTCATCTGGCTTTGCAATTGGTTCTAGATACATTCAATTAACTGAGCTGATTGCCATCTATAAAGTTATAAAAACAGAATTCCAGAAATGAGCACACTACTGGCACCATTTCTTATTCAACAGAGGAAGCTGGAAAACATGCTATTGTTTATGTTTGAGCAAAATCTTTTTAAAGGAAGTTTAAACAATAATGAATAGATAGTGGGTCTTAACTAAATGGTGTAAAAAGCCACCAATATATTCTATAACGGAAACCACGCAGCCACAGCAGTTTACTTGCATACAGCTGTGCAGAAATGGACAGAGAAAACAGCAACATATACCTGTACCAGAAAGAGGTCCACAAAACATGTTTATTAGTTGTTATAGGGTTTAACACAATGAAGATCCTACAGAAAGTCAGTATGTTATTTTTTGTCAGTTACTTTAAGTGTGGACTTCCTAATATAGCATTATCCAGACTTGATACTCAGGGCTTTATAGCATCATACTAAATCTAGATATTCTGTGTGTCCTTACCAAGTGACACAATATCTTCCTGCTTAGGATCTCTGCATCATTTGTAACAGGCTAGCAGTGGTTGGTGCTGCGGTTGCCCAGGCAGTGCACCTTGCAGATCATGGGTGTGAAGAGCACTCACCATGGCTCTGGTTGGTGGCTGGTGGGAGAACCGACAGGAAACAGAGGGAGAGAAAAGCGACAATGAGTTCCGCATCCATGATGATGTTGTGTATGCTCGGATGCCTCCCCAGCCCAACAAGAAATGTTCCCCCTCAACTGGCCTATGACACAAAACAAGCAAGTCCCAATAATTATTATTATTATTATTATTATTATTATTATTATTATTATTATTATTATTATTATTATTATTATTATTATTTGACAGAAACTAGCTAAAATAAAATCAGAAGCTGGGCCCATAACAAAAATGCAAATGAAATGTATAAGAAAAGAATTCTCATCACGATACCATCTTGCCCACATCCTACAGTCCTGTGGGATTCAACAGGAATGGGGATTTACTGTTCCGCCGCCGATCATGATTTCCCAGTGGCACAAGGGATAACGGGTGGTGGAAACAGTGTTACAAGGTCTGCGGTAGTCCACGGCCTACCAGCGGGTTCTACCTCCGACCTCATAATGAGGCCCATTGTCTTCTGTTTCTGAGAACAGCACACAGTGCGAATCAGTTGGTATTTTGGCAATCCCTTCAACATCAGACCATTAGTGGCACCTTCTCAGGATATACATCTTTAGACAATCAATACCTGTCCCGGTCTTCCTTTGTCCTTACACTGGAATTGGAGTTTTGGTGTTTCCTTTGGCCATAAGGACCAGTAAGTACCAATTCTGGTTCACACATTTCACTTCAAGTCACCTCAGGAACATTTACAATATAGTGGTTGTGCCCTTTGGGATTTCACCTATTGATGCCACCCAGGCCCATCTATAACATTCTCAGATGCCAGGTATTATCCAATATGTAGGAGTCCATATTCCCATGATGGACCCATGGGTGTTTAATGAATATTGTGTGATTTCAAAGTGACATTGGTAACTGGAAGAGAATCTACAGATTTTGGCAGTTCTCGCCAGAGCAAATATCCCTGAATCTTCGCCCAACTGTCACTGAAAACATTTGCTGGACTAGAATTCAGGTGAGGACAATTCATTTAACAGCAGTAGTGCAAGAAAACACAGACACAGAGAACAAAGGAAACATGTTGTTCCCACTACAGTACTAATAACTAATCCCTTACACTTTTAAAATCATCACTTGTTATACATTGCTGACGGCATTAGTTTCAAATCAGCAAGCAGAATATTTCTGAGAGCTAATCCGGGAGGTTTTGATCTTGTTCAAATGGGGCAATACCAAGCTATGCAAAGGCAGGCCCTCCCAGACATAAAAGTTCATATTTATGGCTATGCCAGATAAAATGAAGCCTGTATTATTTACTTAACAAGTGTAGTGTTAAGGCATCCTTATATGTGTACTTTACTATCATTTTGGCAATGAAAATGTTAATCTAAGTAATAGTGTTGGTGAAGCAGCTTCACGTGTATGACTAAATGCATCATTAATTGTACAGCAGTTAATTTCCATTTAGCCTTTTTCTGCACATTTTCCAAGATATATTATTTTTCTTGGCTACATCGGGGTCTAGTCTTCTCAATGGGACACGCATTTCATAATTACACCATGCCAACTAATAGTTGCATTTCCCATCAACATTCTAAATTCATATTTTTGCTTTTATCCTCTATATTTCTCCACTTTGAGGATGTTAACAAATAGCCTCACATCATCATTTTATATGTTTTGCATAGTCAATTATAAATAGGCACTGACTTTCTCAAAATTCTGTTCTGTAAACTTTATCAGCATCCATTTTTCCTGGTGCTTCAAATTGTTCATAGTGTTTTTGTCAAGACAATTGAAAACACACTGGATAAGTAGACATACACAGTACATGTTCAAGACTTTTTCAAATACTTGTGCAATCCTTGGATTGCGAAGCCTCCCAATGATCTGATTAACTCAGTAAGCCATATAGGAAGACAAACCTCAAGAGCATCAACGCATCTTCTAAGTGAGAGTCTATATCTAGTATATTGTTTGTATAATTAGGGGTAAATGTGCAACATTATGATCTGACCAAGGCACATGCACCTCCCTTTAAAGCCAGGATGGTGTCCAAAGCACTCCAATTTTGCAATACTAGGACATTTTCTGATGAGTATCAATGAAAAATAATGTGAGCTACAATAAAAGGTTAGGAATCGTGTAATTTGATGACTATTCCAGCAATCAAGTGGCCCACGCCTTCAGCGAATAACTCACATCATGATTCTGAACTATTCCTAAGAGGAGAGCGCAGTTTAGGAAAGGCACATAGTATATAACCCATGTGACAACTCCCAACCTAATTCATTGAAAGCCATCTGTAGGTGAAAGTCCCACAAATGACGTATGCCCCATCATAAGTTGCATTAGCAGATTCAGTGAAAGGGAACTCGATGGCAAAATAGAAAGGCACACAATTAACAATAACATTTCTTCCAGTGGACAATGAGTTTTTACAGACATAGGGCCTTATTACAACTCCGGCGTTAGCCGTGCTGGTCAAATCGGCAGGGTGCCACTGGAGTTGTCATTTTTTCCAGCAACTGACTTCACAGAATCACTGGGGCAGTACAGCACCGGTGGTCTGTGAAGTGAGGCGCAGGAAAATGTTGCTCACCATTCCCATTTGACTCCCATAGGACTCAATGGGAATGAGGAGGACAGAAGCACCTGCACCGTGTGCAACATTGGCAGTGCTTCCGTCAAAGTCTATGAGAGGCTGCCATCCCGCCTCCCAGGTACAACCTGTCAGGCGGGATGGCAGACACTCACAGAACTCGGAGTGTGCCGGTAACAAATGTGTAGTACGCTTACCGGCACCGTTGTTACTGGACCGGCACACTCGTAATGAGGCCCATAGACTATGTGCCATGAATGGTTTAATAAAGAATACCTAGAACAGGAGATGACAGACTAATAGCAGCAGGTTACCTTTGGTGAATAGGAGGTGGCAAGCTTGCTAGGGCTATGAATCCGAATTGTAATGACCAGCACAATGCTTTTGTGCCATAGGATGTAGAAGCTAATCTTGAGTCACTACAAATATCTACCCAGTTGAAATGAACCGGTGCCATAGGAAAGCTCATCTCAATGTCATGAGGAAGATGTGTGCTGCACCATCAATTGAAAATATTCAGAATGCAGGAATAATGCCAGGTGTCAAACGGGTATCTCATCTTGCTGTTAATTCAAGGGTGTGTGTCAGAACCTTGTAATGAATGACAGGAAGTGTTGCAAGTATTTACAATCAAAATAAACAATAAACAATAATAAGGGCATGGCTGCCTCCAAACTCGGGTCCGGGTTTCCTGAATGGGGAAATACCGGGCCATTCCGACTTTGGAGGGCTTGGTATTTCCCCATTCAGGAAACCCAGACCCGGACCATCCCCATTCCAATTTGAGTCCCCATAGGGCTCAATGGGAATGGGGAGCATGCTGGTCTTCTTGCAGGATCCGCAAAGGACGTCTGGTCTGACCAGACGTCCAGAGCGGATCCTGCGAGGGAACCTCATAATAAGGCGGTACAAGGTTAACGGCGCCAGCACCTTTACCAGCGCCGTTAACACCTTACCGCCTCACGTGTAATGAGGCCCTAAGAATCGCAGGAATTGTCTGAGCTGCAGTTTAAACTGATTCATTCAGAAAATATTTGTCAGCAGCAACAATTGTACCAAAAGGTTTGTGAAGTGTTGAAGGCAGTAACAATGCATATCAGCAAAGCACAACTATATGGACCATTACATATAGGTATAAGAGTAGATGATAGACAGGACTTTGGTTCCACAGTATGCCAAAACCATGGGTGACCCCGTGGACTTAGCAGGGATCTGTGTAACTCCTGGGTGGAACTACCTTTAACCATAATACAAGCAAATGTAAAGACAACACATCATGCAAACAAGGCGGAATGAGCATTTCTCATATTGAAATACCAAATTGTGTGAAAACGGCATAATCTGAAACTAGTCTTCCTTTGGGAATCCTTAAACAAGAACCATCTGCATGCATACATGTTCAGGTGTGTGTAGCAGTGCCTCTCTGAAATTCACTGTAGGGAGCCAGAGGATTTTCACAACCATGGGGCTCATCATCGGAAGATCGTTGGCGTAAGGGTATGGATTTCAAAACATTGGTACCTTGTTACATTAGCAGCTAACAATAACAGCTTATCATACTTGTTTAAACAAGAATTATAAATGTGTTGGTCTACCCTTTCAGAGAAATGCAATGGCAGCATGGGGGACTGGTGCAGTGACTGGGTAACCTACAACTAAGGTGTCAGCTTTTTCTACCAACATGGAGTTCAAAACAACTGCACATAAACAAGGTGACAAGCCTGCTGCAACAGGATCAAGTGCTGATAATACTTTTCACTGTGCATTTGACTCAATACCCAAGTGTGAAACCATTGTATTCATCACAATAAAGGATACATGGCTTTTGATAACCTGTCAAAAACCAAGGTGGGAACTCTAATGTGTAATTTGAATAAATGCCTTGTCTTCTTGAGAAGACCAAGGAAGGGGAATCGAGGGTAGGCTTTTGTAAGGGTTTCACAATTAACACATAACTCACCATCCATTGATAGTAGTGCCTTGCCATTCAAAGAAATCTGCACATTATGTCAATGAGTTTTGTGTTTGGGTACGAGAAGAATTACATCAAATCAGGCTTTAGACAAGTGTTTTTAACCGGCAAAAATATTGTGTACAAGATAATAAACCCATGATTCAAACAATTTAAGCTTCTCTTTCGTGGCTTTGTGGCCTGTCAAAACAATATGTTAACACATCCTGTTGACAAGCTTCCAGGGAGGGGAATACCAACAAGAGAGGCACAGCTCCACCCTACTGATGAGGTCCAACCATACCAAAACACGTGTCTGAGGTTGCTGCTGCTACTCTTATTCAGAGGAGAATTGCTTAGCATGCCGATGCTGGACTGCCCTACACAGGACAAAGACTGATATGTTTTAGAATGTTCTCCTCTGTGGAAGATAGTGAGCTAAAGACTCTGCGTAAGTCTCTTGTAACCGGAACTTATGTCCATCAGACGGACTCCCAGGAACCCTCTTGTTTCTTGCATACTAGATCAGGGCAGACACTCCTTTTGCACATAAGTAAGTCAAAAACTCCTTTAACAATAGGAGAAAAATAGAGTTGGGCTCTCTGCAAACCTATGTAGGGGGCTTTCAAATGGATACTGATGGATTATATAAGTAAACATCAACAAATATACTCAGGTATATATAAGAATGCTGAGTACAAGTCAAATGTGCTGCAGTTGCAGGAGTTCAGGATGTTATAAGGGCAGAATTATGGAAAACATGGAAAGAGGGCAACACAAAAACATTAGCAACACAGAGGTCTTGCACAAACCATTAAGTCCCTTTACCGGTTTTCTTCCTTCACAGGTTAAGTGGGTGTATTTCAAGGGTTGAGGATAGAGGCAACAATTCCTTGATGAAGCAGAGACTCAATAACAGGTTTCATCCCTGCTTTGGACTCATTGGAAATGAGGCCCATGTGTATGCAAGGATGAGATTTGGATAGGTTCCGAGTAATACACACGGGTTACATATTTAAAATGCATCCTGCAGTATTTCCATGAGTGGTCCATCATTTTGAATGTACAAGGGTCGACAGTCGCGGTTGAAACAAGGGAATGTTGTTCCACTGTTCCCAATGCAAAATCATAGACAAGACTGCCTGCTTTGAAGTTTTGGCAACACAGCCAAATATGTGTATTCTCTCTCTTCAGGGATATTCAACATACTATCATCAAATGAACAGTAAATAGAGCTACCCATTTTTACATAACAAATCCAATCCTAATACATCCACAGTCGTAGTCGGACTAAGTAGAAAAGCATGATGTTCAGAAATGCTGCCAAAGGTTACAGTCAATGCTATCCTAATGGTAATTAAATGAGGCAAGTAGTAGGGATGGTGGAAATTATTGTGAAAAACTGGTAGAGTCGGAAGTGGTTGGAAATTCTGCTAGGGAAGTTGATTCAGGCATTCCGATCTCCAATGTTGAATTCCCTTACAATTAGTAAGGGCATTAGTAATTTTACAAGTTACTAATCAGACTATGTATTTATTTGTATTTTATTGTTTAAAGTGCAGACCTTGCTTTGGAGCAGCAGAGCACTACTCAGGGTGTTGGGTGCCAGTGTTTGAGCTGGCATTTTTTAACAGACAGTAGTGCAGTACTGTGAATTGTGCATTCACTAGGATTAGTCCTTGATCAGGTGTTGTTGAAAATTCAACGTTTGGAGAGATTTGTGAAATGTGAGAATTGTGGGGGAATTCCAAGCCAATACCGGGATCAAGTTCAAGAGGTTGTGTGTGTGACAAGAGAAGTATTGCTTGCTAGTCCTCCCAAGTTGTGATTCGAGCCAGTTGGATGATTTGTTGTGTGAGGCGCATGTGTCACCAGATATGGTGAGAGTAGCTGCCAGGCACGCTAGTGTGCTACTCTCTTTGTAAACGATGCATACAGTATTGTGCAGAATCCTTGCCTGAAAAGGAAGCCAATTTATTCCATGTATGACAGGGGTGATTCAGTCAAATTTCTGCAGTGTGGTGGACTGCTTTTAGGAGAGATGAATGAGCAGGTCTGATGCCTGTGAGGAGGACATTCCCACAATCGATATGCCAGACTGAAACAGCCTGCTCTGTTGTCCAGAAGTCCTGTGATTGATTTATTTACGTTGTAAATGTTGCTGAGTTAGAGCGAGGAAATTGGGCCTTCCTGGATATGTGTGAGCTTGATGTACATTTTGTGACACGCTGGGGATCCCCAAATATGGACCAACATATTATGTGGGCCTCATTGCGATAATCAGTCAGATTTTCATTCTTGTCATGTTTACAAGTAATTGATCTTCATACAAACTGTCTTTTCGGTGCAGATTTCGAAAATGGTGTAGAGAAATCTATCAGTGAATTCTTTCCAAGTATCCCTTGGGACTTCTTGTAAGGGCCAATTGCTACTCTCCCATAAAAAAGGAAAGTATTTGGAGAGATAGTCGCTCATTAAAATGTGTTATGTTTGGCACAGGTAGTTATTGTCAACTTAAGCTCTTTTTGAAAATCAAAAGTAGCCTCATGTATTTTTGGAAAGCTTTGCACAACAAATCTATATTGTCCCATGGTGCATACAGAGTCACAACTGCTTTTCTTGCCAACCACCCGCACGTGTCTTAAAGGGCATGCTGTTGAATTGGTTTCGTGAGGGGTGATAGGAAACTATCAAGCTGAAATACTCACCCACTGCATATGAGGAACAGAATGGTTGGAGATTGGTCTCATAGTATATTTAGAGCTAAAAAAAAACAATTGCAAACTCCCATGGATTGTACAGGGTTAGATTTAGTATATACTGGTAGGTCACTGAGTGATGAATCTGGGCTCTGAAATCGAAACTGTCCATGATTGGGGTTGATTGGGTGATCAGGTAAAGATTTCAATATGGCAGGACTATAGGAGTCATGGATATGCTTGGCAGGATGTTTTGGTGGGGATACCGTTGGAGTTCCCTTAGCCTTTTCTGATTTTAGTAATGGCCACATTTGCTTGAATATTCCATTGTGCCTCTTTCTGGGCTCGAGTTTGATTTTGAAAGGGTGTTGTGCCACTGATTGCGAATCTTGCAAGACTTGAGTAAATAATTGAAGTACATAAAGTGAGCACTACTCCCTATATGAGGTGATGGAACCTGCTCCGATAGCCCTGATCTCATTCTCACAGGGGGAAAGACAGTGCTGACTTATAACGCAGTCTTTGTAACTCTTCTCAATTTCCCATGCAATAGTGCTGAGACACTGCTAGACCTGACAATGACTGGTGGCTGTAGCTATGTTACAATGCCCCAAACTATTGTTTTGAGACACCGTCTATATTAAGAATAGCAGCACAGAGACAGGATAAGGGAGGAGTTAGGCTGAAATGGAGATAGGGCTAATCAGATCCCATTGCTCGAATACAAAAAGTAGAATAGAAAAAGGAATAGAGATGTGTCTTTGTTACTAGTGTCCCCATTTGGGATTCCAGTGGAGCTGGGCTGATTCAAATGAGTGTTCCAATCATTGGAACATATACCAGAAAACACAAGAACTGTGACAACTCAAGAGCTAAAATAGCCTTCACCAAGCAAATATTCAGAAGCGTTGGGACTATGGTTGCAAAAATGAATCGGATTTGTAAAGGCATCATGGTGAGACAACATGAACTCTTTCACATGGTCACATTTTTGCACATGCACAGCATTCTCAGCAAAAAGTCACCATACGATACCCTATCAGGGGTTAAAATGCCTAGTAGGGTGTGCAGAATAGGTGCAAGTCTTTCCAACAGATTTAAATTGTGCATGGACCACATATGTTTTGCACATTCAGCCACAAGATATTCAGGGGGTAATTCATAGAATTTGGCGCACAATTGGCGCACACGGCTGGTCCACAGATGAACATATGGCAGTCTGCGCCAGCCGTGTGTCCCAAATCCACTTCAGCACACAGCGTATTTATGGATTTCAACATCCCTAACCAGCCGTGGTGAAGAGCGGCGCAGTGACCCTGCAGCAGCGTCAGTTACACCGCCAACCCTGCTCCGTGCACCAAAAACATTGCACAAATCCCCTACATGGCGCAACGGCTAGTGGACCAGCATACAGCCCCCCAACCACGAAAACACGTTGAAAACTCCCTGCGCACCCCTCGGAATACACGTACCCCGCTCGGGCTAGCGAAAACGCATGTAAAAGTCCACGCGCACCACTCGGAATACACGTAACCCCACTTGTGCTAGCGAAAACGCATGTAAAATTCCACACGCACCCCTCGGAATACACATACCCCGCTCGCGCTAGAGAAAACGTGTGTAAAAGTCCACACACACCCCTCAGAATACATGTAACACCACTCACGCTAGCGAAAACATCTGTAAAATTCCACGCGCCCCCCTCAGAATACACGTACTCCACTTGCACTAGCAAAAAAATTTGTAAAAGTCCACGCGCACTCTTGGAATACATGTACCCTGTTCGCGCTAGCGAAAACGCATGTAAAATTCCACGCCCACCCCTCGGAATATACGTAAACCTGCTCGTGCTAGCGAAAACGTGTGTAACAGTCCACATGCACCCCCGGAATGCACATACCGCTTCCCACAAAGAGCACGTTGTGATGCTGAAATGCATTGGAGGAACAGGGCCTCCCTGTCCTTGTCCTGTAGTCCTTTTTCACTTATGTTCTGTATTGTTTTCTGCCCAGGAATCCATGTGGGACTCCTGGCAATGCAGCTCTTCCTCTTTTTGGTTTGGTGTACAGACCCATGATATACCCTTATGGCACCCATGGGTGGGGGTGCAACCCTGTGCCCCTAGTGTATGTTTTTGGGCACATGTATGTTTTAATTATAAAAAGACTATGTTTTCAGTAATACAGTGTGCAGACATTCCTTTGTGGGGGCTTGGGGACTACACTGTACTTAAGAACCAGCCTGCATCACCTCCTGAGAAGCTAGGCCTTGATTGCTCGACCACGTACATAGAGAATCTTGGCTGGGTTCCTCTGTGCCTCTCCTCTACCATATAGAGAGCAGAAGTACAGACACCCCCTCCGGTCCTTTACACTGGTGGCAGCAGCGGGATGCTTATGGTTTTAAGAATCAGTGTATAACCGTGCCACTTACATAATATCTGCACTTTTTTAAATTAAGGTTTAGTTGTGTACAAGATAAATGCATTACAAGCAATGGAGTCTACTGCAAATGGTAAATTGACTAGGATGAGCTTAGAGGCTCTCCAGAGTGCTTGTGAAGCCAGGGAGTTAGACTTTGTGGATAAGTCTAGGGCTGAGCTGAAAGCTGCCCTGGTGGACTACCCGACTGATGGTGAAACTCTTGAAGGGGGGGATGCAACCAATGAGGACTCAGCCCCTGGTGTCTTTGCTGAATCCGTTTCTGGGAATGCCACCATTCCTGCTGCCTCTGTTCCAAACCCCAGCAATTCTTTTTAGCTTGAGTTATTAAGGATTAAATTGGCCTTTGAATACCGCAAGTTGGAAATAGAAGCTGAGCTTAAGAAAGAGGAGCTGGCACAGCAAGTGGAACTCATGAGTAGGGATCTTAAACTCAAATACAAGGACACTGAATGTCAAAGAATCCAGCTAGAGAAAGTTAGAGTGGAGACTTCAGCTAAGCCCAGTGAGAGTGTCAGGTCCCCAGCCACCAAGTTTATGAAAGATTTGGTTGGTGTGTTTGTGGAGGGTTCAGATATCCTCCAATGGATTGAAGCATTTGAAATGGCTTGTGCTATTCATGATGTTGATAAAAGAGATGGGGCTAAGTGTTGGTTAAGCAGAGTGCCTCAGACTGGATATGACTGTATTCTGAAACTGAGTGTGGAAGAAAGGGGTCAGTATGTGTGCATGAAGTCTGCGTTAATTGCCAAGTTTGGCAAGACACCTACCCAATACCTTAAAAGGTTCAGGGAATTTAAGAAAAGAGAGAATGTGTCTTGGGTTGAGTAGGTGAGTGCTGCGCACATGAACATGATGGCGTGAATTGTTGGTTTCATGGTGAAAACCTTTGTTGAATTGTCCCACCTGTTATTTTTTTAGCATTTTTCTGAAGCCTGTTCACCAGAGCTGCATCAGTATGTTGCTGACCAGGACATTTTGGATCCCTTTAAGCTGGCTAGGTTGGCTGACAAGTGGGTCTCCCACCGGGTGTCCCCTAAAGACTCCAGTGGGAAGGACAAGGACAATGAAAAGGGGATCTCTCGGAAAGCTGAGGAGTCCCAAAAGCAGTCACAGTCAGGTAAACCAAAACATTCCTCTCCTAAGACCCAAAAATCTAGTGGGGATAAGTCATCTGTGAGTGGGAATAAGAGTAGTGGTCCACCTGCTGCAAAGCAGGCTCCCAGTGGTTCCAATACCATACCCCGCATTCCTGGCACATGTTGGGAATGTGGGGCTCTGGATCACAAGAAGGGTGACTCCTAGTGTAAAGGTAAGGCACTTGGAGTACAGGCTGTCAGCCTGACCTACCCTTACCCCATGTCTGAGGTGGAGGCCACTGTGCTCTCCTCTACAGGGATCACATTTGGTGCTCCTGTAGAGATTTCCGTAGTGTCCCTTGGGGCCTGGGACCAGTACGCAGAAGTACTGGCGACTATTCCACAGAACACCCGTAGGTTTTTGAGAAGTGTCCTCTTGAATGGCCAGCCTTCTACTGGTTTGAGAGACACTTGGGCAAGCATGACAGTGGTGGACAGGACCCTGCTCAAGCTAGAGGACTATGTAGGTGCTCCTCTGAGAAATACCAGGTTAGCTGGTGGGCCTTCCAAATTATCACCTGTAGTCTTAGTCACACTCATGATTGGAGACAAGACAGCAGAGCTTCCTGTCCTGGTTCAGGACAATGTCACTGCTAACATTCTGTTAGGTAATGATCTATTAGAGTTGGGGTTAATCTCAGATGGCCTGCCCATAACTGCTGCTGCAGTTACTAGGTCACAGGTGACACAGGGTCTGGCTGTGAGTCAGGTACCCGAGCCAAAGGCGAGGCTTAAGGCAAGAAGAAGGAAGAACAAGAAGGCCACCTCTGTAGCCCCTCAGGTATTCCATGTTAACAGGCTCAAGCCTTTCCACAGGTGAGCCAAAATCTCATGTCTTTTGCTAGCTTCACAGCAAAAGGAGGATGAGAGTGAGCCCCTTCCTGATTTACTGAATAGCAATCCTCAGGATGGCTCAGTGGAGGGAGTACATCCCTCTCCCGATCTGACGACAGAGCAGTAGAAGCCCTGCAGGACTTTGCTCCGGCAGTATGCCTCTCTGTTCTCACTGACACCAGGCCTTACACCTTAGTGTAGGCACAAAATTGACACTGGTGGCAGTGTGCCTGTCAAGAGCAGGTGCTACCGTATGTCAGATACAGTTAAGAACCACATCCAGGCTGAGGTTGCCAAGATGTTGGATCTGGGTGTTATTGAACCCTCAACCAGTCCCGTGGTCCTTGTCCCCAAGTCAAGTTCCCAGGGAGGTACCAAGGACTGTAGGTTCTATGTGTAGTACAGAGGAGTCAATGCCGTCACCAAAACTGATGCGCACCCATTGCCCAGGGCTGATGAGCTCGTGGACACCATAGGTGCTGCCAAATTTGTAAGCACCTTTGACGTTACCTCAGGCTATTGGCAAATAGCTCTGACGGACCATGCCAAGGAAAAGACAGCGTTCTCAACACCTGAGGGACTCTACCAGTTTAGGCTCATGCCTTTTGGGTTAAAGTATGGCCCTGCCACCTTCCAGAGATTGGTCAATCATGCGCTCAGTGGGCTGGAAGCCTTTTGTGTGGCCTACTTAGACGACATTGTGTCTACAGTTCCACCTGGGAAGAGCATTTGACACATCTGGATAAGGTGTTGCAGGCCTTGAAAAGGGCTAACCTCACTATCAAGGCCACCAAGTGCCAGATAGCTCAGGGGAAAGTCACGTATCTTGGTCATGAGGTAGCAGGGGGTCAAATCCAACCTCTCCCCAGTAAAGTACAGAATGTATGTGACTGGGAGACTCCCACTACTGAAACCCAGGTGAGAGCCTTTTTGGGCCTCACTGGGTATTATCACAATTTCATGGCGGACTATGGAACCATAGCCGCACCACTGACAGCTCTGACTTCGCCCAATCAGCCTAGGAAGGTTAATTGTACTGAAGACTGTCAGAGGACCTTTGATGGCTTGAAAGAATGTCTGTGTAGGGCTCCTGTGTTGTGTGCATCTGACTGCAGCAAACCCTTTATCGTCCAGACGGATGCCTGCGACACCGGAATTGGAGCTGTCTTGTCCCAGTAAGATAACAAAGAGAGGTAACAAACGATCATCTTCATCAGTAGACAACTCAAGGGTAGAGAGCTTAGGTGGGCTACTGTTGAAAAGGAGTGTTTCAGTATAGTTTGGAGCCTTAGGCGTTTTAGGCCCTACCTTACGGGGTCTACCTTTGAGGTCCAAACGGATCATAAGCCCCTGAAGTGGCTTATGCAGATGAAGGGTGAAAACCCGAAACTGCTCAGGTGGTCCATTAGCCTGCACGGGCTAGACTTCACCATAGAACATAGACCAGGAAAGAGTCACGATAATGCAGATGGCCTTTCCAGAAGGTATGTTGACCGTCTGGATGAGGGTGTCTATCCCGTGGGAAATTGGACATCCTAATCTCAGTTTGGGGCAGGGGGGCGACTGTGATGCTGGAAATGCATTGGAGGGACAGGGCCTCCCTGTCCTTGTCCTGCCGTCCTTTTTCACTTATGATCTGTATTGTTTTCCGCCCAGGAATCCATGTGGGACTCCTGGCAGTGCAGCTCTTCCTGTTTTTGGTTTGGTGTACAGACCCATGGGATACCCTTATGGCACCTGTGTGTGGCCCACAAAGCAGGGTATGGGCTGGTGGCAGCCGCATGCTGAATTTGACAGGTATTCTGAGTATCCTCCATTTTGGGATACCCGGCCCTGCCATTGGAATCAGTTGATTCCTGATAGGAAACAAGATGGCCCCTGTGGCCTCTTGCTTTCTACTGCCTGTTACCTTGTTTTCCCAATGTCCTTGGAAGCCTTGACTCTGTCCCTTCCCCCTGACTGGCTGTTGGGTGGAAGTTCCATATATGGTGTTGTTGTGAAGTCCAGGCAAAACTGGAGCCTTCCCAGTGACTGTATGTTGTGGGTACACCCTGTGGGTGGGACCTGGGTGAATGGAGTGTGTGACCAATATGCACGCTGTTGAAGTCCATTGCCATCGACCAGGGTTCGGAGTATCGCCGTAACCACTGGAGGCCCATTGAAGCCGTGTTTCCCAGAAGAGGGGACTGCTTGACGCCGTGCTGCCGACGACTGGAGCCGTCTGCTCCTTTTCCTAAGACTGTTGAATCGAAGGACTCCCTTGTCTGAACCGACGAGTGCTTTATCCTGCCGGAGAAAGTTGAGGACGCCGACGCGCTGAGGAGAATCCGCCAGTGGGTTTCCTCCCGCCAAAGACCACAAAGACTTCGATGACTCGACACCAATGTCGGGCCACAGTTCTTCTGAAACTCTTTGCGGTCCAGAACTATCCAACGCCGAGGTGACCCGCACATCTCATCCTCGCAGGATGTCGCCGACGAGCACTGCCTGGATGGATGCTATGGTCTAGGCACCCTCGAACTCTTCATCAACGCCGTCGATACCAAGTTCACCTTCTTTGACGCCTCTCGACGAGTCACTCAAGAAGGATTCATCGACGCCTCTTTGAAGAACTCTGCTCCACCAGGTACATTGAGGGGGTATAAACATTATAGAAGGAAATAAGACTTATAGAACAATATATGGACTGGGCTTGTGTTCTATCTTTATTTACAGGTTGCCCAGGTGGGGGGATCCCCACGCAGAATTGTGCCTAGTTGGTAGGGGTCAATATTCTGCCAATTGTTCTAACCAACTGCTTTCCTCCCATATCTATTGTTGGTTACTTTTATTCCTTGATCTGTGTGACATTTAACCAGAGTATAGTTGATGCACGTTAATGAGATCTAATAATAATTGTGGTACCACTTTAGAACTGTATATATTTGCCATTGTAGATTTTCTGAGCACAAACTGAGTTATTGTGATAGTGTACATAACCTTGAATATTAATTATATAAAGACTGTGTTTTCAGTAATACAGTGTGTGGAAATTCCTTTTTGGGGGCTTGGGGACTACACTGTACTTAAGAACCAGCCTGTATCACCTCCTGAGAAGCTAGGCCTTGATTGTTCGACCACATACCAATAATAGAGAAACTTGGCTGGGGTCCTCTGTGCCTCTCCTCTACCATATAGAGAGCAGAAGTACAGACACCCCCCTCCGGTCCTTTACACACATACATAGCAATGGAAACCCACGTGGGACATTCGACCCGAGGTGAGGGAAACCCCTGCGCGTCTTACGTCACAGACGCGCTTACGCGCTAAGGGCTTTTCCTCGAATTGCATGCTGACATGCTGTTTTTTCATGTGCTAAATCACTCTGTATAAAGATAGCCATGCAACAACGCACGGAAGACCACGCTCCTGCCCAGAAGGCTGAATTACTGCCCCCCAGTGCCCCGAGCAGCCTCCCATGAGCCATCTGCTGCTGCCTGCCTGCCGCCACCGTGCCCTGCCATTTGGTGCCTGCACATCTGCCATCTGCAGGGGTCCAGTTGCAGTGACCACCCCTGCTGGAACAGAAGACTCCTGACTGAAGTTCCATCACTCCACAGCCCAGCCCCAGGACCCATTTGCCCACCCACACCTGCCTCGGGGGTTACCATGTGTGACACAACACCTTCCGGCACCAGTGGCAACCCCCCAGCAGAGAGGCAGAGGGCTACTAGCTTCAGTGAAAAGTAAGTGGTGGAACAAGTTCTGGGGCATTATAATGCCCTCTTCACACCATCGTGCACCAACAAGGAACGATGGAAGAGGATCTGGAAGGAAATAGTGGGTGCCATCAACGCAGAGGGGATGGCACCCCGTGACATCAAACATGTCCAGAAGCGCTGGGAGGACTACAAGTCCAGGACCCTCAAGAAGGCCCAGCGCCTCTTGGAAGCAGTGGAGGCAGTGGGGCACCGGGGCCAGCTTACCACCCAGCAGATGAGGGTCCTGGAGTGCATTCGCCCAGTGCTTCACCACCAGATCCTCAGGATGCAGGCCCATCTGGAGTCGAGAGGTAAGTGCCCATGCATTCATGTTTAAAAAAGGGCATGTTGCAGTGTGCTGGTAGTTAGCTACTTGGCTGCATGTGTGACATGGGTCATGTTTCGGTGTGTGTGTGCAGGGACATGATGGTGCTGCATGTGAGTCCAGTCAGGCGTGACCCACATGGATGGTGTGTGTGTCACAATGCATCATGTGGAGCAGCCTGTGGAACACACACATGTATGCATGCCTGTGTCTATACTTTGACATGTTTGGGGTGTGAGAGATGGGTGCTACTATCATGGACATGCATGATGTACATGTCCGTGTGTCTGAGTAGTGTGTGTGCCATGGATGCATGACACATGTCTGTGATGATGTTGATGATTCACTGATACAGCCTAGTCATCCTTGTATCCACTGTGTCTGGGGTTATACTGGGCCAGATGCATGACCCTCCAGTGATATGTCTGCATGTGACCAGCATGTCCCATGATGCATGTGAGAATCAGCCAACCATTGGAAGCAACTACGGTGCCTTGGACATGGATGCCAATGTTGCATGTGCCATGCCTGTTCCTGCATGTATTTTGCCTGTAGTGACCCATGTGTTGTGGAGGGACATATGTAAGTGACGTTTGACAGTGCCACTCATGTGCTATTGCTTTATGCCTAGGGGACCATAGTTCAGTACCCTGATGCTTGTATTCAATGTCTCCCTTTATACAGCAGCGAGTGAAGAAGAGGGCGGAGGCGGTGCTGTGGAGGAAAGCGGCATGGAGGCCTCCACCGGCCGGCGACGCAAGGCCCAGTCACCCGCCCAGGACATTCCATCATCCGGGAGTGAGGGGTTTGGTGCCGCGTCTGCCACTACGGCTGCAGCAAAGGGGCGGATGAGCCCCCACAGGGGCTTGCCACAGTGGAAGACGGTGCAGAGCCATCCAGGTTGGTAGTGTGTATAGAGGAGGAGGAGGCCGCTACAGAGCCGCACATGGGGCTTGGTGGGGGTGGTACTACTGATGCAAGTGGTGAAGTCCAGGGGCAGGAGACAGCACAGGTCGCCACAGAGGTGCCTGTGCATGTCTCTGTCCTTGACACTGTGACTGCATCACCATGCACCAGCAGGGATGCCTCGTGCCAGGCCCGTCCTCAGATAGGGGCGAGATCCACATCATCTGGCACTCCTCTACCTGCGGATGAGGGGACCCGTGACCAGATTGAGTCCATCCTGATTAGTGTTGTATTGTGCACACGTGACATTCGCAATGACGTGCGTGCTTCCTGGGGGGAGGAAGCACGCACGCACCCCCGGAATACATGTACCCCGCCCGCGCTAGTGAAAACGCATGTAAAAGTCCACGTGCTCCCCCGGAATACACGTAACCCGCTCGCATTAGGTAAAATGCGTGGAAAAAGTCCCCCCTGTGGTGTGGGCTAATGTGGGGCATGGCGAGGGTGGATGGGCTGCCTGTGGGGTATGGGGAGGGTAGATGGGCTGCCTGCGTGTACTCCGGGGTTGCACGTGGACTTTTACATGCAATTTTGACAGTGTGGACCCTCCTGGGTGTGCCCTTTCCGCCCTCCCCACTGCAGGCAGCCCACACCACAGGAGACTACCCTACACCCCTGGGCATGCCCCACAGGCAGCCCACACCACAGGGGACAACTCTACACCCCTGGGCATGACCCACAGGCATACCACACCACAGGGGACTACCCTACACCCCTGGGCATGCCCCGTGGGCATCCCACATGGCACCATGCACTTGGGAGCACAGGCACATGTCCCCCACCCACCGCCATTGACGGGCACCTGTCAGCAGGCCCCGACTCATGTCCCCCTGCTCCTCCACTCACCCCCATTGGTGAGCACCTGCCAGCAGGCCCCGATTCATGTCCCCCGCTCCCACACCCACCCCCATTGCACCCCCACCCACCCCCATTGATGGGCACCTGCCAGCAGGCCCAGACACATGTCCCCCTGCACCCCCACCTACCCCCATTGATGAACACCTGCCAGCAGGCCCTGACTCATGTCCCCCTGCACACCCAGCCACCCCCCGTTGACGGGCACCTGCCAGCAGGCCCCAACTCATGTCCCCCTTGACCCCCACAACACATGGCTCACCAAACAACATGTCCTAACAAAACAGACCCATGGCCCTAATGCCAACCCAAATCCCCCGTGTCCCCCAGTACAAGCATGCAACCATCCACAGCACCCACTCCCAAATTACCCATGCATGACAGTCTTAAAAGAACCACCATGTCCATGCATGAATGCACAACAGAGCCACACAGTGGCAACACATGACTGAGGCAATGTTCATTGAGACATGCACAAAACCAATGATAGAACACAACACCAATCATGAAGTTATTCAAAATGTATTAAAAACATAATGAAGTAACATAGAGGAAATCAAAATTGAAAATCAATATACAATGACAGATATAACCTAAAAAAATGGTAATCTAATGAAAAAAAATAAACGTCATGTTGAATAAAAAAGTGGTTCATTGCCAATGTCAATAAGAAATAAATAATCCAAATAAAAGAAAACCATTGATCCATGGGAAAATTGAAAAAGAAAGTATGTACAAGTCTGCAACTATATACAATGGAAGTCCAAATGGTCCATGATCCACAAACAAAAGGAAACCTACAAAAAAGTCCTATGAATAAAAAACTACATACACGAAGTGGAGCAATGTCCATGAACTCCAAAATAAAAGAAAAAACAAAGGAAACCTAACACTAATGAACTATGTACAATGGCAGCGGGCAAGTCCAACGGCTCACTTGTTCATGTTCCGGGCCAGGGCATCATCAAACTCCATGTCGATGTCCCAGTGATGGGCCTCTTCCCTGGCCTCGATGCAGTCATGGCCTATTCCAACTCCCTGCGAGTTGCCTCGAGGCACTCGGCCCACCTCAATGCCCTGCGCATGGAGTTCTCCGCCCTGACCATAGTGAGCCATGCCTCCTCCACCCGCCACCGCTCCACATCTATCCACTGGCCCAACTGCTGCCACACGGAAGACTCTCCCAATACAGGGCCCTCCTGCCCTCCGGCTGATGCCTGTCCCTGTGATGTTGAAGGCCCCAAGCCATCATGGCTCCCACCCTGAACCTGCTACTGCCGTGCATGTGCACTGCTGGTCAATGCCTGCACGTCCTCCACTTGCTGGGGTCCAGTTGTTGGGGTGGCCACCCCTGCTGGACCTCAGACTCCCGACTGGCAGGGATATGTCCTCCACCAGCCTGGCCGCTGGCTTAGGGGTAGCTCCACAGGGTGCCCAGGTGATACTTGGGCAGGAAGATGGCACGGAGGACCACTGGCACATAAGGGGTTCAGTTGAGGAGGGGGTTGCTAGAAGATCCAGCACACGGAGGAACCCAGCCTGGGTGACCCGTCCTAGTAGGCTGACGTGGTCAATGAGGTATTCGAAATGACGTGCATTGTCCTCATGAGAACCCTGCACGTCATCCGGAATACCACGTTGACACAACGCCACCCCAGCTAGGACAGGCTCAACCCGGTCCCAGATTGCCATGTCTGCAGGGAGAGGGAGGCCAGTTGTTGTTCGCGCATCCCCTCCCTGAAAACAGGTCTGGACAAAGGCATCCCTGCTGGTGCAGGATGATGCAGTCACAGGATCGGGGACAGGATTACACACAGGCACCTCTGCACTGGCCTGTGCTGCCTCCTGTCCCTGCCCCTGGACTGCACCACTAGCACCAGTGGAATGCACCCCTCCAGGCCCCGTGCATGGGCCTTCCACGGCCTTCTCCTCAACCAAATTCCCCACCTACCTGGATGACTCTGTGCCATCTTCCACCATAGCCCCCTGTGGGGGCTCAGCTGCCCCTACTGCTGCCGAAGAGTCCACCTCCAACCTCTGCCTCTTGGACCTTCCCTCGTCAGCTGTGGCCACGGACGCGGCACCAGACTCCTCATTCCCAGAAGAGATGACAACGTGGGAGGAGTGCTGGGCCTTGCATCTCCGGCTGGGGGTGGGATCCCTGCCTCTGTGCTCCACAGCACCATCTCCACCCTCTTCATCAGTCGATGCTGCAGACAAGGAGACACAGAACACAGGCATCAGGGCACTGTACAATGGTCAGATACACATGTCAAAGTTGCACATGAGTGGCAGTGTCAAACTTCACAGATGCCATCACACTCCCCAACACTCATATCATTTGAACCCACACACATGCAGAATTTGACAGGAATCGTGCAGCAGGCAGCAGCATCTATACGCACACACCAGCATGAACATCCAAAAGTTGGCATGACGTCACAAGCACATTGGGGAGTGCCGAACACATGCACATGCTCCAACAGACAGACATGCATCTGTACATCTCCACTACCTGTCACAGTGCAATCATCGGCAACTATGTCACATCTGCCAATTGGGTTCATACATGTCCGTGTCACATGCATCCATGTGGTATCACTGTCGCACACGTGCAACCCACACATGCACATGTATAGCGTGCAAATACATGAAGGCGTAACCAGCATCCATGTGTCACACCCCAACCATGCCATAGTACATACACATGAATACCAACATGTGTGCATCTCCACATGCAGTTGTGCATCATGCTTTGGAACACATACACCATTGATGTGCATCAACCATGACAGGACTCACATGCAGCACAGTCATGTACCTAAATATAAACACCCATACATGGGCCTTTTCAGATATATGTCCAAGCTCACACTCCTTGCACACCTCAACATGCACTGCATCCAATAAGTACGCATGGACACTTACCTGTCGACTCTGGACCGCTCTCCCTCTCGAGGACCTGTAGCGCTGGGTTAATACATTCTAGGACCCTCATGTCGTTGGTGGTAAGTTGGACCCGGCACCTCACTGCATGCGCTGCTCCCAAGAGGCGCCGGGCCTTCTGGAGAGTCCAGCACCTGAAGTCCTCCCAGCGTTTACGGACGTCCTGTATGTCACGGGTTTCCACCCCATCCGCGTTGATGGCAACCACGATGTCCAGCCAGTTCCTTTCCCATCCATCCCTGTTGTCGCGTTTTCTTCCGTAGAGGGCATCGTATTGCCCCAGGACCTGCTCCAGCAGGATGCCAACCTCTTCTGCTGAGAAGCTGGCAGCCCTCTGCCTCTCTGGCTGGGGGTTTCCAGTGGTGTCTGATGGTGTTTCCCCCGACATGGCAACCCCTGAGGCAGGTGTGGGTGGGCAACTGGGTCCTGGGGCTGGGTTGTGGAGCGATGGTACAGCAGTTGGGAGTCTTCTGTTCCAGCATGGGTGGTCACAGCAACTGGACCCCTGCAGATGGCTGACGTGCAGACACCAAATGGCAGGGTACGTGGCCAGCAGGCAGGCAGGCAGCAGCAGATGGCAGGTGGGAGTCTGCTCAGGGCTCTGGGGGGCAGGATAATGGCCTTCTGGGCAGGAGTGTGGTCTTCTGTGTGATGTTGCGTGGCCAGCTTGATACAGAGTGATTTGGCACGTGAACAAAGAGCACGTCAGCGTGTAATTCAAGAAAAAGCCCTTAGCGTGTAAGCGCATATGTGATGTAACACGCACAGGCATTTCCCTCAGCATGGGTGCATCTGCATGTGCAAAAAAATCACGTCCATGTGTGGATGCGTGTAATTCCAGGAAAATCCCTTAGCGCATAATTGACGTTAGGTGCGCGGGTGTTGCCTTCAGCATGGGTTAAAGGTGAGCGCGGGCAGGCAAATCACTGTATGTGCTGTTCGTGGAGACCGACGCGTGTGTTTACTCTGCTGGAATCACACGCGATTACTTCACAGCGTCTGAAGTCTGCACCTCTTCTTTTGGTGGGATGTTGCCTACGCGCACAAGCGTGTGCGTTTTTTTTTTTTCCACTCAAGGCAGGCAGTGAGTCGCATATGCTTTTTTCCCACTGTGGTTCCCCCTGTCCATGCGTACCGTTTTTGAGATAATAGTAGCCCGCGTGTTCCACGTATAAGTGTTTTTTCTGTTCCTGGGTGCCACACCATACTGCTGGAGATAGGAGATAAAATTCATGCACGTGGGTTACCAGGGTCGCATGCACATTTTTTAAAAAAATGTTTAATTCTTGTTCTTATATTTCGTACATTTTTGATATTTGTAATCTTTTTAAAAAATTTCTTTTTGGGGCTGCCTGAGCGTTGCGTGACCGTCATTTTTCCCCAGGGGTCACAGAGAGCCTTTCAGGGGCACGGGGGTACCTATTCCATCAAGTACCTTGCCCCCTTCTAGCCAATTGCCCAGGACAATTGTTGAGTGAACCTCCCATAGCCCATTTTCCATCGGTTCCATGGTTGGGAGGCCACCAAAGGCTAAGGGCGGCAAAGCTGGGCGTCCTCCCAGGGCTGGACGTGGGCGCGGAGAGCAGGGAGGACGGGGAGTCGAGGGTGGCCAGGGTGGCTACAGGGGGGGAAGAGGCAGGGATGCCCCTCTGGGACAGGATGCCCAGCCACGTGCTGGTGGTGACATGCCACCACCCCCTGTGGCTCCTGGTGATGCAGCTGTTGCATCACAACCTGACGCCAAAATCACCAAACAGCAATTTACATCTGCTGTCATGGGCCCACCAGTGGTGGTAGCTGCAGGTGCAGCTGTTGACACCTCCACCCGGGCTCTGGGTCAGGCAGCGCATGTTGCGTTGTGTGACGAGGACTCCCAGGACGATTTCCATCTTGTCCGGAGGTTGGGCTCATGTGCGTCCACTGTGGCTGTGACTGTGGCATACGTATCTGGGGCAAATATGACATCTGCTGCCCTAAGCAGCCGGGTGGTGGTGACTGCATGTGCAGATGCAGCCAACACTACCCCGGCAGTGACTCAGACCCAAGCCAGACCTTCTGTCCTCAAACTAACACCCAATGCTTTGGTCCAGTCCACCAGTGCCACTGCCCCCACTGATCAGGCCCACATTACCCCCTCAGGGTCATTACCACTGTCCAAAAGGAGGAAGCGTGCTCCTGCACAAGAGTCTGGGACCCCAGACACGGCTCCGGCCTCTGGCACATCAAGGAAGAAGCCTTTCTGCAGTCAGGAACTGTACTTCCTTGTGGACTACGTGTCAGAACACCAACGTGATATGCTTTTGGGCCCACAGTGCCATACAACGCATCACCAGCATTGGGTCCACTGGCAACATGTTGCAGATGGTGCGACATCCATGGGATTCCCGGTGCGCACAGCTCAAGACTGCTACAAGCACTGGAATGACCTCAAACGCAGTGCTAAGCAAAAGTGTGCCTCCAATTACACCATGTCTCTGGTGACTGGTGGTGGGCCACCACCAGAAGAGGATGAACTCACTCAGCATGAGGAGATCGCTTCAGAGTTCATCCCGGAAGAACAAATCCGTGAAGTGGGAGAGAGGATGGATTATGATGCATCATCTGGTGAGTATTGATGCGTGTAACTCAATGACATGTGTGTTTGGCATGTGTGACCCGCCCAGTTACAAGTTGGCTCTTTCCTATCTTCAATCTCCCTCTCCTCCTGTGTTGTTCACCAGGGGTCTGACCTCTCGGCCTCAATTCATGGAGAGCAACTGGCAGGTCTTGACTACTGCATTATCATTGTTTTGTACGGGTTCCGGTGCTATGCTGATGACAATCAACTCATTTCCTGGCTGCCCTTGGCCACCTCTTGTCCCTCCCTTATTTCTGATAGCCTCATTGCCATTTGCTTTTGGTGCACCACCAACGGTCTGTGTCTGAATGCCAGCAAGATTGACATCTTCCTCATCGATACACCTTCATCATCCTTTGCCATCAATCTCTGGCCAGCCCCACTTGGCCCTCTTCCTGCCTCCACCTGCAAGGCCAAGAACCTCAGGGTCACCTTTGACTGAACACATTCCTTTTACACACACATTTGTGACGTATCTTGAGATGGATTAACTTCTTGCTCCACCTCCTCAAGGGTACTGTGCCTTTCCTAGCATTCTCCTACATGCTCACAGTCTGCCAAGGTCTGGTTTACTCAAGGTTGGGGTACGTTGATAGTCTCTTTCAATATTAGACCTGCCTCCACACTCCACCCTCGACCAGTACAGGACTGTAAGGGTTGTTCTTGGCCTCAAGCCCTGGGATCTTATCTTTCCAGCTCTGTAACCACTTAATTGGCTACCAGTGGATGCAAGGATGATACTTCAGACCCTCTGCATTGTGCACAAGGATATTTTGGGACTGGGTATAAAATACTTCAACAATCCCTCTACCAATTCCTCCCCTTGAGTCTTTTGCTCCTCTACCCCACACTCCCTCAAGGTCAGTCGTTAATTGAATAAATAAAGTAGGAGCAGATCTGTGTGTACAGCTGGAAGCTTACTTTTGAACAGCCAACTGGCCACGTTGAAACTTGAGGAGATATATATCTGCTTCTGGAAGCACCTCAACACCTTCCTACTTGCTCCTGCATTGGCCCCTCTTCTACCCAGATGAACAGTTTCCTCTGTTGGCACTGTGTCCCTGCACACACTCTGTCCATCGGATCAGGTACCTGCTCACCTTGCCCCCTGCTGCACTGCCTACAGGCCTCCCATATCAATGGGTCCAGTCCGTGTACCCATACAGTCCAGCACTCTTTGTCTGCACTCATCAGATTTGCCCTGTCCAAATCATTTTGCATTTGCCACTTGCTGGCTGCACTACAACTTTTTGAATGGACTTTCTATCATTGGACTTCATTTTTCTTCTTTGGTCTCCTCTGTTTGGCACATTCCCCTTCTAACCCTTCCTGGGTCTTCAACCCTTTATCCCTTCTCCATGCACTTATGTGCTCTCAATGTCACTGTGCCCAGTATGATAGTTGTTTTGAATTCCTTTTCTCCCTTGTTCCCCTCCCTTTTCGTGTTTGCGCTCTGAGCCACTTGGGTACGAGTGCAAGCTTGATGAGATGTCACATCATGTCATTCGCATCCTTTGTCCTTGGTGCAGTGTGGCTCACTCTGAGTGTGCTGATGGCAGTGGCTCCCCATGAACATATGTGCACAATCATGTTACATGTGCATTCCATGTATGCCCCTAGGTGTCCTAGACCACCTGCTCATTGTTGTATTTGTCCAGGATGATCCAAGTATCATCTCATTTGGACAGCCATGTCATGCTCACTGTAGGTCTGTGTGTCATCACGCATGACTTTAGGCTCTGCACATCTGTATCATGCACATGGCTCCCCCTGTACAGGCCCATAGCCTCTTTTCAACTGGTGTTGTCTTCTACATGCATGGATGTACTATGGATGGTTCCTCACCTCTCCCCCATCATGTCCACTTCTCATCGGCTGTAGTGACATTTGAATGATGAAATGCAATAAATGCACGCTCATACTGTCTGGCAATGCACAGTTCTGCGTGGAACATGTCATTGCCATGCAGTGCCTCCGTGCTATTGGCCAGAGGGCGGGTGTTTGACAGAAACCATGCTACCTGGTGCATGCCATTTGCACATGATGGCTGCAATTGCCGTTACACTGCCATAATGTTTGAATATTGTCATCACTACGTAAGTGGTGATGTTGTAAGTTGAGGGGCTACACATCCACTGCACCACACCTACCCACTCCTGTGCCAAGTTAAGCCCTTCAACATGCAATCATGATGCTGCTGTGTGATGTTGACCTGACATGTATGTACCCATGTCTCTCCTTTCACAGTATGGAAAGGCACTAGTGTAGGTGCCTCCTATGATACATGTACTGTGCATAGTTGATTGTAGTTGAGTACTGCACATGAACATGCATGTTACATGTATCATGGTGTGTTAGGTTAGATTTCTAGCTGTGTCTATTTGTGTGTTCACACATGCTTATGTTAGGTGCCGACTATTTGTTCCCATCTCTCATTTTGGCATTGGATGTATGCCTTCTAGAGGTTGTGTGTGATGCAGATGATGTGCAAGATGCAAAACATCTGTTGCCTTCACATTTTGCACACAACATTTTCTGCTTTTGGAATGGCCTTGCATTGCAATGCCACTGGATGCATGTTGGGGTTTCAGTTGCCTGTGACATGGCTGTTTCATTATTTGGCTGTCAATGTTGTGAACTGTATGTGTGTGGTATGTGCTACTGACATGCGTGTGCTTGTTTCTTTTCTTTATGTTGCAGGTGATGACGCACTGGCAGCAGAGGATGAAGATGTCATCCCAGACACGGTGGTCAGTTCACATGACCAACCAAGCACCAGTGGTCGTCGTGGGGTGGCAGCCCACGAGAACCCACAGGTGCTCCAGGCCATTGTGTCCAGAACTGACTCTGAGTCAGGCTCTGATGTATCCTCTGACCACTATGTTGTGCCGGATTTGCATCATGACGTGTCATCGCCAGTAAGTGATCCTGTGTTGGATGATCGTCTGTCTGAGACACCTGCAGTAGGGGGCCAGGCAGGGTTGGAATGTCCGCCTGTGGTGGTTACGGGTGCACAGTCACACTCAACACAAGTTGGCCATGTCCCTGGGGCATCAGGTCGATGGAGGGATGCAGTCCTGCAGCCGCGGGAAGCACCAAACCAGCAAGGACCATGGCTCCTTGGATGTCGTAAATCTCCCCCCGTCTCACCTGTGATCGGGATCTCCCTTGTTCGGTCGCAGGACTCTTCCTGTGGATGGTTCGGGTCTTGAACAGGCTCGCCCGAGCCTCATCAGGTTGCAGGACGCGTTCAGAGTTCCGTGAAGTTCGTGGTTCCAGGGTATCCAGGATTATCGATGAACGAGTAAGTAGCGGGGGAAATTCCAGGAACAGGATAAAAGGGCAAGGAAGGAAGTAAGAGGATCAAAGGGAATTAATGCAGATAGTAAACACACGTCGGGTCACTTCCGAAGATAGCGTTGAGACGAGGCGGACCCGCAGGGGCGTGACCAATTTATAGTACGTGCCACAACGTGAAGGCTAGTGCGTAGCACGGAGCTTGGTTCGGCCATGTTGGGAGGAACAAGGAGTACTAGCCCTTCGTGATAATGACCATGAGGTCCAGAAGGGGCAATTTCGCCGGGTCATGACAGCATGCCCCCTCCGAAGACTGGTTCCTCCAGGCTTGCCTGGATGAATAAGATGGAATCTTCTGAGCAAACGAGAGGTCTTTAAATTAGAAACTGGTTCCCATGTCCTCTCGCTAGGGGGGTAGCCTTTCCACTCGACCAGATATTGTAGTCGACCCCTCCTATACCTGGAATCACATATCCTGGACATCTCATATTCCAACTGGTCGTCCACAACAACAGGTGTGGGCTTGAAGGGTTTTCGAGTAGAACTAACGTAGGGTTTCAAAAGGGAAGTATGGAAGACTGGATGTATCTTCTTCCAGGAATCCGGGAGTTTAAGTCGGAAGGAGACAGGATTGATGATCTCCTTTATAGAAAATGGACCATAATAGCGAGGAGCTAATTTGTTTGGTCGTAGATGTCGAGGTAACATTTTCGAGGCTAACCAGACTTGATCGCCAACTGAATAGGAAGGTGATGGTCTTCTCTTAGAGTCTGCATATCTTTTGGTTCGAGTATGGGCTTGTTCTAATTGATCCTTTGCCTCTCTTTGTAAGTCGATCAGCGTCTGAATCCAAGAGTCAAGGGTAGGTACCGGAGTAGATTCTGGAAGAACTGATGGTAAAACAGACGGGTGATAACCTTGACTGCAATAGAAAGGACTGCTCTTGAGAGCTGAATGATCTGAGTTATTGTAGGAGAATTCTGCTAAAGGTATAAGGAGAGACCAATCGTCTTGAACCTTGGTGGCAAAACAACGAAGATACTGTTCCAGGGTTTGATTCACTCGTTCCGTTTCCCCATTGGTTTGTGGATGATAGCCTGAAGAAAGGGCACGTTGGATTCCTAGAACACGACAGAGATGTTTCCAGAATTGTGAAATATACTGAGGCCCCCAATACGAAATAATCTTGGAAGGGAGACCATGAAGACGAAAAATATGTTCCAGGAAAATTCCAGCAAGTTCTGAGGAAGATGGTAGTTTATACAATGGTGTAAAATGAGCTAGATGAGTGAACAAGTCAATAGTTACCATGATGGTTGTAAATCCTCGGGAAGGTGGTAATTCAACAATGAAGTCTGTGGCAATAACTTCCCAGGGTCTGGTTGGCAACGTAGGTTGTAGAAGTAGACCTGCCGGTCTCTGATTATCGTATTTGTTCTGACTACAAATAGCACAGGTCTTGATGTATTGAACTACACTGGCCTTCATCCCTGGCCACCAGAACTGTCTTTGTATAAGACGGAAGGTGTTGGTTACTCCTCGATGGCCGGAGTGAAGAGTATCATGGCATAGATTCATTACCTTCTGTTGAAGTTCTTTTGTCGGAATGACCACTGAATTGTTCTTGAATAAATAGCCTTCCTTGATTGTCAGACGCCAGGGATTTTTCTTCGATATGTCCTTCCAGAGATCAGATAATTGAGTCTGTGCTCTGATTTCTTCCAGGAGATTGATCGCTTGAGCTGCAAAGATTGTGGGTGGAAACATTTTAGGATAGATCTTATCCTCCAGGGGAACATAGTCGGGACGCCGAGAAAGGGCATCGGCAATCAAGTTTTGCGATCCAAGAACATGTGAAATTTGAAATTGATATTGAGCAAAGAAGTAGGCCCATCGAGCTTGTCTACTGTTCCTGCACTCCATGGATTGTAGGACCTGAAGATTTTGGTGATCAGTACGGGCTTGAACTGGATATTTAGCACCCAGGAGTAAATGTCTCCATTCAGTGAAGGCATGATGAATAGCCAATAACTCCTTCTCCAGAACTGAGTAGTGAATTTCGCTGGTGGTCAGTGTCCGTGAAAGATAGGCAATGGGATGTTCCAACTTATCTCGGATTCTTGTTTTAAAACTGCTTCTATGGCGTAATTGGAGGCATCAGTTTCCACTAGAAAAGGACGATGTATGTCAGGTTGGGCCAGGATGGGGGCCTGAGTGAATTCTTCTTTCAAGCTTTGGAATGCCTTTGTCTTATGGTATAGACCAGTTAAACGGAACGTCTTTCTTCAGGAGTTTAACAATGGGTTGAACAATCTCGGAAAAGGTGGGAATAAATTTCCGGTAGAAGTTGGCTAGTCCCAGGAAAGATTGTATTTGTTTAACAGAGGTTGGGGCGGGCCAAGCCAGTATGGCCTTCACCTTTGAAGGGTCCATACTAATTCCTTCTGCACTGAGTACAAATCCCAGATAGTGAACTGATGTAACATGAAACAAACATTTTTCTGGTTTGGCTAAGAGTTGATTTTCACGGAGACGTTGAAGTACTGCTTTTACATGTTCTTCATGTTTCAAGGGGTCCTTGGAGAAGATCAATATGTCATCCAAGTAAATGATAACGTTAAGAAATAACATGTCAGAGAACACCCTATCCATAAAACGCTGGAAGACTGCGGGAGCATTAGTCAGACCAAAGGGCATGACGAGGTATTCAAAGTGACCAAAGGGTGTTCTAAAGGCTGTTTTCCACTCGTCTCCCTCCCGGATACAGATCAAATGGTAAGCACCTCGGAGATCCAGTTTTGTGAATATCACTGCACCTCTCACAGCTTCAAGGATATCCGAAATCAAGGGTAGTGGGTATCTGTCTTTCAGGGTGTATTGATTTAGGCCCCGATAGTCCAGGCAAGGTCTGAGCTCTTTGGTATCCTTTTTAGGAACGAAGAACAATGAAGCACCAGCTGGTGATTTTGAAGGTCTTATGGTGCCGTTCTCAAGATTAGTGAGTAGGTATTCCCGGAGGGCTCTCTTTTCGGGTTCTGAAAGGATAAACATCCTACCAAAGGGAATCACAGCTGAGTGTTCAGTATCTATGGCACAGTCCTCGGGTCTATGTGGAGGTAAGGCTTGAACAATGGCAGTAGAAAATACATCAGCATACCCTTGATAGATCTCTAGAACTTGTACAATATTGTAAACCATGAGTGGTGTCTCTGGACACCTTGGTAGACTTATAGGAGTTGTGACTGAGGTATCCAGGTTTAAACAATGGTTCAAACAGAACTCCGAGCCCAGGAATAAGGATCCAGCTGTCCAGTTAATATATGGATTGTGCCTTTGTAACCAGGGCATGCCCAGATCCAAGGGGTAATGGGCTGATTTTATAATGTCAAACACAATCCTTTCTTGATGATGATTTATGGAAAGATGGATCTCCCTTGTTTGCAGACTTATGGGACCTGATGAAAGAGGTCTTCCGTCAATTGCTTCTACTGGCTGTGAAAAACTTCTTGCTTCATATGGAATGTCATGACTTCTGAACCAATCTTGATCAATGAAGACTCCCATTGCTCCGCAATCCACCAAGGCCAGTATGGGGTCGACCTTGTCCTTGGATGGCGATAAAAAGACCTGTAATATCACCAATTTGTTTTGTCCAGGAAAGTTCAAGGATGGAATTGATGTGGAGCAAACATCGCTCTCCCGAAACCTTGCTCCATTTAGGATCGGGAGCTGGCGTTTCCCGAGCGTCGGGGAGGAGCCAGAGGACACTCTTTAACTAGATGTTTATCTGAGGCACAATACATGCACAAGCCTGTGTGTATCCTTCGTAACCTTTCCTGCGGAGAAATAGGTCCACGAAAGGCTCCAAGTTGCATGGGTTCAGAATAAGTGCTTGGATTCTTGGCAGATTCAGTCCTGGTAGTATTCTCTGGGGAGTCCCTTTGAATTGAGATTTTATTACTCTTTTTCTTTTCGGTCTTTCTTTCTTGGATTCTGAAGTCTATTTGCATAGATAAGTCCAGGAGGGCCTGGAATGAACTAGGACGTGCCACTCTGGCTAATTCGTCCTTAATCTCTTCATTTAGACCTCTGCGAAACAAGGTAAAACTGGCTTCCAGGGGCCAGTCCGCTTCTTTGGCTAGCTGTTTGAATCTGGTAACGTAGGTCAACATGTCTTGGGATCCTTGTTGGAAGTCAAGTAACTTCTCTTGAGCACCGTGGACCAGCTCTGGACGTTCGAACATGGTCTTGAGTTCTGCGATGAAGCCTTCATAATCATCCAGGAGAGCATCCCCTGAATTGAGTAAAGGAGTGGGCCATGTAAGGGCATTGCCGGTAAGATGCGATATTATGAAGCCCACCTTAGCCCTGGGAGTTGAGAAATAGTAGGGCTTGAAGGTAAAATGTACCAAACATGAATCCAAGAATCCACGTAAGGTCTTTGTGGAACCGTCGTATTTGTCGACCACTCCTCCCAATAATACGCTGTCCTTGTTCGCAGAGTCACGTGACAAGACAAGCTGTCTTAGCGCCGCATTCTCGGCTTTTAAATTCTGCATCTCTGTGGAAAGTTCTTGCATTCCGCGCATCAAGTCCTGAATAGCATTCTCCATGGTAGAATCCGTATTGATCGTTTGGCGTCTCAAACTGTCGTAAATCTCCCCCCGTCTCACCTGTGATCGGGATCTCCCTTGTTCGGCCGCAGGACTCTTCCTGTGGATGGTTCGGGTCTTGAACAGGCTCGCCCGAGCCTCGTCAGGTTGCAGGACGTGTTCAGAGTTCCGGGAAGTTCGTGGTTCCAGGTTATCCAGGATTATCGATGAACGAGTAAGTAGCGGGGAAAATTCCAGGAACAGGAAAAAAGGGCAAGGAAGGAAGTAAGAGGATCAAAGGGAATTAATGCAGAGAGTAAACACACGTCGGGTCACTTCCGAAGATAGCGTTGAGATGCGCGGACCCGCAGGGGCGTGACCAATTTATAGTACGTGCCACGACGTGAAGGCTAGTGCGTAGCACAGAGCTTGGTTCGGCCATGTTGGGAGGAACAAGGAGTACTAGCCCTTCGTGATAATGACCATAAGGTCCAGAAGGGGCAATTTCGCCGGGTCATGACATTGGGCCCAGCAGGTGTGGTGTCCGGCAACGTGGTTACGGTGTGCCACCAGGGTCAACTGAGTGGGCGCGTTCCATGATTGCCATAGCCCAGCAACAGGGGGGAGCAGTTGAGATGATTGCTCAAGGTATGGAAAGTGTAGCCCATTCCATCTTCCCCTCTGTAAGGAAAATTGTGATCCAGCAGCGGGCTACGCAGTCCACGTGCCACTAACTCAGGCTGGGCATGGCAGCATCTGACAGGGCGTGCCGGGCTGAAATGGTGGCTCTGCATGAAACACTTAATGCTCAAACAGAGGCACACCATGAGGCCCTGATGGTAGAACAACAAGCCCTCCAATCTACTCTAGATGACCTCATGATGGATGAGAGTAAGCGGACAGAAGACAGGATGGTACAGCTTGAAAGAACCATCTCGGTTGAGCTCCGTGCAAGCCGGGAGTCACTCCGTTTGTCATGTGAGGCCATCCAAGCAGAACTCCGTCTCACATGCCATTCCCTGCAGGATGAAGCATGTGTGACACGTGAGGTAATGAATGCTGATCTCAGTCTCATTGTCCACCAGGAACTGGTTTACCAGACCCACATGTTTGCTGCCATTGAGGGGCAAGGCGCGGCTAGGCGTGGTGAGTCAACTGCACCACGTCCACCTTCTGATTTAGATCCAGAGGATGATGATGACAACCTATCCCCCACATAGGTTGGGCTGTGCAGGCTCTGAGCCCAGTGAGAGTTTTCTTTTTTACCTCAACATCTACACATGTGGGTGTTGAGGTGCACCCTGTACCTCCCCCCTCCTGGGTGCCCCCCACCCCCTGGTCATATATGGCAAGTTTTGTATGGTTTTTGGTAAGTATGTTAACTTTTTATTTTCATTTTTCATTTTATTTTTTTCCTTTATTTTGTTGTTCTTTTACAATGATTTCACTTTGCTTTTTATTAGTTATTTTTTTTCTGGTTTTCTTAAATTGTATTGATTTTGTTTGTCTTTCTTTCATTACTCTTTTCATTTTTTTTATTTCAATTGATTATTTGATTTAATTTATATTTTCTTTAAAAAAATGTTTGAAATTGTATTTTGTCTATTTTGCATACATGTGACAGTTTGGTGTTTTGTGGCATCGGAAGGCATCCACTGTGTGTTCCAGCTGGGCCCATTCAGTCTTGTCTTGTGTATGTGTTTTGTTTGGGGTCCTGACACCTATGCTACTCCTGTTTCCCTTTTCCATGGGCTCGCAAAGATGGCTCGGTGTAACAGCATACATGGGCATTGGGCTTCCATCATATCTGTGGCCAGCCTACTTGTGTGTACACCCCTAGTTGGTATTTCAGATGGTTTCTCCAATGCATGTCTGCACTTCACTTTGGTGAGTATTATGCTGACTGTGCATTTCATCATGTTGCTTGAAATGTTTGTTATGTATTGACTGTCTATGTTAATGCACTTCCTGCTGTAGATGGTACCATGCACCCTTTGGCTGCGTACAACACACTGATGGTGGGAGGGGTCTATGTGGTGAGAACGTTGAAATGGGACAGTTTCCCACCATTGATTTTGATATGCCACATGAAAGCTGAACGCTGAGTTACTGTCATGGGTATCAGGAAGTAGTTGGGGCAAGCTGGGTGGTGGCATAGGAACACAAAGAACCCATAACAAATCCCTCCTTTCATTCCTTCCTAGTGTTTGTAGAAACTTTCTGGTTACCACTTCCTGTTGCCAAACAGGAAGTGCATGATAACTCATGAGCGCTCTAGTGTTTGGGTGTGGCTGGCTATATAAGCCACACCCAAGATTCTTCCAGTGCTTTGTGTTGCTTACTGTGAGCTGTGTCAGCAACACACTTGCCCTGCTCTGGATCAGCCAGCATCTGCTTACCTGCTCCGGATCATCCTGTTTCGGCTTACCTGCTCCGGATCATCCTGCTTCTGCTTACCCGCTCCGGATCATCCAGCTTCAGGTTACCTGGTTCTTACTCCACGTCGCAGCTATCTCCAGTCAAGAGGGGACTTCTACACCAGCACCTGTAAGAACAAAGAAGAACAGCGTTAACACGCACACATCAGTAACGCTGCGCATACTCATCGAATCTTCCCACGACGCTGGTATCCAGGTTAGTTGCATGAGCACACAAACCCCTCTAAGAATGAAGAGAAATTATTCATTGTGCTCGCACCAATAACGTGGACACTTATTTCACTGCACTCTCTCTCTCTAGGCGGTGCAAAACCACCAAGTCTCCAGTAGCGCTGAACCCCGACTCGAGGCGCTAATACCACATAATTTCTCCTGCAAGGGAAAGGGAGAGACATTACCAGGCGCGCTCAAATTGAAGGCGCTGCGCAAACCTAACAGCAGCTAGCTTCTACATGCAGCGCTACTCACCCAATACCGGCAAACAAAGACAATACGGACAATTTTGGACACTCAACATTCTCCACGCAACATTCACTTGTGGGAAGGACTTTCTAGCCAGTGAAGAAACTGGCACCTTGAACTCTCGGCCTCGCTGTGAAGGCATAAAACAGCGTTTGGCATCTGAACTCAGCCTACAGACATTGGCACCAATCACATGAGTGAATCGTGCCCCTCCAAATGCAGGATGGAGTGCACACCCTACTAAAGATCAAGGTAAGCCCACAGGGGGACATCACAGCACACAGTAAAGAGAAGGGAAGGGCCCAGGGGAATCGGGTGAGTTCAGGTCTGTGTGTACACCTTGTATTCGACAGGTATTCCTCCGGGTGAAACAGGGTTAGTGAAGACTCGGGGTCAAGGGAGGCTCGTCCATCACTCCTGCAGAGACACAGGTGAGGGTGACAGTTACCCCTGTCGCCACGCATTTCAACAACCAACCATTCCTTGCTAGCACCACTTTGGCCATTTTCCAGCCCTGGCTGGTGTTTGGATGTGCCATCTGAGTTATGACTGCAATGTTCGTGATTTGAATTTCCTGTTTGTGTCCTGGACCTGCTTCCCCCTCCCACTGTTTACACTTGGCCCTTGTGACAATCCGGCCAACCAGGATGCTTGAGCCTGCCACCACTACCAAAAGCCCACAAAGGTGGCCCTGTCTAGACCTGTCCACATGCCTTCTCAGTCACTTGAATGCCCCCCTGTCTCTCCTGCCCCTGTCAGTGTCCATCTGTCTCCCCCCTTCATCATCACATCCCCTACTCTCATGCATCATCAGGTTTCCCTCTGCCCCCTGTGTGTGCTTTCTTTCATAATCTTCCCCATTAGTCATTTAGAGCTTGGCCCCCTCCTGCCTTCTCTCCTCCCACTCCCTCTCCACCACCCTTTAGCCTCCTCCTTGTACTCTAGCTGTCATTTTCAACCACTACCCCAATTGCCATCGGCCGTGGTGATACGTAGGCGCTTGTTCTTTGCAGACATTTGCCCTTCTGCCTCCGTCCTTCCACACCCCACCTTCAACATGTTAAGCATAGTTTTGCCAGTTACTTTTATCATTAGTCCCTTCACCACTTATAACAGGTCATCTCTTCCCCCTTTCCCTTCTGTCTTTCTTCTCCCCTCCCCAGCACTATCTTGATTCTTTGTAGATCTACCACAGTTTGTCACTTGTTTTGTTACTCTCCTCACCTCTACCCTCCTCTTCCCTCACTCACCTCCTTATGTGACTCCTGCACTGCGACTATTGCCATCAGGCATAGGAAAGTTGATGCTAGTTATGTCATCCAACATTCCCTCCCTAGACTCTCCCGTATTGTTCCAGGCACTTGTAACATGTACTTTGCTCTTCCAGTTCATTATCACACTGTGGACTGTTTGAAGGACATGTAGGAATGTACTTTTATTCTCCCTTGTTCCCTCCCTCATTGATGTGCTTTGATTAACTTTGTGTGTAGGACGTATTATGGATTTCTATGATTCAATAAGGGGTCACTGTCTGCCATTGTATATCTGTACATGATATGTTCTGCTGGTCAATGGTTGATGCAATGTAGTGCTTTATTTTGAGGTGTCAGGGGATGGGTCTGGTTTGACACATAGGGGGGAACTTGGTGCTATGTTCACATGTGTGGTGTACGGGACACTGGGCCTCATTACGACCCAGGTGGAGGACCATGGTGCTATTAGCACCATGGTACATGCCGGTGTCCGCCATGGCGGAATGGGGAATTACCACCCCATTCCGAGGTTGGCGGGGCGGTAATTCTCCATGCCGCCATGGCCCTTCCCCATTCCCATTTTTGCCCATAGGGCTCAATAGGAATGGGGAAGGCGCTAATTATGGCACCGTAAATTACGGTGCCGTAATTAGCTCCTAGGTCCCTTTGCGGCTTGGTTTTTTAACGCCTGCTAAAAGCAGGCGTTAAAGTGCAACCCGCAAAGGGACCTCGTAATGAGGCTTTAAGGGTTTAACGGCGCTGACACCTTTTACGGCGCCATTAACCCCTTAACGCCTGGGTCGTAATGAGGCCCACTGGCACTCACTTCATTTAACATGCATGTAGTCTAGGCATGTCCATACGGACAAATACACTTAGGCAACACCCCCACAACTACATTGACAGCATGCAAATGCGTGCACCCAGATTGCCTTCTCAAGCATGCTGTGTCATGACAATCCATGTTCACTTCCGAGTCATTGATCGTGTACATGCATGACAGGGTACTATTTGGTTGAATGCCATTTTTGAAATGATGCAGAAGGGCTTTCACCAATGCAATGCACACTCACTGTGCTGTGCAGTGTGCAGTGTTTGATATGGCAATTTGTAATTGTCCAATATGCATGGCAACAGGTATTCTGACTTTTGTTGGTTGCACCACTGGTGGCATGCATTTGTGCCACTGTTTTCAGGGTGTGAGGTTTTGGTCACTCCTTTCTTCAGATTCCATGTCAGGTATAATTGTATGGTGCCTATTTACATTTCTCACGTGGCCCTTCATGACTATTGTGTCATGTGTTGTGCATATGGTTGGATGTTTTGCCGTTTCATACCATGGTATGGTGTGGCAGTCGGGGTTCAGAAGTGTTGTGAGGGTTTGGTGGCATAACAGTCCTTTCATGCCCTATTTAGAAAGGGGGGGATGCCTTGCATGTGTTCCCTTTGGTCGCATGGGATTGGTTGTGTTTAATTAGCTAGGGATGCACACAATGTGGCACTTCTGTGGAAACATTCTCAGGGAGGTAAGGTAGTTACAGTTAGCTGTCCCTTTCTCATCATCAATTGTGACCTGGTTTGTGCCAGGCCTGTGTACTCCACAGGGGTTGGAGTTTAGGTGAATAATGTGGCCACAAGCTGGGTACGGGCTGCCTCGCTACATGCCCTTTCCCCTCCCATGCGCAGCAGCCGTGCATGTGGTTGGGGATGTGGGGGCACCACCATGTCCACCAGTACGCCATGCCATGTGGCAACGTTGTGCAGGACACATGCTGCCACAATGATCCTGCACACTACTGGGGGTGCATATAGTAGCTGTCCACCTGAGTGGTCTAGGGATCGGAAGCGTGACGAGCACTCCGAATGTGCGCTCCACTATGGCCCTGGTTGCAATATGGGCTGTGTTGTATTTTACCTGGGGTGGTGTGGTGGTGTTCCATATGGGCGTCATCATGTATGTGCTCAGAGGGTAGGCACTGTCCCCTGGTAAGGTGATAATGGTTGTCATTAGTTGGGCTGGTGAATTTGTCTGTGTGTGACATGTATGCATGAGCATAGGCATTCGTACTCACCTAGGAGCCATGTGTCGCCATGCTTCCCAGCTTCCAGGGCCTGGTTCAGGGTGGACATTCTGAATACGAAACTATCATGGGTGGACCTGGGATAGTTTGCATAGACAGAGGTGATGATTCCCTTGGCATCACATACCACCTGCACGTTGATGGAATGCCAGTGCTTGCTTGTGCTCAGTGGCCCTAGGTGGATGTAGGGCCACATGGGTGCTATCTATGGCACTGAGCACTTTAGGGAAGTGTGCCACCCTGTAGAAGTCCAGGACCACGGCCTGCCTTTCTGCAGGTGTTCTGGGCATGTATATGTGCCTGCACACTGAGGGGCGCACAGTGATGATTGCCAACACCTGGTGTAGGCAACATGACTGCCTGGCCTGTGAGACACCCCCCACTATGGCAGTTGTCTGCTGAAATGACCCAGTGGCCAAAACATGCAGTACGTTGAGCACCTTCTCCAAGGGGCTCAATGCTTGGGAGCACAGGGTGGGTGATGTGAGTTCATCCTCCCACTCCCTGACCAGCTCTAGGATATGAGGTGGAAACCTATACCTGCCATAGACCTGGTCATCAGGCATCCCAAAAAGGCTGGTCCTGGCTATTCTCCTCCTGCGGTGTCCCACGACACTGCTGAGTGGAATGACACATTCATCGTAGCTGTATATGCTTGTTTGTTGTTTGCGCACAATTTTATGCGGCGCGGGGGGCACTTCCGCCTGCTTTCGTGTGGCGGACATAATTGTGCGTGTGCGTGTGCTTTCACGTGCGCAGGTTTTCCCTATTCGATTCCATGAATACGTGTAGTTCGCATGCGTGTGGGCTTTCTGTGTACCTCCCAGCAGTACTTCCGAAGTTATGCCCTTATTTTCATGCTTTGTTTCCCATTCCGCGTGTTCCGCCCCTTGTTCCGCCCCCTTTTTGGTCTGTGCGCTGACATTGTACGCTTTCACTGTGCGCGTCGCGCACAGCGTTCGGAATGTGGAAGTGACGTGTGCGCCAGTGTGCGCCACGCTCAGATTTGGCGCACATCCCGGAAAATACACTTGCAGGGCCTTCCATGAATCGCACACGTGCAATTTGCACGCATGCGCCGGCTATTTCACGCTTGCGCCAGCTTTCGCCACTGATTTCGGCGCACATTTATTCGATGAATTACCCCTCAATCAAGTCTAGTAATCCTCTAGACTGAGGCATACTCTTAGCGCAGTGTATGGATACAAGTACTTTGTAAAATCATCATCTCTTTCCTGACCAGATGGGAGTTTAAGAGTGCCCTTCATTACTGACCCAGAATGATAGTTAACAGAGACAAACAAGTCAAATGTATACAGGGTGCTCAAAATTTTAAATATTTACTGAACTAACCACTTAATAACTATCTCACCCCCCAGTTGACCAAAAGCTCTCTGACAAATGGATGGTCGTGTCAGCAGGTCCCCCTTAAAACATGGCACCAAATTGATGAGGAAAACAATCACTGGAATGAGGGTCAAAACTACCTCTATGCAAAATAGCTATGCAGAAGCAGGCATCAAAATCTATTTAGCATATAAGATGTTCTTAACCGTAGTAGTCCGAAAGCAACAATATCAATGTACTTTAGCATTGAAGGCATTCCTCTCAATAATAAACGTGTGAGCAAAAACATCATTAATTGAACAGCTGTTTGTTTCCATTCAGTATGAGTACACATTTCCCAAAATTGGATCTCTTTTACAGGTAAATTGAGGCCTAGTGTACTCAGGTAAACACACATTTCATAATTACTTGATAGCAACCCATAGTTATGTTTCCCTTCAACATTGTAAATGCATATTTTTGTGTTTTTCCTCTACACAGCTCTTCTGCCCTGAAACGGGGCTTGATATGATTTCGTATCAATTTCAGCCAGTAAATCAGGTAAGCTTGAACTTCTTCACATGCAATATTCCACTTTGATTTCATGACCTGCAGCTGTGATATTAAATGTAACACTTGTTAGCAGATTTAGTTTCATGCTTCTTAAATCCCCTCTCAGACAGAGCTGCTGTACATGCATTCATGTTTAAAGCACTGCTTCAGTTACCAATCCTTTACATGTTTCCAACTAATACAACATGTCCTACGATATACATTCCAAGCTGAGTCATGAATTGACCCCATCCAATGAACAAACAATCAAGTCCCTCTTGTCATTGACCATTACCATTTTCTTTTGGTTCTACAAAACATTAGTACCCGGCACGCGCGGCACAACAGGAATACAGCGTGGTGATTGGCTCATTTGCAAGCCATACCACACAGTATTCCCTTGTACGGCTGACCCCTCTGTTAAGGCAATTGTATTGGCTCCCGGTGGCCAATCGAATTATGTTCAAGTCCATGTGCCTGGTACATCAAACCTTTTACAGAATGGGAGCGGAATATCTGCAAGCTAAATGTGTCCATTACGTGCCCACCCGCTGCCTTCGATCTTAATCGGCTCTTCGTATTGCAGTGCCACGGTTGAGGTCTGCTCAAAAAGGGGGGGTGCCATCTCAATGGTAGCCGCAAAGGCATGGAATGATCTTCCTTTCGCTCTATGTGGGACCTCAGACCATTTGGCTTTTCGTCGGCAGCTGAAAAAAATGCTATTTCACAAATAGTTACCTCTTTAGCGCCATGATACCCTTGGGCATACGAGCGCTCAATAAATTCAGTTAACATAACATAACTACTTACAAATTACTCACATGTCATTTAAAAATCAAAACTGTGTAACACAGCTGTTTTAGCCATATTTACTATGTAGCTGTAGCTTTTATTACTAACTGTGAGGTACTTACATTTCTCCAGCGCCTTCCTCGCAATCTTCTGCAACCCAACGTGTCTTTTCTTATAACGTGGCTGTTTCAGTGCAGCCATATAATGCTGGTCAGGCGACGCAGGGATTAAGCGTTCTGAGGGGTGAAAGGAAGTTTGCTTCCTTGATGGGGCAGGCCACGCCAGGCATGCTGCAAAGGCAACACAGCACACAGAACTTTATCTGTTTCATTTCCGTGTGCCGTGTTGAGATCAACTGTTGCTGCCTGGCAGGTAAGCTTTGCTTTCATTTTTCCAAGCTGTATTCAATCTGTGGGCCATACCAGTTTGTATAGTCCGCGGATTGACCAATCATGGCCGTCAAACACCCTCCAGGGTGTTCTAATTGCCCTTGCAAGATGTAAGAAATTAAGGGCCCAAATATGGTCCTGGGAGAAAACGACAATTAAACCAGTGCTTAATATGCTATATTTGGGCTTTCCTATATCTGCCACCCTTGGCTATTGCAATGTAAAACAAAGGGCCTCATTACGAGGAAGGCAGTAGGGGGTTAACGGGGCTGGTAGAGCTGCCAGCCCCGTTAACCCTCTACCGTCTCATTACAAGGTCTCCTCGCGGGACCCGCTAGGGACGCCTGGTCTTACCAGGCATTCTTAGCGGGTCCCGTGAGCAGACCAGGATGCAAACAACGGGCCGGTCATTAACGGGCCCGTTGTTTGCATCCTCCCCATTCCCATTGAGCCTTATGGGGGCTCTAATGGGAATGGGGATGTACAGGGTATGGGTTCCTGGAATAGGGAAAGACCGGGCCCTCCAAGGTCGGAATGGCCGGTATTTCCCCATTCCAGGAACCCGACCTGGTACCCGGAATGGGGGTAGCCATGCCTTAAATTGCGGCATGGCTACCTCCTTCCTCTTAATGAGGCCCAAAGACTCCTCCAAACATCTACTCTTCTGCTTAATCAACTGATAACAATCATTTGAAAATTTTGATTTTATTCTATTACTCCAACACTAAAATTCTACGAAGGGAAAATAATTCCAAAACTTACATATGGGCTGGAACTTTATTTTCATGTTGTTCCAAAATGGTTGGATTTAGCAGAGGCTAAGATTTGACAGAGGTTATTGGAGGTACCTAACGCTGTCCCTCTTGCTGCCATCTGATTTGTGCTAGGCCTTGTCATTATCAGAGCACGGGTAGAGTGGAAGGTATTGTCTTTATTTAGAAAAGTGCTTCAACCTGTTTCTACCTCTTTGTATGAAGACCTGAATATATGCATGAACCATAATCCTAGAGGAAAGTCCATTAATTGTATTGCTCCAATTTATATGTCAAGTAAAAAAAATCTGCAGAGTTTAAACTTGAAAATTGACGATCTGATTGCAAACCCGATAAAAGTGCAACATTGTCTATATGACAACGATTGGATCAACAAAGTAGATACATTTCATAGTTATCCGTCAATGAGTCACCTCCCCAATGAACACAAGAAAAGAGGCACACTCCACTCATATTTGATAAGATTTCCTAATAATCTGTGTAGATCAATTTTCCTTAGATTTCATGGGAATATTTTACCTACCAGCAAAATCTGCATGAGGAGAGATATGATCACAGCAGCAGAGTCTGGGTGTAGATTCTGTAAGAATATAGAGATAGAGGAAACAGCTTGACATCTGATTTTGCATTGTCCAGCACTCAACGGTATAAGGATGTGCTATTTAGGAAATCTGTTTTTCTCCAATCATTGGTGTATTGAGGAATATTGTTGCCAGATATGTTTCTATGGCGACAATTCTCATGACATGATAGCAGTATCAGCCTTTTTTAGATCTATTGAATTGAAATGAACTAATTGCTAACATTTTGTGATCATTTAATGCTTACTTCATATTGTCTGTGTTTTCTTCAGTACTGTTCTCAGTTTTAATTTTATCTTAATGTTTCAAATATACTTGACAGTTGTCATGTTGTTTTATTAATTAGATATGTAATGTGATGAAATGTACAAACATTTATCTTGTGTTTTGTAAAGGTTTTATAAACCATAAACAATAAAAGAAATAAATAAAATGGCAAACATAATGCCTTGATCCTAAAATGGTGCTAACTATTGTCCACATCCCTAGGTGTGCCCCATGGCCAGATCTTTTAACCAGGTATGCTGTGCTTTTATTAAAAACACTTTTTAATTAAGTGATCATCCTTGAGGGTGCAGGGAAGGGGCAAACAAGTACTCATTGAATAAAGGTGGAAATATAAGGTTTAATATAAGTAGTTTATCAAGACAGGCACTGTCTCCATCACTCAGACAATGCTGTTTCACTGCAATTTCGGTCTGCACTTTGTGCTTTAATACATGCCACTTTACACTGGGCACATCCTGCTCCTTGTCTGACACACACACTGAGGCTGGAGTGTTACAGTCTGTACTATTTCTGTCAATTGCATGTGATAAAATAAGCCACCCTTGAAGAGTGCCTCCCATATCATTGCTTCTCTTATCTTCTCTTATCGCCATCATGTTTCCATCGGTCAACCATTGGATTGCTCATTTGTCAAATTGTCTTTCTTTGAGAAAATAGAGATTGATTGAACAGTAAGAAGGCAAATTATTTGTCTGCTTTGGTCTAGGTTAACCAGTCTGTATGGCAGATGGTTGGCGAATCTTTGCCAACATGCGCCTTCAACCTTGTCTTTGATGTATACTGCTTTTGATGGGCCTCATTACGGGTTTGGCGGTAGCCGTGCCAGTTTTATAGGCACGGCTACGGCCAAACTCGCTACCGGCACTGCCACTTGGCAGGATACAGGTGTACGTGGGCATGTTAAAACAATTTTGTGGTTTGTACCTTTGGCCTTATCTCCACCCCTTAATTGTCCCTGGTGTCCCTGCTTGATCCCAGTCCAGAGATCACCCCCTGTGTGGCGCACTGGGATAAAGAATGGGTTGGGAATGGTGATAGGTTCAAGAATACTCAAAACCTCTAATAAAAGGAACATCCAGTTAAATTAAATACAGTACAATACAAAGAAAGATGGACAACGTTATGCTGGTGCTATATCTTTTTAGTGATTATATGTTATAGATATCTACTAAATAAAGCAGCAGTTGTATAGTTATATATATATTTTACAAATAACACCTATTTCTTAGCAGCTGCGTAAAAAAGTTTAAAAAGCTACAACGAGTTGTTAAGGCTCATTCTGAGTTTGGTGGTTATTCAGCAGTAATTCCATCAAATGTCCACCAAAATCAGTTACCGTTAATAAAATTTGGTCCCGGTGGGTTGACCATGGGATTGCAAGTGATGGTAGGAGTGGTGTTAGTCCCCATTTATGGAGGTCATAACACTCCATTGTATGGGCTCCATTGTGGAATTGTGGTGGAATTACCATCAGTGGAATTGCTGAGTGGTAATTCTGCCAATTTTGGGAGGATAAGTGGAGGATTTACATACAGCATTGCCCTTGCCAGGCTGCCTATGGCAGACACTGCACTGATTGCTGCAGCAGCAGTGACCAGTCCTCTATCCCATGTCAGGCGCCTGGAGCAGCCCAGGGATTCATCACAGGACCAGCATAAGTTGGGGGCAAGCCTAACTGCAATCACACAGCAATTCTCTTCTTCAAACGTGGGCTGCGACCAAAAATGAAATGTAGGTGCGTGACAGTGAGCTGAGATGCAGCGCCCGTTTTGGGAATGGGGCACTGTATATAGAGAGCATGGTCTGTGTTAGTGATCATTGATGAAACACCCCTCCCAGCAATGAGGCACCATGTAGAGAGAGCATATCTGTAGCAGTGACACTTGTTCCACAGTGCATTTCCTGGCGACGGGGCACTTTATTAAATGCAGGACCAACCTAGCATTTAACAAGTGTGTGTGGGGCTGAGGGGAGCACCAGCTGTGGCCATCTGAATGACGGCCTGGCTCATTTACAACTGACAGCTTTCTGGTCATGGTGCCTTCTTGTGAGTTGTGTAAGAAAGACATGTCTTTTAAACTACGATTATGTTCACCTTGCCATGTTCGAAATCCTGTTGGAAAATTCAGATGACGACTACGACATTGATGGTTCATGTTTGAGAAATGAAACAGAAGAGTTAAAATCAGATACACGGTGTGTACACCACTTACAGTAATAGAAAGTATTCAACTTCCAGGTGCCTTTACAGCTCAGATAGCAGCGCTTTTTGCCTTACCACGGGCATGCACTATAATAATTGTTATTTTATAATAAGCAGATGACTACATTCATTGACTCCTGCTATGTGTTTGCTGTAGTGCATTGAAACACGTGTGTATAGGCGCGTCATAAATGCCATATCATATCATGAGTACCGGATGCTGTGGAAAGAAAGAGGTTTCTTAACAGCTGCAAGCACACTGTTCCAAAATGCAAATGCCCTTCGTGAATGACTATTGATGCCCAAACAATGTGCAATTGTACAGTAGAGCACAAAGCCCCGAGAAGTGGCTTTGTGCCTAGTATATGCCCGTGCAGACCAGGTGGTGAATGCGGTTGTCGTTTCTCTATTCCATTGGCAGACAAAATAATGAAACAAAGACACGTTCCGCCTAGTGTTCCACCTTATTCTACGCTTAATGAGCTACTAGAGAAAAGGAAAGTACTCCAGATACTAAGTAAAATTCATGCAACAAAGCAGGGTGTTCTCTTCACATCAGTTGCGATTGTGTGAAGGAGATTTAGTAGTTCCCAAAGCACATCTGGATTATTTTGCCAGGTTCTTCATGGTGTCTCACACATTTGGGAAAGACGGGATGGTATCCTGGTTATGAAATTCATGGCATGACCCTTGTTTTTGGCAAGTACCAGATGTATTCCTCTAGTGTGTCATCTATCAACAACAGGATGCTATTGTACAGCTGTCAAAACCCGTGGGCATGATCAATAGGCTTACCAAATGGATAGAGGCATATACAACTCATAAATCCAATATACAAGTAATTGTAATGCCTCAGACATGTGTCATTATCCAATGCGTTGAGCTGGCACTGAGTAATATCAGTGATCAATTAACAAACTTGGTACAGGAACTCTTTAAGGTACGGAATAGTCTGCAGAAAGCTCCATTGCCTTATTACCTACAATTAACTGGGGCAGCGGAGAATAAAATGTCACCCTTAAAAATAAAACGGCAAAGATATACACAGAAACTACATCGAAGTGCCATATACACAACTGCCTTCTTTAATGAGAGGGCATGCAAATCGGGGTGACATTATTGAACTACCACTGGATTCTCAATGTCAGAGCAATGCGCTTCCCAGTAGCTCCACCACTGTCTCTGAGCTGTATGGGTTAAGGCAGTTTGCAGCGGATGGATAGTATTGTTTTGAAGTACTGCCAAGAACTAGTCACAGTATAGTGTCACCCTTAACACTCTGGAATGTGGGGTTTTCTTAAAACCTACTAGAATGCACACTGCTTGTGAGTGAGGTTGCCTGTACCATTGAAGGACCTGCTAGATACTGATACATCAGGCCTTCTTCCGAGATGGCCCAATCTGGACCCATACAAGCTACTGCTGGCCAGAGCCAGAGATGCTGGTTCCTTTTAATGGGGTAGTTGATTTTCTATTTGTCATTAATTTGGTTCAATGAAATTGATATTTCAGAGTGAGGAAAGAGACGCTCTGAAAGTTAAATGGCCCCGGTGAAGAGAAACATATGAATAGTAGTATGTAATCGTGGAACTGCATTTTGGGAGTGTGGAAATACTTATAATGCAAAACCCAGCCACATTGGGTTCCTAGTTACTGGCAGCACGAGGTACTCGCAAAATCAGCATCTGTGGGTTAAAATGAAAATTGAAAAGAGCTTTCAAAAGTTTTTACCAAAAAATAAAGAGTCAGGGCGCACTAGACCAACACAAAAGACCTATCTCACACCCTGCTTTTCTGATAATCTATATTTGCTACAACAAGCGAGTTTCATTGACAAGAAGTACAATGCATGATCAATGGGAGCATGAACGGCATGTGAAAGATCCAGTAATGGCAGAACATTCAGATAAAGGATGGCAGTATTATGCAATGCTACTGCCCAAGGGACTTCAAACGATGACTGCACCAGGTTTTTGTGTGCTTACCAATGAAGAGGAATTGCCAGAGGTGGGGGTTTCAATGACATATTCAATATTCATCTATGTGCCATTTCGTGGGAGATGAGGAATTACATTGACTGGATAGACTGCGTCAAAGACAATATATACCCATATTCAGTAAATACTCGTCCCCCCTGCACCCACCAAAGCTAAACATTTGATGAGAGTGGTAAACCCTCCTCAGACGCCATTGTCTGAACTATTAATGGGCCTGGTCCAAAAGAGTAGTCAATTTAGTACACCACACTTGTTCTGTCCACTTTTTCTTGACAATATAAAACTTCCAAGTGACTCATATTCATCAGAAGCGATGATAAGGCTAGAACAGCAGATGCTAAAAGGAAGTGCATAGAGAAACGCTTGGAGCGGTGGATCTTCAAAGGGGTCAACTCAAGAGCCTCTGCATGGAATATATATTGGGTAAGTATTCATGAGGAGCGCTTAGGAGAATATTAGACACGTATATTTAACCTAACAATTACACGTCAAAAGATTGAATGGGACATCACTTGTGAGGAAGTGCAGGATTACCTGCACTACCATTTGTGATCAGTTTGTGATGAAGTCAAACAACAATCCTAACAGGAGGTGCTGAATGAAGACTCAGGAGTCCCAGATGAATGATGGTCCTGGAGGAATGCATGGACGTTTTCCAACTGGTACTATGATAATAAAAATGGTGAGATGTTCATTCAAACCATATGGACCTGTTTGACGGACATGTGCTCCAATGTTCCAGATGATGTCAGGCGTGTAGACAAGCAGCAGATTGGACTGGGTGGTACATTGAGACAACTGGGAAAAACAAGTATGAGGAGGACCACATCTTGATGTGGTGTGTGTTGCTCAGATGAAGCAAGTCATGTGGACCAGCAATCGAAATAAATGGACATTGTGGCCAAAGGTGTCTGTCGAAAGATAAGTCAGGTTGAAGGTCAGATCTGCTGGGAGACAAGTGCATCATGTTTAATGCCAAATGGAATTTAAATATTCTCCTAATCTAATTGATAGTGGCATGTAATCCAAAAGAATTGTTAGAACATGATGTGAGTTTCAAACTATTAACAACGACTGAACAGCAGTCAGTAATTTGGCCTGCGGAATTAATAAATTAAATGCATTTGAACTATGACTTCAAATTCAGTTGGCCTATCAGTCCCTACCATTTTAGAGATTTTCTGAAACTGTTGCACAAACTACAGAAATTATAAAGCAGTAAAGGAAAACTGCAAGTGCTATTTACAAGCAACGTTTAATCATGAAAAGAAAGCTTTTGAATTAGCACATCGAACAGTATGTACCACACCGAATTTATTGCGCCCTGTTATTAAGATGCTGAAACTTACAGATTCAGACAAGTGGGCAAAGCTAAAAAAAAGAATACAGCAGTCATTGCACTCACTTTTACAAAACCTCAGGAAATCGCTTTATTCATAAAGAAATTGTGTTGCCTATGCCTATTGTTAGTATAGAAAATACGTGTGTTGATACTAATACTGATAGTGACAGTAACTCGAGTGGTGTAAGCAAGACATTAAAGTGAACAATAAAGAACAAACATATTTGTGAGAGTTATGCTCACTAGGTTAACTGCCAAAGTTGGCAGTATTATATTGTTGATGACCTGTGGAAGTATATGAGCAGTGACAGAGAAAAAGCACAGCCTTAGCTAGGAGATGATGCAATGACAGCCTTAGCTAGGAGATGATGCAATGACAGCCTTAGCTAGGAGATGATGCAATGACAACCTTAGCTAGGAGATGATGCAATGACTGCCTTAGCTAGGAGATGATGCAATGACAGCCTTAGCTAGGAGATGATGCAATGACAGCCTTAGCTAGGAGATGATGCAATGACAGCCTTAGCTAGGAGATGATGCAATGACAGCCTTAGCTAGGAGATGATGCAATGACAGCCTTAGCTATGACAGCCTTAGCTAGGAGATGATGCAATGACAGCCTTAGCTAGGAGATGATGCAATGACTGCCTTAGCTAGGAGATGATGCAATGACAGCCTTAGCTAGGAGATGATGCAATGACAGCCTTAGCTAGGAGATGATGCAATGACAGCCTTAGCTAGGAGATGATGCAATGACAGCCTTAGCTAGGAGATGATGCAATGACAGCCTTAGCTATGACAGCCTTAGCTAGGAGATGATTCAATGACAGCCTTAGCTAGGAGATGATGCAATGACTGCCTTAGCTAGGAGATGATGCAATGACAGCCTTAGCTAGGAGATGATGCAATGACAGCCTTAGCTAGGAGATGATGCAATGACAGCCTTAGCTAGGAGATGATGCAATGACAGCCTTAGCTAGGAGATGATGCAATGACAGCCTTAGCTATGAGAGCCTTAGCTAGGAGATGATGCAATGACAGCCTTAGCTAGGAGATGATGCAATGACAGCCTTAGCTAGGAGATGATGCAATGACTGCCTTAGCTAGGAGATGATGCAATGACTGCCTTAGCTAGGAGATGATGCAATGACTGCCTTAGCTAGGAGATGATGCAATGACAGCCTTAGCTAGGAGATGATGCAATGACAGCCTTAGCTAGGAGATGATGCAATGACAGCCTTAGCTATGACAGCCCTAGCTAGGAGATGATGCAATGACAGCCTTAGCTAGGAGATGATGCAATGACAGCCTTAGCTAGGAGATGATGCAATGACAGCCTTAGCTATGACAGCCTTAGCTAGGAGATGATGCAATGACAGCCTTAGCTAGGAGATGATGCAATGACAGCCTTAGCTAGGAGATGATGCAATGACAGCCTTAGCTAGGATATGATGCAATGACTGCCTTAGCTAGGAGATGATGCAATGACTGCCTTAGCTAGGAGATGATGCAATGACTGCCTTAGCTAGGAGATGATGCAATGACAGCCTTAGCTAGGAGATGATGCAATGACAGCCTTAGCTAGGAGATGATGCAATGACAGCCTTAGCTAGGAGATAATGCAATGACAGCCTTAGCTATGACAGCCTTAGCTAGGAGATGATGCAATGACAGCCTTAGCTAGGAGATGATGCAATGACAGCCTTAGCTAGGAGATGATGCAATGACTGCCTTAGCTAGGAGATGATGCAATGACTGCCTTAGCTAGGAGATGATGCAATGACAGCCTTAGCTAGGAGATGATGCAATGACAGCCCTAGCTAGGAGATGATGCAATGACAGCCTTAGCTAGGAGCTGATGCAATGACAGCCTTAGCTATGACAGCCTTAGCTAGGAGATGATGCAATGCCAGCCTTAGCTAGGAGATGATGCAATGACTGCCTTAGCTAGGAGATGATGCAATGACTGCCTTAGCTAGGAGATGATGCAATGACTGCCTTAGCTAGGAGATGATGCAATGACTGCCTTAGCTAGGAGATGATGCAATGACAGCCTTAGCTAGGAGATGATGCAATGACTGCCTTAGCTAGGAGATGATGCAATGACTGCCTTAGCTAGGAGATGATGCAATGACAGCCTTAGCTAGGAGATGATGCAATGACAGCCTTAGCTAGGAGATGATGCAATGACAGCCTTAGCTAGGGATGCAATGACAGCCTTAGCTAGGAGATGATGCAATGACTGCCTTAGCTAGGAGATGATGCAATGACTGCCTTAGCTAGGAGATGATGCAATGACTGCCTTAGCTAGGAGATGATGCAATGACAGCCTTAGCTAGGAGATGATGCAATGACTGCCTTAGCTAGGAGATGATGCAATGACTGCCTTAGCTAGGAGATGATGCAATGACTGCCTTAGCTAGGAGATGATGCAATGACAGCCTTAGCTAGGAGATGATGCAATGACAGCCTTAGCTAGGAGATGATGCAATGACTGCCTTAGCTAGGAGATGATGCAATGACTGCCTTAGCTAGGAGATGATGCAATGACTGCCTTAGCTAGGAGATGATGCAATGACTGCCTTAGCTAGGAGATGATGCAATGACATCCTTAGCTAGGAGATGATGCAATGACAGCCTTAGCTAGGAGATGATGCAATGACAGCCTTAGCTAGGAGATGATGCAATGACAGCCTTAGCTAGGAGATGATGCAATGACAGCCTTAGCTAGGAGATGATGCAATGACGGTATTAGCTAGGAGATGATGCAATGACTGCAAGCATGTTTAGGGAGGTGGTGCAGTAAGACATTCGATTATTTGGCACAAAGGTAAGACCCATGCGTTTATCTGCGGGTCCGCCGAGTGTCCATCTCCCTGTCGTATTGAAGGCATGTTATACCACCTCAGAACCAGGACAGGGACCACATGGGTACTAGATGCCGGATCAGGTCTAGCTATGTGTAAGTTTAGATATAGACAGTGTTCTGTATAACATGGGTAGGCTGAGGAATGGAGAAATCATACCGGTCTGGAATGGTGCTGTAAAGTCACGTCCTCCAAGGTCAGGGTGTTTATCTGTTAGGAAGTTCATTCTTAACGTAACCAATTAACTGTATCATACTGACACATCTGAAAAAGGCACATTGTGTAAAAGCACATGTAAACCTTGACGTTTCTGTGTTTGCAGCCCATGTCTACATGATGAGAATGATCTGCTTGTTTTCCTGTCTATTTCTTCACAGCTATATGGAAACAGATTCTCTCTTCCTTTACTGTATGAAGTTGCTTATTGGATTTACTTGCTGATGGATTTGGGTTTTCACTATAGAAAAATGCTCAAAGTCTGGCATACCTTCTAAACATGCTTTTTTTTTTTAAACAGCTCAACAATTACCTGTTTTAGGTGGGGTAATCTTTTTGAATAACTTCCCGATGGAGGAGTGATCGTTTGAAGTTAATTATATTGGTTAGTTGATAAACGATTAGCTTAACAACTCAACATTTTAAAACTTTATTCTACCAAATAATATAATCCTGCTAACTCGCTTTATATTCAATGTTCAGAAATTGCTAACAGTCTGTGGAACTTTCTACTTATAAACAATATGGGGTTTTGGAGGCAGTGTATCGATTAGTGCAAGATTGTTCAGTTGAGATGATTAACTGATGTTCAGTAGACAAGTCATTTATACATTTTATGCCCAGGGTACGACGATGGAAAATGTTCTTTGAAAGATGGAAAGTGAAACTGCCTTGTGATGGTAGATGGATTTGTGGATGGATGCTGTCAATGGGAATAGTGTTGAAATTGAAGACTTTGTCAGGGGACTTTAGGGGGCTTCAGTGAAATCTGAAAATAATGAGTGCATTTATCAGCATTTTGATAAATTGGTGAAAGATCAGATAGTCTTATTGGTGTTGGTCTGGTTTTTTGTAATCTTGGTGATAATAAGGCACATAGATCAAACTGTAGAAGTGCACTCACAGGTTGTTGATGTAAGTGGCAGGTATTATGATTCTAAGGTAAAGAAAAAGAAGATGTGATGTTTTTGTGTTCTGGAGGTAGACGACTGGAATTTATGAAGCGTGAATATACCATCAGAGATGTAGGCTTGGACAAAGAGGGTGAGACTAAGCTAGTCACAAGAACATGTGTTGAATTAGTAAAGCATTGTACCAAATCCTCATCATACCCTGAGGTTCTACCAACTCAAGAAACATGTGATGAAATAAAAAGAAATTTGGGGAAAAAATAGACTCAAAATGGCAAATCAACCTCTCACAGCATTAGCCCCGCCGCCTTCTGCCTGCACCCCGGCATGCATACTGCCCATTTGGACCAAATTCTTTCCTCGAACTCCCTCAGAACCCACAAAAACAATCACCTCCCTCTAACTTTCTAATCTGAGAATATCATTCCAGCCTCCATCAATAAGCAAACTGGTGGTCCTGGCCCAATGCACTCTTCAGCGTCATGAATGCATCCCTCTGAGTAGACTCATTCCTGGATACCTTCAAGACTGGTCTCATATGAGCTCTTATGAAAGAAACAGCACCAGCCCATTACAAACTGTTTATTGCCAACATCTTGGAAAAGTAGTCCCTACACAACTACACAACTACTTACCAGAATACAAGAATTATACCTCCAACATGACTATCAGTCATTTAGGAGGTATAGTTGTTGGCTGTGGATGATGCCCTCCAAATCATGGGTAAGGGTGACTCCTTGTCCTCTAGGCTGCATTTGAGACAGTCAGCCAGCTCCTCCTCATTTCCCTTCTCGCAATAGGATGGGATTCTCTGGTGCTGTCCTGAAATATTTTACCTCCTTCCTCTCGGGCAGACACCAGGCTTGCAAGATGCACACGTTGCATTCTAACTGACTCCCAATCTCCTGCAGAGTCCCCTAACGTTCCATTCTCTCACCAATCTTTTATTTTAATTAACATTGAGCCTTTGGACACACTCCTCAAAATCTTGATACAGTTATCCACAAGTATGTGGAAGATACTTGTTTGTACATGAGAGTAAAAATGACATAAGACAACTGTCAACTGCAGGATTAACTAGCCATCGTCCGGTCTTGTATGTTGACTGCCTCAAACGTAACCTATCCAAGACTGAATTCACCTCATTGGTCACCCCTGTGAGAAACCTAAAGGAGTCTCACTTGCTAGTCACCATGGATCTGTAATCCAGGTGCCCAGGATATGGTCATCGCTACTGGATACAGTTCCTGGGTGTGGACCAGTGCGGGAGCATCATCTGGATGGGTGGTCCTCAGGGAGTAGAAGTGGGACACTGATGTGTGAGACACAGTATTCCCCTTCTTATAACACCCTTTCCCCATCCGACCATGTAGGATACTCAGAAACTCTGCCCCACACCCCCGTTTTCTGACATTAGCACTTACTCATGACCCGAAAGACAATGGATTAACACCAGAGCTGTTTACCTGACATGTCCTAACACAAGGGTCAGGCAAAGTCAGGCAATTGACCATAACCACACACACCTGATGACCCATTCCCTTACGCACAGGGATAAAAGTTGGAGCACAAGGGCACACTACGAGCAAGGCAGACCGCACAACGAGATAGCTATCACAAGGCACCAGTTCAAGAGGAGGATAAAAATGGCAAGAACTGAACGGCGACATGGAGAGAAGTGACCTTGCACTTTCTGAGCCAGATCCACAAAGCCTCTGTGAAAGGAATCATAAGACCGCAAACAATAGCCAGCGTGTGTTGCAGCAGATGTCAACGGTACATTGAGCCCGCCTATGCTGATAACCAAGATAGGGAGAGATGCTTGCTAGCATGGTACCGTCCTTGACTCCAAAGACAAGAAAACCCAAGCGGTTCATCATAGTCGAAAGGAGAACCGTTAAGAAACCGAATTGTGTTGAACGAAAGTTGCAAATGGAAAATTAAGGGAAGATCAAAGAACTGTTAACAGCTCAGGCGAAAACCAGCTGCAGAGGGGTCCGGCACCATGTGGGTGCTCACTCAAGAGACTCTGGTTGATTTCCCTATTGTTGAAACTACTGAGACCAGAAGGCCTTTGGAGAGCCGCAAGGAAAAGGTAAAAGTGGTCATACAAGGGTCTAGCAAAAACCCCTGTACAGTCGAACGTCTTTGACCAACAAGTAGTTGGAAAATGAAGGAAAGCAAATCCCACATAGTACGAAAGTAGAAGGAACTGAGGGGCTGGCAAAGGTGGACCTGATGGAGGGATGCCTGCTGAAAGGGGCGAAGCATGATGGTCCAATTAACATTGTGAACCCGACTGAGGGATGTCCACAGTGGATGGTATAAAAGGATATTAAGACTTCTGATTAAAAGCTGTAGTGAACCCGACGGAGGGAGGTAAACATTCTAGAAGGGTCTGGACTTGGAATAGGGGATCCATGGGTGAAAAGTCATCACTCAACGTACATACGAAAAAAAAAATGTGTTTGGTTATTTTGAGCACATCAGGTGCTCGAAGGGAAGACACTTTTTTTCTTTGTATAAAAGAGACTTAACCACCGAAGATCCTGCTACCTGAGAACGGAACTATAGTCTTGTGCTGGGAAAGCTCAGGTGTGTGCTGTGCTCAGGAGTCCCACCTTGTCCTGTGATCAAAACATGGGCATGGGAGACCCCGGCTACCACATCCTGATGTATCATTTTGTGAGCACTTCTTTCTTTCTTATGAACCCCATCCCACACTCTTTTTGTATTTATTTGTAAGGATTGGCAACAGTTTCTTTGAGTATAGGCGCTTTTATTTGACAAGATGCCACTAGGACTTCCTCGTTATTATTTGATGGTCATAGCTTGCTCCCATCTTAGATTTAGGTTTAGATTAGGCATTTTTCCATCCTACCTATGCAGTTTGATAAACACCCTTGAACTGTGATCACTTGTGTCTGTCTTTACTGTTGCCACCATGAGTTCCTTACACCCCCGTAAAGAATACATTGTTCAACATAGGTTTAAAGATGTGTGCCTATAAGAATTTGATCTGCAGTTCTCAGATTTACCTAAACCATTAGGCTTCACTACTGACAACAGCCTGTCCTTTCAGAAACACATAGCCAGAATGCACAAACGCCCTGGTTTCAAATATCCACCCTATGCAAAATCAAACCCTACATCCCTCTGCAAGGTTTCCGGACTTTAGTGCAGGTGCTTGTGGTCTCGCAGATCAATGGGGGAAATGCCCTCCTGTTAGAGCTCCCAGTTGCTCATTTGGCTCCGCTAAAAGCAGTCGACCATGCTGCAGCATATCTCATAGCAGGTGTGTGAAAATTCAACCAAATCACCCCCATCCTACACAAACTACTTTGGCTTTCTCTCCAAGCATGGCCCCGGGGATCGAACCTGTGTTGCTACGTGTCGTCTTGCTTCCAAGGTGAGCATGTTGCCCCTGAGCTAAGGCAAGCACGTTGCCCCTGAGCTAAGCTCCACATATCTGGTGGCGGGCACTCATCACACAACAAACCGACCAAGTGGCTCAAATCACAACTCATCCACAAAGAGTGGACCCACACACAATCCTTTTGTTGTCATGCAACCAATCTCTGGAACTCAATCCCAGTATTGGCTTGGAATGCCCCACAATTCTCCAGTTTTGCAAATCTCTCAAAACATGTCTATTACAACAACACCTGACTAACCATTCATCTCAATGGATGCAAAGACCACAACTCACAAAAGTGCAACTCTGGTCAAAGATGCTAGCCCATGCCCTTTATAGCACTCCAATACTCTCAAGCTAGGTCTGTGCTTGAAGCAATAAAATAAAATACAAATGAAAATGTGTGTGTCATCAACTAATCTATGATAAAACACACTGAAGTTAGGGTCGACACTAACACTGGAAGCCTTCAGAGATACTATTTGCTTCTTGGGAGTGAGGTTATTTTTTTTTATCTGTAAAACATCTGAACCAAAAGGAGACTATGGGGGTCATTACAAATTTGGCGGTAAGGGGTTATCGGCGGCGGTAATGGTGCCGGAGCCGTCAACCCCTTACCGCCCCATTACGAGGCTGCTCACAGGACCCGCTAGCAGACCAGGGAGTTAACAGCGGGCCCGTTAATAACAGGCCTGACAGCGGGCCCGTTAATAACGGGCCCGATGTTAGCTCCCTCCCCATTCCCATTGAGCCTTATGGGGGCTCGAATGGGAATGGGGATGTACTGGGTCCGGGTTACTTGAATGAGGAATTACTGAGTCCTCCAAGGTTGTAATGGCCCGGTAAATCCTCATTGAAGGAACCCAGACCCGATACCCGGTAAGGGGGTAACCATACCGCAAATTCCAGCATGGTTACCTCCAAGGTCGTAATGACCCCCTATGTAATTGTCTAAGCAAAGACTAATAAAAACACAACAAAATACATATAAAAAACAAATATGCATACACACCTCAGTTGATTTTTAGAGTTCATAAATTAACTTTGAAATTACTTTATAATTTCTTCATTTCACACAAACTAATCAAAAGGATGTAAGGGAAATGATTGGGCCCATGGACAGATTATACAATAATCTGTTCATGGGTGATGCAGGGTGCAGAAATACCTCTCACCGTGTGTTTTCAGATTTTCTGTTGCTGTATACAAGTAGCTGTAGGTACATACTTTCTGTGGTCAGCTTCCTTCTGAATGTATTAGAACCACTACAACCACCACGTAAGTATTTATTAGATGGTATACCCACGTGGGTGGAGGGCTCAAATCAGCCCTCCACCTGCATTACAGTACCAGCTTCATTTACAAAGATGGGCTCATTTTTGTAAAACATTAATTTCCAATGGGATTGCACCATAATAAAATGCGTCTGTGAATCAGTCACATTGATCAGTTACCGAGATGCTTAGGTAAACCATTATATTGTTCCTATCCTTCTTTAAATTGCAGGAATTAGCAAAATGTTATCAAGGGCACAGTGGAAACTATTTTATTGAAAACATATGCTACATGAGAAACATGCCCATGTAGCCATATCATGTCAGCCAAACGTCATGCACAAATCTTGCTGAAATGAATAATGCTGAAGCATCCATTTGAAAAAACTCTACAATTATTTTATTCGTAACACTTCCTGGAAAGATTACTCTCAACCTCTCAGCTGGGATTCAGAGTCTAATCTACAAGAATATTTTAACATGGGAAAGTCCCATTGAAAGCATTTGTGTAAGCCACGCCCTTAATGCTTTCCAAGCTATGTACTCTCCATTATGAGCGTGCAATACCAAACATGTTATTTTACAATGGGGAGGATTCTAGATTAATCACCACAAAGCTTTACAACCCTATCGATTAATTGATGATAATTAGCTTGTGTTCCTTCTGTTTTCTCACTGCCTTGAATACATACATGATAAATCTGTTTTTACGTGTTATACTTCTCTACTTTTCTGTGCTTGTATCTTTGGTCCTGGCTGACAACATGATGTACATTTACCTTCCCTCTTTGGTTGTTATCTTCCTTTCTGCACGCCCCTCAAGAGCCCTCTCCCTCCCTTTTATTACCACCTGTTTTACACTGTCAAATTTGTGTTGTTATTTTTTAGTCCTCCTACGATATGTTTCACAACATTTTAGAATGTATTTATCACACACATGTTTTGCTATACTTGTGGATTTTTACTGAATTATGCTTCATTACACATCTTCTTGATAGTGTTCAGGACATCTTTGGCTTATCAGGAGAGTTTAGCCACACTTTTTTTCATGAAGTCTCTGACTATGATACTTTAAAGCATTCGAGTTACTACAATTTAGATTCTTCTATAAATCATTTAATCATATGTTTTCTGGCCCTTGAGTTTTATTTTTTATGTAGAGGTTGGCATTCTTTTCTTAACACTTGTATCTGTTATCTAACAGGATTATTTGCACTTATTTGTTTATTATGCAGACTACTTTAACATTTATGATGTTTCTGTACATGTTATGCATTGAGATGTCTTTCAAATAAAGTGTCTATTGTGTCTGTCTTCTTCAACGTCTGTCCCATCTACTTCGAATAATTGCTAGGACTTAAGGCTATGTTCAAGTTATTTTATTATGAGTAGTACTCCATTATTTTGTCCATTTGCTACAGGTGTACGTTTTGCACACATTTGCATGTGTTCATTATATGTGTGAGTCACTATACAACTATGACACCACAGTATCACAGTTAATTTACAAAATCACTACGTTTTCATGCACACACATTATTTAAAGCATGTATTTATATATTGATAATATAGTGTGTTTATTATTTCTTTAATGTCCGTACACAATCACACTATTTTTTAAGTCTGTAAACGGTGTTAATGACATGAATTACATTGTTTGGAACTTGTACATTCAGACTGTCATGGTGGAATGTTTCTTACTTAAAGAGAGCAGAATCCTGTCTGCTTCCCCAATTGAATTTACGCATCACACTTCATGAACAGACAGTATCACATTTCTATCTGTTTAAGTGTTTTATTTCATCCCTTTTGAGAGATGTTAACAACACTTCTTATTTAGAAATATGAGTGATTGTTCCATATATTTCTTTGATTTGTAATTCTACTTGTGTTCCTGATGATGGTACTTTGAACCTGTGATGTATCAAGCATATATACATTTCAAATTTGTATTGATCAATAAACAATATGGGTCTCCTATATCACAAATTCTTTTTGGATATCAGTATATATAATGTGGATATGCAGTATGTTATATGGACTCTCACACATTTTTATTGAAAACATATTGCCTCATCACGAGTTGGGCGTTAACGCCAGCGGTATTACTGCCGGCGGTATTAGCCCTACCGCCAAACCCCCCCGGCGCTATTAGCGCCGGATCATGGGTTTGGCGGTAATGGAATTCCCCATTCCCCACTGAGCCCATTCGGGAATGCACCATACCCCATTGGGCTCAATGGGGAATTTTTGCGCTTTTTCCGGTAATAGCACGAATTTTCGGCAGATTTCCCCCCAGCTCAGAGCTGGGGAGAAATCCAGCGAAGCTCTGATTTGGCGGACCCTTAAATCTGGCGGTAATAGCGCGACCGTCAGATTTAAGGGTTACCGCCAAACTCGTGATGAGGCCCATTGTTTTTAAATTGCCATACATATACCATCCGGTTAATTGCGTACACTGTTAGGGTTACCAAACACTTTATTACTCTTGACGTTCTTGAGTGAAAATAATGTACTGTGATTTATAATGAAGTTTTGTGTTCATTTTAGGGACTTTATTTCATCAAAATGCGAGGGGTAGCGGTAGTGACATCACATGACCCCTGACCTTTGATGACAGGGTTGATGTCATTTAACCCCACGCTGAAGTGACATCATCAGAAGCAATAGAACACGACCTTTCATCCCTTGACAAAACAGGAAGTGGCATCACATAGCTTTGTTTCTAAGCACGCTACGAAAAATATGGTTACAATATCATTGTACTGTGATATACATTTCATGCAAGAATGGATCACCATAGGTATCATTAATATCAGTGTGTATAGGCCCATATTACCGAATTACTGTGAATACAAGCTGATGTCCAAGGCCAAATGATGTTCATGTGTTATTATATAGCACTTACGCTTAAGCGCTTTATAAAGATCAAATATGCATAAACGGTCACTCAACCTGTATTGGCACTCATTTATCAACCTCTGAAGGATGAAAGGCTGAGTTGACCTTGTCAGGATTCCCACCTGCAACCTGTTGATCACACACACATCGCAGCAGCAAGCACTCAACCCACTGAGCTATCATACCGGCTATAGCTATCTTACCGGCTATAGTAAAATGAGCAATTACATGTCTGAATGTTCTCAAAGTCAGAAGGAAAATTACACCCTTTAGTGGATACCATTAAACTGGTAACTGAGATTTACCAGCAGACCAGTTCATTTGCAGGTCTGGTGCAAAGTTGGCCACATACGTCTGCGTGGATCTACTTTTCAGGATTCAGAGGTTGGCAAAATATATACCATTGGGAGGGTTCATAACTGTGTATAAAAATATGTATAGTAGTGCAGGGAAAGCAGCGCACTCACATGACATCCCATACTCTGGGCACTCATTACTGTAGGATTATTTAGTGTGTTTTTGGAGTGCAGTGCCACTGCACGGGATCAATGTATAGCGTGTTTTTGGAGTGCAGCGCCACTGCATGGGATCAATGTATTGCTACAATGCGGTACAGCAAGCCATGTGTTGCCAGTGTAACATATGGACATGCAAATGAAGACAGGTTACTCATTGTAAAAGCACATCATTTTTAATGGTGTAACATATGGACATGTAAACGAGGACAGGCTACACAGGTCAAAAACAAACCATTCTCTCATTTAAAAGCACACCATTTTTTTTCTTTTCTCACCTGAAATGCCTCTATTGCAGGGGACACATTAGATAATTAATGAACTATTATAATTAACAAGTACTAACACGATTTTAACTTCTTAATATTATAATGTGTTCTCCATGTGCAAAATGAGGCAGGCTGAGGCTCACTTTAAACGTGCATTCAGATTTTTTTCTCTCTTTTTCTCTGTGCTTTTCATGGTCCTTGCTCAGGAAACAAAACTTGAATAAGCAGGAAATCAATTTTGTTACAGTTGCTTACTGTAAAAGTGAGCTATTGTTTGAAGAAGGAGGGTGTGACATGATGGATTTTTATTGGACAGGTGTCACGTTAGGGGCTGTAACAGAGGTTTCTTGGTGCACCTCGGGGAGGGAGAAAGGCAGTGTCCATTTTGCATAGCTTCGGTGAGGACTTGGCTGAAGTGGCTGAGAGGCGTCGTTCCAGTGCACTGTGGACCTTCACAGGCTGGGGATTCTAGTTGATTAGCATCGACTTGAGAATAGAAGATTGCAGATTGGAACTGCATGTTCTCCTGCATGTTCTCACTGGGGTGCTCTAAAAGAAAGCCCTGAGCCATTTAAAGAAAGCGACCAGCCCAGAGATTCCGCGTGCTGAACAGCTAGAAATTGCTGGTAATTATCTTATACAAAGTGAGAGTGCGGTGTGTGAATGAAATCTATTTCAGGCAGGCAGCGTAGCGACAGCTTCTATTGAAGAATCACTGTATTTAAATGCTACACTCTAATGTTGCCATCTAAATGCAAGTACACTGATGCATTGTTTTCTTTATTGTTGCAAAGAATCGAATGAAATGCCACGTATGTTGCAAGTGTTTCTCTTATGTTTATTTTAGAAAAGACTGCCTCGCAAAGCTGGTAATGTATGGTTTTGTAAATGAAACTGATGTAAATCACAACCTGTGTAAAGGCTTCTTTTTGCTTCTGTTTTTTTTCTGGTGCAGTTAGCCCATATCACATGATAAAAGGGGAGGTTATTAGGTAATATATGCCAAGCATCCTGTGTGGAAAAAGTTATGTTATGAGTAATTATAAATAGCTGTGTGCGTGGTTCCACTCAGTGTATATGTGTGTGTGGCTTCTGAGTGGAACACAATCCGATAGTCTGCTGGGCGTACATGAATCAGCAGAGAGAGAGGCCTCTGGAAATAGTTTCACTAATGTAAATAAATTAGTGATAATACCACATGTTATTGTGAATACTTTATGGAAGCATAGCTCACTGGTGTAGATAAATCAGTGATAACAGCCATAAGTGGCACTCCATATGAAAATGTGGTGTTATTGAATAATGTAGAAGCCTGAGGCCTCTAGAGATCACAAGAACAGTCTAAACAAAAGAAAGGGGTTTTGTATGTTGGGGCCACAAATAAAACAAAGAAATTATGCTCATCACTATACCACAACGAAATGTAAACCAACCAAATGTATCTGTGTACTGAAATAATGCATAGCCACTATACCACTATAATACCAAACCCAATCTAAATACAAGGAGTGGTTATTACTAAACTATTTTTGTTTTTGGCGGTAAGAAAATACCGCTAGGCCCCAAATCTACACAAAATACACAACATTACCTCATACATACAAACAAACATCCTGAACAGCATGCCATGGAGATAGGAAAGATTAACACATTACAACAAAGCATTAATTGTGGCACAATTAAATTAAGGAGCACTTTATGTGCTATGGTCAAACATTTCTACCCTGTACACAAGCTTTTAGGCATGCTATGATTGCAACGTGCAAAAAGCAAAATACATAGTCCGAAATCTATTCTTAATCTATTCTAAATGCTTTTTGGAAGTTTTTTTTTTTTGTTTTTTTTTTGTTAGGGGTAGCAAGGGAAGACCAAAGGGGTAGCAATGGAGACCTCAGGGGTCACAGGTGCAACACCTGGCTACTCCCAAATGACATGCCAGGTTCATTCTGAGTTTAAATGTTAAAACATTTGTTAAAATATATGATAATGATAATAATGATATGATATGATAAATATGATATGATAATAATGATAAAACAAATGTTAAAACAAAATCTTTAAACATGAGTTCACAACATTTCAGTTGTTTGACATAATGAGTGATTCATTTTATATAGGTTGTGTTTCTATATCACTATATATTGAGACTGTCTTACAAGGTTCATATTCAAGTTTCATATTTTTGTGTATGTTTAAAGTTGTTTGAATACAATTGTGAGTGTTTATGTGCAATGTCTTCTACAGAGGCTCTATTGTGCAAAGTTAATGTGAGTCCACATTTTCATTGGCAATATTTCTGTAATCTAGCCCCTGGTGTGTCTTCATACTGTTGCACTACAGGCATTATTGGTACAATCCAACAGCATTGCGTTTTGTGTACAGAAGATACTGGGAAAAGCCTATTTTAGTGTGTACTCACAGCTGCAGTACTTGTATTCACTGTCAAAGACAACATGAGTGAGCACACACAATAGCAATAGTAGCCTTATTGGGCAAAACAATAATGAGAGTGTTCTCTGGTAGCACTGGAATTATTGAGCAAGATCTACATAAGTGCATTCTTACAGTGGCAGTAATTAATTTAATAGTGAAAAGGCAACATATGTGTGTTATATACACTGCTGGCATTATTGGGGAATGTCAACATGCATCTTCATAATGTGGCAGTACTGGAATTTTAAGGCTAAACCAACCTGAGCGTATTCTTTGAATGGTGGTAGTACTCACCTTATCAGGCAAAGCAATCATTAGTTTGTTCCTACAGTGGCAGAGCCTGCAAAGTCAATAAAAGATGTTTCTTACTGTGCCAGCAGTGGTTGCATGAATCAAAGCCAACACAAGTGTGTTCTTTCAGTGACATACTACCATTATTTGGCAACGCAGACATGAGATGTTCTTACTGTGGAAGTACTGGCATTGTATGACACAGCCAAATTGAGTATGCTCTTGAAGTTGCTTTTCAGGTAATAATTGCCAAAACTAATAACCAGTGTGTTCCTACAGTGGGAATACTTCTGTATATTGGCAAAGCCGGCATGAACATGTCTTTATACTGTAGCAGTGCTGGCAATATTCGTAACTGCAAGAATAAACATAGTTTCTTCTAATTGCAATGATGGCATAGTCAGCATATGTGAAAATACTGGCATATATTGTGACATATATAAATTCCCACACAGATAGGCATTAATTCATATTTCAGATGAAGTCATCCCAATAATGCATTTGGAAATACCCCTCTGGACTATTAGATTGTATTTTTTTCATTTGTAAACCATTATAATATTCAGTGAAAACACCTTGTTAACTTGTTAAAGGTACGTTATGGTTAAATTGCGGTAATAAAAACCTATCAAATTCAGTGAAAATTCTTTGTTAAAGGGATATTATGATTAAGTTGCGCTAATAAAAAAGTATCATATTCAGTGAAAAAACTTTGTTACAGGATCATTTTGGTTCAGTTGCGCTAATAAAAACCTTTCAAATTCAGTTACAAAACATTGTTAAAAGGACGTTACAGTTACTTTGAACTAATAAAAACCCATCCATATTATAATTACAAGGAAAATCAAAAAAACCCAGAAATATGCCAGTTATGGTAAGCTAAGCAACCACAACTTGTGGCACGACCGTGCCCTGCTAAGACTAACGCCCATGATATCAAAGATGACATCAAACATGTAATTGATGATATCACTGATGACATCACATGTGCATTTATTTTTCAAGAAAAGTCTCTACAAGGGATTGTCATTATAATGCTGGTAAAAAACTATCAGAGGTCCTTGGGAGAAATATCATGACCTACATAGTTCATTAAGCAATGCATTGCTATAAACACCATTGTATTACAGAGTTCTTTTCAGTATAGGAACCCACTCATGTAGAAACGTAGGCATTGTCTGCACCATAGAGGTGCAATATTCATAATCTGCCATGTTGAATGATAAAATGATAAATGCTTTCGTATCACAGTTTTGCGTACTGTGAAACATGAAAATAGTGGCTAATAATGCCTCACTTACTACAACGTTGTACTACTACACACAAAACATAAAGAGACCACAACACATAGACATATGAGCATATACAGGTAATGTAAAGTAAGCAAAAAAGCAGCAGTCTTACCAGAAAGTGTTCAGAACCTAACTGATTATTTTCATGCACAGAAAGGATTGCTGTGTATCAGCCCTGCTTTTTCCTCTATATATATGCATCATATGATGTGACTGAACCCTAAGGAAAGTAGTGTAAGAATATATGAGATGGGTAATGTCTGCAAATGTAGTACCTTTTGAATTTTCAGTTGCTGACTATCAGTGAAGAAAAGCACCGGACCTAGGTATGCCAGTGAACAAAAAAGAGGAAGTTAGACATGCAATGTCATCAGTGATGACATCAATGACATTTGTGATGTCATCTTTAATGTCATGGGTGTTAGTCTTAGAAGTGCACGGTGGTGGCACGAGTTATGCTTGCTTAGTTTACCATAACTGCTGAATTTTTGTTTTTTATTCGATTGTACTTGTAACCAGTGGCGGCTGCTATTATAGGGCGGCCGGGCGCCGCCCCCCCAGAAAAGAAAGAGAAAAGAAAGAGGAAGCTAAAAGAGATTCAATCAGAGAACTTCTCTGATTGAATCTCTTTTTTAGCTTGCATTTCCTTTGCCAACAGCCGGGGGCGCTGTGGCAAGGCAACACCTGAAGGGCTGGGCCCGGCTGCTTACACAGCAGGGCGCGTCCCGTTTTACTCTAATTTCTTTAATAGTAGAATGCGTGGAGCTCGTAGCTCCACGCACTCTTCGTAAACCCCTTTAATTAGAAGGCTGGCGGGGCGCTTCAGGGGTGGCCCCGCCGCCAGTCTAAAATGTGCGCAAACAGCGCACTAGGTCAGTCCCTCCCCTGCATGGACACAGTAATGTCATTGGCTGTTTGCCAGCCAATGACAACCCTTGCATTGGCTGGCAAACAGCCAATGACATTACTGTATCTATGCAGATCTCGTGCTGGTGCAGGGCGTGTGGGTGCGCATGCGCCACCTTCACACTCTCCCCTGGATTCTTTGGAGTCAGACGAGTAACGATGCGAGCTCAGCTGCCCCTGACCCCTGAAGACCACCAGAGACAGCCTGGACCACGACGCGACGAGTTGCCGGTGGGTAAGTACCAGGTGGTCCTGTCCCAGATGTTGTTCTGTTTTCTTTTGGGCCTGGGGTCGGGGACGTGGTCCACGGCCACAGTCAGCAACACTGAAAGACGTGTAGGCCAGGGCCTACGGCTTTCAGTGTTGCTGACTGACTGTGACTGGGCCCGGCCTTGGTGGTAGCGGGCCCGGGCCTGCCTACCCCCAAGGTGGGGGCCAAGGCAGGGGCTGCCTGGCCTGGGCCTTTCTTTCCCCCGGTCCGTGGATCAAGGCCCTAGAGCCTTGGGCCACGGACAGCAAGGGAAGGCCCAGGCAGGCGTGCTGCTGCTGCCGGGCAGTGCCCGTGTAGAATCTTCAACATCCAATGTGCCGTTTTATATTTTCGGCATTTTTCGACAAAAATGCTGAAAATATAAAACGGCACAAGTAGAGCCCTGGGCTGCTGCTGCCTCAGGTGACGCAACGAGAGCGGGCAGGGCTTTAATGAGGCACACGCCCAACTAGTCCGGGCTTCTGCGGTGTGATTGCGGGAATCAGTATTCCCGCAATCCCGCATCCAGTCCCACACAAACAGTGTAGAAAAAAGAAAAAAAGAAAAGAAAAAAAAATAATAATTTGGCTACAAGTGTTTGACAGTTAAAAGGGGCTTCTTGGTTATGTCACGTGTAACCCAGGTTCTCTGAATGGCATGTTATGACTCTAGTCAGTCTAGTGATGACAACAGTGTGTGCAATGGGCAAGAATTTGGCACTATGTATTGGGAGAGCTTAACTGGCAGCGTGATGTGTGTGTGTAAACTCAGCCCTGATGCAGAGTTACAGATGCATACAGCGCCGCTTCCTTCCTTCCGCTCACCTCTTAGCGCTATGGCCAGGCTTCAAGTGAAGGCATATTGCAGCTGTGCGATAGTTCGCGTGCACTCGCCGCCTCGAGATTTCTGTGAAGGCGCAGAGTCAGTGTGCGACTGCAGCTCTTTCAGCGGCACGCCGAGCCTGTAGATGTCACAAGCAGGGGTGGGGGCTGCAGCCAGACCGGTGCTCCAGGAGCTTGTGATTCACAAGTAACTTCTGAAAAGGCAATAGGCAGGGTCTGACAGCAGGCGTGAGGATGGGCTGTTGAGTCGATTGCCTTCATGACAATTGTGTTCCTTCGTAAATGGATCTGAGTGCAGTCAGTGCACCATTTTCCATCAAGTTGTTCGCTTCGCCTGATACTGGAATTCACTGGTGACAGCACTGCCTGGTACAGATTTGGCTTGCTCGCCCTCTGTGCGAGTCGAAGGTTGTTGTTGGTGCAGTACAATTGCTGGCTTAACTTACTAGCGCACATACCACATCATGCGTTGGATTTGAAATGGGGGGAAAAAAAAACTCCTGGCAAAGAGCGTGATGGCGATCTGCTCTTAAAAACGGGACCAGCACATTATGGGACAGAAAACAGTCATAGCGATTGTTCAATCAAACCAACCCGATTACAAACCCCTTCGCTCGCTCCAACTACTAAGTTCACCTGCATGTGACGGGGAGCGGCTAATCATTAAACAGAGCATGTTCACCAAGTAGCAGCAGTATTTCTGCATAAACTCTCAACCAACTTGAGAAGTGGGCTAATTACAAGTTAACCTTCAAGCAGTGGGGTGAAAACCACTGCTTAGCGGTGGTAGTTAAAGCAAGGCCTGGGCCCACCTGCAACAGACACTGGGATCACAGCAAAATCATGTGTTTATAAATTCCCAAAAATATTATAATGAACAGAGGGCAAGGGTGAGTGTGCTACTCCGTAAACCCATGCGCATGTCGCTGGGGTATGGCTGCTGAAACAGCATTCACTGAAATCTTAAGATACGGCAGGGTGTTGTGGTTGTACACAAATCCACACGGCCGGGCTTTTTATTTTATTATTATTATTAGGAGGTGAATGGACACTAATCATTTAAAATCATATTGCTCGTATGATCATATCCACTGAGAGTGCTCAATCTGTGCTCAAACTCTAATGTTCAAGACCCATCATTTTCAGAACTGAACTGGCCTGATAGCCACGCAACGAAACGGCTAGTTCTTACCAACAGGGCACCCAGAGAAACCATTTGTACTGTTATGTGAGCTCAAAGGAAGGAGGGAAACTCATTTTGCCGCTATTGGTATGTGTGTGATACTCAAGGGCAATTGAAAATATCAATGCCCGACTGCCGTGCTGTTTATTGCAATCTGGCAATTTGCGTCTGTGAAGCCTGCTACTTTAAATAGCATTGGGTTTGCACATGAACATGCTTTTAGACAGGTGGACCCTGTGTGTATGTTACTATTTTCTTCTATGGCTTATATACTTTAAATCAGGATGATAGTTTGATGAAAATGTAAAGAAATAAAAATCATAGGAACACATTTAAAACAGTGTTTTTTTTTAAGGAAGTGTGACATTTCAATTTTAAACGTGGATTTAATAAATGAAGCAAGCATTCGGCTTTGTTTGGCTTCAGCCGTATGATTGACACACTGTTAGATATTCGTCGGAATACTACATTTGCTTCTTGATACACATAAAATAGGTAATAATAATCCCAGCAGCCAGCAAAAGTTATGCATTACACCATAGTACCAGTTATTCTCAATACAAGCTGCTGTAAAATACACCATCACACTTGCACACGTAAGAATAGTGTACCACCATTAATATGTAAAACCGAATGCTTTTTTCATATTTCGGTGGGTTTTTTGGACAGTAAATTGAACATTTTGTAGGCCATTTTTCCAAAAATTTCGTGGCGGGAGAGCCCCCCCCTGCTCCCTCCTTGGGGGGGGGTGGGCTTGGGCGCTTTGCGCGCTCGCTACTAAATTCACCCTTGCAAATTTACGCCCCACCAGCTTTAAAACTCACCAGCCGCCACTGCTTGTAACCATAATATGGTTAGGTTTTGTTGTGCAAATGAACTATAACGTCCCTTTTACACAGTTGTTGGACTGAATTTGATATGTTTTTATTAGCGCAACTGAACCATAACGTCACTTTAACAAAGTTTGTTCACTGAATTTGATAGCTTTTTGTTAGTACAACTTAACCACAATGTCCCTTTAACAACGTTTTTTCACTGAATTTCACAGGTTTTTACCAGGATACCCTTAATTTGTATAGATGTACCATAGAACATATTGAACTCCCTGGCCCCATGCTGATAACCACAAGGTCCGCGGACTATGCAACTGTTCGCGGACCTCGGGTAGAATCCACACTGCCCAAAAGCAAAGGGGTTGTTTTACATTATGGACGCATGCACAAAAGACACTGAACAAGTTTAAAGAGCAACACATAAGAAATTTATAAGGAAAAATAAAGTATGTCTACAAACTATGTACTTAGAAAAGCAGCAGAGCAATTGCAAATGGTGTCCAATATAGTGGAATGCACCAAGGAGAAAAAAAACTGTGCTTCCAACAGTATTACCTCAGTGCTGCTTTACATACAAACTGAGAAGCAACTGTCAGCAGGAGAAGTGCAAAGTAGTGACAGCACGACCGTACTAGAAAGTGGTAAGTACACCATATGTTTTCCTATAACTTTGCAGTTTGTTCTGAGTACATGACTAGTAAAATGTTTTTTTTTAGAATTTACACAGAAATGGCAAGCACCCTGGCGTGGCTTAATCAGAATTTCCCTCTTGATGAAATGAGTGAAGATAGTAACTCCAATGGTACATAGTGTAGTTTGAGAAATAAGAGAATTAATACACATTGCTTCACATTTAACTGAAACATGTTTATTTGTTTAACAGTACATACAGGAAATTAAGGAAATGGCCCATAAGCACCAGCTATTACACAAGTGCATGAGCACATAGAAATCCAAACAGACAATGCGGCCAATGAAGTAGTGAGCCTGGGGAATACAATGGACCAATTGAATGACAGTTTTGCAGACTTAAAGTTACTTGTTCATAGGCATATCAAAATGGAGGTGTCCGTAGGACTCTGCGCTGGACCGGACATGTCTGCAAAGGTGTGATGTACCTCTGATTGGTTCAGGGACCCCACCCCTGTCCTGCGGACACCTGGGCCCATGAGCATCTCATCTCCCGGGTCCTACGAACCATGGCCTGTCCGGCATGTCTGCAAAGTGGTGACATACATTAATTAGTTCGGGAAGCCCACCCATGTCCTGCGTTCACCTGGGTGCATGCGCATCATGCCCCCTGGGTCCTATGAACAACACGCCTGTTCAGAACTGTCTGCTGCATGTGTGTCACATTTTTAATTAGTTTGGGGAACCCAACCCTGTCAGTCGGACACCTAGGCGCATGCACATGGGGCCGTGCAAAAGGTGTCCTTTGGACAGCCGCCCCATTCGCGAACATTCGCAATGTCACCTTGTGACCGCACCCATGCTGAGCATTGCCCCTTATTCGCAAACAGGGTCTGGGCCAGAGAAACAGGAAAAAGTGCTTTTTTGAGCAATCCAAGGTGTTTTACTGTAAAACATCACCCTGGCAGAGGCCCCAGACCGTGCCCATGTTGATCTAGAACTTTTTGAGCCCAGCTTGGGGTTCAAAGTGTCCGTGAAGCGTGCAATTGTTCTCGGAGCGCACCCCAGCACTTCTATAAAAGGCCACACCCCAGTGCTGCTACTCATTCTGCTTTTGGATTTCCTGAACAGAGCACTCCGCCAGATTGCTGGATTGCTGCATTACTGCTCCATGCTGCTGGATTGCGGCATTGCTGTGCTGCTGAATTCCTTCCTTAGCTGGATTACCCGAATAATAGCATCCACTGCTGTTATATCTGCTGCCTCTGCCTCAGAACCACCCCCACCACCACCATCACCACCTTCCCAAGGGCCTGGATAGGGGAACAGGTGTGATGAGAGGGGGAACAAGAAGAAGAAGAAGAGGATGAGGTAGTGGAAGTCCCTACTACCAGATGCCGATGTGAGTCTTAGGTGTGGAGAATGTTTACCACCGTTGGTTGGGTAGCCAAGGATCAAGCAGCCAGGGTTTCTGCAATGAGTGCCACATGGTACTCACACTCAGCAAACCTGGGCTGTACATTTATGGCACCACCTCCAGGCGGCACACCAGAGATCCAAACACAAAGCAGCAGCTGGGAGGGTCGTCCCCTTCGAACAGGGTAGTAGGTTGAGTTCCACTGCAGCATCCTCGTCATATGCTCCTGTCACCACTAGGGACACTCCTGTTGGGCAGCAGAACCCTGACTCGCAGGCCATACACACTGCAGTCGATCCTTATCTTTCAAAGGTCACTGTATTGTGTGTGCACTTCGATGCGGTACTCTGCAGGGGTGAGCAGTTCCGGAGTTGTATCGAGGCTGCGGTCCAGGACCATGAAGGAAAGTGCTCCCTATCTCAATGAAGCCCATCCAACATCTTCCTCTCTCCATCTGCCTTTTCTTATCCCTGTGATTGATGCCCCTTCCCGACCCTCCTTTCCCTTCCTTGTGTGTCTCTTTCAAAAAATACCAAAAGACATATAAAAAAGAAATTAAAAAAACAGCTCTTTTCACAGACACCTTTCACAGTTTAAAAATAGAAATGCAAATGAAATGGTGAAGGCCCCCGCGCAGTCCGCAGTGGGTGGCAGCATGTAAACCATTGCATTCTTTCCCGGCAGAAAGTGGTTGCTCTGAAAAGAGCCTTTTTCTTTTTTCTTTTTTTTTGGAAGTTTTGAAATGGCCAACATCTACTGCACAAAAGCTTGCTATACTTGCTAGAACGGCTGCAAAGCATTTTGGATATTACACAAAAAAAGGTGATTGCCAGCATCAGTAAGATGGACGCCATCTCTGCGGAAAATGTTGGTGCTACGAAATGTAATGTTTTCATTGTGGAAGGAAGACATACCAACATCTCGCACAAACAGCCTTGTTGACATTGCTCAACAGTGCACCAGAGTGCACCATCAAAACATCAGGACTACCAAAAGTACCCATGTTTCTGCAAAGCGCAAGCAGTACCTGCAAATATCGGCCAGGCACACTATACCACAAAGCCTACATGCCAGGAAATCCAAGATCAGCAGAAATACCTCTCCAGATCACATACAGAGGCATCTCCCACTATCCACAAAGTAACTCCAACCATCTTCACTACACCACCAAAACATCAATGAAAAAATGATTACCCTCCCTTCCTGTAAAGCACACCCGGAACACCTGATTGGTTAATACCCACAGTCTCATTTCCATGCCAGGCATGCTGAGAAGCCCTGGATGTGGCACGTGCGATCCGCGAACTACTGCAGTGTTTGCAGATCCCATAACACAGCGGCAGCCTTTCTTCCCTTTCCACTTCACTTTTTGCTGCACTCTCTCATTGGCTACTGGTAAGCAGTCACACATCCATCCACCAATCACATCCAATATCTCTACATCTAACTCTGTCAACTCAGTACAACACTGCAGATGTACTGTTCAACACTCAGAGCACAGGTGTCCTGTGATTCCCAAGCACCTGCATCCAAAAGTACGGTAAAACTCTCCAAGATTTCTACTTCCAGATTAATTCACATCTACATACATCAACACATCATACAGGTATGCATATGATTTGTAATGCACACAGAAAACAAAAACTGCATGTGTGTTCTCAAAGCATTGCACATACATAGATTGCATGCATTTGGGCAGGGTGCCTGCCACTTATCCTGCATAATCTACTCAATTATCATACTCTCATTTGTTCCATCTCTTGACATCAACTGACAGTTACTGACAATGCTGTTTGCTTTCAACGTTTTCTTTTAATGCCACTTGCGTAACAGCTGCAAACCACATATTTCAATTTCAGCACCACTGTCTGTGATTTATTTTTATAAAAACAACATTGAGAACATATACACAGCAAGTTCAAGCGCCAGATCCTATGTGAAATGCCCAGAATGCACACAGAAATGGGAAACTGCATGTATGTTAGGAAAGCATGGCAAGTACATACATTGCACAATTGACAAAATGCACCATTGGAAAGAAAGCAAAGAAATGCATGTGTACATTAAAAACAGTGCTATCTGTAAATTTGGATAAATAAATGAAACAACAGGAAAGCATTTCTGCACTCATGCAGTAAGCCTATTTGCATGAGGAACATGGTAACATTCTCCATTACAATCTGTAAATCTCTCTGCCCATTTTCTTACCCTACTAGGACTTGCACTAATCCATTTCTAAAGCAAGTCCTGCAACAACATCTCACACACTTCAAAGGTGCACCCCCATAGGGCACCGTTATCACTGCAGCACTGGCCCTCGTACCAACAATGCTGATACTCCCAAGTTTCCACTTGAATGCAGTGTTGTATAGTTGGACACGCACACTAACTCTTCCTGCCAACAAATCCTCCTAGAATCTAAAATAATGTGTTCTCCTAGTGCTATTACTGTACCATTAACACACATACACACTAACCTCCTTCTTTTGCAATTGCAGTGCAGAACCACCTCCTAAAATCCAGTGACATCTCTGCTGGAAGATAAACCCCAGAAGAAAACTACTCTTCGCATCAAACAACGTAAGTGCAGTACTGTAGTAGTGTTCTGCCTGTTACTCAGACAGTGCAGTGAGGTTGTATTTTAACCTAGACAATTCTATCTAACCCCTCAACACTCGGTTCACCCTTACTCATTGCACCTTGGCAGGTCCACACTCTGTATTGTCATTGGAACAGCAGTATGGTTATCCCCACTAGTTTTATAAAAAACATTGTAATGTCCTTACTTCTTCAAGCACACTAAACTGTCATACACACTGAAGCAAACCTTTCCCACAGGAACACACACACAAACCAGTACGCAATTCCCAACCAAAAGTAACAGCCCTTTGCACAATCACATTACTCTATGTATGCCTACCCTCATATTCAGACACTCATGCAAAGTGCACACAAATACATTGCATAACTTCCAAACCCACACTTTAATTTTTTGTCCAACAGACACAAGATAATGCCTACCAAAATTCAACTCCATAGAAAACGATACAGCAATAGAGCAGATAAAACTCAAACAATGCAAAATAGCCATCCGCCTCTATCAGACTTTGCACAAAAAGTTCAAACAAAACAGCTAATAGAGTCATTGAGCAAAATGGAACCAGATAGCAGGAAAAAAAGTGTGATTTCTCTTCCAAAATGTAAAACTAAAAGTTAATGTATTAAGAAGAATGCAACTACTAGTAGTGCTAACACTGCTTCTACCACCGTTAACATAACCACAGTAAGCATTCCAAATAATTCATTTTACAAAGAAATGTCCACCATAGAATCTTTCAGAACATTATAAAAACAGCAGAGAAATCACGCTCAACCCTTAAAACTTACAGCAGAAAACCTATCCTGGAAGTTCTCATAGACAGTGCAATGTTCCTCAAAAGTAAATTGTTTATATTAATTTTAAACAGAATGAAACTACTAACAAATTTAATTAGTAAACTACAAATAGTACTTCGCAACATAAGCAATATCAACATAGATACCTTTGCAAACTTATGTGCAGGTGAGTGGATTCACACAACCAGCTCAGAGCCATATTTCAATGAAGCAAACAAATCCAATTGCAATATATAGCAGTGGCTGAGGGTATGAAAAGGTAGACAGTATCATTATGGCAGAAGAAACATTAATTGCAAGTATTTTCCCAACAAACTTACAATCAACTCTCCATTCCACCGAACCAATCCGTCTCATGTATAGATGGCTATGCACCTCGATGTGTAACATACAAAAACAATCCTTCAAATCTTTGCTGCAGTTCCTCCAACAGTATGTGAAAGCCAAAGACAAATAAAAAATTAAATAGTACAAACCACAGACTTCTGTCCAGTGCGCAAATACACAGCACCGCAAGGACATTCATTAGCCTGCATTTCTGGGCCTGCTTGCAAAAGCACCCTCCACCACATCAAAATGTTAGCCACACACCATTCTACTATACGAAACCTCATTCAGAGACTGTATTATGCAAAAGTCCTTTAGCACTGGAGCACTTAAATCACATTTTCCGACATGGCACGGCCAAAGAAGTCCTGGAAGAAATAGACCAAATCCAAAGCAAATAGTTTGGAAGTGAAGAGCACTTACAAAATCCAGCAACTTTAGAACAGAGTAGCAACAACCTTGCAGATGCCAACCTTCTATTACACACGTACATAAAAGAAATAGCAAAGTTTAAAGGAACATCTGCTGAAGTACTAAACCAAGTATGTGTGTGTTGTTGCAGAACTTTTTAAACAAAGAGCACCAAAACTGTAGATATAAAATACAAAATAGAAGACAACGAGGAATCCCAATAGTTCCAATTAGCTCTCTAACTTGTGACTCGACATACAAACCTTCTTCCGTGAACTACTTCTAAGAACCAGGGCAAAGACTTTTCCATTTTAAAAACCAGAACCGTTTTTACTTATACAAGACACTAGCCCGTTGACTTTGGCCTACCTATTGCACTGAATCAACTTTCTGGTGAACTCAAACTATTTGCACTGTTTTAGAGTAACTGTAATATTTGTTTTATCAATGTATGCCTTTTTGCTCCTACTTCAATGCTATTTGGCTCTGACTTCAAGCGAGCACAACTGCTTAGTAATTGGTATAGTAGTATTATTTTTGTGTGATTGCCTCATTTAGTGTATGCTCTATAAATGATTGTGTAATAAATTAATACGTGTTTTCTACCAAGAAACCTTGAGTGTAAGTATCTATCTTAATACCTGTCATTGTAGACCTTTGTGTAACTCCCTTACAAGCTCACATTCCCTCTTGAGATAAGCCTGGCTGCTCAGCTCGCTACCATAAACTGTGTGGTACAGAGGTTGGTTTGGCTTACACCTGTAGACTTAGTTGTATGTAGAGGTCCCAAAGGGTACTGCATACAAACTCTGCCTAACAAGATTGTACAAACTGTCCTCAATTACCTGTAAAACGGCCAACTGTTCGAATAAGACATCAGCTGTCTAACAATGCCCATACCAGTGCAATAAATATGCAACTGCATGTAACTACACCCATAATACTGCAATGACACTTGGCAATAGTGGAAAATGGAAATCCGCCAACAAGAGTGAAGGTGCTTGAAGACATACCATGCAAAACTGTGAAACTGCAAACAGTTAGATTACGCCAACTGGTATCTGACTGGAACCATAAAACTGCAAGATTACTTCCCATTTCTACACAATTTAAAATCCACCAGCAAAAAAATGAAAGTTCTTCTGAGGAAACCCTTCAAGACTTATTAAGTATGAACAACCAGAATACACCAACTCGTATCTTACTACACCCACAATACCACAATATTATTTCCAGTGTTCAAACTGCTAAAATCAACTTTCAGCTATCAAAGTGCTACAAAACATACCCTCAACAACTTTCAAACTACCAACAGTTAGAATATGCCAACAGGTATCTAACTGCCCCCACAATCCTGTAATATTAGTTTGCAATAGTACATTACTTAGAAAACACCAACAGCAATCAAACAGCATAAACGGATACTGTTAAAAAGAGTAAACGGATAAACAGTTAGAATACAACCACTTCCAAACGCAAAACACATACACCATTTCAATTCCTCCTACTGCAACAGTGCTTATAACAGCAAGACCACATAGATGTCACCTTAAGCATTTGTGTAAGTACTGCACATGTCAATAAAACAGAGTGTTCCACATAACAGCAAATGAATGTAGACGGTTTTTCTTTAATCCTGCATTGATTATCTTTCCCACAGACCCAATGACTATGCAAACAAACACAGGAACTGAGCACATTGCACAGTACACTTGTTTGAAGCATAGTACTGGTAATGTACTAATTATGAGGGTCCACAAGGTACATAAATGTCAGAAAATGAGTACAATATGACATTATGAAATACCTTCCCTAACATATTAACTTTTTGTTTTGATCACAGACAATCAAAGAACGATTTTTCCTTCATTTCCACATGCAGCAAAGAAAATATGTGCCCACAGTGCCACAATATCCAAATCTGCTGTTGCCACTTCAGTGCTATTCTATCACTGATTTCCAGAAAGTTATACAGTGCCTCAACAATATATACAGTGAGTATGCGCTTATTAGTGTCATGCTTCTTTGTAATCAGCAAATGTTTGCGCAATCCATATGCCAGTGTCACATTCTTGTGTGCATGGCCGTATTATGCTGCAGTGGTTGTGTCCAGGCCCTACATTCTTGCCATGCACCGAAGAGTCTAGGGGTGTGCCACACGCACCCCTGTATAATACAGCCTATACAAACATCCTCATATCATCTACATGCCACTCCCCTACGTTAATGAAGCCTGCCTGCAGTCAACAGAGAAGCTGCTCGCCTGAGGACCTACCCGTGAAATGCTGCCGTGTCCGGGGACACCGCAGACACAACACAGTCTTCTTCCACCTAAACAAATACATCATATAAACCATTTTTCACTCCCCCACACTTTCCAGCCACTCTTCCCAAAACCAGATGCCCCAAAACATGTTTTCCAGCTCTGTACTCAGCAGAGCTATCCGTGAATATTCACGGATACAGCATGGTGGGCGTTTCAGAAAAATATGATGCACTTCACGCTTCACTCCAGCCAATCAGCTGGCGCGTTGGGTGTCCGCAGACATCATGCAACCCTCTGGCCCATTCGAAGTCTTGTTCATAGCACAAACAGGGTAACGGGTCTGCGGAGCTGAGCCAGATATCACAAATTCTTTGACACCTACATTTTGCCTGTTTGAAAAAAAAAACGACTGGATGGATTTTCACCAAATTTACAAAAGCACGCTTTTGAGACCAAGCCGCTGCTCCTGCCGCAAATTTGGTGAAAATCCATCCAGTGATTTGGGCTACAGGCCCAAGGATTTTTTTTTCCATTCAGTCTATGGACAAAAATGTGGGACCACCCTATAACTTGCCCCCTCTTGACCAAACCTCACCAAACTTGCCAAAAATATTTAGAGTGGGCCATACACCTATTTTCCGAAGTTTGGTGAGGATTCGTCCAGGGAGAGCAAAGTTATAAGCCACCTAAAACTGCTCTTCCTATGAGTTGAGCAACTTAACCATAACGATAGGCCGTGTAATGTATTACTTTGTACCAACCTTTTACAGAAAATGTACTGGAAAATTCATCAGTTGAAGCATTATTTTGAAATATTTTTGGCATGACCTTTCCTTCTGAACACCCCTTGGCTTTAAAATCCTGCCTCATTTTGCACTCAATTCTGAAAAATACTGTACTCCACTATTGAAATAACTCATCATTATATAATAACCCATCAATACCAATGGAGAACTAAACCTGTCCTAGTCCCACACATCAGAATGTTTGCTTTCTGAAGCTGTCACTGGTTACATATTTGTGAATGAACTGCAAAACAGTGGCATCACTGTCCTGACCAAATGTAGGAGCATCTTTTATCCACAAAAGCATGTGGATGTGTGGTGCTCCTCTGGATTGATATTCTTTCCTCCAAAAGAAGTGTTGCACTTCTCTGATGGGAAGAATTGTTTTATTACAATTGAAGTACAGCATGCCAATAAAGCAGTGGTGAAAGTATCTTGATACATTTACAGGGTCAAGAGAGCAGAGTTCTCCTGGAGTTTTTATGTCTATCCCTTCACTGTTTTGGTTTGCTATGCTTAGGAAGTCGTGCAAGTCCTCCCATGCATATTCTGCACAAATCAAAGCAACAACCCATGTGGGTGAGTCAACGTCCTCTAGCATACACTGTACATCAGCTTGACATTGGAGCCAGGAATCTTTTGTACCACGCATGTTTGCGAAGAGATTTGTGATACTTGACTACAAGACTTCGACTTTGTCTTTTATCTTTTGAAGTAGTTGAGTAGCAGAGATGTTTAGAAAATGTGAAAATGTTTTTAATGTGTCTGCAACTCCGTAACATAGAGTTGCTAGTTTACTTTAAAAAAGGAAGTGGAATATGTATTCAACGTTTTGTCTGAATCTAGAGTCTTCAGAATGCATTTGTAAAGAACGGTTCTCTGAAGCTGTTATTTGTGTGAATTTTTTATCATACCATCCCCCTTTTCCTGTAGGAAAGAATAGAGGGAGGGCTTGTGCTTCTACACTTTTTTCACATATGCAGTTTGGAGATCCTATGACTTGACGCATTTCTTCTGTTTCTAGTGCATTGTTTATGGTGTCTTTAGAGTGTAACTCCGTAACATAGAGTTGCTAGTTTACTTTCAAAAAGGAAGTGGAATATGTATTCAACGTTTTGTCTGAATCTAGAGTCTTTAGAATGCATTTGTAAAGAACGGTTCTCTGAAGCTGTTATTTGTGTGAATCTTTTATCATACCATCCCCCTTTTTCTGTAGGAAAGAATAGAGGGAGGGCTTGTGCTTCTACACTTTTTTCACATATGCAGTTTGGAGATCCTATGACTTGACGCATTTCTTCTGTTTCTAGTGCATTGTTTATGGTGTCTTTAGAGTGTAGTGGGTGAATTGTATACTGGTCTAAAATATTGGATGCTGTAATAGGATTTATAAGTTTCCCTTAGGTTTTGTTCAATGTTTATTTTGTGGTAGTACTCATTGGGCCTCATTACGACCCAGGCGGAATAATTTTACAGCGCCGGTAAAGGTGCCGGCGCCATTAAACCCATTCTGCCCTATTGCGAGGTCCCCTTGTGGGACCCACTCTGGACGGCTGGTCAGACCAGACGTCCTTTGCAGGTCCCGCGAGGAGACCAGCATGCTAACAATGTGCCCGTCATTAACAGGCCCGTTGTTAGCATGCTCCCCATTCCCATTGAGCCCTATGGGGGCTCAAATGGGAATGGGGCTGGTCCAGATCTGGGTTCCCTGAATGGGTAAATACTGGGCCCTCCAAAGTCGGAATGGCCCGGTATTTCCCCATTCAGGGACCATGGACCCGGACCCGAGTTTGGAGGCAGCCATGCCCTTATTAAGGGCATGGCTGCCTCCAAACTCGTAATGAGGCCCATGGTTCTGTTTAAGATATTGTAGGGCTTCTCTAACTTTGTTTAAGTCTACTAGTTGTTGCCAAATTTTTTGTCTTTCGTTGTTGCACCATTCACTAGGATAATCAAAGATTGATCTATGGGCCATTGCACTCCTAGAGTGTCTACATTTTCTTTAGGATCTAATGGTAAATGAATTACTTTGCCATGACTGCCTTTCAATAATTCAGAAGGAGGGAATTTGGCTGTTTTTGGTTGAAGGCGTATTATAGTTTGAAATGGGTGTACTGTTTGGATTATAATGCTCTCATACAAATTGAGCTGCTAGAGACGTTTTGGAAGTAGGAATATTTCCAAGTTATTAGTGATAGCCCGTGAAGAAATGTTATCAAGCTTTGCATTGCAGTATGTGCAAAGTATTGAGGGGTTAGTAATGTTGTATTTGTTTTCTGCTATAACATAGAGAGCTAATTGGAACCATTGGGATTCCTCATTTTGTTTGTTATATCTACAGTTTTAGTGCTCTTTGTATAAAACGTTAGGCGACAACACACACATACTTGGTTTGGTACTTCAGCAGATGTTCATTTTTGTACATTTTTATTAGAATATTGTCATGTATAAGGTTTTCGCTACTCTTCTCTAAAGTTACTGGATTTTTGAAGTGATCTTCACTTCCAAAATATTTGCTTTGGATGTGGTCTATTTCTGTTATTAAAATGTTGGAGTCCATGGTTTGCAAAATGTTTATTCTAATTTTCTCTTTTACTTTCACATAGTGATTGACGAATATGCGTTAAGATTTAAAGGATTGCTTCCATATGTTACACATTGAGGTGCAGGGCCATTTGTAGACTGGACGGATTGGTTTGGTGGACTGGAGAGTTGATTTAAGTTTGTTGGAGGCATTTTTTCAATGAGGGTTTCTTCTGCCATAATGGCATTGTCTACCATTTCATACCTTTGCCACTGCTATGTATGGCATTTGGGTTTTTCTGCTCTTGTTTGTATGCCTCTTTATTGAAATATGGTTCTGTGCTAGTTGTGTGAATCCACTCACCACATAGAAGTTTGCAAAGGTATTTCTGTTGACATTGTGCATGTTTTGAAGTACTTTTTAGTCAATGAGAGCTTCCAGGTTTAGTCTTCTGCTGTAATTTTTAAGAGTTGAGCATGATTTCTCTGGCATTTTCTATAAGATTGTGAAGTACTCCACAGTGGATTTTTTTTTGTCAAATACATTTTTTGGAATGCTTAACTGGGGCTACATTAACATTGGTAGAGGCAGTGCTAGCAATATTGGTAGTTTTATTCTGCTTAATACATTTCTTTTTATTTTTACTTTTTGAAAGAGGAGCCATACTTTTTTTACTGCTAGCTGGTTCGGTTTTGTAGATTGACTGTATAAGCTGTATTGTTTGGACATTTGGTATAAACTTTGATAGAGGTGGATGAGTGTTTTGCATGCTTTTAGTTTTATCTGCTCTATTTTTGTGTTGTTTTCTATGAGTGTGGGTTTGAAAGCTGTGGAATGTATTTGTGCGGATTATACAAGAGTGTCTGAATATGAGGGCAGGCATTAATGGAGGGATGTGTGATTGTACAATGTGCTATTAGTTCTGATTGGGAAGGTTGTAATAGTAGCTTTGTGTGTTGATCTGTGAAGGGCTTGGTTCAGTATATATGACAGTGTACTGTGCATGAAAAAGTAAGGACATTACGATGTTGTCACAATACTAGTCTGTGTTAAGATACTGGTGTGTAGATGAGAATACAAAGAGTGCTCCTACTGAAGTGCAATGAGTAAGAGGTAGCAAATTTTGTTGGATTGGATAGAATTGTGTAGGCTACTATACAGCTACACTGCACTGTATGAGTAACACAAAGAATACTACTATGCTAGTGCACCTACTTGGTGGATGTGAAGAGTATTTTTTTTCTGGTGTTTATCTTCTAGTAGAGATGGTTCTGCCTTTCAGGAGGCTGTTCTTCACTGCAATTGGGAAAGAATAAAATGTGTGGGTATATGTGATAATGGCAAAATAATTGTACTAGAACACATTATTTTACACTGCCGCAGGACTTGTTGGGAAGAAGAGTTAGTAACATTGCACCTGATTATGAGTATGGTTTAACACTGCTGCTGGTGAAGACGGGTTGCCACCAGATTCCTAATACATGTTTGGCAGCTAGCTTCCCAGTGTCACTAGGACATTAGAGGCCATGTTGGCCTAGAAAGTCATGTTTTGGAAAATGTTAGTATCTCTGTGTATGCAATTGCATAGCACTGTATGGGAATGGAGACTTGGGAGCACCAGCATTGTTGGTATTGGTGCATGTGGTCCTGTGATAGGTATGCCCTACAGGGCTGGAATTTTGAAAGTGTGAGAGATGTTGTTGCACTATTGGAATTAGAAATGGAGTACTGCAAATCATAGTAGGCTAAGAAAAAGGAAGAAGCCAAGAAGGATATACAGATTAGAAAGGAGAATGTTAGTGTGTGCCATTTCATTAGCTTTCCCAGACATGGATGCTTGGTATGTGAGCGCTTTTGCAATATGATGGAGAAATCCTTTCCATTTCCTTTCATGTATTTATTAAAAATTACAGACAGCACTGCTTTAAATGTACACATGCATTTATATGGTTTCCTTCAAACGGTGCTGAAATGAATAGTTGTAAATGCAATGCATTTTGTCATTTTGCAATCCATGTACATGGCATGCTTTGGTAACATCCATCAAGTTTTCGTTTTGAGTGTGCATTGTGTGAGTTTTACTGCAGGTTTGTTAGTGGGATAAGTGGTTTTGAAAGTGACAGAATGAAGGAATAAAATAACAGTTTGCACATTAGAATGGGTGATATGGGCAAGCATGCATGTCATGCTAATATTTTTAAGTTTCACATTGGATCTGGCACTTTCTCATGCTGTGGAAATGTTTCATATGTGGTTTTCTTTTCTGTTACGAAAAAATCACAGAGAGTGCTGCTGAAATTGAAATGTGTGTTTTGAAACAGTGTGTTACGACTCCTCACCAGCAAAGGATTTTTCGGCGTTTTTCTTTATGGCGCCGTTGGCGTCGCATTGCTAACATCCAGATTGCTACTCCCAAAATGGCCGCTATACCACAGGGTGTTCGTCTAGAGGCTCGGGAGATGAGTGAACTGACTCCGCCCATCCACAACGTGAAAGTATTTCTGGCAACCAACGCAGGACTGCTTCGCGTTGCTTCTGTTTTCAGAGTCTACGCTCCGTGAGTATCGTTATTAGGAAATCCTACATCCTTACGAACTCGCTATCCTTCAAACACGTCTTCTTACTCCTTTCTCTCTCTCTCTCTCTCAGGATTACACCCACCTTGACCGCATATCACTGTTCGCGCTTCCAGGAAGTACTTGGCCTGACACACCCGCCAGGTCCCAATCTCTTAGGTAAACATATTACCTTTGCCGTTACCATCCAAACATCAGTTTATATCTGCACACATTCAACATTTCATTTCCCCCTTTTACTCAGCAACCCACGTGGTCCAGACTGGATTGAACTCCAATAACCAACCACCACTTCTTCCCGAATGCGCAACCATTTCCCAAATATTTCCTTCCAGTGTCCAGATACCCGCTCTCTCCCTCCATTGGACTCCGACCAATCCTACATCCTACTTCAACTAGCCATCAAGGGTAGTGTTTCCCAATATTTATCAAACTTACCTGTTTCATTTCTTCTTGTCCCAAACCTAACGGTCCCTTCTCGTTATAGCTAATTGCGGGACACTAAAGACTTCTACCATCCCAAGGACGACTTGACTGTGATCAACTTTCCCCGGAAGACGTCCACTGGAGGTACGTCCTGCTCTCTCCGAGCTCCATCTTCAGGGTTTTCTTCCCCTGAATGTTTCCCCAGCATTTTCACATAGTGCGGAATTCCTCTGCACTGTGAGAGGGCGCTGGGTAAATCACTCCTATCTACAAACAGTGACTATTGAAGAGCAGGTAGGATTTCTGTCTTTGTACCTGTGTATAATCTGTGGAGGTGATTGGTACGTATCTTAGCTAACAGGGTTAAGATTTAACAGCAAGCAACGCCTAAAAAATGCACAGATACGCACAACTCACCGCCATACATAGGTATCAGGGACACAAAATGGAACAACAGGTTCAACAACTAGTGGCCGCAATGAAAAATTTATCCGCGGAAGTACAATTTCTCAAACAAGAGAACCTGTCATTAAAGAATCAAATTGGTCGGTCTGCTCAGAGTTCAGAGGTCCCTCCGGGTCCTCTCCCCTCCGGCAAATTCGATGGCAATCCCCATCAGGTAAAAGAATTCCTCGAATCCTGTACCGTCCAGTTTGCCTTTAAGGCGGCTTTTTTTCCAGCAGACAGAGACAAAGTAGGTCATATGATATCCCAAATGACCGGAGCCGCTTTAGCTTGGGCCACTCCATTGGTGACAAGCAGCAACCCTATATTGGATTCTTACCCTGCCTTTTGTAACAGCATAAAAAACATGTTTGGAAGGCAAGAAGTGACTATAGCCACGCAAGAGCATCTATTGGATCTCAAACAAGGTTCCCTAGATATCCTATCATACATAACCCATTTCAAACAAATGGCAACAGATACCACCTGGCCAGATGATGCTCAGATGACCATATTTCGGAGAGGTCTATCCGAAGAATTAAAAGACGAAGTCTCACGAGTACCTCGTTCCCATAACATGAGCAAATTAATTTCCTTGGTAATGCAATTGGACTATAGACTCCAGGAAAGAAACTGTGAGAAGAAAAAAGGGAAACACAGTTGACCGCATCTTGAAGGATATACATCTTCTAGGAACCTATGCAGTTAGGAGCCACTCGCGGTCCCCTCTCCTCAGAGGAACGCTTTAGACAAAAGTCTCTTGGACTTTGTATGTATTGTGGAGCCAATACACATACAGTCAAAGAGTGCCATTTAGTTCCTACTAAAAAGGCGGGAAACACCAGTGCCCGGCCATAAGGGGAACAACGGTGCAGGGTCAACATCTACAAACAATTCCCTCCTTAGTACTTTTTCTGAAACCCCGACCCAACCAACTGACAACGGGATGGTAGTTTTAGGGATATCCCTCTCCTGGGAAAACTTCTGATTAGAAAACGTGCCCGCACTGGTAGACTGTGGAGCCGCCGGAAACTTTATTGATGATTCTTGGGCCCAAAGACATAACATTCCCAGAAATCCAAAGACCATATCCATCCCGGTAGAAAGCGTAGATGGAAGCCCTTTAATTTCCGGTCCCATTAAGGACCAAACTGATTCTCTGATCATGACCATAGCCTCCCACCAAGAATCTCTACAGTTGGACATAATACGGACAGCACATTACCCCATCATCTGGGGTCTCCCCTGGTTAAAGATACATAACCCTTATATTAATTGGACAGCAGGTCTAAAAAAGATCTCCCTTCAATCCAATGGGAATCTGGAAACTGTCTCAGGCCTTGGGAGTACAAATTGGTGATTGGTACATATTTTAGCTCACAGGGTTAAGATTTAACACTGTGCTCATTAAAAAAGAACTTTCTCAGCACACAACATTGTAAGTAACTGCAATTTGATGTCAGGAGATGGGACAAATTAGAGTATGTTTATTGAGTAGGGTATGCAGGGTAAGTGGCAGGAACCCTGTTTTATATGCATTTGTAAAAGAGTTGGACATTTACTTTGAAAATATATGCATACCTGTACTTTGTGTTGCTAGATGCAGATGTGGATGCATCTAGAAGTAGAAATCTTGGAGAGTTTTACAGTACTTTTTGATGCAGGTGTTTGGGAATCACAGGAGACCTGTACTCTGAGTGTTGAACAGTACGTCTGCAGTGTTCAACTGAGATGACAGAGTTAGATGTACAGTTCTTCGCTGTGAATGTTGGATGAGTGTGTGACTGCTTAACAGTAGCCAATGAGGGAGTGCTGCAAAGAGTGAAGTGGAAAGGGAGGAAGGGCTGTCCTATGCTACACGGTGCACAGACACCACAGTACTACGTGGACAGGGCGTGCCACATCCAGGTCTTTTCAGGATGTCTGGTATGGAAAGGGGACTAAAGGGATTAGCCAATCAGGTGTTCAGGTTGTGCTGTATAGAAAGAGAGGGTAATACTTTTTATCATTGGTCTGTGTAGTGAAGATGGCTGTGGTTGCAGAGATGGAGAAAGTCAGTGTGTGGATGGTGGGAGATTGCCTTGTGAGTGACCTGCAGAAGTATGCAAAGAAACGTAGCATTTCTGCCAATCTTGGATTTCAGAGAGTAGAGGCTTTGTGGTGTGGTGTGCTTGGCCCTGATTTGCAGGGAGTGCTTCCACTTTGTCGAGATATGGCCACTTTCAAAACTCCAGATGTTCTTGTGGTGCACTTTGGAGGACTGAATCTGGGTTATATCAGTGCAGTATGTTTGCTGAGTGCAGTGAAGGCACTGATGCTGCTTTTTCCATGTGCAAAGGTAGTATTTTCACACAGACCTCCTAGAGCACTATGGATCAGTCCAAATGGTTTCTCTTTTGAGAATGAGAACATTAATTCTCTGAGTGTGAACTTTTGTACTGCAGATGGCATGTCTTTGTCCAACATTGGAAATGCCATTTTCCTTTACGTGTAAGGGATACTTTCAAGAGGTGCATGTAAGGCTGTAAGGAATAAAAGGAGAGAAAAGCCAAAAAAAGTTTTTTTAAAAAGGTGTTTGTTTACAAGCCCCTTAGTGGTGGCTTTTCAGAGCCACCACTAAAGGGAAAATCCCAATGGTATCTGTCCTCAGAAAGATGTAGGAAGGTGTCTTGTGGACAGAGGCAGGTCATCTTTTTTGTGTAATGCTGAGATGTCCTCTTTTGAGAATGAGAACATTCATTGTCTGAGTGTGAACTTTTGTACTGCAGATGGCATGTCTTTGTCCAACATTGGAAATGCCATTTTCCTTTCCAATGTAAGGGATACCTTCGAGAGGTGCATGTAAGGCTGTAAGGAAGAAAAGAAGAGAAAAGCCAAAAAAAGTTTAAAAAAAGGTGTTTGTTTACAAGCCCCTTACAGAGAAAGGCTCTTTTCAGAGCCACCACTAAAGGGAAAATACCTTACCTTGGACGATCTGTCAGCGTAAACTGCGGTAGTCTGTGGACAACACGTGCCACAAACAGGGATTTTGAGGATGCCAGGCTTGGAAATGGGATTGTGGAGCCCAGAGGATTGTCCAATAAGGTTTCCTGGGTGTGCTATACAAGTAGAGAGTGTGGCAGAAGGTCTGTTTGCTGAGAGGAATGCACATGCCTATGGCTATGGCTGTGTCTTTCAGGATGCAGAGTGTGTGGATTTTGGGGAATCATGGATCCATTGGTTGCAGGTGTTTGCAGAGCAGTGTGGAGTAGCTGAACATCTTGGATTTCCTCATGTTGATGTAAACTGGTATGGAGTGCGCGGCATGAAGTGGTTGGACTTGCTCCCATTTTGTGGCAATTTGGTCACATTCCAACATCCAGACATTATCATTGTTCATTGTGGAGGAAACAGTTCAGGCCATATTACTAGACTTTCACTGCAGGTTCCGATGAAGGAGACATTTGGGAAAATGATGGACATGTTCCCTAAATCCCAAGTCATTTTTTCTTGCATTGTCCAGAGACAGATGTGGCTGCACTCCAGTTCATTTGGTCGGCAAATGGAGAAAGCAAAGCGCAATGTCAATAAGGCTGTTTGTGCATTTTTGAGAGATGTTGGCATGTCGTCCTTAGATAATGAAAACAGAAGATTTCGTAGAACCAATATTTTTCGCACAGATGGAGTCCACCTTACTTATGCTGGCCATCAGCTTTTTTTGCAAAATATCCAAAATGTTTTGCAGCCCTTTTTGCAAATATAGCAATCATTTTGCAGTAGGTGTTGCCTACTTTACAACTTGGAAAACACTTTAAAAAAAATAAATTAAAAAAGGCTCTTTTCAGAGGGACCACTTTCTCAAGCAAAAGAGTGCAATTTGTTTGATGGCACCACTAGCCAATTTTTGGATGTCTGCAGACTACGGCGCTATCCGCTGACTTTTCAGGTTGCGCTGGGGCCTGCACCTTTTTTTGGTACTTCTATTTTTGAACTGTGAAAGGTGGCTCTGAAAAGAACAGTTTTTTTTCTTGATTTTGTGTGTTTGATGATTCATTTGGCTTTTCTAGACAGGACACAAAAGGGAGGGAAGGTAGGGGAGAGTAGGCACGGGGCACCAAACACAGGGATGAAGGGGCAGGTGGAGCGAGGAAGATGTTGGGTGGGCCTCACTTAGGTAGAGGTCACTGTTTCTCATGCTCACAGACTGTAGTCTCGAACACACTTTGAAACTGCTCCCCCTGCAGAGCACTGCATCACAGTGCATACAGAGTACAGTGACCATCGAAAGGTAAGGGTCCACTGCATCATGTATGACCTGTGAAGCACCTTTGAAGCACATTCAGGGATCCGCTGCCCCACAGGAGTTGGTGGCAGGAGAAGATGTTGAGGATGTGACACTGGATGTCAACCTGCTACCGCCTTTGAAAGGGATGGCCTCCAAACAGCTGCCTTGTGGTTTGACCATAGGTGTTGCTGAATGGAGGTGGTCCCGCAGGTATACAGCCCAAGCTTTCCATGACTGAGTGCAACATTGCACTCAGTGCATCAAACCTTGACCGCATGCACTTTGGGCACCCCCCCCCCCCAATGGTGGTAAATAGCCTACACACCCAAAACTCATGCAGGTAGCCAATAATGGGGATTTCCACTACCTCATCCACTTCGTGTTCTTGATCCCCCTCTGCGTCACCACGACTGTTCCCCTCTCCAGGCCCTCCAGATGGTGATGGTGGTGGAGGTGGTGGTGCTGAGGAAGCAGCCATGGATGCCATTGCAGATCAAAAGCAGCACACCAGAAACAGCAATCTGTAGGCAGTGTTCTGTCCTGTTCAGCCAAAAACACAGAGAAGCAGAAATGGGGTGTGGCCTTTTATAAAGGTGTGCTCCGGGCACAGATGCTCGCTCTGCTGACACGGGCATGGTCTGGGAACTCTGTAAGGGTGAGTTTTCAGCCTAAAATGTAGTTTTAAACTGTCTTGAGGGTAAGGACAGTGTCCACAGATAGCCTGACGCTCAGCCCGGGTGCGGTCACATGGTGACGTCCACGGATAGGACAGCTGTCTTTAGGACCCCTATTGCGTGGGATGCAGCGTTCTCATGCGCCCAGGTGTCCATAGGACAGGGTTGGGACCCCCACACTAATTAAAAGACTGACACGTGCGAGCGGACAGTTCCAGAGAGGCGCGATGTTCGATGTTCGGAAGGGGCAGGGAGACAGATGTGCATGCCCCCATATGTCTGCAGGACAGGAGTGGGACCCCTGAAGTAATTAAAAGTGCATCACAAGTTTACAGACATGTAGAGAGAAGCAGTGTTTGGAGGGCACAGGGGATCGGATGTGCATGCGTCCAGGTGTCTGCTAGACAGGGGTGGGACCTCTCAACTAATTAAAGTACGACAGGACTTTACGGACATCTGCGGACATCTTTATGACATCACGGAAAGTAGCGGTGTTTGGTGGCCACAGAAGATTGAATGTTCATGCACTCAGGTGTAGGACACCTATGGTCTACAGGACACCTATTGCGTGGGATTGAGTGTGCTCATGAACTCAGGTGTCCGTAGGACAGGGGTTGTACCCCCAAACTAATTAAAAGTGCATCATGACAGGCACGATGTTCAGGTGTACCCCAATTTTGATTGTGGACAGCCAAGACAGTTGTGCTGTCTGCGGACTCCAAACGGGGCTTTAAAAAAAAAACACACACACACACCAAGAGTACACACATAGATATTTATGAAGACACAGTAATATACTCAATTAGGAAAGGGAAGAGGGTAGCTTAATGGGAACGATAAATAGGGGATATGGGGCAATTGGGGTTTCCGACTTGCTGTTCATCAGGGGAGGAAGGGATTGAGGTCTCACCATAGTGTCGTTGATTAAAGTGATTTGGTGGGGATGATTGGCTGGGACAGAGGGAAGGGGCACAGGTACAAGTGGGGCAGTGGTATCTAACATTGTCTGTAATATGGCTTCTTACAAATGTCATTAACTGTGCAAAATTACTGTTCAGTTCATCCATTTTCGCAGACAGACTTATTAGTTCATTTGCAACATTTGCATTATGGGGTTGTCTGTGTCCATCTTCTTGCTCATTTGGTGGTAATTCCAGGTCACTTTCATCATTTGCACTATGTACCGTTTAAAAAGAAAACCAGGTCACATGGGAAACAATTGACATTACTTTTTATACTTTTAAACATTTTATTGTGTACCATTAGAGTTATTTCTGTCACTCAATTTTGGGGGAAATTTTCCTCTAGCCACTCCAGTGTGTTTGACAAACAATACTTCTATTTCTGACAACTCATGTACATAACACACACACTCTAATTTTACAGGAAGAAATTTAGTGTACTTACTACTTTTTGTATGGATTTCTTCTTGGTAGGTTGGACTTGCTTCTGAGAGTTGATTCTGACTGTTTAAGCAGGGCTGCACTGAGGTAATATTGTTAGATGCACAGGTCACATTTGTGCTTGCTGCATTCCATTATGTTGCACAACCTATGAAATTGTACTTCTGGTTTCATAAGTACTGAATTAGTATACATATTTAATTGTTGAATGTGCTACATATATGTGTTGCACTTTAAACATCTTCTGTTTGTTAGCTGCATGATATAACAATGTAAGGTAACCCCTGTGTTTTTGGGCAGTATGAATGCCGCCTGAAGTCTGTTGAAAGTGTGACTGTCCGTGGACTCTGTGGCTATCATGTTGGGGGCAGGGTTTTAGTATGATGTAAGGGACATGTAAAAAAATTAAGGGTATCCTGGTTTAAAAAAAAAATGATATTCAGTAAAAAAAGTTATGGTTAAGTTGCACAAATAAAAACCTATCAAATTCAGTGGAAAAACTGTGTTAAAGGGATATTATGGTTACAAGTAAAACCGAAAAACTTCAGATATTTACCAGTTATGGTAAGTTAAGCAACCATAACTTGCGCTACTGTACACTGCTAAGACTAACACCTAGGACATCAAAGATGACATCACAAATGTCATTGATAACATCACTGATGACATCACATATCTGGGCCACTTGTTTTTGATCACTGACATATGTAGGCCAGGTGGTTTTGTTAACTGACAGTCAGAATAGTACAAATCAAAAGTTCCTATATATCGCGACGTTAACCGGGGCATAGGTTTGATCTCAGCTCATGGTGCACATACATGGGAAATAATCAAGCATCAAACACACAATTAATGTGCATAAATGAAGATAAACGTTAATGTTATTAACTTTTTTGCATGCTGTTGTTTCTTTCTTCCTTACTTTAGTTGCCCTGTATGTTCCTCTAATTTGTATGCATTGTGGGTCTTCATATGTTTTGGTTGTACTAGCACAAGTGTGTAGTAAGTCTTGAATTGTTAGCTAGTTATTACATATCTGCCATTACGCAAAACTCTGATAAGTTAGCATTCATTATTGTCCTATCCAAAATTACAAGATTATAAATATTGTACTATACTTCTATGGTGCATGCTGTATGCATTGCCTATGCATATTAATGATTAGGTTCCTGTATTAACAGCAAAACTCCAATAAAATGTTGTTCATATGAATACATTCTTTAACAGATTAAGTACTTCATGATAGGTCTCCCGATCACCCCTGACATCTTGTTATCAACATTATAAACACAACCCGTTTTAGGGACTTTTCATCAAAATTATTTTCACATGTAACCATAACGTCCCTTTAACAAAGTTTGTTCACTGAATTTGATAGGATTTTAGTAGTGCAACCTAACCATAACGTCCCTTTAACAATGTTTTTTCACTGAATTACACCATGCAGTTATGGTTAAGTTGCTGTTTCCAAACGGAAGAGCACTTTTTGGGTGGCTTATAACTCTGCTCCCCCTGGACGAATCCTCACCAAAAAAAAGTATATGGGCCACTCTGAATTTTTTTTGCAAAGGTTGGTGATGTTTGGTCCGGGGGGAATGTCATAGGGGGATCCCAAAACGTCTTTTTTTCCCATAGACTGAAGGGGGGGAAAACTTTGCGCACGCCTACAGGCCAAACCGCTGTACGGATTGTCACCAAATTTGCGGCAGGGGCTTGGTCTCTAAAGCGTGCTTGTACATTTGATGACAATCTGTCCAGTAGTTTCCTTTAAAATGACCAAAAAGTATGTCTCAAAAAATTAGTGATATCTATGTCCGCTGCGCGTTCACAATTCCCTGTTCGCTCCACGGACAAGATACTGATTGGCTAAGGGGTTGGTGTCATGACCGCAGACACGCAACGTCTCCGCCGATTGGCTGCAGTGAGTCGTAATGTGCGTCAGATTGTTTGGATGCGCCCGACATCTTGGATCCAGCGACAGCGCAGCGGCGACCAGAGACGAACAGAGGCAAGAGTGCTTGGGGTGTTTCAGAGAGTAAGAGATGAGTGAAATACTGTATTTGTTTAGGTGGCAGGTGTTAATAATGTATTAACTATGCCCGCCTTGTCCGGGATGTTTGTAAGTACTGAAAAGGAGGGGTCTCATAAGGATAGTACTTCAGTCTGTGCTGTACGCAGGCAACTTGAAGACACACGTGGTGTTAGCGAATATTCAAATTGAGTACATGCTATAGTTAAAATTTTTGTTTCTATGGGTGTGCTCCTGATTTATAAGCTGCCATGGGTGTGATATGCTGCAGTGGTTGTGGCCATGGGCGTAGGCCGTAGGCCGTAGGCCATACTCCCAAGACGCTAGGCCCTGGCCACAACCACCACAGCATATGACAGCTATAGATACACCTGTAGTATCGCATATCGATCAGGTGGTTGTTGAGAGGGCCTAGAGTCTTGGTTGCATGGCCAAAGGCCATGCACCCAAGAACAAAGTTATAAGAACTGGAGTTATAAACCACTATGGTTTTTATATACTGCACACCCATACATTCAAATATCTATGGCCTTACACCCAAGACTCTAGCCTCTGGCCACACCCACTGCATCATATCACAGCTATAGATACACCCGTAGTATCAAACATCAATCAGGTGGTTGTGGGGAGGGCCTAGAGTTATAAGTACTGAAGTTATAAACCAATTTGGTTTTTATATACTGCACACTTATTGATTTGAATATCTATGGCCATACAACTAAAACTCCAGGCCCTGGCCACAACCACCGCAGCATATCAGTGCAATAGCTACACCCGTAGTATCAAACATCTATCAGGTCGTTCTGGGGAGGGCCAAGAGTGATATGCTGTGGTGGTTGTGGCCAGAACCTAGAGTCTTGGATGTTTGGCCAAAGGCCATGCACCCAAGAACAAAGTTATAACCACTGAAATTATAAGCCAACATGGGTTTCATATACTGGACGCCTACAGATTGAAATTATCTATGCCTACACACCCAAGGCTCTATGCCCTGGCTACAACCACTGCAGCACATCATAGCTATAGATACACCCGTAGTATCGAACATCGATCAGGTGGTTGTGGGAAGGGACTAGAGTCTTGGGTGCATGGCGGCAGGCTACAGGGCGTAGGCCACACACCCAAGACTCTAGGTCCTGCCCACAACCATCGTAGCATATAAAATTCACACATCACACCCATACAATCAAATATCTATCTGGTAGGTGTGGGCAGGGCCTACAGCCCTGGGTGCAAATTGAGTGTATGCTGCAGTTAAAATGTGTCATTCTATGGGTGTGCTATTGATTTATAAGCCACTATGCGTGTGATATGCTGCAGTGGTTGTGGCCAGGGCCTAGAGTCTTGGGTGCTTGGCCGTAGGCCAAACTCCCAAGACTCTAGGCCCTGGCCACAACCACCACAGCATATCACAGCAATAGATACACCTGTAGTATCGCAGAATCGATCAGGTGGTTGTGGGGAGGGCCTAGAGTCTTGGGTGCATGGCCAAAGGTCATGCACCCAAGAATGAAGTTATAAGCACTGAGGTTATAAGTCAGCATGGGTGTGAGGTGGTGCGGTGGTTGTGTGCATGACCTAGCATCTTATACAAAACAAAAGTTATAAGCAGTGAAGTTATAAGCCCCCATGGTTTGGATATGCTGCGATGGTTGTGGGTAGGACCTACAGTCTTGGTTGCTTGGCCGCATAGTGTAGGTCGTAGGTTATACATCCAAGATTCTAGGCCCTGCCTACAGCCACTGCACCATATTACTGCCATAGATCAGACGTATAGATTCGAATATGTATGACATGTGTGAAATTATACTTACTGTTTACTTTGTTGAGATTCTTACATGACTTTAGTACTTGGCGGAAATATCCTTTTTTAATTTCTGTGATGAAAGAAAAGAGCATGTTAGTGTTTGTATTTTATAAAGCCTTCTTACATTATACAATAGACATTTTAGCTCTTTTTTACCCTCATATTTAGTTTACAAACCAGTTTAATGTGCATTTTGCTCAGTTTCTGTGTTGGTTGGGAAAAAAATCCTTGTCGGTTTAAAAAAAACTTTCTTTGCTATGCTACACACTATTTCTTTGTTTCCTTTGAGTATTCACTTGTTGTTTCTGATTAATGTTATATATGTTGGCTTGTTGCAGATTTTTTAAACAGTTAGATACATGTTAGTGTATTCTAACTGCGTATTTTTGTTATGGATCTGTGGTATTCATTTATCTGTGTGGTTGTTATACACTCTTGGGCAGTTAGATACCTGTTGGCGTATTCTAACTGTTTATAGTGTTTTACTTGAATTTTTGTTAATGTTTAAGTACACATTAGTTATTCAATTTTGGCTTTAAGAAGATTAAATACATGTTTGTAAGATTTGCTGGCAATCTCGTGCTTTACGTATATGTAATATGTATATAATATATGCAGTGTAGTGACCTGCATTGGTTGTGGCTCCTGCGTGGTAGATTATACCTATTGTTGTAAATGATTGCTTACCAAGTGACACTTGACCGTGTGTGAATCCAGTCAGCTTGCAGCTGTTTTTGGTACCATCTGCATTGTAACGTAGAAGCATTAGTATTATGTAGTTACTATGTGTTTGTATCAGTAAGGTGGAGCGATTATCTGAATTGCAGCTAGTACATAATCCGCCATGGTTTGCATTGTGTAGAAGTTGTTAACATGGAATAGATTACAATTAGGTATGGATATTTGGGATTTGTTCCTGTGTCACATTGTTACAGATAGTGCATGTATGTTTCCACATGTATGACATCTGGAAGATTTCATTTATAGGTATGTTTCTGTTTTCCAGTACTTGTAGTAAGTACATTAGAAATTCGTATGGATCTTCTTGTGAGTTTATAGTGAATCTCACCATGCCAGCACAGTAGTCCAATTTGTGTCTTATTCCATGAACACTATACGTGGTCTCAGGGTTATCTGTTGCGTTTCTATGAAGGACTAACATTTGCAAACACAATTGGTCTGTACTGTGTAAGTAAATGTTGTAAACAATTGGTGGCAATTGATATAGAATATGCATTGCTACATTTGCGTAGCAACTTACACCAGTTTCATTTGAAAATTTGAATGGACCAGCTAGTTCTGTCTCTGAGTGATTTCTTGAGAGTTTCTGTTCCTTCTTTGAAGAAGTACCTGATTTACTTACCCTAATAGGTTCTTCTTTGCTTGTGGGAATTGATGAAGTTTTAGCTTCTTTTGTTTTCTTTGAAGGATTTGCCGTCAGATTCTGTTGCATTTCTGTTTGAATTAGTTTTCTTTTATCGGTTTTCCTTTTTTCTGGAACAGGATATGATTTCAGATGGGAGTGTACAGTGAACTCAGTCTATTTTATTCTAAAATGCAAGGAATATCAGCGTTCACTTTACTTGCATCAAAGTTGATTAGAAAAAGACTGTCAAGTGTACGTAAGCATGATAGTGCTACGTAGCTCATGCATTCTTTAAAGACTGTGTTTCCAATATCTATCAATGCTTTGTCTAGGGTAAGACCTTGGGATTTATGAATGGTGACTGCATATGCAAGAGTTAGAGAAAATTGTTCTCTACCTACATACATGTCTTTGAAGAGAAGGAATCGAGCTGTTGAGTGCCCTATCCTTTCACTTCTGAAAGTTTGTCAAAACGAATATTGACAAACTGAATGTTGTGGTCACGTGGATATGTTTGAAAGCCAACAACTGTACCCAGTACCCCATTAACTAGCCCTTGCTCCACGTCAAGGTTACGTTTAAGCATTACTCTACAATTAAAGGATCATTTTAATATTTTTTTCCAATTCAGCTGTGTTAGTGATTGAATTTTCTAAGGTATTTGTTGTGGCTTGTTGACACATGGGTAGTGTCATACAATGTACATTCAGTTTGTCTGTGGAGCACATTTCTATTATTGGTTGCATTTCTTTTTTTAACATTGTTTCATTGAATTTAAAACAGCTTGCAAGAGTTGGCATTAAGGCCATACAATTGACATTTTTGTGTGCTAATTGTTCAATAACATCAGTAGCACATGCGTTATCGCCATAAAGTGCATGACTGTGCCAGTTTTTCAATATTGCTTGTACTTCTTGAGTACACCAACTCTAATACTTTTTAAAATGTTGGCGTAAGTGAGATCTGCAGATTGACGCATGTTTTCTGTTAATTCTCTGTATTGGAAATGTTTCCAAAGGTTGACATTTCCTATGCTGCCAACAGTTTTACGGCAGAGTTTGTGTCCTAAGGTTTTAAAAATAGGTTCACCTTCACTGGTGTCAATTGTAGAAGATCTCAGAAAACGATAATGATTTTCCCTGCAAAAAGTTCTCCGTAGTTTGTTTTAAGTACTTCTTGCAATCTGAGGTGAATTAAAGCCAACATTAGGTTGGAGACGATGCTCACTTCATCTATTAGTAGCATTTTCATTTGTTTTAATACTCTGCGTAGCTCCATTGCACCGTCTGCAGAAAGTTTGTAATAGTCTAATTTGTTTTGGTGTTCAACTGGCAGGAGTAGTAATCGGTGTAAAGTGACACCGCCTATGTTGTAGGCAGCTAAACATGTGGGGGCAGTCACAACAGCTGACAGTTTGTTGTTTGTCAATTGTTGAAGGAACTTGCTGATGATTTTGATTAAGAATGTTTTTCCTGACCCAGCTTCACCACTGACGTACATCAGTATAGGTTTGTAATTTTGGCAGGTACATTCTTTATTTTCGTGTTGTACACCATGTGCAATTTCTTTGGTTACTTCTTCAAAAATGGTGGGCTGATCTTTGTTAAGTTTTGATTATAGTACAGTTAAGTCTTCTATATCTTCTTCATAGTGACACATGGAGGGTAATTCATAGAATTTCGCAGGAAAAGTGTCGCAAGCGGCTGGCGCAGGGTGTCCGCGTGCGATTGTCTGCGCCAGGCACGTGCGCTAAAACCGATTTCCGCGCACAGCGTATTCATGGATTTTAGGCTCCCAAACCAGCCGTGGCGCAGAGAATCGCAGCAACACTGCATCAGCGCCAGTAACGCCCCGAAGAACGCCCTCGCGCAAGGAAAAGCCATCAAAATCGCTAAATCATCGCAAAGGGCTGCGCTAACCCTGGACCAGTTCGCCGGGCTGGCAAACAGCAAACGCCAAGCGGGGAACGTGTATTTCAGGGGTGCGCGGGAAGTTCCACACGCGATTGGGCCAGTGCGAGCAAGGTATGTAAATTTCAGGGGTGCGCGGGAAGTTCCACACGCGATTCCAGCAGGGTACGTGTATTTCAGGGGTTCGCGTGAAGTTTCTCACGCGATCGGGCCTGGGGGAGCGTGCTACGTGTATTACAGGGGTTCGCGTGAACTTTCTCACGCGATCGGGCCTGGGGGAGCGGGCTACGTGTATTTCAGGGGTTCGCGTGAATTTTTTCAGGCGTTCGGGCCTGGGGGAGCGGGCTATGTGTATTACAGGGGTTCGCGTGAACTTCCTCACGCGATCGGGCCTGGGGGAGCGGGCTACGTGTATTTCAGGGGTTCGCGTGAACTTTCTCACGCGATCGGGCCACGGGGAGCGGGCTACGTGTATTTCAGGGGTTCGCGTGAACTTTCTCACGCGATCGGGCCTGGGGGAGCGGGCTACGTGTATTTCAGGGGTTTGCGTGAACTTTCTCACGCGATCGGGCCTGGGGGAGCGGGCTACGTGTATTTCAGGGGTTTGCGTGAACTTTCTCACGCGATCGGGCCTGGGGGAGCGGGCTACGTGTATTTCATGGGTTCGTGTGAACTTTCTCATGCGATCGGGCCTGGGGGAGCGGGCTACGTGTATTTCAGGGGTTCGCGTGAATTTTTTCAGGCGATCGGGCCTGGGGGAGCGGGCAATGTGTATTACAGGGGTTCGCGTGAACTTCCTCACGCGATCGGGCCTGGGGGAGCGGGCTACGTGTATTTCAGGGGTTCGCGTGAACTTTCTCACGCGATCGGGCCTGGGGGAGCGGGCTGCGTGTATTTCAGGGGTTAGCGTGAACTTTCTCACGCGATCGGGCCTGGGGGAGCGTGCTACGTGTATTACAGGGGTTCGCGTGAAGTTGCACACGCGATTGTCCCAGTGCGAGCAGGGTACGTGTATTTCAGGGGTGCGCGGGAAGTTCCACACGCGATAGTCCCAGTGCGAGCAGGGTACGTGTATTTCAGGGGTGCGCGGGAAGTTCCACACGCGATAGTCCCAGTGCGAGCAGGGTACGTGTATTTCAGGGGTGCGCGGGAAGTTCCACACGCGATACCAGCAGGGAATGTGTATTTCAGGGGTTATGGGGAGTACTACACGTGAATTGGCTGTGTGGGTCCTCCCAGGTGTACGCTCCACAACCTCCACGGCCCCTGCAGGCAGCCCACACCACGGGGGACTACCCTGCACCCCTGCCCATGTCCCGCAGGCAGCCCATTCACCATGGGCATGCCCCCCAGCCAACCCACATGTCACCTTGCACTACTGATCAACAATGCATGTCTCCCACCTCCCCCACCCCCCTGCCACCATGGGCAGCACCCACCAGTCCCCCACTCATGTCTCCCACCACCCCCACCCCCCCGCAGTGCAGGGTCACCCTCCACCAGGCCCCCACTCATGTCTCCCACCACCCCCACCCCCCGGCAGGGCAGGGTCACCCTCCACCAGGCCCCCACTCATGTCTCCCACCACCCCCACCCCCCAGGCACCATGGCCAGCCTCCACCAGGCCCCCACTCATGTCTCCCACCACCCCCACCCCCCGGCAGTGCAGGGTCACCCTCCATCAGGCCCCCACTCATGTCTCCCACCACCCCCACCCCCCAGCAGTGCAGGGGCAGCCTCCACCAGGCCCCCACTCATGTCCCCCTGCACCCCCACCCCCCAGCATCCAGGGTCACCCTCCACCAGGCCCCCACTCATATCTCCCATCACCCCCACCCCCCTGCCACCATGTGCAGCCCCCACCAGGTCCTCACAATCCCCAATCATGTGCGTAATGGTCAGCCTCCACAGCCAAAAAGCCCTACCAAGTAACCCATTCACCCACATGGAAATGGAAATCACATGTTACACCCCCAATGTTCATGAAGCTAATGAACCCATGTCCGTCACACACATTTTTTGCAATTGAATGGGAAAACACACAACATGACATGCATGAAAGCAATGAGATGATACCACACAGTGAACTATGGCAACAAAATTGTATTTAAAAAAATAAAGAATGCTAAAGAAAGAAAACTAACTACAATGTAAATGTGAAAAAATAAGCTGCATGTCCGCATAAAAACACAAAACTGGAAATCCAAATCCTAAAAAATTCTGTCCAAAGTCAAATGTAAAAAATTCTCCATGCAACAAAGAACTATGTACAAAAATAACAAGGGTCCATGAGCCCAACTGAACTAAGGAAACCTCCTAAAAAACCTACCTAAATATCAACTATATACAAAAAGTGGAGCAGTGTCCGTCGACTCCAAATCATAATAAGAACGAAAGGAAACCTAAAACTAAAGAACTATATACAAAGGCGGCGGGCAAGTCCAGCGGCTCACTCTGTGGTGTCCCGGGCCAGGGCATCATCGAACTCCTGTTCGATGTCCCGGAGGCGGTCCAGTTCCATGGCCCCGAGGGTCCGCAGGGACGACGCTGTGTCCTCCTCCAACCCCCTGCGGATTGCCTCGAGGCACTCGGCCCGCCTCAGGGCCCTCCGCATGGAGTTCTCCGACCATTGTGAGCCGCGCCTCTTCCGCCCGCCGCCGCTCCGCACCTATGGCGTGGCCCAACCGCTGCCACACGGAAGACACTCTCTGTCCTGGGTCCCCCTGCCCTCCGGCCGATGCCTGCCCCTCCGATGTGGAAAGCCCCGAGCCTTCATGTCTCGCACCATGTTGCTGCTGCTGCTGCTCTGCCTCTGCCCGTGCACTGCCTCCTGCTGCCTGCACATCCTCCGCCGGCTGGGGTGCACTTGTTGATGTGGCCACCCCTGCTGGACCTCCGACTCCCGACTGTGGCAGGGATGCCTCCTCCACCAGCCTGGCCGCACCGTCAGAGGCAGCTCCACAGGGCACCCAGGTGACTGATGGGTGGGAAGATGGCACAGAGGACGACTGGCACGTAGGGGGTCCAGTTGAGGAGGGGGTCGGAGCAAGCCCCATCAGACAGCGGAATCCGGCCTGGGTGACCTGTCCCAGCAGGCTGACGTGGTCAACGAGCCATTTGAGATGACATGCAGTCTCTCCATGAAAAGACTGCAGGTCACCTTGCATGGCCCGTTGACGCAACGCCACACCAGCCAGGACAGGCTCAACCCGGACCTGGATGGCCACGTCCGCAGGCAGAGGAAGGCCAGTTGACGTCAGCTCATCCCCTGCCTGAAAACGGGTCTGGACGTAGGCATCCCTGCTGGTGCAAGATGATGCAGGGACAGGATCAGGGACAGGATTGCACACAGGCACCTCCGCGGCCGCCTGTGCTGCCTCCTGTCCCTGGTCCTGCACTGCACCACTAGCACCAGTGGGATCCCCACCTCCAGACCCCGTCTCTGGTGCTTGTGCGGCCCCCTCCTCCACCAAACCCCCCACCAACCTGGATGACTCCGTGCCATCTTCCGCTGTTGGGCCCTGTGGGGTCCCAGCTGCCCCTTCTGCTGCCGAGAAGTCCAACTGCAACCTCCGCCTCTTGGACCTCCCCCCGGCAGCTGCGGCCTGGGACGCGGCACCGGACTCCTCACTCCCCGACGAGATGACAACACGGGAGGGGAGCCGGGCCTTGCGTCTCCGGCTGCCGGTCGGATCCCCGCCGCTGTGCTCCACAGCACCTTCTCCGCCCTCTTCATCAGTTGACGCTGCAGACAGGGAGAAACAAAACACAGGCATCAGGGCACTGTACAATGGACACATACACGCATGACAGTTGCACATGAGTGGCATTGGCAAACCTCAGACATGTCATCACAATCACCAACACACATGTTATTGCAACTGGCACACATGAGCCATACCACAGCCATATCGCAACTGCCAGCACCATCCCTACACATACAACAGCATCAGCAGCCAAAGGGGAGCCAGACATCACATGCAACACTGGAAGTGCACCACACATGTACACACACCAACACACTTGCATGCATGTCTACACCTCTGCCAAGTGTCGCACTGTTCAGACGGGCATCCATGTCACATCTGTCAATCAGGCTTCCACATACCGCTGTCACATGCATCCATGTTGCATCACTGTTGCACCCTTGTCAAATACACACACATGCACATGTACACAGTGCACATACACGCAGCCGAAAACAACCTGCCTGACATCACGGACATGTCTACTTACATACACATTCATCCAAACATGTGTGCACGCACAACTGCATTTGCCATGCAAGCCCACACACACAAGCACCATTCATGTCTCACACATTACAGCCCTCGCATGTGTCAGCCCCACTGCCCTGTACACCCCCACCCATACTCGACCCCATACAAACAGATGTGCAACCGGCACAATGGCGAATGATCACCACACGCACTGCTCACAACCAGGATGCATGTACACTCACCGCTCGACTCCAGACGGGTCTGCTTCTCTAGGACCTGGACGTGGAGCGCTGGGGATATGCGTTCCAGGACCCCCATCTGTTCTTCCGAAAAGTGGCCCCGGACCTGAAGTCCTCCCAGCGCTTCCTGACATGTTGTAAGTCCCGGACTGCCACCCCCTCCGCGTTGATGGCAGTCACGATGTCAGTCCAGATCCGAGTCCGTCCTTCCTTGTCGGCGCAGGAACTTCCAAAGAGGGCATCATACTGCCCCAGGACTTGCTCCACCAGGACACAAACTTCGGTGGCACTGAAGCTGGTGCCCCTCTGCCTCTCTGGCCGGGGGTTGTCAGTGGTCACAAATGGTGTTTGCCCCGACATGACAACCCCAGAGGCAGGAGTGGGTGGGCAACTGGGTCCTGGGGCTGGGCTGTGGAGCGATGGAATTCCAGTCGGGAGTCTTCGGTTCCAGCAGGGGTGGTCACAGCAACAGCACCCCTGGCTGATGTGCAGGCAGCAAATGGCAGTGCACGTGGGCAGCAGGCAGTCAGGCAGCAGCAGATAGCAGGTGGGAGCATGCTCGGGGCTCTGGGGGGCAGTAGTTCGGCCTTCTGGGCAGGAGCGTGGTCTTCCAGTGTGCTTACGCGTGGCCAGCTTGGTACGGAGTGATTTGGCACGTGAAAATCCTGCACGTCAGCGTGAAAACCGAGGAAAGGCCCTTAGCGCGTAAGCGCGTCAGCACGCATACGCGATTCTATTGGACCAAAGGCCCTCAACGCGAAAGCGCGTCTGTGACGTGACCCGCACGGGTGTTTCCCACACACCACGTGATGACAGAGCACACGTGGAAAGACTACACGTCAGAGTCTCATCGCGTGTGATTGGTGGAAATGGCCGTACACGCAGAAGTGACAAAGCGTGTAATTGGTGGAAATGGGCGTACACGCAAAAGTGACAAAGCGTGTGATTGGTGGAAATGGCCGTACACGCAGAAGTGACAAAGCGTGTAATTTGTGGAAATGGGCGGACACGCAGAAGTCACAAAGCGTGTAATTGGTGGAAATGGCCCTAGCGCGTACACGCCGCGTAAGTGACGTTGGACGTGTGGGCCTGTATAAAAGGTACGCGTAGAACACCATTTCCTTGTACGTGCTTTTCGTGGAGAGCGAGTGGGTGAATTCTGTACTTCTTGTCGGTTCACACGCGATTTACTTTACGGCGTTTCAAGTTCGTATTCCCTGTTACCTCTGACAGATTTTTCTCTTTTTTCTTTTTTACTGCTTTACCTGGGCCTGTTCCCTCAAACAGTGTTCCCTTCTACTGTTGTCCTGTCTCCTCAGACAGCGTACAAATCTTCTTTTGGCGGGGGTGTTGCCAACCAAACGCGCTCCTATTTCATGCTCTTTTACCTGGCAGACGGTGAGTCACGCACGTATCTAACATCTGTGCTTGCCCCGTGTGTAGCCTACCCCTTCAGAGGTCATTCTAGGCTGCGTGTGACACGCATACGTTCATTCTTGTGTTACTGGGTGCCACAGCGTAGTGCAGGTTTTTCTTTCTGCACACGTGGTCTAGGAGGGGTTGCGTGCACGTCATCTCCCTTTTTTGGGGCTCCTGTGCGTAGCGTGACCCGTCATCTTTCCCCAGGGGTTACAATCAGCCTTGCAAGAGCACTAGGGTACAATTACCATCTGGTACCCAACCCCTTTGACCCCCAATTGCCCAGGACAATATTTGACAGCCACTCCCATACGCACATCAACATCAGTGCCATGGTTGGGAGGCGAGGATTCCGTAAGGGTGGCAAAGGTGGAAGAGCCACAAGTGGTGGCCGTGGTGGATCCGGTAGGGGACGTGGTCGTTACTTGCAGGGTGAGCCTGTCCCCCCATGTGTGGAGGACCAGTCAAGGGCACCCATAATCCCCCCCCCTCCCGTTGAGGCTGATGTGGCTGACACCATCCATGCTCAGCCCTTGTTGGACCAGCCCATTGTGGCACCAGACCTGGCTGACTCCATGGCTGACTTCCAGGTCAGCAGGCCTATGACACGTGCGCTGGTGCACGTTGATGTCACCATCCCACGTGCATCTGGGGCAGCAAGGTCATCTGCTGCACCAAGTAGGCAGGGCGGAGAGGCTGCAGGGGCAGCTGCGGCTCCATCCATCACAGCCCTCACACACCCAGCCAGGACAGTGTCGGTCCTAGTCCATGCTGCTGATATTCCCCCTGACACAATCACACTAGAGCCAATGCCTGCACCAACTCCCATGCTGAGTGTGCAATCCCACACTCCTGATACAGAGTCCACCAGGGCTCCTGCCCCTAGTGTCCAGAGCGGCGCAGGACACTCAGGATCACCACCACCTTCCAAGCGGAAGAGGAAGAGTGCTCGTCCGGCACAGGCTGATGCCCCAGACACGGCTACACAGTCCGGCCCTTCCAGGAAGCCCAGCTTCACGGATGACGAACTGAATGCACTTGTCGAGTATGTGTCCGCACATGACAACGAGATGGTCATTGTTGCAGGATCCAAGACCACACCTGCACAACGCCAGGCACACTGGCAGACCGTTGCGGACATCGTAAGTGCTCTTGGAATCGTGAGGCGCACAGCCAATGATTGCTATAAGCGCTGGAATGACCTAAAGTGCAGGGCAAAGAGTAAGCTGGCCTCAAGTCATGCCGCAACTCTAGTGACTGGAGGTGGGTCTCCAGTACTAGACATGGAACTCACTCCACATGAGTCAGTCGCTGGGACCTACGTCACGGAGGAACAGATCCAAGGCGTGGGAGATCTCCCTGATTACGAGGCATTGTCCGGTGAGTGCACATGCATGTGTGTGTCATCCATGTGCATGGTGTGTGTGAGGGCTTCTGTTTGTGTGCCAGGTGAGAGTGTGTGCGCCTGAGTCGTATGGGTCATCCATGTGCTTCATGCAATACATCCTGCGCAGCTGCATTTGGCCATAGCTGTATCCCTTCTGCCAACAGTAGACATGTAGTCCAACTGTACGCCAGTTGCCCTTGAAGTGTCACCTTGCCACAACATTGTTGCAAAATTTAGCACTGTTCATTTAGTCAGATATTTTCCATTCCACCACTTTTACTAGGCATGTCGCAGTCCTCTAGTCACATGTCTGACATGGCTATGGTAAAGTTGAGTGACTTTGTTACCTGGATATCATTTGTTCATACATGTCCCTGTGCAATTGCACCATTTCGGACTGGCAGCTCCAGGTGAAGAATCTGCCCTGTTAGAATTAGAAAAGCTATTACATGCGGGAACTGGACAGTATGCATAGGTGCTGCCCTCCTCTCCATCTTCACTCAATAGCAATGTTACATGCCATCTGTGTGATGGCATGTGTGTTTCACCTGCCAATCACAGGCCAATGTGTGATGCCACTCCCAGGCAGCATGCAGAAAATGTGTTCATCTTCAATCTTGGTGTCATCAGTGTGTGCCATTTGCCTGCCCTTCATACGCAGTGAGGGTGCATGCATGGGAGGGTTTTAGTCATGTGGGACATGTGTCAAACAAGTACTGTTTCTCTTGCTTCTCAGCCCTCATTGTGTGCCATGGTGCTAATGCCTGTTTCCATTTCTTTGTTTTTATGTCTTTGCAGCGGAAGACGCACCTGATACTGCTGGGGTTGTGGAGATGGTGCTGACCCAGGAGGGGCCCGAGGGCCGACCAACCACCAGTGAGGGACGTGGTGTGGTGGTGGGTGAGAACCCACAAGTGCTGCAGGTCCTGCTCTCAAGGGGTGTCTCTGGCTGCACCTCCCCCGAGCTGTACTCAGGTGTTGATTCGGATGAGACCTACGTGCCGTCGCAGGTGAGTGTTCCAGGGAGGGATTCTGTTCTGTCTCACCCACCTGCACCAGGGTCAGAACCCTCAATGGGGATGTCAGTGTTGTCAGCTACGCCTTTGGTGGTTACGGATGCAGGGTCACACTCCGCGACATCTGATCCTGTTCCTGGGCCAGCAGATCAGAGGGGGAATGCAGTCCTGCAGCCTCAGGCAGTGTCGGCACAGCAAGGCGCAGTTCGCCTTGCCCCAGACAGGTGTGGTGCCCGCCGACGTGGTGGCCGTACGGCACCTGGCAATACTGCATGGGAGCAATCCATTTACGGTATGGCAACCCAACAGGCAGCATCATCCGAGATGATGGCTCAGGCCATGGATAGGGTGGCCACTTCCATTGTCCCCCCTGAAAGGCTGATGGAGCGACTAGAGCAGGCAACCGACACCATCTGCCAGTCACACAGGGAGGACATGTTGGGGTCCAACAGGGACAGGCCGGCGGCACTGGCGACTCTGCAGGAGGCCATCTCCATTGAGTCCCAGGGCCACAGGGAAGCCCTGAGACAGGAGCTCCTTCACCTCAGGACGACTCTTGTTGAGCTTGATGCTTCTACACACCAAAGGACAGAACAGCAGCTGGAGCGTCTCACCCGTACGCTCTCAGCTGAGATGCAGGCAACGAGGGCGGAGGTCCGGGCATCCCGTGAGTTGTTGCATGGGGACCTCCGCACACTCATCCTCCAGAACCAGACCTACCACACCCGCATGCTTGCAGCCATGGAGGAGCAGACTAGGGCCTTGCGTGGGCTGCCTCCCATAGTGCAACCACCTCCGGATGCAGCTGCACAGGGTGATAATAGCGACAGCAGTGATACTCCCACAATAGGGTAGCCGTGTGGGCCATGAGCCCATGGAGGTGTTTTTTTTCCCAGGATCCACGCAGGTGGGTTCTGGTGTGCATCCTGTCCTCGGACCTCCTGGGTGGCCTCCCCAACCCCCCCGGGCCCTTCAATGGCCATTTTTGATTTTTTTTTGATTTTTTTTAAAAATTTTTATTTCTTTTATTCCCAATTTTTTTGGGAAGATTTGTTGGCTTCCGTGGTTCCTGTGGGCATACGCTGCATTGTGGCTGGGCACATGCAGGCTTGTAATGTATTTGGTTCAGAGGCTTGGGTTTGAGACACACACCCCTCCTGCTTCCCGTTTCCATGGGCTTGCAAAGGGTGTGCCCAAGTGACAGTGAATTACACAGTGACGTTGGACTCCCATGAGCTGTGTGGGCAGTCTGTAGTCAATACTGTGTATACATTCCTAGTGCATATTGCTGTTGTGTTGTACACTGCATGTTGCATTGATGTGTAACTCATCTTCTGTGTCTACCTCCCAATTTGCAGGTCCCTTCCTCATGTGTACACAAGGACCTCTAGTCTGGAGATGTGGTCCATGTTGGCAGCAGTGCACCTACAACTCTACAGGCGCCAACACTGCACAGTTGGTAGTGGTGGGAGTGCAGGCATTTCCAGGTGGTGAGACTACTAATATTATACATTGGTGATGTCATGTTAATGGTAGTACGTGCTCAAGTTTGTTGTTGGTCCGGCATTACTGTGAGCTTTTCAGGTGTTGCAAGTTTCTAATAGGGACACTGTACATTGTGACACTAGTGTCATGTTGTGGGGATTACTTTGTTTACGTGCAAATAGCATGACATGGCACGGTGTGTCGTGTGGCGGTGCTGGGGTTGGGTTGGCTGACATGGCACTGTCCTCTTGTTGCATTTTGCAAGTGGGTATTCATTTCAGCTGCTTGAATGTGTAACTTCACAAAACTGCATTGCTGGTGTCAGTGTGGGTAGGGATGCACACATTGTGAGACTTCCAGGTGAACAATCTCAGGCTGATATGGTTTTCACGGTTCTTTCTCCAGACATTCAGGATCAGTGTCAGGTTGAGTCATCATTGATTGTCAGATGGAATGTGCCATGGCAGTGTGCACTCCACAGGGGTGTGATTTCTATGTGAAGTAATTAGCCACTAGCTGTGTACGGGCTGCCTCCCCCCGTGCCCTTTCCCCTCCCATGCGCAGCGGCTGTGCATGTGGTTGGGGATGGGGGGGCACCACCATGTCCACCGCCAGGCCCCGGCGTGTTGCAACGTTGTGCAGGACACATGCTGCCACTATGATCCTGCACACTACTCGGGGAGCGTACAACAGCTGCCCGCCAGAACGGTCAAGGGAGTCAAAGCGTGACTTCAGCACTCCAAATGTGCGCTCCACTATGCCCCGGGTTGTAATGTGGGCTGCGTTATATCTTACCTGGGGTGGCGTGGTGGGGTTCCGAATTGGCGTCATCATGTGGGGGCTGAGAGGGTAGGCACTGTCCCCTGTGGAGGTGGTGATTGGTATCATTGGTGGGGTTGTGACCTTGCTCAGTATCTGACATGCATGTATGTGCAGTGGCATTCATACTCACCAAGCAGCCATGTATCGCCATGCCGGCCAGCTTCCAGGTCCCGGCTTAGGGTGGACATTCGGTAAATGAAGCTGTCGTGGGTTGACCCAGGATAGTTGGCATATAGTGAGGTGATGATTCCCTTGGCATTACATACTACCTGCACGTTGATGGAATGCCAGCGCTTGCGGTTCCTATAGATGTGCTCAGATGCCCTGGGGGGACGTAGAGCCACATGGGTGCAGTCAATGGCACCTAGCACTTTGGGGAATCGTGCCACAGCGTAGAAATCCAGGGCAGCAGCATGCCTTTCTGCAGGGGTTCTGGGCAGGTATATGTGCCTGCGGACTGATGGGCGTGCAGTGATGATGTTCAGGACCTGGTGTAGGCAGCGTGACTGGGTGGCCTGTGATACACCACCCACAATGGCACTTGTCCGCTGAAATGATCCAGTGGCTAAGAAGTGCAGTACATTGAGGACCTTCTCCAGGGGGCTGAGTGCTTCGGAGCACAGGGTGGGTGATGTGAGGCCGTCCTCCCACTCACTCACCAGGTCCAGTATGATGTGTGGTGGAAACCTGTACCTCCCATGCACCTGGTCATCAGGCATCCCGAAAAGGCTGGTTCTGGGTGTGAATATTATGGCCCTGACTATCCTCCTCCTCCTCCTTTGGTAGGCCACGCCCACTGCTGCTAGGAACGGTATGTTCATCCTGGGTCAGAGCTAGTTATTTTGTTAGCGCGCAAATTAATGTGTTGCGCGTGTTGTAGGCGAGCGTGTGACCCGCGCACCCCTCCAATCCAGTGGCCAGTACAATAGCGTGTGTAAATTGGCGCGCACACCGGGATACAGGGGCGCTGACGTACTTGCGTGTGCAAGTGTCCGCGCACACCTGATATACATGTACATAGGCCAATCGCGTGTACACGCACTTTTGTCCAATTACACGCGATGAGACTCTGACGTGCTGTCCAATTACACGCGATGAGACTCTGACGTGCAGTCTTTCCACGTGTGCTCTGTCATCACGTGGTGTGTGGGAAACACCCATGCGGGTCACGTCACAGACGCGCTTACGCGCTGAGGGCCTTTGGTCCAATAGAATCGCGTATGCGTGCTGACGCGGTTACGCGCTAAGGGCCTTTCCTCGGTTTTCACGCTGACGTGCAGGATTTTCACGTGCCAAATCACTCCGTACCAAGCTGGCCACGCGTAAGCACACGGAAGACCACGCTCCTGCCCAGAAGGCCGAACTACTGCCCCCCAGAGCCCCGAGCACACTCCTACCTGCTATCTGCTGCTGCCTGACTGCCTGCTGCCCACGTGCACTGCCATTTGCTACCTGCACATCAGCCAGGGCTGCTGTTGCTGTGACCACCCCTGCTGGAACCGAAGACTCCCGACTGGAATTCCATTGCTCCACAGCCCAGCCCCAGGACCCAGTTGCCCACCGACTCCTGCCTCTGGGGTTGTCATGTCGGGGCAAACACCATCTGTGACCAATGACAACCCCCGGCCAGAGAGGCAGAGGGGCACCAGCTTCAGTGCCACCGAAGTTGGTGTCCTGGTGGAGCAAGTCCTAGGGCAGTATGATGCCCTCTTTGGAAGTTCCCGCGCCGACAAGGAAGGACGGACTCGGATCTGGACTGACATCGTGACTGCAATCAACGCGGAGGGGGTGGCAGTCCGGGACTTACAACATGTCAGGAAGCGCTGGGAGGACTTCAGGTCCAGGACCCTGAACAAGGCCCGGCGCCTCTTGAAGCCAGCGGATGCCAAGGGGCGCCGGGGCCACTTGTCGGAAGAACAGATGGGGGTCCTGGAACGCATATCCCCAGCGCTCCACGTCCAGGTCCTAGAGAAGCAGACCCGTCTGGAGTCGAGCGGTGAGTGTACATGCATCCAGGTTGTGAGCAGTGCGTGTGGTGATCATTCGCCATTGTGCCGGTTGCACATCTGTTTGTATGGGGTCGAGTATGGGTGGGGGTGTACAGGGCCGTGGGGCTGACACATGCGAGGGCTGTAATGTGTGAGACATGGATGGTGCTTGTGTGTGTGGGCTTGCATGGCAAATGCAGTTGTGCGTGCACACATGTTTGGATGAATGTGTATGTAAGTAGACATGTCCGTGATGTCAGGCATGTATGTTGTTTTCGGCTGCATGTATGAGCACTGTGTACATGTGCATGTGTGTGTATTTGACAAGGGTGCAACAGTGATGCAACATGGATGCATGTGACAGCGGTATGTGGAAGCCTGATTGACAGATGTGACATGGATGCCCGTCTGAACAGTGCGACACTTGGCAGAGGTGTAGACATGCATGCAAGTGTGTTGGTGTGTGTACATGTGTGGTGCACTTCCAGTGTTGCATGTGATGTCTGGCTCCCCTTTGGCTGCTGATGCTGTTGTATGTGTAGGGATGGTGCTGGCAGTTGCGATATGGCTGTGGTATGGCTCATATGTGCCAGTTGCAATGACATGTGTGTTGGTGATTGTGATGACATGTCTGAGGTTTGCCAATGCCACTCATGTGCAACTGTCATGCGTGTATGTGTGCATTGTACAGTGCCCTGATGCCTGTGTTTTGTTTCTCCCTGTCTGCAGCGTCAACTGATGAAGAGGGCGGAGAAGGTGCTGTGGAGCACAGCGGCGGGGATCCGACCGGCAGCCGGAGACGCAAGGCCCGGCTCCCCTCCCGTGTTGTCATCTCGTCGGGGAGTGAGGAGTCCGGTGCTGCATCCCAGGCCGCAGCTGCCGGGGGGAGGTCCAAGAGGCGGAGGTTGCAGTTGGACTCCTCGGCAGCAGAAGGGGCAGCTGGGACCCCACAGGGCCCAACAGGGGAAGATGGCACGGAGTCATCCAGGTTGGTGGGGGGTTTGGTGGAGGAGGGGGCCGCGCAAGCACCAGAGACGGGGTCTGGAGGTGGGGATCCCACTGGTGCTAGTGGTGCAGTGCAGGACCAGGGACAGGAGGCAGCACAGGCGGCCGCGGAGGTGCCTGTGTGCAATCCTGTCCCCGATCCTGTCCCTGCATCATCTTGCACCAGCAGGGATGCCTACGTCCAGACCCGTTTTCAGGCAGGGGATGAGCTGACGTCACTGGCCTTCCTCTGCCTGCGGACGTGGCCATCCAGGTCCGGGTTGAGCCTGTCCTGGCTGGTGTGGTGTTGCGTCAACGGGCCATGCGAGGTGACCTGCAGTCTTTTCATGGAGAGACTGCACGTCATCTCAAATGGCTCGTTGACCACGTCAGCCTGCTGGGACAGGTCACCCAGGCCGGATTCCTCCGTCTGATGGGGCTTGCTCCGACCCCCTCCTCAACTGGACCCCCTACGCGCCAGTCGTCCTCTGTGCCATCTTCCCACCCATCAGTCACCTGGGTGCCCTGTGGAGCTGCCTCTGACGGTGCAGCCAGGCTGGTGGAGGAGGCATCCCTGCCACAGTCGGGAGTCGGAGGTACAGCAGGGGTGGCCACATCAACAAGTGCACCCCAGCCGGCGGAGGATGTGCAGGCAGCAGGAGGCAGTGCACGGGCAGAGGCAGAGCAGCAGCAGCAGCAACATGGTGGGAGACATGAAGGCTCGGGGCTTTCCACATCGGAGGGGCAGGCATCGGCCGGAGGGCAGGGGGACCCAGGACAGAGAGTGTCTTCCGTGTGGCAGCGGTTGGGCCACGCCATAGGTGCGGAGCGGCGGCGGGCGGAAGAGGCGCGGCTCACAATGGTCAGGGCGGAGAACTCCATGTGGAGGGCCCTGAGGCGGGCCGAGTGCCTCGAGGCAATCCGCAGGGGGTTGGAGAAGGACACAGCGTCGTCCCTGCGGACCCTCGGGGCCATGGAACTGGACCGCCTCCGGGACATCGAACAGGAGTTCGATGATGCCCTGGCCCGGGACACCACGGAGTGAGCCGCTGGACTGGCCCGCCGCCTTTGTATATAGTTATTTAGTTTTAGGTTTCCTTTCTTTCGAATTATGATTTGGAGTCGACGGACACTGCTCCACTTTTTGTATATAGTTGATTTTTAGTAGGTTTCCTTTGTTCAGTTGGGCTCATGGACCCTTGGTAGTTTTTTATACGGACATGCATGTTTTTTGTTCTCATTCACATTGTAGTTAGTTTTCTTTCTTTTGCATTCTTAAATTTTTTAATACAATTTTGTTAGCATACTTCACTGTGTGGTATCATCTCATTGGATTCATGCATGTCATGTTGTGTGTGTTCCCATTGTATTGCAACCATTGTGTGTGACGGACATGGGTTCATTAGCTTCATGAACATTGGGGGTGTAACATGTGATTTCCATTTCCATGTGGGTGAATGGGTTACTTGGTAGGGCTTTTTGGATGTGGAGGCTGTCCATTACGCACATGATTGGGGATTGTGAGCACCTGGTGGAGGCTGCCCCTGCACTGCTGGGGGGTGGGGTGGTGGGAGACATGAGTGGGTGCCTGGTGGAGGCTGCCCCTGGTGGCTGGGGGGTGGGGGTGGTGAGAGACATGAGTGGGGGCCTGCTGGAGGCTGCCCCTGGTGGCTGGGGGTGGTGGGAGACATGAGTGGGGGCCTACTGGAGGCTGCCCCTGGTGGCTGGGGGGTGGGGGTGGTGGGAGACATGAGTGGGTGCCTGGTGGAGGCTGCCCCTGGTGGCTGGGGGGTGGGGGTGGTGGGAGACATGAGCGGGGGCCTGCTGGAGGCTGCCCCTGGTGGCTGGGGGGTGGGGGTGGTGGGAGACATGAGTGGGTGCCTGGTGGAGGCTGCCCCTTCACTGCTGGGGGGTGGGGGTGGTGGGAGACATGAGTGGGGGCCTGCTGGAGGCTGCCCATGGTGGCAGGGGGGTGGGGGTGGTGGGACACATGGGTGGGGGCCTGGTGGAGGCTGCCCCTGCACTGCTGGGGGGTGGGGGTGGTGGGAGACATGAGTGGGGGCCTGCTGGAGGCTGCCCCTGCACTGCTGGGGGGTGGGGGTGGTGGGAGACATGAGTGGGGGCCTGGTGGAGGCTGCCCCTGCACTGCTGGGGGGTGGGGGTGGTGGGAGACATGAGTGGGGGCCTGCTGGAGGCTGCCCATGGTGGCAGGGGGGTGGGGGTGGTGGGACACATGGGTGGGGGCCTGGTGGAGGCTGCCCCTGCACTGCTGGGGGGTGGGGTGGTAGGAGACATGAGTGGGGGCCTGCTGGAGGCTGCCCCTGCACTGCTGGGGGGTGGGGTGGTGGGAGACATGAGTGGGGGCCTGGTGGAGGCTGCCCCTGCACTGCTGGGGGGTGGGGGTGGTGGGAGACATGAGTGGGGGCCTGGTGGAGGCTGCACCTGCACTGCTGGGCGGTGGGGGTGGTGGGAGACATGAGTGGGGGCCTGCTGGAGGCTGCCCCTGGTGGCTGGGGGGTGGGGCTGGTGGGAGACATGAGTGGGGGCCTGGTGGAGGCTGCCCCTGCACTGCTGGGGGGTGGGGGTGGTGGGAGACATGAGTGGGGGCCTGCTGGAGGCTGCCCCTGGTGGCTGGGGGGTGGGGGTGGTGGGAGACATGGGTGGGGGCCTGGTGGAGGCTGCCCCTGCACTGCTGGGGGGTGGGGGTGGTGGGAGACATGAGTGGGGGCCTGCTGGAGGCTGCCCCTGGTGGCTGGGGGGTGGGGGTGGTGGGAGACATGAGTGGGGGCCTACTGGAGGCTGCCCCTGGTGGCTGGGGGGTGGGGGTGGTGGGAGACATGAGTGGGTGCATGGTGGAGGCTGCCCCTGGTGGCTGGGGGGTGGGGGTGGTGGGAGACATGAGTGGGGGCCTGGTGGAGGCTGCCCCTGGTGGCTGGGGGGTGGGGCTGGTGGGAGACATGAGTGGGTGCCTGGTGGAGGCTGCCCTGCACTGCTGGGGGGTGGGGGTGGTGGGAGACATGAGTGGGGGCCTGCTGGAGGCTGCCCCTGGTGGCTGGGGGTTGGGGGTGGTGGGACACATGGGTGGGGGCCTGGTGGAGGCTGCCCCTGCACTGCTGGGGGGTGGGGGTGGTGGGAGATATGAGTGGGGGCCTGCTGGAGGCTGCCCCTGCACTGCTGGGGGGTGGGGGTGGTGGGAGACATGAGTGGGGGCCTGGTGGAGGCTGCCCCTGCACTGCTGCGGGGTGGTGGTGGTGGAAGACATGAGTGGGGGCCTGCTGGAGGCTGCCCCTGGTGGCTGGGGGGTGGGGGTGGTGGGAGACATGGGTGGGGGCCTGGTGGAGGCTGCCCCTGCACTGCTGGGGGGTGGGGGTGGTGGGAGACATGAGTGGGGGCCTGGTGGAGGCTGCCCCTGGTGGCTGGGGGGTGGGGGTGGTGGGAGACATGGGTGGGGGCCTGGTGGAGGCTGCCCCTGCACTGCTGGGGGGTGGGGGTGGTGGGAGACATGAGTGGGGGCCTGGTGGAGGGTGACCCTGGATGCTGGGGGGTGGGGGTGGTGGTAGACATGAGTGGGGGCCTGGTGGAGGCTGCCCATGGTGGCAGGGGGGTGGGGGTGGTGGGAGACATGAGTGGGGGCCTGGTGGAGCCTGTCCCTGCACTGCTGGGGGGTGGGGGTGGTGGGAGACATGCATTGTTGATCAGTAGTGCAAGGTGACATGTGGGTTGGCTGGGGGCATGCCCATGGTGGATGGGCTGCCTGCGGGACATGAGCAGGGGTGCAGGGTAGTCCCCCGTGGTGTGGGCTGCCTGCAGGGGCCGTGGAGGTTGTGGAGCGTACACCTGGGAGGACCCACAAGGCCAATTCACGTGTAGTACTCCCCAGAACCCCTGAAATACACGTACCCTGATGGAATTGCGTGTGGAACTTCCCGCGCACCCATGTAATACACGTACCCTGCTTGCACTGGCCCATTCGCGTGTGGAACTTCCCGCGCACCCCTGATATGCACGTACCCTGCAGAATTCGCGTGTGGAACTTCCCGCGCACCCCTGAAATACTCGTACCCTGCTCGCACTGGGCCAATCGCGTGTGGAACTTCCCGCGCACCCCTGAAACACACGTACCCTGCTCGCACTGGGACTATTGCGTGTGGCACTTCCCGCGCACCCCTGAAATACACGTACCCTGCTCGCACTGGGCCAATCGCGGGTGGAACTTCCCGCGCACCCCTGAAATACACGTACCCTGCTCGCACTGGGACTATCGCGTGTGGAACTTCCCGCGCACCCCTGAAATACACGTACCCTGATGGAATCGCATGTGGAACTTCCCGTGCACCCATGTAATACACGTACCCTGCTCGCACTGGCCCATTCGCGTGTGGAACTTCCCGCGCACCCCTGAAATGCACGTACCCTGCAGTATTCGCGTGTGGAACTTCCCGCGCACCCCTGAAATACACGTACCCTGCTCGCACTGGGCCAATCGCGTGTGGTACTTCCCGCGCACCCCTGAAATACACGTACCCTGCTCGCACTGGGACTATCGCGTGTGTAACTTCCCATGCACCCCTGAAATACACGTACCCTGATGGAATCGCGTGTGGAACTTCCTGCGCACCCATGTAATACACGTACCCTGCTCGCACTGGGCCAATCGCGTGTGGTACTTCCCGCGCACCCGTGAAATACACGTACCCTGCTCGCACTGGGACTATCGCGTGTGTAACTTCCCGCGCACCCCTGAAATACACGTACCCTGATGGAATCGCGTGTGGAACTTCCCGCGCACCCATGTAATACACGTACCCTGCTCGCACTGGCCCATTCGCGTGTGGACCTTCCCGCGCACCCCTGAAATACACGTACCCTGCTCGCACTGGGACTATCGCGTGTGTAACTTCCCGCGCACCCCTGAAATACACGTACCCTGATGGAATCGCGTGTGGAACTTCCCGCGCACCCATGTAATACACGTACCCTGCTCGCACTGGCCCATTCACGTGTGGAACTTCCCGCGCACCCCTGAAATCCACGTACCCGGCCAAATCGCGTGTGACACTTCCCGCGCACCCCGGTATACACGCACACGTATTTTTTGTCAGCGGGTCCGTGTTTGTGGGTACCCCTTTGCACGTCATTTTTCCTGGAGGGCCACAGTATAGGACATTCATCATGGCAGTATATAGGTGCTATTTGTTGGCGCACCTTTTGGCGCACATTTCTTACAGCCGCAGAGACGCTACCGCCTGCTTTCTTGTGGCGGTCGTGTTTGTGCCTGTGCGCTGGTTTGAGCGTGCGCTTTTTTGCCCTATTCTATTCCATGAATACGTGTTGTAGGCTAGCGTGTGGGCGTTCCGCGCACTTGTGCCCTGTACTTCCCCGTGACGCCCACGTTTTGGCAAGTTGTTCCCCATTCCGAGTGTTACGCCCGTGTTCCGCCTACTTTTGTTGCGTGCGCCGCGCTATGTGCGATTTTCGCTCTGGCCTGTGCGATTTTCGCTGTGACCTGGCGCACGCTGTTAGATGGCCTGTGCGCCAACGTGCGCCGCGCACTTTTTTATCGCACATCCGCTGGTTTTCTCGCGCACGGACTTCCATGAATCGATGTGCGCTGCTTTTCGTGCGATTTTCGCACTTGCACTGCGATTTTCGCTATTCCACTGCGATTCGCACGTTTTTGCCCACTTGCGCCGCGCTAATTATTCCATGAATCGGCCTGATGGTGTTTTCCACTTCTGTCATAGCTAATTCTGCCACATTTGCTATAGTGGCTGTCCTAGTGGTTCTTGACTTCCTGTTACAGAAGGTTGACTACTGTCAGAAGTGTCCTTATCTAGTTGGGATAGAAGTTCTTCTTCGTGTTGCTGTTCATTGTGCGACATTGTTTTGTACTGTGTAAAGTTCACATCGGTGATAGTGCTTGCATTTGCTTTGAAAGCATCTTCATAGCAGTCATAGTCATCTAGTATCTCTTCCTCTTTTCTCCATGGTTTAAAAAGTTGTAGCAGGGACATGTAATATATTTCTTTCTGTTGAGGAGTTTTTTATGACAATTTGACATAATTAATTAAACTTCGTTTGGTAAGTTTCACTAAGCTGCCGTCACAATCTGTCACTCTATATCTACCTTTGCATTCATTGGGTTTTATATTATTTTTGTATGCAGAGTTTTGAGCTATGTGGTATAGACACATGGTTTCCAAAGTGGTACTCCTGTTCGGGTAGTATGTGTCCAGTAAATTGTTTTTTAAAATGTCTTGGCTGTTGGGATAATTTTTGGCAATTGTTTCTATGTCCTCATATGATTTCAGAACTTTTTTTCTAGATTTAGCAGGACCAAGACGTAGCCATACTATGTTTTCTGATTTTCCATACAGAGCGGTACCGGCTAAACGATCTGCAGATGGGTATGGGAACAATTGTAGTCCTCCTCATGCCTGTTCTGTGGGTTTCAGACAGGGGTCATGAGCCACGGCTTCAAGGGATAGCCACCATCACTTGTATGAGAGGGGAATGAAGGTAAGTGTTTGTACATTCATGGTGGACAACTGTACTAGTTTTACATAGCAGCAGGTAATTTCTGCCCATACACACATGTCTCTGGATGCATTGCCCCCATTTATGAGCCTCCTATGTGTCCTGTGCAATGGGATGATGGAGGGGGTAGCATCCTCAGGATGGGTTATGGTGTGCACTCACATCTTGTTGCACGTGCATCGTATATGCATGCAGCAGTGTTGGAGTGAAATCATTGATGTGTTGTGTTCTGTGAGATTTGGTAGTAGGGAGTGTTGGCTGTTGTCAGTAGCATATCCGTAATTCTGCACTGATCAGTACCATGGTGACTTGCAGCACTCCTATGGGTGTGCAGAACCAGTGACATGCTGTGGTATCACTGTTAGACTCAGTTCAATGCACTCCCAGGGATGACTGTCTGGTGTGGTGATATGCTGGAGGCAGCGACATAGTGCATATGCAGTGCATAGTGCTAGATGCCCTTATGGTGTATGAGGGCCGTCGATGAGTGGTGCATGTGTTGTGGGATGTGGCCTGGTCACCTGTTAGTCATGTAGTGTTAGGTGTCGGCCTTACTTCATCACTGTGGGATTTGGTAGTCATGTGCCATTTCACTGGCTCTGGGGCACAGTGTTCGTTGAGGTGCACATGGTTCACTGGCGTCAACATTTCCACCCAGGTGGAGTATGCAGGCACCCGCCTCACAACCCCGATGCACTGCCATGGCCCAGCCAGGCACGTCGTCCAGCATGTCGCTCCATACAGCGTGGTAGCGTGGAGTCCGCAGGACCAAAGAGTCATGAGTTGATCCTGGATATCGGGCACAGCAATGTGTGATGATCTTGCTGGCGTTGCATACCATCTGCACGTTGATGGAGTGGTATTGCTTGTGGTTGCGATACGCCACCTCCATGGCATGCGGGTCCACCAATTCCACGTGGGTGCTGTCAAGGGCACATGTACAATTTGGCATGCCTGCTAGTGCATGGAAGGCAACTTTTGTATTGAATATCTCATTTGGAGTCCGTGGTAGGGATATGTAGTCCCTTGTGTGCTTGAGGAGGGCATCCAGTATCCGAGAAAATAAGGGTTGTGATATGCCATGCATGTGCCCCACTGTGTGCTGGTAGGTGCCTGTGGCAAGGAAGTGGAGCACTGACACTACCTTCAGTAGAGGGGGGGTGGAGGTGCGTATTTCAATGAGGCTCACTATGTCGTCAAGTATCAGGTCCACTATGGTGGTGATGGTGTCACGGTAAAGCTGGTACAGGGTGTGGATCTGCTCTGGTGTTAGGTTGAAGGGCCTGTCTGACCCTCCTTCTCCCCCTGTGTATCCTCTGTGGTGGGGGCTGTGGTTGTTGTTGTTGCTGTTGTTGTTGTTGCTGCCTTGCAAGCAGGGCCTCCAGCTCCAGTAATGATACTACTATTGGTTTGATCTTGATGTGGGAGAGGGTGTGGTGTGTGGGTGTGCTCCTTTTGTGCTGCGCCAGACTCCATTGCATCCACCCGTGCTGATTGTGTGCACATGTGGCTCTTGGAAACACTGCTCAGGGTTCTTAACACCTTCTCAGAGATGCCGGTATTTACTCCATGCCGGTAAGGTACTTTTCGGGCTTCAGGAGGCCGTTATTTGCATGTCCGCATTACTTGGGATCAGATCTGGTTTACGGCATGCCGCTAATATCAGCGTGGTGTGTCGCACGCGTGACCCTAACCCGCTATTTACGGCATTGTACTTTACGGTGCCGTAAATAGTGGTCTGGTGAATCAGAATAGCCCTTAGCGGTAAGCGATGGTGGTAATCCTTTACCGGCATCGTTTTTCCCTTACCTCCAACCTCGGAATGACTCGCTATGTGTCCGATTTCCAAGTGACATATTTTTGGATGAACTGCAAAACAGTGGCATCACTGTCCTGACCAAATTTAGGTGCACCTTTGATCCATAAAAGCATGTGAATATGTGGTGCTCCTCTGGCTATGTATTCTTTTCTCCAAAAGAAGAGTTGGACTTCTCCGAGGGGAGGAACAGTTTTATTACAAATAAAGTGCAGCTTAGCAATGAAACGATGATGGAAATATCTTGACACATTAACAGGATCTAGAGAGCAAAGTTCTCCAGGTGTTAGTGTATCTATGTTGGTTTTGTTGTTGTTTGATATGCGTAGGAAATCATGTAAATCTTCCCATGCATACTCTGCACAACTTAATATAACAAACCAAGTGGGTGGTCCAAGGTTTCTGATCATACAACGTACATCTCCGTGCCTTCGGAACCAGTATTCTTTCGTACCACGCATGTTTGCAAACAGATTTGTTATACTTGATTGTAAAACCTCCTCTTTTTCTTGCACTTTTTGTATTAATTGCGTAGCTGACATATTTTGAAAGTGGGTTCCAGATTTCAATATGTGTGCAACTCCGTAACATAGGGTTGCTAGTTCACTTTCAAAGAGTAGGTGGAATATGTATTCCACATTTTGTCTAAATATGGGATCTTGAGAATACATTTGGAATGAGTGGTATTCTGATGCCGTAATCTGAGTGGGTCTATCATTGTATCTTCCGCCTTTGCCAGTAGGAAATAGAAGTGGAAAAGCACGTGCTTCTACACTTTTTTTCCCATATGCTCATTGGTGACCCTTTGGTTTGTGGCATTTGGTAAGTTTCTAGTGCATCATCTATGCTCTCATTAGAGTGCAATGGATGAATTGTGTAATGGTCCAAAAGAGTGGATACTGCAGCAGGATCCAGAAGTTCAAATTGACCAGTTGCTGATGACTCTTGAATTATATCAGTTGTTTCCCTTAAGCTTTCTTCAATATTTATTTCTTTGTAGTGTTCGTTATTGTCTTTCAGATATTGCAAGGCTTGTCTAACTTTATGTAAGTTCACCAGTTGTTGCCACATTTTTTTGTCTCTTGTTGGTATACCATTTACTAAGGCAATTAAAGAATGCTCTATTGGACATTGCACTCCTAGAGTGTGCATATTTTCTGTCAGATCTAATGGCAAATAAACTACTTTGCCACAAATGCCTTTCACCAATTCAGAGGGAGGTAATTTTGCTGTTTTTGGTTGAAGGCGTATTATTTCTTGAAATGGGTGAACTGTTTGAATCATGATGCTCTCATACAAATTGAGTTGTTGCAGGGGTTTTGGTAGTGGGAATCATTCCAAATTATTTGTGATAGCACGTGAAGGAGTTTGGTTGTTGTCCAGTTTTGCAGTGCAGTAACTGCAACATATGAGGGGTTCACCTATTTGGTATTTGTTTTCTGCTAAAAGTTAGAGATCTAATTCAAACCATTTGCAATCTTCATTGTCTTCTATTTTGTATGTTATGTCTATAGTTTTTGTGTTCCTTTTTTAAAATGTTCTGCGGTAACACACACACACACACACACACATGGTTTGGTACTACAGCCGATGTACTTTTAAATTTTAGTATTTCTTTTTTGTATGTGTGTAATAGAAGGTTGCTATGTGCAGAATTGTTGCTAGTCTGTTCTAAAACTGTTGCATTTTGTAACTGGCTTTCACTTTCAAAATATTTTCTCTGGATACGGTCGACTTCTTCTTGTGGGTATTTGGGTGTACCATGCAGAAGAGTGTTTTTTTAAATTGGCTATTTCTAAAGCTGGACTTTTAGCATAGTACAGTTTATACACTAGATTTCTTACATTTGAATGATGTATTGATATCTTTTTGATATCATGGAAGGTGCTTTTGCAAATAGGTCATGAAATGCAGGCTAATGAATGTCCTTGTAGTTCTGTGTATTTGTGCACTGGACACATATCCATATTTTGCAGCACTTTCTTTTTGATTTTGCCTTTATCTTTCACATACTGATTGACAAACTGACGTAAAGATTTGAAAGAGTTCTTAGGAATGTTACACATTGACCTGCACGGCCATTTGTATACTGGACAGAGTTTTCAGGGGATACTTTTGTAAGCAGTGTATCTTGTTCCATGATGGTATTATTGATGTTTTCATACCCTCGTCCACTGCTATGGATTGCAATTGTGTTTGTTTGAATTTGTTTGTATGCTTCTTCATTAAAATATGGTTCTGTGTGTTGTTGTGTGACTCCATTCACCTCCACAAATATTTAAGAAGTTATTTTTGTTGGCATTCTGTTTATTGAGAAGTTTCTTTAGTAGTTTAGTACTTAGTTTTGTTAGTTGGTTCATCCTATTTAACACTAAAATAAATAACTTCCTTTTGAGAAGGATTGCACTGTCTACGAGAGCTTGTAGAATTAATTTTCTACGGTAGGTTTTAAGGCTTGAGGATGATTTCGCTCCTCTTTTTATTAAATTCTAAAGGACTCTGTGGTGAAACATTTTTGCTAAAATACTTTCTTTACTATGGGTTCTTGCTAGTATATCAGGATTCATAGGAGCATTGTTAGCAGTACTGGTAGCCAAATGTTTGTAAAGCGTTTTCTGTTTCGTGCCACATTTTGATAGAGGAGCCAAAGTTTCGGTAGTTGAAGCTTCCTTTGTTTCACTAAATGACTGTATTAGCTGTTTTGTTTCAACGTTCTGTACAAACTCTGCTAGAGATGGATGCTTACTTTGGACACTTTTATTTTTATTTGCTCTATTTCTGCGTTCCTTTCTAAGGACTTGCTTTTTGGTAGGCATTCTTTGGGGTCTGCTGAAAAAAAAAGAAGGCATGGTTTGGTCTGTTTTACAATGTATGTGTGCTGTGTGCATGTATGTATGAGTTTGATGGGAAGCTGTTTGTGGTGGTTTGTGAATGTGCATTGGGCAGTTACAATGAGTTGGGAAGACTATTTTTCTGTTTGTATATTACTACACTGTGCTTAAGAAGAGAGTAGAAAGTGAGCTAGTTGTGAGGAGAAGCATTAATAGTAAACATAATGGTATGAAATTAAAACACCTATTTGTTTTGTAGTACTAACATTGTAAGTCTTCTGTGTGTTATTTGTGTTATGAAAACACAGGGATTTGTGTGCCATTCTGCCTGTTATTCTTTGTTTAATAAATGGGGATTTGTGGGTAGGATGGTTCAGAAATCAATGTTTTTTTTGGTGCACAAATTACATTAATAACCCACACAGTCTCTTGAGGAACAGTAAGAATATAAAGGTAGTACTGTACTTACTTTTTTTTGCAGAATGACCAGGTTTAACTTTGTGTGTTTAAAGCAGTGATGTTAATGTACACGTTCATTTTGCATCTTTCGTCAGAGTATTCTCCTTTGATATCTGAACACAGTGCATGTGTGCATTTCATTTCACTATGTGCAGCCTTTACATGTTATCTCCAGTATGTTAGTTGAACCTGTTTCGAAATTGAGGACAATTTTCAGTTAATGAAATTCCCTTGTTTTTTTTAAGGTGTGTTGTCAATAGCAGAGAGGTTTGGAAGTGATAGGTCATTATAGTAGACGGGAAAAATTTGACTGCTTTCATATTATAATTACGAATGCGAAAAATTGGGAGAGCCTCAGAGGGAGATGTCACCACAGCAATCGGGAACGTTTCGTTTTCTCATACGATCGCATTGGAAGGAGCATTAATGTAGGTGGAAGACAGTAAACAATTGTGACATCTTCTAATGGAAAATCGAATTTCACGCCTAAATCGGGAGGGTTGTTAAGTATGTATAGGTTATGCGGGAGAGAGTAAGAAGTAGTGCGGTATCTCAATGAAAAATTGGAAATCTTGCACTTAAAGGGGGAGCATTGGTATGTACTGGCTATGCAGATTTAGTGGCATTAATTTGTTTAAATGGAATCATAAGGGTTGCACATGTACTCTGAATAAAATATGCATACCTGTACTTTGTACTCATACTTGTGTGTATGCATGGAGATCTAAGTATAAAACCGCTACACTTGCACAGTAATATTTGAAGTAGGTGCTTTGCAATGATATGCGACTTGCATTCAGAGTGATCAACAGTACATTTGAAGTGCGGAACTCTGATGCCGGAGTTAGATGTAGAGATCTTGAATGTGATTGGTGGATGATTGCGTGACTGCTTAGCTGTGTCCAATGAGGGCATGGATTGGCGAGTGATGTGGAAATGGTAAAAGGACTGGCTAAGAGTTACGCGCCGCATGGACACCGCTCTTGTCCGCGGGTAGGGCATGCCACATACGGGTTTCTACAGCAAATCCAGCATGGAAAGGGGACTGTAGGCATAAGCCAATCAGATGTTCACATTGTTCATTTGTGTCGAAAGACAGTGCGTGTAGTGAAGATGGCAGAGGTGGAGATAGTCAGGGTGTTGGTGCTCAGAGATATTTTTGTCCATGGTTTACAGCACTATTCCGAAAGTAGGCATGTGGCACACAATTTCGATGTCAGAGGAATGGAGGTGGTGCGGAGCGATGCGACTGATTGTAATGTTGCAGCAATTCTACAAGTTTGCAGGGATATGCGTAGGATGACCAGTCCCCATGTGGTAGTTTTGCACTACGGTGCTTGCCATTTGGGCTACGTGAGTTCACCTACTTTGTTGGAAGATTTGGAACAGTTGGTGCAAGCAGTCATTAACATCTTTCCAACTGTGAAAGTATTTTTTTCTGGCTTACTCCCTAGAGGAAAATGGGACAACAGTTATGTTTTTTGTTCTGATCAAAGTATTGGGATGTGTGCCATCAATCGCGGCATGCATGCTTTCATGTTACGAGCTGGTATGTTTTTCTGCAGCCACGAGAACATTGTTTCCAGTAATGCGGCGTATTTTGAAGCGGATGGTTTTTCGTTCTTATTTGGGAAATGACATGTTCTTTTGGAATGTAAGGCTTGCTTTGGAGAAGGTTCTGTAATGATTGTAGGAGTAAAGTAAGAAGAAAAAAAATCTAAAAAATACAAAATAACAGGTGTCTGTCAGGCAGCTGCCAAAAAAAATGCCTCTTTTCAGAGCCCACCTTAAAGGGGAAAAGGGGAATACTATTTAAATGTACAGTCGTCAGGCTCAGATCCACTACGTGTCAGCGGACATGACGGTAGTCTGCAGGCAGCGCTTATTACCAACAGGGTTTCTGGGATGGAGACGCATGCAAATGAGAATGAGCGAAGTTACGGTTTGGTCAGTAAAGTTTAGTGGGTGTGTTCTGAATGGAGAGATTTAGTGAGAACGTCTTTTTCCTGACAGAAGACCAGACAGATATGGCTCTGTGTGCTCGAAAACAGATTATCTGGATTTTGGGAGACTCATGGATACATTGGTTGAAGGTGCATGCAGAAAGTTGTGGTATATCTGTAGATCTTGTATTTTCTCATGTGGAAGTGCACTGACATGGAGTGCGTGGAATGAAGTGACTGGACTTTTACCTCTCTCTGCTACTTTACAGACAGAGCGTCATCCTGATATAATTATCATTCATTGTGGAGGAAACAGTTTAGGGCATGTCTCTGGAATTTCTTTGCACAAAGACAAATGTGGCTGTGTTCTTCTGCATTTGGTCCACAAATGGAGAAAGCGAGGCTCAATGTAAATAAGGCTGTTTGTGCCTTTCTAAGAGATGTTGGCATGTCCTCTTTCCACAATGAAAACATTTTGTTTCGCAGCACTTTCATTTTTCGCAGAGATGGAGTTCATGTCACATGTACAGGCAATCAGATTTTTCTTCAAAATGTACAAAATGCATTGCGACCTTTTTTGGATTCGTAGTCACCTATTTTGCATTAAGTTTTTTTGAATCCACAGTTTTTCTAACACACAAAACACCACCAAAAGGCTTTTTTCAAGGCCACCACTTACTCCCACCGAAAAGTGCATTGGTTTTGCTCCGCTTGCACCCTCCATTTTTGTGCGTCCTACGACTGTCTGCTGACTTTCTGAAAAATGCACGGGGGCCTACACCAGTCATTTGATAGTTCCATTGTTTAACTGAGAAAGGTGGCTCTGAAAGAGCCTATTTTGTAATTTTTGTTGTTTTCCATTTTTTTATTTTTTTACACACGACACACTAGGAGAGGAGGCTAAAGGAGGGTAAGGAAGGGACACCAACCATGGGGATAAGAAAGGGCAGGTGGAGAGAGAAAGATGTAGGGTGAGTCTTACTTAGGTAGGGAGTCGAGCTCCATGACCGTAGTCTCAATAGCACTTCGAAGACTTTCTCCCCTGCACAGTACTGCATCGCAGTACATATACAATATTGTGACCCTCGAAAGGTAAGGGTCAACAGCATCGCAAATGGCCTGTGAGGCAGCTGGAGGGATGTGCTCTCCCACAGGAGTGCCTCTTGTGGTGAGAGGATCGGACACAGAGGATGCTGTGGACGAACTCAACCTACTACGTTCTTCACATGGTGCTTTTGGTACGTTTCCAAAAACGGTAAACAACTGCCACACCCACCACTCCCGGCGAGTGCTTGTAGTGCGGAGTTCCTCCACCTCATTCTCTTCTTTCTCTTCTTCCTCGCTCTCTACATCAGCACGCGTATTTCCCTCTGCAGGCCCTTGGGGAGGTGGTGGCGGTGGAGAGTTTGGGGGTGGTGCTGAGGCTGATGAGGCAACAGCAGCCATGGATGCCATTAGGGTTGGTCGGCTAATCTTCGCTACAACAGTAAAGGCAGCAAAACAAAATCTGCTATAGCCAGAAGTACAATGAAGATGAGCTTGGGGATGTGGCCTTTTATAGTGGAGGTGGAGGGTTGCGCCTCATGACCATATCGATCACTCAAAAGCATTGCAAACATTCTAAACAATACGTTGAAAGGTACGGCCATTGTATGGGACATGTGAAATGGTGATTTTATACTGTAAAATAATTTCCCATGTCTGTATAAGTTATTTTGAAATGTTGCGGAAGCAGACAAACTGCGCAAATTAGGCCACATGCTCAATGTGGGTGGGGTCACATGATGACGTCGTGAACACATCCACGAGGGAAATGGGTGCCCGCTGGACACCAAATGCAGAGTAACGGACGTGCGCATGCGTGCGGGTGTTCTAAGGACAGTGTTCGGGTCACAAGTGAGATGGACAGTTACGGACAGGCACAAAGTTCGCAGTACTTATGGGTGTGGTGCGCATGTGCGTTGATTTTCTGCTGACTGAATAGCCAGGTACAGTGTCCTTAGGACACCTCTATTTGGTTTGACTACGGAGATGCCGACCACCGTGCCTGTTCTACGGACAGTTCCATCTTGGCTGCGGACGGTACAGACAGGTATAGTGTCCTTAGGACACTCCCATTTTGTTCATTTACGGACATCCCGGACACCTGGTGTGTTCTAAGAACAGTTTTATATTGGTTGTGACCAGTAGGGAGAGGTTAATGTCCTTAGGATGCCCCCATTCTGTTCATTTAAGGACAACTTGGACAGCTGGTGCGTTCTAAGATCAGTTCCATCTTGGTTGCGAATGGTACGGGTAGGTGTATTGCCCTTAGAACATCCATATTATATTGATTACGGCCAGCCCGAACAGGCACGCTGTCCACGGACATTTTAACTCTTTTAAAAAAAATGTTTTGATCCAAACCATGGCACTACAACTAACATAAAAAAATGTAATACACACACATACATCAATCATGAGAAAGAGGGGGAAGCAGACACTGAAACGAGTATAGGGGAATTAGGGTTCAAAACGGGCTGGTTGTGAGGGGATGAAGGGATGGATGTTTCATCAAAACATTTATGTTCTTCTTGAGGGTTTGGGGATGGTTCACTAGGAAATGGAGAAGGGGGACATGTACAGGTGGCACAGTGATATCTTATTTTTCCTCTCATGTATTCCTCCACAAATTGACTTAACCCGTTAAAATTCTCATTTAGTATGTCCATTTTCTCTTCTATCCATTTCAGGCTTTCTTGCTCTGTGTCCTTTGGTGCACTTTCTTCTTTTTTTACCTGGTCTGTTAAAAATAAATATATATATATGTTAAATGCTGATAAAATACTGACTATTAATTTGCTTATGCAGAGAAGTTTTTATCATTATTATAGCTATCTTCCGACATTTCCCCATGCAGAAAATTCTCCTCCAGCCGCTCCAAAGTACTGCACATTTCTGTGTCAAAACAACAGAAATACATTATTTGTTCTGCACCTCTACAAAAAAGAACACACACATATAAGAAAAATGAAGTTCACTTACTATTTCCTTGTAATTTGTTTTCATTGTGCTCTGTGCGTCCACTGTCGCTCCTGGCTGCACAGTTTCTGTGACGTAATTACGTTGGAGGCATATCTTTTTCTGTTATGGTATAATCCATTTCATTCTACATGGTAATTAAATGCATGGGTAATGTTTGAGACGTGTAGGTTCAATTGGTTACTTATTAGTACTTAAATGTGTTTCTTTTTTAAACTTTTGCATTTTTCATATGGCACAATAGTACAATTTTAGATACCCCTTGACTGTTTGGGTAGTGTTTATCTTGTCCGCGGCCATCCGCACACAGGCGCTCCGTCCGTGCCTTTCAAATATCATTATCGTGGGGGTTCAGTATGTTCTATGGTAAATTATATAAAGTAAGGGATTTATAGTACATATCTCCCAATTTCACATGATGAAAGTGTATATTCAATAACAAAACTTTGTTAATGGGATGTTATGATTAAGTTGCCCTACTAAAAAACTATGAAATTCCGTAAAATAAACTTTCTTAAATGGACGTTATGGTTCAGTTGCCCTTCTAAAAACCTGTAAAATTCACTAAAAAAACATTGTTAAGGGGACGTTATGGTTAAGCTGCGCTACTAAAAACCTGTGAAATTCACTAAAAAAAACTTTACAAACGTGACATTATGGTTCGAAGTAAAACCGAAAAACCCCTGAAATTCGCCAGTTATGGTAGGCTAAGCAACCATAACTGCCCGCACCACTGTTCACTGCTAACACTAACACCCAGGACATCAAAGATGACATCACAAATGTCATTGATGACATCACTGATGACACAACATGTGCATTTACTTTTCAGACAAGTGGTTGTAAATGTAATATTGGCAAAAAAGTATCAGGAATTATCGGGACACGTGTATTAAACTGTATTAAGCACGCTTTCAGGACCAAGCCCCCGCTCCTGCCGCAAATTTGGCGTAAATCCATCCAGTGGTTTGGGCTGTAGGCGTGCACAAAGTTTTGGGACCCCCCCTATAACTTTGCCCCCCCTGGACTAAACCTCTCCAGACTTTGCAAAATAAATTCAGAGTGAGCCATATACTTTTTTTGGAAAGTTTGGTGAGGATTCGTCCAGAGGGAGCGAAGTTATAAGCCACCCAAAGAAATGCTCTTCCTATGGAAACACCAATTTAACCATAACTACATGGACGCTACTGCGTCCATGTAATATAAAACAGAAATGTGAGGATATTTGTGTGTGTTTGTTCAAAATGTTCATCGTACTTCCCAACATGCTATAACCCTGAAATTTCGCACGTGGGTAGGTTCCATGGTGTGCACAGTGTAAAAAGTATAAAATATACATTGTTCTAATATTTTGTTTTTTTAAGCATTCTGCAATGCTTGGATATGTGTGTGTGTGTGTGTGTGTGTATGTCTGTGTGTGTGTGTCTGTTCGAAATGTGCAGCATACTTCCCAACATGCTACAAACCTGTGATTTGGCATGTGAGTAGGTTCCATGGTGTAGAGAATGTAACAAGTATACAATATACCTTTTTCAGATGTTTGTTAAGTGGTCTGAAATGCTTACCCATGCCATATGGCTCTTTGCACTGTTGTTCTGATGTAGTTCTACATTCATTGTTCCTAAAGTTCAGCAGTTTGTGAAAACATCAGAAATTCATTGTTCCAAACCTTTCCACACTATCAGCATTCTAGCTGACATTAGCAGCACTCACTTTTAAAGTTATGCGGGTAAAACTGTGTCTTTGTAGTAATGCGGGTGACAGGAAACGGTGCATGTCTCTTCAGTAGTGCCCTCAATGACCTTGTTCAGCACATTGTGGCAAATTTCTCATAATAATTACCGAAACATAATTTCCCATGGAGGTTGATGAATGTATGCCATCTCAACAGTATGAATCTTAAATGCTTCAGCTGTGTATGTAGGGGTATGTCACTTCAAGCTTACATGCTTCAGCCCTACATGTACGGCACTTATGTTGAGGTCACTCTGCCTCGGCTGTAGATCGGTACCCCAATAATGTTGCTGCACCATCTCAAAGCTCCAACTCACAGTAGCTGGAATCGATTCATGTTTTTCTCATGGTCAGCTTAGAAAAAAACATTGTTTGCACTAACTCCTGCAGAAAACACTAGCAATAGTGTCTACAAAGAAGGATTGGTTTAGTTCATTAAACAAACTTCACACTAGGACTGAAGTAGGAATGACTGTGTGAAACACGGGTACACCTGCTAGTATATATGGGAGTGGCAGTTCCATGCAAAACAGTGAAGCAGATTGTTTTGTCTTAAGTCCTGTAGAGGTATTTCAGCTTAACTTTTGAGTCTAATAAAACTACCCATCACTGACCCAAGTACAGATTTACCTGTGTATCAGGGGTCATCCAAGGCAATCAAGTAACGACTGGAACGCCAAAGTAATCCAAAAAGGAGTGTACACCAACCAGAAAGTAACACAAATTATTTAGGCCCAGAATGCAGCTGGGAAAGCATGGTTCAAACAGCATTGTGTAACTTACCTGAATGAAGAGAGTTGTCGACGCCAGCCATGCCGGGCAAAACCTTTATACACAAATGACATCATTTGCATAAACACATTTGAAACCATTTTTGGAAAACCTTAGAAAAACTGATTGGTGGCACTATGTCCGTCCCCTATATCCATGCATACATTGAATGGTTGTAATTGGTTCAGGCCATCCTGGCTCGCATTGCCCAGTACCAAACATTGTGACATCACAAAGCTTCCCACTCCACCCCACAATTATGTTTCAAAGCATTAGGTATTTGTGCTAACAGCTAGAACTTTATTCATCTGCCATTTGTCAGTTCCCATCGAACACACAAGACAACCTGAGAATGGCAAAGAGGTGACATTCTCATGGCATCCGACCAATGAGATGCCCCACAGACATCAGCAAGGACACAAAACCCTGGGGCACCCTATGGACACTGAAACCTCCCTTAGTGATTGGTTCCCCATCACTCGTTCCATCGCTCCATAGCCCTCTTCCCATGACGATCTGCAAAGGGGCGATTTGAAACTGCGTACCCCACCATGGTTTGAATTTCATTTGCCTGTATTTAATGCCTAATTCCCTAGTCTTTCCAGAGAGTACCCAGGTGCCTGACTCGTTGTCCTCGAAAGTATCTACTGATCCTATTCCCCTGTGGCTACGTTCTCCTGGGAATTGCCAACTTGCAACATTTCTCCAGCACAATACTGTAGATCAGCACTTGAGAAATTCATGTTTGCTTTAGACATGAGGCCTGTGGCTTTGAAAAGACAAATGCTTTACTTACCTGGGGCCTATACTCCACAATGGGTGCTATATTGTTCACCATCATGCTACACTACCTTTTCTAACCTCTAACCCTGCCCCTTATCCTTATCCCCTGCGTTCCCCTCTGCCCCATGCCCCTCTTGGTACATCCAAGCCCACTATTCCCCACATACTTATCTGGCTGCACATGCGCACACTGTGCATAAGTTACCCAGCGCAGTGGTCAATGATGTCCTCACCCCCAGGAGTGCCCCATCTCCTTCCCCAATAAATGCCCCCATCAGTCACATAGTTGAAAGGTGCGCTCCCTTGGCAGTGCTGAATTTGCACCTTTACTGCACCTGTGTGCTGCTCCAACTCCACCATTATGGCACAGTCAGTTACAATCTGTGCTAACCATAGTCGCAAGACTACCTCCTGATATGCACAAATTATAGACATAGAAGCAACTGAACTGGTAGAGTATGGGCGGGGTTGCTGGCAATTCTGCACTCTTGTTAGGAAGCATTAGCCTTTTTATAAAATCTAAAAACAGAACATACATTTTCACAGGTAAGACTAAAACATATAAAAAATGAGGGATGTTGGCCAAACCCCACCAACATTGAGAGGTCAGGTAGCATAAGAACACACATATTCACCCTACCTATTCAACACATAAGTATCAATGTTATATTTTCATTGTGTATACAGGATATATAAGGCTATCTAAAGGTAGGTATGTTTGGCTACCTAGCCCATAGGAAATAATTATGCAAAGTTTAAGCAAATATTCAATTAACTATTACATTTTTTCTGATGCTTTATCTAGCACTGGTATCACCGGAAATCCAGTTTCAGAACACTAAGGGCCCGATTCATGGAATTATTTTCACTGGAAATAGGGAACTTGCGCACCAAACTGTGTGCAAACTCCTGGTTGACAATTAATGGATTCGAATATGTAGGATTTTTTTCTGGGACTTGCATGGATTTTGTGGCAGCTGAGTATGCTCCTGAGAGCAGCGGAGTGCCTTGCACGAGACACCCCACAGAGGGTGGGCGTGGCTTGCTCAGAGGGCTGGGAAGGGGGCAGAATACAAAACATTTGGAAAAACAAGGGAAAATGTGAGTGTTACGAGGGACGGGTCACAGGCATTCCATCGCATGCCCATTATTGCACGGAACTGTACCTATTCATGGATTTGACCGCGCAACCTCGCGGCTGGGAAATGGCCATGCAAAGCCCTCATACTACCTAGGACCCGAAGGCAGGCATACAGGCACTTACGCATAGGATTAACAGCGCAGAGGTGAGATCGAGTGTCAGATTTAGGGATGCGTGTACGTAGCTGGGGTTCCGATCTTACTTAGGGGTGCACATATGCAGTTTATCAGGGTGGAGGAACAGTTTAGAGGGGGTTGCATGGAGATTTTCATATTTTTACCCGAGTTACAATAAATCGTGTGGATGCTGTCAGGGTGCCAGTAACAGTTACGGGGAACCACGCGCGGGGTCCCCGGGATGCAGGTCTGCTTGCGGAAGACCCCAAGCACTGTTTTTAGGGTGCATGTTTTTGCGCCCAGATGGCTGTTTCTGGTTGTTTTTGATTTGTGTGGGGCGTGCGGGGGGCGTTACGGCTGCCATTTGCGTATATGGTTACTTTGCTTGAATAATTTCATGAATACGTGGAGCACACAGAAAAAACGTCTGCGTGCAGGCTCACACAGTGACATTCCAGGCATGCAGGCATTGTAGGATTTCTCTGCACTTTTCCATGAATCGGGGCCTAATTTGTGTATCTTACTTATTACTGTCATTATCACCTACCATGTTACACTGAATCAGTTTACTATGGAGTTGGCAAGATGCAGGAACAATTGGCTGAGTCGGCCCAACTTTATTATTGAACCCATGAAGCACAGCATCATCATATGACCAAGTCGGATACTCTGCAAGTTGTGCTTGTATTGTGCATTCCCTGACTAATATTGCATGACGTGTTTTACGTTTTGCAAACAGAAATAAATACATGTAATGACGAGATTACATTTGCATATATTAACAAAAGTACTGCAGTGGATTAGAATTGAGATGTATTTGTGGAAGCAAGGACCAATCAGCAATCAGCTCGCCAACACTACAGAAAGTGGAATCATGGGTCATGATACTGAGACAGAACATGAAAGGCAGAGTGAGATGTTTCTTCATCTGCTGAGTGGCAAGTTATGTTAGTAATAGAGCATGGTTAATCAGAAATATATATAATTGATTTCATATTTTGGATTGTCTTTTAACAGGCGATATGATCACAATATCATGTAATATTTACTGTGAACCAATCCCCCAGCCATCAGAGTACTATGCAGTTAAATATCTGTAAATGTAATGCTCTTCTTTCAAACAGGAGATTAGTGAATCTTTGGGATTCCTTTTCAAATATGGTAAAAGCATTAGTGGGAATCAATAATGCAGTTGGTCCTTTTCTACCTTTACTATTTATTTACCTTTGGAAAAAGCATTCCAACTAGATGACAGAGTTGGCATTAACATAGCGAAAGATTCTATCAAGTGGAAACGGTATCAGGAAACATAGACAGTTTATGTCAGCATGTTTCCAATTCGGAGAGAAATGCAGGGATGTTATGTTATGTTAAAAGTGATTGAAAGGGCACCAAATGCCATGCTATCCCTGCCAATTGACTGTTGGCTCATTAGTATAGATCTATTGCATCCAGAGAAACTATGACAGCTGGCGATGTGTCATTTATGACATATCGTCATGTAATTCAGAGCATCTGATCAGTGTTTTCAGCAAATATATTCCCCAAAATCAAGTCTAATCTGGGAGCTGTGAATAAGGAACAAGTTTCTCCAAACAGTGCAAATTCTGAGTAAATCCGATGCGTAGAGCAACGCAGGAATATGCCAATAAAATGTTTTTGTCAACAAAATATTCTTGTCTGGTTCGGGAATGAGAATTACACGACCTCCTGTTAACGTACTAGAAAAGAAGACGCAGCACAAGCCGCTCTTTAAACGGGAACTCAGCCCCAAGGCCACATTGCCTTTCCCTTTTTGAATTCGTCAATTATCTGCACAATGTTATTCATGGGAAGTTTTTTAACCTGTAAAAGATGATGTGCACACCCCTGTGGTGTGGTCGCCTGCCCAAGAGGGATGAGAGTTAAGCGGCATCCACCGCTGCACGAAAAAGAACGAAACGGCATCCATTGCCGTGATAAGGAGGAGAGGATGCCTAACACCAGGATGTCTGCTTCACCCCGGCCATGGCCCTCGCAAGAGGTGCCCGTTTGGCCTGGGAGAGGGGAGACTGCAGCCCCTGTGACATCCGCTGCTCATTACCTGCCTGTTCCCTCCAAGGAGAAGAACTGTGCCCCGAGAAGAGTGATATGATATGATATGATATGGCATTTATAACGCGCCTATACACACGTGTTTCAAGGCGTGAAGAATCCAAGCGGCCTCTGCCGCGGTATGGAGGTGAATGCGATTCCCCAAAGCATTGGCGGGCTGCATTGCAGTGAAAGATGAATGAGCTCCAAAATAAAATTAAATGCGCAGCCCACCCCCGGTGGCCGGACACAGCAGTGGAAGCATGAAAGCTGCTGCTGACCCTCAGGGAAAGATCCTGGGCTTCTGGCAGTGACGTGCTCAGAACTCTGTGTCGGAGCAAATATTTAAAGAGCCCAGGACCGGCCGGCGGTGACGGAGGCAGTGGTCTGTCATCAGAGTCGCGGGCAAAGGAAGAAGAGGCCCTGCCCACCATCTATGGACCAGGTCGATGCAGTCTCTCCGAAGGCGGCTCATCATCATGCCGGCTCTGACCTTGGCATGGCCCTCTGTGAAGAGGGTGCTTGTGCGGCCAGGAATGGGATGAGTAACATGCTGCCACAAACGTATGCCCTGTCAACATAAAGAGGGAACCTGAATTATGCGCAGCCTAGACACCCTGCTACCTACCTCTCTCTGTCAGCCCCAACATCAACGGACTGACTGAGCCGGAATGTGGCACAGTCTAGATGCCTTGCTACCCGGACCTTGCTGCCTGCCCCAACATCAACGGACTAAGCGGATGTGGCCCAAGTTGTTCCCAGGTGTGGCTTTGACTGCCTTTCAACTGTGCCATCAACGGACCTTGTCCCGTGGTAGTGACTATCCTGAACGGACATTGATGCAAAGTGAACTAATCTGCTGTAGTCCTGCAAGCACTCGGAGAAGACTCAGACTCGGCAGAGCTGTGCTCCCATAGTTTGTAGGCATGCTCTAAATGGTGCCAGCAGCTAACAATGGTGTTATTCAGTGGTTAATAATGGGTCTTGTAAAATGTGCTAGAACTTCCAGCATACCACCAGAAGTTCACCAACCCCAACTGTCACCCGCTGAATATGTGTACAGTGTTTGAAATGTGTCACATGTCTGAAACTACCTGAGTCACTATGTGTATATCATTGGTCTATCCTACGAATTGTCTACACTACAATTCCCAAGCGATACAAGTATTGTTGTTCTGTAATGGTGGAATCATTTATGTTTCAGAATTTAGTCTTTGTTATGAAAAAGGAGGAGTATTATGTGTGACACTCCCAAGTGCTTTTCCCTTTTTAAGATGGGCCATGACTGTGTCGTGGGCCAACCTAATAAAAGGAGCCCCTGCATGCACGTGCCTCAAAATGGCTGCAGACTCCAACAATTGAAGTCATGTGTCTGTCTCTCATTTTGGGCCTGCAGGCCCACACCATGTGACCAAGGTCCTGCAGCCCTGGCCTGCAGCCCACACTGTGTGATCATGGTCCTGCAGGACCCTACTCGTCTGGACCCCTCAGATCAGCCTGGTGCACTGGGTACAATGCAGGCACCCTCCATCTCGGATTCTCCCAGCATCCAGAGTGGCTGCGGCACCCTGGCTGTATCTCCAAGGACTATCAGGGTCCCTCCCTGCAACCACTGTAAGTCTGTGTGATCCCAGCAGCCCCTCAATACCTACCAATATCTACTTCCTGATTAGGCCAGCATTGTATTGCACTATTGTAAAATGTTCATACAACGAGACATAATCAGTACATCATGCACCATCATTCTGCTTTAGGCAGAGAACACATCCCCAAAGAGTCCTGCAATCAGGCCCAATCAGCCCAATCACATACTGCCTAACCAATCGGCATAGTCGCCCATTAATGCTAATTATTATTTATTTATTTGTTTCAGTTCATCAAAATATATAAAACATTAAAACATTGATATATACATATACAGTTTTACAAATATATAAATATGCATAAACGTGTATACATAGACAATTACTAGTTTATACCAAAGCATAACTTCATAATCTAGGTTCCAAATCCCCAAACCATAATGCTATAGGGAGTTATGAGTTAACTAATAAGTCCTGAGGCATGAGCCAACAGCAAAACCAAAACAAAACAAGACACATACCCGTAACCACCATATACCCTGTGGCATGATTTATTATTACCTATATACACATATCCTAATTTTACATTCTCCATAGGTCTATGGGTAGGACCTCTTATCTCTTGCTATTACTACAGTACCAACTGGTCTAATTACAATTTTTCTTAATATAAAATATTGAATTAAAATGGACTCATCACTAAACTGCGGCAATCATATCACCATCAACCAATTCCTGCGTGTTAGTACATGTGCCCATCTCACTATAACTTGTTTCTATTTAAGCTAGTATGGTACTTTGCTCATCTCTATTATTAATTGTTCCATTCCTTTCTTACTCAGTATGGCACTCTAATTGTGGCCATATCACCTTCCAGACTCTATGTAATGCTATTTGTACCCTTTCCAATTCGGTGTTCCCAAAATTCGTCTGTTTTAATTGAATCATAACTTCCTTTAAACGGGCACAGCAATGTCATATAGGTAGGTCCCATCTTGGGACACAATGGGGAAATGCGGAGAGTTTCCATGTCATCTTGTATCTTACAAATTCGGCAGAGTCTTTGCTCTATTGTTGCTTTAGCCCAGTCCCTTTCTAGGGTTAATAGCGTTGCTTGACCTGAAGATGTAATAAAAAGTGATGCAATGCTGTGCTGGGACACTGCTGGGACACTGCATAAGGTATCTCTGCCATTTTAGGTATGTATGTCTCACCCTTTGACGGGTTTTTAAGACATCATAGCTCGTACTGCAGGCAAAGTCTGGTATCCACCCAATGCTGGTGAAACTTTCCCCATTCAGCTCCACATACTTTCGGGCAACCCGGCTATCGTGGATTGTATCCAAGAAATGTAATATGGAACACTTCGGATTAGTTATAGATTTAATTTAGAGCAATCCTCTCTGTGGCCAGAAATGGCTCTTCAAGGCCAGTCTACCCAATTCCAATCTGAGGTAAGCCATAGGGGTAGACTGTGGTAGCTGTAATAATTTTCTCCAGAACTGTCCCCCTATGACATTTAGCCAGCCAATGTTCCTCATAGTGATTCCCTCCAGCATGTACACAATTGTGGGTATAACACTGTGTTTATAGCGTTTAAGCACCCCTTCAATAGAGTACCCCACTGTATGTTTCTTGAATGTATTAATTACCCTGGTCAATTGTCTAGCCTTCTAGGAAAGTGCTGTAGTCCCCCTGAACCGCCATCTCAAGTCCGAGATAGGGCTAGCTATCTACATACTCTAGTGTGTGTACTTTATCAGCCCAATTTTTTACCCTGTTTATTTTCCCTTTCATCACCACCATCATCTTTGTCTTATCCTGGTTTATTTGCAGGTAATTTTTTGACTCCCCATATCGTTCGATCTAATAGAACCCGGTTGTCTGCATACAAAAGACTTGCTATATGGCGATTGCCCACTTTGATTGAGCAGCCCTCGACCAATAGTAGTTTTTGGGAAAGGTCGGCCAGATAGAAATTGACTAATAATGGTGCCAAAGAGCACCCTTGCATAATTCCTTTATTTATTTCCATTGGGGAAGTCACTAACCCATTATTATTCATACATGCTTGTGCTGTGTTGTTGGTGTAAAGTTGTATAACCATTTCAAGCAACCCCTCCGGGCAGCTCTATGTACGCGATTTCAACCACAGTCGGGTGCAACAGACTGTGTCAAAGGCAGAGCTAAAATCGACCCGGATCACATACAACACAGGATTCTCAATTTTAGAGGCCTCTACAAACAAGGCATCTAGGAGGAGCCTAATATTGTGAGTAGTCGCTGAGCCTGGTCGAACACCTGTCTGTGTAAAATGCAGTATACTGCTCTCATCCACCTATTGTTGCAGAGCTGTTAATACAAAGTTTGCAAAAATGTTACCAGTTACATCCAGTAAGGATAGTAATCTGTAATTCAATGGGTTCTTCATGTCTCCCTTTTTGTAAACAGGGACAAGGATTGCCTGCTGCCAAGTAACTGCTTTAGACAGAGAACACATTTTCCTGCAGACTGTATCAAACAATGTTTTTAGCACCCTGGCCCACATTCTTGATCAGCCTTTAATACTGCATTCGACAGACCATTCGTCCCGGGGCTCGGGACCCCTTCAGCCTCATAATGGCATCATTTATCTCCCTTTCAGTAGGTGGCTTCATCCGCTTCCCCTCCTAATGTGTACAGCCATTGTCTTCTCTGTCTGTTACATATATGGCTTTTATATGTGCCCTCCATGACCCTTCTGGTATTGGGTTTGTCATCGCCCCACTAGTATCACCTTTCACCTTGCCCAAAATGTGCCAGATTGTTCCCATGTTACCTCTACAGAGCACACTGAACATATGTTGCCATTGCACATTTAAACTTGTCATTCTCCATCTTTTTAACTAACAATTATATTTCATTGTGGCCGTTCTTATTTTTGCACTTACAATCATATTAGTATTTTCTCTCTTTTTACATTCCTTATTGTTCTCCTCAATTCCCTCTTTGCATCTCTTATTTTAATGTCAAAGCCGTTAGAGTGTTTTGCCTCAGTTATTATCACGTGTTGTAGAGAAAGCCCTGTGGTGAAATCGCTGTTTCGTGGCTGTTCTACAGAGAAAATCCTTTTACTGGACTTTGAACGGTGTTTGGAAGTGTTCACAAGAATTTTTCTAAGTGTTTGGAAGTGCTTCCAGGAAATTTCCCTAAGTGTGGTGACCCCTCCTACTCTACCCACAATCCCATATTACATCCAGTGCATGCGCCATTGCGCGCGCGCTGTGGGGGAAGCCCTGTGGTGAAAGGGCTCTTTCATGGAAATTCTACAGAGAAAAGCCTTATACTGGACTTTGCACAGTATGCTTTCACTGGCGAGCAACGCTTTGGACTATGTTGGTTTCAACATTTATTGGGACTGTTTCTTTCTATTTGTAATAGGTGTTTGGAAGTGCTCACAAGGATAATTCTAAGTGTTTGGAAGTGCTTACAGGAAATTTCTCTAAGTGTGGTGACCTCTCCTACTCCACCCACAATCCCATATTGCATGCAGTGCACGCGCCATTGCGCGCACGCTGTGGAGGAAGCCCTGTGATGAAAGGGCTGTTTTGTGGCTGTTTAGAGCTGGGTAGGGATAGGTGAGCTCACAATCACTTTCCATAATAATTATGCTCTCATACCTAAATGTTTACAATTTACTAGCCTTTATTATATGCTCTTGTATACCTCTGATATCATATGTGAATTGCCAATTGTCATCATTCATTGCATTAACATATTAGGTCTCGTTCACCTATTCTTGCAATTTTAAAATTCATGAGGTGCGCTCGAGCTTGCACTGTGTATTCATTAAAATCAGACATGCCGACCAAAGCCGAAATTCTTAAATTGGTTGAACGGCTGAAGCAGACACCAATGAAAGGAAAACAATTGTCATCCTTTTATAAAGACTTTGCTGTGCAAACAAGAAATAGGACCCATTCTGCACCTGCCGACATACGGTCGTTTTACACAAGTGAACCACAAAAATCTACTGCTAACTCTTTACTTGGGACTAATAACATTACATTGGTGCAGCAGGATTCTGACTGCCACAGGAGTTTGCCTGAGAGTCACTGCGACCTCACAGATCAAACCATGGCCCTTCTAACAACCACGCCTCGTTTAGAGAATCTGATGTGTAATAAAGACTGCATCACTTGTCCCGTTTTAAAGCTCTCTGACTTGGCAGAAGACGCAGTTAAAAACACCTCACAAGTGAATTTTCTGTCATTAAGCGCTTTTGGCGTTCACTCACCTTGAATTCGCCTGGGCAGATGTTAGCAAGCCTCGGCTCAATGGAACATCCATGCTTACCGGCCCTTGAGGCAATTGTATGCCCAGATCAGCTCCGTGAGTCAGGTGAACTCAATGGGCATGCTGATGTGCAGAATGGAAATCGCACTTTGCTAGCAGTTTCTTGCCTGGATGAGCATCGTACGCCTTCATGCAAGGGAAGTGAGGGCCGTAAATCCACATCCTGCTCCTCACTTTCACAGCCACCAATCATGTTTCCAACAACTATTCCCAACTCCTCCCCACTTTCCATAATGTTCTCTGAACATTTGCGTCGGAGCAAGCATGAAAATACCCAAACAAACGAAAGGATAGCTAACTCAATACTGCAAACGATTTTAGCAACAATGAATCTCATTCTGGCACTTAATGTTCAATCAGCAATACTGTGAACCATATTAAAACAGCAAACTGAGGCTAATTCAATATTAAACAAACACAATAAGCCTGGTTGTTGCAACTTGGGAGACAAGAATATAAACAACACCCCAAAAAATAAAATACGCTTGACTCAAAATTCAGCAACACAAACTAGCATTGCTCAAAAATGTGATAACAGAAAATTAGGTTATAGAGATAAAAGAGAGTCAGCAACTATCGAACTTGTCATCATAATCTGTTATAGAGGGGCGAATGAACCACTTGAGGCAAGAAAAATGGATAGCCCGAACTCTGAAGTGGCAACTCTAAGAGCGGACTTTGGAATATTTATCAAACCGACCCTAACTACAAGCAAGAAGATTTCAGACCTCCTCACAACCTATAAAAACAGCACCCCTCAATACACATGCAACCACCAAATAATTCATAAAAAAATTAACAAAACCGAACAGGCAAGTTCTGGAAGCCAGTGAAGCCATTACAAGGAAATATACAAACATCATAAAGAAAAACAATGTGGCAAAGAAACAAAAAAAAAACGTGCACACTTTAACATCTGAACATGAGCATTTGGAAGATATAAAAGAGGCAATAGAGGTGCAAAAATGTGAACCTCCAGCCACAAATAGTAAATCGGGGTGTGAAGATGAGAATCGCTTGCAACTCCTAAACGCAGGAGTATCTAAAATGATTGACCAAAGGCTAATCGACATAGAAAAAATAATACATCTATATTTTGATAACCAGGAAAATGCAGAAAAAATCATACCGCAAGTTTCAAATAACACGGATGCTGCCACAAAGCAACAGCAGCAAAAACTCAAACAAGACACCACACAAGAGAGCGAGCTTGATTTAAGACATAAGCCCCCTCTTGTGTGAATGAAAGAAACAATGACCAATTCCACACACTTATTATACAATGTCATACAGATTTAAAGGAGAGATATGATCTTAATCGGACATCAGTGCTGAATATTCTATTGAAATAACAGCACTAGAAGATATATCAACAACAGGCATTGATCTTGTACAGTTTTTTACATGATACAGATCTGACTAGTGCCAGGTTATGGATTCACTCAGGAGCTATTTTGAATCTAATCTGGCAAGCGAGAGCACAACTGTTCAACTTGGGCTTCCCATCACATTATGAGTCTTTGGAAAAATATAACACCATAATCCCCAAAGTTGGACAATTTAGCAGCAAGAATAAATCAGGAAAACCACAACTCTTCTCTAATCCTGATAATACAACAAGCAATTCAATGTATAAACAAAATCAAGCTCCCATATCAAAATCAAGGTAACTCTCAAACGTAAATGTATAACCATCAACGTCAGCATCATACTCCTCCTTCAAACTTTTGTCATGGAATACTCATGGACATATTCATATACTTAATAATCAAGACAATCCTTTGGATAGCTATGATATTGTACTTCTGCAAGAAACATGGCTGACACAGACACCTGTCTGGGATGACCATACTATCCAAATCATCCCGGCCATTACACAATCTAAAGGCAGACCGATGGCAGGTTTACTAGTTGCAACGAGAAATTCTAAAGGTATAAACCTTACAAAATGGGCTCAACCAAACACACATATGCAACTAGTCAAAATAACAATACGCACGTATTCCATAGCAGTTGTCAATTTATATTGGAACAAGAGGGTTGGGCAAAAAAGCCAAGTGAACCACTGCACTTGCAATATTAATTTGGTGTTAGATGGAGGGCAGCAGGTGACTGGGTTGTGTGGGTATATTGCCCATATACACCACTGTGAGGTCAAGTTCAAGGAGGAGTGTTTCCAGTCTCACTGCGCCAACACATACAAAATTGAGACACTGCTTAGTTTGCAGTTTTATTAGGTGAGTATGGTACAGCCTTACACGTGTTTCGAGCAACACTGCTCTTCCTCTGAGGCTTGGGTTGATTGTTGAACATACGTGATTACGTGTTATAGATGTACTGAAAAGTACAAACCTTTTTATATTCCTTGCAATTGCGGAAAGCTACCCAATTAGTATATCCGACCTGGTGGTCCGAACTGAACGTGTCTATTCCCCCTAACGCCAGCTGTCATTCCCCCTATCTATGGGGAATAGACACGTTCAGTTCGGACCACCAGGTCGGATATACTAATTGGGTAGCTTTCCGCAATTGCGAGGAATATAAAAAGGTTTGTACTTTTCAGTACATCTATAACACGTAATCACGTATGTTCAACAATCAACCCTAGCCTCAGAGGAAGAGCAGTGTTGCTCGAAACACGTGTAAGGCTGTACCATACTCACCTAATAAAACTGCAAACTAAGCAGTGTCTCAATTTTGTATGTGTTGGCGCAGTGAGACTGGAAACACTCCTCCTTGAAGTCAATTTATATTGGAACCATTCAGCAATACAAGATGACATCTTCCTACAAGATATGGAAAGAAAAATGGATTTAATTGCTGAAGATCAAACTATTACAAATACCATTATAGCCGGTGACCTAAATTTGGAGAGTCTATTCAACATTAACTAACAACAAACCAATAGAGCAACTTGTTGGATAGAACTAATAGAAAACCGGCAAATGGTCATGCTCAATGGCGCTGTGGAAGGAGATCTATCAGCTGCGTCGACGTGGCAACGACAACAGCTACGAGCAACCATTGAGTATATATACACAGATCGGAAGATGATTTCCTACATACAAAGATTCACTATACAAGAACAGTTTAAAAGCGAACATCATCAGCCTGTTGCAAAGTGGGAATGGCCTTCCATAATAAGTAATCTAGAGCAAATGTAATTGAAGGAACAAATTATGATAAATAGTGGCCGCAATAGACTGCTGTGGAATCCGGATCATCTAGAGATTCTACATCATATTCTAAAGACTAATGTGAATGAACCAAAAACTATTACAGACTCTTCTCGATGTTATATAACAGTCTTGACATTTTCAAACAGGAAATAAGATTAAAGCATAAACCTATATTTCAACATAAGCACCAGTATGACAGTGAATTAAAGAGAAGGAAGACATTACTTCGTAAGGAAATACTGAATATTTCTCCAAATGATGAAAATAGATATCTCCTGATCAAATAATTGAAATCCAAATATAAAAATTGGGTCATCGCCAGGAGATCACTATTATACCAACAGGATGGAGAAATGATGCTCCGAGCAGCAGCATCTAAGAACTCTGGAGCAATTTGCTATTTGCTCAATAATGCTACTTTAACCTCACAAGCAGCCCTTCAAATAAATGAAGTCACAGAACAAGATTGGATCACGTACTACTCAGGTCTTTACTCATCCAAAGATGGTAATCTCATAATGCAGGAAACATTTCTGGCGCCTGAACTTTCTGTGACGTTTGACATCGATGATATAAAGCTATACACTGCAAAATTAAGCTTGTCGGGAGCTCCAGGCCCAGATGGGCTATCGAATAGAGATCTGAAACGTCATCCTGACCAAAGGGCTAAAATACTCCACACGCTATTCCAGGATATAGTGAGAAGAAGTTGAATACCAGAAAGTTGGCGAAAGTCTACAATAGTCCCATATTTAAAAAAAGGGAAACCGACAACAACCTAGTAGCTACAGGCCAATAGTGCTGCTTGACATGCCGGACAAACTATTCTCAAGGATAATCCTCAAAAATGTAACAACTTGGATCAACCAAAACAGATTATATGATCAGCACCAGACAGGATTTATACCGGGCATGGGAACATCAATTAATCTCCTTACCATCATGGTGATAAAATCTAATCATATTAAATCAAAACAACCTTTATTTATGGCCTTTGTGGATTTCAAGTCAGCTTTTGACTCAGTAAGCAGAATTCGCATGGTCCATACATTTCTATCAGCAGGATGCCAGAGGACCTTAATAAATTTAATAACTCAGCTACACACAAAGACCTCGATACAAGTCAAATTGACATCAGAAGGTAACCTCTCTGCACCGATAGCAACTGAACGGGCACTGAAGCAAGGATGTGTTCTTGCTTCTACTATTTTCAACTTTTATATTGCTGCCATGTGTGATTCATTCATATATGTGATAGCTGATCCCCCACGACTTCGGGTGTTTCAAGTTGCCTGGCTTTTTTACACAGATGATCTGCTATTAATGTCTAAGATGCCTATTGGCCTGCAAAAACTACTAGAAGCTCTGGAAAAGTATGCAGTTGATCACCTTCTTGAAATTAATGTCGATAAAACAAAGATTCTCTGCTCATTTCCCAAAATGCGATCCACATCTCACAATTTCAAATGGCGTCTCAATGGAAATGAATTAGGGATAGTACAACATTATAGGTATTTGGGAGTAAATGTCAACAATCGGCCATCTGATACACCCTATCAGTGGGAAATTGAGACTAAAATGAGAACAGCCACTTCGCAAGCGATGCTAATCCAACAGAAATTCAGAAAATTCTCCTATGCTTCTGCCATCACCTTCTACTTACAAAAAAGTTAACCAACAGTTTTATATGGAGCGGATGCAAAACCTCCTAAATCAAAACAGTATTGGACGCTCTTGGAAGGAAGATATTAAAAGAGGCTGTTATCTACACCAAAAAGCACACTGATGTGTGCTATAAGATATGAGCTAGGCTTTTCATCCTTGTATGCGCAATACTGCTGGAAAATGCTGAGTCTTTATAGAAAGCTTATTATGGCTTCAACAACTGATCAACTGATCTTCTTATAGACAAATTAGCAATTTACATGGTTAAATCAAACCAAGAGTTCCCCCAGAAATGGAGAGGCTTCGGGAATAATGCAATGGAGGCGTTGGATATATCAACAGAAGTACTGGTATCTAATCCTACTAAAGCTAAAAATAAACAATGGCATGCAGATTGGATATCTACTTTAGAGGATTGCAGAAAATATGAAGTATACACCTACAATCCTCGCCTTGACAAGAAATTTCGGGTCACTGAACAATATGTTTTAAAATTCCCTGACATACGGCTAAGACAGATCTTCTTGTGATTTCGTCTGAATTTAGTTGAAACAAATCAGCTAAAAGCACATCACCCAATAACTGAAGAAGAGAACTTCTGTCATTTCTGCTGCATTCCAACATGCAAAGAGACCATCCAGCATTTACTAACTGAATATAAGATCTTAATTACTAAGCTCATTTTGTATTTTTGGCCGCATTTAAAAAAGTATAAAAGCTTGACAACTCATGATCTGTGGTTTAGACTGTATCATACAAATGTACTGATGATTCAGATAGCAATAGCCAAATTTATTCTACAACTTTAAATTGAATATAGGACTTAACTCTGATTACGTAACAGAGCCTGAAATGATGTATAAGCTGAAACATCTCACACACTCTGGCTTTGTTAATTTTTTTTTCACTTGTGTTATTATCTAAAAATGTTTAAATATGTCACTCATCATCATGAGGATATAATTTAATAATGATTTTCCTTAATTTATGTATATGTTGCTTTTATGTGCATACTAGTGAGTTTTCTTGAAAAGTTGAATATCAACTGTACCAATAAAAAAAAAATGATCCCCATATCACACTTATTTTTCCCTGATTCATAAGCCAACCTTTCCAACCAGGCAGTTCCGATACACTGTATTTTTCTTATTTCTGACCCTCGGAATTCAACCGATGATGTAGGGCTCTCAAAGCTTTAGTTATATTTCTGTGCGTCGAAGATATCCTGTTACCACCTTGGTTCACAATAATATCCCTCCCTCCCGGCAGGGTCATCGACTGTGTCTGCCAGCCCAACATCAAACATCAGAAACAACATATAATCATCACTGTACGCAGTTATCTGTGTCTCAAGTGATATTATTTTCACTGAGGACAAATTGGAGATGAAAAAAGTAATCTAGTGTAGTAGCCTTATTCCCCATGGCCCATGTGCATTGGCCTGGGTGGTCACCAACCGTTCGGCCGTTATATATCAAGAGATCCCAGTCTCTTAACATTTTGATCCAAATGTTCCCTCTCTGGTTTCCTTTAGGTTTAGACATCAGACTATTTGGCACAACATTTTTATATTGTGGCCCACTAGCATGATCTCTACATCCAGCATTAAAGTCGCCTCCCAGCAATACAAATGTGTGGCCATCTACAACTAGAACAACTATGAAAGGCATCCTCACTAACTGTGCTGACTCCTGAATTGTAAAATAACAATTGTGTAAGTCAACTGTATACTTCAGGTCTTTAAACAGACCAGGTTTTGCAACCATTATTCAAAATACCATGTAATAGAATGAGAGGAAAGAACACTGCACAGACACCTTTTTGGTTTGTCTGAAAGAATTTGTATTGCATCTAAACAAAAACACATATTTTGTTAGTCAATTTTTTGAAAGCAAAAAACGATCATGTTGGGCTGAAACAACCAATAAAAGAAATGAAAAGCTGAAAATGCCAACACTTGTTTCAACCCTCTCAGGGAGTATAAGTGATTGGGTCACTGACAAATTCGGGCGGGTAGAGTGGTACATTTTGGTATGCTCCCACTCAAAAATATGAAGCGTGTGCTTGTAGTATAATTCTGGGTTGCACAGTGATTCTATATGCCTGCCATTTAATCAAGCTCATAAAGTCTTAAATGCACTGGAAAAGATAAGTACCGTTGCAGATTAATCTGGTGCAATATGCATTTGATTATAGATGTGCCGATTCCGACAGTCTTCTATTAAACCGCATAGTTACGAGCAAACGGGAATCTCTGCTTAGTTGCAGTTCGTAACGCTCCAGTTTCTGGACCTCTACAACTAACCAAGATGAACATATTATATTGATATCCACTTGAAGCCCCTCCAGTTCCTCACTTTCTGGGGGTACGTAGAGGTTTATCAACAAGATCACCCTTGAACTTGTGGCCTCGATTGTTTCTACCTCAATAGCCAATATATTCCTAGTGCTCTGAATCATGTTGACCCTAGTCACAGGTATAGTATGCCATGTTCCTATGATTAGTCCCCCTTTTCTGCCAAATGTTGATATAGAGTGAAACCATCCATATAAATATTTGCAGTGAGCCACATTTTCTGCAGAAATATCACATTGTTTTCTTCAACAAGGGATTGTGATCCTCCCTTCCCCAGGAAATGTGTGTGTCCCATAGTGTTCCAGCTTGCAATTTGTAAAAATCACTTGTTTTCATACAACTGCATTGTCAGGAACGTTTTGAACCATTCACATCCAATATCATCATCCATGGCTACCCCCTTTCCCAAGTCCACATTCTTAATACCAGAATTGCACTCTTCCGCAGGTTTCACCATCTTCCGTATTTCAGTATTTGAGGGGCAATCTACCACATGCTCAGGTGCACAATATTACGTTGCGCCTATTGGGTCACGATTATAACAGATGGGAACACCCACAGCTTTCAGTAACAATCCCATCATCATTTCCTCTTTTACCTATTATTTTCAGACAGGTATTACACAGAATCAAAGCTATGTCATATTCATCCCCAATTCATCATTTTGGGCATGCATACAATAGAATTCATCTTCACGATTTACACTTATTTAAAGCTTACGTCGCATACAATTGAACTCATCTCCTTGATGTACACGCATTAAAATTATACTTAGAGCTGAGACAGGCTTTGATCGACCGTGCTCATCAAGCAGCCATAGAAATGATGCACGAAGCGATACAGCTTCACATCCTGCACAGTTACAATGGCGATTGGTTTCCTGTTCCCCAATAACCATGGGGATAGGCGACACGAGGCGCAGGTGTGTCAGCCCGTCTGCTGACTCGACGTGACGCCTTGTGGATCATCATGGTAACCTACAACAACTAGGAACCATTATGGTCACGACTCACGTATCTACAAGCAGCAGCTTTCTACGAGCGCTCACATTAGCGTCTCAGTAAGAGCAACATTTGACTTCTAAAACAGCATGTATTTTGGTTCTGAGGGAGGCAATTGCTAAATGACATCGGCCCTCATTAGGACCCTGGCGGAGAGGGGTTTACGCCAGCGTAATGCATGGCGTACCTCTCCGCCAGACTACGACATTCCGTAGCGCCATGGAGATTTTTACGCCTGCTTTTTGCAGGCGGAAAAATCCATGGCGCTACGGGACTCGTTGTTAATTACGCCACCGTAATTTACGGTGGCGTAATTGACGCCTTCCCCACTCCCATTATACCCTATGGGGCAAAAATGGGAATGGGGAAGGGTAAATGGGGATTGGGGACTTACCGCCCCGCCAACCTCAGAATGGGGCGGTAAGTCTGCCAACCCCCATGGCGGTATTGGCAGCTCTGCGCCATGGTCCATGGTGCAATTTGCACCATGGACCTCCGCCAGGGTCGTAATGAGGGCCATCCACTTTACTATTTTTTACAGCCTAGATATATGAGGAAGTAAGATTCTGTTTGAACACAAGGTAAATGGGCATTCTAATATGTGTATTGCAGTTAGAACCTACACGTGAATCATTACACACATTTAACACTGCACTGCACATACTAAAATCACGCTTTCTTGTTTTGCTTTAACAACCTGTTTGTAATGTAAAGCTCTGGGTTCCCAATGATGACTCTGACATCTCTTGATGTTCCAGTTGCTCCTTTAATGATTTTCCAGTACATCTTTTATGTTTCTTATGTAAGTTCATCAGGGCTCCAGGCAAACATGCACTGGCATCCTCCCAGGTAGGCTACATCTCACCAACTCTCTCACTCAGAACTCTGAACCATACAACAACATTCTAACCAGCAAAATTCCATGTCACTCAGCATTCTACTCATTCTGAAAAGACAACATGGAAACCTAAATCACAACATATTTCCCTTCCTTACACAACAACAACAACAACGCCTACCAAAACCGGTCACACTCACAGCACACAGTACACACACACACACACACTCCAACACATGCACATGCATCTCAACCACATGAACTATCACCACACCCGTACAACCTGAATGCGTCACCAGTTCAAATGGTACCATAACACAATACTAATGATGCCCCTCCCCTTTTCTACACAGTAAAGCATGGACACCTACCAATGAAAATTGTACCACTAGCAATCAATCTTCAACAGCTCAGGTATCTCTCTAACCTCTCTCCTCCTCTACCACACAAAAACTATAACCAATACTAACCTCATAGCCACACCACACACACAACTCCGAGCTGTGCACCACACACACCAAAGAACAAGACTGGGCATTTCCAACACCCGAGTGAAACGACACAATAACACATTGCACCCTAAGGTACCTATGCCGCCACCCCCACTTCATCACCTGTGTCCTAAAGATCCACCTAAAGACCAAACACAACTATGAAAAAGCATTGTCACACACACCATATAAATAAATGCATCACTTTCACCAGAACAACAGTACTCTTGTTACACTCAGCCACCCATAACTTCACAGCCAAATAAATACACACCACTATGATGTGCACCTCACTCTCAAAGAACCAGGTTGGACGTTCCAAACGTCCGAGTGAAACAACATCCAAACAGCACAAACAGTGCGATATTGCCACCACTTATCCGTCACCTGTGTTCCTTAAAACAAACCAAACTAACACCACACCACTGCTGTGAAGAACCACTTAGAACACACCATGCACTAGGCCATCAAGCACACAACTACAAAAATCACCAAAATGCTAAAACTGTAGGACACCACAAAAACGTACACATGCAGATCCCCACACTGCAACAACAAAACAGTGCTTTAAAATGTATAACATTACTGCTAAAATTCTAACTAAGTTTCCTAGTTCTCCCTTAATGGCACAAAAGACTTTTAAACAGTCCCACCTGCAAAGCAAAAAAATGTGCAAACATGTTCAATAAATCACTTTTCCCGTGCCATGTACTATAACTATATCAGTCCACTGTGCCTATTGCATTGAAAAGTCCATCTGCGGAAAGAACATGGGTTAAACACAACTGCTTCATAAAACTAACATTGCTCACATCAAATATGTGTCTCTAAACAAAGGCCACGACACCACACTCACCCATTCAGTGTACATTCACCCTAAAATGCTCATGTTGCAATTGTAGTGTCAAAATATCACAACTATCACAGGCCTCACATGACAATTTAATCCTAACATGTTAAATTAAACTCTGCTGCATGCTGTGTTCTGTGCTGCCCCTCCACAGAACACCTGCTGCCTCTGCTAACAGGTACGACTCTTAGCACCTCCTCTCTGCACAGTGTCGCTCAGAAGGCACAGTGGTTTCCAGGTCTTTGGCACTTTCTCAATTGCAAAATGCCCCTCAGCTGCACAGCACTGGACTCCAAGCCCTTCCAAGTACAGTCACAGGCTCCAATCCCCTCAAATGCTGCAATGGGCACTAGGCCCCTCCTCATCACAGCATTTGGGCTCCAAACCCTTCCAGGTGCTATAATTGGCTCCCAATTCCATCAATGTTTTCCAGGTGCTATTATTGGCCCTCATAGGAACACAGTACAAATACTGGGCACCTAGCCCCTCTGCCAGAGAGTAGTGGTCTCCTAGTTTCTCCTAGGCGCAGCTGAGGCTCCAAGCCTCTCCCAATTCTGCTGCCCTGGGCTCCAAGCCCCTCAGCTGCAAAACATGGCTTCCAGATTCCTCAATTCCAAGGCGCAGCTCAGGCTCCAAGCCTCTCCAATTGCTACTGCCATGGGCTCACCGCCCTTCATGTCGCAGCTTTGGGTTACCAAACCCATCCAGGACAGTCAATTGGGCCCTAAACCATGCCACTGTTGCTCTGCCAGTCTCTTGGCCCTCTGAGTTTAACCTAAACATTATCCAGTTAGACAGGCCAACCCAGAGGGCTCTTGCATGGCGCAGATCACTACATCCTGCGCCAGCGGCCCCAGCGCTGGGCCCTACTGTGCCTAAAGCCAATAAGCGCTCGCCCTACCTGGGAGGGTCTTCTTCTTGGGTTGGGGGGGCGGTGCATGTGCCATCCTCAGTGCTGTCCCCCCAGCACAGCTAGCATCCTCGTCGCCAATGTAAAGCTCTGGGTTCCCGATGATGAGTCTGACATCTCTTGATGTTCCAGTTGCTCCTTTAATGATTTTCTAGTACATCTTTTATGTTTCTTATGTAAGATCATCAGGGCTCCAGGCAAACATGCACTGGCATACTCCCAGGTAGGCTACATCTCACCAACTCTCTCACTCAGAACTCTCAACCATACAACAACATTCTAACCAGCAAGATTCCATGTCACTCACTCAGCATTCTACTCATTCTGAAAAGACAACTTGGAAACCTAAATCACTACAATTACACACATTTAACACTGCACATACTAAAATCACGCTTTCTTGTTTTGCTTTAACAACCTGTTTGTAATGCTGGGGCATACAGAAAAAAATTAATGATCAGAAAGGTACTTTTTATTTAAAATAACGTATTTGGACAATTTTTGAGTTTAAATTGCTAAGACTGAAGATGTGATGCTGCCACTTTCTTTTTTACCTTCGATTTCTTCTAAAAACTTGACGGATATCTACATATGGACACTATTGGTATGTACCTGTTTCATAATTAATTGATTAGTGATGTATATTTCAAATGTATGCTGTTTATTGAATGTTCAGGCGTAATTTAGGCCCTGATGAAGGAGCTGTGCTCTGAAATGCATAGGCATACGATAAGAGTTACGCTGTGTCTTAGGAATTGCTTCCTGAAACAACAAACTTTTCCTTATTGAAAGGAATTTTGTGTAAACTGAATATATGAAAATATAGCTTTTTTGGATTTAATCTACAAGGAGCTTTGTCGAATAATCAACAAACTAACTTGAATTACATGATTTTGATTTGGAAAATAACAAAGCTCATATAGAGCCATTGTGAGAGCACCAGACCTAGCTGGGTAGAGCCACCTAGCTTTTTTTCTTGGAAACTTCACAATCTACCACATAGCCCGCAAACTCGATAGATCTTAGATGATTACGTATCAGCACAGGAACCTCTTCTGTAGCACAATGGACCCTTACGAAGATCCCCCTCTTTTTGTCCACTGGTTCTACAAAACTGAAATTGGCTGTGGTCAGTACTCTCACAGCTGGGTCCTTTTTGCACAACGCCAGTAGATCTGATCAGTTAGTACGTTTATCTGAAACGTTTTTGGGCCCGACCAATAGTGAACATTTTGGGCTCTTTCTCCAAAGTCAGAGAAGGGGTTATCGATGGAGCGTGAGGGGTGGGGGTGCACCAGGCTGTACCTGTCAAAGGGTGATCTGTCAAAATAGGCAATTCCTCCACATCCTCCTCCTCCAACAATTAATGTTCTGCAAGAAGGGACGTCAGTTCTCCCCTTCCATCCAAGGGCCAATTTACCCTTTTTCCATCAATTTGTTGGGGGATTGTTGACCTTTCACCCAGCAACCAGCTAGTTAATGTACCCGCTTGTTTAGGTCTCTGGACTTTTTTCTCTATTTTCTCTTGAGATTCCAGCACCGGGATTATGGTCATAGAATGAAAGGCTTCAGGGACTGGCCTAGTCTGATTTTTCATTGGCTTCCTGTTTGCCATCACTTTCCGGAGTCTAGCTCATTTTCCAAGTCGTCTTTCTTGTCTTGTTTTGTATATAGTTATCTCCTGGTTATCCACATTGCGCTGCTCCCCTGTCAAAAGTATCTCAGTCACCTCATTTTCTGGACCCAGAGTCTCACTATCCACTAGACATCCAGTCTAATCTAATCTATGGGTTCTATGCCCATCACCCTCAGCAATTACCATGCCAGCCCCTTGTAAGTGGCTCTCCAGTCTATTTATCACAGATCCCTGCTTTTTAACTTCTTCCAATATCACCCCATGCAATTTTAGAAGAATTGTAACCGCAAACTGTAAGACACCTTAAGTGCCAGTGGAATTGTTTCTGGGGTTATTTTAGGTACTTTGCCGTGTGTCATGTGGGGTAGTCCTGTGCTCTTTTTCATTTGCCTGGCCCCTATTAGAGAAGGGATTGGGAGAGGCCGATAGTCGTTGGTCTCTAGGTGGCATCAGGGATTGCCGTGATGTCCCTTCTATCATCTATGGTTCGCCCAGCAATGTACCTCTTGTATCCACTGCTGTATGTGCATTCCTGTTCACATGTACCATTACGTGCACCACCTCTAGTGCCAGTGCGGGTATACCTTGGCCTTTTGAGCTGCTGTATATTGCAGCCTGTAACAGAGGGCCAGTAGCAAGTTGTCATCTATGTCACCATAGTCTGATTGGGGGCCGCTTAGAGTCAAAATGCTAGGGGATGTGGTTTCCACCTGGTCAGGGGATGTGGTTTCACCTGCGTATATTGCTGCCACAGGATGGTAGTATTTTGCTATCCTGCCTGTAGCAGTCCTATTGTCCAAAACATTGTTTGTACCTGCTGCCACCGAGCAGGTCTGTACTCGGTGTATCTGTCCCAAAAGAGATTCCACCCCCACCCCATTCCAAGGGGACTCTTTTTCCTTTTGATTTGCCTTTTCCTGGTTTTTGGTTCCTTGCCTTTGATGTCATTTTGCCCGGCATTTCCCCCTCTTGATCATCGTCGGCTAACATAGCACCAGTCAGCTGGTCAAGCTGACCAGATGGAGTGCTCTCTTTCACACTCCCCCGGTTCGCCTCTCTTCGGGGCAGTGTGACTTCTAGGGAAGTCTCTTACCACACACTCCCTCCCCAGGGGTCTAGTTGTCTTTCTCACCTTAATTATTAGCCTGCCGATGTTCCTTGCAGAGTGGGTGTGCAAGGTAGTCCATTTCATGCCACTTTTTCCACCAGCCCTGTAGTGGAGCTGTAGCCCCCATTCGCCTCCAAGCCACCAAACACGAAACACTCAGGCACTTTTCCTGCTCCCTGAGAGGTCTTTGTTTTTAGAATTATGCTCCGCCCCCAATTTGGCCTGCGATGAAAACAGACTGCTGTCTGTCAGGGATATTGCTCGTACAGTCAGGAAAGAGCTTGTCCAGTAAAATGCCTGCCAACACGAAACACTCAGGCACTCCGCTTGCGCAGTGAAAGGGTGGTGTTTTTAGAATCGGGCTCCACCCCCAATTAAGCCCGCAATGAAAACAGACTGCTGTCTGTGAGATGTTTTTAGAATTAGGCTCAGCCCCCAATTCGGTCTGTGAGGAACACAGACTGCTGTCTGTGAGTATTACTGCTCCTGCAGTTAGGTAAGAGCGTATCCAGTAAAATGCCTGCCAAACACATAACACTCAGGCATTAATGTTAATGGGTCTTGTACCATGCATTTGTGCTAATTGCGTGGTCCATTGGCGCTCTGGTGGGTCTGCAATGAAAGGATGGTTGGGGTGGTTTGTTAGAGGGATTGAGAGGGAGAAGCGCAAGCAAGCTTTTATGTGCTTTTGGCAGCTTCACTTTAGAGAAGCCCATCACTAAGCGTTGGTGCGTATTTGGTTTGTAGCCATCATGTGGTGTTGAGGTATGATAGTGTTTGGTTTGTTTTCATTTTGGTGTTGTGAAGTGCATGTGGTTTGTGATGCTGTAAAGGTATGTTGTTTTTAGTTCAGACTACAACGGTGCTTATGCAGTTTTTAGTACGATTAGTGGCAATTCATTTTCTTCCCCCAACAATCCATCTAAATGCGATACATTTCCCACCCCTAATAGTCCATTCAAGTGTGGCACAATGTCTGCCCTCAAACAGTCCATCTAAATGTAATGTGTTTCACACCCCAGCAGTCCATCTTAGTGTGATACATCTCCCACCCCCAAAAGTCCATCCAAGTGTGACATGCTTCCCACCCTCAACACTCCATCCAGTGCAATATGCTTCCCGTCCCCAACATCCTATCCAAGTGTGACACATGTCCCACCCCCAGCAATTCATCCAGGTGTGACACCCTTTCCACCGCTAAACAATACATCTAGGTGTGACAGATTTCCTGCCCCAAACAATCTATCAAAGTGTAATGCATTTCCCACCCCAACAATCAATCTCAGGAAAGAGAACCCGGCACGATACAAATGTTACACAGTGCCTATCTCATGGCGCAGCAGGGAGCTCAGGCTTGGTTATACTACTAGGCCAGAAGCAGAATGTGGATAGCCTACACATAGAGGCTAAGTGTATAATGTTCATAGTTAGGCTACATGCAAGATAAGGCTAACCTATGCAAGTAAGCTAAATGAAGGTATGTATATGATATCAGGTCAATAGAGTGCTAGTTGTTTCCTGGATTGCATTAATATCTGTACTCCCTGCTTTTCTGGTAGATTTCTCTTGCTGGATTTTGCATGGTTTAGTGAGTTGTGTTGTGTTGATGGGGGTAGGTCCCTTTGCTTGGTATTGGTTCATGTTGGGTGTGTTTGGTTTTTCACTAGTTTTGTGGGGTTCTTTTCCATGAATTTTGCTTATTTGTGGTATGTAGTTATTGTTCAGGTGTTTTCATGTTCTTCGGAGCTGAAAAGACAAGTTTTTAAAGGTTTTCTGAATTTCAGATGATCCTTCATAGTATGTATTTCTTTTGGGAGGGAGTTCCAGAATTTTACGGCTATGCATGAGAAGGCTGATACTGCACGTTTTTTCCCCATGTAGTGTTTAGGTTCCAGGTGATGTACTTTCATTTTATGAAATCTGCTCCCTGGCTGTGGGTTGCTCTGTCTGTTATGCACGTTATTTTGAAGGCGATACATTGTTTGACTGTGATCCAATGTAGCATCCTTATCGATGGTGTGATGTGGTCTCTTCAGGAGAGTTTAAGGAGAATCCTAGTAACTGCATTCTGTATTTGTTGTAATTTCCTCAGCAAGTATTCCGGCGGTCCAAGGTATATGCTGGTGGCGTAGTCTGTTCCGGACATGATGAGGGAGATGATGGCAAGCGTTCTGTGTGAGAAGGAAATTAAGGGTAGTATCTTTTTGATAGTGTGCAGATGGAAGGAGAATTTCTTAATTATTGTGTTGACTTGTGGTTCTAGTGTTAGCTCATTGTCGTTTAGGTTTCCAAGAGTTGTGTCTACTTTGGATGGTTCAGGTGGGGTTCCCAGTTCTGTAGGTCATGGGATGTCCTGGCTTTGTCCTTGGTTGTTGTGTGAAATCATGGTTTCTATTTTGTTTGGGTTCATTTCGAGGTTATTAGTGTTCATCCATTGGTAGAGATCTTTGAGACATTCTGTTAGCGTGGGGTTCTCCTCTTCATTGCTGTTGATTTTTGAGATCATTTGGCTATCATCTGCATAATTGTAGCATTTGAGGTCATGTCGTTTGATGATGCTGATTAGGGGTATCATGTAGATGTTGAACAATACTGGGGATAGCAAGGAGCCCTATAGCACTCCACATAATAATAATTAATTAATAATTAATTTTTAATTATTAGGTTTGTTCGGCTGTGTGGATTAGAATGGTTTTAGTCATGTAGTTTCTGTTGTTCCGGACTGGAAAGATTGAATCCAAAGGAGTGCTGTGTTCCCGATCCCTATGTCTTTAAGTCTTTTGATGAGGGTGGTATGGCTGACTGTGTCGAAGGCTGCAGAGAGACCGAGTAGTATCAGTGCTGAGTTTGTGTTGGAGTCTGCATTGATCTTTATGTCATCCCATATAGAGAGTAGTGCTGTCTCTGTTCCTCTCATGCCTCTGAAGTCTACTTGTGCCAGATCTAATAGCTGGCTGTTTTTGACGTGTTCCAGTATTTGTTCATAAACATATGACTCTATTAGTTTTGCCGGATATTGTATGTTTGAGATAGGTCTGTAGTTTGAAAGGTTTTCCATATCACCTAATGTTTTTTTGAGGACTGGTTTGTTGTAGGATGAGTTGACGGAAAGTGGTACTCTTCCCGTTGAAAGTGACAGGTTGAAGAGATGTAGGTAATATTCTGATGGTGTTCCCTGTGCATGGATCGATTTTTAGATGCCTGGTGGGCATAGATCAGCTGTGGAGCCTGTCGTGTTGCTTTTGTTCACCAGGCTGATACATTTTTCTCTTGGGATTTGGGGAAAGAGGTTTAACCTGGTCTGTGGGTCGGGTATCGGTTGGTTGAGATGAATGGTCAGGTAGGTTGGCATGCTTTGTATGATTTGTTGTATGTTGGTGATTTTATTCTTAAAGTGATCTGCAAGATCATCAAATAATGTTTGCGATCAGCCTGCTTTGTTATACAACAGGGAGGATTTCTCATCTTTTATGATGTTGAACAATTCTTTCTGAGTGTTGTTCGCTTTTGTGATCTGTTCATTGTAGTATTTTTTTTTTGGTTTGATAATTTCTGCTTTGTATGATCAGATCTGTCTTTGATAAGTTATTGTTTTATCTCGGTCGCAGTTTTTCCTCGATTCTTGTTCTAATTTCTGGTTTGTTTTTTCGTTGCTTTCAGGTGGTGTGTGAACCATCTAGCCACCAATTTCTTTCATGATGGGATGATGGGTTTTTCCAGTGAGATGTTATCAATTGTTTTTGTGTTCCAGTTTAGGATTATATCCTTTCTTTCCTCTATGTCAGTTGTGTTCAGGGTGATGATCAATGGCTTTGAGGATTCAAGTTTCACCTCTAGCTCACTTCTTTTGATGATTCTCCTGTTTCTTTTTCAGATTGGGGGCTTATTTTGGGACTTGTTAAATGTTTTTGATGGTATTTGTACAACAAAGGGTATAATGAAGTGGTTGCTCCAAAATATTTGGATTGGGGATGCTTTTGTGATCAGATTTTCTTTTGGGTGAAGATTACATCTATGGTGTGGCTGGCTGTGTGCATGGTTCCTTTCACCATTTGTCATAGTTACACTGTCTCAAGCTGTTTATTTAGCATTTTCTGAGAGTTAGCGTTCCCTTCTTAGAACCATATGTTGAAGTCACTGGAAATGATCAGGTGATCATGTTTAATGGCCATGTTAGTGTCAGCTTCTATGAATTTGAGCATGAAGGTTGCATCATAGGAAGGGGGTCGCTAAATGAGTATAAATATGAGGTTTGTTTGAGGGTATGAGGTTAGGTGTAGGTCGAGGGATTCACAGTTTGGGATGTTCAGCGGATCAGCTGTTCTTATTTTTAGACGTTCCTTGTATGCCACAGTGAGTTCTCCTCTTCTTTTCCTTTCCTGTCTGCCTGTATGAACTTAAAATTGCCAGGCAGACAGCTCTGCATTATGACTTTGTAGTTTTGAGTTAGCCAGGTTTCTGTGATAAATAGTATGTCTTTCCCCACATCATGAAGTAGATCATAGATCTCTGTTGTATGTTTGGACACAGATCTGGCATTGATTAGGTTGCAGTGTATTCTATTCTTTATTGTGGCCTGTTTTGTCTCTGATTGTGTCTTCTGGTGGTCTTGTCGATGATGCTCATTACTGTCATCGGAGTGCAGGTTATAATCTATTGAGTTTGTTTCATCGTTAAGTAGTTTTGTTAGGTTTTGTATTGGGTACACGCCTCCTTTGGATCCATTTCTGTTTCAGGTTGATGGTGCCGATGGTCCCCTTGGATTTTTGTAATGTATGCAGTGGAGGTGTTGTTTCCTATTTTTTTTTCTGTGTATGTCTGGCCTTTCCCTTCAGAGTCCTTATATCCTGCTGATTTCTCTAATGTTTCTGATTAATGGTTGTTAATCTGGCAGGTGGTCTGTTGACAGGTAAGGCATTAAGTAGAGTCAATTTGTCTGATTTTTTTGGTATTTCAGTCGGGTGTGTGTTCCATTTCTGAGTTTATTTTTTCTGAGTCGGTAGCCTGGTGTAATTCCATTTCACTAGCATGGCATATTCTGTGATCCATCATCTTCTAGTGGTTTTCCATTGAATACTGGAATGTGTTGGTGTATTTCACAGTTGCAAATGCCTTCTTATGAATCTGAGGTTTGCCTTTTTATTTTAGTGTATTGTTGTGTATTCGTGCCAAACGTGGTACTTGCTGATGTGTGGTTCACACTGTGGTTCCTTGGGTTTTCCGTTCAGTACTTGGATGTGTTGTTGTAGTTCACAGTTGTGACTGCCGTGAGCCAGACAGCACACAGTCGCTATCCCAGCTTCTTTAATATCGGGCTGGTTGTCACCCAAATCCGGTATAGTATAATACCTATCTCTGAGCACAGAAGCAAGTAGAGTCCATTGACTGTAACTGTGACACAATGCTTATCTCTGAATGCAGCAGGGAGTAGGAGCCGACACAATATAGATGCTACACAAGCCTATCTCAAAGCACCGCAGGGGATATATAGCTAACCTACACAATGTGGGCTGGATATGAAGTAGGCACACTTTTTTAAATGTATTTTTTTATTTTAATTGATTTAGTTGACAATCAACTTTTCAATAAAAATAGAAGCTCTTATATTTACATTTTTCATATGTTTTACATCAATATTCATAAAATGTTTTATATTAACAGACAAAGCAGGCACTCTCTATAATCTTGCTTCAATTTTTTAAACAAGGCAAAAGGAAAGATATTAAAAAATCAAAGGAAAATAATTCAGAAATTGAAGTTACGTTCATACATTGTCAGTATTGCAATATTGAGATAATTAATCAGATCAATATAGATATGACAAATTAATTGAAAGACGACAGTTTCAAAAAATAATAGCTTCATCATATCATCCATTATCATAGCAAAGTCAGCAGTTTGACAATGTTAAACGTCATTGCCTGCAATACAAGCTTGCTAAATGCAGTCTTCTATTCCACGCTGCACAATGAATTTAGCTGTGGCTATTTGGACCATCGCTATTTGTGAATGGTATAACCTGTTCCACAAATCCTGGGTCGTCAGAACTATATAATGTTCAAAATACGGTTTGAATAGCAAGATTCGCTTGGACAGTAGACTAGGGCACTCAACTAGCAAATGTTGTAAAGTCTCCCTGCACGTTGGTACGAGGCAGAAGCGACAGTAGCTCTCTAATTTTATCTGATGATGTTGTTGTAGGATGGCTTTGTTTTAACAAGATTAAGTCGAAATCTTAAATAAATCTGCCTGTATTGTAGGGCTGGGAATTTTAGTAAGTTTTGTTCTGGTGTTCTTAATTTCTTCCCTATATGTATAATTTCTTTATGGATCTTATACTGTTTACAATGATACAGGGTCAAGATATAATCTACGTGCCACAATTTGTTTTTGGCTTTTTCAGGGTTAGAAGTGAGTATCTATGCTGTTATTCGTGCTCTGTCCATTACATTAGTTGAAAGGAGGCGCCACTTACAAGGAAAGGCATGATCAGATGTAAGCCTGAATATAGCAAAATCATCAATCAGAAGATCAGATTGTGAGGCCATGATTAGCTTTCTATATAAGCTCAGCAACTTCCAGCAATAGATTGCATATAAAGAGGAAAGTCCTAATTCATATCTTATAGTCATTGGTGTGCTTTGTGGAGTGACCAGGATCATTGATTGATTCCTAAATATTTGTATTGCTGGATAACATCAAGCTCATTTCCATTAAGTCTCCAGGTGTAGCTACGTGTCTGAGATAATTTTGCTAATGTGTTTAATAGGACCGTGATTTTTTCGACATTGATTTCCAGATGGTTACCATTTGCCTAGTTCTCCAATGCAGTCAATAGTCTTTGGAGGCCATTAGGTGTTTTGGACAGTAAAAGCAAGTCATTGGCGTAAAAAAGCCAGGTCACCTGATGACTAACTAAGCGTGGGGGATCAGATGTTATAGAAGAAAAAAGATTGCCCATATCAGCAATAAAAAATTAAATATGATCAATGAAAGAACACATCCTTGTTTTGAGCCACGTTCAGTTCCTATCAATGTTCAAAGCTTGCCATCTGAAGTTAGCCTTACACATATGGATGTTTGTGTCTGAATTTGAATGATCAAGTTCAATATGTCATTAGGGCAACCAGCTGTAAATAACTTTTGGAACAAGAGATGTCTACTGACGGAATCAAACGCTGACCTGAAGTCGACATATGCCATACATATTGATTGTTTGGAACTGTTGATCTGTTGTTGAATAGCAGTTATGGTCAGAAGATTAATGGATGTGCCCATGCCCAGAATGAAGCCTGTCTGATGTGATTTGAAGAGTTTATTTTGGTTGATCCAAAGTGTTAAATCTCTCAGAATCAACCTGGAAAATAATATACCCCGGGCATCAAGTAATGCTATCGGTCGATAGCTTCCAGGATGCTGGCGATTCCCTTTTTTAAAATAGGAACTATTATTGATTTTCACCAGCTTTCAGGAATGCGTTGGGTGATCATTACTTCTTCAAAGATTGAATAAAGTATTTCTGCCCATTGATTCCGGTTGTTCTTGGAATCTCTATTAGACAGGCCATCAGGGCCATGAGCTCTTGAATAACTCAGTCAGGCGATATAGATCTTTATGCCATTGATATTAAAGGTAAGCGGATGAAACAGTGGTAAAAAGGCTACAATATGTCAAGCATTCTTATCTTCACTAGAAGAAAGACGTGTGAAATGTTCTATCCACTTTTGCTCCATTACAGCATTTATCTGGAGCTTGAGAAGTTAATGTGGTGGTGTTAAGCAAATACCATATCGCTCCCGAGTTTTTGGAGGCAAGAGCTTGAAGCATAATTTCCCCATCTTGCTGGTACAGAAAAGCTCTCCGAGAAGCTACACAATTTTTATACTTGGACTTGAGAACCTTTATTATACGAAATCTGTAATTAGCTTCTGAAGACACTTTCCGTATATCTTTCAAAAGTTTATTTTTTTTTGTATAAGATCAAAGTCGTAATTGTGCTTATGTTTGTATAGTGGCTTGTGGGATGGACCACTCCCTTCGGAAACAGATGTAAAATCGATCTATAGTCCTTATCGGACTGCGAATAGATGTCGATATGATCAATGCTCGACTGTAACAATTTATGTAGATATTGTAGTCGCCCTGGATTCCACAGTAGTCGATTACGACCGCTGCTCACCATCAGCTGAGCACTGAGGTATTATACTCTGTTGTTTATCCCTCAAACAGGCCATATCCATGAAATAGCAAGTTGATTGTGATCACTTTGATTGATGACAGAGAAATTACAGATCTGTGAAAACAAGTTACGATCTGTATAGATATAGTCAATTGTGGCTTTTTGATTTCCACGGTGCATTGTTGGTTTAGCTGGCAGATCACCCTCAACTGTGTCATTTAACATTGCCATCTGTCGGTTCTTCATTAAATTGGACCACCTGATTGCTCTATTAGTTTGATATCCTCTAGTGTCAAATAATCTATGCAAATTTAAATCACCTCCAAGGATAATGGTTGAGATAGCTAGGTCAACTTCAAACAAATCCAACATTGCTTCCATATCATCCATGAAATCATCATCGTTGATACTCAGATGATTCCAGTACAAATTGATTAAAGCTATACAATATTGATGTATTACTATTCTAACAAGCTGTATGTGGGTATTTGGATGCACCCATTAATGCAGCGTTAAACCCTTAGAATTGTTCATGGCTACAAGAAGACCAGCCATTGGTCTTCCTTTTGTTATATTAAAGCAGGAATTATTGTTATGGTCATCCCAAATAGGAGTCAAAGTTAGCCACATTTACTGTAAAATTATGATTTCAAAAGTATTGAGATTATTGCATTGTGTATGGAAAAGATGCGAATGACCTCGGGTATTCTGCAAAACAAGCTTTAAAGTCAAATCCTTAGATGATGATAGTGGTTATGAATTTGAGAGACATCATGTTTGCAATCGAGTATGACTTTGGTTTGATCTGTATCCAGACTGTTTGGTCGCACATTTTGAAGGTTTTTCTGTGAAAGTAGGATTTTGTCGAGCACTGGAGTGAGTGATGCTAGTAGAAATCTGATCTGCTGGTGGAATAGTATTATACTGTTCAAATGATTCATAATTAAGACTAAAGCCTAGATCAAAAATTAAAGGTCTAGCACACCAGATTAAATTCAAGATGGCACCAGATTGTATCCATAATCTGGCACTAGTTAGATCCGTATCATGGAGGAATTCTACTAGATCTATATCAGAAGTTGATATATCTTCTAAAGCCGGTATATCTGCAAAAATGTTCAACACTGAAGATCAATTCAGATCATACTTTTCTAGGTGGTCTGATCGACATCGTATTAACACAGTATGAAAGTGCATGGCATTTGGTCGATGTTTTCGTGGAGCAGTTTTCATGGGAGGCTCTCGTTTGAGTTGATCATTCAGCTCTGGTTGTTGCGGATGTAATGTTGCTTGCTCTTTATCAAAGGTTGCTTGAATTTGAGGAGGGTCAACTAAGGGCTTTGCAGAGAGAAAACAATGTATTAATTTCTCTATATCTGTTAGCAGTTTGTCCAGTATCCTGGATGTTTCTACATTCAATTGGTAGTTTTGATCACTAGATTCCTTTTGGTCTTCTATTAAAGCGTCTTCATTGGAGGGTTTGTTTAAATTTTGTTTATGATGATCAAGTGCATTTATTATGTCATCTAATGGCTCATATGATGGTGCTTGCAATGCAACATGTTGTGTTTGTTCCTTCAACATGTTTTTTATCTCGTTATTTTCTTATATTTGTTGGTTATTGCTTCACTGGCATCTAATTTTTGTTTATTTGGTCTAGTCAGATTCTTTATCAATTGTCTGGAAGCAGTTCTCGAAGATGTTGACACTAGTTTGATATTTTTGGATTTCTTCAGCAGAGGTGGACATTTTGCTTAAAGAGGCTGAAACTGTTTTAGAAAATATATCAAAATCCACTCTGACATCCGATGAAATTAAACTTGTGCTTTGGTCATCTTGCGGTTGGTTACATTCTTCATTGTAGTTTCAACTGTTTCAACTGTTTCAACAAGTGGTGGTGATTAATTTCCAGAGGATTGACTTTCTGTGATCTCTATTGGGTCCTCAGGTGGTGCATCTCCAAGAAATGTGACGGTCTGAGTTGCTACCTGCAAACAAGCCTTAATTGATTTTTTGATAAAAGTTAATGGCGAGTCTCCAATTTGAGTAAAATGTGATTAGTCTCTGATTGCTGCATTACAATTTTATTTAGGAGTTCTGATGGACTGTTTTGTCTTCTACCCACAGATTCATAAAGTTTGATCATGGTTGTTAAAGCTAAATTCATGGACATCAAGGTGGTCTGAAGCAAAGGATTCATTGTCAGAGGCTCAGCTGGGATCTATTAGTAGCAGATTGTCTGCGGAGCGAGCACTCTGAAATGCAATCGATAAAGGTGAAGAATTAGATGCTGACGTCGCAAACATAATTGGGGATTGCGATAATGAGATGTGATACGATAAATCTTGCTCATTGGATCCAATTTGTGATGTGAAAGGAGTCACGTTGTTGTACCGATTGCACAGTCGGCAATTCACTGAGTTCAGTTATCAGGTGAGTTATGTTAGGCAAATTATGCTGTGACTCAGAATGTGGAACAGACTCAGTCGCTGTTAAATCAGAAAAGTTAAAGATGCTCTGATTCGAGGAATTACGCACAGGCGTGCTCAGACTTAATAAGTCATTAATATTGGATGGTCGTAATTTCGATGTAGGTAGCACAGCGTCAACAGCCATTTTTGATGGTTCAAATGAGGGAGTTCCATAGTGTTCACACTTCAGTGCCGAAGCAAGAGAACTCACAATGTTGGTTGAAGCAGTGAGGCATGTCATTGCACGGTCACTCACATCGATGTTAAGGCGATTATTGCACAAACTTTCCTGCACTAGTGTAACTTGATTAGTGTCCACATTTGTGATCTCAATGATCGTGTCATTTTTATTGGGTCCATTGGTATATAAGGAGTGTATCTCGGCCGAATATTCTCTATTTTTCAATTTAAATATTGAGTCCTTATGGGAGTGCAATGATTGTCTGTCTTTGCACAACGTACATGTTAACGGTGTCCGGTCAAAGTTTCGACTTAAAAGGGTCGAATGACAAAAGGGTCGAGACAATTCGACCGAAAAACAAAAGGATCGATTTTTTTATTTTTTAAATGTATATATATATTTTCTTTTGCTTTTGTATAGGTAAAAAAGGTGTTTTTACACCAAAAACGGGGCTTTTGGGGGGTGAAATCCCCCCAAAAAAATATGTGACCCTTTTTTTTCGGTCGAATTGACTCAACCCTTTTGTCATTCGACCCTTTTGAGTCGAAACTTTGACCTATAACCCATTTTAACCGCTCTATTAATTTGAGTGTGTATAATTTAGATGGCATACTGGTTTTCAATGTATAAAAAGTAGTATAAGATGGTTTCCGCGTAAAAAATGCACTACTATTGCAGTTGGTCAATTAAAAAATCGTGCTCAAATAGAAACAAATAAAAGTGAACCTAATTGAAGGCTAGTCCAACATATATGTATAGGACAATGTAAAGTGCATTAGTAAGACTGCTCACCCGCCCTAACCAGCACTGAACAGCAACAGCCCTTACACACGGGGCTTCCACGTGCAAAGGCGCAAGCGCTGTAGTTGAAAAAGGATTGTGGGAAGTGTGGCCGGGTCCAATAGGACTTAGAAAAATATTTTCCTTGAATTCAAACACCTAAAACAAACAAACAGGTTGACACAGGGTGATAACATTTAGGTGAAATGAACAAAGTCCAATTAATGTCCTCCAACAGAAAGGCGTACCATAGTAACTCTGTGTTATTTTCTCTGGAGAACAGCCACAGAACAGCCCTTACACACAGGGCTTCCACACAGGCGTGCAGGCAAAGGAGCGAGCGCTGTTGTTGAAAAAGGATTGTGGGAAGTGTGGGCAGGTCACATAGGACTTAGAAAAATATTTTCCTCAAATTCAAACACTGTAGTAATTCTGTGTTATTTTCTCTAGAGTATATCCACAGAACAGCCCTTACATGCAGGGCTTCCACACAGGCGCACTTACTGAATAGGGTCAGTTACAAGATCTGGTCACCTTACACAATTGGGCAAAGTGCAAACTGTGGCCACCATACAGTTAGGTTAAATGTAACCCGTTGCAACTTGACACAATTAGCCAGAATGCAAACAGTGACTAATTGCCACAATTAGGCTAAATTAAGATTGTTGCAACTTGAGCCAGCTAGGATAAATGCAAACGATGGCTGACTTACACAGTTATACATAATGCAAACTGTTGATTACTTACACAATTAAGCTAAATTCAAACTGTGTCTGACTCCAACTATTAGGCTAAATACAAACTGTTGCAACTTGAGGCAATTACGGTAAATGCAAACTGTGGCTGACTTATCATGACTAGGCCATCACGTCGGCACTCATGCCACCTGACTCACCAGACGTTGCTTGTCCCGCTCTTCCCTGCCACCAGGTACAGCTGTATCCCTCCTCTGTTCCCCTCTGTATCCGGCCTATGCTGTACATCTATTATGTTGTTACCACTGAAAAGCACTCTGTTATGCATCTGTAATGTTGTACACCTCTGCAAAGCGCTCTATTATATATCTGTATTGGTGTATAGCTCTATAAAGCACTCTGTTGCGTCATGAAGCAAGGTCTGTGCTTAATAAATACCATATTAATAATAATAGTAACTTACACAATTGGGCTAAATGTAGAGAGTTGCAACTTGAGGCAATTAGGCTAAATGCAAACTGTGGCTGACTCACACAATTAGTCTAAAGGCAAACTTTGACTGACTAAAACAGTTAGGCAAAATGCAAACTATGACTTACACAATTAGGCTAACTACAGACTTTGGCTGACTTATACAATTTGTTTAAAGGCAAACTGTGGCTGACTTACACAATTAGGCTAAATGCAGACTTTGGCTGACTTACACAATTAGGCTAAATGCAGACTGTGACTGACTTACACAATTAGGCTAAATTTAGACTGTGGATGACTGATACAATTAGGCTAAATGCAAACTGTGGCTGATGTACACAAATAGGCTAAATGCAGACTGTGGCTGACTTACACAATTAGGCTTAAAGCAGGCTCTGGCTGACTTATACAATTAGGCTAAACACAGACTGTGGCTGACTAACACAATTAGGTTAATGTAAACTGTGGCTTGCTCACACAATTAGGCTAAATGCAATCTATGGCTAACTCATGCAATTAGGCTAAATGCAAACAGTGACTGACTAACCCAATTAGACTAAATGCAAACTGTGTCTGACTTACACAATTAGGCTAAATGTAAACTGTGGCTGACTTTCACAATTAGGCAAAATGCAAACTGTGGATTTTTAGGCTAAATGCAAACGGCGGTTGACGTACACAAAAAGGCTAAATGCAAACTGTGACTGACACACAATCATGCTAGGTGGAAACTGGGCTGGTCTTGTGTGGGAGCGAGGGGAAAATGGGCCCCTCCCTGCCATCACTTCTCAGTAGAAAACTCGGACCAAGTGCCTCCAGTGGTGGGTACGCCCCTCGCCCTTATGCAATGTTAACTTTGGGTTACATTAGCGTAGATGGGATCACTGAGCAGGACACGGGGCATCCATTTTTTGTACCCCCTTTCGACTCCATCTTGGTGACCAGGCCTCACTGTGATAGTTCAAAATGCCTCTCTCCCTTTCCCCTCTGCAGCATCTTGGAGAACATGGCCCCCACCTCGTTCCCACTCTGACTGGAAAACTCTGCAGCTCCATTCTCACGCTGAAGCCGGAGATGCTTGCAACAAATAATAAATGTAACACATCTCTTTTCCTCTGAGATCACTGTCCTGCATGTGAACCAACATGATCCAAGCACATAGCTCGTCCATCTCCACAAAAGTGTCCTTGCCCTCTTACCCTCCTCAGTTGAAACTTATTGCCATTCTAACCCTGTGTCCCTGCAAAATATTCCGTTCATGTGCCAGACCGCTGACCATGCTATGAAGCCCACCTAACAGACCCCCAACTAACATTAGACCCCTGCTGCAGTATATCGTGCCTTATACTAACAAATGCCACATACCTGAGATTCTTGTGAGACTAACCCCACAGTTCAATGAGAGTATTATAGTGGTCAAGACCCGTAAACCTGTGATCTGTATAACCCAAATGTTACAGATGATATAGATACTTGTGTGATTTGTATAGTGACATGATAAACTACTGAGTGTCTTTTTGATCAACCATTATTTAGTGCATGCATTATTTAGAATGTATTTTCTTAGCTTAGACAGTGACCACCGTGTTTCACAGCGACCTGACCATCACCCATCCGGAGCACAGATGTCTGATGTCAAACCTCCCGCTAACCAAGCAACCAACCCCGAGGAAGAGATGATGCCCACACCTAAGACACCACCCTGGCTGACCAATTCGGGTCCAACGTAGCATCATATGTTAGATATGTCAATGTGCTTATATAATGTGGTGTAACCTTGATGTGGTCAGAGCGTTCTCAGAGATCTAGATAAACTTTTCCTTGAATTCTCGCAGCCTGCTCTTTGTGCCTTATTCCCTGTCCAGGGAGTGTCCGTTTATTGATTTTACACTTGTAAGTCAGGGAGGGCACAAACATTTGGTGACCCCCTGCGACGTGAACGGAGAGGTGCCTCGAGGCCGGCGGCCTGCGGTGAGGTCAGCGGATGCCCCCCAGCGAAACCATCGCCAGCGAAACCATCGCCTCTGCGGACGACCAGCCTGTGCGCACTACGAAGAAGGGTCAAGGGTACCTGACTGAAAAGCTGCTCGCCGAGGCGGGCCACGGCTTGGTTGGGGTGCGGACCTGACTGGGGTTGGACTGAGAGTGTTGACCCTCGAGTCACCTGACTGAACACGTGAGTGCCGGTTGCGAAGGTTACTAAGGAAAGGTAAGGGGGAAATAGGGGGACAGGTGGTAATGGGTTATAGGGAAGAGTAGGGCCTGTGTGAGTGATGATGGGGCTTTCCTGATCTGTCCTTTATATGGCTATTAGGTTTTTGTGAGAAGTGAAGAGAAAAAGAGAAGTGATATCCTAGACCACAATTAAGCTAAATTCAGATTGTGGCTGATTTACACAATCAGGCTGAATGCAAACTGTGGCTGACTTACACAATTAGGCTAAATACAGACTGTGGCTCACTTACACAATAAGGCTAAATGCAGGTTGGAGTAGGATATTAATTAATACAAATAGTAAGAGTGGTGGGGTTTTACTGGAGTACACTAATGACTGTACTCCCTGCCCACATCATACTAACCTTTCCTGTCACAGTAGGTTGTCTTCGTCAGACGTCCCAAAGTGAACAGAGGCTAACAGGGAATGGAGCTGCTTAGGAAGGAGCTGCCATTTGCCTCTGGCCCTTCGCAGAGGGCTGCCCGAGCAAGGCTGCCATAGGTCCTTCTCTGAAGACTGGAAGCTCTGCTCACATTGTGGGTGATGCAGACAAATCAAAATGGAAGGGTGGGCTGGCTGGGGGTGGGTCTATCTGGAGAATAATGGGGCGGCTGGGAAAACTAGGATGAAAGCAGGCACGAAAAGCAGAGTACTTACCAGGCACAGGTATGTTGCTGCTTCTAGCTTCTTTGGTAAACAGGTAATGAAGGAGAAAAGAGGAATGGAACACAGAAAACATGAAAGGAAGGGATACAATAGAAACCAAGTAATTTCGGTAACAGAGATTACTTTGAAAAATGTTTGTCAGCAAATGGACATGGAGTACATCTAATTGGGAAATTAAGAAGTTGATGGTCTTGGAGAAGACTTGTAGGATTTTGCAGGAAATGAGGCCCAACAAAAAGAATATTTTAAAGTTTTAACGGTCGAGTATAAATTGGCGATTCATCCTTTGTACTTTTTTTGCAAAATAAGACAAAATATTTTTTTAAGCTTAGAGCGCGTCATCTTGAAATGTTAAAGCTTACTGAGAGAATGCAAGGTAGTCCAAAACTATGCAGTACCTTTAAGAATTGGAAAATGATGTAGAGTTGGAACACAACTCATTTTGGCTTAGAATTTCGGGGCACCCAGAGAACTCTCTTTTGCTGACTTTTAATTCTGGTGCATTTTCTTAACAATGGAGAATGAGTAACATTCTCTGTGTTTCGATGTGACTACATTTTGTTGGGATTTAATACACATGAGATGTGTAAATATTTATGGAGATTTTAGCTGTGAGCATGAATGAGTGAGGTAGCATGGCTAGGAGTGAGCTGAGAAGAGTTGTGGATTGATTTAGGCCTGGGTGTGCTAGGTTGTGTCTGTTAGAATAGAGGAGTGATGTAGAGTGAGTGTAGTAATACATGGGTACTGTGGGGGTAGGCAGGTTTGGGGTAAAGTTGGGGTAGGCAGTTGTGGGGTAGGGTTGGGGTAGTCAGGTGTGGGGTAGTGTAGTGTAGGTAGATGTAGGCTTAGAATAGTGTTCACGGCGTGGCACAGGGTGACTATCAGTGAGGTTGGATAATGTGTGTTTATGAAGGAGTTGGATTGCTTGGGGTTAGGCAGTCAGTCATCAAATAAGATGCGGAAGGTGGGTTAAGGCAGGCATAATGTAGGGTTAAAGGGTCGGTTTGAAGACATATGGCAGGATTGGGGTATGCTGGCTTGGGCTGGGTGGAGCAGATATGGGTTAGGCAAGCATAGTCAGGCAATGGGTAGGTTGGGTTTAGGCAGGTATAGGTTAGGGTAGGGTAAGTTAGGCAGGTGTGGGGTTGCATGGTTATACATAGGGGTGAAGTATGCAGGGTAGGCAAATTTGGGGAAGGGTGGGATAAGCATGAGTAACATAGGCTGGAGTGGAGTGTAAGCAGTCCTGTGGTTGAGGGTTTAGGAATGCATAGGTTAGGGTGTGGATAGGTGTTCATGGAGTATGGTGGGTATAGGAAGGTGTGGGGTATGGTGTTGGAGTTTGCTGCAGTTATGTTAGTGTAGTTTGAGTCTAAGATAGCTTTACACAGTGGTGGGGATAGTGTCAACTACGGTATGGATAGCCAATTCTTCAGTCAGTGGTTGGGCTGTAGGCATTCAATGGATTAGATGGGTTAGGCAAGGATTGAGTATAATTGGGGTAGCAGGCATGGGGTATGGTAGAGTAAGGTAAGTGTAGGTTGACATGGGGTAAGAATGGGTATTGTGTCAGCAAACATGCTTGAGGGCATTGTAAGCATGGATGGGTCCAGGTGGTCATAGACGGGCATGGGACAGTTAGAGCAGGGGATCAGTAGGCATGCGATAGGGTAGGTTTCAGCAGATATTGCATGGATTGGGAGTAGACAGACATGTGGTTGAGTGGGTTTAGGTACAACATTTGTTATCGGTCAGATCAACAAAAGGAGTTGCAGATGAGATCCCAGTTACAGATTTCAAGATGGCGCAGGAGGGCTCAGTAGGTTTAGTAGGTGGCAGTGCTAAAAGATGCTGCTGCTGCTGCAGCTTCTGTATTTGCCAAGTTCTTCAGGTCACTACATGTTGAGATATTTTCAGTTTATATCCCTCTGCTGGATCTGAAATGTGCTTGTACTGAAAGCTACAGTTCATGCTAATGAAACTTAAGTCCAAGGTAGCCTCCCTCATCAACTAATTCAGAGTCATGCAGAAATTATCTATGGCTCTATTGCTGTTTGATTCAGAGGTTCCAAAGATCAGCATCATACGAATGTGGATTGGAATAGGTAATGCTGATTCATGGAGAAACAAACTTTAAGAAGAATGAGTAATTGATATTAATATTGTCAGGGTGTGTTGCCGATGAGAATGTAAGCATTTCGATTAATGGTGCTAGTGAGGGATGTCTGCAGGAGATCCTACTTTGCCTCTTTCAGTGACCAATCAGGGACATTGCAAGGTGATATCAGCTTGAAGAAAATTAAAGGTTTAATAGAAGCAACATTGGGTGTCTCTCAGGAGAAGGAGTGCAGGTGGGGTGAGTAAAGGTGGCCCGGATTGCCTTGCAAAGTTTGTCAATGTCAAAACACCTGTTAGGAAGTGTTCGTAGAGTGTGCATAAGGGTTTTGGGGGATACAATACAGGCAGTTCATATTTCTTTGTTGAATGAACATCTTATTGTTTCATCTTATTGTTTGACAAGTTGGTGGACAACATCCTTTCTGGGATGTGAGGCATCTTGCCTTTAAGTACTTTGCTTCTGCATTTTTAAACTGTGCCTGGAGGGGACTGGACCTGCATGTCTATTCAATGGCAATGAATATTGGAACTGCCATTTTTTTAAATATATCCTAAGGTTAATGGACATTGCCAAGCATTACAGGCTTCTCAAAGTCTCTTGTTTTTGACATGCATAAAGGTTGAACACTGAGGATGGATTCACAACCTGCAAACAGGCCTACAAATATTGAATTATCTAATTATCACATCAGATGTTGGTTTGCTTGAATTGGGGAAGTATACGGGTGTGTTGCACTTGAGCCTAGCAGAGGCATACAAGATTATATGTGATTGGCCATACCACAGAGGGAACTTGGCAGGAGTTCTTTGAATATATCATGGGAGCCAAAATAGCACTGAGCTGAAGATGTGGTCAAACATGTGTTTTGCCCATTGACTAATTAATGGAGATGGAAGGTTTCCAAGTTGCTGATTAGGATTTTTGTCATTGGTTTAGAGAGACAGTCAAACCAAATGCTGATGTCAACCCAGTAGCAAGGTGGTGATGGGAAAATGAGGATGTCAAAGATTGAAATGCATAGCAAGTGCAGAAAGTGTAAAGAGTTGGATTGGGAGGTTTAAGACTTACTTTCTATTAGCAAAGCTTCACTCACTATTGCCTAGAAATAGAGGCTAGGAAAGATAGGCAGCTCCATGTAGTCCACTATGACGCCTCCTCCCCTCTGAGTGTAGTTGACAATAGTGACATTGTAGTCTACCAGAATGGCCTCATTGACAAGTATATTTTGTCACGGTCTCTATCACTTAGATGTTTCAGATGTGATATCCCAGTTTAGAGACTTACCCAGCATTTAAGAGATGGAAGATATGAATTTTGAATGAGTTGTCCATTGAGGTTGTGGAGGAGGCAAGAAACCATGCGTCCTAGTGATTTGTTAGTTATGATAATGATGTGCTTTCTGTCAGATTGGATTGGACCCTGAAATGTTTCTAAAGGATGCAAGGGGAGTTGCAAGAAGACCAGTGTAACATGTGGGAAAGCTGGTATTGTTTCCATCTATTTCATAAGCAGAAGTGTCTTTGGACTTTGCCTGAGGCCAGACCTCTATTTATGGAAAAGGTTACATGACTCAATGCACATGGATGGGGGGGACAGCTTAGTTTTGATATTAATGTTTTGGTGGTTATGGAGTGGACAGTCAGTGTCGAAGTGGGGTGTGGGAAAGTTAGAGAGGTGGTTAAGGGGAAAGTTAGTGCCATGAGGAGCAATTAGGCTGGACAATTTTGTGGGGTGGGCAGACCATGTGAAATAGACATAAGGTGGGCAATGCAATACAACTGGTCTCTGTTTGTGGGTGAAGACGAGTTGCTAATAGGTGCGGGGATGAGGTGTGCCTCCCTAGTCCTCTGTTGGAAAAATAACGCTTATTAAGATGATAGGACAGGATTAAAGCACTGGTTTAAATAGCACATGTTCTGGGAGAAATATCGATGTGCTAGGATTAGGTGAGTAGGGAGGTCAGGTGAGAGAGGGTATGGGAGAGTGATTTAGAGGCATGGGCATTAGGGCCTTTTTGGATGGTATGGCAGAAGATGGATGTGATAGGGCAGGAAGCAGAATAGAGTGGGTGACCAATGCTGTTGGGTGAATCCTAAGTAAACATGGTCTCAGATAGTAAGGAGTTTAGTCCTGGGCCATGTGCTGAGGAGATGTGGGGGATTGGGTGGGTATGTCTATGGAGAATGAATTGCTTATTGATGCACTGTGGGTGTGTATGATGTAGATATGCAGTGATGTGGGGAAGAGGGAGTAAGATAGGGTTATAAGGGGTCTGGTAAGGGACTGTTGAAAATGTAGATTTCATGTTGCTGCCATAGGATTGCATTCAAGCAATGCTTACTGCATGGCATTGCATCTTGCATGGGAATTTGTCAGGGGTGGCAGAGAGGGGGTTAAAGGATAGATGTCCGGAAGGAGAATTTGAGGCAAAAAAGGATGGGGATGAGTAATGGGGACAAGAAGCAGGAGGAAGAGGAGTTGAAATATGTGATGAAGAGAAGATGAGAGGGGGAGGGTAGCCGTGGAGTGTTAAGAAAAGAAGATAGGTGAGAGTAACATAAGCTCTTTGTAGAAAGGGGGTAGAATGCAGTGGGTTAGTGATAAGCTGGCTTGAGTTTCAGAATATATTTATATGTAATGTTTTCAGGGATGTCCGTCAAACACTGTGAGCTGCCATTCCACACAGATCTGATGCCCTCTTGAATAGAGATGAATCTGTTATTATGGTCACCAAAGGAAGAGGAGCTGAGAAAAAACATACATTGTGTTAGTTCTACTGAATCCACTAGTGTAATGAAATCATATCCTTTCCACATTACAAACAGTTATGTTTAGTCTCATACTACTTTTTAATTTTTTTTATTGTGATATGGTTTACTGCAAACCTTACACAAAATACAAAGTGTAAGAGAAATTCATTACACATTGCAATCTACTACAATAACGAAGTTACATAATTAATATCAATTAGTCTAAAAGCACCTTGGAAAATAAAAAAACTATATAAAATGTATCATTAAGAATCATATCAATTGTTCTAAAACCACTGTTAAATATGGTACATTGCAAAAATCAGTGACACATTTTCCCCCCACATCAACCTGGACCAAAACAAATGTATCGAATAGTCATTATGTGAAAAGCCTCCTTCCTTAAAATACATCAGTCTAATAGAATCAAAAAATTGACAAACTGTGACCCAATGTTTTAGAGTTTCAATCAAATTGGAACTGCTGCAAAATCTACAACCCTCCAAAGTGCTTTGTACATTGCTGACCTTCCAATGTTTGATCCTTTCCCTAGAGTGCAGTTTTCATCCTAAAACGCATATATAAGAAACAAACCTTAAAAACTCTGCAATTACAAAGGTAAAAATGTTCTCTTGTGGTGGAATTTAAAATATTCAGTACATGTGTAAAATAAGTTGATAGAATTATTGGTCAACACCCAGTCAAGCCTAAAATGTTTATACTTTACAGCTCCTGGACAATAAAAGAGCTCTTCTTGTGATGCACCATTCTCGGATAAAAGAACTGTGGGATATTTCAAACCATGCCAATGCACCCTATTACACCCCTTTGCCAATGGGGAAAAAAAACTGCCAAAAATGGAGGCGCTAACCCCTGTGCGTGCTAAATCTGCAAAAACTGTGCATGGTTCAGAAATCAAAAGAGGCTGCACCACCTTGCTACACACAGGCAAAGTTGAGGTCAAAACAAAACTCCCTGCAGGAGAATGCCAGTGAGTGCTGTTACCTGTCACAGGAATCAAAGACAACAGAAGGGTTAAAATCCGAAAATGCCTTAAATACAGCTTCCTAATCAATGGCAACTTTCAAAGTGCTGTTTTGGCACTGATTTCAATCATTTCCCCAGTGAGCTATTGAAATGAAAAGTTTCTGAAATCACAGATTCTACAGGTGGCTCAGAGAAGGCCAAGACTCACTGACTGACAGCTGCATCAGAAAATTAGCTGTCAAACCCAGTTTAATGTGTTTCTGTTTTTTTGATTAAAATGGCAAAATTCACCTATTTAAAGCATGTTTGTGAAGGGGTAACTCTTTAAATGTCCAAATCCCTTATAAACTGTTCTTATATTTTATATGTGTGAAATTAAAAGACTTTAATTTAAAGAAACCCAGTCTGGAGCTAATCAACTATTTAATTCTGATCTGACAGCCCAGCCTGGGAAAGATTCACATTTCAGCTTGACACTCAACTGCTACAGGAAGGCTAATGGTTGCTTAAAGGTTCCCGCATAATGACAACAAGGAGCGCAATGAGACAGCATCAGACATTCATCTCTGGCTGAGCCAAGAACAAAGGACAGGCTGTGCATTGACCTCTGCAGGGAGGGGCAGGAGCTTCCCTCTCCAGGAAGGGGACACACCTCCCTTATCAAAGGGATATGACAGCTGTTGTTTGTTGAAAGGAGAAAATACAATTCTGAACTTTTTGGTGTTTAAATTTGTATTTGTGATTAAGTTTGAAACTATTTAACTGTGCAATGTGAAGGAGTATAAATCTAAAAATTGGTAGATGTTAACCTAATTTTAGGCCAATGCTTTTAAGACATTGATGAAATCTGTACCACTTAAGGAACCAAAGTTACAAAAAAATCCTTATGGTAGCAGAACTATTAATGTTGCAAGCCTAAGATTGTATGTACATGATCCACTGATAAGTACCCAGAGGTGTACCACATTAGAAATTAATAACCCAAACTGTTGAAATCCCATAGAATAAGAAAGACAGCTCTCACCGAGATGGGAATTGGATGCCAGGATAAACCATAAAAATGTATTGCATGTGTCTGATTTTAGTAGAGGGCATGATTGTAAAAATGTGTATTTATGGGAAAGCTAAATTGTGATCAAAATCAATGTGGGAGTTCCTAAATCGCATCATAAATATGACAGCTCTGTTCAGACCGCCAACCAGGACAAGGCAAGTGCCAGTGGCCAATCACAGCCTTGGGGGCGTGTTTTGAACTTCTGCCCACACCATAAACTTGGGGATGGCATTTGATATAAATATAGGAACTTCACAACACATAGGACACACTGCTTCAAGACCCCATCCAGATTTCCACGCAGCCCCTTGTTCCTGAACCCTTCATCTTGTAGCTGACTCCAGACTTCTTTGAAGATCCAGATTTCTTCGCAGAATCCAGACTTTAACCTTGCTGAACTCTTGCTAGCTAGAACCAATTTCAAACATCCAAAACTTGAAAGAATAATTCTGATTCAGCTTGGCTTGCTACCATTAAGGCTTGCCCGCTGAAACTTGCATCCTGTAATCTGCCGTGTCCAGTGACCAGAAGGGCCCATCCAAACCTAGTCTGAGGCGCAGTCCAAAATTGACCAGAACCGCGCTGCTGATCCAATCCCTCCAGAAGTGCCCTGCCACCAGTAGACCTGACCCGATCCGATGACCAGAGGTGACAGTCCAATTTAATTACAAAGGACTGTAAGTATTAATAGGAAAAACGGTGACCCATGGTATATCTGCATCGTATTATCCCAATCTCAACCCATCCCATCTTTAAATTCAGAACCCTAGTATCGTTAGAATCCTTCTTGCGCTGTTTTTTCTCATCTGTGTTCCAAAACCATAACTCCTTAGTGATCTTGAGTAACTAAAGTAAATCCCAGAACGAAATCGAGTATCCACCATGTGAATGGTTGCACTGGCCAGGTAACTGTGAAGATTCATGTGTGGCCTCCTCTTTTTCATAGTCATTAATGTAGTGTAATAAAACCTATCTGTCATTTTCAAAATCAAAATTCTGTTTTTATTTTCACGCCTATTTTGCAAAAACGCCTCTCACTAAAACCTCTATAACTTCTTCAAATGTATAGATAGAAATTAAATGTCAACTCTCACTGATACCTAAGACACTTAGCTACATCCACAACTAAAAACCGCATCATGGAACAGTATATTTTACCTTATGTTGTCCAATATCGCATAGTAGAAGTTTGCCGCAATTTGCAGTTTTCTCAAGTTCTTTTTCCCATTTCAAAGTGCTTCTTCTATCCCATCCTGATCTAAAGGGTGTCCTGTTGTTTATATTATAGCTCATGTGTGTTAGGACCTGTTTAGTGTTGCTTTCCTTAGAACGTTTCTCCATTTAAGCATTTTGCACCCTTTTGCATTATTTTACAAAGCAATTTTCACCTGTCAGTTTAAAAAGTGTCACTTTCCAAAAACCATTTTCTCTCTTGTTTGGGGAGGGAAGATTGCATTTAAGCTCTAGACATTGGGCCTCATTACGACCCTTGCGGAAATGGAAAAATGATGGCGGAAATGCAATACCGCCATCGAACACCGCTCGTTGCGATCATGACCCGTCACCGTAAAGTACGATGCCATTAGCGACACCGCAGTGAACGGCAACGCTAACTGCACCAAGTACGCGCACGCGCGCCTTGCAAAACCGGAATCACCGCCATGGCGCAACGGTACGCGAATTCTGACCCTAGCGGACATGTACTGAACGCCATCAAGCACGTCGTAAAGTACCATTCCGCCATGGCGAGAAATACGGCAACGCGAACCAACCGTAAATGGCCCACTGAGTGCCTGTACTCCACTCCCTGGCCTCATTGCACAACTCCTGGCAGGCGCAATGTACTCACACTATGCAACCAGTGAAATCCACAATTCACCCATGCATGCCAACGTAGAAAAGCATGCAGGGGCTCAAAGCGCCCCGTGAGTGGGCATCCATGTACGGCATGACACCATAGCCGTACTGACGCAGCACAGGCATGTGAAGCTACAATACATCAAAATGAAAATCAAGAACACATGACACAAAACAACAGTAGCCCCCCATCGCTTGCCACCAGCGCAAGGCAACATCCAAAACAGCATCCTGAGGGGGATTGCACCAGCCCTGTACTCATGCCAGTAAACAAACCAACCATCAGCAGAAGCATGTACCACACAAGTCGGCAGAGTGACTGAGCAGCCAGGCTCATCCCAAGAGGGGCCGATGGGAGCTGCAGGGCACAGATGGCATCAATACAGAAGCTATTCCAATGGACATGACCCCAGTCCCCCTCCAACAAACGCACGCAAACACAGTCACCTGTGACCAGCCACATTCTGAACAACCCATCATTCCACCAATCGACCTGGCTGACAGGCACCAGTCGGCCAAAAGCCAATCCCCCGCCCCTGAACAGCACATCATGTAAACAGTCACAATGGCAGCCCCTATCCGTGACCATACTGTGCTACGTAGGCAAACGCGGCCAGTACTGTACCACACAACTCAACTCAGAAGCCGGAACACAATGCAGATCATCACGCAATACATACCGCCACAAAGCGAAAATCGCCACATCACCTGCAAAGAACAACGCAACACGACAAATATCGGAATACAATTTAAATGCACATCCAAATGACAAAGGCCCCACAGCAATTTGCAAAATACCACCAAAACAACCATCATCACCGAGGGCTGCATCTGCAATAATTGACCGGCTTCCACTTGTGTGACGCCCTGTACCATCATGGCACACAGGGCCTACATCAACGTTCCAAAAGGCCACATGGAAGCGGCAAGAACCGCAGGTCCGTCCCATGAGGCAGGCACTAGTCGAGCTGAAAGGCCGAAATGTTGCACCTAGCCACCAGTACAGCGTAAGGGCATGTGGCCCATTGGCGATCGTCCCATATGATCGAAATGGTGCTCCACTGATTCACCCGAAGCTGCAGGAGTCGAGAGTAAAAACCATCTGGAGGAGTGGCGTAGAGATGGCATCTGCAATAGGGCAGGAGATACCTGTCACCCAAAAGAAACACAAATCAACCGATTGCATTACGGGACTCATGATGCATTACAATCTTCATTCAACACACCAAATCCACACCCATATGCATGCTAGCCCACTCCAAAGGAATATACACACCCCTAAATCAGTATCGAATCATAACGAAACCAATCGAGCTAAATACACCATTGTCAACGTCGGTTACTGTGCATGCGTCCGTCAAGATAGAACCCATGACATGGGATTAGTAACGTGCCCAGACACAAGTGTATGAAGGCGCGTCGAGACAGGGAGGATCCGACAAGGGCAGATAGACGTATGTCCCACTATGGCAGCCTTGCATCACATAACGCAGGGGAAGGGGAGTGAATCAAAAAACCCATGTACATGGCAGACCCTAAACGGAATCATCAGTCCATGCATCCACACATCATTCCCTCATACCGCAATGAAAACGCATGAATATTCACTCACATAATATGTGAAACTTCCATCGCGTCTGTGCGTAATGCAGTCCGCAAAAACCACTGTGCCCCTGGCCGGATCTGTAGTGTTGTGAAGCAAGATGGATTTGGGAACGTCCTGCCTTATCGTCCACTACGCTGTTGCGCATCCCATTCAATTCATATCATTCATTGCCTGCTCGTTATGGGCCATGTCCCAAGGACATTCTACAATAGAACGTTACATTTCCAGCCAGACCTGTGGGCGTATCCTCGCCGCTACTTCAAAACCCAAAATGCTGGCCTTCGAATTCCTCACTTGCAACATTACGTCGAAAAGGCTTCTGTGAACGCTTGCATTCACAATTACATCAATGTAGTGCGGCTGTGTGTCATGATGCTAACTGGATGCAATCACAAATGGCACGCCACGCCCGTCGGTGAAGTACGTTACTGTGCTGCATGAGGGTCGGCCATCGATCGAGCCCTACATACCACTGACTCTTCACAGGTATGTAAGCGGCTGCAATCATAGCATGTGTAACAATGGGAGCATAGCATGAAGATCAGTCAAAGTACATCACACTGCCATCGGGATTTGATACATGATTCAAATCCCAAGATGCCATGCGGCCAAATGCAGCCTTACGTGCGGGACGTGCTCGGCCAGAAGGGATTGCATCTGCCACAGATTCATTCAATCAGCACAGGTGGAGGCCATACAGGCCGACAGCACATATATTGCAGACCCAAACCCCTCCCACAACCACTCCCACTCCAAAATGCTACCGGCAGGACTAGCGATGTTGGGCCTGGGGTACCAGATAGCACTGCAAGTGCTACAACTACAAGAAGACGACGAACAACAACAGGTACAACAACCGGGCGCACAGGGGAGACGGAGGAGAAGGAGGAGGAGGAGGGCAAGGCAGGGTCAGCAAGGCCCACAAGCACTGCCACTACCACCACGCAGGCGGCCCGCAATCCCACGCCTCCGAGCCGATCCGTTCAACCTCACTGCTGAGCAGATCCACACCCTCTACCGTTTGGACCGGGACACCATAATCGCCATTGTGGACATGACACATGCTGACCTCGTGAGCATGATAGATAGCCCAACCGCCATCCCACCCCTACTGAAGGTGGTGTCTGCACTCCACTTCCTGGCCACAGGCACCTACCAGCACACAGTGGGACAGTTGCATGGCATTTCACAGCCACTGTTCTCACGGACACTCTTCCAAGTGCACGATGCCCTCCTGAAGCACGCCGACGACCACATCACACTACCACGCACGTACCAGGAGATTACCAACGCTAAAGTGGGATTCCATGCACTTGGCGGCATCCCGGGTTGCATTGGTGCCATCGACTGCACCCATGTTGAATTGGTTGTCCCACATGCCATGGAGGTCCAGTACCGCAACCGGAAACAATTTCATTCAATCAATGTGCAAATGGTGTGTGACTCCAACAAGATATTTACGCATTGTTGTGCCAGATTTCCAGGATCTACCCATGATTCTATGGTCCTGAGGAACACAAGAATACCACGCTACATGGAGAGACACGCAGGGCACAGATCCTGGCTACTCGGTGAGTCTCATTCCATGCATGACATCGTGGCCCATTTGATGCGTCAATGACCTTGCAGGGGGGGGGGGGGCTACTTAGCACTATCATTCCACTGACACCCTTTATTCGTCTCATACAGGTGATGCCGGGTATCCACTGAAGAGATGGCTCCTTACACCAATCCGGAACCCACAGAACGAGCATGAGGAGGACTACAACCATGCCCACTCACGTACCCGTGTGGTCATTGAACAGGCATTCGGCCTACTGAAGGCTCGTTTCCGCAGCCTCAGCAGGTCTGGCGGGGCACTCATGTACAGCCATGAGAAGGTTTCTAAGATGGTCATGGCATGTGTCATGCTGCACAACATGTGCATACGTAGGAATGTGCCCATGCCCCCTGACGCTGTACTGCATGCACCTGAAGATGATGATGATGATGAGGGTGGGGATGTGGAGGCACCTCAAGGAGTCCATGAGGCACAGGATGTACGTGCAATCCGACAGAGCATCATAGATGCATGCTTCTAGCAACCACGCATGGTGCCTATTACACGGAAAGGGGACCTGTGGCACTGTGTGTGTGTAGTACAGGCACATTGTGGACTGTACGCCTATGAAGGCCTCGTACGCAAATATCAATGTCCACACATGTCATTGGATGATAATGAGGTGCTGTATTGTTAATGTGATTTGATTTATACACCCTATGGACCCGCCACCCAGTGAAGCCCAACACACCCCCTCCACCCTACTATCTCCCCCCCCAACACCAGTGTCCAAATATGCATGCTGTCCGTGGGTAGACGCTATTGCAAGCCCCCTCTACGGGTATCAGGGGCACCCCTGCCCGTGGAGCGCAGGTTCCTGCCAGATCTGCGTTGGGGGCTGCCCTGGACGGAACTTGCCACGGATGATGTCTCTGCCTGCTTGCGTCCATGCATGTCTCTGAGGGTTTGTGAGAGCTCCGAGAGCACACGGCGCACAGCAGCAAGTTCAGCACAAACGTCTTTGGACGTCGCATGCAGTTCCCCCCTCAGGCTCTCGGTGCTTTTCTCCATTTGTGCTCTCAGGCTCTCGGTGCTTCTCTCCATTTCTCCCCTGAGGCTCTCACTACTTTTCTCTATTTGTGCCCTGAGTGTCTCGGTGGATGTTTCCATGGCTGCCCTGGAACCCCCGCATTCATTTGCATGGTCCTTGAGTAGCGTGGACGCTTCCTGCTGTTGCTCGATCAGCAGGTCGAGGGACTGTTGCCTCTGCTGGGCCATGGACATTTGCGGTGGTGTGACAGGGGGGCTGCTCAACACATGTTGCCTTGGCACAGGACTTGTGGGGGTTGGCCAGTCGTCGTCTTCAGGGTGCCCCTGCGTGGTTTCGTCATGGTGTAGGGGATGGAACATGCAGGGGGATTGGGAAAGGTCATGGATGGTACCTACGTCGCCAGCACTGTTTTCCGTGTCGGAGCATGCTGGCATGACAGCTGTGTCACCTATGGTGCTGCTACCACCAGAGGCAGTGCCATCAGATACGTTCTTTGGGGGGACCTGTGGTGCTGGGGTTGTGGACTTGCTGGCTGCTGGGGTGCCTGTTGCAGTCCCCTCCAGTGTGCTGCCACTTGATTCCTGCTGCTGCCGTGTCTTGATCCTTGCACCTGAGGTGGAGGCTCTTGGGACGTTGGTCCTGGCCCTCTTTGCAGGCGTGCTGGTAGGGGTGTCCTGCAGCTCGTCGTTGGTATCGGACCCTGTGGTGGAGTAAAGAGGGGCGAGCGTTAGTTATGGGTCTGTCGGATTTGGAATGGCAACGTATCAAATGCATTGGGGTGGTACATGAGGCTGATTTGGGACTGGGCCTTGGAGGTGGTCTCATTTTCGTGTGGATTGAGGATGCATTCATTTGGCTGCCTGCAGTTAGGGGGTGCATGCTGCACATGTAGGGGTTGTTTATGGCTTCTTGATTGATTTGTTTGTTCATTCTGACTTTTAGAGGGCGCTGTCAGGGCAAAGTATGTATTGCACTATGGGGTCACATGGTACTGCACATGTTCGTGTTTTGTGGATTTCGCATTGTTTCTCTTGGCCAACCTACCTGATTCTCCGGATGTCGGCACTCCTTTCTCCATCCCTCCGACTCCCTCTATGCTCTCCATTCCTATGGTGGAGGCGCAGATTTCCTCCCAGGGGGTCAACTTGATGGGCGACTCTGAACCCCCCCCGGTAGCTGTGGCGATGTTCCTGTTCGCAGAAAGTATGCTGCGTACGCGGATCCGCAGGTCGTCCCACCGCTTGCGACATTGCTGTGGCGTGCGGGGTGTTGTCCCCACCGCACTTACGCGCTGTGCCACCAGGGCCCATATGGCCTTCTTGTTGGCAAGGGCCGTCCTGGTCATTTGACTGGAGAAGACGACAGCGGAATTTTCCTGGAGGGTCTCGGTGAGCACGGTCAGTTCCTCTCGGGAGAAGTGTACCTGCCGCTTGCGGTCACACGCTTTCTTGGCTACCTTTCCCATATTTATTTTTTTAACTGGGGTTGCTAACGGGTTGGGATGTGTGTCAGGGTCGGATTTTTTATGGTTGTGTTGGGATTCGGATTTTATAGTTGTGCGGCGTGCTGTTTCCCGTTCCGGCCACATGCTTTTACTTCCGTTTCCGTATATTTACGGTGGCCGTAATTTGCGGTGCACGCTCGTTACGGTGACCGCTCATTACGGTGACCGCTAAGATGGGTGGCGGTATTGCACCTGGTGCAGCGTACGGCGGCGGTAAGGGCCGTTTTGGGGTCATTTCCGCCATCGCAGCCTTTCGGATTCCGCCATGGCGTAATGCTCGTGCCCGATGGGTCGTGATTGGCCGCACTTTGCTCCTTCGTGCAATGGCGGAAACGCTATTTACGCTGTTGCGGTCCGGTCAGTCACTTTCCGCCAGGGTCGTAATGAGGCCCATTGTCTTTTATTCCAGAATACCTGCTGATTATTTACATCTGTGTAGGATTGCTCATCTGTATTTAAACAAAACGTGGCAGGGGGGATATTAACCTCAACGCTATCTGTTCACAAATCAAAACTGTTCTTTTTCCTGTGTTTTCTATTCTGCATCATTATAAGTGAATTCAATTGCTTTGCTTAGTTTCTGAATTGTATTGTCACCGTTAGGGGATTGATGTCCTATATATATATATATATATATATATATATATATATATATATATATATATATATATATATATATATATATATATATATATATCACATCACTCAAAAATAACTTTGTTAAGGGGACGTTATGGTTAAGTTGCACTACTAAAAACCTGTGCAATTCACTAAAAACACTTTGCAAACGTGCCATTATGGTAAAAGTAAAACCGAAAATCCCCTGAAATTCGCCAGTTATGGTAGGCGAAGCAACCATACCTGCCCACACTTCTGTGCGCTGCTAACACTAACACCCAGGACATGAAAGGTGGCATCACAAGTGTCATTGATGACATCACTGATGATATCACATGTGTAGCCCCTTTGTTTTTTTTCACTGCCATAAATATATATATATGTTTTCAAAGAAAAAACTTTGTTAAACGGATGTTATGGTTCCAAGTAAAACCGAAAAACCCCTGAAATGTGCCAGTTATGGTAAGCTAATTAACCATAACTCACGCCACCACTGTTCACTGCTAAGACTAACACCCAGGACATCAAAGATGACATCACAAATGTAATTGATGACATCACTGATGACATCACACGTGAAATACATTTTGATGAAAAGTCTCTACAAGGAGTTGTGTTTATATTGTTGATAACAAGATGTCAGGAGTGATCGGGAGACCTATCATGAACTACCTAATCTATTAAAGAATGTACTCATCTAATATCATTGTATTGGAGTGTTGTTGTTAAAACAGAAACCTAATCATATATAAACATAGGCAATGACTGCAGCATGCACCAAAGAAGTACACAATTTATAATATTGTAATTTTGGATAGTACAATAATGAATACTCCCTTATCAGAGTTTTGAGTAATGTTAAACATGTAATAACTAGCTAACAATTCAAGTCTTACAGCACTTGTGCTGGTACAAACAATACATATGAAGCACTACAATGCATACAAATCAGAGGCACATACAGGGAAACTAAAGTAAGAAAGAAAGAAAGTGCATCATCAAAAAATGTTAATGACATTAAAGTTTATCTTCATGTATACAAATGAATTGTGTGTTTGAGGCCTGCTCATTTCCCCATGTATGTGCACCATGAGCTGAGACCAAACCCTAAGGAAAGTACTTAAAGAACATATGTCAAGGTTAACATCTAGATATATAGCACCTGTTTCAATTTTATTATTCTGACTGCCAGTGAACAAAACCATCTGGCCTATATATGTCAAGGAACAAAAACAAGTGGCCCAGATATGTGATTTCATCAGTGATGTCATCAATGACATTTGTGATGTCATCTTAGATGTCCTGGGTGTTAGTCTTAGCAGTGCATGGTGGTGGCGCGAATTATGGTTGCTTAGCTTACCATAACTGTCAAATTGCAGGGTTTTTTTGGTTTTACTTGGAACCATAACGTCCGTTTAACAAAGTTTTTTTCTTTGAATGCATGTATATATTTATGGCAGTGAACAAAAACATAGGGGCTACACATGTGATATCATCAGTGATGTCATCAATGACACTTGTGATGCCACCTTTCATGTCCTGGGTATTAGTGTTAGCAGTGCACAGAAGTGTGGGCAGGTATGGTTGCTTCGCCTACCATAACTGGCGAATTTCAGGGTTTTTTTGGTTTTACTTTGAACCATAATGGCATGTTTGTAAAGTTTTTTTAGTGAATTCTACGGGTTTTTAGTCGGTCAATTTAAGTATAATGTCATTTTAATAAAACATTTTTGTACTGAATGTCACAGATTTTCAGTAGGGCAACGTAACCATAACGTCCCTTTAACAAGGTTCTTTTGCTAAACAGTATACACCTTTGCGAAGATTGCCACATGACAATATGCTGGCGTACAGCGCAGTGACGTGTCCCAGAATCAGTACACACTTAACAGTAACATCTATGCCTCGTGGACAGTGTGGAAATAGATTGTATATTGATGTAGGAACGTCCACCTTCAACATTTCCCTTACACAGCGCCAACACGTAGTGGTAGGCAGCGATTACCAATGCACTACACATTAAGGGGGTAATTCATAGAATTCAGCGCACAAGTGGCGCACGCGGCTGGCGCACAGTGTGCGCGTGCGAATCCCTGCACCAGCAGCGTGCGCTAAAATCCATTTCCGCGCACAGCGTATTCATGGATTCCAGCCACCAAAACCAGCCGTGGCGCACAGTGGCGCAGCGACCCTGCAGCAGCGCCAGTTACGCCCCCAAGAACGCCTCTCGCGCAGGGAAAAGCCATCAATATACCCAATCCAGCGCAAAGGACTGCGCTAACCCTGTACCAGCACGGCAAGCGGGCTACGTGTATCACTGGGGTGCGCGGGAAGTACCTCACACGATTGGCCCCGTGCGAGCAGGGTATGCATATTTCAGGGGTGCGCGGGAAGTTCCACACGCGATTTCCGCAGGGTACGCGTATCTCAGGGGTGCGCGGGAAGTGCCACACGCGATTTCAGCAGGATACGTGTATTTCAGGGGTGCGTGGGAAATTCCACACGCGATTGGGCCCGTGCGAGCAGGGTACGCGTATCTCAGGGGTGCGCGGGAAGTGCCACACGCGATTGCAGCAGGGTACGTGTATTTAAGGGGTGCGCGGGAATTTCCACACGCGATTTCATCATGGTACGTGTATTTTGGGGTGCGGGGGAAGTTTCACACGCGACATCAGCAGGGCACCTGTATTTCAGGGGTGCGCGGGAAGTTCCACACGCAATCTCATCAGGGTACGTGTATTTCGTGGTGCGGGGGAAGTTTCACACGCGACATCAGCAGGGTACGTGTGTTCCAGGGGTGCGTGGGAAGTTCCACACGTGATTCCATCAGGGTACGTGTATTCCAGGGGTGCGCGGGAAGTTCCACACGCGATTGGGCCCGTGCGAGCAGGGTACGCGCATTTCAGGGGTGCGCGGGAAGTTCCACACGCGATTCCATCAGGGTTCATGTATTACAGGGGTGCGCAGGGAGCACCACACGTGAATTGCATGTGTGGGTCCTCCCAGGTGTTCCCTCTACACCCTCCACGGCCCCTGCAGGTGGCTCACACCACAGGGGACTACCCTGAACATGTCCTGCAGGCACACCATCCACCATGGCCATGACCCCCAGCCAACCCACATGTCAACTTGCACTACTGCCCACCAACGCATGTCCCCCTGCACCCCCAGCCACCAGGAGCACCCTCCACCAGGCCCCCACCCATGTCTCCCACCACCCCCCAGCCACCAGGGGCAGCCTCCACCAGGCCCCCACCCATGTCTCCCACCACCCCCACCACCCAGCAGTGCAGGGGCAGCCTCCACCAGGCCCCCACCCATGTCTCCCAGCACCCCCACCCCCCAGCAGTGCAGGGGCACCCACCACCAGGCCCCCACCCATGTCTCCCAGCACCCCCAACCCCCAGCCACCAAGGGCAGCCTCCACCAGGCCCCCACCCATGTCTCGCACCACCCCCACCCCCCAGCCACCAGGGGCAGCCTCCACCAGGCCCCCACCCATGTCTCCCACCACCCCCACCCCCCCAGCAGTGCAGGGGCAGCCTCCACCAGGCCCCCACCCAAGTCTCCCAGCACCCCCACCCCCCAGCCACCAGGGGCAGCCTCCACCAGGCCCCCACCCATGTCTCCCAGCACCCCCAACCCCCAGCCACCAGGGGCAGCCTCCACCAGGCCCCCACCCATGTCTCTCACCACCCCCACCCCCCAGCCACCAGGGGCAGCCTCCACCAGGCCCCCACCCATGTCTCCCACCACCCCCACCCCCCCAGCAGTGCAGGGGCAGCCTCCACCAGGCCCCCACCCATGTCTCCCACCACCCCCACCCCCCAGCCACCAGGGGCAGCCTCCACCAGGCCCCCACCCATGTCTCCCAGCACCCCCACCCCCCAGCCACCAGGGGCAGCCTCTACCAGGCCCCCACCCATGTCTCCCACCACCCCCACCTCCCAGCAGTGCAGGGGCAGCCTCCGCCAGGCCCTCACCCATGTCTCACACCACCCCCACCCCCAGCAGTGCAGGGGCACCCACCACCAGGCCCCCACCCATGTCTCCCAGCACCCCCACCCCCCAGCCACCAGGGGCAGCCTCCACCAGGCCCCCACCCATGTCTCCCACCACCCCCACCCCCCAGCCATCAGGGGCAGCCTCCACCAGGCCCCCACCCATGTCTCCCACCACCCCCACCCCCCCAGCAGTGCAGGGGCAGCCTCCACCAGGCCCCCACCCAAGTCTCCCAGCACCCCTACCCCCCAGCCACCAGGGGCAGCCTCCACCAGGCCCCCACCCATGTCTCCCACCACCCCCACCCCCCAGCCACCAGGGGCAGCCTCCACCAGGCCCCCACCCATGTCTCCCACCCCTCCCCACCCCCCAGCAGTGCAGGGGCAGCCTCCACCAGGCCCCCACCCATGTCTCCCACCACCCCCACCCCCCAGCCACCAGGGGCAGCCTCCACCAGGCCCCCACCCATGTCTCCCAGCAACCCCCACCCCCCAGCCACCAGGGGCAGCCTCCACCAGGCCCCCACCCATGTCTCCCAGCACCCCCACCCCCCAGCCACCAGGGGCAGCCTCCACCAGGCCCCACCCATGTCTCCCACCACTCCCACCCCCCAGCAGTGCAGGGGCAGCCTCCACCAGGCCCCCACCCATGTCTCCCAGCAACCCCACCCCCCAGCAGTGCAGGGGCACCCACCACCAGGCCCCCACCCATGTCTCCCAGCACCCCCACCCCCCAGCCACCAGGGGCAGCCTCCACCAGGCCCCCACCCATGTCTCCCAACACCCCCACCCCCCAGCCACCAGGGGCACCCACCACCAGGCCCCCACCCATGTCTCCCAGCCCCCCCACCCCCCAGCCACCAGGGGCAGCCTCCACCAGGCCCCCACCCATGTCTCCCACAACCCCCGCCCCCCAGCAGTGCAGGGGCAGCCTCCACCAGGCCCCCGCCCATGTCTCCCAGCACCCCCACCCCCCAGCAGTGCAGGGGCACCCACCACCAGGCCCCCACCCATGTCTCCCAGCACCCCCACCCCCCAGCAGTGCAGGGGCAGCCTCCACCAGGCCCCCACCCATGTCTCTCAGCACCCCCACCCCCCAGCCACCAGGGGCAGCCTCCACCAGGCCCCCACCCATGTCTCCCATGACCCCCACCCCCCAGCACTGTGGGGCACCTGCCAGCAGGCCCCCACCCATGTCCAACTCATGTTCCCCACCACCCCCACCCCCCAGCACTGTGGGACACCTGCCAGCAGGCCCCCACCCATGTCCAACTCATGTTCCCCATCACCCCCACCCCCCAGCAGTGCAGGGGCAGACTCCACCAGGCCCACACCCATGTCTCACACCACCCCCACCCCCCAGCAGTGCAGGGGCAACCTCCACCAGGCCCCCACCCATGTCTCCCACCACCCCCACCCCCCACTCACCAGGGGCAGCCTCCACCAGGCCCCCACCCATGTCTCCCACCACCCCCACCCCCCCAGCACTGGGGGCACCCACCACCAGGCCCCCACCCATGTCTCCCAGCACCCCCACCCCCAGCAGTGCAGGGGCAGCCTCCACCAGGCCCCCACCCATGTCTCCCAGCACCCCCACCCCCCAGCCACCAGGGGCAGCCTCCACTAGGCCCCCACCCATGTCTCCCACCACCCCCACCCCCCAGCAGTGCAGGGGCAGCCGCCACCAGGCCCCCACCCATGTCTCCCACCACCCCCCAGTCACCAGGGGCAGCCTCCACCAGGCACCCACCCATGTCTCCCACCACCCCCACCCCCCAGCAGTGCAGGGGCACCCACCACCAGGCCCCCACCCATGTCTCCCACCAACCCCACCCCCCCAGCACTATGGGGCACCCACCACCAGGACCCCACCCATGTCTCCCCCCACCCCCAGCAGTGCAAGGGCAGCCTCCACCAGGTCCCCACCCATGTCTCCCACCACCCCCACCCCCCAGCCACCAGGGGCAGCCTCCACCAGGCCCCCACCCATGTATCCCACCACCCCCACCCCCCAGCAGTGCAGGGGCAGCCTCCACCAAGCCCCCACCCATGTCTCCCAGCACCCCCACCCCCCAGCCACCAGGGGCAGCCTCCACCAGGACCCCACCCATGTGTCCCAGCACCCCCACCCCCCAGCAGTGCAGGGGCAGCCTCCACCAGGCCCCCACCCATGTCTCCCACCACCCCCAACCCCCAGCAGTGCAGGGGCAGCCTCCACCAGGCCCCCACCCATGTCTCACAGCACCCCCACCCCCCAGCAGTGCAGGGGCACCCACCACCAGGCCCCCACCCATGTCTCCCAGCACCCCCACCCCCCAGCCACCAGGTGCAGCCTCCACCAGGCCCCCACCCATGTCTCCCACCACCCCCACCCCCAAGCCTCCAGGGGCACCCACCACCAGGCCCCCACCCATGTCTCCCAGCACCCCCAGCCACCAGGGGCAGCCTCCACCAGGCCCCCACCCATGTCTCCACCACCACCACCCCCCAGCAGTGCAGGGGCAGCCTCCACCAGGCCCCCACCCATGTCTCCCAGCACCCCCACCCCCCAGCAGTGCAGGGGCACCCACCACCAGGCCCCCACCCATGTCTCCCAGCACCCCCACCCCCCAGCAGTGCAGGGGAAGCCTCCACCAGGCCCCCACCCATGTCTCCCAGCACCCCCACCCCCCAGCCACCAGGGACAGCCTCCACCAGGCCCCCACCCATGTCTCCCACCACCCCCACCCCCAGCAGTGCAGGGGCACCCTCCGCCAGGCCCCCACCCATGTCTCCCATCACCCCCACCCCCCAGCCACCAGGGGCAGCCTCCACCAGGCCCCCACCCATGTCTCCCAGCACCCCCACCCCCCAGCCACCAGGGGCAGCCTCCACCAGGCCCCCACCCATGTCTCCCAGCACCCCCACCCCCCAGCCACCAGGGGCAGCCTCCACCAGGCCCCCACCCATGTCTCCCAGCACCCCCACCCCCTAGCCACCAGGGGAAGCCTCCACCAGGCACCCACCCTAGTCTCCCACCACCCCCACCCCCCAGCAGTGCAAGGGCAGCCTCCACCAGGACCCACCCATGTCTCCCAGCACCCCCACCCCCCAGCAGTGCAGGGGTACCCACCATCAGGCCCCCACCCATGTCTCCCAGCACCCCCACCCCCCAGCCACCAGGGGCAGCCTCCACCAGGCCCCCACCCATGTCTCCCACCACCCCCACCCCCCAGCCACCAGGGGCACCCACCACCAGGCCCCCACCCATGTCTCCCAGCACCCCCGTCCCCCAGCCACCAGGGGCAGCCTCCACCAGGCCCCCACCCATGTCTCCCACCACCCCCACCCCCCAGCAGTGCAGGGGCAGCCTCCACCAGGCCCCCACCCATGTCTCCCAGCACCCCCACCCCCCAGCAGTGCAGGGGCACCCACCACCAGGCCCCCACCCATGTCTCTCAGCACCCCCACCTCCCAGCCACCAGGGGCAGCCTCCACCAGGCCCCCACCCATGTCTCCCACCACCCCCACCCACCAGCACTGTGGGGCACCTGCCAGCAGGCCCCCACCCATGATCAACTCATGTTCCCCATCACCCCCACCCCCCAGCAGTGCAGGGGCAGACTCCACCAGGCCCACACCCATGTCTCACACCACCCCCACCCCCCAGCAGTGCAGGGGCAACCTCCACCAGGCCCCCACCCATGTCTCCCACCACCCCCACCCCCCACTCACCAGGGGCAGCCTCCACCAGGCCCCCACCCATGTCTCCCACCACCCCCACCCCCCCAGCACTGTGGGGCACCCACCACCAGGCCCCCACCCATGTCTACCAGCACCCCCACCCCCAGCAGTGCAGGGGCAGCCTCCACCAGGCCCCACCCATGTCTCCCAGCACCCCACCCCCCAGCCACCAGGGGCAGCCTCCACTAGGCCCCCACCCATGTCTCCCACCACCCCCACCCCCCAGCAGTGCAGGGGCAGCCGCCACCAGGCCCCCACCCATGTCTCCCACCACCCCCACCCCCCAGTCACCAGGGGCAGCCTCCACCAGGCACCCACCCATGTCTCCCACCACCCCCACCCCCCAGCAGTGCAGGGGCACCCACCACCAGGCCCCCACCCATGTCTCCCACCAACCCCACCCCCCCAGCACTATGGGGCACCCACCACCAGGACCCCACCCATGTCTCCCAGCACCCCCACCCCCCAGCAGTGCAGGGGCAGCCTCCACCAGGTCCCCACCCATGTCTCCCACCACCCCCACCCCCCAGCCACCAGGGTCAGCCTCCACCAGGCCCCCACCCATGTATCCCAGCACCCCCACCCCCCAGCAGTGCAGGGGCAGCCTCCACCAGGCCCCCACCCATGTCTCCCAGCACCCCCACCCCCCAGCCACCAGGGGCAGCCTCCACCAGGACCCCACCCATGTGTCCCAGCACCCCCACCCCCCAGCAGTGCAGGGGCAGCCTCCACCAGGCCCCCACCCATGTCTCCCACCACCCCCAACCCCCAGCAGTGCAGGGGCAGCCTCCACGAGGCCCCCACCCATGTCTCACAGCACCCCCACCCCCCAGCAGTGCAGGGGCACCCACCACCAGGCCCCCACCCATGTCTCTCAGCACCCCCACCCCCCAGCCACCAGGGGCAGCCTCCACCAGGCCCCCACCCATGTCTCCCACCACCCCCACCCCCAAGCCTCCAGGGGCACCCACCACCAGGCCCCCACCCATGTCTCCCAACACCCCCAGCCACCAGGGGCAGCCTCCACCAGGCCCCCACCCATGTCTCCACCACCACCACCCCCCAGCAGTGCAGGGGCAGCCTCCACCAGGCCCCCACCCATGTCTCCCAGCACCCCCACCCCACAGCAGTGCAGGGGCACCCACCACCAGGCCCCCACTCATGTCTCCCAGCACCCCCACCCCCCAGCAGTGCAGGGTAAGCCTCCACCAGGCCCCCACCCATGTCTCCCAGCACCCCCACCCCCCAGCCACCAGGGGCAGCCTCCACCAGGCCCCCACCCATGTCTCCCACCACCCCACCCCCAGCAGTGCAGGGGCACCCTCCGCCAGGCCCCCACCCATGTCTCCCAGCACCCCCACCCCCTAGCCACCAGGGGAAGCCTCCACCAGGCACCCACCCTTGTCTCCCACCACCCCCACCCCCCAGCAGTGCAGGGGCAGCCTCCACCAGGCCCCCACCCATGTCTCCCAGCACCCCCACCCCCCAGCAGTGCAGGGGCACCCACCATCAGGCCCCCACCCATGTCGCCCAGCACCCCCACCCCCCAGCCACCAGGGGCAGCCTCCACCAGGCCCCCACCCATGTCTCCCACCACCCCCACCCCCCAGCTACCAGGGGCACCCACCACCAGGCCCCCACCCATGTCTCCCAGCACCCCCACCCCCCAGCCACCAGGGGCAGCCTCCACCAGGCCCCCACCCATGTCTCCCAGCACCCCCACCCCCCAGCAGTGCAGGGGCACCCTCCACCAGGCCCCCACCCATGTCTCCCACCACCCCCACCCACCAGCAATGTGGGGCACCTGCCAGCAGGCCCCCACCCATGTCCAACTCATGTTCCCCAGCACCCCCTCCCCCAGCACTGTGGGGCACCTGCCAGCAGGCCCCCACCCATGTCCAACTCATGTTCCCCACCACCCCCAGCACTGTGGGGCACCTGCCAGCAGGCCCCCACCCATGTGCAACTCATGTTCCCCAGCCAACATGTCATCACAATCTAGATCCCTGGTCCCTATGGTCAGCCTCCAAATGCAAAACACCCACCCGAGTATTGCATCCACCCACTCATAATTTGCAATTACATCACAGAAAACCAATTGCAAGTTCCGAAACAAGCACATTTCCCTCACATACACCCAATGGTTGTCAGTGAATCTCAAAACACATATCATGAAATGCATGAAACAAATACGATACCACACATTGAAGTTCACCAAAAAAAATATGTATTAAAGGAAACATAAATAGAATCAAAAATGAAGAAACAGAAATGTGAATGTACAAAAATTAAAAGAAGCATGTCCTTGAAAAAAAGCAAAACCAAAAATAAAATTCCAAAGTAATGTTGTCCAAAGTCAATGTCCACAAAACAAAATCCAATGGGAAATAAAAAAGAAAGCCATTGCTCCATGGTTAAAATGTGAAAAAATAAATAGAATCCAACAGTGAACTATCTACATGGGAAAAAGCCAGGGTCCATTATCCCAACAAAAGAAATGAAACCTATCTAACTACACTAACTAATAAAATAAACTATATACAAAAATGTGGCCAATGTCCGAAAGGTCCAAATAAAATCAAAACAAAAATGAAACCTAACACTACCTACATAACTATGTACAAGGGCAGCGGGCTAGTTTCACGGCTCACTTGTGGATTTCCTGGGCCAGGGCATCATCGAACTCCTGCTCAATGTCCCGGAGGCGGTCCTCCTCCATGGCCCCGAGGGTCCGCAGGGCCGTCAACGTGTCCACCTCCAAACCCCTGCGGATTGCCTCGAGGCACTCGGCCCGCCTCAGGGCCCTCCGCATGGAGTTCTCCGCCCTGACCATTGTGAGCCGTGCCTCTTCCGCCCGCTGCCGCTCCGCATCTATGGCGTGGCCCAACCGCTGCCACACGGAAGACACTCTCTGTCCTGGGTCCTCCTGCCCTCCGGCCGATGCCTGCCCCTCCGATGTTGAAGGCCCCGAGCCTTCATGGCTCCCACCACGTTGCTGCTGCTGCTGTGCCTCTGCCCGTGCACTGCCTCCTGCTGCCTGCACATCCTCCGCCGGCTGGGGTGCAGTCATAGATGTGGCCACCCCTGCTGGACGTCCGACTCCCGACTGTGGCAGGGATGCCTCCTCCACCAGCCTGGCCGCACCGTCAGAGGCAGCTCCACAGGGCACCCAGGTGACTGATGGGTGGGAAGATGGCACAGAGGACGACTGGCGCGTAGGGGGTCCAGTTGAGGAGGGGGTCTTAGCAAGCCCCATCAGACGGAGGAATCCGGCCTGGGTGACCTGTCCCAGCAGGCTGACGTGGTCAACGAGCCATTCGAAATGACGTGCAGTCTCCTCATGAAAAGACTGCAGGTCACCTCGCATGGCCCGTTGACGCAACGCCACACCAGCCAGGACAGGCTCAACCCGGACCCGGATAGTCACGTCCGCAGGCAGAGGAAGGCCAGTTGACATGAGCTCATCCCCTGCCTGAAAACGGGTCTGGACGTAGGCATCCCTGCTGGTGCAAGATGATGCAGGGACAGGATCAGGGACAGGATTGCACACAGGCACCTCCGCGGCGGCCTGTGCTGCCTCCTGTTCGTGGTCCTGCACGTGCAGCAGTGGGATCCCCACCTCCAGACCCTGTCTCTGGTGCTTGCACGGCCTCCTCCTCCACCAAACCCCCCACCAACCTGGATGACTCCATGCCATCTTCCCCTGTTGGGCCCTGTGGGGTCCCAGCTGCCCCTTCTGCTGCCGAGGAGTCCAACTCCAACCTCCGCCTTTGGACCTCCCCCCGGCAGCTGCGGCCTGGGACGCGGCACCGGACTCCTCACTCCCCGACAAGATGACAACATGGGAGGGGAGCAGGGCCTTGCGTCTCTGGCTGGCGGTGGAATCCCCGCCGCTGTGCTCCACAGCACCTTCTCCGCCCTCTTCATCAGTTGACGCTGCAGACAGGGAGAAACAAAACACAGACATCAGGGCACTGTACAATGGACACATACACACATGACAGTTGTACATGAGTGGCATTGGCAAACCTCAGACATGTCATCAGAATCCCCAACACACATGTCATTTCAACTCGCACACATGAGCCATACCACAGCCATATCGCAACTGCCAGCACCATCCATACACATACAACAGCATGAGCAGCCAAAGGTGAGCCAGACATCACATGCAACACAGGAAGTGCACCACACATGTACACACACCACCACACTTGCATGCATGTGTACACCTCTGCCAAGTGTTGCAGTGTTCAGACGGGCATCCATGTCACATCTGCCAATCAGGCTTCCACATACCGCTGTCACATGCATCCATGTTGCATCACTGTTGCACCCTTGTCAAATACACACACATGCACATGTACACAGTGCTGATACATGCAGCCGAAAACAACATACATGCGTGACATCACGGACATGTCTACTTACATACACATTCATCCAAACATGTGTGCCCACACAACTGCCTTTGGCATGCAAGCCTACACACACAAGCACCATCCATGTCTCACACATACCAGCCCACGCATGTGTTAGCCCCACGGCCCTGTACACCCCCACCCATACTCGACCCCATACAAACAGATGTGCAACCTGCACACTACTGAACAATCACCACACGCACTGCTCACAATCAGGATGCATGTACACTCACCGCTCGACTCCAGACAGGTCTGCCTCTCAAGGACCTGGACGTGGAGCGCTGGGGATATGCGTTCCAGGACCCTCATCTGTTCTTCCGACAAGTGGCCCCAGCACCCCTTGGCATCCGCTGCCTTCAAGAGGCGCCGGGCCTTGTTCAGGGTCCTGGACCTGAAGTCCTCCCAGCGCTTCTTGACATGTTGTAAATCGCGGACTGCCACCCCCTCCGCGTTGATGGCAGTCACGATGTCAGTCCAGATCCGAGTCCGTCCTTCCTTGTCGGCGCGGGAACTTCTGAAGAGGGCATCATACTGCCCCAGGACTTTCTCCACCAGGACACCAACTTCGGTGGCACTGAAGCTGGTGCCCCTCTGCCTCTCTGGCCGGGGGTTGTCAGTGGTCTCAGATGGTGTTTGCCCCGACATGACAACCCCAGAGGCAGGAGTGGGATGGGCAACTGGGTCCTGGGGCTGGGCTGTGGAGCGATGGAATCCCAGTCGGGAGTCTTCGGTTCCAGCAGGGGTGGTCACAGCAACAGCACCCCTGGCTGATGTGCAGGCAGCAAATGGCAGGGCACGTGGGCAGCAGGCAGTCAGGCAGCAGCAGATGGCAGGTGGGAGCGTGCTCGGGGCTCTGGGGGGCAGTAGTTCGGCCTTCTGGGCAGGAGCGTGGTCTTCCGTGTGCTTACACATGGCCAGCTTGATATGGAGTGATTTGGCACGTGAAAAATATGCACGTGAGCGTGTCGTTCGAGGAAAGGCCCTTAGCGCGTAAGCGCGTCTGCACGCATACGCATTTTCATTGGACAGAAGGCCCCTCAAGCGCAAGTGCCCCTGTGACGTGACGCGTACAGACGTGCATGGGCCTTTCAGCTCACGTGAAAAACTGCACGTCCGCGCGCAATACGAGGAAAGGGCCCATGCGCATGAGCGCGCGTGAAGAACTGCACGTCCGCGTGTAATACGAGGAAAGGGCCCATGCACGTAAGTGACGTGACGCGTGCGTGCGTTTCCCTCAGCACGGGTTAAAGGTGAGCGGGCCCAGCAGTTCGCTGTACGTGCCTTTCGTGGAGACCGACGTGTGTTGCTGCTTCCTGTTGTTTCGCGCGTTTCTTTTGGCGGGGGTATTGGCTACGCGTGTTTTTCTGCATCGCGCTAGTCAGACGGTGAGTCGCACACGCTCTTTTTCCCACTGCGGGTGCCCCTGTGTATCGCACCCATTTTCGATGTCATAGTAGCCTGCGTGTCCCACGCGTACACGTTATTCGTGTTACTGGGTGCCACCTCATACTGCGGGAGGTTGAATCCACGCACGTAGGCTGCAGGGTTGCGTGCACGGTTTTACTGCAGTTTTGGGGTGCCTGAGCGTTGCATGACCCGTCACCACATCACCGGGGTCACATACAGCCTTGCAGGTGCAGGGGGGCTGTTAACATCTTGCTCCCCACCCCTTCACCCCAATTGCCCAGGTCAATTGTGGTGTACACCTCCCATTGGCACCACTCCATCTGTGCCAGCACTACTACATCTGTGCCATGGTTGGGAGGGCACCAAAGGTGAGCGGCGCCTCAGCTGGGCGTCCTCCTCGTGGCGGGCAGGGTCGGGGACGTGGCCGTGGTGACCAGGGAGTAGGGGGACTCCAGGGTGTCCAGGGCAGCCACAGAGGGGGAAGAGGCAGGGGTGCGCCACTTAAGCACAATGTTGTGCCATGTGTCGGTGTAGCCATGCCACAAACCCCTGTGGTTCCGGGGGATGCAGCTCCTGCATCTGGCACTGGCACCCGTACGACCAGGCAGTCCATTCCATCGACTGCCACGGGCCCAAGGGTAGTGGTAGCTGCAGGTGCAGCTGTGGACACCGCCACCCAGGCTCAGGGTCTGCCAGCGCAGGCTGCGTTGGCACTTGAAGAGCCCTTGGTAGATCTCCAACAGGCCAGGGGGGAAACCATAGGGGCAGGCTGGGCTGCTCAGACCAAGACATGTGTCCCTGGGGCAGTCATGTCATCTGCTGCCCCGAACAGCCGGGTGTTGGCAAGTGCAGGGGCAGATGCACCCAACAGCACCCCGGTTGTGAGTCTGCCAACCAGGACCGTTGCGGTCAATGACCCTGCCACAGCTGATGTTGCTGCGCAGGGTCCATTAGTGGGCACCCAGCTGCCACTGACACAAGTCAGGCCTTTGGTCATCCCTCCACCTGCCACTCCCTTGGCTCAATCCACCGAACCCACTGGCCATACTGGTCAGGGCGGCATTAGCCAGCCAGGGTCTGCGCCACAGTCCAAGAGGAGGAAGGTTGCACCTGCAGCACAGGCTGGGACCCCACACACAGCAACAACCTCCTGCACGTCGAGGAAGAAGCCTTTCTGTAAGCAGGAACTGGACTTCCTCGTGGACTACGTGCGGGGCCACAGCCGTGACATGCTAGTGGGTGCCAATAGTCAGACTACGGCTGCCCAACGTGACACCCACTGGAAGCATGTTGCGGAACATGTCAGTTCATTCGGCCATGAGGTGCGCACAGCGCAGGAGTGCAAAAAGTGTTGGAATGACATCAAACGCAGCACAAAGGCTAAGCATGCCTCAAATTACAACTTGACTCTGGTGACTGGCGGTGGGCCTGCACCAGAGGAGGAAGAACTCACTCCGCATGAGGCTCTCGTTGCGGAGTTCATACCACCTGAATTGGTCGAAGGAGTGGGAGAGATGCTGGACTTTGATGCCCAGTCCAGTGAGTGTTGATGCGTGTTTGTTGAGGACGTGTGTGTTTCACTTGTGGGATGTGTTGTGCATGATTGCTGCTACATGTGACGTGTACATGGTTCTGATGTGTAAGTAATGCAATGCTTCCGTCATGCATGTCTCCTCTGCGTGCATGCGGGACTCCATGTGGGCATGCTCCCTTGCCCCTCCTCCGCCACTCTGCACCCCAGTTCCACCTTTGCACTGGTCTGCTTCAATCTTGCAAATGTGTAGTTTCTTGTTCATGTGTCCTGTGTAGATGCTAACTTCCAGCGTAGAAACTGCCAGACATATGCCGTGTGGTACAACCTTAGTACTCGATACAGGGTATCTCACTTGTACTGTGCATGGGTCAGATGTCCCGCAGGGACATGAGTGCCCATTCATGCTCCATGTGCATTGCACGCATGCCCCTATGTGTCCTTGACTGGATGATCACTGTAATATGAGTCCTTGGTTACATACATTGCCTGCCATCTCATCGGCCTCCCCATGTCAACTGTGGCTCAGTCCTGCGTTGCACACATGTTTAGGCTCTGACAATCTGTGTGGCTCACAGGCCTCAGCCTGTTCAATGGCCAATGACTCTGTCCATCTCTTGTCGTGTCTTCTTCACACGTGGGCGGCCTCCGGAGTTTTCATCATGTGTCCTGCCCACTGTCCCAGCATCATTTGCAGTGTTGTAATTTGAATCACATTAAGCTGTTGATGCCAGTCAACACTGCCTGTCAATACACAGGTGTATGGTCAGCCTTTTGATACCATGCTATGCATCCCTGCTTTGGTACTGGGGTGGAGCGGTGCTTGGCTTCTAGACATGGTACACATTGAATGCACAATGCACATGATGTGTGAATTTGACATTGCACTGCCTTCACATTTCCTGGCACACACCATGGAGTGCTTGTACATGTAGGTAGTGAGTGGCGTACACATTTTCTGCACTGCATAGACCCACTTCCATGGAAACTGCGACCTTTCAACAGGTCTGATCACAGAAGCTATTCAAAGTAGACCCAGCATGCATGCCAGGTCATATGTTGTGTGTCACATGTCTGCCGGATGCCTTTGCTGTCGGTGTGTGTGTGTGTCGTGTGCTTCTGACATGTGTTGTGACCTTTTTTATCTCTATTTTTCAGGTGATGACGCAATGGAGGCGGATGATGGTGTTGTCATGCCAGACACAGGGTTGGTAACACCACATCAACCCGGCACTAGTGGGGGTCGTGGGGTGGTAGGCCACGAAAACCCCCAAGTGCTGCAGTCCATCTTGTCTCTGGCTGCCTATGAGTCCAGCCTTGATGACGACTCTGACGTCCATGTTGAGTTGGATGAGCATCAAGTCCATGTGTCAGGGGTGAGTGATTCTGATGTGGACACTCCTCTGTCTGCGACACCTGCACTGAGGGATCAGACAGTCTTGGTTCCTCCACCCGTGGTGGATTGGGACGCAGGGTCACCCTCCACACCAGTCACTGATGTGCCTGGGACATCACGTCGACAGGGGCATGTAGTCGTGCAGCCGCAGGCGGTGCCAACACAGCGAGGACCCCCGGTCCTTGGGTCCCGCAGGGGTCAAGCCCGGCAACGCGGTCGCCACGCGCAACCGTGTATACTGAGTGGGAGCAAGACATGACTGCCAATTCAGAACGGCAGGGGGCAGCAATGGAGAACATCGCTGAGAGGATGGAGCGTGTGGCCCGATCTGTGCTCCCCCCTGCTAGGCAGGTGCTTCTCCAGCAGCAGGCGGCACGGTGCATGGCCCGCTCGCTCAGGCTGGGCATGGCGGCCTCAGACAGGGCACGCCAGGCTGAAATGTCGTCTCTGCGTCAAGCAATTGCTGCTCACGCAGAGGCGCACATGGATGCCCTGAGGGAGGAGTATGCTTCCCTCAGATCCACTCTGGGTGTCTTTATGATGTCCCAGAGGCAGCAGGCAGAGGAGAGGTTTGCACAGCTTGAGCATACCATCTCGGCTGAGCTACAGGCTTGCCGGGAGGTGCAGCGGTTGTCCAGCCAGGCCTTGCAGGAGGAACTCCATGTTACACGTGCTACCTTGCAAGAGGAAGCACGTGTATCACGTGAGGTTCTGCATGCAGACCTATGTCACATCGCCACACAGAACCAGGCTCACCCGTCCGGCAGACTTGCTGCCGACGAGGGGCAAGCTGAGGCTAGGCGTGGCCAGGCTACTGTGCCACGTCCTCCTTTCCAGGATGAGCCAGACTTGGATGACCATCTATCTCCCACATAGGTCGGGCTGTGCAGGCGTTGAGCCCATGGAGGTTTTTTTTTTGGCTCAGCATCATCGCATGTGGATGTTGAGCAGCACCCTGTACCTCCCCCCTCCTGGGTGCCTCCCCTCCCCCCTGGGTCGTATGTGGCCATTTTTGATTTTTCTTTTAGTTTAGTTAGTTAAGTTTCTGTTTGATAGTTAGTTTAAATAGGTAATGTAGGTTTTCCATTGTTAGTGCAATTAGTTAATAGTTGATTTAGTTTAAAATTGCTAGTCTATTGTGCATTCATGTGAAGGTGCGGTGCTTTGTGGCTTTTGAAGGCATCCACTGTCTGTTCCAGCTGGGCCCTTCATGGTTGTCTTGTGTATGTGTTTGCTGCTTGGGGTCCTTGACTCACATATGCCACTCCTGCCTCCCTTATCCATGGGCTCGCAAGGATGGTTCGGTGTTACAGAATATTACACAAGGGCTTTGGACTGTCATATCTGTGGCATGTCTGGTGCTGTGTGACTTGTGTTGACACCCCTAGTGGGGATGATTTTGGTGTCATTGTCCACTGTTTGGCTTTTGCTAGATGGGGTGTGTCATGAATAATGTGTACATTGATTGCTATGCATTGTGTAGTATGTTTCATATCTTTCCTGTACACGTGCTTGTTGCAATTCATGCTGTAGATAGTGTACCACACTTTGGATGTGAAAGACAGACTGATGGTGTGATTTGTGATATGACTCTCTGACATGGTCAAGTAATGAGATGCCTGATGAGACACACACAGATGACTTTGAAGCATTAATCATGTGTTTCATGCCCTTTCTGCAGGGGGATGAGCCTCCAGAGCACCTTTGCCAGCAGACATGGCCCATTGGACGACGGAAATCTGGACCCGTTTATTGGTGCCCACATGCACATGTGTGCACAAGCAGAGGCACAGGGATTGCAGACCCACATCCTAGAACTGCTGACATGTTCCAAGGAACTCCAGGCAAGGTGAGCATCACAGGGGGGCCACGACACAGCAAAGCTTGCACCAGGCGAGTTGCACATGCAGGCTTAGTCACAGCACTGAGGGTGAGCTTAGACGAATATTGGTGTTGAAGCACAAAATGCAGCTCAGATGTGTTGGTGGACTGATGGCTGTTGATAATAGGGTTGTCTGGGACACATGCAGGGGCAGTAGCACATACCCTCCGGTACACCAAGGTCCATTGAGGCACTTGCATCAACCATGTAGCCTTCCGAGACATGGAAAGGGGCAGCTCACAGGGACATACAGCAAGGGACATACTCGGGTGCAGTGCATTTCATTTCCATGTACTTTATAATAAATGCACTGCCAACTTTGTTTCGGTCATGGTGGTACGCAACTTGCACTGAAGTCATGGCTTGCTATATGGGTCTGTCTGCTTACCCAGGGAACATTGCATGTTGTGTGAATTGTGATACATTGGTGTTCTATTTGCCACGCACCCACCGGCGGCTGACTTACTGCATTGACTGTGTATGACCCGTCACAGGGGTACTGATATATATGGGTACGAAGCATCTACACCAGATTGTCTGTTTGTAGAGTACTCTGTTGCTATGGGGCATGTTTGGTGGTGTGTTTTTGTGTAATTGGCACGTACTGGTTGTTGACTGTGGCTCTCTTTGCAGCATTGCAGTGCTCCTGTAACCGGACCTGAGAGTGCGCAGGCAGGAGGCCAGCACTCAAAACCAGAGCTAAGTGTCTTGCTGTTTTTCTTTCAAACTGCTCTGCATAGGCTTGCTGGGGGGGTGCACTAATGCATGGATGTATGTGTGATTCAATTTGGTATGTTTTTTTCCCCCTAATCACCCGGAATCCTATGCAATTTTGAAACCTGTACCCTCTACCCGGTGTTTCTGCTTCCCGTACCTATCCAAGCAACATTCCCTAACCCTCTTTCCCCGCTGGGGTTGCGGATGCCTGTGTAAGCCCCGAACTTGCAGGCGCCAAAACCCTAGAGGGGGTGGTTGGTTCGTACCACTCCTAAGCCTGGACTACAGAAGGCCATAACAATGATGTCCAAGTTCATTTGGATTGTGTATGTGTTCATGCAGGTAGTACATTTTCGTGCATTCCCTACTTTCATGTGTCATTGCTCCTCCCCTCTCCTGCTACCCATTCCAGTTATCCAGTGTGCCAACACCTGTCCCGACTGCATATCCCTGAACCTCCTTTCCCACCAGGGTCTCAGGGGCCTGTGTGAGTTTAACCTTGCAGGCACCCGGGACACGGTGGGGGTGGTTGTTTCATGACACTCCCGCGCCTGTACACGGGACCTGTGACAATACACATCCGTTCATGATGCATCATCCTATGTTATGTACCACACATGGTTCACATCCTGTTGTGACATTGTTTTACTGTGCTACCTTGGTTGTTGCATCATTGTGGTAGTACTTGGCCTTTGTGAGGTACTGCTACGTCAAGTCATCTACTGGAGGGTGTTCGGGTTCGTTTTTATGCCTTGGATTTTTTGATTTTGGAAATGAGTGTGGATTCTGAGGGTTCAGGCATCTTTTTACACACAAGGTGGGAGATGGTGCCAAAGGGTAAAGGTGATCCTGTGGCCAGGTGGAATTGAGGGTTGGAGGCTCCATGACCCAGGTGCAGTTGTTCAGTGGGTCATGGTCATTTGTGAGGGAGGGGGGGGTTGTTGTTGATAGTTGCCTTGCCCTGCAGTGTCATGGGAACCCTGACATTGTAATGGTGGTATCCTATGTACATGTTGTGTTCTGCTGATCAATGCCTGTTCATGTGTTGTGTTTTCCTTTCAGGTGCGAGGGGATAGTTGTGGTTTGACATGCTGGGGTGTTCACATGGTGGATGTTCACATGTGATGTGTAGGGAACACTGATGGTCACTTGAGTGCACATGCATATGTGGAGTGCATGTCCTTGCAGAACCACACACTTGCACTCTGATGTACTACATGTACTCCCACCCTTGCATATCCACGTGTACACTGTTTGCCTTCTGGTGCCCACTGTGTCCCTGCAGCACATGTTCTGTGACCGAATATGGATCCAGTACATGCCTAATTTGATGTTTGCTGTGGTCTGTCACTTAGATGTGATGCTCAGGGTGTGCATCACACACAATGGCTGTTCACTGTGCTGTGCGCTGAGCAGTGTGTTGCAGGAGTAGGACACTGCACACATGAGCTGCAGTGTTGATTTTGCAATGCATAATGTGCATGTAGACAGGCATTCATTGTTATGTTACGTCTACGACTGTTGTAATGCATTTGGAAATGACTTATTTTGGGTGGGAGATTTTGTTGGTCTGTCATTTCATCTGATTCCGGGTCAGGCATCATTGTCTGATGCCACTGTACATTTAGGACATGGCAATGTGTACCTTATCGTTACTGTGTTGGTGTATGGGTATTGCCTGCTATGTCATGTTGTGGTTTGGGAGGGTTTGAGTGACATGACAGTGATGGCCATGGCCTGTTTTGCAGGTGTTTGGGATGCACACCTTGCATGTCAGGGTCATCCGCTTCTCAGAACAACTAGCTGGGGGTAGATTTCTCTCCGCGGCAGGGCCCTCCCCCTGGAACAGACTTCCTGCCTGACTTGAACCTGAGGGGAACCATCTCCAGTTCTGGAAGCACCTCAAGACCTTCCTCTTTGCTTCTGCTTACTCTCTGCCTCTTAATTGCAGAATTCTTCACTGGAACTGCACAGGAGCTGCAACTGGGCCACTCTCACCGACCTCGGTCCCTGGCCCAGCCACTCTCCACTTGCACTGCCTCCCTGGCAACCCCTGCACTGCAGTACTGTCTCTCTATCCCTACAGCCCTCCCTTCCCAGCACTTGTCTGCACTTACCTTTGCAGTTGCCACCAGCCAACCTATGTACTATTTTTTTGGGCTACTTCCCCTGTACTGGACTCCCCCCCACCCTTCCCCTTGCACTTTTCCCTTCCCCCTACCCCTGCACTTGCACGATCTCAATGACACCTGGCCTAGTAGTACCGTTGTCTGTCTTCCCTTGTTCCCCCCTCCCTGCCTCATTGCGCCTTGAAATACTTGTGTATGGGCCATATCATGTCATATGTCATATGTGTGCCTTTTGGTCACACAGGATAGCTTGTGTTTAAGTAGCTAGGGATGTAGACGATGTGGCACTTCCATGGCAACTATCTCAGGGTGGTAGGGTTGTGACAGTTGACTGTCTCTTTGTCATCATCGATTGTCACCTGGTATGTGCCAGGCCTGTGTGCACTCCACAGGGGTGGGAGTTTAGGTGAAAAATGTGGCCACAAGCTGGGTCCGGGCTTCCTCGCCACGTGCCCTGTCCCCTCCCATGGGCAGCGCCTGTGCCTGTGGTTGGGGATGTGGGGGCACCACCATGTCCACCGGGACGCCCTGCCGTGTTGCAACATTGTGCAGGACACATGCTGCCACAATGATCCTGCACACTACTGGTGGTGCATAGAGTAGTTGCCCACCAGAGTGGTCAAGGGAGCGGAAACATGACTTGAGCACTCCGAATGTGCGCTCCACTATGCCCCTGGTTGCAATATGGGCGGCGTTGTATCTTACCTGGGGTGGTGTGGTGGGGTTCCGGATTGGCGTCATCATGTGGTTGCTCAGAGGGTAGGCACTGTCCCCTGGGGAGGTGATAATAGTTGAGATTATTAGGGTTTCTGTGTGTGACTTGCATGCATGTGCAAGGGCATTTGTACTGACCTAGGAGCCATGTGTCGCCATGCTGCCCAGCTTCCAGGGCCCGGCTCAGGGCGGACATTCTGTATATGAAACTGTCATGGGTGGAGCCAGGGTAGTTTGCATAGACAGAGGTGATGATTCCCTTTGCATCGCATACCACCTGCCTTCGTGTGGGCGGACGCGTTGACGCCTGTGCACGTCTTTTGCCGTGCGCGGGTTTCCCGTATTCGGATATGCGGTAAGACTGTACGTCCGAGTGTCATCGCGTGTGATCGGAGGGGAGTGAGCGTACACGCGATTGTTTGTTTGTTTGTTTGTTTGTTTGTTTGTTTGTTTTATTCACTTATAATGCGCACCAGACCCGAAGGTAGCCGGGCGCAGCAGTACAGAAAATGCGAAGCTTAGGTTGCAGGGTGGGTCATGGGATACATACACTGTACAAATACAAAATACAAATATAGAATGCAAAATATCACAGTAAGGCAGCAGTTGCGGTTTACATGCAGAATAAATACAAAATATGATCAAGACAGTCTATATACAGGTACTGTGTGGGCGAAAGCTCATCGGTCAGGTGGGCAAAGTGGGTGGGACCATAAGATCATGATGAAATGTATGTTCTAGGGTGGGGTGAAGGATAAGTGGGCGCCAATAGGCTATTCATTGGCAGTCCTTAGCAGTTTGATGTAGTTATTTCTGAATTTAGGGAAGGGCTGTGCCTCGCGTAGAGGATTAGGCAATGAGTTCCATAATTGAGCTGCTTGCACCGGGAAGCTACTACCCCCCGCCTTAGATAACCTGAATCTCGGAATGATGAGGCTGTTGGCATTTGCAGTTCTGGCAGGGCGCGAGTGATGTCTTTTTGTGAGTTTATTGCAGAGATAGCTTGGTGCTGCATTGTTCAGGGCTTTATGAACCAGGGATGCTACTTTAAGGTGGATTTTGTTTTGGGAGGACAACCAGTTTTTTTTGCCAGGCCCCCACCCATGTCTCCCATCACCCCCACCCCCCAGCCACCAGGGGCAGCCTCCACCAGGCCCCCACCCATGTCTCCCAGCACCCCCACCCCCCAGCCACCAGGGGCAGCCTCCACCAGGCCCCCACCCATGTCTCCCAGCACCCCCACCCCCTAGCCACCAGGGGAAGCCTCCACCAGGCACCCACCCTAGTCTCCCAGCACCCACACCCCCCAGCAGTGCAAGGGCAGCCTCCACCAGGACCCACCCATGTCTCCCAGCACCCCCACCCCCCAGCAGTGCAGGGGTACCCACCATCAGGCCCCCACCCATGTCTCCCAGCACCCCCACCCCCCAGCCACCAGGGACAGCCTCCACCAGGCCCCCACCCATGTCTCCCACCACCCCCACCCCCCAGCCACCAGGGGCACCCACCACCAGGCCCCCACCCATGTCTCCCAGCACCCCCACCCCCCAGCCACCAGGGGCAGCCTCCACCAGGCCCCCACCCATGTCTCACACCACCCCCACCCCCCAGCAGTGCAGGGGCAGCCTCCACCAGGCCCCCACCCATGTCTCCCAGCACCCCCACCCCCCAGCAGTGCAGGGGCACCCACCACCAGGCCCCCACCCATGTCTCTCAGCACCCCCACCTCCCAGCCACCAGGGGCAGCCTCCACCAGGCCCCCACCCATGTCTCCCACCACCCCCACCCACCAGCACTGTGGGGCACCTGCCAGCAGGCCCCCACCCATGTCCAACTCATGTTCCCCATCACCCCCACCCCCCAGCAGTGCAGGGGCAGACTCCACCAGGCCCACACCCATGTCTCACACCACCCCCACCCCCCAGCAGTGCAGGGGCAACCTCCACCAGGCCCCCACCCATGTCTCCCACCACCCCCACCCCCCACTCACCAGGGGCAGCCTCCACCAGGCCCCCACCCATGTCTCCCACCACCCCCACCCCCCCAGCACTGTGGGGCACCCACCACCAGGCCCCCACCCATGTCTCCCAGCACCCCCACCCCCAGCAGTGCAGGGGCAGCCTCCACCAGGCCCCCACCCATGTCTCCCAGCACCCCCACCCCCCAGCCACCAGGGGCAGCCTCCACCAGGCACCCACCCATGTCTCCCACCACCCCCACCCCCCAGCAGTGCAGGGGCACCCACCACCAGGCCCCCACCCATGTCTCCCACCAACCCCACCCCCCCAGCACTATGGGGCACCCACCACCAGGACCCCACCCATGTCTCCCAGCACCCCCACCCCCCAGCAGTGCAGGGGCAGCCTCCACCAGGTCCCCACCCATGTCTCCCACCACCCCCACCCCCCAGCCACCAGGGGCAGCCTCCACCAGGCCCCCACCTATGTATCCCACCACCCCCACCCCCCAGCAGTGCAGGGGCAGCCTCCACCAGGCCCCCACCCATGTCTCCCAGCACCCCCACCCCCCAGCCACCAGGGGCAGCCTCCACCAGGACCCCACCCATGTGTCCCAGCACCCCCACCCCCCAGCAGTGCAGGGGCATCCTCCACCAGGCCCCCACCCATGTCTCCCACCACCCCCAACCCCCAGCAGTGCAGGGGCAGCCTCCACGAGGCCCCCACCCATGTCTCACAGCACCCCCACCCCCCAGCAGTGCAGGGGCACCCACCACCAGGCCCCCACCCATGTTTCCCAGCACCCCCACCCCCCAGCCACCAGGGGCAGCCTCCACCAGGCCCCCACCCATGTCTCCCACCACCCCCAACCCCAAGCCTCCAGAGGCACCCACCACCAGGCCTCCACCCATGTCTCCCAGCACCCCCAGCCACCAGGGGCAGCCTCCACCAGGCCCCCACCCATGTCTCCACCACCACCACCACCCCCCAGCAGTGCAGGGGCAGCCTCCACCAGGCCCCCACCCATGTCTCCCAGCACCCCCACCCCACAGCAGTGCAGGGGCACCCACCACCAGGCCCCCACCCATGTCTCCCAGCACCCCCACCCCCCAGCAGTGCAGGGTAAGCCTCCACCAGGCCCCCACCCATGTCTCCCAGCACCCCCACCCCCCAGCCACCAGGGGCAGCCTCCACCAGGCCCCCACCCATGTCTCCCACCACCCCCACCCCCAGCAGTGCAGGGGCACCCTCCGCCAGGCCCCCACCCATGTCTCCCAGCACCCCCACCCCCTAGCCACCAGGGGAAGCCTCCACCAGGCACCCACCCTTGTCTCCCACCACCCCCACCCCCCAGCAGTGCAGGGGCAGCCTCCACCAGGCCCCCACCCATGTCTCCCAGCACCCCCACCCCCCAGCAGTGCAGGGGCACCCACCATCAGGCCCCCACCCATGTCTCCCAGCACCCCCACCCCCCAGCCACCAGGGGCAGCCTCCACCAGGCCCCCACCCATGTCTCCCACCACCCCCACCCCCCAGCTACCAGGGGCACCCACCACCAGGCCCCCACCCATGTCTCCCAGCACCCCCACCCCCCAGCCACCAGGGGCAGCCTCCACCAGGCCCCCACCCATGTCTCCCACCACCCCCACCCCCCCAGCAGTGCAGGGGCAGCCTCCACCAGGCCCCCACCCATGTCTCCCAGCACCCCCACCCCCCAGCAGTGCAGGGGCACCCACCACCAGGCCCCCACCCATGTCTCCCAGCACCCCCACCCCCCAGCAGTGCAGGGGCACCCTCCACCAGGCCCCCACCCATGTCTCCCACCACCCCCACCCACCAGCAATGTGGGGCACCTGCCAGCAGGCCCCCACCCATGTCCAACTCATGTTCCCCAGCACCCCCTCCCCCCAGCACTGTGGGGCACCTGCCAGCAGGCCCCCACCCATGTCCAACTCATGTTCCCCACCACCCCCACCCCCAGCACTGTGGGGCACCTGCCAGCAGGCCCCCACCCATGTGCAACTCATGTTCCCCAGCCAATATGTCATCACAATCTAGATCCCTGGTCCCTATGGTCAGCCTCCAAATGCAAAACACCCACCCGAGTATTGCATCCACCCACTCATAATTTGCAATTACATCACAGAAAACCAATTGCAAGTTCCGAAACAAACACATTTCCCTCACATACACCCAATGGTTGTCAGTGAATCTCAAAACACAAATCATGAAATGCATGAAACAAATACGATACCACACATTGAAGTTCACCAAAAAAAATATGTATTAAAGGAAACATAAATAGAATCAAAAATGAAGAAACAGAAATGTGAATGTACAAAAATTAAAAGAAGCATGTCCTTGAAAAAAAGCAAAACCAAAAATAAAATTCCAAAGTAATGTTGTCCAAAGTCAATGTCCACAAAACAAAATCCAATGGGAAATAAAAAAGAAAGCCATTGCTCCATGGTTAAAATGTGAAAAAATAAATAGAATCCAACAGTGAACTATCTACATGGGAACAAGCCAGGGTCCATTATCCCAACAAAAGAAATGAAACCTATCTAACTACACTAACTAATAAAATAAACTATATACAAAAATGTGGCCAATGTCCGAAAGGTCCAAATAAAATCAAAACAAAAATGAAACCTAACACTACCTACATAACTATGTACAAGGGCAGCGGGCTAGTTTCACGGCTCACTTGTGGATTTCCCGGGCCAGGGCATCATCGAACTCCTGCTCAATGTCCCGGAGGCGGTCCTCCTCCATGGCCCCGAGGGTCCGCAGGGCCGTCAACGTGTCCACCTCCAAACCCCTGCGGATTGCCTCGAGGCACTCGGCCCGCCTCAGGGCCCTCCGCATGGAGTTCTCCGCCCTGACCATTGTGAGCCGTGCCTCTTCCGCCCGCTGCCGCTCCGCATCTATGGCGTGGCCCAACCGCTGCCACACGGAAGACACTCTCTGTCCTGGGTCCTCCTGCCCTCCGGCCGATGCCTGCCCCTCCGATGTTGAAGGCCCCGAGCCTTCATGGCTCCCACCACGTTGCTGCTGCTGCTGTGCCTCTGCCCGTGCACTGCCTCCTGCTGCCTGCACATCCTCCGCCGGCTGGGGTGCGGTCATAGATGTGGCCACCCCTGCTGGACGTCCGACTCCCGACTGTGGCAGGGATGCCTCCTCCACCAGCCTGGCCGCACCGTCAGAGGCAGCTCCACAGGGCACCCAGGTGACTGATGGGTGGGAAGATGGCACAGAGGACGACTGGCGCGTAGGGGGTCCAGTTGAGGAGGGGGTCTTAGCAAGCCCCATCAGACGGAGGAATCCGGCCTGGGTGACCTGTCCCAGCAGGCTGACGTGGTCAACGAGCCATTCGAAATGACGTGCAGTCTCCTCATGAAAAGACTGCAGGTCACCTCGCATGGCCCGTTGACGCAACGCCACACCAGCCAGGACAGGCTCAACCCGGACCCGGATAGCCACGTCCGCAGGCAGAGGAAGGCCAGTTGACATGAGCTCATCCCCTGCCTGAAAACGGGTCTGGACGTAGGCATCCCTGCTGGTGCAAGATGATGCAGGGACAGGATCAGGGACAGGATTGCACACAGGCACCTCCGCGGCGGCCTGTGCTGCCTCCTGTCCGTGGTCCTGCACGTGCAGCAGTGGGATCCCCACCTCCAGACCCTGTCTCTGGTGCTTGCACGGCCTCCTCCTCCACCAAACCCCCCACCAACCTGGATGACTCCATGCCATCTTCCCCTGTTGGGCCCTGTGGGGTCCCAGCTGCCCCTTCTGCTGCCGAGGAGTCCAACTCCAACCTCCGCCTTTGGACCTCCCCCCGGCAGCTGCGGCCTGGGACGCGGCACCGGACTCCTCACTCCCCGACGAGATGACAACATGGGAGGGGAGCAGGGCCTTGCGTCTCCGGCTGGCGGTGGAATCCCCGCCGCTGTGCTCCACAGCACCTTCTCCGCCCTCTTCATCAGTTGACGCTGCAGACAGGGAGAAACAAAACACAGACATCAGGGCACTGTACAATGGACACATACACACATGACAGTTGTACATGAGTGGCATTGGCAAACCTCAGACATGTCATCAGAATCCCCAACACACATGTCATTTCAACTCGCACACATGAGCCATACCACAGCCATATCGCAACTGCCAGCACCATCCATACACATACAACAGCATGAGCAGCCAAAGGTGAGCCAGACATCACATGCAACACAGGAAGTGCACCACACATGTACACACACCACCACACTTGCATGCATGTGTACACCTCTGCCAAGTGTTGCAGTGTTCAGACGGGCATCCATGTCACATCTGCCAATCAGGCTTCCACATACCGCTGTCACATGCATCCATGTTGCATCACTGTTGCACCCTTGTCAAATACACACACATGCACATGTACACAGTGCTGATACATGCAGCCGAAAACAACATACATGCGTGACATCACGGACATGTCTACTTACATACACATTCATCCAAACATGTGTGCCCACACAACTGCCTTTGGCATGCAAGCCTACACACACAAGCACCATCCATGTCTCACACATACCAGCCCACGCATGTGTTAGCCCCACGGCCCTGTACACCCCCACCCATACTCGACCCCATACAAACAGATGTGCAACCTGCACACTACTGAACAATCACCACACGCACTGCTCACAATCAGGATGCATGTACACTCACCGCTCGACTCCAGACAGGTCTGCCTCTCAAGGACCTGGACGTGGAGCGCTGGGGATATGCGTTCCAGGACCCTCATCTGTTCTTCCGACAAGTGGCCCCAGCACCCCTTGGCATCCGCTGCCTTCAAGAGGCGCCGGGCCTTGTTCAGGGTCCTGGACCTGAAGTCCTCCCAGCGCTTCTTGACATGTTGTAAATCGCGGACTGCCACCCCCTCCGCGTTGATGGCAGTCACGATGTCAGTCCAGATCCGAGTCCGTCCTTCCTTGTCGGCGCGGGAACTTCCGAAGAGGGCATCATACTGCCCCAGGACTTTCTCCACCAGGACACCAACTTCGGTGGCACTGAAGCTGGTGCCCCTCTGCCTCTCTGGCCGGGGGTTGTCAGTGGTCTCAGATGGTGTTTGCCCCGACATGACAACCCCAGAGGCAGGAGTGGGTGGGCAACTGGGTCCTGGGGCTGGGCTGTGGAGCGATGGAATCCCAGTCGGGAGTCTTCGGTTCCAGCAGGGGTGGTCACAGCAACAGCACCCCTGGCTGATGTGCAGGCAGCAAATGGCAGGGCACGTGGGCAGCAGGCAGTCAGGCAGCAGCAGATGGCAGGTGGGAGCGTGCTCGGGGCTCTGGGGGGCAGTAGTTCGGCCTTCTGGGCAGGAGCGTGGTCTTCCGTGTGCTTACACATGGCCAGCTTGATACGGAGTGATTTGGCACGTGAAAAATATGCACGTGAGCGTGTCGTTCGAGGAAAGGCCCTTAGCGCGTAAGCGCGTCTGCACGCATACGCATTTTCATTGGACAGAAGGCCCCTCAAGCGCAAGTGCCCCTGTGACGTGACGCGTACAGACGTGCATGGGCCTTTCAGCTCGCGTGAAAAACTGCACGTCCGCGTGCAATACGAGGAAAGGGCCCATGCGCATGAGCGCGCGTGAAGAACTGCACGTCCGCGTGTAATACGAGGAAAGGGCCCATGCACGTAAGTGACGTGACGCGTGCGTGCGTTTCCCTCAGCACGGGTTAAAGGTGAGCGGGCCCAGCAGTTCGCTGTACGTGCCTTTCGTGGAGACCGACGTGTGTTGCTGCTTCCTGTTGTTTCGCGCGCCATCACAACTTCACAGCTATCAAGGACGTAACTCTTCTTTTGGCGGGGGTATTGGCTACGCGTGTTTTTCTGCATCGCGCTAGTCAGACGGTGAGTCGCACACGCTCTTTTTCCCACTGCGGGTGCCCCTGTGTATCGCACCCATTTTCGATGTCATAGTAGCCTGCGTGTCCCACGCGTACACGTTATTCGTGTTACTGGGTGCCACCTCATACTGCGGGAGGTTGAATCCACGCACGTAGGCTGCAGGGTTGCGTGCACGGTTTTACTGCAGTTTTGGGGTGCCTGAGCGTTGCATGACCCGTCACCACATCACCGGGGTCACATACAGCCTTGCAGGTGCAGGGGGGCTGTTAACATCTTGCTCCCCACCCATTCACCCCAATTGCCCAGGTCAATTGTGGTGTACACCTCCCATTGGCACCACTCCATCTGTGCCAGCACTACTACATCTGTGCCATGGTTGGGAGGGCACCAAAGGTGAGCGGCGCCTCAGCTGGGCGTCCTCCTCGTGGCGGGCAGGGTCGGGGACGTTGCCGTGGTGACCAGGGAGTAGGGGGACTCCAGGGTGTCCAGGGCAGCCACAGAGGGGGAAGAGGCAGGGGTGCGCCACTTAAGCACAATGTTGTGCCATGTGTCGGTGTAGCCATGCCACAAACCCCTGTGGTTCCGGGGGATGCAGCTCCTGCATCTGGCACTGGCACCCGTACGACCAGGCAGTCCGTTCCATCGACTGCCACGGGCCCAAGGGTAGTGGTAGCTGCAGGTGCAGCTGTGGACACCGCCACCCAGGCTCAGGGTCTGCCAGCACAGGCTGCGTTGGCACTTGAAGAGCCCTTGGTAGATCTCCAACAGGCCAGGGGGGAAACCATAGGGGCAGGCTGGGCTGCTCAGACCAAGACATGTGTCCCTGGGGCAGTCATGTCATCTGCTGCCCCGAACAGCCGGGTGTTGGCAAGTGCAGGGGCAGATGCACCCAACAGCACCCCGGTTGTGAGTCTGCCAACCAGGACCGTTGCGGTCAATGACCCTGCCACAGCTGATGTTGCTGCGCAGGGTCCATTAGTGGGCACCCAGCTGCCACTGACACAAGTCAGGCCTTTGGTCATCCCTCCACCTGCCACTCCCTTGGCTCAATCCACCGAACCCACTGGCCATACTGGTCAGGGCGGCATTAGCCAGCCAGGGTCTGCGCCACAGTCCAAGAGGAGGAAGGTTGCACCTGCAGCACAGGCTGGGACCCCACACACAGCAACAACCTCCTGCACGTCGAGGAAGAAGCCTTTCTGTAAGCAGGAACTGGACTTCCTCGTGGACTACGTGCGGGGCCACAGCCGTGACATGCTAGTGGGTGCCAATAGTCAGACTACGGCTGCCCAACGTGACACCCACTGGAAGCATGTTGCGGAACATGTCAGTTCATTCGGCCATGAGGTGCGCACAGCGCAGGAGTGCAAAAAGTGTTGGAATGACATCAAACGCAGCACAAAGGCTAAGCATGCCTCAAATTACAACTTGACTCTGGTGACTGGCGGTGGGCCTGCACCAGAGGAGGAAGAACTCACTCCGCATGAGGCTCTCGTTGCGGAGTTCATACCACCTGAATTGGTCGAAGGAGTGGGAGAGATGCTGGACTTTGATGCCCAGTCCAGTGAGTGTTGATGCGTGTTTGTTGAGGACGTGTGTGTTTCACTTGTGGGATGTGTTGTGCATGATTGCTGCTACATGTGACGTGTACATGGTTCTGATGTGTAAGTAATGCAATGCTTCCGTCATGCATGTCTCCTCTGCGTGCATGCGGGACTCCATGTGGGCATGCTCCCTTGCCCCTCCTCCGCCACTCTGCACCCCAGTTCCACCTTTGCACTGGTCTGCTTCAATCTTGCAAATGTGTAGTTTCTTGTTCATGTGTCCTGTGTAGATGCTAACTTCCAGCGTAGAAACTGCCAGACATATGCCGTGTGGTACAACCTTAGTACTCGATACAGGGTATCTCACTTGTACTGTGCATGGGTCAGATGTCCCGCAGGGACATGAGTGCCCATTCATGCTCCATGTGCATTGCACGCATGCCCCTATGTGTCCTTGACTGGATGATCACTGTAATATGAGTCCTTGGTTACATACATTGCCTGCCATCTCATCGGCCTCCCCATGTCAACTGTGGCTCAGTCCTGCGTTGCACACATGTTTAGGCTCTGACAATCTGTGTGGCTCACAGGCCTCAGCCTGTTCAATGGCCAATGACTCTGTCCATCTCTTGTCGTGTCTTCTTCACACGTGGGCGGCCTCCGGAGTTTTCATCATGTGTCCTGCCCACTGTCCCAGCATCATTTGCAGTGTTGTAATTTGAATCACATTAAGCTGTTGATGCCAGTCAACACTGCCTGTCAATACACAGGTGTATGGTCAGCCTTTTGATACCATGCTATGCATCCCTGCTTTGGTACTGGGGTGGAGCGGTGCTTGGCTTCTAGACATGGTACACATTGAATGCACAATGCACATGATGTGTGAATTTGACATTGCACTGCCTTCACATTTCCTGGCACACACCATGGAGTGCTTGTACATGTAGGTAGTGAGTGGCGTACACATTTTCTGCACTGCATAGACCCACTTCCATGGAAACTGCCACCTTTCAACAGTCTGATCACAGAAGCTATTCAAAGTAGACCCAGCATGCATGCCAGGTCATATGTTGTGTGTCACATGTCTGCCGGATGCCTTTGCTGTCGGTGTGTGTGTGTGTCGTGTGCTTCTGACATGTGTAGTGACCTTTTTTATCTCTATTTTTCAGGTGATGACGCAATGGAGGCGGATGATGGTGTTGTCATGCCAGACACAGGGTTGGTAACACCACATCAACCCGGCACTAGTGGGGGTCGTGGGGTGGTAGGCCACGAAAACCCCCAAGTGCTTCAGTCCATCTTGTCTCTGGCTGCCTATGAGTCCAGCCTTGATGACGACTCTGACGTCCATGTTGAGTTGGATGAGCATCAAGTCCATGTGTCAGGGGTGAGTGATTCTGATGTGGACACTCCTCTGTCTGCGACACCTGCACTGAGGGATCAGACAGTCTTGGTTCCTCCACCCATGGTGGATTGGGATGCAGGGTCACCCTCCACACCAGTCACTGATGTGCCTGGGACATCACGTCGACAGGGGCATGTAGTCGTGCAGCCTCAGGCAGTGCCAACACAGCGAGGACCCCTGGTCCTTGGGTCCCGCAGGGGTCAAGCCCGGCAACGCGGTCGCCACGCGCAACCGTGTATACTGAGTGGGAGCAAGACATGACTGCCAATTCAGAACGGCAGGGGGCAGCAATGGAGAACATCGCTGAGAGCATGGAGCGTGTGGCCCGATCTGTGCTCCCCCCTGCTAGGCAGGTGCTTCTCCAGCAGCAGGCGGCACGGTGCATGGCCCGCTCGCTCAGGCTGGGCATGGCGGCCTCAGACAGGGCACGCCAGGCTGAAATGTCGTCTCTGCGTCAAGCAATTGCTGCTCACGCAGAGGCGCACATGGATGCCCTGAGGGAGGAGTATGCTTCCCTCAGATCCACTCTGGGTGTCTTTATGATGTCCCAGAGGCAGCAGGCAGAGGAGAGGTTTGCACAGCTTGAGCATACCATCTCGGCTGAGCTACAGGCTTGCCGGGAGGTGCAGCGGTTGTCCAGCCAGGCCTTGCAGGAGGAACTCCATGTTACACGTGCTACCTTGCAAGAGGAAGCACGTGTATCACGTGAGGTTCTGCATGCAGACCTATGTCACATCGCCACACAGAACCAGGCTCACCCGTCCGGCAGACTTGCTGCCGACGAGGGGCAAGCTGCGGCTAGGCGTGGCCAGGCTACTGTGCCACGTCCTCCTTTCCAGGATGAGCCAGACTTGGATGACCATCTATCTCCCACATAGGTCGGGCTGTGCAGGCGTTGAGCCCATGGAGGTTTTTTTTTTGGCTCAGCATCATCGCATGTGGATGTTGAGCAGCACCCTGTACCTCCCCCCTCCTGGGTGCCTCCCCTCCCCCCTGGGTCGTATGTGGCCATTTTTGATTTTTCTTTTAGTTTAGTTAGTTAAGTTTCTGTTTGATAGTTAGTTTAAATAGGTAATGTAGGTTTTCCATTGTTAGTGCAATTAGTTAATAGTTGATTTAGTTTAAAATTGCTAGTCTATTGTGCATTCATGTGAAGGTGCGGTGCTTTGTGGCTTTTGAAGGCATCCACTGTCTGTTCCAGCTGGGCCCTTCATGGTTGTCTTGTGTATGTGTTTGCTGCTTGGGGTCCTTGACTCACATATGCCACTCCTGCCTCCCTTATCCATGGGCTCGCAAGGATGGTTCGGTGTTACAGAATATTACACAAGGGCTTTGGACTGTCATATCTGTGGCATGTCTGGTGCTGTGTGACTTGTGTTGACACCCCTAGTGGGGATGATTTTGGTGTCATTGTCCACTGTTTGGCTTTTGCTAGATGGGGTGTGTCATGAATAATGTGTACATTGATTGCTATGCATTGTGTAGTATGTTTCATATCTTTCCTGTACACGTGCTTGTTGCAATTCATGCTGTAGATAGTGTACCACACTTTGGATGTGAAAGACAGACTGATGGTGTGATTTGTGATATGACTCTCTGACATGGTCAAGTAATGAGATGCCTGATGAGACACACACAGATGACTTTGAAGCATTAATCATGTGTTTCATGCCCTTTCTGCAGGGGGATGAGCCTCCAGAGCACCTTTGCCAGCAGACATGGCCCATTGGACGACGGAAATCTGGACCCGTTTATTGGTGCCCACATGCACATCTGTGCACAAGCAGAGGCACAGGGATTGCAGACCCACATCCTAGACCTGCTGACATGTTCCAAGGAACTTCAGGCAAGGTGAGCATCACAGGGGGGCCACGACACAGCAAAGCTTGCACCAGGCGAGTTGCACATGCAGGCTTAGTCACAGCACTGAGGGTGAGCTTAGACGAATATTGGTGTTGAAGCACAAAATGCAGCTCAGATGTGTTGGTGGACTGATGGCTGTTGATAGTAGGGTTGTCTGGCACACATGCAAGGGCAGTAGCACATACCCTCCGGTACACCAAGGTCCATTGAGGCACTTGCATCAACCATGTAGCCTTCCGAGACATGGAAAGGGGCAGCTCACAGGGACATACAGCAAGGGACATACTCGGGTGCAGTGCATTTCATTTCCATGTACTTTATGATAAATGCACTGCCAACTTTGTTTCGGTCATGGTGGTACGCAACTTGCACTGAAGTCATGGCTTGCTATATGGGTCTGTCTGCTTACCCAGGGAACATTGCATGTTGTGTGAATTGTGATACATTGGTGTTCTATTTGCCACGCACCCACCAGCGGCTGACTTACTGCATTGACTGTGTATGACCCGTCACAGGGGTACTGATATATATGGGTACGAAGCATCTACACCAGATTGTCTGTTTGTAGAGTACTCTGTTGCTATGGGGCATGTTTGGTGGTGTGTTTTTGTGTAATTGGCACGTACTGGTTGTTGACTGTGGCTCTCTTTGCAGCATTGCAGTGCTCCTGTAACCGGACCTGAGAGTGCGCAGGCAGGAGGCCAGCACTCAAAACCAGAGCTAAGTGTCTTGCTGTTTTTCTTTCAAACTGCTCTGCATAGGCTTGCTGGGGGGGTGCACTAATGCATGGATGTATGTGTGATTCAATTTGGTATGTTTTTTTCCCCCTAATCACCCGGAATCCTATGCAATTTTGAAACCTGTACCCTCTACCCGGTGTTTCTGCTTCCCGTACCTATCCAAGCAACATTCCCTAACCCTCTTTCCCCGCTGGGGTTGCGGATGCCTGTGTAAGCCCCGAACTTGCAGGCGCCAAAACCCTAGAGGGGGTGGTTGGTTCGTACCACTCCTAAGCCTGGACTACAGAAGGCCATAACAATGATGTCCAAGTTCATTTGGATTGTGTATGTGTTCATGCAGGTAGTACATTTTCGTGCATTCCCTACTTTCATGTGTCATTGCTCCTCCCCTCTCCTGCTACCCATTCCAGTTATCCAGTGTGCCAACACCTGTCCCGACTGCATATCCCTGAACCTCCTTTCCCACCAGGGTCTCAGGGGCCTGTGTGAGTTTAACCTTGCAGGCACCCGGGACACGGTGGGGGTGGTTGTTTCATGACACTCCCACGCCTGTACACGGGACCTGTGACAATACACATCCGTTCATGATGCATCATCCTATGTTATGTACCACACATGGTTCACATCCTGTTGTGACATTGTTTTACTGTGCTACCTTGGTTGTTGCATCATTGTGGTAGTACTTGGCCTTTGTGAGGTACTGCTACGTCAAGTCATCTACTGGAGGGTGTTCGGGTTCGTTTTTATGCCTTGGATTTTTTGATTTTGGAAATGAGTGTGGATTCTGAGGGTTCAGGCATCTTTTTACACACAAGGTGGGAGATGGTGCCAAAGGGTAAAGGTGATCCTGTGGCCAGGTGGAATTGAGGGTTGGAGGCTCCATGACCCAGGTGCAGTTGTTCAGTGGGTCATGGTCATTTGTGAGGGAGGGGGGGGTTGTTGTTGATAGTTGCCTTGCCCTGCAGTGTCATGGGAACCCTGACATTGTAATGGTGGTATCCTATGTACATGTTGTGTTCTGCTGATCAATGCCTGTTCATGTGTTGTGTTTTCCTTTCAGGTGCGAGGGGATAGTTGTGGTTTGACATGCTGGGGTGTACACATGGTGGATGATCACATGTGATGTGTATGGAACACTGATGGCCACTTGAGTGCACATGCATATGTGGAGTGCATGTCCTTGCAGAACCACACACTTGCACTCTGATGTACTACATGTACTCCCACCCTTGCATATCCACGTGTACACTGTTTGCCTTCTGGTGCCCACTGTGTCCCTGCAGCACATGTTCTGTGACCGATTATGGATCCAGTACATGCCTAATTTGATGTTTGCTGTGGTCTGTCACTTAGATGTGATGCTCAGGGTGTGCATCACACACAATGGCTGTTCACTGTGCTGTGCGCTGAGCAGTGTGTTGCAGGAGTAGGACACTGCACACATGAGCTGCAGTGTTGATTTTGCAATGCATAATGTGCATGTAGACAGGCATTCATTGTTATGTTACGTCTACGACTGTTGTAATGCATTTGGAAATGACTTATTTTGGGTGGGAGATTTTGTTGGTCTGTCATTTCATCTGATTCCGGGTCAGGCATCATTGTCTGATGCCACTGTACATTTAGGACATGGCAATGTGTACCTTATCGTTACTGTGTTGGTGTATGGGTATTGCCTGCCATGTCATGTTGTGGTTTGGGAGGGTTTGAGTGACATGACAGTGATGGCCATGGCCTGTTTTGCAGGTGTTTGGGATGCACACCTTGCATGTCAGGGTCATCCGCTTCTCAGAACAACTAGCTGGGGGTAGATTTCTCCCCGCGGCAGGGCCCTCCCCCTGGAACAGACTTCCTGCCTGACTTGAACCTGAGGGGAACCATCTCCAGTTCTGGAAGCACCTCAAGACCTTCCTCTTTGCTTCTGCTTACTCTCTGCCTCTTAATTGCAGAATTCTTCACTGGAACTGCACAGGAGCTGCAACTGGGCCACTCTCACCGACCTCGGTCCCTGGCCCAGCCACTCTCCACTTGCACTGCCTCCCTGGCAACCCCTGCACTGCAGTACTGTCTCTCTATCCCTACAGCCCTCCCTTCCCAGCACTTGTCTGCACTTACCTTTGCAGTTGCCACCAGCCAACCTATGTACTATTTTTTTGGGCTACTTCCCCTGTACTGGACTCCCCCCCACCCTTCCCCTTGCACTTTTCCCTTCCCCCTACCCCTGCACTTGCACGATCTCAATGACACCTGGCCTAGTAGTACCGTTGTCTGTCTTCCCTTGTTCCCCCCTCCCTGCCTCATTGCGCCTTGAAATACTTGTGTATGGGCCATATCATGTCATATGTCATATGTGTGCCTTTTGGTCACACAGGATAGCTTGTGTTTAAGTAGCTAGGGATGTAGACGATGTGGCACTTCCATGGCAACTATCTCAGGGTGGTAGGGTTGTGACAGTTGACTGTCTCTTTGTCATCATCGATTGTCACCTGGTATGTGCCAGGCCTGTGTGCACTCCGCAGGGGTGGGAGTTTAGGTGAAAAATGTGGCCACAAGCTGGGTCCGGGCTTCCTCGCCACGTGCCCTGTCCCCTCCCATGGGCAGCGCCTGTGCCTGTGGTTGGGGATGTGGGGGCACCACCATGTCCACCGGGACGCCCTGCCGTGTTGCAACATTGTGCAGGACACATGCTGCCACAATGATCCTGCACACTACTGGTGGTGCATAGAGTAGTTGCCCACCAGAGTGGTCAAGGGAGCGGAAACATGACTTGAGCACTCCGAATGTGCGCTCCACTATGCCCCTGGTTGCAATATGGGCGGCGTTGTATCTTACCTGGGGTGGTGTGGTGGGGTTCCGGATTGGCGTCATCATGTGGTTGCTCAGAGGGTAGGCACTGTCCCCTGGGGAGGTGATAATAGTTGAGATTATTAGGGTTTGGATATTTGTCTGTGTGTGACTTGCATGCATGTGCAAGGGCATTTGTACTGACCTAGGAGCCATGTGTCGCCATGCTGCCCAGCTTCCAGGGCCCTGCTCAGGGCGGACATTCTGTATATGAAACTGTCATGGGTGGAGCCAGGGTAGTTTGCATAGACAGAGGTGATGATTCCCTTTGCATCGCATACCACCTGCCTTCGTGTGGGCGGACGCGTTGACACCTGTGCACGTCTTTTGCCGTGCGCGGGTTTCCCGTATTCGGATATGCGGTAAGACTGTACGTCCGAGTGTCATCGCGTGTGATCGGAGGGGAGTGAGCGTACACGCGATTGTTTGTTTGTTTGTTTGTTTGTTTTATTCACTTATAATGCGCACCAGACCCGAAGGTAGCCGGGCGCAGCAGTACAGAAAATGCGAAGCTTAGGTTGCAGGGTGGGTCATGGGATACATACACTGTACAAATACAAAATACAAATATAGAATGCAAAATATCACAGTAAGGCAGCAGTTGCGGTTTACATGCAGAATAAATACAAAATATGATCAAGACAGTCTATATACAGGTACTGTGTGGGCGAAAGCTCATCGGTCAGGTGGGCAAAGTGGGTGGGACCATAAGATCATGATGAAATGTATGTTCTAGGGTGGGGTGAAGGATAAGTGGGCGCCAATAGGCTATTCATTGGCAGTCCTTAGCAGTTTGATGTAGTTATTTCTGAATTTAGGGAAGGGCTGTGCCTCGCGTAGAGGATTAGGCAATGAGTTCCATAATTGAGCTGCTTGCACCGGGAAGCTACTACCCCCCGCCTTAGATAACCTGAATCTCGGAATGATGAGGCTGTTGGCATTTGCAGTTCTGGCAGGGCGCGAGTGATGTCTTTTTGTGAGTTTATTGCAGAGATAGCTTGGTGCTGCATTGTTCAGGGCTTTATGAACCAGGGATGCTACTTTAAGGTGGATTTTGTTTTGGGAGGACAACCATTTTTTTTTGTTGACGCCTGATGTTTGAAATATGTGATCTTTTAGGTACACCAAGGGCGGCTCGTAGGGCATTGTTTTGAAGAATTTGAAGTCGGTGGGTAATGGATTTATTTGCTCCGATGTAGAGGGCATTACAATAATCAAGCCTCGAAAAGATTAATGCTCTCGCTAGGATAAGACAGTTGTTATCGGAGAGAAAATGCTTGCCTGCTCTAATGAGCTTGCATGTGTAGGCGGTGGCAGATGCCAATGACTTCACCTGCTTGTCAAAAGAGAGGGTGGCATCCAGATAGAAGCCAAGTGTCTTCACATCTTTGGAAACCTTGATGATGTTCCCGTCAATTTCAAATGAGGTATAGTCCTGACTGAGTTTCTGTATGTTAGAATGTGTCCCTAGGATGAGCAACTCTGTTTTGTCATCGTTCAGGCATAGACCATGGGTTGCCATCCATGCCTGGACGATGATATACACCCTATTCACCAAGGCCAAATCCTTGTTGTAGTCCCCGGAAAGTGGGAGGAGAATCTGGGTATCATCTGCATAGTTGGTGTAGGTGATACCAAGATGGTCCAGATCATCAAAAAGGGGCTTAGTGAATATGTTGTAGAGAGTCGGGGAGACGCATGAGCCCTGAGGGACTCCACATCGGATGGGGATTGGGTCCGCCGCTGCCGAAGGGGAGAACACCCTCATGGTCCTATCACTGAGGAAGGATTCAATCCAAGATATGGCCTCCTTGGAAAAATGTGCGGCTGAGTCTAAATGGCTACAAAGTGCTCCATGGTCTACAAGGTCGAATGCCGCCGAGAGGTCCAGCAGCAAGAGGAGAACCATTTTATCTTTATCTCTTATTTCATCTATTTGTGCCTTTAGGTCGATAAGGGCAGTCTCTGTACCATGTTGTGGACGGAATCCTGATTGGCGCTCTCCTAAATGTTTATGTTGTTCCAGGAAACTTTGGATTTGATTGTAGGCGATTTTATCCAGGATTTTGAGCAGGAAGGGGACTGTTGTAATGGGGCGGTAGTTTGTGGGTATAAGAGGGTCTAGCGTTTGCTTTTTGAGCAATGGTAGTACCCAGGATTGTTTTAAATTGGTGGGTACCGTGCCGGACGTGAATGAGGAGTTGACGAGTTTGGCAATAAACGGGGAGAGATCTCTAGCTGCGTCTTTTATAAGCTGGGCAGGGCAAGAATCGCCCTGGCAGTTAGACGGCTTAAGAGAGAGGATGACTTTCTCCACCTCGAGAATCGATGTTTTGGAAACATGAACCGTGTGGCTGTGTCCTGGGTCTTTGGGGTAGGGTCTGTAATGAGGTTGTTAGTCTTGGGATGATGAGTAAGGGAGGCTCTCTTTTTGGTTATTTTCGTTTGGAGTAGGGAGATTTTATTGGATAAGGCTAGCTGAATGTTGGAGCACCAAGTTTTGTCTTTGGTGCAAGTATCCGGAATGGGGATGGGTGACTCTAGTTCTTTGAGGATGGAGAATAGTTCCCTCATGCTTGAATTGGCGTTGGAGATCCGCTTATTAAAGGAGTTCTGTTTGGCCAGATGGATTTCTTTTTTATATTGGGAGGAGATTTCTGTTAGTTTCATTTTATGGTCTACTGAAGGGGTGAGCCTCCAAGCTGTTTCGCATCTCCTCTTAAGTAGTCGCAAATCCTTTAGTTCGGGGGTAAACCATTTATTTAGGTGAGATTTGGGTTTACTTTTTCTGAGTTTCAAGGGTGCGATGTTGTCGAGGGTAGTTAGCATAATTTTGTTATACTCGTTGACTAGTGTTTCTGGGTCTAGATGATCTGCTAATCCGTTAAGTGTAGGTAGAATGGCCGGGATCACTTTGTCTCTGGTGATGCTCTTTTTGTTTCTTGTTGGGCAAGGCGGGGCCATGATGGAGGCTGGTGAAGGTGAAGGTGGTCTGGAGGTAGATAGTTCAAATGACAGGAAGAAGTGGTCTGTCCAAGGTTGAGGGATAATAGCTTTGATATTGGCAGTGCAATTGTAGTCTACTAGCCAATCAAGGATTCTTCCCTTATTATGTGTAGGTTCAAGAGTTTTTTGCGTCATGCCCAGATTTGAGAGGGAATTGGCAATGGTGGCATTTTTATCTGAAGGGTCATTGAAGCCCAGATTGAAGTCCCCTAGGACAAGTAGTTGTGAAGAGGTTTTAAGGTTGTTGGAGAGTGAATTATGTAGATCCTCCTCGAAGGTCCCTAAGGGACCAGGTGGTCTGTAGATGTGTTTTGGGGTGCGCGGGAAGTTCCACACGCGATTAGCCTGGGTACGTGTGTTCTGGGGTGTGCAGGAACTTTCACACGTGATTGGTGGAAATCCACGTGTGTTCTGTCATCACGTGCAATGACCCGCCCGCGTCACCTCACAGACGCGCTCATGCGCTAAGGGGCCTTTGGTCCAATGAAATCGCATATGCGTGCTGCCGTGCATATGCGCTAAGGGCCTTTCCTCGAATTACACGCTGACGTGCAGATTTTTCACGTGCCAAATCACTCCGTATCAAGCTGGCCACGCGTAAGCACACGGAAGACCACGCTCCTGCCCAGAAGGTCGAACTACTGCCCCCCAGAGCCCGGAGCACGCTCCCACCTGCCATCTGCTGCTGCCTGACTGCCTGCTGCCCACGTGCCCTGCCATTTGCTGCCTGCACATCAGCCAGGGGTGCTGTTGCTGTGACCACCCCTGCTGGAACCGAAGACTCCCGACTGGGATACCATCGCTGCACAGCCCAGCCCCAGGACCCAGTTGCCCACCCAATCCTGCCTCTGGGGTTGTCATGTCGGGGCAAAAACCATCTGAGACCACTGACAACCCCCGGCCAGAGAGGCAGAGGGGCACCAGCTTCAGTGCCACCGAAGTTGGTGTCCTGGTGGAGCAAGTCCTGGGGCAGTATGATGCCCTCTTCGGAAGTTCCCGCGCCGACAAGGAAGGATGGACTCGGATCTGGACTGACATCGTGACTGCCATCAACGCGGAGGGGGTGGCAGTCCGTGACTTACAACATGTCAAGAAGCGCTGGGAGGACTTCAGGTCCAGGACCCTGAACAAGGCCCGGCGCCTCTTGAAGGCAGCGGATGCCAAGGGGCGCCGGGGCCACTTGTCGGAAGAACAGATGAGGGTCCTGGAACGCATATCCCCAGCGCTCCACGTCCAGGTCCTTGCGTTGCAGACCCGTCTGGAGTCGAGCGGTGAGTGTACATGCATCCTGATTGTGAGCAGTGCGTGTGGTGATTGTTCAGTAGTGTGCAGGTTGCACATCTGTTTGTATGGGGTCGAGTATGGGTGGGGGTGTACAGGGCCGTGGGGCTAAAACGTGCGAGGGCTGGTATGTGTGAGACATGGATGGTGCTTGTGTGTGTAGGCTTGCATGCCAAATGCAGTTGTGTGGGCACACATGTTTGGATGAATGTGTATGTAAGTAGACATGTCCGTGATGTCACGCATGTATGTTGTTTTCGGCTGCATGTATCAGCACTGTGTACATGTGCATGTGTGTGTATTTGACAAGGGTGCAACAGTGATGCAACATGGATGCATGTGACAGCGGTATGTGGAAGCCTGATTGGCAGAAGTGACATGGATGCCCGTCTGAACACTGCAACACTTGGCAGAGGTGTACACATGCATGCAAGTGTGGTGGTGTGTGTACATGTGTGGTGCACTTCCTGTGTTGCATGTGATGTCTGGCTCACCTTTGGCTGCTCATGCTGTTGTATGTGTATGGATGGTGCTGGCAGTTGCGATATGGCTGTGGTATGGCTCATGTGTGCGAGTTGAAATGACATGTGTGTTGGGGATTCTGATGACATGTCTGAGCTTTGCCAATGCCACTCATGTACAACTGTCATGTGTGTATGTGTCCATTGTACAGTGCCCTGATGCCTGTGTTTTGTTTCTCCCTGTCTGCAGCGTCAACTGATGAAGAGGGCGGAGAAGGTGCTGTGGAGCACAGCGGCGGGGATCCCACCGCCAGCCGGAGACGCAAGACCCGGCTCCCCTCCCATGTTGTCATCTCGTCGGGGAGTGAGGAGTCCGGTGCCGCATCCCAGGCCGCAGCTACCGGGGGGAGGTCCAAGAGGCGGAGGTTGGAGTTGGACTCCTCGGCAGCAGAAGGGGCAGCTGGGTTCCCACAGGGCCCAACAGGGGAAGATGGCACGGAGTCATACAGGTTGGTGGGGGGTTTGGTGTAGGAGGAGGACGTGCAAGCACAAGAGACGGGGTCTGGAGGTGGGGATCCCACTGGTGCTAGTGGTGCAGTGCAGGACCAGGGACAGGAGGCAGCACAGGCCGCCGCCGAGGTGCCTGTGTGCAATCCTGTCCCTGATCCTGTCCCTGCATCATCTTGCACCAGCAGGGATGCCTACGTCCAGACCCGTTTTCAGGCAGGGGATGAGCTCACGTCAACTGGCCTTCCTCTGCCTGTGGACGTGGCTATCCGGGTCTGGGTTGAGCCTGTCCTGGCTGGTGTGGCGTTGCGTCAACGGGCCATGCGAGGTAACCTGCAGTCTTTTCATGAGGAGACTGCACGTCATCTGGAATGGCTCGTTGACCACGTCAGCCTGCTGGGACAGGTCACCCAGGCTGGATTCCTCCGTCTGATGGGGCTTGCTACGACCCCCTCCTCAACTGGACCCCCTACGCGCCAGTCGTCCTCAGTGCCATTTTCCCACCCATCAGTCACCTGGGTGCCCTGTGGAGCTGCCTCTGATGGTGCGACCAGGCTGGTGGAGGAGGCATCCCTGCCACAGTCGGGAGTCGGACGTCCAGCAGGGGTGGCCACATCTACGACTGCACCCCAGCCGGCGGAGGATGTGCAGGCAGCAGGAGGCAGTGCACGGGCAGAGGCACAGCAGCAGCAGCAACGTGGTGGGAGCCATGAAGGCTCGTGGCCTTCAACATCGGAGGGGCAGGCATCGGCCGGAGGGCAGGAGGACCCAGGACAGAGAGTGTCTTCCGTGTGGCAGCGGTTGGGCCACACCATAGATGTGGAGCGGCAGTGGGCGGAAGAGGCACGGCTCACAATGGTCAGGGCGGAGAACTCCATGCGGAGGGCCCTGAGGCGGGCCGAGTGCCTCGAGGCAATCCGCAGGGGTTTGGAGGTGGACACGTCGACGGCCCTGCGGACCCTCAGGGCCATGGAGGAGGACCGCCTCCGGGACATTGAGCAGGAGTTCGATGATGCCCTGGCCCGGGACATCCACAAGTGAGCCGTGAAATTAGCCCGCTGCCCTTGTACATAGTTATGTAGGTAGTGTTAGGTTTCATTTTTGTTTTGATTTAATTTGGACCTTTCGGACATTGGCCACATTTTTGTATATAGTTTATTTTATTAGTTAGTGTAGTTAGATAGGTTTCCTTTCTTTTGTTGGGATAATGGACCCTGGCTTGTTCCCATGTACATAGTTCACTGTTGGATTCTATTTATTTTTTCACATTTTAACCATGGAGCAATGGCTTTCTTTTTTATTTCCCATTGGATTTTGTTTAGTGGACATTGACTTTGGACACCATTACTTTGGAATTTTATTTTTGCTTTTGCTTTATTTCACGGACATGCTTCTTTTAATTTTTGTACATTCACATTTCTGTTTCTTCATTTTTGATTCTATTTATGTTTCCTTTAATACATATTTTTTTTGGTGAACTTCAATGTGTGGTATCTCATTGGTTTCATGCATTTCATGATATGTGTTTTGAGATTCACTGACACCCATTGGGTGTATGTGAGGGAAATGTGTTTGTTTCGGAACTTGCAATTGGTGTTCTGTGATGTAATTGCAAATTTTGAGTGGGTGGATGCAATACTCGGGTGGGTGTTTTGCATTTGGAGGCTGACCATAGGGACCAGGGATCTAGATTGTGATGACATGTTGGCTGGGGACCATGAGTTGCACATGGGTGGGGGCCTGCTGGCAGGTGCCCCACATTGCTGGGGGTGAGGGTGGTGGGGAACATGAGTTGGACATGGGTGGGGGCCTGCTGGTAGGTGCCCCACAGTGCTGGGGGGTGGGGGTGGTGGGGAACATGAGTTGGACATGGGTGGGGGCCTGCTGGCAGGTGCCCCACATTGCTGGGGGGTGGGGGTGGTGGTGAACATGAGTTGGACATGGGTGGGGGCCTGCTGGCAGGTGCCCCACATTGCTGGGGGGTGGGGGTGGTGGGGAACATGAGTTGGACATGGGTGGGGGCCTGGTGTAGGGTGCCCCTGCACTGCTGGGGGGTGGGGGTGGTTGGAGACATGGGCGGGGGCCTGGTGGAGGGTGCCCCTGCACTGCTGGGGGGTGGGGGTGGTGGGAGACATGGATGGGGGCCTGGTGGAGGCTGCCCCTGGTGGCTTGGGTGGTGGGGGTGCTGGGAGACATGGGTGGGGGCCTGGTGGAGGCTGCCCCTGGTGGCTGGGGGGTGGGGGTGGTGGGAGACATGAGTGGGGGCCTGGTGGAGGGTGCCCCTGCACTGCTGGGGGGTGGGGGTGGTGGGAGACATGGGTGGGGGCCTGGTGGAGGCTGCCCCTGGTGGCTGGGGGGTGGGGGTGGTGGGATACATGGGTGGGGGCCTGGTGAAGGCTGCCCCTGGTGGCTGGGGGGTGGGGGTGCTGGGAGACATGGGTGGGGGCCTGGTGGAGGCTGCCCCTGGTGGCTGGGGGGTGGGGGTGGTGGGAGACATGGGTGGGAGCCTGGTGGAGGGTGCCCCTGCACTGCTGGGGGGTGGGGGTGGTTGGAGACATGGGTGGGGGCCTGATGGAGGCTGCCCCTGGTGGCTGAGGGGTGGGGGTGGTGGGAGACATGGGTGGGGGCCTGGTGGAGGGTGCCCCTGCACTGCTGGGGGGTGGGGGTGGTGGTAGACATGGGTGGGGGCCTGGTGGAGGCTGCCCCTGGTGGCTGGGGGGTGGGGGTGGTGGGGAACATGAGTTGGACATGGGTGGGGCCTGCTGGCAGGTGCCCCACAGTGCTGGGGGTGGGGGTGGTGGGGAACATGAGTTGGACATGGGAGGGGGCCTGCTTGCAGGTGCCCCACATTGCTGGGGGTGGGGGTGGTGGGGAACATGAGTTGGACATGGGTGGGGGCCTGCTGGCAGGTGCCCCACATTGCTGGGGGGTGGGGGTGGTGGGGAACATGAGTTGGACAAGGGTGGGGGCCTGCTGGCAGGTGCCCCACAGTGCCGGGGGTGGGGGTGGTGGGGAACATGAGTTGGACATGGGTGGGGGCCTGCTGGCAGGTTCCCCATAGTGCTGGGGTGTGGGGGTGGTGGGGAACATGAGTTGGACATGGGTGGAGGCCTGCTGGCAGGTGCCCCACATTGCTGGGGGGTGAGGGTGGTGGGGAACATGAGTTGGACATGGGTGGGGGCCTGCTGACAGGTGCCCCACAGTGCTGGGGGGTGGGGGTGGTGGGGAACATGAGTTGGACATGGGTAGGGGCCTGGTGGAGGCTGCCCCTGGTGGCTGGGGGGTGGGGGTGGTGGGAGACATGGCTGGGGGCCTGGTGGAGGGTGCCCCTGCACTGCTGGGGGGTGGGGGTGGTGGGAGACATGGGTGGGGGCCTGGTGGAGGCTGCCCCTGGTGGCTGGGGGGTGGGGGTGGTGGGAGACATGGGTGGGGGCCTGCTGGAGGGTGCCCCTGCACTGCTGGGGGGTGGGGGTGGTTGGAGACATGGGTAGGGGCCTGGTGGAGGCTGCCCCTGGTGGCTGGGGGGTGGGGGTGGTGGGAAACATGGGTGGGGGCCTGGTGGAGGCTGCCCCTTGTGGCTGGGGGGTGGGGGTGGTGGGAGACATGGGTGGGGGCCTGGTGGAGGGTGCCCCTGCACTGCTGGGGGGTGGGAGTGGTGGGAGACATGGGTGGGGGCCTGGTGGAGGCTGCCCCTGGTGGCTGGGGGGTGGGGGTGGTGGGAGACATGGGTGGGGGCCTGGTGGAGGCTGCCCCTGGTGGCTGGGGGGTGGGGGTGGTTGGAGGGGCCTGGTGGAGGCTGCCCCTGGTGGCTGGGGGGTAGGGGTGGTGGGGGACATGGGTGGGGGCCTGGTGGAGGCTGCCCCTGCACTGCTGGGGGGTGGGGGTGGTGGGAGACATGGGTGGGGGCCTGGTGGAGGGTGCCCCTGCACTGCTGGGGGGTGGGGGTGGTGGGAGACATGGGTGGGGGCCTGGTGGAGGGTACCCCTGGTGGCTGGGGGTGCAGGGGGACATGCGTTGGTGGGCAGTAGTGCAAGTTGACATGTGGGTTGGCTGGGGGGCATGGCCATGGTAGATGGGGTGCCTGCAGGACATGTGCAGGGTAGGCCCCTGTGGTGTGAGCCACCTGCAGGGGCCGTGGAGGGTGTAGAGGGAACACCTGGGAGGACCCACACGTGCAATTCACGTGTGGTGCTCCCCGCGCACCCCTGTAATACACGTACCCTGTTGAGATTGCGTGTGTAACTTCCCACGCACCCCCGAAATACACGTACCCCGCTCAATTGCGTGTGTAACTTCCCATGCACCCCCGAAATACACGTACCCTGCTCAATCGCGGGTGTAACTTCCCGCGCGCCCCCGAAATACACGTACCCCGCTCAATCGTGTGTATAACTTCCCGCGCACCCCCGATGTACACGTACCCCGCTCAATCGCGTGTGTAACTTCCCGCGCACCCCCCGAAATACACGTACCCCGCTCAATCGCGTGTGTAACTTCCCGCGCGCCCCCGAAATACACATACCTCGCTCAATCGCATGTGTAACTTCCCGCGCACCCCTTATGTACACATACCCCGCTCAATCGCGTGTGTAACTTCCCGCGCACCCCCGCACAACACGTGCCCCGCACAGGCCCAATTGCTGTATGTTGCCACTTTTGTGATGCGCTGGGACTCTACCGCCTGCCTTCGTGTGGCGGACGTGTTTCAGCTTGTGCGTGTCTTTGGCTGTGCGTGGCTTTGCCCTATTCGATTCCATGAATACGTGTGGTTCGAGTGCGTGTGGGCGTTCCGTCTGCTTCCCTGCAGTACATCCCCAGTTACGCCCTTATTTTCGCGCATTGTTCCCCATTCGCGCGTTACGCCCCGTGTCCCGCCCACTTTCTGGTGTATGCGCCGAGGTTGTGCGCTTTCACTGTGCGCGTCGCGCACGCCTTTCGGGATCTTGCAGTGACTTGTGCGCCATGCACGGGTTTGGCGCACATCCCGAGGTAAACACGCGCAGGGACTTCCATGAATCGCACGCGTGCGCGTGCGCGTGCGCCTGTTTTTTTCCGCTTGCGCCTGCTTGCGCCTGCTTGCGCATAGATTTTCGGCGCATGTTTGTTCCATGAATCGGCCCCTCAATATTTTCAGCAAAAGTTCTACTTATCAGCTAAAGCCATCCCTCCTCCCCAAGAAACAGCAGCACTGCTGTAATGAAGAAGCATGAGAAACACTGCTGCTACCTTGCAAATAACAAATGCACAAACATTTTCGCCGTACATCTACCAAACCATATTACCGTTTGTTGCCTCTTTGCTCCATTCGCAAATTGCCTTATTACCTGTCGTACCAAAAAATAAAGACACCCGTAAACAAAGTAAATATTCCATTAAGAGTGACCTTTCACAGTGTAAATAAATGTAAACAAAAAAAATTGCATACACTCCATGTACTTCATATTTCTCAGTAAAATACATAGACGCAATAATCTTTGCCAGTAATAGTCTAGATTTGCAAAGCAGTAACGTGTGCTACTAAAAAATAGGATTACTGGTTGTAATCTGGGGCGGCTTTGGCGGGTCGGATTACAAAACAAAACTCTTTTTCTAGATGGCCACCATAGAAAGGGAAGGCGGTTTTTTCATACATAGCCCCTCTTCCCTTTCCATGGTAGGCTGCGAAAAGCACAAGTACGTGACGTGACGCAGAACCTGTAAATAAACATACAGCGACGTACAACATAATAACTTACCTTTTGAAATAATAGACTGGATTGTAAAAGAAAACGTTAACATTTTAGAGTTCATAAAGTAGGTTTATTTAACAAGAAACTGTCAGAGACCATCGGAGTAATCCCATTTTCAAGTGAATGATAACAATGGTTCTAAGGGCGTCATTGCAAATGTTAAAGAAGGAACATGTTGGTTTTTTCCCATACAAAAATTATGGGTTCTTGGTTAAAGCAGCTGCTTTGTTTCCACAGTGATTTCCAAGAATGCGCCATGGCCTTCGGCCTACAGCACCATAAATGATCTGATGTTGCTCCGAATAGTGAGTTCAGCGTACGGACAAAGCGGGTTTAGGATGTCATCCCACATAATTGTTATGGACAGGCACCGCTCACGAGCAGTTGTATTTGCCGTCCAAAAAAGCCCTCATTCGGCATCTGGAAACCATGGCACGGGCAGTACAGCAAGATGTACCTGGGCAGAAAACGTAACAGAAAATACGTGTCAATAACCAACCTCTAGCAAAAAATTGCAAAAAAGACACAAAAAATGTGCAAAGTAATACACAAATGCAATTGGTCAAACATGACATTTTAGTGAAATGTTACTATTGACCATTTGTAAATATAGTAACAGGCTACAAACGCTGAGATTCTGCATTCGCCGTAAGATTAAAAAAAATGCAACTACAATGGAAGACCGTAATTCAGTTATGAAGGCAAAATGAATGGACAAGTAAAAAAAAATTACATCTCATGATTTCAAACAAGACCAAAAGAACGTGCAGAGTGATGCACAAAGCGAGTGTAGTCATACCCTACAAATGAGGAACCTGTGCACTCTGCATTGTTACAGGAAAAATATAACAGCGCAGAAAGATAATACTTAAGTTATATTGTCACAATTAGAGTTTCGCTAATTTATAATTAAAACGCGGGTCTCTGTAGAGTGGTCAAAAGTAAACTTACATAATATATACTGCCTCCATTCTTTTTGTGCAAGTCAGACACCAATGTCTTCGCACCGAAGAATCTTTGTGGACTGATATTGCATGCGCCTAACAAACTTTTAAAAACATAACCTTATCAATTGCTATTTTTTTCGACCCTTTCAATCCTTGAATTGCTTCTAAATGTTCCCTTTTGCTCAATGTCAAAAAACAATTGCCCCTCATACATTCACTCGGATGCGTGGGCCTATTGAGCGTCCAACCAAAAAAGCAACTCATGTGACCTTCACTCAGAAGGCAAATACATTCTTACTTTGCAACAACATATTGAAATCCAATTATGAGAACCTCCAGAATCGCTGTTTCCAGCAAACAGTGCAGATGGTGGGCTTAGTTTTCAAACCTTAGGACGCCAGTAACATTCCAAAAACATTTTAACCCACACGCACTAATTGGTAGTGGTACAGTGAGCACGACCTTCCATTTAACTGTATGACTTTGATGACAAGAAAACTCCACTTTTTCAGTTTGTGCTCCCACATCCCATCCCAGCCTCCTTGGAGGTCACCTTCTGAAATAGTATTACATAAGTGTGACAACTGCAATGCTGTCTTGTTTTGTATGTGTTTCTGGCGATGTCCGCGTACACCAAAACATGAATAAAAAATGGCGGGGGCACCTAAGAAAGCTGACGTACTTCACGCTGTTCGACAACCAATCAGTGAAAGCACCACATGTTCGCGGGCACAAACTTTTCCCCCATTCAGTTTTAAGTTGAAAAGAGAGGTTTTGAGAACGCCCCTTATAACTTTCCCTCCCTGGACCAAACTTCATCAAACTTTCCAAAGAAATTCAGAGTGTCCGATATACTTTTTCTGCAAAGTTTGGTGAGGATGCGTCCAGGGGTAGCACAGTTATAAGGCACCCACAAAGTGTTCTTACTATGGAAACAGCAACTTCACCATAACTACACAGCCACTAACGTAGCTATCTAATATTTTGCAGTGGTTGTTGGCAGGGCCTAGAAGTTTGCATGTATGTCCATAGATATTTGAATGTATGTGTGTACAGTGGCTTATAACTGCACTGCTTATAAGGTCATTTTTGGGTTTATTGCTTTTGGCCATGCACCCAAGACTGTACACCCTCCCCAGAACCATCTGACTGCTAAGCAATACTACGGGTGTATGCATTGCTGTAATATGATGTGCTGGCTCTGGCCAGGGCCTAGAGTGTTAGGAGTATGGCGTTCGGCCTACGGCCTGCAGCCATGAACCCAAAACTCTACATCCTGCCCACAACCACTGTACTATATAAAATCCATGTTGCCTTATAACTTTAGTGCTTATAAGTTTGTTCTTGGGTGCAAGGCCTTTGGCCATGCAGCCAAGACTCTACGTCCTGGCCACAACCACCACAGCATATCACACCCATTGTGGCTTGTAACTTCAATGGCCTTCATCCATGCACCCAAAAGTCTAAGTCCTGGCCGCAACCACCACAGCATATCGCACCCATTCTCGCTTGTAACTTCACTACGTATAAATGTGGTCTTGGGTGCGTGGCCTTTGGCCACGCACCCAAGACTCTAGGCCCTCCCCACAACCACCTGATTGATGTTTAATACTACGGGTGTATCTATAGCTGTGATATGCTGCAATTGTTGTGGCCAGAAGCTAGAGTCTTGGGTGTAAGGCCATATATATGTGAATGCATGGGTGTCCAGCATATCAAACCCATAGTGGCTTATAACTGCAATGCTTATAACTGTGTTTTCGGTGCATGGCCTTCAGGCATGCAGCCAAGACTCTACATACTGTCCACAACTACCGCAGAATATTGCACCCATAGTGCCTTATACATTCTCTACATACAAATGTGATCTTGTGTACATGGCCTTTGGCCATGCATGTAAGACTCTAGGCCCTCCCCACAAACACCAGATCAATATGCAAGACTACGGGTGTAGGTATAGCTGTGATATTCTGCTGTGGTTGTGGACAGGGCCTAGCGTGTTGGGTGTACGGCCATGCACCCAAGACTCTAGGCCCTGGCCACAACCACCTCAGCATATCACACCCATGGGGGTGTATAAATTAGTAGCACACTCACACAAACAAAAATAGTAACTGCAGCATGTACTCAATTGTAATTTTCTCTAACACCATGCGTGTCCTTAGAACAGTTTGAAGTTGCCTGCGCACAGCATGGACTGAAGTACTATCCTTATAAGACCCCTCATTTTCAGTACTTACAAACATTCTGGACAAGGCGGGCATGGCGAATACATCATTAACACCTGCCACCCAAACAAGTACAGTATTTCACCCATCTCTTGCTCTCTGAACCTCCCCAAGCACTGTAGGAGACCAAAACAGTTTCCGAAACAGCATTTCACCTCTGGTAGCAACCGCGCTGTCGTCGAATCCAAGATGTCAGGCACATCCACACATTCTGATGCACATCACGGCTCGCTGCAGCCAATCGGCGAAGACATTGCATGTCCGCGGTCATGATGCCACCCCCTGGCCAATCGGTATCTTGTCCGCCGAGCGAACAGGGAAGTGTGACCGTGCAGTGGACATAGATATCACTAATTTTTTTAGACATATTTTTGGGTCATTTTAAAGGAAACTACTGGACAGATTGTCAACAAATTTACAAAATCACGCTTTCGGGACCAAGTCCCTGCTCCTGCCGCAAATTTGGTGAAAATCCATTGGCTCCATGTAGAAGGTTTCAATTGGCTATTCCGTGGCGTGCTGCACGCAAACAAGTTGCACTTTCACCGATTGGTTCCGCCACCGCGTGCAGAGCGTCTCATTCTTTTGATACGCCTGCCATGTTCATTTTGTTTTGTGTTGTATGCAGACATCGCCGCAAACAAACACTTATGGGACACTGTGTCGAAAGGTGAGTGTTATTCACATGTGGCAGTAGCAAGTCAAACAGTGGTTTATTCTTGTTGCCACAGTCATACTGTAAAGTGGAACTTGGTAGTCAATGTGCAACAAGGTCTTACAGCATCTATGTAACAGGACATAAACAACAGTCCTGCGGTCAGACTACTGTCCTACCTTTTCCATTCTGAGGCAGCCACCTGCACTGTTTCGTACACACAGCGCTTCTGCTTGTGTATGGGAGTAACGTTTCTCATGAATGCCTGATGATATGTTGTTGCAAAAAGAGCATGTATTTCCATTCTGAGTGAAGGTCACTAGGTTTCATTTTTGCAGTACACGTTCCGTATGGCCGCTGATGTCTCAAAACCCATAAGGGTCTGTTGTTTTTTGACCTTCAGGTACAGGGAAGCAACAGAAAGAATGCAGGGAGTCACAGTTTGAACCACATACCCTTTGATAATGGTATCCTTTAAAAACGTTTGCATGACACATGAAATATAATTTCCCGAAGAAGGTTTCCAGCAAACAACCTACTCTCTGCCTGTAGCAGACGCAATGGAGCCGGTACACATAATTTTGACGCCTGTACTGCAAACTGCCATTACCTTGTTAATTTCCCACAAAAAAACGTGTGCTCTTACTAATGAAATACAAGGTTTCTGTGCAGCTCCAATTTTTTTTCCCATTATGCATTATGCAGATTGCACATTCTCGGCGTTTGAAAAATGGCTCGTCCCTTTCCAATCTTATCATTTTTATGTACTTCAAATGTTATGTATTACAACTTTGATTTCTGCAGAGGTTACCTAATGCTACCTTTTGTATTTCCCCTTTGTCGCTTAGCTACTACGATACAACAATGTTTATATTACTATTGGCATACCTCCCTTATGCAGATTGCATTTTGCCACCGTCTGTAGGACGTCCCTACATTTCCTTCCATTGAAATACAACATTTCTGTGTCATTGCATTTTTTTTTACCCATTATGCAGATTGCACATTGTCACCATTTGTATGGTCGTTCTACAATTCCCCATCGAACATTACTATTTATTACAAATGTTATGTGTTGCACCTTTCCTTTTTGCAAAGGTTTCGTATTGATATATTTTTTTCCTTTCTCCCTCAGCTATTTCCTTCCCTATTGCGATTGTCACGGCTTCCAACGTCTCAGTGATGTTTTTTTTAACCGTCAAATGCAACTTTTCGTTACCGGTTGTCTGTCCATCATTATTGAATGGGATGACCGCATTGGACCTCTATGCTCGTACGCAGCTGTCGCAATAAGAAGTAGCATTCCATCCTTTCTGGTGTCGTAGATCACAGCGATTGACGTTGTCCTGCAAATGAATGTATGAGGAAATGACTACTGTGCCGACAACGCACAGTTTCCGTCTGGGTAAACAACAACCTGCCCAGTAACATTAACATTTTCAACAACCTACCATCCTTTCTGATGCAGTACATCACAGCGATTCATTTCGTAATGCCAATGAATGTGAGAGGAAAAGAACTACAGTGCCGACAACGCATTCTTTCTGTGTTCCAAACCAACCACTACCAATTTCATTGTCCAGCACAGACACAAACTTTCAATTTCTATGCAACTGAGAAGAAGGCGACCATTTCGCACATTGTATTGTGAAATAAAACTACGATACTAATTCTTACATGTTAGTGTTTTTTTTTTTAAAATTGTGCTCTTCTACTTCAAAATGTGTCATGCTACCTTGTAGATCCCAGCATATTCATTACACATTTCCATACGCTGGCACGGTATATTACCGCGAACAGTATTGCATACCACTTGGTTTGGGTACGCAACGGTCAGACCCATCTAATATGCTTTCGTGCCGTCACACCAATTTCTGTCACCCAGATGCCCCAATGACCAAGATTATTTCAGGCTTCACACGATGTTGTCACATTTGCTATCTTTGTAAAAGAGGAAAAATGAGGTAAGGTGCACTACAAATGTTTGCTGTACAAAAATGTTTGTAAAATGATACATGCTTACACCCTCTCACTGGACTCATCTTCAAACCTTTCGAACTTTGACACTTACAAAATTATGTGTCTAAAGGTCAGTGGCAATGGTCTTCTTTCACTCTTTGTGACGTAATTGCGCTTCACTTCAAAAACTTTGTTAGTATTTTGTCCAGACGTAAGAAGCCTACTGCTTTGCCTTCTCTACGCACATTTTTACACACAATATGTACTGCCAGCTATAATGGAAAGCAAAAAAGGGTTTCTATGCAACACCCGCCTTCCCTTTCCATGGTGGCCATCTTGGAAAAGGATTTGTTTCCTTCAAACGTGAACGCCGGAGGCGTTCTGGGTGAAGACAACAAATCCTCTTTTTTGGTACCATGGCTTACTGCTGTACAATCTCGCTTGCTAATGGCATTCTACCCCCACTGCCCCCCTACTATTGCTTGTATGGTGCTGCACAATTGCCCGGTTGAGTGGTGCACTGGAAGTGTTGCGGTTACAAGTTAGTACAACAACATACAATGTCCTTCCGCCCTATCAACGATATACACATGTTATTGTGATATGTGTATGAGTTTTCCAACACGTCACCATGCTGTGCGCCAGCATATGCTAATGTGCAATACTTTGGCTGGTGGGCAGTAAAGTCAAATGTTCCTTTATACTATGGTTATGTGTTACAATTAGAATTCTGATAAATGCATTGTAAAAATGTTGGTAAAGTAATGTTATCATTCACTTACAGTACTGCACACCTGTGGCAATCAGTGAAAAACAGTTTGCCGAAGGGACATTATGGTTACGTTTTCCTTCTAAAAACCTGCAAAATTCACTAAAAAAAAATCTTTGTTAAAGGGACGTTATGGTTAAGTTGCACTAATAAAAACCTATGCAATTCAGTAAAAAACGTTGTTAAAAGGACGTTATGGTTACAAGTAAAAGCGAAAAACCCCTGAAATTCGCCAGTTATTGTAAGCTAAGCAACCATAACTCGCACCATCTACGTGCATTGCTAACACTAACACCCAGGACATGAAAGATGACATCACAAATATCATTAATGACATCACTGATGACATCACATGGCTGCCTCTCTTATTTTGGTGCATTGGAAAATGTAGGCCAGGTGGTTTTATTCACTACAATCACAATATAAAAATGGAAAAGTTGCTGTATATCAAAATGTTAACCTTGTTGGATGTTCTTAATGCACATTCCTTAGAGTCTAGTCTCAGCTCATGATGCACATGCATGGGGTAATAGCAGGCCCCCAACACACATTTAATTTGCACACCAGAACATAAACTTTCTAATGATGCTGACCTAAGGACACTATACCTGTACGTACTGTTTGCTGGCAAGTTGAAACTGTTCTAAGAACAAACGAGGTGTCCGGGATGTCCACAATTATCCAAAATGGAGATGTTCTAAGAACATTATGCCTGTCCGTAATGTTCGCAAGCAAGTCCAAACTGTTCTAAGAACACATTCAGTGTCCGGGATGTCTGCAATCAAATGAAAATGGGGGCGTCCTAAGGACACTATACCTGTCTGTACTGTTCGCAGGCAAGTTGAAACTGTTCTAAGAACACACGAGGTGTCCGGGATGTCCGCAATTAACCAAAATAGAGGTGTTCTAAGAATATTATGCCTGTCCGTAATGTTCGCAAGTAAGTCAAAACTGTTCTAAGAACACTCTCGGTGTCTGGGATATCCGCAATTAACCAACATGGAGGTGTCGTAAGAACACTGTACCTGTCTATACTGTTCGCTGGCAAGTTGAAACTGTTTTAAGAACACACTCGGTGTCCGGGATGTCTGCAATTAATCAAAATGTAGGTGTCCTAAGGACACTATATCTGGCCGTACTGTTCGCAGGCAAGTTGAAACTGTTCTTAGAACACACACGGTGTCTGGGATGTCCAATTAACCGAAATGTAGGTGTTCTAAGGACACAATACCTGTCCGTACTGCCTAAAGAACATCTACGCACATGCGCACCACACCCGTAACTTCTCTGAACATTGCGCCTGTCCGTTAGTGTTCACGTCGCTTGTTTCGCACTTTTAATTAATTTCAGGACCCGAACACTGTTCGTAGAACACCCACGCACATGCGCACAACCGTTCCCGTGCATTTGATGTCCTGCAAACACCTCTTGCGTTCGCGGACATGTTCGTGACGCCATCATGTGACCGCACCCACGCTGAGCGTGTGTCCTGAATTGCACATACTGTCCGGGTCCCCAAACATTTTAAAAGTACCTTTTCGGGCAATCCACAGTATTTTATACTAAAAATGCACCATAGCCCATGTCCCAGACAATAACCCTGACTTTATACATATTTTTTAGAACTTTTTTAGCACGTTTGGGGTGTTCGTCCTGTCCGCGGACAGCGCGGGTGTCCGCGAAGCGCACACCAGCACCCCTATAAAAGGCCACACCCAGAGCTCATCCTCATTGTGCTTCTGGATATCTGAGAGAACACTGTCTACTTTGGATTGCAATCTTCCAGATTTTGCTCCCTTTGCTGTATCCTGATGGCATCCATGGCTGCTGTTCTTCCACCTTGTGCTACATCTGCCTCAGCACCACCACCGCCACCTCCCCAAGGGCCTGAAGAGGGAACAGGTGTGAGGATGTAGAGGAGGATGAAGAGGATGACTAGGATGAGGTAGTGGAAGTCCCTACTACCAGCACTCGCCGTGAGTCTTGGGTGTGGCGGTTTTTTACCATTCAGGGTAACGTATCCAAGGCGCGTGTGAACAAAGTCACCTGCAACGAGTGCAAAATGGTACTGAGTCGCGGGAGGCTTGGTTCGTACAGCTTTGGTACGACTACTATGAAGCAACACCTAAAGTCGTTCCACGGTAGGGCGTTCGTAAGGTTGTACCTTGCAACGAGCGTAGTAGGTTGAGTTCCTCTACTTCATCCTCTGTTTCCACTTCTCTCACCACAAGAGACACTCCTGTGGGAGAGTGCATCCCTCCAGCTGCCTCAAAGGCCATTCACAATGCTGATGACCCTTCCCTTTCGAGGGTCTCAGTTTTGTGTATGTACTGCGACGCAGTACTCTGCAGGGGGGAGAGACTTTGAAGTGCTTTTGAGTCTCTGGTCTCAGAGCACGAGAAGACCTGCTCACTACCTAAGTAAGGCCCACCCTACATCTTCCTCTCTGCACCCACCCTTTCTTATCCCTGTGGTCGGTGTCCCCCCTTACCCTCCTCTCCCCTCCTCTCCTAGTGTGTTGTGTGTAAAAAAACAAAAAAAATACAAAACAACAGCAATTAGAAAATAGGCTCTTTTCAGAGCCACCATTCACAGTCAAAAAATAGAAGTGGGAAATAAATTGAGCAGGCTCCTGTTTTTTTTTTTTTTCGAAGTCCGCGCACAGTTCACAAACATCAAAAATGTCGGGGTGTTGCCCTATCAAAATTATTGCACTTTTCTCTGGGAGGAAGTGGTGGCTCTGAAAAGAGCCTTTTGTGGTATTTTTTTGTATTTGAAAAACTTAAAAAATCAACACCTACAGCAAAAAAGCTGGCTGTAATTTTACAAAAGGACACAATGCATTTTGTACTTTTCTCAGAAAAATCTGATTACCAAACTGCATCTCTACCAAAAATGTTTGTGCTACGAACATAATATTTTCATTGTGAAAAGAGGACATGCCAACATCTCTTAGAAAGGCAAAAACAGCTTTATTGCCTCGCTTTCTCAATTTGTGGACCAAATGAAGAAGAACGCAGCCACATTTGTCTCTGCGAGAAAAAAATACTTGGGAATTTGGAAACATATCCATGAACTTCCCAAGTCCTTCATTCATTGAAAATTGCAAAGAAATTCCTGACACATGTCCCAAACTGTTCCCTTCACAATGAATTATAATTATGTCTGGATGATGCTCTGTCTGCACACTAGCACAGAAAAGTAGTAAGTCTAGCCACTTCATTCTGCGTACTCCATGCCAGTACACTTCCACATGAAGGAACCTAAGATCAGCAGCTACTCCACAGCGTTGTGCATGCACCTCCAATCAATGTATCCATGAGTCTCCCAAAATCCAGACAATCTGTTTTCTGAAACACACATCCACAGCTAATTGTTCTTCTCTCAGGAAATAGACCTTCTGATAAACTGGCTTCTTACACAACACACCCACCAAACTTTACTGACCAATCAATTCCTCTGCTCATTCTCATTTGCATGTCTCTCCACCCCAAAATCCCTGTATGTAATATGCAGAGTCGCAGACTTCCTTTATGTCTGCGGACATATCGTAACCTAGACAGCCCTTCTACCATTTCCACTTCACTCTCTGTGCCATTCCCTCATTGGATACAGCTAAACAGTCACACAACCATCCAACAATCACATTCAAGACCTCTACATCTAACTCCATCATCAGAGTTCAGCACTTCAAATGTACTGTAGATTACTCTGAGTACAAGTCTCATATCATTGGAAAGCACCTACTACAAAAACTATTGTACAAGTCTCCAAGATTTATACTTGCAGCTGCATGCATATCCACATGCATGAATACAAACTACAGGTATGCATATTTTCTGCACAGTACAAGTACGACTCTTATGAATGCATATAAACAGAGTAACTGTCACTTAATCTGTATAACCTATAAAATTAACTTACTGTCATTTTTCCCATCTGCTATATCAACTGTCACTTACAAACCTGTCTGCTATCTAAACAATTTTTTACACACACAGCTATCTAAAAAATTATATTAGAAGTTGGGAGAAATAACAATATAATTGTAGAAAAACACTAAGGGGCCGATTCATGGAACAAACGTGCGCCGAAAATCTATGCGCAAGCAGGCGCAAGCGTGAAAAAACAGGTGCACGCGCACATGTGCGATTCATGGAAGTCCCTGCGCGTGTTTTCCTCGTGATGTGCGCCAAACTCGTGCATGGCGCACACGTCACTGAAACATCCCGAACGGCGTGCGCGAGGCGCACAGTGAAAGCGCACAACCTCGGTGCACACACCAAAAAGGGGGCGGAACACGGGGCGTAACGCGCGGAATGGGGAACAACGTGTGAAAATAAGGGCATAACTGGGATGTACTGCTGGGAAGCAGACGGAACGCCCACACGCAGGCGAACCACACGTATTCATGGAATCGAATAGGGCAAAGCCGCGCACGGCCAAAGACACGCACAGGCCTAAACACATCCGCCACACGAAGGCAGGCGGTAGCGTCCCTGCGCATCACAAAAGCGCCAATATACAGCAATGATGAATGTCCCATACTGCTATTGTGCCTGGGGTTCGCGTGAAGTTTTTCACGCGATCGGGCCTGGGGGAGCAGACTACGTGTATTACGGGGGTTCGCGTGAAGTTTTTCACGCGATCGGGCCTGGGGGAGCGGGCTACGTGTATTACAGGGGTTCGCGTGAAGTTTTTCACGCGATCGGCCTGGGGGAGTGGGCTACGTGTATTACAGGGGTTCGCGTGAAGTTTTTCACGCGATCGGGCCTGGGGGAGCGAGCTACGTATATTACAGGGGTTCGCGTGAAGTTTTTCACGCGATCGGGCCTAGCGGGCTACCACTCACCGTCTGCCTTGCGTGTAGAAGAACGCGTAGCCAACACCCTCTGTGAAGTAATAGCGTGTGAACCCCAAAGGCTGGAAAACAAACGCACCGCACCCCACGAAAAGCACGTACAGAGCAATGTAAAGGCAAGTGGGATCTACAAGCCCTGCCAGGGAAACGCCCGTGCGTGAAACGTCACAGACGCGTTTACGCACTAAGGGCCTTTGGTCCAATGGAATCGCGTATGCGTGCTGACGCGCCTATGCGCTAAGGGCCTTTGGTCCAATGAAATCGCGTATGCGTGCTGACGCGCTTACGCGCTAAGGGCCTTTCCTCGATTTACATGCAGACGTGCAAGATTTTCACGTGCCAAATCACTCCGTATCAAGCTGGCTATGCGTAAGCACACGGAAGACCACGCTGCCTACCCAAAAGGCCGAATTACTGCCCCCCAGAGCCCCGAGCAGCCTCCCACGAACCATCTGCTGCTGCCTGCCTGCCTGCCTGCTGCCACCGTGCCCTGCTATTTGGTGCCTGCACATCAGCCATCTGCAGGGGTCCATTTGCTGTGTCCACCCCTGCTGGAACAGAAGACTCCTGACTGGGATACCATTGCTCCACAGCCCAGCCCCAGGACCCAGTTGCCCACCCACTCCTGCCTCTGGGGTTGCCATGTCGGGCACTGCAACATCTGGCACCACTGGCAACCCCCGGCCAGAGAGGCAGAGGGGCACCAGCTTCACTGCCACCGAAGTTGGTGTCCTGGTGGAGCAAGTCCTGGGGCAGTATGATGCCCTCTTCGGAAGTAAGCGCGCCAACAAGGAAGGACGGACTCGGATCTGGACGAACATCGTGACTGCCATCTACGTGGAGGGGGTGGCAGTCCGCAACTACCAACATGTCAAGAAGCGCTGGGATGACTGTAGGTCCAGGACCCTCTTAAAGGCAGCCGGGGCCGCATGAGTACCATCCAGATGAGGGTCCTGGAACGCGTAGGCCCAGCGCTCCACGCCCAGATCCTTGAGAGGCAGACCCGTCTGGAGTTGAGCGGTAAGTGGCCAAGCATTGCTGTGTGAGACAGGGCATGTCGCAGTGTGCTGGTTGTCTGATACTTGCCTGTATGTGTGACATAGGCCAGGTATGCATGTGTGTGTGCAGGGACGTCATGCATGTGAGACCAGTAATGTGTGAACCACACGGTTGGTGCATGTGTTCAAATGCAACATGGGTTGCCCTATGCGGAATGGCCACATGAAAGCATGCCAGTCTCTGTTCCTGGACATGGGTGGGGGTGAGGGATGGGTGCTGATGCCATGTATATGTATGCTGTCCATGTCTGTGTGTCTGACCTGCGTGTCTGTGACTTGTGAATGCCAGGGATGCATGACACATGTCTGTCGCAATGTTCAGGTTCACTGATGCAGCCTAGTCATCCTTGTATCCACTGTGTCTGTGGTGTACGAGGCCAGATGGATGAAACTAGGGTGAAGTGTGTGCATGTGATAGGCATGGCCCATGATGTATGTGAGTTCCAAAACAACATTGTATGTTTCAAGAATCCCTTGGATATGTATGCTAATGTCCATAGCATGCGCCATGCCTGTTACCGCATGTGTTTTACCTGCACTGACCCATGTGTTGTGAATGGACATGATGGAAGTGATCTTTGACAGTGCCACTCATCTGCTATTGCTTCCTGTCTAGGGGACCATTGTACAGTACCCTGATGCTTGTGTTCTATGTCTCCCTCTACACAGCGCCACGTGAAGAAGAGGGCGGAGACGGCGCTGTGGAGCAAAGCGGCGGGGATGCCCCCATGGCTGCAGTGGAAGGGGTGGGTGAGCCCCCACAGGGGCTTGCAATGGCGGAAGACGGGGTGGAGCCATCCAGGTTGGTGGTTTCCACAGAGGAGGAGGATGCTGCTACTGAGGCGCACATGGGGCCTGGTGGGGGCATCCCTGCTGGTGCAAGTGTTGCAGTCCAGGGACAGGAGGCAGCACAGGTCGCCGTGGAGGGGCCTGTGCATGTCACTGTCCCTGACACTGTGACTGCACCACCATGCTCCAGCAGGGATGCCCCATCCCAGGCCCGTCCGCAGGTAGGGGGGATGTCCATGTCATCTGACTCCCCTCCACCTGTGGACGAGGGGACCCCTGGCCGTATGTAGAAGGTCCTGATTGGTGTCGCGTTGCGCACAGGTGCAATTTGTGATGAGGTGCGTGCTTCCCGGGAGGAGCATGCACGTCATCACGGAGAGCACCGTGCCGACGTGGCCCAGTTGGGATCGGCCATGGTCGGGGGTTTCCTACATATGTCGGCCAATCTGGCGACCCTCTCCTCCTCTGTGGAGACTATGCACCAGTCGTTCTCCATGCCGTCTTCCGGCCCAGATGCCACCAGGGCCCCCTGTGGACCTGCCCCGACCAATGCAGCCAGCTCGGTGGGGATCCCATCCCTACCACAGTCGGGAGTCGGATGTCCAGCAGAGGTGGACACACCAGCAACTGGACCCCAGCAGATGGAGGATGTGACGGCATCATCGGGCAGGGCACGTGCACAACAGCGTCGGTGGATTCCATCAGCCTGGATGCCGTCTTGCTGGCACAGGCAGTTGCGTGGGAGGCAGCGGCAGGCTCGACGTGGGAGGCATCATGGCTCGGGGCCATCAATATCAGGGGTGCAGGCATCGGCCGGAGGGCAGGAGAACCCTGGAATGGGAGTGGCTTCCGTGTGGGAGCGGTTGGGTCAGCAGATAGGTGCGGAGCGGCAGCGGGCAGAGGAGGAACGGCTCACAATGGTCAGGGTGGAGAACTCCATGCGGAGGGCGCTGAGGGGGGCTGAGTGCCTCGAGGGTCTTCGCAGGGATTCGGAGCTGGACACTGCTTTATCCCAGCGAGACCTCGGGGCCAGGGAACATGCCCGCCTCCAAGCCATTGAACAGGAGTTCGATGATGCCCTGGCCCATGACAACATCCAGTGAGCCGTTGGACTAGCCCGCTGCCCTTGTAAATAGATATGTAGTTAGTGTTAGGTTTCCTTTGTTTTTGCATTTTTTTTGGACCTTTTGGACAATGGGCCACATTTTTGTATATAGTTTTTTTTTATTAGGTAGTGTTGTTAGATAGGTTTCATTTCTTTTGTTGGGATCATGGACGGTGGCTTGTTCATCTGTACATAGTTCACTGTTGGATTTTCTTTTCATTTTACAATTTACCCATGGAGCAATGGCTTTCAATTATAATTTCCCATTGGATTTTCTTTTGTGGACTGTGACTTTGGACACCATTCCTTTGGATTATGATTTTTAGTTTTGCATTTTTTCACGGACATGCTTCTTTTTATTTTTTTACATTCCCATTTCTGTTTGTTTATTCATGTTTCCTTTAATACATATTTTTTGATCAGACTTCAATGTGTAGTATCATCTCATTGGTTTCATGCATATCATGATATGGGTTTTGAGATTCACTGACACCCATTGGGTGTATGTGAGGGACATGTGTTCGTTTCCAAACTTGCAATTGGTATTCTATCATGTTATTGCCATTTCTAAGTGGGTGGATGCAATACTCGGATGGGTGTTTTGCATTTGAAGGCTGACCATAGGGACCAGGGATCTAGATTGTGATGACATGTTGGCTGGGGAACATGAGTTGGGGCTTGGTGGAGGGTGCACCACAGTGCTGGGGGTGGGGGTGCAGGGGAACATGAGTCGGACATGAGTTGGGGCCTGGTGGAGGGTGCACCACAGTGCTCGGGGGTGGGGGTGCAGGAGAACATGAGTTGGACATGAGTGGGGGCCTGGTGGAGGGTGCCCCACAGTGCTGGGGGGTGGGGGTGCAGGGGAACAAGAGTTGGACATGCGTAGGGGCCTGGTGGAGGGTGCCCCACAGTGCTGGGGGGTGGGGGTGCAGGGGAACATGAGTGGGACATGAGTGGGGCCCCGCTGGCAGGTGCCCCACAGTGCTGGGGGGTGGGGGTGCAGGGGAACATGAGTTGGACATGAGTGGGGGCCTGCTGGCAGGTGCCCCGCAGCGCTGGGGGATGGGGGTGCAGGGGAACATGAGTGGGACATGAGTGGGGGCCTGCTGGCAGGTGCCCCACAGTGCTGGGGGGTGGGGGTGCAGGGGAACATGAGTTGGACATGAGTGGGGGCCTGCTGGCAGGTGCCCCACAGTGCTGGGGGGTGGGGGTGCATGGGAACATGAGTGGGGGCCTGCTGGCAGGTGCCCCACAGTGCTGGGGGGTGGGGGTGCAGGGGGACATGTGTGGGGGCCTGGTGGAGGGTGCCCTTGAATGGTGGGGGTGGGGGTGCAGGGAGACAGGAGTGGGGGCCTGGTGGAGGGTGCCCTGCACTGCTGGGGTGTGGGGGTGCTGGGAGACATGTGTGGGGGCCTGCTGGCAGGTGCCCCACAGTGCTGGGGGGTGGGGGTGCATGGGAACATGAGTGGGGGCCTGCTGGCAGGTGCCCCACAGTGCTGGGGGGTGGGGGTGCAGGGAGACATGTGTGGGGGCCTAGTGGAGGGTGCCCTTGAATGGTGGGGGGTGGGGGTGCAGGGAGACAGGAGTGGGGGCCTGGTTGAGGGTGCCCTGCACTGCTGGGGTGTGGGGGTGCTGGGAGACATGTGTGGGGGCCTGGTGGAGGGTGCCCCTGACTGGTGGGGGATGGGTGTGCAGGGAGACAGGAGTGGGGGCCTGTTGGAGGGTGCCCCTGACTGGTGGGGTGTGGGGGCATGGTGGAGGGTACCCTGCACTGCTGGGGTGTGGGGGTGCTGGGAGACATGTGTGGGGGCCTGGTGGAGGGTGCCCCTGACTGGTGGGGGGTGAGGGCCTGGTGGAGGGTGCCCTGCACTGCTAGGGGGTGGGGGTGCTGGGAGACATGCATTGTTGATCAGTAGTGCAAGGTGACATGTGGCTTGGCTGGGGGGCATGCCCATGGTGGATGGGCTGACTGCGGGACATGAGCAGGAGTGCAGGGTAGTCCCCCGTGGTGTGGGCTGCCTGCAGGAGCCGTGGAGGTTGTAGAGCGAACACCTGGGAGGACCCACACGGCCAATTCATGTGTAGTACTCCCCAGAACCCCTGAAATACACGTACCCTGCTGAAATCGTGTGTGGAACTTCCCACGCAACCCTGAAATACACGTACCCTGCTGAAATCGCATGTGGAACTTCCCGCGCACCCCTGAAATACACGTACCCTGATGGAATCGCGTGTGGAACTTCCCGCGCACCCCTGAAATACATGTACCCTGATGGAATCGCGTGTGAAACTTCCCGCGCACCCCAGTAATACACGTACCCCGCACGCACGGGGCCAATCGCGTGTGGAACTTCCCACGCACCCCTGAAATACACGTACCCTGATGGAATCGCGTGTGAAACTTTCCGCGCACCCCTGAAATACACGTACCCTGATGGAATTGCGTGTGAAACTTCCCGCGCACCCCTGAAATATACGTACCCTGATGGAATCGCATATGAAACTTCCCGCGCACCCCTGAAATACACGTACCCTGCTGAAATCGCGTGTGAAACTTCCCGCGCACCTCTGAAATACACATACCCTGCTGAATTTGCATGTGAAACTTCCCGCGCACCCCAGTAATACACATACCCTGCTCACACGGGGCCAATCGCGTGTGGAACTTCCCGCGCACCCCTGAAATACACGTACCCTGATGGAATCGCATGTGAAACTTCCAGCGCACCCCTGAAATACACGCACCCTGCTGAAATCGCGTGTGAAACTTCCCGCGCACCCCAGTAATACACGTACCCCGCTCGCACAGGGCCAATCGCATGTGAAACTTCCCGTGCACCCCAGTAAAACACGTACCCAGCTGAAATCACGTGAGAAACTTCCCGCGCACCCCAGTGATACACGCACCCCTCTTGCCGTGCTGGTACAGGGTTAGCGCAGCCCTTTGCACTGGATTTGGGATTTTGATGGCTTTTCCCTGCGCAAGGGGCGTTCTTGGGGCCGTAACTGGCGCTGCTGCAGGGTTGCTGCGCCACTGTGCGCCACGGCTGGTTTTGGTGGCTGGAATCCATGAATACGCTGTGCGCGGAAATGTATTTTAGCGCACGGGGCTGGCGCAGGGATTCGCACGCGGACACTGTGTGCCAGCCGCGTGCGCCACTTGTGTGCTGAATTCTATGAATTACCCTCTGAATCGTGTATTATAAAATTACACACAGCCAGGATAAGGTCATGCACCTTCATACACTCACACAGATAGAAACTAACATTGAAAAACTCCCGACTGCAATAACACAACTACCTGTAAATCACATCCTTCTGATTTATTACCCACACCTTCACAAATGCATACATTCCATGCTTTTCTATACAGTATCTGCCATTTACCTTATAAAAATTGCAAAATAAGTATGTCATTATTTCTTCTGTCTCCTAACATCCAATAACACAGTCTTAAGAAACCAAGCGTTTTTCATACACTTTCTATTCTACTCATTTGCATAGCATGTTGAACTAACATAATGTAAATAAAATATAAAGGCTGCACCTAGTCAAAGGAAACTACATACTATATACACACAAAATTACTAACTTCTTTCCTTTACAATTACAGTGAAGAGCACTCTCCTGAAAAGCAGCAGAATCCGAAGTACAAACAACAACTCAGAAGAAACCTAATCTTTCTACACAAAAAAATAAAGTACAATACTACCATAATATTCTTACTGTTACTCAAACAAACTGTGCTGTTGATTCATGGTATTTTTGCACCAAAAAAAAAAAGATTAGTACACCATTCTGCCCACAAATCCCCATTTGTTAAACAGGGATTTGCAGGCAGAATGCCACACAAATCCCTGTTTTTCGGCGCACAAATGACACTCAGCCTCTAGAATGTTATTATTGCAGAACAAAGAACTGTTTTCATTCTATACCATTAGATTTAGTATTTGTGATTCTCCTCACCACTAGTTTACTTTCTACTGTCATCTGAACCCCAGTATAGTAACACACAAATAGAAGAATAGCCCTCCCAACTAGTTGTAGCTACCCAATACACAATCACACACCATCACATACATCTCTACCAACATACTCAGACACTCATGCACACAGCACACATGCATCGCAGAACAACCCAACCCATACCTTCCTTATTTTTTCAACAGACCCCAAAGAATGCCTACCAAAAAGCAAGTCCGTAGAAAACAATGTAAAAGTAGAGCAAATGAAAAAAGAAGTATCCAAAATAAGCATCCATCTCTAGCAGAATTTGTACAAAAGTTCAAACAAAACAGCTAATACAGTCATTTAGCAAAACAAAACATGCTTCAAGTACAGAAACTTTGCCTCCTCTATCGAAATGTAAAACGAAACAGAAAACGACTATCAAGAATTCAGCTACCACTACTGCTAAAACTGCTCCTATAAATCTTGATATAATGGCAAGTAAACATACCAAAAAAAGTATTTAGCAAAAATGTTCCGCCAGTCCTTCAAAATCTTATAAAAACAGGAGAGAAATCATACACAACCCTTAAAACCTACCGTAAAAAATTAATATTAGAAGCTTTGATAGACAGTGCAATCCTACTCAAAAGAAAATTATTTATTTTAGTGTTAAAAAGAATGAAACCACTAACAAAACTAATTTGTAAATTACAAAAAAGACTTCTCAATAAATGGAATGTCAACAAAATAACGTTTTAAATATCTGTGGAGGTGAATGGAGTCACACCACAAACTGGTACAGAACCATATTTTAATGAAAAATCATACAAACAAAAGCAAACAAATATGATTGCTATAGATAGCAGTGGACGAGGTTATGAAAAAATTAATAATACCATAATGGAACAAGAAATACTGCTTACAAAAATATCCCCTGAAAATTCAGAAGTACCTCTCCATTCGACTGGACAAAAACATCCAGTATACGAATGGTCATGCACGTTAATGTGTAACATTCCCAAAAAATCTTTCAAAACTTTACGCCAATTCCTCAATCAATATGTGAAAGGCAAAGACAAAATCAAAATGAAACTGCTGCAAAATATGGATACCTGTCCAGTGCATAAATACACAGGGCTACAAGGACATTCGTTAGCTTGCATTTCAGGACCAATTTGCAAAAGCACCTTCCATCATATCAAAATGATATCAACACATCATCCAACTATAAGAAATCTAGTCTATAAACGGTACAATGCTAAAAGTCCTGCCTTATTACTAGCCAATTTAAATAACAATCTTCTGCATGGTACAGCCAAAGAACTACTTGAAGAAATTGACCATATCCAGAAAAAATATTTTGGAAGCGAAAGCCACTTACAAAATGCAATACCTTTACAACAAACTAGCAACAATTGTACACATGGCAACCTTCTACTACACACATACAAAAAAGAAATACTAAAATTGAAAAGTACATCCGCTGAAATAACAAACCATGTGTGTGTGTGTTGCCGCATAACTTTTTATAAAACTAATACAAAAACTACAGACATAACATAAAGACGACAATGAAGATTCTAAATGGTTTGAATTAGCTCTCTACCTTATAGCAGAAAACAAATATGAAAAAACTGACCCTTTAATACTTTGCAGTTACTGCAATACAAAACTTGACAACAACCAAACTCCTTCACGTGCTATGACAAATAACTTTCCCCTACCAAAACCCCTACAACAACTCAATTTATATGAGAGCATCATAATTCAAACAGTACACCCATTTCAAGCAATAATACATCTTCAACCAAAAACAGCAAAATTAGCTCCCTCTGAATTGGTGAAAGGCATTCGTGGCAAAGTAGTTTGTTTACCATTAAATCTGACAGAAAATGTGCACACTCTAGGAGTGCAACGTCCAATAGAACAATCTTTAATTATCTTAGTAACTGGTGTACCAACAACAGACAAAAGAAATTGGCAACAACTTGGCAACTTACATAAAATTAGACAAGCCTTGCAATATCTAAAAGACAATAATGAGTATTACAAAGAAATAAATATTGAAGAAAACTTAAGGGGAACAACTGAAATAATTCAAGAGTCACGAGAAACTGGTCAATTTGAACTTCTGGATCCAGCTACAGTATCCAATATTTTAGACCATTATACAATTCATCCATTGCACTCTAAAGACAGCATAGATGATGCACTGGAAACGTACCAAATGCGAAAAATCAAAGGATCACCAATGAGCATATGGGAAAAAAGTATAGAAGCACATGCTTTTCCTCGACTATTTCCTACTGGCGAAGGAGGAAGATACAATGACAGACCCACTCAAATAACAGCATCAGAATACCGTTCATTACGAATGTATTCCGAAGATCCCAGATTTAGACAAAATGTTGAATACATATTCCACCTACTCTTTGAAAGGGAACTAGCAACTCTATGTTACGGAGTTGCACACATATTGAAATCGGGAACACAGTTTCGAAATATGTCAGCTACGCAATTAATACAAAAAGTGCAAGACAAAGATGTTTGCAAACATGCGTGGTACAAAAGAATACTGTTTCCGACATCACTGAGATGTACGTTGTATGATCAGAAACATTGGACCACCCACTTGGTTTGTTACATTAAGTTGTGCAGAATATGCATGGGAAGATTTACATGATTTCCTACGCATATCAAACAAAAACAAAACAAACATAGATATACTAACACCTGGAGAACTTTGCTCTCTAGATCCTGTTAATGTTTCAAGATATTTCCACCATCGTTTCATTGCTATGCTACACTTTATTTGTAATAAAACTGTTCCTCCACTCGGAGAAGTGCAACACTTCTTTTGGAGAAAAAACTATCATATCAAGCCAAAGGAGCACCACATATCCACATGCATTTATGGGTTAAAGATGCTCCTAAATTTGGTCAGGACAGTGATGCCACTGTTTTGCAGTTCATCCAAAAATATGTCACTTGTGAAATCCCTTCACAAACGACAAATAATGACCTTCATGCACAAATTGTACAATTTCAAAGACACAAATTTGGCCAATGTTGTCGTCGCAAATACAAAAAGAAAGGGAAATACTACACCAAATGCCAGTTTGGTTTCTCTAGACAAGTTACAGAAACAGGTGAAATAAACAACTTCATGTCTTCAGTTGGACATGGGCCCTCATTACAAGTCAGGTGGTGGACCATGGTGCTGTTAGCTCCATGGTCCATGCCGGATTCCGCCATGGTGGATGGCGGAATTACCGCCCCATTCCAAGGTGAGTGGGGCAGTAATTCCCCATTCACCATTTGCCTTTCCCCATTCCCCATTCCCATTTTTGCCCCATAGGGCATAATGGGAATGGGGAAAGGCACTAAGTACGGTGCCGCAAATTGCGGCACCGTACTTAGCACCAAGGTCCCTTTGCGGCATGGGTTTTAACGCCTGCAAAAAGCAGGCGTTAAAACAAGGGACCTCTTAATCAGACGTTAAGGGTTTAACGGCGCTGACGGCGCCATTAAACCCTTAACGCCTGACTTGTAATGAGGGCCATAGTGTTAAAGGTAAATAACCTAAGAACATGTATTACATAAAAAGAACAGAAGAATCAAAATGATATCAATGATTACACTGAAATCATTACCCACTTATGGAATGCAAACATAGATGCGCAGTACATTGCAGACAATTCCACTGCATTTGCACGATATGTTACAGCATACTTAACAAAATCAGAAAAAACAGAGCTTCAAGACCTCTGGAATGAACTATCATCAGACAAAACAATATCTCAGAAATTGTACAGCTTAGGCATAAAAATGCTCTCTCATAGAGAATGTGGCACATACGAAGCTGCAGATCGTTTAACCGGTACTGCTTTGTATGTAAAATCTGAAAATATAGTATGGCTAAGTCTTGGTCCTGCTAAATCTAGTAAAAGAGTTCTCAAATCATATGACCACATAGAAACAATAGCCAAAAATGATCCAAACAGCCAAGACATTTTGAAAAACAATTTACTGAACACATACTACTTAAGTACCACTTTGGAAAACATGTGTCTATACCACATGTGTCTATACCACATAGCCCAAAACTTTGCATACAAAAATAATATAAAACCCGATGAAAACAGAGGTAGGTATACAGTGACAGATTGTGAAGGCAACTTATTAACACTTACCACACCAAGTTTAATTAATCATATCAAATTGACATATCAAATTGTCATTAAAAACTCCTCAACCAAAGAACTATATTGTTGCTTCTACAACTTTTTAAACCATGGAGAAAAGAAGAAGAGTTACTAGATAACTATGACTGCTATAAAGACGCTTTCAAAGCAAATGAAAGCACTATCATCAATGTAAACTTTATGCAGTACAAAACAATGTTGCAAAATGAACAGCAACATGAGGAAGAACTCCAGGCCCAACTAGATAAGGACACTCCCGACAGTAGTCAACCTTCTGTTACAGGATTCCAAGAACCACTGGGACAGCCACTAATAGCAAATGAAGCAGAATTAGCTATGACAGAAGTAGAAAACACCATGTGTCATTATGAAGAAGATACAGAAGACTTAACTGCACTACAATCAAAACTAAACAAAGAGCAGTGCACCATTTTTGAAGAAGTAACAAAAGAAATTGCACATGGTGTACAACATGAAAATAAAGAATGTACCTGCCAAAATTACAAACCTAAAGTACTATATGTCAGTGGTGAAGCTGGTTCAGGCAAAACATTCCTAATCAAAATCATCAGCAAGTTCCTTCAACAACTGACAAATAACAAACTGTCAGCTGTTGTAATTGCCCCCACAGGTTTAGCTACCTACAACATAGGCGGTGTCACTTTACACCGATTACTACTCCTTCCAGTAGAACACCAAAACAAATTAGATTATTACAAACATTCTACAGAAGCTGCAATGGAACTACGCAGAGTGTTAAAACAAATGAAAATACTGCTAATAGATGAAGTGAGCATGGTCTCCAACCTAATGTTGGCTTTGATTCATCTCAGATTGCAAGAAGTACTTAAAACAAACTAGACAGAACTCTTTGGAGGAAAACACATTATTGTTTTCGGAGATCTTCTTCAATTGACACCAGTGAAAGGTGAATCTATTTTTAAAACCTTAGGACACAAACTCTGCCGTAAAACTATTGGCAGCATAGGAAATGTCAACCTTTGTCAACATTTCCAATACAAATAATTAACAAAAAACATGCACCAATCTACAGACCTCACCTACGCCAACATTTTAAAAAGTATTAGAGTTGGTGTACTATCTCAAGAAGCACAAACAATATTAAAAACCTGGCACATCCATGCACTTTATGGCGATAAATCATGTGCTACTGATGTTATGGAACAATTAGCGCAGAAAAATGGCAATTGTATGGCCTTAATGCCAACTCTTGTAAGCTGTTCCAAATTCAATGAAACAATGTTAAAAAAAGAAATGCAACCAATAATTGAAATTTGCTCCAAAGACAAACTGGACGTACATGTTATTACACTACCAATGTGTCGTCCCGGGAGGATAGCACAGCGGCAGCGTGCGTGTCTTGGAAGCAAGACGACACAAAGCAACAACAGGTTCGATCCCCGGGTCCGCGCTTAGAAACCTCCGAGTGTTTAAGCGCGTTATAAATACGTAACTAAGACAAAGAAATAATCTAATCTTAATCTGTGTTTCCTCTGTAACAGCGCCTCGATGCCTCATGGGCTGCAAGTGCGCCTAACAAATGCAAATAAAATAAAATAAAATAAAATAAACAAGCCACAACAAGACTAAATACCTTAGAAATGTCTATCTCCAACACAGCTGGCTTGGAAAAAATATTAAAATTATCCTTAAACTGTAGAGTAATGCTTAAACGTAACCTGGACGTGTAGCAAGTACTAGTTAATGGGGCACTGGGTACAGTTGTTGGCTTTCAAACATACCCACGTGACAACAACATTCAGTTTGTGAATGTACTCTTTGATAAACATTCAGAAGTAAAAAGGATAGGGCACTCAACAGCTCGATTCCTTCTCTTCAAAGACATGTATGTACATAGAGAACAATTTTCTCTAACTCTTGCATATGCAGTCATCATTCATAAATCCCAAGGTCTTACCCAAGACAAAGCATTGATAGATATTGGTAACACAGTCTTTAAAGAAGGCATGAGCTACGTAGCACTATCATGCTTACGTACACTTGACAGTCTATTTCTAATCAACTTTGATGCAAGTTAAGTCAACGCTGATATTCCTTGCATTTTAGAATACAATACACTATGTTCACTATACACCCCCAATCTAAAAGCATATCCTGTTCCACAACAAATAAAATGTTGTAAAAGAAAACTAATTCAAACAGAAATGCAACAGAATCTGACTGCAAATCCTCCAAAGAGAGTAAAAGAAACTAATACTTCATAATTTACCATAAGTAATGAAGAACATATTAGTCAAAGTAACTTAGGTACTTCTTCAGAGTGGCAACATACACTCCGAAAAAGTGACTTGGACCGAGGACTACCTGGTCCATTCAAATTTTCAAATGTAACTGGTGTAAGTTGTTACGCAAATATAGCAATGAATATTCTATTTCAATTGCTACCAATTGTTGACAACATTTACTTACACAGTACAGACCAATTCTGTTTGCAAATGTTAGTCCTTCATAGAAACGCAACTAACAATCCTGACAACACGTATAGTGTTCACGGAATATGACAAAAATTGGACTACTGTGCTGGAATGGTGAAATTCACTATAAACTCAGAAGAAGATCCACAAGAATTTCTACTGTACTTACTACAAGTATTGGAAAACAAAAACATACCTATAAATGAAATCTTCCAGATTTCATACATGTGGAAACATACCTGCACTCTCTGCAACAATGTTACACAAGATGAAATCCCTAACGAGCGCTTTGTGTATGTATCCATACCAAATTGTGAATCTATTCCATTTCAGCAACTTGTACAACATGCAAACCATTGCAGATTATGTACTACCTGCAATTCAGATAATCGCTCCACCTTGCTAATGCAAACACATAGTAAATACTTAATACTAATGCTTCTACGTTGCAATGCAGATGGTACCAAAAACAACTGCAAGCTGACTGGATTCACACATGGTCAAGTATCACTTGGTAAAAAAAACCTTTACAACAATAGGTATAATATACCACGCAGGAGCCACAGCCAATGCAGGTCATTACACTGCATATATAAAAAAAGAAATGTGGATGGTTTGAATGTAATGATAGTACCATTACTCTAAAGTAAATTTTACAAACGCTTATTTAATCTTCTTAAAACCAAAATTTAATAACTAATCTGTACTTAAACATTAACAAAACTTCAATTAGAAAACTATAAACTGTTAGAATACGCCAACAGGTATCCTACTGCCCCAAGATTCTATAACAACCAAACAGATAAATGAATACCACTAAATTATAACAAAAAATAGACAGTTAGAATACGCCAACAGGTATCTTAACTGCCCCAAGATTTTGCAACAACCAAACAGATAAATCAATACAACTAAATTATAACAAAAAATAGACAGTTAGAATTCCCCAGCAGATATGTAACTGCTTCAAAAATCTGCGACATGATCTATTGGTGTGATATGCTGCGGTGGTTGCGGCCAGGCCCTAGAGTCTTGGTTGCATGGCCTACAACAACCAAACAGATAAATTAATATCACTAAATTAAAAAAAAGAATAATTACAGTTAGAATACGCCAACAGGTATCTAACTGCTTCAGAAATCTGGAACAAAAATGTGGATTGTTACACTAAAGCAGAGATTACCAGAAAATCTTACAAACGCTTTTTTAATCTTGTTAAAACCAAAATTTTATAACTAATCTGTACTTCAACATTATAAACAAATTCAATGAAAAAAACTATAAACTGTCAGAATATGCCAACAGGTATCTAAATAGCCCAAGATTGTATAACAACCAAAGAGATAAACGAATACCAATAAATTGTAACAAAAAATAGACAGTTAGAATACGCCAACAGGTATCTAACTCACTACACTGCATATATAAAAAAGAAATGTGGATGATTACCAGCAAATCTTACAAACGCTTACTTAATCTTCTTAAAACCAAAATGTAATAGCTAATCTGTACTTAAACATTAACAAAACTTCAATTAGAAAACTGTACTGTGTTAGAATACGCCAACAGGTATCCTACTGCCCCAAGATTCTATAACAACCAAACAGATAAATAAATACCACTAAATTATAACAAGAAAAAAACAGTTAGAATACGCCAACAGGTATCTAACTGCCCCAAGATTTTGCAACAAGCAAATAAATAAATCAATACCACTAAATTATAACAAAAAATAGACAGTTAGAATACACCAACAGGTATCTAACTGCCCCAAGATTTTGCAACAACCAAACAGATAAATCAATACCACTAAATTATAACAAAAAATAGACAGTTAGAATTCCCCAACAGATATGTAACTGCTTCAAAAATCTGCAACAAGATCTATGGGTGTGACATGCTGCAGTGGTTGCGGCCAGGGCCTAGAGTCTTGGGTGCATGGTCTACAACAACCAAACAGATAAATGAATATCACTAAATTAAAAACAAATAATAATTACAGTTAGAATACACCAACAGGTATCTAACTGCTTCAGAAATCTGCAACAAAAATGTGGATAGTTAATAAAATGTAATAACTAATCTGTACTTCAACATTAAAAAAAATTAAATGAAAAAACTATAAACTGTTAGAATACACCAACAGGCATCTAACTAGCCCAAGATTGTATAACAACCAAAGAGATAAACGAATACCAATACATTGTAACAAAAAATAGACAGTTAGAATACGCCAACATGTATCTAACTACTTCAGAAATCTTCAACAATACAACAGATAGAACATTAACCAGAAACAAGAAGCAAACACTGAAAGGAAACAAACAAATAGACTGCAGCATAACAAAAAAGGGTTTTTTAATCCTACAAGGATTTTTTTTATTTCCACAGACCCAATGATTTCAAAAACAAACACAGAAACTGAGCAAAATGCACAGTACACTGGTTTGTAAACCAAATATGAGGGTAAAAAAAAAGCTGAAATATCTATTATGAAATATAATAAGTCTTTATAGAATACATACACTAACAAGCTCTTTTATTGTATCAGAGAACTTGAAAAAGAATACTTCCTCCGGGTACCAAACTCATGTAAAAAATGGATCGAATGTCAACAAATCATGCAGTAAGTATAATTGAAACCATTTGAAAGATAATCAAATCTATAGGTGTGATCTATGGCTGTGATATGGTGCAGTGGTTGTGGTCAGGACCTAGAGTATTGAGTATACAGCCTACAGCCTACAGCCATCGCCCATGCACCCTGCCACAACCACCACAACATATCACACCCATAGTAGCTTATAACTTCAGTACTTTTAACTTTGGTCTTGGGTACACTCTGGCCACAACTCCAAAACATATCACACCCATACATCACACCCATGTTTGATTCTATGGGTGTGATCTATGGGAGGGCACCTCCTTTTTCATTTATTTGCGGACATCCCGGACACAAGGTGTGTTCTTAGAACATTTTCAACTTGCCTGCGAACAATACGGACAGGTATAGTGTCCTCAGGACACCTCCATTTTCATTTATTTGCGGACATCCCGGACACAAGGTGTGTTCTTAGAACAGTTTCAACATGCCTGCGAACAATACGGACAGGTATAGTGTCCTCAGGACACCTCCATTTTCATTTATTTGCAGACATCCCGGACACGGCGTGTGTTCTTAGAACAGTTTCAACTTGCCTGTGAACAATACGGACAGGTAAAGTGTCCTCAGGACACCTCCATTTTCATTTATTTGTGTACATCCCGGACACGGCGTGTGTTCTTAGAACAGTTTCAACTTGCCTGCGAACAGTACGGACAGGTAAAGTGTCTATAGGACATCCCCATATGGGACATTGTGGACATCAAGGTCAGCACTACTGTCCGCGGACACAACGAACACAGCAGCGGTGCCTACCACCTAAATAGATATAATATTTGAACAATCTCTTACCCCCCCACCATCCCCAAACAATGTTATAGACCAACACACTTGCCAAAATTGTATTTCCCCACCATTTGACACCACGCTGTCCGCGGACTTCCGTGGATACAAGATGGCAGGTGTTTCCAAATATCTGACGCAATTCACGTTCTTCACCATCCAATCAGCGGACACGTTGTATGTCTGCGGACATGACGCAAGCCGCTTGACCAATCAGGACACTGTTCGCGGACCGAACAGGGAAGTGTGTCCGCCGACCGGACATAGATATCGCTAATTTTTTGTGACCTACTTTTTGGTCATTTAAAAAAAAAATACTGGTCCCATGGCGCACTACAGGTTTGGGCCAAAGGTTACCAAGATGGATGGGTGAATTTACTAGCCCAAGACTTAAAGTTCGAGGATTGTGTGGGTAAATCCATTGGCCACTCCCAATAGCTGGAATAATGAGCACAGACTTGCTGCATTAGTGACATCATGACTTCAGGGCTTTACAAGCATGTCTTGTAATACTAGCTCAGCCTTTAACTCAAACTGGAGAAATTCTTTTAATTTTGTTCAAATAAAGTGTAATTCCCATAAAGTGACTATACCCCTTACTGTATTTCAAAAAGACAGGTTGTTCCCTGATGGATCTACTTCTGGGGCCATTCTGACTCTGTTAGATCAGTGCAAAGCTCTGAAGCTTCTGTGCATGCATGAGTAACATTAATAATCGAATATTTTGTATCTGCTTCTTATAGCCTCAGTCCAGAGAATACAGGTGATATGTGCGTAGAATACTTGATAAAATCAAACAACCCAGCTCAATAAAATAAATGATTCAGGTGTAGACCCTCACTGTGAGCCTTGCGCAGTGGAGGAGGCAGGGCCATCAAAAAGGAGGCTCAAAAGAAACACAGGTTTGTGAGTGAGGAGATGGAGAACGTTTGAGTTTGGAGATGGAGAAAAGAGAGACTACTGGAACAGAGGAGTCTGCAGGTAGTAAAATAAGGAGCAGGAGGCAGTGATGCTGAAAGGTGGAGCTGAGAAGCATAATGGGTGGTGATAGAATTAACAAAGGAGCAAAAGGACAGAATATGCATTTCGTAGGAGTGTTGATGGGAAGAGTAGATGAGCATGAGGGGGGAATATGTTATGAAGAAGAGCTATTTTCTTTTTGTATTTATTTTCATTTGTTTGAAGAACATTGGTGTCAATTTGGATCAGAAGTGACTTACAATAGCACTTTTACATATCTGGTAGTCATTAAGGTGCCATTAAATTATTATGACAATGAAAACGAGCCGTGAGCCAGTTTATGAGGGTGTGGACAAAGTGATACCAGGGATAAAACAAAACAAATAATACAAATATAAAAATTTGCTCACTTACAAGAAAACAGTAAACTATAGGGACAAATGCTTCAAAATAAAGGGGAGTACCGTACAAATGTGCAACAATACATCATTACGTTATTATGTTGTTCTGGAAGAAAAAGTATAGGTCATTTAGGGAAGACCGGAAGACGGAAAGGGGAGAACCCTGTTTATCAAGAAAGTGAAGTTTAACCTGAGCTTTAAAAAAATCCACAGTCCGGCTGTTTTTGATTTTGATAGACAGTGGGTTCCATTGTAGCAGGGAGTGTAAGAAGAAAGTGCAGAACTGAGAGGGGGCACAGAGAATGCGTGGAAAGTGAGGTTGAGTGCAAAGGAGGAGTAGAGGGAGTGTGATGCTGAGCAGACAGAGATGCAGTCATACAGGTCTAATAAAAATACAAGTTCTGCGTGGTGAAAATGGGCACACATATAAATTGTGACAATAGAACTGTGAAAGAGAAGGGTGCTCCTTTTAATCATTATATAATTTAAACCCAAAATAAAAGAAATGTATATATAAATGAAATGTAGGGGCACAGGTAAGTATAGCCAAACATAGATGCAGACTAGAACACGGAAAATAGACATTGTAGCATGCTTTTCTAGACAACTTGTATTCGCTTTTCATTAATCTGCAATGAAGCCGTTGTGGCTGGTAACACATTGCAGGTCTCACATTGCAGGTCTCACGATCCCAGGCTGATATGGGAAGAAGCAAAACAACAGTTGTTGTTTTTCAAGGTCACTGATTACAACCTATGGGTCCCTCTGACAATCATGGAGAGCATAAACATTTAATAATTCAAAATGATTTGCAAAACATGTTTTTAGAGTCAAGAGAACCAGTGCAATTTTAAATTGGACCTCACCACATTTCACCTGGGATGAAGGTTGAAGAGTTCTTAATATGAAACATTTGTATAGCAGTATGTCTGTGTTTCAAGGCTCCCTATCAGTGGCATAATAGGGAGTGCTTCTCACGAAAACTTAGATGAGATGACCGGGACAGATGATCATCTCAATTCTTTTAGTGAAATGTTTTTATGATGTGGGAAGTGGGGGTTGGATTGTGACGTCACATATTAAAATTGAGGGAGTGTGGGAAGGTTTGTGGACCCTATTACAGAACATAATAAACCTGTGTTACTTTTTTGACTACTTTTGTAATTTTTTATTTTTGAGTTCTGAGGCGACCCTCGACATACAGGTTCTGAGGAGCAAGACCATTAATAGTTTCTACACTAGGAGAATGAACTTGAAAAGGGAGAATGTATGATTGCAGAGCCAATGGACATGGCGTCAGTAGGAAGAAGTGAGGGAAGAGTGAAATGTAGAAAGTGCAGGTAGCATAGTTGAAGTTGAACAGCTTGTCTAGAGGGAGGAATGGGAAAGCTAAGGAGTAGGCATGAAATAATTGAGTTTGCTGATCTCATGCATGGAGATCAAAGTTTCCATATAGCGCTGAGTGAGAAATCGACACATAACAAAAATATTGAGAAGGTTGATATGAGCAGCAGAGGTGATGACAAAGAAGCATTTTTGCTGTCAGCGGTCTCTTTTAAAGAGGACCTTAAGCTTGTGAGCCTTGAACAAGAGAACAAGAAGTTCTGGTGGGATGATGAGAGGTGATTTTAGGGATAGTTTGGAAGCCATCAGATGACAGATTGCTGTGAAATAATTGGTAATCTGTTCTGAGATGGCTGGGCTGAAGGAGGGAAAGTAGAACACGATTTGATTGTCACTAGGAAAGAGGTAATAGTGAAAACTTAAGGATGAGATACATCTTCCTAGTCCAAAGTTATAGAGGGTGAAGAATAGAAGTTCAAGTACTGATGTAATGGGGATGGTGACAGAGAGAGAGGGGTGTAGTAAGAGGTTTGTGAGTACACAGAGCAACCATCCTGGAAGTACAGTAAGGTGAGATCAGATGTTCAGAGCTGGAGAGTGAGAAGAGTGAGGAGGAGAGGGGAGTGGTCAACAGTGATGAAAGCAGCAGAGAGAAGAGTATGGTTATAGTTTGCACCAGCATCCTATTTTTTCTCCACTTATAATGCCTTCACTGCTGTACATCCCGGACGCATATATGGGATTAGCTGCTCCATACAATGCTTGTAATTGATATAATCCCTGTGCTTCCAAAGACGATCACTGCTCTGGGACGTAGGATCAGGAGCAGTCGGTGCTGTACCCTCTTTGTCATGCTGATTAAGCATCCATTCTTTCATGGGTGGCTCCTCTATGTCCTCCACCTACATTGTCCACATTTCCAGAATGGCTAGTCGCTTCTGAAACTCTTTTCCCACACACGTGGCAATTAAGCTGGTGCACATGTTTTTAAATACTGTCTTCGAGTGAATGCCTTCCTGAGGTCAGAAAAAAACATTTTGCCCTCAGTGTCCTCCACTCATTGCATGTGGTATTTACTTATTTTGTCCTTATACCGGGCTAATACTTTGCACAAGTAAATAATGGGAGTGTGTCCCATGATAATTTATCACAGTTTAATTTACCAATACTTACCAAATTTGATTTCAATTGTCACTAACCCTCTGATATCTCCCTTTCACACCCTTTCACAACAATAATTCTCTTGCACTTAAAACTTCTGTGTCTCTCTCTGTCTCCCAATGCTTCAGAGCAGCACCACAAACGCCACTCATGCTCTGAACATCCCCACCTCGCTGTGTCCTCCAAACTTTCTGAGTGACAGCACAGCCATCACTCATGCTCTGAGCAGCCCCACCTCACATCAGCCATACTCATTGGTCTACACCACAACCTCACATCCTCCACAATACATGGCAATATACAATATAAGTCCACTTCTCCCAAGGCCTAAGCTGTCTTACAACTTGAGGCTGATAATTATAATGATAAAGATGTGTTATTTATATAGTACCATAATCCAAAGCGTGTTACAGAGCACATATTTACATACAATATCACCCAACCAAAATTGGTACTCATTTATCGACCTCGGAAGGATGAAAGGCTGAGTTGTCCTTGCTGCGATTCGAACCTGCGACCTGCAGATCACACTCAGATCACAGCACAAGCGCTCAACCCGCTGAGCTATCTTACCGGCTCATGCCAGAAATTACTACATAAATAAATACACTACAGCTGTCTTCCCAACTCCTGGTGAGGCATTTGTCTCTTATTATTACCCTGTAACGAGTTGTACCACATGATCTTTCCTGACCTTTCTTTGGAAGATTTCATGTTTATCCTTTATCTCTTTATTTCATCACAAGCCCCCAATATACTAAAACTACCCTCCCCTATTTTTCCAGGCTAATTCCATACTTACATCCATGCATCCGCTGAGGGTCTTCAGCGTCGGTTCTTCCCTAACAGCCTCATGATCCTTCACGCCCCACAGGGTGGACTGCAGTGACTGGACAGGGCTTTCACCAAAAGGGGCTCCTGTCGACCTCTCTGTGTTATGCATAATCCCGTTCTCCACAGGTAACATCCACAGCCTTCAGGGATGCAGCAGGGATCCCTTGACAATCGTACGACTTGTAGCGAAACATCACCTCTGCTTCCATCTGTTTTTTTTTTTTTTAACTTTTCTTTATTGGCAATAAGTAGTGGTTGGCATATAACAAGTTACAGTCAAACCAGAACACACAGTTCACAATTAGATCCTGAATGAAAAGCACAAACCCTACAGAGGGTCACATATAAACTTGGCAAATGTCAAACACAATGGAACATTCCTCAGTGCGAACTGAGACATGGTCAGGAGAAGGGGGAGATGACAAAAGCTCCAGATCCACTTTACGGTTCAAATAGCTACAAAACTCCATCCATATGTTTTGGGGACGGGAATTACTGGGCAACATATTAATGTAATCTTCTTCTCAAGATTGTGTCCAGGTAAGGGCCTTCAGCCACATTTCCAGGGAAGGGGGGGATCTGCGCTTCCAACATTACAGAATGCATTTCTTGGCCACAGCCGTCGCCACATTCAGAAATTTAGCCTCCCGTTTCGCCTCAGCTCCCTCCCAAAGCCCAAACAGAAGAGAGAGGGGTTCAGGGTCAACACTGAACCCCACTATCTCAGAGAGGGTCTCAAGCACCGCATTCCAGAACGGGGCCAGTGCCCCACAGGACCAGAACATATGGGCGTGGTCCGCATTTCTAGATTTGCATCTTTGACAGAGGTGGGATTGATCCCGGGCGAATTTCTCAATGGCATGGGGAGTGTAGTATAGGCGATTGAGTAGCTTGTATTGAACACATCTAACTCTGGAGTTAAGAGAAACCTTGCGTGTATGCACGCACATTTTGGTCCACATACCATCTGTGATGTCCAATCCCAGATCCCTGCTCCAGGCATCCCTAGCAGTGTGAGGGGGCCCTGCAACTCGCGCCATCAACATTTTGTAAAGGGAGGATACAATGCCCCTAACACCCGCCGAATTGGAGATGTAGCAGACCTCAGGGGACTCAGGGGGTTCTTCCGGATATGAAGGCCACATGTCTTGGACCGCCGCCCTAAGTCGAAAGTATTGTAGGAGCTCCAGAGAGGATTTAGAGTGCCCTGGTTTCCACGTATCTGGGGTGATGAATGTCCAGTCAGGGAACAGGTCAGAGAGAGATCTGTATCCCAAGTCCGACCAGTGACGCATGAGGGGCTTATCTTGTGTGGGGGTGAGGCCGGGGAAAGACCAGAGGGGGAGCCATTTGTAATACGGGGGGGAGCCAGAGCCAGACCTCAGCATCTGCTGCCACGCCCTTATAGTAAAGGCCACTGGGTCAGCAGGGGCCTCCGAGCGGTACGAGTGAAACAGGATCAATGACATGACATTCACCCCCTCAGTCGCCAGGATTTCAAACTTAACATGCGGGGGGGGGGTCCTGGTGATGGTACCAGTATGTAGCGTGCTGGGCCTGAGCGGCAATCCAGTACTGGGTGAGATCCGGTGCATTGAAGCCGCCCCTTTCATACGGAAGGGTCATGTGCTGCCACTTTGTTCGCACGGCACCAGAATGTCATAGAAAACGGGCGCAACCCGCATGCAGGTCAGCAAAGTACTGTTTCCCGGGCCAGAGTGGAACATTAGCAAATATGTAAAGTTTCGGCACTATGATCATTTTTATTAGGGACAATCTCCCTGATAGTGAGAGGGGGAGGTTACGCCATCTTTCCATCTTGGCACTGGCATATTGCGCGGCGGCCCCATAATTATCGGACAATAAGGAGGATTTTGACAGGGATACATGAACCCCCAGGTATTTGATGCCCTCCGGTGCCCATTTGAGAGGAAATTCACATGCAGGTTGGGGGGTCGCGGGCGTGAGGTGTAGGATTTCTGATTTACTGTAATTTATGGTGAAGCCCGAGAATGTGCCAATTTTGATAATTTCCCGCATGATCGGGTCGAGGTGGACTGAGGCGTCTCTAATGTATAATAGCACGTCATCGGCGTACAGTGAAATAATTTCGGGGGCCTCCCGGAGGCGAATCCCTTTGCTCAAGTGGTTGTTTCGTACGCTATCGGCCATGGGCTCGATGGCCATCGCAAATAGCAAGGGAGAGAACGGGCACCCCTGTCGAGTCCCCCGGTGGAGGGGGAAGGGAGCCGACAAGTGAGAGTTAACTAGGACCCTGGCCACGGGGCGAGTGTAAAGGAGTTTGATGCAGGACAGCATGTATGGGCCAATTCCCATCTTCTCGAGCACCGCCCACAGATACTGCCACGAGACCAAGTTGAACGCCTTTTGGGCATCCAGCGTCACGGCCACAGCGTTGGGTTTGGGGTCTATTCTCGAGATGACGTTAAACAGTCGTCGAATATTTAAGGCAGTGGAGCGGGCCGGGACAAAACCACTTTGATCTGGGTGAATCAGGTGTTTCATGATGGGGAGAAACCTATTTGCAATGATTTTTGCGAAGATTTTGGTATCAGTGTTAATGAGTGACAAAGGTCTATAGGACCCGCATTCATCCAGTGGCTTGCCCGGCTTGGGGAGCACAGTGATAACAGCCTCACGCAAGGACCGGGGGAGGGTAGCAAGACGCAGTGATTCCTCCTAGACCTCGTAGAGGTGCGGAGCAAGGAGGGCCACATGTTCCTGATAAAACTCGGCAGTCAGACCATCCGGACCGGGAGCTTTGCCCTTAGGGAGAGCCGATATAACGGCAGTGATTTCTTCAAGGGTGAAGGGAACATCTAATTGTTCTTTGGTGGCTAGGGATATGAGGGACATTTGGATGCGGTCTAGGAGATCATCCAGGTCCTGCGGGCTGTGCTCCGGTTGATGGGCATAGAGGGCTGCATAGAAGTCTGCAAAGGTCTCGAGAATAGGCCTGTCAGACCAATGACGTATCCCGTCGTTGTCTATGATACTGTTGATTCGAGCTCTACCACCCTCAGCCCGGGCGAGGCGGGCAAGGGTACAACCGGGCCTCTCTCCTTCACCATATTTCCGGGCCGCAATGGGCCAGGCAAGGTATCTAATCTCTCTGCGGGCAAAGGACTCGAACAAGTCCAGTTCAGTTCTTATCTGTGCAAGCTTGGATGGTGAGGGGTTGGTCGCATAATCACGCTCCAACTTCCCAAGTTTGGACTCAGAGCAGCGCAGGGAATTCCTAATAACTTTCAGGACGCCAGCCTCCCTGGAGATACACATGCCCCTGATGTAGACTTTAAAGGCCTCCCATCTCACCCCGTTGGTTGTGTCGTGTCGTTTATTACTATCAAAGAACGATGTGATATCTGCGAGGATGTCAGCCCTGAAGACAATATCATGCAGTGCATCTGACTTAAACCGCCAGTTAGAGTGCTGGGGGAGGGCCGGGCACAGGGCAATGTCCAACGTGACCAGGGCATGATCCGATAACATGCGTTGCAGGATCTGTGTGGTGAGTGTTTTGCCCATAAGCCCCGCGGAGAGAAGGAAAAGGTCTATCCTGGAATGGCTGTCATGGACAGAGGAGTAGAATGTAAACTCTTTCGACATTGGGTGGAGTTCTCTCCAGGGGTCTACCAGACCAGCAGTGAGCATATGCGCCTGGAGACGGCGAGGGGCTCTGGACGGTGTCCTTGGTGCAGCACCCGATCTATCCAAGTCGGAATCCAGGATGAGATTCATGTCCCCTCCCCAGATAATAGGAACCCCCACATACCCTAGAAGGATGTCAAGGATGTGGTCGAAGAACTCGGTGCATCCATGCATGGGGCATATGTGTTAACTAGAAGGCACTCTGTATTAGCAAGGAAACAGTGGAGAATCACATATCTACCGCTGGCATCGATATGGCTAGTGCGAAGGGAGAACTCCAAGGTCTTGTGAATCAAGGTGAGGACTCCCCTGGACTGTGAAGAGAACACAGTGTAGTATCTGTTGGGGCCCCATGCCAGAGCGAGCGAGGCCGAGAGATGTGCAAGGGCGTGGGTTTCCTGCAAGAAAAGTATTTTGACCCCATGCCTCTGGACATAAGCCATGATCCTACGTGACTTTGTGAAAATGCTGAGCCCTCTAATATTCCATGACATTAGCCTAATGGCCATTCAGTAGGGTTTCAGGGGGGATCAAAGTATCGTGTGTCATAGTTTGTTGAACGAGTGCCGGCCACCAATACAATGGCCAGATACGTCATACCAAAGGCCACCACTGTCTCACCATTTTTGTTAAAACATTCCCCAACTAAACCACCCCCCTCCCTCACTGCCTTCCCCAACACAGCAGTGCCCAAGAACCCACCCAAAGTCTTGTGGCTTTCGTGCCACGCCCAACGGGGCAAACCAAGCCCCCACATCCAACAGGGGAGCAACCAGAGAACTAAACCAGCCAAACTCGGCGTTGCAACTGCAGTGGGGGAAGCTGCTGCCGTGAGCCCGACTAAAATGATTGACGGTGGAGTACATCAAATAGCTTACAGCGGTAACTAAACAAGGTTTTCAAATAGACCACATAGTAGAGTACGAAGAGCAGGGGGTATAGGAATAGCAAATCACAGCTTAAATGCAACGAGCCGTACACCCTGCATCATTGACCAACATTACGTTTCATGAGACTGCACAATGAATCACAACAATGACTGAATGCACAAGGGTAAAGATACATGGGATTACAGAGAGAATACACATGACAAGAGTGGTAACACTATCACACTGATTCCAGTATTAGATACAAAGAAAGCAGGCTCAACCCTCATCTACAGGGTCACCCGCCGGTCCTGGGACCGGAATATGGGCCTCAATGAATTTCACCGCCTCCTCTGGGACCGTGAAAAAATACAGCTTATTGTGGTGAGTGAGCTTCAGCCTGGCCGGGAATAACATGGCGTATTCCACTTTCCTCTCTCTAAGCAATTTTTTCACACCATTAAACTGTCTGCGTTCCATTTGGACATTAATCGAGAAGTCGGGAAAAATGCGGATAGTCTGGGATTCAAATTTCAGTTCCCCTTTTTCGCGGGCCAGCCGTAGAATGTGGTCTCTGTCCCTGAAGTTGAGGACCTTGGCAATAATTGGTCTGGGGAAATCACCTGGCTTGGGGTGCGGGGCCAGTGAACGATGGGCACGTTCAATAGTGAAAAATGGGGAGAGTTGAGGATCACCCAGGAGGTCTCTGAGAAGAGTCTCGACTGCAAGTTCCATTTTACCCTTGAGGGCTCTCTCCGGAACCCCAACAATGTGGATACTGTTCCTGCGGGATCTGGACTCTAAGTCGTCGCACTTCGCCTTGACCTGCTTCATATCCCGCACCAAATCAGAGACCGTATTCCGGAGCACATCCTCAGTGGTCCCAATCCTAGTCTCGGCCTCCACCAGCCTAGTACCATGCTGATCTAATTTAGTACGCAGTGAGGCCACATTGGCATTTATGTCGTCCAGTTTTTCATGGAATGCCACAAAGTTTTTGGCCGTAGACTCCATGGGTGTCGTAAGGTCTGGCTGAGGAGGGCATGGGGATGCATCAAGATCGTCCTGAGGAAGGGCAGCCCCGCTCTGGTCTTGTTTAGCAAGTGATTTAGCAAATTTTTCCATTGCTCCAGCCTTGTTGGCCCCGCGTGCCTTACCGGACATGGTCGGGGCGCACAGCGAGAATAGAGAATAGTAGTGTGTGCAGTGTAGAAGGCTGCGCCGCCAGGCCCAGGGGGTTTATGGAGGGACCAGGGCCCAGTCCGGGATGAGGCGACAGCCGCCCAGGGGACCGAGGCGAGTAGGATTCACAGCAGTAGTGTTATATGACTATTAGTCCGCTTCAGGGAGGAGGTTTGATGCGGAAGCAGCAGTGTGGTCCGGATGGGACGGTGCCAGGTGGCGCCCGCCCGGGAGCCCGGAGAGCCCCAGTGTGAAGGAGTCAGTAATGGCGGGCGGCAATGTCCCAGGTGCCTGGCGCGCTCAGGTCGTAGCAAGTGAATGGACTGTCCGGGGATGGGAGAGATATGGAGCTCTCAGAGCCGCGCCAGCGAGAGATGAATGGCCGCGAGGGAGCCCGGTGCGGTTGGGGGCCAGGGACACCCGTGGGATGGAGCGGGCGTAACTCGAGGAGAATGCAGCAAAATGGGGTAGCTTGCAGCGTTGCGCACCCCCAATCTCCTCACCTCCGCTCTCTGCGGGCCAGTGTGTGGTCGGTGGTCCAGGCGGGAGCGGGCCCACCCCGCAGGGGGTACTGATCCTGGTGAGAGCAAGCCCCGGATCTGTAGCAGGAGGTCGGGCAAAGACAGGTCGAGCACCGCAGCCAAGCCCAGCCACACCACGGGGCCAGCAGTGCAGGCGGCAGCCCGCTAGGCCGGAGGTACTCACAGGGCAGCTGAATTCGAAGCGGTCTGCAAGGCAGGAAGCACGGAGAGTCCAACTGCTAGCAGAGCAGGCGGCGGCCACCAGGCGAGAACTGCAGGTGTCCGCGGGATCAGCAGCAGCGGATGTGATGATTGCGGGGGCCGCTCCTGCGGTCCCCGCGGTATAGCAGAGAGAGCCGCCAGGCGAGAACTGCAGGTATCAGCGGGACCAGCAGCGGCGGCGGCCAGACAGCAGATGTGGGTGGATCAAGGGCCAGCAGAGCCGGCAGCGGGCCACAAGCCAGGAACAGCAGCGTATCCGCCGGGCCAGCAATGAGGGCGCCCGACCCCCCGGCGGAAGCCGCTGGATGTGATGATTGCGGGGGCCGCCCCTGCGGTCCCCGTGGTATAGCAGAGAGAGCCGGCCCGCCGCACCTGCCACTCAAGCGCAAGAGCGGGCGGGCGAGGGACGCCTCACGAAAGTCGGAGTGCCCAGGTGCAACCCACGCAGGGAGAGCGGGGGCGCGATGGACCGCGGCGCCCAGCCGTTCTGAGTCCTAGAGTCCAGGGCGGGAGGGCGGAGGATGGGGGCCCCGGCGTTCCAGGCGGCTGCACCCCTCGCAGGCAGACGGAGCAGAACTTTACTGCGAAGTCGAGGGGGGATGGGCCGCTGGGGGAGAACGCGGCTCAGAAGGCCCCAGCTGGTGGCGGAGCCGCGGAGAAACTCCGGTTCCGGTCCAAACTCGGTCCGGACGGTGTAGAGGCGCTGGGGAGCAAGTATCCAGGGGTCCAGGCAGTTCCTCAAGCCGCTGATTGCGGCGGATTAGTCGGAGTCGGGCCACGGAGCATTTAGACTAAGCAGCCATCTTGCTGGCTGCTCAACAGCGCCCCCCTGCTTCCATCTGTTTTTAAGATGGACTGGGAAGTCCCAAATTATACAGAGGCATGGGTGTTGCTAGGTCTGGAAAAGACCCAGGGCTACTTTAATGTCGGGACTGTCAGGACTCGGGGCTAGCTGGCCTTTTGGTTTTAGCTCCTGAGATTCTATCCAGGGCTACAACTAAAAGACCAGGGGCTATAGCCACCTTAGCCCCCCCTAGAAACGCCTCTGTACAGAGATTCTGGTGTCAGATCAAACTGGACTCAATATTGGAAATAGACAAAATGCCAGGCAAAACCCCGCTTTATTATCATCATAATAAAGCAGGGACAGCATACAAGCATAACATTCTTGGTGCTCCCAATGTTCTTATAATTCAAACAGTTTACATAGTTAATATTCATCATAGCTGACATCATAGTGTAATCCTAGTTACCAAAACCTGTGGGTATTGGCTAATAGTGGTGACTACATATACATTCTATAGGGGTTACAGTTTTAATTAGGTAAAACTGTTCTGATGGCTCCTCCTAACACCACCTCTAAATTGGTAACAGTAAAATAGATCATCTAAACAACATGTAATTTGCTTGCACCTTATTTCATGGGTTGCATCACATAAGAAAGTCTGATTGCCTGGCTTCTTACTAACCAACCTTGGACAACTGACAGGTTGTCAAGACATGAACCAGACAGAGTAGGACGAGAAAGGTCAATGAATTGCTTTCCTTTCAATTTAAGAAGATGCCATCCCTCATTTCAAGGCCATGATCCATGGTGATCTGTTTGTATTCGTCCCTGTGTGTCATCTCTTGTCTGGGCATACTTGTAAGGAGTAAGGCAGATACCTTATCTGTGTTTGTTGATCATGAATAGACAGTGGCCCTCATTACGACCCTGGCGGAAAGCGAAAAACGATGGCGGAAATGCAATACCGCCATCGAATAGCGCTCGGTGCGACTATGACCCGTCACCGTAAAGTACGATGCCATTAGCGACACCGTAGTGAACGCCAACGCTAACTGCACCAAGTACGCGCGCGCGCGCCATGCCAAACCGTAATTAGCACCATGGCGCAAGGGTACGCGAATTCCGACCCTAGCGGACATGTACCTAACGCCATCAAGCACGGCGGAAAGTACCATTCCGCCATGGTGAGAAGTACGGCATCGCGAATCAACCGTAAACGGCCCCACTGAGTGCCTGTACACTGCTCCCTGGCCACATAGTACAACTCCCCGTAGGTGCAACGAAGTCACAATGCAACCAGTGAAATGTACAAGTCACCTATGCATGCCAACGAACAAAAGAATCACAAGAGGGGCCAATGGGAGCTGCAGGGCACAGATGGCACGAATACAGAAGCTATACCAATGGACATGACCTCAGTCTCCCACCAAGAAACGCACGCAAACACAGGCAGCATAATTCCGATAATCACATCATTCCACCAATCCACCTGGCTGACCGGCATCTGTTACACAAAACCTACCCCCCGCCCCTGAGCATGACATCATCCAAACAGTCATATTGGCAGCCCTCACCCCTGACCTCACTGGGCTTCGTAGGCAAACGCGCCCAGCACAGTACCACGCAACTATACTCCGAAGCTGGAACCCAATGCAGATCTCCTCACAATACATCGCTCCCCAAATAGGAATATGCCACATCACTTGCAAAGAAGAACGCTACACGGCCCATATCAGAATAGAAATTTAATGCACAACAGATTCACCAAGCCCATACAGCCATTAGGCCATGAACTCCAAAACACATTTCACCATTGTGGGCTGCATCCGCAAGAAATGACCAGCTACTTCTTGTGTGACGCCCTGTTCCTTCATGGTACACAGGGGCTACATTCTCGTACGAAAAGGCAACATGGAAGCGCCTAGAACCGCAGGGCCGTCCCAATAGGGAGGCACTAGTCCAGCTGAAAGGCCGAAATGTTGCTCCGAGCCACTAGTACTGCGTAAGGGCATGTGGCCAATTGGCGATCGTCCCATAAGATCGTAATGCTGCTCCACTGATTAACACGAAGCAGCAGGTGTCGGGAGTAAAACCCATCTGCAGGAGTGGCATACAGATGGCAGTGGCAAAAGGGGAGGAGATACCTGTCAACCAAAAGAAAAGAAAAAGAAAAGAATGGCCATCAGAACTACATTCGAACAACTCACTTCAATGATCACACTAGATCCACAGCCATATGCATGCTAGCCCACTCCAAAGGATCATCACCACCCCAAAACCACTTGCGACTCATAACTATCCATATCGAGGTGAAAACACCATCACAAACGAGTGTACCTGTGCATGCGTCTGTGAAAACAGAATCCATCAGATGGGATTGGTAACGTGCATGGACACAAGTGTCTGAAGGCGCGTCGAGACAGGGAGGGCTCAACAAGGCCAGATAGACGATGGTCCCACTATGGCAGCCCTGCATCACATAGCGCAGGGGAGGCGGACAGATTCCAAGAAGCCCTGTACATGGCAAACACCGTATCAAATCATCTGCCCATGCATCCATTCATCATTCCCTCATCCCGTAATGATAACGCCTGTTTCCATACTCACATAACATGTGAGAATTCCATTGAGTCTGTGCGTTATGCAGCCTGCAAAATCCACTGTGCCCCAGCCCGTAATTCCAGTGTTGTGAAGTAACATGTATTTGGGAACGTCCGGCCTCATCATCCACTTCACTATTGCGCATCCCAAACTATTCATATCAATCATTGCATCCTCGCCATGGCCCCTGTCCCAAGGACACTGAACAATAGAACGTTATATTTGCAGTCAGACCTGTGGGCATCTCCTCGCCGCTAGCTGAAGACCGAAAGCGCCGCCCTTCGAATTCCTCATTTGCAACATCACGTCGAAAAGGCATCTGTGGCCGCTTGAAATCACAAATTAATCCATCTAGTGCGGCTGTGTGTGAAAATGGCAACTGCCTTCACCCACAAATGGGACGCCCCGCCCATCGGTGCAACTCGGTACAGTGATGCATGAGGGCCCACCGTTACTCGAGTACTACGTTCCACTGACCCTTCACAAGTCTGTTCGCGACTGCAAAGAATACATGTGAAACAATGGGACCATAGCCGAATGAACATATCAACCAATGTTACACGGCCATCGGGTACTAATACATGATTGTAATAGCAAGATGCCATTCCTCGAATTGCAGCGTTGTGTGCGGGACGTGCTCGCCCAAAGGGGAGAGCAGCTTGCACAGGTGGAATGAATCACCACAGGTGGAGGCCATACAGCCTGAAAACACATAAATTGCACGCCCAGTCTCCTCCCACAACCACTCCGAAATGCTACCGGCCGGACTCGCGATGTTGGCCCTGGGGGACCTGATAGCACTGCAAGTACTCCAACTCCAAGAAGAAGACGAACACCAACTACAACCGGCCGAACGGAGGAGACGCAGGAGGAGGAGGAGGGCAAGGCAGGGCCAGCAAGGGCCGCCAGCACAGCCACTACCACCACGCAGGCAGCCCGCAATCCCACGCCTCCGAGCACATCCGTTCAACCTCACTGATGAGCAGATCCACACCCTCTACCGTTTGGACCGGGACACCATAGCCGCCATTGTGGACATGACACAGGCTGACCTTGTCAGCATGATAGATAGCCCAACCGCCATCCCACCCCTACTGAAGGTGGTGTCTGTACTCCACTTCCTGGCCACAGGCACCTACCAGCACACAGTCGGACAGTTGCATGGCATTTCTCAGCCACTGTTCTCACGGACACTATTGCAAGTGCTCGATGCCCTCCTGCAGCACGCAGACGACTACATCTCTCTACCACGCTCGGAGCAGGAAATTACCAACACAAAAGTGGGATTCCATGCACTTGGCGGCATACCGGGTTGCATTGGTGCCATCGACTGCACCCATGTGGAATTGGTCGTCCCACATGCCATGGAGGGCCAGTACCGCAACCGAAAACAATTTCATTCACTGAATGTACAAATGGTGTGTGACTCCAACAGGATCATTACACATTGTTGTGCCCGATTCCCTGGATCAACCCATGATTCTATGGTCTTGAGGAACTCTACAATACCACGCTACATGGAGCGACACGCAGGCGACAGATCCTGGCTACTCGGTGAGTCTCATTTCATGCATGATGATGTGGGGTATGTGATGCGGCAATGACCTGGCAGGAAGGGAGGGGGGGGTGCGTACGTAGCAATGGCATTCCACATAATTCGTTTATCGTCCACATACAGGTGATGCCGGATATCCACTGAAGAGATGGCTCCTCACACCAGTCCGGAACCCACGGGACCAGCATGAGGAGGACTACAACCATGCCCACTCACGTACCCGTGTAGTCATTGAACAGGCATTCGGCCTACTGAAGACCCGTTTCCGGTGCCTCAGCAGGTCTGGCGGGGCACTCCTGTACCGCCATGAGAAGGTTGCAAAGATGGTGATGGCATGTGTCATGCTCCACAACATGTGCGTACGTAGAAATGTGCCCATGCCCCCTGACGCAGAACTGCAAGCACCTGAAGATGGTCATGATGAGGGTGGGGATGTGGCAGCACCTCAAGGAGTCTGCGAGGCACAGGAGGGCCGTGAAATTCGTCAGCATCTCATAGATGCATGCTTCTAGCACTCACGCCTGGTGGCTGATACATGGACACGGGACTCGTGGCACTGTGTGTGTCTGGTACATGCACAATATGGACTGTACGCCTATGATGGCCTAGTACACAAAGATCATTGTCCACACATCTCATTGTTTGATCGTGCATTGTTTATGGCAGATGTGATATCATGTGGAACACCCTATCGACCCGCCACCCAAGTGAGCCCAACACACCCCCTCCACCCTCCTACCTCCCCCCCGAACACCAGTGTCCAAAGATGCTCATTGTCAGTGGGCAGTCGCTATTGCAAGCCCCCTCTGCGGGTATCAGGGGCACCCCTGCCTGTGGAGCGCAGGTTCCTCCCAGATCTACGTTGGGGGCTGCCCTGGACGGAACTTGCAACGGATGATGTCTCTGCCTGCTCACGTCCATGCATGTCCCTAAGGGTTTGTGAGAGCTCAGTGAGCACACGGCGCACTGCGGCAAGTTCGGCACATACGTCTTTGGACGTCGCATGCAGTTCCCCCCTCAGGCTCTCGGTGCTTCTCTCCATTTGGACTCTCAGGCTCTCGGTGCTACTCTCGATTTGTGCCCTAAGTGTCTCAGTTGATGTTTCTATGTCTGCCTTAGTGCCCCCACATCCATCGGCATGGTCCTTGAGGAGCGTGGCCAGTTGCTGCTGTTGCACGATTAACTGGTCGAGGGACTGCTGCCTCTGCTGGGCCATGGCCATTTGCGGTGGTGTCACAGAGGGGCTGTTCGCCTCATGTTGCCCTGCCACAGGGCTTGTGGGGGATGGCCAGTCGTCGTCTTGTGGGTGCCCCTGCGTGGTATCCTCATGGTGTACGGGATGGAACAGACAGGGGGATTGGGACAGGTCATGGATGGATCTGACTTCGACATCCCCGTCTTCTGTGTCGGAGCATGCTGCCATTAATGGGGTGTCACCTATGGTGCTGCTGCCACCAGAGGCAGTACCTTCTGTGGCATCCATTGGGGGGACCTGTGGTGGTGCTGTTGTGGGCATGCTGGCTGCTGGGGTGCCTGTTGATGTTCCCTCCTGTGTGCTGCCACTTGATATGTGCTGCTGCCGTGTCTTGATGCGTGCAGCTGAGGTGGAGGGTCTTTGGCCGTCGGTCTTGGCCCTCTTTGCAGGTGTGCTGGTAGGGGTGTCCTGGAGCTCGTCGTTTGGATCGGACCCTGTGGTGGAGTAAAGGAGGGCGAGCGTTATTAATGGGTCTGTGGGAATTGGAATGGCAATGTATCACATGCATTGGGGTGGTACCTGAGGGTGATTTGGGTCGGGGCCTTGGAGGTGCTTTCATTTGTGTGTGGAGTGAGGGTGCAGTTGTTTGGCAGCCTGCAGTTAGGGTGTGCCTGCTGCACGTGTAGTGGGTGTTATTGGGGTTTTTAATTATTTATGTATTTATTGTGGTTTTAAAGTGCGCTATCAGGCCAATGTGTGTGGACGTTCTCCTGGCCATGTGTTTCTGTTGCACTATGTGGGCACGTGGTACTTCACATGATTGTACATTGTGGTTTTGGCATTGTTTTATTTGGGCCACCTACCTGATTCTCTGGATGTCTGCACTCCTTTCTCCATCCCTCCGACTCCCTCTATGCTCTCCATTCCAATGGTGGAGGCACAGATTTCTTCCCAGGGGGTCAGCTTGATGGGTGATTCCGACCCTCCCCCGGTGGCTGTGGCAATGTTGCGGTTGGCAGAAAGTATGCTACGGACGCGTATCCGCAGGTCGTCCCACCGCTTCCTGCATTGCTGTGGGTTGCGGGGTGCGGTCCCCACCGCACTTACCCGCTGTGCCACCAGGGCCCATATGGCCTTCTTGTTCGCAAGTGCCGTCCTGGTCATTTGCGTGGAGAAGACGGCGGCGGCATTCTCCTGGAGGGTCTCTGTTAGCACGGTGAGTTCCTCACGGGAGAAGTGGACCTGCCGCTTGCGGTCGCACGCTTTCTTCGCTACTTTTCCCATTTTTCTTGGTTTCACTAGGGTGGATGACGGGTTGGGATGTGTCTCAGGGTGGTGTTTTTAGTGGTTGTGTGTATTTTGTGGTTTTATAGGTGTACGGGGTGTTGTTTCCCGTTCCGGGCCCATGTTTTTACTTCCGTTTCCGTATATTTACGGTCGCCGTACTGGCGCTCACTGCGGTGTCCGCTATGATGGGTGGCGGTATTGCACCTAGGGCGCCGTACGGCGGCGGTGTGGGCCGTTTTGGGGTCATTTCCGCCATCGCGGACTTTGCACTTCCGCCATGGCGTGGTGCTCGTGCCCGATGGGTCGGAATGGGCCGCACTTTGCTCCATCGTGCAATGGCGGAAACGCTATTTACGCTGTGGCGGTCCGGTCAGTCACTTTCCGCCAGGGTCGTAATGAGGGCCAGTGTTCTTCAATTATGGGTCACGTGTGATGGTACCATGTTTGGAATTATTCACCCTACATTTATATGAGTTTTTGCTAATATTATTGTGACTGTTATGGTTTCTTTTAGCACTGAGGACACTCTTAAAGTTATTCTCCATGGAGTCTTTTGGCTTATAATTGTACTGCACCTGGATTACAAAGGGTGGTTGTACTCTTAATATCAGAATATATGACTCGCATCATGGGAATCGATATCTCGTGCATTCTCTGTGCCGGTCCAATTCTACCTTAACGTCGTAACCTTGACTTGGCTTGCTAGCTGCTGTCTTAGCTCTGCATGGATCTGTATTTTGTTATTTCAGGATTTTAAATACTGGTGGAGCCTTGGTGCCTTGTATTTACTTAGAAGTGGGTTGTGGCTTCCATTTTGGGAGAAGATGGCTGCCCATTCTGTTGCATTTCTTTGTTAGTGAGCTATATTCATGTGGCGTTCATGTCGCATTCAGTTTATAGAATGCTAATGTTAGTATTTTTCATGTTTTATGGATGTCATGTCATTCTTCCTGTATAAATGCATGTGTTACTTAGTGCTGGTGTTCTTCATGTTGAGTGCACATTTGCTACATGTCTAATGCATGCACATGTATTGTTACAACGTTAGTTTGGTTACTTGTGCCATCTTCAGTTTTATATTTTGTCCATATCCTGCTGTACGTGCCTGGGATAAGGACCGTACGGTTGTCTTACTGAGTAATGTTTCTCAGCTGCGCAATATTGAACTGGGCGAGGGGCAGAAGCTATGGATTACGTATTAATCTGTCTCTCAACATGTTGTTTCCTAAGTTCTCTTTGCTCCTATGGGTTAACCTTCCCTACATATTTTAGTGATTACCTATTGCTCATTGTGCACTACATTACCATTTCATCAAGTGTGAACAGTTGGCAATGTATCATCATTAGGTGCTTTACAGTTTACACATTTTTTACTCATAGTGTCATTCGCATACCAAGTCAGCTCTTTATCTGTTGACCCAGATTGTTTTAACAGTTTTTCTCTCTATTGTACATTATATTCCAAGGCCCTTAGAAGCAGTTTCTCATGTATCATAGTTGAATCTGTTTCTTGTATCTAATCGAATGCTATCTTTCAATGAATATAACTTGTGAATATTTTTATTATTTAACTTATTTTATTGTTTACGCACAGACCTAGCCCGATAGAAGAGGAGCACCGTGCAGAGTGAGGGGAGCCAGCATTTGGGTTGGCATCTTTTAACATTAGCACAGTACCGTGAGGTCTGTGCGTCGGTATGCATGTCTATTGAAATTAGTCTTTGGTCAGGTGTTGAAAGAGTCATGTGCTTGCGAATGGGAATATATGCACTTTATTAACTGTTAACTTTATGGACATAAATGTCTGAAATAAATACACTGGCCCTCATTACGACCCTGGCGGAGGTCCATGGTGCAATTTGCACCATGGAACATGGCGCAGAGCTGCCAATACCGCCATGGGGGTTGGCGGACTTACCGCCCCATTCCGAGGTTGGCGGGGCGGTAAGTCCCCAATCCCCATTTACCCTTCCCCATTCCCATTTTTGCCCCATAGGGTATAATGGGAGTGGGGAAGGCGTCAATTACGCCACCGTAAATTACAGTGGCGTAATTAACAACGAGTCCCGTAGCGCCATGGATTTTTCCGCCTGCAAAAAGCAGGCGTAAAAATCTCCATGGCGCTACGGAATGTCGTAGTCTGGCGGAGAGGTACGCCATGCATTACGCTGGCGTAAACCCCTCTCCGCCAGGGTCCTAATGAGGGCCACTGACTTTATCTTTCCGTGTTCCTATTGCCTTTATAGCACTTAGAGTATATGGCAACTTAGAATATCTGTAAAATATGAATCATTTGCTATTGTGTTTGCTGCAATGTCATGTAAATGCATTTTTTTTACTTAAGCAGGTATCCTGAAATGTTTCACAAATGTTTTTTTTTTATTTACAAAATACAAGATCAGACTCAACATCAAGTTTCAGCCATGCAGCACTTCGGCATGGCTGATTTTAAATACACCTTGTGCTGCCTAATTATTTTTTTGCAATTCCCTTTCATTTTGACGATGATAATACATTTTAATTGAATACTTGCACTAGTTGAATTCGTAAATAGTAAAGGTCGAACGAAGATTTGATGTTTATTCTTTGAATTATGTATACCAGGTGCTGTATAGGCCCTCTTACATACAAATTAATTATGGAAACAAACTATTGCTAAGAGGTTTACCTCTATTTTACACACATTATGGTGCTAAACGGTGCTTGGACATGGCAGACAATTGTGCTCGATAATAAGGTACAATTCGTTCATTGCCTTATAATGATCTTTAAACCAGGTGAGACTGGGAGGAGCCGGTGGACCCCAATGATCTCAGTTTGGATAAGAGCAAAACATTGCCTGTGACTTGAGGATACGATCGGAACGAGAATTAATATACAAAATTTGCAGGTGTTGCCTAAATGTTAACAGAATGTGTCTATCATACAAGGGAACAGACAGGTTTCTGTGGCGCTAAGACTTTTTGTAATCTACAGATTTATGTAGCTGTTTCACATTTGCATTGCCTCTATATATACATCATTTGCCGAAAGCCAAAAAGGTGCCTTCATACAGAGAACAGTTATTGAGGTGCCCCCAGTCCAATAGCAGCGTATTTGTCGAGAGCCAGTTTTCGCGTACACGGAAGCCGGGTGTATCTTACCATCACTCTCACATCATATGACAAGGCTATTGACCATGAACAAAGAAACGCGTCAAGACTTGCTTCCCTCCAGATGAGGGATTATTCGTTCATTTTCCAAAGAAGAATGGATGCCTGCGGGAGTTCTGCCATTGGTTGTGACTGTGAGCACAATGCACCTGTTTCAGCCTCTTACGTCTGACACTGTTTGAAATTGTCTGCAGAACAAATATGCCAGCAATGCCCAGCATCATACCAAGCGCCCAAATGATAACCTTTTCGACGTTGTTGTATTCAGAAAAAAGAAAAAAAAATCCCGGAAGTCCAAATCTTCCATAAACTGCACTGTGTTTAAAATCGGCCTCCCAGCTTTAAAATCCCACACGTACGCTTAAATATATGGTCCTGATGTGTAAAGCGTTTTTCAATGGGATTTTACCATTGAAAAATGCTATGTGAATCAGGGCCATGGTGCTTTTATTTCTCTTGACGGTCTCCCAATGACCCGCCCCCCACTCCATGTCACCAGATCGGAACGTTTATTAATGCAATTGTTTCTTTGTGGTTCATTGGGTGTGTTGATTTTTTTTATAATGCTAAAGGTAAATACCACTACTGACAGGGGTATTCATAAACTTGTACAGATGGATCACTGGAAACAGTGTGTATTCTACTGATGTAATATTCTATAGTTCATAAAAGAATTAAGCAATTGTTTACATTTTAAGACGAACAATAATATAGTGCATCCACTAATTTGTAAAATACGTTAGGGCTCATGTTGAGTCTCCGGTAGCGTAACATGGATGAGTAAAACACGTTCATAATAATGTCTGCATGCCTTTTACCTGAAACATCAGTTTCAGTCATTTCCTTGGCAGAGAGGTGTCACAGAATGGAATATCGGTTTCCACCTGTCAACCATTCAAATGGCAACAGCATGAATGGCACAAAGAGGCGTCGCTAGGGGGTATGGGGGAGCGGGGGGTTTGGGGAATATAGCCCTAGATTCTTTGGTTGTAGCCCCAGATAGAAGCTCAGGAGCTGCAATCAAAAGGCTAGCCAGCCCTGAAGCCCAACAATTCCGACATTAGCATAGCCCCAGATCTTTTCCAGACGTAGCAGCACCCTTGAATGCCAGCATGGAATTTTTATGCTGGCGTAAATATTCTGGATTTCTAAAGTACCCACCTCCTTCTTACACCAGCAAAAAACAGGCAGATTGCAAAGGAATCTAGAGGATTCCATTTAAAACGCAGCCTGGGAGGTAGCATTTATTACATGTGCAATGACATTTTGCTCAGTTTGCATTCTAAACTGCACAAGGGAGATGTACCAGAAATGTGTCTGCTCTCTTTTTCACATCAGAGTGCAAAAGACAAACATTGCACAAGTGTCATCCTCCCTGCAACCTAAGCAGAATAAGAGACTGAGCCCGAACATAATCCCACTGTTGTCATATAACTGAAATTAAAGCAGAATGTGTCCCTTTCCTCAAATGCTTCCAGAAGTGTTTGTCGACACCCAAGACTCACACAAAGCTCAGTTGGCTGCAGAAAGTATGGATACAAAAGTAGAAAGCTATGGTGGAAAATGAAGAAAGCGATGTAGTGCTTTTCCAGATTGCAGCAGGCAGAAAAAAGAATATTATTGGTACAATTCATAACTAATCATTTCTTGCCACTCCATGTATTTATTGGTATTATTATTGTGAACAAGTTTCCAAGTTTCCCCAATCCCAGCTTTTCATTGTCGCGTTTAGTTTCCATTTAGAAAGATGATCTCAATCCGATTTATTTACGTTGTGTGCCAGTGCAGATACATTTCAGATTAGTTGTATTTTCATTGCCACAATTCCCTATGAATAACATATGTAGAATTGTGTAGCTCCTTTGCAAAAGTCGAAGCCAGTACGTCGATACTGAATTAATGATTTCAATAACAAAATGGAGGGCAGCAGGTTTTGACAGACTTTTCCAAGGGCCAGTTGCCAGATCCATTTTGATGAATTCTGCAGGCGGAGTAGATGAGCTATACAGGAGTCTTCTGTTTATTTTTGCATCTCGTTTGTCTAACCATTGATTGATATGAACAATCCACTCTCTGCTCCATAGAACATTATTGGTATTAGTTTAGCCTTCATGAACTTTAACAGTGGAAGTAAAGACAACCCTTGGTTTTGGCCAACATTCAACATTGCATTCATCTGATGCATGGCTTTCAGTGTCGAATCCCCTCTATAAGACATTCATTTAATATTTTGATCCCAATCTGTTCCTACATATTTGCATTCAGAAACTGTTTAATAGCTTTTAGACGTCATTTGAATGTTGTCTTTTTGATTTTTATGGGCAAATCGCATAATTCGTTTTTTTGGGCTTTTGGATTCTAGAACATGATAGTCAGAGAACACTTGCAGATTATGTTTTAATTCTCTGCAGCCCAGTTTGAGTTGTGTCTAACAAACTTAAGTCATAGCCTAATAGTTGAGTGTATATACCTCTTCAATTGAGCAGAAAACATCTAATTGAAGCGTGATATGCAGGAAGATCTGCCAAATATAAGTTGAACAAAGTATGTGGTAAAACACTTCGTTGTGTCAACCTGTAATGCATAGAGATCTCCTAGAATTCATCCCCAAACACTCCAACCATACTTGAAAAATGGTAATTTGATGTAGGGACTGGTTAAGGTACACTAGGGGAAGATCAATGCCCCAGGTATATTGCTTTCTATAGCTTTCTCCACTCTCTTGCATGGTTGATTCAGTAAAGTGCAACAGTGAATTGCCAGTTGGAGGAGCACGAGTACAAATGTTAATAGTGAATGAGTACATCCCCCCAAAACTACTAGCCTGAAAAAAATCTTTGACCTACTAGGTGAGAATCTGGCTGAATGGTCTGGCACCAGTGACAAGGAGCTAATTTTAATAGGAGGCGATCTTAATGCCCGCTGTATAGATGCGCATGAGTGCCCCCCACTATGCTAGTGTTGACAAAGAAAGCTGAATGCTGCAGAGTAAGGGCAACAACAAAGGTGACCAATGGGTACTGTTTGTGGGTAACTGGGGGTTAACAATGTTGAATGGTAGAACAAGGGGTGATGTAACAGGCCAATATACCTGGGGAACTGATAAGGAATGCTTGGAATACCATATACCCCTCCCTCTGGCCAGTACCTTAGGGGGGCTATCCCATACCATGCATGAAATCGTATTGGCTGGACAGCGAAATATGTACATAAATCCAACCAACTATATGTGCCTTTGACAGAGATTTGGGTGGTCTCATCCCGTGGTTAATGAAATAGAGGACTGGGTAAAATCACTAGCACTAACTACCGCGGTGGTACAAGGCGGAGACGGGCAGTGTTTGATAAACATACATATACATTGACTTAACCATCTGCAACACAAAAAGAACTATGAGGGGTGAGCTAATAAAAATAAGAGAGTCAGGTGGTCCCACTTCTGAAAAGAGTAGGCTGATAAGGACAATAAAGTTGGAGTACATGCAATGGCTTAAGCGGTGGCGTTTTCTAATAGGAACACCCATTGGCAACACATGATTGGGGCTCTGCGAAATGGAAATGGTGCTAAAACCTGGCAAATTCTGTCTTCAACTGAGGGTGAAAGATTGAAGTTATCTTGAACCCCATTCAAGAAAAAGTGTGACTATACCACCTTAAACACAGAGCAGGGGGCAGTCCCAAAACTGAGTGGGTGGAACCTCGGCCAGGTGTATGGCCTTTGATTATATCCACTGAGACTATTGAGGGGAGTATAATGAATCTAAGAGCTTTAGGGCCCTGTGCCCCTGGGCCATAATGGGCTGGCTAGTATAGTCTTAAAACAGCACCGGATGGGTTGGGCTAGACTCGTAAAAATCCTATTCACCAGGGTATGCTCTGACAAGTTTGTCCATGAATCATTGCGCCAGTCTATAATCTTACCAATATAAGGGAGGAGATAGACTATTGTCATGTAACTATAGACTACTGTCCCTCTTGGACGTCACCGGTAAGATTTTTTCTACCCTGGTGCGAAGTGAGCTACAGTCCCGGGTAGACAAAAATGACCCTCTGAACTTCACACAAACCAGCTTTCACCCAGGTAGCTCTACTTCCCACAATCTGAGAACCCTGGATATATTAGCTTGAGATGCCACATGTATGTTATTTTTGGGTTTTTTTGCGCAGCCTTTTATGGTGTTAGTCGACCTAAGCTATGGCCTAAACTTGAACAGTGGGGCTGCCCATTGTTGCTACTGGATATCTTGAAGAATCTGCACACAAACATGACAGGCGGAGTAAGGCTGGATAATAGGGGTACTATGTCCTCTTCATTTCCCCTTAATAGGGGTGTTAAGCAGGGGTGTACCCTGGCACCCGGCTGTATAATTTATACTTGATGGACTTACCCACATGCTTCAATAATTTGGTGGGGTGCTGCCCAAGAATCAGAGGGGTGCCTCTTCCTTGCCTTTTGTATGCTGATGACTTGGCCATTTTTAACCATACTTTCAGTGGCATAAAAGACAAGTTTGAAATTCTAGTTGTGTATGCAACTGAGAATAAATTAGGGGTTAATATGACTAGACAACGATTATGCTGGTCCAGGCCTCAGAGGTAAACCACCCTGCTCGCTATACCAGTTTGGGTATCTTGACTTACGTTAACAAGTACCGATATTTGGGCCAAAAAATGAGTCTGGGTCTGTCTTATATCCATATTATAGAGTCTAAGATGGTAAAAGGCTGTGGGCTGACAAGTCTGATAGACAAGTTTGCCCGGAACACGACAGACTAATCATTAAAGGCTATTCTGACCATACATCGGCAAAGCTTCTGCCCGATGATATTGTATGGTTTAGAGGCCCTTCAAATGACTAACCTGAGCTGGTTAGATCGAGTGGAGGGTTAGTTTTGGAGGCGGGTCCTAAACCTTCTGAAGGCAGTACCAGTAGAATACTTGCGACTGGAGCTGGGGTTGGTCTCCATGAGGGGCCAATTGTTACTTGGAAAAGGAGCTCTCCATTTGAAGGCTAATTAAAACCAAAATGTTAATTATTGGTCTTAGTGGGATCAGATAAGGGGTGTGAATGGAAACAAGGACTTTGCCAGCTTAATATACCAGCTGTACGAGAGTCTTGTTTGGACCTCAGACTTCAAATGGGATACTTACTATGTTACTTTAAAAGCAATATTTAAAAGAAAGCTGGAACTTTGGCACTGATGTAATAATTATACTCAATTATCAACTTTGAGAACATACCAATCTGTCTCCAATGTGCCCCATAGCTATTTATGCCTGCAACCCTACCTCCAGCAATGCCCCAGCCCGGGCGGTTCACAGCCTGATCCTCAGATTGCGTACCAATCAACTTCCCCTATTTGTTTTCTAGGGGGCCAGGTTAAAAATAGCACTGAACCAACATATTTGCTGTATATGTAAATTGGCAGGCTGTATCGAGACACTCGAACACATGCTCACTGAATGTAGCCTCCTGGGAACTATTTACATGACAATATTCGGGGGCTATGTCTACAGCTGTCTAAATTCTGAATTGGAATCCCTTCATAATTTGCTATATTGGCTTTGGCGTCATATTGAAAAACTACTCCATGTAAAGAAGCCCTGAATATGTACTACCTAATTTTATTGTGGCTCCATGACAGAGGTTTTAGCTCTGTGCTGCCAAATCTCTTTGTACTAAAATAGGGCTGTTAAACACAATTATTGCCTTAGGTGTGCTCTTATGCACTATAAAGAATCCTAAGTATTGTAAACTTTATGTGATTTTGTGTACGTTTATGTCAATCTATGTACATTTAAAAAAAAAGTCTATTATGTCATTTAAGGAAATGTTGGGAAATTTTAGTTAACTATAAGCACTTTTAAGCATTTTATGTAATCTCATGAAATTCATTGCTTGTTTTATTGGCTGCAATATCACCTTTTGAAGAGTAATTCCTCAGTGAAGTATCATAAAAATAGAGCACTAGGTAGCAGCCTAACAAAGTTGACATAAGTTTTTAATGACCTAGCTACACTTAAACGTAAGTGTAGGGCAGCTAGAGGAAATGGAAGACTTCCTGTTCATCCTCTGACAAACTGGCCTGTCGCCTGCTACAAAGGCAATACCGACTCTCTGTCCTCACCAAGAAGAGAGTCCACATTCAAGCTCGTGTCTCTGCGGCATCTAACAACTCGGCCGAACTCTTTAAAATCAGCAAGGAGCTGGCCAACCCTGCTGCAGTCTCTACCCCTCCTGTTGCCTCCCAGGCTCTTTGCAATGCCCTTGCCTCTCACTTCCTTTAAAAAACCCAGGACATCCTGTCCACCCTCTCCACCCACACTCCTCCTCTTCGCTCTCCATCTGTGCTTGCTGACCCTCCTTTAGCCTCCCTCCCACCATCCTTCTCGTCCTTTCCTCTTTTCACCCCTGACAAGGTTGCTAGACAAGTCCGATCTATGAAAGTCTCTTCAAAACAGGTTCATCCCTTTTCCTCTAAAACCATCAAGGACCACATTGACACCCTCGCTCCGGCCCTTGCTGAATTTTGCAACCACTCCTTTGCCTCTGGATCCTTCCCCTCCCCTCTGAAGCACTCCTTTGTGCATCCTCTTCTCAAGAAACCCACAGCTGATCCTTCTTGTCCAGCTAACTATTGCCCAATTTCCACTACTCCCTTTCTTGGCAAACTCCTGGAAAAGTTGGCCATCTCTCAGCTTAACCTTCATTCCAATTCGGTTGGCTGTCTCCATGACCACCAGTCTAGCTTCAGAGCTGCCAGAAGCACGGAAACTGCTCTCCTAAACATCCGTGAAGATCTGCTCACCAACTTTGACTCTAACATTCCATCTGTCCTCATCCTCCTCGATCTCTCTTCTGCCTTCGACACGGTCAACCATACCATCCTGCTCAACCGTCTCTGTGAAAACCTGGGTATCACTGATCAGGCTCTGGCCTGGCTGACCTCTTTCCTCTCAGATCGACCCTCCCAGGTCCAACTTGGGTCCTTCCTTTCATCTTTCTTCCTCTCTACCTGTGATGTTCCCCAGGGGTGTAACCTCTCGCCCTGGCTTTTCAACCAATACCTGGCAACTCTCGCCCACTGCAATGCCATTTTCTGCTCAAATTTCCAGTGCTACGCTGACGACACTCAACTCATTTTCAGGCTGCCCTCTGCCACCTCCTCTCCCTCTCTCATCTCTGATTGCCTAACTGCCATTCAAGATTGGTGTGCCGCCAATGATCTTTGTCTGAATGCCAGCAAGACGGAGATCCTCCTCATCGGCACACCTTCACCATCCTTTCCCCTCACCCTCTGGCGAGCCTCCCTTGGCCCCTCGTCCTACCCCCACCTGTGAGGCTAAGAACCTCAGGGTAATCTTTGACTCCACCCTTTCCTTCTCCGCCCACATCTCTGAGGTCTCTAAAAAGTCAAATTTCCGACTGCACCTCCTCAGAGGTACTCTGCCTTTCCTCTCCTTCCCCCAGAAGCTCATGGTATCTCAAGCTCTGGTTCTCTCTAGCTTGGACTACTGTAACAGCCTCTTTCTAAATCTACCTGCCTCTACTCTCCGCCCTCTGCAACTAATCCAGAACAGGACTGCAAGACTTGTCCTTGGCCTCAAGCCCTGGGATCGTATCTCTCCAGCTCTGAAATCTCTCCACTGGCTCCCAGTGGATGCAAGGATTAAATTCAAAACCCTCTGCATTGTCCACAAGGATTTCTGGGGCCTGGGTCCAAAATACCTTCAGCTATCCCTCCGCAAATACCTCCCCTCTCGAGCTCTTTGCTCCTCTACCTCCAACTCACTCAGAGTCAGTCGTTTTCCTAAGAAACGAGCTCGGGGTAGATCTCTGTCTTCGGCTGGGGCCTCCCTCTGGAACAGCCTCCCTGCCACTCTAAAACTTGAGGAGAACCATCTCCGGTTCCAGAAGCACCTCAAGACCTTCCTCTTTTCTTCTGCCTTCGCTCCCCCTCCCCCCTGATGATCTGTTCTCTCTTGGCACTGTGCAGCTGGCCACCCCCTGTCTTTTGGGCCCAGGTACCTGCTCATCCTGCCACCCTCCCGCACTGCCTCCGGGCCACCCCTTGCACTGGGGTCTGTATCTGTACCCATACAGCCCCCCCTTTTACTTCCTGCACTTATCAGACCTACCCTGTCTGCTGCCTTAATCCTAGCACTTGCAAATTGCTGGCTACATTACCACTGTTTGTTGCCTTTATTATTTATTTATTGTTATTTATCTGTTTCTCCTCTGCTTCGCACTTTCCACCTCTCCCCCGTTCCATGCACTTTTCCCTCCCCATGTCCCATGCACTTGCGTGTTCTCAATGTCACTGGGCCTAGTAGGATCGCTGTTTTGTTCTCCCCTGTTCCCCTCCCTTGCCTTGTCGCGCTCTGAAACACTTGTGTACGAGCGCGATAGAAATAAAATATCAATCAATCTATCAATCAATTAATATTATGAATTTTATGAATTGCTTATGAGTAATGAACATGTGATTTTAAACTTAAATACTAAATTGAATCAAATTGAATGTTATGTAAAATTGAAGTTGAATAATATATTATTTAAACAAAAATAATAAATAATACCAGTATTGGAACAAAAGCAGTAAAATTTTGTTTAATTACAGACAAATTAGAGCAATTTCCACCACCTAGTTGATGGTAGGGATGGATAATATACTGTACTGGAAGATACCACTTCTGTTCAATTTTTAATTGGTCTCACACGTGACGACAAGTCAAACTTCTGCTCCCTTAATCACTCAGGTGGCATATTGCTATGTTCATCCCCTGTAGTATGTAAGATCATTGTGGCATGTTATGACCTGCACAATATTGCCACATGTGGCATAGCATTAAAGCTAGAGGAAAGACGCCACCCGTATCCACAGGAACACGCCATTCCATTTGTAGGCCAAAGGGCACAGGGACTGGACAAATGCAAACAGGTTGTACACACACACTTCACCTGAACTGCAACTCCTGTGGAACACACACAGTGAAGCCACTTCTCTGATGCCATTCAATGATACAATTAGGCAAATCCAGCATGCCCATAACAACACCCTGACAATGTGCGTCTGTGAGAGAGCAAATTGTGTGTGCCCCATAACATGAAAAGTATGATGCCACCCCATCCACATCCATCACATCAAGTGCACAAACCACCTACATAGGCATAGCAAGTAGAAATAACAGTTTCCTTGTCACAGGCACAAAATCAAAAACAGTGAAGCCACCCCAAGGCGCAATGTCACCATACCATGTGCTCCCCTAAGTGGCATGCAGCAACTGCAACAAAGTCCTCACCTGTTGGAACTGTATGGAATGACCGAAAAAAAGGTCAGACTTTACAAAAAGTCCAAAAAATGCATACCACCAAAGGTTCGAACACCAAACGTTCGAACATTTGGTGGCATGCATTTTAGGTAAGTATAGTGAGCGGGGGCTGAAGGGACACCCCCCACTGCACACCCAACAAAGAAAAAAGAAAACAAGGGTTGCGTGGGTGTCCCCCTTAAGACCCCGCTCACTATACTGTGCAGTATAGTGAGCAGGGGTTGCGGGGTACACCCCTGTAGCACACCTGAGGAAAAAAATTATTGGGGCTGCAGGGGTGTCCCACGCAACACCCTGGTCACTATACTTTACAGTATAGTGAGCAGGGTTGTGGGAGAAATCCCTGCAGCTGCCCGTAAAAAAAAAGAAAAAAAGAAAAGCACCCTGCAACGCCGGTTCCCAATCACGGAAGTGAAAGGGAACTGGAGCCGCAGGGACACAGCACGTCTTCAAAGGTAAGTAGGGTGGGGGTATGTTGGGGGTGTGGGTGGGGGTGTGTTGTTGGTGTTTTGTGGGTGTGGTTGGGGGTGTGCGTTTGTAGGGGTTTTTAATGTATGTTTGCATGGGAAATGTACAAACCTTTTGTGGTTTGTACATTTCTCATGAAAACTTTCCCGTCGCTGACTTTTCCGCAAAGGAAAAATCACACAGATACCACCTGACTGCCATCTTCATCAGGGTTTGCACAATCTCATCTGGTTGTATAGACATGCAGTGCGTGAAATCAAAAACATGACTGGCTTGAGGCATCCTGCATGTAACAGGGAAACTTGATAGTTATAGCTACCCAGTGGCACCCAAGGGCAGGGTGCACCTCGATGCCTTGGGCCATGACCCAGGTGAGGACCTCTGCTGGGTTAGGAGGCCGGCACCCTACATTGGAGGCTGGCACACAATGGCCGGCGAAGCACCCCCAGGGCTCTGGCTGGGAATCCATCAAGCTTTGCCTTCTGGAGATGGATGGGGCTTCTGACTGCCTTGTTGAAACCCAGTAGCTCTTCCCTGGGACTCCTACTGGACCCTGGATCCCAGCTGGGCCTTCAGCGTCCGTGCTTGCTTAGCCTCTTCATATGCGACCAGGCCTGTTGGTCCCCATGTGCTCTGGGGCCCCAGTATGAGCTTAGAGGACACCGTCCAGATTCTGTGACACATTTCTGTCCCACAGGGAGACACTTCCCACTGTATGGTGCCCGGCTGGAGACACATGTATGAGACAACCGGCCAATCGGTGACACAGGCACCTGGTCCAACCACCATGGCCAGATTTCCAGTTGTGCCCAGCCAAAAGACCATATGGCCTACGATAGCCATCCCCAACCACATGGCTGTGTGGACATGAAGTTGTGCCTATTTTAAGAACATCGTCCGGGGTCTAGGGCTTAGGCCACCACATCTGTGTCCTGGGACCAGGACTTAAATTCCCACCTCTGCCCAATGGAGCTGGTCTTAAGCCGTTATCCACAACCAAGACCCAGCCTCTCTTCCCTGCCTCCCATGGACTGGGTCCTGCCCCTCTTCCACTGGATGGGCCAAGGCCATCTGGGCTGCTATGCTGACCATAAAGGGAGAAGAGCACTCCCCGACCAGCACACCACCCACAAGTGCACCAACGGTGGGTGGAAGTTCCCTAAGCACCCTATGGTGCAGTAGAAAGTGGAAGGATGGAGACTCTTGCAGCACCGGCACTGCAGCAGCACCTTGGCTCAGAGGATGACTTCCAATATATTTCAGCAAGGTAGATGCTCTGCTACCTACAAAACCCTGACCCAGAATCAGGTCACCTACAAATGATTTTGCACCACATTTTGATTTTGCAATCACAAACATGTGGTGCACTCTGGATGAGCGAGGTTGCCCCTTCTGTCCACATTCGAGTCCTGAGATCAGCAGCTTGATGCACTGGCCCAGATGTGGGCTATCTTAGGCCAACTGAGGTTCCACAGTGCTGCAGTACCATTCTGGTTTAGGGGGGATTCTGACTTAAAGTCTTTCAGCCATAATCACGCAGATGGAAGCAAGCATCGCACAGACGCAAGCACATACACCTAATGTCTGAACATGAGGTTCTTCTTGTACTGAGCAGGATTGCTTTTGAAACAACACATCACCAGTAGGGTAAAACAAACCTGTCACACAGCTGTCTAAACACAGCTCATGTTCCCTATTAGTGGGTGAACAATCGAATGTTTGATGAATTCTCCTTCACAATGATAGGAATAGCTGATATGGAATGATCAAAATGTAACATTGCTCTGAATGTTTGGCCTCCACAAGACCTTTATCCCTGTGGTCTCTGACACCTCTTGCTTGAAACCCAAAAAGTTAGAAAGATCGTAAGGCCCTGCTTTGACGGTCTGTATTCATACTGATAATCGAGATCCAGCAAGCTTTTGATCCTCTGTCCTCACTGAGCCTGCCTTAGGACACCTGCATTATTATTTGACAGGTTTACTGCCCCAGTCAAGCTTCCCACCTGCCAATGTCCCAAGAGCGGGCTACATCTGGCTAAGGGTGAGTGCTTAGAGCCATAATCGATATAGCCCCACAGGGCTTGCCACCCACCACACTGTTTAAGTGAAAGAATTATAACCGTAGTGGTATTTCACTGCTGGCCCAAGGGCTTCCCACTAATCCTACAGCTCTCTGGTATCCACAGAGTGCCTATACTACAGTCAAGCTCAACAGGGTTTCCTATCCCAGCTGATTCTGCTAAGCTTGTTCACTTGCCTGTGGCTTTTCTAAACAGTAGGTAGAGACAGTGGAAATTCCATTCATACATTCATGCATGCCACTTATTGGATAACAAGGCATTTGGCCACCTTAAGAGAGTCATAGCTACCCCTTTAGTTTAACTGTGCTTCATTGAATTACTACACACTTTGAGCTACAGAGCAATGGGCAGTAATCACATTGTGTCAACACTATCTGATGCCTTGTTTCAATTGAACCGCTGGATTCCCCTGGTCCTCACCAATTTAAGTCAGTTGTTAGGTGTCAGCTGAGGCAGTACGCCAGCCCCGAATCCTGGGAGGGGAACAGAGAGAGGAGAAGAGGCAACCACCCAAGCTGTGCTGATCCACAAGACGGGCCTGGCTCACATTTAGAGTTTGGGGTGACCCCGGGGGGGACTTGATCCAGCTGTGGTTTGTTTCCAGCCCTGCTTTGTTCACCAGCCGGACCCACCCAGCCCTTTACCTGACCCAGCTTTGGTTTGTTTCCAGCCCTGCTTTGTGCACCAGCCTGACCCACCCAGCCCTTAGAGAGACAATTCTCATCCTGAAGTTATAGATCTGACTTCCCTTACCTACATTGTTCCAACATGGCAGAGGCTGTTCCCATTGGAGACCTGCTTGGAGACCTGCTGTGGACATGGATATGGGCTGGTGCAAGATTCACACCTGAATAAATATTGGTTTCTAAACCATCAATCAGCTCCACACCTCTAATACACTAGAATGGATCTGAAAAGATTGGAAAAAATAATCATACAATTAAAATGATAAACCGTCTTGTCCAATTTTGGTAACGTGGATGTAACAGGAGGTTTATCTCTGCTAAAAGTCATGATTTGTTGGTTAGTTGTCACACAGCGAACATGCCACTCAATGATAAAAGGAGTTTCAAGTCAAAATTGTATATAAATATCTACTTTATTATTATTACAATAGACAGCCTAGAAACACTACTAAATACAACCCACCTTGTAAAGAAATGCGGAGGACAGACAATTTTGAAGATGGAAATGCACTCTGGATACTCACAGGAGGGTAGTCGATATGGGTAATAACTACAACAGTTTATTAAGGTTTTCTTGGCTTCAGCACAAAGGGAAAAACTGATCTTAAAATGTCTATAGGGGCCTTCTTTGAAGGACCAGGGGGAATGTACGACATAATACCTTTTTCTTTAGGTGTTCTTGGTGCTTGACAGGGTCAAGGCGGCTTCAGGGCGCTTTGCAGACATTGGTGACAGAGTTAGAGATCGGAATCAGCTGCGGGTCTCAGATGGCAAGACGATTCAGCGAGCAAAGCTTGACCAATGGCTGCAGGCTGTCCTACATGGTGACTCGGGGGCCAGAATCATTGTCTCAGTGCTGATCGGCTGTTCTGAAGCACTGGTTGAGACATTTTTGGTTTCTTTCATGACTGCGGCTTGACCACGGTTGAGCATTGCAGTCGGTTGCATATCGAGGAACTCAAATGACTTGAAAATGTCCTTAAGTGCCAAGGATGAGCATGCTCGTCCTTTTTGCATAGACTTGCATAATAGCCTGGCACTTAAGGGGTTAAGGAGGGTGTCAATGGATGCTCGTCGATGCACATCTCCTAGTTTCATCAATGGGCTCATGTCATCCTTTAAGGCAGATGGCCCAAAGATAATCAGTGTGTTGCAGCCTTTTGCCTTGTCCTACATTTCGGTTTCATAGACCTTCTGGCACTTCCTCCCCAGGGAGCTTGCTGAAGAGCATAGCAGGGCATGCTGTGTGCTGGCTGGGTACCGGATCTGAAGCAGCTGGAGGGTCTTCTAAGTTCTTTTCTCCCTCTGTTCCCTTTGAGAAGTTAAGGGGATGGATCTTTCTTCCCTCTTTGGATATTGCTCGCCTTCCTTCACAAGTGGAAGGTCTACGAGAGACTCTACCTTCAGCCAGGATCCAAGGATGAGTTATTTCTTACTTCTTGTGAAGTCATCAGATGATCCACCAAAAGAGCCAAGAGTCAAGTTAAAGCCAAGTGGACCATATTGGTTGGTGTAGGCTAAGCCTAAATTAATGATCCAATCCTGGTGATCCTGTCAACAATCTTCTCTATATGGGTGAGTTCATAATCAGAGTGCTTTGCAACAGTAAAGGTAAAGGGGTATAAACAGAAACAATGTGTGCCTCAGAACTAAAATGGGAGAACCCTTCTCTCAACAGAAAGAGCTCTAGGCTCACTACTGTGTGCTACTAAGTCCCACCCATCTTCCTGACTGCTGTGTTGAAAGAGTCTCTCTTGTTAATGGTCCTCCCTCTGCCGTTCCAGTTAAAGCAGCAGGTCTCCCTGAAGCTGCAGAGAGACCAGACTCTCTGGATCCGGCAGACCACATTCCTGTACCTTATGATTGGGGTTCCCTTATTGGGGTGGCCTACTGTCACAACAGACCCAGACATGAGAGTTCACTGCCATTGATACTGAGAGGTGAGAGATAGTTGAATTCCTAAAAACCCTTGTCTGCTCCTCTAGGTTCAGATATCTGAACCAATCTCCCTTTCCATTGGCTGAGGGCAACAAAGACCTGAGCCTGACCTGTGTCCCTTACGTATGGTTCTCACCCATCTCTTAGGAATGACTGGCCCATGTTCAACAGCTGTTCACATGGTGCCCTCCTCCACTACGGCTTTCAAAGTTCTCGACCACCAAGATCTGTACCTGCGGCGCATCCCCTCGGGCAATCGCACTGGGCTACCATGTGCACTGCAGCAGCCCTTCTACTCATCATGGCTTAGCCCCCATGGCTCTCAGTTCTGGTGATGACCCGGTATGAGCCAATCCTCCTGCACCATCCAATGCATGTTGATTTGACAGGTGAGTTGTTACACACTCATTGGAAGATTCTGACTTCCATAGCCACTGTTCGACTGTCTATATCAAACATCACATTTTCTGGGGTCTGATGTTGGCACCATATGCCTTAACCTTACATTCTGTTCATCCCGTAGCACCTGTTCTACTTACCAAAAGGGGTATACTGGGCACTGATATATAAAGTTTGAGAATAAGTTGAGATAGTGTTGGCTCCAAGGCCTCTAATAATTTGCTTTACCAGATAATAGTGGGATATCCAAGCTTCTAGCTGTCCTGAAGGAAACTTTGGAAGAAACCACCTAATAATTGGTTTGATTAGTCTTCTGACCCTATGCCCAGGTCAGATAACCATTTGCATTTCAGGACTGCTACAGACTCCACTAGAGTTCCCTCTGGATTTGCGCTTATGGGTCCTATCACACATGCTCATTCTCTAACTCCCCAGTGTGGGAGAGAGGGGAGAGAGGGTCCGGTGATGGGCCTGCAGAGATTATAAATCGTTCCCCAAATAATAATAAAAGTGTACACTCACCATTGTTTTCAATGTTGATCAAGGATTGCAATCCTGCAAGGCAATAGTACAAGAGACGTGGTACGGTGTTCCTCTTCCGACTGCCAACACCTAACACACTGCACGGGCAAAACACTGGTGTGAAGTCTTTGTAGTGCTCTGCCTCCAGAAAAAAACAGTAAAGGCACACTCCAAACCCATGCAAAAGCCCAGTAGCTCCAATATTCTGTGTGAGTAATGTCAGAAAAGCTAACACACAGTACACACACACTGCACACTCTGTGCTGGTGTGAAGTCTTTGTAGTGCTGCTATGTCTCCAGAAATAAACAGCAAAGAAAGACTGCAAACTCCTGCAGAAGCCAAACAGCTCCAAAATGCTGTGTGAGTAATGTGAAACACCAAACACACTGCACACACACCGCCACATATCACCATGTTTTATTTTGACAGAAATGGCAAACACACTTAAGTGGCTAGAAGAAAACCTTCCCAAAGAAGAAATGAGTGATGATGAAATCTCTAATACTAAACAATACATATTTCAATATAAACAAATAATGTAATGCATGCAGAACTCATTGAAATAATAATGTCTTCTGTTCTTAAAGTACATACTTTACATGAAGAAACTACACCACAGATTAATTATGTAGAATCCCAACAATCAGAAAGAGAATCCCAATCCCCAACTGTACACATTAACATCATGATCTTGTCTTCAAAATGTGATGAATTTAGCAGTGACTTTAAAGAACTTCGAAATTAGATCAAAAATCATGTTATTAGAAATGTTGATTATCACTGTCCTACTTGTACCTGTCACTCTTGCCCCAGCAAATACCCCAATCAAATTCACAAAATATAAATCAAATAAGGTTTGATGAAAATTCTCTCCCTCCCTCCCCCGATGACTTTATACAAATTCCAAATACACTAATTTATGTTTCCCATTTCGATACCCCATCCCTTTCATAAAAAGATTTATTTTTTAAAATATAACTATCCTATATATTATTCTGTGATACATTCAATTGATAGTCCACAGACTATAGCCCTGTTATAAATAGAACAAAAAAAAAACAATCAAAGCACCTTTTGCAGCCTGCATAGTCCCCGGACACTATAATAGTCTGCAGACACCGGGACAATTCCAGGTGCAGGGGGGCAATTAAAATAAATTAACTTGTTGTTCGTTCAGAAATTGTGCCTCTTAAAAGAACCTTTTTTGGGGGGGGGGGTTATATACTGAAATAACAAATGTTTTACTGTTTTTCCTTTTTATTTATTCGTCAAAAATACTTCACTACATGTATCATGTGTTCACAAAAAGTGTTTGAATGTATTTTGGATATTCCAAAGAAAAATCTGATTTCCAGCATCACTCAAATGCACTCCATTTCTTTGAAAAATGTTCACAGTATCAACATTGATACTTTTATTTTGAAAAGATGACATTCCAACATCCTGAAAAAAAGCACATATAGCTTTGGTTACATTGTGCCTTGCTCTCTCGATTTGTGGACAAAATTAATTAGAACGTTTCTCCATTTATCTTTGGGCTATCCGAGAAAAAACAATCTTTGAACATGGACACAGTTCCTTTAACCTTGCAAATGTATCCTTCATGGATAGTGACAATGCACAAACTGTTGCCTCCACGGTGAACTACAATGATGTCTGGATGCTTCAAAGTAACCATACTCTCACAAAATGGGAGCAATTCCACCTACTTTATTTCCCGAACTCCAGATCAGGAACCCTCAAATTCTTCAAATCCAGGATTTTAGGTAATCCACACTGCTCACAGTACACCTTTAAACAATGGATCCAAGAATCGCCATCCAGACACTGTGCTTCCTCAAAGACATAGCCATAGCCATCTTCAGTGCACACAACAAACATTACTCTTGCTACCCTGTCTTAATGTACACCACAACCACAAAACCTGATCCCTGATGTCCGCGACATGCCAGGCATCCTTAAAAGACCTGTATGACATGTGCGGGTCTGTTCACTACCGCAGTTTCCACAGACACTGTAGCACAAGGCAGCCCTTCTACCCTTTTTACTTTTATGTCCCTTATTGGCTGTTTTCAAACAGTCACACATCCATCCACCAATCACATCCCAAATCTCTACATGTAACCACGTCATCTCAGTTCAATACTTCAGACCTACTAATGAACTTGCAGAGTACATATCTTCTGTCACTCACAGCAACCTGCATCAAAAACTACTGTGAAACTGTGAAACTCTCCAAGATTTCTATTTGTAGATTCAACAAAATCTGCATCCAACAAGACATAGTACAGGTATGCTTATATTATTTAAGTATTTTTTTCAACATTTACATATATATATCACAGGGCCTGCGCTATCGGCCCTGCAGTTATGGTTAAATTGCTCAACACTTCACTAACTTTTGCAGCCCAGCCTGAAGACCAGCGGGGGCGCTCCCTCTCCAGCCACATCTTGCTGCCTGGGACCTCCTTTATCCCCCCACATTCAGTGAGCATTTCTCTGGGTGCATGACTGCTGTGCAGATCACGGCGCAAGGGATTGGATTCTGAATGCATATTTGAATGTATGCATTTTAATTTATATTTGGCCTCTGAGGACCACTGCCTTTGCCCTGTCTGGCCTGTGTGCTGCTGTTGTACACAGTGCTTGCCCTGGGCCTTTAGACCGTACAAAGATGGCTGCCCTCATTGGCTCTTCAGCCTTCAATTGCCTGATGGACCTGCTCACCCTCCCAATTGGTTGGCTGGTGCTCTTCCACCAATCCCAGCAACTGGGAGGTAGGAGCCGGCCCGAGACACCTAAGGCCCACAACGGGGCCCTGTGGTGTGCACTTCACTAACTTCTTCAGCCCTGCCTGAAGACCAGCAGTGGAGCTCCCTCTCCACCCTTACATCTTGTTGCCTGGGACTCCCTATGTCCCCCCACACACAGTGAGTATTTCTCTGGGTGCATGTCTGCTGTGCGCATATCGGCGCAAGGGATTGGATTCCAAATGCATATTTGAATTTATGCATTGTAATCAGTATTTGGCCTCCGAAGATTGCTGCCTTTGCCCTTTATGGCCTCTGTGCTGTTTTGTACACAGTACCTGCCCTGGGCTTCGAGGCCCTACAAATATGGCTGCCCTCATTGACTCTTCAGCCCTCTGTTGCCTTATGAGCCCGCTCCCCCTCCTAATTGGTTGGCTGGTGCTCTTCCACCAATCCCAGCAACCGGGAGACGGGAGCTGGCCCAAGGCACTGGAGGCTCGCAACAGGGCCCTGTGGTGTGCACTTCACTAAATTCTGCAGCCCTGCCTGAATACCTGCGGCAGAGCTCCCTCTCCACCCTCACATGTTGCTGCCTGAGACCCCCTTTTAACCCCCCACACTCGGTGAGCATTTCTCTGGGTGCATGTCTGCTGTGCACATCTCGGCGCAAGGGATTGGATTCCGAATGCATATTTGAATGTATGCATTTTAATTACTATTTGGCCTCGTCGGACCGCTGCCTTTGCCCTGTCTGGCCTGTGTGCTGCTGTTGTACACAGTGCTTGCCCTGGTCCTTGAGGCCCTACAAAGATGGCCACTATCATTGACTCTTCAGCCCTCCCTTGCCTGCTGAGCCTGCTCCCCCTCCCAATTGGTTGGCTGGTGCTCTTCCGCTAATACCAGCAACTGGGAGGTGGGATCTGGCCTGAGATTCAGAAGGCCTGCAACAAAGGCCCCTGTCTGCTACCAGGCTGGGCCAGGGGTTAGTTCCCACCAAGGCTGCTCCGGCAGTCAGTTTCCCTCGACCTACTGCCTCTCTATGCTTCCCCTCCACCTTGACTCTTAATACGCTGTACCTAGCTGTACCCCCTCTCTTGTCTGTTTGTGCCTGTTTGCTTGAAAGTCGTACCAAGCTGTCCCTCTCTGCTGTCTGGTTGCGCCTGTCTGCTTGAAAGTCGTACCTAGCTGTCCCCCCTCTCCTGTCTGTTTCTGCCTGTTTGCTTGAAAGTCATACCTAGCTGTCCCCCTCTCCTGTCTGTTTCTGCCTGTTTGCTTGAAAGTCATTCCTAGCTGTCCCTTCCTGTCCGTGTGTGCCTGTTTGTGTGAAAGTCATACCTAGCTGTCCACCGTCTGTTTGTGCCTGTTTGCTTGAAAGTTGTACCTAGATGCCCCACCCGTCCTCTGTTTGTACCTGCCTTCTTGACAGTTGTACCTCGCTGTCCCCCTCTCCTGTCTGCATGTGCCTGTTTGCTTGAAAGTCATACCTAGCTGTCACCCCTCTCCTGTCTGTTTTTGCTTGTTTGTTTGAAAGTCGTACCTAGCTATCCCCCTCTCCTGTCTGTTTGTGCCTGTTTGCTTGAAAGTTGTACCAAGTTGTCCCCTCTCTCCTGTCTGTTTGTGCCTGTTTGCTTGAAAGTCATACCTAGCTGTCCCCCTCTCCTGTCTGTTTGTGCCTGTTTGCTTGAAAGTCGTACCTAGCTGTCCCACTCTCCTGTATGTTTGTACCTGTTCGCTTAAACGTCATACCTAGCTGTCCCCCATCTCCTGTCTGTATGTGCCTGTTTGCTTGAAAGTTGTACCTCGCTGTCCACCTTCTCCTGTCTGTGTGTTCCTGTCTGCTTGAAAGTCATGCCTAGCTGTCCCCCATCTCCTGTCTGTTTGTGCCTGTTTGCTTGAAAGCCGTACCTAGCTACCCACCCTCTCGTGTCTGTTTGTGCCTGTTTGCTTGAAAGTCATAGCTAGCTGCCCCCACTCTCCTGTCTGTTTGTACCTGTTTGCTTGAAAGCCGTACCTAGCTATCCCCCTCTCGTGTCTGTTTGTGCCTGTTTGCTTGAAAGTCATAGCTAGCGGCCGCCACTCTCCTGTCTGTTTGTACCTGTTTGCTTGAAAGTTGTACCTAGCTGTCCTCCTCTTCTGTCTGTTTGTGCCTGTTTGCTTTAAAGACGTACCTAGCTGTCCCCCCTCTCCTGTCTGTATATGCTTATTTGCTTGTAACTTGTATATAATTGCCATATAACCCTCCTGCCTACCCTTTGGCTCTTTCTGTCCTGGCTCCTCAGCAACACGGCCTTCACTCCGTCCATTCCTCTTCCTCTTCATACCACAGTTGCAATGCCTTTTCTGCCTCAACTATACCGGCCTTGCCTAAACTCTGATCATGATGCCACTTGATGTTACCATCACCACCTTTTACTAATGCTTGAATTGACTTTTAACACACTTTGGCTCACCCATTCTGACCTTGTCGTTCTCATGCTAGACCATTTGGATCATCACTTAACAACAATGACTTTGAATCATGTTTGGGGCTGTCATCGACTTTGTATTATGGCACGCTCCTGCCAGACTCTTGCATCACATATGTTTCAGTTTTGACTCTTGTATCATGGCTGTGTTGATTCCATCTATTGACGGCTCGGTAACACCGAGTTTTGCCTGCTTTGCTTTTGCTCACCTTACTTACTGTCTCTCAGTCTTTGTTCATTTCCCTTGCCTCACCTTCTCTCCTTTCCTCCTTTCACTCCCCATAAACTATGCACTTGAACTATCAGAAATGTTGTCATGCCTAGTACAATAGTCACTGTTTGTTCCTCTCTGTGCCCCCCTTTCCCTCACCAATTGTCTTATACCCTGCACTATCAGAAATGTTGTCAGGCCTAGTAAGATAAGTTGTGTCTGTTCCTTTCCTTGCCCCCTCCCTACCTCCCTTTCCCTCACATATTGTCTTATCCCCTGCACTATGAGAAATGTTGTCAGACCTAGTATGATAAGTCTTGTTTGCCCCCCCTTACTCCATTCGCTCACCTATTGTCTTATCCCATGGATTTTCACTATCCAGGATCAGCCTACCTCAAACCACAGAGACATGATGCCCCCCCCAGCCCTTACTAGAAATAAACACAATATAACAGCAGAAAGGATTCTTCCCCTACTTCACCCTAATGTCAGCCCTCCTAACTTTGACAATCTTCACCCTGCAGACATGGTAGATTTGTAAAACCAAACTCTCTCCCAGGCTATAGACAAAGTGTCCCCTATAAAAATGCGTAAAGCCAAACAATCTGCCCATTTAAACACATAGTTTACCTCAAGTCTAAAAAGCATTTGCAATTTCAAGAAAGCAGGTGTGGGGAATAAAAAAAAAACATCTTCTACCAACAAAGAGAAATTTGCCACAGCCTCAAATAACTACAAAAACGCAATCATCCAAACGAAATGCAACACCTATAATTGGAGAAAAAGCAGTGCAAAGTCAGGGACAAAATAATTATTTACCACCCTTAGGGATTTAGAGACCCCAGTGACTCTGAAGGAACCTTGCATGTCTGGTGCTCTAATATCCAAAAAGCACTGTTGGATAGAATTTCTCTCCTTCAGCCCAAAATGAATACCAAAAGACTTAGCCTATCCACAGAGGCCCAACGCTTTGAGCCGTCTGATGATACCATGAATTGGCATACCCCATTCTAATTACCACCCTAAAAAATAAATCATTCAAAACCAGCACAGTCCCCACCAATCTCAAGGATGCATGGGTCCTCCCACTCCTAAAGAAAACCACCCTGGACCCAAATACGCCCACCAACTATCGGCCTATAACTACGGTACCCTTCCTCCTTAAAATCCTGGACAGGGCTGCATACCTTCAAATTCAAAACCACCTCAAATCAATCTCCTAGGCCTTCACCAGTCAGGCGTTAGACCAGGCTAAGGCAAAGAATCAGCTCTCATTGACCTTAAAATCCAAATGGATGAATTGATGGACAAAGGTAATATAGCAATCCTTCTCCTGTTAGACCTTTGACCTTATCAATCCGCAATGTCCTATGCAAACATCTGACCTCAGCTGCGCACTTCTCTGCGAAAGCCACATCCTGGATAAAATCTTTCCTCGCTAACAGGACAATGCAAGTATTCACCCCAACAGCAATGGCCGACCCGGCTCCAGTTCTATGCGGAGTTCCCCAAGGTTCATGCACCTCGCCTACCTTATACAACATTTTTACAAAGCCGCTATTTGACCACCTTGACAGTGTGGGTGTCACCTATACTAACTATGCAGATGACACACAAATACTAATTCCCCTGTCAGGCCCCTACGACACTAACTCCAAACTTCTGAACAAAATTTACCAAGTTATTCAGACATGGATGGCCATACATGTCCTCTGTCTGAACAACGACAGACCTGAGATGCTACTGATTGGCCCCCAAAACCGTTTAAATAAACTACCTGAACTATTCAAATCCTTTGTCATTGATAACAATACCATCAACGTAGTAAAAGAAGTTAAAACTCTAGAGATCTACCTCGACTCAACACTCTCGCTAACAAAACAAATCAATGCTACAGCCTATTCGGTGGTGTACACAGCGAAACTTATCACTGCCTACAGGCCATTCCTATCTCCTGACAGTTGTATTACCCAGGCTAGAGCCGTCATTTGTATCAAAACTGGACTACTGCAATGCCTTATATATCGGCACCATCTGCCGCAACTTAAACAAACTACAAGTACTACAGAACAATGCACTAAGGGTGGCACTTTACATTCCTAAAGCTAGTTACATCACCCCCACCAGACAAAAGGTCCACTGGCTTCCATTGATTTACAGAATTGTTTACAAAACATTATCACTTACCCATAAGTGCCTAGCTCACAAAACCCCCAAACACCTAAACTGTAAATTCACCAAAAACCTACCAGAACCTCTCAGGTCAACCAAATTATAGTACACAGATACAAACTAGAAAAAATAGGGGGTAAGAGTTTTCCTGTCCTTGCCGCCAAACATTGGATGCCCTGCCTTCATACCTCAGAACAGACCCAAAAAACTAAAAACATGGCTAGTCTCACAAGAATAATAACAAAGCAATTATCGATTTATGCGGGTAGCCTAGTGTGCCTAATCCGGTAACCCTACTCTGTAACTGCAAGATATTTTGTACCTTGATTGAATTTTGCTGAATGTAATTTTACGATTGTATAATGTTTCTCGACCATCATTCTATGTACCTTGCAAACTGTAAATGAAACTACATGCACTTATTGTAACCTGTAAACTTGCACCCAGATACCTTTGTGTTAGGGGCGCCATACAAATAAATAGACTAAACTAAACTATATCAGAAATGTTGTCAGGCCTAGTAAGATAAGTTGTGTCTGTTCCTTTCCTTGCCCCCTCCCTACCTCCCTTTCCCTCACATATTGTCTTATCCCCTGCACTATGAGAAATGTTGTCAGACCTAGTATGATAAGTCTTGTTTGCCCCCCCTTACTCCATTCGCTCACCTATTGTCTTATCCCATGGATTTTCACTATCCAGGATCAGCCTACCTCAAACCACAGAGACATGATGCCCCCCCCAGCCCTTACTAGAAATAAACACAATATAACAGCAGAAAGGATTCTTCCCCTACTTCACCCTAATGTCAGCCCTCCTAACTTTGACAATCTTCACCCTGCAGACATGGTAGATTTGTAAAACCAAACTCTCTCCCAGGCTATAGACAAAGTGTCCCCTATAAAAATGCGTAAAGCCAAACAATCTGCCCATTTAAACACATAGTTTACCTCAAGTCTAAAAAGCATTTGCAATTTCAAGAAAGCAGGTGTGGGGAATAAAAAAAAAACATCTTCTACCAACAAAGAGAAATTTGCCACAGCCTCAAATAACTACAAAAACGCAATCATCCAAACGAAATGCAACACCTATAATTGGAGAAAAAGCAGTGCAAAGTCAGGGACAAAATAATTATTTACCACCCTTAGGGATTTAGAGACCCCAGTGACTCTGAAGGAACCTTGCATGTCTGGTGCTCTAATATCCAAAAAGCACTGTTGGATAGAATTTCTCTCCTTCAGCCCAAAATGAATACCAAAAGACTTAGCCTATCCACAGAGGCCCAACGCTTTGAGCCGTCTGATGATACCATGAATTGGCATACCCCATTCTAATTACCACCCTAAAAAATAAATCATTCAAAACCAGCACAGTCCCCACCAATCTCAAGGATGCATGGGTCCTCCCACTCCTAAAGAAAACCACCCTGGACCCAAATACGCCCACCAACTATCGGCCTATAACTACGGTACCCTTCCTCCTTAAAATCCTGGACAGGGCTGCATACCTTCAAATTCAAAACCACCTCAAATCAATCTCCTAGGCCTTCACCAGTCAGGCGTTAGACCAGGCTAAGGCAAAGAATCAGCTCTCATTGACCTTAAAATCCAAATGGATGAATTGATGGACAAAGGTAATATAGCAATCCTTCTCCTGTTAGACCTTTGACCTTATCAATCCGCAATGTCCTATGCAAACATCTGACCTCAGCTGCGCACTTCTCTGCGAAAGCCACATCCTGGATAAAATCTTTCCTCGCTAACAGGACAATGCAAGTATTCACCCCAACAGCAATGGCCGACCCGGCTCCAGTTCTATGCGGAGTTCCCCAAGGTTCATGCACCTCGCCTACCTTATACAACATTTTTACAAAGCCGCTATTTGACCACCTTGACAGTGTGGGTGTCACCTATACTAACTATGCAGATGACACACAAATACTAATTCCCCTGTCAGGCCCCTACGACACTAACTCCAAACTTCTGAACAAAATTTACCAAGTTATTCAGACATGGATGGCCATACATGTCCTCTGTCTGAACAACGACAGACCTGAGATGCTACTGATTGGCCCCCAAAACCGTTTAAATAAACTACCTGAACTATTCAAATCCTTTGTCATTGATAACAATACCATCAACGTAGTAAAAGAAGTTAAAACTCTAGAGATCTACCTCGACTCAACACTCTCGCTAACAAAACAAATCAATGCTACAGCCTATTCGGTGGTGTACACAGCGAAACTTATCACTGCCTACAGGCCATTCCTATCTCCTGACAGTTGTATTACCCAGGCTAGAGCCGTCATTTGTATCAAAACTGGACTACTGCAATGCCTTATATATCGGCACCATCTGCCACAACTTAAACAAACTACAAGTACTACAGAACAATGCACTAAGGGTGGCACTTTACATTCCTAAAGCTAGTTACATCACCCCCACCAGACAAAAGGTCCACTGGCTTCCATTGATTTACAGAATTGTTTACAAAACATTATCACTTACCCATAAGTGCCTAGCTCACAAAACCCCCAAACACCTAAACTGTAAATTCACCAAAAACCTACCAGAACCTCTCAGGTCAACCAAATTATAGTACACAGATACAAACTAGAAAAAATAGGGGGTAAGAGTTTTCCTGTCCTTGCCGCCAAACATTGGATGCCCTGCCTTCATACCTCAGAACAGACCCAAAAAACTAAAAACATGGCTAGTCTCACAAGAATAATAACAAAGCAATTATCGATTTATGCGGGTAGCCTAGTGTGCCTAATCCGGTAACCCCACTCTGTAACTGCAAGATATTTTGTACCTTGATTGAATTTTGCTGAATGTAATTTTACGATTGTATAATGTTTCTCGACCATCATTCTATGTACCTTGCAAACTGTAAATGAAACTACATGCACTTATTGTAACCTGTAAACTTGCACCCAGATACCTTTGTGTTAGGGGCGCCATACAAATAAATAGACTAAACTAAACTATATCAGAAATGTTGTCAGGCCTAGTACGATAAGTCTTTGTTTGTTCCTTTCCTTCCTCCGCCCCCTTCCTCCCTTCCCTCACCTGTTGTCTGATCCCCTGCACTATCATAAATGTTGTCATCCCTAGTATTACAAGTCTTTGGTTGTTCCTCTCCTTCCTCTCCTCCCCCTTCCCTCCCTCCCCTCCCTCACTTATTGTTAATGCTCTTGCACTATCTGAAATGTTGTAAGTCCTGGTACGATAGTAATTTACCCATTCTTGTTGTCTCAAGGCCTATACGAATGTTATTGTATTATTCCCCTGCTCCCTCCCCTGCCTTGAAGCACTTTGAAAAACATTGGGCCTCATTACGAGTAGCCCGGTAAAACAGGTTCATTACCGGCATGCCGGTAAGAGCGGGTCCGTGCTCGTATGAACCCACCAATAGCGGGTGATTACGAGTGCGTGAGCATGCATGAACCCCCATGCCGGTAATGGCAATACCGGCATGCCGCTAAAGGCCCTCCAACGCCCCTATAGCGGCATTGCGGTGCCCGCCGATACCAGCACCATCTCAGAGCAACCCCTAAATACTGGCATGGTAATACCACCATGCTAATACCGGGTTCGCACAACCGGACCCGGAAATTATATCATCACGCAGGAACTGGAAATGGGCCGGCGGCCATCTTTAAAAACACAATCCATTGCCATCTTCCGTAACCACCAGTCCTTTTGTGTTGTGATGCGTCAGAAAACCCTGAGGATGTCCAAGGCCACCCCCAGAAGCGGAAACAGTGTTTCTCTGACGCTGAGCTCAACATGCTGGCGGACACTCTGGCCCAGCATGCAGACATAATCAAGTCAAAAGACATGAAGCATGCTGCCTAGATGAAGAAAAAGCAAATCTGGCAGGAGGTTGCCCAGAGGGTGTCGGCCGTGGGGACCACCCCACGTACAGTGCGGGACTGCCGCAAGAGGTGGGATGACCTCCGCTTGAGGGTGAGTAACATCCTGGCAGCGACATCAAAGCTGATGCCCTGGGAGGAGACTGCCAGCTCATTCATTGATCCCTAGTCAATAGAGGGATTCGGACAGATAGAGATGGGCGCCGCATCATCCCCAGAAGGAGGTGAGTGACCCTGCACATCCCTGTAGGGGAAACCATGACATAGCACAAGTGACGTGGAAGTGAGACTAGGCAAGCCAATGCATGTCCCAGACCCACATCAACATATCCAGTCAAGAATGCGTGCCACACCCTGTCACGCACAAATGCATGCTGAGTGCCAATCACAATACCAACACACGGGCAACATATACGACCGTGCCCATGTAACCCAACACACAGACCCCATATCAATGGCATGCCACCTGCCCCCTCAGAACACCAATTGCAACACCCCTGTAATAAATGGATGCATGAATGTATGAATATATCACAGCGCAATAGTATGTCGCTGGCATGTGACACCATCTCTGATGACCTGCATCTCTTCTAACCCCCAGGCACCGATGAGGAAGATGCCAGTCAGGAGAGGGGCGCAAGGGCATCAACATCACGCCATGGGACAAGGGCCACCATCACCACCACCCCCCAGCCAGAGAAAGAGGCCAGACCAACAGGAATTGTGCCAGACTGGGTTGAAACCCAGCAAAAAACACTTGCTGCCAGTGTGGGCCACACATATCAAGACCAGCAGCAGCCACCCACAACAGTGGGAGGGGTTTCTGTTCCTGCACCACCAACCACTGCGGACGTTGTGGATGCAAATGTGCACATCGAGAGCATCACAGTCATGTCCACTACACCCACCCTAAGCCCCCTGACCACCCCCCCACCCCATATGGAGACCGACAGCAGTGACTATCCCTGCCTCCATGACTCCGACCTCAGATATTCCGACATGTGCCTCTTCGAGGAGGACAGCACCCTGGATGTGGGCCCCATGCATGCACCATCCACCACTCCGGCTACCACCACCCCAGCCATCACCACCCCGGCCACCACCACTCCAACCACCAGCACTCCAGCTACCACCAACACCTTTGAGGCTCGCCTGTCGAGGGTGCAGGCATGACAGGAGTCAATGCTTGATCTCATGCGGCAGTATATTGCCAATGGGGAGGATACCAGTAGGGCCAGTGCTACTGCCATTGGGGAGACCACAGCGGCCCTCGCTGTGAACACTGCTGCCGTTAACACATCTGCAATCCTCATGAGGGACTGTCTGGGGGCAGTAACGCAAGTGCTAACGTCCATCCTGCTCCATATGCAGCGGCCACGCCTTGGAGCAGGCGTGGAACCTGCCTCTGACACGTCCTCTGCTACAACACCTTCAAACTCAGCCCCCACAAGCCCTGTGCGGGTGACCCAGAGGAGTGCACGGAACTCAGAGATGCCACCCCCGGATAACAAAAAGTCCAAGAAGTAGTGTGGCCAGACAATGGGCATTGGACACATGGTTGTTGGTGAAGGGAACAATCATTAGAGTACATTTGGAGCATTTGGGGTTTGTAGGGTGGGTTAGGGAGTTCACTGGAGGTTATTGGGGTGTGTAGGGTGGGTTAGGGAGTTCACTGGGGGTTATTGGGATTTGTAGGGTGGGTTAGGGAGTTCACTGGGGGTTGGGGGGGGGTGGTGTTCACATTGTTGCCTGTTTGAAAAAAAATACACCCGTTGTGTGCCAAAAATTCAATGGCTGGACATTCTTCATTTTGTGCATGTTCATTTAGTGTGTGATGGTGTTCAGTGGCCAACTCCCAAAAATACAAGTGTGCTTGACCACATAGAGCCAGTGTGTCACTGACACCTGTCTATCATAGTACCTGTGTTTCAGAAGTATTTGTGAATTAGTGCTTGGCGTACAGCATGGCCATCCCGTGCATCACGTACTGGCAGGGGGCCTACTTCACCTCTGTCTCCATCCTCATCATTCTCACCCGGGCCATGCATGTCAATGTCAGGTGGCAGTGGTACATTTCTCCAGACGTGCATGTTGTGCAGCATGACACAGGCCATGGTGATCTATGCCACCTTCTCAGGCCTATATAGGAGTGCCCCACCAGACCTGCTGAGTCACCGGAACCGCGCCTTCAACAGGCCAAAGGTCTGCTCAATCACAACACGGGTACGGATGTGCACATGATTGTACTCCTCTTCATGGCTGTTCTGCGGGTTCCGTACAGGGGTAAGTAGCCACGGCCTCAAGGGATATCCTCCATCACCTGCAAGCAGATACAAATAGGTGTGTGTCACTCTGAACTTCCACCTTCAGGGAGCACAGTCATGGCGGCAGCTATTTGGTGTGGGCATGGACATGTCCCTGTACGCATGCAAAAATGTCACCTAGATGCAATCTATACTGTCATGAGGTGTGGTAGTCTGGATGGCGTTCAATTGATGATGCAGGGTGTAATCATGCATGCTGTGGCAGATGTGCTGTGGTAGTGCAACAATCTTTAGCCTCCAATTCATGCTGTTCATTCTTCACTATGCATGGTCACACTGACCACATTGCCACAGTTGCCATCCTGTTATTCATGCATTGCTTGCCATCACCATGGTGGCCTGGTTGTGCCTCTTACTTGTTGTCATCGATATGCATAATTTGTGAAATGTGGCCCAGTGATGTGTCATATCTGGGCCAGTATACGTTTGGCCGGTTCAGGTCAGGAGTGTTTAGCTCTGCATGCATTCTCCAATCACCGGCAATTTCCACCAGGTGGAGTATGCCCCCCCTTATGCATCCCTACACATCAGTACCCCAAAGCACTGCCATGGGACAGTTGTGCAACTCACCAAGCAGCCAGCACGTGGTCCAGCATGTCACTCCATGTGACGGGGTAGCGTGGAGTTGCACAGTACCATGGCATCATGTGTTGATCCAGGAAATCGGGCGCATCAATGTGTGATGATCTTGCTGGAGTCACATACCATTTGCACATTGATGGAGTGGTATTGCTTGCGATTGCGGTACACCGCCTCTATGGCATGGGGGACTACCATTTCCACATGGGTGCAATTGAGGGCACCAACACAATTCGGCATGTCTGCCAGTGCATGGAAGCCTACTTTGGTGTCGGCTATCTCCTGGGCAGTCCGTGGTAGGGATATGTGGCTGCTTGCCTGCTTCAGGAGGGCATCCAGCACTTGGTTCAACATGCGTGAAAATAGTGGCTGTGAAATGCCATGCAGCTGGCCCACTGTGTGTTGGTAGGTGCCTGTGGCCAGGAAGTGGATGGATGGCAGGGGGGATGGCAGTGTGTATTTCTATGAGGCTGGCAATGTCGTTCTGTATCATGTCCACTATGGTGGTGATGGTGTCACAGTCCAACGGTACAGGGTGTGGATCTGCTCAGGGGTTAGGTTAAAAGGGCTGGGTCTGGTGCGAGGGATTGGTGGTTGCCTACGAGGCACTGCTGGCTGCACTGGTGGTAATTGCTGGGCCTGTCTCACCCTCCTTCTCCTCCTGCGTCTCCTCTGTGCTACCTGTTGTTGCTGCTGTAGTTGTTGTTGTTGCTGTTGTTGCTGTAGTTGTAGCAGTATGGGCATGTCCTCCAGTGCCATTATTGCAACAGCTAGTGGTAGCATTTTGGTGTTGGAAGGGGTGTCGTGTTTGGGTGTGCTCATTTTATACTGGCCCAGCCTCCATTGACTCCACCTGTGGGGAGTGTGTGCACCTGTGGCAGTTGCCTTGTATCCTGATTGCTGTTTGCGGGTGGTTTGCGATGCCTGTATGGGCGGCATCGCGCAGCCCGTGGATACCGGCTTTGTGATGCCGGTATTTGCATGTCCGCGTGGGTTGGGATTACCTCCTATTACCAGCATGTCGGTATTGGCACCCCGGAGGGGCGCGTGTACGCAGCCATGCCGCTATTAGTGGCACCGTTATTTAGGGTGCCGCTAATAGCGGGTTGACGGGTCGTGATGCACCGGAGTGGTAAGCGATGCCAGTAATCTATTACCGGCATCATCTCTCACTTACCGGCAACCTCGTAAGGAGGCCCATTGTGTATAGGCGCTATACAAATAATCTATCAATATCAATAACAATATCAATATCAAACCATAGGAGGAACACTTTTTGGGAGGCTTATAACTTCGCCCCCCACGGACGATTCTTTACCACACTTTGCAAAAAAAGGTATATGGCCCTTACATATTGTTTCTATGAAGACTGGTGAGGTTTCATCAAAGGCGGACAAAGTTATAGGGGGTCCCAAAAAATTAGTTTTTTTTCCATAGACACAACAGAAATAAAGTTTTGCTCACGTCTACAGCCCAAACCTCTGGACGGATGTTTACCAAATTTGAGGCAGGAGCGGCTGTTTGTTCCCAAAAGTGTGCTTTTACCAATTTGGTGTAAATCATTCTGGTAGTCTGGTAGTTATTGATATCTGGGTTTGGTCAGAGGACTCACTTCCCTGTTCAGTCTTCTAACGAGCCTCTGATTGGTTCAGAAGGCGACATGAGGTCTGCAGAAACCGGACAAACCCAGCCATTGGTCAATAAAAAACATTAATTGCATCATATTTTCCGCAACTGACCGCGGACGGATTGGTGGGGAAAAAGTCTGGAAAACACATTTTGGGTCATTTGGTGTTGGAAAGAAGGGCTGGGAAGGGTGGGGAGTGGAAAAAAGATGATATGGGGCTCTTTGTGTAGGTGGAAAACGAGAGTACGGGTGGCGTGGCAGCCCGCAGACACAGAAGTAGTCCGCGGAGAGAGTCTTTGGTGGACAGCTTGTGAAACACATTTGGGGTTATTTGGTGACTGAAAGAGGGCTTGGTCAGGGCAGCAGAGTGGAATAAAGATCATATGGGGATGTTTTCATAGGTGAAAAATAGGGTTGGTGGTCCATTTCGATGTCTGCACATACCGTTTGAATTGGGTGGTTCAGGGCGAGTTGTGGTGTGCTGGTTGTGGCCAGTAGCCAGATTCTTGGGTGCATGGCTGTATTATGCTGTGGTGGTTGTGGCCAGTGGCTACAGCTTGAGAAACACATTTGGGGTTATTTGGTGACCTAAAGAGCGCTTGGTCAGGGACGGGGAGTGGAATATAGATGATATGGGGATATTTTCATAGGTGAAAAATAGGGTTGGCGGTCCATTTCGATGTCTGCAGACGTCATTTAAATTGGGAGGTTCAGTGTGAGTTGTGGAGTGGTGGTTGTGGCCAGTGGTCAGATTCTCGGGTGCATGGTTGTATTATGCTGTGGAGAAAGTCAGGATGTTGGTGCTCCGAGATATGTTTGTCCATGGTCTACAGGAGTATTCTCAATGCAGGCATGCGGCAAACGATTTTGATGTTAGAGTAGTGGAGGTGGTGTGGAGCGCTGTGACTGACTGCAATGTAGAGGCAATTCTCCAAGTTTGTAGAGATATGCGTAGGATGAACAATCCCCATGTGGTAGTTTTGCACTATGGTGCTTTCCATTTCGGCTATGTGAGTTCCCCTACTTTGTTGGCAGATTTGGAACAGTTGGTTCAAGCAGTAATCAACATCATTCCAGATGCGGAAGTAATTTTTTCTGGATTACTTCCTAGAGCAAAATGAGACAACAGTTCTGTTTTTTGTCCTGATCAAAGCATTGCTAGCTGTGCAATCACTCTAGGCATGCATGCTTTCATGCTAAGAGCTGGTATGTTTTTCTGTAACAACGAGAATATTGTTTCGAGTAATGCTGCTTATTTTGAAGCAGATGGTATTTCTCTAACTTTTTTGGGGAAATGCCATGTTCTTTTGGAATGTAAGGGCTGCTTTGGAACAGGTTATGTGAAGATTTTAGGAGTAAAGTAAGAAGAAGGCTTTCCCCCCCAAAAAATACAAAATAACAGGTGTCTGTCAGGCATCTGCAAAAAAAACAAAAGAAACAGCTCTTTTCAGAGCCCACCTTAAAGGGGAAATGGGGAACACTATTTACATGTACATTCACCACACTCAGATCTTCTACATGTCCATGGACATGGCGGTAGTCTGCGGACAGCGCGTATTACATACAGGCATTCTGGGGTGGAGAAGCATGCAAATGAGAATGAGTGGAGATGGGGATGGGTCAGTAAAGTTTAGTGGATGTGTTGTGTAAGGAGAGATTTAGTGAGGACATCTTTTTCCTGAATGAAGAAGAGATAGCTATGGCTGTGTGTTTTCAAAAACAGATTATCTGGATTTTAGGAGACTCATGGATACATTGGTTGGAGGTGCATGCAGAACTTTGTGGTGTAGCTGCAGATCTTGGATTCCCTCATGTGGAAGTGCACTGGCATGGAGTGTGTGGAATGAAGTGGCTGGACTTGGTACCTCTCTGTGCTACTTTACAGACAGAGTGTCATCCTGACATAATTATAATTCATTGTGGATGGAACAGTTTAGGACATGAGTCTGGAATTTCTTTGCAATTTACAATGAAAGAAGGACTTAAGAAGGTCATTGACATGTTTCCAAATTCCCAAGTAATTTTTTCTCGTATTGCGCAAAGACAAATGTGGCTGCGTTCTTCCTCATTTGGTCCACAAATGGAGAAAGCGAGGCACAATGTCAATAAGGCTGTTTGTGCCTTTCTAAGAGATGTTGTCCTCTTTTCACAATGAAAATATTATGTTTTGTAGCACATTCATTTTTCGCAGAGATGGAGTCCATCTTACATATGCTGGCAATCAGATTTTTCTGAGAAATGTACAAAATGCATTGCAACCTTTTTTGGAATTATAGTCATCTATTTTGCAGTAGATGTTGACGATTCCAAGTTTTTCAAACACACAAAAACTCCACCAAAAGGCTCTTTTCAGAGCCACCACTTACTCCCAGAGAAAAGTGCATTGGTTTTACTTGGGCAGCACCCCAAAACTTTTTCTGTACTAAGACTGTCTACAGGCTTTTAAAAAATGTGCAGGGACCTGCACTGTTTATTTGAAAGTTCTATTTTTAAACTGAGAAAGGCAGCTCTGAAAAGAGCCTTTTCGGGGGGGGGGATTTTTGTTGTTTTATATTTTTGGGGCTTTTTTACACACGACACACTAGGAGAGGAGGGCAAAGGAGGGTAAGGAAGGGACACCAACCACGGGGATAAAAAAGGGCAGGTAGAGAGTGGAAGATGCAGGGTGGGTCTTTTTAAGGTAGGTAGCAGGTATTCTAGTTGTCCGTGACCGTAGTCTCGGAGGCACTTCGAAGACTCTCACCCCTGCAGAGTACTGCATCACAGTACATACACAATATTGTGACCCTCGAAAGGTAAGGGTCACCAGCATTGCAAATGGCCTGTGAAGCAGCTGGAGGGATGCGCTCTCCCACAGGAGTGTCGCTTGTGGTGAGAGGAGCGGAAATGGAGGATGCTGTGGAGGAACTCAACCTACTACCTTCATCACAAGGTACAACCTTGCGAATGTCCGCACCGTGGAACGAAGTACAGAAGCTGTATGAACCACGTCTCCCACAACTCAGCACTCATTTGCACTGGTTACAGGTGACCTTGTCCGTAAGTGCTTTTGGTATGTTACCATAAACGGTAAACAACCACCACACCCAAGACTCCCTGCAAGTGCTGGTAGTAGGGCGTTCCTCCACCTCATTCTCTTCATCCTCTTCATCCTCTTTCTCTACATCCTCACGCGTGTTCCCTCTGCAGGCCCTTGGGGAGGTGGTGGTGGTGGAGGGTTTGAGGGTGGTGCTGAGGCTGACGTAGCAACAGCAGCCATGGATGCCAGTAGGGTTGATGTGGTAATCTCAGCTAGAGCACTAAAGGCAGCAAAAGTCAATCTGCAATAGCCAGAAGCACAATGAAGATCAGCTCTAGGGTGTGGCTTTTTATAGGGGTGTAGGGGTGCGCCTCGAGAAAATATTGAACAAAGCGTTCAAAAAGTTACAAAAAATATGTGGAAAGCCAGGGCCATTTTCTAGGACATGTGAAATGGTGATTTTTTGCTGTAAAATAATTTGGATTGTCTAAATAAGTTCTTTTAAAATGTTGGGCATCCTGACAGAGTCCGCAAATTAGGACACACACTCAGCGTGGTTGTGGTCACATGATGACGCTGGGAACACGTCCGCGAAAGGAACAGGTTTCCGCAGGTCAGCAAATGCACAGGAGCGGTCGGGCGCATGTGCGCAAGTGTTCTACGGACAGTGTTCGGGTACTGAAACTAATTAAAAGTGTGACACAAGTGAGACGGACAGTTATGGACAGGTGCGATGTTTTCAGGACGTATGGGTATGGTGCACATGTGCGTAGATGTTCTGCAGACTTTACGGACAGGTATAGTGTCCTTAGGACACTTCCATTTTGTTGATTTACGGACATCACGGACAGCTGATGTGTTCTAAGACCAGTTCCATCTTGGTTACGTAAGGTACGGAGAGGTGTAGTGTCCTTAGGACATCCACATTTTCTTAATTACGGACAGGCCAGACAGGCACGTTGTCCGCCGACATTTTAACTGCTTTTTTAAAAATAAAACAAAAGATTTTCATTACAAGAAATATAACACAAATTATGAAAGAGAGGGGGAAGCAGAAACTGATACGAAAATAGGGGAATTAGGGGTTTGGAGAGGATGGATGGGAGGGGATCAAGGCATGGATATCTCATCAAAACATTTATTTTGTTGTTCACAGTTTGGGGATAGTTCACTGGGACATGGAGGGGGGCACAGGTACAGGTGGGACAATGGTACTTAATGTTTTCTTTGATGCGGTCCTCCACTAACTGTTTCAAGCTATTGAAATTTTCCTTAAGAATGTCTACTTTCTGTTCAATGCGTTCGAGAGTCTTTTCCATTGTGTCTTTTGGAGTCACATTTTCAATCTTTGTATGCTCTGCAAAAAATAAACATATATATGTTAAGTACACCTTAGGTAATGATTATTAATGTCCTTGTATTGACAAGTGTCTACCATTATTATCACTCTCTTCAGATATTTCCTCATGTGGAAAACTTTGTTCCAGCCACTCCAAAGTACTGCATATTTCTGTGTGAAAAACAAAAATATATTAATTATACTGTACCTCACACACAAAGTAGAGCAAAGTAGAGCAATATATACAAAAAATGAAGTTTGCTTACTAGTTTCTGGAAAGTTGTATTCGTTGTGTTGTGTAGGTCTACTGTCGCTTCTAGCTCTGCAGTTTCTGTGAGGTAATTATGTTGGAGGTATATCTTTTTTGTTATAGTATACTCCATTTTATTACATATCGTATTTCAATGGCTGTTTGATGTGTTAAATATGTAGGTTCCACTGCTTACCTATTCCACTGCTTACCTATTAATATATATAATGTGTATATGTGCTGCTTTTTCAACTAGCATAGTGTTTATATGGTATGATAGAAAAATGTAAAATACCCCCTGCTTGTTTGGTTAGTGTTGATGTCGTCCATGACTCCGCGGACATCAAAATCATTAGCGGGTGTTCGGTATGCACTAAGTTAATTGTATATAAAGTAAGGGAACCCTAGTACACATCTATCATATTTACACTATGAAAATGTATATGCAGTAAAAAAACTTTGTTAAAGAGATGTTATGGTTAATTTGCGCTACTAAAAACCTATGAAATTCAGTAAAGAAAAGTTTGTTAAAGGGACGTTATAGTTAAGTTGCGCTGCTAAAAACCTATGAAATTCAGTAAAATAATGTTGTTTAAGGGATGTTATGGTTCCAAGTAAACCCGAAAACCCCCTGAAATTCACCAATTATGGTAAGCTAAGCAACCATAACTCGTGCCACCACTGTGCACTGCTAAGACTAACACCCAGGACATCAAAGATGACATCACAAATGTCATTGATGACATCACTGATGACATCACATGTGCATTTAGTTTCATAAAAAATCTGTACAAGGGATTCTTATAGTAATGTTCATCAAAAAGTGTGAAGGGTTATAGTAAGACATTTCATGAGGTACATAGTGCATTAAGTAATGCATTGATACAAATAACATTCTAATATCAGATTCTTTCCAGTATACTAAGCTACTCATGTAGAAAGATAGCCATTGTGTGCAACATATATGATGGATGTGCAATATTATTAATCTTACCATGTTGAATAGTAAAATGATACATGCTTCTTATCACAGTTCTGTCTACTGGGCTACATTTAATAACTAGCTAATAAAACCCACTTACTTCATAATTGCATTATTCAAAACAAAACACAAATAACAACAACACATACAATTATGAGCATATACAGGGAAAATGAAGTAAACAATAGTACTAACAGCCAATCTTCAGACCCCAACTGATTAACTTTATACACAGAAGTGATTGCTGTGCTTCAAACCTACTAATTAGCTATGTATACATTTCATATAATGTGACTGGATCCTAAGGAGAGTAGTGTGTATCCAATGTATACAAATATGAGCATATCCAGGAAAGTAATGTCATTAAATAAAGGCAGAACTATAAGAAAGTGTTGAGAACCTTACTGATTATCTGTATACACACAAACCAATGCTGTTTTCCAAATCTGTGTTTTCCCCTACCTATATGTTTCATATGCTCCCAGTGAAACCCAAGTGAATTTCTGCAAGAACATATTTGAAAAATAACTCTACAAATATAGTACTTGAATATAAATAATGAGTTTATGATTTCTTAGTTCCTGACTCTTAGTGACCTAGATATGTCAGTAAAGGAAAGAAGAGGGAGCCAGGCATGTGATGACATCAGTGATGTCATCAATGACATTTGTGATGTCATCTTTGATGTCCTGGGTGTTAGTCTTAGCAGTGCACAGTGGTGGGGCGAGTTATGGTTGCTTAGCTTACCATAACTGGCGAATTTCAGGGTTTTTTAGGTTTTACTTGGAACCATAACATCCCTTAAACAGAGTTTTTTACTGAATTTCATAGGATTTTAGTAGTGCAGCTTAACCACAACATTCCTTTAACAACGTTTTTTTTTACTGAATATATATATATATATATATATATATATATATATATATATATATATATATATATATATATATATGCAGGTTTGCTGCCACTTACCCTGCAATAAACTCCTCAATAAGCATATTCTTTTTTAACCACTATATCAAATGCCATATATATTGCAGCATTCTGCACCTGTCACATCAAGTTGAATTTACTTACATGTACTTACATATTAAACTTCCACAAACTAAGTGCAACTCTTTGCATCTGTTTTTCCTTTCTTTTAGAAAATAATTTACACACAGTGCTGCTGTAAATGCACATATGCATTTTTTAACTATCAACAAAATGCTCCTGTTAGGCAGAATAACCTGCAGTACCTTTGGGAACACTACAGGTAATTCGGACTGCAAGTGTAAGCACAATTTCTCCTTTGGTACAAGCCTGTACTACACAGTAAAGTGGTAGTGATGGCTGAGCAGCCAGACTTATCCCAAGGGTTTAAGTGAGCAGTAATACAAGTTACACAAAGGACCAACCAATACAGTGATTCAAGTGAACACTTACTCAAGGTTTCTTAGTAAAAGAACATACATTTATTTACTCAATCATTTATAAAACATTACACTAGCACAAGCAGCTCAATATCACACACTAATACACCACAAAAATCCAACCGGTAAGTAATTGAACAACTTTAGCTCAAAAATGAAGTGTGAGCAAAACGGCACTTCAGAGACTTAAGAAGGGAGGGAAAAGACAAGGTTATAAGACTAGACAGGCCAAATACATTCATAGGTGGGGAAAAATGTTTCAGGTACATACAACCAGAAATTCTTCTCAATAGGCCTGGGCCAAAGTCAATGGTTCAGAGTCTTTTGTATAGGATAGCACAGTTCTGGTATTTAACGGTTAATTATTTGCCACAGATTTTTAAAGGATTTGGCTAGGCAAAAAGTTTGACAAATGTTTAGGGAAGGACAAGCCTTTGTAGTTAAGGAAAGTTTCATGCACTTTCTCGATGACCGAAAAGATTTCTGGACCACGTTTGCACAGTACCTTTTAACTGAAGAAAGCTGTAGCTGAGGCAGTTGTTCCTGGCAGTTCGAGCCGATCTCGCTGTTCCTGTTCTTCAGTTGTGGAGAAGAGAAGGAGGACGTCGAGAGGTTTCCTGCACTGCCCAGGGAAGAGGCCAAAATCTATAGCAAGACGTCGGTTTAATGTGTGAGTGCCTTAAAGGCCCACTGGTTTCCTTTCCTCTGGCTATCTGGTTTTCAACAGCACTCAGATGAAAATTTGACCAGAATAGGATGGTGTCCAGGTGGCGTGCGAGTTGGTTGTTCCCACCAAACTCAAGGGAAGAAGTTAACCTTGAAGGGCTTCTCTGTCATCGGAGTTCCAGGCAATTCGGACCTGCAGCAGGGCTTCACCGGTCATCCAGGAGTTGCAGCAGTCCTCTTCCTTCCTCTCCTCTTCAGTTCTTTCATTCCAGTGGTTGACTCCTGATTTTAAACGATTTTCCCCCATTCATCCCAGCCTGGCTGTCACTCACACAGCATGGTGGCTGTCCTTGCCGGACAGCCAGCTGGCCAATCACACCAGAGTGCATTCAGGTCTCCTAGGAGACTAAGCACAGAGCGTTTCAGGCACCTCCCTCACATCCTGTCCACCCCAGACACTCTGGCACCAGAGGAGGGCTTCAGTACAGAAGCCCGCCAAAGGACACGAACAAAGGGACCAAACCTGGTTTGGCGCACAGAGACAAACACAAGAATGACTTTTCCCAGATAAAACATTAAATCCCAGAAATCCAGCAAAGTTGCTGACGGTCTCAAAAGGTAAGGGGAATTAGAACAGACTAAGGGACAGGGACAGGAGGATTTAATCAGCTCCTGGATGAATTCCCTTACTCCAGTCGGTCAAGCATCCTGGAGAGACCATCAGCATTTTGGTGGTGACATCCTGACCTGTGTTCAATGTTAAAATCAAAACCTTGCAGGCTGATTGACCATCTCAGTAGTTTAGGGTTTTCCCCTTCCATTTGCATCAAGCATCTCAAGGGTTGGTGGTCACTTTGAATCACAAAAGTATATCCATACATGTATGTTCTAAACTTCTTCAATGACCACACAATAGCAAAGCATTCACACTCAATGGTTGCCCATCTTGTTTCTGGTTCCTTCAGCTTCCTGCCGTTGAAGCAAATGGGGTGCTTCCTACCTTTCTCATCCAGTTGACTAAGGACTGCACCGATACCTTTATTTGAAGCATCTGTCTGCACAATGATGGTTTGGTTATAGTCAGAAGCTCTTAGGACTGGAGCTTGACAAAGGGCTTTCTTTAGGCCTTCAAATGCTTGAGTGCACTTCTCATTCCACCTGAACTTTTTAGGGATTTTGGGAGAGGAGATCACATTCAAGGGATAAGCTATGGTCCCATATCCCCCTAAGAAGTTCCTATAGTAACCAGTGAGGCATAGGAAGGTTCTCACTTGGGTTTGAGTAGTAGGGGTGGCCTACTTTTGTACAGCTTGTATGTTGCTAGGCAATGTCCTGATTTCACCTCCTCCTACCTCATGTCCAAGGTAGACCACTTGACTCTGACCAATTTGATATTTACTAGTCTTTATGGTCAGATGGGCCTGAGAAACCATTAGACCGTGTCAGAGCGATATGCGCTCCCTGATTGTTTAGTAAATATAGGCCCAGGCCCTCCAAACATGTAGACCAAGACTTCCAATTACTGTTTTTTTTGTTCTTGATACCTAAGTCATAGGCTGTTAAATCTTTCCCATTCACCATATAAAAACAATCAGAGTTTAGATCCCCTACTAAGATAACATGTCTCCCAGTTGGAGTAGTGCACCATGCTGAGACAAATTCTTCTATACCCTGCTGAAATGTTTCCAATTCTACCATCCTATCATGGCAGTAAACATTAATTATGAACAATTCTCAATGACCTTCTGTAAAGATAATTTCAATTGTGATAGCCAACGCACCTAGACAGATGTAGGTAGAACTTAGGAATTTAAGCGTAGGAGGCGCCTTTATCAATGTAAGAAGTCCCCCTGAGGACAGCTCATTGGCCCTTTGGTGGCTGATTGACCTGTCACCAAGTAACCCTCAAGTGTGGGATGCTGCATAGACTAGGTTTCTTGCAGGGTGATTATAGAAAACGTGCTCAGCTGGTTCATAAGCTCAACAGAAGAAAAAAGGCACCCATGACCTCTTGTGTTCCAACTAACTAAGTTCAGAAACTTCTTTTTAGATGGATCTACTGTAAGATACTCTCCACAGATTCACTTACCATTTAGCCCATTAATCAAACAGGACCAATCATTAGATGTCTCTGAATGAGCCATCTTCTATTGGAGATCATGAATCAATGCTCGGGCGGTAGGATCCCACTAGAAGCTCAATTTATCATGAGTAGTCTGTACCCTCTCGATCATTTTAGAAACGTAAAACCCCTGCACTCTGATGCCATCACCTTCCTTCAGTATAGTATCTGCAACTAAACTTGCGTTAAAAACCACAACTGAACATGCCAGGTTTTGACGGTCAGGAAAATCCACCTTCGTAATGTCTATAGTAGCGACACCCGCCAGGTTCAGAATTTGAGAGAGTAGATCTAAAATAGTAGAGCACCAGAGACAAACTGTTTTATTCTCCAGTAATACACTTTCAAAAAACCAAAGTGCAATTTGTTTTATTAATAACCGGGGCAAGACTACTATTTTGGTTTCCATTCTTAGATTGCTCACCACATAAGGACCTAATTAATGCTTTCTTTCCTATTATAGGGCCTTTTGGTCTATTAGCACCAAAAGGGTTTTCCCCTATTGGATTTTCCTCAATCAAACAGGGATCCACTTGAGACTTTTGTGGTAACCGGCCCTTATTACTGGATTGATGACACTTACATCTGTTATTATTACTCAGGTTCCTTCCCATGTCGGGCAGAGTTAAGAGTGTCACATTTTTTCCTGCCCGGATATTTTATACTCTTTACTCGGTCTTTACATGATTTTCGGTATGGGTGTAGTAGGTAACACAGGTATCTTGTGGGTGAATGGTATCGTACACTTTTCCTCATCCAATTTAACAGTACCATTAGCTTGTTTCCCCCAACACCTTTAACCCTGTTTGCACCCCTCTGATCGGGCAAGTCTCCAACCGGCAAGGAAGGCACGTTAATTGATATTCTGTCCGACTTATAGCTTCCCAAAACTAGTGTTTTTTTATATTAATGGCCAGATTGACCAACAATATATTTTGCTTAGATTTTCTATGTTCAGTTGTATCCTGACTTTCACAAGAGGAAGCTGAGGACATTGACACCGAAATCCCCACAGGAGGTTACAAGGATTTAATAAAGTTTGTTTTTGGGACATCTTTAAATAGCATGTCACTTACTAATGGTTGATTGAAGAAAGTGGACATGAAGAATTTAGACCCCCCCAACGGTTTTGGGAGGTGGCAAATTCTTGGATTTCTTCATAGCAGGATCTCCTCTGCATCTTTTTATTTTATTGGATATGTGGGTAGTTATTATTGGCATCCCTGCAGATTCCATCCTACCGATGGGAATGCCGATAAGTGATTGCTTGCCTAGTGAAGCACTTCCTGTAGTTTTGGGATCCTGAATTCCACCCGTGCTAGAAATTACATAATTCACGCCAACCTGATTTACACTTTGTTCCTGCACCTTCAAATCAATTATTTCATCCTTCCCCGTTGCTGGAGAATCATGTACACAGATTTTAACCTTCTTACCTCGCCTCGCGGCCAAACTTGCTATTGTGGCTTCAGTTTGGGGCAATTTAGCTTCCTGATTCTGCACTGGCTTCATAGTATCAATCTTTTCCACCAATGACTGTAAGACACTATGATTTTTCCTAATGTCTTCTTTCATCCCCTCATACAGGTAGACCAAAGGACACAATACTTGATTAATTTCTAAAAGAGTCTGATTTGGACGCATCAAAATTTCGAAGGGTGTTGGAGAAATAAAAAAACATGTATCAAAATCCGTCACCGCTTTTTCCATATCCTCCATCGTCTGGTTATTACTGATGGATTCTCGAGAGGATATATCATACACAGAGATATTTTCCTCTGAAATAGGAGACCGATGGAGTACTCCATTAGAATTAAATATATTGTCCATTATTGGACCCTTTGGTATAGTATTATACCAGTTAACCTTCAATCCCTCCTTTGGGAAGAAGAAAAAGGTTATCAATGATCCCTTTTTGCCTCCTTCTGTTTACGGCTTGGGGGAAGTAATATTGGCCGAAGGGGCATTATGGATCTCCACTCCCAAGCTATTCACTTGAGTAGGAGGTGAGCCCTTAAGGAGCCTTGTATATTTAAATCCACTGCCCCATCAGGTGATAAGGGGAGGGGCATTGACACGGCCAATAACATCACATAATTCAAAATATACTGAGGTTTAGCCATGTCTGAAGTATAACTTTTTCCACTCCTTAATTCACGCATGACACGATCTAGACAGAATATATACCAAAAGACCCTGAAGCCACAAGCCTATTCAAAAACACACACATCCTGCACACACAGCCTCTCCACTAAGAGAGAAGACAAAACAGGGAGAGTATGATCTTATAGTTAAAAACAGACATTATTTACATATACCAGGTGAGTATTTGGTTTTACGATATTAATAGACAATGTTTACACGTATCCCACCACAACTCCAAGACCCAATCCACACGAGGGTGATAAAAGGAAGACAACAGCGATTATACTATACAGACACTCAATAGGTCTTAGACACCTGTTGTTCTTATACTAAGATCATTTCAACAAGGCTCCTAGTATAACGTCAAACAGTTCCTCCTATGACAAACAGAGAACACAGATTAAATATATAGAACTCCTTCCGCAGAGATGTTATTACAGAGTTAATAACATCCCTGCAGGTCTGTTAAGATTTAAAGCCATCAAATTACTGAATATGGCTGCATAAGAGCGTATAATATCAAGCTCTGTTTGTTCAGACACTAAGAAGAGAGCAGCCTCAATAAAACACACCCAAATGAGCATATACAAAAACAGCACTACCCCCGCCCAAAAAAAAAGCTTCTAATATCTAAAACGGAACCCCAAAATGAATAAAAGGACACAATCAGCCTTAAAAACAGTAAATATAGTATGATGCTTAAAAAGAAAAAAGAAAAAATCATGCGCTCCTAGCAACGGCAATGGTAGGAGATCATAAACTGTCAAGCATTCCATCCACAAACTCTCCTCATTCCATCCACAAACTCTCCTGCTCTCAACACTGGACAACTGTCAAAATAGTTCACGAACTGTGTGTCGGAGCTCAAAGGCTTTCCTAGCCCACAGTCACTCCGGCACAGTGTGGTAGCCAATTGTCATAAGTAAAGCAGACGACTGTGCAACGGACCTCAAAGGCTTTCTTAGTCCACAGTCTCTCCGCACAGTGCGGTAACTGATTGTCAGAGGTGAAGCAGAAGATGGTGCAAAGGAGTTCAAAGGCTTTACTGGCCCACAGTCAATCTGGCTCAAAACAGTCACCAAGTGTCATCGAGACTACATACGCTGTGCAAACCAAGACCCAAAGCTTTCTCGGGTCGAACGACATTGCAACAGCTGTACAGTCCGCCCACGGAGTGAATGCTGGTTGCTAGGCAGATTTACAGAGTTCTAAATGAATTGTTTGTATTCCAAGCCGCTAATCCAGTATAACAATATTGGAAATACAGGACTCGTACTACAGGGCTTGTACGCTTAAACAAACCAAACTGGTATTTCACAGTCAAAATCAGGGAAAGTGGAGTAGCTTGGTTGAAAGCTGTATTGTTCCCCAAAATTGCATCCCAGCTCCAGGTACGGAGAAACAGAAACGGCACATGTATACTCATTACAAATACATTGCACCACAAACACTGCACTGCTCTTATTAAAATCAACAGCACAAAAAGAACCTAGATATGCATCTTTTTTACACACCCATTTTTGCCCTCTTCCTTATAGTGTCCCAAACAGCACTAGTCATAGTCCAATTGTTCTAAAAACATAGTTAACATACTTTACTACACCACCCATAACGCAACTTAACTGTTTTTCTCAACAACTCCTCCTACCTTATTAAGTAACAACCTCTCTTACTAAACCCCCATATTACTGTTACCACCACCTAACATCCCAGTTCTACTGGGATGTTAGGTGGAGGCAGTACAGTAATTTCCCTTTCCCATGGAGTCCAACAGGACTCCATCGGAATGGGAACCCTGAAGCTCTGGAACTGTTAGTAATGGTGCCAGTGCATCAGTGTAAAGCCTGCAGGTACCGACCTGAACTCCCAGCAGGTCAGGCCAGCCGGGAGTACAGAGCCCCTACTGGCAAACACAGAGTGAGCAGGTCCAGAAAAGATTTCACTCATAATGAGGGATATATCTAATTGTTCTAACAATCTAGTTAACATACTTTACTACACCACCCATAACACAACTTTATTAACTCTTTTCCCCCACCAACCCCTACTACCTTAATAAATCACAACCTTGTTTACTAAAAATACTTCACAATTAACACATATACCAACTAACTTTCTTTTACAATTGCAGGAAAAAAGAAGATTGACGAAGACAGCTGCCGAAGAAAGAATACTCTTTACATCCTACAAAGCATTTAGCATGTATATCTTTGTAGATGTAACAATGAACTTTCACTATATATTAGCCTACAGTATTTGTTTTTACTCAACAACATTGTATTTCGCGCTTACTCTTTATATTGACACATTCACACTCTTTCTGTTCCCATGTAAATAGTGTTCTTTATTCAATTCACCACCCATGCATTACTGTCTAACACAACCATCTCTCATCAACTTCTATACCACAATTTCACTTAATTACTATTTGATACCTCTGTGCACATGATGTCCTCATTACAACCCAACAACATTTAAACTCATTGCATACAAAATCACTAACACACATTAGTACACATACATACACTTCTTCAACCCTTTTCCATTATACCCACACAACCCTGATACCTATGCAATAAATCACACCATTATAAGAACTACTGTTTTCCTCAAGAAATCATAATGTCCCTACTTATGCAATTACACCACCACTCCCTTACTCACTAGCCCAAGCACATCATATCTCTGCAGCCTCTTACTCTTACAACCTTCTCAACCACAACTATCATCCCACTGAACAATCACACAACACTCTATTCATCTGTACAATCTGACCCACACACCCATGGTAATACATACATAAACATTCCATAATGTTCAAACACAAACTTTATTTTGTTCTGAACAGACAGAATGGTATTGCCTACAAAAAACCAACTCTGTAGAAAACAAAGAAAAATTAATCAGATAAAAAAAGAAGCATATAGTCATCCACCTCTAAAACAATGTATAAAAACATTCAAACAAAACAGCTAGTAACCTCACTCAACAAAACTAAACCAGCCACCACTAAAATAAGTAAGGGCCCTTTTGCGAAAACAAAAAGTAAAAAAATGTGTACAAACAAAAGCCAACCTACTAATGAACCTAAAACTTTATCTACGAATGTTAATGCTGCCACAGTAAAAGAATCCAAAAAATAATTTTACACAAAATGTTTGATCGTAGAGTTCTTAACAATCTTATAAAGGCAGCTTAAAAGTCACTATCTACCCTTATAAACTACTGCAGAAAACAAATCCTGTGAGCTCTAATTGACAGCACATTTCTACTAAAGAACAGGTTGTTTAAATTAATTTTAAACAGAAGTAAACCACTAACTAAATACATCAATACATTACAAAAAGTACTTCTAAACATGTGCAATGTCAACATAGATACCTTTTCAAAATTCTGTGAAGGTGAAAGGATTCAGACAAGCATAACAGAACCATATTGCAATGAAGACGCTTATAAACAATTTTAAAAAATATTGCCAAAGACAATAATGGCAGAGGGTATGAAATGTTAGAGACAAAAAAGTGGTTTGCCTGATATCTGCACACAAAAACATAAATCAAACAATTAGCATGAGTTTTAATTGAAGAATTCTTGAACAGCCTGACACGTGTTTCGAGCTAAGAGGCTCGTCATAGGAGGCTGGTAATTCTGTACATCGTTATACAAAGATTCAGATCATCAAATCAAGCAAGGATCAACATAATTGAACACAACGAGTTAACATTGATTGAACAATAAACCCAAATCCAGTCAAGGGGTACGTGTGTGGCAAGACCCGCAAAAAATGAGTCATAGGACGGACAGACATAATAAACCAACATTAATGTGCATAAAGTAAATTTTAAACAATTCATCAGATCGCATGTTTTTTTAAAAGCATATAATGTAGTGCATACACAATTGTCGGAGTCGTAGTAGAATATGTAAATATAAAAGAAAAACAAAGAAAGGGCCCGAATTGGCATCAATTAATAGGCCAAGAAGATATTTAATAGAAGCATGAAAAGTAATGTCTCTCCAACTCAATGGACATACCAAAATGTCCATAGTTGAATAATAAATTACCTTGTATTTCTTGTGAGGTGTGTCAGCCTGACTGAGAAATTCATTTGGAAATTAAAATGTTATTAATTATGGTCCATGTGGGGAGAAAAAAGAAGAAGGAATTTCTTCTGTTTTAAAGAGAAAATACTAGAAATATTAATGCTTACCAATGTATTGGATCATATTCCAGATCATACATTTTGTGAGCTCCACTGTGGGAGAAAGACAGACAAAACCCACTCAGGATAGCTATTTAATAATTTCAACAAATTAAGCACTAGAGCAACCGTGCAAGGTAATAACTAAGAAAAGGCATACCTAAATATATGCCGCTTCCATTGCGTAGAGATGCCTGCATATCAAGTAAAAGAAGGCGAAATGCACAGAGAAAAATGGAGGGGGCAGAAAGGAGAGAAAAAGACCAATTACTAGGTAATACTGCATCAATGAAGATTAATTGGTCACATGCGTAGCCATCACGCGAAAGACCCGCACTCACCGGCGTCTCCGCCAATGTGAACTGGAGCTAAGGCTCCACGGTTCAAAGCCACCTTAAATAAACACTGCGGCGTTCCTGCCGAAGCTAGAGCGTACGCAGCGTTTGTGTAATTGGCTCTTGGGAACCGCCATGTTAGGATTGTATTTACTCGCGCATACCGCGCTCGTAGCCCTGCACTTACAGTTCACCAGCAATCGGTGATTGAAAAAGGTAAAAGTTAACTGATAATTATATAGTTTAGTAAGATCTGTAATATATGTGATTTAAGTTTTAGTCTAAAATCAAATTAAGGAAATTCACTGATAGTTAGGATGGAGGTATGATTTATAAAATAAGAAGAGCAATTTAATAGGAGCCATTAGCGCCTGTGAAATAGTTAATTAGTATTGGATTAAATGTACATGATGGCAAAGTCATGCATTTGTGGTCCCGAAAAGAAGGGAAAGATAGGGGGGGAACCAAGTCTGGCCCTCTGCATATAGGAATCCAAAATACATGCTATGATTTACCTAGGTAGTAACCTTGTTCACTTGTGTCCTAAAGCCAAAATCTCTGGTAAGTCGCATATCTAAATAACAATTCGACAAGAAAAAATCCTTATGTATAAAGGATTGTGGTAACATGTACATAGAGTGGGAGAGACAACCTTACATTCAAGAGACATTTGCATTGCCAAATTTGACTACTGATTAGTTCCTTGAGGTTATGTGTGTGGTTTACATTTAGAGGAACACAGATAGTTCATGGTCAGTGTTGAGGCCATGTGCGACCGTGCGATACTGGCAAATAAGTCTAGCTTCCAGTTGTCTCAATTTCAGGACTAGATTGCCACCACGTTGAGGTAATGTAACTTTTACCATACCCACAAATCTGTTATTGGACTTGTCATCAAGTTGATGTTCCTTTTGCCAATGTGTTGCCAGTGGGTATTTGGAGTCCTGGTTGGAGATAGTGGACAAATGTTCCTGTATTCTTATCTTTAATGGTCTGATAGTACTGCCAATATAGCGCTTGCCACACACACACAAAATGCAATAAACACAGAATTTCGAGTTGCAATTAATGAAAGAGTTGATTCGGTGTGAACACAATTTGTCAAAATCTATTGTGCTGGTTACTAGTGCATAATCGCACATCGAACAGCTTCCACATCTGTGGAAACCATGACTACTAGTTTGGCTTAGCCAAGTCTTAGCTGATTGTTCATTGGCCATGAAGGACGGTGATAAGATATTTTTTAAATTACCTGCTTTTCTGAAAATGAAACTAGGTTGAGGATCTAGCCAGGGTGTGATATCATGGTCAAGTTTAAGTAGATGCCAGTGTTTTTCAACAATGTTGTACATATATGAACTATCTGCACTAAACCTCGTAATAAATTGAAGTTTCTTACTGTAAGGTACATTCACTTTGGTTTTGGGGGTGAGCAGTTCGGTTCTTTTCAGACTCATGACTGATGCTTCAGCATTTTTAACAACATTCTTATCATATCCTCTTGACAGAAATTGTCTGCATATGAATTGGCATTCCTCTTGAAAATCAACATTGTTCGAACAATTCCTTCTGGCTCTGATAAATTCTCGCTTCGGTATGTTATGTATAACAGACTTCTTGTGACAGCAACGAAATATTTTAGTTACAAGCATATTGTTAGTTATGCTGATTGTAAGATCTAAAAAATGTATACTGGTGCAACTGTGTTCATGAGTGAATTGGATTCCCCATCTGTTGGTATTCAAGAATGAAACAAAAGCATTCAAACAATCCACTGTGCCTGTCCATACCAAAAGAACATTGTCAATGTAGCGCTTCCAAATATGAATATGTTGTACGAATTGGTTATTAACAAAAGCAAACTGTTGTTCAAAATGATGCATGAAGATATTCGCGAGAGCCGGGGCATAGCTCGAGACCATCACTACACCGATGAGTTGTTTATAAAAGACATTGGGCCTCATTACAACCCAGGCGGTCCGGAAATAACGGTGGCGGTAAACCCGCCACCACCGTTGTTTCCGGACCGCCTGAGTCCGACCCCTGCAGGCGGGAGGTGATGTTCCCGCCAGGTCTGACCTGGCGGGTTTAACACCGCCCGCCTGCAGGCGGACGAGGAAACACTGGCAGCATTACGAGATGCTGTCGGTGTTTCCATGATCCCCATTCCCATCGAGTCCCATAGGACTCGATGGGAATGGGGATTAACACCATTCCGCCTCCGTGATTCCCGGAAAACCGGGGTTGTAATGCCCCGGTAATTCCGGGAATCACGGAGGCGGAATGGTAATACGAGTCCGGTGGTAACCAGGCGGTTTCACCGCCGCGGTTACCGCCGGACTCGTAATGAGGCCCATTGTTAAATAAAAATACGTTGTTTGATAGTGCAAAAGATACAAATTCTTTGACCATAGCTATATGGTCAAAAAATGATGCTGAATGTCCTCTAAACATATACTCAACACTTGCAATTGCTTTGTCATGGTCTATTGAGGTGTACAAAGCCTTAACATCAAGCGTTACCAAAAGTAATCCAGATTTTATCTTAAATTCCTCAAGTATTTGTAGTGTGTGCATAGTATCTTTGAGGTAAGTTGGTATGGTAATGACCAGTGGAGACAAGCATTCATTAATGTAAATAGATAAAGGTTCCAGTATGCCTCCTCCACCGCTAAGTATTGGTCGGCCTTCAGGTATTGTATCAAAAGACTTGTGTATCTTTGGTAAAAAATAGGATGTGGGAATAGTTGAACCTTCTACTAACAGGAACTGCTTCTCTACATCGGTCAATAGTCCCCGTGAATTCCAGGAGGAAATAATTTTACAAACTGCTGTTTTCAGCTGTGGTAAAGGGTTAGAGGGAAGATGTTCGTAGCAACCTGGAGATGCAAGATGTTAATCCCATTGTAATGTAATCCTTTCTGTCTATGATTACTACGTTTCCCCCTTTGTCTGCCTCCTTGATGATAAGTGAATCAATTGATGCTAGTTCATGTAAAGCTTTTTGTTCAGAGTAGGATCAATTGTATCTGGAGTTCCTTGTTTTGCTTTTAGGTTTATCCTGTAATCGGTGGATATCATTCAGAACCGCTTGATGAAAGGTATCAATAACATTGTCTTTGGGAAACATTGGTACAAATTTTGATTTATTGGATAATTCTTGAATTTTTAAATTTTGTTGCTGAATATCAAGATCATGCATAAGTTCTGTTATGTTCATCAATGGATTCTGTTCACATTCCTCTAGTGAGAGAAGTACATGTGTATTTAGCATGGTTTGCATTGTAATGTCTGATGGGCTAGGTACAGTGGTTTTGCTTTTAAAGAATTTAACTTGAGTGGCAAAATACTTTTTGAGTTTGATCTTGCGGATACATTTGAACAAATCAATTTGTATCTGGACAAAATCATTGTGTCCAGATGGAGCAAAGGAAAGGCCCTTGTTTAGGACCATACATTGGTCTGGAGAGAGTCCGTAACTGCTTAAATTGCAGATTAGGTTCATCTGTTTTGTTTCCTCAAGTTCTGTTGGGACACACCAATATGGCAAAAGAAACCCTTATAGAAAAATACATTCACAAAAAACGTTTAACCAAATGTTACTTTTGCCCAAACAGACCACCCAGTTTACAAATGGACGTGCAGCTCAAAATGTAACATACATCATCAATCTTCAAATAGTTATGACAATTCCTCAATCACTATATGAAACTAAAAGACAATAGTAGAATAAACACTTTACAAACCATGGACTCCTGGCCAGTGCGCATCCACACTGGACTGCACAGACAGGTGATCCAGTTGACAAGTGTGAATGTGGATGATCTGTGGAGTATGCAGTGCATTGCTGGTTAAGTGTGGGTTTGGGAGGCCAAAATGTGTTTCTCATGAGTCATGAGTGATGTTGCTTTTGTGTTCCATTGATGTGATTATGAACTGTTGATGGTGAAGGGTGTGTGAAATTAAATTAATATTTTCTCTTTGTATATTCTGTGAGTGTTAATTTTGCTTTCTTGGAGATTTGCAGGGCATTTTCATGATTGCACAAGGGTCATGTTGAGCGTATCAGAGACATGCATCAGGAGGGGGTGAGCATGCAGCTGTTGATTTTTGGCATTGATATGATATGATATGATAGGTTATTTATAATGTGGTTAATACCCAGAGGTTTCTAAGCGCTGACCCGGGGATCGAACCTGTGTTGCTCTGTGTCGTCTTGCTTCCAAGGCGAACACGTTGTCCCTGAGCTATCCTCCCGAGACAAGACATTGTACTTGTTATCTTATGGGGAACACATTATTTGCCAATCCCAATCACACATTCTCAGGGTGCTGTCACAGGCAAGCTGGAATGGCCTAATTGCATCATTGAAGGTCATCAGGGATGTGGCTTTCCTGTTGCAATTCATGTGAAGAAGGTTTGTACTACCTGGTTATGTGTATCATGTCCCTTTGCCTTTTGGCCTGCTGAGGGAATGGGTGGTGCCTGTGGATGAGGGTGGGGACCCTCCTGCAGCTCTACTGCTATGCCACAATGTGTGGCAATATTATGCAGGACACAAAATGCTAAGATGATTGTGCATACTACAATGGGTGCATATAGCAATACACCAACAGAGTGGTCAAGGGAGCAGAAGCGTGACTTCAGCACTATGAATATGCATAGTGGTTATGAGTGTGCTAAATTGTAGCATGCTTCACCTGGGTGGCTGGATGGCTGATCGGTCACAACAGGAATGGAGAGAACGGTTAGACACTGTCCTCTGCAAAGGACAAAATGTGTATTCATTGCATGTACTGTCATTTCTTGGGTTCCTGTGTGTGTGTGACAGTTGACACTCACCCACAAGCCAGGTGTGTCCAATGGGTGCCCAATGCAAGGGCCTGGTAAATGGGGGAATGCCGGAAGATGCAGCTTTCATGTATGCATACTGGGTAATGGGAATTCACATGCATGATGTGTCCCTTGGTCCCACAGAGTACTTGCGCACTGATGAAATGACAATACTTCCTGTTACAATATATGTGCTCAGTCTCTTGGGGTGGGGTTTGCAACACTACATGGGTGCAGTCGAAAGGCTCTCAGGATCTTGGGAAAGTGTGAAACTGTGTGGAATTCCTGGCACATTCTCTGTTTTGCCTGCACTATGTGTGTCATGTAAATGTGTCTAGGCACCTGTGCTAGGATGCAGCACAAGACCTGGTGGAGGCACCTGGATTTTGTGGGCTGTCATATATACTCAACAATGGCTGTGGTATGCTGGAATGATCAAGTGGCCAGGAAGTATAAGGCTGAAAGCACTTTAACCAGAGATGTCACAGCATGTGAACACATGGTGGGTGATACCAGGTAATTCTTCCACTCCTTGACCAGGTCTATGATGACATGGGGAGGGAAGCAATATCTCCAATGCACCTCCCCAACTGGCATCCCAAATAAAGTTGTTTGTGGGTGGAAGATTCTGGCCCTCCTCCTCCTCTGCCTCTTTCTCCTCTGTCCATGTAGTAATATCAGTGCTAGCAATGCAGGATCTGGCATTGTGGCAATCGTATATTCATTGGGGTTGCATTGCACTTTTTATGTGTGGGCTTTTATTACTCGTTGTGCTTTGCAACGGGTGGCAGTGTGCTGGTTTTTTTTTGGAATCACAGCGATAGCGTGATAGTTCCTGTGAATAGGGTTTACTTATTGCTTGATGGGGTTATTCCTCATTTGCCTGTGGGATGTATTGACCCACTCTGCTATACTATGTGGCCTCACTCTGCTATCTATGGTGCGAGAAACAGTAAAATGGCGGCAAAACCCTTGTGCGTGCCAAAACCGCGTTTTTTCAACACACAAAAAGATGGCTGCACAACCTGCCACCCATGGTGCATGTGTGGTGGAACAGAGCACATGATGCAGAAAAAGTGCCAGTGGGCTCCATGACAAGTAAACATAGAGTGCGGAGGGAGAAGCAGAGCTTTGCAAGGGAAACTCCAAAATGTGCCTGTAAATGACATTGGGCCTCATTACACGGTAGGCGGTAAGGGTTTACTGGTACCGGTATTTTACCGGTACCGGTAAACCCTTACCGCCTTACTACGAGGTCCCTTTGCAGGCTGGTACATTAACACCTGCTTTTAGCAGGCGTTAAAAAACGAACCCGCAAAGGGACCGGGGTGCTAATTACGGTACCGCAGTTTGCAGTAACGTAATTAGCGCCTTCCCCATTCCCATTATGCCCTGTGGGGCAAAAATGGGAATGGGGAAGGGCAATGGAGGAAAGAGGAATTACTGCCTTCCCAACCTTGGAATAGGGCGGTAATTCCCCTTTCCTCCAAGGCGGTACCGGTAAATTACCGGCATGAACCATGGCGCTAGTAGCGCCATGGTTTACCGCCTACTGTGTAATGAGGCCCATTTACTTTGCTGCTGAAACTTCAAAATGCCTGTACATAACACTTTCCAACACTCAAAATCTTGCTTGGCGCTAACATTCATTTAATCTAATGAAGCACTGTGAATTTACAAGGTCCTGAAATGTTAAGAACAAAACACCTTCTCAGCAAAACTCGATTGCCTGTGAGTGACAGCCCCTGTCAAATGGGCTCTCCTGATTAAACTTTAAGGTTGTCTAAACTAAAGGTCTGCCAGATTAGCAAATATAAAAGGACTGTTGCTGAAAGGAACACGGATCTCAGGTGTTTTGATCCCACAGGTTTAAATCAAGAATGTAAATTGCATATGTTATCTTATGCAATAAGTTTGGTTCATGCTGGATTTCAGGTCGAGAAATGAAGAATTAACCTAGGCTGGCTGGGCCTGCAAGGGGTTGACAAACAGGTTTCCACCCAAGGGGAGGGCATTGCTCTCAGCAGATGGTCACTGACACATGATAATTGTGCGGTATGCCAGACTTGTGTCTGCTGCCCGGGACTGAACAATGGCTGATTCTCCAGGCCAGGAAATGGATGTGTGAAGAGGTCATAAACTAGGCTTGCAGAAGGAAATCCCAAAGGTGGGGGCTCCTCATTGCCTCCAGAGACAGACAAAAGGCTGACCATTGGTTTCTAAAGATTATATGACGATAATTTTCAGAGATTTATAACTTGCTATTCGAAGTAGTGAAAAATATAAAACGGGCAGATTTGTTAATCTAATTTTGGCCCTACATTTGAAACTGTGTAGCATATTCTGAACAGGAACGACAATATATGGGGTTTCATGGGAACTGTATTTATTACTTTGCACACACATTCTTATAGTAAAGACGCATATTTGTGGAAATGTGGAGAAATTTTGGAAAATGTTTTCATGGCAAAATGGACAAAATGCTGCAGAAAGGCGAAACAAGATCTCGCAGCTGTGGGATTTTGTTGAACAGGTTCTCCATAAAATATGTAATCCTTGGGTGTGATTTTCATAGAGGTTACAAATGTATGTATTTAGGACAAATTTTGATTTTGATACTAGTGGCTAGGGGAGGTTTCTAAGTATTGTAAAAATCAAACCATAAACCTGACATCATCTGTCTTTGATCCAATCACCCGGATGCAAGGCAGAGATGAGGCTCTCATCCAATCCCAGTCACAGGGGCAAGTTTACTTAAGCCAGCCCATACACCCATTTGGTGATGGCATTTGACAAGATAAATAGGGATATCTGACAACACATAGACACACTCTCTCTTCTGATTCCAGCGAAGCACTTTGATCCAGCATCCAACATCCAGCCTTCAACATCCTTCTAGATCCAGATGTCAACCACCAGGCCAAGCAGAAGCTGAACCATTTTCAGCTAGGCCTCAATCCTCAACTAATCCTCACAACCCAGTGAAGCGCTGTGGTGGAGGGAAGCATCCTGAAACTATCTGGCTTGCTACCATAAATGCTTGCGTGCTGAACTCACCATCCCGCTGATCTGAAATATCCAGAAACAAGAAGGGCAGATCCCGTGCTGTTCCGGTGACCGGCCAGCTGATGTGCTGTTCTTCCCTGATAGACCTGATCCATTGACCAGAACTGTGACGGTCCAAAAATCTTAAATTCCCATTGGATTGTGAGTATTAACAGGACGCTAGAGAACTATTGTATACCTTGTCTTATCTTGTTCCACCATAATCTCTGAACCATCCTTACTTTCATAACCAGTAACAGTGTCAACATTTTTAGTTCTATCCTATCCTGTCTATTTGCTAAAGCGTCATTTTCATAGGGCCTCATTACGACCCAGGCGGTAAGTTACCGCCTGGGTCGTACCCTTACCACCATGGTGTAAACTACGTTTACACCATGGTGGATGGCGGATTTACCGCCCCATTCCAAGGTGAGTGGGGCGGTAAATCCCCATTTCCCATTTTATCCTTCCCCATTCCCATTTTTGCCCCATAGGGCATAATGGTAATGGGGAAAGGCGCTAATTACACCACCGTAAATTACGGTGGCGTAATTAGCACCAAGGTCCCTTTGCAGCATGGGTTTTAACGCCTGCAAAAAGCAGGCGTTAAAATCACCATCCCGCAAAGGGACCTTGGAATCAGGCGTTAAGGGTTGGCGCCGTTTACGGCGCCGTAAACCCCTTAACGCCTGGGTCCTAATGAGGGCCAAAGTCATTTTTATTTGTGTAACTCTTATCCATAAATCCCACTTCGAGTGTTTGGACTAGTTCCACTGGGGAAGGCACTGGGGATCTGTTACTGAAGTCATGAATCAGCCTCAGAGCTTACTTCGTCCCAACCTGGTTGTCTAGTCTGAATGCTCTAGTCTTGAGTAAAAGTAAAATCCTTATTTTCTGGTTTTAAACTGAAGTTCTTGTCCAAATTTGCGTCTTTATTTATATTTATATTTATATTTATTTATATTTATATTTATATATATATTATAACTCCCTCAGTTTTTAAGATAGAAACGAGATTTCAACTGTCATTGATGCCTTACATCCTTAGCTATCTCCACAACTAACATTGCGGAACAGTGTATTTGACCCGTTTTTCATCAATATTGCATAGTAAAAGTTTGCCGCGAATTTCCAATTTCAGCCAGAGTACACATGTCTTTTGCCCATTTCAAAGTGCTTTTTCCATCCTATCATGATCTGAAGTGTATATTGTGGTTCATATTATGGCCCATGCATGTTAGGACCTGATTAGAGTTGCTTTCTTTAGAATTCATCTCCCGTTTATTAGTTTGACCATTTAGCAGTATTTCACCAAGCCATTTTCACCTGTCATTTCAAAGAGTCATTTGCCAAAATAAGGTTTTCTCTCTTGAGTGGGAGGGAGGATTGCCTATACCTCTAGACATTGAGCCTCATTAAAAGTGAGGTGGAACAGGTTAATGGGACCCGCTAAAGGAGGCAGACCCGTTGAACCCGTTCCACCTTATTACAAGCTCCCCTCGCGGGACCCGGTAAGTAACGCCTGGTCAAACCAGGCGTGTTTACCGGGTCCCGCGAGGGGAAGAGGGAGAGGGGAAGAGCTCCGTCCCTCATTCCCATTCAGCCCTATGGGGGCTGAAATGGGAATGGGGAAGGTCTGGGCCCAGGTTCCTGGAGGGAGGAATTACTGGGCCCTCCAAACTCGGAATGGCCCGGTAATTCCCCATTCTGGGAACCCGGACCCGATATTGGCGACAGCCATGCCGCCAATAGCGGCATGGTTACCGCCAAATCGTAATGAGGCCCATTGTATTTCATTCTGGAAAACCTGCTGATTACTCACATTGGTGTAGGATTGCCATTTGTATTTAAACTAAACTTTACAGGGGGGAACATTAACCTAAACGCTATCTGTGTGCAAAACACACTGTTCTTTTTCCCTGTGTTTTCTATTTTGCCTCCTTTTAAGTGAATTCAATTGCTTTGCTTATCTTTCTGAATTGTATTGTCACCCTTTGGGTGATTGCTGCCCCCGGGCCTCTAAGTCCACATTGCATTGGGTGATATCTGGTATGCATCAATGGGCCACTCTCCCACTGTGCAGGTCTCTCCAACTTAGCAGGGGTTCTGTCTCCAAACTACTTAGATTGCATTGATAGGCACATCTCCCACTATAGGACTGTCTCTCAAATCTAGCAGGACTTCTGTGGCTGGATTGCATTAAGGGAGTAAGTACTAGCTGCACCCTCAAACTTACTCCTCAACTAGTACATGCCCCCTCTGAACCTACATGGCTAACTCACCGCGGTGAACTGCGTTCAGGGAGACATCCACTGTGCAGGACTCCCAGATCTAGCTGTGTTTGGTATCGTGCTCCACTGCTTCAACTGACCCTCAGATCTAGCCGTGTTTGATATCATACAGTACTGTCTCAACTGACCCTCAAATATAGTTGATTAGTCTGATACCATATTGCTCTCCTAGGCGTGGGCTTCTCGTCCACGGTGCGGGACCCTCAGTTCTAGCTGTGCTTGGTACCCGTGCTTCACTGTTTCGGCTGACCTTCAAATCAAGCTGTCTTAGGTCCAGAACTCTGTCGCCTTCTTAGGCGTAAGTCTTTCTCCCAATATACAGGGCCCCTAATCTAAATGTGCTTAGTTCAGTACTCTATTAATCCTGGAAACCCATCACTACCTAGCTTAATTGAGTCTCATTCCACCAGACCATTTAACGCCCATAACCCTCCCCAACAGTGCACCCTTAGGAAACACACCCTACCCACCGACAGAAATGACAGACTGAGCCAGAGAGCACCCTAGGTATCCAGAGAAGGAAAAACCAAGATTACTGCGCCTGCACAACACAGCATAGAGGACCAACCAACCTACTACGCCTGCACCTTAAAGTGAAAAATGGTCTGACCCAGAAAAGGACGCCGCGAAAGAGAGCAAGATCGTGCAACAAGGGATGCGAACACACAACGCCGACATAACCCAGAAGAAGCAGCCCCATTGGAAGGAAACACACCTAACACAGCCATAACCGGAACAAAATTTGTACGAGAAAAATCCTCATGCCTCACACCTTACCTCGCGACAACCATGGAACACTGACACCTCAACACGGAAGCATCGAGACATGCAAAAAAAAATCCGAAACACCCGGAAAAAAGATGGGAGCACTCGACAAGTGGGTGGGATGGCTCCAACCCCATTACGCCTTACATCACAAGAACAGAGGGGCACCATCAATTTCCACAACATCCCACACAATACGACGAAGCCCCGACAACCAACAATACTACCTCCGACCTAAAAATCGGAACTCAATGAAGAAGAAGCCATCGCTGATCTTCAACCGAGCAACATCACAGCAGAAACACCACAAATGATCAGCCCTGCTATCAACCTATTGGACTGCTTCAATGAAGAAGCAGCTGTCGCCGCTCCTCATCCTACCAACATCAAGGAGGAAAGACCACGACCGGACAACTACAAGCCTGAACAACGAATAACCACAAAACAGAATCACACCCAGAGAATCCATTGTAACTTAATAAATGCAAGGTCAATGTCCAAACATTCAACCAAAATATATGATCTCCTATCAGAAGGAGGCATAGACATCCTATTTGTAACCGAAACATGGTTAGACGACAACTACAAGATCACCCTCAACAACTGCCTGCCTGAAATTTCAAATGCATCCAAGTAAACAGGAAATCCAAAAAAGGGGGGCACTAGCGATCATCCACAAGGAACAACTGGTAATCAAAATGGAAGATCCACTAAAGAGCGATACATGCAAATCCTTAATACTACGGCTATCAGTAAACCCCAAAACTAACCTGAAATTCATACTGATATACAGACCACTAACCTACAATGCGACTTTCATAGATGCCGTCACGGAAGCAATCACCATCCTAGCCATCAAGTACAATCATCTGATCATCCTCTGAGATTTCAACATCTGGTTCGACGAAGAAACCACAACCACACATAAATCCTTAACCGCCCAAATAGCAGCCATGAACCTACAACAACTAGTCAAAGTAGTAACACACTCAGCAGGGCACACACTTGACGCAATCTTCGCCAACAAGGATCTCATCACCACGGCACCCCCAATTCCAATACTCTTGAGCGACCACCTCATCATTCCATTCATAATCACAATGGCCGCTCCAACAAAAAAGCAACAAGAAAAACCACTGATCATTATGAAAAGAAATTGGAGAACCATAAAAATCTCCAACCTGACCAAGCTCCTGGAACTCAGCAAACCACAAGCAACAATCATGGAAGAAGCTGACCGAGACAGAAAAGTTGCCCTACTCCATACCTGTAACGCAACAACGCTAGACGACATCGCCAAAGAAGAGCCCTTCACCCCATCAAGTAAGAAAACAACAGAAAAATGGTTCACCCCACTACTCAGTGCCATGAACAGAAAAAAAGAAAAACTAGAATCTGAATGGAGGACCAACAACACCACTGCAAACAAATTGAAATTCCTGCAACAGATCCGCTCATATAAAAAGGAAATCCAAAAAGCGAAGAGGAAACACTACGCCAACCGAATCTTCTGAGCACCAAACGCCCAAAAAAAACTCTTCAAAATCATAAACAAAATTTAAAAAACACCAGGCTGCAACAACACGCCAATTCCATCGATGAAGCTTTGCGATGACCTAGGAGACCACTTCAAAAACAAAATAACCTCCATCCAACACACCATACAAAACAGACGAAGCAATCACACCTCAAACCCCACCGACACCGACGAGGAACATCCAAACAAGCTACAAAGCTTCCCAGAAATATCAGTTTAGACTTTCGTCAAACTGGTAAACCAAAGAAACAAATCAGGCTCTCCTGAAGACCCTTGCCCCCGGATATATACAAAACAATTCTCAAGCAAGGAACCCCCATGGAATACCACAGGAATCTCCTCAACCTCTCAATCTCAACAGGTAAAGTACCAAAGGCCTTCAAATCAGTTTACATCAAGCTGCTAATCAAAGACACAACAGGAAATGTAGAGGACTTATCCAACTACCCACCCATTTCCAACATACCCTACATAGCCAAACTGCTAGAAACGTACATCTACAAAATAACACAAGAATTCATAGAAGAGCACTGCCTACTAGACCAGGCACAAGTTAGTTTCAGATCAATGAGAGGAACAGAATCAGCTCTCCTCTCAATAAGGGACGACCTAAAAACAAACGCAGACTCGGACAACAGTACCGCCCTGATTCTCCTTGATCTGTCCGCAGCTTTCGACACTGTCAACCATGACATCCTCATAAAGAGATTAGAAGGACTAGGGATAACAGACACCACCCAACTATGGATCAAATTCTTCCTAATAAACAGAACCGAAAACCATATGGATGAAACCTTATAAGTCCAAACCTAGAGACTCCACGTGAAGAGTACCACAAGAATCATCCTTTTCCCTGCTTCTATTCAACATCTACATGTACCTATTAATCAAACTCATCAAAAAACACGGCCTCACATGCTACAACTACGCCGACGATACTCAAATAATCTTCAACATACAAGACACCCGAAAAGACAACACTATACTAGAGAATTGCCTTCATGCTATATTCAACTGGAAGAACCTGAACCACCTTAAAATCAACCCAGGCAAAACATAGATAATGATGGTTTCTAAAAAGGAAGGCGACATCAGCTACATCCCCTGGCCAAGATAGCTCGGCACCACACCAGCACCATCATCAACTGTAAAAAAAACCTAGGTGTCCTGATCGATAACAACCTCACTCTAGAGCCACAAGTAAACGCTCTACTCAAGAAATGTTTCTTCCTCAAGCGAGCAGCAAAAAGGATCCTACCATTCCTGTTGTTCGCCAACAAAACACTTACCATCATCGCTCTGATCATTTCCAGAGTAGACTAGGCCAATGGCCTATACCTGGGCATGCCCGAACGACTTCTAAAAAAGCTACAACGCATACAAAATGCGGCAACCAGACTCCCCCTCAAACTACCCAGAAGAGAACACATCACACCCGAAAATACTACACTGGCTACCATTAAAACAGCAAATAAAGTTCAAGTCCATGTGCATCACGCACAGAGCAATACACATACAAGGCGCATAATTCCTAATTGATAAACTACGCCTATATCAACTGACAAGAACACTGAGATCAAGCACCGACATCCGCCTGGAACCAAAACCCTATAAGAGAAGAAAACTCAGAGGATCCTCTTTCTCTCACCAAGCACCGAAAACCTGGAATGACATATCTAAGAATATACCCATTCCCTCCCGGATGCACCATATCCAAACCCGCAGCAGACGCATTTAGATAGAAAGTTTGTGAGAGGAGTCCACTACACCAACTCCAGCACCCAAGGAGGAGAATAGACACCCAACCCACATTAATAAATCCATCAGCATTAGAACACCTACAGAGCTCTCTAGAATAGAACGGCGAGGAGCAATTAGAACACTTACAGAGCATGTTAGAACAGCACAGGGAGCGCCTCACACAAACCAAAACCCTGCCAGGTGTAACCTCTTTGCCCACCCTGATGAGATCGGGAGGATTGGGGAGCACCACACTCGGACAGATTTCTGAATGCTAGCAGGTTAAACTTCATACAACCCACTAACAAAAAACTCAGCATTTCTACAGACTTATCTCACTCAAAAATCTCACACAACCATCTCTCGCACAACAACCCGCACGCACCTCACAACACCGCAACACATAAGCAACACCATCAGCACACGAGGACTGACATCGATACGATACTCACACCAAAGCTCAGCACCCGGTGTATACCGAGCTGAAGCTGCCAACAGAACACCACTCCTCTCACTATCCTTCTCCCGCTTCACCTACCAACCCATCTCACCTTCTCATTTGCAGATCCGCCAGAGCGCGTGGGGACCAACTCCGTTGGTGACGGTGCGTGGTACAAATACCTTTAACATTTAACATATACATATCTATTAAACCTATGTGTGAATTGAACATTAAAATAAACAAATACATATTTACCTTTGCAAACTAGCCTGATTCCTGGTTCAATGTGACATTGGGGGTATTTTTAGAAGGGTGTGATATGAGTGGTATATCATTCAGAATATTGAACTTATAGACAAACATAAATAAGGGTTTCATTTGCGCACTACATGCTGAGCGAGACTTGGGTGTGTGCCTGATTTAAATCCCTTACAACTTGGGGGCTCGTCCGGGATTCTGAATTGAGATACCACCCGTGAATGTCTAACACAACATACTAGCCTGCAAGGTACAGACACCTTGTTGCGTTAGCATACTGTGCTACACTTTACAGGCACCACTCAAAAGAAATAATCAAAAGAATTGGGTCTGTTTGCAAAAGTAAATTTAGCCTGAAATAAGCCATAAGGAAATTGATATTTCTAAGATGACGACCCCAGTGGAAATTAATATTGCTAGGGAACACCACCTGCGCAAACTCTTTGTCAGGGGTGAGTGGCCAGAACAGGATGAACAGGTATGGCTGCAGGAAATAAAACAACAAGTCACTGCAATCGACCTTGATACCTGGCAGGACAAGGGTCCATTACATCAAGCGCTTAGTGAACTGTACATGGCCCCAAAAATAAAAGAGGAGCAGTGTAAAATTGCCAAAATAGTGGCCTACATGTACCTCCACATAGGAATCATACAGGAAAAGCATGCAGACAATATAGATTTGGCAAAGAGGCAAGGGGAAGCACTGCAGAAAATCCAGACTAATCTGGACTCTGCAGAGCAAAGGCTCCAGTAAAGCAAAGAATCAGAAACCGAGGCTAGGCAGTTTATTACCAAACTAAAACAAGATCTGGCTCTCTTACAGCAAGGGTATGGAGAACAAAATACTCAGGTACAGACACTGCAAAAAGAATGTCAGGAAAGGCTTGACTCTTTACAACAGAGTCAACATAAACTGGCGCAACAACTAACTTTTAACAGAGCATGCGCAGAACAGATAGTCAGTTTAGAGAACCACCTGTAATCCTTGAAAGAGGAAAATAATACATTAATTATTAAAGACATCCACTCTCAAGTGGAACTTGATGAGGAGCACCAGAAATCTAGTGCATTTAAAAAACAGAGGGATGACCTTGCTGCACAGAGGGGCACTCTAACTCAGGAGAGGGACGCCTTAGGCCAGGAAGTCAGCCAATTAAAAACTAAGTCAGGGGAAATAAAGCTGGCCCTTCAGAAGTTTAGTGAAATTAAAACGGGATATGAAAAGCTACTTGAGCACACCAGGTGGGCGGAGGATGCTCTGGCAACGAACACTCAATTATAACTAAACTCAGGAGGTGAGTCTCCTGCAGCAAAAATTGGCCCAGTATTTCCAATCCAGAAGCACAGAGAGACAATGAGGCTCTCTGTGAAAAGAATGATAGGCTCCACAAACAGATAGCTATGCAGGATAAAATCATTGCGACCAGTAAGGCTTTAATAGAGGAGCAAAAGAATCAGATTTTGGCATGTCAACAGGGAATAGGGGCTGAAAGAGATGAGGCAGGAAGGGACATAGAAACCCCTGAGCATAACCTCAGGACCCCTGTCATCAGTGACTTTAATCCCTTCAGTTCCATGGACTCTGCCGCCTTCATGTCCACTGGCTCATATGAACTAAGGGCCACGGGTTGGTAGACTTCAGCAGAATGGGAAATATGGGACTGACAGATCAGCGCCTCCCTGAAATGGACAGGCGGGCGTCCCTGTACAGATTCCCAAATGTTAGGGCTAGCCTCTCTGATTAGGAAGATTCCAGTGAGGGTATAATCAGAGAATTGGATCCTCAAAAATATCGCTTACCAAGGGATCCGTCTGTCAAATTTGGTGGCGAATTCCATGAAACTAGACCCACAAAGAGCATCTTAAAGACCTCTTCCCAGCTAGGGCAGTGGGGGGGGGGTACTCAGCCAGTCCTGGGAGCAAGGGAGAGTCAGAAGACTCTTCTGAGCACCACAGGTCTCAAGAGACTAGGACCCCACATTCTGCAAGCCATTCCCAAGCTTGCAGAATTAGGGAGAGCTTAGAGGATCAGATAGCCACCTCCTGCAGCAGTGCCGCTGAGCCAGAGGATAAGTGGACAAGGGTGACTAAGACGAAAAAAGCCAACAAAAATAAAAGAGCCGTACTGAAAGATCCCCTGAAATAAATCAATGCCATTAAGCGCGTCATAACTCCCTATCATAAAAATGCCAAATATTCAGTTTGGGAGCGCCTCGTGTTATATGAGCAAATAATGGATACTTTCCACCTGAAAGATAGCCAGAGTTGCATTCAATATGTCAAGTGGACATTTTCCCCTGAATACTCCAGCTTCTTTGTGGGGCTGGAGGATCAGAACCACTCAAGATGGTCCACCTATAGGGTGGCTATCTTAAAGCATTTCTCCATACATGGGAACCCTCCAGAGACCCGCAAGGCAGCCTACAATCTGCAATATGGGGAAGACCAAGTCCCACAAGAATTTGTACAAGAGTTAAAACGTGCCTTTGCGCAGACCACCAGGAGGGTGCGCACAGACAATAGGGAGTTAATTAATACCTTCTTTCATGCACTCCCTAAATACATCATGACCCAGCTGGTGAGGGACTTTCATGAGAAGAGATCACTGAATCATTGAACAGGCAACTCGCATTTATGATGTGCAGAAACCGGTAGAGAATAAAAGTGCAAATAAAAATCCCAAACCAACCAACACCCCTGCTGCTGCTAAGGTGGCGGGGGTGAATGTTGCCCCAATTTTAGATCTGGAGATGGGGGGGCCTAAAAATGTTCCCATGCAAAATCCTCCTAACCAGAGACCCAGAAGGCCCTTGAGCCAATCCTAAACAGATAGTCAGGGAGGTAACCCCACCCATGGGACCCCTGACTCCCCTGATTATATCAGCCCCCGTTACGAGGGAAACATACCCATCCTGGGCTATGTGTGGACTCACCCAGCCCAAGGGGGGATCCAGCCAGGTAGCTGCCAACCAAGGAAACTTCCCTCCTAACTTTTCCCAGGAGGACAGTAATCCCCCAAATGTCGGGTTGAGCTTCTTTCCCTGGTTCCCGCCAAACATCAACCCTCAAAACACCCCTTCTTTCTTTCCCCACTTTCCTGAGCCCAGACAGCCCAATCCTTGAGAGGGGAGGCCAACGGTGGAGGGGTATCAGAACTATCCCAACCAAGGGTATTATGGGAGAAGGGATAGTTACCCTTACCGTGATCAACCTAGGATGTACCAGTGAACAACGTACCAGCCAGAGCGGGTGTCACATGTTGAGGGATCAACAGAACCCTCAGATGAACATGGCGGCCTCAAGCCAAGGGTCTGGTACTCCAGAGCAATGATGGGGAGAGAACCCTGACAATCCACTAGTTCTAAGGGAGGAGGCACAGGGGGAAGGGGATGTAAAGACTTAGAGGAAGCTTCCTTCCCCACTTGTGAAAAGCCCCTGGAAACCCAGGAACCGGAACCACAATCTCCTGCCCCCGAAACTCTGCAACCTAAGGAACAGAAGGCGGGTAGGAGAAATAAAGGGCCTAAAAAGACCCATTTTGTGGAGGAGGTTAGAATCTTTCAATTTGATGGAGAGGGGTCCTCAGAGTATTCTGGGAAAAGGATCTTCTCCTTCAGGGATGGGGAGACTCCTCCCAAGGAAAAGTGGGTCCCAAGAGATCCTCAACAAGACTCGGTAAATGTGGGGACTGAGTTAAAATGGCCCATCATTGAACCCCAGAATGACAAGCCAGAAAATCACCTTGCCCAAACCAATTCTGGTAACTGCCTCCAAAAAGGGGGGGTAGCCAAGAATCAGAACCAGGGGAGTCCAAAACTTCCCCAATATCCAACTGTCACCTTTTTCTTACAGATTCACATGCTCCCAAACAAAATCCTGCCCAAACTACTCTGTCAGAATCAAGAGTAAAGAAATGAACCCACCAATTGGCCCAAAATACGCATTATCTTTGTCCCCTTGAGGAAAAGGAGGGAAGATTCTATGCCCCGGTCCAAATACAGGGGCGATGTACATTTTTTGGCAACTAGTGGACACTGGATCCCAAGCCACCCTTCTGTCAAAAAGGGCCTTTGATCAGCTGAATTCAGGAAGCGGGGTGAGATACCAGATCCCTCTCACCCCTCTTCCTGGACAATTTCATAACTTCAATGGGAATGAAATTCCTGTCGAGGGGACTGTGGAAGTAGACATTAAAATTGGGTGACACAAACTGAAACACCCGGTCATAGTTATGACTCCAGAAGTCACACCATGTTTACTAGGGAATGACATCCTGCATAGATTGTCTCCCCACATAGATTGTGTAAACAAGGTCCTCTGGACCCAGACTAACCGACCAATAAAATTAAATCATAGTGTCAACCTTGTTAATTTAAATGGCACATGCCACATGGTTGAACAAAAACCTGACCAAATTGAATTCCATTTACAAAACAACCAAACCCGTGACGTGACAGTAATTGCAGTAGGACAACAAACTGGTGATTGGAAGTCCTCTGTATTTCTGAAAATCAACCTTCCTTCCAGTCTCAATTGGCATTCCACAATGGAAGGGAATACTCTGAAATTCTATCCAAATTCACAATCAGAAAATCCCACTGCTATAGTCCAAAATGATGATAAACCAGCTCAAAGCTTGGCTGACATTCAGAAAATTGGAGAACAGTTGTTCATCCCCGTTCAATTAACTGGGGGAAGGACTCTGTGCTAGCCCAAGTGTGCATGAACAATGGTAAGAGCTTCATCAGCGAGGCCATGTTCCAAAAATTCCAAAAGATCCAGCCATTCCCACATTTAAATTGATAGACAAATGGGAAATGGACCTGGAAACACCCAATTCCAAACATGTCCTGCCTAGCAGGTGTATGCTAAAAATTTCCATAGGCAACAAGAGCATAGTCCATAATTGTTGGGTCGTGCGAGATGTCCCTGCAGCATTTTATTTAGGCAGTGAAATTCTCATTCGCTTCGCCATTAATTTGGACCTAATAAACTTCAAAGCCTGGTCCCGATTAGCGGGTAATCCCATGGACTTTGATGACCCAGAGAAAGCATGTTGGTCAGCTCAATTGCTGGCATAAGAAGTTGAAATTCAGATTGGAGAGGAAATCACCATCCCAGAATGGACCCGACAATTCACACTTAAAGTAAAAATTAAAAAGGGACAGAAACTGAAAAATCCTGACATATATGTTCACCTCAATGCCCATTTCCAACAGCAAGGGTTGGGGTTAAACCCAACACCACTAGTCAATACAGAACACAACACCATTCTAATAGTGGTGGATAACAGCGGCCTTAGGAGTATACACTGGGCGCAGGGTCCTTTATTGGAATGGCGGTTGATGACCAACATTTTTCCATAGATTTAGGTAATGAACTGGTAGGACCAATCCGCAATGACTGTTTTGACATTGATACCGACAATGACACAACCCAAGACAGGATCTTCACCCGGCATGGGGGTACTTTGCTGGTATACTCTTCCTGCCCGTATGGCAAGGAAGAGGTGACCTGTGACTTCAGGAGAGATGAGGTGATCTTTCAACTCCACCAGGACTGCCTTCCCCATCTGAATCCATCAGTCCAAGTCATTACTTTAACCAGGGACTTCTCCACCCAGCTGGAGGAGGCCGCTGAGATAGACAAACCAGAAGTCTTTCCGGGCTCCAGGAAGATGGTTGAAGAGAGAGTCAACCGAGCTGATGCCTGTGAGATTCTGGAGCAGAAGCGAAAATTGAAACAAGTTGTCTTAGATTTTCAAGATCTCTTTGCGGTGGACTCATATGACTGTGGTCGCACTGACATCCACAAAACAACAATTCCCACAGACCCTGGCATGACTCCAGTGTTTGTGATGCAATATCACTTGCCTCTCTCATCCATGGAGTCGCTTACAGAAATATTTAAGAACCTTGAGTCCCGTGGGATAATTCGTCCAGTCCACAGCACATTCTATAACCCGGTGCTGGGGATTTTGAAACGAAATGGCCAGTGGAGACTCTGTGCTAACCTAAGGGAGCTAAACAAACGGGTTCACACTTCCTGATGGCCTCTTCCCTACATTGACCAAGGGCTGGCCCAGATCCAGGGGTCAAAGGTATACACTGCCATTGACCTGACCAATGGGTACTTGACTGTCCCTGTCAGTAGAAAAGACCAATACAAGCTGGCCTTTACCTTCGGGGGGCAGCAGTACACTTGGACCCGGACTCCCTTCGGATACATCAACTCCGGCAATTAATTTAATATCTTTTTTCATAAGGTCATGCCCGACTTGGGTGACAGGGGTAACCTGCTTATGTAGATGATGTTCTAATCAAAAGATCAACTGTAGGGGAACACATAGTGGAGATCCGTTATGTTCTGACACAGTTGAGGGCTGCCGGAGCAAAACTATCTTTCCAAAAGGCACAGTGGTGCAGGACCTGTGTCAATTTCTTAGGGCATGAGATAACTCCTGAGTTAAGTACGTTAAGTACTGTTGACTGGCCCGTCACTACGGGTGAACCTCTCCTCTCCAAGGACTCTGCACTGCTCAGACTGAGTTACAGCGATCGTACACGTTCCCACACGTTTGACCGGAGTACGTCTTTGAAGGAGACACCTCTGTTCACCTGGCCCAACAAAAAGGAAAAAAGGTGACTTTTCTGGCATGTTGTGCCTGTGGAGCACGTTGTGCTGATTGTGCACGTTGTACACGTTTTCAGACGCTCTTAGAAATGACTTTCGAATGTGCCATTACGTTAATCTTTTTCTTTTCTGGTTCCTGTCTCCCTCTCCCTTCAAGGACTAATCACTGTGGATCCGGCCCCTCTGACACACCCTCCTGTGATCCTTTATTTACCCAGAGGACAGCGCACCCGCATGCACACCGTGTTAAGTACGTTAAGTACTGTTGACTGTTCACGGTGCGCGGTGGCAGGTGCGGGGTCCGCAGCTATGCTGTGAAGAGTTTTCGAGGGAACTTAACTTTTACAACTTAAAAGGCCTTGTCTGTTGTGAAAATAGGTAAGAACAAACTGTGGTTAAAGTGAGAGAGATTAGGAAAGTCATTACCCATAGCACCAACTGGCAAGTGTTTTAGGTGTTTTTGGGGATTGAACCTTCTCCTTACCTGATTTCTATGGAGCTGGTTTTGAGAAATGGTAAAAAACGAAAGGACTGCTCCTTCAAAACAGATCCCACAACAGAATCTCCTAAAAATGTAAATACAAAAAAAAAAGAATAGTCTATCGGTTTCCCTCAATGGGAAACCAACATTTTTATTGATGTCAATTAACTCTGAGGAAATGAATCCCCCTATTGAAATGAATCTACCATCTGCTGGACATGAAACTAACTTAGATTTAAAAGAAATAGGTTCATTAAAAAAAGCGAATGAGGTCATTAATATTGATACAAGCTTGCCACGAAATTAAATTGAAATGAAATTAATTTAGGTGCAAAGGTAATATGTACACTATAAAAAGCTAATGAGGACATCACTAATGACCCTTTTGCCAATGAGGTTAATTCTGTTAAGGAACATAAAATAACAGCAGAAATACATGAAGATAAATACTTGCCTGTATCAGACATATCGATGCTTGCGCCTGTTATTATGGCTGATTTGGATAAAAGAATACAATTATCTCTTAGCCCCTTGACTCCAGTTTCTACACAGGGGATCTGTAGAGAGCATGTCCATTTTCACAAACTTTTAGTCAAGGAGACAATGTGCCTCCGCTCTGATCAAGAACAAACAGAACACCATTTTGCACAACAATTACACTTTCATTCAACTAGTTTGCCTTCTGCGAAATTTTCCCATGATCCTAACTCACAAAAACCATCAATTGAACGTTCAAAGTTAAACACATCATTTCCAGTGTTCAATTTTTCTAATTTGCCGGAGTTACCATTATCACAAGAAAATCCTGAAGACAAATTCCCTGATCATAGGATTAAATTCCTACCGGTATATACAAGAATACTTACAGGCCGATTCATGGAATAAATGTGCGCCGAAAATCCCGGCGCAGAGGGGCCAATACGTGCGCTGCGCCGAAAATCAGCGCAAAGCGCAGTGAAACCAGCGCACGTCGATTCATGGAAGTCCGTGCGCAAGAAAAGCAGAGGACGTGCGCCGAAAAAGCGCGCGGCGCAGGCCGGCGCACAGGTCAACCAACGTCGTGCGCCACGGCCACTGCGCCATCACTCCGAGCGCAGCGCACAGCTCTAAAGTAGGCGGAACACAGGGCGGGACACTCGGAATGGGGAATAAAATGGGGCACAACACTCGGAATGGGGAAGAATGTGGGCGGCACGGGGAAAGTTCAGGAGGCAAGTGCGCGGAACGCCCACACGCTCGCATACAACACGTATTCATGGAATAGAATAGGGCAAAAAAGCGCACGCTCAAAGCAGCGCACAGGCACAAACAGGCACAAACACGACCGCCACAAGAAAGCAGGCGGTAGCGTGTCTGCGCCTGCAAGAAATGTGCGCTAAAAGGCGCGCCAACAAATAGCACCTATATACAGACATAACCAATGTACAATACTGTTGCCCTCCTGGACAAATGACGTACAAAGGGGTACCCACAAACACAGACACGCGCAGAGAGAAAAAATAAACGTGTGCGTGCATACCGGGGTGCGCGGTAAGTTCCACACGCGATATGGGCTGGGCGGGTACGTGGATTGCAGGGGTGCGCGGGAAGTTCCACACGCGATATGGCAGGGAACGTGGATTCGAGGGGTGCGCGGGAAGTTGCACACGCGAAATGGGCGGGTACGTGGATTTCAGGGGCGCGCGGGAAGTCCCACACGCGATATGGCAGGGAACGTGGATTCGAGGGGTGCGCGGGAAGTTGCACACGCGATATGGCAGGGAACGTGGATTCGAGGGGTGCGCGGGAAGTTGCACACGCGAAATGGCCGGGTACGTGGCTTTCAGGGGCGCGCGGGAAGTCCCACACGCGATATGGCAGGGAACGTGGATTCGAGGGGTGCGCGGGAAGTTGCACACGCGATATGGCCGGGTACGTGGTTTTCAGGGGCGCGCGGGAAGTTCCACACGCGACATGGCCGGGTACGTGGATTTCTGGGGCGCGCGGGAAGTTCCACACGCGATATGGCCGGGTACGTGGATTTCTGGGGCGCGCGGGAAGTTCCACACGCGATATGGCAGGGAACGTGGATTCGAGGGGTGCGCGGGAAGTTGCACACGCGAAATGGCCGGGTACGTGGTTATCAGGGGCGCGCGGGAAGTTCCACACGCGATATGGCCGGGTACGTGGATTGCAGGAGTGCGCTGGAAGTTGCACACGCGAAATGGCCGGGTACGTGGATTTCTGGGGCGCGCGGGAAGTTCCACACGCGATATGGCAGGGAACGTGGATTCGAGGGGTGCGCGGGAAGTTGCACACGCGAAATGGCCGGGTACGTGGTTTTCAGGGGCGCGCGGGAAGTTCCACACGCGATATGGCCGGGTACGTGGATTTCTGGGGCGCGCGGGAAGTTCCACACGCGATATGGCAGGGAACGTGGATTCGAGGGGTGCGCGGGAAGTTGCACACGCGAAATGGCCGGGTACGTGGATTTCTGGGGCGCGCGGGAAGTTCCACACGCGATATGGCAGGGAACGTGGATTTGAGGGGTGAGCGGGAAGTTGCACACGCGAAATGGCCGGGTACGTGGTTTTCAGGGGCGCGCGGGAAGTTCCACACGCGATATGGCCGGGTACGTGGATTTCTGGGGCGCGCGGGAAGTTCCACACGCGATATGGCAGGGAACGTGGATTCGAGGGGTGCGCGGGAAGTTGCACACGCGAAATGGCCGGGTACGTGGTTTTCAGGGGCGCGCGGGAAGTTCCACACGCGATATGGCCGGGTACGTGGATTGCAGGAGTGCGCTGGAAGTTGCACACGCGAAATGGCCGGGTACGTGGATTACTGGGGCGCGCGGGAAGTTCCACACGCGATATGGCAGGGAACGTGGATTTGAGGGGTGCGCGGGAAGTTGCACACGCGATTTGGCTGTGAGCTCCCAGGCATTACCTGTACACCCTCCACGGCCCCTGCAGGCAGCACACACCACAGGGAACTACCCTGCACACCTGCTCATGTCTCCCACCACCCCCACCCCCAGCACTGTGGGCAACCTGCCAGCAGGCCCCCACCCATGGCCAACCCATGTCTCCCACCACCCCCACCCCCAGCACTGTGGGGAACCTGCCAGCAGGCCCCCACCCATGGCCAACCCATGTCTCCCACCACCCCCACCCCCAGCACTGTGGGCAACCAGCCAGCAGGCCCCCACCCATGGCCAACCCATGTCTCCCACCACCCCCACCCCCAGCACTGTGGGCAACCTGCCAGCAGGCCCCCACCCATGGCCAACCCATGTCTCCCACCACCCCCAGCACTGTGGGCAACCTGCCAGCAGGCCCCCACCCATGGCCAACCCATGTCTCCCACCACCCCCAGCACTGTGGGCAACCTGCCAGCAGGCCCCCACCCATGGCCAACCCATGTCTCCCACCACCCCCACCCCCAGCACTGTGGGGAACCTGCCAGCAGGCCCCCACCCATGGCCAACCCATGTCTCCCACCACCCCCACCCCCAGCACTGTGGGGAACCTGCCAGCAGGCCCCCACCCATGGCCAACCCATGTCTCCCACCACCCCCACCCCCAGCACTGTGGGCAACCAGCCAGCAGGCCCCCACCCATGGCCAACCCATGTCTCCCACCACCCCCACCCCCAGCACTGTGGGCAACCAGCCAGCAGGCCCCCACCCATGGCCAACCCATGTCTCCCACCACCCCCACCCCCAGCACTGTGGGCAACCAGCCAGCAGGCCCCCACCCATGGCCAACCCATGTCTCCCACCACCCCCACCCCCAGCACTGTGGGCAACCAGCCAGCAGGCCCCCACCCATGGCCAACCCATGTCTCCCACCACCCCCACCCCCAGCACTGTGGGCAACCAGCCAGCAGGCCCCCACCCATGGCCAACCCATGTCTCCCACCACCCCCACCCCCAGCACTGTGGGCAACCAGCCAGCAGGCCCCCACCCATGGCCAACCCATGTCTCCCACCACCCCCACCCCCAGCACTGTGGGCAACCAGCCAGCAGGCCCCCACCCATGGCCAACCCATGTCTCCCACCACCCCCACCCCCAGCACTGTGGGCAACCAGCCAGCAGGCCCCCACCCATGGCCAACCCATGTCTCCCACCACCCCCACCCCCAGCACTGTGGGCAACCAGCCAGCAGGCCCCCACCCATGGCCAACCCATGTCTCCCACCACCCCCACCCCCAGCACTGTGGGCAACCAGCCAGCAGGCCCCCACCCATGGCCAACCCATGTCTCCCACCACCCCCACCCCCAGCACTGTGGGCAACCAGCCAGCAGGCCCCCACCCATGGCCAACCCATGTCTCCCACCACCCCCACCCCCAGCACTGTGGGCAACCAGCCAGCAGGCCCCCACCCATGGCCAACCCATGTCTCCCACCACCCCCACCCCCAGCACTGTGGGCAACCAGCCAGCAGGCCCCCACCCATGGCCAACCCATGTCTCCCACCACCCCCACCCCCAGCACTGTGGGCAACCAGCCAGCAGGCCCCCACCCATGGCCAACCCATGTCTCCCACCACCCCCACCCCCAGCACTGTGGGCAACCAGCCAGCAGGCCCCCACCCATGGCCAACCCATGTCTCCCACCACCCCCACCCCCAGCACTGTGGGCAACCAGCCAGCAGGCCCCCACCCATGGCCAACCCATGTCTCCCACCACCCCCACCCCCAGCACTGTGGGCAACCTGCCAGCAGGCCCCCACCCATGGCCAACCCATGTCTCCCACCACCCCCACCCCCAGCACTGTGGGGAACCTGCCAGCAGGCCCCCACCCATGGCCAACCCATGTCTCCCACCACCCCCACCCCCAGCACTGTGGGCAACCTGCCAGCAGGCCCCCACCCATGGCCAACCCATGTCTCCCACCACCCCCACCCCCAGCACTGTGGGCAACCTGCCAGCAGGCCCCCACCCATGGCCAACCCATGTCTCCCACCACCCCCACCCCCAGCACTGTGGGGAACCTGCCAGCAGGCCCCCACCCATGGCCAACCCATGTCTCCCACCACCCCCACCCCCAGCACTGTGGGCAACCTGCCAGCAGGCCCCCACCCATGGCCAACCCATGTCTCCCACCACCCCCACCCCCAGCACTGTGGGCAACCAGCCAGCAGGCCCCCACCCATGGCCAACCCATGTCTCCCACCACCCCCACCCCCAGCACTGTGGGCAACCTGCCAGCAGGCCCCCACCCATGGCCAACCCATGTCTCCCACCACCCCCAACCCCCCATCCACCTGGGGCACCCTCCACCAGGCCCCCACCCATGTCCCCCTGGCCCTGACGATACACAATAATGGCAGTAATGACCAGCATACCCAGCACAAACACCCAGGCAAGGATTGCATGCACCCACATAGTGAATGCAATCACATGACACAACCCCAAAGGCAAGTAAGCAAAAGAACACATGGCCGCCACACACACATACACAATGGGTGCAAGTCAATGTCAAAACCCATATCATGGCATGTAAGAAACCAAAGAAAAAATGACACAAGTGTAAGATAATATCAAAATGTATTAAAAATAAAAATAAAGTAAACTCTGACAACTATCTGGTAAAGCAAATAAAAGGTCCATGTCCGGGAACAAAAATGAGAAACCAAAAAACAAAGGATAGAAAAATGAATAGATTTTGTCCAAAGTAAACACATGTAGAATGAAATGAAAGATAAACCATTACGACATGGTGTGACCAATATGAAAGTTAAAAAATTTATCTCACAAAAAATAACTATATTTACAGGATTGTTCAAGGGTCCATGAGCCCAACACCACAAATTAAACCTAATACTAACTATCTAAAAAAATATGTACAAAGAAGTGGCCATTGTCCAAGCGGTCCAAAAAAAAAAAATTAAATAAAGGAAACCTAGCACTAACTAACTAAAAAACTATATACAAAGGCAGCGGGCTAGTCCTGCGGCTCACTTGGTGATGCTGGCCAGGGCATCCTCGAACTCCACGTCAATGTCCTGGAGGCGGGACTCAGTCCTGGCCCCGAGGTCTCGCAGGGACAACCCCATGTGCTCTCCAAATTCCCTGCGAGCCTCCTCGAGGCACTCAGCCCGCCTCAATGCCTGATGCATGGAGATCTCCGCCCTGGCCATGGCGAGCCGCTCCTCTTCCGCCCGCTGCCGCTCCGCACCTATCCGCTGGCCAAACTCCTCCCACACGGAACACACCGCCATGCCAGGGTTGCCCTGCCCTCCGGCCGATGCCTGCCCCTCCGATCTTGATGGCCCTGAGCCATGATGCCTCCCACGTCGAGCCCGCTGCTGCCTGCGACGCCACTGCCTCTGCCAGCACGACGGCATCCAGGCTGATGGTAACCACCGACGCCGTCGTGCACGTGCCCTGCCCGATGATGCCGGCACATCTTCCATCTGCTGGGGTCCACTTGCTGTGTCGTCCACCCCTGCTGGACCTCCGACTCCCAACTGTGGCAGGGATGGGATCCCCACCGAGCTGGCTGCATTGGTCGGGGCAGGTCCACAGGGGGCCATGGTGGCATCTGGGCCGGAAGACGGCAAGGAGAACGACTGGTGGATAGCCTGCACAGAGGAGGAGAGGGCCTTCAGATTGGCCAACACATGCAGGAACCCCCCGAACATGGCCGATCCCAATTGGGCCACGTCGGCACGGTGCACTTCGTGATGACGTGCGTGCTCCTCCCGGGAAGCACGCACGGCATCACGAATCACAGCCGTGCGCATCGCGACCCCAATCAGGACCTGCTCCACGCGGCCAGGGGTTCCCACGGCCGCAGGTGGAGGGGAGTCAGTTGACATGGACATCCCCTCTACCTGCGGACGGGCCTGGGACGGGGCATCCCTGCTGGTGCATGGTGGTGCACTCACAGGGTCAGGGACAGCGACATGCACAGGCCCCTCCACGGTGACCTGTGCTGCCTCCTGCCCCTGGCCCTGGACTGCACCACTTGCACCAGCAGGGATGCTCCCACCAGGGCCCATGTGTGCACCAGTGTCGGCCTCCTCCTCCTCTGTGCAAACCACCAACCTGGATGGCTCCTCACCGTCTCCCGCCGTAGCAGGCCCCTGTGGGGGCTCACCCACCCCTTCCGCTGCAGCCGTGGGGGCATCCCCGCCGCCTTGCTCCACAGCGCCGTCTCCGCCCTCTTCTTCACTAGCCGCTGCGTAGAGGGAGACAAAGAACACAAGCATCAGGCTACTGTACAATGGTCCCCTAGACAGGAAGCAATAGCAGATGAGCACCCCTGTCAAAGTACACTTCCATCATGTCCCTCCACAACACATGGGTCAGTCCAGGCAAAACACACACAGTAACAGGCATGGTGCATGCCATGCACATTTCCATGCATGTCCAATTGACTCTTGAAACATTCAATGAAATGTAACTCACATGCATCATGGCTCATGCATATCACATGCACACACTACACCTCAGTCACATCCATCTGGCCACAATCACACCAAACACAGGCAAAACAAGGGTAAGGTGGGTGCGTCACTGAATCTGTGCATTGTCACACACATGATTCATGCATCCATGGCATGCACAAGTCACAGACATGCAGGTCAGGCACACAGACATGGCTACCATATATGTACCTGGCATCAGCACCCATCCTCACCCCCATCCATGTCCAGGTACAGAGACTGGCATGCTCTCATGTCCCAAATCTGCATAGTGCTCCCCATGCCGCATTTCTACACATGCAACAACCATGTGGGTCACACATCACTGGTCGCACATGCATTACCATGATGTCCCAGCACACATACATGCATACATGGCACATGGCACACATACAGGCAAGTATCATAGAACCAGCACACCGCAACATGCCCTGTCTCACACAGTGATGCTTGGACACTTACCGCTCAACTCCAGACGGGTCTCCCTCTCAAGGATCTGGGCGTGGAGCGCTGGGCGTACGCGTTCCAGGACCCTCTTCTGGATGGAACTCATGTGGCCCCGGCCCCCCTCCACGAGGCGCCGGGCCTTCACAAGGGTCCTGGACCTCAAGTCCTCCCAGCGCTTCTTGATCTTCAAGACGTTGCGGGTTGCCACCCCCTCCGCGTTGATGGCAACCACACAGTCGGCCCAGATCCTCTCCCGTCCTTCCTTGCTGGCGCGGGACGATCCAAAGAGGGCATCATACTGCCCCAGGACATGCTCCACCAGGACACCAACTTCGGTGGCAGTGAAGCTGGTGCCCCTCTGCCCCTCTGGCCTGGGGTTGCCACTGGTGCCAGATGTAGAAGTGCCCGACATGGCAACCCCAGAGGCAGGTGTGGGTGGGCAACTGGGTCCTGGGGCTGGGCTGTGGAGCGATGTAATCCCAGTTGGGAGTCTTCAGTTCCAGCAGGGGTGGACACAGCAACTGGACCCCTGCAGATGGCTGATGTGCAGGCACCAAATGGCAGGGCACGGTGGCAGCAGGCAGGCAGGCAGGCAGGCAGCAGCAGATAGCACGTGGGAGGCTGCTCAGGGCACTTGGGGGGCAGTAACTCGGCCTTCGGGGCAGGAGCGTGGTGTTCCGTGTGTTTTCGGGTGGCCAGCTTGATACGGAGTGATTTGGCACGTGAAATTCCTGCACGTCAGCGTGAAATCCGAGGAAAGGCCCTTAGCGCGTAAGTGCGTCAGCACGCATACGCGATTCTATTGGACCAGAGTCCCTCATCGCGTAAGCGCGTCTGACGTGATCCGCACGGGCGTTCCCCACTCAGCACGTGAAGACGGAGCACACGTGGAAATCCTGCACGTCAGAGTGTCATCGCGTGTAATTGGCCAAAAGTGCGCGTACACGCCATTGGCCTATGTACGTGTATTTCATCGCGTGTAATTGCCCAAAAGTGCGCTTACACGCCATTGGCCTATATACGTGTATTTCAGGGGCGCGCGGCCACTTACACAGGCAAGTACGTCAGCGCACCTGTATGCCTGCAGCGTGGGAATTTCCACACGCGATTGGAGTGGGAACCCGATTCCAGGGGTGCGAGGCTCACACGCTGCCTACTACACGCGCAAGGCATTAATTTGCGCACTTTTCAATAAACAAGCCAGATGCCAGGATGAACATACCGTTCCTAGCAGCAGTGGCAGTGGGCTACCAAAGGAGGATGAGGAGGAGAGTCAGGGCCAGAATATTCACACCCAGAACCAGCCTATTCGGGATGCCTGATGACCAGGTGTATGGGAGGTACAGGTTTCCAGCACACATCATACTGGACCTGGTCAGTGAGTGGGAGGATGACCTCACATCACCCACCCTGTGCTCCCAAGCACTCAGCCCCCTGCAGAAGGTCCTGAATGTACTGCACTTCTTGGCCACTGGATCCTTTCAGCGGACAAGTGCCATAGTGGGTGGTGTGTCACAGGCCACGCAGTCACGCTGCCTACACCAGGTCTTGAACATCATCACTGCACGGCCTTCAGTCCGCAGGCACATATATCTCCCCAGGACTCATGCAGAAAGGCGGACGTGCATCCAGGAATTCTATGGTGTGGCTCAATTCCCCAAAGTGCTTGGTGCAATTGACTGCACACATGTGGCTCTACGTCCACCCAGGGCAACAGAGCACATCTATAGAAACCGCAAGCACTGGCATTCCATCAACGTCCAAGTTGTATGCAATGCCAAGGGAATCATCACATCAGTATATGCCAACTATCCAGGGTCCACCCACGACAGCTTCATCTACAGAATGTCTACCCTATGCCGGGACCTAGAGGCTGGCCAGCATGGAGATACATGGCTGCTTGGTGAGCATGAATGCCACTCCACATGCATGCATGTCAGATACTGGGTCATGACACAACACCACTAATGATACCCATCACCACCTCCGCAGGGGACAGTGCCTACCCTATCAGCCCCCACATGATGGCCCCAATCCGGAACCCCACCACGCCACCCCAGGTAAGGTACAACACAGCCCACATTGCTACACGGGGCATAGTGGAGCGCACATTCGGAGTGCTCAAGTCACGCTTTCGCTCCCTTGACCGTTCTGGCGGGCAGCTGTTATATGCTCCCCGAATAGTGTGCAGGATCATAGTGGCAGCATGTGTCCTGCACAACGTTGCAACACGCCGGGGCCTGCCCGTGGACATGGTGGTGCCCCCACATCCACAACCACATGCACGCCCGCTGCGCATGGGAGGGGAAAGGGCACGGGGGGAGGCAGCCCGTACGCAACTGGTGGCCAACTTCTTCACCTAGGAATCACAGTGCTGGCTAGTGCACACTGCTCTGGCACATACCATCTGACAATCAATGATGACTCTACCTGACAATGTCTGAAAATTACTTGACAATGAACTGTCAGATACACATCAGCCTGAGATTGTTAACATGGAAGTGTCAATATGTGTGCACCCCTAGCTACACATACACCAGCTATGCATCACAACGCAAAGACACAACTCCATCAATCTAAAATGCATTGCCACAGGCGATTCACTACATGACAACATTGCCATGTCACCCACTCCCTTCACAGTCCCGCCACTGAGGACACCATGTCATGGTATGTGACAGCAAACAAACTGGCCATCACAACATGACACCAGTGTCACAAATAGCAGTGCCCCAAATGGAACATAGCCGCACTTGAGCAGCTAACCGCCCTGGAGCCACTACTACACACCTGTGTAAGAGTAATTTCTATCAAATTACACACCAACCCACCCTGAAGCCCACCCAAACAAGACACATTGCATGTAATCAATGGTAGTCTCATTACCTGATTCAGCTGGTATGTCCTCACCGTCCAGATGTACAGTGATGGCGCCATGCAAAAGTGTCAGTGCACATCTACCGACATGTAGTGTGACTCCAGAGAGTATGCCCTTGTGAAGATCTGTGTGAAATACCTGCAAAACATGAGCAACATATGTAAGTAGAGGCACATATCATACCATCATGCATAGTTAGGTGCAACAACAATGAACACTATGAATGTCTACACAGTATTGACTATGGACTGGCCAACAGCTCATGGGAGTCCAATGTCACCGTGTAATTTGCTGTCACTTGGGCACACCCTTTGCAAGCCCATGGAAAGGGAAGCAGGAGGGGTGTGGATGTCTGCTACCCAAGCATCGAAACCAAACTCAGGACAAGCCTGCATGTGCCCAGCCACAATACAGTGTATGCCCAGGTACCCACACAAGGCAACACTCTTGCAAAATAAAAATGAAAAAGAGAAAAAATGGCCATGAAAGGGCCGGCGGGGGGGGGGGGGGGGGCACCTATGAGGTCCGAGGACAGGATGCACGCCACAATCCACCTGTGTGGATCATGGGAAAGGAAAACACCCCATAGGCTCGTGGCCCACACGGCTACTCTGTTGTGGGAGATGAGTCGCTATGGCTCTGCCCAGACCCTGCAGCTGACTCTGGAGGTGGGGGAGCTGCCTCAGAAGATGGTGTGACAATGGGAGGCAGCCCACGCAAAGCACGAGTTTGCTCCTCCATGGCTGCAAGCAGGCGGGTCTGGTAGTTCTGGTTCTGGGTTATAATCATGCGGAGGTCCCCATGCAGTAACTCCCGGGATGACCTGACCTCCGCACGAGTTGCCTGCATCTCGGCCGAGAGCGTCCGTGTCAGACGCTCCAGCTGCTCCTCTGTCCTTCTATGGGATGAAGCCTCAAGCTCTAACAGGGTCGACCTGAGGTGACGGAGTTCTTCCCTCAGGGCTTCCCTGTGGCGCTGGGACTCCATGGAAAGTGATTCCCCCAGAGTCGCCAGTGCCGCCCGCCTGTCCATGTTGGACGCCAACATATCCTCCCTGTGTGCCTGGCAGATGGACTCTGTAGCCTGCTCCAGTCGCTCCATCAGCCTTTCTGGGGGGACAATGGAAGTGGCCACCCTATCCATGGCCTGTGCAATCATCTCGGATGATGCTGCCTGTTGGGTGGCCATACCGTAGATGGATTGCTCCCATACGGTATTGCCAGGTGGCATACGGCCACCACGTTGACGGGCACCACACCTGCCTGGGGCAAGGCGGACTGCGCCTTGCTGTGCCGGCAAGGCCTCAGGCTGCAGGACTGCATTCCCTCTCTGATCTGCAGCCCCAGGAACAGGATCAGAGATTGGGTGGTGTGGCCCTGCATCCGTAACCACCGGAGGCTGATCTGCCGACACTGACATCCCCATTGAGGCCAATGGCCTGGCTGCAGGTGGGTCGGACAGAGGAGATTCTCTCCCAAGAACACTCACCTGCGACTGCACATAGGTGTCATCCTCCGAGTCTACACCTGAATACTGCTCGGGGGAGGAACCCCCAGAGACACCCCTCGACAGCACGGCCTGCAGCACTTGTGGGTTTTCACCCACAAACACACCACGTCCCTCACTTGTGGTAGGTCGGCCCGGGTTGCCCTCCTGGGACGGCTCCACCACCACATCCCCAGCATCAACAAGTGCTTCGTCCCCTGCAAAGACATGAAAGAGAAAAATGGAAACAGGCATTAGCACCATGGCATGCAACAAGGGCTGATGAACAACATAGGCAGTAGTCCTACGACACATGTCCTACATGACTGGGAGTCCTCCTATGCATTCACCATCACTGGGTCTGTAGGGGAGGCTCAGGGCATACTATGTACTGATTGGAGAGCAACGCCTGCTCACCTTGATGCCTAGCACTGCCATCACACATTGGGCGGTGATTGCCATGTCAAAGGCACATGCCATCACACACATGGCATGTGACATAGCCACCAAGTGAAGAGGGAGAGGAGGGCTACTTTTTTGGATTTCAACCACTCTGGTCCTGACATTGCATCGTCACATCAATTAGTATACATGTTGTACATGGATCTGCTAGTCCAAATTGGCAACGATGCACAGTGCCTTGTCTAGATCAACATAATGCAGTAAACATTGTGATTCCACCTCCCCAACACCTGTAACGGAATAATTTTGCATTCGTGAAGCACCGGTCAAGTAATGTTTGTAGGTGCAGCGGAGCACTGAGGGGTGGTGGGGCAGAAGGGGATGCCAGTCAACAATACTACTGGTGCTGGTGTCATTCATGTCACGCAAGTGCAGGGGTGGGTGGCACAATGAAGTGCAAGGGGGAGTGGCGGCTGGAAGTGCTGTACAAGGTAAGTAGGACTTGACGTCAAGGGCAGATGGTGTTAGGCGCAGACAAGTGCTGGGGGGGTGGCCTATAGGGGTACAGAGACAATCATGCTGTGCTGTGGGCTCGGAGGGGACAGGGGAGGTACACACTGCCTCTGGCTCGGCAAGGTCCTTTCAGATTTCTATGTGTCCTGCAGAGTTGTCACATGCCGCAGATATGTGCCCTTGGATTGGGGATCTCATCTTGGTGAGAAGGGTGAGGCGCTATTGCCTTTGGAGCATGTGGCAGGCCAGTTTGCCAGAGGATGGCCATGATGCAGGACATTCCCTCTCTGCCACCCGGCACCTGTGGTTTGGGTTCCCAAGATCCGAGTCATGCCAGGACTCTGCATTGGCATGGGGCTTCAGACAGGTGGTCATGACCGTGGCTAAGACATCCAGTGTACCTGACATGGAGTGGAGCATGGAGTGGGCCCTGTCAGGATGGGAGTGAGCCTAAGGGGGAGCTGGATGGGGGGGACATTTTGGCAGCATGAGCCTCGACTGACACACACTTCATGGGTCGGAATACCAAGAAGGTGTGTGACAGTGGTGAGGGTGGCTTTGCCTGTGGGGTGTTGAGGGTGAGCTGGGAGGAGAGGAGAATGTGATCACTCCAGGAGAGAGGAGTGCAGAGATGGACGGAGAGGGGAAAGTCAGATGAGATCAGAGCATCAAGAGTGTGCCCTGCAGAATGAGTAGGGACAGACGGGAGTCTAGAGGGTGAGAGGGAGTTGCTGAGGTCACAGAAAGGTCAGGTGGGGGCGTCAACAGGCATGCAGGTGGATGCGTACCGCACCAAGGATGAGGAATTCTGTGTCTGGGGACATGAGTGAGGAGGAGAGGTGAGGACACTCAGAAAGGAAGTAGTACATTTGACCAGTTTTCCCAGACACAGTACGCACTGTTTGGAATGTCAAGGTGTGGTGGACAGAAACCTCACACAAGCCATTCCAGAGTGGAGTAGGTCTAAGTAGGTGTGACAGTGGCAGGAATACCCTCAGGGAAGCCAAGGGCACACCCCCCCTGCACAGTAGTGGCGGGCCAAGGAGAGGGTCAAGGATGCAGACAGAGCTGGCCGTCAGACATGTTTCCATGAGACCAAGGATGTCAAGGTGCATAACCTCATGTAAGTGACAGTTATCGGAGGAATGCCTGATGCAGCCGCAGTGAAAGGAGTGTAATTGTGGAGGAGGTTGACAGCCTTGTAGGACTTACGGGGAGTGCTAGAGATCAGAGGTGCCGCATGTGTAGGAGTTGGAGTGGGAGGCGGAGAAGGTTCATGGGAGGGTGCAGGGAGGCAGTGCAGGATTGATGAGGAGAGAGGAGGGGGGACAGCAGGAGAGGTAAGGAAGTTGATGAGATGTGGGTAGCATTTCTCAAGGAGATTGAGGTTGGCCTAAGGGCCTTGGACTGAGACGCTCCCATTACCATGCACATCATTAGTGGTATCTGAGGATTGGAAGGAGGCCAGGAGTACACCCCAACGGGTCCCACCTATGATGGTGGAAGAGGAGCAAGGAGAGAGGACAGGGACCATGTGAAGGGTCTATGGGACAGGCAAAGGCATGTATGAGCAGATGTCAGTGAGAGTTAGCTTAGAGTAGGCTCAGATGCACTGGTCAGCAATAGGGTGGGTCGCATTGGAGGGCAGGCTGCCCTCATTTGACTTTTGGCAAGCAGGTGTCGTGCGTAGGGCACGATGGTCTGAACTGTAGAAGTCATGGAAGATAGACCATGAAGAGCAGCATGGAGTGTGAGGGAATGGGGCTCGAAACCAGACGGTACCAAAGGACCCAGGAAGGAGGTGGATGTCAAGGCTACATCCACATTATGACTGCATGTTGGTAGGCATTTATATACAGAGGACGCATTAGCATGTGGTATCATTGCATGTCAGGCATGTGAAGATGAAACTTTAATGGCTGGGGGAAAGGAGAGGAATGGTATGTAAGACATCAGATGAATAGACAGGGGAGTATGAGCAACAATGTAGTGACAAAATTACTAATCAAGGGCAACTTCCATGGTGTTGGCCCATATGTGCACTGTTGCCAGTAGGGATAGTGCTGTGGCCAGATGGTGTTGCACTGAACATACTGGATGAGGCACATGGGTGCCACTATCAACTCTGCCACACACCCCCTTGACAGGCACCCAACATGAATGCTTCACACACACAACATGCACATGGATGATACACACATGCATGTGCACTCACCGGATGATGCCTCGTAATCAGGGAGGTCTCCCACACCTTGGAGTTGTCCCTCGGTGACGTAGGATCCAGCTACGGACTCGTGTGGTGTGAGTTCTATTTCCTGTGCTGGGGACCCACCTCCAGTCACCAAGGTTGCGGCATGACTTGAGGCCAGCTTATCCTTTGCCCTGCGCTTAAGGTCATTCCAGCGCTTCTGGCAATCTCTAGCTGTGCGCCTCACTACTCCAAGGGCACTTATTCTGTCAGCAATGGTCTGCCAGTGTGCCTGGCGTCTGGCATGTGTGGTCTTGGACCCTGCAACGATGACCATTTCCCTATCATGATCTGACACATACTGAACAAGTGCATTAAGTTCGGCGTCTGTGAAGCTTGGCTTCCTTGATGGGCCGGACTGTGCAGCCGTGTCTGGGGCATCAGCCTGTGCCGGACGTGCACTCTTCCTCTTGCGCTTGGAAGGGGGTGGGGATCCAGAGTGTCCTACGCCGCTGTGGACACTAGGGGCAGGAGCCGTGGTGGACTCTGTACTGGGTGTGTGTGATTGCCCACTCAGCATGGGAGTAGGTGCAGGCATTGGGGGTAGTGGGATGGGGTCAGGCCTGATCTGAGGTGCATGAACTAGGACCGACACAGTCTTGGCAGGGTGTATGAGAGGTGGGGTGGATTGAGCCACACCCTGGCTACGGGGGCCAGCAGATGACCTATCTGGCATAGATGCGCGTGCCCTGATGACACCAATGTGCACCGGTGCACGTACAGTGGACCTGCTGACCTGGATGTCAGCGATGGAATCACCCTCGGACAGGTCTGGTGCCACAATGGCCTGGTCCGACATGGGCTGATCAGGGTTGGTATCAGCCACATGACTCTCAACTGGGGGGGGGGGGGGGCATGGGTGTCCCTGACTGTTCCTCCAGACTGGGGGGAACAGGGGCGCCCTGCAAGTCACAACCACGTCCCCTGTTGGATCCTCCACGGCCACCACGTGTGGCTCGGCCACCTTTGCCACCCTTACGGCTTGCACGCCTCCCAACCATGGCACTGATGGTATTGTGCGTATGGGAGTGGGTGTGCACAATTGTCCTGGGCAATTGGGTGTCAAAGGGGTTGGGTACCAGATGGTATTCGTACCCTAGTGCAGTGGCAAGGCTATATGACACCCCTGGGGAAAGATGACGGGTCACGCAACGCACAGGCACCCCAAAAAAGTTAAGGAACGTGCACAATACCCCTCCTAGACCACGTGTGCTGATGGAAAACCCTGCACTACGCTGTGGCATCCAGTAACACAATGAACGTATGCGTGTCACACGCGGCCTAGATTGACCTCTGAAGGGGTAGGCTACACACGGGGCAAGCACAGATGTTAGATACGTGCGTGACTCACCGTCTGCCAGGTAAAAGAGCGTGAAAAAATAGCACTTTTGGTTGGCAACACCCCCGCCAAAAGAAGAGGTGTACGCTGTCTGAGGAGACAGGACAACTGTAGAAGGGGACACTGTTTGAGGGAACAGGCCCAGGAAAACCAGTACAAGAGGAAAAAGAGAAAAGAGCTGTCAGAGGTAACAGGGAGTACGAACTGGAAACGCCGTGAAGTAAATCGCGTGTGAAACGACAAGAAGTACCGAATTCACCCACTCGCTCTCCACGAAAAGCACGTACAAGGAAATAGTGTTCAACACTACCTTTTATACAGGCCCACACGTACATCGTCACTTACGGCGTGTACGTGCTTGGCCCATTTTCACCAATCACACGCTTTGGCACTCCTGCGTGTAGGTATCTTTTCACCAATCACACGCTTTGTCACTCCTGCATGTGGATCCTTTTTCACCAATCACGCGCTTCGACACTCCTGCGTGTAGCTCACTTTTCACCAATCACACGCTTTGTCACTCCTGCATGTGGATCCTTTTTCACCAATCACGCGCTTCGACACTCCTGCGTGTCGCTCACTTTTCACCAATCACACGCTTTGACACTGCACGTGCAGGTAACTATTGACGCACATATGCTGGTGACGGGTTTTCGCGCGATGCGGGTTTTCGCGCGATGAGTGTGGGGTTTTCAGGTGCAAAATCACTCCCTATCAGGCTGTCCACGCGTTCTAACACGAAAGACCACGCTCCTGGCCAGGAGGCCGAATTTAAGTCCCCAAGAACCCTGAGCACGCTCCCACCTGCCATCGGCTGCTGCCTGACTGCCTGCTGGCCACGTGCCCCACAGTGCTGGTGGGTGGGGGTGGTGGGAGACATGGGTGGGGGCCTGGTGGAGGGTGCCCCTGGTGGATGGGGGTTGGGGGTGGTGGGAGACATGGATGGGGGCCTGATGGCAGGTGCCCCTGCACTGCTGGGGGGTGGGGGTGGTGGGAGACATGGGTGGGGGCCTGGTGGAGGGTGCCCCTGGTGGATGGGGGTGCAGGGGGACATGATCAGGTGTGCAGGGTAGTCCACTGTTTTGTGGGCTGCCTGCAGGGGCCGGGGAGGGTGTACAGGGTACACCTGTGGGGGCCCACCCAGCCTATTCGCATGTGATAATTCCCACGCACCCCTGTGATACACGTACCCTGGCCAATCGCGTGTTGAACTTCCCGCTACCCCTGTAATACACGCACCCTGCCTGTTCGCGTGTGATGATTCCCGCGTACCCCTGTAATACACGTTCCCTGGCCTATCGCGTGTTCTACTTCACGCGTCCCCCTGTAATACACGTTCCCTGGCCCATCGCGTGTTGAACTTCCCGCTACCCCTGTAATACACGCACCCTGGCTGTTCGCGTGTGATGATTCCCGCGTACCCCTGTGATGCACGTTCCCTGGCCTATCGCTTGTTCTACTTCACGCGTCCCCCTGTAATACACGTTCCCTGGCCCTTCGCGTGTTGAACTTCCCGCTACCCCTGTAATACACGCACCCTGGCTGTTCGCGTGTGATGATTCCCGCGTACCCCTGTAATACACGTTCCCTGGCCTATGCGTGTTCTACTTCACGCGTCCCCCTGTAATACACGTTCCCTGGCCCATCGCGTGTTGAACTTCCCGCTACCCCTGTAATACACGCACCCTGGCTGTTCGCGTGTGATGATTCCCGCGTACCCCTGTGATGCACGTTCCCTGGCCTATCGCGTGTTCTACTTCACGCGTCCCCCTGTAATACACGTTCCCTGGCCCATCGCGTGTTGGACTTCCCGCTACCCCTGTAATACACGCACCCTGGCTGTTCGCGTGTGATGATTCCCGCGTACCCCTGTGATTCACGTTCCCTGCCTAGTCGCGTGTAGTACTTCCCGCGTACTCCTGATTTGGAGATTGCCCGCTTTGCTTTCCTTGTTTGCCTGCCCTGTGAAGTGGTCCGGGGTTAGCGCAGCCCTTAGCGATGATTTAGCGCTTTTGATGGCTTTTCCGTGCGCGAGGGCGTTCTTGGGGGCGTTACTGGCGCTGCTGCAGGCTCGCTGCGATTCTCTGCGCCACGGCTGTTTTGGGAGCTTGAAATCCATGAATACGCTGTGCGCGGAAATCTGTTTTAGCGCACGTGCCTGGCGCAGACTATCGCAGGCGCACGCTGTGCGCCAGCCGCGTGCGCTACTTGTGCGCTGGATTCTATGAATTAGCCTGTTAATCTCCTTGGTTGAGGGCATGAATACTCTCATCTGTTGCTTCAGGATTTAAAAAAGGATTTAACAACAAATACTTCACGTTTGGCAAAAAGTGAAGGTTATATCCTAGCGCAGGAATCATGTCATAAACATCATCATGATTGCCATGTAAAAGCAGCATCAATTATAAAAAACGAAATGCCAAACATTAACAGTCAGGTTGAAAAAAAACATGTAAGCTCACAAACATTGGATGAGCATCTATTATCAAGGGGAATTCCGATGACATTCGCACAAATAATCCATCAGAAATAAGACCCAATTTTAGAAGACAAGAACACTATTCCATGTGAAAAAACTGATTACCTGGAGGTGGCAAAGAACCAACATGATAGACTTCTTCAAGTTGAAAAAATTCTTACTCAGATGAACACTAAAGACAAACTTTTGGAGATGTTAGCGGTTGAAGAAGTAAGTAGCTCCACTTCATGCGGCATAGAAGCATCTCCTGATAGTCCATCAATTTTGCTTAACCTATTAGAAAAAGAAAAAAACAACGATCCTCAAAAAGATGACCCTTCCTTAAAAGAGAACTTTTATCATATTTCAAGAAGGGCAAAAAAGAACCATCTGAAAGCCTTAAAAAGAAGGCCGAAAAAATAAAGGAGTCGTGGTTATGATGGAGAAAAAAAATGTCAGAACCTGCGCTAGAAGGTGCCGAAAAAAATAAAATACAATCCAACATTAATAAAGAATCCACAATTGTGGGGTCTTCTGAAGAAAATTTGAATTTGGGTGAGCTAAACGATGAAAGCAAAAAAGCTTTGCAGCTCAACTCTATTGTTGAAAATGAAAATTCCAAGAAACAATTGGTAGATCAGAAAAAAAATGCTAATTTAACGGCTTCGAAGATGGTAGAGGTTGAGACCGATTCTAACCCAATAAAGAAAGTTGACTTAACATCAAACTCCACCCATACGATTCAGCCAAACCTAACCACATTTTTTAAAGACATCACATTGAAAAAACTGACGGTTTTAGAAGAAATGATAAAATCGAAGAAAGTATAAAGGGATCTTCTCTAGCGTCACATGGAACAGAGAGGAAATGTGTAAACATTGAAACCCCAAGGAATATCTTAAAAACTGCCCCTGACGCAAGAAGTAAGCTCTGATTGTGACAAAGATAGTTTAGAACTTCATATAGAACTTGCACAATCCACTGAACACAGAGAGAAATTAACTGTATCTCCTCAAAGTCAGCCTCTCTTAGTAATTGGTGGGTCTACTGATGGCAGCGGGGTGTCAGATAAATCAAAAATTACAAAGATTGATCTTGAAGAAGATACACAAAGTAAAGGTCCACATAAAGGCCTAGAAAATACATTGAACTTAAAGTCAAATGATGTCACGGAAAAAGATGAAATAGAGTCAGCGCTAGGAGAAGCCTCCTGTCAATCTCTCCTCCATTATGAGGAGATTCCTAATGAAATTAAAATACTACTGGTTGGAAGAGCGATGCGAAGATAAATGGTGCCGTTTGTATTAATCGCTCTTTTCTGATGAACGCGCAATTCAAAATACCTTTGCTGAGAAGTTTAGTAACTAATGATATTGAGTGGATTAGACTTCCTAATAAAAATAACAATTGTATGTTTTCTAGAATGCTATCCCCCATAATAGCGAAATTGATTTGGGAGCACAAGAGTGAACTAGTGATCTTAGGGTTGGAAATGGTAGGATTTTCACAGATTAAAGAAGCAATGGACTTCTTAGAATTCAAACAACCTCCTGTGAAGTTAGTTGTCAATACTAATGAAAATGTAAGTTCTGCCATCGACTCCAACAAAGTTATGATGGAACAGCTTTCTGCACTTACAAATGCACTTAATGGGCTGAAATGGCTTGAACCTTTGATTAAAACAGTTGCCAATACATCGTTACAACCTGTGGAGTCATAAATTCATGACCTTAGGATAGCATCATGGAACTGCTGTGGCTACCTTAACCTGTTAAAATGGGGACAGACATTGGTGGGATCTCGCCCACACATTTTACTTGTACAGGAGACAATGGCAGTAAATAAATTAGAATTTGATGGATTTGTTACTTGTTGCCACCCTGTGAACAAAGGGCAAGAAGGTAGGCCTTCAGGTGGTTTAGCTATCTTGATAGATACTAAGTTGAATTTTAGGATCAGCAATGTATACGAATCAGATCTGTTCATATTGGTGGACCTTACATTTGATGTACTGTTAAATAGAAATTTGTTCATAATATTGTTGTATTGGAATCCTTATTAACACCCCTTTGAAAGAGCTTGTAAAATATTTAATGATGTTCTCAATGAGGCTTTGATTAAGGCACCTTTGGCGGAAATCATCATTGGAGGTGATTTTAACGCATCGTTTTGGTCCAATACTAGTAGCATGGTTCAGAATTCATTTTACTTTCAATCTTTGCTTCAAAAAGGTAATGTTTGGAAATACTTTCTTAAATGTTGGGATTTGTACTTGGTAACACCGGCAAATAATCACATTAAATTCACATGGAAAGGCAGTGATGCAAAATCATGGATCGATCGCATGTTTGCTTCCAATTCTTTATCTGGGGGGGGGTATCTGCAGTTACTACCATTGAAACCTTCTTGGGAGATCATGTAATGATAGTATTATCGGTATTTCAATATTTTAAACTTTCTCCTCCAGTACTTCCTTTAACTCTAATCCAGTGTGATAGACCGAGTAACTCAATTAATTGGTCTTTAACTACTTGTAGGAAATTTACTGCATTAGTAAATCGTGAAAAATGTTCTGAGACCAATTCTCTTTATGAAGTCAGCATTTTAATATGCAACCTAAAGATGATAGCAGATCACTTGTTAAATATTTCTCAAGTGAGGGATTCTCATAACAAAAGTAAAAATCAAGGAGAACAATTTAGAGTTGAGGTAGCCCATCTTAAAAGGAAGAAGAATGCTAGTCTTCGGGAGATAAGGAGGTTCAGGTCGAGTTTCCTCAATTCTGAGTATTTACTAAGAAAAAAAGAAGATTATAGCTATGTATAAAGACGCACTACGACAGATGCGAATACTAAACAAAATAAAACAAAATCAAATAATGGTTAATCTTCTTTGTAACCATAAAACTAAAGATATTTAGAAAACCTTAAAATCGATCGATAATAAAGAAACACATGATTTTGACTCAGGCATTGACGGATCAACATAGACCTCCTTTTTTCTTTCTAAATTTGCCCTACCTAAGGAATTTAAATCTTTTGAACTTCCTCCGGAGTATCAATTAATTCTGAATCTCTGTCCTTGGTCACAGACAGATATACTTAATTCAATACAAAAATTAAAGGGCTCCAAATGTGCAGGTCCTGATGGTCTACCACCTTGTTTAATCAAGGATGATCCACTTATTTGGACTCCTATTTTTGAGACTATATTTCAGGAACTTTTTCGATCAAAAAGGATTCCAAAATCATGGCTTACGTCAATTATTATACCACTCCATAAAAAAGGATCTATTTCAGATCCTAACAATTATAGACCAGTAGCTATTATTGATGTTGCAGGAAAAAAAAATATCCTCTCTCATATTGCAAAAACTATAAATGTTTTGTTGGCAAAACAATTGTTTACGTCAAGCCCAAGTAGGATTTCGCAAAGGTATGGGGACACCACTCAATGTCTGTATTCTTGGACATATTATTGCACATGCCTCTTTTCCTGCCAATAGTCCCTTCTTTGTCGCCTCACTTGACTTAAAAGCAGCATTTGATTGTGTGATAAGAAGTAGGCTTTGGAAAAAACTACGTAAAGTTAATCTTCCACAATATCTGATTAATTTAGTAGAAATGTTGCACTATAAAACAAATTTTAAAGTAAGGATCAATCGAGAGGGTTCGCTTACTGAGGAGATTCTGAGTTATACAGGGGTTAAACAGGGATGTAATCTTGCAGCCATCCTGTTCAACCTTTACTTGGCAGACATTGAAGAAATATGGAATACTGATCAATCCTTTGTAGTTTGTATAGGAATCTTTTCTTTATCATGGTAAGCGTACGCGGATGATATTGTATTGTTTGATCGTGCGCAATCAGGATTACAAATGAAATTAGAACGTTTCCTGCAGTAAGGCATTTACTTTTATGACACAAAATGTCATATAAAAAATGAGAGAGTTCTTAATGGAAAAGGTTCTTCCTTTAAAATGCCAAATGAAAATACTGCTGTATAGAATCTGTACATTTTCATTAACTCCACTTTTTGAATTTTATCTGAAAAAAGTGGAGGCAATCATGTTATATGGTGTAGAATTATTTCTAGACGACTTGGGACCCATTTTGGATCAATTGCAAGGAGTTATATGGAAATATACTTTGGGCTTACCAGCTTTGTTGCCTAATGCTGTTATTAAACATGAATTAGGCCTAACTTCTTTATCAACTAGATATACACTGTACATTGGGTTAAATAAGATGTTGACTAGTAATAACCCTCCATCTATGGTACGGTATAAAGCAAGAATGATCTCACTACTTGATAAAATGAACATGTCTATTGAAGATCTTGAGTTGTTTCAAATGTCAATTAAGAAAAAACTATTTGAATGTGATTGGGTGGAGAATTGTTCAAAGATGCAAAGTTATCCTTCATTTGCTGAATATTCCAAATTTTTACACAAACAACTACCACACTTGACGTATTTAACATTGTGTCCTTGTGCTAACGTACGTAGAACTTTCATGTTGTTCCGGTTGGATTTATCTCATACAAGGGTCAGAATGAAACACTGGCATAACAATGTATGTGAAAATAATACGGAAATTTGTCGATTCTGTAATGTATCAAAGGAATCTTTAAAACATCTATTCATTTTTTGTCCGCATTTTGAAAACGAGCGATATAAAATCATGAATGCATTTTCACAATCAAATACGATTCTAGGTAGAAATTGGATTTGGCTAACATGCATGTGGGGTAAAACAAACACCTCCATAATTAAAACTACTAAGTTGGCAAATATTATTGCGAAGGAAATTGAAAGAGTTAAATAGATGGAAAATGCGAGAGCACATGGATGTTATAGTTTTGTAAGTTATCTGTTTCTTTTTTTGTTGTTTCTATCTTGTCGTGTATACTTTTTAATGTTACTTTTTTGTAAGATTTTATGAATTATTTGTAAAGGTCTTTGTACTAAAAACAAATAAAGTTTAAAAAAAAAAAAAAACTCCTGCGAGTCTCTGTCCCCAGGAAAAGAAAGTAGAAGCACTCCAGAAACTAAAAGACCCCACAACTCTGCGGGAGCTAAGAAGCCTCCATCGACTAACTAATTATAGTAGGAAGTTCATTGAGGATTACGCAGAGATCACAAGACCCCTGATCCATCTGTTGAAGGGGTGGTCGAGTGGGAGTGGGGTACAGAACAAGCCGAGGCAGTAAGACAACTCAAAAGAAGCCTCTCACAAGTGCCTTGTCTAGCTTACCTTGTCAAAAACAAGGAGTTCTTCTTGGAGACAGGGTTCTCAAATACATGCTTGACTGCAGTATTATACCAAAAGCACGACAAGGTCAATAAAGTCATCTCCTATGCAAGCAAGACTTTATCCTCTGTGGAGGAAAAATTCAACGATTGTGAGAAGGCACTCCTGGCAATGGTGTGGGCATTGAAGAATTAGCACCCGTTTATCCAGGGGAACACATCATAGTGGAGACTCCACACCAGCCTCTGCAATATCTTCAAAGTGACAGAATCCGGGACGGAAATTTGAGTAATTCCCAAATTACTTCCTGGATTCTGTCAATGCAAGGCTCTCCTGTGGAGGTCAGATACAGCCAAAACAAGAAGGTCTGGCTGACTTGCATGATTGTGACAGAGAAAACTGTCTCGAGGTTGAAAGTCTTAAAATCAAGGACAACATGGAAGCACACCTTAATTCCCCACACAAGGTCTATGAAGAAGACAAGTGTGAGGGAATGCCCACTGTCTATGTGGATGGGTGCTCCTACCATGTTGACAACAACAGGGAATAGGAACTTGTGGCCGGCGTGGGGAATGCATGGGCGAACAATGCCCCAGAACCCTCTGCTGGGTACAAAACTGGTCCCCACAGTAGTCAAGTGGCAGCGCTGATGGCTTTGCATCAAGCCATCCTCACTGCTGTCCAACATCAACTACACAAACTGGTCATAATCACTGATTCAGATTATGTACGCAACTGGTGTGTGGAGCACCTGGTTAATTGGAAAACCAGAGGCATGCTATGTGCTAACAATAAACCACTAAAACATGGAAAATGAATACAGAATATTGATGATCTGGTCACCTCGAATGGGATGACCATCTACTGGAAAAAGATTAAGGGTCATTCTATAGTAGAGGGAACAGACAAAACTGGAAATGACCTAGCTGATCAGCTAGCCACAATTGGAGCCATCCAAGGGGATCTACTTGAGATTGAGTCCCTGTTGGGGGAAATCCAGGTCACTGCCATCACTAGGTCCCAGACAAATGCTCACAATGAACTATCAACTGCCCAATGGAGTAAGGAGACCCCAGATGCTGATTTGATTACGGCTCAAAAAGGGGATCCAATAATTATTATTTTTTGGTATTTGTTTTATTGGTTAAATAATTATCAACCTTTAACAAGTCAAATGAGTCGGTATCATTTCCCCTTTCCCTCCCTCCTTCAGTATCTTCATCCCTCCCACGGAGTTCATCTGAGCCCTATTTTAGTCCATTTAATATCGATTCTATAAATCTTAGGGCTTCCAGGGTGGGGCCAATTTTTTGCACCCTCAATATTCATTCCCAATATTCATTGTCCGTTGACGTGTTTATATTGACCACCCATTCACCTAAATAAGAGTTCCTTTGGGTGTTTAGTGCGGGGCAGGCTAGCATCCAATGTTTTATTGATTCCAACTTATCTGTATCATTACAGAATCGACATCTGGCCTCTTCCACTGGTATTTGTTTCCTTAGGTATTGGCTCTCCCTGGTTGGCAAGATGTTCATCAAGAGGTCCCTATATTTCGAAGAGGGGAACCTTCGCAAGTACGGCGGGGGGTCATTCAGTGATTTTCGTTCCCAAATTATATTATGACAGTTTATATTCTGCCTCTTTAAATTGTCCGTTAGTTCCCAATCCTTTTCCCGTAGCCTTTTCTTTGCTTTGTCCGGGTTTTCTTTCAACGTATCGGTTTTGATATTGTGACTCTCCATGATTTCTAGGCAATTCTGTTTCCAGGTACTAAGGTTAGGATCTGGATTTCTTGCCTCTTTATTTGCCAATAGTTCAAACTGGATAGAGGGTTTATCTAGAATGCACTTCCAAAATAACGAGAGTGTCTTCCACAACACTTCGACTCCATCGATAGTAGTCTCAATTCGTGTCTGATTGTAGACACTGGGAGGCAATTTGGGAGCCTGAGTACCCTTCTCCAGAAGAGTGCCTCAAGCAAGCCCCAAGTCTTCCAATGAAGATTTAGCAGAGATTCAGCCCCGTAGGTCAAGATCGCCACAACCTTTTGGAATCAGTGGCATCATAGAAAAGGTTCCGTAGCGTCGATGTAAGGCACAGGCTTGATTCAATAGTTTTTTTAAACTTTTCTTTGATAACATTCTGTTGTGCCATCTCATTGATATTTTTGTTGATTAGGACCCCTAAGTAGACTGTTGATTCTACTATTTCCAGCGGTTGATTGTCCAGTGACCAGCTGAATCCTTTTTTTGATGCTGATTTAGGACCTCGAGCCGACTGCATTATTAGGACCATAGATTTTTTCACATTGATCTTAAGATGGTTTGTGCCTAAATAGTTCTTAAATGCCACCATGCGTCTTTGGAGTCCTATAGGAGTTTAATCAACAAACACGACATCGTCCGCATACAAAATCCATGAGAGTTCCTCATCCTGAAATGCTGGAGGAAATGCTCGAATTTGATCCTGGGATTCCTTCATATCTGCTAAATACAGAACAAACAGAAAAGGAGCCAGGGCACAGCCTTGCTTTATGCCTTTGGATGTCAAGATTTTTTCAGTCAGATCGCCACCTTTAGAGACCAGTATTTGGACTGAGGTGTTGGTGTATAATTCTTGGATGGCCTCAAGCAGATCTTCCGGGCAGTTCAATTTTTTCAGTTTGGTCCACAGTTGTTCCCGACAGATCCCGTCAAAGGCCTGTTCGAGATCGATGAAACCCAGGTATATATTCCTTTTTTTGCTTCAATGCCCGTAGTTTTAGCATATTCAGAATGAATAAATTCAGGGATGTTCCTACACCACTCATGAAGGCTGTTTGTCACTTATCTAGGATTCCCAATCTTATTGCCCAGTTCTTTAGGTCTCTCAACAAGATGGAGCAAAACAGTTTACCTATAGAGTCGAGGAGAGAAATAGGTCTATAATTCCTCGGGTTGTTACGGTCTCCTTTTTTGTATATTGACACAATTAGGGCCTCTTTCCAGGACTGTGGGATGGTTCTTGTTTTTAGTATCTGCTGGAATAATACCAGAATAAAATCTGCCCACTCTTCCTTATTTTCCTTCAACATACTATTCGAGATGCCGTCCGGGCCGGCTGCTCTCGATGAGCTCAGCTTTTGTATCCTCGATAGCATGTCTTCTCTATCAATGTTGATCGACCACTCTATTCCAGATTTTTGCTTGCTCTTCATTGCTTCTTTCTCTTGGAAGAGGTCCAGATAGAATTTTACCCAGTGCTCCTTTGATACATTGCTTGATGTTAGGGCTGTCTGAAGCTCTTCACCATTGTTAATTATCTCCCAAAGAGACCTTGTGTTGGATATGCTTATTGCTGCCATCATTTTTTCTGCATCTCCCTGTGCTCTCCATAACCTTGAGGATTTTATATAGGACTGTTTACAGTGTCTTATGCGTTCCTCTTTATTAGGGTTGGTGCCTTTCTGAAGTCGTCTAAGTGCTGTGCGATATTCCCTTTGTCTTTCCACCATAGATTTATTATATGCATGTTTCCTTACCAGGTCTTTATTCTTTTTTTTTATCCCACTCTTGACTTCGTACTCCTTCAGTAACCAACCATATTCTGCAGTTTCATGGTTCTCTTTGAATTTATGGGTGAGTCGCTCTGCCAGTTCGGGAATGGCTCGTGCTTTTATTCTTAGCCTGTTCCTTCCCCCTGTTACTTTCATTTTGGTTACATTACGATAGGTCAACTCATCCGTCTTCCAAAGGAGTTCTATTTCTAATAGTGCATGATCACTGGCTCGCTGAGGGATTACTTTCAAGGAATTGATCCATGGCAGGGTATTTCTGGCAACAAAGCAATAATCCAGACAGGCACTTGCTAGATTCGCAGACCAAGTGTCGGCCCCTGGGAGATCACCTTTTGTTTGGCCATTCAGCATCGACATCTCTCTGGTGGCCATTTCAACAAGCCAACGCTTTTCGTTTGATGCTAGAGTAGCTCTCCTTTTCAAGAGGCCGTTTTTATCCAACAATTTAATGTTTAGATCGCCACATATAATAATTAATTGTGCCTCATCCTCTACCATTGAGGCATCAATGGCCATCATGATATCCGCTAGGTATTTTCCTGTTTCTGACTCGGGGGTATTCCAGTATGTATTAATTAGAAGGAGTCTCTTTTCATGCCGTCCTCTATTTTTCACTATTGTTGTGATCTGTACAAGAGGATTTGGTGTCCGATGATCTAGGACTTGAAATTGGGAGTCATCTTTTACCAGGGTTATGAGCCCCGCACGTGGTCTTCCTAGTGATCCTTTCTGGGCCGGATTTATATAAACCTGGTATCCTTCGCATACAGGTGTTGTTCTAATCCAGGTCTCCTGTAGGCATATTAGTTCATATTTTCCTAGGAAGTTACTCTCTCCCGCATAAAGATGGCCAAACCCTTGAGTATTCCATGAGGCCAAGAGAGGTTTATTCCCCTCTCTGCTAGAAGCGATCTATTGTCTCTTTTTTTCCGATCTCATACTGGGGATGTGTGGTCGCATTTCCTCTTTCTTCTGTGTTTTCTCCCTGCCTCCATCCCATTTTGACTTCTGACTTGAGTTGTCAATCGTGTATCTCATCTTTGTTAACTCAGTGTCTGTCATTCGCTGATCACTTTTTGGTTTATTTACTTGCCCCAGGCTACGATCTTCTGTGTTCTCTTGATTTTGGTTGGTTTTTGACTTTTGGTTTGACCTTTCATCCAGCCGGGTCTTAATAGGTTTCCTTGCTGTGTTTTCCCTTGTTAATTCTGCCCTCTCTTCTACTGGTCTTGGTGCCTTTGCATCTCGCCAGTCCCTTTTGCTCTCGGGATCAGTAAGTCTGTATCCCCACGCCTCAAATGTGCTTCTTGCGCCCCTCAATCTTTCTTTGAGTTTGCTTGTCCTTAGATGTAATACAATTACGTCTGGCTTTTGTTCATCAATGAATTCTACAATCATTACATCATCACTGTTGATTTTTAAGGGAGGTGGTAAGTCATTAAAGATTGCCATCAGATTGTTCCTGTTCAAGACCATCCTTCGTTTATCCCTCCATGTCCGTTCCATTTTTAGTATATGATGGGGGCCGGACAAACCCCTGTCGTACCTGCTCCCCACTTGCTGTTTTTTTTCTGGGTTCCTATGACTTGAGTTCTCTCGCCCTTTTGGGTTTGGTGAATTACCGCCACACCTCTGGGTTCTTAGTCTTTGTCTGGTTTCTAGCTGTTTTAGAAAATCTCGGGACTTCGTAGGACTAATAGATCTTCTTCTACCTCGGGACTTTGTAGGACTACTAGATCTTCTTCTACCATCCATGGAAGTTGTTCTATAATTTGGATTCTTAACATTTGTCTGTTTTTTCCTATCCTCTCTTGTTGGATAGTCTCGAGATTTTGATCTTCTTTTGGATATGCTTCCTCGATGGTTATCTCATCGACTCCTTTGGGTATTCCTTCTGCCATCCGTAGAAGTTGATCGAGGGTCTTGGTTCTTGGCAACGTTCTTTTTTCCTCTAAGATCTGTTGGCGGGGCATCTCGCGATATAGATCTCCTTTGGGTTGTGTTTTCTCGGTGCCCATCCCCTCCGCTCCTTTTATCATTCTTGCGTTCATCTTTTTTCGGATGATGCAAGCAGTCCTTTCCCAGTGTGCTCGCTTCCTTTTCCGCTAGTTTTTCTTTGGGTTTATATTTGTATCGGCCTTCCTCTGTGCTTCTTTTTTTCCCTGTTGGAGCACAATCTAATTGCTTATCTATTGCTTGCCACTCAGATAAGCTAATGTTGTCCCATCGTTCGTCTTCTTTGTTTTCTTCAATTGTTTCAATAAGGTCACTCAGGCAGCCACTTGTATCCATGCCATTTTCATTCTGTATGTCCCGGTCCTCGAATTGAATGGAATTCTCCTGTAGTGCACTTGCCAGGTTTAGTCCTCTCCTAGGTTTCTTTAGTAACGGTTCTTCACCCACCTCTGTAGGCAGGTTGATATTTCTTAAAAAAGCTCTCGAGCCGTTTGCTTTCCGCTTGGATTCCTGTTTTTTGGTTTTCTTATGATTCAGCCCTTTAGATTCTTTTTGTAAGGGATCTTCTGGGCTGACATTCTTTTTTTCCCATTGCTGTACTACTTCCTTAAAGATCGGGTAACTCGATTTTATCTCTTCTTCATCCTCAATCAGTAGACAGTCTGAGTTAATTGGCCCAGGTGTCTTTCAGCCCTTTCCTAATATTAGGGGGCCACCAACTCTTGACTTTGGTTTGTCCGCTTCAGGCTGATTTCTTCTCCGGTCATCCTCATTCTGTCCTCTTGTAGGATGTTGTTTTAGATCAGTCATCCGGGAGGCTTGCTGATTCAGCTTTCTTATCCATTTATGATCTTCCAGGATGGCTTCCATCAGCGTTGCTTGTCATGTGTTTCGGACGCGCCAGGTCACATAGGCGATTTTGCCATTGATGTGATAAATCTGATTCCTTCTGGAGTCTCCCGTCCAAATGCTTTGTGAAACACACTATTTCACACATTCCCTCCTCAGTTTTCAAGATTTGGGTATGTAGTGACTGCAGAGTTTCATTCATGGATTCGTAAAGGTTCAGGAATGGGGCAAGCGTGATATTCAATGGTGCCATCACCACATTCTGAGTGTATGCAAGATCGTCCATCTTCCCCTTACAGCACATCACGCTTATTTTCCCCAGGGAGATATCATCGATCTCCACTGTCTTGGTCTTGTAGGGGGCCCTCTGGGGGAGTTGACCTTCTTGATCCATCTGTCTTAGGCTAGGATTTTGATATCCGTTGCCCCATAATCGTGAGGGAATTAATTCCGGTTCGTCCATTGGGTCTTCCTCGTCATCAAGCGCAGCCATTTTTTCCTTAATAAAAGAGAGGCTTCTCCTTTTTTCCCTTACTATTTTACCAGTAAGGTTTGAGATGTCCTGAATTAGTTTGGAGGCAAGGCTCGAGTTGCTGGGGGTTTCATGCGCCTTGCCACTGCTGCCGATTTGAGGGGCGACATCTAGCTGGGACCCGCTCCCCATCTCCCTGCTGAAGTCCCCACTTATTTCTGTATTATTAAAGATGTCTGGAGTGCCTGAATAACTCAGACGGGCCCCCAGCACCGGTCTATAACGCCCCACTTGTGGATGCAGGTGTCCTGCCGGGCTGATGGATTTATCTTGGGGAGCAGTTTGCTGCTGGGGCGGGTCTTTCACTGTGGTTAATGTTTCTTTTACCAAGCCCTTCTGAATAGTGTTTATATCGCGATTGTCCCTCATTCCCTTAGCTTGTATATGGGGTTCTTCTGGCCATACTGGATCACACGGCACTTCAGGGTCCATGAGTGGGACTTGTTCTTGCCATTCCAGCGCTGGTGTCTTTCCTTTCATATCCTTGCCTGACGGAGCCTCTTTAGTTGGATATTCGATAATCGGGGTCTCCAGGTATAGCTCCAGCACGGGGCAGTCACTTGTCTCACTTACCAAACTAAGCAAACAAAGTCCCTCCATCTGTGGGGTATGCGGGCTTGTACCTCCCTGAGTCGTGGCAGCCACTGCTATGGTATTTACAGAACTAGATGAAAACTGTATGATTGTTATTTCTGGGTCATCCCACCTACCTGTTGAGTCTGTGGATGAGCTTTCTTCCATATCTGTCGTGGATTCTGAGGACGATACCTTCTCCTGGGTTTTAGACAAGAAGACAAGGCGGCTTTGTTTCAAGGGCAGTAAGCCTTTGTTAGGACCTCCCCTGGCTGGTGACAGGTCCTCTGCAAGAGCCGGGTAGGAGGCTGTGCCCTGCCTTACCTGGTGTCTAGTTTTCATTCTTTCTGCCGCCCCATATCCGAGGTGTCGCTTTTGAGACAGCTCATCATCGTGCAACTCCTCTCTGGGTATTAAATGTAAGTGTGCAGGAATATATCAGCTAACAGACTTCTTTCAGTTCCGCACCCGATAGCGTGGGATACTGTGTGGATCAAAGGCCCGTGGCCCGCAGTCTCCACTTTATGCTGGTTGGTGCAAGCTCTTGCACTTAGAGGTGTATTTTCTGTACAACAGCTTAATATTCCTTACCCTTGCGCCAAAGCTGCCGAACAGCCTAACAGCACCAGCACTTCTGCCACCAGGCTAAGCCCCGCCTCCTCCAGGAAGCAGAGAGCAGCAAGAGCTCCTGCTCGCAATGCTGCTGGGCTCACAAGATTCAATTTCTCCTTCACAAATGCTCGTTTTGAAAAGCGCACTTCCTCTGGTAGCAGGTATGCGTCCCTCGGGTGGATTGGCCAACAATTTATGTCCGCATGCGGTCACGTGATACGTCACGTGCGCGTGCTACGCCCTGCCTCCTCCAGGAAGCAGAGAGCAGCAAGAGCTCCTGCTGCAATGCTGCTGGGCTCACAAGATTCAATTTCTCCTTCAAAAACGCTCCTTTTGAAAAGCGCTCTTCCTCTGGTAGCAGGTATATCCAATAACTGGTAAGTTTTATCAACACATTGAGGACCCTGAGAACTTTCCCCTGATGGATACCGATTGCATTGGGAAAGAGGACCTCAGAGTGTTGATGAAATGTCCAAAAATTTTCAGAATCCAAGATGGTTTGTTGGTGAGGAGATCCATATCTGGCCATGACCAGTGGGTGGTCCCTACCTCATTCTTAAGCCTGAGGCTAAGTCACACCCATGATGCGGCCAAAGCCGGTCATCAGGGATTTCATACAACATTATAAATCTTGCTAGAGGTTGCAAACTGGCCGCACATGGGGCAGCACCTCGACCAATACTGGAAAGGGTGTCTTGTGTGTGCACAATTTCAGCCAACATCACTCACACACCGTGCTCCCCTCCAAAAGAAGGGGATGACACTGCCTTGGTCAGATTTTCAAGTTGATTTTATCGGACCCATGATTCGCTCCTCTAGAGGGGAACAAGTACATGTTGACCATGACATGCTTGTTTACTGAATAGGTGGAATATTTCCCGGCCCCAAATTGCAAGGCAGAAACAGCAGCTGCCCTGATGATCAATCACATCTTCTCGCCTTTTGGACTACCCCAAAGGACTGAGTCAGACCGAGGTAGCCACTTCACTAGCAAAGTGATGACAAAGATGTGGGAGATACTTGGGGTAAAAAGGAAACTACACATTGCCTACCACCGGTCCTCTAGTGGTGGAGTTGAGAGGTACAATAAAACTATTGTGAGCATATCAAAACATTTTATGGCAGATTCTGGGCCATTCGATTACCCCTTGTCCTGATGATTATCAGATCTACCCCTTCTTCTGCAACAAAAATATCTCCATTTGAGCTGATGACTGGACAAAGGATGGTGCTACCCTAGCATCTGCTCTACAGAACACAAGAGCAGACGTTGATAAATGCCTCCACAACTCATGAGTATGCCGGGAATCTGAGAAAACAGCTTCAACATACTTTTGCGTATGCTCAGTGGAATCTAGAAAGATCTGCAGACAGTATGAAGACCCACTATGACCTTAAGACAACTAAAAAGGAATATCAAGTAGGAGACCGGTCTACTTGTGCAATTTCCAAAGGAACGAAGCCAAAGAGCTCAAATTCCTCCCAGGTTGGCGGGGTCCTTTTGAAATTGTGGACAGAATCTCACCAGTCGCCTACAGAATCTGCATCCCCAAGGACAGTTTGATAGAGGGGGAAGACAAGTGGGTCCACATAAACTAAAGAGTTGCCATCCCAGGCATACTTTGCGGCAGATGGAAGAGCTTACTGGAAACCCATAGGGGCAAAATCCGTACCTCTAGAAAAATTATTAAATATTCATTGATTACACCTGAGAAAATGGGTAAATTATCACTGAATGTAGGCTGGGAATATTGCTAATTGTTTGGGTTATGCAAGTGTCGTTCCCACTGCTGAGATCCCCCGAAGATGTGTGGGTAAAGTAGTGGGAACATTTTCATAACCGTGTTATGTTCTGTTTTCTAGTGTTGGCACTAAATCCCAAGAATCACCAAGGAGGATAACTCGGGGACCGGGAGGAAAAAACCAAGGATCCAGAGTATCATCCCATCCCAACCCGAACCGGCGAGGAGAGCGTGCCGCCTCAATCGCTGATGGGAGGAGCAACTGAATTTCTCCACATGGACAGAAAAGAACATTCCACTCACCTGACTCCCCTTCGACTGGAAGTCAAAACAAAGTCACGAGGGGGAATTTGTGAGATGTATTGACTCACTCTGCTATACTATGCGGCCTCACGCTGCTATCTATGGTGCGAGAAACAGTAAAATGGTGGCAAAACCCTTGTGTGTGCCAAAACCTCCAAGACCATGTTTTTTTCAACACCCAAGAAGATGGCTGCACAACCTGCCCCCATGGCGCATGTGTGGTGGAACAGAGCACACACTGCAGAAAAAGTGCCAGTGGGCTCTATGACAAGTAAACATAGAGTGCAGAGGGAGAAGCAGCGCTTTGCAAGGGAAACTGTGCCTGTAAATGACATTTACTTTGCTGCTGAAACTTCAAAATGCCTGTACATAACACTTTCCAACACACAAAATCTTGCTTGGTGCTAATATTCATTTAATCTAATGAAGCACTGTTAATTTACAAGGTCCTGAAATGTTAAGAACAAAACATCTTCTCAGCAAAACTGGATTGCCTGTGAATGACAACTAGTGTCACAAATCTTTTTTCACCCACACTGGGCTACCTTTGAGTGACAGCCCCTGTCAAATGGGCTCTCCTGATTAAACTTTAAGGTTGTCTAAACTAAAGGTCTGCCGGATTAGCAAATATAAAAGGACTGTTGCTGAAAGGAACACGGATCTCAGTTGTTTTGGTCCCACAGGTTTAAATCAATAATGTAAATTATATATGTTTTCTGATGCAACAAGTTTGTTTTATGCTGGGTGTCAGGTCAAGAAATTAAGAATTAACCTAGCGTGGCTGGACCTGCAAGGGGTTGACAAACAGGTTTCCACCCAAGGGGAGGGCACTGCTCACAGCAGATGCTCACTGACACATGATAATTGTGGGGTGTGCCAGACTTGTGTCTGCTGCCAGGGACTGAACAATGGCACATTCTCCAGGCCAGGAAATGGAAGTGTGAAGAGGTCATATACTAGGCTTGCAAAAGGAAATCCCAAAGGTGGGGGCTGCTCCTTCCCTCCAGAGACAGACAAAAGGCTGACCATTTGCTGCTAAAGAATATGTAATGAACATTTTCAGAGATTTATAACTCGCTATTAGAAGTGTTGAAAAATATAAAATGGGCAGATTTGTTAATCTAATTTTTGGCCCTAGATTTGATAACTTGGTGGAACTGTGTAGTATATTCTGAACAGGAACGGCAATATATGTGGTTTATGGGAACTGTATTTATGCTAGAATTGTTAAACTTTGCACACACATTCCTATAGAAAACGCGCATATTTGTGGAAATTTGGAGAAATTTTGGAAAATGTTTTCATGGTGAAATTGACAAAATGCTGCAGAAAGGCGAAACAAGATCTCACAGCTGTGGGATTTTGATGAACAGATACTCCATAAAATATGTAATCCTTGTATGTGATTTTCGTAGAGGTTACAAATGTATGAATATGTATTAAAGACAAAATTCAATTTTGATACTGGTGGATAGGGGAGGTTTCTAATTATTGTAAAAATCAAACCATAAACCTGACATCATCTGTCTTTGATCCAATCACCAGGATGCAAGGCAGAGATGGGGCTCTGATCCAATCCCAGTCACAGGGGCAAGTTTAGTTAAGCCGGCCCGTACACCCATTTGGTGATGGCATTTGACAGGATAAATAGGGACATCTGACAACGCATAGACACACTCTCTATTCTGATTCCAGCAAAGCACTTTAATCCAGTATTCAACATTCAGCCTTCAACAGTCTTCTAGATCCAGATGCCAACCACCAGGCCAAGCAGTAGCTGAAACATTTTCAACTAGGACTCAATCCTCAACTAATCCTCACAACCCAGTGAAGCGCTGAGGTGGGGGGAAGCATCCTGAAACGATCTGCCTTGCTTGCCTGCGGAACTCGCCATCCCGCTGATCTGAAATATCCAGAAACAAGAAGGGCAGATCCCCTGCAGTTCCGGTGAGCGGCCTAGCTGATGTGCTGTCCTTCCTTGATAGACCCGATCCATTGACCAGAACTATGATGGTCCAAATATCTTAAATCCCATTGGATTGTGAGTATTAACAGGACTCTAGAGAACTGTTGTATACCTTGCCTTATCTTGTTTCACCATAATCTCAGACTTATCCTTACTTTCATAACCAGTAACAGTGTCAAAATCTTCAGTGCTATCATATCCTGTCTACTTGCTAAAGCGTCATTTTCATACTCATTTTCATTTGTGTAACTCTTATCCATAAATCCCACTTCAAGTGTTTGGACTGGTTCCGCCGGGGAAGGCGCTGGGGAACTGTTAGAAGTCATGAATCAGTCTCAGAGCTTACTTCGTCCCAACTTGGTTGTCTAGTCTGAATGCTCTAGTCTTAAGTAAAAGTAAAATCCTTATTTTCTGGTTTTAAACTGAAGTTCTTGTCCAAATTTGCGTCTTTATTTTCGAAAAACACCTCTCACTAAAACCTCTATAACTCCCTCAGTTTTTAAGATAGAAACGAGATTTCAACTCTCACTGATACCTAACATCCTTAGCTATCTCCCCAACTAACATCACGGAACAGTGTATTTGACCCGTTTTTCTTCAATATGGCATAATAAAAGTTTGCCGCGAATTTGCAATTTCAGCCAAAGTACACGTGTCTTTTTCCCTTTTTAAAGTGCTTTTTCCATCTCATCATCATCTGAAGTTTATATTGTGGTTCATATTATGGCCCATGATGTTAGGACTTGATTAGTGTTGCTTTCTTTAGAATTTGTCTCCCTTTTAGTAGTTTGACCATTTTGCAGTATTTCACCAAGCCATTTTCACCTGTCATTTCAAAGTGTCATTTGCCAAAATAAGGTTTTCTCTCTTGAGTGGGAGGGAGGATTGCCTATAACTCTGGACATTGTATTTCATTCCTGAAAAACTGCTAATTACTCACATTGTTGTAGGATTTCTCATTTGTATTTAAACAAAACTTTTCAGGGGGAACATTAACCTAAACGCTATCTGTGTGCAAAACAAACTGTTCTTTTTTCCTGTGTTTTCTATTTTGCCTCCTTATAAGTGAATAAAATTGCCTTGCTTATCTTTCTGAATTGTATTGTCACCCTATGGATGATTGCTGCCCCATATATATCTCTCTTAAACCTATGTGTGATTTGAATATTGAAATAAACAAATAAATATTTACCTTTGCAAACTAGCTTGATTCCTGGTTCAGTATGACCTGGCGGGTATTTTGAGAAGGGTGTGATATGAGTGGTATGTCATTCAGAATATTGAACTTATAGACAAAAATAAATAAGGGTTTCATTTGCGCACTACATGTTGGGCGAGACTTGGGTGTGTGCCTGATTGAAATCCCTTACATGCCTCATTTAATGAAGATTTTGCATGTTCTGGCACCTATTTTGTTCTTTGCACTGGCCCTTCCTGCGCGTTGCTTCAGTGTTGCACAAAGCACTTCTGCACAGCGCTAAGTGGGATGGGACAGCGCAAAGTCTGATATGTAAATTGTCAATACTTGATATGATATGATATGGCATTTATAATGCGCCTATACATGAGTGTTTCAAGGCGCGATGAGGCAACGGAGGGGGAACAGAGGGAAGACAGCGACAGCGATCTTACTAGGCCAGGTGACATTGAGATCTCGCAAGTGAGGGGAGCTGGGGAGGGGGAAAAGTGCAGGGGCAAAGGGGGAGGGGGCAGTGCAGTACATAGGATACACAGTAAAATAAATAAAAACAATACATAAATAAAACAATAAATAAAAGTGCAGCCAGCTGGTGGCAAGGGCAAGAGTCAGAACAGACATCAGGTGGCAAGTGCTGGTATGGGGCTGTAGGGATGCAGAAGCAGCCCCTGAGTGCAAGGGCTGCAAGGGGGGCAGTGCAGGTGTGTAAATGATGGTGGGGGATCTGGGCTTGAAATCAGAGGGTAGCCAGGTAACCAGTGCAGTTTCAGTGTCAGCCAGGAGATCAGCTGGGGAGAGGAGGAGATAAAGCAGCAGCAAAGAGGAAGGTATTGAGGTGCTTCCGGAACCGGAGATGGTTCTCCTCAAGTTTCAGAGATGCAGGGAGGCTGTTCCAAAAGGAGGCCCCAGCTGAAGAAATTGATCTACCAACAACTCGTTGCTTGGAGAAGCGACTGACCCAGAGGGAGTTGGAGGCGGATGAGCGAAGAGATCGAGAAGGAAGATATTTAGGAAGAGAGAGTTGAAGGTATTGAGGCCCCAGATCCCAGAAGGCCTTGTGGACAATTCAGAGGGTTTTGAACTTAACCACAGGGAGCCAGTGCAGAGATTTCAGTCCTGGAGAGGTACAACCCCTGGGCTTGAGGCCAAGGACAAGTCTTGCAGTCCTGTTTTGGATGACTTGTAGAGGGCAGAGAGTAGAGGCAGGCAGATTTAGAAAGAGGCTGTTGCAATAGTCCAGCCTAGAGATAACCAGAGCTCTGTAGACAGTGAGCCTCTGGGGGAAGGCGAGGAAAGGAAGAATACCTCTGAGGAAGTGCAGCTGGTAGTGTGACTTCTTAGAGACATCAGAGATGTGAGGAGAGAAGGTGAGTGTGGGGTCGAAGATGACCCCAATGTTTTTAGCCTCGCAGGTGGGAGCAGGAATAGGCCCAGGAGAGGCTGGCCAGATAGTGACAGGAAAGGAGGGAGTAGGTGTGCCGATGAGGAGAATCTCAGTCTTACTGGCATTAAGGCAGAGATCATTAGCGGCACACCACTCCTTGATAGCAGACAGACAGTCAGAGATGTGAGAAGGAGAAGTGGTGGTGTAAGGGAGCCTGAAAATGAGTTGTGTGTCATCCACATAGCACTTAAAGTTAGGGCAGAGAGTGGCAATGCAGTGGGCGAGAGGTGCCAGGTTTTGGTTGAACAGCCAGGGAGAGAGTTTAGACCCCTGGGGAACGCTACAGGTAGAGATAGAGATAGAGAAGAAGAAGGACCCATGTTTGACCTGGGAGGGTCGATCAGAGAGGAAAGAAGTAAACAAAGCCAGGGCCTGATCTGTGATACCCAGGTTATCACAGAGATGGTTGAGGAGGATTGCATGTTTGACCGTGTCAAAGGCAGAAGAGAGATCGAGTAAGATGAGGACACATGGTGTTGGAATCTAGGTTGGAGAGCAGGTCTTCAAGGATGTTCAGGAGAGCAGTTTATTTGCTTTTGGTAGCTCTGAAGCCAGACTGATGGTCATTGAGACAACCAACAGATTCAGTGTGAAGATTAAGCTGGGAGATGGTCAGCTTTTCCAGGAGTTTGCCCGGGAAAGGAGTGATGGAGATTGAGAGATAGTTGGCCGGGCAGGACAGGTCAGCAGAGGGTTTCTTAAGAAGAGGATGCACAAGGGAGTATTTCAGGGGGAAAGGGAAGACTTCAGTGGCAAAGGAGCGGTTGCGGGAGTCAGCCAGAGCAGGAGCCAGGGTGTCAATGTGGTCCTTGATGGTTTTGGAGGAAAAGGGGTGAACCGGTTTTGATGAGACTTTGATAGATCATACTTGTTTAGAAACCTTGTCTGGGTCGAACAGTGCAAAGGCAGAGAAGGAGGGAGGAAAGGTGGCCAAAGAAGGGCCAGAGGAAGAGCAGGGTATAGAGGGAGCAGGGTAGGAGGAAGAGAGACAGGACAGGATGTCCTGAGTTCTAGATATGAAATGAGAAGTCAGGGCCGTGCAGAGTGCCTGGGAGGGGACAGGAGAGGTAGAGACTGCAGCAAGATTGGCCAGCTCCTTGCAGATTTTAAAGAGTTTGCTGAGTTGTTAGATGCTGCAGAGATGCGGGCTTGGATGTGGTCTCTCTTCTTGGTGTGGACAGAGAGCCGGTATTGCCTTTGGAGCAGGCGGCAGGCCAGTTTGTAAGAGGATGCACCGGAAACACACCATTTCTTCTCAGCCACCCTGCATTTGCTTTTAAAGGTAACGAGTTCTGAGTCATACCAGGAGTTGCACTTGTCTTTGGGCTTCAAGCGGATCCTCATGACAGGGGCAAGAACATCGAGAGTATCAGATATAGCAGAGTGGAGCATGGAAAGGGCTGTGTCAGAGTGTGAGTCAGCCAAAGGGGGGGGATGGCGGAGAAATCCTCATCTGACACATGCTTCATGGGTCGGCTAACAGAGAAGGTAGATGGCAGTGCTGGAGTTGGCTTGGCCTGAGGGTAGAGATGGTGAGCTGGGAGGCAATGAGAACGTGATCACTCCAGGAGAGAGGAGTGGTGAGAGGGATAGACAGGGGGAGGACTGAAGAGATCAAAACATCCAGAGTGTGCTCTGCAGAGTAAGTCATGCCAGAGTAGAGAATAGAGAGTGAGAGAGAGTCGCAGAGGTCGTGAAAGAGTCCAGAGGAAGGACAGGAAGCATCCAGGTGGATGTTAAAGTCTCCAAGAAGGAGGAGTTGGGGGGGTCAAGATGAGGAGAGGTTCGCCTACTCAGAAAGGAAGGAAGAGATCTGACCAGGAGGCCGATAGATGGCAGCCACACTAAGGGAATGGCCAGGAGAGAGAGACGAGGCAGTCAAAAGAGGAGTAGGTCTGGGTAGGAATGACAGATGCAGGAATCTGCTCAGGGAAGATCTGGGCTACACTCCCTCCGGAATTATTGGACCTGGGCGCGGAGAGGATCTTGTAGCTGTCAGGGAGGAGAGTGTCAAAGCATGTGACAGAGCTGGCCGTGAACCATGTCTCAGTAAGACCGAGGACATCGAGGTCAAGTTCTTCAAGGAGGTGGCAGATTTGAGAGGAGTGTTTGACAGCTGAGCAAGAGTGTATAGTGGCAATATGGAGAAGATTGCCATTCTTGAAAGACTTCCGGGGAGGGGAACAAATCAGAGGTACGCCCTGCGGAGGAGTAGGAGAAGCCCTTGGGGGGGCAGAAGAGGAAGGAGGAGGAGAGGGTAAGGTAGCCAAGGAGGAGGCAGCAGGGGGAGGCAAGGAAGTCATGGTGGGAAGAGAGGGGACAGCAGGAGAAGAAACGAAATTGATGAGGTGCCAGAAGTGTCTATCAAAGAGGAGAAGGTTGGCACGGCGTAAAGTATGCGTTTGCTGCGCAAAGTCACTTCGTGCCACGCTAAACATTTTGTAAGTTAGACCCATGAGCTCTCAAACTTGAGATTTCTGTCATCATCAAAAGCATGCTGTTGCTTGAAAGACTACTTTTCTAGGTTTGGATCTATCTTGTACCTGCAAGCTAGTTATCCTTAAAGTATAGCTGCTTGTTCATGTTAGCCCCTTGAAAGAAAATTGTTATTCTACATTTTCTTCTTTGGAAAGACAGGCAGATACAGAATGGGCCTCATTACGACCCTGCCGGTCCGGAAAGAGCTGATTAAGAGTCCTGCAGGCGGGAAGTGTCACACCCGTGTTTCCATTGTCCCCATCCCCATGGAGTCCTTTTGGACTCCATGGGAATGGGGACTTACACAATTCTGCCTCTGGAATTCTCGGGTCAACGGGGTCGTAATGCCCTGGTAATTCCAGGAATCACGGAGGCGGAATGGTAATACGAGTCCGGCGGTAACCTGCTGATTTTTCCGTCTCGGTTACTGTCAGACTCGTAATGAGGCCCGTGTGTGTGTGTGTGCGTGTGCGTGTGCGTGTGCGTGTGTGTCTGTGTGTGTGTGTGAGAGATTTAAACCATTTTATGTTAGGCGTCTTTTACAAAACATCCAGACTGGATAGTTCCTGATTTTCAATGTTGTTGGTAGCATAGCTAATAATAGCAAAGTAACCCTGAGAATGGTGGATAATATTTAACAGTTGCAGATGTAGTGCCCAAAAGCGATAAACCATTGCCTCTTATCCTACAGTGGGCCAGAGTTACAAAAGTGTATTACAATGGTGTACTCCCATCGAAACACACTTTGTCTTTCCATGGCACAGAAAAACTTCCGTGCATTCCGTGTCAAAATAATTAGCAGAAAAAAAATGACCTTGCCAACCACCGGAGGCCACAGGCTAATAAGAATCGTGTAGCAAAAAGATCGCAATTTTCCTCCTAGCCCTGTCCTTCAAATTGTAAAGAGAAAGCCGTCCAGCATCTAATTCCATTTTGACTCTTAGAGCCACATATATTTTCTTTTAATAGAAACTATATGGAATTCTCGACAGAAGGTGAAAAGTATTAGCTTTAGTACCCAAAATGAAATGATACAACACAGTATAAATTGAAGAACGTTGTAACCTGTGAAAGGACCTTTTCTTGAAACTACAACCCCATGACACTGAAAGTGATATTTTTTTCTATTTCTTTTTTCAGCTTCAGCAATTTCAATTTAAAGTATGAATCAAACATAAGGCATTCAGTTATACACTTACTTTGACAAACCATGTGGGAGAAAAAAGAAAAATCTCATAATGTTGTGCCTGGAGAAAGGTCTGCTATGGTACGGCTTCCTTCACGGTAACATTTGCTGCTCTCTTTTCTGTTAAATCAACCCGAAACCGCGGTGACAAAGTCAGAAGAAAAGACCACTGAAGGCATTTTAAGGAAATGTCTTCCTTTCTGCCGTGTTGGATGTTTCAGGCTATTACACAGTCCACTATCACAATAAATCTCACGCAACCAGATTAAAATGCCAGTTTGCCTTCTGTTTAAAATGCTTTATTTTCCCAGCTGGCTTTATGCAACTATTGACCAGAAGCACTGTGCGCGCATCTCCCTTTCCAGGCTCACATTAATCTTAGTAAACATTGCTGCACAGGAATATCTTAACTGCTGTGAACAAAGCACAAGTCAGCAATCAGGCGTTGAGATTTGCCCACCCTCAGCACATCACCGTGCTTTCCGACACCATGCCTATCTGTTGCTCAGCAAATTCCCTCTGTGACTGGACAAGCAAGTGGTTAAAAAGTTGTCCTGTCAGCTAGAACTTTAATCCAAGTGTTTAAATCCCTTAATAAAAGAAAATCAATGCTGTGAAGCAATGTTTGTCAATGGACAAAATAAATACTCTTACCTTTAAAGACTTCTCTTAAATGACTTTCAGCTCTTTGATGTTGCGGCTTCCAAGTGGAATACAAGGACAGAGCTGTCTTTTTTTTTTTTTTTAAAGCACAATCTGCTTCTTAGAAACGCAGACTGCCAATGAAACTGCTAATGAGTTCTTCCCGATAATGCTTCTCTTCTGTTCGACTCATTCATAAAAGTCAGGGTGTATGAGACTAGAAACCGATGCATTACTCACTTGCTTTTGATGATATCTTTTGTGAAAATTCAAGTTAAGTCATGAATTCGATGTTGTTAACCGCAACTATTAAAAAAGGCATCTGAAAACGTACTTTTACGTTGCCAGTCTGAATGATAGTTGTGAGGCATTTTGTTATCTATCATTTGTTGTAAGCAGCAAACTGGAAAGCAAAGCACAATTTCAAATTGATCCACAGGCGAAAAAATGTCAGCTTATTGCCATGCTGGTGATGTCTTTCAAAAAGAGTCCAGGGCAAATCCGCATGGCGTAAAGCCAAACTACGAGCATTTTCAAGAAGTGTGAGGAAAATGGGGTACGTAGTCCAGGCCCACAAATTCACCGGGCTCACAAAGGCCAGCTATCCAGCACAGAAGCAGAAATCAGTGTAAATATATTCAAGAGTAAGGAGGAAGGGTGTTTGTTGCTGGTGGTTTAATTTGCATTCATAAGAACTTGAGGGAAACCTTCTAATGTCATTTTGTTTGGGAATCCATAAAGGGGGAATTCAATTAGCATAAGCGCTGCAGCTCATCTGTCATATTGGCCGAATGGAAAAAAGATATTTACAGAGATGCTCACACAGAAATTTGACAGAAACAAAGTCTGCTTTACGAAGGTAAGTGCAAGGGAATTGCAACACAAAACACCTGTAAAAATAATATCTAGACACATCTAGACACTGGCTGAGAGGATATGATACAACAAAGCATGTGTGAGTGCTTTGTACTAGGCAATACAATCTGAATTTAAATTAGCACTCAGGGACACAGCCAATGAGGTTCTGCAGGCTGAAACGTGGAATCTCAGCCCACGTTCCACAGGAACCCACAGGCTTCCTCCCCCACACCATTCCCACTAATATGATTGTCATGGCGGCCACCGCCACAGCAGCTTCCCTTTTCTGGCCGCCATGGTCAAAGAGAGGTGCTACGTACGGAGCACCACCTTCTATAACTATTGCGGCCAATTTGGTTACATATTTTCATTCATTCAACAGGACACACATGGCGTCCCGTTGAATGAGTAAAAATACTTTTTTTTTTAGCATCCCGGGTTACCGCTTTTATAACCCGTGGTGCTAATAGCATTAACCTTCTGTTCCAAGGGCTGGAATGGGGGGTAAAAGTCTGGTACCCTCATAATAGGAACTCGTTGCGCTTGGACCTATAACTGTGTTTCAGGTCCGTTACCCCCCTCCCCCATTCAAGCCCTTGGAACGAGGGATTAACGCTATATTATGAAACTTTACACCTAATTCATTTGCATAACACAGACACATTGAAAACAAGATTTAGGCAGTGCTATACTTTCTTGGTTTTGCATGTCATATGAGCATGTCTTTCTTTAATGTAAATATCTCTTCATGTATGTATTGGCATTGGTACTCAGAGAAAGAGATGTGCTTTTCCTGTAGATTTGGGTTTAGGAATAGGGCATAAAGGAGGTTTCAACCTTGGTAGTTCGCATCCAGACTGCCCCCCCATTCTAATAAACAGTATCCTAACTCCACTCATCTAGTATCAACTTACACAACTCATCACTGGCCCCACTCACATACATGGCAATACCCTTGACCTTATGATTCCAAGCAAAAATCATGTCTATGTGGAAAATCGAATCTCAGGGTCTTTGTCTGAAACATTGTAATCCCCTGCATGCTCACTTTACCACACCATATCTGCCCACCTGTCACACATTCCTCTCATTCCGAGCCAGGCAAACTAAACACATTAAAGACATAGCCGCCTTAGCATTATTCATACCACTCCCTCCCCCACACAAATCTCTCCATTCTCCTCAACAATTTCAAAACCATCATAACACAGGCACTTGAAAGAATAGCCTTCATCAGATCACACGAGAACAGGCAACTACCACCATAAACCATGGTTCAACTATGTCCTCCTCATTATCAAGAAGGAAGCAAGATGCCTAGAAAGAGCCCAGATACAGAACTCACAACCTGCCAACAGGACAGTCCTCAAACACTTCCACAACAACTTCAAATCAGCCATATTCCATGAAAAAGCCACCACTACCTCAAAACCTCCAATACACCACCAATCATAACCAGAAACTTTTTAGCATCATCAAGTCCCTACCCATGTCTTCCACACCCCCATCCACTTCAGTATGCTACTCCCTCATGGACTACTTCAACTCCAATATACAGAACATCAGATAAGCCATACCCAATGCTCTCCCACTCCAAAACATTCCATAACATGGGACAACTCCCACCCCATCAACAGAGTTAACCTCATCCTGCTTACTTCTAAAACAAAACCTGCACACTTGCTGGATGACGCATGCCCACCACAAGCCACATCCAATTGTATATCACGTTTGCTTTATGCTAACTGAACATCATCAACTCCTGTCACTCACATGATTCTATCCCTCTGCACTCAAACCTGGACGAAACACCCCCACTCAAAAAAAAAATATCAACCCGAACTCTTCCAAAAAAAAAAAATGGAGCTGATTACATTACTGTTCTACCATATCTTACTAGAATCATGGAACGTTTCATCACAATACTGTTCCAGCAACAAATCACCAAAAAAAACCTCCTTAACCCCTTCCAATCTGGCTATCGACCTAGACACAGCACATAGACAGCTGCACTTCCCATTGTCAATTACCTCCACATCTTCACAGACAAAGAACCAATACTTCTGTTCATAGTCTCCAGCTTCTTTGAGCCTTTGACACCATTGGAGAGAAATGAACACGTTTGCACACCTAACTAGTTCAGGAAAGAACCTATTTAATAGTCTTTAGGTTGATAATGAGTTGTAGAGGAGAGAGACACAACCCTGACACTAGGTTGTGAGTTTGGGAAACTGAACAATGGAGGGTATCCACAAGTTGTGGACCCCTCGCGCCCCCTGAACACTCAAGGTTACTGCCAATAGACAGTCAAAAGATATATTTTTTTCAGACAAAGATTCTATGTAAAAATATAAGACAATATGTTAAGGAAATTTCTTTTTATAAAGGGATAACTCCAGTGGTGATTGTTTTACTAGTGTAATGAATATTAGGTCTATACACAAGGTAGGCATAAATGGGAATGAATCCCCAGGTAGCTATATTTTGTATTATATCAATGTTACAAGAAAAATGTCTTCACTAATAATTCTAAAAAACAGATATTTTTTTATTCACAAATATTATTCTTTTTGTGGTCGTACAATTTCACGTATTAGCATACATCATAATTTATACAAATGTGCAGATATCTGTTCTTTTTCACAGGTATCATACATGACATTCATAACACTCTACGTGTTTCGGGAAAAGATCCCTTCATCAGAAGTGGGTATTAGGGTTTCTCAAAAGTCTATTCAGGTCCATAGAGCTTCTTCTTTTTCTAAGCTTCAATGTAGGTGTTTAACAGGATATCTATAAGAGAAATCAAAGTTCTCTGAATGAAAAAGGTTCAAAATACACAGCTGTTAGTCTGTAATTAAGTCTGCCATACATTGTAGCATTTCCTACCTCGCTATGTAGCTCCGAGGTTGTCTCTAATGCTGTGATGTCAGCAGTTAATTCAGAGTCCCTTTCAGTGGATCACCTGTAAAGAAGTAAATGTTCTTAGTACTTAATTATTTTAGACATATTTGTTGGAGTGTCATAGACGGGATAAGCGATAGAAGAGAGATTTACCTTAATCATCTGGGTGTCTAGGAATCCTGATAGGAAGTATGGATAACACAGGTTCCAATGGTTACAAAGTTCTGGGTATATCTCAAAGACTATAGGAGATAAGAAACAAAAAACAAATTGGGTTCGTGTTGTATGTGGGATGAGAATCATGCATGATCAATGAATCATCAATGGGTAATAAAATGGGGCAGTTTACCTGCCTAATGGCTGCCATAAGTTAATTAGTAGTCCAGAAACTTCTAGATATATATTCTGTTTTCCAAGAAGTCTCTAATTGATAGTATGAGGACTTCCAAAGGAAAAATGCTCTGGGGTCCAAACACTCTCCTAAATGGGAAACAAAAGGTAGTGGGAATAATGAAAAGGTCTGACTAGTGGTAATGTTTTAGGGTCCAAGAATAGAGGATGAACGTACAGAATAGTGGATAAAAGTCCCACTGATAGGCTCACCTTATGGTTCACAGTCGGTCTGAAGCTTTGGCTCCTTCTATGGAATCATCTCTGGGAATGGAAACGACTCGTTATCCACGGGTCATTCTGCTTTGGAAACTCGCAAAAGCGAGTGTAAAAAATGGCTTCTAACGCCATGTACGCGATGACATCATGCACGCCGTGACGTCACATGTAAACACGTGATGTCACCACATACTCGAGTCACGTGACATCATCGCATTTCTCACCGTGGTGGAGGTATACTTGGAATAAAGCCCAGACCCATCCAAGAATGGATGCGGTCTTGCACAATCACAATATGTGATAGGTTGAAGAATCACTACTGCCTTTTGAAAAAGAAGGTACCAATGATAGAGTTAAGGGTGCAGGCTCATTCAATATAGAATGATTAAATCAAAGTGAAAAATTGTGGCAATTTATAGAATAAGAACCAAATCGCAAATGCACGATCGGGTAAAGTGTAAACCACTTTTAAATGGGAGATCGATCAGTGGAGGTTAATGGGGTGCCATGGCACATCCATGTTAGCGAAGGCTAGAAATGCAATGTCAGCCCATTGAACGAGATATCAGGCTGGATGGATCTTAAAACAGGGTACACCATTGACACCATTGACCATACCTTTCCACTCGACACCCTGGTATACAGGATGAAACTCACAGGAACCATCCTTGACTGGTTCACCTCCTTCCTCACCACCAGAACACACTTTGTCAGCATGCCCCCTTATTGTTCTCACCTCAACCTCAGTCAAATACTTGGTCCGAAATATATTAACAATCCCTCAGACAGACCCCTAAGAAACACAAGGTCTATTTCCACCAATATGCAGACGGCATGCAACTATACAATTTGCATCCCCTTCTCAACTCCCAAATGTGTTTTCCTAACAATCAGCAACTGGATTTCTTCCCACTTCATCAAGTGCAACCCTTTCAAAACAGAATACTTCCTCAAACCTCCTCCCCAGGCAGAAACATGAGCTCTCCCCTTCATCAAAGAACTCATGGAGGACAACCCACACATATCCCTATCTACACTTGTCAAATCCCATGTCTTCACCATAAAGCACTCCTTTATATCACACACCATATAGCAGTTGTCAATTAAACATTCATGGCACTTCTATGCAAGATCAGAAATATCTTTTCCCCTGACTACTTCCAGGCTGTAGTCCAAGCACTGGCTTTGTCTGAGCTGGACTTCGGCAATGCTCTCCTCACTGGCTTTCAGCAGCACGTTTCCCCTCCTACAAACCATACAAAATGCACCAGCCGCACTCATCCTCCTACCCAAACATTCACACATAACCCCAGCTCTTATCTAGCTCTGCTGGCCCCCATACTTATTCTGAATTTGTTTGTTTCCGAATTTGTAAAGTACAACTATGACCTGAGGGGTTATTGGCGCTAGGAAGTCTCCTCTTCCTGCATACCTCAGAGAACTACTTTCAAAGGACTTTGCACCTTAAAACACCATCTTAACTTCATAGCATATGGAAACCCATCACCCAAACAAACGGCAAACAAGCAAGCCAGAATCATATACACATTGCAATCTGTAAACAAACACGCTAGGAAGTCTCCTCCTCCTGCATACCTCAGAGAACTATTTTCAAAGGACCTTGCACCTTAAAATGCCATCTTAACTTCATAGCAAATGGAAACCCATCACCCACACAAACGCCAAACAAGCAAGCCAGAATCATATACACATTGCAATCTGTAAACGAACATGCACACAAAAACAATCATTTACCCAGTGGGCAACCAAAGCATGGAGCACCCTGCCACTTTTCATCCTCTGCACCATCCATCAACACTTTCAGTTAGAGCCTCAAAATATACCTCTTTCCCAACACATAATCCAGTGCCTCCACCTCACCTGCTATTTCTTGTCTATCCTAATCTTCCTACCCTGAAATATTGTGTAACTTCTGTTTCACCTCCAACCTTTTGAACCTTTGAACAATATTAGGCACTCAGAGACCTTATGGGCTGGGGTCACCACTGAACCAAAATGCAAATTGAATAATATAAAAATATCAGGAAGGTGTGAGGAAGAGAGAAACCTGGTCATACATGTTTACAATCTGCCTACTGATGTTGAAACCAAACAACTGGTGGAAGATAGAAGAGTGACATTTGCTATTTTGGGGTAATCAAGGAAACAAGGAAGGGATATTATTGAGAGGAGTGGCGGTTGGGGTTAACTGCAAATGTCTTCCAGGGCAAGAGGTTTCAAGACTTGACCAGAAGTTTCCATTAAGTAAATGGGAAAATGCATGAGTAAAAAGATCTAACGTCAATTTGATCAAACAACAGTAAGGGACATGTTTAGTAGCTGGGGATTGGCAATGGTGAATGATAAGATCAAGGGTGATATCTCAGGACAATTTACCTGGGAGTACAATTAATCCAGGGCCACTAGAATCTTTTCTGAATCTGTTGAAAATTCTTCTAGTTTTTAAAGTTTATAACGAAACATAATGTGAATGATGATACAATGTTAGATTTGGTCATTAACGTGACACAAATTCATCCGTGAGATTGAAGTAAATATTAGAGCACATTGGAATTCTTGGTCACAGAGAAAGATCAAGAAAATGAAAGAGATTGTTAAAGGTGAAATAAAAGATTGTTTTCAAATGATATTCTAGCAAGACATTTTATTTCTTTAATTGAATCAGCTCTTTTTTATGGGGGAATACAAAAGGTAATTAATACTTGTGAAGTGGTGAAAGGGCAATGGAAAATAGTGGAATGTTGGGATGAATATCATACATCCCACGTGTCAAAGGAAATATAAATTAAGAAAACACATGAAACACGAGTCTGAATATTCATTAAAGGCCAAAAGTCCAGGTTGCAAGCAGATCCCCCTTTAATCCCCGTCATATCCCTTCACTGAGAGATACACAGTAAATAACAAAAAACACATACACTTTGAGTTTAGATGTGCAGGAAGATGGCAGCCACTATTATCTAGCAGCCACACCTACAGAGAGTCAACATAGCACAAGTAAACATAGGTGCAAGTGATTAAGCTCCAAGATACAGTGAATACAAAAAGCATTAGAGTGAGCAGTAACATATCTAGACAACTTGGTTGATGCACTAGCACTTCTCTAACTCCCATTATCCAGAATAGATAGTAACCAGCTAAAACACAAACACACACACAAATAGGTGTAGTTATAGGTAGGCCTCAAGCCATGTAAGCGGTGGCAACTATAGAATAACATAGAGGCAGAGGTCAACCCTAATCCCATTTATACAGACATGCACACATTAGCAAAGATCACAAGAAATACAAAATACGTCAAGCAGTTATACGAGTGTGCGAGTAAGGAATGTATCAGATGATATCTACATTTATATATTTTTATATATATATATATATATATATATATATATATATATATATATATATATATATATATATATATATATATATATATTACATGGCCACGGTAGTGGCCATGTAGTTATGGTTAAGTTGCTGTTTCCATAGGAAGAGCACTTTTTGGGTGGCTTATAACTTCGCTCTCCCTGGACGGATCCTCACCAAACTTTGCAAAAAAAGTATTAGGGTTGCTCTGAATTGTTTTGCAAAGTTTGTTGAGGATTCGTCCAGGGGGGGCAAAGTTATAGGGGGTTCCGAAAACTTTTTTTTTTCCCATAGACATAATGGGAAAAAACTTTGCTCACGCCTACAGCCCAAACCGCTGGATGGATTTACACCAAATTAGTGGCAGGAGCGACGGCTTGGTCCCGAAAGCGTGCTTTGCTTTATTTGATGTAAATCCGTCCAGTAGTTTTTAAAAAAATGACAAAAATGTAAGTGAAAAAAATTAGTGATATCTCTGTTCGCTTTGCGGGCACACTTCCCTGTTCGCTCCGCGGACAGGACGGTGATTGGGCAAGCAGCTTGCGTGATGTCCGCGGACATCTGACGTGCTCTCTCATTGGATGCGTGAAAGCGTGCAGTGCGTCTGGCTTCAGAGACGCCCGCCATCTTTGTTCCTCGCATGAGAGGCTTTGTATCCCGCTTGCACAGTAAGTCCCCCACCCCCGCTCATGCCCGTGTCTGTCTCCTGTTCCTCCCACCCCCCGCTCATGTCCGTGTGTCTTTCTCCCTCCTGCCCACCGCCGGCTCATGTCCGTGTGTCTTTCTCCCTCCCGCCCACCCCCCGCTCATGTCCGTGTGTCTTTCTCCGTCCCGCCCACCCCCCGCTCATGTCCGTGTGTCTTTCTCCCTCCCGCCCACCCCCCGCTCATGCCCCGCTCGTGCCCCGCTCATCTCTCCCAACTGCCCACCCCCCGCTCTTGCCCCCTGTGTCTCTCCCACCCCCATGTGTCTCTACCACACGCTGCTCATGTCTGTGTGTTTCTCCCCACCAACCGCCCGCTCATGTCAGTGTGTCTATCCCCACCTACCGCCCACCCCCCGCTCATGTCCGTGTGTCTCTCCCCACCCCAGCTCATGTCTGTGTGTCTCTCCCCACCCGCCGCCCACCCCCCGCTCATGCCCCTTGTGTCTCTCCCCCTCCTGCCCACCCCCGCTCATGTACGTGTGTCTCTCCCCACCCCCCACTCATGTCCCGTGTGTCTCTCTCCCTCCCCCCCAACCCCCCTCTCATGCCCCGTGTGTCTCTCCCCCTCCCGCCCACCCCCCGCTCATGCCCAATGTGTCTCTCTCTCCTTCCCCCCACCCATGCCCTGTGTGTCTCTCCCCCTCCCCCCCACCCATGCCCTGTGTGTCTCTCCCCCTCCCGCCCACCCCCCGCTCATGCCCCGCGTGTCTCTCCCCTTCCCCCACCCCCCGCTCATGCCTCGTGTGTCTGTCTCCCTCCCCCCTACCCCTGCTCTTCCCCCATGTGTCTGTCTCCCTCCCCCCCACCCCTGCTCTTGCCCCGTTTGTCTTTCCCCTCCCGCCCACCCCCGCTCTTGCCCCGTCTCTCTTTCCCCCTCCCGCCTACCCCCGGTCTTGCCCCGTGTCTCTTTCCGTCTCCCGCCCACCCCCGCTCTTGCCCCGTGTCTCTTTCCCCCTCCCACCCACCCCCGCTCTTGCCCCGTGTCTCTTTCCCCCTCCCACCCACCCCCGCTCTTGCCCCGTGTCTCTTTCCCCCTCCCGCCCACCCCCGCTCTTTTCCCATGTCTCTTTCCCCCTCCCGCCCACCCCCGCTCTTGCCCCGTGTCTCTTTCCCCCTCCCGCCCACCCCCGCTCTTGCCCCGTGTCTCTTTCCCCCTCCCGCCCACCCCCGCTCTTGCCCCGTGTCTCTTTCCCCCTCCTGCCCACCCCCGCTCTAGCCCCGTGTCTCTTTCCCCCTCCAGCCCACCCCCGCTCTTGGCCCGTGTCTCTTTCCCCCTCCCGCCCACCCCCGCTCTAGCCCCGTGTCTCTTTCCCCCTCCCGCCCACCCCCGCTCTTGCCCCGTGTCTCTTTCCTCCTCCCTCCCACCCCCGCTCTTGCCCCGTGTCTTCCCCCCCCGCTCTTGCCCCGTGTCTTTCCCCCTCCCGCCCACCCCCGCTCTTGCCCCGTGTCTTTCTCCCTCACGCCCACTCCCGCTCTTGCCCCGTGTTTTTCTCCCTCCCGCCCACCCCCGCTCTGGCCCCGTGTCTTTCTCCCTCCCGCCCACCCCCACTCTTGCCCCGTGTCTTTCACCCTCCCGCCCACCCCCGCTCTTGCCCCGTGTCTATCACCCTCCTGCCCACCCCCGCTCATGCCCCTTGTGTCTCTCCCCCTCCCGCCCACCCCCGATCATGACCCGTGTGTCTCGCTCCCTCCCCCCACCCCCCGCTCATGGCCCGTGTGTCTCTCTCCCATGTCTGTGTCCTGTTGCCCCCCACCCCTCCCGCTCATGCCCCGTGTCTGTCTCCTGTTCCCCCCACACGCTCATGCCCCGTGTCTCTCTCTTGTTGCCCCCGACCCCCCCGCTCATGCCCCGTGTTTGTCTCCTGTTCTCCCCACCTCCTGCTCATGCCCCGTGTCTTTTTCCTGTTCCTCCCACCCCCCGCTCATGCCCCGTGTCTGTTCCCCCCACCCCCGCTCATGCCTGTGTCTGTTGTTCCCCCCACCCCCCGCTCATGCTCCGTGTCTGTCTCCTGTTCCCCCCACCCCTTGCTCATGCCCCGTGTCTGTCTCCTGTTCCCCCCACCCCCACTCTTGCCCCGTGTCTGTCCTGTTGCCCTCCATCCCCCGCTCATGCCCCGTGTCTGTCTCCTGTTGCCCCCCACCCCCGCTCATGCCCCGTGTCTGTCTCCTGTTGCCCCTCACCCTCCGCTCATGCCCCGTGTCTGTCTCCTGTTGCCCCCCACCCCTGCTCATGCCCCGTGTCTGTCTCATGTTGCCCCTCACCCCCCGCTCATGCCCCGTGTCTGTCTCCTGTTGCCCCCCACCCCCCGCTCATGCCCCATGTCTGTCTCCGGTACCCCCACCGCCGCACATGCCCCGTGTCTGTCTCCTGTTGCCCCCCCGCTCATGCCCCTTGTCTGTCTCCGGTTCCCCCACCCGCTCATGTCCCGTGTCTCTCTCCTGTTGCCCCCCAACCCCCGCTCATGCCACGTGTCTGTCTCCTGTTCTCCCCACCCCCCGCTCATGCTCCGTGTCTGTCTCCTGTTCCCCCAACCCCCTGCTCATGCCCCGTGTCTGTCTCCTGTTGCCCTCACCCCCCGCTCATGCCCTGTGTCTCTCTCCTGTTGCCCCCCGCTCATGCCCCGTGTCTGTCTCTTTTGCTCCCCCCACCCCCCGCTCATGCCCTGTGTCTGTCTCCTGTTCCCCCCACCCCCCGCTCATGCCCCGTGTCTCTCTCCTGTTGCCCCCCACCCCCTGCTCATGCCCCGTGTCTGTCTCCTGTACCCCCCACCTCCCGCTCATGCTCGTGTCTATCTCCTGTACCCCCCCACCCCCGCTCATGCCCCATGTCTGTCTCCTGTTGCCCCCCCCTTGCTCATGCTCCGTGTCTGTCTCCTGTTCCCCCCACCCGCTCATGTCCTGTGTCTCTCTCCTGTTGCCCCCCACCCCCCGCTCATGCCCCGTGTCTGTCTCCTGTACCCCCCCACCCCCCCGCTCATGCCCTGTGTCTCTCTCCTGTTGCCCCCCACTACCCCGCTCATGCCCCGTGTCTGTCTCCTGTACCCCCCCAACCCCCCGCTCATGCCCCATGTCTCTCTCCTGTTGCCCCCCACTACCCCGCTAATGCCCCGTGTCTGTCTTCTGTACCCCCCACCCCCTGCCCATGCCCCGTGTCTGTCTCCTGTTCCACACACCCCCCCGCTCATGCCCCATGTCTGTCTCCTCTTGCTCCCACCCATGCCCCGTGTCTGTCTCCTGTACCCCCCCACTCTGCGCTCATGCCCGTGTCTCTCTCCTGTTGCCCCCCACGCCCCCGCTCATGCCCCGTGTCTGTCTCCTGTTGCCCCCCACCCCCTCGCTCATGCCCTCTGTCTGCCTCCTGTTCTCCCCACCCCCGCTCATGCTCCGTGTCTGTCTCCTGTTCCCCCCCACCCCCCGCTCATGCCCCGTGTCTGTCTCCTGTTGCCCCCCACCCCCCGCTCATGCCCCATGTCTGTCTCCTGTTGCCCCCCACCCCCCGCTCATGCCCTGTGTCTGTCTCCTGTTGCCCCCCACCCCCTGCTCATGCCCCGTGTCTGTCTCTGTTGTTCCCCCACCACCGCTCATGCCCCGTGTCTGTCTCCTGTTCCCCCCAACCCCCGCTCATGCCCCGTGTCTCTCTCCTGTTGCCCCCCACCCCCGCTCATGCCCCGTGTCTGTCTCCTGCACCCCCCCACCCCCGCTCATGCCCCGTGTCTGTCTCCTGTTGCACCCACCCATGCCCCGTGTCTGTCTCCTGCATTCCCCCACTCCACACTCATGCCCCGTGTCTCTCTCCTGTTCTCCCCACCCCCGCTCATGCCCCCTATCTGTATCCTGTTCCCCCATCCCCGCTCATGCCCCGTGTCTGTCTCCTGTTCTCCCCACCCCCCCGCTCATGCCCCGTGTCTGTCTCCTGTTCTCCCCACTCCCCGCTCATTCCCCGTGTCTGTCTCCTGTTCTCCCCACCCCCGCTCATGCCCCGTATCTGTATCCTGTTCCCCCCATCCCCCGCTCATGCCCCGTGTCTGTCTCCTGTTCTCCCCACCCCCCCGCTCATGCCCCGTGTCTGTCTCCTGTTCTCCCCACCCCCCCGCTCATGCCCCGTGTCTCTCTCCTGGTGACCCCACCCCCTGCTCATGCCCCGTGTCTGTCTCCTGTTGCCCCCCACCCCGCTCATGCCCCGTGTCTCCCTCGTGTTCCCCCAACCCTCGCTCATGCCCCGTGTTTCCCTCGTGTTACCCCCCGCTCATGCTCCGTGTCTCCCTCGTGTTCCCCCACCCCCCGCTCATGCCCCTTGTCTCTCTCCTTTCCTCCCCACCCCCGCTCATGTTCTGTATGTGCCCTGTACCCCCCCGCTCATGCCCTGTGTCTCCCTTGTGTTCCTCCCCACCCCCTGCTCATACCCCGTGTCTCCCTCATGTTCCTCCCCACCCGCTGCTCATGCCCCGTGTCTCTCTCATGTTCCCCCCACCACCGCTCATGCCCTGTGTTTCCTTCCTTTTCCCCCCACCCCCTGCTCATGCCCCATTTGTACCCTGTTCCCTCTCACCCCCGCTCATGCCCATGTGTCTCCCCTGTGCCCCCCCAACCCTGCTCATGCGCCGTTGTGTTCTTTATACACCCTGCCTTCCCTTTCCATGGTGGCCATCTTGGTAAAAGATTTTCCTTCCTACACCGAGACGCCGCAGGCGTTCCGGCGTAGGAAGGAAAATCTTTTTGTTTTTTTTACCACCCGGCATTCCCACTTTGAGGACATAAGATGTTAGTGGTCTTCATCTATTGAAAAGGATGTTATGGTCACGTTGTACTAATAAAAACCTTTAAAATTTAATTTAAAAAAAATGTTACAGGGACGTTATGGTTAAGTTGCACTAATAAAAACCTATGAAATTCAATGAAAAAACTTTGTTAAAGGGACGTTATGGTAAAGTTGCGCTACTAAAAACCTATGAAATTCAGTGAAAAAACTTTGTCAAAGGAACGTTATGGTTCCAAGTAAAACCGAAAAACCCCTGAAATTCGCCAGTTATGGTAAGCTAAGCAACCATATCTCGCGCCACCATCGTGCACTGCTAAGACTAACACCCAGGACATCAAAGATGACATCACAAATGTCATCGATGACATCACTGATGACATCACATGTCTGGCTCACTCTTTTTTCTTTTGCTGACATATCTAGGCCACCCCACCCCCCCTCATGCCCCGTGTCTGTCTCCTGCACCCCCCCACCCCCGCTCATGCCCCGTGCCTGTCTCCTGTTGCCCCCACCCATGCCCCGTGTCTGTCTCCTGCATTCCCCCACTCCACGCTCATGCCCCGTGTCTCTCTTCTGTTGCCCCCCCCACACCCCCTGCTCATGCCCCGTGTCTGTCTCCTGTTGCCCCCCACTCCCCGCTCATTCCCTGTGTCTGTCTCCTGTTCTCCCCACCCCCACTCATGCCCCGTATCTGTATCCTGTTCCCCCATCCCCCGCTCATGCCCCGTGTCTGTCTCCTGTTCTTCCCACCCCCCCGCTCATGCCCCGTGTCTGTCTCCTGTTCTCCCCACCCCCTGCTCATGCCCCGTGTCTCTCTCCTGTTGACCCTACCCCCTGCTCATGCCCTGTGTCTGTCTCCTGTAGCCCCCCACCCCCGCTCATGCCCCATGTCTCCCTCGTGTTCCCCCCAACCCCCGCTCATGCCCCGTGTTTCCCTCGTGTTACCCCCGCTCATGCTCCGTGTCTCCCTCGTGTTCCCCCCACCCCCCGCTCATGCCCCTTGTCTCTCTCCTTTCCTCCCCACCCCCGCTCATGTCCCGTATGTGCCCTGTACCCCCCCGCTCATGCCCTGTGTCTCCCTCGTGTTCCTCCCCACCCCCTGCTCATACCCCGTGTCTCCCTCATGTTCCTCCCCACCCGCTGCTCATGCCCCGTGTCTCTCTCATGTTCCCCCCACCACCGCTCATGCCCTGTGTTTCCTTCCTTTTCCCCCCCACCCCCTGCTCATGCCCCGTTTGTACCCTGTTCCCTCTCACCCCCCGCTCATGCCCATGTGTCTCCCCTGTGCCCCCCCAACCCCGCTCATGCGCTGTTGTGTTCTTTATACACCCTGCCTTCCCTTTCCATGGTGGCCATCTTGGTAAAAGATTTTCCTTCCTACACTGAGACGCCGCAGGCGTTCCGGCGTAGGAAGGAAAATCTTTTTGTTTTTTTTACCACCCGGCATTCCCACTTTGAGGACATAAGATGTTAGTGGTCTTCATCTATTGAAAAGGATGTTATGGTCACGTACTAATAAAAACCTTTAAAATTTAGTTAAAACAAAATGTTACAGGGACGTTATGGTTAAGTTGCACTAATAAAAACCTATGAAATTCAATGAAAAAACTTTGTTAAAGGGACGTTATGGTTAAGTTGCGCTACTAAAAACCTATGAAATTCAGTGAAAAAACTTTGTTAAAGGGACGTTATGGTAAAGTTGCGCTACTAAAAACCTATGAAATTCAGTGAAAAAACTTTGTCAAAGGAACGTTATGGTTCCAAGTAAAACCGAAAAACCCTTGAAATTCGCCTGTTATGGTAAGCTAAGCAACCATAAATCGCGCCACCACCGTGCACTGCTAAGAGTAACACCCAGGACATCAAAGATGACATCACAAATGGCATTGATGACATCACTGATGACATCACATGTCTGGCTCACTCTTTTTACTTTTGCTGACATATCTAGGCCACATGGTTTTCTTCAGTAACAGTCAGAAACTAAACATTTTATTTTATTTGTAGACGTATCCTTCAAGTAGGTTCTTACAGTAATTCTGTTAGAGTCCAGTCAGATCATATGAAACATATACATACAGGAAGACACAAGCTTGAAAGACAGCAATCCTTTTTGTGCATAAAGATAATCAATAGACTTATGAGCACTTTCTGATAGTTCTGTTGTTTTTTTTTTATGGCTGTACTTTCCCTGTGGGTCCAATCACATCAAGTGATACATATACATAGGGTGAATAGCAGCTTTGAAACAGAGCAATCATTTATTTGCATGAAAATAATCAGTTAAGTTATGAATTGTTTCTGCTACTACTTGTGCTTTTTTGCTAACTTCACTTTCCCTGTATATACCCATATTGGTATGTGTTCTTGTGTCTTTGTGTTTTGTCTATAGTAATGTTTTATTAGCTACGTATTACATATTTCACAGTACACAAAAATCTATTAAGAAAACAATTATCATTTCATTATTCAACATATTAACATTACGAATATTATACCTTCATCTTGTACACTGCACACCATGTTATGTTTCTGTATCAGTAGCTTAGTATTCTAGATAGAACCCCATAATAGAATGCTATTTATATCAATGCATCGTTCAATGCACTAATTAGGGTATGATATTTATTGCAATGATCCTTGACACTTGTTTCGCAACATTATAATAAGAATCCTTTGTACACATATTTCATGAAAAGTACATGCACATGTGATGTCATCAGTGATGTCATCAATGACATTTGTGATGTCATCTTTGATGTCCTGGGTGTTAGTCTTAGCAGTGCACGGTGGTGGCGCGAGTTATGGTTGCTTAGCTTACCATAACTGGCGAATTTCTAGGGTTTTTCGGTTTTACTTGGAACCATAACGTTTCTTTGACAAAGTTTTTTCACTGAATTTCATAGGTTTTTAGTAGCGCAACTTTACCATAACGTCCCTTTAACAAAGTTTTTTCACTGAATATATATATATATATATATGTACTAAGACTTCATTGGTACATACATCATACTGTAGGCTGCAAGGCAAAGATAGTTTGTAGGATGTTTGATTTAAGGTAGGCCTCAAAATATCACAGATTGTTTTACATATCCAAACTTATTCAGTTTCACTCCACAAATGAAGAATATGTTGGCAAGGCCAGCAGCCTTGAACACGGTGTAAAGTCACACAGCAATTGTTTAAGAGTAGAAGCTGAAACTCTTTCCCAGGCAAAAACAAGGGAATGTGACTTAATTGCATGTTTCCACCAGAAACAAACTCTGTGAGGGGAAGGTGTAGAATGCCATGCAGGGATTGCCTATGAATAAGATTGCTTTAGCCCAGTCCCACACAGTTAGCAGGAGAAACATACAACTAATACATGTCCTACCTATGTTCTCAAAAATTAGCAAACACAAGGTTTACAGATCTTGTGGGAACAGGACAAGGTGTGGAGATATGCAAAGGTAAGGTCATTCGAACAAAAGCGGCATACAGCCCCCTGTAGGACAACTTCTACCTAGAAGTTGAGACACGTGCACTGGATGACGTAGGCTCAGCCTATACAAAACTCAGCATGTAGTATTAAGGGAAATTCAGAGACCCCAGCTCATAACAAGAATATGCAATAAAGGTTGCACATCGATTATGACTCATCTATGAATTAAAGAAAATATTTTAAGCAACGTGATCACACATGTACATGTAGTCTGAAAGCATATTGTTCAGACAAGTGCATGGTCTCATAGCAAGAGGCCTAGGAGCAAGTTACAAGTGGTCATACACACAAGCTATGGGAAAGGAAGGAGAGGAGTTGCATGTTTCCAATACGGAGTCGCAATATTATACTGCCGGTTGGTGCTGTTCGAATGTTGGGAACGGTAAGTTGGTGCCAACGTTTCATTCTCATGACAAGAAGATGCAAATAATATTATTTTTGCCACACTGTTTACACCTCCCATTTTCATTGGTCAACAGTGAACGAAATGGGCTGCACCAGGAAAGCGAAAGGAGCTCCACCAATCACAGGTCAAAGAATATATGAAACGTGCTAGCAGAGAAAATTTCAAATCGTTGTCGTGAGAAACCAAGAGTACCACCATGAAGTCATTATCAAAATGTAGCTAAGAAAATTGTCACAAGGGTTAGGATATGCCAATAGGGCTAGGTATTCTATAGATTAAACTATAGAGCAATTTTGACTGGCCGATCAGTGAACAGCATTTTCAAAGTATTCTGAAATAATGTTTTTGGATGTAACTTCACTTTCTACTATAAAATGCCACCATTTTGTATTGTTTGTTGCATAATTGTTGAATAATTCCTGATCGCGGGTGCATGCAATAAACTCTTATTTTTCTTTCTTCCGTGCACTTTTATTGACTCATTTGATTATTTTTGCATAGAATTTTGGGTCTTACCCTACAGGAGCAAAAATGTTAGAATAAAAGTAAAAGAAGCAAGTTAACAATTTCGGACCAATCAATCTCAAGGAAAGAAAGGGGTTACAAAATGTAGGCAGCCATTCACAAATGTTTTAAAGTTAAAAACAAAATGGTGCATGTGGTGTCAGCTGATCCAGCGTATACAGAGTAATCATACAAAAAATATTGATTTCTTATGAATAGTTAGGGCACAAAATGTAAAATTTCCCATGTGTGTACTATAATTGAGCTGTGCTGAACTGAGTATCTTAAGAACTCTAATGCAGGGAAGAGATTGAAATAATAATTAGAAATATGAAGTTGTCTCAGGCCGCAGAGTCTGATGAGTTAGCTAGTGCAGTCATATAAACTGAGCACAACAGAATCATTAGAATTTCAATTTGAGAACATCATAAAAACATCCTGATTATCTTTCACATGGCCTTCTGCAAACTTTATCCCTAATCATAGAAAATGTGCTAAAGAAAATCTGCTAAATTATAGTCCTATGGCACTACTAGAAACGGGCCGGGGAGATGGCTCAGCTGCAACACACTTGTCTTTGAAGCAGGACAATCTGGAGTAGCATCAGTTTGGTTCTCGGTCCCAGGTTTAGAGACTGGATTGTGAATAAAGCGCGATTAAAAAAAAGGCTACAACATGTTAAATATTTTGATGCTGAAGGAATTGAAAGTATCAATTAAAAGCATGTAATAGGTTAATACGTAATACATTCACATAGAGGCCCTTATGCTGTGGCAGAAGTTAGTCGACTTTGGCCTTGATAAAGGTTTACTTAAGCTTTTTATTCTTCTACCCGAAAAGCAAATGTGTCAGTTTGTATGAAAATGGAGAGGAACATGTCTGTTAAGAGATGCATAGTGTCCTGTGTATACTATCCCCTTAGCTAATTGACACATATTGGAAATATAGCTGAATCATTGGAGATTGTACACAATTGTATTTAGGAAGTTGTAAATACCATCTTTTGGTACACGCTTATGATTTAATGATACTGGAAATAAAGCACATTAGGTGACAGAGCCGTTTAGAGGGAGTGAAGAAGTAAATGCAGGGAATGGTAATAGCAATGTACATTACAAACTGAACATTATGGTATTTTCCAGGACAAATGCAACTAAACGCTTTAAATGGTTTCTGATGGACCCGGATCTATCAATAGTAGAGGATTGTACATATATATTGTTTCATTTAAACAACAAACTGAAAATAAATATTTGTAATAGAAAGAGATCAAAATGAATCATAACCACCATGTGATTAAGGTATTTTATGTATATTACAGGGGTTATTATTTGATAACAGTAATAAAAACATCTCATCAGTAACTAGTACCAATATCACTCTCTGGGGTTGAAGTCAGATGAAATAATTATTGCAACAGAGTGAGATGCCTTGAAGAATGGGTCTGCTGAACATGTAATATATAGAGCTGAACTGCTCTACAGACAGATTATACATCAGATACGTACTATAATATATTGTATATTATATTACACATTAATAATATTTATCTAAAAAGTATTGAACCTGCAATTAGCATGTTTCCTATTGAAATGAGAGAGGACAAAGTAAAATGTACTAAATACAAATGAAAGGCGTTATATTTCACAAGAAATGTACTGAGTAATCTGAAATTAACATGGACTTGGCATTCAATGTGACATTATTAAAAAAGGATTGGAGGTAAGCAAAGTCACAAAATATAATTTATCTACAGGATAAAATAGTATCAAAAGAAGGTGAACGCTGTTACCTAGGATGTAGAGAAGTTCGTATTTCCAGGCCAGTCCTTAAGATCATTTATGTGAATGAGATGTAACAGGTTGAACACATTAAAGGTGACAGGGAGTTTAAAGAGACTGTTGTGATGATTGGTATACAGATTATGTAAGCTTAATAGATGTATGAAGACACTGATTACATAAAGCTAACACATTTATGGTTTATGATACCAAAGATTTTTATGAATAGTTTATTTTTATTTTTTAAATAGACATTTATTTTTAAATAGAATATGGGAAAATATGGATCAGTTGGATAATTGCAAGATGAGCTTTGGTGTGATGAAAACCGAAGCACACAATACATAAATACAAACTAAAATGTACATACAATACATGAGGGGATGATTTTTATTTTATGTATGATTGAAATGTGGTTAGTTCTAAAGTGTAAAAGTTATATAGGATCCCAGTTGTTATCTCTCCTGTCTGTGTTGACTGTATTAAGCCTTGATAACAAGATGTGTGTGAAAGTAGATTAATTGATTCACAAGTAGGGTCTAGAAAACAACATCAGGTTTGGTATCACATCTCACCCAGCAGCAATGCATGTTTACTGAACTTATTATTTGTTTAACTTGTATATTGTGTTGTAGTGGGTTCCTTGGATTCGAACTATTATCCCAGGTTTGTTATACAGACAAGTGCTGGTGAAGTGCACACCTTTACGCATTCAAAGCTAGTAATTTAGTGGTCTCAGTATCCTATATTACTGGTTGTGCCAGAAACAAAAGAGAGTGTAGAAGACCTGTCCTGATGCAAATACCTTCTGCTCCTTACACCATCCCACTTTTCCCACAAGTAATGTTACAAATACAAGCCAGACTGTCACGATTTTAATCACTGATACTGAGTAGGAGTTGATGTGAACCAACTCTGACATTTTCATTTTCCTAACACTCTCCCCTATATATAATGAAGTATGACAGAGACACTTCCAGTAATATTCCTGAAGTCGTATTGGTGAATTCAGTAAGTGTTTCATCATCTGTACCCAGTTTTCTGCAACTACCTTAACATTTACGGCACAGTCTTGTGGATATAGTGATTTACTGAGAGTATTATTCCTTTCGTTGGTGATTGGGTGATTGGATAACTTGTCTCTTCAGTGGCTTTGAAGGAATTCAACATTTTGTTGATCTCATTGAGATGTAGACTTAGTAGCTGATTGTTTTTTATCACAAGATTGGGGACGATAGGGGCAAAAGCACAAGAAATGGGTGCACAATCTATGCTGTGCCATAGATGAACAATCTGTAATACTGTGGGCATTTAATTTCCTCATAAAATAGATAGAAGGTGGAATTATATGAGGAAGTGATCAATCCATGAGATTGGTGTCATGGATATCTGACTGCTATTCACAACATATTAGTTCCAGGGAATGAATGATGTGGTCTGTAAGCATTGAATAGAACGTTGATTTATTATCTAGAATTTGATAAATAGATATTGAAAACACTCATTGTGATAAATGTTCTACCTCGCCGAGGGTGTGGGAAGTCTTGTTGGTCTGTTAAAATGAGTAGAATATGGTTTAATGTGTTGCAAGGTGTGTTCACCTTTTGGACCTAGAGTTTTCCAAGACTAACCAGACCTTTATCCCCAATATTAATTTCCTACTGTTTCTGGATTTGTTTGCCTAGTGGAAAAGCAGTTTGTGTTACTGTTATGTGGTAGATGAGTGCTTGTTTCTGGATAAGACAGTTGGAAATTCGGAGGAGTGTGGAATACTCATAATGACAAATCATTGGAATGGATGCGGGCATTGAGGCAGAGGCACACATTTCGGCAAAGCCAATCCAAGTGTGCAAATATGCATCAACAGTTCATAAAGATGACTATACACCATAGAACAAACAATGTATTGGCTTAAAGCAGATGAAGGTTCTTCATATGTGCATTGCATATTGGATATTGGCAATCACAAAATGAACAATGCAACTGAGATGTGCTTCCCATAATAAGGCATTTGCATGCAGTTTTGGGCAGTTTTTTCACCAAGATAGTACTGCACTGTACTAGCTTTTATTGTTATCCATCATGGCTTATACAAGGTCTTTGTAATAGGCAGTTAAATTGGCTTTTGCAAATTAAATGGCACACTAAATAGTCCTTCCACAGACTAGGACCATGTGTACGGTAGGCACAAAAACCAAAGATAAAAAAAACAATCCAAGCAAGCAACAATGGAGTGCATGATTTGTAAGGAAAACAGGTTTTAATACATGCAAACTATGGCAAGGAGCATCAGTCAACTCTGTAGAACTGAAAACGCTCTTGCTCCACTCAAATTCAGTTACAGTATTTAAAGACAAAAAACACAAAATTAGAATATATTACAAATTCCAAGTACATGTTAATTCCATGTCCCAAACTGCATTCCACCTATAGAGAAATCTAAACACAATAAACCTTAGGAACACCCCATTTGTTAGTACACTACCCATGACCATCCTAAGGGCAGCCCCCTATGAATGACCTAATTGTGCAGTCAGCAGATAATACTTCATCCTGATTGGCTAAAGGTATACATGTAACATTTACTAAAATGGCACTCCCTCACAGGTCAAAACAAATTCATGTAACAGTCCAACTGAAATGACTCAATCATGTAGTGAGTGGGAACAGTGAAGGCAGCAAATTGGATACAGCAATATCTTCTCCATGAGCTCAGCCAATTCGGCAATCCCAGGTAGTTCTCAGGCCTTGTAGTAGTTTACTTCTGCAACACTTTTTTCAACTCCTGTTTTGAAACATTTTGCTATCCCTTGGACACACCTTTATGGCTCTCTCTTTGGAACCAGGTGGCTTGATAAAAAATGTAATCGAGGCTCCACTCCTTGGAAATTCATTTTTCATATGTATTTGTGCTACCAAGAATTTCTAATGAAGACTCAGCTGCCCCAACACTCCCTAGGGGGCAATATAATTATTGCATTTTATATATCGTTGAGAACACACATCAATATTCTACATTATACTAAAAGCTCCTGAGAACAGCTACGTTCTGCAACAATAACTGATGTGTGTGCTGCACTCACCTTTCATCCATTGACCTTGGCCTGCTGAACAAAGCTGGGGGAAGCAGCAATAACGTTTAATTAAACGGAAACACAGATGCTCAGAACCATATTCTACTGCCCTTAAGAACAGAAATCTACACACCCTGGCAGGGCCTATTTCAAAATGGCAGGGTCCTGCCTAATGTGGCAAGAGGCACTTATGCTAATGGAAACCAGTAATAATATCTTTGATGCCCCTCATTCCACCACATGCTTGGTAGACGAGTGCTCTCTGAAGTGTAGCAAAACTAAAGCAAACCTGAATCCCATTATCCCAATATCATGCTTACTTCTTTCTTTTTTGTCAAAGTCAGTCTTTGGTAACCATACCTTACTAATATAACACAGGGTGCATCCTTGTGCTGCATATTCCTCTGGGGTACATCTCAGAAAAAAGCAACCTCCATCCCCTGTGCAGTCTACATATTCTTCCCAATAGTTCTCTGGGTCGGGAGGGGATACAGAAGTGTTCCTGGTGCACCAATTGTTTCTGATATCCTAACCATGAGATGCTCAATCTCACCATTCCATTTGTCTGTCTGTGAGTGCATATGTTTCAAAAGAGAAGTGACCTCACCTCTTTTAAGTATAAGTGACATCATAGGCATTCCCTTGGACACCATCTTCCTTCAGCAACCCATAGCCTGCTGGCAGGTACAAGGAAGAATAAGCAACACAATAAGGACAGGAGTCAGTACTTTAAATGTATTAACCCTCCATGAAGGATCCCATGGAAACTTAGACAAAAACAGTCTGGCTCTGTGACCCCCACCCCTTCTTTCTCCATCCTAATATGCAATGTGTGTAGTGAATGAATAGCTTTGGTTAGGAAGCTATTATCTGCATCACAGGAAGGTCTGTAAGTACAACAGGGCCTATCTTTCTTGGCACAGACACCACCATTAATGGCAGTGAGTAAATCAAGAACATATCTATTCTGGAAGGTGGTCAACCTAATCGCTCTTAACCCTTCTCTGACGGCATTCAGTCCATGCTCAGTTAGATTTGCTAGCTAGGTGAGCTCCCAATGTGTTATCCAGAGCTATTTCACATCCGCCATTGCCTCTACCCCAGGAGCAAGAAGAGAGGTAAAGATTGTCTTGGCTTTACTAAACAACCTGAACTCCTCAGGAATAGCATATAGTATCTCACCAGAGTCCTGGGAAAACAGATTCTGCATTGATGATGTTGCAAGCCCAAAGGGTGCAGGGGTTGGTGATGCATGCAGGGCACTGGTTTGGACATAGGGATCTTGCTGCTGGTGGTGAGATTGACATCTGGGACAATGAGCATGGGGGACTGCAGATTTGCCAACAAACAAACACACTTACAGAGTGGTGGCAATTTTGTGTACGCTAGACCCCCACAAGTCCAAGATATGCCGCTGAGGGGTGCCGTTCCCCCTGTGATTTCTGGGAGATTGAGCGTCATATTACAATGTGTGTTAGTCCTCACATGTATGCTCCTGTTGCCCCTGAAACACAAGGAGAATTGTGTTAGTTTCAGTACTTTGGTATGCTTCTCATGCTGGTCTATTCAGGTCAATTTCATAACATAGTCTTCCAAACAGTATAACAACTCAAAACATTTATTTGTGATTCTGTACTATTTTATAATCCAACCATCCCTCCTGCTTTGCACCCCATCAGTCCCTCGATCCACTCATCTTTATAATACACAGCACCTACCATCTGCAATTGAGGTATTGGAATACACTTAAGCTGTTCATGCCCTTCCTCTTCATGACACCTGAACAAAGGTAGTACCATAAAGGTGGCTTCCCCTTTCCTCTGCCCTGTTGTCTGATAGTTCAGTATAAGCTTTTTCCAACTCTGTATCTCTGCCATTTTCTTTGTCTTGATTTAGTTATCTGAGTATGCTGTAGTGTCAATTTCTACCAATTGTACTTGGACCATGTGTGCCTGAATCAATCCCGGCACCCTAAATAAGGCAAGATGCATTAGACATTAGGCTACTTCTGGTCAAAATTCTTGTGGTATGAACAGTCTAGCTGTGCCTGTTGTCGGGGGATCAAAGAACACACATAACAAGAGTCTCTTGACTTCCCTCTTTTCACCACCTTCATGTGGCTATATGTCAGAATTGTCAGAATTCTCCTTCATAAACCTGATCCCGTAGTGTAGAAGAAGAATTCTTCCCACTAATATATCTCTCTGGATGTATAAAGTAACATACAGAGAAATCGATTAATTGAAAGACTGGATTCCCTCGAGACCTCGTGGCTGTAAGAAGAGACACAATAGATTATTAACCTGAATCACGGCTGTATAATAAGTGAACAAGATAAACTGCCACACTAACCTGTGAGGATAGTGACAAAAACCCAGGAATAGGAATGGGGATCTAGTCAGTAGTCTTGAAAACTCATGTAACATAAATCAAGACAGAGAATTGAAGAATACCATATCATTGGTGATATTAGACAAGTGAAGGAAAAGTCTATGACTACGACAAGATATGAGGGAGAAATTTCACTGGAACCGAAGGAATGTTGAGGTAATGGTTTTCCCAACTACCCTACACTAATCAGTGTTATTGTGTAGCAATCCCACCCAAACACGAAACAAGTAATGAAAAACAAAGGCACTCAGTTTAACGTACCGTAATAGTTCAAGGAAACAACTCCCACATTGCAGCAGAGGCTGAGTTCGGCTCCGATGTTTCAACGGATCTTTGTCCGAATCCCACAGGGCAGCCGATGCTGGGGAAAATCTCCTCCCTCGTTGCAGCGGAGGCTGAAAGAATCCCGCGGTGCAGCTGAGGCTGAAAAACACTCCCACGTAGCAGCGGAGGCTGATGGAATGCCACTGAGCAGCAGAGGCTGATCAAAGGTGCGCGGCATGAAGGTAAGTTAAGCAAAGTAATCAGAGTTACGCAGAAACTCAAGAACAGGTCACAGTTTCCGTAAATGCACCAAAATACAAAAGAGGCAGGCAAGAGCAAGTCAAAAAACAGTCTAAGTCCAAAAACACAAGCGGGCAGCGTCCAGACCAAGGGGCAGGCAGAAGGCAATCCAGGGACATGCGCCGTGATCGAAATAACCAGAGGTTCAGGGTACCAAAGCAGACAAGGAGAATCCAAAAAGCAGGTCAAGAAACATTAGCAAAAATGTCATGAAGAAACACGAAAAACCACAATACCAAGAAGCTCAATCAGAAGCACTGAATCCTGAAGAAGGCGGAGTTAAATAGGGCAGGTCATGTGACTAGCGTTTACTTCCTGAATGCCGGCTCCCTCCCCTTGACAACGGCTTCCAAAGTTTCCAAGGTAACCTCCAACACCTACTGCAGGGACCATACCGAATACCCTGGTGTATTTTGCCATTCTTCTTTGCTAGAGGTTTTACCGGGGCCTTTGGTAATCCAGGATTTGCTTGAAGACTGTCTTGACTACCGCGGCATGACACCATACCACATTTTGTCAGTCTCTAGGTGATGCACATCTCTAATACTACCTAATAAACTCCTGGGTTTGAAATATCCTTTGTAATTCTAGTCACGGATACTATTTACTGGCATACATATAGTGTTAGTAATTTTATTGGACCCATCACTAGAGGTCAATCATATTAATTCAGCAATAAGGAGAGAAAGAGAGAAAGAGAAGAACAGAAAAACAATACAGATAATAATCTTTTTTGGCACTATCTGTTGTTCGTGAAGTTTGTTAATTTAAGAAAGTGTTAACGTCCGTCCATCCAAAGGAATGCATTGAGTTAAAAAAATAATTATCATTGTCACTCATCTTACCCCCCCTTTCTTCTTTCTGCTTATGAAGGGGGTGCTGGATCCATGTCTTTTGACCTACAACTGTGGCTGCTACGGTGTGTCATGGATGATATCTTAAGGTCCGCCAAATTTTGGTTCATCCCACTTTTGTACAAAGTTTCTAATAATGATGTATTACTAGGAAAGAGCTGTTGCTTCTGCGGCAGAGCTGCTCTGTCTCATTTTGCTTCTGCAGTGTCTGTTGCTGTGACGTGACCTCTCTGGTTTGGGGTCCAAGCTGACGGAAGATAAATCTGATAGTATGTTAAGTCTTTAAGTCTTTAAGTCTTTAAGATATCCCTGAAACTCATCACCTAGAATCTGTGCAGAATTGTGTGCATCAGAGTTGTGCATGTGCATGTGAGTGCAGTATGCAACCTCCTGCGTGTTACTATCTCATGTGGAGTAAGATGATGATCTGACCTTGGCTGATTGCAAAGAACAAACAATGCTAATGGCAGACAGTAAAGCCAACTCTTTTCAAATGTGGTATACATTTTGGCTAGACATTGTTTCAATAGACTATTTGTTCCTCAACCCTGTTGGCTTGCTGGTGATACATTGAGCACAATATATGCTTTAGTCCCAATAAAAGGGACATTTGTTTGAAGCCAACAGCTGTACCAAGTGCTCCATAAACTAAACCTTGCTCCACGTCAAGTTTACGCTTTAGCATTACTCTACAGTTTAAACACAATGTTAAAATGTTCTCCAAACCAGCTGTGTTGGAGTTTTCTAAGCTATTTAGTTGTGCTGTCCAGTTTGTATGTGGAGTAAATTTGCACTATTGGTTGCATTTCTTTTTTCAACATTGTTTCATTGAATTGTGCACAGATTGTTAGGGTTGTCATTAAGGACATACATTTGTGTATGCTAATTGTTCCATGACATCAGTAGCAGATGTGTTATGCTTGTATAGCTCATGGATGAGTCTGCAAATTAAGATAGACTAGAAAGCAACCCAATCCAAATGCTTTTCAAAATGTTAGCATGGGTGAGGTCTGCAGACTGATGCAAGTTTTCAGTTAGTTCTTTGTATTCTTTGTATTGGAAATGTTGACAGAGATTTACATTTCCTATGCTGTCAAGTGTCTTATGGCACAGTTTGTATCCTAAGGTTTTAAAAAGGTTCACCTTTCACTGGTGTTAATTGAAGAAGTAGATCTCCAAAATCTGAGGTGAATCAAAGCAACCATTAGGTTGGAGACTATGCTCACCTCATGTATTAGGAGCATTTTCATTTGTTTCAAAATTCTGCGTAGCTCCATAGCAGCTTCTGCTGAAAGTTTGTAGTAGTCTAATTTGTTTTGGTATTGTACTGGAAGCTAAACCTGTCGGCAGGTAAACCTGTGGGGGCAGTTACAATAGCTGAAAGCTTGTTGTTTGTTAATTGTTGGAGGAACTTGTTGATTTTTATTAAGAATGTTTTGCCTGAACCAGCTTAGTTTTGACAGTTTTAAGGTTTTAGTTTCGTGCTGCACACAATGTTCAATTTCTTTACTTACTTCCAGGAAAATTCTATGCTTTTCATTATTCAGTTGTGATTTCAGTAGAGCACAATTTTCTCCAGATTCCTCATACTAACACATGGTGTTTTCTACTTCATTCATGGCTAATTCTGCCTCATTTACTATGAGTGGCTCTCCAAGTGGTTCTTGGATTCCTGTAAGAGAAGGTTGACTGCTCTCAGGAGTGTCTACATTTATTTGTGCTTAAAGTTTTTCCTCTTGTTGGCATTCATTGTTTAACATGTTTTCGTACTGTTTGAAGTTTATGTCTGTTATAGTGCTTTCACTCACATCAAAAGCATCTTCATGGGAGGCATGTGTGTCCAATAAATCTTCTTATTTTCTCCATGGTTTAAAAAGTAGCAGTTGGGACATGTAGTAAAGTTCTCTATATTGAGGAGTTTTAAATGATAGCTTCATATGATTAATCAGGCTGCCGTTGGTAAGTTTAACCAGTATGTAGTTACCTTTTTTCTCATCTCATTATTTTTTTATGAGAAATGTTGACCTATGTGAAATAGACACATGGGGGCCAATTCATGGAATAAATGTGTGGCGAAAAGGGGAGCTCAAGCGTGAAAATCGCAGTGCAAGCATGAAAATTGCAGCACACGCATGCCAAAACCGCGCACATCGATTCATGGAATTCAGTGCGTGTGCAAATCTTGGGATGTGCGCTAAAATCGTGGGTGGCGCACGCGGGTGCACATGTCATTAAATGGCATGCGCTACGTGCACAGGGAAAGCACACCTAGCGCAGCGCATACAAGAAAAGTGGGCGGAACACAGGGCATAAAACACGGAATGGGGAACAACACATGAAAATGTGGACATTACAGGGGAAGTACAGGAGGTAAATGCTTGCAACGCCCACACGCGCATCAACAACACATATTCATGGAATCGAACAGGGTTAAGGTGTGCGCCAAAAAAGACGCGCTAATCCGGAAACACGTATGCCAGCAGGAAGCAGGCGTAAGCGGCCCCGCACAGCATAAAAGTGCGCGCAAACAACAAACAAGCTCAGACGCTACAATGAATATACCGTTCCTCACAGCAGTGGTCGTGGGGCACTGCAGGAGGAGGAGGATAGCCAGGCCCCGCATTTTTTTACCAGGACCAGCCTTTCTGGGATGCCTGATGACCAGGTGTATTGGAGGTACAGGTTTCCAGCACACATAATCCTAGACCTGGTGAGTGAGTGGGAGGATGACCTCACATCACCCACCCTGTGCTCGCAAGCACTGAGTCCCTTGGAAAAGGTGCTCAATGTACTGCACTTAATGGCTACTGATTCATTTCAGCGGACAAGTGCCATAGTGGGGGGTGTGTCACAGGCCACGCAGTCACGCTGCCTACACCAGGTGTTGGCCATCATGACTGCACGCCCCTCAGTCCGCAGGCACATATACATGCCCAGAACACCTGCAGAAAGGCAGGCCGTGGTCCAGGACTTTTACGGGGTGGCACAGTTCCCCAAAGTGCTAAGTGCCATTGATTGCACCCATGTGGCTCTACGTCCTCCCAGTGCCACTGAGCACATATATTGAAACCGCAAGCACTGGCATTCAATCAACATGCAGGTAGTATGTGATGCCAAGGGAATCATCACTTCAGTATATGCCAACTATCCAGGGTCAAGCCAGGATAGTTTCATTTTCAGAATGTCACCCCTAAACTGGGACCTGGAAGCTGGGCGGCATGGCGACACATGGCTGATTGGTGAGTATAAATGCCTCTGCACTTGCATGCATGTCAGATACTGAGTAATGTGAAAACCCCACTAATGATAGCCATCATCACCTCCCCAGGGGACATTGCCTACCCTCTGTGCACCTACATGATGACGCCAATTTGGAACCCCACCACACCACCCGAGGTAAGATATAACACAGCCCATATTGCAATCCAGGGCATAGTGGAGTGCACATTTGGAGTGCCTCAAGTCATGCTTTCGCTTCCTTGACCGCTCTGGTGGGCAGATGCTATATGCGCCCCCAGTAGTGTGCAGGATCATAGTGGCAGCATGTGTCCTGCTAACGTTGCAACCCGCCGGGGCATGCCGGTGGACATGGTGGTGCCCCCACATCCCCAACCACATGCACGCCGCTGCGCATGCGAGGTGAAAGGGCGCGTGGTGAGGCAGCCTGTACCCAGCTGGTAGCAAATTACTTCACCTAAAATCCCACCCCTGCAGAGTGCACACAGCCCTGGCACATACCAGCTGACAATCAATGATGATGACAAAAGGGACAGTCAACTGTCACAACCATACCAGCCTGAGATTGTTCACCTGGAAGTGTTACATTGTCTGCATCCCTAGCTACTTAAGGACACCCAATGCTGTGTCACAAAAAGACACACATTCATGCAGCATGAATGAACACCCCCTTGCAAAATACCACATCAAAATAGTAACATGTCACCCAAGCCCTCCCCATCTCAGCTACCCAACACACCATGGCATGCAATGTGAAAGCAACCAAATGAATGCACAACACATGACACAAGTGTAAGAAAGTGCACTGTCCCTAATGTAAACAGGCCACAGAAAATATGCTCTCAGTAATCAATTAGAAACAGCACACATGAACAAATACTTACCAGCAACACATAACATCAGTAAAGGAAGAAACAGTGGCAATATATGACACTAAAAATTAAAATACTGCAAGTCTCACAACCTGACTAAGACAGCACATCGACCCCTTTCAACTGCAGAGTGTTGCTGTCAGGCAACTGTGTCAGTGTACTGCATACAACATGAACTGCATCTGCAAAGGAGATGAGCTTGTTAAGACATGAAAAAGCTACATGTATATAAGGATACAGACATGGTTTCACAAGCAAATATCAATCCACCATGCGGAGGAGAATCGAACAAAAATCCCCACTAGGGATGTACACACAGTTTTGACTACAGACAGGCCAATTTATGGGAGCCCAATGCCACTGTGTAAGTTGCTGTCACTTGGTCACACCCTTTGCAAGCCCATGGAAAAGGGAAGCAGGAGGGGTGTGTCTGTCAGGAACCCAAGCATCTAACCCAAAGACAGGACAAGCCTGCATGTGCCCAGCTGGAATACACAGTGGATGCCTACGGAACAAACACAAAGCAACACACTGTAAAAAAAAAAAGAAAAAAAATGGTCATGTGTGGACCGGGGGGGCACCCAGGAGGGATGGGGTACAGGGTGCACCCCAACACCCACATGCATGGATGTTGAGAGAAACAAAAAAAACTCCCTAGGCTCATTGCCTGCACGGCTACGCTACAGTGGGAGAACTGTCCTCGCTGTCATCACCCTCTGCTGCTACACCAGGAGGTGGCCGTGATATGGGAGGCAGACCACGCAAAGCCCTGGTATGGTCCTCCATGGCAGCAAGCATGCGGGTGTGGAAGGTTTGGTTCTGGAGGCTAATGGTACAGAGATCCCCATGCAGCACCTCACGGGTAGCATTCATTTCTACCTGCATGGCCTCGCGTGATGCCCGGATCTCCTGACGGGTTGCCTGGAGCTCAGCTGACAGTGTACATGTCAGCTGCTCCAGCTGCTGTTCTGCCCTTGTACTCCGGGACACCTCAAGTTCACCCAGAGTATCTCTGAGGGAGCTGTGTTCTAACCTGAGGGCTGCCCTGTGGGCCTGTGACTCTACAGATATGGCTGTGCACAGAGTCTCCAGTCCAACATGTCCTCCCTATGTGAGTGGCAAATGGAGTCTGTTTCCTGCTGCTGGAGCTCCATCTGCCTTTCAGGGGGGAGAATGGAAGTGGCCACCCTATCCATTGCCTGAGCCATCATTTCACACGATGCCCCCTGTTGTGCTGCTATACTGTACATGGAGTTCTCCCACACAGTATTGCCTGTTGGCACACGGCCACTGCATTGGCGGGCACCACACCTGCAATGGGCACCTTGCTATGCTGGCACTGCCTGAGGCTGCAGGACTGCATTCCTCCTTTGATCTGCTGGCCCAGGAACAGCAGCAAATATTGTGGAGTGTGACCCTGCATCCGTAACCACCACAGGTGGACTTTCCAACACTGAATTCCCCTAGAGGGGTCTACCCCCGGTGCAGGTGGGTTGGACAGAACAGCATCCCTGCCAGAAACACTCACCTGCGACGGCACATATATCTCAATGTCCGATTCAGCACCTGATTCATAGAGGTCTCCGGATGTGTACCCAAAGACGCCCGTGGACAGCATGGTCTGTAGGACAAATGGGTTTTCACCCACCACCACCCCACGTCCTCCAGTGGTGCCCGGTTGTGGCTGTGATTCCTCCTGGGTCTGCACCATCTCCTCCTCCTCAACAGCATCAAGTGCCTCATCACCTGCAAAAACATGAAATATAACGAATGGAAACAGGCATGAGCACCATAGCACACACACATAGGCCTGACGAGGCAGAGATCCAGTACATAAATTACACATGTCCCACATGACAATAACCCTGGCATGCATGCACTGTCAATGAGTTGGAAGGGGAGGCAAAAAGCAGACACTGAGGACTCCGAGATGGAAAAGCAACACATGTGCTGCATGCTGGATAGCACTGGAATCACACATTAGCCTGTGAGTGGCCTGTCCAATACACATACATGACACATGCCAGCACACAGATGGCACGTAGCATAGCCATGGTACATTTGACAAGTACAGCCATATGGTAGGAAATAAGTACTGTCACCCATCCATGTGAGATGGACATCATGAGATAAAACATGCAAAATAGTGTGACAAAACATGCATGTGCCACACACTGCAACAAATCCAGTGTTCACTGATGCAGTGATGGCAGGGAGATGGATACATCAATGGTTGGTCACTTCAACTTGACAGAAGACAACAGTCATGTTCAACATTCAAACAGGGCCCAACAATGATTGTGTGCAGGCCATTACTCATTCAGCCTGAATGGTTAAATCATTCCCATAACAAGGTAATACATGTGGGCCATTGTGGGGTGTAATCTATGACAGAAGTATGTTACATTTGTGGCAGTATGGCAAAAAAATGTGTGGTATGAAAATGAACAGGAAAACATTTTGAACAATGTTGTTGCAAGATGACAGTTGAAGGGCAACTGCAGTAATCTGGTGCAAATTGGCAACTGTGTTCAGAAGGGATACTGTCATACCCAAACCCAACGTAGTGCTTGCCGGGGAATGGTTTGGAGGGACCACATGGGTGACCCATACCAGTCATGACTACACAGCCTCACATGGCACCCAATCAGAACACATCACCCAAGCAACATACACATACGGACAGTGCTTCAAGCTCTGGTAGGTCTCCCATGCCTCGGATCTGATCCTCTGTGATGAAGCCTCTGGCGACAGACTCATGTTCAGTGAGTTGGTCGTCCTGTGGTGGAGACCCACCATCAGTCACCAGAGTAGAGGCATGATTGGAAGCCAGCTTGTTCTTTGCTCTGCGTTTCAGGTCATTCCACCGCTTAGAGCAATCATCAGCAGTGCGCTTCACAAATCAAGGGAACTAATGCGGTCCGCAATGGTCTGCCAGTGGGCCCTACGTTGAGCAGGCATAGTCTTGCACCCTGCAGTCACCATCATTTCGCGGCTATGTGCCAACACATAGGCCACAAGTGCATCTAGTTCGGCATCATTGAAACTAGGCTTCCTTGATGTGCCGTAGTGTGTAGCCGTGTCTGTGGTCCCAGCCTGTACTGCAATAGCACCCTCTTCTTGGAAGCTGGTGCAGACCCTGAGTGGCTTATGCCGCTCTGGTAGGTAGGGGCAGATACGCAGGTGGACTGGGCACTGGAAGTTTCCAAAGGCACAATGACCAAAGGTCTCACTGCAGTCATTGGCTGCAGGGTGATGTTGGCAGGACCAACCTCGGTGTGATGGAGTTGGACCGACACTGTCCCGGCTGGGAGACTCAGAGCTGGGGTGGATTGAGCTGCAGCTGCCCCTGCAGCCTCCTCACCCTGGCTACTTGGGGCAGCAGATGACATTGCTGCCCCAGATCCATGTGGCCTGGTGACAGCAACTTTCACCGCCACACGTGGCTTAGACTTGGTGACACGGAAGTCAGCCTGGGAGTCATCCTGTGCCGGTTCAGTTGACAATATGGGCCGGTTTAACAAGGGCTGAGCTGGGATGGTGTCAGCTACATTTCCCCCAACCATTGGAGGGCATAGGTGTCCCCGATTGGTCCTCCACACACTGGCCTCTTGGGCCACCCTGCACATCCTGGCCATGTCCCCTACCGCGCCCACCTCTTTGAGCTCATCCACCTTTGCCACCTTCGCCTCCCTTACTGCTTGGTCGCCTCCCAACCATGGCACTGATGTTGTTGTGCATATGGGAGTTGCAGTTAACAATTGTCCTGGGCAATTGGGGTGAAAGGGGTAGGGTAATAGATGGAATTCGTACCCTAGTGCTCTAGCAAGGCTGTCTGTGACCCCTGGGGGAAGATGACGGATCACGCAAATGCACAGGCACCCCGAAAACAATATTAAACATGCACGCAACCCCTGGTAGATCATGTGCGTGGAAAAATGAACCCGCACTATGCTTTGGCATACAGAAACACAAAAATAAACGTAAACATGATACACGCAGCCTACAATGACCTCTGAAGGTGTACGCAACACACGGGGGCAACCACAGTTGGAAAATACGTGCGCAACTCACCGTCTGCCTGGAAAAAGAATGTGAAAAAGACACCCCTGCCAAAAAAAGAATTGAACGCTGTCTGAGTAAACAGGGAGTACAAACTGGAACCGTTGTGAAGTTATTGCGTGTGAACCGACAAGAAGTACAAGAATCACCCGCTCGCTCTCCACAAAAAGCACGTACGATAAAATGGCATCAAACACATGCAACGTCACTTAGGTGTGTACACGCTAAGGCCCTTTCCTCCAATTGCACCCAGTGACACACGGACGTGCAGTTATTGCACGTGTACAATGCACCCGTGTTGAGGGCAACGCCCTTGCGCGTCACGTCATTGACACGCTTATGCGCTAAGGGCCTTTCCTTGAATCACACGCTGACGTGTTGTTTTTTCACATGCTGATTCACTATGCACCCGTGTTGAGTGAAACGCCCATGCGCATTACGTTACGCGCTAAGGGCCTTTCCTCGAATTGCACGCTGCCGTGCAGTTTTTTCACGTGCCAAATCACTCCGTATCCGTATCAAGCTGGCCCCGCGACAACACACGGAAGACCACGCTCCTGCCCAAAAGGCCATTTTCCTGCCCCCCAGTGCCCCGAGCACACTCCCACCTGCCATCTGCTGCTGCCTGCCTGCTGCCCACGTGCCCTGCTATTTGGTGCCTGCACGTCAGCCACCTGCAGGGGTGCAGTTGCTGTGTCCAACCCTGCTGGAACAGAAGACTCCCGACTTGGATATCATCGCTCCACAGCTCAGCTGCAGGACCCAGTTTCCCACCCACACCTGCCTCGGGGTCACCAGGTCGGGGCAAACACCATCCGAGACCACTGGCGACCCCCAGCCAGAGAGGCAGAGGGCTACCAGCTTCAGCGATAAGGAAGTTGGTACCCTTGTGGAGCAAGTTCTGGGGCATTATGATGCCCTCTTCACACCATCGCGCACCAACAAGGAAGGACAGGAGAGGATCTGGGAGGACGTAGTGCTTGCCATCAATGCGGAGGGGTTGGCAACCCGCGACATCCAACACGTCCGGAAGCACTGGGAGGACTTCAGGTCCAGGACCCTTAACAAGGCCCGGCGCCTCTTGAAGGCAGAGGATGCAGAGGGGTGCCAGGTCAGCCTGACCAACATCCAGATGAGGGTCCTGGAATGCATAAACCCAGCGCTCCACATCCAGATCCTTCAGAGGCAGACTCGTATGGAGTTGAGCGGTAAGTGGCCATGCATTGCTGTGTGAAAAAGGGCATGTTGCAGTGTGCTGTAGTCAGCTAATTGCCTGTATGTGTGACATAGGCCATGTATGGATGTGTGTGTGCAGGGACATCATGGTAATGCATGCGTGAACCACATGGATGGTGAATGTGTTACAATGCGACATGGGGAGCAGCATGCAGAATGCACACATTAATGCATGCCTGTCTCTGTTCTTGGACATGGATGGGGTGTGAGAGATGGGTGCTGCTCTCATGTACATGTATGGTGTACATGTCTGTGTGTCTGAGTAGCATGTGTGTGACTTTGAAATGCCATGGATGCATGACACATGTCCGTGACGATGTGTTGATTCACTTATGCAGTCTAGTCATCCTTGTATCCATTGTGTCTGTGGTGTACAAGCCCTGATGCATGAACCTCCGGTGATGTGTGTGCATGGGATCAGTATGAGCCATGATGCATGTGAGTTTGAAGCCAACATTTCTGTCAATAGAAGCCCTTGTACATGGATGCTGATGTTGATTGCATGTGCCGTGCCTGTCTCTGCATGTGTGTTGCCTGCATTGACCCATGTGTTGTGGAGGGACAGGATTAAAGTGTTGTTTGACAGTGCCACTAATGTGTTATTGCTTCCTGTCTAGGGGACTATTGTACAGTCCCTGATGCTTGTGTTCTATGTCTCCCTCTATGCAGCGTCGAGTGAAGAAGAGGGCGGAGACTGCGCTGTGGAGCAAAGCGGTGGTGATGCCTCCACCGGGCGGTGACGCAAGGCCCAGCCACCCTCCCAGGAATTGCCATCATCTGGGAGCGAGGGGACTGGTGCCCCGTCTGCCACTACGGCTGTAGCGGAATGGCCGGGTGAGACCCCAAAGGGGCTTGCGATGGCGGAGGACGGTGCAGAGACATCCAGGTTGGTGGTCCCCACAGAGGAGGAGGAGGCCGCTACTGAGCCGCACATGGGGCCTGGTGGGGGTAGTACCACTGGTGCAAGTGGTGCAGTCCAGGGCCAGGGGCAGGAGTCAGCACAGGTCACCCCAGAGGGGCCTGTGCATGTCACTGTCCCTGACCCTGTGACTGCACCACCATGCACCTGCAGGGATGCCCCGTCCCAGGCCCGTCCGCAGGTAGGGGGGAGGCCCACCTCATCTGGCACTCCACTACCCAAGGACGAGGAGACCCCTGACCGTATGGGTTCCATCCTGATTGGTGCCGCGTTGCGCACGGGTGTCATTCGTGATGATGTGCGTGCTTCCTGGGGGGACCACGCATGCCATCACAAAGAGCTGCTTGGCAACGTGGCACAGTTGGGAGGGGCCCTGGTCGGAGGGTTCCTACATGTGTTGAGCACTCTAGCGGCCCTCTCCTCCTCTGTGGAGACTATGCGCCAGTCGTTCTCCCTGCCGTCTTCCGGCCCAGATTCCACCAGGACCCCCTGTGGACCTGGCCCGACCAACAGAGCCAGCTTGGTGGAGCTCCCATCTCTGCCACAGTCGGGAGTCGGAGGTCCAGCAGGGGTGGTCACCCCACCAACTGGAGACCAGCAGATGGAGGATGTTCCTGCATCATCGGGCAGGGCACATGGACAGCAGCAGCAGGCTCAAGGTGGGAGCGATGATGGCTCAGGGCAATCAACATCAGAGGGGCAGGCATCGGCCGGAGGGTAGGAGGACCCTGGAATGGGAGTGTGTTCTGTGTGGCAGCGGTTGGGCCAGCGGATAGATGCGGAGCGGCGTGGGCGGAAGAGGCGCGGCTCACCATGGTCAGGGCGGAGTTCTACATGCGCCGGGTGTTGAGGCGGGCTGAGTGCCTCGAGGCAACTGGCAGGGAGTTGGAACAGGCCATGACTGCATCCCTGCGAGACCCCGGGGCCAGGGCAGAGGCCCGCCTGCGGGACATCGACATGGAGTTCGATGATGCCCTGGCCCGGGACATCACAGAGTGAACCATAGGACTTGCCCGCCGCCATTTCTATATAGTCGGTTATTGTTAGGTTTCCTTTCTGTTTTTATTTATTTTGGGGCGCTTGGACAATGCCCCACGTTTTTGTATATAGTTCCTCATTAGGTAGTTATTTTTTTTTATAGGTTTCATTTCAATGATTGGGCACATGGACCCTGGATTTGTACTTTGTAAATAGTTCGACAATGGATTTAGCTTCTTATTATTTTTTTTCCATGGATCAATGGTTTTTTATTGTTTTTGCACTTTGGATTTGTTTTGCCGGACTGACACTTTGCACACATGCTTTTGGATTGCTATCATGCATTTTTGGTTTATTTTTTGGACATGCAGCTTTTTATTATTTATTTCCATTTTTGTGTGTTTCATTTCATTCCCTTGCTTTTGTGTTTAATACATTTTTATTTCCTACTTCAATGTGTGGTATTCTCTCTTTGGTTTCATGCATGTCACAATGTGTGTTTTCTCAATCACATGCACCCATTGTGTGGGTGTGACGGAAATATGTTGATGTGCATACTTGCCATTTGGGATGTATCATGTGATGGGGATTTCATTGTTTGGTGGATGTAATACCTGGTTGTGTGTTTGGACTGGGGTGGCGTGGTTTATGATTTGGGTGGCCATAAGGCATGATTGTGGATCGTCATGAAGTGTTGGGGGGACATGAGTTGGGGCCTGCTGGCAGGTGCCTGTCACTGCTGGGTGGGTGAGTGGGTGGGGGGACATGAGTCGGGCCTGCTGGCAGGTGCCTGTCACTGCTGGGTGGGTGGGGGTGCAGGGGGACATGAGTCGGGGCCTGCTGGCAGGTTCCTGTCACTGCTGTTGGGGGGACATGAGTCAGGGCCTGCTGGCAGGTGCCTGTCACTGCTGGGTGGGTGAGTGGGTGGGGGGACATAAGGCAGGGCCTGCTGGCAGGTGCCTGTCACTGCTGGGTGGGTGAATGGGTGGGGGACATGAGTCAGGGCCTGCTGGAAGGTGCCTGTCACTGCTGGGTGGGTGGGGGTGCAGGGGGACATGAGTCGGGGCCTGCTGGTAGGTGCCTATCACTGCTGGTTGGGTGGGAGTGCAGGGGGACATGAGTTGGGGCCTGCTGGCAGGTGCCTGTCACTGCTGGGTGGGTGAGTGGGTGGGGGGACATGAGTCGGGCCTGCTGGCAGGTGCCTGTCACTGCTGGGTGGGTGGGGGTGCAGGGGGACATGAGTCGGGGCCTGCTGGCAGGTTCCTATCACTGCTGTTGGGGGGACATGAGTCAGGGCCTGCTGGCAGGTGCCTGTCACTGCTGGGTGGGTGAGTGGGTGGGGGGACATGAGGCAGGGCCTGCTGGCAGGTGCCTGTCACTGCTGGGTGGGTGAATGGGTGGGGGACATGAGTCAGGGCCTGCTGGAAGGTGCCTGTCACTGCTGGGTGGGTGGGGGTGCAGGGGGACATGAGTCGGGGCCTGCTGGTAGGTGCCTATCACTGCTGGGTGGGTGAGTGGGTGGGGGGACATGAGTCGGGCCTGCTGGCAGGTGCCTGTCACTGCTGGGTGGGTGGGGGTGCAGGGGGACATGAGTCGGGGCCTGCTGGCAGGTTCCTGTCACTGCTGTTGGGGGGACATGAGTCAGGGCCTGCTGGCAGGTGCCTGTCACTGCTGGGTGGGTGAGTGGGTGGGGGGACATGAGGCAGGGCCTGCTGGCAGGTGCCTGTCACTGCTGGGTGGGTGAATGGGTGGGGGACATGAGTCAGGGCCTGCTGGAAGGTGCCTGTCACTGCTGGGTGGGTGGGGGTGCAGGGGGACATGAGTCGGGGCCTGCTGGTAGGTGCCTATCACTGCTGGGTGGGTGGGAGTGCAGGGGGACATGAGTTGGGGCCTGCTGGCAGGTGCCTGTCACTGCTAGGTGGGTGGGAGTGCAGGGGAACATGAGTCTGGGCCTGCTGGCAGGTGCCTGTCACTGCTGGGTGGGTGGGGGTGCATGGGGACATGTGTCGGTGCTCACTTGTGCATGGTGACATGTGGGGTGGCTGGGGGGCATGACCAGGGTGAATGGGCTGCCTGCAGGGCCTGGGGAGGGGTGAGAGGGCACACCTGGGAGGACACACACTGCCAATTCGCATTGGGGAACACCAGGAGTACTCATACCCCTCCCGTGGCAGTGAACATGCGTGTAAAACTCCCCGCGCACCCCCGAAATACATGTACCCCACTCCCTAAGGCCTATTGCATGTGATTCTCCCTGTGCACCCCTCGGAATACACGTACCCCGCTAGCCCAAGCCCTATCTTGTGTGTTGCTTCACGCACACCCCCAAAATACACATACCCCGCTCCCCAAGGCCTATCGGGTGTGATTCACCCTGCGCACCATTCGGAATACACATACCCCGCTAGCCCAAGCCCTATCGCGTGTGTTACATCATGGGCACCGCCGGAATAGACGTACCCCGCTCCCCAAGGTTTATCGTGTGTGATTCTCCCCGCGCAGCCCTCAGAATACACGTACCGCCCTCCCCAAGGCCTATCACGTGTGATTCTCCCCGCGCACCCCTCGGAATACACGTACCCCGCTAGCCGAAGCCCTATCGCGTGTGTTACTTCACGCGCACCCCCGAAATACACGTAACCCATTAGCACAAGGCCTATCGCGTGTGATTCTCCCCGCACACCCCTCGGAATGCACGTACCCCACACGCATAAGGCCTTTTGCGTGTGATTCTCCCCGCGCACCCTCGGAATACACGTACCCCGCTAGTCCAAGCTCTATCACGTGTGATTGATACTTCACGCAGACCCCCGAAATACACGTACCCCCCTAGCACAAAGCCTATCGCGTGTGATTCTCCCTGCGCACCCCTCAGACTACACGTACCCTGCTCGCACAAGCCCTATTGCGTGTGATACTTCACCTGCACCCCCGAAATACATGTACCCCGCTTGCCTAATGCCTATCGCGTGTGAAACTTCCCACACAACCCCCAAATGCACTGCCCCGGCCCTGTGAACTGGTGCAGGGTTAGCGTGGCCCTTTGCGCTGCATTGGGCATTTCAATGCCTTATCCTTGCGCAAGGGGCGTTCTTGGGGGCATAACTGGCGCTGCGGGATGTTCTCTGCGCCAGCGCTCAAAATGGCTTTGATATTCCATGAATACGCGGTGCGCCAGAATGCTGTTTAGCACACACGGCTGCAGACAATAGCTCTCTGTGCTGCTTGCGTGCGCTGCCTCTGCGCTAAAATCTATGAATTACCCTGATGTTTTCCAGAGCAGTACACCAGTTTGGGTAGTATGTGTCCAATACATTGTTTTTCAAAATGTCTTAGCTTCTGGGATCATTTTTGGCTATTGTTTCTAGGTCTTGGTACGATTTAAGAACTCTTTTTCTGGATGCAGCAGGACCAAGGCTTAGCCAGACTATGTTTTCAGATTTCCCATACAAGGCTGTGCTGGTTAAACGGTCTGCGTCTTCATAGCAACCACATTCTCTATGGGAGAGCATTTTTATGCCAAAGCTGTATAATGTTTGTGACAGTTTTTCATCAGATGATATGTCACCCAGAGGTCTTTCAGCTCTATTTTCTCACCTTTGGTTAACTAGACTGTGACATATCGTGCAACTGCAGTGGAATTGTCTGCAATGTACTGCACATCTATGTTTGTCCACAGGAGGCCAATTATTGCATTGTAATCATTGATGTACTTTGAATCTTCAGTTCTTTTAACGCAGTATGTGTTCTTAGGTGATTTGCCTTTCACACTGTGTCTAACAGAAGACATGAAGCTGTTTATGTGTCCTTTTGCTGAAACTGGTGTAGGGAAACCAAAGCAGCATTTGGTGTAGTATTTGCCTCTGTTTACAAATCTGTGCCGACAATAATTGCCACATTTATGTCATTTAAACAGCAACATTTGTGCATGTAGGTCACTATGTCTGCTTTCTGAAGGGATTTTCTAAGTGACATATTTGTGAATGAACTGCAAAACAGTGGCATCACTGTCCTGACCAAATTTAGGAGCATCTTTAATCCACGAAAGCATGTGGATGTGTTATGCTCCTGTGGATTGATATTCTTTTCTCCAAAAGAAGTGTTGCACTTCTCAGAGGGGAGGAATTGTTTTATTACAGATGAAGTGCAGCAAAGCAATAAAGTGGTGATGGAAGTACCTTGACCCATTTACAGGGTCAAGAGAGCAGAGTTCTCTTGGTGTTTTCATGTCTATCCCTGCTATGTTTTTATTTGCTATGTGTAGGAAATCGTGCAAGTCTTCCCATGCATACTCTGCAAACTTAAAGTCACAAACCATGTTGGTGGGTCAAGGTTGCGTAGCATACACCATACATCTGAGGGACATCGGAACCAGTATTCTTTTGTACCACGCATGTTTGCCAAGATATCTGTAATACTTGATTGTAAAACGTCATCTTTCTCTTGCTCCTTTTGAAGTAGCTGCGTAGCAGACATGTTTAAAAAATTGGAACCTGTTTTCAATGTGTGTGCAACTCCGTAACATAGAGTTGCTAGAACACTTTCAAACAGGAGGTGGAACATGTATTCCAAATTTTGTCTGAATCTGGAGTCTTCAGAATACATTCATAAATAGAGGTATGCTGAAGCTGTTATTTGTGTGCATCTTTCATCATACCTTCCACCTTTTTCAGTAGGAAAGAGTAGAGGGAAGGCTTGTGCTTTTATACTTTTTTTCCCATATGATGATGTAGAGCCTTTGATTTACTGCATTTGATATGTTTCTAGCGCATCGTCCATGGTGTCTTTGGAGTGCAGTGGGTGAATTGTATGCTGGTGTAAAATATTGGAGGCTGTAGTAGGATTTAGAAGTGCAAATTGGCCAGTTGATGAGGATTCCTGAATTATTTTGGTGGTTTCTCTCAGGTTTTCTTCAATGTTTATTTCTTTGTAGTATTCATTATTCTCTTTTAGATATTGTAGGACTTATCTAACTTTGTTTCATTATACTAGCTGCTGCCAAATTATTTTGTCTTTTGTAGGTACACCATTGACTAGGATAATCAAAGATTGATCTATTGGCTGTTGTACTCCCATAGTGTTTACATTTTCTTTAAGATCTAATGGCAAATAAACTAATTTGCCATGAATGTTTTTCAGTAATTCAGAAGGTGGCAACTTGACTGTTTTCGGGTGAAGGCTTATTATCGCTGGAAATGGGTGTACTGTTTGGATTATACTGCTCTCATACAAATTAAGCTGTTGAAGTAGTTTTGGCATTGGGAATATTTCCAAGTTATTAGTGATAGCCCATGAAGGCATTTGGTTATTGTCAAGTTTCCCAGTGCAATATGCACAAAGTATTGAGGACTTAGTCATTTCGTATTTGTTTTCTGCTATAAGATAGATAGCTAATTGGAACCATTGGGATTCCCCATTGTCTTCTATTTTGTATGTTATATCTACAGTTTGGTGCTCTTTTGTATAAAAAGTTCTGCGACAACGCACACATACTTGTTTGGTACTTCAGCAGATATGCTTTTAAACTTTGCTATTTCTTTTTTGTGCGTGTGTAATAAGGGGTAGGCATCTGCAAGGTGATCGCGACTCTGTTCTCAAGTTACTGGATTTTGTAAGTGCTCTTCACTTTGAAAATATTTGCTTTGGATGTGGTATATTAATTCCAGGAGTTCTTTGGCTGTGCCATGTAGGAGAATGTGATTGAAATGCCTTTTTGCATAGTACAGTGTCTGAATGAGATTTTGTATAGTAGAATAGTGTGTTGCTAACATTTCTATGTGGTGCAAGGTGCTTTTGCAAGCAGGCCTTCAAATGCAGGCTAATTAATGTCCTGGTGGTCCTTTGTATTTGCGCACTGGACAGGAGTCCATTGTTTGTAATATTTTAATTTTTAATGTGTCTTTGGCTTTCACATACTGATTGAGGAATTGATGCAAAGATGTGAAGGATTGTTTTCATATGTTACACATTGAGATGCACAGCCATTTGTAGACGGGGTGGATTAGTTTGGCGGAATGGAGAGTTGATTGTAAGTTTGTTAGGGATATTCTTTCAATCAGCGTTTCTTCTGCCATAATGGTACTGTCTACCTTTTCATAAACTCAGTCACTGCTGTGTATGGCAAGTGGGTTTGTTTGCTCTTGTTTGTATGCCTCTTCATTAAAATATGGCTCTGTGCTGGTTGTTTGAATCCACTCACATGCACATAAGTTTGCAAAGGTATCCATGCTGGTATTGCATATGTTGTGAAATACTTTTTGTAATTTACTAATTAATTTTGTTAGTGGTTTCATTCTGTTTAAAATGAATATAAACAATTTCCTTTTGAGGAGCCTTGCACTGTCTATAAGCGCTTCAAGGATCAGTTTTCTGCAGTACGTTTTAAGGGTTGAATGTGATTTCTCCTCTGTTTTAATAGGGTCCTGAAGGATTCTATTAACGTTAGTAGATGCAGTTTTAGCACTACTGGTAGTTGCATTCTTCTTAATACATTTACTTTTAGTTTTACATTTTTGGAAGAGAAGTCACACTTTTTTTCCTGCTACCTGGTTCCGTTTTGCTCAGTGACTGCATTAGCTGTTTTGTTTGAACTTTGCGTACAAAGTCTGCTAGAGGTGGATGGCTATTTTGCATGGTTTGACTTTTATCTGCTCTATTTCTGTGTTTTTTTCTACAGAGTGGCTTTTTGGCAGGCCTTCTCTTGTGCCTGTTGTAGAAAAAAGGAAAGTGTGGATTTGGAAGTTGTGCAATGTATTTGTGTGCACTGTGCATGAGTGTCTGAATATGTGGGTAGGCATACATAGAGTAGTATGATTGTGGAAAGGGCTGTTACTGTTGGTTTGGAAGTTTGTACTGGTAGGTGTGTATGCTCCTGTGTGAAAGGTTTGCTTCAATGTGTATGACAGTGTAGTCTGCTTGAAGAAGTAAGAACATTGTGCCTCATTACGAGAATCCAGCTAAAAACGGAGTCATTAACGGCATGGAGGAAGTAGCTTGTCCGTGCTCCCTTGACGCCGCTAATAGTGGCTGATTATGAGTGCGCAAGCATGCACAAACCCCCATGCCGGTAATGGCCATACCGCCATGCCGCTAAAGGCCCTCCAACCCCCGATAGCGGCAGCAGGGGACCCGCCGATACCGCCTCCTCCAGGGAGCAACCCCTTAATAACGACCCGGTAACAACACTATGGTAATACCGGGCTCGTAATATCGGACCTGGAAGTAATGTCATCGTGTCGGAACGGGAAATGCGCCGGTGGCTCATTAAAAACACAATCCATTTCCATCCTCCCAATCTGGCAGTGATACAGAGGAAAGAGCAGTGCCATACCACCCAGCATGCCGAAGGCTACCTGAAAAAACACCCCCGCCTGCGTAAGAAGCGCTTCTCTAATGAAGAGCTTAACATGCTGGCCGACACCCTTGCAACCAATGCAGAAGAGGTTTTTGCTAATAACCTCAAAAGGGAGGTCCAGCTGAGGAAGAAGGAAATCTGGGAGGGGGTCGCACGCAAGGTGTCAGCAGTCGGCACCACCCCCCCGCACAGTCAAAGACTGTAACAAATGGTGGGACAACCTCCGTCTCAGGGTCCGGAACATCCTGGCCAGCAATCGCAGGGAGGCCATTGACACAGGTGGGAGTGCCCTCTCACCAGTGAAGCTGACACGCTGGGAGGAAACCTGCAGCACGACCATCCAAATGGAGGCAATAGAGGGCTTTGATATTCCATGAATACGCGGTGCGCCAGAATGCTGTTTAGCACACACGGCTGCAGACAATAGCTCTCTGTGCTGCTTGCGTGCGCTGCCTCTGCGCTAAAATCTATGAATTACCCTGATGTTTTCCAGAGCAGTACACCAGTTTGGGTAGTATGTGTCCAATACATTGTTTTTCAAAATGTCTTAGCTTCTGGGATCATTTTTGGCTATTGTTTCTAGGTCTTGGTACGATTTAAGAACTCTTTTTCTGGATGCAGCAGGACCAAGGCTTAGCCAGACTATGTTTTCAGATTTCCCATACAAGGCTGTGCTGGTTAAACGGTCTGCGTCTTCATAGCAACCACATTCTCTATGGGAGAGCATTTTTATGCCAAAGCTGTATAATGTTTGTGACAGTTTTTCATCAGATGATATGTCACCCAGAGGTCTTTCAGCTCTATTTTCTCAACTTTGGTTAACTAGACTGTGACATATCGTGCAACTGCAGTGGAATTGTCTGCAATGTACTGCACATCTATGTTTGTCCACAGGAGGCCAATTATTGCATTGTAATCATTGATGTACTTTGAATCTTCAGTTCTTTTAACGCAGTATGTGTTCTTAGGTGATTTGCCTTTCACACTGTGTCTAACAGAAGACATGAAGCTGTTTATGTGTCCTTTTGCTGAAACTGGTGTAGGGAAACCAAAGCAGCATTTGGTGTAGTATTTGCCTCTGTTTACAAATCTGTGCCGACAATAATTGCCACATTTATGTCATTTAAACAGCAACATTTGTGCATGTAGGTCACTATGTCTGCTTTCTGAAGGGATTTTCTAAGTGACATATTTGTGAATGAACTGCAAAACAGTGGCATCACTGTCCTGACCAAATTTAGGAGCATCTTTAATCCACGAAAGCATGTGGATGTGTTATGCTCCTGTGGATTGATATTCTTTTCTCCAAAAGAAGTGTTGCACTTCTCAGAGGGGAGGAATTGTTTTATTACAGATGAAGTGCAGCAAAGCAATAAAGTGGTGATGGAAGTACCTTGACCCATTTACAGGGTCAAGAGAGCAGAGTTCTCTTGGTGTTTTCATGTCTATCCCTGCTATGTTTTTATTTGCTATGTGTAGGAAATCGTGCAAGTCTTCCCATGCATACTCTGCAAACTTAAAGTCACAAACCATGTTGGTGGGTCAAGGTTGCGTAGCATACACCATACATCTGAGGGACATCGGAACCAGTATTCTTTTGTACCACGCATGTTTGCCAAGATATCTGTAATACTTGATTGTAAAACGTCATCTTTCTCTTGCTCCTTTTGAAGTAGCTGCGTAGCAGACATGTTTAAAAAATTGGAACCTGTTTTCAATGTGTGTGCAACTCCATAACATAGAGTTGCTAGAACACTTTCAAACAGGAGGTGGAACATGTATTCCAAATTTTGTCTGAATCTGGAGTCTTCAGAATACATTCATAAATAGAGGTATGCTGAAGCTGTTATTTGTGTGCATCTTTCATCATACCTTCCACCTTTTTCAGTAGGAAAGAGTAGAGGGAAGGCTTGTGCTTTTATACTTTTTTTCCCATATGATGATGTAGAGCCTTTGATTTACTGCATTTGATATGTTTCTAGCGCATCGTCCATGGTGTCTTTGGAGTGCAGTGGGTGAATTGTATGCTGGTGTAAAATATTGGAGGCTGTAGTAGGATTTAGAAGTGCAAATTGGCCAGTTGATGAGGATTCCTGAATTATTTTGGTGGTTTCTCTCAGGTTTTCTTCAATGTTTATTTCTTTGTAGTATTCATTATTCTCTTTTAGATATTGTAGGACTTATCTAACTTTGTTTCATTATACTAGCTGCTGCCAAATTATTTTGTCTTTTGTAGGTACACCATTGACTAGGATAATCAAAGATTGATCTATTGGCTGTTGTACTCCCATAGTGTTTACATTTTCTTTAAGATCTAATGGCAAATAAACTAATTTGCCATGAATGTTTTTCAGTAATTCAGAAGGTGGCAACTTGACTGTTTTCGGGTGAAGGCTTATTATCGCTGGAAATGGGTGTACTGTTTGGATTATACTGCTCTCATACAAATTAAGCTGTTGGAGTAGTTTTGGCATTGGGAATATTTCCAAGTTATTAGTGATAGCCCATGAAGGCATTTGGTTATTGTCAAGTTTCCCAGTGCAATATGCACAAAGTATTGAGGACTTAGTCATTTCGTATTTGTTTTCTGCTATAAGATAGATAGCTAATTGGAACCATTGGGATTCCCCATTGTCTTCTATTTTGTATGTTATATCTACAGTTTGGTGCTCTTTTGTATAAAAAGTTCTGCGACAACGCACACATACTTGTTTGGTACTTCAGCAGATATGCTTTTAAACTTTGCTATTTCTTTTTTGTGCGTGTGTAATAAGGGGTAGGCATCTGCAAGGTGATCGCGACTCTGTTCTCAAGTTACTGGATTTTGTAAGTGCTCTTCACTTTGAAAATATTTGCTTTGGATGTGGTATATTAATTCCAGGAGTTCTTTGGCTGTGCCATGTAGGAGAATGTGATTGAAATGCCTTTTTGCATAGTACAGTGTCTGAATGAGATTTTGTATAGTAGAATAGTGTGTTGCTAACATTTCTATGTGGTGCAAGGTGCTTTTGCAAGCAGGCCTTCAAATGCAGGCTAATTAATGTCCTGGTGGTCCTTTGTATTTGCGCACTGGACAGGAGTCCATTGTTTGTAATATTTTAATTTTTAATGTGTCTTTGGCTTTCACATACTGATTGAGGAATTGATGCAAAGATGTGAAGGATTGTTTTCATATGTTACACATTGAGATGCACAGCCATTTGTAGACGGGGTGGATTGGTTTGGCGGAATGGAGAGTTGATTGTAAGTTTGTTAGGGATATTCTTTCAATCAGCGTTTCTTCTGCCATAATGGTACTGTCTACCTTTTCATAAACTCAGTCACTGCTGTGTATGGCAAGTGGGTTTGTTTGCTCTTGTTTGTATGCCTCTTCATTAAAATATGGCTCTGTGCTGGTTGTTTGAATCCACTCACATGCACATAAGTTTGCAAAGGTATCCATGCTGGTATTGCATATGTTGTGAAATACTTTTTGTAATTTACTAATTAATTTTGTTAGTGGTTTCATTCTGTTTAAAATGAATATAAACAATTTCCTTTTGAGGAGCCTTGCACTGTCTATAAGCGCTTCAAGGATCAGTTTTCTGCAGTACGTTTTAAGGGTTGAATGTGATTTCTCCTCTGTTTTAATAAGGTTCTGAAGGATTCTATTAACGTTAGTAGATGCAGTTTTAGCACTACTGGTAGTTGCATTCTTCTTAATACATTTACTTTTAGTTTTACATTTTTGGAAGAGAAGTCACACTTTTTTTCCTGCTACCTGGTTCCGTTTTGCTCAGTGACTGCATTAGCTGTTTTGTTTGAACTTTGCGTACAAAGTCTGCTAGAGGTGGATGGCTATTTTGCATGGTTTGACTTTTATCTGCTCTATTTCTGTGTTTTTTTCTACAGAGTGGCTTTTTGGCAGGCCTTCTCTTGTGCCTGTTGTAGAAAAAAGGAAAGTGTGGATTTGGAAGTTGTGCAATGTATTTGTGTGCACTGTGCATGAGTGTCTGAATATGTGGGTAGGCATACATAGAGTAGTATGATTGTGGAAAGGGCTGTTACTGTTGGTTTGGAAGTTTGTACTGGTAGGTGTGTATGCTCCTGTGTGAAAGGTTTGCTTCAATGTGTATGACAGTGTAGTCTGCTTGAAGAAGTAAGAACATTGTGCCTCATTACGAGAATCCAGCTAAAAACGGAGTCATTACCGGCATGGAGGAAGTAGCTTGTCCGTGCTCCCTTGACGCCGCTAATAGTGGCTGATTATGAGTGCGCAAGCATGCACAAACCCCCATGCCGGTAATGGCCATACCGCCATGCCGCTAAAGGCCCTCCAACCCCCGATAGCGGCAGCAGGGGACCCGCCGATACCGCCTCCTCCAAGGAGCAACCCCTTAATAACGACCCGGTAACAACACTATGGTAATACCGGGCTCGTAATATCGGACCTGGAAGTAATGTCATCGTGTCGGAACGGGAAATGCGCCGGTGGCTCATTAAAAACACAATCCATTTCCATCCTCCCAATCTGGCAGTGATACAGAGGAAAGAGCAGTGCCATACCACCCAGCATGCCGAAGGCTACCTGAAAAAACACCCCCGCCTGCGTAAGAAGCGCTTCTCTAATGAAGAGCTTAACATGCTGGCCGACACCCTTGCAACCAATGCAGAAGAGGTTTTTGCTAATAACCTCAAAAGGGAGGTCCAGCTGAGGAAGAAGGAAATCTGGGAGGGGGTCGCACGCAAGGTGTCAGCAGTCGGCACCACCCCCCCGCACAGTCAAAGACTGTAACAAATGGTGGGACAACCTCCGTCTCAGGGTCCGGAACATCCTGGCCAGCAATCGCAGGGAGGCCATTGACACAGGTGGGAGTGCCCTCTCACCAGTGAAGCTGACACGCTGGGAGGAAACCTGCAGCACGACCATCCAAATGGAGGCAATAGAGGGCTTTGGTGAAATGGAGACAGGTGCCGCGACATCTGGAGATGGAGGTGAGTGACCGAGCAAACCCCAGTAGGCGATACCATGACGTAGTACAACTGATGTGAAAGTGAGCCAAGCCAAGCCAATGCATGGCCCATCATACACACATATACAAATCCATGTCCAGATGGAGGCCCAAACCCTGCCACAACGAAATGCATGATGTGTGCCAATCCCATTATCAAGAGACACCCAACACACAGGGACCATTAGCATTTCATACATCACAAAAACCTCAATACAATGGCATGCCACCTGGTACGCATCAGTGCCGAATGGAGACGCCACGGCTCATGCCAATATGCCCCCCCTGAAACTACCCTGTGTGACACACCTATAATATTTCAATGCATGAGAAAGGATATACTGTGCAGCACCAACTCATTCATCTTGCATGTAATGCCATCACTGATGACCTGCATCTCTTCTTCCCCCACAGGCACTGATGCAGAAGGTGGAAGTCAGGACCCTGCCCCAAGGCCATCTACATCCAGGGCCAGACCACAGGGCACTGGCCATTCCACCTCCGGGGAAGCACTTCGGGCCACTGTGCAACCCAGGGCACGTGCAAAGGCCAGGCAGGCACATGAGGAAACCACAGCAGCGGACGTGACTACTGTGCTGCCAACAACAGCTGAAGGTGAGGCTGATGGCACCCAGTCCACTGCCACAAGTTCAGTGGGTGAGGCAGCAGAGGAGTGATGTGGATGTGGAAGCGGAGGAGTACGCGGACCTTGATGGAACAATCCATGTAGAATGTCAACACACCCCATGCCCCCTGTCCACCCCCCAATATAGCACTCAGGGCACACTGTTCAGCCCCTTGCTGGTTTCTGCAGTTCAACTGCACAGTCCAGAACTCACAACCACCCCAGAGGCCAGCCCTGCAATGGCCCACCCAGCCGCAGCACCCTCAACCTCCACAGCCCCCACTGACATTGAGGCATGCCTGTCAAGGGTAGAGGCCTGGCAGGACTCTATGATCGAGCTGGTGCACCAATATGTGGTTGACGGCGAGGAAACACACCGGGAGATCTGTGAGGCCAATGCTGGGACCATTGCGGCCATTAATTCTAGTGCAGTCATGATCCGTGACAGTTTGGGGGCTGTCACGCAGGTCCTAACCAGCATGCTCCAACGCATGCAGCGCCAACAACCTGCATCGGCGGTGCAAATACCATCCGCATCCACCCCATCATTCACACTTGCAAGCTCTTCTCCCTCCAGCCCTGTGCAGATGACAAGGCGCAATGCTAGGCAGACCGAAATGATGCCCCCGAACACAGAAAAAAAAACTGAAATAGTGTGGGGTGACAATGGGTGAGGGGGGAGCTGGTGTTGGTGGTGTAGAGGGGAATAAGGGGGTGTTCCTTGATGAGTATGGGGTGTTTATTGGGAGTATGGGATGTTCATTGGGGGTATAGGGTGTTTTGGGGGTATGGGGTGTTCGGTGGGTATGGGGTGTTTGGAGGGTATGGGGTTTTTTGGTGTTTTGGGGGCAGGGGGAGGGTGTGTGAGTGGTGGAGGTGGGAAGTACTTTTCTGTAAATAATCTTAATATGCCTGTTGTGTTCAAAATCATTTAATGCCTGGACATTGTTAATTTTGTGTGTGTCCATTCAATTAATGACAGAGCACAGTGCCCAACTCCGCACACACCCTGTGTCCATGTCCACACAGTCCCAGTGCTCAGTGTAGCACTGACACATAACCATCAACGTCCCTGGGGTTCAGAAGTAATCGTCAATCAGTGATTGGCGTACAGCACTGCCATCTTGTGCATCACGTACTGGCAGGGGTGCTGCTGATCCTCCATCATCATCCTCATCATCCTCACCCGGTGCATGCATGTCAATGTCTGGTGGCAGTGGTACATTTCTCCAGGATGCATATATTGTGCAGAATTACACAGACCATGGCCACCTTCTCAGGGCCATAAAGGAGTGTTCCACCAGACCTGCTTAGGCAGCGGAACCGTGCCTTCAACAGGCCAAAGGTCTGCTCAATCACGACACGGGTACTGGTATGTACCCAATTGTACTCCTCCTCATGCCTGTTACGTGGGTTCCACACAGGAGTAAGTAGCCACAGCTTCAACGGATAGCCTCCATCACCTGCATGGGAGCACAAAGAGGTATGTGTGAGTCAATCTGAGCTGACACCTTTAGGATTCACAGCCATGGCTGCAGCCATTTGGTGTTGACATGCACATGTATCCCTATGTATGTGCACAGGTTCATTTGGTGCGTTGTTTACTGCACTTTGGTCTGCTAGTGGGGATTGCATTGTACAGATGATGCAGGGTGTTCTCTTGCATGCTGATGCGGATGTACTGTGGATGCGGAATGATGTCTTGCCACACATAATTGAGTGTATGCTACTCTGTACCTAATCACACTAGCGGCATTGACACCGTTGTAATCATGTTCAGTCATTCTTCGCTTGACATACCCATGGTGGCCTGTTTGTGCGTCTTGATGTATGACATTGATGTTATGTATGCAGTTGATGTGTCATGTTCAGGTTGGGATGTTCAGGACAACAGTGTTTAGCTCTGAGTGCATTGTCCACTCACCACCCAATCCCACCCAGGTGGAGTATGCGTCCCCCCCGATCCCATCCATGTGAAGTATGCATCCCCCCCAATCCCACCCAGGTGGAGTATGCATCCCCCCACCTCACCACCATGATGCACTGCCATGGCCCAGTCAGGCAACTTACCAAGCAGCCAGGCACGTAGTCCAGCATGTCGCTCTATGTAACGGGGTAGTGTGGAGTTACGGAGCACGATGGCATCATGTGTACATCCGGGATATCGGGTGCAACAATGTGTGATGATATTGCAGGAGTCACTTACCATCTGCACATTGATGGAGTGGTATTGCTTGCGATTGCGGTACACCGCCTCTTTTGCATGACGGACAACCAATTTGACATGGGTGCAGTCGAGGGCACCAACGCAATTGGGCATGCCTGCCAGTGCATGGAAGCCTACATTAGTGTTAGCAAGCTCCTGGGCAGTCCGTGGTCGGGATTTGTGGGTGCTAGCATGCTTCTGGATGGCATCCAGCATTTGGGTCAGCATGCGTGAAAAGAGTGGTTGTGATATGCCATGCAGCTGGCCCACTGTGTGCTGGTAGGTGCCTCTGGCTAGGAAGTGGATTACAGACACCACATTTAGTAGTGGGGGAATGGCAGTGCGTATTTCTATGAGGCTGACAATGTCGTTGTGTATCATGTCCACTATGGTGGTGATGGTGTTCCGGTCCAACTGGTACATGGTGTGGATCTGCTCAGGGGTTAGATTGAATGGACTGGGTCTGAAGCGAGGGATTGGTGGCTGCCTACGTGGTACCACTGGCTGCACTGGTGTGACTTGCTGGGCCTGTCTCACCTTCCTTCTCCTCCTGAGTCTCCTCTGCGCTTCCTGTTGTTGTAGCTGTAGTTGTTGTTGTTGCTGTAGTTGTAGCAGTACAGGCACGTCCTCCAGCCCCATGATGGCAACAGCTAGTGGTATCATTTTGGTGTTGGAAGGGGTGTGGTGTGTGGGTGTACTCCTTTTGTACTGGGACAGGCTCCATTGACTCCACCTGTGGTGATTGCGTGCATCTGTGGCAGTTGCCTACACCGCAGTTTGCTATTTACGGGTGGTCCACGATGCCTGTATTGCTGCCGTTGTACAGGCCTTAATTACCACCTTCGGGATGCCGGTAAGTGCATGCCCGCGTAACTTGTGATGTCCTCCTATTAGCGGCATCCCGGTATTTACGCCGCAAAGGGGCATGTGTACGCACGCGTGCCGGTAAGAAGCGGCACGGTACGGGCGGTGGCGGTATTGGTGGGTTGTCGGCTCGTAATGGCCTGGACCCGTTAACAATGCCAGTAATACCATTCCGCCTTCCTTTTTTCATTACCTCCATACTCGTATTGAGGCTCATTATGTTGTTTTCATAAAACTAGTGGGCATTACCATACTGGTGTTCTGATGACAATACAAAAAATGGGCCTGCCAAGGTGCAATGGGTAAGAATGAAGCGAGTGGGTTGGCTAGAATTGTCTAGGCTACAATACAACACTGCACTGTCTGAGTAACAGGCAGAACACTACTACAGTACTGCACTTACTTTGTTTAATGTGAAGAGTAGGTTTCTTCTGGGCTATATCTTCCAGCTGAGATGTCACTGGCTTTTAGGTGGCAATTCTTCACTGCAATTGAAAAAGAAGGAAGTTAGTGGGTATGTGTGTTAATGGTACAGTAATAGCACTAGTAGACCACATTATTTCAGATTCTAGCAGGAATGTTGGCAGGAAGAGTTAGTGTGTGTGTCCAATTGTACAGCACTGCATGGGAGTGGGAACATGGGAGTTTCAGCATTGTTGGTATGGAGGCCAGTGCTGCAGTAAAAACTGTACCCTATGGGACTGCACTTTTGAAAATGCGTGAGATGTTGTTGTACTACATGCTTTGAAAATGGATTAGTGCAAGTCCTGGTAGGGTGAGAAAGATTTATAGACTGGAAAAGAGAATGTTACCATGTGTGAAATTGTGTTAACTTTCTCACACATAGATGCTTGCTACATGAGTACAGATATCCTTTCCTGTTGTTTCATTTATTTATCCAAATTTACAGATAGCACTGTTTCCAATGTACACATGCATTTCTTTGCTTACCTTCCAATGGTGCATTTTGTCAATTGTGAAATGTATGTACTTTTCATGCTTTCCTAACATGCATGCAGTTTCCCTTTTCTGTGTGGATTCTGGGCATTTCACATAGGATCTGGCACTTGAATGTCTTGTGCAAATGTTCCCAGGGTTATTATTTACAATGAAATCACATAGAGTGCTGATAAAATTAAAATATGTGGTTTGCAGCTGTTATGCAAGTGGGCAGTAAAAGAAAACTTTGAAAGCACACAGCATTGTAAGTAACTGTCACTTGATGTCACGAGATGGGGCAAATAAGCGATTGCTTATTGATTAGGCTATGCAGGGTAAGTGGCAGGCACCCTGTTCAATGCATGCAATCAATGTATTTGCTACGCTTTGGTAATATACAAGCAGGTTTCGTTTTCTGCGTGCATTCTGGGCATTTTACAGCAGGTGTGTTAGTGGGGGAAGTGGTTGCAAAAGTGACAGAAGGAAAGAAGAAAATTACTGTTTGCACTTTACAATGGGTGATATGATCAAACATGCATGGCGTGGTAATATATTGAAGTTTGCATACGATCTGTCACTTGAACTTGCTGTGCAAATGTTCCCAATGTGGTTTTTATAAAAAGAATATCACAGGCAGTGGTGCTAAAACTGAAATATGTTGTTTGCAGCTGTTTTGCAAGTGGGCAGTAACAGAAAACTTTGAAAGCAAACAGCATTGTAAGTAACTGTCAGTTCATGTCAGGAGATGGGACAAATGAGAGTATGATTATTGAGTAGGTCATGCAGGGCAAGTGGCAGGCACCCTGTTGAAATGCATGCAATCTATGTCCTTGCTGTGCTTTGGCAAGATACATGCAGTTTTAATGTCTGTGTGCATTACAAAACATATGCATAACTGTCATTTGTGTTGATGGATGTAGATGTGGATGAATCTGGAAGTAGAAATCTTGGAGAATATTACAGTACGTTTGGATACAGGTGCATGGGAATGATATGAGACCTGTGCTCTCTGAGTTTTGAAATGTACATCTGCTATGTTGACAGAGTTAGATGTAGAGATCTTGGATGTGATTGGTGGATGGTTGTGTGACTGCTTACCAGTAGTCAATGAGAGAGTGCTGCAAAGAGTGAAGTGAAAATGGAAGAAGGGCTGCCCCTGTGGTATGACACAGCGGTTATTCGTGTATAGGGCATGCCACATCCAGGGCTTCTCAGCATGCCTGGCATGGGAATGTGACTGCAGGGATTAGCCATCAGGTGTTCAGGTTGTGCTTTAAAGGAAGGTGGGTTAATACTTTTCTTCATTGCTTTGTTGGTTGTGTAGCGAAGATGGCTGGAGTTACTGGATAGTGGGAGATTCCTTTCTATGTGATCTGGAGCGGTATGCAAAGGCAAGATGTGTTTCTGCTGATCTTGGTTTCCGGGCCTGCAGGCTATGTGGTACAGTGTGCCTGGCTGCAATGTGCAGGCACTGTTTGATCTTTTCAGAAACATAGCTAATTTTGGTACTCCTGATGTTTTTGTGGTGCACTGTGGAGGAGAGCATTTGGGCTACATCAGTAAGTTTGTGGAGGTCAAAGGATTGGTCAATAAGGTTCCCCCTGTGTGGTGTGCAGGAGAAAGTGTGACAGAGGCTCTGTTTGCTCAGAAGAGTGCAGATGGTTGTGTGTTTCAGGAGGCAGAGTGTCTTGATTTTGGGGGACTCTTGGATACATTGGTTGCAGGTGTATGCAGAACACTATGGAGTGGCTGCACATCGTGGATTCGCTCATGTGGATGTCCACTGTTATGGAGTGTGTGGCATGCATGAAGTGGCCGGATTTGCTTCCCCTTTGTGACACTTTGGTGACTCAGCATCATCCAGCCATTATTATTGTTCATTATGGAGGAATCAGTTTAGGCTATGTTGCTGGAATCTCTCTGCAGTTTGCAATGAAGGAGGCACTTGGGAAAACTATGGACTTGTTTCCAAACTCTCAAGTAATTTATTTGTGCATTGCCCAGAGACAGATGTGGCTGTGCTATTCCTCATTTGGTCCACAAATGGAGAAAGACAAGCGCAATGTCAGCAAGGCTGTTTGCACATTTTCATGTTGGTATTTCTTCCTTCCACAATGAAAACATTACATTTCGTAGCACCAACATTTTCTGCAGAGACGGAGTCCACCTTACTGATGCTGGCAATCACCTTTTTTTGTGCAATATCCAAAATGCTTTGTAGCTGTTCTTGCAAGTAGAGCAAGCATTTTTGCAGTAGGTGTTGACAACTTCAAAACTTCCAAGAACAAAAAAAAAACCAAAAGGCTCTTTTCACAGCCATCACTTTCTCCTGGAAAATTTTGCAATGGTTTTCATGCTGCCACCCCCTGCATGCTTTGGAAATCTGCAGACTAACGTGCTGTCCGTTGGCTTCGCGGACTGCACCATTTCATTGGCACTTCTATTTTTAAACTGTGAAGTTGGCATTAAAAGAGTTGTTTTTTTGTGTGTTCTCTTGTTTTATATTTTTGGGTATTTTTTGAATGGTACACACCAGGAAGGGAAGGGAAGGGAGGGCAGAGAAAGGGCACCAACCACAGGGATAAGAAAGGACAGATGGAGAGAGAGGAAGATGTTGGGTGGGCCTAATCGAGGTAGGGGGCACTTACCTTCCTGGTCCCAGACTGCAGCCTCAAAACCACTATGGAACTGCTTGCCCCTGCACGGTACCGTGCCGCAGTGCACACACAATACAGTGACCTTTGAAAGGTAAGGATCTACTGTGGTGCCTATGGCCTGCAAGGCTGAGTCAGGGATCCGCTGCCCCACAGGAGTGTCCCTTGTGGTGACAGGAGCAGATGTTGAGGATGCTGCAGTGGAATTCAACCTACCACACTGTATGAAGGGGACGACCCTCCAAACTGCTACTTTGTAGTTGGATCTCAGGTATCTGCGTATGGAGGTTGTGCCATAACTATACAGTCAGGTTTGTAGCAACTGAGTGGCACTATTTGCAGTGAACCTTGGCAGCTTGAGCCTTGGCTACCCCCCCAACTGTGGTAAAATGCCTCCACACCCAAGACTCACGTCGGCAGTTGGTAGTGGGGACTTCCACTACCTCATCATCTTCTTCTTCTTGTTCCCCCTTTGCCTCACCAAGCCTAATCCCCTCTCCAGGCTGTTCAGAAGGTGGTGGCGGTGGTGGGGCTGGTGCTGAGGCAGAGGCAGCAGATGCAACAGCAGTGGATGCCATTATTCAGATAATCCAGCTAATCAAGCAACTCAGCAGCCCAGCAATGCATAAATCCAGCAATGTGGAGCAGTAATGCAGCAATCCAGCAATGTGGAGGAGTAATGCAGCAATCCAGCAATCTGGCAGAGTGTTCTGTTCAGGAAATCCAAAAACAGAATGAGGAGCAGCATTGGGGTGTGGCCTTTTATAGGGGTGCTGAGGAGCGCTGATGGAACACTTCAAACCCCAAGCTTGGCTCAAAACATTACAAAAAGTCTCTAGATCGCCAGGGGCATGCTCTAGGACCTCTCCAAGGGAATAGTTTCACAGTAAAATACCTTGGATTGCTGAAAAAGCACTTTTTTGCTGTTTGGGTGCCCAGACCCTGTCCGCGAATAAGGACTGACCCTCAGCGTGGGTGCGGTCACATGGCGACATCGCGAACGTTCACGAATGGGACAGCTGTCTGCCGGACACCTATTGCATGGGATCTATTAGGCGCATGAGCCGAGGTGTCCTACGGACAGGATTGGGTTCCCCGAGCAAATTAAAAGTGTGAAACACGTGCGTCGGACATTTCCAAACTTCCAAACAGGTACAATATCCGTAGGATCCAGGGAGTGTGATGCTCATGTGCACAGGTGTCCACTGGACTGGGTTAGGCTCCCCATACTTATTAAAGTACGTTACTTCTTGTGGACATGCCGGAAAGGCACAGTGTTCTTAGGACCGAGGGGGCGCGATGCACATATGCCCAGGTGTACGCCGGACATGTGTGGGCTCCACAGACTAATTAAAATATGTCACTGTTTTGCAGACATGCCAGATAGGCCCGTTGTTCGTAGGACCCGGGGGACGAGATGCGCATGTGCCCAGGTGTCCGCCAGACAGGGGTGGGCTCCCCAAACTACTTAAAAGTATGCCAACACTTTCCATACATTCCAGAAAGGCTTGTTGTCCATAGTACACAGGGAATGTGATGCCCGTGCGCCCAGGTGTCCACAGGACAGGGATGGGGTCCCCAAACCAATTAGAGGTACAGCACTCCTTTGCGACATGTCCAGACAGGCATGGAGTCCTATGGACACCTCCATTTTGATTGCAGACATCCCAGACAGGTGCAGTGTCGGTAGGACACCTCCATTTTGATTACGGACAGGTCGAACAGTCGCACTGTCCGCGGACTCCAAAAAGGGCTTTTAAAAAAAAAAAAACACACACAGCAACAGTATACACATAGAACTTTATTTACACACACAAATACACACAATTAGGAAAGGGAAGGGGTAGCGGAAAAGGAAACATACAGGGGAACTGGGATTTTGTAGAGGCGGGTCATCAGGGGAGGAAGGGATTGAGGTCTCACCATAACGTCTTTGCTTACAGGGAATTTGTGGGGATGGTAGGCTGGGACAGGGGGAAGGGGTACAGGTGCAAGTAGGACAGTGGTACTTTATATTTTCCATTATATGCCTTTGAACAAGTAGCTTTAAATCTGAACAACTGTCATTCAATTGGTCTATTTTTGCCCCCATGCTCACTAGTTCATTGGCTGCATTGTCAGTTTGGGATTCTATGTGCTCATGCACTTCTGTAGTAGCTGGTGCGTCCAGGCCATTTCCTCTGTTTCCCGTATGTACTGTTAAACAAAAAAAAAGTTTCAGTTACATGTGAAGCAATGTGTATTAATTATTTTATTTTTCAAATTGCACTGTGTACCATTGGAGTTACTATCTTTACTCATTTCATCAAGAGGCACATTCTCCTCAAGCCACTCAAGGGTGCTTGCCATTTTTGTGTAAAAAAACACTTTTTACTAGTCATGTACTCAGAACAAACTGCACAGTTAGGAAAAAATATAGTTTACTTACCACTTTCTAGTACTGTTCTGCTGTCACTACTTTGCAATTCTCCCACTGACAGTTGCTTTTCAGTTTGCATGTAAAGCAGCACTGAGGTAATAGTGTTGGAAGCACAGGTTATTTTTCTCCATGATGCATTCCATTATGTTGCATATCCTATGAAATTGCACTGCTCCTTGTATAAGTACAGAGTGTGTACACCTACTTCATCTTTCCTCATAATTCACCTATGTGTTGCTCTTTAAACATGGTCAGTGTCTTTGCTGCACGCTACCATAATGTAAAACAACCCCTGAGCTTTTGGCCAGTGTGGATGTTACCCGAGGTCAGTTACATAGTCCACGGACCCTGTGGTTATTTGAATGGGGCCAGCGGGTTCAGTATGTTGTATGGTTCATCGATACAAATTAAGGGTATTCTGGTAAAAACATATTGAAATTCAGTGAAAAAATGTTGTTAAAAGGATGTAATGGTTAAGTTATGCTAATAAAAACCCTGTCAACAATCATATCATCAATTTTCAAGCTGAAATGCCAGGTAAAAAGAAGTTAGTGACCCCAGAACACCCCTTCTTCTAAAAAAGCTAAACAAATCTATAAATATCCTGATGAAGAGGAAACACCAAGTAGTGCAGATATTTTTAAACTCCTGAAACAAGTGGCCAGTGATGTGGTGGATGTCAAGGCAACCCTGACTGATTTAACTGGGAAGGTCAGTAATTTGGAGGCTCTCATGGTGGATGTGGAAGGGAGAACATCTGGCTTGGAGAGGGAAGCCTCATCAGAGCCTATCAAGAGCCTATCAAGAGCTGCAAGAGGGTATGACCAGACTTCAATGGAGAAATATGAATGTGGAAATACAGACTAGGGGCAAACAAACACACCTGATTGGGGTCCGAGAGAAACCTGAATCTAACCTAATTACCTTGGTGATGGAGATCCTGCAAGATTGCATGCCTGCCTGTGGTTTACAAAGAAGTGACTTGGATGTGGTATTCAGAGCAGGTAAACTCGAGGAAGGGAAAGCAAGACAAATAATCATCTATTTTGTGAAGACTTCCATAAATGAAAATGTGCTACACATTGCAAGGCAACAGAAATCACTATCTTGGCAAGTGTTTTGTTCCATATCTACCCAGACTTTCCAAAAGAAGTGGCAATTAAAAGAAAAGCATTTGGAAAAGCAAAATGTTTGGCCAAAGATCGTGGAATCCGAGCTTCATTTCTTAAGCCTGCTATTTTGAAACTTGTTTTGCCTGATGGAATAAAACGCTCAATAGCATATGCGCTATTGAAATTCAGGTGTATGTCTGGGACTAGAGAATAGATATATTCGGTTACTGCCAGCACGTATTTTTTTATTTACTAATACGTTAAAAGTGCTATCTCTGTCGTAAAACCCCAGACACCACTTAAAAGAACAAATGTAAACTTCACTATACACTTTCATGAAACACCTTTCAAAAATGGTAGTTGTGAGCACACTGATTACAGTTTCATGCTACAAACTGTGTTATTGTATGAACCCTTAGTTCTCTACTGTTTGCAGTTCTCACAGCATTTTAATGAAGTGATGAAATGGTGTTTAGTCCTGCCAATGTGTGATATCCTGCTTTACCAACAGCACCCACAAATCCATGTTATATACTGCAGGGTTATTAGTCTAGGGCAGGACTAGCACTGCAATACATAATGAAAAACACATTTGTAGCTTTCATGCAGCTTTCTCCAACTAGTAAACATTGCAAAGAGTAATACACTTTAGACCAAAAATGGAGGAAGCTAGGTGTAATGTCAAAAAATAATTCTCATTTACTTACATCTATGGCCATTGTATGTCATCTAGACACAATAGCAACCTACAACAATATTCTGCGCATGATTTCTGACCTGATGGAGTTCATCTCATATATCCCAGAAATACGCTATACTTGCAAAAAACAGGAGTCACTCAGTTTCTAATTGCAAATCTTAAACCTAATAAATCTTCCGAGAGTCACCTTTTCCTTTCAGAAAATGTACACAACTATATGTATCCATACTTGACCATTTCTAACTTTTTCACAAGATCACAAGATCACAACAACTTACATACATTTCCTTTTTTTATATACAATAGTCACAGTTAAAACACGTCTTTACAATGAGGTAAGAACCAATATTTATATATATACATTTTACAAATGGATAATTGTTAATATAGATGAAGGAGAGAAAACCTGAAAACCAGATGCAAATTACTAGACATATTATTGCCATGGAGGATGATAGATTATGTAAGATACTCTTTAATTAAATATGTTGTCAAAATATAATAATAATAATATGTATGCATTACAACTCTCACAATAACAGTGCATTGTATGTAAGATGAGTAGCACCTTATGTAGAGTTCCTCACCCAAAACCCAGAGAAAAGGCCCACTTACATCTAGAACACTCTAGGTACATTGTAAAAGATGTAATAATATTTCAGCCTGTGAAAGGGCTAAACTTACCTGGGGCATACTAAAGCACAGGTATACACATCACAAACCCAAGAATCGAAGACAGCCTTGACAATTGATTAAACAGTACATTCCGTGATTCCTGATAAAAATAAATACAACAAACTGGAAACAATTCCAAGTACAAAACATCACAAATTGGATAAAGGAATATATTAGAAACAACCCAGCAATAAATAGACATTGCTCTATATTTTTAAGCAATTTGATTTTATTCACAATACTGAATATCATCAGGCAATTATTCTACTTGACATATTATTTTTTAACATTGTGACACACTGATGAGGAAATTGACAAAAAAAGTGTATATTAGTATCAACTTAGCTGCAACCAAGATGTATCAAAATATACATGTTTCCCTTTATAATAAAAAGTTCAATATCCCATTCTCCAGTTTGCGTTCCTTTACATAATCACCTCTTTGTTTTTCCCATTTGTATATTAAATATATACCATTATTATGTTTTTTTTAAAATTTATTTATTGTCTGAATTAATTCAAACTTTTAAACTATAACTATACAAATCTTACAATTTTATATTTTACAAAAATCAAGAATGAATAAAACATTCACAATTGCGTTATAATAATCCATACTTTCAAATTCTAAACCAATTCTATACCAGGGCATACTATGCATCAAAGATGGAATTAAAATATTTAAAATATAATAGTCCATACTTTCAATTATAAACCAAGACATACTGCATATTAAAAATGGATTTCAAATATAAGATCACAGAGTAGTAACAACTGATCATTTAAATTGAGCATATGTTAGTTATGATGCAAGGCAGTGAGCAAATTAAACAGACATCTGGTTGGTAAAATAAAAATATGTGCGCTAAGAATTTGATAATGTTTAAAATACTTTTGCAAATAAAAGACTCACTTATCTTTAAGATCCGGACATTCTGTAAGTAAAGGTTTCAAGGACTCAACCTGTCCGGATATAATGCAAAAGCGACACATGTTTCCGATTTTTCTTATAAACTTTCATCTTGCTAAAACATCCCTCGTCTGCCACAGATTAAATCTCAATCTTAGAAAGGCATTGGTCATGGGACATCTAACCAAATACGTCTCCACCAGAGATATTTTATTTATTTATTATTGTGTTATAGCTTAACATAAGATTTTCACATATGACATAAATATTCTTATTACATTTATAGAAATTATGCAAAGAAAAAATAAAATTTTGTAGTAATATCATAAAGAGAAAGAAGAAAAAGGAAAAAAGAAAATGTTTGATAAACACATCATAACCAAAATTAAAAGATGGAAATATCTAAATAGTGTTTAGTTAATACCTTATAATTAACAATTAATTATGTTATATCAATTACATGTTCTAGGAAGAAAGAAATTCTAATAAGCAATTACTAATAGAGAAACTTATTAGTTCTTAGATAAAACTCTAGCAGAATTTAGCATACATAGACTGCAAGTTGACTGCATACTTATGTCCAATGATTTCTCTATATTCATCCATACATTGTACATTGCAATGTAGAGTTTCAGTCCCCTTGCATTAATCGCTTTTAGCCAGAAGTCATTACTACTAACGTGGTCCAATTTATGAACAAAGTCTACATAACATGTTGCATAGATATTTAGCATAGCCAGATATCTGGTAAGGACATGTTTGCCAGTTTCAGACTCCGATCTGTCCAAGATATTTTATGTGGCTAAAGGGATTATTTTTGAACTCAGCATACCTAAGGCATGATTGATGTGTTCTAATCCAATCAAATTGATAACATTTTTGTCTGGAACGTATCGGATTCTCTATCAGAAGATCAGTAAGTATGTCTGCTGCTATCAGCATGTTTGACAGTGGTCTTCAAGGTTACAACACATTTGTGATCTGATGATGTTGCATACATAAAAAAAGATTAACATAATTGAATTAGGAGCCATCAGACATTTCCTATATAATGTACATCATTTCCATACGTATACAATACAAAGAGACCAAAGTTCCAACTCAAATCTGATCATGGCTCTAGGTATGCATTGTGGAATAATCAAAACATTATTTCTCCAAAACGTTGCTTCCATTTTAAGCCAAAAAAGTTTCTGGAATGATACCCTTAGATTCAGCACCATACAGCACCATTGCTCCAATAATGAGAAATGACACTGAATAATTGCACAACTGTTTTATAAACTCAGTGTGCAGTAAGAGAAATCTGATGTAAAACCGTTTCACAGAACACTTTCACATTCAGTAGTGGTTGCCTATTTTAGCGCTGTGCTATTTGTGTCTTGTAGTATTACGCAAATCAGAGTATACAAACCCCCAATCACATATGTTTGTGTTAAAACCCTTTTTTTTGTAAGTAGTGAAGTTTAGTGATCTGTATCATTGTAAATATCTATATGTGTTTTTTTTTGGTTTGGCCGATTTGTAGGCATTTTTTGTACACTGTATAACATTTTCTAAAATAAATGAGTGCTATGAGACTTGCTAGTCTTCACTCTCTCTTGAGCTGCGTGTACTAGTAACAGCAAACAGCGATGTAATTTAGATGGTGTGAGAAAATATTTTCCACTCTTAAATGAAGGGAGAGGTAACCATTCTCCCATACACAGATATATCTCTTGAAGTTCCTGCAGACACATGAAGAAAAACGTAATACACGCTGACCAATCTAGTGTCTAATGTAACCTAATTATAGGACTCTGGGCCACTACCCTTAGACTAGTTTGCAAGAAAGGCCAGGACCTCCACCGCCCAGAGCTTTGCTTTCAGGCATGATCCAGCCCCCAAAATGCAACCCAAACTTACCACTCAAATGCATGTGATCCATCTCAGTGTACAGTTCACCCACATAGTGGGTCTGTGGCCAGTGCATGCTGATCACTTTACACCAAACTTTGGCCAGAAACCTCTGGCCACAGAATATATTCAGATATTTCCAATATTTAGGTAGTGTGTTTCAATAGCAGCTAGACCCAGTGTCCACATTACCCTGATACCATTTCCACGTGCCACTGGCCAGGGACTGCAACCATAGCCACTGGTCAAATTGGCAAATGCATGCCCTTCAGCCACGCCCCAAAACCAAACAGGCCACCCAAAATGCCTAGCACATTATGTCAATCAATTCGTAGCAATATCCAGGAATTAGTTGGATACTGTTGTCATCTGAGGGTAGTACTTGACATATGAGACACACACCATCGCATTTGATGGGCATATCAAACATTTAAGGTGAGTTCCGGAGCACATCACCAAACATCCACTCCCGCTTCCCACCAACATCACTTCCATAGCACCATTCACACCCACATCATCATATACTCCACCATCATTATAAAACTCATAATAATTAGACACACCACAATCTATACTGATGCTAACATTATTTTCCTCACCACAATCTGTATTCATAAAAACAATGGCATCTACACCACCATTATGCTCTACTATTAACATCAGCCCCTGAAGCCCATCCTCACCCATACAATATCATTACTCATATCAACACCATCCACCATGTGTATCCAAATCCCACTCTATTGATCACTGCATAAACTGCAACACTCCTCAGACACCAAAAATGCTACTTGCCTTACATCATCCTATTAACTACTTACATCACCCTCGTACACCACACTCACACAGATGTAAAAACACATCAACCACTCACAACTCCCTCATTCACTAATGCGGAGCCCTCTCAGCTTTTTCATAAATAAATCCTTAAATGATAGTCATGTTATTTTCAGGGTGCCATTTTTGCTCACATTCAACACCACTTTTTTCCCTAACATGCTCTACTATGCTCATCACCCACATAGCACAACTCTTCACCTAGTAATCCCTCACATGCTCCACACATCTCCTACCTCAACACCCACCCAGTTCCACCATGTACCCTCTCCCAACTCGGAAACTCCATCACACAAACATAGTGACCAACAAACGCCTTCCCTCTCACACGCGATTGTACCTCCTAATTGAGCCTGCAAAAAGGTGATATTCACACATAATGCCTTGCATACACTGCCATCTGGAGCATTAGGTTCTGCAAACCTGCCCAACTCACAATGATGCTCAGCATCTTGTAAGGCTTGAAGGGCTGATCTCCCACGCCCACAATAAGATCAATAAAGTGACAATGACAAACAAGCATTTGCACTTTTCTAAATGCCTACCCAGAGTCAGAAGGCCTACCACACTGGAAGGTTCACAATAACATGGATGCCTAGGATACTCAGAAGGTCTCAAAACCTCACCGATTTCAACCAACAAGCCAAAATCACAATCCAATATGGGGGAATGAAGCAAATGCAAAGGTGCTTCACAGATTTGGAGCTTCCCAAATGTTGACTTTGTTCAGACAGAACTTTTTCCAACCACGAAGACAGTTGTCAGTGATGAGAGAACATGAACATGACAGATATTCTGCCTTTATAAGGGCCTTCTAACAAAACATAATTTTGCATGCAGCAGCAAGAAATGGGAGAATCCGCACATATGAGTGTAATTGGCAAATATGTGAAAAGCTCAGGGAACAGACACAACATAGACTAGCGTGTTCTATTGGTTGTAACCAATTCGGAAAAATATACATTTGTATTTCAGACGAACTCACCCACAACAGCAGTCCACCCCAAAATGCCAGGCACATTTCCCTTGATGAAATGTTCGAAAAGTTGTTCCAAACAGGTCTTTCTGCCACCTGTGCCACTTGTGCATCATCTGTGGGATTGTAAGGTTATTTTAATACTCATTCTCGTAGGAGATTTTGAGTGCTTGTATGGGCGGTATTAGACTGATATGTTCAACTGGTACAGCACACATAGTAGAGCTACCCATATTTTACATCCTCATGAGTGGGCATCTCATATTAATTTCTTGTTGATTCATGTGAGGATTGACACCTAAGAGTTTGCAGGAATCTAGGTCTGGAGCCACACTGTTGTCACGTGGCAATTGATGTCAGTGACCACCAAATTATGAGGTTACTTGGGAATTAGATGGTATGGCGCACTGTGGCAGTAACTATGACTATGTCAACACATGGCTTAGAATGTGACTATATGGGTATGTGATGATACCACCTGCCACATGGTGTCAACAACTGTGCATAAGTTAGATGGTTCTGGCTGTGGTGAGTATCAATCATATGCTGGCAACACCTGGTAGATGAAACAATGACTGCCATATGGGGATAGTGCCTGGACATGTAATGTTGGTATTCGGGCATATGACAGGAATGCTATACATGCCCAACGGTGTGAGTACCCTGGCCTGTGCTGACTTTCCAAGGGCCAAATCTTCTGTCATGGCTACACCTTGTTATGAATGATCGGGAGTGAACTTCATATATTTTCTGTTTTCCTCAGGAGTATGAAACATATCATTTTCTTTTTATCATAAGTGGTTGCTTCCTATATTACACTGGTTATTATTTGAAACAAGAATGCTTGCAAACATGTCAGCAGACACAATATATCCCTTAAGTGCATTTGGGTTAACTAATGTTCAATCTGACATGACATTCCCAGAGGAAAATGAGTAAACTAGTTTACTGTTAAAAACAGGTATTTATTGAAATTAAAGTTCCATCAATAGCTAATAGTCAAACACAGAATGAAGAGTTATCAACTGTCTGTGCCTCGTGTAATGGCTAATTCGATAAGAATAAATGGAGAGAGACTGTTGATTGCATTCCAACTGTTCCATAAATTAGATAAGACGATCTGGCATTTATAGAGCTTGAGATATATATTCCACTAAGTGAATCTAAAACCTTCCGCTGTACCAAAACCAGGCACTGAAAGACTCTTCAATCTTGCATTTGTTTTTTCCTGCCTTCGCATAACACTTTCAGCCAGTGATGAAATGCTTTTGATTAGGTAATGCTCAGGAAATGTATCTGCTTATGCTGACAGAAGAAGACATTACTGGGGTTTACTGTGGTTCCATTATCTGCTGTTTCCACTTGTGTATCTACTTTCCATCTGTTTGATTTGGGAAAGGCTGACTTGAAGAAGCCTTAAATGTATTGCACATACATAGACAGGCCTGGATGCATGGAAATAAATTGCTTGGCCTTAAAAGTCTCATTATTTTTTTCTCTCTTTTAAATGTACCGAAAGGATGGCTAATTCATTTATTTGCATTCATTTCAAGGCACTGCAATCACCACGATTGTTTTGCCATGGAAAATATCTGAGAGATGGAACTGCACTCTCCAGTCTCTGCATGTTTTTCTTCACATCAGAGCAGGAAGGCAATAATGAGTTTCATTGTTATAGCGGTGACAAATGGCATTTATGGCGTTCCAAGTATATTGTTTCCACAGAAAAGCATTCAGGCTTCAACCTGATAGCATTTCGTTAGAAAAAATGCATAGAAATCCCTCGGATTTATGAGATTGCTTATGAATCACAGCTGAGTTTAACTCTATCAAAAATGGTTATTTCATTCAATGTAGTCCCAAGAAATTATCCTTTTCGTTTTGGAGTCATCTGATTCCACTAAAATGACTACTATAAATATCTTAAAGTATGACAAGTTACTTCAATAACAAACAAACCAACCTACACCTATGAAATGAGTTCCAAATGCAAGCCATGCCTTAAGAAACCGGGATTAAATGTGTGTTATAGATGTGATTTTACCAAAGACTTTTTGGGGTCGATTCATGGAGCAAACGTGCGCCGAAAATCCCAGCGCAAGCAGGCGCAAGGTGGCGCAAGCGTGAGAAACCCAGCGTATGCGCACGTGTGCGATTCGACGAAGACGCTGCGCGTGTTTCCTGCTGGTCGTGCACCAAATCATTGCATGGCGCACGCGGGCACACACTCCACCAAACGGCGTGCGCTACGCGCACAGCAAAAGCACACATAGCGCGGCGCACACAACCAAAGTGGGCAGAACAGTGGGCGTAACACGCGGAATGGGGAATAACGCGTGAAAAAGAAGGCGCAACTGGGGAAGTACTGCAGGGAACTACACGGAACGCCCACACGCACGCGAACAACCCATATTCATGGATTCGAATACGGGAAACCCGCGCACGGCAAAAGACGCACACAGGCGTCAATGCATCCGCCACACGAAGGCAGGCTGAAGCGTCCCCGCGCACAGTATAAAAGTGCACGCAAACAACAAACACGTATATACAGCTACGATGAATGCCCCATTTGTCGCAGCACTGATCGTAGGACACCGCAGGAGGAGGAGAATAGCCAGTGCATGCATTTTCGCACCACGGACAAGCCTTTTTGGGATGCCTGACGACCAGGTCTACGGCAGGTATAGGTTTCCACCCCATATCATCCTAGACCTGGTCAGGGAGTGGGAAGATGACCTTACATCCCCCACCCTTTGCTCCCAAGCATTGAGCCCCTTGGAGAAGGTGCTCAATGTCCTGCATTTCTTGACCACTGGGTCATTTCAGCGGACTACGGCCATAGTGGGGGGGGTCTCACAGGCCACGCAGTCACGCTGCCTACACCAGGTACTGGCAATCATGACAGCGCGCCCCTCAGTCCGCAGGCACATATACATGCCCAGAACACCCGCAGAAAGGCAGGCCGTTGTCCGGGATTTTTACAGGGTGGCACACTTCCCCAAAGTGCCTGGTGCCACAGATTGCACCCATGTTGCCCTACGTCCACCTAGGGCCACTGAGCACATCTACCGAAACCGCAAGCACTGGCATTCCATCAATGTACAGGTGGTATGCGATGCAAAGGGAATTATCACCTCTGTCTATGCAAACTACCCTGGCTCCACCCATGACAGTTTCATATACAGAATGTCATCCCTGAGCCGGGCCCTGGAAGCTAGCCAGCATGGCGACACATGGCTCCTAGGTGAGTTCAAATGCCCTTGCACATGCATGCATGTCACACACATACACACAAATACACAAACCCCAATAATCACAACCATTTACACCTCCCCAGGGGACAGTGCCTACCCTCTGAGCAACCACATGATGACGCCAATCCGGAACCCCACCACACCACCCCAGGTAAGATAAAACGCCACCCATATTGCAACCAGGGCCATAGTGGAGCGCACATTCAGAGTGCTCAAGTCACATTTCCGCTCCCTTGACCGCTCTGGCAGGCAGCTACTCTATGCACCCCCAGTAGTGTGCACGATCATTGTGACAGCATGTGTCCTGCACAATGTTGCAACATGGCAGGGCGTACCGGTGGACATGGTGGTGCCCCCACATCCCCAACCACAGGCACAGGCGCTGCCCATGGGAGGGGACAGGGCACATGGCGAGGAAGCCCGGACCCAGCTTGTGGCCACATTTTTCACCTAAACTCCCACCCCTGTGGAGTGCACACAGGCCTGGCACATACCAGGTGACAATCGATGATGACAAAGAGACAGTCAACTGTCACAACCTTACCACCCTGAGATTGTTGCCATGGAAGTGCCACATTGTCTGCATCCCTAGCTACATAAACACAAGCTATCAAGTGTTTCAAGGTGCAACAAGGCAGGGAGGGGGGAACAAGGGAAGACAGACAACGATCCTACTAGGCCAGGTGTCATTTAGATTGCGCAAGTGCCGGGGTAGTGGGAAGGGAAAAGTGCAAGGGGAAGGGGAGGGGGGAGTGTGGTACAGGGTAAGTAGAATAAAAAACAAATAAATAGGCCAGCTGGTGGTAACTGCAAATGTAAGTGCAGACAAGTGCTGGAAAGGGGGGGCTGTAGGGATAGAGAGACAGTCCCGCAGTGCAGGGGTTGCCAGGGAGGCAGTGCAAGTGGAGAGTGGCTGGGCCAGGGACCGAGGTTGGTGAGAGTGGCCCAGTTGCAGATTCAGTGCAGTTTCAGTGAAGACTTTAGCAAGGGAGAGGGAGAGAGAAAGCAGAAGCAAAGAGGAAGGTTTTGAGGTGCTTCCGGAACCAGAGATGGTTCTCCTCAAGTTCCAGGGAGGCAGGAAGGCTGTTCCAGAGGGAGGCCCCTGCCACGGAGAGAGATCTACCCCCAGCTCGTTGCTTCGAGAAGCGACTGACCCTGACATGCAAGGTGTGAATCACACACACCTGCAAAACAGGCCATGACCATCACTGTTATGTCACTCAAACCCTCCCAAACCACAACATGACATGGCAAGCAATAGCCATACACCAACACAGTACCAATAAGGTACACATTGCCATGTTAAAAATGTACATTGGCATCAGACAATGATGCCTGACATGGAATCAGATGAAATGACTGACCAACAACCTCCCACCCAAAATAAGTAATTCCCAAATGCATTACAAAAGTTGAAGCCGTAACATAACAATGAATGCCTGTCTACATGCACATTGTGCATTGCAAAATCAACACGGCAGCTTCTGTGTGCTGTGTCCAACTCCTGCAACACACTGCTAAGCGCACAGCACAGTGAACAGCTATTGTGTTTGATGCACACCCTGAGCATCACATCCAAGCGACAAACCACATCAAAAAGCAAATTAGGCATGTACAGGATCCATAATAGGTCACAGTACGTGTGCTGCAGGGACACAGTGGGCACCAGAAGGCAAACAGAGTGTACACGTGGATATAAAAGGGTGGTTGTACATGTACTGCATCATAGTGCGAGTGTGTGGGTCAGTAAGGACATGCACTCAACATATGCATGTGCAATCAAGTGACCATCAGTGTCCTCTACACATCACATGTGAACATTCACCATGTGTACACCCCAGCATATCAAACCACAACTATCCCCTCACACCTGAAAGGTAAACACAACACATGAACAGGCATTGATCAGCAGAACACATCATGTACATAGGATACCACAATTACAATGTCAGGGTTCCCATCACACTGCAGGGCAAGGCAACTATTAACAACAAAACAACCCCCCTCCCTCACAAATCACCATGACCCACTGAACAACTGCACCTGGGTCATGGAGCCTTCAACCCTCAATTTCACCTGACCACAGGATCACCCTTCCCCTTCGTCACCATCTCCCACCTTGTGTGTAAAAAGGTGCCTGCACCCTCAGAGTCCACCTTCATTTGCAAAAACACAAAATTCAAGGCAGAAGAACGAACCAGAACAACCTGCAGTAGATGACTTGAAGTAGCAGTACCTGACAAAGGCCAAGTACTACCACAATGATGTAACAACCAAGGTAGCACAGTAAAACAATGTCACAATAGGATGTGAACCATGTGTGGTACATAACATAGAATGATGCACCACGAACGGATGTGTACTGTCACAGCTCCTGTGTACAGGTGCAGGAGTGGCACGAACCAACCACCCCCACCGTGGCCCGGGTGCCTGCAAGGTCAAACTCACACAGGCCTCTGAGACCCTGGTGGGGAAGGAGGGTCAGGGATATGCAGTCGGGACAGGCGTTGGCACACTGGATAACTGGAATGAGTGGCAGAAGAGGGGAGGAGGAATCACACGTGAAAGTAGAGAATGCACGAAAATGTACTACCTGCATGAACACATACAGAATCCTAACAAACTTGTACATCATTGTCAGGGCCTTCCGGAGTCCAGGCTTAGGAGTGGCACGAACCAACCACCCCCTCTAGGGTTTCGGCGCCTGCAAGCTTGGGGCTTACACAGGCATCCGCAACCCCAGCGGGGAAAGAGGGTTAGGGAACGTTGGTTGGATAGGTACGGGAAGCAGGAACACTGGGTAGAGGGTACAGGGTTTAGAATTGGATAGGACTCTGGGTGAATAGGGAAAAAAAAACATACCAAATTGAATTACACATTCATCCATGCATTAGTGCACCCCCCAGCAAGCCTATGCAGAGCAGTTTGAAAGAAAAACAACAAGACACTTAGCTCTGGTTTTGAGTGCTGCCTCCTGCCTGCACACTCTCAGGTCCGGTTACAGGAGCACTTCAATGGTGCAAAGAGAGCCACAGTTAATAATCTGTGCATGCCCATAACACAAAAACACACCACCAAATATGCCCCATAGCAACAGACTACTCTACAAACAGACAATCTGGTGTGGATGCTTCGTACCCATATGTAACATTACCCCTGTGATGGGTCATACACAGTCAATGCAGTAAGTCAGCCGCCGGTGGGTGCGTGGCAAATGGAACACCAATGTGTCACAATTCACACAACATGCAATGTTCCCTGGGTAAGCAGACAGACCCATATAGCAAGGCATGACTTCAGAACAAGTTGTGTTCCACCATGACCGAAACAAAGTAGGCAGTGCATGTTTCAAAATGTACATGGAAATGAAATGCACTGCACTCGAGTATGTCCCTTGCTGTATGTCCCTGTGAGCTGCTCCTTTCCATGTCTCGGAAGGCTACATGGGTGATACAAGTGCCTCAATGGACCTTGGTGTACTGGAGGATATGTGCCACTGCCCCCGCAGGTGCCCTAGACAACCTTACAATCAACAGCCATCAGTCCACCAACACATCGGAGCTGTATTGTGTGCTTCAACACCAATTTTCGTCCAAGCTCACCCTCATTGCTGCTGCTACTAAGCCTGCATGTGCAACTGGCCTGGTGGAAGCTTTGCTGTGTTGTGGCCCCCCTGTGCTGCTCACCTTGCCTGGAGTTCCTTGGAACACGTCAGCAGTTCTAGGATGTATGTCTGCAATCCCTGTGCCTCTGCTTGCGCACACATGTGCATGTGGGCCCCAACAAACGTGTCCAGAATCCAGACGTCCAATGGGCCATGTCTGCTGGAAAAGGTGGTCTGGAGGCTCATCCCCCTGCAGAAAGGGCATGAAACACATGATTAATGCTTTAAAGATATCTGTGTGTGTCTCTTCAGGCATCTCATTACTGGACCATGTCAGAGACGTACATCAGAAATCACACCATCAGTCCGTCTTTCACATCCAAAGTGTGGAACACACTATCTACAGCATGAATTGCAACAAGCACGTGTACAGTAAAGATAAGAAACATACTACACAATGCATAACAATGAATGTACACATTAATCATGAAACACCCCATCTAGCAAAAGCAGAACAGTGGTCAATAACATCGCAATCATCCCCACTAGGGGTGTTAACACAAGTTACACAACACCAGACATGCCACAGATATGACAGTCCAAAGCCCTTGTGTAATAGGCTGTTACACCGAACCATCCTTGCGAGCCCATGGATAAGGGAAGCAGGAGTGGCATATGTGAGTCAAGGACCCCAAGCAGCAAACACATACACAAGACAAGCCTGAAGGGCCCAGCTGGAACAGACAGTGGATGCTTTCAAAAGCCACAAAGCACCGCACCTTCACATGACAGCACAATAGACAAGCAATTTTAAACTATATTAACCAATTACACTAACTATGAAAAACCTACATTACCTAATTAAACTAACTATCAAACAGAAACTTAACTAACTAAACTAAAAGAAAAATAAAAAATGGCCACATACGACCCGGGGGGGGAGGGGAGGCACCCAGGAGGGGGGAGGTACAGGGTGCTGCTCAACACCCACATGCGATGATGCTGAGCCAAAAGAATACGTCCATGGGCTCAACGCCTGCACAGCCTGACCTATGTGGGAGATAGATGGTCGTCCGTGTCTGGCTCATCCTGGAAAGGAGGACGTGGCACAGTAGCCTGGCCACGCCTAGCCGCAGCTTGCCCCTCGACGGCAGCAAGTCTGCCGGACGGGTGAGCCTGGTTCTGTGTGGCCATGTGACGTAGGTCTGCATGCAGAACCTCACGTGATACACGTGCTTCCTCTTGCAAGGTAGCACGTGTAACACGGAGTTCCTCCTGCAAGGCCTGGCTGGACAACCGCTGCACCTCCCGGCAAGCCTGTAGCTCAGCCGAGATGGTACGCTCAAGCTGTGCAAACCTATCCTCTACCCGCTGCCTCTGGGACATTATAAGCACACCCAGAGTGGATTTGAGGGAAGCATACTCCTCCCTCAGGGCATCCATGTGCACCTCTGCGTGAGCAGCAATTGCTTTACGCAGAGACGACATTTCAGCCTGGCGTGCCCTGTCTGAGGCCGCCATGCCCAGCCTGAGCGAGCGGGCCCTGGACCGCGCCGCCTGCTGCTGGAGAAGCACCTGCCTAGCGGGGGGAGCACATATCGGGCCACACGCTCCATGCTCTCAGCGATGTTCTCCGTTGCTGCCCCCTGCCGTTCTGAATTGGCAGTCATGTCTTGCTCCCACTCAGTATACTGCAGTTGCGTACGGCGACCGCTTTGCTGGGCTTGACCACTGCGGGACCCAAGGACTGGGTGTCCTCGCTGTGTTGGCACCACCCGCAGCTGCACGACTACATGCCCCCGTCGACGTGATGTCCCAGGCACATCAGTGTTTGTTGTGGAGGGTGACCCTGCATCCCGATCCACCACGGGCGGAGGAACCAAGACTGTCTGATCCCTCAGTGCAGGTGTCGCGGACAGAGGAGTGTCCACATCAGAATCACTCACCCCTGACACATGGACCTGATGCTCATCCAACTCGACATGGACGTCAGAGTCGTCATCAGGGCTGGATTCATAGGCAGCCAGAGACAAGATGGACTGTAGCACTTGGGGGTTTTCGTGGCCTACCACCCCATGACCCCCACTTGTGCCGGGTTGATGTAGTGGTAACAACCCTGTGTCTGGCATGACAACCCCATCCTCCGCCTCCATTGCGTCATCACCTGAAAAATAGAGAGAAAAAAGGTCCCTACAGATGTCAGAAGCACACAACACACACACACACCGACAACAAACACATCAGGCAGACATGTAACACACAACATAGAGACTGGCATGCATGCTCAACTTTGAATTTCTTCTGTGATCAGACCTGTTGAAAGGTGGCAGTTTGCATAGAAGTGGGTCTATGCAGTGCAGAAAATGTGTATGTCACTCACTACCTACATGTACAAGGACTCCATGGTGTGTGTCAGGAAATGTGAAGGCAGTGCAAGGTCAAATTCAGGCATCACGTGCACTGTGCATTCAACGGGTAGCATATCTACAAGCAAAGCACCCCTCCACCCAAGTACAAAAGCAGGGATGCCTAGCATGGTATCAAAAGGCTGACCATAGACCTGTGTATTGACAGGCAGTGTTGACTGGCATCAACAGCTTAATGTGATTCAAGTGACAACACTGCAAATGATGATGGGACAGTAAGCAGGACACATGATGAAAACTCTGTAGGCCGCCCACGTGTGAAAAAGACACTACAACAGTCTGACAGAGTCATTGGCCATTAAACAGGCTGAGGCGTGTAACCCACACAGATTGTCAGACCCTAAACATGTGTGCAACGCAGTACTGAGCCACAGTTGACATGGGAAGGCTGATGAGATGCCATGCAATGTATGTCACCCAGGACTTGTATTACGAGTCATTGGCCATTAAACAGGCTGAGGCGTGTGACCCACACAGATTGTCAGACCATAAACATGTGTGCAACGCAGTACTGAGCCACAGTTGACATGGGAAGGCTGATGAGATGCCAAGCAATGTATGTCACCCAGGACTTGTATTACAGTGATCATCCAGTCAAGGACACATAGGGGCATGCGTGCAATGCACATGGAGCATGAATGGTCACTCATGTTCCTGTGGGACATCTGACCTATGCACAGTATAAGTGAGATACCCTGCATCAAGTACTAAGGCTGTACCACACAGCATAGGTCTGGCAGATTGTACGCTGGAAGTTAGCATGTACACAGGACGCATGAACAGGAAAGTACACAATGGCAATATTGAAGCAGACCAGTGCAAAGGTGGAACTGGGGTGCAGAGTGGTGGAGGAGGGGCAAGGGAGCATGCCTACATGGAGCACCCACATGCAGGCAGAGGACACATGCACGTCAGTCATGCAATGACATTGTGCCTGGGCTGAGAGGAAGGTCACCCCACGCTACATGCAGAAGGGCCAGTGAGCTGGAACATGGACCGGAGGAGTATACTTGTAACCAGCATGTGAGTAGGGTGCAAAAGTGGTGATGCGGACAGTCCCTGTCTGCTCCACATGTCCAGCATCCAGCAGAGCAGACATGCATCATGGAAGCATTGCATTACTTACACATCAGAACCATGTACACGTCACATGTAGTGGCAATCATGCACAACCCATCCCACAAGTAAAACTCACATGTCCTCAACAAACACGCATCAACACTCACTGGACTGGGCATCAAAGTCCAGCATCTCTCCCACTCCTTCGACCAATTCAGGTGGTATGAACTCCGCAACGAGTGACTCAAGTGGAGTGAGCTCTTCCTCCTCTGGTGCAGGCCCACTGCCAGTCACCAGAGTCAAGTTGTAATTTGAGGCACGCTTAGAGTTAGCGCTGTGTTTGAGGTCATTCCAACGATTTTTGCACTCATGCGCCATGCGCACCTCATGGCCGAATGAACTGACATGTTCCGCAACATGCTTCCAGTGGGTGTCACGGTGGGCAGCCGTAGTCTGTCTATTGGCACCCACTACCATGTCACGGCTGTGGCCCCGCACGTAGTCCACGAGGAAGTCCAGTTCCTGCTTGCAGAAAGGCTTCTTCCTCGATGTGCAGGAGGTCGTAGCTGTGTGTGGGGTCAAAGCCTGTGCTGCAGGTGCAACCTTCCTCCTCTTGGACTGTGGCGCAGACCCTGGCTGGCTAATGCCACCCTGACCAGTATGGCCAGTGGGTTCGGTGGATTGAGCCAAGGGAGTGGCAGGTGGAGGGACGACCAAAGGCTTGACTTGTGTCAGTGGCAGCTGGGTGCCCTCTAATGGACCCTGCACAGCAACATCTGCTGTGGCAGGGTCATTGACCGCAACGGTCCTGGTTGGCAGACTCACAACCAGGGTGTTGTTTGGTGCATCTGCCCCTGCACTTGCCAACACCCGGCTGTTCGGGGCAGCAGATGACATAACTGCCCCAGGGACATGTGTCTTGGTCAGAGCAGCCCTGCGTGCCCCTATGGTTTCCCTCCTGGCCTGTTGGAAATCTACCAAGGGCTCCTCAAGTGCCAACGCAGCCTGCGCTGGCAGACCCTGAGCCTGGGTGGCGGTGTCCACAGCTGCACCTGCTGCTACCACTACCCTTGGGCCCATGGCAGTCGATGGAACGGACTGCCGGGTCACACGGGCGCCAGATGCAGAAGCTGCATCCCACGGAACCACAGGGGGTGGTGGCATGACTGCACCAACACATGGCACAACATTGTGCTCAAGTGGTGCTCCCCTGCCTCTTCCCCCTCTGTGGCCGCCCTAGACACCCTGGAGTCCCCCTACTCCCTGGTCACCACGGCCATGTCCTCAACCACGCCCGCCACGAGGAGTATGCCCAGCTGAGGTGCCCCTCACCTTTGGTGTCCTCCCAACCATGGCACAGATGTAGTAGTGCCGGCACAGATGGAGTAGTGCCAATGGGAGGTGTACACCACAATTGACCTGGGCAATTGGGGTGAAGAGGATGGGAAGATGTTAACAGCCCCCCTGCACCTGCAAGGCTGTATGTGACCCCGGTGATGTAGTGACAGGTCATGCAACGCTGCACCCCAAAACTGCAGTAAAACCGTGCACGCAACCCTGCAGCCTACGTGCATGGAATCAACCTCCCGCAGTGCGTGGTGGCACCCAGTAACACGAATAACGCGTACATGTGGGACACGCAGGCTACTATGACCTCGAAAATGGGTGCGATACACAGGGGCACCCGCAGTGGGTAAAATAATGTGTGCGACTCACCGTCTGACTAGCGCGACGCAGAAAAACACACATAGCCAATACCCCCGCCAAAAGAAGAGATACGTCATTGATAGCTGTGAAGTTGTGATGGCGCGCGAAACAACAGGAAGCAGCAACACACGTCGGTCTTCAAGAATGGCACGTACAGTGAACTGCTGCCCCCGCTCACCTTTAACCCGTGCTGAGGGAAATGCCCGCACCCGTCACATCACTTACGCGCATGGGCCCTTTCCTCGGATTACACGCATTCCCAAGCGGACATGCAGTTTTTCACGCGCTCTGAAACGCCCGTGCACGCCCGCGCGCGTCACGTCACAGAGGCGCTTACGCTTGAAGGGCCTTTGGCCCAATGAAATCGCGTATGCGTGCAGAGGCGCTTACGCGCTAAGTGCCTTTCCTCGAATTACACGCTGACGTGCAATTTTTTCACGTGCCAAATCACTCCGTATCAAGCTGGCCACGCGAAAACACATGGAAGACCACGCTCCTGCTCAAAAGGCCGAATCACTGCACCCCAGAGCCCCGAGCACACTCCCACCTGCCATCTGCTGCTGCCTGACTGCCTGCTGCCTGACATCAGCCATCTGCAGGGGTCCAGTTGCTGTGTCCACCCCTGCTGGAACAGAAGACTCCCGACTGGGATACCATCGCTCCACAGCCCAGCCCCAGGACCCAGTTGCCCACCCACGCCTGCCTCGGGGGTCGCCATGTCGGGGCAAACACCATCTGAGACCACTGGCGACCCCCAGCCAGAGGGGCAGAGGGCCAGCAGCTTCAGTCAGAAGGAAGTTGGTGTCCTGGTGGAGCTTGTCCTGGGGCATTATGATGCCCTCTTTGTATCATCATCATTGTGGTTGCCATCCACGAGGAGGGGGTGGCAACCCGCAACATCAAGCAAGTCAAGAAGCGCTGGGAGGACTTGAGGTCCAGGACCCTCATTAAGGCCTGGCACCTCGTGGAGGGGGGCCTGGGCAGCATGAGTACCATCCAGATGAGGGTCCTGGAATGCATACGCACATCGCTCCATGCCCAGATCCTTGAGAGGCAGACCCGTCTGGAGTCGAGCGGTAAGTGGCCAAGCATTGATGTGTGAGACAGGGCATGTTGCAGTGTGCTGGTTGTCTGATACTTGCCTGTATGTGTGACATAGGCCATGTACGCATGTGTGTGTGCAGGGACATCATGGTCATGCATGTGAGACCAGTAATGTGTGAAGCACATGGTTGGTGTATGTGTTTAAATGCAACATGGGGAGCCCTATGCGGAATGGACACATGAGAGCATGCCAGTCTCTGTTCCTGGACATGGGTGGGGGTGAGGGATGGGTTCTGATGCCATGTACATGTATGGTGTCCATGTCTGTGTGTCTGACCTGCGTGTCTGTGACTTGTGAATGCCATGGATGCATGACACATGTCTGTGACAATGTTCAGAATCACTGATGCAGCCTAGTTATCCTCGCATCCACTGTGTCTGGGGTGTACGAGTCCAGATGGATGAAAGTACGGTGAAGTGTGTGCATGTGATAGGCATGACCCATGATGCATGTGAGTTCCAAAACAACATTGTATGTTTCAAGAGTCCCTTGAACATGTTTGCTAATGTCCATAGCATGCACCATGCCTGTTACTGCATGTGTTTTGCCTGCACTGACCCATGTGTTGTGGAGGGACATGATGGAAGTGATCTTTGACAGTGCCACTCATCTGCTCTTGCTTCCTGTCTAGGGGACCATTGTATAGTACCCTGATGCTTGTGTTCTATGTCTCCCTCTACACAGCGCAAAGTGAAGAAGAGGGCGGAGACGGCGCTGTGGAGCAAAGCGGTGGGGATGCCCCCACGGCTGCAGCGGAAGGGGTGGGTGAGCCCCCACAGGGGCTTGCAACGGCGGAAGATGAGGTGGAGCCATCCAGGTTGGTGGTTTCCACAGAGGAGGAGGAGGCCGCTACTGAGCCGCACATGGGGCCTGGTGGGGGCATCCCTGCTGGTGCAAGTGGTGCAGTCCAGGGGCAGGGGCAGGAGGCAGCACAGGTCGCCGTGGAGGGGCCTGTGCATGTCACTGTCCCTGACACTGTGACTGCACCACCATGCACCAGCAGGGATGCCCCATCCCAGGCCCGTCCGCAGGTAGGGGGGATGTCCATGTCATCTGACTCCCCTCCACCTGCGGACGAGGGGTCCACTGGCCGTATGGAGAAGGTCCTGATTGGTGTCGCGTTGCGCACGGGTGTCATTCGTGATGACGTGTGTGCTTCCCGGGGGAGCACGCACCTCATCACGAAGAGCACTGTGCTCTTCGTAGCCCAGTTGGGAGCGGCCATGGTCGGGGGTTTCGTACATGTGTCGGCCACTCTGGCGACCCTCTCCTCCTCTGCGGAGTCTATGCGCCAGTCATTCTCCATGCCGTCTTCCGGCCCAGATGCCACCAGGGCCCCCTGTGGACCTGCCCCGACCAACGCAGCCAACTCGGTGGGGATCCCATCCCTGCCACAGTCGGGAGTCGGAGGTCCAGCAGGGGTGGACACACCAGCAACTGGACCCCAGCAGATGGAGGATGTGACGGCATCATCGGGCAGGGCACGTGGTGGATTCCATCAGCCTGGATGCCGTCGTGCTTGCACAGGCAGTTGCGTCGGAGGCAGCAGCAGGCTTGACGTGGGAGGCATCATGGCTCGGGGCCATCAACATCAGGGTGGCAGGCATCGGCCGGAGGGCAGGAGAACCCTGGAATGGGAGTGTCTTCTGTATGGGAGCGGTTGGGCCAGCAGATAGGTGCGGAGCGGCAGCGGGCAGAGGAGGAACGGCTCACAATGGTCAGGGCGGAGAACTCCATGCGCAGGGCGCTGAGGCGGGCTGAGTGCCTCGAGGGTATTCGCAGGGAGTTGGAGCTGGATACTGCATTATCCCTGCGAGACCTCGGGGCCAGGGAACATGCCCGCCTCCAAGCCATTGAACAGGAGTTTGATGATGCCCTGGCCCATGACATCAACCAGTGAGCCGTCGGACTAGCCCGCTTCCCTTGTAAATAGTTATGTAGTTAGTGTTAGGTTTCCTTTGCTTTTTTATTTATTTTGGACCTTTTGGACAATGGACCACATTTTTGTATATAGTTTTTGTTATTAGGTAGTATTTTTAGATAGGTTTCATTTCTTCAGATGGGATCATGGACCCTGGATTGTTTATCTGTATATAGTTGACTGTTGGATTATAGTTTTTTTTGGATTTACCCATGGAGCAATGGTTTTCGCTTTTGTTTTTCCCTTGGATTTACTTTTTTGAACTGTGACTTTGGAAACCTTTCCTTTGGATTATGATTTGTGGTTTTTCATTATTTTACGGACATGCTGCTTTTGGTTTTTAATTCCCATTGTCGTTTGTTTATTTTTAATTCCATTTATGTTGCTTTTAATACATTTTTTTCATCAAACTTCAATGTGTAGTATCACCTCATTGGTTTCATGCATATCATGATATGGGTTTTGACATTCACTTACACCCATTGTGTGTATGTGAGGGACATGTGTTCATTTACATACTTGCCATTGGGGTGGTATCATGTAATTGGCATTTCTAAGTGGGTGGATGCAATACTTGGGTGGGTGTTTGGCATGTGGAGGCTGCCCATAAGGGCCAGGGATCTAGATTGTGATGACCTGTTGGCTGGGGGACATGTGTCAGGGCCTGCGGGCAGGTGCCCCGCACTGCTGGGGGGTGGGGGAGCAGGGGGACATGAGTGGGACATGAGTGGGGGCCTGCTGGCAGCTGCCCCACAATGCTGGGGGGTGGGGGCGCAGGGGGACAGGAGTGGGACATGAGTGGGGGCCTGCGGGCAGGTGCCCCACACTGCTGGGGCGTGGGGGTGCAGGGGAACATGAGTGGGGGCTTGCTGGCAGGTGCCCCGCACTGCTGGGGGGTGGGGGTGCAGGTGGACATGAGTGGGACATGTGTGTGGGCCTGCTGGCAGGTACCCCGCAATGCTGGGGGGTGGGGGTGCAGGGGGACAGGAGTGGGACATGAGTGGGGGCCTGCTGGCAGGTGCCCCGCACTGCTGGGGGGTGGGGGTGCAGGGGGACATGAGTGGGACATGAGTGGGGGCCTTCTGGAAGGTGCCCCGCACTGCTGGGGGGTGGGGTGCAGGGGGACATGTGTGGGACATGAGTGGGGGTCTGCTGGCAGGTGCCCCGCAATGCGGGGGGGTGGGGGTGCAGGGGGACATGAGTGGGACATGAGTGGGGGCCTGCTGGCAGGTGCCCCGCAATGCTGGGGGGTTGGGGGGGCAGGGGGACATGAGTGGGACATGAGTGGGGGCCTTCTGGCAGGTGCCCCGCAATGCTGGGGTGTAGGGGTGCAGGGGGACATGAGTGGGACATGAGTGGGGGCCTGTGGGCAGGTGCCCCGCAATGCTGGGGGGTGGGGGTGCAAGGGGACATGAGTTGGTGATCAGTAGTGCAAGGAGACATGTGCCTTTGCTGGGGGGCATGCCCATGTTGAGTGGGCTGCCTGCGGGACATGACCAGGGGTGCAGGGTAGCCCCCTGTGGTGTGGGCTGCCTGCAGGGGCCGTGGAGAGTGTACAGGGAACATCTGGGAGGACCCCCACGTGTAGGACTCCCCGGCACCCCCGAAATACACGTATCCTGCTGAAATCGCATATGTAACTTCCCGTGCACCCCCGAAATACACGTACCCTGCTGAAATCGCGTGTGAAACTTTCCACGCACCACAGTAATACACGTACCCTGCTGAAATTGCGTGTGAAACTTCCCACGCACCCCAGTAATACACGTACCCCGCTCACACAGGGCCAATCGCGTATGAAACTTCCCGTGCACCCCAGTAATACACGTACCCTGCTGAAATCACGTGTGAAACTTCCCCCAGCACCCCCGAAATACACGTACCCTGCTGAAATCGCATGTGTAACTTCCCGCGCACCCCCGAAATACACGTACCCTGCTGAAATCGCGTGTGAAACTTCCCGCGCACCCCAGTAATACACGTACCCTGCTGAAATCGCGTGTGAAACTTGACGCGCACCCCAGTAATACACGTACCCTGCTGAAATCGCGTGTGAAACTTCCTGCGCACCCCAGTAATACACGTACCCTGCTGAAATCGCGTGTGAAAATTCCCGTGCACCCCAGTAATACACGTACCCCGCTCGCACAGGGCCAATCGCGTGTGAAACTTTCTGCGCACCCCAGTAATACACGTACCCTGCTGAAATCGCCTGTGAAACTTCCCGCGCACCCCAGTAATACACGTACCCCACTCGCACAGGGCGAGTCGCGTGTGAAACTTCCCGCGATCCCCAGTGATACACGTTCCCTGCTTGCCGTGCTGGTACAGGGTTAGCGCAGCCCTTTGCGCTGGATTGGGGATTTTGATGGCTTTTCCCTGCGCAAAGGGCTTTCTTGGGGGCGTAACTGGCGCTGCTGCAGGGTCGCTGCGCCACTGTGCACCACGGCTGGTTTTGGTAGCTGGAATCCATGAATACGCTGTGCGCGGAAATGGATTTTAGCGCATGCGGCTGGCGCAGGGATTTGCACGCGCACTCTGTGTGCCAGCCACATGCGCCACTTGTGCGCTAAATTCTATGAATTACCCCCTTTGTTGGAGGCATTTTTTACCGAAACAGGTTTACTGAAAAATACCGCTTATTAATTTTTTGTGGGGATCACCCCCCAAATCCTTCAGTTTCCCCATGTTTTTAACTGACGCCACCCCCTTCCAACTGTTTTAATCCTATAGACCCCCATATATATATATATATAATTTTTTTAAATCATCATTTTTTGGGTAAAACATGTTCGGTAAAAAATGCCTCGAACAAAACATCCTCGGATACAGTTATAGATTCCTGCTTTTACAAATCATTGCAATAAGAGGGAAGTTAAGAAGCTAAGTGCATATGCAAATGAACAAATAGCCAATTCTGCAATATGCCAAGCTTAGGGGAGTTCTCGTTGGATATTGGTAGAGTGTAGCCTGTGTGATATCTTAATGTGTTTCCCTAAGGCCTGTGTGATATCTTAATGTGTTTCCCTAAGGAAAGACATATCAATAGAAAGCGAGAAGTGTTGCACCTTATGCCTGCCCTACAAACACAGCAATCACTTAAAAAAAATGCCTTTAAAGACATTGCTCTAAATAATAATAAGTGGAACAGAAAAGGAATTAATGTGGTTTTGTTAATAACAAGTGTGTAAGATAGAAATCATTTAAGCAAACACGATCGGGGGTCATTACGACCTGGGCGCAAAGGGATACCGGGCACCGTTAATGACACTGGTGCCGGTAATCCCTTTGCGCCCTATTCCGTGGTCCCTTTGCGGGTCCCTCCCTTAACGCCTGGTTTTACCAGGCGTTATGGACGGGACCCGCAAAAGGATACCGGGGTCAATAACGGTACCGCAATTTGCAGTACCGTTATTGACGTCTTCCCCCTTCCCATTGAGTCCTATGGGGGCTCAAATGGGAATGGGGAATGGCCTTTCAAATGGGGACTTACCATCCCCCAAAGGTCGGAATAGACCGGTAAGTCCCCATACCACCAAGTCGGTGTCGGTACCGGTACTGGTGCTAGTCATGGCGCTAATAGCACCATGACTAGCACCAACCTCGGAATGAGGGCCCACTGGGTGTTAAACATTCCTTCCAGTAGTTCACCCAATGTTCCATATAGAAGAAAACAGCAATCACTATATATTTTCATCAATTAATTCATTTAAAAAAACACTCATCAAACAATATCAAATGCACCGTAAGATATGTATACACAGTCATCCTATCATTATTTGCAAAATTTAACACTAGATACTAAGATCTTTTTTTGCATAAGTAAGAAAATGTTTGTCAACGCCTGATTCACACATTGAAAAATACTAAAAGCCTTGCAGGGTTTTTGTCACTGTATTCTATTTTGGACCTCCTTCAGGGACTGGGCGATGGGTTAATTATTTTGCACAATTACCTGATGCACTTTTATAACTAGATTAAACGTTTGCACAATTCCCATCTTAATTGCACTTTACTTTTACATGTCTTCTATTTGTAATCTTCCAACTATCTGGTAACTACATCGTTTGTTCAAATGAATCGCACTTCATCCATAAATCACATGCACATTAGCAGAACCAATTGCACTGACCTCATATATTTCTTCCATCCTTGCTATATTATTAAACATAATGTATAGCACCCTCCCATCTCCTTTTATTGAATTTCATAAGGCGTTCTCCGTTTTGTACTGTTCCATCTCTCCCATATTTCTTCCCAATTATATCAAGCTTAATTTTGTATCAGTCTTATTGAACACTTATTATTATTATTATTATTTGGCATTTATATAGCGCTACGAACCCTCAGGTATCTGAGCGCTGCTTATTATTACCCACGGTGTGTGGTGCTCATTTATCGACCTCGGAAGGATGAAACGCTGAGTTTGGCGCTGCCGGGATTCGAACCTGCGTTCGCAGGCTCTGCACTGATGTCAAAGCGAGCGCTCTACTCGCTGTGCCACCTGACCGGCTTAGTTATGATCTTTTAATAGATACAATTTCCTTTCATAAGGTTTAATGTCGATAGAGTTCAATGTAGCACAATAATTCATTTGGGGGGCAGGGGGGATTAGTTAAGGACAATGTGCAATGCCAAGCAGCATCGGTTAAAAACTAGGTCCTGTGCTTAGAGGCTGGACTGGACTCTAGCATGAAGTGTGATATAAAAGCCTGCAATAGTTACTGTATTTCAATTATCATTAATCAAAATCAATGTATTCAATGTTACACGTTCTGAAACTATTCTCATTATCATATTACATTTTCGGACTTGTTAATAAATGCTTTTACAAAGCTACCCAGAAAACTGCTTCTACATTTGTTTGGCCTCATAGATGTGAATTAAATAAAAGCATCAACACATTAATCATCTAACCAATTTCTATGCCAACATAGAACCTGAGACAGAAACATCGATGAACACACTCCTAAGCTTCATGCCATTTATATGTTTTGTTTATTTAACAGTGCACAACACTGTACATTAACATACCAGCGATTCAATGAAATTCTTTTCTACAAGTGGGATACAAAATGTTATCTCAAATTTGTATGAGAATTCGGATAGTTCTTAACAAAAACTATTCAGGCAGTTTGTCATGATTTGCATGAGTGAAGGTCTACTACTCACTGCAGATGTAAGTAAAGCATTGGCAATGATTATTACAACGCAGTCACCAGTCACGGTCTATGTAGGCGCTTCCAAGTCGTGGCCTCACTATAGGTCCGATTCATGGAACGGGGCACAGAAATGGCGCAAGGTCCACACGGCGAGGACAGTGTGCGAGGCGTGGCGTGGAAAAAATATTGCACGTCATGCATATTCATGAATTTAAAGACACATTACTAGCCATCACACAAGTAAAAACAAGCTGTATGTGGAACGCCCACAACAGACCTCCAAGCACACCAAAAGCAAGCAAAAAGCAAAAGGACAACATTGCACGTCTCACCTCACTAGCCCATACTGCACCCCAGCAATATCGCATGCTTCACATGGCAAGCCCGGGCTGCACCCCTACGAAAACGTGTGCACTCCATTAAAAGCCCAGGCTGAGAAGGCGCAACTCACCTCGCAAGCCCAGGCAGCACTCCTGTAAAATTGAACATATCACCTCACAAGCCCAGGCTGCACCCAAGCGAAGATGTGTGCCCTCCATCGCAAGGCAAGGCTGCACCCCAGCGAGATCGCATGCCTCACCTCGCAAGCCCAGGCCGCACCACAGTGAAAATGCATGCACTACCTCGCAAGGCCTGGCTGAACACCAGCGAAAAGATGGGCTCTCCTCGTAAGTGGAGTCTACACCTGAGTCCCCCCTACACCCTTGGCACCCATTCTGGCTGCATACCCCCCTACTGCACATCAAAAGCTCGAGCCCAGACACCACCCCCAGTGGCCCTCACCTGTGGCACCCCCCAGGCATCCCCCTCCACACTGGAGAGCACCCACCGGCCCCCTTCCACACTGGACACCCCACAGGCATCCCCCTACAGGATGGAAACCACCCACCAGCCCCCCTCACCTGTGACACCCCCCCAGGCAGCTCACTCCAGACTGGACACTCCCCAGGCAGCCCACTCCAGAATGGACATCCCCCAGGCATCACCCTCCAGACTGGACACCACCCACCAGGTTCCCTCACCTATGACACCCCACAGGGATCTGCCTCCAGACTGGACACCACCCACCAGCCTACCACTCCTGTGAAACCCACCCAGGCATTCCCCTCCAGATTGGACACCCCCCGGCAGCCCGCTCCAGACTGGACCCCGCCCAGGCATCTGTCCCAGACTGCACACCACCTACCAGCACCACTCAGCTGTGACACCGCCCCCAGACACCGCTCCAGGCAGTCCATTCCAGACTGGACCCCCCAAGCATCCCCCTCCAGACTGGACAGCACCCAGCAGCCCCCCTCATCTGTGATACCCCCCAGGAATCCCTCTCTAGACTGGACACCACCCACTAGCCCCCTGCACATGTGACAGCCCCCCAGGAAGCCCCCTCCAGACTGGACACCACCTACCAGCCCCCTCACCTGCGACACCCCCAGGCATCCCCCTCAGGATTGAACAACACCCACCAGCCCCTCTCAGCTGTAACCCCCCCAGGCATCCCCCTCCAGGCTGGACACCCCACCAAGCATCCCCCTCCAGAATGGACACCACACAGGCATCCCCTTCCTGACTGGGCACCACTCACCAGCTCATTCACCTGTGACACCCCATACAGCCCACTCCAGACTTGACAACCCCCCTAGCCCTCCCCCTCCAGATTGGACACAACCCACCAGCCCTCCTCACCATTGACACCCCCCATGAATCCCCCTTCAAACTGGACACCACCCACCAGCCCTCTCTCACCTGTGAAACACCACAGGCACCTAGGCATCCCCCTCCAGACTGGACACCACCTACCAGCCCTCCTCACCCCCCAGCTGTCTCCCTCCAAGATGGACACCAACACTATCCCCCCTCAACTCTGACACCCCCTGCAACCCACTCCAGACTGGACACCACCCACAAGCCCCCTCACATTTGACCCCGCAGGCAGACCACTCCAGACTGGACACCCTCCCAGGCAGCCCACACCAGACTGGACAACCCCCACACAAACCCCCTCCAGACTGGACATCACCCACCAGCCCACCTCACCTGTGGCACTCCTCAGGCATCCCCCTCCAGACTGAAAATCACCCACCAGCCCCCATCCCCTGTGACACTCCCAAGGCTGCCCACTCCAGACTGGACACTCCCCAGGCATCCCCCTCCCAACTGCACACCCCCAAGCATCCCATTCCAGACTGGACACCACCCACCAGCCCCCTCACCTGTGACACTCCCCAGGCAGCCCACTCCAGATTGGACACCCCCACAAGCAGCCCGCCACAGACTGGACAACCCCTCCAACCCACCCCCTCCACACTGGCACCACCCACCAGCCCTCCTCACCTGTGACCCCCCCCAGGAATCCCCCTTAGACTGGACACGACCCAACAGACCCTCTCACCTGTGACATGCCCCAGGCATCCCCCTCCAGACTGGACACCACCCACCTGCCCCCTCACTTGTGACACCCCCAGGCATCCCCGTCCAGAATGGACACCACCATCAGCCCCCCTCACCTGTGACATCGCCCCAGGTAGCCCACTCCAGACTGGACACCATCCAGGAATCCCCCTATACACTGGACACCCCCCGAGTTATGTCCCTCCAGACTGGACACCATTCACTAGCCCACCTGACCTTTGACACCCCTCAGACATCCCAATCCAGACTGGACACCACGCACCAGCCCTCTCACCTGTGGCACCACCCAGGAATCCCACTCCAGACTGGACACCCCCCAGGCAGCCCACTCCAGACTGGATAATCCCCCAGGCATCCCCCTCCAGACTGGACACCACCCAACATCCCCCCTCACCTGTGACACATCCCCAGGCATCCCCCTCCCGACTGGACAAAACCCACCAGCCCCCCTCACCTGTAACACCCCTAAGGCAGCCCACTCCAGGCTGGACAGCATCCTAGGCAGCCCACTCCAGACAGGTCACCCCCCAGGGTTCCCCCTCCAGACTAAACACCACTCACCAGCCCACCTCACCTGTGACACCTCCCCAAGGCATCCCCTCGAGACTGGACACCACCCACCAGCACCCCTCACCTGTGGCACCCCCAGGCATCCCCTCCAGACTGGACACCCCCCAGAAATCTGCCTTCAGACTGGTCACCACCCACCAGCCCCCTACACCTTTGTTACCCCCCCTAGGCATCACCCTCCAGACTGGACAACACCCACCAGCCCCCCTCATCTGTGACACCCTCCCCATGCAGCCCACTGCAGACTGGACACCCCATCAGGCATCCTCCTCCTGACTGCACACCCACAGGCATCCCTTTCCAGACTGGACACCACCCACTTGCCCCCTCACCTGTCACATCCCCCAGGCAAACCACTCCAGACAGGACAACCCCCCATCCCTCCCCCTCCAGACTGGCACCACCTACCAGCCCTTCTCACCTGTGACACCCCCCCAGGAATCCCTCTATACACTGGACACCCCCCAGTTATCACCCTCCAGACTGGACACCACCCACCAGCCCCCTCATGTGTTACACCCCACAGGCAGCCCAATCCAGATTGGACACCAGCCCAGGCAGCCCACTCCAGACTGGACACCTCCCACGCATCTCCTTCCAAACTGTATACCACCCACTAGTCCACCTCACCTGTGACACCCCTCAGGCATCCCAGTCCAGACTGGACACCATGCACCAGCCCTCTCACCTCTGACACCCCCCCAGGCAGCCCACTACAGACTGGACAACCCCCCAGACATCCCCATCTAGACTGGGCACCACCCACCAGCCCCCCTTACCTGTGACCTATCCCCAGGCACCCCCCTCCCGACTGGACACCACCCACTAGCCCCCCTCGCCTGTAACACCCCCCAGGCAGCCCACTCCAGACTGGACACCACCCTAGGCAGCCCACTCCAGACAGGTCACCCCCCCAGGTTTTCCCCTCCAGACTGGACACCCTCCATGAATCCCCCTCCAAACTGGACACCACTCACCAGCCCACCTCACCCGTGACAACTCCCCCAGGCATTCCATCCAGACTGCACACCAGCAACCCTCACCTGTGGCACCCCCCAGGCAGCCCACTGCAGACTGGACACCCCATCAGGCATCCTCCTCCTGACTGCACACCCACAGGCATCCCTTTCCAGACTGGACACCACCCACTTGCCCCCTCACCTGTCACATCCCCCAGGCAGCCCACTCCAGACAAGACACCCCCAAAAGCAAACCACTCCAGACAGGACAAGCCCCCATCCCTCCCCCTCCAGACTGGCACCACCTACCAGCCCTTCTCACCTGTGACACCCCCCCAGGAATCCCTCTATACACTGGACACCCCCCAGTTATCACCCTCCAGACTGGACACCACCCACCAGCCCCCTCATGTGTTACACTCCACAGGCAGCCCAATCCAGATTGGACACCAGCCCAGGCAGCCCACTCCAGACTGGACACCTCCCACGCATCTCCTTCCAAACTGTATACCACCCACTAGTCCACCTCACCTGTGTCACCCCTCAGGCATCCCAGTCCAGACTGGACACCATGCACCAGCCCTCTCACCTCTGACACCCCCCCAGACATCCCCATCTAGACTGGACACCACCCACCAGCCCCCCTTACCTGTGACCTATCCCCAGGCACCCCCCTCCCGACTGGACACCACCCACTAGCTCCCCTCGCCTGTAACACCCCCCAGGCAGCCCACTCCAGACTGGACACCACCCTAGGCAGCCCACTCCAGACAAGTCACCCCCCCAGGTTTTCCCCTCCAGACTGGACACCCTCCAGGAATCCCCCTCCAAACTGGACACCACTCACCAGCCCACCTCACCCGTGACAACTCCCCCAGGCATCCCATCCAGACTGGACACCACACACCAGCAACCCTCACCTCTGGCACCCCCCAGGCATCCCCTCCAGACAGGACACCTACCAGACATCTGCCTTCAGACTGGACTCCCCTCACCAGCCCCCCTCACCTTTGACACACCCAGGCATCCCCCTACAGAATGGACACCAACCACCAGCCCCCCTCACCTGTAACTCCAACCAGGAATCCCCCTCCAGACTGGACACCACCCACCAGCCCCCACTCACCTGTGCAACCCCCCTGGCAGCCCACTCCAGACTGTACACCCCCAGGCACAGGCAATCCACTCCAGACTGGACACCACACATCAGTCCCCTCACCCGTGACACCCCACAGGCATCCCGCTCCAGATTGGATACCACCCACCAGCCCCCCTCCCCTGTGACACCCCCCAGGCATCCCACTCCAGACTGGATACCCCCCCAGGCAGCCCACTCCAGCCTGGACATCCCCCTAGGCAGCCCACTCCAGACTGGACCCCCTCAGGCAGCCCCCTCCAGACTGGAACCCCCCCAGTTATCCCCCTTCAGAATAGACACCACCCAACAGTCCCCTCACCTGTGACACCCCCCAGGCAGCCCTCTGATCGTCTCCCACAATACCAGTGCAATGCATGTCTGCAGCTCACCGAACATCAGTGGTCTGACAGCACCATGAAGCGCAACACCAATATGTAAACCACAAATATGATAAACTGGATGGTCCATCCATGAGTGGAACATCTGCTCACACACCCTTCCAGGCCTTAATCAGCCCCCCATACACATGTGTCAAGTGAATGCAAATCTATGTGCATGTTGTCCATGGTATATTGCCAAGGCATCAAAACACAGTAACTGAATGTGTTCCCACAACAGAAGCAAACCTACCAAAAGATGTTGCAAGAGCCCCAAACAATGGGCATGCATGTCACAGCCTGACCATCAGTGACCCGGGTGGAATGGGTGGGAAAATACCGGTCAGGGAACAATCACATGACAAAGCCATGCATGGGTGATGGTAGGGCAGTCAGAGAGAGAGCAAGAGTCACAGAGACATGAGAGTTGTGCTGCCACCCAGAAGAGCAAACAAGGCCCGTTACTGCATTCCAGCGGTAGAGGTTGAGCAACACATGAGAGAAGGTAGTGTGTCACTGCACATGCTGGTGGGTGTGTCTGCACAATATGGGTTTTACACAGCAATGACAAACAAACATGCTATTAATGTGACCATGGAACTACTCCACAGTGAGCCCACCTCCCTCCATCCCATCCACACTGATGCTAAACACACAGTGATGCTGCACATGTAAATGCAAATGAAAACATACAGTGCAGACCCAGTCGTCTGATAGACCCACCCCCACATGTCAGGCACATGTGCACCCTTCCATCTGCAACCATCCCAGCAACAACAACACACAAGCAGACACACCACAAGACACATGACTTGCAGTGGAGAGATGCACTGGCTGAAAATAGAACTATCAAGGATTCTGATACACAAATGGACTGCATGAAGCGTGTAATGTAACAAACAGAACAATGTATTGGATATAAATATGTACAAAAATAAATGGGGAATCAAGCTCAAAGCAGCCCAGGGGAAATATGAAATAAAACTAATATCCTATACCTAAAGAAGTATATACAATTAAAACTGGGAAGGAAAGTCTGCAAAGTTTGGGGAAAATAATAACTAAACAAAGGAAACCTACACCTAAATAACTATGTACAAAGGCAATGGGCTAGTCCTCCGCTCCATTTTCACTAAGCCTTTGCACAAGGACTGAGTCCAGCACCACATCCTCCCCCTTCAGGCGGGCCTCTGTGTTGTCTGGAGGGCTTGTAGGTTCTCCAGCATTTGTGTCTCCATCACTTGGGCGTCCCTGGAAGTGGCATCCAGGATGGTGCCTGCTTCCATGCCCGACGCAGTGCAATCCCAGCCCTGGGCAGCCTACTGCCTCTCTGCCCCGACCTGTTCTTCATATACTCAGAAAATTGAAGACATCCTGTGCATCAGGTCCATGTGTGCCTCCTCCTTCACACTTTGCACCTGCCTCCTTTTGGTGGTCTGGCCTGCAACAAATAGCCTCCTCTTCGTTGACACATGCTGTCACAATGCCCAGTGCACGCTATGTGGGTACGGCCTCCAAGATAATGATGATACCCGGGGCGCATGGCACCTGCACTACTCATGGGTGCCTGCTGTTGCTCCATTGTCAGTGACCCTATCGGTGCCTGGGTAGGCATGGTGCCCACCTGAGCTGACATGCCTTGGACTCCCAACTCAGGCAGGGATGTGGTCTCTATCAGACGGGTCATTGTGGGTGGGACTGGTACACAGGGGGCCCTGCTTGTATCTGGGTCAGAAGGCACCCTGTAGGATGACTGGCACACAGAGGTGGAAGACGAGGAGATGGTTGCAGCATAGAACATCCCCTGGAGGACACCATGGAAAAGGCATGTTTCAAGCTAGCTGATGAGGCAGGATAGCTCACTGTGGTGATGGGCAAGCAGACTACGAGTAGCCTGCACATCATCACGAATGACACTTGTCCACCTCATCAACCCGGCCAGGAGGGGTAGCACATAATCCTGAATGGCCACACCAGATGGTAAGGGGGTACTGGCTAGGTGGACACATCAGCCAACACTGGGTGGTATGTCTGGGTGGAGGCATCCTGGCAGGAACACACTGCTGCATCCGATGGCCCAGGGACTAGATTTTGCACAGGCACCTCCACGGTGGCCTGCACAGCATCATGCCCCTCGGAGAGGACTGCAGTAGGCACACCACCTCAACACCCCCACCTGGCCCCATGTGCTGGGCTGCAATGTCCACTTCCTTCACCTCCCTCTCCGTCAACCTTAATGACTCCGGAGTGTCTTCCATCATGATGGCCCCTGTGTGGCATCACCTGATCCCACCACTGCTGAGTAGTCCCCTCCCACCTTCACCTTTTTGGACTCACCCCCAGCAGCCATGCCCAATGTCATCGGTGCTGCCACAGCCACATCACTCCCCGAAGATGAGCTGAAATGGGGGCGTGACTGGGGCCTGTGCCTCTGCCTGGTGGAGGCATCCCTGCAGCCATGCTCCACAGCATTGCTTCCGCCCTCTTCATCAGATGCAACTGTGGAAAAGGAGACACAGAACAGAAAGATCAGTGTACTGCACCAAATCCAGCTTGGCATCACCAACATCCACATGAACATGACTTGTCAAGAGAGCAGCCATAAACCTCTACATCTACACCCACACACATTGAAATGCAATCCACATCCATGCAGACACCTGCCTGGCCATCACTCCACACAATCACAGCAAGCTATTTGCCACTGTCACAAACTATCAATTAAGTATGCTAATAACACATTAATCATTTGCAAATCCACATGTGAGCATGCCATAACAGCAAGCACATACACATGTCATGCACACACATTTCTACTGAGAGGCCCCAAGCAGTGTGATGACCAATCACATCAGAATCCTGTGAACTGCAATTCCTCTACATGACTCAACCAGACATTCAAATGCATGTGTTGCACCCAGGCATGAGTGATGCCCAGTCACACATTCCCATTTTTGGCACATACACATACAGTCTGTCTGGGTGTACCACTGTTCTGGAGTTTGTCGAATATCTGGATAATCTTTGGTAAAAGACAGTAATTCCATTTGGTTCCAAGGGACATGAACCTGGTGATTCAGTATCAAACCCAAGCACCTCTCTCATTGAAAATTCTTCAGTTACCATAGACTTTGATGGGGCATTTATGGTCCATAATAAAAATGTTGACACTATTGCAGGACATCATTTTGTCTCAAGTTTATACTCCTTAACTGCTTAGTCTATGTCCTCATAATTATCTGGCAGGGGATCCACTTCCTCCTTAATGTTTAACCTTTTATGCAGCTCCCTGATACGTTTGCCCAGCCTTTGTACTATTGCAGTCTTTGTACTATTGCAAATTCAAGTGTATCTCGTTCCTGGGGCACATATACTTTAGCCTGTTCCACTCCCAGTAGCCACCTTTTCTGTGGTTTCTGTGTCATGGGCTGTAATCCTGCTGGCACAATGTGGTGAGGTGATCCCCACATTAACAGGTACCCGGGGGGTGTAGGAGGCCTTTTTACCATTAAATATTCTAACAATGGATCTGCCTCATCCTCTAAGATCTTTTTTGATTCAGGTGTTGGGGCTGAGGGTAAGTCCTGACTACATACACACCCTTCATTCTTATTAAATCTTCACGGTCTCCCTCTTCCTAATGCTTCATTTGTTTCTCATTATCAAATGAGCTTCCTTTATCTCTTTCAGATTGTGGTTAACGTGTTTTAAGCTGTGCTTCCTTCATGGATTTTTGTCTAGAAAAATCTTCCCATTGCATTTAGACTTGCCATTGTAGGGGCTTTAAACCTTATCACCCTTATCAGTTAACACTTCCCTTAAATATCCTATTTTGTCTAGGTCAAATGACCTATCTACTGGGAATTACAAATCAGGGTTGTTTACAGTCTATTCATGCCAATTTTGCAAATACAACACTGCCCCTGAACGTGTTTTAATCATTAGCTCCCACCCTGGCATTCCTTCCAGTGGAGTAGACACATGTTTTTCTATTTCCTGCTGACTCTTCCAACATTTTAATCCCATCTCTTTATTGATTACTTTGTTTTATCCTTTTCTTTTGTGATCAGAAATGTTGCTTTGATAATGTCCCACTTTAAATACAGTGTGGCCACAATCAGTGAAGACTACATACTCATTGCATGCGTCCTCCATCCCCTGGTGTCAACTGTGTACACAGAGTGTATTTCCCTATGGTTCATTTTAGCAGTAAGCTTCCATAGCTCATTAACCGAATGCTTTCCGCAGTGAACACAGCATTACATTTCTAAGCACATTTCAGTATGGCTCATTAACAGTATGGTTTCCACAGGAAATACAACATTTCATTTTCATAATATCAAACCATTAATTACCATTCAGAAACGGTCTCACCTAATGTTCTGCAGTATCCTGTGCCAGTGCTTCACCAGGAATGTAAATCCCTTTTCCTCACACCAACGGGGATCCTCAGTTACAGGGATCAATTGTGTCAAAGGAGTCAACTGGTGAGTGAAGGTTTGGCTGCAAGGAAAACGTATTGTCCGGATAACATCAGTGCACTCCACTCCCGACACCCACCTTTGCCTGTTCTACGACCGTGGCACATTAAGTCCAACTGGATCCTAACTGCAGTGAGGTCTTACCTGGTAGTGCCAATTGTGGGAACATACTTATTTGTATTCCTGTCTTTGTTCAGAAAATAACTTTAAGGCAAAATGAAACACCACAAGAGAATGTTGTCTTATTCTCAGAGACAAAGGTTTTCATTATAGCTGCAGTTAAATTCACATGGTCGTACAATCTGCCATGTGAACCACCTGCCCTCTCATTATCTCTCTGTGTATCCTCTCCCCCATTCACTAGGAGAATATGTATACATGTTACAATTAGTGTAATCTTACAGAGCTCTTTGACATGGGGCTTAATCTGCACTCCGTCCACAGTGTCAACATACTCTCTCCGAGCTGTTCCTCAGCTATATAACATGCTAAACGTGTTCTGTATGTGCAAGTGGGCAGCAGAATGCATTCATAGGCATTTGCTGTAATTGCACGCTCATGATTTCTAGAGCAAGACACTTTTGCAGTTTTCTCTTTTAGAGAACCTATGTCAAAACGGCTTCCAAAGCCTGCAATATTTAATAGACAGCTCACAGTATGACATTGTCTGCAGTCTTGAGAACTTTCTGTATGAGTTGAAATAATATGTATATAAAAGCATTTCCCGGTAAGACAAACACGTTTTTTTCTGGAGCTAAGTGCTTGAATTTGGCTAATATGCATACCCACAATGCTTTGCTTTTGTAGCTCCTAGCTGGAGGTGAACCTCCAGGGATAGCTTCTATGTAATGCCAGGCCATGTGTGACATAGCTCAAATGTTTGTTCTACTATTTCAATTATTCATGTCAAAATCATTAAAACAAATGCATAGTATCCAATCATTTACAATATATTGTAAAGACGTTCTGGATTCCTAACCATCATTTCCATTTCCATATCCCTTCTGTCCTCCACAACACAGTTTATCCCATGGCTACAGCCATTTTAGACTCTAATTGCTTTGAGGCATATTTGCAAATTTCAACATTAGTTGCAGAGATGGAGTGTTTCCCTAAAATAAAGTGTGTGCTGCCTCTTTTACAGGGCACTGATTCATCATTTTGTAAAGCTGTGTCTCTATCATATGCTAGCCTAATACAACAAGGTTCCTCTTCCCCATTCATTTAGTCTTCAACAGGTAAAGATTAAGTCATGAAGGGCCATCATTTTGAAATGTTCATGCACATCCGTGTGAGCATTTGTTATGGAATATATAGTTCTCAGCCATTGCACATTTTTGTCACTTGAACAATCTCTGACAAGTAGCAGCATAAACCTGTTCACAGATTAGCACAGTTTAGGCATAGGTAATGCTGTTGGTAAAGGGAATAGATGGAGAGTGGGTGAAGGTGGCTGCAATCCCAAAACTGGCAGCTTTGTGATTTTTCAAAGGAAGAAACATTTGCAAATATGAAAATAAACTCTGAGAGTGAAGTTTTGATTATTCGTACTTGTTATAGAAGGAAGAAATACACAAGCAGTGATTTGTTAATATTTTGGAAACCCAGTGCAGACTAGATTAACATGATATTGCCCTAGTCAGTCACAATCTACAGCAAACAAATACGTAGTGTCGTTCATAGACAACAAGAGCATCTACATTTCATGTAAATATTGTAAGAGATAGTAGTTATTATATCTGTAAATGCTTTATGAGGGTAACAATGTGCAAATAGCATCACCCATTATTAAAAGACAGGAGCAACAGAGGCATGAGGGGCCTGGAAGCACAGTAGGAGGGTCAATGTGGACATTACGGCCACAACAACTTCTTAAGAGTGCCCCCAAGCAGTCTTTATGGATGTTTTTTGTTTTCTTTACTGATTTCCGCACTGAGAAGAAATGCAGATGGTGACTGTTTGTTCAAGGTGTTCCATGGCTAGCATAGAGTAAGGCAGTGCCTCTCTATATATGTGTTAGGAAAGATTGTATGCAGTACCCTTTGGGTGCACTACAACAACCCTGACCTCCTGGCAATAGGAACCCAGCCTTGGGTACTTGGACAGGTTGGTGGCCTGTTGAGCAGCCAGGCTTATGTCAAGAGGGGTCAATGTGAGCGGTAGGTGAGTTACTCAGAGATTCACAGTGACAAGTATTCAAAGAAACTCCATTATGTGATTTTGTTGTATTGTGCTTTGTTTGTGTAAAGATCAAATTTTCGACTAAGTCACAATAAAAAATATTATTCAAATAAACTCTTACACACAAGGTTTCTTGATTAAACAATTATTAATTTATATATCAGTCAGTTAGAATAAGCTTTCTTCAGAAGGGGCATATAATAGCAACACTCACATACATTTAAAACATATATACTCTTAATATTTCTAAATCAGCAAATACCCTTTTGGGATGGCCCACAGACACTACCTACACCCTCAGGTGACTTCAATAGTTATGGTGCTGGTGACATTATTATATCACTGTTGCATTTAGAATTATTTTTAGAAATATGTCAAAAGTAAAAGATTATTAAAACAAAACAAGAGATCACACAATTATTCTGAAGCAGGTAAGTACTTTTGGTAACCCCAATGCAAAGTTAGTTAACCCTTTTCTGGAAGGAAGAAACAACACCTAAGCAGAGGAGAGAAGAGTCATTCAGGGAGCCAGGGCCGCCAATGTTAAGTTAGCAAAAGTCAAGGTGAACTGAAGCACTTCTTGCAGGTAAGTAAAAGTCTTGTACAATGTTTTAGAAGTTTTGGTAGAATAAGAAGAAATTCAAAGTAGGACCACAAGCTGATTAGGCTTGTGAGGTAAGGAAGCTGTTGGCAACTCTACAGAGGCAACCGAGACAAGTCTCCAACGAGGACAAGCAACGTGGCACAACAAGAGGTAAGTTCTCTCAGACTTTACAGTACCTTTAGTTTGAAGAAAAAGTGCAGCAGATGACTTCTGTTCCTGTGCAGCTGTGCAGATCCTGGTGTTCCTGGGCTTCAGTCATGGGGACAAGAGGAGGGACTTCTGGGGACTCCTGCACTACAATGGGATGGTCACCGCTCGCAACTGGCAATCTTCAAACAAGTGGCACTTTGGTGATTCAGCTCCTTTGCGTCTACCACAGCGGTTCCTGGCAGTTGAGATGGGATTTTCTTGCATCTGGGGTCCTGTACTCTGTTTAGGGGGATCAGGCTTGGTCAGTCCTGTTTCCTGGGAGTCCGGACGATCTTCCTGGAGCTCGTGACCAGCTTAAAAGCAACGCACACAATCTGGTGTTCCTCTCCCTGTTTATTCAGTTCTAGCAGTGACTGCAGTGGAATTTCAACCAGCTCCGAGAGGATGTCAAGGTGGCTTACTTTGTCGTTGATTGGTCCCACCAACTCAAGGGGAGAAGTCATCCTTGCAGGGGCTTCTCTGTCGATATAAATTTGGAGTTTCAGCACAGCGGCAGGGCTCCACCGGGCAAACAAATGGTCCAGGGGTTGCAGCAAGCGTCCTCTTCAAGTTCTTCTTTGGATTCCTTCGTCCATGGTCCACTATGACTTGCAAGCCAAAAAGCCTCACCTTTTATGCAGGTTTCTCCCATTCATTCCAGCCTAGCTGTCAGTCACCTAGCAGGGTAGCTGTCTTTGCCGGACAGCCAGCCAGCTAATCACAGAAGAGTGCATTCCTGTCTCCTAGGAGACTAAGCACAGGGAGTTTTGGGCACCTCCCTCGCTTCCTGCCCTCAACAGACACCCTGGAGCCAGAGGCGGGCTTCACTTGTGAATCCCACTAAAAGCAAAATGAGCAAAGGGACCAAACCTGGTTTGTCACGTAAATCTCATGAAGGACCGTTCCACAAAGAAATGGTGAAAAAAGAAGACGAGGGCCATTTTGACAAAAATGGCGCCCTTGGGTACTTTACTGTAGCTGCGAATGCAGCCCGCAGTAAATGCACACCACAGTATTTAAAAGTAAACCACTGCCACCAGCCATTCAGTGAGGAAAGGGTAACGTAAAATTGTTACATGAGAAACTAGACAAAGTGGATACTAAGTAACCCCTCCAGCACCCTATGGTAAGATAGTGTGTGCTGGGTCTAGATAGTTATAAGTGTAAGCAAAGTCAATTTCACTTTACTGCTCTTGGAAACAGTAGTTTATCCAAGAGAAGGTGTTTAAACCTTGGGGAAATCTGAAAGACTGCACTGAAGGTGCTCTGTGACACACTGTAAAAGATGATGCATATAGAGTTTGTCAGACTCCAAAACCAAAAGAAACAGTGTTCAAAATCACATTAAAATACATGAGAGAGTGGGAAAAAGTGTCTAACTCTCTCCAGGTTGAACATTCAAGTCCTCAAAATCCAGCAAAGCTGCTTGGGGTCTCTAAGGTAGCCAGTAATTTGCACATTTCTGAGAATTCTCTGTAACTCTCGTCCGCCCAGACTAAGTGACAGGAGGATTTAATCCATCCCTGGATTAATCTCCATACTCCAGTCGGTCATACTTTCTGTAGAGACCATCAGCATTTTGCTGTTTACACCCTGACCTGTTTTCTATGGTAAAATTAAACACCTGTAGGCTGTTTGACCATCTTAACAATTTAGGATTTCCCCCATTCATCTGCATTAACCATCTCAACGTTGGTGGTCTGGTTGAATCACAAAAGTAGATCCATACAAGTATGGTCTAATCTTCTTCAAAGACCATACATTGGCAAAACATTCACATTCTATGGTTGCCCACCTTGTTTCAGGTTCCTTCAGTTTCCTGATAATGAAGCAGATGGGGTGTCCCTGCCTTTCTCATCCAGGTGCATCTATACCTATATTGGAAGCATCTGTCTGTACAAGAAAGGAATGGTGTAGTCAGGAGCTCTTAAAACTGGAGCTTGACAAAGGGCTTTCTTGAGTCCTTCAAATTCCTTAGTGCACTCCTCATTCCACGTGACCTTCTTGGGGAATTTGGGTGAGGATATCACATTCAAGGGTGAAGCTATGGTACCATAGCCCTCAATGAAGTTCCTATAGTAACCTGAGAGACTTAGAAAGGCTCACACATGGGTTTGAGCAGTAGGGGTGGACCAGTCTTGTACAGCTTGTACTTTGCTAGGCAATGGCCTTATTTCACCTCCTCCTACCTCATGTCCAAGGTAGACCACTTTACTCTGACTAATCTGACATTTACTTGCCTTTATGGTCAGATTGCCCTGCTCAAGAGCCTGCAATACCTATCCTAAGTGGTTAATATGTTCCTTCCAAGTAGGGCTGAACACTGCAATGTCATCCACGTATGACATACAGAAGTCCTCCATCCCATTAAGAATCTGATTCACCATCCTTTGGAATGTAGCAGGTGCATTCTTCAGTCCAAAAGGCATGACCTTAAACCTTAAAGGCCTCCTGGGGTTGAACATGCAGTTTTCTCCTTGGCATGGTCAGTCAGAGCTATTTGCCAATAGCCTGATGTTAGGTCAAATTTACTGAGGTACTTGGCTGAACCAAGTTTGTCCACCAGCTCATCTGTCCTAGGTAAGGAATGGGCATCAGTCGTGGAGACTGCGTTTAGAGCTCTATAGTCCACACATAATCTCAACTCCTTGGATCCTGCCTTTGGCACTAGTACAACAGGACTAGCCCATGGACTTGTAGATGGCTCTATTACCCCAAGATCAAGCATCTTCTTGACCTCTTCCTTTATGTGGGTTCTTACATGGTCAGACATCCTGTAACCCCTGCTTCTTACAGGTAGACAGTCACCAGTGAGAATTTCATGCTGGCCCCAAGGGGTCAAGCCTGGTGATAGCGAAATCAGAGGGGCAAACTGATTTAACAGAATGTTGCACTCCTTCTGTTGTTCCAGTGTCAGATCGGAAGAGAGATTAACTCCTTCTATCTTTCCATCTAAAGGTTGTCCCCTGAGGAGGTCAGGTAGAGGCACACTCTCCTCCTCCTCCTGAGCAGAGGCTTGAAGCAAAGCTTCTAGTTCTGGTCTAGAGATATAGGCCTTTAGGCGGTTGGTGTGAAAGACCCTGGAGGCCTCTTAAGAATTGCCTAAGTTCACCAAATAAATTTACCTCTCCAGGTTTTCCCACAAACTTGAAGGGGCCAATCCATTTGTCCTGTAATGCCCTCTGCCATGTAGGTACCATAAGTATAACTAGCTGGTCTTGAGTGAACTAAACCATGTTGGCGTTCTGGTCATGCCAATGCTTTAGCAGAGCCTGACCTGCTTTCAAGTGATCAGAAGCTTCTGTCATCATGTGGGTCATTCTCCTTCGGAGAGCTATCACATAGTCAGTGACTCTCACTGGCTTGTGGGACGGAGCACTCTCCAACCCCACTTTGATTAGGGCCAATGGACCTCTAACCGCATGACCATAGAGGAGCTCAAAAGGACTGAAACCAACCCTTTCTTGAGGGCCTCTCTATAAGCAAAGAGAAGGCATGGCAATAGAAGGTCCCACTTTCTTCTAAGGGGTTCTTCAAAAGCACCTATCATTCTCTTCATAGTTCAATGAAACCTCTCCATCAACCCATTGTTTTGGAGATGGTAGGCTGTTGCGAACTTGTAGGTCATTCCACATTGTTTTCACATGGCTTGCATGTAGTGGGACATCAAATTGGTCCCCCTGTCTTAGGAAAACCTAGCCTGGTAAAAATACCAAGTAGGGCCTTAGCCACGGCCTGAGCAGTAACAGTGCTCATGGGTATGGCTTCAGGGTACCTGGTAGCATGGTCTACCACAACCAATATAAACTGGTTGCCTGAAGATGTGGGAAGGTCTAAGGGAAAAACAATGTCAACTCCTGCCCTCTCAAAAGGCACTACCACCACAGGGAGTGGCACTAAATGTGCCACGTTCTTGGGTCCACTCTTGCCAAAAGTCTGACAAGTGTGACAGCTTCTACAGAACTTATCTACATCAGACCCCATCTTAGGCCAGTAGAAATACAGGGAAATCCTTCCCTTGGTCTTCTTAAAACTTAAGTGACCAGCTAGAGGAATCTCATGAACTAATTGTAGAAACTAGGGTCACACCTCCTGAGGCACTACAAGTCTTCTCTAGTCCCATGAGGTAGACTCAATAGTTTCACTGTAAAGGAGGCCATCCTCCCAGTATAACCTGTGCATCCCTGGCGCTTGCCCTTCCAAGTGGGAAGCTGCCTGTAGGCGAAGACTTCAAGAGTAGGACACTCTCTTTGACCTCTGCTGAAGTCTGCCCTACAGGAGCCACCTTCTACAAGCAGTCTGCAACTCAGTGAGGTCTTTAGGATCCAGATCTCCAACAGGGGGAGGTTTTCCTCCAGCTCTGTGTCATCAGTAGCTAATACACCATCTTCTGGTTGGACCTCACACTCCACCGAAGCTGGTGGAGGAGTTGCACGTGTGACTGTGGACTGTCCACTCATGGATGTCCTGGTTTTGTGCACAGGAGTGCTACTTTTCCTGTACCCTGAGACCTTGGGTTTCCCCTTTGTCTCTTTCCTCCTGGAAGTAGAAATTGGCTCTTCCGGTGGATAGGGTGTTATATGTTTCTCCGTAACAACCCACTGAGAGTCATCCAAGGTAAGCTCTCTGGCCTTCTTAGTCTGGTCCTGCTTTCTTTTACTGGAAGGCCTGGGGTGATTGATACAACGGCAAGAGTTTTTAAGTCATTTTCCAGCAGGACTCTTTCGGGTACCTCACTGTTACACTCACCTGGATTCCACAGGGGTGTAGAACGAAGCTGGACTGCTGCGGTCTCCACCAGTGTGACTCGTAGCGAAGTGATGATCGACTGCACTTGCCCACTCAGTTTCGTCTGCCTGGCCCGCAAGAATATTTTCCTAAAAGCAGTAAAGGGGATTAGCCACCCGTGATAGAGAGGTTACACTAACACTATTTTCCCTGAGAACTTCCAGTATTCCCCTTCATAAAGTCTCACCTTATTGTTTGGAAGGATGAACTCTCCATCCTGCGTGGAATGCAGGGGCGCGTAGAAGTTCAGTTACTTCACTGATCCAAAGGTATTTGGCAGAGTTCCAGACAACACTGACTCTGAGGTAAGCAGTGTGTAAACCGAATGTATAGTTCTTTTAGAGTTCAAATGTCTGTTAATTCACTCTTGCTCCTTTCATACCTTTTCCCTTTCAGCGTGATCCAAGGAGTGAGTTCGCCTCGATGGATGAAGGTAGCACTTAGGTAAGAGTCAGTTTGTACCAAGCACTGTCTAGCAAGTAATATTGTTCCAAATGTAATTAACCACTAGTTCTCTATCTTCTTTGCAGGTGCGGCGCCTTGCTGAATATGTCTAATGTACGATGGTGACTAGCGCTTCCTCGAGCTGTAAAATTCCGAGTAAGTATCTTGCGGTAAGTAAAAGAATGTCTTTGGTGGAATCCCGCTCACCTTTAGTTTGTTCTTGTCTTTTCAGATGCTGATGTTTCGGGCGGCGATTCAACGGGTGCTGCGCCGGGTCGTCGAGATGCTCCGAAGACAGGTGAGTATGGCGCTTCACTACAGCTGGCAATGCAACGCGGTTTATTTTCATGTCTTTTTCCTTTATCCACAGGTGCGGCTGCTCCAGGAAAAGATGATGAGCAAATGGAAATCTCCTTGTTCTAACCTTCTCTCTTCTTTCCTTTTCTCTAGGATTGGCTCTGGACACAAGACGGGTGTGGCTGTAGACTGATGCTGGGCTGCAGACACGGTGAGCGTTATGCTGCTAAAATGCAGAATAACGCGAAGCGTGTGCTGCTCTTCGGGCGTGGCTTAAATAGCATCAAAAAAGTAGTTCCCAGGTAAGAAGTTCCAGTACCACACCCAAGCAGCAAAATAGTTCCTAAAAGAAAGTAGTCCATTCATGGCCTCATGATGGCCTGTACATGAGTTCTTTGCAGGATGACCTGTATAGTTTAAAGTTGGCAATATGAGCCTGGCGCCTACGGCACCAGGACTGAACCCATATAGCCCCTAGGCGGGGTTTTGGGAATTCCTGTGTCTTCTTGGGTGCCTGTTCCCTGGACAGATGGACCTGTTCCGGATGTCTGGGGCAGGCATCGTGACAGCAGCCCCCCCCAAAGCCCCTACTAAGGCTCGTTCTCCTCACTGGTCTGGTCCCGGTTTGTCTGGGAAATTCTGGTGGAACCTTTTCACCAATCGTGGTGCATGAATATTGTCACTTGATTCCCATGACCTTTCTTGTGGAGCATAACCTTTCCAGTCAACCAGATAAAAAAGTCTTGATTTGACTATTTTTGGGTCCAAAATATTCTTTACCACAAATTCTGGTTCCCTGTCTATTAGGATGGCGTTAGGGGGTTTAGTTAGACTTGTCCCTGGTTGTACTGCCTTTAGAAGTGAAACATGAAAGACTGGGTGAATTTGCATATTTGACGGTAACTCCAATTTGACAGCCACAGGATTAATAATGGCTTTAATAGTGTAAGGTCCCAAATACTTGAGGTTAAAGGTTCGAGTCCCCTTTAAAGGTATGTGTCTTGAAGCCAGCCAAACTTGGTCTCCTATCTGATATTTCGGAGCTTCGCTTCTATGTTGATCTGCGGTTTTCTTGTATCTCTCTTTAGCCTGTTTCAAATGTTCAGTTGCCTTTTTAAAAGCTTGTGTAATAGTGGCGTGTAGATGGTTCACGGCGGCATCTCTAAGAGTTGGGGCGAATCGAGTTCAGAGGTTCGAGGATGTCGCCCATATATAATATAAAATGGGCTTTGTCCTGTTCCTGAGTGCAATGAGTTGTTGTATGCATATTCGGATATCCACAAAATGTCTTTCCAATTGCCTTCGGTTTGGTGTAACATGCACCGTAGGTATTGCTCTGTCTGATTGGTCCTCTCAGTTTGACCATCGGTTTGTGGATGGTGGCTGGTTGATAATCTAACATCGAATTGGGCCAATTGACAGCATTTCCTCCAAAACCGAGAAATTAACTGACTTCCTCGGTCGGAAACCAATACGGAGGGGAATCAATGTATTCGGACGATATGTTCTAGAAATACCTTGGCCAAGGTCGAGGCTGAAGGTAGACCCTTTAATGGAATGAAATGAGCCATTTTGGAAACAAGATCCACTATAACTAGGATGGTGTTATACCCATTACATGGGGGAAGGTCAGTAATAAAGTCAAGGGATAAGGTATGCCAAGGCGTAGGCGGAATGTCCAAAGGTTGTAATAGACCTGCTGGTTTCCTTTTCTGGGTCTTATTTTGGGCGCAAATACCACAAGACATTACAAATGACTTAATGTCTTTCTGCCAAGTAGGCCACCAGAATTGTCTTTTGATCTTAGCCTCGGTTTTAGCGATCTCAGGATGCCCTTCTATCAAAGACTCATGGTAATTGGAGATAACATGTTCTTGTAATTCTTTATTTGGTAGGTAAAGACGTCCTTGATAGTATGGTTGGTGATCAGTGACTGAATAATCTTTGCCTTTGTTCAACCTGCTTTGTATGGCTGCAGGGTCGAAAAGCTGTTGAATTTTTTTATGGATGCCGTCCAGAGTCTGTAGAGTGGTTATACCAATAATTCTTCTCTCCGCAAATTATGTGTACTGGTTCTGGATTTGAATATGCTTCTCCCATTCCAAAACGAGATACGGCATCTGCTTTGCCATTTCGAAAACCTGGCCGATAAGTAATCACGAAACCATATTCCACAAAGAATAAGGCCCATCTAAGTTGGCGTGACGATTGAGCCTTGGCTGTCTTTAAATATTGTAAGTTCCTGTGATCCATGATTACGGTGATGGTGTGTCGAGCTCCGAAAAGATAATGCTACCAGGCTTTGAACGCCGACATGATGGCCAGTAGTTCCTTGTCGGTAAATCCATAGTTTAACTCTGGTGCTGAAAATTTCCATGACCAGAACGCCACCGGGTGAAGTTGACCAGTTTCAGGATCCTTTTGGGAAAGGACAGCTCCCATGGCTAAGCTGGATGCTTCATTTTCAACCACGTACGGAAGTTCTGGACGTGGGTGCTTTAAAACAGGAGCTGAAGTACATTTCTTTTTTAGGTCTTGGAAGGCTTTTTCAGCTTCTTCTGTCCACTGGAAGTGTTTATTTTTCCACAAATGAGCTGTGATGGGGTGTACAAGATGTGAAAAATCAGGAATGAATCTGCGGTAAAAGTTTGCAAATCCAAGCATACTCTGTACCCCTTTAGGTGAGGGCCACTTGAGGATTGCATCCACCTTTCGTGAATTCATTCAAACTCCATTTGGGGTCAGGATAAATCCAAGGAATTCAACTTCCGAAGTTTGAAAAACGCACTTTTCCAATTTCGCATATAATTTATGCTGGCATAGTTTTTCTAGTACAGCACGAACGTGCTTCACATGGTCTGACTCAGATGAAGAGTATACTAAGATGTCGTCTATGTATACAACAACACAGACGTCTATGAGTTCGCGAAGGACAATCGTTCATAAAATACTGGAAGGCTGCCGGTACGTTGCAAAGCCCGAAAGGCATCACCTGGTATTCGAACAATCCGTATTTGGTACGGAAGGCAGTCTTCCATTTGTCGCCTTTTTTCACTCCTACGAGATGATACGCCCCTCTGAGGTCCAACTTAGTGTAGATACGAGCATCCTTTACTTGGTCCAGTAGTTCTGGGATCAGGGGCAACGTGTATCGTTTTTTTACTGTAATTTTGGTTTAATGTGCGATAGTCAATACAAGTCCTACGGTCACCTTCCTTTTTAGGGACGAAGAATAAAGACGATGCTGCCGGAGACTTGGACGGGCAAATGAAGTCATTAGCGAGGTATTGATCCAAATATTGCCGTAAATGAAGATTTTCAGGTTCAGTGAGGGTGTAGATTCTGCTGCATGGAATTTGAGCACCGGGTAGGAGGTCGATCTGGCAATCATATGATCTGTGGGGTGGTAACATGTTTGCTTGGTCTTTCTGGAAAACATCCTGACATTCCTGGTATTCCTGGGGTAACTGAGTTATTGGATTCGTGACCGTAGCCAGTCTTTTGATCAAAGTTCTTTCAGGGTACAAGTGTGTGCACAATCCGAAAAGGTCACTCTCTTTTCTCGCCAGTCAATACAAGGATTATGAGTTTCCAACCATGGCATTCCCAGAATTATTTGGAACTGTGGGGCCTTGATTAAGTCAAACACAATGCTCTCTCGATGCCCATCTCGACCCAACAGTGTCATCTCCATAGTTGAATGAGTTACTGGACCGGAAGCTATTTCGGTCCCATCGACGGTGGTGATTACATCAGTTGTGGGTTTTTTGCAAAGAGCCAGGTTCATCCTTGTAGCCAATTCTTGATCCATGTAGTTTCCTATGGCTCTGCTATCTATATATGCTCTCACTGCGTGCATACAAGATGGTTGCCTTTGATCTATAAGGTCCATTGGTATAATTAGGTGCAAGGTCTGAGTGTCCTTCTTCATGCTCGGCAAGCGGACCTCTATGCTTGCCGGGCGTGGTCGTTTCCCGGCTCTGATTCCATATTGACTTTGTCGGCGACTCCTACCACCATTTTAGGTGGTTTCACTGGGCAATCCCGTAAAAAATGTCCCGAGTTTCCACAATACAAACACAATTGTAACTGATGCCTCTTGTCCCTTTCTTTTTGAGCCAAAGGTCCTTTAACCCCCCCCAATTTGCATGGGTTCAGATACATCAGTTCCTTTGGGGGTGACGTTGTCCTTTGGTCTTACCAATACTCGATTCTCAAATCTAGCCCGATCAGCCTTCCGATTCTGAAGTCTGTGATCCAACTGAACAACCAGGTCTATGTATTCAGCACAATCTTGAGGTGGGTTCACTACTTGTGCCAAAACGTCTTTTAGTTCAACTCGTAGCCCATGATGAAATAGCATAATCCGCTTGACCTCTGGCTATCCGGTTTCTACCACCAACCTATTGAAGGATGCAATGTAGGTCAGCAGATCCTGGTTACCCTGACGCAAGGACAAAAGTTCGTTATCCAAAGCTTGGCCTTGGGAATGTCGGGAAAATAGTCTTTCCATGCTTAGTCGAAAACCCTGAAAATCCCAAAGAAGAGCGTCATCCTGGTTGACTAGTGGAATAGACCAATCGGCTGCACTGCCGCTGAGATACGATAGTACAAAGACTACCTTTGCTTGATCATTCGGAAAGGCTCCAGGTCTACACTAAAAATGCATGCGGCACTGGTTCATAAACACGGCAAACCTTTTGGGGTCCCCCACAAAGCGTTCTGGCAATGCTAAAGGAACTGTCACTGGTAAAATTACTTGCACTGGATTACTTGATTGAGCTTGTGCAGAAGATCCCCCGAGTCCAGGTAAAGGTGTGTGCCCAGATTGAGCTTGAAGTAATTGACTGGCGAGATCATCCGTACGTTCTTTTGCCACAATCAGTTCTCTCCTGAGAGCATTAGTGTCTAGACGGACAAAATGCACTTCAGCCCTTAGTTTTCCCAGTAGTTGGACTAATTGGTCAGTCTCTGAGGTCTCCATAGCGCCCGGGTAGAGATTTGTAGTAAGGCTTCGCGTTCTGTTACGCTCACCTCGATTCCACAGGGCCGTCGAACGAAGCTGGACTGCTGCAGGCTCCACCAGTGTGACTCGTAGCGAAGTGATGATCGACTGCACTTGCCCACTCAGTTTCGTCTGCCTGGCCCTCAAGAATATTTTCCTAAAAGCAGTAAAGGGGATTAGCCACCCGTGGTAGAGAGGTTACACTAACACTATTTTCCCTGAGAACTTCCAGTATTCCCCTTCATAAAGTCTCACCTTATTGTTTGGAAGGATGAACTCTCCATCCTGTGTGGAGTGCAGGGGCGCGTAGAAGTTCAGTTACTTCACTGATCCAAAGGTATATGGCAGAGTTCCAGACAACACTGACTCTGAGGTAAGTAGAGTGTAAACCGAATGAATAGTTCTTTTAGAGTTAAAATGTCTGTTAATTCACTCTTGCTCCTTTCATACCTTTTCCCTTGCAGCATGATCCAAGGAGTGAGTTTGCCTCGATGGATGAAGGTAGCGCTAGGTAAGAGTCAGTTTGTACCAAGCACTGTCTAGCAAGTAATATTGTTTCAAATGTAATTAACCAATCGTTCTCTATCTTCTTTGCAGGTGCGGCGCCTTGCCGAAAATGTCTAACGTAGGATGGTGACCAGCGCTGCCTCGAGCGGTAAAATTCTGAGTAAGTATCTTGCGGTAAGTAAAAGAATGTCTTCGGCGGAACCCTGCTCACCTTTTGTTTGTTCTTGTTTTTTCAGATGCTGATGTTTCGGGCGGCGATTCAACGGGTGTTGCGCAGGGTGGTGGAGATGCTCCGAAGACAGGTGAGTATGGCGCGGCGCTGCAGCTGGCAATGTGACACAGTTTATTTTAATGTCTTTTTCCTTTATCCACAGGTGTGGCTGCTCCAGGAAAAGATGATGACCAACTGGAAATCTCCTTGTTCTAACCTTCTCTTCTTCTTTTCTTTTCTCTAGGATTGGCTCCGGACACAAGACGGATGTGGCTGTAGACTGGATGCTAGGCTGCAGAGACGGTGAGCGTTACGCTGCTAAGATGCCGAATAACACGAAGGGTGTGCTGCTCTTCGGGCGTGGTTTAAATAGCATCAAAAAAGTAGTTCCCAGGTAAGAAGTTCCAGTACCACACCCAAGCAGCAAAATACTTCCTAAAGGAAAGTAGTCCCTTCATGGCCTCATGATGGCCTGTACATGAGTTCTTTGCAGGATGACCTGCATAGTTTAAAGTTGGCAATATGAGTCTGGCGCCTACGGCGCCAGGACTGAATCCATATAGCCCCTAGGCGGGTATTTGGGAATTCCTGTGTCTTCTTGGGTGCCTGTTCCCTGGACAGATGGACGTCTGGGGGCAGGCATCATGACACTCACTCTGTACACTGACAGGTATTCATACAGTCATATTGTTGCACTGGATGAGAGCTGGTAGTATCGGAACCATATGGATAGGGACTCCAGCAAGCTTAGGGGGGCCTTTGGGTGCCTTAGCAACATCATCTGGTTTGAAAAAGGTTCCATCCACCACTGTGATGCTGGCCTCAGTGTTGCTAATGACAGGGGTCTCCGGACCATTCACAAGTACACTCTCCTTGTAATATACTTTGGTGTTATCTGGTATAGAGTTATACACATCTAGATTCTGCTGTTTTCACAGACCCAGGGGCACTAAAGAAACACTGACTGAGACTCCAATGGATTATTCAGCCAATGGATGAAAGTTTCCATTTGCCATATGAACTTCTCCCACAGGGATGAAGGCTAAGGAGGCAGTGTGGACCCCTGAAGCTTTACCCTTGCATCTGGGATTCCCTTTCACATGGTCAGTAGACCCACAACCACACCCAGAATTCTCCCCAACACTATGCACAACCGTGCTTTACTTGAACACATGCTGGAACCCTGGATTTGGGAGGCTTAATTTATTTTTGCCAAGGAATGCAGTGTGGAGCCCATGAACCTAGTGCTGCCTATGTGGGTAGCAACACTCCTCTTTGGGCACCGAGACCTTTTGGACTAATGCTTTACTTGTGTCACAAGGATAGCAGTAGTCTGGGATATTCAAATACACTGGGCAGACACATGGCAACACTGTGAGGAGCGGGAGGAGGGGCAGGATTTCTTACTCAGAATGTGCCAGCCTGCTTTATTCTTCTTGTGGTGAACAAATGGGGTCTGACCTTCCCATACAAGTTTATTGACACACTTCTGATGTTAGTGCAATTACATAAACTAAAGAGGAGGCTCTCATCAAATGAGCCTCCAGAAGCAACAAATGTTGAACCCTAAAATAGCTCTGGATATACAAAATCATTACCAATGGCTGGCCCAATTGGAGTAAAAAGCACCAACAAGGAGAACAACAACTCTGGAATGCAACTATTTAGCTTTTTAGCCAATATAGTTCAGAAACTTGTTTTACTTTTGTTTCCAAACAAAGAAATTTCATGCATACAAATTCATACAATCAAAAATAAAGTAGAAAAACTGGCAAAAACAATGCCTAAACACAAATATGGATTGTACTTGTGAACAAAATGTGCGACAAATAAGCAACAACAACAGATGCAAAGCAATCATTTTGGTCTGTAAACATGATCGGCGAAATAAACATTGTTTTGCCTATATCGTGTATAGTTTGTGAAAGAAATGAATTCACCACCCACAGGTCTCCAACCTGCTGTCATCAGGTTTGAAAGTTTTTTGCATTCCTATCACCTGAAATATTGCTTTCCTATGGCTCTAAACCAGTTAAAAAAAGAATTGTGTCTTGGTTAGATAGGAGACCAATCTATGGTTGCTGTGAATGTGTAGACCAATCCAGGGTCAACATCAGAAAGTGGTTTCTTGGTGTTTTAAGGAGGACTGCAGAATGAATGCGTGTCCAAGGATGTTTCCGCAGGCAGTGGAGGCTACCTTCATCTGGACCTATTTATGTTGCTTTGTATCATAGAGTCTCAATGGGTAAAAGTTGCTTGGCATGGCACTCAAGCCCTGGATAGATCAGTGAGACTCAGGGAATGTCCAAAGTGGGAACAACCGATTTAGGAGCTGGTATGTGGAACCGTAGTTGCATGTGATTTGAAAATAAAATTCTTCTTGTGTGCAGCGCTACATCTTTGTCCATCATGCCTGGGGCAGGAGGAGGGCCCACATGCAGAACTCCTTAATAACAGGATTTTGCACAAGCCTCTTCTCACCTCGCACTCCTTAGATGGAGTTCTGTGTTGGGAGGAATCTGGTCTGGTCTGTTTGTGAGGGAGGAATCACAAGGTTCATCGTTGGACAACGGTGTCTGTCAAGACCATACTTTTTATTTCAATGGGCCTCAATACAAGTCCGGCGGTAACCGCAGCGTTAAAACCGCCTGGTTACCGCCAGACTCGTATTACCATTCCGCCTCCGTGACTCCCGGAATTACCAGGGCATTACAGCCCCGGTGTTCCGGAGTCACGGAGGCGGAATGGTGTTAATCCCCATTCCCATTGAGTCCCATAGGACTCAATGGGAATGGGGAAGTGGAAACACCAGCACCATCTTGTGATGGTGCTGGTGTTTCCACGTCCGCCTGCAGGCGGGAGGTGTTCAACCTGCCAGGTCAGACTTGGCGGGAAGATCACCTCCCGCCTGCAGGACTCGGGATCGGGCGGTCCGGAATTCACAGTGGCGGCGGGTTTACCGCCACTGTGAATTCCGGACTGCCCAACCCGTAATGAGGCACAATGTCTGTATTTTGTGTTTTTTATAATAAGTGCCAACTTAAATGCAAATTAGATCTTTCCAAATAAATCAATGGTCAGGGTGGTTCATACCTAGAATGCATTTTGTCCTTTACTACCCTGGCACAATTCCTATTTTGCTGTTTGTGGTTACACTGGCATTCTTGACCTCAGGCTTAATTGTCTCTGTTTTTACAGTTCAAGAGGGTTTTTGTCACCCCTTCCTGGAATTGTGGGTTTCAGGGTGACCAACCCCCTTCTTCTATGTTTGATAGAGATTCAGATTTTTGGTGGTTTTGGGACAAAAAGACTAATGCTCTGCACTAGGACAGGGAGGAGTAGTAGCTAGAATGCCTCCTGAATGCCACAGAACTATTAAACTAGCAGTGACCCAATAATGAAGGTGAAACAGGCACAGCTCAAAAGGTATATCTCCTTAACTGTGTGTGGTAGCGCAGACAGATGGCAGGATATACCTTCAAAATGGGTAAGAGCTGATAACAGTAGCAACACAAACAACAAAAGTCAATGACTGGGAAATATAAGAATGTCTAATCACTGTTTTATAAAATATAGATTTGTAATCAAACATTAAAAATGAAATAAAGTAACTAAAAGCTTAAGCAAAAATGAACACCTGGAAAGAAACACAGAAAATGCAAGCTGTTATAGGATATTGCTTCTGCGAAGATGAGCAGGGCTGTTTATGTAATCAGTTGGCACATTGGCAATGTTCAAGAAGGTGCTTGTAAGAAAAAGTAAAAGAAGGGGGGCGTCATAGAAGTTAGTATACTCACAAAAAGGGACCAGTTGGAAAGTGCCAGTTCACAGAATCTTATTTCTTGATCTTTGGTGCTACATAGCATGAATCCAATATTCTATGTGTTTTCCTACAATCAAGCAGTGTCGAGACGGGGTAAGTCAGCATCTACTTGCCATCACATAACTTTCTGTGTAAATTGGGAGGTACCTCAGGAAGAGTTGATGGGTCCCTACAGGTTAGTGTCAATGATCTACTCAGGTTGAAGCAGTGCTTCAAACAATGTTTCCACTGAATAAAGTCAGCAAGTTTTCAGTGATTGAATAAGCAGTTGAGTCAGATCGAGGCATGTGGCAAATTGGATGCTTCCACAGCCGTGAGCCAACACTTGAGTCAAGGCAGATCTGATCTTTGTGAGTGAGGAATAGAGATGGCATTGAGAAGCAAAGAAGTAAATAAGCAGTTTGAAGTTTGTTGAGCATGGTCAAAGCAGTTCAAAGATGGCTCAATGCAGTGAAACATGATTCCAATTGCTCTTGGATTTCTGGTTTGCTGGGAGCTCAAGGACAAGGTGCTTCCTTCTTCTGCACTCCTACCCTAGAGTACTTGGCTGGGACTCCTTTACCTCCATTGGCAAGGTAGCGGTATCAGTGACCCTAAGTGAGGCCTTGCTCCAGCAGCAGCCCCCTCATCAGTTCCCTGAGGAGGTTTAGGCGATAGAGCTCTATTCTGCCTTGGAAGCCTTATGTTTTCACCTCCCTGGAAGAGCACTTTGGGATAGACAGTATCCCCATCAGCGGCCCAAATAAATGTTTGTTCTTTTGGATGCCTGGAGATAAATTGAATCAAAGAATAATAGTTGACCCTATCTTTTTAATGGTAACAAATCCAACCGGGAATTAGCCAAAAGCAAGCCTGCTTTAAGGGGTCTAATTCATGTTATTGTCCCAAATGCTCTTTGCCTTATAACATCACACCCAATTTACCTTGCTTGATGGAAATAGAAGGGACAGGAAAAGGAATATAATTCAAATAGAAAGGAAAATGGTGATTCCCTCTCTGTCTCCTATAACCCTACCCCCTCCTCATTCCTGTTATCATCAAAGGAAATCCAGTGATCAGCACCCTGGGTTGCAGACAGCTTTGTTATGTCAGTGCTGTCTCTAAAGCACCGTTCCCAGAAGGAAGATGCAGGTCCTGGTTAGGATGTGTCCCTTCCGGCAGGACAAACAAATGGGTGTATCCTGGCATCCTGGTTAACATTAATCTTCAAAAAACAAAGTGGATCCACTTCGTTAGGAAAGGCGCTTCTCAGTTAGCCCCAATAAATGGTTGCTGTTTGTTGAATAAATACTCATAGCATCAGAAATCTCAGTTAAATGAGTTAAGACAGAAAATGTTTAATGCACATTTCTGAACTGTTGGATGAAAATCTTCTTAGTAAATAACACATCGAAAATTGCCCCTAATACTATGGTGTTAGTGCCAATGCATTTCGGTGAAAACCTTCATCAGGGCAGTATTATAGCACAACATGATATATTTCTTATCAGTTCTATTAACAATGATTATAACAATTATATTGACAATGATCGCAAAATGCATTTAAATGTGATAAATGAAAAACACGTACCCATTCCTGAAAACACATCCGTATGGGAATTTAGAAGAAAAAAGAGAGGCAATTCAATTAGTATTCTACGTTACGAAAAGATGCGTGAGTTGTTCGTCAAGCTTGCAAGTACTGCATACCTTAATTGAGCTACTGAACGCCCGGTTGGCCTCGTCACATGATAGCGAAACGTAAAAATCTGAAACAAATCATAGTTTAAGAACCAGGGAGATTCCCTCCACGATTCAGACTAACATATAGATACTGGGGAGTATCAGAACTTACCTAACGACTTGTTGGACAATTCGACCGCAAGTGCAGCGTTCAGCGCACTGGCGGTGTGAGTAATTGTGTATTTAAGGGTAACCATGGAGACGGAGCGAGGCGTCGTGGTCACGATGGAGCACGTACGCCTCGCGCCCCACCCCCTGGCGGAAGCCCTGGGGCGGGGATGTCTCCATGGTGACAGGAAGCTTTACGATTACAGCATTCTTAGAAAAAAAGCGCGGATACACCAGGGGGTGCGTTTATGTGCCAGGTATGTAGTATCAGGAGTGCAATAACCGTGCTAGCGTTACGTCCAATCATTCAGGTATTGACGAAAAATTAATTAGAAATTAAATAAATGAAAGGTGGAGGTATAGGATGGGACATTAACGCCTAAAATGATTAGTTACTGCAGTTCTGTGAAATATATAGTGGTAGCAAAATGGCACGCAGAATATACGTCCATGGTGGTAAATGGGAAATTTCTACACATTAAAAAAAAAATAATGAAAAATTATTAAACAGTAAAAAGGAATTATTAAACAGTACTGTTTAATAATTCCTTTTTACTGTTTAATAATTTTTCATTATTTTTCATTATTTGTTCAGTATTATCCACACGTATTTGAGTAAGTATACACATTTAATGTGTAGAAATTTCCCATTTACCACCATGGACGTATATTCTGCGTTAATTAATTTTTCGTCAATACCTGAATGATTGGACGTAACCATGCACGTCATAGACATTAACATTTAACCTGGTTATATTACTCGTACGCCAATGACCGAACGAGACAGAGTGCCATAGGAGCTTCCCCGCTAGCACGGTTATTGCACTCCTGATACTACATACCTGGCACATAAACGCACCCACTGGTGTATCCGCGCTTTTTTTCTAAGAATGCTGTAATCGTAAAGCTTCCTGTCACCATGGAGACATCCCCGCCCCAGGGCTTCCGCCAGGGGGTGGGGCGCGAGGCGTACGTGCTCCATCGTGACCACGACGCCTCGCTCCGTCTCCATGGTTACCCTTAAATACACAATTACTCACACCGCCAGTGCGCTGAACGCTGCACTTGCGGTCGAATTGTCCAACAAGTTGTTAGGTAAGTTCTGATACTCCCCAGTATCTATATGTTAGTCTGAATCGTGGAGGGAATCTCCCTGGTTCTTAAACTATGATTTGTTTCAGATTTTTACGTTTCGCTATCATGTGACGAGGCCAACCGGGCGTTCAGTAACTCAATTAAGGTATGCAGTACTTGCAAGCTTGACGAACAACTCACGCATCTTTTCGTAACGTAGAATACTAATTGAATTGCCTCTCTTTTTTCTTCTAAATTCCCATACGGATGTGTTTTCACGAATGGGTACGTGTTTTTCATTTATCACATTTAAATGCATTTTGCGATCATTGTCAATATAATTGTTATAATCATTGTTAATAGAACTGATAAGAAATATATCATGTTGTGCTATAATACTGCCCTGATGAAGGTTTTCACCGAAATGCATTGGCACTAACACCATAGTATTAGGGGCAATTTTCGATGTGTTATTTACTAAGAAGATTTTCATCCAACAGTTCAGAAATGTGCATTAAACATTTTCTGTCTTAACTCATTTAACTGAGATTTCTGATACTATGAGTATTTATTCAACAAACAGCAACCATTTATTGGGGCTAACTGAGAAGCGCCTTTCCTAACGAAGTGGATCCACTTTGTTTTTTGAAGATTATTGGTTCGAATAGATCCCGGTGCTAAGGGACCTTTTATGGACTGGCAGCTCCAGGTTAAAGCATTTTGATAAATCCTTTTTCAATAGAGCTATTTACATTTCATACTATCAAGTGGTGCCCTCCTCCTTTTCCTCATTATCCTGGTTAACATTCCCTTTGGCAGTTGTGGAAACAGTATGCCTAGAGACCAATATAATCCTGTCATTCCATAGTGAAGTCAGCTCTTTTACTTTACTACTCAAGTGGCCTGGCTGAGGGTACAGGGGGGGCATTCACACAATCATTTTGGAAACTAACTACCAATTCTTTATTAGTTTGTTCCATGCTCTCAGAGGTGACACTATTTGTGATATCAAATTAATTTAGCTTTATAGCAGTTACCATGCCAAATGAGGGAGGGGTTATGTTTACAGATGGCAGATGTGAGTCACCAATGTTCACTTGCTGTGGGAAGATAATTGGGAATGAACTCTGGTTGAGGGTTGCTGGGTCCACAGAGACAGTGAGACACAGCTGTGATATCTTCCTAACTCAAGGCAAGTAGATGAATTTGTCAGAGAACTTTCTGATTGCAACATTGATTTTGTCAGAATTCCTTCTATATTGATGACTAGAGCTGGTTGTACTGATAGACTTTCAAGCATTTCTTTGATTTAGGTGTCTCTATCATGAGCCTTCGTGACCTTGGGTGTTCTTGTAGGCAGCGGTGTCCAGGTGCCATTACTTTTTCGATAGGAGGTATGGCAACATGGCCATGTTTGTTTGTGGCATCTTCTTTGATGGGCAACATTTGGTTGCTGGTGAGGCTTCTGGTCTCTCCGAGGAAAGGTATGTTGACATGCTAGGTGCATAAATGTTTTTGGTGTTCTGGGGGCTGACAATCATCACCTTATCAAAATCAGATTCTAATTCACAGAGCCATGTGGAATGGCCTTATTGCCACAACACTGGCAGAACCAGCATGGGGGAAGTGGTACAAGTGAGCATGGGAGGATCTCTCATGACAATTCAGGGTGGTGATAGGGTTGGTTTTCCACTTCTCTGGATTGCAGAGCCTTGCCAAATCCTTGTTCCTCATTTCACTGTTTCTTTTTTCAAAGACCCTCATTTGGTTTGCACTTTTTTGACAGTTGTTTTAAACTCTGCAGTCTGTCTGTTGTGTACTGTAGTTGGTTCATTGGTCAAACATCTTCCAATAGAAGGGTGAATTGGCACACTATTTTCTTCCAATTTTTTTATAAAGGGCAACTGGCCCTTATGAGCTACTCACTAGCTGGATTGTAGAGCTTTTCTCGCAGATGAAATTATACAAAGTGGAATTGCAGAACCTTTGGCACCCCAGACCATCAGCTTTAGTTGGAAGTCCGTCAGGTTGTTAGTTTGAACACTGGCCATATGGTTATATAGTGGCAAAATTCTCTCAATTTAGAATACATAGTCAGATAACTTCTTGCCTGGCACCAGATTCATGGGGTGAAATGTTATCTTCAGTACAGTGATTTGCTCTGTGTTGAATAATGTTTCTTCAAGACACTTCCACAAGTAGTAGGTGAATGGATCTGGACTGCTGCCATGCAGCAATTATATCATTTACAGCACTTGTCATCCCAGGCAATTAACTATGCATCATGCCTTTTCCTGGTCCTGGATGTTCCCGTTCTACAGAATTTTGGCAATATGAATTGAACATAACTGGTTCTTGGGAAACGTATGTGATCCCATTCCCATCTAGGAAGTGCCCTCTTAAAACAAAATTACCATCAGCTACTTCCAGTTGGATACCCACTCCACTTTTTAACTGTGAAAAAGATTTTCTTCATGTTTTACTTCCCCAAAATGCTATCTTCTACCAATGTCTGTGTTTAAATATCCAGGGAAATTCACACATACAGTATCCTTTGACAAAGTTTTTTAACTGAATTGGACATTGCCAGGGTTAGGTTCCCGTCACTTACTCACGCCCACAATGGTCCTCATCATGGCTTCATTCCCATGGCCCAGTGTAATCTTTACGTCATAAGGGGATCTGTTATCTATAAGTTAGCTCTCGCCTCAGGAATTAATAATCAACTTGAACAAAATACAAATTTTTCTTCTAAGTGATGTTATGAACATGTGTCTTTATAAGAATGATTTTTTTAGGTGTGCAATAATATTCTGAATCCAAAGACAACCCTTATGTTTGTGAGACTACATACATTACATAACACACATCCTGTGTATGCATGTGATTCTTCTTTATTTTTATTTTTCTGCAAACAAATGGTTCAAATGTTATATCCAAAAAATGGATTTCATATTTGTCACTTTAAATACAATATTTTTATTCAGCATAATTTACTGTACAATTCAGCTGTGAATTACTTGTTTTTATGACCCCTGGCATAAATACAATCACCTGTTCTCTTTAATGTAACAGACAAACATTCTTTGTGGGGGCTTACTGTTCTGCCCTGTTAGAAATCAGAGTCTGTTTGAGGCCCCAGCTATTAAAAATGTAAACACTGATCCCCCAGAAACTGACATATCCACCTTTCAATCATTATAAAAATAGAAGCACATTGACCTGAGCTAAATATCCAGTGCAAATCTCTCATATATTTTATCTATTGTGATTTGGGAACAAGGGCTTTTGTCCTTGGTATACACAGAAGTGACAATTCACCTTTGAGAAATGTATCAACATGAATGCATAATGGATCAGTGTTTTCCTATTTTTTAATAACAATGCTTAACTCTGCATGTACGTACAGTTTCAAGTAAACCAAATTTTACAACATAGTGGGGGAAGTTCTCAGATAATCCAGATTTCACGTCAAACTATGTAAAGGGGGACCCTCTGCACTTAATCAGCTTTTGAAATCTATAGACTCTGGCACTGGAGACTGGACAAAGGAACAGACTCCCGAGTACAAGTTCATAGCCATCTTTAATACAGGTTCAGAAAGACATACTGTAAGGCACACAGAGCTGCTATAATAAGCCTGCATTTATATCCTTTTTCCAATGACATAAAGCTTTAATATAAACCCTCCTTTCCTCTGATTGGATGGCTTATCTGTCACTCACAAAGCTCACATTAGCTCATTTTGGCAAGCACCGACTGACTGCCACATACACTGATAAGCTTACTTTAACCGAGCCATACACAATTACACTTCCTTTAACGCCTGCTAAGAAACAGCCCTTATCTACCTCTCGAGGTCCTGCCAAATTTACTTGGCAGCTTATACTGTGAAAAACGTCATGAGCTAATTTTATTTGTTGCCAAGTAAGCAGCTGTTTTGTCTAATTGGTAGATTCAGCATGCCTTTATTTCATTTACTATCAATCATGTCTGCTTTCTTTGCCAACATTTCTAAATTTACCATCCTAGATGTGCTTTATCTCACAGTGAAATGCTGCAAAGAATATTCATCATCAGCATGATTCAGACCTTTTGACACTTGCTCCCAAGACACCATTTTGTATTTGGCATCCATTTTAGAATCTATCTCAGCCTGTTCAGCCTTGCTACCAAACTGTAAATTGTTATTTACTTTTGAGCATAACTCATTTTCTATCCCCTTTTCAGATTATAGTTTTACATATTCATGATGTGTGTGTAATACTTGAGGCACCCTTTACTTCCTGAGTCATTCTGAGCCCAATAATATTTGTCCCCTCACATGCACTCTTTATCTTCAAAAAACACCATTATTATGATTGTTGCAATACTGAAACCATTGATTAACCTATCACATCATGTGTACTCAGTTTGAGGGGGTAGGGAGTCTGGTATCCTCATACAACTTCTTAAGAATTCACACCAATTGCCTTCTTAAATTACTCTACCCCAGCTAAATGATGGCGGAAGGTGGAATGTAAATTCCTCTTCACTTCTAGAATTTCTCACATCTTATTCATCACTTATTCATACCTCGAATGTATGTAATCCTTTGAGGAAGGCCAAAACAAGAAAATATAATGTTGATAAAAAAAATGGCACCACTTACAATTTGGGGGCTGTAGGCACTCACACTGCTTAGAAGATAGGCAATTAACCGTTATCATATATTTGTTACTTTGGGCAGAATTAATCACTGGTCCAATGAATCTGTTGGATGGATCACAGTGATGTAATTCCTCTTTTCTATAATGGAGCCTGGCGGATGGAAAAACTCAATTGGTGAGTGGGAACACTCAATCGGAACTGAGCACATACTGGACACTCCTTTAAATACATGTTTAGATCTTGAGCCATTTAGGATTTCTATCATATTTTGAAACCCATACGACTGGCAGTTTACATGTCATAGGCATACTTTATCAGTATGCTTCAGAATGAGTAGGGTACTACCCACTGGTCATAACTCCATTGTGGTTTCTAACCAACAAAATATTCTAAGTTTGAAACCTCCTCTTAAATGCCACAAATACTCTCCAATATCCCTTCCTCTCACAATCGTGCTCAGATAGATATTGATAAAATGTTCCAATGATTGGATATTCTTTTTGAGCAGTAATGTAATTAAGATTTGGAACATCTTTACTGTACTGAATTATAGAAAGTTCACTTTCAGCACAAGATCAAGATCAAGCCACTGCTTGTATATGTATTTCGTCCAATCAGTCTTTCATATAAATTAATTCCACTTGTAGAGCTATGGTATTGTCTTATTGATCTTCTATTCTATTTTAGCATGACCGTTAAGCTTTTTTTTCAAAGGGACTCTCGTTTTCTTGATGGCACTAAGTCATCTATTGTTTGGGTACATTGTCCATGTTTCAAGAGTGTGTTTTTAGCCCACATCAAACCCATGGCATTCCAATTCCTCAGATGTTCAGCAAATCTATTGTTGGCATAATCTGAATCAGTAATTCTTGAGTTGATGATTCACATAAAAAATGATAGCTTAAACAATGTCAGCTCTTTTACTTTACTACTCAAGTGGCCTGGCTGAGGGTACAGGGGGGGCATTCACACAATCATTTTGGAAACTAGCTACCAATTCTTTATTAGTTTGTTCCATGATATGCTAGGAACAGGCATCCACATAAACTATGGGCATTCCATGATGCATGTTTTCTTTATTCACCTTGTGAGGATAAGCTAGGTATGGCTTCATAGTGTCAGTTGTTTTTCTATCTTCATCTTCTACACAGTTATCCTCAACACAGTCAGTTAGATCAGATAATCCTTGGACCATTAGACTGTTTTTATGTTGGCTATATCTGATCTCTATAGGGTAACATTGCATATAATGAAACTACGATAATATCCTTGAACTAGAGACATACAACGTCTGTTCAAATAGTGTAGAGGATAGTAGGCAGACTCCACTATGATACGTTCCCCATAGATCGACAAAGGGTAAATATTTAGGTATTTGCCCTCCACTATTGTTGCCACAGCGTGTGTCAAAATGACCATTGCTCTGGAGGACTACAGAGATGGGTAATGGATACAAGTTCCACTCAGCCCCACACTAATATTAAACCAATAGTGTTCCCAAACATAAAAGTGAAAACAGTTGCACCCCGATAGGTATTTCACTTGTGCCGCTTATAGTAGTACAGACAGGCTATACTTTTCAGGAGCAAAATAGCATCCAAACAGAAATAGTACCGTGGTATCAAAATAAAAAGAATATCTAAACATGGTTCTATGAAAAGGGAGATTTTTAAAAGTAACTGTAAACATGCACTAATAAATATGCTAATGAAACAATCCTATAAAGGAAGACCCATAATATGGTTGCACCCCTTGGAGCCACTCTAGCCCCTAAACGTACACTTACTTGTGGACCCCCCTCACTCTCTGCATGATCCTGGCCCTGTCCACCTGGCCCCCCGGTACTCTTCTTCTCATGGGGGAGGTACTCTCCTTCTCATGTGCCCTCCCACCCAGTTCCCGCTCTTCCCCTTCTCCCCTCCCCCATGCACTTCTCGTTGCAGCACAGGTTTGAATGTCACATGACCTATTAGGATTGCTACTTTTCTTCTACCTGTTCCCCCGCATCCCTCCTGCCTTGCTGCACCATGAAACACTTGTGTGTAGATGCTTTACAAATAACCAATACATAAATAAATGCATATTTTAAGATGAAAGACCCACTATTGGTCTGAAAGCAGGGTTTGACAGCAAGAGCTGATGCTTAAAATATAATAAGTGGGGATTTCAATTTTCACTAGCAACCTTAAAGCCATGCTAGACATCCCAAATCACTATCAGTACATGTATTCATCTTGAATGATTTGATAGATTATTGGCACTTTCCAATTGGTCAATGGGGCCCAAATATGCAGTGTAATCCAGCAGCTTTGATCTGCTCAAATCAGTCTAAGAACATGCAGGTGATGGTAAAGTCAGCCAGGAAGGTTGCTACAGAGCCAGGGCTGTCACCTCCCATGAACAGGACCCCAGTTACCAGCAAGCTGTGTCCAAACAGCAATTCACCCCAAATACAGTCCTCTGGGATGGGTGAGGGGAAGGTCTTGATGCCTCCTTAGACCATTTATCTTCACCTCCATGGCAGAGGACTTTGGGCAGACTGTACAACAATAATGCTCCAGGTACAAATGTCTTCTTCTTAAATGCAAAGCTTATTCAACTCTGAGTGGGGAGGTTGAAACCATTAAATAACACATTTGACATAGTGGATTGGCCGACTGCAAGTCTTCTGTAAGGTTATGGTCTAATCCTGGATGCTGTCACAAAAGTCTTTGCCTGATGGTGTCAGATCCCAGAGTGCTTTGTCAGCATGAAGTGGGAAGGGGGCACGGGAAAGGGGAGTGCCCTCTGAAATGACAAGATGGTTGACCAACTCTATTGGCAGTAGCGTATCTCTAGGCAAAATTAACTCCTCCTTCTCCCCTGTGTGCCCTGCATCAAAAGAGTCTCTGGCAATTACGAATTGTTTTGTTGTATGTGGCAAGAAGGGTTTTCAAGATTCAACCCCTTTCACCGACACAGTTGTGTTTTCAAGAACTGCTAGTAGGCATGCCAAGGGATCGGGGTTGAAAGCCTGAGATCCAAATGTTCGAGGGAGAAAAGACTGAAGATTATTTTTCAGCAAAAACCTTTGGTCTTTTCTGCCCTGAACATTTCCAACTTGGCCCCAATACCCCCACCCACACCCTCACCACCACCCACACCCCCACCATGCCCCAACCCCCTACTTACTTTGCGGCCGCTGACTTGCAGTGTGCCTGCACCTCTCTTCCCTTTCACTTCTGTGATTGGGAACTGGCGCTGCAGGGTCCTTTCCTATTTTTTTTGGATGGCTGCGGAGGACAAACCTGCAACCCTCGCTCACAATATAGTGAGCAAGGGTGTGGGGGAAAGCCCCGCAGCCCTCCTTATCTTTTATTTTTTAATTTTTTGGGGGGCTTTTTGGGATTGGCTGTGGGGGACACCCCTGCAACCCCCGCTCACAATATAGTGAGCCAGGGTGCGGGTGACAATCCTGCAGCCCCCAGCACTGAATGCATCATCTGGTCAAACTTTTCAGCCGTTCATAATTTTCAAATGGCTGAAATTCGGCTAAGTCACGCATTCAGTCATTTATAATCGGTCATTTTGAACGTTTCCATGCCAAGCACTCTTGCCATGTCCTATGTAAAGTCATGCTGTTTGTGTAGGCTGCAAGTGGTATCCTAAAGGGGGTAGTGCATACCTGGGGGAGTGCCTGGCATGGTTTGGGTCTATTTGATCTAAAGTATTTGACGTAATCACATTTGATCTAATTTATTTGACCTTTTGTTCAGTCTAAAATGTGGGAGTGAGTCCCCTCGCAACCTGTCCCACTTCCCATCAACCTAATCTATACCCTTAACCACCTACATACATATATTTAATTAAATTTGACTGTAAAAAAGGTCAAAACAATTTGATCAAATGTTTTAAGTGAAATGTTTTTAGGTAAATTATGTTAATACCCCTGCCACCTTGGCCAATAGCCATCCCTGCTTGCAGAGGGGCAGGCCCACAGGGAAATCCTGAGGCAAGAGTTTCCAACCCTCAGAGCTTCTATGGAAGTGCTAGAGGCAGCACGCAGTACACAGTGCCAACTGGAGATGCAACTATTGATTCAGACCATCTCGGAGGAAATCTGTGCATCCCATAAGGTGTTGCATGAGGACCTCAGAGGCTTCATGTTGCAGATGCATTCAACTGAGTCCCTTCCTGGCCACTGCCAGCCACTGTCTCTGCGGACCAGGCCAGGGCTCTACATGGTCAACCTCTCTTACCACTACCACCTTCTGATTCTACACAGGAAGGTGGCCACAGCAGAGACAGGCCAATCCTAGATAGCATTGCGGTCCATGATCCCATGGAGGGAATCATTTTTTTTCAACATCCACCCATGTAGGAGTTGACGTGCAGCCTGCCCCACCCCACTCCTAGGTGCCCCACCTGTCCAAGATAGACATTGTTATTCTTTTTTTTTATTCATTGTTATAAAAAAAAATGTTTATACCCCCTGGCCAGATGTTGGCATATTATATTTTGTTGTGTTGTTTGTTGTTTTTGATCTTGATTGCCCTTGAGGTGTGCCATTAACTCCTCATAGACTACACATGTGCTGTGGTGTACATGCAGGCATGCCTAGTGAAGTCAACTAGCATGTTTGCATGGAGGTGCACAGGAAGGCATGTGAAGGTAATTATAGGTTTGTTGTTCTGTTGCACGTGTGTGCTGTGTCAATGTTACTGCACAACGGCTGTTTTAATATGTTCTTCCATGTTGTTCCAGTAATCCGCGATGTGGCAGTGACTGCTGTCCCAGAGGAGACACCCTGCACCATTCCAAGTCCATGCTCCCCATGCCCTCCACCAGCCACTGTCCTTCCTTTACCAAATTAGGAAACACAGTTACTGGTGAAGGTCATATGGGATTTACACCATGCAGACATAGTCATTGGGTAAGCTTTTGCACTGTCTTTTATGATGATCATGCATCATTGTTGGGCATGTTTGATGCATGTGTCGGTTGTCTTACATGTCCTCCTGCACTCTGTGTGCTATGCATGTTTTGGTGTGCATCGTATGCAAGGCAGGTGAGTTCCATGAATAGGTGAGTGCATTGCATTTGATGACACTTTGCGTGTTCGCATAGGAGCAGGGGCGCTGGGTGTGTTCACTCTGGATTGAATTACCTTGTGCTCAATCACTATTGCTTGAGGGTGGCATTAATCAAATGGGGTGATTCCAATGATGGTTATGGTCATGTTCATCAGATGGATTGCTGGGACCACTGTTCACTGATTATGATAACTAGCTTCCGGCTTTCATGGTTGTTTGTGAGTGTGTAGCATGGTCAACAGTTTGTGGACTGTTGTAGGTGCAGATTTCTGGGCTGAGGTGTGCCTCATTCAACATGTATCAGGTCTAATAGGTGACACATCAGATGCCTATCAGGGTTTGTGGGACCATGGATTTTTCTCACATTTGGTGGGTCAAATTTATGGTTTAACTATTACTGTGTACAACAGCATTGTGAAGCCACAAACATGTTGCTATGTCTGCTGGTGTGAGGGCTATTTGGTCTAACAGCACTTCAGGTTTTGTGTTGTTAGTGGGTTTTTTCCTTTTCTCAGGCATGTGGCAACATGGTTCAAGCTGTTTCTAGTGCAATGTGTCTCGGTGCATGGTGGAACAGTATCAAAATAGACGCAGCATTAAACCATTGGTATGCTGTGACAATTAAGCCTTCATTGACCATGGCCTGGTGGTTAACAGTGTACTTTCACCATTAATTGTTGATGAATGTATATATTTGCTTTGTGTTGTTGGCTTATGTCTTTCCTTGCTGCTCCAGCGGTGTGCAGAATTACTTTGTGCCATCATGCAGGGTTCTGGCTGAGTGGCTGATTGATTGTGAAGACATCCACTGTATATTCTCCAAGACCTCCTTCACAGTACCTTTGGTATGCGCTCACACCACATATGTCTTGCTAATACACATGACTGACTTAACCAACTAGTGCCAGACTCTTTAAACAAAACCCTGTGCACTTCGGTGCCCGCTGACACTCATCATCATCATTAGTCATTCTGCTCATTCACTCATGTCTCCCCTGAAGTAGTCAAAAACATTGACAAGTACATGGAGGTATCATCCATGTTGGTGTACAGCTCCTCCTACAGATCCATCATTGCCAACATCTCCTCTAGGTCTAATACTCTTGCTGATCTATGCATACACTCCTTTACTGGTGTTTAGTTTCAATCCTCCATCAGGCACTCACTTGTGCACACCATTGTTAATATGACATATGCAAAGCCTTCCTGACACCCAACATACTGGTGAACAGCTTTAAACACTTTCTGGGAGAAACTGCTTGGCAAATTGGTACAAACACACATGTATGCCCATTAGGGCATTCCTATGGATGTACGTCAACACCAGTGTGCATTGAAATAGTCCGGGGGAACCGACACTGGGGTCACATGATGAATGGTGGCATCCCTTCATAATGCCCTGCTGCCCTTATCATCCTTGATGTCTCATTTACTTTTCACACAGAGTTGCATTCCATCCGCATTTTGACGCTACATGAATGGACAGTGGACTTGCTTATGTTATTCCAGAAAATCAAATCCATGGAAACCCCATACTGTGTCCTTTCTTCTACCCTACTTCAGTCAACACCTGTGGCATCATGCAGGGTCCATTCCTTTTCCATGCATCTTTGAGATATACATTTGCCTGCTGCAACGTATATTTGAAACATTGTCCAAATGATTAATGTGCTATGATGAGGACAGAGTGCTCTTCAGCACTGTTCCTAGTGACACACTGGCACCCTTATTCACCATGTCTGCCACACAGCCATCCTGGACTGGTGCCCTCAAAATAACCTTGGCTTTTGTGCCATTTACAAAATTGCATGTCTCAATTGGCTCCACTGCAGCCTACTTCTGCCATTGACTCTGTCCTTCCTAAATGTTCTCACTCCCTGCACACTCATCCCAAGGCAGGAATGTTGCATTAATGTTCACCTACCCACTTCCATGACTGCCACATATTTGTGTAATTGTCAAGGAGTCTGACTTGCAGGTCTTGATGCACACAGTTAATGTACACTTCCACAACATCAGACTGAGGAGTAATGTTGCACGTGCTGTGGTACTCTCCATGCTACACTACTGCGACATCAGACTCATCAGGGTTCCTTGTTCTACCCTGCGACACCTACAGCTTAGCCAGATTATGTATGCCTGACTCGTTAGTTCACTCAGGGCTGCGGTAAACGTCTATCCTGCAATATGAATGCTTGTGAGGCTCATAGAATATGCACATATTACATTGAGATACCGGGCTATCATCCACAGGGATATCTGGGTCCCTGTACCATCTTCAACACTTCATGATTATATACTACCCTTCTGTACTCCTGCATTCCTCTGGCAACTACTCCCTGTGTGTGAAGCACTTAGGCATTGGAACGGATGGTGGTGGTTCAATTTGCTCTGCGTGATACCTCCTATGTAGTAGACTCACTCTCCCCCTGCACATTGAGCAAGTACTCCATAAGGTCACATTGCTCATGTAGTCCTTTCTCTTCTCCACTTCCATCTCCCAGTGCATTTGGTGCTATTGATGCAGCAGCGTGCTTCATGTCCATGTGCCTTATGTGTCCTGGGTTCCCTGACCCACCACATGTATCATTTGAGGTACTGTATATATGCTGTACTTGCTCACGATCAGCATCGACACTTGACTAATCACTTCCATTGGTGTATTATTTTCTTGCCATTTCTGCACAAGATGTTCTCCATGCACTTATCCCATTCTTTAGCCTTAACGAGATCACCTGTACTCATGCACATTGTAAACACTGATAAGGCATTGCAGTCTTTTCTCCCGTTCAATTGATTGTCATGATTTCTTGGAAGTATTGATTGTCTGATCTGTGTTAGTGCATGACTGTGTACATTCACCTGTCCCCATCCTGTTCTACTGTGTGCACTTTGACATTTATTACAATATTGAATGTATGCCTGAGCTATGCGTGACACATTTGTTCATTGGTAATGTGCTTCCATGACTGTGTGGAGTGCAATGTCCTGATAAAACACAGGTGGATATCCAGACATTGGTATTGTTTGGAAGGTGTCACTTTATTATTCTTTTTTTTTTACATTTTTGTCATATGTGCTGTATTCACAGTGTCCTGTGGCATGTGGATTGAAGTGTGCATTGTGTATGTGACAACATGTAATGATTGTGGATGTGCTGCATGCAATTTTACTGCATGTCATTGATGTGGACAGGCAGTGTGTGAGGAACTTTTGGGTGTGGGTGTATTGTGTGTTTGTATAGCATGCAGTGTACAGGTGTTTCGGCATGTGTGCAGGGACACATGTTACTGGCTGAATTTGGACTTGTGGTTTGCATGTGTTTCAGTTCACCGAGGGGGGCCCGTGTGTATTGAAGTTTTGTTATGCATTTTGTGTTACATGGCAATCTTTCATGTTTTTCTTTGTCTGCAGATCCTTATGTCTGGTAATGATAGGTATTTCATGTTCGCAAATTGAAGTGTGAACTGCATGTGAAGGGTACAGGTAAGATCAGGTAAGATCTTTTACATTGATCATTAGGTAATGTTACAGTTTTAACAGGCATGTTGGTTGTTGTCATCCATAAATGCATCTTGTGTACACTACTGTGTGTATGGTGCACAGGGTTCAGGGATCAAGCTATGGTGTGGGTAAACTCATTACTTTCTGCCCACCCAGCCCATGTGCACAACTAAAGCTTTCAATCTTCTATGGCTCTTTCTAACAGTGCCGCTAAACAGGGATTTTAGCTATCCCTATGGTGAATCTACATATACTTGGCTGACTTTGCACGTGTGATTGGCACTTTCACCTCTGGATTGAAGTGTGATGTGGATGACACAGTACTTTATTTCATTCTACCCTCAGCCGCATCATCTTCATCACGCATATCTGACTGTCCACGATTCATTCATGGTGTGCTCAAAATAACCTCTGCCTTGACACCAGCAGTACTGGGTTCATTTGCTCTGTGGCCCCAGAATCAGCTTTCTCAGTTTCTCTGTGGCCAGATTCTCTTGGCCGTACAGCCACAACCACCTGTACAGATGTTAATAATTGTGGTCATGCTTGCCTCAAATCTATCCTTCCCATGTCCCACTTCAGTCAAGTACAACTAACTGCTACACCTCCTCTGAGGTCCTGCACCTTTTTTCACTTTCCCCCAGCAGGTCACTGTCTCCACAGCCCTGATTGTAGGCAGGCTGCACTACTGCTACTGCCTTTTGCCTGTGTAGTTCATTCTGAAAAAAACAGCAAGTATTATGCTTGACGTCAAGGCCAGGGAACACATCTGTCTGCCACTGAATGTCCTCCACTGGCTAGCCATGGCAGAAAGAATCGAGTCATAGGAAGTATGCATTGTAAACAGGGATTTGTGAGGCTGCTAATATTCATACCTCAATGCTGTCCCTCCAGAGCCATTTCATCATGTTACTCCGACCTTCTTTAGGTGAGCCAGTTCTTGATGGAGATTTTTTACAGGGGATATTTATCGTCAGCAGGGGCCAACCTCTGCGATACCCATCCTGCCACCCTCTGTTCGGGGCCTCATATCCTTAAGTTCCATGAAATACTCATGTGTTTCATGTTCTACTCTTCCTTCTCTCTCCCTCTTCCCTGCTAACCGATCCCTCTTCTCACTCACTCTCTCCATTTCTTGTGTCCTTGCTGCTTGATGACTGTCTGCTTGATGTACCTCAAGGTTTTACATGCCCCTGTCACTTGCTCCTTCTGATTATATAATGCAGATACGGAGTCTGTCTGCTCCATCTGTCCTCGCTCACTGCATGGTGGCACATTCATGCACTTCATGAAACTGACGCTTCATCATGAAACATAATCACTGTTGCCACCACTGTTGATTGTGTGACATGCACAGAGGCGAACATGAGTGACTATTATGGTTTCAGTGATTCTAGGGCTCTGTTCAAGAGTTCTTTTTCACCCCTTGTTCCATCCATCCTTGAGCTCTTTGGAAATCTTGCCTTGTGCATCAGGCATTTTGGTAGATCCTTTTACATGACGTGCCATACCGTGACACAGAATGATGTGAATTTGACATGACATATGGGATGGGTTGAGTGACAGAGGTGAGTTATTGGAAGGTTTTGCATGTTGGTAGTGGTGTCATTGTATTACTTGTGGTAGTAAGAGAGGAATGTTTTTTAAGTTGTAACAATTGAGCACTTCCAGGAGCACATTCTCAGGGTGGTTTTGTGGGTACTGTTCATTGGCCCATTGTCATAATTGAATGGGATCTGAAATTTGGCATGGTCGTGTGCACTCTGCAGGGGATGGGGTTTAGGTGAAAAAAGTAGCCACAAGCTGGGTACGGGCAGCCTCTCCACGTGCCCTTTGGCAAGCCATATGCAAGCAGCGTGCATGTGGATGTGGATACCACCATGTACACCGGTACACCACGCTGTGTTACAACATTGTACAGGGCATAGGCTACTACAATGATCCGCAGACTAGTGGTAGTGCATATAGCAACTCACCACCAGAGCAGTCAAGGGAGCACAAACTTGACTTTAGGACTCCGAATGTGCGATCCACTATGGCCTGAGTCGCAATATGGGCTGTGTTGTATCTTACAAGGGCAGGTGTGGCAGGGTTTGGTATTAGCGTCATCATGTAGGTGCACAGAGGGTTGGCACTGTCCCCTGGAGAGGTGAGAATGTTTGACATTGGTGTCTAATTGTCTGTTTCTAATATATTTTTTTTCATTTATACTCACCAATGAGCCATGTATTGCCATACCTCCCAGCTTCCAGGGCCTGGTGTAGCAGTGACATTCTGAATATATAACTATCATGGGTGGACCCTGGATAGTTAGCATATACAGAAGTAATGATGGCCATGGCATCACATACAACCTGCATGTTGATGGAGTGCCAATGTTTCCTATTGTGATAAATGTGCTCTGTTGCCCTAGCAGGACGGAGAGCAACATGGGGGCAATCAATGGCACCAAGCACTTTGGGAAAGTGCGCCCCCCATAAAAATCCTGGACCACAGCCTGCCTTTCTGCCGGTGTTCTGGGCATGTAGCTGTGCCTGCAGACTTAGGGGCATGCAGTCATAATTGCCAACACCTGGTATAGGCAGCATGACTGTGTGGGCTGCGAAATGCCCCCAACCATGGCAGTGGTCTGCTGAAATGACCCAGAGGCCAAACAATGCAGAACAGTGAGCACCTTTTGCAAGGGGCTCAGTGCTTGGGAGCACAGGGTGGGTGATGTAAGGTCTAAAATGACCAGGTCTAAGATGATACGAGGTGGAAACCTATACCTGCCATAGACCTGGTCACCATGTATCCCAAAAACACTGATCCTTGGTAGAGAAATCCAGGCCCTGAACATCCTTCTCTTCCTGCGGTGTCTCATGATCACTGTTGCGAGAAATTGTACATTCATCGTAGCTGTATACGTGCATTTGCTAATTGTCAGGATTTGTATGTATTTTTTTTTGTGCGCTTTGACATTTACGCCAGCTATCACGTGGCGTACGTGTTTCAGGATTTGAACATGTTTTTCCATGCACCTGCGAGCCCTGTTCAATTCCATGAATATGGGTATTTGGCGCGCGTATGGGCGTTGCAAGCATTTTACTGTGGGACTTCCCTCGTAATGCCCACATTTTTGCTTGTTGTTCCACATTCCATGTGTTCCGCCCCCTTTTTAGGTGACTGCGCAGACATGGGCGGGCCTTCGCTTGGAATCTCACGCAAGGCGTTTGGGGTTTCCCAGCTATGTGTTGGACTGGCGCAGATTCCTCGCAAGTCCCTGGTAATCCCCGCGCATTGTGTTCCATGAATCGACGAACGGGCGCTTGCGTGCGGTTTTGCATGCAAGTCCCCTATTTTCCACAAAAATAATTCAATGAATCGGCCCACAGTGTTTGTTTAAATGCAGTCAAGGCAAAATGCAAATTCAACACCCAATAAGAACAATTTTTGAATGCAGACAAGTCAAAGAGCAAAGGTAAAGTTTGTTTGAATGCAGTCAATGCAAAGTACAAGCTCAAAGCTCAATAAGAAAAATGTCCTAATGCAGACAAGACACAGTACGAAGTTAAACCCCAGACAAGTTCAGATGCATGAAATGTTACCACCGATAGATATACCAAGCACTGAAAGATCAAGGAAATATCGAGGCTTAGTACCAAAAAATGAAATACGCCAATCACGGGTCGAAAAGATACAAGTATCTTTTATTCTGTACAGATTCAAAGCAAACAGATCTGGCTCCAACACCTTGCAGTGTGTACCAGCAGACACAGTGAGGGCTGAGAGTGCTGGACATCTTAACAAAGACACTTTTATACAGTTCGAGCCCCTCTCCAAACTATTAGTTTACATACTAGGGTTCGTGCCCAGTTCATATGTCAAATATTACAATATTGTACAACGTATTTAATATGTTTATTTTAACAAGGCAGGAAACAAATACATTTATACATTGCTGAGACCTTCCGGACACATTTAATCACATTACGGACGCTTTTCCCCCTCCTGCCCCTAACCCCCCTGAATGCCAGTCCGGGTTATGATCCTGGAGGTTGGTACTCCTTCCCCTCCCCCCAGCCCCACCTGCTTAGCTTGCTGGGGCTTGTATGTGAGAGCCGGGAATTTTCAGTCATAGTCAAGAAATGGGCCCCAAATGTTTTGAAAGTGGTGAAGAGTCCTTGCCTTAGCCACCGTCACCTTTTCTGTGATAAGAATATCCCACATTTTGGTCCACCAGAAGGGCATGAGAGGTCCCTCTCTGGCTTTCCAGGAGCGGGCAATATTTAACAAGTTTGCATGCTCATGAAGTTACAATGATGCCATTTGTTCTCTGATCCACAGTAAGCCTTGTTTCAAGAATCACTACAATGCAGTTCAGTAGAACACACTATCTGAGTTTCTTCTACATTGTCTTGTTGTTTATATGAGGATGAGGCTTGTGAGTGCAGACCACACTTGGATTGCAGTTCATACGAGTCACAAGGTTTCTTTACATAGAACAAACAGTCTGCTCTCGGTCAGCCTAAATGTTGACACAACTCAAAGGTCATTCGGCTCGGCTGCAAGTTGAAAACACAGTCCACCATTTTAGAACATAAAACAGGAGTCGAAATCAAAATGGCGGATGATTCTTAAAATGGCGGCGAAGTTGATCAGAAAATCAAAGCATTTCAGACGTGGTTTTCCATGCAACGCAAATGGGCTTAGGCCAATATTCATAACAAGGCGGTATTATATTAATACAGTTTAACAAACCCTCCTTTTGGCCTAAACCAAGAGCATTACTCCAACATTTGCTTTACTCAATATCCCACGTCTCAATGTCTGTAAATCCTGAATCAAATTCTTCAGAAATATCGATCGTCATAAGTTTCCTGATAGAAATGTCCTTCATTACAAAAGCGTTAGCAGTTTTCTTGGGTGCATGTACTTTTGGTCCTAATGTACCTATGGTTTGTGCACAACATCCTCCTAACATCAAACATATGGCAGGAAGACACTGTATACAACAACAACAAAACAATAGAACACCAAGAACTATCATTAGGACTGCAAAGAGCTTCCAACCCCATGAACGTTACAAGCCCCAGAACCAAACACTAAGATTCCAGTTTCCCTCGGGGACATGTACTTCCGTACTCAAGGTATGCAGATTTTGTATCGCCTTGAATATAGTAGGGGAGGATTCAGGTTTGAAAACACAGCACGCAGATCCCACCAATTTACATATCCCACCAATTTACATATCCCACCACGTTCAGCTAGGATGTTATTTATTCGGATTTGTAGAGCGCACGTCAGCCCGGGAGCATCGTGGTGCTTGTTACAGACATATCTTAGTTGCATATACACAAGTAATACATAATTTACAGGAGCAGGTATGACATTTGTACAAATGTACAGTGCAGTATATTTACATAGGTTAGCGAGTGTCACATAATATTGTGCAAGGAAGGAGGTCTTAAGTTTCCTCTGAAAAATCGGGAGTGAGTTTTCCGCTCTAATGTCTGCAGGTAGAGCATTCCAGGACTTGGCAGCAAGGTAGGGGAAGCTTAGGCCACCGGCTTTGACTTTTTTGATGTGTGGGATATGGGGTAAGTTGGAGTATTGCGTCCTGGTGGGACGTGAGGAGGAGGGTTTGGAGATGGTCTCTGATAGGTAGGACAGGGCGGAAAGAGAGAGGCATTTGTGTGTGAGGGTGAGGATCCGCTCTTTGACCGGGAGCCATTGGGCTGAGTGCCTGGCCTGGGAGATATGCTCTCTTCTTGGGATGCTAAGAGCGGCCCGGAGAGTATTGTTCTGTGTGACTTGTAGTCTGTTAAGGTTTTTTGCTGATGTGCCTGCTAGGAGGGCATTGCAATAGTCCAGTTTGGCTCCAATGGTTGCTCTGGCAGTTAGGTTTTGAGAGGTATGGCTTGATGGCGTTTATAAGTTTGGTGGTATGCGCAGATGAGGAAGTGATTGCGCTGACTTGTCTGGTCATTGTTAGTGAGGAGTCTAGGTATACGCCCAGTGTCTTGATAGCTGTGGATATGGGGATGATGGAGTTGTCAATGGAGAAGTTGGCGTACAGTTTGTCCAGTTTGTCTAGGGTGCGCCGTTGACCTAGTATCATGATCTCAGTCTTGTCTCCATTAAGGCAGAGGCCATTAACTGCCATCCAAGCCTGGATTATGGAGTAGATTGTGTGGAGTGCCTGGCGTCTTTGTGGTATGATCCTGAGAGAGGTAGAAGTACTTGTGTGTCGTCCGCGTAGTTCGTGTACGTGATACCATGTGAGTCGAGTTTGTCAAAGAGAGGCTTAGTGAACAAGTTGTAAAGTGTGGGTTCAGTGCAGGATCCTTGAGGGACCCGCAATGGATTGTAGTGGGTGTGGCGTTAGCAGTGTTCGAGAAGACTTTCATGGCTCTTCCCTCAAGGAAGGAGGTGATCCAGAGAGCTGATTCTTTAGAGAAATTGGCTGAGTGTGTGAGGTGAGGGTCTTGTGATCAACCAGATCGAATGCGGCTGAGAGATCTAGGAGGAGCAATAGGGCTGGCTTGACCTTATCCATGATGTGGGTGATCTGACTCTTTAGATCCACCAGGGCTGTTTCGGTGCCATGTCCTTTCTGGAAGCCTGATTGCCTGGTCCCTAGGATCGAGTGGGTTTCCAGAAAGTGTCGGATTTGGCAGTGTGCAGTTTTTCCAATAATTTCAGGAGGAATGGCATTGTAGTTAACGGTCTGTAGTTATTGGGTTGAAGGGGGTTGAGGGTAGTTTTTTTTTAGGAGGGGGCGGACCCTGCCTTCTTTGAGGCTAGCTGGGATAATGACTGATTTAAAGGATGCATTGATGAAGGCCGTAAAGAGTGGCGCAAAGCAGTCTGCGCAGTCTTTGATGAGCTTGGGCGGGCATATATCACCTTTACATTTTTAGATTTTTTGAGCTTGGGCGGGAATATATCACCTTTACATTTTTAGATTTTTTAGTAAGTTGATAACCTCTGGTTCTGTGACGTCCCTGAAGGAGAAATTAGGTATGGTGGGATTAGATGAGGCAGGTGTGGAGTTGGTATGCTTGGTTCCTGTCTGTTGAGGTAATGCTTTGCAATGGTCTTTGATTTTCTTTTGGAGAAGGTCAATTTTGTGTAGCATGGCAGCTTGGATACTAGCACACCAAGCTTCATCTTTGATTATTTCATCAGGTGTATTGGTGGTGGAGATGAGCTCTTTAAAAATGGCGAAGATTTCTTTAGAGTGCGATTTGGCATTAGAGATTTGTGTGTTGAAGGTGTTGGCTTTGGCAGCGCTGATGGCTGTTTTGTATTGGTGGGAGATTAAGTTGAATTTGTTTTTGGCACTGCTGCAGGGGTTGGTTTGCCAGTTTTTTAGTGCTTCTCTTTTGCTGGAGCGCATTGAGTGCAGTTCTTCAGTGAACCAAGAGTTGGTGTGTAGTGATTTCTTTTCTTTTTTCCATTCGAGTGGTGCTATTTCATTAATAGCTTTAGTGATGACATCTTTGTAGATGTCTGCTAGGATATTGGGGTCCTTAGCGAAAGGGGGTGATAGTTCGGGGTGTTGAGGTAAGGGCGCCGGTTATTCTCTTCAAGCTTGTTAGAGCTTCTGACTTGTGCAGCAATAGCAGGGGTCACAGTTTTGCGGTTTTTAGTGATGGGAACATATAATTCCATACAGTTGTGGTCAGTCCAGGGCAGTGAGGTGTTAGAGATTATAGTAGTGAGGCAATTATGGTCCGCGATCCAATCTAGAATGCAGCCTTTGGAGTGAGTTGGACTTTCTACTTTCTGGGTGAAGCCTAAGTCACTAAGTTCCTTGGTGAGGGTGACCACAGGTTTGTCTTTAGCATCACTGAATCCCAGATTGAGGTCTCCTAGTAGAAGAGTTTTAGTGGAGCTTTTGATATTATTACTGAGAATGTGGATGATGTTTTCCTGAGAGTCTAGGGTGAGGCCTGGGGGACCGTATAGTAAGTGAATATTGATGGTACTGTTGGCTGACAGTGTGAGGCTGGCCGATAAGAGGTCAGAGTTGCTGGTTGAGGAGTGACTGACAAGTCGGAGCTGGAGGTTCTCCTTGTAGATGAAGGCTACTCAGCCTCCTGTTCATTCAGGTCTCTCTTGTCTGAGTATGGTGAAGCCTGGTGGTAGTGCAAGTGCAATGGCGGGGCCTGATGCTTCATGTAACCATGTTTCTGTGATGGCTAATAGGTCCATGTTGTTGTTGGTTAAGAGGTAATGATAATCTGATGCATGAGCTGGGAGGGAGCGGACATTGAGGATGGCACATTTGATGTGAGGTGTATGTAGTTTGTTAGTGGAGGCGTGGGTGTCAGATGTGTCTGATATGTTATGTGTGGTGACATTGTGGAGTATGGTTTGGTTAGTTGGTTGTTAACACCATCCTATTTTGAAGGGCCATCTAATGGCCTTTTGCTCTAGTGTCATGTTGTATAGAATATCGGTGGTTCTGTTGATGGTTTTCTTAATACCCTTGCTAGTCTTCTAATATCCTCGGAGTTCATTATTTGTCCCCAAAATGGCACAAAGGATTTTGCTACATCACCCAAGACTTGTGAAGGAGTATCACCATTCTCATCCCACCTTGTACGAGCTCTAGTGACTTCAGAGGTACTGGCCACATATACCCCTGAAAGCAAAATACCCAAATAACAAGTACCCTGCCAATCTCTAGGTAACCAAGGATAAGCATCATTGCCACAAACAAAGTAAAAGGGATCTCCTATACACAAAGTTCTGTTGTCACTGGTTAGATGTGCAATGTTGGTAGAACCCTCGAATGTACCCATTGGCTGAGAACCATCCCTTTGTATACAGAAGGAAACAGAGTTGGAGCTATGATTGATAGTATAGGAAGGAGGCATAGCATCCCGGTTACCTACGTAAGCCATCTTGAAAGAAATCAGTGATTAAAAGGTCTAGAGAGTCTATCAGAAGGCCTAATAGAAGCAACATTGAGTGCTCCTATTTGCAAAGAGGGAACATCCCAAAGGTGCCAGGACTCGTTTTTCGACTTCATTCAGATTAGTCCCATCGAAGTTCCCAGAAATACTGTCATTCCAAAGACCAAAGAATAGTGCCCTTAGTGAGGCGTAGCATGCAGTAGTTAAAGGAAGAGGATGGATATACCAGCCCAACCCCTTTTCCCCGTGTTGTGGCAAGTGTGAACAAACCCAGCAATTTGTTCTTTTTATAATTGCATGGGTCGCATTCATGATCAATAGAGGAGTGTTATTATGATAACCCTGTCTATGTTGCGAGTCTTGAGGAGGAAGAGTGTGCAGATGCATGAAAGGTGGAGACACAGTGGAGATAATTTCATTAGGTAACAAAGTCTCAACTGGCCACACCCCTTCAATGTACCATAACCCAAGCGCAAATACAAATGTTAAGCAGACTAGTACTGTGATTAAAAAACAATGGGTCCTCAGGGACCATGATCTTTGATGAACAAATTCTTTGTCAGCCACAAGACCAATAGCTTGGTCCGAATGAGTAGATTTAGGAAAGCAAAAACAGAAGGGTGTTCCCGTGTATGTTATATTCAAGAAATTACTTAAAGACAACCAATAATTAACTGGACTGGGTCTAAGAGAGAAAATATCACATAGTTTTATAAAAGTTTGATACCTAGCATGGTGTTATGGTACAGTATGCGATTATTAACACAAATGCAGCAATCAAACAGAAAAAGAGCTCATCTCATCACAAAGGTTTTTTATTTTCTAAAAAGACTAATGAATGTAAAATAACCAAAGAATTGTCATAGAGATTTGCAATTAGACACAGAGAAAACGCATTTTTATACAGGTGAAAACTGTGTGGTATACATGCAAGTAAGGAGCTGATAAATTGAAAACGAAATTGCACACAGTTTGGTAAAGAAAAAAGAAAAATGCAGCTAAAGAAATTGAACTAGCGCAAACAAATGTAAATTAAGTGGGCACATCGATGTGTAGTGCTAATAGTGATCAGCAAACTGAATTTGGCAATAAAGCATCAATTTGGCAATAAAGCATCAAGCATTCGCTTAACTGAATGCAACTAGCTATCCCTAGGTGAATTATTGCTAGTGACACCAGTCTGTCATCGCTGACAGTCAACCAAAACACTGTCTTAGAGTTTAATGCCACTTAGATGATTTTCTCAAAGGTAGTGGGGGTGAGGCCGATACAAAATAGAGCTACGCCATCCGCTGTCGTAGGTGAGTGTAAGCATGATAAACCAAGTTCACATGTCAAGGGTGTGATCATACACACCCACGCTTGTACAGTGGTAAACTGGCGTTTCGGTGGAGATGAAGGGATAATATGCCACCTTCCTCAGGTTGAAAAATTGTTTATTCAGCCCCTGTTAGCAAGCCGGTCCAGGTGGTGTTTTCTTCCTGCATTGTTTCCTCCTTGTTTCTTCCTGGGCTTTTTTCATTTATTGGGCTCCTGTCTGGCTTCAGGATGAACACTTGCCTTCCGCACAGTTTCCAGACTTTCTGTGCCTGTGCTTCTTACGTTTTGCAGAGTAGGATTTTCCACACGGATTTTCCAGCACGGCAGACATCAAGCAGGAGGCTGCGTTCCCCTCGCTCACTTGCCCAGGCTCACTACTATGGAGCCCGGCCATACTACCTAAGAGGTGTCCCAACACGGACGTTTTGATCTCCTTCTGACAAGTTCTCTTTAAACATGCGAGTTGCGTGCTGACTGACATTAGTAATCATCCAGTCTCTAGTGTTTTCCAACAACGGACTTCCCGAGCTCCAGCCGGCTCTATATAGGACTTTTCAGACATTCCTTATGGCCTGGTGCTAATCATCACAAGGCCGCTGAAACGCTGATGAGTCCCGCAGTTTTCGATACCACATGTGTCTCTGTGACACATGCACAGACGACTACAAGCCACAGCGCACTTGTTCTCTTCCCACCAATATATATATATATATTATTTTTGGGTCCTGCTAAATACTCCCCTGACGAAGGCGGAGGGGCCTCTTCAATTGTAAGGAGCATCCCTTCCACCGCCGAAACGTATTACTTCCTGAGGGGTTTGGAGGTCCCTTACAAAATATCGGATCTAAATTTGACCTCCCACTTATACGAACTGGGTTTTCTTTGGTTTTCACAGAGAGTTATGATGTATGAGAATTGTTGTTTATGAATACAACTGATCCCTCAGATCACTGGGAGTCATAACCCCTCCTTGCTCTCTTGACCTTCAGTGTTTTCACTTCTCAATCTTCCCCCTCATGCATTGGCAGACCCCACCCAATTGTATAAAAACATTTACATTTGGAATGTTTTCTCTCGGTGCTCACTATGACTACACAAAAAAGTACTCGTTAACCTTTTTTGTCTTGGACGATCTTTTGGATGTCACAATACCAAAGTACAAATGATATGTATTTTTTACCATGTTTCAATGATTGTGTTTTGTGTTCTCTTCTATTTTGAAACTTTGACCTTTTGTCTAGTTTTATTGCACTTTGATTTCTTCAATATATTGTTTAGTAAAAAATGTCTTGAACTACATACAAAAAATGTTTTATTGATTGTTTACGCCCATATGTTCTTTTGGGTACTGTCTCTATTTGATACACAATTTCCCAATATAAAACTTTTCTTTCACACATACAAATTTGTATGACTTCTCTCTTTGATGTTTTGTAATAGGATGTATATCAACTACATGTAGATGGTATTACCCTAATGAGTTCACATAGGTTTAGGCCAGAGGTAGGATTTTGATTTAATTACACCTCCTCTCAGGCCACTATATGCCTGCACCAGTACCTTGTGTTTAATCTTAGTTCTTCTACCCTTTCACTGGTGCAATAGCCCCTGGGCACAACCATTGCCACACAGTGTGGCTTCCTTTTTTTTGCTAAATGTGTTGCAGAGTAGGATGACACAACAGTGTGTTTAGATCAAAAGAGGAGTGAAAGTGTCGGATTTGGCAGTGTGCAGTTTTTCCAATAATTTCAGGAGGAATGGCATTGTAGTTATCGGTCTGTAGTTGTTGGGTTGAAGGGGGTTGAGGGTAGTTTTTTTTTAGGAGGGGGCGGACCCTGCCTTCTTTGAGGCTAGCTGGGATAATGACTGATTTAAAGGACGCATTGATGAAGGCCGTAAAGAGTGGCGCAAAGCAGTCTGCGCAGTCTTTGATGAGCTTGGGCGGGCATATATCACCTTTACATTTTTAGATTTTTTGAGCTTGGGCGGGAATATATCACCTTTACATTTTTAGATTTTTTAGTAAGTTGATAACCTCTGGTTCTGTGACGTCCCTGAAGGAGAAATTAGGTATGGTGGGCTTAGATGAGGCAGGTGTGGAGTTGGTATGCTTGGTTCCTGTCTGTTGAGGTAATGCTTTGCAATGGTCTTTGATTTTCTTTTGGAGAAGGTCAATTTTGTGTAGCATGGCAGCTTGGATACTAGCACACCAAGCTTCATCTTTGATTATTTCATCAGGTGTATTGGTGGTGGAGATGAGCTCTTTAAAAATGGCGAAGATTTCTTTAGAGTGCGATTTGGCATTAGAGATTTGTGTGTTGAAGGTGTTGGCTTTGGCAGCGCTGATGGCTGTTTTGTATTGGTGGGAGATTAAGTTGAATTTGTTTTTGGCACTGCTGCAGGGGTTGGTTTGCCAGTTTTTTAGTGCTTCTCTTTTGCTGGAGCGCATTGAGTGCAGTTCTTCAGTGAACCAAGAGTTGGTGTGTAGTGATTTCTTTTCTTTTTTCCATTTGAGTGGTGCTATTTCATTAATAGCTTTAGTGATGACATCTTTGTAGATGTCTGCTAGGATATTGGGGTCCTTAGCGAAAGGGGGTGATAGTTCGGGGTGTTGAGGTAAGGGCGCCGGTTATTCTCTTCAAGCTTGTTAGAGCTTCTGACTTGTGCAGCAATAGCAGGGGTCAGAGTTTTGTGGTTTTTAGTGATGGGAACATATAATTCCATACAGTTGTGGTCAGTCCAGGGCAGTGAGGTGTTAGAGGTGATAGTAGTGAGGCAATTATGGTCCGCGATCCAATCTAGAATGCAGCCTTTGGAGTGAGTTGGACTTTCTACTTTCTGGGTGAAGCCTAAGTCACTAAGTTCCTTGGTGAGGGTGACCACAGGTTTGTCTTTAGCATCACTGAATCCCAGATTGAGGTCTCCTAGTAGAAGAGTTTTAGTGGAGCTTTTGATATTATTACTGAGAATGTGGATGATGTTTTCCTGAGAGTCTAGGGTGAGGCCTTGGGGACCGTATAGTAAGTGAATATTGATGGTACTGTTGGCTGACAGTGTGAGGCTGGCCGATAAGAGGTCAGAGTTGCTGGTTGAGGATTGACTGACAAGTCGGAGCTGGAGGTTCTCCTTGTAGATGAAGGCTACTCCGCCTCCTGTTCATTCAGGTCTCTCTTGTCTGAGTATGGTGAAGCCTGGTGGTAGTGCAAGTGCAATGGCGGGGCCTGATGCTTCATGTAACCATGTTTCTGTGATGGCTAATAAGTCCATGTTGTTGTTGGTTAAGAGGTAATGATAATCTGAAGCATGAGCTGGGAGGGAGCGGACACTGAGGATGGCACATTTGATGTGAGGTGTATGTAGTTTGTTAGTGGAGGCGTGGGTGTCAGATGTGTCTGATATGTTATGTGTGGTGACATTGTGGAGTATGGTTTGGTTAGTTGGTTGTTAACACCATCCTATTTTGAAGGGCCATCTAATGGCCTTTTGCTCTAGTGTCATGTTGTATAGAATATCAGTCGTTCTGTTGATGGTTTTCTTAATACCCTTGCTAGTCTTCTAATATCCTCGGAGTTCATTATTTGTCCCCAAAATGGCACAACGGATTTTGCTACATCACCCAAGACTTGTGAAGGAGTATCACCATTCTCATCCCACCTTGTACGAGCTCTAGTGACTTCAGAGGTACTGGCCACATATACCCCTGAAAGCAAAATACCCAAATAACAAGTACCCTACCAATCTCTAGGTAACCAAGGATAAGCATCATTGCCACAAACAAAGTAAAAGGGATCTCCTATACACAAAGTTCTGTTGTCACTGGTTAGATGTGCAATGTTGGTAGAACCCTCGAATGTACCCATTGGCTGAGAACCATCCGTTTGTATACAGAAGGAAACAGAGTTGGAGCTATGATTGATAGTATAGGAAGGAGGCATAGCATCCCGTTTACCTACATAAGCCATCTTGAAAGAAATCAGTGATTAAAAGGTCTAGAGAGTCTATCAGAAGGCCTAATAGAAGCAACATTGAGTGCTCCTATTTGCAAAGAGGGAACATCCCAAAGGTGCCAGGACTCGTTTTTCGACTTCATTCAGATTAGTCCCATCGAAGTTCCCAGAAATACTGTCATTCCAAAGACCAAAGAATAGTGCCCTTAGTGAGGCGTAGCATGCAGTAGTTAAAGGAAGAGGATGGATATACCAGCTCAACCCCTTTTCCCCGTGTTGTGGCAAGTGTGAACACACCCAGCAATTTGTTCTATTTATAATTGCATGGGTCCCATTCATGATCAATAGAGGAGTGTTATTATGATAACCCTGTCTATGTTGCGAGTCTTGAGGAGGAAGAGTGTGCAGATGCATGAAAGGTGGAGACACAGTGGAGATAATTTCATTAGGTAACAAAGTCTCAACTGGCCACACCCCTTCAATGTACCATAACCCAAGCGCAAATACAAATGTTAAGCAGACTAGTACTGTGATTAAAAAACAATGGGTCCTCAGGGACCATGATCTTTGATGAACAGATTCTTTGTCAGCCACAAGACCAATAGCTTGGTCCGAATGAGTAGATTTAGGAAAGCAAAAACAGAAGGGTGTTCCCGTGTATGTTATATTCAAGAAATTACTTAAAGACAACCAATAATTAACTGAACTGGGTCTAAGAGAGAAAATATCACATAGTTTTATAAAAGTTTGATACCTAGCATGGTGTTATGGTACAGTATGCGATTATTAACACAAATGCAGCAATCAAACAGAAAAAGAGCTCATCTCATCACAAAGGTTTTCTATTTTCTAAAAAGACTAATGAATGTAAATTAACCAAAGAATTGTCATAGAGATTTGCAATTAGACACAGAGAAAACGCATTTTTATACAGGTGAAAACTGTGTGGTATACATGCAAGTAAGGAGCTGATAAATTGAAAAAGAAATTGCACACAGTTTGGTAAAGAAAAAAGAAAAATGCAGCTAAAGAAATTGAACTAGCGCAAACAAATGTAAATTAAGTGGGCACATCGATGTGTAGTGCTAATAGTGATCAGCAAACTGAATTTGGCAATAAAGCATCAATTTGGCAATAAAGCATCAAGCATTCGCTTAACTGAATGCAACTAGCTATCCCTAGGTGAATTATTGCTAGTGACACCAGTCTGTCATCGCTGACAGTCAACCAAAACACTGTCTTAGAGTTTAATGCCACTTAGATGATTTTCTCAAAGGTAGTGGGGGTGAGGCCGATACAAAATAGAGCTACGCCATCCGCTGTCGTAGGTGAGTGTAAGCGTGATAAACCAAGTTCACATGTCAAGGGTGTGATCATACACACCCACGCTTGTACAGTGGTATACTGGCGTTTCGGTGGAGATGAAGGGATAATATGCCACCTTCCTCAGGTTGAAAAATTGTTTATTCAGCCCCTGTTAGCAAGCCGTTCCAGGTGGTGTTTTCTTCCTGCATTGTTTCCTCCTTGTTTCTTCCTGGGCTTTTTTCATTTATTGGGCTCCTGTCTGGCTTCAGGATGAACACTTGCCTTCCGCACAGTTTCCAGACTTTCTGTGCCTGTGCTTCTTACGTTTTGCAGAGTAGGATTTTCCACACAGATTTTCCAGCACGGCAGACATCAAGCAGGAGGCTGCGTTCCCCTCGCTCACTTGCCCAGGCTCACTACTATGGAGCCCGGCCATACTACCTAAGAGGTGTCCCAACACGGACGTTTTGATCTCCTTCTGACAAGTTCTCTTTAAACATGCGAGTTGCGTGCTGACTGACATTAGTAATCATCCAGTCTCCAGTGTTTTCCAACAACGGACTTCTCGAGCTCCAGCCGGCTCTATATAGGACTTTTCAGACATTCCTTAAGGCCTGGTGCTAATCATCACAAGGCCGCTGAAACGCTGATGAGTCCCGCAGTTTTCGATACCACATGTGTCTCTGTGACACATGCACAGACGACTACAAGCCACAGCGCACTTGTTCTCTTCCCACCAATATATATATATTATTTTTGGGTCCTGCTAAATACTGCCCTGACGAAGGCAGAGGGGCCTCTTCAATTGTAAGGAGCATCCCTTCCACCGCCGAAACGTATTACTTCCTGAGGGGTTTGGAGGTCCCTTACAAAATATCGGATCCAAATTTGACCTCCCAATTATACGAACTGGATTTTCTTTGGTTTTCACAGAGAGTTATGATGTATGAGAATTGTTGTTTATGAATACAACTGATCCCTCAGATCACTGGGAGTCATAACCCCTCCTTGCTCTCTTGACCTTCAGTGTTTTCACTTCTCAATCTTCCCCCTCATGCATTGGCAGACCCCACCCAATTGTATAAAAACATTTACATTTGGAATGTTTTCTCTCGGTGCTCACTATGACTACACAAAAAAGTACTTGTTAACCTTTTTTGTCTTGGACGATCTTTTGGATGTCACAATACCAAAGTACAAATGATATGTATTTTTTACCATGTTTCAATGATTGTGTTTTGTGTTCTCTTCTTTTTTGAAACTTTGACCTTTTGTCTAGTTTTATTGCACTTTGATTTCTTCAATATATTGTTTAGTAAAAAATGTCTTGAACTACATACAAAAAATGTTTTATTGATTGTTTACGCCCATATGTTCTTTTGGGTACTGTCTCTATTTGATACACAATTTCCCAATATAAAACTTTTCTTTCACACATACAAATTTGTATGACTTCTCTCTTTGATGTTTTGGAATAGGATGTATATCAACTACATGTAGATGGTATTACCCTAATGAGTTCACATAGGTTTAGGCCAGAGGTAGGATTTTGATTTAATTACACCTCCTCTCAGGCCACTATATGCCTGCACCAGTACCTTGTGTTTAATCTTAGTTCTTCTACCCTTTCACTGGTGCAATAGCCCCTGGGCACAACCATTGCCACACAGTGTGGCTTCCTTTTTTTTGCTAAATGTGTTGCAGAGTAGGATGACACAACAGTGTGTTTAGATCAAAAGAGGAGTGAAAGTGTCAGATTTGGCAGTGTGCAGTTTTTCCAATAATTTCAGGAGGAATGGCATTGTAGTTATCGGTCTGTAGTTGTTGGGTTGAAGGGGGTTGAGGGTAGTTTTTTTTTAGGAGGGGGCGGACCCTGCCTTCTTTGAGGCTAGCTGGGATAATGACTGATTTAAAGGACGCATTGATGAAGGCCGTAAAGAGTGGCGCAAAGCAGTCTGCGCAGTCTTTGATGAGCTTGGGCGGGCATATATCACCTTTACATTTTTAGATTTTTTGAGCTTGGGCGGGAATATATCACCTTTACATTTTTAGATTTTTTAGTAAGTTGATAACCTCTGGTTCTGTGACGTCCCTGAAGGAGAAATTAGGTATGGTGGGCTTAGATGAGGCAGGTGTGGAGTTGGTATGCTTGGTTCCTGTCTGTTGAGGTAATGCTTTGCAATGGTCTTTGATTTTCTTTTGGAGAAGGTCAATTTTGTGTAGCATGGCAGCTTGGATACTAGCACACCAAGCTTCATCTTTGATTATTTCATCAGGTGTATTGGGGGTGGAGATGAGCTCTTTAAAAATGGCGAAGATTTCTTTAGAGTGCGATTTGGCATTAGAGATTTGTGTGTTGAAGGTGTTGGCTTTGGCAGCGCTGATGGCTGTTTTGTATTGGTGGGAGATTAAGTTGAATTTGTTTTTGGCACTGCTGCAGGGGTTGGTTTGCCAGTTTTTTAGTGCTTCTCTTTTGCTGGAACGCATTGAGTGCAGTTCTTCAGTGAACCAAGAGTTGGTGTGTAGTGATTTCTTTTCTTTTTTCCATTTGAGTGGTGCTATTTCATTAATAGCTTTAGTGATGACATCTTTGTAGATGTCTGCTAGGATATTGGGGTCCTTAGCGAAAGGGGGTGATAGTTCGGGGTGTTGAGGTAAGGGCGCCGGTTATTCTCTTCAAGCTTGTTAGAGCTTCTGACTTGTGCAGCAATAGCAGGGGTCAGAGTTTTGTGGTTTTTAGTGATGGGAACATATAATTCCATACAGTTGTGGTCAGTCCAGGGCAGTGAGGTGTTAGAGGTGATAGTAGTGAGGCAATGATGGTCCGCGATCCAATCTAGAATGCAGCCTTTGGAGTGAGTTGGACTTTCTACTTTCTGGGTGAAGCCTAAGTCACTAAGTTCCTTGGTGAGGGTGACCACAGGTTTATCTTTAGCATCACTGAATCCCATATTGAGGTCTCCTAGTAGAAGAGTTTTAGTGGAGCTTTTGATATTATTACTGAGAATGTGGATGATGTTTTCCTGAGAGTCTAGGGTGAGGCCTGGGGGACTGTATAGTAAGTGAATATTGATGGTACTGTTGGCTGACAGTGTGAGGCTGGCCGATAAGAGGTCAGAGTTGCTGGTTGAGGAGTGACTGACAAGTCGGAGCTGGAGGTTCTCCTTGTAGATGAAGGCTACTCCGCCTCCTGTTCATTCAGGTCTCTCTTGTCTGAGTATGGTGAAGCCTGGTGGTAGTGCAAGTGCAATGGCGGGGCCTGATGCTTCATGTAACCATGTTTCTGTGATGGCTAATAGGTCCATGTTGTTGTTGGTTAAGAGGTAATGATAATCTGATGCATGAGCTGGGAGGGAGCCGACATTGAGGATGGCACATTTGATGTGAGGTGTATGTAGTTTGTTAGTGGAGGCGTGGGTGTCAGATGTGTCTGATATGTTATGTGTGGTGACATTGTGGAGTATGGTTTGGTTAGTTGGTTGTTAACACCATCCTATTTTGAAGGGCCATCTAATGGCCTTTTGCTCTAGTGTCATGTTGTATAGAATATCAGTCGTTCTGTTGATGGTTTTCCTAATACCCTTGCTAGTCTTCTAATATCCTCGGAGTTCATTATTTGTCCCCAAAATGGCACAAAGGATTTTGCTACATCACCCAAGACTTGTGAAGGAGTATCACCATTCTCATCCCACCTTGTACGAGCTCTAGTGACTTCAGAGGTACTGGCCACATATACCCCTGAAAGCAAAATACCCAAATAACAAGTACCCTGCCAATCTCTAGGTAACCAAGGATAAGCATCATTGCCACAAACAAAGTAAAAGGGATCTCCTATACACAAAGTTCTGTTGTCACTGGTTAGATGTGCAATGTTGGTAGAACCCTCGAATGTACCCATTGGCTGAGAACCATCCCTTTGTATACAGAAGGAAACAGAGTTGGAGCTATGATTGATAGTATAGGAAGGAGGCATAACATCCCGGTTACCTACATAAGCCATCTTGAAAGAAATCAGTGATTAAATGGTCTATAGAGTCTATCAGAAGGCCTAATAGAAGCAACATTGAGTGCTCCTATTTGCAAAGAGGGAACATCCCAAAGGTGCCAGGACTCGTTTTTCGACTTCATTCAGATTAGTCCCATCGAAGTTCCCAGAAATACTGTCATTCCAAAGACCAAAGAATAGTGCCCTTAGTGAGGCGTAGCATGCAGTAGTTAAAGGAAGAGGATGGATATACCAGCCCAACCCCTTTTCCCCGTGTTGTGGCAAGTGTGAACACACCCAGCAATTTGTTCTATTTATAATTGCATGGGTCGCATTCATGATCTATAGAGGAGTGTTATTATGATAACCCTGTCTATGTTGCGAGTTTTGAGGAGGAAGAGTGTGCAGATGCATGAAAGGTGGAGACACAGTGGAGATAATTTCAGTAGGTAACAAAGTCTGAACTGGCCACACCCCTTCAATGTACCATAACCCAAGCGCAAATACAAATGTTAAGCAGACTAGTACTGTGATTAAAAAACAATGGGTCCTCAGGGACCATGATCTTTGATGAACAGATTCTTTGTCAGCCACAAGACCAATAGCTTGGTCCGAATGAGTAGATTTAAGAAAGCAAAAACAGAAGGGTGTTCCCGTGTATGTTATATTCAAGAAATTACTTAAAGACAACCAATAATTAACTGGACTGGGTCTAAGAGAGAAAATATCACATAGTTTTATAAAAGTTTGATACCTAGCATGGTGTTATGGTACAGTATGCGATTATTAACACAAATGCAGCAATCAAACAGAAAAAGAGCTCATCTCATCACAAAGGTTTTTTATTTTCTAAAAAGACTAATGAATGTAAAATAACCAAAGAATTGTCATAGAGATTTGCAATTAGACACAGAGAAAACGCATTTTTATACAGGTGAAAACTGTGTGGTATACATGCAAGTAAGGAGCTGATAAATTGAAAACGAAATTGCACACAGTTTGGTAAAGAAAAAAGAAAAATGCAGCTAAAGAAATTGAACTAGCGCAAAGAAATGTAAATTAAGTGGGCACATCGATGTGTAGTGCTAATAGTGATCAGCAAACTGAATTTGGCAATAAAGCATCAATTTGGCAATAAAGCATCAAGCATTCGCTTAACTGAATGCAACTAGCTATCCCTAGGTGAATTATTGCTAGTGACACCAGTCTGTCATCGCTGACAGTCAACCAAAACACTGTCTTAGAGTTTAATGCCACTTAGATGATTTTCTCAAAGGTAGTGGGGGTGAGGCCGATACAAAATAGAGCTACGCCATCCGCTGTCGTAGGTGAGTGTAAGCGTGATAAACCAAGTTCACATGTCAAGGGTGTGATCATACACACCCACGCTTGTACAGTGGTAAACTGGCGTTTCGGTGGAGATGAAGGGATAATATGCCACCTTCCTCAGGTTGAAAAATTGTTTATTCAGCCCCTGTTAGCAAGCCGGTCCAGGTGGTGTTTTCTTCCTGCATTGTTTCCTCCTTGTTTCTTCCTGGGCTTTTTTCATTTATTGGGCTCCTGTCTGGCTTCAGGATGAACACTTGCCTTCCGCACAGTTTCCAGACTTTCTGTGCCTGTGCTTCTTACGTTTTGCAGAGTAGGATTTTCCACACGGATTTTCCAGCACGGCAGACATCAAGCAGGAGGCTGCGTTCCCCTCGCTCACTTGCCCAGGCTCACTACTATGGAGCCCGGCCATACTACCTAAGAGGTGTCCCAACACGGACGATTTGATCTCCTTCTGACAAGTTCTCTTTAAACATGCGAGTTGCGTGCTGACTGACATTAGTAATCATCCAGTCTCCAGTGTTTTCCAACAACGGACTTCCCGAGCTCCCGCCGGCTCTATATAGGACTTTTCAGACATTCCTTATGGCCTGGTGCTAATCATCACAAGGCCGCTGAAACGCTGATGAGTCCCGCAGTTTTCGATACCACATGTGTCTCTGTGACACATGCACAGACGACTACAAGCCACAGCGCACTTGTTCTCTTCCCACCAATATATATATATTATTTTTGGGTCCTGCTAAATACTGCCCTGACGAAGGCGGAGGGGCCTCTTCAATTGTAAGGAGCATCCCTTCCACCGCCGAAACGTATTACTTCCTGAGGGGTTTGGAGGTCCCTTACAAAATATCGGATCTAAATTTGACCTCCCACTTATACGAACTGGGTTTTCTTTGGTTTTCACAGAGAGTTATGATGTATGAGAATTGTTGTTTATGAATACAACTGATCCCTCAGATCACTGGGAGTCATAACCCCTCCTTGCTCTCTTGACCTTCAGTGTTTTCACTTCTCAATCTTCCCCCTCATGCATTGGCAGACCCCACCCAATTGTATAAAAACATTTACATTTGGAATGTTTTCTCTCGGTGCTCACTATGACTACACAAAAAAGTACTTGTTAACCTTTTTTGTCTTGGACGATCTTTTGGATGTCACAATACCAAAGTACAAATGATATGTATTTTTTACCATGTTTCAATGATTGTGTTTTGTGTTCTCTTCTTTTTTGAAACTTTGACCTTTTGTCTAGTTTTATTGCACTTTGATTTCTTCAATATATTGTTTAGTAAAAAATGTCTGGAACTACATACAAAAAATGTTTTATTGATTGTTTACGCCCATATGTTCTTTTGGGTACTGTCTCTATTTGATACACAATTTCCCAATATAAAACTTTTCTTTCACACATACAAATTTGTATGACTTCTCTCTTTGATGTTTTGTAATAGGATGTATATCAACTACATGTAGATGGTATTACCCTAATGAGTTCACATAGGTTTAGGCCAGAGGTAGGATTTTGATTTAATTACGCCTCCTCTCAGGCCACTATATGCCTGCACCATTACCTTGTGTTTAATCTTAGTTCTTCTACCCTTTCACTGGTGCAATAGCCCCTGGGCACAACCATTGCCACACAGTGTGGCTTCCTTTTTTTTGCTAAATGTGTTGCAGAGTAGGATGACACAACAGTGTGTTTAGATCAAAAGAGGAGTGAATAGTCACCGGTCACTCACCTGCAGCAAATGATTCCCCAATTGGGGGAAGTGCGGAAGGCAGGTGTTCATCCTGAAGCCAGACAGGAGCCCAATACAGTGTAAAACAACCGCAAGCACTGGCATTCCGTCAATGTACAGGTTGTATGCGATGCCCATGGAATTATCACCTCTGTCTATGCAAACTATCCTGGGTCTACCCATGACAGTTTCATATACAGAATGTCCAACCTGAGCCGGGACTTGGAAGCTGGGAAGCATGGTGACAAATGGCTCATTGGTGAGTACAAATGTCTGTGCACATGCATGTATGTCACACACAGACAAATACATAAACCCAACTAATGACAGTGCCTACCCTCTGAGCATCCACATGATGACGCCAATACGGAACCCCACCACACCACCCCAGGTAAGATACCACACAGCCCATATAGCAACCAGGGACATAGTGGAGTGCACATTTGGAGTGCTCAAGTCACACTTCCGCTCCTTTGACGGCTCTGGCGGGCAGCTACTATATGCATCCCCAGAGGTGTGCAGGATCATTGTGGCAGCATGTGTCCTGCATAATGTTGCAACATGGCGGGGTGTACCAGTGGACATGGTGGTGCCCCCACATCCCCAACCACATGCACAGACACTGCTCATGGGAGGGGAAAGGGCATCTGGCGAGGCAGCCCGGACCCAGCTTGTGGCCACATTTTTCACCTAAACTCCCACCCCTGCCTGGCACATGCAAGGTGACAATCGATGATGACAAATAGACAGTCAACTGTCAAAACCTTACCACCCTGAGAATGTTTCCACGGAAGTGCAACATTGTGTGCATCCCTAGCTACTTAAACATAACCAATCCAGTGTGTCCAAAAGGAACACATACAAGGTGCATATCACACCACCCCCCTGCAAAACAGGCCATGAAAATCACTGGTATGTCACCCAAACACTCCCAACCCCCATCACCCTCGTCAGCCACACCATGACATGGCATGAAACAGCAAAAGAGCAAACCAAAAGCACAACACATGACAAATTAGATACAAAGTTCAACTTGATAAATGGAATGAGGCCAGGGACAATCACACCTGACATGGAATCAGATGAAATGACTGACCAACAACTTCCCGCACATACAAAATCATACACAAATGCATGCAACCAGCAGTACCATCAACAAAAGACAGAATGCCTGTTGGCATGCTTATTGGCCAATACAAATCTGCAAATCCCAAAACCGTGTGCTGTGGGTGTATCCTGCAACACACCGCTCAGCACACAGCACAGTGAGTGGCCATTGTGTTGGGGATACACCTTGAACATCATATAAAAAGGACACGCAACAAAAATTACCCAGTGACGCATGTACACGATCCCAAAATTGTAAGTGATCATGCGCTGCAGGGACACAGCATGGCAGAGAAGGCAATCTGTGTGCATGTGTGGGCATGGAAGGGTGGTTGTATGTGTGGTGGTGCATTGTGTAAGTGTGTGTGTCAGTAGGGACATGCACTCAATACATGCATGTGAAATGAAGTGACCCTCAGTGTCCTGTACACATCACATGTGAACATTGCCCATGTGGACACCCCAGTGTGTCAAACCACACCAATCCAATGACACCTGAAAAGTAAACCCAACACAGGAACAACCATTAACCAGCAGAACAAATCATGTACAAATTACCCCACATTGACAATGTCAGAGAGTGCCCAATCACTGTAGCCTAAGCGTACTGTCCGACAACAAAAGCCCCTCCCTCATTTCCTCATCACCATGACCTTCAGAAGAACTGTCTCTGGGGTCCGTTGGCTTCTTCCTTCTAGTCTACCTGGCTTCAGGATCCCCCTTCCCCTTGGTTTCCTTGTTCTTCCTTTCATGTAAAAAGGGACCAGCCCCTTCAGAGTCCACCTTGACTGGTAAAAATACCAAATTGCAGAGAACTCCAAGGAGCCAAACCCCCAAACATGGGAAAAAGCCTCTAGGCACCACAAATCCTGGAAGAGTCTCCAGTAGATGACTTCAAGTCGTAGAATATGGTCCAGTACATGTCAAAGCTGAATGATAGAATAACTTCCAAGATTGCACAGTTGTACAATGTTTCAACAGGATGGGTAGGAATTTGAGGACACAATAATCAATGAGGATGCCACAACTGATGGGTAGAACTGACACTTGAGTAGATACCAAGGAGGCCGGCACAGCTGGATGGTTGAGCTGAAACCCAATCAACCCTTGATAGCGTGAACGAAGAAAGGCAGAGACAGGACAAGTCTGGAAAGGCACAGTGAATGTGAGATAGCCATAAACAGCTGACAGCAAGTTAAGAGCCAGAACAGTTGAATAGCATTGGTAAAAGGCCAAAGTCAACATAAAGGTATGGATATAATAGATGAAAGACAGGAGGAGTGAGAGAGAGATGCTGTGGTACAGAAGTGTACCAAGGCAAACTGAGGCAGTGTAAGAGTACGTGGAAATAACTGCCTGAGAGACGGGCAGACAGATCTGCAACAAGGACAGTAGCAGGAAGAAAAACAGGGACTAAAGGCACCAGAGTGTGAATAACGAGTAAAAGAGCTGTAGTACAGTAGGAAAACTGCACCATCAGGCAGCAGCAAAGTCCAAGAGGGAAGACAGATACAATGTGCCGTCCAAAAGGAACGGAATGGAGAAGTAGTTTAGGGGGACATCTCAGGTGAGGACTGGACCCTGTGTTGTGTTTCTTGGGTCACATTCCTAATGCTTCCTCCTTTGCCATAAACCCCAGGGGCTGAACTTGACATTGTCACCACCCGGCCCCCTCCCATCATCAGTGTGACTTTGACAGCTAAAGGTTGAAAGGCTACTGTCTACAGCATGAAGTGCATCAAGCACATATACAGGCAAGAAATAAAAAAAACATCACAATCAACTTCAATAAATGGACAGTTCAAAAATGTACTCACCAAAATTGATTGCAGACATGCCATGGAGAAAACATCCATAATCCCCACTAGGGGTGTAAACACAAGTAGTAAAGCAGCAGACTGGCCACAGATATGACGAAAGTCCAATGCCCTTGTTTAAATTGTTGTCACACCGAACCATCCTTGCAAGCCCATGGAAAGGGGAAGCAGGAGTGGCATATGTGTCTGGACCCCAAGCCACAAACACATACATGAGACAAGCTTGAATGGGGCCAGCTGGAACAGACAGTGGATGCTTTCAAATGCCACAAAGCACCACACCGTCACATGAATGCACAATAGACAAACAATATTATTAAAAAAATGAAAAAAATGGCCACATACGACCCGGGGGGAGGAGGTAGAGGGAGCCAAAAGGGGAGAGGAACAGGGTGCACCTCAACACCCACATGCGATGATGTTGAGATAAAAGAAAAACTCCATGGGCTCAACGCCGCACGGCCCGACCTGTGTGGGAGATAAGTCGTCATCCTGCTTACCCTCTGCATGGAAATGTGAAGGTGGTCATGGCACAGTTCCCTGACCACGGCTATCCACAGTTTGCCTCTTGACGGCAGCAATCCTTCGGGTCTGGTAATCCCGGTCCTGTGTGGCAATGGCACGTAGGTCAGCATGCAGCACCTCACGTGATACACATGCTTCCTCTTGCAAGGTAGCACAATTTAACACAGAGTTCTGCCTGCATGGCCTCGCGTGACATCTGGAGCACCTCCCGGCATGCATGTAGCTCAGCCGATATGTTATTCTCAAGCTGCTCCAACCTCTCCTCCAACCGCTGGCTCTGGGACATGTTAAGCACTCCCATAGCAGATCGGAGGAATTGATGGTCATCCCTCAGGACCTCTATGTGTGCCTCTGCGTGAGCAGCAAGTCCTTGATGCAGAGACACCATTTCAGCCAGCATGCCCTGTCTGAGGCCGCCATGCCCAGCCTGAGTGAGCGGGCCATGGACTGCACTGCCCGCTGCTGGAGCTCCAACTGCCTAGCAAGGAGGAGCATGGATTGGGCCACACATTCCATGCTCTGAGTGATCTTATCAATAGCTGACCCCTGTTGCTCTGAATTGGCATACATGGACTGCTCCCACTCAGTATACCCCGGTGGCGCACAGCCACTGTGTTGCCGGACATGACACCCGCTGGGCCAAAGGAGCTGTGGTCCTCGCTGGATTGGCACCACCCGCGGCTGCAGTACTACATCCCTCCGTTGACATGATGCCCCTGGCACATGAGCAACTGGTGTGGAGTGTGACCATGCATCCCGAACCACCACAGGCGGAGGTTCCAACACTGCCTGGCCCCTCAGTGCAGGTGTCGCAGACAGAAGATCGAGTGATCATCAGAGCTTGACTGATTGCCAGCCTTGGACACGATGGTCTGGAGCACAAGTGGGTTCTCGTGGTCTACCGCCCACGACCCCCACTTGTGCCGGGTTGCTGATGAAATAGCAACCCCATGTCTGGAATGACATCACCATCCTCTTGCTCCATTGCGTCATCACCTGTAACGTGAAAAAAACAAACATGAGTACACATGTCAGAAGCACATAACCCACACACACACAGACATCATATCGACAGCCAACACATGAAGCAGACATGTCACACACAAATGAATTTCCAGCATGCATCCAGTGGCATTGATATGAAATGGCATCCCAAGAGGAGGAAGGTCACACGGAAGACCACGCTCCTGCCCAGAAGGCCATTTTTCTTCCCCAGGGCCCCGAGCAGCCTCCTACATGCCATCTGTTGCTGCCTGCTTGCATGCTGCCAACGTGCCCTGCTATTTGGTGCCTGTACAGAAGCCGTAGCCAGGGATCATGTGCCTGAGACCACCTCTGCTGACCCAGAAGACTCCCGACTGGTGTACCATCGCTCCACAGCCCAGCCCCAGGACCAAGTTGCCCACCAACACCTGCCTCTGGGGTTGCCATGTCCGACCTAACACCATCTGGGGCCAGTGGCAACCCCCAGTCAGAGAGTCAGAGGGCTGCCAGCTTCACAGAAAATCAAGTTGGCATCCTGGTGGACCGAGTCCAGGCGAATTATGGTGCCCTTTTCTCAAGTTCGTGCCTCGACAGGGATGGACAGAGGTGGATCTGGAAGGACATTGTGGGTGCCGCCCTGAAGCGCTGGGAGAACTTCAGGTCCAGGGTCCTCAGGAAGGCCCGGTGCCTCGTTGATCCTCGTGGAGAAGTGGGGCGCCGGGACCAGCTGACCAACATCCAGATAAGGGTCCTGCAGCGCATTAACCCAGCGCTTCACCACCAGATGCAGACCCGTCTGGAGTCAAGTGGTAAGTGTCCAAGTGTTCGTCTACAGCATAGTGCATGCTGAGGTGTGTCAGGTGTGTGCACCTTGGAGATATGTCTGGCATGCCCCATGTATGGATGTCTGTCTGCAGGGACATGACAGTGAAGCATGTGAGTCCGGTCAAGCGTGTGCAATGACAATGTGTGTGTGTTGCTATGCATGATGTGTATCTGCATGTGACCATGCACACATGTTTGTATGCTTGTGTCTGTACCTGGCCATGTCTGTTGTGTGAATCATGGATGCTGATGTCACCCTCATGGACATGCATGGTGTACATATGTGTGTTACAGAGTGGTGAGTGTGTGACTGGGAAACGCCATGGATGCATGACACATGCACATCTCAATGCGTGCATTGACTGTTGTGGACTAGCTGTCCATGATTCCACTGTGATGGGAGGTGGACACGGACGGATGCATGACTGTGTGGTGGTGTATGTGCATGTGTGGTGCTTGCAAGGACCTGTGTGTCATGGAAGGTGATGATGGCTATGACATACAATAGTGCCACTCATGTGCATTTTCTTTGTGTCTGGCAGAGTTACATTCAGTCACCTGATGCTTGTCTTCAATTTCTCCCTTTCGACAGCGGCGAGTGAAGAGGGGGGTGGAGACGGCACTGTGGAGCAGGACAGCGGGGATGCCTCCACCGGCCAGAGACGCAAGGCCCAGTCACCCTCCCAGGTTATGCCATCTTCCCGGTAGCAAGGGGACTGGTGCCTCCTCCGCCACTACGGCCGCAACTGCTGAGGGGAGGCCCAGGAAGCCAAGGTTGGGAGTGGGCTCCTCGGCAGCAGAAGGGGCATTTGAGCCCCACAGGGGCAGGACAATGCAGAAGATGGTGCAGAGGCATCCAGGCTGGTGGTGGCTGAGGAGGAGGAGGAGGCCGCTTTAGACCCACATTTGGGACCTGGGGGGGTGATTCCACTGGTGCAAGTGGTGCAGTCCATGGACAGGGCCAGGAGGCAGCACAGGTCACTGCAGTGGTGCTTGTATGTAATCCTGTCCCTGATTCTGCGACTGCATCTCTCTGCACCAGCAGGGATGCCTCATTCCAGGCCCGTCTGCAGGTAGCAGATGTGTCCACATCAACTGACCTTCCTCTACCTGCGGACAAGGCAATCCGTGACAGGGTTGAGCCCATCCTATTCGGTGTCTTGATGCGCACACGCGTGATTCATGATGATGTGCGTGATTCCGTGATTCCATGAAGGACAATGCACATCATCACGAGCAGCTGTGTGCCATCTTGAACTGGATAGGATGGCTCATTGTCACAGGGTTCCTCCATGTGCTGGCCATTCTTGAGATCCTCTCCTCATCTGCACCCACTATGCGCCAGTCGTCCTCCATGCCATCTTCCGACTCAGATGCCACCAGGGCACCCTGTGGACCTGCCTTATCCACCGTGGTCAGGCTGGTGGAGATCTCATCCCTGCCAGAGTCATGAATCGGAGGTTCAGCAGAGGTGGTCACCCAAGCAACAGGATCCCTTGCAATGGAAGATGGCAGGCAACTTCCAGCAGGGCACATCCACGACAGGCCAGGGGGTCGTCAGCATCCCAGAGTGAGGCATGGTAGCACACGCAGATGACATCAAGGCAGCAGCACCAGGCTCGACGTAGGAGGCGTCTGGACTCGGAGCATTCAACATCACAGGGGCAGGCATCGGCCGAAGGGTAGAAGGACCGTAGACTATGTGGGTCTTACATGTAGCAGCGGATGGGCCAGGAAATGGATGCAGAGTGGTGGCGGCCAGAGAGGGCACGACTCACCATAGTCAGGGCGGAGAACTCCATGGGGCAGGCATTGAGCCGGGCACAGTTTCTCGAGGAGACTTGCAGGGAGTTGGAGCAGACCATGTTGGCATCCCTGCGAGCCCTCGAGGACAGAGCCCAGTCCCGGCTCCAGGACATAGACTCAGAGTTCGATGATGCCCTGGCCAAGACTCTTGGTAAGAACGGTGAGCCTTAGGACTAGCCCACCACCATTGTGTATAGTTAATTAGGCTTAGGTTTCCTTTCGTTTTATTTTAATTTTGGAGTCCATGGACATTGCTCCACTTTTTGTACATAGTTGTATGGATTTTTTATAGGTTTCATTTGGTTGTGGGATCATGTACCCTAAGAACTTTCATTGGAAATATTTTTGGAAATGTGGACTTTATTATTTTGTTTTGTTGACACTCATGATGGAATGTTTTTTATTTTTTTTATTTACCCTTTGGAATCTGCATTTTGTTTTCTGGACGTGGACCACTGGGAGATTTTCCTTTTGTTTTAATCACATTTGTTTTTTTTTATTTTGCATTTCAGTTCAGTTCACATTCATGTATTTTTCCTTGTCAAGGTTGTTTTTCGTTTGGGAGATTTCTGTTTTTTTAAAACATTTTCATCAGCTATCATTGGTTTGGTCCACGTGTCAGTCATCATTGCCTCAGTCATGTGTCACTGCTGTGCAGCCATGTTGGACATGTCTTTGGGTGCATGTACTGGGAAGTGGGGTCAATAGAAGGGTGAGGAGTTGCACTGTGGGGGGGGCAGCGTGGCGTGGGATTTGGGTGGACATTTGCTACATGCATGTATGTTGTGACAATGTGTTGGTTGGGTGGACATGAGTCGGGGCCTGCTGGCAGGTTGCCATCACTGGGTGTGGGGCGGGGGGACTTGAGTCGGGCCTGCTGGCAGGTTGCCGTCACTGGGGGTGGGGTGGGTAGGCACATGAGTTGGGGCCTGCTGGCAGGTTGCCGTTACTGGGGGTGGTGTGGGAGGGACATGAGTCGGGGCCTGCTGGCAGGTTGCCATCATTGGGGGTGGGATGGGGGGACATGAGTCGGGGCCTGTTGGCAGGTTGCCGTCACTGGGGGGGGCATGAGTCGGGGCCAGCTGGCAGGTTGCTGTCACTAGGGGGGGCATTAGTCAGGGCCTTCTGGCAGGTTTCCGTCACTGGGGATGTAGGGGACATGAGTCGGGGCCTGCTGGCAGGTTGCCGTCACTGTGGGTGGGGGCACATGGGTTGGTGCTCCCAAGTGCATGGTGCCATGTGGCTTGCCTGCAGGGCATGGTCAGGGGCTGTAGGGGTGTCCCCTGTGGTGTGGCCTGCCTGCAGGGCATGGTCAGGGGTTGGAGGGGTGTCTCCTGTGGTGTCAGGGGACACCCCCACAATACGCGTACCCCGCTCGCACCAGCCCTATCGCATGTGAAAGTCCTCATTCACCCCCGGAATATGTGTACCCTGCTCGCACCAGCCCATTTGTGCGTGAGACTCCTCGCGTACCCCTGGAATATGCGTAGCCAGCTCACGCCAGCCCATTCGCGTGTGAACTCCTCACGCACCCCAGAATACACGTACCCCACTCGCACCAGCCCTATCGCATGTGAAAGTCCTCACACACCCCCAGAATACACGAACCCTGCTCACGCCAGCAGAATCACATGAAAAGCACACTCACGTACTCCCATATTCATGCACCCGTGTAGTGAGCGGCCACATGCACCCCGTGCTGGCAGCCTGCACCAGAGGGGAGCCCCCTACAACCTTGAACATGCCTCACGGACAGTCCATCCACCCTACCCATGCCCCGCAGGCAGCCCATCCACCCTCCCCATGCCCTGTAGGTAGCCTATCCAACCTGACCATGCCCCGCAGACAGCCCATCCACCCTACCCATGTTCCGCAGACAGCCCATCCACCCTACCCATGCCCCGCAGGCAGCCCGTCCATCCTGACCATGCCCGCAGGCAGCCCATCCACCCTACCTGTGTCTCGCAGGCAGCCCATCCACCCTACGCATGCCCCACAGGCACCCCATCCATCCTGACCATGCCCCGCAGTCAGCCCACACCACAGGGGGGACTTTTTCCATGCAATTTGCCTGGCGCAAGTGGGGTACACGCATTCCGAGGGGTGCGCAGGGAGTTTTCCATGCGATTGGCCTGGCATAAGCGGGGCATGCGTTTTCCAAGGGGTCCACAGGGAGTTTTCCACGTGATTGGCCTGGCACGAGCAAGGTACACGTATTCCGAGGGGTGCGCAGGGAGTTTTCCATGTGATTGGCCTGGCGCGGGCGTGTTACGTGTATTCCGAGGGGTACACAAGGAGTTTTCCAAGCGATTGGCCTGGCGCGAGCGAGGTACACATATTCCGAGGGGTGCGCAGGGAGTTTTCCATGCGATTGGCCTGGCGGGAGCGAGGTACACATATTCCGAGGGGTGCACAGGGAGTTTTCCATACGGTTGGCCTGGAGCAAGCGGGGTACGCATATTCCGAGGGGTGCACAGGGAGTTTTCCACGTGATTGGCCTGGCGCGAGCACGGTACGCGTATTCCTAGGGGTGCGCTGGGAGTTTTACACGCAATTGGGTTGTCGCATGAGGGCTGAGTGGCGTTTTTAGCGCAATGTCATGGTTGGGGGCTGTATGCTGGTCCACTGGCCTTTACGCCATATAGAGGATTTGTGCGGATGTTTTTGGTGCATGGGGCGGGGTTGGGGCGCAACTGGCACTGCTGCAGTGTCGCTGCGCCACGCTGTGCCTTGGCTTGATATGGATGTTTGAATCCATGAATATGTGGTGCGTGAAAATGGGTTTCCCTCTGTGCGCCAGCTGCACGCGCCACTTCTGCGCTTGAATCCATGAATTACCCCCACAAGTATCTTTTATTCTGTACAGATTCAAAGCAAACAGATAGCTATCTGGTTCCCAACACCTTGCAGTGTGTACCAGCAGACACAGTGAGGCTGAGAGTGCTAGACATCTTAACACAGGCACTTTTATACAGTTTTTCAAACATTGTCCAGGCCCTCTCCAAGCTAATAATTTACATACTAGGGTTCGTGCCCAGTTCATATGTCAAATATTACCATATTGTACAATGGATTTAACAAGTTTGCATGTCCATGAAGTTACAATGATGCCGTTGGTTCTCTGATCCACAGTAAGCCTTGTTTCAAGAATCGCTACAATGCAGTTCAGCAGAACACACGATCTGAGTTTGTTCTACATTGTCTCATTGTTTATACGAGGATGAGGCTTGTGAGCGCAGACAACACTTGGATTGCAGTTCACACAAGTCACAAGGTTTCTTTACATAGAACAAACAGTCTGCTCTCGGTTAGCCTAAATGTTGACACACTCAAAGGTCGTTCGGCTCAGCTGCAAGTTAAAAACACACTCCACCATTTTAGAACACAAAACAGGAGTCGAAATCAAAATGGTGGTTGATTCTTACAATGGCGGCGAAGTTGATCAGAAAATCGAAACATTTCAGATGCGGTTTTCTGTGCAACGCGAATGGGTTTAGGCCAATATTCATAACAAGGTGGTATGATATGAATACAGTTTAACAGCACCTTAAGGTATATGCTATTTTGGTATATCAAGAAACAGCGAAACACATAAGAAGTCCTGGCAGGCTAATACACCAGGCAGTATCAAAGAACTGTGCAATATATGTTGAAATTGTGCAAAGATCCTGACAGGAGAATAGACCGGGTGATCTGAAAACCCTAAAGAATAATCCTGGCAGTTGAGTGCGCCAAGCATCTGAAATTGAATAAAGATTCCTGGCAGGGGAGTATACCAGGTAATATGCAAAGTTACAAGAACTACTACAAAAAGACTGTTACAGAACTTTTGTTTGAACTAAAACGTTTTGAGACCAGTGAAGACACAAAGGAACTGTTAGCTAAAAGTGACATTTTTGCCATCCTGTTTAAGAATCCAGGGAAAAGGAATCACCCTCTGGATTCAAGGATATTTACCTTGGAGAACATATTTGCTGGAGTCACTCTTTTACTTTTGGTTTTGAATACTTTTGCCAACATCAAGTTAAAGACCTTTCCTTGAACCCTTTTGTTGTTTGTTTATAGTATGAGGGTCAGGATAGGATGTTTTGGGACACAGGGACGGCTTTTCAGTTACTGACATCCTGACACAGACAGATCGTTAGTTTTAGTTCCTAGATAGGGAAGTTCCTCTTTAGAATAGGGCAAGAGAGGCATTTTTCCAACCCATTTTTATTCAATAAAATGTGTTTGAGCAAGAATATGAGAACCTTTTCTCTGCCTCTCATTTCTGAACCCTCACACATTTGACATGATTTTTTTTTTTAAAACTGTATGGAGTCTACCACCTATCGGCCAAAAATCGAAATGACCTTTCACAATGTGCAAAGGATTTGGAAGCTCAAATTCTTAGGATTGACAAAATCATTGTTATTAGGTGGAATGCTTCAAGCTAGAGGGCTATTAGAGCAGTATGGGAGTCATACCCGGCACTTCATAATAATTTTGTGAGGGCAAGCTCATGTACTTCACGTGACTGCAAGCATTGTGCTCCATTCATTGCGCTCAATAAAATCATGACATCTGAGGATTTCCTTCTTAATTTAGCTGGTACTTCAGATGCAGTAAGTGAAGTAGGGGTTCTTTCTGAAACGTTGCATAGTGATGATGTGACTCTTCCAAGAGCCTATCAGCTCATCAACTGAATTGTATGGGACTTTGAAAGATACAAGAATGTGCCTGGCCTCATCAGAATGAAGAAAAGGATTCAATTGATTGCAAAAAATGGTCCTTTAAAGGGGGGACTATCAACCGGGAGGAGCCAAGAGGACAGGTGAGAATAAATCTGCCCCAATTTCACCAAGATTTGGGAGATCATTTATGTTCATAAGTATATGCCCTTGGGCTAATGAATTTGAGGCACTTGTTGCCCAGATAGATGTTCCTAATTCTCAGAAGTGGCCCAGCAACATTGGCAGTCCATGGTTTGACAGCAAACATAAGCTGAAAATCCTGTGCAGGAGATTTTCACTGAATTACAAATATATAGGTGACGTTTTCCTGGACTACTTTGATAATGGTGAGGTTGAAGTTCCCAGACAGCTTCTACCCATTTTGAGGGCAGTAAACACCCTGCCAGTAACATCTAGTGACTGTGAACGGGGGTTTGGCACAATGACCTTGATCCTCTCACCTCTATGGAAAACTCTTAGCATTAGCCATCTCTCGTCCTTAATGTTTATAAACCTCATAGGCCCTCCTCTGCCACTTTTGGATGCTCTGCCATATGTGAACAGGTGGATGTTTTGCTATACATTGTTTATATCACATGTTTTATATTGAATGTCCATATATCAAATGTTTTATATTGAAAACCTTTACAATGAATGCATTTAGGGGTGCAGTAAAGGGTTAAATATTTTTTGGGAAATGGTCAGGGTGGGTTTTTAGGGGTTGGAAACAGGGGTCTGCCCCCCCAATAAAAATAGGTTTTCAATGTAAAATATTAGAAGAAAGTATATTCAATATCAAATAATCTGATATAAAGACATGTAACTGGCTGTCTTCACATTGCAATGCAGATGAAAACCAGCCACGCAACATAGATCCTGCAACCCACTATAACAAAAGGTATGCAGATGTGTGGGAGTTTCTTTAATGTCAGCATTTGCCCCTATGCAAACATCCCTGATGAGGAGAAATTAGTGCATTTGAAGACTGTTAAAGTTTGATTGTGTGTAATGTTTTTTTTTTTTTTGTTTTATTTGTGTATGTTCAAAAAGAACTTTACAAAATAAGTTGAAAGTTGAAATCACAGTAACTACACAGGGTGGGACCCTCAGCCTGTTAGCCTAATCATGGTGTGTTCGAGTATTTTTGTGGTTGCTAGAAGCCAGGTAATTTGGTCTCCTCCGATGAGTCTTGGCCACCATGTTTCTTCGTCCCACCCACGATCGTCCACGATTAGATGGTTTGGATAGGCCGATCTCAAGTCTGAAGTTTTCGAGCATGACAACAGTAGATGTCTAATTGTTTTGGTCTTGGATTTGCACAAGCAGCACGTACTTGAGTCTGATAGGCCTCTAATGTTGGGATTTCATTGGTTTCAAACAAGTTCAGCCTGATCCTTAGAAGAAAATTTCGCACCCCCCCTGCTCGGGAATTTTTGGAGGTACTTCATCGGCTAGTTGAGTTTGCAGAACGATGGGGGCAGGTAAAGAAGAAGTTTGTTATTGGTTGCTGACTCTTGTCTTTGAATCCAGTCTACGTCTTTCAGTTTCTTATAGACTCTAGACGGGTTTGTGCTGAGGTCAGCTTCCGAGCACATAACTGACTCAAGTAAGGCCCTGTTTTTTTCTTTCCAAGATGTTAACATTTTCACCTTGCCAGATTGAAGTTCTTTGTTTAGCAATCCGTAGATTTGATCGCTGTCGTCCATGATACATTTTCTGAATAGCCTGAGGGCATTGATGTTTACAGTTGCCGTTAATGACACTAGACTCATCTCACGACGGATTGCAGTAATGGATGTAGATTTTGGGAGAGAAAGAACCGCCTTCCAAATCATGTTTTCTAGTTTCTGCCAAGTTCTGGCTGGAATCGTTGGCATGGCCTCAGCTCCGTAGGTGATAGAGGGGACGACTTTTTTCCTGTAAAATTCTATCACGGGGATGCATGAGAATTTTCCAAATTTTGAGTCGATTGCCTTTCCTTGGGAGGCCAACTTCTTGATTTTGATTTGGAGGGCGTTCTGCATGGAAGACTCGTGTTTCGAACTGTCTATCAAAACTCCCAAGTATTTGTAATCTGTGACCCTCTTGATCACGTTTTTCTCAAGGCACCATGTAAATTTCTCTGTGCTTTTCTTCTTCTTCTGGCCGGCTTCCAATATCATGATTTTGGTTTCCTCTTTGTTTATTTTTAAGTTGTTTTCTGCTGTGTAAGTAAGTAGATTGGATAACTGTCTCTGGAGGCCGATCTGAGTCTGATCCAGTAAAATTAGATCATTTGTATATAACAGATGGCTTATTTTGACGGACGCGACTGACGGTGGAAAGGTGTGCGCCAGATCTTCTGAGGCCCCGTAGTCGCTGATGTATGCAAGGAACAGCGCTGGAGCTATTGGGAATCCTTGTTTTACCCCCCGCCCAGTCTGGATTTCTTCTGATAGAGTGCCTCTTTGTGACAAACGGACCCTGAGGGTGGTGTCCGAATGTAGGGCTTTGATTGGTTGCAGAATCTTCTCGGGGCAACACCACCCCTCTAGTTTTTGCCACAGGCGAGACCTATCAACTAGGTTGAAAGCCTGGGAGAGGTCAATGAAAGCGACGAAAATCCGAGATTTTCCCTCGCAAGCCTTGCTTTTCAGGGTGCTGATGGTTAAAATGTTTGCTGCCGTGCACATGTTTTTTGAAACTTATCGTTGCACGGGGCCGACTCTGCCCAGGATTGGAATCGTTTCAGAAGCAGACTCCCAAAGACTTTACCAATGCAGTCCAAAAGGGCTTTGGGATGATAGTTTAGTGGATCTATAATGTCCCCCTTTTTGTAGATAGGGACAATGATGGATTTTGTCCATGAGGGCGGCAAAGATTTCTGCTCTGGACATTTCTTAAAGATAGACGCGATCAGCATGGCCCATTCTACTTGGTTTGCTTTCAGATCTATGTTGGAAATTCCATCCGGGCCCGCTGCTCTAGAAGTCTTCAGTTTTTTTTGTTTTTTTTTTAATTTTTATTTTTGACGGCAGATGTACACAAGGCAAACGCACAGAGCGACAAATGTATACAGCAATTACATTGTGGAACAACTCCTGGGGCGAGATTGGACCGGGAGCATGGTCAAGTATTCCTCCTCACAATTCCATGACCAGGTGAGTAAACCGAGCCACTTGTGAAAGGTCGGGGGAGAGGGGGATTTCCAACTCTGAAGTATACACTTTTTGGCGATCATACAACCTATGTTCAAAAAGGTGGCTAGGCGTCTGGAGCCATCAGTTTTCCAGGCCCCGAACAGGACCGCCAGGGGGTCAGGGTCAACTACAGAGTCAGTTATTGCAGAAAGTGTTTCCAGAAGTCTTCAGTTTTTTGATGTTATCTCTGATTTCTTGTTGGTCATCCAGTTTTAGCCATCCTGCCTTCAGAGATGTCATTCCGGATTGGATGTTTGGATCGGGGGCTTGGAAGACAGAGGTGAAATGGGTTATCCATCTTCTTAATTTTCTTTGTATTGATTTTCAGTGCCTCTAGGGCTCTGTCCCTTGTTATTATTCTTCTTTAGTTTCTTTTTACTCACCAGCTCGTTCACTTTGTTCTGAATCTATTTTTCTGTTGACTGTTTCTCGTGCCCCATGTGCCCCATCATGTTCCATTCATTTGCCCTTCTTGCCCCTAAGACCAGAATTCTCTTCCTTTTTCCGCTGCATTCTTTTTCTTATTTTCCTCATTTCAAGTCTGGTTTAAAAACATATCTCCTTACTTATTGATCTTTGGTTTATTTAAAGTGTACCTTTGCTTACTCTGTACATCGCTTGGGCATCAAGGCCAATAGAAATACAAAATAAATATAAAGAAAATCCAAAATAATGCAAGAGGTATTTTTCTCTCTTAGGTACGTGTTTTTGTCTACTTAACTGTATTAAATAAGATAGTCCTAATTCCTGCATAAAGCCTTTGCTTGGTGGTGGGGTGGGGGGAGTGGGAGTTTGGATGAAACAGAACAGAGTCTGTGTCAACTGAAGTTTTTTTTTTTCTGGGGTTGGATGCACCACAGGAAATGCAATCTTCTCTGGCCAGATCTCTGTAGTACTCCCTCTTCCCCGCAACAAGCACACGGTGCAACTGATGTCACTTCTGGTGATGTCACGTCCGGTGAAGTAACTTCCGGCAATGTCATGTCTGATGATGCCACGTCCGGTCATGTTGTTTCCGGAGATGTCATTTCCCGTTGGGTATGCCAATGAGTCCCTCTGCTTCTTTTTTGGGACTTGATCCCTTTGAGGGATTGTACAGGGAATCATTCAGTGGCTTGTACTGGTGGTCGGGTGAAATAAGTACTTTGTGGTGGCTCAGAGGGTTCAGTAGCTGGAGCTGTACGATACTCCTAATTATCCTGAACATTTATTTTGCTTTTCTCAAACCCAGAAGCGGAAGTGTCATAATGTGGCAATTCTGTGCAACATTGCTTTTCCAATGTGGATGTGTGCTCCACATAGATATGCTGTTTGCGGAATGAACGGATGAGTAACACGTGTACATCCCTACTGCACACTTTTGAGGAGTCAGTAGTCGCTTCCGGTGCTTGTTAAGCAGGCTCAGGAAAATAAATTAAAAGCATAAACCTCTGAAAAATGCTAAGCTAGTGTAATGTGCCCGAACGTGGACCGCCTCACGTTCTGCTGTCAGATTCAACTCTCTACACTCTGAAAGAGGACCGACACAGAGCTGGGGTGCAACACATCTTTATTCTTTCACAGCCAGGCTCGAACTGCCTTTCGGGCGGTAACCCCTCCCCTTAACATGCGTGGGTCGCAGCCTGCGAAATAACCATGAACACAAACAGAGGACTTCTGTCCTCAGGAGAAAACGAATGAGGACATCACACCCTCCCGTCACTAAACATTAAGTCCGGCTCAGTTCATTTCCTCAATGAGGCGGTGGGGTTTCTTCCTCGTTCTCGTTGGTCGGCACTTGATTCGGGCCGACTGGTTTGTCCAGTCCTCGGGAAGTACTTCTCCTTCCGAGTCTTCTCGGTCTCCTTCATATGGAGCGTCCCAGGTAGTGAGTTCACCACTCGGATGTGCGCCCTCGCGCATTGGGGCCCTCGACACCCGCCTGAAGTGAGATGAGTTTCTTGTTATGGACTTGCGGTCTCCTTCTGCAGTGATGAGTGACCCTTTCTTGTGGACGATGATGAGAGGGTTCTCGTTGAATGGTGCTATGTTCTTCCGGTGTTGGGGCTGGCGGACTACCACCATGTCTCCTGGCGCCAGATCATTTGTTTTGGCTCGTCGTGTGGTATCCGCAGCTCTTTTCATGTTCTCCTTCATGCATCTGTCCTTTTCCCTCATTTCTGCGTCTCTTTCATATTGATCTTCCTCAACGGCCACATGGGGTATGCGTGTTCTTATCGTTCGCCCGAACATCACTTCTGAGGGTGTCTTCCCGGTGGTGCTGTGTGGCGTATTTCTGTAGTCTCGCATGAGTTGGTATAATAGTTTCTCAACAGGTTCTCCCGTAATGCGAGCAATTTGGGTGGTTAGTTTGATGTTGCTCATGAATCGCTCGACTGTTCCCTTGGCCTGGGGCCATAGGGGTGTCACCTTGCTGTGCCTGAAACCCATGTATTCGGCGAATCTTTGGAAGTCCTGTCCGGTGAAGGGGGGTCCATTATCGGACTTCACTACCTTGGGTACTCCGTAGATTGCAAACATTCGATCCAGGGCCGGTAAGATGTGATGGGCTGACGTTGACGGCACTATCTGTAGATCAGGGTATCTTGAATATTCATCGACGGCCACCAGAATGTATTCTCCTCCCTCCATGGGCCCGAAATGATCCACTGCTATTTCATCCCATGTCCCCTCGGGTAGTGCAGTCATGTTTAGGGGTTCTGGGAAGGTGTGTGGCTTTACGAGTGCACAGGTGGGGCAGTCTGGTAATAGTTCCTCTACTGCAGTGTCCAGTTGAGGGAACCATAGTTTCTGCCTCAGCATCCTTTTGATGGATACGATCCCTCGGTGTCCCTCGTGGGCGAGTCCTAGTACCTTCTGGCGCAGGCTGCGTGGTATCACGACCTTTGTTCCTTTGAGCAGCATATCTTCATCTGATTTTGCAAGTTCTTCCTTCACGGCTAAAAAACAGGTGATGTCCTGCTTGATGTCTTTGTTCATGGTCTCTCGAATTTGTTTTGCATGTTTCCATCGCCCTGTTTCTAGGCATCTGAGGATGGTTTGTATCCCTTGGTCCGTGTTTGACTCACGGGTTATGTGATCCATGTCTAGTCCTTGTGGCGTGTTGCTGTGGATGACATAACGTATGTACTGGTCAGCTATGGATGGTTCTGGCCCACACTCGTCTTTCGGATGTCTCGAGAGGAAGTCGGCGGGGTTCTGCTCCTTTCCTGGTTTGTGAGTGATGGAGAACTGATAGTCTTGTAGTTGTAGAGCCCATCGAGCTATTCGTGGTGGCATTTTTGCCTGAGGGTTGCCAAAGTGGTGGTGCTTTGTGGCGTATTTCTGTAGTCTCGCATGAGTTGGTATAATAGTTTCTCAACAGGTTCTCCCGTAATGCGAGCAATTTGGGTGGTTAGTTTGATGTTGCTCATGAATCGCTCGACTGTTCCCTTGGCCTGGCCTGGGGCCATAGGGGTGTCACCTTGCTGTGCCTGAAACCCATGTATTCGGCGAATCTTTGGAAGTCCTGACCGGTGAAGGGGGGTCCATTATCAGACTTCACTACCTTGGGTACTCCGTAGATTGCAAACATTCGATCCAGGGCCGGTAAGATGTGATGGGCTGACGTTGACGGCACTATCTGTAGATCAGGGTATCTTGAATATTCATCGACGGCCACCAGAATGTATTCTCCTCCCTCCATGGGCCCGAAATGATCCACTGCTATTTCATCCCATGTCCCCTCGGGTAGTGCAGTCATGTTTAGGGGTTCTGGGAAGGTGTGTGGCTTTACGAGTGCACAGGTGGGGCAGTCTGGTAATAGTTCCTCTACTGCAGTGTCCAGTTGAGGGAACCATAGTTTCTGCCTCAGCATCCTTTTGGTGGATACGATCCCTCGGTGTCCCTCGTGGGCGAGTTCTAGTACCTTCTGGCGCAGGCTGCGTGGTATCACGAGCTTTGTTCCTTTGAGCAGCATATCTTCATCTGATTTTGCAAGTTCTTCCTTCACGGCTAAAAAACAGGTGATGTCCTGCTTGATGTCTTCGTTCATGGTCTCTCGAATTTGTTTTGCATGTTTCCATCGCCCCGTTTCTAGGCATCTGAGGATGGTTTGTATCCCTTGGTCCGTGTTTGACTCACGGGTTATGTGATCCATGTCTAGTCCTTGTGGCGTGTTGCTGTGGATGACATAACGTATGTACTGGTCAGCTATGGATGGTTCTGGCCCACACTCGTCTTTCGGATGTCTCAAGAGGAAGTCGGCGGGGTTCTGCTCCTTTCCTGGTTTGTGAGTGATGGAGAACTGATAGTCTTGTAGTCGGAGAGCCCATCGAGCTATTCGTGGTGGCATTTTTGCCTGAGGGTTGCCAAAGATGAAGACGAGGGCTTGATGGTCCGTTACGACTACAAAAGGTTTCCCGTATAGGAACAAATGAAAATGTTTGCAGGCCCAGACTACAGCCAGACCCTCCTTCTCAGCCTGGGAGTATGCTTGTTCGGTTTTGGAGAGGCTTCGACTGGCATAGGACACTATGTGTTTTCTGCTTTCTTCTCGGTCATCCAGTTGTGTCAAGATGGCGCCTAGACCGACTGGACTGGCGTCGACGATGAGTTCTGTTGTTCTTTTGGGGTCGAAATATGCCATGTTCCGGGCGTCGGGGATGCGGTCTTTGATTGCTGAAACGCTTCTTGGCACTGTGGTGTCCATGTGAAGTCAGTGTTGAGCTTGGTGAGCACTCGGAGGGGCTTGTTCGGTTTTGGAGAGGCTTCGACTGGCATAGGACACTATGTGTTTTCTGCTTTCTTCTCGGTCATCCAGTTGTGTCAAGATGGCGCCTAGACCGACTGGACTGGCGTCGACGATGAGTTCTGTTGTTCTTTTGGGGTCGAAATATGCCATGTTCCGGGCGTCGGGGATGCGGTCTTTGATTGCTGAAACGCTTCTTGGCACTGTGGTGTCCATGTGAAGTCAGTGTTGAGCTTGGTGAGCACTCAGAGGGGTTCGCTGATAGAGGCAAAGTCCTTTATGTATCTGGTGCAGTAACTTGCAAGACCCAAGAATGACCTGAGGTCTGATGTGGTGGCAGGCGGCTTGGCTTCTCGGAGTGCGCTGACCTTCTCTGGGTCGGGTGTCATTCCCTTCTCAGAGAATATGTGACCGAAGAAGCGGAGTGTTTTCTTGCGAAATTCGCACTTGTCTTTGTTTAGTGTGAGCCGTGCCTCTTCCAAAGCCATGCACACTCTCATTAGCGTGTCATCATGTTGCTCTTGGTTTTGCCCGAAGACCAGGATGTCGTCGCTGTAGTTCAAGCAGTTGGGCACATGCTTGATGACGTTAGGAATTTCTGACTGAAAGATTTCGGCCGCGGATGACACGCCAAAACTTAACCGCTTGTAGCGGAAGAGTCCTAGATGGGTGGCGAAAGTGGTTATATATCAGGAGCTTTTGCAGAGTTCCAACTGGTGGTACCCTTGGTTGAGGTCCAGTTTTGAGAACACGGTTGCCCCATTCAACAGGTGTACCATGTCGGTTATTCTAGGGGCTTGGTGTCGTTCCCTTAGTATGGCCTCATTTGGCCTTCTCATGTCCACACATATTCGGATGTCTTGGGAGTCCTTTTTGGGCACGGGTACAATTGGAGAGACCCTTGGGGTGGGCCCTTCCACCGGCTCAATGATGTCTGCCTCCAGCAGCTTAGTCAGTTCATTTTCCACTTGTTTTTGAATATTGATGGGTATTCCCCGGTAGTGTTGGGCTATGGGTGGGACATTGTTGTCGATGTGGAGCTCTATCTGCCTGTCCTTTAATTTTCCAAGGCCTTTGAACAGTGATGGGAAGACTTGGTCTATGCTTGCCGTGGGGTCTAGATATTTGTGTACCATGATGCGGTACAGTATGTGGATTAGTCCCATTTCTATTGCTGCTTGGTAACTCAGTATGCATCCGCTCTCGGTGGCTGCCTCCAGAACGTGCATGGGGATCTTCTTTTCGTGTTCCTTGTATCGACACGACGCCATGAAGAACCCTTTGCATGCCAGCTGGGTTTTTGATCCATATGGAAAAATGAGTGTTCGAGCTGGTTACAGGCGGGGGGCATTTGGTATATTTTCATAGACCTCTTCACTGATCACATTTACGGTTGCCCCCGTGTCAATTAGAAATTCTGCTGCTGTCCGATTTACTTGTATTCAGAGTATTGGGCTATGTTCTTTTGCTGTGCTGTTTCCTAGGGCGTATAGGTATCCCTTCTTTCTTGGCGCTGTGCTGTTTCCTAGGGCGTATAGGTATCCCTTCTTTCTTCGCGTTTCCTGGTGTCTTTCCAGTTGGTGTGCTTTTTCATTGGATGATCACAGTCTGACAGGCTGTCAGACTGTGACTGTTCGATGAGGCACCTTATGTACCTTCGTGGTCTTCTTCTTGCCTTGAGAAGTGGGGTCTTGTTCTCCCTCCATTCCCTCCTGTCGTGCCTTCTTTCTGTTGGTTCATCGTGGGGTTTGTGGCGCCCTGGTTTATGGGGCTGGCGTGCTCCTCGATGATGGTAGGGTGTTGCTTGACTTTGTTCCAGTTCCGGCATGGGCTTGTAGTTCCTTCCTGCTCCTCTCATTTTGCTGCGGAAGATCAGGCACACGGCTTTGTAATGGTTTTCTCCACCACACGCAGAGCAGTTCTGGCCCATTGCAGGGCATGTTCCTTCGTGGGGGTACTCATGTCCGCATCGGTAGCAGAAAGGATCACTGTTTCTTGTGGTCCCCTCCAGTTTGTTGAGGCTCTCGTGTTTTCCATGGGTGATCTTTATGTCATCCAGGCCTTCAACTTGTGCGGCGAGGGCCGCGTCAGATCGCGCCAGTCATAGGATTTCGTCTAGGTTGCGCAGCTGCTGCAGCAGTCGTTTGCGGAAGTCGGCGCTTTCACACCCCACTATGATTTGCGACCTGAGGGCCTCCTCATTGGAGTAATTGTTGAAATCACAGTGTTTCATCTTCGCTCTTAGTCTCATGACAAATGCGTCTAGGGTTTCACCTTTGTGCTGTTTGGTGGTGTGGAACACGTGCCGTTCATAGTCTACATTTGTGTGCCGTGTGAAATATTCGGTGAGCGTTGTTTTTTAACTTGACGTACGTGTCTATGTTGCTCTCAGGTATTTCTTCAAGAATGTCTCGCACATTTGACCCTACGGCGTGATTTAGAAGGTTGAGCTTTTGTTCGTCTTCTAAAGTACCTGCCGCTTTGAGACACACTTCGAAGTCCCTCAGCCACCTCTTCCACCTTGAGCTAAGGGTGCCTGTGTCAGTGAGGTCGAAATTGGCTGGCAGCTGGGTTAAAAGGCTGTCCATCATTTTCCTGTGGCCGGTGCTGACTGGCGTCACTGGAATGGTAAGTGAGTCTTCTTCTGAATTGCTCATGAGAAACAGTTCACACGTGTTATTTTAGCTGACCTGAATGGTGGTTTCCTTTGCCTAGCGCGGTGGGGCCTTGGTGCCAGCAGGGGGCGCTGCAAATGGGTTGCAAGTCTCTGGCGTGCTTGTTCAAACTTGTGGTGGAGAGGAGAGGGGCTATGTTCTTACCCCTTTGACGTGTTTTGTTGGAGCGGGAGGTTCGCGCCTCCACCGCTCGTCTGCGCGTGCTCGACTGCACGTGTTGCCATTGGCGGGAGGTCAGTGCTCCTCTCCCGCCCGGGAAAATGCAAAACGGGGAGTCTCCGCTCCACCCGCTGGTGTCTGGAGCGTGTGTGGACTGGGCTTCCCAGACGTTGCCGTCAGCGATTTCTGTCGCCGGATGACACGCTCTTGCGGGGAGCTGTCACAGCTGCTCCCCGCAGGTTTGTTGCAGCGCTCGGGCCAGAGGGCGGATGATGGGGAGCCTTTGTGCTCCACCCACCGTGGCAGGCCTCCAGGCACCGAAATTCCGAGGCTCCCAGTGGTGTCAGGTGGCACACCCTGAGCGGCAGGATTGGAGAGCGCAGGCACAGCGGGACTTCGCGTCTGCCTCGTCGCCAGTGTAATGTGCCCGAACGTGGACCGCCTCACGTTCTGCTGTCAGATTCAACTCTCTACACTCTGAAAGAGGACCGACACAGAGCTGGGGTGCAACACATCTTTATTCTTTCACAGCCAGGCTCAAACTGCCTTTCGGGCGGTAACCCCGCCCCTTAACATGTGCGGGTCGCAGCCCGCGAAATAACCATGAACACAAACAGAGGACTTCTGTCCTCAGGAGAAAACGAATTAGGACATCACAGCTAGGCTTTTTGTGAAGTGGTTTCTATAATCTAAATGTTTTGTTACATATTGTATTTCTCTTCTTGGAGCTATTAGTTAGCAATGTAAGCTATTCTCAAGTTTGAGCTAGAAATACACGTATGGAATATCAGACTGCAGTATGCAACCCAAGATCCATATAATGTGCCAGTGCAGACATTCGGCAGTGTTACCTGTCCACACCAATGGTGAGAAGTGTTTTGTAAATGACTCACAACATAACATAGCATAAAATAACCTACAATAATATAAGTACACATTACATATGCCTGAACTCAAGGAGCTTGGTTAGGACAACCGAGGTGCCAAGCTTACTATCCGTTTCGTTATGTCCTTTTGCTGTGCGCTATAGATACGATTCCAGTCTATTTACTGGTAGCAACATGAAGTTGTGTTATGAAAGAATGCTCAGAAGAATTTATTTTCTCACTTAAAGTTTGTAATGGTACATAAACTGTCTTTTTAAGTGTGAAAGGTTTTCGAAGAAAGAAAAGGTTTAAAAGTATATTAACTAGCTGTTGTAGAAAGAATATGAGGCATACTGTGCTGTTGCCCTTCGTGCTTTTCGCTAGCTTCAAAACATTTATATCAACCTTTCTGGTGATTTGATGAGAACATTTACATTTTCTTTCTTAAAAGCTGGCAACAATGCCCTCCATCATGATGACATTTCCCTTCGCGCCTTGCACTCACCATTTTTTTCCCTGTTACCTTCAATTACAGGTATAGCAGTAGTTAGAAGGAGTAAGCCTTCCGTGTGCTTCTTTCCCACAATGAGGCTCTGCAAGCATGCTCTGTGACAGATAAACACTGTGAGCGAAAGCATGTTGTTCCGCTTGTCAGCATCCAGGAAAACAGCAGTGAGGAGCACTGTCGTTATGCCACCACTGTAGTAGAGCTGGGTCAAACACTAAGTCAGTTAAAAATAGGATGTCAACTGTGTCTTTCTACTTCAACAATTTGATGTATTTCTGAACAGAACTGCAAATGTGTGATACTGCTAGCTTGTCACAAAATAGGATAGCTCTATACAACTTCGCGTGTTTTTGAGCTCCAAAGTCCAGAGACACTAAACCTTGCGTTGTATTTTATTTTATTTTCATTTTAAATTAATTAATTTTGCTATACTGAATTATTAGCGAAAAAAAAGCAATGCAATATAGAGGTTGTTCATAATGGATTTCCAAAATGGCTCCAACAGGAACCTAAATGAGATTTCCTGCATGCTACATACATTTGAGAATATTCCATTAATCCATGTGTTCTGTGAACTAGTCATGACACCTCTTTTGATAAATCAGTAAAGCATTAACTATAATTCTCTGTGCAGTACATTTTAATCATGAAGTCTCAAAACGAATACTACCTTACATATTTTTTAGCTAGTAGCATACTTAGAATCTATACCCCATTGATGCTTGCCTCACATGAACCTTTGGATCTTTGATGGCATAGTGTTCCTCACATTTCTTCAAGCCATCCAATATTGCCAACAATCCATGGACCAGTTGGGTTCCAGTGTAGCCTAAACTAATCTCTGGAGAATTGGTTGAGAGAATATAGCCGTCATTTGTTTTATATTTTGTTTATGGTGGAGCATTGTCCCACATGGCAGGATACCTTATTAGTATTTCCTTCACACCCCTGCAGGATAGTGACCAGAATTGCGTGCATTACTACAACACACTGAACTGCTCTACAATGGACTCTTGAATATTTATTTGCATTTATAGAGCGCACAGGCAGCCCACGGGCATTGTGGTGCTGTTACATAGGAACTTAGTTACATTTACATGAAAGCTTAGTTACATTTACCGATCAGTGTAGATATAGGGTACATGGTTATGTGTTACAGCGACACAAGGTTACATACTGTGTGGCTGATCGCATTGGAGCATGTTACAAAAGTTGTTATAATATGTATACACGTAGTCTGGAATCGGGGCAGTGCTAGGTTCGGTGAGGAAGTTAGGAGAATAGCCTTGTTTTGATGGCTTTGCGGAATGCAATGTGAGATGGTTCCAGTCTGACGGCTAGTGGTAGGGTGTTCCATTGCCTGGCGGCAATGAAGAGGAAGCTGCCACCCCCCCCCCTTTGGCGTGCAAGTCATACCATATATTCGCAAGTCGCCCCAAAACATTATGGCTCACAGAAAATATGTAAACATTACTTGGAACTCCGGTATCCCACCATACATTCGGAGAGCTATTTAGGATTCTCCCAAACCTAATCTAGAGCAGTTGGAGCTCCAGGAACCAAATTAGGGGGGCAGGGTTACAGAAGGGGTCACAGTCAAAAGTAGGGTGGGTCCCCTAAAAATGGACGATGGAATGTTTTTCCCAAATTTGCATGGGCGAAGAAGCCCACATTCAACCTGGGAAGGTGAAAATGGTGCATTCTACAGCACAATGTTTGAGGAGAGTTGGATAAAAAGACATTTGCAAGCAATTTTGTAGGAACAATTATATATTCGAATACTTCTGATGCCAGGTTGTCAACTTTAAGCACAATGTCAATTATGCATCATAGGTCGGTATAAATGATAGGTAGGATATCATGCAGTGAACAGCATTGTTTGCAAGTGACAGAACTCAACACAATTAGTTTTAAGGTGTTACCAACAAAATGCCAGGCTACTTCAAAGTATACTTCAGTGTTGCTGAATTGCTGCAGAATGTCGTCAATGCAGGGTGACCTGTATTGCTCCTTTACAGAATGTTGCAAATAAAATTGGGAGTGGCAGAGAATGGTCTGCCTGTGGCTGAGAAGGAATTTCAAGCAAATGGGCTGCTTTTGAAAGTTTATTTTCACTTTCCATTGTTTTCCATGGTGGACCGTGGTGAAGCTGCTTAAAATATCCCTCCCAGCGCAGAGCATGGTGCCAGAGTGACAGAGAGTGGTCTGTCTATGTCTAGATGGAGTTTAAAGCCACTGTGCTGCTTTTTAAAATGTCCTTTCACTTCCCATTGTTTTCCCTGGTGGAAAGTGGAGGAAGCGGCTAAAAATATCCCTGCTAGCGCGGAGCGCGGAGCATGGCTCAGGAGTGGCAGAGAGTGTTCTGCCTGTGGCCGAGAAGGAGTTTCAAGCAACTCTGCTGCTTTTGAAAGTGTGTTTTCACATTCCATTGTTTTCCCTGGTAGATCGTGGTGGAAGGTGCTTAAATTATCCCTCCCTACGTGGAGCGTGGCATGGGAGTGGCAGAGAGTGGTCTGCCTATGGTCCAGGCGCAATTTGAAGTAGTGATTATAGACATCTCAAATACTCAGCAGTCAGCGTCCATTGACTTTTTACATGAACGCCTACATTCAGCTGCCGTATCAGTTGCCTCCTGATTGTTGTATTTGGCAATCAGCGAGCTTTCAGCAGGCTTTCAAAGCTGTAACATCATTCCTACGAGACCTCCTGTTTTACTTGAGTCTGCGGTCCCCAAAAAGAAATTGACATTGTGTGCAACTGTAGCAACTGTAACTAGCAGGCTCCAAAGTTACAATTCTATTTATAACTGTATCAGTAAGAAAGAGGATTATGGAGCTCGATGACGGCCATTAGTAGGCAACTGTTTCCAGCGCGCTCACTACAGGCGTATCTGTTCTTCTCACTTCGAATTGTCGCTGTTTGTATACCATCTGTGAAGAAATTGTATTAACTATTTTGCAACCATTATTCATCATTGTAGTTGATAACGCTCATTTCACTGAGAGAGGCCTAGCTGAGAGCAAATTAAAGCTGCTATATATGATCATTGTTAATGGGTGTTGCATCATATAAGATACAAGATGATTTATTTGGTGGTATAATTTATAGTTATTTGCAATGTGATGGAACATGATATGATGATTTAAATAGTGTGAATCAACACCTAATTCTATCCTTCTTTTGTCTCCCTTTTTCGCCTTCACCTCTTGTTGCTTTCTCAATATTGTATTGTTATGATTGTGCATAATTTGTACTGGTTCATTGTAATGATATGTGGTACAGTATTATTTGACTAATTGTGAAATACGATTTGATACTGTGCCTTGAGAAAGGTCGGAACATGTGTCGGCAATTTCAGTATCAACTGCATCAGCAATTTCAGTATTAACTGTATCGGAGTAATATTTGAATTGTTCATATAATAATCACTGCCAATCCCAGTACAAACTATATACGAGTATTTTCTGAACTGCTAACATAATAAATATTTTCTTTATTGAAGTTTGAACTGTTTCTATCAGTATACTCATGGGGTAGCGCGTATATGTAGAACTGGTGTGTTATTATCAACATTGAAAATGAGGGGATTCATTTTTCAATAAAAAGTCTTTTGAAATTGTGCAACTTTTTATCAGTAGAAAAACAATGACAAACCTCTATGCTTGAATTGATTACACAGAATGCCAATGGTAATCTGGCTGCGAATAGTAGTGGAAACAAGAAGCAAACCAAAGTAAGACTAAACAGTGTCATAACAGCCTCACAAGTTGTGCAATCATTTAATGAGAGTAGGAGGGATAGTACCGACCCATTGGAGTCTGCTTGGGTGGAGACTTCTGAGCAACATGTTGTGACCAATTCACTGGCCTGTGACTACATTGTATCTTATAAGACCAGAAGGAAAATACAGAAGTTACAAAAAGAAAGTGGGCCTAAAAAGAGCACTACACAAAATACAATTCAAACTATAGAAGTTCTGAACCTATTGCGTAACCATCAAAAGCCGTTCCGAACCAGAAAAGAGCATGTAAGAAAGCTGCTAGAAGACTTAAAAGATCTAGAACTAAAATTAGGTATTTAACCTCCTGGTTGATGACTGCAGGAGGGTGTTAAACCAAGATCAGCAATTTGTGTGAAAGAAACATCGAAGTCTCCAGACCACACATCATTCAGAACAGTCACCTCTATGGACGTTACCAATCGTGAACCAATATCTGAAGGAGAGATGGCCCACAAAGTGTGCCTAAAAGTTATTCTACCAAAGATGATTAGACCAAACCGGAAGGTGTTCACGCCTCAGCTGTCTCCCATATCTTTTACCATCTCACATCTGTTTGAAGATGGTTGAGGGCCGATCAATCATAGATGCTTACTTGATTTGCTTAAATCCTACTGCCTCTTCGTGTTTTACAAAGCTCAGATCTTGATTACCTTTAACATTCCGTGGAACAACTGGATGACTTCAGTTCTTCTGTAACTTAAGTTTGCTATTTTGATTTTGAATCTGTCACCTTCATTAAAAACAACACGGCTGCCCTATTGAATTAGGGATATGATATTGATCTAGTGTCTAAATCAAGATCGACTTTGTCCATAAGGAATAAACAAGAAGTGACATCTGTGATCACTAAGGCTAAGCCTGAGAACTCATCAATGAATCAAACAGTAAAAGTTGAGAGATGATGCCTGCAACCAGTAACCCACATGTGTTGATGATTGAGGTTGCCTCTAGTGACAACTGTAATATATTGGTGTTTAACATCTATGTCCCCCCAGGGGGCAAAGCAACAGATATCACATAATTTACCATTTATGGAAAGATTTGCTCCTACGTAAACATCTTCAGGAGTCTGATGTGCTCATTGGGGATGATCTCAAGTCCCCTTGCATTGACAGCAGAGTTACTGAAAAAGGTGTTATCCCCCTTTCCTCTCCATTGAAAAACCAAGAGTGTGCAGTAAGAACGTATGCTCAGGGGTACATTTTCTTTGATCTAGAATTGCAGATGATAAATGGGACTTTAACAAGGGTATTGTACAGTAGCAAAAACATGCCGCATGGGTACTGTATGTAAGGCAGATACAAACCACCACAGTTCGAGTGTGTTTATTGAACTTTATGAAGTGTGTGATAAACACCTATCTAATCCTAAATCTACTGATGGGAGCAAGCTACTACCATCAAATAATAATGCAGTCCTAGTGGAGTCTCGTCAAAATAAAAGGACACAATTCCATTACGAACATCATGGCTTTCTGTGCCCAAGTCTCTTAAGTTATCACAGTCCCTTGATTCAGAGGGCCTGATGTACCAAAACAAACAAAAAGTTTCTTTACAAATACTCAAGTCAGGTGAGTCACTTTTCACCCTGGGCACCCCTCAGCTGGGCTTAGATCCTTTTCATACCACAATTTTTTGTTTGGATCACCCTCTTCTGGGCTCAGATCCCCTTCCCCAATGCTTATAGAATATATTTTCTTGGGTGACTCACGGTTCACCCCGCAAACCCTTAGCTGGGCTCAGATCCCATTTACACAATTAGTCTCCCTCAATCGGGCTCGGACCAATCTCAGTTTGTTATTCTTAGCTAGCAAAGACTTTCGAATGTGCACTGGGTTTAGCTTGACCGGTTGCAGGACCACTTCAATTTCACAGTTCACAATGTTAAATTCTCAGTTGGATACCTATCAGAGACCTTTGAATGAACACCCATGTGTTGCCAGACCACTTTGTATATGTTATCTATCTTGGTTTCAAAAGTTTAGTCACTCCTTGGATTCTCTATTATATCTGCGTCACTCATCACATACGCCTCACACTCTATTCTTTGCAGATTTCTTCATACAATGTTGCTGCTTGCAACCTTGGTTCTAACACAGACTGGTCTGCTCAGTCTCCCTGACTCACCAGCTGTGCTGACTTTACTGGTGCAGCTTTATTGTAGGAGGCAAGGACAGCACCACAGTGGCAATTGCTCCTCCACACCTCAGCTGTCGATGCAGGAGAGCCCCGGGCACCCTTGACACACAATGCACCTTCCTTCAGCTTCAATTTCTGGTCTTATGTTCCTTATTCTTGAGGGCTCGTGAAAGTAGTGGTTTTCCTCCAAACAGGCCAACCTAAAATTCCCTCCTGGCAACCCTTTCATTCCTTTTATTTTATTTGCGTTTTTAAAGCACTCACACAGCCGGGGGCATCAAGGCGCTGTTACAGGTATATGTCTCTCAGTTGCATATTTATTATTATTTAAACCTAGGGGTTTCTAAGAACAGACCGGGTATCGAATCTGGGTTGCTTCATATCGTCTTGTTTCCAAGACTAGCACGTTGCCGCTGAGCTATCCTCCCTTTCTCGTCTTGCCGTCTTTCTACTTGTATTAAACTGCCATCTTGGAACTGCTGCTTCCTAGTTTGTATTGCCTTGCTCAGAGTGTGCTTTCTTGCTCCGCCGTTTATCCATGTGGGGAAGGGTGATAGAAGTCAGGTGTGTGTAATTATCAGTAATTTCCTGACTCTGCTTGACCATTGTGTTGGGACATGTCAGGTATACGGCTCGGGTGTTAGTCCGGTTTCTCTCACAGTGAGCTGTCCGTGTGAAAGTTTTCATGTCGGGAAAGAGATTGTTGAGTTCCTAAGTATCCTACCTGGTAGGATGGGAAAAGGGTTACAAGAAAAGGGATACCATATCTCACCATAATGTGCCGCACTCCCACTCTCCAAAGACCCCTGATTCAGGTGATGCACCCGCACTGATCCACCCCCAGGAATCCAAAGTGATGGCCATGTCCTGGCTACCTGTATGACCTATCCCCAGGGACTAGCGGATGAGACACATTCAGGTTTCTCACAGTACCAAAAAAACAACTCTGGTCTTTTTATATTGGAGCAGGGCCCGTTGTAGCAGAGATCAGGCCGATGCCGGAGGCATTCAAAAGTGTTAGGGACCATGTGATTTTAAAAATCATGGTTGCTCTGGAAAATGGTCATAGTATTGACTATGATAGGTTGTATCTGATGGCTGAGTCAGATGACCTATTTAGATATTGCGGCAGAAAGGATCTCAGTTTATTGGTTTGGTTTTGTGAAGCTGATAACTTTGCCATCCTCATTTCGTCAAATGTCCTAATCCAGTCCGCTCGCAGCATGCAAGTTTTGACTTTCATAGGATTTTGGACAAATAATTCCAATGAACAATCTAAAGCTAACAATAGTTCTTGGCACCTTAAGTCGAGATTGTTGATAAAGATGTTCCCTCCACTTTGTCTTAACAATGCCATGTTTTCATATAGTGAACCTTTTGGCGGATCCAAGATTAACCTCAGCATTGAGACCCATTTCCACTCCATAATCACCCTAAGCGAGGTCAATCCTAGTTTGTACCTTAAATATCCAATAGGCACACAATTGGGCAGGTTTAACAGCTTCTTCAACAGTTTGGCTTCGATTTTATCCCAATTTATATGCCAAGATAGATGAATGGAGTTCAGGCCGAACAGGATGATCGGGACTACTTTGCCTATATAGAACCTCACCATGGACTGGATATAGAACTTACAAAATGTATGATGGATTCTTTTCATCTGCACCCCCATATTGAGCCCCTTAAGGTCAATTGTAGCAAGGACATGGGCCATAGTCGGGAAGGATTCAATAGTAGCCCCTAAGTAGATGATCGCATTGGGCCTCATTACGAATTTGGGTGTAGCCATGCCCTTAATAAGGGTCCAAACTTGGGTCCGGGTCCCGCAAAAGGGGATTTACCGGACCATTCTGACTTTGGAGGGCCCGGTAATTTCCTTTCGCGGGACCCGGACCCGGTACATCCCCATTCCCATTGAGCCCCCAGAGGGCTCAATGGGAATGGGGAGGATGGTAGCAGCAGTATCATTCATAACGGTACCGTTGCTACCATCCTCATCTGCTCGCGGTACCGCTCTTCATGCCTGGTCTGACAGACGTGCAGAGCGGCCCCCATGAGCAAACTCGTAATGTTGCGGCATGGCAACAACGTTGCCGGTAGCACTACCAGTGCCGTTGTTGCCTTTCCGCGACATTCGTAATGAGGCCCATTGACTACCTCTACAGGACGATTCTCCAAATCCCAAATGTACGACTTGAGCAGCTTTTTTGGATGTTTCAAAATCAAGACCAAGGATTTGTTCGGATTGATTTTTAGATCATTGCATTTAGCATAATCTGCTAATGCCATGAGTAATCGTTGAAGACCCACTTGAGTGTGGTCTAGAACCACCATATCATCGGCATAAGCCAGCCAGTTGGTTTTCAAGTCTTCAATTTCTGGGGTAATTAAGCCTTTATCTTGTAGGCATATTGTTTGCTCTTAATTGAATCTGACAGAGCACATGCTCTAGACAGCCTGACTTGCAGAAGGGTATTGTGATGAAGTTCAAAGAGAATAGATAGGAGGTTTGGCGGAGCTCCCCAGGCGTTCATCTTTTTCCAGAGACGATTTCTGTTGATGGTGTTGAACGCCGTGAGAGATCAATCCACGCTCCTAAAAGGGGAGTGCCGCCTTTCCCCATGGAGCGCGCCTTTAGACAGCTTAGAACCAGTCCAGTAAGGGAAGTCGACGGGTCCCTTCTGAACCCAGTTTGTTGTGTGGGAATGAGACCTTTCAGCTTCGCCCAGCTCTCCATCTCTGCCAAAATCAGGCCCACAAAGATTTTGCTATCTGCATCTAAAAGGCATATGGGACGATAGTTTGAAGCTGCTAAACGGTCCCCCCTTTTATATATTGGAATAACCACAGACGATCTCCAAGATTCTGGGAATTCCTTGGACAGCAGAATATTATCAAATAGGCATTTTAGGAGCTGTGCCCAAAGGGCAGGGCTCCTTTTTAGAATCAAATTACTCAGTTCATTTGGGCCGGTCACTCTGGAAGTGGATGACTTCTTAATCAGGTTTTCAATGGAGTCACAGGAAAAAGATGAGGACCAGACCCCTTTCAACTCCGTCTTCGGAATTGGAGTGTCCGAATATCCATAGACCTTGGTAAAGGGCCTGACCCAAAGCTGTTCCTGTAATATCATTTCCTGACCATCTGCAGGATGATTATTCAAGGAGCCTACTAAAGCCCAAAAGTTTCTGGAATTTCTTGTAGCTAGTGCCCTCAACATCTTTTCCCCATCTTGTTGGTATATTAGATGCCTATGTGAACGATCCCAGTTCCTATATACAATGTTCAGACCCCTTAGAGGTTCTTCAATGAGATCTTTATCGAATCCCATTTTTTTCAACCTTGCCCTATGATACCATTTCAGCCTCTTTTCTTCATGGATATGAATATGATACGAGTGCCTATGGGACACTTGTTTTTTTCTCAATAGACAGTCTTGGCTCTTAACTCTCACAAAAAAACCTGGAACTTGGCTTGATCACAACAGAGAGAGAGCTGAGAATCTGACAGCTGCTTTACTCAATCAGTCAAGTTATTTATTAGAGTCAGGTCCCCTGTATCAAATTTTCTTAGTCGATTTCCTGCAGAGTTAGCTGACACCTCACATTGATAACTGATTGAACATTCACCCTCTCTCGGGACAGTGTATCAATCAACATGTCATGACCATCATTGTTCACTCTGGAAACTATGAATTTTAAACAGCTATCAAATATCCTTCTGGTTCAAAGAAGAGATCTAAAGTCGAAATGGAGCTTCCTCTATGTCAAGTGGGTTCACTCAGAAGGTCCCCGCCACATTCCCATTAAGCAACCAGAGATCTTGTTCCCTCATAAATTTTAACCAGATTTTTCCATTCCTTGTACTCGATTTACTTTTGCCCGATATCCTTTCCTTGACATCAACACATTGACAATCCAGATCTCTCGCTATTATGATTTGATCAGATGGGAATAGAGAGAGACAAATTTAACAAGACAATCAGACAAATCTTGTAGAAATTCAAATAAATTTGGGGGTTGAGAGTTCCAGTACAGATTAACCATCAAACAGAACCCATTCTCCTTACCACCAGACAGACCCATTATAACAATCAGAATGCCCCTTCTCTCTATAGATAGCAGTTCGGAGAAGACAAAGACATCGTTTTCGCAAGCAATAAGGAGATCCCCTGCTGACCTTCCACCTCTCAATTGAAGAGCCAACTGTTGAAATGTTGAAAAACTATCTGCATAAGTCAGACACGTTCCCTGAAGGAGGATTAGGTCTGAACTTTGAATAGTCAAAAGTCACCCATGATCTGAAGTGCCGGAATTGAAACCCCTGTAGTCCCAGGAGATTAAATTGAGGTGTAGGTCAACTAGAGTCTCTGTTGGGAAATTCTCATTTTAAGCAGAACTTGACAGATAATCTCTGGAACAAAATCCCACGTGTTCAATGAAGAAGGAATAGGGACAGCTGGACCAAGGGAGGTTGAGTTCGAGCCCAGTACAAGGGGTACAAATGATTGTAATCTATTACTCTGAGGACAAAAATCTGATATTAACAAACCCCACTGATTCCAGTCCTCTTTAGCCCCCATGATAATTTCTTTGCCCAATTTTGAGTTTAACTGCAATTCGACTATTGCAGTTAAACTCAAAATTTATTTGGGCTGAATGGAAAGTTCACCAGTTGTATGTCAGCAGACAAAAAGTACATATCCATTAAAATTGCCAAACGGTTCAGAGGGGGATTTCCACTATCATGCAGCAATTTTCCTGTGAGATATACTTTAAGCTCCAGATTTTGCGCAGATGTTTTTGCAGGTTGCCGGTTGTCGTTGGCTTTACTTTTCAAGATTCAACTTGGATTACGATCTGTGGGGCCGAAGCAGCCACCAAATGCCCCCAAGCTCAATGGATGGGCCGAGGTGACTCCAGAATTGCCAGAAGCCGTTGGCCGATAACCGCAAATTGAATTAATTCTGCCATCACCACAACACTTTCATAATCCTTCAGCTGAGCTGGCAGGCTTGAATTTATGGAGCTTAATTTATGCCCTACTTTCAAAAAAGATAGGAGCAATTTTTAGCATGGATTTAACCTGCTTAGCTTTAGGAGCTTCTTTTAAGAAGATGGGGGCTATTTTCCTAAAAGGAACAATTGGGTTTGTTTGTATAGCCACTGCAGTTGTTAATTTTACCCCCTCCACCCAGGGCACTTCCTCCCGGTGTTTCTGAATTTTTGAGGAAGGTTTTTCCTTTTTTCTCTTTCCAACGTTTAAAGCTCTAGGGCAATCTACACCAGTCACCGGTATGATCTTCCCCTTGAAGTTTTTGATTAAACTATTTGTTTCTGACAACCGGTTCTTCTGTTTTGTTTTCTTCAATTTGTCACCAAGTGTAACTAAGGGTTCAGAAAGAAGCTTATTTGCCTTTTTAATCCGCTTTTTGCACTTCCCATTGAATTTCCCATTACTGGGCTGCACCACTGGCTCAACATCCGGCGAGGGAATCGATACCTCCTCCTTATCCAAGATACCACAAGATAATTCCAGCACAGCAACTTGTGCTAAGTGTAGAAACTCCTCTATTACTGAAGCAGAAAGGGGAGTGTCATTCATCTTATCCACTAGAGTGATGTTCTCTAATGGCAGACTGATAGGTTCAAAGGATTGTTGTGACCTGATCTGTACCTTCGCCTCCGTCCACTTTTCTGTTAATTGTTCTAGATTGATTGATTGGGCACTAGACATTGAGTGCATTTCACCCAGCATCTCAAAGACTGACTCATTAAGTGCTGTTTTTATTGCCACCATGGTGATTTCACTCAATTCCAAATCCTTTGTGGTTTCCAGTAACGTGCTGGATTGCTGCTGTACTTCAAGTTTAAGATTTTCAAAAACGTTAACCAATGAAGTTAAAACGAAGTTAAGAGCCATTATGGTTGGATGCACAAGTTCATTTGGTTTCATCATTATTGATGGGTTAGATATACTCGCAGGGCTTGTTGTTTTAACCAGGGATTTGCCTTGTTGATTCTCAGAGGAAACTTCTTTTTCCCAAGTCATAGATATGGCATTCAGTTCGAAAGAGGATTCAATCAACGCTCTACTTTCAAGTTCCAAAAATTCTTCGTTGAGCAAATCAGCCCTATTATGACCCTTTTCTTAAAGGGTCTCCTGGCTGTAAGGGAATTCTTTGATCATGCTCTACTATTTCCAATTGTGATACAGTTTGATCTCCTACACTTCTTGGGAATATACTTCCAATAGTATTCTTCATTTTTGATGTTGTTAAAGTGTAGTTTAAATTAGCTACACACAGATCACGAATAGGTTGGGTAAGCAGAGTAGATGCTCCAGCTTCAGATTTTACGGAATCCCGTACCCCTTGCAGCCCTGAACAAGTAGGTAATTGGAGATCTGAGGGATAGATGCCTTTAGGATAAAGACACCTCCCCCAGACTTATAACGTTTGAAAGTGCTCTTCTCTACCAAATTGTTCACAAGCGTTGAGGTCATAGCACAGTCGAAGGGTAAGATAGATTTATTCGCATCTTGAGGAGCACTCTGTAGGTTGTACGTTTTTGACATTTTTAAATGGAAGTTGCACGTTCCGATTTATATGGAACACGTGGGTCAAAGGCTAGGCACCCGCAGTCCCCACGATATCGTACTAAAAATCTGATTGGGCTTTAGTCACTCTCCACTCAACTTGGTAGTTTTCAAAATACAGGTGAGAGTTTAGGACAGGCTTTGCTTCACCAGCTGAGGTCAATGGTCCGTAGTAAAGAAGCTGCCGGCTCCTGTTTCACTAAGGGTCCAGAAACACCCCGCACAGCTCCTCCCAGAAAGGCCCAAGACATGCAACTCCTTGAGCGGGCGAGCCGCAGTGACCACCACTAAACCCCAGAGGCCCGCAGCAAAGGGCACACCAGCAACAATAGTACGCCACGTGTCAAAAAAGAGTGGAGAGTCAGCGCAAAATTAGACCTTTTTAAAGTCACCCAGACAAAAGTAAAAATCAAACCATGGCTGGTGATTCACAGAGTTCACATTGATACACAATTATTGCGTGAGTGGGAGTGCATAGGTGTGGAGAATTGCAATAAAAAGTTTAGTATTCATGATATTAGATGGTCAAAAGGGGGAGGGAGGACAGTGAAGATACAACAGAACCTCCACAAGCCTGTTGAATCGTTTCCTACTAGATTTTGCTTTAAGCGGTGTATTTAGAACGAAAGAAATAGTTCACAGTGGTCATGAGATATGATTCACCACCCCTCTGACCAAACGTGCACGGACTGTACAGACTGTACAAATGCAACTGCTTTGCGGTTTTTCCAAGTTTTTAAAGGTCCCACCTTTTATTCAACGCGCAGCGTAGAGAGACTTCAGTAACAGAACAGGATACGGGCTGCACACTGCACAGACGGCTCAACCACTCAACACCACTCCGCTCCGTTTTGCGGTTTTTCCCAGTTTTTAAAGGCTCCTCCTTTTTTTCAACAGGCAGCGTAGAGAGACTTCAGTAACAGAATAGGATAAGGGCTGCACAATGCACAGACTGCTCCCCCACTCGACACCACTCCGCTCCGCTTTGCGGTTTTTCCCAGTTTTTAAGGCTCCTACTTTTTTCCAACAGGCAGCGTAGAGAGACTTCAGTAACAGAATAGGATAAGGGCTGCACACTGGACTGACTGCTCCACCACTCGACACTTGATACTAGATGGTCCCAGAGCTGGATATCTGATGATCATATACTTTGTCAATTCGAGACAGGAATTAGGAAAGGCTTATCCTAGCAATTTAACATTATTCATTGTTAACTCACTTATCCATCAGGTGAAGTATAAATGGGCAGTGCTCTTATACATATCATTTGTGTATTTCACATCCGCCTTTGACACCATTAACTGTGGAAAGCCATGGGAAAAAATGTACAAAGTTAAGAATTCCATCAGATTTACTCTATACTTGTCAACTACTGCACAAACATAATGAAGGTTGGGTCAAATTAAATGACATGGGTGATTTGTCAGCCCCCATAAAGATGTCAAAGGAGTAAATCAAGGGTGCCATTTGATTTAATTTGTTTCTGGCGGATATTGGTGATCGTCTTTCTGAAGTGCACAATTTTCCACCAAAGTTGCCCACATCTAAGATTCTATATCTGACTTATGCAGATGGCCTAGCTTTATTTGATACCACATATGTTGCTATTTGTAGAAGAGCAAGAATGGTCAATGGATATGCAAAGCCAAAAAATGTGTCCGTCAATCTGGAGTAATCCAAATATATGCCTGTGGTTAAAGTCCAGAAACATATGAGAATCGTAACCCCTGAGGGATGGTGCATAGAGTACAGAGATATAGGTACCTTGGTTAAAAGGTTGAGTCCAACTCTAGGGAATCCTTGGTATTTGAGAAATACCACTTGAGGGCTATCGCTGCTATGATGTCAATAAGAAATGTTGTCAGCACTGATGCAGGATATCATTTTTCTGCCATCTTTACCCTCTATCGCCAAAAATGAGTGACCACGTTGCTTATGCCCTGGAGTGTTTGTACTCCTAATTTGAAAAATGGGTCAATGTTCTGGAACCGCATCTTTGGCGACAAATTTTAAGACTCTCGAAAGAAGCCCCCATTCAGGCCATAATATCTGAGCTTGGTATGTTTCTAAATCTATCCTATGCTTTTCGTGCCTATGGTGACCTTCACAGGACTGGCCTTGTGCAATTTAATCCATCTTTTATATCGAAAGCATCTGTACCCTTAACTTTATTCCATGCTTTTTCCTTTTTCAATTAAATAAGGAGAATAGGAAAATCATGGTTGTCCAATTCCAGGCCACTAGGGCTGGAACCCTTGCAGGTTTCAAGGATATCCCCATTAATATTTATGAGAACAAACGTGCATGCATTTGGAATCATTGTATGCACATTTATCTAATATATTTTAATGAGGGGTATTGTGACAATCTGACATGTTTCTGGCCCTCGAGGCCTGGAGTTGGACAACCCTACTCTAGGCACACTTCAAACTACATCTAAATACTTATAATACAGATGATAGCAGACAAAATGGCAGTGGATTGGTCTATGCAGCATTGTATGGCAAGTTACCCCATAGACACACTGATTGGTTGGCATTCTCACCCAGCCTTGGACTTTCAGCTCTTTAACAGCACATTAGAGTAACTGAAACAATACCCATGTGCTTGAGTCATGTCAGGTTATTCCCCACATTCCCAATTAGTCCATCATAACTAAGTTCGACCATGAGCCAAAGTTTCCCATCTATGGGTGACCTGTAGGCCCAGGAGGATAGCTCACGGGCAATGTGCTTGTCTTGGAAGCAAGACGACTTGGAGCAACACATGTTCGAATCCGGGATTGCGCTTAGTAACCTCTGGGTATTAATCGCGTTATGAATCAATTACAATTACCTGCAGCCTGCTCTCTGTTCTGCGACATCCAAGAGAGTGCTAGCACATCACTATCTTTATTCTAGGCTTAATCAATAGCCCTTGTTTTTGACTTCTGAATAACGTGTGAAGAGACCACAAATATGTCCAATTCAACCTCTTATTTACTGATATTGGATTCAATTATGCTGAGGGTCATTGCTCATATTGGCCTCTAGAGACTTGCTCACCCTATCTTGTATAGACTTTATACACTTTTAATTCTACAATAATTGGCACTTGCAGATGTTTTCTTCTTCTTTAATCTAAGAGAAATATGTCTCATGTCCATGGCTTATCCTTCTGCCTCCCTTTGTGTTTTTTCAGGTATTCCTTAAAAATAGCATTCTTGAACCCAAGCCAACATAGACTCCTCCTCGTTTTGCACACAAAGCTGTTTACCAGCGTCTCCCGACTCTGCAACCTTGATCTGTATCTGGGTAGCTGAATTGAATTTCAGCACAAGCCAGAGTCCATCTTCCAATTATGGCTGTCCTAGCCACGTTATATATTCCTCTATAGCAAGCTTCTATACGTCTTCTCTACCTTGTGTTACTGCATACTTACATGTATTGATCAGCAAGTTACTCTATCTTCTTTTGTATACATGATTACTCTTTTATTTCATACATGTTTCTCTTATTGCTTCAGTTACATCATCACTCTTAAGTATTTTTATATTGTTTCAGTACATCTTCGCACATCTCTCTCTACATTCATCAGATTTCACTCAGCACTCCATGATGTCCAATGATGCATATTGTCTCTCATATAAGGGATGTGGAATGGGGACGATACATGGAGTCCCATATAGGCCTCTTCTCCTACTGTTCCAATAGGACGGTGGTGAGGGGGCATGAATTAGGCAAAATGCATCCACCTGCATCTCTACATTTCGGATGTCATTTACAGGACCAGTGCAGTGATTTTTAATCCATCTTAATACATTTAAAGCATCTACATCCCTTCATGTCTCTTAATATCTTCATTTAGCTCCATGACATGATGTCTTGAGCATTAAAAGCCTTTTACGGATCTGCATGAATTTAAAACCTTACATGTTTCTTAAATTTCGTTCATGTTATCTTTATTTAATACTTTATTTCATGAACATTCCTATAAAGGTACGTAGAAATCAAAAGCAAATATTCACAATATAAAGCATGTCATTAATATACGCGAAATAGATTCAACCGTTGATATCAGAACTACAAGTTAATTACTGATAGCTCCATCTGATTAGTTGTGCTGTAAATAACTCATTCATGGGTTAATTTAGATCGAATCCTCCAAGATATTTCCAGAACACAGTTGATATTTGACAAAAATTGGGAGTACCCATTTTTGTCTGTAAAGATAGATACTTTGGACAATCCAAAAGAAAGTGCATAGTCAGATTCAGTCATATTTGGACAAGAACCACAACAATTAGAATGGTTAACAACCCATCTGCATGAATGCTCTGCCACCAGTAGTATGTGTAGCTGATATGTCATATACAATACTCTATTGAAGACCAGAGACATTTCATTGAGGTACTGCTCTGGATATAAATAGTTTTAAGATGTAATATAATCATGAAACCTTTTTAACTTTACTGATTCTAACATTGTGCTTTCCATACACAAAATGTCAAGCTTGTTTTTGATGTCCCTGTGCATTCCATCAGTAATTATTACATTATTGGCCAACAAATAAGCAGAGCATATCCTGTTCAAGAGAGAATATATATGGCAAACCACAACTATGCTGTGCCTCCCCGGGAGAGTATTACGCCCCATAAAATTTCTTTGTAGTGATGTAATAGTTATAATTTCTGCAAACCCAGCCAGTAAATGAGAGGCTTGCGCTATGCCATAAAACTCATAGAATGAAGCCAAACCTCCAGGAACATGAGGTCTCCACGGGTGCTCATGACTAAATTAAAGATTTGTTTCACAAACGTATTCTCCACTTTTTTAAAGCTATATAAGCTATTGAATTCCCATTATTCACCACTGTTTAATACGATTGGGATGATTGGACCTTGTAAACATCTAACACTGTTAGTGTGGCCCGATTACCCACGCATTGATTTAACTTAATGATGGTTCCACCCTGGTGCCGTAACAAGATTTTGCTCGTTTTCCATTGGGGGGTCCACTTTAGGTCAAATTGGAATTCTATCCCCAGGCAGTCAAACTGATCAACTTCCTGGACCACTTTCCCATCTATTTTAATATGTGTCTTACCCTTATGCTTAATGGGGATTACAGGTCATCACCATGGTTCTATTAGAATATATAAGAACAATATTTCACACTTATAAGTAAGTAAAAAATAAGGGAAAACCGTCAAAACCCAAGACAAAAGAAACTTACAGTACACTCCGTGCAGCAAAAGTTATCGTTCTGGTCAGAACTGATACATATCTGCCTGTGGTGAGTCATGGGGGAATCACGAGTTGTTTTTGGAAGCTGACGAAGGGAAACAGAAAATCTCTGCAGATGTGCGTGCTCTCTGCTGAGGCTTTTCTAAGCCCAATGAAGGGCTTTAGGGCTAGTTGAAGGAGCGTTCTGATTGTTTAACAAGAGCCAATGCCAGAGTCACCTGAGCCTATAAATGATGCGATAGGGAAGTTGTTCTGCCATGTATATGAATGGTTGTTGTGAAAAGTATATATTTGTATTCTAAGGTTGCAGTATCCTTTGTTTGTGCAAGCCTAATCAGGGTAGGCCAGTATATATATATTATAAGATTTGTATATGCATGAGGGGACTTTGCAGCACAAACAATGTCTGGAAAATATGGTAATGCTGTGAGTTTATGTGTATAAATACTGGAGTCAAACGAGTCAAACAAGTGTATTTTGAGCTCAGATTTCATTTTTATGATGGTGACTGATCTCCAGGCTGTTCTGATTAAACATGTCCTTTCTGAGATCTCATGGCCGTCTCGGATGTTCTGATTAAACATGTGCTTTCTGAGATCTCATGGCTGTCTCGGCTGTTCTGATTAAACATGTCCTTTCTGAGATCTCATGGCCGTCTCGGCTGTTCTAAACACGTGCTTTCTGAGATCTCATGTCCGTCTCGGCTGTTCTGATTAAACATGTCATTTCTGAGATCTCATGGCCGTCTCGGCTGTTCTGATTAAACATGTCATTTCTGAGATCTCATGGCTGTCTCAGCTGTTCTGATTAAACATGTGCTTTCTGAGATCTCATGGCCGTCTCGGCTGCTCAGATTAAACATGTCCTTTCTGAGATCTCATGTCCGTCTTGGCTGTTCTGATTAAACATGTGCTTTCTGAGATCTCATGGCCGTCTCGGCTGTTCAGATTAAACATGTGCTTTCTGAGATCTCATGGCCGTCTCGGCTGTTCAGATTAAACATGTCCTTTCTGAGATCTCATGGCCGTCTCGGCTGTTCTGATTAAACATGTGCTTTCTGAGATCTCATGTCCGTCTAGGCTGTTCTAATTAAACAAGTCATTTCTGAGATCTCATGGCCATCTCCGCTGTTCAGATTAAACATGTCCATTCTGAGATCTCATGGCTGTCTCGGCTGTTCAGATTAAACATGTCCTTTCTGAGATCTCATGGCCGTCTCGGCTGTTCTGATTAAACATGTGCTTTCTGAGATCTCATGTCCGTCTCGGCTGTTCAGATTAAACATGTGCTTTCTGAGATCTCATGGCCGTCTCGGCTGTTCAGATTAAACATGTCCTTTCTGAGATCTCATGGCCGTCTCAGCTGTTCTGATTAAACATGTGCTTTCTGAGATCTCATGTCCGTCTAGGCTGTTCTAATTAAACAAGTAATTTCTGAGATCTCATGGCCGTCTCAGCTGTTCAGATTAAACATGTCCGTTCTGAGATCTCATGGCTGTCTCGGCTGTTCAGATTAAACGTGTCCTTTCTGAGATCTCATGTCCGTCTCGGCTGTTCAGATTAAACATGTCCTTTCTGAGATCTCATGGCCGTCTGGCTGTTTTGATTAAACATGTGCTTTCTGAGATCTCATGTCCGTCTCGGCTGTTCTGATTAAACATGTGCTTTCTGAGATATCATGTCCGTCTCGGCTGTTTTAATTAAACATGTGCTTTCTGAGATCTCATGTCCATCTCGGCTGTTCTGATTAAACATGTCATTTCTGAGATCTCATGGCCGTCTTGGCTGTTCTGATTAAACATGTGCTTTCTGAGATCTCATGTCCGTCTCAGCTGTTCTAATTAAACATGTGCTTTCTGAGATCTCATGTCCATCTCGGCTGTTCTGATTAAACATGTCATTTCTGAGATCTCATGGCCGTCTCTCAATGCAGCATCTGGTCTGACTGAACAACTGTTAGGCTTCTTTCCTTACAGTAGTCCAGCACAATTTCAACCTGTTTTTGTAAGCCCATGTGTTCTCAATATTAAAACTGCATTTTCAGCATATAACAGAATTCCAACCTTTCTGTTTGCAATGTGGGGGACATCTACCTCCGCATTCTTATTGTTTGGTATCAAATCATTGATATAATAAGGAAAAGTAAAGGGGCTAAAATACAACCAGTAACCAAGAAAACACTTGGTTCTTCTCGCATTCTAGGCAAAAACAACTGCAGTATTTCCTTCATAAAACCTTTGGATTAGGCAATGGATTTCTAACGGGATTTTCAGGTTGGCTAAAAAGACCCACAACGTATTATGACTCACAGAAGAGAATGCCGTTTTAAAAATCTATACAAAAACACATATAACGGTGGCTTCTTTAAAATCACATATTTACATACAATCAAAAACAGGCAAATGCCTCTTGTTTAAAGCCACCTTGCAAATCTGAAATAATATTCCTGTGCCCAATCATTTTATCGATTTTGAAAAATCTTCCCATACACTTTTGCTAAATTGTCAATCAGGCTGAATGGTCTATAATTCCCTGGGGATTGCTGATCTTTTTTGTATACAGGGACAGTTTTCTCTGTTTGGTGGGTGTGTAGTTCAATGTGTACAAAGTGTTGAAACACCAAGTTAAAAATGGGATCCATATTTGTAGCTCTTCTTTAAAAAGATCAATGTGGAGCCCACGCTTTCTCAGTGTTTTTAGTCAAAATCCATTGATTTTGTTTGACACCCATAATGGAAATGTGACTTTCCGACTCCCGGCTGTATAAGTTGCTAAAGTACAAAAACCATCTGTCTTTAATAATAAAAATTGCAATTTAGTGAAATCCATCATTATAAGATGATTTCTCAAAAACTAGATGCCAGAAGTTGCTGAGGTCTTTGCTCTCAGCTGCCCTTATCAAAGAATCGCATATCTTTGTCTCTGCTATATTGTTTGCACTATACATTGTTCATATACTGTGCAGAGAAAAATAGTTCTACTGGGATTGTTTGTTAATTTTACTTATGCCAGAAGAGTGGTTTTAGGAGTTCAGCATTCTTTGTCATACCATGAAGTACGTTTCCTGGGAGTATATTTAATTAGCTTGGATGGTTTGGTCACTATTGGGTGTAAGTACATCTATATGTGATTGCTCAAGTAATTCTAGTGTGGCCTTATCATACTTTGCCTCAGGCTGAAAACTTTTTTTCAGTATGAGTAAATTTGCAAAAAATATCTTTGACTTGACCATTTAATGCGCCTTCTGTCGTAAGAAAAAATAACATCTGAGGTATATAACTAATTTGTTTAATCCTTGATTGTTGTAGTATGAAAGTCAAGTCTGAGGCAAATAGGATCATGGTCACTCTCAATCCAAGGCAGTACCTTCAAGGATTTGAGTATTTTGACAACTGGATGTCTCCACCAAAAAGTAATCTATGTGGCATGATTATGAACCCCTTCTAAATGTCAGGACAGGGGGACAATCACCAGTGAGACAGCCATTACAACCTCACAGCCCTAATGAATTTAGAAGAGACGCTATACCATATACGTATCTATATTTAAGTTTCGAGGGGGGCAAGTTAGTTCACGGATACCCCAACACTCGTCCTCTTCCTTGACCAAATTGCTTAATGTGTGAAGTGGTTCAATCTGCGTATTAAAATCCCACACCATAATACTGTGAGTGCTGCTTCGGCTTTCAGCATTGCTGTCTAAAAATTCATAATATATTCAAACTTATTTAGTGCTACTTTTTTTGCTGTTGTACTGTTAGTTCGTACATGAATGTTAAACAAAAGAATACTTTTTCCAGTGTGAAAACGAATTTTAAAATATATCAAATCGTTAGAACATGTATTAATTTTCTCAATAGCAGCATCTAACTTAATAGCAATTTGTGCCAGCAAGCCAGTGCTAGGGCAGCCTTTGCGACCATGCGTGTTGGGTATAAAAAAGATGACATACCCCATTTTTCTAAAAACATTCAGCTGCTCATGTTTCTTAGAAGAAAATAATCTGACATGTTCAAAAAAGGAATGCCAGCTTGAGGTTCCGTTTTATTCCGAATACCAGCTATGTTCAAAGACCCAATGTCTAAATTGGAAGCGGCAGTGTTGGCAGGCAAAGATTCCTTAAAATAAGGAGCACGGCCAGCATGTATTCCGGTATGTCAGTTGTTCCAAAGCTCGGGGACACCTATCTGGGAGCCTTGAGATACTTTCTGCCACTCTATCCCTGGAGCTATGACACCACGGACCTAAGCTCTAAGTTTTTAGGCACTGTCTGGGGGGATTTGTTAAATGCATGGCTGTATCTAAGATACACCTGCAGGTCAACGGCGGGAAGAGATGCTAAATCCATAACAAGAAAGCTGCCAACCAGCTCTTGACTTGTTAAGTATATTTTAATCACATCCACTGCTGGATTTGATGGATCTTGTGATGTATGCACTCCCGCAACATCATTTTGAACGACCGTTAGGCAACCCCTCTTGTGGCGAAGGCGATGTGTTGCCTTATTGATTAAGGATTCTCGGATCTCCTTTGCTCATTTTTGAAAGGTTTGGAACATTCACCATTAGAAAATAATTGTTCAATAGAGCGTCCATTATGACATGTTTCTCCAAATAGTTACCGTTCCCTGCGCTAGGGTGTGCACATTAAGAGGCCGATTCATGGAATTAATGTGCGCTGGAATTTCCAGCTCAAGCGTGCGAAAGCCTGCGAATCGCAGTGCCAGTGTGAAAATCGCAGCGAAACCCACGCACAGCGATTCATGGAAGCCCGTGCGCGTGTAAATCCCAGGATGTGCGCCAAAATTTTGTGTGGCGCATGTTGGCGCACACGTCTCCAAACAGCGTGCGCTAAGTGCACAGCGAAATCGCACATAGCGTGGCACACACAACAAAAGTAGGAGGAACAGGGGGCGTGACACGCAGAATGGGGAACAACTTGTGAAAATGTGGGCATCACAGGGGAAGTACAGGAGGCAAGTGCACAGAACGCCCACACGCACGTTCAAAACACGGATTCATGGAATCGAATGGGGCTAAGGCGTGTGCCAAAAAAGATGCTCAAATCAGGAAACACGTACGCCAGTAGGAAGCAGGCGTATGTGGACTCGCGCAGCATAAAAGTGCGCGCAAACAACAAACAAGCACAGACGCCAGGATGAATATTCCGTTCCTAGCAGCAGTGGTCGTGGGATACCGCAGGAGGAGGAGGAGGATAGTCAGGCCCAGAATTTTTACACCCAGAACCAGCCTTTTTTGGATGCCTGATGACCAGGTGTATGGGAGGTACAGGTTTCCACCTCACATAATACTCGACCTGGTCAGTGAGTGGGAGGATGACCTCACATCACCCACACTGTGCTCCCAAGCACTCAGCCCCCTGCATAAGGTCCTCAATGTACTGCACTTCTTGGCCACTGGATCATTTCAGCGGACAACTGCTATAGTGGGGGGTGTGTCACAGGTGACGCAGTCACGCTGCCTACACCAGGTCTTGGCCATCATGACTGTACGCCCATCAGTCCGCAGGCACATATACCTGCCCAGAACACCTGCAGAAAGGCAGACTGTCGTCCAGGATTTTTACGGGGTGGAACACTTCCCCAAAGTGCTAGTGCCATTGACTGCACCCATGTGACTCTACGTCCCCTCAGGGCATCAGATCACATCTATAGAAACCGCAAGCACTGGCATTCCATCAACGTACAGGTAGTATGTGATGCCAAGGGAATCATCACCTCAGTATATGACAACTATCCAGGGTCCACCCACGACAGTTTCATTTACAAAATGTCAACCCTAAACCGGGACCTAGAAGCTGGGCGGCATGGCGATACATGGCTGCTCGGTGAGTATAAATGCCACAGCACATGCATGCATGTCAGATACTGAGCAATGTCACAACCCCACTAATGATACCCATCACCACCTCCCCAGGGGACAGTGCCTACCCTCTGAGCACCCACATGATGACGCAAATTCGGAACCCCACCACGCCACCCGAGGTAAGATACAACACAGCCCACATTGCAACCCGGGGCATAGTGGAGTGCACATTTGGAGTGCTCAAGTCACGCTTTCGCTCCCTTGACCGTTCTGGCGGGCAGCTGTTATACGCTCCCCCAGTAATGTGCAGGATCATAGTGGCAGCATGTGTCCTGCACAATGTTGCAACACGGCGGGGCCTGCCCGTGGACATGGTGGTGCCCCCACATCCCCAACCACATGCACGCCTGCTGCGCATGGGAGGGGAAAGGGCACGGGGTGAGGCAGCCCGAACGCAGCTGGTGGCTAATTACTTCACCTAAAATCACACCCCTGTGGAGCGCACACAGCCCTGGCACATACATCTGACAATCAATGGTGATGACATATGGGACACTCAACTGTCACAACCATACCAGTCGGAGATTGGACATCTGGAAGTGTTACATTGTGTGCATCCATACCTACACAAACACCACCAATGCTGTGTCATCAAAAGACACACTTCTATGCTGCTAAAATCATTACCCACTTGCAAAATACAACATGACAACAGTGCCATGTCACCCAACCCTTCCCCTGCACCGCCACCCAACACACCATGGCATGTCATGCTATGTGAGAGCAAACAAAGCAATCCCCAAAACATGACACAAGTGTCAAAGTGGAAACTGCCCACACACAATATGCTCCCAGTAATGTAGAACTAACAACACACATGACTAAATACTTACCAACAATACAATGCAGCTACACAACCTCAAACATAGCATAAACATGACAGTACTAAGTTAAAGTAGTGGTAGTCTTACAACCTGATCATGCCAGCACATCGGCCACTTCCAACTGTACAGTGCTGCTGCCACGCAAATGTCTAAGTTCACTGCTTACAACATGAACTCCATCTCCAAAGTAGACGGCTTTGTGAAGACATGAGGAATAAACCTGCAAATTAGGAGAAAGACATGGATGCACAAGCACATAGCAATACACCATGCAGTGTACAATTCAACAACAATATCCACTAGGAATGTATACACACTATTGACTACAGACTGCCCACACCGCTCATGGGAGTCCAACGTCAACGTGTAAGTCACTGTCACTTGGGCACACCCTTTGCAAGCCCATGGAAACGGGAAGCAGGAGGGATGTGTGTCTCACGAACCCAAGCATATAACCCAAACTCAGGACAAGCATGCATGTGCCCAGCCGGAATACAGTGGATGCCCACGGGAGCCACACAAGGCAACACACTGTAAAAAAATCAAAAATCAAAAATGGCCATGTGGGGGCCTGAGGGGAGAGGCCACCCAGGAGGTCCGAGTGGATGTTGGGAAAAAAAAACACCTCCATGGGCTCATGGCCTGCACGGCTTTGCCAATGTGGGAGAACATCACCCTCTGCTGCTGCCACAGGAGGTGTTGCTGCCACAGGAGTTGGTGGTGCTATGGTAGGCAGCCCACTCAAAGCCCTGGTATGGTCCTCCATGGTAGCAAGCATGCAGGTGTGGAAGGTCTCGTTCTGGAGGATTATAGTGCGGAGATCCCCATGCAGCACCTGACGTGATGCCCGGATCTCCTCCCAAGTTGCCTGCATCTCAGCTGAGAGTGAACGTGTGAGCCGCTCCAGCTGCTGTTCTGTCCTCAAGTTAGTGGAAGCCTCAAGGTCAACAAGGGTCTCCCTGAGGTGATGGAGTTCTACCCTCAGGGCTTCCCTGTGGCCCTGGGACTCTATTGATATCGATTGGCGTAGAGTCTCCAGTGCCACCCGTCTGTCCCTGTTGGACGCCAACATGTCCTCCCTGTGTGATTGGCAAATGGAGTCTGTTGCCTGCTGTAGTTGCTCCATCTGCCTTTCAGGGGGGACAATGGAAGTGGCCACCCTCTCCATTGCTTGAGCTATCATCTCAACTGATGCTCAACTGATGCTGCCTGTTGGGTTGCCATACGTACATGGATTGTTCCCATGCAGTTTTGCCTGGTGGCGTACGGCCACCGCATCGGCGGGCACCATACCTGTTTGGGGCAAGGCGATCTGCGCTTTGCTGTGCCGACACTGCCTGAGGCTGCAGGACCGCATTCCCCCTCTGATCTGCTGGCCCAGGAACAGGATCAGATGTTGTGGAGTGTGACCCTGCATCCGTAATCACCAAAGGTGGACTTACCAACACTGACATCCCCATAGAGGGTTCTACCCCTGGTACAGGTGGGTTGGACAGAACAGAATCCCTGTCAGAAACGCTTACCTGCGAAGCCACATAGGTCTCATCATCCGAATCAGCACCTGAATAGAGGTCTGGGGAGGTGCACCCAGAGGCACCCCTCGACAGAATGGTCTGCAGCAAGATTGGCTTCTCACCCACCACCACACCACATCCCCCACTGGTGCCCGGTCGTGCCTGAGATTCCTCCTGGGTCTGCACCATCTCCTCAACCTCAAAAGCATCAAGTGCGTCATACCCTGCAAAAACATGAAAGACAAAAAATGGAAACAGGCATTAGCTCCATAGCACACAAATAGGCCTGACAAGCTACAGAACCAGTACATGATTTACACATGTCCCACATGACTATAACCCTCCCATGCATGCACTGTCACTGAGTTGGAAGGGGAGGCAAAAGGCAGACACTGATGACACCCAGATGGAAGAGCAACACATTTGCTGCATGTTTGGTAGCACTGCCATCACACATTGGCCTGTGAGTGGCCTGTGAGTGGCATGTCCAATACACATACATGACACATGCCATCAGACATTCCACAAGTACATCCATATGTCAGTGAATGAATACTGTTAGCCATCCATGTGAGATGGACATGATGAGATGAAAAATGCTACATACTGTGACAAAATAGGCATGTGCCACACACTGCAACACATCCAGTGTACAAAAATACTGTGATTGCAGGCCGATGTACACATCAATGGTTGTGCACTTCAGCATGACAGGAAATAACTAACATGTTCCACATTCAAACAGGCCCCAAAAATTCCTGTGATCAGGCCAATACTCAATTAGCCTGAATGGTCAAATCATTCAACTAACAAGGTAACACATGTGGGCCAATGTGGGGTTCATCAATGACAGAAGCATGTCACAAATGTGACAATAGGGCTGAGGAATGCGTAGCAAAAGTAGGAGAATTGAAACAATCAGCATGAACAAACACTGAAAAATACAAACAATGTTGTTGCAAGATGCCACTTCAAGGGCAACTGCCGTAATGTTGCGCTAAATTACTACTCTGGGCAGAAGGGATACTGTCACACCCAAATCCAAGGCCGCTGAATGTTTTGGATGAAGTACATGGGTGACCCATACTACTCAGGCACACACACAATCAGAACCTGTCACCCAAACAACATACACATGCATTACACACACATGCATGGGCCTTCCCCGGCAATGCATCATAATCAGGTAGTCCTCCCACACCTTCGATCTGTTCCTCTGTGACGAAGGCCCAAGCAACAGACTCATGTTCAGTGAGTTTGTGGTCCTGTTGTGGATACCCACCGCCAGTCACCAGAGTAGCAGCATGATTTGAGGCCAGCTTTGTTGTTTGCTCTGCGTTTCAGGTCATTCCACCGCTTGTAGCAATCATCAGCTGTGCGCCTCACAAATCCAAGGGCACTTATGCGGTCGGCGATGGTCTGCCAGTGTGCCTTACGTTGACCAGGTGTGGTCTTGCACCCTGCAGTCACCAGCATTTCGTGGCTATGTGCCGACACATAGCCCACAAGTGCATCAAGTTCCGGATCATTAAAGCAAGGCTTCCTTGAGGTAACGGAGTGTGTAGCTGTGTCTGTGGTCTCAGCCTGTCATGCCAGAGCACCCTTCTTCCTCTTCTTTAAAGGTGGAGCAGAGCCAGAGTGGCTTACGCCGCTCTGGGCAGTAGGGGCAGAATCACCGGTGGACTGGGTAGTAGGAGTGTGGGAATGCACAATGACCATAGGTCTTGATGCAGTCATTGGTTGCAGGGTAATGTTGGCAGGGGGAATGTCAGTTTGATGGACCGGGACTGACACTGTCCTGGCTGGGAGAGTCAGAGCTGGGGCGGATGGAGCTGCAGCTGCCCCTGCAGCCTCCCCACCCTGCATACTTGGGGCAGCAGATGACATAGCTGCCTCAGATCCACGTGGATTGGTGACAACAACTTGCACCGCCACACGTGGCCTTGACTTGTTGACCTGAAAGTCAGCCAGGGAGTCATCCTGTGCCAGGTCAGGTGCCACAATGGGCTGGTCCAACAGGGGCTGAGCTTGGATGGTGTCAGCCATGTTTCCCTCAACCATGGGGGGGGCATGGGTGTCCCTGATTGGTCCTCCACACATGGGGGTATAGGGGCACCCTGCAAATCCCGGCCACCTCCCCTACCGCACCCACCACGCCCACCGTTTGAGGGTCGGCCACCTTTGCCTCCCTTACCACTTGGTCGCCTCCCAGCCATGGCACTGATGTTGTTGTGCATATGGGGGTTGAGGTAAACTATTGTCCTAGGCAATTGGGGGTTAAAGGGGTAGGATACTAGATGGAATTCGTACCCTAGTGCTCTAACAAGGCTGTCTGTGACCCCTGGGGGAAGATGGTGGGTCACGCAACGCACAGGCAGCCCAAAATAAAAAATTAACATGCACACAACCCCTCGTAGACCACGTGCATGAAAAAATGAACCCGCACTACGCTGTGGCACCCAGAAACACAAAAATAAGCGTACGCTTAATACACACAGTATAATGACCTCTGAAGGGGAACGCGACACATGGGGCAAGCACAGTTGCTAAGTACGTGCGGAACTCACCGTCTGCTTGGAAAAAGAACGTGAAAAATACGCGTGTGTGTGCGTTGGCAACACCCCCGCCAAAAGAATAATTGTACGCTTTCTGAGGAGACAGGACAAAAGGAGAAGTGAACTCTGTTTGAGGAAACAGGCCCAACGAACAATCAGAAAAAAGCTGTCAGAGGTAACAGGGAGTACGAACTAGAAACGCTGTGAAGTAATCGTGTGTGAACCGACAAGAAGTACAGATTTCACCCACTCACTCTCCACGAAAAGCACGTACAAGGAAATGGCGTCCTACACGTAGCTTTTAAACCGGCCCACATGTACACGTCAGATACACGTGTACGTGGGCGCTTTCCTCCAATTACACGCAATGACACTCGGACGTGCAGTTTTTCCACGTGTGCTCTGTCATCACGTGCTATGAGGGAAACGCCCGCGCGCGCATTGTAACTTATGCGCTTACGCGCTAAGGGCCTTTGGTCCAATGGAATCGCGTGCGTGTGCTGACGCAATTACGCGCTAAGGCCCTTTCCTCGAATTACACGCTGACGAGCAAGATTTTCACGTGCCAAATCACTCTGTGTCAAGCTGGCCACGCAAAAACACATGGGAGACCAAGGTCCTGCCCAGAAGGCTTTATTACTGCCCCCCAGAGCCCCGAGCACGCTCCCACCTGTCATCTGCTGCTGCCTGACTGCCTGCTGCCCACGTGCCCTGCCATTTGCTGCCTGCACGTCAGCCAGGGGTGTAGTTGCTGTGACCACCCCTGCTGGAACCGAAGACTCCTGACTGGGATTCCATCGCTCCACAGCCCAGCCCCAGGACACCAGTTGCCCACCCACTCCTGCCTCTGTGGTTGCCATGTCCAGCACTACACCATCTGGCAGCACTGGCAGCCCCCAGCCAGAGAGGCAGTGCCACCAAAGTTGGTGTCCTGGTGGAGCAAGTCCCGGGGCAGTATGATGCCCTATTTGGAAGTTTGCACGCTGACAAGTAAGGACGGACCAGGATCTGGATGGACATCATGACTGCCATCAACGTGGAGGGGGTGGCAGTCCGCGGCTTACAACATTTCAAGAAGCGCTGGGAGGACTTCAGGTCCAGGACCCTCAACACGGCCCATCACCTCGCTAAGGCAGCAGATGCCAAGGGGCACCGGGGCCAGCTGTCAGACCATCAAATGAGGGTCCTGGAACGCATATGCCCAGCGCTCTATGTCCAGATCCTTGAGAGGCAGACCCGTCTGGAGTCGAGCGGTAAGTGAACATGCATGTTGATGGTATGCTGTGCGTGTCGTGATGTGCCAGTAGTGTGCAGGTTGCACATGTGTTTATGTAGGGCCATGTAGGGATGTGTATGAACATGGGCGTGTGGCTGCCACATGTGAGTCCCCTCAGGTGTGAGACACATTGATGGTGTATGTGTTGGTAAGCATGCTGGGCATATGCACGTGTGGGAGCAGACAGGTTTCAATCTCTCCGTATGTAAATTGCCATGGTTGTGGCACGGATGGTGGTTCATAATTCATGTATCTGCACTGTGTACATGTGCATGTATGTGTATTTCACAAGTGTGCAAATGTGATGCATCATGGATGCACGTGACGCTGATATGGACAAGGATGAATGGCAGATGTGACATGTATGGCGATCTCTTCACCGAAACAGTTGCAGGAGATGTAGACATGCATGTAAGTGTGGTGGCGTGTGTGCATGTCTAGTGCACTCCCTATGTTTCATGTGATTTTTGGCTCACCTTTGGCTGCTCATGCTGTTGTATGTGTATGGATTTTGCTGGCCGTTGTGGAACTGTCATGTGTGTATCAGTCCATTGTACAGTGCCCAGATGCCTGTCTCCTACCTCTCCCTGTCTGCAGCGTCAACTGATGAAGAGGGCGGAGAGTGTGCTGTGGAGCACAGAGGCAGGGATCGCACCGCCTGCCAGAGACGCAAGGCCCGGCTCCCCTCCCAGGTTGTGATATCGTCGGGGAGTGAGGAGTCCGCTGCCGTGTCCCAGGCCGCAGCTGCCGAGGGTAAGTCCAAGAGGCGGAGGTTGGAGTTGGACTCCTCGGCAGCAGAAGGGGTAGCTGAGACCCCACAGAGTCTGATGGAGGAAGATGGAATGGAGTCATCCAGGTTGGTGTGGGATTTGGTGGAGGAGGAGGCCTTGCAAGGGACAGACACAGGGTCTGGAGGTGGGGATTCCACTGGTGCTAGTGGTGCAGTGCAGTGGCAGGGACAGGAGGCAGCACAGGCCTCCGCGGAGGTACCTTTGTGTAATCCTGTCCCCGATCCTGTGACTGCATCATCCCGCACCAGCAGGGATGCCTACGTCCAGACCCCTTTTCAGGGAGGAGATCCGCTTACAACAACTGGCCTTCCCCTCCCTGCGGACGTGGCTATCGGGGACCGGGTTGAGCCTGTCCTGGGAGGGTTGGCGTTGCGTCAACGGGCCATGTGAGCTGACCAGCCAGCAGGCCCCCACTCATGTCCCACTCATGTCCCCCTGCACCCCCACCCCCCAGCAGTGCAGGGCACCTGCCAGCAGGCCCCCACTCATGTCCCACTATGTCCCCCTGAACCCAAACCCCCCAGCAGTGAAATGCTAATCTCATGACACAAACCAAAAGTCAAAATGATGTACATCAACACATGTCCGTCACACACATACACTGGTTGGCATTGCTTGTGTAAACCCACATTTTCACATGCATCAAACCAATGAACGAATCCCACACATGGAACTAAAAAATGAAAATGTATTATGTACATGAAATCAAAAATGAAATGAAAGCATACCAAAATATGAAACATGAAATGAAAGGCATGTGAAAAAGATGATTGAATGAAAATGATAACCAATCCATGTACATTTGAAAGAAAAACAGTCCAAAGTCACCCTCCAACAATGCAAATCCAAAGGAAATGTAAAAAAAAAAAAATCCATTGCTTCATGTTCATAAAAAATAAAAGAGAAATCAATCCATGGTCCAACTATTTACAATCCATTGTCCGGGGAATATAAATCCATTGCTCCATGTCCATAATGCACATAAAAAAAAGAAAACATGATTAAACTATATACAATCCATTGTCCAAGGATGTAAAGGGTCCATGATCCCAACCAAACAAGTGAAACCTACCTACCTAACTACCTAAAAATATAACTATATACAAATTTGGGTGGCATTGTACATTGACCACAAATAAAAGGAAAACATAAAGGAAACCTAACTCTAAAAACTATTTACAAGGGCAGCGGGCTAGTCTGACGTCTCACTTTTGGATGTCCCGGGCCAGGGCATCATCGAACTCCTGCTCAATGTCCTGGAGGCGGTCCCCTTTCATGGCCCCAAGGGTTTGCAGGGACAACGGCATGTTCTCCTCCAACTCCCTGTGAATTGCCTCGAGGCACTGGGCCCGTCTCAGGGCCCTCCGCATGGAGTTCTCCGTCCTGACCATCGTGAGCTATGCCTCTTCTGCCCGCTGCCGCTCCGCATCTATAGCATGGCCTAACTGCTGCCACAGGGAAGACACTTCCAGTCCTAGGTCCTCCTGCCCCTCCTGCCCTCTGGCCGATGCCTGCCTCTCCGATGTCAAAGGCCCCGAGCCATCATTGCTCCCACCGAGAGCCTGCTGCTGCTGTCCATGTGCCGTGTCTGATGGTGCCTGCACATTCTCCATCAGCTGGTCTCCAGTTGTGGTGTCCACCCCTGCTGGGCCGCCGACTCCCGACTGTGGCAGGGATGTGAGCTCCACCAAGCTGGCTGTGTTGGTCGGGCCAGGTCCACTGGGGGCCCTGGTGGAATCTGGGCCAGAAGACGGTGTGGAGAACGACTGGCGCATAGTCTCCACAGAGGAGGAGAGGTCCGCCAGAGTGCGCGACACATGTAGGGACCCAACAACCAGGACGGAGCCCAGAGGTTCGTGGGACCCCTCCTCCACAGGTAGTGGAGATGCAGATGACATGGCACTCTCCTCTACCTGCGGACGGGCCTGGGATGGAGCCTCCCTGCTGGTGCATGGTGGTGCAGTCACAGCGTCAGGGACAGCGACATGCACATGCCCCTCCGCGGTGACCTGTGCTGCCTCCTGACCCTGGCCCTGGACTGCACCACTTGCACCAGTGGTACTACCCCGACCAGGCTCCATGTGCGGCTCAGTAGCGGGCTCCTCCTCCTCTGTTCAGACCACCAACCTGGATGTCTCCACACCGTCTTCCGCCATTAGAAGCCCCTGTGGGGGCTCACCCGACCCTTCCGCCACAGCCCTTGTGGCAGACGCAGCACCAGCCCCCTCGGTCCCGGATGATGGTATTTCCTGGGAGGGTGGCTGGGCCTTGCGTCGCCGCCCAGTGGAGGCATCCCTGCCCCTTGGCTCCACAGCGCCGTCTCCACCCTCTTCTTCACTTGATGCTGCATAGAGGGGGACATAGAACACAAGCATCAGGGTACAGTACAAAATACCCTAGACAGGAAGAAATAACACATGAGTTGCACTGTCAAATGTCACTTCCATCCTGTCATTCCACAACCCATGGGTCAATGCACACAACTCACATGCAGAAACAGTCCTGGCGCCTGCAATCAACATCAACATCCATGTAGAAGGGCCCCTGTAAACCAAAATGGTGGGCCTCATTACGACCCAGGCGGAGGACCATGGTGCTATTAGCACCATGGTCCAGGCTAGTGTCCGCCATGGCGGAATGGGCAATTACCACCCCATTCCTAGGTTGGTGGGACGTTAATTCCCCATGCCGCCATGGCCCTTCTCCATTCCCATTTTAGCCCCATAGGGCTCAATGGGAATGGGGAAGGCGCTAAGTACGATGCCGCAAATTGCGGCACCGTACTTAGTACCAAGGTCCCTTTGCGGGTCCCTACTTTAACGGCTGGCCTTTTACGGCGCCGTTAACCCATTAGCGCCTGGGTCGTAATGAGGCCCGTTGCCTTCAAAGTCACATGCAGCCATGGTGTTTCAAAGTCACACACACACTTCTCTGGCACACACACACGTGCACCATACAAGTACATGACATCAGCACCCATTCCTCACCCCCCTTCATGTCCAGGAACAGAGATAAATTAACAAGGGGGGTCCTGGGAGTCCCTCTGCCAGACATTAGTCCTGGTTACGAGAGACTTACCCAGAGTATTTAGCTCACTATCTTTCACAGAGAAGAAATATCCCAAACATATCAGTCTTTGTCCTGCCCTGGGGCAGTCCAGCACCGAAATGCCACCCATCACTTTTGTTTCTCCTTGTGAGAGAGGGTATGCCCAGACGTGGGTCCCTTGCTCGCTGCGCCACAGGGAACCAGGCTGCACCTCACTGAGGAGGTCCAACAAGGCCGAAACATGTCTGGGGTTGCTTGGTTTTCTGTGCAGAGGGGACCTGGCCTAGCAGTTCGGGCTGGGCTGCTACCTTTGGTGGCGGCAGCTGCTGACTGATTTGCACATGGCTGGTCCCCTTTTGCAATGGCGCAGACGGGCTAAAAAACGGTGGTGTAGAGGTTACCCAGAGCAATTGCCAGTGGTTTAGATTCATTCAAAACCTTCCACCCATCACTTTTGTGGTCAAGAACAGAGACAGCCATGCTTTCATGTGTGCATTCCGCATAGAGCTCCCCATGTTGCATTAGAACACATGCACCAACCATGTGGTTCGCACATAACTGGTATCACATGCATGACCATGATGTCCCTGCATACACACATCCATACATGGCCTATGTCACACATAAAGGCAAGCATCAGACTAGCAGCACACTGCAACTTGCCCTGTCTCACACAGCAATGCTTGGCCACTTACCGCTCAACTCCGGATGGGTATGCCTCCGAAGGATCTGGGCGTGGAGCGCTGGGCCTACGCGTTCCAGGACCCTCATCTGGATGTTACTCATGCGTGTCCGGCCCCCCTCCGCGAGGCGCCGGCCTTGTGGACGGTCCTGGACCTGAAGTCCTCCCAGCGCTTCTTGACGTGCTTGATGTTGCGGGTTGCCACCCCCTCCGCATTGATGGCAACCACTAAGTCGTCCCAGATCCTCTCGCGTCCTTCCTTGTTGGCGCGTGATGTTCCGAGGAGGGCATCATAATGCCCCAGGACATGCTCCACCAGGACACCAACTTCAGTGGCAGTGAAGCTGGTGGCCCTCTGCCTCTCTGGCTGGGGGTTGCCAGTGGTGCCAGATGGAGATGTGCCCGACATGGCAACCCCAGAGGCAGGAGTGGGTGGGCAACTGGGTCCTGGGGCTGGGCTGTGAAGCGATGGTATCCCAGTCGGGAGTCTTCTGTTCCAGCAGGGGTGGACACAGCAACTGGACTCCTGCATATCATGCTCGGGGCTCTGGGGGGCAGGAAAATGGGCTTCAGGGCAGGAGCGTGGTCTTCTGTGTGTGTATGCGTGGCCAGCTTGATACAGATGTCAGCGTGTAATTCGAAGAAAGGCCCTTGGCGTGTAAGCGGGTCAGCACACGTACGCGATTTCATTTGACCAAAGGCCCTTAGCGCGTAAGCGCATCTGTGACGTGTCACGCATGGGCGTTGCCCTTTCGCGTGTCAAACTTCACGCGAACCCCAGGAATACACTTACCCCACTCGCACAGGGTCCTTTCGCGTGTAAAACTTCACGCGAACCCCAGGAATACACGTACCCCACTCACACAGGGCCCTTTTGCGTGTACAACTTCACGCGAACCCCAGGAATACACGTACGCCACTCGCACAGGGCCCTTTCGCGTGTAAAATGTCACGCGAACCCCAGGAATACATGTACCCCACTCTCACAGGGACCTTTCGTGTGTAAAACTTCCCACAAACCCCAGTTATAACACATACCCCACTCGCACAGGCCCTTTCGCGTGTGAAACTTCACGCGCACCCCAGCAATACACGTTCCCCGCTTGGCTTTGCTGTTTGGCAGCCCTGTAAACTAGTCCAGGGTTAGCGCGGCCCTTATCGCTGAATAGGGGATTATGATGGCTTTTCCTTGCGCGAGGGCGTTCTTGGGGGCGTAACTGGCGTTGCTGCAGGGTCGCTGCCCCAAAATCCATGAATACGCTGTGCGCGGAAATCGATTTTAGCGCACACTGCTGGCGCAGACATTCGCACGCGCACACTGTGCACCAGCCGCGTGCGCCACTTTGTGCGAAATTCTATGAATTACCCTGTAAGTATGTTTAACTATTGTACTGCCATCTATCGCTCCTAGAAGGTGCTTATGTAGAAGGATGAATTTGCCCCACTCTTGACAGGTTGATGCTGAACCTGCATTTAACCAACAAGCTAATTCATAAATCAGTAAAAATTGGTTCTTTAGGCTGTATCACAGCAATTTGACTTTCGTCTTCTTTGTTGTGCATTACAAATCATTTGTTTTTTAATTCAAAATTACCTGTTTTGCTTCTCTGTTGAATTTGTCATTGATTCAGTATATCCTTCTTTTCACAAATATTTTTGTATATGTTGTTTAAATGTGTTTTGTTTTGTTTTTTTAATTTTTAATTTTCAAGTGTTATATCTAAGTACATCAGAATTTTTAATCACACGTGTGTGATTAACATGATTGCATCTAGAATGAAAATGGGATATGTTTCACGCGTGATATATGCTCAGATACATGCAACAGTTTAAAATAATTGAAACAAATGTGAATTTATTTCATTCATTGCAGCGTGGACCTTAATATAATATTTCCAGTTTAATGTCCCCATCCACAGCTGCACACTAGGCACCCCCCTCCCCCCTTTTTATATCAACTTGATTTCTCAGCCTATTTTAAGACTTATTGTTTGAGCAATTGCTAATAACATTGAGCAAAGGGGTGTCAGGGCTTGCCTGATTCCTTGTGGCAGGTGTGGAGCCATTACCCATGTTAGGGTGACCTCCTTGAATGCCTATCATGTGGGTGCTATTACACTGAGTAGCCTGCACAATTTTCTTTAGTTTAGGACACACTATTTTCAGTTCTTCAACGGCTTCATGGAGCATTGATATTTCAGTGTCTTTTCAAATGGTTAAGACATTCTTAAGCAAGTATGACCTTCTATATCATGACCAGCATTTCATTGCGATCCTTGTTCAGCAGTGATGAGGTCCTGGGCTTTGTGTAACGCATTCACCCCTCTGTTGCTGTAGCCTCCAGATATGGGCGTTGGCTGATTAGGAGTATAGGACTGAGACTCCACACTTAAAACAGTCTAGCCCATGGGCTCAACGTTGTTAGCCAGAGTATCACCAGAGGGAGACATTGGGTACACTAACACGGATCACCTGTTTTAGAGCTGAAAATCTGCAGAGACTGGGTGTTCTCAAGTGGTGCTTTTAAATGTTCCAATGTGTCATCCTCATGGCCATAAATCTCAGTAGGCAAAGACAACTTTCGCTCCCCTACTTGATCAGTGTTGTGGGCAATTTCACTTTGTGACAAATCATCAGTATCCAAATTAGGTCACATTTATTTTCTGTTTATAATAAAAGGAACATTTGGCTTAATGAATGTGAGCTTCTGTTGTTTAAACTTAGTACCACCCTTCCCAGAGCAAGCCTTATTTGTCGTCATAGGTCGGAATCGTCCTGGTATCAGTATCTGAGATTTTGTTCGTTGGGCCAAAGTCGCTAAGCAGGACCTCGATGTTGTGCAATAATTCCTTAGCCTCTTCCATAGGCAGTAAGGCAGATATAGGGCCTCATTACACGGTAGGCAGTGGACCAAGGTGCTATTAGCACCTTGGTCCATGCCGGTAAAATACCGGCACCACCTTGGAGGAAAGGGGAATTACCGCCCTATTCCAAGGTTGGCGGGGCGGTAATTCCCCCTTCCCCCATTGCCTATCCCCATTCCCATTTTTGCCCCATAGGGCATAATGGGAATGGGGAAGGTGCTAATTACGGTACCGCAAATTGCGGTACCGTAATTAGCAACCTGCTCCCTTTGCGGGTTGGTTTTTAACGCCTGCTAAAAAGCAGGCGTTAAAGTACCAACCCGCAAAGGGATCTCGTAGTAAGGCGGTAAGGGTTAATGGTCACCGGTACCATTACCGGTGACCGTTAACCCTTACCGCCTTCCGTGTAATGAGGCCCATAGTCATTCATTTCCCTTTGGGTGAAAGAAGGCAGTGACGAGATTTCCTTTTGGCTGCCATGTCAGTACTCAAATAAATGACTTGGATCATAGTATAGCCATAAATTAGGGTTTATTAGGATAAATATCATTCAGCCCAGTACAGCACAGAGACTGAGAAGTAATAGAATCCAGAGAAAATGTATGAGCACCACGAGGCAGTTAAGAAGTTAACTCTGCTGATGCTTTTGCTAGGTACCAGGCTCCAGTGGCATTACTGTATCATTCTTAGATCTGGCTCAGGCTCCCAGCAGCATGGGGTTTGAGGAAAGAATCCTGGGGCATGCAACATCAAGCCACACAGGTGACTTAGCCGCTCCTGATAAAGCAACATCTTGTGATTTACATTATGGAATCTCTCTACCTCCCCAATGTATGATGTTTTAGTAATATGAATATAAACAGTGAATACAACCTTTGAATAAAAAAAGAAAACTCCTTACATTCCACCTATTCTGTTCTGTTGACTACTTATTTCAAGTTCTGAAAGGATTCACTGCGGCTCTAAACATATCATGTATCAGTGCTGGTCCTCAGAGACATATTCTGGTTAGGGTCAAAGGGACACATGCCCCAGGACCACAGCTTGAGATGTGCCCACATATCTGACAGATGCAATGAGGTCTGTGACCATTTATCACAGATCATAAATGACACATGTGAGGATATTTCATAGTGTGGTGCAGAGGCTCTAAACCTTTTTCCCGGATGTTGTTGACAAGCACGCTCCATTCAGATCAATTAATCATGTAATGTTTTCTGTGTTCATTGTAGTACATACAATGTGTATTCCATAGTGTTTCCACATTTTTGTGGGCAATGTTGAAATGCATATTGATACATTTCAGAGCCACTTTGGTTCAGAAGATAGCTCATTGTTTTAGCGCTCATTACAGAGATCTAAGTTCATATATCAGGTCAAAGTGCCAAATTTCGGCAAGGCAGGCTCTGTCTTTTCTATGTCCAATGTTGTTAAACGTACATTTATATACACTTTGGTGATAGTAAAACATACTGTGCTGCAAAACAATCTACACTGGATTACACTAACTATATAAAGCTAACATAACATCACTAATGGTAAACATCTGTAGCTTCGTTCCTCCAGAAGAGGTTGAGGAAAACTGGCCGTCAGCCCCCAATCAAGAGCATACATTGTTAGTCGTGATAGGTGATTTGGTAGCTAAATTCGAGACTGTGGGACTAAAGTGTTGAGGGTCATATGTTGGCTTTGCCACTGGATGATACAATGATCCTACAATAATAATTGTATCTCATTTTCCAATACTGGATTGTCTTCTGTGCAAATATTTGCCTTCTCACATTCTGATTGAATTCTTTAGGTCATTGCCTGCTCCTTCTTTTTATGTAGGCATTTAAGTAGAAGTGGTCTGAGAGAGTTAAGACATAGGGCCTCATTACGACCCTGGCGCTAATGGGTTAACTGCGCCGTAAAAGGCTGCGGCGCCATTAACCCATTAGCGCCTGATTACAAGGTCCCTTTGCAGGACCCAACCTTAACGGCTGGTCTAAACCAGCCGTTAAAGTAGGGACCCGCAAAGGGACCTTGATGCTAAGTAAGATACCGCAATTTGCAGTACCGTACTTAGCGCCTTCCCCATTCCCATAGAGCCCTATGGGGCGAAAATGGGAATGGGGAAGGGCCATGGTTCAATGGGGAATTACTGCCCCGCCAACCTTGGAATGGGGTGGTAATTCCCCATTGAACCATGGCGGACCCGTTACAACACCGGCACCAACCATGGTGCTAATAGCGCTATGGTTTAGCGCCGGTGTTGTAATGAGGCCCATATACACATTTTGGCACATTTAATTTTCAAACCTGCTTAATTTACACAATAAGTAGTTTGCTTTTTGTACAAGTTCAAATGGTCTCCTGCACCTGATCAATAACAATCCAAATGTTTGTGTGTTGGGTGCATTTAAAATATAATTCAATGGAAAGATCCAAGTGAGAATATGTAGGCTCAAATCAATTAGAGTTCTGAAACTTGTATATTGCAAGTGATAATGGATAAAATTAAGCTTAAATCATTCTCCATTGGCATAGAATGCTTCTATAAACTTTTTTTTTAAAAACAATGTCACTCTATTATTATGTAATTCATGTACTTTCCAAGTAAGGTCTAGGAAACAGGGTATTATTTTAGTACATGAAAGCCTAACATTCACAAATATGTGCATCTTGTTGTATGACAAGAATAGGAACACAATGTGGCCTAGCACAGAAGTTGCATACTTGGCTCAAATCCCAGCTTCACCTTTTAACCAAAGCATGTGAACCTCGGCAACTCATTTATCCTGGTAAATTTAGCATTCCTTTCATACCATAGGAGTGATACTTTCCAGGGTACGCAAAAACAAACTCATAGTTTAACTGGCTATTGTATTACTTCATATATAATATTAGCTTCCCAGCAAGGGATCAGGTGGCCTCCCAGCCAATCTGGCAGTTCAGAAGGAGTGCTTTACCTCATAGTAAAGCCCGCATTCTGAGCTTCATGAGCAGCAGATGACCGCCATCTTGTCTCCTGGGCTGCAAGTAAGTGCACCCTCACATCTTCTTCCACCTATCCCTATACCCACATGCTACTGCCCTCTTTCCCACTAACATTCTCCCACCCAACTCAACTGCAGCTTCCACGCCCCTTGACAGTGATGAGAACACAGTGTTCCTGGTTCTTTGCCGCCACATGCAATGACCGCCACTGAAAGGCAGAAGGGACTACAAAAATCATGCCATGTCTCTACTTTAAAAAAGCAATTAGCAACCCAGAAAAGCTTTTCAGGATGCTAATAGCTTAAATCCCTGTGGGAAGGCCATTACCTCACTTGGAATTGCTCCTGCCCGTCAGGATGTATTGCTTAAATAGTGACCCTTGATAAATCACACACTACACAGTCATCTGTTTCTTTGCTCACTAAAAGCAATACCTCTTGAAAAACATGACCCTCTTTTAATCTCAGTCTATGATGGGATCTCTGCACCTGCCTGGAAGCTTCTAATCTGTATCCACTATCTATGCTAGTGTATGTTTTCTGTTGTTTCCCATCTGTCACCTGTATTCATGCTTCAGCACTTTTGGATTTTGTGAGGCTGCTAATCTGCCTATGCTTGGTTGTGTGTCCCCTTTTCATAGAGATATTGTTATGTTTCCTGCATCTATACTGCAGCCCATATATCTTACTTGTGGCTGCTATAGTTAAAATGTGTCCTGGACCTTTATGAACTGTTATTTCTGCCTTTCAAATGCCACTTGTTAACTATTATGATTCCACTAAGGGTGAAGAAGTCAAGCGAACTTTAAGGACTTAACTATGTGTAATGTCTATCTAGAAATCCAGGATCCCTTATTTCTATTTTATATTTGGTTTGAGCAGGCCCCACAGGTTTCTGTGCCTTCTGGTCAATGTTTCATTATGTGGTCTGACTGTCTTAATGCCACAGCCAATGATGCACCCTCTATTAAACATATATATATATATATATATATATATATATATATATATATATATATATATATATTTTTGTTTTTTTGTTTTTTTTTTAATTTAGCTGAAATTAATCAACTTATTCAATTCATTACAACAGAATTTAGCAATCATATTATTATGTTAATTCTGCCTTTCTGCACATTTTGGAGTCAGTTTCATTCTCAATGTTTTTTCTAGATTTGAATCATCAATCTAGGATACATATTGGTTACATAATATGGGGTATTGGGGATATAATAGAGGGTACAGTGACATCTTCTGCTGCCTTCTTGGTTTGGTGACTATGCTTCCTGCAGCCTTTCTGCTTCAGTGACATCAATTCTGGTGGCCATCTTGAGTCGGCCCAATCTCCAGCTAAAGGCCAGAAGAGACTCCTCTGAGAACACAAATCAGGGACAAATCAGCTCATCCCAGCAACACTAGGGTCAAAATCAGAGAGACCAACCACTGATTGACTTTGCGATCAAATGACAAGAGCTTGTGACCTCTGAACTATCTAGGGGCGTCCAGTCTGGGGTGTCCTATTTGATGGCAGAATAGTAAAGGGTGAAAACTAGCCATTGACCAGCCTCTTTGCATCTTCGTTGATAAGCCTTTGCTTTTTCATCCTCCATGCTGCACCAGTGAGTACCCCAGCTTACAAATTAATCTTCTGTTGCGCCACACTGCAGTACTCACCTATAATGCATGTCTTCCTTCTGCACCTACTACTACTCCTCTTAACTTCTCCATACATTTTCTCCAATCCCGATACAACTTCCTCCTTTCCTATACCTATCATAAAACTCATCTCTCGAAACTCCCACCACTCCATCTCTTTTTCATCTACTTCAAACAAACAAATCCAATGAGCAATCCATGCCTCCCCTAACACCTATCCACCTTGCCTTGCTTCCTCTGAGACTCAACTTCCGCACTCTTACAAACTGCATCAACAGTGCAGTATGGAATGCTCAGTCAATATGCAACAACACTTCATTTATCGCTAACTAGTTTTATGCCAGCTCTCCTCCACTTGATCGCCTTCCTATCGCTGAAACCTGGAATACTCCATCTGACACTGCTACCCTGGCAGCCCTATATGACTCCAAACTTTAATTCATTCTTCTTGTCTGACAGGCAGAGGAGGAGGCATCAGACCCTACTCTCTTCCTGCCTCAACGCCTCACAAATGCCCAATGCCACGTCCTCTCCTACCTCTTTTGAATTCACTATCTCTGCTATTGCTGCACTTCACTTGGTTCACATCATCTCCATCTCCCACCCTCCTGGCCCCACTGGACCATTCTCTCTGTTATGCTCTTTCCTCTAAACATCACCTCATTCTCTTAGGTAACCTTCCATCTTCAACCACTTCTGAGAAATCTGAATTCATTATTTTCTTAATGACCACCCTCACCCCTCTATCCATACTGATATCAGCGGTAACTCTTTGGATCTGTTATTCAGCCACTAACAATACTGTCACACCATACCTATCCAATCACTCCATTGTTTCCACCACCAACTTTTTCCACCTTTATGACTTCTCATTACTTGCCCCACCTATTACTCAAATAAAATTGAAACCTTCTGCCATTACCCCCTTTCTCTCTGACCATCAATGCTCACTCTCCTCCTTCAGAGCTGATGCTTCTTCCATTAACGCTACCTTCTCCAGCTTCCAATCCCTACTATATCACTTGTTCTCTACCATGGGTCATGCCATTAATATGCTCTATCAGTACAGACTTGCATCAGCTGCTGAACAAATGGAGTCATACCCACTCACATGAGGACCTGCAACTCTACCTGTCTGCCCTGAACTCTGTCAAGTCCTCTCTTGATAGAGCAAAAAGGGAATGTTATCTCACCCTCTGACTCTTACTCTACTTTCACCCCCAAAACTGCAATGACAACTTTAACCTTCTAGAAATTAGGAAACTCAGTCAATTCCTTCCTTTCAACACTGCCAAGCTCTCTTAACTACTCTTTTCTTCTCTAAACTGGACTGTGGTGCCTCCCTATCCTCATAACCAGGATTCTCTTTGAGTGTCCTCACTTCACACCTACTTACGTGTACCATTACTAGGCTGGATAGCTGACAATGCAAAACAGAGCCAGATTTAAATGTCTTCTACTGGTTCACAAATGTATCCACGGTAAGGCAGCACTGTATCTATCCTCCTGTATCCAACTCTACAAGTCTTCTCATAATCTCTTTTCTGCCTCTTCGACTAGTCCTTTAGCACCTCATCCACCCTGCGCTTCATCTCACTTCTGCTATTGCTCTCTTCTTGCCCCACTTGCATTTAATTCTCTTCCCCAGACATCTGAGAAACTGTCCACTCCAATGTGTTCATAACTAAACTGAAAGCCCCCATCCTCACCTCCAAGTTACCCTCTTAACCTATTTCTCATCTGCCTTCAAGCTAACATTTTTCCCTTACTACTAACTTGCATCTGTCCCTCACTTTCTCTGCCTCCACCCTAGCACTTCATCCATCACATCCCTAAATCAGCCGGCCATTCGCCTACCTGCACTTAGAAATGTCTAATGTTGGTATTCCTTAATCTATGTATGCCCACCTATGTATTGTCCCCTGTGACTGTTCTATTGATTCCCCTCCACAACCTGATCAGAATGTCACTCGAACTCACCCCATTGTAAGAAGCTGACTGCTTTCTCTCAAATCTAATATCTTATTGGTTGCACCTTCATTTGTGATCAAAAGAGAATTGCTTTTCGCTGTATTTAAATATGAAAAAATAGTATATGAATGTAATAGTGTGATAGTTGGCACTTTTATTAACATTTCACTAAATATCTGACAATTGCACATTATTACATTTTATGGAAATACACTGTTTAAATGGCATTAAACATTCCTGCACCGATTCAATTTCTTTCAATATTTCTTCATTAAAAATACAACTGAGCCTTAAAAATATCTTCTGTCATCTTTATGCTAACCGATTTCTGATATAAAAAGACCAACAACTTTATACATCTGATGGATTCAGTGAAACTGCACTCCATTGCATATTTTTTAAATAAATTGGCAATACATTCTAGAAGCTACTTCCCTTCCTGTTTGAAATGCATCACTTTAAGAAAAATATTAATTTTGACCTTTACATAAATTATCCATAGCTCACAAACCATTGAGTGTTTATACATGCAAACAATCTTTTAAGATAAAATTAGTTTTTCTGAAAATAGGGTCTGGGCTGTAAGCCATTTATACTTCTTTGTGGACAACTCCCTGGGGCAAAATCCAATTTCACTTCGTTTATATAACCATTTAAATATGCAACGCGGATTTCATTATTAATGTGTTAGTTATTAATATCTGGCAAAACATGTATTCTATTTTGATTGAAAAACACAACCTTGTATAGGATGAGTTTCATGTTGTTGTTACGGAAAGCTAACCTATCGAAAATGTAGATTGGAAATATTTATTTGAAAATAAACCTTTGAAATGTACACCTTGTACAAGTATATGGAATAGCACAGTTTTAGAATGCAAAAATTACTACGTGTATATTGGAATATACATTGTAGAAATTGCATTCCAATACATCTAACAAGACAGAGCGATCTGTTTACATCTAACAAGACAGAGCGATCTGTTTTCAAACAATGTACAAAAAGAGTTTTAATATTGGGTCTATCTAGTATATCTAGTATATCACAGGCCCTCATTTAAATTTACAAAGATCTAAGTTTGGCGAGAAAGAACTTTGCGCAGATGAAAAGAATAGCACACAGAGTCGATTCATAGAATCAAAAGTGCTAAGAAACCTGCAGCCCAAATAATAATGAGATTCTCCCGGAATGCCCACAACATACACACATGGCAAGCAGAAAAAAGGAATCAAGGATTTCTTACAAATAATCACCATTACAGCCACTCCTCTCCTGCGACTCACAAGTCCTCGTCCCATTACCCCTAAGAAACTGCGCCTGGCCCCCCAAACTCAAAGCATCACCCACAAAACAGGGTCTCGTCCTCCTTACTCAATGCAGCAGCAGCAACTGCGAACCCCAGAGAAACTGCACCCGGTACCCCTAACTCAAAGCAGCATCCACAAACCCCAGAGAAAGTGTGCCTCGTCCCCCTAACTCAAATCAGCACACATGAAGCCCGTAGAAACTGAGCTTGAACCTCCGAAATAAAATCAGAACCTGTGTACCCCAAGCAAAGTGCACTCGGATCCGCTAACTCAAAGCAGCACATGCATACCCCAAACAAACTGCGCCTTGTCTACCTAACTCAAAGCAGCACCTGTAAACCCCGGAGAAACTGCACCTGATACCCCTAACTCAAAGCAGCACCCACGTACCCTGGGAAAAATGTGCGTCATCCCCCTAAATCAAAGCAGCACCCAAGAACCCTGGAGAAATTGCGCCTTGTCCTACAAATGCAGCACTCACAAGTACGTCCGCCTCCCAGTACCCCACTGCCCCCTGGCCCAACCCAAGGCAGCACCAGCTAGTCTGCCCTCCTCCCATTACCCCACTGCCCTCTATCCCAACCCAAGGCAGCACCCACTAGTCTGTCCCCTCCCAGTACCCCAGTGACCACTGCCCCAACCCAAGACAGCACCAACTAATCTCCCCTCCTCCCTGTACCCCCTGCACTAACCCCCAGCCAAAGACAGCACCCGCTAGGCTGCCCTCCTCTCAGTACCTCACTGCCACCTGCCCCAACCCAAGGTAGCACCCACTGGTCCACCCTCCTCTCAGTACCCCACCACACCCTGCCCCAATCCAAGGCAGCATCCACTAGTCCTTCTGTGTAAGTATGCCAGAGAGGACCGGGTTTGACACCACACATTCACCGTTCAGAGCACCAGGGCCCAACAACCCCTCCCCCAGCATAAAAACGGAGGACTCAGCAAAGGGCAAGTTAGAACAGACAGGGATCATACAGGAAAATCAGAATTCCCCGGCAATACCAGCTCCTGAGACCGTGTCACGGACTTTTGTTACAGTCTAACATCACAAATCAGGGCTCTTCCCCAAAAACCTAAGAAAATGTGTAATTGGGTGGTTGGAGTGGTATTACCTATAGCTGGCACATATAGATGTTATTTGACTGGCCCTCACATGCCAGGTGTTTAACAAGGGGGCAGGAGGTCCCGCCATCAATCAGTTGCTCATACTTTTAGTTTTGTATGAAGTATTACTTTTTAAGTGTTGGCGTAAAAGAATCGCCATTCATACCTATCCACAGTCAGATCAGGTAAACATGGTTACTGGAGAAATACAGTGGACTATAACACATGTATCAGGAGAATAGCCTTATTCAATTGGCTATGCCATTGGTTTTATTCCTTGTTTTTGAATGGCAATCGTAAAACCTTATGATAATGTGTACGAATAACTACGGTTTAGCTTAAGTCTTTTATACACTAAACATCACATGACATAAACGTAGAGTCATAGCACCGCAATTGAGTACATCGTAGTTCAAATGGAGAGCCATGCAAAACATTATTTGCAAAGTTAAGAACAAAAACAATTTCAGGTTTGAACAAATAGTGTAACATGAAAAAAGGAATTTTCAAAGATGTGTCCTCAAAAAAAGACATAATTAGAGTCTGGCTGCAGTCAAATAGTTACCAATCCTAAGTCTACGTCGGGGTTGGGTTCCCTAGGTGTAGTATGAACTAGCTGAAGGTGGGCAAAGTCCTTAGATATTTTGGCTCCGATTTGTGGTGCCTTCTTCTGGGCAGTGGATTGTCTCTCTCTTTGGATAAGAGCAAACATAAAAAAAAAAAAACTGTTTTAAAACTAAAACCCCAAAGGATTCTAAATGGATCGGTAAAATAAACAAAGAAAATAGGAAGGCTGAGCTCCGTGGGTCAGCAGCACTGACCTTGTGTACTGGTCCTGGGACTTGGAAGGGAGCCCGTAGGTCCAGAATTGGAGGGCAAATGCAGCAACAAGGTGCAGTCAGGTGTTAGTCTTCAGGTCAGGGTGAATCAGGCTTGGCAGGGCACAAAGTGAGGGCCCTGTTAGCAGGATCAATCTGTAGGGTACGATGGCAAAGATTAGAGGGGCAACACAGAAAGCAATATCTTTGCAAGAAGAGGGTGGGGGGAAGAAAGGGAGTGTGGGAGGGAACGTCCTGTGTTTCATGTCAGGCTTAGTTCAGGGCGCGCGTTGCTGGGCACATGGTAGCTCAAAGGATCTTAAAACAAATACGGCTGTTGTATAGTGACTACACTGTATTACGCATGTGCCGCCCATAACGAGGCTCGCGCATGCGCGCAGTTAATAAAGACGGTCCCAGCACGGCTGAGGCACCTAGCAAGCACCTGCAGGTGGGTGAATGAGGAGGAGATGGTACAGAACCAGCTGCTGCAGGGATGTAGCTCGGGGAAGCTGAGGAGGCAGGTGTTAAGGGAACCGGGCCTGACACTACAACAAATTCTCGACACAGGAAGAGCTTATGAACTGGCAGAGTCCAGAGGGGCGAAGATGGATGCGGCCATGCACCCTGGCAAGGCCGAAGAAGCTTTTGCAATCGGACGCTCTGCCCCAGGAGGGTGGATGGTCCCCCTGTGACTGGCACTCCGCTGTCATGCCCATATTGTGGGTATGAACTGCCGTACATGGGCGAATGTCCGGCGAAGACCTTGGTCTGTGGCCGGTGTGGTACATCTGGACACTATGCAAGGGTGTGCAGGGCCTCCACTCTGGTGACCGCGTCGAGAGGGCCAGCGAGAATCGGTGAGAGCAACGCCCGGAAAGTGAGGGGTGTGTCGTCGGTTGAGCAAGCCATGCAGGATCTGGACATAGCGGAGGAAGAGGAAGAGGAAGAAGAGATCTTCTTCATCTCGAGCATTGCTACTGGTCCCAGAGGAAGCCGACAACCGACGTACACAGTGAACATTGGTGAGGTCCCCACTCCTGTCCTCATAGACACCGGCGCTTCAGTCTGTGTGTTAGCGACAGAACACTATGAAGCTCTTCCAGGCCCTCCCGAGCTGTCTGAGTCAAAAGCCCTGATATAAGCTTTTGGGGGAGATACTCCACTACCGATCCAGGGAGTGTTTGTGGTGCCAGTGTCCCATGGGCAGAGCAAGATCAAGGCGAGGTTCTTCGTGACGAGTGTAAGCTCACACTCCCTCCTAAGCTGTTCTGCCTCTGAAGCCCTCAATATAGTACATTTCATGCTGGCCGTTTACCACACAGACATAGACCGCCTCCTGCAGCGTTTTGAAACCATCTTCCAAGGGGTCGGAAAACTAAAGGCTGTTCCCATCAGGCTTCACATCGACGGGTCAGTGAGACAGGCAGCCCTCAAACACCGCTAAATACCGTTCCACCTGAGGGCACACGTGGAACATGAACTTCAGTCGCTCATCAACTTATCATTATCGAGAGGGTTGAAGGCCCGACTCTGTGGGTCTCCCCAATTGTTGTCACCCCAAAGCCCAAACAGCCAGGAGCCATCCGCATCTGCGTGGACATGAGGTTGCCGAACATGGCGATCAAAAGGGAGCGACACCTCACGCCCACCCTGGATGACATTGTCTGCGAGCTACAGAGAGCAAGAGTCTTCTCCAAGCTAGACCTGAGGGCTGGCTACCATCAACTGGAACTTCACCCGTAGTCGAGAGATATTACCACCTTCACGACTCACGAGGGACTATACCAGTTCAAGAGGCTCAGCTTTGGGGTATCGTCAGCAGCGGAAGTCTTCCAAAACGCCATCTGGGGGGCGCTGGCGGGGCTGAAAGGGGTGATCAACATGTCGGACGACATTCTGGTGTTCGCACAGTTAGAAGCGGAACATCTGAAGCGTCTGGAGCAGACACTGGAACAACTCACAAGCCTGGGGCTGACCCTGCACCGGAAGAAGTGTGAGTTTCTGAAGGACCAAATAGAATTTTTCGGGCTTGTGTTCCATGCCGGGGGCATCTCACCTGATTCGGAGAAGGTACGGGACATTCTAGAGTCGGCCCCGCCAGAGTCTCCTGCAGAGATAAGGAGCTTCCTCGGTATGGTCAATTATTGTGGACGATTTATTCGCGACCTGGCCTCGCTGTCAGAACCACTGCGGGCTCTGACTAAGAATGACGTGGCGTGGGCCTGGACTGAGAAGGAACAGAGGGCGTTCGCCGAGCTCAAGAACGCCCTGTCGGGTCAGGAGACCATGGCATATTTCAATCCGGATAGGGACTCAGAAATAGTGGTAGACGCCAGCCCAGTGGGGCTGGGTGCGGTCCTCATGCAGGTTGACCCGCAGGGGACCATGCGGCCCATCGCTTATGCCAGCAAGGTGCTAACAGAGACTGAAAAGCGCAATTCACAAATTGAGCGTGAGGCCCTGGTCATCCTATGGGGCTGCAAGCACTTCCGGATCTACATCCTAGGAAAGCCCGTAGTTGTTATAACGGACCATAAGCCCCTGATTCCGTTCATGTCCGGGGTCTCGTCCAAGCCCCTGCCGCGCATCGAGAGATGGATGCTGTCGCTCATGGAATATGGAGTCAAGCTACAGTATCGCCCGGGCACGCACAATCCAGCGGACTATCTGTCCCATCACCCAGGGGGCGGGGCGCCCACGAGACTGGAGGTAGCGCACTGCGTGGAGGTGGTGCAACACGTGATGGAGTCAGCATTGCCGGTGGCCTTGGCGCGCCAGGAGATAGCAGATGCATCAAATGTGGACAAGGTGTTCCTGGTCATCAAGGATGCCATGGACAGTGGAGAGTGGCGTCAAGTGCTCATGAACAATGCCAGAAGGGATTATGGAGCACAGAAAGACCTGCAGGCACTATGGAGGGTACGCCACAAGCTGTCAGTCGCCGATGACGGTCTCCTGTTGAGGAGGTGCCAAATCATCGTCCCACGAGCGCTGGTGGGAAAGGTGCTGCAGCTCCCCTACAAAGGTCACCAGGGGACGGCAAAGACGAAGGCACGCCTAAGGTTAAAGGTGTGATTCCCAGACCTGGAGAGCAGGGTGGACGAATTTGTACGGGCATGCATACCGTGCCAGGCAGCTAGTCCGGCGGAAAGAGGACCACCCATCCAGGCCATGGAAAGATGCGAACAACCGTGGGGGACGGTGCATGCTGACTTTGGGTCCACGGGCCGAGGAATGTACTTTCTTGCAGTGGTAGACCAGTGGTCGCGCTATCCCGAGGTAGAGCTGGTGGAATCCACGGCCAGCGATTTCACCATTCTGGACCTGAAGAAGATGTTTGCCACCCATGGGTTCCCCATCGAGATTTGTTCAGATAACAGCTCGCCATTCCAAGGGCAGCAGTTTGCCCAGTACTGTGAGGAGAGGGGGATCAAGCACCGAAAGGTCATCCCACTCTGGCCCAGGGCAAATGGGGAGGTGGAATGCTTTATGCGGATGCTGAACAAAGTCTTCCGGATATCGATGAATGGAGGAGAGGAGCTTCGTCGAAACCTCTTTGAATTTCTGCGCGAGTACTGCACGACCCCGCATCAGTCCACCGGGGTCACGCCAGCCGAGGCCCTTTTCAAACAGGTTCCCAGAGGACTGCTGCCCAAAGTAGAGGGACGCCGCCTGGGAGTGATCGACAATGACCGAGTGTGGGCGGAAAGGGCCGTCCACAACGAGCGGGAGAGCGCCCGACGGAACCTGCTGGAGAAGGTGATTGCAGTAGGGGACACTGTGCTGGTCCGGAACTGCAGGCCGGAGGGGAAGCTGTCCCTCCCGTACGAAGCACAGCCACTGGGAGTGACCCATGTCAAGGGGTCCATGATCACTGCGGCCAATGCCAGAGGCACCGTCATGCGGAATGTGCCGTTCTTCAAGCGGATCAAGGCAGTGCCTTCCCCCGCAATGCACGACGTGCCTGGACCTGGACTGGGGGCAGGATCTCCACCAAGGGACGATGGATGGCCAGAGGCCCTAGGGACACCAGAGACACCTCCAGAGGAGTCCAGAAGGTACCCAAGCCGGGCGGGGCGCAAGCCGCCACAGAGGTGCCAAGACTTTATCATGGACACTGCCTCGTAACAGGTGGAGGACTGTTAGTGAACTGTTAAATTGTTATTGTGGTGTGCACATGTTAGAACTGTTTCTTTTTTGGGGAAAAAGGAGGGATGTTGCATAGTGACTACGCTGTATTACGCATGCGCGGCCCATAACGAGGCTTGCGCATGCGCGCAGGTAATAAAGACGGTCCCACCCGGCAGTTGCCGCCGGGGTCCTGAGCAGTCAGCACGCGTCCTGTGTGTGTCTGTACGGTACGCATGTGTGAGTGTGTGTGAGTGCCTGTGAGGGCCTCAGGTGGCCCCCGCCCATACAACAACGGCGTTGGAGCCCAGTTGAACAGTGTCAGGGCGTAAATCATGGCACTGCAAGGGGAAACAACTAATGCGTGCAGGAGCAGTAGCGGGTGTAGGTCTGCTTTTAATAGTGCTGACACTGTGGCAGACTCAAGGGGATGCTTACCTAGGGGGTGTGTAGCATCGGTCTGGGCAATGATCGCTGGTTGTGTGAGTGCATACCTCTGGAGAAGAGCTGATTGCCAGTGTAAATGACAAAATTGCCATTCTCGTGCACATGCGCGGAAGGAAAATGTCCTCACTCGTTGTTTACGAGCATTGCTACGGTATGGTTAAGCATTGGATTTGCATGGCAAGATGTAAGTGTGTGCAACGCGGGCTGCCACTGATGTTGCAAAGAGCGAAAGAGGTGATGGCATGAGGAGGTGGGGAGCCGGGGAGGCATGGCATTGGCGAGGGCCTCTCTGAACTCTGCTGGCTGTCTTAGTCAACGCGGTCCCAAAGGTGGTCAAAAATGGATCGGAGGCTAAACAGCACATAGAGACGTTCTGGCTTGGCAGCATGAACCCTCATAGTAGAAGATTAATGGGGTGGGGTGGGTCTGGGGGGATTTGGACTGAAAATCAGAACATGTGCATGGAAGATACAAGTCAAGTGTGGGGAGAGAGGGAATACAGTGTTGGGAATAAGCCAAACACTGCAATGGATAAAAAGTAATAAGGGCCCTTTGGGCGCTGCCTAATGACAGAAAGTTAGAGCAAGGTGACACAGGGCTTCATCTATAAAGGCCCACTGGTTTGGCTTTGTTAAGACCCATAGAGATAGACTTACGTTTAAACATCCACCAAGCATACTGTAAATTCAGAACATTGCTGGCGTTGGTGTTGTATTGTACTTTGTCCAGAACCCACCATTTGAGATCATCTGGCTATGTTGGTACCAAGGGGGCAGTGAGAGTTCTGCATCGGATGCTGGAGCGGTGTTCTCCAATGCGTTTGTTAACTGGTCTCTTGGTTTGACCCACATACCTGAGCCCACAGGGACATTCAATAACATAGATTACATTGGTGGTCTTACAGAACGAAGAGTGTCTAATAGCCCAATCCTTGCCAGCTATTTTGAAGGATTTCATTTTGCTTGTGAACCTGCAAACTGAGCAGGTGCCGCAGGAATGGTGGCCTGATAAGTCTCAGAGGTTCTACAGGGTGGATCTTGATGTTTTCTTTCGCAATCTAGCGTGCGTTAAGTGCTCGCTGACGTTTCTGGAGCATTTGAGAGCTATCCTAGGGATAGGTTCATCAGGTAAACTCTGTTGGACCAACAGCCAACATTGTTTAAATATGCACTTCATTCTGTTGGTGTCTGGACTAAATGTAGTGACTCATGTAATGGTGTCCTGTCCGGAACTCCTGGTCCTTGGTTGCAATAGTGTTTCCTGGGGGATGCATACCAGGTGGCTTGCCTGAACCTTCCCCAGAAACGATTATTGGAGGGGAGCAGGATTACCATTGGTCCTTTCCCTCTGACAACCCCTCCTGGAGTTGTGTTCCCTGATTGGCTGGAGTGGGTCTCCCCAGGCCCGGGACCCAGCTTTGTTTTCAGCGCTCTATGTACCTTCTCGAGGTGATGAGAAAGACTATGTGTCCCCATTGTTGCCATCTGTATTACCACTTTGCCTTTGAGAGTGCCTGCAGGATTGCAACATGGTAAAACAACTGTTTCGCTGGGAACTACTCCTCTTCCAACCACGAGTAAATGAGCATTGTTCGTCTCGGATTCAACATGTGGATGAAGACCACAAAATGGAACTTTCTGGTCTGCAATTAGTGAGGATATATATTCTGCTATTTTACAGGTGGCTCCTTGTCTCTGAGGCTTAGGAATGTTCTGCTTGTCTCTGACCTTGGCTGCGGGCTGGTGCTTTGTGCAGCCTAATTCTGATTTGTGTCGTCTCTTGTACTGAGGCTTGTGGCTTCATATAACTCTACTATAATTGTAATATAATTGAAATATGTCTATATTGTGCTATTCTTCTTATATGTTAGTAGTATTTTGGTCCTTCCATGTCTCTCATACGATCCTGTAGTTCCATATGGTTAGTTGCACTGTGTAACTTTGTGCATGGATGCAAGTTTGTTTCATGGCTAACGTTACTATGTCATGGTTTCTCTGATGACATCATCACAGTTAGATATTTGTCATTAGTCGATCAGGTACGGCGAGGCACCTGGATCCATGATCAGTGTTGGGGCACCTGTATCCATGATGACGTTAGCTGGATAAGGTTTGAATGGCTGTCTGAGAGAATATCTGTTTGCATATGTATTTGTCACTGGCCCTCCTAGGGGCTGTACAAACAGTGACTGGCATCTTGCATCTCAGACTCTTTAGGTTGTCATGTTTATAGTAGTCAAGAGGGGTATTCCTAGGACCCTCTCTTCACTCCCTAATCCCAGTATCCCACTTCCGCTAGTCCACCCTTCTCCCAATACCCCACTGTCCCTTGCCCAAACCAAAGGCAGAACCCGCTTGTCCGCCCTCCTCCCAGTACCCCACTGACCCCAGCCCCAAGCCCCAACTTAAGGCAGCACCTGATAGTCCATCCTTCACCCATTACGCCACTGCCACGACCCAACACAGCACCCACTAGTCTGCCCCCTCCCAGTACCCCAATGAGCACTGCCCCAACCCAAGGCAGCACCCGCTAGTCCACCCTCCTCCCAGTACCCCACTGGCCCTTGCCCCAACCAAAGACAGCACCTGGTAGGCTGCCCTCCTCCCAGTAATCTACTGCCCCCTGCTCTAACCCAGGTAGCACCAACTAGTCTGCCCTCCTCTCAGTTCCCCCTGCCCCAACCCAAGGAAGCACCCGGAAGTCCTCCCTCATCCCAGTAACCTACTGCCCCACTCCAACCCAAGGCAGAAACTGCTAGTCTGCCTTCCTCATCCACCTTCCCCCACACAAACCCCTTAACTCAAGGCACCACCCGTCTAGTCCCTCCTCCCAGTACCCAATGCCCTCTGCCCCAACCCTGCAACTCAAAGCAGCACCCTGATAGTCCACCCTCTTCCCAGGACCACATTGCCCCCTGCCCGAACCCAAGGCAGCACCTGCTAGTTCACCCTCCTCCCAGTACCCCCTGACCCTACCCAAGGCAGCACCCACTAGTCCGTCCCTCCTCCCAGTACCCCACTGCCCCCTTCCCCAGCCCCAAAAGCATGACAGAACTCGATAGTCTGCACTCCTCCCAGTACCCTATTGCTCCCTGTCCCAAACTCAAGGCAGAACCAACTAATCCACCCTCCTCCCAGTACCCCACTACCCCTTCCCCAACCCAAGGAAAAAACCTCTGTCCGTCCCTTGCAACAGTACCCCACTACCTACCAACCCCTAACTCAAGGCCACACCCTGCTAGTCCACCCTCCTCCCATACCCCATTGGCCCCTGCCACAACCCCCGAAACCCAATGAGGCACCTGCTTGTCCACACTCTTCCCAGTAGCCCACTGCCCTGTGCCCCAACTCAAGGCAGCACCCACTAGTCTGCCATCTCCCAGTACCCAATTGCCCACTTCCCACTGCCCCAACCCCAACCCAAGACAGCACCCTCCAGACTGCCCTCGTCCCTGTACCTCACGACCACTGCCCCAACCCAAGGGAGCACCCGCTAGTCCACCCTCTTCCCGGTACATCACAGACCACTGCCCCAAACCAAGGCAGAACCCACTAGTACGCCCTCTTTCCAGTACCCAACTGACCACTGCCTCAACCCAAGGCAGCACATGCTAGTTCGCCCTCCTCCAAGTACCCCACTGACCCCTGCCCCAATTCAATGCAGCACCCCCTAATCCTCCCTCCTCCCAGTACCCCCTGCTCTAGCCCCCAACCAAAAACAGTACCCACTAGGCCACCCTCCTCCCAATACTCAACTGCCCCCTTCCATAACCCAAGTCAGCAGCCACTAGTCCACCCTCCTATCAGTACCCCACTGTTCCCTGACCCAACCTAAGTCAGCACCCGCTTGTCCACCCTAATCCCAGTACCCCACTGCCCTCCTCTCAGTCCCCCAGTACCCCACTGCCCCCTGCTAAATCCCTCAACACAAAAAGCACTGTGCTAGGCCACCATCCTCCCAGGACCACAATGTCGCCTACCGCAAGCCCCCAACTCAAGGCAGCACCCTGCTAGTCCACCCTCTTCCCAGTACTCCATTGGACCCTGCTCCAACCCCTCATCCTAAGCCAGCGCCTGCTAGTCCACCCTCCTCCCAGTATCCTGTCAGTACCCCACTGCCCCCTGTCCCACCCCCAACCTAAGACAGTACCTGATAGATTGCCCTCCTCCCAGTACCCCATTGAACCCTGCCCCAAATCCAAGGCAGCACCCACTAGTCTGCCCTCCTCCTAGTACCCAACTTCCTGCTCCACAACCCAAGGCAATTACTGCTATTCTTCCTTCATCCCAGTATCCTACTGCCCCCTCCGTACCCCCCAATGCAAGGTTGCACCCTGCTAGTGCGCCCTCTCCCAGTACCCCATTGCCCCCTGCCCTAACCAAAGGCTGGACCAGCTAGTCCACCCTCCTCACAGTACCCCACTGCCCCATCTGCCAATGCAAGGTAGCACCCACAATTTCACCCTCAACCAGTACCCCACTGACTGTTACCCCAACCCAAGGGAGCACCTGCAAGTCTGTCATCCTCCGAGTTCCCCCATTGCCAATGCCTCAAACCAAGGCAGCGCATGATAGTCCACCCTCCTCCCAGTATCCCCCTGCACCCTACCTTAACACAAGGCAGCATCCACTAGTCCTCCCTCTTCTCAGAACCCCCCTGCCCTAAGCCCCAACCAAAGACAGCATCCACTAGCTGCCCTCTTCCCAGTACCCCACTGCCCTAACCAAAGGTAGCACCCTAGTCTCCTGCCTCCCAGTACCCCCTTCCCTAACCTCCAACCCCCAACCGACAACACCCACTAGGACACCCTCCTCCCAGTACCCCACTGCCCCCTGCCCAAAAACCCAAACTCAAGGCACCACTCTGCTAGTCCACCCTCCTCTCAGTACCCCAATGTCCACTGCCCCAACCCCTCAACCCAAGGTTGTATCCGCTAGTCCACAATCCTACCAGTACCCCACTGCCCCATGCCCCCAATGTTGCTGAAGGTTGTTTGCATCAGGTACCCGGGCGAACATAGAATCGAGCTGCTCAGTAGGGAGCTGCCCTTTGTTTCTGGCCCTTAGCCGATGGATGCCGGGGCACAGCTGCCCTGTGAGAGACATTCTTATAGGGCATTCAAGGTCACATAGTGTATTTGCTTGGCCTATCGGAGCACCATTGGGCAGGCCTTGGGCTGGATGGGGAGAGGGAACAGGCTCCGAGCATGGAGCGGGAAACCAATGTTTAAATGCATTTCAAATTAATTCCAGGCCCGGATGGTGAGGGTGCTTATCACATTAGTCCATTCCCAGACCTTGACCATCCACCTTATTTACAGACCCCCTGGACCTATTGGATGCTTTGAGGAGGATCTCTACACTCTTCTCTCCAACAGCCTCAAAACTACCTCCTAACTATTAGTCCTGGGAAACTTTAATTTGGGCTTCAATGACCCTCTAGGTAAACACGCCACAACCATTGCCAACATCCTAACTGAACTCGGCATATGCCAAAAAATTACCAAACCTACTCACAATAAGGGTCAAATCCTTGATTGGGTGGCAGAATACAATTGTTTGGCTAACATCACCACCATCTCGGCACAACCTTGGACAGACCACCTCCTTCTGTCTTTTGCACTCTTAACCACCAGACTCATCACCTCAACCACTGCCATCCTCCCTACCCTCAACTTCCAAAAGGATGACCTAGATCTAGAAACCCTTGTCAAGGAATATAACAAAATCATGCTAACCTCACTTGATAGGATCGCTCCCATAAAACTGAGATCCAGCAAGCCCAACACCCACCTAAATAAATGGTTCACTCCCCAAGACTTACGACTTCTCAAAAGAAGCTGTGAAACATCCTGGACATTATTCCCAACAGCAGCCAATAAAACTAAACTCTCAGATAGCTCCTCCCAATACAAAAAAGAAATGTATCTGGCCAAACGTAACTCTTATAACAAACGCATTACCAGCATGAAGTCCAATACGAAGGAACTGTTTACTATACTCAAGGAGCTAGAGTCCCATATCCGAACCCCAGACATCTGCACTAAGGACAAACGTAGTGTTCAGATATACAACAGTCCCTCTGCAACAAAGTAACTACCCTTCAAAATAAAATAGCACAAAAAAAGAATCCCTAAATCACCTCCCATACACAAACAACAATATTTCCGACATCCCTGGTACTGAAACTCCATCTAATCCTATTGCCGATTCAACTTCACCAAAACACCTATTCATGAGGTCGAGAAAGTCATTCTCTCGCTCAAACCCTCCAATTGTCAGGGTGACCTCTGCCCAACCCATCTTATAAAAGATGCTGCAAGAGAAATTGCCCCTTTTATATCCAAACTCATCAATGCCTTCTTTGCATCTGGCATTGTCCCTTCGAATCTCAAAAAATCTTGGGTGCTCCCACTTCTAAAAAAACAAACTTTGGATCCACTCATACCCACCAACTACCACCCCATCACAACTGTTTGTTTCTTATTAAAACTTCTAGGAGCGTGGCAATCCGGATTCTGCCCCCAACACGGAACTGAGACTGCCCTCATCGACTTGAAGGCTCAGGTCGATGATCTAAGAGACAAAGGCAAAACAGCCCTCCTCCTACTTCTCGACCTCTCAGCCGCATTTGACCTTGTTGATCACAAGGTCCTTTGCAAACACCTGGACTCTGCTGCCCATTTCTATGTAGAGGCCATCCTATGGATCGAGTCTTTCTTGAGCGATAGGACTATGAGGGTTTTCTCCCCATCAGCAGCAGCAGACCCCATTCCAATCAAATGTGGGGTGTCCCAGGGCTCTTGTGTATCCCCCACCTCATATAATATTTTCACCATGCCCCTTTTCGACGATCTGCACCATCTGGGTATCACCTACACCAACTATGCAGATGATACTCAGATCCTCCTCCCACTCTTTGGGGATTACGATGAGGATTTGGCTTTGGTGAACAAGGTGTATCTCATTATTCAGACATGGATGGCTACCCATGGTCTATGCCTGAATGATGACAAAACGAATCTCATCATTTTGGAGACCACATTAATCTGAAGAAACTAGGCCAGAGGTACGCATCATTCATAATCGATGGTAACCTCATTAAGGTGGTCAAGGAGGTTAAGACCCTTGTCTTCTACCTCGATTCCTCCATCTCCTTTACGAAACATGTGAATAGCATGGCCTCTGCCACAGCCGATACTTGCAAGCTCATCAGAACCGGAAAACTCTTCCTGACGTTAACTGCATTATCTTGGCTAGAGCCCTTATTCTATCCAGACTCAATTAATGCAACGCCTTATACATGGTGCCAATACATCTACAATTCAGAAGATACAAATTCTTCAAAACAATGCCTTAAGAGCGGCACTCGGAGTATCAAAAGATCACACAGCTCTGCGATGAGATGACAAAACAACTGGCTCTCCAACTACAACAAAATTCAACTCAAAACTATGTCCCTTACACACAAAGCTCTAAATAATGCTGCCCCCAGCTACCTTATAAACAGAATCCAGAGGAGAACCTCCGCCAGACCTATGAGATCTATCAACACCAACTCCGTCACTATACCTAGATTTAGGCTATCCAAGGTGGGTGGATGCAGCTTCCCTGTTATGTTAAAGTGGGCCAACTGTGGAATTCCCTACCACACTCCATCAGAGAAAACCAACCCTAACTGAACTTCTGACTCAGATACATCAACCTGCTCAAATCCAACAATATCTAAAGCCTGTTGAGGTGTGATTCACTCCGGCTAACTTAACCCTGCATCTTTGTATATATTCCAGCACTGCTGTGCCATATATGGCTGCCTATTGACATTGTGTCCCCACTTTCTTTGTAAATACTCCTTTACCTTTGTATTTTACTTGCAGACTCTCATGCACCTTGTATTTTACTTGTACCTTTTGCTTTTGCTTTAACATGATGCCTTTACTCTGTAACACATTAACTAAGCTTTGCATATTCCTGTAACTACTGCACCCTGATACCCTGGGGTCTGGTGCACATTATAAATGAATAAACAAAACAAAACAAAACAGACAATGCACATTCCTCTGTAGAGGGCCTCATCAAAGGGGGGTCCCTGGAAGAGTCAAGAGCTAATAAGGCTTTTGAGACAGACCAGACAATTCTGGTCACATGATGTCTTCCTCTGACCTATCGAAGCACCGTCGGGCAGGCCTTGGACAGGCCTTGGGCTGGGTGAGGAGAAGGAAGAAGCTCCAAGCACAGAGCGAGAAACCAATGTTTAAATGCAGTTTAAATGAATGTCATGCCCGGATGGTGAGGGCGCTTACTGCAAGATATGTTCCTCTGTAGAGGGTGGCATCAAAACCATTGGTGACATTGTGTCTGGGGATGCCTTGAGTTCTGAGATTTGATTTGTGCTGGGTGGAGGTCAGCAGGTCCAGTGGCAATGGTGCAGAGGGAGACATGAAGATGGCAGGCATGAGGCCTTTGTTGCAGTTGCTGCATGCTAGCATACAATTATTAAAGATAATTATTTTTAATTGGTAGCAGTGAGACACACACATATCCTTAGATACCAGGTACAGGAAGCTTCCAAGCCCAGTGATCACAGATCAAGCTCCGAACAGTGGTCCTCAACCATGTTATCCAACAATGACTGTTAATTACTTGCCCAATTCGATAGTGCACCTGCCATTTCCCAATCGCATCCAAACACATGGACTCGTGTTCCTCTTATCGACTAGTGTAGTACAGCACCAACCTTTAAGGTGCTGAAGTGGAATGTAGTTATAGAAGAAACTATTATTATGAAGTTCTCTTATAGATAATCGTATATCCTATACTCTACCATCCATTCCTGGACTAGACTAGAAGTTGTATAATAGCTAACTGGGATGTCATCTATGATATTATTTATATAAAAAGTTATTGTTCCCCTTGTTGTTGCTAGATGTAATTTGTATGCTCTTCCAGCAGCCATCTGTTTTTGAATAAAGCTGTATTTTCTTGTGCACCTGGTGGTACTCAATTATTGAGTATCTTTCTCTTGTTACTACCTGTTGGGCCTATCTTAACAGGAACACATGGTATGGTAACATTGTGCCTGGGGGGATGTCTTCACTGTGTTCTGAGGTTTGACCTGTGTTGGGTGGAGGTGAGCAGGACCAGCGGTAATGGTGCGGAAGGACACATCATGAAGATGGAAGCCGGGTGAGGCCTTTGATGCACGTATTGCATGGCACACATTGGAGCACATGGTATGCTGACATTGTGCCTGGGGATGTCTTCACTGTGTGTATGAATTTGTGCCTGTTACAAGGATATTGTTATTTCCACTTCCTATGACTGTGTAGATGGCGTGTGCACAGGATGTGATGGATGTGGATGGGGTGCCATTGTAGTTTTCCTGTTATGGGGCAAACAGAGTTTGCCTCTCACGGGCACACATTCTCAGGGTTGGCCCGGCATTGTGGAAGTCCTATGTCCAATAGGGTTGCAATGCACTTTTATACTTGAGTTTTCATTACGCTTTATACTTTGCAACGTGCATCAGGTAGCAATAAGATCGCAAGATACGCATTCTCCTTTGGACTCCAGGCAATGGTGCGATAGATTCTGTGAATAGGGTTTCCTTGGTGCTTGATAAGGTGTATTTGTTGTTTACATACTGCACCCCTCCACATGCCCATGTTCTTCCTCGTTCTTCTTCCTTTTCCACGTGGAATGGGGATTTTGCTCATTCCACACCTTATTTATTTGCGCTGGCCCTTCCCACGCTTTGTGTTGTGCAAAGTGCTCCGGCCCAGCACGCAAATTCTGATGCATGAATCGGAAATTAATTTTCAGGACAAACCACCATGTACTTTCACAGGCAAGTGACTTCGCGCCACACTAAAAATGTTGTAAATTAGGCCCTGTGTGATCCTACAGTGTGATACAAAATATACATGTGTGTTAGGACTTTTCTAAAGGAATGCCACACAGAGTTCTGCAATAGATCTGATTGGGCCCCTGTATTGTGCTCCTTTTTATGTAATGTGATGGGGCACATGCGAAACTATTGATGATTCATCTTTGTTAATAAGGCGAGTTTTTTTAAATATATAGAATTATTTCTTAGTTCAAAATTAATGATGATACCCTAAACAGAATATTAATCTCAATCACGTTTTCTCTGCTCAACCGTAGTAGTTAAAGTTGCCTGCATAATTCAACAATTCCTCATCTCCTAATTTATACTTTAACAGTGAGCACTTTTGTGCTCTTTTGTAATGCATATTTGTACAACCATTTGTTTGATTGAATTGCAAATCCACTAGTCTCTTTGCTTTTGTGTTTTGTTTTTGTTATTCATTTATTAGGATCTCTGTTGGACAGCAAAACCATGTTTTCTTCAACCATGGCAAGCATGCTTTTCCTTTCATCTGCCAAGTTTTAATTACGAAATGCTCCACCTAAGTACATCATGATTGTGGTGGTCTACTCAACGAGGCATGTAAAGTGGGAGGCATGGCAGACATCGCAACTGCACTGACAAAACAGAGTAAAACTGGAAATACAGGCCATACACTGGTAAGGCAACACACGGATGATAGTCCTGTTGATGAAAGCCTGCAGCCACCATGTCTGACTACACAAAGTAGAGGGAAAGAAACATTCATTTGTATTGGAGGAAGTGGATCAGGATCTCATTCTACACAACCATCTTGTGCATTTTAATACTTTGGAGATTACTCTCATGCCCTACCTTTCAACAGTCGATGAACAATATGGCAAATACAGCAGTATTTGAACAGATTCTTTACAGGCTACAAGATGATGCTCAGACATTTGATGAGACATGGGGCGGCTTTTTGGAAGACATGACCGTTTTTTGTAAAAAAAAGATACACCATATTGCCTTATAACTTTCTGTTGGTCTGTTTAAAACGTTTGCCCCTTAATCATGTAATATTTGATGCTTATATGATTTGTTCTACAATGTTATGTGGGGTTTTTTCCAGGCTGTGAACGGATTTCTTATTAAGTTACGAGTTTCTCTAGTAGGTTAGAAACGAGCTTCACTTTAATTTCCTTGACATATGTTACAAACCAATACGTTTTTGCAACTAAATATTCAGGAGGAATGATCCAGTATCCATACCAATCACATTTTTAGGTAAATGACATTCATTTACAATTTACTTGTGTGCTGAATAAAACACGTTTTATTTTTCTTTTGTAAATGTCTTATTTGTATTAATTGAATTAACCGTACATATTTGACAGTGTGTTTGCCATAGAAAATACATTAATAATACCTTAATAACATTGATGCTGAAAAGAAATGAAATCCCATCCACATAGCCCCAGTCAGACAACTGCAATGCCCATGCCACTGCTAAATCAGGGCTCTGTTTCAGTACAAAATGGCTGCTTTCCTCTGCGTGAATTCTCTCCGTTTTAAGAGCGGGAAGCGAGTACAGCAGCAAATATGCACCTACGGTTGGCATAGGATGGCCTACCTGCAAAAACTGCATAGATGTTGCACAGTCTCCACCGCAATTTTGTTCTGCACCCATATTTTGAACTTTTTAATAAACTTGCTTGATCACTGGCCTACTACGTCTGGGCTCATGTTGGGTGATCACATATTTAACAATAACATGTTTCATTATAAGCATAGCTCAAATCCCAATGTGCATCCCACATGCACTTGGACCAGACTGGCACTTTAAAGATCAAAATGTCTGAGAGAGTATAGCTGTCCACTCTCAGCATTGTGGGACTGAATTATTATAACATCACTCACATATATGTTGCTTGTATGTGAGGGTGAACCCACAGACCCCCGGCACAGGAGATGGTGGTTTGGATGAGGATAGCAATTTTAGCCTTAGAGACCTCTTTGGAACCAAGTCTGCACAGCACAGCCCTTTCTGAGAAATGAAGGAGTAAGATGAAGTGCTCTATTACATATTCCTACACTATTTAGTCAGCAGACATTAAAAGAAAGTGAAGGGTCTAATGAAGGTTTTTTACAAGATGGGAATAATAACAGCATGTTTGAAATCAGTAGACAAGGGTGTTGGAGAAAGATAAGAATTGAAGATGGCTGTCAGGAATGATGTGATAAGGGGAAACATCATAGGGACAAGAGAAGAGGGTAGGAAGTCTGATAAAGAGTCATTAGATTGGCATGAAATGAATAAGGGCAGTGTCAGAATCAGATAAGAGAGAGAAGGAGGCTAAGGAATAGGAAAGGGGAGGAAAGATAAGTGCAAGTAATGGGGAAGGAATTGACAGTGATTCAAGAAAAGTGTGTAATTAGGAAAAGGGCAATCAGGACAAAGGGTTGGGGGAGATAGATCAAATGTTTCTACCCATATTTAGCAAAGATCGATTCATCAAATCCATCTTCACCAAATATGGGTAGGCGAAAAGGGCTACCATCTGGCCAGCACAGCGAACACTTGAAACATGAACCTATAGTCTCCTTACCTTATCCAGTGTTTGCAGCATGGAGCCAGTTAGTGGAGTGTGGCCTGGAACAGCAGGAAAGGAGTAAGTGTACCTGGGGTAGGAAGGGTGAATGTGAGCAGAAGCATTATGTGGGGGGTATAGGGTGGATCCCCCATTAAGCATATATTTAGTGGAGAGGTGTTTTGCAGGGAGAAACAATTGGGGATGATACCATCCATTAGCAAGGAGAGCAGTGGCCAGGTGGCAGGGATAGGGTTAAGGAGAGGTTATTGAGAGGAAGGAGGCATTTGATGGGTGGAGAGGCCAGATCTGTGGGCAGGACTTAGTGGGTGGGGAATGAAGGATCTGTGATCTGACCAATTTTTATTTGGTTAAATCCCATGGCTCTGATTTAGTAGCTGAAAAATGGGTTGGGGAGAGAGAACACGAGAGGACAACATCATAATAAATAAGCATCTGAGGGTGGGCAAAAATATCATGAATAGCATGATCCACATTGCCTGCACAATGCTAACCTAACTATAATGTTGTCAATAGATCTCTTTCCCTACTCTTTTTTGGTATATCCTGGGTCTGGCAGCTTATGGGGAAAGAGGATCACTGTTGGAACGAACCTGGCTGCCATTGTTTCTCTTACAAGGCAGTACTGCAATCATACAAAGAGGTTGGCTACAACAGTTTGTGGGACCATAAATCCACTTCACCATGGGCATGTGGACCAGTGGACAGATTGTTGACTATTAAAGGACACAGAGTGGCCTTTTATTCCTCTGTTGGCCATGATGGGCACCGATTAATGCAAGTGAGCAGAAGGTGGATGCAGTTCAATATCTGGAAACCTTGTGCATGGAACGGTTTCAGACAGATGCCTCAGGGGGAATGACATCTCTGTGAAGGTGGAGAAGGGGAGGGCACAGTTGCTAAGGCCATGTAATTTGAACTTTGGTTTGGATCTAGCAGACACAAGTTCAAATATCCTTGCTTCTTCCATATTGACACGACAATTGACATCCCCTTCTTTGTTCATGTATTTCACCTTGACTCACACACCGTATCACCAATTGTTAACCCGCAAAAGAAATGGACACTGTGGCCCAGAAGGCTGGCTCACATTTGAGATGAGCTTACTATGCCTAAAAGTTTCTATGCTTCCTGCTGGAGTACCACACAGACCTCAGTGGCCGCCTACTGGAACTCAATCTTTCACATTTTGGACAGCCTATGTGAGCAGTGCAATCCTACCTAGGTTACTGCAACACTCACAAAAGAGCTTCATATGATCGGTGTTTGAAACTGGTTCAGTGGCAGCTGCTGTCTTGTTAAGGATGTCAATCAGGTAACCCACACCTTGGTCTCGGCCTAGTATGCAACGTCCAATTGAAATACTTATGTTTTTATGTTAGATTCAATATTGAGATGGTACACCAGTCATATCACACCCCCTTTTTCAAATACCCTGGGTCACAATGGACCACAAACCAGGTTGGTTGGTAAAATATAATATTTATTTAAAAAATCAAAACAAATCATACAATTTTTAATACTGGACAGCAATCAACAATGGGGTGATAATAACAATAGTAAGCAATGCACTTAGTTTAACCTTCTATTGACACATCTACAAAACATCAGGGAATAGGAGCACTTTTTGATTTTAGGCAAGATAGCACTCAAGTTAGAATTTCCCCTGCAATGTTCCCTCAACCCACAACTAATCATTTCTAGATGGATATGAAGAACAGCAGGCAATCAGGGATGTCAAATGGAAAACAGAATTTAAATCAGACCTTCCCTCCCCAAATAAGTGAGAAAAACAAATTTTAAACCCTGGCAATGCTAAAAATGACATTCAGAAACGTATGAATAAATCAATGAATATGTGCAAAAACCTTAAACAAATACAGTTTTCACTAAAGCACAATGTAAAGGTGCAAACAATCACAAGCAAAGGATTAGCAAGAGCATACACTTCGAAATTGAGTGGCAGGGTTTTAAAACATTTTGCAGCAAATGACACGTTGGAAACTTTGAAAACGGTTTTTTAATAAAAATGCGGTTTTTGTGTTGGGGTGTAGCTATAGATCATAGGTATAATATGGAAGTGAAATTAGGTCTCTAGCTGGTAAATTGAGTGAGTTATGCAAGATCTAGAAAGGTGCATTTTGAGTAAAGTGGAGCAGTGAAAAAGGAAAGGAAATCAATTTTGACAAGAACAGTTTTACTCTACACTAGAGTCTTCAGGTTAGACCACCAAAGAGGGCACAGTAAGCTACAGGGTTGATTCACGTAATTCACACCTAGCTCCTTAGCGCCTGCCCTGGCGGAACCATTTCGATCACTCGAAATAGGATTAATAGCTTAGAATTTACACAAGGCCGAATTACTACAAAGATGGCACTAGCACAAGAAATCAAAGGCGGGGTTTCAAGAATAATTCTGACAATATTACAAGTTATCAGGATAAGGATAGGGTGACTTAGAGAGGGAAACTAAGGACAAGGCAAGGCAAGGTATACTATGGTTTTCTATGGTTCCTATTGATACTCACAGTCCACTTGTTAGCTTTTGGATTGTGGACAGTCGGCATTCTGGTCACCACACGGATCTGGTCTACAAAGGAAAGCCGGACAAAATCATCAGGCCAGGATCAGCTGGGCAGGGACTGGATACTGGTAGAACTTAAGGACTGGCAATTCTGGTCACTGAATAATGTAGGTCATCATGGTAGCAGGATTGCAGCAGCATGCAGTGAGTTTCAACAAGATGGTTCCCAAAAACACCACAGATTTTCCCTTTGGTTATTTGAGAATTTTAGTGGTTTTCAGAATTTGAGGCCTTGCTGGAGCAGGATCACCAATGCTTGGGTTTTGCAGTGGACCCTGGAGTAGGATAAGCAATGCTTGGCCTTGTTGTTGGGATCTGGAGTCTGGATAGATGGAACAGTAACAAGACGCCTCCACAGGAGGAGTGTGTGTCTAGAGTCTTGTCAGGGACCCCTATTTATAGTCTAAAATGACATCATCAAAGTATAGGCTGGGCAGAGTTAACTACGCACGCCACTAAACTACTTGGATTGGGCAGGGGTGCTAGTCTCTGCCTCGCTCTCAACTGGTTGGATTTCCAAGGGAATGTTGTCATGTTTATGAGGTGAGTTTTACAATGTCCAAAAACTCCCACATTTACTTTACAGAAAATCTGATTTTGCCAAAAACATACATTTCTAAAATTGCAATCTCTTAGCAAAGTATACACACAGGTTACATATTATGTGCAGCATATATCAGTCCAATTCTCAAGTCTGTGGGACCTTGTTTTGCCCTTCTGACACATTTTGGTAATTCTACACATTAAAGATTCAACCTAAAATTCAATAACTTTGTAAACAGATGTGAATTATCCCCAGGGATGTATGTAAGTTTTAAAAGAAAGCCCATAAAATTATATTTGAAACTGCAGACTTTTTACATTTACAAATTCTTGCTGCAGAGAAAAAAGTCTTTACAGCTTCTTTATAAAATAGTCTTTATGAATAAATGGCAGTTCCTTTGTTGGGTCATTTATTTTCTTTAACTTCAACTATTGCCAACTGTCATTTCCTTCAAGGCAAATTGGGGTTTCTCATCTTAATAGAAGGTTGTATTGCCCCTTACACTTGACAGGTTAGTGTCCCAGGACTTCTCTTGTCCCAGCCTGGAGCACAGAAGAATGCCTGACGAGCGTGTGAACTTTCTTTATCCTGGCCCATTCAAAGTTCTTTCAAGCTGGAAACTTTCACTTACGTGTCCTGGAAGTTTATGTTGTTTCTCCCTTGCTTGGGGAAGTTTCATGGCTGGCAACTGGAATGATTGGTTTTTCTGAGAGCTTGAAGATCCAGCCTATGTGTTTAAAACTCTTTAATTTCTTATTTTGGGTCCTAAATTAAAACAAACCTGTGAAAGAAGATAGCCTATGTGTCTATTATCACCACTAACATAATCTGTTTACATTGCTAAGTAAGCAGGCTTTTATTCAACAATTTATTTTTAACAGGCCATTTCTTTAGTCAGCAAAGCCCATTTTTCCACACGTGTTAAAAACTGTTAGCATTTCTTTCTTTAAATTCCGTTTGGCACACAGTAAGGGTCCACAACCTGTAAGGAAAGGGAGCAAACAATGCAGATATACCCTAGGCCGTCCTTCACTTATCGAACCCCTAAGAAGTCGAATCCCTAATAAGAGTGGAACCTTGCGCTCAAAAGTTCTTTCGGGGTAGACACACGTGATCATGTGGTAGAGCAAAAAACATGGTATCTTGCAGGGGTGTAGTGACTTTTCAAGGAGGGTCTCCTCAAGAGGGCAGAACACGTTCCAAGAGTTGGGAATAGCTCGGTAGCACAGGCTACCTCAATAAAGGTGAGTGGCCCTCAGGGGACACTCGTGCGTTAAAATGAAGGGATGCTTCAGGGGCCACCGGTAAGGGGTTGCAAGTACTCACCTGCCCAACCTGCACTCAGGACCAAATGTTGGCTGTCGTTCAAATGCTGCAATTGTCTGGCTCTGCGGCTTTCAGTGGCTGAGTTCCAGGGATGATTCTCTGGCAGGACAGTGGTGATTTCTCCTCTCCTGGTGATGGGATCAACTCGAATTCACTGCAGCTCATCTCAGGGCACAGGAGGGCACAGCAGCAGGGCACCCTGGAAGTTCGTCACCATGGCTGGGCTACACAGTGACGGTGTGCACTCGGGTTCAGGCGTACTTTTCTTAATTCCAGATCTAGGGCACTTAAGTGTACCAACTCAGCTGGAAAGTGCCTTATACACAGTGCTTACGATCTCCAAAGTCGCAATATGAAATGGAGATGGCAGCGGTTCCAGAGCAAAGGTCCTGGGCAAGCTGCTCTGTTCACTGGTTGGCCCAGGAACACGTCCGGGAAGGCTTGCTTTTAGGTTAAGGCGGAGGTGCTGTGGTTAGTTGGTCCCACTATTTAAATGAGTTGAAGCACCTTTGCAAACCTTCTAAGTTCGATTAGAAGCAGGGGGATCCCCTGCTACAACAGCAGGCTCAGGGTGCCATACCTTCCAATGGGTCACCAGCGGTTCCATGACTTGGCTTCTTAGTTTCAGGATGCTTGGATCCTATCCTAGGTTTGTTGTGAACTGAAGAGATCAACCTGGTACGGGTGTTTGGGCCCTTCTCTTATTCAGAATCTATGTTGTGCCAAAATGAAGATGACCCAAAGAGAGATCTGCTCACTTACAGCCATGCCAGACGTGGCCAAATCATAGACCACGGTGGTCATAGTCATTCCAACTACAGACTCTCTGGAACCAAGGATGTGTATTGGAACTAGACAGTCCAGCCCACATCTTGGAGGCACAAACACAAGACATGCAGAAGCCTGCAAAAGTTTTCGTTTGCACAGAGAAGGCATGACCAAAAAAGTGTTTTCCCAGGTCTACTTGACCTGGGGAAGACAAAGGGACAAGATGGCCAAAGGACAGAGCAAGGACCTTGTGGAATGGTCATTTTCGGGCGAAGCCACTGTCGTGGTCCAAACCGGGTAAACGCGATATGAACCAAAAGAAAGGGTTAAACATATGTGAAAAATAACAGCAGCCACCAGCTCTGTCCAAGGCACATTTGTACTTCTGCTGAATAATCCTTTCACGATTTTTAGGGCCTTAAAAATGAAAGGAAGACCCCAGCGCACTGTAATGTAAGGTACTTTGTGCACTGGTAACATGTTCCTAAAAACTAGCAACAAAGTGAAAGACTAAGGGAAACAAAGTCTCCCAGTACTGACTGTCTTTAAGGGTAAGTCAGTTTCCCCCATAACAAAGTGAGCGAAAACCCAGCGAAGTGCAGCATAAGGCTGTGCTCCAGTGGCAAAAGTCAGGCTAGGATGGTCAGACAACAGCACAAAGTTGGTGGATTCATAAATGGAAGGAAAATGACACATAAATGGAAAACTTTCCTAACAGCTACCCTGTGTTTACCCTCCCCCCATCCCCCTCCTGCACATCCTGCAATGCGTGGTACTGGGTTGTGCTCCTTTCCTTCTCTCTCTTTCTCTCTCTCTCTCTCTCTCTCTCACTCCTCTCTCTCTCTCTCTCTCCAACAATCCTCCTCGCACCACCTATGGTGCTCTACATTTCTTCCATCTTCTTTAACTGCTACTCTATCAACTATCCAATCCCTCTCACTAAGTCTGGAAGGAAATAGTTCAAGAGTGATATCCCGGTCTCCAAACCAGGCATCCCTGTCACTGATACCTACATCAGTCCTTCCTCGAGACAGACTATCACTGACATTCTCTTTGTCGTTTCCTCTCCTGGTCTCTGTTCTGTCTCCTATCTCCTCCTCTCCCATTAATGGTGGCACCAAATGGGAGGCCCTCTTGTCCTCTTTCCACTCCTCCAAAACCATCATTAATGTTTATCTGAATGGGACCGTCTTGGTCTAGGGCCCTCAGCATGATCTCCTCTATTTCGATGGTTGCTGCCCATGTCTTATTAACTCGCTCTCTTCTCCTGCTACTCCTTCTAACACCTCTCTGGCTCCTTTGCCACCTCCTTCCTCCATCACCTCTCTGACACCTACCTCCTCCTCCTCACTGACCCCCATGCCACCTCTGTCTAGTCTATTGCCTCTGCCCACTCTAGAACCCATCTACTACCTCCGCTGGGTGTACCTCCCTCCTGTAGCCCACTCCGGAATTCTTTCAAATGTGGAAACCTGCCCCACGTCACTGCTCTTAACTCTAGGTCTGCTGTCAAACACTCCTCAGACATCTGCAGCCTCCTTGAAGACCTTGACCTGGATGTTTCTCACTCTCACTGATAAATGTTTGAGGGCCAGCTGTCTCCGAGCCCAGAACCTACCAGACCAGTGGGGGAGCGGTCCTGATCTTTCCAGAGTGGGTCCCTGCTGCTGTCATTACTATGCAGACTAAGGTTAAGGTTAATTATTCTTTTTTCATGGCACTGGAGTATTTAGGCTTGTATTCCACTGTTTGTACCCCTACATCAGCTTTTATTGTGGATTACTAGATGAACATGGCTCCCTTTTGTGTTTTATGCTTTTTTTCCCTCTGAATTTTTTATGTCATCTGTCGTCTGTGTTTTCTCCTTCTGTGTGTGCCCTGAGGCCTTTGGGTTAGTGGCGCAATACAAGAATTTATATAGATTGATAGATAGGCCACCCCTCCTTTGAATGCCTGGTATGCAGGTTCTCTATCTCTCTGGCCTCTCTCTGTTTGTGGCCACTATCTACAGGCCACATGGCCAGGTGGCCCTTTTCCTCTCTGAGTGGGCTGACCTCACCTCTTCTCTCCTTGCCTCTACCTGTCAGCTTCTCCACCTCTGAGACTTCTACTTACACCTGGATGCTTCTAATCTCTCCTCTGGGCTATTTTTCAACCTTTGCGAATCTCCCTCTCTTTCCATTCTTCCCTCTGGTCTGGCACACTCTGCTGGCCACACCTTGGATGCTCTCATATCCTCAGACATCCCCCTCTCTAACCCTCTCACCACTCCTCTCTGATGGACTGACCACGTTCTACTCCCCTCCTACCTGACACTGCGTGTCCCACTTGCAAAGTCTACCCCAGCACTGCCACCTTCCTTCTCAGTCATTCAGCCCATGAAGCGAGTGTCAGTGGTTGCCTTTGCCTCTATTTTCTCTGCTCCTACTACTCCTGTGGCTGACTCACACTGTGACAAAGCCCTCTCTGCATCTCTCTTTCTCCAACACTCTGGTCAATCCTGCCCCTGTCATGAGCATCTGTCTGAAGTCTACCTCCAAGTGAAACTCTTGGTATGACTTCGACCTTGCCACCTTGAAACGCAAGTGCATGGGTTCTGAGTGGAAATGGAGGGCTTCTGGTGCATCCTCTGACAAACTGGCCTGCCGCCTGCTCCGAAGGTCCCATTCAGACACATCAACACTCTTCCTCCAGCCTTGGCCGATTTCTGCAATCACTCATTTGCCACTGGAACCGTCCCCTCCCCCTCAAGCACTCCCTTTTGCAACCCCTTCTTAAGAAGCCCTTTGCCAATGCTTCCTCTCCGACTAGCTATCACCTGATCTCCATCATTCCTTTCCTGGGCAAACTTCTGGAAAAGCTGTCCATCTCCTAGCCTATTTAGCACAAAAAAAGACAATAAACATCTGCATCTAGTTTATCTGAAAAACAAGCTTCTCACTCATACAATATACAATATCCTTTTGAAGGATTACATTATCGGAAAGACACAGGGATAGAGCGATTATCTTGCTAAACTGCCTACTAGGTGACTAATTCTAGAGGGCGCTGGTGTGCCGCTTATCTAAAATGAGACACTAAAAGAAAGGAAAAGAGATCTTTTATATCCTTCAACAGCAGGTTATACTGATGGTCACAGCTATATACAACTATTCAAAAATGTTTAAAAGAAGAAAAAACACCTATAGCAAGACAACACAAATTGGTAGAATGTTACTTGAGTTAGCAACTCCTATTGGGAAGTGGAAGAAGACAAAAAAGACCTTCCTCAGTCTCTTTTTTTGGGTACTGTCACTTAAGAGAGTATGGAAAGGTACAAGTTGCTCTAAAAGTATATGGGTAGGCAAACTTGGGCCTCCTATAGGTAGCAACCACTGTCTACCGGTTTCAGTGGTGTGAGTGTTGTTATAACCAGTTTCATCAGGACAGTATTCATATACTTTGGTACTATCAATCCATGAATAGCCAGAAAAAGGTGCTGTGTGGGGTATAACAACTGTTTTGTGTACTGTCCGCACCATTATGACTCCAGGTCCATTGCTGTGCATTACAAATCCTATAAAGTAAAGTAAAGCATTCATTAACACACTTCTGGTTCAATCAACTGGAGAGGCTCGAGACAGAGACCTGCAAGTAAAGGGAGCATAATACAGGGTCATCAGTCTATTGCAGCCCCAAATCAATTGGCCAAAGATATGGACTAGTTATTAGTGCATTCCTTCAATGTACAATATCTTTTGAAACACAAGATATGGTTTTGTGAAGGACCGCTATCCCTTCTCTCAGGTATGGTTAGAAATGTTGTATTTGCACCGTGTATTATGCTCTGTTTGCTTACAGTTCTCTCCCTCTAGCCTCTCCAGTTGATGGCGCCAGAAGCAGATTCCTGAAGTAAAGCCAGTAGAACCAGCAAAATCCATGGTAAATCTCTTAACCATAAATTGAGAAGCTCTACGCAAAATATCTTTTACTGTGAGAAATACTGAAAGGAGTAAACCATCAGCCAATATAAACAAAGAGACTGCTTGGAACTGGCTAGTTGAAACTTTATCAGAACGAAAGCACCAATAGAATAAGACCTTGGATTCAACTTCTTGGACCTGGTTTGCGAGTTGGAACACAAGAGGTTGTAAACATCTGTTTAATGAAGAAAGACAGGATCTACTAAAATATGAGATAATCTGCCTGCAGGAAAGCTGGCTGCAAAATAACCCCTCTTGGGATGGCTATGAATCCTTTCTAAATCCAACAGGGAAAGGTATGTTTGGTAGACCATACTCTGGGCTCCTAACTCTTGTTAAAATCAACTCTGATTACCAGGTACTTTCACATAGTTGTCCGAACCAATTACTACAGATACTTAACCTACAAGGAAAGATCACATTGATAAACGTCTATAGGAAACCTAACTTACTCCAAGGGAACAATCTGATGAGGGCTCAATGGGAATGGGCAAATTGCGGCACCGTACTTAGCACCAAGGTCCCTTTGCGGCACCCTACTTTAACGGCTGGAAAAACCAGCCGTTAAGGTCGGGTCTCGCAAAGGGACCTCGTAATCAGGCGTTAAGGGTTTAACGGCGCCAACACCTTTCACGGCGCCGTTAAACCCCTAACGCCAGGGTCGTAATGAGGCCCTATATCTGACAAAGACCCAATTAATGAGCTACATTGAACTTGATCAGAACTGACGGGATTGGATAATGATGGGAGAAGGACCGACTCTATGTATTGAGGTGTTGAAATGTATTAAAGCAATTTTGTTGGAAACTATAAAAAATTGTCGACAAATGCAGCAGACTGAAGGCCGCCCCTTTTATTAGTCTGAACTATTTTCTTTGGAATCACGCACATGATTTATTTTAATATGCTATTCTTTTAAGAGTGGAAGGTTGTTGGGGAAATTAATGTAAATGGTTAATTTAAATTTGTAATGCTAATGTAGAGCTTGCTTGTTTTTTTTGGAAACCAATAAACATTAAAAATAAAAAAAGAAGTGTGGTAATATATACTCCACATAGCACCTTTTTCTGGCTATTCATTGGTTGATAGTACCAGAATTCACGAAGACTTTCCTGAGGAAAGTGGTTATATCAATACTCACACCACAGAAACCAGTAGACGGTGGTTGCAACATATAAGAGGCCCAAGTTTGCCTACACATATATTTATTTAGCAACTTGTATCATTCCATACTCTCTGTTAAGTGACAGTACCCAAAAACAGAGAGCGAGGAAGGTATTTTTTGTCTTCTTCCACTTCCCAATAGCTCAAGTAACATTCTCCCAATTTGTGGCGGGTTGTCTTTAAATTCTAACATGAACCCTAGGTTCACTCAGTAAGTCTAAGGGTTATGAAATTGTTATGTACCCACATGCTATAGGTGTTTTTTTCTTCTTTTAAAAAATAATTCTCCTTATGTACCCATGTATATGGGATACAGTGGACTAGGACAGACCAGGTTGAATATTTGTCTATAGCTGTGACCATCGGTATAACCTGCTGTTGAAGGATAAAAAGTTATCTTTTCCTTTCTTTTACTGTCTAATTTTAGATAAGCGGCACACCAGTGCCTTCTAGAATTAGTCACCTAGTAGGAAGTTCAGCAGGAAAATCGTTCTATCCTTGTCTCTTTCCGATAATGTAATCCTTCAAATGGCCACTGTATGACTGAGAGGCTTGTTTTGCAGATAAACTAGATGCAGATGTGTATTGTCCTTCATTGTGTTAAATTATTGATGTGTTAGGGCGATACCTTGATCATTGAAAGGTCGTGCCCCTTAGTCTGCTAGTATTGCTCATCTCCCAGGTTAATCTGCATACTGAATCCATTGGTTGTCTCCACGACCAACAGTCTGGCTTCAGAACTGCCAGAAGCACAGAAACTGCTCTCCTGAACACCCATGAAGACCTGCTCTCTAATTTTGGCTCTAATCTTCCTTCTCCCCTCATTCTCAATGATCTATCCTCTTCTTTTGATGAAATCAACCATGCCATCATGCTCAATCAGCCACGTGATAACCAGGGCATCACTGATCAGGCTCTGGCTTGGTTGACCTCCTTTATCACTGACCAACCCTCTCAGGACCCACAGGGGTATTTCCTCTCTTCTCTCTCTCTCTTTTTCTACTTGTGATGTTCCCCAGGGGTCTAACCTTTCTCTCTGATTTTTAACCACTACTTGACACCTCTTTCCCACTGCATTAATAATTTCTGCTCCGATATGCGGATGACACCCAGCTCTCTTTCAGGCTCCCCTCAGCCCCCTCTGCTCCTTCTCTCATACCAGACTGTCTTTTACAGTACTTTACAGTACTTTTATTACATTTGTACCATGCACCACTGACCCTGAGGATTAAGAGCACAAAACATAACAGACAGACAGAGAAGAACGGACACAGCAGCACATCCAGAGACGATGCAGATACCGAATCAATAAACAAGTGGGTCATAGGACAATACAATTATCATTCACAGGGAGACTATCTGAACAGAAAAGCCTTTAGTCTTTCCTGAACAGGGCGATTGATATTTCTTCCCTAATGTCCGGCGGAATAGCATTCCAAATGGTGGGGGCTGCTACAAAGAATGTACCTTTCTTCACCTGGGTCATCCTGTGGGATAGAACTCTGAGTTGATTGGTGTTATCGGATCTGAAATTACAAACACTCGATTTTGTTTCCATCACTTCACTCAGGTATAATGGGGATGATCCAGTCAGGCACTTATGTGTTATTAAGAGAAGACAAAAATCAATTATTGGAAGAGAATGCAGGCCTCTCCTTGCCTCTGATACATGATCCCTTCTTTTGAGATCCATAATAACTCTTACTGAATTGTTCTGCATAACTTGAAGCTGACAGGAGTCAGACTTAGATAGACTCTCAAGCAGACTGCTACAATAGTCAATTGTAGAACCAATTATGGCACTTATAGTTGGCTCCTGATATAAAAGGGCATAGTCGTGCCAGCAGTATGGTATAGTACGAGGCTGAAGACACCAGACTGCCAACATGGGCCTTCATGTTAAGCAACATAATAACACGAATAAGGGAAACACGGTTTCCCAGTACTGATAGCCTTAAGGACATATCAGTTCCTCCATAACATGTGAGCAAAGGCCAGTGCAGTGAAGCATAAGGCTTCACTGTACTGCAAAAAGTACAGGTCAGATTAAAAAATAAAAGCAAAAAGTTTACGGGTTCCATAAAGATGGAAGGAAAGGTGCAGTAAAGAGAATCTTTCCTAACAGTGTCAATGTTGCCTCTAACAACATGGTTAAACCCTTTCAAATCTTCTAGGAACTGGCCAATCCTTTTGCAGTCTCCACCTCTCCTGTCCCCTCCCAGGCTCTCTGCATGGCGCTGGCTTTGCATTTCACCACTAAAACTCAGGATGTCCTGTCCTCACTTTCCCCTTCCTCTCCCTCCTCCCTTGGCCACCTATCCCTCTCCTCTTCCTTTGCCCTCCTTCTCTCTCTCTCAACACTTGACAATGTTTTGAGACTAGTCCAATCTATGAAAGTTTCATCTAGACAGGTGCTCCCCTGCTCTCCCAGAACAATCAAAGACCACATTGACACTTTCACTTTCACTCCAGCATTGGCCAGTTTCTGCAATCAAACTTTCACTACTGAATCTTTCCACTCTCTTCTGAAGCACTCCCTTGTGCACCCCTTCCTAAAAAAGCCTTCTGCTGATCCTACCTGTCCGGCAAACTATCGCCGATTTCTATCACTCCTTTCCTGGAAAAATCCTAGAAATGTTGGCCATCTCCCAGCTTACCCTCCACACTGAATCTGTTGGTTCTGAGCCGCCAGAGGCATAGAAAATGCTCTCCTGAACACCTGTGAAGATCTGCTCTCTAATCTTGACTCTAGCTCTCCTTCTGTCCTCATCCTCCTTAACCTTTCTTCTGATTTAGACATGGCCAATCACTTCAGCCTGATCAGTTGACTTTGTGAGAACCTGGGCATCACAGAGCCGGCTCTGTCATGGCTAACCTCCTTCCTCTTGGATTGACCCTCACAGGTCCAACTTGGGTCGTTCCTCACCATCAACACTCTCTCTACATGTGGTGTCCTCAGGGATTTATCCTCTCACCCTGGCTCTTCAATGTCTATCTGGCCACTTTGGCCCACCTGATCTCCTCCTTCTTCTTCAACTTTCAGTGTAATGTAGAGGACACTATCCCTCTCTTTCTTTGGCTGTCCTCCATGGGCCCTCCTCCCTCACATACCTGTGAGGCAAAAGTACTTGGTGTCATCTTCAACTCCACTCTCTCCTTCTCTCCTCACATCACAGACTTTGCCAAGAAGACCCACTTCCAGCTGAATCTTCTCAGAGGTATCCTACCTTTTCCCATTTCCCCCAGAAGCTCACTGTCTATAGAGATCTGGTTCTCTCCAGGTTGGACTACTGCAACAGCTTCTTTCTCAATCTGCCTGCTTCTACTCTGCGCTCTCTGCAACTATTCTAGAACAGGACTGCAAGACTTATCCATGGCCTCAAGCCCAAAGACTGTATCTCTCCAGCCTTGATATCTCTTCACCGGCTCCTGGCGGCTGCAATGATCAAGTTCAAGACCCTCTGCATCGTCCACAAGGTTTTCTGGGGCCAGGGCCCACACTACATCCAACACTCTCTGCCTACGTACGTTCTCAAGCCCTTCGCTCAGCTACCTCCACCTATCTAAGGGTCAGACGCTTCTCCAGATAGAGAGTGGGGGGTGTATCACTCTCCTCTGCAGGTGCCTCCCTCTCGAACGTCCTCCCTGCCCCTCTCAGACTTGAGCTAGACCTCCTGAAGTTCGAGAAGCAGCTCAAGACTCTCTTTTTCTCCCCTGCCTTATCTCTCTCACTTAGCCCAGATAAATGTTGGCTACACTTGAATAATCAAATGTGGGAGTTAAATCTGGTAGTTGATTAAAACATAATGAGATATGTTGTCAAATTGAAAAAACAGCAGCAGCCGATCTCGTTGAGGGATAAACACATAGAGATACGGCTGACATATGCACATTTATTTGCAGACGTAACGCCACACGGAGAACAAAACAATGTGAATAACAGATCAACATCTTGGTTGAGATGCAACTTGCAAGACAAGGTCAGTTTTCAGCTATAACATACAAGTCAAAAAGAAAAGAGACTAATCTATATGAGGTAGTAATAAGTGATACTATCTCGGCAGATAAACAGTTAAGAAGATAGCTGTCTTCTCGTGTCTGAAGAAATAGGAGCCTTGACCTGCTAGTCCGAGTCCAAGCACACTAAAAATCAGGTTAGTGTTCACCACCATGAGATAACACCTTGAAAACACAAGCACACACAGATTTTAACAGTTTTTAGTTATTTCTTTGATTATATTGTAGTGTTTAAAACACAAATGAATCCAATGGGGTCCAGTGATTGAGTCCCATTAAAGAAACAATTACCTCCTGAAGAAGGCCCAAACTCCTTGTCAATAAGTGTTAGAGATCATGCCTAATAGACCTGAGGATGAAACATATGTAGACTATATATAAGGTCCGAATGGAGTGCCTTATTATGTTAGAGGCCACATTTTAAAGGTATTCCATACACGAAAAATTGACTCTGTGACTTGCTGTTGATTTTTGTTTCTCTCAGGCACTATATTGATAACAAAAAGTGTCTTTGATGAAAAAGGTATTGTTACCTGCATATGTTTTGTATGATAAACTAAATAAGTTTCCACCTATGCTATGCTGAAACAGAAGTCACGTACTAACCCGACTCAAAAAAACTCTCTTTTTAGATAACAAGAAATTGAATAACATGTCTTTGGCTAATATTCTATAACCAAAAGAATGTGTTTTTTTTTTATTTTTGCTTGTTTAACATATTTAAATACATTTTCTTTTAGAATTAATGTGTTGTGTTACTACAAAGTGAAAAATTATAAATTCATGAAGTAGAAGTGGTGTTGTTTGAGTGGACTCAGGGAGGGGTAATCAGTCCAACTTGTTGATGTACATGTTCAGCATTCTTCCTGCAATTGTACTGATCCCCCAACAACAAAAATACAGAAGTACCCAGCTAGAAACTATCATCCCCATGGCAAAGCCTTTTCTGTTGCCTTTGTCCCCCACCTCACTTTATTTCACTTGCCACACTCTACAGAAGACATCTCCCTTCTCCTCTTGACAGCCTTTCCCACTGAAAGGTCAAACATCTCCCGTACCCACGACCATGTGAAATGTTTGGTATGTCAGGGCAGAGGGCTTTTCTCCTTGGAACTCATCCTATGCCTGCCTTGCCCCTTCACAATAGCAAGATCAGGGCAAGGCTCTTCCTCCACCGCCTCATTTAGGTCTACCATCTGCTGTGGAACCCATGAAGCTCCCTGTCAGACCTCACCCTCCTCAGCACCCTTTTCATACTGGCTGGACACCCCTTCCTCCTTAGTGTCCTCCACCAAGACATGAGAAATTCCACCCTAGTCCTTCTACACGGTACTTGCTGCAGCCACACCCGCCTTCAAAATGAGCAATTTGCCCATGTACTCCCACTCCAACTCCATTTCCTCCTGCTCCTCTACTAGCTCTGCCTCTGCAGGGCATCCACAAGTGATCCCTTCCCCGCCTTTGCAGAAGCCTTCATCAAGGGCCATGCATCCCTTGCATCTGTGAAAATGGCCTCCTCCAATGGCCCAGTCCCCGCTTCCTAACCCCCTCCTTGTTTTAATGCTACCCACAGTGTGATATTTGTAGAACACTTGACTTTGCACTCCTATGTAAACGATGGTGTTTGTTTCTCTGAATCATAGTATTTGCAATTATTTGAAAGCATCAGGTAGACATATATGTCTTTAACTTGTACTCTCGTCTTCACTGGTAGCAATAATGACAAAATGCCAGCAAAATAGTTTGTTTTTTTATGCTTTAAAGTTTTTAAAGATAATCTTCTAAATTGAATTCAATGAAATCACTGCCGACCATTTTCAACAATGAATCTGCAACTTTTAGAGCTCTCCGTCAGGATTATGTTATGTTGATTTATACGGCGCACTGCTACCACCCAGGGGCAGTCTACAGGCACTCACGTGGCTCTGAAAGAAAGAGGACAGGGTTGGTTATTGAAGGTAGAGTGATAGGATAGGTCCAGAACCAGGAGAAACTGGTGTCTGTCTGTGTTGGGTTGCAGATTGGTGGATTGTGCACTGGCTTGTTTTATCCATAGGGGTGAGGCCCAATGTCTGGGCTGTTAATACATTGGGTACTTTCAAAGTTCTTCTAGGTGGTTCATTTTCACAATTCTATCTAAATGTGACGCATGGATAATCTTCACAATTCTATCTAAATGTGATGCATGGCTAATCTTCACAATGCTATCTAAATGTGACAGCTTCACATTTCTAAATGCAGCAACCTTTATGCCTGGGACACCTACATAGAGGGAGAAGGGCCTAAAGAGGGGGCACAACAGTAAATCCAGCAACATTTAGGGCCTCATTACACGGATGGCGGTAAGGATTTACCGGTACCGGTATATTACCGGTACCGGAAAATCCTTACTGCCTTACTACGAGGTCCCTTTGCGGGTTGGGGAATTTAACGCCTGCTTTTTGCAGGTGTTAAAAACCAACCCGCAAAGGGACCCAGGGAGCTAATTACAGTACCGCAATTTGCGGTACCGTAATTAGCGCCTTCCCCATTCCCATTATGCCCTTTGGGGCAAAAATGGGAATGGAGAAGGGCAATGGTGGAAGGGGGAATTACCGCCCGCCAACCTTGGAATGGGGCGGTAATTCCCCTTTCCACCAAGGCGGTGCCGGTATTTTACCGGCATGAACCATGGCGCTAATAGCACAATGGTTCTCCGACATCCGTGTAATGAGGCCCTTAGACCTTGGACATGGATACCTGGGCAGAGTGAGAAGGGCCTAAAGGAGGGGTGCAATAGTAGCTGCAGTATCACTTTGAAATTATGCAGTAAAGGTCAGAAGCATACATCTTCTATGAACATAAATGCTGAGTAGTGATGACACACATTCGTCCTGTCTACTAAATCCTGAAATCAAACGTTAATGTAGCACAAGCAAAAAAATGTACCAGAATGCACACTCAAAACCTGTGTGAGAAAAAATAAACTAAACCTAGAAATGAGATTGTCTTTAGACAGGCCACATGACTCCCCAAATTCAATGCATATATGGTTATAGCAATAATGAAGCTGTTACTGCTATCAGAAAATGGTAAAAACAGACCTTAATAAACATCAGTCTGGAACAAAGCAAAGGTGTATGGTTCAATCCTGTTACGTTATGTACAAGCACATGTAAGAATGTCGTTGTCTGTGATTCTGTGCAGTGCATGGTCTTCTTCGGTAGGTTGTTGACTTCCTATGCCTTAGTATACTCATCTATGTTAATGTCTGTGTGTATTACTCCCTGATGTGGGATCTGTGTAGTGTACGGTGGTGGTGGTTGTTGCTTGTGTTGTGCAAATGGATTCTGCTCAAATGTAAGAGGAAGGCTGTGTTGTGTGCTGTAATTCTCTGTTAGTTGTATTTTTAGGGTTTTCGTCCACACTTGAGGGGGATGATGTAAAGTGAGTGATCTTTTTGAAGTGTAAGTGCGAGGATGTGCAGCAAGGTGCATGTGTGGACGATGATCTTATGATGGAATGATAATGTAGTCTATGATTGTTTGTGTAAGCAGAGGAGTTGCTTGAGATCTGCCATTATCTACAGTAATGGTCACTGGTCTTTGCAAAATGAACATATGCCGTCCCTGACGAAGTTCAGATAGAACTCAACAGATGTCAGGTGTCCTTGGAAGAAACAGACACATCTCTGAAATGCTTTATTAATTTAAGGCAATTTTCACTTCATGTGTTAATTTTTAGTCTGCTATTCAATGTTGTCTTTGCTGCAATGATAAACAATGTTTGTGGCTGTAAATGTAGGAATGCATTTGGTTACATCGCCAACTGTCTAGTAAAGGTACACGTAATGCTCGGGTAATGTTACTTGCAAAAGAACAGTTTTGCACAATTACTGTATAATGTCTTCCCACGTGTGACATAATTTCAGCTGTTGCACGAAGACTTTCTTTCTCGTGTTCGGCAGCATGACAGCTAATCCGCTGCACACAAAGAATGATGGCAAAGCAGAAAGCCCATTTGTATGCTTTACTGGTTTGATTTCAGGCGCCATGACCTCAATGGTTGATTGGCCTGCCAATGCCATGAGAACCTTAAGACAAAATTGCAACTTAATTGTGACATGTTGTTTTTATCCCATCAATTATTCTCCTTTAGGTCAAGGGCTAAGTGTGTCAAGCTCTTGGCATGCTATTATTTCCGTGTTTTCCTATGCAATAAATTACAGCCACTGTAGTTTCAGCAGCTTAATTTCAATAGATTCCAGACATAAATTGCCTTGCTTTTGATTTCTTTGCTGTTAAGTGGCAGTTGGATAATGCTTGCTGAGTAGTCACAGTGATAAACAAGATGTTTTGAACATAGCCCTGTACTAGGGGATGTGTTACATGTTCAAGCTCTGTTCACTTGTAATAAGTTGGTGAACGCGTATAACCTTGGTACTCTTCTTTTAACGTCCATTTTTGAGCTCTGATTTTTTTCTTTCATTTTTTGATTGGTTGGGCCTTAAGAACAGGATGACAGTTTCTGACTGCCTTTCTCACCCACCTGCAAAACCCACATGTTTTTCCACGAACAGGTAATGTTCATGCTGGGAGAAAACCAATGCATTCCTATGTAGTCCTGGTGCTTTTAGAACCTGCCAGGTTATGCATGCATTTGTCCACTCAGTAGCGAAAACGTGGATAATTGCACTGAGGAAACAAAACTGTACGGAAGTCCACGCATTGTGACTCTCCTCTGTGCAATTTGGCCATTTTAGAAAACCGCTGTGCAAGTGTCGGCCCAGAATGGGTGGCACTCATTCTTTCAATGCCGGAAGTGAGAGGGGAGTGAGGGGACAAAAGCAAAACAGAGGCCCTCATTAGGACCCTGGCGCTAATTGTTTAATGGCGCCGTAAAAGGCTGCGGCGCCGTTAACCACTTAGCGCCTTACTACGAGGACCCTTTGCGGGACCCGACCTGAATGGCTGGTCTACACCAGCCGTTAAAGTAGGGACCCGCAAAGGGACCTTGGTGCTAAGTACGGTACCGCAATTTGCGGTACCGTACTTAGCGCCTTCCCCAGTCCCATTGAGCCCTATGGGGCAAAAATGGGAATTTGGAAGGGCCAATGTTAAATGGGGAATTACCGCCCCGCCAACCTTGGAATAGGGTGGTAATTCCCCATTGAACATTGGCGGACTCGTTACGATACTGGCACCAACCATGGTTCTAATAGCGCCATGGTTTAGCGCCAGTATCGTAATGAGGGCCAGAAGGTCAATTGCATGCAGTGGATATGTAATACACAAGTTTACATGTGTGGCCCCAATATGTTATTGTCTACAGCCGGACATTCTGTTGTCTTTTCCCCTTTTACAATTGCACTTGAACTATTTAAGAAACAATAACAGCAAAAGAAATAAGCATTGATTTACAATCCAAAGGGGCATATAACTCCTCGAGCTACGCGTCCTCCCCAGATACAAGATCCTATACACAACAGATTTAAATCCAGACAGGGACAACTCATACGTCTGGGCTTCATCAATAGGACATCATTCCCATGGGTAATCATTACATCTATTTATTAGAGCACGTAGAAGTGAAATGAATGTGGCATAAAACACTATATTTATTGAAAGTAGTGAGATAAAGAACACCGTAATTCAGAAAACTGTGTTCTATAATATAGTCCCTTAGGGCTCCACTGGTCCAATGATACTTGATGAATGTCAAGGGTGCGGGGGAGAATAAGCTGACTCTGGTATCGAAAGTCAGAACTTATGGAATGCACAAAAGAGAGTTCCCATATCTAAAGGGTACTCCCATCCCCTGCACACCTTTTGGTACTGTCAGTCAACACAATAGCACCATATCTATTCTCTGTATCTGCTACCAGTCTGAAGTCATGGGTACTGGTCCTTGGGTATTTGTAATGAGATGCAAGTTACCCGGTGTGAAATCACCTGTAATGTAAAGTAAGGCTAATTAGTACTCTGTGGTTTATAGAATATTCAAATTCATATTAAGCGTGTTCTCCTACTGTAATTACCTTCTCATGGCATTGGGATGGTGTATTTCAATTCTAAGTGGTATACTTCCATGTTGTAGCAGCAAAGTAGGAATCCCTTATATTCTTCCATCAGCTGATTAAGATATCCTGAAATGCACGTTATTCTATGTAAGTTTGTCTATGTGACATTAAAGATCTGCTGAATATTTCCATGAAGATGTGTAATGTAATAATGCTACTCACAAGGTCGTAGAGCATTTATTTAATTTATTTTTTATTTGTTTGGCTGAAATAATTCAACCTTTCAAATTTTCAATTCATCATTACAAAAAAGTTTCATACAAATGTATCTATTTCATATATTCCTATTTACAAAAACGTTGGTTACATTTACAATTAAACTTATTACCAAATAAAATGACAGTACATTTTGTGGTTTTACTCAACACATACTTTTCACAAAAACTTAAAACTAATCTGGAAATAACTGATTTAAGAATTGAACAATTGCTTTCCTCATGGCAAATTTTGTACTACAAAAGACACGCCGCCAAAGGTCCTCATGATCAGTTGGTGTGAAGATGCATAATATCTTTGAAAATAATACATTTCGCTGCATTTCCAAATTAGGACAAGCGATTATGATGTGCTCTAATGTCTCTTTCTGAATGATGTTCTTACAGAAACGACAGAAATTCTAACTCTTTGGAATTTGTTTTCTCCTGGCCAAGATGTCATTGGTAGGCCAGAAATGTAATCTGAATCTTAGCTATTTGTTTCTTATGTATGCAGAAGGACATTTAACCAAATAATCTGACATTTGGCAGTATCTCTTATGTCCAAACAATACAGTTGAAAAATCCTTATATGAAATACACTTTTCTCCATTGATGATCCAGTTGAACTGATATAGTTTCCTTTTAGCTAGGGTTGGCTTTTCTAGTAAAAGCTGAAGACTGATACTTGCATCTGACATATTCCTGTAAACCTCTTGCTGCCACTGTTGTGGGAAAACATGTATTGAAGTAGTCAAATATTGTGCTACTAGCCCCAGGATGTTATTTAGTTCTAGATTCAACAAACATTTGCATAAAAAAGCACATTGCTTCCATATTACATAAACTGCTAAAGGCACTAGGCCTAATTCATGCCGCAAAATGGGCATAGGTGTACATAAGGGTAGTCTCAATACCTTCTTCCAAAATCTGACTTTGAGAACGTGCCATATTGATTGATGGTTGTTTATAGTACCTCCATACCATAAACCAAGACTGACACAACTTGCTGCTTGTAAAAAACCAAGATGTGTTTGTATGAACATTTATCAAACTTGTACACCAAGATTTTAGCTTGTGAAATCAACGTGGTTAGTTTATTATTGAGGCTATGCAGATGTTTCGCATAGGATAAAGAGTCTTGAACATGTATACCCAAATATTTATACTCATGGACAATGCGTAAAACCTTTTGTTGAATATGGAATATGCTAGATATATTTGGTAAATCGATTTTTAGTCCTTCTTTTGAATACTAATATCTGAGTTTTTTCCTGATTTACAGATAGTTGATTTGACTCAGTATACTGTGCTAGACCGTCTATTAGTTTTAATAGACCTGTCGGAGTACGAGTCAACAACACCAGGTAACCCACGTACAACAACCATGGTATACGCTGAGTTCCTAATTTTGGTGGATCTGCTTCAATAGAAAGGAAAACTTCACCAATGTCAAGTATGAATAAAAAATAAAAAGGTTAGATCTCAGAATACAACCTTGCGTTAGGCCATGGTTCGTTCTTATCGGGGATGTTAAAAGACCCTCAGTATTCACCCAGACCTGCAGCTGTGTATCAGTATGCAAATGCTTTATGAGTGCAATTAAAGAGGGAGGGCATTCATGACAATGCAGTTTTGAATATAACTAATTGCGATCAGTGGAGTCAAAGGCCATTTTGAAGTCCACAACGGCCATGTATAACGCCCGATTTTCTATTGCACTTTGTGATTTGAGCATGTTCAAGGTCATCAGATTTGGGATAGTTCCAATGCCTGATACAAACCCTGACTGCAAAGGATCACGTTTGAAAGTATTTAGGAACCAATTGTTACTACAATCCGTGCAAATATTTTACCTGGGGCATTCAAAAGAGATATCGGACAATAATTTGCCGGATTGTTTCGGTCCCCTTTTTTATAAATGGGAATGATAAAAGCACATTTCCATGACTCAGGTATCCTCTGCATTTGGTTGATGTTCTTAAAATTGTCAAACAAGATGCTAGACCACATCTCTGGATGTTGTTTCATCATGAAATTTGCGAGCCCATCTGGCCCAGGGGCTCTTGATTTACTGGCTTTTTGTATTAGGTACAAAATATCTTCCCAGTCAAAATGTAGATGAAACGGCCCAATCAGATTGAGACTAGGATTCATGTTTACATCTCCCTGTTGTATGTACATTTTGGAAAAATAATAAACCCACATCTGTTCACTAATGCAGTTTGACTGTATGGCGACCTGGTTTCCCGCTGTAGCATGATTTAACAACAACCAAATTTGTTTGGTGTTTTTATTGCTCAGAGTACGTAACATATTAGCTCCATCAATCTGATATAGGTTTTACTTTCTCGTCCTCAGCCAGTTTTTAAATTTAGTTCTAATCTGTGTTAAGGCCTTTATTTGTAAAGCTAATGGTAATTGTAATGCCTGAGATTTTTCCTGTGTGAATTGTGTTTTCCTATGTTTGACTTCCTTGCTAAAATTATGAAAGTGTGGCATTTGCTTTTGCATTTGTATTCTTGAGGAAGATTGAAACTTCTGCATAGCATCAGCATAAATTACTTCCTCCAAATCTTGATTTAGATTTGCTTGTCCCAGTAACCATACATAGTATTCCCCAAACGCTTTGAGTGAGTTGTTCACAATTAACATTGCCTTGCATATATTCAGAAGGTACTTTATCTGCCAATTTTTCGACTACCCATTCCATACACAACATATTGTGATCGCGCAGATTGTTTGACACACTTGAAAAGACGTGATTTGTGACATAATGTTCTCATCCACATAAATGTAGTCTATTGTACCGGCACTTTTTCCTCTCTGCCAAGTTGCTTTCGGAGGATTGTCAGAGGGAAAGGAGCCATTCAAAACCAAATAATTTTCTTGGTCTTGCCAAATTTAGACATTTCGACAATCGCCTACTATGATGACTTTGTTGTTGAGAGACTCACCACAAAAGTGATGGGTGGAAGGTTTTGAATGAATCTAAACCACTGGCAATTGCTCTGGGCAACCTTCCACACCACCGTTTTTTAGCCCGTCTGTGCCATTGCAAAAGGGGACCAGCCATGTGCAAATCAGTCAGCAGCTGCCGCCACCGAAGGTAGCAGCCCAGCCCGAACTGCTAGGCCAGGTCCCCTCTGCACAGAAAACCAAGAAACCCCAGACATGTTTCGGCCTTGTTGGACCTCCTCAGTGAGGTGCAGCCTGGTTCCCTGTGGCGCAGCGAGCAAGGGACCCACGTCTGGGCATACCCTCTCTCACATGGAGAAACAAACTGACCACAAAAGTGATGGGTGGAAGGTTTCGAATGAATCTAAACCCCTGGCAATTGCTCTGGGCAACCTTCCACACCACCGTTTTTTAGCCCGTCTGCGCCATTGCAAAAGGGGACCAGCCATGTGCAAATCAGTCAGCAGCTGCTGCCGCCGAAGGTAGCAGCCCAGCCCGAACTGCTAGGCCAGGTCCCCTCTGCACAGAAAACCAAGCAACCCCAGACATGTTTCGCCTTGTTGGACCTCCTCAGTGAGGTGCAGCCTGGTTCCCTGTGGCGCAGCGAGCAAGGGACCCACGTCTGGGCATACCCTCTCTCACATGGATAAACAAACTGACCACAAAAGTGATGGGTGGAAGGTTTCGAATGTTGTTGAGAGAAACAGTGGAGGTTAAAATCACCTGCAATGATGTTATAGCAAATACCGGAATCTAGCAAAATCATGTCCAGTATACCCATAAGATCCTCCAAAAATTGATCATCCGACATGACCTCAGGATTCCAATACAAATTGATCAGGGCAAAAGATTTTTATGTTGTTGCCTGGCCAACTGGATATATGGGTTAGGTGAATCCCAGTACTCAATCTTAATAGAAGCGCTCTGTTTTGCAGCTATCAGTAACCCGGATGTGGGCCTCCCACGAGCTGCCTTATTTGCTGGAATTACCTGAAGGTCAAAGCCATTCCACACAGGAGGCTCTACGAGCCACGTCTCTTGAAGCATTATTATATCATGTGTGGATAGCTCTGTCAGTTTATTCAAGAGATGTCTAAAACCTCTCGAATTCCAGCTAACCAATGACATGAGCTGATCTTTCTGGGGTAAACTCTAATGAGAAATGCCTTGCTGCTTACAAGCACAAGCTGAGTTTTTTACTTGGTTTTTTTCCATATCCAAGTGACATTATTGAGGATTGGGGGAAACAAGTCCACCTTTAGCTGTTGTGGAAAGTACACTTCGTTCAAGAGTATAAAGCCCAATTTGAACAAGTGAGCTTTTTCTGCCCAAATCATGTTCCAAATTACTTTGGAGTTTATCCAAAGTCTTACCTCGGTCCTATCTCCCCTCAAAAGAAATTCCACCTGTTCAATATCAAATGATTTTATATCATCCAAAGGTGGAATTTCCGAAAGAATCTCCAACACAGATTTTCAATTAAGTATGTATTTCGTAGCCGGTCGAGGACAGCATTTTAATGTTAACCAGAAAAGAGCTTGTTGCCTCGTTTTTAATATGCTTTTGTTGGAGTCCCTATCAAGTAAAATCACTGATTTTGGTGCTTGTTGTGATTCCACTGGTCTGCTTTGTAATGCCTCCGAGATGGAAGAGTTAATCGATGTTTAATCTCCGAATGAGATATTCCGGGGCCTGCATTTGTCAATGCGGTGCTCGGCAATTGTATATTGTTGCAGAGTTCTGAGTTGTCGTCCGCACACACTAATGCAGGAGCAACATCCATGGCGGCCAACTGATTTTCGCTCTCCACTAAGGAGTCTTGTTCTAAATTTCCTTTAATTGAATATGAGTTTAGTTCAGAAGCATGTTTTAGAGGTAGTACTTGGATTGATTGTAGTGCCATGTATTCATCGACTGCACAACGAATATCTCGTAAGTAGAAATCACCTTTCAATTTGGGTTTGGGCTTCTGGGGAGTTTGGGGTTTTAACACCTTCTTGGATTTGCTTTTTTCCCTTTGAAACACGTCCTTACATAAATCGGGGGCTGAAGCCGCATCAATTAGATCATCCAGCGGTTTTATACGAGGGAATTAAGTTTGTCCACTTTGATACTGTAATCAAATTTTTTTGCTTCGCAATTTGGGCTAGAGCTTGATATTTCTTAGTAATTTTTGTAACCTTTTTATTCATTACTGGGCAGGGTAACCTTTTAACAAATTGCTTTGTCAGAGCTATGGAAAAGTGCTTTACATTTTTAAGATTTTTCATTTTTTTTTCTAAATCAAAGGTTACTTTTTTCTCTGGTTGGTGTCGGAAGCGGCCTCAATCGTACGCACCATTCGTGTACTGCGTAGTACTGCTGACTGAGGTGCGGCTTGACACGGCTCGTCACACCCATAGCTCTCTACAGGAGCCGGCGTCGGCTTAGCGGGTGGCACGCTGCTTTCTGGAAAGTGAGGGTCCTTTCCTCTTTCCTCTCTTCGACCCGGGCCCAGGATCGGCTGCAACGGTGTCCGACCTAGCAGAGAGCAAGAACTGGAGCAGTGCCGTGCGGTGCAGTGTGCTGAGTCTAGAGTGTGGAGAAGGGCAGCGAAAGGTGAACGGTGAGCAGGGTTGCAGTTTGTAACCACGACGGTAGCTGACTGCTGTACCCTGAGGGGGATCTGGCGACACTGCCTGTTCTACTGTGTTGCCTGCAGCCTGCAGATATTGGCAGCAGGCGTACCTTATCTTGGATGGGTGGTGAGGGGGCTGACTTCAGCTCAGATTGGGCCCCCTGTTAACCACGGCCATAATTATATGGCATAAGTAAAACAGCCACACGTTCTCTTTTCTGGCTGACCTGGCTACAGAGCTTTGTAGTGAAGCTCATATACAGTGGGAGCAGAAAGAATATAAGGGTGTGTGCTGTGGCTAGTTTGCCAGTAAAAATTGGGCACATTTGTAGCCATTGCTATTCACACCTCCTCCCTTAATAAAAGCTGAGATACAGTCTGTGGCTGTAGTCAGGAGACTTTGGGGAATTATCCAATTTTGCCCAGAACACCGATATAATCAGGAGACTGCGGGCATCCATTCCCTTTGATCCTGAAATTCGGCATAATAAAGCTAGATTGAAATATAATCTAAGAAAAAAGAAGCAGGAACAAGTTAAGGTGCCCACAATAGATGAAGTCAAAAGCAAGAAGAACAAACCCAAGAAGGGTATCCCTGCTGACCAAGGAAGGATTACGGGATTCTTTCCTCTGAACATGCCAGCGGAAATTAATTCTACAGCTCTGGAGGCACCTTTGGAGTGAGTTACTAACACCTCTAATTTGGACAGTTTGTTGAACTTTGAAGACATCGACAATAATTCTTTACTGGATTTATGTCTGAATATTCAGAGAGTGATGACCCCACAGATAGTGGCCCCTTCCGAGAGTATGAACCTCTCTAAGATGGAGAGCCAGACCAAAGCCCATGGAGAACCATCCAACCAAGCAGGGACACTGGGGAGATTATCTGCCTCACCTAATATAATCATCGATACCTCTTCTGACACTGAAGCAGAGAAAGTAAGTAATAGCTATCCGGGTGCTTTGGAAACTGCCAAGCTACAATCATCTGTGGCATCTCTGCAGTTTGCATTAAAATTTTGATTGCAGATATCTGGGCGCATATTGGCAAACACAGATGCATTGATTAATGACAATGCACAAAGACAGAATTTGGCTGAGGAGGTGGAATGTAACCTATCTGAAGCCATTTTAATAGCGAAGGAGACACATGAGCACCAACCTCAAGATTCAGATCTATTTTTACCGGATCACTCAGATGTACCACCTTCACGCAAGCAACGCAGGATGGCCAAACAAGCTACTCGCGGGGCAAGAGCAAGCAGCCATGGTCCCTCTCTGTTGGAGACAGGGAAGCCTACTCTCCGCTCAAAAAAAGCCAAAGAGTGAGCTGTTCATGCTAAGAAACGGAATGCTTTAGGGGATGGCTGTCTAACTAGCTGGCTGATCGATGAGAATGCTGAAGCCCTTGAGGGGACCAGGGAATTAGAAACTTCACTGATTGAGTCTCTATCTGAAGAGGTTATTATCCCTGTAAATACCTCTAAGATAGAGAGCGACTATGGCAGCCTACATAACTCTGCATTCTCTATATCAGATTCTATAAAAGATGATGATGAAGTCTGGGGAAATTGTACTTGTCTCATTAAAAACTTATATCAAACTGATAAATGCACTTGGCTCTCACGCTCTGAAGAGATTGTTCTCAGTTCCACAATTAAGAGTTCTACAATCCGAGGATTTTCAATTTTTGGAGCCCTTGTCAGGCTCCAATCCTAAGGTGTCAGCGCTGCACTGTAAATTTACATCTACCGCTCAACTATTAAGGACATATAAAAAAGAGCTGAGGACAGTAGGCATTGAGATAGATGCGGACTTGAAGTATAATGAGCCCAGCCGCCAGCAGCCGGAAATTGCAATAGTTGACCCTTCAGTTGCCTGTCCCAATTTACCAACTGGAAAGAAAGTGGACTTTACAGAGATACAAACTGTATTGAAATGGCTAGTAAATGAAAATTATCGTTGGCGTCATGGAACTGCAGGGGCTATGCCCATCTTTTAAATCTAAGGGGGCCGATTGCCCAATTAACTCAATATAATTGTATGTGTCTACAAGAAACTTTGGCGATGAACCCCCTATTTTTGGACGGGTACAAGGGACATCAGGCATTTGCTAAAAGAGGAGAAAGGGGACAGCCCTACGGGGGATCATGGATTGGGTTGTCCAACATGTTTTGGTCTAGGAGGATTGACGTGAGTCAAGATGAACAAATGGTGGCTGTCGAAATAGCATATAAAGGCAATGAGAGCACTGATAAATTGTTAATGGTTTGCCTATATAATCCCCCGGGGGCAGTGATGAGAGAGACCTTACAGGAAGCTCTATATGAGCTTCTGGCTAATTGGCAAACCACTCAAGAGAATGCTGACGTCTGTGTAGTTGGAGATTTTAATACCCATATGTCAGGGGGGGAATTGAGAACTGCCAACCCGAAACTGCACCCAAAATGTGGAATGGCGCATCATAAAGTAGAGGGGGAAGGATTAGGCTGGGTGCATTTTTTTCAAAATTGGGAATTTGAGATAATAAATGAACAAACTAAAAGTGATCATCCGGGTAAACATACATGGAAAAATGGACCATTGGTCAGCACATTGGACTATATTTTTGTTTCCCCAAGCATGCTGCTTCTTGTTGATGACATGGCCGTAATATTAAATAACTGGAGTGACCATGCTATTCTGGCATGTTCATTCGACATGCCAGAAGTCTATACTCAACTGTGTACCATGGGGGATTTAAAAGTAAATCACGCAGGTACTTGTATTCAATGGTCTGACAGGAATGTGCAACGAGTGGAGGAAGCTTTAAATAAAAACTGTTACCCCAATTTAGAAGAATTTAAGAAGATGTCCATTGATGAAGTAGAGGATTGGATTCACCTGTTCTCTGACAAACATGCATCAACTCCAGCTAGAGCTATGATCAGTGAACAGGAGAAACGCCCTACTTACGATAGATGTATCCGAGATGCTAAAAGATCATTGAGGGTGGAATCAAGACGGGCTAAGAAATCTAGCACGACCTGGGAGATTTATTACTCCATTTCCAAGAAACTAAAGAATAGATACCGGGCAGATATTAAGGCAAAAAGAAGCTTTGATAGAAATAAAACTTGGCAAAGGTTAGTGCAGACCATCTGCTCTAGGAAAGCAAGTAGCATATGGGCACTTCTTAATGAAGCTAGGGGTAATAAGACACGGCAGCTAGCTAACTCTATTGCTAGCGCTGAGTGGACTAGGTTTCTGGAGAATCGGAATGCAGTACCTAAATGCGAGGAAATGACTGTGGTGGGCAAAATACCATCTGAGCCTACTATAGACATCTCCTATGACTCAATTTTTTGACTGTGATTAAACTATTGAAATCCTCCAGGGCCCCTGGACCAAACGGGTTGGCAAATATTGTGATAAAGAGCAATCCTGACTTTTGGGAGAGTCTGCTGAATATCTTGTTTTTGAAGATCTTGAGGGTTGGAAAGGTCCCGAGCTCTTGGCAATCGGCCATTTTAATACCAATATTTAAAAAGGGTAATCATTTGGATTCCAATAATTATAGACTACTCTCTATGTTGGACACTACAAGTAAAATATTTGCTTCACTAATATTGAAAAAACTTCAGCAATGGGTGGATCAGGCTAACATCTTATGCAAGTTTCAATGTGGTTTTAGACAAGGTTACTCCACTACCCACAACCTTTTGGCTATGGACTATATGCACAGCAGGGCACTACAGAGTGGGCAACCACCCCTATATGCACTCTACATAGATTTCAAAGCAGTATTTGATTCTATCCCCCGAGAGAAACTCTGGATGAAGCTACAAAAACTAGGCTGCCCAGAAGATCTGCTATATTATCTTAGGTTATTACACCAGAATACTAAGGTGAAATTAAAATTAGATCAGGAAGGCTAGACGTCCAAAGAAGTCCTACAGAATAGGGGGGTCAAACAGGGATGCATGACTGCCCCCCTAGTGTACAATCTATATGTACATGACATCCCCTTGAAAATAGCTTTGGCAAAAAATTGCCCTCAGGGCATTGGTAAAATCCCTTGTCCGGTACTCACATATGCTGATGATTTGGTGGTATTCAATCACACCATCAGTGGCCTATGCCGATCAGCTAATGCCCTTTGGGAATACTCTGAAAATAATGGGCTCACTATTAATGTGGAGAAAACACATGTGATAAGATACACAAGCAAAAGATCCTCCCGTGTCATGCTCCACATCGATAGTGTCGAAATCACATATGTTCCGGTATACAGATAGCTTGGAATAGAATTTGAACTCAAAGGTGATTATTCTATATGTAAGCGTAACCGAATGATAAGAGCAGCACAAATCACTGCTCTCTTTAAAGGCTTTACAACAAAACAGGGAGGCTTTACCCTTGGGGAACTCGCCATCTATATATCCAAGTTCTTTCTCCTATGAGGGTGTATGGACTAGAATCACTGATTCAAATGGAGTTGAATTGGTTACAACTCATAGAGGGCAAATATTGGAGGAAGATATTGGGACTTCCGACATGTATTCCAATGGCACTGTTAAGACTCGAGCTGGGACTTATATCATTAAAAGCTCTAGTATTGAAAAAGAGAGCAGGGCTCTATCTAAAAATGGTGATGGAACCGGAAATGCCTTATTGACGACAGTTGCTTTGGAAAGCAATAAAGAAAGTTCTACTTGCAAACTTAAAAATCAAATGGAACTGTTGCTTAAGGACATTTGTTGGACACACCGAGATGGGCCTTATACGGAGGCAATGCAGGCTTTATTGGGGAGACGGGTTGAGCTATGGGACTGGCTTGAGAATTACGAACATCTCCGCAAGTGAAAAAGGTATAACTTTGTGCAAACTAGGTTATACACATTTAAGAAACCACAACAATACTTGTTATTATGTCCGTCCCACAGGCTCAGAGATTTATACTTCTTTTAAGAGTAGAACATCTTCCCATTAAGATGACTACGGGGGTGATAGACAATATACCTAAAGAACAACGTTATTGTCGCCTCTGTAAGAAACAAGAATTACCCAAGACAGCTAAGCATGTCCTCACCGAATGCCAGGCAATGATGGATGACATAAAACAACATCTGGGAAAGTATGTACACAATTGGGAGACTATAGGGGAGATGTCGTTTTGGATCCATTGTGTTAATACCGAAAGTATGCGTCTGTTAACTGCACTTTATAATATCTGGCGGAAGGTGGAAGTCAAATTGGGCATATCAATATGAGGCTTTTTATGATTCACCTAGTCCCTGCTCTTACATGGAAATGAGGTATTACGAAGGAGGCTAAATCTGTGATATAAAACATTATGATCAAGAGATAAGGATGATTTGTATGTGCTGCTTAACCTAATGTTAATAGAAAGAGACATTGAATTATATTGTATTGAATGTATCTATATTGTATTGTTTTATATGAAGGTATTTATATTGTATTGTCTTTACTCTTTAAATGGTTTATATTGCTAAGATGTACATGTGTAAAGTTTATTATTTAAACTAAATCACATTAATGATATTATTATTATTTTTCTCTGTCTTAGCTGCTTGAGTTTGTGAACTAGCCACTACGAACATGGGATATAATGGTTTAGACAAAATTGGGGTTTTGCTATTCACAGATTTGTTATTTCCACTGCCTCCAACCATTCCATTTCCTTTTTCAGACCCCAAATATATCCCCCCCTGGTGCACATCAGTCTCCTCAATTATGATTTCTGCAATGTGAGGGAGAGCAAATTTACTCATACCCCGTACTGACTCCTCATTTGATGGGCCAGTGGTTTGAGTGGATGCATTTATTTGAGAATTCAAGTTGCAACGTTGAAGCTGCTTGCTATGGTGTTATTGAAAGTGTTCATATATATTTGTGCGGTGTATATGAACACTATCATTTAAAGCGAGCAGCTTCAACGTTGCAGGATGCAACGTTGAAGCTGCTTGCTTTGGTGTAAATGAAAGTGTTCATATATACCCGTGTGGTGTATATGAACACTTCCATTTAAAGGGAGCAGCTTCAACGTTGCAGGATGCAACATTGAAGCTGCTCGCTATTGTTTTATTGAAAGTGTTCATATATAATTGTGCGGTGTATATGAACACTATCATTTAAACCGAGCAGCTTCAATGTTGCAGGATGCAATGTTAAAGCTGCTCGGTTTGGTGTAAATTAAAGTGTTCATATATGCCCGTGTGTTGTATATGAACACTTTCATGTAGACCAAAGCAAGCAGCTTCAACATTGCAGCAACAGTGAAGCTGCTTGCTTTGGTGTAAATTAAAGTGTTCATATACAACACACAGGTGTATATGAACACTTTCATTTACACCAAACAAGGCTTTTTGGGGCACTCCTCCAGGTTAATGCCACCAAAAGGGTACTGTATATGTGCGCTAGCTTAGCGCACATATTAAACTGGTGGAGTGCCACAAGAAAAGCCTTCCAAAAAGCCAGTTTACGAATGTGGCAGTTGCTAGGTTGGTTTCCAACCCATCCTAGCAAACGCCACATGTATTCTGAAAGTGGCGCATTCCTTCCGACTTTGGAAGAATGCGCCACCGTCAGAATAGGACCTAAGTACTGAAAAGGTTGTTAACCCTTTTAACGTCCATTCGGTACTTAACACCTTGATGAGAATGTGGGCCTTGGTATCTACTCTGTTCTGCTAAGTTATTAGCAAGTAGTAATAGTAAGTGCTCACCTGTCCATTCAGCGTGAGTCACATAGTGAAAATTCTCTAGTTCTCCTCCTCGTACTCCAATTGTTACATTCTCTGTGGATAAGTGAGTTTTTTAGTTATAATAGCCCTCTAACTGTCTACACCCAAGTAGTGTTTTCTGCTTGTAATCTACGTGTCTGTCTATTTACTTTGGAAAAAGGGTGTGGGATCACATTGCATTCCTCAATGCTCGCAGCCTTTGCTGTTGCGTTGTGTGGGATGTATTGACCCACTCTGCTATACTATGCGGCCTTACTCTGCTATCTATGGTGCAAGAAACATTCAAATGGCAGCAAAAACCTTTGTGTGCGCCAAAACCTCCAAAAACGCGTTTTTCAACACACAAAAAGATGGCTGCACAACGTGGCACCCATGGTGCCTGTGTGGTGGAACAGAGCACATGCTGCAGAAAAAGTGCCAGTGGGCTCCATGACAAGAAACATAGAGTGCAGAGGGAAAAGCAGCCCTTTGCAATTGAAACTCCAAAATTCGCCGTAAATGACATTTACTTTGCTGCTAAAACTTCAAAATGCCTGTACACAACACTTCCCAACATTCAAAATGTTGCTTGGTGCTAAAATTAATTTAACCTAATGAAGCACTGTGAATGTACAAAGTCCTGAAAGTTTAAGAGCAAAACATTTTTCAGCAAAGCTGTATTGCCTGTGAATGACAGTTCCTGTCAAAAATCTGAGTGCAGCACACTGGGCTACCTGTGAATGACAGTTCCTGTCAAATGGGATCTCCTGATTAGACTTTAAAGTTATCTAAACTAAAAGCCTGCCGGATTAGCAAATATACAAGGATTGTTGCTGAAAGAAACACAGATTACAGTTGTGTTTGATCCCACAGGTTTAAATCTAAGAAAGCAATTTATCTATGTCCTTTGATGCAACAAGTATTTTTTCTGCTAAATTTTAAGTAAAGAAATGAAGAATAAATTAGCCTGGCTGGGCTGCCAGAAGTGGAAAAACAGGTTTCCCCCAAGGGCAGGGCATTCCTCTCAGCAGATACTCACTGACATATGATAATTGTGGGGTAGTACAGATTTTTGTCAATAGCCAGAGACTGAACAATGGCTGATTCTCCAGGCCAGGAAATGGACGTGTGAAGAGGTTGTAAACATGGCTTGCAGAAGGTTCCCAAAGGTGGGGGCTACTCCTTGAGCTCCAGAGAGAGACAAAAGGCGGACCATTTGCTACTAAGAACATGTAATGAACAATTTTTAGAGACTCATAACTTATTATCAGAAATTGTGAAAAAAAATAAAAAGGGCAGATTTGTAAGTGTAAGTTTTGGCACTACATTTCAAAATGTGGTGGAACTGTGTAGCATATTCTGCACAGGAATGGCAATATATGTGATTTTATGGGAACTGTATTTATGCTAGAATTGTTAAACTTTACACACACATCCCTATGATAAACACACATATTTGTGGAAATTTGGAGAAAGTTTGAAAAATGTTTTCATGGAGAAATGGACAAAATACTACAGAAAGGCGAAACAAGATCTCACAGCTGCGTGATTTTGATGTACAGATACTACATAAAATATGGAATCCTTTTGTGTGATTTTTGTAGAGGTTACAAATGTATAAATATGTATTTAGGACACAATTCGATGTTGATACTAGTGGCTAGGTGAGGTTTCTAAGGATTGTAAAAACCAAACCATAAACTTGACATCACCTATGTTTGAGCCAATCACTCAGATGCAAGGCGGAAAGGAGGATCTGATCCAATCCGAGTCCACAGGTGCGAGTTTAGTTAAGCCGGCCCATACACCCATTTGTGTGGTGTAATTTAAAAGGATAAATAGAGACAGCTGACAACACATAGGGACTCACTCTTCTGATTCCAGTGAAGCACTCTGGTCCAGCTATCAACATCCAGCATTCAACATCCTTCCAGATCCAGATGTCAAGGACCCAGCCAAGCAGTAGCTGAACCATTTTCAGTTAGGCCTCAATCCTCAAAATAATCCTCACAACCCAGTGTAGCGCTGTGGTGTGGGAAAGCATCCTGAAACTAGCATCCTGAAACTATCTGGCTTGTTGCCCAAATGCTTGCCTACTGAACTCGCCATCCCGCTGATTTGAAATACCCAGAAACAAGAAGGGCAGATCTTGTGCAGTTCCGGTGACCGGCCTATCTGATCCAGTCCCTCATCTGATGTGTTGTCTTTCCTTGATAGAGCCAATCCATTGACCAGAAGGGTGACTGTCCGAAAATCTTAAAATCCCAGTGGATTGTGAGTATTAATAGGATGCTAGAGAAGTTTTGTGTACCCTGCATCATCTTGTTCCATTCTGATCTCTGAACTATCCCTACTTTCCCAGCCAGTAACAGTGTCAACATCTTTAGTGCTATTTTATTCTGTCTAGTTGCTAAAGCGCCATTTTCAAAGTCATCTTTATTTATGTAACTCTGATCCATAAATCCCACTTTGAGTGTTTTGACTGGTGCTGCCGGGGAAGGTGATGGGGATCTGTTACTGAAGTCATGAATCAGTCTCAGAGCTTACTTCGTTCCGACTTGGTTGCCTAACCTGAACGCTCTAGCCTTGAATGAAAACATAAGCCATATTTTCTGATTCTAAACTGAAGTCCGTGTTCAAATTCGTGTCACACCTCTTACTAAAACCTCTATAACTCCCTCTGTTTTTAAGATAGAAACGAAATTTCAACCTCCACTTGTACCTAACATCCTTAGCTACCTCTACAACTCAAAATCATTGTGAAAGCGTGCGATTGACCCGTTATATCAAAAATCGCATAAGTAAAGGTTTGCAGCAAATTGACATTTGGAAAAGTCTTTACACATGTGGATTACCTTTCAATTATTTCCCACTTGACCTTTGAAATCCCAACTGTTTCCTTTTGATTAAATCATTGCTTGTGTTTGCTTGCATCTGTTCAAAGCGGCTCCCGTAGGAATTTATAATAATTTAAGTATTTTGAACATATTTTGTGTTTTTGCTCAGCCAATTTCAAAGCCATTTGACAGTTGAAAAGTCCAATCCGTTTTTCTATTTTGTTTAAGGGGGGCAGCGGGAGTAATATTCTGTTTGGTCTGCATTATTCCTGAATACCTGCTCTCTCCTCACATTTATTTAAATTGCCTATTGGTGGGTTGAGGGGTGTTGCAAGGGGAACCCCTAACCATAGCGCTATCTATTCCAAACCAACTCAGAAGTATTCTTTTCTTTGCTGCATTCTTTTTGTGTCACTACTTCATTCCTTGTGCATTAAAGGTATTATTCTTTGTTCCTGTCACCCCATTGGTGGTTGTTGTTACCTATTAAAAATATATTGTGATTTTAAATTCTAAATAAATAAACAAATAATTACCTTTACAGCTAGCCTGATTCCTGGTTCAGTGTAACCTGGGGGGTATTTTGAGGAGGGCTTGATATGAGTGGTATATCATTCAGAATATTGAACTTATAGATAAAAATAAATAAGGGTGTTCATTTGCGCACTACATGCTGGGTGAGACTGGGGTGTGTGCCTGATTGAAATCACTCACAGTTGAAAGTAAGTCTTTTGCTAAGCAACCTTGTAAAGTAAATGTGCCACGTGTGGCGTGATTACGCCCTGGTCATAGAATGCTGGGAAATGTAGTTATAAAGATGGGAGCCTGTCAGTGTGATTAAGTATGATTAATGTGCTTTTGCATACAATATAATGTGGATGTTCTCATGTAAAGCACATAGTTTGTAGTGCAAACTTGGGAGAATTATAGCATATGTAATAGTACTCCAAGCTCCAGAGTTTAGTACTAAACTAGTACTAGTTTAGAGTACATTAGTACTCTAATGCTCCGGAGTTTATACTGCAAACAACGAGCTTCACATGAGAACATCCACATTAAAACGTATACAAAAGTACATTAATCACATGAAAATGTAAAATATAAGGGATTCCTACTTTGCTGCTGCAGCGTGGAAGTATACCACTTGCAATTGAAAAACACCATCCCAATGCCATGAGAAGGTAATTACAGTAGTAGAATACGCTTAATATGAAATTGAATATTCTATAAACCACAGAGTACTAATTTAGCCTTACTTTACATTACAGGCGATTTCAAACCTGGTAACTTGCATCTCATTACAAATACCCAAGGGCAAGTACCCATGACTTCAGGTTGATAGCAGATACAGCGACAATAGATATGGTGCTATTGAATATCGAATAGAATGAATGTAATAAGGATGTATCAAACTGTATTATAACTTAATTGCTCCGGAAGAAGACAGTTCCCTCTCGAAATGCTCCAGAAGAAGAGAGTTCCCTCTCGAAACGCGTCGAGCTTGTAATTCAATGAGCTTATAATTTACAATCTATGTTGGATTTAATTTTTGTTCTTTGTTTTTTGGAATTGAAATATGAATGATTAATAATTGAAATCGACAGATCTGTTGTTTTGCAGACTGTGTATGTTAGTAATACACACGAAATAAGAAACAACTTTTGGTGTTTTAAAAAAAAAGATTTTGAATTTTTGAGAAATTGAAAATAAATCATCCTGATTTTAATAATATGAGACAAAATTTCAATACTGAACAATGTACATTTGAATCGACATAAAGTGAAATACTCATGTTAAGTGTTGACTGATAGGTTTCCTACAATACCAAAAGGTGTGCAGGGGACAGGAGTACCCATTAGATATGGGCACTCTGTTATGTGCATGAAACACTATATGAACACGTGATATTTGTAATAAATTGACAAGTCTAAGAAGAATCCAAAATGTGAAAAAGGCCTGACAACATCTCTACAAAGAAACATATTTGAGTAACACAGCATGTGTACCTCGAAATGAGCTTAATCTATTGCTTTTCACTTATTTATAAGTAATATGATTGTGCTTCCTAGGTTTCTTCCCATTCATGGACGCTCTTTGCCATTTCCTTGTTGCTTTTAGAACATGCTGTGACCATCCAATATGCTTTAGAAAGAAAGTAATCAGAAATAAATAACTTAGCGAAGAATGCTTAGCTGCACTGCCCCTGCGAAACACAAACCAGCTTGCCAGCTGAGATGCATTGTTTGTTGAAAAGCTGAGGTGTTTTTGGATTCTTTACCCACTCCTTGCTAATGTATTCATCTCTTTCCTGTGTACCCATTTTCAGAGCTTCAGTACAATACACACGTGATTGTAGAAGGCTCACAGCTTTATTTGGTGCAAATGATCAGACCTGCAAGTGCATCGCTTTCATTTTCATCCACACATCTGTGACTACTCAGTAAGAGCGCCTGGAGGTGGATATCGCAGATCCGCGCACTGACCTCCCTGCGTCACCCCGTTGTGCAATTACACAAACTAAGAGGCATTTCTGCACATTTTAAATTGCATCCCATATTCACAAACAAGATGTGCTTTAAAATGCCCAGAAATAAAACCCATTCCATTGTGCCTGTTTGGAACAGATGCAGGGGAATTGATAGAGTCTTCTTATTTTACATTTAACAGCAGCAGTATGAACCACTACTGCCCCACTTCCATTTTTATCTCTCAAAGCGGCATGCACGTAATGTTCCTTTTCGTGACCTTTCACAAAGACAAGACCTTTAAGGACCTGTCTCTGTGAAATGCTCTGTAAGCACCCAGGTGGATGGTGATAGCATGTTATACATAGTGATGGGAGCATATGCAAATAAGCTGACCTAAGGGCAATTCTGAACTTAATTTCGTGTGTGTTGTTGCCACACCATGTTCAGAACACTCATGCTGTTCCATAGTAATATCTCCTTGATTCCGGCAGAACAGGCCTATTTTTTCTACACTAGAAAAAGGAATACATCATTCCAAGAATTCAAAGGGCAGCGATGGGCTCCATGCTTTAAAAAAATGCCTGCCATTTTATATACCCACCTACCGTGTTCAGGCCATGTAGGGGAGATCCCCTGTGATTCATCATGTACGTGTGGTGAAAAGGATCCTAACCTGGGTAATTCCAGGTTCCTGTGCCTTTCATTGCACAGCGATGATGACTCCCGGATCTGTCTTTGCCAAGTGTAGAGAAGAATAAGAATACTTGTGAAAAAGTCAGACCACAGACATGGGCTTGCATTCAAAATGTTTAGCCTCATTTACTGGCCTCAGGAAAATTAGGCCCAAAGTTGAAGTCAATTCCTAACTGTGATTCTACAATAAAAAGCACAAAAATGAGAGATCGTTTCCTCATGTATGGGGCATAGACATGAGAGAAACAACGCAACATTAATATAAGCTTGAGGAAAGCATCAACGGCCTCATTACGAGGTTGGAGGTAGCGTTGCTGGTTTTACCGGCAACGATACCTCCAAACTCGCATCCGGGTCTGGCACCCGCGAATGGGCATGTACCGGGCTATTCCAGCCCAGCCGGACCCGGTAATTGCCCTTTCACAGGTGCCGGACCCAGTACATCCCCATTCCCATTGCGCCCCATAGGGCTCGATGGGAATGGGGAGGGTGGTAGCACCGGTACCGTTAATAACAGTACCGGTGCTACCATCATGTTCTACTCGCGGGTGACGGTACGGCCACCAGGTCAGACCTGGTGGCTGCAAGGGCACCCACGAGCAGAACTCCTAGTATGGTGGTACGGTAGCAACGGTGCCAGTAGCGATACCGGCGGTGTTGTTGCCTTACCGCCATACTTGTAATGAGGCCATAGTGTTGAACCTAAAACAGTGTATACCCAAATGGAAGGAAATATGGTGAGACAAGTTGTTGCTTCGGACAGCGATGCAGGTCACATAGACCTCAGTGTCAGTAAGCGGTCTCTATACCTGCAGCTCTTCCAAAAGACCCCCAGAGATAAAACGATGAAGGTCTTAATAAAGAGAGTTTACATGAATCCCAGTCCTCGTTTGCTCAGGTGCCTGAAATAGATCTTGCAAATGTAACATTAAAGGGAGATCTACAAATCAAGGGATGCACAGGAAAGCATCAAAAAAGAAATGACAAGAATCCTAAATTGACGACTCTGAAAATACCAGTCCTTGCTGTCAAGTCGTACGATTCATTTGAGTTTGAGCCTAGAAAATATATTGCGCTATAAGAAGAGGATTATGGAATCGAATAAAGGAAGAAGAGGAAAAACAAAACAAGTCCCCTCATATGATATACGATTACTATGAACCAAGTGGGGATATAATGTGACAGAGTAATGTGTACATGAGCCTTTCACACTTATTCAGAGAGTAAATATTGTGGAGAACAACCCAACAAAAAAATAAAAAATACCTCGGTGCTGCCTCAGCATTTGTGTCAGGATGTTACGTTTGTCATAGTTGGAAAGCAAGATCCTTTTCTAATGCACTCAACAGGGAGTCTCCAAAATGTGGAACAAAACGATTCACATTCTCTTTCAAACCAATCCTGTCACTTTGAACTGTAATGTCCCAAGAGACTGTGGGGCTATTTTGCTGGATTCTAATTAACAATCTTTAGTATTAACAGAGGTTGTTGTTGACTCGTTTACACCTACCTTAAATCGAAGTAGAGTCCTGAGCCTGTTAGACAGTATTCTGTCTTTGCCAGCGATTAAGTCAGTAGAAATAACCCAAGCAGATTTATGTGATTGTCTTCTGTTAAACTACATTGTACAAGTGTGAATATTGCAGTTATTGCTAAGTGAATCTGATACTTCTTTGAGCTTGGGTTTCAAAGTGTGTACCTCCTCATCCTCAAGTGTTTTAAAGGCATAGCAACATTAAACACATGTCATTGTGGGGGATTTCAAATGAGGGAGACCCATGGACTCAAGCATAATTGGGGGTTAAACACAGATAGATTCACCTTGCTGTCCTAGTACAAAAAGTGTGGATTTCGAATGAGGGAGACCTATGGACTCAAGCATAATTGGGGGTTAAACACAGATAGATTCACCTTGCTGTCGTAGTACAAATAGTTTTCAGGGAAAAAGGAGGCGTTTGATTGTATTTTGCATCATGAAATAATAGTGCACAAGAAGCATTGCTCTCTGAGCTTCTTAGTATTGAATGAAATATATTTTTGATTCGCCCAGCCATTAAAAAAGACTGAAAGTAGGAGTAATAACTTTTTTCAAAATAAAATACATTTAAGAGAATATAAGCTGCCTAAATGCTCCCCATATTTATTTGTACCAATTATAGCCTTTGCACAGTCTTCCTCTGCTAAGGAATGATAAACCTTTACAATCCCTGTAGCATGCAGTTTATACAGGTAGTAAGTAGATGTATGTATTACCTTACTAATGAAGAAAGGGTTGAATGTAGTTTACTCTAGTTGATTCATTCTTGTGGCTGATATAAATGCAAATAATCCACATGACCAGACTAGTTAGGGGTTAGTAGTAGAGATAGGATGCAATGCCCCCTTCCCCAGGACCTTTACGAAACAAAAGCTGACATAGGAGGCAGATCAAAGATTGTGTGAACATATGAGGATTTGAGGGCTAGTAATGGTAAATGGAAGAGTCACAAGAGATTTCCAGGGAAATGGTGCCTCAATAAAGTGTGACCCACAATGGACATTGCCGCGAATGCTAACTACAAAGTAATCAGGGAATTAAACATCTCAAGTGGTCATTCAGCCTTGAAGCTTATGGCTGCTTATGGGTGCTGGAGACCTCCATACTAAGTTAGACTCCAGACAAGGAACTACCTTATTGCTAGAAATGTGACAAGGGAATTGTATTAATTGAACAAGAAAAACAATAGGCACATGTCTACATTTATTTACACATTGAGTCATTAAATGTACCATGGAAGCAGTCTGTTAGTAATGCCTTCTCCAGATAGCTTTTCACAGTGGGTATTATATTTGACTAAATGCTGGGCTGATTAGAAAGGAAAACCCAAATCCTTGCTAAACCTAATGACCCTACCATTGTAGAGTGTAGAATGGTTTTAATGAATCAATCCTATTTGTTATTATCAAGGGCACCACATAACACACTAAACAGGCATCTTTATGAAACTTGACCAAAGTTAGAAAAATTGGTGAATAGGTTACAAAATAATCTCCTTAAATACCCAATGGGTGGAGACATTCAAAGCTATAGCTATGAAAGATGAACAAATGTGAGTATTTCATAAATTATATTGGACAACATTTGAGAACTTCCCAAATATATCCAAACAACTCCCATCTGTTGGAAGAGTTTGTAGAGGGACAGTTTCTGGCAAGTCACCACTGAGGGGAGAAGGTGTTTTGCCTTATCACCTTTGAGATTGGCAACTTTTATAAATAGAATATAAAATGAATTATACACAAATGTATGAATCAGACCTGTTTGTTAATATCAAGAGAAGCCCAGACCACACTAAACAGTGTCATTAACATAACCTAAGCAAAGTTGTCCAAATTGGCTAAGAGGTTACAAATGAATCTCCTTAAACACCCAATTCATGAAGACATTCAAAGTTATAGCTACAAACCGTGAAAGAAATGTAAGTATTTGATTAATAATATCAAGCTACATCCAAGGACAGCTTTTGATATCTTACCAGTGAGAGGAGAAGTTGTTTTGCCTGATCATGTCTGAGATTGGCATCTTTGATAAATAGGATATAAAACCAATTATATGAAAATTAAAATGTTTAGATTGCTGGATCCTAATGGCCTGGCTGATGCTATGTGGGGTGTATCAAAGGCCCAAACCAGTGGAACTGAAGGGCCCACTAAACAATGACCTGCCATCATTTATAACAAAACACCAACACCAAAACGGATATGCATGTGTGTTTGAAGTTTAAAGCAAGATATGAGAAAAATGTACCCCAGCTAAAATAAAAATGTCAGAGAAAAGACATGATGCATGTGGGCAAAATGAAATGTATATTATGCTTCACATGCAAAATACTGGTACACATTTGAAAAGGAAAGCCCACTTTGTTTCCATGAAAAAGATCTGGTAGGCCCGAGGCGGACCCTTTTGCTTGCGGTGGGGCAAATGTCACAAACGACTCCCCCGCTGAAAGCCTGGCTTGCACTCCAGCTGTTTACAGCTGCAATAAAATGTGGCTTGCGTGAAAGGTGGTAAAAACCAAGTGTTTTATAGACTTGCTCTACGGCAGTTCTATGCAGAGCAAATGGCTCTAGCCGGTGCATCCCACGTATTTACGAGTTGCACCCACCAACTTCAAACAACCAACTTCAAAGAGACTAATAAAAAACTCTGGCCACAGGCGGGCCAAGAGAGACAAATAGGCTGAAGGAAGGGAAGCTCATTTTTGCAGATATGAAGATTCTCTTTGTTTAAATGTACTGTCACAATTGTTGAATTTTCCCAGAAACCAGTTGCACTAATTACATGTATCTTTCATTTTATAGATGATTTCCAGGCGTGTAGATATAAAATACCTCCATCTGTGATTTAGGGGAGTGTAATGGCCATCTAAAATGGGTTTCTGGCTGATCTGAAAATGCCCCCGAATTTTAGGGTTTGCAAACTGGTGGAGGGTAAAATTAGGAAAGGGGAGAGTAAATTACATGTTCATAATTATTATAGTTTTTGGTGTAAACAGCAGAAAATTGCCACAAAGCTGTGCAATATGATGCAAAATTGTCTGTTGTTTTATTAATTTCTCCATGAGTAGGTGTAGAGGAATATATGTATATTATGACAGTTACTAGTAAAATTTGGAAGTTATGCTACAAAACTAAGTTTTACTCAAAAGCTGACTTAGAAACAAAAGGGGATTTCAAAGGGAGCTTGCAATATGTCTTTTCCTCACTCAAACCAATCCTTAGGGGATGGAATTGGGAGGAGAGCGAAGGGTAACTGTCCAATCCTGATTGCGAGAACTCTTGCAGGGAACTGCCCAAGATTGTAAACTTGATGGTGTCATCACTGCTATATAAAGTGTATGCACTATGAGAAAAGGAGAGCGCTCCTAAAATTACAATTGTGAAAGGAGCTGCTAAAACGTACCATCTGACTGCAACAAGGAAACACCAAAAGGAGATTTTTCAGAGATTGCCTCTGGGAGGATATGTCTATTTCTGGGCAGGCCTAAATGCTGACTGGGTCCTATGGTGGAGTGCTGAAGTCCATCCTTGAGAATGGAGAGACCAGTCCTCTGCCCTGTCCTTCCAGAGTGTCCTAACATGCAGCTGGCATTCCTGAACTATAAACAGAGGTGCTCTATGTAAATAGAATTGAACCCTTTGTAAACAATAATAATTATTATATTTTAGCATTTATATAGCGCTACGAACCCTCAGGCATTCGAGTGCTGCTTATTATTACCTACGGTGTGTGGTGCTCATTTATCAACCTTGGAAGGATGAAAGGCTGAGTTTGGCCCTGCCGGGCTTCAAACCTGTGTCAGCAGGCTCTGCACAGATGTCAAAGCTATCGGACCTGCTTAGGTGGTGGAATCTTCTGGCCTTCAATTGTTCACTGTATAGTGGATGGGTGGGAGCAGAACTGTGCAGATATTTAGCATATTTAACTAAAATATGAATTTAATTAATGCCCCCTGGCAGAACACCACAGGGTGATTTTTCTTAAAATTTGAAATTAACAAAGCCCATTCCCAGTGTGTGCTGTAAACTATAGACTGTCATGTAATTGGGTAATCCTATTTTGCCTGTTAACCCCAACTTCATTTAGGAAGAGGGGTGCCTTGGTCGTGAACCAAAACCAAAAACAACCATCCCAATCTGTACTGTCCTGCTTCTCCAACAAGGGCCTTTAAGTGGAGTGGGGGGGTCTGAAATACCAAATGCTCAAATCATCACGATTTTTATAATCCAGCTTCCCCAAATCAGGCCTTGAAGTGGACAGGGGTCTAAAATCCAAAATTCTTAAATAAGCCCAATGTTTCTGTCTGACTTCCCCAACACAGACCAATGTAACAGTGGGGGGATCTGAAAAACCCACTTCTAAATCACACTGTGTTTAATTACTGCTACCCTTGTAAGCACGCAGGAAAATCGAAATTGCACAGCTTTACATTTGCAATTGATTTTGTTCACTGACCAGCGCTTAACATGGATTGAATCGAAATTAAGATAAAGTACTTTGATTTGTGTTTTTCCCAATTAATGTGTGTGATTCATTTGTGTAACAAGATGTTAATTGTGAGCCAAAAGGAAGGTGGCATGTGTAGTTTACTTTGATTTCTATTACCTATAATTGAAATAAAAATGAACATATTTCCTGTAGACCGGCCTGGTTCTTGGCTCAGAGGTAGCTCAGGGGGAGGGAACCAAGGGGCATGACATGAGACTGAGATAGGGCTGAATAAAAGAACTAACATTAACAGTCTATTGTGTGACGCTTGGGGAGTGAAAGAACTCCCTATGTTGAGGGTGGCCTCTCAATAAAGTACTACAGTTATACGCTTAGAAAATCTGGCTTTCTTGAATCTTATAAAGGAAATAAAATTAAACTCACTTTTTCTTCATAGATGAGCATAACCCCTACTTCTGTTGAGATGATCTGCAGAATTACTACTTTATCACATTACTGAATGTCAGCAGTAAGGGTGTTATCACTGTTTAACTTGAGTAATATACTAATTGAGCTAACCAATCAGGCTTATTGCCTTTAGCTGGTCCTCTCCCTGCTGTGCTTTTGAGCCTTTTGAGCTCTCAAAAAGAATAATGCACTATTATTTTTGGAATTCCTTTAATTACGCAGCATCTTTTTATTGAGTTTAGGCAAAAGTTAATTGGGTGGGGTATGGATAAATTCCTTTTAAAAACGTTCGTAATACTCCATCATAATACAAATGGTAATATGCAAAGAAAAGAAGGTGGTTATTTTCAAAACACATTCAGGCCAGTCCAAGGCCTTAAACAAGGCTCTGTCTTGGCTCCCCTTCTATTTTTGTAATACATATTTGACATTGGGATTGCATTAAGGTGTGTGTGTGTGTGTGTGTAGCTTCCCCCAAAAAAATAGAGGATCACCCCCTTAATTATTGTGATTATGCAGATGATATAGTGCCTAATTTCCCCAAAAATTGCTACATCTGCACAAAGTTGTTAGCATTAGCGTGAACATTGCGCGGTCCAAATGACCATCTATGGGAGCTGATTCTTGGATTTAAATGCATGCTGAAGACTGCAGCACAAAGAAAAATGAGTAGTGCCTGTCTCATCCACAACACGCCCCAAGGGCATAATGAACACAGCATGGTCAACCAACTTTTGCACTGGACTCATGGGAAATAAGTGACAAAGGATTACTTACCAGCAATCACCATTACACTCCTCTTCTGCGAATGACAAGTACACGTCCCAGCACCTTCACTATTCTGCACAATAAAACAACCTATTTTAAGAATCTCCAGTCCACCTTAGTAGACCACATACACGCCCATGTAATTTGGCGACAACACTTCACTGGATGTTCACTTAATACCCTAGGGATACATCAATGGGACTCCCACAGATATACCAATCTTGTTGGCTGCTGAACAGACAGAACTGTATGCTGGCACACCTGTTGTGAAAAGGATACTGTCACATACCCAACAATAATGGATATCCACACCCATTTACTTACATGCTTGCAGGTCTTGTTCAATTCGATAGTGTTTTGAGCCTTACAATTGTAACAGCAACAACACGTGTCAGATATGCATCTTGAACACCAATGGCCCAGTTCACCCTGGAGCACTTACCTTCCTCAACTCCTCTGGCATGTGTCTTGCATGGCAGACATCCTCCTCCAAAATGATCACTTGGAAGCAGTGCTGGTGAATCCAGGACAATCGTCTCTCCCATCGCTTCCACTTAGATCGCACTCAGCTGCACAACAACAGTCAACCATATTGTTTCTGCAGCTAAATGTTGGTCCCTTGACACTCAGGTGACATAGTCCTCATGTGAGGTGGGTAGCCCAGTGAATCAAAGTGAGACCACAACCTTTTCGTCATCCTCAATTCCAATAAGCAATTCCTGTTGTGGAAGTATGAGCACATTCACATGGTCACGCAAGTGCCAAAGGGCCACATAAACTGCTGTGGCCGCATAATGGAACAGAGCGTACAAGAATCTGAAACCAGGAGAAGTGAGTGGGCAGAGGTGAATGTGCTATCTACAAATACCTCAAATATCTCTGCACTGAAGAACATCTGGCCACACACATAAGCAAATGAGTACCCATCCTCAATAAGACCCGAAACATCATAATACAATATACCTCTCATCTCCAAATGTCACCTCACAACGCCACCAGTAGATACACAATCCAAAACATACCCACCCAAGACTCATACACTGAAAACAAGCATGCAATGGCCCTGCACCATAAATGGCATCTGGCAACCATACCTTGCTACCCCCACCCTTGCAATGGTCCCTGTCCTACTAGTGAAACACATGGCCACAATGCCTACCTCAAACAACACCCCAACATGACTCACCATTCATAACAACATTTACAAAGGAAGTGGCATGCCAACCACAGCATACATAGGTTGAGACACCCACACACACACCATGTGCATTAATGACCATCATGCCTGTACTGCAAAGCACAGAAGTAGCCAAGCAACAGATGTGTATAATAAACTTGTGAAACAGGTGTAACTCCAAACATGTCATCACCCTACATCTACCATTGTCCACACATGTACATTGGCCATCAAGGCATTATGTGCCACAGAGTGTGCCCTAAACCCACATGATAGCCATAGGACATACTCTGTTGGAGATCATGTTCAAATAAAAGGTGAACATAGACAAAGACACACAAAAGCACAAACACACCAGCATGCCAAGACATGCTGCACACAGAACAAAGAGACGGCAATCGATGGTGTTGAATATCAAAATATCTATGTATTAATGCAAAACTATGTATAAAAATGGAAACAAAATAATCCTCAAGGAAAAAATAAATAAAACAAAAGGAAACGTACAACTACTGAACTATGGGCAAAAGTCAGTGGCTAAGTCCATGCTAATCTCTGACAATGCCTCAGCCAAGGTTGATTCCCCTGCATCATCTGCCTCTTGCAGGCGGGCCTCTGTTGTTTCCTGGAGAGCTTGCAGGGCCTCCCTCATCCTTGACTCGATCTCCTCCACTGCCCTGCAAGACTCCTCCAGGATGGCAGCCTACACCAACCTGTCTGAAAACCTCGGCCCAGGCCCTGGCAATTGCTGGCTCATGTGCCTGCTGCCTCTCCTTGTCCTGCTCCCTCACAAAAGCCACCTGCGAAGACACTAGGTCCTGCAGCCACCACCATGCCTCCTGCCTCAATTTCACCATGTGTCCCCTGCTAGCTATGCCATCAAGTATTTGCTACCTCACCAACATCTCCTGCTGCCTGGCAAGGAGGCTGCAGTACAAGTACTCCCTCTGACTGGATGACAGTCTGCATCAGCGGTGTACAGCATCTTCACTACCATCCATCTCCTGTCCCGCTGTAGGTTCCTGGGAAGGCACCATGACCACCTCATTTTTCAAGGTACTGACTTCCACCTCCACCAGGCACACAGGCACATCCAGACTCCCCAACGGCAGGACCTGGGCATAGGAGGCCATGGTGGTAACGTGCATTAAGGCCTCAGTTGAAGTTGACTGGGACACAGGTGATGATGTGCCTTTGCAGTGGCCTGTCCATAGAGGCCACCAGCAAGCAGTGTTGCCAGTTGGGACAAGAAGCGGTCCATCTGACCATGATGCTTTGCAAGCATCTCATGAGTTGCATGCACATCATCATGACTAGATGCCTGTCACCTCAAACAACCCAACAGCAGTAGCAGCACTGAATCCAGATTCTCTCATCCGCTGAAAGTGCAGACTCTGCCTGGGTTGAGGTGGGTAGTGCTGCAACTGATGGCCCTGGGACGGCAGGTTGTGCTGACCCCTCCACGGTGGACTGCTCAGCCACCTGTCTCAGGGCCAGGTGTGCAGCCTGTACATCCTCCTCGGTAAACCCACATGATACAGTGGGCAGACCTACAATGGCCTCCTCCTTCTTCTCCTACTCCATTAACTGTGACACCTCCAATGAGGTCTCCATGCCTTGGGTCCCCTATGTTGCATAGTCACCACCACCCTGTCGCTCTCGTTCTGAGGTGTCCACCAGGAAGATGGGATCCTGGGACTCCTCCCCAGCAGCAGTGCCATGAGAATGCAATGCTCCCCAGGAACATCGCCCTCAGATGCAGTGTATATAACTGGGCATGCCTGGGTTCTGTGCTTGCATCTGGAGGCCTTGGTCCTAGGATGCAGCTCCACAGCACAGGTTGCACCCTCTTCTTCAGCCACCTTAACTGTGGAAATGGGAACAAAGAACATAGGTATCAATCATAAGTGCCAATTCATGTGTACTCCCCTCAATCATATCAGTAGCATGTTGTCAACGTTAGTCAAGATGCAACTGCTTCACACACACAGACCCATGCTTGAAATATGAATGAATCCAGTCCCACATGTAAAAGCAAAAAGACAAGTAACAATGATGAGACATGCACATGTGAACATAGCGCATTGGGCCTCATTACGAGGTGGGCGGTAAGGGATTTCCGATACCGGTAAGGGCACCGGTGCCGGTAATCCCTTACCGCCCTACTACGAGTTCCCTTTGCGGGTCCTCCCTTAACGCCTGGTTTTTCCAGGTGTTAAGGACGGGACCCACAAAGGGACTTTGGAGCTAATAACGGTACCACAATTTGCGGTACCATTATTAGCGCCTTCCCCATTCCCATTGAGCCCTATGGGGGCTTAAATGGGAATGGGGAAGGGCCCTGGTGAATGGGTAATTACCGCCCCCTCCAACCTTGGAATGCGGCGGTAATGGCTCCATTCACCAGGGTGGATTCGGTAAGAGTTTGGAGGCGGCCATGGCTCTATTAGCGCCATGGTTACCTCTAAACTCCTAATGAGGCCCATTCACATATAGCCACATACAAATGACAACAATTCATTTCACAATACAATACCAATGAAGCAGTGACCCAAGTGCATCCTGCAGGCAGGGCCAAATAAATGACACCTGGCCACTTGTGTCTGTAGCACCATAGGCACATCACCATCCAACCACATCTTGCACCCCTAACAGTGCAACATACAAACATTCAACATATATATGCACCCATTGCTAAGGATCAAACAGCAATGCTATTGGTCCCAACACAAACAAATGTCATGATGACATACTGTGTATACTCCTCATTCAGTGGCCTGACAGGTCCCAATTTTGATCCAGCTAGTCAAATGCACCAAATTTCCATAACCGGACAGCCAAACACATGTCAGTCTCAGCTGCTAAGTGGGTATGATGCAATCAGCATACCCAATTGAACAATCCATAGAGGAGGAGTGCATGAATGTACCTTACATGCCTCAATCAGGTTGGTCCTGTCTCGGGCCTTGCTATCGTCATCTCACATTGTATACACATGAGTATACTTTGTCACCCAGGATGACAACTTCTGCAGCAGAGAAGTTGACAGCCCTCAGCCTCACCACAGTGAATGTGTTGGTTGATGTAACTGACACGGTGCACCCGAGGCTGGTGGGATAAACTGGGGCCCTGATTGTACACATTCTATGGCACTGTACTGGTGATAATGAGGTTTGGAAGTACTTATATGGCAGATGAGGTGCTCACTGACTCTGACATGAGAACCACAGAAGAACATGCTATCAAGGTACTCCAAGGCAGTTCTAGTGCTCATCAGCCAGTGACACACCACCTGGCAGGAAGAGATGTAGATATTTGGAGCCCAGATATGGCTGGAGGAGGCAAACAATGTTACCAGGCAGGAGGGCAAAACACAGGTGTCTCCACTTCAAGCTATATTATGTTGATTTATACAGCGCACCGCTACCACCCAGGGGCAGTCTCCAGTTGCTCGCGTGGCTCTGCAAGTGAGGGGGTGGGGAGGTTAGTGGGGAAAGGGTGAGAGAATAGGTTCAGATCCAGGAGGAACTGGCAACTGTGAGTGTTGTTTTGCATGTGGTAGTTTGTGACAGAGCACTTGTGCATAATAACCATAGGGGTAAGATGTGGTGGCGTTTGTGTTGGTGGTAGTGTGCTGTGTGGATTAAGGTGTGTTTGGTTGTGCGCACTGGTTAGATAGCGTCCATAAGGGATCCAGAGTCACGGGTGGCCATAGCTGTAAAATGATCCAGTATCTTGGTGTGAAGTTGCGCTGTCGGTGGTTTTATGCACTATGTGTGTGGTTCACTCTAGGTGTGTTTCAGCATCTATAGATGCTGGGTGTGATCATAGTATTGATTCTCTGTTTGTTTATGTGTAGTGTGGCTAGTTCAAGGTCTGGTGTAGCGGCATCAGTTATGTCAGAGAAGCAGAGATGGGAACATGGGTTAGTAAGTCGGTTCTTTGGTTGCCGCTTGATGGTATCTAGCCAGGTTCTTGATTTTAGTCCTATGTATATATCAGCCATGACAAAATCAGAGGAAGGTCCCTATGCTTGTAATTACTGTGCCAGATGCAGCATGCATACCCTCCACTCAACCATCCTATTGAACCATGTGTGAGAGGGCTCCACCGAGAGGATGAGGACTGGGATGCGGGCAGGAGTAGGTTCCACTTGCAAAACATGGTGGTGAGGCAACATATGCCCAAGTACCACCAAAGCCCACTACGGCTAAAAGGTGTCAGCCGCAGAGCAGACACAGGCAGCACCCCACGAAGACCCACATGTTAAGGTGAAGGGGCCACCAATGAAGAAGTGCTTCATTGCTGAGGAACTAACAATCCTTAAGTTTTATGTGAACAAACGCCATATTGTCCTGTACTCTTGGGCTGGCAGTACCCTTTTTGTGACCCAGTAGTGGAGGATGTGGCAGGAGGTCACAGATCTCATAAATGCTTGAGGGGTAGAGAGGCATACTGCGAAAGAGGACCACAAGAGTATGTCTGACCTCACTAGGCAGACCAAGGAGAAGCTCGGCAGCAATATGGCCTCTGCCCAGTCTACTGGAGGTTGATCACCACATGTTGAGAAGCTAACTCCATTTGAAGAGGTCACTAGTGGCCTCATCACCAGTGAACGGGTGGTTGGCATGGGAGGCATGGACACGTATGCAGCCAAATCAGGTGAGTGCCATGTGTGCATGATCAATATGTGCTTTCCTTAACACATGATATGCTATCAAAAGTTGTAGTACAGTTGGTCGGAGTCATTTGCACACATTCATGAGTACTGCAGTAATGCATCCATGGTCACTTACATTACATGCTGTGCCTCAAAGATGAATGTTTGATTTATGTTTTCGGTGGACATTGATCTCACAGCACACATTATTGTATATAGAATTCTTGAGCAACGCCAATGCACATATATGTGCCAAGGGCCTGCAAGACACATGTCATTGGACACACTTACTCACAGTGTCATGCATGTGGATAGTGCATTGTGAACACAAATGTTGCCTCACATGGAATAAATGACACTAATCAGTGGATGATGTCAGAGTTATCCATCACTGGCCCTGGTGGTCAGGACATGGATGTGCACAAATATCAGTGAGGAGTTGCATGAGGGTGTCCTCCAGACAGAAGTTGCTGTTGTTGTCCAAAATATGTTGGATAAGTGATGTCCCTTCCACATTTAGAATATGCATTTTCTAGCTGTCATACAAGTGCCCACTGGCCATGTCTATGTTGTAGTCTCCTCACACATGTGAAAGATGCATGTGAGTGTGTTTACTATTTGGACCTTGCCTAATCTGGCAAAGGGGCAACACAAAATCCTGTAGGATAATAATGTCAGCAGGATTAAACTTTATACTTGCATGTGTTGCGTGTATCCATGTATGAAGTTGACAATGGGCTCAGCAATGAAGCTCAGAACTCCGTATGTCTACTGCTACAGCTTCCACTCTCATATATGGCTGTATGTATGGTCACCTACTCCTCGAATCCGTGGCTTTATGCATGATCCAATGTGCCCCAACATGATTGGTCAGAGCATTAAGTGTCACCCACCCATGAATTGCACAATACAGAATTCCCAGTTTCAATGTCAGCTGCATGTGTGCCTGGCCCTTTTGTGTCGGTATGCATTTGATTTTTAATGTGCATGTTCAAGTGAATATGGGGGCCTCTGAATTTTGCCATCTAACTTTGTGCAGGTGATGATGCAGCGGATGAGGAGGAGGCAGAGGATGAGGTCTTCATCATCAGGCGTGCCGACTTGTCTTCTGATGATGCTGCCAAAATAAAATGTGGTAGGGATATTGAGGGACATGGTGGTGGCGCCAGCAATAAGTAGTCTGCTTGCCGTGGAGCTCTTTGAGTTCCTAGAGGGTGCTAGGTCTGAGGAGGAGAGTCGAGAGACACTGGGACTAGCAGTGGACAGGCCTGCTCCAGTGGCGGATTTAGTGTCTGTAAATTTGCCTCCTTCCATCATGGAGTCTGCAGCAGTGGCGGATGTCAGTGGGAGGGTTGTAGAACGCCAGCCTATGACAATGCACTCACTGCGATGAGCTCATGCTACGGCATGTTGTCTTGGTAGGCCAAGCACAAGTGGTGGACATGTGCCTGCCGGACACTTGGAGTGGCAGGAGGAGTTGATGCATGCAAGTGCCCAATGGGGCGATGTCCTGCAAGGGATGGCCAGGGACATCCATCGCCTGGTGGATAATGTCATCTCCTCAAATGTCGCACTCACTGACGAGCAATGACTATTGCAGCAGGATTGGAGAGCTACACCAGAGCTAGGCAACTTGCAGGGATGCTTCTACCTTGAGGCAGTCCCTGGATTATGCATTTTTGGTTTCAAGTGATGCCCTATGGCAAGAGATAGCCACCTTGAGGCAAACCTTCATACAGAGCTGTTGTCCTGAAGGACAAGCCCCCATGAAGGCAAACAGTCCTTGAGAAATCTCTGCATGAGGAGAAGTTAGCCTCAAAAGAATTCCACCATCAAGGCATGGATTCATTGAGTCAACCTCTGCACCAGATGTTGGCATCAAGGGACCTCCACTGCCAAAAGATGGATTCCTTAGGGCAAACTCTCAACATACAGTTAGAGACCTCAAGGCTAGAAGATTTGGAGAAAATGTTCATGATATGACAAGGGGAATGTTGGGGTAGCAGAGAGATGAATGAGGAGGGCCTGGGTTGGCAGTGCATGACCATGGATTTGCGCAATGCCAAACAGGGTAGGTAACAGTAGGATACAGCTCTCAGTTTCAGTTGGTAGGTGGAAAGTGTGTTGAGGCAGGTATTATTGCAGAAGTGGGTTACATTTTCTTACAGGAACTGTGATAGTGAGTGTAGTGGGGTGGTATAATAAGTATATTCTTAAATGAGCTAAACGGGCCTGTCTGCTGGATCTCTCAATGATCTAGCATAAGAGTAGCCTACACTTGTCCTCCCTTCATTTGTCGTATGAGCCTAGAGAGATGCTGATAATACTTATTGACTGTGGCTGATGCTGCATGAATTGAATGTGTAGCAGACTTGCAATGGGTCCGAGTTCAGGTATATGGTTGTACAAATCATGTGTCCTCATTTGGTGAGTACATTGGTACTTGGTGCAAATGTTAGGATTTCATCACGATCTTTATGGTTTAAATGGAGAAAGTATCATCCACAGTTCTCTAAACTGGCTCCAAGATGATGCCTCCTTGATGTCATACACAGAAGTTCATTACCACAGTGTAGTTGTTTCCAATATGGCGGACGGAAGAAATCCTACTGCTTGTTTAAAATATATGCCGGTGAACCGATGTGGAAGGTGCGTCGCTCAACGCTCTGTTGTGAAATTGCTGTATTATTCTGCAGTGCCTTATCCAGTTACCGCTTCCGCCGTTCTTATTGTTTTTTTGCCTTCTAGCCCATTCCTGATCCTTTTCCTCTTCTCCGTTCGGAACGTCTCTCTGTTCTGAGTCAATCTGCTCTGTAGTTTCCCAGATTTCTGCCATACATGTTAAGCTTCTGCTTTGCACTATGCATTCTTTTTTTCCTCACGCTTGAATCCTTTTCTCTTCCTCTTTGCTCCTCTGTACCTCTCTGCATTCATTCCATTCAGTACCTCTTTGCTATTGCTCACTCTGTTCTCTTCTCTTCTTCCTTGCCTTGCTTCTTACTTCTCATCTTGCCCCAAACCTATACAGATTACAATTATCGAGTCTGAACTGCCTTCTGCTGTTAGAAGGCTCCTGCCTGTCGATTTACTCCGGATTCATTCTTGCCAACAGGAGAACTCTCTTTTCTGGAACTCAACAAGATACCATCTTCCTCCATCTGTGTACAAGATCATTCATCCTGCCATGTGTGACAGGTTTTCATCCCTTAGAGGGTTTCCCAAAGGCGCAGCCTACGGGGTACATGGATCCCTGGTTACAATTGTCACTGAATATTCTGGTGGACTCCATCACAACCATCATTGTTACCACTGCTACATTCTTCACAACAGTGAGCACACTTTTGTTGCCTATAGCAACTGCATGTGGATCACATCTCAGGGGAATGAGGTTGTTACACAGAAGGGATTACCTAGAGTTGCGGGTCATGCCTAGGTTGGAGAGCAGCCTGGCAAACAGCACTGGACAGGGTGATGTTACTAATCTTTGAAATCAGATTTCACAGTTAGTCATTGGCACTTTACCAACTCTGCTCTCTTCCCATTCAGCTAGAAATGAGTGTGCAGAATGTGGTACGAGGGTTCAAATTATATGTCACCTGACATGTTGTGATAAATACTGCAAAACCTGGTATTACATGCCATTTACTGGCATTAAACAAGGAAATTGCAACCTGCTGGACAGGTGTCCTTTTCCACTTACAACTTACCTGGATTATGCATCTGCTTGTGGGGCCATCCATTGAGACTTGCTTGTAGGCATTGAAGGTGAGCAATGGGGCACAGCCAACGTGGACGTCTTGCAAAGCGTCTGACAGTGAGGTGTGAAGGCATCATGAAGTAGACACAGACAACAGAAATAAAGTTTCGGATACAAACTTTTATTCAACATAGAAAGGGTTGGAAAAAGGCCCATCTTGCCCTATGATAAGGTGGGATTTCCCTACCTAACTGACACTAAGGATAGTCTGTGTTAGGAAGTCCAAAACAAATGTCTGCCTGTATCGAAAACCTATACTTGCCCTCAAAACTATTTGTATATGAAGTGTAGGGATGTCAGCATCAAACTGAAAAGTGTTTACCTTCAAGTTTATTGCTTCTTCCAGCTCCTGGCATTCAAAAGGGTTCCCTTCCCCAAGTTTCAAGACAGTTCACAATGCAACAGGGGTTCCCTGTTCCAAGCTTCAAGCCAGTTCTCAATGGAACCAGGGGTGCCTTTCCCAAGCTTCAAGACCTTTAGCATCTTCAATATTCAATTACCTGGGATACTTCCCAGCTCCTGTGGTTACTATTCATAAGGTTTGCAAAATAAAAGTTGATTTCACTTCAAACACATTACTGCTAATATCTTTGATTGCCTGTTTCTTGTAGCACAAAACTTCCTTTACATTCAATAGACATGTGTCCTCCATCTAGGCTCAGATGTTGGATCGCATAGTCCACCCGTTACAGGGCACGCAACTGATACACAATATTTAGTACTTTCCATAGGTTATGTTAAGCACATGATGCCACTTCTTCGATTTTACAGTGGAGCCTGGTTTATTCGCCTGCCAGGCTAAAGGATTACTCTCATCCCAATTTTGCATGTAGTTTATACATAGGTGGTTGGCCACCTTTCATCTGTTAAGGTATTCCTTAACTCACAATATTTGTATCAATACTTTCTTTCAAGCTGGCCAATGTTTGCGTTACAATTCACTCGCTGTTTTGGGTCATGTTTATTCTTATGTGTTTTGTTCAATCACTTTCAAACTTATTCTTTGCATCAACATTCTTCCTTGTTGAGTTTTCAATCTTTCAGGTCAGTATGCAAAAATACTTAAAGTTCAACAATCCATACAGGCTCAACTGCCCCCTCGCTGTGCCCATGCCCCCTTCGCTAGGCAGACTCACTGGATTATGCATAACCCGGATCTCTGAGCCTCCTGCCTGCCATGCTTCAGCTTCTCTGTGTGGCGTCTCACGCCTGTGGTGTGCTGACATTCAGCAGCTTTGCGTCTTCCACCGCATACTGTCAGCGGGACGGGCACTTCCTTGCAGGTTCTCCAGCTCTGGTTTGCTTCAATCCAGCAGCTATGCCTGGATCTCTGCCTTGCACCGTATCCTCATTCCACTGCCTCACTCATGCACTCCCTGGCACTCCTGCAAACCTCTAGCCTTCTCGCACGCCACCTATATTTGCTCTGGCTTCAGCCACTCTGTCTCCTTTTTGACAGGTGCTGGGGAATTAAAATCCCAACCAGACTGATTAGTCTTCTGAAAACTAGACTGCTCACTTGCTGAAGTCCCTATTCCATTTTGTTGTTTGTGCTGTCTTCTTCCTTGTCCCAGTACCAAAGTGGTGTTTGGTACTATTCTTCATCCCAGTACCCGAAGGTGTGTGTATGAGTAACTGTCAATGGGAAAATTGGGACAGGATAAAGGCCTGGGGGATATTTAACTCCCTATGAAAGGTAAATGGGAAATACTCTATCTCATCCAAGGATGCCTTATCCCCACTCCCCAAGTATCCTTGACCCAGGTGATCCTCCTGTGCATATCCAAACCCAGGGTCAGGATCCAAAAGTGATGGCCTTTCTCATCCCCCTTGCAGGAGGGTATATCAGGGAAAGAGGAGAGGATGCGCTCAGATTCCTCACAAAGGGTAGAATCCACCCTGAAACACTTTAGGCAAGGCACCTCATACGGTACACACCAGTGTTGTTTTAGACATTCATAGACAGTGGACAAGTGTTGAAACACATGCACTTAACATCCATCCATTGGTTTAGTGGCCATGCTCACATTGTGTGAGTTCTGTTGCAAATCATCTTAGGTTTCATCCACTATTGTATATGCTATGCTACCTGTGGCAGAGGTGGACCCACTAATATGTTATGTAGAGGTACAGTAAGACGGCCAAGAGGGTAATGGCAGCTGGTAGCCAATAAATGGAAGTTTTATTGCGTAGGGCACACTATGGTTCTTGTTTTCCCAAAGGTGTTCTCGCAGGTGGATGAAGGAGTGATGGTGCATGCTGCCTGTGAGTTGGCATTTGTTTCTGGTGAGGTGGGGTGAGCAGAGGGACTCTCTGCAGACTTATTAGTTTATTATTGTGTATATCTGTTGTAGCTTACTGTGTAAGTGTGTCTAATCCATGTCCATAAGAGGTTCTGGTACACAAATGACACATGTGTTAGAGACATGGACATGCAGGGGTAATTTGAGTTGTTCTCATTAATTGTCTTTCACTATGGATGGCCTTTGTAGAATTGTCATATGCCAAATGTGTGACTTCATAAACAAGGAGGAGCCTTGCAGCAGGTAATTATTTGCTCAGCGATTGGGTGGCAGTTGCCGCACAACAGCAGCAAGGTTGTAGTACATCTGTCGCTACACATGTTGGTTGTGCTGTAATAGTTGGTTGATCTAGCAATGGTGTTGTAATGGTCGTCACAAGGCAGCCAACCCCCTTCACCATCAGTGTTGCGGAAGTTGGCACACCTTGTTGTACGTGTATATTTCATTTGGCACTGATGTGTTGTGGCATGTATGGGTGTGCCTATGTGTGTGCATCCTGTGCAAGATAGATCCCGGCGAGCAGTCAGTGCACTTTGTCAATCATGGATATTTGTAAACTGCATTTGGACCAGAGAAGCAGATTGGGGTTTGGCCAAGCACATATGGGACATGTCTGCTGGGAAACAAGATTTTTAATACAGTTTGGTCTGGAAAACTGAAATAAGGTACACCGACACCAGGTAGGCTGTTTTCTTGTTTTATTCTTGACAAGATCCATCACAGTGACCCCCAGCTCCCTGCTCCACCAACTCCAACTTTAAATTGACAAGATCACTGGAATCAATGTGACCACAAACACTCTGATAACATACCCTCGTTCCATTTATCCATGGATACACAATACAACAGCAGAATTACCTGTTGGACATAGCTTTGCTAGTACAACATTGACATGACGGCATGTGTATGTACCTGTGCAGCTGCAGTGCTGACCTTCTGTGGATGGTGCTCCAGCATCCTGTTACGGTGCAGGCCCAGCCGCAACAAGTGGGGCAGGTGAAGGAGGCAAGCCTAGCACGATGCATGTGAGTGGGGGTCTGGGAAAGTCTCCATGTTGCCTTTTCCCAGGGTGCAGGGCAAGGGCTCAACCCATGGATCTGTGTTCGGCAGTGAGAGTCAACAGGAGGGTGATGGGAGTTGGTGGTGTAATTGGGGAAAATTATATAGGATGGTTACCACCCAGGTTAATAGGTTGTGTTCATTGATGTTATTTTGTAAGGATTACTTTGCCTACACAGACCTTTTACAGATGCTGGCTGGCCAGTAGTCAGGGGTGAATAGCAATGGAATGGGGTGGAGGGTCCCTAAGAGATGCAGCTGGGGTGGCCTTGTCTCATTGGTACGGCATGTATGTGCCAGCTGGCTGAGTTGATGGCAGCCTTGACAGGTCAGGTGGGGATGCCTCAGTGGTGGGTGCACTGACACAGGGAGTGAATAAGTGGTAGGATGATAACCGAGAGGAGGAGTGTGCAGGCACATGGATAGACAGCAAGGTAGAAGGAGTGGGTAGAGTAGGCGGAAATTTGACATTGAGATTTGAGTTGGTGAGTGCCTTGATAGGGTGCTGGTGTGTTGACAGAGGTTGTTGATCCTGTGTTGATGGGGCAATGGGTCAGGAGTGTTATGCAGAATTACATGCAGTACCCTTTGGGAACACTACACATAATTAAGATTACAGGTGTAAGTACAATCTCAGCTTTGGCACAAGCCTGTGCTTCACAGTGATGTGGTAGCAGTGGCTGAGCAGCCAGACCTATCTCAAGAGGGATGTGAGGAGTACAAGATGTTACACAAAGGACTTGCAATCACAATAGTTCAAACAAACACCATTCAAGGTTTCTTGGTAAAAGAATATACATTTGTTTATACAGTCCATTGGAAAACATTCCACTAGTAAGAAGCAGCTCAATATCACACTATAATACACTACAGTACACAACCAATAGGTTTCTGAACAAGTTAGGCTCCCCTGAAGTGGCAGCAAAATGGCACTTCAGTAACTTTCAAAAGGGGTAAAAAGACAAAGGTTAAACAGAATTAAAGCACAAATACTTTCAAAGGCAGGGCAAATAGTTTCAATTCACTACAACAGGCAATTCAATTCAATAGGCCTGGGCCAAAGTTAATGGTTCAGTGTCTTGGATAGGATAGCACAGTTCCAGTAGTAAACGATTAAGTCTTTGCCAATGATCGAAGAAGTAGTTTGCCAGAAAAAGAATTATATGACGGATTAGGAGCGAACAAGACTCCAAAATTGTGAAAGTTTCACAATCCTTCACCGCGGCAGGAAAGATTTACACACCGCGTTTGCACAGTGCCTTAGGTATGAAGAAAAGCTGTAGCTGAGGCAGTTGTTCCTGGCAATTCCTGAAGATCTCGCTGTTCCTGAGCTTCAGTCGTGGGGACAAAAATGAGGACGTCGGGAGGTTCCTGCACTGCCCAAGGAAGAGGCCACAAGCTTGGCTAAACTTCAGTTTTAAGGTATGAGTGCCTTAAAGTCCACAAACTGGTACCCTTCTCACTGGCTATCCAGTTTTCAACAGCACTGATGAAAATTCGACCAGCATGGAGACGGTGTCCAGGTGGCTTATGAGTTGGTTGTTCCCACTAGCTCAAGGAAAGAAGTCTTCCTTGAAGGGGCTTCTCTGTCGATGGAGTTTCAGGCAATTCAGACCTGCAGCAGGGTTTCATCGGGCAAACCAACGGTCCAGGAGTTGCAGCAGTCGTCTTGCTTCAGCTCGTCTTCAGTTCTTTCATACCAGTGGTCGACTCTACTTTCCAAGTCCCAGAGACCTGCTTTTAAACAGTTTTTTCCCATTCATTCCAGCCTAGCTGCCACTCACCCAGCAGGGTGGCTGTCCTTGCCATACAGTCATCCAGCCAATCACACCAGGGTGCATTCAGGTGTCCTAGGATACTAAGCACAGGGAGTTCCGGGCACCTCCCTCACATCCTGTCCACCCCCGACAATCAGGCGCCAGAGGAGGGCTTCAGCAGTGAAGCCCGCCAAAGGGCATCGAACAAAGGGACCAACCCTGGTTTGGCGTGCAGAGTCAAACACAAAAAGGATCTTTCATAAAAGAAACAGCGAAAGAAGATGACCAGAGTGTATTTTTAGAGAGGGGTCATGGGCGCCAAATTGAACAACATGGCTGACCCTATTTTTAGCTACCGGTGTTCGCGGTCGGGAAAAATCATGGTAGTTTGTTCTAAAACCACTGCCAGCAGCCATTTCAAATGGAAAGGGTAACATTTGACTGTTACATGAGTGTTTAGACATAGGGGATGCTAGGCAACCCCTCCAGCACTCTATAGGAAGATAGTGTGTGCTGGATCTATGCATTTAAAAAGACTAGCAAAGTCAATTTAACTTTACATGCTCTGGGAGACGGTAGTCAGTCCCAGAGAAGGTATTTAAACCTTGGGGAGTCTGAAAGACACCCCTTTGTCACTGCACTGAAGGTGCTGTGTTACACACAAGAAAAAGATGATGCCTATGGAGTTGTTTAAAAACTCCATATCCAAAGAACACAAAAGTAAAACACACATCAAAATATATGAAAGAGTGGAAAAAGAGGCTCACACTCTTTCCAGGTAATAATTCAAATCCTAGAAATCCAGCAAAGTTGCTGGGGGTCTCAAAAGGTAAGGGAAATTAGCACATTCTTGAGAATTCTCCCTAACACTCGTCCCCCCCCAGAATGAGGGACAGGAGTTTTTAATCCACTCCTGAATGAATCTCATTACTCCAGTCGGTCAAACATCCTGGAGAGACCATCAGCAATTTGGTGGTGACACCGCAACCTGTGTTCAATGGTAAAATCAAACCCTTGCAGGCTGATTGACCGTGTCAGTCGCAAAAGTAGATCCATACAAGTATGGTCTAAACTTCTTCAGTGACCACACAATAGCAAAACACTCACGCTCAATGGTTGCCCACCTTGTCTCAGGCTCCTTCAGCTTCCTGCTGATGAAGCAAATGGGGTGCTCCCTATCTTTCACATCCAGCTGACTCAGAATTGCACCGATACCTGTATTTAAAGCATTTTTTATTTTTTATTATCTGTCTGCACAATTAAGGTTTGGTTATAGTCAGGAGCTCTTAGGACTGGAGCTTGACAAAGGGCTTTCTTTAGGCCTTCAAATGCTTGAGTGCACTCCTCATTCCACCCAACCTTTTTAGGGAATTTTGGAGAGGAGACCGCATTCAAGGGAGAAGCTATGGTCCCATAGTTGTCTATGAATTTCCTATAGTAACCAGTGAGGCCTAGAAAGGCTCTCACCTGGGCTTCAGTAGTAGGGGTGGACCAGTTTTGTACAGCTTGTACTTTGCTAGGCAATGGCCTGATTTCACCTCCTCCTACCTCATGTCCAAGGTAGACTGCTTTACTCTGAGCAATTTGACACTTACTCGCCTTTATGGTCAGATGGGCCTGCTCAAGAGCCTGCAGAACATATCCTGGTGTGGTCAACATGTTCTTTCCAAGTAGGGCTGAGCACTGCAATATCATCCAAGTATGCCATGCAGAAGTCCTCCATCCCATTCAGAACCTGGTTAAACATCCTTTGGAATGTTGCAGGTGCGTTCTTTAGTACAAAAGGCAATACCTTAAACTGGTAGAGGCCTGCTGGGGTTGAGAATACAATGTTCCCCTTGGCATGGTCTGTCAGTGCTATTTGCCAATAGCCTGAAGTGAGATCAAATGTACTGAGGTACTTGGCTGAACCAAGTTTGTCCACCAGTCCATCTGTCCTGGGTAAAGGGTGGGCATCCATCTTTGTGACTGCATTAAGAGCTCTATAGTCCGCACATAATCTCAACTCCTTGGATCCTGCCTTTGGCACTAGTACAACTGGACTAGACCATGGACTGGTAGAGGGCTCTATTACTTTGAGATCAAGCATCTTGTTGACCTCCTCCTTTATGTTGGTTCTTACATGATCTGAGATCCTGTAACTTCTGCTTTTAACAGGTAAACAGTCACCAGTGAGAATATCATGCTGGCCCCAAGGGGCCAAGCCTGGTGATAGTGAAAACAGGGAGGCACACTGATTTAACAGAAACTTGCATTCATGCTGTTGTTCCAGTGTCAGATTAGAAGAGAGATTGACTCCTTATATCTTCGCATCTAAAGGCTGTCCTTTGAGTAGGTCAGGTAGAGGTTCACTCTCCTCATCCTCTTGAGCTGAGGCTAGAAGGAAAGCTCCTACTTCTGGTCTTGAGACATAAGCTTTTAGACTGTTGGCGTGAAAGACTCTGGGAGCCTCCTTAGGATTGCCTAAATCCACCAGATAGTTGACCTCTCCAAGTTTGCCCAAAATCTTGAAGGGTCCTATCCACTTGTCCTGCAAGGCCCTCTGCCTAGCATGTACCATAACTAAAGCTTGCTGGTCTTGAGTAAACTCAAACATGTTGGCCTTCTGGTCATGCCAATGCTTCACCAGAGCCTGACCTGCTTTTAAGTTATCTGATTCTTCTACCATCATGTGTGACATTCTCTTCCGGAGACCTATCACATAGTGACTCTCCCTGGCTTGGGGGAAGGAGTACTCTCCAACCCCTCCTTAATTAGGGCCAAAGGACCTCTAACTGGATGGCCATAGAGAAGCTCAAAGGGACTAAATCCAACTCCCTCCTGAGGGACTTGTCTATAAATAAATAGAAAGCATGGCAGTAGAAAGTCCCACTTTCTCCTAAGGGGTTCTTCTAAAGCACCTATCATGCTCTTCATTGTACAATTAAACCTCTCTACCAATCCATTTGTCTGTGGATGGTAGGCAGTTGAGAACTTGTAAGTCACTCTACTGTTCTTCCACATTGCCTGCATGTCGTGGGACATAAAATTGCATCCTCTGTCAGATATGACTTCCTTAGGAAAACCTACCCTGGTAATACAAATACCAAGTAGGGCCTTAGGAATAGCCTGGGCTGTAACAGCACTCTTAGGTATGGCTTCAGGATACCTAATAGCATGGTCTACAACAACCAGGATAAACCAGTTGCCTGAAGAAGTTGGAGGGTCTAAGGGACCAACAATATTGATTCCTACCCTCTCAAAAGGGATTCCCACAACTGGGAGAGGCACCACGTGTGCCACATTCTTGGCTCCACTCTTGTCAGATGTCTGACAAGTGTGACAGTTCGTACAGAATTTATCTACATCAGACCCCAACTTAGGCCAGCAGAAATACAGAGAAAGCCTTTCCTTAGTCTTCTTGAAACTCAAGTGACCAGCCAAAGGAATCTCATGGGCTAACTGTAGGAACTGTTGTCTGCTTTTCAGAGGCACTACAAGTCTTCTGTAGTCCCCTGGAATAGACTCAGTAGGTTCACTGTAGAAGAGGCCATCCTCTGAGTATAACCTATGCTTCCCTGCAGGGTCCACCTCCTGCCAGTAAAGACTGTATCTCTGGATGGTCTGCAGGATCCAGATCGCCAACAGGAGTAAGATCCTCTTCCAGTTCTGATTCCTCAGCAGCTGATTCCAACACACTAGGCTGTCCCTCACACTCAGCCTCTGCTGGTGACGGAGTCACAGGTGGGACTTTGGACAGTCCTCTCAGGGATGTCCTTGTTTGTAGCACAGGAGTGCTGGATGACTTCTTCTTTGAGGTTTTAAGCTTCCCCGTTTCCTCTTTCTTCTTTGAAATTGCAGCCAGTAAGTCCAGTGGACTGGGGGTCATAGTTTCCTCTATACATTCTACTGGAGAGCCTCTCACGGTGCTCTTTCTGGCCTTCCTTCTCTGCTCCTGTTTCCTTTTGCTGGGAGGCCTGGGGGTGCTTGATACAACTCCAGTTTTTAAGTCATTCCCAACAGGACTCTCCCAGGTACTTCACTCTGCACACTAACAGGTATCTTGAAAGTCATGTCATTGCACTGGATGATAGTTGGTAACTGTGGAAGCATTGGACAGGGCCTCCAGCAAGCTTAGTGCAGTATCTGGGTGCCTTAGCAACATCCTCTACCTTGAAAAAAGATTCATCGACTACAGTAATTCTGGCTCCAGTGTTTCTGATGGCAAGGGTCTCCTGACCATTCACAAGAACACTGTCCCCCCTGCTGGCCATATTTTTACTTATTTTTTATTTATTGTCTTATCCCATGTACTGCACTGTCCTCTCCCCTTTCCCCCCACTTATCCTCCTTCCCCTTCCCATGCAGTTGCATGATGTGAATGACACCTGGCCTAGTAGGATTGTTGTCTGTCTTCCCTCTGTTCCCCCTCCTTTGCCTCATCGTGCCTTGAAACACTTGTGTAGAGGCGCGCTATAAATGCCATATCATATCATATCATGGTACTGGATGCATATCAGGTCACTTGTGCTGTTATACCACGTCTACAATGTCCTGCGGAACCATGTTTTGAATGTCACCACCATCGGAAACATGCATACTTAAAATTGCATGTCTGCGTTATGGTGGTGTGCTTTGGTGCAGGCCTATGCTCTTCGGTGCCTTGCCTACGTCCAGGCATGTACTACACAGTGTAATAATTGCAACCAATCCCCAACACCATGAAAGCAATATTTTTTGCAATGATCAGAACCCGCACACCAAAGGCAACAATGTGAACCTGCTTCAACCCAGGGCACATATTTGGCAGTGCAATGTGGCCATCGATTCATCGAAGGGGCTACGGGCTTAGCACACGCAACACACTATACTGCAGTGTACCTTTCAAGTTTCATGTGGTCTTCATTGTACTCCCCTTCTGTCATTGCTCTACCATCACTGACCGCTAGGGCCTCACTACACACAGCACACCCTAGTACAAACCATGTTTTACTCCTCATGTCATGTGTAATGCACTCCCCCTCTGTAAATGTGCCTGCCAACTTTCACCCTGGCCACTTTTTTACATGTATGGCTCCATGACATTGTGTTGCCTGTCCTAAATGGTATGTGAGTGGCTGTGTTCATGGTCCATATTGCAACTTTCTGATGCTGATGACTTCCTTTCATGGCGCAATGTGTTCAAACACTTTCACAAGCAAGGTCTTATAAGGGCCTAACCATAGTAAATGCAAATGGTGACACGTGGCTCCGTATTGTGCAACAGGGGCAATGATGAACAACAAATGCTAATGTACACACAGCAGCCCACTTCTGCTGTTCTACCAGGTGCACAATGTCCTTCACAACCATTGTGTGCTACTCACCAACTTCAAATGCATGCAGAGTGACAACTGGATCCCTGCATTATGTTGTGGTGGCTGTGATGAAGGCCTAGGCTGTTGGGTGCATGGCCTATAGCCTATGGCCTTCGGCCATGCACCCAACAGTCTAGGCCTTGGCCACGCTCACCACAACATAACCGAGCCATGCAGCAACCATGTAGGCATGTGCCAGAAATGCCAAAGGCAACATACGCACCAGCACTTCCACCCATCCTCTGCACCATAAAGCAGGGTGGCAAGGACACTTGTTCCACTTACCCTAATGCAGAAACATATCTCTGTGTTTGGCACCGCTACCCACTTCCAATCACAAAGCATTATAAGCATACCAACCAACCAAACAAGACAATCTTCACAACATTGGGCCTGCTCTGCTCCCAACACTCTAGGATGTGCATAGAAACAATGGTGCGCAGTGCACTGCAACACTTACTAATATGCGCAATGCACACTACGCAAACACATATAACAACCAGTTGTACCATGGCCTCTTCCATATGTACACTATTTCGTTAGTGCACCCAGTGGACACACTGCATGACTGGTGACTGCACCATCTCCACCCATACACCGACAAATGTAGGTTGTTCTACCAATCACCACACTCATGCAGCCAACATTGGATTCCCTGCAGCCAAACCACACACAATAAGCAACCTTGTGGCACCTAATTTCAACCAGTGGACACTTTTCTGTGCTAGGGCTGCAGCCATACATCAAAGGGGCTATGGACTTACCTCACACAGCACACCAAAGTACACGCTATATTTAAATCCTCATGTCTCTTGGAATTCACTCCCCTTCTGCAAATGTGCCTGCCACCACGCATCACAGAAAGACATTGCCGCTGCAGCTGGCATGCCATAAAGAAGGGTGCCTGCAATGACCACACAAGATTGTTGCCTGTTGAGGTATCCGCGCATTGGCGGAGCATGCACGGATAGCGCCGGCATACCACTGTCTTCTAATGAGATATATCACTCCTGCACCCTTTCCATCCCTTCTTCCCACCACCAGATGCCGTACACTATGTTTTTCAGACCCATTCGCTGCTGCATTGTCCTCCGATACAACATGTCGCTGTCATGGAACACTGTTGACACACATCCCGTCACCTTACACTGCAGTGCAATCAAAATTTTGACCGCGCAGCGAACAGGGAAATGGGACGCCGGAGCACAGCCAGATATGACACATTTTAGTGCACACACTGCTACGTCAAGAGCTCCAGCCATGCACACAATGGTTTACAGCCTTGCCAGACACAACACTATCCTCTGATACACCATGACGGCGTTGCCCAAAACCTTTGACGCACAGCACGCTTCCCTCCAGCCAACCACTGGCCGCGTACAATGTTCGCCGACATCACGGCATACTGCAGGCCAATGAGACTTCAGTCCACGGATCGAACAGAGAATTGGATCCGCTCAGCTGACCCAGATATCACACATTTTTTGAGACGTATATTTGAGCTCTTTGCAACAAAAGTACTGGTCGGATTTCCACCAAACACACAAAAGCATGCTTTCTGACCCAAGCCCCCGCTTCTGCCACAAATTTAGTGAAAATCCATCCAGACGTTTTGGCCTATAGTTGTGCACAAAAATGTCCCCATTCTGTCTATGGAAAAAATAATAATTGGGACCCCCTATAACTCAGGCCCCCCTGCACGAAACCTCACCTAACTTGGCGAAAGAATTCAGAGCAGGCCATATACTTTTTTTTTTTACAACGTTTACTGTGGATAACTCCAGGGGGAACAAAGTTATAAGCTGCCAAAAAAGTGCTCTTCCTATGAGTTTAGCAAATTAACCATAACTTCATTGTGGGATGTATTGACCCACTCCGCTGTGCTATGTGGCATCACCCTGCCAGTTATGGGGAAAGAAACAGCAACAATGGTGGCAAAATCCTTGTGCACGCCAAAAACCTACAAAAACCTACCAAAACCGTGTGCTTCAGCACACAAAAAGAGGGATGCACAACCTGCCACCCATGGTGCAAGTGCGGTGGAATGGAGCACACCATGCAGAAATGTGCCAGTAGGTCCCATGACCAGCAAACAGTGCAGACAGAGAAGCAGCACTGTGCAAGTGAAACTCCAAAATGTGCCTACAAATGTCATTTGTGTTGTTGCTTTGCTTTGTTGAAAAAAATCCCAAAATGCCTATAACACAACACTTTTCAACATTTACAATCTTGCCTGCTACTAAAATGTATGTAGAATTCATGTATCTAATGAATCATTGTAAATATAAAAAGTCCTACTATGAAGAGCAAAACATTAATCAGAAAACTGGGTTGTCTGTAAACTGACAGCATCTATGCCAAAATCTAGGGGGGAAAACCCTGGGCCGCCTGAATGACAGCTGTCAGAGTTACTGATGAAACTTTAAAAGTTAACTAAAAATCAAAAGCGTGGTGAATAAGCAAACAGAAAAAGGATTATTGCCAAAAAGGAATACAGATCTTAGTTGTGTTTTTATCCCGCAGATTTTAAGGCTCAGAAAATAATGTACTTATGTTGGATGCAACCAAGTTGGTTTTGCTGGATTTAAAAGTTAAGTAGCCTGGCTGGGGCTGCAGGAACTGAAAAATCAGGTTTTTCACCTGGAAGGAGGGCCTTCCTCTCAGCAGAAACTCACGGGGAGGTATTAATTGCAGGGTTGAGCAGAATATTGTCTACAGAAAGCTAAGGAACAATGGACATCCTCCAACCCAGGATATGGAAATTGTGAAAGGCAGTAAAACTGCTGCAGCCCAGGAAACTCCTGGCTGACAGAAGCAAATTCCAAATGAGGGGGCCACCACACGCTTCAAGGAGTGACAAATACTGACCATTTGGTGTTAACAGGATATGTAATGGACATTTTTAAAAGGTGCATTATCAAAAGGGGTGATTAACCTGAATTTTAGCACTACCTTTGAAAACTTAGTACAGCCGTGTAGCTTATTCTGAACAGGAATGGCAACAAATGTGGGTTTATGGGGTCTGTATTTCTGCTAGAATTGTGAAACTTTATACACTCAGTCCCATGTTAAACATACACATTTGTGGAAAGTTGCATGCAATTTGGAAACTATGTGCATAGCAAAAAGGACAACATTCTGTAGAAAGTTAAATCAAGATCCTACTGCTGCAATATTTTGATGAAAAGATGCTACACAAAATATGGCATCTTTGTGTGTAATTTGTATAAAAGTGACTAATGTAGAAATTTGTGTTTAGTGTAAAATCCGGTTTTGAGACCAGTGGCTAAAGGGAGGTCTCTGAGGACTGTAAGGCAAATCATAAAATGTGACATCAGCCAGCCTTGATCCAATCACCCCAAATGCTAGGCGGAGATGAAGTGTTGACCCTATCCCAGCTCAAAGGGGCAAGCTTAGCTAAGTCGGCCCATACACCCTTTTATGATGTCATTTTATAGCATAAATAGAGACAGCTGACAGCACATAGGGACAGACAGATCCACTCACTCTCCTGACTGCTGGCGGAGCGCACTGCTGCTGAAATCTACGTCTTCCATGTTCCAGACTCCAGGAACTTGGTAAAGCAAATGCCTATTGCATAGCTGAACCATTCTCAGCTAGGCCTCAAATTCTAGAACAGAACCCCAAAAGCCCAGGGGAAGCATCATAATACAGCCAGGCGTGCTGTTAATGCTTGCCTGCTGAATTGAAATATCCACAGAACCAAGAAGGGCAGATCCTGTGCTGTGCTGTGCTGTGACCAGAGCACCTTGCTGACCCTGTCCAGTCCCTGATAGATCTGATTCAATGGTCAAGAATCCTGACGGTCCAGAATCCTGGCGGTCCAGAATCCTGACGGTCCAAAATCTTAAATCCATTTTGTTTTGTGAGTATTAACAGGAAACTAGAAACTATTGATTCCCGTGCATTGTCTTGTCCCCTCCTAACCTCTGAACTATCATTACTTCAATAATCAGTAACATTGTATAAATCCGTAGTGAAATCTTATTCTGTCTATCTGTAAAAGCATCCTTTTCCTAGTCATTTTGTCAACTTTGATCTATTCATTTCATTTGAGTGACCAGCCTAGCGCCCCAAGGTGGACAGCGAGGAACCAGGACTGAGTCGCGAATCACTCCTGACTCTTACGTTGTGCCGTCCTGGTGGCTTAGCTTGGATGCTCTAGTCCATAGTCAATATTTTTCTGATTTTAAAACTGAAGCCTCTTTCCATTCTCGCGTCTATCTCGCAAAAATGACCTTACAAAAACCTGTTTAACTCCCACAGTTTTTGTGATAGAAACAGAATTTCAACTCCTACTTGTACCTAACCTCCATAGCTATACATACAACGCAACACAGTGCGATTCTCCCATTATCGCAAATATCGTGCACAGAAAGGTTTGCCACAAATTTTCATTTTGAGAATTTTTTACACGTGTGAATAGCTTCCATTTGTTTCCAACTTGGATTTTAAGATTGCAAATTTGTTCTGCTGACTAAATCATTGTTTATGCTTGTGTGCAACTGTTCAAAGTGGCTCCCGTAGGAATTTTGAATAATTTAAGCATTTTCCACACATTTAGAATTCTTGCTCAGCCACTTTAAAAGTCATACTGACAGTTGAAAAGCCCACTTTATTTTTTTCTTTCTGTGTAAGGGGGCAAGGGGGAAGTGAGACACTGTTTGACCTGTAATATTCCTGAATACCTGCTCTCTCCTTCCATATCTTTGCAATGCCTATTGGGGATTAAAAGGGTGTTGCAGGGGGAACCTCTAACCACTGATCTGAACCAACACAAACGTTTTGTTTCTGTGCTGCATTTGTTTTGCTCATTACTTATTTCTAGTGTATTAACGATATTATTCTGTGTTCTATCACCCCATTGGTGATTGTTCTTTACCTATTAATATATATATTGTGATTTTGATCTTAAATAAATAAATAAATAAATAATACTCTTCGCCAACCAGCCTGATTCCTGGTCCAGCGTAACCCGGGGTATTTTTAAGTAAGGGGTGTGATACGAGTGATACATCTTTCAAATAATTGAATCTATATATCAAATAAGTTTTTCCATTGCCCTGTACACTAGGCCAAAAGCAGAGTGTATCGCCTGATTGAAATCCTTAACAAATCTGGGGGCTCATCTGGAATTTGATTGATTGCCACCCGTGACAGTCTAACACAGCAATCTAACCTGCAGAGTAATAATTCTTTGTGTGGTGTGAATACTGTGCTACACTGTATAAGCGCCCCTAAAATAAATACTCTAGTAATCAGGCCTGTTTGAAAAAGTAAATTTACCCTGAAATAAGCCTGAAGGAATTTAATATTTCCGGAATGGCGACCCCAGTGGAAATCAATATTGCAAGGGAACACACACTGCACAAATTGTTTGTCTGGGGTGAATGGGTAGAACAGGACAAACAGTTATGGCTGCAGGGAATAAAACAAGAAGTCACTGAAACCAACCTTAATATCTGGCAGAACAAGGGGCCATTACATCAAGCACAGTGAGCTGTACATGACCCCTAAAATAAAGGAGGAGCAATGCAAAATTGCCAAAATAGTGGCCTACCTGTACCTCCACATAGGAGTCATACAGGAAAAGCATGCAGACCATGTAAACTTCACAAAGAGAAACAAGGGGGAAATACCAACAAGCTACCTTTCGATATCCTCACCAGAGGTTACAAAACTGGTTCTCAAAACATGTCCATGTATTCCTAAACCATCAGTCTTTTAGCAAATATAAAGAGATGGAGGGCTCACTTTTAACAAAAATATCTCATATATTTATTATATTTTGTAATAAAACCGACCATTTGGACACATTTGCAAATCTCATCAAACATAAAACATAAAAAGAGACAACTAATCAATAGTTTGGATCTTTGTGTTCATTCACATGATACGTTATAACAAAAAGTGATGTTAGTAGCACATGGATGACTTTGAATTAGCCTATTAATATTTGCGCTAAACAATTCCCATGTTCCTTGTGTCCACGTAAGCAAATTCATTTCCAGCCTTAATGTTTTAATTCCACAACGACTTGTCTATGTTCTTATATTGGTTAGCCGTGTATGTAAGGCTTTCTTCAGGACACAGTTCAAAACCTCGTGTTAGAGGGTACTGAATGTCACAAGGTCATTGTGTATTGTCTCAAGGTATCTATAAAAAACAGAGATATCTGTATCAAATATAGGACAAACAAGCGAGCCTTTCATTATTTTCAGTATTTTTTCATACATGCAGCAATGGTAGAGAACCTATGTTAAACCTCTCTATCTAGTGGGGTGGGTATCATACAGTGGAGTCAATCCAGTTATGCTATACAATTTATATAACAGAGATGGATAGCTAACTCTCCATTTATCAACAGAGTGGATCTGTTTGTTAGTGTAGACATATCTTTCTTTGGTCATATTCACAACGAGCAACACGGTTGCCTATTTTTTCAAATGTATATAAGGAGGCATACCTATTTCAGCTCCTTATAAGAGATATATTCATTCGCCAGTTAGAACGGCAATTCTTCCACGAGCCGTTGTTATTAGTCAGTCTTTACTGTGACTACAAGGAGAAAAGACACCAAGCGGTCTTTTACTGTTTTGCAGACAAAGTGTCAATGATTTAAATCTAACACCAGAAGTAGACAAATAAAAGTGTTACGACCTACCACGTGTGTTCTGCTTTACTGATTTCAGGTTCAAAGCAACAAGTTTCATGAAGTCACTAAATGGTGTGAGTGTCCGCCCGGACCTAGTGTGCAAGACAGGGAAACAAAGAACACTAGGGCCATCTTCTCTGACCAGGGAGACTCCATTGAGGGGAGAATCAGAGCACTGGATCCTCAGAAACATCACCTATCTAGAGATCAGTCAGTCAAATTTGGTGGGGAATTCCATGAAAATAGGCCCACAAAGAGATCTTAAAAACCTCTTCCCAGCTAGAACAGTGGTGGGGTGGTACTCAGCCAATCCTGGGAGCAAGGGAGAGTCAGAAGACTCTTCTGAGCACCACAGGTCTCAAGAGACTAGGCCCCCACATTCTGCCAGCCATTCCCAAGCTCGCAGAATCAGGGAAAGCCTACAGGATCAGACAGCCACCTCAGGTAGAAGTGCCTCTGAGTCAGAGGATGAGTGGACCAGGGTGACCAGAACTACAAAGGCCAACCAAGCTAAGAGAGCTTTACTGAAAGATCCCCTGAAGCAAATCAAGGCTATTAGGAGTGTCATCACGCCCTACCACAAAAATGCCAAATATTCAGTTTGGGAGCACCTGGAATTGTTTGAGCAAATGATGGAAACTTTCCACCTGAAGGACAGCCAAAGCTGTATTCAGTATGTCAAGTGAACATTTTCACCTGAATACTCCAGCTTCTTTGCGGCAGGAGGATCAGAACCACTTAAGATGGTCCACATATAGGGCGGCCATCCTAAAGCATTTTTCCATTCATAGAATCCCTCAAGAGGCCTGCAAGGAAGCCTACAACCTGCAATGTGGGGAAGACCAGGCCCCACAAGAATTTGTCCAAGAACTGAAACATGCCTTTGTGCAGACCACCAGGAGGGTGCGAACTGACAGTAGGGAATTTGTCAACACTTTCTTTCATGTTCTCCCTAAATACATTATGACCCAGCTAGTGAGGGACTTTCATGAGAAAAGATCACTAGACCGGGTCATTGAACAAGCAACTTGCATCTACGAAGTACAGAAGCCACTAGAAAGTAAAAGTACAAAAAGAAAAAAACAACCAACACCCCAGCTGCTGCTAAGGTGGCAGAGGTGAAGGTTGCCCCCATTTTAGATCTGGAGATGGGGGGGGCCTAAAAACATCCCTGCCCAGAATCCTACTAACCCCAGACCCCGAAGGTCCTTGGGCCAATCCCAAACAGGGAGTCAGGGAGGTAACCCCACAAATGGGCCAAACCTCAACCCCCAAAACAACCCTTCTTTCTTTCCCCACTTTCCTGAGCCCAGACAGCCCAATCCGGTAGAGGGGAGGCCAAGGGTGGAGGTGTACCAAAACTATCCTAACCAGGGGTATAATGGGAGAAGGTATAGTTACTCTTCCCATGATCAACCAAGGGTTAACCAGAGGACCCCATACCAGCCAGAGCGGTTGTCCCAACTGGAGTGCCAGGTCCAGAACATGGCACAGATTCTGGGTCACATGTTGAGGGCGCAGCAAAACCCTCCAATGAACATGGCGACTCAGAACTCCTCAAATCAAGGGTCTGGTACTCCAGAACAATGATGGGGGAAGAACCCCGACAACCAACCAGTTCCCAAGGAGGAGGCACAAGGGAAAGGGGGTGTAAAGCCTTAGAGGAAGCTTCCTTTCCCACTTGTGGAAAGCCCCTGGAAACCCAGGAACTGGAACCAGAATCTCCTGCCCCCGAAAGTCTGCAATCCCAGGAACAGAGGGTGGGTAGGAGAAATAAAGAGCCCAAAAAGACCCATTTTGTGGAGGAGGTGCAAATCTTCCAGTTTGAAGGAGATGGTTCCTCAGAGGATCCTGGGAAAAGGATCTTCTCCATCAGGGACGGGGGAACCGCCCATCATCAGTACCCAGAATGACCAGCAAAAAATTCCCCTTGGTCAAACCAATTCTGGTGACTGCCTCCAAAAAGGGGTGGGAGGGCAGCCCAGAATCAGAACCAGAGCGACCCAAAACTTCCCCCATATCTAGCTGTCACCTTTTTCTTACAGATTCCCAAGAGCCCAAACAAAATCCTGCCCAAATCACCTCTCTGTCAGTGTCCAAAGCAAAGCAATTAACCCACCAGTTGTCCAAACATGTACATTATGTTTGCCCCCTTGAGGAAAAGGAGGGAAGATTTTATGCCCCGGTCCAGATACAGGGGTAATGTACAATTTTGGCACTGGTGCACACTGGATCCCAAGCTACCCATCTGTCAAAAAGGGCCTTCGATCAACTGAATTCGGGAATGGGGGAGAAATACCAAATTCCTCTCTCCCCTCTTCCTGGACAACTTCAGAACTTTGACGGAGAGGAAATTCCTGTTAAGGGGACTGCAGATTTGGACATTAAAATTGGGCGACACAAGGTGAAGCACCCGGTCATAGTTGTGACTCCAGAGGTCACACCTTGTTTACTAGGGAATGACATACTGTGTAGGTTGTCTCCCCTCATAGATTGTGTAAACAAGGTCCTATGGACCCAAACTAGCTGACCAATAAAACTGAAACATAGTGTCAACCATGTTAGTTTAAACTGCACAATCCACATGGTTGAACAAAAACCTGATCAACTTGAATTTCACTTCCAGAATAATCAAACGCCAGATGTGACAGTAATTGCAGTAGTACAACAAACTGGTGATGGGGAGTCCTCTCTTTTTTTGAAAATTAATCTTCCTTCCAGTCTAAGGTGGCATTCCACACTGTAAGGAAACACTCTGAAATTCTATACAATTCACAATCAGAACATTCCATTCCTATAGTCCAAAAAGATGAGAAATCAGCTCAAAGCTTGGCTGATATTCAGAAAATTGGAGAGCAGTTGTTCATCCCTATTCAGTTAAATGAAGGGAAGGACTCTTTTCTCGCCCGAGTATGTGGGAGCAATGGTAAGAGCGTCATCAGCAAGGCCATGTTCTGCAAACTCCCAAAAGATCCAGCCATTCCCACATTTAAACTTTTAGACAAATGGGAAATGGACCTGCAACCACCCAATTCCAAACATCTCCTGCCTAGCACGTGTATCCTCAAAATTTCCATAGGCAACAAGAGCATAGTCCATAATTATTGGGTTGTGCGAGATGTCCCTGCTGCATTTTACTTAGGCAGTGACATTCTCAATTGCTGTGCCATTAGTTTGGACCTAATAAACTTCAAAGCCTGGTCCCGATTAGCGGGTAATCCCATGGACTGCTGCTGCCGTATGCAGTTGAAATTCAGATTGGAGAGGAAGTCACCATCCCAGAACGGACACGACAATTCTTATTGGAAGTAAAAATTAAAAGAGGACAGAAACTGAAAAACTCTGATGCCTATGTCCATCTCAATGCTCATTTCCAACAGCAAGGGTTGTGGGTAAACCCAACACCACTAGTCAACATGGAACACGACACCAATCCAATAGAGGTGGATAACAGCGACCTAAAGAGTATCACTCTGGCTGCAGGCACCATTATTGGAATGGCAGTTGATGACCGACATTTTTCCATAGATTTAGGTAATGAACTGTTAGGACCTATCCCCAAGGACTGTTTTGACAGCGATAGTGATGATGACACAACACCAGACAAGATCTTCACCCGGCATGGGGTAATTTCCTGGTGTACTCTTCCTGCCGTTATGGTAAGGAAGATGTGACCTGTGACTTCAGGAGGGATGAGGTGATCTTTCAAGTCCGCGAGGACTGCCTTCCCCACCTGAAGCCATCAGTCCAAATCAGCGCTTTGCCCAGGGACTTCTCCACCCAGCTGGAGGAGGCTGCTGGGATACCAAAACCGGAAGTCTTTCCAGGCTTCAGGCAGATGGTTGAAGAGAGAGTCAACCTAGCTGATGCCTGTGAGACTGTGGAGCAAAAGCAAAAATTGAAACAAGTTTTCTTATCTTTTCAAGATCTCTTTGCGGTGGACTCATTTGACTGTGGTCGCTCTGACATCCACACAACAACAATTCCCACGGACCCTGGCATGACTCCAGTGTTTGTGAAGCAATATCGCTTGCCTCTCGCATCAATGGAGTCCTTTACTGAAATAATTAAGAACCTTGAGCCCCGTGGAATAATTTGTCCAGTCCACAGCACCTTCAATAATCCAGTGCTGGGGATTTTGAAACCAAACGGCCAGTGGAGACTATGTGCTGACCTAAGGGAGCTCAACAAACGTGTCCATACTTCCCTATGGCCTCTTCCCTACATTAACCAAGGACTGGCCCAGATCCAAGGGTCAAAGGTATTCACTGCCATTGACCTGACCAATGGCTACTGGACTGTACCTGTCAGTAGGGAGGACCAATACAAGCTGGCCTTAACCTTCGGGGGGCAGCAGTAAACATGGACCTGAACTCCCTTCGGATACATCATCTCCGGTAATGAATTTAACATTTTTCTACACAAGAGCATGCCCGACCTGGGTGGAAGGGGTAACCTGGCCTATGTAGACAATGTTCTGGTCAAAAGCTCAACTGTGGAGGAACACATAACAGAGATCCGTTATGTTCTGACACAGTTGAGGGCTGCTGCAGCAAAACTCACCTTTCAAAAGGCACAGTGGTGCAGAACCTGTGTCAATTTCTTGGGACATGAGATAACTCCTCAGGGTCTCTGTCCCCAGGAAAAGAAAGTGAAAGCCCTCCAGAAATTAAAAGACCCCACAACTCTGCGGGAACTAAGGAACCTCCTTGGACTAATTAATTACAGCAGAAAGTTCATTGAGGATTAAGCAGACATCACAAGACCCCTGATCCATCTTTTGAAGGGGGGGGTCAAGTGGGCGTGGGGTCCAGAACAAGCGAGGCAGTAAGACAACTCAAAAGAAGCCTCTCACAAGAGCCTTGCCTAGCTTACCCTGTCAAAAACAAGGACTTCTTCTTGGAGTCAGGGTTCTCAAATACATGCTTGACTGCAGTATTATACCATAAGCATGACAAAGTCAATAAAGTAATCTCCTATGCAAGCAAGACTTTATCCTCTGTGGAGGAAAAATTCAACGATTATGAGAAGGCACTCCTGGCAACAGTTTGGGCATTGAAGAATTACCGCCCGTTTATCCAGGGGGAACACATCATAGTGGAGACTCTACACCAACCTTTGCAATACCTTCAGAGTGACAGAATCCGGGCTGGAAATGTGAGTAATTCCCGAATTACTTCCTGGATTCTGTCAATGCAAGGCTTTCCTGTGGAAGTTAGACATGGCCAAAACAGAGTCCCCTCGTGCAAGGTCTGGCTGATTTGCATGATTGTGCCAGAGAAAACTGTCAAAAGGACGAAAGTCTTAAAATCAAGGACAACATGGAGGCATACCTTAATTCCCCACACAAAGTCTATGAAGAAGACCAGTGTGAGGGAATGCCCACTGTCTATGTGGATGGGTGCTCCTACCATGTTGACAACAACGGAGAAAAAAAACTTGTGGCCGGCGTAGGGAATGTATGAGTGAATGATGCCCCAGAAACCTCCGCTGGGTACAAAATCGGTCCCCGAAGTAGCCAAGCGGCAGAGTTGATGGCTGTCCAACACCAACTCCACGAACTGGTCATAATCACTGATTCAGATTATGTACGGAACGGATTCGTGGAGCACCTGGTAAACTGGAAAACCAGGGGCATGCTATGCGCTAATGACAAACCATTGAAACATGGGAAATGAATACAAAATATTGATGATCTGGTCACCTTGAATGGGATGACCATCTACTGGAAAAATATCAAGGGTCATTCTAAAGTAGAGGGACCAGACAAAACTGGAAATGACCTAGCTGATCAGCTGGCCAAAACCGGAGCCATGCAAGGGGATCTACTTGAGCTTGAGTCCCTGTTGGGGGAAATCCAGGTTACTGCTATCACTAGGTCCCAGACACATGCTCACAATGATCTCTCAACTGCACGATGGAGTAAGGAGACCCCAGATGCTGATTTGATTACGGCTCAAAAAGGGGATCCAATAATTGGTAAGTTTTGTCAACAAATTGGGTACCCTGAGAAATTTCCCCTGACGGATACCGATTACATTGGTAAAGGGGACCTCAGAGTGTTGATGAAATGTCCAAAAATGTTCCGAATCCAAGATGGTTTGTTGGTAAGGAGATCCATAGCTGGCCATGACCAGTGGGTGGTCCATACTGCATTCCGAAGCCTGATGCTAAGTCACGCCCATGATGCAGCCACAGCCGGTCATCGGGGGTTTCATACGGCACTAGAAATCTTGCGAGAGGTTGCATACTGGCCACACATGGGGCAGGACCTCGACCAATACTTGAAGGGGTGTCTTGTGTGTGCACAATTTCAGCTAACATCACTCACACACCATGCTCCCCGACAGAAGAGGGGGATGACACTGCCTTGGTCAGATTTACAAGTCAATTTCATCGGGCCCGTGATTTGCTCCTCTAGGAGGAACAAGTACATGTTGACCGTGACTTGCTTGTTCACTAAATGGGTGGAATGTCTCCCCGCCTCAAATTGCAAGGCAGAAATAGCAGCTGCCCTGATGATCAATCACATCTTCTTGAATTTTGGACTACCCCAAAGGATTGAGTCAGACCGACGTAGCCACTTCACTAGTAAGGTGATGACCAAGATGTGGGAGATACTTGGGGTCAAAAGGAAACTACACATTGCCTACCGGTAGCCTCTAGTGGTGGAGTTAAGAGATACAACAAGACAATTGTGAGCATATTAAAAAAGTTTGTGACAGACTTTGGGCCAAGTTGGAACATTCGATTCCCTCTTGTCCTATGGCCATCAGATCTACCTCTTCTTCTTGAACAAAAATGTCTGTGTTTGAGCTGATGACTGGACAAAGAATGGTGCTTCCCCAGCATCTGCTCTCCAGAACCCAAGAGCAGACCTTGATAAATACCTCCACAAATCATGAGTATGTTGAGAATCTGAGAAAACACCTTCAACATGCTTTGGCCTATGCTCCGCGGAATCTAGAAAGATCTGCAGACAGTATGAAGACCCACTATGACCTTTAGACACCTTAAAAAGAATACCAAGTAGGAGACCGGGTCTATTTGTACAATCTTCAAAGGAACCAGGCCAAACAGCGCACATTTTTTCCTAGCTGGCAGGGTCCTTTTGAAATTGTAGACAGAATATCACCAGTCGCCTACAAAATCCGCATCCCCAAAGGCAGTTTGGCAGAAGGGGAAGATAAGTGGGTACACATCAACCAGCTGAAGAGTTGCCATCCCAGGCATACTCTGTGGGAAATAGAGGAGCCATCCAGAAACCCAGGACGGGACATTCTGGATCCCTAGAAAATTCCAATTGTTAAAACCATTCCACCTGTTAAAATCATTAGGAATTACAGGCAGGAAATACTGTCAACTGTGTGTCAAATGTATGCATCTGTCCCACTACATGAATAGTGGTGGGGAAATGTCCATAACCATGCTCTGTTCTGTCTTATAGTAATGAAACCATGGATTCTAAGCACCAAGGAGGACCACTCGGGGACCGGCAGTAAAGATCCATGGGGCCCAGAGTATTGCTCCATACTCCCATCCAGAACCGGCGAGGAGAACCTGTTGATCCAGCACTGATGGGAGAAGCAGACGACTTTCTCCACATGGACCAAAGAAAGAAAGAACATCCCAATCTCCTGACTTCCCCTTGACGGGTGGTCAAACTTAAGTCGGCACGGGGGGCTCTGTGGCATGTCTTGACCCACTTTTGCTCTGCCATGCGGCCTCCCTGTGTTCTGATGGTACCAGAAATATGAAAATGGCCGCAAAAACCTTGTGCACACAAAAACCTTTGAAAATCGCGCTTTTCAACACAAAAAGAGGGCTGCCCAATCTGCCATGCATGTTGTAAGTGGTGCAACAGAGATCTCACTCCTGAAACATGTCACTGGGCTTCACAACAAGTAAAAAAGGAGCACAGAGGGAAAAACAGTGCTTTGCTGAGGAAATCCAAATCTTGTTTTAAATTCTTTTACTTGGTTGCTGAAAATGCAGAATACCGGTACAAAACTCCCTCAAACATCCAATATTCTTGCTGGGTGCTACAATTCACTTAGTCCAAGAAATCAATGTCCTGAAAAGCTGAATTTGTCATAAAAACATCCACAGCAAAAGTTGCCTGCCTGTGGAATCTGTCAAAATCTGGGCGCAGTACAATCGGCCACCTGAATGACAGCTGTCAGAAGCCGGCATTAAAACTGCAAACTTGTACAACTGAAATCTAATGTTTGAAAACTAAGTGGCCTGTTATTGAGAGTAACGTAGGTTGTAACTGTTTAATCCCATAGTTTAAGATCTGGAATAAGTGTTCTAGCTGCTTGTTTTGAAATTACAAGTTTGTTATAAGCAAAGAAAAAATGCAACAGAATAACTTTTGAATTTAAGCCGGACTAAAAGCAACCAAACCAGTATAACAGCTTCCCCCACAGAGGCAAAGGGCCTCTCCCTTCTGCTGCTTCTTTCCACCAGGAAATCACACCTATGTGATGATTATAGGGTGGGAGGAGAATTTGGGCTGCTGTGGGAAGGAGACAATGGACATCCTCTGGCTACAGGAACTGTCAAATGTGAAGGGTCGTAAAAGGGCCTGGGCCCAGGAGGAACTGGGAGGAGACTGCTTCTGAGCTGCAGGGAGAAGAAGGAGGCGGAGACAAACAACCAGTTGTTGCTTAACCAGGACCAAAGACACATTTTAAAAAATACAGATGACTTACTGTGTAAAATTGTTAAAAACACAAAAATAACAGCATTGTTAATGTAAATATTGACTGCACATTTTAAAAGACGCCAGAACTCTGTGAAATGTTCTAGGAAGAAATGGTGGAAAAAGTGATATTACACAAAATGTATTTTTGATAGAAGCATGAAACTTCATACACTTATGCCCATGTTTAATACGCACATTTGTAGTAATTTGCTCCAAAATTGGACATTGTGTTCCGGACAAAAAGGGCAAAATTCTGTAAAAAGCAGACACAATATCTTACAGCGACAGGGTTTGGAGGAGTATCTGCTACACAAAATATGTAAACTGTATATATGCCTGTTATAGAGGTTGCACATTTGTAAATATGTATTGTATTAAAAGTAGATTTTGTGGTCATGAGGCTAGGGGTGGACTCTAGGCCTCGTAAACCCACATCATCATGGTGACACCCTGTTCTTCCCCTCCTATCGAGGAAGAGAGGAGACCCTGACAAATCCCTGGAAAGGGGGCCCGATAAGGATAAGCCAGCACACACACCCCTTTATCATAAACATAAATAGAAACAGCTCAGCACTCACAAAGGACACACTCAGATTCACCACTAACCGATTGCTGGCGGTGCACCTAGAACCAGAACCATCCATCTTCCTTGCTCCAGACTCCAGAAACTTGGAAAGCAGAAAGGCCCATTCTATAGCTGAACCATTCTCAGTTAGGCCTTAAAATTCCAGAACCCCTGAAACCCAAGGGGAAATAGACAACCGGGCTGTGCTGTACTGCTTGCCTGCTAAAAGAATTATTACCAGAACCAAAAGATGCAATCCAGTTGTCCGTGCTGTGACCAGAGCCATTGCAGATCAGATCCAGTCCAGTTGTGCCATGCAGTGTCCCGAGCGCCTTGACGCTGCTAATGCCTGACCAGAATCCCTGATCAGAATCCTGACTTTCCGTTTGAAACACATAGAGTGAGTATCGTTAGATAGAACTGTGTCACTAGCCTATGTACCTTGCTTAGTTAATCCCTATCTTAAACCCATCCTCTCTTTCTTTCCGAGCCCGTATTGTTAGAACTATTTTAGCGTGGACTTTTCTCTCATATGTATTCCTAAAGCCTAACTTCCTATTGATTAATTAAAAAATTAATTTCCAAACCAAACAGAAAGTAGAGTATCACACCTGAACTGTTATGAGTGGCCATGAATGACCTTCCTGTGTGGCATTATACTTTTTGGTAGTCTTTAACCTAGTGTAAGAAATCCTTTCTGTCATTTTAAAACTGCATTCCTGTTTCCCATTATGCGACCTGTCTTAAAAAAATTATCTCCACGAAAACGTCCATAACGTCCTCAGTTTTTGTGCTACAAACAGAATTCCAACTTCTGCTTGTAGCTAACACCCACAGCTTTAATTTGCATCCCAAATCCATATAGTTCTCCCATAATCGTGATTATCGTGCACTGAAAAGTTTGCCACAAATTTTCAGTTAGGTAAATTTTGACACGTGTAAAACAACTTTTTATTGCACCTGACCTTAGTTTTAAGATTTCACATCATTTCTTATTATTAAATCATTGCTAGTGTTTGTCTGTAACTATACAAAGCAGCTCCCATACGAATTTAAACAATTTCAGCAATTTAAACCATATTTAGTGTTTTTACCCTGTCCATTCTAAGATCACTTTAAAACCATTCTGACCACTTGCCAATCAATTCTGTTTTCTCTTGTGTTGCTGGAGGGAAAGTGGGATTGTTATTTTGTTTGAATTCTGCCATTCCTGAATACCTGCTCTCTCTCCTCCTATCTCTTTACATTGTCTATTGGGGGTGTTGAGGGGTGTGCAGGGGGAAATAGTAACCACACTGCTAACTGTTCTGAAAACACACACACAAAAGTATTATTTCTGTGCTGAATTGCTTTGCTCACTATTGTTCCTTGTGATTAAAGAGATTGCTTAGTGTTACATCACCCCAATGGTGATTATTGCATACCCATTAAACATGGTGTGATTAACTGTAACTACATAAATTAATATTTTAACTTTGCAAACCAGCCTGATTCCTGGTTCAGTGTGACCGGGGGGGGGTTCCAAGAGAGGGGCGTGATATGAGTGGTACATCGTTCAGAATAAAAGAACTTTTAGACACAAATAAATAATTTTTTTCAGTTGTGCATTACACGCTAGGCGTTGATTTAGACTGAAGTGCAGAATTTAAATCATTTACAGCTGACAGAAGCAAATTCCAAAGGAGGGGGCCACCACTTGCTTCAAGGAGTGACAAATACTGACCATTTGGTGTTAACAGGATATGTAATGGACATTTTTAAAAGGTGTATAACTTATTATTAAAAGGGGTGCAAAATCTGAAAATGGCAGATTAATTAACCTACATTTTAGCACTACCTTTGAAAACTTAATCCAACCGTGTAGCTTATTCTAAACAGGAATGGCAACAAATGTGGGTTATGGGGTCTGTATTTCTGCTAGAATTGTGAAACTTTATACACTCACTCCCATGTTAAACATACACAGTTGTGGAAAGTTGCATGAAATTTGGAAACTATGTGCATAGCGAAAAGGACAAAATTCTGTAGAAAGTTAAAACAAGGTCCTACAGCTGCGAGATTTTGATGAAAAGATGCTACACAAAATATGGCATCTTTGTGTGTAATTTGTATAAAAGTGACTCATGTAAAAATGTGTGTTTAGTGTAAAATCCGATGTTGAGTGGCTAAAGGGAGGTCTCTTGAGGACTGTAAAGCAAATCATAAAATGGGACATCAACCGGCCTTGATCCAATCACCCAAATGCTAGGCGGAGATGAAGTGTTGACCCTATCCCAGCTCAAAGGTGCAAGCTTAGCTAAGCCGGCCCATACACCCCCTTTATGATGTCATTTTATAGCATAAATAGAGACAGCTGACAGCGGACAGCAGACAGCACATAGGGACAGACAGATCCACTCACTCTTCTGACTGCTGGCGGAGCGCCCTGCTGCTGAAATCTACATCTTCTTTGTTCCAGACTCCAGAAACTTGGCAAAGCAAAGGCCTATTGCATAGCTGAACCATTCTCAGCTAGGCCTCAAATTATAGAACAGAACCCCAAAGGCCCAGGGGAAGCATCATAATACAGCCGGGCATGCTGTTAATGCTCGCCTGCTGAATTGAAATATCCACAGAACCAAGAAGGGCAGATCCCGTGCTATGCTGTGCCGTGCTCTGACCAGAGCGCCTTGCTGACCCTGTCCAGTCCAATGTGCCCCGCTGTCAATCCCTGATAGATCCGATTCAATGGCCCATAATCCTGACAGTCCAGAATCCTGACGGTCCAGAATCCTGATGGTCCAAAATCTTAAATCTATTTTGTTTAGTGAGTATTAACAGGAAACTAGAAACTGTTGATTCCCATGCATTATCTTGTCCCCTCCTAACCTCTGAACTATCCTTACTTCCATAATCAGTAACATTGCATAAATCCGTAGTGAAATCTTATTCTGTCCATCTGTAAAGCATCCTTTTCCTAGACATTTTGTCAACTTTGATCTATTAATTTCATTCAAGTGACTAGCCTAGCGCCCCAAGGTGGACAGCGAGGAACCAGGACTGAGCCGCAAATCACTCCTGACTCTTACGTTGTGTCGTCATGGTGGCTTAGCTTGGATGCTCTAGTCCATAGTCAATATTTTTCTGATTCTAAAACTGAAGCCTCTTTCCATTCTTTCGCCTATCTCGCAAAAACGACCTTTACTAAAATCTCGATAACTCCAACAGTTTTTGTGATACAAACGAAATTTCAACTCCTACTTGTACCTAATCTCCATAGCTATCCATTACAGTGTGATTATCCCATTATCATGAATATCGCACATGGAAAAGTTTACCGCAAATTTTCATTTTGAGAAATGTTTACACGTGTGAATAGCTTCCATTTGTTTCCGACTTGGATTTTAAGATCGCAAATGTGTTCTGCTGACTAAATCTTTGTTTATGCTTGTGTGCAACTTTTCAAAGCTGCTTCTGTAGAAATTTTGAATAATTTAAGCATTTTCCACACATTTAGAGTTCGTGCTCAGCCACTTTAAAAGTCATACTGACAGTTGAAAAGCCCACTTCGTCTTTCTGTGTAGGAGGGGAAGGGGGAAGTGAGACACTGTTTGACCTGTACTATTCCTGAATACCTTCACTCTCCTTCCATCTCTTTGCATTGCCTACTGGGGGTTGAGGGGTGTTGCAGGGGGAACCTCTAACCATAGTGCTATCTGATCTGAACCAACACAAAAGTATTGTTTCTGTGCTGCATTTGTTTTGCTCATTACTAATTTGTAGTGTATTAAAGGGATTATTCTGTGTTCTGTCACCCCATTGGTGATTGTTGTTTACCTATTAATTAATATATATATTGTGATTCTGACCTTAAATAAATAAATAAATACATAAATAAATAACTAAATAAATAAATAAATAACACCTTTTGCAAACCAGCCTGATTCCTGGTCCAGCTTGACCTGGGGTATTTTTAAGTAAGGGGTGTGATACGAGTGGTACATCTTTCAAATATTTCAATCTATATATCAAATAAGTTTTTCCATTGCGCTGTACACTAGGCCGAGAGCAGAGTGTCTCGCTTGATGGAAATCCTTAACAACATGGCCTCTACCACAGGCCTTGTAATATATATGTATGTGTAAGTTTTGATTTAAACAAATGCCTATAAGTGTTGAACTCCATTTAAAAACCGGTTTTCAATGGGAGCGTGTCATTGTAAAATGCTTTTGTAAATGAGGCCCTACATGTTTTTTGTTAAGCAAGTTGAGTCCAAAGAGTGGCCATGCAATTAAAGGGGGACATGGTGCTGCTTTGATTTTTTTGAAATATTTCGTAAAGCTATGCTTTTATGATACTCTGCTGCAAGTGTGTGGACAAGTATATGGAACATGATATAACAGCAGAAGTTGCATTGATGGACCATTCCAAAATGTTGGTGGTATGTCGAAATTAAAACACATATGAAATTGCTGGCGTTTTACTGTTGACTTTCCAACACTTTTACGCTGGATTGTCCAACATTTCCTTAGGAATAGTCCCGCTGGTTGATCCTCTAACAGCGATAGATTGGAATGAAATACCTTCAGAATGAACCTTGTTTTGGATGAGATACATGTCTGCATTTGACATATATACTTTCTATACACAAATAAAATGAGTGTGCTTAAATTCCATTGGCCAGTTCAACCTTCTGTGTCTGTGTGCTTTTCATAACCTCCAATACTCCTGCACTTCACGCTGCCTTGGGAACATCGTGTAAACAGCAGGTGTAGCGTGGACTCTTCCGCCGCACTACCCCCATTATCGCTATGAATGGCCAGAATATCGCCATGGCACATGGCTGTCAGCAGAGTGTGTGCATGTGGCTGGGCACATCATGTGCTCTTTCGACTTGCTAGGTAAGTGCGATTTGTGTGTCCTTTTCGGGATAACCATTACACTTAATGTATGTTTCCTTCCCCCATTACTTTTGTGTTGACTTTCACTGAGGAAAGCAGGTGTGCGCTAAGCCACTGAGACCCATGTGCTCCGGTCCCTTCCCCAGCCAAGACTTCCTAGTTCCAGCCTCTCTAGCCTTCCCACTCCCCCTGATTGGTCCATTGTCCCTCGTCTGACTGTGGGCCTAACGCCTGCACCCGCTCCCTGCCGGCACTTTCACCGAGGAAAGCAGGTGAGCGCTAAGCCACTGAGACCCTCTGGGCCTCTTGTGATTATTTGGGGTCCATTTTGCCTCCCTGTGCGCCCCTCGAGGCCCGTGTGAATCTGGTCCCTTCCCCAGCCCAGACTTCCTAGTTTCCATCTCCCTAGCCCTCCCACTCCCCCTGATTGGTCCATTGTCCCTCCCCTGCCTGTGGGCCTAACGCCTGCGCTTGCTCCCTGCTGGCACTTTCACTGAGGAAAGGTGGTGAGCGCTAAGCCACTGAGACCCTCTGGGCCCCTTGTGTTTATTTGGGGTCCATTTGCCTCCCTGTGCACCCCTCCAGGCCCGTGTGCTCCGGTCCCTTCCCCAGCCCAGACTTCCTAGTTCCCGCCTCCCTAGCCCTCCCACTCCACCTGATTGGTCCATTGTCCCTCCCCTGCCTGTGGGCCTAATGCATGCGCCTGCTCCCTGCTGGCACTTTTCATCGAGGAAAGCGTGGTGAGTACATCTTTATCCCAAGCCCATTTGGGCCTCCACCCGGCTGTTAGATTTATTTGAGACCCCCCAGGCCCTTTGCTCCCCCTGCTACCATCCTCTCCCACCTACATACCCTCTTCCTGGTTGCCTCCTGACCTGCCACCACGCCTTGATTGGTCCCCTCGACCTTCATCACTGATCCCAGGGCAGCCCTCTGCCGGTGCATCCCCTCGTCTAAGGGTCGCAAGGACAAGGGCGGCTCCAACAGAGGCAGCTCAAAGAAGTATCAGCAGGTGTCCGCAGGGGAAGCCAGTAGCCAGCCGTCAACCATCAACTACAAGGACCAGTAAGGTAGGAGTGGCCCTGGCCTAGGAGTAGAGCAACCACTCTACACTAGAACCTGAGCCACTGAGTGAACCCATATTAAGCAACAAGACTACTCCGCACTGCATCTCTCACCCTCCTCCTCTCCCAAATTAGTCAAAATTCAACCATAGTTTAATATTGGACTAATCCGGCCTACTTGTCCTGTATCCAATTGCACTGTGTGATATTTAGATTGCATTGATAGGCCTTCTAACTGCATTGTATGATATCTAGATTGCATTGATGGTCCTCTCTCCCACTATACAGGTCTCTCAAAACTAGCTGGGGTTCTGTCTCCAATTGCACTGTGTGATATTAGACTGCATTGACAGGCCCCCAAACTGAATTGTATGATTTCTACATTGCATTGATAGGCCTCTCTCCCACTATACAGGTCTCTCAAATCTAACTGGGGTTCTGTCTCCAACTGCACTGCACGATATTAGACTGCATTGACAGGCGTCCTAATTGCATTGTATACTATCTAGATTGCATTGATAGGTCTCTGAACAGCTATACAGGTCTCTCGGATCTAGCTGGGTTTCTTTCCCCAATTGCACTGTGTGCTAATAGACTGCATTGACAAGCGTACAAACTGCATGGTAGGATATCTAGATTGCATTGATAGGCCTCTCTCCCACTATGCAGGTCTCTCGAATCTAGCTGGGGTTCCTCCCCCAATTGCACTGTGTGCTATTAGACTGCATTGCCAGGCCTCCAAACTGCATTGTATGATATCTAGATTGCATTGATAGGCCTCTCTCCCACTATACACGTCTCTCAAATCTTGCTGGGGTTGTGTCTCCAATTGCACTGTGTGATATTTAGATCGCATTTGTAGGCCTCTCTCCCACTATACAGGTCTCTCAAATCTAACGGGGGCTCTGTCTCCAATTGCACTGTATGATATTAGATTGCATTGACAGGCCTCCAAACTGAATTGTATGATATCTAGATTGCATTCATAGGCCTCTCTCACACTATACAGGTCTCTCAAACCTAGCTGGGGTTCTGTCTCCAATTGCACTGTGTGATAGATTACATTGATAGGCCTCACACCCACTATACAGGTCTCTCAAATCTTGCTGGGGTTCTGTCTCCAATTGTACTGTGTGATATGTAGATCGCGTTGATAGGCCTCTCTACCACTATACAGGTCTCTCAACTCTAGCTGGGGCTCTGTCTCCAATTGCACTGAGTGATATTAGACTGCATTGACAGGCCTCCAAATTGCATTGTTTGATATCTAGATTGCATTGATAGGCCTCTCTCCCATTATACAGGTCTCTCAAATTCAGCAGAAGTACTGTGTCCAGATTGCATTGTGTGACATTTAGATTGCATTGATAGGCCTCCCTCACGCTATACAGGTCTCTCAAATTCAGCAGAAATACTGTGTCTAGACGGCACTGTGTGACATTCAGATTGCATTAATAGGCCTCTCTCCTACTATACAGATCACTTGGATCTAGCAGCGGCTCTGTCTCCAATAGCACTGCCTGAAATTAGACTGCATTGATAAGGGCATCCCCCACTACACAGGTCTCTCACACTTGCTGACCACCTCACTCTAAAGTGAGAATGAACCCACTAGAGAACCACGGTGGAGTGACACCCCAAATAGGGGCTCATGCCCCATAAGGCGTACATCCTAGCTGCACCCCTTCTAAGCCACTCTTCAACTAGGAGATACGCTTCTCACACCCACAGCTAGTTCACCGCAGTGAACCGTGCTCAGGGAAACAGACCCTAAAGATAGCCCCGATAACACCCAATATATAACCCTTATCCACCTCCCCTAAGCCCTCTCAAGACAGCGACTGAATGACTCAGCAACATCGGCTGGAATACCACCTACAGATAGATCCCGAACCAGTGGCAGACAACCCTCCACACCCACTACTACACCACAAGACACCTGACCAAAGCGGAACCAGCTGGACATCACCAAACAAACAAACTAAACTACTATCAATCTTATAATGCTGCACAAACGACCCATTCTGAGGGAAAGAACAAGATAAGAAGAAAGAACAAACACTCCAGACCAACAACAAAAAAGACAACTACAGAACGCACGCCAAAGACAGGAACAAAAATCGAACCAACACTGAGAGAAGATAAAAATCCCTCTACTTAACTCCTTACATCGCTGACAACTGGTCACCACAGCAAACCCACTCAAGCCTAGAAGCAACAACATCAAATAACCTAACACAAGCACATATAAGAAGGATGAACAACAAAAAAAACAAACACACGAACGATGCGGGGAACACCCTACATCACCAAAGCAAGAAGAACATCAAATCGCCAAACACAACTCCCGGAAGACAAGCCTGATGAAAACAAAAGCCCAAGACAGAACCTAGAGGAACTCTTTGAAGACGCTGAGACCCCGAAACCTACAGTCCAAAAAGTGATCGACCATGAAGAAAACCTCAACACCGATAGGAAGACGAACTCAACAAGAAAGTCCAAACCAGAAAACACCTCCATACTCCACTGCAATCTAATAAACGCACGATCCATGTCCAAACACTCAACAGAGATCTTCGACTTACTCGATGACAATGGCATTGACATTCTGTTCATCACAGAAACATGGCTGGATGACAACTACAAAAGCACACTCCAAAGCTGCTTTCCAACCAACTACAAATGCCTTCAAATAAACAAGAAAAACAAAAAAGAAGGAGGCATCGCAATAGCATTCAAAGAACACCTGAAGTTAAAAAGGGACAAACCACTCAACATCCTCAACTGCGAAACCATGATAATACACCTAACAACGAGTCCAAAAACCAACATCACATTCATCCTGGTGTACAGACCACCGACATATGATACAACCTTCGTTGACAACTTCATAGAAGCCATCATCAACATAGCCATCAACCACGAACACCTAATCATCCTGGGGGACTTCAACATTTGGTTTGAAGACAGTCACATCAACTCCCATAACTCATTCACTGAACAACACGCCACCATGAAACTACGACAACTAGTAAAAGGGGCAACACACTCAGCAGGACACACCCTCGACGCAATTTTTGTAAATGAAAAACTCATCACCACGGCACCCCCGATACAAATACTGTGGAGTGACCACCTCATCATCCCATTCATGATCACCATGCCAACCCAAGTACGCATCCAACCTCCTGAACTCTCAACCACCACCAAAAGAAACTGGAAACACGTCAAAGAAAGCAACCTATTCAAACAACTGGAATTAACCAAACCCTCAACTACAGAACTAGAGCTAGCTGACCTAGACGAGAAAGTAGACCTACTTTGAAAATGGATTGCAGACACAATAAATAAGATTGCCCCAGAAAAACCGTTCACCCCATCAGAAAAAAGAGCAATGGCAAAATGGTTCACACCACTGTTAAATACTATGAAAAAGGACAACAAAACGATGGAACTGGAATGGAGTAAAGAATACAACCCAGAAAAAAATACACTGTTCCAAAACAAATTGGCGCATACAAGAAGGAAATTCAAAAGGCGAAGAGAAGGCATTATGATGACAGAATCACCAATGCCACCAACACACAAAAGAAATGTTTACCATTGTTAAAGAGATGAGAAACCCACCAGGCTGCGATAACACCCCAACCCCCTCAGAGAAACTTTGCAACAACCTGGCAGACCATTTCAAGAAAAAAATTAATGACATCCGACAAACCATACAAAAGAGACCAACCAGCCACAACATACAACTAAACGAACCTAACACAGAACCACAACACAAACTCAAAAACTTTCCTGAAATATCAGCAGAGGCATTCGTAATGCTGGTAAAATGCAGCAAGAAAGTTGGATCACCCATGGATCCCTGTCCCCCAGACATCTACAAATCAATCCTCGCACAAGGAACGCGAGCAGAATACCACAGAAACCTTCTAAATCTATCACTAGCAATAGGGACTGTGCCGAGGATCTTCAAATCAGCCTATATCAAGCCACTTCTAAAAAACACAAGGGGCGACGTAGAAGACCTCTCCAACTACAAGCCAATCTCAAACATTCCCTAACCGGCAAAACTCCTGGAAACCTACATATATAAACTTACCCAAGAGCACATAGAAAAACATCACCTGCCAGACCAAGCTCAAGTCAGTTTCAGACCAGCAAGAGGAACGGAAACAGCACTACTTTCCATCTGGGATGACCTTTTAACTAATGCAGACTCAATCACAACCTCAGACCTTATTCTACTCGACCTCTCAGCAGCCTTTGACACAGCTAGCCATGACACCCTGACCAAAAGATTAGAAGACAAAGGCATAACAGATACAGCACTAGTCTGGACTAAATCATTCATGGGAGACAGAACAGAAACCGTATGGATTAAACCCTTCAAATCCACTCCACGAGTTAACGACTGTGGAGTACCACAAGGATCCTCAATATCGCCACTATATTTCAACATCTACCAGACTCCGGTCATCAGAATCTTCAAAAAATACAACATTACTTGCTACAACTACACAGATGACACTCAAATTATCTACAAAATCAAAGACAACGAAGCAGATCACTCAACTCTAATCGACTGTCTGAGAGAAGTCTTCAACTGGATGAATACCAACAACCTGAAAATCAACCCAGGAAAGACCGAAATCATGATCATATCCAAAGACCAAGGGAACGAAACCGCCATGACATGGCCAAAGGAAATGGGAACTGCACCAACACCATCTAAGGTAGTAAAGAATCTAGGAGTTCTGATGGACAACACCCTAACTCTAGAACCACAAATAAATGCAACAGTGAAGAAATGTTTCTTCCTCTTCCACACGGCAAGAAGAATCCTCCCTTTCCTCTCCTTCACACACAAAACACTCACTATCGTCGCCCTCATCATGTCAAGAATCGACTATGCAAACAGCCTCTACCTCGGAATACCAGAATACCTCCTGAAGAAACTTCAACAAATCCAAAATGCGGCAGCCAGACTACTCCTCAAAATATACAGAAGAGACCACATCAATCCTGCCCTAAATACACTACACTGGCTCCCAGTAAAACATTGCATCCCCTTCAAAACCATATGCATAACGCACAGGGCAATCAGAGGACAAGGAGCAGAATTCCTTCAAAACAAAATAACAGTCTACAAACCAAAGAGACCCCTAGGATCCAGCAACTAAATCCGCCTAGAAATAAACCCATACCTTAAGAAAAAACATCTACCACTTAGCCGCAAAAACCTGGAACAACATCTCAAAAGAGATAAGAACCACAGAAGATCACCACAAATTCAAAACAAAATAACAGTCTACAAACCAAAGAGACCCCTAGGATCCAGCAACTAAATCCGCCTAGAAATAAACCCATCCCTTAAGAAAAAACTTCTACCACTTAGCCGCAAAAACCTGGAACAACATCCCAAAAGAGATAAGAAACACAGAAGATCACCACAAATTCAGAAAATTACTAAAAACCTGGCTCTTCAAGACCACAGACTCAAACTGAAACCTTAAACAACAGAGAAAAAGGATGACTAAACTGGTAAGGACACTGACAGCCCCAGAACCGACAGGGAAGTTCCCGCAGTACCGGGACAGATGACACCAGATAGACTGAAACACAGGTGACAGCCATGTAGATGGAGTCAACCACCCCAGAAAATCCCACCAACAACCTCACACCCCTTAGTTGCCACCAGGTACCAAATGTCAATTCCACTAACAATTTCCCCCTCTGCACACACCTCTCAAACTCCAAACCAAACACAACCACAAATTTACAGCACAACAAACCGCACAAACTTCACTACATTGCAACAACACAAAAAAACCACACATAGACTTCCACAACAGTACATGACGACTGCCGGCCGCAAACACCCCAGGCCCAGCCAACGGACCCACCAGGCTGAGGCCGCCAACAGCGCATCACTGCTCTCTTTTTCAGAGCCGCCAGTGCACCAGGGGACCACTCCGGTGGTGATAGTGCGCGGTACAAATGTCCTTTAACATTAACATTGTCATTGAGAAAGGTAACGTGATCTGCCAGAAGTAGAAATAATCATCACTCCCATGGAAAGTGTATATGCATCACGAATCTTCCCCAAGGGCTCTTAGATTGCAACAGCTGGGAGTCACTCCATGCATATTACTCGGCAACGAATGTCCTTGCAATAATGAATAACTCCAATTCTGGGAAAACAATTGATCATTGTTGAAAATGATTGACTTCTCTTGCACTGACTCATGTGAGATCATCACAAATTCAGAGACAGTCCTGTTTGGAGTACACATGATTGCTAATAATACATTTCGGGAACATTTTTGCATATAAAAACATCAGAACAGCCAATTAAAAGAAACAATTTCAAAGACCCCCACCCCTACAGAAAAAGTGTGTTAAATGAGCACATACATTAAAAGGGGATGAAAAAACGATGACTTCGAAAATAAATTATTCAGAATGTAATTTCTAAAAAAAATGCATAAAATGCATACACCAAGCGTCTGATTTACAAACATGTTTTCAATGACACTTTCCCATTTAAAAACATGTTTGTTAATCAAACCCTAAATGTCCATATAATAAAAAAACAATTAAATAGACTTCAGAACACGACAAGATATTTGCGTATTTGTGACAAGATGCTACATTTGCGCAAGGGAGCAGAGTATATTAAAGGTTGAAATAAAGCTATGTGGAACACACATTGTCGATCAAGGTGAGAAGAATGAGACTAGAAACCTTCATTTACAAGGTTTATATTTGTATGTATTTAATAAGCTGCCTTCTTCTATGAATCCTATAGACAGAGATTTGAAGTTCAATAAGAAATATAATTGAGCGTAATTAAGAGATTTGTAAAGAAGTGGCCTTGCAGTTCAGCGCAGGTTTCTTGGTTCAATGGAGAACATTCCACCTGAATTCAGGGAGGGTCGGGCAACGGTTTGGTCAGTGCGATGAAAAGCGAGAAAAGCTTGTCGGCCTAAAGCAGAACTCCATAAATGAACCATCTTCTATGATGTCAGAACATTCCAGATGTTACCAAAATGCAATGGATCTGTTTCATGAACAAATGTCATGACATGAATGTGTGAATGGATTTACATGGCGAACTTCTGTGACCTGGTAAGGGGGGAAATGGGGGTGGGGTGACAGGCGGGCGATGCGTGTGTGGTCTTTTCTAAAGTCCTGCAGGTGTACTTCGTGTTTGAGTCATATTGGTGACCGGTTGTAATACCAACTCCTGGTGCAACCGGACACATGGCCATGGCTCCCTATGGCAATTGCCTTCCCAGGTGTGTTTCCAATGCACGTCGGTGTCTTAAGCTACCTGTTGGCCACTGCATTTGTTTGTTATACATTACTGGCAATAATTTTTACCAATATGGATTTTATTTCACTAAGCAGTAGATCCTGGTCCGTTAGGAGGCATCTGCTGATTATATTTGCCTGCGCATTTAGATCCAACGTATTTCATTATTTCCATGAAAAGATGACATCTATAGCTTTGGGATTTACATTGTTCACGTCAGAGCAGGATAAATCATAGAAGGCATGGCATTCAGAACATGCCAATACAATTTTCGCGGGAAATAGAGCAGAAATGAGCATTGCTTCTTTGCTTCGAGTCCAAATTATTTAACCATAGGATTCCCATTTCCAATGCACATGCATTTTATTGTACGCGGAAACTCGATAATCCGCTTACTTTCTAAGTAGATCATTCTTAGAAAGATACAATAAAGGCATGGAGCAGCCCTGCGTCAATGTGTGACGACTGCATCTTCTCTCCATGTTTGGGAAATGAATTGTACTCTTTTGGGAAACAGGTTAAATTAAGAATGATGTTCTTCTTTCTGCTCTGAGTTTTTGAATGTATTGTCTTCCATAGTAATTTGGACGTGTGGAGTAATGTTTTATGATTGTATTTTTTTTATAATAGATTGAGTTGCATATTATGCTCTTTTTCAAATGATATGTATTTTTGTAATGTATTCATAATGTAATTTTATTGTAAAAGGTTTTTATTAAACCATATGCACTTTAAAATAAAAAATATGCGCGGTATAGAGTTAACAAAAACGCCATTCAAATGGTAAGTTACCTTGGAATGATACCGTTATGGTATGTACTGCTTTGTTTCATATTGTTTGCTGTACTGCACATCTTAAATGTAACAGACAACAGATTAGTACATTTTCAACATTGAGTTTAGATGATTGGACAACCATGAGCAAATTATACAATCGGGTGCCTTTAGTTCACTGTTATTTCATAGTTTTTAGGAAGACTTGTGTTTCATTTGAAAGATTCGGGAAAATCTGGGAAATATACCGAGGGTAATTCATAGAATTCAGCGCACAAGTGGCGCACGCGGCTGGCGCACAGTGTGCATGTGCAAATTTCTGCACCAGCCGCGTGCACTAAAATCCATTTCCGCGCACAGCGTATTCATGGATTTTAGTTTCCAAAACCAGCCGTGGCGCAGAGTGGCGCAGCGACCCTGTAGCTGCGCCAGTTACGCCCCCAACCCCTCCCTGTGCACCATGCACAGCGCACAAATTCCGTACATGGCGCACACGCCCCCAACCACGAAAACGCCTGTAAAACTCCCCGCGAAATGCCCTGTGCGAGTGGGGTACATGTATTCCTGGGGTGTGCAGGAAGTTTCACACGTGATAGGCCCTGTACCAGTGGGGTACGTATATTCCTGGGGTGCGCATGAAGTTTCACACCCGAAATGCCCTGTGCAAGTGGGGTATGTGTATTCCTGGGGTGCGCGGGAAGTTTCACACGCGATTGGAGAGGCAAACGTATATAACAGGGGTTTGCGGGAAGTTTCACACACGAAATGTCCTGCGCGAGTGGGGTACGTGTATTCCTGAAGTGCGCGGGAAGTTTCACATGCGATAGGCCCTGTGCCAGTGGGGTACGTGTATTCCTGGGGTGCGCGGGAAGTGTCACACGCGATTGGAGAGGGGAACATATACAACAGGGGTTCGCAGGAAGTTTCACATGTGAAATGCCCTGTGCGAGTGGGGTATGTGTATTCCTGGGGTGCGCGGGAAGTTTCACACGCGATTGGAGAGGGGAACATATATAACAGGGGTTCGCGGGAAGTTTCACATGTGAAATGCCTTGTGCGAGTGGGGTACGTGTATTCCTGGGGTGCGCAGGAAGTTTCACATGCGATAGGCCATGTGCCAGTGGGGTACGTGTATTCCTGGGGTGCGCGGGAAGTTTCACACGCAATTGGAGAGGGGAACGTATATAACAGGGATTCGCGGGAAGTTTCACACGCGAAATGCCCTGTGCGAGTGGGGTATGTGTATTCCTGGGGTGCGCGGGAAGTTTCACACGCGATTGGAGAGGGGAACGTATATAACAGGGGTTCGCAGGAAGTTTCACACGCGATTGGGGCGGGGTACGTGTATAACAGGGGTTCGCGGGAAGTTTCACACGCGAAATGCACTTTGCGAGTGGGGTACATGTATTCCTGGGGTGCGCAGGAAGTTTCACACGCGATAGGCCCTGTGCCAGTGGGGTATGTGTATTCCTGGGGTGCGCGGGAAGTTTCCCACACGATTGGAGAGGGGAATGTATATAACAGGGGTTCGCGGGAAGTTTCACACGCGAAATGCCCTGTGCGAGTGGGGTATGTGTATTCCTGGGGTGCGCGGGAAGTTTCACACGCAATTGGGATGGGGTACGTGTATAACAGGGGTTCGCGGGAAGTTTCACACGCGAAATACCCTGTGCGAGTGGGGTACATGTATTCCTGGGGTGCGTGGGAAGTTTCACACGCGAAAGGCCCTGTGCCAGTGGGGTACATGTATTCCTGGGGTGCGTATGAAGTTCCACATGCAAAATGCCCTGTGCGAGTGGGGTACGTGTATTCCTGGGGTGCGCTGGAAGTTTCACACGCGATTGGAGAGGGGAACGTATATAACAGGGTTTCGCGGGAAGTTTCACACGCGAAATGCCGTGTGCGAGTGGGGTACGTGTATTCCTGGGGTGCGCGGGAAGTTTCACATGCGATTTTGCTGTCAGAGCGGGGTACGTGATTTTCGAGAGTTCGCGGGGAGTCCTACACGTGAATTGGCAGTGTGGGTCCTCCCAGGTGTTCCCTCTACACCCTCCATGGCCCCTGCAGGCAGCTCACACCACAGGGGACTACCCTGCACTCCTGGTCATGTTCCGCAGGCAGCCCATCCACCATGGGAATGCCCTCCAGCCAAGCCACATGTCACCTTGCACTAGTGATCACCAACTCATGTTCCCCAGCACTCCCACCCCCCAGCAGTGAGGGGCATCTGCCAGCAGCCCCCCACTCATGTCCCCCAGCACCCCCACCCCCCAGAAGTCAGGGGCACCTGCCAGCATGCCCCCACTCATGTCCCCCGGCACCTCCACCCCCCAGCAGTCAGGGGCACCTACCAGCAGGCCCCCACTCATGTCCCACACATGTCCCCCAGCACCCCCACCCCCCAGCAGTCAGGGGCACCTGCCAGCAGGCCCCAACTCATGTCCCCCAGCACCCCCACCCCCCAGCAGTCGGGGGCACCTGCCAGCAGGCCCCCACTCATGTCCCACAGCACCCCCACACCCCAGCAGTCAGGGGCACCTGCCAGCAGGCCCCCACACATGTTCCTCAGCACCCACGTCATGACGATCATCAATCATGGGCCTCATGAAACCTACAAAAAAGACCTAGCCAATAATAAACTATATACAAAAATGTGGAGCATTGTCCAAGCGGTCCAAAATAAAAAAAAACAGAAAGGAAACCTAACACTATCTAACTATTTACAGTGACAGCGGGCTTGTCCGATGGCTCACTATTGATGTCCCGGTCCAGGGTATCATCAAACTCCCGCTCAATGTCCTGGAGGCGGTCCTCTTCCATGGCCCCGAGGGTTCGCAGGGACGACGACATGTTCACCTCCAACTCCCTGTGAATTGCCTCGAGGTACTCGGCCCGCCTCAGGGCCCTCCGCATGGAGTTCTCCGCCCTGACCATTGTGGACCATGCCTCTTCTGCCCGCTGCCGCTCCGCATCTATGGCGTGGCCCAACCGCTGCCACACGGAAGACACTTGAAATCTGGGGTCCTCCTGCCCTATGGCCGATGCCTGCCGCTCCGATGTTGAAGGGCCCGAGCCATCATTGCTCCCACCATGTTGCTGCTGCTGTGCCTGTGCCTGCGCCCTGGCTCTTGCTGCCTGCACGTCCTCCACCTGCTGGGGTGCAGTTGTCGTAGTGGCCACCCCTGCTGGACGTCCGACTCCCGACTGTGGCAGGGATGTGTCCTCCACCAGCCTGGCCGCTGGGTCAGGGGCAGCTCCACAGGGTACCCAGGTGACACATGGGTGGGAAGATGGCACGGAGGATGACTGGCGCGTAGGGGGTTCAGGTGAGGAGGGGGTCGCAAGAAGGTCCAGCACACGGAGGAATCCAGCACCAGTGACCCGTCCCAGTAGGTCAACATGGTCAAAGAGGCATGCGAGACGACATGCAGTCTCTCCACGAAAAGACTGCAGGTCACCTCGCATACCCCATTGACACAACGCTATCCCACTCAGGACAGGCTCAAAACGGTCCCGGATAGCCACTTCCGCAGGGAGAGGAAGGCCAGTTGCCGTGCGCTCATCCCCTCCCTGAAAACGGGTCTGGATGTAAGCATCCCTGCTGGTGCCAGATGATGCAGTGACAGGATCAGGGACAGGATTACACACAGGCACCTCCGCGGCGGCCTGTGCTGCCTCCTGTCCCTCCTGTCTCTGTCCCTGCACTGTACCACTAGCACCACTAGCACCAGTGGAATCCCTACCTCCAGACCCCGTGTGTGTCCCGTGTGTGTCCCTTCCGCGGCCTCCTCCTCCACCAAACCCCCCATCAACCTGGATGATTTGGTACCTTCTTCCTCCGTTGGACGGTGTGGGGCCTCAGCTGCCCCTTCAGCTGCCTCCGACCTCTGCCTCTTGGACCTACCTCGGCAGCTGCGTCTCCGGCTGGTGGTGCGATCCCTGCTGCTGTGCTCCACAGCACCCTCTCTGCCCTCTTCATCATTTGATGCTGCAGACAGGGAGAGATAAAACACAGACATCAGGGCACTGTACAATGGACTGATACACACATGACAGTTGCACATGAGTGGCAGTGTCAAACTTCAGACATGGCATCACACTCCACGACACACATGTCATTTCAACTCACACACATGAGCATTTCCACAGCAATATTGCACCAGGCAGCAACATCCATACACATACAACAGCATGAACAGCCGAAGGTGAGCCTGACATCACATGAAACACAGGGAGTGCACTGGACATGCACACACTCCACCACACTTACATGCATGTCTACATCTCCTGCAACTGTCGAAGTGATGAGATCGCCATACATGTCACATCTGGCATTCAGCCTTCTACATATCAGTGTCACGTGCATCCATGTAGCATCACAGTTGCACACTTGTCAAATACACACACATGCACATGTACACATTGCAGATACATGCAGCAGGAACCGCCATCCATGTGTGACACCACAACCATGCCAACGTACATACACAGAAATTGAAACATGTGTGCTACCACACCTGCATTTGCACAGCATGCTTACCAACACATACAACATCGATGTGTCTCACACCTAAGAGGACTCACATGTGGCAGCCTCACGCCGCTGTTCATACACATCCCTACATGGCCCTATGAAAACACATGTGCAACCTGCACACTACTGGCACACCACCACACGCACAGCATCCAATCAGTATGCATGTACACTTACCACTCGACTCCAGAGGGGTCTGCCTCTCAAGGACCTGGACATGGAGCGCTGGGCATATGTGTTCCAGGACCCTCATCTGGTGGTCGGATAGGTGGCCCCGGCGCCCCTTGGCATCCGCTGCCTTCAAGAGGCACCGGGCCTTGTTGAGGGTCCTGGACCTGAAGTCATCCCAGCGCTTCTTGACATGGTGTATGTCACGGACTGCCACCCCCTCCACGTTGATGGCAGTCAAAATGTCCATCCAGATCCTGGTCCGTCCTTCATTGTCAGTGCACAAACTTCCAAAGAGGGCATCATACTGCCCCACAACTTGCTCCAACAGGACACCAACTTCCCTGGCACTGAAGCTGGTGGCCCTCTGCCTCTCTGCCAGATGGTGTTGTGCCCGACATGGAATGCCCAGAGGCAGGAGTGGGTGGGCAACTGGTTCCTGTGCCTGGGCTGTGGAGCGACGGTATCCCAGTCGGGAGTCTCTGGTTCCAGTCGGGGTGGACACAGCAACGGCACCCCTGGCTGACATGCAGGCAGCAAATAGCAGGGCACGTGGGCAGCAGGCAGTCAGGCAGCAGCAGATGGCAGGTGGGAGCGTGCTCGGGGCTCTGGGGGGCAGTAATTCGGCCTTCTGGGCAGGAGCGTGGTCTTCCATGTGTTATCACGTGGCCAGCTTGATACGGAGTGATTTGGCACGTGAAAATCTTGCACGTCGGTGTGTAATTCGAGGAAAGGCCCTTCGCGCGTAAGCGCTTCTGTGACGTGACTCGCATGGGCGTTTCCCTCGTGACGTGGGCATAGTGGTTCAGCGCGTGTGGAAAAACTGCACGTCCGCATGTGGATGCTTGTAATCCGAGGAAAGGGCCTACGCACGTAAGTGACATGACACGCACGGCCGTTTCCATCAACACGGGTGCATGTTCATCGAACACGTCCAAAAACTGCACATCCGAGTGTCAGCTCGTGTAATTGGAGGAAAGGGCCTTAGCGCGTACACACTTAAGTGACGCTGTACGTGTGGGCCACTTTAAAAGGTACATGTAGGACCCCATTCCCTTGTACGTGCTTTTCATGGAGAGCAAATGGGTGAATTCTGTACTTCTTGTCGGTTCACACGCGATTACTTCACAGCGTTTCAAGTTCGTACTCCCTGTTACCTCTGACAGCGTTCTTTATTTTTTGGGCCTGTTTCCTCAAACAGCGTTCACTTCTTCTTTTGTCCTGTCTCCTCAGACAGCGTACAGTTCTTGGTTTTGGCGGGGGTGTTGCCTACACGCTCATTTTTTTTTCATGTTATTTTTCCAGGCAGACGGTGCGTCGCGCACGCATTTACCAACTGTGCTTGCTCCGTGTGTCGCGTACCCCTTCAGAGGTCATTGTAGGCTGTGTGTAACATGCATACGCTTGTTTTTGTGTTTCTGGGTGCCACAGCGTAGTGCGGGTTCATCTTTCCACGCACGTGGTCTACGAGGGGTTGTGTGCACGTTACTTTTTGTTTTTGGGGTGCCTGTGCATTGCGTGACCCGTCATCTTCCCCCAGGGGTCACAGACAGCCTTGCTAGAGCACTAGGGTATTTATTCCATCTAGTACCCTACCCCTTTCACCTCCAATTGCCCAGGGCAATTGTTTACTGCAACTCCCATACGCACAACAACATCAGTGTCATGGTTGGGAGGCGACCTAGCGGTAAGGAGGGCAAAGGTGGCCGACCCCCAAAAGGTGGGCGTGGTGGGTGCGGCAGGGGATGTGGCCAGGATTTGCAGGGTGCCCCTAGAACCCCATGTGTGGAGGACCAATCAGGGACACCCATGCCCCCCCTTGGTTGAGGGAAACGTGGCTGACACCATCCCAGCTCAGCCCTTGTTGGACCAGCCCATTGTGGCACCTGAGCCGGCACAGGATGACTCCCAGGCTGACTTCCGGGTCAGCAAGTCTAAGCCACGTGTGTCGGTGCAAGTTGATGTCAACAGGCCACGTGGATCTGGGGCAGCGATGTCATCTGCTGCCCCAAGTAGGCAGGGTGGGGAGGCTGCAGGGGCAGCTGCAGCTCTATCCACCCCAGCTCGAGTCTCCCAGCCGGGACAGTGTCGGTCCTGGTCCATCAAACTGACGTTGCCCCTGCCAACATCACACTTCAGCCAATGCCTGCACCAAGACCTATGGTCATTGTGCCTTTGCACACTCCCAGTACCCAGTCCACCTGCGCTTCTGCCCATACTGACCAGAGCGGCGAAAGCCATTCAGGCTCAGCTCCACCTTTGAAGAAGAGGAAGAAGGGTGCTCTGGCACTACAGGCTGAGACCCCAGACACGGCTACACAGTCCGGCACATCAAGGAAGCTTAGCTTTAATTACCCCGAACTTAATGCAGTTGTGAGCTATCTGTCGGCACATAGCCGCGAAATGTTGGTGACTGCAGGGTGCAAGACCACACCTGGTCAATGTAGGGCACACTGGCAGTCCATCGCCGACCGCATAAGTGCCCTTGGATTTGTGAGGCGCACAGCTGATGATTGCTACAAGCGGTGGAATGACCTGAAACGCAGAGCAAAGAACAAGCTGGCCTCAAATCATGCCTCTAATCTGGTGACTGGCGGTGGGTCTCCACAAGAGGACAACAAACTCACTGAAAATGAGTCTGTTGCTGGGACCTTCGTCACAGAGGAACAGATCCAAGGTGTGGGAGAACTACTTGATTACGACGCATTGTCCGGTGAGTGCCCATGCGTGTGTGTGTAATCCATGTGTATGTTGTTTGGGTGACGGGTTCTGATTGAGTGCCAGGTGAGGGTGTGTACTCCTGAGTCTTATGGGTCACCCATTTGCTTCCTCCGATACATTCACGTGCCTTGGATTTAGGTATGACTGTATCCCTTCTGCCCACAGTTGCCAATTAGGCCCACATTAGTGCACTTTACCTTGAACTGTCATCTTGCAACTAAATTGTTCAGATTTTGTAAGTGTTCATTCAGGCTGATTGTTTCCACTCTCCCATTTTTACTACGCATTATTCTGCCCTATTGCAACATATGTGATATGCTTCGGTCATTGTTTACAGCCCACACTGGGCCACTACTTTTACCTGGTTATGTTAATGATTACACCATTCAGGCCGATGGAGTATTGGGCTGCAGCAATGTTTTATTAGGGCCTGTTTGCATGTGGAAGATCACAGATGTTTCCTGTAATGTTAAAGTGACCAACCATTGATCAGCCCACAATGACTGTGTTATTGGACACTGGATGTGTTTCAGTGTGTGGCACATGCATATTTTGCAACACTATTCAGCATAAATCTTCTCATCATGTCGATGTGACATGGATGTGTGACAGTACTCATTCACTGACATATTGCTTTAGTTTTGTAATTTACCGTGGCTATGCTACATGACATCTGTGTGGTTGCATGTGTCATGTATGTGTATTGGACATGCCACTCACAGCCTGATGTGTGATGCCAGTGCTACCCAACATGCTGAAAATGTGTTGCATATCCATCTTGCTCTCCCCAGTGTCTGCCTTTTTGACTCCACTTCTAACTCTTTGACAGTGCATGCATGGCAGGGTAATAGTCATGTGGGACATGTGTAAATCATGTACTGGATCTCTGGCTTGTCACGGCCTATGTGTGTGCTATGGTGCTCATGCATGTTTCTATTTGTTGTCTTTCATGTTTTTGCAGGTGATGACGCACTTGGTGCTATTGAGGGTTTGGAGATGGTGCAGACCCAGGAGGAATCTCAGGCACAACCGGGCACCAGTGGGGGACGTGGTGTGGTGGTGGGTGAAAACCCAATGTTACTGCAGACCATACTGTCCAGGGGTGCCTCTGGGTGCACCTCCTCTGACCTCTATTCAGGTGCTGAGTCGGATGATGAGACTTATGTGCAGTCGCAGGTAAGTGTTTCTGGCAGGGATTCTGTTCTGTCCAACCCACCTAGACCAGGGGTAGAACCCTCTATGGGGATGTCAGTGTTGGTAGGTCCGCCTTTGGCGGTTATGGATGCAGGGTCACACTCCATAGCATCTGATCCTGTTCCTGGGCCAGAAGATCAGAGGGGGAATGCAGTCCTGCAGCCTCAGGCAGTGCCAGCACAGCAAGGTGGAGAGTGCCTTGCCCCAAACAGGTGTGGTGCCTGTCGACGCAGTGGCTGTGCCCCACCAGGCAATACTGTATGGGAAAACTCCATGTACAGTATGTCAACCCAACAGGCAGCATCAGTAGAAATGATGGCTCAGGCAATGGAGAGGGTGGCCACTTCCATTATCCCCCCTGAAAGGCTGATGGAGCAACAACAGCATGCAACCGACTCCATTTGCCAATCACAAAGGGAAGACATGCTGGCGTCCAACAGGGACAGACGGGCGGCACGGGAGACTCTGCACAAATCCATATCAATAGAGTCCCAGGGCCACAGGGAAGCCCTGAGGGTACAACTACATAACCTCAGGCAGACTCTATGTTTATGTTTATGTTTATGTTTATTATTTGATAATGCGCACAAAAAACCCAGGGGTAGCCGGGCGCAGCAGGTACAAGGTTACTTAAGCTTGGGTTGCATACAGGGAGAAGAAGCATGTCAATACAGTATATACATGTCAATACAAACAATTGGAAATGAATAGCTAACATGTTACAGTGTTGACGGAGTATACGAAAAGGTACAAGGGTAAGTGCAGAAAAGTCATGGACTAGGTTTCAGGAGTATCATGGTCGTATTAGTTGTCGTTAGACCAGAGCCAGTTTTTTACCTTGCATCGGATGTTGGTATAGGGTAGGTTAGCCCTTACTGCAGTGCACTTGAGGCTTCCAGTAATTTAAGGGCATAACAGCAGCTGGAGCAGCTCACACGTTCGTTCTCAGCTGAGCTGCATGCAACACGTGAGGAGATCCAGGCATCACGCGAGGCCATGCGTGCAGAAATGCAGGCAACCCGTGATGTGCTGCATGGGGATCTCCGCACTTTAATCCTCCAGAATCAGACCTTCCAGACCCGCATGCTTGCTGCCATGGAGGACTATACCAGGGCTTTGCGTGGGCTGCCTCCCATAGTGCCACCGCCTCCTGATGCAGCAGCAGAGGATGAGCAGAGCGACAGCAGTTCTTCCACAATGGCATATCCGTGCAGGCCATGAGCCCAAGGAGGTTTTTCTTTTGCAACATCTATGCAGGTGGGTGTGGTGTGCACCCTGTCCTCGAACCTCCTGGGTGGCCTCCCTCACCCCCCTGTCCCCCACATGGACATTTTTGATTTTTTTTTTTTTACAGTGTGTTGCCTTGTGTGGCTCCCGTGGGCATCTACTGTATTCCGGCTGGGCACATGCAGGCTTGTCCTGAGTTTGGGTTAGATGCTTGGGTTCGTGAGACACACACCACTCCTGCTTCCCGTTTCCATGGGCTTGCAAAGGGTGTGAACAAGTGACAGTGAATTACACAGTGACGTTGGGCTCCCATGAGCTGTGTGGGCAGTCTGTAGTCAATACTGTGTAGACATCCCTAGTGGATATTGTTGTTGTATTGTACACTGTATGGTGTATTGATATGTGCTTGTGCATTCATGTCTTCCTCCTAATCTGCAGGTTCCTTCCTCATGTCTTCACAAGGCCATCTACTTTGCAGATGCAGTTCATGCTGTATGCAGTACACTGAGACATTTGCGTGGCAGCAACGCTCTATAGTTGTAAGGGGTCGATGTGCTGGCGTATTCAGGTTGTAAGACTACCACTACTTGAACTTAGTACTGTCATGTTTTTGCATTTTTCCATGGTGTGTTGCAGCATTGTGTTGGTGGTAAGTATTTGGTAATGTGTGCTGTTAGTTATACATTACTGGGAGCATATTGTGTGTGGGCAGTTTCCATTAGGGAGAGTGTACTTTGTGACACTTTTGTCAGGTCTTGTGCATTGCTGTTTTTGCTTTCACATTGCATGACATGCCATGGTGTGTTTGGTGGTGGAGCTGGGGAGGGTTTGGGTGACATGGTGCTCATGTTGTGTTTAGCAAGTGGGTAATGAATTTAGCAGCATAGATGTATGTCTCTTGATGACACATCATTGGTGGTGTTTGGGTAGGTAGGGATGACACAATGTAACACTTCCAGGTGACCAATCTCAGGATGGTATGGTTGTGACAGTTGAGTGTCCCTTATGTCATCATCATTGATTGTCAGCTGGTATGTGCCAGGGCTGTGTGCACTCCACAGGGGTGTGATTTTATGTGAAGTAATTAGCCACCAGCTGCGTACGGTCTGCCTCACCACGTGCCCTTTCCCCTCCCATGCGCAGCTGCCGTGCATGTGGTTGGGGATGTGGGGGCTCCACCATGTCCACCCGGCAGGCCCCGGCGTGTTGCAACGTTGTGCAGGACACATGCTACCACTATGATCCTGCACACTACTGGGGGAGCATAAAACAGCTGCCCACCAGAGCGGTCAAGGGAGCGAAAGCGTGACTTAAGCACTCTGAATGTGCGCTCCACTATGCCCCGGGTTGCAATATGGGTTGTGTTGTATCTTACCTCGGGTGGCGTGGTGGGGTTCCGAATTGGCATCATCATGTGGGTGCTCAGAGGGTAGGCACTGTCCCCTGGGGAGGTGGTGATGGGTATCATTAGTGGGGTTGTGACATTACTCAGTATCTGACATGCATGCATGTGCAGTGGCATTTATACTCACCAAGCAGCCATGTATCGCCATGCCGCCCAGCTTCTAGGTCCCGGTTTAGGGTTGACATTCTGTAAATTAAACTGTGTGGGTGGACCCTGGATAGTTGGCATATACTGAGGTGATGATTCCCTTGGCATCACATACTACCTGCACGTTGATGGAATTCCAGTGCTTGCGGTTTCTATAGATGTGCTCAGATGCCCTGGGGGGACGTAGAGCCACATGGGTGCAATCAATGGCACCTAGCACTTTGGGGAATTGTGCTGCCCCACAGAAATCCTGGACGACAGCCTGCCTTTCTGCAGGTGTTCTGGGCAGGTATATGTGCCTGCGGACTGATGGGCGTGCAATCATGATGGCCAAGACCTGGTGTAGGCAGCGTGACTGCGTGGCCTGTGACACCCCCCCACTATAGCACTTGTCCGCTGAAATGATCCAGTGGCCAAGAAGTGCAGTTCATTGAGGACCTTCTCCAGGGGGCTGAGTGCTCGGGAGCACAGGGTGGGTGATGTGAGGTCATCCTCCCACTCACTCACCAGGTCGAGTATTATGTGAGGTGGAAACCTGTACCTCCCATACACCTGGTCATCAGGCATCCCAAAAAGGCTGGTTCTGGGTGTAAAAATTCTGGGCCTGACTATCCTCCTCCTCCTCCTGCAGTATCCCACGACCACTGCTGCTAGGAATGGTATATTCATCTTGGCGTCTGAGCTTGTTTGTTGTTTGTGCGCACTTTATGTTGCGCAGGTCCACATACGCCTGCTTCCTTCTGGCGTACGTGTTTCCGGATTAGCGCGTCTTTTTTGGCGCACGCATTAGCCCCGTTCGATTCCATGAATACGTGTTGAAGACGCGCGTGTGGGCGTTCCGCGCATTTGCCTCCTGTACTTCCCCTGTGACGCCCACATTTTCACGTGTTGTTCCCCATTCCGCATGTTACGCCCCCTGTTCCGCCTACTTTTGTTGTGTGCGCTGCGCTATGTGCGCTTTCGCTGTGCGCTTAGCGCATGCTGTTTGGAGACGTGTGCGCCAGCATGCGCCATGCAGAATTTATTCGCACATCCAGGGATTTTCACGCGCACAGACTTCCATGAATCACTGTGCGTGGGTTTCGCTGCAATTTTTGCACTTGCACTGCGATTCGCACGCTTTCGCACGTTTGCGCTGAAAATTTCAGTGCACATTAATTCCATGAATCGGCCTGACAATCGTTTGTTCTTTGAATATATCAGAAGTAATGCTTTAAATCATGCATCGGTGGGGCAGTCTGACTTAGTGGGCCCTATGAGGCCACGTGATTTGTGGATGAGGTGGGTGTGAATTGTGGGTGAGGGGAGCTACTCCGCAAGAATTTCGTTAACATAAGAAAAGGCCAAAACACTGAGAGTGCATTTTTAAGCTCAGGAGAGGACCAACTAGCTAAGAGGCCTCCTTGCATTTAATAGCCATTGGAAAAGGACACAGCACTGGCAACCCCATGTACATTTGTTTTCAGAGGAGAAGGCCAAAGTACTGAAAATCCCATTAGCATTTCGTAGTAAGAGGAAAAGGCCAAAGCAATGAGAAGTGCAAGTACATTTAGTAGGGGGAAAAGGAGACCAAAGCACTGAGAAAGCCTTGTGTATTTAATAGGAGAAGAAGAAGACCAAAGTATGGAGAACCCAGCATGCATTTTGTAGATGGTGGTGAGGCCCAAAGCACTGAAAGCCACACATGCAATTAGTAAGAGGAGTAGGAAGGCAAAGAACCTACAATCTCACATGCATTTATTAGGCAGTGTGGAAGGTTGAAGCACTTAGAAACCCACATGCATTTAGTAGGCAACATGGAAAGCCAAAGAGCTAAACCCCCACATGCATTTAGCAGGCAGAGTAGATGATTAACACACTGAGGACTACACATACATTCGGTAAGTGGAGAAGCCTGAAGCACTGAGAATAGCGCTTGAATTTAGTAGGTGGAAGAGAAGGCAAAAGTGGTAAATGCCCCACATATATTGAGTACATCATATGAATTTAGTAGGAAAAGGAGAAGGTCAAACTACAGAGGAACCCAAATGCATTGAGTTCGTTTAGGAGAAAGCAAAAGTGCATCATACAGTCATTTACTAGGTGAATGACAATATCAAAGCCCAGAGATCACCATGTGCATTTAGTAGGCATAGGTGAAAGCCAAAGCACTGAGTACCACACCTGCATTTAGTAGTCACATACATAGGCCAAAGTAGTGAAGTCCCCATGTGCATTTGGAAATAAAGGAGACAGCCTAAGCACTGTGAACCCCCTTATGCATTTTGTACAGGGAGGAAAAGGCCGACAGACTTAAAAACCCATGTCCGTTTAGTAGTCGAATTAGCATGCCAAAATATTGAGCATACAATGTGCTCCTTAGTGGGAGATAGTGTAGTCCAAAGCCCTGAAATCCACATATACATTTAATATCCCTGAGAAGAAGGGGAAAGCACGGTGGAAAACACCATATGTATTTATTTTTTTTGATAAAGGAGAAGGTGAAAACACTAAAAACTCCACATTCATTTAAGAGTTGGAGAAGAAAGCCAAAGTATCATCAACCTCACAAACATTTAGTAGGCAGTGAATAAGGACAGATCACTGAGAAACCCATATGCATTTTATAAGTTAAGGAGAAGCTCAAACCACTGTCACCCCCACATGGGCATTTATGGGATGAAAAACAAGAGGTGATTCCTCAAAATTCCCAGCCCTGATTTTCTCGGAAACGGACTATCATAAGGAACATAACAAAGTTTATGCTCAATCCCCTGATTCATGATTGAGACTTAGATACCTCTAATTTAGCAATACCACATATAGCAGAGTAGGCCAAGAGATAGAACAAGAGGGTACAGGCATTGATGGATCAATGATGTGAAGTGAAAGCTGTTCACAAAGGAAACAAGCTTCATGCAATTCCCACATGCTATTGTGTAGTCTTTTCCCAAAACCGTCCCAAAACCCATGCTAGTGGCAATAAAATACTGCGTTCAATCAAATCAAGAGCACCGTCGTCTCAGCAGCACTGGGGGCACTTAAACTGAACTGATTGAATGAAGGAGGAAATGTTTGGGCCTATCACTTCCTGACAAAAGTGATTTATTTTACATGAAAAGTGCAAAGTGCCCATCTTGCACCCTGTCACATGCACACAAGAGTGTCTTGCAAAGGAATCCATGTACCAGTGTGGGTCCCTCTTCCCTGTCATATAGGCAGAAATGCATCTTGCAAAGGAATCAGAGTACACATTTGGACACCTCTTTCCTATGGGTCCAAATGACCTGGACTCAGCCACAAGTGTTTCAGAGCGCGACAAGGCAAGGGAGGGGAACAGGGGAGAACAAAACAGCGATCTTACTAGGCCCAGTGACATTGAGAACGCGCAAGTGCATAGGAGAGGGGGTGGGGAAAAGTGCATGGAAGGGGGGAGAAGTGGAAAGTGCGAAGCAGAGGAGAAACAGATAAATAACAATAAATAAATAATAAAGGAAAGAAACTGTTTTAGTGCAGCCAGCAATTTGCAAGTGCTAGGTTTAAGGCAGCAGACACGGTAGGTCTGATAAGTGCAGGAAGAAAAAGGAGGGGGCGGTATGGGTACAGATACAGACCGCAGTGCAAGGGATGGCCCGGAAGCAGTGCGGGAGGGTGGCAGGGTGAGCAGCTACCTGGGCCCGGAGGACAAGGGGTGGCCAGCTGCACAGTGCCATGAGAGAACAGATCAGCAGGGGAGAGGGGGAGTGAAGGCAGAAGAAAAGAGCAAGGTCTTGAGGTGCTTCCGGAACCGGAGATGGTTCTCCTCAAGTTTTAGAGTGGCAGGGAGGCTGTTCCAGAGGAAGGACCCAGAAGAAGACAAAGATCTACCCCCAGCTTGTTTCTTTGAAAAACGACTGACCCTGATGGAGTTAGAGGTAGATGAGCGAAGAGCTCGAGAGGGGAGTTATTTGCGGAGGGATAGCTGAAGGTATTTTGGACCCAGGCCCCAGACAATGCAGAGGGTTTTGAATTTAATCCTTGCATCCACTGGGAGCCAATGGAGAGATTTCAGAGTTGGAGAGATACGATCCCAGGGCTTGAGGCCAAGGACAAGGAACACCAAGGTCTTGGAACACCCTCATTGCCTGCTGATCAAATAATTTAAAATCCATCTTGGAACACCCTCTTTTGCTGCTGAGCCCACTTCAGACACTGTATTCCCCTCTAAGTGCACCAGCCCATTATTGTTGACTATTTTAAGATTGCCAGAAAATGCCACAACATGCATGAAAAGCTCTTTCTTTTCAATGTCATCCTTGGATTAATGTTGGCAATATATGTACAGCCCTACTCTTTTTTTACGAAAATAAGGCTTCTTTCAGCCCCTTGGCTACATTGGTTCCCACTGGGAAATTTATAGTCGCCAATACTTCATGTAAATTTCAGTACCACACCTGTATGGCCATATTATGGACGCATTGGGAATGTCACTGAACCACAGTTAGGGTAAAAAGTTCCACCTCACAATGCAATCATGGTGCAGTCCTCAAGGCACAGATTTCATGGCCATCACCAAGCATTGAAGTACCGTCCCACATACTCAGAAAAGGGCAGGACATCAGCCACCAAGTTCCATATGCATGCAGGGAACCTTTAAGGTTTTGCCAGCAGGTCTGACAGGTGAATTGATCAAGGTTTCGGCACATTGGCTGACTACCCATGTTTTACAAGTGTGTTTTATTGCAGCTAACACCAGGTCAAATAATGTAGCTGCTTTGAGGATAGGCAAAATAATTTGGATGACGTGCTTTGACAATGTCTCCATTTTGTGTTCACCCACTCAACGAGCCAGTACCCATCAAAAGAGGCATTTAGTAAATGTGGTCCAAACGTTTTGCACCAAATGTATCTACTCCTACAGGGCCACAATGTGTTAAAAAATCTGCAGCCATGCCACCACCTGCCTGAAAACCAGGTGCAAAAAGCAATGTCATTGCACAGATTTTTTAAAATTATTATTATTATTGTTATCAAGCACTGATTTTTTAAAATTATTATTATTATTGTTATCATGCTATTTATTGAGTATGAACCTAGCTTTGAGAAGCAACGGAGCGCTCTACAGAGGCATACACCAATACAGTTGCATAATGGAGCACTTTACAGAGGTGTACAACATTTACAGATGCATAATGCAGTGCTTTTCAATGGTAACAACAGAAGAGATATACAGTGAGGGGTGGGATACAGAGGGGGACAGAGGTGGGGTACAGCTGTACCAGGTGGTGGAGAGGAGAGGGGAGGGTGGTGCCTAGGAATTCAGGTGGCACGAGGGGTGACGTGATGACCTATGTATTGAGGAGGAGCAACTCCTTGAAAAGGTGGGTCTTGGGTTCATTTGGCAGGACCTTTGTTGGGTAGTCGTCAAGTTGTCTCATTGGGGATGCTTTATGTCTGGGCGCAGTATTTCTTTTTGTTTCTCAATTGGTTGTAAATTGTTCTTTATCCAGGTGTCTATGGTGTATACCTGTCCAAAGATTTTAAGTGGCTGCTATTTGTGTTTTCCTGTAAAGTTGTTGCATTTTGTTTATGAGATACAAGTATAATTCTTGGGTTATCTGATGGTGGTGATGTAAGAAGTCTATGGCACAATAGCCTGACACAATTTGTTTTCTGCAATGTGTTTTTTTTATCGGATCATTCCTTATTGTGTATATGGTTGGTATGTATATTCTGGTCTGATGTTTGTTAGATCGGTGCAAAGGCCTCCTCTTGTGTTAAAAAGTCTGTTTTTTAACAGATTTTAACTTTTAGGTGGCCTTTTGTTGTCCGATTTTCTTAAGTTACATAATTTCTCAGTTTTGCTCTCAGAGTGGATATAGCTGTGCCACCTGTGTGTTTTTCTCAATAGCACCTGGATTTGATAAGTATGCTATTGTTAGATTTAAGGATTCTTTGTGGCAGCCCACTGTATTTGATGCAGATTTCTTTAAAATGGCTTATTTTCTTTGCTGGAAGCCAGTGGAGACTTCTGATGGCTGTGGTGATAAATGTCCTTTTGTTTCATCTCAGTAGACGTCTTACTGCTGTAGAGAAGGAGCCAAGTAACCCTACTCCACCTACCTCACCTACATTACCTGAGTAGTATGAACCAAAGTATGTGACGTATACTGCACCAATCAGAAAGCAAGAAGAAGAGCAACGACTCTGTGCAGTACCCATAAGAATACCTATACCTAAGAGAATATGGGAAGTGAAGTGTCCATTAAGGAAACCATACCTACCTCCAAGACAATATGATGGCCATTTGAATATGATTCCTGATGAAACAAAGAAACTGAATGACCAGGATGAATGGTGATGTCATACGAAATATAATCGACTCCGTATATAGAAGAAAACAAGACCAGAGAGTTAGACTATTTATGAAGAATAAAGAAGTACCAAGGATAAGTGACATCTTGAGATCAAGATAAAGAGATTTATGCCATAAGCATGATTAAGATACTTAGTTAGTTTAAACGTGTACAGACGCAACGAAACTCAAGCAGCAAAGAAATCATGAAGCTAGCCAAATGCTTATGGTAAATAGAATGTGGCAAGTACCATCCTATACAGATATATACCTCATAGATACATATGGATTGAATAAAAAACGAAGGTTCCACTACGTTTATATCAGTCTTGAGCAACAAGGAAGGCATCAATTCTGTGTCGCAGTTACAAAAGCAATTGAATTAAACAGAATATATTTCAGCTAAGGAGTTGGATGAGCCAAAGAGCCAAGGTCTTATCAGAACTAGAATTGGCTGACATTGATACAATTAACATGAAAGAACAGAAGTTCCTGTTCAAGAAGGTCAAGTGAAAATAAAAGACGACAGAGGACTATTATGTAATAAAATCAAATACATGAAAAGGCTCAATTTGTGGTATCCAGTCACGTGATGGAAGAAAGTTGGACGCATGAGGAGATCACACATATGCCCGGAAGTCAGACAGTACCCATACTCCTTAAAAAATCCCAGAGAAGAGTACAGACTCAAGGCCAACTTCAAACACTAATTGACACTGAAACATTGAGGTGATGATGGAGTGTTCTGTTAATTGGTGGGAAACTAGTATCAAGAAAAGCTCACCCGTACCTGGCTGTTCAGTCTGCATGCTGCTCATGTAGGTGGAATGTTATTGACAAGGGTTAGAAGCCAACCAATTATAGAGGACCACGTAGTTGGGGGTCCTATAGTTTGTGTAGCCAATGGGATGTCATACATTTAGTGATGTTCATAGTGGTCATTTTGAAGGGAGGGCTTAGTTGCCCCACCTGATATTAAATATCCAATTATTTCTCTTTGTTACTCTATACAGATGTAACACCTATGTTTAGTTATTCACTTAGAGCCAATCCCACTTCCCGATAGGTTTTAGAAGTTTGCCACGTAGGATGATGTTGGTAATGACACAGGTCTACATGTCAGTATTGACACATGTTGTTAGTCTAGAAAACAACCTACCATAGCATAGGCGGTATATTGTGTTGGCGAAAACCAACCACATCATATGCCCAGCACCGCCAGTACAGAATCGTCAGCATAACCATAGAGCATCCATTTTATACCAACAGAATTCGCCATTTTACTTTCTCTTGCTTTTCTTTTCAAACGCTTTGCAAAAATGAATTCTATTTCATTCTGCCCCTGCACAGAGCGAGGCCCCAAGTTACATGTTGAGAGACTAGCCCAGACAGAAAAACATGCTTTCCTCCCTCACGAGTCCTTGAAGGTGAGCAGAGAGGCATTTAATCACCAAGCAAGTGCCAGCTGGTCACGCTGAAACTGCAGAAACTGTAGAAATAGACAGCTAAATATATGAATTATACTCTCTTTCATGGCCCCCCTTACTGGGCCCCTTTTGATCAAGCTGACCCCTAGCACACGAATAGGAAATAGAAGATAGCATGCTTTGGAATGTGTCTCTCCTACGAACACAACTCGCTCAGAGAACAAGAGCATTATGTTCTCAGTAACAAAGAATAGTGTCTGTGTCTGCAGATTGCAAACTGTTGCTGAATAAATGTCTTAGAAGGTGTCATACTCGTCATAATTGACAATCACTGAACCCTTGCTAAAGAAGATACATTATGGGCGGTTTTGATGTGTCACTGACTGATAATATGATGATCTTTTTGGATGTATGTAACTGTTGTAGAATGCTCACGCTCTTGCATCTCACAAGGTCTGGGTGACACACGTTGCGAGATGTGAGATCCAGTCGGCTGACTGAGACTATTTGCTTTGCAATAAACCCTAGATTTTGGGAATTTAAACCTCGTGTCTGGCGTATCAGTTCGTGTATGGTGATTGTGCCTTGTTTCCAGGCGTGAGGGTCTTCAGGGCCAGCAAAAAAATGGCGCCCGAACAGGGACCCTCCCCCATTTGCTCCCATCGTGTACGTTGAAATTTGAAGAAGGCTGAAAAAAAACGAATAGAGGACGAGGCCATCGAACCAGAATCGAGAGGTGTTCGGGGCACTCCTGTGAAAGTGATGAGAGACTCCTTTGCAGATCTGTACACAACCGGTCCCTGATCGACGCGTCCGCCCAGGGAGCAAGAAGGCGAGGGTCTCGAAATGAGGCAGATTGAGCCATATACGCAGACACGACAATCCTTGGTTGCGTCTGTATACGGACGAATTGCGTCTTGAGAGACGAGTTGATTGATCAGGTGAGTCATGCCCCAATTCTTAACAGCCCTGATATTGGTTAAGAGTTGCTCTTGCAAGATCTAACGCCCAGGGTAAGGTATGAATAAGATCAAAAATGCCTGGGAAATTGTCTTCCTGTCTAGTGGGATTTTTCCACTGCGGTAGACAATCTTTGGAAACTGGCCAGGCTGCGCCACGCATAGGGTCACCAGCGTTCGAGATGTATGTGAAGTACTGAGTAGGGGCAATGATGTTTTGTGAAATTTGGCATAGGTAGACCAGACACCTAGAAGATTTGCAATGGCCAAAAAATTGCAGTTTTGAGATGCCACGAATAGAGCATTTGGAATCAGTATTGCTAAGCAAGAAAGCACGCCCTGCGACATTTGGCGTCATTAGAGACTGGAGGAAGGAAGCTAACCGCTGCTTGAGAAGCAGGGAGAAACATGTACATAGGCACAAATCTAATGCAGCTAGAGCGCTAGAACAGGAAGAAAAACAGTGGGGTAAGGATATCACAAGGGCAGATAGGAGCCTTCAATTAGGAATAGAAAAAATATATCCTCAACAAGAGTTGCATGAATCAGATGAACTAATCAATAAGATTCTAAATGAGAAAAGGCAAGAACGCCCCAAAAGTAAGATTGACACAATTGCATCAGTGCCCATTGCTCAACCAGAACCCAGGTTTCCACCCACCCTTCGAGTTGTTCCATCTGCACCAGCCCCTCCTGAACAGGAGATCCCACTCCCCCTCCACCTATCGAGCTTGAATCCGCAGCTATCAGAGAAGGCAGCGTTGGAGAGGCGAGGCCTGCACAAAGCGTATATGCTAGAATAACCGGTAGTATGGTCAGCAGGGAAAGGAAGAGAGAGTTGAAAGAACAGGCAGAAATATATACCGAAGGAAATGATGAGGCATCGACGCTGGGGTCGATGTATGATTATAAGAAGCTCAGTGAAAAACAGGCATTGTTGGAATGCATGGGAGAATATCTTATGGAAAGATGGAAACAATTAACTGGTACGGTGCCACCACAGAAGTTGAGGGATTTGAATGCCTTTTCACGATTGAGAGAAAGTGATTCAGAAATGAAGGAGCATGTGTACAGGTTATTCGAGTTTAAAAATGAACTTGATGAATTATATTTTAGCCGGTCAAGTGGCACAGCGAGTAGAGCGCTCGTCCCGGCGGGACCAAACTCAGCCTTTCATCCTTCCGAGGTCGATAAATGAGCACCACACACCGTGGGTAATTATAAGCAGCGCTCAGATACCTGAGGGTTTGTAGCGCTATATAAGTGCCAAATTATTATTATTATTATTATTATTATTATTATTATTATTATTATTATATTCAGACATGTTTTCTGCTCCTGGGTTTCGGTACAAAGAGGTAAAGAAAGGGATATGAGGGTCGGAAACATATGTACAGCAGTGATTTTGCCCGCCATCAAAACCAGTTAGTGAAGAAATGAAAATATGTACGTGAGAAGCGCTTAGATGGATTATGGATGCTAGTATTCCTATAAAAGAGGTGTATAATACATTTGAACTGTACACGATAGAGATGCATAGGAAAGCATTACAAGTAATGGTTGAATATTTTCAAGATAGCTATTTTCAGAGAAATTATTGCTGTCCATCTGAGTCAATGACAGTATATATGAGATTGTGTTTGTCCGAAACTGGAAAGACTGCTCTAGCCCTTGATCTAGCTATAGTACTTAATAGGAGAGAGAAAGGAGGGAAAGCTAGTGCGATCTTTCAATAAGAGAAGTACCTCCCACTTTTGTGCTAAAAACAGAAACCCCAGGTGTTGATGGAGCTCCAGCGCAGGTAACAGAGGCACATATGTACATGCCCCTTTCTCTAGACAAGAGGTGAATAATATAAAACAAACAATCCCTGATATAATAAAGAATCCGGCGGGATTCTATAAAGAAATTGAATCGTATTTGAAATCGGCAATTTTTAATATGAGCGATATTGATCTATTATTCCCTGTAATTCTCCCAGCAGATATATGGAAGCAAATTAGGAATGTAGATGATCATGAAAGTTTGGGTGCTGCTTGGGAAAATTTAATAAAAGATGATGCGGACAGAAAAGCTGACGAAAAGCCATCTTCAAATATGTCAGCGTTACCAGCACAAATAGTACAGAAATTGAAGGTTATAGTTCTTGAAAGAAGAATTATATGGGACAAACTAACTGATTGAGTGAAAGGCAAAGATGAGTCGGTTACTGACTAGTTCAATAGATTTGAAGTAGTGTTTACAGATTTTAGTGGTCAAGATTTAAGCACTGAACCCAGGAAAATACAATTTGTTGACAAATATGTGAGAGGGTTGTTACCTCAAATCCAACATTTGATAATGACATCTGAAAGTGTGTGGCAAGCAAAATCACAGAGTGAGGTTTTACACATGGCCCAGTACTATGAAAATAGAGTAAATACAGAAAAAGAAAAAGAGGTGAAAGATAGAGTGAATCTAAAAACAAGAGTGTTACTACAGCAGGTAGTGAATAATAATAGGGGTAGAGGAAATGCACAAGGAAGATGGAATTACTCCAACATGCATGGTGGTCCACTTGGACTAAATCAATGTGCATACTGTAAGGAAGAGGGTCATTGGCAAGCACAGAGCCCACATTTGCAGAATAGAAATGGGAATGTCCCGAGACGACAGAACAGAGGTTGCCCGGGAACACAGGGGCAACATAGAAACACTGGTATGCCACAAAGTCAAAATAACCAAGGCAACATGGAAAGCCAAAGAGCTAAACCCCCACATGCATTTAGCAGGCAGAGTAGATGATTAACACACTGAGGACTACACATACATTCGGTAAGTGGAGAAGCCTGAAGCACTGAGAATAGCGCTTGAATTTAGTAGGTGGAAGAGAAGGCAAAAGTGGTAAATGCCCCACATATATTGAGTACATCATATGAATTTAGTAGGAAAAGGAGAAGGTCAAACTACAGAGGAACCCAAATGCATTGAGTTCGTTTAGGAGAAAGCAAAAGTGCATCATACAGTCATTTACTAGGTGAATGACAATATCAAAGCCCAGAGATCACCATGTGCATTTAGTAGGCATAGGTGAAAGCCAAAGCACTGAGTACCACACCTGCATTTAGTAGTCACATACATAGGCCAAAGTAGTGAAGTCCCCATGTGCATTTGGAAATAAAGGAGACAGCCTAAGCACTGTGAACCCCCTTATGCATTTTGTACAGGGAGGAAAAGGCCGACAGACTTAAAAACCCATGTCCGTTTAGTAGTCGAATTAGCATGCCAAAATATTGAGCATACAATGTGCTCCTTAGTGGGAGATAGTGTAGTCCAAAGCCCTGAAATCCACATATACATTTAATATCCCTGAGAAGAAGGGGAAAGCACGGTGGAAAACACCATATGTATTTATTTTTTTTGATAAAGGAGAAGGTGAAAACACTAAAAACTCCACATTCATTTAAGAGTTGGAGAAGAAAGCCAAAGTATCATCAACCTCACAAACATTTAGTAGGCAGTGAATAAGGACAGATCACTGAGAAACCCATATGCATTTTATAAGTTAAGGAGAAGCTCAAACCACTGTCACCCCCACATGGGCATTTATGGGATGAAAAACAAGAGGTGATTCCTCAAAATTCCCAGCCCTGATTTTCTCGGAAACGGACTATCATAAGGAACATAACAAAGTTTATGCTCAATCCCCTGATTCATGATTGAGACTTAGATACCTCTAATTTAGCAATACCACATATAGCAGAGTAGGCCAAGAGATAGAACAAGAGGGTACAGGCATTGATGGATCAATGATGTGAAGTGAAAGCTGTTCACAAAGGAAACAAGCTTCATGCAATTCCCACATGCTATTGTGTAGTCTTTTCCCAAAACCGTCCCAAAACCCATGCTAGTGGCAATAAAATACTGCGTTCAATCAAATCAAGAGCACCGTCGTCTCAGCAGCACTGGGGGCACTTAAACTGAACTGATTGAATGAAGGAGGAAATGTTTGGGCCTATCACTTCCTGACAAAAGTGATTTATTTTACATGAAAAGTGCAAAGTGCCCATCTTGCACCCTGTCACATGCACACAAGAGTGTCTTGCAAAGGAATCCATGTACCAGTGTGGGTCCCTCTTCCCTGTCATATAGGCAGAAATGCATCTTGCAAAGGAATCAGAGTACACATTTGGACACCTCTTTCCTATGGGTCCAAATGACCTGGACTCAGCCACAAGTGTTTCAGAGCGCGACAAGGCAAGGGAGGGGAACAGGGGAGAACAAAACAGCGATCTTACTAGGCCCAGTGACATTGAGAACGCGCAAGTGCATAGGAGAGGGGGTGGGGAAAAGTGCATGGAAGGGGGGAGAAGTGGAAAGTGCGAAGCAGAGGAGAAACAGATAAATAACAATAAATAAATAATAAAGGAAAGAAACTGTTTTAGTGCAGCCAGCAATTTGCAAGTGCTAGGTTTAAGGCAGCAGACACGGTAGGTCTGATAAGTGCAGGAAGAAAAAGGAGGGGGCGGTATGGGTACAGATACAGACCGCAGTGCAAGGGATGGCCCGGAAGCAGTGCGGGAGGGTGGCAGGGTGAGCAGCTACCTGGGCCCGGAGGACAAGGGGTGGCCAGCTGCACAGTGCCATGAGAGAACAGATCAGCAGGGGAGAGGGGGAGTGAAGGCAGAAGAAAAGAGCAAGGTCTTGAGGTGCTTCCGGAACCGGAGATGGTTCTCCTCAAGTTTTAGAGTGGCAGGGAGGCTGTTCCAGAGGAAGGACCCAGAAGAAGACAAAGATCTACCCCCAGCTTGTTTCTTTGAAAAACGACTGACCCTGATGGAGTTAGAGGTAGATGAGCGAAGAGCTCGAGAGGGGAGTTATTTGCGGAGGGATAGCTGAAGGTATTTTGGACCCAGGCCCCAGACAATGCAGAGGGTTTTGAATTTAATCCTTGCATCCACTGGGAGCCAATGGAGAGATTTCAGAGTTGGAGAGATACGATCCCAGGGCTTGAGGCCAAGGACAAGGAACACCAAGGTCTTGGAACACCCTCATTGCCTGCTGATCAAATAATTTAAAATCCATCTTGGAACACCCTCTTTTGCTGCTGAGCCCACTTCAGACACTGTATTCCCCTCTAAGTGCACCAGCCCATTATTGTTGACTATTTTAAGATTGCCAGAAAATGCCACAACATGCATGAAAAGCTCTTTCTTTTCAATGTCATCCTTGGATTAATGTTGGCAATATATGTACAGCCCTACTCTTTTTTTACGAAAATAAGGCTTCTTTCAGCCCCTTGGCTACATTGGTTCCCACTGGGAAATTTATAGTCGCCAATACTTCATGTAAATTTCAGTACCACACCTGTATGGCCATATTATGGACGCATTGGGAATGTCACTGAACCACAGTTAGGGTAAAAAGTTCCACCTCACAATGCAATCATGGTGCAGTCCTCAAGGCACAGATTTCATGGCCATCACCAAGCATTGAAGTACCGTCCCACATACTCAGAAAAGGGCAGGACATCAGCCACCAAGTTCCATATGCATGCAGGGAACCTTTAAGGTTTTGCCAGCAGGTCTGACAGGTGAATTGATCAAGGTTTCGGCACATTGGCTGACTACCCATGTTTTACAAGTGTGTTTTATTGCAGCTAACACCAGGTCAAATAATGTAGCTGCTTTGAGGATAGGCAAAATAATTTGGATGACGTGCTTTGACAATGTCTCCATTTTGTGTTCACCCACTCAACGAGCCAGTACCCATCAAAAGAGGCATTTAGTAAATGTGGTCCAAACGTTTTGCACCAAATGTATCTACTCCTACAGGGCCACAATGTGTTAAAAAATCTGCAGCCATGCCACCACCTGCCTGAAAACCAGGTGCAAAAAGCAATGTCATTGCACAGATTTTTTAAAATTATTATTATTATTGTTATCAAGCACTGATTTTTTAAAATTATTATTATTATTGTTATCATGCTATTTATTGAGTATGAACCTAGCTTTGAGAAGCAACGGAGCGCTTTACAGAGGCATACACCAATACAGTTGCATAATGGAGCACTTTACAGAGGTGTACAACATTTACAGATGCATAATGCAGTGCTTTTCAATGGTAACAACAGAAGAGATATACAGTGAGGGGTGGGATACAGAGGGGGACAGAGGTGGGGTACAGCTGTACCAGGTGGTGGAGAGGAGAGGGGAGGGTGGTGCCTAGGAATTCAGGTGGCACGAGGGGTGACGTGATGACCTATGTATTGAGGAGGAGCAACTCCTTGAAAAGGTGGGTCTTGGGTTCATTTGGCAGGACCTTTGTTGGGTAGTCGTCAAGTTGTCTCATTGGGGATGCTTTATGTCTGGGCGCAGTATTTCTTTTTGTTTCTCAATTGGTTGTAAATTGTTCTTTATCCAGGTGTCTATGGTGTATACCTGTCCAAAGATTTTAAGTGGCTGCTATTTGTGTTTTCCTGTAAAGTTGTTGCATTTTGTTTATGAGATACAAGTATAATTCTTGGGTTATCTGATGGTGGTGATGTAAGAAGTCTATGGCACAATAGCCTGACACAATTTGTTTTCTGCAATGTGTTTTTTGGTATGTATATTCTGGTCTGATGTTTGTTAGATCGGTGCAAAGGCCTCCTCTTGTGTTAAAAAGTCTGTTTTTTAACAGATTTTAACTTTTAGGTGGCCTTTTGTTGTCCGATTTTCTTAAGTTACATAATTTCTCAGTTTTGCTCTCAGAGTGGATATAGCTGTGCCACCTGTGTGTTTTTCTCAATAGCACCTGGATTTGATAAGTATGCTATTGTTAGATTTAAGGATTCTTTGTGGCAGCCCACTGTATTTGATGCAGATTTCTTTAAAATGGCTTATTTTCTTTGCTGGAAGCCAGTGGAGACTTCTGATGGCTGTGGTGATAAATGTCCTTTTGTTTCATCTCAGTAGACGTCTTACTGCTGTAGAGAAGGAGCCAAGTAACCCTACTCCACCTACCTCACCTACATTACCTGAGTAGTATGAACCAAAGTATGTGACGTATACTGCACCAATCAGAAAGCAAGAAGAAGAGCAACGACTCTGTGCAGTACCCATAAGAATACCTATACCTAAGAGAATATGGGAAGTGAAGTGTCCATTAAGGAAACCATACCTACCTCCAAGACAATATGATGGCCATTTGAATATGATTCCTGATGAAACAAAGAAACTGAATGACCAGGATGAATGGTGATGTCATACGAAATATAATCGACTCCGTATATAGAAGAAAACAAGACCAGAGAGTTAGACTATTTATGAAGAATAAAGAAGTACCAAGGATAAGTGACATCTTGAGATCAAGATAAAGAGATTTATGCCATAAGCATGATTAAGATACTTAGTTAGTTTAAACGTGTACAGACGCAACGAAACTCAAGCAGCAAAGAAATCATGAAGCTAGCCAAATGCTTATGGTAAATAGAATGTGGCAAGTACCATCCTATACAGATATATACCTCATAGATACATATGGATTGAATAAAAAACGAAGGTTCCACTACGTTTATATCAGTCTTGAGCAACAAGGAAGGCATCAATTCTGTGTCGCAGTTACAAAAGCAATTGAATTAAACAGAATATATTTCAGCTAAGGAGTTGGATGAGCCAAAGAGCCAAGGTCTTATCAGAACTAGAATTGGCTGACATTGATACAATTAACATGAAAGAACAGAAGTTCCTGTTCAAGAAGGTCAAGTGAAAATAAAAGACGACAGAGGACTATTGGGTAATAAAATCAAATACATGAAAAGGCTCAATTTGTGGTATCCAGTCACGTGATGGAAGAAAGTTGGACGCATGAGGAGATCACACATATGCCCGGAAGTCAGACAGTACCCATACTCCTTAAAAAATCCCAGAGAAGAGTACAGACTCAAGGCCAACTTCAAACACTAATTGACACTGAAACATTGAGGTGATGATGGAGTGTTCTGTTAATTGGTGGGAAACTAGTATCAAGAAAAGCTCACCCGTACCTGGCTGTTCAGTCTGCATGCTGCTCATGTAGGTGGAATGTTATTGACAAGGGTTAGAAGCCAACCAATTATAGAGGACCACGTAGTTGGGGGTCCTATAGTTTGTGTAGCCAATGGGATGTCATACATTTAGTGATGTTCATAGTGGTCATTTTGAAGGGAGGGCTTAGTTGCCCCACCTGATATTAAATATCCAATTATTTCTCTTTGTTACTCTATACAGATGTAACACCTATGTTTAGTTATTCACGTAGAGCCAATCCCACTTCCCGATAGGTTTTAGAAGTTTGCCACGTAGGATGATGTTGGTAATGACACAGGTCTACATGTCAGTATTGACACATGTTGTTAGTCTAGAAAACAACCTACCATAGCATAGGCGGTATATTGTGTTGGCGAAAACCAACCACATCATATGCCCAGCACCGCCAGTACAGAATCGTCAGCATAACCATAGAGCATCCATTTTATACCAACAGAATTCGCCATTTTACTTTCTCTTGCTTTTCTTTTCAAACGCTTTGCAAAAATGAATTCTATTTCATTCTGCCCCTGCACAGAGCGAGGCCCCAAGTTACATGTTGAGAGACTAGCCCAGACAGAAAAACATGCTTTCCTCCCTCACGAGTCCTTGAAGGTGAGCAGAGAGGCATTTAATCACCAAGCAAGTGCCAGCTGGTCACGCTGAAACTGCAGAAACTGTAGAAATAGACAGCTAAATATATGAATTATACTCTCTTTCATGGCCCCCCTTACTGGGCCCCTTTTGATCAAGCTGACCCCTAGCACACGAATAGGAAATAGAAGATAGCATGCTTTGGAATGTGTCTCTCCTACGAACACAACTCGCTCAGAGAACAAGAGCATTATGTTCTCAGTAACAAAGAATAGTGTCTGTGCCTGCAGATTGCAAACTGTTGCTGAATAAATGTCTTAGAAGGTGTCATACTCGTCATAATTGACAATCACTGAACCCTTGCTAAAGAAGATACATTATGGGCGGTTTTGATGTGTCACTGACTGATAATATGATGATCTTTTTGGATGTATGTAACTGTTGTAGAATGCTCACGCTCTTGCATCTCACAAGGTCTGGGTGACACACGTTGCGAGATGTGAGATCCAGTCGGCTGACTGAGACTATTTGCTTTGCAATAAACCCTAGATTTTGGGAATTTAAACCTCGTGTCTGGCGTATCAGTTCGTGTATGGTGATTGTGCCTTGTTTCCAGGCGTGAGGGTCTTCAGGGCCAGCAAAAAAATGGCGCCCGAACAGGGACCCTCCCCCATTTGCTCCCATCGTGTACGTTGAAATTTGAAGAAGGCTGAAAAAAAACGAATAGAGGACGAGGCCATCGAACCAGAATCGAGAGGTGTTCGGGGCACTCCTGTGAAAGTGATGAGAGACTCCTTTGCAGATCTGTACACAACCGGTCCCTGATCGACGCGTCCGCCCAGGGAGCAAGAAGGCGAGGGTCTCGAAATGAGGCAGATTGAGCCATATACGCAGACACGACAATCCTTGGTTGCGTCTGTATACGGACGAATTGCGTCTTGAGAGACGAGTTGATTGATCAGGTGAGTCATGCCCCAATTCTTAACAGCCCTGATATTGGTTAAGAGTTGCTCTTGCAAGATCTAACGCCCAGGGTAAGGTATGAATAAGATCAAAAATGCCTGGGAAATTGTCTTCCTGTCTAGTGGGATTTTTCCACTGCGGTAGACAATCTTTGGAAACTGGCCAGGCTGCGCCACGCATAGGGTCACCAGCGTTCGAGATGTATGTGAAGTACTGAGTAGGGGCAATGATGTTTTGTGAAATTTGGCATAGGTAGACCAGACACCTAGAAGATTTGCAATGGCCAAAAAATTGCAGTTTTGAGATGCCACGAATAGAGCATTTGGAATCAGTATTGCTAAGCAAGAAAGCACGCCCTGCGACATTTGGCGTCATTAGAGACTGGAGGAAGGAAGCTAACCGCTGCTTGAGAAGCAGGGAGAAACATGTACATAGGCACAAATCTAATGCAGCTAGAGCGCTAGAACAGGAAGAAAAACAGTGGGGTAAGGATATCACAAGGGCAGATAGGAGCCTTCAATTAGGAATAGAAAAAATATATCCTCAACAAGAGTTGCATGAATCAGATGAACTAATCAATAAGATTCTAAATGAGAAAAGGCAAGAACGCCCCAAAAGTAAGATTGACACAATTGCATCAGTGCCCATTGCTCAACCAGAACCCAGGTTTCCACCCACCCTTCGAGTTGTTCCATCTGCACCAGCCCCTCCTGAACAGGAGATCCCACTCCCCCTCCACCTATCGAGCTTGAATCCGCAGCTATCAGAGAAGGCAGCGTTGGAGAGGCGAGGCCTGCACAAAGCGTATATGCTAGAATAACCGGTAGTATGGTCAGCAGGGAAAGGAAGAGAGAGTTGAAAGAACAGGCAGAAATATATACCGAAGGAAATGATGAGGCATCGACGCTGGGGTCGATGTATGATTATAAGAAGCTCAGTGAAAAACAGGCATTGTTGGAATGCATGGGAGAATATCTTATGGAAAGATGGAAACAATTAACTGGTACGGTGCCACCACAGAAGTTGAGGGATTTGAATGCCTTTTCACGATTGAGAGAAAGTGATTCAGAAATGAAGGAGCATGTGTACAGGTTATTCGAGTTTAAAAATGAACTTGATGAATTATATTTTAGCCGGTCAAGTGGCACAGCGAGTAGAGCGCTCGTCCCGGCGGGACCAAACTCAGCCTTTCATCCTTCCGAGGTCGATAAATGAGCACCACACACCGTGGGTAATTATAAGCAGCGCTCAGATACCTGAGGGTTTGTAGCGCTATATAAGTGCCAAATTATTATTATTATTATTATTATTATTATTATTATTATTATTATTATTATTATTATTATATTCAGACATGTTTTCTGCTCCTGGGTTTCGGTACAAAGAGGTAAAGAAAGGGATATGAGGGTCGGAAACATATGTACAGCAGTGATTTTGCCCGCCATCAAAACCAGTTAGTGAAGAAATGAAAATATGTACGTGAGAAGCGCTTAGATGGATTATGGATGCTAGTATTCCTATAAAAGAGGTGTATAATACATTTGAACTGTACACGATAGAGATGCATAGGAAAGCATTACAAGTAATGGTTGAATATTTTCAAGATAGCTATTTTCAGAGAAATTATTGCTGTCCATCTGAGTCAATGACAGTATATATGAGATTGTGTTTGTCCGAAACTGGAAAGACTGCTCTAGCCCTTGATCTAGCTATAGTACTTAATAGGAGAGAGAAAGGAGGGAAAGCTAGTGCGATCTTTCAATAAGAGAAGTACCTCCCACTTTTGTGCTAAAAACAGAAACCCCAGGTGTTGATGGAGCTCCAGCGCAGGTAACAGAGGCACATATGTACATGCCCCTTTCTCTAGACAAGAGGTGAATAATATAAAACAAACAATCCCTGATATAATAAAGAATCCGGCGGGATTCTATAAAGAAATTGAATCGTATTTGAAATCGGCAATTTTTAATATGAGCGATATTGATCTATTATTCCCTGTAATTCTCCCAGCAGATATATGGAAGCAAATTAGGAATGTAGATGATCATGAAAGTTTGGGTGCTGCTTGGGAAAATTTAATAAAAGATGATGCGGACAGAAAAGCTGACGAAAAGCCATCTTCAAATATGTCAGCGTTACCAGCACAAATAGTACAGAAATTGAAGGTTATAGTTCTTGAAAGAAGAATTATATGGGACAAACTAACTGATTGAGTGAAAGGCAAAGATGAGTCGGTTACTGACTAGTTCAATAGATTTGAAGTAGTGTTTACAGATTTTAGTGGTCAAGATTTAAGCACTGAACCCAGGAAAATACAATTTGTTGACAAATATGTGAGAGGGTTGTTACCTCAAATCCAACATTTGATAATGACATCTGAAAGTGTGTGGCAAGCAAAATCACAGAGTGAGGTTTTACACATGGCCCAGTACTATGAAAATAGAGTAAATACAGAAAAAGAAAAAGAGGTGAAAGATAGAGTGAATCTAAAAACAAGAGTGTTACTACAGCAGGTAGTGAATAATAATAGGGGTAGAGGAAATGCACAAGGAAGATGGAATTACTCCAACATGCATGGTGGTCCACTTGGACTAAATCAATGTGCATACTGTAAGGAAGAGGGTCATTGGCAAGCACAGAGCCCACATTTGCAGAATAGAAATGGGAATGTCCCGAGACGACAGAACAGAGGTTGCCCGGGAACACAGGGGCAACATAGAAACACTGGTATGCCACAAAGTCAAAATAACCAAGGAAATAACAATCAGAGTCAGAATCAAAATCAGCAGACTGGAGCAGGAGATGGAATGTTTTTGATACTCAATCAAATCCATATTATTCTTGTGACTTTACATCAGATGATGTGTTGTTCGACAAGGACAGCCAAAGACAGGGGTCGGAACCAGTGTCTATTCCCGTTGACCACAATGGACCCTACGTAGAAATGGAAGTTGGGAATAAGGAGCACACTTTTCTAGTGGACACAGGTGCACAGAAGTGCTCAATAGACCATCACGTGGTTCCCGAAATACCACTGTCAGGGCAAAAGAATGTTTCAGTAGGGTTCGCAGGCACCCCAGTAATTAGCTCAGTGTCCCAGTCAGTGCCTATAACACTAGGTCCATTCACTGAGTGTTGCCCATTTCTGTTGACACAAAATTGCAGAGAGAATCTATTAGGTTTAAACTTGTCCGGACCGCTACCGACAGAATTAAGTAAGGTACCGACTTGCATATGGGCGATGAGTGATAACGATGTTGGTTGATTAAAAATAGAGCCGGTGAGAGTTGTTTCGAAAGAGGGAGTAACATTGCCGCATATTCCCCAGTATAAAATTTCAGTGGAAGGAGAGAAAGCATTGAAATATATTGTTTCAGAATTGGTTAAAAGAAACGTGATTGAAGAAATTACTGGTTGCACTTGTAACAGTCCTATTTCAGTTCATGAGGAAGGAGGTAATGAAATACCGTTCCATTTCATAATTGATTTACGCGCATTGAATAAAGTAGTTGACCCCAATTTCCGTTGGTCCCAGATGTCACTACCATTTTGACAATGATTCCGGCTTCGGCTTCATATTTTAGTGTAGTCGATCTCAAGAATGCATTCTTTAGCATTCCTGTACACCCAGATAGAAGATACCTATTTGCTTTCAGACTAGGAGGGCGTTCTTTCACATTCACACGAATTCCACAAGGTTACACTGAGAGCCCAAGTATTTATAGCAGAGCATTAAAAGAACAACTAGATATGCTAGAGCTAATTGAAGTACATTGATGACTTGTTGATTGCTGCTGACTCAGAAGACATTTGCAAAGAGGGTACCACCATGTTGTTGACACATTTAGCATTACATGGTCATAAAGCTTCTTTAAAAAAAATCCAGTATTGTCAAAAGGAGGTGGCCTATTCCAAAGACACAGAAAGGAGTCAGAGCCATAATAGGCATGGCTTCATATTGCCGGCAGTGGATAGGGAATTTTGCAATGATTGAAAAATGGTGGCATTAACAAAAAAGGATGTTGCCATGCCTTTAGAATAGAGTGAGGAATGTCAGAATGCATTTGATCTGCTCAAAGTTGCTTTGTGCTCAGCTCCAGTTTTGGGCACACCAAATTATGAAAAGGTTTTTAAATTATTTGTGCATGAGATTGAGGGTTGCGTGCTGGCTGTATTGACCCAGGAACAAGGCGGAAGAAATAGACCATGCGGTTATTTTTCTTCCGCGCTGGACCCTATAGCATGCGCTTTGCCACAGCTGCCACGTTAGTAAAACAAACCAAGGGAATGGTGTTGGGGCACGCCTTCATTTTGATAGTGCCCCACACAGTAGACATTCTTTTGAAAAGAATGCAGACGCAACATCTCACATCAGCTAGATTGACTAGATATGAAATTGTCCTGTTTGCACCACATATTCAAATTCAGAGGTGTTGCACTTTGAATCCTGCAGAATTAATGCCCCTCCCAATGAAGAAGTAGGTGAGAATGAATCACCTCCCCATGATTGTTTAATGGTTACTGAGGAAGAAACAAAAGGGAGAATTGATCTAACAGACACCCCACAGAAAGAGCCAGACGGAGAACTGTTTTGTGATGGTTCTTGTTTTAAATTACCTGATGGCACGTCAACTGCTGTCTACGCCATCACGACACTAAAGAGTATTGTAGAGAGCAAATGAATTCCATACAATTCAGCACAGGCAGCAGAGATAATAGCATTGACAAGAGCATGTGAAATTTCTGAAAATCTAAATGTAAACATATATACTGACAGTCAGCATGCGTTTGGGCTGGTGCACAATTTTGTCCGACTCTGGGCTGAGAGGTGTTTCCTAACATCACATGGAACTAAAATCCAACATGGCCCTTTGATAGCGCGATTGTTGTCTGCACTTACGTGTCCAAAGTGACTGGCAATAATGAAACGCGAGGCGCATAAGAAAATAACATGTAACATGGGAAAAGGAAATGCATTCGCATAAAAAATTGCGAAACAAACTGCCACTGATTTACACGAAAATGATAGTACAGTCAGAAGAAGTGCCCTGCATGATAGAAAATGGGATTGCCACAGTCAAAGAGATGCAGGCAGATGCAACTGCTGATGAAATAAAAGGGTGGGCTAAGGGATTCGCAGAACTAGATTTAGAAGCTTGCTGGATGCACAAAGAAAGTAGAAAGTGAGCTGGCCAATTCCTACGTAACTGCAATGGTCACCATGGCTCACAGCCCCACTCACATATGTGTGAAAAAGATGATTCATCTGGCTACAGTATGGCAGAACCCGCACATAAGAAAAAATGCTGAGAGACTAGTTCAGAATTGTATGACATGTTTTCAACACAATATTGTAGAGGAACAGCCACTCCAACAAGTAGCTTTGTCCCCCCTCAATGCCCTTTGAAGTTATCCATTTTGATTTCATAGAAATGGAAAGATGTCAGAATCTGAAATACATCTTGGTGGTAGTATGTGCGTTCAGTAAGTGGGTGGAAGCATACCCGCTAAAGGACTGCACAGCAATGAGCACTGCAAAAATTATGCTAAAAGAATATTTTTCCTGATTCGGCCTGCCACAGGTCATATGGTCAGATAACGGCCCGCATTTTGTTGCCGCCGTAATATTACAGATTTGTACAGGCCTTCAGATTGATAAATGATTCCATTGTGCCAGGCACCCGATGAGTGCCGGTCTTGTTGAACGCCAGAACGGCATATTGAAAAACAAAATAAGCAAGATATGTTCAGGGAGTCAATTAAAATGGATAGATGCATTAACTTTAGCTTTGTGGTGTATGCGCACATCTGTGCAAGCAAGAACTGGACTCTCGAGATCATGATGGGGAGACCTGCTAATGTTTGGTCTACACCACAGCCCAGGCGTTTGAGTGAAGTCGAATACCCTGTGCTTAGTACATATTGTAACATTTTAACGCAAAAGCTTTGATTCATCAGCAGGTGCAGGAGGCTCTTCCTGTCAGATAGACAGGCCCGGGGCACTGTCTGCAGCCGGGCGATTCGATCCTGGTAAAAAACTTTGAGAGGAAGTCATTACTTGCACCAAGGTGGCGTGGCCTTACCAGGTACTCCTGACACCACAAACTGCAGTCCGTGTGGATGGTCGTAAGGTGTGGACCCATGCCACCCACACGAAAAGAATTCCATCACCATTGAAAGAACTGCCTGATCCGGACGACCAGAAAGAAACAGCTGCCTCCGACTCGAAAGATACCATTGCCAGTTCTCTGCCACAAATTCTGCCTGATCCTGAGAGAAAGCCTGAGAGGATTGCTAAAAAGGAGAAAGGGCTAAATGTGCCCCAACTTTGCCCAGCTTTATCCGCATCATCACAGGCTGACATAAAGCCTGCATCATCACTTGTTGTATCACAGGCTGATACTGAGCCTACATCTGGAAGTGCATCTGCACTGTTCATTGATCACACAGTACCTGGACTGATAAGGTACAACCTGCGTTCTCAAAATAGAAAGTGATCTGATCTGCATGTTTTTGTTGTTGCCTTCATTTCCATCATGGATTAATTGGGAATCGAAGGCCTAGGGAAGTGGAGCATGGGGGCTGTACCAATCTGGGAGCTCTGGAACGAGGCTTCCCGGTGCTATTTTTGAAAATAAAAATCCATTTGTCGATCACCCCGCGTGAACAAGCCGGGCGATTATGGTACGAAGGCAATTGATGTTTGCTCTAGAGTCTTTTGAGCAATGTGCACGAGCATGATAATCTTACCTTACGTTTAGCAATCGAGGCTGCCGAGAACTGGCCTAAACATTTCGTTAACATTTTCGAATTTGTTGGTGTTTCAACGGGTGCTGCTGTGAGAAGTATTCATGACGAACATTTTTGGAGAAGAAGAGAAACGCATGATACCCATACCTGTTTCTGCCCCCTCCTGCACCAACGCTGATGATGTAATAAATATAGAGACTATAAAGAAAAATAGAAAGAATTGCTGTAAGAAAGTAATGTTAATGATTATGACACTTCTGGGTATTCTATGTACCATTATCCCAGTATTATGGTATCTGGAGAGTGTGCACCCATTAAGTTCTCTTTTGCCTGCCACAAAAGCATCTGTCACAGACAGTCCAGTCCATGTACTCTCTTATACTCTTCCTCCAATAGAAGAAATACACAGGGAAGGTTATGGTACTAACAGATTGCTTTTCATTATGAATATGACTCACTCAATATTGAACAAGACTAACTGCTGGGTCTGCACGCATTTACTGCAGCATGGCGGAAAAGGAATAGGTTGGTATGTACAGCCATTACCCCTCAATACAGCATGATATACATCACTAAGTGCACTCTTTTATGGAAAGTGGAATAAGAGTGACACAGGTCAATTAGACAAGACAAACATAGAAGAATTTGAAAAAATGGTAATTAAAACCGTAGGTTGCACCATATTTAACAAAGCAAGATTAATAAAACCAGTATTAACACCAGTAGACAGACTGTATGTGCCTTATAAATCAACTGTAATCACGTTTCACATAAACTCAATAGGGAACAAAGATGTAGTGCCCCCTCATATACAATAAATTACAATCCTCGCACTGTTCCATTTTGCTAACGAAAAAAAGGCGCCTATTCAGTAGGGACATTTGATAGATGCATGAATATTGCAGTACTTGAGAGAGAAGAAGAACCAATATATGTAGGTGACCCGGTTTATTTTGTATGTGGAGAAAAAGCTTATCCATGCCTACCTAGATATTGGAGGGGAACATGTTACTTAGGGATCCTCTTCCCTGGGGTATTTCTTTCCCGAACAAAAGATATATCGAAATTGTCTAGATCAAGGCCTCGGCGGGATGATGAAGCAGGATTTATTGCAGGAGACATAGCAAAATCATTCATACCATTTTGGGGCCAAGCAATAAACTTGTATAATATAAGAAGATTGTCAATAATTTTTGAAAAAACATTAAATGGAACGACTGATATACTGTATAATATGACTCTAGAAGAGAAGGCAATTAGATTGATGAAACTTCAGAATAGAATGGCTCTTGACATAGTTTTGGCTGACCATGGAGGAGTTTGCAAAATCGTGGGGTCAGCGTGCTGCGCATTTGTAAGTGATTCTTCCCCTATGATTTTTGAGGCAACAAAGAAGTTACACATTCTGAGCTCTGACCTTCATCCCCTGACAGGTGGTTGAATATAAGTTTCTGGTTTTGGGAGTTACTACGCTCATGGGCATGGAAACTAGTCGCAATTTTAGCAACGATACCCGGGATCTTTCTGACATGTTGTTTTTGCATACACTGCCGGCCAATTATTTGCTCTGAAATAAGCGATGAATGCATTCACATGATAACAGAGAAAAGAACTTCCAAAGTGGATACGAATGCAAATAATGAAACACAAACTATGAAAGAGTTTATGTCAATTGTTTATGTTGAGAGACTAGCCCAGACAGCCTAGCCCTTTCCTCCCTCACAAGTCATTGAAGGTGAGCAGAGAGGCATTTAATCACCAAGCAGATGCCAGCTGGTCTCGCTGAAACTGCAGAAACTGTAGAAATAGACATCTAAGGACATGAATTATACTCTCTTTCTCGGCCCCCACTTACTGGGCCCCTTTATATCAAGCTGACTCCAAGCACACAAATAGGAACTAGAAGATAGCATGCTTTGGAATGTGTCTCTCCTACGAACACAACTCGCTCAGAGAACAAGAGTATTATGTTCTCTGTAACAAAGAATAGTGTCTGCGTCTGCAGATTGCAAACTGTTGCTGAATAAATGTCTTAGAAGGTGTCATACTTGTCATAATTGTCAATCACCGAAACCTTGCTAAAGAAGATACATTATGGGCGGTTTTGATGTGTCACTGACTGATAATATGATGATCTTTTTGAATGTATGTAACTGTTGTAGAATGCTCACGCTCTTGCGTCTCACGAGGTCTGGGTGGCACATGTTGCGAGACGTGAGATCCAGTTGGCTGACCGAGACTATTTGCTTTGCAATAAACCCTAGATTTTGGAAATTGAACCTTGTGTCTGGCATATCAGTTTGTGTATGGTGATTGTGCCTTGTTTCCATGCGCGAGGATCTTCAGGGCCCATCAATTTGTTGTATAAAAATGTTGTTTTTTCTTAAATGATTGACAGTTGAGTATCGAGCAATTGCTGATGTTCGTTGTACTCCCTGTTTTAGTTACTTGCATCAAAACAGACAAACTTTTTCCAAGCTATTTGTGACATCTGATTTAGGTATTGCTACTCATCTTAAAGGGCTGGAATTCTCCAGTTCACTGCCGTTTCTTGGTTGTTGTCATTTCTTGGTGAAGTAGTCTACCATACCTGAGGCTGTTTGTCTAGTCCAGGGGGCTGCAACCATTGGCTCCCAGATGTGTTTGGACTACCATTCCCATCCGGCCTGTACAGCATAGTCAATGTCAGGAGATCATGGGAGTTGTAGTCCGAAACATCTGGAGAGCCACAGGTTGCAGACCCCTGGACTCTAGTCGAATCTGACATTATCAGTGAAAATATGTTGAGGCCCCAGGCAGAAAGCTTAGGGATGGCATGATGCATTTGATGTATGCACTAACGTGACATTGAAAACCTTGATTGAAAAAAGAAAGTGATGCAAATTGCAGACATCATCAGACCAGTGCAGGACTTCACCACTGCACAGAAATTTGGCACACATGGTACACTCCTTCTACACAATTTCTGACACTAGTTAATATGGCACCCCATTGATCTTTCACAGAATTACTTGGTGTATGTTTCAGGTGTCCCACAATAATTCAGTGAGCCCTCTGCAGACCAGATGGTGGATTCTTATAATATTATTTGATATGATGTGGCATATCTAACGTGCTTGTACACACGTGTTTCTAGGCGCGACAAGACAAGGAGGAGGAAACAAGGGAGGCCAAAATAATGATCTTACCAGGCCTTGTGTCATTCAGATCGTGCAAGTGTGGGGAAGAGGGAAAGGGAGAAATGCCAGGGGTGAGGGGAAGGGGGATTGCAGTTAACTCACAAGTGCAGTCAGCATAAGTGCCGAGAGAAGGGACTGTAGGGTTGCACATACAGACCCTTAAGTGCTGGGGAGCCGGAGGCAGTGCGAGGGCAATTGGACATGCAGAGGCTGACCAGGTGACCAGTGCATGGAGCAGTCAGGTGCATCAGCAGGGCAGAGGAAGAGAGAAAGCGGAAGCGAGAAGGAAGGTTTTGAGTTGATACCAGAACGAGAGGTGTTTCTGCTCAAGTTTGAGAGAAGCAGGGATGCTGTTCCAGAGGGAGGCCCCAGCCGAGGATATATATCTGCCCCCAACTCTCTGCTTGAGAAGCGTCTGACCCTCAGAGAGTTGGAGGTGGATGAGCAGAGAGCTCTATAAGGAAGATGTTTTGGAAGAGAACGTTGGAGGCTCGAAACATGTCAACTGTGCAATGATGATTATTTATTTGATTTTATTTATTTTGCGTTTTAGTACACAAAGTGAATTTTTCACACAATAACATCAAATTACAGTATCACCAATTAATACAAGCAATTATTATATCTAGTTTTAAACATTTGTTAAAACAATATCCAAACATTCTTAAAACCTTAGAGATAAAGAGATTTCATTTGTGTTTAAAATTCTGATCCTAATCCTTTGAACTAAAAAGCCATTCTGTTTCCCCCCAAAAAGATTTCAAGTCAGGGCAGTTCACACAAAGATATTTTAGGGTCTCATCCGCAAGAGCATAGTATCAACCTAGTCTCATTCCTCTTGGTACCTTCCTCCTTATCCCCAACATCTACATAGTAAGGAGCTGATTTAACTTCAACCTCAACATTTGGAACCAAAAGACTCTGGATGGATGCTTCTTTAAATAAGAGGCCAGAACATTATAATTTTTTATTGACGAAGCTAAATTCTCATTAAAGCATCAATATTTCCGCAAATCAGCCCTCAGCTGTATCCAAGCATATCTATTAACACACAAAAGAGGGTAAATGGAGATAAATGGAATTGTCTTGCATAATTCATCTCAGAATCAATCTGTTTATCATGGTTGTCAGCAACAGCAGTGGTCACAGTTAATCATTTTTTACCCATGCAAAGAAACCAGTACAGTGGAAGCATTGTGGTCTGCTCCACGGGCTCAGTAAAAAGACTCACATAGGGTGAGTATGTATTCAGTGCAGTTGTTCTTACATTAATGAAGGGAATCTATCTCCTGTGCACAAATGTGCATACCGTTTGATTAAAATAAATTAATTTGCTTCTGTGAAGGATGAAATTTGTGCATGAGGAACTCAGACCCTCTGTGTATGTCATTTCTTAAGGTTACCCCGACAAACATCTCCAAATTGGTGAGGCAGAAAAGGAATAGGATGTGCCAGAAACCAGCCCATGCCAGAATAAGTGTGAAGAAGACACTATGTTAGAGTACATAAAGGAATGAAAACTTGTTGTGAAATAGGATTTGGTGGTTTTTCAAATAGTATTACCCTGAAGAATTTTCTAATACAGTTTTAAAGGTAATGAAAGGAATGAAACATGTTGGTTAAGTGAGTAGAAGTTGGATGTAGTTGCATAAATTTCATGGACGTGTAAATGGTGAAGATAATTAGTTCAACATTATTTCTTGTGGAGTATTGTTTTTGAATTATCCACCTTAACTGCAATAAGTGTTTGATGGTAATTTTGTTATAATGAATTTGATTGAATATGAGTAATTAAAATACCTGAAGATGATTTGAATATCTGTCTATTAGTCCAGTAGACCATTTGGACAGTTTACGGAAGTACCCTCAAAAGAAATGGCATCGAACCATAGGAACATTTTAGTCTAGTTTTGAATCTCTGTAGGGGAATTGTTCCGTTGGTTGGTAAACAGACCCCCAGCCTCTCTTGACGTTGTATGGGCACCTCAATGACAAATATATGAGAGAGCTTTCTTTCATAGAAATGAACAGGCATCTTATCACCAAAAGCCACAGATGGAGAAAACACCTGGCCATCTGTTGATAGAAAAAAAAGATTTTTTTGGATGCTGAATATTTGTGTGCAAACCATATACACATACAGTGATGTAGAGGGCATGAGTAAAGGTGGTGGAAACTTTGACTCTGAAAGCAGTGGTTCAGGGTATTTCAAAAGTAAATGTTTCATTTTTTCTTCATACTCAATTTATGTGACTCTATGGACAGTAGCTCAAATCCCTGTGTCCAATTATTATGCACACAAACTTGAGTTTCTGCCTCAGTTTGTTTCACCTATACCAGCCCATGTATCAACTCCCTGAGTCCTAATAATATGCATACAAACTGGAAGTCCCATCTCAATGTATTTATCACTCCCAACCAACAGAGCAATTCTCTGTGTTCTAGTACTGAGTGCCAAAACTGGAGGTTCTGCCTCAATGAATTTGGGTCTACCAAGCAATAGACCCACTCAAAGGACTTCACTACAAGTATGGCGGTGTGATACAGAATGCTGTAACAGAGTGGTAATTCCTTTACTGGATCATTGCTGCACTGCTGGACTACAATTTTGGCTGTGAAGTGGAGGATTTACCTGCAGCGGTAAGCATCAAAATCAGAGGAATAACCATGCAGTCCTATGGACTCCAATAAAGGGAGACTAACACTGCCTACCACCACTTGCAATCTGGTAGTAAATCTGGCATACCAAGTGGGGGTAACAGTAAATCCGTTTGTGGTATTTAAGCAGTTTTACAGACAAAATAAAACCAAACCTGTAATGATGCTTAGAGTCCAAGTACTGTGCTCTCAATCTGCAACTTTTGCCTCAAATAATTTAGCAGTATCTACCCGCAGAGACACCACAGCTATTTTCTCTGCACTCTCAAAGTTTTTCCATTCTTATTTTTACTTCCCTCTTGATCAAACCTGATTTATGTTGCTTTGCACTCCATGTTGTAAACAATACCGGGCGGTTTAGCTAGTTGCAGGCCAGCACTCAGACCCTTTTCTACTTTGGTTATTGCTGCCTACATTTGTAATCAGCAGCTACGCAATTTTGCTTATTGAATTATCTACATAGAACTTGTTATAGTTTTTAACAACCTTAAATGTTCCTAACATATATTAATTATGTTGGTGTATTTGATTTTATTTACTTGTGCTCTTATTCACTATACAGAGCTTATAACTCCATTTCCTACTGGCAATTGCCACATGCACTTTGGCAATGCGATTAGCAGGTGCCACAGGTATTAACTGGCCTGCATTGGTGCAAAGCATGGATGCAAATCCTGTTTAGGCCTTTTTGCGGCTGGTGCGGCAGTCAGCGAGAGGCTCTGGTCGATCTGCTTCCAATTTGCTTTGTGCGGGTGAGTGTGTCCTATCTGTTAGTTGCACTGTTTAGCAGATGTCATGCCTTTATTTCATTATGATAGCTCTACCCTCTTTTGATCTAAATAACAACTGTGGCTATTTTACACTTGGCGCGCTAAATAAAATGTGCAAACTAGGGTTATAAATTAGGGATTAATTTAATCCCTGTGAACCACCCCTTTTACCAGCTATCACAAACAAAGCCACTTTGTTCAATGTTTATTCTGCAGCTGCCCACGCAAATTAAATTCATGATTTTTTAAAGAAAATTAGCTTACTGAGACATGACCTATTGACACTTCACAGGCTTTATTTCATTGTTTAGTACCAGAAGACACTTAATAGAATGTATCAACCATCTCACCATGCGAGGTGGAGGTGAGCTGTGATTTCTAGATCCCCAGTCAACATTTCTCATTTAGAGCCACTCAATTGGGATGATTCAAAACAGATCGGCTATCTGAGTGTCTGGATTTTGCCTAACTTTTCCATTAAAATATTGTTTGGGTATAGACCCGCAGTTCCAGCTACGGCCTTTCTGGAATACTTGGACTTGTTCCTTACACTGACAGGTAGCAAGCAAAAGAAATTATTCTGCTTAGGCGATTTTAATATCTGGCTTGATGATCGTTATGCTCCAGATTCCAAGGAGTTTGGGGATTTATTAGGAAATCACATTTTAATTCTGTTAGAAGTGTATCCCTCTCATATTCGAGGTCAGTGGCTTGATATAGTTCTGTTGAGAGGATTTAGCACGATCCTGACCAATACACTTCCCATTTCATAATCAGTCCATTCAGCGAGGATGTTCCTTTTTAGTCATTTTATTAAGAAGGAACTGTACAGCATATTTACACTTCAATCCTGTGAGGACAAAGAATTGGGCAAAATCTCTCGATCTGAAGTCCGAATGGCCTTAGCTCCTATTGATTCATCAGTGAGAAGTGACACATTTTTGCTCAGGGAGCAGATATCATGGGAAGGCAAACAACATTTCCAAACCTTGGCTCTTTCAGAGTCTAATTTCCCTACGCAAAAACCTCAGAATAGCAGAATGGAAATGGAGTAAATAGAGAACTCGTAGCTATGCTATCAAGATCAAATTGGCGTGAAAAGTATACAAAGTAGTGATTTTCAAAGGAAAATCAAATTTCTATATAAGAATATTGATGTTGCAAAAAATCATCCAAGATAATTTTTTCCAATATTTCTAATTGTTGCCATCTGAATTGCACCACTTCCTCTACTGAACCTTCTCTTGTGCAGGTCAATACAGAAGAGAACAAAAATTAGTGCTCCAACCACAAATACAGTTTTTGGCATTACACTTAGTTTAGAGTGCCTACATTATTTTGTTATCTCTATTTCAATATATTGCTCAAAGATCAATAAGCCACGTATCCTTGACATTAAGAAAACAAAATTTCAAGATTTAACATTGCTTTTTTGATATTAGCAGTTACTTTATTCAAGTTTTAGTTTTTTGACTAATACAGAAAACATAGAATTTATCCGGGAAAGAATTTAATTACATTTACAGCAGACAACAGGCATATTTACCTCTGATAGTGAACTTTCAACTTTGGTGGTACCTCCAATGTGCTTCACTTTTTGAATTTAGACCAGTATGTGAGGATATTATCTAGTCTCTACAAGAAGGACTGAAGCCCACAAACAATCTACTTTTTCCTCTGCCAGCCTGCGTGGCAAGGCCCTTGGCACCAAATATATCTATGTTTTTGACAAAGTTTGTAAACAAATCACTATCACATGGTCTTGTGCCTCAGGAGATGAAAAAGGCTATTGTTACGCACCTTTTAAAAAAAAAAGAATGACCCAGATAATCTCCAGGATTACCATGCAGTGGCTGACCTACCTTGGCCTAGCAAATGTTTAGAGAAAGTAGTCACAGTCCAAATACAGGAATATGGCAAGAGGGAGTCCCTAATAGAACCTCTTCAATCAGGATTCCGGATGAAATTTGTCACTGAGACTGCCTTTCTAGCTGTCTGGAATAACCTTTTACAAGTAACAGATCAATGAGAAATGTCATTACTGGTAATGTTGGATTTTTCCGCAGCTAGCAATATGGTAGACCCCTGCATCTTACTTAGTCATCACAAAGAGATAGGAAATGTATCAGAACAATCTATTAAATGGTTTGCATAATTTCTAACAGATCATCAGCAACACGCAAGATCCGACAGGTATATTTCTGAACCCCGCCCCAGAGCTGTGGGGTACCACAGGAGTCCTCATTGTCTCCCTTGCTATTTAATCTATATCTTTGCCCTTTAATGGACATTTTGAGGTATCATGAGGTAAAGTTCCACTTGTATGCTGATGAAACACAGGTGTTCATTGAAATAGGCAATGTGGCAGAATCATTCCTTGATGAAGTCAGAAATTGGATGTCCTCCAACTGGTTTCAACTCAATGTGAAGAAAACTGAAGTAGCATTGTTTGGGCCCAAACACCTCTTTGACACTGAGAGGTGCCCTGCTGCATTGCGTCGAACTGATTTTTGCCCTTAAGATCAAAAACCTTGGCTGCACTAGGCAGGACAACTTGAGTTGTGAACACCAGGTAGAGGCTAAGGTGCAGGGAATCTTCTATTTACTACGTCTACTATGGCAAGCCCTCCCGTATGTTCCTACTGATGATCATGTGGTAGTGGTTGGAGCACTAGTGAACTCGCAACTAGACTACTGCAATATCCTTCTGGCACGGATCCCGCTTAAACCATGCCAGCGGTTACAGAGAGCACAAAATGATGCAGTTAGACTGGTGTTCAGAGTGAGGAAATCCTCTCCCATCACAGTATAGTGCCATTCCCTTATCTGGTAAGCCCTGGGGTACAGGATTGATTTCATGGTCCTTTGCTTGACATACAAATGTTTGAACAACCTTGATCCCTCATATCTTGTGGACAAAATTTTTCTTTATCAACTAACTAGGATGCTTTGGTCAGGAGACAAAATGCTACTTATAGTTCCATCCTCTTCTTGTGTCTTTATGGAAAATCGCAGATTTGCACTATACGGCCCTAGATTATGGAACAGCCACCCTCTTGAGATTAGGCCACTTGATTATTTTTTCCAGTTTCATAAAGCCCTTATTTAAATAAAATGATCTAGAGATGCATAAGGTGTCTTAACCTGCCACATATGTTATTCGAGTTGCCCACCACTTTTTTGCATCTATTGTATCATCTGCACCTTGATGCGGTTAAGTCTGTCTAATGTGCTATACACATAAATCAAATCAAACACCAAGAATAGGGTGGGATGGTACTGGTGCATGTGTTGATGGCACAGGATCCAGTCCCCCCTGACTGACTGACTGTTGAGCAGGAATTCGGCAGTCTAGCTTATCCCATTCTGTGCATTACCACCACAAAAGGAGACTACACTGCTCCTAGCGCTATCGTGACACTGCTGTTTAGAGGGCTATTAAGTCAGACTCTGATGGGGAAAATAGTGGGTTTGGAATAACAGATAGACAGACACCTTATAAACAATGACCCACAAAGAGCTGCACAGTCAACCGACACTTCCTTCTGGCCAGCGACACCACTAGATAAGGATACTGCACTTGCTTGGATGGTAGCACATGATGTGTGCTCCCCTTACACATCCTTCTGCCTAAACCTACATTGTATGATTGTGACAAGTTGGACTCTGGCCATACGGGAGCTCGGAGAAATTGAACACAATACCTTTCTGTGGCACCTCCCAGTAGGAGAACAGGAGGCATGGCAGGAGAATATCACACTTTCTCCTGGGGGACTCTTCTAAGCCACCTATCATGCCCTTCAGGGTCTTGTTGATCCTCTAAACAAGCCTGTTGGTATATGGGTGAACGGTCATGGAGAAATTGTAAGAAAAACACAGGTTTGGCAGAAAAAGTCACAAAAACACAGCGCTTGTATGAATAAATATAAAGAGTGCACATGGGCTGCAGGTGCCTGAGAGGTGTGGGAGTACTGCCAAGTACAACCCACTGTTTTGGAAACAATTAGTGCATGGGCAATTCTAAGTCGCACTGCGCCCAAGAGTGCAATATAGGCATGTGTTGCAAGTAATTGAAGAGAAATGTGGTTATAAGTCCGATGGATTTATTTGCAAAGTAGCCTGACACGTGTTTCGAGTCTAAACCGACTCTTCATCCGAGGCTGTAAATGTAAGATGGGACCTAAGATAAATTGATTTAAGGACAGTGCCAGAAAACTCTCTCATGGCTTCGCAATTGCGGTAAATTCAGCACAGCAGGAAAAGCCAAAGTGATGTGAAAGGAAGCAGCCACTACCTGATCCTGACACTGGGGATCACAATATAAGGAAAGATCACACAGGGGAAGGTAACCCTTAAAGGAGAGATGAGACATAGTGCCTATATTGCACTCTTGGGCGCAGTGCGACTGAGAATTGCCCGTGCTCTAATGGAGAAATTGTAGGTTTCTCCACATTCATCTCACAATGCTTTCATATATGTGGATATGAAGTTGGATACACTGTCAGAAAGGCCTTCTTTCCCACACAAAATAATATCCTGGTGAGGGTATTCAGGGTACTGGGTGGCATGATCAACCACAACCAAGATATACTGGTTTCCAAAGGATGTTTATGGATCCAAAGTACCCACCATGTCCATACCTATCCTCTCGAAATACTGCCCAACCATGGGTAGTGGAATTTTGGGGGTCTTGGTGGCACCGCCAGCCTTGTCAGATGCTTGGCATGTGCGGCAGGACCAAACACATTAGTTTTATCTTTGACACCATCTGTGGCCAACAGCAGTGGCTAGGCAGCATGTGTGCCGTCTTTGTCATTCCAAGGTGACCTTTCAACAGAATGTTGTGAGCCAGGTACAGAAAAAAATGTTGGTGGCACTGGGGAACCTCCAAACACCAGCTGGCCCCAGCCTCAGAAGTCTTGGGCTCACTGTACAGGAGATCATTCTCCCAGTACACCTTGAACATCCCTGGGGCTTCCCCCTGGGCCTGCTTCTCTACCTGTTTATTGAGATTTGCCAAAGTTGGGATGTCACTTGGGACCTGGCAAAAGTCAAGCTGACTCAACCTGACTTGGGCCCCCAGCTAAGAGAAAGTCACTTAGCTCAGAGAGACCATTGAGATGAATCCAATGGAGTCATCAATCCTTTCCCAGCATTGACCTCTCCCCATGTGGCCAGGGGACGGCAGCCACTACCTGATCCTTGCACTGGGGATCGCAATATAAGGAAAGATCACACAGGGGGAGGCAACCCTTAAGGGAGAGATGAGACATAGGGCCTCATTATAAGTTTGCCGGTCCGGTAACAATGGTACTGGTAAGCTACCGGTACGATTGTTACTGGACCGGCGAACTATGAGTTCTGGTCTGACCTGGCAGGCATACTGGCATCCGCGAGCAGAGTATGTTGGATGCACCGACACCATTCACGAATGGTGCCGGTGCATCCGACCTCCCCATTCCCATTGAGCCCTACAGGGCTCAAATGGGAATGGTGAGCATTTTTTTCCAGTGCCCGCAAATGGGCAATTACAGGGCCCAGCAATGAGCTGGTAATTGCCCATTTGCGGGCACCGGAAAAAAATTATACAGTCATGCCTGTTTTACAGGCACAGCTACCGTCAGTATCGTAATGAGGCCCATGGGATCCCCTTTTTTCTTTTAAGGATACCCCCTCCACTCCTTATGCCTTAATGGCATATTCTCATAACCCCCTACACCCACTCATGGAAGATATTAAGAATACCTTCCCATGCTCTGCCCATAAGTCACCAAGAATTGACTTCCCTTTGTATGAATGTAAAAGAACTGTGACAAGAAAGCTGAACGGAGGAGTGAAGGTCGAGAAAGACCAGAAGCACAAGCTGCACTCTAGTATTTGCCAGTGCATAATTGGTGCTGGGGCATTTAAAACAACGAACCAGACAGGCAGACGCTGGCTGGTAGAATATCATCCTCTTCGTATTGACTTGTGCTGCTGGGAAGATCATGAGGCCAATTGGCTCACGGAGAAGGCAAAGGAAAGAAGACTGCAGGAGATGAACCGCTGTGGGGACGACACGAGAGGAGGAGAAGGGAAGATTTCATGGCATTCTCGGGTACCGGAGAGCAACATCCACACGGCTCGAACATAGAGAAGCACACAGCCGGAAAACGGAAGCCGCGAGGGACGCAGAAGCCACAAAATAAGGTTGGCAAACCCATGGGGAAGTAACGGGACACCGAAGAACCACTGCATACTTACCTACCACAGGAGAACCGAAATGGGGCTATAGAGAACCGACAAGAGGGCAGCTGGGACACCGCGGCAATTCAGCAACTTTATGAGAATAAAAAAAGCATATCAGACAGAAAGAATGTGAGACTCAGTATTTCCAAAATGTAAATAATGGAATGAATTTTGATATATTTTAAATTGTATGTCATTAGGGTTCGAAGAACATACCAGTGCGCTATTAACCACTCTGGTTGTGGTCATCCACAAGGTTGACAAAGAAATATGTTTTCCAAAAATAAATCAAATACATTTGTAATTGCCATACCGGCCAAATTATAAATAGGAATACACAATATAAAATCAAATTTAAAATTAAAAATGAACAGAAAAAACATTTGGAGTATATTGATACATTGTATGGATTGAGTACATATTTGCAAATAATATTGCTTAAAAATGAATAATATTCACATTGTTTTTATGAGATTGGTACATACCCATCATTCATTCAACGATGGAGGGACATGGAGAAGCGAAAAAAACGGAACAAAAACATATGTTTCACCATCTTGGTACATGTCTGATATAGGTAAGTGGTTGATACATGTAACAATCATGTGGTGCATCCCATTTACACCCGACCATTGCATAATGCGAGGTCTGAAATAGTTTGCGTGAACTTTAAGTGTGTATAGTAGTTGTTCATAATACCCCCTTGTGGTAGTTTCTTTAGACAATGGTAGAAACCACAGGATAATGTGATTAGTGCACCTATACTGATATTTAGAGTTAAGACACCCATTATGTTCATACATTTATTTGCTAATGCATTAGTGGTGATGTTTGCTGAGTCATCCTTCCTCCTACGTTTTACAATGGGGATTCCTGGAGGAATTAAGATAATTGTAATTGATGCATTAGAATAACACAACTGATTATAGTATACTTACTATAGATGTCTGGTTATTGTAAATTCATGAAACCATGTATGTACTTGAAAGAAAACCTCTCCTACCATAGAATGTCTGTAGAAGCTACTACACATTATTGAGGTTTAGTAGAGGATGCAACATGAGTTGTTTCGATGAACCCTATCTCATGTGCATCTGAAAAATCATATGAAATCTATGAGCCTACTGCTCTTCATATAAGGGATGTTCCAAACAATATTTAATATAACAGTCCCACACGTGCACATTTGTGTGCATCAGCATTGAGTGATTGCCAAATGGGGCTTCGCTGTATTTTCGTATTAGATAGTTTTCAATCTGTCCGCCTATATAAAGCAACGTAGGTTTCCCTTGTTAATAAAACATGTATTTTAGTGTTTAACTTGTAAGTAATGCTATGGTATTGATACTAGGTCTCATATATAGTCAGGTTTCATAATATATTTAGAGTTACCTGTATTCGTTATTCAATATATAACGTATGTAATTGGATACAGAGTAAATGTGTCAGTATCATCATATGCTTGCAAGTAATCCTCGGTTCTACTGGCTGAATAATAGACTGCATTGCGGTTTGTAAGAATAAGTAAAAATGCCCATAAAAGTTATCATATAAAGAGCTTGTGCAGGTGGATGCCAGGGCCAGGTTCAGTATCGAGCATTTTAAATATAACATATAATCTGTGGTGGAATAAAATACCCCATGTTATCTGAGTTTAAGCTTTTAGCATAGAATAGTTGGAAAAGAAACGTATCTAACTGCGTGCTACAAAACAACCAGGGTTAGATCCCTCTGTCAATAGAAACAAGGACTGTGTATGTTGCCGCTTATGTTAGTTCTCTTGTGCTTGTTAGTGGCGTGTGATATCTCATGTACAGTAACTTTATAGCGCATGACGTCACACGTCCTTGAAGGCGTGACGTCACGTGTAAACAAGGCCACTACATCCATTTTGTAACTCGCGTTTGCTAAGTGACTGGATTGGTCAAACTGGTATATTTGAATGTATGTAAATGCTGTTGGATAAGCTATGCATAAAAGCGATTTTAATACCGTCTGTTTGCAAAGAAGGATATGCTGTGCATAAAGGGAATTTTAATTGTGGAAAATACAAGTGTTGCCATTCTCATTACAAAATAATGACTGATTAAACATAACTTAGATACTGTGTGTGTTGGTTTGAAGATTGTGTGCCTGCATGGTGGGCCCATTGAATGGCCTGGGGCAAGGATAATACATTGTAATGTATAGGTGCAATTGCAACTTTTTAGTACATATATCTGTTCTCAGAGACTCTCCTATATGTGAGAGTGTGGCTCTGTTTGTCTTTGTCCAAACCCAATCTCTCAAGTGATTAAGATGAGACTCATCCCATACCAGAGCTTGACTAATGGGTTGTATACCAAGCAGATTCAAGTTTACAAGTGTGTCAAGTGTAGCACAGGAGAAAGCCCTGGCAGGAGAGTATACCAGGCAGATTGAAGGTTGCAAGTGTGTAAGGATCACATGAGGAAGTCCTGACAAGAGGATATGTCAGGTATAGTCAAAGACTGTGTTGAGATTACATTAAAGAGGAGAAAAAACATGGAAATCCATTTTTGCTGAACAGAAAAGTCTAAGGAAGCTTCCTACCCTTAGGAGCTTGGACATCTATAAGAGGAAGACCCGGGGAAGTGAACAAGCCCCTGGAACTGTGAAAGTCATCCAATTGGAATATTTTTGTTAGAATTACCTCTTTTCTTGTGAATACTTTTGTGCACTTTTCAAGGCCAATACATTACCCTTTTCATCTTAGAAATAATGTTTCTAATGTGAGGGCCAGAATAGAACTTTGGACACAGGACATTTTGCTTTGGACATCTTGACATCTTAGAGTAGGGACAGCAAGGCATTTTACAACCCCCTTTTTGTTGAAATAAAAGTCTATAGCCAAAACTATGACTTCTCTATTTTTGTGTCTCATTTCTGGCACCCCTTAGGTCTGACACGACTAGCTCACACTGCTTCCTTGGCCAGTCCTGCTAGTTATAGTAATTTTAGGGCCAAACATGCACTGTCTAGACGGGGTGGTGTTGCCCTTATATATCGAGACTTGGTCAAAACACATCTTTCCAAACCTTTGGTTGTTGATAGTTATGAAGCTTTATTGCTTAAACTTAATCTTAACCACATTACTTCAATCATCACTGCTTTCTGATAATATGATATCTAGTATCCACTTCCTGTTTCTGAGTGATTTTAATTATTGGATATATAACATAGCGTTATGGAAGCTTTAGATTTCCAACACTATGTTAAGTCTGCCACACATGTAGATGAAAATATTTTAGAATGTGTGTTGTCGTACAATCTTGAAGTCCCTATATTGTCCATTGAACCCTGCCCATTGTCAGACCATCATCAGGATTTATTTGATATTATGTTCCCAAGTGCAGTACCACGTGTAGACTCAAACTATATAATCCTGAAAAAGTGAGAAATCTGAAAAAGCTCACGCAAATGACTATTACTTTCCTAATCTCTCCAGGTTTGTTCAGAATATACACAATTACAAATGTTAAGGACATTGAAGAGCACATGTAGCACATCCTAAGTGGGGAAATCAACTCACTAGCGCTGGTCCATGTGAAATCCACTAAAATGGAAACTAGCAAAACACATGTTTTAATGAGGAAATTATTAAACTTGGGAAATTAAAGAGGTCTCCCGAAAGATTGTGGCACAAGAATCCTTGCACTGAATCCATGCTCGCATTTGGAAAATCTGTGAAGGATTACAAGCAGGCTATTCTTACCACAAAAAAGCTGGCCTATAATCAGAGAATATCCAACACTAAATTGAGCTTCAGGGAGCTATTTGTAATTCTCAAATAGCTGGAGGAAAAGACTAGCCAGAAGATCCTTGTTAACATCTCTGATGCATGGTGAAATTCAAGTTGAATGTATGAGCAGGATCGCAAAACACCAACAAGCAATTCACTCTCATAAACTCATACTTGATAACCGAAGTACTTGATATCATTGGCCCTCTGTTATGGGTACAGTACCCTCTGCAGATCACCCTAGTTTTTTCTTCTGACAGTTCTCAGAAAAAGAGGTACGCTGTATCGTGCAGAATTTGCTGTATCGTGCAGAATTTGAAACCCACAGCCTGCCTGGGTGATATCTGTCCAGCCCAGACCATAAAGGACTGCTTGGATCTGTTGCTTCCTGCGATTATGAAGATGGTTGATGCTTCTTTACCCCCTTGCTCAAAAAGGAAAACCTTGATCCCACAATTGCACGTAATTACAGGGCGGTTACTGTGCCCTTTTTGATGAAAATCATTGATAGAAGTACACTCTTGCAGTTGCAGGTGTATATTGAGAAATATAACATATTGGGGTTTCATCAATCCAGCTTCAGATCCAGGCATCAAAGCGAATCTGGCTTATTGGACTTAAAATCGAACATGACCAAAATTATTGATGGTGGCCATGCTGCATTATTTTTATTGTTGGATCTATCTGCAGCCTTTGACTTCGTCAACCACTCTCTCTTAGATGAGATATTGTTAGCGATGGCTAAGTGTACTGACGATGATGCAGCATGGATTAAGACTTTTTTTTGGGCGTCCCTCAGTGAGAGTGGCTTCAGGTGACTTTAAAAAAAAGATATGGTAACAAAGTGCACACCTTCTACAATTCAGTTTCAAATAACACTTTTCGTGAAGTAACGTCAAAAATTACCCAAATTTAAGGTGCAGGTCAGACATAAAGGATACTGGCAAATAGACCAAATATAGACAGAAAACAAGAAAAGTTTCTACGGTAAGGGAACTCCTGTCCCCTGCACACTATCACAGGCCAATTAGAAGCCAAGTTCTTCGGAAGTAAATCTTCAATAAACTATGTATCTGTTGGTTAATTTTGGAATAAATTCAATGAAAAACAATGTTTTCACAGGTGATTGTTCAATATCAATTCATATATCTGCATAGACATAAGTAGTTTAAAAAAACAATTATTTATTCATATTGGGACGCAATGCGTTTTCGAGAAATTTTCTCTTCATCAGGGATCTTGTTTAGATTTTTTTAATCTACAAGTGATTAAAGATAAAATAAACTTCTATCAGTATTTCTGATATACAACAACCCAAATTGATCTTAGATATATCAAGTAGTCCATAAACCATAATTACATAATAATAATAATATCTCTTACAATCAGAGTATAAACGAAATGACAAATCCCACAATGCAAATAACATAGTCATGATGATATGCATATTCCAGGTATTCTGCATTTTACTTTGTATGAATATGTACCTTCAATGTGTCCACAATCATATCTTACAATGTACCAAACAATCAGTGTTTTCAGCATACCGTTCTGGCAACCTAAAAAGTGGAGAAAATATCCTGAAATGTGAGTACACACAAAACAGTGTGTAAGTACCCTAGGCGCTCACTCCCCACTTCACCAATAAAAACTCAGAATAAAGGACACATCCCAGTAGGAAATGAGACCAAGAGATTGGTATAATTGGGTCATTTTCTTAATCTAGATGAACGCTGCCTGCATTTCAGCCTCTTGCATTTTTAGCCCATAGTATTGCATTTCTAGCCTATATGTGGATTTTTTAATCTAGGTGAACGCTGCCTGCATTTCAGCCTCTTGCATTTTTAGCCCATAGTATTGCATTTCTAGCCCATAGTATTGCATTTCTAGCCCATATGTGGATTTTTGAATCTAGGTGAATGCTGCCTGCATTTCAGCCTCGTGAAGTAGTAGTACTGCACTTCTAGCCTATATAAGCTCTGCCAAGCCCTGCACTTAGCTGCTCCCTTTCTGACTGCAACCACACTATCCTGCTGCATTGACACCCTACTACAGCCTTTCTATCACTGCTCATCATGAGTCTGCGAGCAACCAACCAACCATCCAACCCACACATCTTCCCTTCCAACATCTCCCCACTTACTGTCTACCCTCCTTCTTCACTAAAACCCATAGCACACTCACTCAGCACCCACACACCATGACTTCTTACACCAAACCCACCAACATCAGAAACCAAATCCTGGGGCTCCACTCCAGACACCCAACCATCACATACCAAACACTTCTGAATCCTACCACAACCACAAGAACGTCCTTCTCCTTGCACAAACCATCCTCAGCCACTCCAGCCACAATACCCCCAAACCCTGCCTCTCCAACACGCCACAACACCACCCCCTCCTCACCCAAGACACTGCAATGTGCCCTCATCAACGCCAGATCCATCCCCGTGCATGCCACGGAAATTCACAAACTCCTCATCATCTTGGACCTTGACATTCTAGCCATCACCGAGACCTAGCTTCATAGTCCCGCAGGGCCAGCCCTCAACCTTGCCATTCTACAGGGCTACTCCATCATTAGGCAAGACCGCATCTCCGCAGTAGGAGGTGGGGTAGCACTCATCCTAAAAGATCACCTAGATGTCAAACAAATCCCATCCGACCTGGGTGATACCACAGACTCCTTTGTGATAAAAATTGCCCTCTCCCCTAACTCCACCATCACAATCAACCTCGTGCACCGCCCACCGGGCCCGCTACTGGAGTTCCATGAGAATCTCCTACACCGCCTAACAGAAAACCTAAAACTCACCTCCAAAAGCATCCTATTAGGCGACCTCAACCTAGGTTACAATGACAAAAAGGATAAACCAGCCAACTCTCTCTCTCTAGCCCTAAAAGAACTAGGCTTTGACCAAAAAATAACCTCACCCACACACAACAAAGGTCGCACCCTTGACTGGGTGGCCGACCACAACTGTCACATTGACATCAGTTCCATCACCCCCACGTCCTGGTCAGACTACCACATCATTCACTTCTTCATCCCGGCTGCAGCCAAGGCCCCAAAGCCCAACCCCATTCCCCCTGCCCAGGCAAGATGTGCCAAAAACCTCACTAAAGACAAGATCACCCATCACCTTAGAGTCCTCACAACAGACCTTAAAACTTCCGACCCTTCAGTGCTAGCAGAAATCTACAGGAGTACTATAAGCACTGCCATAGACACCATTGCCCCTCTACAGAACAAAAAAGCCAAATCAGTGAAACATTCTAACACTTGGTTCTCATCTGAGCTTAAAGAACTCTGCTCCCTGAAAAAAAAAGCACTGAACGCATGGCAAAAATCACCCTCGCCAGCCACGCTATCCTCCTACAAAAAAATCACCTCGCAATACAAAAAAGCCATAATCATGGCCAAATCAGCATCCTATAACGAAAGAATTGCCAACGCAAGCTCTGAATCAAAAGAACTCTTCGCCATCTACATAGAACTCACCACACCAGCCACCAAGTCTCAAGAAATTGATAAAGACCTAACCTGGTGTAACTCTATAGAATCCTCACAAATGAAAAAAATGAACTCCTCCAAACCAAAATCAAGGAACACCACAAAAATCTATCACAACTTTCTGAACCCACCACCACTCCCACCCACCCACCTCCTACCCATTGCCCCATCCAACCATAGACACAATTACCCCATTCAAATTCAGGGAAGTAACAGATCAAGAAGTCTCAGAGATAATGAACAGGATTAAACCATCCAACTGCAAAGGGGACCCTTGTACAGCCAGCCTCATAAAAGACTGCTCCGAAACACTCACCCCGTTCCTCAAATCCTTCATTAACACATCCTTCAATGGCAACAAAGTCCCAGATAGCTTAAAAGAAGCCTGGGTGTGCCCCTTTCTAAAAGTTGCTAATAACTATAGGCCCATTACCATTGTGCGGTTCCTGCTCAAGATTCTGAACAAAGTTGCGTACACGCGAATCCAGGAATACCTTGAAACCAACAACATCCTAGGTAAACGGCAATTGGGATTCCGGCCAGGTCACGGGAAAGAGTCAGCCCTACTCGACTTAAAAATACAACTTGGGGACATTCTGGACAAAGGCAAACCGGCACTCCTTCTCCTACTGGACTTACCCGCCGCCTTTGACCTTGTCAACCATGACATCCTGGGGATGCACCTAAAAAATGAAGCACACTTCTCCCCAGAAGCTATCGCCTGGGTGGCATCGTTCCTAAATGCAGACTCATGAAGGTCTTCTCAGAAACCGCCTCGGCTACCCCCACTATCATCCATTGCGGCATCCCTCAGGGCTCCTGCACCGCCCCCACACTCTACAATATATTCACCCTCCCACTCTTCAATGACCTTGACTGTCGCAACATAGCATACACCAAATACGCGGACGATACGCAGGTACTACTCCCACTAACAGGGACCTATGAGGATGACGCAGCAGCCCTAACCAAAATTTTCACAGCCATCCAAGCCTGGATGGCTGCCAACGGCCTTTGCCTAAATGGGGACAAAACCGAGATCCTCATAGTAGGGACCAGCGAAACTCTCAACAAACTCCCCTCTCCCCTCAATATAAATCCTTTCACATCGATAACTCCATCATCACAGTCTCCAAGACTGTCAAAACCCTAGGGGTTCACCTAGATGCCACATTATCTATGTCCCGCCAGGTCAACGCCATAGTGTCCTCCTCAGCACTCATTGCCAAGATCATCAACGCAGTAAAACCATACTAAAAACTGCCTATCCATCGCCAGGGCCACAATAGATACCAAACTGGACTACTGTAATGCCCTCTTCCTAGGCACCTCTGTCAACAATATCAAAAAACTACAAATCACACAAAATAATGTGCTCCGGGTGGCACTGACTATTCCCAAAAGGGAACACATCTCACAAGCCAGAAAAAATGCCCACTGGCTACCAATAAAGGAACGCATACTCTCAGTAAATAATGATCATTACTACACCTTTTTAAGTTTTAGGAGAGGCCTATAAATTGTACACGTCTGTTTGCATTATCTCAAGTTGGGTCACTAGCAAGATGAAGGGTGTGGGGGTTTTTCCCCTCAGGTAACTTGAGGGGGACTGGGATTGATAGCTGTCAGGTCTGGTACATCAGAGCGGGAAAGGGGTGGAGTGACACATGTTAGTTTAGGACAGAATATACTGTGGTAGTAGTCTGGTTTTATTTGGGGCACTCTAGGGTGGTCAGCAAGGAAGGGTCACCCTTCTGGTACGTCAAAAGAATAGCTTAGGAGGGGCACAAGGTTGAACAAGCAGTCATTTTCCAACAGCTGGGGTTAGAGGCCATTGTTCGGCCCGGTCACACATAGGACAGTGATCTCAGAGGAAGAATGAAATTAATACATTGGGCCTCATTACGACCCAGGCGGTAAGGGATTAACAGCACCGTAAAAGGTGTCGGCACTGTTAAACCCTTACCGCCTAATTACGAGGTCCCTTTGCGGGTCCCGACCTTAACAGCTGGTTTTACCAGCCGTTAAGGAAGGAACCTGCAAAGGGACTTTCGAGGTAATTACAGTACCGCAATTTGCGGTACCGTAATTATCACCTTCCCCCTTCCCATTGAGCCCTATGGGGGCAAAAATGGGAATGGGGAAGGGCCAATGGTGAATGGAGAATTACCGCCCCGCCAACCTTGGAATGGGGCAGTAATTCCGCCATTCACCATGGCGGAGTTGGTAAAAAACGGCGTCAACCAATGAGGCCCATTGTCTGTTTGCAACATCTAGTCACAGAGCATCCATGAGAAAGGGACTTGAGAGGCAAAGGCGCAGAAGGAAACAGGTGGGGGCTGTCAGTGCTCACTGTGTGCGTGGCGTTGCTGAGGGGAGAGGAGACTTCACAATACCAGTATGTGGCCTATTACAAAGATGGAGTCGAGGGTACACAAAATTTAGTCCAAGTGTGTCTTGCAATCCCCCCAACCCTGCTTATGCCAGGGCCTTGTCCCCTATGGCTGCAGAAGGGCAAGGAAGGCGACCCCCCATTAGTGTAAGAGCAAGTGGTGCCTTTCACGTAGAATGTATGGGGGGCTCAACCGACCCCCTCCTTCCTTACAGTACCTGTATTAATTAGTTGGAATTACTAATTTTTCTATACTCACCTCCCCTCTTGGAAGCAAGACTGTACATTCAAAGTGTGTAGTTGAATCAATTGATGGTCTTTAGAGAACTTGGAGTGGACCTTAGGACTATCTACAAAGTAAGATGTCTGACATAATGGTGTGTCTGTATGGGTCTAACCACATCATTCAAACAAGTAAAAAACACTCACCTCTATATGGCTATATCAGTTGTTCTGAGATAGATATACTGGAAATGCTGCTGAAGTACTCCACTCATGTTTCTCGTAAAGAGGAAAACATAGATATTGGAGCTTAATTATGTCCCTAGTCTCCTAAAAAAGGACCTGTCTGTAATTCCCATAAGATTGCAGTTAGCCATTAAGGAGTTCAAAGCGTACCCATTAAGGGTAGCCAGAGTCGCTAGTAACTGTTGTGTAAGACTACTTTGTGAATCCTCGGCTGTCTGTTTTCCTTGTGTAACAAAATGGCTGCTTGATAAAGTAGTGTATCTTGTGAGCGTGATGATGTCATGCCGCTGTGACAGCAATGACATCATTTATGTAAACAAAATGCAGGACGCTAGATGTATACACTGCAAGTCTTACTAATTATGTTTAAATCTTTGCTTATTCATGGCAAACATAATTTATCACAACAAAATCAAATAAGTGAATGAGTTTCTGTAGGAAGCCCAATAGTAAGAACACCTAGCGGGTCCCTCAGTGTTTGACTTAAAAGTGCCTGTTATCATATTGTAGGACTCTCCTATGGAAATATTATCCTAGCAGAGGATGAAAGTAAGGTAGGTAAATTCAAGAGGATGTATCTGATAATAAAAAACAGGACCTCATCCTCTTTTCTTTTCCATGAGCCTGACCTTTTTAAATAATGTGTTGTTGGTTACCCCATTATGATACCACTGTGCGTGTCATGGAATACCATATAGCTCTGTTATCCATATGTTGATAATAAACAAACCATTTAAAAAAAGTAAAATGATGAAGTTAAAAACAAATGTACTGGGGAGATCTTATCCCTAATTACATGATTCTCAAACATATTGGCAATCTTTTCAACATTATAATAACATATTTCTTACTAATGATAGTATACAATCTAGTAATCTATATCAGTGCTAATCTTCTTGATTATGTAATTCATGATATCCTCATCCCTTATGAAAGGTATTCATTCATGTGTTTAGCAGTCTTGTAATACATCAGACCAACATTTTGGTATTATCAAATGATCTCACACTACCTCATGAGAGTGTACAATCTAATATTCTATACCATACTCAATGGGGGTCATTACGAGTGAGGCGGTAAGGGGTTAACAGCACCCGTAAAGGTGCTGGAGCCATCAACCCATTACCGCCCCATTACGAGTCTACTCTTGGGAACCCGCTAAGGACGCCTGGTTTTACCAGGTGCCCTTAGTGGGTCCCGTGAGCAGACCAGGGTGCTAACAATGGGCCCGTTGCTAACGGGCCCGTTGTTAGCACCCTCCCCATTCCCATTTGAGCCCTATAGGGACTCAAATGGGAATGGGGATGGGTTCCTTGAATGAGGAATTACCGGGCCCTCCAGGGTCGGAATGGCCCGGTAATTCCTCATTCAAGGAACCCGGACCCGGTACCCGGTAAGGGGGTAGCCATGCCGCTAATAGCGGCATGGTTACCTCCTAACTCGTAAGGACCCCAAAGGATTCTCTTAAAAACTAGAAAGGAAAGTGTTAGGAAACATGTTTTGAATATTTAAATGTGTGGTATGGCACAAAGGGAAAATGGAATAGAGGAAAGTGCATGCAGAAATTGTTGCTTTATGCAGGATTAAAGGTAAAAAAGGGAGGTTAATTGGGAACATTAACAACAAACACAAATGGAAAAAGTGGCTAGAGAAGGATCAAGAAACATCAAAAACAACACACACAATACATATAACAAACACATTCCACGACAACTCTCCTGAACTCACAAAAGGCCCTCCAAAAAACCTACAAGGTCTGCAATTCTTAAGCCTGTCCTGCCCGCATTCAATAAGACAGTCAATCAAATCCCACAAAAGAAGCAGGGAGCAAGATAGGTTTTTCAAAGCTCAATAAACTGATTTAGAAAAGTTCAGCGGCTTCTGATTGGCTGTTGGAACTTCCCTCTCGAGTTTCAGGACTTGCAATCAGATAACTGACCTCCTATATTACAGGCCTCGAAACTCCCCCTGGATACCTATGCAGGGCTCAACCCGTGGACAAATATTTGGAATCCAATGGACAGGGACTAGCCTTCCCACTGGAATCATTTTGGTTGGTTTGCACACAACAAGCAATACAAATACATTTAAAACACTGTCTATGGTTTTAACCCTGGATTTAAGAGAAAACAATCAAGATGTGTTGTTTTATGTATGACACGTATAGATGCTTAACATATATTTTTAAAATGCTAGCATTCATGGCCATCTTATATTTCTATACTTTTTTCTTGGGTACTTCTCTATTTCTCATATTCATACATCTTTAAAATGTACCCACGTTGGTTTTCATCTTCAGATTTATCATCAGCTAGTCCACTAGTAGATGCATTGGTTGGCAGTGGCATGTTGGGCAGAATGGACTGCTCATTACTTCAACCCCAATGGTGACATGAAGAGGTTTCCTCCAATGGTGACACACTGCACAGTGGCACCTTCACATTTGGTTGTTTCGTATGCAAATTCAGACCGTCCTTTCTCACTCTCTTACTGAAAGCAAATAAATATTATGAAACCACTGGTGTAAATAGAAAGAATTGGACATTTTATACCAGCCCTTGTCTGATCATGTCGATGGTGGTTCTCCAAACAGTGTGTGCCACCTTTGAGGTATTCAATGCATCGTCATACACCGAATAGAAATGGACAGATGGAAGTGGAAAATGTAAGCACTCTGACATTTTTACTGCCCACCCATGTGTTGTAGGATCACCTTCAGGGACGTAATTTCACCAAAATTGCAGGGGTAGCGGAAGTGGCATCACATGACCCTTGACCTCTGATGACATCACAGGAAGTGATGTCGTTTAACCCCAGCTGGAAGTGACCTCATGGGAAGCGATGAAACACAACCTTTCAACCCTTGACAAAATAGAAAGTGGCATCACATAGCATTGTTCCTAAGTACAGTATGCAAAATATGGTCACAATATCACTATAATGTGGCATACATTTCATGCAAGAATGGATCACCATATGTATAGTTAATATCAGTGTGTTGAGGCCCATATCACCAAATTACTGTGAATACAAGCAGACGTCCAAGGTCAAATGATAATAATGTGTTATTATATAGCACTTACACTTAAGCGCTTTATATAGAACAAATATACATACAATATCACCCTAACCTGTGTTGGTTCTCATTTATCAACCTCAGAAGGATTAATGGCTGAGTTGATTGTGCCTGAAATTAACATTTAGTGAGTCTAGCAATTATCGTATAGAATATCAAAAAGACAAATTATGTATTATTCCTATTCTTTTGTATTTAGGGTCACTGCTCAAAGTGTTACACTTGTGGAACACCCTCTTTTTTTAAGACGCCTGAACAAGAAAACCATCCACTCCCGAAACAAATAGCCACATGGTGCTGGCCACAGTACAGTAGTTTACACCTAAAAAAGATACATTTTTTAGGGGTAGAAAGAGAGGCCACAGGGGTAGCAAGGTCGACCTCGACCCATGGTGACTCCACACGACGTCCATGATCACGTTATGTAATCCCTCTCTATCCAGCTTTTAATGTTTCCTGCATGATTTTACCACGACCACGTTGAGTGCTAAATACTATGTTATATGGATCAATTGTCTATGTAATCTGGGACACATAAAATCAGATTACAATGGAGCTCTTTGCTTTGGTATTTGATATTTAAAACGTGGCTGTATGGCCCATTAGTTAATACCATATGTGTGTAAACCAAAAGTGTACGTTCCTTGATTTGTGTTTCTCGGGAAAATAATGACACCTACATGCGCATCTACTTGTCGGTTCACCCAATGAAATGGAGGAGTACATCATGTGCACAAATGTACTGCAGCTCCAGTCAGGAGCTTTGAAGTTAGCTATCAAGTACCACGGACCATTTGCTATAGACCCACACCCAAAAACATCACAGGGAGAAACCCATTGAGCTAGTCTTTTTCGATCAAACTGTAAACCACAATTACACGAAACTGATGTCTCCCAGTGATTTGCACGTTACAGACCAAACAACACGGTCATTATATCACACTGCCTTTCCAGACTCAACCAGGCGATATATAACTAACATCATACAACCTCCCAACCATCAAGATCAACGATGGGTAGCACAGTTAGAATAATTCACAAAAGAAAGTACATTCATACAATGTGCAAACTACTATATAATTATATATACTAGTCTAATGTATAGTAATTATTAAACCCATGAGAGCTGAAGGTGTATACATTCACTCTAATTGACAATGGAATATCATTGAAGACCTGAACTTAAGATCTTAACCATTAGACTGAGAGCAGAGGACAATGCCCAACAACTTAAATAATCATATAAGGGCAAAACAAATGAGCAAATTAATTAAGCACCAGTTTTGCTGTTTAAATAGTAGGGATTGAAGCAAAACGGGTTAGCACCAACTTTTAGCTTCATGTGTTTTCACTGCAGCAAACATGCTTCTTTTTAATGTTACACAGCAGAAATGTCAATGTCAATGATGCAGGCAGGCACTGTGGATAATGCTGCAGGGGTGAAAGGCAAATAAAACACTCACTTGTTCCCAAAAGGATATGTTTTGGATTAGAAAATATTCAAATGGGTGATTTAGCAGTCTCCAGGGACACGGAAAAGGTCCAACGAGAATGGGGTCTTGAAATAGTATATTTCTAAAAACTAGGCTTCTCAATGTTGTGTGAGAGGGTCGAACCAGATCTGGATGCTGGGAGACAGAGTGATCTATAAAGGGAGCAAGCTTTGACTTGGGTTTGAGCTAAAGACTGTTGCAGTAGAATGCAGCATTTGAATGTGTCAGGTTAGTGAGGCCACAAGGATCGTTTAACGACCAAGCTCAGGTCGATGACACAAATTATGGTGGTAACAGGTGCTGTTCGTGGTATGGTAGTTCAACGACTTCCACTGTGGCATGCTTCTTGTTGGAGTTTCTTGTCTGCTGTCCAGTGCAACAGCAAACTGGTTTGAGGAGCAGCAACAGTGGTAAGAAGTGGTGCAGAGAACTACCAAAAGCAGAACCTTTCGTCTTAGTGGTTCAAAGACATACAAAAGGAGTTGATGATGGCTTAACTGGCGGTTCAATGCTGTAAAAAAGACACCAACTGTCTTGCTTCTGCTGGTGCTGTGGGTCTTAGGTGATCTGAGACAAGATTGATCCCTGTTCTCTTCACTCCTAACCGAGAGAAGGCTAGCTAGTATCTGCTTGAGTCATTAATCACCAGTGAGGAGCCTGAGCGACAGTACAGATAGAAAAGTGAGGCAGGTCTTGCTCCAAAAGCAGTTCATCCCCAATGTGCACTGGGGATGGGTAGGGAGCAGAGTGTGCCCTGCCTTGGAACTCCTGCCTTCATCTCACAATTGCTCTGCCAGGAATGTCCAAACACATTCTTCTTAAAGTCCTTGAAGGTCCAAATGAAATCAAGGAAGGGGTGGGATGGGTGGGATGCCCTCCCTTATAAATGCAAAAATGCCTCACAGGATTGGGAGCCTGTGTCAAATCCCCATTAAAGTAATAAGTGATGTTTACCTTTTGTCACCATACCCAAAGTGCGTTGCTGCCTCAGGAAGTGTAGGAGACATGAAGGAAAGAGAAACCCAGAGAAAACCATTATGGAGGCATCTTTCCATATTTTCTGCACTGCCTAACTACCTAAACCGGCCCCCTCCTCTAAACCCTCACTTCAAAGGTATTTTGGTATGGAACACCAAAGTGTGAGGCTTGCCCTTTTGTTTTACGATGCACCATTTGAAGCCGGTTTCCTAGGGATGCCCCTGCTAAGAGCTGCCCTGCGGGAGAGAGGTGTTACCCAACTTCAGAAAGGCTCAAATAAAGTCAGGCAGTCAGACTAGAATACACACAAGTTATCCATGGCTGGACTGGGCTCACAGTGTTGACATGCATTATATCTACAACCTGTGATATTTCAACCCTAATGATTTGCACTGTGATACTTATTACCAATGATTTGTACCAAGATACTTTCATTCTTTGATATTGGCAACGTGTTGATTTGCACAATGACGTTTGCAACTTGATGTTTCATACAGTGATGCTTTCAATCCCCTTCTTTGAACAGAAACATATGCAGCACCTGTTCTTCTCAGACTGTTGACTTACACTGTTAAACCCTGATAATGTTCATGTTGATACTTTTATCATGCAACATTCGCTTAAACCTCTGCCAGATGCAGCCATAGAGTCATTCTCCAGTTCATATCATGCTAACACAGTGACTTCACCTCAGTTGTGCTTTCACACTTACTGAATCATATTAATAAATTGAGAACTGGTTGGAGATATTTTGCACAGCTATGTTTACTTCTTTGTGTGCCTTTCAAGGTTTGCTCCCTGCGACCCATATACATGATCATAGTTGTATATAGGAGTTATTTGTACTGATGTGTTCTCCTCTTCATTTTGTTCTCAATAACAATTGAATTTAGATATATCTGGTAATGGTTGTACCTCTACCTCACTCTAACCATACTGCTGGAAACAATATTAATGTGCCTCTGTTAATAAGGTATCGATATGAAGGTGAGACACACTTCTGATATGTTGTAGCAGACATTTATTCAGGAACACATTACGTAAGAAAATGGCTACAAAAAGCCCCCAAGCCCACCATCCAGCCAGTCATCCTTCCCCTCATGAGCAACCGCTCCTCTCAACATTCTCTTACCAATGGTCACTCCTCAGAACTCAGAACTCTAGTCAATTGTACATGTTTGCTCACAACACTGAAGCATGTAGGTCTAATTAGTGCACAAATTTCAACCATGATCTAATATTTAGTGGTGTGGCTGAAGTCAATAGGGGTAGTGTGCACTATGCCCAAATGGTGCTAATCTGGTGTTAGGTGTGTCACTTAGTGCTGATGTGAGGCACTTATGAGAATCATTCAAACTAAAGAAGGGGCGATTTGGCAGTTAGCTCAGTGCAGCATAGGGGCTCACAATTATCATGACTAATTATTAATCCACTAACATCCAACCTTAACACACTTAACTAATTAGTAATTAGAATGGGATTCAGGCAATAGCCCAGCTGCAGGCTGATGGTTCATGAATTCGCACCACACTGTTGGTTTAGAAAATAAATGCACAAATAAAATGTTGTTCTGCAGTGTGCTGAATGTGAGGCTCAGAGCAATGGGGCAGCAGAATGTTCCATGTAAAACATAACTATGTTCAAGCAGAAAGCTGCAGGAAGTTGGAATATAAATGTTGCACATGTCATCTGGGTCGGATAATCAACGCCGGTCAAAGGTGACTGTGAAGAAGCAAAAAGGGTACTGGAAAGTTACTGGTGGTTGGCTACACAGGGCAGGTGAAATCATATGCTTTCTTTACAGGAAAATCTATTCAGGGAGGCTGAAGGAAAGGGGGCTTATAACCCAGAGAAGGAAGTAAGGAGTGGGTTGGACAAGAAGAGTGAAGGTGAGCATAAGGGGGAGGGAGAGAAAAAATGAAAAGAGAAGAGTGATGTTCGGTAGCTGGGGCTGGGTGCTGTAAACTGCAGTGTGAGTCAGAAGCTGAAGACAGTGGAGAAAGGAGAAGCAGGCCTGTGCAGCCCAGCAGGCAGCTGGAAGAGGAAGATGGCCATTTACACCAAAGGAATTTCCCAGGCAAACAGAGCCCCCTCATTGGGCTTGGTGAGTGTTAGTCACAAAATAATTGGAATGAATAAGGCAATTGATTAGGCCAAGTGCTGGTCTGATTTGGGAGGTGTTAAATTGAGAAGAAATATAAATGGGGGACATAAACGTTTCTGTTCTCAATGCGTTTTTGTTCTCTAATCCGAAGGGACAGCTTTCACAGGTGTGCTAAGGGCTGCTAGTTTGACTGCCAAGGTCATAGATAACTGTGTGGCTCCTGCCAAGTTATGATGGATAAATAATCTCACTAAAATAAAAGAGAATCTTCTATTGTGGGAGGGAACATTTAAAGAGGGGCATCGAAGTATGTTTGTATCGCTGAGCTCTATGTGAATATACTTCCCACTTTATCATCTGTCCAGAAGTGTTAAATAGCAACTAAGGTTGTTCGGCCTGCAAAATATATAGAGTGTTTTCCGTCCAATGTAAAATGTGAAATTATTGTTGTTTTATGCTGAGCTGAGATTTTTAAACTGTATATAAAATACATGATAGAAGTAAATGTGTGTGCCGGTCCATTGTTTGTGTGGTCTAGTAAATCTGCTGTTGTTTATTTGGCAACCCAATATAACTAATGTGAAAAAAAATATTGTACCATGTACTACCCTAGGTCTGGCATTGCCCTAGCTGATTATCCCAGAAGGAAAATGGTATAAGATAATTTCCCATGTTTTAGCCATTGGCAATCAGAGACACATTGTTTCTCCTTGTTGCATGCTCTGACACAGATGAAAGAGGCCTAGGAGTACAGAATATCCAACCTAATTATGGTGGAGATGCCAGATTAAATTGTGACTAGGTACAATTACTAGGCATGGCCATTTGTAGTGTAGTCATACTGTGCTATACTGGGTGCACTTTAAAATCATGTTTTTATTTGTTTCTTTCTCCTCTATTGTACAATGAAAAGTAATTGTGTTGGGAATTTGTTTTTTTTCTTCAATTGCTTTAGTGACATTGTGTGACAGTAATAGTGATTGTGCTGGCAACATTTTGAATTTCTCTCAACTGCGTTACTGTCCTTGTGTGAACATTAGTGCACTGCAAACATGACAGAAGTTGGAATTGCTGATCTTTGCAGTATGAGGGGACAAAGATTTATGCACTGGCCACCTGGTCTTGACACATGACCGGGTTGGGAAGTGCGAATCATTTCTGAAATTAATAACACATGTCCTGAGGAGTTGTTTGCTGAGGGACGTGGGTTACAAGTGTGTTTTTTAAGACTCTTTCATTCAGATGACTGCAAAGGACGAACAGACTGTCTTATTCGCCTTGCAACGAAAACATGCTTTAATTTACATAAGCTAGTGGAACTGAGAGCAAAAGACTCTGCAATCAAAAATGAACTATGCCATGACTTGGCATTAATATGCAAGGAAATGTTACAGTTAGGAGAGAATTTGAAAAAGGGCGAGTGTTGTCAGCAGTTACAGGCTTCTCCCTCATCCTGCATCGGACCTGCCTCACCTTTCATCCTCCTGGGACCTGCAATCACACCACAAGGCTGTGCTCATTCCCTGGGGACTGCTGCCTTCCTTGGATCCAGGCAGGCTTTACTTGGAGCTCACTACCTTTTGACGACAAAACCGTGCAAATTAGCAGTGTGAGCACTCCTCAACTGCTACTTGCAATCTTCAACCTGCATGGTGAGTGCACACCATGGCTTTCATGGTTTAAAAAAATGTTTTTGTTCCACAGCCATAACATTGCTGTGTGCTTCCTACCACCTTCCAAGATGGTGGCCCGCAAAATCCTCCCTTTTGTTTGGTCCTGCCCCAGCTGAGGTTGTTGCGTGATTGGCCTTTGGTTTGCAGGTAAGGGTCAATCCAAACACCGGCAGGTGGAGGCCGGCCCCCCTCCCAAATGCCCAACTTCTAAGGCCCTTGTTTGTTCCCTTTGTTGCCTGACGTGCCATGCCCCCTTTTTATCCATGTGTCTTGCACGTTTGGACTTCTTCCCCCCTGCCACTATACGCATTATGGTCCTCTTCCTCTTCTCACCTGCTGCCTCCCTTTTTCCGACCTCCTCGAGCGCCTCAAATGATCTATCGCCAGGGCCATGCCTCACCCATCAGCAATGAACCCGCTGCGCCTACCTTTCAAGACTGCCTAAATTACGGACTTTGACTTTTGAGTTAACACCAATGCTGAGATTCGTAATGTTTCATGGACATCTGTATTGAGGTATGCTCTCCGAACCGGCATCACCCTCCATCTGTATATATGCTCCTGGTTATTTGTTTCTCACTTGCCCTACCTTTTCACACCATACTCATCCTCATTTCGTTTGCACCTCTCTCTCTTTCCTTCTTTCCCTCCTTTTTCCCTCCCCCTTTGGGCCTGTATGCTCGTCTCCAGACTCTCGCCCCACCGCCTTGTTGTATGCATGTATGCACAAATTGTCTGTATGCCCAGGGTCGGATTGGCCCCTCAGTCTGTCGGCCCGTGGCCGGGCCAAAAACATCCCTGGGTGATAGGGTCCGGTTTCTGGCCATGCCTGGGCCGGTTAGGAAGAAAAAAAAATAGAAAAAAAAGTATTTTTTTTCTTCACATTTTGTTTTCTTTTCAAAAAGCCTTTCATCCTTCTTAGGTCGATAAATGAGTACCAACACAGGTTGGGTGGTATTGTATGCATATTTGTTCTATATAAGTGCTATACAATAACATATTATCAATTGGCCTTGGACGCCTGGTTGTATTCACAGTAATTTAGTGTACTTAGGATCAGTGGTATTTGATGCCACTTCCTGTTTTTTCAAGGGGTGTAAGGTCGTGTTTCATCGATTCCTGGGATTTCACTTTCGGATGGGGTCAAATGACATCACTTCCAGTGATGTCATCAGAGGTCAAGGGTAGTGAGGCGAGGGGCGGGCCACTTCTTTTTAGGTGACCGGGCCTATTTCTTGTCCCACTCCGACTCTGTGTATGCCTACCTATTGTATATCCCCACTGTAGTATGCATTGGTTGTCTGTATGACAGCCAATTGGATATCCCCCTGTTGTGCATTGACTATCTGTATGCCGGCCTATTGTATATCCCCCCTATCGTATGCACACATTGTCTCTATGCCTGCCTATTGTACATCCCCTGTCCCCTGCTGTATGCCTATTATGTCTGTCTATTTGTATCCTTCTCTGTTGTCCCCTCCTCTCCCCTCTCCCCTCACTATATCCTACACACTTACACTATCAGAAATGTTGCCTGACCCAGTATGATAGTAGCTTGTTACCCCCCCCTCCCTCACTTGTTTCTCCTTCCCCTCCCCCTCCAGCACTATCTGAAATGTCGTCAGGCCTAGAACGATTGTTGATAGTTTTGTTCCTCTCCTCTTCCCTCCCCCCTCACCTCTTGTTTACCTTCCGGCACTATCAGAAATGTTGTCAGGCCTAGTACGTTAGCCGCTTGTCTGTCCTTATCTCCTTCCCACCCTCCCTCCCCTCCTTATCATTTTCCAAGCTCTTGCACTATCTGAAATGTCGCCAGGCCTAGTATGATAGTTAATTTCACATTCTGAATATATCAAGGACTTGTAAGAATGTCACTGTATTTTCCCCTGTTCCCTCCCTTACCTTGAAGCACTTTGAAATACATTGTGTATAGGCGCTATATAAATAAACTATCAATCAATCAATCAATCAAAGTATGATGATGGAAATGCACAATTGGCACAGAAAGAGTGACAATGTGATGAGAGTGAAGGAGAAATTATTCATTTGAAAAACGGTTTTGGGGTGCATTTGAAAAGATAGAGACCTTGCATTATCAGAAATGCAAGCACTGTGAACGTGTTTTAGTCCGTTCTCTAAAGAATTACAGACGCTGGAGGATCAGTTTGTTAGATTGATAGATCATAATGATAAAAGGCGGCAAACAGCTGATCATTTTAAAATACAAATTACAGAAATGATTGAGGTAATAGCCAACCTAAGGAAAGAAAACTCTGAACTCTAGAGTGAAACACAAGATCTCTATGCACAGTGTAGGGAAATGAGGTGACAGATTGGTAATTTTGAAAACCCTGAGCGTTTCTATAGATGCCGAGAGCAGCAGGAAATTGTTTTAACTGAAGTTGAATCCAGCTACAGTCTGGGAACATTACCATCCTCTGTTCATTCAGCAAGAGCTGGATACACTCCAATGCACGAAGATTCGCCTGCGTGCTCAGACCAGAAAAGGGGAGGGGCAAAATGAGGTGCCATGTAATCCAGTAAAAATCATGAAGATCATAAAGAATGTGATCAAACGGTTCAATGAAGATTCAGGTATAAGCACTGAGGAACACCTCCAAGCTGTTATTGAATTAGTTCTGACCTTGGACATCGCCAAGGCTCAGTTTCCCTTACTATGGACCCCAGTTCTGCTAGCTTCATAAGGAGCTTGAATGAACAAGGGCATTTGCCATGGATGACTTTGAAAGAGAAATTAGGGAACAATTTTCACCATATCGCACTATACAAGATGCAAAAAAGCAGCATATAGCATAACAATTTAGGCAGATAATTTGCCACGGCAGTCCTTGCAAAACCTGAAAAGAGCCTTTTCACGTTTTGATGTAGCCTGTGAAATTCATTCAACAGAATTCCAAACCACTTTTTGTATAGATTGCTACACGAAATAGTCTTGCACTTTGCACATGAGTTCACTCGGGACCATAGTTTAGAATGGATCCTCGGGCAGGCAACTAAAATCTATGAAGTCATCACACATGAGAAAAATAAGTGTAGGAATAAAGAATCAAAGCAAAATCTAAAGAATCTACCTCAACAGTGTAAGAGATAAAGTATGGTAACATGCCTTTGGAGACTGCTCAAATAAACAATGACACACCACATAACCAGAGGGGTGTGGCCATGCAAGGGAAGGCAGCACCATCCCAGGCCAGATTGTTTCAATTCACAGACCCCAGCGACAAATGCTTGTACATTAGTCCTAGGTAGGTTGGTAATTTGCCAAAGGGGGGATTTCACTATGATATGCAGGGCCTAATCACACCCAGAATCAGATGTATAATGGGCCATACCAGGAATTTGGTGCCCAGGTAGGTTTGACCCTCCCACAATGGTATATGGCAATCAGACAATACCAAGGTATGCAGATAGGTTAATTGAAAATGGAAGTCAACAAATGGAACAGTATAATTCAAATGAGAGACAGAATGCAACCTGTGGCCCACACCCTTATGATCAGTCTTCTCCATAGGTAGGCCATGTATAGAGAACAGTTACCCCACGTTCCCCGCCTCCTCTGTCACAGGTATTCAAGGGAAACATAAACAAAAATCAGTCTCTGAAAAGGAGCCAGAACATGCCTGATCAACTTGAATTCAACGAGTACCGGCCTGGAGCACAGAGGGATTAGTTAGGTATAAGGACAGATTCCAGTGCTTAAAGGCACAAGAATGTTGTCTGAGCAGATCGGAAAACTGTGTGCAGTGCAGAAGCAACAGCTGATTGACAGTGCAGAATGTCACGAAAGTGACATTGAACAAAGTAGCAGCAAATGACTACTCAGCAGGGTTTCCCCCAATGAATGCACAAACAGTTATGATTTGGCATTGAATGAACAAACCAAACTGCCTAGTGAGTTAAAACCAAGAAAACAAGTGAATAATTATGGCATAGGCAAAGGAAAACACACACATTTACAGCTAGCACTATTACAGACAGCGCTATTACAGCCAGCCACATGAGACACAAATACAGCCGCATCACACGTCCATGCCCGGTGCTATTAGAACCGAAAACTGTCGCTAATACCACCAAAACATGGCGCAGTTACCTCCAGCTTCCAGCTGGAGGTAAATGAACACAGGTACTTGAAATTAAGCCACAGGTGATCCCAATACATCCCAGGGAGATACAAAAGGCACACCCCTACTCCAAACAATGTTTTCAACACCATGCTGCCACTAGCCACTGTGAGCTGGGACAGGCAGCTGCACATGCTGCGCTTGGAAGTAGGGAGACTGCACAACCATGAAAGGGCACAGGGAGTACAGTGCGGAGTGGGCAGGAAGAGGAGGAGGAGAACCCAAGCAAGGTGTGCCCCAATCCCCAGGGTCAGGCTCTCACCTTGGACCCTCACTGACAGCCAGTTGGTCCCTCTGTACCGCCTCAACAGGGAGACCATAACAGAGCTTGTCAACACAATATAGGATGACCTAGGGAGCTGGATCAACATCCGGACAGTTGTGCTCCCTCTGCTGAAACTAGTGTCCATCCTACAATTCCTTTGAACCAGCACCTTTCAGCACTCTATGGCTATGATGACCGGCATGGCACAGCTCACATTCTGTGCAGTGCTGGCCCAGGTGCTTGAAGGCCTCCTGCAGCAAGTGCAACACAGGTGCAACACCACATGTCACTGCCCACCACTCCAGCAAAGGTCAATGCCATGAAGGCACAGTTGTATGACATTGCCCAAATGTCAAATGTGATAGCTTCCCTAGATTCTACCCATGTTGCGCTGGTTTCCCTCCAGGCCCACAAACAGTATACCGAAACCGCAAGCACTATCACTCCCTGCGAACACAACCTCATCATCACCCACTGCTGTCCGCTTGGTACTGCAAAGAGAAGAGAAGTGTCAGTTAAGACACAACAACCCTGACTGCGTCGTAGGTAAGCTTGTGGGCTTGTGCCCTTGAATTGAAAACCTACAGCCAATGCCAGAATCCTTCCCTCTTTGAGCCCACAGCCTGATCTACTTTGCAACGCATACACTTTATGGTGGTCTAAATGTGGAATGAAGAATTTCTATTCGTATTTTTCAACCTAATGTGCAAGTTCAACATCAAGGGTTAAACCTCTCCAAGATGGCTGCTGCCGCAAACATGACACCTCCTGGCCTCAAGTCGGCCTCCTGGCAGCCCATTGGCTACACAACAGCTACATCTGCCAATCAGAAGATGTCGGCCGGTGAAGCCGGCCCACACCCACGCCACACACTAAGGCTCCTGACTGAGCCATCTGAGCGCCAAGTGCATGCCGCCACTATCCTGTTTCACACCTCTCTCTACCCCAAACCCTGATGCATTGGCCTTCCCACTATCACTACCCCACTGGGTAGCCTTACGTACCTGCACAAGGGCACAGTTGAGACCTTTCGTCCTCCACCATGTTGACATACCACAGCGGCCTAAGCCTGTGCTATATTCTGAAGGCCAACTCTGACCCTCTCCCAGCCTCAACTGCTCTGCACTACGCCAAAGCCTGATCTGATTCCTCTGCATCAAAGCTCTTTGGTTAACTTGGTTAATTGTGCTGCTCTTAATCTGATCTGAACTTGCTCCATTGCTGGCATTTATAACTACCCTGTGCCAACCTACATCACGTACATTCATGTCCTCTGCTTTCAAATTATTTTTGATTTATGCATGTCACTGTCTGACCATATCCCACACCAGGTCCTACCAGATCATATTCTTGCTCCAGCAAACTCCCGAGGCCAACCGCACCCAGCTATCTCCACCCCATATGGCCATGCCCAACCACAACTAAATGACACCCCATGAGACACACTACCCACCAGTGGCTCATGACAAGCACATTCTGGAACCCAGGACATGCCCTCACTGTCTCAACCCAACACACAGCTCTCCGCAACCTATTGCAATCAGAAACACCCACCTTGCTTTCAGAACTTATTCAACCAGAGACACATCGGGCACCACTGCCTCCACCATCAGGGAAAGAAACTCATGCCTCACAATCTGCATGGTATGCACCAACTCACAACACCTGCATCCACCTCCCACACTCCTAACACACCCAATCATATCATTTTGGGGGCCCTCGTCAACGTCAGATCACTTCCGGCCCACGCACTTGACATCGCAGACATCATCACGATACACAAGCTAGACTTCCTAGCTATAACAAAATCCTGGCTCCACGACACTTTCGGCCCAGCACTGTCACTTGCTGTTACTGACAGCTACTCTATATGCAGGAGCGACAGACCCAATGCCAAAGGTGGAGGAGTGGCCATCATAGCTAAAACTTCCTTGAACATGAGTATCAACAATGCCTGATGCTGTGGGCGTATCGACAGGGTTTTCCGTTATGTTGTCCACCCCACTCGAACCCTGAGAGTCTGCAGATTCCCCTTCCTCCTCACCTGATGAAGATGAGATGTCCAACTTCTTTCCACGGGATCGACGAGTGAAAGTCCTCCTCTCCTTGTGTAGATAGGGTCGGCCTCGGGAGGAAGCCACTGCGACCCTTTGGGAACGAATCAGCGGTGACTCCCCCCCGCGACAGACAAGTGAGGCTAGGGGAAAAGCCTTTCGGCACAAAAACCCCTTCGGAGTGTAGATATCCGATGCAGCGGAACGAGAGGACACACCAAGACCAGCTGGAATATGAGAGACCGGAATACCGGCGGATAGGGCTCAGTAAAGGCGAGTTGAGAGAACGGCACAAAATGGAATCAAAGGGGGGGGGAGCCCGAGAGAGAAAATCAAAAGAGGCAAGGCAGGAGAGGAGAAGGGAAGCGAGCAATCCACGCGCCCAAGAGAACTAACGGGGCGCAGGCAAGAGAGAGAGAGAAGACAACGGAAAGAGAGAGGTAAGCAGAGGAAAATAGGACAGGAGCGGAACACCGCCAAGCGAGAGAACTGTGGAGCGCAAGCAACGAAGAGGAAACAGAAGTTGCAACGCGCCGAGCCGCCAAGCGTAAACAGGGAAGTACACTCGGCAGCGGCCATGATGGAAAGGACTAGACCGCTAACAGCGCTTGGGAGCACAACGTGGCGGCACAGTTGGACGGCCGCCATATTTCCACCTCTTCCATAGACGCCAGGAACCTGCGGTTGTGACAGTATGCCCCCTTCGAAGTCGGGTACCCCCCGGCTTGCTGGGATGTAACCTGTGAAACTGCCGTAACAAACGGGGAGCATGTACATGGGTCCGAGGTTCCCAGGTATCCTCAGAAGAAGGATAACCTTTCCAATGAATCAGATATTCAAGGCGACCTCTGTGGTAACGAGAATCCCGGATGTGAGAGACCTCGTATTCCTCCGAGGTAGGAGCAGGCAAAGTGTGGAGTCTGGGGGTACTCTGTTTTCTGTTCCCTGATACGAAGGGACATAATTGGGAGGTATGAAATGTAGGATGAATGCGACCAAGATTCTTAGGCAGTCTGAGGCGATAAGCTACTGGATTGATCTTGGATAGGACTTCGAAGGGACCAATAAATCGGGGAGACAGCTTAGAAGGACGTACCCAGCGGGGCAGAAACTTGGTGGATAACATGACCTTGGATCCTCTGTTCCAATCCGGTACAGGTCTCCGGTGTTTATCAGCTTGTAGTTTGTTACGGGCGTTGGCCTTTAGAAGACTTTGGTTGGCGGTGTTATGGGCTTCCTTTAATCTAGAAAGAGAGGTTTCTATGGATGGTATAGGAGTCTCAGTCCAGAAGGTGGGTACTATAGATTTAGGATGGTACCCATACGTACAAAAGAAAGGGCTGATCCCAAGTGCGCTGTGTACAGAATTGTTATAAGCGAACTCAGCTGTTGGTAAGAGAGAAACCCAGTTATCCTGTTGTTGGTTAATGAAACACCTCAAATACTGCTCAAGGGTCCCGTTTAGCCTTTCCGTCTTCCCGTTAGTCTGTGGGTGGAACCCAGAGGACAGGGCCCTTTCGATACCCAACAGTCTACACAAGGCAGTCCAGAATTTTGAGGTGTATTGGCTCCCACGGTCAGACACGATCTTTCTGGGGAGACCATGCAACCTGAAGACATCTTTCATGAAGACTTCCGCCATAAGGGAGGCCGAAGGTATCCTGGGTAAGGGGGAGAAATGAGCCAACTTCGAGAAGGAGTCTACTGTTACCATGATACAGGTACACCCCTGGGAAACCGGTAGATCTACGATGAAATCTGTAGATATGTGCTTCCAGGGGCCTGAGGGAATCGAGTCTTGTTGAAGCAAGCCAAGGGGACTTCGAGTAGAATGTTTATTTTGCATACAGGTCAGACAGGTCTGGATGTATGCCTGAGTATCGGCTCGCATACCGGGCCAGTAAAAGGATCTCTGCAGTAATTCCAAAGTCCCTCGTAAGCCTCTATGCCCGGCCACCTTCGAGTTGTGACACCACTGGAGAGCTTGTATTCTGAGGTCCTGTGAAGGAAGGATGAGTCTCCCTCGAGTGAAGTACAGACCGTCCCTCTGATCCACCGGAGTCCTCCCCACTTGCAAGAGTGTTTCTTCTGGGGAAAGAGATCTTTCCCTCACTTCTTCCAAGAAGGACGATACAGCGGAAATGATCTTGATATGTGGAAATATGAGCTCTTTCTCGTATCCCAGAGAGGTCTCATCTCTGCGAGATGAGGCGTCAGCAACCTGGTTTTGGGTACCAGGTATGTATGTTATGAGAAAATGGAACTGTGCAAAGAAATGCGCCCATCGGGCTTGTCTGGTGTTATAACACTCTTGTTGACGTAGGATCTGTAGGTTCTTGTGATCAGTACGTATCAGGAACGGATGTAAGCTTCCTTGGAGAAGATGCCTCCATTCTAGACAAGCCAGTTTCATAGCTAAGAGCTCCTTTTCTATGACGGAGTAGTTTAGCTGACTAGGGTTCAGAGTCTTGGAGAAATAGGCGATGGGATGTTCTTGGCCCTGATTTGATTGTAGGAGAAGGGCGCCAACCGCACCCGCGGATGCGTCGGTCTCAAGAATAAAGGGAAGCAATTGGTCCGGCTGACGCAGAATAGGGGCAGAACAGAACCTTCCTTTCAGACAGATGAAACTCTCCTCGGCTTCCCTGGACCATCGAAAGGGCCTGGAAGCTTTCTTTAGTAAAGAGGTGATAGGCAAAGTGAGTCTGGAAAATTCGGGAATAAAGTTCCGGTAAAAGTTGGCCAGTCCCAAAAATCTTTGAATCTCCTTGACCGACGAAGGGGAGGGCCATCCTAGCATAGCTTCGACCATCTGGGGATCCATGGCGATCCCCTCGCTGGACAAAATAAACCCCAGATAGGAGACGGAGGTTTTGGCAAAAGCACACTTTTCCGGCTTGACCAATAAATGATGTCGCTGCAGCCTGTGTAATACTTCCTTCACATGACGAGTATGCTCTTCGGGCTGACGGGAGTAAACCAGAATATCGTCTAAGTAGACAACGGTGTTTTGGCCCAAGAGATCAGAAAATATACGGTCCATAAACCTTTGAAAGATGGAGGGAGCGTTGACCAGTCCGAACGGCATAACCTGATATTCGAACAGCCCATAGGGAGTGCGGAAAGCCGTCTTCCATTCGTCACCAGTCCTGATGCGGAGCAAATGGTAAGCATTACGTAGGTCGAGTTTAGAAAAAACTACTGAGCCTTGGACGGTCTCCAGGTTCTCCGAGATTATGGGCATAGGGTACCGGTCCTTGATGGTAAGTTGGTTAAGCCCTCGGTAATCGATACAAGGTCTTAGGTCCTTGGAGTCCCTCTTAGGAATGAAGAATAGAGATGCTCCTGCTGGTGATCTGGAAGGTCGGATAAGTCCGTTGGCTAAGTTGTCATCTAAGTAGCGTCTAAGGACTTCCTTTTCCGACAAGGAAAGGGGATACATCCTACAAAACGGAACCAGAGCCAGAGGGACTAAGTCTAACCTACAGTCCTCAGGTCGATGAGGAGGAAGTTCCATGGGTTGTTGGTCTTGGAACACTGTGGCGTACTCCTGAAGACAGCTTGGGATACAATGGACCGTGCTCCTCTCAGGGGCACACCCCATCTTGACGCTTTCGAACAAGGGTCCTGGAAGACACTTCTCCTGGCAGTAAGCAGAATGAAAACTTAGAAGATTGGCCGACCAATCTATGGTAGGGTTGTGTCGTCGGAGCCAACCGATCCTCAAAATGACTGGGAAATGAGCTGCGTGAATGATATCGAAGCTCAGTACTTCAGTATGTTGTTGAATGGATACCCGTACCTCCTCTGTGGTGTGGGTAATGAGGCCGGAGCACAGAGGGGTACCATCTACTAACTCTACCTTCTGGTCTTCCTTCTTGGCTATCCTGCGAAGGCCTACCTTGTCGGCCCATAGGGTGTCCAGGAAGTTCCCGGCTGCTCCGCAATCCAGCAGGGCCAGAGTCTCCATTTCCTTTCCTCTGAACTGAAGCTGGACGGATACCACCATGAGACGTTGGTCGTCCGAGGGTTGGGCAGAAGTAACTGAAAGAGTGACGCAGGAACTGGAAAAAGCCCCTCGGTAGTCCATCCTGCCAACTACCGAGGGCGTTCGTTTCCCGGACGTCTGGGGGGTACATCTGGGCAGTCTCTCAAGAGGTGTGTGGAGAAGCCACAGTATAGACAAAGGCTGCCCTCTCTTCTCCTCTTCTTCTCTTCCGCTGTCAAGGGCGCTCTGGTTGCTCCTATTTGCATAGGTTCTTCCCGGGTGGATGGACAAGCGGCAGGTGAGGAGGTCGATGGGTGAGTCTCGGGGTAAGAGCTGAAGCTACGGGTCTTTCTCTTTTCATTCCTCCGTTCAGTCAACCGAAAATCTATCCGTACAACAGCCTTTATGAGATCTGAGAAAGAATCGGGGCGAGGGATCCTAGCGAGCTCGTCCTTCAGCTCTTCGCGCAAACCCCTCCGGAAGATGGTGTATTGAGCCTCTTCTTGCCAGCCAGCTTCTGCAGCTAGTCTTTTGAAGGAGGATATGTAAGTGAGTAGGTCAGAACCACCCTGACGTACATCCAACAGGTCTTCACTAGCCAGGTGAACACTCTCGGTGCGAAGAAATGTCTGCTTGAGAAGATCCTTGAATGCTACAAAGTTCTGTAGCACTGGGTCGGACTGGGACACCAATGGGGTAGCCCACGCTAGGGCATTACCAGTCAGGTGAGTGATCATAAACCCCACTTTAGCGTGATCGGAGGAAAAGGCGTTCTGTCTGAAAGCGAAATGGATATTACAAGCTTCCAAGAATTCTTTAACTTTTTTCTCTGATCCGTCGAATTTGCCTGACACCAGAGGCAAGGGTGGTAAATCTGTGACTTGCTGTTCTCTGGCGGTAACTCTCTGTTGGAGAGCGGTATTTGCCTTCTTAAGGGCTTGAACTTCCAAGTTTAAGTTTTGTACAGCCGCAACCAATTCTTGAAGTTGCTGGGGAGTTGCCATGTCAGTATTTTGGCGTTGCAAGCTATCAACAATGCCTGATGCTGTGGGCGTATCGACAGGGTTTTCCGTTATGTTGTCCACCCCACTCGAACTCTGAGAGTCTGCAGATTCCCCTTCCTCCTCACCTGATGAAGATGAGATGTCCAACTTCTTTCCACGGGATCGACGAGTGAAAGTCCTCCTCTCCTTGTGTAGATAGGGTCGGCTTCGGGAGGAAGCCACCGCGACCCTTTGGGAACGAATCAGCGGTGACTCCCCCCCGCGACAGACAAGTGAGGCTAGGGGAAAAGCCTTTCGGCACAAAAACCCCTTCGGAGTGTAGATATCCGATGCAGCGGAACGAGAGGACACACCAAGACCAGCTGGAATATGAGAGACCGGAATATCGGCGGATAGGGCTCAGTAAAGGCGAGTTGAGAGAACGGCACAAAATGGAATCAAAGGGGGGGGAGCCCGGGAGAGAAAATCAAAAGAGGCAAGGCAGGAGAGGAGAAGGGAAGCGAGCAATCCACGCGCCCAAGAGAACTAACGGGGCGCAGACAAGAGAGAGAGAGAAGACAACGGAAAGAGAGAGGTAAGCAGAGGAAAATAGGACAGGAGCGGAACACCGCCAAGCGAGAGAACTGTGGAGCGCAAGCAACGAAGAGGAAACAGAAGTTGCAACGCGCCGAGCCGCCAAGCGTAAACAGGGAAGTACACTCGGCAGCGGCCATGATGGAAAGGACTAGACCGCTAACAGCGCTTGGGAGCACAACGTGGCGGCACAGTTGGATGGCCGCCATATTTCCACCTCTTCCATAGACGCCAGGAACCTGCGGTTGTGACAATGAGAGAGGTGACATTAACTCCCCACACCTCCTGCAAACTACTATCAGTTAAATTGTTACTCTCAGCAAAATCTACTTTAAACATTCACCTCATCTACAGACCCCCAGGGCCTGTACGCACCTTTGAGAATTAGGTCACGCAAATCATCTTATCCAATGCCAAGCCCAAATCTGAAACCATCATTTTGGGTGATTTCAACTTAGGTTTGAATGTCCCATTCCATAATAATACTCTATCCTTGGCTAACACCATGTCAGCACTTGGTCTCACACACAAGATTCAGAATCCCACGCACGTGAAAGGTTGTATACTCAACTGGCTTGCAGAAATCAACTGCATGTCCACCATCACATCTAACGTGCCCTGTCCTTGGTCGGATCACCACCTCATCACATTCAATATCAATACTAAGATTAGTCCGACCAACCTCCCCACTCTAACTTCAGAGGCGCCATCAAGAAACAAAAAAGAATATAACAGCCAACAATTTGCTCACACTTATGCAAGCAGTCTTGCCAATACCAACCGATGATAATGCTGACCCTACCACAGTGACCAGACTCTACAAAGACACAATCTTGGCAGCTAAAAACAAAATAGTGCTTTGTGTGCTACGCAAAGCCAAACAACCAGCCCACCTTAATGGCAGGGTAACCCCTGAGCTTAAAGCCCTTAGAATGACCAAAAGAAAGGCAGAATCACTCTGGAAAAAATCACCCACAACAACCAACAAAAATACATTTGACAATGCCTCCAGAGACTATAAACAACAAGTACTCATTACCAAAGCAAACTTTATAACAACAGAATATACAAAGCTAGCTCCAACACTAAGGAATTGTTCTTAATCCTGCAACAAAGACGCAAATTGGTGTGAGAACATACAAAACGATCTCCAATCCACAATCGAAGCCAAAAGGAACAGCCAAACCAAACTACACGGACCACCACCCCATTCCAAGACAGCCACCCACCGCAAGGAGCTCCCCAAATTCGTATTCACGAAGGTCACCATCCCTGAAGTCCTGCAAATTCCTTAGTCTAAAGCCCTCAAGGTGCCAAGTCGACCCATGCCCACCCACAGTCATTAAAGACTGCGCACCACAACCTGCCCCTTCATCACAAATCTTTTTAATGCCTCATTTAAAAAACAACTGCATCCCCATGGACCTAAACAACTCAGGGTACTACCCCTCGCTAAAAAGCCCACCCTTGACCCTAACATTCCCACAAATTACCGCCAATTACAACGGTACCGTTTCTCTTGAAAATTCTTGACAGAGTAGCATACTTACACATTCCGAAATATCTGGAAGCTAATAACATCCTGGGGCTACGCAGTCCGGTTTCCCCCCGAGACATGGGATGGAAACAGCTTTACTGGATTTAAAAATCCAAATTGACAAACTGAGGGACAAAGGGAAACTAGCTGAGCTTCTGCTCCAAGACCTTTCCACTGCATTGATCTGGTGGACCACAACACCCTGTGCAAACAACTCACATCAGCAGCAAACTTTTCCACAAACCCCACACAATGGATATAATCCTTCCTCATGACAGAACTATGAAAGTCTTCTCCCCTAAAGCCAAAGCACCCCACCCTGGTCGCATGTAGTGTACCACAAGGCTCATGTGTGGCCCCCATTTTCTACAATATTTTTACAAAGCCTCTCTTTGACCGTCTCGACGACTTGGGTGTCAGCTACACTAATTATGCAAATGACACCCAGATCCTCATCCCAATATAAGGGGACCACAAATCCAATACAGCCACCCTCAATGCCATATACCTCACCATCCAAGCTTGGATGGCGCAGCACGGGCTATGCTTAAACAACGACAATACCGAGCAGCTCATCATAGGCTCTCAACCTAGAATCGCCAAATTAAATGACCTCTTCAAATCTTTCAACATTGATGGTAACACCATTAACGACACTAATGAAGGTCAAAACACTTGGTTTCCACTTAGGCCCTTCACTTCATCTACATAAACAAGTTAATTCACACTCAGAGCTCAAGAGTAATTCTGGCTATTGAAGGCGCTCACACCCCACTTCACCAATAAAACTCAGAATAAAGGATACTTCCCAGTGGGGAATGAGACCAAGAGATTGGTATTGAGAGTCATCAAAGGTTTATGAAAGATTCAGCATCCAGAGAACTCTGCGGCCTTGAGCGTGCTCTGGCAAACAATACAGAAACAATACATTTTAAAGGGTTACATAGTCATCAGTGACGATTTCTATACAGTCTACAGGTTATATTTTCATTGGTTAGAGAAGGGGTGCGAGTATAGTTCTGTAAGGGCCGGCTCCACGGTATTGGCTGATGACTTGGTGGGAGGTTGGACATCACGTGGTTCAGTGAGGCCAGTCCGTGTGAGGTGAAGACTGGGTCAGGTCCAGAGAGGTGGCTGGTTCTGGCTAACTAATCTACACACTTATTCTAGACATACAGTAAATAATGTTCCTTAATACACCTTTTAAGTTTTATTAAAGGCCTATACATTGTACACCTATGTTTGCATTATCTCACTTTGGGTCACTGGCGAGTTGAAGGGTGTTGGGGTCTTGCCCCTCAGGTAACCTGTGGGGGCAGGATTAATAGCTCTCAGGTCTGTCACATCAGAGTTGGAGGGGGTGGAGTGACACATGTTAGTTTAGGACAGAATATACTGTGACAGGAGTCTGGTTTTACTGTAGGCACTCTAGGGTGGTCAGCAAAGAAGGGTCACACTTCTGTTATATCAAAAGAATAGCTTTGGAGGGGCACAGGGTTGAACACACAGTCATTTTTCAACAGTGGGGGTGAAAGGGGCAGGAGCAGGTTTGTTGAGATGGATGAGCCACAAGTCATGGTTCGTCCCGTCACACACAGGGCAGTGATCTCAGAGGCAGAGTGAAAAGAATACAATGTTTGTTTGCAACATCTTGTCTCAAAGCAGCTGTGAGAAAGAGAGTTAGGAGGCACAGAAGTGGGAGGAATAAAGTGGGGGCTGTCAGTGCTCGCTGTGTGCGCAACGCTGCTGAGGGGAGAGGAAACTTCACAGTACCAGAATGCGGCCTAGTCCAAAGATGGAGTTGAGGGTACACAAAATGGAGTCCAAGTGTGTCCTGCAATAGCCTCACCTCTGCTTATGCCAGGGCCTTGTCCCCTGAGGCCACAGAAGGGCAAGATAGGCGTCCCTCTACCAGCGCAAGAGCAAGTGGTCCCTTTCACTTAGAATGTACAGGGGGCTACACTGACCCCCCTCCTTCCTAACATTCCCCCCTTTTGTTACATCTAAGGTAACAAACTATTGTTTAGTATTATTAGCATTCCTTAGTGCTCTGCCTCCAACACTGCCTCGTCCCAGGCCTGTGTCCTTTTTATTGGCATCCATGCCCTGCATACACCCCTTAAACTTTGACCCCTTCTAGCATATTCATCTGGAGTGCATGTCATGTATATTCCTCCAACCCCATCCAAATCTACCCACATTTCCTTATACCATTCTAATTCCTGGGGTTCCTTGATTGTGGTTGTCCACCCTGTCATCCGGGTAACGATACACTGCAGTCATATGTTATTTAGGGCTGCCAGATTCCACCATCTGAATTTATAGTTTGTACCTTTGTCGGCTTGCCCATTGTCACCATCATCATTGCAGAACTAGGCATTGATTTTGCACAACATCGAACTCCTACCTGAAACACACAAAAAATCAGCAACAGAAAAACAATGAGTGGGACAAAAATGTTCATCATAGTTCTGAACCAGGAAGGTATCCAATCAAAAATGTTGCTGATCCAATCGCTGGGTTGGATCCCCCCTTCTTTCTTGATTCTTTCACCCAGTTTGTGTCCTGCAGATATTACGTGTGATAGGGTCCCATTGTCGACGTCAGCAGAAGATACGAATGTAAAGCATGCACTCCTGATTTTTTGGCAAACACTGCCGTCCATTGCTGTGTGTAGATCTAGGATGTACAGGTTCTGCATGGTCATCAACCGCAAGGCTCGAAGTACCACCTTGAACATGTTGAATCCTTCTTCTGTGTCATTGGCCAGCTGGATCAGTTCCCAGCGCAGCCATTTGGCATTTGTTCGCGCCTGGAGGCCTGGCACTAGGAGAGAGGCAAAGAACATTTCCGCGGAATTGAAAAGTTTGTACTGATCAGGAATTTCCTCCAGGAGCTCTGAGGATTTGCTGGAGATGTAATTTGATCATCTCCTTTTGCGGGACACTCTTTCCTGAAACTCATCTTCTGACAGGATGTCATATGTGGAGGGCTCTTCAGTTGCTGGCTGGGATGCCAGCGACGTTTCAGTTTGCACCCTTCCCCCGTGGACATGGCTTTCAGGGACCACCATCAAGGCTGAATGCAACGTGGCCATGGCGCAAGTACCTCTCTATGATGGTGGGAGATGCAGGTATGCTTGTTTGCCACACATCCAGTAAGTGTCCATTAATACTGCTGTGCCTTTTTTTCATATCTGGAAGGATGATTGTTTTATTGCAATGTTTATTTGAGGCCAGTGGCACCCTTCGTTCGCCGTGGAAACAGAGTTCATGCTGTATTTCTTTTTGTATTTTGATCGGTTTCGCAAGAGCTGTCTCCCACATTATTTTGGCAGTGTTGAGACCATGTTGGAGTGCATGTTCGTTTAATCCATTGAAAGTTTTCTTCTGACAGACCTCGCCGTGCTTCCGCTTTAAATGTGATTGTTTTTTCGTGCCATTTCTTTTCCGTGAACATTGTCCCTTTGATGATGAAAAATGGCTCCTTCATGCAAATTACTCCTTGAGGTTTGCTGGCGCATGTTTTCTTATTCTGGATCATTTGTATTGTCACTGTGTGTGCCTGGAAGGTACTCCGAATCCTACAGAGGGCTAGATGAACAAGACACTGGGCATCTGACAAAGGCGTTTCTTGGGGTATGAGAACTTTGGGTGTGCCAGAGGCATGGGGTATCAAAGAGCAAACATAGCAACTCTCGTTTGTTGCCTGTTTAGCCATGGCACTCATATCTGAATAGCATTTATTGGATTGGTGAGGGTGGCGGGGATCTTCTACTTCATCTAATCCCAGGTCATGGTATGCATCATGCCTCCTTCGTTCCACCCGCCTTTACCGTCTCATATTCCCCCCTAGCCCATTATACATTGTCTTCACCTTTTTATATCGTACAGGAAAAATGTCTGTCCATGTTTCAACGTTTTGTTCACTACTGCTCTGCCAAGACTGTGAGACTGGGTACATTTGCGTGGTTTGGTCATAGGGCTTAAGGTGCATATTACCACCATCTGAGGTAGGTTGCCATCTGAGGTAGGTTCTTCGGTTGTTTGCATATATACACATGGCAATCCCATAACGTCAAACATAGGAGAGTCAACATTATAATCATTATCAACATCATAACCCATAGCAGGATATGAGAAATAGGGGTTTTGACAGTTTGGTTCTTGTGCAGAGTGGTTACAGATTAGCATTTAAGGAGTCATTATGGGCCCATATTACATTGAACCCGTTCCAAATGAGGCTTGACCCTTCTTGTATTAGTTGTACCCCATCCCCCCTCTTTTATATTGGCCAATATAAAAGTGAGGCTCCAATACAGCCCGAGACAAAACAGCATTACCGGAAAAAATATTGCTACGAAATACAACCCATAGTCATAATTATAAGCTCAAATAGCGCTTATTTCTTCCCTGTCACTATCTACATTTGTAGTGTCGTTAGTGATGGCCCTCCTTTCCCCCATATTTACACCTGAAGGGACGATATAAATGGGTCAAGTACACACAAATAAATCAAATATTATCTTATTTACACCTCCATAGGCTTTTTTATCTAGACCTATTACAGAACCTGATAGTGAGAGTGGGGAACAGAGAAAAAGAAATAAACAGTGAGACTAATAAAATGGAAATAGAGAGATGAAACAGGAAGGAGAGAAAGTGAGAGAGAGTATTTTGCATTTGTAAACAATTCTTTCACGTTTATACACTCTTACTCATTCTGTACATTGTTATGAAATTTCTGCTTTTAAGTTTCTACTTTTCATCTTCTTCACTCTACAGTTTTTTAATCCCCATTTTTGCTATGGCATAGCACTGTCCAGCTCTTGTGGCTGCTCACATTGGGGTGCTGTGCTATCGTGTGCTTTTCTTACATCTGTGATATGGATCCGGTACTTCAAGCCCTTAACTTTTACAGCCAAGGGTGTGCAGTAAACTACCTCAGAATGTCTATGGAACCGTGGAGAGTTCCATCGCCACACAAAACTGCACACGTATACGCTTTCACCAGGCATTAACTGTAATGCTGGGCTGTCTGCTGCTGGCGTGTTTGTATCAGTTTCATTTTCTCGTGTGAATGGGTGCTTTATTTGTTTTGCTATACTCTTCACAGCTCATGTCAGTTGTGTTACGTATTCCTTAAACTCATCCCCTAGCACTGTGGCTGCTCTATGAGCATCTGCTGCTTGCCTCACTGGAGACAATGGCATTTGAATGCATCTCCCTGTCACTATTACATGTGGGTATAAATGGTGTGTCCTTACTTGGCTGCGTTCTGAGCTGGAACAATGCTAGAGGCAAGCAATACACCCAATTCTTTTTTAGGGTGTGACATAATTTAGATAATCTACTCTTAAGAAAGCTGTTTACCTTTTCTACCACCCAATTGCTTGCAGGTGATAAATCAAACAGTGTTTGTGTTTCACACCGAGCAATGTGGTCACTTCCTTGGGGAGGTCCTTTACAAAGTGAGTGCCGTTATCTGAACGGATCAAATCAAAAATCTCCCACCTGGGGGTTAAAACATAATCACATAACACTACCTTTTTATGAAAATTGACCTAAGCCCATTCGCATTACACGGAAAACCGCGTTCGGAATGTTCCAATTTTCGATCGATGTTGCTGCCATTTTAAGAATTATCCGCCATTTTGATTTCAACTCTTGTTTTATGTTCTAAAATGGTGGACTGTGTTTTCGACTTGCAGTCGAGCTGAATGCCCTTGGAGTTTTGTTAATGTTTAGGCTGACCGAGAGCAGACTGTTTGACCAATGTAAAGAAATCTTGTGACTCTAATGAACTGCCATCCAAGTGTTGTCTGTGTTCACAAGCCTCATCCTCATATAAACAGTGAGACAATGGAAAACAAACTCAGATCGTGTGTTCTGGCTGAACTGCATTGTAGCGATTCTTGCAACAAGGCTAACTATGGATCAGAGAACCAACAGCATCATTGTAACTTCATGGACATGTAAACTTGTTTAATCTGTTGTACAATATTGCAATATGTGTCATATGAACTGGGCGTGAACTCTAGCCAGTAACTTATTAGCATGCAGAGAGGCTGGACAATGTTTCAAAAATTTTATAAATATGCCTGTGTTCAGAGGTCCAGCACTCTTTCTCCTCACTGTGTCTGCTGGTACACATTGCGAGGTGTTGGGTGCCAGATAGCTATCTGTTTTGCTTTGATAATGTACAGTAATAAAATATACTTGTATCTTTTCAACCTGTGATTTGCGTATTTCATTTGTGATACTAAGCCTCAATATTTCTTTGGTCTTTCAGATGGCACCTGAATAGAGACCTTCAAGATTGATGTCACCTCGCTGAAGAGAAAACGCTGCTATCGGACCGCGATCAGAGAGGGAGAAAAAGGGGCCCCTTTATACGAGACGCAACACCTCGACAGTACTGCACCTTCCGATCCCTGAACGGTGAGCATGCGGTTCGAGAGGGCATCTTGACGAGGGTCCCCATATCGAGGCGGGCTGTTATGCCGAAATCTCCAATCATGAGGGTTCTTTGTAATCCAATTGGACCTCCTTAGTCTTTTGTAATCAGTCGTGACCTGATTCCTAAGTATCCTGATGTTTGGTTGCAGATTTGTACTTGCGAGTTCAAATGACGCCAGGTAACACGAGTGATCTGATATGCCTGGGAAATTGTCTGCCTGTTTCAGGGGTTTATTCTGCAGAGACAGACAATCTTTGGAATTTGGCATGGCCAGCGCCACAGGAGGGGCCGCTGGCATGTACTATGTACTGTGAGTACAGCATTGGTAGTATAGTATTCAACGATATTTGGCACAGACAAACTAGGCATGCTTCCGAATTTCAGTGGCCAGTTCATGGTAGTTTTGAGATTGCTTGTATAGAGTATTTGGAGTGTATATTGTTAAAGAAAAAGGCTAGGCCTGCAGCATTTGATGTAATTCAGAATTGGAAACAGTAAACTAGACAGCAATTTAAGAGTAAAGAGAAACATGCACGTCGTCATATGTCTAACTCAGAGAAAGCATTATTGTATGATCAACAGAAACAGTCAGAGTCTGTTAGAAATATGGATAGGGGTTTCCAACTTGGTGTACAGAAAATATATCCGTCTAAGGACTTCCATGTCTCAGACAAACTAATTGATAAGCTTTTAAATGAGCGTAGGTCTGTTGCTACTGCACCTCCACCCTATGTGCCTCTTCCTGCTTTCTTACTTCTTCCCGTTGTTGCACCTCCTGCTGCTGTTATTCCTGTTCCTCCTGTTGTAGCTCCTCCTCCAGTTGTTGCTCCTCTTCCTGTTGCTGCTCCTTCTTCTGCATCTCTGCCCTTGTCACCAGTTGTTGTTCCCTTAACTCCGTCTTTACCGCCATTGGTAGCTTCTCCAGTACCGGTTGTGCAAGATTTGTCTGAACTTTCTTTTCCAAGTGGTTCTGCTCCACTTGAAACAATTGAAGGTGCGAGTGCCGATTCAAAAGTAGTGACTCGTAGAACAGTTTCAAAAGCTAGAAAAAGAGAATTGTATGCATGGCCTAAGGAATGTAAAGAAAAAGGTGAAAAATCAGATGTTTTAACTGCAATTTCTGACCAGGAAAATATTCCCGATCAAATATTTTTATAGAGGGGATGGGAATGCACTTGGCTGAAATATGGAAAGATTTGATGGACATGGATGTCTCACAAGGGATTTGAATGTCTTAGCATACTCAAGGGACACTGCGGAGAAAGTACATGAGCATGTTGAGAGGTTTTTTAAGTTTAAGAGGGAGTTCGATCGGTTATAGAATGATGAAACAGATGGTGGTAGACTGGACGCTCTGTATGTGCAGAAACGGTTTCTTCCCTCTTGTCAATCAATGAGTGAAGAGGTGCGAATTTGCACAAAGGATGTATTTAGATGGATTTCAGATGTTTCGATATCTCCCATGAAGTATATGATACGTTTAGTCAGTATACTCTAGAAATGCAAAAGAAAGTGTTACAGGTAATGGTAGAGTACCTGCAGGATGAGTGTATGAAGAAAAAGATGTGTTGTCCCGCAGATTGATGATTATTTATAAGAGAGCATTTTCACCTGACACTACTTTGACTACTTTGTCGCTCGATTTAGCTCTATTGCTTAACAAGCGTTCGGAGTTGCTACTTCTAAATTGCCGATGAGAGAGGTTCCTCCGACATTTGTTCCTAAAGTGGAAATTCCAGTTGATGCCGTAGCAGGCACACCAGCTACCACTATTGAAGCTCATTATGTTTCACAATTTGTTCATGTCCCGTTCTCTAGAGAGGAAGTGGATACTATTAGACAGTCGATTCCAGATATTAGGAAAGAAATAGAATCTGTCTTGCATTTGTCAGTTTTCACTCTTGGTGCTATAGACATGTTGTTCCCTGTGATCCTACCTGCTGATTCATGGAAACAGAATAGAACTGTAGATGATCATGCAGGGCTGGGTGACACATGGGTTAACTTGGTATGGATAGACGGAGAAAGGAAAGCTGGTAAGAGACTGCCACAGGTGATACTGACATTACCAGACAGAATAGTAACTAAATTAAAGACTCTCGTCCCAGAGAGAAGGATAGTTTGGGACAAGCTTACTGCTTGCACCCAGGGGAAAATTCAAAGGTGCTACTGAATTTTTTAATCAGTTCGAACAAGTATTTTTGGATTTTAGCAGTCAGGATTTAAGCACTGAGTCTGGGGAAAGGTTGTTTGTGGACAAATTTGTGCGTGGATTGTTGCCTGATATCCAAGCACAAATGATGATTTCCGAAAGCGCCTGGCAAGCTAAATCACAGTCCGAAGTATTTCATATGGCTCAGCATTACGAAAATAGAGTCAATAATAAAAAAGAGAGGATAGAGAAGAAGATGGGAGACTTGAAAACCAAAGTATTGTTGCAACAGATAGTTAGAGGAACCAGAGGTGGAAGTACTGAGTTTAGAGGACAGTTTGCTCCACAGAGTAATGCACAGGTGGGTCCTGTGCACATGAACCAATGTGCTTATTGTAGTCAAGAAGGTCATTGGCGAACACAATGCCCGATCCTTTAGCAGAGATCGAATAACACATATGGTACCATGGGTAGACGATCCAGAGGCCGCCCTGGGGTAGGGGGTCCTGGTAGAAGTCAGTTCTCTCAGAATCCACAGTCATTCTCACAAGATAGTCAGAAACATAGTGTTGATAATAAGAATAATTTTGATAATCCTTAGACTGAGGATCTCGTACTTGATGATATATTGTTTCGTTAGGCCAGCCCGAAGCAGAGTCTGGAACCGGTGCCTATTCCCGTTGATCAGAAAAGGCCCTACGTAGAAATTAATGTGGGGAATAGGAAGCATCTATTTTTGATAGATACGGCAGCACAGAAGTGTTCCATAGATCATTCATGGGTTCCAGATATTCCACTGTCAGGACAGAATAACATTTCTCTAGGGTTTTCTGGCATCCCAGTGGTTAGTCCGGTTTCTCAGCCGGCACCAATTTCACTGGGGCCATTCACGGATCAATGTACATTTCTTTTGACGATGAATTGTGATGAGAATTTGTTGGGGTTGAATCTGTTGAAAGAATTAAATGTGGTAATTCATTGTTCTCCAAATGGGGTACATTTGACCATTTCACCTCAGTAATTTTCAGCTTCACAATTTCTGACTAGGCATTTACCGACTGAACTGGATAAAGTTCTGGCATGTTTATGGGCAGTTGACGATAATGATGTTGGCATTTTGCAAAATGAACCTGTTAAGATTGTCTTGAAACCAGGTGTTAAGTTGCCACGTATTCCACAGTATAAAATTTCAGGTGACAGTGAGCAAGCTTTAAAGAGTAAAGTTTCCAATTTTGTACATCAAGGAGTGATTGAGGAAATTGCAGGAAGTTTGTGCAATAGCCCGATTTTACCAGTGTATAAGAAAGGGGATAATGTGATTCCTTTCCTTTTCATTATTGATTCACGTGCTATCAATAAGATTGTTGCTCCACAATTTCCAATTGTGCCTGATGTGACCACAATATTAACGATAATTCCAGCTTCTGCTACTCACTTCAGTGTTGTGGATCTTAAGAATGCTTTCTTTAGCATTCCTGTACACGTTGACAGTAGATACTTGTTCGCGTTCACCCAAGGGGGACTCTTGTTTACATTCACTCGTGTGCCACAAGGGTACACTGAGAGTCCGAGTATTTACAGTAGAGCTTTGAAGGAGCAGCTCGATACACTTCAGTTGTCTTCCACTTGTACATTGTTGCAGTATGTTGACGATCTTCTTTTAGCTGCAGACTCAGAAATTGCTTGCAAGGAGGGCACCGTGTTACTACTTATCCATTTAGCAGAACATGGGCATAAGGCTTCATTGAAGAAGTTTCAATATTGTCGACAGGAGGTCGCCTATTTAGGCTATCTCCTGTCAAAGGAGGGAAGAAGACTGACACCTGAACAGATAAAAAGCATCTCTAGCATGTCTGTCCCAAATACACAGAAAGAGGTCAGAGCCTTGATAGGCATGGCTTCATACTGTAGACAGTGGATCCCTAACTTCTCATTAATGATAAAACCAATGTTGGCATTGACAAAGAAGGGCATTTCTTTGCCATTACCGTGGAACTTGGATTGCCAGAAAGCTTTTCGTATGCTCAGGGCTGCATTGTGCTAAGCACCGGTTTTGGGCACACCAAATAATGACAAGGCCTTTATTTTGTATGGGCATGAATGTGATAGATGTGCTTTGGCTGTGTTAATGCAGGAACGTGGAGGGAAGAATAGACTGTGTGGTTATATTTCCTCCACGCTTGACCCTGTTGCATGCGCTTTGGCAAGATTTTTGAGAGCTGTTGCTGCTGCCGCTGCATCTGTAAAACAAAGTGAGTGTATGGGTTTAGGTCACTCTTTAACCATGATGGTGCCCCACTCTGTAGACGTTCTATTGAACAGAACACAAACGCAACATCTTACATCAGCACGATTAACAAGATACAAGCTGACTCTATTTGCACTGCATATCCAAATTAAGAGATATTGCACATTAAATCCGGCTGAACTATTCACAAGATGTCACATGACTGCCTCTATACCACAGAGCAAGAAACCAAAGGCAGAATTGATTTAAATGATACACCATTGAAAAATTCACAAGGGGAGCTGTTTTGCGATGGCTCCTGCTTCAAACTTCCAGATGGTACATCCATTGCTGCTTATGCCATCACTACATTAAGCACTATTGTGGAAACCAAAAGAATTTTGCATAACTCCGCGCAGGCAGCAGAGATTATCGCATTGACTAGAGCTTGTGAACTTTCCGAAGGGATTAGGGTAAATATATTTACAGATAGCCAGTATGCCTTTGGGGTGGTTCACAACTTCGGTAGATTATGGGCAGAGAGAGGTTTCTTGACCTCACATGGAACTTCCTCGTGGCACTCAGCCCACCTCAATGCCTGGTGCATGGAGTTCTCCACCCTGACCATTGTGAGCCGTGCCCTCTCCGCCCGCTGCCGCTCCGCATCTATTTGCTGGGCCAACCGCTGCCACATGGTAGACACTCCCAATCTGGTGTCCTCCTGCCCGCCGGCCGATGGCTGCCCCTGGGATGCTGATGGCCATGATCGCTACCACCCCGAGCCTGCTGCTGCCGTGCACGTGCCCTGCCTATTGATGACTGCACGTCCTCCTCTTGCTGGGGTCCAGTTGGTGGGGTGACCACCCCTGCTGGACCCCTGACTCCCGACTGTGGCAGGGATGTGTCCTCTACCAGCCTGTCCGCTGGCTCAGGGGCAGCTCCACAGGGGGCCTAGATGATACTTGGGTGGGAAGATGGCACGGAGTACAACTGGTGCATAGGGGGTTCAGTTGAGGAGGGGTTCGTAAGAAGATCCAGCACACGGATGAACCCAGTGCCGACTCCTCACTCCCGGAAGATATTACTACCTGGGAGGGGAGCTTGGCCTTGCGTCTCCGGCTGGCGGTGGGATTCCTGCCGCTGTGCTCCACAGCACCATCTCTGCCCTCTTCATCAGTCGACACTGCAGACAGGGAGAGACAGAACACAGGCATTAGGGCACTGTACAATGGTCTGATACACACATGACAGTTGCACATGAGTGGCAGTGTCAAACTTCACAGATGGCATCACACTCCCCAACACCCATATCATTTGAACCAACACACATGGAATCGTGCAGAAGGCAGCAGCATCCATACACACACAACAGCATGCACATCCAAAGGTTGGCATGACATCACAAGCAACATGGGGAGTGCCGAACACATGCACACACGCCATCAGACAGACATGCATCTGTACATCTCCACCACCTGTCACAGTGCAATCATCGGCAACTATGTCACATCTGCCAATCGGGTTCCTACATGTCTGTGTTACATGCATCCATGGCTTATTACAGTCACACACATGTCAAACACACACACGCACACATGTACACCATGCAGGGAAATGAAGGTGGAACCAGCATCCATGTGTCACACCACAAACATGGCATAGTACATACACAGAAATGATAACATGTGTGTGTCTCCACATGCAGTTGTGCATCATGCTTTGGAACACATACACCATTGATGTGCATCACACATGACTGGACTCACATGCAGCACGGTCATGTCCCTGCACATACACATCCATACATGGGCCTTTCCAGACATATGTCCAAGCTGCACACTCCTGGCACACCTCAACATGCACTACCTCCAATAAGTATGCATGGACACTTACCCCTCGACTCCGGACGGGTCTGCCTCTCGAGGACCTGGAGATGAAGCGTTGGGCGAATGTGTTCCAGGACCCTCATCTGGTCGGTGGTAAAGCGGACCCGGCACCCCACTGCATCCGCTGCGTCCAAGTGGGACCAGGCCTTCCTGAGGGTCCCGGACCTGAAGTCCTCCCAGCGCTTATGGATGTGTGGTAGGTCGTGTGTTGCCACCCCCTCCGTGTTGATGGCAACCATGATGTCCATCCAGATCCTCTTCTGTCCATCCTTGTTGACGCGTGTTCGTCTGAAGATGGCATAATAATGCACCTGGACTTGCTCCACCAGGATGCCAACTTCTCCTGCAGTGAAGCTGGCAGCCCTCTTTCACTCTGCCGGGGGGTCGCCACTGGTCCCAGATGGATTTGGGCCCGACATGGCAACCCCCGAGGCAGGTGTGGGTGGGCAATTGGGTCCTGGTGCTGGGCTGTGGAGCGATGGAACTGCAGTCGGGAGTCTTCTGTTCCAGCAGGGGTGGTCGCAGCCACACGACCCTTGCAGATGGCTGACGTGCAGGCGACAAATAGCAGGGCACGTGGCCAGCAGACAGGCAGCAGCAGATGGCTCGTGGGAGGCAGCTGGGTGCTCTGGGGGGCAGGAAAATGGCCTTCTGGACAGGAGTGTGGTCTTCCGTGTGTTGTCGCATGGCCAGCATGATGCAGAGTGATTTGGAATGTAAAATAACAGCACGTCGGCGTGTAATTCGAGGAAAGGCCCTTAGTGCGTAAGCGCGTAAGTGACATAATGTGCGCGGGCGTTTCCCTCGGCACGGGTGCATAGTAAATTAGCACGTGAAAAACAGCATATCTGGGTGTCAGTGCGTGTAATTGGAGGAAAGGCCCTTAGCGCGTAAGCACGTAAGTGATGTGGCACGCTTGGGCGTTTCTGTGGGCAGGGGTTAAAGGTCTGCGTAGGATGCCATTTTCTTGTATGTGCTTTTTGTGGAGAGCGAGCAGATGATTCTTGTACTTCTTGTCGGTTCACACGCGATTACTTCACAATGGTTGCAGTGCATACTCCTTGTTTACTGAGACAGCATTCAATTCTTCTTTTGGTGGGGGTGTTGCCAATGCACCCATGAGTGTCTTTTTCACATTCGTTTTCCAGACAGACAGTGAGTCGCGCACGTATTTTTCCACTGTGGTTGCCCCCTTGTGTCTCGTACCCATTCAGAGGTCATTGTATCCTGTGTTTACCATGTGTACGCTTTTTTTGTGTTTCTGGGTGCCACAGCGTACTGCGGGTCCTTAATTCCATGCATGTGGGCTACCGAGGGGTCGCGTACACGTTAAGTTTATTTTGGGGTGCCTGAGCGTTGCCTGTCCCGTCATCTTCCACCAGGGGTCACAGACAGCGTTGCTAGAGAACAGGGGTACGTATTCCATGTAGTACCCTGCCTCCTTCACCCCAATTGACCAGGACAATTGTTTACGGCACCTCCCATTCGCACAAGAACAACAGTGCCATGGTTGGAAGGTAACCAAGTGCTAAGGGAGGCAAAGTTGCCTGACCTGCAAGAGGTGTCTGCGGTAGGGGACCTAGCCAGGATGAGCACGGTGGCCAAGGTGGCAGTGGTGGGCAACCTGGCCAGGGTGGCCCAAGAGGGCCATGTGTCCAGGACCATTCAGGAACACCTATGCCCCCCCTCAGTGGGTCGGGGAGATGCAGCTGACACCATCCCAGCTCAGGCCCTGTGAACCGGTCCCGGATTGGTCACGGAACTGGCATGGGATGACTCACAGGCCGACTTCTGTGTAACAAAGTCAAAGCCACGTGTGGCGGTGAAACTTGCTGTCACCAGGCCATGTGGATCTGGGGCAGCAATGTCATCTGCTGCCCCGAGTAGCCAGGGTGAGGAGGCTGCAGGGGCAGCTGCAGCTCAATCTACCCCGGCTCTGAGTCACCCAGCCGGGACAATGTTGGTCCCAGACCATCACACCAAGGCATTTGTGCCGCTTGGTCCTGGCAACAACACCCAGCAGCCAATGCCTGCAGTGAGACCTTTGGTCATTGTGCCATTGCCTGCTTCCAGTGGCCAGTCCACCTGCGCTTCAGCCCCTACAGACCAGAGTGGCGTAAGCCACTCAGGGTCGCACCACCTCTCAAGAGGAAGATGTGTGCTCTTGCAGAACAGGCTGGGACCCCAGACACGGATCGCCCTTCTGGAACGTCAAGGAAGTGGAGTTTCAATGATGTGGAACTAGACGCACTTGTGGGCTATGTGTCGGCACATGGCCGAGACATGCTGGTGACTGCAGGGTGCAAGACTATGACTGCTCAGCATAGGGCCCACTGGCAGTACATCGCAGACCAGATTAGTTCCCTTGGATTTGTGAAGCGCACAGCTGATGGTTGCTCAAAGCATTGGAATGACCTCAAACGCCGAGCAAAAAACAAGCTGGCTTCCAATTATGCCTCTACTCTGGTGACTGGCAGTGGGTCTCCACCAGAGGAGGATGAACTCAAAGAACATGAGGCAATCGCTGGAGGGTTCATCGCAGAGGATCATATCCAAGGCGTGGGAGACCTACCATATCTTGAGACAATGTCCGGTGAGTGCCCATGCTTGTGTTTAGAGACCATGTGTATGTTGCTTGGGTGATGTGTTCTGATTGAGTGCCAGGTCAGGCTGTGTAGTCATGACTGCTATATGTGACCCAGGTGGTGCCTCCAAGCCATCGCTCGCCCTTGGGTTTGGGTTTCACAGTATCCCTCCTGCCCGCTGAAAACACTTTGCACATTATGGCTTCACTTGCCCTTCAACTGGCATCATGCCACAACATTCTTAATACAGTTTGTCTCTTCATTCTGCCTAATTGATGGAATCATTTGCATGATAAAGCACATTTCTGTGCCGTTCGGCCCCACATCACCATACTTCTGACAGGGATTTCCCTCCACAAAGCCCCACATTTCTTTACTTTTTATGCAAATGATTTCATCAATCAGGCTGATTGGCTGCTTTGCACCTACACATGCACTTCATCCGATTACTTCTGGACCCTGTTCGCATGTTCAACATGCCAATTGACTTGTGTCATGTCCAAGTGATCTACCATTGTTGTATCCATGTGCCTCCCATGACTTTATTTGAACACACTGACGTTGTTGCAGCGTGTGACACATGTGTGTTTTGTCACACTCTTTTGCATGTTCTATTTGAGGATGTGCATCTCATATGGATGGGGGACAGTACTGATTTACTACCATCTGGGTGCCCCTGTCAGTTCTGCCATGGCTATGCTACGTCCCATCTGTGTGCTGGCATGTGTCATGTTTGTGGATTGTCCATGCCACTCACAGGTTAATGTGTGATGCAGTGCTGTGCACCATGCAGCAATTGTGTTGCTTTTCCATTTTGGAGTCCTCAGTGTCTGCTTTCAGGGTCCCCTTCCACTTCATTGCCACTGCATGCACGCCAGAGTTTGTGGCATGTGTGACATGTCTCATTAATGTATTGGATGTGTAAATTGTGATGCCCATGTGTGTCGGCTATGCTGTTCATGCGTGTCTTCGTTACTTTTCTTTTCTTTTTGTGCATGTGATGAGGCACTAGATGCTGTGGAGGAGGAGATGGTGCAGGGGCAGGAGTAATCAGAGCCCCAACCAGTCACCAGTGGAGGACGTGGGGTGGTGGTGCATGAAAATCCATTAGTCCTATAGACCATCCTGTCCACGGGCGTCTCTGGGTACACCTCCGAAGACCTCTATGGCTCAGGTGCTGAATCTGACATTGAGACAAATGTCCCATCGCAGGTGAGTGTTTCTGGCAGCGATGCTGTCCTGTCCAACGCACCTGCACTGGGGGTAGACCCCTCAATGGCCAGTTCAGTGTTGGAATGTCTGCCTATGGCGGTTGCAGATGCAGGGTCACACTCCCCAATATTTGCTTGTGTTCCTGGGGCAGCAGATCAAAGGAGGAATGCAGCCCTGCAGCCTCAGGCAGTGCCAGCACAGCAAGGTGCATATCACCTTGGGCAAACAGGTGTCGTGCCCGGCAACGCGGTGGCCGTGCGCCACCGGGCAATACTGTGTGGGAGAACTTCATTTATGCTATTGCAGCACAACAGGGAGCATTGTGTGAGATGATGGCTCAGGCCGTGGATAGGGTGGCCACTTCCATTCTCCCCCCAGAAAGGCAGGTGGAGCTCCAGCAGCAGGCAACAGTGTCCATGTGCCGCTCACACAGGGAGGACATGTTGGCCGCCAACAGGGACCCACGGGCTGAACTGGATTCCCTGAGGGTAGAATACACCTCCCTCAGAGCTACTCTGAGTGCACTTGAGGTGTCCCAGAGTACAAGGTCAGAACAGCAGCTGGAACAGCTAAACCGCACAATCTCAGCTGTGCTCCAGGCAACCCGTGAGGAAATCCTCTGTGCTACCCATGAGGTGCTGCATGGGGATCTCCGGAACATGGGGATCTCCGGAACATCATCCTGCAGAACCAAACCTTTCAGACCTGCATGCTTACTGCCATGGAGGAGCATGCCAGGGCTTTGCGTGGTCTGCCTCCCATACCAGGAACACCTTTTAATGTACCACCAGAGGGTGACGACAGCAACGGCAGTTTTCCCACTATCGGGTAGCCATGCAGGCCATGAGCCCATGGATTTTTTTTTTCTCAACATCCACCCATGTGGGTGTTGGGGAGCACCCTGTACCTCCTCCCTCCTGGGTGCCCCCCTCCCTTGGTCAACCCATGGCCATTTTTGATTTTTATTTTCCATTTTTCTTTTTAATTTTATTTTTTATTTTTCATTTTTCTTTTACATTTTTATTTTTATTTTTCATTTTGAATTTTTCTTTTTCATTTTTTAATTTTATTTTTCATTTTCATTTTTTCATTTAAATTGTTAAGTTTATTTTTTCATTTTCATTTTCTTTTCATATTTCATTTGAATTTTTCGTTTTCATTTTTCATTAGAATTTTTCATTTTCATTTTCATTTTTTCATTTGAATTTTTAAGTTTAATTGTTCATTTTCATTTTATATTCATTTTTCATTTTTTTTCTTTTCTTTTCATTTTTTGTTGATAAATGTTTTTAGGTATTGTACATTCATGGTATAGTGTGTTGCTTTGTGTGGCACCCGTAGGCGTCCACTTTGTGTTCCAGCTGGGCCCATGCAGTCTTGTCCTGTGTTTGTGTTTGAAGGTTGGGGTCCGGACACATATGCCACTCCTGCTTCCCCTTTCCATGGGCTTGCAAGGGTGTCAGCGTGTGACCGTAACTTACACAGAGGCATTGGGCTTCCATCAGTTTTGTGGCCAGTCTGTAGTCCAAACTGTGTATACACCCCTAGTGGGGATTGCTGATATTTCTCCACTGAATTTTTAAATTGTATTCCATACTGGCCATTTTGCATATTTGCATGTAGCTTCTTCATGTCTTAACTTGCCTGTCTCCATTGCAGATGCAGTTCATTTTATATGCCGTACCTTGCCACATTTACCTACCAGCAACACACTGGAGATGGAAGGGGTCGATGTGCTGCCTTTGTCAGGTTGTGACACTTGCACTATTGTGATTGGGTACTGTCATACGTTGGCACTGTTGGGTCCTGTATTAATGTATTGTATTCCTGGTAAGTAATTGTTCATGTGTGCTGTTTCTTTTTCATAGGTGAGAGGGAATTGTCGGGGGCCTGTTTCCATTTGTGATGGTGTACTTTGTGACACTTGTGTGATGTGTTGTGCATTCATTTGGTTGCTTTGAGAATTGCATGCCATGCCAGGTGTCTTGGACGGCTGAGATGGGGTTTGGAAGGGGTTGGGTGACATACCACTAATTGGGTGTGCTGTTTTGCAAGGGGGTAGTCCTTCATGCAGCATGAATGTGTGCCTTTTACTAACACAGCATTGGCTTTGTTTAAGTAGCTAGGGATGCACACAATGTAGCATTTCCAGTAAAAGAATCCCAGGGTGGTATGGTTGTGACAGTTGACTGTCCCTTTTGTCATCATCAACTGTCCGCTGGTATGTGCCAGGCCTGTGTGCACTCCACAGTGGTGGGATTTTAGGTAAACAAAAGTTGCCACAAGCTGGGTACGGGCTGCCTCACCACGTGCCCTTTCGCCACCCATGCGCAGCGGCCGTGCATGTAGTTGGGGGTGTGGGGGCACCACCATGTCCACCAGCAGGCCCCACCGGGCTGTAATGTTGTACAGGACACATGCTGCCACTATGATCCTGCACACTACTTGGGGCGCATATATCAGTTGGCCACCAGAGCGGTCAAGGGAGCAGAAACGTGACTTCAGCACTCCGAATGTGCGCTCCACTGAGCCCCGGGTTGCAAGATGGGCTGCATTGTATCTTACCTCGGGTGGTGTGGTGGGGTTCCGTATTGGCGTCATCATGTAGGTGCTCAGAGAGTAGGCACTGTCCCTGGGGAGGTGATAATGGTTGTCATTAGTTGGGTTTTGCCATTTGTCAGTGTCTGACATGCATGCATTTGCAGAGGCATTTGTACTCACCAATGAGCCATGTGTTGCCATGCCCCCCAGCTTCCAGGTCCCGGTTTAGAGGTGATATTCTGAATATAAATCTACCATGACTGGACTCCGGATAGTTGGCATATACGGAGGTGATGATTCACTTGGCATCACATACAACCTGCACGTTGATGGAATGCCATTGCTTGCGGTTTCGATAGATATGCTCAGTGGCCCTAGGAGGACGTAGAGCCACAAGGGTGCAATCAATGGAACCTAGCACTTTGGGGAAGTGTGCCCCCCCATAAAAGTCCTGGACCACGGCCTGCTTTTCTGCGGGTGTTCTGGGCATTTATATGTGCCTGCGGACTGAGGGGCGTGCAGTCATGATTGCCAACACCTGGTGTAGGCAGCGTGACTGCATGGCTTGTGAGACACCCCCAACTATGGCACTTGTCCGCTGAAATGACCCAGTAGCCAAGAAATACAGTACATTCAAAACCTTTTCCAAGGTGCTCAGTGCTTGGGAGCACAGGGTGGGTGATGTGAGGTCATCCGCCCACTAAACAACCAGTTCTAGGATGATGTGGCATGGAAACCTCTACCTGCCATATACCTCATCATCAGGCATCCCAAAAAGGCTGGTCCTGGTAAAAAAAATGAGGGGCCTGGCTATCCTCCTCCTTCTGCGGTGTCCCACGACCACTGCTGCGAGGAACGGTATATTCATCGTAGCGTATGAGCTTGTTTGTTGTTTGTGTGAACTTTTATGCTGCGCGGGGCCGCTTACGCCTGCTTACGCCTGGCGTACGTGTTTCCGGATTAGCTCATCTTTTGTGGCGCGCGGGTTTCCCCTGTTCGATTCCATGAATATGTGTTGTTAGCGCGTGTGTGGGCGTTGCGAGGATTTAGCAGTGGTACTTCCTCCATAATGCCTACATTTTCACGTGTTGTTCCCCATTCTACATGTTCTACCCCCTTTTTGAGTGTGTGCGTGGCCCTGTGTGTGCCTTCACTGGCAGTCTCACGCACAGCCTTCGGGATGTTGCAGTGACATGTGCGCTACACGCGGATTCAGCGCACATCTCAGGTAAGCCACGCGCAGCACATTCCATGAATTGACAAACGGCTGCATGCACGGCTTTGGCACACGTGCGCTGTGATTTTCACACTTTCACACATTAATTCCATGAATTACCCTGTCAGAGTGCCGGACTTGTAGAACGCCATAATGGTATATTAAAGAATACGATGGCGAAGATTTGCGCCAGTAGCATTTTGAAATGGCCAGATGCCTTGCCGATAGCTCTATTGTCTATGCGGATGACCCCACAAACAAAAACTGGGCTCTCCCCCTACGAGATAGTGATGGGGAGGCCAGCCAATATCTGGAAATTGTCCAAGCCCAAGCGAATGAAAGACGTGGAGCATTTGCTCCTTTCTGAATACTGTGATCAGTTAACTCAATACTTGTATTTGATTTATCAACAGGTGCGAGAAGCCCGCCAGTAAAATACGAGGGGCCAGGTCATTGACTTCGACCCGGCGACTGGGTGCTCACCAAGGTTTTTGAAAGAGCATCCTGCATCGCACCGCGTTGGAGAGGACCGTTCCAAGTCCTATTGGCCACACATACCGCTGTACGAGTAGACGGAAAGAAACATTGGATAACACGACCCACGCTAAGAAGATACCTTTTCCTCTGCCGCACGACAAAGGAGAAGAGAAAGAAATTGTTCACTTTGTTCCTTATTGCAAGCCCGTTCTGACTGACACCAAGGGTGTCCCGGAAACCCTTCTTGATCCCGTGTGGCCTGGGGAGACTGCTGCTTTGCCTTCAATTTCTTCTTCAGATCTTTCTGCATCATTGAGCAATATTGCTTCTGTTTCACCACTTACATCAGGAAGCGACAACACTTTGTTCGCAGATCACACCGTACCTGGAGTTTTGAGGTACGATCTGTGTCCGCAGCACTAAACTTACAGCATAGCATCGGCTTTGCCCACAAGAAACCACCATTGAGCTAGTCCCTTGCCACTCTCTCACTGAAATGTAAATAAGAGGCAGGGACCGGCAAAGTTACCTTCAAGCAAGATAGGCCATATGGTCAGGGGCCATGACGGATGAACTAAAAGAGCCTGACGGAGAGGCTTCTAAATGGATTCTGAGAAACAATGCCCTTTTCTAACTCTACTTGTATGGAGCAAGCTATTGGTCTTGTGGCTGACAAAGAATTTGGTCATCAAAGATCATGGTCCTTGAGCACACATTGTTTTCTTGTTACAATGTTAATCGGTCTGACAATTGTGTTTTCGCTTGAGTTTTGGTATTTAGAAGGGGTGCAACCAACTCTGTTTCCTTCTGTATACAAGGGATGGTTCTCAGCCAATGGGTACATTTGAGGGTTGTACAAATATTGCAAACCTAAATAGTGAGGACAGACCTTTGCATGTAGGTGATCCCGTCTATTTTGTCTGTGGCAATGAAGCTTATCCTTGGTTACCTAGAGATTGGCAGGGTACTTGTTTCTTGGGTAGCTTGTTACCAGGGGTATATGTGGCTAGCACTTCTGAGGTCTCTAGAGCTTGTCCAAGGCGGGACAAGAATGGTGATACTCCTTCGCAGGTTATGGGTGATGTAGCAAAATCCTTTTTGCCATTTTGGGGACAGATAATGAACTCTGAGGATATTAGAAGACTAGCAAGAGTATTAGAGAAAACCATCAACAGATCCACCGATATACTATACAACATGACGCTGGAACAAAAAGCCATCAGATTAGTGGCCCTTCAGAATAGGATGGTGTTAGACGTCATCCTACCTGAGCGTGTTGGGGTATGTAAATTGGTGGGATCTGCTTGCTGTGTTTTTGTACCTGACTTCTCCCCTACTATATTCAAGGCAATACAAAATCTGCATACCTTGAGTATGGAATTACATGTCCCTGAGGGAAACTGGGATTTTAGTGCTTGGTTTTGGGACTTTCTACTTTCATGGGGCTGGAAGCTCTTTTCAGTCTTTGTGGTAGTTCTTGGTGTTCTATTGCTCTGTTGTTATTGTATACAATGTCTTCCTGCCATATGTTCGATGTTAGGAGGATGTTGTGCGGAAACTATAGGTACATTAGGATCAAAAGTACATGCACCCGAGAAAACTGCTAGCGCTTTTGTAATGAAAGATATCACTATCAAGGAACTCATGGCGATTGATATATCTGAAGAATGTGGTTAAGGATGTACTGACATTGAGATGTGGGGTTTTGAGTAAAACAAATGTTTGAGTAATGCTCTTGTTTTAGGCCTAAAGGAGGATTTGTTAAAACATAATCTCATAATAATAATACTGCCAATTCGCATTACATGGAAAACTGCGTTCGTAATGTTCCGATTTACGATCGATGTTACCGCCATTTTAAGAATCATCTGCCATTTTGATTTTAACTCTTGTTTCATGTTCTAAAATGGTGGACTGTGTTTTCCACTTGCAGTCAAGCCGAACGACCTTTGGGTTTCGTTAATGTTTAGGCTGACCGAGAGCAGATTGTTTGACCAATGTAAAGAAACCTTGTAAAGAAACCTTGTGGCTCGAATGAACTGCCCTCCAAGTGTTGTCTGCACTTTCAAGCCTCATCCTGATATTAACAATCAGACAATGGAAAACAAACTCAGATCGTGTGTTCTGGCTGAACTGCATTGTAGCGATTCTTGGAACAAGGTTTAGCGTGGATCAGAGAGCCAACAGCATCATTGTAACTTCATGGACATGTAAACTTGTTCAATCCATTGTACAATATTGTAATACTTGTCATATGAACTGGGCACAAACTCTAGCCAATAACTTATTAGCTTGGAGAGAGGCTGGACAATGTTTCAAAAATGGTATAAATATGCCTGTGTTTAGATGCAGCACTCTCACCCCTCACTGTGTCTGCTGGTACTGCGAGGTGTTGGGAGCCAGATAGCTATCTGTTTTGCCTTGATACTGTACAGTAATAAAAGATACTTGTATCTTTTCAACCCGTGATTGGCGTATTTCATTTGTGGTACTAAGCCTCGATATTCCTTTGGTCTTTCCTGGGGAACACCCCCTCACCAGGAACGTTGCTGCACGTTTGGCGTTTGGAAGCACACAGCGGCCTGTATCTTCCCAAAATGAAAAGGGGCACACCACCACTATGAGATATCTGGCTCGGTTGCACCATTCTCCCATATCGGCATAGTCAATGTGTACATCTTGGAATGGTCCCGATGTGTGTGGCAGTGTTCCTCACAACATTCTGAGGGTCATACCAAAACTGTATGTCTGGCATGTTGTGCACTCTATTATCAATTTTGTTAAATGTTCTTGCAGATTGGGGACAAACCAGTCCTCTTGAATATCCGCTGCTATGTGTTGTTTTGTTACATGTGCGGGGAAGTGAATCTGTTGGAATGCTACTTGTAATAGATCTCTCAGCATTAGCATTTTCCCTGTCATTTCCTGATGCCAGAGGAGGTCTGTGGGTGACTGTGTGCACCTTCTCTTTGTCCACATTTCCTGCTCATCTGATGGGGCGCGTTTCTGTATTTCTATTATTTGAATTATGGGCATGGAACTTTACCCATCTTCCTTGTTGTTTTGTGTGTTCGTATTTACTACGCATTCACCTGCTTGGGGAACGTTAAAGTATGCAGCTCCTTTCGTGGCGGCATCCGCTGCTGTGTTCCCGAGTGCGATGGCGTCTGTATTATTTGTGTGGGCCTGGCACTTCAATAAGGCCACTACTGATGGCTCTGCTAATGCTTCAATGAGATCATTCAACAATTGTGCATGTTGTATAGGAGAGCCATCCGCTCTTCTGAACCCTCTTCGTCGCCATTGTGACAGGCCGGAATGCAACGTCATTGTCACGTATGCCGAGTCAGAGTAAATTGTCACTGTGCATCCTTTGGATGTGTGCTATGCTTTAATTAAAGCTATAAGTTCTGCTGCTTGTGCTGAAAAGTTTGAGGGGAGGCCCTTCATATTTGTTCCCTTCTATTCTCACCACGGCTGCCCTTACATGTTTTTCTCCAGTCTCACAGTCAATAGACGCTGATCTGTCCATGAAGTACACCTCACCTCACTCTAGGACATTTTTGCTGGCTTTGGGAATGTTGTCACCTTCCCCCTCATACATAGCAGAGTCATGCACTTGCATTTCTTCTACTGTTCAGGATTATGTGATGAAGGTGGCTGGGTTTACAGTCTTACAGCATGCAACGTGTATGTTTGGGCTTGGGATTATTATTTCGTATGCAGTTCCTCTCTGTGTGGTGAGTGTAGACTTTGACCTTTCGAGTATGGCAAATAAAGAGTGTTCAACAAATAATGTCAATGAACATCCCATTACTATGGTGGTGCTTTTCTCTACAGTGAAGGCTGCTGCAGCGAGGGCTTGTTCGCACGTAAAGTTCCCTTCCATTACTGAGTCCAATGTGCTGCTGTAATAGGCCAATGGCTTTTGGCCTAATGATTTCTTTTGTGTCAGTACTGCTGTCATTAGTGTGCCATTGCAATGGGAGAATAAATAAAACTCCCAATCATAATCTGGTGTTGCTAGGACGGGTGCTGTAGTGATGAGATCTTGTAGTTTACGAAATTGTGTGATCATATCTTGTGTCCAATTTTTGAGGGTGCTGTTGAGCTTCCTTTAGCTCCTGGAGAAGGGGATGTGTGTATGCAGAGATCCAATATCCATGCACAGCAATAATTGCATATGCCGAGGAATATCTGCATGTCTTTCATGGTTTTGGGCATCAGAGTGTGATGTATTGCTGCTGATCTATCTGGTGCGACTCTCCTACCATCTTTTGATATTAACTGCCCCAGATACCACACTTCTGTTAAGCAATATTGCAGTTTTCCTTTATACACTTTGTACCCTTTTCTTGCTAGTAAGTTCAATAATGTTATTGAGTCTGCTCTACATTGCTCTTCACTTTCACTGCAAATTAGAGGTTGTCTACTTATTGAATTATTGTCCTTTTTACATCAATATGGCCAAGGTCTTTGTGCAGAATTATGTTAAATATACTGGGACTTTGGCAATACCCTTGGGGTAATCTGCAATGCTCATATCTTTTCCCCCCTAGGGTGAATGCCGTTAGGTATTGACAATTGAGGTCGAGTGGCACCGAGAAAAAAGCATTCTTCAGATCCACAACCGTGAGGCACGTGGCTTCTTTTGGGACACTGCACAAAATTGATGCAGGGTTTGGCACTAATGCGAACTCCTTCTGTATGATGTCATTACGTGGGCAGAGATCCTGGATCATCCTCCAAGCCCCGCCTTTTGACTTTTTTGTAGGATAAATTGCAGTGTTGCATGGTGAATTTGATGGCACAATAATGCCCTGTTGTAATAATGTGTTTATTGTTTCCTTTATTCCTTCCTCTGCCTCTCTAGATAGTGTATACTGTTTTACTCCAGGTGGTACTGCACCTGGTTTCAGTTTTATTTTTATGGGCTTTACTTCTTGTAAGACCCCTACATCATGGGGTTCTGTTGTCCATACATTTGGTAGTACTTGTTTCATGTCCTCATCAAAAATCGAAGGTGGTGCACTGACACTGGCCATGAGGGGGTTATTTATCTCTCTGTGTTGGATCATTATGTCACAGGGTACACACATTTCCAATATTATCTCCCCATCAGTGTCACTGTCAGTGAACAACTCTTCGTCAGTAAGATCACGTAGCGCTATATTTGGGTCTATACACACACAACACTGTTCTCCACTCGCATCCATGCGTATCCAGTCCTATTGCCAGAATACTGTAGGTCAATTGAGAGGATGGAACCGGGCACAATCTCCAGGCTTACCACAAGGACGGAAAACAAAATCAGATGGTACTCTTCATTCCTTTCGTGTTATTTCAGGCACCACTCTAGCTAGAACCTGTATCCCGTAAATGAACATGTCAACAAACGTGGGCACCCCTCTCACTGCTACTTCATTTGTAATGGTACTGATAATTAACATTGCTCTTATTTATTGCGCATACCCCTGGGGTGGAGCACACTACTCCTCATTCTGTAAAGGAAATGGTCATGTTAAGCTAACTGAAGAGATCTCTCCCCAGCAAAATGTATGGATGAATCTTCGTGTTATAACAGGGGTGCCCACACTGTTTATCCTCTCACCGTTATATCCAAATCTTTTGTGTAGGGAACCTTCAAAACTGCCCCAGAAAATCCCTGCGTTTCCAAATTTCAGCCGAGAGAGGAAACAGTCAAACAGTCCTTCCATAAGGCACAATTTTTTTGCTCCTGAGTCCACTATGAAGATGAATGCTTGTTGTCTATCTCCGCCCCCACCAGTGGTTCCTCTTCTGGATGTAAGGTAGCTGATAGGACTGACACGCAAGTACTCTCTGTGGCCTGTCCTAATCTGGGTATGTATTTGTTCCTGGGGTTAGAAAAACGCTTTCTGCTATCACTGCTGTTCCGCAGAAAGGTGCAGGTGCGCCATTGGCGGTGGAAGTGAAAATATTTGGGTGGGCGTTCCCCATAGTGTTTTGGCGAGCTACTTGTTGTTGCATGCCTTGCTGTGGTGCTTGTGGTATATGTTGAATTTGTTGTGTTCCTTGCTGATAGTTATTATAATATTGCTCTTGTTGCCCATGTCCACCCATTGGTAATCCATACGGGCTGCCCGGATGAGGTGAATTGTTGTTCATTTCCAGGGGGTGGGGGCCCTTGCTAATAACCCATGGGTTGGGCACGGCACTGTCTTGAAAAAGGTCCCCATCTACCAGGATACCAACATGACCATTTGCCCCCTCCCCGACCCCCTTGCCCTCCAAAACCCTGAGCCCTTTGTCCTCCGAACCAACCTCTCTGCCCCTTGTACCCACCTCATCCTCTTGTTGGCCTTCCCTGCCATTGGGGGCCCTTATATTGCTCCTCGCCAGCCCATTGCTCCTCCCCGTTTGTGGACCTGGTTGCTGCCATCCTTGCCAGTGAACCTCCTGACCCTCCTCCCCATCTCCCTGTCTCTCTGTGGGCAGGGCTGCTGTTACCACAGCAACCTTTACCAGTTTATTTTGTACAAGCTTGGCCTCATCTGCCAACTTCCGCTGTGCAATTACTTTTTCTCTTTCTTTGATCCTCCTACAATGGTGTACTATAATGCTCTGAATTTCAGGCCAGCCTTTGGCTTCAGCAATTTTATCTAGGGCTTTTTGTACCTCCTTTGGGAGGCCTCTTTTGATGATAAAGTAGAAAAGGGAGGATGATTGGTCCCAAGCAGTGCCCGTTTCCGATCTCCACAGGTCCTGCACCCAAAGAATGTACTGTGCAGCCTCTTCCTCATCCCCCATGGTGCATTGCATCACCAAATATAAATCTGGGGTGTCAGCGAAGGTCCTCCGTAGTGCATCCCACACCTGGCCCTTACATTGTTAAATGCTGACCCATCATGGCGGTCAAAATGTGTTGTTACTCCCGGGAATCCTGCCTTCACCCACACCCCGTCTGCTTGATCTCCCACTACGGACACTAACAAACACTTTACGTCCCCTACAGCCAGCGGGGCCCCTGCAGTGTGTTTTTCAAATGCGTGTATCCATTTCCCTGCCCCTCCCGAGAGTGGGGGCAAGGACTTCAGTAAATAATTCTTGTCCATCTGTGTCCACGGTATGTGATGGGGTCTCCCTGCTCCCTTGTGGATGTGGGGCATTTGCAATTTCGTTTTGCTTCCTTTCCTACTTACTTTCACTACTTTTGCTTTACTCAGTGACATGTTTCCCATCCTACTGCTTAACCTCCCCTGCCACCTTTGTCTTACCACCCCATTTTCTGGCTCCTCTCATAGTGGTGGGGGCATTCCTGCTACTGCTGATCCTTCCTCATACTCATCTGGATCGCTCCACACCTCCTCTATTTCCCTGTCTGACTCCCCACTTCCTTGTTCCTCCTCTACTTGGCTGCCTTCTTGTTCTACTCGTACTATCCTTATGGGGGTATTGTTAAGGTGGAAGAAAAACTCCCCATATTTCCACTTGCTAGATGCATTCCGAGACGGGAGTTGAGATGGTGTCCGCCCTCCCGTTGAGATGGACGGTGCTTCCCCTCCCCAGGCAACATTTGCCCTCTGTCACATAATGCTCTCAATCGTGTTAATTCCATTTGTGTGGTGGTAAATTGCGTTTCTAAATCACTGATTAGGTGTGCAAGGTTTACTGGAGGGGTGCTCATGGGCCCGTACAACCCTCTAGGATCGTAGGGAGGCGAGGCTGTTGCTGCAGGAGTCGAAGGTGCATTTGGTGCAGGCAAATAAGATGGGTCACTGCATCCTGCAGCGGCCTAGTTAACAGTGGGTAGAGCCTAGTGAGCTCTTCGTTCCCAGTTTTTACCATTTTTCCCTCAGTTGATTCTCCTCCCTCCCCTGCTGGGGTTGATGCCGTTTCTGACACTTCCTTGTCTATACCATTAGTAGGGGATGTTTCCTCAAACATCCTCCAGAGATCTAATACTTTGCATCTCTTTTGGAGTTGCTTTTCCCGGTACTTTGCTAATAGGTGGGTTGTCACAAGATCTAATATTCGTTTGTCGAATTACCCTCCTTCTGGCCACAATTGGGACGATCCCTCTCGCTTTATCTCTCTGAGCCACTGATCATGATATTTCTGGATTTTCTCACTGTACAGGGGGAGGTGATGGAAAATACGGGCTAATGGCGTATCTGCCCCATGGTTCCCTGACTCACTTTTGGGTTCACTCGTGTGTGTGTTGTGTGTCAAAAATACAACTGAGAAATACTTCTGTTTAGCTTATAACACCTTACTGAACACCATGCAATGTCATAGTTTAAAAACGTATTCACTTACACCTTCTTGATTCGGCATAAATAAAAACAGACTTTAAACTAATTCAATATAGGACAAATTCACATATACTTTTTAGACGTACCGACACAATTGACTTAAACAACGGTTAACATATAACATAGAATTGCTCATTTCTAGCTACATCCCATCCTGCCGTAGTTCACACTATTGTATTCTCCTCCCCCACTGACTCTCCCTGCCCCCCTTCCCGAGCCCCTTCGGGTTGACCTCTAAAAGAGTTATGCACACAAGAAAAAGAATTTGCTAATATCTATTGAGTCTTTTCATTACACAAGACTCCTATGTTTTTTCTATTTTATCTCCACTTATTTCCTGCACTGGTCGAGATAATGCTACGTGGTGCCGCCTTCCACCCCCTTTCGGAGCTAGGTTCCCGTACTCTTCACATATTCCGTTACTTCTATATTCACAACCTAATGGCCATATAAAGAAAAGAGAAGAAAAAAGCCTACCGGTTACGCTCATACAAGCCCCATACCCTAAATCTGACTCCCCACTATTCCCTCAGCCTTACCCTTATCCCCCTTTACCTCCTTTTTTGAATTTCCCTCGTTTGAGATTCTCGCAACCAATACTCACATGTCCGGGTTGACCCATTCCAGATCTCGCCGCATGACACGCAGGTGTCCCTCGGTGCACCCTCAAATCACATCGGGGTCACCAAGTGAGGGCGCTCACTCCCCACTTCACCAATAAAACTCAGAATAAAGGACACATCCCAGTAGGGAATGAGACCAAGAGATTGGTATTGAGAGTCATCAAAGGTTTATGAAAGATTCAGCATCCAGAGAACTCTGCTGCCTTCAGAGCGTTCTGGCAAACAATACAGAAACAATACATTTTAAAGGGTTACAGAGTTATCAGTGACGATTTCTATACAGTCTACAGGTTACATTTTCATTGGTTAGGGAATGCGTGCAAGTATAGTTCTGTAAGCGCCGGCTCCACGGGATTGGTTGATGACTTGGTGAGAGGTTGGACATCACGTGGTTCAGCTGGGCCGGTCCGTGCGAGGTGAAGGTTGGGTCAGGTCCGGAGAGGCGGCTGGTTCTGGCTAACTAATCTACACACTTATTCTCGACATACAGTAAATAATGGTCATTAATACACGTTTTAAGTTTTATTAAAGGCCTATAAATTGTACACATATGTTTGCATTATCTCACTTTGGGTCACTGGCGAGGTGAAGAATGTGGGGGTCTTGCCCCTCAGGTAACCAGTGGGGGTCGCGATTGATAGCTGTCAGGTCTGGCAGATCAGAGTGGGAGTGTGCGTGGAGCGCCACATGTTAGTTTAGGACAGAATATACTGTGACAGGAGTCTGATTTTATTGGGGGCACTCTAGGGTGATCAGCAAGGAAGGGTCAAGCTTCTGTTACATCAAAAGAATAGCTTTGGAGGGGCACAAGGTTGAACAAGCAGTAATTTTCCAACAGTGGGGGTGAGAGGGGCAGGAGCAGGTCTGTTGAGATGGATGAGCCACAAGTCGGCACAGTCACAAACAGGAGAGTGATCTCAGAGGAAGAGTGAAAAGAATACATTGTTTGTTTGCAACATCTTGTCTCAGAGCATCCATGAGAAAGGGACTTAGGAGGCACAGACGCGGGAGGAAAAAGGTGGGGGCTGTCAGTGCTCGCTGTGTGCATGGCGCTGCTGAGGGGAGAGGAAACTTTGCAGTACCAGAATTGCAGCAGGTTACACAAAATGGAGTCCTGGTGTGTCTTGCAATAGCCCCACTTCTGCTTATGCCAGGACCTTGTCCCCTGAGGCCGCAGAAGGGCAAGGAAGGCGTCCCTCCAGCAGTGCAAGATCAAGTAGTCCCTTTTGCGTTGAATGTATGGGGGGGCTAAACCGAACCCCTCCTACCTTACACCATTCAGGAAACAACTCAAAATGCACCTCTTCATGCAAAGCCTTAGTAATTAATCTACCCCTACCAGCCTATCCCGTCAGCACCTCTTTCTGCTCTTCCCTTAAATCTGCATTTACTGTTACTTTTGCATACTCTTTCTATCTGTAATGTCATTACCAAGTCCATGTCCTTGTAACTTGCTCTGTGTAACAAATGTAAATTTTTCAGTCTGTAACTTGCTCTGTGTAACAAATGTTACTTTTCCAGTCTGTAAGAAAGCGCCCAGATGCCTTTGTGCTTGCGCTCTGTATGAGCTTCAAAATAAATAAATAAATAAATAAATAAATAAATAAATGCGTGAGATGAGGAAAACCTAGCTAACATGCTTTCGTTGTTGTGAGACAGGTGTATGCATAAAGGCACCAGCGCACGGTTCTGATGACGGCGTATCATAATAACAATGTGAAGTCTCAGAAATATTCATATGAGATATGTCAATTTGGCAAGGTTCAACCGATTAATCAACCATTTTTATTATTTTTTATCTTGTGGTGTAGCCACTTGTGATAAGGTAGCCCATACATACCTGACAGAATTCAGACCCAGATCTTGAACTGCCGGAAATGTAAGGATAGTCTGCCGTCCATTCCATGAAAGGTCAGTTTGAAGATGTCCCAATTTAAGAGGGTGTAAAAGTGTCCCCCAAGAATATTGTAGATATATACATAGTGATTTGGTCCTAACGAAGAACACTTCTACTATCCATAAATTGAAGAAAGTCCACGCTCCTTCAATCAGTTCCTAGTAAAACAAACTTTGACATTCCCCATGTGGAAACCAAATGCAAGTCAGTTACTTTCTCTAGTAAAATAATACGAGGGATTTGCTCATACCCAACCCTACTATATTTAGTAATTCATTGTTTATATTTATACTCGCACAGTTTCAAAAAGACAAGATGAAGGGGTAGCTGTACGATTGGCACACTGCTTTTTAAACTCACTATACGTCCTGATGAAGGCATGTGTTTAAAATCATCCAAAGAAGAACACCAGGAGGGTGCAGTTCTTCAATAAAGTGCTGAAACACCCTGTGTCGACTAGATATTGTGTAGATTATTCTTCCCCATTGCGGAATATATATAATAAAGACCATTTTAACCGCAGGAAAATGTTAACTTGCAGTAGCTAACACAAGAATGGTGAACAACAATATTTGGACTCATTAAACAAAACAACACTAAGTAGGAGGTCCAAAAACACGCACTCAAACAAATAAATGGAGTCAGACCAAGACCATGGAAATCAGAGCATGTGATGTAGGTCAGCAGAGGAGCCTAGTTTTCAATTTGCATTTAAAGCCAGGTAGCAATGCACATGCTCACAAATCAGGTGGAAAGGCATTCCACAGTACCGGGGCTGCATGTGGAAAAGAACCACGAGCAACACAGGACAATTTAGCACGTGAGGTAACAAGCAGGCAAGTGTTGTTGGCCCGGAGAGCTCTACGGGCAGGAAGCCAAGACAGATGTTTTGCAAAATACAATGGACCTTGCCCATAGATGCAACAATGGGAAATGCAATGTACCTGAAACAGAATGCGTTTGTTCACAGGGAGCCAATGTAGTGCTCTGCGAGCAGCGGGCACATGGTCTGTTCTAAGTAGACCTTCAACAATGCACACTGCATTGTTCTGGATAATCTGGAGCCGAGATAAATACTCACTGGTGATACCTAGTATGAGACTGGCGCAATAGTCGAGTCTGGATCCTATGCTGGCACACAACACCATAGCACAGTTGTTGACATTCAAGAATGGCTGTACTTGTGCGAGCAACTTCAGGCGATATGAGATGCCTGCCACTAGACTATTTTCCTGAGCCCTCATTGTCAGGTTCTGATCCAGGGTAAAACCCAACGTTTTTACCTTGGGTTGCATTTTAATTGGACAGCCAGCAGCATTACATTGCTCATATTCTAGCCCTTAGTTTCTTAATGTGTGTCCAAGTAGCGACAACATAAGAGAATGTTTAAGTTTTGTATGGAATGAAGTGCAAGTGCACCAACAATCCCTGTTTCCCCCTTCCCCACCAATTCCCCAGCACACTATCCCCATCCCCCCTCCCACCACCAACTTCCCAGAACACAATCCCCCCGTCCCCCTGCCACCACCAACACCTCAGCATGGCCACGCATGCTGGCCAGTGTCCTGGAGTCATACACTGTTGGGGCCTCTCCCCCCTACCGACCTTCCCCTGGTGACTTTGCATGAAGAAGGTTCTGGGACTGTAGTTGCAAAGTGCCCTGCTGTGATCCCTCCGAGGGTGCCATGAAGGTGGATGGGAGGGATCCTGTCACCAGGTTCTGCAGTGGCGTGACTCATTGCCCTGCCGGATGGCTTCGTCTAGGGAAGAGACACGCTCTGTCATTTCCCTGATACGTTGTGCACATAGTGTCAGGGCGGAGGTATTGGCACTCATCTCAGCCCTGTTCCACACCATTTGCCGCATAACTCTGTGGTTGGCCCCCTGGATACTCTCCCTGATGGACTGTAGATGTGCAGAGGGAGTGTGTCCAATGGTCTCCATCTCCCGCTGTCTGCACTCCATGTCATCCAGCCTTTGCAGCATGATGTTGCAAGATGCACTACCCGGTCTGGGAGGGGGGTTCTACACAGGGCATGGGACGTAGGGGGGTGAGCCATAGGATGGAGCTAGGGGGGTGAGCCATAGAATGGAGCTTCCTGGGGACTGTAGGCCATGGGCAGGTGTAGACCCCAGCTGGTGTTCCTCTGTGGCACCTCATTAGCACTGGCAGCAGATGTTGGCTATGTGTCTGCGCATAAGGCTGCAGGTGTGGGTGCAGCTTGGCCTGCACTGCTCATGGTGGCTGCTGGTGTTGATGCAGGACCTGCGCTGCCACTGGCAGGCTTGGCCTCACTGGCTGCAGATAATTGAACAGCAGTCTGTATGAATAGGCGAGGATCTTGTTCACCTTCATGGGGTGGTGGTGGCAGGCCTTGAGGTCCTTGTAGAGTCACTCTCTGATGGGCCTGCAATATCCTCCTCCGAGGAGTCTGGCGATGTGTGAGTGCTTGCAGGGGACATAGTAAATGTGGTCAGATATGGTTCACCCACGTCTGTAAGCATGCAATACACAATCACAATGGTCCAGAATTTGAACCCACACATGGGCATGATTGATGACTGTGGGACCACTGTCATGGAGTTGCTTGTGGCAACGGGTGAGAGACCCATGGCCTGTTGGTCATTGTTCTGTGTTTAGGTAAGGCAGGGTGTCCTTTCTGGGCTGGCTTATGTCTGACATGCATGCTTGCTGATCTTTATGGCCCCACATCCCCAGGTGGCACTCACATGTTAGGGTTGGAAGGGTGGCTTGTTACATGGCACTTTTATGGCTCTATGGGTTAATGTTGTGCTACCAGCGGGGCTGTACTGTGGTGAACAGTGATTGGCAGGCGAGGCACATGTCTGTGTGGGATGTGTACGTCCCTCTGGCTTGTCTGCCATGCCCTCATGGGTCAGGCCTACTGGGACAGCTTCTTTCTGTGATGACTGCTGCACGGTGTACTGGTCGATCACGCACCTCAGTTCTGCTGGCACAGGGTGCGCCAGTAGGGGTGTGGTGTGCAAGGCATTTGTTTGGTTCAATTTCCTGCCCTTCCGACTGCTGTGATGCTCAGGGGTGTCCTTGGTGCCAGGCTCCATGTCTGCTATGGAGGGTGGCCGATGTGCTACCCTATCACCCTGCCATGTCGGCATGCTCAGCTTCGGGGTCTGCTGACTTGGTCCCTGCCCACTGGGGATTCTTCTGCTGGGTTGTCATTTTTTCATGCATTTGTTGGGGGGGGGTCACTCATCTCCTGCTACCTGGCTGCTGGCTTCTGCATCCACAATGCTGACTCCCTCTATCCCCTCAAGGTCCAGCACCATGCTGCATTTCTCCTCCCAGGTGGCGAGGGCCAGGGGCTCAACAGTGCCTTCTCCTGTTGCCAGTGACTCACAGCAGTGTTGGGAGAGCAGTCCCTGCACCCTTAGCATCAGGTCTTTCCACCACTTGTGGCAGTCCTCACCATCACACGGTAAACTGGCAACTGCTGACACCTTCCGGGCGATGGTGTTCCAGATTGCTGTCCGCCGCTGGCCACAGGTCTTCCTTTGCCTGCTTTCGTACAGTTCCTCACAGTGGGCCACCACCTCATCTGTGAGCGCCACAAGCTCCCACTCACTAAATTAAATTGTGGCTTTCTCAGGTGATGTTCAGCCCCCTTGTCTCGTAGATTCTCCTGTGACATATTTGCAGCTTTGCAGGACCGGATGGCTGCGGGTTGTGGAGATATACATGGATTGTGTTTTACAAAAAGGCCACTGCGATGCTAACTGTTCCGACAATGATGCACTTTCTGCTGCCACAATTAGCACCCGGCGCTAATAGCGCTGCGTTTTTCCAGCGGTAGCGCGATTAGCACCTTTACCTTGGCAGTAGTCCTTACCGTTGGACGGAGATAGCATTACCATCAGTGTCGAGGCACAGGCACGCCATGTTATGATAGAGCGCTAATTGTTCCGCATGACCCAGCAGTAATACTATTTGTGCCCAGTGGTAATTGTGCCAATTTACATCTGATTTGTGATGAAGCCCAATATATGGATTGTAATTGGAACTAAAGCCAAATTCTATTTTGGAAAAGACATCATACACAGATTGTATATGGTGTAGGATTTCTTGAATCAAAAGGTTTGGTCAAGACTGGGTGGAGAATCACCTAAATTTGACAACAGAAGGCAAGCTTACCATGGCAAATAATGCCATATGCAATTGAACTACAAGTAAAGAAGGATGTTATCATCCCTGCTTTCACAAGGCAATTAACAATAGCATAAAAGTACAGAAAGGGACAACAGATGAGAGGGCCCAATGCAGTTGTGTGTGTTAATGAACCCTTGAGACAAGAAGGGTCCATAATGTGAATATGCCCCTTTTGTGGAAGTTGGGGATGGTCCCATTTAGGTTCTTATGAATAACAAAGAATGTCAGGGTGTTCATTTGGGAGAGGGATACCATTTGTGATGGCAATGCAAGAATCCCACTACACTATGGATTTAAACAACCAACCAAATCATTGTGAATATTCCAAAAAGTTATGTCACATCACACGGTGTACTGCCTGGGTCTTTGGATTCTATGGCAAAGGGGATTTTTAAAACTCAGTCAGTATTCCCTTATGAAATAAAGGATGTGACCTATTGCCATGAGGAGGATTGCATCCTGTTTCAGGTGAACGAAAATGAAGAGGAAAAACAGCGAATTGAAGTAGATACTTGAGATTGGCAAATCTCAAAAGGGATACCGTTACATAACTAGAAGGAAGCACAGGAATCCGTCCTTTAGAGGATTTCCCAGAGTTCCCTAAAATGGTAGAGGTACAAATGCAAGCTGCATATGCTTGCATCAATGAAGGAGAGAGAGATCGGTTGAGCAAAATGTTCATGGATTTCAAAGAGGTTTTTGACAAAGAGGCCTGTAGTGGTTGCAGGCTTACTGATTTGCATGTTGCAACACTGCCAGAAAGCAGCCTATTTTTGTGCGAAAATATAGGCTAACTATTGCCCGTTGAACATCCTTGGCAGACAAAATCAAAAACGTAGAATCCAGAGGAATCATTAGACCTTGCACCAGTACTTCAAATACACTGATATTAGGTGTGCTGAAGCCCTATGGTCAATGATGTTTGTGTGGAGACTTGAAAGAACTAAATAAGATGTTACCTGTGTCAAGGCGGCCACTGCCATTTATCTTTCAAGGCCTTGAACAGATTCAAGGGTCCAAGGTATTTACCACTTTGGATCTTATAGCAGGGTATTGGTGTGTGCCCCTAGCCGAGGACTTGCAACATCTACTTGCCTTTTAGTTTAACCAACTGCAAAACGCATGGAATCATACTCCTTTCATATATATCAATAGTGGGAGTGATTTTGGGATATTTCTGAGCAAAGCATTTCCAGATGCATCCGAGAGGGGAAAAGATGTGGATGATGTCCTGATCAAAAATGAAGACACAAAAAGCCACTCAATGAAATTACATGCAGGCTAAGCCAGCTGTAAAAGGCTGGAGCAAAGGTGTGAATCCAGAAAGTACAGTGGTGTAGAGCAAAGGTACATTACTTGGGACATGAAATGACAGAGCATGGGTTAAACTCACAAAAGAAAAAGGTTGCAGCTATTCAGAAATGAAAATATCCCACCAATCTGAAGGGCTTAAAGTGTTTGTTAAGGATAACAAGTTAAAACAGGAAATGTATTGAGGATTATGCAGAAATTACACAGCCATTGGCTAAATTATTGAAGCAGGAAATACCCTGGAAATGGGATAAGGAACAATGTGAGACAGTAGCCAAGTTGGAAAACTGTCTGATAAAAGCCCCATGTTTAGCTTATCCAAAGAATAGCCAATATGTCTTTATAGACGTAAGGTACATAGATCAGTGTATGTCAGTATTCTTATATCAAAAACATGTTTTAAATGACAAAACAATTGCATATGCCAGCAAAGCATTGTCATAGGAAACAAAATGTTGTGAATTTGAAAAGGCACTGTTGAGCACAGTCTGGCCACTGCATTAATTCTGCCCCATTATTCAGCGGAAGCAGGTAATTGTTGAAACAAATCACCAGCCCCTGCTATTTTTGGCAGAGTTAAAGAATCAGATCATGGAGCTTAGCTCAGTCAAGAATCGCATCATCGACATTGGCATTGCAGGGATTCCCAGTGGAAGTGAGATATGGACAGAACAAAAGGAGCCCAGTTGCTCAAGGTCTGGCAGACTTATATAATTGCGCACATGTGAGTGCCACAGATGATGCAGAGTTAGAAACGAATTTGGCGGAATTTGAGCTATACCCACACAAGGCATTCAATGACGAGGCATGTAGGGATCTCCCAGCCATGTATGGAGATGGATGTGCATACGACGTGGGTGGTGACTCTGAAAAAGTATTGGCAGGTATAGGGAATGTGGGGTGAAATGTAATGGCATCCCAAGAGTAGGCATGAGGTTAGGTTCCAAAAGCAGTCAAGTTGCACAATTGGCTGCCATCTATAAGGTAATATCCACAGCAGTAGAAGACTAATTTGAAAAAAATGTTTTAGTTACCGATTATGATTATGCCTGAAATAGTTTTGTGTAAATTGAGAGAAATGGTCACTTATAACAAAAACCGCTCACTGAAAGACCAAACCTAAAGTAGAATTTAAAGGAACTGTTACCCTTGGCTTATATTGGGAGGGATAAAGAAAAGCAAAAGTTTGTATTTTTGAACAGAATGCTTTAATAAAAAAAGAAATTTTAAAACACTCAAACATGGAAAACTGAATCAAGCCATCGATAATCTGGTTTCAGGGAATGACATTATCATTCATTTGCGAAAAATACAGGCTATCTGAAAACACCAGGGAAAGACAAAGAGGGGAATGATAAAGTAGATCAATGAGCTATTATTGGGGCAGCGATGGGGGAATAATTTCATATTGAGCACCTTCTTGGTGAAATCAGGTGGATGCAGTAACATGGTCCAAATCTCAGGGAGCAAGTGATCAGCCTGTGGTGCGATGGAGTTTTGATACCCCTGACCAGGATTTGATCAAGGCACAAACATAGGACCCCATTTGAGGTCTGCTCTACATTCATTTGTTATAGATGCATAGCAAAATACTTTAACAGAGGAGGACTGTAAAGGGGGAGAAGAATTGAAGGTGTTCTTAAAGAATCAAAAGAGACTTCCATTGAAAGATGGACCTTTAGTTTGAGAATCTGTTTCAGGGCAATTCCAAAGGATGGTTCCCTTGTCATTTAGCGGTTTGATGTTACATCATGCTCATGATGCAATAACAGCAGAACACAGGGGTTCACAGAAACATTTGGAAATATTAAAGGAATATGCCAGTATACTCGAGAATCTCTAGTGTGTGTGCAATTTCAGCCTGCCTATCCAAAACATAGAGCACCATTAAGGAAAAGAGGTCTGACATTAACCTAGTCAGATTTGCAAATAGATTGCATTGGCCCAGTCCAAAGATCAGCACAGGGGAAACAGATATATGCTGATAGTATGCAAACAGCGTCAACATTGCTAGTGAATAATTTTTTTGTGGGTTTAGTTTACCTCAAAGAATAGAATCAGACTGTAGAAGTCATTTTACTAGTGCAGTGATGACAAAAATGTGTCACAATCTTTGCAGTGAAAAGGAAACTGCACATTTCCTATCGGTCATCTTCTTTTGGTGGCGTGGAACATTGCAAAAGATCAATCATTGACATTTTGAAAAAGTTTGTAGCAGACGCAGGTTCTAGCTGGGATTTGCAACTCCCTTTGTTAGTAATGGCTATTAGGTCAACATTATCAAAATTATATAAATTATATAAATCCACAAGCCTCAGCCCAGATGAAGTCATAACAGGCAGGAAAATGGTTTTGCCACAATGTTTATTGTACAGAACGAATTAACAAGTCCTGTGAAATGCATCCACAATTCATGATTCTGTGGAAGATTTGAGAAGGCACTTGCAGCATGCATTTTCATGTACTCAGCAGCATTTGGAAAGAGCAGCTGACAGTGCCACATCATACTATGACAAGAAAACATCTGTGAGGGAATATGAAGTGGGCGACCAATTCAATTTTGCAAAAGGCAAAAACAGGAATGCCAAATTTCTGGCATACTGGTGCAGCTCATACAAGATTTTGGAAAAAGGTTTCACTTGTTGTCTACAGGATCATTGTGAAGGAAAGAAATCTGGCTGTGGAACAATTTGTCCATGTGAATCAGATAAAGCCATTCCACACATGAGGTTAAAAGGCTGGAACAGGCTGCAGATTCCAGTAGGTAGTGAAAAGTGCAGCTGTTCCGTCAAAATGAACATGAGTAAAGCAATAAGAATAACTCATGCAGGGATTTAAAGGATTCATTAGAGCTCTTAAGTATGTGTGTGTGAAAGTATGAATGTGAGGTGTGTAAATAGAAAAATGAATAATAAAATAATTTGTATAGCATACATGTTGGTTTCCAAGTAGTTTAACAAGGGGAGATGTACTTGTAAATTGTATGTTTCTATTATGTTTAATCCACAAAGGTGTTTCCAGCTAATTTCGAAAGCAGATAAAAAAAGAAAAATATTGTTTTACTTGGTACTTAACCTGTCTGTTTCTTTTCTGATTTAGATTACTAACTCGTTTCCTTCCAGCGCCTCTAAAGCCAGGTGTCGATGGAGAAGGTGCCTGGAAGAGTCCACAGGACCGCAGTCCACCAGACCAGAGAAAAAGGGGAAGAAGATGGTGAAATTTGCAAGCGTAAAGGAGGGACCCCAGATGTAGGGGATGGAAATGTGCACCTATATTATGATGTGATTTGTGTCATGGAAACGGGCCTACTGGGCAAACAGATTCCTCTTTTCCAAAATTGCATATGTCAGCATTGGGCCTTGTGTTGGATATGCCACCACCGGTCTGAAAGATTTCTCAGGTTCCTTCCATTCCTTCTTTTCAATTCCTCCTGTTTCTTTAACTTTTACCTATCTTTGACTCAAGAATAATCGTTGAGATATGAAGAATGTATTCCTATGTGGACATTCACTCACACTTATCCCTAGGTATGAACTCTTAATTCCTATTGTGTATGGGCATCTATTGACTGTGTGGACAAATATTACCCATTTCATTATTTGAATTTTTTGTTTTAAAAAAGAGGGTCTGGATACCACATACACAAGTATGAATTCACAGGTTATTATGAATTATCATTCTTTAAAAAAAGAAATGAAAATATTCACAGCAAAAACAAGATTTACAAAAAGACAAAAATAACCACAAAAATGTAAAAAACACATGCTCACTGGTTTACTGAGCTGAAAATGATTGGTTCTATGGACAATTACTGCTGATTCTTAATGAAAAGTGAATATATTTTTTCTTTTATTTGGTTGGATAATAAAATCATCCTTTCAAATATATAAAAATAACATAAAAAATCATTGCTTTACATCACATTAAGAATTATGTAATTGTATCATTTTTAGATCACACATAATTGAATACATTTTAGCACCATTTCATTACATTACATTACATTATTAATTCTTCAGCTTTTTGGAAATATGGCCACTCGCATTGCTAATCTGGTTCTATTGAATATATGTTGCCAAATTTCACTCATGTTCATGTTACAATAATTATTCACTAGAGGCTTCTTAAAATAGATTTTTCGTTGAGAGGACAACATAGGACAAACCATTATGCAATGCTCCAAAGTTTCTTTCTCAGCTTTATCTAAGCAAAATCGACAATAATTCAATTCTATTGGTATTATTTTTCGTCTGGCCATAATCTCTCTTGTTGGCCATAAATGAAGCCTAGAACTTAAATATTGGTGGCGCATATATGGGGACAGGCATTTGGTAAGATAATCAGCCATTGTCCGAAAGCTCTTGTGTCCAAACAAGAAAGTATTAAAGTCTTTATATTTCAGACAATTTACGATTCTTAATCAAGTCGTGTTGGTACAATTTATGTTTAGCTCATTGAGGATTATAAAGTAATAAATCTAGCGTGATTGAGGCATCAGCTAGTGCACACAGAGTGCAATTGCACCATCGTTTTTTAAACACATGCTCACGAGCCAGAAGATGTTGCATCATAATGCCTAAAATGCCACAAGTAGAGATTCCCATAATAGATGTCCTAAAGAATGCACATATTCTCCATTTGACTTGAGATTCCAGTGAGAGTAAGCCTAACTCATATCAAATTAGAGGTAACAGGGTGGATTTGGGTAGATGAAGTAATTGCTTCCAAAAGCGTGATTCATACATTTGCCACCAGTTATGATCCTTCGGCAAAGTTGTCTCAACACCATAAATTAGACTGGGAATAACCTTTTGTTGGTAGTATTGCATGATATGTGTCAATGTACATTTTCCAAATTTACCTTTTAGAATTTTTGCCTGGGAAATGAGGAGTTGAAGTTTACAACTCATCTAAGACTCAATTAGCTGATTAGACATAGTGTCCAAAATAGTGATGCCCAGATATTTATAGTTTTGGACTTTTAGAAGGAACTCTTTTTGAAGATACCAATTACATGTTTTTACTCTTGCTTTTACATGGGGTTTACACATCATAATTTGAGTTTTTTGTATGTTAATCGTCAAATTATTAGCAGAAACATACAGATCCAATTCATTAAGCAATATCTGTAAACCTGTAGGGGTCTGTGAGATAAGTACACGATCATCAGCATATAGAAGATGACAGATTGCATGAGCACCCAATTTTGGAGGATCAGATTGAACAGAGCGCAGAGATATTCCCAGGTCAAACAAGAATAGATTGAAAATGGACAACGCCAATTTGCATCCCGGTTTGAGTCCTTGAAACGTTTTTAAAGAGAGCGATAGTTTACCTGCAAGAGTTAGTCTAACTTGCATTGTCGTATTTGTCATGGATTGACATAATCAAGGATAATATGGATGGAGGGCAATTATACCGCATACGTTTATAATACATGATAGAGCGGTCAATAGAATCAAATGTGGATCGAAAATCAATATATGCTATATATAGTAATTGATTTCTACCCGCATACATAGATTGTACATATTCAGCACAATCAAGTTGGGAATAGTTCCAAGGCTAGCAACAAAACCCGTTTGAAAGGGATCTCTAAGTTGATTGTGCAGTGTCCATTTGTTGAAAAAAAATCTTTCCTGGGGTGTCTAATAACGCTATGGGTCTGTATCTGGTGAGTGATGTTCGATCCCCCTTTTTGTAAATGGGTACTATAATAGAGTGTTTCCATGTTGTCAGCAATGAATTTGTTTCATTGATGAGAGAGAATATGTTAAACAAAATATTTGCCCATAGTTCTGGATGTTTTTTGAGGGTCTGATTTGAAAGACCATCCGGTCCACAAGCTCCCGACTGACTGATTTTATTTATATAGTATCGAATGTCATCCATATAAAATTTTAGATGGAAATGCATAAAACCATCACTAATATTTGAGTAAGGAGAGCTCAAAGGAAGAGCATAAAGAGAAGATAAATGCGCAATCCAATTCTGCTCTGTAACATTATTGGCCTGTGCAACTGACTGGGGATTGTGAGCCACTTGATTCAATAGGGACCAGGTTCCCGCAGTACTTTTAGATTGTAGAGAGCACAACATAAATTCCCCATTGTTTTGGTATATTTTAGCTCGCATAGCCTTTAGCCAGTTCTTATATTTGGTTTTGATATTTGCCAAATTCGACGCTCTCATGATAATTGGTTCTTTTAAGGCTTCTCGTTTTTGGAATCGATAATGAGCTTTCTTGGCTTTGACTTCCCTATTACACACATGTATTTTGGGTCGAAGCAGAGTATAGCATGATATCTTTTTGGAAATATTAGAGTTCTGAAAATATTGCATCATATCTGAGTAAACAAAGACATGATCAAGGGATGCTTCTCTTAGTTTGTAAATCTGTGAACCCACATGGGCATTCAATTGTATTAATGCTTTCTCTGACCATCAGAGTCAATTTCCACTAGCATTCACAATTAGACACTCTTGTTGATAATTCTTGTGTTCGATTACATTGATCTTAGAAGTAGGCCACTGTACTAGCAATTGATCATGGACACTGTAATTGTTTTTGACTACGTGAAAATCAGAAATACAATGAAACAATTGAACATTTACAGAGATAAAGTCAATAATGGAAGCCACTCCTCCATGTAAGACGTGGGGGAATATCCGATGGAAAGGCTCCATTGAGCTTAATTAAATTATGATGTGACACAAAGGCTTGCCATTTTGCCAGTCTATTTTTAATTTTGGAAGCATTCACGGATGTACAGTCGAAATTCAAGACGCCTGCAATAATAGTTTGGAAAATTGAAGTTACCATAGCAACCAAATTTAATAATTCACCCAGATCTTTTAAGAAAATTGCATCAGATATTCCCACCGGATTCCAGTAAACATTGATCAAGGCATAAGAGATGTTGTTTATTTTCACTTTTATCAGCAGCATATACTTATTGGGGGAAACCCAATCTTGGGCTATAATGCCTTGATCTATTTTAACAGCTATAAGCAACCGAGATGTTGGTCTATCAGAAGTCACTTTAGAGGCGGGGTTAAAAAATACATCATAATTATCCCACACTGGGACAGACATCATCCACGTTTAATGTAACATAATGATGTTATGATCTGTTAATGAGCTTTCATCATTATTCATCAAATGACTAAAACCTCTAGCATTCAGCTAATTAGTGAGATATCTTGATCATTCGTTACATGTGCTAGTTAATTTGAGTGACTATTTACTACACACATACATTCTCTTTGTTTGGTAGTTATTGTATTTTGCTGTAATACTGTAAACAAGGCTTTGGTCTTATTTGCTTTTTTTGGGAATTGTGACTATGCTCACTCACTTCCACAGAGTCAGTACTGATTACAAAGCCAAGCATAAGAAGTAAATTTTTTGGGATCCATATGCTGTTTTGGATGACTCTGGAATTCATCCAGATCCGAACTGAGTGCAAATTAGATTTAGTCAAGAACTGAACTAGAGCAATGTCTGCTGTGCTGATATCTTCAAGCAGAGGAATATCAGAGAAAATGGCTAAAATAGATCTCGGTTCAGGTCATATTGTATGTACGGGATAGGTTTACAAGCCAGCCTAAGTGAAACATTTGCTGGAAATGTCTTATTGTGATTCTCCAAGGGGCCATTGTTTGATAATGTAGATATCAGATTAGGTCTAGCAGTAGACGTTTGAGGCTTAGATTTAGTGTTTATAACTGAATTAATTAGTTGCAGAATCTCCGGAGCAACTTGATCCAGGATGGCATATTTATTCTTGGTTGACACCATTATATTACCATCAGGTTGAACGAGAGAATTCTGCAACTGATGGTTATTATCAACGGAATGTTGAACACTTGCTAATTCATTCAGTGGACCCTGCGCAGGTTTGAGTAAGGGCGAGGGCTTATTCCCCGCTGTACATTGACCAAAGTTTTCAGCTCTCATCCTCTCCTGAGGATCTACATTCTTTATGCATTCCGTTGGACTGACATTTAAAATGTTGTCGCTATTGGTTAGCGTGGTAACTGGTGGTTGACTACTCATGTATGCATCAACCGCTTTCCTGATCTCTTTTCAATGGAATTCTTTAATGCTCAATGTGAAGCAAAGTTTCCCATTCATAGTAGATGATTTAAGCGTGATTGAATCATATGAATACTCAATGCATTGTCATTTTTTCCTTGTGCCAAGGCCGCCTTAACAAGATCATCAAGAGGAGCATAAGGCGCCTGTGGATTTAAAGCTTCAGGCACTGGTCTCGGTACTTTATTAAACCTGATTTGCTGATATTTTTTTGTGACTGTTTGAGCCGCTGAAATTGTGCTTTTATTTGGAGGGTTTGGTCTTTTGATGAATTGTTTTGTTTTAGCGCTGTTAAAATTCCTTCTCTTAGACTGATTCTTTTGCAGTTTCGTTTGAGGATGGGAAGTCAAAGAAGAGCTGCGTTTGTTCTAATTGGAAAATATAGTATATGGAGCCTGAGAGACTTTCTCACTCTCTGATTGGTTATGACTCCTGTCCTTTTGTCTGTTGGTGGGGTCGATATTAAGGCCAGTGTCAGGACACAGAATTTCAACATTGGTACAAAGAACGCAAATAGTTTTATCAATTTGCGGAACAATGGCAAAAATTGGTTCTACCACAGAAGTGGGTAAAGCCATCACCTTGGGGGGCGGAACAGCTTCATAAACCCCATCCGTGGAGACAGAGGTAGGTTTGGGGGCAATGCATGAGGGACATTTTAACTGTATCATGGACGTGATCTTATGTTGCCATGATAAGAATTTCTCAATTTGAGCTGCTTGTACATTAAGTTTACCATTTAATGTTAGCTTAGCTGGTGTTGTCAGTGATAACTGCATAGCGTTTAAAGCAATTCCCACCAAATTCTCACTACCTTCCATGCAAATCACAGCAGTGACACCAATTTTTGGTTTCTGCATGGCAGGGGCTCTACGTGGGGTTGGAACACATTGTCGCTAGAGTTGCTTGAACTGCTACTAGAAAACATTATAGGTGATTTCGATACATTCTCAGGAAGCAAATGTGGAGAAAAACATAAATTAGATAAGTTAAGGTCAATTACAGCCACATCAGTATCACCCCCAGTAACCGACCCGACAATCATAGCCATTTGCGCTGTTGGTGGAACATTGTCCAAAAGACTATTATCTGTGGTTGAATTGTGGTTGCCACCATGGGCACCAGCTGGCACCGGGCCACCGCTATGAGCAACTCATGCTCGTATTGCACATTATTTTCACAATTTACTTGTGTGGCCTTTGTTACATCCATTGTTTGTGCATCAGTTCTTAAAGGTAAAGCAGAAGTGGTAACCATCAGATCTGTCGAGCCCTCAGTTGACATTGTGGACAGCATGGCCATATGTGGGTCCTTACAAAACCTTTGTATATCCGTCAACACCATATATTTGAATCCAGCTTTAGTTGTTTCAAGTTTCCGTGAAGGTTTCAGGGTGGAAGTTTGATTAAGAAAGCACTTCTGAGTATTTACAACTACGGCCCTAGTGGCAACTGGCCGAATCTCCGGCGTCAAGCCCTTTGGCATGCCGTTTTTTAAGCTTGAGCACATTGCAGTGCTAGGCGCTCAAATGCACCAGAGGAGCCTGTGTGTTTCGGTTTTGGCGCGACGCTGAGGCAAAGAGGCAATGAGGGACTTTGCGGGACTTCTCTCGGTGCAAGTGCGCCTTTATGCCACGTAGAAACAAGGGGTGTGGTTTACACCTGGAGGATTTTTAAAGCCAATTATAAGCTTTTAAAACACTCTAGATGAAAATATATAGAGAGAGTATATGTTAGAATGGCTTACAAAGTCTGTAAATATCTTGTTGAAGACAGTTCGAGATGTGATAACTACCGTCTGCAGTTCAAGTCCAAAATCCAAAGTAGCAAGAATGGGAGCTCTGGGCAAAGAGTGACTTTGCTGGACTTCTCTCGGTGCGCGTGCACTGGTGCGCGCCGGAGGTCACCTTTATGCCACGTAGAAACAAGGGGCTTGGTTTACACCTGGAGGATTCTTAAAGCCAATTATAGGCTTTTAAAACACTCTAGATGAAAATATAGAGAGTATATGTTAGAATGGCTTACAAAGTCTGTAAAGATCTTGTTGAAGACAATTCGAGACGTGATAAATCCCGTCTGCAGTTCAAGTCCAAAATCCAAAGTAGCAAGCACAGGAGCTCTAAAGAAGGAATGATTTGGGAGTTAGCTCAGTGTCGAATAGCATAGAGGCTAACAATCTAATTCCTAATTACACACCAACTAACATCTAACCTTATCAAACTAAACTAATTAGTAAATAGACTGGGATTCAGGCCAATGCCCAGCTGCAGACTGAAGGTGCATGAACTCAAACTGCAACATTTGTTTAGTAAATGATGCATAAATTAAATGTTGTTCTGTAGTGTGCTGAATGTGAGGCTTAGAGCAATAGGGCAGCGGAATATGCTATGTAAAAGACAACTTTTGGTTCAAGCAGGAAGCTGCAGGAAGCTGGAATAAAAATTAAATAAAAATGTTGTCCATGTCATCCAGGTCGAAGAATCAATACTGTACAAAGGTGACAAAGGTGACTGTGAAGAGGCAGAAAGGGTTCTGGAAAGTTGCGAGGAGTTGGCTAAACAGGGGAGGTGTTTCATGGATTGATAATCTCATAACAGGAGGAGGGGAGATGGTTGGGAAATCATTTGCTTTCTTTACAGGAAAATATAGGCAGGGGGACGGAAGCAAAGAGGGCTTATGACCCAGAGATGAAAGTAAGGAGGGCATTGGACAAGACGAGTGAAGGCGAGCAGAAGGGGAGAGAGAGAGATCAAACAAAAAGAGAAGAGTGCAGTTTGGTAGCTGGGGCTGGATGCTGTCAGCTGCAGTGTTAGTCGGAAGCTGAAGACAGTGGAGAAAGGAGGGGCAGGCCTGCACAGCCCAAGGCAACTGGCAGAGAAATACAGCCATTTGGACCAAAGGCATTTCCCAGGCAAACCAAGTCACTTTGTTGGGCTTGGTGAGTATGAGTTACAAAATAGTTAGAATGAATAAGACAATTGATAAGGACAAGTCCTGGTCTGATTTGGGAAGTGTTATATTGAGAAAACATATCAATAAGGGACACAAACGCTTCTGTTCTGAATGCGTTTTTTTCTCTGATTTGAAGGGATAGATTATACAGGACTGCTAAGGGCTGGTAGTTTGACTGCCAAGGCCATAGATAACTCTGTATCCCCTGACATGTTATGATGGATGAGTTGCCTGTGAATATATTTCCCACTTTATCATCTGTCCAGAAATGATAAATAGCAACTAAGTCTCTTTTGGCCTGCAAAATATATAGAGTGTTGTCCTTTCAATGTAAAATGTAAAATTGCATATGTTTTTTTTGCTGAGGTGAGATTTTCACACTGTATATACAATACATGATAGAAGTACGTATTTGTGCTGGTCCATTGCTTGTGTGGTCTAGTAAATCTTATGTTGTTTATTTGAAAACCCACTATAAATAATGTGAAAAATAGTGTACCCACTATTGCCCTAGGTCCGGCTTTGCCCTAGCGGATTATCTAGGAATTAAAATGGTATGAGCTAATTTCCCATGTATTAGCAAATGACAATCAGAAACACATTGTTGCTCCTGGTTGCATGCTCCTGTATAGATGAAAGAGGTCTATAAGTACAGAATATATACCAGGCAATGGAGATTCTTTATACAACAACACTTTAAAGACAAACACTATATAGCACACCTCCCCATTTGCACATATACCACTGGTCTTCTCCTACTGATACATGGAAGGGCTACTTAAACCCCCCTTCGCAAGCCTCACTTTGTTCCACACTCTGCCATCATTCAACACTACAGCATCATCCAGGACCTTCCTGACTTTCTGCAGGTCCTAAAATCTCCTTTGCCCTTTCTTTACTACACACAGCTTTCTCACCTACACCTATTCGCCTTCCGACACTTAACACCGCCTCACTCTCATCATTTCATCAGGGCTCTTCTTCATGTCTTCAATCTTCCTCTCAACAGTTTTCCTCAACTGCTGAGGGTTTCTTTTTACACTTATTATGGCAACTCAATCATTCGTTTGCATTCCACAGAAACGTGATCAGTGACACTGGGATCCACTACAATTCCCATCTCGGGTTGCTCGTACCAAGCAAACTTCCCACTTTCTTTGATACATTGGGCCTCATTATGAGGTGGGTGGTAAGGGATTACTGCCCCGGTAAAGGGACCAGTGCTGGTAATCACTTACCGCCCTACTACGAAGTGACTTCAGAGCTAAACACACAGTGTGGAACCCACCTGAGGGCAACGTTGACAGGACAAAAATAAATACCAAGCCACCAGCCTTGGCATCAATGGTGGATCAGTATCCAACCATAATTCCAACATCTATGTTATTCTGTGTAGTTTGACACTTACCTCCTCCACATTAGTCATACCTCATGGACCATTATGTTTTTGCCCTACAAGACGTGATCGTAATCGCACCATGCTACAAGGTGGTTTTACAGCAAATATACAGACATGAAAGAAGGGATTAAGCCGAATCCTGCACAAGCAATGCATACATGTAAGGATAGTTCTGCTTGATTCCTTGCCTGAATGAAAATTACTCCTAATGCAATGTAACATTTTTCGCATGGCAACACTCATTATCTGGCTAATCTACTGACACCCCAAATGATATCCAAGATCACAGACACTTTCTCAGATGCACTGACTAAGCTTTCTGGAGAAACACATATCAAGAATCCCGAACCATGGTAAGGGAATATGGAAAATGATCAAACAAAAGTGGCTTAACACAACCCTCAAAATATCAAAGCTGGAAGAAGCCACATGACACCACACAAACATGCCGAAGGACTCACCCACTCTACATGTATAGATAGTAAGCACCAGCAAATCATACATGTTTCAATACTTTGAGAAAACACACATGACACAACCGCAAAGAACTAAAACATGAAAACAGGAGAGTTGAAGAGTTTTGAAGAAAAAAGAAATACTGCAACATCGAAAAGCGTGCCTACTACTGGCAACTCCAAATATACAGGACAGAAAACCTGATATTAAAGAAACCTGCTATGTAAATAAATGCAGTAAGCACAAAAGGGAATGTTGAAATGTTTGTAGCAGATACGGACATCATTGGCCATACGCGCAAACTAACAACTTCACAATACGGTTGTTATACTAACTCATTCTACTTTTCCAATACAATGGGCCTCATTCCGAGTTCGGAGGGAACCACGCCGCTATTTTCGGCATGGCTGCCTCCAAACTCGTCCAAACTCCGGCCTGGTGAATGGAGTAATTACCGGTCCATTCCGAGGTCGGAGGGACCGGTAATTCCCCATTCACCAGGGCCATTCCCCATTCCCATTTGAGCCCCCATCTGGCTAGCTTGGTAAACCTGTACTAGCAGAACTACAGGGTGAAAACAAAAACAGACAGCATACAACCCCCATGTAATTTCAATAGTGATTTCCATCGCCCCTAAACTCAGCAACATTTCTCAGTTTTCAATACACTAACCTCAAAACATGAGAGTAAAATACTATGGCCCTCATTCCGAGTCTGGAGGTAAGTAAAGTCATTTGCTGGCATGGCGCAAATAGCGTGTCCGTGCTTGCAATAGACCACTAAAAGCACACTATTACGAGTACGCGGGCACGAGCTTTGCGCCATGCCGGTAACGGACATAGCGGCATACCGTAAAAGGACCCGAAAACCCCCATACCGGCATGAACCGCACCGTAGACAACACTACCGCCATAGATCAACACGGCATTAGCGGTGACTGTAAATAGCGGTCACCGTTATTATGGTCACCGTTAATATGCGGAACCGGAAACAGCGTCATTGCACAGGAACGGGAAGGAGCACTGCAGCCATCTTTAAAAACACAATCCATTGCCATCCTCACCAGACGACACCCTTGCACACTGGTGACCTACCGGAAACTAACTGCTACCACCCAGGAATGCCCAAAGCACCAAAGAGGGGAGCTGCACACCTCCAAAAGGAGCGGTTCAGCCCAGATGAGCTGCAAATGCTTGTGGATGCCCTCCACGAGCATGCTGGGACTGTTTTCAGCAGCAACATGCGCAGGGTGGCGGTGCTTAAAAAAAAAGAAATCTGGGCACTAGTATGCCAGAAGGTGAGCGCTGTGGGCAACACCCCCTGCACCATAAAGGATTTCCGCAAAAGGTGGGACGACCTGCGGCTGAGGGTGCGGAGCATCCTCTCTGCGAACAGAAACAGGCCTTGGAGACCAGAGGAAGCCCAAGTTTGCAAATCAAACTCATGCCGTGGAAGGAGATATGTGCAGCCGTGATAGGGGCCGAATCCATCGAAGGGGTCGGAGAAATGGAGTGTGGTGCGACGTCATCCGCTGATGGAGGTGAGTATCCAAAGTAAATACTGCTAACGCAAATGTCATGAAAGTCACTGCTAAGGCCTGGCCAAGGAGTCACGGCATGGGCGGCCACTCCCCCCCTGTAAATCATGCCAAAGCAAGTGAGACCCTAGCCAGTGCCAGGTGCAAGGCCGTAACGTATATGACACATACCACACAAAGTTGCCCATTCCATGAGGCACACAGGGTAGTTGATGTAAACAGTGTGCATGTTAGACAGCACAGTACCTGGCCAACATGAGTGACACCGACATATGCATGCATTTAACACCCAAGTATGCAATGACGTGCCGTTCCCTACACAAATGCAGATTAGCCACAATTGTCTGAATGTGCTATTGTAGCCATGTATGAATACTGGCTCTCCAAAAATCACTCATGCCGTCCCTCTCTTCCACCCCCACAGGCAGTGAGCATGACAGTGAGGAGCAGGAGAGCAATCATCCTAGCTCTTCCAGGGGCCAAGGCAAGGGCCGCTGTCTCCCAGCGACAAAGTCAACACCTGGACGTACACCACCAGCTCCAGCAAGGCCTGTGGAGGGTGCACCACCCCATCCCCACCCCTCCCTGCACTGGCTGCAGACACATGCCCAACACCATGGTCCAAGGAGTCCAGCGTGGCTGGGGAGGTGGCAGCCACGGCCCCCCTATAAGTTGAGGACAGCCCCAATGCCATCTGGGGAGCAACAGAGGAGGACACAGTGGAAGTCGTGCACACCCCTGAAGCCTACTCAAACCCCCAGGTATCCTTTAGTGACTCGGGTAAGACCAACACACAAGAGCAGTCTGCCCAAGGACCAACACTGGGACATGGCAGTCCTGTGTACAGTTCCCTTGAGGAAGCGCCGGCAGGACATGTCAGCCCGATCCCCAGCAGGGTCACTGCTCCATCTGCCGATGCACAGCAGGCTGACCGGCTCACAGACCTGATTACAGAATTTGTGCAGGACAATCGGCAGGCCAGGGAGGAGTGGCGTTCTGAATTGAGGGCACTGGGCCAGTCCATAACAGAAAGCACCATAGATCTGGAGGTTGCTCATCCTGGCCAACAGCCTCAGCATGAGGACACACCTTCAACGAGAAATTCCACCCAGACCAGACCACTCCGTCGGTCGCTCCGTGCGCTGTGCTGCCGGGACATGCCTCCCCCTGGCTCCGGGAGCGCAGAGTCACATTACTGCCAGCCACATGTAGGCTACGTGGACCCTATGGGACTAGTGTGGGGTTATAGTGGTGGGGGGGGGTGAGGGTGTGTTGGAGAGTTGTGGGGGAGGTGGAGGGGGGTGAGGGTGTGTTGGGGAGTTCTGGGGAGGGGGAGGGGCGTGAAGGTGGTAGAGGTTTTTTTTCACGTTGATATTTCAAAATTCAATACACCGGTTGTGCATCAAAATAAATTACCAGAGTGGACATTCATCATTGCGCATGTGTCATTTCTTCTTGCACAGTGCATAGTGTACATGTATCCCCACACCCAGTGCCCTATGTCCTACAATATGTCACCCTCTGCTGACTTGTGGGTCAAAAATATTGTGCAATCAAAGACTGCCGCACAGCACGTCCCTCCTGTGCATCAGCACCGTGATGATGTCCTGCCACATCTTCCTCCTCCCCTTCATCATCATCAGGTGGTAGCAGTTCCATGTCAGGGGGCAGGGGCACGTTCCGATGGATACACATATTATGCAGCATTACACATGCCATGGTGATCTTGGCCACCTTCTAATGGCTGTAGAGGAGAGCGCCACCCGACCGGCTGAGGCAGCGAAATTGTGCCTTCAACAGGCCAAAGGTCTGCTCTACCACCACACGTGTACGGGTATGGGAACAAGTGTAGTCCTACGTGTGCCTGGTCTGTGGGTTTCGGACAGAGGTCATGAGCCACGGCTTCAATGGATAGCCACAATCACCTGCATGAGAGTGGAATAAAGGTAAGTGATTGCACAATCATGTAGGACAACTGTACTAGTCTCACATGAACTAAGGTAATTTGTGCGCACACGCACATGTCCCTGGATGAATTGACACTATTTCTGGCCCCGCTATGTGCCCTGTGCAATGGAATAATGCTGTGGGTTTCATCTTCAAGATGCGTCATGGTGAGCACTGACGTCTTGTTGCACGTGCATTGCATATGCCTACAGCAGTCTTGGTGTGAACTGATTGATGAGTACTGTTCTGTGGAATTTGGTAGTAAGGAGCTTTGCCTGTAGTCAGTTCTATATTGGGCATTCTGCACTAATCAGTTCCATGGTGTCATGCAGCACTCCTATGGGTGTGCCTAACCAGTGACATACTGTGGTAATCCAGGTCGACTCATTTCAATGCACGGCCAGGGATAGCTGTCCTGTGTGGTGTAATGCGGCAGTCAGCAACATAGCACAGATGCAGTGCAGAGTGCTGGATGACCTTACGGTGTGAGGGCCGGTGATGAGTTCTGCATGTGTTGTGGGATGTGGGCTGGTTACCTGTTAGTCATGTAGTGTTGGGTGTTGGCCTTACTTCATCACTATGGGATTTGGTTGTCATGTACCATTTCAGTTGCTTTGGGGCACAGTGTTTGGTGATGTGTACATCATGCACTGATGTCAACATTCCCACCCAGGTGGAGTATGATTCCCCACCTTCCCACCCAGGTGGAGTATGATTCCCCCCTTCCAACCCAGGTGGAGTATGATTCCCCCCCCGCTCCCTTCCCACCCAGGTGGAGTATGATTCCCCCCCTTCCCACCCAGGTGGAGTATGATTCCCCTCTTCCCACCCAGATGGAGTATGATTCTATCCCCCCTTCCCACCAAGGTGGAGTATGATTCCCCCTCTTCCCACCCAGATTGAGTATTCAGCCACCCACCCCACAACCCCAATGCACTGCCATGGCCCAGTCAGGCAACTCACCAAGCAGCCAGGCACGTCATCCAGCATGTCGCTCCATGTAGCGTGGTAGCGTGGAGTTCCGCAGTACCAAAGAGTTATGAGTTGATCCTGGATATCGGGCACAGCAATGTGTGATGATCTTGCTGGCGTTGCATACCATCTGCACATTGATGGAGTGGTATTGTTTGCGATTGCGATACGCCACCTCCATGGCATGCAGGACCACAAACTCCACGTGGGTGCAGTCGAGGGCACCTACACAATTTGGCATGCCTGCCAGTGCATGGAAGGCAACTTTTGTATCGAATATCTCCTGGGGAGTCCGTGGTAGGGATATGTAGTCCCTTCTGTGCTTGAGTAGGACATCCAGCACTTGGTTCAGTATCCGGGAAAATACGGGTTCTGATATGCCATGCATGTGCCCCACTGTGTGCTGGTAGGTGCCTGTGGCAAGGAAGTGGAGCACAGACACTACCTTGAGTAGAGGGGGGATGGCGGTGCATATTTCTATGAGGCTGAATATGTCGTCGTGTATCAGGTCCACTATGGTGGTGATGGTGTCCCAGTCAAGCCGGTACAGGGTGTGGATCTGCTCAGGTGTCAGGTTGAAGGGGGTGGCTCTGATAAGAGGGATTGGGGGCTGCCGGTGTGGTAACGGTGGCTGCACTAGTGGGGCATGCTGGGCCTGTCTCACCCTCCTTCTCCTCCTGTGTCTCCTCTGTGGTGGCGACTGTTGTTGTTGTTGTTGTTTTTGTTGTTGTTGTTGAGGCATTGCAAGCAGGGCCTCCAACTCCACCAATGCTACTACTATTGGTATCATCTTGGTGTGTGAGGGGGTGTGGTGTGTGGGTGTGCTCCTTTTGTACTGGCCCTCACTCCATTGCCTCCACGTGTGCTGATTGGGTGCACCTGTGGCACTTGAAAACACTGCTTACGGTTCTTTACACCCTGTTGGCGATGCCAGTATTTACACCATGCTGGTAAGCTCTTTTTCGGCCTTCAGGAGGTCATTATTTGCATGCCTGCATTACTTGTGATCAACTCCGGTTTACGGCATGCCACTAATGCTGCCATGGTGTGTCGCTGTTAGGCGGAAACCTGTGCAGTTCCCTCTGGGACCACTGCAAAAGATTTAGGACTACAGGCGTTGGCAGTGAACCCACTTGGTAGCAGTCTGCACCACACAGATTCACGTGGTAGCTGTGGCTGAGCAGTCAGACTTCTCTCAAGAAAAGTTGAGCAGTATGTGGAGTATACAAAATAGGGCAATTCTTCACAGCAAGACAAGCAAACACGCAACGAGGCTTAGTGTAAAGATATTAAGGTATTTATTTATAACAAAATGTCTATGAAAAACACTAAGGCAAATCACGGCAAACAAATCAAACACAATTACTCTACGGAGTAGACGATCAATCCCCCTAGCAATATCGACAACTCTAGATTCTACTGGTACCACTTATTTTCAGACAGAGGTGTATACCTCAACCCAGATGACACTCGAATACTAGTTAGGACGGGAGAGAAAAAGATAGGCAGGTACGAAATCAACACAGTTCGATCCTATCGGATAAAATGCAAGGCAGGAAGGCAAGAATCACAATAGATCATAAAGTTCAGAGGCCAGGCCCACTCGGAGAGAGGTAAGGCGCGATGTCCCAAAAAGTCTCTAGTGGAGATGCATTCAAGCCTGTATTGCAAATTGTTTTCGGTGGATTGAACCAGTTCAGAACAACGAATGAGAAAAGCTTGGAGGCGACCCAATGGAACGGAGAGGATTAAGACACCTCACTCGAACGGGAAGCCAGGCGGACACAGTACCTTGTTGTGGAGGGCAGCTCCGGCAGGGGCAGTTGTTCCTGGTGGTGGATGCACGTTGGTTCTTTGCCAAGAGTAGAGATGATCTCGTCGTCGAAGAAAATGAATTCCGGTGCACCACCAGGGAAGAGACCAGCCCCGGAGTGCTCCGTCACAAGGCACCACCTTTTGGTCGCGGTTCAGGGGTAGTGGCTATCCGGTTGCCGAGGTGCTTCTGCACGGGCAATTCGCCAACCGCGTCCTGAGGCGAATAAAAAGCAAAGGGGACTGGTTGTTCCGACCAGTCAGGGGAAGAGACTCTCCGGCAGGGAGATCTCCTCTGTCGTCGGGAAGTTGTCATGATGCCTACCTCTAAGGAGCCAGGCCGGGCCCAGCAACCCCAGAGGCAGACATCATTTTCCCCAGGGAAGTCTCAGCGGGCCCAAGTCGGGGCCCTTTGGACTCAGTCCTGGCGCCTTAGGCGCCAGGCTCATAGCGGACCCCAGTCCTGGCGCCTTAGGCGCCAGGCTCATAGAAGAGGATATGTGTTTAAGTGCTTGGGTGCACACTTACCTGATGCAGACCTTGCTGCTTCATCCAGGCCCTCTTGAGGCCTGAATGGGACTACTTAACCTGTAGGACTACTTCACCACCCGGGTGTGGTCGGGGAAGGATACATACCTGATTGGTGGAAGGATACATACCAGGAACATCTTCCAAGGCTATTTAAACCCCACCCGAACAGCCACACATGCTTCGCGTTGTTCTGCACCTAGCAGCTGGACGCTCACAGTGTCAGCTCCTGCATCCTGACTTCAGCCACGCCTGCCAGCACCCTGGAACACCTGCAAGGGGAGAAAGGAAGAGAATAGGAGAAGAAAAGCCCTTACCTGCTAAATCTGCATCCCGGAGTCATTTCTCCAACGGCCCTGAAAAGGAAGACATCATTTTAAAGGCATTTTGTTTCGATCGCTGCAGCGCTGCATTTTACTCACCTTTGCAAGGCACTTCCATCTTCAGCAGCGATCTTCCGGATTCAGCTACGCCCCGGCGCCTAGAGGAAAAAAGACAAGAACAAAGGTGAGAGGGAGAAAAGGAATAAGGAAAGCTCAGTTTCCTTTTAAGTCTTACCTGTTGGATTATTCCCACTGCATTTCGGGTCCTGCCGCTTCCTGGCATCTCCGGACCCCGGCCCCAATGGGGAAAAAAGACAAAGACATTGAATGAGCGAATGCAAAGACATTACCTGAGCGCTCATCCAGAACTGTTTACTTCGGGTCGGCGCCATATCTCGGCACTCCGAACCCCGGCCCCTAAGGGGAAAAAGACATAAGCATTAGCGCTTTCTGCAATTAGACAACGAACATTATTATTAAGCTTGAACTTTTGAACAGAACTTTTACAGCGCCTTACCTGAACAGTCAAGCTTACCTGAACTCCCATCAATCCTCAATCCAGTGAAGTAACTGGGTTTCAACGCGCCCCTGCATCAGAAGCAGGATGGAGAGCTCATCCTTCCAAACCCTAAGGTGAGGCTTCACGGGGAATCGTGGAGGAGGTATCGTGGAGGGTTGGAAGGGAGTGGAAGGCTTGAGCATTGTTCCACAGTTGGTAATACTCCCTTTTCACGCACAGGAGGGTATCCAACGAGCCAGGGAGGCCAGAATAGAGGGGCCCTTCCTGTCCATCTTCAGAGTTCTGCGCCTTCGACGCCGCGCCTCCGTGGGAACCAGGTGAGCGTTACAGAACGCAAAGCCTTACCACAATTTCCCACCTGGGCGCTATGGAGACTTCCGAGACAGATCAGCTGGCCCATCTTTTAGGGGAATTACGGGCAGAAGTGCACTCAGCCCGCCAGGAGACTAATGCTCTCAGAAGGGAACTAATCCTATCCAAGGAAAGAACTGATGATCTGGCCAAAAGGTTATTGCAGGGCCAGGCAGAGCACACTCCTTTACCTGTTTCCGGAGATATTTCTACAACAATGGGTTCGAATAACCCGGTACAAATCAATCTACCTGGACACATGCCTTTGGCCCCGCCGGAACGTTTTGCGGGGGATCCCAAGAAATATGCCGTTTTTATGAACCAATGCCGTTTACACTTTTTATGCAGGCCCGGGGCCTTCCCCAACGACCAGACCAAAGTAGCCTTTGTACTATCTTACCTCAGTGGCTGCGCTGCCGATTGGTCTATTCCATTGGTAAATCAGGATGATCCAATTCTCCGGGATTTCCAGGGCTTCCAGGCCAGCATGGAAAGATTGTTCGCTCGACACTCGCAGGGACAGGCCCTTGACAACGAACTGCTATCCTTACGACAAGGTAATCAGGATCTTTTGTCCTATATCGCCACCTTTAATAGACTAGTTGTGGAAACCGGATGGCCTGAAAATAAAAGGATCACATTGTTTCATCGAGGCCTGCGCGGAGAGCTTAAAGATGTTATAGCTCAGATAGTAGATCCACCCCAGGCCTGCGCAGACTACATAGACTTAGTGGTTCAACTTGATCACAGACTTCAAAATAGAAAAGCAGATCGGCTCAAGTATGAAACCAGAGTACCTATCAAGACCCACGTTAACTCCAAGAGTACTGACGTTTCCGAACCTATGCAAATTGGCAGTGTTAAAGGACCATTAACGCAGAAGGAATGAGAGAGAAGGCGACAAATGCAACTTTGTCTGTATTGCGGAACTTCCGGTCACTTTCTTCAAAGTTGTCCAGTTAAACCACCCAAGAAGGTGGTTGGAGCCACTGATAACGAGTTATTGACACCTGGTTCGGGAAACGACCTAGCCCGACAAGCGTAGGGGTCCGCTTGCCGAGCTTGAAAACAAACTCTTTGACCTCGCATTTTGTCATGCCAATGGTGCTTGTGAACCCAAAACAGCCTCAGCAGTTGCATGCTATAAAAGCATACATAGACAGTGGAGCTATTGGAAATTACATAGACCGTGAATTGGCTTCCAGGATTAAGCTTCCTCTCCGCCCGAAAGTAGCCCAAGATGTAATTACTACAGTTGATGGAACCGAAATAGCCTCAGGGCCTGTAACGCATTCCACAGTTGAAATCACTCTGGTGGGTCAGGACGGACATCGGGAAGCAATCGTGTTTGATGTGATCAAGGCCCCACAATTTCAAGTACTTCTTGGAATCCCTTGGTTAGAAACACATAATCCGAGAATAGACTGGCGAGCAAAGAAGATAACTTTTCCTGATTGTGAACCAACCTGTTACCCAAGGAATCCAGCTATGGGTCTAGCCTCTGTAACTTCCACCCCTGTACAGCTACCATCTGAATACCAAGAATTCCAAGACGTTTTTCAGAAAGAGCAGACTAACACCTTACCTCCCCATCGATCTTACGATTGCCAAATCGACTTGGTACCCAATGCACAACTACCTTGTAGTAGGATTTATGCTCTTACTGAACCTGAGAACCTGCATTTGCGCCAGTATTTGGATCAATACCTGGCCAATGGTTTCATTCGCCCATCAAAGTCACCAGTCTCTTCCGCTTTGTTCTTCGTACCTAAAAAGGAAGGAGACCTTAGGGCCTGTATTGACTACCGCGCCCTAAATCAGATAACGATTAAGAATCGTTACCCTTTGCCCCTGATACCTGAGCTTATCGACCAAGTAAAAGATGCTCGTGTGTACACCAAGCTAGATCTCCGAGGAGCTTACCACCTGGTACGTATAAAAGAGGGCGACGAGTGGAAGACTGCATTCCGCACCAAATTTGGGCTCTTCGAATATCAAGTAATGCCCTTCGGTTTGTGCAACGCACCTGCCGCCTTTCAGTACTTCATGAATGATGTTCTTCGGGAACTTATCGATGTTTGTGTCATCGTTTATATTGACGACATCCTGGTGTATTCCTCCTCAGAATCTGATCACAGAAACCATGTTAGGGCAGTTCTTGAGAAATTGCGCCAGCACAAATTATTTGCCAAGCTCGAAAAATGCGTTTTTCATACCACAGAAGTGGAGTTTCTCGGATTCATCCTGACACCTCAAGGAATCCGAATGGACTCGCGAAAAGTGGACGCCATTCTCAAATGGCCATCTCCTAGCTCTGTGAAGGGAGTGCAAAGCATGCTTGGCTTTGCCAATTTCTATCGAAGGTTCATCCCGGAATTTTCTCGAACTGTTCAACCCATCACAGCTCTCCTAAAGAAAAACAAACGCTTTGAATGGACTCTTGAGGCTGAACAAGCCTTTCAGGACCTGAAAACCAAATTCACCTCTGCACCTGTATTGAAGCACCCGCGCCCAGATCTCCCTTACATCGTGGAAACCGATGCATCCAGTTCGGCCATGGGAGCTGTCCTGTCGCAAAGAGACCCAGAAACTAACCAACTACACCCTGTAGCCTTTTGGTCCAGAAAATTCTCTCCACCTGAACTCAATTACGCAATTACCGACAAAGAACTACTGGCTATTAAATCAGCTTTCAAGGCTTGGCGTCACTATCTTCTCGGTGCAAGACACATCATCACCGTAATTACGGACCACAGAAATTTGCAGTATTTAAAGACGGCCAAAGCTCAATCTTCGCGACAACTCCGATGGGCTTTATTCTTTGCGGAATTTGATTTTGTAATTACCTATCGCCCTGGCTGCAAGAATGGTAAGGCAGATGCCTTATCCCGGATAGGCATGGAAGAACCCAATTCGAGTTTAGAACCTGTGCCAATCATACCGGAACAAAGAATTCTGGGCTTGACTTCATTGCAAACCATTGAGGACATCCAAGCTCAAGTAAAACAGCTTTTTGACTCTTCTGCCTTACTGGAATGGAGTCAAAAGGGTCCTCACTACACCGTTAAGGATGATTTACCCTACTTCCAAGAGCGGTTATTTCTGCCAAGTAAAGAATTGCAGGAACTTGTCATTACCCGTCATCATGAATCATTAATGGAAGGACACCCCGGTATCGCGAAAACAGAAGAAAAGATCAAACGCCACTTCTGGTGGCCTTCTTGGAGAAAAGACATAAAGTCATTTGTGTTGTCTTGCGGAATCTGTGCCCAAAATAAGAGTCAAAAGAAAAGGCCAGCCGGCCTACTTCAACCTTTGGACATTCCACCAGCACCTTGGCACACCTTGTCAATGGACTTTATAACTGACCTGCCTCCTTGTGGTGGTTACAACACGATTCTCGTAATAGTGGATCTATTCTCCAAAATGGCCCATTTTATCCCTTTAAAAGGATTGCCGTCAGCTTCCACCTTGGCCAAGGAATTTATGGAAAATATAGTGCGGTTACATGGTTTCCCTTCCATATTAGTCTCAGACCGTGGAAGTCAATTTATCTCCCACTTTTGGAAGAAATGTTGCCAACTAGCACAAATAGACGTGCGGTTATCCACCAGCCACCACCCCCAGACCGACGGACAAACCGAGAGAACCAATCAGACTCTCGAGCAATATCTGCGGTGCATGTTACACCAATCCGAGTTGAATTGGAAGGACATCCTTTGGATTGCAGAATATGCATACAACAATTCAGTGCATTCTGGAACCGGACAGACTCCTTTTTATACCCTGTATGGTCACCATCCTCGGACCTGTGACCTAGATCCACCTCTGACCCTGGAGATGCCTGCAGTAAATCACCTACATTCCACAATAACCCAAGCCTTCAAAGAAGCTACAACCCACTTACAGCAAGCCAAGAAAAAGTATAAAGAAAACGCTGATTTGCACCGAAGTAAAACTCCTCCTTACCAAGTAGGAGATCAGGTATGGCTAGCAACTAAACATCTACCCCTCAAGGGTCAGCAAACTTTTAATCCCAGATTCATTGGGCCTTACCCCATCAAAGCTATTATCAACCCAGTGGCCTTTAAACTCGATTTACCATCCAACATGCGGATTCATCCCGTTTTTCACGCATCTCTTCTAAAACCAGTACAACCTGGAACCAGACTGTCTGAGCCCCCAGGCCCTGTCCAAATTGATGGACAATTAGAATTCGAAGTGAAAGACATTTTAGATTCCAAGATAGTTAAGTCGAAACTCTTCTATCTTGTTGATTGGAAAGGATATGGACCTCAGGAAAGATCTTGGGAACCCAGTAACTATGTTCACGCACCACGATTAATTCAAAGATTCCATCGAAGATTCCCGCACAAACCAAAACCCCCGGAGGAAAAGACCTTGGGAGGGGCCTTGAGGGGGGGTACTGTCATGATGCCTACCTCTAAGGAGCCAGGCCGGGCCCAGCAACCCCAGAGGCAGACATCATTTTCCCCAGGGAAGTCTCAGCGGGCCCAAGTCGGGGCCCTTTGGACTCAGTCCTGGCGCCTTAGGCGCCAGGCTCATAGCGGACCCCAGTCCTGGCGCCTTAGGCGCCAGGCTCATAGAAGAGGATATGTGTTTAAGTGCTTGGGTGCACACTTACCTGATGCAGACCTTGCTGCTTCATCCAGGCCCTCTTGAGGCCTGAATGTGACTACTTAACCTGTAGGACTACTTCACCACCCGGGTGTGGTCGGGGAAGGATACATACCTGATTGGTGGAAGGATACATACCAGGAACTTCTTCCAAGGCTATTTAAACCCCACCCGAACAGCCACACATGCTTCGCGTTGTTCTGCACCTAGCAGCTGGACGCTCACCGTGTCAGCTCCTGCATCCTGACTTCAGCCACGCCTGCCAGCACCCTGGAACACCTGCAAGGGGAGAAAAGAAGAGAATAGGAGAAGAAAAGCCCTTACCTGCTAAATCTGCATCCCAGAGTCATTTCTCCAACGGCCCTGAAAAGGAAGACATCATTTTAAAGGCATTTTGTTTCGATCGCTGCAGCGCTGCATTTTACTCACCTTTGCAAGGCGCTTCCATCTTCAGCAGCGATCTTCCGGATTCAGCTACGCCCCGGCGCCTAGAGGAAAAAAGACAAGAACAAAGGTGAGAGGGAGAAAAGGAATAAGGAAAGCTCAGTTTCCTTTTAAGTCTTACCTGTTGGATTATTCCCACTGCATTTCGGGTCCTGCCGCTTCCTGGCATCTCCGGACCCCGGCCCCAATGGGGAAAAAAGACAAAGACATTGAATGAGCGAATGCAAAGACATTACCTGAGCGCTCATCCAGAACTGTTTCACTTCGGGTCGGCGCCATATCTCCGGCACTCCGAACCCCGGCCCCTAAGGGGAAAAAGACATAAGCATTAGCGCTTTCTGCAATTAGACAATGAACATTATTATTAAGCTTGAACTTTTGAACAGAACTTTTACAGCGCCTTACCTGAACAGTCAAGCTTACCTGAACTCCCATCAATCCTCAATCCAGTGAAGTAACTGGGTTTCAACGCGCCCCTGCATCAGAAGCAGGATGGAGAGCTCATCCTTCCAAACCCTAAGGTGAGGCTTCACGGGGAATCGTGGAGGAGGTATCGTGGAGGGTTGGAAGGGAGTGGGAGGCTTGAGCATTGTTCCACAGTTGGTAATACTCCCTTTTCACGCACAGGAGGGTATCCAACGAGCCAGGGAGGCCAGAATAGAGGGGCCCTTCCTGTCCATCTTCAGAGTTCTGCGCCTTCGACGCCGCGCCTCCGTGGGAACCAGGTGAGCGTTACAGAAGTGGTGACTCGGTTCCGCAGGGCTCCACCGGAGGTGTCGTCGTGCAGGTCGGCTCAGCGTTACCCTCGTCGGATTCTTAGGTCCTGTGGCGACTTCTGAAGATCCAGTCCCAAAAGCCCTGCTTTTATGCAGAAAACCCCCATTCATTCAGCCTAGCTGCCAATCAACACATGCTAAGTGGTGAGCGGGACGACTCACCACCTGGGCCAATCACTCCAGAGTGCGACCGGAGTTGGCAAGGCAACTCGGTCCAGGGTGCCTAAACCCCCTCCCACACCCCTGTGGTAACCCAGACAGAATGGCACCACTTTGGAGGGTCTCTGTAAAGAGCCCGCCAAAAGTGGAACAAAGGGCTCGACCTTTGGTTTAGGAGTCACAGAGACGAACACAGACGCCATTTTACAAACCGAGTTTTGGCAGAAAATACCACTCGATAAACCTATTTAAGATAAGTAGATCGGTGGTACGTCAGAGATTAATGAGAAAAAGTATCAATCTCCAACAATGGGACGAGTCCCATAGGGTTATGTTCGGGGACGAACATAACAAGTAGTTTCCACTGCCACCAGCCAAAACTCGACGAGGGGGGCCGGGACAGTGCCCCCTCGAGCAACAGATCCAGGAGTAATCAATCGAATTACCCCTACTAGTACGTCCACAATAATATGGTTTGTACTAGTTCTGTTAGTAAATTTAGGTCTAGTAAAGCCAATGGTGACTTTACATGCCCGGTGAGACAGTAGTCAGTCCCCGGGTATGGAGTCTATGGTGGGGGACCCGCTAGGGCGCCCCCGTGTTACGGCAAGTAGGGTGCGGTGTAACACACATAGAAAAACATATGAGACCCTATGGAGTAAAAGACCCCATAGCCCATCGAACACATTGACATTTCAAAAGGAATTACACACATACATGTCCAAGAGTGGGAGAAAAGAGTCTCACTCTTGGCAGGATGGAAAAAACAAACTCCAGAAATCCAGCAAAGCTGCTGGGGGACTCACTAGGTTAGGAAATTCAGCCTAAACAGAGAATTCTCCCTAACACTCGCCCCCCCCAGACTAAGTGACAGGGGGATTTAATCCACTCCTGGATGAATCTCATACCTCTAGTCGATGACATACATCCTAGAGAGACCATCAGCATTTTGGTGGTGACACCCTGACCTGTGCTCAATGGTGAAATCAAACCCTTGCAGGCAGATCGACCATCTCAGTAGTTTTGGGTTTTCCCCTTTCATTTGCATTAACCATCTCAAGGGTTGGTGGTCAGTCTGAATGACGAAAGTAGAACCATACAAGTACGGCCTAAACTTCTTCAGAGCCCACACGATAGCAAAGCACTCTCTTTCGATTGTTGCCCACCTTGTTTCAGGATCCTTCAGCTTGCGGCTGATGAAGCAAACGGGGTGCTCCCTACCTTTCCCATCCAGTTGACTGAGTACGGCACCTATTCCTACATTTGAAGCATCTGTCTGCACAATGAAGTGTTGGCGGTAATCAGGAGCTCTGAGTACTGGGGCTTGGCAAAGAGCCCTTTTCAGGTTTTCAAAAGCCTGATTGCACTCCTCGTTCCATTTAACCTTTTTAAGAAATTTGGGCGAGGAGATGATATTCAGTGGAGAAGCTATGGTCCCATAGTTCTCTATGAAATTCCTGTAATACCCAGTGAGGCCTAGGAAGGCTCTCACCTGGGTTTGAGTAGTCGGTGTTGTCCAATTTTGCACAGCTTCAATCTTACTGAGCAAAGGCCTTATTTCTCCACCGCCTACCTCATGCCCAAGATAGACTACCTTACTCTGTCCAATTTGGCATTTGCTTGCCTTTATGGTCAGATTGGCTTGTCCAAGAGCCTGCAAAACATCTCTCAGGTGGGTTACATGTTCTTCCCAGGAATTACTGAACACTGCGATGTCATCCAAGTATGCCATGCAGAAGTCCTCCATCCCATTTAGAACCTGGTTTACCATCCGTTGAAACGTAGCAGGTGCATTCTTCAGTCCGAAAGGCATTACCTTAAACTGGTATAAGCCAACGGGGGTAGAAAATGCAGTTTTCTCCTTGGCATGTTCTGTCAGGGCTATTTGCCAATAGCCTGACGTCAATTCAAATGTGCTGAGGAACTTGGCGGCGACAAGTTTATCCACCAACTCATCTGTTCTTGGCAAAGGGTGGGCATCAGTCTGGGTGACTGCATTAAGAGCTCTATAGTCCACGCAGAATCTAAGCTCTTTAGATCCGGCTTTTGGTACTAACACAACTGGGCTAGACCATGGACTAGTAGAGGGCTCTATTACCCCGAGATCGAGCATCTTGCTGACCTCACCTTTGATGTGGGTTCGTACGTTTTCTGACATGCGGTAACCTCTGCTTTTGACTGGCAGACAGTCACCAGTGAGTATGTCGTGCTGGCCCCAAGGGGTCAAGCCTGGTGAAAGCGAGAACAGGGAGGCAAACTGATTCAACATAGGTTTGCACTCTTCTTGTTGCTCGGGTGTCAGATTGGAGGAGAGATTCACTCCTTCAATTTTTTCATCTAAAGGTAAGCCTCTGAGGAGATCCGGAAGAGCTTCACTCTCTTCTTCTTCCTCGGATGACGCTAGAAGCAACGCTCCTACATCAGGTCGCGAGACATACGCTTTAAGTCGGTTGGTGTGAAAGACTGTCGGAGCCTCCTTGGGATTGCCCAAGTCCACCAGAGAGTTAACCTCTCCGAGTTTACCCACTACTCGGAAGGGTCCCATCCACTTATCCTGCAAGGCCCTCTGCCTTGTTGGGATCATAACGAGAACGAGCTGGTCTTGAGCGAACTCAACCATGTTAGCCTTTTGATCGTGCCAGTGCTTGACCAATGCTTGTCCAGCTTTCAAGTTATCGCTTGCTTCCGTCATCATGTGCGACATTCTCCTCTGGAGACCTATCACGTAGTCAGTCACTCTGACTGGCTTGGGGGAAGGAGCACTCTCCAACCCCTCCTTAATCAGGGCCAATGGACCTCTGACGGGATGACCATAGAGTAGTTCGAAGGGAGAGTAACCTACTCCCTACTGAGGGACTTCTCTATCGCCATTCTCCTTGGAGACATCAACCTTGGCCTGAATGACGCCAAAGACCCTACAGCCAAAGCACTTGACACAGCTCTAGCCACCCTAGGATTCGTCAACACCATCAACAACCCCACACACGCCCTAGGCAGATCACTAGACTGGATCGCCCACCACAATTGCCCCATCACAGTCACGGGCAACACCCCCACCCCATGGTCCGACCACCACACCATCACCTTTAACATCCCCACCACTACAACCACATCCCACCCCCCTCCTCCCTTGCCTCCTGCCCTTACAAGGAGTGCCCGTCAACTGACCAAAGAAAGACTCCTACCCTTCTTACAGGGACCTGCCTTCACAGCCCCATTCTCCAACGACCCGGAAACTCTGGCAAAAAATTATGATACGGCCATCACAGCAGCAATCAATACCATCGCCCCACTTAAACTTCGGAAAACCAAACCCACTAGACACGCTAATGCGTGGTTCACCCAAGACCTTCTAAAACTACGCTCCGACAAACGGGCAGCATTAGCTCTTTGGCAAACATCACGGGATGAGAAAAGCAAACTCAACTTCAAATCCCTTGCAATTAATTACAAGAAAGCCATCATTAAAGCCAAAGCTAAATCCTTCGAAGAGAGAATTGCTGAGGCCAAGTCGAACACCAAGGAAATGTTCGCCATTTTCAGGGAACTTGAGAACCCCACACCCACCCCCCAAAACTTCACTAAGGACAAAGAATGGTGTGACAACATCCAAACAGCCATGCGCAATAAGATCAGCTCTCTCCAAGCCAAAATCTTGAACACCAAACTAACACTCTCCACCCACACTACACCCTCCCCACCACCACTGCCCCCATCACCCACTGAGGCCCCACCCACCTTCTTGTTTAAAACCGTCCAAGAAAACAACATGATCAACATTATGAAAAACATAAAACCCTCCAATTGCAAAGGCGACCCCTGTCCTGCCTCCATCATCAAAGACTGCGCAGACACCTTGGCCCCTTTTCTAACAGCCTTCGTCAATGCCTCCTTCACCACTGGGAGAGTCCCCGCCTGCCTAAAGGAAGCATGGGTCCGACCCCTCATAAAGAAACCCACACTTGACCCCACCTCCCCTAATAACTACCGCCCCATCACCACTGTCCCTTTCCTCCTCAAGATTCTAGACAAAGCAGCCTACCTGCAGGTCCAGCACTTCCTCGAAGAACAGAACCTCCTTGGACTGAGACAATCCGGCTTTCGCCCTAGGCATGGGACAGAGACCGCCCTACTCGACCTAAAAAACCAAATGGACGACGCAAGGGACCAAGGCAAACCTGTCTTGCTCCTTCTCCTGGATCTGTCGGCAGCTTTTGATCTTGTAGACCACGACATCCTCTGCCACCACCTCTCCTCCACAGCCAACTTCTCTCAAGAAGCCATTACATGGATCACCTCCTTCCTCCAAGGCAGGACCATGCAGGTCTTCTCTGACCTAGCCACTGCATCACCCTCTATCATGCTATGTGGGGTGCCCCAAGGCTCCTGCCTCTCCCCCACCCTCTACAACATCTTCACCCGCCCCCTCTTCCTCATCCTTGACGCCATGGGCATCTCTTACACCAACTACGCCGACGACACACAGATCCTTCTCACTCTGACAGGCGACTATGACACGGACTCTGCTACCCTCAACAACATCTACAACACAATTCAAATGTGGATGGCTATCAACGGCCTCTGCCTTAACTCCGACAAAACTGAGCTCCTACTCGTAGGCTCCCCTGACACCATCAAGAAACTTGACGCTCAGTTCAGCCATTTCACCATTGACTCAATCACGATCCCAGTACTTGACACGGTAAAAACACTAGGCGTCTACTTAGACTCCAATCTATCCATGACCAGACAAGTAAACGCCATTGCCTCCTCGGCCGCTTACCATGCAAAACTCCTTAACGCAATCAGACCTTATCTGTCAAAAGACACCTGCACTAACATAGCCAGGGCCATAACCGGCTCGCGACTTGATTACTGCAATATTCTTTTCCTTGGGACCTCCAACAAAAATCTTGAGAAGCTCCAAGTAATACAGAACAGTGCCATACGCGCTGCACAAGGCATTGCCAAGAGAGAGCACATCACCGCTGCCAGAAAAGCTTCCCACTGGCTCCCCATAAAGGAGAGGATCCTATTCAAGGCTCTAAGCATCACCCACAAATGTGTCCATCTTGCCGCCCCAATGTACCTTTCGCAGAGGATCCACCTGGTCTCCTCCACAAGACCCACTAGATCACCCTATGCCAGCATGCTCTCAGTACCCAGGGTAAAAAGGACCAGAGCAGGGGGCTCCAGTTTCCCGTACCTCGCTGCCGTACACTGGAACACCCTCCCTAGCTCCCTGCGCTCTGAACCCTCACTGACCGCCTTTCGGAAAACCCTGAAAACGACCCTGTTCATCTAACAATTACATGGCCTAGCCCTCATAATTGTATTGTATGATGTATTATGTGATATATCTGATCACAGGTCACTGCCTTACTGTAACCCAAGGCACAACCTGCTCACATTGTAACTAAGTCTTCCTTGCAAGTAACAGTGCCACAATGCCCCTGGGCTGCCTGCGCGCTATATAAATGTAATAAATAAATAAATAAGCAAAGAGAAGGCATGGCAGTAGAAGGTCCCACTTACGCTTAAGGGGTTCCTCTAAAGCACCTATCATGCTCTTCATGGTTCGGTTGAACCGTTCTACCAACCCATTGGTTTGTGGGTGGTAAGCTGTTGAGAACTTGTAAGTAACTCCACAGGTTTTCCACATGGCTTTCATGTAGTGGGACATAAAGTTTGACCCCCTGTCAGAGATTACTTCCTTAGGAAACCCGACCCTAGTAAAAATACCAAGGAGGGCCTTAGCCACAGCCGGAGCTGTAACAGTCCTCATAGGAATTGCCTCAGGATACCTAGTAGCATGGTCTACTACAACAAGTATAAACCTGTTGCCTGAGGAGGTTGGAGGATCAAGGGGACCAACGATGTCAATCCCTACTCTCTGAAATGGGACTCCCACAACTGGGAGAGGCACTAACGGTGCCACATTCTTGGATCCAACCTTCCCAGAGATCTGGCAGGTGTGGCAGCTCCTGCAGTGTGTTTCTACTTCGGCCCCCATCTTTGGCCAATAAAAGTAGAGCGAGAGCCTTTCCTTAGTCTTCTTGAAACTCAAGTGACCAGCCAAAGGAATCTCGTGGGCTAACTGCAAGAACTGTGGTCTGTACTCTTGGGGTACTACAAGTCGTTTGTAGTCTCCAGGTGCAGACTCGGTCGGTCCACTGTAGAAGAGGCCATCTTCCCAGTGCAACCTGTATTTCCCAGGCTCTTGCCCTTCAGCCTGAGCTTCTGCCTGGTGGCGAAGACCTTCCAGAGTTGGACATTCTCTCTGTCCCTTACTGAAGTCTGCCCTGTTGGGTCCACCTTCTGCCAGTAAAGACTGCAGCTCAGGATGGTCAACAGGATCCAGATCTCCAATGAGTTCCTGGCCTTCCATTAGCTCTTCCTCAGAGTCTAATTCTACCACACAGGGTTGTACCTCCCTCTCAGCCTCGGCTTGAGGTGGAGTTACGGGTGTAACTTTGGACAACCGCGGGGAAGTCCGTGTTGGCTGCACTGGAATGCTGGCTGCGGGTTTCGGGATAGAAGTCTTAGGTTTCCCTTTCGCTTCTGATTTCTTGGAGACAGCGGCCGACAATTCCAGTGGAGCAGGAGTGATATCTTTCTTCATCATCTCCTGGAGAGTTCCGCGCATGGTCCTCTCTCTTGCGGGTCTGGTTAGCTCCTGCAACCTTTTACTAGGAGGTGTGGGAGTATGCGATACAACTCCGAGAGTTTTCAAATCGTTACCCAACAGTACGCGTCCTGGTACCTCACTCTGTATGCTGACAGGTATCTTTACAGTCATGTCGTTACACTGGATGAGAACTGGTACTTGGGGAAGCATCTTCACAGGCCCTCCAGCTAACTTGGTGAGGCATTTGGGTGCCTTAGCAACATCCTCGGCCTGAAAAAACGATTTATCCACCACAGTTATGCTGGCCCCAGTGTCCCTAATGGCAGGAGTCTCCTGACCATTCACCTGGACACTGTCCTTATAATACTCTTTAGTATTATCGGGGATAGAATTATAGACATCTAAATTCTGTTGTTCCCACAACCCCAGAGATACTAAAGAAACGCTGGCTGAGACTCCAATGGGTTCGTCAGCTAGCAGTAGAAAGTTTCCACTTGCCATTTGGACTTCCTCCTCTGGAGCGAAGGCTAAGGAGACAAGCTGGACCCCTGAAGGTTTACCCTTACATCTGGGATCTCCTTTCACGTGATCAGTCGAGCCACAAACAAAGCATTTACCGAATGCTTTCTGGAATGATGGCTTGTTCTGACCTCCTTCCGGTTTGGCACCAGAAGACACACTATTCTGCTGTGGTTTTCCCGGTGGCGTACCCTTCTGGTTTTGTTTGGGGCCCTCTTTGGAATGTGAGTTATTCGAATTCTCTTTTGAGTCTTTTTTAGGCTGTCTTCCCTCATCCTTTTTCTGAGTTGCCCCAGAATCCTCATGAGTAGCCCTGTTGGCAACCCATAAGTCAGCAGCCTTAGCTAGCTCCCTGGAATCCAATTCCTTCGAATCAGCCAAGTGCTGTCTGAGCTCAGGAGAACAGGCATCATAAATAGACTCCAACATAAAAAGATTTCTCATACCCTCATAAGTGTTCACTTTGTAACCCTTAATCCATCCCTCTAAGTTTTTCAACCCTTCACTCACCCAGGTAGCCCAAGGGGTACCATCATGCTTTTTGAGGGTTCTAAACCTCTTAAGATACTGGGAAGGGGTCTTCCCAAATCTAGCTATGAAAGCTAGTTTCACACTTTCGTAATCCGTCTTATCCGCCTCCCACATCTCCATTACCACATCAGTCGCAACAGGAGGGAGCCTAGAGAACAACCAGGGGAGCAACGCATTCCCTGTGATGTCCTGGAGCCCATGATTTTATTCAAACAGTTTCAACCAATCCAACACATCCAATCTCGGTTCATACATACCCACTAATTCCTTCGGCATCCGGGGTCTTTTGGGACTGGAGCTTTTAGAGGAACCAGAGGAGAGAGAAGCATTTTCCATAGACAACTTTTTCATCTCTAACTCGTGATTAAGTTCTATTTCTCTGAGTCTTAACTCAGCTTGCTTCTGCTCAGCCTGGGCATTCATCCGTCTGAACTCGAGCTCTTGGTTTCGTTCAGATTGAGCCAAGAACCGTTTATATTCTAGTTTGAGCTTCATTTTTTCAAGTTCAAAATAGGCAGGGTTACTTGTGGGACCTGGTATGGGCCCCGTAGGCACAGCTGGTAAGGCAGGTAGAGGAGCAGAGGAGACAGTTTCGTTAGCCTCTCCGTCCTCGTCAGCCTCTTCATCGCTATCATCAGAATCACGATTCAGATCAACACCATTACTGTTTTCTACAGTTGCTGGAGAGATTGGTTCCTCTGAACCAGTACCCAGACTTTGGTTCGCCAGCAATCTCTCGATTAGTTCTAACTTCTTGCCTCTTACAGGAAGATTCTCTTGCCTACAGAGCTCGCAGACTCTCAGTATTTTCACTTGACAAAGACTCTTGACTGTAAGTTTCCATCGTAGACATGTTTTTTGAAAGTTGCTTTTTGTGCAAAGTTTTGTGGTTAGTTATCCTACAGTGTCGAAAAGCACTCTAAACTGTATACTCGATACAAATCCCACCGCTGTACACCAGTGTTAGGCGGAAACCTGTGCAGTTCCCTCTGGGACCACTGCAAAAGATTTAGGACTACAGGCGTTGGCGGTGAACCCACTTGGTAGCAGTCTGCACCACACAGATTCACGTGGTAGCTGTGGCTGAGCAGTCAGACTTCTCTCAAGAAAAGTTGAGCAGTATGTGGAGTATGCAAATTAGGGCAATTCTTCACAGCAAGACAAGCAAACACGCAACGAGGCTTAGTGTAAAGATATTAAGGTATTTATTTATAACAAAATGTCTATGAAAAACACTAAGGCAAATCACGGCAAACAAATCAAACACAATTACTCTACGGAGTAGACGATCAATCCCCCTAGCAATATCGACAACTCTAGATTCTACTGGTACCACTTATTTTCAGACAGAGGTGTATACCTCAACCCAGATGACACTCGAATATTAGTTAGGACGGGAGAGAAAAAGATAGGCAGGTACGAAATCAACACAGTTCGATCCTATCGGATAAAATGCAAGGCAGGAAGGCAAGAATCACAATAGATCGTGAAGTTCAGAGGCCAGGCCCACTCGGAGAGAGGCAAGGCGCGATGTCCCAAAAAGTCTCTAGTGGAGATGCATTCAAGTCTGTATTGCAAATTGTTATCGGTGGATTGAACCAGTTCAGAACAACGAATGAGAAAAGCTTGGAGGCGACCCAACGGAACGGAGAGGATTAAGACACCTCACTCGATCCGATCGAAAGGGAAGCCAGGCGGACACGGTACCTTGTTGTGGAGGGCAGCTCCAGCGGGGGCAGTTGTTCCTGGTGGTGGATGCACGTTGGTTCTTTGCCAAGAGTAGAGATGATCTCGTCGTCGAAGAAAATGAAGTCCGGTGCACCACCAGGGAAGAGACCAGCCGCGGAGTGCTCCGTCACAAGGCACCACCTTTTGGTCGCGGTTCAGGGGTAGTGGCTATCTGGTTGCCGAGGTGCTTCTGCACGGGCAATTCGACCACAGCATCCTAAGGCGAATAAAAAGCAAAGGGGAATGGTTGTTCCCACCAGTCAGGGGAAGAGACTCTCCGGCAGGGAGATCTCCTCTGTCGTCGGGAAGTGGTGAGTCGGTTCCGCAGGGCTCCACCGGAGGTGTCGTCGTGCAGGTCGGCTCAGCGTTACCCTCGTCAGATTCTTAGGTCCTGTGGCGACTTCTGAAGATCCAGTCCCAAAAGCCCTGCTTTTATGCAGAAAACCCCCATTCATTCAGCCTAGCTGTCAATCAACACATGCTAAGTGGTGAGCGGGACGGCTCACCACCTGGGCCAATCACTCCAGAGTGCGACCGGAGTTGGCAAGGCAACTTGGTCCAGGGTGCCTAAACCCCCTCCCACAGCCCTGTGGTAACCCAGACAGAATGGCACCACTTTGGAGGGTCTCTGTACAGAGCCCGCCAAAAGTGGAACAAAGGGCTCGACCTTTGGTTTAGGAGTCACAGAGACAAACACAGACGCCATTTTACAAACCGAGTTTTGGCAGAAAATACCACTCGAAAAAACCTATTTAAGATAAGCAGATTGGTGGTACGTCAGAGATTAATGAGAAAAAGTATCAATCTCCAACAATGGGACAAGTCCCAAAGGGTTATCTTCGGGGACGAACATAACAAGTAGTTTCCACTGCCACCAGCCAAAACTCGACGAGGGGGGACGGGACAGTGCCCCCTCGAGTAACAGATCCAGGAGTAATCGAATTACCCCTACTAGTACGTCCACAATAAGATGGTTTGTACTAGTTCTGTTAGTAAATTTAGGTCTAGTAAAGCCAATGGTGACTTTACATGCCCGGGGAGACAGTAGTCAGTCCCCGGGTATGGAGTCTATGGTGGGGGACCCGCTAGGGCGCCCCCGTGTTACGGCATGTAGGGTGCGGTGTAACACACATAGAAAAACATATGAGACCCTATGGAGTAAAAGACCGCATAGCCCATCGAACACATTGACATTTCAAAAAGAATTACACACATACATGTCCAAGAGTGGGAGAAAAGAGTCTCACTCTTGGCAGGATGGAAAAAACAAACTCCAGAAATCCAGCAAAGCTGCTGGGGGACTCACTAGGTTAGGAAATTCAGCCTAAACAGAGAATTCTAACTAACAGTCGCGCATGCGCGCCTACACCTCTATTTACAGCATCGTAAAGTATGATGCCGTAAATAGCGGTCTGGTTGGTCAGAATAGCCCATAGGGGTAAGCGATGCCGGTAATCCTTTACCGGCATCGTTTTTCACTTACCTCCATCCTTGGAATGACCCCCTATCACTTCATTAAGGAGGAGTTTGCTCCTTCCAGTTAACTCAATGGTATTCTATGAGGAGGAAGGCAAGTCTGGCCTCCCAAGGTTGCTCCCTCTTTTTTCCTGAGATCACCAGAACAGAATTGCATTCTTAATACATTTAAGACTCACTGGACCTGATTTACAAAAATGTTTTCCAATGGGAAAGTCCCGTTGAAAAGTGTTTTGTAAATCAGGCCCAAAATCTTTTTATCTTTTTATCATTTTTCGTATGAAGCTGTTTTCATTAGTAATACATGGGTATCCTGTTGCTGAATATAAATGTGTATTCCTTTTTGAATCAACACACTCTTCTCATTTTCATTTAAATTTATTTATATTGATATTTTCCAAAAAGTTCCAGGAGCAGCTTGGTCTTGTCGTCAGTAAGAGAGAGTGAATAATGGGTCATCCAGGCCTGAATAGTGTGGTAAATTGCTCCTAGTGAATTGGAGTCTGTGAGGTAGTGTCCTGAGATCGATAGAAGGATAAGGGTATCATCCGAGCAGTTAGTGTAGGTGAAACCCTGGGTGTCGAAGAAGTCGGAAAGTGGCTTAGTGAAAATGTTGTACACTGTGGTGACACACAGGACCCTTGTGGCATGCCGCAGGTGACAGGGGCAGGAATGGCCGAAGCAAGGGGGGAGAACACTCTCATAGATCTGTTGAAGAGGAAAGAACATATCAATGCAGTGGCTTTGTCTGAGAAGTGGGCTGCTGAGGTCAGGTGTTGGCACAGGATTTGGTAATCTACCAAATCTAAAACAGCATAAAGGTGTAGTAGTAGGAGGAGAGCAAGCTTACCAGCATGTTTGAAGTAATACATTTGGTTCTTTAAATCATGGGGTGCGGTTTCAGTGCCGAAACCAGGCCAAAAGCCGGATTGACGAAGGCCTAGGCAGTTGTAGCTTTCAGGTGGTGATGAATTTGAAGATACGCCACTACAGAATTTTAAGAAGGAAAGGTACAGTGATGATTGTGCAGTAATTACTAAATGAAATTATATTTTATTTATGTCACACTCATACAGTGTTTAGTAGGGATGACAGGATCTAGGCTCCTTTTTTAGTAACAGTAGGACCCATGCATTTTTGTTAAATTAGTCAGTACTGAGCTAGAGGCAAACGAGAAGTTAATATGTGAGCCTATGAATGGTGCAAGTGCCTCAGCACAGTCTTCGATTGCTGTGGCTGGACAGATATCCACTTGGCATCTAGATGGTTTAAGCCCTTTCATGTTTTTGATTTTCTCTGTATCCGAAACAGTCTTGGATTCAAAGAGGTAGGTGTCTTGAGAGATTTGTTTAATGTGGGGTGAGGCAAGAGGAGGTGACACAGTGTTTCTCTTTTGTGAGATCGTTTTTTTTGGAGGGAGGTTGTTTTGTTGAGTAAGACGTTTTGTATGTTGGTGCACCAGATAATATCTTTAGGGCAGATGTTAGAGGGTGAAACTAGGGTCTCCAGTGCTCATAGTTTGGCAAACAGCTCCCAGGTGCTAGAGTTGGCTTTGCTAATTCGGTCATGGTAGGCGGTATTCTTTGCCAGGAGTATGGCTTGTTTGTAATTTTTGGAGAGGGTGGAGAAGTGACATTTTTTAGAGACTGAGGGGTGGTTTCTGCAGGCGATTTCAGCTGCCCGTTTGTTCAGATAGATAGCTCTGTCTATATATTCATTGTATAGAGAATATGCCAAGTTCCCTAGAAAAAGGGGTGACCTACCTATATATCTGAAGTGTTTTCCCTCCCATAGAACCCAACAGGTTTTCCTATGTGTCAAGTTTAACCAATCCCACACTAGAGAGAGAACTAGGTACTGGATTATGCCCACTCATGGAGTGAGGCCCCTGCTCAACTGTCGTTTTTGTAAGTGTCAAAATGTCACTGAAAGCGTCAAACATTGTATATTTGACTGCAAAGCTCACAGCACAATTATACTGACTTCCTTTGTTGAGAAAAGGAGAGTTTTTCCTATGAATATTCCAGAGAGTTGTTCTGGTGTAGACTAATGTGAGGAACGAACATATCACTGATTATTGCGCTTGTATGTTTTCTGAATGGTATATATTTTGGTGTTCATTTTCCAACAAAAATCAAACACAATAAAAAAAAATACAAAAAAGATGTAGGTTTATCTTCTGCTGAAAGGAGTTGAACAATATTATACTTGAATGAGAGCCGGGGCCACATGGTCGATAGATCACATGTAGATTACAGGTGGTGGAATGTGTTGGTGACCATTTAATGGACAAGAGATCTCCTGAGGGGAAGTCTAGGATGCTAGAGTCTCTGATACCTAGGGAGTCTTTGGCTATTATGGCTCCGCCTCCTCCCCTGGTAATGGTGACCAGCTTATCTTTGGGGAGGATGGTGTAGTTGGAGGAGATAGCCAGGGATAAGGATCATCCTCAGGCCGCATGCAGCCAAGTATCACTGATGGCAAGTAGGTCCAGCTGACTAGTTATGATCACGGTCGGAGATGTCCAGCGCATGTGCTGTGAGGGACCTGGTGTTGATTAGGGCACAACGGATGGGTGTATTAGTTAACTGTCTGTGTATCGTCCTAGGGCAAGGTCAGGCAGAGAGCAGGGAGGGCTTGCCTGGATAACAGGTGTATGGTCAGCAGTTTGCAGTCAGCAGTTGTGACATGGGCTGGTAGTTTCTGGCGGTTGGTGTGAATCCAGTAGGTGTTGAAGAATGGGAAGATGTATCTAGGCGATCCAGGTCAAGGGTGCTGATGGTTTTAGGTGAGTAGGGGTCCAAAGTGCACTTGGGGGTGTGGGGGGGGGGTCCTGTGAAGTGCGGGAATCTCTAGAGTGCAGCAGGCTGGAGGACATCTGAGGTACTTGAGAGGTAGCAATGGTTGTCGAGGGTAGTGTCTCCCTTTCTGTCAGTGTGCATACATCCTTCTTTGGTTTGCTGGTTGATGGGCATTTGGGGTGGTCGGTCACTGGTGAGGTGGACATCTGTGGTGTGGGGTGCAGGCAGGGAGACTTGTTAGTATGATTATCAAGTGGGCACTTGGTAGTAAGTTGGGACCCTGACTGGATTGTTGTTTTGCTGGTCAGGTTCCGGCCGTATGGTATAATGTATGTGCGTGATTGAAGACATTGGTTTGCTGTCGAATGAGGTCAATGGTTTGCAATGGGGTTGCATAGAGTGTCTTGTGCGTGAAGTAAGGTGCAGGCTTTTTAGTGATCCTAGGCATATGCTAGCGATTTGTCATAGGCATGGCACAAGTTTGAGAGCAGGAGTGTGTTCAAGACAGCGGCAGGGAGAAAGGTGGAGGGTGGGACAGATTTTTCTTGAGGCAAGACAGTGGGCGTGGTTAATCTAATAGACCTTTTCTGAACAAGAGCATTATAGGTGACATACCGTACTGAGCAGCGTGTCGGATGGAGAACTTCCACGGCCTGACAGGGCCAGACAGGAGATTGTGGCATGGGCCTTGATCATGGGCCTTTGTAGGGGGCCAGAATTGCCTGCCGGCTCTCTGGATCCTCCTCCATAACACCTGGACACAGCCAATCCTGAGTGGCTGAGGGTGCAACAATGTGCAAGGCAAGAGCCTGCACCCAAAGCATCAGAGGCAGGTTGGCCATTTTTAAATGGCAATTCTGAGTCTCAAAGCTAATCTGGGCTGATTTTTTAAAGTTGCATTCCGGTTGCCCAACAGGGCATAGTGAGGGCTTGGTGCAATTATTAAAGCATATCTTGGCATCAGGGGTAATGTAGCACACAGGTTGATCAACAGGGATCAGCATTTCAATATTCAGCAGTCGATCACGGCTTACCTTACTTTTCGATTGAAAGAAGTCTGATGCAGCGCAGTTTGCGCCAGGGGTGAGCGGAAGCTCCAGAGCTCTATGTCCGACACAGAGGGTGAGACAGGAGATGGTTGCGAGGGCCTTGATCATCAGCCTTCTAGGGGGCCAGCATCACCTGCCCGCTCCCTGGATCCTCCTCCATAACACCTGGACACAGCCAATCCTGAGTGGCTGAGGGTGCAACAATGTGCAAGGCAAGAGCCTGCACCCAAAGCATCAGAGGCAGGTTGGCCATTTTTAAATGGCAATTCTGAGTCTCAAAGCTAATCTGGGCTGATTTTTTAAAGTTGCATTCCGGTTGCCCAACAGGGCATAGTGAGGGCTTGGTGCAATTATTAAAGCATATCTTGGCATCAGGGGTAATGTAGCACACAGGTTGATCAACAGGGATCAGCATTTCAATATTCAGCAGTCGATCACGGCTTACCTTACTTTTCGATTGAAAGAAGTCTGATGCAGCGCAGTTTGCGACAGGGGTGAGCGGAAGCTCCAGAGCTCTATGTCCGACACAGAGGGTGAGACAGGAGATGGTTGCGAGGGCCTTGATCATCAGCCTTCTAGGGGGCCAGCATCACCTGCCCGCTCCCTGGATCCTCCTCCATAACACCTGGAGGCAGCCAATCCTTAGTGGCTCAGGGTAGGACAAGGTAAAGGCAAGAGCCTGCACCACAAGCGTGGGATGCAAGTTGGACATTTTTAAATGCCAATTCTGAGTTTGAAAGCTAATCTGGGCTGATTTTTTCAAGTTGCATTTCGGTTGATCAGCAGGGCATAATGGGAGCTTGGTGAAATTATTAAAGCATATCTTGGCATCAGGGGTAATGTAGCACGCAAGTTGCTCAACAGAGCTCATCATTTAAATATTCAACAGTTGATCGCGGGTTACCGTATTTTTCGATGGAAATAAGTCTGATGCAGTGCAGTCTCCGCCGGGCGCGAGTGGCAGCTCCAGAGACGCGTTTTCCGACACACAGTTTGAGGAACGGCAGTTTTGGTGAGAAGCTGGATCCCTCGTGGTTGGAAGAGTGTGATTGGTTTGTATGAAAATGGAAAAAGTGCGTAACCACACTTGCATAATAAGTATGCACATTATTGTAATACGAAGCGGAAAGCAAAGTGTGTGGATGTGAAAAAGGGTGATTTTTGAGAATCTGTGACCAGAGAATGTGGAGTTATGGTTTGCTGGCATATTTGCCAATGAACTGAGGTAAAAAGTGGTGCTATTATGTTAAATTGGAAGATGGCTGTATGGAGCAAGAGTAGTCTGGTGAAGGGAGAGAGACAAGAATGTCTTCTGGGAAGAGAGTGTCCCACAAGCTTCTATCATGACTGGATGTTATAATGATGCGGTTGAGTCAGTGGCTGTGTTGTCTGATAGAATAGCTTGCTTGAGGGGGCACCAACATATTTTGTACACTTTGTCTTAGATGTGTAAATACATTATTAGTTTTGAGATAAACCATACTGTCCTTTAGGTACAGTTGATTTATTAAATGTAAACCTGTATTTGATTGTGTTTTTTGTTTTCACCTGCGACCATATTACATAATGCGTTCATCATATTGCTTATGCATATCTGTGTACATTTTCTGGTGTCATGGCTTGTTCATGCGTCTCCACTGTTTGCCTGTGTTATAGGCTGTCAGTGAAGAGCAGTGTTGTAACAACATGCGCTCGAAGGAATTGTAGAATTTAGAATTAGGTGAGGAGTCCAAGCATGTATGTATGTATTTATTTATGTATGTATTTATTTATTTATTTATATTTCATTTGTTGTTAGCATGGCAGTTACTGATGTCCGAAGGTACTGCAAGGATGCTCTGGTGGCTGGGGGTTGTAATGCTGAATAAACTGTTAAACCCTACTTTCCTTCTGCGTATTGTCATTACATATCTGTTGTTCTATACACAAGAAAACAACATTGCTATGCTTTGAGCATAGTGTGCTAGGTGACTTCATGAACTGCAAAACCACTGTCCAGGTTAATCACAATGGTATAAATTGTTAATCAGTTTGCAATAGGAAGGTATACTACAACAGAAAGTGTATACTGTATTCTCAACATATATATATGCATACAATATTCTGTTGCCAACTAGCCTTTCACATAGCGTGTATTCTGTTCTTTGCAGTGTATTTTATAATCATTTGCAAAGCTGAAATCCGAATCTATGTTTAGCTTGAATGCGATATTTCTCTCCACGGCAATATTCTAAGAAGGGAATTATGCTTGAAATAAATCATTGGTAAGTTCTAAGAATCAGCACAGTGTTTTGTTCTGCGTGTATTAAATGGCTTACGCCATGAACGGCTCACTGAGATGAAAGAAAGGCAACACAATCCTTTCAAATTGTTGTCTTACTTTATTAATATTCAGCAGCATTGGTACAGAAGCACATGTTTCATGTATGAGGCAGCAAACATAGCTAACTGCAGTTTTTAAGAAATGGCCAATAATATCAAGAATGAAAATAAGCTTCAATTAAAAACTAAATATTCTTCAAAACGTCAACCAGTCTCTGCACATGTCTTGTACCTTCGAACATGACAAATATACAAGCTTGTGTGCCTGTTTTCTGACTAACAACATAGTGCCTTGGTACTATGCTCCTCAGACGTTTGATGACGCCGTATGAACACAGAATGACACAAAGCAGCAATTGGCATGCATTGCAAATACATCAGAAACTGACTGCATTGTCAATTCGTTGGGTAAAGAAAAAAACAAAAAGGGATAAATACATCTATATGAAAAGACGTCTTGAGAAGGCCACCTTTACTTCATACCAACACGCATGCTTTATAAACCCGAACCCTGTTGGGTCAAAGACACACATTTGCAATCAATAAAAACAATTCACAATGAAATAGTTCACGTTTAAAGCAGATTTGGGAATGGCAGAATTAAAAGACGCCCGCAGAGAAGTGCGTAGAATGTTTTTTGGCTGGCTTAGCTGTTGCCCCATGCGCCAGAGCTCTAAAATGGTAAAGAAATAATAAAAAAAAGATGAAATCCTTCCGAATCTTGCCTGCCACAAAGGAATTGGCTGCTGCAAAGCCTGCTCAGATTCTGTGTAAATGGGGCAAGGCATTCATCACGATTTCAGCAATGGTGTAGATGTGCTTGAATGGCCCCCACACATGGGCCTCCGCAGTGAGTCTGAGTGAGAGGTAGCAGAGTCCATCGAGATTCAGAGGGTCATTGTAGATATTTGGCAATATATGATACTAATTGGTGAATACCATTAAAAGAATGTGATAATTCCATATGGTCCACATTTTTCAAATGGTGCTTAAAGAATTTCTCGGAACATGCTAAGAAGGGTAAGCATCTTTCAATATAATCAACGTCATAAATGAGTCCTTGGTCTGCATCTGTAGAAATTGTTGAGGGTGTCTTCGAAATCGGGGAATTATACAGAGGCAAAAAAACTAAATATTTATGAAGGTGTAAACAGAATGAGTTAGTTGAATGTTGACAATTTCCACAGAAATCCCATCTGGCATTACAAGGATCGGTAGACTCTTCTTTCAGAGGTATAGATAACATCATCTTAACTGTGAGTTTAATCTATACAAAGAACAGCCCATTTTACCATTGCTATTTTCATTATTTTTTTTAATTCCTGCATAGGCTTAGTCAATATCAGCAAATTATAAGTGTTTTAAATCATTTTGCAGAGTCCAAATGCCTTGAAACCTCGAGTTTTCAAATCCCCAATGCTTAGAGTTGCCTATGAGTATCAAATTTACGCAATCTGAGAACTCTGGCAAAAGGACAACGGAACTGGAGAAAGAGACACACATATGCACTAGATTCCTACCAAACAAAAAGCAATCACGAAAATACACACTGAAAGAGAGGGGTTGGAAACAACAGTGTAATTAGATTAACATATTAGTTTGCATTCTGCATTGCTTCTAACAGTTTAGCTTAAAATCGAATGAAGGTTTGTTCTCATCTTGCATTGCTTGCGACTTGTATGCCTGTAGCTTAAAATTGTAATTAGGTTCTGATCACATTCTGCTTTTTGGGTGACTGCGCTGACTGATCCTTCCCTTTCCCCTTTGTTCTGTCTGTTTCTACTCCCTTACCCATCTCAGTTCCCCACTGTCTCTTCCCAGTCCTGGTAGTATTTCCTTTGTGTTCCTCCAGCCAACTTCCCCCCCACGTACCTCAGATGCTCATCCTGGTTAAGTGCACCACTCACTGTTCCCCTCTCTATGGCGCTTTATATCTCTCCTATCTTCTCTAACTATTTCTCTGTCTCCTATCATTCACCTCTCACTAAGTCTGTCAGGAAGAAATTCAAGAAGGACACACTTTGCTCCAACCCAGAACTACCTATCACTGACACCTGCATCAGTGCTTCCGCCAGAGAGACTCTCACCGACATCCTCCTTGTCATTCCTTCACCTGACCTATGCACTCTTCATATGGGGCCTCTGCTCTCCCTACTCTTCCTTACACATTAATGGTGATACCCGCTAGGAGATCCTTCTTGCCTTCTCCACCCGTAGGGTCATCATAAATTTCTATTGCAATTGTTACAAGGGCCTCAATCCCAACTCCTACTTTTTAACAGGCCCCTCCCTCACCTTATCAACTTTCCACCTTTGTCCTGACTGGCTCCCTTGCCACCTGCTTCCACGGCCTCCCTGGCCCCCTCACCTCTGCCTAGCGGCACAGCCTCTCTCGCCATGGCTCCCTTGCTGCCTGCTACCCTTCTGGATCCCTTGCCGGCAATCTCCTCTCTGACAACCTTGTCATCTTCTAGTGCTCTACCTCCTCCTACATCTATCTATCAGGCATTCTTGCCACTTACAGGGGGTACTTCTGTTCCCTGCACCCCCTTTAAGTTTCTCAAAAATGGCAACCTGCTATATGTTGCCATGCTTAACGCTCATTCTGCTGTCAAGCACTCCTCTGACATCTGCCAACTCCTAGAACTCCTGGATCTTGATGTTCTTGCTCTCACTGAGACATGGTTTAAGGACAGTTCTGTCACAAGTTTTGACACACTTCCCCTGGATGCTGCAACATCCTCTCCGATTCTAGGCCCAATGGGCCAGGAGGTGGAGTAGCACTCATCTTTCCTGAGTGCATCTCTGTTTCAATCGTTCCCATTCAGGACTACTCCTCCTTTGAATGCCTGGTCTGCAGTCTCTCTCTCCTGTCTCCTCTCTTAATTTGGCCACCTTCTATCGGGCGCCGGGACAGTCTACCCTCTTTCTCTTGGAATGGGCAGACCTGGCCTCTGCTCTCCTTTCTTCCTCTTCCCAACTCCTCCTGCGGGGGGATCTTAACATTCACCTCGACTCTGCTGACTCTTCAGGACCTTTCCGTAAACCAGCGTGACCCTCTTTCTCTCTCCATTCTACCTTCTGGCCTGATGCACAAAACAGGCCATACCCTTGATGCACTCATCTAGACCGACATCCCTCTTTCTCTCCCCCTCACTACCTCTCTCTCCTGGACTGATCACTTTCTTCTCACCTCACACTTGCATTGGCACACCCTGCACTGCTGACCACCTTCAAGGTCTTCCACCTACTCTCCACCTACTCTCCTCCTTTGACTCCTGTGGCTGACTCCCACCCTGACACAGCCCTCTCGTATGTGCACCTCTCCATCACCAGCACTCTCGACATTATTGCCCCTGTCTTGAGAAACTGACTGAAGCCTGCCAAAAAGTGCAACTCTTGGTATGACTCTAATCTGGTTGCCCTTAAATGCAAGTGCAGAGCAGCAGAACGGAAATGGGGATCCTCAGGTGCACCCTCTGACAAGCTGGCCAGTCGCCTTCTTTAAAGGCAATACAGACTCTCCATCCGGACCAAGAAGAGAGTCCATATTCAATCCTGCATCTCCGTGGCATCTAGCAACACAACCAAACTTTTCAAAGTCTGCAAAGAAATTGCCAATCCTACTGCGACATCATCCTCTACTGCACCCACCCAGGACCTCTGCTCGTCCCTGACTGCACACTTAACTGCAAAAACACAAGACATCCTGACCTCCCTCACCACCACACCCACTCATGCACCAACATCTCTTGGGCCCCCACCCCCGGCCACCCCCACGACTCCCCCTCTTCTTTCCTCTCTCACCCTTGTCACACCTGATGAGGTCTCTAGCTAGCTATGAAATCCTCTTCCAAACAGGTGGCCCCCTGGCCTTCCAAAACCATCAAGGATAACATTGACACTCTTGCACCAGCCTTGGCAGCCCGCTGCAACCTCTACTTTGCCACTGGTGTTTTCCCCACTTCCCTCAAGCATTCTCTTGTTCATCATCTGCTCAAAAAACATTCTGCCGACCCTTCTATTCGGGAAAATTACTGCCCGATCTCTATCACTCCTTTCCTGGGAAAACTCCTGGAGAAGCTGGCTGTCTCTCAGCTTACCCTCCAAACTGAATCTTTTGGTTGTTTCTATGACAATAAGTCTGGTTTCAGAGCATCCAGAGGCAAGGAAAATGCTCTTCTGAACACCTGTGAAGCCCTGCTCTCAAATCTTGACTCTAACTCAAACTCTCCCTCTGTCCTCATCTTCCTTGACCTCTCCTCTGCTTTCGATATGATAAACCACAACATCCTGATGTGCCATCTCTGTGACTACCTGGGCATCACCGATCAGCTCCTGGCGTGGCTTTCCCCCTTTCTCTCTGAATGTCCTTCCCAGATGGAACTTCTCTATCACACTAACTTCTATATCTCACCTCTATCATACTCTCTACTTGTGGTGTCTATTAGGGAGAATTCTCCAGAATGGCTAATTTCCCTTACCTTCTGAGTCCCTCAACAGGTTTGCTGGATTTTTAGGATTTCTTTTTTTCACCTGTTAAGAGTGTGAGCCTTTTTTCCCACTCTTACATGTGTTTTACTGTGTGTGTTTTAAACATTCTTGTGTTCATAGACTGTGGAGCCTCACCTACTCCATAGGCATCATCTTTTTACTATGTGTTACACAGCACCTTCAGTGCAGTGACACAGGGTTGTCTTTTAGACTTCCCAACTCAGACTCAATTTTCTGGGACTGACTACTGTCTCCCAGAACCTGTAATGTTGCCATTGACTTTATTAGTCTCTTTAAAAATCCACAGACTCAGTGAAAACTATCTTACATAGAATACTGGAAAGGGTTAATACTTATCCCTTTTTGTCTGTTTCTCTTGGAACATTGTTTCGCTCCCTTTTCATCAAGACTTGGCTGGTCGCCGTGGTAACTACCTTATTTTTCCTACCGCGGTTATCTTAAATAACCTTGGTATTGTTTTAGGCTATCTTGGTAGCCTCGAACTTAAACCCGGTGGACCATATACATTTTTATACGGTTCCGGCTGGGTTTATTCGCAATTTCTTTTTGAAAATGTCTTTCTCGTGTTTTACTCCACTCGCCAAACCAGGTTTGGTTCCTTTGTTCACCGTCTTTTCACTGGCTTCTCCGCAGAAGCCCTCCTTAGGCGCCTGAAAATCTGGGTAGGCAGGATGTGAGGGAAGGGTTTTAGGACCCCTGCCATTGGTGCCCTTGGAAACCCAAGTCGCACTCCTGTTTGATTGGCTAATGACTGTCCCGCCAGGACAGCCACCCTGCTGTGTGATTGACAGCCAGGCTATGTGAATGGGGGAAAACAGCATAAAAAGCAGGCCCAGAGGATTGGAAAGGCAAGGTCATTACTGGAACGAAAGAACCAACGAGGAGCTGACAGAAGAGGAACCTTACAATGACTGAACCGCCCGGAGAAGCCCTGCTGCAGGTCCGAATCATCAAACTCCAACAACAGAGAAGATCTACCAGCAATCTTCTTCCCCTGAGCTGGTGGGACCAACCAGTTCACCCAATCTACAAGACAGGACTCCCTCCTCTGGTCGAACTTGCTTTACAGAGCTACAGTGAACCGGATAGCCAGGAAGGTCGAACCCTGCTTGGGTTTTAAGGAGCGCACCTTGTATTTGTTGCTTTGCTCTGCTGCTGGTTTCTTTTCTGGGCAGTGCAGGACCCTCCAGTCTTCCTGCTTCATGTCAGTCCAACAGTCGCTTCAGGACACGTGATCCTGCACGACCTGCCAGGAACGTCCGCCTCAGCTACAGCTTCTTCTCCATTTAAAGGTACTGTGCAAATCCGGTTGTTCACTTCGTCCAGCTGCGGTGAAGGTGTGTGAAACCTTTCACCAATCCGAGGGCTTGTCCTTCTCTACTCTTTAAACTAACTTTTCTGCCAACCAACTTCGTTCGGAACTCTTGGCAAAGACTTAACCGCAAACTACCCTGAACTGTGCGATCTTGAGCAAAAGACTTTTGTCCTATTGACTTTGGCCTTAAGCCTCTTTTTATTTGATTCCATAATTGTAGTTTCTCTTTCTAGATTGCCCTCCTTACTTACCTGTTGGTGCTGCTCAATTTTTGTCTAGTGTTGTCTTTCACTCCCTTTTTAAATTGTTGGAGTGACATTTTGCTCACATTTCAGTTTTGAGCTTAACTTGTCCAGAATCTATTGGGAGCGGTATGGTGTATTAAGAGTTTTATTTTTCAACTGCTTTGCTTTACTTTAGTGAGATGTTATACAACTGATGTGTATATAAATGTATATTCTTTTACTCAGAAACCTTGAGTCAGTGTTTGTTTGAATCGTAGTAATTGCTGTCCTTTGTGTAACTATTGATTTTGCTCACTTGTTCTTGAGATAAGTCTGGCTGCTCAGCCATAGATACCACTTTACTGTGTAGTACAGGCTTGTACCGAAAGTTAATTTGTACTGTCACTTGTAGTCTTAATTGTGTGTGGTGGTCCCAAAGGGTACTGCATATAATTCTGCCTAACAGTGTCCCCTGGGGATCTAACCTATCCCCCTGGTTTTTCAATGTCGACATGGCCCCTCCGGCCCACAGGATCTCTGCTTTCACATTCAACTTTCAGTGTTATGCGGATGACACGCAGCTCTTTTTTAGGATACCCTTAGCCTCCTCCTTTTCCTCGCTCATTCCTGACTGTCTGTCTGCAATTCAGTCATGGTGTGCTGGGAACAATCTCTGCCTCAATGTCAGCAAGACAGAGATCGTCCTCATCGGGACCCCCGCTCTCGCTTTCCCGCTATCACTCTGGCCGGCCTCCCTTGGCCCTGTGCCCTCACCAACTAGTGAGGCAATAAATCTGGGGGTCATTTTCGGCTCCACTCTCTCCTCCACTCACATCTCAGACATCTCTAAAAAGTTCCAATCCCAACTTTACCCCTTCATTGGTATTTTATATATTTATTTTGTTGCTTATATAGCGCGGCAAACCCAAGGGCATCTGGGCACTTGCGTATTCTACCCTTTCTCACTTTCCCCAAGAGGCTTACCATCTCCAGAGCCCTGGTCCTCTCTAGACTGGACTACTGCAACAGTCTCTTTCTCAATCTGCCTACTTCCACTTTACAACCTCTACAACTCATCCAGAACAGGATTGCAAGACGTACCCTTGGCCTCAAGCCCATGGACTGCATCTGTCCGGCGCTGAAATCCCTCCACTGACTCCCTGTGGCTGCAAAGATGAAGTTCAAGACCCTCTGCATAGTCCTCAATGCTTTCTGCGCCCAGGGCCCAGACCATCTTCAACTCTCTCTCCCTAAATACTCTCCTTCTCGAGCCCTGCGCTCCTCCTCTTCCAACACTCTGTGGGTGAGACGCATTTCCAAACAGAGATTTGGGGGTATATCCTTATCCTCTGCAGGTACTTCCTTCTGGAACAATCTCCATGCCCCTTTCTCCGTATTGAACCTGATCTCATTAAGTTCCAGAAACTCTTCAAAACCTTCCTCTTCTCTTCTTCTTTCTCTCTCCCTCTCCCCTGCTAATCTCCATCTTTATTCCCTCCTCCTTCTCTTCCCTAAATATGTCTGTTTTTGCTGACTGGTCATAGAAAACACAGAAACAGGTATGCCAGGTATATCTAAACTCCGGTCATACCTGGAAAGCAACGTTGTATATAGGGAAACAATGGGGCCAGAGTAGTGTATGCTTCTGTATGGTGAAACAACGTTGTATATAGGGAAACCATGGGGCCAAAGTAGTGTATGCTTCTGTATGGTGAAAAACAAAGCAACAGGACTAATTACTACATGATCAACATTTTCAACAGGCCATGTACTGCATCAAATAGGAGGTGAAAGAATTCAATTCACATCCAAAGAACAATTATTACAATAAATGTATTGATTCATAAAATTGGTTATAACACATGACATGTATCTCAATGCAAGGAAAATTCAAAACTAACATATCGGCATAAGTACTACTTCGATTAAATCAAATCATAAATGGAATTGTGCATCAAACAACGAAAAGAACTGCAATCAATTCACAAAATCTCCATCCATACATCACTATACTCACTTGACTATTATGAATTAATACAAACAATAACTATGACAGTGAAAAAGCAAAATATATCAACACTGGAATTAAACAAATAATTGCATCAAAGATTAACAAAAACTAAACAAAATAAACCAAAAAGATATAAACACAGTTAAATACTATGATTCGGTTGACTAGACCAATTAGTCACTGCCTAATACCAATATTTCATCAAATAATATTGGATAAGATAGGAAGACTAGTCGCCTGGTGAAAATACAGAACCACACAGGTACCAGGCTCCCCAGCCAGTCTTTGCTCTTGCCCCAGGGCCTCTGCACTCTGCTCATCACTTGGCATTTTCTGGAACTAGTTCCACGAGAAAGGTAACCTCTCTACACTTAGGTCACTGCTTGACTGTGGCACTTGTTCCCTTCCCCTCCCTACACTTCCTGTGTGCGTACTCACCTAGAATACGCTACACCTAGTTCTCCTGGCCTAGTACGGTAGTATGTTTCTGTATGTTCCTCTCCTTCTTCCCCCTCCCTTAGCATCTCACTCTTTGTCATGCACTTACACTGAAGCGTCACTGGCTTAGTATGGTAGCCTATGGAGTGTATGTCTTCTCCCTCTCCTGCTCCCTTTCACCTTCCTGCCTGTCATGCACTTCACCAGTAGCAATGCCGTCAGGCCTGTATGCTTGTTATCGTTTGTTAGACCATTCAGAAACTTCAAGGCCTAAGAATGACTGTTTATTCCCTTGTTCCCTTCCTACCTTGAAGCGCTTTGAAACACTTCACTTGCGTAGAATCGCTTTATAAATAAACAATGACAATGACAATGTCTTCTAATCACTATATCTTATATGGGCAAACACAAGGGACACCTCTGTGGTCAAGCCAGAAATGCTTCAGTAAGCCACCAGTCTAATTTCCTGACTGAAGGTGACACTCTCATCTGCCCTCTTGTAACGTGTCCTTCAAGTTCATCCAGGAATTAATGTGCGCTGAAATTTTCAGCACAAGCGTGCGAAAGCATGCGAAAATCGCAGCGAAACCCACGCACAGCGATTCATGGAAGTCCATGCGCGTGTAAATCCCAGGATGTGCGCCAAAATTCTGCGTGGCGCACGCTGGCGCATATGTCTCCAAACAGCCTGCGCTACACGCACAGCGAAATCGCACATAGTGCACACAACAAAAGTAGGAGGAACAGGGGGCGTGACACCCGGAATGGGGAACAACGCGTGAACATGTGGGCGTCATGGGGGAAGTACAGGAGGCAAATGCGCAGAACGCCCACATGCACATTCAAAACACGTATTCATGGATTCGGACGGGGCCAATGCGTGCGCCAAAAAGGACGAGCTAATCCGGAAACACGTACGCCAGCAGGAAGCAGGCGTACGTGGATCCGCGCAGCATAAAAGTGCATGCAAACAACAAACAAGCTCAGACGCCAGGATGAATATACCGTTCCTAGCAGCAGTGGTCGTGGGATACCGCAGGAGGAATAGGAGGATAGTCAGGACCAGAATTTTCACACCCAGAACCAGCCTCTTTGGGATGCCTGATGACCAGGTGTATGTGAGGTACAGGTTTCCACCTCACATAATACTCGACCTGGTCAGTGAGTGGGAGGATGACCTCACATCACCCACCCTGTGCTCCCAAGCACTCAGCCCCCTGGAGAAGGTCCTCAATGTACTGCACTTCTTGGCCACTGGATCATTTCAGCGGACAAGTGCTATAGTGGGGGGGGTGTCACAGGCCACGCAGTCACGCTGCCTACACCAGGTCTTGGCCATCATGACTGCATGCCCATCAGTCCGCAGGCACATATACCTGCCCAGAACACCTGCAGAAAGGCAGGCTGCTGTCTAGGATTTCTACGGGGTGGCACAATTCCCCAAAGTCCTAGGTGCCATTGATTGCACTCATGTGCCTCTACGTCCTCCCAGGGCATCAGAGCACATCTATAGAAACCGCAAGCACTGGCATTCCATCAACGTCCAGGTAGTATGTGTTGCCAAGGGAATCATCACCTCAGTATATGCCAACTATCCAGGGTCCACCCACGACAGTTTTATTTACAGAATGTCAACCCTAAACCGGGACCTAGAAGCTGGGCGGCTGTCATGATCTCTGCTTCCAAAAGATCAGGACTTGCCTGACTCCCTTGGAAGCAGACCCATAACCCCGGTTCCGAGTGCCAGCCAGTCCCAATTGGGACCTTTTGGACCCTGTCCTGGCACCAGTGGCACCAGGCTCATAAAGATGCCCAGTCCCAGCGCTGGAAGCGCCGGGCTCATAATGCTTGGGTGGACTTACCTGCAGCAGACCATGCTGCTTACTTACCTGCCAGTTGAACCCCGGATCCTCTTCTGTTTGGGACTACTTTTCCTGTTGGGTGGGGCAGGAGCCACTTCCTAGGTTCAGAACACTGGAACTCTTCTGGAAAGCAGGAACTCTTTTCTTACCTAGGCGTGGCTGTGGAAGGAGACACCTAAGCACTACAGGAGGCTATTTAAACCACACCCGATGGATGAATCTTGCTTTGTGTTATTCTGCATTCTCTGCAGCAGAACGCTCATCGTGTCTTCTGCTTCTGATCCTGGGCCTAAGGAAACAAAGGCTTACCATCCTGGAATCCAGTCTTCAGCAGCACCTGTAAAGACAAAGAAAGAACAGGTTAGCACTACGGTCTTCAGTGGCAGCGCATCTCTTACCTGGTCCATCGGCTGTCACCAACGCCTCGCGCTGCATTCCGGCATCTGAAAGACAAAGGCTTACCTACTCTTCGCATGTTCCGGAGGTCTTCGCACTGCATTCCGGCATCTGAAAGACAAAAGCTTACCAGCTCTTCGCACGCTCCGGAGGCCTTCGGCGCTGCATCCCGCATCTGAAAGACAAAAGAAGGTGCGTTTAAAGACATTGGGCAACTTTATTACTCACGTGCCATTACTCCTTCCCACGCCGAATCCAGTGGGTATTCCAGCACCCTTCAGCTTCTCTAAAGCTCCGAACTTGTACCTGCAAGATAAAAGGGACAGTTAGTGCGCATCGTGAAGCAGGCTACAAGCGCTTACCTACGTGCTTCCAGGCGCTTCTATTCCTCACGCGGGTTCGATCCTCAACTCTCATCAGCCCGCCATCCGCCATCGCCGGAACTCTGCAAAACAAGAGATATCATTACAAAAGACTTTTAAGACATTTGAAGCGCCCAGAACTTACCGTTCGTGCAGTTAACGACAGACAGCAGTCCTCTGAGGTCAAGAGGCCTGCACCCTTATCCAGTGAAGGAACTGGTTACGGCACCCTGCCCCGAGGCAGATGGAGAGCTCGGCGTTCACTTACCTAAGGTGAGGGCGTTAACCTTTGGGGTTCTACAGGAGAAGAGAAAGGGAAGAGGAGAGAGGCACCGAATAACCCCAGTTCATTAATCCCATATTTTCTATCTGCAGACATCTTACTCTTCGAGTCAGACATACAGTGCACAGAGGTCCAGCCCAAAGAGCCAACCGTGTGTTACACATCACCTTTGAAGATACGGCATTCACCCAGTCAAGACCGGCGCCTCTGCGGGAATCAGGTGAGCGTTACAGCGGCATGGCGATACATGGCTGCTCGGTGAGTATAAATGCCACAGCACATGCATGCATGTCAGATACTGAGTAATGTCACAACCCCACTAATGATACCCATCACCACCTCCCCAGGGGACAGTGCCTACCCTCTGAGCACCCACATGATGACGCCAATTCGGAACCCCACCACGCCACCCGAGGTAAGATACAACACAGCCCACATTGCAACCCGGGGCATAGTGGAGCGTACATTCAGAGTGCTCAAGTCACGCTTTTGCTCCCATGACCGTTCTGGCGGGCAGCTGTTATACACTCCCCCAGTAGTGTGCAGCATCATAGTGGCAGCATGTGTCCCGCACAACGTTGCAACACGCCGGGGCCTGCCCGTGGACATGGTGGTGCCCCCACATCACCAACCACATGCACGCCCCCTGCGCATGGGAGGGGAAAGGGCATGGGGTGTGGCAGCCCGTACGCAGCTGGTGGCTAATTACTTCACCTAAAATCACACCCCAGTGGAGTGCACACAGCCCTGGCACACACCATCTGACAATCAATGATGATGACATAAGGGACAGTCAACTGTCACAACCATACCAGCCTGAGATTGGTCACCTGGAAGTGTTACATTGTGTGCATCCCTACCTACACAAACACCACCAATGCTGTGTCATCAAAAGACACACTTCTATGCTGCTAAATTCATTACCCTCTTTCAAAATACAACATGACAACAGTGCCATGTCACACAACCCCTCCCCAGCACCTCCACCCAACACACCATGGCATGTCATGCTATGTGAGAGCAAACAAAGCAATCCCCAAAACATGACACAAGTGTCGCAAAGTACAGTGTCCCTAATGGAAACTGGCCACACACAATATGCTCCTAGTAATGTAGAACTAACAACACACATGACCAAATACCAACAATTCAATGCAGCTACACAACCTCAAACATAGCATAAACATGACAGTACTAAGTTAAAGTAGTGGTAGTCTTACAACCTGATTATTCCAGCACATCGACCACTTCCAACTGTACAGTGCTGCTGCCACGCAAATGTGTAAGTGTACTGCTTACAACATGAACTCCATCTCCAAAGTAGACGGCCTTGTGAAGACATGAGGAATGAACCTGCAATTTAGGAGGAAGACATGGATGCACAAGCGCATATCAATACACCATGCAGTGTACAATACAACAACAATATCCACTAGGAATGTATACACAGTATTGACTACAGACTGCCCACACAGCTCATGGGAGTCCAACATCACTGTGTAAGTCACTGTCACTTGGGCATACCCTTTGCAAGTCCATGGAAGCGGGAAGCAGGAGGGGTGTGTGTCTCACGAACCCAAGCATCTAACCCAAACTCAGGTCAAGCCTGCATGTGCCCAGCCGGAATACAGTGGATGCCCATGGGAGCCACACAAGGCAACACACTGTAAAAAAAAATAATCAAAAATCAAGAATCAAAAATCAAAAATGGCCATGTGGGGGCGGGGGTGGGGGGGGAGGCCACCCAGGAGGTCCTAGGACAGGGTGCGCACCAACAGCCACCTGTGTGGATGTTGGGAAAAAAACACCTCCATGGGCTCATGGCCTGCACGGCTATGCCAATGTGGGAGAACTGCTGCTGTCGCTCTCATCACCCTCTGCTGCTGCCACAGGAGGTGGTGGTGCTATGGGAGGCAGCCCACGCAAAGCCCTGGTATGGTCCTCCATGGCAGCAAGCATGCGGTTGTGGAAGGTCTCGTTCTGGAGGATTATAGTGCGGAGATCCCCATGCACCACCTGACGTGATGCACGGATCTCCTCCCGAGTTGCCTGCATCTCAGCTGAGAGTGAACGTGTGAGCCGCTCCAGCTGCTGTTCTGTCCTCAAGTTAGTGGAAGCCTCAAGGTCAACCGCATCAGCGGGCACCACACCTGTTTGGGGCAAGGTGATCTGCGCCTTGCTGTGCCGACACTGCCTGAGGCTGCAGGACTGCATTCCCCCTCTGATCTGCTGGCCCAGGAACAGGATCAGATGTTGTGGAGTGTGACCCTGCATCCGTAACCGCCAAAGGCGGACTTACCAACACTGACATCCCCATAGAGGGTTCTACCCCTGGTGCATGTGGGTTGGACAGATCAGAATCCCTGCCAGAAACACTTACCTGCGACGCCACATAGGTCTCATCATCCGAATCAGCACCTGAATAGAGGTCCGGGGAGGTGCACCCAGAGACATGTTCTCTGGTGCACCAGAATGGTCTGTAGCAAGATTGAGTTCTCACCCACCACCACACCACGTCCCCCACTGGTGCCCGGTCGTGCCTGAGATCCCTCCTGGGTCTGCACCATCTCCTCAACCTCAACAGCATCAAGTGCGTCAACCCCTGCAAAAACATGAAAGACAAAAAATTGAAACAGGCATTAGCACCATAGCACACAAATAGGCCTGACAAGCTACAGAACCAGTACATGATTTACACATGTCCCACATGACTATAACCCTCCCATGCATGCACTGTCACTGAGTTGGAAGGAGAGGCAAAAGGCAGACACTGATGACACCAAGATGGAAGAGCAACACATTTGCTGCATGCTGGGTAGCACTGCCATCACACATTGGCCTGTCAGTGGCATGTCCAATACACATGCATGACACATGCCATCACACAGATGGCATGTACCATAGCCATGGTACATTCCACAAGTACATCCATATGTCAGTGAATGAATACTGTCAGCCATCCATGTGAGATGGACATGATGAGATGAAAAATGCTACATAGTGTGACAAAATAGGCATGCGCCACACACTGCAACACATCCAGTGTACAAAAATACAGTGATTGCGCACACCCAGCAAGTCCCCTGAAGTCCCGCTTTGCCGCAGGAGACTCTGCTGCTGCTGTTCTTCGTATTGTCTTCTCAAGGGATTCTGTCACTACATCCTCCAGAAGGTGAATATAAATCACGAACAACGCTACTTTAAGCTTTTAAGCTTTAAACCTTCTAAATCAGCTTTGTTTCTTTTGGTATAGGCTTTGCTCTATTTTGCCAGAGGTGGACCTACTTAAGGGAGACTGCGCGCGCACCCAGCAAGTCCCCTGATGTCCCGTTTTGCCACTCCGCTGCGGCGCAGCGGGGTGGTGGGCCTGAATTTTTGCCCTCGCTTCTGCCATTAGAGCATGCCAATCCCTGATATCCTTTCAAAAAATTATTCTTTTTTTTAGCCTTTGTGTCACCTTTTTACTTTTTCACGATCTATGATGAATACCTTAAAAACCGGCATGCCAAAAACTTTATAAATTGGCCTAGAGGCGCTCACACCTAAGACTATAAAAGTGACGTCCACCATATCTGCCTCTACCCCGAAGTCTCTCCGCGGCAAAAGGGGAGTAAATTTAACGCTTGGGAAAGCGAATTCCTCGGATATCCGCAAATTTTGCAAGAAAAGCACTGCTCAGCCCTTTGTGCCTCCCATAGCACATGACCATCTGGAACATCACTGCCCCGTTCAATATGCGCTACTAATGCAAGAAATGAGAATTCAACCTCGACAAGCTACCTCCAATGCTAGGGAGGCACCAATAACAACTGTCGATCACCAACCTGCCATAAACTCAAAAAGTGTCTCAGCTGTACCATATGGTTTGACTAACACAGACTTAAATGGACTTAATGCAATCACGGATAACAGCATTCTTGCAAATGTACCTCCAACTGCAGAACTTGAGTGTAAACTTGTCTCTTTGTCTGCGCACATTACTGATGTTGCCGTCATCGATCTTAACATGTCTAACTCCTCTTTTTCTCCGCAGTTGAAATCTGATAATCTGTCAAAATCCCCTATCATGTTCTCAAGTTGTTGTTGCTCCATTTCTAATATTTCTTTCTGTGCCCCAACGCCTCGTAGACCTATTCCCCCACGTGACAACGTAGTTCCCATCGTAACCACATCAACGGTTACTAGCCAGGAACCAGATCCGTCCAGAGAATGCATGTGTAAAAAACAGCAATTTAATTACCCAATTTGCTTTTGATGCCCTCCATGTTTCTCTAACTGCAATAACAAAACTATATGACTCCCTTGATGCAAAATTACAATTTCAAATGTCGTTGCTAGAAAAAATATCCGCTTATCAACTTAATTCTGCTGCCAAGCATTCGGCTATATAGTCACTGCCGACTGCTATTGAGGTGGCTACGCAAACGTCAAATATGGACACACTTTGTCTGCCCCAATTTGATCACATCATTCATCCAATTGGTGATAATGTAGAATTTGTGTGTCCTGATACAGGCTTGAATAGTGACCAAAATGAAGCCCCAATAACACCGATTGTTGACCCCTCACAACCTCTTGCCGATAAGTGCCCTGATGAGCGCCCTGCAAAGCGGAAAAAGGCCAAAAAGTCTGCTCAAACTCACTCGGTCGCCCCCGCCTCCACTAATACAGAAGCAAAGGGCACTGTTAAACCTTGTCCCTTGCAACTCCCTCAAACTCTGCAGGTTTCCCCCAATGTGCAGACATTTTCCATTTGTGCGAAAAACCATCAGAAAACAGATCTCTTCTCTTTATCCAAATTACCTAAAAATTTGCCACAGAACACCAAGAGTACTACTGCTAAATCGAAATTGTTCATCAAAAACTTACATTTAGCGAAAAAGAACTCACTTGCAGCAGCTCGATCGATTTCAAAAAATTACCTTTCACAGAAACAGTCTAAAACTAACAATGTCAAGTTTGACGTGCCCTGCCGCCCTGTTGTACAAGAGTATGCACCTTTAAATCAACTAGTAGAAACCATGATATCACAAGTGCAATCCGAACTCCCCACTCCTCAAATTGGAGCTAAGGTAGCTCCTGATTCAAATGCCCCTCCAACGAAGCTCTCACATGCCGCAGCATCCTCTTCCCTAGAATCCACAGCTGATGCATCTCATCGACAGGAAATCAGACTGGACGTTGAAGCGTATATGTCCAATTTTTCTCGTGATCTGCCGATATCCACTACATCAGTTGTTGCTCCAACATGTGACTTGCCTTCCCTAAAGCCCTCTATTAATCAATCTCTCTCTGTAGCGAATACACCTGTGTTTGTTCCAACACATCCCAAAGTGGCTCCTGTGTCCGATCCTTATGAAATTCTAGCACATATTACTCCTGAGATGATCGAACTGCTGCAGAATGCTGCAAATTCCTGGACTCCGCTACCTAATACTGCCCCTACCACTAAAGTAAATTATAAATCATCGGAATTGATGGGCAAACCACCTGCACATTTTTCACTGCTCTTGGCCTGTAAACCTTTGCCGGCCTTACAATTCAGCCTTAATAGAAGTTCTCTTCTAACCATCTTCTCAGATATTCGATCCTTGGAAGATATTAGCTCAGAGGATATAACTCTGAATTCCTGGTTCCACAACAAACAACGTCCATCAGAATTTGGCTCCAATCTAGAGTCATACAAAATCTTATATGGCAAGCTAGATCTGAGCTCCAATCCCTTGGCTTTATATTATCAATTGATTCACTCAATGCCCTTGCTCTTCAGCAAAATGCCTTATCTACTCACAAAAGTGATAGTGCGCACAACAAGCAATGCGCCCCTCAAGTCACTTCAGCACTTGGCTTACACCCACAATCAACTTCACAATCACATTAACTAGTCTCTGCACCCGTAACACAACCCATCTCTCTCGTCAGTTGGAACACCAGATGGTTCTCCCATTTGATTAATAACGACAATAATATTCTTGCATGTCACGATATCTTATTGTTTCAAGAAACTTGGATGATGACTACCCCATTGTGGGACAATCATATCTTATTTCTTAATCCTGCTCAGCGTGGCATTTCAGGTCGTCCTACCTCTGGTCTACTGACTGCCATAAAAATGGGCTCCGGCATTTCTGCTCAGCACTGGCACACTCCCAACCAGTTTCTTCAAATGATCAGGTTATCCATTCACAACATTAATTATGCCTTGATTAATGTATACTGGAACGCGGTTGGCATTTCTGATGACTGTTTCCTTAAGGCCCTAACAAATTTGTTGAATTTGGTTGCTCTTGATTCATCAGTTGCAAACATTATTTTGGCGGGCGATTTAAATTTAAATTGCTTTCAACCACACTCCACTAACCGGCACAGAATATTCAAGTGGCTGTCATAAATATCAAATTATAACTTTGTAATGCTCAATGGAGCTTTTTCATCAGACTCGCCTCCAAATTCCACGTGGTCTAGAGGAAACAGTTCTTCCATAATTGATTACATTTTTGTAAATGCTGATTTCTTGCGAAGTATTGATAACTTCAAGGTAATCATTAATGCTAACAGTGATCATAATCAACTTTTTGCTGAATTGATGAATCCTGGGCCATGCACACAAATTCCTAGGTCTTGTTTTCATTGAAACTTAACTTTGAACAATGGGGGAAACCGACTATGATGGTCAGCGCAATCCTTAAGTGACTTGAATGGTGCTTTGGACCATCTCTCTAACAAACAAATTACGCAGTACTCTGCGCTAATGCAACATTTTCAACCTCGTAAACCATCAAATAAAAATTGAATGATTGGTCCTAAGCTCCATGCTTTTAACCCAAATGTTCATCAGCTCAAAATCCATACTCGGGCCCTAAAACGTCAGGCCATGCTCGGGCCGAGAGTTTTGAGAGCTGATTTGTTAAGAAATATTAAAACCAGGCATGGAAATGCACTAAAATCTCTTAAAGCCCAAATGTACCAAGTGGATGGTGAACTGCTACTCCAGTCTGCCTGTGCTAAAAATGCAACTGGGTTATGGTCTCTCATGAACAAAAACACCAACAGCCTCCATCTGGTATCACAAGCAAATTGCGTATCTGAACAATTGTGGGCAGCCCACTTCACTTCTCTATATGCCAGTCCTCCTCTAAAACAATCCTTAACAGATCTTGATCCGCAGCCTTTTCATCTATCTTTCGACTTAGATGATATCAAATTTTACATCACCAAAGTCAGCAACTCTGGTGCTTGTGGTCCAGATGGTCTATCCAATCGAATGTTTAAACAACACCCACACTTTTGTGCAGAAATTCTGAATAAGATCTTCACCACCATTAATGAGACCCAGTGCTTACCCTCTAGTTGGACCCACTCAATAATACTCCCTATCTACAAAAAGGGTGATCGATCCTTACCATCTAGTTATAGGCCCATAGCATTCTACGGGACTTTAATTTCTGGACCAAGCAAAACAACCTGAGAGATCCCTTTCAGACGGGATTTGTCGCGGGCTTGGGGACATCCCCAAATCTTATGGGCTTAAACATGTTGAGGTCTAATTATGCCGACACAAATCAAGCCTTATATCTAGCCTACATCGACTTCAAAGCAGCTTTTGACTCCATTGATCGAGCCATCCTCTTTCATAGATTGAGGTTACATAAATGTCCTGCCTCTCTTCTCTCCTTAATTATACTTCTTCACACTGATACTACTATACAGGTTCGTCTCTCTATGGCTGGTGTACTTTCGTCTTTCATCAAAACAGCTTGAGGCCTTAAACAAGGCTGTATTCTAGCGTCCGCGATTTTCAATTTTTTTATTTTCGATCTTGGTATCTGTCTCCAGAACACTGTGAGTGACTCTCCGAAGCTTGGGCCCCACACCATAAGTTATTTAGCATATGCTGATGACTTAATTCTTATTTCTCAAACCCCCTCAGGGCTGCAAAAACCTCTGAACACTCTAGCCACGTACGTAAAGATAAATAATCTTACAATCAATACTCAAAAAACACAAGTTATGATTTGCAAACCACAGCATAAAAAAAATAAAATTAAACAATTGACCTGGTACTTTCATAATGACCTATTAACCCAAGTAAGTCTGTACAAATACTTGGGTGTTCATATACAGGACTCTTTCTCGGCCCTCGATCAACAAACAGAGATTTTTTCCAAACTTCGCATGCTCATTGCTCAGGCCAAGATCTTGAAAGTAAATTTGGCAAATTTACGTTGGAACATATTTTGCTATTCTATCTACAGAAAGTAATTCCATCCCTTTCTTATGGTCTCTATACGATGCTCCCAAGAAAATCCCAATGGTGGCGAACTATAGAAGCGACCTTCTGGAAACAATTATTACAATTGCCCTAAAGCACTCCACTTCCATTAATTAGACATGAACTAGGTATTACATCGCTAGAATCTCAAATTAAATGGAAGATGTGCGCTTTATTAAGGAAAGCTACCTTGGGCCTGACCTCTGGCGGCTTGCTGACCATTTTAGCTCAACATCTGTTAGCACAAGATCATGTCTTTTCCAAAACGTGGTGCAATATTGTTTTGAATGCACTTGCATCACATTTGAACTATTGTTAACAAACCCAATTCGAGTGAAACAAAAGCTGTTTGAATATGAATGGATTCAAAATCGCAACTTGTGCCTCGAGTATAAAGACTTTGATACACGCGTCTTTGGCATAAAAGCCTTAAACTTAATAGAACCCTATTTATTAAAGTGCCCGAGCCCATACATACGCCAACAATTCCTAAGGTTTCGTTTTAACCTCTAGCCCACAACACAGATTCTAGCCAGATGTAAGCTTATTCCAAAATGTGCAGATTTCTGTCGTTTTTGTTTAGATAAATCTCAAATCGAAACCTTGGAACATTGTATTCTATTCTGTCCAATGCTGGTATCTCAAAGATCGAAATATTAAAAAAAATGCAACTTGACCAAGTTTATGTTTATGTCTACAAGCGACATTTGGTCAAATATAAACAATTTCCCGAACCTGGACATGCGTGTGGCAATCATTCGCTTTCTCGATTCGATTTTTCCGAGATCGAATGATTCCCATTTGGCAGAATATGTAGGTTAGTCATTTATTTCTGATTTCTGTATTTCTGTATTTAACCTTCGTATTGCTTTGCTTTTAAATGTAATGTTGCTAAATTGTATTGAAAAATTGTATAAATGTTTTGTATTATTTACCTGTATATTTGAAAGGATGATTTTATTATCCATATCAAATAAAAATAAAAAAATAAAATAAAAATACAGTGATTGCAGGCCGATGTACACATCAATGGTTGTGCACTTCAACATGACAGGAAACAACTATCATGTTCCACATTCAAACAGGCCCCAAAAATGTATGTGATCAGGCCAATACTCAATCAGCCTGAAATGGTCAAATCATTCCCCTAACAAGGTAACACATGTGGGCCAATGTGGGGTTCATCAATGACAGAAGCATGTCACAAATGTGACAATAGGGCTGAGGGATGAATAGCAAAAGTGGGAGTGGTAAGCCTGAACGAACACTGAAAAAAACAAACAATGTTGTTGCAAGATGCCACTTCAAGGGCAACTGCCGTAATGTTGCGCTAAATTACTACTGTTGGCAGAAGGGATACTGTCACACCCAAATCCAAGGCCGCTGAATGTTTTGGATGAAGCACATGGGTGATCCATACCACTCAGGCACACACACCCTCACCTGGCACTCAATCAGAACCCGTCACCCAAACAACATACACATGCATTACACACACATGCATGGGCACACACCGGACAATGCATCATAATCAGGTAGTTATCCCACACCTTGGATCTGTTCCTCTGTGACGAAGGCCCCAGCAACAGACTCATGTTCAGTGAGTTCATTGTCCTCTTGTGGCGACCCACCGCCAGTCACCAAAGTAGGGGAATGTTTTGAGGCCAGCTTGTTCTTTGCTCTGCGTTTCAGGTCATTCCACTGCTTGTAGCAATCATCAGCTGTGCGCCTCACAAATCCAAGGGCACTTATGTGGTCCGCGATGGTATGCCAGTGTGCCCTACGTTGACCAGGTGTGGTCTTGCACCCTGCAGTCACCACCATTTCGCGGCTGACACATAGGCCACAAGTGCATCAAGTTCCGGATCATTAAAGCAAGGCTTCCTTGAGGTACCGGAGTGTGTAGCCGTGTCTGGGGTCTCAGCCTGTCGTGCCAGAGCACCCTTCTTCCTCTAAAGGTGGAGCAGAGCCAGAGTGGCTTACGCCGCTCTGGTCAGTAGGGGCAGAATCACTGGTGGACTGGGTAGTAGGAGTGTGGGAATGCACAATGACCATAGTGCTTGATGCAGGCATTGGCTGCAGGGTAATGTTGGCAGGGGGAACGTCAGTTTGATGGACCTGGACTGACACTGTCCTGGCTGGGAGAGTCAGAGCTGGGGCGGATGGAGCTGCAGCTGCCCCTGCAGCCTCCCCACCCTCCATACTTGGGGCAGCAGATGACATAGCTGCCCCAGATCCACGTGGCTTGGTGACAACAACTTGCACCGCCACACGTGGCCTAGACTTGCTGACCTGGAAGTCAGCCAGGGAGTCATCCTGTACCAGGTCAGGTGCCACAATGGGCCGGTCCAACAGGGGCTGAGTTGGGATGGTGTCAGCCACGTTTCCCTCAACCATGGGAGGGGGGCATGGGTGTCCCTGATTGTTCCTCCACACATGGGGTATAGGGGCACCCTGCAAATCCCGGCCACATCCCCTACCGCGCCCACCATGCCCACCTTTTGAGGGTCGGCCACCTTTGCCTCTCTTACCGCTTGATCGCCTCCCAACCATGGCACTGATGTTGTTGTGCGTATGGGAGTTGCAGTAAACTATTGTCCTGGGCAATTGGGGGTCAAAGGGGTAGGATAACAGATGGAATTCGTACCCTAGTGCTCTAACAATGCTGTCTGTAACCCCTGGGGGAAGATGACGGGTAACGCAACGCACAGGCAGCCCAAAATCAAAAATTAACGTGCACGCAATCCCTCGTAGACCACGTGCATGAAAAAATGAACCCACACTACGTTGTGGCACCAAGAAACACAAAACTAAGCGTACGTGTAATACATGCAGCCTACAATGACCTCTGAAGGGGAACGCGACACACGGGGCAAGCACAGTTGCTAAGTACGTGCAGAACTCACCGTCTGCCAGGAAAAAGAACGTGAAAAATATGCGCGTGTGTGCGTTGGCAACACCCCCGCCAAAAAAAGAATTGTATGCTGTCTGAGGAGACAGGACAAAAGGAAAAGTGAACTCTGTTTGAGGAAACAGGCCCAACAAAAATTCTGAAAAGAGCTGGCAAAGGTAACAGGGAGTACGAACTAGAAACGCTGTGAAGTAATCGCGTGTGAACTGACAAGAAGTACAGATTTCACCCACTCGCTCTCCACCAAAAGCACGTACAAGGAAATGGCATCCTACACGTAGCTTTTAAACCGGCCCACACGTACACGTCAGATACGCGCGTACGCGGGCGCTTTCCTCCAATTACACGCGATGACACTCGGACGTGCAGTTTTTCCACGTGTGCTCTGTCATCACGTGCTATGAGGGAAATGCCTGCGCGTGTAATGTAACTTACGCGCTAAGGGCCTTTGGTCCAATGAAATTGCGTGCGTGTGCTGACATGCTTACGCGCTAAGGCCCTTTCCTCGAATTACACACTGACGTGCAATTTTTTCACGTTCCAAATCACTCCATATCAAGCCGGCCACCCGAAAACACATGGAAGACCACGCTCCTGCCCAGAAGGCCGAATTACTGCCCCCCAGAGCCCCGAGCACACTCCCACCTGCCATCTGCTGCTGCCTGACTGTCTGCTGCGCACGTGCCCTGCTATTTGGTGCCTGCACATCAGCCATCTGCAGGGATCCAGTTGCTGTGTCCACCCCTGCTGGAACAGAAGACTCCCGACTGGGACACCATCGCTCCTCAGCCCAGCCCCAGGACCCAGTTGCCCACCCACTCCTGCCTCTGGGGTTGCCATGTCGGGCACATCTCCATCTGGCACCACTGGCAACCCCCAGCCAGAGGGGCAGAGGGCCACCAGCTTCACTGCCACTGAAGTTGGTGTCCTGGGGCATTCTGATGCCCTCTTCGGAACATCGCCGCCAACAAGGAAGGACGGGAGAGGATCTGGGACGACGTAGTGATTGCCATCAACGCGGAGGGGGTGGCAACCTGCGACATCAAGCATGTCAAGAAGCGCTGGGAGGACTTCAGGTCCATGACCCTCCACAAGGCCCGGCGCCTCGTGGAGGGGTGCTGGGCACGCATGAGTAACATCCAGATGAGGGTCCTGGAATGCGTAGGCCCAGCGCTCCACGCCCAGATCCTTCAGAGGCAGACCCGTCTGGAGTTTAGCGGTAAATGGCCAAGCATTGCTGTGTGAGACAGGGCATGTTGCAGTGTGCTGGTAGTCTGATGCTTGCCTGTATGTGTGACATAGGCCATGTATGGATGTGTGTGTGCAGGGACATCATGGTCATGCATGTGAGACCAGTTATGCGTGAACCACATGGTTGGTGCATGTGTTTTAATGCAACATGGGGAGCTCTATGCGGAATGCACACATGAAAGCATGGCTGTCTCTGTTCCTGGACATGGAGGGTGGGTGAGGAATCGGTGCTGATGTCATGTACATGTATGGTGCACATGTGTGTGTGTGCCTGAGAAGTGCATGTGTGACTTTGAAACGCCATGGATGCATGTGACTTTGAAGGCAACATCTTGGTTTACAGGGGCCCTTCTACATGGATGTAGGAAAATGGCCTTCAGGGCAGGAGCGTGGTCTTCCGTGTGTGTATGCGTGGCCAGCTTGATACGGAGTGATTTGGCACGTGAAAAAATTGCATGTCAGCGTGTAATTCAACGAAAGGCCCTTAGCACGTAAGCGGGTCAGCACACGTACGCGATTTCATTGGACCAAAGGCCCTTAGCGCGTAAGCGCATCTGTGACGTATCGCGCACGGGCGTTGCCCTTTCGCGTGTAAAACTTCACGTGAACCCCAGGAATACACGTACCCCACTCGCACAGGGCCCTTTCGCGTGTAAAACTTCACGCGAACCCCAGTAATACACGAACCCCACTCGCACAGGCCCTTTCACATGTGAAACTTCCTGCGCACCCCCGTAATACACGTACCCTGCTGAAATCATGTGTGGGACTTCCCGCGAACCCCAGTTATACACGTACCCTACTCGCACAGGCCCTTTCGCATGTGAAACTTCCTGCGAACCCCGTAATACACGTACCCTGCTCCAATCGCGTGTGAAAACTTCCTGCAAACCCCAGTTATACACATACCCCACTCGCACAGACCCTTTTGTGTGTGAAACTTCCCGCGAACCCCAGTTATACATGTACCCCACTCGCACAGGCCCTTTCGCGTGTGAAACTTCCTGCGAACCCCGTAATACACGTACCCTGCTCCAATCGCGTGTGAAACTTCCCGTGAACCCCAGTTATACACATACCCCACTCGCACAGGCCCTTTCGCGTGTGAAACTTCCCGCGAACCCCCGTAATAAACGTACCCTGCTCCAATCGCGTGTGAGACTTCCCGTAAACTCCCGTAATACACGTACCCTGCTCCAATAGCGTGTGAAACTTCCCACGAACCCCAGTTATACACGTACCCCACTCGCACAGGCCCTTTCGCGTGTGAAACTTCCTGTGCACCCCCGAAAAACACGTACCCTGCTGAAATCGTGTGTGAGACTTTCCGCGAACCCCAGGAATACACGTACCACACTCGCACAGGCTCTTTCGCATGTGAAACTTCCTGCGCACCCCCGTAATACACGTACCCTGCTCCAATCGCGTGTGAAACTTCACGCGAACCCCAGTTATACACGTACCCCACTCGCAAAGGCCCTTTCGCATGTGAAACTTCACACGAACCCCAGTAAGACACGTTCCCCGCTTGGCGTTTGCTGTTTGGCAGCCCTGTAAACTGGTCCAGGGTTAGCGCAGCCCTTTGCTCTGGATTGGGGATTTTAATGGCTTTTCCTTTAATGGCTTCGACTTTGCTGTTAAAGATGCCACTTTCAAAGAGTTGGTGAAGAGCCGTAGGGAAAGGGCACATGCAAACCATGGACGTATCACATCTAAATATAGTTCAAATCCAGGGACTTGTTTGGAACTGATGTACAAACAACCAGTGCTCAATGACTTGCATCCTGCTTTCATTTGAGATAATATTACCTCAATACTTGCACGCTTGACCATATCCTTAGATCCTGAACTTCAGTGGTTTCCATAAATCAGTCAGGTGCAACCTTGTAAGCTCTAAACTCACATACATAAACCATGGGAGCAAATCTGATCCATTCAGACCCAGCCAATCTTTTAGTGCAGCTTGAAATCTGGCAAGATTTTAATTAGTCCAAATCTATACCCAATACAACAATGGCTTAATACCAGCAACATCAGCGATTGGAAAACTATTACACTCCCATCGAAGACTGGCCAGGGGGGCACTGGTGGATTTTTCCCTGATGCAATAAGTGAAGGAACTTGTGTATGGCCCCATAGTTCTGCTCCATAAAGAGCTGAAGATAGAGCTTGGGACCTATAAAAATGTAACGCCAGGGATATTGCTCTCCTACGATCTCTATCAAAATACCTCCTAATTCCACCACTGTATTTATCAATGGTGACAGTTGCTTTCAAAAGGTGGTGTGACCACAAACAATTCTCTGAGAATATTATGCCCAAATAATCGTATGTAGGCACTTGCTCTAGCGTGGCACCATCAATTTTGATATTCAGTTTGACCCGCCTGGATAACCTGTGCCTAAACACTATGGATTTGGGCTTTTCAGTGTTCAGTACAAGGCACAATTCCTTGCACTTATTATTAAAAATAGCTAAAACATGTTTTAATCCCATTGGGGTGGTAGACAGAATTATTGCGTCATCAGCACCAAAAATTGTGCAGTGCTCTAGAAGGTCTTCATTTATCTTATTGATGTATATGCAGAAGAGAAGAGGGACCAACACACAACCTTGTTGGACTCCAACCCTCTCTACCTCTTTTGGTTGTGTTAATTCCCCACCGAAACTCGATCTAACCAAAGCCTTATTGTCGGTATACAGTGATCTAATATTGGCAAGAAGGTTCCCATGAATATGTTTCTTTATACGTACTCACAAATGCCTTAATGGTACGCAATCGAACCATTAAGATGTCCGAAGGTCTACAAAGATTGCATGCATTTTGACCCGACTTGAAGAGATGTACTTATCCAGCAGCAATACCAATTTGAAGCTCTGGTCAACTCTACCTATACCCTATTGGAATTCAGACTGTAGATGCTTAATAGTCTCACACTCATTTGCCCATTCTTGCAAACGACCAAGTAGTACCTTGGCATAGGTTTTGCCAACAGCATCCAACAGGAATATTGGTCTATAATTCCCTGTGATGCTCCTGTCACCCTTCTTGAAGATGGGTAAGACTTCCGCCTCACACCAAAACTGTGGGACCGTACCTAAGGCAACAGTGGAATTAAATGCACGACACAAAACAGGCGAAGTCGAGGGGTATTTTGTCTGCGCTGTGAGCCCTCCCAGCTCCCAGTGCCTCAAGAGCATCCTCCACCTCCTTCACTGTTATAGTGATAGAATTATCCGCAATAAGTGAGTTCCCACAACTTGGATGCATCACTTTAGGGCTCTCCTGTACAACAATTTAGTAATAAGAGAATCATGTACCACAATAAAATGCTTACAAATACATATAAACACTCAAAACAGGGCCTTAAAGGAAATTTAAAAACATTTCTTATTTCCACAGTGCATATAGTCCTAACACATAATAGCACAGAGTCGAAATATAAAGTGCAAATGCATGGTCAAGTATAACACATGCGTTAAAAATATACATTTTCGGCAGAAGATAAAACATAAATAAGCCGTAGATAGATGTTATGTTCATTGCATAGAGTTTGACAATTTCAGCACTTGACCATTTTGCTACACAGACTTTAAAAGTGCACATCCCTTCGGTCATGACCTATAAACATACTTAGCAATTGCGAACACGTTTACAATATCATCAGTCCCTCTGCAAAATGCCACAGCTTCACATATCATACTGATTCTTATATAAAGAAGCCTTGGCCTCAGGTATATCCTTCTGTAATACAAATACAGTGGGCAAGCTAAATAAAATGCTCCATGCTCTCAGTCCTGTCACAGCAAAATGGGCATTGATTTGACTCATTAGCATCACATTAACTCTTTATCTGGGCCTTTGTTTGAGTGCTGAATCTCATCGTGGCATATAGAGTGCGCATAAAACATGGCTTCATTACATCTAGGTATGATTCAAGCCCCTACCATACTTGCTTTCAAAGTAAATTGTTAGAGCAAGAGAGGTGATATAGAACTCAGGAGTTCTTGCTCACATCTTTGCCAAAATCCTGCTTTAATAGTTTCTTTTAAACTACCCATTATTAACTTGGGATGTAACCAAAGCTTGTCGTGTCCATGCAATGCACTTTTTACATGAGCAAACCAGTTGCCTCTCCATACTTTTGGAGAGCAGCACTGTTCCATACCCTAATCCAGTACAGGACTGGCATAAGGGCTGTTATGTGCTCGACCCAAGGAAGTCCTGTTTCTTCATCTATTAGAAGCTTAGAAGTACTTATTGGAAAACCTAGAATTTATATTAAGGAGCCATTCTCAATCAAACCAAGTGAGCAACAGTGTTTATATCCCCATATTTCAGCTCCATAGCGAGCAGTCTGACTATCTTGGGCTTTGTATGCCTGTATTCGTGGTCCCACCACTCCATCACCAAAACTCAAAAGATAATTTAGTGATGGCTCCACTATATCTAGGGATCGCTGCTCCGGCTCTATTCACTTGCTCGACCCAATTGGCAGAGCTGGAAAAACTTACTCCCAGGAAATCGTAATATCTCACTTGTTCTATACTGTCTTCTCCCATTGTTAGGTTACAGATACATTTGTTTTGTTCTTTTATTTTGGGTAAAAGCCATAGATTCTGTTTTACTGGCATTAATTGCTAGGCCCCTCTCACTACAAAACGCCTGAAACAGCTGGAATTGTTCTCTCACTACAAAACGCCTGAAACAGCTGGAATTGTTTTTTTAACCCAGATGGAGTCAAAGAAACGAACATTGCATCTTCTGAAAATAGTAGTACTGGGTACGTTTCCCCAGCTAGAGATGGAGCATTAACTGTTGTAATGTATTGATCTATTGGCTGTTTAGGTAGAGCAGGAATAAAGTTGGTGCCAGCACACAACCCTGACACACACACTTTTGTATTTGAAAGTGAGCATTTGTTCCACCCCACCCCATCTAACTGCGGCATATAGCAGCAATATAGCCGAAAGGAGGGCATGTGAAATTCCATCATCCTAAGAGTTTTCCAAAGTTTTGAGTGTGGTACTGCATCAAATGTGATGCATAGGTCGAGAGCCAGGACAAAAATGCTAACTTTTCACAATACAACAAACTTCTCAACCATTAGTGATAATCTAAAACATTGGTCCACAATATGTATTCTCTCTCTCAAACCAGCTTAACGATGGCCAACACAAGCAATTATTTAGGTGACCAAAAACCGCTTGTGTGAAAATGTTCCCTGTTGAGTCGAGTAAGAAACAGGTAGGTAGTTATTTAGAGACTCACAGCCTCCCTTCTTGTATAGGGGAACATTTTCTGCAGTTGACCAAGATTTCAGGGCTTAATTCAAACTAGTTATTGCATTAAACAATTGCTGGAGATAGGGTGCCTATATTATCCCTTCAGACTTAAATGTATTACCCGGTATCTTATCGGGCCCCGGAGCTTTATTGGATTTCTGTACCAATATAGCTACAATAATCTCATAAAGGTTACAAATTAGGAGGTTATGTACTTGTCGTTCAGAAGGAGAAGTTTCAGTAGTTGGGAACACTCTTGCCTCTCTGTAGAGATCACAAAGGTAATCACACCAGTATGTTCCACTAATATTTCCTTGTATGGTGTTACTAGGATCAGTATTCTGTGCTGTCATCAGTTTCCAGAACTTGCAGGAATCTTTATCCTGAATTGTTTTGATGATTTGATCCCATGTTTTGGCTACATGATCCTTCTTTTTCTCAGCTATGATGCTTTTGGAAATAGATCTTGCTTGGCAGAGCTAATTTCTCCCAGCACTATTTATATTTATGGCACAGCAGATGAAACTCCATTTTGCCTCCCTGCACTCTCTGTGGTGAGGGTCCTTCATGGTTCCATCTCTGACCGCTATAGTAGGGAAGTGTATACGTTTTTTGATTATGTAACTTAAGTGGTACAATCAGTTCTTCAGAATGGGTAATGGATGCTCTAACTCCAAATTAGCCCATTCTGCACACCATCAGGCATTCTGCACTATGGCAATTGGGACATTTTGGTTAATGTTACTATTACCAATTGTCAGGGACACTACTAATGGTCTGTTGTCGCTTTCGCACCTGGGCACCACCTCACATTTCTCGACTATGGCCCAAGATTGTATGTTAAGCATAATATAATCAATGTGAGTTGCACGACTATTTACCACAAAAGTGGGTTTGGCCAGGCCATCACCCTTTATCCTTCCATGACATGCTCTAAAGTTTAAACTAAGCCATATACGTGCAAACTCCAGGGCATGCTTGTGCTGCCTCTTGGCTATGAGGCGACTAGGTTGGGTATGTCCCAGCTTGGTCTTCTTAATCCACCAGACCACCAGTGAAATAAAGAGGCTCAAACTGTGCTTTCTGATTACCCGCTAGAATAATGATTCTACCTATCTGAACATTCATGCCTTGGAGGGTTACCTGAAGCCTGCTCTTTTCCCCCCTCCCCCAGCATTTCCTCCTGGAGCTGAGATAGCTCACACCGACATGTACGACTAACACATGGAGACAGTTTTTGTTGTTTAAAGTTGTTTCTGTATCTTTTTTTCTCTCTTCTCTTCAGTTTCTTCTTTTTATCCTCCAAATTAAATGCCGGAATGCATATGTATACATGACAAAATGCCAATAAAGGAATTTACAAATAACCAATAATGATTCTAGCTTTTAGCATGGTTTGCTTGCCATGCCTTTATTTGTTTTTCAAAAAGTAAAATTGGTTTAGTTCCTTTCACGGCTGACTGCGTATTATATAAATTGAATAGCAGCAGATCAGTGCCATTAAGTTATTCAATAAATACTTCTTGGAGGTCCCTACAGCCACAGGCTATCTCCACAATATTCGAGATTATGGACGAATCAACCCATATTACCATACCTCCACTTCCTGCATAGTACTGAATGCTGCACAGGTCTCCTCCAGGCAGACCATATGGTGCAAGCTTATAAAGTTACACCAGTTGCTATCCTGCATATTTTTTATTTAGGCCTGCAATATTCCAAGTGAGGACTCGTACCTCATGTACAATTGCAATTCTCCCTGCCCAAGCAGTCGGGTGCTTCCAATGGACACAGGGGATGCGACGGATCATTCCACTACATTTTCAGTTTGAGGAGGTGCTGGGTTCCAGGGACAAAGCATGATAGTTACATCTATTAAGTGGGAGGGAAGCTTTCCCTACAATGTTTACTCCTTTGGGGGGGAATGATCTTAATTCTAGTCCAAAAAGACCTTCCAACAAGTATCCAGCAGCATATAATACACTGATATTATCTTTAGTTTTCTCATTAATGCACGGAACAGAAGCAACATCTATTATGTCCTCCCTTATTATTGCACAACAGCCCCTATGAAATCTAATCCAATGTATATGTATTATTTTGTTTCGTAGGGCATCTTTGGTTTCCCTTGTGTTCCGACTTAATGTAGTTACGTCCTTCAGAAAAAACAGCATATCGCAGTCCTTGTATCAGTGCTCATGCTGGGCGTGCTGGACTTGCCTTCCACTTTGTTGGCTCTTTGGGAGTTCATTCTGGACTGCAGCAAACACAGGAGATAGACCATTCCTCCCTAGTTGCATTATTTCACTGCCCTGAGCAGTTTTATTCTCTTGATGTTGATCAATTGCCTCACTAATCCTACGGACCAGTGATGCATTAGTTCCACCATTACTTGTTGTCGTGCTATCCTCATGACCCCTAGGATTTCTTTTTGTTGAAATATCATTAGCGCTAGGCGGTGGAGCATTATCCTTAGTGGTAACATATTATTATGCTCAGAGATATTAACCTAGGCTTCAATGATAACTCCAACCACAAAGCAGACACTTTCTAAGAGGCACTCACAGATATGAGCTTCACCCAATTAGTCAATGCCCCCACTCACAACAAAGGAAGAATCCTTGATTTGCTACTCTAGGTTAACACCAATGTAACCATAGATTCTATCCTTCCCCTAGATTGGACAGACTACCATAGCGTTAACTTCACATTAAACAGCCTTGGTAGACACAATGATACTACGTATAAAATGGAAACCTATGAAACTAGAAATATCCAGAAACTCACAGTTGACATTCTCACTCCTATCCTGAGTGAAAACCTCTCTACCAACTAACACTAAAAATACCGGTTTGCTAGCAGACATGTACCAGAATTGCCTTACCACCACTCTAGACGCCTTAGCTCCTGTGACAACCAAAACACGAATGGTTGAGAAACGTAACAGTTTCTGCTTTAATGAAGAGCTAGTCGCACTTAGACGTACTAAAAGATCACTCAAACATACCTACAAAAAACCTAACTTAGACACGGAATATGCCTTCAGAGTAACTACTAAAATCTACAAAACAGCAATCATTACACACAAAGCGAACTCACATAATACATGTATTAGCAATGGCAACTATGATGCTAAGGAACTTTTTAATATTCTTAGAGATTTGGAAAAACGCTACTCCAACCACTACCCCGATCAACGCAGGCAAAGCCTGGTGCACCACCATTCAAGGTGCCCTAGCTTCTAAGATTGATCTGCTACAAAATCAAATTAACAACAAAAGAAAACTGCTAGCCGAAAAAAACAGGCTTGCCAATATCTCGATTGTGACCCCTGACAATTCTAATTCGCTTTTTAATTTCACCCCAGTCACCCAAGAACAAGTCTTAAAAACCATATCCAATCTAAAAGCCTCTAACTGTAAAGGTGACAAATTCCCAGATCATCTAGTCAAGCTCTGCGCCCCACCCTCACCCCCATTATCACCAATTTTGTTAATGCCTCATTTGGCACTAGTGTGGTCCCAGCCAGCATAAAAGAAGCATGGGTAACGCCATTGCGAAAAAAAAACCTTCACTTGACCCAACTATCCCCAAAAACTACAGTCCCATCACTACAGTCCCTTTCTTGTTAAAAATCATAGACAAAATAGTCTACACCCAAATCCAAACTCACCTAGAAGGGAACCAGCTCCTAGGTGGCAGACAATCAGGATGTTGGCCCAATCACAGCACTGAAACAGCTCTCTTAGACCTTAAAATCCAGATGGATACCATCAGGGATGCAGGTAAACTATGTTGTCATGTATTATTAGATTTATAGGCAGCATTTGACCTTGTTGACCATGATAAACTCGGTACCACCTTAGAAAATGTTTTTAGATTTTCTAATGAAGCAACCCTATGGCTCAAATCTTTCCTAGTTGATCGTACTTGCATAATCTGCATAGGGAAAGAGGCTGGGGACCCCATACCTGTCCCCATAGGAGTCCCCCAAGGTTCATGCCTCTCCCCCACTATTTACAAAGCTTATAGTAAGCTTCTATATGCAGCATTGGATAACATGGGTATCCTACGTACTAATTTTGGTGAAAACCCCCAAATACTAATACCAATCTCAGGGAACTACGAACAGGACACACTTTTAATCAATTACATCTTCACAATTAAACAAAATTGGATGGCCCTTAACAGCCTTTGTCTTAACTATGAGAAAATGGAGATTCTCATTGTGGGCACCCCACACAAAATCAATTATCTCCACATCGACTACAGCTCTATTAAAATTGATGGTACCCCCATACCTGTCCTAAAACAAGTCAAAACATTAGGGGTATACTTAGATGCCAATTTAACCATGACAAAATATACAAATGCCATAGCTTCCTCCACCTCCTATACAGCCAACCTTATAGCCCTCAGCCGTCAGTTCCTCACACCATCCAACTGCACCACACTAACTAGAGCCTTAATATTATCCAAACTGGATTTTTGTAATGTTCTTCTATTAGGTACTTCCAAGGCTAATATAGCAAAATTACAACTCATACAAAATAAAGCTTTACGCGCAGCTCTAGGACTAAGAGAATCTGACCACATCTCTCACATCAGAAGAGAGGTTCTGGGAAATTTTGACCCACTCAGCTTGTGCTATGCTACATCACTTTGCTGCAGTGGTACAAGAAACAGCAAAATGGCTGTGTTGACTCCTGTGCATGCCAGAATCTCTAAACTGTGTTTTTGCAACAACCAGAAAATGGCTGCACCACCCGCTACACACATTTCAGGTGGGGAGGAACAGAGTACTCACTGCAGGAATGTGCCAGTGTGCTCTGCAACATTCAACATGGAGTGAAGTGAAAGAGGCAGCATTACTTTGCTGAAAACCCAAAATGCCTCTTTAAAATGACACTTCTTCAACCTTAAAAGTGCTGGTTGGCGCTAAATTGATGAATTTCTCATGAACCACTGTGGTTAAAAAGGCCCTGTAATGCCCAGGATCATCCATTGTGTCCCAGAGGAACTGGGCCTCATTTGAATGATAGCTCCTGTCAAAAGTATCTTTGAAGAATCAACAAAGGCTTGTTTTCATTTTACACAGGAAACCAGGAAACGCGTCTATTTTCTTTCCAAAAGTTTCAAGAATCAGCTGTTCAGAGAAAGATTCCAAATAGATGCCTGCTCAAATGTATCCATGCTACAAAACAACTCCAGCACTCAAGAAAAGAACTATAGTTGCAGAAAGTGTGTATTTGCTGGAGATGAAAACCGAATTTAAAGAAATAGTAAAATGTGCTTTTTCTGACTGAAGAGAGAAAATTGCCTATTTAAAAGTACAATGTTGGGTGAAATGTAAAAGGATTTGTTGCTGGTAAAAGTGCACCTATAAACTGTTTTGATTCCATAGGTTTAAGTCAAGATGTAAAATGAGAAAATAAAAGCTAAAACTCAGGTTAAGTTGGCAAACAATATAAAAAAAAAACTTGCTCTGCCAGTTGCTAGCCCTGAGAAAGGGATACACCTTATACACTTCTGGGACAGGAAAGCACTAATTGCTAGCTTGGAGGACTTTGAATGCACCAGGACAAAGGGACTTCCCCAGCTCATCAGACACCTGTCTTTGCTCCAGGCTGGGACGATAGCAGGCTGAGACTTGCACCTGTCAAGTGTGAGGGGCAATAAAACCTTCAATCAAGAGATAGGCCCCTCATCCTGTTTGAATTGACAGCTGCTTGCAGTTGGGGGAAAGAAAAAAAACAACTGATCAAGTGACAATAGACTTCCTTTCGGTTGTGAAGGCTATTTTGTAATTGAACTTTTAAAGACGTTTAACTTTGCAGCAAGAATGAGGAAAAATATTAAAAGTTTGTAGTTCTAAATCTAATTTTATGCTCTTTCTTTGAAAACTTGGTAGAACTCATTACTGCATAAGGAACAGAAGTTGTAAAAAATGACAGATTACGGGGAAAGTAATGATGTTGTGAACATAACGTTTTGTACACACATCCCAGGGGTAAAAGCGCATCTCTGTACAAAATTGGGGAATTATAGGCCAAATCTTTCATGGTTAAAATTGCCAACATGTAGCAGAAAGGCAAAACCAGGTCCCACAGACTTGGGGTTTGGATTGAAATATGACGGACAAAATATGTAACCTGTGAATTTGATTTTCTCAGAGGTTATAACTGCAAACATATGCATTTGTGGCAAAAGGAGATTTTGGTTCCAGTAGCTAGGGGAAGTTCCAAGATATTGTAAAAGTCAACCCATGAACATGACCTCCTTTTTCTATAATCCAATCAGCTGTGGGCTAGGAGGAGACTTCTACCTTGCCCAATTCTAGCATTATGGGTGTGGGTAGTAAGCATGCCCCTGCCATATGCTGTAGTGATATCATCTGGCTTGATAAATAAGGGCCCCTGACAGCACACAGGGGACACACTGATTCCTGACTTTCTTCCTGAATTCCTGCATGGTGTCCTGTTGCTGATTTCTTCATCCTGCTTGATCCTGATTCTAGATTTTCATTGCAAAGCCAAGGCCTATGCATTGCTGAACCCCTTTTCATCTAGTCCTCAAATTCAAAAAATCCCAAAAACCCAATGGAACCATCCTGATCCAGCCAGGCTTGCTGCTACTAGATGCATGCCTGCAAACTCGCCATCCCGCTGATCTGTAGTATCCAGTGCCAGTCCAGTGCAGTCCGGTGACCAGAACCGCCCAGATGATCCTGTTCCACCAGATTTGCACAGCTGTCCCTGGTTAGACCCGATCCGTGTGATGACCAAAACTCTTGATGGTCCAAAATCCTAAATTAAAGTGGACTGTAAGCATTAACAGGAATCATAGAAAACCATAGCATACCTTGCCTTGTCCTATCCCAATCTGTAAACCATCGTATCCTTACCTTAATAACTTGTAACATTGTCAGAATCCTTATTGTAATCCTGTTCTTGAATTATCTTGCTAAGTGCCATTTCGTTAGTCATTTTATCTTGTGTAAATCCTAACCTATCAATCCTATTTCGAGTGGTCGGTCTGGTTCCGCCAGAGCGGGCGCTGGGGATCTGGGGTTGAAGTCATGAATCAACTCCAGTGCTTACCGTGTCCCTCTTTGGTATTCTAGTCTGCATGCTCTAGTCTAGAGTAAAATTATAGTTAATATGTTCTTGTCTAAACTGAGTTTCTTTTCTGTTTTCACCACGCAATTTTTCTAAAAACGCCTCTCATTCTACATTGCATATCTCCCTCAGTTTAATAGCTAGAGACCTCATTTCATCTCTGGATTATACCTAAGACCTATAGCTACATCCCCACTCAAATATCAATGTATTTCACCCGTTTTTATTAAAAACCATTTGGTTAATTTTAGACGGGAATCAACATTTTACATGTGTTATTTTTATTCTAAATTATTTTCAACCTTCCATTCAAATTCAAATTGTTTACTTTTGCTCCAACTATTGCTTATGATTGTTAGTATCTAGAAATGTGTACTGGTTTAAGGATTTTTGCACACATTCATTGTTTTACTCAGCCATTTCCAAAATGTCATTTTAAACAGTAGGGTTTTCCTGATTCCCTGCTGCTTCCTTACATCTACTTCGAATTGCTTAGTTGTGGGTCGATGAATATTGCAGGGGGAAATCCTAATTTAGGTGCTATCTTTCCAAACAAGCCAAAAGTGTTTTATTTCTCTGGCGTTTTCCATTTGTGTTGCTGAAGAGTGAATTTAAGTGCATTACATACCTTCTTATTTGTTATTGTTACTACATTGGTGATTGCTGCTCCCTATTTAAAAGTATATGTTTGATTTGAATGTTAAATAAATAAATAAATATTACCTTTACCAACCAGCCTGATTCCTGGTCCATCGTGTCCCGGGGTATTTGAAAAGGGGTGTGATATGAGTGGTGTATCACTCAAAATATTGAACCCATATATATATATATATATATATATATATATATATATATATATATATATATATATATATATATATATATATGGGTTCAAATACCTACACTTTTACAGACTGGCCTGGTCTTGCAGTATTTGTTTTGGGATGCGCTTGTACAGTGTAGCACAGTACACCAACCAAGCAAAATGTCACTAGCCTGCAGGTTAATCTGCTGTGGTAGACTGTCACGGGTGGTAATCAAACTCAAAATCACGGCAACAGCCCCCAAATCTGTTAAGTATTTCAATCAGGCGATACATCTTGGTCTCAGCCTAGTATGCAGCGCACAACCAAAAATGCTTAAGCATTTTTGGTTGTGCGCTGCATACTAGGCTGAGACCAAGATGTATCGCCTGATTGAAATACTTAACAGATTTGGGGGCTGTTGCCGTGATTTTGAGTTTGATTACCACCCGTGACAGTCTACCACAGCAGATTAACCTGCAGGCTAGTGACATTTTGCTTGGTTGGTGTACTGTGCTACACTGTACAAGCGCATCCCAAAACAAATACTGCAAGACCAGGCCAGTCTGTAAAAGTAAAAGTAAATCAACCCCAAAATAATTAATAAAGAAATTGATATTTCCAAAATGGCAATCCCAGTGGAAATCAAAATGGTTAGGGAGCACCCCCTGCACAAGCTGTTTGTCAGGGGTGAGTGGCCAGAACAGAATAAACATGTCTGGCTGCAGGAAACCACAGAAGAGGTCACTGTCATGGACTTGGATACATGGCAGGACAAAGGACCATTACACCAAGCTCTTAGTGAATTGTACATGGCCCCAAAAATTAAAGAGGAGCAAAGCACAATTTCCTGAATTGCGGCCTACCTATACCTCCACATAGGAGTGATACGGGAAAAACACGTTGAAAACATAGTTCTGGCACAGAATCAAATTGAATCACTAGAGATAATCCAGAATTATCTAGACTCTGCAGACCAAAGGCTACAGAAGAGCCAATAATTTGATGCAGAATCTAAATATTATGTCACAAAATTAAAAGAAGATCTGGCTCTCCTACAGAAAGAGAATGCAGAGCAAGACACCCAATTACAGGCACTGAAAGAGGAGTGTCAGGAAAGGGCTGACTCTCTGCAACAGAGTCAGCAGAAACTGGCGCAATAATTAAATTATAATAGAGACTGTGCAGAACAGATAGTTACCCTACAAAACCAGATAGAAACATTGAAAGAGGAAAATAATAAATTAATTATGAGAGACATACACTCTCAAACAGAATTTGATCAGGAGCGCCAGAAATCCAATGCCATCAAAAAACAAAGGGACGACCTGGCTGATCCCTAAGCCAGGAGAGAGATGCCTTAGGCCAGGAGGTAAGCCAATTAAAAACCGAGCTAGAGGGAAGAAGGCTGGCCCTCCACGAGCTCAATGAATTAAAGACAGAGTATGGGAAGCTACTGGGGTACGCCAGACGGGTGGAGGATGCTCTGGAAGAGAACTCCCAGTCCAAAGATGCGAAAACTCAGGAGATGAGTCTCCTGCAGCAGAAAGTGTCCCAGTATTCCCAGACCATGCAGGAAGCGCAGAGGGACAATGAGGCTCTCTGTTAAAAGAATGATGGACTCCACCAACAAGTAACAGTTCAAGTGCGAATCATTGAGACCAGTAAGGCCTTGAAAGAGGAACAAAAGGCTCAGATTTTTGCTTATCAACAGTAAATAGGGGCTGAAAAAGAAAAGGTAGAGAGGGACAGAGCAATCCCTGATCATAACATAAGGAACCCTGTCCTCAGGGACGCAAACCCCTTCAATACCATGAACACTGCCAGCTTCATGTCGGCTGACTCATATGAACCGGGGCCATGGGGATGGCAGATTTCGATAGAGTTGGTAAGATGGGACTGACAGATCAGAGATTGATGGACGGGCATCCCTGTACAAATCCCCAAATGTTAGGGCTGATGTCTCTGAACAGGAAGACTCCTATGAGGGGAGAGTCAGGGAATTAGATCCACAAAAATACCACCTTCCAAAAGATAAGTTTGTGAAATTTGGTGGGGAAATCCAGGAGATAAAGCCCAAACAGACTTTCCTGAAGACATCTACCCAGTTAGGGCAGTGGGAGGGGGGTACTCTGTCAATCCTGGGAGCAGGAGAGAGTCAGAAGACTCTTCTGAGCACCACAGAAATGGGGAAACTATGATCCAACATTCTGCAAGCCCTTCACAAACTTGCAGAATCAGGGAGTGCCTAGAGGATCAAGAAACCACCTCCAGTAGCAGTGCCTCTGAGGCTGAGGATGATTGGACTCGGGTGACTAAAACCAAGTCGGCAAACAAAATTAAGAGAGCTATGCAACAAGATCCCCTTAGGCAGCTCAAGGCCATTAGGAGTGTTCTAACTCCATATCGTAAAAATGCAAAGTATTCTGTCTGGGAACACCTAGAATTATATGAACAAATGATGGACACTTTATTTATTTTTATTAATTTTATCGGTTTAACACAAACCTTTAAAATATTTACAAAAAAAACACAAAACACAACACATCAACGTATCCCAGTCCTTTAAGAAGACCCCTCCCATTTTCTCTTCCGAGGGTCGAATCAAAATCCTCATTGCTCGTCAACCAACACTGAATCCAAACGATTGTCAATTATCGTTAGAAAACAAGTCAATGGTAGTATCAACTTCATTTCCAGTCCTTGGAACATATTGGCCCACCAATCGTCGGCACAAAGGGAGGGGTGATTTAGGCTCCAAGGGCCCAGGTGATATGTCCTTTCTGATTGAAGTGCCGTGCAAAATATCACCAAATGCTTAAGGGTTTCCTTGTCCTTAGTGCATAGTCTACACGTTAGATTGGAGATATTCATACTTTTCCATGACGCCAACCGCTCCTTGGTTTTAAATACGTTTAAGCGCATTGACATAAACTTTTTTTTTTTTTATTTTTTTATTTTACTTGTAACAATTAGTTATTTACACAACTTCAATTACAAAAATTCATACAAAAATTCATCATCTTTCTTTGTCATCAATTAGCTCTCTTATAGGTTCATTGTTTCCTTCCGGCTCTTTCAGATGAAAAGTTTGTTTTCAGCACAAGGCTTTCTCCAAGATGTTATCGAGAAAATCTACCACTGCACTAATTGATTTAACATTATTTCCAGCTACCATCATGCACCACAGGTGGTCCGTTGGATGGACATTTGTTAGATGTTTAAAAAAAAATGCACGCTGAGTCGCCACCTGGTCGCAATCAGAGACTAGATGTTTAAGTGATTCTACTTTGTTTTACAGAACCTACATTTATTATTATCTATCTCTTTGTAGTGTCTCAGGTACATTATCTCTTTAGTTTCATATAAATTTAGCCGAAATCTTAAGAATTTGTTGCGATGGTATCTTGACGGAAATCTTGTTAAGTATTTGGGCAGTTTGTCAAGAGTATTACATGTCAAGCCTAAATTAAGCGAAGATGACATTGCCATTCGACGTTCTTCGTTTTTTATCCAGTACCAGGATCTCAGTTTTCTTTTTGCAATCTGTGGTGTGTTACATACAGACTCCCAAGAGATATCCATGACCGCTAAAGATTTCCTAATTTTCGTAGCCCAAATATGTATCATCCCTGAATATTGTTTATCTTCTCTTTGTTTTAAGATCTCATAGGCTGGAGCGACTATTTTTAAGTTCATTTTTCGTAACAAAACAAAGGACTTCCAAAGAATCAGGCCATCTAAGGGATCAAGGCCTAGTTCATGTCTTATTGCGACAATAGACACACAGCTTGGCAAAGTTAAAACTCCTCTCCAAAATTGCCCTTCCAAAACTGCCCAAATATAATTATCGATGTTTAGTCCGGCCTCCGCCCCATAGGTCAGAGTAGGAATGACTTTTTGTCGATAGAAGGTTAAGACTGGAATCAGGGTAAATTTGCCAAATTCATTATGTAGGCGTTTTCCTTGTAGGGTAAAAGAAGTCATACGATGCTTCAGATCTAAAATCCACTCTTGTTCTCTGATGGATTTGTTTATTTGTATCCCTAAATAACGTATAGTGTGTATAGTTTTCTCCAGCTGCATACCAACAGAAATTCTCAGCCAATCTTTTCTTTGTTGGTCCAAAGGACATGATCTTTGATTTCCCAGCATTTATTTCTAAACCGTTTGTCTGCAGATATATAACCAATGCTTGTATTAGACGTTGGAGTCCTATTTTAGTTTGATCAAATAATACAATGTCATCGGCATATGTCGCATAACTAATAGGATGGTTATTTATTTTCGGTGGAAAGCAGCGAATATTCGCGAAAGCCTTTGGTAGATCAGCAATGTATAACTTAAACAGTAGGGCTGCCAAGGGGCATCCCTGTTTCACTCCTTTAGTGGTTGGAATTTCATTTGTCACGGTACCTTTATTATCGATGCAGACTTTTATTGAGGTACCTGTGTGTAGGGCCATAATTGGATGGAGAATATTTGGAGGGCACGACCATGATGTTAATTTTTCCCATAGATTTGCGCGATTGATTTGATCAAATGCCTGCCGCATATCTATAAATGCTATGAAGATGCTCCCTTTGTTCTTCAATGTTTCAAGTTTAAGTATGTTTAGACTGAAGAGATTGATTTCAGTTCCGACCTCCTTTGTGAAGCCTGTTTGTCGCTTATCCAATAAGTTGTTACGAGATGCCCATTTGGAGAGTTTTTGTTGTAAGCAAGTAGCAAAGATTTTCCCTATTATATCCAAGAGGGCAATTGGGCGGTAGTTGGCCGGGTTCTCCCTATTGCCTTTCTTGAATATTGGTACTATAATTGCAGTCCTCCATGAGCACGGTATCATCCTAGCTTCTGAAATTAGCTCAAACAGGTCTACAATAAAGTCGGCCCAAAGCTCCTTTTTTTCTTTTAATAGAACATTTGTTAGCCCATCAGGACCCGCTGCACGAGAATTCTTCAATTGTGTTATTTGAGTAAGAATTTTTTCTCTAGATTCACATACATCCCATGTGACCGGATTTATCTGTTGTATTGGGCTGCTTAAGGTTGAGGTGCTTACAAATACTTTCCTAAAATGTTGTTCCCAGGTAAGCTTTGATATTCCCTTGATAAATCCAGAATCTTGAGTGTTGTTGTTATTTAAAATTTTCCAGATGTCTCGTGAGTTCCGCTGAATAATTAGGCCTACCATTGTTTCAGCTCGTTCTTGATCTCTGAGTATCTTGAAAGATTTTAACCAGTTTCGGTATTTCGTTTTACAGTTTTGGATTTCCCTTTTTTTCTCAAAAGACTTGATATCTTTCTTGTTGATTTGCCTGATGCTTTTGGTCATTTGTTTCTTTTGCAAGTTTACCTGTGCACTATAAATATATTTTTTCTGAGTTTGCGAGGTTTTATGAGTTTGTTTTTTTGTATTGCCAAATTGGATTAACAAAGGTGCATAGTTTATTTTATCAGGAGTTGTTGTTAAAGCATCCTTAAGGCCATCTTTCAGCTGACGGATGTGATGGTTTTTAATTCGTAGCCTACTCAGCCCCTCATTCACTTCCAGAAGTAAGTCATACTGCGCTGATGTTATGCGCTGTTCTAGAATACAAGTTAGTTCCAATATACTATGATCACTCACTGCTGTCTTAGTTATTGACATTTTTGTAACTTTTGACCAAAAAGGAGCAGAGATCCAAAAGTAATCTAATATTTTTTGACTTTTATCTTTGTTCCAGGTAAAGTTTGGGGGAATATCACCTTTAATTGAACCATTGACCATCTCGCAGTTTCTCGATTGCATCGCTTCTAACCATTTATCTCCTCTAGTTGGTATTACAGTTTGTTCAGTCTTATTTTTGGGAGGTATTTCGAGCCATGAGAAGTTAAAATCTCCACATATTATTATAATGGTCTCCAAATCTGATGTTAAATAGGGATCAATAATTGCCGTTACTGATTTGATAAAACTTGCAGTAGAGATCATGGCTGGGTTCCAATAAAGATTAATAATTAGTAATTGTGGGGAGGGTATATTTTCCTTCTGGCTCAGCTGTAGTAGAGTTCCTAGTACAAAAAGGTTTGGCATGAATGTTTGAATGACCTCCCATCCATAAGCATTATTAACCATTGTGATTAAACCAGAGAAAGGTCTCCCACATTGATGTTTTCCTGCTTTATTTAAAATGATGGAATAACCGTCTTTCGATGGAACTTCTCGAAGCCATGTTTCTTGGAGACAAATGGCAAAATTATTTATTAAGGCCTTAGGAAACTCATTGAATAAATTAAGGAATCCTCTGGTGTTCCAAGAGAGGATCCCACATTTTTCCATATCCGTTTTTGGTGATGGTTATGTTTGTTGATCTTTCTGTGATGTAGCTCGTTTTATGGCTTCATCATAATTTTTCCATGTAGGTTTGGTTTCTACTCCACATTCTCGCAATGACAATTGATTCCTCAATTTTTCGCAACGATAATCATTTCTTGATTTTATTTCATCACTTTTCCCATAGTTTAACATATTTCTCTCTGAGTGTATTTCAAAACCAAAGGCCAGCAATTCATCTTGTGCAGCAAAAAGAGTTTTTTCCACTGCTGATGAATTAATATGTAAGTAAACTTTGTCAACGGATTCCTCTGAAATGTATTCAACAATTTGAATGTCTTCTGATGTAATTGTACGGATTGAAGGGATGATATGCAGTAGTTTCATAATGTTTCTTCTGTTTAAGTTAACATCTTTATCATCAGACATTCTCCAAGAATGATATTTGGAGCTAGATTGACGTCCATCGCTTTCACTTATTCTTAATGAGATTTGTTTATTTCGCTGAGCAGCAGTCATTTTCGGATTGAAATTTTGTGATGATTCAGATACCATTTTTCTGTTTGTAACTTGGTGTGTTTAGGTTGATTAGGTTCCGAGGAGTTCGTATCAACGGTAGGAGGAAACATGGTGACCTTTCTATGCCCTTTATCCTCGTCACCTATAAGTTTCCTAGAGAGTACCTCGCTTGGTCCAATTTGCCGTCTTTTACTCAATGTCTCTGTAGATAAGGTTAAGGAGGAACTGTCAGAGTCAATTGAGTAAGTTGAGAGGTCACATAGGTCTACTGAGTCCTCCTCTCTTGCAGAAATCGAATCTAGACGAGCACGCTTATTTGGATTTTGTTTTTGTAATGACGATGATTTTGCATCATTCAATTTTTTCCGTCTCTCCTTTGATTGCACAGTGATGACATTATCTACAGCAGCCTCTTTTGTAGGTCGTTCGAACAGCGCAAGCTTTTGTGGAGTTACTATATTTCTTACAAACTTTTTTACATTAGTATTATGTTTTTTTGCTTGATTGATTGCTTGCTTTTTTGGAGCCAATCCTACCTTTTTTTCAGACAGTGTTGGTATCTTTAAGCTGTCCACTTGAAGATTTTTTGCTCCACCCTTAAAGATGTCAAACGAATTTATGATCCTCGATGTAGACGGTAATATTTGATTTCCAGTAGCACTTTGAGTTTCCAGTGATTGTATTGGTTCTCCGATCTCTATAGCCAAGTGGGTCGGATCTGTTGTTTCTGCAGCATCAGAGAAGGTCTGGGTTTCTTGTATTTGTGCCATTGAGGTTGTTCTTCTGTCTACAGGTGCCCTACTAGTATTTATAGTTGAGCAGGTCAACGGAGCTTCAGTATTTGGTTTAGTTTTGACTGCTTGAGCAGGAATTTCCTGGAGTTGTCTATTATTCCTGTTAGAACTAGGTGACTCCATTTGAGGATTGTTCTTTGAGAGAAGGGCCGCAGCTAATACGGAGTTTGTGTTTTTAAGAGCAGGAGTAGTTTTATTCAGCGTGACAGCTCCACTTAAGTGCTCTGGTAATTGTTCCGTATTTATTGGAATATTGTGCCTTACCCATGTCATACATTCAAGCGTTGCGGCCATTAAGGTGGAATTATCCATGTGGGTACTTGCTAGAAGATCTCCAAGGCGATATTGCCATTGTGAGGACGTCTCCGCCTCTCTGTCCATTCTTTGCAGCAAGGCATTATTCATATTTTCCATCTTGTCAACTTTTGAGATAAGCTGAGTAATTTGCGTACTCTGCTCTTTTATGGCCTCATTTAAACTCTCGTACAGTTTTACGAACGGGATTAGCGCCAAAGAAGTGGCGGCCAATACATTATTGTGGATTTGAATGCCAGCTGCTACTGACAGGTTGGATTTGTTCATTTGATCCTGTGCAGACGTAGCAGATGTAAGTTTTGGTGCCGTTTCATGTGTTTGTTTGGCCATGGAATCTCGTCCCTTCCTACATTGCTGTAGAGACTCATTTTCTACCTCATCTTCATTCATTTGGATTAGGTTCTCCATCTCAACTGTCTTTACAACATTTTTATCACCGATGGTTGTGTAATCGATTGTTGAATTGTGGTTTGGAAGATTCTGATCAAAAGAGCCAAATTTAGAGTGACGGCAGATGTTATTGTGGCTATGTCGGCTTATTATACGATTTACATGCTTAGAGTTGGACTTTTCTCCAAAACTCTGTATCAGTTTTTCTTTGATGGCATTGTAGTCAGCAGTTAGCCTCTCTGTCAGACGTGCCTCTCGTCCTACTGGATCTAAAGCTTTTAATGAGGTCTCTAAAGTTGGTATTGGATTTATTTCTATATTAAGCAGATTTGATTGAGGTGTTGTAGAAATTTCATGTAAGTTCCAAGTTTCCACTTCATGTACTTCTCCGCTGCTATTTGCTGTTATAGGTAGACGAGAGTGTAACAGGTTAGACTTAGTTGAGCTCTGTTTGTGGTTTACAAGTCCAGTTTTTGTGGAACCTCGGGAGGCATATGATGACAATAGCACATTAGATTCAGCTTCATGCAGTTTTGCAGTTGCTACCATCATGGGCGTCCTAGCTCCTTCTTTAGTTTGAGATATATTTTGTACAGTATTTTTGTCTACCTGGTCATTTGATTGGTTTAGGGGGGACATGGATAAGATGTTTGCAGACACTTGGATTGACAATAATTCTGAATCCGTTACATCGAATGGAGACTGGATCAAGGAAGTATTTATCTCGCACACATTATCCTGCGTTCTCAGTCCCGCAACTCGGGTCGTAGAGCCAGTAAAAAAAGTCACGGACCGGATAGTAAAGATTTCACATTTATTGCAGTTCTCCACTAATGCTGTTTTATCCAGAACATCTACACTTTCGTGTACTTGGGCAAATTTTGTGTATGCAGCACTAAGAGAACTCTTTCTTGCTTGCCTCGTTAAGCATAAAGCGCAGGGCAGTAAAAGTATTTGTTTACGTGTTGCATTTGGCGTCAGTTTCAGTCGGCAGTGAGTTAGTAAATTGACATTAATAATAAAGTTTTCTGTCAAAGTAAGTAAAGAGCTTACTGTATATAGTGGCGTTGTATGTCCGCCCTTTTCAGTTTGTGTGATTTGAGACAACGTAGGCACATTTAATGTAACAGTTCTTACCTCATTTACATCATTGCCCCTCGAGGTATTTTCCTCAGCGGTATTTACCGATGCCTGTAAGGAATGGTCCGCTCATTCGGACTGTATTCGTGTTTTCTGTTTTTGGCGTGTTTGGGGGCCCATCATACGGCTTGTTTGCGTCCACTGCGTACAACAGCCGTATAACAGCCAATGGGCTTCTTTCCACCGGGCTTACAGCCACAAGGGTGGTAGCCTCCGGGTTTTAAGGTGGCGCCAAGTCACGTGATACAGTCACGTGCTGAGTGACACGCCTCCTCCAGGAAGCGTGTAGCTGGATCGAAGTCGGGCACACAAACGAACGTTTTCCTCTGCAAGTAAACGCTCACACTGAGCGGGTGGCAGCCTCCGGGTTTTAAGGTGTCGCCAAGTCACGTGATACAGTCACGTGCTGAGTGACACGCCTCCTCCAGGAAGCGTGTAGCTGGATCGAAGTCGGGCACACAAACAAACGTTTTCCTCTGCAAGTAAACGCTCACACTGAGCGGGTGGCAGCCTCCGGGTTTTAAGGTGGCGCCAAGTCACGTGATACAGTCACGTGCTGAGTGACACGCCTCCTCCAGGAAGCGTGTAGCTGGATCGAAGTCGGGCACACAAACGAACGTTTTCCTCTGCAAGTAAACGCTCACACTGAGCGGGTGGCAGCCTCTGGGTTTTAAGGTGGCGCCAAGTCACGTGATACAGTCACGTGCTGAGTGACACGCCTCCTCCAGGAAGCGTGTAGCTGGATCGAAGTCGGGCACACAAACGAACGTTTTCCTCTGCAAGTAAACACTCTTTGACCCTGAGGATCTGGAAACAACTCGATGTAACGTTGTGAAGAGTTAAATGCCCGTGTTTCGAGCGGCGCCTCACTCATCATTTTTGCTGCAGCTCGTTGTGAGCAAGTTTGGTCCCAATCCGCACGCCAGATTTTTAATTTGCCGGCGTTCGGGTCGTTATGCAGCATGTCCAGACTAATTCCAAATTCACTCAGAATCTCTTCGCATCTCCTGACCCACAGTGCCACCATGCTGTTATTTGTTGGTGACAGATCGTAAAAGATGTCAAATTGCGGTATTTGCTCGCGCCAGTGAGTTTTGCGAAACATACTCACCAGAGTCCAGCATACCCTTGCATGGAGCGAAATGAGCGACAGTTCGTATCTCACACATGATGTCAGGATACCCCTGGGGAGAGACAATACCTTAGACCAGAAACAGTTCTCCAGCGATTCCCAAGTGTCGTGGCTACATCCCAGGGCGTTTTCAGCGCCATATAGTAAAACCGGGATTACCTTTTGCTGGTAGAAAGCAAGCACTGGTTTTAATGAAAATTTTCCAAATTTCTTATGCATGATGACAGTTTGACTTGCCAGTTGCTTGCATTTCCTTTTGGTTTCAATGACCCATGGACCGTCGTTGATTGACGAGTTTATTAGCATGCCGAGGTATTTTACGCTCTTGGCTATCTGAATGGTCTCTTGACCCAGGTACCATCTTTGTTTTCTAGATTTTTTACCTCCTTTACTGTTCAGGTTGTGTAACATCAGAATTTCGCATTTTTTAGTGTTTATCACCAGATGGTTAGTTGCAACATATTGGTCAACCGTGTTCAGCTTCCTCTGAAGGCCGACAGGAGTTAGGTCTATCAGGACCAAATCATCGGCGTATAGCAGCCAGCTTAGATGGGACTTTGCTACTTTTGGTGGAAAAGAGTTTATTGAGTCAATCGCAAAACCTATATCTGATATGAATAAGCTGAATATTGCGGCAGCTAGAGGACAGCCTTGTTTTACCCCTTTATAGGTTTTGATTGGTGCTGATAAAGTTCCAGAACTATCCAAACAGATTTGTATGGAAGTTTCAGAGTGCAGATCTTGAATTGCTGCTAATAAGTCAGCCGGACATCCCCAAATTTGTAGTTTTAACCATAGAAGAGGCCTGTCGATAGTATCAAATGCACATGAAAAGTCAATGAAGGCCAAATAGACCTTTGTATTAGACTTTATAGCCTCCATCTTCATCAGATTCAGAAGTAGCAGGTTTAGTGAGCAGCCCACTTGCTTTACAAATCCCGATTGCCTTTTGTCGACATGATTAGACTCGACTGCCCATGACACGAGTTTTTGCTGCAATATTGTTGCGTAGATTTTCCCCAAAACATCCAATAGTGCCACTGGGCGATAGTTTTTTGGGCATGTTCTGTCTCCCTTCTTGAATATGGGGACAATGACAGCAGATTTCCAAGATTTGGGGGTCCTGTGGCACTTACTTATTCTATCAAATAGGGCTACACATATGGATGCCCATGATTCAGGATTTTGTTTGATAGTAAAATTGGTAAGGCCATCAGGGCCCGGTGCTCGTGAGTTTTTTGCGTTCTTAATTATTGATACAATATCCTCTCTTGGAAACGTCAAAGCCCATGGTTTCAAAGGTGTTTCCAATGTGACAATTCCTGGTGCCTCTGCCTTGTAGAGAGTTTCAAAGTGGGCTATCCATGCGGATTCCGGGACCATGCAGGACTGCAGAGCCAATTGAGGAGCTTGAAAGTTATTAATGAGCCTCCAGAAGTCCCTTGAGTTTTTGTTCTTTAGTGTCGCAAGCATCTGTTCCGCATCGTTTTGCATTAGAGCATATTTGTGCATCTTCAACCAGTTCTTATATTTTTGTTTCGCCTTCTTTATTTCCAGTTTTCGAGTGGCGGCATCTAGGGACTTAGTTCTCCTAAGTGCAGCACGCATCCTTCGTTTTTGGATCAGGATCTCGGGATCGAAATGATGAGTCCGAACCATGTTTGAATTTTTTAGACCTGTCTTTACGGTTTTGAATCGAGTCAATAATTGATCGTATTCCAGATCAGCACTTAATTGACAATACTGGATCATCAACACATTGACTTCACTCTCATCCAATCTTAAGCGAACTCTATTGGATTCAACCTGGAGTTTATGTGGCCACTTTGGTCTTTGCTTGCATCCAGATGTTGCAAATTTCATGAGTAACATGTCATGGTCACTGTTTGCTTTTTCACAGATCTTCAGCGAATGTATCCTAGGATGCAAGGCTTCAGACACGAACATGTAATCTATAATGGATGATGAATCTGCACGATGCCATGTGGGCACAGGTGGAATGTCACCACAGGTGCTTCCGTTCAATATCTGAATGTTACGTAGACCCATTTCGCTCAGCCATGCTTGTGCCAATGAGCCTAGATCTAGGTTTTCTTGCTTAAGAAGGTCGATGTTTAAATCACCACAAAGAATTATCTTGGACCAATCTAATGACTCCATTCGGAGATCAATTAATCCTGTTATCTGATCAATAAAATCCATTTTGCCTGCCTGTAGATGGTTCCAATACAAGTTCAGTATTACAATCTTGTCTTGCGTATCTTCATGAACACCGGCTCTTTCAATGGTCGTCTCTTGAATATAAGGAGAATGGTTGATAGAATTTAAGATACGCCAACCCGATGCTCTTCTCACCATTGTCAGCAACCCTGACATAGGACGCCCATGTTTTGATTTTATAGCCGAATTTATTACAATCTCAAACTCCGAGGATACCGGCAGCTCACTTAACCAAGTCTCCTGTAAACACACGATATGTAAGTTGTCCAACCAGCTTGTGTTAAACAGATGTATAAAACCTTGTGTGTTCCAGGAGGCTAAACAGTACTCCGTGGGGGCTTCATTATCCTGGCATTATTGGGTATTTTTTGTGTTTAGGGCCCCTGCTAGCCATTGCCATTCATGATTTCCTGGGATGGAAGTTACGGTTTGAGTATCCTCTTTGATGATATCATGGGAGAGTTCGCTTCGTTTGATTGTAATTCTTATTTGTGCATTTTGGCCATCACCTGCCACTCTACCATCACTCGTTGATATATGAGTTTTCCTTAACGGACATGATGGTTGAGTGCATTTCTGATCAAAAACTTGCTTCATAGTCGAGTGCTCCTGTGATTGATTCAACGCCGTGTCGCTTATCGGAACCTTTGTTATAAGAACGCTCGGCGATGCCTCCCTTAGATCTTCCGAGTTTCCATTTGAGGTCGGTCGAGACGCATCAGGCACAGTAAATTTGTAAACGTTGAAACCCAATGAAAACAATGCTACGTTTTCCTCCAAAATTGAAGTAGTAAGTAAGTTTGTCATTAAATGGAGCACTACTTTGTCATTCGTGCCTTCAACTGGAAATTCCACGATTTTTATGTCATTTGAAGTTATGACATGTAAGCTTGGTACAAGGTGAAGTAACTTAAGTACAGTTCCTCGATTCAAGATCAGATTATCAATTGGTTCTAAGCTCTCAATTATCACCTTATGGGGGCAGTTCGTAGTCAAGATTGACGTTGACACACTTTCCTTTGATGTTTGGGGACGTCTGTCAGCCACAAACCCTTTCACCTTACTTCGATTGTTATCCAAAGACTCAACGGCAATACATCTGTTCAGTGCCCCATGGGAATCATTTTCGTTTACCAATTTGTTGCTACGACTTGAGCTCGACCAAAGCCTCCTCAGTGTATCAGCTTGAGAATTGGCTAAGCATTGTTTTCTCTTCTCATCCATTGTGAGGAACACTGGGCTGAATATAGGAGGAGGCAGAGAATTATTACTATCCCGTACTTCAATAATTTCACAAGATCTTTCATGCGACCCACGTTTTGTGATGGGATTTCTGCAATCGTCCTTATCAATGCGAGGTTGAATTTTCGCAGGTTTGTCCAACATTGTTTTGTTCATCAGCTGTGCAGGCTTCTCATTACATTGAAGAGGTGCCTTACTTTGGTGCTCGCCCATATTGTGTGCCAAGTCAACGCCTATTGGAGAGGCAGCTTCCGACTCCACGTATGGACACTTTTCATATAAAGGACAGCCAATGTTGCATACAGTATGTGAAATAGACATTCTCTCCTGAATACTCTAGTTTCTTTGCGAGACTGAAGGATCAGAACCACTCAAGATGGTCCATCTACAGGACAGCCATCTTAAAACATTTCTCTGCACACAGAAACCCCCAAGAGGCTCGCAAGGCGGCCTACAATTTGCAGTGCGGGGAAGTTCAGGCCCCACAAGAATTTGAGCAGGAGGTCAAACGCACGTTTGCGCAGACCACCAGGAGGGTGCGCACAGATAGTCGGGAATTCATCACCACCTTCTTCGATGCACTCCCCAAATATATAATGACCCAGCTGGTGAGGGACTTTCATGAGAAGAGATCACTGGACTGGGTCATAGAACAGGCGACCCACATTTATGAGGTACAAAAACCGGCAGATAACAAAAACACAAATAAAAACCCCAAACCAGCTATCACGCCTGCTGCTGCTAAGGTGGCAGAGGTGAAGGTTGCCCCTATTTTAGATCTGGAGATGGGGGGCCTAAAAATATACCTGTACAAAATCCATCCAATCAAAGAACCAGAAGGCCCTCGGGCCAATCCCAGACAGGCTGTAGTCAGGGGGGTAATCCCACAAATGGGACCCCTAACTCCCCTGATTACATCAGCCCCCGATACAAGGGTAGCAAACCCATCCTGTTGTATGTGTGGACTCCCCCAGCCCAATGTGGGGGATCCAACCAGGTAGGTGCCACCCCAGGAAACTTCCCTTCTAACTTTCCCCAGGAGGGCATGCCGTGTTGAGTTTCTTTCCCCGGTACTCTCTCAAAACCCCAACCTACAGAACAACCCTCCTTTCTTTCCCCACTTTCCAGAACCCAGACAGCCCAATCCGGGAGAGGGGAGGCCAAGGGTGGAGGGTTTCCAAAATTCTCCAAACCCGGGTACTATGGGAGAAGGGATAGTTACCTTCCCCGTGACTCACCTAGGATTGACCAGAGACCCCCGTACCAGACAGAACGGGTGTCCCAACTGGAGCGTCAGGTCTAGAACCTATCCCAGGATGATCTGGGTTGCATGTTGAGGGCTCAACAGAACTCTCAGATGAACATGGCGGCTCAGAACCCCACAAACCAAGGGTCTGGTACTCCAGAACAATGATGGGGAGAGCACCCCGACAACTCTCTGGTTCCAGAGGAGGAGGCACGGGGGAAGGGAAGTGTAAAGCCTTAGAGGAAGCTTCCTTCCTCACTCGTGAAAAGCCCCTGGAAACCCAGGAACCGGAACAAAAATCTCCTGCCCCCAAAAACCTGCCTCTGAAGGAAAAGAGGCCAGGTAGGAGAAATAAAGAACCCAAAAAGGCCCATTTTGTGGAGGAGGTTGATGTCATCCAATTTGAAGGGGAAGGGTCCTCAGAGGATTCTGGAAAAAAAATCTTCTCCTTCAGGGATGGGGGAACTCCTCCCAAAGAAAAATCCTAATGAAGACTGGGTGAATGTGGGGACTGAGTTAGAATCGCCCATCATTGAATCCCAGAATGATAATCAAGGAAACCACACTGTCCAAACCTATTCTGGTGACTGCCTCCAAAAAAGGGTGGGGGGGGCGCCCAGAATCAGAAAAAGGGGAGCCCAAAACTCCCCAAATATCCAACTGTCACATTCTTCTTGCAGATTCACAAGCTCCCACACAGAATCATGCCCAAACTAACCCGGTGTCGGATATAATAATCAGGAAATTGACCAACCAACTTGCCAAAAATGCACATTATCTTTGCCCACTTGAGGAGAAGGAGGGAAGATTGTATGCCCCGGTCCAAGTACAAGGGTAGTGTACAGTGTCGGCATTGGTGGACACTGTATCCCAAGCAACTCTTCTGTCAAAGGGGGCCTTTGATCAACTGAATTCAGGAAGGGGGAGAGATACCAGATCCCTCTCACCCCTCTTCCTGCACAACTTCAGAACTCCGATGGGAGTGAAATTCCTGTCGAGGGGACTGCGGATCTGGAAATAAAAATTTGGTGAAACACCCAGACATAGTCGTGATTCTGGAGGGCACACCCTGTCTACTGGGGAATGACGTCCTGCAAAGGTTGTCCACCCTAATAGACTGTTTGAACAAGGTCCTCTGGACCCAGACTAACCAGACAATAAAATGAAAACATAGTGTCAACCATGTTAGTTTAAATGGCACATGCCACATGGTGGAACAAAAACCAGATCATATTGAGTTCCATTTTCAGAACAACCAAATCCCTGATGTGACAGTAATTGCTGTAGGACAACAAACCGGTGATGGGAACTCCTCTCCATTTCTGACCATCAGCCTTCCTTGCAGTTTCAAGTGGCTTTTCACACTGGAAAGAAATACTTTGAAATTCTATACTAATTCACAATCTGAAAATCCTCATTCCATAGTCCATAGTGATGAGAAACCAGCTCAAAGTTTAGCTGACATTCAGAAAATTAGAGAACAGTTATTCATCCCTATTCAGTTACATTTTGGGGAAGGAATCTGTTCTCGCCCGAGTGTGCGTGAACAATGGTAAAAGCTTCATCAGCGAAGCTATGTTCCGAAAACTCCAAAAAGATCCAGCCATTCCCACATTTAAATTGATTGATAAATGGGAAATGGGAAATGGACCTGGAAACTCCCAAACCAAACATCTCATTCCTAGCAAGTGTATGCTCAGAATTTCTATAGGCAACAAAAGCATAGTACATAATTGTTGGGTCGTGCGAGATGTCCTGCTGCATTTTATTTAGGCAGTGTCATTCTCAATCTCTTTGACATTAATTTGGACCTGATAAACTACAAAGCCTGGTCCTGATTAGGGGGTAATCCCAGAAAAAGCACTTTGGTCAGCCCAATTGCTGCCGTATGCAGTTGAAGTTCAAATTGGAGAGCAAATCACCATCCCAGGACGGACACTACTATTCCCACTTGAAATAAAAATTAAAAGAGGACACAAATTGCTAAATCCTGGTGCATGTGTTCACCTCAATGCCCATCTCCAACAACAAGGGTTGGGGTTAAACCCAACACCATTAGTCAATGTAGAACACAACACCATTCCAATATTGATGGATAACTGCAACCTTAGGAGTATCACTCTGGGCGCAGGCACCATTATTGGAATGGCGGTTGATGACCAACATTTTTCCTTAGATCTAGGTAATGAACTGACAGGACCAATCCCCAATGACTGTTTTGACAGTGATAGCGACAATGACATAACACCAGACAGGCTCTTCTCCCGGCAAACATGCACCTATAAACTGTTTTGATTCCATAGGTTTAAGTCAAAATGGAAAATGAGAAAATAAAAGCTAAAACTCATGTTAAGTTGGCAAACTATATTAAAAAAAAAATCTGCCAGTTGATAGCCCTGAGAAAGGGTGACACCTCATAAACTTCTGGTACAGGACAGCCCTAATTGCGAGCTTGGAGGACTTTGAATGCACCAGGACAAAGGGGCTTCCCCAGCTCATCAGACATTTGTCTCTGCTCCAGGCTGGGACCATAGCAGGCTGAGACTCTCACCTGTCAAGTGTGAGGGGCAATAAAAACTTCTAGGCCAAACCTTTCATGGTTAAAATTGGCAGTGATGTCAACTGGCATGATAAATAAGGGCCCATGACAGCACACATGGGACAAGGTGATTCCTGACTTTCTTCCTGAATTCCTGTGTGGAATCCTGTTCCTGTTTTCTTCATCCTGCTTGATCCTGATTCCAGATTTTCATTGCAAAGCCAAGGCCTATGCATTGCTGAACCCCTTTTCAGCTAGGCCTCAAATTCTAAAAATCCCAAAAACCCAAGGGAGGCATCCTGATCCAGCCTGGCTTGCTGCTACTAGATGCATGCCTGCAACCTCGCCATCCCGCTGATCTGTAGTATCCAGTGGCAGTCCAGTGCAGCCCGGTGACCAGAACCGCCCAGCTGATCCTGTTCCGCCAGATTTGCCCAGCTGTCCCTGGTTAGACCCGATCCATGTGATGACCAGAACCCTTGAGGGTCCAAAATCCTAAATCAAAGTGGACTGTAAGTATTAATAGGAATCATAGAAAACCATAGCATACCTTGCCTTGTCCTATCACAATCTCTAAACCATCTTATCCTTACCTTAATAACTTGTAACATTGTCAGAATCCTTATTGCAATCCTGTTCTTGATTTATCTTGCTAAGCGCCATTTCTTTAGTTATTTTTATCTTGTGTAAATCCTAACCTATCAATCCTATTTCGAGTGGTCGGTCTGGTTCCGCCAGAGCGGGCGCTGGGGATCTGGGGTTGAAGTCATGAATCAATTCCAGAGTTCACTGTGTCCCTCTTTGGTATTCTAGCCTGCATGCTATAGTCTGAATAAAATTATAGTAAATATTTTCTTGTCCAAACTGAGTTTCTTTTCTGTTTTCACCACCCAATTTTTCTAAAAACACCTCTCATTCTAGATTGCATATCTCCCTCTGTTTAAGAGGTAGAGACTGCACTCAAAATCAGTGTATTTCACCCGTTTTTATTAAAACCGTTCAAATTCAAATTGTTTACTTTTGCTCCAAATATTGCTTATGATTGTTAGTATCTGTCCAATGTTGTCCCATAGAAATTTGTACTGATTTAAGGATTTTTTTACACATTCATTGTTTTACGCAGACATTTCCGAAATGTCATTTTAAACAGTAGGGTTTCAAGTCGGTTTTCTCTCTTGTTTGGGGAGGGAAGGTTGTATTTGAATTCTGTTTATTATTCCTTATTCCCGATTACCTGCTGCTTCCTTACATCTATTTCGAATTGCTTAGTTGTGGGTTGAGGAATATTGCAGGGGGAAATCCTAACTTAAGTGCTATCTTTCCAAACAAGCCAAAAGTGTTTTATTTCTCTGGCGTTTTCCATCTGTGTTGCTAAAGAGTGAATTTAAGTGCATTACATACCTTCTTATTTGTTATTGTCACCACATTGTTGATTGCTGCTCCCTATTAAAAAGTATATGTTTGATTTGAAATTTAAATTTGAATTTTAAATAAATAAATACATTTACCTTTACCAACCAGCCTAATTCCTGGTCCATCGTGACCCGGGGTATTTGAAAAGGGGTGTGCTATGAGTGGTGTATCACTCAAAATATTGAACCTATACACATATAAAATAAGCATTTTTGGTTGTGCGCTGCATACTAAGCTGAGACCAGGGTGTATTGCCTGATTGGAATACTTAACAAGGTCCATTGACTGCTCATCAAAGCCAGAATCCTATTTAAAACATTATGTCTTACCCACAAATGTATCACTAATAAAGCACCCAGTTACATCAACAAGTCTGTCCCTATGAAAGAGTCAAACGGAATGCTAAGATCCAATACTAACTTGGTTCTGGTGGTCCCACGCTACAAGAGTAGCAGAGCAGGAAGTAGTAGCTTCCCAGTCCTGGCACCCACACACTGGAACACTCTCCCACTCAACATGAAAAATGAAGCCTCTCTCCGGAATTTTAAGAAGCTACTAAACAACCTGGCTATTTAATAAATTGTAACTCGAAAGGGTCAATGAAATATCAATGATTCCCACTTATCCTATACATACTAATGTAGCCCTGCTGTAATAATTTCTGAATATTGTAAACACTATGTTTATTTTCCTTACGTATAATGTCTGTAAACTCTGTACTAAGCTGTCTGTAACTACGCCGTGATACCTCAGGGTCTGGGTGTATACTAAATGTAATAAATGAAATCATATAAATAAAATAAACAAAATAAATAAAATGTGGGTGCTTCCCAATTGTTGTTTTTGGACTGCTGGTCCTCTTGATGTATTTGAGGAATTTGCATTGTCAGAATCACTACTTGTACTGTTACTGGTGTTGGAGAAAGTCACAAAACGTTTTTTCTGATAACCTGTGTTCCTTCCTCTGTTCTGATTCAGTTTGTTTTGTTTGTCATAGTATGAATCCACCCGATATGGATAGGTTTTTGATTCCTTGTAAGTGGCTATATTATTTTTAATTTCCAATTTATTTTATCCATCGTAAATGTCTTGAATTATTTGGTTTCCTCTTCCATTTTTCCAGTTTCTCCTTGATGTCCTGCATCACATTATCTGTTTTGATTTTGTGTTCTAGAGTTTCAATCTCTAACTTTTGCCCTTGCTTCTTCTTCTGCTATCTCTATTATTAGAATTAGCCAATCCCTTGAACATTTGTTCCCAACTCTGCTGAACTTGCCTTTAAATTCTGCATTGTCTGTGAAAACCCTTGGTATGTTTTTCACCCGAAGGCCTTCAGGGATCACTCCGGCTTTCAGATAGGCCAACATCAGTTGGCGGCAGGATTCAGTTCTTATAAATTTCTTCTTTTTCTGCGTCAAGGTTTCAAGGTTGTTTCCATTGGTACTTGTCCCTGGGTTACTGTTATCAGTGATCAGCACTGATGGCAGGCTAATTAGTTTCTGAAAATATTCTTCTGAAAATAATACTGTATTGATATTTTCCATTGTGCAGATGCTACTCGTAATACAGTTTTCTTAAATGTACCCAACAACTTCAGGGTTGTCCTAATATAGTGGTAACATAAGGGTGCGTCACAATTTTTGTTTTCGGGGGATTGATCTCACACTGGGAAGGTATATGTGGGAACATGAAAGGAAGTGAGAACAATTAACACTCTCTACATCCGATTAGTTTCGGTTAGTGCACCACCTTTTCACCTTATTACTACATCAATTGTAGATAAGTCACACATGCTGTCTCTGGACTTTTCAAATAAAACATATTTTATTCATATTTTCATATATCAGACATAAAAACAGTTAAGATTACTTGTGTGTCCATTTGTACAAACATATTTTTATACAACAAATCTGCAACATATTTGTAAAAAAAAGTTGTTTTCAACAAGTGGTGTTAGTAAGTGATAAGATTCTTTTGCAAACCTTGATTAGTTTTCTACAGAATCGCACAGTAGAAACATGAGAACATATATTGATGACTTTTAGTCCTAATGTTTTGTTCTGTTCTCATACAGTCACAAAAACTTCTATCTCTAGGAGTGCTTAAATCTGGTCTCCGTTGTCTAAGGCTAAATGTTTCAAGCCCATTGGATTGTCTACATATGTTTCGGCCTTCATATGGTCAATGAGACGCTATCCCAGGTGTCTTATCTCACTATTGTGACCGTCTCCAGGACACACCTTTTCTTTTTTTGATGCGAAAAATTAACAGGAACCCCTTGGGTATCATTGTCTCCCAAATGCTACAACACAAAAAACATAAAAACGAAGTTAAAATCCTAATATAAAAAGAGGGGAAGAGAAAGCATGTGCGTGTGTCTACTGCAGTATTAGACTATCGTGGGCACTGACCTGTTTTTATAAACACTCGGATTTGAGCTTCTTTTTTCATCAAAGTTATTATTTCCTTGATGTGCTGGAGGGCTACTTGATATTACATGCAACAGGTGATAGATCACGGATGTACTTGGTTCTCTTATTTAACCACACCACTTGTCATATTATTAGACATTTTGTTTTGTTTACTAACCTGATATTACAGGATTTTTCCTATCCTGTGTATTCAGGGAGTGCGCTATCTTCTTGCACACTCGGCTGGACTTCTTTTTTGTCTATCTTAATGTCGATGGTATCTGTAAAAATTAGAGGAAGATGGCGTTACATCTTTAGTACAGAATGGCAGTGTATTATGTGACCCTATGTCAGCATCAGGCCTGGTACTCCTTGTTTTAGTCTGTGCTTTATTTAGTCTTCATTAGTAACCATGAATATGGAAATTTTATACATGTTATCTCCAGATGTGCTTTCTTTAGGGGTACTATTAATTTACTTAGTGTTGGTTCTACGCCAGTCGCACGGTTACAACAACACACACAGCTAGACCTAACAGGGGCTATGCAGTCACCTGGTGGTATAACGAGCTGATCTTCCAGTCCTACGCTACCTGTGACCAAAATATCATATTTAGTGTGCCCTATATCACAATTAGCAACATTATTCTGGGTTCTGTCAACATTTACTATGCTACTCAGTGCTTCAAATTGATTAGATGTAGGCACATGAATCTCCAGATTAGGGGATGTATTGCCAATTGTCATACTGCTCGGTTTTACATGTATTTCAGCAGGAATAGCGTAATTCTTCCCACCCAAGTGGGTATTCTTCCTAGCTTGTTCAACGGGTTGAAGTTCATCATGTAATCTTGCTAAGGGAATTGCAGACATTATGTTCCACATGGTAGTACCTGATGAAACACTGGGCCCATTCGAGGGGTTTGTTTTCCCATATGTTGATTTATCCAGAATACTAGTTTAAATCGATTGCTCTTTATGCTGGGGAGTACTGAAATCAATTAATAACAACTCATTCACATCTTTGGTTATACAATTAGGGGTATCAGTATTGTTCTTCTGCAATGGTATCAGTAACAAGGTTGTCGTCCCACCGGGAGGTGGAAGGGTGCTAAGTAAGACTTCAATTTCACCAATTAGATATTATTATAACTGCTGATTGTTTTGTCCTTAGGTGTTGGTAGCAGTGAGGTAGCTTTCCACTTAACCATTTCTGCCAGTTGGTAATACTAATTTGTACTATATGAAAGTAAGACTAATAATTAGTAATAGTTGTTCTATGCAACAGGATTAGGGTTTTCAATAATAGAAAGTGCTATTGTGCTTATCTATTATAATAACCTTCCTTGCAGAATTACATGTGCGATAATCTCCATACAAATAGAAACAGCTGGCCTAATTAATGCCATAAGCCACAAGGGAAATAAAGTGCTTGGTGCTAAAAGTACATAGGTGCAATGGGTCACAGAGCTGTATTTAACATTAAGGGGTCGATTCATGGAATTAATGTGCGCCGAAAATTCCCGCGCAGAGGTGCCAAAATGTGCGATTCGCAGTAAAAGTGCGAAAATCGCAGTGCAAGTGCGAAAATCGCAGGGAAACCAGCGCACTTCAATTCATGGAAGTCGTGCGCGAGAAAAACATTGGATGTGCGCTGAAAATGTGTCCCGCGCCCGCCGGCGCACAGGTCATCCAACAGCGTGCGCCACGGCCACTGCGAAATCCCACATAGCGCAGCGCACATCACAAAAATAAGCGGAACACGGGGCGTAACACTCGGAATGGGGAACAACGCATGAAAATATGGGCATCACGGGGGAAGTACAGGAGGCAAGTGCGCGGAACGCCCACACGCTCCCCTACAACCCGTATTCATGGAATCGAATAGGGCAAACCAGCCCACGGTCAAAGACGCGCACAGGGCCAAACAAGTACGCCACAAGAAAGCAGGCGGTAGCGTCCCTGCGCCTGAAAAAAATGTGCGCCAAAATGTGCGATAACAAAAAGCACCCATATACAGCCATGATGAATGGTCCATACAGTGGCCCTCTAGGACAAATGAGGTGCAAAGGGGTACCGACAAACACGGACACCCACTGTGTGAAAAATAGTGTGTGCGTGTGAAGTTCCACATGCGATTGACCTGGGTTCGTGTACTACGGAATGCGCAGGAAGTTGCACACGCGATTGGCCTGGGTATGTGTACTTCGGGGTGCGCGGGAAGTTCCACACGCGATTGGACTGGGTACGTGTACTTCGGGATGCGCGGGAAGTTCCACACGCGATTGGCCTGGGTACGTGTACTTCGGGGTGCGCGGGAAGTCCCACACGCGATTGTCCTGGGTACGTGTACTTCGGGGTGCGCGGGAAGTCCCACACGCGATTAGCCTGGGTACGTGTACTACGGGGTGCGCGGGAAGTCCCACACGCGATTAGCCTGGGTACGTGTGTTTCGTGGTGCGCGGGAAGTTCCACACGCAATTGGCCTGGGTACGTGTACTTCGGGGTGCGCGGGAAGGTCCACACGCGATTGGCCTGGGTACGTGTACTTCGGGATGCGCGGGAAGTTCCACACGCGATTGGCCTGGGTACGTGTACTTCGGGGTGCGCGGGAAGTCCCACACGCGATTAGCCTGGGTACGTGTACTACGGGGTGCGCGGGAAGTTCCACACGCGATTGGCCTGGGTACGTGTGTTTCGGGGTGCGCGGGAAGTTCCACACGCGATTGGCCTGTGTACGTGCACTTCGGGATGCGCGGGAAGTACCACACGCGATTGGCCTGGGTACGTGTATTCCGAGGTGCGCGGGAAGATTGACACGCGATTTCAGCAGGGTACGTGTATTTCGGTGGTGCCGGGGAATGCTACACGTGATTTGGCCGTGTGGGTCCTCCCAGGTGTTCCCTTTACACCCTCCACGGCCCCTGCAGGCAGCCCACACCACAGGGGACTACCCTGCACCCCTGCTCATGTCCCACAGGCAACCCATCCACCATGGCCATGCCCCCCAGCCAACCCACATGTCACCTTGCACTACTGATCACAAACACATGTCTCCCAGCACCCCCACCCCCCAGCAGTGCAGAGGCACCCTCCACCAGGCCCCCACTCATGTCTCCCTGCACCCCCACCCCCCAGCCACCAGGGGCACCCTCCACCAGGCCCCCACTCATGTCTACCACCACCCCCACCCCCCAGCCACCAGGGGCAGCCTCCACCAGGCCCCCACTCATGTCCCCTATCACCCCGACCCACCAGCAGTGCAGGGGAACCCTCCACCAGGCCCCCACTCATGTCCAACTCATGTCTCCCTGCACCCCCACCCCCCAGCCACCAGGGGCACCCTCCACCAGGCACCCACTCATGTCTCCCATCACCCCCACCCCCCAGCAGTGCAGGGGCGGCCTCCGCCAGGCCCCCATTCATGTCTACCATCACCCCCACCCCCCAGCAGTGCAGGGGCAGCCTCCACCAGGCCCCCACTCATGTCTCCCACCACCCCCACCCCTCAGCATCCAGGGGCACCCTCCACCAGGCCCCCACACATGTCTACTACCACCCCCACCCCCCAGCATCCAGGGGCACCCTCCACCAGGCCCCAACTCATGTCTACCACCACCCCCACCCCCCAGCAGTGCAGGGGCAGCCTCCACCAGGCCCCCACTCATGTCCCCCTGCACCTCCACCTCCCAGCATCCAGAGGCACCCTCCACCAGGCCCCCACTCATGTCTACCACCACCCCACCCCCCCAGCCACCAGGGGCAGCCTCCACCAGGGCCCCACTCATGTCCCCCTGCACCCCCAGCCCCTAGCATCCAGGGGCAGCCTCCACCAGGCCCCCACTCATGTCCAACTCATGTCTCCCTGCACCCCCACCCCCCAGCAGTGCAGGGGCAGCCTCCACCAGGCCTCCACTCATGTCTCCCACAACCCCACCCCCCAGCCACCAGGGGCACCCTCCACCAGGCCCGCACTCATGTCTCCCACCACCCCACCCCCCAGCAGTGCAGTGGCAGCCTCCACCAGGCCCCCACTCATGTCTCCCACCACCCCCACCCCCCAGCCACCAGGGGCACCCTCCACCAGGCCCCTACTCATGTCTCCCACCACCCCACCCCCCAGCAGCGCAGGGGCAGCCTCCACCAGGCCCCCACTCATGTCTCCCACCACCCCCACCCCCAGCATCCAGGGGCACCCTCCACCAGGCCCCCACTCATGTCTACCATCACCCCCACCCCCCAGCAGGGCAGGGGCAGCCTCCACCAGGCCCCCGCTCATGTCTCCCTGCACCCCCACCCCCCAGCATCCAGGGGCACCATCCACCAGGCCCCCACTCATGTCTACCACCACCCCCACCCCCCAGCCACCAGGTGCAGCCTCCACCAGGCCCCCACTCATGTCCCCTATCACCCCCACCCCCCAGCAGTGCAGGTGCACCCTCCACCAGGCACCCACTCATGTCCAACTCATGTCTCCCTGCACCCCCACCCCCCAGCAGTGCAGGGGCAGCCTCCACCAGGCCCCCACTTATGTCTCCCACCACGCCCACCCCCCAGCCACCAGGGGCACCCTCCACCAGGCCCCCGCTCATGTCTTCCACCACCCCCACCCCCCAGCAGTGCAGGGGCAGCCTCCACCAGGCCCCCATTCATGTCTCCCACCACCCCCACCCCCCAGCCACCAGGGGCAGCCTCCACCAGGCCCCCACTCATGTCTCCCACCACCCCCACCCACCAGCAGTGGAGGGGCAGCCTCCACCAGGCCCCCACTCATGTCTCCCACCACCCCCACCCCAAGCCACCAGGGGCACCCTCCACCAGGTCCCCACTCATGTCTACCACCACCCCCACCCCCAGCAGTGCATGGGGAGCCTCCAACAGGCCCCCACTCATGTCTATCACCACCCCCACCCCCCAGCATCCAGGGGCACCCTCCACCAGGCCCCCACTCATGTCTACCAACACCCCCACCCCCCAGCATCCAGGGGCACCCTCCACAAGGCCCCCACTCATGTCTACTACCACCCCCACCCCCCAGCAGTGCAGGGGCAGCATCCACCAGGCCCCCACTCATGTCTCCCACTACCCCCACCACCCAGCATCCAGGGGCACCCTCCACCAGGCCCCCACTCATATCTACCACCACCTCCACCCCCCAGCATCCAGGGGCACCCTCCACCAGGCCCCCACTCATGTCCCCTATCACCCCCACCCCCCAGCATCCAGGGGCAGCCTCCACCAGGCCCCCACTCATGTCTACCATCACCCCCACCCCCCAGCAGTGCAGGGGCAGCCTCCACCAGGCCCCCACTCATGTTTACTACCACCCCCACCCCCCAGCAGTGCAGGGGCAGCCTCCACCAGGCCCCCACTCATGTCTACCACCACCCCCAGCATCCAGGGGCACCCTCTACCAGGCCCCCACTCATGTCCCCTATCACCCCCACCCCCCAGCATCCAGGGGCAGCCTCCACCAGGCCCCCACTCATGTCTACCATCACCCCCACCCCCCAGCAGTTAAGGGGCAGCCTCCACCAGGCCCCCACTCATGTCTCCCTGCACCCCCACCCCCCAGTCACCAGGGGCACCCTCCACCAGGCCCCCACTCATGTCTACCACCACCCCCATCCCCCAGCCACCAGGAGCAGCCTCCACCAGGCCCCCACTCATGTCCCCTAACACCCCCACCCTCCAGCAGTGCAGGGGCACCCTCCACCAGGCACCCACTCATGTCTCCCACCACCCCCAGCCACCAGGGGCACCCTCCACAATGCCCCCACTCATGTCTCCCACCACCCCCACTCCCCAGCAGTGCAGGGGCAGCCTCCACCATGCCCCCACTCATGTCGCCCACCACCCCCACCCCCTAGCCACCAGGGGCAGCCTCCACCAGGCCCCCACTCATGTCTCCCACCACCCCCACCCCCCAGCAGTGCAGGGGCAGCCTCCAGCAGGGCCCACTCATGTCTCCCACCACCCCCACCCCCCAGCCGCACCCTCCACCAGGCCCCCACTCATGTCTACCACCACCCCTACCCCCCAGCAGTGCAGGGGCAGCCTCCACCAGGCCCCCACTCATGTCTACCACCACCCCCACCCACCAGCATCCAGGGGCACCCTCCACCAGGCCCCCACTCATGTCTACTACCACCCCACCCCCCAGCAGTGCAGGGGCACCCTCCACCAGGCCCCCACTCATGTCTACCAACACCCCCACCCCCCAGCATCCAGGGGCACCCTCCACCAGACCCCCACTCATGTTTACTACCACCCCCACCCCCCAGCAGTGCAGGGGCAGCCTCCACCAGGCCCCCATTCATGTCTCCGACCACCCCCACCCCCCAGCATCCAGGGGCACCCTCCACCAGGCCCCCACTCATATATACCACCACCCCCACCCCCCAGCATCCAGGGGCACCCTCCACCAGGCCCCCACTCATGTCCCCTATCACCCCCACCCCCCAGCATCCAGGGGCAGCCTCCACCAGGCCCCACTCATGTCTACCATCACCCCCACCCCCCAGCAGTGCAGGGGCAGCCTCCACCAGGCCCCCACTCATGTCTACTACCACCCCACCCCCCAGCAGTGCAGGGGCAGCCTCCACCAGGCCCCCACTCATGTCTACCACCACCCCCACCCCCAGCATCCAGTGGCACCCTCCACCAGGCCCCCACTCATGTCCCCTATCACCCCCACCCCCCAGCATCCAGGGGCAGCCTCCACCAGGCCCCCACTCATGTCTACCATCACCCCCACCCCCCAGCAGTGCAGGGGCAGCCTCCACCAGGCCCCCACTCATGTCTCCCACCACCCCCACCCCCCATCATCCAGGGGCACCCTCCACCAGGCCCCCACTCATGTCTACCACAACCCCCACCCCCCAGCAGTGAAGGGGCAGCCTCCACCAGGCCCCCACTCATGTCTCCCTGCACCCCCACCCCCCAGCATCCAGGGGCACCCTCCACCAGGCCCCCGTTCATGTCTACCACCACCCCCATCACCCAGCCACCAGGGGCAGCCTCCACCAGGCCCCCACTCATGTCCCCTATCACCCCCACCCCCAGCAGTGCAGGGACACCCTCCACCAGGCACCCACTCATGTCCAACTCATGTCTCCCTGCACCCCCACCCCCCAGCAGTGCAGGGGCAGCCTCCACCAGGCCCCCACTCATGTCTCCCACCACCCCCACCCCCCATCATCCAGGGGCACCCTCCACCAGGCCCCCACTCATGTCTACCACAACCCCCACCCCCCAGCAGTGAAGGGGCAGCCTCCACCAGGCCCCCACTCATGTCTCCCTGCACCCCCACCCCCCAGCATCCAGGGGCACCCTCCACCAGGCCCCCGTTCATGTCTACCACCACCCCCATCACCCAGCCACCAGGGGCAGCCTCCACCAGGCCCCCACTCATGTCCCCTATCACCCCCACCCCCAGCAGTGCAGGGACACCCTCCACCAGGCACCCACTCATGTCCAACTCATGTCTCCCTGCACCCCCACCCCCCAGCAGTGAAGGGGCAGCCTCCACCAGGCCCCCACTCATGTCTCCCACCACCCCCACCCCCAAGCCACCAGGGGCAGCCTCCACCAGTCCCCCACTCATGTCGCCCACCACCCCCACCCCCAGCCACCAGGGGCAGCCTCCACCAGCCCCCACTCATGTCTCCAACCACCCCCACCCCCCAGCAGTGCAGGGGCAGCCTCCACCATGCCCCCACTCATGTCTCCCACCACCCCCACCCCCCAGCCACCAGGGGCACCCTCCACCAGGCCCCCACTCATGTCTACCACCACCCCTACCCCCCAGCAGTGCAGGGGCAGCCTCCACCAGGCCCCCACTCATGTCTACCACCACCCCCACTCCCCAGCATCCAGGGGCACCCTCCACCAGGCCCCCACTCATGTCTACCACCACCCCCACCCCCCAGCATCCAGGGGCACCCTCCACCAGGCCCCCACTCATGTCTACCATCACCCCCACCCCCCAGCAGTGCAGGGGCAGCCTCCACCAGGCCCCCACTCATGTCCCCCAGCCAACATGTCACCACAATGTAGATCCCTGGCCCTTATGGTCAGCCTCCAAATGCCAAACACCCACCCGAGTATTGCATCCACCTACTTAGAAATGGCAAAAACATGATAGAACCCCAATTGCAGGTTTGGAAATGAACACATGTCCCTCACATACACCCAATGGGTTTCAGTGAATGTCAAAACCCATATCATGATATGCATGAAACCAATGAGATGATACTACACATTGAACTTTGAAGAAAAAATATGTATTAAAAGCAACATAAATTGAATCAAAAATAAACAAACAATAATAGAAATAAAAAAAAAAACAGCATGTCCGTGAAATAATGCAAAACCACAAATCATAATGCAAAGGAAAGGTGTCCAAAGTCACAGTCCACAAAAGTAAATCCAATGGAAAGTTAAAATCGAAAACCATTGCTTCATGGGGAAATCATAAAAAAAATTGAAAATCCAAAAGTCAACTATGTACAGATAAACAATCCAGGGTCCATGATCCCAAAAAAACTATATACAAAAATGTGGCCCATTGTCCAAAAGGTCCAAAAAAAATGCTAAACCAAAGGAAACCTAACACTAACTATAGAACTATTTCCAAGGGCAGTGGGCTAGTCCGACGGCTCACTTCGGGATGTTCCGGGCCAGGGCATCATCGAACTCCTGCTCAATGTCCCGGAGGCGGTCCTCCTCCATGGCCCCGAGGGTCCGCAGGGCCGTCCACATTTCACCCTAAACTCCCTGCACGCTCTCACCTGCCATCTGCTGCTGCCTGACTGCCTGCTGCCCACGTGCCCTGCCATATGCTGCCTGCACATCAGCCAGGGGTGCTGTTGCTGTGACCACCCCTGCTGGAACCGAAGACTCCCGACTGGGATTCCATCGCTCCACAGCCCAGCCCCAGGACCAGTTTCCCACCCACTCCTGCCTCTGGGGTTGTCATGTGGGGCACTGCAACATCTGGCACCACTGACAACCCCCGGCCAGAGAGGCAGAGGGGCACCAGCTTCAGTGCCAGGGAAGTTGGTGTCCTGGTGGAGCAAGTCCTGGGGCAGTATGATGCCCTCTACGGAAGTGTGCGTGCCGACAAGGAAGGACGAACTCAGATCTGGACGGACATCGTGACTGCCATCAACGCGGAGGGGGAGGCAGTCTGCGACTTCCAACATGTCAAGAAGCGCTGGGAGGACTTCAGGTCCAGGACCCTGAACAAGGCCCGGCGCCTCTTGAAGGCAGCGGATGCTAAGGGGCGCCGGGGCCACTTGTCGGAAGATCAGATGAGGGTCCTGGAACGCATATCCCCAGCGCTCCACGTCCAGGTCCTTGAGAGGCAGACCCGTCTGGAGTCGAGCGGTAAGTGTATATGCATCATGATTGTAAGCTGTGCGTGTGGTGATGTGCCAGTAGTGTGCCGGTTGCACATCTGTTTGTATGGGGCCGAGTATGGGTGGGGGTGTACAGGACCGTGAGGCTAACACATGCGAGGGCTGTCATGTGTGAGACATGGATGGTGCTTGTGTGTGTAGGCTTGCATGCCAAATGCAGTTGTGTGAGCACACATGTTTGGATGAATGTGTATGTAAGTGGGCATGTTCGTGATGTCACGCATGTATGTTGTTTTCAGCTTCATGTATCAGCACTGTGTACATGTGCATGTGTGTGTATTTGACACGGGTGCAACAGTGATGCAACATGGATGCATGTGACAGCGGGATGTGGAAGCCTGATTGGCAGATGTGGCATGGATGCCCATCGGAACACTGCGACAGTTGGCTTAGGTGTACACATGCATGCAAGTGTGGTGGTGTGCGTGCATGTGTAGTGCACTCCCTGTGTTGCATGTGATGTCTGGCTCACCTTTGCCTGCTCATGCTGTTGTATGTGTATGGATGGTGCTGGCAGTTGCGATGTGGCTGTGGTATGGCTCATGTGTGCAAGTTGAAATGACATGTGTGTTGCCGATTGTGATGCCATGTCTGAGGTTTGCCAATGCCACTCATGTGCAACTGTCATGTGTGTATGTGTCCATTGTACTGTGCCCTGATGCCTGTGTTTTATTTCTCCCTGTCTGCAGCGTCAACTGATGAAGAGGGCGGAGAAGGTGCTGTGTAGCACAGCGGCGGGGATCGCACCGCCAGCTGGAGACGCAAGGCCCGGCTCCCCTCCCAAGTTGTGATCTCGTCGGACAGTGAGGAGTCCGGTGCCGCATCCCAGGCCGCAGCTGCCGGGGGGAGGTCCAAGAGGCGGAGGTCGGAGTTGGACTCCTCGGCGGCAGAAGGGGCAGCTGGGACCCCACAGGGCCCAACGGGGAAAGATGGCACGGAGTCATCCAGGTTGGTGGGGGGTTTGGTGGAGGAGGAGGCCGTGCAAGCAACAGAGACGGGGTCTGGAGGTGGGGATTCCACTGGTGCTAGTGGTGCAGTGCAGGACAAGGGACAGGAGGTAGCACAGGTCGCTGCGGAGGTGCCTGTGTGCAATCCTGTCCCCGATCCTGTCACTGCATCATCTTGCACCAGCAGGGATGCCTACGTCCAGACCCGTTTTCAGGCAGGGGATGAGCTCACCACAACTGGCCTTCCTCTGCCTGCGGACGTGGCTATCCGGGTCTGGATTGAGCCTGTCCTGACTGGTGTGGCGTTGCGTCAACGGGCCATGCGAGGTGACCTGCAGTCTTTTCATGAGGAGACTGCACATCATCTCGAATGGCTCGTTGACCGCGTCGGCCTACTGGGACAGGTCACCCAGGCCGGATTCCTCCGTTTGATGGGGCTTGCTACGACCCCCTCCTCAACTGAACCCCCTATGCGCCAGTCACCCTCTGTGCCATCTTCCCACACATCAGTCACCTGGGTGCCCTGTGAAGCTGCCTCTGACGGTGCGGCCAGGCTGGTGGAGGAGGCATCCCTGCCACAGTCGGGAGTCGGACGTCCAGCAGGGGTGGCCACATCAACGTCTGCACCCCAGCCAGCGAAGGATGTGCAGGCAGCAGGAGGCAGTGCACGGGCAGAGGCGCAGCAGCAGCAGCAACGTGGTGGGAGCCATGATGGCTCGGGGCCTTCATGGTCGGAGGGGCAGGCATCGGCCGGAGGGCAGGAGGACCCAGGACGGGAAGTGTCTTCCGTGTGGCAGCGGTTGGGCCACGCCATAGATGCAGAGCGGCAGTGGGCGGAAGAGGCACGGCTCACGATGGTCAGGACGGAGAACTCCATGCGGAGGGCCCTGAGGCAGGCCGAGTGCCTCGAGGCAATCCACAGGGAGTTTGGGGTGAACATGTGGACGGCCCTGCGGATCCTCGGGGCCATGGAGGAGGACCGCCTCCGGGACATTGAGCAGGAGTTCGATGATGCCCTGGCCCGGAACATCCCGAAGTGAGCCGTCCGACTAGCCCGCTGCCCTTGTAAATAGTTCTGTAGTTAGTGTTAGGTTTCCTTTGGTTTAGCATTTTTTTTGGACCTTTTGGACATTGGGCCACATTTTTGTATATAGTTTTTTTTTTAGGTAGTGTTATTAGATAGGTTTCATTTCTTCGGTTGCGATCATGGACCCTGGATTGTTTATCTGTACATAGTTGACTTTTGGATTTTCAATTTTTTTTAATGATTTCCCCATGGAGCAATGGTTTTCGATTTTAATTTTCCATTGGAGTTACTTTTGTGGACTGTGACTTTGGACACCTTTCCTTTGCATTATGATTTGTGGTTTTGCATTATTTCACGGACCTGCTGTTTTTTTTTTTAATTTCTATTATTGTTTGTTTATTTTTGATTCAATTTATGTTGCTTTTAATACATATTTTTTCTTCAAAGTTCAATGTGTAGTATCATCTCATTGGTTTCATGCATATCATGATATGGGTTTTGACATTCACTGACACCCACTGGGTGTATGTGAGGGACATGTGTTCATTTCCGAACTTGCAATTGGGGTTCTATCATGTTTTTGCCATTTCTAAGTGGGTGGATGCAATACTCGGGTGGGTGTTTGGCATTTGGAGGCTGACCATAAGGGCCAGGGATCTACATTGTGGTGACATGTTGGCTGGGGGACATGAGTGGGGGCCTGGTGGAGGCTGCCCCTGCACTGCTGGGGGGTGGGGGTGGTGGTAGACATGAGTGGGGGCCTGGTGGAGGGTGCCCCTGCAATGCTGGGGGGTGGGGGTGGTAGTAGACATGAGTGGGGGCCTGGTGGAGGCTACCCCTGCACTGCTGGGGGTGGGGGTGATGGTAGACATGAGTGGGGGCCTGGTGGAGGGTGCCCCTGGTGGCTGGGGGGTCGGGGTGATGGGAGACATAAGTGGGGGCCTGGTAGAGGCTGCCCCTGCACTACTGGGAGGTGGGGGTGGTAGGAGACATGAGTGGGGGCCTGGTGGAGACTGCCCCTGGTGGCTGGGGGGTGGGGGTGGTGGGAGACATGAGTGGGGGCCTGGTGGAGGCTGCCCCTGGATGCTGGGGGGTGGGGGTGATGGGAAACATGAGTGGGGGCCTGGTGGAGGCTGCCCCTGCACTGCTGGGGGGTGGAGGTGATAGGGGACATGAGTGGGGGCCTGTGGAGGCTGACCCTGCACTGCTGGGGGGTGGGGGTGATAGGGGACATGAGTGGGGGCCTGGTGGAGGCTGCCCCTGCACTGCTGGGGGGTGGGGGTGGTGGGAGACATGAGCGGGGGCCTGGTGGAGGGTGCCCCTGGTGGCTGGGGGGTGGGGGTGGGGTGGTGGTAGACATGAGTGGGGGCCTGGTGGAGGCTGCCCCTGCACTGCTGGGGGGTGGGGGTGATGGAAGACATGAGTGTGGGCCTGGTGGAGGCTGCCCCTGGTGGCTGGGGGGTGGGGTGATGGTAGACATGAGTGGGGGCCTGGTGGAGGATGCCCCTGGTGGCTGGGGGGTGGGGGTGGTGGGAGACATGAGTGGGGGCCTGGTGGAGGGTGCCCCTGCACTGCTGGGGGGTGGGGGTGGTGGGAGACATGAGTGGGGGCCTGGTGGAGGGTGCCCCTGGTGGCTGGGGGGTGGGGGTGATGGTAGACATGAGTGGGAGCCTGGTGGAGGGTGCCCCTGGTGGCTGGGGGGTGGGGGTGGTGGGAGACATGAGTGGGGGCCTGGTGGAGGGTGCCCCTGCACTGCTGGGGGGTGGGGGTGATAGGGGACATGAGTGGGGGTCTGGTGGAGGCTGCCCCTGCACTGCTGGGGGGTGGGGGTGATGGTAGACATGAGTGGGAGCCTGGTGGAGGGTGCCCCTGGTGGCTGGGGGGTGGGGGTGGTGGGAGACATGAGTGGGGGCCTGGTGGAGGCTGCCCCTGCACTGCCGGGGGGTGGGGGTTCCGGGAGACATGAGTTGGACATGAGTGGGGGCCTGGTGGAGGGTTCCCCTGCACTGCTGGGGGGTGGGGGTGATAGCGGACATGAGTGGGGGCCTGGTGGGGGCTGCCCCTGGCGGCTGGGGGGTGGGGGTGGTGGTAGACATGAGTGGGGGCCTGGTGGAGGGTGCCCCTGGTGGCTGGGGGGTAGGGGTGGTGGGAGACATGAGTGGGGGCCTGGTGAAGGCTGCCCCTGGATGCTGGGGGGTGGGGTGATGGGAGACGAGTGGGGGCCTGGTGGAGGCTGCCCCTGCTCTGCTAGGGGGGTGGGGGTGATAGGGGACATGTATGGGGGCCTGGTGGAGGCTGCCACTGCACTGCTGGGGGGTGGGGGTGGTGGGAGACATGAGTGGGGGCCTGGTGGAGGGTGCCCCTGGTGGCTGGGGGGTGGGGGTGGTGGTAGACATGAGTGGGGGCCTGGTGGAGGCTGCCCCTGCACTGCTGGGGGGTGGGGGTGATGGGAGACATGAGTGGGGGCCTGGTGGAGGCTGCCCCTGGTGGCTGGGGGGTGGGGGTGATGGTAGACATGAGTGGGGGCCTGGTGGAGGGTGCCCCTGGTGGCTGGGCGGTGGGGGTGGTGGGAGACATGAGTGGGGGCCTGGTGGAGGGTGCCCCTGCACTGCTGGGGGTGGTGGGAGACATGAGTGGGGGCCTGGTGGAGGGTGCTCCTGGTGGCTGGGGGGTGGGGGTGATAGGGGAAATGAGTGGGGGCCTGGTGGAGGCTGCCCCCGCACTGCTGGGGGGTGGGGGTGATGGTAGACATGAGTGGGGGCCTGGTGGAGGGTGCCCCTGGTGGCTGGGGGGTGGGGGTGGTGGGGGACATGAGTGGGGGCCTGGTGGAGGCTGCCCCTGCACTGCTGTGGGGTGGGGGTGCAGGGAGACATGAGTTGGACATGAGTGGGGGCCTGGTGGAGGGTGCCCCTGCACTGCTGGGGGGGTTGGGGTGATAGGGGACATGAGTGGGGGCCTGGTGGAGGCTGCCCCTGGTGGCTGGGGGGTGGGGGTGGTGGGAGACAGGAGTGGGGGCCTGGTGTAGGCTGCCCCTGCACTGCTGGGGGGTGGGGGTGATGGTACACATGAGTGGGGGCCTGGTGGAGGGTGCCCCTGGTGGCTGGGGGGTGGGGGTGGAGGGAGACATGAGTGGGGGCCTGGTGGAGGCTGCCCCTGCACTGCTGGGGGGTGGGGGTGCAGGGAGACATGAGTTGGACATGAGTGGGGGCCTGGTGGAGGGTGCCCCTGCACTGCTGGGGGGTGGGGGTGATAGGGGACATAAGTGGGGGCCTGGTGGAGGGTGCCCCTGGTGGCTGGGGACTGGGGGTGGTGGGAGACATGAGTGGGAGCCTGGTGGAGGCTGCCCCTGGATGCTGGGGGGTGGTGGTGATGGGAGACATGAGTGGGGGCCTGGTGGAGGCTGCCCCTGCACTGCTGGATGGTGGGGGTGATAGGGGACATGAGTGGGGGCCTGGTGGAGGCTGCCCCTGCACTGCTGGGGGGTGGGGGTGATAGGGGACATGAGTGGGGGCCTGGTGGAGGCTGCCCCTGCACTGCTGGGGGGAGGGGGTGGTGGGAGACATGAGTGGGGGCCTGGTGGAGGGTGCCCCTGGTGGCTGGGGGGTGGGGGTGGTGGTAGACATGAGTGGGGGCCTGGTGAAGGCTGCCCCTGCACTGCTGGGGGGAGGGGGTGATGGTAGACATGAGTGGGGGCCTGGTGGAGGGTGCCCCTGGTGACTGGGGGGTGGGGGTGGTGGGAGACATGAGTGGGGGCCTGGTGGAGGGTGCCCCTGGTGGCTGGGGGGTGGGGGTGGTGGGAGACAGGAGTGGGGGCCTGGTGGAGGGTACCCCTGCACTGCTCTGGGGTGGGGGCGGTGGGAGACATGAGTGGGGGCCTGGTGGAGGGTGCCCCTGGTGGCTGGGGGGTGGGGGTGATAGGGGACATCAGTGGGGGCCTGGTGGAGGCTGCCCCTGCACTGCTGGGGGGGTGGGGGTGATGGTAGACATGAGTGGGGGCCTGGTGGAGGGTGCCCCTGTTGGCTGGGGGGTGGGGGTGGTGGGAGACATGAGTGGGGGCCTGGTGGAGGCTGCCCCTGCACTGCTGGGGGTGGGGGTGCAGGGAGACATGAGTTGGACATGAGTGGGGGCCTGGTGGAGGGTGCCCCTGCACTGCTGGGGGGTGGGGGTGATAGGGGACTTGAGTGTGGGTCTGGTGGAGGCTGCCCCTGGTGGCTGGGGATGGGGGTGGTGGTAGACATGAGTGGGGGCCTGGTGGATGGTGCCCCTGGTGGCTGGGGGGAGGGGGTGGTGGGAGACATGAGTGGGGGCCTGTTGGAGGCTGCCCCTGGATGCTGGGGGGTGGGGGTGATCGGAGACATGAGTGGGGGCCTGGTGGAGGCTGCCCCTGCACTGCTGGGGGTGGGGGTGATAGGGGACATGAGTGGGGGCCTGGTGGAGGCTGCCCCTGCACTGCTGGGGGGTGGGGGTGATAGGGGACATGAGTGGGGGCCTGGTGGAGGCTGCCCCTGCACTTCTGGGGGGTGGGGTGGTGGGAGACATGAGTGGGGGGCTGGTGGAGGGTGCCCCTGGTGGCTGGGGGGTGGGGGTGGTGGTAGACATGAGTGGGGGCCTGGTGGAGGCTGCCCCTGCACTGCTGTGGGGTGGGGGTGATGGGAGACATGAGTGGGGGCCTGGTGGAGGCTGCCCCTGGTGGCTGGGGGGTGGGGGTGATGGTAGACATGAGTGGGAGCCTGGTGGAGGGTGCCCCTGGTGGCTGGGGGGTGGGGGTGGTGGGAGACATGAGTGGGGGCCTGGTGGAGGGTGCCCCTGCACTGCTGGGGGGTGGGGGTGATGGGAGACATGAGTGGGGGCCTGGTGGAGGCTGCCCCTGGTGGAGGCTGCCCCTGGTGGCTGGGGGTGGGGGTGATGGGAGCCATGAGTGGGGGCCTGGTGGAGGGTGCCCCTGCACTGCTGGGGGTGGGGGTGGTGGGAGACATGAATGGGGGCCTGGTGGAGGGTGCCCCTAGTTGCTGGGGGGTGGGGGTGATAGGGGACATGAGTGGGGGCCTGGTGGAGGCTGCCCCTGCACTGCTGGGGGTGGGGGTGATGGTAGACATGAGTGTGGGCCTGGTGGAGGGTGCCCCTGGTGGCTGGGGGGTGGGGGTGGTGGGAGACATGAGTGGGGGCCTGGTGGAGGCTGCCCCTGCACTGCTGGGGGGTGGGGGTGCAGGGAGACATGAGTTGGACATGAGTGGGGGCCTGATGGAGGGTGCCCCTGCACTGCTGGGGGGTGGGGGTGTTAGGGGACATGAGTGGGAGCCTGGTGGAGGCTGCCCCTGGTGGCTGTGGGGTGGGGGTGGTGGTAGACATGAGTGGGGGCCTGTTGGAGGGTGCCCCTGGTGGATGGGGGTGGGGGTGGTGGGAGACATGAGTGGGGGCCAGGTGGAGGCTGCCCCTGGATGCTGGGGGGTGGGGGTGATGGGAGACATGAGTTGGTGCCTGGTGGAGGCTGCCCCTGCACTGCGGGGTGAGGGGGTGATAGGGGGCATGAGTGGGGGCCTGGTGGAGGCTGCCCCTGCACTGCTGGGGGGTGGGGGTGGTGGGAGACATGAGTTGGGGCCTGGTGGAGGGGGCCCCTGGTGGCTGGGGGGGTGGGGGTGGTGGGAGACATGAGTGGGGGCTTGGTGGAGGCTGCCCCTGCACTGCTGGGGGGTGGGGGTGATGGGAGACATGAGTGAGGGTCTGGTGGAGGCTGCCCCTGGTGGCTGGGGGTGATGGTAGACATGAGTGGGGGCCTGGTGGAGGGTGCCCCTGGTGGCTGAGGGGTGGGGGTGGTGGGATCCATGAGTGGGGGCCTGGTGGAGGGTGCCCCTGCACTGCTGGGGGGTGGGGGTGGTGGGAGACATGAGTGGGGGCCTGGTGGAGGCTGCCCCTGGTGGCTGGGGGGTGGGGGTGATAGGGGACATGAGTGGGGTCCTGGTGGAGGCTGCCCCTGCACTGCTGGGAGGTGGGGGTGATGGTAGACATGAGTGGGGGCCTGGTGGAGGGTGCCCCTGGTGGCTGGGGGGTGGGGGTGGTGGGAGACATGAGTGGGGGCCTGGTGGAGGCTGCCCCTGCACTGCTGGGGGGTGGGGGTGCAGGGAGACATGAGTTGGACATGAGTGGGGGCCTGGTGGAGGGTGCCCCTGCACTGCTGGGGGGGTTGGGGTGATAGGGGACATGAGTGGGGGCCTGGTGGAGGCTGCCCCTGGTGGCTGGGGGGTGGGGGTGGTGGGAGACATGAGTGGGGGCCTGGTGGAGGCTGCCCCTGCACTGCTGGGGGGTGGGGGTGATGGTAGACATGAGTGGGGGCCTGGTGGAGGGTGCCCCTGGTGGCTGGGGGGTGGGGGTGGAGGGAGACATGAGTGGGGGCCTGGTGGAGGCTGCCCCTGCACTGCTGGGGGGTGGGGGTGCAGGGAGACATGAGTTGGACATGAGTGGGGGCTTGGTGGAGGGTGCCCCTGCACTGCTGGGGGGTGGGGGTGATAGGGGACATAAGTGGGGGCCTGGTGGAGGGTGCCCCTGGTGGCTGGGGACTGGGGGTGGTGGGAGACATGAGTGGGAGCCTGGTGGAGGCTGCCCCTGGATGCTGGGGGGTGGTGGTGATGGGAGACATGAGTGGGGGCCTGGTGGAGGCTGCCCCTGCACTGCTGGATGGTGGGGGTGATAGGGGACATGAGTGGGGGCCTGGTGGAGGCTGCCCCTGCACTGCTGGGGGGTGGGGGTGATAGGGGACATGAGTGGGGGCCTGGTGGAGGCTGCCCCTGCTCTGCTGGGGGGTGGGGGTGGTGGGAGACATGAGTGGGGGCCTGGTGGAGGGTGCCCCTGGTGGCTGGGGGCTGGGGGTGGTGGTAGACATGAGTGGGGGCCTGGTGAAGGCTGCCCCTGCACTGCTGGGGGGAGGGGGTGATGGTAGACATGAGTGGGGGCCTGGTGGAGGGTGCCCCTGGTGACTGGGGGGTGGGGGTGGTGGGAGACATGAGTGGGGGCCTGGTGGAGGGTGCCCCTGGTGGCTGGGGGGTGGGGGTGGTGGGAGACAGGAGTGGGGGCCTGGTGGAGGGTACCCCTGCACTGCTGGGGGTGGGGGCGGTGGGAGACATGAGTGGGGGCCTGGTGGAGGGTGCCCCTGGTGGCTGGGGGGTGGGGGTGATAGGGGACATCAGTGGGGGCCTGGTGGAGGCTGCCCCTGCACTGCTGGGGGGGGTGGGGGTGATGGTAGACATGAGTGGGGGCCTGGTGGAGGGTGCCCCTGTTGGCTGGGGGGTGGGGGTGGTGGGAGACATGAGTGGGGGCCTGGTGGAGGCTGCCCCTGCACTGCTGGGGGTGGGGGTGCAGGGAGACATGAGTTGGACATGAGTGGGGGCCTGGTGGAGGGTGCCCCTGCACTGCTGGGGGGTGGGGGTGATAGGGGACTTGAGTGTGGGTCTGGTGGAGGCTGCCCCTGGTGGCTGGGGGTGGGGGTGGTGGTAGACATGAGTGGGGGCCTGGTGGATGGTGCCCCTGGTGGCTGGGGGGTGGGGGTGGTGGGAGACATGAGTGGGGGCCTGTTGGAGGCTGCCCCTGCACTGCTGGGGGTGGGGGTGATAGGGGACATGAGTGGGGGCCTGGTGGAGGCTGCCCCTGCACTGCTGGGGGGTGGGGGTGCAGGGAGACATGAGTTGGACATGAGTGGGGGCTTGGTGGAGGGTGCCCCTGCACTGCTGGGGGGTGGGGGTGATAGGGGACATAAGTGGGGGCCTGGTGGAGGGTGCCCCTGGTGGCTGGGGACTGGGGGTGGTGGGAGACATGAGTGGGAGCCTGGTGGAGGCTGCCCCTGGATGCTGGGGGGTGGTGGTGATGGGAGACATGAGTGGGGGCCTGGTGGAGGCTGCCCCTGCACTGCTGGATGGTGGGGGTGATAGGGGACATGAGTGGGGGCCTGGTGGAGGCTGCCCCTGCACTGCTGGGGGGTGGGGGTGATAGGGGACATGAGTGGGGGCCTGGTGGAGGCTGCCCCTGCTCTGCTGGGGGGTGGGGGTGGTGGGAGACATGAGTGGGGGCCTGGTGGAGGGTGCCCCTGGTGGCTGGGGGCTGGGGGTGGTGGTAGACATGAGTGGGGGCCTGGTGAAGGCTGCCCCTGCACTGCTGGGGGGAGGGGGTGATGGTAGACATGAGTGGGGGCCTGGTGGAGGGTGCCCCTGGTGACTGGGGGGTGGGGGTGGTGGGAGACATGAGTGGGGGCCTGGTGGAGGGTGCCCCTGGTGGCTGGGGGGTGGGGGTGGTGGGAGACAGGAGTGGGGGCCTGGTGGAGGGTACCCCTGCACTGCTGGGGGTGGGGGCGGTGGGAGACATGAGTGGGGGCCTGGTGGAGGGTGCCCCTGGTGGCTGGGGGGTGGGGGTGATAGGGGACATCAGTGGGGGCCTGGTGGAGGCTGCCCCTGCACTGCTGGGGGGGGTGGGGGTGATGGTAGACATGAGTGGGGGCCTGGTGGAGGGTGCCCCTGTTGGCTGGGGGGTGGGGGTGGTGGGAGACATGAGTGGGGGCCTGGTGGAGGCTGCCCCTGCACTGCTGGGGGTGGGGGTGCAGGGAGACATGAGTTGGACATGAGTGGGGGCCTGGTGGAGGGTGCCCCTGCACTGCTGGGGGGTGGGGGTGATAGGGGACTTGAGTGTGGGTCTGGTGGAGGCTGCCCCTGGTGGCTGGGGGTGGGGGTGGTGGTAGACATGAGTGGGGGCCTGGTGGATGGTGCCCCTGGTGGCTGGGGGGTGGGGGTGGTGGGGGACATGAGTGGGGGCCTGTTGGAGGCTGCCCCTGCACTGCTGGGGGTGGGGGTGATAGGGGACATGAGTGGGGGCCTGGTGGAGGCTGCCCCTGCACTGCTGGGGGGTGGGGGTGATAGGGGACATGCGTGGGGGCCTGGTGGAGGCTGCCCCTGCACTTCTGGGGGGTGGGGTGGTGGGAGACATGAGTGGGGGCCTGGTGGAGGGTGCCCCTGGTGGCTGGGGGGTGGGGGTGGTGGTAGACATGAGTGGGGGCCTGGTGGAGGCTGCCCCTGCACTGCTGTGGGGTGGGGGTGATGGGAGACATGAGTGGGGGCCTGGTGGAGGCTGCCCCTGGTGGCTGGGGGGTGGGGGTGATGGTAGACATGAGTGGGAGCCTGGTGGAGGGTGCCCCTGGTGGCTGGGGGGTGGGGTGGTGGGAGACATGAGTGGGGGCCTGGTGGAGGGTGCCCCTGCACTGCTGGGGGGTGGGGGTGATGGGAGACATGAGTGGGGGCCTGGTGGAGGCTGCCCCTGGTGGAGGCTGCCCCTGGTGGCTGGGGGTGGGGGTGATGGGAGCCATGAGTGGGGGCCTGGTGGAGGGTGCCCCTGCACTGCTGGGGGTGGGGGTGGTGGGAGACATGAGTGGGGGCCTGGTGGAGGGTGCCCCTAGTTGCTGGGGGGTGGGGGTGATAGGGGACATGAGTGGGGGCCTGGTGGAGGCTGCCCCTGCACTGCTGGGGGTGGGGGTGATGGTAGACATGAGTGTGGGCCTGGTGGAGGGTGCCCCTGGTGGCTGGGGGGTGGGGTGGTGGGAGACATGAGTGGGGGCCTGGTGGAGGCTGCCCCTGCACTGCTGGGGGGTGGGGGTGCAGGGAGACATGAGTTGGACATGAGTGGGGGCCTGATGGAGGGTGCCCCTGCACTGCTGGGGGGTGGGGGTGTTAGGGGACATGTGTGGGAGCCTAGTGGAGGCTGCCCCTGGTGGCTGTGGGGTGGGGGTGGTGGTAGACGTGAGTGGGGGCCTGTTGGAGGGTGCCCCTGGTGGCTGGGGGTGGGGGTGGTGGGAGACATGAGTGGGGGCCAGGTGGAGGCTGCCCCTGGATGCTGGGGGGTGGGGGTGATGGGAGACATGAGTGGGGGCCTGGTGGAGGCTGCCCCTGCACTGCGGGGGGTGGGGGTGATAGGGGGCATGAGTGGGGGCCTGGTGGAGGCTGCCCCTGCACTGCTGGGGGGTGGGGGTGGTGGGAGACATGAGTTGGGGCCTGGTGGAGGGGGGCCCCTGGTGGCTGGGGGGGGTGGGGGTGGTGGGAGACATGAGTGGGGGCTTGGTGGAGGCTGCCCCTGCACTGCTGGGGGGTGGGGGTGATGGGAGACATGAGTGGGGGTCTGGTGGAGGCTGCCCCTGGTGGCTGGGGGGTGGGGGTGATGGTAGACATGAGTGGGGGCCTGGTGGAGGGTGCCCCTGGTGGCTGAGGGGTGGGGGTGGTGGGATCCATGAGTGGGGGCCTGGTGGAGGGTGCCCCTGCACTGCTGGGGCGTGGGGGTGGTGGGAGACATGAGTGGGGGCCTGGTGGAGGCTGCCCCTGGTGGCTGGGGGTGGGGGTGGTAGGGGACATGAGTGGGGTCCTGGTGTAGGCTGCCCCTGCACTGCTGGGAGGTGGGAGTGATGGTAGACATGAGTGGGGGCCTGGTGGAGGGTGCCCCTGGTGGCTGGGGGGTGGGGGTGGTGGTCGACATGAGTGGGGGCCTGGTGGAGGCTGCACCTGCACTGCTGGAGGGTGGGGGTGCAGGGAGACATGAGTTGGACATGAGTGGGGGCCTGGTGGAGGGTGCCCCTGCACTGCTGGGGGGTGGGGGTGATAGGGGACATGAGTGGGGGCCTGGTGGAGGCTGCCCCTGGTGGCTAGGGGGTGGGGGTGGTGGTAGACATGAGTGGGGGCCTGGTGGGGGGTGCCACTGGTGGCTGGGGTGGGGGTGGTGGGAGACATGAGTGGGGGCCTGGTGGAGGCTGCCCCTGGATGCTTGGGCATGGGGGTGATGGGAGACATGAGTGGGGGCCTGCTGGAGGCTGCCCCTGCACTGCTGGGGGGTGGGGGTGATAGGGGACATGAGTGGGGGCCTGGTGGAGGCTGCCCCTGCACTGCTGGGAGGTGGGGGTGGTGGGAGACATGAGTGGGGGCCTGGTGGAGGGTGCCCCTGGTGGCTGGGGGGTGGGGGTGGTGGTAGACATGAGTGGGGGCCTAGTGGAGGGTGCCCCTGCACTGCTGGGGGTGGGGGTGATGGGAGACATGAGTGGGGGCCTGGTGGAGGGTGCCCCTGGTGGCTGGGGGGTGGGGGTGGTGATAGACATGAGTGGGGGCCTGGTGGAGGCTTCCCCTGCACTGCTGGGGGGTGATGGGAGACATGAGTGGGGGCCTGGTGGAGGGTGCCCCTGGTGTTTGGGGGGTGGGGGTGATGGGAGACATGAGTGGGGGCCTGGTGGAGGCTGCCACTGCACTGCTGGGGGGTGGGGGTGGTGGGAGACATGAGTGGGGGCCTGGTGGATGCTGCCCCTGGTGGCTGGGGGGTGGGGGTGGTGGTAGACATGAGTGGGGGCCTGGTTGAGGGTGCCCCTGGTAGCTGGGGGGTGCGGGTGATGGGAGACATGAGTGGGGGCCTGGTGGAGGCTGCCCCTGGATGCTGGGGAGTGGGGGTGATGGGAGACATGAGTGGGGGCCTGGTGGAGGCTGCCCCTGCACTGCTGGGGGGTGGGGTGATAGGGGACATGAGTGGGGGCCTGGTGGAGGCTGCCCCTGCACTGCTGGGGGGTGGGGGTGGTGGGAGACATGAGTGGGGGACTGGTGGAGGGTGCCCCTGGTGGCTGGGGGTGGTGGTAGAAATGAGTGGGGGCCTGGTGGAGGCTGCCCCTGCACTGCTGGGGGGTGGGGGTGATGGGAGACATGAGTGGGGGCCTGGTGGACGCTGCCCCTGGTGGCTGGGGGGTGGGGGTAATGATAGACATGAGTGGGGCCTGGTGGAGGGTGCCCCTGGTGGCTGGGGGGTGGGGGTGGTGGGAGACATGAGTGGGGGCCTGGTGGAGGGTGCCCCTGCACTGCTGGGGTTGGGGGTGGTGGGAGACATGAGTGGGGGCCTGCTGGAGGGTGCCCCTGCACTGCTAGGGGGTGGGGGTGCAGGGAGACATGAGTTGGACATGAGTGGGGGCCTGGTGGAGGCTGCCCCTGGTGGCTGGGGGGTGGGGGTGGTGGGAGACATGAGTGGGGGCCTGGTGGAGGCTGCCCCTGGTGGCTCGGGGTGCAGGGGGACATGTGTTGGTGGGCAGTAGTGCAAGGTGACATGTGGGTTGGCTGGGGGGCATGGCCATGGTGGATGAGGTGCCTGCGGGACATGTGCATGGTAGGCCCCTGTAGTGTGGGCCACCTGCAGGGACCGTGGAGGGTGTAGAGGGAACACCTGGGAGAACACACATGTGCAATTCACGTGTGGTGCTCCCCGCGCACCCCTGGAATACACGTACCCTGATGGAATCGCGTGTGATACTCCCTGAGCACCCCTGAAATACATGTACCCTGCTGCTTTTGCGTGTGATACTTCCCGTGCACCCCTGGAATACACATACCCTGATGGAATCACGTGTGATACTTCCCACGCACCCCTGAAATACACGTACCCTGCTGCTTTTGCGTGTGATACTTCCTGCGCAACCCTGGAATACACATACCCTGATGGAATCACGTGTGATACTTCCCACGCACCCCTGAAATACTCGCACCCTGCTGCTTTTGCGTGTGATACTTCCAGCGCAACCCTGGAATACACGTACCCTGCTGTTTTTGCGTGTGATACTTCCCGCGCACCCCTGGAATACACCTGCCCTGATGGAATCGCGTGTGTTACTTCCCACGCACCCCTGATGTACACGTACCCAGGACAATCGCATGTGGGACTTCACGCGAACCACTGAAATACACGTTCCCCGCTTGGCGTTTGCTGTTTGCCAGCCCTGTGAACCGGTCCATGGTTAGCGCAGCCCTTTGCGATGATTTGGGGATTTTGAAGGCTTTTCCTTGCGCGAGGGCGTTCTTGGGGCGTAACTGGCGCTGCTGCAGGGTCGCTGCGCCACTCTGCGCCACGGCTGGTTTCGGAGCCTAAATCCATGAATACGCTGTGCGATGAAAAGGATTTTTTCGCACGCGGCTGGCGCAGTGTATCGCACGGGGACACTGTGCGCCAGCCCCGTGCGCCATTTTTGTGCGAATTTCTATGAATTACCCTGTAAGACTCCTTGCCACGTTTTACAAGGAATCATAAACATTAAAAACGATTCTATACAAAACTACAATCCAATATGGCAAAATATCCAGTAGTGTCCACTGAAAGACTAAAATAGTACACCAGAGAGACATTTTAAACAAAACACTTCTGCGATGACACACCAGTTCTTGTTAAAACCAACTCAATTAAAAATAGTCAAAATAGAAGGTTCAGGCGCACCCCGGTTCCATATTCTGTGCCTGAATAAGTACATTCAGATTTGCCTATGTTCTTCAATAACTCTATGCACATGGTCCCAATGAAACAATAGTAACGTAAAGTAAATAATCGGTATACGATTGTCTTATGTGATGTAGTCCTGCTCTCAGAAGATTCTCCAATATTAATGAAGCAGTGAGTAAAGAGTAAATTGGCTTGAGAGGCTTTGTCCAAGTCCACCCACTGCCCTTTCTGGGGTCTCTTACCTCTTACTCGCAACTCGCTGGTCTGATCTGCACTGGTATTGTAACCATGTTGCTGGTTAGCTCTTTTTCTTGCTCTTTCCCACTCCGTTCAGCCCCTTGCTTTGCCTCCTGAGAACTGTAGGGCAGACCACCGACAACCAGACAATCCTCTGAGGAAAAAGACTAGGTGCACCTCTTGCAAGGATAGCAAAGTTGTATTTCTCATTTAAAAGAAAAAGGGTGCCTGCTAGTAGGGTCATTCAAGCTGAATGCCATGGAGCGCACTGGTTAGTTCACAACAGGACAATACATTTTAAAGGGGCTTTTGTCACAGATGATCCAAGCAGCATATGGTACTAATTCCCCCAGCTCATTGGCCGTCTCCTATTTAAATACCACCCACTCCGTATGGCTGCCCCTACCCAGGCTCATCCAGGAACACACTAATCAGTCAAATAGTGGAGGATTGAGGAGTTTTATGGAAGGACATCTAGCAGTTCAAATGATTATCTTGGGGCCGCTGGAACCCTAAATCTGGGTTGGTCTGTTTTGGCAACTCAGGACCTTTGCCCAGACTCCCATGGGATCGTCATTCAGGGACTGGCACTGCCCTCCCCGTGCTCAGCTATTTGCATTAAGTTCTAGTTGGATCGGCCTGCAACATGAGACAATGGATAGTTGTATCTGTTTGGCCGGAGGCCTTCTTGTCTAATGCGGGGGCTGAGAATGAGGATGGGAAAGTGCATTGATGCTGAATGCCACACTCTACTATTGCTGGTACTGAGGCTTGGCCTATCTGGGCCTCAACATGGCAGTGTTTCAGTGTTTCCTGCCCCAGGTCGGGACTGACTATGCCTGGTTCATTTGTGTTCTATATTACTATATTCTCTCATTCCACAGATACACCCCCCTTCCCCGTTCCATCTAAGGACCTATAACTCACTACTTCATGTCCCAGTACACTACCCATATGTCACCTATTGCTCTTCTCCCCCCTTCTGCTGTGTTTCTCGGTTTCTTTATGTTCTTAATATATCTTCTCTAAATGGAATCGTTTTGGCGATCTAGAGGCTTGAACATACATCCCAACATTCCCTCTTTAGTTAATCCTACGTTAACGAATTCTGCTGCTAACCTGGCTGTTTCTGACACCCTACATGTGCCTTCTTGAGGTACCCACACATTGCGTAGGTTTTTACCTACTTGGCGTACTGTTCTGGGGTACATGTAAGGTAAATGCACACTCCGTCACCTGATTGGTGACCCAGTGTTCTGTGTAATTTACCGGGTATGGTGGGTGGCATTGTTATGGTCCTTGGGGGATCTCTAGCTCTCTCAAATCTCACAATTTGAGGTTGAGTAGGGTCTTCAGTTGCTCTCTAATGTCTTGGTTCTTCACAGTGCCATGATGCCTCCGGGCGTGTGTGCGCTTTACAAATTCTGCTAACATAAAATAACATAACATCTGTTTGAGCCTGCCCATCATTTGTACCACGAGGTGCACTAATAGCCCCAAACAAATCCATCATCATTGCACTATTCAGGAGAGTCATTACACAGCACCAGTGGACCATCAGCCATGTGAAGAACATCACCAACAGGAGCACAATGATAGGAACCAATACCTTCACCAGTGATCCGAGCCACAATGGTACCCATGAGAACATTGTGTCGAAGCAATCATCTGACTCAACTTCTCCTTCATTATCCATGCCTGTCTTTAACCTGTGTAAGGCCCCTATGATGTGCAACAGAGATCCGTTTTCTGCCTCATTTGGGGGTATGTAAGTTTAACAGAGCTGTCAAATTACTTTATATTCCCCTCTTCATGGCAGTCAACAATTCCAAGACAAAACGTTTTTGTAGAGCAATTAACCTGATGGCCCTCATTTCACTCTCGATTGCATTTAATCTGTATCATTTGGCAACTGGATCACCTCCCACTTCAAAATTTGGAGCCATTTCGAGGTTGCTGCAGCCTTAACCCCTGGTAACAATATAGAGGCATAGAAGACCTTGGTTTTGGTGTACAGCCAATAATTATCATGTATTTCTTTCAACAGTTTTGAAGAATCCTCAGACAGGTAATTTGACCACCTTTTCTGCCTTCACAGCAACACCTTCTCCCTTTTTGTCTGTGCGAGCTGGGGTAACGACTGCCTTGCCCGGGTTGCACCAGGGGTTGGTGCTATTGTGAGGTGTTCTTCTGGAACCACAAGGAGGGCTGCATGCAATTTTGTCAGTGAACTTGTGCCATTCCATGATGGTGGGAGGTGCAAGTACTCCTGCTGGCTTCACACCCAATACAAGACCATTATTCTGCGATGTACAGATTCTTGATGCATTTATTGCTTATTCCCACTAGAACATTTCTGAGCCATTGCAAACACAGCTGGTATACTTCTGGTTCTTGCACTTTCATGGGTGTTTCTTTAGTTTCAATCCATGTCAACTTCGGAACATAGGCAGCCCACATGATAAGGCACTCGTTAATGTCCCACATTACTTCTTTGTCAAACCCCACCAGCCCCCCTTCCATCCATCTTACTACTGCCTCCTGCCATCTGGCTGCTACTAACAGTACACCTTCCATTTTCAGTAGTGGGCATGGTCTGCATTGTGGGTCTTTACTGTTCTTGGCACATTTCGCTTTGTCTCTATCCATCACTCCAATCACACTCCGAACCCCTAGAACATGCTGTTAACCCAAAATATCGCTACATGGACTAAGCACTGAGTCCTAAAGATTAGATTTCTTGGGCACTAACAGTGTAGGTTCCCCTGATGCATGTGGGATTAAGGACCAGACATAGGAGGTTCCATTTGCCCTCTTTTTCCCCACTGAGCGCATGGGGCTATACCATACATTAATAAATTATGGGTGGTGCACATCCGCCATTCTATCTAATCCAACTTTGTAATCATCATACCCCTTCCTTCCTCTACCCCTCTTTTTACTCTACTTGACCATTTCCATGCCTCAGTGTTGGTTACTTGTGTATCTTGCACATCAATAAGTACATTTTTATAACTGTCAGTTCGCATAGTATTTCCCACAAATAGGTTCCCACTTATATCCACACACTCACACCGGTAATCCTCCTTTATATGCTTCAACCATATAAAATTACTACTCATGTAAATAATTATCAAGAAAAAACAGCATAAACATACTAGTATATACATGATGCAATGGCAATGATAGAACCACTGGGAGTAGTAAAATGAAATATGTGTGCCATCTGGAAAGTGCTGTATACGCGGGACAGTGCAGTAAGAATAACATTAAAACAAGCAATAAATAATATTAGTAGCTAGTCTTTCTCAAATGAGGGTCAACGAAGTTGGTGGATCGATGAGTGCACTGAGATAACTTTGCAGTGATGAGGTTGAATTGTTGGAAAAAACAAAGAAACAAAGACCTATATGTACAAATACATATCTTGTAAAATGTTAGGACCTGCAATTTAATTTGCTCTATGATCATCCACAACCTACAGTTTTCATACTCAGATTACAAAACTGATCATGAGTTTGTTGGGGCTGTTTCCGACACAGGTGGTGCGGAATGGGGTACGGCCGGACATCCGAGAGGCATACCCAATATCGCAGTTCCTTTACCTTGACTGCAAATGGAGGGGCGTACATGACCGTAAATGGACGGTTATACCTCGGCTTGCTCCACCTGCAGACAAAGTTCCTTACATACACACAATCCCCTGGGGCCAGCTGGAGGAATAGCGGGCTCACAGAATCAGGTGCATCACTGTTGTCTTCTGATTGCTTTGGTGCTATCTGTAAAGAAATAAGATTGGTTTATCTCATCAAAACAGACAGGTATTGTTTAAATTTATCCCACCAGATGAACACAGCCCTGTGAGCATCAAAAGCACTCCTAAGGGATTATATGAGCATGTGCATAAGCCAACCTGTCACTATTTCATGAGGGAACAAATGGTGATCGTTACAGAGTTGCGTCCTCATTCTGAAAAGGGTCAAGGGCAAACAGTGGACCCAATTCTTCGTTAGGGTAACACACAGCTTTGACAGTTTTGCCTTTAAGATGCCCATTATTCTTTCAACCACACTGTTGGATTAGGGGGTGATAAATGGAGCACAACTTATGCTTAATACCCAATAGATCCGTGATCTCTCCAAACAGCTCACTGAAGAAGTATGCGCCATTGTCGGATTTTAGTACGTCGCACATGCCCCATCGGGGAAATCTTTTCATACAAGAAATTAGGCCACAGTCCTGGTGTCTGGGTGTGCCCATGGACCAGCCTGGATCCAATGGGACAAAGGGCACTCCACCACAATTAAATATCGGAAGGTGTTGCACTGTTGTCCTATGTCAGCAGAGTAGATATGGAGCTCACGGAATGGCTCAGTAGAGCGGCCCTTGTGCCTCATAGTGGCAGCCATGTTTGCCCAGAGTTATAAATCTGACCCACAGTGCAATTTGAAGCAAAGACATTTAATCGCTACTGCACAATTGGCACATATCAGTCCTTTGTTTGTCCTCAGCAATGTACTGCTATGATATGATATAAGTCATTTATAACACACCTGTACACAAGTGTTTCTTGGTGCAGCAAGAAATGGAAGGGGAGACACCGTGGGGACAAAACAAACGATCTTACTAGGCCTTATGTCATTCAGATCATGCAAGTGTGAGGGGGAATGGAGAGGGGAAGTGCCAGTGGAAGGGAGGGGGTAGAGTGCAATAAGCAAAGCTCAAGTAAGTGCTGCCGGGGTGGCCGGCTCAAGTAATTGCAAGGAGTCAGGGGACTGTTGGGTTGCAGATACAGTCCCTAAGTGCGTGGTAGGCCTGGAGACCCGGAGCCAGTGTAAGGGGTTACTTGTCATGAAGGAGCCTGGTGCCCATTAAGGTTCAGAGGGTGGCCAGGCAACCAGTTAGCACAACAGTCAGGTATATCAGCAGTGGAGAGAGAAAGAGGGAGAAAGTAGAAAAGGTCTTGAGTTGCTTCCAGAACCTTAGGTGATCCTGCTCAAGTTTGAGAGAGGCAGGGAGACTGTTCCAGAGGAAGGCACCATCTGAGGAGAGAGATCGTCCCCCCACTCTCTGCCTGGAGAACTTGATCCTTGCACATATGATTCAAGTCTTGCAGTCCTGTTCTGGATTAGTTGCAAAGGGCGAAGAGTAGAGGCAGGCAGATTTAGAAAGAGGCTGTGGCAGTAGTCCAGCCTAGAGGGAACCAGGGCTATGTAGACAGTGAGCTGAAGAGGTGTAGCTGGTAGTGGGACTTCTTAGAGATGTCTGTAATGGGAGGAGAGAAGCAGAGGGTGGAGTCAAAGATGACACCAAGGTTTGTGCCTAGCAGGAAGGCGCAGGTAGAGGGCCCAAGGAGGGCGGCCAGAGTGAAAGAGGGAAAGTGGGAGCAGGGGTCCCAATGAGAAGGATCTCAGTCTTACTGGCATTAAGGCAGAGATTGTTGGAGGCACAACATTCATGGATCGTAGACAGACATTCAGGAATGAGCGAGAGAAGAGAGGAGGGTGAGGGGAGTTTGAAGGAGAGCTGAGTGTCATGCACATAACACTAAAAGTTAGGAGAGAAGGCAGAGATGAGGTGAGCCAGATGTGCCAAATAAAAATTGAAGAGCCATGGTGACAGGTTAGAACCATATTGAACACCACATGTGGAGAAAGAGGTGGTGGAGAGAAGGGCCCCATTTGGACCTGGGAGGGTCGATCAGAGAGAAAGGAGTTGAAACCGGATATGGCCTGATCCGTGATGCCCAGGTCATCATGGACATGATTGATCAGGATGGCGTGGTTGACCGTGTCGAAAGCAGAGGATAGATCAAGGAGGATGAGGACGGAAGGAAGGCTAGAGCCAAGATTAGAGAGCAAGTCTTCATGGGTGTTCAGGCTAGCAGTTTCCATGCTTCTGGCTGCTCTAAAGACAGACTGGTGGTCATGGAGAGAACCAACAGATTCAGTATGGTGATTAAGCTGGGAGGTGGCCAGCTTTTCCAGGAGTTTGTCCAGGAAAGGAGTGATAGAGATTGGGCGGTAGTTTGTCAGAGAAGAAGGATTGGCAGAAGGCTTCTTAAGGAGGGGGTACAGAAGCGAGTGCTTCAGTTAGGAGGGGACATTTCCAGTGGCAAAAGAGTGATTGCAGAAATCTGCCAATGCTGGAGCAAGGGTGTCGACGTGGTCCTTGATGTTTCTGGAGGAGCAGGGCTGCACCGGCATGGACAAGACTTTCATAGATCGGACTAGCTAGAAACATCATGAGGAGAGGACACAGGTAAGGAGGAGAAAGGGAGAGGGAGAGGAAGCGGAGAGAGAGGACAAAATCTCCTGTGTTTTAGTTGTGATGTCGGAAGCCAGGGCCAGGAAGGAGACAGGGGAGGTGGAGGTTGTCGGCCATGCTGTTAGAGGCATCAGAGATGCAGGCTTGGATGTAAGCTCTCTTCTTAGACAGGACTGAGGTTCTGTATTGCCTTTGGTGCAGGTGGCAGGCCAGTTTGTCAGAGGATGAACCTGATGTCTTCCACTTCCTCTCAGCCAAACTACACTTGCGTTGAAGGGTAGCAGGGTCAGACTCATACCAAGAATTGCAATTGGATGTGGGCTTCAAATGGATCCTCATGACAGGGGCAAGCACATCAAGAGTGTTAGAGGTGGAGAGAGGCAGGTTGGAGAGGACTGTGTCAGAGTGTGAATTAGCTGCAGGCATAGGAGCAGGAGAGAAGGTAGTGGCGAAAGCCTCCCCTGACACACATTTCATGGGCCGGATGATCGAGAAATTTGTGGCAGTGCTGGGGTTGGCTTCACCTGGGGGAAAGAGAGGGTCAGGTGGGAGGAGTGAAGAAAGTGGTCAGTCCCAGAGAGAGGGGTGGTGAGAGGGTTCAAAAGATGGATGTCTAAAGAGATGAGAACATCCAGGGTGTGCCCGGCAGAGTGTGTCGGCCAGAGGGTAAAATAGAAATTGAAAGAGAGTCGCAGAGATTGTGAAAGAGCCCCAAGGAGGGGTTAGAAGCATGGAGGTGGATGTTGAGGTCTCTGAGGAGGAAAAGTTGAGTAGAGGCAAGGAGAGAGGAGGAGTGGTCACCCCACTTGGAGAGGAAGAGAGCGATCTGGCTAGGTGGCCTGTAAATGGTGGCCACAGTAAGAAAGATGGCAGGAGAGATAAATATCCTACAGCCTAGACATTCAAAAGAGTAGTAGGCCTGTGTAGGAATGACAGAAGCAGGGATCCACTCTGGGAAGATCAAGGCTACTCCACCTCCTGGACGGTTGGTTCTGGTTTCAGATAGGATCTTGTAGCCATCAGGGAGTAGAGTGTCAAAACCTGTGAAGAGTTGACCATGAAACGTGTCTCGGTGAGACTGAGGACATTCAGATCAAGTTCTTTGAGGATTTGGCAGATGTCAGAGGAGTGTTTGAGAGCAGAGCGAGAGTTAAGAGTATGGATGTGGAGATGTACAGGCACGAGGTAAGACTTCCGTGGAGGTGTACAGGCATGAGGTACACCCTGTGGAGGTGGCAGAGAGGTCCGAGAGTGGGCAGAGGAGGAAGGAGATGGCAGAATAATCAAAGAGGATACAGAGGTTGCCAGAGATGTGGCAGAGGAAGGGAGTGGCAGAGCAGCCAGAGAAGATGAGGAGGGTGCCAGAGAGGTGGTGAAAGAGGGAGGTGACAGATGTGCTAGTGAGGTGTAGGTAGGAGTAGCAGGAGGAAGTTAATAAGATATGGGAAATGTCTATCACAAAGGATGCGATTGGGATGAGGGCCCACAACTAAGATGGCGTCATTCAGATAAACATTAATGATGCTCTTGGAGGAGTGGAAGGGGGCCAGGAGGATCTCCCACTGAGTGGCACCATTCATGGGAGAAAACGGGGAGAGAACACAAACCATATGGAGGGTCCATATGCCTAGGGAGGGAAAGACAAAGAGGATGATGGTAAGGGTCTGTCTGGAGGAAAAACTGGTGTAGGTATGCATGGGTTGGAGACCAGGATGTCCCTTTTGAATTTCTTCCTCCCAGACTTACTGAGAGGGGTAGGATAGGAAATAGAGTAGCAGTTGGAGTAGATGGGAGAAAGAAGAAGCACCATAGAGGGCGTGAAGGTGGTGGGAGGGAGGGGAAGGGCCTGAGGGAAGAGAGAGCGAGAGTCACACAGCTCAGGATGTGCAGATGGAGGATGGTGACACAACAGAGGAAGACACAGGAGGAGAACAGGTAACACACACCAGTGAACGCCATGCCTTGCGGGGAGATCAGTGCCACAATTACCAGAATGCAAAGCACCCAAATTCAACTTTCCCAGGAGGTCAGAAAAGGCTATGTTTTTGAACAAAGCACAATGCAAAACAACCAGATTCAACTTTCCTAGAAGGGGCGAAAAAGGCAAATTTTTGAAACACAGCACAATGCAAAACACCCAGATTTGACACATGGGAGGTGAAATGAAGTTGCTCAAACACAACCATCACCAATTCATGTGACATTACCACCTTACCCGTAGTGCCCTTCATCCATTTTAAATTGGTGGGGGACTGCACACACCCTCTCTTCTGCCACAGCACTTTCTGTGGCTCCCAACCGGGCAGCTAAATTATTTGGGTGATGGGCAAGGATGTGTAAGGGGCCGGTAGTTGTACTTGCATATTTGCAATTTCTGGGTGTTCAGATATTTCTGCTACTGGGAGGTAGGCTGCTAATTTTGCCGCTGCGTCTGCTAAAGAGCTTCCGAGCGAAATCTCATCAGTACTATTGGTATGAGTGTGCATTTCACCACTGCATCTAGAGCGGACCACAACAGGGCATAAATCAATCTGTCTACCAAAACTGCATGCTGCACAGGGGACCCTTCTGCTCTTCAAAATCCCCTCCTCATCTACAGGGATAACCCAGAATGCACTTTGGTAGTAACATGCAACGAGTCTGAATAGATTGTCACTCGGGAACCCCTCTGATCCTTCCAAACTTTCAATTAAAGCAATGAGCACAGCTGCTTGTGCCGACTAATACATGGGCAACCTTTTCTGCACTAGTGTTTCATACTTCCTATCTACAAGGTGGACCACAGCGGCCCTGTGTGTCTCTTTCCTGTGTCTTGGTCAATAGTTAATAAGCCAACAACAAAGAACACTTCCCCATTGTCAGGGGCACAGTCCTGTGCTTTTGGTATGTTCTTGGTCAGCTCCCTCATAAGTTGCAAAGTGATGCACCTCATCATCATTAGCAATAGTTTCCATCAGAAAGGTGGCTCGGCTCACAGTTTTACATTGTACTATATGAATGTTTGGACTGGACAGCATAACCTCATACGCTGACGCTCACTGTGTAATCAGCATGGTTTTAGATTGTTCTAATGTGGCAAATACTGAATACTCTACATACATCATAACCAAACTCCCCATTGTAATAGTGGCTTCTTCACTATGGCAAAAGCGACTGCAGCAAGAGCTTGCTCACATGGGAATTGACCCTGCATATCTGAATATAATATACCGCTGTAACAGACAAAGGGCTTAATACCCATCATGCTCTTCTGTGTTAGTACAGCAGTCATCACCTGTCTGTCTGAATGTGAGAAAAGACAAAAAATCGTGCATGTAGTCAGGTGTGACTAGGACAGGGGGTGTGGCAATAAGATGTTTGAACTCAAGTAAGCATGTCCTCTGTCCATGTGATCAAGCTCTTTGCTTTCTGAGCGTCTTTAAGTGCTTGCAGCAGTGGTCATGTGTAAGTTGTACAGTCAAAAATCCATTCCATGCAATAGCTACACAACCCCAAAACAGTTTGCGTGTCTTTGCCTGTCACTGGTTGGGGTGTGCTGCGCACTGATGCAGCACGTTCAGGGGTTATTATCTGTCCTTGAACAAAAATAGGCTGACCAAGGTATAGCACCTCCTGGTGGCAATACTGTAGCTTTGCTCTGCCCACCTTGTGCCCCTTGTCAGCAAGCAGCTGCAATGGGGTGATAAAATTGGTCCTGCACTGTGTACAGGAGGGCACAGAGTCCTCAGACGGGCCCATAGATCAGAGCACACCCTTTTAGTACCTGTAAAACAAGATAGCTGTACCTTGCAGAGGTTGGGGTGCAGGATTCACATAATCCAACACAATTCAATAAGGACAACTCAAAGGATCAGCACAGAGACTGTTAAGTTCATTGAGGTTTATTTCATGTCACTGCTGCCACAGAGCAGCCCCTGTGACGTGGGTGAGCTCCCAGCCTCAACCCACCCCCCAGCATCACACAGAGCTCATTGCCCCCATCATTCCTGCACAGTCTTAGACAACTTCATCGTTAGGATTAGCTCACTGGGCAATTAATTTTAATTGAACTAAACCTTCAGAATGGAATACGCTCTAGCATGCATTCCTGACTCTTCTTCGGTGCTCTGTTCAATTATGATTGGTGCAGCTGGATTCTTCAGATAAGGTTTTCAACCAGGCCCAATTTAATGTCTGGTTACTGCCTATTCATCAACATTCTGACAGGTTACTACTCTTGAATGTTTCAACTTTAAAATGATCTCATCCTACACTCTCTGCCCATTTTAGCCACATTTTCAGTACATGCATTTTCATTAAAGGCATTTAGCCAAGGCGATTTTCTGTCTATGTACAGAAAATGTTATTGTCCATTCCGTGCCTTGCCACCTTACTACATCATGGTAATGACATTTTTCTACCTTATAAGTACGATGCTTTTTTGAATACTTGTATATACTAACATTATGAATACCAATTTTGCATAATTACAACACCATATTAATCCATACAAATTTCTCTGCTTAGGTTTAAGTGGGGGGGTGCATTCCACTTCATTGAGCTGTTGATTCAATATATCTTTATCTGGGTCCTCCAGTACACTCCCCCGTCTTGAAAGTGTTTTGTTTGTAAACAACAACTTTGAACCATATTCGATGTCCATTCTCCTTAATATTTATCTAAACACATCTTAACATGATCTTATACTTTGGCACATACTAATCGTATTGTTATTTAAAACAAACATGTGTGTGTCATCTCCTTTCATGTAAGCCCTACTTCCTGTAATCGTGTGCCTCTAATCTAACTGTATGCCTTGGACGATTAACAGCCATTGTGAGACTCGAGAGGTTTGGTCAAGCTTTGAGGTAACCCATTAGCCCATTGTCTCTTCGCATGTCACACCTTGTCTGCAACTCCCACCCCAACAAAGTACAGTCTCTCCTTGATCACCTTCTCCTCCCAATGCATATTGTTTTCACTTTGTCCTTCCCTCTTTTCCACACTCTTTCCCTTTCTGTATCTTCTGTTGTAGTTGTCATGAGTTTGGCGTTAGTGGACCATCTGCGTCCTGTCACCTTTTCCTTTCCATTGTGCTGTTTTCACAGTCGGTCTCCCAGGTTCTTTTAATGCTTAGACCAGAAGTCCATTGTTTTTTCCTTTTCACAAGAAGTTCACTTTTTTTCAGAGTGTTTCTCTTTCAAAAGGGTTCAGCATGGGGATGCAGGTTTGGGGGAGTCTTTTTTGCAGATGCAATTCAGTGTCAGGCTTTCACTGGGTTTCTCTACGACCTCCCTCTCTCCTCACACGGTTCAATGTTAATTTCCCAAGTCATACAGGTCCCTTGACGTATACCTGTAATATAAAATGGAATGAGTTTCTATTGTAAAATAAACAGGTCCCTACTATTTAACATATTTCCTACCAACCCATTTCCTTAAAGCCTCTTTTCGCATTGACTCTTATACCTTATTCCCTAGAAATTGAGACATTCCCTCTTATTTGACACCCATGCCTCCTAGACAAGCTACAAAACATTTTCTTTTAAACATTTCCCTTTTGTGGGTCATTTTCACACCATAACTAAAATACCCCACATTCTTAGCTCTGTGTCAGCTGGCTTAGAAAATGATTTTTGTTTTCAATAACACAAAATACATCACCTCCTTCATGGGACACATTTTCCCCTTCCGGGTGCCACATGCAACCCTAAGGAGACAAACCAATTAAATAAAGATGTCTTCTTCTTTCCTGGTCTTCTAGGCACGTCCGTAGTAGATGACAGAAACGTCCTTGTGGATCCCCGTCGTCTGTAAAAAGTCAAAATAAAGGCAAAAGTAATTTGGGCATTTGCAAGGGGTCAGGTTTTCTTCCCGACTTTAACCCCCTTCCTCCTTTTCTGCTAGCAAAAAATACTCTCTGGGTCATTCTCCCCTATTCGTTGGTGCACATAAGCAACTATTTTCCAACCACCCTGTGGGGATACTTAATTTCGGCTTGGTTATTTGCTCAGCTTAGCTGCATTCTTCCAGGTTAGCAGTACATTCTTGCTGCTTAGCTGCACATACTTCTTCAGTTTAGCAGTATATTCTTGCTGGTTAGCTGCATATACTTCCTCTGCTCAGCTGCCATTCTTCCTATTCTTTTAGTGCCGTTAGTTGGACCATTATTTATGCTTGTGCTTTGTGTTCATCCTAGGGAGATAAAACAGAGGCGTTTCGCTGCACACCATCCCTGTCTAACTTGATCTAGCCTACCCCTGTCTTCTAAGACTATGGCACCAATTCTTACTACGTGATTGTTCCCATTAATGTTTGCCTATTCTAATGCTTGCATCCCTCTATCATAACAATCTTTTTGGCATTATGTACATGAAAAAATGATTACTCACCTTCAATTTTACTTCTATCTTCTGTGGTTGTCTGAAATAGCCATGTTGTTATCTATTTCCTACTCTTTCCACACCTGTTGTACCTGTCTTGGGAAAAACAGATAACTTTGAAGACATTGTGTCTCTTTCTCCCTTTTTCCTGTTACTCACTTCTTACCTTTAGTGTTGATCGATTGTGTGTTCACACCCTTTTGGCGTGAACTAGAACTTACCTTTTTCTCTTTTCTCCCTAATTTAAGGCCATGCAGACAATTTCTTGTGCTTCCACGCAAGAGGTTCATAGCTTGTCTGTAAAATAAATCAAAATTGTTACTGACATTCACAAGTTGTTTTGCTTACTTCACCATTTTTACCTAAAATGGCTTGTGCGGGTTTCCTTCGTTTAATTGACCAAATTTCATCAGCCATACACCTTTTCTTGGTCTTCATGGTCTCTTGATGTTTTTTATTGCCCAATGCTCCTTTTTTCTGTTGGTCAGGAAACCTATTAAGTGCTATTTGTTTTCCACTTTTTTTTCTCGCTCTATGCTTCTGAGTGTATCCCTTATCCTTCTATTAATTTGCCCAATTGTTCCTATTTCTCAATGTTCCCTTTACTCATTTCTTATTCAAGATAACCACTCAATTTCAGTATTTCCTGATTGATTTATTTTATTTGTTTATTTATTTCTGTGACCAATTCTTTTGCACTTCCTCGCCTTTTCTCTGACCCTACCTTCTTCCTTTTCCCTTTATATCTCTGTTCATCTTTCCTTTGAACTTCCTCATCCCTTCTTTCACGTACCTTTTGCTTTTCTTCTAACCTCTGCTATTTCTGTCTATTTCATTCATAGGCTGTTGTCTGGTTTGCGATCAAGCTGCTTTTCTTGCTCTTCGCGATAAAGCTGTTCTCGCCTTAGCCTAACTTTCCTTCTTATCCATCCATCCCTTAACTCCTTCCCTTTCTTCTTCCTCTGTGCCTCATCTAACTTGTCTTTAGGCCTCCCATCATCACTTCCTTTCCCATCGAGTTTCAATCAGATTAGTCCTTCCTTCCATTCGTCCTTTGTAAATGCTATCTCATCAGTTCTGTCTTTACTTTCATTCCTCTTCTTTCCCTCTCTCCCCTTATTGAGAGATGCACTTGTCTGTGCCTGATCCCCTCCTTCATTAACGCATCATTGCGTCTCCCCTTGACCCTTGACTCGGGATACGAGATTCTTGTCCTTATCCTCCCCTTGGTTTTTGTTACTACTGTATGTGGGCGACTCATAAGTGGGGTTACTATACCCTGTGGCTGCTTTTAGCTCTCTGTAATGGGTAGAGTCCCTCAGGCTTATTTTCCTCGGTTCCTGTTTCATGCGGGGCAGGCGTTGCTGCAGGTGTCTCACCCACCTCAATGCATATATATATACTTTTTCCCACCCAAGCTGCGGGAGGTTCTTCCTCCTTTCCTTGTTCTTACATTTTTACAATTTGTGAACAGCATAGAATTTTGTGTATGCGGCAAGCAAGTAAGTTGTCATTGGATGGGAGGTGTAACTCCCATTACTATGAGCGAGCACCAAATACTGTGAGCTCCAATCCAGTCTCTTCCCGCCAAATTATTTATACCTCCAATTTACTCAAAGAACATCAATCTGTGTGCAATTCCGTCTCAACTATAGAATCGCATAAAACCCTTACTTGATTTCAACCAACAAGGAGACAAAATTCCTTACATGTGACATACAACAGGACATGTATAACAGACACTTGACAGACTAGACGAACACCAGCTGGACACACGTATACCTGCCTTCAAATCAATACCCCGACATGGGGTGTAAACGAACCCCTTTGATACCATCTTTAATCGTCACCGTAGCCTATCGTCCCCTATTATGTGGGCTCTGGGTTCACGTTTCTTCTGACCACTGTATTAAAGTGCAGGAACAAGGCGAATCCTCTTATGTTTTTCTCTCGGGTGCCCCTCCAGTAACCTTACGTTTTCTCTCGGGTGCCCCCCGGAATCCTTAAGTTTTTCTCTCGGGTGCCCCCCCTGGAATCCTTACGTTTTCCTCTAGGGTGCCCCCCGGAATCCTTACGTTTTTCTCTCGGGTGCACGCCCGGAATCCTTCCGTTTTTCTCTCGGGTGCCCCCCCTCCGGAATCTTTCCATTTTTCTCTCGGGTGCCCTCCCCAGAAACCTTACTTGAACCACTGCTCTCCTTCATGATTCTTATTTCATTCTGCTTGCTCTTTATTTATTTGCCATATTTCCCTATTTTATGGCTGCCTTTATTTTCCTGGAGGCCATCTGTTCCTACCTTGAGTCTGCAAATGTTTATAATTTGCAGCCTGCGCCTGAATTTCTAAAATCCTTCATCTCTTTTCTTTTCGTTATTTCTTCACCAGGTTATACAGCTGGCTATATTCATCACGCTGCACACATACTAAAATCTTTTACTTCTCACTCACCCAATCTCATTTGCCTTCTGCCGCTTTCATGCCTTCAAAATTGCTTGTGTTTAACTAAGGCATGCCCTAAATAATCATGTTTTCCTTGGTAACCTCTATACTGTCATCATGCTTTCACGATTTGTCATTCAAGCCTTTCTTCATTCATCTAATTCCTACGATACCAGAATCTCAACCGCTCGTCTCAAATCAAAAGATTTTCCCTATTTAATAAAAATGTTCTCCACTCTGGCTGACAAGGCCTCAAAATTGTAAACTACCACCCCTGGTATGACTACATGCAAACTGTCCTACCACTCACGGTGGAGCACCCCAAAAAACCCCTTCACTACATGTGTGCTATCCCCAAAATTCCCCAAAAGCAGGTCACAGATGATCCAGTAACCTCCTTCAATTTCAGGGGGCATTCTAAGTCAAAAATGATAGAATGCATGAATGGCAATGGACCATTCAGCTACAGGGCAGTGCCTGCTCCTGCCTGCATGTTGATTTAAAACCCCATGTAAAATCACTTGCTTCTCATCTCATGAAGTTTATCACTACCTCTTTTAATTCTAACACTACTTCTGTAGCTGTAAAATAACACTTGCTCATGCCATGCCAGGTTACATGCTACACTCTGTTTGTTTCACTTTATCATTAGAGTGCCATTGCAGGGACGTCGTTTGGGGGTCGCCAGGGGTCGCGGCTGCAGCCCTTGAGGTATCCCTTGTTGCCCCGTGGTCTCCTTTGCTACCCTAAAATAAAAAGTTTAAAACTTTTCCTACAGAGATATCATCAGAGGTCAAGGGTCATGAGATGTCACTTCCACTACCTCTATCATTTTGGTGGAGTGACGTCCCTGCGTCATTACTTCCCTTTCACTATCACATTTGCTAATGCCTCCGGCCCTTTCCTTTTCCTGCCATACTTAAAAAAACCCTGCTCATTCATTTCTCGTGTCCTTATTCGTGTTAAATTGTATTACTTCACTGCCATCCTTGCAGGCATCTCACAAAAATCCTCACAGGCTCTAAAAGTGCAGAGTGATGCAGTATGCAACTCTCAGTATTCTTTGAAAGAATACACATGACTTTGCGCCAGATGAGCTGCTCACTGGCTATCCATGGAGGAAAGGCTACTTTTTAAAATCACAAATGTAAGTCTTACACAGCGCTGGCATATTTAACTGATGCTGCTGCTAGGGTCGGTTCAGTCCAGTGGCGGCTGGTGACTTTGGAAATTGGTGAGGCGTACACATCGTGGTAGAAATTTGGGAACGAGCGAGGCCACCTTACACCATCCAGTGTGCCGGTGGCTTCTCCCTCTGCAAGGCATTTTGGAAAAATGGCTTCCAAGATGTGCGATTTACTGTCCATTCCACAGAAATATGACATCACAAATCCTGGCCTAATTATGAGTCTAAACAGTCTGGAATCCACTGAAATGTCGGCAATGTTTTTTTTTTTCCCAGCTCATGGACATCTGGATTGGACTAATGCGAAGGCATTTACAAATAATGCATACACATACAATTTTCTAAAATGAAGCACCTATCAACACCCCCTAAGGCAGTTCACAAAAAATGGGAACACTGTGCCTCTGCCATAGAACGCACATACACAATAGACTTAACTAAAAGTCCACATATCAGGAATACAAAGCAATATCTGAGCCACGGTGTTTGCAAACAAGGGTATGAAAGCCACGTGTCAAAACAGCACATCATTGAGTGACATGTATGAGGTTGGGGACATTCACAGATATGCACAGACACAGATTCTGCCCTTTGAAGGATCTCTGCTAGCTTGGCAGTCCTGCATGTATGTGCCACTGGGACTGTTGGCGCAATGACCCAGCCAATATCTTCTGTGATGCTCAGCCAGGGCCAGGTTACCTACCTGCACCAGGCTGCTTGCCACCCCACAATATAAAGAAATAAAAATTGAGCTAAGACCTGTTTCATTGTCATCACTGGTTGCCCCATTGGGTGCGCAGGATGGTCATACACAGCCTTGAATTCCCCCTCCCCATGCAAGGATTAAAATCCCAATTTAACAAGCCAATTAGGCCCCCCCGCAAACTCAGTGTTAAAATTCACAACTACTGCTAGCATTCTGTTTCCATACAGCACTTAACAATACATAAACACATACACACGCGTCGCTGCAGGGCCTACCTAGGTGAGAAGATTTTCCGACATGCAATGCGAGAGGAAAGCATTTCTTAAATCCTGCGCTACCCCCCAGTGCTCTTGCTCATGGACTCCTTGTTACCCACTGCTGTCCCCATTAACCAAAGGAGCTAATGCCACAGGGCTAAGCTCCCCGTATTGTCCCCAAATCATGGAATACTTTTTCTAGTGAACTTGGCACAGAACCATCCCTCCTCATTTCTCGCAAAATTCTCAAGCCTGCTTTGGTTATCTACCTCTATCAGTTCCCCCAGCAGTGTCTGTACTTATCCCCCTTTTGCTAAATTAACCACTATGCTGTGTTTTACTTAATATACTCTATCCAGTTTGAGCTTAACATGCAGCTCATTCATAGTAACTACAATATATATCTATTTTTCCTATAACGACAGGCGATGCTTCATCATGCAGCCCCTAGTGTATGCCTTTTTACTGTAATCTGCAAACCCCTTCCTTGTAATAGCACCACAATGCCTACGGGCTTCTGCATGCTCCATGCTACTATGAATCGCTCATTCCTTGCCAGACGACAGTAGTCCCCAGAGACGTTTTTATTGGAGGGCTCATGGGGTGGCTGTCCAGGGCCCCCCACAATGCTGCCTGGTCAAAAGCAAGATTCCATTTTATATTAGGCTTAAATAGCACATGCCAGGAAAATGTTATTGCATTCTGCTGAGGCTCCAAACCCATTGCCTGTTTTGACATGTATATTCTGCCTTGATCAATTAAAACATGCAATGCCTTTCATTTTCATTGTGGAACATAGTTTGGGTAACGCAACCTTTGTAGCGTTTCTTTCCCCCTGTGGGAATGTTGCTGATCGTGTGCAATAGCCAAAGTTAAAATCCATATTCATCCACTGAGGTTTAGAAGTTGACTCAGTGTGTTAAGCACTTATTGCAGGGATATGTGTTCATGTGAAAGATCAGAAGGGCACATCCCAGCAGGACTGGCTGAACCATCTTTAAATCTAAAGTTCACAAACATACCTGCACATTTACTTGGGTTTGCAGCACAAGCGGCGCGATTAACAGCACTGTTCCTGCACCAGATAGGGGTTGAAATTAGTTTGCTCAGCTGGGCATTCTTAAAACCTGAGCAATCCCTTAAAAGATGTGCATAGAATATCCGTCCAAGTGGCAAATAAGCATGCAAATTCGAGACTGTGCAGCCAAAGTGTTCATGCTTATATCCTGGCTATGCCAGCAGACGGCACAGTGATCCTGGTCAAATCATATAGGATCCCTTGCATTACTGTGTTGTCTTCTGCACGGTTTTACCTACTTGTATGCTGGAACTCCCCTTGATAATGAGGAAACTGACGCTAAAATCATTCCCATGTTGTGTAGCCCCCGTCAGTAATATTTTGGGTTTTAAAATTTTCAGGTTTTGAAATACGGGTTGCACACTCTTGCAAGTCAGTTTTATAACATTAGATTATTTTAGTTCATGTTAAGAGCTGGAAGGGAAAGTGCTCAACTGCTTGGAATTGCAATATTGGCACAAATCCCAGCTTCACCCCTTAAACGCTGTGTGATCCTGGGCATCTCATTTAATCTTTTATTGCCTAACTTTCTTAATTGCCAGTATCTAATCCTTTCATAATCGTCAGCCCTTCAGGGTATTTTCTTCTCAGGGTATGTTTTTCATTGTGATAGTGAGCATTGACATATTGCATACTACAGGCACCTGTCCCCTCGATCTCTAATGGCAACGCAATTCGAAAACCATGTCCCACTCCTACTCTCAGTCTGCCTGGATAAAGACACCTTCTTGGCAGCTTCTAATCTGCCTAGTCTGGGTTGCATGTATCTGTTCACATACAGTCCTACATTAATACTGCAGGCTGCATACTTTTCCCAGAAGCTATTTGATAAAAGTATCTTGTTTCTATACTTGAAGAGAAGTAACCCCTTCGTATATTGCTAATGTGGGCCTTCAAATGTTTACTTGTATATCATTCTGCTTGAAGCAGGAATGGAGAGGGCAGGGGATTTAGAGGGCGTAAACATGCTTGTCTTAAATTCTGCATGGCCGCATAAGTATGTTATCACAGAAAATAAGGCTTCTAGGAAATACTGAGTGTTCCCACACAGATGCCTCTCATAAGCCGGGTGAGACGCGCACAGGCTATCAGAAAACAAATGCATTTCTTTGCAAAAACTCATTGGCACCACACAAAGATGTCTTTGTGCCCATGCCTGTTCATACTTATCAGAATGCATCACTCTTGTTGGCCCTTCGGACCCTTCTTGTCAGTCCCATATATATATATATCTGCCTTTAACATTCACAACTGGGCTGTTCTACCATGGAACTCACTCATTTTGCATGTAAAGCACTTTATTTACAAAAAATAATACATGCAATGTATAAGATGCATTCACTGGAGCATATTCTGGATCATTGAAATAGCCTAACAATTACATCGGCTGTTAGCCTGTCTCTTTTTCCATACAGCTTTGGAAGGCAGGGTCATTTGCCGGGCAGTGTTCATCTCAAAACTGTCTTTGCACATTCCTTTCTTGACAAATCACTGCTCACTTTCGTGGGCCATAAAGCAATCATGTTTCATTTCTCTTGTACTGGCTGCTTCTGATGCTAAATATAAAACCCCACAATCTTTTAAATCACTACCTGCAACTTCATACACACATTTTAACAAAACCAGCTTATAATATATATTTTATTCTTTTGAATTTAGGCGCACATGCGCCCTCGATTACATCTCACTAAGCTCTGTCTTTACTTAAAAAATCTTTCAATCATTTCTTATATTTGACACACTTCAGGCTCACAGTTACTGGTTCTAGCCGGACCTCCCCTGCACCTCATAGTTAAAACATTGCCACATGTTGCATTCCTTTTCGCTCAGCGCGCTTAACACACAAGAACATTACTTCTATATAAATCACTATAACTCAGCCATTTTAATGCGAAATTCTATCGTTCTTAGTACAATTTATCAGTTATCTTGCCTGTTACGAGGAAATTCGAAATTTCATTCCATAGTTGCAGGTTCGAATTTTTTGTGTTGGTTAAAGTGCACCAGCTTTTGCACTTTTCACAGACTGTTAAACTCTTTTTGGGGTAAAATCACCACGAATTTGTGTGCCTTAAACCATAATATCTGTCCACCTATCATAATGTAATTTTTCGCAATTTCAAAACCTTGGCTTGATGCCGATTTTTAATTTAGCTTAAAATATAATTTTTTATACTAGTTCAATGTTTTTACAGCGCACACAGACAGTTATGCCTTAAAATAAATCACATGAACAGCCGCAACATACAACACTTAGACACACAACATAACGTGTCAAAATCAGACACGATCTGGTCGGCTGCATGCACGCCTCTCACAAATTTTTTACTCTTGTTATTGATTTTGAAATGCAGTTAATGTTTTTGGTTTGTTCCCAAATCTTGACTGCCATTATTCTTTTTCCCAGTGTCCCTGTCTCTATCGGCTAGGGCAGTTTTCACTCACCTTTGTTCTTCTGACGACCCTCTCGATTAATGCCTTCATCAAATTTTCGTCTGGTTAGCTGCCCGTAGGAATGGAAATGGAAATGTTCATAAACACGGGGTCCTTCAGGTCCCGACTGCAGTCTCAATTACACTACCCTTGTCTACGTGGAGCTTCACAGTCTCAGTCGTGATGTTGCCGAATACCTAGAGTTACTTTGTGACAACGGCCATTAGGTGTCTTATTTTAATCAATAGTTGATGGTCAACAACCATCCTCTGCTACCAAATGTACAGGAGGGAGCAGAGTCCTCTGACGGGCCCATAGATCCGAGCACACCCTTTAGTACCTGTAAAACAAGATAGCTGCACCTTGATGAGGTTGGGGTGCAGGATTCATATACTCCAACACAATTCAATAAGGACAATTCAAAGGATCAGCACAGAGACTGTTAAATTCATAGGGGTTTATTTCATGTCACTGCTGCCACAGAGCAGCCCCTGTGCCGTGGTTGAGCTCCCAGCCTCAACCCACCCCCCAGCATCACACAGAGCTAATTTCTATAGCCAAATGTGAGGGAGCAATCTGCCCCCACCGTTCCTGCACAGTCTTAGACAACTTCATTGTTAGCATTAGCTCACTGGGCAATTCATTTTAATTGAACTAAACCTTCAAAATGAAATACTCTCTAGCATGCATTCCTGACTCTTCTTCCTTCGGTGTTCTGCTCAATTATAATTGGTGCAGCTGGATTCTGGTTACTGCCTATTCGTCAACATTCTGACAGCTTGCTACCCTTGAATGTTTCAACTTTAAAATTATCTCATCCTACACTCTCTGCTCATTTTAGCCACATTTTCAGTACATGCATTTTCATTAAAGGCATTTAGCGAAGACGATTTTCTGTCTATGTACAGAAAATGTTATTGCCCATTCTGTGCCTTGCCACCTTACTACATCATGGTAATGCCATTTTTCTACCTTATAAATACGATGGGGTAATTCATAGAATTCTGCGCACAAGTGGCGCACGCGGCTGGCGCACAGTGTGCGCGTGCGAATCCATGCGCCATCCACGTGCGCCAAAATACATTTCCGCGCACAGTGTATTCATGGATTCCAGCCACCAAAACCAGCCGTGGCGCACAGTGGCGCAGCGACCCTGCAGCAGCGCCAGTTACGCCCCCAAGAACGCCCCTTGCGCAGGGAAAAGCCATCAAAATCCCCAATCCAGCGCAAAGGGCTGTGCTAACCCTGTACCAGCACGGCAAGCGGGCTACGTGTATCACTGGGGTGCGCGGGAAGTACCTCACGTCATTTCAGCTGGGTACGTGTATTTCAGGGGTGCTCTGGAAGTTCCACATGCGATTCCATCAGGGTACGTGTACATCAGGGGTGCGCGGGAAGTTTCACACGTGAATTCAGCAGGGTACGTGTATATCAGGGGTGCGCAGAAAGTTCCACACGCGAATGTCCTGGGTACGTGTATTTCGGGGTGCGCGGGAAGTTTCACACGCGATATCAGCAGGGTACGTGTATTACTGGGGTGCGCTGGAAGTTCCACATGCGAATGTCCTGGCTACGTGTATCTTGGGGTGCGCGGGAAGTTTCACACGCAATATTAGCAGGGTACGTGTATTCCAGGGGTGCACTGGAAGTTCCACACGCAAATGTCCTGGGTACGTGTATCCTGGGGTGCGCGGGAGGTCTCACACGCGATATCAGCAGGGTACATGTATTTCAGGGGGCGCTGGAAGATCCACACGCGAATGTCCTGGGTATGTGTATCTTGGGGTGCGCGGGAAGTTTCACACGCGATATCAGCAGGGTACGTGTATTTCAGGGGTGCACTGGAAGTTCCACACGCGAATGTCCTGGGTACGTGTATCTTGGGGTGCGCGGGAAGTTTCACACGCGATATCAGCAGGGTACGTGTATTTCAGGGGTTCTGTGGAGTACTACATGTGAATTGGCCGTGTGGGTCCTCCCAGGTGTTCGCTACACAACCTCCATGGCCCCTGCAGGCAGCCCACACCACGGGGGACTAGCCTGCACCCCCACTCATGTTCCCCTGCACCCCCACCCCCAGAACTGTGGTGCACCCTCCACCAGGCCCCCACTCATGTCTCCCATCACCCCCACCCCGCAGCACTGTGGTGCACCCTCCACCAGGCCCCAACTCATGTTCTCCTGCACCCCCACCCCCCAGCACTGTGGTGCACCCTCCACCAGGCGCCCATCCATGTCTCCCATCACCCCCAACCCCCAGCACTGTGGGGCACCCTCCACCAGGCCCCAACTCATGTCCAACTCATGTTCCCCTGCACCCCACCCCCCAGCACTGTGGAGCACCCTCCACCAGGCCCCCACTCATGTCTCCCATCACCCCCACCCCCCAGCACTGTGGTGCACCCTCCACCAGGCCCCAACTCATGTTCCCCTGCACCCCCACCCCCCAGCACTGTGGGGCACCCTCCACCAGGCCCCAGCTCATGTCCAACTCATGTTCCCCTGCACCCCCACCCCCCAGCACTGTGGTGCACCCTCCACCAGGCCCCCACTCATGTCTCCCATCACCCTCACCCCCCAGCACTGTGGTGCACCCTCCACCAGGCCCCAACTCATGTTCCCCTGCACCCCCACCCCCGAGCACTGTGGGGCACCTGCCAGCAGGCCCCCACTCATGTCCAACTCATGTGCCCCTGCACGCCCACCCCCCAGCACTGTGGTGCACCCTCCACCAGGCCCCCACTCATGTCCAACTCATGTTCCCCTGCACCCCCACCCCCCAGCACTGTGGTGCACCCACCACCAGGCCCCCACTCATGTCCAACTCATGTTCCCCATCACCCCCACCCCCCAGCACTGTGGTGCACCCTCCACCAGGCCCACACTCATGTCTCCCATCACCCCCACCCCCCAGCACTGTGGGGCACCCTCCACCAGGCCCCAACTCATGTCCAACTCATGTCTCCCATCACCCCCACCCCCCAGCACTGTGGTGCACCCTCCACCAGGACCCCACTCATGTCTCCCATCACCCCCACCCCCCAGCACTGTGGTGCACCCTCCACCAGGCCCCAACTCATGTTCCCCTGCACCCCCACCCCCCAGCACTGTGGGGCACCCTCCACCAGGCCCCCACACATGTCTCCCATCACCCCCACCCCCCAGCACTGTGGTGCACCCTCCACCAGGCCCCAACTCATGTTCCCCTGCACCCCCATCCCCCAGCACTGTGGTGCACCCTCCACCAGGCCCCCACTCATGTCTCCCATCACCCCCACCCCCCAGCACTGTGGGACACCCTCCACCAGGCCCCAACTCATGTCCAACTCATGTTCCCCTGCACCCCCACCCCCAGCACTGTGGTGCACCCTCCACCAGGCCCCCACTCATGTCTCCCATCACCCCCACCCCCAGCACTGTGGTGCACCTTCCACGAGGCCCCAACTCATGTTCCCTTGCACCCCCACCCCCCAGCACTGTGGTGCACCCTCCAACAGGCCCCCACACATGTCTCCCATCACCCCCACCCCCCAGCACTGTGGTGCACCCTCCACCAGGCCCCAACTCATGTTCCCCTGCACCCCCATCCCCCAGCACTGTGGTGCACCCTCCACCAGGCCCCCACTCATGTCTCCCATCACCCCCACCCCCCAGCACTGTGGGACACCCTCCACCAGGCCCCAACTCATGTCCAACTCATGTTCCCCTGCACCCCCACCCCCAGCACTGTGGTGCACCCTCCACCAGGCCCCCACTCATGTCTCCCATCACCCCCACCCCCAGCACTGTGGTGCACCTTCCACGAGGCCCCAACTCATGTTCCCTTGCACCCCCACCCCCCAGCACTGTGGTGCACCCTCCAACAGGCCCCCACTCATGTCTCCCATCACCCCCACCCCCCAGCACTGTGGTGCACCCTCCACCAGGCCCCAACTCATGTTCCCCTGCACCCCCACCCCCCAGCACTGTGGGGCACCTGCCAGCAGGCCCCCACTCATGTCCAACTCATGTTCCCCTGCACCCCCACCCCCCAGCACTGTGGGGCACCTGCCAGCAGGCCCCCACTCATGTCCAACTCATGTTCCCCTGCACCCCCACCCCCCAGCACTGTGGTGCACACTCCACCAGGCCCCCATTCATGTCCAACTCATGTTCCCCTGCACCCCCAACCCCCAGCACTGTGGTGCACCCTCCACCAGGCCCCCACTTATGTCCAACTCATGTTCCCCATCACCCCCACCCCCCAGCACTGTGGTGCACCCTCCACCAGGCCCCCACGCATGTCTCCCATCACCCCCACCCCCCAGCACTGTGGGGCACCCTCCACCAGGCCCCAACACATGTCCAACTCATGTTCCCCTACACCCCCACCACCCAGCACTGTGGTGCACCCTCCACCAGGCCCCACTCATGTCTCCCATCACCCCCACCCCCCAGCACTGTGGTGCACCCTCCACCAGGCCCCAACTCATGTTCCCCTGCACCCCCACCCCCCAGCACTGTGGGGCACCCTCCACCAGGCCCCAACTCATGTCCAACTCATGTTCCCCTGCACCCCCACCCCCAGCACTGTGGTGCACCCTCCACCAGGCCCCCACTCATGTCCAACCATGTTCCCCTGCACCCCCACCCCCCAGCACTGTGGTGCACCCTCCACCAGGCCCCCACTCATGTCCAACTCATGTTCCCCATCACCCCCAGCCCCCAGCACCGTGGTGCACCCTCCACCAGGCCCCCAATCATGTCCAACTCATGTTCCCCTGCACCCCCACCCCCCAGCACTGTGGGGCACCCTCCACCAGGCCCCAACTCATGTCCAACTCATGTTCCCCTGCACCCCCACCCCCCAGCACTGTGGTGCACCCTCCACCAGGCCCCCACTCATGTCTCCCCTCACCCCCACCCCCCAGCACTGTGGTGCACCCTCCACCAGGCCCTAACTCATGTTCCCCTGCACCCCCATCCCCCAGCACTGTGGTGCACCCTCCACCAGGCCCCCACTCATGTCCAACTCATGTTCCCCTGCACCCCCAGTACTGTGGTGCACCCTCCACCAGGCCCCCACTCATGTCTCCCATCACCCCCACCCCCCCAGCACTGTGGTACACCCTCAACCAGGCCCCAACTCATGTTCCCCTGCACCTCCAACCCCCAGCACTGTGGTGCACCCTCCACCAGGCCCTCACTCATGTCTCCCATCACCCCCAGCAATGTGGGGCACCCTCCACCAGGCCCCCACTCATGTCTCCCATCACCCCCACCCCCCAGCACTGTGGTGCACCCTCCACCAGGCCCCCACTCATGTCTCCCATCACCCCCACCCCCCAGCACTGTGGGGCACCCTCCACCAGGCCCCAACTCATGTTCCCCAGCCAACATGTCATCACAATCTAGATCCCTGGTCCCTATGGTCAGCCTCCAAATGCAAAACACCCACCCGAGTATTGCATCCACACACTTAGAAATGGCAATAACATGATAGAACCCCAATTGCAAGTTTGGAAACGAACACATGTCCCTCACATACACCCAATGGGTGTCAGTGAATCTCAAAACCCATATCATGATATGCATGAAACCAATGAGATTATACTACACATTGAAGTTTGAACAAAAAATATGTATTAAAGGAAACATAAATTGAATCAAAAATAAACAAACGGAAATGGGAATGTAAAAAAATAAAAAGGAGCATGTCCGTGAAAAAATGCAAAACCAAAAATCATAATCCAAAGGAATGGTGTCCAAAGTCACAGTCGACAAAAGAAAATCCAATGGAAAATTATAATTGAAAGCCATTGCTCCATGGGTAAATTGTAAAAAAAAAAAAAGAAAATCCAACAGTCAACTATGTACAGATGAACAAGCCCGGGTCCATGATCCCAACAGAAGAAATGAAACCTATCTAATAACACTACCGAATAAAAAAAAACTATATACAAAAATGTGGCCCATTGTCCAAAAGGTCCAAAAAAAATGCTAAACCAAAGGAAACCTAACACTAACTACAGAACTATGTACAAGGGCAGCGGGCTAGTCCGACGGCTCACTTTTGGATGTCCCGGGCCAGGGCATCATCGAACTCCTGCTCAATGTCCCGGAGGGGGTCCTCCTCCATGGCCCCGAGGGTCTGCAGGGCCATCGACGTGTCCACCTCCAACCCCCTGCGGATTGCCTCGAGGTACTCGGCCCGCCTCAGGGCCCTCCGCATGGAGTTCTCCGCCGTGACCATCATGAGCCGTGCCTCTTCCGCCCGCTGCCGCTCCGCATCTATGGCGTGGCCCAACCGCTGCCACACAGAAGACACTTTCTGTCCTGGGTCTTCCTGCCCTCCGGCCGATGCCTGCCCCTCCGATGTCGAAGGCCCCGAGCCTTCATGGCTCCCACCACGTTGCTGCTGCTGCTGTGCCTCTGCCCGTGCACTGCCTCCTGCTGCCTGCACATCCTCCGCTTGCTGGGGTGCATTCGTTGATATGGCCACCCCTGCTGGACGTCCGACTCCCGACTGTGGCAGGGATGCCTCCTCCACCAGCCTGGCCGCACCGTCAGAGGCAGCTCCACAGGGCACCCAGGTGACTGATGGTTGAGAAGATGGCACGGAGGACGACTGGCGCATAGGGGGTTCAGTTGAGGAGGGGTTCGCAGCAAGCCCCATCAAACGGAGGAATCCGGCCTGGGTGACCTGTCCCAGTAGGCCGACGCGGTCAACGAGCCATTTGAGATGGCGTGCAGTCTCCTCATGAAAAGACTGCAGGTCACCTCGCATGGCCCGTTGACGCAACGCCACACCAGTCAGGACAGGCTCAACCCGAATAGCCACGTCCGCAGGCAGAGGAAGGCCAGTTGTCATGAGCTCATCCCCTGCCTGAAAACGGGTCTGGACGTAGGCATCCCTGCTGGTGCAAGATGATGCAGGGACAGGATTGCACACAGGCACCCCCGCGGTGGCCTGTGCTGCCTCCTGTCCCTGGTCCTGCACTGCACCACTAGCACCAGTGGAATCCCCACCTCCAGACCCCGTCTCTGTTGCTTGCACGGCCTCCTCCTCCACCAAACCCCCCACCAACCTGGATGACTCCATGCCATCTTCCCCCGTTGGGCCCTGTGGGGTCCCAGCTGCCCCTTGTGCTGCCGAGGAGTCCAACTCCAACCTCCTCCTCTTGGACCTCCCCCCGGCAGCTGTGGCCTGGGACGCGGCACCGGACTCCTCACTCCCCGACGAGATGACAACCTGGGAGGGGAGCCGGGCCTTGCGTCTCTGGCTGGCGGTGGGATCCCCGCCGCTGTGCTCCACAGCACCTTCTACGCCCTCTTCATCAGTTGACGCTGCAGACAGGGAGAAATAAAACACAGGCATCAGGGCACTATACAATGGACACATACACACATGACAGCTGTACGTGAGTGGCATTGGCAAACCTCAGACATGCCATCACAATGCCCAACACACATGTAATTTCAACTCGCACACATGAGCCATACCACAGCCATATCGCAACTGCCAGCACCATCCATACACACACAACAGCATGAGCAGGCAAAGCTGAGCCAGACATTACATGCAACCCAGGAAGTGCACTACACATGTACACACACCACCACACTTGCATGCATGTGTACACCTCTGCCAAGTGTCGCAGTGTTCAGATGGGCATCCATGTCACATCTGCCAATCAGGCTTCCACATCCCGCTGTCACATGCATCCATGTTGCATCACTGTTGCACTCTTGTCAAATACACACAAATGCACATGTACACAGTGCTGATACATGCAGCTGAAAACAACATACATGCGTGACATCACGAACATGTCTACTTACATACACATTCATCCAAACATGTGTACCCACACAACTGCATTTGGCATGCAAGCCTACACACACAAGCACCATCCATGTCTCACACATTACAGCCCTCGCATGTGTTAGCCTCACGGCCCTGTACACCCCCACCCATACTCGACCCCATACAAACAGATGTGCAACCTGCACACTACTGAAACATCACCACACGCACAGCTCACAATCAGGATGCATGTACACTTACTGCTCGACTCCAGACGGGTCTGCCTCTCAAGGACCTGGACATGGAGCGCTGGGGATATGCGTTCCAGGACCCTCATCTGATCTTCCGACAAGTGGCCCCAGCATCCGCTGCCTTCAAGAGGCGCCGGGCCTTGTTCAGGGTCCTGGACCTGAAGTCCTCCCAGCGCTTCTTGACATGTTGGAAGTCGCGGACTGCCACCCCCTCCGCGTTGATGGCAGTCACGATGCCCGTCCAGATCCGAGTCCGTCCTTCCTTGTCGGTGCGGGAACTTCCGAAGAGGGCAACATACTGCCCCAGGACTTGCTCCACCAGGACACCAACTTCCCTGGCACTGAAGCTGGTGCACCTCTGCCTCTCTGGCCGGGGGTTGTCAGTGGTGCCAGATGTTGCAGTGCCCGACATGACAACCCCAAAGGCAGGAGTGGGTGGGCAACTGGGTCCTGGGGCTGGGCTATGGAGCGATGGAATCCCAGTCGGGAGTCTGTGGTTCCAGCAGGGGTGGTCACAGCAACAGCACCCCTGGCTGATGTGCAGGCAGCAAATGGCAGGGCACGTGGGCAGCAGGCAGTCAGGCAGCAGCAGATGGCAGGTGGGAGCGTGCTCGGGGCTCTGGGGGGCAGTAATTCGGCCTTCTGGGCAGGAGCGTGGTCTTCCGTGTGCTTATGCGTGGACAGCTTGATACAGAGTGATTCGGCACGTGAAAATTCTGCACCTCAGCGTGTAATTCGAGAAAAGGCCCTTAGTGCGTAAGTGCGTCTGCACGCATACGCAATTTCATTGGACAGAAGGCCCCTCAAGCGCAAGTGCCCCTGTGACGTGACGCGTGCTGGCGTGCATGGGCATTTCAGCATGCGTGAAAAACTGCACGTCCACGTGTAATCCGAGGAAAGGGCCCATGCGCGTAAGTGACGTGACGCGCACGGGCGTTTCCCTCAGCACGGGTCAAATGTGAGCGGGCCCAGCAGTTCACTGTACGTGCCTTTCGTGGAGACCGACGTGTGTTGCTGCTTCCTGTTGTTTCGCGCGCCATCACAACTTCACAGCTATCAAGGACGTATCTCTTCTTTTGGCGGGGGTATTGGCTACGCGTGATTTTCTGCATCGCGCTAGTCAGACGGTGAGTCTCACACGCTCTTTTTCCCACTGCGGGTGCCCCTGTGTATCGCACCCATTTTCGATGTCATAGTAGCCTGCGTATCCCATGCGTACGCGTTATTCGTGTTACTGGGTGCCACCGCGTACTGCGGGAGGTTGAATCCACGCACGTAGGCTGCAGGGTTGCGTGCACGGTTTTACTGCAGTTTTGGGGTGCCTGAGCATTGCGTGACCCGTCACTACATCACCGGGGTCACATTCAGCCTTGCAGGTGCAGGGGGGCTGTTAACATCTTGCTTCCCGCCCCCTTCTCCCCAATTGCCCAGGTCAATTGTGGTGTACACCTCCCATTGGCACCATTCCATCTGTGCCGGCACTACTACATCTGTGCCATGGTTGGGAGGCCACCAAAGGTGAGGGGCGCCTCAGCTGGGTGTACTCCTCATGGCGGGCGTGGTCGGGGACGTGGCCGTGGTGAACAGGGAGTAGGGGGACTCCAGGGTGTCCAGGGCGGCCACAGAGGGGGAAGAGGCAGGGGTGCGCCACTTGAGCACAATGTTGTGCCATGTGTCGGTGCAGTCATGCCACCACCCCCTGTGGTTCCGGGGGATGCAGCTTCTGCATCTGGCACTGGCGTCTGTGTGACCCGGCGGTCTGTTCCATCGACTGCTACGGGCCCAAGGGTAGTGGTAGCTGCAGGTGCAGCTGTGGACACTGTCACCCAGGCTCAGGGTCTGCCAGCGCAGGCTGCGTTGGCACTTGAGGAGCCCTTGGTAGATCTCCAAAAGGCCAGGAGGGAAACCATAGGGGCAGGCAGGGCTGTTCAGACCAAGACACGTGTCCCTGGGGCAGACATGTCATCTGCTGCCCCGAACAGCCGGGTGTTGGCAAGTGCAGGGGCAGATGCACCCAACAACACCCCGGTTGTGAGTCTGCCAACCAGGACTGTTGCGGTCAATGACCCTGCCACAGCTGATGTTGCTGCGCAGGGTCCATTAGAGGGCACCCAGCTGCCACTGACACAAGTCAGGCCTTTGGTCGTCCCTCCACCTGCCACTCCCTTGGCTCAATCCACCGAACCCACTGTCCATACTGGTCAGGGCGGCATTAGCCAGCCAGGGTCTGTGCCACAGTCCAAGAGGAGAAAGTTTGCACCTGCAGCACAGGCTGGGACCCCACACACAGCCACAACCTCCTGCACGTCGAGGAAGAAGCCTTTCTGCAAGCAGGAACTGGACTTCCTCGTGGACTACGTGCGGGGCCACAGCCGTGACATGCTAGTGGGTGCCAATAGACAGACTACGCCTTCCCAACGTGACACCCACTGGAAGCATGTTGCGGAACATGTCAGTTCATTCGGCCATGAGGTGCGCACGGCACAAGAGTGCAAAAAGCATTGGAATGACATCAAACGCAGCACTAAGGCTAAGCGTGCCTCTAATTACAACTTGACTCTGGTGGCTGACAGTGGGCCTGCACCAGAGGAGGAAGTGCTCACTCCGCATGAGGCACTCGTTGCAGAGTTCATACCACCTGAATTGGTCGAAGGAGTGGGAGAGATGCTGGACTTTGATGCCCAGTCCAGTGAGTGTTGATGCGTGTTTGTTGAGGACATGTGTGTTTCACTTGTGGGATTTGTTGTGCATGATTGCCACTACATGTGACGTGTACATGGTTCTGATGTGTAAGTAATGCAATGCTTCCGTGATGCATGTCTCCTCTGCCTGCATGCGGGGACTCCATGTAGGCATGCTCTCTTGCCCCTCCTCCGCCACTCTGCACCCCAGTTCCACCTTTGCACTGGTCTGCTTCAATCTTGCCAATGTGTACTTTCTTGTTCATGCGTCCTGTGTAGATGCTAACTTCCAGCGTAGAATCTGCCAGACATATGCTGTGTGGTACAGCCTTAGTACTTGATGCAGGGTATCTCACTTGTACTGTGCATAGGTCAGATGTCCCGCAGGGACATGAGTGCCCATTCATGCTCCATGTGCATTGCACGCATGCCCCTATATGTCCTTGACTGGATGATCACTGTAATACAAGTCCTTGGTTACATACATTGCCTGGCATCTCATCAGCCTTTCCATGTCAACTGTGGCTCAGTCCTGCGTTGCACACATGTTTAGGGTCTGACAATCTGTGTGGCTCACAGGCCTCAGCCTGTTCAATGGCCAGTGACTCTGTCCAACTGTTGTTGTGTCTTCTTCACACATGGGCGGCATCCAGAGTTTTCATCATGTGTCCTGCTTACTGTCCCAGCATCATTTGCAGTGTTGTCACTTGAATCACATTAAGCTGTTGATGCCAGTCAACACTGCCTGTCAATACACAGGTGTATGGTCAGCCTTTTGATACCATGCTAGGCATCCCTGCTTTGGTACTGGGGTGGAGGGGTGCTTGGCTTCTAGATATGGTACACATTGCATGCACAATGCACGTGATGTCTGAATTTGACATTGCACTGCCTTCACATTTCCTGGCACACACCATGGAGTCCTTGTACATGTAGGTAGTGAGTGGCATACACATTTTCTGCACTGCATAGACCCACTTCCATGGAAACTGCCACCTTTCAACAGGTCTGATCACAGAAGCAATTCAAAGTTGACCCAGTATGCATGCCAGGTTATATGTTGTGTGTCCCATGTCTGCCTGATGCATTTGCTGTTGGTGTGTGTGTGTGTTGTGTGCTTCTGACATGTGTAGTGACCTTTTTTCTCTCTATTTTTCAGGTGATGACGCAATGGAGGCGGAGGATGGTGTTGTCATGCCAGAAACAGGGTTGTTACCACTACATCAACCCGGCACTAGTGGGGGTCGTGGGGTGGTAGGCCACGAAAACCCCCAAGTGCTACAGTCCATCTTGTCTCTGGCTGCCTATGAGCCCAGCCTTGATGACGACTCTGACGTCCATGTTGAGTTGGATGAGCATCAAGTCCATGTGTCAGGGGTGAGTGATTCTGATGTGGACACTCCTCTGTCCGCGACACCTGCACTGCGGGATCAGACAGTCTTGGTTCCTCCGCCCGTGGTGGATCGGGACGCAGGGTCACCCTCCACACCAGTCACTGATGTGCCTGGGACATCACGTCGACGGGGGCATGTAGTCGTGCAGCCGCGGGCGGTGCCAACACAGCTAGGACCCCCGGTCCTTGGCTCCCGCAGGGGTCAAGCCCGGAAACGCGGTCGCCGTGTGCAACCGCAGTATACTGAGTGGGAGCAAGACATGACTGCCAATTCCGAACGGCAGGGGGCAGCAAAGGAGAACATCACTGAGAGCATGGAGCGTGTGGCCCGATCTGTGCTCCCCCCTGCTAGGCAGGTGCTTCTCCAGCAGCAGGCGGCACGGTCCACGGCCCGCTCGCTCAGGCTGGGCATGGCGGCCTCAGACAGGGCACGCCAGGCTGAAATGTCGTCTCTGTGTCAAGCAATTGCTGCTCACGCAGAGGCACACTTGGATGCCCTGAGGGAGGGGTATGCTTCCCTCAAACCCACTCTGGGTGTCCTTATGATGTCCCAGAGGCAGCAGGCAGAAGAGAGGTTTGCACAGCTTGAGCGTACCATCTCGGCTGAGCTACAGGCTTGCCGGGAGGTGCAGCGGTTGTCCAGCCAAGCCTTGCAGGAGGAACTCCGTGTTACACGTGCTACCTTGCAAGAGGAAGCACGTGTATCACGTGAGGTTCTGCATGCAGACCTATGTCACATAGCCACACAGAACCAGGCTCACCCGTCCGGCAGACTTGCTGCCAACGAGGGGCAAGCTGCGGCTAGGCGTGGCCAGGCTACTGTGCCACGTCCTCCTTTATAGGATGAGCCAGACTCGGACGACCATCTATCTCCCACATAGGTCGGGCTGTGCAGGCGTTGAGCCCATGGAGGTTTTTTTTTTGGCTCAGCATCATCGCATGTGGATGTTGAGCCGCACCCTGTACCTCCCCCCTCCTGGGTGCCTCCCCTCCCCCCGGGTCATATGTGGCCATTTTTGATTTTTCTTTTAGTTTAGTTAGTTAGGTTTCTGTGTGATAGTTAGTTTAATTAGGTAATGCAGGTTTTCCATAGTTAGTGTAATTAGTTAATATAGTTTAAAATTGCTTGTCTATTGTGCTTTCATGTGACGGTGCGGTGCTTTGTGGCTTTTGAAGGCATCCACTGTCTGTTCCAGCTGGGCCCTTCAGGCTTGTCTTGTGTATGTGTTTGCTGCTTGGGGTCCTTGACTCACATATGCCACTCCTGCCTCCCTTATCCATGGTCTCGCAATGATGGTTCGGTGTCACAACCTTTTACACAAGGGCTTTGGACTGTCATATCTGTGGCATGTCTGGTGCTGTGTGACTTGTGTTTATACCCCTAGTGGGGATGATTTTGGTGTTATTGTCCACTGTTCAGCTTTTGCTAGATGGGGTCTTTCATGATTAATGTGTACATTCATTGCTATGCATTGTGTAGTATGTTTCTTATCTTTACTGTACACGTGCTTGTTGCAATTCATGCCGTAGATAGTGTTCCACAGTTTGGATGTGAAAGACGGACTGATGGTGTGATGTCTGATGTGACTCTCTGACATGGTCAAGTAATGAGATGCCTGAAGATACACACACAGATGACTTTGAAGCATTAATCATGTGTTTCATGCCCTTTCTGCAGGGGGATGAGCCTCCAGAGCACCTTTGCCAGCAGACATGGCCCATTGGACGTCGGAATTCTGGACACGTTTGTTGGTGCCCACATGCACATGTGTGCACAAGCAGAGGCACAGGGATTGCAGACCTACATTCTAGAACTGCTGATGTGTTCCAAGGAACTCCAGGCAAGGTGAGCAGCACAGGGGGGCCACAACACAGCAAAGCTAGCACCAGGCGAGTTGCACATGCAGGCTTAGTCACAGCACTGAGGGTGAGCTTGGACGAATATTGGTGTTGAAGCACACAATGCAGCTCAGATGTGTTGGTGGACTGATGGCTGTTGATTGTAAGGTTGTCTGGGACACCTGCAGGGGCAGTGGCACATACCCTTCGGTACACCAAGGTCCATTGAGGCACTTGTATCAACCATGTAGCCTTCCAAGACATGGAAAGGGGCAGCTCACAGGGGCATACAGCAAGGGACATACTCGGGTGCAGTGCATTTCATTTCCATGTACATTTTGATAAATGCACTGCCAACTTTGTTTCGGTCATGGTGGTACACAACTTGCTCTGAAGTCATGGCTTGCTATATGGGTATGTCTGCTTACCCAGGGAACATTGCATGGTGTGTGAAATGTGACACATTGGTGTTCCATTTACCACACACCCACCGGTGGCTGACTTACTGCATTGACTGTGTATGACCCATCACAGGGGTAATGTTATATATGGGTATGAAGCATCTACACCAGATTGTCTGTTTGTAGAGTAGTTTGTTGCTATGGGGCATGTTTGGTGGTGTGTTTCTGTGTAATTGGCACGTACAGGTTGTTGACTGTGGCTCTCTTTGCAGCATTGCAGTGCTCCTGTAACCGGACCTGAGAGTGCGCAGGCAGGAGGCCAGCACTCAAAACCAGAGCTAAGTGTCTTGTTATTTTTCTTTCAAACTGCTCTGCATAGGCTTGCTGGGGGGTGCACTAATGCATGGATGAATGTGTAATTCAATTTGGTATGTTTTTTTCCCCCTAATCACCCGGAATCCTATGCAATTTTGAACCCTGTACCCTCTACCTGGTGTTCCTGCTTCCCGTACCTATCCAAGCAACGTTCCCTAACCCTCTTTCCCCGCTGGGGTTGCGGATGCCTGTGTAAGCCCCAAACTTGCAGGCGCCAAAACCCTAGAGGGGGTGGTTGGTTTGTGCCACTCCTAAGCCTGGACTACAGAAGGCCATGACAGTGATGTACAAGTTTGTTTGGATTGTGTATGTGTTCATGCAGGTAGTACATTTTCGTGCATTCCCTACTTTCATGTGTCATTCCTCCTCCCCTCTCCTGCCACTCATTCCAGTTATCCAGTGTGCCAACACCTGTCCCGACTGCATATCCCTGACCCTCCTTCCCCACCAGGGTCTCAGGGGCCTGTGTGAGTTTGACCTTGCAGGCACCCGGGACACGGTGGGGGTGGTTGTTTCGTGACACTCCCGCGCCTGTACACGGGACCTGTGACAGTACACATCTGTTCATGGTGCATCATTCTATGTTATGTACCACACATGGTTCACATCCTGTTGTGACATTGTTTTACTGTGCTACCTTGGTTGTTGCATCATTGTGGTAGTACTTGGCCTTTGTGAGGTACTGCTACGTCAAGTCATCTACTGGAGGGTGTTCTGGTTCATTTTTCTGGCTTGGATTTTGTGATTTTGGAAATGAGTGTGGATTCTGAGGGTGCAGGCACCTTTTTACACACAAGGTGGGAGATGGTGACGAAGGGGAAAGGTGATGCTGTGGCCAGGTGGAATTGAGGGTTGAAGGCTCCATGACCCAGGTGCAGTTGTTAAGTGGGTCATGGTCATTTGTGAGGGAGGGGGGGGTTGTTGTTAGTTGCCTTGCCCTGCAGTGTGATGGGAACCCTGACATTGTAATTGTGGTATCCTATGTACATGTTGTGTTCTGCTGATCAATGCCTGTTCATGTGTTGTGTTTACCTTTCAGGTGCGAGGGGATAGTTGTGGTTTGACATGCTGGGGTGTACACATGGTGAATGTTCACATGTGATGTGTAGAGAACACTGATGGTCACCTGATTGCACATGCATATGTTGAGTGCATGTCCTTGCTGACCCACACACTTGCACTCTGATGCACTACATGTACAACCACCCTTGCATATCCACGTGTACACTGTTTGCCTTCTGGTGCCCACTGTGTCCCTGCAGCACATGTTCTGTGACCAATTATGGATCCTGTACATGCCTAATTTGCTTTTTGATGTGGTCTGTCGCTTAGATGTGATGCTCAGGTTGTGCATCACACACAATGGCTGTTCACTGTGCTGTGCGCTGAGCAGTGTGTTGCAGGAGTAGGACACAGCACACAGAAGCTGCAGTGTTGATTTTGCAATGCACAATGTGCATGTAGACAGGCATTCATTGTTATGTTACGTCTACAAGTCTTATAATGCATTTGGAAATGACTTATTTTGGGTGGGAGGTTGTTGGTCAGTCATTTCATCTTATTCCAGGTCAGGCATCATTGTCTGATGCCACTGTACATTTTGGACATGGCAATGTGTACCTTATTGTTACTGTGTTGGTGTATGGGTATTGCTTGCCATGTCATGTTGTGGTTTGGGAGGGTTTCAGTGACATAACAGTGATGGCCATGGCCTGTTTTGCAGGTGTGTGTGATTCATACCTTGCATGTCAGGGTCATCCGCTTCTCAAAGCAACTAGCTGGGGGTAGATCTCTCTCCGCGGCAGGGCCCTCCCTCTGGAACAGCCTTCCTGCCTCACTGAAACTTGAGGAGAACCATCTCCGGTTCGGGAAGCACCTCAAGACCTTCCTCTTTGCTTCTGCTTTCTCTCTGCCTCTCCCTTGCTAAATCCTTCACTGGAACTGCACTGGATCTGCAACTGGGCCACTCTCACTGACCTCAGTCCCTGGCCCAGCCACTCTCCAATTGCACTGCCTCCCTTGCAACCCGTGCACTGCAGGGTTGTCTCTCTATCCCTACAGCCCCCCCTTCCAGCACTTGTCTACACTTACCTTTGCAGTTGCCACCAGCTGGCCTATGTATTTGTTTTTTGGTCTACTTACCCTGTACTGCACTCCCCCCCTCCCCTTCCCCTTGCACTTTTCCCTTCCCTCTACCCCTGCACTTGCACAATCTAAATGACACCTGGCCTAGTAGTACCGTTGTCTGTCTTCCCTTGTTCCCCCCTCCCTGCCTCATCGCACCTTGAAATACTTGTGTATAGGCCATATCATGTCATGTCATATGTGTGCCTTTTGGTCACACAGGATAGCTTGTGTTTAAGTAGCTAGGGATGCAGACAATGTGGCACTTCCATGGCAACTATCTCAGGGTGGTAGGGTTGTGACAGTTGACTGTCTCTTTGTCATCATCGATTGTCACCTGGTATGTGCCAGGCCTGTGTGCACTCCGCAGGGGTGGGAGTTTAGGTGAAAAATATGGCCACAAGCTGGATCCGGGCTTCCTCGCCACGTGCCCTGTCCCCTCCCATGGGCAGCGCCTGTGCCTGTGGTTGGGGATGTGGGGGCACAACAATGTCCACCGGGACGCCCTGCCGTGTTGCAACATTGTGCAGGACACATGCTGCCACAATGATCCTGCACACTACTGGTGGTGCATAGAGTAGCTGCCCGCCAGAGCGGTCAAGGGAGCGGAAACGTGACTTCAGCACTCCGAATGTGCGCCCCACTATGGCCCTGGTTGCAATATGGGCGGCATTGTATCTTACCTGGGGTGGTGTGGTGGGGTTCCGGATTGGCGTCATCATGTGGTTGCTCAGAGGGTAGGCACTGTCCCCTGGGGAGGTGTAAATGGTTGTGATTATTGGGGTTTGTTTGTTTGTGTGTGTGTGTGTGACATGCATGCATGTGCAAGGGCATTTGTACTCACCTAGAAGCCAGGTGTCGCCATGCTGCCCAGCTTCCAGGGCCCGGCTCAGGGCGGACATTCTGTATTTGAAACTGTCATGGGTGGAGCCAGGGTAGTTTGCATAGACAGAGGTGATGATTCCCTTTGCATCGCATACCACCTGTACATTGATGGAATGCCAGTGCTTGCGGTTTCGGTAGATGTGCTCAGTGGCCCTAGGTGGACGTAGGGCCACATGGGTGCAATCTATGGCACCGAGCACTTTGGGGAAGTGTGCCACCCTGAAAAAATCCAGGACAACAGCCTGCCTTTCTGCGGGTGTTCTGGGCATGTATATGTGCCTGCGGACTGAGGGGCGCGCTGTCATGATTGCCAGTACCTGGTGTAGGCAGCGTGACTGCGTGGCCTGTGAGACCCCCCCCACTATGGCAATAGTCCGCTGAAATGACCCAGTAGCCAAAAAATGAAGGACATTGAGCAGCTTCTCCAAGGGGCTCAATGCTTGGGAGCAAAGGGTGGGGGATGTAAGGTCATCTTCCCACTCCCTGACCAGGTCTAGGATGATGTGGGGTGGAAACCTATACCTGCCATAGACCTGGTCGTCAGGCATCCCAAAAAGGCTTGTCCGTGGTGCGAAAATGCGTGCCCTGGCTATTCTCCTCCTCCTGCGGTGTCCCACAATCAGTGCTGCGACAAATGGGGCATTCATCGTAGCTGTATATACGTGTTTGTTGTTTGCGCGCACTTTTATACTGTGCGCGGGGACGCTTCCGCCTGCCTTCGTGTGGCGGACGCATTGATGCCTGTGTGCGTCTTTTGCCATGCGCGGGTTTCCCGTATTCGAATCCATGAATACGGGTTGTTGGCGTGCGTGTGGGCGTTCCGTGTAGTTCCCTGCAGTACTTCCCCAGTTACACCTTCTTTTTCACGCGTTATTCCCCATTCCTCGTGTTACGCCCACTGTTCCGCCCACTTTGGTTGTGTGCGCCGCGCTATGTGCGCTTTTGCTGCGCCATGGCAGGATTGGGCGCACGGACAGCGGGGAAAAAAGCAGTGTCTTCCTTGAATCGCACACGTGCGCGTGCGCTGCGTTTCTCGCGCTTGCGCTACCTTGCGTCTGCTTGCGCTGGGATTTTCGGCGCACGTTTGCTCCATGAATTGACCCCAATGTTTTTTTGAATACTTGTATATACTAACATTATGAATACCAATTTCGCATAATTACAACACCATATTAATCCATATGAATTTCTCTGCTTAGGTTTAAGTGGGGGGGTGCCTTCCACTTCATTCAGCTGTTGATTCAATATATCTTTATTTGGGTCCTCCAGTACAACTGTTGTTCATTAATGCTACACATTGGCAAATTGTCTACATATTGTATGATGGTACTTGGCATATGTATGTTCCCGAAGTATGCATGCAATACCCTGTTAAAGATACTGGGACAGCACCACTGTGGCAACAATGTGTACTGAAACCACCCACCACAATGCGTACATGCTGTGAGATATTGGGATTCAGGATGCAATGGGACTAAGAAGAATGCATTTTTCAGGCCAATGACAGTAAACTTGTTTGCTGTTGTGTGTACATTACATAGTATTTTCGAGGGGTTGGGAAACTCAGCTTCCATTATGTCATTCAGAGGGTGTAAGTCTTGAATCATTCTCCAACTAGACCCTTTTGATTTGATAGGGTATATAGCAGGGTTGCAGGGGGAGTAGGAGGGTATGATAATGCCTTGGTGCAGGATTGCAATGGTGGTGTAATGTATTCCTTCTTCTGCTCCGTTGGATAATGGGTACTGTTTCACTAAATGTCATACTGCTCCTGGCTTGAGGGTGATATGTATTGAGCAATGCTCTGCAAGAACCCTACATCATGGTGGTTGGTCATCCACAGAAAGTCAGGGACCTGTACAAGGTCTTCTTGGGTGAAGGGTGGGACAATCTCTGCCACAAACATGGGGCATGGACCTGGCGGCACTGTAGCATGATCTTGTAAGGAAGACATAAAGCCAACACTACTTCTCTGTCATAGTCCATGTTCTCAAACAACTCTGAGTCAGTCACTTCTTTCAATGGTTGAGCTGGTTCCATACACAACACTGTGTGCCACTCCCCTCCATTTGTAGCTGTCCATATTAGGACAATCATGTTCTTCGATACCACCCTGCTTCTATGTCCAGAGTAAGAATAGTTTGAACTACATAATCTTGGGGAAGAGTGGATCTGAATATGAAATCTGAGGGTATCCGCCAACATTAATTTCCTACTTGAGGAATTGCATTCAACAACACTGTGTCCCCATAAATAAACAAATCTAAGTGGATCGGGATCCCTCGGGCTGCCATCTCACTCCCTAAGGCATGAATGACCACCATCGTTTTTATGTGACACATTCCTGGGGTTGAACACACCACTCCCCTTTTGGTGAGTGAGATTTTACTGAGCACGTCTCATCCTAGTTAATTGACAGGGGACATTGTCCAGAACAACAAGGGGGCACACACCACCTTTCCCCACTTTGATGGGTAATTCTTCTGTGAATGGAACCGATTTCACGGTCCCAGAGAAGCCCTGGGTGACCATAACCTTACCTGACAATGGGAAATGCCCTTTGATAATGTATGATTTTGTTGCACAGCTGTCCACCATAACAATGAAAGGTGTCTCGGTAATTTGGTGGTAAATTAGTCTTGCACTTAGATTGGGTTTGGGATCACATTATTTTAGTGACCACACCTTGTTAGCTTATATTGGTGGTAATTTTAGTGGTATTTTATTGTGCGGTAATTATTTCTGTAGTATAGTGGTGAGCATGGTCTTCTTCTTTATGCTATAACTTCATCATAAAACAAAACTTTCCTTTCTATTAGAATACCTCTTAGTTGTCTGTAGAGAGCCCCAGACTTACGCACTGTTAGAACCCAATAATTTTATTCAGAGCTCCACCAACAGTTTGTGACTGGTATCACTGGATTATCTACATCCAGTTATCTATGTGCCCTTAGGCATTACTGGCTCATAGATGTCCAGTAATCTATATATCATATCAGATTCCTTCCCATCAGCATGCAAGGAAGGCACACACACACACACACAAACCTGCTTTATCACTGAATATTATTATCTTCTTCTGAGTTGTTATTTTACCTGCAGTAGTAAAGTGACAAATGCACTACTGAACAGAAATTAACTTCCCCTGTAATTTTTATATATATAAATGACTTCACAGATGCAAAATGACGCTAAATCCCATTTGTTTTCATGGATACTTATTATATTGAATCTTATTTACATATCATCAAGTCTTACCATAGATACATTGCATCGTCATCTGAAATACAAAAGAAAGCAGAACAGAACAAACAAGCCTATTGAAACATGGGTTAATGTTCCCACATTCGGAACATGACGAAAGATAAACATGCAGTGATTTCCTAACTTTTCTACACTGTAATTTATCTTAGCCAAACATTCGGCATTCAAATGATCCTCACTTGGAATTGTCTTACCAAGATGAGTGTTTCTTTGAAGTTCCCAGCATGACCTTGCCCCAATCGCAAAGGCAGACCCAGTGATTCTGTAATCTTGTGTGGGGAGCACTGGCGAGATATCTCTCATAGCCAGTGCTCTGGCCCCCTTGGAACACTGTCAGTCTTCTCAGCCCAGCACAAACTAACTATTTCCCCACATGTATTGTCCCAAGAAACCTTCTGTCCTTCCCCTTTTGATGTTTCTTGTCTGCCTATAATTTCCCCCAATCAGGTTAAAAAAAATGTGTCTTGTATCAACCCTCATGTTTAGAACAATGAGAGCTTCAAGCCTCCGTGAACAAATGTTTAATTTTGCTTTCCCTCTGCTCTCCACAAGCTAATACAGAAAAAGCAATGCCAGTATGCATTTAAAAATGAATTACAGCAGTGCCACTAAAACATGGATTTTCACCTTAATTATTTTTATATCAAAATACTTCTTACCATTTTCTTTAGATCTGATGTTATAATTACAGATGTCTAATATAACACAACTCTGCAAGATAGGCAATGCTTCTACTTTGGCTTGGTTTTGATTATATTCTGAAATCTTCCTGTAATCCTTGATCAGTTCCATGCTGGTTCAAGTTTATCTATGGGGGAGAAAAGAAAGACAAGACTATTATCTCAGTAAGCCAGGACTTTTTGTTCCTGCTCTCTCATTTATATAATTGCATAATTTGGCATGGCCACTTTGAAGAAATGTTTCCAGTGGTAGGTTTAAAGCATAGGTGCAAAAGCCTGACTTGAATCCCTTTCCAGACCATATTCCCCAAAGATACATCAGTTAGTCAACAACAACAAGAATGATTATGTTAATATAAAGCCTTTCAGCACATTATTGAAGAATATCCATTTCATCCAGTCAAATGTTTTTTCTCTCACCCGGATGACCTTTTTCCATATGATTCACAATCTTTTCATGTTAGAAAGGCATTGGTCTGCAACCTTTGGCTCACCAAATGTTTTAGAATACAGCTTCCATGATTTCTAGCCAGCATAGCCAGACAAGCCAGCATAACCAGACATAAGGAATAATGGGATTCATAATCTAAAACATCTGTAGAGCCGCAGGTTGTAAAATCCAGCAATTGCATGTTCATGTTTTTGCTAACTTTTTATTCTGAATTGTAATTTTTATTCTGAACTATTATTTTGACCCGTTTTTTTTTTATACTGTTTCATTCTGTAACTTTGTTAAAGGTTACTTGTTAACCAAATAACAATGAAATAAAAAAATAAAAAAATAAACATCCAGCAATAATGTCTAGGAGTGCTTTTACAATATATGTACCTTACAGTCGTTTAACAAATCTGTCTTTCCATAACAAATATGTCCTGGCAATGATGAACAAACTCATGGATGGTCCACTCAGGGAGCAGTCTCAGGCCTTCACTAAGCATCTCTAGGCCAACATTTAAAAGAGAAATGGATCTGGAGTTAGTTCACTAAGATACTGACGTGCCTGATTCAAATATGGAGAATATAAGGGTGGAGTGACTGCTTGAAGTCCACAATTTATTAAATACTGTTTCTAGTTGGAAAACTACGAAAACACAGAATGTAAGTTGAACTTGACAGGACAGAAAAACAGAACTATACTTTTCCCTGACTTTATTGTGTTTGCTACCATCTGTATTTCCTTCACTCTCACTGGACTTGATAGAATAGCTGCATTATTATCATCCACTTTGGGAACCAAGACCCTGGATAAAAAATACAATAATGTCCATGGGCAGATCCTGCAATTGCCATATATAAGAATTCATAAAGACTTGAAGGGCAACGTTCATTACCTCATTCTCAATAACCAAGTTGCAAGCTTTAGTATTAATTGACTCAATTATTTTGGGAACACTATACTTCTCGAGGTGGTGTGCAAATAACCCTGCAGCCCTTTCCTTGAATTCCCAGTACAGAGAAAATACATCCTTACTCCTGAAGACATGTTTACATGTACTTAAAACTTAGTCAGGCAGTAAAGGTACACATCATCTCAGATCATTGTATGTATTTTCAAAATTTTCAGTTCAACACTCGTTTTTCATTCATCTTTGGTTCTCGTGTTCTTGATATATGACACATGGTTACTAATTCTCCTCTTAAGGTATGCAAGCATCTCATCCCTGGACAAGAGCAAACTCATTTACAGCATCATTGTCTTAAACCAGTCAGCATTGTTCAGGAGGAAGACATTAATAGCCTGATTCATGGAATTATTTGCACCGAAAATGAGGATTTGTGCGCCATTCTGCCAGCAAATCCCTGTTTGACAAATGCCGATTTGCAGGCAGAAAGCGCACAAATCCCCGTTTTCGGCGCAAATAATTCCATGAATCAGGCAGTTAATCTCCACGGGAAAGTTCTATGTCTGTAGTCCCAATCTGATTTTTTAAATTTAGAAACTGAGGGACAAGGTCTGAAATTAATATATTTCCAATCTAGGCAATAAGCATTGTGAGCGTAGTCTCTTGGAGGTGAGAATAACATCCAATTACAAATCGCTCATTTGTGGAACTCTCTCATCCAAAAATTCTAACATATCACTGAGCAGTCCTTTTTTGTAAGGTATGTCCATGTTATTGTTATTATCAGACATCTCTACTTTTGGTTGCAAAGAAACCTTAAGTCACCTGCCAAAATCACTCCCATATTCAATGTCAATATTAGCTTTATTTGGAAATCAAATTCCAAATCTTTAACAATGATAATGGTCACACAATGTATTAATGTGGTCTTATAAAAAATGGGGACATTGTGCAACACAACATAAGCACTCTATGACATATCTAGAAGACACTTATCATTGGTTTAAATAATTGAATTTATTACATCATTGCTGTGAATCACATTAGTGCTGAAATTCCAAACATGCAATGATACTAAAGACTAATAAAAATAGAATCAAATAACCCACACACATAAATATATAAACATGCATTCATTCACACATTCTACATACAGGAATAATATTTTCAATCCATAACTATCCAAAGGTCGCAGCTCATATAACCAAAAAAGAAATGAGTACTATTACATTAAAAATGAAATTACTATATGCTCATCAAATACAATATATTTACATTATAATTATTTTGGAATGTAAAAGTGATACAATCCACACAGTTTCAATTTTCCGTTATAAAGTGCCATAGTCTGTACTATTGTTAAAAGACAAATTATAGTACATTATTTGTTCAATGTAAAGTGCGGAAAATTGTAGGCCTAAATGCCCATAGAAAGTCTATACTTATTTGTCAGTCTCCTTTGTCCATTTCAGATATTTCAACAACCATTGATAAGTTCAAAATGGCTTATCCCTGGGGTAGAATCGAATCAGGATTAATACAATAATGCCCCCCTTAATCACCCTCAAGGTGCTCTTCATATCATTTGGCCATACAATTTTATGCAACAATTTGTGGCTGGAAAATATGTGGACCAAACTTCCACTGAGCAAATGTCCGATTTTCTTCGGCAAGTTGATACCGCTTAATGAAATCAAATCTTGGATATAGAGGACATCATCTCATTGTGGGTCACAGATTTTGCCACTGATTTCCTTGCTTTAAGTATGTATTTGAAGAGTTATTTTTCATCTGGTCTAGATATCAATTGGTATGCAAACACCAGACATGTGCTGTAGCACTATAAACTGTTTGAGCCACCCTAATGGAAGAGTTACACATAATAGATAATAGGCAAGACTAGCTAAAATGCCAAGCTTTGTACATCATTGGACAGTTTTATCTGAAGTGCCCAGAGTGCGTGACAAAAAAAGTTGATCCCTAGATAATCAAATATCAGCTCTACATCTATCCCTTTTTTCAAATGTTACTGCAAGTGTGCTGATTTTATATCATTATTTTATACATGTCCATATTCATGACAAGATAAAAGTCACTAAAATTCTCTGAGGCAATCACTAATCTAGGGGAAAATATTTCTGCATCAACAAGTATGTTGGGGAAGTTAGAATTCAGTATTTTAGAAATATTAATTATATTAGTCAGTTATATAACTCAATGTAGTCTCTATATATGAGGTATCCAACAAAATATGGTGCACTTCATTATTTGGCCTGGCAGCACTAAACTTTTCTATGCGTGCATTTCATTCTCGGCAGTTTCAAATTGGGCTTGGCGGTGTTGTAAAACCTGTACTTTGCATGTCACCAACAACACCTTTAAATGTCATAATGGGAAAAAATAATATATATAAATATATATATATATATATATATATATATATATATATATATATATATATATATATATATATATATATATATATATATACATATATATCAATATATATTACACAGCCATGCAGCCATGGTAGTGGCTGTGTAGTTATGGTTAAATTGAAGTTTCCATAGGAAGAGCCCTTTTTGGGTGGCTAATAACTCCGCTCCCCCTGGACGAATCCTCACCAAACTTTGCAAAAAAAGTATGTGGGTCAATCTGAATTTTTTTGCAAAGTCTGGTGAGGTTTGGTCTGGGGGGAAAAGTTATAGGGCGGTCCCAAAACTTCTTTTTTTCCCATAGACTGAATGGGGAAAAAACTTAGCTCACGCCTACAGCCCAAACCGCTGGACGGATTTTCACCAAATTTGGACCAGGAGCAGCGGCTTGGTCCTGAAAGTGTGCTTTTGCAAATTTGGTGAAAATCTGTCCCGTATTATTTTTTAAAATGACCAAAAATTAGGTCACAAAAAATTAGTGATATCTATGTTCGGTCCGCGGACACACTTCCCTGTTCGCTCCGCGGACAGTGTCCTGATTGGCCAACCGGCTTGCGTCATGTCCGCGGGCATGCAACGTGTTCGCTGATTGGACGGTGAAGAGCGTGAAGCGCATCAGATTTTCGGGAATGCCCGCCATCTTGGATTCGCGGACGTCCGCGGACAGCGCGGTGAGACTTGGTGGAACAATAGTATTTAGTAGAGTGTGTTGGTGTGTAAAACTGTTTGGGGAGGGTGGGGGAGTAAGAGATGGGTTAAATTTTGTATTTATTTAGGGGGTAGGCCCCCCTGTTGTGTTAGATTTGTCCGTGGACAACACAGATGTTGTGAAATGTTCTAAATAATTGAAATGGGGGTGATCGGAGGACACTACGCCTGTACGTATTGTTTGCAAGCAAGCTGAAAGTGTTCTAAGAACACTCACTGTGTCCTGAAATGTTCGAAAATAAACTAAATGGGTGTGTTCTGAGGACGGTAAGCCTGTACATTTGGTTTGCAGGCAAGTTGAATCTGTTCTAAGAACACATCATGTGTCCTGGGATGTTCGTCAATAAACAAAATGGGGGTGTCCTGAGGACGGTATGCCTGTCCGTACTGTTCGCAAGCAAGTTCAAATTGTTCTAAGAACATATGAAGTGTCCTGGGATGTTTGTAAATAAACGAAATGGGGGTGTTCTGAGGACACTACGCCTGTACGTATTATTCGCAAGCAAGCTGAAAGTGTTCTAAGAACACTTGCGGTGTCCTGAAATGTTCGAAAATAAACAAAATGGGTGTGTTCTGGGGACGGTAAGCCTGTCCGTTTTGTTCGCAGGCAAGTTGAATCTGTTCTAAGAACGCATCATGTGTCCTGGGATGTTTGTCAATAAACAAAATGGGGGTGTCCTGAGGACGGTATGCCTGTCCGTACTGTTCGCAAGCAAGTTCAGTTTGTTCTAAGAACACACGAAGTGTCCTGGGATGTTTGTAAATAAACGAAATGGGGGTGTTTTGAGGACACTACACCTGTACGTAGTGTTTGCAAGCAAGTTGAAACTGTTCTAAGAACACTTGCGGTGTCTTGAAATGTTCGAAAACAAACGAAATGGTTGTGTCCTGAGGACGGTATGCCTGTCCGTTTTATTCGCAGGCAAGTTGAACCTGTTCTAATAACACATGCAGTGTCCTGAAATGTTCGTCAATGGACAAAATGGGCGTGTCCTGAGGACGCTGTCCATATTGTTTGCTGGCAAGATGAAGTGTTCTTAGAATACATTATGTGTCCTGGGAGGTCCGTAAATAAACAAAATGGGGGTGTCCTGAGGACGATATGCCTGTCTGTACTGTTCGTATGCAAGTTGAAACTGTTCTAAAAACACTCATCATGTCCGCGGACATTAAACGTGCCAATATGGCATAGTTAAAATGTTTGACTCTATGGGTGTTATATGCTGCAGTGGTTGTGGCCAGGGCATAGAGTCTTGGGAGCATGGCCATATGGCCATGCAGCCAAGACTCTATGCCCTGGACACAACCAACACAACATATCACACCCACAGTGGCTTATAACTTTGGGATCCAAGAACAAATTTATAAGCAACAAAGTTATAAGCCACTATGGGTGTGATATGCTGTGGTGGTTGTGGGCAGGGCCTATATTCTTGGGTGCATGGACAAGACCAAATTTATAAGCACCAAAGTTATAAGTCACTATGGGTATGATTTGCTGTGATGGTTGTACTTATTATAATATATTTACTGTTTGGTTTAGTAACTGGAGTACATGTATTTCTTGTTTATTTCTGTGTTAAAAGAAAAGATCATGTTAGTATTGGCATTTTGTAACGACGTATAACATTGAATAATCAACATTTTTTTTTACCCTCATATTTAGTAGATTACAAACCAGTGTACTGTGCAAATTGCTCAGTTTCTGTGTTTGTTGATAAAATCATTGGGTCTGTGGGAGAAAAAAAAATCCATGTTGGATTAAAAAAACCTTTTTTTGTTATGCTAACGTCTATTTTTTTTGTTTGTTTTCAGTGTTCACTTGTTGTTTCTGGCTAATGCTCTATATATTGGCTTGTTGCAGATTTTATGAGCAGTTAGATACCTGTTGACATATTCTAACAGTCTATTTTTTGTTATAATGAAGTGGTATTGATTTATCTGTTTGGATATTGTGAAATTTTGGGGTAGTTAGATACCAGTTGGCGTATTCTAACTGTCTATTTTTTGTTATAATGTAGTGGTATTCATTTATCTGTTTAGTAGTTGTAGAATCTTGGGGCAGTTGTAGAATCTGTTGGCATATTCTTACAGTGGCATATTCTTACAGTCTATTTTTTGTTATAATGAAGTGGTATTGATTTATCTGTTTGGATATTGTAAAATCTTGGGGCAGTTAGATACCAGTTGGCGTATTCTAATTATCTATTTTTAGATATAATTTAGTAGTATTCATTTATCTGTTTAGTTGTTGTAGAATCTTGGGGCAGTTATATAGCTGTTGGCATATTGTAACAGTTTATAGTTTTTTTAATAGAAGTTTAGTTAATGTTTGAGTACATTTTAGTTAATACATTTTGGTTTTAAGAACATTAAATAAGCGTTTGTAAGATTTTCAGGTAATCTCTGCTTTAGAGTAATGGTACTATCATTACATTCGAAACATCCACATTTTCTTTTATATATACAGTATAGTGAACTGCATTGGTTGTGGCTCCTGTGTGGTAGATCATACCTATTGTTGTGAAGGTTTTCTTACCAAGTGATACTTCACCATGTGTGAATCCAGTCAGCTTGCAGTTGTTTTTGGTACCATCTGCATTGTAACGTAGAAGCATTAGTATTACTAATTTACTATGTGTTTGTATTACTAACGTGGGGGATTATCCGAATTGCAGGTAGTACATAATCTACCATGGTTTGCATTTTGTACAAGTTGCTGAAATGGAACGGATTCACAATTAGTTATTGATACATACACAAAGCGCTCATTGGTGATTTGTTCTTGTGTCACATTGTTCCACAGAGTGCATGTATGTTTCCTCATGTATGAAATCTGGAAGATTTCATTTATAGGCTGTTTTTGTTTTCCAGTACTTGTAGTGAGTACATTAGAAATTCTTGTGGATCTTCCTGTGAGTTTATAGTGAATTTCACTATTCCAGCACAGTAGTCCAATTGTTGTCTTATTCCATAAACACTATATGTGTTGTCAGGATTGTTTGTTGCGTTTCTATGAAGTACTAACATTTGCCAACACAATTGGTCTGCACTGTGTAAGTAAATGTTGTCAACAATTGGTGGTAATTGAAATAGAATATTCATTGCTACATTTGCGTAGCAACTTAAACCAATTACATTTGAAAGTTTAAATGGACCAGGTAATTCTGTATCGGACTGCTTTTTTTGGAGTTTGTCTTCCTTCTTTGAAGAAGTACCTGGTTTACTTTGCCTAATAGGTTCTTTTTTGATTGTGGTACTTGATGAAGTATTAGTTTCTTTTAATCTCTTTGGAGGATTTGCAGTGACATCCTGTTGCATTTCTGTTTGATTTTGTTTTCTTTTAGAGCATTTTACTTTTTGTGGAATAGGATATGTTTTTAGATGGGGGGTGTATAGTGAACGAAGTCTATTGTTTTCTGAAATGCAAGGTACATCAGCGTTTACTTTACTTGCATCAAAGTTGATTAGAAATAGACCGTCAAGTGTACGTAAGCGTGATAATGCTACGTAGTTCATGCTTTCTTTAAAGACTGTGCTACCAATGTCTATCAATGCTTTGTCTAGGGTAAGACCTTGTGATTTATGAATGGTGACTGCGTATGCAAGATTTAGAGAAAATTGTTCTCTGCGTACATACATGTCTTTGAAGAGAAGGAATCGAGCTGTTGAGCGTCCTATCCTTTTCAGTTCTGAAAGTTTGTCAAAGAGATATTGACAAACTGAATGTTGTTGTCACGTGGGTATGTTTGAAAGCCAACAACTGTACCTAGTGCTCCATTAACTAGTCCTTGATCCATGTCAAGGTTACGTTTAAGCATTACTCTGCAATTTAAGGATCATTTTAATATTTATTCCAATCCAGCTGTGTTGGAGATTGAATTTTCTAAACTATTTAGTCTCGTTGTGGCTTACTCACACCAATGGTAGTGTCATACCATGTATATCTAGTTTGTCTGTGGCGCTAATTTCAATTATTGGTTGCATTACTTTTTTTAACATTGTTTCATTGAATTTGAAACAGCTTGCAAGAGTTGGCATTAAGGCCATACAATTGACATTTCTGTGGGCTAATTGTTCCATAAAATCCGTAGCACATGCATTATCACCATAAAGTGCATGAATGTGCCGAGTTTTCAATATTGCTTGTGCTTCTTGAGATAATATCCCAACTCTAATACTTTTTAAGATGTTGGCATAAGTGAGATCTGCAGATTGCCGCATGTTTTCTGTTAATTCTCTGTATTGGAAATTTTGCCAAAGGTTGTCATTTCCAATGCTGCCAACAGTTTTACGGCAGGGTTTGTGTCCTAAGGTTTTAAAAATAGGCTCATCTTTCACTCGTGTCAATTGAAGATCTCCGAAAACAATAATGTGTTTTCCTCCAAAGAGCTCTTCGTAGTTTGTTTTGAGTGCTTCTTGTAATCTGAGGTGAATCAAAGCCAACATTAGGTTGGAGACCATGCTCACTTCATCTATTACTAGCATTTTCATTTGTTTCAATACTCTGCGTAGTTCCATTGCAGCTTCTGTAGAAAGTTTGTAATAGTCTAATTTGTTTTGGTGTTCAACTGGCAGGAGTAGTAATCGGTGTAAAGTGGCACCGCCTATGTTGTAGGCAGCTAAACCTGTGGGGGCATTGACAACAACTGACAGTTTGTTGTTTGTCAGTTATTGAAGGAATTTACTGAGGATTTTGATTAAGAATGTTTTGTCAGAACCAGCTTCACCACTGACGTACAGTAGTATAGGTTTGTAATTTTGGCAGGTGCATTCTTTGTTTTCATGTTGTACACCATGTGCAATTTCTCTTGTTATTTCTTCAAAAATGCTACGTTGCTCATTGTTTGGTTTTGATTGCAGTATAGTTAGGTCTTCTTTATCTTCATACTGACACATGGGGGGTAATTCATAGAATTTAGTGCACAAGTGGCGCACGCGGCTGGCGCACATTGTGCGTGTGCGAATCTTTGCGCCAGCCGTGTGTGCTAAAATCCATGTCCACACACAGCGTATTCATGGATTTTAGCTACCAAAACCAGCCGTGGCACACAGTGGCACAGCGGCCCTGCAGCAGTGCCAGTTACGCCCCCAAGAACGCCTCTCACGCAGGGAAAAGCCATTAAAATCCCCAATCCAGCGCAAAGGGCTGCGCTAACCCTGTACCAGCAGAGCAAGCGGGGAACGTGTATTACTGGGGTTTGCGGGAAGTTTCACACGTGATTGGCCCTGTGCGAGTGGGGTACGTGTATTACTGGGTTTCGCGGGAAGTTTCACACACAATTGGCCCTGTGCGATTGGGGTATGTGTATTTCGGGGGTGCGTGCGAAGTTTCACACGCGATTGGCCCTGTGCGAGTGGGATACGTGTATTACTGGGGTTCGCGGGACGTTTAACACGCGATTGGCTGTGTTCGAGTGGGGTACGTGTATTTCGGGGGTGCACGGGAAGTTTCACACGCGATTGGCCATGTGCGAGTGGGGTATGTGTATTTCGGGGGTGTGCGGGAAGTTTCATACGTGATTGGCCCTGTGCGAGTGGGGTACGTGTATTACTGGGGTTTGCAGAAAGTTTCACACACGATTGGCCCTGTGCGAGTGGGGTACGCGTATTACTGGGGTTTGTGGGAAGTTTCACACGCGTGACGGCCTGTGCGAGTGGGGTACGTGTATTACTGGGGTTCGCAGGAAGTTTCACACGCGATTGGCCCTTTGCGAGTGGGGTACATGTATTTCGGGGGTGCGCAGGAAGTTTCACATGCGATTGGCCCTGTGCGAGTGGGGTACATGTATTACTGGGGTTTGCAGGAAGTTTCACACGCGATTGGCCCTGTGTGAGTGGGGTACGTGTATTACTGGGGTTCGTGGGAAGTTTCACACGCGAAAGGGCCTGTGCGTGTGGGGTACGTGTATTACTGGGGTTCGCGGGAAGTTTCACACACGATTGGCCCTGTGCGAGTGGGGTACCTGTATTTCAGGGGTGCATGGGAAGTTTCACACACGATTGGCCCTGTGCGAGTGGAGTATGTGTATTTCGGGGGTGCGCAGGAAGTTTCCCACGCAATTGGCCCTGTGCGAGTGGAGTACGTGTATTAGTGGGGTTTGCGGGAAGTTTCATACGCGATTGGCCCTGTGCGAGTGGGATACGTGCACTACTGGGGTTCGCGGGAAGTTTCACATGCGATTGGCTGTGTGCGAGTGGGGTACGTGTATTTCGGGGGTGCGCGGGAAGTTTCACACGCGATTGGCCATGTGCGAGTGGGGTACGTGTATTTCGGGGGTGCACTGGAAGTTTCATACGTCATTGGCCCTGTGCGAGTGGGGTACGTGTATTACTGGGGTTTGCGGAAAGTTTCACACGCGATTGGTCCTGTGCGAGTGGGGTATGTGTATTACTGGGGTTTGCAGGAAGTTTCACATGCAAAAGGGCCTGTGCGAGTGGGGTACGTGTATTACTGGGGTTCGCGGGAAGTTTCACATGCGATTGGCCCTGTGTCAGTGGGGTATGTGTATTTCGGGGGTGTGTGGGAAGTTTAACACGCGATTGGCCCTGTGCGAGTGGGGTACATGTATTTCGGGGGTGCGCAGGAAGTTTAACATGCGATTGGCCCTGTGCGAGTGGGGTACATGTATTACTGGGGTTTGCGGGAAGTTTCACACGCGAAAGGGCCTGTGCGAGTGGGGTACGTCTATTACTGGGGTTCGCGGGAAGTTTCACACACGATTGGCCCTGTGCGAGTGGGGTACGTGTATTTCAGGGGTGCATGGGAAGTTTCACACATAATTGGCCCTGTGCGAGTGGAGTATGTGTATTTCGGGGGTGCGCAGGAAGTTTTCCACGCAATTGGCCCTGTGCGAGTGGAGTACGTGTATTACTGGGGTTTGCGGGAAGTTTCATACGCGATTGGCCCTGTGCGAGTGGGATACGTGCATTACTGGGGTTCGCGGGAAGTTTCACATGCGATTGGCCATGTGCGAGTGGGGTACGTGTATTTCGGGGGTGCACTGGAAGTTTCATACGTCATTGGCCCTGTGCGAGTGGGGTACGTGTATTACTGGGGTTTGCGGAAAGTTTCACACGCGATTGGTCCTGTGCGAGTGGAGTACGTGTATTACTGGGGTTTGCGGGAAGTTTCACATGCGATTGGCTGTGTGCGAGTGGGGTACGTGTATTTCGGGGGTGCGCGGGAAGTTTCACACGCGATTGGCCATGTGCGAGTGGGGTACGTGTATTTCGGCGGTGCACTGGAAGTTTCATACGTCATTGGCCCTGTGCGAGTGGGGTACGTGTATTACTGGGGTTTGCGGAAAGTTTCACACGCGATTGGTCCTGTGCGAGTGGGGTATGTGTATTACTGGGGTTCGCAGGAAGTTTCACACGCAAAAGGGCCTGTGCGAGTGGGGTACGTGTATTACTGGGGTTCGCGGGAAGTTTCACCCGCGATTGGCCCTGTGTGAGTGGGGTACGTGTATTTCGGTGGTGTGTGGGAAGTTTAACACGCGATTGGCCCTGTGCGAGTGGGGTACATGTATTTCGGGGGTGCGCAGGAAGTTTCACATGCGATTGGCCCTGTGCGAGTGGGGTACATGTATTACTGGGGTTTGCGGGAAGTTTCATACGCGATTGGCCCTGTGCGAGTGGGATACGTGCATTACTGGGGTTCGCGGGAAGTTTCACATGCGATTGGCTGTGTGCGAGTGGGGTACGTGTATTTCGGGGGTGCGCGGGAAGTTTCACACGCGATTGGCCATGTGCGAGTGGGGTACGTGTATTTCGGGGGTGCACTGGAAGTTTCATACGTCATTGGCCCTGTGCGAGTGGGGTACGTGTATTACTGGGGTTTGCGGAAAGTTTCACACGCGATTGGTCCTGTGCGAGTGGGGTATGTGTATTACTGGGGTTCGCAGGAAGTTTCACACGCAAAAGGGCCTGTGCGAGTGGGGTACGTGTATTACTGGGGTTCGCGGGAAGTTTCACACGCGATTCGCCCTGTGCGAGTGGGGTACGTGTATTTCGGGGGTGCGCAGGAAGTTTCACACGTGATTGGCCCTGTGCGAGCGGGGTACGTGTATTTCGGGGGTGTGTGGGAAGTTTAACACGCGATTGGCCCTGTGCGAGTGGGGTGCATGTATTTCGGGGGTGCGCAGGAAGTTTCACATGCGATTGGCCCTGTGCGAGTGGGGTACATGTATTACTGGGGTTTGCGGGAAGTTTCACACGCGAAAGGGCCTGTGCGAGTGGGGTACGTGTATTACTGGGGTTCGCGGGAAGTTTCACACGCGATTCGCCCTGTGCGAGTGGGGTACGTGTATTTCGGGGGTGCGCAGGAAGTTTCACACGTGATTGGCCCTGTGCGAGCGGGGTACTGTATAACTGGGGTTCGTGTGAAGTTGCACATGCAATATGAGCAGGGTACGTGTATTTCGGGGATGCGCGGGGAGTCCTACATGTGATATGGCAGTGTGGGTCCTCCCAGTGGTCCCTCTACACCCTCCACGGCCCCTGCAGGCAGCCCACACCACAGGGAACTACCCTGCACCCCTGGTCATGTCCCGCAGGCAGCCCATCCACCATGGGCATGCCCCCCAGCCAAGCCACATGTTAGCTTGAACTACTGATCACCAACTCATGTCCCCCAGCACCCCCACCCCCCAGCAGTGCGGGGCACCTGCCAGCAGGCCCCCACTCATGTCCCCCTGCACCTCCACCCCCCAGCAGTGCAGGGCACCTGCCAGCAGGCCCCCACTCATGTTCCACTCATGTCCCCCTGAACCCCCACGCCCCAGCAGTGCAGGGCACCTGCCAGCAGGTACCCCACTCATGTCCCCCTGCACCCCAACCCCCCAGCAGTGCGGTGCACCTGCCAGCAGGCCCCCACTCATGTCCCACTCATGTCCCCCTGCACCCCCACCCCCCAGCAGTGCAGGGCACCTGCCAGCAGGCCCCCACTCATGTCCCACTCATGTCCCCCTGCCCCAAGCCATGATGATCCTCAATCATGGCCCTTATGGCCAGCCTCCCCAGCCCAAACACCCAACCAAGTATTGCATCCACCCAAATAGAAAAGGCAATTACATGATACAACCCCAAAGGCAAGTATGTAAATGAACACATGTCCATCACACACACACAATGGGTGCAAATGAATGTGAAAACCCATATCATGACATGCATGAAACCAATGAGATAATACCACACATCGAAGTATGAAGAAAGAAATGTATTAAACACAACATGAATGTAATTTAAAAAAAACACACAACAATGGGAATAATTAAAGAAATTCTGCATGTCCATAAAAGAATAAAAAACAAGAAATCATAATCCAAAGAAATCCCAAACGATTGGGACAGTTTCACACAGTCACAGTCCAACAAAGCAAATCCAAGGGAAAAAAGAAAGTGAAATCCATTGCTCCATGGTGAAAATAAAAAAAATGAGAATAATCCAATGGTGAACTATGTACAAATGAACAATCCAGGGTCCATGAGCCCAATTGATGAAATGAAACCTACCAAAAATACTACCTAATAAAAAACTATATACAAAAACGTGGTGCATTGTCCAAGGGCAACCAAAATAAAAAAGAAAAGGAAAGGAAACCTAACACTATCTAACTATATAGAATGGCGGCGGGCAAGTCCTGCGGCTCACCCTGTGGTGTCCCGGGCCAGGGCATCATCTAACTCCATGTCGATGTCCCGGAGGCGGGCCTCTGCCTTGGCCCCGAGGTCTCGCAGGGAGGCACTCATGGCCTGTTACAACTCCCTGCGAGTTGCTCGAGGCACTCTGCCTGCCTCAACGTCCGACGAATGGAGAACTCCGCCCTGAACATGGTTAGCCACACCTCTTCCGCCCGCCGCTGCTCCGCATCTATGCGCTGGCCCAACCGCAGCCACACGGAAGACATATCCATTCCAGGGTCCTCCTGCCCTCTGCCCGATGCCTGCCCCCTGATGTTGATGGTCCTGAGCCATCATTGCTCCCACCTAGAGCCTGCTCCTGCTGCTGCTGCTGTCCATGTGCCCTGTCCAATGATGCCTGCACATCCTCCATCAGCTGGTCTCCAGTTGTGGTGTCCACCCCTGCTGGACCGCCGACTCCCGACTGTGGCAGGGATGGGATCTCCACCAAGCTGGCTGTGTTTTATTCAGGCCAGGTCCACAGGGGGCCCTGGTGGAATCTGAGCCGGAAGACGGCAGGGAGAATGACTGGCGCATAGTCTGCACAGAGGGGGAGAGGTCCACCAGAGTGCGCCTCACATGTAGGAACCCACCAACCAGGGCCCCTCCCAACAGTGCCACTTGCACTTTGTGATGGCGTGCGTTCTCTGCCCAGGAAGAACGCACGTCATCACGAATGTCACACGTGCGCAACGCGACCCCAATCAGGATGGAGCCCATACGTTCATGGGAACCCTCGCCCGCAGGTAGTGGAGAGGCAGATGACATGGCACACTCCCCTACCTGCGGATTGGCCTGGGACGGGGCCTCCCTGCTGGTGCATGGTGGTGCAGTCACAGGGTCAAGGACAGGGACATGCACAGGCCCCTCCGCGGTGACCTGTGCTGCCTCCTGACTCTGGCCCTGGACTGCACCACTTGCACCAGTGGTATTACCCCCACCAGGCCCCATGTGCGGCTCACTCCAACTCATGGTTCACGGAGGACTTATTAAATCTTCGCCAATGCAAGCGCCAAGCCCTCAAAACATGGCAGGCCAATCCCTGTGACACCACCAAAGTAGACTTTCTCAGTATCTCTAAAAAATACAAACATGCCATATTCAAGGCGAAATCAGAAACCTACAATAAACGTATCCTGGAAGCCAACTCCCACTCAAAAGAGCTTTTCACCATCTTTAAAGAGCTCACTATCCCCCCAATTTGCACAGATGAGATTGTTAAGGATGAGGCCTGGTGCAACAGCATTCAAACAGCAATGTTAAATAAAATAGACCTTCTTCAAAATAAAATAGCAGAACACTTTAAGGCTCTGCACCCCCAACAGACCATCTCCGTCAATAACACCAAAGATGAGCACACCTCCAAATTCGATTTCTCCCCAATCACCGAGTCAGACACTCTCCACATCCTCAAACAGCTCAAACCATCTCAATGCAAAGGAGATATATGCTCCCCAACATCATCACCAATCATCACAGCATTCATTAACGCCTCATTCAAGACAGGCAAAGTCCCTGACAGCCTTAAAGAGGTGTGGGTGCGCCCACTCCTAAAGAAACCAACCCTGGACCCTGCCCAACCTAATAATTATCGGCCCATTACTACGGTTCCATTTCTCCTAAAAAATCCTAGATAAAGCTGCACATATGCAGATACAGGCTTACCTGGAAAACAACTCTGTCCTAGGTAAAAGGCAGTCCGGATTCCGCAAAGGTCATGGCACTGAAACCGCCTTACTAGATCTTAAGAATCAAATTACCCTGATCCTAGATAAAGGCAAGCCGGCCCTTCTGCTCCTCCTAGACCTCTCGGCGGCATTTGATTTAGTCGACCACGCCATCCTCACCAACCATCTCACTCAGGCCGCACATTTCTCCAAACAAGCCACAAATTGGATCACCTCCTTCCTCGAAGGTAGAGTGATGAAAGTGTTTTCCAATACAGCCAATGCAGAGCCTACCACCATCAGGTATGGAGTCCCTCAGGGCTCATGTACGGCTCCCACCCTCTATAATCTTTTTACCAAACCTCTCTTTGATAAACTGGACGCACTTGGGATCACATACACCAACTACGCTGACGATACCCAAGTACTCCTCCCGCTCACAGGACTCTACCACCAGGACGCAGCCACCCTCCAGAATATATACGCCACCATCCAAGCATGGATGGCCACAAAATGTCTTAACGGAGACAAGACCGAAATCCTCATCCTTGGCCAAAAATCCACTCTCACAAACCTCGACCCCCTCTTCACCAACTTCTGCATTGACAATTGTGTCATCCCAGTTCTACCTTCTGTTAAAACACTAGGAGTCCACATTGACGCATCACTCTCCATGGACAAGCAAGTCAACTCCATTGTCTCTGCCTCCGCCCTGAGCACTAAGCTCATTAATGCAATCAACCATTCCTAACTAAAGATAACTGCCTATCCATTGCCAGAGCCACCATTGGAGCCAAACTAGATTATTGTAATGCGCTACTGGCTGGCACCTCCAACTCCAATCTCAATAAACTCCAAATAACACAAAATAATGCACTAAGAGCAACCCTCAATATACCTAAAAGGGACCAAATCGCGCAAACCAGAAGGGAAGCACACTGGCTACCTGTCAAAGAGCGCATTACATTCAAAATACTTACCACCGCACACAAATGTATTAACCTGTCTGCACCTTCATACCTGTCCGACACGCTAGTCAGATCTCACTCCAATAGACCAATGAGACAATGCCACACCAACCAACTTAGGTTCCCACGCATCAAGCGAGCTAAAGCAGGTGGAATAAGCTTCCCCTACATCGCACCTAAACTATGGAACGCATTACCTAGCACGCTCAGAGCACAAACCTCTCTCACTGCCTTCCGAAAAAACTGAAAACCACCTTGTTCAACTAACTCCTCCAACTTTTGTCTTCTGACCATCTCCTCTCTTCTCTCCTCCTCTCCTATAGCTACTACCTTTCTCTTGCAACTAAGTTATGACTTTTCTGTATGTATAACAAGTCATGTTCATATCTGTAACGAGCGCCACGATGCCCTATGGGCTGCCTGTGCGCTTAACAAATGCGAATAAATAAATAAATAATAAATAAATGGTGACAGCACTGCATGAGTGAATCTACACATCATCACGGACATGTGTCATGAATCCATGGCGTATCGAAGTCACAGACACACTTCTCAGACACACACACATGTGCACCATACATGTACATGACAGCAGCACCCATCCCTCACACCCCCACCATGTGCAAGAACAGACACTGGCATGCTTTCATGTGTGCATTTGCCATACAGCTACCCATGTAGCATTGTAACTCATGCACCAACCATGTGGTTCGCACATTACTGGTCTCACATGCATGACCATGATGTCCCTGCACACACACATCCATACATTGCCCATGCCACACATACAGGCAAGTATCAGACTACCAGCACTCTGCAACATGCCCTGTCTCGCACACCAATGCTTGGCCACTTACCGCTTAACTGCAGACGGGTCTTCCTCTGAAGGATCTGGGCGTGGAGCGCTGGGCATACGTGTTCCAGGACCCTCATCTGGATGTCACTCATGCTGACCCGGCCCCCCTCCGTGAGGCGCCGGGCCTTGTGGAGGGTCCTGGACCTGAAGTCCTCCCAGCGCTTCTTGACGTGTTTGATGTCGCAGGTTGCCACCCCCTCCGCGTTGATGGCAACCACTACGTCGTCCCAGATCCTCTCCCATCCTTCCTTGTTGGCGCGTGATCTTCTGAAGAGGGCATCATAATGCCCCAGGACATGCTCCACCAGGACACCAACTTCCTTCACACTGAAGCTGGTGGCCCTCTGCCTCTCTGGCTAGGGGTCGCCAGTGGTCTCAGATGGTGTTTGCCCCGACATGGTGACCCCCGAGGCAGGCGTGGGTGGGCAACTGGGTCCTGGGGCTGGGCTGTGGAGCGATGGTATCCCAGTCGGAGTCTTCTGTTCCAGCAGGGGTGGACACAGCAACTGGAACCCTGGCTGACGTGCAGGCACCAAATAGCAGGGCACGTCGGCAGCAGGCAGTCAGGCAGCAGCAGATAGCAGGTGGGAGCATGCTCGGGGATCTGGGGGGCAGGGAAATGGCCTTCAGGGTCTTCTGTGTGTGCACGCGTGGCCAGCTTGATACGGAGTGAATTGGCACGTGAAAAAAGTGCACGTCAGTGTGAAATCCGAGGAAAGGCCCTTAGCGCGTAAGCACGTCAGCACACGTATGCGATTTCATTGGACCAAAGGCCCTTAGCGCGTAAGCGCGTCTGTGACGTATAATGCACGGGCGTTGCCCTGGCAAGGATTGAAGATCCCACGTGGCTTTCCATTGCTCTGTACGTGCTTTTCGTGGGGTGCGGGCATGTGCTTTCCAGCCGTTGGGGTTCACACGCTATTACTTCACAGCGGGTGGGTGTTGGCTACGCGTTCTTCTACACACAAGGCAGAAGATGAGTGGTACCCCACTCGCACAGGGCCAATTGCGTATGAAACTTCCCACGAACCCCAGTAATACACGTACCCCACTTGCACAGGGCCCTTTCGCGTATAAAACTTCCCGCAAACCCCAGTAATACACGTAGCCCACTCGCACAGGGCCAATCACGTGTGAAACTGCCCGCGAACCCCAGTAATACACGTACCCCACTCGCACAGGGCTAATCGCATGTGAAACTCCCCGCGAACCCCAGTAATACACGTACCCCACTCGCACAGGGCCAATCTCGTTTTAAACTTCCCGTGAACCCCAGTAATACACGTACCCCACTCGCACAGCGCCAATCGTGTGTGAAACTTCCCGCAAACCTCAGTAATACATGTACCCCATCGCAAAGGGCCCTTTCACGTGTAAAACTTCCCGCGAACCCCAGTAATACACGTACCCCACTCGCACAGGGCCCTTTTACGTGTAAAACTACCCGTGGACCCCAGTAATACACGTACCCCACTCGCACAGGGCCAATCAGGTGTGAAACTTCCCGCGAACCCCAGTAATACACGTACCCCACTCACACAGGGCCCTTTCGCGTGTAAAACTTCCAGCGAACCCCAGTAATACACATACCCCACTCAGTATATACGTGCTTTTTATTTGTGCACACCTTTGTAATGCACAGGGACGCTACCGCCTGCCTTTGTGTGGCGGACGTGTTTAGGCCTGTGCGTGTCTATGCCCGTGCATGGATTTGCCCTATTCGATTCCATGAATACGTGTGGTTCGCGTGCGTGTGGGCGTTCCGTGTACTTCCCAGCAGTACTTCCCCAGTTACGCCTTCTTTTTCACACGTTATTCCCCATTCCGCGTGTTACGCCCCCTGTTCCGCCTACTTTTGTTGTGTGCGCTGCGCTATGTGCGCTTTCGCTGTCTGCTTAGCGCACGCTGTTTGGAGACGTGTGCGCCAGCGAGCGCCATGCACGGATTTGGTGCACAACCAGTGGGAAAGTAGCGCAGCGCCTTCCTTGAATCACATGCATGCTCTTGCTTTCTCAATCTTGTGCCTCCTTGCGCCTGCTTGCACTGGGATTTACGGCGCACGTTTGTCCATGAATCGGCCCCATGGTGTTTTCTACTTCTGCCATAGCTAATTCTGCCTCATTTGTTATTAGTGGCTCTCCCAGTGGTTCTTGACTTCCTGTTACAGAAGGTTGAATACTGTCAGGAGTGCCCTTATCTAGTTGGGCCTGGAGTTCTTCGTGTTGCTGTTCATTGTCCAACATTGTTTTGTACTGTGTAAAGTTTACATCAGTTATAGTGCTTTCATTTGCTTTGAAAGCGTCTTCATAGGAGTCATAGTTATCTGCTATTTCTTCTTCTTTTCTCCATTGTTGAAAGATGTGTAGCATGGACATGTAATATAGTTCTTTATGTTGAGGAGTCTCAAATGACAATTTGATATGATTAATTAAATTTGGTTTGGTGAGTTTTACTAAGCTGCCTTCACAATTTGTCACTCTGTATTTACCTTTTTTTTCATCAGGTTTTATATTATTTTTGTATGTGAAGTTTTGGGCTATGTGGTATAGACACATGGTTTCCAAAGTGGTACTTCTGTTTGGGTAGTATGAGTCCAGTAAATTGTTTTTTAAAATGTCTTGGCTGTTGGGATCATGTTTGGCTATTGTTTCTATATCTCCGTATGATTTTAGAACTCTTTTTCTAGATTTAGCAGGACTAAGACTTAGCCATACTATATTTTCATATGTTCCATACAAAGCAGTACCAGTTAAACGATCTGCTGCTTCATAGGAGCCACATTCTCTATGGGAGAGCATTTTTATGCCCACTTCCATAAGTGGGCAATGATTGCATTGCAATTGATATATTTTTCTTCTTCTGTTCTTTTTATGTAATATGTATTTTTAGGTGATTTACCTTTAACACTATGTCTAACTGAAGACATGAAGTTGTTCACTTGACCGGTCTAGGGAAACCAAAGCGCCATCTGGTGTAGTATTTCCCTTGGTTTTTTGTATTTGCGACGACAATATTTGCCACATTTGTGTCTTTGAAATTGTAAAGTTTGTGCATGAAGATCACTATTTGTTGCTTCTGATGGAATTTCACAAGTGACATATTTTTCAATAAACTGTAACACTGTGGCGTCATTGTCTTCACCAAATTTAGGAGCATCTTTAATCCATAAAAGCATGTGGATATGTGGTGCTCCTCTGGCTTGGTATTCTTTTCTCCAAAAGAAGTGTTGCACTTCTCTGAGGGGAGGAACAGTTTTATTACAAATAAAGTGTAGCATAGCAATGCAGCGATGGTGAAAATATCTTGAAACATTAACAGGATCTAGAGAACAAAGTATATCTATGTTCGTTTTGTTTTTGTTTGATATGCGTACGAAATCATGTAAATCTTCCCATGCATATTCTGCACAACTTAATGTAACAAACCAAGTGGGTGGGCCAAGGTTTCTTATCATACAACGTACATATCCATGACGTCGAAACCAGTACTCTTTTGTACCACGCATGTTTGCTAATAGATTTGTAATATTAGATTGTAAAACCTCATCTTTTTGTTGCACTTTTAGTAATAATTGTATAGCTGACATATTTTGAAAGTGGAATCCTGATTTTAATGTGTGTGCAACTCGCTAGTTCACTTTCAAAGAGTAGGTGGAATATGTATTCCACATTTTGTCTAAATCTGGGATATTCAGAATACATCCGTAATGAGCGGTATTCTGATGCTGTTATTTGAATAGGTCTTTCATCGTACCTTCCTCCTTTGCCAGTAGGAAAGAGTAGAGGAAAAGCATGTGCTTCTTTACTTTTTTCCCATATGCTGATTGGTGATCCTTTTGTTTGATGCATTTGGTACGTTTCTAGTGCATCTTCTACGGTGTCATTAGAGTGCAACGGATGAATTGTATAATGGTCTAAAGTATTGGATATTGTAGCAGGATCTAGGAGCTCAAATTAACCAGCTTCTTGTGTCTCCTGAATTATTTCAGTGGTATCCTTCAAGTTTTCTTCAATATTAATTTCTTTGTAGTATTCATTATTGTCTTTTAGATATTGCAAGGCTTGTCTAACTTTATGTAAATCTACCAGTTGTTGCCAATTTTTTTTTTTTTTTGTAGGTACACCATTTACTAAGATAATTAAAGATTGCTCCATGGGACGTTGCACTCCTAAAGTGTGCACATTTTGTTTTAGATCTAATGGTAAATACACTACTTTTCCACGAATACCTTTCACTAATTCAGAAGGAGGTAATTTTGCTCTTTTTGGTTGAAGGCATATTATTGCTTGAAAGGGGTGCACTGTTTGAATTATGATGCTCTCATATAACTTGAGTTGTTGTAGGGGTTTTGGTAGTGGAATTAATTCCAAATTCCTTGTGATAGCACGTGAAGGAGTTAGCAGGTGGGAGCGTGCTCGGGGATCTGGGGGGCAGGGAAATGGCCTTCAGGGTCTTCTGTGTGTGCACGCGTGGCCAGCTTGATACGGAGTGAATTGGCACGTGAAAAAAGTGCACGTCAGAGTGAAATCCGAGGAAAGGCCCTTAGCGCGTAAGCACGTCAGCACACGTACGCGATTTCATTGGACCAAAGGCCCTTAGCGCGTAAGCGCGTCTGTGACGTATCATGCACGGGCGTTGCCCTGGCAAGGATTGAAGATCCCACGTGGCTTTCCATTGCTCTGTATGTGCTTTTCGTGGGGTGCGGGCATGTGTTTTCCAGCCGTTGGGGTTTGGTTGTTGTCAGGTTTTTTAGTGCAGTAACTGCAAAGTATTAAGGGGTCAGTTATTTCGTATTTGTTTTCTGCTAAAACCGTTTAGAATCTTCATTGTCTTCTATTTTAGGTCAACAGTTTTTGTGTTACTTTTATAAAAAGTTCTACGGCAACATACACTCACATGGTTTGGTACTTCAGCAGATGTACTTTTAAATTTCAGTATTTCTTTTTTGTATGTGTGTAGTAGAGGCTTGCCATGCATAGAATTGTTGCTAATTTGCTTTAAAGCTATTTCATTCTGTAAGTGGCTTTCACTTCCAAAATATTTTTTCTGGATATAGTCGATTTCTTCAAGTAGGTCTTTTGCTGTACCATGTAGAAGAATGTTATTTAAATTGGCTGGTGCTAAAGCAGGACTTTTAGCATAATACAGTTTATAGACTAGATTTCTAATAGTTGAATGATGTGTTTATATCATTTTGATATAATGGAAGGTGGTTTTGCAAGTAGGTCCTGAAATGCAGGCCAATGAATGTCCTTGCAGTCCTGTGTACTTGCGCACTGGACAGGTATCCATATTTTGCAGTAGTTTAATTTTGATTTTGTCTTTGCCTTTCACATATTGATTGAGGAATTGGCGTAAAGACTTGAAAGATTTTTTGGTAATGTTACACATTGACTTGCATGGCCATTTGTATACTAGACGTTCTGATTCACTTTAATGGAGAGGTAATTCTAAGTTTTCTGGGGATATTTTTGTAAGCGGTATTTCTTGTTCCATTATGGTATTATTAACGTTTTCATAACCTCGTCCACTGCTATGTATGGCAATTATATTTATTTGCTTTTGTTTGTATGCTTCTTCATTAAAATATGGTTCTGTGCTTGAAGTGTGACTCCACTCACCTCCACAGATACTTAAGAAGTTATTTCTGTTGATATTTCATTAATTGAGAAATCTTTTTTTGTAATTTAGTCATTAGTTTTGTTAGTGGTTTCATTTTGTTTAACACTAAATAAATAATGTTCTTTTGAGAAGGATTGCACTGTCTATCAACGCTTCTAAGATTAATTTCCTACGATAGGTTTTAAGGGTTGTGCCTGATTTCTCTCCTGTTTTTATAAGATTTTGAAGGACTCTGTGACAGAACATTTTTGCTGAAATACCTTTTTTGGTATGCTTACTTTGCACTATATCAAGATTTATAGGAGTAGTTTTATCTGTAGTGGTAGCTGAATTTTTGTTAATTGTTTTCTGGTTCGTTTTACATTTTGATAGAGGAGGCAAAGTTTCTGTACTTGAAGCTTGTTTTGTTTCACTAAATGACTGTATTAGCTGTTTTGTTTGAACTTTTTTTACAAATTCTGCTAGAGATGGATGCTTTTTTTGGACACTTCTATTTTAATTTGCTCTGCTTCTGCGTTGCTTTCTACGGACTTGATTTTTGGTAGGCATTCTTTAGGGTCTGTTGAAAAAATAAAGAAGGTATGGGTTGGGGCATTCTACAATGTATGTGTGCTGTGTACATGAGTGTCTGAGTAAGATGATAAAGCTGTATGTGATGGTGTTTGATTATGTATTGGGCAACTACAACTCGGAATGTGTATTCTTCAATTAATGTGCTACTAAACTGGGGTTCAGATGAGAGTAGAAAGTAAGCTAGTGGTGTGGAGAAGTACAAATACTAAATCTAATGATATACAACGAAAACAGTTGTTTGTCCTATAATATCAGAATTCTAGGGGCTGAGTTGGGTCATTTGTGTGCCGAAAAATAGGAATTTGTGTGCCATTCTGCTTGTAAATCTCTGTTTAAGAAATGGGGATTTGTGGACAGAATGGTGAACAATCTATATTTTAGGGGCAGAAATAGCATGCATTAACCTTAGATGGTGTTTGAGTAATAGTACAAATATTATGGTGGTATTCAACTTACTTTTTTTCTGGAATGAGCAGGTTTCTTCTTAGTTGTTCTTTGCAATTCAAATTCGGCTGCTTCTTTTCAGGAGAATGGTCTTCACTGCAATTTTAAATGAAACAAATTAGTAATTTTGTTTGTATATAGCACTGTTTTTAATTTAGACATTGATTTTTTTAATTGACATTGACCCTCAGCGCCTTCCGCAAAACCATGAAAACTATCTTATTCGCATAAGATGCGTCGAACCAGTTGAATACATATCATATGTTCTTAATGCATAAGCTGTATTGTAATGACTAACTGTACCAACCAAAATATCAGTTCTATGCCTTGTGGAATTCATAATGTACCACTGAATGCCACTATTACTGTAACTAAGCTCTTGCAAGTAACAGCGATTCAATGCCCATGGGCCGCTTGCGCCCTATATAAATATAAATAAATACATTTTCATGTTTTTGTATTGGTGTTTGATATTTGAACATACTGTGTGCATGCAATTTTGTTAGAGTATGTTAACTCTTTATATTGTACTTTAAATATGTTAGTTCAACATGCTTTGCAAATGTGTGTGTAAAAAGAAATTAAATAGCAGATAGGTTTGGAAGTGACAGTTGATTATAGCAGATGGAAAAAATGACAGTAAGTTCATTTTATAGATTATACAAGCTAAAAGTCAGTTAATCTGTTTATATGAATCTACAAGAATTGTACATGTACTATACAGAAAATATGCATACCTGTAGTTTGTGTTCATGCATATGGATATGCTTGCAGCTGCAAGTAGAAATCTTGGAGACTTGTACAGTATTTCTTGTAGAAGGTGTTTTCCAATGACATGACACTTGTACTCAGGTACTCAGATAGATTAACAGTACATTTGAAGTGCTGATCTATGATGATGCAGTTAGGAGTAGAGGTCTTGGATGTGATTGGTGGATGGTCATGTGACTTCTTAGCTATATCCAATGAGGGAATAGCACAGAGAGTGAAATGAAAATGGTAGAAGGACTGTCCATGTTACGATTGGTCAGTAAAGTTTAGTGGGTGTGTTGTGCCAGGAGAGAGTTCCTCAGATACTCTTTTTGCTGAGAGAAGAACATATAGATATGGCTGTGTGTTTCAGAAAACAGATTGTTTGGATTTTGGAGACTCGTGGATACATTGGTTGAAGGTGCATGAAGAAAGCTGTGGAGTAGCTGTTGATCTTGGATTCCCACATGTGGAAGTGCACTGGCATGGAGTACGTGGAATGAAGTGGTTGGGCTTGCTACCTCCTGTGCTACTTTGGAGACAGAGCAACATCCAGACATAATGGTAATTCATTGTGGAGGGAACAGTTTAGGACATGTGTCTTGAATTTCTTTGCAATTTGCAATGAAAGAAGGACTTGGGAAGTTCATGGACATGTTTCCAAATTCTCAAGTAATTTTTTCACGGATTGCACAGAGACAAATATGGCTTCGATCTTCTTCATTTGGTCCACAAATGGAGAAAGCAAGGCGCAATGTCAATAAGGCTGTTTGTGCCTTTCTAAGAGATTTTGGCATGTCCTCTTTTCACAATGAAAATATTATGTTTCGTAACACATACATTTTTCGCAGAGATGGAGTCCATCTTACTTATGCTGGCAATCAGATTTTTCTGAGACATGTACAAAATGCATTGCAACCTTTTTTGGAATTACAGCATCCATTTTGTAGTGGGTGTTGAGCATTTCAAATTTTTCAAACACAAACAAACACCACCAAAAGGCTCTTTTCAGAGCCACCACTTCCTCTCAGACAAAACTGCAATGGGTATGATAGGGCAGCACCCCAAAATTTTAGATGTTCGCGGACTGTCTACGGACTTCTAAAAAATACACATGGCCCTGCTTCATTTATTTTCACTTCTATTTTTAAACTGTGAAACCGGCTCTGAAAATAGCCTTTTGTTTTTTTGATTTTTGTTGTTTTATATATATATATTTTTTTTTTATACACAACACACTAGGAGAGGAGGGCAAGGGGGGACACCAACCACGGGGATAAGAAAGGGCGGGTGGAGGGAGGAAGATGTAGAGTGGGTTTTACTTGGGTAGTGAGCAGATCTTCTCGTGCTCTCAGACCAGAGCCTCAAAAGCACTTCAAAGTCTCTCCCCCATGCAGAGTAATGTGTTGCAGTACATACACACAACTGTGACCCTCAAAAGGTAAGGGTCATCAGTATTGCGTATGGCCTGTGAGGCAGTTTGAGGAATATGCTGTCCCACAGGAGTATTCCTTGTGTTGACAGGATCGGAAACGGAGGATGAATGTAGGGAAGTCAACCTACTACGCTCCTTGCAAGGTACAACCTTGCGAATGGCCCCATTGTGGAATGACTATAGGTGTCGCTTCATGGTTGTTGTCCCGAAGCTGTATGAACCAGGCCTCCCGCGACTGAGTACCATTTTGCACTCTTTGCAGGTGACTCGGTTAGCACGCACCTTAGGAACATGACCATGAATGGTAAATAACCGTCACACCCCAGACTCCCACCGAGTGCTGGTAGTAGGGAGTTCCTCTACCTCATTCTCGTCATCCTCTTCATCCTCCTCTGCATCCTCACTCCTGTTCCCCTCTTCAGGCCGTTGGGAAGGTGGTGGTGGTGGAGGGGGTGGGGGTGATGCTGAGGTAGATGTAGCACCAGGTGGCAGTACTGCAGCCATGGATGCCATCAGGTTTCAGATTAAAATCTGGAAAGTTGGCTGGAAAATGCACTGTGTTCTGTAACATAGCCAGAAACACAATGAGAATGATCTCTAGGGTGTGGCCTTTTATGGGGGTGCTTGTGCGCGGTTCGCGGACCTGCGCTCTGTCCGCGGACAGATCGAACACCAAAAAAAGGTTAAAAAAGTTCCAAAAAGTATGTAGAAACTCAGGATTATCATGTGGGATTTGTGAGTTATTATTGAAAAATATTGTGGATTGCTTGAAAAGGTAGTTTTAAATTGTTCGGGGACACGAACAGCGTTCGCAGTCAGAACACACGGTCAGAGTGGGTGCAGTCATATGATAGCTTAGCGAACATGTCCGCGAAGGGAGCGGGTGTCCGCAGGACATCAAATGCACTGAAAATGTTTTGCGCATGCGCATTGGTGTTCACTGTTCGGGTCTATTGTTGACACTGTTCGGGTCCTGAAACTAATTAAAAGTGTGTCACAAGTGAAACGAACAATTACGGACAGGCATAACTGTTTTTAGAACAGTTTTAACTCTCTTGCGAACAATACGGACAGGCATATAATCCTCAGAACACCCCATTTAGTTTATTTGCAAACATCCCGGGACACTTGATGTGTTCTTAGAACAGTTTGAACATGCTTACGAACAGCACAAACAGGTCTAGCGTCCTCAGGACACCCCAATTTTGTTTATTTACGAATATTTTAGGACCCGTGTGTGTTCTTAGGACAGTTTCAGTTTGCCTCCGAACAATACGGACAGGTATAGCGTCCTCAGGACACACCCATTTTGGTTATTTACGAACATTTCAGGACACCGCTTGTTTTCCTAGAACAGTTTCAACTCGCCTGCGAACAATACGGACAGGTCTAGCGTCCTCAGGACACCTCCATTTTGTTTATTGACGAACAATTCAGGACACCGCATGTGGTAGTTTGATTGCGGACATTCCAAACACCAGCTCTGTTCTTAGAACAGTTTCTACTCGCATGCGAACATTACAAACATATATAGTGTCCTTAGGACGCTGCCATTTTCATTTCTTTATGGACATTCCGGAAACCCGCGCTGTCCGCAGACACCTGAACTGAAAAGACAAGAAATGAATTAGGGCACAATATAATAATTTTACTTTATTTTATTTGGATGTTAAATTTATGACAGAGAAGGTGAGGTGGAAACTGAAACAAAAACAGGTGAATTGGGGGTTTCAATAGGATTTATATGAGGTGAAGAAGGGATGGAAGTCTCATCAAAACGTTTCAGTTCATGGAGAGGGTTTGGGGATAACTGACTAGGATATGGTGAGGGGGGACAGGTACATGTGGGACAATGGTATGTAGTTGTTTGTTTTCTTTTTCTTTAGTATTTTCAATTTTTGTATGGTCTGTACAAAGAAAAATGTATGTGTTAAATCTATATAAAATAATATTTATTAATTAGTTCATATGGTAAAGTGTCTACCATTAGGTTCACTATGTTCAGACATTTCCTCATGTGGGAAATGCTCCTCTAGCCACTCCAGAGTACTAGACATTTCTGTGAGAAAAAAAACATAATATCACTTTTTTGTATCTAATACAGAAAGTTTACAAATATATGAGTAAAATGCAGTACACTTACTAGCTTATGGTATTGTGTGTTCTTACTGGTCTGTAGATATGCTGTTGCTCTTAGTTGTGTAGTTTCTGTGAGGTAATCATGTTGGAAGACTTTCTTTCTTCTTTTGGTATATTCCATTTTAGAACATATTGTATTTAAATGAATGGTTATTGTGTTATATATATATGGGTTACACTTCTTATGTATTACTACATATAGTGTGTATGTGTGCTGGTTTGTGAATTTGTAAAATGTTCATATGTTATGATATAACAATTAAATACATACCCCCCAGACTTTTTGGGTAGTGGTGCTGTTGTCCGCATATGTCCGCGGACATTAGAAGAGTTCGCGGACATCAAATTCAGTAGAGGGGGTTCAGTATGTTCTATGTTACTTGTACATAAAGTCAGAGATATTATTGTTAAGTTGTGCTACTAAAAACCTATGAAATTCAGTAAGAAAACTTTGTTGAAGGGACGTTATGGTAAAGTTGCGCTACTAAAAACCTATGAAATTCAGTAAAAAAAATGTGTTAAAGCGACGTTGTGGTTGCAAGTAAAACCGAAAAACCATTGAAATTCGCCAGTTATGGTAAGCTAAGCAACCATAACTCGTACCATCACCTTGCACTGCTATGACTAACACCTACGACATCAAAGATGACATCAACAATTTTGGTTAAGTATGCAAAATCCGATCGAGCTATGGCCCTTGAAGAACTTGAAAAAAAAGGAAACTGAACTCAACAAGGTCCCCAGTACTGAAGAAGGCAAACAACTGCGTACTAAAATTAATGAGGCCCTGATTGCCTACGAAGAAGATATGAAACAGCATAAACATCGCAAGTTTATAAGGGACAAATTGGATTATGAGACAGGAAGGATATTTACCTTTGCTAAACGATTTGACTCTTTACGAAAAAATCCTGCCATTCAGCCTGCATCTATTGCATTTGGTGATCTTGGCACTATTTCGTCTGAATCAGATGTTTCAGCTTCCAAATATAAGGAGCCTGCTGCCAAGCTGAATTTTTTAGACGAGATGCGATTACTATTGCAAGACGGGAAAAATCAAAAACGTGGCAGAGGTCGAGGCAAGGCAAGAGGAAGAGGAAGGGGGCAGAAATCGCGACGAGGAATACAATTCGCCCAGGCCGGCATGGGAAACGGCTCAGGGGCAAACCAGGAGAGCAGATTAATGCGCTCTGGAGTCAAAAAATAAACATCAATACCATGAAGCTCTGCCAAATCATTAATCTGTCCTCCCATGTCCTCACCAAACATCAAACCTCTGTCCTTTCCCTGGGCCTCAATTTTTGCCCCACCAAGGCATTTGACTATGTTCAGGCATGTCTAGATCTAGACACATTTTTTCGTAAGATTAAACTCAAGAAATTCCTCTGTATAAATCCTACTGCTATCAAGCCCTCTGCCCCTCGTACCGGTCATACTGACCTTCTCATCTCAGACATTGCATCATTAATGGATCTAGCTTGTCTTGATGATACCCAGTTTGATCCTATAAATGTGGACTTCATCGACTTCAACATTAATCCTAACTGGGATATACATACAAGGCTCAAGGACAAATCCAAATTTAATCCGCATTTTCCCGTGCGTGGATGTATTGAAGCATTCTATGATCAATGTGTCAGCGACCTTCGAAAATTACGGACCAGTACCATCAGTGCCAAGCACAATCTCACTGCTCTACAACTTCAGGCCATTGGTGAACTACAAAATCTTCCTAACATCGTCATCAAACAGGCCGATAAGGGGTCCAATAAAGTCATTCAAGATAGAATTCATTATGTCGCCAAGGCCAATAGTCAATTAAGGGACCGACAATGCTATGCCAAATTATCAAATCCCTTTCCTGATATTCAATCACAACTCAATAGCCTGTCTACCAAGTGGGCTGACATTGGACTCATTGAAGAAGACCTAGTCAAATTTCTTGTTCCCTCCTGTCATATCGTACCTACCATCTACTTTTTACCCAAGATACATAAATCCCTTACCCACCCACCGGGGAGACCGATTGTTACATTATGTGGTTCCCTCCTTGAGCACTTGGCACAGTTCATTGATGAGACTCTGTTTCCTTTTGTCTTGGTCTTGCCCTCTTATTTGCGGGACACCAAGTACTTTTTGCTACATGTCACCAATACACCGTGGGAAGATGGGCTTCTCTTGGCCAGCCTCGATGTTGTTTCCCTCTACACTTCCATCGATCATCAAGTGGGAATGGGAGCCTGCAAATATTTCCTGGATACTCGCTCATTGAACTATCATGGCCATAGCTCCATGATTCTGGAGATGTTGTCTTTTTGTTTGACAAACAATGTTTTCTTATTTGATGGTGCCTTTTATCGGCAAGTAAGGGGTACTACTATGGGCAGTACTTTTGCCCCATTGTATGCAAATCTGACGATGGGATGGTCGGAGGCTCCTTTTCTTTGTGACTTGCTTGCATCCAGTTTTCCAACTCAAATTGTCGCTTAGTGGCGCTATATCGACGATGTGTTTGTCATCTGGAAGGGTACGGAAACTGAATGTCAACTGTTTGTCAAAAGCATTAATACCAACATGGCTAATCTACGATTTACAGAATGCCATATCACCACTGAAGTTATTTATCTTGATGTGGTTGTGACTCTTGAAAGATCTGGTTTTCACACAGTTTTGTATAAAAAAAACCCTCCAATACTGGTCTACCTTTGCATGCCACCAGTTGTCATCCTATATCATGTAAAAAAAGCATTCCCTATGGCAAATTTATTCGCTATCATAGGAATTGCACTGACCTGGCATCGTTCGACCATTATTGTGCTGAAGCGGCCATTACTACATGCAACAAGGCTATTAAAAATGAACTATAGAAATGGCCTATACGAAGGCCTGTGGACTTTGCAGGGATAAACTACTATATGGTGTCAAGTCAGACAAGATTGCCATGCATGAAGAACCGAGACTTATTGCCTCTTTTGATAATGCCTCGAACCATTTGCGTCGGATCATTGAACGACATTGGCGTGTCCTGATCCTAGACAAAGATTTATGTCCCTTACTTTCCAAACGCCCTACCATTAGGTATAAAAGAGTTCCATCACTTAGAGACAAGTTAGTCTCAGCTTTTTGCCACCCATTGACAGAAGTTCTCCTCTCTCCAATTGGTTGGCGGTCTCCCCTATTGGCTTTACCAAATGTTTTAAATGTAAAGCCTGTGCTCACGCCACTTCCTGTAAATCTTTTATACATCCGGTCACCAAATGCAATCAGACTATCAAGTATTCTATGAATTGTGACACTACCTTTGTTGTTTATGTCCTCTCATGTCCCTGCATGAAGTGGTACGTCGGGAGCACCACATGCAAGCTCAAACTCAGGATCTTGCAACATTTTAGGGCGATTAAAAACTCAGATCCCACATGCCCCATGGCCAAGCACTCCTGGCAGGAACACGAGAATGACCTGAGTCTGCTTACTTTTTTTGCAGTGGCCCACATTCCAATTCATCCCAGGGGTGGTGACCGTGTTTTAGAACTAAGACAATTGGAGACTAGATTTATCTTGGACTTCGACACTAAGTCTCCCAATGGGCACAATCTAGATGAGGAGCTGTATACGTTTCTGGGCTCCTAAGTTGGACTTTCATACATTACTGGTTCCTTCTTTTTCTCTGACACTTCTTGAGTTTCCTCTGGCTGAGCTGTTTCCTCTGGGTATCCATCTCCGCTTATTGTATCCTTGGCCTGTTTGGATTAATTTTATTTTTCACTTTATTTTATCGGTGATCTTGCCTCGTCCTTTCTTTCCTATTTAGACTTAGAAATGACATATTACTGCTGGCAACGAAAATGGAGCTACATTTTGCAATAAAAATACCATTACATTTTGGTAAAATATATATGTCCTTACATCACGCAATACATTTGCTCTTTACAAGTGATTTCTGAAACTGTTGTATCTAACTTGATTGATGTTTGTTTATTGTACATCCAAAATATTACCTGATATGAGATGAGCAACTGGACAAATACCCAAATTAAGAGTGTGGACTTTAAATATATATTTTTATATCAAAATACTTCTTACCATTTTCTTTAGATCTGATGTTATATTTACAGATGTCTAATATAACACAACTCTGCAAGATAGGCAATGCTTCTACTTTGGCTTGGCTTGGCTTGGTTTTGATTATATTCTGAAATCTTCCTGTAATCCTTTATCAGTTCCATGGCTGGTTCAAGTTTATCTATGGGGGAGAAAAGAAAGGAAAGAATATTATCTTAGTAAGCCAGGACTTTGTGTTCCTGCTCTCTCATTTGTATAATTGCATTAATTTGGCATGGCCACTTTGAAGCAAGGTTTCCAGTGTTAGGTTTAAAGCATAGGTACAAAGGCCTGACTTGAATCCCTTTCCACACCATATTCCCCAAAGATACATCAGTTAGTCAACAACCTGACTTTAGCTGAATAGTAAAGAGACCCAATCAAATCTAAGACTGATTATGTTAATATAAAGCCTTTCAGGACATTATTGAAAAATATCCATTTCATCCAGTCAAATGTTTTTTTCTTTCACCCGGATGACCTTTTGCCATATGATTCACACTCTTTTATGTTAGAAAGGCACGGCTCACCAAATGTTTTAGAATACAGCTTCCAGGAGTTCTAGCCAGCGTAGCCAGATTTGAGGGATAATGGGATTCATAATCTAAAACATCTGTAGAGCCGCAGGTTGTAAAATCCAGCAATTGCATGTATTTTCTAACTTTTTATTCTGAATTGTAATTTTTATTCTGAACTATCATTTTGACCCGTTTTTTTATACTGTTTCATTCTGTAACTTTGTTAAAGGTTACTTGTTATCCAAATAACAGTGAAATAAAAAAATACAAAAATAAACATCTAGCAATAATTTCTTGGAGTGCTTTTATAATATATGAACCTTACAGTCATTTAACAAATCTGTCTTTCCATAACAAATATGTCCTGCAATGATGAACAAACTCATGGGTGGTCCATTCACTAAGCATCTCTAGGCCAAAATCTATAAGAGAAATGGATCTGGAGTTAGTTCACTAAGATACTGACGTGTCTGATTCAAATATGGAGAATATAAGGGTGGAGTGACTGCTTGAAGTCCACAATGTATTAAATACTGTTTCTAGTTGAAAAACCACAACAACAGAGAATGTAATTTGAACTTGACAGTACAGAAAAACAGAACTATACTTTTCCCTGACTTTATTGTGTTTGCTACCATCTGTATTTACTTCACTCTCAATAAACTTGATATAATAGCTGCATTATTATCATCCACTTTGGGAACCAAGACCCTGGATAAAAAATACAATAATGTCCATGGGCACAGCCTGCAATTGCCATATATAAGAATTCATAAAGACTTGAAGGGCATCGTTCATTACCTCATTCTCAATAACCCAGCTGCAAGCTTTAGTATTAATTGACTCAATTATTTTGGGAACACCATACTTCTCGAGGTGGTGTGCAAATAACCCTGTAGCCCTTTCCCTGAATTCCCAGTACAGAGAAAATACATCCTTACTCCTGAAGACATGTTTACAGGTATTAAAACTTAGTCAGGCTGTAAAGGTACACATCATCTCACATCATTGTATGATTTTTTAACACTTTTCAGTTCAACACTCGTTTTTCATTCATCTTCGGTTATCCTTTTCTTGTTATATGACACATGGTTACTAATTCTCCTCTTAAGGTATGCAAGCATCTCATCCCTGGACAAGAGCAAACTCATTTTAGAGTTTGGGTTGCCCTTCCAAAACAAGGATATTTACACCATCATTGTCTTAACCCGGTCAGCATTGTTCAGGAGGAAGACATTAATAGTCTGATTCATGGAATTATTTGCGCCAAAAATGAGGATTTATGCATCATTCTGCCGGCAAATCCCTGTTTGACAAATGCCGATTTATGGGCAGAATGGCGCACAAATCCCTGTTTTCAGCACAAATAATTGCATGAATCAGACAGTTAATCTACACGGGCAAGTTCTATGCCTGTAGTCCTCTGCTGATTATTTAAATTTAGAAACTGAGGGACAAGGTCTGAAATTAATATATTTCCAATCTAGGCAATAAGCATTGTGAGCGTAGTCTCTTGGAGGTGAGAATAACATCCAATTACAAATTGCTCATTTGTGGAACTCTCTCATCCAAAAATTCCAACATATCACTCAGCAGTCCTTTTTTATAAAGTATGTCCATGTTATTGCTATTATCAGACATCTCTACTTTTGGTTGCAAAGAAACATTAAGTCACCTGCCAAAATCACTCCCGTATTCAATGTCAATATTCACTTTATTTGGAAATCAAATTCCTTTAATCTTTAACAATTATAATGGTCACACAATGTATTAATGTGGTCTTATAAAAAATTGGGACATTGTGCAACACAACATAAGCACTCTATGACATATCTAGAAGATACAAATCATTGGTTTAAATAATTGAATGTATTACATCTTTGCTGTGAATCACATTAGTGCTGAAATTCCAAACATGCAATGATACTAAAGACTAATAAAAATAGAATCAAATAACCCATACACATAAATATATAAACATGTATTCATTCACACATTCTACATAAAGGAATGATATTTCCAATCCATAATTATCCAAAGGTCGCAACTCATCTAACCAAAAAAGAAATGAGTACTATTACATTAAAAATGAAATTACTATTTGCTCATCAAATACAGTACTTTACAACATTAAAATAACATGACATTTAAAACTTATTTTGGAATGGAAAAGTTATACAATCCACACCGTTTCAATTTTATGTTATAAAGTGCCATAGTTTGTACTATTGTTAAAAGACAAATTATAGTACATTATTTGTTCAATGTAAAGTGCAGAAAATTCTAGGCCTAAATGCCCATAGAAAGTCTATACTTGTTTGTCAGTCTCCTTTGTCCATTTCAGATATTTCAACAACCATTGATAAATTCAAAATGGCTAATCCGTGGGGTAGAATCGAATCAGGATTAATCCAATAATGCCCCCCTTAAACTCCCTCAAGGTGCTCTTCATATTATTTGGCCATACAATTTTATGCAACATTTTATGGCCGCAAAATATGTGGACCAAACTCCCACTGAGCAAATGTCCGATTTCCTTCGGCAAGTTGATACCGCTTAATGAAATCAAATCTTGGATATAGAGGACATCATCTCATTGTGGGTCACAGATTTTGCCACTGATTTCCTTGCTTTAAGTATGTATTTGAAGATTTATTTTTGATCTGGTCTAGATATCAATTGGTATGCAAACACCAGACATGTGCTGTGGCATTATAAACTGTTTGAGCCACCCTAATTCAAGAGTTACACATAATAGATAATAGGCAAGACTAGCTAAAACGCCAAGCTTTGTACATCATTGGACAGCTTTATCTGAAGTGCCCACAGTACGTGAGCAAAAAAAGTTGATCCCTAGATAATCAAATATCAGCTCTACATCTATCCCTTTTTTCAAATGTTACTGCAAGTGCGCTGATTTTATATCATTATTTTATACATGTCCATGTTCATTACAGGATAAAAGTCACTAAAATTCTCTGAGAAAATCACTAATCTAGGGGAAAATATTTCTGCATTTGCAAGGATGACAGTGTCATCAACAAGTATCAGAAGATAGGTGAGCCAACCTCAAATCATTGGGATATCCGGTATGTGTTTCTCTGCACCAATACTATTATTATACATAATAAAGAATATAGGGGCATGATGTAGCCCATTCTAATCCCCTATTTACACTGAATTCCTTAGTTCATTGCCCATCAATGCCCATCCTAGCACAGTGTTTGTGCCTGCTCCTGCTCCCCCCTCCCACTTCCTGGTCTTCCTCTCCCTCCCCGCCTCCCTGCCCGCCCACCCCCCCTCTGATTGGCTGTGTGCCTGCCTCCCCTCTGGCCTACTCGACGGCCGTTCCCCACGCTCGCTTCTTTTCCCCAGCTGAGCGTGGAGAGCGGTCGCCGGTGGCCTGAGGGGATCAGCAGGCCTGGGAAGCCCTGTCTGGGCCTCCGTGAGTGTGTTTTGTTTTAAAAAAAAAAGCTGAATTGTTCCTCGCGCTCCTAGCGCGGTGTTTGTGCCTGCTCCTGCTCCCCCCTCCCACTTCCTGGTCTTCCTCTCCCTCCCCGCCTCCCTAAACCTCCTCTCCCTCTGCCTATAACCTCCCCCCTCCTGGGCAGCCCTCTGCCCGGCAGCCCCCGCGGCTAAGGGCCCCAGGCCAAGGGCGACTCCTACAGTGCGGCTCCCTGTGTGTCTGCAGGTGTCCGCAGGGGACGCCAGGCGCCAGTTCCTCCTGTTCTCCGTTCCCCGGCCCACCCCTCCTACTCCTGGTTACATCCGCATGGGGCCTTGCCTCACTGTATTCACAGTTGTGGTTTACTAGGGTGTTTTTTCTCCCCTCGCAGGATTCTCAAACTTAGGTGGCCCGGTACCTAATACGCATTACTGTTTGCTCTGATTTGTGGTATACTAGGGTGCTTTTTCTCCCCTCGCAGGATTCTCAAACTTAGGTGGCCCGGTACCTAATATGCATTACTGTTTTGCTCTGATTTGTGGTATACTAGGGTGCTTTTTCTCCCCTCGCAGGATTCTCAATCTTAGGTGGCCTGGTACCTAATACGCATTACTGTTTTGCTTGCTCTAATTGTGGTAACTTGTGCTTGCTGCTCACTTCCTGTCTGCGTGCTCTCGTTTCGTCTGTCTCCCCCCCCTCCCTCCCTCCTACTCCATGGTGCTCTCCGTCTCGCCTATCTTCTCTAACTGCTTCTCCATTGACTATCCTGCTCTCCTCACTAAATCTGGTAGGAAAAAGTTTAAAAAGGACATCCTGGTCTCCAACCCAGGCCTCCCTATCGCTGACACCTACACTAATGCCTGCTCTAAGGAAACTCTCACTGACATCCTCTTTTTCGTGCCTTCGCCTGACCTATGGACCCTTCATATGGTCTCTGTGCTCTCTCCTTTCTCCTCCTGTCCCATTAATGGTGGCACCCGTTGGGATGTCCTCTTGGCCCCCTTCCGCTCCTCTAAGGCCATCATTAATGTCTACGCTAATGGGACCGTCTTGGTCCAAGGCCCTCAGGCCAACCTTCACCTCTTCGATAGACGCTTCCCACACCTCATCAACTTCCTCTCCTCTTCTGCTGTCCCCCCTCCTCTATCCTTGGCTACCTTGCCTCTACCCTCCCTCCCTGCCCCCTCTCGTGCTCCTTCTTCACCTCCTTCTTCAATACCTCCACAGGGCGTACCTCTGATCTGTACCCCTCCCCGGAAGTTCTTCAAGGATGGCAGCCATCTCCACATTGCCACACTAAACACTCGCTCTGCCATCAAGCACTCCTCCAATATCTGTCACCTTCTTGAGGAACTGGACCTCGACGTCCTTTGTCTCACTGAGACATGGTTCACAGCCAGCTCTGCCACCAGCTTTGACACACTCCTACCTGACGGTTACAAGATCCTCTCCGTGCCCAGGCCCAACCGTGCAGGGGGTGGTGTTACCCTTATCTTCCCTGAGTGGATTCCTGCCACTGTCACTCCTACGCAGACCTACTCCTCTTTTGAATGCCTTGTCTGCCGACTCTCTCTCTCTCCTAGCCATTCCCTTACCGTGGCTACTATCTATCGGCCACCTGGTCAAATTTCCTCCTTCCTCTCTGAGTGGGCTGACCTCTCCTCCGCACATCTCTGCGGCATCAAACAACTCCGCCGAACTCTTTAAAATCTGCAAGGAGCTGGCCAACCCTGTTGCAGTCTCTACCTCTCCTGTCCCCTCCCAGGCCCTCTGCACTGCACTGGCCTCTCACTTCATCTCTAAAACTCAGGACATCCTGTCCTCGCTCTCCTCCTTTCACCTCCCTCCCACCCTACCTGGCCCTTCCTCTGGCCCTTCTGCAGTCACCCCTCCTCCCTCTTTCTCTGCCTTTCCACCTTTCTCTGCTGACGAGGTTTCCAGACAAGTCCGATCTATGAAAGTCTTGTCTAAACAGGTTCACCCCTGTTCCTCCAAAACTATCAAGGACCACATTGACTCCCTGGCTCCTGCCCTGGCTGACATTTGCAACCGCTCCTTCGCCTCTGGAGTCTTCCCATCCCCCCTCAAGCACTCCCTTGTGCACCCTCTTCTTAAGAAACCCTCTTCTGACCCCTCCTGCCTGGCTAACTATCGCCCAATCTCCATCACTCCCTTCCTGGGCAAGCTCCTGGAGAAACTTGCCATCTCCCAGCTTAATCTCCATGCTGAAACTGTTGGTAGTCTCCATGACCATCAATCTGGCTTCAGAGCGGCCAGAAGCACGGAAACTGCTCTCCTGAACATCCGTGAGGACCTACTCTTGAACCTCGACTCCAACACTCCGTGTGTTCTCATCCTGCTCGATCTCTCTTCTGCCTTTGACACTGTCAACCATGCCATCCTGCTCAACCGTCTCCGTGATAACCTGGGTATCACTGGTCAGGCTCTGGCGTGGCTGACCTCTTTCCTTTCCAATTGACCCTCCCAAGTCCAACTGGGGTCCTTCCTCTCTGACATCTTTTTCTCCACCTGTGGTGTTCCCCAGGGATCTAATCTCTCTCCCTGGCTGTTCAACCAGTATCTGGCACTCCTTGCCCACCGCATCGCCGCTCTCTGCCCCTACTTTCAGTGCTATGCGGACGACACCCAGCTCATTTTCGGGCTACCCTTGGCCTCCTCCTCTCCTTCCCTCATATCTGACTGTCTGTCTGCCATCCAGGAATGGTGTGCCGCCAATGACCTCTGCCTTAATGCTAGTAAGACTGAGATTGTACTCATCGGCACACCCACTCCCTCCTTCCCTGTAGCTCTCTGGCCAGCCTCGCTTGGCCCTCCTCCTGCTCCTACCTGCAAGGCAAAAAACCTCGGGGTCATCTTTGACTCCACACTCTCCGTCTCTCCTCATATATCTGACGTCTCTAAGAAGTCACACTACCAGCTGCACCTCCTCAGAGGTATTCTTCCCTTCCTCTCCTTCCCCCAGAAGCTCACTGTCTCCCGAGCCCTGGTTCTCTCGAAGCTGGACTACTGTAACAGCCTCTATCTTAATCTGCCTGCCTCCACTCTCCGCCCTCTGCAACTCATCCAGAACAGAACTGCGAGACTTGTCCTTGGCCTCAAGCCCAGGGACCGTATCTCTCCAGGACTGAAATCTCTACATTGGCTCCCAGTGGCTGCGAGGATAAAGTTCAAAACCCTCTGCATTGTCCACAAGGCCTTCTGGGGCCTGGGTCCTAAATACCTTCAACTCTCTCTTCCCAAATATCTTCCTTCCCGAGCCCTTCGCTCATCCGCCTCCAATTCCCTCAGGGTTAGCCGCTTCTCGAAGCAACGAGCTGGGGGTAGATCTCTCTCCGCGGCAGGGGCCTCCCTCTGGAACAGCCTTCCTGCCTCCCTGAAACTTGAGGAGAACCATCTCCGGTTCCGGAAGCACCTCAAAACCTTCCTCTTTGCTTCTGCTTTCTCTCTCCCTCTCCCCTGCTGAACAGCTAATTTAATTCCTCACTGAAACTGCACTGATCCTGCAACTGGACCACTCTAAACGGCCTCGGCCCTGGGCCCTGCCACTCTCCACTTGCACTGATGCCCTGGAACCCCTTTGCACTGCGGGACTGTCTCTGTATCCCTAAAGCCCCCCCCCCCCCAGCACTTGTTCTGCACTTACCTCACACTTGCCACCAGCTGGCCCTATTTATTTATTTATTACGTTACGCCACTTACCTTGTACTGCACTTCCCCCCCTCCCCTTCCCCTTGCACTTTTCCCCCTCCCCCACCCCTGCACTTGCGCGATCTGAATGACACCTGGCCTAGTAAGATCGTTGTCTGTCTCCCCTTGTCCCCCCCTCCCTGCCTCGTCGCGCCTTGAAACACATGTGTATAGGCGCGTTACAAATACCATATCATATCATATCACCCCAAATCAAACACATGCTTCGTTATTGTCAAATGATAATCAGTGAAAGGGTATTTTTTAAATTCTCAAATTTAAAAAAGACCGATTTAGGAAGATTGTATGGAGGCTGCCCTGAGCAGTCTTTGTAAATCAAACATCATACCACTCATGCATATGAGTGTGTGCAGGGGCTGAGAGGCTTGTCCAGATGAGGGATGTTGCGGGAGTGAGGTATGTGGTGTGTGTGTGTGTATTTGTGAGTTAGTGGTTGGGTGTCTGTGCATCGTGAGGAGGGGGAATGTTTGTTGTGGGTGAGAAAGGAGGGAGCAGGTATAAGTGTGTTTCCATGTCTGTGTGAGTGGTGAAGGATTAGGGGGAATATGTTGGGCAGGGAAGGGGGTCAGCAAGGGATTAAAAGGGAGAGCTTCAGGCGGTGAAATGCCCCAATTTCCAAGAAAAACAACAAGTGTGGCACAGGGTGGGGAGGGATTGCCTTCCCAGGATGCAGAGGGGGTTCAGTATGTCCTATTTCTGTATTTTGAAGGCCACACAAAATCGGCTTAAATAAATAATTTGTGTTTGGCTTTTAAAATGCAGAAACATCACATACTACCTTGTCATATAGATAGATTATACTGCTCACAAAATAATTTGCAAGTCTAGAGTTTGCCAACTGAATAATCAATAGAGTGTGGAAAGTGTTGCTGAATATGTTTTAAAAACATACCTACCTACTGGGTTTGCTGTTATTTTCACTACCTTATATTGGTATGCTTGCTAAATATAATTGATCTCCCTCCACTATTATGGACGTGCGAGATTGAAAACCTCCTAACCAAGTGTTTATTGAGATTTCCTGTCAACCCACCTCAACCATGTGGCAAAATTTGGTAAAAGGACATTTCACTGGATTGTACCAATGTATTTTTAGGAGGTAGCAGGTCATGAGTTGGCAGATTATGGAGAGGCATTTGAATGGGGATATGTGGAAATGCCCCCACCATAAAAGTACATCAAAACAATTCCTTTATTGTTCCTTTATTAGGCAAGCAGGCAGTGCCCTTGTTAAGCAAGTAGGTTTCCTGCAAGAAACAATATCTCAACTGTCTCATTTATTAAGTGAAGACAGAATGCCCCTCACATTTCCTGTCACAGGTGCAGTGCTCTCATGAGTATCCTGTTGGTTGGAGGACTTTTGACACAGCACATCTCCCTGTTGGCTGGGATGAGAACCTCAGGACTCACCCCTCTCATGTCACTAGAATTACAGGGCACCACGCAAGATGGACAGGTTTAATCACTAATACAAATCCCCACAGACGGTGGCCATCTGGTAGCTAGTATGCAATGGTGTTCATAAATACATAATGAAGAGAAAAGCAAATCCAGTCCAATAATGATTGGACTCTTGGAATCAGCCAGCAAACAGAACACCACGGCCACTCTTTATCATAAATGAATTCCCACACATCATTTGAATTCCCTCTCCGCCTCATTTGCATAACATGCTAGAAAAGATGTGAATAAAATGCAACATGAAAAGTCCCCTTTAATTGTGTTAGCTCCAGCATTCAATCGATTGAGAATGTACAGTTGGCCCAAAAACCTTTTGGAAAAATCAATCCAAGGAAGTAATAATGGAGTGTACGATTTGCAAGAAAAACAGCTTTCATACATGCCAATTAGGTCCGGGAGGGCCAGTCAGCTCCTTAGAGCTGAAAACTAAAAACGGTCTCGCCCGCCTCCATTGAGATTCAGGGCCTCATTACGACCCAGGCGGTAAGTTACCGCCTGGGCCGTGACTTTACCACCATGGCGTAAACTACGTTTACGCCATGGTGGTTGGCGGATTTACCGCACCATTCCGACCTTGACGGGGCGGTAAGTCCCCAATCCCCATTTACCCTTCCCCATTCCCATTTTTGCCCCATAGGGCATAATGGGAGTGGGGAAGGCGTTAATTACGCCACCGTAAATTACGGTGGCGTAATTAACTCCATGGTCCCTTAGCGCCATGGATTTTAACACCTGCTAAAAGCAGGTGTTAAAAGCACCATGGCGCTAGGGGACCTCGTAATTGGCGGTAAGGGGTCGGCGCAGCTAACGCTGGCGTAAACCCCTTACCGCCAGGGTCGTAATGAGGCCCTCAGTATTGAAAGACGAAAACCACAAAATTTGAATACAAGTATCAAGTACATGTTAATGCCATGTTCCCTATTGGCTCTCACCTATATAAAGACCTAAACACAATGTACATTAGCACGCTCTATTGATTAGTTACATTACCCGTGACCATCCTAAGTGCAGCCCCCTATGAATGACCTAATTGTGCAGTAAGAAAAAAAGACTCCATTCTGATTGGCTAAAGTTATACATGAAACATTTACTACAATGGCATTCCTTCATTGGTCAAAACAAATTCATGTTACTTCTGATGTAGTGAATGTGAACTGTGAAGTCAGCAATCCACGCAGTTCCCAGGCCTTTTTGCTACTCCCGTTTTGAAATGTGTTGAGATCCCTGGCACACATTCTTCTGGCTATCTCTTGGGAACGAGGTGGCTTCATAAAAATCATTACTGATGCTCCACACTTTAGAAATGTCTCACATATATTCACACTACCAGGCCATTCTATTGCAGACCTAGTTGCCCCAACACTCCCTAGGGGGGCAGTTTAACCACAGCCTGGTTTGGTGCTTTTGGCATAGTCTCCATGCAAGTCTTTGTTCACACCAAGATATGTCCTTCACAAGTATTCTACTTATTTATCACTGAGAACACAAACCATTATTATACATTTCACTCAAAGCTCCTGAGAACAGCCTGGTCCTGCAACACTAACAAGTATGTGTGCTGCACCTCACCCTTCCTTCAAAGGCCATGGTACGCTGAACACGTACTGGGGAAGCAGGAATCAAGTTTAATTAAATGGAGGGACAAAGGCTCAGATCTGCAGCATAGTGTAATGAATGGCAGAAATCTAGAACTCTGACTGGGCCTAGTTCAAAATGGAAGGACTCTGGCCAATATGGCAAGATGGCCTTATGCTAATGGAAACCAGTAACAATATCTTTTGCTGGCCATCATTCCACCATGTACTCGGGGTAGCTTAGTTCTCTCTAGAATGTGGCAAAACTAAATAAAAATTCGAAAATGGCCTGAAATGCTGTGACAAAATACAGAAACAGTGACACTAAAAATGACCAAATCTTCATGCTAATAGAATTTCTGCAGCATGTACTTCCCTTCACGTTCAGGGCGTTGCACCTGCATGCTAACATAAACAAACGGAGAAATATTCTGTGATGTCAAATTGTTCCTATTATTAACAGATTTACATTCTGCTTTCAGACCAAAGTACTTTTTTCAATGCTATTGAAATATTCAAGAAATTGCAGAATTAAGTATGGTCGCTTATAATTTGCCAGCATGATAACAGGGGTCTGGAGTAGTAAAGTGCTACATTCTACATTTATTTAAATATTGCACTAATATTGATGAAAGCACTGATGATGTAGTGGCTAATTTATCAACTGAATGTGGAGGTTAAGTAAATAAATGTGACCTTTTTAACTTCAATTTAGGTCTATGGGGAATCTTGGGGTAATTTCCAACACTCTCCCTAGCAACCATCAAGACAAGACAAATCATGAACATGATATCCACGCAAAGAAAACCCACTGCCTATATGTGTGCACAAGTATAGGTTTACATCAGTATAGAATATACAGGTCATCATGGCAGGGCATTGCATATGACTGAATGGGTTTGACTTGAATTGACCGAATCAGGGAACATTTAGGACATTTTGCAGCTTGTCTGGCTTCACTTAACCCTGCATACCTTTCCCCATTCATTCATCTTTAATGAATCCCCTGCTCCTTGCGAGAAGAAAATAACTGGTCAGGTCATAAGTTTAGAGCGTAAGGTGAATCCCTTAGCAATGGAACCGGCCAGGCACATAGAGCACTTAATAGAAGAAGTTTCAAACAGAAGCATGGTTAAATTGTTACATGGCCCAGGCAGCCATGGGCAAGCTATTGGTTTCAGCAGCTCCTGAGGAAAAATGTTGTCTCTTGGCCATTAGAGCTCAACTGATGAATGAAGGATGATAGTGAAATATAAATAAATACAGACAGCATGCAGGATGTCCAGGTAGAAGCATTTAAATACAAATGAAGCGTAATGTTGAATCAAAGTATGATGAGAGGACAAGTGGAAGCTCAAGGAGAAGGACACCTCCTAGATGATCTATGGCAATATATATATATATATATATATATATATATATATATATATATATATATATATATATATATATATATATATATAATTGAACAAGTTATGCAATAAATTGTTTCAAAGTTGAAACCCTCCGTAGGGAAATACTCTTTTAAGACGTCAACAGCTTCTGTATGATCTTGGAAACTGTGGGTCTGCTCTGCAATCTTCAATTTGAACAATTCAAGATATGTCTCACAACAGGTCTCAGATTATTCTGTAGCAAATAGATTAGTGGGGAAAACAGAACTCTATAATCTACTATTTCCATGCTAAGGTCAGTAAGAAAGAGGCTGTGACTTTCAAGGTCACTCTCTTGAAGTTCTCTGCGGCATTATCTATGGACTCGTTCACTTTGAAATTGCAAAAATGTAACTACGATCAGCGAGAGGCTTTGATGAAAAGTACCTACCAGGCCTCTTAATTTCATCTATTTTGGGTGATAGTTTAAAGAGCTTAAGGATTGTGTGTTGTTTAAACTCAGAGGGTTGATTCGTTTTGCAGTTTGGGAAATCACAAAATGCATATGTTGTTTTTACACATGCCACTTTCCTGACCAGAGAGTTTAGATTAAATTGTTGTGAGTTTGGAGACCTTTCCTTTTCTTCTCCGATTGGCTCTTTACTGGTTCCACAGACCTGTTGCTTAAGGTTTCTTTTGTATTGTTTTCAACCCCTCAACTGTCATTTTGATTGTGACCAAATCAATTTTATTTTGTGTTACCATATCATGGAGTTTTTCACCCATGCTTTCTTGAGTACCTCAACTACATTTAAGTTGCAACTGAATCTTTGGTTCTCCTGGTAGGGCAGGTTTTCAGATGCATGGTGTGTTTGGGTGAGGTATCACATTAAAACTGAAGGACAGCTGGAGCACAGCTAGTTTGCAAAGTCAGTACAAAGTTATTTGTGTGACTTTGTACTGACTTTGCATTGCAAAAATACACTCTGCACAGTTCCACGATTCAGGGTTTGTGTCGGCAGTGCAAAGTCATTTTTCAGCAGTGCAAAGTCACTTTGCACCATGCAGAACATTCCATGAATCGGGCCCGTAATATCTAAGATTGAACATTGAATTTCTTTGGCACTCACATTATACAGGGACTCCGTGAAGCAAAGTCATAAATTACATACATCGGAAAAGCTGGAGAGCAAGAGGCAGGATCCCATGGAATGCTGACGATCCAAGAGGAACTGGACCATGCTCAGTCCTGCTCAATCTTTCCCACACCGTCCAACCACAACTGCTTTGATTGGACCAGTACAGAGAGGGGGGAGCATCTCAGGGTTACCATATTGTCAGTTAATGACCTCAATAAACTGGAAAAACGAGCAGATGAACAGTATAATTATGGAAAGGGAAGGTCAGGCAAGAGGAACCAATAGAAAAAAGGTGAAGGGAAGGAAAGCAGATAACTACTTTTACTCATTTTACCTGTTGGTTTTACTGTATTTGTTTTCTTTTCTCTCCCATTACCTACATGTTTTTTCTGGAATTTGACTGGGATCTCCACTCTAACTTCCTTTGTCACTTTGCTCTCTACCTAAGGTACTCTCTCTCTCTCAATGTTTCTCTCTCTATCACTCTTTCTCTCTCCTCCTGTCTCACTCTCTCCTTATCTCTCAATATGAGTCTCGCTCTTCAATATCACTCCATATCTTTTATTCAATGTGCCTCTCCCTCTCTTTTACTTTATACCATGCCTTATTCATACTGTTTGTTTAGCTAGTGTTCCCCCTCCTTCTCTACCCCTGCTCCTCCATGACATTGTCTGGCTGCCTCTTGGACTCTTCTTATCACTAATTCAATGCCTGTCATGTTGCTCTGATCTTGACCTGGCTTTATTTCTCTATTGTCTCCCATCTTTTCTATCCACATCATTAATAATATGTGTATTGTATAATAGTACAAAATAAACTGAACTTTTACAATATTTATAAAATTACTAAAACACAAAATTACACATATAAGCTTAAATATCTCAAGTAATGCATTTCCATCATTTAAAAGAATATGTGTACAACTTACAATAGAAAAACACATCACATTAAAAAGAAAAGGAAATAAAAAACAAGCAGTAGCCCACTAACCCTCGTTAAGGCCATACTGTTACTTGTACACTGGCAAACCACTGCCAATATTATTCCAGTGGAACTCCTTTACATGGGTACTCTAAACCAGCAGTAACCTCACAGTCTGCCAGACCCTAAAAAGGGCCAGCAATGCAGAAATTGATGTGGTGTTTAAACAGAACACCCAAAAATAGTTACTTTTAATGGTTTCTAGATTATGTATCAGATGTCCCAAAGCTACCATATACAGTGAACCAAGTCTTGGGCATTCAGTCAGCACATGCTTTGCTGTCTCAAGGTTGGTAGCAATTTTACTGATCCTACAATATCTGGCCTCATGTGGGATCTTTTTCGATGCCCCACAGTTAGACAGTACCGAGAGTTGGTTCATACGCAGCAGCAAGTATAAAATCACGAACATGTGGGTCAGGACAATGTTCAACATAATGCTCAGGCCACATATATCGATGTATCACAGTCACAACACTTGTGTGGCTTTCAGGGTGTTCAGATAGTTATGAATACAAACCAGGTCATATTTATGTATTCTCCGCTTAAGAGCGCCTTTTAAAGATACATAATTGGTGCAGCGGTCATAGCCGGGTTGCCATCCCACCTCCTCGCAGAACTGTTGAAATAATACCATGTGAGTAGAATTTTCTACCGTCACCCCGTTTGGTCTCATAACTTGCACCCAAAATGTTCAGAACAGGGAAGGCGGGAGTCATTCTAGATTTCAACATCAGACAACCTCTTCTAATTAACAACTGGGCCCAGAGAGATACATGTCCCAGTTCCAAGCGGATGTATTCAACAGAAGTTGATTTGGGTACGCCTAGTACAGTTCTCCAAAATCTAGCTTCCACCCCATTCAGCCATTTCAGCTCTTTCATAGCAAGGGCCTCAAGCCCATACAAGACTGTTGGGCAGAACCACTGCTTATAAAGCATTATGACCCCCATTAATGAGAAACCTGAATGCTCCCTGCACATCCCAGTTATTTGCCTAGCCCTGCTTACCTTATTAGCTATGATATCAGCATAACCTTGTGACCCGGAGATCTCTAGCCCCAAATACTTATATCCATCGACATACTCAATGGTCCCCATGGGGGTTGACAGCTTCACCCTACATATTTTCTTAGAGGTTACTAACATCCCCTTGGTCTTACCCATTTTGATTGACAGTTTAAATTCAGCAGCATAGGTGGCCAATTCTTCCAGCATTGCCTTCAGACCCGTAATCATATCATTGAAAATGGCCATGTCATTACCATATAACATGTCACCAAAACCGATATTTCCAATCTTCGGGGGACAGCCGGATCACGTCAATCATCTGGCCAATAAGTCTGCAACCTATCAATTAAAAAGTAGCGAGTCCAACATGCACCCCTGCCTCACCCCCCTTTTAATGCGTATTACATCTGACAAAATCCCCTGATCACTCAGTCTGATCCTGGCTGTGTTATCTTCATGGAGCTCCCTAATTACTTCCAAGAGCAAGCTAGTACACCCCCCACTGACGTGGCTTTCCCCATAACAAACCACAGTCAACCTTATCAAATGGCGACCGAAAGTCGACAAAAGCAATATACAAAGAGGGGCCTGCCGGGGTTCTAGCTTAGGTAATTAACGTGTCCAGAACTCTAAGATTATGGACTGTACTAGATCCAGTTCTAAACCCAGTTGGGCAGGGATGAAGAATTGGCTTCACTAACCCAGGCTTGAAGATTTTCCAGCACATATATGGCAAACACGTAACCAGTTACATCAAGTAACGACAAGAGCCTATAGTTATCAGGTACCAAGCAGTCCCCAGCCTTAAAGACCGGGACCAGAATAGCCTTCTTCCAGGAGTCAGGAATTTTTTTTCCTGACATACCCTAATAAACAAGGAGTGTAGTACATCTGCCCATAAACAGCTCTCTAATTCTTTAGGGAATGCAAGTGGTTACCTATCTTGTGTTGTGTGAAAAGAATGGGCCAGCTACACTCATTCTGCACAATAAGAGGTTTAGGTTCCATAGCTATAAGCGTTTAATTATCTATGTGAGTAATCCAAGCCCCCTCGATAATCAGGTTCAATGTCAGGGAGCACGTCGGTTTCCTAGCACTCATCAGAATCCACCACATAGACCCTGCATTACAGGTCAGTAGGGTCTGAATCAAATGCTCCCAATTACCCAGCTTCCCTTCCCAATTTCTCCTTCTGACTCAATTATGAAATTGGTCAAGTGATCGTAGCTTCAAAGCTGTACCGGGGGAAGCATGCCAGGCTGCAATAACACATCGTTTTTTTCTTAGTTTTCACTCTGCCCTGTTAATCTCAGGGTCATACAAATGTTTATGTATCTTCCCTGTTGTAGTCATGATGTTACACTTACTTTTCCCAGTGTATTTAGATAGAAATTTAAGCCACACTTCAATGTTGTCAGGGGTCCAAGTGTAAAGATTTAACCTATGATTGCTAAACTCTTTTCACAGGCCTTATTCACATTCCGATCTGACCATTGGAGTCGATGTCCCTATAGCGAGACCCCCAGATTTGCAAGCCCTATTGTTATTGGACCCCGAGAAAGACCCACCCATTCGACTGATACGGTTGCATGGTCACCTGTCACTCACAGAGACACAGACATTAACAGCCTTCACCATGCTATTACATGTAACGTAATCCAGTGTGGCACACTTGCCCATCCGCAAAGTTGGTTTCCCCGGCTATGTCTCCCTTAGATCTACCATTTAGAACTATCAGATCCCAGTCGCATAGGAACTTCAACCATTTTTTACCTTTAGCATTCACCGATTTTAATTCAATGCAGATGACTGTAGTTCTCCCTTCCCCGTGCTCCTCTCTGGAGTGTTCCCCGACCCTCGCATTCAGATTAACTCCCAGAATTATACCTTCATTCACATTACGAGTCACCCTCTCGGTTAACACTTCATCAATATACACAAAAATAGCTTTGGTATACAATACTCCGGCAGGATCATACACATCAACAAAAAGCACCTCAATTCGGCCTGCCCTCCCATAGACACCTCGACGATCAGCACATTACCACCTTCCTTCACCGGGTTGATTTGTCTAGAGGGGAGTGCATTGTTAACCCCAATCATCAGGCCTCCATGGGGGTGCCACACAGGCCCATTCTCTGCCTTAATTTGATGTATCTGATACCGAGCAAGCAGGAATTGATCGACCAGACAGGTTTCCTGGAGCATTAACACCTTGTGATGTTTCAAAAGCTCCAACGAAGGAGCTGGTTTCATGAAATGGGAATGTTCTCTAGTCTTCCAAACTGCTATAGCCATAGATCATTGAGGGTGATCTTCGGTGCTTGCAAACATGGCCTTCAACCACCTCCACCCCTGGGCATTGTCGAACTTTGGGCCCCCAATTTCCTTTACTTTAACTGTACTAATTCTGGAGGGGGCTTCCGTGAACTTATTACAGCAGCACTCTTTTAGCCTGAATTATAGGAATATCCAATACCTAGCCCAAGAATACCAGCAAGGCAGCCTGGGCATGCAATATCGAGGCCGTTACTGGACGGAAGCAGTGAATTAGAGCGTCATCCTGTCAAAGTCTGCCGAACCAAGAACCCACAGGGCTGGAATTTTACCACATATTGTTAAGAGCTCCCTTCTATTCATGTGGGAGCTTTTCTGAGCACCTCTGCTTCTTTCAATAGTTACTTTAAATAGGTCCAGTGGATTTGTCAAAGGCTTGGGGGACCTTTCTAAGTCCAATTCGTGCATGTGATCTCCCTGCTGCAACACCCTCTCCCTCCCTGCTGTAACACCCTCTCCCTCCCTGCAAGGGCACTAGCCCTTCTGTCAGGAGGAGGAGTAGTAGGCAGAAGTATCTCATTATCGCACAAACTGTCTTGTTCTTCCAGAAAAGCAACAGATTCGGAAAGCAAATCCACTTCCGCCTGCTCTTTAATGAGCCAACTAGACAGAGTGCCATCACCCATCGAGTTAGATTTCTTGGGGCATTCCTTGGTTTTAACACAGCAGCAAGTGTTAAGTCAGCCCCTAAAGGGTTTCTTGAAGGGGGTATCAAGGTTGCTGTTTCCTTACGGTCTTTTTTTTTTCTTCTTCTGGTTTAAACGGCAACGCTGCTTTTGGGTAGGATAATTCTCAGGTGATTGGCTGGGATTATTCCAAAGCTACCTGGTCCAGACTGTGGGAGTCCACATCATCAGCCTCTCCTTCTCTATCCACCTAAGGCATGTATCTTCCATTACCTTCTCTGTAGTCTACCACTACCTGTGTCGTTCTCGTCTCACTATATCCATAAAACTGTCGCTTTATTTTCTCTTTCACTGGCCCGTCTCTTCCCCTTACCTCCACTAGCACCTTCATCTGTCTAGTTTTGCTCATGACACTGACTTGTCTCTCCGACACATGGCCACTCCTCATCAATTCTATGCCTATTCTTTCCTCATCATGAGCCTCTCTTCCTCTCGACCTTCATTTATCTCACTACTCTCTACGCTGTCACTTCCTCTGCCATTCTATCTTTCTCTCCCTCCTTCCCTCTCTCTACAATACTATCTCTTTGTTCTCTCTTTCACTCTCCCCTCTCATCACCCACCACCCCTCCCCACTAAGAACCTCGTCTCTGCCTAATAAAGCATGTACGTAGGTAGTCAATATCTCCTGCTGGAAATGCTTTTATCATACATGTTATTAAAAAGGTTGAATTAGGAAAGTATGATATGTGTCCTGCAGCGCAAAAAACAAGACTTCAACATGTGGGTGAGGAATTAAAGGAAAATTATACAGTATGTTTAAAAGAGAGGTCATATAATTGCAGCAAGGCAAAGCAAAACATCTTAGTATTTTTCTGTGGAGCTTACCCTCCCTATGGATCGGGATGGCTGGGTGACTGTGCCAATTCACCCTTTAAAGGAGCGCGTACAGTGCTCACCAAACACATTTCAAATAGGTATCCTAAATGTTTTAATTTTTCCTCCTGCACCCCTCCCTCCAGAATCACACACTCTTGTCAAGTACTATACCCATGTCATGAAAGGGTATTTAAATTAAAAACATTGGGCCTCATTACGAGTCTGGCGGTAACCTGCCGGTTTTTCCGGCTCGGTTACCGCTGGACTCGAATTACCATTCCGCCTCTGTGATTCCCGGAATTACCAGGGCATTACAACCCCGGTGACCCGGGATTTCCAGAGGCGGAATTCGGTAAATCCCCATTCCCATTGAGTCCCATAGGACTCAATGGGAATGGGGACCATGGAAACACCGGCACCATCTCGTGATGGTGCCGATGTTTCCACGTCCCCCTGCAGGCGGGCGGTGTTAAACCGCCCAGGTCAGACCTGGCGGGAATGACACCTCCGCCTGCAGGACTCGAGATCACCCGGTATGGAAACAACGGTGGTGGCAGGTTTACCGCCACAGTTATTTCCATACTGGGTGACTCGTAATGAGGCCCAATGATTTCCAATAAAATTAATTCTTTCACCACTAGTTGGTCACGTTTCCTTTTTAGAAAGATATTTAGAGACTGTCAGCATTATCTAGGAATTATGGAGATTTACGGGCACTGTGTCCTGTTTTTGATATTCTGTTAGTAATAGCTATAAATTGCTGCAGGAGTTGAAGGACGTTGGTACCAATAGACATGACAAGGATGCATTAAAGCCAAGCGATAAGAGGCCAAATTCAACATGACAAAGCCTCTGTGGTAGAAGGAGAAACCCATTACTTCTTTGTAAGTTGAAAGGAGTGTATCAGAACTTCTCCTCTCTTTTTTTTTCTCTGCGTTGAAATTTATTTCCTTTCTACCTTTGTGCTACACTTGTATATGTGCTTATTATTATGCAAATGCATCAGGCAGTTGTTTAAGTGCAATAGTTTAGAAGCCAGTGCTTCTGTGGAAATTTGATGGGGGAGCGAAGCACGAAGTTGCCTCTATGCACAAAACAATTGTTCTGGATGAACACAAACGTATCAGGGGTAATTTGTAGTAATGGTGATAGGTTTTAAGACTTTTTATACTTTTGGCCACGTACATTCAGAAACAGCAAAAATATTCAAATTGTAAAATTGTTACATAATGTGTTCCCTGCGTACTGAAAAATAACTTTATTGACATATAAAAACAATGCAATGATGGGTTCCCTCCACATCAACCTATAACATCCGCTAAACATATAGAGGTAAACCTGCGACGACAGGAAGAAGCATGACAACTCCCTGAAAAGGCGATACTTGGCAAGGGACTGGATCAGAGTGCAGGCTCTGTTATTGAATAACCACTAAATGGAATCCAAGGATACTATGAACATATGGCTGGTGGGGGAAGGGTTATCGTTGAATGTTGATTCTAACATCACATTTACTTTTGGCATAAACATATATCAGTGTTATGGAGTTATATTTCAGGATTCATCATTTACTTTGATCAGTTTTTATATATTTTGGCCACAAAAACCAATGGCCTCCAAAATCTCTCAAATGTACCCTCATTCAAAACAATATCCTTCCCCTAGCAATATTGTTTGTTTGTTTGTTTGTTTGTTTGTTTATTTATGTATTAATGCACACCAAACCCTTAGGTAGCTGGGCGCAGCAGTTACAAGGTTACTTGAAGCTTAGTTACAGAATACATGTAGTTACAAAGGATGCTTGACGCTAGATTGCAGAAGAACTTGGGTTACAAGGATGCTTGATGCTTAGTTATAGAGTACAGGTGGGTACATGAAATCATACATAGGTGTACATCATATAGTTAGGGGTGTCTCCACATAGTCAAGGTTGCCTAGACAGGTCAAATCATACATAGGTGTATAGCATGCAGTCGGTGGTGTATACATGCAATCAGGTTGCATTGGCAGGTAAAGGGAGAGGTGGCCACCTATGATTTTGCATGTCAATGCCAGTTGCAGGTTCAGAGGGTGTGCCGTATTTAGAGGTCATTGGTATGCAGCCAGTTCAGCAAGTTCTGTTTAAATCTAGGGTATGGTTGTTCCATTCTGAAGGAGGTGGGGAGGGCATTCCTGGTAGTGGCTGCTTTGACAGGGAAGCTAGTTCCTCCAGCTTTGAGTAGTCTAAATCTAGGGACTTTGAGGCAGAGGTGGGTAGAGGCCCTAGTGCAGTGCGTTGGGATTTTTCTGGTGAGTCTGACAGATAAGTAGGGGGGGAGCGGCATTGTTGAGACATTTGAAGGGAAGGGATGCCATTTTAAGAAGTATCCTGTCGCTAATTTTTAACCAATGTTGGTCTCTTCTGGAGTTGGAAATGTGCTCTCTACGTGATATGTTTAGAGCAGCTCTCAGAGCATTAATTTGAAGGATTTTTATTTTATTGATAATGTTATTGTTAGTGCCAGCATACAAGGCGTTGCAATAGTCTAATTTAGACATTATTAATGCGTTGGCAAGTCTGATACAACTAGCTTTTGATAGAAAGGGTCTGCAGGCCCTAATTAATTTACAAGTGTAAGCTGTGGATGAGGCCATTGAACTGACTTGTTTTTTAGTGACAGGGTGGAGTCCAAGTAAAAACCTAGTGTTTTTACTTGAGTAACTACTTTAATTACGTTACCATCGATGGTGAACGCATGGTAATCAAGGCTATGTTTTTTTAAGTTGGTGGCAGAGCCCAGGATCAGAATCTCAGTTTTGTCATCATTCAGGCAGAGTCCATGTGGGGCCATCCATGACTGAATGAAGAGGTATATCTTATTTACTAGAGCTATGTCTTCAAAAAAGTTGCCCGCGAGGGGAATAAGGATCTGAGTATTGTTAGCATAATTCGTGTAGGTGACGCCCAGTCAGTCAAGTTTGTCGAATAGTGGCTTAGTAAAGATGTTATACATCGTCAGTGAGACGCATGAACCTTGTGGGACGCCACAGGTAATTTGGATTGGGTCTGCTGACGTTGACGGGGTGAAGACTCTTATTGTGCGGTTGGCTAGGAACGATTGACCCCAGGCGATGGCATCACTTGAGAAGTGTGCAGCAGTGGCTAGGTGTTCGTATAACACTGAGTGATCCACCAGGTCAAAGGCTGCAGACAGGTCGAGGAGGAGTAGCAAAGCTGTTTTACCATTATCCTTCAACTCGTCTATATGTGTCTTCAGATAAATTAACGCTGTTTCAGTACCATGTTGAGGTCTGAAGCCCGATTGGCGTGTGCCTAGAAGGTGGTTGGTCTCCAAGTATGTTTGTACTTGGAGGTAGGCTACTCTATCGATAATTTTTAGGAGAAAGGGGACAGTTGTGATGGGCCTATAATTAGTAGGGATGGATGGGTCTAGTGTCTGTTTTTTAAGAAGTGGTAGTACCCATGATTCTTTGAGGTTAGATGGAACTGTACTGGAGTTGAAGAAAGCATTGATGCGCTTGGAGATGAAAGGTGCCAAGTCTCTAGCTGCGTCCTAAATTATTTGTGCTGGGCAACTATCACCCTTGCAATTGTATGGTTTTAGAGAAAGTATAACCTTTTCAGTTTCCAATATTTAAATGTAAGTGAAGCTAAAAGGTATATTCACGATAGGTGCCTTAGTATGAGGTGAGTCTCAGTAGAGCGCATGGTGGCTTTTTTGACAGCTATTTTGGTTTGCCGCGTAGCTATTTTATTAGCCAGGGCATTTTGGATGCTGGTGCACTATTGTTTATTTTTTGGGACATTGTCTGTGGGGGAGATGGGTTTTCAGTTTCACAGAGGATCGTGAAGAGCTCCTTGGTAATGGAGTTAGCTTTGGAAATTCTGTCATTGTAGGTATTTCTTTTTGAGAGGATTATTTCTTTTTTATACTTATTTGTGAAATTGGTTAGGATGGTTTTGTTCTCAGCTGTAGTGGAGTGTCGCCAGATGACTTGTAGTTTCCTCTTATGGAGTCTTAATCTTTAAACTGAGGGGTGAACCATGAATTGAGATGGGACTTTTGTTTGCTCTTGCAGAGTTTAGTAGGCGCAATTGTGTCAAGAGCCTGCTCATAGTATCTTTAAAGGTGGCTACTAGTATGTTTGGGTCAGTGTTATTCGCAATGGATGAGAGAGTAGGTAAGAGGAGCAGGAGTAGTTTCTCCGCTGTGATTTCTTTTTCACTTCTGGTCGGAAGTGGTGGTGCCATTTCATTGTTTTTTTTGTTTTCGGGGCTCTATGGCTGTCAAGAAATTAATTAGATAATGGTCAGTCCAAGGTTGTGGTGTTATTTTAGTAATGGTAATGTCACAGTTTACATTAATAACCCAGTCTAGGGTTCGCCCTTTTATGTGCGTTGAGATGAGGACTTTTGGGTCATACCATGTTCAGACAGGATGGTATTGATGGACTGGGCGTGTTTGTCCTTGGGGTTATTAAAGCCCAGGTTGAAATCTCCCAGCAATAGGATCTGTGAGGTGTCCTTGATATTATTGGTAAGGAGGTTGGAAAGGTCTTCCTCGAAGGTGCCGATAGGGCCGGGAGCTCTATATAGTAAGAAGATAGATAGTGTGCTATTATCTGAGATTGGGGGTTTAGCAGAGAGTAGCTAATATGATTTGGATTCAGGAGATGTGGTCAATCTTAAAGCTAGTTTGGTTTTTGCTATAATGGCGAGACGACCCTCTCTAGCATTGGGTTGGTCAACTCTTAGGATTTGGTAGTCCTCGGGTATGGGTAACATGAGGGCAAAGCCCGCTGCTTCATGGAGCCAGGATTCAGTCACAGCTAAGAAGTCTAGGTTATCCATAGAGAGTATATTCTGTATGTAACATTTCTTTACCATGCCTACTGTCTGGCTTCAGCTATAGTAAAGGTAGGTGACCTCAACATTGAAGAGAAACTTGGAATCTCTCTATAATAGAGGAAAATCGCTGCCAAATGGATCAAGGTGAAGCGGCTGAAGGATCTGCACATTGTTAGTAGTCAAGGATCCTGTTTAAGTTGGCGAGGGTTGGGAGAAGAGTCATTGAATGGTAATTCTATGAGCAAAAGCTGTTTTTGGGTCAAACAAGAATAATCAGTGCCCACTGTTTATTCACATGAATTGTGCTAGGTCACAGATGTTTTTATTTATATTTTTTGTTTAACCATGTAAATCAATGCTTTCCAAATTGGCTCACAGACATACAGTTCCAAAATATCACCAATTAGCAATGGCACATTATTTGTTTCAACATACACATTGATGTAGCATTGTAACGTCATATTTATGCTTACGCCATGTGAATTTCAGACCCCTGGATATTTCCTTTAGTGACCTTGCCATTCTGATAAAACAAGGCACATGTGCATGAATAATATTACAAAACTTTTTGGCAAGAAAAATATCAGTGCTAAGGAACTATTTTTATGATTTGTTGTACGTTTTGAGATGTTCATTTCTTTTATGGCAGCGTAAACCCAGCTGAAAACATTTAGAAAATATAGGTAAGGACTGACACATTTTTTGTTAATCAAAAGTGCAATTCCTCTCTCGATCCCAGGCAAGATAATCTGTAAACTTAGAAGTGCAATACCTGCAAGAGTGAGGATGAACATGAAATTAACCCTCAAACTAAACGCATTGCTGACAAGTGGATCATAGTTAAAGCACTGTTGAAGGAAAGATACACTTTTAGACATCAGGGCAATTGTGTAGGGTTCCAGGTAGTGTTGAATAATGTTTCCTCCAAAAACATTTTTTTTATATAAAACAGGAATTAACTGTGCTCAGGGTTTATTTTTAGGAAATGTGATACTTTTCTTGGCCATGTAAATCCATGCACGTCAAATCTATTCAAACCTTAAGAGAATTCCCACAAGCACTGACAAATTCATTTGACCAACTGAATTGATATAAAATAATTTTTGCTGCATGTGGATTTGTGTCCCCATATCACTTAACTTTATAGAATTGCATTTCTGAATACACAAGGCATGTAACGCATAAATGAGGTTAAAGACTCATGTAGGGTTACTCCTGCAGAAAAGCCTAAACTGGTGAGGCTAAGAAGAAATAGGAAGTGTTGATAACCGGCATAGTTCAGAAAGAGTTTGGAGAAGATACTATGTTCATATTTATGAAGGAAAGCAAATTGGTGATTGTAAAATAGAATGTGGTGGTCTTCAAACACTGCTCCCCTGAAAAAAATGTCCTAAAACATTTTTAAATTGAATGGAAGGAATGAAACATGTTGGGTGATTGAGTATAAGTTGAGGGATTATATGAATTGGATGGATGTGGAAGTGGTGAAAAATGTATTGTGATATACACAGATTTTTAGTTTAACGTAATTTGTTGTGCACTTTTTTGAAGTATCCACCTTACCTGTAAAAATTGTTAGATTTTAATCCTATGATAATGAATTTTTGATTAATACAAGCAAATAAAATACTTGAAAATGATTTGAACACTTGCGTGCGAGTCTGTGGGCAGTATCCTCTATAGGAGTGACATAGAACCATAGGAACATTTTTGTTTAGTGTTGAATCTCTATCATTGGAGGCTTGTTCCTGTGGTTGTTAAATATACCTCAAGTCTCTCTATTTGTTGTATGCATAAATGAGCTAACATAATTTTTCTGGCTACAAAAAATGTTTCTCTGCTTACTGGTTAGTGTTAGGATTTGTGGTAGGTTTTGAATATTTCGTTTTTGATTTTTATCCACGCAAATCCATGGCCTTCTAAATTGCTACAACTCTTACCACAATTCATATAAACTGCCCTCTAAGCACTCACAAATAATTTTTGGGCCTAAAAGAAAATGATGTGACATTTAACTGTGACCACGCCAAGGAAAATCTTAGTTAAATGGCATGAGCTGCAGTTATTTGTGTCATGATGAAAGTGTGTTTAGGATCTGGATTTGCTAAGACCATTCAATTTAAGTGCCCGTGTCTTGAACATTTTCTGAAATCGTGCACTAGCTTAGAGAGGTGTCAGTTGAAAATGCACAGTGTGTGCATGCTCACTTCTCTCTTGTCATGTCCCTGCTGTAAGGAAGGCATGGTTATCAGATGCACGACAGACACAAGTAGTATAATCCAAGGGTGTTAATTAAACATTGTAAGGATGATAATAACACCGAATTTAAGCCTACATCTGAAATGGGAGCAAGCTATAAACATCAAAATTAAGAAAATGCTGCCCAACTGGTGTTGTGACAAAACAAAATGGCCTATACAAAAAAAACGATTACCAAATCCTTACTCTATATAACAAAATTGTGTGGGACAGTGATATTTATAACAAAAGAGTGTCTTGCAAACTGAAATGTCCAAAATTGTTTTGATAGTTAAGAACTGCTGAACTAGTGTACTCGGTTCATCGCGTTACATCACGGAACAAGGTGGAACAGTGGCATGACTGTGAGCACCCCTTGAGTCTACACGCATCATGAAGCAGTTTCTTCAGAAAATACAGGAGCCCTCAAATCAATGTCTTTTGTTTGGCATCACAAGACTTTCCCAAACTCTCACCATGCGAGATTCCCCTCTTCCCCAGCGTCCTTGTGATACCCCTTCATTGGGTTCACGTTCATCTTTACACCACTGTACAGTCTCTTTAACAAAATGCAGGATTCACTTTCCTTTGTTTCACTTGGCATGCCTCATGTGGGATCCTTATAGCCTTCAAATCTTATTTCAGTTAACTAGAGTTTATAACACTCAGGAACTCTTAATGTCTTTTTAAACACATATTTTGAGTGGCATTCCACTCTATTACGGTAATACTCTATTACCGGACCACTCTGTTATCTGAGCATATGCCAGTCTTAAACACATTTACAATGTTGCAGACTTCCCTCGTGGTTTTCCATGACACTCGGAGATTCTGCATCCATCGTTCTAGTTACAATGCACTTTCACTCGCAGTTTCATGAAACCCTGCGAGCCTCATCAAATGCTTTTGTATCTTTCACTTGATAATGCCAACCAGTTTCACAGTTCACTCACCGAAGTGCTCGATACCATTCATCCAGTGTTTCCTTGAAGCTAAGGTTATCGACACAGCACGGCTTGCCTCCTCCCAACTCATTTGTTCACCTGAAGGTGGGATTTCCTTTGAAAAGTCTTCACCTTCACTCTGCAGCTGGCCGTACCACGGCCCTTCACTCGCCTCTTGGTCTCTTCTGATCTGCTTCCAGGATCACTCCAATTTCACTGGATCTGTTCTCCAGCCGCTTTGCTGGTTATTCTTGCCTTGCTCACCTTTCTTGCCTTGCATCCGAGGTGTTCTCATGCTCCGCCTTTTATTCCTGTGGGTAAAGGGAACACGATTAAGTATGAGTCATCAGGATTAAGTGCCATATTCTGCCTGATCCTGATATTGGGACATGTCAAATGGACTGGTTGTGTGTGAGTCTGTCTTTCTCTGAAGTGCTTTGTCCATGCAGCAGAGCGTCTGAAGGAAAGGGCAAGGATAAGGTTCCTAGAAAGTATATAGAATGAGGGTGTTCTACAGGTAAATGGATGTAGGGATACCGCGTATATCCTCCAGGTGCCCTACTCCCACTCCCCAGTGATCCCCCATCCAGGTGATCCTCCTGCACTGGTCCACCTCTGAGGTCTGCATCCAATAGTGTTGGCAGTGCCCCGGCCACCTGGATGACAGATCCCAAGGAACTAGTCGGTGAGACACCCTTTGGTTTCCCACACTGCACAGCATTGGAAAGACTTAAAAATAAAAGGCTGTTGCACCATCTCAAAATCTCCATAATATACTTGTTTACACAGCACCCTCTATGGCTGTACCTGTCCTGACTACATCTGCATGACCAGTGGCTATTTCTGCTTTCTCTGGTACGGCGTTCTCTTTTTTCAGTTGCGCTGTTATATCCTGCTCCTACATAGAGAGTAGTTAACCCTATGGACATGGGTTCAGGTTTGCGGCTCCATTTCCATATTTCAAACAGAAGGTTTGTGCCAGTGATACTAGCAGCTCCGTGGCCGAAAGTCCTAAACCTAAAAGATATTGGACATCAGGAAGGATTGTCATATTAGTCCTTCAGTGTCTGTGATCCTTCCCAAAATGTAGCCCTATTTCTTTTTCATTTGCCTCATCCAGATTTAAGATGTAAAAATGAGAGCATGCTGATTGATTGATCCCCAATTGGCTGGTTCCCTGCTGATTATCCACAAATGAGAAGTAACATTGAAAAAGGAAAATGAAATCCCAATGTAACCCCAAATTGTCCCTAAAGACTGACCAGGATAATTCGTGGGAATAGAAGGCTGGGAGGGCAGAGGAATTCAATTCAATAAAAGGAAAACAGGTCTGGTGGTCAGGAATGCCCAGTGTTTTCCCTTTTACATTGAATTTAAAGTGACCTATCATTCCTTGAATACCAATGTATTTTCTATCGAGAAGATGGCTTTTCCCAATCTAGGTAAAATACTTCAGAGATTTGGACAGAGTCGTGTTCAGTGCTCCCTGGGTTCCAGTAGGCTCCATTAGCAAGCAAGATTTAATTTCAGCAGTTTCTCTTTGCAACAGAAGTGGTTAGGGAGAGAGCTCCAAGTTCTCCTGGAAATCTTGCCTTCACTGTATTGATTGATTGATTGATTGATTCCCAATTGGCTGGTTCCCTGCTGATTATCCACAAATGAGAAGTAACATTGAAAAAGGAAAATGAAATCCCAATGTAACCCCAAATTGTCCCTAAAGACTGACCAGGGTAATTCGTGGGAATAGAAGGCTGGGAGGGCAGAGGAATTCAATTCAAAAAAAGGAAAACAGGTCTGGTGGTCAGGAATGCCCAGTGTTTTCCCTTTTACATTGAATATAAAGTGACCTATCATTCCTTGAATACCAATGTATTTTCTATCGAGAGGTGCATATTAAATGCTGAAAGTTTTTGTAAACTTAAGAACCATTTAAAATGGAATCTGTGTCTTGAGCTGGTTGAATCATTTGGATCATAGAGGTGTCTCAGCACAATATTGTCTGAGGTGATATCATGCATAATTGCTTCTTGGGGAGCAATAGCCGTACATTATATGTTTATGCAAGAGAAATGAGTATAGGGAATTTGTTCTATTCACAGAGAATAGTACAAAGTGTTAAACTCGTGCAGCCCCTTATCTTTGAATGCATAAACTGTCCCCCACACTCCCATGTGAAAGTGAAAGGCTGTTTTAATATTCTATATTTTACTGGGGAAGATTACATTTCCTGCCCCAAATTTTTGAACTGGAGGAAAACTCAATCAGAATAGATTTAAGAGAGAGATAATTGAGAGGGAATACCTGAATGAGTATCAATATTGAGATTCATGTAGGCAGGGGAATTTGCTTTGCTGACTATCTGGTTTTGGCATCTATAATGTTGTAGTGATTTCCAGGGTAAAGATGGAGACTTCTTTTGCCTGAATTCGAATAATTTCTTTAAATAAACTTAGAGTTTTGAGAAGAAAACTGTCTATTTTGTTGCCCAGAATTGTGGGGTGGTATTGTATATGCTGGGGGTGTTATGTTGGTATAATATATTAATGGAAACCTATCAATTTAATGTATAAAAATCCAAATATTCCTACACACATCATAGTAATTAATATTGCACCTGCCAAGACTTTACTAGACTGATGGGTTTTTGCCTTCTGCTATAAGGACATAGCACTCACTATTTAACATGAACTGCAGGTAGGCAAATCTACACAACTTAATTTCACCTAAACTACGTTTTTTTCAGTGAATTGCAAGGGTTTTGTTATACCATAGTTTTTTGACAGGCCACTGACCATGCCCTTCAACGGTGTCCACTGTACATGTTCCCGCAGTCTGTTTCTTTTGGACCCACTAGGTGGCCACTGCCTTCGGGGATGGCCACTCTACAGGCCACTCTTGGGAAGATAGCTCAGGGGCAGCGTGTTCGCCTTGGAAGCAAGATGACACAGAGCAACACAGGTTCGCTCCCCGGGTCCACGCTTAGAAACCTCTGGGTAATAAACATGTTATAAATAACTAATCAATCATGCCATTTGGACCCCCTAGCCAGGGCCTTCATCCCTGCCCGTTTTATATTTTAAAACACTACCTGTCTTTCCCTCTCACTAGACATGGCCTTTGTCCATGACCATTGGGCCCAGCCTTCGGCCGTGGCCCCTTTCCATGTTGCCCCAATAGCTTTCTTCCAATCTCACTAAATGGGCCCACTAGCAACGGCCTTTGGTTGTGGCCTCATTTTGGGCACACTAGCCACAGCCTTTCGCTGTGGTCCCTTGACATGTTGTTCCAATCAGTTTCGTTGCGACCCACTAGCTGTGGCCTTCGGCTTTGTCCACTTTCCATATAGCACCATTCGGTTCCTTAAAGTAACCCAGTAGCCATAGTCTCCGGCCAAACCTATTACACCCCGCCTCACTGTAGCTCTATCATTCCACTTTTTTTTGTATTAATCACATTTTATTAACTCTTTTAAAAAGATATTCCCATAATCGCGGTTAGTATAACCCTGATAATTGTACTGTACTACAAATAAACCTCGTTATTCATGTGATGAACTTTCATTCCCGGTCCAGTTTTCTACTATAACCATGGTTATGTAAAAATAACCACATATATGAGAAAACCATTGAGCTTTGAAGTTGATCGACAGACCCACCCGTGCCCCCCAATTTCACAGTGTCCTCTTTCCCTCTCTTTCCTCCTCCCCACCCTACCAGCCTGATGCAACGTCATCCTTTTTCCTCCTCGAGATGGCATTTTTTCCACTTTTCATTTTCGACTAACCCCGGTTATTTCAGAAATAACCTTGGTTACCTCTTGCATCCCAAAAATAAATGGTGTCTTTTACATAGCTAAAAAAGCATTGCTGATTCATTGTGGGACACATATATAGGTATAATTTTGAGAGAAGGGGTACCCCTTACTCCATCAAATATTCTAACAACGACTGGATGGAATAACCCCAATACCCTCCCGGAAATCGAGTCAATGGTTTGTGCCCACGTTGTTTTGTATCAGGTACAATTCCATCCAGCAGTTTTTGCTGACTGCCGTGAAGAAATTTTGACTTTTTCTCTATGGGGAAATGAATGGCAGTAGGCCTAAAACAGTGGGTTTTTTTGCATTCTTAATAACGTTTTCTTTTTTTTAACAAATATTTCCCAAAATGTCCAGTCTGGGGAGGGGGGGGAGAGGTGCGGCATGACAAACACTTTGTTTGCAATATATCAGTCAAATCCCTGCGAGTCAAGAGTTTTATAGCAAATCGATTTTCAGGTTTTCTATGGAACTTGATACACTACTTAACTATGACATTATTTTGGCAGCATGTGGTACTCCCATGTCACGTAACCTTGAGAACGTCTGTGCATTTCACTTCTCAGTAACACATTTGTAGGCCCATATTTATATTGGGGGAAAATGAAACTATCAAGTCCCAGCATGCAAAGTCAAAATCCAATACCAATAGCGAGCCACATGACATAGGGAGGGGCTTGGAAGCTATGAGATTGCCTTACATCTCTCCCACTCCCAAACATAGTTCTATTGTCCTGTAATCTCCTGGAAAATGCATGCACTGCTAAATCTGGTGCTACCATCTCCTGTTCCTTTTGAAGTTGGCCTCCTAACTTCCCAAACACTTCCTCAATGCTGGGTGATCTTTTTCTCTGGCTGAACCTTTCCACTCCCTTCGTTCCGTGTGCTCTCGAAAAAATGCATTTTGACATAATTGTATTCACGATCTCCGTATAGAACATGTTAGAGTCAATAGAATTAACGGAAAAAGTGCACTTAGTAATCATAATTACCATATTGCAAAGGACAATGTCAGAGCTGAAAGACATATCCACACCTGACATCCAACAAGTTGAACGGTCTGGTAACAAAAGTCATGGGTATGCTAAATAACTGACCTGGAGATAGTAGTCCTCTAATAAGCAGTTTTATCTGGTTTCTTTAAGGGAATGTATCACTGCTATCTCCATATGACACCACATCACGCAACACACGAAATTGGCAAACATTGGTTCTAATACAGAAATAAAAATTAGATGATAATCAATAAATCGAAAAATCTTGCATACAATACACACCCTTCCTATAGATTGCCTAAACTATCCGTTTATACTTTGTTTATTATTTGGATTACATAAACAACCACACTGCTTTCCAATTTTTCCTGATGATGTGGCAACCCTTGCGTGGGTAGCGTGTTACCGATATCTGCTTGATAACGTACTCAAACTATTCAGAAAATACCATTCCATTCCCCCTCAAGCAAGCTTTGAACTATTGTTTACGCTCTTCCAAATCTAATAACTGTCTGTAGGCCTAACTAAATGTACCCTTCGAGCAAATATTCAACACCGCCAAAAACCTTGTATTTCCATTGCCTTCATAGGTTTTCCATCGAAAACCTAATCATATTTGGAACTTTAACAGAATTAGAGGTATGCCAGAGAGACAATTTTGAAAGTTTAGTTTACAATGGAGTGATTGCATCAAAATGACTATTTCTCAGCAATAGTACCATCTAAAGCAATGGTTAATAAGCCCTTTGCGCTACCAAGCTCTACTACTAGAGCAGTGGTGGTCATAACGTGAAACAGGCACCCACATGAATGTAATACCTCCTTCACACCTTAAGGTAAGATGGGGGAAGGCAGGCTATACACTGGGGATGTGTTACCCAGTACATAACCATCTGGGAACGTCAGAAAAACATGTTTTAATGTTTCTTATTAGGATGAGCATATACAGTTTTATTACAGATACCATCTTGCAAGATATATCAGACAACATCCTAGCATTAACCCATTCATCCCTAAGTAACTGGCTTAGCCCTACAGGAGACCCAATTGTGTGCGCCACATACTATTGGCCCTTCGACATGGTCCCATATTCCTGCCTCTCTTAAAGCAATGTGCATACTGTCTCCCAGGAGTAGTCCCTTGTTTGTGTTCACAACCCAAACATGCCACCTGACTAAACAGTTCCTGGTAAATATGGCCCCAGGGACGCATTTCAGGTGTCGTGCTCCTCCGGCGAAAGGTGTTGGTCTCCACCTCTGTGACAATGGGCCTCATTACGACCCAGGCGGTAAGGGGCTAACGGCGCCGTAAAAGGTGGCGGTGCCGTTAACCCCTTACTGCGTAATTACAAGGTCCCTTTGCGGGTCCCTACCAATTGGACCTGCAAAGGGACCTTGGAGGTAATTACGGTACCGCAATTTGCGGTACCGTAACTACTGCCTTCCCCATTTACATTGAGCCCTATGGGGGCAAAAATGGGAATCGGGAAGGGCCAATGGTGAATGGGGAATTACCGCCCCACCAACCTTGGAATGGGGCGGTAATTCCGCCATTCACCATGGGGGAATCGGTAAAATACCGGCGGCAACCATCGCACTAATAGCGTCATGGTTACCGCACGGGTCGTATTGAGGCCCAATGTCTACTGCCAGAAAAGGGCCTTGTTGGGTGAACTGGTTCAGTCTCGATGAATCTATTGGCACTGAGACAATGGCCTTGATCCAGAAACCTGTAACAAGCCGACCGTCCGGAGTCTTCAGATTTAGTGGGGCTGCGCTGCGCATCATGATGGCTACCAGCACTGCCTGGTGCCATACAAATTGGGAAACCCTAATTAAACGTCTGCTAGGAGTTAAAGGAAAATAAAAACAATAGTAACAGGGGACAATTCTTTAGCAATTTGTAAGAAATTTCAAATGAAGTGAAGCATGTTTGTCCCAATACCACTTCCTTGTTTTCTCTTTTCAAGGTAATTCCTTGCAGACCCGCAGCCTCCCATCTCCCAATCCCATTAATTGTCTGCATTCCTGTGTGATTACTACTATTTCGTTAATTGACTTATACCTATATTTTTTTGTTATTCAGGGTCTCATCCACACATCCAACCAAAAATATCACAGTAATACCAAATACCAAAAGAAAATGAGTGTCCATGCAAGGTATTTACAAAACACATGCAAGTGGTCAAAAACACTGTTAGGCAGAAACCTGTGCAGTTCCCTTAGGGACAACCACTGCAAAAGGCTTAAGACTACAGGTATTGGCAGTAAACCTAATTGGTAGCAGTCTGCACCACCCAGATTTACCTGGTAGCTGTGGCTGAGCAGCCAAACTTCCCTCAAGAAGAGTTAGACAGTATATAGAGTATACAAGATAGTACCAAAATACAGTAGCACAAGCAAACACTGACCAGAGCTTTTGCTATCAAGTATATAATTATTTATTTAAAGACACACTTAGAAACACTTTAGCACTATTATTATAAGCAAGTTCAAAAACACAGTCACTATTAATATATATACATCCCTTATTCCTTAATAGACAAGTCTTAGTTAACACCACTTATTTCCAGACAGAGGTGAGTGCTTAACTAAAGATGCCACTCCAATAAGTTAAGAAAAAGGGAGGGAAAAGGCAGAAATTAGAAACAGCACACAACACAATACTTTAGAAGCACTCAGCAAGGCAGGAAAGTCAAAGTCTACTTGTGAGCAAAAGGTTCAGAGGCCAGGCTCCCTCTTGGAGAGAGTAGAACACCAAGTCGCCCAAGATCACACAGTTTAAAAGGCTTGGAAAGTCTTGCAGAGAGTTTTAAAAGGAATCAGTACAGCTCAGAAAAGTTCAGTTAGCCAGCCTAGGGCCAACCCAAGTGGTAAGTTGAGGATTTACGAAACACCCCACACAGACTGTTGTGAGGGAGGCCAGGCGGACACATTACCTTGAAAGTGGAGAGAATCCTCCAGCGGGGGCAGTTGATCCTGGCAGTGGATGCAAGTCATAGCATCGTCTAGAGGAAGTTAAGATCTCGAAGTGGAGGAAAGCTGAAGGTCATTGCACTGCCAGGGAAGAAACCAGCTGTGGAGTTCTCCGGCAAAAAAGGTACTACCCTTTTATTTGCGGTAGTGGAAAAACATGGTGTCCCGGTTGCTGGGGTGATTGGCACAGGCAAGGCGGCCATGAGATGATCCAGGAAGGCGAAAAGGCGGGCAAACTGGTTATCCCCACCAGTCAAAGGAAGAAGACTCTTCGGGATGAAGATCTCCTCTGTCGTTGGAAGAAGTGGTGAGTCGGTTCAGCAGGGCTTCACCGGTGGTGTCGTCGTTGCAGGTCGGCTCAGCTTCTCCCTCTTCGGATTCTTTGGTCCTGTGGCGACGTCTGAAGTCCCAGTCCCCAAAGCCCTGCTTTTATGCAGAAAACCCCCATTCATCCGTCCTAGCTGTCACTCAAACATGCTAGGTGGTGAGCCGGGCGGCTCACCACTGGGCCAATCACACAAGAGTGCAACTTGAGTTGCCGAGGCAACTCAGTCCAGGGTGCCTAAACCCCCTCCTACACCCCCTGTGGTACCCAGACAGAGTGGCACCACTTTTGGAGGCTTCTGTGGAGAAGCCCGCCAAAAAGTGGAACAAAGGGCTCGACTTGGGTTGGAGTCACAGAAGCGAACACAAACGCCATTTTGGAACCGAGTTCTGGCAAAAAATACCAACCGGAGAATTAATATTAAATAAATAAACCGGCGGTATGTTTGAGGCTATGTTAAAAAGTATTAGCCTCGAACAATGGGAAATTCCCATAGGAATATATTGACGGTTGAATATAAAAAGTAGTATCCACTGCCACCAGCCAAAACGCGCTCAGGGGGGACTGGACAGTGCCCCCTCGAACAACAGACCCAGGGGCAATCGAATTGCCCCTACCAGTACGCCCACAATATGATGGTTTGTACTGTTCTGTTCACAATTTAGGACTAGTAAAGCCAATGGTGACTTTACATGCCCTGGGAGACAGTAGTCAGTCCCAGGGTACGGAGTCTGTGTTTGGGGGTCACTATGACACCCCTGTGTTACGGCACGGAGGGTGCTGTGTAACACACATACCAAAAACACATGAAGCCCTATGGAGTAAAAGACCCCATAGCCCATCAAACACATTCAAAGTCAAAGGATATCTCAAATCATGTCTAAGAGTGGGAGAAAACAGAGTCTCACTCTTAGCAGGAGAAAAAAATGTACTCCAAAAATCCAGCAAAGCTGCTGGGGGACTCACTAGGTTTGGGAAATTAGCCTTAACAGAGAAGTCTCCCTAACATTCGCCCCCCACCCAGACTAAGGGACAGGAGGATTTAATCCACTCCTGGATGAATCTCATACCTCAAGTCGATGACATACATCCTAGAGAGACCATCAGCATTTTGGTGGTGACACCCTGACCTGTGTTCTATGGACAAATCAAAGGATTTCCTTTGTAAGCTATATGACCTACAAACCCTTTGAGGAACATCAGTCTTTTTGAAACTATAGGGGATCTGGTTGACCAGTCCCTCATCTGAACCTATGTCAGGCTTTTTCAAGGGGCCCTTATAAAGGATTCCCTTAGCTCTAGAGGGACCTCCAGAGTTCCTCACCACTTCTCTGTTGGGAGAAGGTTGGGTTTTGGGCCTCTTGGTTCGAGGGGATGGAGATAAGCAAGGTACGTGCTTCTCCTTCCTCTTAGATCTACCCTTACCTACTTTAGGAGTTTCACTCCCAAGATTAGGATTTGAGTTGTAGTCTTCAGTAGAAGGTCCAACAGTCTGAAGGTTTTTGGCCTTAGACTTTTCTTTCCTGGTTTTCCACCAGCACTGAGAATTGCCAGTTCTCTTAGGCCTAGTTAGGGGTCCAGTGGGTCTATCCACCTCTTCCTCAGAAGCAGGGGGAGTCACAGACTTTAAAACTGGGGGAATAATGATGGAGCTTGGTTCAGGCTCACATTTCCTTAACATTTTAGCCTGAAATTTGCCTGAGTAAGAGGTCAATTTACCAACACCAGGGCTTGGAGTGGGGTTCTCATTAGAGGTTCCCACAGGCTTAGAGTGGTTCCTTAAGGTGGCCTCTCTAGCCAATTTGGTTTGGTTCTGGGTCTCCATACTGGGAGGCCTGGGGGTACTGGATACTACTCCTAGAGTTCTTAGATCATTCCCCAACAGGACTCTCCCAGGCACCTCAGTCTGAACACTGACAAGAATCCTCACTGTCATGTTATTACACTGAATGAGGGCTGGTAGAACTGGAACCATTTGGACAGGGCCTCCAGACATCTTAGTGGGACCTTTGGGTGCCTTAGCAACATCCTCAGGACTGAAAAATCTTTCATCCACTACTGTTGTGCTGGCCCCAGAGTCTCGCCTGGCAGAAGTATCCTGGCCATTGACAAGAACACTGTCCACATAATAAACTTTAGAGTTTTCTGGTATGGAGTTGTACACACTCCTATTCTGATCACTAACCAGATCCATGGACTCTACTGTTACACTTGCTTGAAGACCCAAAGGTTCTTCAGCAAAGACTTCAAAGCGAGCACTAGCCATTTGGACTTCCTCCTCAGGAGTGAAGGCTAAGGAGACTGTGTTGATCCCTGCAGGTTTACCCTTACATCTGGGATCTCCTTTGATGTGGTCAGTTGCCCCACAGAGATAGCATGTTCCAAATGCTCTCTGAAAGGGTGGCTTGGTCTGACCTCCTTCTGGTTTGTGACCAGAGGGTACACTAGCCTGTTGTGGTTTACCCTGGGGCTTACCCTGGTTATTTTGTTGTTTGGGGCCCTCTTTGGGTTGGGAGGTATTAGAAGTCTCTTGGTTCCCTTTTGGTGGCTGCTTTCCCTCATCCTTTTTCTGAGGGACCCCTGAATCCTTGTGAGTGGCCCAGTTGGCAACCCACAAGTCAGCAGCCTTAGCTAGCTTCCTGGAATCTAGTTCCTTTGAATCAGCCAAGTGCTGTCTGAGCTCAGGAGAGCAGGCATCATAAATTGACTCCAACATAACAAGATTTCTCATTCCCTCATAAGTGTTCACCTTGTAACCCTTAATCCATCCCTCTAAGTTGTTCAAACTTTCACTCACCCAGGTAGCCCAAGGGGTACCATCATGCTTTTTGAGGGTCCTAAACCTCTTAAGGTACTGGGAAGGGGTCTTCCCGAATCTAGCTTTCAAAGCTAGCTTCACACATTCATAATCCTTCCTATCCTCCTCCCCCAACTCCATTACTGCATCAGTTGCAACAGGGGGGAGCCTAGAGAACAACCAGGGAAGTAAAGCATTACCTGTGATGTCCTGGAGCCCATGATTATACTCAAATAAACTCAACCAATCCAACACATCCAACTTAGGCTCACACATACCCACCAACTCCTTAGGCATCCAGGGTCTTTTGGGACTGGAACTCCTAGAGGATTCGGAGAGAGAAGCACTTTCCACAGACAATTTTTTTCATTTCTAGCTCATGGTTGAGCTCCATTTCTCTGAGCCTTAGTTCTTGGTGCTGTTGTTCTGTTTGAGCACTAATTCTTTTGAATTCTAATTCAAGCTTCAATTTTCTAGTTCCATATATTGGGGATTAAGTGTGGGACCTGGTAAAGGTCCAGTAGGTACAGCTGGCAGGGCAGGTAGAGGCCCAGGGGAGACAGCTACATCATCTTCACCCTCCTCTTCTGCGTCTGACTCAAAGTTATCAATACTAGCATCAACATCAATATCATTGCTGTTATCTACATTTGCTGGAGTGGTAGGTTCCTCTGAACCACAATCCAGACTTTGGTTTGCTTACAACCTTTCTATTAGCTCCATTTTCTTGCCTTTAGTCGGGAGATTCTTATGCTTACAGAGAACTCTTAAACAATCAGCAGTTTTTGTAGCAAGGGACTCTTGACTATAACTTTCCATAGTTGACAGGTTTAGAAAATAACTTTTTTTAGTGCTAAGCTTTGTGGTTAGTTGCACTAAGGTATCTATGAGCACACTAAAATGTATACTCAATACAAATCCCACCGCTGTACACCAGTGTTAGGCAGAAACCTGTGCAGTTCCCTTAGGGACCACTGCAAAAGGCTTAAGACTACAGGTGTTGGCAGTAAACCCAATTGGTAGCAGTCTGCACCACCCAGATTTACCTGGTAGCTGTGGCTGAGCAGCCAGACTTCCCTCAAGAAGAGTTAGACAGTATATAGAGTATACAAGATAGTACCAAAATACAGTAGCACAAGCAAACACTGACCAGAGCTTTTGGTATCAAGTATATAATTATTTATTTAAAGACACACTTAGAAACACTTTAGCACTATTATTATAAGCAAGTTCAAAAACACAGTCACTATTAATATATATACATCCCTTATTCCTTATTAGACAAGTCTTAGTTAACACCACTTATTTCCAGACAGAGGTGAGCGCTTAACTAAAGATGGCACTCCAATAAGTTAAGAAAAAGGGAGGGAAAAAGCAGAAATTAGAAACAGCACACAACACAATACTTTAGAAGCACTCAGCAAGGCAGGAAAGTCAAAGTCTACTTGTGAGAAAAAAAGTTCAGAGGCCAGGCTCCCTCTTGGAGAGAGTAGAACACCAATGCACCCAAGATCACACAGTTTAAAAGGCTTGGAGGGTCTTGCAGAGAGTTTAAAAAGGAATCAGTTCAGCTCAGAAAAGTTCCAGCCTAAGGCCAACCCAAGTGGTAACTTGAGGATTAACGAGATACCCCACACACACCGTTGCGAGGGAGGCCAAGCGGACACATTACCTTGAAAGTGGAGAGAATCCTCCAGCGGGGGCAGTTGTTCCTGGCAGTGGATGCAAATCACGGTGCCTTCCAGAGGAAGAGAAGATTTCGACGTGGAGGAAAGGTGAAGGTCATTGCACTGCCAGGGAAGAAACCAGCCGCAGAGTTCTCCGGTAAAAAAGGTACTACCCTTTTATTCGCGGTAGTCAAGAAAAGTGGTGTCCCGGTTGCCGGGGTGCTTGGCAGAGGCAAGGCGGCCATGAGATGATCCGGGAAGGCAAAAAGGCGGGCAAACTGGTTATCCCCACCAGTCAAAGGAAGAAGACTCTTCGTGATGAAGATCTCCTCTGTCGTTGGAAGAAGTGGTGAGTCGGTTCAGCAGGGCTCCACCGGTGGTGTCCTCATTGCAGGTCGACTCAGCTTCTCCCTCTTCAGATTCTTTGGTCCTGTGGCGACGTCTGAAGTCCCAGTCCCCAAAGCCCTGCTTTTATGCAGAAAACCCCCATTCATCAGTCCTAGAGGTCACTCAAAAATGCTAAGTGGTGAGCCGGGCGGCTCACCACTGGGCCAATCACAAAAGAGTGTGACTTGAGTTGCCGAGGCAACTCAGTCCAGGGTGCCTAAACCCCCTCCCACATCCCCTGTGGTACCCAGATGGAGTGCCACCACTTTTGGAGGCTTCTGTGGAGAAGCCCGCCAAAAAGTGGAACAAAGGGCTCGACTTGAATTGGAGTCACAGAAACTAACACAAATGCTATTTTGGAACCGAGTTCTGGCAAAAAATACCAACCGGTGAATTAATATTAAATAAATAATCTGGCAGTATGTTTGAGGCTATGTTAAAAAGTATTAGCCTCGAACAATGGGAAAATTCCATAGGAATATATTCCCGGTTGAATATAAAAAAGTAGTATCCACTGCCACCAGCCAAAACACGCTCAGGGAGGACTGGACAGTGCCCCCTCGAACAATAGACCCAGGGGCAATCGAATTGCCCCTACCAGTACACCCACAATATGATGGTTTGTACTGGTTCTGTTCACAATTTAGGACTAGTAAAGCCAATGGTAACTTTACATGCCCTGGGAGACAGTAGTCAGTCCCAGGGTACAGAGTCTATGTTTGGGGGTCACTATGACACCCCTGTGTTATGGTACGGAGGGTGCTGTGTAACATACATACCAAAAACACATGAAGCCCTATGGAGTAAAAGACCCCATAGCCCACCAAACACATTCAAAGTCAAAGTATATCTCAAATCATGTCTAAAAGTGGGAGAAAACAGAGTCTCACTCTTAGCAAGAGAAAAACTCCAAAAATCCAGCAAAGCTGCTTGGGGACTCACTAGGTTTGGGAAATTAGCCTTAACAGAGAATTCTCCCTAACAAACACTCCCACCCTGAATAGCACATACACGTAGCAATATTTGATGGTAATGGGCGTAAAAGAAAAGAGGGAGGAAAAACAAACATAAATGCAGAACAATAAGTCAAATGCAAAGCTGTTACCTTGTCTTTTATGGTAGGTAATGGTGACATAATGTCTCCTGGGCCTAAGGCATAAGGGCATCAGGGCAGAACGTAGACATTATTTTAAAGGGCCTCTTGTCCATTCCCAACTCTACCCTAATCCTTTGAAGTGGCTTGACATTAGAAAGCAGTTCTGCATAGTTTATTTATTCAATGGTGTGAGTCGTAGTTCAGCATGGCAAGCGCACGGCTTTGAGCACCATTTCGTGTAGTTCACACGTGGCTCTAAGAGCTTGACAGTGTCTAGATGCTTGCACCTGTAGTTCCAGTTGTGATGGATCAATTGCTTGATGGATGGCTCAACAGTGAAAAAGCAGGTGATTCAATCAATATGGTTCGGTGGAATAAGCCTGTCTCATACATACAGGTTCAGCAGCAAAGGGGTTCTACTTCACCGCTCAACTGGATTCCCAGGCAGTTCCAAATGGACATGCAGAGCTCAAGGGGGAAGCCGTAAGTGTCAGCAGCTAATCGGTAGTTCAACATCACCTGAATGTGGTTCGAATAGGGAATGCTACAGCAACTTTGTTCTTGAAGCATGGTGTGGGTCCTTTCTCCTGCCACTTGAAGGACAGTGATGCTTCCCCTGCTTTTCCCAATCCAGGTAAGATACTTGAGAGATTTGGACAGAGTCGTGTGCAGTGCTCCCTGGGTTCCAGTAGGCTCCATTAGCAAGCAAGATTTCATTTCAGCAGTTCCTTCTCTTTCCAACAGAAGTGGTTAGGGAGAGAGCTCCAAGTTCTCCTGGAAATCTTGTCTTCACTGTATTCACCAGACTTTAAACAGCGTTTTCTCCAAGGAGAATTACGTCTGGATACTTCTCCTGTTCCCTGTTGATTCAAAATAATGATTTCAAAAGATGATGCTCAAAAACGGTTGAACAAATGCTCCCATATAAACTGAAATCCTAATAAGGGTTGTGTCTTTTTTCAAGTATTGTGTTAAAGGCCAACATGTGTATCTGTTAGAGAATGCTCCCTCTTATGCAGTGTCATACTCAGAGCTGGTGATTTGAGGAAATCACAGAGGTTAAGACACTACAAGCATACATACATCCATTAATACAATTATGCATATGCAAATCATAGACCAAAAAAACCTAAAAATACAAGTATCCACACACACACAAACAGATCCAAACTATATATCTAGCCAGGAGAGTGGCAATTAGAGTTTTTGTAGAGTGGTTGGTAAGAAAAGTACTCATTTTCTGAATATGGAGATGATACAAGCAACATAGACAGTGGATGTGATGAATTGCTGCGGTTGGGGGCTGCTATCAAAGAGGAGACCAAGGTTGCAAGCCTTGGCGATCGATCAAGAAGGTGAGGCAGGAACGAGATAGGAGAGGGCAGGTAGGAAAGCATTTGAAGTGGGGAGAAAGCTGAATTACAACTTTGAACAGTTCAAAATGAGGCAGCAGAGAGGAGTATCGCAGTTGGTAACCCATTCTGAGATGGCTGTGGTGAAGGGGAGAAATGAAAAAAATATTTGGGTGTCATCAGGACAAAGGTGACAGTGAAAGCAAAAGGTTGAGATAAGTCGTCTCCGGGCAGGGTTATAGAGAGTGTAAATCAGATGTCCAAAAACTGATCCTTTGGGCTGCTGACACAGAGAGGGGAGGGGCCAGAGATTTACGATTTTCAGGAGGTTCTAAAGGATCGACCATCCAGGTAGGAGGTGATCCAGGTGAGACCAGATTTGCAAAACCCAAAGTCCTGGAGAGTGTGGAAGAGAGAGGAGTGGTTGACAGTGTTGAAGGCAGCAGAGGGGTCCAAAAGGATGGATATAGAAGAATGTTTGGATTGGTCGGGATCAGAGAGAAAGTTGGAGACTGTATGAGTGCAGCCTTTGTGCAGTGTGTACTGAGGAAACCAGACTGAAGTGGATCTCCAAGGCCATTATCCTCAAGGTACTCTGGTATCCGATTGAAGATCACACACTTGTCATATGGGTATGAAGATGGGGGAAACATTACATAAGAATGCACTGTGTATAATTCAAATTTGCTGAGTGCAGTGGCAGCAAGGTTTTACAAAAGAAAGTGAAGCAGGTTGGAGAAGAACACTCAAATATCAGGATTCAAATTGATTGAAGGATGAAATGGAGTACTTCCTGGCCTTAGGCACTTGTAGCTGTGTTGAACACAAACGCATCTGGCATCTTTAAAAACATGTGTCGGCCAATATTTGCCTATATAGTGCAGATGTCAAGCACTGTGTGTCTCCTCAGAAACATTACGTGTTGGCAAGGAAAAGGGTAGTCCATAGAGAAGAAAACGTTAAAGAATACATATTGTTTTGCACTGTGCCACAGACTTCTCCAGAAAGCGATTGCGCTTGATATGAGCCCAGAGGATGCAGTGTAAAAGCTGCCACACAAGGCAGAAAAGGTCTCGGCATACAGCTGTTCATACATCTGAGGACATATATGTGCAGCACAAGACACATAGATGTGTCTAAGCTAAATAGAGACACAATGGAAGATGATGTGGCCACGCACTTAGGTTGGCAGAAAAAAATCGTGCTGCTCTCATCTTTCAATTAGACTTGTGTCATAGGACAGCAGTGAGCTTGCAAATGGTGTGAGTGGAATTAAATAAGGGAGGACTCATCGTATAAATGGACAAAGGTGTCGACTTGCACATTGAGATTTTAGTCTGACACCACTTTCTAGAGGACATGTTTTAATAATGTATTATTATTATTATTATTATTAATAATAATAATATTTTAGAGTACACATGTACAGTAACGATGACATACAATTGGTTCCAGATGAAGTCCAATATAGGCCTATCATATTAGGAAGAAGAGTAAAGTGCACTGTGGGCTTCAATTCCTAAGGGCGGTGACAATTACATCAATATGACAGCGACTAAGCGGAAATCGGTCACTATATACCATTTGCACACTTTAGATGCATTCACGGTTAATGAAGATCCCTTTAAAATAACTTTGAGGAAAGGGATCACGAAAGGTTTGGTTTTACATTTTTCAGAAATTGCTCACACAAAAACGCAGTTGTTCTTCTAAAAGAATGCTCTTTTAGGCAGGTTAGCTCGGCCCTCTTTACCTGGAGCCTTTTCCCGCCTGTCTTTCCGTCAGTCTGTTAGGAACCATATGTCAGATTACAAATATCATCCTATGCAATATCTTTGATCAATAATAGATGACTTTGAAAACATGAAACATGTTTTATTAATCAACAGCACATCATCCTCATTCTAGTTACTCTAAAAGAGGAAGCAGCTGAGCTGAGTTGAAGCATATTTGCATTTTTAACTAGTCGGATAAGCTGTTTTAGCTATCATGACATTAACTACCAAAGAGAAATCAAATTAACATGGTGCGCAATTAACTCTATATAATTCCATATCTGCATGAACTGTTCCATATTGATGGAATCAGGGACTCGGTAAAACTGTAAACTACACTGTTTTACATTAAACATTCTCGCTAATGTGCATGTTTTTTTTTTTTTATAAATGTTACTTTAAGTTCTTACGTATAAATAGTCGTGTTCTTATATGTAACACCATTAAGGAAGGTCGCAATGTAGATATAAAATTGCCGGCATGCAGGTGAGCCTCCTCTTGTCAGTAGGGGCTCCTGGTCCCCCTCCCTGCGCGCTTGAATTTTTAACAAAAGAGAAAAAAATGCAAGACGTGCCAAATATTATTTATAAATATGCATCAACACAGATGATGTTGTCACATTTGCACCAAAATCCCCTCTTGCAGACATAGAGAACATACGGTTCATCAGACTAGATACAGTTAATGCTGTGTCAGTGACCAGCACAAGTCTTGATGACCTTTAGAAATGCTGTCATGACTTTCGGGAAAGGGTGAAGGAAGAGCTAATGGAGCGGCACAAGCACAGCAAGACTAGAAGTGGAGGATAAGGACTATAGATTGATTTCTTAGCCATGGACCTAAGGGTCATCCTCCACAGACTGAAGCCGGGGCAACAGACACTGCCCTGAAGCTCAAGTGATGCAGGTCATTTTGTACATCAAGTTCTGTTCTCTTTTTGGCTCTCCAAATAAGAGTTCATCCTCCTCTTCCTCTGTATGGCCTGTGTGCAGTTACTGAGAATTGTTTCTGCTTTTATTGCATGCATGCATACTTATAGAGGAGCATAATACAGAGGTGTTGCCACAGTGCACGCTTGCACGTTGTTAGGAAAAACATGTTCCTTCAATGCATTTTTTAACCTGGCCGATGTTTTCAGTACTGCTAAAAAATGGAATAGAATTAAAACTAGGGCACACTTTGCCTCGGTGCAAAATATATTAACATGTTGCTTTAGCTTTACGGCTAGGTTATAATCTGACCTCCTTAAACACCCTTTTTTTTATTGGTCTGTGTTTACATTTCTTTTGGAGCGTTTGCTTTGATATCTTTAACCCCTTAACTGCCAGGCTGTTATGCAAGTCTATCATGACACAAAATAACAGGTTAACAGTATACCACACTTCCCAAAATCTCTATTTTCACTACATATAAGTCACTCTTTGCAGACCTGTGCTATTATTAATTTTATACTACTTGTTATATTAATACGGTTTATATCTACTATAGTTCATATTATATTCGCAAGTGAATTTAACAAATGACCCAGCCTTATAGTAATACTATTACATAAGACCAAAATCAATTACTATATCATTTCTTTGTGGTTCTTGTTTTATTCAAAGTCTGTAACCTGTTGATATCTGTATCAAAATCAATATTTTGACAATAAAAATCATTAAAATAAAAAAAAAACAGTATACCACACACAGTATGCAGTTCCATAGTATGCCATTGAAGCTTAAGCATGATTGGAACTCCAATTAATGTCATGACTTAAATGGTTATGGCCAAGGGGATCATTATTATTGTTATTATTATTATTATTAACATTATTATTTTTATTTTTATTTTTATTTTTATTTTTATTTTTATTTTTATTTTTATTTTTATTATTATAATATTTAGTGCAGACCTAGTTTTGATAAGCAACAGTGTGAATTACAATCATAAAAGGAAGTACACCGTGAGGCGAGCAGAGAAACAAGGGAGTACAGAGTTAACAACAAAGGAGGGGGAAGGTGGGCAAATTGTCAGCCAGGCATCTCCTAGCAACCAGGGCAGAAACAGTGGGTTCAGATCACCCAGTCTCATCTAGAGTGGGTATTGGATGGTGTGTGAACCTAGGTGCTAGGGAGGAGCCATTCCTTAATGGGTAGCATTTTGAGTGCCTGCCTGTACTGTAGAAGTGATGGGGCGAGTCTAATGTTGATGGAGAGGAGGTTCCAGAGTTTGGGGCATACACAGAGAAGGTCTATCTTCTGGTTCTTTCCTTCCTGCACCAGTGGTTTTCGAGTCTGCACAAGTCTTTACTTATGGTGGATAATAGACCTACAGAGATGATGAGCCTTAAAATGTGGCAGCTTGAGGACTTCAGTGTGACAGCTTTCTAGATGATGCTGCTGGATTTGAAGATGATACGGCTGCCACCGGCAGACCGTGCCGTTCGATGAGGATTTGGGTGTGCAGGAGAAGAAAGAACGATAGGAAAGAACTCAAAGCAAGAACCAGCCCGAAAGAGAGAGGGAAAGAAGAAAACCTTAAAGTAAAAAAAAAGGTACAGAATACTTACTGGATCTTGACTGTATTCACCATCAGATGACCCGGTGGATGAGCACTGCCATCCCATGGACCCCAGAGTGAGTTCTGCGATGCACCCAGATGTCAGGAGCCAGGGAGGACATTACAACAACCTACTCAGATGGCCATGTATGTTCAAGGTGCTTTGGCAATAACTGTAAAATAAGGGAGTGTGGAGTACAAAAGAGGGGCCCAGAATCCTTGGTGTGAGAGTATACGGAGGGAAAGGGATATACACTTGGTGAAGGACACACAGAGAGGCCAAATTTGCAAATGAAACCAGCCTAGTAGCACTATACACGTTCCACAAATGCCTTTGACAAAGAAGAAGGGGGATGGGAGAACAGGAACACATAAGAGGGACCACCAAGGCAGTCATGTCACCTAAAGTGTGAGACCATGATGGGGAGAGTGGCAGCCATTCCACACAAATTATTGATACACCACATGAAAGCAAAAGGTGCTGTAGGAAACATAATATGAGTCTTGGCTCAGCCACCAATTGAACAGTGAGGATCTTTTTCAAAGGTATATTGTGTGTATGACAAGAACTAGAGATGCCAACATCTATGGGAAAAGAACAACAGGGCACATCAATACACTCAGGGAATGTACAATACACATGCATTGCATGGATTTGGAATGGCCATGTTCAAGAAAAGCACTGCATCTCCAAATGCTAGACATTTTTGTCTTCTTGGAAATGTTAATGTTAATGCAATGCAAGGTTCATGCATGCCTGAGGACTAGGGGTATTCCATATGCCACATGAACCTGCAAGCCAGCAACACACCATGGGGAAAAATAGGAGAGCACACTGTTACTAAAAACACCTAGTCACAGGTCATGTGCAGCATGTCCTCCTCAATGCCCCCATGATGCAGCCTGTGCTTTATACTCCCATGATGGCACATGTCATCCTGCATAATGGCCATGTCACACAGCACACATTGCAATTGAAATATATAGAGGAATATTCAATGCATTAGGCATAATCAGAGAAGGAAATGCAAGCATGCCATTTCCAATCCCACATCTTATCCCAACCTACAGCCCTGCTGTAGGTCATCCTATGGGAATAAGGTCAAGCTCTCCCACACATATGACTGTACTGCTCTACCCAGCATTCCAGTGGAAAATGTCCATTAGCAATTCCCACGCAAGACTTCCACAGATGTTATGGTGTAATACCCTTTGCACTGAGTTTGGGTTGCATAGGTTGCATTGAGATGTTTGTACAGGGGGTAGCCAATGGGAAGTGTGCGAATAACATGCAATTGATATTTGTAGCAAATGGTGTTTTGGGTTTTTTTTGTCTGTAAGACTGTACACTGATATTGGCGTGTCGAGAGCGTTTTCAGTTTTTCTGTTCTACAGAGCTGACTAACCCTCATGGCCGTGTTTGCATTTAATAAAACCAGTTATTCTTTCTAAATATGCACTCTATTATTGAATCCTTGGATTGCTTTTTCCTACCGGTTTTTGGGCCTACCATGCAAAGTTCTTCGGCCATGGTCACCGGGTACTAGGCAGCAGGTTACATGGGCATCCTTAGTTGGGTGCTCTGGATATTATTATGTGCAATAGAAGGGTGGACAGAAGTATACTGCCAGATGTCACTTGTTTCACCCATTCATTTGTCATGGCAATTCAGCAACTGCCTTTGAGTCATGAGAGGAAGTTATGCTACGTGATGAGGTACTGTACTGGCCCCGTCCATGGAATGACAACCTTTGGTGTGAGGGATCTGTTGTAACTTCATTTGTGTGCTGCTGGGGCTTTGAGGCGTGCATGTGCATTTGCATATTAGTGGTACGGCTGTTACTATGCTTTTGTAGATTTTCCACAGTGTTCACCTTGTCCCTTTGCAGAAGCAGTTAGATTTCATAAATAATGTTCTGCTTCACTCTTGCACATGCCAGTATGTTTGTTTAGTGCATCTACATGGCAGAATTAGTGTGCCAGGAAGGCCTGCCATTATTGGTGGTGGCCAATGCATGTGTGTGTGGTGGGAAGAACATACATGTGCTTGACTTTCTTCATTGACATGCCCCATGCATGAAGGCATTATCCAGGTGGGACATGAGCAAGCGTATTTCACATATCTTTTTATGTTGCATGCAGGGCAACATAAAATGGGTCCACAGAATTTTTTTGTGACATTTGCCAGATAGAGTGCTAAATGAAGCACTCTTTCCTATTGTATTCCTATGCATTCCAGCAGCACAGAAGGTCATTAATTTAGATGGAGTACTCTCACACCAAGATGGCATTCCTCAACCATGCAACTGCCTGAATGGGTGCACTGCATGATACAGAGACATTTTACCATATATCCTTGCTCATTTGTCAATTTTCCCCATGAATCCACAAGCAACAGGCCTGCCTATGTACCAATGGATGCATGATGTTTGCACACGTTTTGCTACTGCCTCTACTCCTCTGACTCCCTCCAGGCCACTGAGCTCCATCGCTATCATGGCCTGTTGTGACAATGACCGCAGCTCCAGTTCTGGGAGGGGACCCCACCGTCTATGGGCAAGCAGGTGTATGATGTTTTAATCGGGCGAGATCTACTTCAGGGGAATTTTCTATCCACTCCAAGTCAGGCGTTTACAATTTTAATTTATTAAATAAAGTTATTTTTATGAACCTGGTACCCCTGTGAGAAACCAGAGGGTGTCTTGCTCGCTAGTCCCCAGGGATCTGTCTCTCAGATGGCCAGAGTACAGCCATCTTCTTTGGGTAGACCAGTGCAGCAGGATCACCTGTTGAGGGATCTTCAGGGAGTGGGGGTGAGTATTCTCCCCTTTTTTGTACATCCAACACCTCCTATATTTAGGATCCGATGTCCCAACTTTCCACCCCCCTTTCTGCACAAACACTAGGCCGGAGAAGAGGGCAACTGAGAGTAACAAGACTAACTCTTATATATCGCACTGGACTTGTCCTGCTAACCGTGTCAGGCAAAGCCAGGCACTTGTTTCAAGTGCATACACCTGATTCCAGTTAGCTCTCCTCACACGGATAAAAGGTGGAACCTAGAGACACACTCTTAGTAAGGTGGAACATGAGAACGAGCAGAACTTCCGGGGCAAAGGCGAACCTGCTAGAGCAGAGCGACATACCAAGGGACGAGAGCAGTGGGTCATAAACCCCAAGAGTTCCCTACAGGAGGTTATTGCTTCCACAAGATCACAAAAGACACGTGGAGAAGGCCAGATCCCAATACTGAAGACTGCATTGTGTTTCAAGGATGCCAGTGACCTTTCTGGGTGAACAGCAGAGTTGGGGAGGCAAGGCCAAGCCTGTGGTATTGACCTTGACTCGTGAATTGGAAATTGAAAAAGCAAGACAGAACCACACCCACACCTGAGAGACTGGTGTGTGCTAAGAAAGATTGATGTTTGCAACAATATATCGCAAGTGAAGGCTGCATGCATGTAGATGAGACGCAAGCAAAGGCAGACCTGCAAGTGAACATTAAGACAAAGAAAGCTGTGGAATCAGCGATACTGAGCAACGGAGTGATCAGGCGAAAAGGAGTAGCCCACTTAAATGTCTCAGAGAAAGGTGCATTGTTTGAGGTGATAAAAGTGAATGAACTGTAAAAGTGAAAGTGAACCAAGTTAACCCCCGAGGGAAGGGGAGAGGAAAAGTTGAACATTGAATTCTGAGTGAAAGTGGTCCTGCGGTGGTCTGTAAAGTAAGCCTGCACATTTGATGGTCTTTGACATCCGAAAAGCAGTCTGAGCTTGGGCAAGGGAGCCCCGGGAAGTGTTGTTGAACTGTGAACGGTCTGAGCCCGGCAGAGGGGGACCAACGTTGAACTTTATTTTTTTTAAACGTCTGAGCCCAACAGAGCTGGTCTGGTGTGAACTTTTTGTTTCGTTATTTGGGAAGACTAGAACAAGAACCCTTAATGTTGGTGGGCCTCGATCCACATTCCAAACTGTTTCAGTGTTAAAACCCGAGCCAGAGTGTTGCATCCTGCCTATAGAGACTGCCTTATTCTATGCTGTCTAAATGTGGGGAGGAGAGCTGACTCAGTCACATTCTTTCTTTGTTGAACACTGATTCTTCTTTTATATACATACTTCCTTTACACACTTTTTTGTACAAGAAATAGGGCAGGCATAAGGTTTATTAACATAGGCTATTTTGATTTGACAGGCTGTTTTCTTTATTATTTGATGGTTGAGGCGACTCCCATCCTAGTTATAGGGCAAAGTAGGTGTTTTTCCAAACTCCACAAAGTTAATAACGGTTTTACAAATGGTATCCTTTGCATCAGTGTCATACTTGTGATACCATGCCTCCCCAAGACCCCCTCACAGTATTAATTCACTGAAGCTTCCCTCAAATTTCAGGATAAGAAACTCACAGGGTTGCACAGATGTTCTATTTATTAATAAAATAAAAAGAATCAAATTAATTTAAATAAACACAAATTATACATCTTACTTATGAAAGTGAACATTTAAAACATATGCATCACCATGTGCACTTTTGAATTATCCTGAGCGTGCACCCCTCCATGTGTTGAACAGTGAATAAAGGTTTGGGATAAATCTTTCATTTAATTGAAAATCAATTTAAATCAGAGCATCCCTGCAAAAAAAAAATCACAACAATCAATGAATCTGTCAGAAATTCAAATCACCTCCTAGAAGACTTTATTGCCAGACAAGCTACTTAACATTCCCACAAGTGGATCACTTACAAATGAAAGTGTATGTTTGCTAAACTCCTGTAGGGAAATGGTGTGCCACTCATTTCAACACAGAAGGTGTGTCACCAATTTCAAAATGATGCCTACAGCATGTGCTGTCTGTGTGATTTAGCATGTAACTACTAATGTGTAGCAGTGAGGGTAAACCAAGGGGGTTAGATTTGGGGTCATCAGGCCTTAACATATTAACATTTCATCATGTACAGCTTTACTTGCAAGGGTTAGATTCCGCACAAATTAAATGGTGAACAGCACAATGTGACAATATGACAGGCCTTAGAAAGAATAAGTATGGGTATTCTTCACTGAGAAGCGCAGGAAGAGGAAAGGGGATGTTTAATTTTCTTCCGAGCGTAGGATGAAATGGTTGACAGAGTTACAGCTTGCCGAAAACCAGAGACCTGAGCTGAAAAATTACATGAAATCTGTGAATCAAATAAGACTTTGCATTTTCTTGAAGGCTTGTAAAGTGTTAAAGTTGGGAGTGACACAAGGGGCTGGAGTGAAGGAAGTGACATTGTCAGAGAGGTGGATAAGAATGCCCAGAATCCTGGGCTCGGTTCTAGAAAAGCCATATAATGGGCTGTCAACTGAGAGGCAGGGCGTTTTGGTGCTTTTGATCTGGGCTTTCTGCATAATTCTGTGGCTTTGGTTTTGATGGCGTCTGCTCTAGGACTTGCCTGGCTGAGATTCTAAAATGGGACAGAGATTTAACCATCTCTGTTAATGAGCAAAGCCTGGGGCTGTGGTTTTCAAATTTTGTAAAAAGATCATCGAGTGAGAGCCGGGTTGTGCTGTTTGGGCATAAAGGCCTTTTGCCAAGCCTCGCATGGGCCTTGAAAGCTGTGGTGAGTGAAGGATATCTGGCTGGCTAGCTGTGTGACAGAATTCCACGACAGTGTACCGGAAAGGCCAGGGCTGAGCTGTGGGGGCTCTCGAGTGGTGCTGAAACTGCAAGCAAGTGAGAAAGGGCTGGTTGTACAGAGGTATCAAGTGAATATTAATGGGGTCCAAAGAAACTGGAATTTCATGCAACGGGCGATTTGGTCTGGTGAAACTGACCCACACGTCATATCTCCCTCTATCTCTTTTGGTACCCTGGGATCAAGGACTTTGCCTAAATCAAAATTGATCATGGGAATAATCCTGCTTTTCAAGAGAGTCCATTATCTCTAATCTTAGACTAACCTGACCTTAGTTAAGGAGCAATGGGTACATTATAGTTGAGGCTGTTCCTAAAATGCATTTGCATTCATACTAGGGTGTGTTCTAATTTCATCTCCAGTCTATTAATAGTAAACAGGGCGTCATTCCATGGTACACACATTATCAATGAATGCTAATTAGAGTTTTCAGAACCCAAAGGAAATTGCCAGGGTAAAACTGTTTTCCTTTACTCTAACAACATGCATGATTGAATTTATGTGTTACTGATTTCTATTTTGCATGTGTTTCATTTTATTATCTATGACCAATGCAAATGCCCATTACCTTCTTGACAGAGCTAAAATCTTCATATAATGTATCGATTTGTAAACCTTCATGGTAGTTTGTTATTTTGTGGCCTATTCAATTTACAATGTACAATGTTAAAGTCTAGTGTGTGCCTAGTACAGTACTAAACCTTGCTGATGTCTAGCCAAGAAATCTGCAATACATTATACCTGTGTTAACAGAGAAGTGGCAGTGCTAACTTACCTGTTCTCCTGCACCAACTTTTTGCTTGGCTACCCTCAGAGTCTATTAGGTACCAAGTTCCTCCATGATCAGTACCCCCTACAATGCCTCCATGCCTACCGTGCACTTAGGGGTTGTTGCTGTTACTCACAGTCCCCTGCCTCCGTGCACTTACCCAAAGCCGCGCTGCCCTGGCTGCACTTACTCAGAGCAATGCTGCCCTGATTGCACTTCCCCTTCCCTCTCCCTGGCACTTCCCCTCCCCCTTCCCCGTGCACTTTATGTTGTCACACTTGCACGATCTGAATGACACAAGACCTAGTACGATGGTTTGTCTTATCATCTCTGTCTTCCATCCCTTGTCTTGTCGTGCCTAGAAAAACCTGTGTTGAGGCGTGTTATAAATGACATATCATATCATATTAATATATCTTACACTCCCTTCAGTGGTGTTTCTATTGCATTACCATGTGAAAGTGTTCATTTGTCATCTTCAAAGGAAAAGCAGGAAAATAGGGGGCAGTTATTGACCCTTTTCCCATATGTGGCAGTGTGTCTCACAGTTTGACAGTCGGCAATGGATGCAGTCCCTCCTACTACATTGCAAAGTTCTAAGTTGATGAAAATGACTTCTTTTTTGTGCGAGTGCCCGCTATTTCTTTTGCTTCTGTGAATGCGACTATGACAAGTACAACATGTACGATGGTGGGTGTGATGGCAATGAATCAGATTAATACCACTTCTTTCACTAACTTCCACAGTTTGTCAATTTCAGATGACATTCTACTTACTATTCCTGACATTCTGGTATTGAGACTATAGTCGATTCGGCCCATGTTATGGTGGAGCGCAACATGGGCAAAGGACAGTATCTGGCTCAAAAGTGAGTTCAACAATGATAGACATTCCTCCTAGTTTGTCAGAGGTAGATTCCTTCTCTGATCCAGACATATCAATGTTGCCTTATGCATCAACTCCAATGCCGATTCCCCCCAGGAGACTTTCAGAAGCTTTAAAACAAATTGACTATAAAATGTCAAACGGTCAGGCGTGACTACTTGGGGAGATTAACCAGGTGTTGTGTGTGTTAGTATCACTCTATGAAGGTTTAAGATAGGAGGCTAAAACAAACTAAACTATGTTAGAATCCTTGTTATTTAAATTTGAGAATATTGATGGTCATACAAAGCTGAGGAACATTTTCAGTTCTCAGAATCTTGGGTGCAGTCTACTGCAAAACCTTTCCCCTCGGGTGGTGGCTGCTCTGGCAGAGATAATGCCAGATATGTTAGGGAAAGATATTCAATGTGAATCCTTGCATCAAGATGAGGTGTTGTCTGTGACAGAAATTGCAGGTCCAAGATAAAGCATTTCTTATCTGCTCCAATAGTGGCCTTTAATGCCCCTCCAACAAAATAAATGCTCAAAGACCCTCATAGAAGTAACAATTCAGTTTATAACCTGCCTTCTAAGATTATGAATGTTTTCCTTGTGACTGCAACACTGATAACTGTGGTGGCACCTGCAAAGGAGAGTATGGGGAAAAAATCAAAGCACAAATCTTCTAGAAATAACTCTAAATAATCTTCAAGAAAGTTTCTGCATGTGCTGATTAACCAACAGTCTTTAATGAATATATTTGTTTATGTTTTTATTGATGTGGTTGAAAAATGCAACCTTTCAATATAGAAAAAAGACAAATAAGTTAGCAAGAGTTCAGAAGATCATTAAATGAAAGTACAATATGTTAAATACAAAAGAAACCAAACTCAAATTCATATATGATTCATTTCTTGTATCATTATAACAAAAGAAAGGAAGAAGAAACAAAATGTGCATCAAAGTAAATCATCATGAAATGAGCTAATAAACATTTGAATGATGGGCCTATTAAAATGATATGCATAATATAAAAGTTCAGCTAATCTTAAAAACTATTAGTAGATATAAAATCTGAAGAGAAAGTTACAATTCATGGACGTAGAAAGCATGAGTCAAAACAAAGGCATATTTAAAATGGCGCATGATATTAAAATATTCAGTCAAATATAACCTTCCATAAAGCAAGGACGGAGAAACTAGCCCAAGCGCAGCAACAGAAGAAATTTCATGGCTGTGATACTAACACGAACATATTCACCATTCGGAATTTCAAAGCACAGATCTTCAGATGTTAGATTGACATGTTCAAGAAAGTAGATGCAAAGAAATGCATTACGTTTCTGGGATAGCATTGGACAGATTACTAAAAGATGTGAATGCGATGCGAATGAGATGTGAAGGTTTCAGATTCTTCGGGCTTCCCACAGAATCGACATGATTGATTCTCACTGTTAATAACTTTGCAACAATGCAACAACTCTCTTGTAAGCCAAAGATTTAAACGAAAGCGTAAAGACAGATTGCTATAAACTCGGCAAGGGAATCTGACAAGATAGGTTTCTGGTTCTGAAAGGCTCTTGATTCTGTAATAACCACAAGCAAAGTGCAGATGTGCCATGCACTTTTGTCGGGTGCAAATCCAATCATAACGCCAAAGTTTAATTTTGACAGAATCAGGATTTGCCATCAGTAGCTGTGTTGAAATCTCTGCAGGTGTTGCTTCCATGAGCGCACAAAATGATCATTAGCATATTTAACATAGGAAGCTAGAAAAACAGCAGAGTCAGCCAACAAGAATTTTCTCAATAAATGCACAACTTCCACACATAGGAAATTCCAATTGCATGTATTTTGAAGCTGGAGCGCATAAAGGGTTAGGCGCTTGAGCATAGAGGTTTTGGAAGTACAGAATCCAATGGTTTACCTGGACTGCATTCATTTTTAAGGATATCTGGAGATCATGGCTCACCTGGTTTAGGAGATTCCAAATGGAAGCAGTATTTATTTAGGCTATGGTATGTAGCATATCCTCTGCATCCTTTTAAACAAACAGAGCATTTTGCAATTTAAGCCAGTTCTTATACTCGGTCTTGAGCGGCTTTGTTTTAATTAATGTCAGTTCTAGAGGCAGTTCAGTCAAGTTCCTCAAATTGCTGCGCAGATCAGTTTACAAGTCCTGATCGTAATTATATTTGTGCCTGAATGCTGGTTTGGCTGTCATAGACGGCTGCTCTAAGAATACTCTTAGGGAAGCTACATAGGAGCCATCAATCACTACCACATTGGAGGTAGATTGATGGTCATGATTTTCAAGAGTGGCTATAGATGGATACGTGACGAGGTAGTCCATCTGAATCTTTTTTACCTCCAGAGACAGTAAGAGTGGGTTTACAATATTGCAGTGTAGACAAGGGGCAGGACATAGACCATGTCAAGGATAGTAAATTGTGGTGACTATGTTTTTGCAGCACAATTTGGAAGCATTCTACAAGTGCAAACAGGTTCCTGGTGCTGAATATATAATCAATGATAGGCGATTGGAGGCCTCTCCTCCAAGTGCACTGAGGAGGGGTATCGCCATGAACCGCTCCATTGAGATAAAGAATTGATGTTCTTCCAATAATGATAGCCACCACTGTTCAAGTGGATTGATTTTACACATGTTTCCAGGGAGACAATGTAAGTTGAGATCACCCAATATGATGTCCTGATCAACTGCGTGCTCATTCATGATGAGATCTAAAACATCCATCAATCATGAAAGAAGCAATCAGTGTCAATGTTTGAATGATTTCAATATAAGTTAATAAGAGCAATAGACTTACAGGGAGTGGTGATTCGGTGTGATGAGATCAGTAGCTTTTTTCCGGAACGGATTGCTGACATTCGCACTGCTATCGGCAAGCACCAATTGAAGGCGACGGCTGCTCCGACTCAGGATACCAGCGACCTCTTGGCTACCCCTGATGTCTATTTTTTAATTGCTCCCTATCATGGATAAGGGTATTAGGAAGTCTCTTTTTAGTTTGAAATATGCCTCCCCATCGGATGTTGTTCCCTTACCCATCCTTGAAGCTCTGCCTAACCGAGTTATGGGTATGTTATCTGAAGCAGTTCAATACTCTTTTTCTATGAGGGTGGTTCCTCCAGAGTTGAAGCATGCTGTGATCCCCCCCTACTGAAGAAAGTCAACTTGGAGCCCAAAGTACAGACAAATTACAGGCCCATCTCCTTGCTTCCTGCCATGATGAAGCTGATGGAGGCTAAGATTGCGCCTCAGGTCTCTTTGTTCCTGGAGGAAAATAACTTTCTTTACCCGTCTCAATCCAGATTCCACACCAAGATGGGGACAGAATCCGTAATGATCTCCTTGCTTGATGACCTTGCGTTGCTCCAGGACTGCAGGGATACTGGAGTCCTTATTCTCCTTGATCTCTCTGCAGCCTTTGATACCATGGAGAATGAGATTCTTCTGTCCAGGCTTGAGCAGGCAGGCATTTCGGGATCTATTCTTGTTTCCTTTTGTTAATTTTTGACAGGCCGCTCTCAAACCCTTTCCTTTCAGGTCTGTCACTCTTCTTGGGTAGAGCTACTTTGTGGAGTCCCGCAGGGGTTAGCTCTCTCTCCCCTTCTCTTCAATTTGTATGCGCAGCTTTTGGCTGTTCTTTTCACTGCATGGGGAGTACTTTTTTACTCCTATGCAGATGATACACAGCTTATATTTCGACTTAACTCCCCACAGACTGCTCCTCCCTGAAAGCTACGAGACTGCCTTGAGAAAGTGGGAATCTGGATGGTTGCCAACTGGCTGCAATTGAATGACAGTAAGATGGAGGTGCTGGTGGTGGCCATCAGGAGAGACACCATCTTTGGACCTCTCTTTACTGGCCGGACTCAGTTGGTCCCTGTCCCTCCACTTGTGTGTCTGTCAAGAGTCTGGGAGTCAAACTTCTCCCCAACGGGTCACGAGAAGGCCAGATTTCCATGATCTGCAGTGCAGGGTTTGGGAGACTGAGAGACTGAAGGCTCTCAGTAAAATTCTCCCCCTGCTCCCCGCCCATAATCGGATAGTCCTGGTGACGTCCACTGTAATCAGTTCATTAGACTATTGTAATGGAATCTACCTGGGTCAGCCCAAGTATCAGATTCACCGGATGCAAGCTCTTGGGGCCCCCCGCCTGACTCTGTCCTTTCCTCCGCTATTCCATCTACATTGGCTCCCGGTGGCCGCCCGCATCGAGTTCAAGACTCTATGTGTAGTCCATCGAGCCTTCTATGATGCCGGCTCCACTTTTTGAAAAATAAACTGTTAAAATACTGTCCAGCAAGAAATTTGCGCTCAAACTCACATCAGCTCCTAAGGTCCCCCAAATTCTGCCGGAAACAGGTGGGTGGTCGATATTTTTCTGTGTTGGCACCCAGCCTGTGGAATGCTCTCCCTGTTGACCTAAGAACTCTGTCTGACTACTCTTTTTTTAGGAGAGTTTTGAAAACGCACTTGTTTAAATGTTTCTTTTCTTCCTGCTGATCTGTTGGCATTTAGTTCTCTGAGCCTGCCCCACTTGCTCCTGTCAGTGCCTAGACGCCCTATTGGGCCATAGTAGCGCTTTATAAATCTTAAATAAATAAATAAATAAATAAATAAATAAATAAATAAATACATAAGCTGACTATGCATGTTCCGAGTGGCCCAAGGGTCTAATTGAAGGTCTTTGGAGACTTTCAATGAGACTAGTAGACCAGCCATTGGGTGACCAATGGCTTGGGTCTTAGCGGGGACCAACAAAATAACATGATCATCCCATACTGGGAGATAAACTAGCCAAGTCTCTTGAGTGAATGAAAGGTACAACTAAGGAGATGATAGACGTCTCTAGTATTCCAGCTTGCAAGGCTGTAAAGAGATTGCTGCTTAGGTGTTGATTGCTAATATATTCTAGGGCCTTGTAATTGCATAACATTTCATAGATTCGATGTTATGAAGGGTCTGAAAGGCACCGTGAGAGCAGGTGATTCTAAGAGGTGTATTTCCTGATGGATTCAGTGACGGCCAATGATTTGACTGATTCCCTTGTGTTACAATTGGACAGTTGAGGGTCCTGTGAGAGGATGAATCGCAATTCCAATAACATTGCTCTGGCTTGCCACAGGATGTTCCTAACAATACTGGATTTTATCCAGAGGCGAACAGCTATGAGATCATTCTGGTGGAGAAATTCACCTGCGTTATATTGGATTAAGATAGATCATCAAGGGATTCAACATTACTAAAGATGTCGAGCACACTGGTCCTGTTAAGCTCATGAATGGGAAACTGGATACCACAACACAAAAAAATCAATCTATGTTGTTGAGAAAGTTTGGAAATCACTTCATTCTTGACACAGCATCAGGAATTGCATAATTACGACCCCAAAGCTGCTCTTGGAGGGTCAACATCCAAGTTGTTTGGTTGTCTACTTTGGCATCAAGTTTTTCAAACAGTTTAGTGATTGAAGCAAGAGCCGTATTCATCTCAATTAGCAATATTTCAAATAAGCGCATAGAGGAAGGTTCAGAGAGATAGGCTTGTGAGGTGTGGGCTTAGCAAACGAGATGGATAGATCTGGTAAGGAGCTAGAAGATGTATTAGAAAACATGGGTGACTGGGAAAGATGATTAGGATGAAGTTTGAATGGGGATATGTGATGATAGGTTATAATTGAGTAGGGGGTTCAAGTGACTGCATCTCTTGTTACAGCAGTGAGACGCGGTATAAGGTCACAAAAAAGCGAAGCAGCGCTCACCATAGAGTTGAGCCAGGGAAAGAGGTATTATGTAGTTGGGCTGAGATCACAATGTTGGGTAAAGAAGTGGCCGCCAAAGAGGTTTGAAGTTCTGATAATGAGTTCAGAAGTTTTGGTTTTACCTCATTCAGAGTCACTGTTTGTTTTAGGCACCTTGAAGCTGGCAGCTACAATAGAATCAGGAGAAGTTGAAAGGTCAGTCAGTGTGCCGTCATTCACATCAATTGTGCCATCTGTGCTAGGAGATGCAACTGCTAGCAGAACCTGCATGACAGCTGTTGCAGGAGCCTTGTGGATTTGCTCTGACTTGCAGAAAACTCAATATCAGTGGTTAAGGCCTGGGACCTAAGCCGCAAGGATGCGACTTTGATGCGACACAGGCACGCAGGTCTGACTGATCAAATGGGGGTATGTTTAACGGGGTGAATTAACTTTATAAGATCTCTATTAGTTGTCATGGCAGTCATAAGTGTATAATTTCACGCCATATAATGCAGGTAACAAGACTATTGCTGCAAAATTAGGAGTTAACAAATTAGTAATAACCACAAGGAAAAGAGAGGGTATATGTTATAATCACCATCCACCAGTACAACAGCGTAACATCACTCGACAACCCACATTTTAAATCTTGCAAAACCAGAAGTGGAGGGGCAGGGCCTATTATTTTGCACTTTGACAAAGTTTGTGACTATCTACAATGGAACGTAAATAGATGCAATATGTTAAAGTATGTCCTTAGAAATGTAAGGCTGAGATGAATTGGTGTGAGTCCACAAACAGCATAAAATACAACCATACAATTAGTCCAAGGAAGGTGCGTTTGATTTCCAGATGCAGTCCAGTCTGGTCCAGCTTAACAGCACTCGACTGCACTCCACAGATGAACATGTGCAAATGCGCGCAACCCACAATTTAAAACTTGCAAAACCAGAAGTGGAAGGGCGGGGCTTATTATTATCTCCATTGACAAAGTTTGTGAGTATCATCCAATTAGTGCAAGGAAGGTGCGTTTGATTTCCAGATGCAGTCCAGTCTGGTCCAGATAAAGAGAACTCGACAGCACTCCAGAAATGTGCACACGCAAGTGTGCAGGACCTACAGTTTAAATCTCGCAAAAACCGGAAGTGGGGGGGGGCTTATTATTCATTATCCACTTTGACAAAGTTTGTGAGTATCCAATGAAGGTGTGTTTGATTTCCAGGTGTAGTCCAGTCTGGTCCAGCGCAACAGCACTTGACCGTATATCACGAACACGTGTTCTTTTCCTCTACTCTTTCCTTACTGTATCACTGCCTGTCCAAACACTTTCCGGCTATTTTAGAAAATAAACAATCTTATGTTCCCATTAGCCACAAACCTTGTGTGCAGGGAGTTGATGTATCCCTGTGGAGGATGATATTATAATTTCCAATGTTCCCTCTGTGACTATAGCGCCAGTGAAATCCTGTATGTCATTCTCAGATCAAACTGACCCAATTCCAAAATTTTTGTCTTTCCCTTTTTCTGTGCAAGCAATGCCCACATCAGTATCGGAGTCAGTGAAAATGGGTAACTCGTTTTCAGGAAAAACAGATCTAATATCGACATTTTCTTCCTTCCCACTATCTGTGCGAACTATTCCTGCTGGTCAGCAAGAGCTTTCACAGGGTGTGACATCCTACTTGTTTAAAAATGCCACTGGCAGTGGGATTTCAGGGGTTGGATTTGGGTTCGGCCATGATGATGGTATGGGGAAGAAGAATTTGAGTGTCTACAGTGTTCTTAAAGGATAAAGGGGCACAGACTATGACATAAGTTCACCTATCAATCGTATTCCTCAGGGCCCCTCTCATTTAGTGAAATTTGAAAAAGGAGCAATGAGTAATGCTCTTGTATTGTTCTTTTGAGTGTCCTGCCAGAAAATAAATATGTGGTACTGAATAGGTCCAATATTTTAAGATTATTGGGAGGGATTCCAAACTTGAAGGCAAGTTCATCAAAGGACATAGAATTGGTTTTATTGACATCCACAGGACTGACCAGGCTCTGATGTATATTAATTCTGAAATTGTCCCAGATACTATTTTGAAGGAACTTGAAAAGTTGAGAGCACTAAGTTTTGATTTATCTACATATAACCCAAATAGTAGAATGCAAGGGAAAATTCCTAAGGAAATATTAATCTCTATAGATCATTGTAATGCAGATACTAGGGAAGTCCAATTAGTCCAAAATAAACTTACTTTGGACCCTTCTGGACCCTTCCGGACCCTTCTGGATATGATTGGTCATGGGTTGCAGGGGCCTTGGGTCAATGTGGACACTCAGTTGGAATACTCAAGGAAACATCAACCTTTTTACAAATCCAGAAGTAGGTCTATGTTTGAAATTGAATACATTTGTTTTCCTGCACTTGGCTAACAGACTGGAATTTGATGGGTATGTTAATAATTTCCAGCCCACCTGATAGAATCGAATGGGTCAACACTCTGGGTTTCTTCTGACATTGGTCAAGTCAATCAGTAAGAATCAGTTAGAATTTAGGAAACTACTGATGTGTGTGCAGGTGCCTTTCCAACTCTATTAGTGTCTCCAGTGAATTTGATGTTATAAATCTATTATGCCCAAATATTTATTCGGATGTAGACATTTGTGATTCAGGGAATTCTTTAGAGCTTCTAGTGCAGTGTACAAATGAGTGGAGTTCAATGTTTAAGAATGGTCATATAATGGTGCTAGGTGATTTAAATTATTCCTGTATTGATCTAGACATTTCTATGGATATGGTACCTCTATATACAAATAGGAGTAGTAAATAATACTTTGGGAGGCACTGGTTAAAGACTCTTGAAGGTCTAGGATTGCAGATGCTGAATGGTGCAATCACTGGTGACATGCCATATAATTTTACCTGGCAGAACAATGATTCCTATTCTATTATTGTTTGTTTGTTCGTTTATTTTATTTGTATAGAACTCCAGACCCATGCGTAGAAGGGCGCTTAAGAAGATGGTTACAACATTGAGAAGTATCTTGGAGTTGCATACTTTGTACATACATACTTATAATACATATATAATATTTACAGTCTGGCTAGAATACAATTATCAATATACAGTTTCAATGTACAGTCATATACAATACATGAGCTAGTTGCCGAGCAGGGTGTGAGGTCGGGTGTTAGTGGAGCTACTCTTTGTTTAGGAGCCAGCTGATGACCTGCTTCCTGAAGATCTGGAAGGACTCGATAGTTTTCATGTTGAGAGGTAGGGTGTTCCAGAGGTGGGAGGCAAGTACTGTAAAGCTAGCCCCTCCTGCTCTTTTTAGGTGGAATCTGGGCACTGTCAAGCATAGGGTGTTGGAGGATCTGGTGGTTCTGGTAGCAAGTTTCAAGGTAATTTGTTAGCTAGATATGGTGGTGCTAGGTGGTTGAGGGACTTGTACGTGAGGCAGATGGTTTTTAAGTCTATTTTCTGGCATATGGAGAGCCATTGATTACATTTTTATGGATGACTGACTACTTGAAAGTTGCAGAACTTTAAGTATTGTGGAGACTAATTTGAGTGATCATACACAGTTGACAGCAGAATTAGATCTGAGTGTCCTAAAGAATAAGATAATAGGACCCCATGATCTGATTGTTAATCCTGCAGGAAACAGGTTTTTCTTGGAATCAGAGTACTATTAATCGAGCGAATGATAAACTTGAGGTGATTATTAAAAACATTCTAGAATAGAAATTGGATACTTTTAGTTTTAATAGCTTTGATATCTTTTTGCGAGCATGCTGAATAATGTGACTGCATTGAAGGGATTGTATTCAAGTACAATTAACCGATATTACCAAATGTATGATGCAACAGTGGTGGCAAAAAAGTGAGATATGCATGCATAGATTAGATATTCAAAGTGAAGAGTAGGCTTGGATACCTTAACTTTAATGAAGAGGATTAGAACGGTGAAATTAGTTTATAAAAACTGGATGAAAGGTCATTGTGCACGTAATACACAAAAAGATTCAGAAAACATGATAAATGTTGTCTGTAATAAGAATTCCTGACTATTTTGGAGACTTTTGAACGACCAAGGTGCTTCTCAAGCTACTCTCGAAGTAAACGTTGTTTCTGAAAAAGAATGTACACTTGAAATGAGCATAGAAATGATATATTAAATTTAGATATCTTTTTTGGCACTGATGATTGGAAACTTCAAGTCACATGCAACAATATTGCTACAGTTTTGAAACCGTTTACTTCGCCACATGCCTCTGGCCCAAATAAACTTTTGAACATTTTGTTCAAAGGTAATCCCGCTTTATGGGCCACTGTTATCTCATTTTTTCTGCAAAAAGTTTATGACACTCAGATCTTTACAGAATTATGGCGAACAGTGTATGTAGTTCCTATTTATAAGAAGGGCTCACGTTCGGATCCTGCAAACTATTGGCCCATAGCCCTACTCAATGCCGACAGCAAGTACTACATTGCTGTTAGCACATCTTGAGAATTGGGAAAAGGATGTTAGTAGATTACAAATGTGGCAGACTGGCTTCAGAAAGGACCTTGGAATTTCAATTAATTGGTCTTATTGAAATGTACACACAATTGTGCATGGTCAAAAAATGAAGTAGGACTTTATGGCAATGATAAACCAATCAGCGGCCTTTGATGCAATAAATAGGTAACTTTTGGGGACAAAGTTGAAAAAGTGTGGTATCCCCACAGGTCTATTGCATTTGATTGTGGGGCTCTATGAAAATTCCAATGTGCAAATGAGACTGAATCATGCAGGTTCTTTATCTCAAGGTATTCCAACGTGCATCCTTTCCCCTTGCCTTTTTAATATGTATATGTTGAACATTGGTAATTAAGTAGATCCAGCAGCATTTGTGCCCCCAAAATTATCCAATCAAAAAGTCAAATTATGCTCATGATTTTGTAATTTTTTATTGCACATGGATTTGCCTACAAAAACGTATTGATACCTTTGTCCCCTATGATTGTCTCCTATGATTCGACCAACTTTCTAAAATGACCTCAAACAAAACTAAGGTGATGTAAAGTACCTTGAACAAAAGAAATCATCTTTCTAACGCTGGATAATGCCCGATGACGTGGAAAGTGTGGACAGTTTCATCTATCTTGGTTTCCCTATTTTATCAAAACTACATGAAGTTCAAACTTGTCAGTGGTTAAAAAATAAGGCTCTTTTATTGTTTACTCAAATGAGTCAACTTTATTTGAAATATGATAACATTTTCACTGGTGGGGGTTACATCCCCTTATCTTACCATTCACCCAAATAGAAATATTGAACACTCTTTAATGAAATTTATATGGAATTTACATGGAATTTATACAATAGTAAAGAAGTTCTGGTTCATATGGAATGGTATCTGCTGACATGGTATACTTCAGATTCTGTATTGATCAAGGAATGCAAGAAACATTAAAGCACATTTTACTTCACAGTACAGCCTTGCATGGTAAAAGGCAAACTTTTTTTCAGAAGATGTTGATGAATTATAATGTTCAACAACATTTTGCTTTCTGGAATGATTGTATTTCAGGACATACCACAACTATTTGTGCTATCTGATGTCAGATTTCTGAATTTCCTGTATTTGGATCAAAAAGACTGAACTGGTTTTAGAGGGGATGCTCATTGGGCAGGTGGAAGTTAATATTTTATGGAGAAGTAATTATTTTTCAGAATGTATTTTATTTTTAATAATGTTTTAGACTGTAGATCTGAATGTATTTCTTGGTCTTATTGATTAAATTAATCTATTGTGGTGGTATATTTTGTATCAATGCGATAATATCATTATGTATCAATGTAATTTGTATTCTTTTACTTGTATTTCTTTTAGCCGTATAACAATACAAAACAAATACACATTCCCATTTTCCTAAATGGATCAGCACCAGTAACAGAACTCTGCTTACAGGTGTAACCAGGAAATTACTTCAATTACTTTATTGTTCTAGGTATACAGACATTGAGATGTCCTTCACTCTTCTGTGATTGTGCAATGCACAGCAGAGTCATTCGGTTTCCCATATACAAACCATGGACTCTATTTGATACAATCTATGATTCCAGAAGCACGTATGGTTTTGAAATGTGTTCTAATTGTCTATGGTATACAATCAGTTTGCATACCCCCACCGCTCAGTGCTTACACATGGAGATACCAGGTTGGAGAAACCAGGTCTAAATGTATTCCCCTCTGGAGTATTTTTCTCTTCAGAGTCATTTTTCCCCTTGGCATTATACAACATAGGAATGTTTGGGTGTATTACAGACAGTTGGTCAGTCACATAAGGGCTGGTTTAATCATCCCCCTCCAGAACAGACAGGCATCGGTCAGCAAGGCAGTGTCAGCTTCCGTCCAGATTCTGGTTCCCTTCTTTCAGTATTTGGAACTGTCTGCTATATTTCCAACTGAAGAAGGCTTGGGACTTTAACTCCCAGTCATACTTTCTTACAATATGTTGTTTTTAATCCAAAATAAGTCCAAAAAGGAAGGCAATCTATTCCATTCTACTTTCTATTGTTATCTATTACCATGTCTCCCCTTCTTCCTTTCCAAATGTGACAACACACTAAACTAACCCCTCCATAGTCTTTGGGCATATTAACGAAGGGGGCAGTCTAATGTGATTGACTTCTAACCCCAGTTTTCCTCCCATCTGATGTGATGTCATCTTGGAGATGTTGACATTAAACGTGTAACTTTCTTCAACAGCATATGCCACACATGCAATCATGTTACTAATCAGTTCATCAGATTGCTCACTTTTCATCTCAGTACAACATGGGTTGTGTTACAATTTTTGGGCTTTTTACACACTGATACCTTTACCCATGGCTTTTTTTTCCAGCTCAGAATAAATAAATAAATCATTGGCATGTGCCATTTCTGAATGTAGATTTCCACATTTGCCTCATTTGCTTATTTAACATATGTGAAAATAATACATTTTACATCAATATGATAACTTACCTCGATCTGATAGTGCCTTTCAAGCTGATCAGTTTTTTTAAAAAGATTACTCCCTAGGGCATTTCGTACATTAGTTAAAAGTGAAATAAGATTCTCTATGAAAATTTCACATATGCATTATTTGATATGATGGGATGAATGACAATCGGCAATCACATACTCTGGTACAGACAAATAGTTCAGCTCCCCTTGGAGCTCAGGGCTGCGGCATTTATGATCCTGGTAGTGCTGTTGTCGTGGAGAAAGTTCTTTGTAGTTAAGCTGGCTGGGCTATTTACGCTGTCAATCCTCCATGAGTGATTTCAGCATCAGCCTTTTGTAGCAGACTCTAGGGCCCTGATTCACATAGCATTTTCCAATGGGATTTAGCCATTATAAAATGCTTCTGTGAATTAGGCCCTAGATCTTCCCAGGTGTAAAGAGTTTCCCAAAGGAGTGGCCTGGCTGATAGAAATATCACTTTAGTTGAGAGGAAACTGCTGATCTAGATTAATTCAATGTACATTTCAGTAAAAGATGGAAGTTGCAAATGAGCAGACTTTGTCTTTATTGCTTGCAAACGGGTTCCCAGAACAAAATCAAAGTTGTGACAGTCCACTTCCGGGCATGAATCTCTTTTCAATCTCTGAAAGCAAGTTACCCCCTCAGTCCTGTTGGTGTCTTCCTATGTGTTGGGGGGAAGGAATACTATTTATTTTCTTTGCCCAAAGCTGATGTTAGATTCCAAAAATGTAACATCTAAAGTCAGCTGTTACAATTGTAACCTAACCACAAAAGTGATGGGTGGAAGGTTTCGAATGAATCTAAACCACTGGCAATTGCTCTGGACAACCTTCCACACCACCGTTTTTTAGCCCGTCTGCGCCATCGCAAAAGGGGACCAGCCATGTGCAAATCAGTCAGCAGCTGCCGCCACCAAAGGTAGCAGCCCAGCCCGAACTGCTAGGTCAGGTCCCCTCTGCACAGAAAACCAAGCAACCCCAGACATGTTTCGGCCTTGTTGGACCTCCTCAGTGAGGTGCAGGCTGGTTCCCTGTGGCGCAGCGAGCAAGGGACCCACGTCTGGGCATACCCTCTCTCACAAGGAGGAACAAACTGACCACAAAAGTGATAGGTGGAAGGTTTCGAATGAATCTAAACCACTGGCAAATGCTCTGGGAAACCTTCCACACCACCGTTTTTTAGCCCGTCTGCGCCATTGCAAAAGGGGACCATCCATGTGCAAATCAGTCTGCAGCTGCCACCACCGAAGGTAGCAGCCCAGCCCGAACTACTAGGCCAGGTCCCCTGTGCACAGAAAACCAAGCAACCACAGACATGTTTTGGCCTTGTTGGACCTCCTCAGTGAGGTGCAGCCTGGTTCCCTGTGACGCAGCGAGCAAGGGAGCCACGTCTGGGCATACCCTCTCTCACAAGGAGAAACAAACTGACCACAAAAGTGACGGGTGGAAGGTTTTGAATGAATCTAAACCACTGGCAATTGCTCTGGGCAACCTTCCACACCACCGTTTTTTAGCCCGTCTGCGCCATTGCAAAAGGGGACCAGCCATGTGCAAATCAGTCAGCAGCTGCCGCCACCGAAGGTAGCAGCCCAGCCCGAACTGCTAGGCCAGGTCCCCTCTGCAGAGAAAACCAAGCAACCCCAGACATGTTTCGGCCTTGTTGGACCTCCTCAGTGAGGTGCAGCCTGGTTCCCTGTGGCGCAGCGAGCAAGGGACCCACGTCAGGGCATACCCTCTCTCACAAGGAGAAACAAACTGATCACAAAAGTGATGGGTGGAAGGTTTCAAATGAATCCAAACCACTGGCAATTGCTCTGGGCAACCTTCCACACCACCGTTTTTTAGCCCGTCTGCGCCATTGCAAAAGGGGACCAGCCATGTGCAAATCAGTCTGCAGCTGCCGCCACCGAAGGTAGCAGCCCAGCCCGAACTGCTAGGCCAGGTCCCCTTTGCACAGAAAACCAAGCAACCACAGACATGTTTTGGCCTTGTTGGACCTCCTCAGTGAGGTGCAGCCTGGTTCCCTGTGACGCAGCGAGCAAGGGAGCCACGTCTGGGCATACCCTCTCTCACAAGGAGAAACAAACTAACCACAAAAGTGATGGGTGGAAGGTTTCGAATGAATCTAAACCACTGGCAATTGCTCTGGACAACCTTTCACACCACCGTTTTTTAGCCCGTCTGCGCCATTGCAAAAGGGGACCAGCCATGTGCAAATCAGTCAGCAGCTGCCGCCACCAAAGGTAGCAGCCCAGCCCGAACTGCTAGGCCAGGTCCCCTCTGCACAGAAAACCAAGCAACCCCAGACATGTTTCGGCCTTGTTGGATCTCCTCAGTGAGGTGCAGCCCGGTTCAGTGTAGCGCAGCGAGCAAGGGACCCACGTCTGGGCATACCCTCTCTCACCAGGAGAAACAAACTGACCACAAAAGTGATGGGTGGAAGGTTTCAAATGAATCTAAACCACTGGCAATTGTTCTGGGCAACCTTCCACACCACCGTTTTTTAGCCCGTCTGCGCCATTGCAAAAGGGGACTACCCATGTGCAAATCAGTCAGCAGCTGCCCCCACCGAAGGTAGCAGACCAGCCCGAACTGCTAGGCCAGGTCCCCTCTGCACAGAAAACCAAGCAACCCCAGACATGTTTCGGCCTTGTTGGACCTCCTCAGTGAGGTGCAGGCTGGTTCCCTGTGGCGCAGCGAGCAAGGGACCCACATCTGGGCATACCCTCTCTCACAAGGAGGAATAAACTGACCACAAAAGTGTTGGGTAGAAGGTTTCGAATGAATCTAAACCACTGGCAAATGCTCTGGGAAACCTTCCACACCACCGTTTTTTAGCCCGTCTGCGCCATTGCAAAAGGGGACCATCCATGTGCAAATCAGTCTGCAGCTGCCGCCACCGAAGGTAGCAGCCCAGCCCGAACTGCTAGGCCAGGTCCCCTTTGCACAGAAAACCAAGCAACCACAGACATGTTTTGGCCTTGTTGGACCTCCTCAGTGAGGTGCAGCCTGGTTCCCTGTGACGCAGCGAGCAAGGGAGCCACGTCTGGGCATACCCTCTCTCACAAGGAGAAACAAACTGACCACAAAAGTGACGGGTGGAAGGTTTCGAATGAATCTAAACCACTGGCAATTGCTCTGGGCAACCTTACACACCACAATTTTTTAGTCCGTCTGCGCCATTGCAAAAGGGGACCAGCCATGTGCAAATCAGTCAGCAGCTGCCGCCACCGAAGGTAGCAGCCCAGCCCGAACTGCTAGGCCAGGTCCCCTCTGCAGAGAAAACCAAGCAACCCCAGACATGTTTCGGCCTTGTTGGACCTCCTCAGTGAGGTGCAGCCTGGTTCCCTGTGGCGCAGCGAGCAAGGGACCCACGTCTGGGCATACCCTCTCTCACAAGGAGAAACAAACTGATCACAAAAGTGATGGGTGGAAGGTTTCGAATGAATCCAAACCACTGGCAATTGCTCTGGGCAACCTTCCACACCACCGTTTTTTAGCCTGTCTGCGCCATTGCAAAAGGGGACCAGCCATGTGCAAATCAGTCAGCATCTGCCCCCACCAAAGGTAGCAGCCCAGCCCGAACTGCTAGGCCAGGTCCCCTCTGCACAGAAAACCAAGCAACCCCAGACATGTTTCGGCCTTGTTGGACCTCCTCAGTGAGGTGCAGCCTGGTTCCCTGTGTCGCAGCGAGTAAGGCACCCACGTCTGGGCATACCCTCTCTCACAAGGAGAAACAAACTGACCACAAAAGTGATGGGTGGAAGGTTTCGAATGAATCTAAACCACTGGCAATTGCTCTGGGCAACCTTCCACACCACCGTTTTTTAGCCCGTCTGCGCCATTGCAAAAGGGGAACAGCCATGTGCAAATCAGTCTGCAGCTGCCGCCACCGAAGGTAGCTGCCCAGCCCGAACTGCTAGGCCAGGTCCCCTTTGCACAGAAAACCAAGCAATCACAGACATGTTTTGGCCTTGTTGGACCTCCTCAGTGAGGTGCAGCCTGGTTCCCTGTGACGCAGCGAGCAAGGGAGCCACGTCTGGGCATACCCTCTCTCACAAGGAGAAACAAACTAACCACAAAAGTGATGGGTGGAAGGTTTCGAATGAATCTAAACCACTGGCAATTGCTCTGGACAACCTTTCACACCACCGTTTTTAGCCCGTCTGCGCCCTTGCAAAAGGGGACCAGCCATGTGCAAATCAGTCAGCAGCTGCCGCCACCAAAGGTAGCAGCCCAGCCCGAACTGCTAGGCCAGGTCCCCTCTGCACAGAAAACCAAGCAAACCCAGACATGTTTCGGCCTTGTTGGACCTCCTCAGTGAGGTGCAGCCTGGTTCAGTGTAGCGCAGCGAGCAAGGGACCCACGTCTGGGCATACCCTCTCTCACAAGGAGAAACAAACTGACCACAAAAGTGATGGGTGGAAGGTTTTGAATGAATCTAAACCACTGGCAATTGCTCTGGGCAACCTTCCACACCACCGTTTTTTAGCCCGTGTGCGCCATTGCAAAAGGGGACCAGCCATGTGCAAATCAGTCAGCAGCTGCCCCCACCGAAGGTAGCAGCCCAGCCCGAACTGCTAGGCCAGGTCCCCTCTGCACAGAAAACCAAGCAACCCCAGACATGTTTCGGCCTTGTTGGACCTCCTCAGTGAGGTGCAGGCTGGTTCCCTGTGGCGCAGCGAGCAAGGGACCCACGCCTGGGCATACCCTCTCTCACAAGGAGGAACAAACTGACCACAAAAGTGATGGGTGGAAGGTTTCGAATGAATCTAAATCACTGGCAAATGCTCTGGGCAACCTTCCACACCACCGTTTTTTAGCCCGTCTGCGCCATTGCAAAAGGGGACCATCCATGTGCAAATCAGTCTGCAGCTGCCGCCACCGAAGGTAGCAGCCCAGCCCGAACTGCTAGGCCAGGTCCCCTTTGCACAGAAAACCAAGCAACCCCAGACATGTTTTGGCCTTGTTGGACCTCCTCAGTGAGGTGCAGCCTGGTTCCCTGTGGTGCAGCGAGCAAGGGAGCCACGTCTGGGCATACCCTCTCTCACAAGGAGAAACAAACTGACCACAAAGGTGATGGGTGGAAGGTTTTGAATGAATCTAAACCACTGGCAATTGCTCTGGGCAACCTTCCACACCACCGTTTTTTAGCCCGTCTGCGCCATTGCAAAAGGGGACCAGCCATGTGCAAATCAGTCAGCAGCTGCCGCCACCGAAGGTAGCAGCCCAGCTCGAACTGCTAGGCCAGGTCCCCTCTGCACAGAAAACCAAGCAACCACAGACATGTTTTGGCCTTGTTGGACCTCCTCAGTGAGGTGCAGCCTGGTTCCCTGTGACGCAGCGAGCAAGGGAGCCACGTCTGGGCATACCCTCTCTCACAAGGAGAAACAAACTGACCAGAAAAGTAATGGGTGGAAGGTTTCGAATGAATCTAAACCACTGGCAATTGCTCTGGTCAACCTTACACACCACAGTTTTTTAGTCCGTCTGCGCCATTGCAAAAGGGGACCAGCCATGTGCAAATCAGTCAGCAGCTGTCTCCACCAAAGGTAGCAGCCCAGCCCGAACTGCTAGGCCAGGTGCCCTCTGCACAGAAAACCAAGCAACCCCAGACATGTTTCGGCCTTGTTGGACCTCCTCAGTGAGGTGCAGCCTGGTTCCCTGTGGCGCAGCGAGCAAGGGACCCACGTCTGGGCATACGCTCTCTCACAAGGAGAAACAAACTGATCACAAAAGTGATGGGTGGAAGGTTTCGAATGAATCTAAACCACTTGCAATTGCTCTGGGCAACCTTCCACACCACCGTTTTTTAGCCCGTCTGCGCCATTGCAAAAGGGGACCAGCCATGTGCAAATCAGTCAGCATCTGCCCCCACCGAAGGTAGCAGCCCAGCCCGAACTGCTAGGCCAGGTCCCCTTTGCACAGAAAACCAAGCAACCCCAGACATGTTTCGGCCTTGTTGGACCTCCTCAGTGAGGTGCAGCCTAGTTCCCTGTGGCGCAGCGAGTAAGGGACCCACGTCTGGGCATACCCTCTCTCATAAGGAGAAACAAACTGACCACAAAAGTGATGGGTGGAAGGTTTCGAATGAATCTAAACCACTGTCAATTGCTCTGGGCAACCTTCCACACCACCGTTTTTTAGCCCGTCTGTGCCATTGCAAAAGGGGACCAGCCATGTGCAAATCAGTCTGCAGCTGCCACCACCGAAGGTAGCAGCCCAGCCCGAACTGCTAGGCCAGGTCCCCTTTGCAAAGTAAACCAAGCAACCACAGACATGTTTTGGCCTTGTTGCACCTCCTCAGTGAGGTGCAGCCTAGTTCCCTGTGACGCAGCGAGCAAGGGAGCCACTTCTGGGCATACCCTCTCTCACAAGGAGAAACAAACTGACCACAAAAGTGATGGGTGGAAGGTTTCGAATGAATCTAAACCACTGGCAATTGCTCTGGGCAACCTTCCACACCACAGTTTTTTAGCCCGTCTGCGCCATTGCAAAAGGGGACCAGCCATGTGCAAATCAGTCAGCAGCTGCCGCCACCGAAGGTAGCAGCCCAGCCCGAACTGCTAGGCCAGGTCCCCTCTGCACAGAAAACCAAGCAACCCCAGACATGTTTCGGGCCTTGTTGGACCTCCTCAGTGAGGTGCAGCCTGGTTCCCTGTGGCGCAGTAACCTAAATTGTAACATAAAGCAGAACAGCCAAACTCCTAGAGGCAATGATAGCATTATACACCTCTATCCAAGGTTTGCATCCACCTGAATACGCAGGCATTGTTAACCAGGGAAATCCCCCCATTTAAAGTCCTGACGCAGGGGTGTCCATTGGCCTTGACTCTTTCAACCCGTTTTAGTCAGATTTGGCTTTATTCTTGAAAACCTCTAGATCTTTTCCACCAAAGATAGGCAACTAGAAGATAGGTTGGATGCTTTATGCAGATGATATGGTTTTGATTGCCCAGACTCCCATAGGTTTACAATGCCGATTACAGGCACTACAGATTTATATGAAGGGAAACCGATTAGAGATAATACTGGCAAAAACAGATATTCTGATTCTAGGCCCCCGGAGAATTCAACAAAAAACCTTCTGATGGCATTGAGGCCAGGATATCCTGCCTGAAATTTGGTATACCACATATCTGGCTCCTGCAAAAGCCCTAGTATCTGTGATGCTCTGCATCAAGTGGACCTGAAAAAGAAATTCAAAAATGTCATAGCTCAGGAACGCGTGATACTGAGAAAATACAGGACATTCTCAATTCTCCCGGTTTTTAACTTTTATAGATCAAAAGTAGTTCCAACTGAGATATGTGCTGGGGCATTCTTATGCACCCCGTTGAAACTTTGCAATGTTTTCGAAGGCTCATTCTGGAGGGCAATCCTAAAATTCCCCCAGAGAATCCCCAAAAGGATAATTAGATAATGGTTGGGTCGGATATCTCTGCAAGCGGGAATCATTGGGAAAACTCTAGACCTTTATCTAAATGCAGTATGAGGGGCTCTCTTCACCCATATAATATCTTAAATCAGGAATTGGCTGGGGGCAAGGAGAGCCTAATGAGTTATTGGTGAACAAGCTGTTGTGACATCCTTGAGTCCTTGGGGGTGGACCCATACATCTTAGCCACAAATCCAGAGACAAAAAAACATTGTGGCAGCAAGATTGGATGCTAACATTATGCGATTGCACGATCCCTGACATTGGAAACTAAGGCCTCCCTAAATATTTGATGAGGTTTCCATCTTCCAAATTTAGAGCAGCGTTTTTGAGATTTAAGGGGTAATTCATAGAAATCGCGCACAAGTGGCGCATGCGGCTGGCGCACAGTGTGCGCCTGTGGCAGTCGGCGCCAGAACCCATTTCAGCGTACTACGTATTCATGGATTTTAACATCCATAACCAGCCGTGGCACAGAGTGGCGCAGCGACCCTGCAGCAGACCTTCCCTGTGCGCTATGAACAGCACAAAAATCCAGTACAGGCCGCAAAGGCCAGTGGACCAGCATACAGCCCCCCAACCACGAAAAACGCATGTAAAACTCCCTGCGCACCCCTCAGAATACACGTACCCCTCTCGTGCTACTGAAAATGCATGTAAAACTCCCTGCACGCCCCTCAGAATACACGTACCCCTCTCGCACTAGCGAAATCGTGTGTAAAACTCCCCGCGCACCCCTCGGAATACACGTACCCCTCTCGCACTAGTGAAATCACGAGTAAAACTCCCCGTGCACCCCTCAGAATACACATACCCGCTCGTGCCAGGTAAATTGCAGGGCAAAAGTCCCCCCTGTGGTGTGGGCTGCCTGTGGGGCATGGCCAGGGTGGATGGGCTGCCTGTGGGGTATGGGGAGGGTGGATAGGCAGCCTGCACAAATTTCGGGGTGCGCGGGAAGTGTCACACACGATAGGCCCTGTGCAAGCGGGGTACGTGTATTTGTGGGGTACACAGGGAGTTTCACACGCGATAAGCCTTGGGCGAGCGTGGTACTTGTATTTGTGGGGTACACGGGGAGTTTCACACGCGATAGGCCCTGTGCTAGCGGGGTACGTGTATTTGTGGGGTGCGCAGGAAGTTTCATATGCGATAGGCCTTGGGCGAGCGTGGTACGTGTATTTCGGGGGGTACGTGGGGAGTTTCACATGCGATAGGCCTTGGGCGAGCGTGGTACGTGTATTTCAGGGGTGTGCGGGAAGTTTCACACACGATACTCCATGCGAGAGCTTGGTACGTGTATTTGGGGGATACACAATGAGTTTCACATGCGATTTGGCATTGTGGGCCCTCCCAGGTATGCGGTTCCCCCCCATGCCCTGCAGGCAGCCCACACCACAGGGTACTACCCTACAACCCTCACCATGCCCTGCAGGCAGCCCACATAGAACCATGCACTTGTGAGCACACTTGTGAGCCCCCGACTCATGTCCCCCACCCATCCACCCACCCCCAGTGATGGGTACCTGCCAGCAGGCCCCAACTCATGTCCCCCTGCACCCCCACCCCCAGTGACGGGCACCTGCCAGCAGGGCCCGACTCATATCCCCCCACACACTCATCCACCCGCCATTGACGGGCACCTGCCAGTAGGGCCCGACTCATGTCCCCCCACCCACTCACCCACCCACCATTGATGGGTACCTGCCAGCAGGCCCCGGCTCATGTCCCCCTGCACCCACTCACCCACCCACCATTGACGGTCACCTACCAGCAGGCCCTGACTCATGTCCCCCCACCCAATCACCCTCCCACCATTGACAGGCACCTGCCAGCAGGCCCCAACTCATGTCCCCCTGGACCCCCACCCACCCAGCAGTGACAGGCACCTGCCAGCAGGCCCCGACTCATGTCCCCCTACACCCCCACCCACCCAGCAGTGACGGGCACCTGCCAGCAGGCTCCGACTCATGTGCCCCCCCATCACGTCAACACGATCCACACTCATGGCCCTTATGGCCACCCAAATGCCACCCCACGCCAACCCAGTCCAAACACCCAACCAAGTATTCCATCCACCCCACATCGAAATTCCCATGTCATGATAGATCCCAAATGACAAGTTTGCACATCAATACATGTCCATCACACACACACAATGGGTGCAAGTGAATGAGAAAACCCACATCGTGACATGCATGAAACCAATGAGAGAATACCACACAAATGAAGTATGAAACCAAAATGTATTAAATACAAAAGCAAGGGAATGAAAGAAAATCACACAATAAAAGAAATAATAAACAAAAGGCTGCATGTCCAAAATGAATGAAAAATATATGAATGCTGAATCCAAATAAATCCAAATGAAAAAGGCTCCAAAGTCTTCGTCCATCAAACCAAATCTAAAAGTAAACAAAAAAGAAAATCATTGCTCCATGGGTAAAAAAAAATCAATGAAGTAAAATCCAGTACAGAACTATATACAATTTAAAAATCCAGGGTCCATGAGCCCAACAATCCAAAGGAAACCTACAAAATACCCTACCTAACAAATAACTATTTACAAAAAGGTGGGCATAGTCGATGTGTCCCAAATGAAAGAAAAATAGAAAGGAAACCTAACAATAATGAACTATATACAATGGTGGCGGGCAAGTCCTACGGCTCACTTGTTGATTTCCCAGGCCAGGGCATCATCAAACTACTGTTGAACGTCCTGGAGGTGGGCTTCTGGCCCCGAGTTCTCGCAGGGATAATGCCACGTCCACCTCCAACTCCCTGTGAATTTCCTCGAGGCACTCAGCCTGCCTCAGGGCCCTGCTCATGGAGTTCTCCACCCTGACCATAGTGAGCTGTGCCTCTTCCGCCCGCCGCCGCTCTGCATCTATTTGCTGGCCCAACCGCTGCCACACGGAAGACACTCCAAATCCAGGGACCTCCTGCCCTCTGGCCGATGCCTGCCCCTCTGATGTTGAGCCTTGAGCCTGCTGCTGACGTGCATGTGCCCTGCCTGTTGATGCCTGCACGTCCTCCTCCTGCTGGGGTCCAGTTGTTGGGGTGGCCACCCCTGCTGGACCTCTGACTCCCAACTGTGGCAGGGATGTGTCCTCCACCAGCCTGGCCGCTGGGTCAGTGGCAGCTCCACAGGGTACCCAGGTGATACTTGTGCCCAAAGATGGCACAGAGGACGACTGGTGCATAGGGGGTTCAGTTGAGGAGGGGGTCGGTACAAGGTCCAGCAGATGGAGGAACCCAGCACTGGTGACCCGTCCTAATAGGTCAACGCGGTCAATGAGGCATCCCACATAACGTGCAGAGTCCTCACAAAAACCCTGCACGTTATCCCGGATGCCATGTTGACGCAACGCCACCCCAGCCAGGACAGGCTCAACACAGTCCCCGATTGCCACGTCCGCAGGGAGAGGAAGGCCAGTTATTGTTTGCGCATCCCCTCCCTGAGAACGGGTCTGGACGAAGGTATCCCTGCTGGTGCGGGATGATGCAGTCACGGGATCGGGGACAGGATTACACACAGGCACCTCCGCCACCGCCTGTGCTGCCTCCTGTCCCTGCCCCTGGACTGCACCATTAGCACCAGTGTAATCCCCCCCTCCAAACCCCGTGTGTGGCCCTTCCACGGCCTCCTCCTCAACCAAACCCACCACCAACCTGGATGACTATGTGCCATCTTCCTCCATAGGTCCCTGTGGGGTCTCAGCTGCCCCTTCTGCTGTGAGGAATCCACCTCCGACCTCCGCCTCTTGGACCTACCCTGGGCAGCTGCGGCCACAGACGCTGCACCAGACTCCTCACTCCCTGACGAGATGACAACCTGGGAGGGGAGCGGGGCCTTGTGTCTCTGGCTGGTGAAAGCAAGCGTCCCCAGACAGCACGATCCTCCCCGCAATGAGAGACAATGAAGGACTCTCCCAAAATGGGAATAAGGCCAAGACAGAGTGCGGGTGAGCGTAAGTGGGAGTTTATCAATCAGAATTGGGCATGCAAAGAACTCTGCAAACTCCGAGAGCGCTCTGCCTGACAATAGCAAAGACAGGCGTATATATTTACAAAAAACGTCATCAAAACCTACATACTATAAGGGGCACAAGTTCTTTGGGATTGGGTGGCGACGACTAACTATAGGTGCTGCTGCGGTGTGGTTGGTCTTGGCTGGAGGACGTCACTGGTCACCCTCGTGGGTTGGGCTGGACCTGGCAGGTCGGCTTGAGTTCATCCGGGCGGTGTTGGCGTGCCGAGGCGGCCTGTGGCAGAGATGAATGCCTTTTCTGACTTACTTGCCCTCTGCCATGCACACTGCAGTCATTCAGTCATTTACAGTTCTATTCTCTTTAGTAAATCTTTCAATAGGTTAATGCAACACAGGAGGAATGCACCTTGTGAGGGGTCTGGAGATAATATATCGTGGCCTGGTTACTCGTGATCTGTTGACCGGGACCGTAGGTCGAGGGGCTAAGCTTCGGGGACTGGGGCTGGTGGTACAGGTCTTTCTGTCTTGTTAGAAGTGGTTATGGATGTTTCGCTGTGTGTTGTCAAAGTGTTGGGTGTCCTGATTGCACAGGGCCATAAGTCTGAGACAGTCCGGTGGGTTGTGGGGTTTACGAGGGGGTGCTTGAGTTTAAACTAAGGTTTACTACTGTGCTGTAAATAATGCAGGTGGCTGGCCGCGGCCTTGGGTGCTGCAGTGGGGCTACAAATCTTTGAAGCGGCTCCAGTCGGGTCGGGGGAGGCGTGATAACGCAGAGCGGGGCTCTGTTCTCATGTCTTGGCAGCCTTCTGAGGGAGGGAGGGGGATACATCGAGACCTTGTACGCTTTCACAAAGGTATCTCCCTCGTGTGTTGCTGAATACAAGTAAAGACATCGCAAACATTTGAACACTTTCTATAATACTTATTTAAAATCACGTCGAAACATGCATTTAACCTTTGCTGGGTGCGTTTCGATTATACCCAGTTCGAGCATCATATTTGTACATTACACTCTAGCAGCTACAGTGTTTCAGTTACATGCATATACATTCGCAGTAAATGAGGTAGTGGTTAGATCAGTGGAGTACATAGAAAACGACCCGCCACCGTTCGTGACGGTGGTGGCATATGAGGGGCTCAGACATTCACACATGATACGTGCACTCTCGCGCATTCTTTAATGAGTTCATAGTATAGTTGCATCCGCTTTCTCGTGTACTCTAGCAGCATTAGCTTTAGTTATGGCGCGAAACCACGTGAGGTAGGCTGCCCAGTGATACACGCAACGAACAGATCCCTGGAGCGTTCCTTTATCATTGGCATCCACCTGCAATGGTGCGAGCTCGCCATAGCTTATATCATGGGAGCATACTCTCTCATTTTAATACATTCTACAGGCATTTGTATTTTGTGGAAGAAAGAAATAATGCAAGAGGTCTTGACATTAATATATACATATATATAAAGACTGTCTGCCATCAGAGGACCATTTTACTGTTCTTCTCATTGTTCAGGCCTGCTGGCCGGGTCATGCTGATAGTGATGGTACACTGCGGGAGGTGAACTGTTACAATGTTAGCGTATTGCGCTAGCTCATGTCCGTCTTGTTCGTGGGAACGTGCTCGCAGCGGATTTGCCAGGGTGCTGCGGCAACAGGGATGTTCTCCAAGGGTGGGGGCCGCGCTACAGTGCGCTGAGCTCACACCATCTTTACCGGGCAAAGAATGGTTTTTGGGCCTAGCTAAATTTGTGTTGTAATCAATACATGTGGGCATTCGATACGTGTGGGCAATGTCTCCAGTGGGTGAGCCCTCCACCACCTGGGCCCGGGTGGCATGAGGGAACGCCCAATGGGCCATAGCCCTCACCTGGGGAAGAAACGCAGGCGAGAGGGGTCTCCTGGACCAGTCCTCCCCTACATTTCCCCCCTTTCGTTACTTAAGTAACGAATTCTTTAACTCCTCTATCCTCCTACATTCTGCTTCGTCCATCACCGCCTCATCCCATGCAGGAGTTCCTTTGATAGGCATCCATGCTCTGCACACCCCCTTAAACTCTCACCTCTCCTGGCGTATTCATCTGGAGTACACGTAAGATATATGCACCCACCATCTCCTTCCAAATCTACCCACACTTCCTCGTACCATTCTAGTATGCGGGGCTCTTTGATGGTGGTGTGCCAAAGCTTATCTACAATATCCTTGTCGTGGTACATGGGCACCAGTTGGTACCTGGGTGTGTTGTCTACCCCTGTTTGCACTTGTGCTTCTTGCGCCGTTTTTATTGTACCGTGTGAGTTGCCCATTGTCACCATCATCATTGCACCATTTGGTACTGCATTAGCACAGACTCGAAGACCCACCTGGCATAGGCAGAAAATCAAAAGGAGGAACACCACAGCTGGCATCAAAAATTTCATCGTTGTTCCAAGCCATGAGGGGACCCAGGAGAAGAGGTTATCGAACCATGTACTATCTTCTGCTCCGCCTTCCATCTTCATTTTTTCTCCTAGGTTGTGGACTGCTTCGATCACATGGGACAGGGAGCCGTTCTCTGCGTCTTCAGAAGGTACGAAAGTGCAGCAGGCACTTCCTATTTTTCGGCAAACACCGCCGTCCATCGCCGTCAACAGGTCCAGGACATACCTGTTTTGCATGGTCATCAGTCGCAAGGCTCTTAGTTCGACCTTTATTATGTTAAAACCTTCTTCGGTGTCGTTCGCCAGCTGAATTAATTCCCAGCGGGTTATCTGGAGCCATTTTGCGTTAGCCCTTGCTTGGACACTTGATATGAGCGAGGCAAAGAATGTTTCTGCTGAGCTGAATAATCGATATTTGTCTGGGATCTGGGCCAATAATTCTGATGATGCCTTTGATATATAGTTTGATGCTCGTCTGTTGCGGGTCAGCACCTCTCCCTTGTTTCCTGAAGACAGGACATACATTTGTGGTTCTGCAGTTGGTTGAGCCACACTCTGTTGTGTGCGTTCCTGTGTCCTTTTGCTTCCATCGATGTGGCTTTCTGGTATCACCATTAGAGCTGAGTGCAGAGTGGCCATTGAGCAGCTGCCACTCCATGACGGGGGGAGGTGTAGGTATGCCTGGTTTCCACATACCCAATACGTGTCCATAAGGGCCGCAGTCCCTTTTCTTAGGTCTGGGATAGTGAGGGTTTTGTTGCACTTCTTGTTTGTCCCCATGGACGTTTTCCCCTCTCCTTTGAAACATAGTTCATAGTCTATTTCATTCTGCAACTTGAAAGGCTTTTCGATGGGCGTAACCCAGGTTAGTTTTGAAATGTGTTCTCTCCATACGGGTGTGCATGTTTCTTCTATCCATTGCAATTTCTCCGGTGCCACACCCCTCAGTGCTTCAGCTTTACACATTGCTTCTTCATTCTTCCACTTGTTGTCAGAAAAAAGTGTCCCTTCGATTGCAAAAAATGGTTCTTTCAGACATACAACCCCTGACGGTTTTGGGTAGCACGTTTTCTCGTTCTGCAGCATTTGAAAAGTCACTTCATGTGCCTGGAAGGTGTTCTTAATCCTGCATAACGTGAGATGAAGGAGACATTGGGCATCTATAATCGGCAACTCTTTGGGTAACAGTACTTTGGGTGTACCTGATGCGTGAGGGATGAGGGAGCAAACATAACAGCTCTCGTTTGTTGTTTGTTTAGCTGTGGCACTCATGTCTGCATACCACTTATTTGTTTGGTGGGGGTGTCGTGGGTCTTCCATCTTATCTAGACCTAGCCCATAGTACTCATCATACTTCCTCCTTCCTGCTTCCCTCTTCCGTCTATTGTTCTTATTCCTCATATTCTTCCCGATTCCCTGGGCAAGAGACAAACTAGACCCCCCTTTCTCATTCCCGCCCCCCTTCACCCAGTCATCATATAATATTTCATGTGTTTCTCTCATTCTTTGATTCTCTATGGCCGTGGGGGCAGGTTGGCTGGTGGGGGTATTATACAACCAGGATATGGCAGAGGGATTTCGGTCGTTTAAGCTGTGAGCATTGTAATTAGACATCTCAGGTGGGGACAGTGTGTTGTTTTGTCTTTCACCCTTTGGCCCTCCATCGTGTGAGATGACAACATTGGATGACGTAGTATAGTAGCCCCACACAAGTTTAGTTCCATCCCATATCAAAAAATCACCTTCCCTTGTAGTTGCATTGACACTTGCAGTTGTATTGGTCCCAGTAGTTGTGTTACTCCCTCCCCCCTCGTTCATCTCGATAGAGATGAACGCTATGAACCAGTATGTAACCAGACCAAATAATAATGTAAAAAACAATATAATGCACGCAGATAGTCCACATTCATACGAATATATGCATTTCACAGTTAACCATTCTCTAATTCTAGTAAATCTATCCGTTGCAGGCCGCCCGTTAGATGCCATGGAAGCTCCTGTTTTAAGATATAAAAGTGCATTGAGTGCATACATGTAAACATTTTGTTGGCACCATCAGCGCCAATATACATGTGACGGGGAGTGGGAGCGGGTGGGGATGCGGGGAGGGGTATTCACAGACAAGGGTGTATATAAGTTCATAGTTCAGCATTCCATTTTATATATGTATATATATATATATATATATACACACTCAACAAGATCAAAGTTAAAACAAAATTTTCCTCTTTTTTTTTTTTTTTTTTGCATCTTTATCAGTTGTGCATTTCTTCAAACTCAGTACCAGCACATACACGCAAGTTCGTATTCAGTCATTCTGCTCAGTTGCAGCGTTTGCTGTTGTCTGTTCCTCCCCATTTACCTCCTCTTGTACGTTGCTATATGCCTTCCGTACATCGGTCAAGTGCACCCAGTACCTCAACCCTTTGACCTTTACCGCCGTAGGCGTGCAAAATATTACTTCATATGGGCCATGAAATCGCGGTGCATTCCACCGGCGCACAAAACTTCTGACATATATCCAGTCGCCTGGCATTAGCTGTAGCTGTTGCCCTGGCTCCGTGACAGCGCCTGTTACATTTCCCTCTTCTCTAGTGAATGGTGGGGACAATTGCTTTGCTATCACGCGCGCTGCCCTTGTCAGTTTCTTCAAATAGTCTGTGAACTCATCCCCCAATATCGCGGCGCTTCTGTGAGCGTCTGAGTGTTCGCGCAGTGGTGAATGTGCAGTGTTCATCCGTCTCCCGGTCACGATCTCGTGCGGGGACAAATGGTGGTCTTTGCTTGGCTGGTTTCGTAACTCAAATAGCGCAAGCGGTAGGCAGTAAATCCAATTCTTTTTTAATGAAAAGCATAGTTTTGATAACCTGCCCTTCAACAGTCCGTTCATCTTTTCCACTACGCCATTACTTTGAGGATGATAAATTGAGCATAATTTATGTTTTATTCCCAACAATGTAGTCACTTCCTTAAAAAGCTCATTCACAAAATGAGTGCCATTGTCTGAGCGGATCACGTCACAAATTCCCCAGCGCGGGAATACTTCCCTTACTAGGAACTTGGCGGCGCTCTTGGCATCGGGGCGCGCGCAGGGTCCTGCTTCCACCCACCTTGAAAATGGGCACACGACCACAATCATGTACCGTGCACCATTACACCTTTCCCCCATGTCTGCGTAATCTATGTGTAGTTCCTTGAATGGGCCAATGGGTTTAGGGATTGTTCCCCGGAGAGTGCGTAATGTCATCCCTGAATTGTATATTTGGCATGTTGTACATTCCATTGCCAATCGAGACACATGCTCCTGAAGGCAGGGCACGAACCATTCTTCCTGTATTTCTGCTGCGATGTGTTGTTTGGTGTTATGTGCAGGGAAGTGTAGCTGTTGAAATGCAATCTCTAGTAGCTGAATTGGCATTACCACCTTCCCCGAGTTATTTTGCCTCCACAGCAGGTCTGTTCCTGACTTGCTGCACCCTCGCTTTGTCCACAATAGTTTTTCCTCTGCACTGGCTCCTTCCTGCAATTCTATTATTTGTGGTATGGGCATGACATTATATCCCTCTGGGGGCTCTTCGTTTGTTTTGTCCTTAAGCATGTATTCACCTGTGTCATTTTCCTGAAAATAGGAAGACTCCTTGGCGGCAGCGTCCGCTGCCGCGTTCCCTAAAGACACAACATCTGTGTTGGACGTATGTGCTTGGCACTTTACTATTGCTACTGCAGTGGGGTTTTGCAGGACCTCAATTAACTCTTTTAACAATTCTGCATGCTGTACAGGTGTTCCATCTGCCCTTCTAAAGCCCCTCCGCCCCCATCTTGCTAGGCCTCCATGTACTGTCGTTGTCATGTAAGCTGAGTCTGTGTATATTGTCACTGCACAACCCTTTGCTGCATGTAGTGCTTCTATGAGTGCAACCAGTTCTGCTGCCTGCGCGGAGTAATGTGATGGGAGACGATATTGTACCAGTGTTTCATACTCGCCGTCTTCTAACCTCACCACTGCCATGCCAACGTGTTTCTCTCCCGTGTCCGTGTCAATAGATGCGGACCCATCCACAAAGTACACTTCCCCTTTGCTTAGAGCGTTCTCACACACCACTGTCTCCTCCCCACTTCCTCCTGTGTAGGTTGCGCAATCGTGGTTCTGCATGTCTTCGAGCGTGCACGTTTCTGTAATGAATGTGGCGGGGTTCACTGTCTTGCATCTCACTATATGGATGTTGGCACTGGACAGTATAATCTCGTAGGCAGTTGCCCGCTGTGTGGTCAGTGTGCTTTTTGATCTCTCGAGTATTGCAAATAATGAATGTTCCACAAACAATGTCACAGGGCAGCCCATTACTATTGTGGCACTTTTCTCAATCGCGAACGCGGCTGCAGCGAGTGATTGCTCGCACGCGAAATGGCCCTGCATCACGGCATCTAAAGTGCCACTATAGTAAGCCAGTGGCTTGTGTCCTAAGGATGTTTTTTGTGTCAGGACTGCTGTCATCAGTGTTTCCTTGCAGTGGGAGAATAGGTAAAACTCGCGTCCATAATCTGGGTTTGCGAGTACTGGGGCGCTTGAAATCAACTCTTTTAGTGTTTGGAAGGAGGAACTCATCTCTTCCGTCCATTCCACCTTCCCGTTCTCCTGTTGAGCCACCATTAATGCTTGTAATAAGGGCCTAGTGTATGCCGCATAATCTAATATCCATGCCCGGCAGTAATTGCACATTCCCAGAAATTTCTGCATGTCTTTTACGGTTGTGGATTCTTGTACTAATCTTATGGCTTCCACCCTGTCTGGTATTATTCTTTTTCCATCTCTCGAAATCAGCTGTCCTAGGTATAGGACCTCTGTCAGACAGTATTGTAGCTTTCCCTTGTCCACTTTGTACCCCTTGTTGGCCAGCAAAGTCAATAATGTTATGGAATCTTTTCTGCATGTCTCTTCGTTTTGTGCGCAGACTAGTAAATCGTCTACGTACTGAATAATGGTGCTCTCAACTGATAGGTTTCCTAGGTCTTCATGTAATACGCGATTGAAGATGCTCGGGCTCTCGCAGTAACCCTGTGGTAATCTGCAATGCTCGTACCTTTTACCCCCCAGTGTGAAGGCGGTAAGGTATCTACTCTATTCAGACAGGGGTATAGAGAAAAATGCGTTCTTCAAATCCACTACTGTGAAATGTGATGCCTCTTTCGGGATGCTGCATAGTATTGATGCGGGGTTCGGGACTAGAGGGAACTCCTTCTGAATTACATCATTGAGGGGGCGTAAGTCCTGTATCATCCTCCAAGACCCCCCTTTTGCTTTTTTGATCGGATAAATACAAGTGTTACATGGGGAGTTTGAAGGCACTATTATCCCTTGTGCTAGTAGGGCGTTTATTGTCTCTTTTATCCCCTCTTCAGCTTCACGAGACAGAGGATACTGCTTAACTCGTGGTAAAATTGCTCCTTGTTTTAGCTTTATTACCACAGGCTGTACTCCATGCAACAGTCCCACATCATGGGGGCCTGTTGTCCATAAGTTGTTTGGTACGAGCCTCATGTCATCAAAAAACGACGGTGGTGCTCCTACCACTGTCATCAATTGGACGGGAGTCTCCCTTGCTTGTATTAAAATATCACAGGGCATCGCTATTTCCATCACTATTTCACCATCCCCTTCTGTGTCTGAAAAGAGATCCTCATCTGTTACCTCTCGCAGGGCGATGTTGGCGTTTGTGCATAGCACTGTGCGCCACTCACACCCTTCCTCGTCCACTCCGATCACAGCTATTCTTTTTGCTGACACTTGCACAGCGTGCAAATCTAACGATAGCACTGATCCTGGTACTGTGTTGGGGCATACTATGGGGCGGAAGAGGAACTCCGCCGGGATCCTCCAGTCCATGCTTCTCAGCTCGGGAATTATGAGGGCCAGAGTCTTCAGCCCTTTGATAAACATTTCCTCGTTTTGTGGCAGTCCTCGTATTTCCTGCGTGGTTGTGTGGGCTTGCACTAGCAACATTGCACGCAAGGGGCATATCCCGGGTGTGGAACACACTATCCCTCTCTCGGTAAATGATATGGTCATGTTGAGTTTACTCAGGAGATCCCTCCCTAGCAAGTTAATTGGGGAATGTTCGTAATACAATAAGGGTGCCTTCACGGTCTTACCCCCCACCTGTTACATCCAAAGCTTCTGTGTAAGGAACTTCAACTACAGCCCCAGAGAACCCCTGCGTCTCTAACTTCCTGTTAGATAACGGGAATCGGCCCTCTCTGATACATGATTTCTCCGCTCCCGAATCAACCATGAATATAAACTGCTTGTCTCCTATCTGCGCCCCTACCAATGGTTCCTCTGCTGCATTGTAGGTGGTGGATAGAACTGGACACGCAAGTGTTCTCTGTGGGCTGTCCTATGCGGGGTATCTCGTCGCCCCTCCCTCATTAAAGACATTTCCGGAAACTACCGACATGCCGCTGTAAGGCGCTGGCGCGGGGGCCCCGTTTGCTGTTGTCGCGAAAGGGTTACCTGGTGTGTATTGCATGCTGTCATTGTTTTGGGGGTGGTTCTGTGTCCTATACTGGTGTCCTTGTTGCTGGCCCGTGGTACCCTGGCCGGGGTTTCTTAGTTGCTGCTGCCCCATTGGGAGACCGTATGGGCTTCCCGGGTGTGGATGACCATAACTCTCCCCCTCCTGGAACCCATTGTTTTGTCTACTTCTGCACTCCCTGGAGTAATGTCCCCATCGTCCGCAGTTCCAGCAACTCCCTTGGGGGCCCCTAGGGCCCTGCCATCCATTTCCTCCCATTCCCCCATACCCCTGTCTGCCTCCTCTCCGGCCCCTGTACCCACCTCGTCCCCCTCGAGGGGTCCACTCTTGCCACTGCGGGCTTCCACCTTGCTCTTGCTCAGTCCACTGCCGCTGTGCTGGTCCTGCCCAATTAGTTGCCACCCTCCCTTGGAGTGCTATCAGCCCCTCCTCCTCCTCATCTCCCTCTCTACTGTGTGGGAGCGCGGCTACTGCTGCTGCAACCTTCACTAACTTTGACTGTACTAACTTCGCCTCATCTGCCAATCTTTTCTGCGCCACCTCCTTCTCCCTTTCCTTGATTCTTTTACAATGGTGTACTATTATGCTCTGAATTTCTGGCCATCCCTTTGCTTCAATACCTGCTATCTTGTCAAGCGCCTTCTGCACTTCCTTTGGGAGCCCTCTCTTTATAATAAAATAAAATAAAGATGTCGATTGATACCAGGGCGTGCCCGTTTCTGCTCTCCACATCTCTTGGACCCGAAAAATATAATCCATAGCCTCTTCCCCGTCATTCATTGTACACTGCATCACTGACTGCAAGTCCGGTGTGTCTGGGAATGTTTCGCGTAAGGCATCCCACACCCTGGCACGCACCGTGTTGAAGGATGCCCCATCATGGCGGTCACAGTCTAACGTTACTCCCGGGAAACCGGCCTTAACCCATACCCTTTCAGCCTGGTCACCTACTGCTGATACGAGTAGACTTTTTACATCTCCTATGGCTAGGGGTACCCCGGCAGTATGTTTCTCAAAGGCATATATCCACTTACTTGCCCCTCCTGACAACGGGGGCAAAAGCTTTAATAAATTGGCTTTATCCATCTGTGCCCATGGGATATAGTTAGGCCTCCCTCCTCCCCTGTGTATCAACGGGAGCTGTAGCCTTCCTTTTGTCGTTCTGTCTGGACCCGTTTGAGCTGTTGATGTCCCTAGTGATGCCATTTTTCCCACTCTGTTCCTTAGTCGCCCCGTCCACTCATCATCCAAGGTTCTCAGTGAACACGTACCTTCCTCCCCTTCGCTTCCCCCTCCTATCGCCATACTCAACCTGTCGCTTTCTTCTACCTCGTCCCTTATATCACACAGCAACTCTTCTCTAATTCCCCCCCTCCTTTCTTCACTTACAACATCTCCTTCTCCGGGCCCTACTTCTATTATTCGCGTTGGTTCTTCCTCAATTCTGAACAAAATCTCGCCCTTTTTCCACCCCTCTTCGGGCTTTCTATTTTCACCTAGCGCTCTAGACGTACGCCCTGATCTAGTTGCATCTAGTGCTGTTCGTTCGCATATGTCTTTTATCCTCGAGAGCTCATCCTTTGCTATCGTCAGTCTTGATTCTAAATCATCTGTGAGCTTCTCTATATCCACCCTTTGTGCGCCTGCCTGGGCTCGCTCCCTCGTGCTTTCGTATGGCGGAGGTGCCGTAGGCCGGAGGGGTGTAGTATCTCTCGGGGGAGGTATGTAAGTGGGATCACTGTACCCCTCTGCGGGCACAGGCTTCTTTATTATCGGGTACAAACTTATTACCTCTACTGGTGGCGCTACACTTGAGCCTTCTTTGACATCTCTTTGTATTAGCAGTGGATTGTCTGTGGTGGACGGGAGATCAGGATTTAGTGCTGGTGCCTTAGGCGGTGGTATCTCTTCAAATAACCTCCAAAGATCTAATATTTCCCTCCTATTTTGCAGCTGCTTTCCTTTGTATTTTAGATAAATGCATGTGGCCACTGTATCCAGGACACTTTTATCAAATGACCCTCCCTCGGGCCAAATCTGAGGTAACCCCTCCCCCTTTAGCTCGGTCACCCATTGGTCGTGATATTTTTTAATCCGCTCTACGTACCCCGGGAGATTCTTACAAATATGCGATAAGGGTGTTTCAGCCCCCATTTCTATGCCCTCCTAGTGCTGATGTGCCTAGTGTGTTTGCAACTACAATGTAAATGTCGTATAAATATTATTCTTTATATTTTACTTCACATTCAATGCTGGGTCCCTTTGGGCTCTCCCCCTCCCTATCTGTACAATACAAAACTGGCCGTACAATCTCTATTATGTTCTTTTTGAGGGGCACATACAAGAGCAACCCATCCTTTGGTTTGACAATGTCAGACTGGAAATCAAAAAGGTACTCACTCACTCCACTATATTGGCGTTGTCTGAAGAGAGAGAGAAAAAAAAACTTTTATCCGACCACACTTATCATGACCATTTAACTATTATGCACTTATAATCGTTCACACATTCACAACGTCAAAATCTCTTCTAGCACATACGAGGTGCACACACCTCTTGGCACCATTCACCATTCAAGCTGCCCTCCCTTTCCTCCCTAGCCGGCTGTCCCTAATCGCCTTATTTGAATATCTAGATGCGCGCATATATATATAGATATTAACCTGTTTTCCCCTCCTTCTATTAGGACTTTGTTTCTCTTACTGTCTCCCCAAGTCTGTGCTAATCACAGTTCTTTTATTCTCCCCCCTACCCTTAAGAAAAAGGAAGAAAGTAATAGCGGTCACTAATGTACTCTCAGTGTCCCCTTTTGCTGAACACTTTTATTTTATACTCCACGTCTTCATATATTCCCAGTACTAGTCAAGATAGCACTATGCGGCGCCGCCTTCCACCCCCTTTCGGAGCTAGGTTCCCGTCACTTTTATCTCTTATTTACCTCTTAATCCTAATGGCCATATGCAAAGAAAAAGCAAGGAAATTTTAAGATGATCTTTAGTAGATCTGCGTACCCCCTCTTCGTTTCCTGTTCTACACTTCACTTCCCGCTCCCCTTAAGATCGCTCGCACTCAGTACTCACGTGCCCGTCTTGAACCGATACTCTCCGAAACTGGGTCCGTCCAGGCAGTGTCGCCGTCAGCTCAACAGTCAGCCCCGGCTCCGGCGAGCGGTACTCAAAGGGGATTTTTCAACCGGGATCCCGTACCCCCTCTCTATTGAGTGCGCACTTCTTAGTGTACCGGTCGCCGTTGGCGGGCAGCCTCCCGGAGCCGGCTCACTGTGCGTATCCCTTTTCGACCGGAGATTCTCGTGCCAAACGGGGACGGTTATAAGGAGTTTAGGAAGAAATAAAAATCACGCTATCGGGGTCACCACTGAAAGCAAGCGTCCCCAGACAGCACGATCCTCCCCGCAATGAGAGACAATGAAGGACTCTCCCAAAATGGGAATAAGGCCAAGACAGAGTGCGGGTGAGCGTAAGTGGGAGTTTATCAATCAGAATTGGGCATGCAAAGAACTCTGCAAACTCCGAGAGCGCTCTGCCTGACAATAGCAAAGACAGGCGTATATATTTACAAAAAACGTCATCAAAACCTACATACGATAGGGGGCACAAGTTCTTTGGGATTGGGTGGCGACGACTAACTATAGGTGCTGCTGCGGTGTGGTTGGTCTTGGCTGGAGGACGTCACTGGTCACCCTCGTGGGTTGGGCTGGACCTGGCAGGTCGGCTTGAGTTCATCCGGGCGGTGTTGGCGTGCCGAGGCGGCCTGTGGCAGAGATGAATGCCTTTTCTGACTTACTTGCCCTCTGCAATGCACACTGCAGTCATTCAGTCATTTACAGTTCTATTCTCTTTAGTAAATCTTTCAATAGGTTAATGCAACACAGGAGGAATGCACCTTGTGAGGGGTCTGGAGATAATATATCGTGGCCTGGTTACTCGTGATCTGTTGACCGGGACCGTAGGTCGAGGGGCTAAGCTTCGGGGACTGGGGCTGGTGGTACAGGTCTTTCTGTCTTGTTAGAAGTGGTTATGGATGTTTCGCTGTGTGTTGTCAAAGTGTTGGGTGTCCTGATTGCACAGGGCCATAAGTCTGAGACAGTCCGGTGGGTTGTGGGGTTTACGAGGGGGTGCTTGAGTTTAAACTAAGGTTTACTACTGTGCTGTAAATAATGCAGGTGGCTGGCCAAGGCCTTGGGTGCTGCAGTGGGGCTACAAATCTTTGAAGCGGCTCCAGTCGGGTCGGGGGAGGCGTGATAACGCAGAGCGGGGCTCTGTTCTCATGTCTTGGCAGCCTTCTGAGGGAGGGAGGGGGATACATCGAGACCTTGTACGCTTTCACAAAGGTATCTCCCTCGTGTGTTGCTGAATACAAGTAAAGACATCGCAAACATTTGAACACTTTCTATAATACTTATTTAAAATCACGTCGAAACATGCATTTAACCTTTGCTGGGTGCGTTTCGATTATACCCAGTTCGAGCATCATATTTGTACATTACACTCTAGCAGCTACAGTGTTTCAGTTACATGCATATACATTCGCAGTAAATGAGGTAGTGGTTAGATCAGTGGAGTACATAGAAAACGACCCGCCACCGTTCGTGACGGTGGTGGCATATGAGGGGCTCAGACATTCACACATGATACGTGCACTCTCGCGCATTCTTTAATGAGTTCATAGTATAGTTGCATCCGCTTTCTCGTGTACTCTAGCAGCATTAGCTTTAGTTATGGCGCGAAACCACGTGAGGTAGGCTGCCCAGTGATACACGCAACGAACAGATCCCTGGAGCGTTCCTTTATCATTGGCATCCACCTGCAATGGTGCGAGCTCGCCATAGCTTATATCATGGGAGCATACTCTCTCATTTTAATACATTCTACAGGCATTTGTATTTTGTGGAAGAAAGAAATAATGCAAGAGGTCTTGACATTAATATATACATATATATAAAGACTGTCTGCCATCAGAGGACCATTTTACTGTTCTTCTCATTGTTCAGGCCTACTGGCCGGGTCATGCTGATAGTGATGGTACACTGCGGGAGGTGAACTGTTACAATGTTAGCGTATTGCGCTAGCTCATGTCCGTCTTGTTCGTGGGAACGTGCTCGCAGCGGATCTGCCAGGGTGCTGCGGCAACAGGGATGTTCTCCAAGGGTGGGGGCCGCGCTACAGTGCGCTGAGCTCACACCATCTTTACCGGGCAAAGAATAGTTTTTGGGCCTAGCTAAATTTGTGTTGTAATCAATACATGTGGGCATTCGATACGTGTGGGCAATGTCTCCAGTGGGTGAGCCCTCCACCACCTGGGCCCGGGTGGCATGAGGGAACGCCCAATGGGCCATAGCCCTCACCTGGGGAAGAAACGCAGGCGAGAGGGGTCTCCTGGACCAGTCCTCCCCTACACTGGCGATGCGATCCCTGCCGCTGTGCCCCACAGCACCGTCTCCGCCCTCTTCATCAGTTGACGCTGCAGATAGGGAGAGACAGAACACAGGCATCAGGGCACTGTACAATGGTCTGATACACACATGACAGTTGCACATGAGTGGCAGTGTGAAACTCACACATGGCATCACACTCCCCAACACACATATCATTCAAACCCACACACATATGCAAATTAACAGGAATGTTGCAGCAGGCAGCACCATCCATACACATACAACAGCATGAGCATCCGAAGGTTAGCCTGATGTCACATGCAACACAGGGAGTGCAGAGCACATTGCCACACGCCACCAGACATACATGCATCTATACATCTTCACCACCTGTTGCAGTGATATAATCACCATCCATGTCACATCTGCCAATCAGCCTCCTACATTTTAGTGTCACATGCATCCATGGTGTATCACAGTTGTCAAATACACACACATGCACATGTACATTGTGCACATGCATGAAGGTGGAACCAGCATCCATGTGTCACACCACAACCATGCCACAGTACATACACAGAAATGTAAACATGTGTGCACCCACACATGCATTTGGCCATCATGCATTTGAACACATAGACCATTGATGTGCCTGACACATGACTGGACTCACATGCGGCAGGCTGATGTCCCTGTACATACACATCCATACATGGGCCTACCAAGACATATGTCCAACCTGCACACACATGGCACACCTCCACATGCACAGCGTCCAATCAGTATGCATTTACACTTACAGCTTGACTCCGGATGGGTCTGCCTCTCAAGGACCTGGGGGTGGAGCGCTGGGCGTATGCGTTCCAGGACCCTCATCTGGTTGTCAGTAAGGCTGACCCGGCACCCCTCAACATCCACTGCCTTCAATAGGTGCCGGGCATTGCTGAGGGTCCTGGACCTGAAGTCCTCCCAGCGCTTCCGGACGTGTTGCATGTCGCGGGCTGCCACCCCCTCCACGTTGATGGCAGCCAGAATGTCCTTCCATATCCTCTTCCGTCCTTCATTGTTGGCGCATGCACTTCCAAAGAGGGCATCATAATGCCCCAGGACTTGCTCCACCAGGATGCCAACTTCATTGGCACTGAAGCTGATAGCCCTCTGCCTCTCTGCTGGGGGGTTGCCACTGGTGCCAGATGGTGTTATGTCAGACATGGCAACCCCCGAGGCAGGTGTGGGTGGGCAACTGGGTCCTGAGGCTTGGCTGTGGAGCAATGGAATACCAGTCAGGAGTCTTCTGTTTCAGCAGGGGTGGTCACAGCAACTGGACCCCTGCAGATGGCTGACATACAGGCACCAAATAGTAGGGCACGTGGCCAGCAGGCAGGCAGACAACAGCAGATGGCAGGTGGGAGCGTGCTCTGGTATCTGGGGGGCAGGAAAATGGCCTTCTGGGCAGGAGCGTGGTCTTCCGTGTGTTATCGTGTGGTCTTCCGTGTGTTTTCGCGTGGCCAGCTTGATACAGAGTGATTTGGCACATAAAAAAACTGCACATCAGTGTGTCATTTGAGGAAAGGCCCTTAGCACATAAGCATGTATGTGACGTGATACGCGCAGGTGTTTCCCTCAGCACGGGTGCATCCACACGTGCCAAAAAATCACATACGTGTGTGAATGCATGTAATCCGAGGAAAGGGCCTAAGTGCGTAAGAGAAGTGACGCGCACATGCATTTCCCTCAGCACCGGTTAAAGGTGAGCGGGGCCAGCAGTTTACTGTACGTGCATTTCATGGAGACCGATGTGTGTGTTGCTACTTCATGTTGTTTCGCGCGCCATCACAACTTCACAGCGGATCAAGGACTTATCTATTCTTTTGGCGGGGGTATTGGATATGCGTGTTTTTCATTATCACGCTAGTCTGACGGTGAGTCATGCACGCTATTTTACCAGCTGCGGGTGCCCTTGTGTATCGTGTACCCGTTTTCGAGGTCATAGTAGCCTGCGTGTCCCACACGTACATGTATTTGGTGTCCCTGGGTGCCACCGCGTACTGCGGGAAGTTAATTCCACACATGTGGGCTACCAGGGTTGTGTGCACAGTTTTACTGCAGTTTTGGGGTGCCTGAGCATTGTGTGACCCGTCACTTAATCACCGGGGTCACATACAGCCTTGCAGGTGTATCCCACCCCCTTCACCCAATTGCCCAGGACAATTGTCATGTACACCTCCCATTGGCACTACTACATCTGCACTAATACATCTGTGCCATGGCTGGGAGGCCACGAAAAGGTGAGGAGCGCCTCAGCTGGGCGTACTCCACCTGGCGGGCATGGTCAGGGATATGGCTGGGGTGACCAGGGAGTAGGGGCACTCAAGGGTGGCTGCAGAGGGGGAAGAGGCAGGGGTGCGCCACTTCGGCACAATGTTGTGCCACGTGTTGGTGCTGTCATGCCACCACCCTCTGTGGCTCCGGGAAATGCAGTTCTTACATCTGGCACTGGTACCCATGTGACCCAGCAGTCCGTTTCATCGACTGCCCCGGCCCCAAGGGGAGTGGTAGCTGCAGGTACAGCTGTGGACACCACCACCCAGGCTCATGTTCTGCCAGCGCAGTCTGCGTTGGCACCTGAAAAGTCCCTGGAAGATTTCCAGGAGGTCAGGAGGCACACCGTAGGTGCACGCAGGGCTGCCCTGACAGAGGCACGTGTCCCTGGGGCTGTAATGTCATCTGGTGCCCCGACTAGCCGGTTGTTGGCAAGTGGATGGGCAGATGCAGCCAACACCACCCCGTTTGTGAGTCTACCATCCAGGACAGGCCCAGTCAATGACCCTGGCACAGCGGATGTTGCTGCGCAGGATCCTTTCCAGGGCACCCAGCAGCCACTGGGGCAAGTCCGGGCTTCCATCCTCATTTCACCTGCCATTCCCTCGGTTCAACCAACCAGCACCACAGCCCATACTGATCAGGGTGGCATTTGCCAGCCAGGGTCAGGACCACTGTCCAAGTGGAGGATGGTTGCACCTGCAATAGAGACTGGGACCCCAGACACAGCTCTGGCCTCCGGCACGTTGAGGAAGAAGCCTTTCTGCGTGCAGGAACTGGACTTCAATGTGGACTACGTGCAGGACCACAACCATGATATGCTAGTGGGGCTGAATTGTCAAACTACGGATGCCCATCGTACGTCCCACTGGAAGTAAGTTGCGGATCGTTTGAGTGCATTCGGCCATGAGGTGCACACAGCTCTTGAGTGCCAAAAGTGTTGGGATGACCTCAAACGCAGTACTAAGGTGAAACGTGCCTCTAATTACAACATGACTCTGGTGACTGGCAGTGGGCCACCAACTGAGGAGGAAGACCTCACTTCACACGAGTCAGTCACTGCAGAGTTCATACCATCAGGAATGGTCGAAGGAGTGGGAGAGATGCTGGACATTGATACCCTGTCCAGTGAGTGTTGTTGCGGGTTTGTCGAAACATGTGTGGTTTGCTTGTGTGATGTGTTGTGCTTGACTGCCACTACATGTCATGTGTACATGGTTCCCATGTGCAAGTCATGCAATGCTTCAATGATGCGTGTCTGCTGTGCAGGATGCTGGACATGTAGAGCAGATGGGGACTGTCCTCATGGCCACACTTGCACCCTACTCAGATGCTAGTGACCCGGCTGCCCCTCCGGTCCATGTTCCAGCTCACTGGCCCTTCTGCACGTAGCCTGGGGTGTCTTTCCTCTCAGCATTGGGACTAAGTCATTGCATGACTGACGTGCATGTGTCTTCTACCTACTTGCGGGTACTCCACGTAGGCATGCTCCCTTGCCCCTCCACCCCCCTGCACTCCAATTCCAACATAGCACTGGTGTGCATCATGCTGGCGTACTGCAATGGCCTGTTCAAGGCTCCTGTGTACATGCAAACTTCCACCAGCCAACCTGCCAGACACATGCAGTGGGGTACATACTCTGTCCTTGTAGCAGGGTGTCTCACTTGGACTGTGCAGATGGCAGATGCTCCGCAGGGACATGAGTGCCCATTCATGCTCCATGTGCATTCCATGCATACCCCTATGTGTCCTTGACAGGATGATCATAGTAGTACGTGTCCAGGATGACCTACATTTCATGGCAATTGATCATCAATTCCATGCCCACTCTGGCTCAGGCCAGCATCACACACAGGTTTAGGGTGTCACAGTCTGTGTGGGGCACAGGCTTCCCCCTGTTTCAGGCCCACTGACTCTGTTCAACTTGTGTAGTGGCTTCTGCACACATGGGTGTACTACTGAGGGTTCATCATGTGTCCTGCTTACTGTGCCATCATCATCTGCTGCATTGTCAGTTGACTCAGATGATGTAATTGACGCAGTTAGGTAAGATTTCCACAGAGCTGGTAAATCTTCCTTTCCTGGTTCAAATCCAGAACTTTTTGCTTTTCTAGTGGGATATTTTTCATGAATACCTCAGTGAGTGGGAACCTTTTTCCACACTCACCTAATCTTTAACGCTTTTTATGGGTGTCATTTGTAAGACTCTCCATAGTGTCTTTTTAAAGTTATCATGTCTAACAAGTTATTGGCAATAAGTGCCTGCTGTTGCTGGGTTGCCCTAGAGGCTCCCCATTTAACTTTCTTATGCTAACCATGAGTGAACTACAGTTCCCAAGGGTAGAAAGGATCTATGGATCCCTTTTACATTTTGTTCTGTGAAACCAGCACACCCCACCTTATGTGGAGTGCTGGCGAGATACAAGGTATCCCCTTTCACATTTAAACTGTAACAATTCTGTTACAGTGACGAGCTTACCTTTAATGGCTGGTGGCAGTGATACCTTTTACTAATTTGGTGCACCTTTACCGCGGGCTGTAATCACAGCTGCAGTTAAGGCACCTAGGGGTGCTCATTTTACCAAAATGGCCCCTGTCTTCTTTTTCTGCCATTTTAGTGTTTCTTGTCATCTCTTGTTCCTTCCGCTGACATCCAGGGCGGGAAATTCCTTTGTTTGAGTTTTGCCTTTGGCAGGATTCAAAACCCCTCCCAGGGTCCAGTCATTCTGTAAGCACAGGAAGTGGGGGAGGAGTCCACAACTTCCCCCTCCTTTGTCTCATGCCTTCCTTCATCTGGGCCAAATCCCAGTGGGGGGCTGGCTGTCCTGATTGGACAGCCAGACGTCCCTTTCTTGTAAAATGTGTGGAGAGAATGCAGAGCTTGTGTTGTAGTTCCTGATAAATACTGGAAACCTGGAAGCTGAAGTCATGTCGACCACTGGAACAGAAAACGGAAGAGGATGATAAAGGAAAAGCAGTGGGAATGATTTCCAGCGACCGGAGAGCCTGCTGTGTAACCAGAGCCTGTTGCAGCCCTTCCTTCTGATCGAACTGGAGTCTCCGAAAACGACGACCTGAACCCAGAGCCTGGTGAGACCCACTAGTTTCAAGACCACCTGCATTTTGAGCCATCCCACCGGTTGCTGCGACCTTGCGTTCTTGCAATACCCTGGGACCTTCAGCCACTGTGCGGTGCACGGTCTTCCGAATTGCAAATCTCACTGAAACTTCGTGGGCATCCTGGTGTATCTTCAGAGACAGGAATGAAGTCTGAAAAGTCCCCTCACAAGAGTGCTGGACCTTTGTAATGACGAGAATTCAACCGCGATTTTCTGTCTTCTTCTGTGCTCCTTGAAAAGGTGCCAAACCCGCAGAAGCGCATTCAGCTGCGAGAGAAATCTTGCCTAGAGCCTTCTTCATCGATCCCTTCTGCAAAGTCCCTTCTGAGGTCTTGTGGTCAGTCTCCAGGACAAGGAATCCACTAACCGGGTATTTGGCTGCAGTCCCTGAAGTTCTCCTGCTGCAATCTCTTCTTCATTGCTGAGGTACTGTGTTGGCTTGGGTATATACTTACCTTAAGCCTGTTGGGATTTCTGTGTAGCTTTGGGGTGTTTTTTGTGATTGGGAGGTCCCTCATCCAGTACACCCAGTCTCACTGCGGGAATCCTGCTGGGGTGTCTTCTGCGAAGCCCCTGGACCCTCTTCTAACCCTAGAAGTAAAGTACTCACCGGTTTGCCCAGTTTTCCTAAGGAACTATGACATTTGCTACTAAAGAACTTATTCTAACACTGCCTGTTGGTCACTAGTCACTAGTCCTAGTGACTCCCCTTCTGCCACTGAGAACACTCATGCTCTAAGGGAAAGACTTTGAAGGGATTGGGACTAGAAAAGAAATCAGTGTTTTACTTACTTGTAAAGAGTTTGATGGGTAACTGTAATTCTCAGAGTGAACAGTTACAAAAGTTCTTACTGTTCTTGAATGTGTGATGCACTATTCTTAAAAGTATGGTTAACATCTTTCCTTACTTAGCCACTGTTCTGCCAGCAGGGTCGGACTGGCCCTTTCGGTCTTTCGGCCCGTGGCCGAACGACTTTGGGGTCCCCTGGGCCGGTTTTCCGGCAGCCACCTCTGGGCCGTTTTTTAAAAATAAAATGTCTTTTTTGTGTGTGTGTGTGCGCTGCAGTGTGCCGAGCCGCGGCGTCGCGAGTATTCACGGCCTGCGGCCAAATCAGGGGATGGCCGGATGGGGGTGGGGGGCCGGGGCTGGAGGAGTGAGCCGCCTCGCCTGCCCTGGGCTGGGCGAGCCAGCCAGTCAGTGGAGGGCGGGAGGCGGGAGCCAGGAGGGGGAGTGAGAGTCTGCTCTGCTCTGCACAATCATCATAGCAAGGTAACACTAGTCAGTTACCTTGCTTTGATGATTGCATCTGTATCATGCATGCATCATAATTTATGATGCATGCAGATGCAGATGCATGTGTATAATTCACAGGCCGGTGGGCCTGGGGACTGGCCAGGCCGGCGGCATGCCGCCGCCCACCCAGTGCCACTGCAGGGGGCCGGTGCGCCTGCCGTCAGCTCACGAGCCTCTGGCCTGCGGCTGCGGCGGGCGCAGCCACAGAAAGAACGACTTGTTTAGTTGTTTAATCTGTGGTGGGACTCGAGAGCCGGAGGGAGGCAGGCTGAAGCAATTGCAAACACAAAGCAATTGTAACACCTGCCTCCCTCCTCCCCTCCGAGTCCTCCTGACCCTGGGGGGTGCAGCCTGCCTGCAGGCTGACTGAGGGCTCCGCTGAGCTGGGGCCGAGCCTGGCACTGTAAAACACAGTGACACATTTCACACTTGCTTTCAACTTTGCTGCAGGAAGTAAGTAACACTTCTTTGCAAAGTTGAAAGCAACTGTCTTCAACTTGTGTGCCTGGGGGCTGGCTGGCCTGGGCCCCCGGCCGCCGGCGCCGTGGACGGATCGGACCCATTGACCCAATGAAAATTCAGCTGGGCAGGCAGTGCCTGCCCACCCAATTTGCCGCCAAATCGGCGAAATCGCCAATGCATACATTATGCTACTGGCTGGGCTGCTGCTATATGAGCCCCAGTGCCCCACAAGCACACACCGTCTGCAGTGGACCTCGAGACCGACAGTGCCAGTGCCCACAGCCACAGCCCACACAGGACAGGAGGACCACAGCAGCACTGAGGTGGCCGGCCAGCAGACAGACAGTGGAGTGCCCAGTGCCTGTGCCGGCCACACAGACAGCAGGCAGCAGCCCAGCCAACAGCCAGCCAACTGAGGTAAGGAGTGGACTGGAGTGGGGCTACTGTGAGCATTGAGCAACGTAAACTTTAGGGCAGAGTCTAACAAGTGCCTGTGTGTCTCAGCCACACCGTCCCTTTTCAGGGGCTTTCCCTGCCATGCCATGCCATGTGAGTGTGCCTGGGGTGGGGGTGGGGGGTGCATGCAGGTCTGCTGTGAAGTGATATACATTTCATACAAGAATGGATCACCATATGTATCATTAATATCAGCGCATATGGGCCAATTTACCAAATTACTGTGAATGCAAGCAGATGTCCAAGGCCAAATGATAATGTTGTGTTATTATATAGCACTTACTTGTAAGAGCTTCATATAGACCAAATATACCTACAAATTCACCCAACCTGTGTTGGTACTCACTTAATTAACCTCAGCAGGATAAAAGGCTGAGTTGACCTGACCTCTCTCTCTGGGAGCTGAACCTGCAACCTGCAGTGCACACGCACATTGCTTCAGTGAGCGCTGAACCCACTGAGTTATCTTACCGGCTATAGCTATCAGAAAACTAGCCACTTAAGAAACACAGATCTACGCAGTTAATGACCCTGGCAACTGCTCAATTATTGGTGCAGAACTGCAATGCTTCAAGGGGATATCACTGCTCTACTTTGTTTCTTCAAAACGTTTCTCAGAGCCTAAATACTGAAGAGCTAAGTGCCTGACCACTAATCTCATTTTAATGAGGGGGGCATAGAGGACAGAGCGCCTTGCTGATGGCTTGCAGTTGTTTAGCATTGACTCTGCGAGCACCGGATAGGCAGGGGTGCAATTTAAGTGCAAGCACTCAACGGCATTCATTTAGCCTAGCGGTTGAATTTAGTAGCTATGGCCGCTGACTGGCGCCTCATTAGGCACCGTTAAAGGCACAGCAGCGTGCAACCAGTTAATCTGTAAAGCAGTACGTTTTCTGCCACCCGTTAGTCTTCCATTCTGGTTGAGGCTTTGCGGGCAGAGTTTGCAAGTACATCCACCAGCTATAGACGGATCGAGATTGTAGCCTGTCTGAAACATTGGAATGTATAGGGTGTCACATGACCTGGGCCAAATAAACAGAAAGAAGCACGTGATATGCAGCCGCTGACGTGCCAACGGGCTGCGACCCGATTACAAATGCATGCCGATGTGCCCCATTCCAGGCAGAGATGCTAGTCCAGTCGTTAAGTTAACTTTGCATTTTGGGTCTTTTAGTCCTGGGTTTATAATGAAGAAATCAGGGACTCTCAGCCACATGCTGCTGACCACAGCCCAGGAGCCCCAATTTTAAATTAGGGGTAGCAAGGGAGACCACAGGGGTAGCAAGGGAGGCTTCAGGGGTCACCAGGCAGACCCCTGGCAACCCCTACATCAGTTGACATTCCTGCCAGATGTGGTTTGATTTACAAATACCCGTTTCATAAAATGTGTATGCAATGGTCACCATATATGCAGTGAGATACATAATTGTGTCGGCTGACGCCTCACGTTCGGTTTAGCTATATTTTATTTTATTTTGCACAATGTTTAATTCCAGTGTCCTCCATAATACAAATAGAGTTCGGTTGTGCCGTTGACCAGGGCAATGATGTATATTATTACATAGCACTTAATTCCGGACACCTCCCTGCTAAGGTGAGAGGCACTGCTGCTGCCCACTTGCTGCCTCTGATCCTCTGATCCTGGGCTTACCGTGCAGGTCTGCTGTGCCAGTGATGCGCACACGCACTCGGCACTCGCACATCCCGCAGACCCATCCCTCCTCATTACCCTCGTGCCACGGAGATTAATGCATAATAGCGGCCTCCGGTTTGGACACAGAGAATCAAAGCAATTGGAGAACCAATTCATGACTTCCAACATGTTGGTCAATGGTCAGTTGCCAATCCCTGGCAAAATGGCACTCTAGTAGGCCACTAGCACTCCCTAAAAGATATGCATCTGCGCTGTTTAATAATTATTAGATACTGATGTGCATTATGACAGACAGTGAAGCCCTCTGCAGAAAGGCAGCTAACCTCTCTGTGGCACCAAAGGCAAACGTTATCATGCCATCACATGGATCCCATTAACTCACTAGAACAAGACATAACACAGGTTTCTGATTGGCTTATGAATCCCAAATGCAGGAATGATGTGATGCACCCCCGCTTGAGCAGCTCCTACTGCCCCAGTGTGGTGTGGTCGTGCGGCTGCATCTGCTTGCTGGGTGCCAGGTCCAAGCAACTTGTTATTCAAACACATTGCGACGCATAACGCCCAGATCTATAGCTTAATATTTAGCCTGGGATTCGCAAACCTTTCTTCAGTCACCATTCCATTATATGTCTAGGCGTAAGCAGCGCATTCCTTTCAATGGTGCACGACGTTACCTGAAGTGCCGGATGGGGCTCCCCCAGACCCTTGGGCTCGCCCCATACTCTGAGCCCCCCTTTCTCATACCTTCTGTAGACAGTAGACCCCTGCAGCCTGACACGGGGTGGTACCTCTGCCCCAGGGGCTCTCCCCGACACCAGAGCCCCCCTTTCCTCCTTGTTCCCTTCCCCCTCTCTCTCTATTATCCTCTCACCGAACAAACAAGTCGAATCTTCCCGAGTCGGGTAATTCCCCAGTCCTGGTCCCAATTCCAGCTCAAGTCTTTCCATCTTTCCTTCTTCTTTGACCAAAGGCTTTCTGTCCATTTGTTTTAAAAATGTTCAATATTCTTCCTTTTCTCTCATCAAATGTTACTCAGTTTCCTCTGCACACCTGCCTTTTATAGTTTCCATCGTCTTTTAATTTCTCTCTCTTCAGACTCACCTTTTTTTGTCCTTAACCTATCTTGCAAACTTCTGTTTCCGTTTATTTTTTGAATTTTACCTTCTCTTTTGTGTTAATATTTATCAATTTCAAACTATTTTCCTACCCTGCTAAGTCACCAAGTGTTTGTTTCTGATTTCATTTTCCTTTCATTGTGTATATCCCTACTCCATAGTCCAAACTTATTTTTCTTTAGACCCCACCCTTACCGTACAGTTCCTCTGCCTGCATACACCCACTCTCTTTTTGCCTCCTGCCTGAGTACCAAAAGCATACCTGTGTTCTTCCCCAGCCCCCACCAGGGCCCATCAATTGCTCTTTTTGCACTTGTTTGCCCCTCTAGAACTTACCCTCCTCCCTAGGCTGCATCTCAGGTTCTGCCCTTATTGGCCTTCCTTGCCCCAGCCCACCTCCCCAGGCTCCATCTCTCCTCCTGCCCTTGTTGGTCTCTCTCGTGCCCCAGGGCAGGCTCCATCTCTGTGCAGCTCAAATGTTGTGTATGTTTGTGTGTGTCCAGCAGGGACTCCGCTATGTTTACACTCTGTTTCCATCATGTGACAAGCTGTTTCTGTAATTCTGCGCCACATTGTAAGTTTGGCGGTATCAACTATGGTAATACCGCTCAACTGAATTCCTCTTACTGCATGCGGCTACGATAATACTACACTGATTTAGGGTTGTTGCAGTACAAGTTATTGCCCGCTTTTGAGGCCAATTGAACTGCATTGGGGACATGTGGTAATACTGCATGGGGCAAGACCTCCATTGAAGATGAGGCAACAAGCAGGCAGCATATGCATGGGCTGCAAAGGCCATTATTGTGTGTTTCGGCAAGATAGCCGCTACTCTGGAATGCCACCTGTTACCACCATACTTATAGTGAGGCCGACAGTGGCAGACTGGCCCATAAGGAACTTGGTAACACTCCAGAGGGGCCTATGCCTCTGGGGACCTGTCTGGGGCTGATCTAGTTACGAGCTTTATTTTTCCACCATCCGACAAGTATGTCATAATTTTTCACTGGTCTATTGCAAGACTGAGCTCAGCTGTTCTTGGTGAGGGCAGCAGTCAGAATTAGGTGGCACAGCCATGGGCCAATATATTGCCCTACTGCCATGCTTTCATGCTTAGTCTCCCTACCTTTCCGCATCAGTTTCCAGTGTTACATGCCTTTCGAAACAGAGCCTATAGTATGGACATTGTGAGCTAAGGGGGGTGGGGTGGGGCTGGGCATGTTGAAGGCTATAGCTGTACCAGTTCTGGTGATGAGTGCGGGGAGTTTGGGTTGTAAAAGCTACTGGACGTGAGCAGTAGCTTGCTGTCCCTGTTAATGGAAATGGTGTTACCTTGCGCTATCTATTGCCTGACATATGTGGGAATTCGTTCCTCTACCTGTTACTAAATGGGTGCAGCAACGTTCACAGAGAATGATCAGGAGCCGATTGTGTTTGAGCTGACTTTACCATAGATGGGAGCAGGCTGTACCAGTTATGCTGTACGGCTCCTTGGGCATCAGAGCTGGTTGTATTTGTTCGGCAATTTGGGCATGAGCGAAATGTAGCCGTATCCGTTTTGGAAGCTGGCTGTACCTGTTCACTGGCATGAATAGTTAGGTAAAGAGTATTGCATGCTGCTACATTGCTCTCAAAGCATTTAGGCTTCCTTGATAGAGGTGGATTGTGGCCCTGCCCATGGTAAAACATTACTTTTTTTTCTGTGGGGAGGGGTTGCAACTGGGGGAAAAGATGAGGGAAAAAGTGTCAGTACTGAAAAGTCAGTTGAGCTGGGAGCAGCCTCGGACTGGCCTGTAGGACTATAGGCCCAGGGCCAACCAAAAACACAAAATGCTGGTGTGGGACTGTTTTTTTGGCCAAAGTGGGACCCTTGTTGGCCCATGTGGGCCAGTTTGATGAGTTAATTCACACTGTGACTAGTAGTTTTGACCAGTGTTGCTTGCTGAATAAATATTCTTTAAAATATACAATTTGCATGTCACTTTATCAAAAAGCTCCGCCTGGATACTATTCAAACAGTATCACAAAAGGAATGAAAAGCCATTTGCAACTGCATGCCACTTTTTCTTTGGTGCCTGAGACAATTGCATGGCCCAGCCTGACCCCGGATGATAGCTAGCCTTTGTTGCTGACTGTGTGCAGTTCGGAAGCACCCCACAGTGTCTTTGTCGAGGGCATAGGGGCATTGGTATCCCGAAAGGGGCCACTTTTTTGGAGGCGAGGGGTGGGCCACTTTCTTGAGGCGAGGGGTGGGCCACTTTTTTTTTGTTGTCCGGGCCTATTTCTTGTCCCAGTCCGACCCTGTCTGCCAGTCTAAAAGAAAGTAGATGTGAAGGTATTTTACTCTCCTGTGATTAGGTTGTGCCTCTTTACAAACGTAATCTTTTGGTTTCACCAGATTATTCCTAAAGGGTAATTGTATGAGTGTCCTCCAACTGTTGGTATCACCAGTTAGTCCTGTTAGGATAACTGTATGAGTGTCCCCCAACTGGGTTTTGCTTCCCCTAACTTGCTGCTAGCCTGTCCTTAATAAGTCTACATTAGGTTGTTGCCTACCTAGAATAATTATTCAGTAAAGTGTGACATTGGGTTTTACTTTCCCCTTCATTGTGAAGTTAAAGTATGTGGGTTTTACGTACCTTGTTTTAGCTGTGTGCCATCCAAAACAAGTTCCCAGAGATATTGCTTACCTCAATCTGGGGTTCCCTGATTTCCAAAGCATCTGTAATTGTATATTACATCCTTAGGTTTTACTCACCTGGTATAACTGTGTGTTATGACAAAAGTAGTTATAGGTTTTTACTGCACCTAGAATACGTGTTTCACTATTCACCAAAAGTATATTGTCCAGTTGACTGTTTATGTAATTTGTTCCAAGAGTTACTGTACAACTGGAAGGGCCTACTGTCCTTGTATTACCAAACGTAATCTAAAAGTAACCATTGGTCTTTTACTCCCAAAGAATAGGCTTGACCTATACTAAATGTGTATAACAAGGTTTTGACTTCCCTAGAACTACTGTTAGGTGTTCCAAATAAGGTCTATACTTGGGTCTGTGTACTTTCAAGTATAGTGTTGTGTTTTATATTGTGATTTCATATAATGTGTTAGTACTTACTTAACCCCTAGATTTATCTGGGCCTACCTGTATTTAAATAAATCCTTTATTTTTACAATACCTAGTGTTTCAGTGTTTCTTTGGATCATTTGTATTACAATTTTCACTTGTACTGAGTCTACTGCCCTCTCTCCCTCCTAAAACAAGCCTGGCTGCTCTGTCTACACTACCCGAACTCAGGTGGTATAGCCTTATACTAAGAGTGGAGTCTTGTACTGCCTCAGTAGAATGGTTTTGCTAGGCCCTTAACTGGACTTCAGAAAAACTGTCCTAACAGACGCTAGTAAACACTGTCTGGCAATACACAGGTCTCTGGTCACCCTTTCGCTACCATGCAATGCCTCCCTGCATTTTCACTTAGGGGGGTGGAGGGTTTGCTTGTAGCCATGCAACCCATTGCATGCACATTGCACGTGATGCCTGAACCTGCCCTTCCACTGCCTTTGCGTGTATTGGTAGACTTCTTAATGTGCTTGTTCATGTAATTAGTGGGTCACGTACACATGTTCTGCACTGCATCAACCCACTTCTGAGCCGGGTTACACCCTTCTACATGAATACTCACTGCTGCAATGTCAAAGTGACCTGGTATGTATGGACTGTTTTTAATACCTTCTCTGTCATGTATGCGACGGGCACAGGTGCATCCTGTGACACATGTACTTGGTATTGTAACTCCCTAGTGGTTGTTTAGATGAGTTTATTGGTCAATGTGCGGCCTATACCAACTGGCATGGGTCACTGATTGGATGTAGCCTGCCAAACGGGTTGTAATGACTGTGGAGCATCCTTCACGTGTGTATGCGGACACTTCCAGATAAATCTAAGGAAGCAGCATTACAGCTGATTGCTTTGGTGTACTGGATGCTGGTCATGTTCACAATACAGGTGTATGGGGAAATGGGTGTTTTGAACTCTTTCACATGTACATATGCAAGCAGCTTCAACGTTGTGTGGTGCAACATTGCAAGTACTCACTTATGTGTTTGTGAAAGTGTCTATTTACACATTTGTCTTCCGCAGGTTTTTTGTTGACTGACTAATATGTAGTTGATCGACGTTTATGCTGGTGAGATTTCTGCATTGCACACGTTATGTGGAACTGGTATGATCCCTAAGGTTTACTGTTGTGCAGTATGTGTATGCCCAGGCCCACTTAGCTACTATGGTGGGTCCTGGCCGTGGTAATTTCCACACAGAATGATGTAATCTGGCACATTCATAGCCCATGGTGCTCAAACAGGCCCTGAGGGGTGTTGTGGAGGCCCCATAGCCTTCAGCTCGGACAGTACTGGGCATCATGGTCCCTCATGCCTGGTTGCAGCCCTTGCTTTGCTTGTGACATTCACTATATCTACATGGCCCATGCCACCCGGTAAGGGCCGAGCTGCAGATGGATGTAGCTATATTGATGATGATGCTTTAGTGATGCATGCCTACATGCATGGTACCTGTGTCATGTGTGTTTGGAATCACTTGCAGCTGTGGTCATTTTACAGTTCAGAAGTTCTTATGGTGTGTTGCATCTCTTAGTTGCCATCTGTCTTTTCTGTCTGTGACATGTGCCTGACAGAGGTGGTATCTGATGGAGTTCATATACTACATTTTGTACTTGTGTAGGTTTTGCTATTTAGACACATCCATTTCTGCTTTTGGGATGTGTTTGCATATCAAGGCCACTGGATGCATGCCAGGTTCTCATTTGTGTGTGACATGTCAGCTTCATGTGTTGGCTGTCAATGTGATGTCTATGTATGTGTGTTTGTGTTATGTGCTTCTGACATGTGTACTAATGTTTATCTTTTCTCCACTTTTCAGATGATGACGCAATGGAGCCAGAGGATAGTGTTGTCATGCCAGACACAAGATTGCTATCACACCAGCAACCCGGCACAAGTGGGGATCATGGGGTGGTAGGCCACAAGAACCCACTTGTGTTACAGACCATCTTGTCTAGGGCTGGCAATGAGTCTAGCTCGGAAGATCACTCTGACGACGATGTTGAGTTGGATGTGCATCGGGTCCATTCGTCAGGGGTGAGTGATTGTTACCGATTTAGGATACTGGTTATATACATTCAGTTACAACATGTCAAGACATTGACAGTGTTGGTAAAGCCTTAGTCGAATTTGTCAAAAAGCCATGATTTGATAATTTGCTTGAATCGCTGCTCATTTCTGATGTGTGCCAGCAGAGTGTTCCAAAGCGTTGATGTGGATACAGGGAAGCTAGAGCCTCCTGCCCTTTTGCTCTTGTAACGAGGAACATTCAGGCATGTGCTGGTACATGATCTTAGGGACCAAGTTGAAACATTTTGGGTTATGCTGTTGTTCAAATAGGAAGGGGTGTCATTATAGATACATTTGTGGGCAGTGATCAGGGTCTTGAAGAGGATATTCGCTTTGACAGGGAGCAATGCACTTCTCTTTTAAGATGGGAAATGTGATCCATCCGTTTTAGGTCAAAGGCAGTGCGTAGGGCTTTATTCTGGAGTAGTTGCAGTTTGGCAAGATTTGTTGTCGTGGTAGCCAGTAAAAGGATGTTGCAGTAATCTAGTTTTGAGAGGATAGGGCTTGTGCTAGTGTAAGGCAGTTCTGGGGTGTGAGGAATTGTCAGCTGAGTGAGTTGAGGTTTGTACTATAGGCGGTGGAGGATGGAAGGGTGTTAATGTGCTTGGTCATGGAGAGATTAGCATTGAGGTGGAGGCCTAGTGTTTTCACTTTTTGAAGACTGGGGATGGATGTACCATCAATATTTATAGTGGAGTATCTAGAGTCTAGAGATTTTAGGAGGGCGGTGGAGCCCACAATGAGGATCTCCGTTTTCTCATCGTTGAGGCATAGGCTGTGGGTGGCTATCCAGTTTTGGATGATCGCATAGATCTTATTGATGGTGGCAGTGTCTTGTTTGTGATCCCCAGTGATAAGTATCAACATCTAGGTGTCATCAGCAAAATTCATGTAGATGATGCCCATGGCGTGTAGTGCTGCAAATAGTAGTTTATTGTATGTATTGTAAAGTGTGGGTGAGAGGCAGGAGTTTTGAGGGACACCCAGATGTACTGTGATTGGGTCAGGAGCCTCTTTGCCGATAAAGACTCAGGAGGTGTGTTCAGACAGGAATGATTTGATCCATAGGGTGGCCTCTGCGAAAAAGTGGATGTTTTTGACCAGTGCAAGGCACAACTTATCATGATCGACCAAGTCAAATGCAACTGACAGGTCAAGAAAGAGTAGAATGCCTATGTTACCAGAGTCTCGGATGCTGTCCATCTGGATTTCTAAATCGAGTAGTGGAATTTCGGTGCTGTGTTTGGGGTGGAAACCTGATTGTCTGGCTTCCAGAAGGTGGTTACTTTCCAAGTAGTGTTGGATTTGTGAGTAGGCTACTCAGTCAATTATCTTCAGCAGGAAGGGAACAGTGGTGATGGGGTGATAGTTAGTAGGGGTGGTGGGATCAAGGGTGGGTTTCTTGAGTAGTGGGGTAACCCAGGCCAATTTGATGCTGGGCAGGACTGAGTTGGAGGTAAAAGAAGCATTGATGAAGTCAGTGATAATGGGCACTAGGGCTGGTGCACAGAGTTTGACCAACCAGGTGGGGAAGCTGTCACCTTTGCATTTGAAAGGTTTAAGGGTAGTGATGGTGGCCAAGACCTGTTCTTGGCATACTTTACTGAATTTGAATTGGGACAAGGTGGCATCAGCATTGGAGGTAGGTAAGTGTGAGTGTATACTTTCACCAGCCAGTAAGTTTCTTTTGATCTTTATTTTGTCTTGTAGGGTGTGGATTGCATGCCAGTGCCTTTTGAACAGTGGTACATCAGGCTTTGTCTGTGTGGGTGAGTGCAACTGTGGGGATCGGTTATTCTAGGTCCCCAAGAATGGAGAATAGTTCTTTAGTACTTGTGGATGCATTAGTAAAGCTGGTATTGATTGAGTTAGCTTTGTGTGCTACCACTGCCGATGTGTATGTTGTATTGGCTAAGACAAACGTATTGGTTGTGTTGATGGAGGGGTTCTTTTTGGGAGGTGTTCAAATGCTCTTTTGTTGTGGCGTAGGAGTGTGAGTTCTTCATCAAACCAGAAATGCACTGGCTTAGTTTTGTGGGGCATTTTGGAAGTGAGTGGGGCTACTATGTCAAGTGTGGATTTCAGACACGTATGATAGAGAGTGGAGATGCTGTCAGCGTTAGTATCAGCGGAGGAGTGATTCTTGAGCGCAGCTGCAAATGGAGGCATGAGATTTTCTACTGTGAGTTGGTAAGTGTTTCTGATGGAGATGTGACTAGCGGAAGGGGGAGCCTGTGTCTTCGTCAGGGGTGGACTGGGAACCAAAAGAGGCCCTGGAAATGTTTTTTGAAGTGGCCCTATACTACACAGTATGAGCAAGCTCCATCCATTTCCCATGAGAAAATGTGCAAATAAAATAGGTAACGGCACACAAGAGGCCCATCAGGAAATCCCCAGAGTTCTCTGTAAGCCAGTACACCCCTAATATTCAGTACACCCCTAATATTCAGTACACCCAAAGTTCTGATTCCATATGTTGCTTTGTATAAGCAAGCCTGCAAACAAATGATGAATTGTCATATAATTGGATTGAAGCACAAAGATACCATAATGTGCCCCAGATCACACAGTTTTGGTGATATGGAAAACCCTGATTGGTCTCCTGTTCAAAAGTTCCACATCTTTTCCTAGGGTTTGAGAGGAGGGCCCAGCATGAGATGAGGATTGAACTATGGGGCTTTGTTTTTCTATAAAATACAAAAAGAATGTCTGGGGAAGCTCCAATGCTGCAGGGATTCATGCTGGGGTTTGTTGTAGTCCTGTCACACATAAAGCATTTGCTGGAACATAAGTTACCGTTTTCTATATCCAAAACCTCTCCCTCCAAACAGCGTACACACCCTCTGGTAACACGTTGCAGAAATGAACGCAAAAGGTTTTCATTTATCATGAATCCGTGCAAATGTGATGGCTTTTAAAAAATATCTTGCAGCATAGTTACACCACCGAACTCCCTCCTCAGTCATCGTGAATTTAACTGCAGTTAGTCTTCCTCAGCCTACATCAGGGATAAATGCAACCATCCGCCCAGGCACGCATATTTGTCCCCCAAACCTCCTGCCCAGTACAACCCTCCAAACAGAAAACTACTAAGACAGCAAACATTTATGGACACATGGTCACGACCTTTCGCTTCTCGTTGCTGCAGATTGCTTTTCTACTCTGCTGCCCCCTGCACCTTCACCACAAGCATCCCCAGGCCAGGCAGTGTCTTTCTGGGGCTGAGAGGGGGCAGCAGAGACTGTGACCCCCAACCAAACTTTGACAGTTAAGCACTGCAAAGCTGACCCTGAAAAGTGATAAAACACGTTTTTCAGAGTGCCTCCAAAATGCCATCCTCTGGACATCCACGGCATGGTCACTGCATTTGTGTTTGTGGAATGCTTGTTTCCCACTATATTGGGGAAGATCAGCTTTTTCGGTTGCCCTTATTTTATAACATATTTTAACAAGAATAGATGTGAGGCCCTTTGAAGTCGAATGCTCCGCTCCCCTTAATTTGCATGGGATTTTAATGGTCTGTAGAATTGATTGTATGCTCTAAAGACCCATGCCCTCAAAAGTAAACATATCAGGCAATGCATTGCTGATTGCCAAGGCTGACAGTACGCATTCTTAGTTACATTGCTAAATGACATATCTTCAAAAGGATTATACGTAACTTTTAGCAATTGCATTTCACGCGCATTTTGCCGTAGCGAAGGCAGGTCATAAATAAACATTTTGAAGAAGCGCTGAAACTTTGTGCTTCATCTTGCGCCTTGCAGACCTCTAGATTGTATTTAAGATCATCATTACTTGCCCAATTTTACTGTGAAATCAGAATCTACAACATCACTATGGGGCACTTAGCCAGCATGTATCGATTCAGGTCAGAATTTGATGTTTTTTTAACTTAAAAAAGAAAAAAAGTGTGGTGATAATCCTTACCTTTCAGAACTGCTGCCCTCAGCCCCAGCCTCAAGTCGCAGCAGCTCGCCAGTTCAATGTGCTGCCTCCTGCCTGCCGAGCGGATGCAGCTTGACTCCTGTCATAGGAGCACTGCACAGCATGTCGGCACGTTCACAAGCCGCACCTGCACATGCAAACACACTGGGGCACGTGTGGTAGGCGCGCGCCTAAATAATCCACTGGCAGGCAGGATCATGCATCGATACCCGCAAACCACAACCAGGCTGGTTCACACTGGCCTACGTCCTGTCTCGCGGGCACAGGTGACGAGCATTCATTCACTGCCCAGCATCTGAATCCCTTGTGCCCAATGCATTCCTGACACGTTCAACTTGCATTTAGGGAGATTCTGCTTAGCCACTTTGCGAACGGTGGGCACTCTATGTAACTCATGCAGTCGCCTACAGGCGTCCCATAATCCCGGCTGTCTCTTTCTCTGTTTCAAACCATGGTGTTGATGTCTTTAGAGAGAGATACAAAAAAAAGCAGACAAGTGTGGAAAGAGAACTAGTTTGGGGTTCTCGCTCCGATTACAGCGGGTAGAGGCACACCCCGTCTGACTTGGCGCCCTCCCGACACTGCTGCGCGGCCCGCACGCTTTATTGCATGCAATGCAAACAGTGCAATTATTGAAACAGCGTATCAGTATTTGCAGAAGGGCAAACGAAAAGCAAGTACGTTTGCACCGTTTTGTCCGCTTTTATTTTTCATTTGATTGGAGGCAACAAATATTGCTCACATAAATATCATGTGTTCTTCATAGAAGCTGGAATGGAAACAGCCGCAATAATTGCGCAACTAATTTGTTTGTGCGGAAACCGTTTTGCTCCGTATAATACATGCAGAAACATACATCAAGACTGATGTGGGAAGGGGAGATCCTTATTTCCAAAATTAACTTTCGCCAAAGACAGCCCCTCAATTCCGTCCATGCAGAGAACGCCGGCTTCCTTATTTCCGAAATGGATGCACTCATGGCAGGTGTAGCTTGAGATGGAAACGGGGCCACACGGCCCTAGAGCACGTGACGAGGAGTGTGGGGTGGGGTGGGGGCGTCTATTGGCACTGTGTGAAGAGCGTTACGTGATGTGCCAGGGGTTTGATATATGTATCCTTCCCCCAAGAAAAGAGGCCCAATGTCCCACGGCCTAGCGGGGAAACTCCCGGTGTCCTGGTGGGCCAGTCCAGGCCTGGTCTTAGTGGTGAGTGTTAGGCGGAATCATATGCAGTACCTTTCGGGAACACCACACACAATTAAAATACAAGTGACAGTACAATTTCACCTTTGGTACAAGCCTGTACAACACAGTAAAGTGGTAGCGATGGCTGAGCAGTCAGACCTACCTCAAGAGTAAAGTGAGAAGTATCAGAAGTTACACCAAGGACAGCAAATTCTATGGTTCAAACAAACACTGACTCAAGGTTTCTGAGTAAAAGAATATACATTTATTTACACAATCATTTGTAAAACAGTTCACTGAGTAAAGCAGCAGAAAATCATAATTTGAATATACTACACAACACCCAATGAATTCTGGACATTTTAAGCTGGAAATGAAGTGTGAGCAAAACAGCACTCCAGCAATTAAAAAGGGAGGGAAAGACAAGGTCATACAAAATTAAGCAGCACCAACAAGTAAGTAGGCAGGGCAATCTAGAAAAGGCTTACTACAATGAGGAAATAAATGAATAGGCCTAGGCCAATGTTAATATTTCAGAGTCTTTGCAGACGATCACACAGTTCAGAGTAGTTTGCGGTTAAGTCTTTGCCAAGAGTTCGAAACAAAGTTGGTCGGAAGAAAAGTTACTTAAAAGAATAGAGAAGGACAAGCCCTCGGATTGGCGAAAGATTTAAAACTCTTTCAACGCGGTGGGATGGAACGAAAAAACAGGTTTGAACGGTACCTTAGAAGAAGAAGAATGCTGTAGCTGAGGCAGAAGTTCCTGGAAGATCCTGCAGGCTCACGGTTCCTGAAGCGACTGTTGGACTGACACGAAGGAGGAAGACTGGAGGGTCTTGCACTGCCCAGGGAAGAAACCAGCAGCAGAGCAAAGCAACGAATAAAAGGTGCGCTCCTTAAAACCCAAACAGGGTCCGGTCCTCGTGGCTATCTGGTTCACTGCAGTGATGCACAGCAAATTCAACCCAAATTCAATTCAAGGGGAGGGAAGCCTTGCTTGGTGTTTAGCAAACTAGTTGGTCCCACCAGCTCAAGGGAAGAAGATTCCTTGCAGATCTTCTCTGTCGTTTAGGAGATTCGGACCCGCAGCAGGACCCGCAGCAGGGGTTCACCAGGAGGTTCAGCGTGGTAGTGGTCCTCTTCATTCAGCTTCTCTTCAGTTCTCTCGATCCAGTGGCGACTCTGCCTTCCAAGTCCCAGAGACCTACTTTTAATGCAGTTTTCCCCCATTCACACAGCCTGGCTGTCAATCAGCTCAGTCACCTAGCCAGAGTGCAACTTGGGTCTCCAAGGAGACCCTGTGCAGGGGGCCTAAAACCCCTCCATCACATCCTGTCTACCTATACTCTCAGGCACAGAAGCCCACCAAAGGACAGCGAACAAAGAACCAAACCTGGTTTGGTGCGCAGAGTAAAACACGAGGAAGACCTTTACAAAAAGAAATGGCGAATAAACCCAGCCGGAACCAAATAAAATTAAATGGGGTCCAGCGGATTATAGTTCGAGGCTGCTAACTTAGCCTAAAACAGTACCAAGGCTATTTTCATCGAACAGGGTAGGAAAAATATGGTAGATACCACAGCCACCAGCCAAATCTTAAAGAAAGGGGAACAAAATAATGTTCCATGAGAAACAAAAAGGGATAACTATTAACCCTTTCCAGTAATCTATGAAAGATAGTTTGTATTGGGTCTGTGAATTTAAAAAGACTAATAAAGTAAATGACAAATTTACATGTTCTGGGAGACAGTAGTCAGTCCCAGAAAATGGAGTTTAGAGTGGGAAGTCTGAAAAAGACAACCCTGTGTCACTGCACTAAAGTTGCTGTGTGACACACAGTAAAAAGATGATGCCTATGGAGTAGGTGAGGCTCCACAGTCTATGAACACAAACATTTTAAACACACAGCAACACATGTAAGAGTAGGGAAAAAAGGCTCACACTCTTACCAGGTGAAAATAAAATCCTAGAAATCCAGCAAAGCTGCTTAGGGATTCAGTAGGTACGGGAAATTAGCCATTCTGGAGAATTCTACCTAACAGTGAGAAGGTCAAAACGTTTAAGGAAGTGGTCAGACCAGGTAACTTCAGAGATGGATTATAAATGTATAGTTACGTTAGATGTGAGAATACAGTCAATGATTCTGCCTTTAATGTGTGTAGGAGAGTTGATGATTTGCGTAAAGTGCTTGTAATAGAGGGCAGAGGTGAGAGCAGTGGCTTTGAGGTCTGATTTGTTGTTACATTCAAGGTTGATATCTCCTAGGATAATGAATGTGGTGAGTGGTTTCCAAAGAGGAGTGATGAGCAAAGGGTATGTCGAGGTCAGGTTTATTAGTGTTATTAGGTTGTCGGTAGATAAGGAGGAAGTTGAATGTAGTTTTAGGTCAGTATTGAGCTTCAAGAGAAAGAGTTTATATCCTGGAACATGGTCTATGGGGCATGGTCTGATTTGCATTGTGATTTTGGAAATTACTTCTACTCCACCCTATATGGTGTCCTGGCGGTCTGTTCTGAAGATTGTGTAGTCTTGAGGGATGACTAGTGCAAGAAATGGGCCTGACGCTGATTGTAACTATGATTCCATGATGGCCAAGATGTCTAGTTGTTGATCACGTATTAATTCATGGATGTCAATGGCATGAGCTCCTATGGAGTGAATGTTAATGAAGGCACATTTAAGACCATTTTAGTGGCTTATATGTGTGGCAGGGTGTCAGTGTCAAGGGTGGTTTGTACGGATGGGGTAGGATCCTTGTGCATTGTAGTCCCCTGCTCCAGCTGAGGAGTGGGAGGTTTGAAATGGGCTATGATGGCGGGTATACACACCAGTGTGGTGTTAACAGTGTGCGATAGGGGTCCAGTTTGGTAAGTGTGGCGGTAGTTCAGGTGTGTGCGTGATGAGAGTCTAGCTTGTCTGGCTGACCCTAGTGCAGGTATAGCATTGTGCCGAGGGAGTGCTAGTATTCTAGAACTGAGGCTTGCAAGATGGGTTGTACCTACTCATGGTGTGGTGGGCCATTTCTGTACTGTGGTAGTGGATGTTGTGAGTGTGCGTTGGAAGAGGGTTCACGGCTTGAGTAACTGATTAGGGGATGGGAGTGTTTTACAGGTGGTCTTGGGATTAGGCTTGGTGGGCATATTGGCAGTCTTGGATGAAGGCTGCCGGAGCTGCACAAAAGTAGGGGCAGTTTAATTTGGTTAAGCGTGGAGAGCCCAAGACTAGTACTTTTGATTCAAGTGTCGGGGGTGTTACTAATGGGATTTCCGGGGGCTGCTTTGGACTTTGGGTTTGATAACTGTTATCTGTTCAACAGATAGCAGTGTGTAGGGCACTAGGAATGGGGGTAATTTTGGGAGAAAGGGCATTGGTCATGGACCTGAGAAGTGGCGCAGGCAGTGAAGACGAGCAAAGCCATTTCTGACCTGTACATAGGTGCCAGCAGTACAATGCAGGATGCTCAGTTTACGCTATGTGTTGTCCCTGCGAGCAGAAGTTTCCACCAGCACAGACGGCGAGCAGCGGGGAGCTGCAGACAGGGACATCAGCCTTTCCTTCCTGCCTTCGCTTCTCGGCTTCAACATTCAGTGCAAGGCAATCCTGTTTATTGGTCCAGATATGGGCCAATCGTGGGCCTGGTGGCTGGATGCTCCAGCACCAGGTTTGGATGAGGAGATGCTGGCGGCCATCTTTGCCGAGGGGGTCAGCATAGTGTTTACAATGGGGGAGGAACACTCCTCTGTCCCCTGCAGGTTGGATGTGACAGCTAGGATTGAGGGATGCAGCAGAGCTGCAGAGAGGGACATCAGCCTTTCCTTCCTGCCTTCACTTCTCGGCTTCGCCTTTCGGTGCAAGGCAAGCCTGTTTATTGGTCCAGACATGGGCCAATTGTGGTCCTGTTGACTGCATGCTTCTGCACCAGGCTTGAATGAGGAGATGGCTTTGGCATAGTGTTTCCAATGGGGGAGGCGCACTCATGTGTCTCTACATGAAAATATTGAAGAACCTAGCAAACCATCATCAATGTGAAAAGGTGTGAAAGATAGGTAACATTTTCTAGGTTCTTTTTACATCATGAAATTACTGACTTCTTCATACAATTTTAATTACAACTCTTGTTACATTGGACAATCAGAAAAAATAAAAATATTCTAAAATTACCAAACATTTTGTATAATAGTAAAACACATGAAATATTATTTTCTAATATCTAAATATTTTTCCTTTTAATTAAAAGGTACTCACAATTCAAGCACAAGCTTATCAAATTTGAAAATAAGCAATCAATATAAAGTGTTGAAATATGTAATGCTGTACAACAGGTTTTTTAAAAAAATCACAATCTCTTAAACTGTTTTTAGAAAACTTAAAACATGAACCACTTACAATTTAATTCAAGTACAGAAATATTTTGTGGAGCATGGCGGAGATGAAAGTACTGCAGTAGTGCAGGGTAATAGCTCCAGCACTAATCAGCCCTGTGTCCACAATATTGAAGCAGGCAATGTGACCCTGACTGAGTATGTGCAGTCTGAGTGTCAGCCATTGGCTGCGGCAAAAACAACATTAGTGATGTCCACCCAGAAACCTGCTGGTACCTACAGGACCACAGGATTCAAGATGGTGGTGCCCACATCGCAGCGGACAGAGACAAACCAGCAATATTGTCTCATAATGAAATTACCTTTTCTCCTGATGGAGTCTGAGCCATATGTAAGAAGAGCAGGCTACCATTGAATAGACCCATATGGTGACCTGCCACACTGAGCACATGCCTCAGGTTACTTCAGTGGCCCCTGTTGGCCACTCTTCAAGATATCTGACCAAGGACTAAAATGAGAAAGGAGACAAGGCACTGCTGTTCAACTCCCAGGACTGTGGGGCATGACACAGGGATTTCAAGGTTTACTTACAGAGCAGGATCTAGGGGGAAATTAGCTAGTTTTAAGGTGCTTCACTGAAAACAATATTTAAGTTGAGGGGATGTTTAATTAATCGATTTTAAAAACATGGAGGTTTTCAACACTGAAGGTCTGCCGATTGTTGAGGTGCCTGACTTGCACTGATACAGGGGAGAAGTCAGGTGCATATTCTGTATTCTTGTGGTAAGAGTAACTGGAGGGTGGAGAGCTAATCCAATCGGGTCGGTGATGGTCTTGTTTCATGACCTCAAACAAAATGAAGAGGGGTGAAGCTGGCGGTAGCAAGAAGATGTGGGATCAGCGGGGCAGGAGAGCTCATTTGGACCCAGAGGCATTGGCGACTGAGGCTGTGTTTTCACTTTGGAGGGGTGGATCAGTTGAACACTTGCTTACAAAACACATTTATAAAGCCTTTTTGATAATTCTGAAGGATGATTTTACATCCACACTTAAGGCAGAAATGCAGCTTTTGAAACACAGATATCTCTGTGGCAAAAACAGAGAAAAAAGAAGAAATTGGGTGAGCTGGAACCCAAGCATAAACAAGATGGTTCGAGGTGAGCATATAGAAAGCATAGGTTTGCAGTCAACTTAACAAGCTGATGATAAAAGGGCTAACATAAAGTGTCATGAACATGGTAATAAACCTAGGTCTTAGGTGCCTGGATTTTTAAAAGCCCAAAAGAGCTTATCATTCATACAGTCTTTTATTTGGAGATATGGGTAGAGACAGACAGGAAGGAGACGGGCCTCATTCCGAGTACGGCGCTAACCAATGGCGCTATTAACGCCTTGGTTGACGCCGTACCCGGACCGGCAGCGCCTTGGTGGTTGGCGGAATTACCGCCCCATTCCAAGGTTGGCGGGGCGGTAATTCCCCAATCCCCATTTACCCTTCCCCATTCCCATTCTCGCCCCATAGGGCATAATGGGAGTGGGGAAGGCGTCAATTACGCCACCGTAAATTACGGTGGCGTAATTAACATCAAGGTCCCTTAGCGCCATGGTATTTAACGCCTGCTAAAAGCAGGTGTTAAAAGCACCATGGCGCTAAGGGAACTCGGAGTATGGCGGTAAGGGATTACCGCCACCGCTCTCGTTAGCGGTGGCCGCTATCCCTTAACGCCATACTCGGAATGAGGCCCACTAAGAATTTCTATCCAAACCTTTATATGGCTGACTCCCTATATAGCAACAAACATCTTCATTACTTTAATGAGACTCAACTACCATGTCTATCAGATTCTCAGAAAGAAATGCTGGAGGGACCTGTGGAAGAGGATGAGACCATATGTGCAATACAATAACTGAAAACCAGAAAGACCTGTGGCCCTGATAAGTCTACAGTGTCCTTCTACAAAACATTTCCATGCACTCGAGCTCCAATATTGATGAGTTTGTTTTACACCCTTGGAAAGCAGGGTGGGCTCCCATACTCCATTAATATTTTCAACATTACAGTTATTCCTAAGGAAGGAGTGGATCCCATAATATGTGCCTCTGGCCAATGGAGAACTGTTTTGAAGCAAAAATATTTTCACACATGGTGACAAGCAGATTAGAATCATATTTCCTAGAATGGACACATCCAAACCAATCTGGATTTACTTTTAATACAAGCACTTTTCAGTATAAGTAGGCTCTTCCACTTAATTTAAAACTCTGGTCGGTTGAAGTTACAAGTATCCTTTTTACACGAGACACAGAGAAAGCATTTGTCTAAGTGGACTGGACAATCTTGAAGTTCACATTATGCAAATTTGTCTTCATATAGGACCTACTTAAAAATGTTTTGTAGGAAACAATTGGCCATCTATGGTATCTTCATGGACTCGTTTTTATTGTCTAGGGGATCAAAGCAGGTGTGCCATTGCCACTCTTTCACAATGGAGCTCACCTACCTGTGAACCAGTCCATTTCTGGAATCCCAGGGCCCAAGATTGTTCACAAGGGATACATGTGTGCCGAAGTTGAGATTTTGATGGAGAGGCCCAGTTCTCTTCCAGTAGTAAAACATGATATCAAACCACTTGTAAGGTTACCAGAGTTCAAGATATATAGACCCAAATTAGATACCCTCAACGTCTCAGTTTTCCGAGAACCAATGGAGAGTCTGCAAGGTCACACTCCCTTCAAGTGGACAATGGAATCTATGAAACATGTGGGAGTTCACATAATCATCAAATACACAGCAAATAAAACAAACATTCCCATTTCCTGGTCCATATCAATAAAGATTGTAACAAATGGCAAAGATCATTGAACAGATTTCCCTTAGCAAGCTTACAAGTTTACAAAAGAGGTTGGTTTATTTTATCTGGAAAGGGGAAGGATCCAGGATAAACGATCACATAGCTGTGTAACTGAAAGGTAAAGGTTCTAGCAATCTAGATACCTCTAAATACTATACAGCAGTGCACATTGGCATCTCAGTCGAATGGATGAGAAAGTGGCAATGGGTTTACATGGAACAAGCAGGCAATAGAGGTGCAAGCATGTCTTAAGTGGGATACAATAGCTTTTCCCCTTTATGTTAATCCAATTACTAATTTCACTCTTGTTATCTGGGATAGGGGCACATCATTTTACACTTCCCTCTCCCATCACCCTGATTTCTCAGAACTCAGATGTACCCATCGTGGTATTGACACTATGCAATTTGAAGCATGGTTTCGGTGTGGGTGTACAAGGGAGGGGAACATGTTTCAGATGAAACCATCATATTTACTGTTTCCCACAAGATGGAACTTGGATTGGAGAGGAAAAGATTGGGCCTGGTGTTACATATTTTGATTTGTTCAGAAGCTACCAGGTAATGAATAGAATTTGAAAAAACGTCTCTGGCCTGTGAATCCAATAACAGTCTCACAAAAAAAGTAATCAAACTATAGATAATATGCACAATACAGGAACACCAAACCTTGAGGAAAGCACTAAAATATGGCTTTGATTTGCCGACCTGACCCACCCAAACATGGCCCTTACTCAAAGAGAAACCAAACGCCCTCATACAGAGAGGCACTGCACAAACTACTGATTCTCGACTCAGGGCATCAGGACCACATAATCCAAGCAGTTAAGGGAACCAGTAAATGAGAGAGACCACAACACGAGGATCACCATAATCTTCCCACCAACTCCACTAAAACTCATGATACTCCTGCAGCCACTCTGCACACTTACCAATTATGCCTCCCTCACACTGAAAACGCAACACCCGCACAACCTATGACACCAATAAACTAATCCACACAGAGTGACCAGTTATTCCCAACTGAAGCTTTCAACACAATGTCCAGACAGATTAATGTGCTATCATCCTTCACAGCATACAACTCGAGACTCAAATCTCTGAGTAGACAATTCCTATCATCTGATAACTGCTTCACACTTGCATGTGTGCTAATCCTCTCCAAATTGGACTATTGCAATGTGCTCCTCCTGGGCACATCAGCCGCTAACCTATCCAAACTGCAGCTTCTACTGAACAAAGCTCGACGAGCCGCCCTTTGGCTAAAACAGAGTGACCACATCACTGCCTTCAGATGCGATGCCCACTGGCTCCCCATAAAAGCTTGGATTGTCTTTAAAACACTTACCCTGGATCGCAAATGCATCTACTAAGAAGATCCACCTTATCTCAATGACTGCATCATTCGGAAAATACCTAGTTGCTACTTAAGATCCAGTAATAGCCTTTCTCTTGCCACTCCCCACTACAAAAGCAAAAGGGCAAGAGACTCCAGTTTTGCGGGTCTCTGCTCCCACCCTGTGTAACTCTCTACCTTCTTCCATTAGAAATTAGCAATCCTACAACAAATGTAAAAAAAAAATAACCAAAACCTGCCTTTTTGATAAATACGATTAACTTCTATTTTGTAATTACTGTATTATTGTATTACTGTGACCGATTCACTTACTGTATGTAACATACGTCGGAATACCCCAGTTTGGGGGTGACATAAATACCATAAATAAATAGATAAATAAACAAGGACATGTGTGCTCTCCATCTCCTCTGATTAACAAACCCACCCTCCCCTTTTTTTCAAATCTGCCAAAGAGCCTGGACACTAAGCAAATGGCAGAGGTCCATGGTATAAATTCTATTAACATAACATAAAAGAATAAACTGTACTGTTGGACTGGGAGCCGTGCTGTTTTGGCATGCGCTGCGCCCAACGTAACTGTGGACTTGCTGCCTGTGGTCTTGCCGCTGCTCTCTGAGACCCACTAGTGCACAAGAGGAAGGGTTGTGTTCCTCTTAACACGCTGCTCGTGTCTCTTTGCTTCAGGAAAAAGTAATTTGTTATTCTCCCACACAAGTACTTGCTAGTTTCACTGCCTAGTTTCACTGCCTCGTTTGTGCTTGTTGCTGACTCTCGCGAGTCGTTATATTTACTAAAACACCCTTTTCTTTTTTCTTTTCACCTTCTCACTAGACGCCGCCCCACACAGTCACCAGTCCCTCCCGCCTCCTGGATTGTGATTGGCAGAACCTATTACAACTACCTCGATCACGCGCACCACACGTGCACCGAAGTGTACGCAAGTGTACTGTTGGACTGTTTGACAGTGTGGTGGCTATCGGGTGAGTTAACTTTCAAGTAAGTTGTATTCAGTACACTTTGGAAACTTTACTTTTAGTCCAGTGCAACCTTTATTGCTGATTACACTGTATTTGTGTGGCACCTATGCCTGTTACACATAACTGACCTACTATGGTTGGGAGTTTACGCAATGGGAAAAGTGTATCCAAGGTTAAAGTCGATACTGCACTTGATGGTACTGCTCCCATTCAGCTTCATGACTCTACCTTGAATGAGTCTGTTCCAATGCTGTACGAGGCACATGGAAGAAAACGTTAATGGACGGCAATACGGTCCCCTATAGCCTCCAATCTTTGTCTGTCGAACCGAATGATGAAACAGACATAGGATTGGATGCAAAGTCGGACTCGCACTTGGGAGCAGTGCAAAAAGGAAATACTCTAAAAATGCCTATTTACATGACTCTGTTTAAGGGGAAAAACCCATTTTCCTCTTCCACTAAGATCTCTAAAAACAAGCTCTCTGATGTATCTATCATGGCTCCTGCACTTGTTAACGAATGGGAAAAATGATGTCGGATTTCCCTAGGGCCTTCCTCACCTGCAGTACTGCATCCCTCAGATATTGAAAGCATTTACTTACATAATGGCGATAATCTGATTCATGCTGTGTCCTCCTCTGAACATAATCTACCTTCAATGCCACCACTTTCTGGCCCCTCTACTAGCTCTCCCTCTAATCAAACTATGGGGGAACTATCTGGAAGGAATAGGGGTGGTTGGGGTATCAGCTTCTAGCAATCGAAATGCTAATATGTTGGGAGTAGGTGATGAAAATCACCCTTTAGACGAAAACTCTGATATTGGTGCAAACAGTGTTCTTAATCCTACCAATATGGGTGATGAAAATGCAGCATTTCCCATAATTACTCCTATCCTGAATTTACTGGACAAGGGGCATCGCCATACCCATGTACATCTAAATTTGATTAAGGATAATCTAGCTGACTTGTCTGGGAAAATAAGTAAAATCGAGGGCTTCATGTTGGCTTATGTCACATATCAAACTGATATAGTTACGCTACTCGATTCTCACTTATTAAAAATGACGCAAACAATGTCTACATAAAATCAAGATTCATCATCTCAGACTGAGGAACCTTCCTACACCTGTGAAAGTGACACTCGTGAAAGAAATCTAGCGATTTAGGCCGATGTTAAGCTTGATGATTATCCAAGTAGCCCTACGCCACTTGTTAATATGATAATGAATGCTGAGGTAGATCGAGGATTGATGGAAGGTGGTAAGCCGAGAGCTGATAATGATGCTTACACAACCAATGGTGTAACTAATATTGAGAGTGAAACCGAATCTTGCAAAAACATTCCCATACCCTTACTATCTCGCAAGATGAAACGTGCCCAAGCAAAAGCTTTAAAAAAGTAAATAAATAAAATCTTGCCCTGACTACTAAAGAGTCTACTAAGTCTAAAAAAAAAATAAAAAAAATCAAGGACAACTCAATAGTTCCAATGGTGGCCAAGAAGAAAAGCATGTGGCGAATGTTAATGAGCAAACCAATGAGCTTGTGATTGACTTAGCTCAATTAAATGACGAATCAAAAGCATTGCGGAACTTGGCTTTCCCCCATGAGCAGAAATTAAAAGGCTCAGGAGGGAAGGCCTCGGTAAAAGATACGCATCCGTGCAGGGTTATGGCTTCTGATAAACTCAACATACAGAAGCAAGGGCATCTTTTCAGCATTCTATCCTGTCATTAAAGCCAAGATGAGCAGAAAAGAATTAACCTATGATGCTAAAACATCCTTACCTCCCAAAGAGATATCTCATGCGACTATGAGCGATCTTGTTAATAAAGAGTTACAGAAATCTAGAGAGGTGACTCTGAATGCTAAGCAAAAAATGGCTCTGTTGCTGAATGTAGAGAAAGTGATGAACACTCTGAAATTGTTGATGCAATAACCAAAAATATTCTAGAAAGCATTGAAAATGCTGCCTCTCACCAAGATAAAGCGTCTCAAAATCAGAGTGATCATCCTTTAAACATCAACCAAGAGGAAACTGATTCGGAAAATTGTGGACAGCGGTCACCTAAAAATTTGGAGGTGGTTAATGAAGAGTGCTCATTCTCTAGGGATGCTCTTTATATATTGGGTTGGCAAAGTGATCCTCAAATGAATGAACAAAGATTGAATAGATCATTTATATTCAATGTATTTAAAGTTAGCCCGCAATTAAGAACCTTACACTCAGATGAAATCGAATGGATTAGACTGGCAAATCATAACAGTCTACGCATGATCTATGCCCCCCAGTCCTTAATAATTACGAGGCTACTTTGGGAACACAGGAAGGATTTTAACTTGCGTGGTTTAGAGCTACCTTTATTGCGGTCTATGGAAGAAGCTGAGGCTTTTTTGGATGCACCGCCTGTGCCTGAACTTAATCAATTTGGGGAGAAGAGTCAAGCTGGTAGCCAGGAACAGGCAGCTGACTTTATTACCCAAATTACGACACTGGTAGGCGCAGCCTCTAATCTAACTTGGCTGGCGCCTCTGATGACATGCATTATCGACATGGCCGCTAAACAAAAACAATCCTAATAACGCTGACTTGAGGTTTATTTCATGGAACTGTTGTGGGATGAAAAACCTTGGTGACTGGCTTAAGGTTTCTGTGTGTATTCAGTCGCCTAATGTTTTATTCATACAGGAGAGAATGTGTTTGAATTCTTTCGTCATTGATGGATATGAAGCGTTCAACGTACCTGCTCGTCAAGGGCTCACTGGTCATCCTTCGGGTGGTGTGGCAATTATGATTAGTAACTCTATTAACCATAATTCAAAAATTCTATATTCAGCGGATAATCTATTGGTGATCGAATTCTCCGCTTGTGATCATCCCGAGCAAATATACCTATTAATATGTGTGTACTACAATGCATCAGATTCCTCAGTATAAAAATGTCTTGATACATTTGATGTGATTCTCTTAGTGGCAATGGAGCAAAACCCCAATTATTTGATGTTGATTGGTGGGGATTTTAAGCCTATTTGTACTAGCTTGGGGCTTCTCGACAGACATCATTGTATCTCCAAGTACAAAGACACTTCAATTCATAGAGGAAAAAAACTGATGCAATATTTTAAAGATTGAAACATCGTCTTGGTGGACTTTGAATCTGGGTTGCACATCGGTACCTGGAAGCGAGGTAGTGTGTCCTCCTATCTTGACTACTTTTTTATCTCAGAGAGACTAATGGGGCACGCAAATAAAATAATAATAAATGACACTCCTTATAGTGATCACGCGCCTGTTAGTATGACTATTAAATTAGTATTCTCGACTCTAGAAACCATTCCAATCCTAAAAATTATTAATATCAAGCGAGCGCAACATTCTCTTGGATGGCACCCCTCCTTATGTAGATGCTTGAATTTCCTGCTTCACAAGGACTTATGGAGAGTCCCCAAAGGAGGTGATATAAAACAGAATGCATATTTACGTGAGGCATGGAACAACTTGGTTATAAAAAATCATCTTTAATCTATTATATATAGTGAAGGGCTGTGTAATTCACGACCTCCTCACATGTTTAATGCTGAAATTGCCTCCATAAAACGTGATAAAAATGTTTGTTTGAGAAAACTGCGAAAATCGATTTTGAACACTGATTGTTACTTACGTTGTAAAAGGAAAATCTGCTTAAAATATAAAAACAAGATCAAATGTCTAAAATACAGAAGTAAGCTACTCAAGAATCAACTAACTATGAAAGCAATAGTTTGCAATGATACTCGCAGATTATGGTCAATTATTAATGACACTAACAGACTATGAGCAGTACGACCTAAGTTCCTCGGTTCCATCAGAAACTTGGAAATCTTTTATGACGGAGAAATTTAAATTACCAACACAATTCCGTAACATAAATAGTAACATCATCGACTAACAATGCTCTGACGACGTGTCAGTCACCATGGATGATATACTGGACGCTATTAACGCACTAAAATTGTCTAAAGCACCAGGTCCTGATGGGGTGCCCTCATGTATTCTGAAGGATAATCTAATTTTCTGGGCTGCAATCCTTTATACCAAATTTTGTAATATATTGGTCTCAATTTGTATTCCCAAATCATGGCAAAACGCCATAATTATTCCTATCTATAAGAAGGCCGATCCAAATGACCCTGCAAACTTCCGGCCAATTGCCCTTATGGATGCCTCGGGCAATGTTTTTGCCATTTGTCTATTAAAGATTCTACAAACTTATATCGACAAGAACAATATTTACTCAAAGTTTCAATCTGGGTTCAGAAAGAATATCGGAACTTCCCTCAATGCATTTATACTGTCTCACTCAAATGCTAAATCAAAATGACCTGAGTCTGGACCAATATATATTGCGTCATTAGATCTAAACAGTTCATTTGATTGTGTAATTCGAGAAGTGTTGTAGTTAAAAATGATTAATATAGGTTTCCCCCATAGACTTATACAATTGCTAGCAACCTGTTTTCAAATTAGAATAAACAAGCAAGGTGCTCTTTCATCCCTCATTACTTCGGAAATGGGGGTAAAACAGGGCTGCAATCTTGCGGCAACCCTGTTCAACTTGTACCTTTCTGACATTGATAAACTATGGGCATGTAATGGTATGTTTCCGGTAAAATTAGGTAGTATGAAACTAGACTGGCTTTGCTTTGCCGATGACATTATACTATTTGATAGGACTCCATCAGGACTGCAGCTAAAATTGAACACCTTTTAAGATTATGCGGCAGATCACAATCTTGTGGCTAACCCTAAAAAATCTCAGATCATCATTTTTCACAATAGAAAAAAAATAAAGTCTTACTTTTGGACAATTGCCGATGGCAGATTAGAAATCACGCAGTCTATCAGATACTTAGGATAACCTTTGGCTAACAGCTACTCTCTTAAATCATGCAAAGAGGTCTTAGCTACAAAAGCTCACTCTCTTTTATCTATGATGAAGGTTATTCATGGCAAATATTGTATGTTTCCGGTGCTGCCTTTGTTAGACTTTTATCTATTAAAAGTTGAACCCATTATTCTTTTCAGCTTAGATATTTGTGTAATGAACATTGATCAGTATCTCAACCTGATTCAAGGGACTCTTTGGAAAAAAAACCTTAGGGCTATCTCTTGCAATACCTAATTCGATTATTTGTCACAAATTGGGTTTATCTTCGCTAGCGTCGAAATGGAGATGGCGACAATTAATGAGATTCAACAAAATGCTGTTGCCACCCAGAAATTCTTTGTATGAAGATCTAAATGTTGTATTAATGAATGGTGATGTGCAATCATTGGAATTGTTTAAAATCAAATGAACTCGCTCTTGGATACCATTGAAGTAACTATTGATGATCTAATAATGGGTTTAGCTAGAAATAAACGCAAATTATATGATTGGGACTGGAGGATGACAATCGAAAAAATCAGAAATATTCTCTGTACACTGAGTATGCTAGTAGATTTAGGAAGAGGGGTACTTGTCCTTTATACCTTATTAGATGCCCCTATTATAAGGTGTGAAATATCTATCTAAGTTTTAGACTCCATCAATTCTCCACCTTGGAGCATATATTCAAATGGACCCACGTTAAAGAATCGATCTTGGATGCAAACTGTCGCTTTTGTCTTTCCACTAGGCAGATCGAATCTATAAAACATCTTGTGGTTTATTGTCCTTACTTTGAGTAAAACAGACGTACGCTCCTGGGGGAATACCATCCAGGCCTAACTTATATAGCAAGCGCTGTCTTCTGGGAGCGCAGCATGCAGAGTGACAGTATGCATTTGATCTTGGCACTATCAAGGTTATTATTTAAAATTGATGAGAATTTGAAAACTAAGAATTTGACATTAGGAATATCTCCCACTCTAGAATCTCAATATAGTACTTTGTAACGGGGGAAACATCATACAATTGCTGTTCGGTTTATACCCTACAAATGAATGAAATGGTAAAGCTGCGCGATAATTGTTTGCAAATGTACTGAACGAGAGACTGATTGTGTCCTCCTGTTATTCTATTTTACGAAAAAGGGTCTCATTGAAAAGATCTAAATGTCTCTCAAGGGAATCAGGTGGATATTATATGTTATGATGTATGTAAAGCATAAAATGTAAAATTATTATGTATGCAATGTGTTAAATGTAAATTATGAATGATGACTTTTTTCCTTTCCTTTTTAAATTTTTCATGAAGTAATTTTAAGTGATGATATAGTTGTAAAAGTTTATAATTTTATGTAAACTATAAACAATTTTTAATAAAAAAAAAGAATAAACTTGTAATAACCCCAACTATCCTGCAACTGGAGAAGTGTAGGACTAGCTGACAAATGGTGATTGGTCCATCGATATTGAATGATAGTTGGGGGTAAATATTGCAGTGAGTGGTTAGGTTCATGACTAGTGTTGCAGCTAGCAGGAACTCAGAATAAACATAGTTACTGATGGTGCTACACTCCAGTCATACTTCATGCAATTAACCATAGTAGGACAAATATTTGGTGGTGAGGGTGGCAGGAGGTGGGTACGTACATTAACCTACAGTGGGAATATCAGCTGTGCTCTCCCTGATTGCAAAATGATTGGGATTCCCCAACATGGATGACACAGGTCTGCTCCTGTTAGAAGTCTGTGAGAGAACTATCTCTCGTCCTGTACTATATAATCTCCTGCTGGCAGCCAGATAGTGTGTGTTCAGGAACAGGAACAAAAACCATTCTTCCGACATTAGAATGTGGCTAATGAAGGCAAGCGTCCCCAACCAGCACGATCCTCCCCGCAATGAGAGACAATGAAGGACTCTCCCAGAATGGGAATAAGGCCAAGACAGAGTGCGGGTGAGCGTAAATGGGAGTTTATCAATCAGAATAGGGCATGCAAAGAACTCTGCAAACTCCGAGAGCGCTCTGTCTGACAACAGCAAAGACAGGTGTATATATTTACAAAACACGTCATCAGAACCTACATTCTATAAGGGGCAAGAGTTCAATGGGATTGGGTGGTGATGACTAGCTATAGGCGCTGCTGCGATGTGGTTGGCCTTGGCTGGAGGACGTCACTGGTCAGCCTCGTGGGTTGGGCTGGGCCTGGCGGGTCGGCTGAGTTCATCCGGGCGGTGTTGTTGTGCCATTGTGGCCAATGACAGAGATGAATGTCTTTTCCTGACTTATTTGCCCTAGGCCATGCACACCGCAGTCATTCAGTTACTGCAATATTATCTTCTTTACTAAATCTTTCAATAGGTTATTCTACAGGTTAATGCAACACAGGAGGAATGCACCTTGAGAGGGGTTTGATGGTCATTCATCAGTGCGTGGTTACCAGTGTCCTGTTGACCGGTACCATAGGTCGAGGGGCTAAGCCTCAGGGCATGGGACGGGCGGTACATGCCTTTCTGTCTTGTTAGAAGTCGTTATGAATGGGCTGCTGTATGTTGCCACAGTATTGGGTGTCCTAATTGCACAGGGCCATAAGTCTAAGGTGATCCGGTGAGTTGTGGGGTTTAAGAGGGGGCGCCTTTGGATTTGTGTATTCAGGCAGAGGTTTACTGCTGTGCTGTAAATAATGCAGGTGGCGGGCCGTGGCCTTGGGTGCTGCAGAGGGGACTACAAATCTTTGAAGCGGCTGCAGCCTGGTTGGGGGAGGTGGAGCAGCGCGGCGCAGGCCTCTGCTCTCTTGTTTGGCATTCTTCGCAGGGTGGGAGGGGGAATGGCTTTGCACATATTCACAAAGGTATCTTCCTCGTGTGTTGCCGACTTTAGGTGAAAACATCACAAACATTTGAACACTCTATAATACTCATTTGGATCACTCGAAAGCATACATTTCAACTTTGCTAAATGTCTCTCAAATATAGCCAGTCTGAGCACCTTATTTGTACACTATGTTTTAACAGCTACAGCTTTTAGTTATATCCATATACATTTGCAGTAAGTGAGGTAGTAGTGTGGTTGGTGGAGCACAAAGAAAGGGACTCGCCACCGTGCGTGGCGGTAGTGGCACATAAGGGCTTAGACATACACACATGACGGGTGCATTCTCGCGCGTCCTTCACATGAGCCCTCTGTATGATTACACTTGTCTTCCCTTGTACTCTAGCAGCATTAATTCGGTTATGGCGCGGGACCGTGGAGTGTAAGCTTTTCAATGATACATATAACGAATAGTCCCCCGGAACGCTTTTTATTATTTGCACACAACTGCAGGGGTGTGGGTCCTTCATTGCTGGTGTCATGTGAACATGCGTTCTACCATAATTACACATTTTTACAGGTTTCTTTAATAGAAGAAGTTTTGTGAAGAGAATGCGCGTATTACAAGTAGTTTTGGCATTAGTATTTGGGGACTTTTCTGCTTTCATCCGATGACCATTTTACAGTTCTCTCCATCACCCAGGTCTCGCTGGCCGGGTCATGCTGGGAGCAGTGATACACTGCGGAAGGTGAAATGTTACAGTGTTAGTATCTTACGCTAGCTCATGTCCGTCTTGTTCGTGGGAACGGGCTCACAGCGGATCTGCCACGGAGCTGCGGCAACAGGGATAATTGAAACTCTCCGAGGGTGGGGGCCGCGCTACAGTGCGCTGAGCTCACACCATCTTTGTTAGACAAAATGGTTTCTGAGGCCTAGCTAAATTCAATACGTGTGGGCAATGTCTTCAGCAGGTGAGCCCCCCACCACCTGGGCCCTGGTGGTATGAGGGGACGCCCAATGAGCCATGGCCCTCACCTGGGGAAGGAATGTAGGCAAGGGGGGTCTTTTGGACCAACCCTCCCCTACACTAACAAAGATGCAACAAATCCTCAATATGAAACCTACATCTCCAAGACACTTAAAAGAGCAAGTAAGGCATTTAACATTTTTGGGCTGCCCATTTCAGCACTTTTTTTTCACTTTGTAGTACAAATGAGAAAAAACTGCAGGAGGGGACAGTATTGCAAAAATAGTGGACATGTAGTCTGTAATTTTTTTGAATAAGGGCCTAAGAGGTCATTCTAACTTTCTGATAAGAGGTGGTCCGGCCAGGAACATTATTTGTGATTAATTGGAAACACCCCACAAAGAGTTATTGACTGAATTTGGTGCTATTGGCCAACTTGCACACCACCTCCAGAAATTGGCTCATTAAAAAAGAGACATATATTTAAAATGCCATGAAATTAGATTTATGTCATTGCAGCTAGAATGTCACTGGAATGCCCAGGTTGAATAAGCTTCATAGATAAAATCCTCCATTTTGTGAGTGCGTGGCGAGTGCTGTTCGGCTGGAGGACTATATCAGAACTCTCTCGTGAGACCAATTGACTACAATTGTAAAGCACGTTTCAGTTTCCTACTATGCTTCCACTTCATCATTACTGCGGAGGCTGAGTAAGCACCGCCCCTTGAGTCCAGCATGCACTACAATACACAAGCCCGAGTGTAATCATGCGCGTGCATCGTGTGAGTGCATGGAGAGTGCTGTTCGGCTGGAGGACTATTTCAGAACTCTCTCGTGGGACAAATCGACTTCAATTGGAAAGCATGTTCGAGTTTCCAACTGTGCTTCCACTCCATTATTACTGTTGGTATTTAAGATTTCTACCCCTTCCTTTATTTATCAGTCTGAGAAAGCACTGATTTGAACAATATTTTCCTCTTTTAAAGAGACCTTGTAAGCCCCACCCATTGAGTACAGCGTGCACCACAAATACACAAGCCTGCGCACAATCGTGCACGCGCATCGTGTGAGTGCATGGAGAGTGTTACTCAGCTGTTCCGCTGAGCAACTGAGCCGCCTCTCTCTTACTTGGCCTCCAGCTGGACTTTCACAGCAGGTAAATCAGTAATCCCGCCTTGATCCCATAATCCCCATTATGCAGGCTGTAAGTGACGTGCAATTGAGTCATCAAATTATATACACTGAAAAGCAATATGCCTATCCGTGTAACCTCTTCAACAAGTGGTGATCAATCGCCATTAACTACTCATCCGACACTGGATGTGAGCAATCATGTGGACAAAGATCCATTAAAGGGAAAAAACAAAAACAGACATTCCAAATCTTTGGGTGCAGACATCAGGATATACTGTATCCCAACAATGTTGTTAACTGAATCTGCTGCATCTAAAGACCCCCTACACTTCAAATAATAGCACCAGTTGCAGTTGTAACACAAACAACTCACTTATACATTACTGATGAGGAGATGTGTGCGCAGTCCTCACAACTATCAGCGGGGAGTTTCACAGCGCCTGTAATCAATCTGACTTCTCTGACTTCCATAACAGGGTATTTACTTTCACCTCTGCGGCGTCATAGAGTGCATTTACACATGACCGACGGTCCAAGTATTCCAGTTCTGAATTCACAAGTCTTGAAGCAACCAAGGATCCAGAGGGGTGAAGACCCTAACAAAGACACTGGTCAAAAGGACAAGGGCGCTGACCCTATGCCGGTTATTAGTAACATAAACTCGCATTTGTGGCAGCCACCACTAAAAGAAAATCAAGTTATGTCTTCATTCACCAACTCCACAATGAAGTAGTAAATCAATTAAGGAAACTAAAAGCCATGAATACTCCTACAGTAGATATGGGGAAGATAATACCAGAAAAGCCATTTGAAGAACTACTACACCCCCAAGCCCTAAACTTGTCTCAATCTCCAATTTTATTTCCTGATTCACCCAGCTCTGTTATGCCGGTTATGTCATTTGCAAAGCCCACACTGAGACCATCCTTCGGGATACAACAATTATAGGCTGTTAACCCTAATTCCACTCTCACAGCCTTAAACAAAAGTGTTTCCTTGCTAATTAAACTATACAAGGCAGTCGATAAAAAAGGAGAAGCAACAAGTACTATTATCCAACAGCTATACAAATCTAGATGCACTGACTGCTGTGGCTAAAGACGAGAAGGCTAACAACTTACTGATAAACGGAATGTTATGCCCGTTGCCTGCAGATAATCAAGCTGTTAAGGCAACTCTGAAAGATGTGATCGAAGTGGGCGTTGTTACTGAGGATTTAATGTCTGCTATTGATGCCGCCCGTCGGTCCCTGTTGGATGCCAACATGTCTTCCCTGTGTGATTGGCAGCAACTGCAACACAGAGAGTCTGCCTATACCAAGGGCTTCTTCCAAGTGTGTTATCAATATAAATTTACCACTCTGGAAAAGCTTCCCTATCCTCTCCAAGCCTGCTTAAAACCACACCTGAAACCTTTCCGTGCTGGGTATGCTGTCCCTAATACCAGGTACCCACAGTTGACCCAAGGGCGAGGGCCATGTGGTGATCCCCTTCATATCCGCCCTCTGTCTCCAAATTTGCCATATAGTTCCCAGAATGGGGTGATCATGTAATCTCCTCGGGAGCTTATTCCTGGGCACCCACAACCATTCCCCTACGGTGGCCGGGCTCAGAAGGGAATTATCCAATGCCATCCATTGCTGGTCCGTCTGACTGCGTAAGTGGGGAATCAGGACACTAAGCTGTGTTGCCCTATAATAAAGCCTCACATCCGGAAGGCCGACCCCTCCCCTCTCCGTTGGTAGTACCAAAGTGGACCTTGGATCCTAGCCTTCTTCCCCTGCCAAAGGAACCTGTGTAGTGCCCCCGGTACCTGAAGAACCCTGTGAAGAACCCTTCTGGCATGCATATTGGTAATATCTGAAAGAGATACAGCACCCTCGGGAGGACTACCATTTTCATGGCATTCAGGGGACTCAGCCATGATACTGTTAGCTTTTGCCATTTTGTTATATCCGTGTGTATTTTCTAGAGAAGGAGGGGAGGTTAGCTTTGGATAGGCTATCCAAGTCTCTCGTGAGATTTAAACCCAAATATTGCATCCCTGTCACATTGACCTCGAATCCCAGTGGGGTGAACCTTTCAGCTTCCCCATCCCGGCCCAGTATTGACTTTTCCCTGTTAATCTTCTCAACCCGGCCAGTGTATGATGTTTTTAACCCAATAACTAAGAAAACAAATAAAAAGCAAGGGCCTTCGAGAGAAAAAAAAAAATTCATGGGCAAGGACAAAAAACTAAAAAAAACAAGATGTACCTGTAAAAATAGAGAAAAGTCACAGCAAATCCTTCATTAATGCCTTAAAAACACCACCTAGAACATCAAAACCTCAAAAGAAAAAACCTGCATTGCCGGAGCAACATCATCCTCAAACTGCACTAGAGGACAATACAAAAGATCTCGATTCCTTTCTAAATTGCTCAACCTACACTCTCGCAACGATAACTGATATTAATGCCGAACAAACGGTGTCAAAACAAATATCTAATTTACCTGACTTACCCCTTATAGTGAATTACACGGCAAAAGCTAAAAAGGGATTTATCACGTTAGGACAAAAAAGAACTATGATCATAAATCATGGTAAATTAGAAGCTTGCAAGCCAATCAAATTAAAGCTGGAGATAGCGGAGGAGTTGGATAGGGTGGTTACACTACATTTAGGACATTTTGAAACTCTGCCTTAAGAATATGGAGACATAGGGCCTCATCACGAGTTGGGCGGTAGCCCTTAAAGGCAGCAGTAACGCTATTATCTCCGCATTTAAGGGTCCGCCCAATCTCAAGTCTGGCAGCATTTACCCCCAGCTATAACCTGGAGGCAAATGCGCCAAATTAACGCCCATTTCTGGGTGCAATTACCACAGCGCTATTAGCGCAGCGCTATTATTGCATTAATTGTGCCAGAAATGGCCCATTGGGTCCAGTGGACCCAATGGGGAATGGGGAATACCCATTACCGCCCAACTCTTGATCCAGATCTAATAGCACCGGTAACGCTATTAGCCCTGGCACTATCCCAGCGGCAATACCGCTGGGATACCGCCCCAACTCGTGAAGAGGCCCTTTGTTTTCAAAAACACGCAGGAACATCGGAAACCAAACTCAAATCCTAAAAAGTGCTCTGTACCCCTCCTAGCATAGACAAAAAGTGTGTGATTCAGCCCCAAGACACATTAACTTTACACATGAAGGATAGAAAAAGAGGTGACCCGTCCCCAAACAGAACAACTATACTTACTGTATTTAAAACAATAGAAATAGTTGAATCATGCGACATAGGGCCGCTTTACGTGTGTGCCGGTCCAGAAACAACAGTGCTGGTAAGCCTACTGGCACCGTTGTTTCCGGTTTCCAGACCGGTACACTACGGGTTTGACTGCCTGAGCCGCTCTGCCCAACAGGGCAGACCCTGCTGGACACAGAGGCCACGGTAGGCAAGCCATAAAAGAACCACTGGCACCGTTATTAACGGTGCCAGTGCTACCATGTTCCCCATTCCCATTGACTGAGACTCAATGGGAATGGGGAATTACAATTTACCAGCGCCTGACTTTCTGGAATGCCGGGGTTGTAATCCCTGGTGTTACCGGCAAGACAGGTGCTGGTAAATCTTACAAGTCTGTAAGATTGTAGCACCGGCAGGGTTACCCCGGGTTTGTAATGAGGCCCATAGAAGCAATTCAATTCCTAAGATGCCGGAAGTTGGACATTGTCACCCTGATGGTTCCCTCTCAAATAGTGAAGGAAACAATCTGGCGAGAACATTGTTCTTTAGCAGAAAAAGGTACTATTTTGACAACCTCGAAATGACCCTCAGAGGTCTGCACAAAAGCCGAAGATCAATTATCTGACGTGTGAAGTGACACAAGGACATCTGAATTGCGATCTAAGTACCTTTAATAACCATTTAGAAAGGAAACTTAACCAAACAAATGCTAATGATAAATTCAAACTCTTGTCCGTAGTCAAGAAAGAGATGAAAACACATAGATCCACCTCCTGGTCTTGGCTCAAAACACCCTGAAAAGTCATACATCAAATCAGTAATGCCAGGAGAGTGCACCCACAACATATCAGATTGCCGTGTGGTACACCACAGGTTTTACCAGTGGGTTTACCCACCTCTTAGATATAAATAAATCTGACCATCTAGCGACTTTTGATTTGATCATAGTACAAGAAACATGGTGTTATGTCTCGTGCTGCCATGCGATCCCCGTTGTTTTGGTTCGAGGGAGTCGTGTGACAACAACAAGACGGTTGATGGAGATGGGCGAGTATGAGTGCCTTCGGGTTGGGCTCGCTAAAGAATAAAACTTAAGGTTTACACTGGAGAATATCATAATATTTCAGGATGATGTATTGGTCTATGCTAATTCCCAGAACGAGCATGATAAAATTTTGACTCAAGTCTTATCAAGGTTAGCAAAAGCTGGATTGACTGTGAAAAGAAGTAAATGCAGAATCGCAGTTGAGAGTGTGGAATATCTAGGGCATGAGATTGATAAGAAAGGGGTACGACCTAAAAAGAGTTTGGTAGACACTGTGAAGTGTGCACCTGTACCTACCGACAGAGATCAGGTGAGGTCTTTTTTAGGATTGGCCGAATATTACCATAAATTCATCAAGGATTTTCCATTAGTGTCCACACCCTTAAGAATGCTTCTTAAGGAAGGGATCAAAGTTTGTGTGGTCTCCGGAGTGCGATGAGGCATTTGGTAATATCAAAGAAGGGGTCAGCAATGTACCATCTATTGGGAGGTTCGATTCCAGGGAGAAGACTGTCCTAGTGGTGGATGCTAGTACTTTGGATCTGGGTGCCACACTGGTACAATATAATAATGACAACATTGAAAGAGTTATAGCATTTGCTTTGAGGGCGTTGAGGTACTCAGAAAATAAGTATTCCGTAATTGAGCGGGAAACCCCAGCTATGTTCTGAGCAATTGACCACTTTAAGAATTTTCTCTGGGGCAGGAAGTTTGTGGTTAGGTCTGACCACAAGCCCATGGTTCAATTATTTGAAAGTGGAAGGTGGGCGTTGGGCTCTCCCAGAATTAGTCGGTGGGGTTTAGGTCTCCAAAATTATAACTTTGAAGTTAGTTACCTGCCTGGGAAAAAGAATGTGGTGGCCGATTGTCTTTCCATGCTTCCTCGAACCCTAGAACAGAGGAGGAGAAAATGAAGGGTATGGAAGAAGATGAAGTGGTTGTGGCAGAGGTAGGAAGTGCGGTATGTCAGGAAAAGTGGCTACATGAAGAAAGTTTGGATCACGATCTTAAATTGGTGAAAGAATGTATGGCGAAGGGGTGGCCAGACAGAAGAGTGTTGGATAAAAGGTTTGATGTGTGCTGGGATGTCAAAGAAGATTTGAACATCTGTGAGGACAGATTGAGGAGAGGGTGTTGTTGTTGATTCCTCTGGAAAAAATCAGGTCCATCTTAGTGGAAATCGCACACCAAGGGCATCCAGGGGAGGGAGCCATGAAAAGAAAGTTGAGACAAAATTATTGGTGGCCGGGTGTGGACAAGATGGCGGAAAGCTATGGGAAGAACTGTTTGGCATGCCAAACTAGTGACAAAAGCAAGGTCACCAGGGAAACTCCTTTGATTCCAAATATTATTTCGGATCAGCCATGGCCAAAGTTAGCAGTTGACATAATGGGCCCGATCTCTGGTTTAGGTGAGGGGTTAAGATTTGTATTCGTATTGGTGGATTTCCATTCTAAAAGGATTGAGTGGGAGGTAGTCAAGGAGGTTACGGCTAGGGATTTAATACTGTTTCTAGAGAAAGTTTTTCTCAAGGAAGGTGTGCCCACCGAGTTAGTGTCGGATAATGAAGTGCAATTTGTGTCAGAAGCAATGAAAAACAATTCTGAGTATTTATGGTATAAAACATATCAGGACGGCGTTATACCATCTAAGGGCTAACGGCCTGGTGGAGAGGGTTAACAGGTTTTTGAAGGGGTGGGTTGCAGATGGCAATGAAGTTGAAGCAACCGTGGAAGGAGGTGTTGAATTTGTTGACATGGAATTATGTAACCACACCGCATTCAGTGACGGGTGTTTCTCCGTTTGCATTAAGGGAAGAGAACCTGAAACGAGACTTTGCCTAGGGTGGTTGGGAATGGCGAAGGTTGTTCATGTGGATAGAGACAAGATCATGGGGCTTATTAACGCCAGTCAGGTGAAGAATAAGGAACAGTTTGACTCAAGAAACAAAGTGAAGGATCGTGAGTGGTCGATTGGTGATCTAGTTTATGTGAAAAATCCTAGGCCAGTAAACAAATTAGTGGAAAGTAAATTCTTGGGTCCGAAGAAAATATGTGCGGTGAGGAAAAGTGTGGTAGTTTTGGAAGGGGGAGAAGTATGGTCTAAAGGAAGACTTGCAAAGTTGGTTGATGCAAGGTGTGATGATGGGAGTTTAAGTGCAGACAACCAAGAACAATTACAATACAGAGATTGGGGACAATGTTGTTTCACAGAATGAAAATGAGGAGAACATTCGGTGAATAAGATCAAAACCTGTTTGGTTGACTGATTATGTATATTAGGAAAAGTGTAGTTACAAGTGTGTGCATACTGGGAAGGTGGGTGTGTATCATAATTTTATTGGTTCATTTTAAATATTATTGTTCCACAATGGTAATCATCTTTTATTCCTTTGTGAATGTATCTAAATTGTTACATCTGGATTGTATGTAAATAGTTCTATTATTTTTCTCGTTGTTTTCTCAACCTTTGGTTTTAAGGGTTTTGGTGTATGTCAATTTATCTTGTTGTTTCTTGAGGGGGAAGATGTGTAGAGATTTGCATATTGTTATGTCTCGTGCTGCCATGTGATCCCTGTTGTTTTGGTTCGAGGGAGTCGCGTGAAAGCAACAAGACGGTTGATGGAGATGGGCGAATATGAGTGCCTTCAGGTTGGGCTCGCTAAAGAATAAAACTTAAGGTTTACACTTACCTGCCGTGTACCTTGATTCTCTCCACATGGCTCTCGTACTTTATATTGAAATGTGTAATAAAAAGTATTGTTGAAAAAAAAAGAAATATGGCTCTCTGACCATTCTATTCGGCAAAACTAACAGATACTCGGGATTACAGCCACTAAACAGCTAAGAGGAAGACCAATGGCAGGACTACTGATTGATTTAAAAGAAGAAACAAAGGAGATCCTTACTCTGTGGGCCTCTCCCCATCCCTGCATCCAGTTAGCTAAACTAACCCTACCGGATGCTTGAAACCCTCTGTTAGTCCGCACTGCCATTCTAAATGTATATTGCAATCCTGTCTCAATGGAAGACAACACATTTTTCACCTATGTCATACACTTGTTAGATCTGATCGCAAATGAACAGGAAATATACACAATCTTAAACATCTCATAATATAATCAAAAGAATAACCTCGCAAAAATAAAAAATAAAAAGGTGGCTAAAACTAATGAAGGAACAAAACCTTTCTATGTTAAATGGGACCTATGTCGAAGATATTCCCCCAAAACCAACCTGGAAGAGAGGAAATCAAGGCACGATTTTAGACTGGGTTTGTGTCGGCTCATGCTATATCTGCAGTATTAAACTTCAAAGTCATAAAAACTGCAGAAAGTGACCACAGCATACTTGAAACAAATTGGGTGAGAGCAGTCTCAACACCATCTCAATATTTCAGACATCAGTTAAATATATCGCAAGGCCTAAACAAAATTAAATGGACAGCTCCCAAACTGCAGCTGCTTATGGAAAAACATAGACTACTGATAACCACACACTCAATGAAGTCACCAGATTACACCCAAACATTAATGCTATTTGCAGCATATAAACAGAAGGGAATGCGAGTCACCCACAAGCATAAATATCCATTTGACAAAACCATTCAAAATGCTAAAAAAATGTTGAGAAAAGACTTGAGATGGTTAGAAAAAGGCTTGACAGGTGATTGTAATATTGCTGCCAAGATGGTTGGAAATCTTGTACATTTTATTCACTAGAATAAGAAAGTCATGGAAAATCCCATACACCTGGAAAAAATACATTCTGGTGCCAATGTTTAAGAAAGGTGACAAGAGCCTCCCGGTAAACTATCGACCAATAGCGCTTCTGAACATCCCGGGTAAGCTATTCGCTAGGCTACTTTTGAAATATATGAATAATTGGTTAGTATCTAATAATCGCCTAGACCCTCAATCATCTGGGTTCGTCGCAGGCCTAGCCACCTCGATACATTTACTAACCTTGACAGCCCTCAAAAAGCAAGCAGAGATAGATACACAACCAACATTCTTAGCTTTTATTGACTTCAGAGTCGCTTTCGACTCAATCTCCAGAAGAATACTGTGGCAAAAACTAACTTTGGCTGGGTGTCCTAAATACATCTTACACAAACCCTCCAGCAGTTCTACTCAAATAATATCATAGGGATTAAATTGACTCAAAATGGCCTTGTATCCGAGCCAATACCAACTAATCGAGGCCTAAAAGAAGGCTCTGTATTTGCTGCAACATTATTTAATTTCTATATCAAGGACATGAGCTCAGTATTATCTATTCTACGCAAATGACTTGGTCATTATTTATCGGACCCCGATAGGGCTCCAAAGACAGCTCCAAATGCTCACCAAATATGCAGAGGTAAACATGTTAACCGTAAACATTAATAAATCGTATATTATGAAATGGCAATGCCCTAGAAAGAACTGTAAAACCATTTAAAGGAATGGCAGGTACTGATAAAATTGAAACTACAGAGCAGCATAAATATTTGAGCCAAATTGCAAATATTGCTAAAAATGAACCTGCATATAAGAATGACCTAAGAGACAAAATCCATGCACTAACATCAAAGGCAAAACTGATACAGAAGAAATATGGCATATTGTCATATGTACCTGTAATATAGTTTTATAAAGGGAAAGTAATTCCGGCAATAACTTATGGTGGTCACATGAAGCTCCCAGAGAGTCGACCAGACTGAAATGTTTTTGAGGTTTTTTTGTAAAAAGGTATTACCACTTTCAAGATCATTTCCAATCCAAGTGGTCTGGTGCGAATTGGGCTGATTTCATTGAAATCTATTGTAGATTGGAATGCACTGATGTTGTATGCAAAGTGTTTGAAGAACCATCTCTATCCAGCCTCAATATTTGCTTTAGATATAGGCCAGTACCCCAAGAAATCACTGGAAGCATGGAAACATGATTGCTGCACGATAATGAAGAGAGCTGACATTGACATAGATTTGTTGAAGTCAAATACAGTAGAAGCCAAACTAAAACGATGGTACAGAGATTGGCACAACACATGGACAGAATGTAATAAATATAAATTATTTGCATCAGGCGTGCTTTCGAAGAAAATAATATTAAATACAATCCCAATCTATTAAATGAAATTCCCAGACCGTGAATTCAGAGATAACATAATGAGAGTCTGGTTCAACTTGTGGCCATCAAAATTGCTTTTAGATAGGAGAACGAAATTGGATAAAGATCGTATTTGTCGTTTCTGCAAGAAGATCCCGCAAAATGCTGAAACACTTAAACATCTCCTGACCGAATGGAAGATGGGAGAGAATACTTCTTTAAATTATTTGGTGACTTTCGTACATTGTCCCAGCAATCAATGTGGGAACTGATTTTTAATGCTCAACAGATATCTTTAAACATAGCAACACTACTATATCTAAAGAAATTCGACTTAGAAGATAAAATGTAAACATAACATAAGTAAAGGTATTAGTACCAATATGTATTATGGTTGTCCCAAAAGAACAAAACAAATGGTCGCTGCCAATGACGTCCATGGAAGCAGCCACATTCTATCGTCTCGCCCTTTATGTCAAGAAGACAGGTGAAGGGTGACCAATGGCAGATTAGAGGCAGTGGAGATGGGAGCAGGAGCTGATGTTGCGCCTGAACAGTCTGTACTGAAACATATTAAACATAGAGCCCCTTTGGACCCTGCGGAATGTGGAGGCTGAGGTCTGTACTACTGAAGAGGAGGATGGAGCTACAAAGAGTTGTCCTAGGTTTGCCCATGATGCTCCATGAAGGGTGGCAAGGGGCAGTGTGCAGGCAGAGGGAACTGCAGGAGCAGTGCGTACTTCATACTATTAAGCAGTGTGTGGATTTAGGATGATGAGGTATGGAATACTGGGTGTGATGATTGCACTCCAAACATTTACGAAATAGGCTCTGTTGCAAGGTGTGAGGAACGGTGGACAACAACAGATTGGAAGCCAAGGAGAGTTAAACAGGGTTTTGTGCTACAGATTGCCCTGTGTTGATATATGCCTTGTACCTGCTCTGTCCCCCCTGCTGCATAAATGATGTCATGATTGTCTTGGGTGTGGAATGCTGTATGGGTGCTGATCTAACAAGTGTTCTATGTATGACAGTTGGAGAGAGGTTTGCTTAGAGAAAGGATGTGTCAGTGAATGTTCCCTACATGACCCGTCAAGAGTCTACTGCACATGTGGGGCTATACTATGCTGTGCTGTAACTTAATAAAGAAGATTCTCTTTTGCTCTTTTGTACTTGTGACTCTTGCATTTGCCTGATGGCCTACCTTAACACTGGCAACGAGGAAACCTACAAATGCTTTAACACTATCTGATCTACTTAAAAGGTACCCACGGCGGGAGCAGTGGGGGGGAGGGGGTAGCCTCCTGAGAATGCGAAGGTGTTATGTGCTGAGTAGACTTTAATGAGCGTTCTGATGCGTTCATGGTGGGGCCAAACATACTCTTTTCAACTGCATCTGCATGTCTCCTGATGAAGTTAAAGGTATTGGGAAGTTGAGCGGTGTTGCTTAAAAAGAATGTGGGATAGAATGATGTCTTGGAATTTAACTGATAGGAGAGGAGAGCTCTGTGGTTTGGGAGGAAATTGTGAACCATTGGAGCTCTATTCCAGGTCTCACTGAGGGAGGAAATGAGGTACCGCTACCACGGGTCTCAAGTGCTGGGTTGTTGAGTGATGGATTGATACATCCATTGAGAAGCAGGAAATCTTTCCCGTCACGCCGAGTCAGGAGCGATCATGATAACGTTAGATGCTCCATCAAAGAGTGCAAAGAGTGCCTTCATCACGGTCAAAGTCATGTTGGTGTGCAACACTGCTGAAGATTCTTTGCCAAACTGGACCCTGGATCAGGGACGTTCCTGTGATGGAATTGATTTGAGCACTTTGGGTGCAAAGCTTAATGTTGTCCCCCTGCAGGATGCGTTCAACAGTGCAGGGCCCTGAACACACGGGGGTGTCCAGTCATGGGAGCTATCGTTAACAGTACATATTATGATGTTTCGGTATGTCAGTACAATGGTACTGATTTTTTTTCTAAAATATTCCCAGCTTAAAAATTATGTTGGCTCCATTACTACCAAACCACATCCCAAAACAGCACCAATTAATTCCTCATGTACCAGACAGCTAGAAAATGCAGTAAAATACATCCCAGCAGAAACATCCACGACATCTCCAAGATAGGTACCTTGGAGGTAGGTACCTTGGAGACGTGTTGGATGTTTCTGCTGGGATTAATTTTACTGCATTTGCTAGCTGTCTGGTACATGAGGAATTCATTGGTGCTGTTTTGGGCTGTGGTTTGGGAGTAATGGAGCAACATAATTTTTAAGCTGGGAATGTTTTTGAAGAAATGTCAGTTGTGAGGTGAGGCCTGTGTATTGGCGTGGTGATGGTCGTGTAGGTATAGGTGTATGCCTTTCGTGGCCTCTGTTAGAGGATGGTGCAGGGTGTACTTGGAGAATTACGGATAAAGTATTGTCCCATTGTTACGTTATGTTTGTAACATGTTTTCACCCACAGGCCAGGCATTAAAGCAAAGGTTAGGTTGGATTGTGGCCCATTCTAAGCTTTATGTATTATAGCTACAGTTATCTATGCCGTTATGTACTTATTGCCTATTGCTTTCTGATTTGTGGGACAGAAATGTGGTGTCATTTGGTTTTACATATGTGACTGACATTTGTGTCACTGATTCATGGCCTAGTGATCCATGGGCGCAGAATGTGAGAGGCAGATAGGCAGCTAATGCTAACAGTAGTGTGAAAGGCAGTTTTAGAAGAGTTACTTGGGTTCTCTGTGCAACTATGTGGACACCTTCTTTATATTGTTGAGTGCGTGTGGTGTTGGACACTGTTGCAAGTGCCACCTGCTTACACGGGATTTAACCTGGTGACTAGGTCACTCAGGGGCCATAAGCTTATAGTGCATATAAACTGAGCTATGGTTAGCCCTTTCTGCTTATTGCATGTAGGTGTGCCCACTGCAGGGTCAGATGTTCGGTGTTGCTGTTGCATAGTGCACCCTTTTCGCTCTGTGTTTTCTTGGGCATGGTTGCAACTTGCCAAGCTCATAATAATACCTAGGCACTGTGGAAGGTGCAAATGCCGGATGTCTGCTTCACAAAAGACAGTGTTCGTGTCCTGAAACATTTTGCAGAAAAGGACAAGCAAAGGTTGCCACGAGACTGCTGTGTTGGTGGTGGTAATGACTTAGTGCAGCATAAGAAATTCGTTTTTAACATAACATGAAGCGGAATCAAAACAAAAAGTAACATTTTACTAATTGTTCCTGGAATTATGACCATGGCAAATGTAATAACATTATTGACATACAATTCCGACCCCCCAAACTTAGTTAGAAGAAGGATTTCCATGTGCAAGCTACCCAGTTCACTATTTTTCTTGCCTGTGAGTCTGAATCGTGGCATATGCACTTATGTTTCTTGCCAATTCTCACCACTTTAGCTGCCTGGCAGAAGGACCCCTCATTGCTGATCTTTGGGAGCCCTGTTGGTCACATTTCTTTGCTTATGACCTTATTGTTTCCCTATGTGCTCATCAGTCCTGCAAGGTTGCCTTTCTGTGGCACAGAATTCTGTACACAGCATGTCAACAGCCTCATTGTAACAGTCAAACTGTAGTACCATAACATGTGATAAGGGTGCCAGTTTAGAACTGTATACAGGACAGACATCTAGACATTTTTCTCCCTAAGGATCAGGTTTGGTCACAGAGCCACCTCTGTCTTTCATATACCTTTATGAACACATCCTGCAGAATATCTCAGCCTATATTTTCTCACTTTAGATAGATTATGTAATGTTAATCTGCCTTGCATTGCGCCAAATCACCACTGTGTGAGCTCCCTCCAAGGTATAGAGAACTTTGTCTGCTGTGATAGAGAAACAGAGTTTTGGGGACGGACCCCCAGGTATGCCAAAGGGACACTGGGAGTCCTCGGACTTGGAGGGCCAAACACCCTCCCACAGGATACACAGGGGACTCAGTCAACAGCAAGAACAAACTGCAGCTTATTACAGACAAACCCAACAGGGATCAGCACAGGAACAGAAAATATTCATGCACATCCCACTCTTCCTCAGCTCGCAGGCTGGTTTCACTTCCAAATGGTGTCAACACTTTGTCACAACATGGGCCCCTCTCCAGAAAACCTATCGGGCCAAGTGATTGGGTATTGAGTATCTGTTATATAGGACATTATAGATGTTATTCTACTGTCCCTCGCATGTCAGTTGGCTGGCCTGTTCCATCCCCAAGTCACTAACCATAACATGGTTGCATTGTTGTGGATTTCCCATTGGTTCTTGCCCATTGCTGCCCCCCTACGTTACTAAACTGTGGTTGGCTATAGCTGCTGTCCCGAGCCCTGGGATCAGCAAAGGTTCTCGGCTCACTGTGTACCTCTTCAAGGTAATGAGAACGATTATGTGTCTGTATTGTAACTTGTGTGTGCTACCTTTGCTTATGAGAGTGCTCTCCTGTCCCACGCAACACTTGTTGCATACTTGTTGTGGTCTGTGTCTGGCAGCCTGGGACCAGCTCTCCTTTCCCACCACTGATCGCTGTCCATTGTCTGCTTCGGCCACGTCACGTGTTCAGAAACCACAGATTTGACCTGTGCAGCTTGGAATTATGAGGATTTATTTGTATTTCTGCAGCTGGTCCCTTTGTCAACTGGGTATCCTCATGTCATCCGTATCTCTTGACCTCGGCTGCGGGTACTGTTGCACATGTCTCACTCTCTGTGCAGCCTTAATCGGCCTAGATTGTCTTTTGCTTAGAGGCCTGAAGCCTGCTGTAATTTTCCTAAACCTTATAATGCGGTTTCTACAGTGTCCATGCTATGCTACATTCTCTATAGGTTAGTCACACTTGGCTCTATCAGGTCCCATAGGTGTTCCTGCAGTTCCAAATGGTTACTGCTATGTAAGCATCTGCAAGCTTTGTTCAGGATCTCTTGCGACTTGCGGTTTCTGTGTTGCTGCATTTGGCTAGTGTCAAAAACAATAAAAGCAATGACAGTATGTATATGTATCTGTCTCTAACTATAAACCTGTACACTCGTCTTCTTCATGTATTCGAGTGTGTGTTTGTGTCCTGAAGTGCAGATGGCATGTGTGCTTCTTGTCTAATGCTGCTATGTGATGGTGTCTCTAACGATATCAGCAGCATGGCTTCTCTGTGTTTAGTCCAAGATATCCATGCAGGTGTCCCTGAAAATGGCCTGAGGCTCTTCATCCATGCATGGATAGATCTGAAGCTCCCTTCATTGGTATTTCTGGCTGAGGGTATAACTCTCAATGTACTTGTTAATCATAGGTCCATTGAGAATTCGTTCAAAATGGAATGGGTGATTGGTGTGTTTCCTGGACCTCTACCTTGTCATGAGTTTAGTAGGAGGGGGGTAGTGCAGGCTTCCCCATACCTCTTCAGTGCCCCCTATGGTCAAACTGTCGACCACCTCCTTATACAACAGTCCTTTTGCTCTTGGATACCATATGTTCGTTATTCCTCTGAGGTGCCTATAGTAGTTTGTGTGGTCATCGAACGACCAGTTCATGTTACAGCACAATCATTTGTGATTACACTAAACTCACTTCCCTTCCTAGTATTTTTCATTAAATGGGTTGTCCAGCTACATTGCTCCAAGTGGGAACAGGTCACATTTTGTGCTATTCTTTCACTTATCTTGTTCCTTTCTGCCACAATCTTGTCCTTTGCTCCTCTTATATTCACATCCATCAGGACCTGCATTCTGATAGCTTCCCCTGCTATTTTCTTGAACTAGGCCATGCAGATTTTAATTCCACACATCGGTGTTGCCACCAGCACTATTGATCTCATTATCACTTTCAGTCCATCTGACAGCCATGATGGCACCCATGACCATATGTACACTATCCAGCTCTGGTCCTTTCCCGTCCCCCTTGCATCTTCCATTTTGGCATGCATCTATGCCAGCTGCGCCACTGCACCTGATAGATCTGCAAGCCCAATAATGATCTATCAGTACTGCTGTTCCTGCTTTCATAGCTGTGTGTTGTTCAATGCTACTGCATCTAGCATTCTCACCAACTTCAACTTCGTCAATAATCTGATAGCACAGTGCTGGTGTCTTCAGAGGCATTGAACTAGCTTAATTTTCCACTCATTTCAGTAGCTTTGCACTACCCTCCCATTTCTTAAGGCACTTGTCATTTTCTTCCTGTACTTAGTTCACTGGTGACTATGCTAGTGTCAGTGCTTTGCTTCACACCACTCCATCCTTCCATCCATGTTCTGTGTACACTTGGCCATATACTAGTATCTGTGGTCTTTCCCAGCAGCCATGCTCTGCTACTGTCTCCTTCACTCTGTCTAATGTCTTTATGTAATTATCTTCATATGGTAATGTTGCTTTAGACATCCATCTCAGCATTGCTGGCTTCCCTTGAAATCTTTCTTGAGTTGTCACCATCGAGAGGTACATAAGGCACTGTGCTCTTGCTGCTGGTATTTCAGTTGCTATGAATGGTCTGGAGGTACTGGTTGCATAGGGGATTAAGGAGCAGACATAACAGCTCTCCCCAGTGGTTTCCTTTCCTACTTTGGCCATGTGTTTGTACCACATATTATTAGACACTCGAGCTGTGTCAGTAAGATACAGATCAACCCCCTTCATGTCTGAGTTAACACTGCGCTTACCACTCCTTACCTTATCAGCAGTGTACTCCTGTCCACTTGACATGGTCGTTCCACCTGCTTGGGTCAGAGGAATGTTAGTAGAGGGTACAGCGGTAGCATTAGCAACACAAGTAATTTTCCAAAATATGAATATAATAACAGCAATAGGAATAAGTAAGACTAGAAGAACCATAAAAAGTTTTAATAGGTCATTACTTTCACTTACGCTGCTTGATCCTTGCAGCTTGAAGATACAGTTGCCTGCCTGAAATGTATGAAGAAATGTGTTACTGTTTTAGTGGTGTAAGTACTCCTTAAGGTCTGAGGACCAGGTAATCACTTATGGTGAATACAAACACCTCTTCACACACATTTCTTACGGATGGGTCTCTTAGTGTGTTGTGAGGATGGAGGATTGCCATGCTCAAGCTCTGGGCATGTTTGGGCCAAATACTCTGCAAAGGCAAGATAGTACACTCTAGGAATTGGGCTCAGATTCTGCTCGGTCTTCTCATAGTATGGACAAATTGGTTTGAGAAAGTATCTTGGTGATGGGCAGAGGGCAACATGGACATGAACAAACATCAACAATTATATCGGCTTTCACGTACATTATGTGCGGAAAAGGAACATAACAAACAGACAGTGCGCCCTCACACTAAGTCAATAAGCAGGTCAGTCTGTAACTCTGTTGCCCGCAGGCGCATGACCATTGGATGTCCTCCTCCTGGTCATGCAAGTTCAGAACACGCTTGTAGCTCTTCTAGTTGCTGAACATTGGTCCTGTCGGTCAAGGTGACCTTGTTGCCAGGTGAGACCACTGCTTTTTAGGGTTTGACATCGGCCAAGTGGTTCCAGACTGACTTCTCCTCTAGTTTGACAGCAGAGTCGACCACTTTCTCCACCACACTCACAGGGTTTTTAAACTCAGAGTCTTGTGGTGCGCTATCCTAGCCACCAAAGAAGTAATATAGTCATGCATCTCTTGACCTATAACACGTAGGCACTGTTCTCACAATCCTTCAGTGCTCTTGTGGGAGAAGCCAGGGGGAGATGCATGCACCATTCCATCACCACCTTGTGGGGTGTTAAATGGTGGTCGGACCCAGGCTTATTTCGCAATGCAAACAGTGTGAGTGGTAAGCAGTGAAGCCAATTCTTTTTGGTGCTCTGCTGTGTCTTGGCTATGCACTCCTACAGGAGGCCATTCAGGCGTTCACACATCCCATTGGCTTGTGGGTGGTATGCACAGGTGAACTTGTGTTGAATGCCCAACAGGGCTGTGATGTGTTGGAACATTTCATTTGCAAAGTGAGGGCCATTGTCAGACCATATGACCTCACACACGCCACATCTTGTGAACACTTCCCTGACTAGGAACTTAGCCACTGTGTCAGCATGCAAACAGGGGCCTGCCTCAATCCACCTGGAGGTTGGGCATACAACCACTATCATGTAGCTGTATTGTTGGCAAACTTGGATCACATCTTCATAATCCTCATGTAAATATTGAAAGGGGACTACTGGCCTTGGTATGGCTCCTCTCACAACTCTCAAGAGTATGCCCTTCTGTAAACTGCTGGCAAATCAAACAATTACTCACAAATTCAGCCACATGTTCTGCCAAATTAGGACAGAACCATGTTAATCCAATGCATAAATTGTGTCAATGCAGTGTTCAATAATGCTAGTGTCATGACCACTTACACCCTTTGTTATAGTGCCGCCAAAGGGCATCTGTCAGAGACATTGTATACCCACTCCTTGTCCACAGTTCCTACTCTTCCTTGGGTGCAGCTCGCTGCCACTCCATGATCTGTGCTTCTGGCAATACGTTGTAGCCCTCGATAAGTAACATATTTCTGGTGCACTCTCGTGCATTAGGAGCTCCTCCTTGTTCCCATGGCTCCCCAAAATATGCTGTGCATTTTTCATCAAAGTCTGCTTCTTCATCTCCCCTTGAAATGGGATCTACCTCTGTCGTGTGTGTACTTCAATCAATCTGCCCTGTAAAAGTGCATGTTGTCCTGGAGTTCTGTCTGCCATTCTGAACCCTCTCCTGAGCCATCGTGACAGTCCAGAGTGTACTGTGGACGTCACATAGGCAGAGTTGGAATAGATTGTTACCTTCTTCTTTATGCGTTTTCCAGTGCTAGTATTAGGGCCACTAGTTCTGCTGCTTGTGCTGAATAATGGGATGGTAGTCGCGCACTGGCTACTACTTCACTTGTCCCGTCTTCCTTCAGTCTTACTACTGCAGTTCATGTATGCCTGACCCCATCTGTCTGATCAACCGTTCAAGACTCATCAATGTAGAGCATGTCTCCCCCCCTCAAGTGCATCCTCCTCTACCTTGCAAGTGTCACAGACATCTCTATGTTTTCTGTACAGTCGTGTACATAGTCCCCTACCTGTACAACATCTGCTAGAAATGTTGCTGGGTTGACAATTCTGCATCTCCCTATCTTCAGTCCTACATTTGATAGTATCAGCTCGTATCCTGATGCTCTTTGTGTAATCAGTGTGCTTTTGGCTTCTGAAGTATTGCAAAAAGCTGTGCTCAACATGAAGAGTGGTGGTGCACCAAATGGTAATTCCTGCTGACTTCTCCACTACAAATACAGCAGCTGCCAAAGCTTGTTCGTACTGATAGTATCCTCTCATTACTGGATCAAGTGGCCCAATGTAGTAATCTATTGGCTTGTGTCCCATGCTTGTATTTTGTGTCAGTATTGCCTTCATCACTACACCATCAGTGTGAGAAAATAAGAAAAATTCCCTTTTCTAGTCTGGGATCCCTAGCATTGGTGCTCTGCTTATTGAGTCCTTCAGTTCCTCAAATGCCTCAGTCATCTCTGTGGTCCATGTCAGTGTTTTGTTTCCTCTCTGTGCTTCCTTAGAGGCACCCAATAGTGGCCTTGTGTATGTGCTGTATTCAAAGACCAATGCTCTGCAGTAGTTGCATAACCCTAAGAACTGTTGCATTTCCCTCACTGTCGTGGGCTCAGGTGTCTTGCGTATTGCCTCTGCTCTCTCTGGGGTGATCTGTCGGCCATTTTGGTATATCGTCTGTCCAGTGTATAGCACCTCCTCTGACAGTATTGTAACTTGGCTTTGTCCACCTTGTATCCCTCTTTTCAGCTGACACAGTCAAATGTGTACTGAGTCCTTCTTACATTGATCTTCTGTCATGCTGCAAATCAATTGATCTATGTACTGGCAAACTGTGCTCTCCATCTGTATGTTGCTTAGGTCCATCTGTATCAATCTGTTAAAGATAGATGTTGACTCGCAGTACCCTTGTGGTAGACAAGTATGTTTCTACTTCTGGTTTCTATACATAAAGCTGGTCAAGTCTTGTGAGTCTGGGTGTAGTGGTACGGAGAAGAATGCATTCTTACAATCAATGACAGTGAAGCAGGCAGCTTCCGCCGGAATGCTGCCCAAAAATGTCACTGGGTTTGCAATTAAAGGATATTCTGCTTCTACAATGTCGTTAAGAGGTCTTAAATCCTGCATGAAACACCATGACCCCCCCTTCGCTTTCCTCACAGGATACACTGTGGTAGTGCATGGGGACACCGATGGTACAAGGATGCCTCTCTCAATTAGGGATGTGATTGTCTCATAAATACCCTCTTCTGCTTCTTTAGTTGGGGGTACTGTTTCACTCTCAGTAAAATTGCTCCTGTCTTCAGCTTGATCTTCACTCCCCCTATGCTTTTTATGTGACCCAGGTAATCGGAACTTGTGGTCCGTAGGGTGCTGGGTACCTTGGCCATATCCTCCTCCCAGAATGGTGCATTGCCATTCCAGTGCGATTGCCATTCTCTGTGGTACTTCCCTGTAGTGTATTTGTAATAAATAGGTCACACTGATTTTGAACACCATCTCTATTTCCAGTCCTTCTTCCCTGAAAAGCTCTGTCACTGTGGTCAACCTGCACCCTTCTGCTACTGCGATCAGTGCTCTCCATTTCTGCCCTGTGTCATCCATCCCATGCACTGCAATCCAATCCTCTCTTGTGACCACTGCTTCTATTTCTATTGGCACTATGGTTCCCTCATCCTTTGGTAGCTCAGGCCTGAATAGGTACTCGTTTGGAACTCGCCACATCTTTCCTGTAATTCCTGGAAGCCATGAAATGGCAATGTCAGTTCCGTAGTGGAACATTTCTGTGTCCACTGGCTCCCCCCTCTGTACTGTGCATTAGCAACGGCTTGAACAATCTGTCTTACACTGAGCATGTGTATGCCTGGTGTGGAGTATCTGTGAATGAGATGGTCATACTCAGTCTGCACATAATGTCTCATTCCATTACGTGTACAGTGTCTGTCTAGAGTAAAGGGTAGAGATAGATCGTGATCTCCTATAGAAAGTGAGAAGCTTTGTGTGAAAGGAACCACTTCCGAGCCACAGAGAATCCTTGAGTGTTCATGGCATCGCATGACGATATAAATGCTGCTTCCCTAATGAAGAACCTAGTCGCCCCTGTGTCAACAAGAAAGGAAAATGTTTTGTCACGTATCGCTACCCCTATGCAAGGTTCCTCCGCAGGGTTGGGTGTGATCGACAGGATGGTACACATCAAGTTTGTCTGTAGACTAACATCTGGGAAAATTATATACCAAACTGCTCGGAATGGTCTACTAACCACAAGCCCCTTGTGCATCCAACATTGCATTGTGTACTTACAATTCTCCAAATCTACCTTGGAAACAAAACCAAATATTTACAACACTTTAGGAGATATCCAACAACTCCCTTTTCCTGAACCATGGTCCACCTAAGAAGAATGACCCGTACCCATTTCATTGCAAAACAGTCTTCCCCTTGCATCTCTCTCTACTGTGTTTGGAGAATCTTTTTCCAACTTTTACACCATCTAATCTCCCCTTACACATGTTCCTTCATCCTGTAGACTAAGGTCTTGTCACTAATGGAGTGAGAACAGTACGCCACTCTACTGACAAGCCTAGGTGCTTATGATTTGGCACAGTGTAAGAAAATTAAAAGAATGTATAACATAAACATTCTTGTCCTGGCAATTTCCTCAAGGCATCGGACAGCTAACCCCCAGACATGGATTTTTAATGTCTTTAAAATAGAAACACCCTCTTTGGTTTATGTGAGCAGCGCTAAATTATGTGAGCATACTATGTTTTACATAACCCATTCATTATGAGTCTTAGTAAAGTGAATGAAGGTGGAATAAACGTTAGAATTTGCCCCATAACATCACAGAAGAAATTGCCCATTCTGGCATAGTGATCTTATATATGCAATAATGACATAAGGTCTATGCTATTTCAAACGCCCACTGTATATGTTTGTAGGAAAAAAGATATGGCCAAAAGATGCTTGCAAGAAATCAAAGATGGGAACAGCAGGGACAGGGGAATACAAACATGTTCAACATAAGAATGACACAACGAGCAAGAAAGTTCCAAAGAAAAAGGAGCAACTCCACAATAGTGCTGTAATGAAACATTGCCTACATCAATATTGGAGGACTTATTTATGTATTTACTTTTTTTTCCATTTATGACGTGCACAAAAACCCAGAGGCATCAAGGCTCTGTTACAGGTACCAGTTGCATGTGGCCAGTTCGAATTTGATAGGAAATGCAGACAGATTATAGTTTTGTTCTGGGTGATAAGACAGACAGACTTAACAGAATGATGGCGTGTTCCATGAAGGTAGTGAGGAAGGCGGATCAATGGGGAGCATGCACAATTAAGTAAACACCCAGGTTTTCAGCCCTTTGAGTAAAGCTTAATAAGATTATTCTGCTTTCAGTGCATGTGGTAGGTCATTCCATTGTTTGGCTGCAATGGAAGGAAAGCTGGAGCCTCCCGTGTGCACCTGTGTGTGATCGAGAGGGTCTTGAACATAAACCATTATTGGATGGGGAGACAAGGGACAGCTCTGCAGGTAGAAGAGATGTGTTCAGATTTTAGAATGTTCATTGCAGCTCACAGTGAGTTGTTTTGGATTGTCTGCAGTTTCTGAATGTTGTGTGCTGAGGTACCCACAGTAATAAAGTACGGTGCCTACCACTGCCTGGGCAATTGTGAGGCATCTTTCAGTGGAAAGGAATGGTCTGGCGACATTTATCAATTTTGTAGTGTAAGCTGATGAGGAGGAAATAGCATTTACTTGGGGAGTCAGGGATAGGGTAGCATCAAGGTAGATCTCCAGGGTTTTCACTGCAGGGGAAACTGTAATCAGGGTAACGTTATTGTTGAAGGCTGCGTACCTAAGGTCAAGAATTTTGAATACCATTGGGTGTCCGATTAGTAGGAGCTCGGTCTTCTCATCATTTAGACATAGGCCGTGCATTGCCATCCAAGCTTGGATGGTTGCGTAAACTATGTAGAGGGTATCAACATCATTGGAATAGTTACTGGATTTGCGTATCGTTGGCATAGTTAGTGTAGGCTATGCCGATGGAGTCCATGAGGTCGAAGAGGGGCTTTGTGAATATGTTGTACAGTGTCACAGAGATGCAGGATCCTTGTGGCACATTTGATTGGAACGGGGGGGGCACTTGCATTGTCAGAAAAGACTTTCATTACTCTGCCATCTAATAATGAGGCTATGCATGTCGTGGCTTCAGGAGAGAAAGAAACTGAGGTGGTCAGATGGTGGCAGAGGATTTTATGGTCGACTAGGTCAAAGGCAACAGATAGATCCAGGAGGAGCAGTAGGGCAGGTTTCACTTTGTTCTTATCTCATCAATCTGTTTTTTAAGATGAAGGAGTGCTGACTCTGTGCCATGGCCTGGGCAGAATCCAGACTGATGGATTCCTAGGATCTAATTCACTTCCAGGTGATGTTGAATTTGGACATATGCCTCTCTATCAAGAATTTTGAGTGGAATGGGGACTGTGGTGATTGGCCTGAAGTTGTTGGGCAGGGTAGGGTCAATTGTGGGTTTTTTGAGTAAGGGGAGAACCCAGGCTTCTTTGAGGGTAGAAGGCACTGTGCCTGCCTCAAAGGAGGCATTAATGAATTCAGTGATTAAGGGAGTTAGCGTTTCTGCACAGTCTTTGATGAACGGTGCTGGTCAGACATCACCTTTGCATCTAGAGGGCTTGAGGCTCTTCAAGATGTGAAGTTTTTCTAGTTCTGTGACATTTTTGAAGCAGAACAAGGGTGTGCTAAAGCTGCTTGGCATGGGAAAGGTGGTGTCAGCAGTAGTCAGTTGGTTGGGTTTCAAGATCAGTCGTTTGCTGAGAATTTCATTATGTAGGGAGTCCATTTTTAGGATCCTTTGTGTTCTGCATGTTCGTACACCAGGTCTGGTCTTTAGTGATGGTAGAGGGCAAGGTGATGAGAGTTTCTAATTCCTTGAGGATAGTGAATAGTTCTCTGGTGTCAGGTTTGACATTGGCTATTTTGGTGTTGAATGCAGTAGCTTTGGCGTGGATGATGGCTTCTTTGTACAGCCCTTGAGAATGATAGCCTTAGGGTGTCTGAGGTTTTTGTTCGAGTTAGTTTCAGCTAGTCGCTTACTGGTTGGTCTGGGTTGTACCAGGCTTTAATATAGCCTGCTGGTTTGGATTTCTTTGGCAGAAGAGGGGCGATGGTATCAACTACGGTTGTTAGCGTTGTGACATAGGGGTCTGCTAAGGTGTCAGGGTCCAGAGAGTGAAGGTGCTCTTGTTTGAGAGGGGTGGGGAGGGATCCGCTCCTTGATGTGTTTTCGGGAGCTATGAGCTAAAGAAGGGGGGCGGTATGGCGGTGGGTTTGGTATGGTGGCAGAGTTGGAAGGTGAAGGCAATAATCAGATGGTCAGACCACGGGCAGGGAGCATTACATTAGATAGTGACAGGGCAGTTGGCGTCTGCGATCCAGTCCAGGAAACAGACTTTGGCATGGGTAGGGTCACTAATTCAGTGGCTGAAACCCAGAGCATTCAGGGAGTTAGCAAGGCAGGTGGCTTGTAGGTCGTTAGGGTCGATCAGGCCCAGGTTCATGTCACCATGAAGGAGGATTTTAGACCAGGGTTTTGTTATCGCCAATGGTTTGGAGGAGGTCCAAACCATATATCCTGAATTCATTTTGGCTAAGAGAAGGACAGCATATGAAAACATTAAACAATGGTAAACAAATTCACATACTAGAGGAAACATTCTATTTATTATAATGCACAGTGGCAGTTACACTACCCTCAATTGAAGGGAATATACACTGCACCATCAAAATGGGAGGAGTCAGTACAGAGGAAAAAGTATGACATCTAAGTGAGCTGCTCCTACCTTTGATGACAAATCAGTTCCCAAAACTATTTTTTTTCTCGAGAGATAAGACAATACATAACTCATTCACTTGATTCCCCTTGACTCCATATATTTAGGAAGCACACAAGTATGAAACTCACATTAAAAAGTATAGTTTCTTGTCAGTTAATTTAACGCCCCATTCACAGGGACTGAAACATGTTGGCAATGGATGTCCATGTACCACTTCTGAAACTGAGTAATACCCATTCTTTACAATTACTGCAATACTAGGGTGAAAAAGCAAGGACATTTGTTAATGTTAGCTTTACCTTAACCTTAAATAACCCTGGAACAGTGGCTGACTGTTTGCAAAGACTGGACAAGTGGCATATTATGCGGCCAGTCATTGTAATCGTCTTTTGGGATTCTTTTGCAAATAAAAACCATGTATTCCTTACACGTGTATGCATTCGATAATTGACAAATACAATATAATCGTCAATTCTAATGTTATAAACATTCATTCCCATGCGCGGATATTGGCAGTCTAAAGTTCCATTTTGAGAGCTGATAGCCTTTTTGATTTCGTGCAAAACCCCACTTGCTCCATCTTAAGAGAAAAGTTAAGTCATTACTTGAGGCAGGGGCCTGATTTTTACCTGGAACCAAAGCACATCTGGTCAGTTTTGAATTGAAGGGCATCCCTGCACTGTTTCAGGAACGCAACAACAGAGACAAATTATGCTGACGATCTTGCAAGCAACAAGAACCTTTGATTTCACCTGCGAAAGGAAAACAAGTACAACTGTGCTAAAGGCTATTTTGACAGAAACTCATATTAAGAGTATATAAGTAGTGTAATCACATATTACTGTGCTAAGCACGATCAGGATTGAGTGAGTTTTCTGCACGTTTACGAGATTATTATGCACCAGGAAATCTGGCAGTTTGGAAAATCTCATTTACAGGGATACATGACCTATGGAGTATTTGCAGTAAAGAACAAAATGGAAAGGCCCTTGGGCGGACAATTACATTGATTTCATTTTTAATGTGGTTTCTGTAATTATAAGCTTTACAGCATTAGTAACGAAGTTTAGCTACTAAAATGTGTTGATAAATGTGACCATACCTTTAAGTGTGTTAATATCCGCAATGCTAATGCCAGGGGCAGGCCATTTGTAACGTCGGAAGTGTGGTGGGCATTATTTCGCCACTTAGGGCCTCATTTAAAGTTGGGCTGCAATGATAAAACTGGTGGTGGTTCAAATATCGCCTGTTTAATGTGTGTTAAATGTTGCCTTACTATATGTTTAAACATCTCCTATTTTTATCTTCACCCAAGAGGTGTAAGTGAACATTCCAAAAACTCCCCAAAAGTATTTCTTCTGTTTTCCTGCAATGAAGGAAAATGCACAAAAAACCTGCTAGGTGACATCCAAAGATGATGAGAAGGCAGGCGTCTTTGACCTTCTTTGAAACACCTTTGTAATATGCAGAATGATCAGGAATGGATTAAACTTCTTTATACATTAAACAAAGTAAAATAATGAATGCAGATCTCCAGAAACACCACATGCAGCATTTCAGGTAAGCCACATCTGTTACCACCGTCCCAGCAGTGTTCTCATAATTAGGGTGTTAGAATGCAGGTGCAACACCCCAGCCGTAGAAATAGGGCTATGCTGCACAAAGTGTATTAACAAGGACAGTCATTCGGTATTTTGCCATTTGGATTGAGAGTTTTGATAGTTTCGCATACATGTTATTTGTTGTTAAAGCTTTTACTCACTTTTAGAAAGCATCGTAGACCTTATAGCATGCAAAAGAAGTAGCTGTGTGATAATGTTGCATAGTATAGGTAGAGGTCAGAGCTAGGGAATGTGTGATAGATTCCTGTAGCTAGTAGAAGTGTAATATTTTGTTTTTATAAGGGTTGTAGAGCAATTTTTGACAAATTGGAAAAAGGAAGTGGAAGAGTCCAAGAGCAGGATAAGCCAGAGTGTAGTGCTACAATAACATAAGGGCTGTGCGCCACGGTAGCAATAGCTGTGCCATTTTGGATTAGGCCTAGCAAGAAACAGCAGATAGAGAATTAAGCCATTTGTTGGAGCTTTCGCTCCGTCCATTTAATTAGAATGTATGCATTCTTCACACAGCGAGCGAGCAGACGCCCAAGGTTGGGGAAGAAAGGGAGATGTGCAGCGCAGATATTACATTCATTGTGTCAGAATGAGCAGGGTGCAGAAGCTGGGAACGAAGCAACGGTCTTAGACGATTGGATTAGTGCTTCAGCTGTGAAGGATGAGTTCCATGAGAACCAGGCCTGGTATTGGGCACTGCAAAACATCCGAGCTAGGTTTGGAGCAATAGTTCCCTCAGTGAAAAGCAGCCAGACCATTTGAACTGCAGGCATTTCTATTAACTTTATTAACTAGAGCAAACGAATACAAGAAATCCTTTCCCAAGAAAGGTGCCTCAACTGTTTTTTTTTTTATAAGCACCTGCTTTCCAAGATCGATAGAGTAGGAGTATTGTTAGGGGTGCAGTATGTTTTCAGATGGGTGTCGCAAGAGGAGATGCCAAAGAGCACAGCTGCAAGGTCAAATGAGTCATTTGGGAGTGGCACATGTTCTGGTATCACGAAGAAGCCATTGTATCACTGGGCACGTTTGACCTCATGGCTCATACTAGTTCCCTGATTGGGTCCTCTCGGGGGTATGCACAATAATAGTCAATTATTGCAACAATTTACCCGAGAATAATGAATCAATCGTTACAGTGTTTTCCGTTGATGGCATATTAGGCTATCTTGTGAGGGGTTACGATATGATATGGCATTTATAATGCACCTATACATAAGTGTTTCAAGGCACGACAAGGCAAGGGAGGGGGAACAGAGGGAAGACAGAGACAACGATCTTACTAGGCCAGGTGTCATTCAGATCTCGCAAGTGCATGGGAAGGGGGAAGGGGAAGAAGTGTGGGGGAGAAGGAGGAGGGGACAGCGCAATACATGGGATAAATACAATAAATAAAAACAATGAATAAAAAATATGGCCAGCTGGTGGCAAGTGCAAGGGTAAGTGCAGACATCAAGTGTCAAGTGCTGGTAGGGGGACTGTAGGGATATGGAAAACAGTCCCCAGGTGCAGGGGGTTGCCAGGGAGGCAGTGCAGGTGTGCAACTGGCAGGGGAGGTGACCCGGGTCTGAGATTAGAGGGTGCCCAGGTAACCAGTGTAGTTTCAGTTTCAGCCAGGAATTCAGCAGGGGAGAGGAGGAGAGAAAGCAGAAGCAAATAGGAAGTTTTGAGGTGCTCCCGGAACCAGAGATGGTTCTCCTCAAGTTTCGGGGAGGCAGGGAGGCTGTTCCAGAGGGAGGCCCCAGCCTAAGGTAGAGATCTACCACCAACTCGTTGCTTGGAGAAGCAACTAACCCTGAAGGAGTTGGAGGAAATGAGCAAAGAGTTTGAGAAGGAAGATATTTAGGAAGAGAGAGTTGAAGGTATTGAGGCCCCAGGCCCAGAATGCCTTGTGGATGCTTTCGAACTTAATCCTCGCAGTCACTGGGAGCCAGTGCATAGATTTCAGTCCCGGAGATATACGATCCCTGGGCTTGAGGCCAAGGACAAGTCTTGCAGTCCTGTTCTGAATGAGTTGCAGAGGGCGGAGAGTAGTAGCAGGCAGATTTAGAAAGAGGCTGTTGCAGTAGTCTAGCCTAGAGAGAATCAGAGCTCTGGAGACAGTGAGCTTCTGGGGGGAAGGGGAGGAAAGGAAGAATACCTCTGAGGAGTTGCAACTGGTAGTGTAACTTCTTAGAGACGTCAGAGAAGTGAGGAGAGAAGGAGAGTGTGGAGTCGAAGATGACCCCAAGCATTTTAGCCTTGTAAGTGGGAGCAGGTAGAGGGCCAAGAGAGGCTGGCCAGAGAGTGACAGGAAAGGAGGGAGCGGGTGTGCCAATGAGAGAATCCCAGTCTTAATGGCATTAAGGCAGAGAACATTGGCAGCACACCACTCCTGGATAGCAGACAGTCAAAGATGATTGAAGGAGAAGAGGTGGCTGAAGGTAGCCTGAAAATGAGCGCAGTGTCATCCACATAGCACTGGAAGTTGGGGCAGAGAGCGGCAATGCAGTGGGCAAGAAGTGGCAGGTATTGGTTGAACAGTCAGGGAAAGGGTTTAGACCCCTGGGGAACAACACAGGTAGAGATAGAGATAGAGGAGAGGGAGGACCCAAGTTGTACCTGGGAGGGTCGATCAGAGAGAAAGAAGTCAGCCATGCCAGTTGCTGACTGGTGATACCCAGGTTATCACAGAGACGGTTGAGCAGGATGACATGGTTGACCGTGTCAAAGGCAGAAGAGAGATCAAGTAAGATGAGGACGCAGGGGGTGCTGGAATCAAGGTTGGAGAGCAGGTCTTCACGGATGTTCAGGAGAGCAGTTTGTGTGCTTCTGGCAGCTTTGAAGCCAGGCTGATGATCATGAAGACAACCAACCGATTCAGTGTGAAGATTGAGCTTGGAGATGGCCAACTTTTCCAGGAGTTTGCCCAGGAAAGTAGGCAATAGTTAACCGGGCAGGACGGGTCGGCAGAGGGTTTCTTAAGAAGAGGGTGCACAAGGGAGTGCTTCAGGGGGGATGTGAAGACTCCAGTGGTGAAGGTGTGGTTGCAGAAGTCAGCCAGAGCAGTACCCAGGGAGTCAATGTGGTCCTTAATGGTTTTGGAGAAACAGGGAGGAACCTGTTTTGACGAGACTTTCATAGATGAAACCTCATCTGGGGAGAATAGGGGAAAGGCAGAGAAGGAGGGAGGAGTGGTGGCCAAAGAAGGGACAGAGGAAGAGCAGGGAGTAGAAGGAGGACAAGGTGAGGGGGAGGAAGAGAGCGAGGACAGGATGTCTTGAGTTTTAGAGATGAAATGAGAAGCCAAAGCCATGCAGAGGGCCTGGGAAGGGACAGGAGAGGTAGAGACTGCAGCAGGATTGGCCAGATCCTTGCAGATTTGAAAGAGCTTGGCTGAGTTGTTAGATGCCGTAGAGATGCAGGCTTGGATGTGAGCTTTCTTCTTGGTGTGGACAGAGAGCCGGTATTGACTTTGGAGCAGTTTGTCAGAGGATGTACCAGAAGCACGCCATTTCCTCTGACTCACCCTGCACTTGTGTTTGAGGGTGACAAGGTCTGAGTCATACCAGGAGTTGCACTTGGCTTTGGGCTTCAAGCGGATCCTCATGACAGGGGCAAGAACATCGAGAGTATCAGATATAGCAGAGTGGAGCATGGAAAGGGCTGTGTCAGGGTGTGAGTCAGCCAAAGGGGGAGTGGTAGGGGGAGAAAGTGGTGAAGATAGCCCCAACAGACACGCGCTTCATGTGTCGGATGTCCGAGAAGGTGGGTGGCAGTGCTGGAGTTAGCTTGGCCATTCCCGGGCGGCGGTAAACATGCTCCCCATTCCCATTCGAGCCCCATAGGGCTCAATGGGAATGGGGAGGCTGTGTGCACCAGCACCATTTAGAATGGTGCTGGTGCATCCGGCATGGTCTGTTCGCGGGTGCCGATCCACCCACCAGTTGAGATCTGGCAGGTGAAAGACACCCGCAAGCAGATCTGTAGTTTGCCAGTAAGTTAACAATACTACCGGCAAGCTTACCGTTACTGTTGTTACTGTACCAGCAAACTTGTAATGAGGCCCATTAATATCTAAGTTTTGGAATGAAGTCGGGTGAGCTGGGAGGAAAGGAGAACATTTTCACTCCAGCAGAGAGGAGGGCTGAGAAGGATAGAAAGGGGAAGGTCTGAAGAGATCAGAACATCCAGAGTGTGCCCTGCAGAGTGAGTCGGGCCAGAGGGGAGAAAAGAGAGTTGAAGAGGTCGCGAAAAAGTCCAGAGGAAGCACAAGAAGAATCCAGGTGGATGTTAAAATCTCCAAGAAGGAGGAGTTGAGTGGAACAGGAGGGAAGAGGAGAGGTCCGGCCATTCAGAGAGGAAGTAGGAGATCTGACCAGGTGGTCGATGGATAGTAGCAAGTGAAGCAAGTGAAGTGAATGGCTAGGAGACAGAGAGAGCCTGCAGACAAGGTATTTGAAAGAGTAGTAGGCCTGCGTAGGAATGACAGGCAGGAATTCACTTGGGGAAGATTGGACCTGGGCGCGGAGAGGATCTTGTAGCCATCAGGGAGGAGAGTGTCACAGGTCGTAACAGAACTGGCAGTGAATCATGTCTCGGTGAGACAGAGGACATCGAGGTCAAGTTCCTCCAGGAGGCGGCAGATGTCAGAGGAGTGTTTGACAGCAGAGCGAGAGTTAAGAGTGGCAATATGGAGAAGGTTTCCACCCTTGAAAGACTTCCAGGGAGGGGTACAAATCAGAGGTACGCCCTGCAGAGGTGTAGAAGAGGCACGAGGGGGGAAAGAAGAGGAAGGAGAAAAGGGCAGGGTAGCCAAGGAGGAGACAGCAGGGGAGGCACGGAATCCGTGGCTGGAAAAGAGGGTACAGCAGGAGAAGGAAGGAAATTGAAGAGGCATGGGAAGCGTCTATCAAAGAGGAGAAGAGTGGCCTGGGGGCCTTGGACCAAGATGGTAGCATTCTAGTAAACATTAATGATGACCTTAGAGGAGCAGAAGGAGGCCAGGAGGCCCTCCCACCGTGTGCCACCATTAATGGGAGAAGAAGAGAGAGGAGAAAGCACAGAGACCATGTGAAGAGTCCATACGTCTGGGGAGGGAACGACAAAGAGGATGTCAGTGAGAGTTTGCCTAGAGGAGGCATTGGTATAGGTGTCAGCGATAGGGAGGCCTGGGTTGTATTTAGAAATGCACGACCCATGGGGAAATGAACTATAGGAGATGTTCAGATTCTTGTATAGGTGTTAGCCAATGGGTAACATGGATTTATGTTGTAGCTGATAAATTTTGATTATGTAATGTGGGGGTTCCGCTATAAAAGATGTAACTTAGAATAGGCGTGTTGAGCGTGGTTTCAGTTTTCAATTCTATGGGACTGACTGTCACTCCCAGCTGTATTTACATGTAGTAAAACTTAGGTTTTTTTGGAAGCCGTCCACTCATTATTGACCCCTTCTGGGTTGACTTTGTATCTTTCATTTTTTGCGTCTACCCTATAATATTTGGAATGCAATGTTGGTAATTACTATTTGCAGCATTACCTGCAGAAAGTCCTCCTAAATTAGGCACTGGCAATCATATATGTGGTATTCAACTAGCACAAATGAATCCTGTTGGTTGGGTGAGGTTTTCATTACCATATTCGAAATGTGTCTGAACTCTTACCAGTTAGAAACTGTTTGGAATGAATTGGTACCAATAGATCCAGCATTTATTCATGGGCCCTTTGGTGCTTTAGAGAAGACAATGGGCCTCATTACGACTTTGGCGGTAGCCATGCCGGTAAAACTGTCAATTACCAGGTCATTACAGCCCGCTGGACCCTGTGATTGCCCATTCCCGGGCGGCGGTAAACATGCTCCCCATTCCCATTCGAGCCCCATAGGGCTCAATGTGAATGGGGAGGCTGTGTGCACCAGCACCATTTAGAATGGTGCTGGTGCATCCGGCATGGTCTGTTTGCGGGTGCCGGTCCACCCACCAGTTGAGATCTGGCAGGCGAAAGACACCCGCAAGCAGATCTGTAGTTTGCCAGTAAGTTAACAATACTACCGGCAAGCTTACCGTTACTGTTGTTACTGTACCAGCAAACTTGTAATGAGGCCCATTAATATCTAAGTTTTGGAATGAAGTCGATATGGGGTTACGGTTCCCTCTTTTCATGTCTATTTGATGCAGTGGACTTGAAAAATAACCTGGCATGGCTTATTGGCTCTTGATCAGCCGCCTTTGGAAATCAAGCACAGCACTGAGGAAGACCTGATGACTTAGGTCAAAACGCGCATTGGCTATTCATTAAACAGACATCTGACAACTATTACTTAATGCATGGTTTATGAAGAATGCAACATTTATATGGTTTATGAGTTTGAGCAAAAGAAGTTTGAGATAATGGTGTAGCGCTTTGGAAATACCACTTTATTAGCTTTATGTTTTTAAGTGACTGTGGTGCTTAAGTCACTTGTGGTAAACTTAGCTGGCTGTAAATCCCTTCCGAATTTGTAGAGGAACTGGATATAATATTCAATTAGAGGTTATGTCCTGAGCTCGGTGAAGTTGTAGCACCCCCTTCTTTTAGTTATAATTATAATTAATTTGTTCCCTTGTTTGAGGCAAGATTAAAGTGACCACAATCCAGTAAGTTATTATCGGGGAACGGTAAAGGGGATAAAAGAAGGGAAATCAGTTTTTCTAGCACAGGTGGTACTGGCATCCTATAGAAGGAACCTTACATGAAGTCCTATCAGGAGGAGCTGCACACGAGAATTGTGAACCAAGGCTTCTCATTGATAAATATGCGTATAGAGCAATTGCAGATACCAGTAGTCTAACATCATTTGAATGCCTGAATCTCTTAAGTAGCTCACTTGAAATGCCAAAATCAAAGAAGCGGAAACTCTTATGTAACAGTCCTGCTTTTATGCTTTTAAGGGGATATTGTCCAATGTTTTGAAGCTCAAGTTTCATCTTATGTTTGAATATCTAGTGCTGAAGAACTATAAAAAAGGAACCTAGACAAAACATATTTTAAAACTAGCTATGAAAATGTCTCAAGACAAAAGTGGTATCTTTCCATTTGTGGTCTGCTTGTGTTGTGGCCAGAATATTTTGTCATGTAGTTTTGTTCCTCCAAGTAAAGTTTTTGTTCCATGGCACAGACTTTGCTGTGATCCATGACCTCCAGGCGAGAAGGTGTCATCCTGTCACAGGGAGTGCCCTGCTATGCCTCTGATATGGTTGCATTATTTGCCCTTTTGCTATATCTGCATGTGTTGTGGGCTCTCACAATCAGAAAGTGTTCTCCAAGTGTGATGTGTGGTTATGTGTATTCTTTTCCATGTTCACGGGCTGTGTGTCCTGGGGTTTCGGTGGTGAGTCCTTCAGGTGTTGGATTGTAGTGTGTCATCTATTGATGTATGTGGATTTAATAGGTGTCTGTATGATTGTGTTGGCATTTTTGGGGATTTGTATTATGTGATAATTGCACTGCATGTAGACAATATATTCTGAGGGAAGGTTGTACTCGTAAGAGGGGTATGCATGTGATTCAGTAGTGACCTAAACATCAAAGTATCACAGCTCAAAATGAACTATGATAATATGTAAACTTTAATTACACACACAATCTGCAAGAAAACTAGATAGAAAACTACAAAACCCAACACTGTGGAAAGAACAGAGAAAAGAAGAAAAGAGAGCATGCTGCAAAATGGGTAACAATAAAGGAGTGGTAAGCAATTTCAATTTGTATTTTCTTTATTTTGTTGTTTAATGTGTGGACCTGGCTCGAGAGCAGCAGAGCACTGAACAGAGTGTGTGTAGACAGCATTTGGATTGGCATCTTTTAACATTAGTGGATTACAGTGAGTTGGGGTCTGTGCCTTGGTATGTGCATCTCTTGGAATGTGTCCTTGGTCAGGTGCTGCCAAAAAATCCATGTTTTGAGAGCTTTGCAAAATTGGAGAATTCTGGGGACATTCTGAGCTGACAATGGGATTGAGTTCCAGAGAGTAGGTGTGTGTGACAAGAGAAGGATTGTTTGCTGTTCTTCTTTTTGTTGAAGAGATGTGATTCAACCGGTTGGTAATTTTGTTGTGCGAGGAGCATGTGCCACAACATATGCGGAACCTAGCTGCCAGGTACGCTGGTGTGCTACTCGTGACTGCTTTGCAGATGGTACATGCAGTCTTGAACAGTATCCTGGGTTGGAGAGGAAGCCAGTGTAGTTTGCGTAGGATGGGGTGATTGGGTAAAATATTGGCGCACCCGTAATAAGACGTGCTGCAGCATTATGGTCTGCTTTCAAGGGAGCCAAGTGAGAAGCTGGAAGCCCCATCAGGTGGGCATTTCCCCTTCTGATGTGCAAGACCACAGGGTCCAGCATTATGGTCCGGAGGTCCTGCAGCGGGATGAAGGGTTTGATTTTGTTAACAGTGTAGATTTGGAGCCAGGCTGTTTGGGACTTCTCGGCTACGTGATTCTGGAAGGACAGGTGGCTGTGATGAATCCTACGGATTTTTCTGGACCCAAAAGTCGTGGTTCAAATCCTTCTAGGTGCATATCATTGAGCCATTGTAGGACAAGTTGTTGTTAAGCAGGCAAACCAATGAGAGTGAATTCAGTCTTGGATGGGTTTAGTCTGAGGTCCACATCCAGGATTGGATGATGGCTAGTTAATCACGGAGACTAATGATGTCCTGTACACTATTTACTCTCATGTACAACTAAATATCATCTGCGTATAGCTGGATGACTTCATTGGTTGAAGAGAGTGCCCAAAGTCTCCATCGAAAAGTTATAAAGGATTGGTGAGAGGATAGAGCCTTTGGGGACTCCCAGACTTGGAGTCAGTTAGAAGGCAAAAGGTTCATCTGGATGGCCTGGTATCTGCCCAAGAGGTAGGAGGTAAAGCAATTCAGGAGACTGCCAGGGAATCCCATCCTGTCCGAAAGGAGGGAGACGAGAATGCGGTTGTCAACAGTGTTGAATCTAGCCAATAGGTCAATGAGGATGAGGAGGCATGATTCACCCTTTTCCGTGATTTGAGTCGTATTTTCCACAAAATGGATGGTGGATATCTCAAAGTGGACATCTCAATGCTAAACATTTAGGAGGTGAAGTTGTTTGCTTCTGGTGAGTGGTTGTTTAGCAACTACTTTTTCAAAGATTTTCCGCAATAAACAGGAGGTTTATAATGGGCCTGTAGTTGGCCAGGTCTTCTGGACCCAGGGTTGTTTCTTTGTGCAGAAGAGGCCATATGGAACCACTCTTGATGGTGTCCGAGAATTACCCTTCTGTGAGAGAGGCATTCATGAGGCTGAGGAGTGCTTCGAACTCCGGGCCATCAATTATTTAATGATGGAGAGTGGGCTGATATTGTCAGTGTAAGAAGTAGATTTGAGGGAGGCAATGTTTTTCACAAGATCATGGGGAGAGAGAGGAGAGAGAGGGAACTAATGCTGGTTGAGGTTGCTCTGAAGGCCTTTCACATTTTTCGATTCTTTTGATAAAAAATGTGTTGATTCCATCGCATTTTCCCCAGAGCTGCTTGTACCTCAAGGTCGGTTGAGGGTTTGGTAAGTGTTTTACTAACTCAAAGAGGGCTTTCTCCTGTTAGAGACTGCCACATTCATGGCAGAGTAGTAAGAAGTTATGGTCTCTGTAATCAGAATTTCTACCGTTGGCTCAGAGAGATTTCAGGTTGGTGAGGTTTCAATGGCCACAATGTTCTTTTTAAAAAGAATATGACTTGAGGAAAAAGCTCCACAAGGGACCTGCCAGTCTCTAGTACCCAAAATATGCCAAGGGGCAGTTATGGTCCAATAGTACCTTCCTGGCAATTTGACTGTAGAGATCCAGGCTGTTTGTGCTATTCGAAATAGTTAGGGTGTGGTGGTTACGTTATCCTAGACACGAGCGGTATTAATCATGGTCAAATGGGATGTTGTTGCAATTCAAAGGTGATGCTTGAATGCAAGCCGATTGTGAAGGCCACCAGGGTTGGTTTTACAGGTAGTTCGAAGAGGCTAGAGACAGGATGCACTGATCTACTGGATATTTTCAATAAAGTGCTTGAACTTCAGATCATTAGGGCCACTAGGGTTGGTACGAGGGTTGAGCAGACGAGAAAGGTGCTGGTGACTGGAGGCGCCGGTTCGGTTTAGCAATTTGATGCTATGTCTGATTGTCAGGATTTGGATATCCGTTCAACTACCGATGACAATCGGCAGCAAAGAAGCTGGCAGGGCGAGCTGCAGTCCAAAAGCGGCAGATGCATCAAAGAAGTTGTAGTTTGAGCTATGGCAATGATGCACTCAGCTAGCGTGGTGCACAGTGAATAGATGTGAATGTGAAGTTCAAGTTCAAAGAGCTTAGAGAGTGCCAAAGGCAGCTCCCGAGGGCCCTGCTGGTTTCAGATTCAGAGAACCACGTTAGATGACAGTTTGAGTGGCTCAGTGTGAAGAAACACAGGGCTCTTGGCTATCTTGGTTTTCTTGATGCTGTGATTTCCACTCTAGGGTGTCAGGGACAAGTGCAGTGCTTGTTCTCGTACTCCCAGCAAGGAGGCATGTGCGCACTCTCATGGGTCCTTCACCACAATGAGATCCCAGACAGCAGTGTGATTGGCAGACATGCAGGTCTTCTTTCAGCAGCAGGTTCACCCTCAATGCCCCCTGGGGATGGCTAGGGAACTGAGCGTACCTCAGACACTCAGTCTTCACCTCACTGGTGAGGACTCTGAAAAGTCAACTCTCCCAGTAGAGGTCCAATGAAATTCCTTTAAGGTTTTTGCTCCAAAGTGAATCTGAGTAGGAATGGTTGACTCTTTCTTATAAAGGCAAAAACCTTTTGGTGATTGGACTAAAGCTAGCTTGCTTTAGGGGTCCAATCCCTGCTCTTGGATCAAGTGGACTTTGCCTCCTGACATGCCACAACTAAAGTGTGTTGTGCTACAAGAAGTGGATGAGACAGGAATGAAAGAAAGAGGTAGAGAGAAATAAGATGGTGAAGCCTTCTTCTAGCTGTAAATAGCTCCTTCTGTCTACCCACCCCCTTTACTTTCCCAGCTCAATTGAATCAAAGGCTTTTAGATCTGTCATAGCTGGTATGAGGCTACTCCTGTTGTGAATGTTTGTGCTCTTTTGATTCCTGTTCCTAGGACAGCATCCTGTGAAGTGGCAGTCTTTCTGCGGAGGGTGTTACATTCTCTCACAATGGAACAATGTGAGGTAATTCCCAAGGCTACAGGCTTACAAGCAGTGGCCTTGTTTTGGGAGAATACGCATAGTCCTTTCACAGCTGATCTGGACTCACAGGGATGCAACATGAGTGACATCAAACTGCTGTGGCTGTCATAATTATGAGAAACAGCACCCACCATATCATACCTCAGGTATAGGTTTTTTCTGAAGATGTATCTACCACCAGAACCGTAGGCTCAGAATGATAGGCTTTTGCCACAGGGTTACATGTCTTAAACATCACGCCTCCACTGTGGAGAATTGTCTGACACTGCAGCTGTCAGATGGGCACCTGTGAGCTCGCTGGGCTACTGGAGAGAAGGCACTGTTTCTATCATCGGCCCTTTTCTCCAGCTATTCATTGCTTAATATTAAGCCCTGCAGTTGAAGTGATCACGCCCGTCTAGAGCTGGCCTTCTCGGACATGTTCATTGCAAAACCAGATAGACAATTGCAAACGATTTCAGTAAAAAAGGGGAAAATAAGGCTAAACAAATGCAAGTCAGAAGGCCAAATGTTAAATATAAATTTATCAAGAATCCCAGAAAACCCTCAAATGAAAAACTGCTCACCAGAAAGCTTTGTAAAATTCCTCTGGTCCATTACATTGCCACGCGAAGTAACAACAAAAAAGAAATCTCAACTACACTGTCATTCATTTGATAAGGAAACATGGATAACAAAGAAGAGGCTACGACAAAATCTAAGAAAAGTAAAGAATCTTTGATTAAAGCCCGATCTCTATAGAAGAGAAATCAAGAAAATGAGGTGCGAATCCAAACACTGGTCTAGGAGTCGCAAAATGTTTCGCCTTCAGCAAGATGGAGAGATGATGTTGAATACAATGAGGGAAAACAATTCAAGACATTTCTCAGTTATCAACCAGTTAGAATCTCAGACCAAGAGCATCCAATGTAATTTGGTACCAGAAGCCAAATGGATTGAATATCTCACACAACATTTCAAATATCCTTGTGGCAAATGCCAAAAAATCTGCGCTTAAGGCCAACGCCAGTTGCACTTTGACAAGGAAGATATCACAGAAACAATAGGTAAATCTTCATGCTCTAAATGGCCTTACATATCAAGTCTTAAAGAATAACATATCTCTATGGTCAAAATTACTGTTCTGGCTTTTAAAATAGATCCTAAAGAGGCAAATATTCCCTCCATCATGAAAAACGGCAATAGTTATCCGCTTCTTTAATAGAGGCAATCGACAAAAACCAGCCAATTATCGACCAATCACCCTGCTCGACATTGAAAACAAGCTGTTCATGAGGCTTCTTCTGAACGAGATGGAAAGATGGGTACAAAAGGCCACATATTCTCCAAATTCCAGACAGGTTTCAGAAGAGGATTATCAACCGGGTAGACAGGGATCGACTCTGGCAAGAAACTACAGAGCAGGGGAATCCCTAATCACATTCTAACAATATTAGTGGAGCCACATAGAGGGTCAGACTCGACGAACAAGGTCATCTATCAGACCTCATCAGTGTTGAAAGAGGAGTAAGACAAGGCTGCCTGGGGCACCTCTTTTTTTGCAATCTATATTTTGGTGGATATGGGGAACTACCTGGACTCATCGGCACTGGCCATCCCAGAAATATATGGAAGTCAAATCTGATGGCTAACTTATGCTGATGACATTGTCCTGTTGGACAAAACAGCAATTGGACTACAACGTCTACTGACCAAACTAGGAGAGTGTGCCAAAGAGAATGGTCTGTCGATCAACCCAGAAAAATCCAAAATAATAGTCTTTAGACAAGCCAGAAAGAAGGTTCACTAGGCCCAATAGTCCCTAGAAGGCCAAGTTATACCAAGGGCGGTGGAAGTAGTATATGTCAACTTCATGATCCACATGTTAGTAAGTTGAGTGGAATTTGAGGTAAATGGGACCATTATGCAGCTGATACCACAAATGAAAAAAGTGTATTTTAAGTACTGCACATTTTCAGCCCTACCTCTGATCAAATACTATGTGGTTTGGTAGTTCCAGTAATAGTTTACGGACTTGAGGCTAAACCTATTATAGAAAAACAAAAAACTAGAAGGACTAATTTGGAAGAGAGTCCCAGAACTCCCAATGAACCTCTCAGTGTGCTGTCTGAGATTCTAGCTAGGGCTGAAATCCCTGGGATCCTTGGCAGACTGGCGATTAGTTGCCCTCTTTCGGCTGATTATGACTGCAAACCCAAATATGTTATATGAAGACATCATGGCTCATCTTCAGCTCTCCAAATCACAGATGCTATCTAATCTGGATTCAAGAGTCAGAGGGATTTTGGGGAAGGTTGAAACAAACATGGAAACATTGACAGAAAATCCGACAAAAACTAAAAAAAACATAGAAACAATGAACTGGATTAAAACAATTAAAGATATGTGGAATTAAACTATCCCAAATACATTTCTGGTGGTAGATAAAAAACAGGGAAATCTCTCAAAATACCTAGTGAAATTCCCTGATTGGAAAATAAGAAATCACTTTCTTCAAATTTGTCTAAATCTGATATACACTGGAGAGATTCTGCATGGACAGGGACAAGAAGAGACTGCCCAGAAATTATGTGAAATCTCTAAGAATCCAGTTAAACAAACTTTAAGGCATCTTCTGATGGACTGTGAGGGAACGTGGAACATAGGAACAACCTTGTTCAACAGATTTGTGGACAGGCCAGAAAGAATACTGTCAGAAATGTTCTGGAATAGACTAATTTCAGGCCATGACACCGCTTTGACAGTAAACGCAGTACAAGTCCTTACAAGAAGTGACATTATAAGATGAACACAGTCTTACTCTAAAAATATGGCACCTAAGGCCAGACTCCATTTTACTATGTCATATTGTACAATCTATATACACACAACTGTTTTATATCCAACCTCTGATGATGTTCTTCTTTTAAAATATGAATCTGTTCAATAATATTTTCAAACTCCTTTTTTCCCTGTTTAATTTTCACTCTGCACCTTCCATTTTTTCTCTCTATTCATCGATTTCCCTCTGTTTCTTATCTCTTTTTTTAAACTATTTCAACATTCAAGGAAGAGATTCATTGTGATACTGACATTTAATTTCTATGATGTATCCTTGTTTGACTATTGTGAAGGTTTTTTAAAAAAAAAGCATATACAATTAATAAGAATTAAAAAAAAAGATGTAGCTGTCATGAGCCCATTTGGAGACATTAGCTTTCACATGCATTTAGTTGACACTTGCAGATAAAATGCACTTTGATGGAATGCCAATTGTTTCTGTTCTGACATCTGTGATGCATTTATCTGGGCGGGTTGGTGTGCTACATGCATGCAGTCAATGGCTCGGAGGACCCAGGAACTGCTCCATGGCATATATCTGGACCACTCATTGCCTAGTCTTCAGAGTGTGGGACATATCCTTATGGCTATGCAACCATGCAATGATGCGCCTCCTGACCTGCTGCAAGCACTGTGATTGTGTGGGCTGGCATTTGCCCCTACAATACCATGGCTCTTTACTGATGGAATGAACCACTGGCCAAAATGTGAAGGAACGATAACACTTTCACTTACAAAGGTACTGCATCCTGGGAAAATAACACTACCTAAATGTATCTTATTTTCTTTGGCCTCCAATATAATGATCACCTTTTATTTATTGTGTGAAGTGTGTGCTACATAAAAGCCCTACTCATACATTATTTTATAGTCTAGTGTGTTTGCTGCATATATATTTAATGATTTTGATCATTTATATAGAACATCTGAGGCTAAAGTATAGTTTAGTTAAATCAATGCTCATGGTAAGTCATTTGTTTTACTCCCATCTCTCCCACCATCACTGACCTGTGGATGATTTGATATGGTATGATATGGAATTTACAATGCACCTGTACTCAAGTGTTTCTAGGTGCCACAAGACAAGGGAGGGAAAACATAGTGTGGACAAGACAAACAATCCTACTAGGACTTGTGTCATTCGGATCGTGCGAGTGTGACAATAGAAGTGTAAGGGGAGGCAGAGGGGGAAGTGCAAAGGAGAGGAAAGGGGGAAGTGTGATCAGTGCAGCATGGCTCTGAGTAAGTGCAGCTAGGTCAGCGTTGCTCTAGGTAAGGGCAGGAGGCAGGGGGGGTTAGGGGTTACAGTTACAGCTCCCGAGTTTGCAGTAGGCCAGGAGGCAGGGCAAGGAAGACTGGTCATGGAGGAACCTGGTACCCAGTGAGACTCTGTGGGAACCAATCAACAAGTCAGTGCAGCATGGCTTGAATATGGACCCTCTTCTTGGAGAGGACAGCGAGTTTGTATTGGCTTTGGAGCAGGCAGCCGGCCAGTTTGTCAGAGGATGCTGCCGAAGCCCTCCACCTCCTTTCAGCCACCTTGCACTTGAGTTTCAGGGTGGAAAGGTCGGAATTGTTGCACTTGGAAGTAGGCTTCAGATGGATTCTCATGACGGAGGCAAGGATGTCCAGAGTGTTCAATATAGAATGATACAGGTTAGAGAGGGCTGTGTCAAAGCACAAGTCAACAGCAGAAATAGGAGGAGCAGATAAAGTAGAGGCAAATGTGTCCAATGACACTCGCTTTATGTGCCGAATGACCGAGAAGGAGGTGGCAGTGCTGGGCTCAGAGGGGATCTTGTAGCTCTCAGGAAGGAGAGTGTCAAAACTTGTGACAGAGCTGGCCGTGAACCATATCTCGGTAAGAGCGAGGGCAAAGAGGTGGCAGTGCTGGGCTCAGAGGGGATCTTGTAGCTCTCAGGAAGGATAGTGTCAAAACTTGTGGCAGAGCTGGCCGTGAACCATATCTCGGTAAGAGCGAGGGCATCCAGGTCAAGGTTTTTGAGGTGGTGGCAGATGTCGGAGGAATGTTTGACAACAGAGCGAGAGTTAAGAGTAGCTATGTGGAGCAGGTTGCCAAATTTGAAAGACTTCTAGGGTGTGGTGCAGTAGTGAGGTACACCCAGCGGAGGCGGAAGAAGTCACTTTGAACCATGCAATTAATTCCATGAATTGGGCCCTCAATGTTTAAGCATTTTATAAACCTCAGACGGAGGTAAATCTTTTCAGCTGAACCAGGAAACCAGCTTGTGACCTGCAGCTTGAACACAGCCACACCTGGCGCATTATTCATCCAAGGTACCTTGCACATTATAACCCTGATTCATGGAATTATTAGCGGGAAAAACGCAGATTTGTGTGCCTTTGCGCCCGAAAATCCCTGTTTGAAGTATGGACATTTTCGGGCAGAAAGGCGGACAAATCTGCGTTTTTCACGCAAATAATTCCATGAATCAGGCTGTATATTGCGATGATCAATTCTGTGGTTTTATCAACAGATTAGAATACTATACTCTCCATTATAATAATATGTGTTGGTACATGGGTGCGGGAATAGATCCCATTTGCTGGGCTGAGAGGGTTATTCTTTGGGAAAGGCCTGTCCAGTACATTAATTATTTATTTGCATAGGCCAGTCCCCCTCACTACTCTACATATATATTGCAATAATTATGGGTGTATGGGCTATTATTAATTCTTCTTTCAGAAGCTTTGCTCCTATTGGTAGACTATACGAATACTGAAATATTCTAAGACATTCTTTTCTTTGATATCAATGAATATGTTTTTGGTTACTGTAAACATACATTTCATGAAAGAGAAAAACGCAATGTACCTTACAAATATGTATTATGGAACCTACATTTATATTTTAATTTGAATTAAAAGTTGTTTTAGAACTTATTTTAGAGTATGTTTCATCAATTTAAAACAGTGTGCAAAAAATGCAAATAGGGTATCCTGAGCCTAGGATCCACCGACATCATGTTTTAAAAAAAATATTTATTGTGACATTTTGTTTTACATTTGAAACTTTTATCACATTCCTTATGATGTGAAAAACCCCATTTCTCCACAAAACCACAAAAACACCATTATTTTACTACATCCCCATTCAGATAATCGATTCATCATTAACGGATCACGTCACGATGGTCTCGATCTTCTGGAGAGTCTTTTCTAAGAAGCTTATCCCTGACATGTGAATTTGTGGTTATGTCCCTGCAAAAAATAATCCCAACATTCCTTGGTTTACACCTTCTAACGCCAAATATCTCCTCAACAGATCTCAGGGCTGATTCATGGAAGAAATGTGCGCCGAAAATCGTGGTGCAAGGTGGCGCAAGTGTGAAAAAGCAAGCACGGGCGTGCGATTCATGGAAGGGCCTGCGCGTGTTTACTCCGGGATGTGCGCCAAATCCGAGCGCACACGTCACAGCAACATCTCAAATGGCGTGCACAGCGCGCACAGTGAAAGGGCACAACGTCAGCGCACACACCAAAAAGGGGGTGGAACACGGGGCGGAATACACAGAATGGGGAATAACGCATGAAAAGGAAGGCGTAACTGGGGATGTACTGCAGGGAAATACACGGAACGCCCACACGTACGCGAACAACACGTATTCATGGAATCGAATACGGGAAACCCATGCACGCCAAAAGACGCACACAGGCATCAACACGTCCGCTACATGAAGGCAGGCGGAAGCGTACCCGCACACAGTATAAAAGTGCGCGCAAACAACAAACACGTATATACAGCTACGATGAATGCCCCATTTGTCGCAGCACTGATCGTGGGACGCCGCAGGTGGAGGAGAATAGCCAGGCCCTGCATTTTCTTGCCCCGGACCAGCCTTTTTGGGATGCCTGATGACTAGGTCTATGGCAGGTATAGGATCCCACTTCGTATCATCCTAGACCTGGTCAAGGAGTGGGAAAATGAACTTACATCACCCACCCTGTGCTCCCAAGCATTTAGCCCCTTGGAGAAGGTGATCAATGTCCTGCATTTTTTGGCCACACGGTCATTTCAGCAGACAACTGCCATAGTCGGGGGTGTCTCACAGGCCATGCTGTCACGCTGCCTACACCAGGTGTTGGCAATCATGACTGCATGCCACTCAGTCCGCAGGCACATATACATGCCCAGAACACCCGCAGAAAGGCAGGCCATGGTCCAGGACTTTTACAGGGTGGCACACTTCCCCAAAGTGCTCAGTGCCATAGATTGTACCCATGTGCCCCTACGTCCACTGAGCACATCTATCGAAACCGCAAGCACTGGCATTCCTTCAATGTGCACGTTGTATGTGATGCCAAGCGAAAGCATTGTGACACATGGCTCCTAGGTGAACACAAATGCCTGTGCACATGCATGCATGTCACACACAGACAAATACACAAACACAACTAATCACAAACATTATCAACTCCCCAGGGGACAGTGCCTATCCTCTGAGCAACCACATGATGACGCCAAACCCATCCAAACCCCACCACATCACCCCAGGTAAGATACAACGCTGCCCATATTGCAACCAGGGCCATAGTGGAATGCACATTCGGAGTGCTCAAGTCACACTTCCGCTCCCTTGAACGCTCTGGCAGGCAGCTCCTATATACACCCCCAGTAGTGTGCAGGATCATTGTGGCAGCATGTGTCCTGCACAATGTTGCAACACGGCGGGACATACCGGTGGACATGGTGGTGGCGCTACATCCCCAACCGCATGCACAGGCGCTGCCCATGGGAGGGGAAAAGGCACGTGGCGAGGCAGCCCAGACCCAGCTTGTGGCTACATTTTTCTCCTAAACTCCCACCCCTGCGGAGTGCACACAGTCCTGGCACATACCAGGTGACAATCGCTGATGTCAAAGAGACAGTCAACTTTCACAACCTACCACCCTGAGCATGTTACCACGGAAGTGCTAACTTGTGTGCATCCCTAGCTACTTAAACATAGCCAATCCTGTGTGACCAAAAGGAACACATGCAAGGTGCGTATCACACCACCCCCTGCAAAACAGACCATGAAAATCACTGGTATGTCACTCAAGCCCTCCCAACCCCCATCACCATTGTCTGCCACACCATGGCATGGTATGCAAAAGGAAAAGCCCAACACATGACCAATTAGATACAACGTGACATGTGATAAATGAAAAGAGCCCGAGACAATCACACCTGACATGGAATCAGATGAAATGAGTGACCAACAACCTCCCACACATACAAATTCATACACAAATGTATGCCACTAGTGGTACCATCAACAAAACACTGAATGCCTCTTGTCATGCACATTGGCCAAGCCAAATCTGCTCATCCGTAACCCGTGTGCTGTGTGTGTCTCCTGCAACACAGTGCTCAGCACACAGCACAATGAGCAGCCATTGTGCTGGAGATACAGATTGAGCATCATATAAAAAGGACAAGTAACCAAAATAACCTACTGACGCATGTACACCATCCCCAAATGGTAAGTGATCATGCGCTGGAGGGACACAGCATGACAGAGACGGCAATCTGTGTGCACGTGTGGTCATGGAAGGGTGGTTGTATGCGTGGTGGAGCATTGTGTAATTGTGTGTGTCAGTAGGGACATGCACTCAATACATGCATGTGAAATCAAGTGACCCTCAGTGTCCTGTACAAATCACTTTTGAACATTGGCCATGTGTACACCCCAGCATGTCAAACCACAACAATCCCCTGACACCTGAAAAATAAACACAACACAGGAACAACCATTGACCAGCAGAACACATCATGCACACAGCACCCCACAATTTGAATGTCAGAGAGGGCCCAAACACTGTAGCCAAAGCGTATTGTCCCACAACCAAAGGCCTTCCCTCATTGACACATCACTATGACCTTCTGAAGAACTGTGTTTGGGGTCCGTTGCCTTCTTCCTTCTAGTCTACATGGCTTCAGGATCCTCCTAACCCTTGGTTTCCATGTTCTACCTTGCATGTAAATAGGGTCCAGCCCCCTCAGAGGCCACCTTGACTGGTAAAAATACCAAATCGCAGAGAACTCCAAGGAGCCAAATCCCCAAAGCAGGGAAGAAGACTGTAACCTAAAAAAAACCTGGAAGAGTCTCCAGTAGATTAATAGAAGTTCCCGAAAATTGCCAAGTACAAGTCCAAGCAGAATGATAGACGTACAAACCAGGTAGCACCGTTCAACAATGGTTCAACAGGTTGGGTAGCATTTTCAGTACACAATAATCAATGAGGATGCAACAACTGATGGATAGTGTCACAGCTCCGGTCTCCAGGTGCAGGAGTGGCATGAACCAACCACCCCTACTGCGGTCTGGGCACCTGCAAGGTAAAACTTACAGAGGCCTCCGAGACCTTGGCAGGGAAAGAGGGTTAGGGATCCATTCTTTGGATAGGCATCAGTATTTAGGATAACCTGAAAGAGGGTCAGGAGAGGGGTGGTAGATGGGCAAGGGAAATTAGGCTAAAGACAAAATACAACTATAGACAATAACACATACTCAATCAGCAAAACCATGTTCTTCATGCACATTGTATAAAATGGATCAAATGCAAGCCAGAGAGAGACTTATCTCTGGGGTGAGTGCTGGCCTCCTGCCTGCACACTTTCAGGTCCGGTAACAGGAGCAGTCCAATGCTACAAAGAGAATGTGAGTTACTATTCTGTGTGTGTTTTTACCACACACACAACACCAATCATGCCTCAAACTTAGTGACTCCTCCCCAAAAAAGCACTCTTGTCTGCTGTTTTGTTCGTATACTTTAGCTTGCCCCCATGATGGGTCACACACTGTCAATGCTGTAAGGAAGCCGCATTGGCCCTGCGGTAAATGGAAGAGCAATGTGTCACGGATCACACATGATACAATGGTCCTTGCGTGAGCTGCTAGACGCATGTGGTGAGGTGCGACTTCAGTACAAGTTGTGTTCTGGAAGCCGCAAACTTCCATAGGCAGTGCATGTGGCAATTAGCATATGCAAATCATATGCACTGCACTCGATTCTGTGCATCACTGGATTCCCCCGTGTGCTGTATTAGTTTCTGGCTAGGAACGCCACTGCACTAATGGAGTCTATGGAGCAGGGAGGACTTGAGGATATGGGCGAACCCCCCTGCGTGTGCCCCTGACAACTTGTAAAGCCACTTGGCATTTGTTACTCAACACGACTTATCTGTACTGTGCGCTTCTTCCCCAATGCCTATCCAAGCTCCCCAGCACTGGCACAATTTAGCATGCATGTGTGCGGGGGCTGGAGGAAGGTCAGCTGGGGTTTGGCCCCTCGTGCTGCTCACCTTGCGTGGAGCTCCTGCAAACACGTCTGCTTCTGTCAGACGTCTGAGCACAAGCCCTGTGCATCTGCTTTCGCATGCATGCGCACATGTGCACCACCCAACGTGGCCAGGTTTCTGTAGTTCTAAGCCCCGTGTCTGCTGGGAAAAGTAGTCTGAAGGCTCATTTTCCTGCAGAAAGGGCATAAAAGTTTTTAATAAGGCTGGCAAGTTTCATGTGTGTGTGTCTTCACGCTGGTTGTCACTGGGCCATGTCTGAGACCTACATCTGACCTCCTCCCACCATCAGTGTGACCGCCACAAGGTGCAGGCTACTGTCTACAGCATGAAGTCCATCAAGCACATATACAGGCAAGAAAAGAACGTACATCACAATCAACATCAAGTAATGGCCATATCAATGATGTACTCACCAAAATTGATTGCAGACATGCCGTGGAGAAAACATGCATTTTTCCCCACTAGGGGTGTCAACACAAGTAGTACAGCAGGAGACAGCCCACAGATATGACGAATGTCCAATGCCCTTGTAACACCGAACCATCTTTGCGAGCCCATGGATAGGGGAAGCAGGAGTGGCATATGTGAGTCAGGACCCCAAGCTGCAAACACATACACGAGAAAAGCTTGAACAGCCCAGCTGGAACAGACAGTGGATGCTTTCAAAAGCCAGAAAGCACCACACTGTCACATAAATGCACAATAGACAAGCAATTTAAAACTGTATTAACTAATTAAAGTAACTATAGAAATCAAAAAATGGCCACATACGACCTGGGGGAGTGGCACCCAGGTGGGCGGAGGTACAGGGTGCACCTCAACACCCACATGCAATGATGCTGAGCTAAAAAAAAACCTCCATGGGCTCAACGCCTTCATGGCCCGACCTGTGTGGGAGATAAGTTGTCGTCCTCCTCACCCTCTGACTCAAAAGGTGGACGTGACACAGTACCCTGATCACCCGTATGCTCAGCTTGCCCCTCGTTGGCAGCATGTCTGCGGGACCGGTGAGCCTGGTTCTGTGCTGCGATGACACGTAGGTCAGCATGCAGAACCTCGCGTGATACACATACTTCCTCTTACAAGGTAGCACGTGTAACACAGAGTTCTTTCTGCATGGCCTGGCATGACATCTGGAACAGCTCCCAGCAAGCACGTAGTTCAGCCGAGATGGTATTCTCAAGCTGTTCCAACCTCTCCTCTGTCCACTGCCTCTGGGACATCAAGAGCACACCCAGAGTTGATCGGAGGGATTTATGGTCATCCCTCAGGGCATCCCTGTGTGCCTCTGCATGAGCAGCAATTGCTTACCACAGAGACACCATTTCAGCCCAGCGAGCCCTGTCTGAGGCCGCCATGCCCAGCCTGAGCGAGCGGGCCGTGGACTGTGCCGCCCGCTGCTGGAGATCCACCTGCCTGGCAGGAGGGAGCACGGATTGGGCCACACGTTCCATGCTCTGAGCGATATTATCAATAACTGCCCCCTGGTGTTCGGAATTGGCAACCATGGCTTCCTCCCACTCAGTATACCACGGTAGCGCACGGACACCACGTTTCTGGGCTTGACACCCACAGGGCCCAAGGAAGTGCGGTCCTTGTTGGTTTGGCACCACCCGCAGGTGCAGGACTACATTGCTCCATTGACGTGATGCCCCAAGCACATCAGCAACTGTTGTGCAGTGTGACCATGCGTCCCGATCCACCACAGGCGGACGTCCCACCATCGTCTGGCCCCTCAGTGCAGGTGTCGCAGACAGAGGATCGTCCACATCAGAATCACTCACCGTTGACAAATGGACATGATGCACATCCAACTCAACATCGTCGTCAGAGTGATCATCCGGGCTAGACTCATTTGCAGCCCTAGGCACAATGGTCCGGAGCACAAGTGGGTTCTTGTGGCCTACCACCCCACAACCCCCACCTGTGCTGGGTTGCTGGTATGATTGCAACCCTGTGTCTGGTATGACATCACCATCCTCTGGCTCCATTGCGTCATCATCTGAAAAGTGGAAAAAACAAATATGAGTTCACATGTCCGAAGCACATAACCCATACACACATAGACATCACATCGACAGCCAACACATGACGCAGACATGTCACACACAAATGAGAACCTGGCATGCATCCAGTGGCATTGATATGCAAAAACATCCCAAAAGCAGAAACGGATGTGCCTAAATAGCAAAGCCTACACACGTACAAAATGTAGTATTTCACATCCATCAGACACCACCTCGGTCTGACACATGACACAGGCAGAAAAGACAGATGGAAACAAAGAGATGGCACATACCATAAGTAGGTCTGAACTGCAAATTGACCACAGCTGCAAGTGGATCCAAACACACAATGACACACATAATATGCATGTACACATGCATCACTAAACCATCATCACCAATATAGCTTCATCCATCTGCAGCTTGGCCTGTACCGGGTGTCATGGGCCATGTAGATATAGTTAATGTCCCGAGCAAAGCAAGGGCCTGCGACCAGGCATGAGGGACCAGAACGGCCAGTACGGTCTGAGCTGCAGGCCATGAAGCCTCCTGAACACCCCTCAGGGCCTGATTGAGCACATTGTGCTATGAATGTGCCCTATTCCATTATTCCGTGTGTAAATTCTGCACAGCCAGGCCCCACCATATCAGGTAGTTGGCCTGGGCATACACATACTGCACAACAGTGCACCATAAGGATCATGCCAGTTGAACATAACGTGCAAAATTCTGAAATCTCACCAGCATTAACTGCAATCAACTACATATCAGTCAGTCAACAAAAAAGCTGCGCAAGACACATGTGTAAATTAACACTTTTACACACACATAGGTTGGTAGCCGCAATGTTGCACTGCACAACATAGAAGCTGCTTGCATGTGTCCATGTGAAAGCGTTCCAAAACACACCTTTCCCTGTACACCTGTATTGTGAACATGAGCAGCATCCAATACAGCAAAGCAAGCAGCTACAACACTGTTTGCTTTGATGTATGTGAAAGTGTACACATACACACGTGAAGGCAGCTCCACAGTCATCACAAACAAATTTGCAGGCTACATTCAATCTGCGCACCATGCCAATTGTTATAGGCCACTCATTGACATATCAACTTAGCTAAACACCCACTAGGGAGTTCCAATACTAAATACATGTGTCACAGGATGCACCCGTGCCTGTGGCATACATGACAGAGAAGGGATGAAAAACTGAAGATACATGCCAGGTCACTTTGACATTGCAGCAGTGAGTAGGCATGTAGTAGGCATGTAGAACAGTGTAACATGGCTCACAAGTGGGTTGCTGCAGTGCAGAACATGTGTACCTTACCCACTATCTACATGAACAAGTACATTATGATGTCAATAAATAAACATGGAGGCAGTGTAAGGGCAACTTCTGGCATCATGTGCATTGTGCATGCAATGGGTTGCATGCCTACAGGCAAACCCCCCCTCACCTGAGTCAACTGACAACACAACTGACAATACATCAGATGAGAATGGGACAGTAAGCAGGACACATGATGAACCCTCAGCAGTACACCCATGTGTGCCGAAGCCACTACGCCAGAAACAGGGGGAGGCCTGTGCCCCACACAGACTGTGACACCCTAAACATGTGCGTGATGCAGGACTGATCCAGAGTGGCCATGGAATGGATGATCAAATGCCATACAACATAGGTCATCCTGGACACGTACTACAATGATCATCCGGGCAAGGACACATAGGGGCATGACTGGAATGCACATGGAGCATGAATGGGCACTCATGCCCCTGCGGAGCATCTGCCATCTGCACAGTCCCAGTGAAACACCCTGCATTAAGGACAGAGTATGTAGGCCACTGTATGTGTCTGGCACGTTGGCATGGAGAAGTGTGCATGTACACAGGAGTGTAGAACAGGCCATTGAAGTAGTCCAACATGATACCCACCTGTGCCATGGTGAAACTGGGGTGCAGTGGGGTGGAGGGGCAAGGGAGCATGCCTACATGGAGTACCCGCATGCAGGCAGAACACACATGCACGTTAGTAATGCGATGACAACGTCCCAGTGCTGAGTGGAAAGACACCCCAGGCTACACGCAGAAGGGCCAGTGAGCTGCAACATGGACTGGAGGGGCAGCCGGGTGACTAGCATGTGAGCAGGGAGCAGGTGTGGTGATGAGGACAGTCCCCGTCTGCTCTACATGGCCACCATCCTGCACAGCAGGCACGCATCAGTGAAGCATTGCATGACTCACACATGACAACCATGTACACGTAACATGTAGTGGCAGTCAAGCATAACACATCACACAAGCAAACCACACATGGTCTGGACAAACACGCAACAACACTCACTGGACGGGGCATCAAAGACCAGCATCTTTCCCACTCATTCGTAAAATTCTGCCAGTATGAACTCCGCATCGACTGACTTGTGCGAAGTGAGGTCTTCCTCCTGAGCTGGTGACCCACCGCCAGTCAACCCAGTCATGGCATAATTGGAGGCACGCTTCACCTTAGCACAGCGTCAGAGGCATCCCAACGCTTTTTGCACTCTTGAGCTGTGCGCACCTCATGTCCGAATGCACTCACACAATCTGCGACCTGCTTCCAGTGGGACATACGCTGAGCAGCCGTAGTGTGACAATTTGGGCCCACTAGCATATCACGGTTGTGTTCCTGCACGTAGACCACAAGGAAGTCCAGTTCCTGCTTGCAGAAAGACTTCTTCCTTGACGTGCCGGAGGCCGGAGCTGTGTCTGGGGTCCCAGCCTCTGCTGCAGATGCAACCTTCCTCCTCTTGAGCAGTGGTCCGGACCCTGGCTGGCAAATGCTGCCCTGATCAGTATGGGCAGTGGCGCTGGTGGATTGAACCGAGGGAGTGGCAGGTGGAACAAGGACAGAAGCCCTGACTTGCGTCAGTGGCTTCTGGGTGCCCTGGAATGGACCCTGCGCAGCAACATCTGCTGTGCCAGGGTCATTGACCGGGACTGTCCTGGATGGTAGACTCACAGCCGGGTTGGTGTCAGCTGCATCTTCCCATGCACTTGCCAACACCCGGCTGCTCGGGGCAGCAGGTGACAATACGGCTCAAGGGACACGTGCCTCGGTCAGGGCAGCCCTGTGTGCACTTACAGTGTGCCTCCTGACCTCCTGAAAATCATCCTGGGATTCTTCAAGTGCCAACACAGCATGTGCTGGCAGACCCTGAGCCTGGGTGGTGGTGTCCACAGCTGCACCTGCAGCTACCACTACCCTTGGGCCCGTGGCAGTCGATGAAACGGACTGCCGGGTCACATGGGTGCCAGTGCCAGATGCAAGAGCTGCATCTCCCGGAGCCACAGGAGGTGGTGGCATGACTGCACCAACACGTGGCACTGCATTGTGCCGAAGTGGCACACTCCTGCCTCTTCCCCCTCTGCAGCCACACTGGAGACCCTGGAGTCCCCCTACTCCCTGGTCACTCCAGCCACTTCCCTGACCATGCCTGCCACTTGGAGTACACCCAGCTGAGGCACCCCTCACCTTTTGTGTCCTCCCAACCATGGCACAGATGTAGTAGTGCCGGCACAGATGTAGTATTGCCAATGGGAGGTGTACACGACGATTGACCTGGGCAATTGGGGTGAAGGGGGTGGGGTACTAGATGTTACCAGCACCCCTGCACCTGTAAGGCTGTATGTGACCCCAGTGATAAAGTGACGGGTCACACAATGCTCAGGCACCCCATAACTGCAGTAAAACCGTGAACGCAACCCACGGTAGCCCACGTGTGTGGAATTAACCTACCGCAGTATGCGGTGGCACCCAGGGAAATGAAAAACACGTACGTGTGAGACACGCAGGCTACTATGACTGGGTACGCGATACACAGGGGCACCCGCAGTGGGAAAAATAGCATGCGCGACTCACCGTCTGACTAGCGTGATGATGAAAACCATGCGTAGCCAATACCCCTGCCAAAAGAAGAGATACGTCCTTGATCCGCCGTGAAGTTGTGATGGCGCGCGAAACAACCGGATGTAGCAACACACACGTCGGTCTCAACGAAAGGCACGTACAGTGAACTGCTGGCCTCGCTCACCTTTAACTCGTGCTGAGGGAAACGCCCGCGCGTGTCATGTCACATACGCGCTTAGGCCCTTTCCTCGAATTACACTCATTAACATGCGGACATGCTTTTTTCCCACGTGCTGAATCACTATGCACCCGTGATGAGGGGAACGCCTGCACGTGTTATGTCACATATGCGCCTATGCGCTAAGGGCCTTTCCTCTTATTACACGCTGACGTGCTGTTTTTTCACGTGCCAAATCACTCTGTATCAAGCTGGCCACGCGACAACACACGGAAGACCACGCTCCTGCCCAGAAGGCCGAATTACTGCCCCCAGAGCCCCGAGCAGCCTCCCACCTGCCATCTGCTGCTGCCTGCCTGCCTGCTGCCACCGTGCCCTGCCATTTGGTGCCTGCACATCTGCCGTCTGCAGGGGTCCAGTTGCTGTCACCACCCCTGCTGGAACAGAAGAATCCCGACTGGTATTCCATCGCTCCACAGCCCAGCCCCAGGACCTAGTTGCCCACCCACAACTGCCTCGTGGGTTGCCATGTCTGACACAACACCATCTGGCACCAGTGGAAACCCCCCCAACAGAAAGGCAGAGGGCTGCCAGCTTCACTGCCAATGAAGTTGGCATCCTGGTAGAGCAAGTCCTGGGGCATTATGATGCCCTCTTCTCACCATCGCGCGCCGACAAGGAAGGACAAAGGAGGATCTGGGCGGACATAGTGGGTGCCATCAACGCAGAGGGGGTGGCACCCCGCAACATCAAACACGTCCAGAAGCGCTAGGAGGACTACAAATCCAGGACCCTCAAGAAGGCCCAGCGCCGCTTGGAAGCAGCGGATGCAGTGGGGTGCGGGGGCTAGCTTACCACCCAGCAGATGAGGGTCCTGGAGCGCATTCACCCAGTGCTTCACCACCAGATCCTCAGGATGCAGGCCCATCTGGAGTCGAGCGGTAAGTGGCCATGCATTCACGGTTAAAAAAGGGCATGTTGCAGTGTGGTGGTAGTTGGCTACTTGGCTGCATGTGTGACATGGGTCATGTATGGATGTGTGTGTGCAACTACAAGATGGTGCTGCATGTGAGTCCAGTCAGGCATGAACCACATGGATGGTGTATTTGTTACAATGCAACATGCGGAGCAGCATGCGGAATGCACACATGAATGCATGCCTGTCTCTGTTCTTGGTTCCTGCGCACCCCTCAGAATACACACATGCAGCCCATACACCCTCCCCATGACCCACAGGCAGCCCATCACCCCAGTGCATGCCCCACAGGCAGCCCACACCACAGGGGGAATTTTCCCATGCATTTTACCTGACGCAGCAGGGTACGTGTATTCTGAGGGGGTGCGCATGGAGTTTTACAGGTGTTTTCGCTAGTGCAAGAGGGGTACGTGTATTCTGAGGGGTGCGTGTGGAGTTTTACACACGTTTTCGCTAGCGCAAGAGGTGTATGTGTATTCTGAGGGGTGTGCATGGAGTTTTACATGCGTTTTCACTAGCGCGAACTGGGGACGTGTATTCTGAGGGGTGCGCGGGGAGTTTAGCAGGCGTTTTTGCTAGCTTGAGAGGGGTACGTGGATTCTGAGGGGTGCGCAGGGAGTTTTACATGCGTTTACACTAACGCGAACGGGGGAGGTGTGTTCAGGGGGTGCGCAGGGAGTTTTACATGCGTTTTCGCTAGCACGAACGGGGGACGTGTATTCAGGTGGGTGCGCGGGGACTTTTACATGCGTTTTCGCTAGCGTGAGAGGTGTTCATGTATTCTGAGTGGTGCACAGGGAGTTTTACATGCGTTATCGTGGTTGGGTGGCTGCATGCTGGTCCACTGACCTTTGCAGCATGTACTGGATTTGTGCAATGTTTTTGGTGCACAGGTCAGGGTTGGAGGCGTAACTGGCGCTGCTGCAGGGTCGCTGTGCCACTCTGCGCCACAGCTGGTTATGGATGTTAAAATCCATGAATACGCTGTGCGCTGAAATGGGTTTTAGCGCACGCGGCTGGTGCAGACTGCCGCACGCGCACACTGTGCGCCAGCCACGTGCGCCAGCCACGTGCGCCACTTGTGCGCCAAATTCTATGAATTACCCCCCTAGTCTTGCATTTTCTTCTACACTGCATTCTAATAGTAGATGAAATGTTGTTTCCATTTGATTTGTTTTTTGGCACCCTCTACAGGTTCCATTGGTAACCCCTCATTTACCAGTCCTGTTCATGTACTCATTGGTTGGATACACGTCAAGTGAAATTTTCATCAATCTTTCTCTGTAAAAACTTGAGGGGAATTTATGTATTTCTTTTCCGATGTTCATTTTCCATTTGCCATGTTTGCACTATTTTTGAGAGCCATTTTTACTTCTTTTGTCGCAATCCAGTCAAGTCTAAGAAGTTTCTCCTTCACTTTGTTTGGATTAGAAATGAGTTCTTTGATAGATGAGTCCAACTCTGCCAGCATTTCTACCCACTCCTTTTTCGAGATGTTTAGGAGCTCTGCACTTTTTCCTTTGCCATTTTTCACCAATATTTTCTACCCTTTTTTATACCCTTCTATGGGTTTTTCTTTGCTGATTTTCCTCAGAAGACATAGAGAGTTCCATTTCATCCTTACTTCCATGGACTCCAGGCATAGTTCCGCTTTTATTGCAACTATTGGAATAGTTTTTGGCAGTTTAAGTATGGACTTCCAAAACATACTTTCTAATTTTGGCCAGATTTTATAGCTTAGGTTCATACCTGCCTCGCTTCCTTACGTTAGCAACGGCACCACTTTCTGGGAGTAAAACATTCTCACCGGGGCAAGAGAAAATTTGCCAAATCTTCCGTTTATGATACTACCCTGTGAACATAACATCTTTGCCTTTGACTGAAGCTCTTCTTCCCATTTACTTTCTATACTAGAGCTGTTAAACCTGATACCGAGATAGCGAATCTCTGAGACTTTATCCAATTGTTCTCCTCCAATTTGCCATTTACATTTTTTTATTGAAAGTTTCTTACTTCCTCCAATTGTGACGATCTTCGATTTCTCACTGTTGATCACCAGGTAATTAGATGTCATGTAAACTTGCAAATTGGTTAATAGCCTCTGTAAACCGATTCTTGTCTCGTCAAATAATACTATGTCATCGGCATAGCATATCATTGGTACTTCTTTCTCGTTCAGTTTTGGAGGGAAATGTCGTATGTTCGTTGTTATTATCAGGAGGTCGGCTATATATAACTTTAGAAGGGTAGCTGCCAATGGGCATCCTTGTTTTGCTCCTTTTTTTATTGCCACGTCTCTAGACAGTGTTCCTTTGTTGTCAATCTGTATTTGTGTTGTTGTGTTTCGGTGTAAAGCTCTTATTGGGTTTAGAAGATTTTTTTGGGCACTTCCACTTTTCCAATTTATCCCATAATTTTCTTCTATGTACCATGTCAAATGACTGACTAAGATCTATAAATGCAAGATGTACTTCTCTATTTGATTTTTGTGCATTTTTTCACCATGTTTAGTATGAAGAGATTTAGGTCTGTACTTGTTCTTTTAGTAAACCCTGTTTGTCTTGGGTCAATAATATTGTTGTTTTCTGGCCAGCTTGTCAATTGCCGTTGCAGTTCTGTGGCAAAAATCTTCCCAATTGTTGGCAAAAGGGATATAGGACGGTAGTTTTTAGGCTCATCCGGTTCCCTTTTTTGTATATTAGAACTGCAATGCTTTTATTCCAAACTCCTGGTATTTTCTTTTGCTGGCCATTTTTTTGGGTCTTTTTTCAAGTATATATTGGTTAAGCCGTCCGGCCGCCGTAGAATTTTTTTTGATTTTTTATTGAGTCTATAAGATCTTTTATCTCCATCCTCCCCGACCAAGAATTCTTTGAATCCTCTTCACACTGAGTCACGTCATCTTCATAAGCTTTGAATACTTGGGTGTAATGTAAAATCCAGTTATTTTCTCCCACCCCAGCAGTTAGCCTCTGTTGTTGATTTAGGGAACAATTGTTAATGATCTTCCATGTATCTCTTGTTGTTGCATTCCGTAGAGACCTTAATATTAACTCACCTTGTTCTTGCAGTCTCCTAAATTTAAATTCTCTGATCCAGGATTTGTAATGATGTTTGGCCCGAGCTGATGTATTGACATCATAGGCTTTTTGATTTGATTTTTTTAACTGTCTTATTTATTGCCTAAGTTGTTTCCTTCTTGCCACTAATTTGACGCTATACTGATACTTAGGTATCATTGCGTCTTGTTTTAGGCCGTTTCTTTTTGGCACGTATGCTGCGAGCAAGGATTCGTATTCAAGATGTTTGTTCAAAGCTATAATATTTTCTCTTAGGATTGTAATATCTTTGATGGTAAGACGCAGCCGATTTCTTGCTGGATTCAGTGACAGCTTATGTGATCCGGAGTTAGATGTTGTTATTCCTTTTCTTTTTATCGGCACTAGGGATGCTTCCAATATTTTATGGTCGCTATCTTCTTGTTCAATAATTCTGAACCTTTTTATTTTTTGAAACATTGAAAATGAAGTCCACATGTAGTCAATTGTTGATTCTGCCGCTCCATTAGACCATGCAGCACCACTGGGAATGTCATCCTTTGTCTGGCTGTTTAGCATTGATAGATTGTTTTCAAGTGCCATTTGTGACCATCTTGCGGCATTGGAACCATCCATACTTAACTCATCTACCTGTGGAAGTCCATTGGCATCCAAACATCTTATGTTTAGGTCACCACAAATAAGTATATCCAAGTTGGTGTTATCGGCAGTGTGGGTTCGCAGTAGGTCTGTTATTGTTGGTAATAAATTCTCTGCCGTAATCCCTATGTGGTTCCAATAAACATTGGTCAATAGTGTTGTTAAGATGTTTACATTTTCATTCTCTCTATTTTCTAATAGTACCCACTGAATGTTATTGTTTGGGTTTCCCTTCTTTATTATCCGGTAGCCATTTCCTTTTTTAACCAGTATCAATAAGCCTGCAGAAGGTCGACCAAACGGACCCTTTATCACTTTGTTCATTTATAAATCAAAGATGTTACTAGTTGTTAAATCGCTTAGCCATGTTTCTTGTAAGCATATTATGGAGGCATTATTTAGATATTGGTTTTCCGTGGTCATTAGGTGATTGAAACCCCTTGTGTTCCATGAGATTACTGTGTCTTGCCTTGTATTGCTTTTTATGTCATGCTACTTCTGTTTATTGTTTATTGCTAAAAAGGTTGCTATCCAAGACCAGTCCTCAATGTTGTTTGATGACCCTCCACCGTTCTGTTTTGGGGACTGGTTCATATTCCCCACATGATTATTTATTACCATTTTTTGAAGTCATCTTTGCTTTTTTTGTAATCATTTGCACTTTTTGTTAGCACACTGACTTCGCCCTCCCTATTTGGTAAAGACGCTCTCATCTCATCATTTACCACCTCAAGAATATCTTCATGGAGGTTCCTCGTGTCATAACCTCGTTTCTTAAGATCCTTTACATCCTTAGCAGCACTGTTTTTGTTGTTCTATTCTTTAGATGCAAAATCACATGATCAACCCACTCCTCGTTAACATATTCCACAACAGCTATGTCGTTAGATCTTATTGACATGTTACCAGGGACACACTGTAGTAGCTGCATGACATTTTTCCGATTCAAGTTATAGTCATCATTCTCAGGTAAAATGTTCTCAATCACAATCTTTAATTCATTTGAGCGTGTTATCTTGTTTTGTTTGGACTCAGTTCCGCTGCTATTGTATTTACGGTTGCTTTTGCCAGGCATTGTAGGATTCCAAGTTATTTTATTTTCATTACTTACTTATTTTTTCTCCTGTTTCATCCATAAGTTTTCACTTTGTCTCACCAATTTCAATCTTTTTTGGTCCAGTGTTAAGAATTTGTGATCCACCTCATTTGTGTCTTCGTCAGATGTGTCTATGGAGCCATTACTCATAATCTCCACTAGACAAACATTTTGTGTTATTCCTGAGCTCAATTTCCCTTTTGTTTGAACACTGAACTTACTGCTGGTGCTTGTTCAGCTTCATTAATGTAGAAAGATACATCGTCTATCAGATCTTGCGATTGTTGTTCTAGCTCAGAATCTATGTTCTTGTCGCTCTCTACTATTCGCCTTGGTCTCCTGTTGACCTTTTGAACTGGCTTACTGACTTTATTTTCCTCTGTCATGGCCTTTGCCTTTAGATTTATGTTTCTAAAAAATGATCTTCCTCCTGTATTTTGATTCCGTTGGGTTCCTTTGATGTTTTTTGATTTCTGCACCTCCTTTGGGGCACTCTCCTTTGCAGTTCTTTTTCCATTTTCTATGGGTTTTTTTGTGCTCTGAAGTGTTCTGGCCAGGAAAGGGCCTTGAGTTCCCCCAAATACTGGGAATAGTGTGTCCTTGTCAGAGGCTTTTACTGATTTGCCCGAACTTCCCTTATGTGGGCCTGTTTACTCCACCTCGTTGTTTTCTGTTGAAATTTTAGAGATATTTATATTTGTGTCTTTTTCTTGATTAGTCTCCTTTGCGTCATTAGACTCCATAATTCCTTGTGATGGGCCCTCTCCATCCTGTGCACTTGGTCTCACGTTTGATCCTTTAGTAATTAGTACTTTCGTCGATTGGTTTCCTCCAGGTCTGAATTCACTTTCTTGTTGTGAATTTGAAGTACTACAATTACACCCCAAGCCAGGGAGCACTCTATTCTCGTTAATGTTGCTGATCTTGTTTCTGTGCACAGTTCCTAAATCGATATCTCTACTTTTGCATGTTTTCCTCAGCCATTTTAAGGAGTCCACAAGTGCATGCGATAATTGTTCTTTTTCACTTTTTTTGCCACTTGCTAGGTCAAACAGTCTTCGTTACCAGGCAGCAGAGTTTTCTGCTTCTTGATTAAGTTTGGCATCCAAGTTAACTGACATCATCTCTTATGCTGACAATTTTGTTAGCATTAACGCTTATAGGGGGTAATTCATAGAATGCAGCGCACAAGTGGCGCACGCGGCTGGCGCACAGTGTGCGCGTGTGAATCCCTGCGCCAGCCGCGTGCGCTAAAATCCATTTCCGCGCACAGCGTATTCATGGATTCCAGCCACCAAAACCAGCCGTGGCGCACAGTGGCGCAGCGACCCTGCAGCAGCGCCAGTTACGCCCCCAAGAACGCCTCTCGCGCAGGGAAAAGCCATCAAAATCCCCAATCCAGCGCAAAGGGCTGCGCTAAACCTGTACCAGCACGGTAAGCGGGCTACGTGTATCACTGGGGTGCGCGGGAAGTACCTCACGCGATTGGCCCCGTGCGAGCAGGGTACGCGTATTTCAGGGGTGCGCGGGAAGTTCCACACGCGATTCCAGCAGGGTACGTGTATTTCAGGGGTGCGCGGGAAGTTACACACGCGATTTCAGCAGGGTACGCGTATTTCAGGGGTGTGCGGGAAGTTCCACACGCGATTTCAGCAGGGTACGCGTATTTCAGGGGTGCGCGGGAAGTTCCATACGCGATTGGCCCCGTGCGAGCAGGGTACGCGTATTTCAGGGGTGCGCGGGAAGTTCCACACGCGATTCCAGCAGGGTACGTGTATTTCAGGGGTGCGCGGGAAGTTACACACGCGATTCCAGCAGGGTACGTGTATTTCAGGGGTGCGCAGGAAGTTCCACACGCGATTTCAGCAGGGTACGCGTATTTCAGGGGTGCGCGGGAAGTTCCACACGCGATTCCAGCAGGGTACGTGTATTTCAGCGGTGCACGGGAAGTTACACACGCGATTTCAGCAGGGTACGCGTATTTCAGGGGTGCACGGGAAGTTCCACACGCAATTTCAGCAGGGTACATGTATTTCAGGGGTGCGTGGGAAGTTCCACACGCGATTCCAGCAGGGTACGTGTATTTCAGGGGTGCGCGGGAAGTTCCACACGCGATTCCATCAGGGTACGTGTACTTCGGGGTGCGGGGGAAGTATCACACGCAACATCAGCAGGGTACGTGTATTCCAGGGGTGCGCGGGAAGTTCCACACGCGATTCCATCAGGGTACGTGTATTACAGGGGTGCGCAGGGAACACCACATGTGAATTGCACGTGTGGTTCCTCCCAGGTGTTCCCTCTACACCCTCCACGGCCCCTGCAGGTGGCTCACACCACTAGGGCCTACCCTGCACATGTCCTGCAGGCACCCCATCCACCATGGCCATGCCCCCCGGCCAACCACATGTCAACTTGCACTACTGCCCACCAACGCATGTCCGCCTGCACCCCCAGCCACCAGGGGCACCCTCCACCAGGCCCCCACCCATGTCTCTTACCACCCCCACCCCCCAGCAGTGCAGGGTCACCCTCCACCAGGCCCCCACCCATGTCTCCCACCCCCCCACCCCCCAGCACTGTGGGGCACCCTCCACCAGGCCCCCACCCATGTTCAACTCATGTTCCCCACCACCCCCAACCCCCAACACTGTGGGGCACCTGCCAGCAGGCCCCCACCCATGTTCAACTCATGTTCCCCACCACCCCCACCCCCCAGCACTGTGGGGCACCTGCCAGCAGGCCCCCACCCATGTTCAACTCATGTTCCCCACCACCCCCACCCCCCAGCACTGTGGGGCACCTGCCAGCAGGCCCCTACCCATGTTCAACTCATGTTCCCCACCCCCCCACCCCCCAGCACTGTGGGGCACCTGCCAGCAGGCCCCCACCCATGTTCAACTCATGTTCCCCACCACCCCCACCCCCAGCACTGTGGGGCACCCTCCACCAGGCCCCCACCCATGTCCAACTCATGTTCCCCGTGCACTGTGGGGCACCTGCCAGCAGGCCCCCACCCATGTCCAACTCATGTTCCCCACCCCCCAGCACTGTGGGGCACCTGCCAGCAGGCCCCCACCCATGTTCAACTCATGTTCCCCACCACCCCCACCCCCAGCACTGTGGGGCACCCTCCACCAGGCCCCCACCCATGTCTCCCACCCCCCACCCCCAGCACTGTGGGGACCCCTCCACCAGGCCCCCACCCATGTTCAACTCATGTTCCCCCCCCCACCCCCCAGCACTGTGGGGCACCTGCCAGCAGGCCCCCACCCATGTCCAACTCATGTTCCCCACCCCCCTACCCCACAGCAGTGCAGGGGCACCTGCCAGCAGGCCCCCACCCATGTCTCCCACCCCCCAGCACTGTGGGGCCCCCTCCACCAGGCCCCCACCCATGTTCAACTCATGTTCCCCACCACCCCCACCCCCCAGCACTGTGGGGCACCTGCCAGCAGGCCCCCACTCATGTCCAACTCATGTTCCCCTGCACCTCCACCCCCCAGCACTGTGGGGCACCTGCCAGCAGGCCCCCACTCATGTCCAACTCATGTTCCCCTGCACCCCCACCCCCCAGCACTGTGGGGCACCTGCCAGCAGGCCCCCACTCATGCCCAACTCATGTTCCCCTGCACCCCCACCCCCCAGCATTGTGGGGCACCAGCCAGCAGGCCCCCACCCATGTCCAACTCATGTTCCCCAGCCAACATGTCATCACAATCTAGATCCCTGGTCCCTATGGTCAGCCTCCAAATGCAAAGCACCCACCCAAGTATTGCATCCACTCACTCATAATTGGCAATTACATGACAGAACACCAATTGCAAGTTCCGAAACAAACACATTTCCCTCACATACACGCAATGGGTGTCAGTGAATCTCAAAACCCATATCATGATATGCATGAAACCAATGAGATGATACTACACATTGAAGTTTGATAAAAAAATATGTATTAAAGGAAACATGAATAGAATCAAAAATAAAGAAACAGAAATGGGAATGTACAAAAATGAAAAGAAGCATGTCCGTGAAAAAAAGCAAAACCAAAAATCAAAATCCAAAGTGATGGTGTCCAAAGTCACTGTCCAGAAAACAAAATCCAATGGGAAATAAAGTTGAAAGCCATTGCTCCATGGTTAAAATGTGAAAGAAAATTACAATCCAACAGTGAACTATGTACATACGAACAAGCCATGGTCCATTATCCCAACAAAAGAAAGGAAACCTATCTAACTACACTAACTAATAAAATAAACTATATACAAAAATGTGGCCAATGTCCAAAAGGTCCAAAATAAATCCAAAAAAAAATGAAACCTAACACTACCTACATAACTATGTACAAGGGCAGCGGGCTAGTTTGACGGCTCACTTTTGGATGTCCCGGGCCAGGGCATCATCGAACTCCTGCTCAATGTCCCGGAGGCGGTCCTCCTCCATGGCCCGAGGGTCCACAGGGCCGTCGCCGTGTCCGCCTCCAAACCCCTGCGGATTGCCTCGAGGCACTCGGCCCGCCTCAGGGCCCTCTGCATGGAGTTCTCCGCCCTGACCATTGTGAGCCGTGCCTCTTCCACCCGCTGCCGCTCCACATCTATGGCATGGCCCAACCGCTGCCACACGGGAGACACTCTCTGTCCTGGGTCCTCCTGCCCTCCGGCCGATGCCTGCCCCTCCGATGTTGAAGGCCCCGAGCCTTCATGGCTCCCACCACGTTGCTGCTGCTGCTTTGCCTCTGCCCGTGCACTGCCTCCTGCTGCCTGCACATCCTCCGCCGGCTGGGGTGTAGTCGTTGATGTGGCCACCCCTGCTGGACGTCCGACTCCCGACTGTGGCAGGGATGCCTCCTCCACCAGCCTGGCCGCACCGTCAGAGGCAGCTCCACAGGGCACCCAGGTGACTGATGGGTGTGAAGATGGCACGGAGGACGACTGGCGCGTAGGGGGTTCAGTTGAGGAGGGGGTCGTAGCAAGCCCCATCATACAGAGGAATCCGGTCGGGTTGACCTGTCCCAGCAGGCTGACATGGTCAACGAGCCATTCGAGATGATGTGCAGCGGGGACAGCGGTATGTGGAAGCCTGATCAGCAGATGTGACATGGATGCCCATCTGAAGACTGCAACACTTGGCAGAAGTGTACACATGCATGCAAGTGTGGTGGTGTGTGTACATGTGTGGTGCACTTCCTGTGTTGCATGTGATGTCTGGCTCACCTTTGCCTGCTCATGCTGTTGTATGTGTATGGATGGTGCTGGCAGTTGCGATATGGCTGTGGTATGGCTCATGTGTGCGAGTTGAAATGATATGTGTTTTGGGGATTGTGATGCCATGTCTGAGGTTTGCCAATGCCACTCATGTACAACTGTCATGTGTGTATGTGTCCATTGTACAGTGCCCTGATGCCTGTGTTTTATTTCTCCCTGTCTGCAGCGTCAACTGATGAAGAGGGCAGAGAAGGTGCTGTGGAGCACAGCGGCGGGGATCCCATCGCCAGCCGGAGACGCAAGGCCCGGCTCCCCTCCAATGTTGTCATCTCGTCGGGGAGTGAGGAGTCCGGTGCCGCGTCCCAGGCCGCAGCTGCCGGAGGGAGGTCCAAGAGGCGGAGGTTGGAGTTGGACTCCTCGGCAGCAGAAGGGGCAGCTGGGACCCCACAGGGCCCAACAGGGGAAGATGGCACGGAGTCATCCAGGTTGGTGGGGGGTTTGGTGGAGGAGGAGGCCGTGCAAGCACCAGAGATGGGGTCTGGAGGTGGGGATCCCACTGGTGCTAGTGGTGCAGTGCAGGACCAGGGACAGGAGGCAACACAGGCCGCCGCGGAGGTGCCTGTGTGCAATCCTGTCCCTGATCCTGTCCCTGCATCATCTTGCACCAGCAGGGATGCCTACGTCCAGACCCGTTTTCAGGCAGGGGATGAGCTCACAACAACTGGCCTTCCTCTGCCTGCGGACGTGGCTATCCGGGTCCGGGTTGAGCCTGTTCTGACTGGTGTGGCGTTGCGTCAACGGGCCATGCGAGGTGACCTGCAGTCTTTTCATGAGGAGACTGCATGTCATCTCGAATGGCTCGTTGACCACGTCAGCCTGCTGGGACAGGTCACCCAGGCCGGATTCCTCCGTATGATGGGGCTTGCTACGACCCCCTCCTCAATTGAACCCCCTACGCGCCAGTCGTCCTCCGTGCCATCTTCCCACCCATCAGTCACCTGGGTGCCCTGTGGAGCTGCCTCTGACGGTGCGGCCAGGCTGGTGGAGGATGTCCAGCAGGGGTGGCCACATCTACGACTGCACCCCAGCCGGCGGAGGATCTGCAGGCAGCAGGAGGCCGTGCACGGGCAGAGGCACAGCAGCAGCAGCAACGTGGTGGGAGCCATGAAGGCTCGGGGCCTTCAACATCGGAGGGGCAGGCATCGGCCGGAGGGCAGGAGGACCCAGGACAGAGAGTGTCTTCCGTGTGGCAGCGGTTGGGCCACGCCATAGATGCAGAGCGGCAGCGGGCGGAAGAGGCACGGCTCACAATGGTCAGGGCGGAGAACTCCATGCGGAGGGCCCTGAGGCGGGCCGAGTGCCTCGAGGCAATCCGCAGGGGTTTGGAGGTGGACACGGCGACGGCCCTGCGGACCCTCGGGGCCATGGAGGAGGACCGCCTCCGGGACATTGAGCAGGAGTTCGATGATGCCCTGGCCCGGGACATCCAAAAGTGAGCCGTCAAACTAGCCCGCTGCCCTTGTACATAGTTATATAGGTAGTGTTAGGTTTCATTTGTTTTTTTATTTATTTTGGACCTTTTGGACATTGGCCACATTTTTGTATATAGTTTATTTTATTAGTTAGTGTAGTTAGATAGGTTTCCATTTGTTGGGATAATGGACCCTGGCTTGTTAGTATGTACATAGTTCACTGTTGGATTGTATTTTTCTTTCACATTTTAACCATGGAGCAATGGCTTTCTTTGTTTTCTGGACAGTGACTTTGGACACCATTACTTTGGATTTTGATTTTTGGTTTTGCTTTTTTTCACGGACATGCTTCTTTTCATTTTTGTACATTCCCATTTATGTTTCTTTATTTTTGATTCTATTTATGTTTCCTTTAATGCCCCACAGTGCTTTGGGGAACATGAGTTGGACATGGGTGGGGGCCTGCTGGCAGGTGCCCCACAATGCTGGGGGGCAGGGGGGTGGGGAACATGAGTTGGACATGGGTGGGGGCCTGGTGGCGGGTGACCCTGCACTGCTGAGGGTGGTGGGAGACATGGGTGGGGGCCTGGTGGCGGGTGCCCCTGCACTGTATGGGGGTGGGGGGGTGGGGAACATGAGTTGGACATGGGTGGGGGCCTGCTGGCAGGTGCCCCACAGTGCTGGAGGGTGGGGGTGCAGGGGAACATGAGTTGGACATGAGTGGGGGCCTGCTGGCAGGTGCCCCACAGTGCTGGGGGGTGGGGGTGCAGGGGAACATGAGTTGGACATGAGTGGGGGCCTGCTGGCAGGTACCCCACAGTGCTGGGGGGTGGGGGTGCAGGGGTACATGAGTTGGACATGAGTGGGGGCCTGCTGGCAGATGCCCCACAGTGCTGGGGGGTGGGGGTGCAGGGGAACATGAGTTGGATATGGGTGGGGGCCTGCTGGCAGGTGCCCCACAGTGCTGGGGGGTTGGGGGTGTGGGGAACATGAGTTGGACATGGGTGGGGGCCTGGTGGCGGGTGACCCTGCACTGCTGGGGGGTGGGGGTGGTGGGAGACATGGGTGGGGGCCTGGTGGAGGGTGACCCTGCACTGCTGGGGGGTGGGGTGGTAAGAGACATGGGTGGGGGCCTGGTGGAGGGTGCCCCTGGTGGCTGGGGGTGCAGGGGGACATGCGTTGGTGGGCAGTAGTGCAAGTTGACATTTGGGTTGGCTGGGGGGCATGGCCATGGTGGATGGGGTGCCTGCAGGACATGTTCAGGGTAGGCCTCTGTGGTGTGAGCCACCTGCAGGGGCCGTGGAGGGTGTAGAGGGAACACCTGGGAGGACCCACACGTGCAATTCACGTGTGGTGCTCCCCGCGCACCCCTGTAATACACGTACCCTGATGAGATCGCGTGTGGAACTTCCCGCGCACCCCTGTAATACACGTACCCTGATGGAATTGCGTGTGGAACTTCCCGCGCACCCCTGGAATACACATACCCTGCTGATGTTGCGTGTGATACTTCCCCCGCACCCTGAAATACACGTACCCTGAGGAGATCGCGTGTGGAACTTCCCGCGCACCCCTGTAATACAGGTACCCTGATGGAATTGCGTGTGGAACTTCCCGCGCACCCCTGGAATACACGTACCCTGCTGATGTCGCGTGTGACACTTCCCCCACACCCCTGTAATACACGTACCCTGATGGAATCGCGTGTGAGACTTCCCGCGCACCCCGAAATACACGTAGCCTGGACATTCGCGTGTGGAACTTCCCGCGCACCCCTGTAATACACGTACCCTGATGGAATCGCGTGTGATACTTTCTGCGCACCCCTGATATGCACGTACCCCGCTCAATCGCGTGTGTAACTTCCCACGCACCCCTTAAATACACGTACCCCGCTCAATCGCGTGTGTAACTTCCCGCGCACCCCTGAAATACACGTACCCCGCTCAATCGCGTGTGTAACTTCCCGCGCACCCCCGAAATACACGTACCCCGCTCAATCGCGTGTGGAACTTCCCGCGCACCCCCGAAATACACGTACCCCGCTCAATCGCATGTGTAACTTCCCGCGCAACCCCGAAATACACGTACCCCGCTCAATCGCGTGTGTAACTTCCCGCGCACCCCCCGAAATACACGTACCCCGCTCAATCGCGTGTGTAACTTCCCGCGCACCCCCGAAATACACGTACCACGCTCAATCGCGTGTGTAACTTCCCGCGCACCCCCCAAAATACACGTACCCCGCTCAATCGCGTGTGTAACTTCCCGCGCACCCCCGAAATACACGTACCCCGCTGAATCGCATGTGTAACTTCCCGCGCACCCCCGAAATACACGTGCCCCGCTCGCACAGGCCCAATTGCTGTATGTTGCCACTTTTGTAAGGCGCAGGGACGCTACCGCCTGCCTTCGTGTGGCGGACGTGTTTCGGTTTGTGCGTGTCTTTGGCTGTGCGTGGCTTTGCCCTATTCGATTCCATGAATACGTGTGGTTTGAGTGCGTGTGGGCGTTCCGTCTGCTTCCCTGCAGTACATCCCCAGTTACGCCCTAATTTTCGCGCGTTGTTCCCCATTCCGCGCGTTACGCCCCATGTTCCGCCCACTTTCTGGTGTATTCGCCGAGGTTGTGCGCTTTCACTGTGCGCGTCGCGCACGCCTTTTGGGATGTTGCAGTGACGTGTGCGCCATGCACGGGTTTGGCGCACATCCCGAGGTAAACACGCGCAGGGATTTCCATGAATCGCACGCGTGCACATGCGCCTGTTTTTTTGCGCTTGCGCCTGCTTGCGCCTGCTTGCGCCTGCTTGCACAAAGATTTTCGGCGCACGTTTGTTCCATGAATCGGCCCCATAATGCGGTGTTGTCTTTATAGCTGTCACTTATGTTTTCATACAGCTTCATATACGGTGCCAAAGAGATTCAGAGCGCGGCCATGATGTTATTATGAATCTGTATGCCTGCTGCATTTGAAAGATGGGTTTTATTCCCTCAATTAATTTCCCCATTCTCAGTTTTATCAGAGTCAATTTTAGACGACTCTTTTAACCGTTGGCTTTTTTCTACCTCCTCGTTCAAGTTGTTGTCACTACCAATAGACACACAATTGTTTTTTTGAGTGGTAGTAACCTTTTCTGTTTGCGTCGCAATTGATCTGTTTTTTTCTTTTAGCCAGTTGTTTCCATCTTACAACTTGGAACCACCTATGTGTCTTCCTTTTGACACAAAGGTTGATTGTAAGCAATATTTGTCATGCTGCAGAGATCTGATCATGTCAACATCTTCTGAACTGTTCAATAAGTGTGGGCCGCTGTACGGATTCTTAGATGTACGAATTTGTTGTGATTTTGGTAATGACTGTGCAGCAGATCCTCCTTCTAACTCCGGAAGGTCATTATAATATGACGCTGTATCGGGAGTATCTTGTTCTTTGGTTTTCTTAAAGTTTCCTTTCATCGTTTTTATGAATTGATCTCTCCATTCTTGCTCACAAATTTCATCTGCAATCGATAGTTTTGTGTTTGCTTCTACTTTGGTGTATTATTATTTTCCCAATTAGCGGTGAGGCTGCTTTTCTTTTCACTTCATCTTGGAGCCGTTTCACTTGAGTATGTACATTTCTAGATTTAGAGACACTTTTTTCTTTATTAAGAGTTTTGGGTTCTTCCACTACTCCCACCTCTTTTTCTTTGTCGATAATGTTTATAGTCAAATCTTTTACAGATTTTGTTTGGGCTTTTTGTTGGTTTTGAGGGGAACTGATGTCCCTTCTGTACCTTTGTCCTTCATATTGTGTCTATTTTCATGAACAATGCCACTGACGATCGCATGTGGCTCTTCTCTACATTTGGGCATCACAATCCCTCCAACCTCTATTCCTTTGTCCAACATAGGGTTCTTGTCACCAGCCATCAACTGATCATCAAAGCTTGAGGATACCGTAGCAATGTTTTTTATGATTGATTCCTCTATCATTTGTTGTCCGTTGGGAATCATATCCTCTTACCGCTCAGCGGTGATCATTACGTCTGATGCGTCAGAATATATGGAATCGTCCAAATTTGTAGCAGAGCATTGAGTTAGATTAATTTGAGTTGGTTGCACTGTTTCCATCTCCACTGGGGTCTACCCTAAGTTTGATACATGTGGAGTATTCCTTAGATCATTACTACCAGTGGCTTTGTCATCAATTAATCTGTCGCCACAGCTGATTTCCATCTGTGACCGGGCGAGGACACCATCAACCTGGGTTCCTACTTTAGATAACTCAGCATCCGTGACATTCCGTACATGTTCCTCTATTTTGTCGGTGTTAAATGACTTCTCCTGTGACCATCATTTATGTTGAGCCAAAGCCCTTTCTTCTAGTACGCTGCCGGCGGACTGCTGCAAGCCACTGGAGAGCGGGTAAACAATTCTTGTGAACTACCTTTCCAACGTTAAGTGAGTTTGTGTTTGCATTTATGATGCAGTGTCTTTTGAAATTTTCTGTAAAACACTGTTCCCCCTAGTAGGTTGAGGGTCTTTCTTTGAAACATTACTTGTGTAGCCCTGTTGTTTGAATTTCCCCGGCAGCCCTCCCTTGCCACACATGTCTGATGCAGATGCATGAAATAATACATAAGAGTCCCGATCCCTCTCCTTACCTGTTGGTACAGCTGTATCAGCAGGATATTTTTCGGCCATGCTGTATCCTGTACCCTGCAGCGAAAGACACTAACACCTCATGCTGATCCTCGCGTTGAGTGCTCTAATTCCCTTAATCAGTTGGCAGAAGGATGTGTTTTCCTAGTGCTGCCGCAACACAGCAAACAGCCAGACAGCACCACTAAACACAGCCCTTTACGCAACAGGGCTTAACGCCGCAAGGGTCGCTGGGGCCTTCTTTTGATGCAGCGACTTCCTGGAGGGGCGGAGCAATAGGTGGGATTCACCGGGCTTACTAGCCAATGTCTGTCCAATGTCTTTCCTAACGGGCACTGCCCGTGAAATCAAGTCAAGCAGCTGAGTTCCACAACAGCTGTCAGCAAATGATCGTGCTTGCAGCTCCTCTCATGCAGCACAGCCAAACAGCGCCACTAAACACAGCCCTTCACTCAACAGGGCTTAACGCCACAAGGGTCGCTCGGGTCTCCTTTTGATGCAGGGACTTCCTGGAGGGGCAGAGCAATAGGCGGGATTCAGCGGGCTTACTAGCCAATGTCTGTCCAATGTCTTTCCTAACGGGCACTGCCCGTGAAATCAAGTCAAGCAGCTGAGTTCCACAACAGCTGTCAGCAAATGATCGTGCTGGCAGCTCCTCTCATGCAGCACAGCCAAACAGCGCCACTAAACACAGCCCTTCACGCAACAGGGCTTAACGCCACAAGGGTCGCTCGGGCCGCCTTTTGATGCAGGGACTTCCTGGAGGGGCAGAGCAATAGGCGGGATTCAACGGGCTTACTAGCCAATGTCTGTCCAATGTCTTTCCTAACGGGCACTGCCCTTGAAATCAAGTCAAGCAGCTGAGTTCCACAACAGCTGTCAGCAAATGCTCGTGCTTGCAGCTCCTCTCACGCAGCACAGCCAAACAGCGACACTAAACACAGCCCTTCACGCCCTCCACGCAACTGGGCTTAACCTACATTTATATTTTAATTTGAATTAAAAGTTGTTTTAGAACTTATTTTAGAGTATGTTTCATCAATTTAAAACAGTGTGCAAAAAATGCAAATAGCGTATCCTGAGCCTAGGATCTGCTGACTTCATGTTTTGCTAGGACTAATTTGAGAGCCAGTTCGTAACTAAAATCATAGATTACTATAATGAACGTGGCATGTATTCAGTGCATCGCTCTAAAATTGACTAGACCTGCCTCGTTTCTGCTTCCTATAAACATCTCTGAGAAGCTGCTGGATAAAATGCTTGCAGAAACACCCGGAGTTGGGTAGTCCTCGCTCCAGTACATACTGACATAAAAGAAAATATTCTGTCCTCCCGAGAGTATCGCCTGGCAACTATTATTTGTTTCACGTGACATGAAAGAATTTCTATACACCTGACCATTTAACCTCTTGGCCTTGGAGAGATACCATTCTTAGATGATTCTAGACAAACACTCCATTGTCAATTGGAATCAGAAAGTGATGAAAGGTGGCTGATATTTTTGTGGTTGCTAGTTTAGCACGGCCAGTTAAAACATTTATTAATTTGCGAACCCAGTCTGGCATTGCTTTTCATTTCTGCTTCGATATGTGACAGGCTGTGATTTTCCACATCAACAGCTACAGTTAGTTGGAAGGAACCCGAGGCACGAGAATGAAGCAAAACTAACAATTTAACCAAGGGAGAAATTGCTGTGCTTTTTTCCGATGTGTGGCTGCGGGTCAGCTTCAATTAATTCAGGCATTTCAAGCTTAATCTCGCTTCGTGGCAAAGAATTCAGCGTTTCTTTCTGCTGTGGCATTCGTGAGCCAGCTACCATAAAGTGTTCCCTGTGACGCGTGCTATCGGCTTGTCTATTAATATCGCAATTGTGACGCTCCCAGCCCTTGTGTGAGTTTGCAGCCCAGCTACATACAATTTACCCATATGAAATCTTTTTACTTTACTTTCACATCAGTTTGGCAAATGAACATAACAACAGTTCAACAATACGAATTGTGAAAATGACTTGAATGCACATCTATTTGAAAATACTACACTACTTGGCCTATAAATCTGGTCTAACACTTCCCCAGAGGTTCACATGTGCTTCCATTTCATAACGTTAGTTGTATCAGCCATTTCCTATGTCGGTTACAAATATAATAAAAATGTACTGGGCATAAGAAATAAAAACGCACTTCAATGTATTTTCAAGGTCACAAGATGATGTTATTGAATATTATTATGAAGTGATCTCGTGATTGATGAGTGTTAAGAATTTGTGCCATTTGCCACATAGAATCGTATTAATTTTCTACCTACTGGAGATCTGCTATGTCAGTTGTTGAATACACTCACCTTTTCTATAAATCAGCACTAAAATCAACCGACAGCCATTAGAAAAAAAAGGGTTGTTTTGTAAAAATAATTGATTTGTATCCATTTATTCGTGAATAAACACTGCCCTTGCACAGTACAAAAGGGCATCAGTTGAGCGGAACAGTACCATGACTTAGTTATACCAGGGACGTAATTTCACCAAAATGCCAAAGGTAGCAGAAGTGACATCACACGACCCTTGACCCCCTGATGACATCACAGGAAGTGATGTCATTTGACCCCACCCAAAGTGATATCGCGGGAAGCGATGCAACACGACCTTTCACCCATTGACAAAACAGAAGTGGCATCACATAGCATTCTACAATACGAAAAATATGGTTGCGATATCACTATAATGTGATGTACATTTCATACAAGAATCAATCGCCATATGTATCAATAAGATCAGTGTGTATAGGCCCATATTACCAAATTACTGTGAATGCAAGCAGACGTCCATGACCAAATGATAACTATGTGTCATTATATAGCACTTACGCTTAAGTGCTTTATATAGAAAAAATATACACCCAATATCACCCAACTGGTGTTGGTACTCATTTATCGACCTCAGAAGGATGAAAGGCTGAGTTGAGGCGTTTAAGAACAGACAAAATCAGTGACTCCCCTTGAAGTGTGCCTGAAATAAACCTTTAATCAGTCTAGCAATTATTGTATAGAATTCCAGAAAGACACATTATTTTGTCTTCCTATTCTTTATTATTTAGGGTCAGTACTGAAAGTGTTAGACTTGTGGCAGTCCTGTTCTTATTTTTCTTCTTTTTTTTTAAGGGGCCTCAACAAGAAAGCCAGCCACTCCAGAAGTTTTTAGAGGTCGCAAGGGAGACCACAGAGGTTGCAAGGGATACCTCAGAGGTTGCAGTTGCGACCTCTGGTTACCCCTAAATGACGTCCTTGAGTTATACCTCGTATTGTAGTTGGGATGGGGATAAAGAGAACATATGAAGGGGATGCCACAAACGGTAGATTACAAAATTGTGCACATTATATAGTTAACTATTGACAAAATATACAAATACGTGGACCCCTCCATCCAATTGCTTTGTATCTTACTTTTTTAAACTTGTCACACTTCCTCTCTCTCTATCTCCACCTCCTACCACTCCCACCCTCCCTTCTCTCATCTATTTCTCAACCACCTCTGTTACTGTAAAGTTCCCGGCCCTCTACTCAGCCAACCAACCTTTTGTTCCTTTCAACTCTGAACAATGAAGTAATTCAAACCTGCAACCACCTCTCACCTCTATTCCTTATTTAACCTCTTCTTTGTCACATTTCTATACTGTGGTCTCCACCAGTTGGAATTCCAGAGCAAACACTTTACTGCAGCCACTCTTACCCATGCCTTCAACTCTTTAACCACTACTCACGACTCACAATTCTCCTCTAGTCTAATCCTAATTGACCTAACCACAGCCTTTGACACTGTAGACCTCCCTCCTTCAAGAGCTATAATCACTTTGGTTCAAGGCCACTCACTCAATGGGGTATTCTCTTAAGTCACCGACTGCTCCATCAATTCTCATGGAATTCAAACACTTCCGCCACCCACCAGCTCCACCAGGTGCCCACCAAAGTTCTGTTCTGGAACCATTCCTGTTTATGGTCTACACCACATCCATGGGAATACTCATCTCATCCTTTGACTTGCAATACCATTTCATCACAGATCAGATGGCACCCACACCTTCCCTCTATAAATGCTCAACCTAGCACCAGGATGTAATTTCACCACCTGGTGCTAAACTCTTCCAAAATCACGTGTCTCTCTTCCCCCAATGTTAACCACACTTTTCCATGTCCTGACTGCTTTCAACTGCAGATCCCCACTTCTTCACCCAAAGCTTGTAACTTTGTTGTCTTAATTGACATTAACCTTATACTCTAACAATTCATTATATCTACTGCCAAGGCTTCACAAATTAACCTTCACAATTTAAGGAATACCAACCCACATTTTACCCATCAGCAACATTCCTACCTCTCCCATTGTGACCACAAAGCTTAATCATTACTCAAGTCTATACCTTGCCTTCTGCCACCTACAGCAATCATTTCCCACATTTGCACACTTACACCATATATTATAACTCTCCATGCAAAACTGCTCTTCTTTTAAATTCCTGTTCTTCGGCATCTCACAGATGAACAGGACAGTGCTTCGCTGGGCAGTGACATCAGTGTTCCTCTGGCCTGCAAGAAACAAAATCTAATACAGAATGATCTGAGGATCTCGAAAAAACCTGCTGAGGAATAACTATAACATGGAATATCCTGAACAGACATGCAAGAAAACATCCGAACAATGAAGGAATCATCTCATACAACAACTCCACTTTCAGCAAACCAGTCTGTGGAAGTACATAAACAATCTCAGCTGGGCAACATCAACAAATAAATGATCCAGCCCCACAAATGGATTATGAACTACAACTTTATTATAGCATGTGATGATCTGTTTTATTAACCTTTGGCAGTAAATAGAATGCCACAAGTTCTTTTCTCGAATATTAGACATTTGATATGTTTCACAATATTGTTGGAGATGGAGTTCATAAATTATTCAAGAATGTGTTGAATCCATAATGTGGTTATCACATACTTCAAAGTAATAATTTGTGGCAAGGAGTTGCATGTATGTTTCTGTTTTGTATGTCTCCATATACATGATCACAATGGCACCACCCTTGTCCGCTTGTATTGTTGAGTAAGTCAGATTTTCTCACACAATTATTGAACATTTGAAGTTATGGGCTGTGTCCATAAGAGGGAGAACAGTTTGAGCCTATATGTGAAACCATAATCAGTAACATGATGTCTACTGTTCACTGTTCTGTCCATCGACATATTCTTTGAAATATAACCATTGTAAGTAGTCCTCAATTTCTCAAAGAAATACATTCACCTAGTTCCTTTTTCGGGTAGAATGACAGCCCCTTAGGGTGTACAGAGTGTCCAGCATCTCCTAATTGGTGTTTAGTTAGATTGATAACTCATGCATTGTAGTATGGCCCTCTGTTGATTTATCAATGTTGGTTATATTTTGTTAGTGGATATATGACCTGGAACTGTCTTGGGCCTTTTGAATGCAAAAATGATCCCAACATTTGCTCCGTATAGGTCATGGTCTGCCTTGTTTTTCTGAATTAGTAAATAATCCTGGCTGCCTGTTCTTCTCTGGCATTAATATATTAAGTTAAGTGATATCTGGGTACATTGAATCTATCTTTAATGGACACAGCATGCTTTCAACAGGACACACCAAACTTCCTCAGCAGAATTAGAGAGATAAGATGTGTATCACCCAATGCACACTTGGCAAGATAGGATGCCACCTTATGTCATAAAATGCCTTCTTTTCTCAATAAGATGTACATCTTCTTGCCAGGTATTCCTGCAAAAAGAAAACAGCAAGACAGATGCCCCAATCAGAGCGATCGAGGACCTCATGACATTGTAACTCAGACACAACAACTTTCTTTTAATGGAGAGCACTTTCTAAAAAACACTAGATTGCCATGAGCACAAAACGTTGCCTGAATATGCAAATCTATTTGTCGCAGAGATCTAGAAAGAGATCCTACAACAACAATTGTAGAAACCGCTAACATAAGTGGGGTACATTGACAACATTTTCATGATTTGGACAGAAGCCAAATATTGTCTTAAACAATTTGATGATTGAAGCAAATTGCATCTACCTCCACATTAAATGTGCCTTGGACTAATCCAAGATGAGCAGATATTTTCTGGATTCCACTATCTTTTTTGGAAGGACTGGTCAGCTGGAAAACTGCTGTGTCCAAGAAATCCATGGACAAGAAGAAGACCCTGTATTGGACAACTGTCCTTCCAAGCTACACAAAAAGATCTATTATCTGCAGCCTGCAAGCTGAGTACCAATGCATATGCTTCAATATAATGACAAGAGACAAGCAACTTGCTAGACTACACATGTCCTTTAAGTAAAGGGTTATTCAGATGCACAAATTGCAAGGGCGTTTAGTTATATATTGAAACCTGATACAAATCACAGAAAGCAGAAGCATAGAAAGAATGCCCTTTGATGTCAACTAGCACAACACAATTGAACAGATTCGTTAAGGACCTACAATAAGTAATCAGCATATAGAAATAACTGAAAGATATTTTAAGTGACCCTACCCTCACCCACGACTGCATATAAGCAGTCCATGACTAGTAGCACATTTCCAAAAGATTATGGACAAATGTTGTCTGGAATGAACCAATGCAATATGAGGAGATGCAAATCCTTCCAACGGTTCTATGTTCATTCATCCCCATTTGTTTACTGCATTTTTTCCTGAAAATGTTTGCCTGAAAAATTAATTGAATGTTTTAATTTTTTTATTTAGGGGATACCCCCAGGCCCTCCCTTCACTATTATGTATTCCTTATTTCCGACCCCACCTTACCCCTTATATGCCCTTGCCCAGACTCACATTTTTTCCGATAAGATTTTTCATGGAAAATAGTTTTGAAAAAATTGCTACAAAAAGTAAAAAAAACTGGTGATGAATGAACATCATACCCTAGCCAACACATTTGCACTGAATCTGCTATAAAATCCCTAAAGATCCAAATAATGCACAGTAAAGTAACATACATTTATAGGAAAGGAGCTAACACTCACAAACAACTGTAGGCCTGTTTCTTTGCTGGAAACTTCTTTTAAAAGCAGTGGTGTGACACGCATTAGACTCCAAGATTGAGTGGATGCAAATGAAATTCTTTCAGCATCGTAACTTGGTTTTAGGCCTGCGCTAGGTACGTTTTAGAAGTCCCTTATTCTGTATCTTCTGGCAGCCAGATCTGTTTATGCATAGAAAGAAAATCTGTGTGTAGCGTTCATGGATATGGCTGCAGCTTTTGATCCTCTAGGTAGGACAATGTTATGGTCCTTTCTGATGTTTATGGGTATTCCGCCAGACCTCTTGAGAATAATAGTCCACCCACATGAGCAAACCTTTGCAGTGGTTAGATATGCAAGAGGTTGCAGAGCTGCCTCCCCAATTCCAGTCAAGAAGGGGTGCAGCACGGTTGCATACAGGTTCCCCTCTTATTTAATTTATATACAAATTGGCTGCATGAAACACTAAGTGTGACACCTACTTGATGCTTAGTGCACTACCATTCAAGATGCTCTCTCTCACAAAATTGAGTCTTTACTGATGAAAATCAATGCCAGAAAAGCCCTGCTCACAAGACCATATTATACCCGCCATCCAGGAGCATATCAGCAACATCCTCCTTTTTATCTTAAGCCAAGTCACACCTGAGCAAGAAGCAGCGACCATTAGAACACTAAAACCATCTAACTGTAAAGGTGACTTGTGCCTAGCCTTTGTGAAGCTCTGGAAACCCACTCTCACACCTATCATCACCGACTTTGCCAATGCATTGTTCGCAATGAGTACGGTGCCCACCTTGATCAAATCTGCCTGAGTCACACCTCTACTAAAGTAAACCTCACTGGACCCTACTATTCCTACTAACTACCATCCCATAACCACCCTTCTTATTGAAAATCCTTGACTGCCTAGTTTAAGCTCAAGTCCAACAATTCCTAGAAACTAACAATCTGCTAGGCAAAAGGCAATCTGGCTTCCGACCGAAGCACAACACAGAAACTAACTTACTGGATCAAAAAATACGAATGGACTTTATTCAAGACTCTGATTACCTAGCAATCCTGTGCTTACTAGACTTCTCTGCTGCCTTTGATTTGATCGATCATAATATCCGCTGCAAACACCTCCACCAACACTTCCACTTCTCACTGGAAGCTACCAAGTGGATACAATTCTTCCTCAGTGGTCGGAACACACACGTGTTCATAGGAGACCTAGCTGCCAAAGCTATCCCAACCCCACTAGGTCTCTCGTCATACTTTTATAACACCTATACAATTCCCCAGTTTAATTTTCTTGATTCCAGGGGAATCATCTATACCAATTTTGCAGACGATACTCAGATTCTCATCCCGCTCTCTGGGGATTACAACACGGACACCGTCCAAATTAATGATGCCTATATCATTATCCAAAATTGGATGGCCACCCGCAACCTATGTCTGAACGATGAAAACATTGAGCTTCTCATCATAGGCTCCCCACATCGTATCAGACACCTTAAATCGACCTATTGTTCATTCAGCATAGATGTCTCGTCCATACCGGTATCCAAGCAAATAAAAACCTGGGGGGTCTACCTCGAAGCTGACCTTACTATGACAAGACAGAATACTACTCTTGCTCCGTCCATGGACTACACCACTAGACTGATATTCTTGAGCAGGCAGTTCCTCTCTCCAAGCAACTGCATCACACTTGCTCGAGCTCTTATCCTCTCTAAACTCGATCATTGCAATGTCCATCTCATGGGCACCTCCAACACCAACATGTCAAAATTGCAACTTCTCCAAAACAAAGCACTTCTCTCTGCCCTCATCCTCAAACGCTCCAACCACATTTCTGCAGCCAGACACAATGCCCATTTGCTGCCCATCAAAGCTTAGGTAGAATTTCAAACACTTTCCATCACGCATCACTGTGTCAATAAGGATGTACCATAGCACCTCACTAACTCCATCACCAAAATCACACCTGCTCACAACCGCCAATCAAACTGGAGCATCTGCCTGTTCACCCCACGTTTCAAGGGAAAAAGGGCTGGAAGAGTGAGCTTCAGTGTACAGGCTCCAACGCTCAGGAACGCTATAGCCACTCACATCGCTAATGAGCAATCATTCCCTGCTTTAAAAAAACGTACCGAAACTTGACTGTTTGACAAATACGTTTAACAACGGCTCTTCAATACCATGCTTTCTTGACTACCTCTTGTATTTGCTTCTCACCTTTATTCTGTAGTAACGCTGTGATACCCTCGAGTTTGGGTGTTGTGAAAAAATGTAAAAATAAATTCATAAAAATAAACAACTAATGCCTGCACATAAATGGCTGAAAATCCTGATGCTTTCATAAGATGATTAAAGTGTCTATCTTGCTAGGATAGCTAACAAACTCAAAAAAAGTATTGATTTTTATAGCTCCTGTATGAATGAGACATGCTTGGCAGTTAACACCAAGAAATCGCTATCCTCACAATTCGGAAAAGACCAGCAGCAAAACACCAGACTTTTCACCCCGAAATGACATTTTTGAACAAGTTCATGAATACGATTATTAAGATGAACACTTCGCTGATGAATTGAATGGCAATTATCAGACAGAGAAGGAAGCAATAGGAATGTTGCAATCAATTGGGGGCCTGTTTGCTTTTACCAAGAGCTTTAAGGCTCAGACCATTGACATTATGCTCCGTGGATATGAAGCCAAAGTCAAAACGGTTGCGCCATATGTGATGGGGCTATGAGGCTATTAAAATGTCAATGCATCTACAACTAATCCAATATAATTTCTGTAGAATAATCCTGGCTGAATCGAATGCTGCTCCTATCTTTGCAATGCATAATGAAATGGGTATCCTGAGCACCAAGGTAGGCTGACTCAAATATCGCTTTTGTTTTGAATCATTGTTAACAAACAGGCTAAACTCAACAATCGTATTTTACGAAACCTGCTCGAATCAGACATGGCTTCAAAATTCACTGGCTATGGTTTACACAAAAAATGTTGCAGGTAGTCCAGCATCCAACTATTAGGAAAGCTTTCCCTTGGGTGCAATTTCCCATCCATTTATGGACCCCCAAAACTATTTGCTTTTGTTTGGCTTACCTACTCTGACTTTTTCCAGTGGAGCGCAGCCTTCAGCTGCACTTCTCTGGGCTTTAGCTCATTTGTTATGGGCAAACTGACACGTCTTTCAGGCTGTCTTTACTGGGAACATATGTTTCCCTTAGTCTTTGATTATGTTGCCATTTCTTGGTAACTTTTTATCTATGTGCCAAGTGCCTTACAGTACCGTGCATAGGGGTCCTTTGGTTTTATGGCCCTAGCCACCCCTTTAACAATTTGTGGGCGATTGTACAAGTGTGCCTAGGGCAAACTGTTGGCAGCAGTGCCGAGAAAATGGTATGCCACAAAGTCTTTTGTTCTGTGCTTTGGCCATTTTGTCCCTTTGCCTTCCCCCAGGTGGAGAGACCCGGGTATTCCTTATTTGGGCATGCAGCCTTCCGCAATAAACGCATCTTTCGCAGGCTCCTGTATGTCGTGTGTGCGAGTGCACAGGAAGAGGGTTAGGACTGTCTCCTCCCAATCCACACTACTGCTGCCAGTATGTCTGGTAGGCATGAATGACTGGAAACACTGAGGACCAAGATTGGCCCAGAGCAGATCTTCCATTGGCTATCCCAGATTTGAGTGTAAAATGAATCCTGGATAAGAGAATGGGGATTGCATCCAATCCAGGTCAATCAACTGAAGATCACACTGAACTATAGTAGGACCCAAGTATCTTGAAATGAAAGAGCAGTCCGGTGGAACCTCTGGAGACGTGCTGAAAGGTTTGGCACCCTGAACCTGCTGTTGTCCCATCGGACCCCTGCTTTTGCATCGATCACAAAAGGCCTGTAAGGTTGCTTCAACCCTGTGGAGTAGTGGGACCAACTACTCTCAGCACCTCCTGCATACCCTCTAAAAGAGCCTCTTTGGAAGTGTTCCTGGGCCATCCAGTGAACTGACCAGCTGTAACCTGAGGTATCGTATAGGAGCACCACCATCCTGAGTTGACACTTGAGACTTGGGGAATCGCTAACTTGTGGTCCTGGGCCTCTCCCACCAGTCCTAGCTCCCCTGGGTCATGATTTATGAGAGTGTGCCATGCCGCGAGCATTTGCCGTCCCTGTGTTACTCTGCTGAGTTGCCGGTCGCTGTAGGACCCTTGCATACCTTTCCCCCTGTGCCGTGAGCTGTGCTGCACTGGAACTGTCATCCTTTCTTCTTCGAGAGCTTGGAAAAGACGTCCCATCCTGCAGCCTGTGAGATTCAGAGCAACATTGTTACTGCAGGGGTTAAACCTTCAAGCAACATGGACTAGACTGGCAAAGTTTGGCCTGAATGGTGTCAAAGGTCAGTGAGTACTTGCATCACTTACAGGTGCCCCCCTGGCACAGCCATTTGTTTTTACGCACGAGAATCTCTGAAAAGATAGACACCTTAGTTGGGCTAGCCTGCACTCCCCAGCTATTCCTGAAATCTGAAAGTCGCTCTACCTGCAAGGGTAGACCCTCCTCAAATGATAGGGCTTTATTCTTCATGACCTCAAGCCCCTTCCTGAACTGCTACAGCTCCATGAAGAGGATCCACTTTTGTTCAGATGCAGGACTGTGCATTGTTAACACAATGCTGTACTTTTAAGCTCAAGGCTCCACACTTTGTAGGGCTGGACTGCATTATTTAGGGATCAACTTTGAAGAACTGCCTAATGTGATAATTGTGTTTACTTACCTCGTCTGTTACAGGTTGTGGTTGTGTTCTCCCCCTTATCCGCATTAGGTGAAACACATTTGTATATATGGTACATAGTGTATGGAGTGTGTGGTAACTGTTTATTATTACTTTGGAATTATATTTGTGTTTAGTTATAAGGCATATTAAAAAAAAATTGATATACACTTTTCTAAGGATGTTCTGTGGAGTTTTACTGTGTGTTTTCCATTGTGGACTTCGGATTACTCTCACGCCACTTCAAACTTAGGGCCTTATCACGAGTTGGGTGGTAACCCTTAAATCCGGCGGAAACAGTATTAGCGCAGCAAATCCCGCTCCGCTGGATCACGACTGAAAATCTTACAGCCAGCGGTAACAAAGCCGGCTGCAATACCTCCGGCTGTAACAGCGCCTGCAAACAATCACGCTATTACAGAGCCATCACAAGTACAGAGTTGGCACTCATACCTCCGGGAAACCGGCGGAAATACCGCCAGAAAATGCCCCCAGCCAAATGTTGGAGGTAACAGAACACAAAAGATAGCAACAAGGGCCCAGGTGAAAACAATGCATACAAGAGGCCTAAAAAAGACCCACCCATGCACAAAGCACCCTCCCCAACAGCATTGTACCATTCGGAGCAGGGAGTAGACAGCAACAAGGTCCCAGGTGAAAACAATGCTCACAAGAGGCCTACAAAAGACCCACCCATGCACAAAATACCCTCCCCAACACCATTGCACCATTAGGAGCCGGGAGGCTTGATGTGGACATGTACTTGAAGTTGAAGCGCCTGGAGCTACAGAGGCCTAACAACGAGCACAGGGTCCTGGGAGCACAGGGGATGGTGGGCTGTGGAGAATGAGGAGAAGGAGACCAGCACCAGCAAGGTGGCCAAAAATCCCCAGGGTCAGGCCAACAACTTGGGAATTAATGGGCAGTTTGCGTCCGAGTACAGGCTGGACAGGGCAACCATCACCCAGTCGCTGGACACAATCCAGGCTGACATAGGCAGCCATATAGCCATCAGCACCGCTGTGCCCCCACTTTTGAAGGTTGTATCCATCTCACAGTACCTCGGCACTGCCGGTTTCCACCACACGGTTGCCATGATGCATGGTATGGCCCAGTCCACCTTCAGTGCCGTGCTGGGACAGGTGCTGGATGCACTGCTTCTCCATGTTAATTAGCACATTGCATTGCCAGACACACAGGCACAGGTCAAGCAGCTCAAGGCACAGTTCCATGCCATTGCCAAAGTTCCAAACGTCCTTGCTGCCCTAGACTGCACACATGTTACACAAGCATCACCCCCGGAACATGAGGCAGCATACAGGAACCATAAGAGTTACCAGTCCCTGAACATGCAGATGACCTGTAGCTCCAATCTAACTTTTAGCCACTGCTGTGCCCACTACCCAGGATCCACCCACAGCTCAATGGTACTATGCAACACTCCCCTGCCAGCCTACATGGAGAGGCACCAAGGCCAAAACACATGGATGTTGGATGAGTAAATTGCCAGAATGAAATGCATGCCAATGTCCACCTGAAAGGGGGGGCAGACACACATGAATCCTTGCATGCCACCAGGAGACACAGCCAGCAGTAGCACTGCACCATTTCCATGCATGTGTGTCTCATGGCAACACTTGGCCACATTCCACACAGCATAACACTGAATGCCACACACCTGTGAAAGCACAGTCCAACATGGACACACAACTACCGCAATTCATGTTGTGTGTGTCACAGTGCTGCTCCTCACCCTAACGCCCAAGAGATATCTCACCCTGGGCAACACACAGTAATGAAAATTGAGTCCTAATGTAGGCATATTTACAAGAACACTGTACACGACCAGCTGGAGTCACGACCATGACCATCCCTGAGATAGTGACCCCTTAATGGCCATCCACATGCCTGTCCAGATGTCCGTTATTGTGGTGAGTAGGGAATGCAACACCAGCCATAGCCCATTGGCACAACACATCACCTAACAACATTTCATGTGAACAGGCAGATATAAGGGTAGCCACATCTAGAAGTAAAGGACGGAACACTGTGCTGATCAGACACAGAGTTGGTGCATGCAGTAAGTGCACCATAAACAAAATGCTGCCCTTTGCACAACACAGACCATAATGAAAGTAGCAATCTCAAATTGACCGTACCTGTTCTGCATGCGTGTGATACACATAACCATTGACACGTCAGTTTATATACTGCTGCATGTATATATCAGCCCATGCATATCCCAGAAGGTGATGGAGGTAAGACAACATCGCACTGAGGTAGCATGTATGTTTTGCATACATACATTACTTTAGTGCTTATGTCAATGATGACTGAACCTTCTACACCCACTGACCCTACCTAGGACTACTGTATGTATTTTATCCCCTGCAGGTGATTTTGGATACCCGCAGTACACATGGCTCATGACGCCTGTGTGTCATATACAGACACTGTTCTCAAAACGGCATATACCGCAGCAGAGGATAAACAAACTTCTTACTCAGCAGTAGATAGCTATGACCTATACAAAAATAAGTTCCAATATATCAAAAAGTGTCTGTTGGTATCCTCTCAAACAATTCCAATATTACTGAATTATTTATGTTTCTTATTCACAAAAACGTATACATTTTATTAATTATACAAACATCATGTTTCTTAAAAACAATCATAAAAATGATCATATGACATAAAACTAATTGCAAAAACTTAAACCAACACAAGTGAAACCAACATAAGTAGGTCCGAATAAAGTGCTTTTCAAGGGTCCCAACGTGTAACTAATACATGTTAGGATATGATCCATAAGCCTCCATACTTTTGGCTATTTCCTGTTCTTCTTAGTACATTTATAGATTCCTGACTTGATTCCTTACTTGTACAAGTTTCTGTCCATTCAAAACATCAATTATCATAATACACAGACTCCAGCTGAGCTGGCATACAACATTGGACATGGCCGTAGACGCACCTGGGTGGAACTGTCACTTTGATTGCCGAAGGCGCGTTCTCAGTGCCTAGAAGGTACGGGAGGGGCATTGATACATGCATCAGAGAAAGTAGACCAAATCGTACTCATCTGTGCCATGCTGCATAACATCTGCTGTCGAAGGCATGTGCCACTGCCCCCCGGATGCTGATGGCCAACCGCCTGGGGATGGGAGTGACGATGAGCATGTGCCAATAGCCGGGCATTTGCACACATGGATGGGGTGATGGGGGGGAGGTTGGCCAGACATGCGTTGATGGACAATTACTTTTGATGTGGTGGATGTGGACGAATATCACTTGTAAAATCAACAGCACTTTAACACAATCATCAATGTCCATGCTTTGTATGCATAATGAATGTGATTTATTGTTTGTGTAACAATCCCCTCCTTCCTTACAACACCCTAGCACACCTGCACCCTTGCAACACCCTAGAACATATGTCCCCTCCTCCTGGCAACCCCCTACCACACATCCATCTCCCCTTGCAACACCCTAGCACACATCCCCCCTAACCCCTTGCACCACACTAGCACACATCCCCCATACCCCATCCAACACCACAACACAGTGCATGTGTGTCCATGTGCATGGGCCTCAGCCCAACAGTGCATTGTCCTCCTATGATGGGCGAGGATGCTTTCCACGTCCCGCTCCCTGAGGCGAGTGGCGTTGGGGATGCTGCAAGTAATGTCGCCTGAGTGAACCTTGCAGGGATCCCTCTGTGTGGCTTGTGGAGGTTGAGGGCAATGAACCCACCAACTGCAGCTGCTGGTGGAGGAGACTGCTTGACTCTGCATCTGCTCTGCATGGGCAGATTGAATTTCACGAGCTCACATACTCTATGGGCAAATCCAGTGAGGGCCGCAGTACACCCCTCCACCACTCTGCATGTGCAGACATTGTCCCGCTCCATTGTCTTGGCTGCCCCCTGGATAGCACGACTAATTGCCTTTATGTGTTGGCTGTGCTCAACCGACATGGCCACAATTTTCCTCTGGCGCTCTTCAATAATGTCCAGCCGTCCCATCACAGCAGCTCCCATGACCATGGGTCTGTCTGGTGTTATGTCCATTGGCACGCCAGGTCTATGAGGAGTGGTGGGGTGCTGTTGGTGGGCATGGCGGCTGGGCTGGTGGGGCTGCAGCGGGGTTAGGAGCTACGTTCAGGAGTCCCATATGAGGGCGTGCCGACATCTGCCAATGATGTGTGGGCACGATGTCGACGTGCAGTTACAGGAGGGGTTGTATGTCGACAGCCACTTGCTCTGGGGTGCCTCAGGGCGTGGGCATGTCTGGATTGTCACTTCTGCAAGGTGAGAAGACAAGTGGACCATGGTCTTCATCTATTGATGTGTGGCTGCCATCGGTGCCACTGCCACTGGTCGCAACCTCCACATCCTGCAACCCCCAGGTGGTTTTGGGTGTGGGTGAAACCCTTGGGTACCATGGAAACTGAGCCGGTCTGGCTGGGCTGCGGTGGGGTGAACTGGGGTGCAATTTGTTCCAGGGTTTCTCAGGCCTCTCCTTTATCGGGGTGGTGGTGCTGGTTGATGCACATCTTGGCGTGCGTGTGGATGGGCCTGCAACTTCACTGGCAGTATTGGCTTGTGATGATTGCTACGTGCCTGTACGGTGAAAAGGGTCTGGTATCAGCAGATGACAAGTTAAATTGGCGTCAGGCATGTCATTCCTTACAGGGCGACTGGGGATATTTTATATTATGCCTTATCTTTACATGTTCATCTTTCATACGTTGGGATTGCTTGTACGTGCTGCAGGGGAGGGACAATGCTTAGACATGTTGGTGTAGCAACTTCAGATGTCTGATGTGAATGATCCCATGGCCCTGTATGTGAGGGGTGGTGTTTACATGCACACACACATCACGTTGCTGTGGCCTGGCCGTGGATATATGTCCTTGGGCCTTACATGGATACATTGGGGGAAGTTCCACCTACTCTGGATACCTGGGGGCGCTACAGTACTGTGCTCAGAGGAACCAATCATGGGTGGCTGATTTGAATCACATGCATTGCAAGCAGTCACAATCCATAAGGGCTTTACACACACAATGATGCTTTGATGTAAGGGGGTTAGTGTCTTACCTGCACCCCCCTGGCTGCCGGTGCCTGCCTCTGCTCCTCCAACTCCCTCAATTGTCTGCATGTCTATGAGGGTGGTCATCTGTTCCTCCCACGTGTAGCTCCAGTAGTGGTGATGGCCCTCCTCCAGTCTTCAAGCTCTCACTCCTGTGTTGTGCCAGGAACCCACAGACACGGACGCCCTAGTCATTGACCCACTTTCCGCAGTCCTCCCCATCGCTGGGCACACGCCCCCAGGGCAGTCACCTTCTGGCTGATTGCTCACCAGATCTGTGTGGGATGCTGTGTGCTGGTATTGTGCTGCAGTGGCCCGTACAGCTCATTTTGGTGGCCCAGTACTTCCACCACAAGTACTGTCAGTTCTTGGTCAGAGAACTTGGGTTTCCTGACCCTTTCCAAGGCAGACTTGCCCCTGGTGTGCTTATAGGACATTTTGGACTGTTAGCGGTGGTGGATGGCTTGCAGGGGCTGTGAATTTTGGTGGATTGTGATTTCCAAAATGGCCACTACTTTATATCCTGTTCCGGCAGGGATGCATTTCCCGTGGCGCTATTAGCGTGGTGGCCCGAAGGTAGCACAATGCACGCTGGATTTTAGGGTTCCCAGACAATATTTCCGCTGGGCGCTATTTGTGTTAACACCACGGCCATGTGCGTGTGCACACCAGCTCATGATCTGGTGTTGTTTACTCCACACATTGCAGCGTTAACGCAAATAGCGCCTGGCAGATATTATGCCAGGACACTGCCAAACTCATGATGAGGCCCTTAGTCTTGACCACCTGCCAAGTTACCGTAGATTGGTCTGATTTGTCCAGAAAGTTCCCATGTTTCACTCAACTAGGGTGGCCTCCTAAACAGCTGCCAACCAGGTCAGAGTCTAGAAATCCATCTTAACAACAAGCAGTGCCACTCTTGGTCTGTAACTAAAGAAATAGGTTATTGATAACCTCATATCCTCTCTGGAAGAAATGGAGCTAAAGAAATCTTTACATTGTTCTGGCTTACCAATTGCTAGAGGTAGTGGCTCACAATTGTATCCTAATGACACCATTTTTTCAAAGGATTGGTGTTATATTTGTAAAACTATGTTTTAATGGTTATACGTAGAATTCTAGACACAATGTACAGAAAAATGTCAATAAAGAAATGATGCGTTGCCTGTTTTGCCTGGGTGTTCCTGAGAGATCCCTTCATGTTCTGCTTTTTTGCACAGCATATGTACATTTGAGACAGTGTTTATTGTTTCCTATTCTGAGGGCTAGATTCACCTGACAATACAAGCTTGCATTTTTCTTTCTGTATTGGGATAATGATACTGCAGCAAAGTGTTTGACCCTTGTAATGTTTATTAGAAATGGAACAAATCGGATAGCTTTGTCCTCTTATCAGTACTATTTTCTCAGGTGATTAGTCGTACTATGTATTTCAGTAAAGTGCCATGAAATGTAATGAATGTTTACAAGATTGTGTACATTAAAATAATAATGATAGTGTACTTCTTCTGACAATGTTCCTATCTCGTGCTATTTTTAAAAGTGAAGTTTTATGGATCTTCTTTTGAATCCAAAATAAACTGCAAAAGTTCAAGAACAAATGAGATCTGGAAAGAACTCATTCAATACACGGACATGGAAAACCTGCCAACCTGCACTGCATTTGCTATACCATCAACACGGAACCGAAGAATTCAGATTAAAGGCACATACAATTGCAAATCACCCAACATAGCGTGCCTCATCCAATGCAAGAAATGCCCACAAGGAAATTACGTTGGTGAAACTTACCATGAACTGCAGAAAAGAACAAACCTGCACAGGTATACCATCTTGAAGCATTCAACAGAAACATAAGTGGGACACTGCTTCATCTATGGTGGACATACACTTAAGAACATCTAGGTCTTGGTATTGAGGGGATAGCTCTAACATATAACGGACAGAAGAACATGGAAACAAGCCCTGCGTGCCAGTAAGTCGCAAGTGCATGACCATATACCTGTGAGACTTTATCAGTGCTATCATTCAAACAAAATAGAGCATCTGAGACAGAGTTTCAAGATTGTAAGGTAAAATGTAATCCACACATATTATACACTCGCGCAGACTTCAGGTTCATGCACGAACAGTATTTCATGGAGAGTGGAGAAGAGAAGTGCCTGAATGGTTCACCATGTCACTTTTTATATGAAATGGAGCCTGCATCAACATAAGTCATTTGGTATTCATTTGTAAAATATAATAACGCAAATATATTTAGACTACATAAACAATAAGTCACTTAATCCCAAGAGGGCATGCCAATATTGCATATTCAACAGATGTTATTGCTATGTCAAAAGTCTCTACTTTGCTTATGGCTTATTCACATGTTTTAGCCCCCAGTACATGGACAGTGACTTGTGTTTGAGGTCCTTAAACACATAACCCCCTGCCCTTTGTTCCAACAATGGTCACCTTATTTGCACAACCTTTAAAAGATACCTTTCATGCTTTTAACAAAAATGGAAGGGCTGAACACTATGACTCAGTGTATAACTAATCTCTGCTTAGTGCAGTCAGTCTTTACATAGCATTTAGCTAAGAGAATAAAACCATATTGAAGCAGTTTTCTTACTTTGCTGTATGGGAGGACCTGCCTTTTATGGTATTTAACCTAAGTGTATCAGTGGAGGCCCAGTGGCTAAAACATGCACTCTACACAGACCCAGTCTTTTCTTGTAATGACTGACAGAAAAAGCCACAAACACATTTTCAATTTGATTTACATGGTGAGACTGACAAATGCGAGCCCTTTTTAAACATTAAGAAGAGAACAGGGTTAGGTCGCAAAAAGGGATTAGCTTAGGGCTAAGAAAATTCATACTATTATTACATTCTAACAAACCCTCCTTTTAGCCTAAGCTAATTCCTTTTTCAGATAAGAAATCTAAATCAGTTAAACCTTCAATATGTATGTCCATCAAATCCTAAATTTGCATTTCTTCCATCATCATGGTATTCATTGTATGACTATCCATGGGGAGGAACTTCATTCTTTTTCCAACCCTAACACATCTCTGATATATAAGGGAACAACATACAGGACTGCACTGGAAACAACAACAGCAAGCTAACATTAAGCGAAATGCCGCTAACAATATAGACAGCAATTCCCACCCCCAAACCTTTAGCAAATTCCAAAACCTTTGGGATCAGCTGTTCTCCTGTCCAGCCTCCTAATGTACTGCTTCTCCTAATTAATATGTGTAATCCATCAAGAGCATAAAAGATATCTCTAGAGCTATCTGGTGTGTAGATACAGCAAGAGAATCCCACTATTTTACAGACCCCTCCTTTCATGGCTGTGAGAATGTCCAACACTATCATATTTTGAAGTGCCACCAATCTAATATTGTTCTGTTCAGTTGTTAAATTGACAAATATATTCACAGAACATTCAACATACTTTCTACCACTCTACTGAGTCTACGAATGCTTCTGGAGTTAAGGGCAACCCCTAACAATGGTATTATTCCTTTCCCAAAATCTGCTGCTACTTGGGCATTAGTATCAGTCTGGTCCACTTCTCTTTTCCTTCTCTGCACTTGTATATATATATTTGTGGGGGCACATAAACTCCAGGAAATACATTTGCAAGGTAACATATGCCTATTCAACCCTTCTTCAACCGCTTATATGTTTTCCGGTCCTCAAAAACATAATACCAATTCTGATAAGGAAGAATGGAATTAGTATAATTGGTATAGTCAATGATTGGATCAAAGGATTGCATATTATATTCATCCCATCCTATAGCAAATGGGGGCTCTCCTATCCTATGAGTTACCTGGAATAAAGGATATGTAACATTCATATAAGAGGCGTAGGAGCTCCATGGAAGGCTAGGCACCATACTAAGAATTGAACGGTTTCTATTAATGGTGTTATTACATATTTCAGGGTTTTTAATAGTAGTGTTAAGCATTATCCTTCCAGGAGGGGCATGTGCTCTATCCCAATCTTGTATGAATCTGCTATGAGACAGAGAAAGTACAGCACATAATATTGATCGATAAACTGGGACTGCATAATAGGGTAGTCCTACGCCATCTCCACTCTTCGGGACACGCAAACAAAGCCAACAATTTGTTCTATTAACAGCTTTTTGAACTTTGTACAAAACCTGTACATATGAATTATTTTGGTAACCATATCTTTGAAATAGATCCAAGTGATGATGAGTATGGGTTAAGACATGGGGGGTAAAAGGGAGCTTGGTAGTAGCGTCAGTGTCATTGGGATTAATTGTCTTTAAAAGATGTACAGAATCATGTTCAAGGAACCAAAAGAAGGCAGAAAGTCCTATCACTAAAATCGTACAAAATTTCAATATTGCTATTCAGTCTTCTGTTGTCCATAGATTTTGTGAGCGAGAAGGTAGAGTCACTTCATTGTTTTTCATTTGAATTTGACCACCAAGTGGATGCAACTCCATAATGCAGGTTTTCTTGAGTTGTTAGATACCCTGTTACCTCCTAGTGTGCACAGGGATCAGGACACATTGGTTTCTCGTGGGTGCAAGACTGACCTCAATATCAGGCCCTCTCCTCTACTAGCGGCACATCTCCTCAGAAGCAACCCTGAAGTACCACGCAATGCGGACCATCGTGCTGCTCTCTCTAAAATTCGCTGAGATTCTCCCCATATTCCACAGCCACCCTCCGGTGCCTGTAGTGCCTTCCTGGCATTACCTATGTGGTCCTCATGCCCTGTCTTGCCTGGTAAGGCTGCCGGCATTGCAACACACAAGTTTGGGCCTAGAAAATGACTGCTCACATGGTTGTTTATTTGGTTGCCTAGCAACCGCTGAAGAAGCCCATGCTTGCCATTGGCCCGACGCACCCATAATAACAAGGCGTCATTACCGGATTGCGAGAGCCGGCCCTTCCCGTTCAAGGCTCGCCAATTAAGGCCAGCGCCTGTCTCCTGCCTGTCAATGGCCGTCATGCCGTCTGCCAGAACCCTTGCATGATCCGGATGATCCCGAGCAGTTCATTATTAAGGTAATAGCTAACAGTCCTGTGCCCAGCCGTTATCTCTTGCTACCATCGTTTCTCTGATTTGTCCATCCAGTATGTGCCCATTTACATAGCACACTACTTCGGCATCCGTATCGCATGCTTGTGTCAACTGTTGCATCTGCTGTACATTGATTAGTGCATACAGTGATCGAGCAATACTCAGCAACTATGACTTTGTGAGCTAGCCTACTCGCGACCCATGTACTTACACTCCACCATTTATTTGCAACTCACCAACTATATATTTCATTACGCTTGTACATTACTTTAACTCGATTGACAGAGTGCACTTGTATGTATCTCTGCCACCTGTACCCCATGGTGTATTCTCACCTACCAGCTCATCACCTAAGCATCTCTGTACCTGCAACTTGTAATGTTAATGCATGTGTATGTTGACTAGACAATTGCCTTTTGCACATATTAACTTTCCTCCTATCTCGCGTTCCTAGATCTAACACATGTAGGTTATGCGCCCCACCTATACTGCAAAGCCATTGTTTTAGCCTAACTTGGTCCCTGTACTTCAAATCGTACTGCAGAGCCACTGACTGTGGTTTGACCTGCGTATCCATGTGACTCATTTGTACAGTACAGCCATTGCCCCTGTGCCTCAAACCGCACTGCACAGTTATTGATTGAGCTTTTCACCTATGTATCCTATCTATATTGCATAAGTTAATGTTGATAGCCTTGGGGTAGTCCCTTGTGCCCAAACTGCATTGCACAAGTTACTGACAATTGTACTTCATGCGTCCCATTTGTACTGTATAGTCACTGCGCATAGCATCAGCCTGGTCTCTTACGTCCTACATGTATTGCATAGTGATTGTTCAGGCACTAATTGCAATTGCATGGTATACACACTGTTCCTAGTATAAATGTGGTCATATGCACCCATCTGTCCCACATCTTAACTAGTTGAAAAGATGCTGATGCTAATGATGTACTACGGCATAATGGCTGCCACTATACATCCTGCTACCATGAGCCAGGAATATCATACTGAGCCCCCCTCCTCCATGTCAGACGCCGACTCATTATCACTGCTTAAGATAACTCTGAACAATCCCACCTCCTTTCAATCTAAAAACCATGGCGCCTTAGGGACGGAAGTTTATACTTCCCTCCCATGCTTCATATCCGAATGAAATTCCAAACTCAGAGCAAGACTCACAAAATTGCATGAACCATTGAGAAGAGTCCTACCACCATCTAATTTGAAATCTAACTATCAGCACAGTATGAAATAGAATCATACTAACTTGACACTCTCCACTGCACTCTCTGCCACTAACATAAAGACTAAACAACTTAATAGACAGAAGCCTAAGTCCATGGACACTACTACATCCATTCCTAGCCAGGTCCAAACTGTAGCCGAGGTGCTACCAGTCAAAGGAGCACTTCTCAATGTGAGATCACTTGTCACCGATGCTCTTCACATAGCTGATCTAATTACAGAATGCTATCTGGATTTTCTAGCATTAACCGAGACCTGACTACATAACACAGCTGGTCCATCACTTATGTTAGCTATCCCTGAAGGCTACAATATAACTAGACAAGATCAAGACGGCTCTCAAGGAGGCGGTATTGCCGTTATTTCCAAACTGAGCCCTTCTCTCGTTATAGCCCCGACCCAAATATTGTAAAAATCTTTCAGCTAAATTATGGATAAATAATACTCAATCACTCACCATTCACCTAATATATACACCTCCAGGTCCGCTCGATACCTTTGAGGAAGATCTGCATAGTATAATTACCAATAACCTCAAACCGACCTCTCAACGGCTCCTACTAGGGGATTTCAATTTAGGCTTTAATGATCCAACGGACAAACAAGCTATAGATATAGCTAACACTATCAACGCTCTAGGCTTTTCTCAAAAAGTTAATAAATCTACCTATACCAAAGGGAGAATATTGGATTGGATAGCGGATTATATTTGCCTAGCTACTATCTCCTATAGCTCTCCTCAACCTTGGACAGACCACTCACTTGGATCCTTTAACCTATCAACATCTAGACCATCTCCTATTGCCCCATTGTTAGCGCCTCCTTGCTTAACCAGAAACAAAAAAAGCATTACAGTGGACAAAGTAATCCCTGCCATCCTACCTACTCTAAATGCATTACCAGATAACCTAGATCCAAGCATCCTAGTCCATGAATACAATAATATCCTGCTCACCACACTGGATAAAACTGACCCCCTCAAACTCAGAACAAGTCAACAAAAGCCCACTTAAATTAATGGTTTACGCCACAATTAAGAGAGCTACGCCTCCTAAAAAGAAAAAGTGAAACCACTTGGAGACTATGCCCATCTAATGAAAACAAAGCAAAACTAACTTCCATCTCCTCGCATTATGAAAATGAAGTCTGCCTAGCAAAACGGAACTCTTATGATAAACGCATTCCCAATTCTAACTCCAGTATGAATTAACTTTTTTCCATACTGAAAGAATTGGAGTCACCAATAGCCACACCTGATTTAGTTACCAATGATAGGGCCCTGGTGCACAGATTTCCAACATGCACTAGCAAACAAAATAAACACGCTCCAAAACACAACACAGCAAAAAAGGGACATGCTGAACCTACAGCACATGGTCAAAATCCCAGTGTCTAGTGATTCACCCACAGCGCACAACAATAAATTTCATTTAGCCAAAACCTCTCCTTTAGAGTAAGCTTGCCGGTACCATAGTTCCCGGACCAGTAAACTATGAGTTGTGCTCGCGGGTGCCTTTCTTCCCACCAGGTATGACTTAGTGGGCAGAGCGGCACCTGCGAGCACAGCATGTTGGATGCACCTGCAACATTATGAATGGTGTCAGTGCATCCAACCTCCCTATTCCCATTGAGCCCTATTGGGCTCAATGGAAATGGGAGCATTCCATTCTGACGCCCGCGAATGGGCAATTACCGGTTCCGGCAGGGCCGTAATGACCTGGTAATTGCCCATTTGCAGGTGCTGGAATATTTTGGAAGTTTGGTGGCAGCCTGCCCGTTTTATGGGCAAGGCAACCGCCAAACTTATAATGAGGCCCATTGTTTTTTATACCCTGTAACCTAAAACCACTCTTCATCCAGTATAGCAAAGCATTCTTCCCACCCCTTATTGCCTCATCAGTGGTAATTGCGTGTATCTCTTTATTGCTAAAGTTTCCTCCATACATCCTAAATCCTGATCCCTTCTAATATTCTCAGCATTGTACAACCCCAAGGTACAACCTAGCGCTGTTTGTTTAGCTATGGAGTCATCAAAATAATTTCCTTTAAGAATCACTATTTTCTGATGGGCAGCACATTTAACTATAGCTAGTTTCTTTGGTAGTGTTAGAGATGACAACAGAAGCAATTATGTGCTATTCCGAAAGCATACTGTTTATTTACAGACAGGTTTTCCGATAATTCACAGGCACGGATCAAAGCTATGATTTCTGCTGCTTGTGCCGAATTAAAGGGTATTTGTTTGGTCTCAACTATAGATTTTAAAAAAGTAACTTCATAAACTGCGATATAATTTCCATCAGACATTTTAAAACATGATCCGTCACACTATAATTCTCCTTCTGCCTGTGGATGGAGGGTATCTCGCAAATCAATGCAGCCCTTGGTGTCTTCTTCAGTTGCGAAGATACAATCATGGTTGAATCCTCACTGTCCCTGATACCCTGATTTGGAATGGGTAATAGCTCGCCGGGGTTCAGTGTATTGCAGCGCTTAATTTTGCATGTGGTGCTAAACAATATCAATTCATATCTGGTAAATTGGGCTGTAGTCATATATTGGGTCTGAGTATTATTTTAAAGGACATTGACCGAGTGAGGTACCATCACGGTTAAAGAGTGACCTAAAACCATACCTTCACATTGTTTTACTGACAAAGCTGCAGCTGCTACTGCACACAAACATTTGGGCAAAGAATATGTAACAGGGTCTAACGTGGGGGGAAAATAGCCGCACAATCTATTTTTCCTCCATTTTCCTGTGTCAAAACAGCAAAAGCACATCCATCAACTTCATGCATAAACAAAACAAATTCCTTATTGTAATCCAAAATCCACAGAACGAAGCGCGGTGCGCAACAAAAAAAATGCCTCTTGATGTTCAACAGCCCATGGCATTGGATCCCAAACATTTTTAGTCATAAATTGTATCATGGGTTTGACAATAAGTGAGAAATTGGGTATCCATTGTCTACAATAGGATGCAGCGTCTATAAGCGATCTAACTTGTTTTTGTGTTTTTGGCTGTGGCATTTTAGAAATCTCTTGTATTCTATCAGGTGCTAGTTTCCTCCACTCCTTAAACAGGAGGTACCCAAGATATGCTACCTCCTGTCTACAATACTGATATTTCTTCAAAGATGATGTAAGAACATGGCGAGCTAAATGTAACAATAACAATATAGTTGCATGTTTACAGATTTTCTCCGTGGGAGCTGCTATAAAAAAATCATCAATGTATTTTTTTTTAATTGATATAGTTGAAAAAAATCAACTTTTCAATACATATTTCTAAAAACCAGAATCATATACAAAAATAGAAAATAATATATGCAAAAAATAAAGTTATACATACAAGACTTAACAAATATACATAATTATTACACATAATATCATTTGATAAAAACCCTAAAACATATTAAATCATAACCACAAAATAAAATAAGATAATTTCATATAGTTGACCATGTTTTACCTTTACATTTTGTTTAAATATTATGCCATTACTTTGAGCACATCCTAGAATATGTGAAGATATGATTGGGCTATTTTTAAAAGGCTTGTAAGTTTCATTTGTATTATCATTATTATTTTTCCATCAAGTTTTCTTTTGATTTTAATGCTTTCAAAAAATTCACGACAGCTACTCTTATAGTTGTTATCCGAGTGTTATAGATTCGATGCCAAAATAATTCAGTTGAAAGTGGAATATATGTTTCAAAATGTGTCACGACTCGCTCCCTTCGCTCCCGTTCCCACCACTTGGGGGCATGATTTGGGGTTTATTCCCTACTGGACCTTTCCTCCGAACCTTATGCTACAGTGCTGTGATGATTTGGGAGCGCTAAATCCCTATTTTCCCAGCTACTTCCCTTCCGGATCCATTCCAGGTTTTTGGCAGCCAGCATGCTTCTTTAACCAAATGACTATGCTTCCCAGAATGCCTGGCCCACTGCTCCACCTCCACCCTTGCAACACAAGGTTGGGTGGAGGATAGGTAACAGCTGTGGCGGCAGGTGCAGCAATCAGCACACCCGAGGCGTGTGCTCGTTAAGCAGCTTTAAAAGCCTCAGTCTTACTTCAGTCCAGCGCTGGTCATCGATTGCAGTGTTCCTGTTTTTGACTAGTCCCTGGTTCCTGGCCTTTGTACCTACTTCCTTGTTCCTGTTTTCTTGTTTCCTCCGCCCTGAATTTCGGATTCATGCGCTAATTGATTTCTGCTCCCTTTATTTCCCTTTTTGTCTTCCTCTGTTTGCAGGCAGCAATTTTCAGTGCTTTCCCCTTTTAGATGCAGCCCAGTTTGTCTGTGTTCTATATTTCTTTGACTCTGTCCTTTGCTGCTGTTACCCATTTGCCTTAGCCTTCCTCTTAGTTTAGTTTCCTGTCTTTTCCTTGGAGGGGTAGGGAGAGGTTTGCATAGGTTATTTCGTTTTTCCCTGCTCCTGATCCTTACTTCCTAGAGGATCCATTCCATGTTTTCCACTGCACTTCTGCATTTATTTTCCCTTTGATTATTAGGTGTGGTGTGCGGTAGTAGCTAGCTCCTGTGTGAATGCTTATGTTTTCCTCACTATTTTGCAAACACTATTCCCATTTAGGTATTTAGTTTTCCTTCCATTGCTGTTCTAGCCTTTCGGGGTCCCAGTTTCTTCAACAGGATTCGTGGGCTAGCTGACATTCAAGAGGTTTATCTCGTCCTCGTGAGTACAGTTCTTAAGTTCCCTTATGTAATACCATCAAGAGTGTTAGTACACAGATCCTGTCATTGCTTGCCCTCCACGTGGGTTTAGCGCTGTCAGTACCTGTAACAGCAATTGGGGGTAAGGCGCTTGCCGACTTTCCTCGCGGTCAGGTGCTTACCCCACATCCCTTTTCATATATTGGTTTTGATGTCACACTCTATTTGCACTCCTGGGTTCTAGCATACCTGAGTCGTAGTTCCTGGGTGCACATTTCCCTTGCCATATTCGCTGCCTTTGTACTCGCCTGACTAATCCTGACAGTATGACCAGCCCAAAATTCCCATTGAATATGGCAAGTTTAAGAAAGAAAGGCAGCAAGGCCTCTAACAAGTTTGTACAGAAAGCTTCCCCTACATTTACCTGTGACAATCAAATCACTAGTCCTGACTCCAATGAACTCCTTGTCACGAATGGGCATTTACGTGCAAAATATTTTTCCCATAGGATGGCACATCCTACATGGCCTGATCCTAGTTCTATCTTTGGTTTTGATCCCGATTCTATGTCAGCACAAGCCTTAGCCGCAGAAAACAACACACTGTTAGACTTATTATACGAGAGTACCTCTGTTGTTGAACCCCATGATTCCAGTTGTGCTTCACCTCAGATAGAACAGTTTCATGATACCAACATAAAGAATGGAGGGGTTTCTTACATAACTTCTGTTTTCTACCCTCAGTCTAACGCATACTCCGTTGCACAGGTACATACTGTAGTCCCTAATGCCAAGAGGTCTAATGTCAATAGTTTGTTTAAGGGAAACACAGACCTAGTTGGAAAGATAAACTATAAATCACAGAACCTGCAAGCAGTAGAGGACAATGTACAATCGATGCACATCCAGATTGCTAGTGCAGGATCCAGCCCTGATGCCACTATGCTTCCCCCTGTGTCTACTGATAGTGATTTACAGTTAATGCAGGGCATGCTAAGAGCTAAACTTGAGGAGTTAAGACAAGAACTCATTTCTGCACAAGAGGAAAATAAAACCTTACACTCTTTATTGAATACACCTCAGACTTTATCTGTTGATGTGGAGGAAGTGAACACTGTTCAGCCCCTGAGTGCAGAGACTTTGGTAAACCATGATATTTGTCGATATGTTAGATCTATTGGGAGTGAATGTCTTACGTCTAGCACAGCGCTTAATCTAGGCACAGGTTCTAACCATTGTTCTGCTGTTTATCAGGGATTGCAGTTAGCTGAAGATTTACAAGCCACTCCTTTACCAAAAATACCCTGTGTAGCAGTTTGTCATAATTCTGAGCTAGCACACATACAAACTTCTGATTTCCAAACACAATCCACAATGGTGGCATACACAGATTCAGTCACTACCGTAGGCTTAGGCCCTGCTCTTGATACAGCTGCTGAGACTGAAGTAGATGTTAAAGCTGATGTGGAAAACAATGTTACCTCTGGGTTCACTCTTCCTTCTGCCACTTCTGATCAATATGAACAGTCAGAGGCAGTACAGATTTCATGTTCTGATGGACTCATTCCACAGTATACTGAACCAAAGAACCGTCAGGCGGTTCCTGAACTGTTGATTGTTAATCTACCTCTTTCAGAAGCTAAAACAGAGGAATGGACAATAGACGAAATCCTGATTAACAGAGACTTTACTATGGTGATTCCACTGATTGATTTTGACTTCTACAAAGAAAAAGACTCTGTGTCACCCACTAAAGAAAGGGACTGCAAGGGTACAGCTCAGTCTTTGGTTACTGGTGCCAAGGAGTCTACTGCCCTAAAGGTGCCCTTCATTCCTGAGCCACCGACGGGTCTGTCAACTTCTGAGACTTCTGTCTGTCCTCCTACAACCATTGACTCTTCTATGATTCAATCCACAGCCCTGCAGTCATCTTTGGCACACCTGTCTTCAACCAATGAACCGCTGCCTTGTCTGCCATTTACTCAAGAGCCAGTCCCAAAGACCTGGACATGCTTGTATCCAGCAACCGAGATTGCTCCAGCTTGCATGCCTTCAGCCTCAAGGTTTCCCCTGACCTGCCTGTCTTCAGCTACAGTGACTCATCCTGCAGATCATCCTTCAGCTTTAGAGCCTCCGGAAGTCCATCAAAAGAGCATGTCTTCAGTCCCGGAGTATACTGAGTATTTGCCTTCAGTTCATGAGACGCCTGTATCCTGCATAGCCTCGCTGCCAATATCAGAGGTATACCTGTCTACACCATCAGATTCTGCTGTATTCTCTTCTGCTCCAGCGATTCCTCCTGAATCCCAACCATTTACAGTGGATGAACGTCTAGCCTGCCTTTCTTTTGCTTCAGGAGGAGCACCAGAATGCCTGCCTTTTCCACAAGACGATTCTCCCAACTGCTTCACTTTAGCATCAGAGCCTCCTAAAGATGCAGCATCAGAGTTTGAGACTTTTGCCAGCTCCCGCTTCAGAGTCATCAAGCTGGACCAAGTGGTGAGTCAGAACCACTCACTTGGGTGTGCACAAGGGGTGGTGCAGACCGGCGTATTACCTACAGGACTTGTGCAACAGAATTCCGCCAAGAAGCACCAGTCGGGTGCTAGTAGCCAAAGGAAGGGAATGACTGCTGCAGTTCAAGATGTGTCTGTTATTGCTCCTTCTGCGAGTCTGCCTGAAATACCAAGTACTGCGTCTATCACTCCTATCAGGATGCCAAACATCCCTGCTGTGGTATCCCACGTGAAACAAAGTGGCTACACGACTGTCACCAGGAGTACTAGCCTTGTACAACCCATTGGACTTTCAGGTCTCCAAGGCGTAGAACATGTGCAGTCAAACCTAAGTCACTTTCAACCAAAAGCCTTTTCCCAGATGGATGACAGAAGGAAATCTGGACCTCTACCTCAGCCACCACCTTCTCTAATGGCTGAGCATAAACCTTTCCTGAAGCCAGCATTTTCCACACCTCCCGCATGTCCACTCTCGGCAGAAAGGCTAACAGAGCTTCTCCCATTGCCTAAGGCATGTTGCACCAGCCTGCCTCCCTCCTCAAAGACTTATAAGGGTCCACTCCCAGTGACTGAGCTTCCTGGACCTTCCAACTCTGCTTCTGGTCCTGCAAGTCCTTCATGCCTTTCTTCGAACCATGAGTCTCTTCCTCACCAGAAGCCACCGTTTCCATCAGCACCACCTCCAAAGACAAAGCACTCCTATCATGGAAGTCCATCTGCCTTTGCCCACAGGCCACCATTTCCATCAGTGCCACCTCCAAAGAAAAAGCACTCCCATCATGGAAAGAAGATGTCTCGTGCGGGTGGCGGGCACCCGAAGCCGGCCGTAGGAGGGGGTATACTGTCACGACTCGCTCCCTTCGCTCCCGTTCCCACCACTTGGGGGCATGATTTGGGGTTTATTCCCTACTGGACCTTTCCTCCGAACCTTATGCTACAGTGCTGTGATGATTTGGGAGCGCTAAATCCCTATTTTCCCAGCTACTTCCCTTCCGGATCCATTCCAGGTTTTTGGCAGCCAGCATGCTTCTTTAACCAAATGACTATGCTTCCCAGAATGCCTGGCCCACTGCTCCACCTCCACCCTTGCAACACAAGGTTGGGTGGAGGATAGGTAACAGCTGTGGCGGCAGGTGCAGCAATCAGCACACCCGAGGCGTGTGCTCGTTAAGCAGCTTTAAAAGCCTCAGTCTTACTTCAGTCCAGCGCTGGTCATCGATTGCAGTGTTCCTGTTTTTGACTAGTCCCTGGTTCCTGGCCTTTGTACCTACTTCCTTGTTCCTGTTTTCTTGTTTCCTCCGCCCTGAATTTCGGATTCATGCGCTAATTGATTTCTGCTCCCTTTATTTCCCTTTTTGTCTTCCTCTGTTTGCAGGCAGCAATTTTCAGTGCTTTCCCCTTTTAGATGCAGCCCAGTTTGTCTGTGTTCTATATTTCTTTGACTCTGTCCTTTGCTGCTGTTACCCATTTGCCTTAGCCTTCCTCTTAGTTTAGTTTCCTGTCTTTTCCTTGGAGGGGTAGGGAGAGGTTTGCATAGGTTATTTCGTTTTTCCCTGCTCCTGATCCTTACTTCCTAGAGGATCCATTCCATGTTTTCCACTGCACTTCTGCATTTATTTTCCCTTTGATTATTAGGTGTGGTGTGCGGTAGTAGCTAGCTCCTGTGTGAATGCTTATGTTTTCCTCACTATTTTGCAAACACTATTCCCATTTAGGTATTTAGTTTTCCTTCCATTGCTGTTCTAGCCTTTCGGGGTCCCAGTTTCTTCAACAGGATTCGTGGGCTAGCTGACATTCAAGAGGTTTATCTCGTCCTCGTGAGTACAGTTCTTAAGTTCCCTTATGTAATACCATCAAGAGTGTTAGTACACAGATCCTGTCATTGCTTGCCCTCCACGTGGGTTTAGCGCTGTCAGTACCTGTAACAGCAATTGGGGGTAAGGCGCTTGCCGACTTTCCTCGCGGTCAGGTGCTTACCCCACATCCCTTTTCATATATTGGTTTTGATGTCACACTCTATTTGCACTCCTGGGTTCTAGCATACCTGAGTCGTAGTTCCTGGGTGCACATTTCCCTTGCCATATTCGCTGCCTTTGTACTCGCCTGACTAATCCTGACAAAATGTTTCTTAAAATATTCAATTCTCATGTGCAATAACGTCGGACATTCCGCCACTAGATGATACATAGTTGTCATGATGCCTACCCCCGGGCATCCGGACCAAGCCCATCAGCTCCGGGAGCAGGCATCCAGATATTTATTAAAACCCCAGCAGCCCCGGCTAGGGGCTGTCTGGGTTCAGCCCTGGCGCCTTAGGCACCAGACTCATAATAGAAATCAGTCCTGGCGCCATAGGCGCCAGGCTCATAGACATTACTTACCTCATGCAGACCATGCTGCAACTGAATCCAAGCCAACATGAGGCTTGGGTGGGACTATTTTGTTACAGGGACTATTTTTTACTCAGGTGTGGTTCTGGGGAACCTCTTACCTGGAACTACTTTGGAGGCTATTTAAACCACGCCCGATCAGCAACACACGCTTTGCGTTGTTCTGCATCGAGCAGCGTGGCGCTCACCATGCCTGCAGTCAGCATCCAGTCTTCAGCCACGCCCGTCTCAGATCCAGAATTCCTAGCAAAAGAGAAAACAAGAAGGAAAGGTTAGAACACCGACCTTATTTCAATCCTTACCTCATTCTGGATCCATCACGTCTTCGAACTTGAAAAGGACATTATTTCTGCAGGCGTTGCATTGCCAGCTGCAGCGCTGCGTCTTACTCACCAGTCCTCACAGCATTTTTCAATACGGCGCTGCCTCCATCATTTTCTTCGCCGAACTCCAGCACCTGGTGGAAAACAAAAGAAACAACAAGGTGAGCTAAGAGAGCCGACAAATACAATCTCTTACCACCATAGGCTTACCTGATTTACCACTGGAGGCATTACCCTTTAATAAGCCTCATCTTCATTTGCCGCACCTATAAAGGGAGAAAACAGCAAGTTAAACTCATGCAACTTTTACCGGACAGTGTTGGGTAATACAGACTCTTACCTGAACGCCATCAGCTGCCTCCAGGCAATATTCTTTTGAAACAGTTGCAATTCAACAAGGGAATGGAATAAGAGTGATCATCGGACATATTGAACTCTTTGAACTTTATAAACCCTGGAGTCAATATTCCTCCGGAACTCCTCCAGCACCTTCAAACCAGTGAAGTAACTGGTATCTACGCGCCCCTGCATGCCATGCAGGATGGAGAGCTCATCATTTAAAAACATAAGGTGAGGTTACTAAAAGGGGATATCAGAGGTGACAAGAGGGGAGAACGAGAACAGTGGGAGAATCCACGGGTGGCTAAATCCCTTTCTCCACCTGCAGGAGAATACTTCTACGGATCAAGCAGACGAGATTAGGCGGGCCAGTCCAGACAGTCATCGTGGCACTACGCATCACGTTGGTGGAGACCGCAGCAGTCCGGGTACGATCGACGCTCCTGTGGGAACCAGGTGAGCGTAACAGAACGCAAAGCGTATCTACAAATCCCCACCCGGGTGTAATGGAAACCTCAGAAACCGACCAACTAACCCTATTGTCAGGGGAATTTAGGGCAGAAGTGCACTCAGCGCGCTAAGAAACTAATGCCCTCAGGAGAGAACTGATTGTGCCAAAGGAGCGCACTGATGATCTTGCTAGACAATTGCTGCAAAACCAAGCTGGGCAAACACCATTACCTGGACTCGGGGGGAATCCAACTCCTGTTTCATCGAGCAATCCTGTGCAAGTGGTCCTACCAGGGAGCATTACTTTAGCTCCACCTGACCGTTTTGCTGGGGACCCGAAAAAGTTTGCTGTGTTTATGAACCAATACCGCTTGCACTTTTTATGCAGACCTGGAGCTTTTCAAAACAACCAAGCCAAAGTAGCCTTTGTACTATCATACCTTAGTGGCAGCACAGCGGATTGGTCAATTTCACTAGTCAACCAGGATGACCCTCTTCTTTGTGATTTTCAAGGTTATCAATTGAGTATGGAAAGACTATTTGCCAGACATTCACAGGGACAGGCCCTGGATAACAAACTTTTATCCTTACGACAAGGTAACCAGGATCTACTAACCTATATCGCAACCTTCAATAGTTTGGTGGTGGAAACCGGATGGCCAAAGGTAAAAAGAATTACATTATTTCATCGTGGACTTCGGGGTGAACTCAAAGATGTTTTGGCCCAAGTTGTGAACCCACCTCAGGATTGCACAGAATATATAGACTTAGTGGTCCAGTTAGACCACCGACTTCAGAATAGAAAGGCTGATCGAGCTAAGTTTGAGAATCGTGTATTGGTTAAACCCAATGTTACCTCCAAAGGAACAGATGCATCAGAACCGATGCAGATCGGGGGGTTAAGGGACACTTGACTCAAAAGGAAAGAGAAAGGAGACGGCAGATGCAATTGTGTCTGTACTGTGGGGCCTCAGGACATTTTCTATGGAATTGCCCTATAAAACCATCCAAGAAAGTAGTCGGAGTTGCTGATAGAAATCAAACAGAGCCTGATTCGGGAAATGACCATGCCCGACAAGCATAGAGGTCCGCTTGCCGAGCTCAAAGAAGGATACTCAGACCTCGTATCTCCTCACACCAATGGTCTTTATTGATCCAAGGCAGCCATCACGTATGCACGCAGTAAGGGCATACATTGATAGCGGGGCCGTAGGAAACTATATGGACCATGAATTGGCTTCTAGGAGACATCTACCTCTTTGCAAAAAGACCACTTCAGATGTCATCACCACAGTCAATGGAACTGAAATTGCCTCTGGGCCTGTAACTCATTCCACCGCAGAGATGACACTGTTGGGTCAGGATGGGCATCGAGAGACTATTGTGTTTGATTTCATCAAAGCCCTGCAGTTCCAAATAATACTGGGGATACCTTGGTTGGAAACACATAACCCTTGTATTGATTGGCGAGAGAAGAGAATAACCTTCAAGGATTGTGCACACACCTGTTACCCGGAAAAACCCTTGAACAAAGGCCTGGCCACAGTCACCACTCCAGTCATGCAGTTACCTCAGGAGTATCAAGAATTCCAGGATGTTTTCCAAAAAGAATAGGCAAACACCTTACGACCTCACAGATCATATGATTGTCAAATCGACCTCATGCCCGGTGCACAACCTCCATGTAGTAGGATCTACGCCCTTACGGAACCCGAAAACCTTCACCTACGACAAAACTTGGACCAATAGATTGCTAATGGCTTCATTCGTCCATCCAAGTCCCCTGCATCCTCAGCTTTGTTCTTTGTGCCTAAAAAGGAAGGTGACCTCAGAACGTGCATAGACTACCGTGCATTAACTCAGATCATGGTTAAAAACCGATACCCATTGCCTCTGATCCCTGAATTACTAGACCAAGTAAAGGACGCTTGCATCTACACTAAATTAGATCGCTGAGGGGCATATCATCTGGTACGTGTAAAGAAAGGCGACGAATGGAAGACTTCCTTTTGCACCAAGTATGGGTTATTCGAATACCAGGTGATGCTCTTCGAGTTGTGCAATGCACCAGCAGCCTTCCAGTATTTTATGAACGATGTCCTTCGTGAACTCATTGACGTCTGTGTTGTCATATACATAGACGATATTCTAGTGTACTCCTCCTCAGAATCAGACCATGTGAAGCACGTTCATGCAGTTCTTGAGAAACTATGCCAGCACATGTTACATGCAAAATTGGAGAAATGTGTTTTTCATTCTACAGAAGTTGAATTCCTTGGATTTATCCTGACTCCAAAAGGAGTTCGAATGGACTCTCGAAAGGTGGACGCAATCCTCAAGTGGCCATCACCCAGTTCAGTTAAAGGGGTACAAAGCATGCTTGGATTTGCTAATTTCTATTTCAGATGTATTCCTGAGTTCTGACATATTGTACACCCCATCACAGCACTTTTGCCAAAAAACAAACGTTATTTGTTGACTGAAGAGGCCGAAAGAGCCTTCCAAGAGCTAAAATCAAAATTCACGTCTGCACCTGTTTTAAAGCATCCACGCCCTGAGCTTCCATACATAGTTGAAACCGATGCATCCAGTTTAGCCATGGGAGCTGTCCTGTCCCAGAAGGATCCTGAAACCGGTCAACTTCATCCAGTAGCTTTCTGGTCAAGAAAGTTCTCAGCACCCGAGTTAAACTATGCGGTTACTGATAATGAGTTATTAGCCATCAAGTCCGCCTTCAAGGCTTGGTGGCATTATCTTCTCTGTGCTAGGCATACCACCACTGTAATCACCGATCACAGCACTCTGCAGTATTTGAAAACAGCCAAGGCCCAATCATCGCGTCAACTTCGATGGGCATTATTCTTTGCTGAATTCGATTTTGTGATCACTTATCGACCAGGTTGTAAAAACGGCAAGGTAGATGCCTTATCCCGAACAGGGATGGGAGAAGCATATTCGAACCCGGAACCGGCGCCTATAATTTCAGAACAAAGAATTCTTGGCATAGCTACTCTACAGACTTTAGAAGATATTCATTTAAAAATCCAACAACTTTTCGATCCTGCAGCCCTGCAGTACTGGGTAAAGAAAGGCAAAGATTATTTAGTCAGCAATGACCTACCTTACTATCAAGGGCATCTATTTCTACCACACAAGGAACTACAAGAACTAGTTATCTCCAATTATCATGATGCTCTGATAGAAGGACATCCAGGTATCGCAAAAACTGAAGCTAAAATTAAAAGACAATTCTGGTGGCCCACCTGGCGAAAAGACATGTAAAGTCATTTGTGCTATCTTGTGGTATCTGCGCCAAAAACAAAAGTCAAAAGAAAAAACCAGCTGGTCTTTTACAACCTTTGGATATTCCTCCTACACCTTGGCATACTTTGTCTTTAGACTTTATTACTGATCTGCCTCCATGTAATGGATTTAACACCATTCTAGTTATTGTGGATCTTTTTTGCAAGATGGCCCACTAATTCCATTAAAGGGATTACCTTCCGCTTCAATCTTGGCCAAGGAATTTCTCGAAAACATTGTTCGAATACATGGATTTCCTCCTGTATTGGTCTCTGACCGAGGTAGCCAATTCATTTCTCAATTTTGGAAAATATGTTGTCAATTAGCGCAAATCGATGTGAGGTTATCAACCAGTCACCACCCCAGACCGATGGTCAGACGGAGAGGACCAACCAGACTCTTGAACAGTACCTACGTTGCATGCTAGATCAAACCGAAAGCAATTGGAAGGATATTTTATGGATTTCCGAATACGTATACAATAACTCGGTACATTCTGGAACCGGTCAAAGCCCCTTTTATACCATATATGGACATCATCCTCGAACATCAGAACTCGATTCGCCTCAACACTTAGAAATGCCTGCAGTGAATCATCTGCACTCTTCCATTACACAAGCCTTTAAGGAAGCAACAGAACATTTAAAACAAGCGAAAGAGAAATACAAGAAAAATGCTGATCAACATAGAAGTGATGCCCCACAATACCAGATTGGATATCAAGTTTGGCTGGCTACAAAACACATACCTCTAAAAGGGCCTCAGACTTTTAATCCTAGATATTTAGGAACTTACACTATTAAGGTCATTATCAACCCGGTGGCCGTCAAATTGGAACTACCATCTAATATGCGGATCCATCCTGTCTTTCATGTTTCACTCCTGAAACCAGTTCAACCCGGGACAAGACTAGCCAAACCACCCGACCCCATCCTAATAGATGGGGAACCCGAATTCGAAGTTAAAAATATCTTGGACTCTAAATTGGTTAAATCAAGACTTTTTTATTTAATCGACTGGAAGGGTTACGGACCACAGGAAAGGTCATGGGAGCCTAGTGACCACGTTCATGCACCTCGGTTGGTGAAAAAATTCCATCAGAACTTCCCCGACAAACCAGGACCGAGGGGAAGAACACCTTTAGGAGGGGCCTTGGGGGGAGTGCTGTCATGATGCCTACCCCCGGGCATCCGGGCCAAGTCCATCAGCCCCGGGAGCAGGCATCCAGATATTTATTAAAACCCCAGAAGCCCCGGCTAGGGGCTGTCTGGGTTCAGTCCTGGCAGCTTAGGCACCAGACTCATAATAGAAATCAGTCCTGGCGCCATAGGAGCCAGGCTCATAGACATTACTTACCTCATGCAGACCATGCTGCAACTGAATCCATGCCAACGTGAGGCTTGGATGGGACTATTTTGTTACAGGGACTATTTTTTACTTGGGTGTGGTTCTGGGAAACTTCTTACCTGGAACTACTTTGGAGGCTATTCAAACCACACCCGATCAGCAACACACGCTTCGCGTTATTCTGCATCCAGCAGCGTAACGCTCGCCGTGCCTGCAGTCAGCATCCAGTCTTCAGCCACGCCCGTCTCGAATCCAGAGCTCCTAGCAAAAGAGAAAACAAGAAGGAAAGGTTAGAACACCGACCTTATTTCAATCCTTACCTGATTCCGGATCCATCACGTCTTCGAACTTGAAAAGGACATTATTTCTGCATGTGTCGCATCGCCAGCTGCAGTGCCGCGCCATACTCACCAGTCCTCACACCATTTTTTGATCCGACGCTGCCTCCATCATTTTCTTCGCCGAACTCCAGCACCTGGGGGAAAACAAAAGAAACAACAAGGTGAGCTAAAAGAGCCGACAAATACAATCTCTTACCACCATAGGCTTACCTGATTTACCACTGGAGGCATTACCCTTTAATAAGCCTCATCTTCATTTGCCGCACCTATAAAGGGAGAAAACAGCAAGTTAAACTCATGCAACTTTTACCGGACAGTGTTGGGTAATACAGACTCTTACCTGAACGTCATCAGCTGCCTCCAGGCAATATATTTTTGAACCAGTTGCAATTCAACAAGGGAATGGAATAAGAGTGATCATCAGACATATTGAACTCTTTGAACTTTATAAACCCCGGAGTCATAAGGTGAGATTACTAAAAGGGGATATCGGAGGTGACAAGAGGGGAGAACGAGAACAGTGGGAGAATCCATGGGTGGCTAAATCCCTTTGTCCACCTGCTGGAGAATACTACTACGGATCAAGCAGACGAGATTAGGCGGGCCAGTCCAGACAGTCATCTCGGCACTACGCATCACGTTGGTGGAGACCGCAGCTGTCTGGGTCCGATCGACGCACTTGTGGGAACCAGGTGAGCATAACAATAGTTTCAGAAATGTTTGGATTTTCGCAAAATCGGCAGAAGTCATCTGTTTTAGTAATGACATTCCATTTGGCTAAAATATTTCTTGTATGCCACCAGTTCATTCTGAATCTTAAGAAAGGATTTCTTGTTCAGCCCAGAAAATTTTAACAAGTTACTTTCAGTAGTCCTAACTTTCTTTATGACTATCTTATGAGATGTAGCATATTTAGTCTTTTGGCATTGTTTATATGTATATGCCCAGTCCCAAATCATAATTTTTTCTTTTGCTCTTTTAGGGTTTATCATTAATACTTCTTCTGAAACCTCAGTTTTTAACAAAGAATTTCTGATTTGTTGATGCCAAGTGCCCATACCTTTGTGCTCACTCGTTCTCATATAACTGGACAAGACATGCAGTAGAGAGTTATCTTGTTGCACCATAATACATTTGCGGTACAGACTACATAGTCTCCACATATACATACAGTTTAGTGGTGATAAACCCAGTTCATATCTCAACAAACACATCTGTGATGCTTTTGGAACATGTAAAACCTTTTTCAGAATTGTCTTTCCAATCTTAGCCAGGCCATCTCATTTCTCCAAGCCCTGGTCTCAGCACCATAGTGTACCGTCGGCACTACCTTTTGGCAGTAAAACATGATTATTGGTTTCAAGGAGAAATTGCAATATTTATGATTTACGATAGATGCCTGCGAAATAGAAGTGCTGATTTTTCTTTTCAATTCTTCAAGAAACGGCGTATCTGCCCTAGATGTATTAACATTAATTCCTAGATATTTATATTGGGTAACATTCTCTAAAGATTGAGCCTTCAGGGACCACGAGAAATGAGATGCTCTAACTTTCTTGTTGGGTACATTCTTCATAATTTTTGTTTTGGATACGTTTATGACCAATTCATTTTCTTGTACATATTCCCCCAGTTGGTCAAGTACGTTTTGCAGCCCCCTAGTCGTTTTTTGCTAATAGGACCAAGTCATCGGCGTAAAACATCCAAGGGATTGCGTATTTACCAAGGCGAGGGGCATCTGATGTTACTCTCCTAAATTTCTTCACAACATCAGCTATGAAGTAGTTAAAGAGGGTTGATGCCAAAAGACACCCCTGCTTCAGACCCTTGTATGTTTTTATCGACTTCGATAACGTACCATCCATCGTCAAGCGAACTTGTATGGAAGTTTCCGTATGAAATTGCATTATCCAAGGTATTAAATACTTTGGACATGCATTTTTCACCAGTTTGTCACACAATAATATTCTTGACACAGAATCGAAAGCGGTCTCGAAATCGATGAAAGCCATGTAAACTGGCAGCTCATGTTGTTAAATAGAGTTCAGGACTTGTAAGTTCACAGAAGTGCCTAGGCCCAGAGAAAGCCTGTTTGGAAGGGATCATTAACTCTTGATTCCTTAGTCCATTTGTTAAAATCTCTCAGTACCAAGCGTGCAAAGATTTTTCCTGGCGCATCAAGAAGCGCAATAGGTCTGTCATTTTTTGGGTTCAATCTGTCCCCTTTTTTGTAGATGGGGACAATAATTGACTTTTGCCAAGAAGCTGGATTATTTTTGCTGATGATTACTTGATTAAATATGACTCCCAGAATAGCGGCCCATATCTCAGGATTTGTCCTTAGCATAACATTGGAAAGACCATCTGGTCCAGGGGCTTTCGACTTGCTTAGTTTTTTAATATACATTTCGATATCCAAATTATCATAGGTCAATTCTTATTTCCCATTATAACTATGCTCAAGTTGTCTTACCGGAAAGTGGGTTTCAGCATACAATGAATTATAATACTGCACCCATATTTCCTCAGGGACCACGTTTATTTGTTTTATAAATTGTTTGCTTCCATAGATAATTTTAATTAGGGCCTATACTAAGGCAGAGTTCTTAGATATTATTGAATAAAGCATAGATTGAGCATCTTGTAATATCATTTTCGCTTTTTCGCTGCTTTATCCAATTTTTATATCTGTTTTTACATTTAGCTATCAAAAGTACTCTATTGCTGGAATTCTGTTGAATTATATACCGTACCTCCCTTCTGAGGTCAGCTTTTCTATTGCTGATCTCTTCGTCATATGCGTGTGAATGAGATCTCTGATCTAGGGTAGATGTTCTGAACGTTTTTTTAAATAACTGTAGCGTTCCCACATAGTTTCCATGTGAATAGTGTAAGTCTGGTTTTAAAATGTCTTTCGGATATAAAACCGCTGCAAGCAGATCATTTAAATTCCCTGAAGACCATTTAAAGCGATTACCCTTAGTAGACACTTCCAGGTTACCTATATACTTAGAGCTAGAATTGGCAACAATTTCACCCGGTCAAGACCATGTGAGATGGAGCAGGTTATGATCACTTTTTATTTGTTGCAATACTTCAAAAGGAGGAGACCATAGAAAAAAGCTCACTATTAGTGTATACATAATCAATAGTAGAAACAACATTTCCTTGGTGCCATGTGGTTTTAGGAGGGATATCTCCACATACTGCGCCATTTATCATGTAGAGCCCCCGCTCATTCATCCGATTTTTCCATTTTTTTCTTAGTCTCTTTCATTTTCCCCCCTTTTTCATTCATGCAGTCCATATTTAGGTCACCTGCAATAATTATAAATTTGACCAGCTGATCTTTGTCAATCTTATATAGACATTTTGTCAGATGTTTAAAAAAAACGGTTATCCGAAATGTCTACATGGTTCCAGTATATATTGATACATGCAATGACATGATTGTTGAAAGTAATTTGGACCAGCTGCATATAACTGTTCGGGGATGCCCAAGCTTCAGCTGTCAGACCATTTGTTAGCTTTATAGCTGTAGGAAGTCCCGCTTTTGGACGACCTCTAGCTAATTTGATGGCTGTTTCAAGAATAACAAAATGGTTTTCCCACACAGGGGGGGAAGTAAGCCATATTTCTTGTAACATGATTATGTCATATAGACCTAGAACATACATTGAAGAGGAGGTAAGATGCATATGACCTCTAGTGGAAACTGGAAATGGGTCTTACTTTCTTTACGAGGTAGCTAACATTCATTAAGCACTCTATTCTGGGAAAAGCTCATTATCGTTTTTGTTTGATTGTCACCTGCTGTAAAATACTTTATCGTCATTGGATCAAAGTGTTTATCAGCTAGTCATACCCTTTCTTTGTACTATTCGTATGTGTGTTGGCATGTCTTGAAGGATATATGTTAGCTACATTCACAGCACTGTGTTTGATACAGCAGTGGGGTTATGTAACAAGAAACCCAAATGATATATTTTGTTTCTGGCTTGCAAGATAGAGTATTTAACAGTAGCAGAGGACATCCGAATTTTCACTACGGACCTATTGTGGTCATTGATGAATTAAATTTGAGCTAAGTCATCAGACTTGGTCTCTTGCAGCGCTTGCATGCTTTGCATAGTGTTTAATACAAAGGATCGATTCAAATCGTATAATCCAAATTCGCCACCTCGACATTGTAAGATAAGGCTCACGTGTGTAGAATCATTACATTTATTGTGTCTATTTCTCTGTGGCATTTTCATTTCTTGTTGTTTGTGTGACGCCATTGCATTAGCGTGTTCCGGCCCTGCTTTTACTCCAGCACCGGTATTATTCTGATATAGTTTTGTCTAGTATATTTTTGGGGTATACTCCCCAAACAAATGGATCTTAGTTTCAAGGGGCCTTGTCGTAATTGGTTTGGAGATCTGTGTGTCTCGTGAGAAAAAGACACCCATCGACTTCATAATTTCCTCTCGCCTTTCTTCTAACGTTAGAAATGAAGTATCTTGGTGTCTTTTTCCGTGATCACCACTCTGCTCTTTTATTTGAGTCAATTGTAAAGATGGAAAAGTCTTCAAGGTATCAGCAATGTGTTCCTGTTTAGTAACTTCAGTTACCAGATTATCAAGGGGTTCATAACTCAATTCATTAGTCAAAGAATTTTTGGCTCCTTTGGTGACCAATTGTATGGATGGAAGATTAGCTTTATTTCTGTTAATAGCAGTATATTTTCGCACAATTGCTGCACTTTTTTCATGAGTTCTTTTGACAGGTAAGGATAATAGTTTTATAAATTGTTGCGAGTTCTTATTTTTCTGCATTTTCATCAAATTCTGATTCTTAGTTTTTTTATTCTCTGATTGTAGATTTGCCATTTGTTTCTTTCCTTTTTTTGGTCACACTAAATATATTATATGTTTCATTATTTACAGAAGAAAGCAAAGTAGACTAATTTTTTTCTCAATAATTCTAACTCCTACTGAATTTTTTTCCTCATCTTTCGTATCTTGTTGATCAATGATTTCAATAGCACTCTTATCGTGAATCACACATTCAGATCTAGCTTTTTCTTTGCTCGCAGGCACAATGCTCGCATTGGCTTCTTGCTGTTTTAATTCGTTATCAGTCATATTATTACCCACTTCCTTTCCAGTTGTAGATAAAGTGGGGTATATTGTTTACAGATTTCAATTTTTAGGAAGTGTATTTTCCACTTAATGAGACATCACATTCTTATTTTCCAGCAATTCTTTAAGTAAAAAATGTTGATCCAATTGCCTTGCATCAAGCGTTTCGTAAAGTTTCGCTAATGAGAATAAGGCTGTGTTCATGGCCTGTAAAGTTTGTTCGGTTGAGATCAGCGCGACAGGTTTTTGAGAACATTTAGAGCCTATCTTGCTGTGTTCAGAGTGTTTAGGGGAATGTTGTGAAAATGAGATTGATAAAATGGAGGAGTCGTTAGAACATTCTGTGAACATCACAGGAGATTGAGACAAGTGTTCTACCTCAACTTCTACACAATGTTGATCAACTGGAATGTCGCAATCTAGGGGATCTATAACAAATGGCGTTTTCTGTGTTGATTCTCCATTGCCGTTTTCTGCATCAGGAGCCAAGTCCCCAGAAGTTGTATTAAAACGGGTTTGCACTGGCTCAGGATGTATCATAATCTCTGCCACAGATTTAGTATTGGTGGGCAGAGCAAAATCCCCCAGCAGATTTTGTTCAGAAAAGGCTGCAAGCAGTGAATCAGACGGCATACACAAATCTATCGCCGCAGGGACTACTAGTGCAGTCTTTTCAGGGCTTACCATTATCACTCAACTGTCATCAGTTATATTTTTGCAGCTTATTTCATTCTCCTTTTCCATATCATTAGTCAGTTCCGATAAACTCTCGGAATAAAACGTCCTAATGTCACTAGTATGTGACAAAGACCGGCCCCGTAAGGACCCACAGGAGGGAGGGCCATTCATATTACACTTAGGAGTGGTATGAAAATCGTAAGGTTTATCAGTTAATGCTTCGATTTTAGGCATATTAGACCGAAGAGAGTACAGTTTAACCATTAGGATAGATGGTCTTTACCAATACAGTTGTTTCGCTAATAATCACAGACTTTCAGACTTCAGATAAATTGGAACTAAAGAAAATATATAATGCAGAGAGAATTTTATAAAGTAGCCACCTCTAACTTCGTGATGTTAACTCTCTCAAAGGTACAGGTTAAATTAACAATAAATATGTTTTGAATAATCTGGACACGTCCAGAAGCCACTCACCGCTCACTGTTCACTGTTAACAGTAAACAGTATACTTCTCGGTACTTCCGGGTGCGCGCGTGGGTGCGCTGCCCACTCAGAATTTGAAGCTAGTGAGGGGCAGAGATGGAGGCGTGGCAAGGCTGATTACTCCAATCACTGAGATGCAAAGTTTAAGAATGCAAAAACAAAAAAGGCGAGGGATCAGGGGACAATAACTCACTAACGGTTCTCTGCATAGCAGAGAACTACAATTTACAAATTTAGTTTTCAATTTAACAAGTTGAGAAGGATTACTTGAAGGTCAGGCAATTTCCGTGTTGCTTATAATGACGTCCTCTCGCAGACGAAGCTCAGCAAAAATACGAGCCCCGCTGAGGAATTTCTTTCAGAAAACGAAGCTCTGTCAACAAAGACCGCTCCAGTAAACAGTATACTTCTCGGTACTTCCGGGTGCGCCGGAATGTATTGAATCAATGTAACAGATTCAGGCAATTTCAGGGTATCCAACTGTTCCTTAAGTGTCCTACTGTACATACTTGGGCTTTCTTTATAACCTTGTGGTATTCTAGTGAAAGTATAGGCTCTACCACCGATGGAGAATGCAAATAAAAATCTTCTTTCTGGACATAATGGTATACAAAAAAATGCATTTTCAAGTCGATCACGGACAAATATTCTGCAAATGGTGGAGGGTTAATGTCTGGAACTATTGGATACTGAGGTACTACAATCTTGTTGATTACTCTTAAATCAATTACAAGGCGATATGGTCGGTGCATGTCCCCTTTTTTAAAAACAGGTAAAATGGTGCTATTGCATACACGCCCTGTTATTTTTTCTATGATCCCTTGTCTTACTAAGTCTGAGACAATTGTTTCAAGGGTTGAATAACCTTCAGGGGACACTTTGTACTGAAGAACATGCAGATAAATTACTCCCTGTCGTATTTGTATTTTTACCGGGGCAATATCCATAAAACCGACATCTTTATCTGATATTCCCATAAGGCATCAGGGACGTTATCACACTCTGGTGGCAGAGGATTTGCTAAAAACAGATTCATTTTCAAAGGGCATATTGTAATGTGTACTCCATCTGGTGTACAATAAATAGTAGCATACAACTTTTTTGAAAAATGTAATCCCAACACATTTTTTCCTGTGTAGATAATAAGAAAGGTATCTCACTAGCTGCTTGCCCTAAAAGAACAGGAACTGCGACTGATACTTTACTAACTATGGCTGTTCCAGCGAACCCTACTGAAATATTAGTATGCCCACTCAAAGGAATATCTGGAACCTTAGCATGAGTTATAGAGCTCTTCTGTGCCCCTATGTCTACCAGAAATTGATGCTCCTGTCTCCCAACTCTCATGTGAACGTAGGATCCTGTTTGATTCACAGGGATGGGAATTGATTCCATTTTCATTTGTGGGATGTCCTATTCTGAGAAATCCTAAGTTAATAGGGACTGTAGCAGTTGCTGCAGGGCCAGCCATGGGCCCAGGTGGTACCCATCTTCCCGTACCTCCTACCTTTCTTCCCTGTCTTCCTCTTCCCATTCTTTGAGATTCCACTTCCCCTATTCAACAGGGCTGGACACTGTGCCCTCCAGCAGCCCTCCTTCTTGCAATATGCGCACAGATTAGGCTCTGGCAGTTAAAATGGTAGAAATGGATCAACACCTCTTCCTCTTCAACCAATAAATGACCCTCCCCTAGTTCACTGTTGCTGTATTAACACTCTTGTCTTAAGATCCATTCTCTTCTGTTTCCTTTCTCTTTCTCCACGTCCACTCTATTATTATGATATTGGGCCATATGCAGAATATCTGACAGTGTTTGAGTCTGCCAGGCACTCTCTGGTTGCATTATAAGAATGCTAATTTCTGGTAACAATTGCCAGACGAATGTGTCTACAAATAATTGTTTTCCTGCCAGCGTAGTCATTTCTTGTTCTGAAAAATCAATAAATACGTCCTCAAACGAATTAAAATACTCTGTCACCCCTTCTCTTTTATTCTGAACACATGCGGCACGCTTAACCCAATTAATTTTCTTTCTCGGACACCACCCTTTTGAGTTGTACAACTATCATAGTGGGAAGGTTAAGTACTGCAGGAGCGGTCCTTTCGCCAGCTGTCCTATTAATGTAAAGCTGAAAAAGTGCATCCGTTTCCTTCCCAAAGTTGCAGGGTCAGTGATATTTCTAATTGGTGTCCAAATATCTAACGGCAAAACTACTGAAAATAGAGTTTCCAAATCCCTACTAGTGAAGAAGGAGGTATTCAAAACGGCCTCTAATTCTACATAAAACCCTGTAGGGTTTTTCCTAATGTCAGGTATTGTCTGTTTTAATGCATTTATTTCTTGGCTGGAAAAGGGTATGTGAACAAATTGTGTATCATATTTAGCAGGCTGCATAATGGGGTTCCCTTGATTATCAAGGACAGGATCTCCTTGAGCATCAAGCGAAGCATGCTGTGGTATATATTTCATTTCATTTTATTAGATATACATCTAGCCGAGTAGGCTTTTCTAGCCAAGTAGGCTTTGTATAACACAAACAACATTTACAAAAAATCAATGAGATCACATACATTGTCTTGCATTAAATACATATCACATACCTAAAATACATTATTGTAAACATCTAAAAATAGTCACAATGTTTCGATAAAACACTACTAAAAAATATATTAAAGTAATGGCATTGCCTCTCATAAAAATCATCCATAAATCAGAAATATCATTCATATCAATTACATTGTTAAAAGATTTAAAATACTTGATTCTGAGCTTGATTAAGCTTTCACATGACATGATCAAGTGGTGGAAAGACTCAACTACATTGTTACACATAGGCGACAAATTCTGTTTTCCCAGACAATTCCTAGTCTATCACCATACATCTCCAATGCCTCTGACATATTACATTTCATTAAAAGGTATGTACGGAAGGTCACTTGGATATGCTAATATATACATTGGATGGTTGGTTCTAGTAATTATTTCTTCAATATACGTACCACAATGTGCTTTCGATGCAATGGTGAAAATACTTTGTTCATGTCCTAATTCATACAGTTTCTTATTTAGCCACCTTTTCAAGACTATTGTGGTTGTGTTACCTGGATCACTCCCCATTGCCCATTTCCTATGTAGTCTTTGCAAAGTGCCCATAATGCCAATTAGTACATTGGGCCTCATTACGACCCTGGCGGTAAGGGGTTTACACCAGCGTTAGCTGCGCCGACCCCTTACCGCCAATTACGAGGTCCCTTAGCGCCATGGAGCTTTTAACACCCGCTTTTAGCGGGTGTTAAAATCCATGGCGCTAAGGGACCATGGAGTTAATTACGCCACCGTAATTTACGGTGGCGTAATTAACGCCTTCCCCACTCCCATTATGCCCTATGGGGCAAAAATGGGAATGGGGAAGGGTAAATGGGGATTGGGGACTTACCGCCCCGCCAAGGTCGGAATGGGGCAGTAAGTCCGCCAACCACCATGGCGTAAACGTAGTTTACGCCATGTTGGTAAAGTGACGGCCCAGGCGGTAACTTACCGCCTGGGTCGTAATGAGGCCCATTGTCTTCTAAACTTACAAACGCTTTTACATATGGGACTATGATCGTATCAGTTTGCAAGGTGCACACTTTTTCATAAAAAATCACACATTGACTTATATATGCGTACCATATTCCTTTAATATCAAACTCAAGGTAAAGGTATTCGACACTTAGGCATTGAGGTAAACACAATAGTTTCCTTAATAGTTTGGCTTCGAATGTCACTAATTGTTTTTCAGATTTATGTCCCCATACCTCTACAGCATACAATAACATGGACCTAACTTTTGCCATATAGATGGTTGTTACTGCCTATACAGCGTAACCATTATTTCTCCCAATGTACGTGCTTAAGGCATTTGCAGTTACAAAACATTGTTTTTTCAAAGTGGACCATTGATTTACCCAGTCTAACTTCTCATTGATAATGATACTGAGGTATTTATAGCAAGAAACTTGTTTGACTTTCTTTGAGGCCAACTTCCATACATATTTCCTCGGTCTGTATTTTTTAGAAAATACCATAATCTTACTTTTATCAATGTTAACAGACAACCCATTAGCAGTTCAGTATGCTACCAGAGAGTCAAGCATGCACTGAAGACCTGCCGGGGTATAATCCAGTATTAGCAGGTCATCTGCGTATGCCAACCAATCAATGGTCACACCATTAATTTTCACCGGATTTGCTTCAGGTAAGTCGAATGCTATTTTCATGTCTGACAAGTATAAATTTAAAAGAATAGCAGCAATCATACAACCTTTCTTTACCCCACAACAAGTCGCCATGAAGTGAGAAAGGCTTCCAGCTGTATACAGTCTTATACGTACAGATGTATCTGTGTGGAGTAACATCAACTTTCTCAGTAGGCCTTGAGGAATACCCCAAGAATTTAATTTCTGCCATAGTCTATTACGTAAGATGGAATCAAAAGCGGCAGACAAATCAATGTACGCACAATATACATCAAGGTTCCGCTTACGCCATGAGTGTTCCACTGCAGATGTTAGCAGCAATAGATTGTAGCTTGTACTGGATTTATCCCTGAAGCCTATTTGATTCAATGGTAGTATTTTTGTCTCAGTAATCCAAGCGTTTAGTTCACCGAGCAGTACTCTAGTGAAGATCTTTGAGGACACATCATGCATTGCTAACATACGGACATTTTTTCCGGCTTGTCCCATGCTCCTTTCTTATGTACTGTAAGAATGTGACTTGTTTTCCAAGAGAGGGGCATCACAACTAGTTTGCCAATTTGTTTGAACAATAGCAATAATGCTGCACCCCATAGATCTGGGTGTTTTTGTAGGACAGAATTGCAAACACCATCAGGGCCTGCGGCATGTGAGTTCTTAAGGCTTTCAATAATAATGAGAATATCCAATTCGGTAGCCCTACAATCCCAAATTACATTTGGGATAGGAAGAGTATTGTCAGACAGTTCACACTTACCCAAGGTCTCATTCATATATGTTCCCCACATGTCCTCAGTAATACAGTTAATTGACAAGTCACGTGTTTTATTTTTACTGAGTAGATGCCATATACCTTGATTATTATTAGTTAAAGCCAACATTGCAATTTCTTTTCTCCATTGAATGGTCTCACATTCCCTTTTATGCACTTTTAGCCACCGTTTATATTGGCTTTTAAGATTTTTTATGTGGCATGCAACAGCATGCGCTGATAATGACATAACATTTCTACGCAACATACAATTTCATTACGAAGGTTCTTTTTAGCATCTTTTATCATTTGATCATTGCTATGTCTGTGGAGTAACACAATATATGATCGTTCATCTACACATTTATAGGGTCTTTTCTCGGCTACTTGTATTTGAATATCCCACATAAGCTGAGAGAAATTAGACAACATTAAATTCTCAGTGTTCTTCACCATCACACCCTCTTTAATGAACGCTGGTAGTAAACTGGCAGCTGCTTGCTGAGCCTTTTCAATGTTGCGCTGATGCCAAACAATTTGATTTTTGTCCTCATTAGTGAAAACCATCCCGTTGCTGTCATGGTCTTTATCCTTTGCCCATTGACCAGGCAGAACAAAAGAGAGACGTAGGGGTAGATGATCGCTCTCATCTCTTTCGACAATGCCCATGTCCCTTATATAAGCATAGCCCATAGGATTCACAATAATATAATCAAAGGTTCCTGCAGATCTGCCCTCAATTCTGGTGAATGCTATAGGGGCATCACCTGGAGTATGGCCATTCAGTATAACCAAATTATGAACATTCATCATAAAGTGGTGGCCCATCTAAGAGCGGTACATGTAATTAACTGTAATTCCTCATCTGACACACAATATTATGTACATGCTGTGATGATAATAGGCTTATGGACATACTCAGAAGTATTAGTTTCAGTTTCTAATCCCAATCAAGCTTTCTCTAGTCCTTTAATTTCATCCAATATCTCTCAAAGTCCTACAACATGTGAAAAAGCATCCTTCTCCATATGACAAGGGAAGGCAGCTAAATTTAAATCTTTGCATCCGTAGGAACTGCCAAGGACTGTTTTTGTTCCCACTGGATTCAAATCTCATTACCCATACATTCTAATCAAATTAGTCACTCAGGACCTTTGGGTGTCAAGTACTTCCTCAACCACTTTCTGTCTGCTCAATACTAACTGAATAGCTTGCTCCCTCAATATCTTGGTTGGGTATGCATTAACTCGGCTCGTGTATTCCTAAGAAAAGGTTCTAATTTCCTTGCCTTCTCTTTAGTCAATGGGCCATGTATATTTTCACTGGGAGGATCTATGCTGGCATCTCATTTGTCATCTTCTTCTAGTAAGGGGAGTACATTTTGGGGATTGGGAAGTGTAGGAGTAGGAGAGATTTTAGGGCCTGGGAGCCCTAATACTAATGAGCTCTAAGGTTTACCATACGGAGGAGGAGGTGCAGAGGGAAAAAGATGTTAGCAAGGGTTATTAAGAATCTGTTCTATTACAGGATCTTGGGTAGATTCCTGTTCTTTGTAACTGACAGTCTCTGTCTATCTCTCTATTATATTGTTGGTGTTTTTGCTAATCAGACTGTGACATATGGCTTCGAGCACATTTCTGTTTGATCTTCTGCGTGGCATCCTTATGCCAATCGCAGATAACATCAAAGGCGGAGGGTCAAGCATTATTCTTTAATAAAACAGATTCTAAATGCTGGATTATGTATACGTTAAAAGAGCCATTTTTTGGCCGTATAAAGCTAGACACATCTTTAGTTTGTTTGTACCATGAACTGTTGAATACTATCACCCTAACACGTATTTGATACACATTTTGTATGCCAGGCTACCTTCTGGGGATGAAGGCTGACCAAGAGCAAATGCAGCAAAGTCCTGATCAACATTTATGAAGCTTCCTGGGACTAGGCATCATTAAAACATTCTGTTTCTTCCTGGCAAACAAAGGTAATTGCAAATATCTCTGGTTTAACCGAACCCACCAAGTCTTACCTGCCAAGCAGCTATAATTACTGACACAGTTTTGTCTCAGTTGCTCTGGGCAAAATATTACATGCAGTTCGGAGGGCCCCAGCCAAGAGAGGGCATCTATGGAGAGAAGACCCCCGATGGAGGCTAGTGTCAGCTGCAAACAATTAAATCACCATGACAGAAGGAATCCCTGAAACCAACCTTTCCATTCAGCAGGTCCCTCTCCATCACGTCTAGTCAAGGTGCCCTCAACCTTAGTGTGGCCCCACGGAGGGTGCCTATTTGAGACTTCTAAGTGCTATAATTCAAACAAAATAGAGCATCTAAGTCAGAGTTTCAAGATTGCAAGGTAAAATTTAATCCACCCATAACATACACTCGAGCAGACTTCAGGTTAATCCACGAACAGTATTTTGTGGAGAATGGAGAAGTGAAGTGCCTGAATGGTTCACTGTGTCACTTTTTACACCAAACAGAGCCTGCGTCAACATTGGTCATTTGTTATCCATTTGCAAAAGATAATAACGCAAATATATTCAAATTACATACACAATAATTCACCCAATCCCAAGAGGGCAGGACAAAATTGCATATTCAACAGTCTCTACTTTGCTTATAGCTTATTAACATGCTTTATTCCAGAGCAAGTAGCAGTGACCATTAGAACACTGAAACCATCTAACTGTAAAGGTGACTTGTGCCCAGCTCAGAGTATGAAGCTCTGCGTACCCACGCTTACACCTATAATCACCGATTTTTCCAATACATCGTTTGCTGTGGATATGGTGCCTACCTTGATCAAATCTGCCTGGGTCACCACTCTACCAAAAAGAACTTGCTGGACCCTACTTTTCCTACCAACTACCGTCCCATCACCACCCTTTGTATTAAACATCCTTGACCACCTAGCCTACACTCAAGTCCAGCAATTCCTAGAAACTAACCGTTTGCTAGGCAAAAGGCAATCTGGCCAATTTTGCTGACAATACTCAGATTCTCGTCCCACTCTCTGGGGATTATAAAACACAGATACCATCCAAATGATGCTTTCTACAACACTATCCGAAATTAGAGGTACAACCACAGCCTGTCTGAAAGATGAAAAAATTGTGCTTCTCATTTTAGGCTCCCCAGATCAAATCACACACCTTGATTCTACCTATTCTTCATTCAGCATAGATTTCTCATCCACACCAGCATCCAAGCAAATACAAATCTTGGGGTTTTACCTCAAAGCTGACCTTACTATGACCAGACAGATTAATGTTCTTGCTTTGTCTATGACTACGCTAGACCCATCTCCTTGAGTAGGCAGTTTGTCACTCCAAGCAACTGCATCACACTTGCTTAAGCTCGTATGTTCTCTAAACTCAATTATTGCAATGTCCTTCTCATCGGCACCTTAAACGCCAACATGTCAAAATAAAAAAAACTCCAAAACAAAGCACTTGGGTCTGCCCTCGTCCTCAAATGCTCCAACCATATTTCGTTGGCAAGAGATGACGCCCATTGGCTCCCCATAAAAGCATGTGTAGAATTCTAAACACTTTCCATCATTCATCACTGTGTCCATAAGGATGCACCCCATCACCTCAATAACTCCATCACCCAAATCACACCTGCTCACAAACTCCAATCAAACTTGAGCATCTCCCTGGTCAACCCACGTTTCAAGAGAAAAAGAGCTGGTGGAGTTAACTTCTGTGTACTGGCTTGCATGCTCTGGAATGCTGTAGCCGCTCACATCCGTAATCAACAATCATTCCCTGATTTTAAAAAATTTACCAAAACTTGGCTGTTTGACAAATACGTGTAACAACTGCTCTTCTAGACCATCCTGTCGTGAGTGCCTCTTGTATTTGCTTCTCACCTTTATGCTGTACTAACGCTGTCGAGTTTGTGCGTTCTCAAAAACTACATAAATAAATAAATAAAAATAAACAACTGATGTCCTGCACGTAAAAATGGCTGTGAGAACCCGATATTTTCATATGCTGATGACAGCATCCATCTTACTAGGATATTAACTAAATACAAAAACTTATTGGTTTTTATTCCACCTATAGGAATGAGACATGCTTGCAGTTAAACCCAAGAAATCTGCTATCCTCACATTTGGGAAAAGGCTAGCAGCAAAACATCAGACTTTTCACCCGCAAAACGATATTTTTGAACAAGTTCATGAATACGATTATTAAGATGTTCACTCTGCTGATCAATTAAATAGCAATTCTCACACAGAGGTGGAAGCAATAGGAATGTCGCAATCAATTGGGGGCCTATTTGCATTTGCCAAGAGCTTTAAGGCCGAGACCATTGACATTATGCTCTGTGCATATGAAGCCAAAGTCAAGACGGTTGCACTATATGTGATGGGGCTATTAAAATGTCAATGCATCTAATCCAATATACTTTCTGTAGAAGAATCCTGGCCCTATCCAATGCTGCTTGTATCTTTGCAATGCATAATGAAATAGGCTTACACTATCTTGAGCACCAAGGTAGGCTGACTCAAATATCGGTTTTCTTCAGAATCATTGCTAACAAACAGGCTAAACTCACCAATCTTATTTTACGAAACCTGCTCAAATCAGACATGGCTTAAAAATTCACTGGCTACAATTTACTCAAAAATGTTGCAGGTAATCAGTTTACAACAGTTAGGAAAAATTTCCCTAAATGTATGGACCTCCCAAACCTTTTGCTTTTCTTTGGCTTACCTAACCTGACTTTTTCCAATGGAGCACAGTCTTCAGCTGCACTACTCTGGGCTTTTACTCATTTGTTATGGGGAAACTGACACATCCTTTAGGCTGTCAGTACTGGGAAACTATGTTTCCCTTAGTCTTTGACTGTGTTGCCCTTTCTTGGTAACTTTTAATCTATGAGCCAAGTACCATACAGTACCGTGCATAGGGGTCCTTTAGTTTTATGGCCCTTGCCAAAATCTAAGGAATTTTTGGTGATTGTAGAAGTGTGACTTGGGCAAACTGGTGGCAGCAGTTTACTTTTAAAGTATTTTTACTTATTTTTGATACACCATACTGCGTGTACTGCGCTTGGCCCAAGACTGTGGCCAGTGCTGAGAATGGCCGTGCCACAAAGTCTTTTGTTCTGTCCTTTGGCCATGTTGTCCCTTTTACTTCCCCCAGGTGGAGAGACCCGGGTATTCCTTATTTGGGCATGCAGCCTCCTGCAAGAAAATGCATGTTTCGCAGGCTCCTGCATGCCATGTGTGCGAGTGCCCAGGAAGAGGGTTGGGGCTTTCTGGTCCAAATCCACACTACTGGTGCCAGTATATTTGGTAGGACTGAATGACTGGAACAAACGTGGACCACGATTGTCCCACATCTGGCGTCCATGCAATAGAGCAGATCATCCATTGGTTATCCCAGATTCAAGCGTGAAATGAATCTTGGATGAGAGAAGGGACTCTGCATCCATCCCAGGTCAATCAACTGAAGTTCACAACAAACTATAGAAGGAACCAAGTATCCTGAAATGAACGAGCAGACCAGTGGAACCGCCAGAGACGTGCTGGAAGGTTTGGCACCCTGACCCTGATGTTGTTCCGTCAGACCTCTGCTTTGCATCGATCACAGAAGGCCTACAAGGGTGATTCGACCCTTTGGAGTAGTGGGACTAACCTCCTGCTTACCCTCATAAAAAGCCTCTTTGGAAGTGTTCCTGGGCCATCCAGCGAACTGACAAGCTCAAACCTGGGGTGTCATATAGGTGAGCCGCCATCCTGAGTGCACACTCGAGACTTTGGGAATTGCAGCCAGTATAGGAAAGAGCAGGAGGACACTCAAGAGAAAATAATGCAGATGAAGGTTGCCACTCCGCAGATGCAGGTTGATGCAGCCACTGCGCCTGTTGCTATGCCAGCATCTCTAGACCTGGATGAGACTGCCCTCCAAATGGTGCATGCACTCTATGGTGGGCAGTATGGGACCTCTAGAGTACCACATGGATTTAGTAGGGGAGGAAGAGGAAGAGGAAGATTTATTCACCACTCCCAGATGCCTGCTTTGGACCCCCAGTACTTGGGCTATCAGATCCCCTAGTACATGCCTCAGCCTGTCCCAGGTCAGTATCTACCCCAAGCCCGGTACCCATTCCAGTTGGGCTCCCTTGTTCATCAGGATCAATGCACCTTATTTAAGGAATGGGGCCACTGGAAGTACAACTGTCCTCAGCAGATTCAACATGAGCAAGCCCTCTCTGCCCAGGGCCAATCACAACTACCTGCACCATAGCTGCCTGGTCCCTTTCAGATCCCTGCTCAGCCTAGACTCCTGGATCAGAATGCCGGTTCCAGCCCAGCACCCCAGCCTGTACAACCGCAGGCCCGAACCCAGAACAATGACTCTCATCCCCTGGCAAACAGTCAGAACAGCCAGGGTGCCTCCTCTCGTGCCCCATTGTAGCCCTGGTCCCAGCAGCCAGGCCAGAGTCCATTCCAGTTCCCTCAAGCATGACAGAATCTGGACTCAGACAAAGTACCCCCAGCATCCCAAATCCTTGCCCTTACCATCCACTCCCCATCCAGTGGCCACTATGAAACAGCCCAGGTAGGTAACATGCACACCAGGATGCTGGTAGACACAGGAGCAACTTTCAGCACATTGATTTCCCAGATACCCCAGCGTCTCTAAGGTGCCTGTCACCTTGCCCACTACGGTTTGCCTGGGTCCCCTGACTGGCACACAGGTTTTCATGTTGAACGCATCCTCCCCTGAAAACCTGCTCGGGATGGATTTCTTGGGAAAGGTGGGCACAGTGATTTTTTGCAAAAGTGGTCAAGCTCTCTCTACATTCCAGGCAATCCTGATGAGTTCTTCATGCAGATCAAAACCAGAGCCCAATCAGAGGCATTTAGAAATATCTGCCCTACCTTCTCCATCATGGTTCTGATGGAGGTGGAGGGGAGAAGATAGCAGCAGTGCCAGGTACCCTGTGGGCCACCCATAGCATCGAAGTGGGGCTGATCAAATCTGCTCAGCCCCTGCATGCTCAGGCAATCCCTGGGTCCTCCCTGCCACAGATTCCCCAGTACTCTATGATGCCAAACACTGAAACGGGACTGATTCCTGTCATTAATGTTTTGGCTGTGGCATGGTCCCTGGCTAACACCTCCATCATGGCAGTGCAGAAGCCCAGTTCTAACACCTATCGCCTGGATCAGGACCCCAGACCCAATACACTTATAGTGGAGGCCCAGATGACCATCACCCCCAATCCTGCCTCACTCTTAGCCGCTATCCCTGTGACTGCTTCCCACTTCAGTGTCATCTACCTTTGCTGTGCCTTCTTCCGTGTCTTTCTGTATCCTGACTCCTGGCATCTGTTTATCTTTTGCTTTAAGGGCATCCAGATGATATGGAAAAGGTTTCCAATGGGGTATATGATATGATATGATATGATAGTTTATTTATATAGCGCCTATAAACAATGAGTCTCAAAGCGCTTCATGCCATGCCTCTATGGTGTTCTCTCAAATTCTTCACCAGGATCTCTCAGAAATAGCGCTGTCTGGCTCCAGGGAGCATTTGATCTATGTGGATGAGCTGCTGATCTACTCTACGACAGAGGAATTGTGCACTCTTGACACAGTTCATCTACTCACTGAACTGGCTAGCAGGGGCCACAAGGCATCAAAGGAGAAGTTGCAGTTCTGCAAACTTAGGTGAAGTACCTTGGGCATATCATCAGCAAGGGTTGCAAGTCTCTGTATCCGGAGAGAGTGATGCTATCTCGGCCCTACTTCCCCCACTAACTCAGAGCCAACATCGTTCCTTCCTAGGTAAAGTAGTATACTGCCAGAAGTGGATCTGTGATTATGCCATCTTAGCAAGATCATTGCAGAGGGCCATCCTGTTGGACCAGCTATACCCCGTGCCTTGGATCTCTGAGTAGAGGGAATCCTTTGAATGAGTAAAAGCAGCCCAGTGTAGTGCACCTGCATTGTGCCTGCCCAACTACAACAAACACTTCATCCCTTACTATCATGAAAGGAAAGGAATAGCTTCAGGGGTATTGCATCAAGATCATTGTGGTGCACTGTTCCTCTGGCCTACTATATTACTACACTTGATAATAATTCTAAGGGTTAATTATCAAATCTCTCAGACCAGGCCACCGTTAGCCCCCACCAGCCCATATATAGATTGGCATAGGTTGGAGCTATACACAAGCCCAACGCCGTCCCACACTTGTGGCTGTACAAAAATTCATCAAAAAGGAATACATTATTCTCCAAACAGAATTGTAACATGGGATTAAGGTGACTCATCTTCTAGTGTATCCAAACAAATCAGAGCTTGGCATGGTTTGAGACATCTGTTGATGAATTGGAACATCTGATTTACTGGCACCGCTTTATTTGTGATTTCTTTTTAATTTGGAAAGGAACTGTACAATCTCTGAAACAATATACACCAATTGAATCAGAATGGTTTGAATTTGCATCTAACTATGATGGCTTGCAGTACAAAATTGGTCTTTTTTGATGTGACGTTCTTTGTAGTGGATGGCAGGTTCAACATTAAATTGTTTAGAAAAGAAACCTCCTTCAATTCTGTGTTGCATGCAAAAAGCCATCATCCAAAATCTCTTGTCAATAGCATACCTTTTGGTGAATTGATTAGAGCTAAACACAATTGTACCTTTGACAGTGATTTTGAAAATCATTTAGAAGAATTTCATAATAGTGATCCCTTTCTATTGAGATTTGGCCCCAGCTCATGTTCCGGAACATAGAAGATTATGCAACAGAGAGAGGAAACAAACTGAGTCAACTTGAATCCAAATGGATTATTGAATTCAGTACAAATAAGCCCATTGGTCATAATTCTGATGAAGAGCTCATTGTACATCTCTTAAGATAAATACTGATTCACCATTTTTCATTCTTTTTGTGACAGCTTTCGAATACATTGTGTAGTTTTGTCATTCTGGGGATGTCCATACATTGATTTTCTTGTGTTCATTTGCTGAACTTTCTGTCTGTTTCTAGAGGAATTTACTGTTTTTAGGACATTGATCCTTTTTTCATGTGGCTTTTTTCAAGAAAGGACTGGTGTTGCTGCAGGGGATTCGTTTTTGCTGGTGGCTCTTTTGGTTAGACACACATTTGTTGCTTGTAGCTCTCTGTGTATTCACAGAGATTAGTTTGTTCCAGTCTGAATTTTTCTGGATGCAGAGTTATATAACATAAATACGTTTTCCTGTTATTTTTGCCCACTGGGGCAGTCACCCATTCTTCAACCATTTTTTTGGTTCTGTGACCTTTCTGAGAGAATCCCTGACTATCTGCTCCCCTGCAGCACACTCTTCCCAGTGACTCGATATTTTTTCAAGAAATGACATTACTATTTCATTAAGTAAATTGTGTCTTTTACTGGTGCTTTATTTTCGTGTTGCTATGGGTTAAGAACACATGCATTTTTCTAAGCTTGCTGCAGCAGTCGCTTTATTTTTGTGCTTACTTTGTGACTGTTAGAATTGACACAAGCCGGTTAAACAAGTTCACATCTATTTGATGTTTTTAAACTTTGCATGGTATTGAGCAGTTACAGGGTAAATGTGAATAATATTTTGTAATTTGCATTTCTTGTCTGATTGCATTGATCACTGTCATTTAGATCATTTTGTTGATGTTAGACCGTATCGCATTTTGCCCTTAACCTTCCTGTCATGAACAAGCTATTCCAATATGGTGGCTAGTTTCACACTGATTTAGAATGCACTTGCATCATCCAGCAGTGATGATGCTGCAATCACATTAAGGGCATAAACATAAAAGAAATCCCTGAATTTAGAAACAAACTAGCCTGAGCCCCTTCTTTTGTTTAAGTCACAGTTGCTCGTAAATCCAATAGTGTGAGGTTTTTTACTATTATGTGCGAAATAAAATGACTATTTTTGTTACGAGATCATGTGCTGGGTATTTTTCTCTAGTACTGTTTGCCACTTCACCTATCCTTATTGTTTGATTGGTGAGCAGTGATTTGCTGATCTTTGAGTTCTTTTTCTGACCATTTCCTAATGGTGTTCATCCCATTAGCCCCACTATTAGCACCCGCTGAGCAGGTGGCGCGCCGCTTCTGAGAACGTGTTTTTCATTCATATTATTATATATGTATATATTTATATCGACTATCTATGAACATTAGATGTTCTTTTCAAATTGAATATTACATCTCATTTTCGATGGATACTGAGGATTGCCATTTTGAAATGAAATTTTTTCTTCATCAAATTTAAAATTTGTGGATTGTAACACATATTGATAAATACTTGGTAGCATGTTATTGAAACTTGATTTCTATTGTTGCAACCAATGTTAGATGCATCCATTATTAATCCAAATTACATCCTGTTCTCTGTTGCCACCTTTGGATAATAATTAGATTTCTGATCTTCCTTTACATTTTATAGTATGACATAACATTCGGTCATGTTCTTCTATCCAGAGGATATATTTGGTCTTATTTTTTATAGCTCGAAAAGGTCTTGAATCATAATCTTGTATTTGTGAATTGCTTTTCCTTGTTACCATTTTTTGCAAACACATAATATGTCATAAACCACAAATGTTTTGTTCTAGTTGATAACATTGATCCCAGTATATGTTTTATCATTTGTAAGTGTATTACTTTAGGCCCATCGTTTATTTCCAGGTAGAACATGAACCACATGTGTATTTGCCATTCATAGGTTCGATCCAAATGGGCCCAGATTTCTTTGTATCCAGTTCAAAGTCTGGTTTCAGAAAACCGGGACGCACTTTATCTCATATAGTGGGTGGTTTCTGATAGATAATCATGGTTTGTCAGCAAGACATTATGGCCCTCATTGCAAGTATGCCGGTCAGGAAATACAGTTCCAGTAATAGCACATACCAGCACTTTTCCGGACTGGCCTACTACAAGTTTGCCAGTAGGGTGGAAGATTTACCTCCAGCTTTCAGCTGGAGGTATATCTGCCACCCTACTGGCAAAAAACTGCTGGTATTATTGGCACATTATTACTGGCCTGGTAATACCATTGCCAGTAATACCGGATAATCCCCCCCTGGAGTCCTATGGGACTCAATGGAATAGGGATTTGTCAGCATTTCTGCCACTTGAAATGCACCCATAATTCTGGCAGACCAAGTGGCGGAAACAGTATTACAGTTTGCTGGTATCCCACCAGTAATGCCAGCAGGATTCCAACACACTTGTAATGAGGCCCATTGTTTGATATCTTTATCCAGACAGATGAAATCCCAGTATTTACACATTTTGTGTAATATTGATTTGACAAGTTTGCATTGTAATGAATCGTATTGTTTCATTCTATATGTTTTTCCTCTCAAAGATTTTGATTGAAAATGTCTTCTTTTTTTAGGATTTGCTTTGTAATATAACTTATTGATAATCCTGGTATTATATCTTCTCACTTCAAATGTACTAATGGTTGATAAGTCATGTCTTTCAAACACCTTTGCCTTACTGCAAACTCTTTTGATTCTGATCAATTCCATTTACAGAATGATGTTCATTGCATGCTGAGGATGAATACTGTTTGCATTTGGTATGATATTTCTTGCAGTGGGTTTGACGCATAAGGTGATCCAAATACTGCATTCTCTGATATACAGTTCCAGGTTACAAAAATGTTATATTTTGTGTGTTGTGATTGTTAGGTAAATTAATATTGTTTTTGCCGCTGAGATATTTCACTTATTCTTTGAGGGAATACATCAGCCATGTTCCATTTCATGGTCTAAGATGAAAAGGTTTGCATAAGCAGCACATTTTTTGATCCCATGGCTGTGCCCTGAGCTTGTTATAAGATGAGTCAATTAAAAATGAAAATGTTGTGATTTTGGGTAAAACTGAAATTTTACAAAAACATTTGATTTTGATCATTTGAGACAGATCTCAATTAAAAATTCTCAAAGATGGAGATTACTTTTTAATGTTGGATGTGTTTCTAAGGAGCAATGATATAAAGTGTAAACTGTCTATTGTTGTATTGCCAAATTAGTTCTAGAAGCTGTTGTGTGACCTCTTTAGTGTCCTTTATTTATGGTGATAATGATTGGGCCAACTGGTTGAGATCAACAAAAACATATTCTGTTGTTTATTCTGTAGTAGGCCGCAACGACTGGCTGTCCTATAGTGAGATTCATCATTATCAATGAGTCCTGCTTCATTCCAAATGTTTAGTTGCTCAAATCAAGTTGTTGTAATAGTTTATACTGGATTGGGATAGTACTTTGTAACATCAAGGGAATTCTAGATATCTCATTGCTTCCTGGGTGGAATCACTTCTATTCATACTTACTACCTTCCCTCATTTTTTGGCAGGTTTGATGATAATGTTGCCATTTGTTTGTATGTCTTTCAGGCTGTCTTTTCATTTCTGTTGTTTGAAACCGTTTCTGTCACTTCTTATTCCTCTAAAAAAAAAGGGAATTGCACTTCTTCAGTTGTGACTTTTACCAAATCTTTATTTACTGATGGTGTGTCTATGTCACTTTCACTTATGCTATTTGATGCAGATTTCAATGATAATACCTCAGTTAAGTAGGTCCAGCACTAGTCATGTGCTTGTCTTCATTAATTTTGGTTGATATCTGTGATCATGTTTCTTTTCTCTTCTTTATCATCTTGTTTGTCTCTTTGAAATGTTCAGGATTTTTACTTTAATTTCTGTTGGGAATTTGGTTAGGATACTGTCAAAAATGGAATATTTTTGAAATGTGGCTTCTGGAATGTTAATGGTTTCTGTTTTTGCTTTAATGTTTTAATTGTATTAACTATATTTCTTAACAATATTTAATGTGACATGGTCATTTTCTTTTATTTCCTTTTTCCTTTTTTTGTGATATATAACTAAAACAATACATATATTGTTCTTTTGACTCTAAGAAGTTATTTCACATAATCATTTACAAGTAATTGTTATTTAACCTAATTTGGGAATATTAAGCAGCAATGCCTAGTGGAATGCATTGCTGCACTCACATCTGTAATTCCAAAGAGCAGCACACTGGAAAATGATTATCCAGCTTCATACAATAGTTAGTTCTAGCAGGCCTATATCTAATTACATTCAGGAGTGGTCAATATGTTTTTTATGTCCCGGGGCCTTCAAGGAACCTCAGTATTTTCAAGGCACAGCCCAGCCTGCTGGGGGTTTCTGGTCTGTAATTTCCCTGTAGAAACTATGTGTACCTCAAGTAAAATCTGCTTCAGGCTGTCACTTGTGGCGTGCCTCAAGGATCTTGCGTCTCCCCTACACTCTATAGCATCTTCACAAAGCCCCTTTTTGATGATCTAGATGATCTGGGTATCACCTACACTAATTACGCCGATGATACCCAGATCCTCATCCCGTTGTCGGGGGATTATGACAAGGATTTGGCCTTCGTTAATAGAGTGTACCTCATCATCCAGGCATGGATGGCCTCACACGGTCTATGCCTGAATGATGACAAGACGGAACTCCTTATTCTAGGCTCTACACATTACCTCAACAAGCTGGACCACAAATACTCATCGTTCATAATTGACGATAACAAGATCAAGGTAGCTAAGGAGGTTACAACCATCGGCTTCTATCTAGATTCCACCCTTACCTTCAACAAACAAGTGAATGCAATGGCCTCCGCTACCTCCTACACTTGCAAACTCATTAGGGCAACCAAACCCTTTCTCTCCCCCACCAACTGTACCACCTTGTCCAGGGCACTGATCCTGTCCAAGCTGGACTACTGCAATGCTCTATATGTAGGTTGTAACAAATATATCTCAAACAAAATCCAAATCCTCCAAAATAATGCCCTTAGAGCGGCCCTCAGTATGCCAAAGATAGCCCACATCTCTGATTCCAGAAAATCTGTCAATTGGCTATCCACCAAGGACAAGATATTCCTTAAATCGGTGTCTCTGGTTCATAAATGCCTCCACCAAGCAGCCCCTCAATACCTCATCTCCAAATTTACTAGACCCACCCTCTCTCGCCCCTCGAGAACGGCCAATTCCAACCTTCTTCTGGTGCCTAGGTTCAAACGTACAACGTCTGGAGGCAACAGCTTCCTAGTAAAAGCAGCGCAATTCTGGAACTCCCTTCCTCCTACCTGCAGGGAGGACCTACCCTACCACCAGTTCAGAGCCAGGACTATCCACTGGCTCAAAGCTCTCGACTCATAACGACCTTTCCGATGCCCGGATGCATCACGTGGCTCCTTACCTCATTGAATGTAAATATGTATATAGTATTGCCCATAGTGTATATGTATATGTATGTATGTGCATATGTTCTACCTCTCCTACTCGGCGTGATACGTCCGGCACTGTAACCACAGCTGGACCTCACCCTACTGTATGTAACTAAGTTCTGCAACCCTCTTGCTACCTCTGCGCCTGGCTACCCCTGGGTTAGGTGCTCATTATAAATAAATAAAATACAAATACAAATACAAATACATAAATAAGGCCCTTAACCTTTCGAGAAGGACTATTTAGAAAACTGGTCATGGATTCCACAGGCTTTAATGAAACAACATAACGCATAGCCATACGTAAAACAAGTTGGTCTGACTAAAAAAAACTACAAGGGGCGGACATGGAAACCAAACCACATGATGTAATTATGGTATCCTGGAACACCAAGGTTTTAGTCACCTCACAAGCCCTAGCAATGTCAACCTGGGCACATACGACATTATATGTCTCCAGGAGACCTGGTTACTGAAGAAACCCTATATAGATGGCTTAAATCTATGAGTGGCTCCCGCGACTAGAGGCCCTAAAGGCCGCCCCACTTCGGGTCTTTTGACAGCTATTAAATCAAGAACAGGTCTGACCATCTCAAAGGTACTATTCTCGAAACTTCCAATTTTTGGCTTTAATGATAACTTGGATAAACCAACTCAGAACCACGGCTGGAGGAATCAACATGTTAATGGTGATCATAAATTGTTATTGGAATCCTCAAACATCTTCCAACGCCAATTTTATCAACACCATCTCAAGCATAATTGATAAAGCCCTCACAACCTACAACGTCTCACACACGGTAATATGTGGAGACTTAAATGCAATTTGTCCAGAACAACTAAAAAGTGTCAAAGACTTAAAAAACAGAGATCCCCAAGACATAAGAGGAGCTTTATGGTCAGACCTAATGAAAGCACGAGATATGTTCCCACTGAAACAACGGAATAGTGATGGGACTCCCCAAATTACAACCTGGGATAGAGGAGCTCAGAAGTCTGCCTTGGACTACATCTATGTCTCCAGGGATTTGTTACAACTCAACTACAACTTCGAAGTAACTATAATAACTAACAGTGACCACAACTTACTTACTGCAGCGTGGAGATTAGAACTAAAATCACCTACCCAACCAATGACTTCTCCAGTGGAAGTAAACAATAGTGGAAACAGTTTGAGACTTAACAGTAAAGATATTGACGTGTTAACTACCAATTACAGGCGCAAAGACAGCAGGGTGTGAGAGGGAGCATGTGGAATACAGACCCCTACTGGATTATTTTTCCATAAAGCCATCCGGCAGTCGTAATTTACAACATACAAGTCACCACACCTATGATAAAATGTTGGTTGACAAACGGAGATCAATGAGAAAAGTCAAAAGAGCCGCAGCAATATCAAAATGCAAAGTTCTTAAACAAAAAGCAAAAATTGTTTGCCAACATTATAAAACATGGGTGATTCAACAAAGAGGAATAATTCTACAACGCGACGCAGAGAAAATGCTTAGAACACAAAGCAGTAGAAAGTCAAAAGAATTTTGGAGTCTAATAAAGCCTTGAGCGTCGGTATCTTACGACGTGCAACAAAACTATGTCGACGAAACATCTTGGCAGACCCATTTCCTTGTTCTTCTCAAGGGTCCGACAAACCCCAAAACCCTGTGAACACCAATAATAAAAGAACATTGGAATTGTGAGTACAAGATGGAAGACATTCTATCCAAGATATTGAAACTGAACTCCTCTAGGGCCCCCAGCATGATGGCCTAACTAACCAAATGCTAAAGGATCACTTGTCCAGATGAGCAAAGTTTATCCATGCTGTCTTCAAGAACGTATCTGAGCAACATCAAATTCCACTCTCATGGAAATCGGCAACGATAGTTCCGATCTTCAAACAAGGCAATAAAGGTGATCCAGCCAACTATGGCCCGTTTGCCTGACTTGACGTGATAGGAAACATTTTGGCTCCTTCCTGCTCTCAAAACGTAATGCCTTGTCGAAACAATTCAATTAGCTCGATCAATTCCAAACAGGATTGTCAAACAAATTGGTACTACAGCTAACATCATGCTGATTAGTATATTAAAGGCCCAAAGTCAACAGTCTGTAAAAAAGATATTTATGGCTTTCATAGACCTTGTCCAAGCATTCGACCGGTTGATAGAGAGCTCTTGTGGTGTAAGTTGAATGACAAAGACTGTCCAGCAGACATCTTGTAACCTTTGAAGTCTTTACATTCAGATACATCAATAAGAGTGTACTTGAATCGAGGAGCCACCCTTACATCGGCAATACAAACTTCGAGAGGGGTAAAACAGGGATGTCCGCTGGCCCCAGCAATATATAATTTTTACATTTCAGATTTCCCTGAGTTCGAACCAACTATAAGATCGTTCCCTCCGACAACAGGCATCACAAAAGTTCCAAGATTGCTCTATGCAGACAACCTTATATTGATCGACTAAACATAAATAGGCCTACTATGCCAATTTTACAGTTTACAGAGATATGTAATCCAAAACCATCTGGAAATAAACAAGGAGAAGACGAAAATAATGACCCTTCAGAAAAAGAATATTTTAAAATTCATTTAAATGGTTTCTAGGTCATAATCCTAAGAACAAGTGGAAACATTTAAATACATGGAAGTCACTATAACCAACAGTTGGAGACACGCGCTCAGGTAGAGGTATGGATAGGAAATATGGCCGATTTTCCTTGATTGCAGTAATTAATTTCTACCGAGGAAAAGTTGTCCTTTGCCCTGGCCTACTGAGCTGAGGCTATGCCAAATATCCTTGTAATGTTATGGCAGAAAATTGAACGTTTATTTTGGCAGAAAATATTCAACCTTCCCAACTCAAAGGCTATAACACTAATACGATGAGAGCTGGGCATATCATCCAGGGCCGCAATTATGGAATGGAACAGCATGGCCTTATTTTGTAAAATGATACTTCCAACAACACCCCTCATCTTTAAAACCCAACATGAGGTGCTCCTGTCTAAGTCAAATAACATGCTAATAGAGTGGGCAGATGGAAGAAAGAAAAAGATGGTCGAGGTTGGATGCTCTGAGCAAGACTTGCTTTTGAATCCCTCCAGAGTGAAAAAAAAGTTGCAAGCGATGGATTGGACAATAAACTTTAGACAAAGCAGCAGCCTACAAATTTACAAAAGACATACCCCCTAGCAATATGAAACTAAACTCTACTAGAGGTCACCTCAGGAAGTTCCCTAACAAGATATATAGAGATACATTCTTGAGGATGCGTTGGAATTCAATAAATGCCAATGAGATAAACACAGTTAGAGGCAAAGCAAAACAAGGCACCTGTCACCTCTGTCTACAGCAGGAACATGTAGAAACTACCAAGAACCTACTAAATTACTGTGACGGGATGAAAGACATATGAGACCAATATTTAAAACCTCTGATTGAGGACATCAGCACGATAGATGAGGATGCATGTTGGAAAGCACTGATGTCGGGTACTAAGACAACTTGGGTCATTGCTGCTGTTTCTATGATACAGACTATTCTCTGAGAGGTCAGCCTCCTAGAGGACTGTGATGAGCATCATTGACAAAAAGAACCAACAAACTGAGCCAAGAGGAAAATAAACATACAAACCAGCAAGAGAACACTGGGACAAGGAATACAAACGAGATAATGCTTAAGTCTTGCTGTAGAAGAATGGAGGAAGTTTATGTCTCATTTTTGTGTTATTTTTGATTATCCCTTTTACATATCTATTCTTTCTTGGAGGAACTCAAGGCCCGAACTTAGAGATCCTGGGAGGACAGCTGATTACTGGATTTCATGTCTCCTTCTCCTTTCCTTCTTTCCTCTTTTCTTGTTTCTTCTTCTTGAAGGACAACTCTTTTCTTGTTTAAGATGTATTTATTTTGTAAAAAACTGCTGATTCAATGACATCAAATTATTAAAAAAATAAGCCCTTCACCACCAGGTATTATCTAAGCTCTGAACTCACCCAGAGTGCAGGTATTCCCATTTAGGCAACCTTCAGGATTCAAGTTTTTTTCCCAAATCCTCTGTGTGTTTCTGCTTATATAATGAGTAATATTTATAAACCATGTCATGGTAACATCACTCTTTTTTTTAAAGTTCCTGCAGAATGCATCCCTTGTTTTTAATAGGTTACTCATCTTTCTGTGCATGTGACAAAGTAGGACTGTACATTCTGAGCACAGAATCATACTTTATCCCATATCTCATCATAGCAACATGACACATTGAGGAAATTGGAGTATTAGCACTCCATGGCCCTCATGAATCCAGGGACATGTGGCATGACTTTGTGAGATTTTATTTTCATTCAGGTATACGTCTTTAAATTAATTAATAACAAATATCACTCCCAGAACCTCTGTTCCTTTTATCTCTAAGTCATATCATTGTGGTGTTATATATTAGAAATGTGTTTGAATGCATTTTAACGCCCTTTACATGATACGGTTAATTTCTTGAGCTGTAAATGTGAATGTGAAACCCACTGCTAGCATATTGGGTCATTAAACAGCTTCCAGGGCCCCTTTGTGGAAAAAATTGTGATTGATATAGGTAGCTGACAAGGCTCCTTTTGTTTGTTCTTACATTAGGTGGACATCTGGTGGATTTCATTAATGAGCTAATGTTAAGAGGTAAAATCTTTAAGTGCATTCAGTGGGCCTTGATAACAGAGCCACATGTCATGATGTTAGTATCGAATTTGAGCCTCATTCTAATTTTGGTTGTAATTCGGTATTAATTCTGCTGAATTACCACCAAAATCATTTTCTATTGCCATCACCTGGTCCCGTAGATTTTTTGCAGTAAAGTGTTCAATGCCAAACTTGGGATTTTTGCAGAGAATAAAAATTGGTAATCCCATTAGCATACAAAAAAAGTGGCAGTCTCGGAATTACTGCCACTTTTTTACCACTCCCCGAAACTTGGAATGTGGCTCTTTATCTCTTAAGAGGACAAATGAATTTTCCAACATTTTTCAAAGAACATTTGTTTTGCCGATGTTGGTGGGGACATCACATTAACAAGAGGTATGGCGTTTTGAATGAACGATATGCTACAAAAATGCATAGTACAAAAAGGTGCAACATAAAATGATAGGTTACACAAAAGCACATGTTGTAACACAAGTACATGTACAAAGTAAGACTGGAGGTAGAAAAAGGTAGGAGACAAAAAGTGTGTACGGACCGAGGCAGTGTTAAAAATGACACATAAAATATATAGAAACTGGGGCCATTCATAGATTGGGCTGTTAAGTATTTTTTTAGATTTTAATATTGTCACACAGCGACCTGACAGGTGAATCGAATGCTCCTATTTATACAATATCCTCCCTCCCCCACATTTCAGGAAAGAGAACAGACCATGGGGTAATCAAAAATTGAACTTTAATCAACCGAAAGGTTCAGTTACAATCAACTGGGTCTCCATCTTTTCCCTAAATACCACTAAATATGGTACGTAGCGCTCATATGTCTCAGGGTTAGGGGCACTTTACAAATACCAACATAAATACATAAATAAAACAAATACTGAAGCAAAATGTAATTGTATCAAACACACTATTTTAAGACCAGGAGGCATCCACTTTCATTCATGAAGTATTCCCCTAAATATGATGATAATCTAAAAGACACTAGACATACTAACATTTCTGCTTAGCAAGGGTTTATTTATAAACCTCAAAAATGTTTCAATAGAACCATTTCACATAATTCAAGTATGAGTAAATGTTTTCTCCAACATGTATGGTATGGGAAAAGTTAATGAAACCTTACAATCAAGATACTTTTATAATCCACTGACACCCTATGCGGGTCTGAGAAAGTGAATGTATTAACTATGTAGAGGCCACTTGACATATAAGCAATGAGCAGCTAGCATAGGTTTGAATGTTGAACCATGTACATGCAAAATGTGGTGTATTTGCCTTGGCTCATGTATGTTTGAAGTCACTAGTAATGTTCTCAGAAAGCTATGTGTTCTGAACTCGCATGTATACTACGTTGTCTGACTATGTGGGAGAAGCTCTCTATATGTATGTGTATGCAGATTTCATTAAACATGAATTTGTTCTTTAATTTATCGCTGTCCATGTTTGTGTGGCTTTCCTTGAACATGAATGTATTCCTTTCAATCCAGATGCATGCACAGTTTTAAAGGAACCTACATACAGTACAATCAATCTTTTGCATTTCTGGGCTGGTGATGTACATTTCTCCAGTACTTGTTTTTATTTGAAGACTCCTTTCCCTCCCATATTACATCTGGCGCTGCCTATGCATTGAAAGACAGGGGAATGCATAGCATGGCACACATTTCTTAATGAATATGCATTATATCATACCAGGCGATAGTACCTGACATTTCACTATGATCCACCGTGCCTCCACACTCCACACTGGAAGTTTTGAAAGTGCACTTCCTTGCATTCCAAGTCATTTTACCTTCCCAGATTTTACTCTGATGTCAAATTGGACAATTTACCTTTCCAGATGTAACTTCTGGTTTGTGGGAGAATGATCACAGCCCAGCAAAACAGGCATCATTCCTACAGAAAACCCTCAATACAGGTGGCTCATTTGGTAATGAATCTCCAAGCGCCAACTGGTCTTCCTTATTTGGACTGTTCTGATCACCTTATATCAATAGACAAGTCTTCCCTCTGGGTAGAATTAGGCCTTCTGCTCTCCAATCTCCAGGACATTCACCTTCTTAATCTTTCTCACCCAAAGTTCCATAATCATACCCTGTCCCATGTGTATGCCAATATATCTCCATCTAATCATACCCATGCCAGTGCAGTGAGGAGTGGTTTTCCAGTCACTTGTTTTTAAAGGTGGGAGGGACACTTTGCTCTTTTTAAATAACATGGCAATTTCGTTTTTTTGGCATAACTATATGTTAACATGAGCAGAATGATACAATGTATATTTTCTTGGTGACATTTGGAGACAGTGAATGATCGAATTCTGATAATATTTGAAGATTGTATGTGCTTTTAACATTTCTGAGTGTATATCAAAGATTGTGATATACGTTACCCTTATCTACACACTCTGAAAATATGGTGTCAATCGGATCTTGCATTGCAATGCACCGCTTAATTTTCTGATTTCCCATTTTAGTTATTTTTTCCCTTCATGTTAAAAAACAGGTATTTCTTAAGTGTGCAATTCGAGCTGTTTAGAAGGCAGAGCAATACATTGTCTAAATATTCCTTTTCCATGTTAGCACTTTACACAGAAAATGTTCTTTGTGTGCATATACCCCATGACCTTTCACCGTCATTAATCCAAGACATATATCTGGGGTCGAGCATCTGAATAGTTGCCCTCATATGGCTAATGCAACTTTTGCAAACCTCTGGGTCTCATTACAGGGGCTCATTACAGGGCTGCAGGTATCCTGCTGGTAATTCTGGTGGGATAATGGCAACCCTGCCTTACCGTCTCAGCTGCCGGAATATTACGGGAAGAGGAGTGACGATAGTTCCATTCCCATGGAGTCTGGACTCCATGGGATGGGATTTACTGAATCACCAGCACTGTCAGTAATGGTGTCAGTGTTTCCATCATTGGAGATCTATTGCCCCCACTAGCAAACTTGAAGTGTGCCAGTCTTGTAAAAATGCTGGAGCCGGAATTATTAGCATTTTTACCAGACTGGCACAGTTGTGACGAGGCCCTTTGACTTTAATGGATATTGAAATATGTTACAGCAATTCTTTGAAGGTAAGCTGCAAACCCATTACATGACATCTGGAGTAGGGTGTGTTGATACAATCTCACGAGCTTGCACACGGTGGACTGAAAAAACACATTATTTGTGTCCTTCTCATGAATTCTAACTTTGTTAAGCCAAGAAAGGTAAACATGCAAAGTATTTAGAGGCCAATTCATGGAATAATTAGCGCGGCGCAAGTGGCCAAGAATGTGCGATTCGCAGTGGAATAGCGAAAATCGCAGTGCAAGTGCGAAAATCGCACGAAAAGCAGCGCACATCGATTCATGGAAGGCCGTGCGTGAGAAAACCATCGGATGTGTGATAAAAAAGTGCGCGTCGCACATTGGCGCACAGGCCATCTAACGGCGTGCGCCAGGTCACAGCGAAAATCGCACAGGCCACAGCGAAAATCGCACATAGCGCGGCGCACACAACAAAAGTAGGCGGAACACGGGGCGTAACACTCGGAATGGGGAACAACTTGCCAAAATGTGGGCGTCACGGGGGAAGTACAGGGTGCAAGTGCGCGGAACGCCCACACGCTCGCCTACAACACGTAACATGGAATCGAATAGGGCAAAAAAGCGCACAGTCAAACCAGCGCACAGGCACAAACACGACCGCCACAAGAAAGCAGGCGGTAGCGTCTCTGCGCCTGTAATAAATGTGCACCAAAAGGTGCGCCAACAAATAGCACCTATATACAGCTATGATGAATGTCCTATACTGTGGCCCTCCAGGACAAATGACGTGCAAAGGGGTACCCACAAACACGGACACCCGCTGACTGAAAAATAACGTGTGCGTGTATTCCGGGGTGCGCGGGAAGTTTCACATGCGATTTGGCAGGGTACGTGGATTTCAGGGGTGCGCGGGAAGTTCCACACGCGATTTGGCCGGGTACGTGCGCGGGAATTTCCACACGCGATTTGGCTGGGTACGTGGATCTCAGGGGTGCGCGGCAAGTCTCACACGCGATTTGGCAGGGTACGTGGATTTCAGGGGTGCGTGGGAAGTTCCACACGCGATTTGGCCAGGTACGTGCGCGGGAATTTCCACACGCGACTTGGCTGGGTACGTGGATCTCAGGGGTGCGCGGGAAGTCTCACACGCGATTTGGCAGGGTACGTGGATTTCAGGGGTGCGCGGGAAGTTCCACACGCGATTTGGCCGGGTACGTGCGTGGGAATTTCCACACGCGATTTGGCTGGGTACGTGGATCTCAGGGGTGCGCGGGAAGTTCCACACGCGATTTGGCCGGGTACGTGCGTGGGAATTTCCACACGCGACTAGGCTGGGTACGTGGATCTCAGGGGTGCGCGGGAAGTTTCACAAGCGATTTGGCATGGTACGTGGATTTCAGGGGTGCGCGGGAAGTCCCACACGCGATTTGGCCGGGTACGTGCGTGGGAATTTCCACACACGATTTGGCTGGGTACGTGTATTTCAGGGGTACGCGGGAAATTCTACACGCGATTTGGCTGTGTGCTCCCAGGTATTCCCTGTACACCCTCCATGGCCCCTGCAGGCAGCCGACACTACAGGGGACTACCCTGCACACCTGCTCATGTCACCCAGCACCCCCACCCCCCAGCACTGTGGGGCACCCTCCACCAGGCCCCCACTCATGTCCCCTATCACCCCCACCCCCCAGCAGTGCAGGGGCAGCCTCCACCAGGCCCCCACTCATGTCTACCACCACCCCCACCCCCTAGCAGTGCAGGGGCAGCACCACCAGGCCCCCACTCATGTCCCCTATCACCCACACCCCCCAGCAGTGCAGGGGCAGCCTCCACCAGGCCCCCACTCATGTCCCCTATCACCCCCACCCCCCAGCAGTGCAGGGGCCGCCTCCACCAGGCCCCCACTCATGTCTACCACCACCCCACCCCCCAGCAGTGCAGGGGCAGCCTCTACCAGGCCCCCACTCATGTTCCCTATCAACCCCACCCCCCAGCAGTGCAGGGGCAGCCTCTACCAGGCCCCCACTCATGTCTTCCACCCACCCCCACCCCCCAGCAGTGCAGGGGCACCCTCCACCAGGCCCCCACTCATGTCTTCCACCCCCCCACCCCCCAGCATCCAGGGGCACCCTCCACCAGGCTCCCACCCATGTCTCCCACCACCCCCACCCCCCCAGCAGTGTGGGGCACCCTCCACCAGGCCCCCACCCATGTCTCCCACCACCCCCACCCCCCAGCCACCATGGGCAGCCTCCACCAGGCCCCCACTCATGTCTCCCACCCAAACCCACACCCCAGCCACCATGGGCAGCCCCCACCAGGCTCCCACCCATGTCTCCCACAACCCCCACCCCCCAGCAGTGTAGTACACCCTCCACCAGGCCCCCACTCATGTCCCCCTGCACCCCCACCCCCCAGCATCCAGGGGCACCCTCCACCAGGCTCCCACCCATGTCTACCACCACCCCCACCCCCCAGCCACCATGGGCAGCCTCCACCAGGCCCCCACTCATGTCTCCCACCCACTCCCACCCCCAGACACCATGGGCAGCCCCCACCAGGCTCCCACCCATGTCTACCACCACCCCACCCCCCAGCAGTGTGGGGCACCCTCCACCAGGCCCCCACTCATGTCTTCCACCCACCCCCACCCCCCAGCATCCAGGGGCACCCTCCACCAGGCTCCCACCCATGTCTACCACCACCCCCACCCCAAGCCACCATGGGCAGCCCCCACCAGGCTCCCACCCATGTCTACCACCACCCCCACCCCCCAGCCACCATGGGCAGCCTCCACCAGGCCCCCACCTATGTCTCCCACCACCCCCACCCCCCAGCCACCATGGGCAGCCCCCACCAGGCCCCCACTCATGTCTCCCACCACCCCCACCCCCACCCCCACAGCAGTTTGGGGCACCCTCCACCAGGCCCCCACCCATGTCTCCCACCACCCCCACCCCCCAGCCACCATGGGCAGCCTCCACCAGGCCCCCACTCGTGTCTCCCACCCACCCCCACCCCCCAGCCACAATGGGCAGCCCCCACCAGGCTCCCACCCATGTCTACCACCACCCCCACCCCCCAGCCACCATGGGCAGCCGCCACCAGGCCCCCACTCATGTCTCCCACACACCCCCACCCCCCCGCCACCATGGGCAGCCCCCACCAGGCTCCCACCCATGTCTACCACCACCCCCACCCCCCAGCCACCATGGGCAGCCTCCACCAGGCCCCCACTCATGTCTTCCACCCACCCCCATCCCCCAGCAGTGCAGGGGCACCCTCCACCAGGCCCCCACTCATGTCCACCTGCACCCCCACCCCCCAGCATCCAGGGGCACCCTCCACCAGGCTCCCACCCATGTCTACCACCACCCCCACCCCCCAGCCACCATGGGCAGCCTCCACCAGGCCCCCACTCATGTCCACCTGCACCCCCACCCCCCAGCCACCATGGGCAGCCCCCATCAGTCTCCCACCAATGTCTACCACCACCCCACCCCCCAGCCACCATGGGCAGCCTCCACCAGGCCCCCACTCATGTCTCCCACCCACCCCCACCCCCCAGCCACCATGGGCAGCCTCCACCAGGCCCCCACTCATGTCTTCCACCCACCCCCACCCCCCAGCAGTGCAGGGGCACCCTCCACCAGGCCCCCACTCATGTCCCCCTGCACCCCCACCCCCCAGCCACCATGGGTAGCCTCCACCAGGCCCCCACTCATGTCTCCCACCCACCCCCACCCCCCAGCCACCATGGGCAGCCCCCACCAGGCTCCCACCAATGTCTACCACCACCCCCACTCCCCCAGCAGTGTGGGGCACCCTCCACCAGGCCCCCACTCATGTCTTCCACCCACCCCCACCCCCCAGCATCCAGGGGCACCCTCCACCAGGCCCCCACACATGTCCCCCTGCACCCCCACCCCCCAGCAGTGCCGGGCACCCTCCACCAGGCCTCCACTCATGTCCCCCTGCACCCAGGTCCTCACAATCCCCAATCATGTGCGTTATGGTCAGCCTCCACAGCCAAAAGGCCCTACCAAGTAACCCATTCACCCACATGGAAATGGAAATTATATGTTACACCCCCAATGTTCATAAAGCAAATGAACCCATGTCCGTCACACACAATGGTTGCAATTGAATGGGAAAACACCCAACATGACATGCATGAAACCAATGAGATGATACCACACAGTGAAGTATGAAAACAAAATTGTATTAAAAAAAATTGAATGCAAATGAAATGAAACAAACTACAATGGCAATGAAAAAAAGATAAGCTGCATGTCCGTCAAAAAAAATTAAAACTACAAATCCAAATTCAAAAAAATGTTGTCCAAAGTCACATTAAAAATAAAATCAATCCGAGAGAGAAAAATAAATGCAAAGACCATTGCTCCATGGTGAATAAATAAAAACAAAAAAAATAAAACAATCCAATGAAGAACTATGTACAAAACATCCAAGGGTTCATGAGCCCAAATGAACAAAGAAAACCTACAAAAAACCCTAACTAAAATGCAACTATATACAAAAAGTGGAGCAGTGTCCGTCGACTCCAAATCATAAGAAGAAACAAAGGAAACCTAAAACTAAAGAACTATATACAAAGGCGGCGGGCAAGTCCAGTGGCTCACTCCGTGGTGTACCGGGCCAGGGCATCATCAAACTCCTCTTCGATGTCCCGGAGGCAGTCCTGTTCCATGGCCCCGTGGGTCCGCAGGGACGACGCCATCTGCTCCTCCAACCCCCTGCGGATTGCCTCGAGGCACTCAGCCCGCCTCAGGGCCCTCCGCATGGAGTTCTCCACCCTGACAATCGTGAGCCGCGCCTCTTCCGCCCGCCGCCGCTCCGCACCTATCTGCTGGCCCAACCTCAGCCACACGGAAGACACTTCCCGTCCTGGGTCCTCCTGCCCTCCGGCCGATGCCTGCCCCTCCGATGTTGATGGCCCCGAGCCATGATGCCTCCCACGTTGACTCTGCTGCTGCCTCCGACGCAACTGCCTCTGCCAGCACGACGGCATCCAGGCTGATGGAATTCACTGACGCCGTCGTGCACGTGCCCTGCCTGATGATGCCGGCACATCCTCCATCTGCTGGGGTACAGTTGCTGTGGTGTCCAGCCCTGCTGGACCTCCGACTCCCGACTGTGGCAGGGATGGGATCCCCACCGAGCTGGCTGCATTGGTCAGGGCAGGTCCACAGGGGGCCCTGGTGGCATCTGTGCCGGAAGACGGCAAGGAGAATGACCGGCGTATAGCCTCCACAGAGGAGGAGAGGGCCGCCAGATTGGCTGACACATGCAGGAAACCCCCGAACATGGAAGATCCCAATTGGGCCACGTCGGCACGGTGCTCTTCATGATGACGTGCGTGCTCCTCCCGGGAAGCACGCACGTCATCACGAATTGCACCCGCGCGCATCGCGACCCCTTTCAGGACCTTCTCCATACAGCCACGGGTCCCCTCGTCCACAGGTGGAGGGGAGTCAGGTGACATGGACATCCCCTCTACCTGCGGACGGGCCTGGGACGGGGCATCCCTGCTGGTGCATGGTGGTGCACTCACAGGGTCAGGGACAGCGACATGCACAGGCCCCTCCATGGTGACCTGTGCTGCCTCCTGCCCCTGGACTGCACCACTTGCACCAGCAGGGATGCCCCCACCAGGCCCCATGTGCGCCTCAGTGGCGGCCTCCTCCTCCTCTGTGGAAACCACCAACCTGGATGGCTCCTCACCATCTTCTGCCATAGCAGGCCCCTGTGGGGGCTCACCCACCCCTTCCGCTGCAGCCGTGGGGGCATCCCCGCCGCCTTGCTCCACAGCGCCGTCTCCGCCCTCTTCTTCACTAGCTGCTGTGTAGAGGGAGACATAGAACACAAGCATCAGGGTACTGTACAATGGTCCCCTAGACAGGAAGCAATAGCAGATGAGTACCACTGTCAAAGTACACTTCCATCATGTCCCTTCACAACACATGGGTCAGTCCAGGCAAAACACACACAGTAACAGGCATGGTGCATGCCATGGACATTTCCATACATGTCCAATGGACTCTTGAAACATACAATGATATGGAACTCACATGCATCATGGGTCATGCCTATCACATGCACACACTTCACCTCAGTCACATCCATCTTGCCTCATACACCCCAAACACAGCGGATACAAGGATAACTAGGCTGCATCAGTTAATCTGTGCATTGTCACACACATGTGTCATGCATCCATGGCATTCACAAGTCACAGAAACGCAGTTCAGGCACACAGACATGGCTACCATATATGTACCTGGCATCAGCACCCATCCTTCACCCCCACCCATGTCCAGGAACAGAGACTGGCATGCTCTCATGTGTAAAATCTGCATAGGGCTCCCCATGTCGCATTTAAACACGTGCAACGACCATGTGGTTCACACATCACTGATCGCACATGCATTACCATGATGTCCCTGCACACATACATGCGTACATGGCCTATGTCACACATACAGGCAAGTATCAGACAACCAGCACACCGCAAAATGCCCTGTCTCACACAGCAATGCTTGGCCACTTACCGCTCAACTCCAGACGGGTCTCCCTCTCAAGGATCTGGGCGTGGAGCGCTGGGCGCATGCGTTCCAGGACCCTCATCTGGATGGAACTCATGCGGCCCCGGCCCCCCTCCACGAGGCGCCGGGCCTTCACGAGGGTCCTGGACCTCAAGTCCTCCCAGCGCTTCTTGATCTTCTGGACGTCGCGGGTTGCCACCTCCTCCGCGTTGATGGCAACCACACAGTCGGCCCAGATCCTCTCCCGTCCTTCCTTGCTGGCGCGGGACGATCCAAAGAGGGCATCATACTGCCCCAGGACATGCTCCACCAGGACACCAACTTCGGTGGCAGTGAAGCTGGTGCCCCTCTGCCCCTCTAGCCTGGGGTTGCCACTGGTGCCAGATGTCGAAGTGCCCGACATGGCAACCCCAGAGGCAGGAGTGGGTGTTTTCGCATGGCCAGCTTGATACGGAGTGATTTGGCACGTGAAAATCCTGCACGTCAGCGTGAAATTCGAGGAAAGGCCCTTAGCGTGTAAGTGCGTCAGCACGCATACGCGATTCTATTGGACCAAGGGCCCTCAGCGCGTAAGCGCGTCTGTGACGTGACCCGCACGGGTGTTTCCCTCATAGCACGTGATGACGGAGCACACGTGGAAAGACTGCACGTCAGAGTGTCATCGCGTGTAATGGGACAAAAGTGCGCGTACACGCGATTGGCCTATGTACGTGTATTACAGGGGTGCGCGGTAACTTACACACGCGAGTACATCAGCGCACGTGTATTCCGGGGTGCGCAGGAATTTCCACACGCTATTGGCCCGTGTACTGGATTTCAGGGGTGCGCGGGAAGTTTCACACGCTCGCCTACAACACGCGCCAAGAAGCACGTACGCCAGTAGGAAGCAGGCATACGTCGACCCGCGACGCATAAATTTGCGCGCAAAAAACTAACAAGCTCAGACGCCAGGATGAATATACCGTTCCTAGCAGCAGTGGCCGTGGGCTACCAAAGGAGGAGGAGGAGGATAGTCAGGGCCAGAATTTTCACACCCAGAACCAGCCTTTTCGGGATGCCTGATGACCAGGTGTATGGGAGGTACAGGTTTCCACCACACATAATACTGGACCTGGTGAGTGAGTGGGAGGATGACCTCACATCACCCACCCTGTGCTCCCAAGCACTCACCCCCCTGGAGAAGGTCCTCAATGTACTGCACTTCTTAGCCACTGGATCATTTCAGCGGACAAGTGCCATAGTGGGTGGGGTGTCACAGGCCACGCAGTCACGCTACCTACACCAGGTCTTGAACATCATCACTGCACGCCCATCAGTCCGCAGGCACATATACCTGCCCAGAACACCTGCAGAAAGGCATGCTGCCGCCCTGGATTTTTACGGTGTGGCACGATTCCCCAAAGTGCTAGGTGCCATCGACTGCACCCATGTGGCTCTACGTCCCCCCAGGGCATCTGAGCACATCTATGGGAACTGCACGCACTGGCATTCCATCAACGTGCAGGTAGTATGTAATGCCAAGGGAATCATCACCTCAGTATATGCCAACTATCCCGGGTCCACCCACAACAGCTTCATTTGCCGAATGTCCACCCTAAGCCGGGACCTAGAAGCTGGGCGGCATGGCGATACATGGCTGCTTGGTGAGTATGAATGCCACTGCACATGCATGCATGTTAGATACTTAGCAAGGTCACAACCCCACCAATGATACCCATCACCACCTCCACAGGGGACAGTGCCTACCCTCTCAGCCCCCACATGATGACGCCAATTCGGAACCCCACCACGCCACCCGAGGTAAGATATAACACAGCCCACATTGCAACCCGGGGCATAGTGCAGCGCACATTCGGAGTGCTTAAGTCACGCTTTCGCTCCCTTGACCGTTCTGGCGGGCAGCTGTTATACGCTCCCCCAGTAGTGTGCAGGATCATAGTGGCAGCATGTGTCCTGCACAATGTTGCAACACACCGGGGCCTGGCCGTGGACATGGTGGTGCCCCCACATCCCCAACCACATGCACACCCGCTGCGCATGGGAGGGGAAAGGGCACGGGGGGAGGCAGCCCGTACACAGCTAGTGGCTAATTACTTCACATAGAAATCACACCCCTGTGGAGTGCACACTGCCCTGGCACATACCATCTGACAATCAATGATGACTCAACCTGACACTGATCCTGAATGTCTGGAGAATCAACCGTCAAAACCATATCAGCCTGAGATTGTTCACCTGGAAGTGTTACAATGTGTGCATCCCTACCTACCCAGACACCACCAATGCAGTTTTGTGAAAAAACACATTCATGCAGCTAAAATAAATACCCACTTGCAAAATGCAACATGAGGACAGTGCCATGTCACCCAACCCATCCCCAGCACCGCCACACGACACACCATGCCATGTCATGCTATGTGCAGGTGAACAAAGTAATCCCCACAACATGACACAAGTGTCACAAAGCATAGTGTCCCTAATTGAAACTTGCGACACCTGAAATGCTCACAGTAATGCAGGACCAACAACACACTTGAGCAGGTATTTAGCAATAACACTTATCAGCTACTGATCCTCAAAACTACCATTAACACGACATTACGAATGTAAGGAATTAGTAGTCTCACCACCTGGAAATGCCTACACTCCCACCACTTCCAACTGTACAGTGTTGCCGCCATGTAGAGTTGTAGGTGCACTGCTGCCAACATGGAACCCATCTCCAAAGTAGAGGGCCTTGTGTAGACATGAGGAAAGGACCTGAAAATTAGGAGGTAGACATGGATGATGAGTTACACATCAATGCAACATGCAGTGTACAACACAACAGCAATATGCACTAGGAATGTATACACAGTATTGACTAGACTGCCCACACATGTAGTGGGAGCCAATGTCACCATGTACGTCAATGTCACTTGGGCACACCCTTTGCAAGCCCATGGAAATGGGAAGCAGGAGGGGTGTGTGTGACAAAAACCCAAGCATCTGAACCAAATACATGACAAGCCTGCATGTGCCCAGCCACAATGCAGCGTATCCCCACGGGAGCCACACAAGGCAACACACTATCCCAAAAAAAAAAAAAAATGGCCATTAATGGGCCCGGGGGGGTTGGGGAGGCCACCCAGGAGGTCCGAGGACAGGGTGCACACCAAAACCCACCTGTGTGGATCTTGCGAAAAAAAAACACCTCCATGGGCTCATGGCCCACACGGCTACCCTATTGTGGGAGTATCACTGCTGTCGCTATTCTCACCCTGTGCAGCTGCATCCGGAGGTGGTGGCACTATGGGAGGCAGCCCACGCAAGGTCCTAATCTGTTCCTCCATGGCTGCAAGCATAAGGGTGTGGTAGGTCTCGTTCTGGAGGATGAGTGTGCGGAGGTCCCCATGCAACAACTCACGGGATGCCCGGACCTCCGCCCTAGTTGCCTGCATCTCAGCTGAGAGCATACGGGTGAGACGCTCCAGCTGCTGTTCTGTCCTTCGGTTTGTTGAAGCCTCAAGCTCAACAAGAGTCGTCCTGAGGTGAAGGAGTTCCAGCCTCAGGGCTTCCCTGTGACCCTGGGACTCTATGGAGATGGCTTCCTGCAGAGTCGCCAGTGCCGCCCGCCTGTCCCTGTTGGACGCCAACATGTCATCCCTGTGTGACTGGCAGATGGAGTCGGTTGCCTGCTGTAGTCGCTCCATCAGCCTTTCGGGGGGACAATGGAAGTGGCCACCCTATCCATAGCCTGAGCCATCATCTCTGATGATGCTGCCTGTTGGGTTGCCGTACCGTAAATGGATTGCTCCCATGCGGTATTGCCAGGTGGCGTACGCACCACGTCGGCGGGCACCATACCTGTCTGGGGCAAGGCGAACTGCGCCTTGCTGTGCCGGCACTGCCTGAGGCTGCAGGACTGCATTCCCCCTCTGATCTGCTGGCCCAGGAACAGGATCAGATGTCGCGGAGTGTGACCCTGCATCCGTAACCACCAAAGGCGTAGCTGCCAACACTGACATCCCCATTGAGGGTTCTGACCCTGGTGCAGGTGGGTCGGACAGAACAGAATCCCTCCCAGGAACACTCACCTGCGACGGCACGTAGGTCTCATCATCCGAATCAACACCTAAGTACAGCTCGGGGGAGGTGCAGCCAGAGTCACCCCTTGAGAGAACAACCTGCAGCAGTTGTGGGTTCTCACCCACCACCACACCATGTCCCTCACTGGTGGTCGGTCGGCCCTCAGACCCCTCCTGGGTCTGCACCATCTCCACAACCCCAGCAGTATCAGGAGCGTCTTCCCCTGCAAAGACATAAAAGCAAACAAATGGAAACAGGCATTAGCACCATGGCACACAATGAGGGCTGAGAAGCAACAGAACCAGTACTTGATTGACACATGTCCCACATGACTAAAACCCTCCCATGCATGCACCCTCACTGCGTATGCAGGGTAGGCAAATGGCACACACTGATGACACCAAGATGGAAGATGAACACATTTTTTGCATGCTGCCGAGCAGTGGCATCACACATTGGCCTGTGATTGCCAGGTGAAATACACATGCCATCACACAGATGGCATGTACCATTGCTATTGAGTGAAGATGGAGAGGAGGGCAGCACTTATTCATTCAGTCCAGTTCCCTCATGTAATAGCTTTTCTAATTCAAACAGGTCTGATTTTTCACCTGGAGCTGCCAGTCCAAAATGGTCCGATTGCACAGGGACATGTCTAAACAAATGATATCCAGGTAACAAAGTCACTCCACTTTACCATAGCCATGTCAGACATGTGACTAGAGGACTGAGAAATGCCTAGTAAAAGTGGTGTGCAAACAATCTGCCTGAATGAACAGAGAAAAATAAGCAACAATGTTGTGGCAAGGTGACACTTCAAGGGCAACTGGCGTGCTGTTGGGCTAGATGTCTACTGTTGGCAGAAGGGATACTGCTATGGCCAAATGCTGCTGCACAGAATGTATTGCATGAAGCACATGGGTGACCCAAACGACTCAGGCGCACACACCCTCACCTGGCACACAAACAGAAGCCCTCCCACACACACCATGCACATGTATGACACACACATGCATGTGCACTCACCGGACAATGCCTCATAATCAGGCAGATCTCCCACGCCTTGGATCTGTTCCTCCGTGACGTAGGCCCCAGCGACTGACTCATGTGGAGTGAGTTCCATGTCTTCTACTGGAGACCCACCTCCAGTCACTAGAGTTGCGGCATGACTTGAGGCCAACTTATTCTTTGCCCTGCGCTTTAGGTCATTCCAGCGCTTATAGCAATCATTGGCTGTGCGCCTCACGATTCCAAGGGCACTTACAATGTCTGCAACGGTCTGCCAGTGTGCCTGGCGTTGTGCAGGTGTGGTCTTGGATCCTGCAACAATGACCATTTCCTTATCATGTGCGGACACATACTCGACAAGTGCATTCAGTTCGGCATCCATGAAGCTGGGCTTCCTCGACGGGTCGGACTGTGTAGCCGTGTCTGGGGCATCAGCCTGTGCCGGACGAGCACTCTTCCTCTTCCGCTTGGAAGGTGGTGGTGATCCTGAGTGTCCTACGCCGCTCTGGACACTAGGGGCAGGAGCCCTGGTGGACTCTGTATCAGGAGTGTGGGATTGCACACTCAGCATGGGAGTTGGTGCAGGCATTGGCTCAAGTGTAATGGTGTCAGGGGGAATGTCAGCATGATGGACTAGGACCGACACTGTCCTGGCTGGGTGTGTGAGAGCTGGGGTGGATGGAGCCGCAGCTGCCCCTGCAGCCTCTCCACCCTGCCTACTTGGGGCAGCAGATGACCTTGCTGCCCCTGATCCACGTGGCCTGATGACATCAACGTGCACCAGCGCACGTGTCATAGGCCTGCTGACCTGGAAGTCAGCATGGAGTCAGCCAGGTCTGGTGCCACAATGGGCTGGTCCAACAAGGGCTGAGCATGGATGGTGTCAGCCACATCAGCCTCAACCAGGGGGGGTGGGGGGCTGATTATGGGTGCCCTTGACTGGTCCTCCACATATGGGTGGACAGGGTCACCCTGCAAGTAACAAACACGTCCCCTACCGGATCCACCACGGCCACCACTTGTGGCTCGTCCACCTTTGCCATCCTTACGGATTCCTCGCCTCCCAAACATGGCACTGATGTTAATGTGCGTATGGGAGTGGCTGTAAACTATTGTCCTGGGCAATTGGGGGTCAAAGGGGTTGGGTACCAGATGGTAATTGTACCCTAGTGCTCTAGCAAGGCTGAATGTGACCCCTGCGGAAAGATGACGGGTCACGCAACGCACAGGAAGCCCAGAAAAGGGAGATGACGTGCACACAACCCCTCCTAGACCACGTGTGCGGAAAAAAAAAAACCTGCACTACGCTGTGGCACCCAGTAACACAAGAATGAACGTATGCGCGTCACACGCAGCCTAGAATGACCTCTGAAGGGGTAGGCTACACACGGGGCAAGCACAGATGTTAGATATGTGCGTGACTCACCGTCTGCCAGGAAAAAGAGCGTGAAAAAGAAGCGCGTGTGCGCGTTGGCAACACCCCCGCCAAAAGAAGAATTGTACGCTGTCTGAGGAGACAGGCTAACAGTAGAAGGGAACGCAGTTTGAGGGAACAGGCCCAGGAAAACCAGAAAAAGAGAAAAAAGAGAAAAAGCTGTCAGAGGTAACAGGGAGTACGAACTTGAAACGCTGTGAAGTAAATCGCGTGTGAAACGACAAGAAGTACAGATTTCACCCACTTGCTCTCCACGAAAAGCACGTACAAGGAAATGGTGTTCTACACGTACCTCTTATGCAGGCCCACACGTCCAGCGTCACTTCCGCGTGTACGCGCTAGGGCCATTTTCACCAACTACACGCTTTGTAAATTCCGCGTGTACGCGCTAGGGCCATTTCCACCAATTACACGCTTTGTCACTTCCGTGTGTACGCGCTAAGGCCGTTTCCACCAATTACACGCACTCGGACGTGTCTTTCAATTTTTTTAACACGCAACATTTCAAACGTGTGCCATATTCAATGTGCACGTGACTTCATAGACGCGCATACGCTGGTGGCCTTTGGGCCAATGAATGTACAGATGTGTGCTGACGTGCTTACTCGCTAAGGGCCTTTCCTCGAATTACACGCAGACGTGCTGGATTTTCACGTGCAAAATCACTCCGTATCAAGCTGGCCACGCGTTCACACACGGAAGACCACGCTCCTGCCCAGAAGGCCGAATTACTGCCCCCCAGAGCCCTGAGCACGCTCCCACCTGCCATCTGCTGCTGCCTGACTGCCTGCTGCCCACGTGACCTGCCATTTGCTGCCTGCACATCAGCCAGGGGTGCTGTTGCTGTGACCACCCCTGCTGGAACCGAAGACTCCCGACTTTTTTTCCATCGCCCCACAGCCCAGCCCCAGGACCCAGTTGCCCACCCACTCCTGCCTCTGGGGTTGCCATGTCGGGCACTGCAACATCTGGCACCAGTGGCAACCCCCAGCCAAGGAGGCAGAGGGGCACCAGCTTCACTGCCACCGAAGTTGGTGTCCTGGTGGAGCATGTCCTGGGGCAGTATGATGCCCTCTTCGGAAGGTTGCGCGCCGACAAGGATGGACGGACTCGGATCTGGATGGACATCGTGACTGCCATCAACACGGAGGAGGTGGCAGTCCCCGACTACGAACGTGTCAGGAAGCGCTGGGAGGACTTCAGGTCCAGGACCCTCAACAAGGCCCGGCACCTCCTGAAGGCAGCGGATGCTAAGGGGCGCCGGGGCCACTTGTCGGAAGATCAGATGAGGGTCCTGGAACGCATATCCCAGCGCTCCACGTCCAGGTCCTTGAGAGGCAGACCCGTCTGGAGTCGAGCGGTAAGTGTACATGCATACTGATTGTAAGCTGTGCGTGTGGTGTGCCAGGAGTGTGCAGGTTAAACATGTATTTTTATGTGGGCAAGTAGGGGGGGTGTACATGGCCGTGAGGGTGACACATGCGAGGGGTCTCATGTGTCACACATGGATGGTGCTTGTGTGTGTGGGCTTGCATGGCACAGGATGTGGAGGAATGATTGTCAGGTGTGACATGGATGTCGATCAGAACACTGCGACAGTTGGCGGAGGTGTACACATGCATGCAAGTTTGGTGGTGTGTGTGCATGTGTAGTGTACTCCCTATGTTGCATGTGATGTGTGGATGACCATTGGCTGCTCATGCTGTTGTATGTGAATGGATGGTGCTGGCTGTTGCAATATGGCTGTGGCATGGCTCATGTGTGCAAGTTGAAATGACATGTGTGTTGGGGATTGTGATGCCATGTCTGAGGTTTACCAATGCCACTCATGTATGACTGTCATGTGTGTATGAGTCCATTGTACAGTGCCCTGATGCCTGTGTTTTCTTTCTCTCTGTCTGCAGCGTCAACTGATGAAGAGGGCGGAGAAGGTGCTGTGGAGCACAGCAGCAGGGGTCGCACCACCAGCCGGAGACGCAAGGCCCGGATCCCCTCCCAGGTTCTGATCTCGTCGGGGAGTGAGGAGTGCCGTGTCCCAGGCCGCAGCTGCCGAGGGGAGGTCCAAGAGGCGGAGGTTGGAGTTGGACTCCTCGGCAGCAGAAGGGGCAGCTTGGACCCCACAGGGCCCAATGGAGGAAGATGGCACGGAGTCATCCAGGTTGGTGGGGGGTTTGGAGGAGGAGGAGGCCTTGCAAGCGACAGAGGCGGGGTCTGGACGTGGGGATTCCACTGGTGCTAGTGGTGCAGTGCAGGATCAGGGACAGGAGGCAGCACAGGCCGCCGCAGAGGTGCCTGTGTGCAATCCTGTCCCTGCTCCTGTCACTGCATCATCTTGCACCAGCGGGGATGCCTACCTCCAGACCCGTTCTCAGGGAGGGGATTGGCTTACAACACCTGGCCTTCCTCTCCCTGCGGATGTGGCTATCCTGCACCAGGTTGAGCCTGTCCAGGGTGGGGTGGCGTTGCGTCAACGGGCCATGCGAGCTGACCTGCAGTCTTTTCATGATGAGTCTGCACGTGTTCTCGCATGGCTCGTTGACCGCGTTGACCCACTGGGACAGCTCACCAGGGCTGGATTCCTCAGTTTCCTGGACCTTGTTCCGACCCGCTCCTCCACGGAACCCCCTATGCCCCAGTCGTCCTCCAGGCCATCTTCCCACCCATGTGTCACCTGGGTGCCCTGTGGAGCTGCCTCTGACTGTGCAGCCAGGTTGGTGGACAACAGATCCCTGCCACAGTCGGGAGTCGGACGTCCAGCAGGGGTGGCCACATCAACGACTGCACCCCAGCTGGAGGAGAATGTGCAGACACCATCGGACAGGACACATGGACAGCAGCAGCTGCAGCAGCAGGAGGCTGTAGGTGGGAGCCACGATAGCTCGGGGCCTTCAACATCGGAGGGGCAGGCATCGGCCGGAGGGCAGGAGGACCCTGGACGGGAAGTGTCTTCCGTGTGGCAGCGGTTGGGCCACGCCATAGATGCGGAGCGGCGGCGTGCGGAAGAGGCGCGGCTCACGATGGTCAGGGCGGAGAACTCCATGCGGAGGGCCCTGAGGCAGGCCGAGTGCCTTGAGGCAATCCGCAGGTTGTTGGAGGTGAACATGTCGGCGTCCCTGCGGACCCTCGGGGCCATGGAACAGGACCGCCTCCGGGACATAGACGAGGAGTTCGATGATGCCCTGGCCCGGAACACCACTAAGTGAGCCGCTGGACTGGCCTGCCGCCATTGTATATAGTTATTTAGTGATAGGTTTCCTTTATAGTTTATTTTTATTTGGAGTCGACGGACACTGCTCCACCTTTTGTATATAGTTCCATTTTAGATAGGTTTTTTGGTAGGTTTCATTTCTTCTGTTGGGATGATGGACCCTGAATACTTTGTACATAGTTGGACTTTGGATTTGGATATTTTTTTTACTATGAATATTTTTTCCCATGGAGCAATGGTTTTCTATTTCTTTTTTCCCTTCATTTCCTTTTCATGGACTTAAACTTTAGAAGATATTTTTTTGGATTATCATTTATTGATTTTAATTTGAAAAGGGACAGCCAGCTTAATTTTGTTATTTTTTTACTTGTGTATTTTGTTTAATTTTGATTGCCATTACTGTTGATTTTAATACATTATTTGGATTTTTTCATTCTTCAATGTGTGGTTTCATCTCATTGTTTTCATGCATGTCATGATATGGGTTTTCAGGTTCACTTGCAACCATTGTGTGTGTGTGTGAGACAAATGTGTTGATTTACATTGTTTCCATTGGAGTAGTATCATGGGCGCATGTAATACTTGGTTGTGTCTTTGGGCTGTGGTGGCTGGCCATGAGGCACATGCTTGAGGATTGTCAGGGCCTGTGGGCAGGGGGACATGAGTGGGGGCCTGGGGGAGGCTGCCCCTGCACTGCTGGGGGGGTGGGAGTGGTGGGAGACATGAGTGGGGGCCTGGCAGAGGCTGCCCATGGTGGCTGGGGGGTGGGGGTGGTGGGAGACATGGGTGGGGGCCTGGTGGAGGGTGCCCCACACTGCTGGGGGGGTGGGGGTGGTGGGAGACATGAGTGGGGGCCTGGTGGGGACGCCCATGGTGGCTGGGGGGTGGGGGGGTGGTAGACATGGGTGGGAGCCTGGTGGGGGCTGCCCCTGCACTACTGGGGGGTGGGGGTGGGTGGGAGACATGTGTGGGGGCCTGGTGGGGGCTGCCCATGGTGGCTGGGGGGTGGGGGTGGTGGGAGACATGAGTGGGGGCCTGGTGGAGGCTGCCCCACAGTGCTGGGGGCTGGGGGTGGTGGGAGACATGAGTGGGGGCCTGGTGGAGGTTGCCCCACACTGCTGGGGGGTGGGGGTGGGTGGGAGAGATGAGTGGGGGCCTGGCGGAGGCTGCCCATGGTGCCTGGGGAATGGGGGTGGTGGGAGACATGGGTGGGGGCCTGGTGGAGGGTGCCCCATACTGCTGGGGGGGTGGGGGTGGTGGGAGACATGAGTGGGGGCCTGGCGGAGGCTGCCCATGGTGGCTGGGGGGTGGGGGTGGTGGGAGACATGGGTGGGGGCCTGGTGGAGGGTTCCCCACACTGCTAGAGGGGTGGGGGTGGTGGGAGACATGAGTGGGGGCCTGGTGGGGGCTGCCCATGGTGGCTGGTGGGTGGGGGGGTGGTAGACATGGGTGGGAGCCTGGTAAGTAAGGGCCGCCCCTGCACTGCTGGGGGGTGGGGGTGGGTGGGAGACATGAGTGGGGGCCTGGTGGGGGCTGCCCATGGTGGCTGGGGGGTGGGGGTGGTGGGAGACATGGGTGGGAGCCTGGTGGAGGGTGCCCCACACTGCTGGGGGGGTGGGGGTGGGTGGGAGACATGAGTGGGGACCTGGCGGAGGCTTCCCATGGTGGCTGGGGGGTGGGGGTGGTGGGAGACTTGGGTGGGGGCCTGGTGGAGGGTGCCCCACACTGCTGGGGGGGTGGGGGTGGTGGGAGACATGGGTGGGGGCCTGGCGGAGGCTGCCCATGGTGGCTGGGGGGTGGGGGTGGTGGGAGACATGGGTGGGGGCCTGGTGGAGGGTGCCCCACACTGCTGGGGGGTGGGGGTGGTGGGAGACATGAGTGGGGGCCTGGTGGGGGCTGCCCATGGTGGCTGGGGGGGTGGTAGACATGGGTGGGAGCCTGGTGGGGGCTGCCCCTGCACTGCTGGGGGGTGGGTGTGGGTGGGATACATGAGTGGGGGCCTGGTGGGGGCTGCCCATGGTGGCTGGGGGGTGGGGGTGGTGGGAGACATGAGTGGGGGCCTGGTGGAGGCTGCCCCACAGTGCTGGGGGGTGGGGGTGGTGGGAGACATGAGTGGGGGCCTGGTGGAAGCTGCCCCACACTGCTGGGGGGGTGGGGGTGGGTGGGAGACATGAGTGGGGGCCTGGCGGAGGCTGCCCATGGTGGCTGGGGGGTGGCGGTTGTGGGAGACATGGGTGGGGGCCTGGTGGAGGGTGCCCCACACTGCTGGGGGGGTGGGGGTCGTGGGAGACATGAGTGGGGGCCTGGCGGAGGCTGCCCATAGTGGATGGGGGGTGGGGGTGGTGGGAGACATGGGTGGGGGCCTGGTGGAGGGTGCCCCACACTGCTGGGGGGGGTGGGGGGTGGGAGACATGAGCAGGTGTGCAGGGTAGTCCCCTGTTTTGTGGGCTGCCTGCAGGGGCCGTGGAGGGTGTACATGGAACACCTGTGAGGACCCACCCAGCCTAATCGCGTGTGTGACTTCCCGCGCACCCCTGTAATACACGTACCCAGCCAAATCGCGTGTGATAATTCCCGCGCACCCCTGTAATACACGTACCCAGCCAAATCGCGTGTGATTATTCCCGCGCACCCCTGTAATACACGTACCCAGCCAAATCGCATGTGACAATTCCCGCGTACCCCTGTAATACACGTAGCCTGGCTAATCGCGTGTAAAACTTCACGCGTACCCGTCATACACGTACCCAGCCAAATCGCATGTGATAATTCCCGCGTACCCCTGTCATACACGTACCCTGGCTAATCGCATGTAATACATCCCGCGTATCCCTGATATGAGCGTTACCCGCTTTGCGTTCCTTGTTTGGCAGCCCTGTAAACTGGTCTAGGGTTAGCGCAGCCCTTTGCAATGATTTAGCGATTTTTATGGCTTTTCCTTGCGCGAGGGCGTTCTTGGGGGCGTTACTGCGCTGCTGCAGGGTCGCTGCGATACTCTGCGCCACGGCTGGTTTGGGAGCCTGAAATCCATGAATATGCTGTGCGCGGAAATCGGTTTTGGCGCACGCGCCTGGCGCAGACAATCGCACGCGGACACTCTGCGCCAGCCGCTTGCAACACTTTTCTGCGAAATTCTATGAATTACCCTGTTCAAGTTTAATTCCCAGCAGTTTCCAGTATTCCCACTTCCAATTGGCTTGGCAAGCAGAAAGGAAACCCAAAAGGCTGATTTAGTTTCACTCATCACTCTAAATAGAGCCCATAAATTTAAATATTGCCTTTGTTTATGCTTTAAGCTTCACTCAGCCTTGTTTCTTCTTACAATTTCGTTCTTCACTCAAAATGTGTAATATGCTATGCTTTTTATTTTGGGATCAGGGGTTCACACATGACAGAAATATGCTTTAGCAATATTAGTCTATGTACTGAAACACCTATTAAAGATGGGCATTGAATAGGAAATACATTTCCAATACACTTACTGTGGATTGATCAATGGCTGAAAAAAATGTGTACTTGCACATTTACATTGTAAAGTCTGGTTTTCGAAAATAAAGGCAGGTCAAAAGATATTTCCAACATTTGGGACTGCTATACAAATTGGTAGGTGTCCCTTTTAATCATGACAGTGATCAAGAGGCAAACACCTCCAATAATTTACAGAGTCAATACATATCATTCTATATGGACCAAAAGCAGTCAAGAGACACAAAGAGACAAGTATTTTTTTCTTTTGAATCCTATTGGTATTTTCAGTGTTCAAACTGAAGGTTTCCCATCTTAGAGGAACATTGGGCCTCATTACGGGCACCGGTGCTGGTAATCCCTTACCACCCTATTCCAAGGTCCCTTAGCGGGTCCCTTCCTTAATGCCTGGTTTTACCAGGCGTTATGGAAGGGACCCGTTAAGGGACTTCAGAGCTAATAACGGTACCGCAAATTGTGGTACCGTTATTAGCTCCATCCCCTTTCCCATTGAGCCCTATGGGGACTCGAATGGGAATGGGGAATGGTTCCCGGAATGGGGACTTACTGGGTCCTCCAAGGATGGAATGACCCGGTAAATCCCTATTTTGGGAACCCAGACCCGGAATGCGGTAAGGGGGTAGCCATGGCGCTAATAGCACTAATAGCGCCATGGCTACTGCCTACTGCGTAATGAGACATTATTAATAATTGGTCGTTGTCCTTCAAGCTTTATGTTCACTGCTTGAACATTGTGAGCGGTGCTTTCTTGGCTTTTGCCCAACAGGCAATGACCTATTATTGAAACTGTATTACAAGATCTGCGGTAGCAGCCCTGTAGTAATGGTTAAATTACACAACTCATAGAAAGAGAACGTTTTGAGTGGTTTATGACTTTGCCCCCCCAGGGGGCAAACGTTTGCAAAAACAGTATATGGCCACCTGGAATGACTCTGCAAAAACTTGGTGCTGTTTTGTCCAGGGGGGCAAAGGTATAGGGGGGTTCCCAAAAATGTTTGCAATTTATTGATTTATTGATTTCTGATTCCTATAATTAGTGGTTTCATTCTGTTTAAAGTATAAACAACATTCTCTTTAGTAAAAATGTGCTGTCAATTAGAGCTTTGAGGATTAGTTTTCTGCAGTAGTTTCTAAGGGTAGATTATGACTTTTCAGCTGTCTTTATAAGATTGTAAAGAACTCTACGATGTAAAGTCTTTGTAAAATACATTTTTTGAATGCTTCACTGTGGCTACGTTAACATTGGAAGATATCATGTTAGGTCTGCTTTTGTTTCTACATCTTTTTTTACTTATAATTTTTGGAAGAGTGGCCCTACTTTTTTAGTGGTTGCTAGTTTTGTTTTGTTGAGTAAGGATACTATCTGTTTTCTTTCAATGTTTTCTATAAATTGTTTTAGAGGTGGATGAATATATGGCTTGCTTTTATTCTTATCTGCTCAATTTTATTCTTTTCTGTCTGTTGGGAAAAATAATCTTTGAGTTTAAAAGTTGTGGAATGTATGTGCAGATGAGTGAGGGCTGAGGGGTGTGATTGTAGAGATGAAGACCATACTGAGTGATTGTATACTGGGATGATAGGTGTAGTTGGGAATGTTTTAAGAGTAAGAGTGTGTGCAGGTGTGATGGGCTTGGGTTAGTGAGTAATGGAGTGGTGGTGTGACTGAATAAGTAGGGACTGTAAGGAACTCATGGTGGCAACAGTAAAGACAGGCACAAGTGATCACAATTCAAGGGTGTTTATTAAACTGAATAATGGGTGAGAAAAATGCCTAATCTAAATCTAACTCTAAGATGGGATCAAGCTATGACCATCAAATAATAATAAGGCAGTCCTAGTGGCATTTTGTCAAATAGAAATGGCATATACTAAAAATATACTATTGCCAATAATTTCTGCTAAGTTACAAAATAGTATGTGATATTGTACACCAGAAAAGAAGGAAGTGTTAACAAAATGTTAATTCAGGATGATATGGCTGGGGTCTCCCTTCCCATGTTTTGACTCCTGAGTGCAGCACACTCCTGGGCCTCACCAGCATGAGCTCACAGTTTGTTTGCAAAATATCAGGGTCTCATGTGGCCAGGTCTCTTTCACACAAAGTCTCTTGCCTCGTAGCACCTGATGTATAATAACCAACAAAACAAAGGTTCCTTCAATAAATCTTCACGGGGAGATTACACTTCACTTTAGGATCCCCCTCTGCCAGGCTCCGATCCATTGTGTAACATTGGCCTCCCTCTGCCAGGTTCCCTACAGCCTTTTATTCAAAATGTAACATTGAAGAGTCTCAATGTCTTTTCAAACAATCATTCACTGTGAACATCCCTGGATTGGGTTCACTCTTGGCAACACAATGTTCATGGGTGTATTATGCTTCACCCCAATTTACAAGCATCCCTAAGCTGGGTTCACGTTGGCCAAATACACAATTCTCTTTGCTTTATCACAATGGGGGATTAATTTCCCTTTACTTTCCTTCTTATAAACATTTCAGAGACGTTCAATTGTGCAAGAGGTTTGACTCGACCCTTGTATGTACCTTCTGACCCCTCATGCCTGCCTCTCCCAGGACGTCCTTATACTTATACTTGTAGTTTCAACAAAAGGAACCAGTCAGAGTCTTTTGAATGAGCGCTCGTGTGGTGACTGACCACCCTGCAGCTGGTCCTTCAGTGGAATTTCTTTCCAGCTTGAACACACACAAGTTCTTTGTTCACAAATTCATACAATGTTGTCATTCGCAGCCTTGGGCTCAACACAGTCCAGTTGGCTATTATCTATCTCTGACTTCCCAGCTGTGCTGAACCCGTTGGCTTGTCTTGCCTTGTCTCTGGAGTCAAGGATGGTACCATGGTAACAAGCGTTCCTCCCCGTCTGGGTTATCAATGCTGGAGGCCCCTGTGCACTGTTACCATCTGTTACTCTACACACCAGTCTTATGATTCTTCTTTCAGAGGTTTCCCAGGGTTGAATTGAAAAGGGCAAGGGCAATTCCCTCCTCACCATCTTCTCAGGTCTTGCTGCCTTTCTCCAACCTTTGAACTGCTGGTCCAGAATAGCTGCTTCCTTGTGTGTTCGATCTTGCTTGTTGTGTGCCCTTGTACTCTGCTTTTTATCCCCTTGGGAAGGGAAAGAGCCATCAGGTGTGCTTAGTTATTGTCAATTGCCTGATTCTGCCTGCCCCTTGTATTGGGACATGTCAAGTAAATGGCTCTGGTGTTAGTCCATTGTCTTTCATGATGTAAGAAAGTGTTTGTGTTGGAAAATGGGGGAGAGGGGAGAGTTTCTAAATATCCTAAGGGGTAGGATGAGGAAGAGGGTTTACAAGGAAGGGGGTACCACGTCTCAACCTTTAGTGTCCCACTTCCACATCCAGGTGATCCTCCACCACTGGTCCACCCCCAGGAACTGGAACCATAGTGATGGTTGTGTCCTGGCCACCTGGATGACAGGGGAACTAGCAGGTGAGACACCTTCAGGTTTCAAACTGGAAATTGTGATGTTTTGAGGAAAACAGTGGTTGTTGTAATGGTGGTGTTCAGATGGGAATAGAAAGAGTGTGAATGTTGCAATATAATGACTAAGAGTGAAATAAATGCTGTTGATTCAAAAGAATACTCTAGGCTAATATATAGTGAAAGTACATTGTTACAGTTAGAAAGATATACATACTATATTGATGTATTTTCTTTGTAGGATGTGAAGAGTGTTCTTTTTTCTGTAGCTTTCTTTGGCAATCTTCATCTTTCCTGTAATTGTAAAAGAAAGTTGGTGGGCATATGTGGTAAAGGTGAAGTACTTTTAGTAAGCAATGTTGTCATTTATGAAGATAGGAGGAGTTGTTGGGAAAAAGAGTCAAAGTTGTGTTATGGGTGGTGTAAGAAAGTGGGTTAACTGTGTTGTTAAAACAATGAGAGTATGGGTATTGCTTTATGCCAATTAGAAGGAACAGGGCAAAAATGGGTGTGAGAAAAAGGTGTATATGTAGGTTATTTGTGTGCTGCTGATTTTAATAGAAGTGCTTTGTTTGTTGGTTAATATATGTGTAATATGTTGGAGTGTTTTCAAAGAATATGAAACTGTGGCCTTGTGGTAATGCAATGGCGTATTGTTTGGTGTCTTATAGTAGAGATTCGGAAAGAAGAGTACTTTATATGTAAGGTGAAGTGTTGTATACAGGTACTTTGGTGGTATACACATTTGTGTGAGCAGGTGGAGAATGGTGGCAGTGTAAGGGATGCAATGAGTAAGGTTGGAATGTGTGAGATGTATATGGAATGAAAAATGGACAATGCTGACTGTTTAAAATGTGTCTTTTTAGGAGCATTTTCATGAACGTAAAAAAAAAAAGCTGCACTGTGTGTAATATTTTTGTAAAAGAAAAGAAAAGCAGATTCAAAAGATTTGTAGCATATATAAGTGGCAGGTGGTATGTGGAAGTTCAATATGTTGGCAGTACATGCATCCTCGCCACCATGATCCATTGCTTATGAAGTCTTGTTTTTTTTCTTTGCATTCTGGGAGTCGTAGTTCTACTTTTTCCATTAGGAAACGTGGACTTCACGTTCTAGTATGCAAAGAAGAAACTAGAATTTGATAGGCACGTACAGATTGGAATTTGCCATGTTCGCAAGTATGCATGGACTGTCAAGATATTAAACTTCCACACACTAAGTGGCTCTTAACAATGTTACACAAATATTTTGAATCTGCTTTTTCTTTGTTTCACAAAGAAGTTACTCACAGTGCTGCTGTAAATGTATATGCATTTCTTAACTTTCGTCAACATACTCCTAAAAAGAGATATTTGTAAACTTGCAGCATTCTCCATTTTTCATTTAATATAAATGTGACACTTTTGAATCTTGCAGTCCAGACCTGCTTATTTCTTTTGGGAATTCTGGGACCTGTAGTCTGATTTGTGTAATGGAGAAGTTGTATTACAAGTCACAGAATGCAAAGAAAGAAATCAAGACATGATAAGCAGCTATAGTTTGGAACGGGTCATGTTCGCAAGTAAGCATGTACTACCAACATATTAATCTAGCACACACAAATCTTTTTTATCTGCTTTTCCTTTCTTTTATAAAAAAGTTGCACACATATGTATAAGGGCGTATATGTATGAATACAAATATATATTTTAAAATTTTATGAAAATGCTGCTAAAAAGAAACATTTTTAAATGCACAGCATTGTAAGTAACTGCCCCTTGATGTGAGCAGATGCTGAATGCTAAAATACATGGCATTTGCTAGAGTGGTTAAAAAGAGAATATGCTTATAGAGAAGCTTATTACAGTGTACGCTGGCAGGAACTCTGTATATATAAATTTGTACAAAAGTTGACAAAAATACTTAATAAAATATAAGCATAACTGTACTATGTCTTGTTAGATGCAGATATTGAATCTGCAAATAGAACAATTTGAGAATTTTACAGTAGTTTTTGATGCTGGTGGTTTTGAACTGAGATGTCTGGGTTACCTGTAGAGTTTTTGGATGTGATTGGTGGTTGGTTATGTGACTGTATGAAAACAGCCAATGAGGGAATGTGAGAAACAGGAAAACTGAAGGGGTAAAAGAGCTGAACTGTGTTACTGTGTCCTCAGTCACTGTGGTAGTCCATGGACACTGCATGTGCCATGTGTCTTTTAAGGATGCCTGGCATGGAAAGGTGGCTCTGGGGACCATGGACAGTCATGGATGTCAGCGGACACTGAGGGAACATCAATCAGATTTCCTGGGTGTGTTTCACAAGAAGAGAGGGTAGTAGGAGTTTTGTTTGTTGAGTTCTCTGACAATGGCTATGGCTATGTGTTTGAGGAAGCAGAATGTTTGGGTCCTGGTTGACTCTTAAACAGATTGGCCCTCATTAGGACCCTGGCGGAAAGGGGTTTACGCCGGCGTAAACCATGGCGCCCCTTTCCGCCTGAGTACGAGTTCCCGTAGCGCCATGGTGATTTTTACGCCTGCTTTTTGCAGGCGGTAAAATCCATGGCGCTAAGGGACCTTGTTGTTAATTACGCCACCGTAATTTACGGTGGCGTAATTAACGCCTTCCCCACTCCCATTATACCCTATGGGGCAAAAATGGGAATGGGGAAGGGTAAATGGGGATTGGGGACTTACCGCCCCGCCAAGGTCGGAATGGGGCGGTAAGTCCGCCAACCACCATGACGGAGTTGTCAGCTTAGCGCCATGGACCATGGTGCAAATGGCACCATGGATCTCCGCCAAGGTCGTAATGAGGGCCATTGGCTGAAGGTGTATTATGAGCACTGTGGATTGTCTGAGAATCTTGGTTTCGATGAATTACAAGTTTCATGGTATGGCGTTCGAGTAATGAAGTGGGCAGAATTGCTCCCTTTTTGTGAGAATATTGTTTGAAGCATCTGGACATCATTGTAGTTCACTATGGAGGGAACAGTTTGGGCTATGTTAGCAGAATATCATTACAGTTTGCAATGAAGGATACATTTGGAAAGTTGATGGAACTGTTTCCACATTCAGAGACAAATGTGGATGTGTTTGAAATTATTCTGTCTACAAATTGAGTAAACAATCCACAATGTGAACAAAGTTGTATCTGACTTTTTGCAGGATGTTGGCATGACATGTTTTCATAATGAAAATATCAAATTTGATATTGTCAACTTTTTTTGAAGAGATGGAGTGCATCTAACATATGTGGGCAATCAGATTTTTCTTGAAAACATTCAAAATGCATTGAAGCAGTGCCTGTGAACATATACAATATGGATTCAAGTATTCTTTAAAAGTTGAATTAAACAAAAAGGAAAAAGAAAAAAAATGAGAACCACTTTTTGTGAAAGTTTAAAAAAAAATCTGTAGAATTTGTGTAGGTGTAGTACATGAAACAAAATGAAACAAAAATATAAAAGTCTAAAAGAAAAAAAGTTCTTTGAAGAGCCACAATTAAATGATTTTCATTCCCCCACCCCACGTCTGGAATTTTTGAGATGTCCGCGGACAACTGTGCGTGGTCAGCGGACTGCTCCTCTGAAGGGACGAACCCATTACATTTAGTTATTCTCAATCTTGCAGACCAGGAGAGAGCAACTTTTCAGAGCTACTTACTGCAGGAGACTAAGAATGGCATTTGTCATGGCCATCCTTCCTCCCCATTTCTCTCCCACCTCCACCATCACCATCTGGAGGGCCTGGAAAGATGGACAGAAACGAAGATGCAGAAAAGTAGCAGAAGGAAGCCGACGATGATGAAGAGGAAGTGCCTACCTCTAGTGCCCGACGTGTGTCCTGGGTGTGGTGATTTTTTTATGACCGGTGGGGGTATACCAAAGGTCATATTCACTGAGTGCAGGGATGTTCTCAGTCACAGCAAACCTGGGCTGTACTCCATGCACCACCACACCAGATCCAACCACTCAGGTGTTCTGAGAAAGGCTATTCCTTTCTCAGGGTGAAGCAGGTTGATGGTCTTTACCCCATCTTCCTCGACCGCTCCTGCCACCACACAAAATACTCCTCTGAGGCAGAGGATTCTGGTGGCAGCCTTGCAGGCCATTCAGAACACTGTTGACCCTTACCTTTCGTAAGGTACTGTGGAGCACCCATCTGTACGGGGTGCAGTTTCGGAGTGCTTTCAAGGCTGTGTTCAAGGAGCATGAGCAACACTGCCAGCTACCTGATTAAGGCCCACCCAACATTTTCCTCTCTGCACCTGTCCCTTTTTCTCTGTGGTTGGCGCCCCTTCCCTCTTTTCCCTCCCCTACCTTGCCTCTCCTGAAAAAAATGCCAAAAAGAAATCCAAGTTAAAAAAACACAAAAAAAGGTTCCTTTAGGAGCCACCTTTCAAAGTAAAAAAATAGAAGTGAGAAAAGTCACAGGCCCCTGTGCAGCCTGCATAGTCTGCAGACAGTGCGGTAGTCTGTGGACATCTACACATTTCAGGTGTAGGACAGTTGAAATAATTTTTATTGTTTTGCGTTCAAAAAGGGTGGCTCTTAAAAGAACCTTTTTGTGATTTTGGCTTGGCTCTTATATTTTTTACATTTTTTGTTTTACAAACTTAACTAAGAAAACATTTAACTGAAGTTCATTATTTTTTCCCACTTTCACAAAAGCTGCTGCAAAGCATTTTGATTCCACAAAAATCTGATTTTTGGCTACTCCACAATGCTCAGCATATACATTTAGCCAATGAAACAAGAGTCCCCCAAATTCCAAACACTCTGCAAGCTGAAAGACATTGCCATGTCCATTTTCGATCCTCTCACAACTCCTACTAACAAAACTCCTGCTACCCTCTCTTCCTGTACAACACACCCAGGAAACCGTATTGGCTGATCCTCCGATGTCCGCGGGCACCCATGACTGTCTGCAGTCTCCGCAGTCTCTGCAGTCCCCTTTCCATGCCAGGCAACCTTAAAGGACCTGGATGTGGCACGTGCCATTTGTGGACTACCGCAGTGTCCACGGCAAGTCATCCAATTAGAGGGAGTGAATTTATTGTACAATGGTGGCTCTTAAAAGGGCCTTTTTTGTATTTTTCAGTTTTGATATTTTTCTGCTCTTCTGATTTTTATTTCTAAAACTACTTACAAATGTTTTCATATGCACTGTACATATTTTTCACACAAACATTATCAGTGCATTTTGAATATTTACAAGAAACATCTGATTCCCACAATCAGTAAAATTCACTCCATCACTCCAAAATTGTTTGCACCATCCACCTTGATGTTTTCATTTTCAAAAACTGTGACCACACCATTCAACAAAGCACATAAAACATTATATACAAGGTGCCTACATTGCTCTTCTACTGCACAAAATAGATGTGGGCATCTCAACACTTCCCTTGGATGTATTTCTGAAAAGTAACCTTTACACATGGGAATAGTTCCATTAAGCCTCAAAACATATCTTTTAATGCAACCCGCAAATATTGAATTGAATTGAATCATTAATAATGCGCGCTTGACAAAGTGAATCATATCTGGGCAGTTGCTGGAACTGTAAGGGGACCCACTGAGGGATCAACCATCTAATACCAAAATCCTACCAACGTTCACAACCACTGATACCCAAACTAACTGGATACGTTGCCAAGTTTCCCAAGCTTTACCGAATAAATATGTTTTCAGAGCTTTCCAGAAAGCAGTGAGTGTTTTTAATGCTCACATTTTTAATAGGAGTTTGTTCCACAGCTTTGGGCCATAAACACCAAATCATTGGTCACCCCTATAGACCCATTTAGAAAGGGAGACCTGCAACAGCAATTTATCACAAGAACATAGCTGACGTGATGGTATATACAATTTAATTTTGTCCACTAGATGGCTTGGCATTGAATGATAATATATTTAAATACCATACAAAGAATTTTAAAATCAATCCTCCCCTTCACTGCAAGTCGATGTAGGGACTGAAGCAAGTCTGAAATTGGAGAGAATATAGGAACACCACAGATAAGCTTGATAGCCATATTTTAGCTATTTGCAATCTCTGGACTTAAGAAGCTGGAATACCTGACAGCAGAGCATTGCAATAGTCAAAACAGAAGTTAATAAGGGTTCCCAGCCCTGCTGTGTGATTCTTTGCTGGTATTAAAGGAAGAACCTGCCCTTACAGGTGTAAGGTCCCAAAGACTGATTGATTGAAATGCAATATTCACCTGAACTTTACTTCACTGATCCTCCTCCCACATAAAACCTGTGTTTTTTATCTTGGGTGCTAGAGCCAGATGATACCCCAAGAAACAGGAGATAGTGGGTGCCTACCATTATGAAGCCAGTGTTTTAGCCCAAATAGAGCCACCTTGGTTTTACTGGCATTCAGCAGGAGCCGATTCAAGCACATTCATGCATGAACTTCCTTTAGGCAGCTTCCAGCTTTCGCAAAAGTCTCCTTGATCTTACTGGCCTTTAAGAACAACTGAGTATCAACCACATATGAGTGAAATTTCACTTTGTGTTTCCTGAAGATGTCCTTAAGCAGTCTCATATATAGGTTACAAATTAGGTGATAGAGAGAAGACCGCTGTGGGACAATGCAGGTCTGTGGGAGAGAGTCCAACAGGTAACCCCCAAGTCTAACCTGGTGTTCCTGGCCTGTTAGAAAGGACCAGACCCACCTGCAGGCATGCTACGGCACATTCCTGATCTCAGTAAGCCATTGCAGCATGATACTGTAATCCACTGTATCAAATTCTGCTGACAGATTCAACATTATCAGCAGTGATAACTCCCCCTGATCAGCCACCTCAAGGAGGTGTGCCATGATGGTGTATTTGAAGTGTTTTGGAATGAAGGGTATTTGGATACCTGTAGGCGTATTCTAACAAGATTGACTTTCAAAAGTATTTTGCGGTATTATGGATGCAGTTAGATACCTGCTGGAATATTATAACTGTTAATTGCGCTATAGTTTAGTGACTAAATTTGGGTTGAAGGAAAATTAAGTAGGGATTTCTTAAATTCACTGGTAACCTGTGTTTTCGAGTAACAGCGGTATTGTTATATTCAAACCAACCACTTCTTTTTTTGACATATGCACTGTAGTGCCCTGAAGTGGTTGTGTCACCAGTGTGGTATACTATACTTACTGTTGTGAAGGTTTTCTTTCCAAGAGATACTTGGCCGTGTGTGAAGCCTGTAAGCTTATAGTTATTTTTGGTATCATCTGCATTGTACCTTAGAAGCACTAGTATGAAATATTGGCTATGTGGGTTTATTTGAATGGTGGAACGATTGTCTGAATTGCAAAAAGGGCATAATATGCCATGATTTAAATTTTGCAAAAACTGGTGAAATGGAATAGATTTAGAATTTGGTATGGATACATATACAAATTGTTCATTAGGGATGTAGTCAGGTGAAACATGGCTGCAGAGCGGGCATGTATGCTTCCACGTGTATGAAATCTGGAAGATGTCATTTATAGGGATGTTTAGGGTTTCAAGTGCTTGTAGGAAGTACATTACAAATTATTATGAATTTTCTTGTGTGTTTTTGGTAGATGCTACCATTCCTGCACAGTAGCCCAATTCTTGCCTTATACCTGAGACACTGTAAGGGTTGTCAGAATTATTTGTGGCATTTATGTGAAGGACGGTCATTTGCAAACACAACTGGTTTGAGCTGTTTAAGTACATGTTGTGAACAATTGGTGGCAATTGAAAGTGAAGATTCATTGTCACATTAGCATAACAATTTACTCCAGTTGTTTTGCTGAATTTAAATGTACCACAGAGTTCTGTTTGGGCCTGCACATCTTTCTGTATAAGAGACATGTGTGTCTTTCTTTTCTGATGGATGTGTGGTTGACTTTGTACTAGTGAGTTTAGAGGTGGTATTGTTCGATACAGAAGGAGTTGATCATTGTTTTTTGTTGAGATATCAACTATAGCTTCTATATGTATTACTTGTCTTTTTAAAGGTTTCTTTTTTGAGGTACAGGGTCCATATGTATATGGGGGTGTATAGTGTTCTTGACCTGTGGTATTCCAGGATGCAAGGAATGTCAGCATTGTCTTTGTTTGCATCAAAATTAACTAGGAATAGACCATCGACTGTATGCTGTAACGCTCACCTGGTATCCACGGGGACGCTACTCAGCCTGTCTGGACCACCCACGACCTCAAACCCTTCCCTGGAATCTGTTCGGCTGGAGACTGGGCCTGAAACACAGGTTTCCAGATTTAATCTCTGTTGTCTCTAGGTGCTTAACCCCCTCTTCCCTTGGGGATCAAACCTTCCCATATGTCCTCTCCTCACCTTGTTTTCTGGTGTGTGTGCTCTCCGTCCCGCTCCTTCGGTGCAGGGGTGCATCGGTCGATGTGGGCGCTATGCAAACTAGTTGCTTCACTTGTGCGGCCAAAATTGGGTCTGACAAAGTAGGTTTGATGATTCGTATTGAATTGTCCTCTTCTTGTCTCTTGCCCCCTTTATAACTTTTCCTTTCTCCTTAGTTGTTGGCAAAGTCGGAGATGGTGTCGAGCGGCTTAAGGGAGCCGACTACTAAGCGGTGAGTGAATGCGCAATGAGCTGTGCTGTTTGCTTTTTCTTGTGCTGATCAATGTCTCTCTCTGTCCCCTACAGGCGGTGCAATGTCCCAGCGAGGCAGAGAGAATAAGGTGCAGTGAGCTAGCGCGATATGTGGCACATTCTTGTCCTTTATGTGCTAACCTGTCTTGTCTTTTCCCTTCGCAGGTCGATGGCATGCTACGGAACTGAAGTTAGCCTGAGCGGCTCGAGTCCAGGTAAGAGTTTGACTCTTGCTGTTTTTTGGGTGAGCGGAATACACATATGCGTATTAATGTCTTTTCCTTTCATTCCCTTCTTCTAGGATGCAGTGTGCCGAGATGGAGATGACACCGCCGTAAATGCTACCCACAGGACTGCAGGAGCGATGGATGGAAGCAGGATACCCCCCAAAGTAAGTATACTATTCACACTGTTCTTGTTCTTGCAGGTGTGCGGATGTGGAGGAAAAGGCAAAGGCATTCAGGAGACCGAATCGAACACAGTGAGTGTCACGCTGCAGGTGCAGAGTAACGCAAAGCGTGTTCCTCTGCACGGGCGTGGTTTAAATAGCCTCCAGGTATCCCAGGTATCCCTGGGTTGAACCACACCCAAAAAGCTAGACCGCATAGCTCAGTTTGTAGAACTGAGTTATGTGGGGGCATCCATGTTGCCCACAGTTCATTACAGAGTCCAATGCCAAGTTGTCCTCAGAGTTATGAATGAGCCTGATACCACAGGCACCAGGTCTGACTCCAAGTGGGTCTCAGATAAGACGGAGAGGTCTTCAAGGTCCATGTGGGTGATCGAGGCTTGGCTCCAGTATATTGTCTCATGGGGTTGGGGGCAGGGATCATGACATACGCAGACGTGAAGGTGCTATGTAACTCTTACCTTCTTAAAAGACTATGCTGCCAATTACAATCAATGCTTGATCTAGCGTTGGTCCATGTGATTTGTGAATAGTGACAGCATGTGCAAGCGATACATATTGATATTGATATTTTATTTGTATCATGCTCATACAGAAGTGTTTCAGAGCATGATAAAATTGCTCTCTGCATACGTACATGTCTTTGAAAAGAAGGAAACATGCTATTGTCAGTAAATTTCTTTAACTTCTGCAAGTTTGTCAAAGTGTATGTTGACAAACTGAATGTTGCTGTCAGGTTGATATGTTTGCAAGCCAACAACTGTGCCAATTGCTCCATTAGCTAAATCTTGATCAGATTCTATCTGCAGTTTAGACACAAAGACACCATTTTCTACAATCCAGCTGTGTTAGAGATACATTTTTATAAGCTATTTAGTTGCACTGTTACTTGTTGACACATAGGAAGTGTCATGCAGTGCACTTCTAGTGTGTCTGTGGAGTGGACATGTGTTATGGGTTGCATTTCTTTATTCAACATTGTCTCACTGAATTGACTACAGCTTGCAAGGGTTGGCATTAAGGACATACATTTTAGATTTTGTTTAGTTAATTGTTCCATGATATCAGGAGCAGATGTGTTTCGTCCATATAGCTAATGGATTAGTCACTATTTATGATGGATTTTGCATCTTTAGTAAGCAGATCCATTCTAATGCTTTTTAAAATGTTAGCATGGTGAGGTCTGCAGACTGGCACATGTTTTGAGTTAGTTCTCTGTAGTGAAAATGTGCCAGTGATTTACATTTCAATGCTGCTGAGGGTATTGCAACATATTTTGTGTCCTAATGTTTTGAAAATAGGTTGACCTTTCACTGGTGTTAAGTGTTGGGGGTCTCCGAAAACAATAAAATGTTTTCCTCCAAACCGTTTTTTATATTTCTTTTTTAGGACTTCTTGCATTGTGAGATGAATTAAAGCCAACATGATGTTGTAAACCATGCTTAAATAATCTTTTAGGAGCCCTTTCATTTATTTTAGAATTCTGCATACTTCAGTAGCAGCATCTGCTGATAATTTGTAGTATCATAATTTGATTTAGTGTTCTATCAGGAGGAGCAGTAGTCGATGTACAGTAACACCTCCTATGTAGCAGGTAGTTAAACTTGTGGGGTCTGTTACTACAGCCAAAAGGTTGTTGTTTATTATGTTTTTCAGAAATTTGCTGATTATGTTAATTAAGAATGTTTTACCACAACCAGCTTCACCACTTGCATACAGGGGCACAGGTTTATAATTTTTACAGCTGCAGGTTTTAGTTTAATGTTTAAAACCATGTTCACTTAAGTGAGTGACTTCATCATTTAGTTGTGATTCCAGCACTGGCAAGTCTTCCTCAGATTGTTTATAATGATACATAGTATTTTCTACCTCAGTCATGGCTATTTCGGCTTCATTTAGAATTAGTGGTTCTCCAAGTGGTTCTTGGCTTCCTGCAAGGGAAGGTTGACTGCCCACAGGAGTTTATTTGTCTAGTTGAGCTTTAATGTCTTCCTCTTGTTGCCGTTCATTGTCCAACATTTGTTTGTATTGTTTGAAATTGTAATTTGTTATACTGTTTATCATTTGCTTTGAATGCAGCTTCAAATTAGTCAAAGTCACCTAATAATTATTTTCATTTTCTTACAGGTTTAAAAAGTTGAAGTAGGGCCATGTAATACAATTGTCTATGTAGTGGAGAGTTCAATGATTAATTAGACTGGGTTTGGTGCATTTCACTAGGCTTCCTTCACAAGCTCAGACTGAATATTTTCCAGTTGTGTCATTTCATGTGACATTGTTTTTGTAGGTGTAGTTTTGGGCAATGTCGTACAGGCACATGTTTTCCAAAACAGTATTTCTGTTTGGGTAGTATGCATCAATTAAATTGTTTTTTCAAATGTGCTAGCTGTTGGGATCGTTTGTGGCTATGTTTCTATCTCTTGGTACAATTTTAGTACTCTTTTCAGGATGAAGCTGATCCAAGTTTCAGCCAGGCAATGTTTTCAGATTTGCCCTATAAGGCTGTACCTATTAAACGGTCTGCAGCTTCGTAACACCCACATTCTCTATGGGAGAGCATTTTATATACCAAAGCAGTACCATTTTTGTGATAGTGTTTTTTCAGATCGTATGTCATCCCAGAGGTCTTTTAGCTGTGACATATCTAGCAACTGCAGTCAGATTGTCTGCAATGTATTGTATGTATATGCATTTCACAAGAGGTTAATGATTGCATTGTAATCATTGATGTACTTGGATGCTTTGGCCCTTTTAATGTTGTATGTATTTTTAGGGGATTTGCCTTTTACGCTGTGTCTAACCGAAGACATCAAGCTATTTACTTGTACTTTGTTAAAAATTGGTCTAGGGAAGCCAAAGCAATATTTAGTGTAGTATTTGCCTTTGTTTTTGTATCTCGGTTGGCAGTATTTGCCACACATATGTTTTTGGAATCGTGAGACTAGTGTATGAAGGTCACTATCTGTGGTTTCTGAAGGGATGTCGCAGGTAATGTATTTTTCAATAAACTGTAAAACAGTGGTGTCAAATTTAGGCGCATCTTTTATCCACAAAAGCATGTGGATGTGTGGTGCTCCTCTGGATTAATATTCTATTCTCCAAAAGAAGTGTTGCACTTCTACAAGTGGAGGGGTCGTTTTTTGCAGATAAAGTGCAGCATGTCAGTCAAGCGAAGGTGAAAGTACCTTTATAATTTGACAGCGTCAAGAGTACAGCATTCTCCCAGTGTTTTTATATCTATTCCATCTTTATTTTGGTTTGCAGTGCATACACGGTCGGGCAAGTCAACCCATGTGTACACAACTTAAAATAACAAACCATGTGGGTGGATTAGGTTCTTTATCATACAACGTACATGAGCATGACATCAGATCCAGTATTCGTTTGTACCTTGCATGTTTGCCAAGAGATTTGGATACTTAACTGCAAAACTCCATCTTTGTATTTAATTTATCGGGTAGCGAATATGTTTAGAAAGTTAGAGCCTGTTTTTAATGTGTGTGCAACTCCATAACAGAGTTGCTAGTTCACTTTCGAAGCGGAGGTGGAAAATGTATTCAACATTTCGTCTGAATCTGGGGTCTTCAGAATACATTCTTAAGGAGCGATATTCTGATGCACTAATTAGTGTGTACCTTTCATTATATCTTCCTCCTTTTCCTGTAGGAAAGAAAAGAGGAAAAGAATGTGCTTCTACAATTTTTCCCCATATGCTCATTAGGGATCATTTGCCTTGATGAATTTGATATGTTTCTAATGCATCATCAAAGGTGTCTTTGGAGTGTGGTGGGTTATTTGTATACTGGTGTGAAATGTTGGCTGCAGTAACATGATCTACACATTCAAATTGGCCAGTTGCTGTTGAGCCTTGAATAATTTGGGGGGTTTCTCTTAAATTTTCCTCCATGTTTATATCTTTGTAGTATTCATTGTGTTCGTTTAGATATCATAGGGCTTGTCTTACATGTGTTTGTCTTTTTTTGGCACACCATTAACTAGTATAACAAAAGATTGATCTATTTGTCATTGGACTCCTAGAAGTTGTACATTTTCTTTTAGATCTAATGGCATATATACTACTTACCCATGGCTGCCCTTTAGTAAATTGGATGGAGGTAATTTGGCTGATTTCAGTTCAAGGCGTATTATAGCTTGAAATGGGTGGACTGTTTGTATTATAATGCTCTCGTACAAGTTAATTTGTTGGAGGGCTTTTAGAAGTGTGAATATTTCTAAGTTATTAGTGATAGCACATGAAGGCATTTGCTTATTGTTAAGCTTTGTGTTGCAGTATGTGCAAACTGTCGAGGGGTCAGTTATTTTTTATTTTGTTTCTGCTGTTATATATAAAACTAATTGCAACCATTGGGATTCTTCATTGTCTTCTAGTGTGTAGCTTAGATCTACTATTTTTGTACCCTTTTTATACATATTCATGCAACAACAGACACATATTTGGTCTGGTATTTCAGAAGATTTGTTTTGAAACTTAGCTATTTCTTTTTTGTAAGTCTTTAGTAGGACGTTGGTGTTTATGAGGTTGTCGGTGAAGTTTTCTGGTACAGATCTTTCTAAGTCACCTTCAGTTCCAAAGTATTTACTTTGGATGTGCTCTATTTCTTGAATCAGTTCTTTGGTTTTTCCATGTAGGAGAATGTTATTTAAATGTTGAAGTTCTAAAGCAGGCATTTGTGCATAGTATAGTCAATGCACAAGATTCTGTATAGTAGAATGGTTAGTTGCTAACATTTTGATTTGGTGGAAAGTGCTTGTGCAAGCAGTTCCTAAAATTCAGGCTAATGAATGTCCTTGCAGACCAGTGTCTCTGCGCACTGGACAGAAGTCTTTGGTTTGTAAAGTTTTCATTTTACTTTTGTCTTTTAGTTGAACATTGTGATTGAGGAATTGTCATAAAGATTTAAAGGATTTTTTACTTACATTACACATTGAGCTGCATGTCCATTTGTACACTGGAAGGTTTGTTTGATTGGAATGAGCATTTGGTTCACAGTGTGTTGGGGACTGTTTTTATATAAGAGTTTCTTTTGCTATAATGGTGTGTTCCACCATTTCATACCCTCGAGCATCATGTCGTATATCATGTCGTATATGCCGATTGTTTTTTGTTGTTCTTGTTTTTAAGCTTCATTGAAATATTGTTCTGTGCTGTTGTGTGAATCCATTCACCTTTACAGAATCCTGAAACGGTTTGTATATTGACACTGCACATGTTTAGAAAGAAGTTTTTGTCAAATATTGATTCATTTAGTTTGTTTTTCATTCTGTTTTAAAATCAATACAATGTTTTTTGTAGTAGAAAAGTGCTGTCAATTAGAGCTTCCAGGATTAGTCTCCAGTGGTAGTTTTTAAGGGTAGATCATGACTTTTCAGCTGTTTTTATAAGATTGTGAAGACCTCTGCACTGGAAAATGTTCTGTAACATATATTTTTTATTTGCTTTACCATGAGTACGTTAACACCGGTAGATAGAGGGTTAGGTTCGTTGGTGGGTCTGCTTTTCTTTGTACATTATTTTTTACTTTTAGTTTTTGCAAGAGGGGCCTTACATCTTTTAGTCGTGGCTGGTTTAGTTTTGTTGAGGGAGATTACTAGCTCTGTTGCTTTAATTTTTTCTATCAATTGTTTTAGAGTTGGATGACTATATGGTGCAGTTTTATTATTATCTGCTCTTTTATTTATTTCTTTTCTACAGAGTTGCTTTTTATTCCGCATTTTGTTGTATCTGTTGGGAAAGGAGAATGTTTGTGTTGGAAAGTTGTCTAATGTATATGCAAGTATGGTGCATGCATTTGTGGGTGTGATTCTAGAGATGAATAGAGTGCTGTTTGATTGTGAGATGGTATATTAGGTGTGTTTGGGAAGGTGAGTAAGGGAGTGGTGGTGTGATGGAATCTGTAGGGTAATTGTGCTGTTTTGAGCAACAGAGTGGGTGCTGCAATTTATTTATTTATTTATTTATTTGGATTTGTATAGCGCACATCTGCCCAGGGGCATTGTGGCGACGAGGCAATCTTAACTTGGTACAGGCATACATGGAATATTTATAGGAAAACAATGCAGAACATGTTAGCATATATACATACAATTGTGCTTATATACATACATTTGTGAAAATACAGTAGGATAGGTAAGGTGGGGTGGAGTTAGTTAAACAACATGGTTTTGAGAAGTCTGCGGAAGATATGGTATGAGTTTTCATTCCTAAGCGCGGTGGGGAGTGCGTTCCAATTTTTGGGTGCTAGGTGTTGAAAGCTCGACCCCCCGGCTTTGCTTCTTTTAAATGTGGGTACGTAGGTCTGATTGGTCATGTGTGACCTAGTGGGTCTAGTGGATGTGTTAAGGGTGATTCTTTCGGAAAGATAGGGTGGAGCCTTTGTGGAGAGGCATCTGTGGGTGATGGTCATAGATTTGAATAGTATCCGTTCTTTTATTTGTAACCAGTGGGCTTCTTTTCTGGCTTGGGAGATGTGCTCCCTTTTGGGGATGCTTAAGGCTGCTCTTAGGGCATTGTTTTGTGTGACTTGCATTTTTTTAAAGTTTTGTATAGATGTGCCCAGGAAGAGGGCATTGCAATAGTCCAATTTGGTACCTACTGTGGCTCTTGCTACGGCCAGACAGTTTTGAGTGGATAGGAAGGGTTTAACGGCATTGATTATCTTAGTGGTGAGTGCGGCAGATGAAGCTATGGCATTGACTTGCCATGTCGTGGAGAGAGTGGAGTCAAGGTATACTCCTAGCGTTTTTACTGCAGTGGAGACTGTGATGGTGGAGTTATCTATGTTGAAGGATTTGTAGTGCGGTGGGAGTTTGTTTAGTATTTCTTTGGTGCCAACTAGTAAGATCTCTGTTTTGTCCCCATTTAGGCAGAGGCCGTTGGCTGCCATCCAGGTTTGGATGGCAGTATAGATCTTGGTTAGTGCCGCTGCGTCTTGTTCATAGACCCCTGTGAGAGGGAGCAGAACTTGCATGTCGTCAGCATAATTAGTGTATGCTATGTGACGACAGTCCAAATCATTGAACAGTGGGAGGGTGAAGAGGTTGTATAGGGTGGGAGCAGTGCAGGACCCTTGTGGTGGTGGGGGTAGCGCTCGCAGAGTCTGAAAAGACTTTCATAAGTCGACCCTTGAGGAATGATTTGACCCAGGAGATGGCTTCTGGTGACAAGTGGGCTTCATTTTTGAGTTGCATGCCTAAAATATCGTGATTGACCAGGTCGAAGGCAGCAGATAGGTCTAGCAGGAGCAGGAGTGCAGGTTTGCCTTTGTCCATGATGTCATTTAGTTGGATTTTGAGATCTAGTAGGGCCGATTCGGTCCCATGTCCTGGGCGGAAACCCGGTTGCCTTTTTCCTAGAATGCGGTTTTCTTCCAGGTATTGCTGTATTTGCGTGTAGGCAACTTTGTCGAGGATCTTGAGCAGGAAGGGAACAGTAGTGATGGGTCTATAGTTGTTGTGGTTTTCGGGATCTAGTGTGGGTTTTTTAAGAAGAGGGCGCACCCAGGCTTCTTTTAGGCTGGTTGGGACTGAGTTTGTGTTGAAGGATGCATTGATGAAAGTTTTAAGAAAGGGTGCTAGTGTTTCTACGCAGTCTTTAACTAGTTTGGCGGGGCAGGCGTCGCCTTTACAGTTTGAAGGTTTGATTCTGTTAACGATATCAATTACCTCTTTTTCTGAGACTTCTCTGAATTTGAATGGAGTAAAGAGCTTAGACTTTATGTTCTCAGTCACAGTTTCCGTATGGGATGCTGATAGGATGTGCTGAGCGAGATTTTTGTGATGGTCTAGGACTTTAGCTTGGAGGAGTTCGATTTTGTTTAAGAGGGCGAACGGTATGGTGTTACACCATGCTTGGTCCTTAACAACCTCTGGAGACTTAGCAGCCGGTGTGGATAGTTCCCTGAAGATGGCAAAAAGCTCTTTGGATTCTGAGGTGGCGTTGGAGATTCTTTCATTGTAGGACGCGGATTTGGCTGCTATGATACTTTTTTGTATTGGGTGGCCAGTGATTTGTAGGAGGATAGCGAGGATGTGTTGGGCACACTTTGCGATAAGTTTAGGGCTTTACGTTTTTTGGTTCGTAATTCTTTTAGTTCTGCTGAGAACCAGGTATTGGAGTGTCTGGTATTTTTTGTTTTTTTCTTTTATAGAGGGGCGATGATATCTATGGCAGTGCTAATGGTGGATTTGTAGATATCCGCCAGTGCAGCTGGGTCAGATGTGGCAGGGAGGCTAGTAGTGAGGGTGTGTAGGTAGGGTGAGATATTTTCTTTGGTGATGCTCTTGGCGCTTCTGGCTAGGGCTGGAGGTGCTGGCTTGAGTTTTTTTCACAGAGTTGTTAGGTGTAGGGATGAGGAAATGAATGAGGAAGTGGTCGGACCATGGGGTGGGTGTGATGGAGCTGATGTCGATGCCACAGTTGTGGTCAGCTATCCAATCAAGAGTATGTCCTTTGTTGTGGGTAGGATCGAGTACTTTTTGTTCAAAGCCCATTTCTCAGAGAGCTTGCGGAGGGTCTATCTTTCTGGTCGTGGAGTCGCAAGTTAAGGTCTCCTAGAAGAATAGTTTTGGTAGTTGTTTTAAGGTTTTCACTTAGTAGATGTGAGAGGTGTCCTGAAAGTCAAGTATTGGGTCTGGTGGGCGGTATACTAGATTGAGGGTGATGGTGGTATTGGGGGAGAGTGCGATGTGAGCAGATAGAGAGTCTACGTTCTCCCCTAATTTTGGGGAGAGTTGTCTTATTTCTAGGTGATCTTTGACTATGAGGGCTACACCCCTACCTGTGGACATTGTTCTGTCCTGTCTAAGGATGGAGTATCCTGATGGGATGGCTAGGGAAATGGCAGGGCCGGCGGCATTGTGTAGCCAGCGGACGGCTATCAGTCAGTATTGGCTAGGTAAAGGCAACACAATGACTAAGTCTGGCAACACAATGACTAAGTCTGGCAACACAATGTTTAAGTCTGGCAACACAATGGATCGGTATGGGCAAGATAATAGCTAGGTAGAGGCAGCCAGGCTACCCATACAATTATCAAGCATGCTTATTGCGAGAGTGATAAGCATGTGCCGGGAGTGGTGGCGTGCTTACAGTTACAGGCGCTATGTAGCAGGCAGAAGTCTGAATAGTTAGATGCTAGGGCCATGAATGCAGGGTCAGTTGCTGAGCAGAGATCTTAAGAGTGTTGCCTTGGTATTGGCTCACATGGGTTGGTGGAGCTCAAGCAGGGGTTCTGGCAAGCGGCAAGACGGCTGGTGAAAGGCTGAGGACAGGTGCTGGCCTTGTCTCCTCGGGCCTTGCTGACGTGGGCCGGCTTCACCTGCCATCTCACGTGATAGGCTCTGAGAGCCAATCGGTGTGATCAGGGGGAGCCTGGGGCTACTGGAACAACAAAGGATATTCGTTGCGGCGGGCGGCCATCTTTGAATGCTTTTTGCCTCGTGTTAGGCAATAGTGTCCTCTGCCAGGGCGCTGTGGTTGCACACCAGTGCAAGGCAGTGGGGCTTGGGGCAGAATGCAGGGTACTAATAAGCACTATGGGGCAAATTAGACACGAACATTGTTGGGGATCCGACGCACGTTGCGGAGTGCGTTATTTCATGGGATTGCATCCGCAATCTTCAGGACGCTTCCCGCTGCATCTGGATGGCATCAGACTGCCTCACTGCTCCTGCAGTGGTCCGGGGAGCTCCTGCTCCATAGAGGGCTGCTTCCGAGGGGGACACAGGCTGAGGACAGGTGCTGGCCTTGTCTCCTCGGGCCTTGCTGACGTGGGCCGGCTTCGCCCATCTACACACACAATGGCGGTGTGTAGATGGGAATAGTAAGAGTATGAATGGTGGAGTATAATGGGCTAGAGTCAAAGAAATGTTGGTTTGAAAGAGTAGTTTGGGGTAATATATAGTGCAGCTGTGCTGTTGTAATTACATACATTTACATGGTACATTAATGTACTTACTTTGTTGGATGCGAAGGGTATTCATTTTTCGGTTGGTGACTTCAGTGATGTGCTTCTTTCCTGTAATTGTAAAAGAAAATGAGTGGGGATTTTTGGTAATGGCGATGTACTTTTACTAAGCAAGGTTCATATTTATGAAGGAAGGATCAATGATGGGAGAAAACAGTTAAAATCAGTGGACGGTTAAAAATGGTTGGTATTAGGAGCATTTTCATGAAAGTTAAGAAATGTGTATGTGCATTTATAGAAGCTCTGTAACCTTTTTGTAAAAGAGAAGAATAGTTGATGGAAAATATTTGTTGTACACTTATAAATGGCAGTTGGTGTGTGGAAGTTTAATATGTCAGGAGTGTATGCATACTTGCCAACATGAGGCATTCTAATCTGTAGGTGTTTATGTAGTCCTAGATTTTTTGTTTGCATTCTGGTACTTTTCCCAATGTGAAAGTTGGAGTACAAGTCTCAGAATGTAGAGATAAAGCATAAGTAGCTGAAGATTGGAATGGGTTAAGTTAGGAAGTATACATATGCTGTCAATAAATTAAACTGGCACACCCTGAGTGCCAATTACTGTACACATCTATTTTATCTGTTTTTACCTATGAAAAAGTGGCACAGTAAGCTGTAAATGCAGATATGCATGTTTTAACTTTCTTCAAAGTGCTTCTAAAACATATTTTGAAAAGCACAGCATTTTATTTGTTTATTGGACAATTTCGAATCTTGAAGATTAGTTGTGTTTTTTCTTTGCATTCTGGGACTTGCAGTTTGAGTTTTATAATGGGAGAAGTGAAATTGTAAGTGACATAATGCAAAGGAAACATAAAGACTTTATAAGCACCTATCGATTGGAATGGGTACTGTTGGGATATATGCTTGTGTTTCCAATATATTAAACTGGCAGACACTAAGTGGCACATACAAATGGTCTGCATATCTTTTGTATCTGCTTTTCCTTTATTTTAGGAAATAGTGACACAGTGATGCTCTACACTCACATATGAATTTCTAAGTTTCATCACAATGATTGTAAATAGAAACATTTTGAAGTGCAGAGCATTGTAATTGTTTGCTGCTTCATGTGCGCAGGTGATGAATGCTGGAATGCATGACATTTGGAAGAATGGTTAAAAAGAGAATATGCTTATTGAGAAGCTCATTACAGGGAAAGTAGCAGGAACGCTCTATATATATATATATATTACATGGCCACATTAGTGGGCATGTAGTTATGATTAAGTTGCTGTTTCCATAGGAAGAGCACTTTTTCGGGCGGCTTATAACTTCGCTCTCCCTGGACGAATCCTCACCAAACGTTGCAAAAAAAAGTATTTGGGTGACTCTGAATTTGTTTGCAAAGTTTGGTGAGGATTCGTCCAGGGGGAGCAAAGTTATAGGGGGGTCCCAAAAAATGTGCTCGCGTCTACAGCCCAAACCGCTGGACGGAATTTCACCAAATTTGGACCAGGAGCAGCGGCTTGGTCCCGAAAGCGTGCTTTTGCAAATTTGGTGAAAATCCGTCCAGTAGTTTTTTTTAAAATGACGAAAAAAGCAGGTCAACAAAATTAGTGATATCTGTGTTCGCTTCACGGACACACTCCCCTGTTCGCTCCACGGACAGGACGATGATTGGGCCAGCAGCTTGCGTGATGTCCGCGGACATCTGATGTGCTCTCGGATTTGGATGCAGTGAAAGCGTGCAGTGCGTCTGGCTTCAGAGACGCCCGCCATCTTTCTTTGCCGCATGAGAGGCTTTTTCAGGTCAGCAGGAGCGTGTCTGTCTCTTGTTCCTCCCACCCCCGCTCATGCCTGTGTCTGCCCCACCCCCCGCTCCTGCCCCGTGTGTCCTTTCTGTCCCCCCCACCCCGCTCATGCCCCGTGTGTCCTTCCTGTCCCCCCACCCCAGTCATGCTCTGTGTGTCCCCTGTTCCTCCAGCCCCCCGCTCACGCCATCGCACACGGTGGCCAGCGGAGGGTCGAGGAGCGGGATCTGCCGCACAAACTCATGTCCGTGCGGCATGTCCGTGTTTTTCTGTGTCCCCCCCGCCCCCCGCTCATGCCCCCTGTGTCTCTATCCCTCCCACCCACCCCCGCTCATGCCCCGTGTGTCTCTCCCCAACCCCCCAACCCCTGCTCATGCCCTGTGTGTCTCTATCCCTCTCACCCACCCCCTGATCATGCCCCGTGTGTCTCTCTCCCTCCCCCACCCCTGCTCATGCCCCATGTGTCTCTATTCCTCCCGCCCACCCCCCGCTCATGCCCCGTGTGTCTCTCTCCGTCCCCCCCACCCCCGCTCATGCCCCGTGTGTCTCTCTTCCCCCCCACAACCGCTCATGCCCCGTGTGTCTCTCTCCACTCCCACCCCCGCAAATGCCCCGTGTGTGTCTCTCCCTCCCCCACCCCCTGCTGATGCCCTGTGTGCCTCTCCCCTCACCCCCTACTCATGCCCCGTGTGTCTCTCTCCCTCCCTCCCCATCCCCGCTCATGCCCCGTGTGTCTCTCTCCCTCCCCACCACCCCCGCTCATGCCCCGTGTGTCTCTCTCACTCCCTCCCACCCCCTCTCATGCCCCGTGTGTCTCTCCCCTCACCCCCTACTCATGCCCTCTGTGTCTCTTTCCCTCCCACCCACCCCCCGCTCATGCCCCTAAACCTCCCACCCACCCCCCGCTCATGCCCCGTGTGTCTCTATCCCTCCCACCCTCCCCCGCTCATGCCCCATGTGTCTCTATCCCTCCCACCCACCCCCCGCTCATGCCCCATGTGTTTCTATCCCTCCGACCCACCCCCTGCTCATGCCCCGTGTGTCTCTCCCCTTACCCCCTACTCATGCCCCGTGTGTCTCTAGCCCTCCCACACACCCCCCGCTCATGCCCCTAGCACTCCCACCCACCCCCGCTCATGCCCCGTGTGTCTCTATCCCTCCCACCCACTCATGCCCTGTGTGTCTCTATCCCTAAAACCCACCCCCCGCTCATGCCCCGTGTGTCTCTATCCCTTCCACCCACCCCCGCTCATGCCCCGTGTGTCTCTATCAATCCCACCCACCCCCGGCTCATGCCCCGTGTGTCTCTATCCCTCCCACCCACCCCACGCTCATGCCCCGTGTGTCTCTATCCCTCTCCTCCACCCCCCGCTCATGCCCTGTGTGTCTCTCTCCCTCCCCCCACCCCCGCTCATGCCCCGTGTGTCTCTATCCCTCCCGTCCACCCTCCGTTCATGCCCCGTGTGTCTCTATCCCTCCCGCCCACCCTCCGCTCATGCCCCGTGTGTCTCTCTTCCTCCCCCCGCCCCCACTCATGCCCCGTGTATCTCTCTCCCCCCCACCCCCGCAAATGCCCCGTGTGTTTCTCTCCCTCCCCCACCCCCTGCTCATGCCCTGTGTGCCTCTCCCCTCACCCCCTACTCATGCCCCGTGTGTCTCCCTCCCTCCCCCCCACCCCGCTCATGCCCCGTGTGTCTCTCTCCCTCCCCCCCACCCCCGCTCATGCCCCGTGTGTCTCTATCCCTCCGGCCCACCCCCCGCTCCTGCCCCGTGTGTCTCTCTTCCTCCCCCCACTCCCCCTCATGCCCCGTGTGTCTCTATCCCTCCGGCCCGGCCCCCGCTCATGCCCCGTGTGTCTCTCTTCCTCCCCCCCACCCCCCCTCATGCCACGTGTGTCTCTCCCCTCACCCCCACTCATGCCCCGTGTGTCTCTAGTAAACCCACCCACCCCCCGCTCATGCCCCTAGCCCTCCCACCCACCCCCCGCTCATGCCCCGTGTGTCTCTATCCCTAACACCCACCCCCCGCTCATGCCCCGTGTGTCTCTCTCCCACCCCCACCCCCGCTCATGCCCCGTGTGTGTCTCTCCCTCCCCCCACCTCCGCTCATGCCCCGTGTGTCTCTCTCCCTCCCGCTCACCCCCCGCTCATGCCTCGTGTGTCTCTCTCCCTCCCCCCACCCTCACTCATGCCTCGTGTGTCTCTAGACCTCCCACCCACCCCCGCTCATGCCCCGTGTGTCTCTAGACCACCCACCCATCCCCCGCTCATGCCCCGTGTGTCTCTAGCCCTCCCACCCACCCCCCGCTAATGCCCCATGTGTTTCTAGCCCTCCCACGCTCATGCCCTGTGTGTCTCTAGCCCTCCCACCTACCCCCTGCTCATGCCCCATGTGTCTCTATCCCTCCCACCCACCCCCCACTCATGCCCTGTGTGTCTCTATCCCTTCCACCCAGCCACCGCTCATGCCCCGTGTGTCTCTAGCCCTCCCACCCACCCCCTGCTCATGCCCTGTGTGTCTCTCCCCTCCCTCCCACCCCCCGCTCATGCCCCATGTGTCTCTCCCCTCCCCCCACCCCCCGCTCATGCCCCGTGTGTCTCTCCCCTCCCATCTACCCCCCGCTCATACCCCGTGTGTCTCTCCCCTCCCACCCACTCCCTGCTCATGCCCCGTGTGTCTCTCCCATCCCACCCACCCCCTGCTCATGCCCCGTGTGTCTCTCCCCTCCCACCCACCCCCTGCTCATGCCCCGTGTGTCTCTCCCCTCTCACCCACCCCCTGCTCATGCCCCGTGTGTCTCTCCCCTCCCACCCACCCCCCGCTCATGCCCCATGTGTCTCTCCCCTCCCACCCACCCCCCGCTCATGCCCCGTTTGTCTCTCCCCTCCCACCCACGCCCGCTCATGCCTCGTTTGTCTCTCCCCTCCCATCCACCCCCCGCTCATGCCCCATTTGTCTCTCCCCTCCCACCCACCCCCTCTCATGCCCCGTGCGTCTCTCCCCTCCCAACCACTCCCCGCTCATGCCCCGTGTGTCTCTATCCCTCCCACCCACCCCCTGCTCATGCCCTGTGTGTCTCTATTGCTCCCACCCACCCCCCGCTCATTCCCCGTGTGTCTCTATCCCTCCCACTCACCCCCCGCTCATGCCCCGTGTATCTCTCTTCCTCCCCCCCACCCCCGCTCATGCCCCGTGTGTCTCTCTCCCTCCCCCCCACCCCCGCTCATGCCCCGTGTGTCTCTATCCCTCCGGCCCACCCCCCGCTCATGCCCCGTGTGTCTCTCTTCCTCCCCCCAGCCCCCTCATGCCCCGTGTGTCTCTATCCCTCCGGCCCGGCCCCCGCTCATGCCCCGTGTGTCTCTCTTCCTCCCCCCCACCCCCCCTCATGCCGCGTGTGTCTCTCCCCTCACCCCCACTCATGCCCCGTGTGTCTCTAGTAAACCCACCCACCCCCCGCTCATGCCCCTAGCCCTCCCACCCACCCCCCGCTCATGCCCCGTGTGTCTCTATCCCTAACACCCACCCCCCGCTCATGCCCCGTGTGTCTCTCTCCCACCCCCACCCCCGCTCATGCCCCGTGTGTGTCTCTCCCTCCCCCCACCTCCGCTCATGCCCCGTGTGTCTCTCTCCCTCCCGCTCACCCCCCGCTCATGCCTCGTGTGTCTCTCTCCCTCCCCCCACCCTCACTCATGCCTCGTGTGTCTCTAGACCTCCCACCCACCCCCGCTCATGCCCCGTGTGTCTCTAGACCACCCACCCACCCCCCGCTCATGCCCAGTGTGTCTCTAGCCCTCCCACCCACCCCCGCTCATGCCCCATGTGTTTCTAGCCCTCCCACGCTCATGCCCCGTGTGTCTCTAGCCCTCCCACCTACCCCCTGCTCATGCCCCATGTGTCTCTATCCCTCCCACCCCCCACTCATGCCCTGTGTGTCTCTATCCCTTCCACCCAGCCACCGCTCATGCCCCGTGTGTCTCTAGCCCTCCCACCCACCCCCTGCTCATGCCCTGTGTGTCTCTCCACTCCCTCCCACCCCCCGCTCATGCCCCATGTGTCTCTCCCCTCCCCCCACCCCCCGCTCATGCCCCGTGTGTCTCTCCCCTCCCATCTACCCCCCGCTCATACCCCGTGTGTCTCTCCCCTCCCACCCACTCCCTGCTCATGCCCCGTGTGTCTCTCCCATCCCACCCACCCCCTGCTCATGCCCCGTGTGTCTCTCCCCTCCCACCCACCCCCTGCTCATGCCCCGTGTGTCTCTCCCCTCTCACCCACCCCCTGCTCATGCCCCGTGTGTCTCTCCCCTCCCACCCACCCCCCGCTCATGCCCCATGTGTCTCTCCCCTCCCACCCACCCCCGCTCATGCCCCGTTTGTCTCTCCCCTCCCACCCACGCCCGCTCATGCCTCGTTTGTCTCTCCCCTCCCATCCACCCCCGCTCATGCCCCATTTGTCTCTCCCCTCCCACCCACCCCCTCTCATGCCCCGTGCGTCTCTCCCCTCCCAACCACTCCCCGCTCATGCCCCGTGTGTCTCTATCCCTCCCACCCACCCCCTGCTCATGCCCTGTGTGTCTCTATTGCTCCCACCCACCCCCCGCTCATTCCCCGTGTGTCTCTATCCCTCCCACTCACCCCCCGCTCATGCCCCGTGTATCTCTCCCCTCCGCCCACCCCCTGCTCATGCCCCGTTTGTCTCTATCCCTCCCACCCACCCCCAGCTCATGGCCCGTGTGTCTCTATCCCTCCCACCCACCCCTGCTCATGCCCCGTGTGTCTCTATCCCTCCCACCCACCCCCCGCTCATGCCCTGTGTGTCTCTATCCCTCCCACACACCCCACGCTCATGCCCCCTGTGTCTCTATCCCTCCCACCCACCCCCCGCTCATGCCCCGTGTAACTCTATCCCTCCCACCCACCCCCCGCTCATGCCCCGTGTGTCTCTATCCCTCTCCCCCACCCCCTGCTCATGCCCCGTGTGTCTCTATACCCTCCCCCCACCCCCCGCTCATGCCCCGTGTGTCTCTATCCCTCCCGGCCACCCCCCGGTCATGCCCTGTGGTCTCTATCCCTCCCGCCCCCCCCGCTCATGCCCCGTGTGTCTCTATCCCTCCCACCCCACCCCCCCGCTCATGCCCCGTGTGTCTCTATCCCTCCAGCCCACCCCCCGCTCATGTCCCGTGTATCTATCCCCTCCCGCCCACCCCCTGCTCATGCCCCGTGTGTGTCTATCCCCTCCCGCCCACCCCCCGCTCATGCCCTGTGTGTGTCTATCCCCTTCCGCCCACCCCCTGCTCATGCCCTGTTGTATTCTCTTTATACACCCTGACTTCCCTTTCCATGGTGGCCACCTTGGTAAAAGATTTTCCTTTCTATCCCTCCCACTCACCCCCCGCTCAGGCCCTGTGTATCTCTCCCCTCCGCCCACCCCCTGCTCACGCCCCGTGTGTCTCTATCCCTCCCACCCACCCCCAGCTCATGGCCCGTGTGTCTCTATACCTCCCACCCACCCCTGCTCATGCCCCATGTGTCTCTATCCCTCCCACCCACCCCCCGCTCATGCCCTGTGTGTCTCTATCCCTCCCACACACCCCACGCTCATGCCCCCTGTGTCTCTATAACTCCCACCCACCCCCCGCTCATGCCCCGTGTAACTCTATCCCTCCCACCCACCCCCCGCTCATGCCCCCTGTGTCTCTATCCCTCTCCCCCACCCCCTGCTCATGCCCCGTGTGTCTCTATCCCCTCCCGCCCACCCCCTGCTCATGCCCCGTGTGTCTCTATCCCTCCCGGCCACCCCCCGGTCATGCCCCGTGGTCTCTATCCCTCCCGCCCCCCCGCTCATGCCCTGTGTGTCTCTATCCCTCCCACCCCACCCCCCCGCTCATGCCCCGTGTGTCTCTATCCCTCCAGCCCACCCCCCGCTCATGCCCCATGTGTCTATCGCCTCCCGCCCACCCCCTGCTCATGCCCCGTGTGTGTCTATCCCCTCCCGCCCACCCCCCGCTCATGCCCTGTGTGTGTCTATCCCCTTCCGCCCACCCCCTGCTCATGCCCTGTTGTATTCTCAACATCTTTTTTTTACCACCTGGGGTTCCCACTTTGAGGACCTAAGATGCTAGTGGTCTTCATCTATTGAAAATGATGTTATGGTGACGTTGCACTAATAAAAACCTATCAAATGCAGTAAAAGAAAATTGTATTACAGGGACGTTATGGTTAAGTTGCACTAATAAAAACCTATGAAATTCAATGAAAAAACTTTGTTAAAGGGACGTCATGGTTAAGTTGCACTAATAAAAACCTATGAAATTCAATGAAAAAACTTTGTTAAAGGGACGTTATGATTAAGTTGCGCTACTAAAAACCTATGAAATCCAGTGAAAAAACGTTGTTAAAGGGACGTTATGGTTAAGTTTCACTACTAAAAATCTATGAAATTCAGTGTAAAAACTTTGTCAAAGGGACGTTATGGTTCCAAGTAAAACCGAAAAACCCTTGAAATTCGCCAGTTATGGTAAGCTAAGCAACCATAACTCGCGCCACCACCGTGCACTGCTAAGACTAACACCCAGGACATCAAAGATGACATCACAAATGTCATTGATGACATCACTGATGACATCACATGTCTGGCTCGCTCTTTTTTCTTTTGCTGACATGTCTAGGCCACATGGTTTTCTTCAGTAACAGTCAGAAACTATAAATGTTATTTTATTTGTAGACGTATCCTTCAAGTAGGTTCTTACAGTAATTCCCTTAGAGTCCAGTCACATCATATGAAACATATACATACGGGAAGACACAAGCTTGAAAGACAGCAATCCTTTTTGTGCATAAAGATAATCAATAGACTTATGAGCACTTCCTGATAGTTCTGTTGTTTTTTTTTTATGGCTGTACTTTCCCTGTGGGTCCAATCACATCAAGTGATACATATACATAGGGTAAATAGCAGCTTTGAAACAGAGCAATCATTTATTTGCATGAAAATAATCTGTTAAATTATGAATTGTTTCTGCTACTACTTGAGCTTTTTTGCTAACTTCACTTTCCCTGTATATACCCATATTGGTATGTGTTCTTGTGTCTTTGTTTTTTGTCTATAGTAATGCAATTATGTAATACATGTGTTTTTTTAACTACATATTACATATTTCACAGTACACAAAAATGTATTAAGAAAACAATTATCAGTTCAATATTCAACATATTAACCTTACGAATATTATACCTTCATCTTGTACGCTGCACACAATGTTATGTTTCTGTATGAGTAGCTTAGTATACCAGATAGAAACCCCATAATAGAATGCTATTTATATCAATGCATCGTTCAATGCACTAATTAGGGTATGATATTTATTGCAATGATCCTTGATACTTGTTTCGCAACATTATAATAAGAATCCCTTGTACATATATTTCATGAAAAGTACATACACATGTGATGTCATCAGTGATGTCATCAATGACATTTGTGATGTCATCTTTGATGTCCTGGGTGTTAGTCTTAGCAGTGCACGGTGGTGGCGCGAGTTATGGTTGCTTAGCTTACCATAACTGGCGAATTTCAAGGGTTTTTCGGTTTTACTTGGATCCATATCGTCCCTTTGACAAAGTGTTTTCACTGAATTTCATAGGTTTTTAGTAGCGCAACTTAACCATAACGTCCCTTTAACAACGTTTTTTCACTGAATCCCTTTAACAACGTTTTTTCACTGAATATATATATATATATATATATATATATATATATATATATATATATATATATATATATATATATATATATATATATATTACATGGCCACGGTAATGGCCATGTAGTTATGGTTAAGTTGCTGTTTCCATAGGAAGAACACTTTTTGGGCAGCTTATATCTTCGCTCTCCCTGGACGGATCATCACCAAACTTTGCCAAAAAAGTATTTGGGTCACTCTGAATTTTTTTGCAAAGTTTGGTGAGGATTCGTCCAGGGGGGGAAACGTTATAGGGGGAGTCCCACATTTTTTTTTTCCCATAGACTGAATGGGAAAAAAAATGTGCTCGCGTCTACAGCCCAAACCTCTGGATGGATTTTCACCAAATCTGGACCAGGAGCAGCGGCTTGGTCCCGAAAGCTTGCTTTTTCAAATTTGGTGAAAATCCGTCCAGTAGTTTTTTTTAAAATGACTAAAAAGTAGGTAAAAAAAAATTAGTGATATCTGTTTTCGGTCCGCGGACGGACTTCCCTGATCGCTCCGCGGACAGTGTCCTGATTTGGCCAATCGGCTTGCGTGATGTTCGCAGACATGCAACGTGTTCACTGATTGGACAGCATGGAGCGTGAAGCGCGTCAGATTTTCGGTAGCATCCGCCATCTTGAATTTGCGGTTGTCCGCGGACAGCGCGGTGAAACGTTGTTCAAAATTTGTATTTAGTAGAGTGTGTTGGTGTGTAGGAGTGTTTGGGGAGGCTGGGAGTGTATGAGATAGGATGAAAGTTGTGTTTTTTATGTGTTAGATGTTCTTTTTGTGTTCGATTTCTCTGCGGACATCAGGTGTTCTGAAATGTTCTAAATAAACTTTATGGGGGGTGTTCTGAGGACTCAATATGTGTCTGTTTTGTTCGCAAGCAAACTGAAACTGTTCTAAGAACACTCGCAGTGTCCTGAAATGTTCGCAAATAAACAAAATGGGGATGTCCTGAGGACTCTGTCCGTATTGTTCGTTGTCAAGTTGAATATGTTCTAAGAACACTCGTGGTGTCCTGAATTGTTCGCAAATACACAAAATGGGGGTGTTCTGAAGACGTTGTCGAACACTCGCTGTGTCCTGAAATGTTCGCAAATATGAATGGGGTTGTGGCTGACAAGTTGAATGTGTTCAAAGAACACTCGCGGTGTCCTGAAATGTTCGCAAATAAACAAAATGGGGGTATCCTGAGGACGCTGTCCGTATTGTTCTCTGTCAAGTTGAATGTGTTCTAAGAACACTTGCAGTGTCCTGAAATGTTCGCAAATAAAATGGGGGTGTCAACAACCACCGCAGCATATCACATTCATATTTGCTTATAACTTTGGGTGAAAAACAAATGTATAAGGAACAAAGGTATTAGATACTATGGATGTGATATGCTGCTATGGTTCTCCTTATTATTGTATACTTACTGTTTGGTCTAGTAACGGGAGTCCATGTTTTTCTTGTTAATTTCTGTGATAAAAGAAAATAGCATGTTAGTATTAGTATTTTGTAATGACTTATTACATTGTATAATCAATATACTTTTTTTTTTTTGGACCCTCATATTTAGTAGAATACAAATCAGAGTACTGTGCAATTTGCTCAGTTTCTGTATTTGTTGCTAAAATCATTGGGTCTGTAGGAGAAAAGAAAAAAAAATCCATGTTGCATTAAAAAAAAAACTTTTTCTGTTATGCTACAGTTTATTTGTTTGTTTGTTTTCAGTGTTCACTTGTTGTTTCTTGTTAATGCGTAATACTTTGGCTTGTTGTATTTTTTTGGAGCAGTAACATATTATTTATTTGTTTTGATATTACAAAAATTTTGGAGCAGTTAGATACCAATTGGCGTATTCTAACTGTCTATTTTTTGATATATTTTAGTGGTATTGATTTATCTATTTGGATATTGTTACATTTTGGGACAGTTAGATACCAATTGGCGTATTCTAACTGTGTATTTTTTGGTCTAACTTAGTGGTATTCATTTATCTTATTAGTTGTAGAATCTTTGAGCAGTTAGCTCAAAGATAGCTTTTGGAGTATTCTAACAGTTTATATTTTTTTAACACAAGTTTACTTAGGGTTTAAATACAGTTTAGTCATCAAATTTTGGTTTTAAGAACATCAAATAAGCGCTTGTAAGATTTCCTGGTAATCTCTGCTTTAGAGTAATGGTACTATCATTACATTCAAACCATCCACATTTCTTTTTTATATATGCAGTGTAGTGCCCTGAATTGGTTGTGGCTCCTGCATGGTAGATTATACCTATTGTTGTGAAGGTTTTCTTACCAAGTGATATTTGACCATGCGTGAATCCAGTCAGCTTGCAGTTGTTTTTGGTACCATCTGCATTGTAACGTAGAAGCATGAGTATTATGTATTTACTATGTGTTTGTATTACTAACGTGGAGCAATTATCTGAATTGCAGGTTTAGCATAATCTACCATGGTTTGCATTTTGTACAAGTCGCTGAAATGGAATGGATTCACAATTTGGTATTGATATATATATGAAGCGTTCATTGGGGATTTCGTCTTGTGTCACATTGTTGCAGAGAGTGCTTGTATGTTTCCACATGTATGAAATCTGAAAGATTTCATTTATAGGTATGTTTTTGTTTTCCAGTACTTGTAGTAAGTACATTAGAAATTCTTGTGGATCTTCCTGTGAATTTATAGTGAATTTCACCATTCCAGCACAGTAGTCCAATTGTTGTCTTATTCCAAAAACACTATACGTGTTGTCAGGATTGTTTGTTGCATTTCTGTGAAGTACTAACATTTGCAAACACAATGGGTCTGTACTGTGTAAGTAAATGTTGTCAACAATTGGTGGTAATTGAAATAGAATATTCATTGCTACATTTGCGTAGCAACTTACACCAACTATATTTGAGAATTTAAATGGTCCAGGTAGTTCTGTATCTAACTGCTTTTTTTGGAGTTTGTCTTCCTTCTTTAAAGAAGTACTTGGTTTACTTTCCCTAATTGATTCTTTTTTGCTTGTGGTACTTGATGAAGTATTAGTTTCTTTTACTCTCTTTGGAGGATTTGCAGTGACATCCTGTGGCATTTCTGTTTGATTTATTTTTCTTTTATAACGTTTTCTTTTTTGTGGAACAGAATATGTGTTTAGGTGGGGGGTCTATAGTGAGAGAAGTCTATTGTATTCTAAAATGCAAGGAATATCAGCGTTTATTTTACTTGCATCAAAGTTGATTAGAAATAGACCGTCAAGTGTACGTAAGCATGATAGTGCTACATAGCTCATGCCTTCTTTAAAGACTGTGTTACCAATATCTATCTTTGCTTTGTCTAGGGTAAGACCTTGTGATTTATGAATCGTGACTGCGTATGAAAGAGTTAGAGAAAATTGTTCTCTGCGAACATACATATCTTTGAAGAGAAGGAATCTAGCTGTTGAGCGTCCTATTCTTTTTACTTCTGAAAGTTTGTCAAAGAGTATATTGACAAACTGAATTTTGTCGTTGCGTGGGTATGTTTGAAAGCCAACAACTGTACCCAGTGCTCCATTAACTAGTCCTTGGTCCACGTCAAGCTTACGTTTAAGCATTACTCTGCAATTTAAGGATAATTTTAATATCTTTTCTAAGCCTGCTGTGTTTGAGATTGATTTTTCTAAACTATTTAGCCTTGTTGTGGCTTGGTCACACATGGGTAGTGTCATACCATGTACATCTGGATTGTCTGTGGCTCTAATTTCCATGATTGGTTGCATTTCTTTACTTAGCATGATTTCATTGAATTTGATTGAAACAGCTTGCAAGAGTTGGCATTAAGGCCATACAATTGACATTTTTGTGGGCTAATTGTTCCATAACATCTGTAGCACATGCATTATCGGCATAACGTGCATTAATGTGCCGGGTTTTCAATATTCCTTCTGCTTCTTTAGAAAGTATACCAACTCTGATTCTTTTTAAAATGTTGGCATAAGTGAGATCTGCAGATTGCCGCATGTTTTCTGTTAATTCTCTGTATTGGAAATGTTGCCAAAGGTTGACATTTCCAATGCTGCCAATGGTTTGTACGGCAGAGTTTGTGTCCTAATGTTTTAAAAATAGGCTCACCTTTTACTGGTGTTAATTGAAGCAGATCTCCAAAAAGAATAATGTGTTTTCCCGCAAAGAGCTCTTCATAGTCTGTTTTGAGTACTTCTTGTAATCTGAGGTGAATCAAAGCTAACATCAGGTTGGAGACCATGCTCACTTCATCTATTAGTAGCATTTTCATTTGTTTCAATACTCTGCGTAATTCCATTGCAGCTTCTGCAGAAAGTTTGTAATAGTCTAATTTGTTCTGGTGTTCTACTGGTAATAGTAGTAATCGGTGTAATGTGACACCACCTATGTTGTAGGCAGCTAAACCTGTGGGGGCAGTGACAACAGCTGACAGTTTGTTGTTTGTCAATTGTTGAAGGAACTTACTAATAATTTTGATTAGGAATGTTTTGCCAGAACCAGCTTCACCACTGACGTACAGTAGTATAGGTTAATAATTATGGCAGGAACATTCTTTATTTTCATGTTTTACACCATGTGCAATTTGTTTTGTTACTTCTTGAAAAATGCTACTTTGCTCATTGTTTAGTTTTTATTGTAGTATAGTTAAGTCTTCCTTATCTTCATACTGACACATGGTGTTTTCTACTTCTATCATAGCTAATTCTGCCTCATTTATTATTAGTGGTTCTCCCAGTGGTTCTTGGCTTCCTGTTACAGAAGGTTGACTACTGTCAGGAGTGTCCTTATCTAGTTGGGCTTGGAGTTCTTCTTCGTGTTGCTGTTCATTGTGCAACATTGTTTTGTACTGTGTAAAGTTTACATCAGTTATAGTGCTTTCATTTGCTTTGAAAGCATCCTCATATGAGTCATAGTTATCTAGTAATTGTTCTTCTTTTCTCCATGGTTTGAAGAGTTGTAGCAGGGACATGTAATATACTTCTTTATGTTGAGGAGTCTTTAATGGCAATTTGATATGATTAATTAAATTTGGTTTAGTGAGTTTAACTAAGCTGCCTTCACAGTTTGTCACTCTATATTTACCTTTTTTTCATCAGGTTTCATATTATTTTTGTATGTGTAGTTTTGGGCTATGTGGTATAGACACATGTTTTCCAAAGTATTACTTCTGTTTGGGTAGTATGTGTCCAATAAATTGTTTTTTAAAATGTCTTGGCTGTTGGGATCATGTTTGGCTATTGTTTCTATATCTTCATATGATTTTAGAACTCTTTTTCTAGATTTAGCTGGACCAAGACTTAGCCATACTATATTTTCAGATTTACCATACAATGCAGTACCACTTAAACGATCAGCTGCTTCATATGATCCACATTCTCTATGGGTGAGCATTTTTATGCCCAAGCTGTATAATTTTTGAGATACTGTTTTATCTGATGACAGGTCATTTCAGAGGTCTTGGAGCTCTGTCTTTTCTGCTTTAGTTAAGTATGCTGTGACATATCGTGCAACTGCAGTAGAAGTGTCTGCAATGTACTGCACATCTATGTTTGCATTCCATAAGTGGGCAATGATTGCATTATAATCATTGATATATTTTTCTTCTTCTTTTCTTTTTATGGTATATGTATTTTTAGGTGACTTACCTTTAACACTATGTCTAACTGAAGACATGAGGTTGTTCACTTGACCTGTATTTGTAACTGGTCTAGGGAAACCAAATCGGCATTTGGTGTAGTATGTCCCTTTGTTTTTGTATTTGCGACGACAATATTTTCCACATTTGTGTCTTTGAAATTGTAAAATTTGTGCATGACGATCACTATTTGTGGTTTCTGATGGAATTTCACAAGTGACATATTTTTCAATAAACTGTAAAACAGTGGCATCACTGTCTTGACCAAATTTAGGAGCATCTTTAATCCATAAAAGCATGTGGATATGTGGTGCTCCTCTGGCTTGGTATTCTTTTCTCCAAAAGAAGTGTTGCACTTCTCCAAGGGGAGGAACAGTTTTATTACAAATAAAATGTAGCATGGCAATGAAGCAATGGTGAAAATATCTTGAAACATTAACAGGATCCAAAGAACAACGTTCTCAGGTGTTAGTATATCTATGTTTGTTTTGTTTTTATTTGATATGCATAGGAAATCATGTAAATCTTCCCATGCATATTCTGCACAACTTAATGTAACAAACCAAGTGGGTGGGCCAAGGTTTCTGATCATACAACGTACATCTCCATGACGTCGAAACCAGTACTCTTTAGTACCACGCATATTTGCTAATAGATTTGTAATATTTGATTGTAAAACCTCATCCTTTTGTTGCACGTTTTCTAATAATTGTGTAGCTGTCATATTTTGAAAGTGTGATCCTGATTTTAATATGTGTGCAACTCTGTAACATAAAGTTGCTAGTTCACTTTCAAAGAGTAGGTGGAATATGTATTTTCACATTTTGTCTAAATCTGGGATCTTCAGAAAACATCCGTAATGAGCAGTATTCTGAAGCTGATATTTGAATAGGTCTATCATCATACCTTCCTCCTTTGCCAGTAGGAAAGACTAGAGTCAAAGCACGCGCTTCTATACTTTTTTCCCAAATGCTGATTGATGATCCTTTTGTTTGACGCATTTGGTAAGTTTCCAGTGCATCTTCTATGGTGTCATTACAGTGCAAAGGATGAATTGTATAATGGTCTAAAGTATTTGATATTGTAGCAGGATCTAGTAGCTCAAATTGACCAGCTTCTTGTGTTTCTTGAATTATTTCAGTTGTATCTTTCAAGTTTTCTTCAATATTAATTTATTTGTAATATTCATTATTCTCTTTAAGATATTGGAAGGCTTGTCTAACTTTATATACATTTACCAGCTGTTGCCATATTTTTTTGTCTTTTGTAGGTACTCCATTTACTAAGATAATTAAAGATTGCTGCATTGGACGTTGCACTCCTAGAGTATACACATTTTCTTTTAGATCTAATGGTAAATAAACCACTTTTCCACAAATGCATTTTACCAATTCAGAAGGAGGTAATTTTGCTGTTTTTGGTTGAAGGCGTATTATTGCTTGAAATGGGTGTACTGTTTGAATTATGATGCTCTCATATAAATTAAGTTGTTGTAGGGGTTTTGGTACTGGGTATAATTCCAAATTATTTGTGATAGCACGTGAAGGAGTTTGGTTGTTGTCAAGTTTTGTAGTGCAGTAACTGCAAAGTATTAAGTGCTCAGTTATTTTGTATTTGTTTTCTGCTACAAGGTAGAGAGCTAATTCAAACCATTTAGAATCTTCATTGTCTTCTATTTTGTATGATAGGTCTACAGTTTTTGTGTTACCTTTATAAAAAGTTCTACGGCAACATACACAAACATGGTTTGGTACTTCAGCTGATGTACTTTTAAATTTGAGTATTTCTTTTTTGTATGTGTTTAGCAAAAAGTTGCCATGTGTAGAATTGTTGCTTAATTGGTTTAAAGCTATTTCATTCTGTAAATGGCTTTCACTTCCAAAATATTTTTTCTGGATATAGTGAATTTCTTCAAGTAGGTCTTTTGCTGTAACATGTAGAAGGATGTTATTTAACTTTGCTAGTGCTAAAGCAGGACTTTTAGCATAGTACAGTTTATAGACTAGAATTCTTATAGTTGAATGATGTGTTGATATCCTTTTGATATCATGGAAAGTGGTTTTACAAGTAGGTCCTGTAATGCAGGCCAATGAATGTCCTTGTAGTCCTGTGTACTTGCGCACTGGACAGGTATCCACATTTTGCAGTAATTTAATTTTGATTTTGTCTTTGCTTTTTACATATTTATTGAGGAATTGGCGTAAAGATTTGAAACATTGTTTGGGAATGTTACACATTGACATGCATGGCCATTTGTACACTAGACGTTCTGATTCAGTTGAATGGAGGGGTAACTCTAAGTTTTCAGGGCATATTTTTGTAAGGAGTACTTCTTGCTCCATCATGGTGTTATTCACTTTTTCATAACCTCGACCACTGCTATGTATGGCAATTGTATTTGTTTGCTTTTGTTTGTATGCTTCTTCATTAAAATATGGTTCTGTGCTCGTAGTGTGATTCCATTCACCTCCGCAGATACTTAAGAAGTTCTTTCTGTTGACATTTTGCTTATTGAGAAGTCTTTTTTGTAATTTAGTTATTAGTTTTGTTAGTGGTTTCATTTTGTTTAACAGTAAAATAAATAATTTTCTTTTCAGAAGAATTACACTGTCCATCAACGCTTCTAAGATTAATTTCCTACGATAGGTTTTAAGCATTGAACCTGATTTCTCTCCTGTTTTTATAAGATTTTGAAAGACTTTGTGACGGTACATTTTGGCTAAAATACTTTTCTTGGTATGCTTACTTTGCACTATATTAAAATTTGAAGACGTAATTTTATCTGTAGTGATAGCTGATTTTCTGTTAATTGTTTTTTGGTTTGTTTTACATTTTGATAGAGGAGGCAAAGTGTTGGTACTTGAAACTTCTTGTGTTTCACTAAATGACTGTATTAGCTGTTTTGTTTCAACTTTCTTTTACAAATTCTGCTAGACATGGATGCTTATGTCGGACACTTTTATTTTCATTTGCTCTACTTTTGCGTTGCTTTCTACGGACTTGACTTTTGGTAGGCATTCTTTAGGGTCTGTTGAAAAAAATAAAGAAGGTATGGGTTGGGGTGTTCTGGAATGTATGTGTGCTGTGTGCATGAGTGTTTGAGTAAGATGATAAAGATGTATGTAATGGTGTGTGATTGTGTATTGGGAACTACAACTAATAGGGATAGGTATTCTTGAAATTATGTGTTACTAAACTGGGGTTCAGATGACAAAAAAAGTAAGCTAGTGGTGTGGAAAGGTACAAATAGTAAATCTAATGTATACAATTAAAACAGTTGTATTTTCTATAATATGAAAATTGTAGCGGTTCAGTTGGGTAATTTGTGTGTCCAAAAATAGGAATTTGTGGGCCATTCTGGCTGTAAATCGTTGTTTAACACATGGAGATTTTTGGATAAAATGGTACACAATCTCTATTTTTAGGCACCAAAATAGCTTGTATTAACGTTATAGTATGTTTGATTAATAATACAAATATTATGGTGATATTCTACTTACTTTTTTTCTTAAATTAACAGGTAACTTCTTAGTTCTTCTTTGTTCTTCAAATTCGTCTGCTTCTTTTCAGGAGACTGGTCTTCACTGCAATTGTAAAAGCTTCAAATTAGTAACTTTGTTTGTATATAGCGCTGTTTTTAATTTAGATATTGATTTTTTTAATTGGAATCCTCAGTGCCTTCTTTAAAACCATTAAACTAATTTATTTACATAAGATACATTGCATCAGTTCAGTACATATGATATGCTCTTAATGAACAAATTGTATTGAATGACTAACTGTAACAAAAAAAAATATCTTTACTATGTCTTGTGAAATTTATAATATACCAGTGAATACCACTATTTCTGTAAGTAAGCTGTTCTAGGTAATAGCGCCTCAATGTCATGTCTAAATTAAAGTAATTAAGTAAATAAATAAATAAAAACAAAAAATATGAAATTGTATAAGTATTTTTTAAATATTTAAACATAGATTGTGCTTGCATGCAATTTTGTTTGAATATATGTAGTCTATATATTTCATTTAGAAAAATGTAGTTTAACATGATTTGAGTGTGTGTGTATAAAGAAAGTAAATAGTATAAAGGTTTATAAGTGATAGTTGATTTTAGGAAATTGAAAAAAATACAGTAAATTCATTTTACAGATTACACAAGCTAAAAGTCTGTTTGAAAATGTGTTCCTCTACTGTACAGAAAATATGCATACCTGAAGTTTGTGTTCATGCATATGGATATGCATGGAGCTGCAAGTAGAAATCTTGGAGACTTGTACAGTATTTCTGGTAGATGGTGCTTGCCAATGATATGACAGTTGTACTCAGAGAGATTCACAGTACATTTGCAGTGCTGATCTATGATGATGCAGTTAGATGTAGAGGTCTTGAATGTGACTGCTGCATGGTCATGTGATTTTTTAGCTACATCCAATGAGGGAATGGCAGAGAGAGTGAAGTGGAAATGGTAGAAGGGCTGTTCATGTTACATATGCCCGCGGACATGGCGGTAGTTCGCGGATATCGGGAGTTACATCCGGGGATTTTTGGGTTCAGAAGTCATGCAAATGAGAATAAGCACTGAAAGGGATTGGTCAGGAAAGTTTAGTGGGTGTGTTGTGCCAGGAGAGAGTTTCTCAGATACTCTTTTTGCTGAGAGAACAAAAGATAGCTATGGCTGTGTGTTTCAGAAAACAGATTGTTTGGATTTTGGGAGATTCGTGGATACATTGGTTGAAGGTGCATGTAGAAAGCTGTGGAGTAGCTGTAGATCTTGGATTCCCACATGTGGAAGTACACTGGCATGGAGTACGTGGAATGAAGTGGTTGGACTTGCTACCTCTCTGTGCTACTTTGGAGACAGAGCAACATCCAGACATAATTGTAATTCATTGTGGAGGGAACAGTTTAGGACATGTGACTGGAATTTTTTTGCAATTTGCTATGAAAGAAGGACTTGGGAAGGTTATGGACATGTTTCCTAATACTCAAGTGATATTTTCACGGATTGCGCAGAGACAAATGTGGCTTCGTTCTTCTTCATTTGGTCCACAAATGGAAAAAGCAAGGCGCAATGTTAATAAGGCTGTTTGTGCCTTTCTAAGAGATTTTGGCTTGTCCTCTTTTCACAATGAAAATATTATGTTTCGTAGTACATACATTTTTCGCAGAGATAGAGTCCATCTTACTTATGCTGGCAATCAGATTTTTCTGAGAAATGTACAAAATGCATTGCGACCTTTTTTGGAATTACAACAACCATTTTGAAGTAGGTGTTAAGCATTTATAATTTTTGACTTACAAACACCACCCAAAGGCTCTTTTCAGAGCCACCACTTCTTCCCAGAGAAAATTGCAATGTTTGTGAAGGGGTAGCAACCCAATTTTTTAAATGTTCGCGAACTGTCCGCGGACTTCTAAAAAATACAAAGGGCCCTGCTTCATTTATTTTCACTTCTATTTTTTAACTGTGAAAGGCGGCTCTGAAAAGAGCCTTATTTTTTTTTTGATTTTTGATATTTTGTATTTTTTTTGGTTTTTTATACATGACACACTAGGAGAGGAGGGGAAAGGAAGGTAAAGGGGGGGACACCAACCACAGGGATAAGAAAGGGCGAGCTGAGAGAGGAAGATGTAGAGTGGGTTTTATTTGGGTAGTGAGCAGATCTTCTCGTGCTCTGAGACGATAGTCTCAAAAGCACTACAAAGTCACTCCCCCCTGCAGAGTACTGTGTCACAGTACATACATACAACTGTGACCCTCGAAAGGTAAGGGTCATCAGCATTCTGTATGGCCTGTGAGGCAGCTTGAGGAAGACGCTGTCCCACAGAGGTGGTCCTTGTGGTGACAGGATCAGAAACAGAGGATGAAGTAGAGGAAATCAACCTGCTACGTTCTGCGCAAGGTACAACCCTGCGAATAGCCCCAGAGTGAAATGACCTCAGGTGTCGCTTCATAGTAGTGGTCCCAAAGCTGTACTTACCGTGCTTCCCGTGACTGAGTATCATTTTGCACTCATTGCAGGTAACACGGTTTGCACAAGCCTTAGGAACATTACCATGAATGGTAAATAACCGCCACACCCAAGACTCACGCCTAGTGCGGGTAGTAGGGTTTTCCTCTACCTCCTTCTCATCATCCTCTTCTTCCTCCTCCGCATCCTCACTCCTGTTCCCCTCTTCAGGCCCTTGGGGAGGTGGTGGTGGTGGAGGGGGTGGTGTGGTGCTGAACCAGGTGCAGCACCAGGTGGCAGTTCTGCAGCCAGGGATGCCATCTCGATGGTGTAATCAGCAAGTTGCTGGAGAAATAGCTGTGCTCTGAAGAATAGCCAGAAACACAATGAGAATAAGCTCTAGGGTGTGGTCTTTTATAGGGGTGCCTGTGCGCGGTCCGCGGACATGCGCGCTGTCCGCGGACAGATCAAACACAAAAAAAAGTTTGAAAAGTTTCAAAAGGTATGTAGAATTACTATGTGGGACTTATGCCATGGTGAGATTTTATTGAAAAATATTATGGATTAATTGAAAATGTACTTTTAATTTGTACGGGGACCTGAACAGTGTCCGCATTCAGAACACGCCAAATGCACGGAGATTGGCTAGCGCATGCGCCTTGATGTTCTACGGACACTGTTTGGGTCCTGAACTAATTAAAATTGCGTCACACGTGAAACGAACATTTCAGCACACTGCGTGTGTTCTTAGAACAGTTTAAATTTGCTAGCGAACAGTAAGGACAGATATAGTGTTCTTTAGGACACGTTCAATTTCGTTTATGTACGAACATTTCAATACACCAATTGTGTTCTTAGAACATTTTCAACTTGCTAGCGAACAGTACAGACAGGTATAGTGTTCTTTAAGACACCTCCATTTTCATTTAATTATGAACAATTCAGGACACCGCGTGTGTTTTTAGAATAGTTTCATCTTGCTAGCGAACAGTACGAACAGGTATAGTGTTCTTCAGGACACCTCCATTTTCGTTTATTTACGAACATTTCAGAACACCTGCACTGTCCGTGGACACCTACATTGTTTTTTAAAAAAAAAAAAAAAACTATTTACAACACCATGGCCCTCATTACGACCCTGGCGGAAAGCGACTGACCGGAGCGCCACAGCGTAAATAGCGTTTCCGCCATTGCACGAAGGAGCAAAGTGCGGCCCATTCCGACCCATCGGGCACGAGCACCACGGCATGGCGGAAGTGCAAAGTCCGCGATGGCGGAAATGACCCCAAAACGGCCCACACCGCCGCCGTACGGCGCCCCAGGTGCAATACCGCCACCCCTCTTAGCGGTCACCGCAGTGTGCGCCTACCGGAAAGTACGGTGGCCGGAAATATACGGAAACGGAAGTTAAAACATGGGCCCGGAACGGGAAACAACCCGGCGTACACCTATAAATACACTAAAACCACACAACCACTAAAATCACTACCCTGAAACACACCCCAACCCGTCAACCACCCTAGCGAAACCAAGAATAATGGGAAAAGCAGCGAAGAAAGCGTGCGACCGCAAGCGGCAGGTCCACTTCTCCCGTGAGGAACTCACCGTGCTAACAAAGACCCTCCAGGAGAATGCTGCCGTCGTCTTCTGCACGCAAATGACCAGGACGGCACTTGCAAACAAGAAGGCCATATGGGCTCTGGTGGCACAGCGGGTAAGTGCGGTGGGGACCGCACCCCGCACCCCACACCAATGCCGCAAGCGATGGGACGACCTGCGGATACGCGTCCGCAGCATACTCTCTGCCAACCGCAACATTGCCACAGCCACCGGGGGAGGTCCTGAATCACCCATCAAGTTGACCCCCTGGGAAGAAATCTGTGCCTCCACCATCGGAATGGAGAGCATAGAGGGAGTCGGAGGGATGGAGAAAGGAGTGCAGACATCCGAAGATTCAGGTAGGTGGGCCAGATTAAACAATGCCAAATCCACACAGTCCATCCATGTGAAGTACCATGCGTCCACATAGTGCAACAGAAACACATGTCCAGGAGAACGTCCACACACATCGGCCTGATAGCGCACGTTAAAACCCACAATAAATACATAAATAATTAAAAACCCCTAATACACGCACTACACGTGCAGCAGGCACACCCTAACTGCAGGCTGCCAAACAACTGCACCCTCACTCCACACACAAATCAAAGCACCTCCAAGGCCCCGACCCAAATCACCCTCAGGTACCACCCCAATGCATGTGATACAATGCCATTCCAATTCCCACAGACCCATCAATAACCCTCGCCCTCCTCTACTCCACCACAGGGTCCGATCCAAACGACGAGCTACAGGACACCCCTACCAGCACACCTGCAAAGAGGGCCAAGACCAACGGCCAGAGACCCTCCACCTCAGCTGCACGCATCAAGACACGGCAGCAGCACAAATCAGGTGGCAGCACAGAGGAGGGAACATCAACAGGCACCCCAGCAGCCAGCATGCCCACAACACCACCACCACAGGTCCCCCCAATGGATGCCACAGAAGGCACTGCCTCCGGTGGCAGCAGCACCATAGGTGACACCCCATTGATGGCAGCATGCTCCGACACAGAAAACGGGGATGCCGAAGTCAGATCCATCCATGACCTGTCCCAATCCCCCTGTCTGTCCCATCCCGTACAACATGAGGATACCACGCAGGGGCACCCACAAGACGACGACTGGCCATCCCCCACAAGCCCTGTGGCAATGCAACATGAGGACAACAGCCCCTCTGTGACACCCCCGCAAATGGCCTTGGCCCAGCAGAGGCAACAGTCCCTCGACCAGTTGATCGAACAACAGCAGCAACTGGCCACGCTCCTCAAGGACCATGCTGATGAATGTGGGGGCACTAAGGCAGACATAGAAACATCAACTGAGACACTTAGGGCACAAATCGAGAGTAGCACCGAGAGCCTGAGAGTCCAAATGGAGAGTAGCACCGAGAGCCTGAGAGTCCAAATGGAGAGAAGCACCGAGAGCCTCAGGGGGGAACTGCATGCGACGGCCAAGGACGTATGTGCCGAACTTGCCGCAGTGCGCCGTGTGCTCACTGAGCTCTCGCAAACCCTTAGGGACATGCATGGACGTGAGCAGGCAGACACATCATCCGTTGCAAGCTCCGTCCAGGGCAGCCCCCAACGTAGATCTGGAAGGAACCTGCGCTCCACAGGCAGGGGTGCCCCTGATACCCGCAGAGGGGGCTTGCAATAGCGACAGCCCACTGACAATGAGCATCTTTGGACACTGGTGTTCGGGGGGGAGGTAGGGGGGTGGAGGGGGTGTGTTGGGCTCACTTGGGTGGCGGGTCGATAGGGTGTTCAACATGACATCACATATGCCATAAAAAGTGCACGATCAACCAATGAGATGTGTGGACATTGATCTTTGTGTACTAGGCCATCATAGGCGTACAGTCCATATTGTGCATGTCCCAGACACACGCAGTGCCACGAGTCCCGTGTCCATGCATCAGCCACCAGGCGTGAGTGCTAGAAGCATACATCAATGAGATGCTGACGAATGTCACGGGCCTCCGGTGCCTCGCAGACTCCATGAGGTGCTGCCACATCCCCACCCTCATCATGACCATCATCAGGTGCTTGCAGTTCTGCGTCAGGGGGCATGGGCACATTTCTACGTACGCACATGTTGTGGAGCATGACACATGCCATCACCATCTTTGCAACCTTCTCATGGCGGTACAGGAGTGCCCCGCCAGACCTGCTGAGGCAGCGGAAACGGCCCTTCAGTAGGCCGAATGCCTGTTCTATGACTACACGGGTACGTGAGTGGGCATGGTTGTAGTCCTCCTCATGCTGGTCCCGTGGGTTCCGGACTGGTGTGAGGAGCCATCTCTTCAGTGGATATCCAGCATCACCTGTATGTGGACGAGAAACGTATGATGTGGAATGCCATTGATACGTACGCACACCCCCCCCCCCCCTTCCTGCCAGGTCATTGCCAATTCACATACCCCACATCATCATGCATGTAATGAGACTCACCGAGTAGCCAGGATCTGTTCCCTGCGTGTCGCTCCATGTAGCGTGGTATTGTAGAGTTCCTCAAGACCATAGAATCATGGGTTGATCCAGGGAATCGGGCACAACAATGTGTAATGATCCTGTTGGAGTCACACACCATTTGTACATTCAGGGAATGGAATTGTTTTCGGTTGCGGTACTGGGCCTCCATGGCATGTGGGACGACCAATTCCACATGGGTGCAGTCGATGGCACCAATGCAACCCGGTATGCCGGCAAGTGCATGGAATCCCACTTTCGTGTTTGTAATTTCCTGCTCCGAGCGTGGTAGGGAGATGTAGTCGTCTGCGTGCTGCAGGAGGGCATCGAGCACTTGCAATAGTGTCCGTGAGAACAGTGGCTGAGAAATGCCATGCAACTGTCCGACTGTGTGCTGGTAGGTGCCTGTGGCCAGGAAGTGTAGTACAGACACCACCTTCAGTAGGGGTGGGATGGCGGTTGGGCTATCTATCATGCTGACAAGGTCAGCCTGTGTCATGTCCACAATGGCGGCTATGGTGTCCCGGTCCAAACGGTAGAGGGTGTGGATCTGCTCATCAGTGAGGTTGAACGGATGTGCTCGGAGGCGTGGGATTGCGGGCTGCCTGCGTGGTGGTAGTGGCTGTGCTGGTGGGCCTTGCTGGCCCTGCCTTGCCCTCCTCCTCCTCCTGCGTCTCCTCCGTGCGGCCGGTTGTAGTTGGTGTTCGTCTTCCTCTTGGAGTTGGAGCACTTGCAGTGCTATCAGGTCCCCCAGGGCCAACATCGCGAGTCCTGCCGGTAGCATTTCGGTGTGGTTGTGGGAGGAGACTGGCTGTGCAATTCATGTGTTTTCAGGCTGTATGGCCTCCACCTGTGGTGATTCATTCCACCTGTGCAAACTGCTCTCCCCTTTGGCCGAGCACGTCACGCGCACAACGCTGCAATTCGGGGAATGGTATCTTGCTATTGCTATCATGTATTTGTACCCGATGGGCGTTTTGGATTGGTTGTTATGTTCATTCGGCTATGGTCCCATTGTTTCCCATTCTATCTGTGCAGTCGCGAACAGACTTGTGAAGGGTCAGTGGAACGTAGTACTCGAGTAACGGTGGGCCCTCATGCATCACTGTACCGAGTTGCAACGACGGGCGGGGCGTCCCATTCGTGGGTGAAGGCAGTTGCCATTTTCACACACAGCCGCACTCGATGGAATAATTAGTGATTTCAAACGGCCACAGATGCCTTCTCGACGTGATGTTGCAAATGAGGAATTCGAAGGGCGGCGCTTTCGGTTATCAGCTGGCGGCGAGGAGATGCCCACAGGTCTGACTGCAAATATAACGTTCTATTGTTCAATGTCCTTGAGACAGGGCCCATGGCGAGGGAGCAATGACTGATATGAATAGTTTGGGATGCGCATTAGCTACGTGGCCGATGAGGCCGGCCGTTCCCAAATACATGTTACTTCACAACACTTGAATTACGGGCTGGGGCACTGTGGATTTTGCAGGCTGCATAACGCACAGACTCAATGGATGTTTCTAATGTCATGTGAGTAAATATTCAGGCGTTTTGATCCCGGGATGAGGGAATGATGAATGGATGCATGGGCAGGTGATTTGATACAGAGTTTGCCATGTACAGGGCTTCTTGGGATCTATCCGCCTCCCCTACGCTATGTGATGCAGGCCTGCCATAGTGGGACCATCGTCTATCTGGCCTTGTTGAGCCCTCCCTGTCTCGAGGCGCCCTCAGACACTTGTGTCCATGCACGTTGACATTCCCATCTGATGGATTCTGTTTTGACAGACGCATGCACAGGTACACTCGTTTGTGATGGTGTTTGCACCTCGATATAGATGGTTATGAGTCGCAAGTGGTTTTGGGGTGGTGATGATCCTTTTGAGTGGGCTAGCATGCATATGGCTGTGGATTTCGTGTGATCATTGAAGTGAGTTGTTCGAATGTAGTTCTGATGGCCATTCTGTTCTTTTTCTTTTCTTTTGGTTGACAGGTATCTCCTCCCCTTTTGCCACTGCCATCTGTATGCCACTCCTGCAGATGGATTTTACTCCCGACACCTGCTGCTTCGTGTTAATCGGTGGAGCAGCATTACGATCTTATGGGACGATCGCCAATGGCCCACATGCCCTTACGCAGTACTGGTGTCTCGGAGCAACATTTCGGCCTTTCAGCTGGACTAGTGCCTCCCCATTGGGACAGCCCTGCGGTTCTGTGCGCTTCCATGTTGCCTTTTCGTACGTGAATGTGGCTCTGTGTACCATGGGGGTACAGGGCGACACACAAGTAGTGGCTGGTCATTTCTTGCGGATGCAGCCCACAATGGTGATTAGTGTTTTGGAGTTCATGGCCTGATGGCTGTATGGGCTTGGTGTCTTTGATGTGCATAAATTGCTATTCTGATTTGGCCCGTGTAGCGTTTTTCTTTGCAAGTGATGTGGCATATGCCTATTTGGGGGGCGATGTATTGTGAGGAGATCTGCATTGGGTTCCAGCTTCGGGGTTTAGTTGCGTGGTACTGTACTGGGCGCGTTTGCCTACTAAGCCCGTGAGGTCAGGGATGGGGGCTGCCTATATGACAGTTTGAATGTTGTCATGCTCAGGGGCGGGGGATTGGGTTTTGTGTAACAGATGCCGGTCAGCCAGGTGGACTGGTGGAATGATGTGATTTTCGGAATGTTGCTGGGCACAGGTGCCTGTGTTTGCGTGCGTTTCTTGGTGGGGGACTGTGGTCATGTCCATTGGGATGGCTTCTGTATTCGTGCCATCTGTGACCTGCAGCTCCCATTGGCCCCTCTTGTGTTGCTTTTGTTCGTTGGCATGCATGGGTGCTTTGTACATTTCAATGGTTGCATTGTGACTTCATTGCACCTACCGGGAGTTGTACTTTGTGGGCAGGGAGCGGTGTACAGGCACTCAGTGGGGCCGTTTACGGTTGATTCGCGATGCCGTACTTCTCGCCATGGCGGAATGGTACATTCCGCCATGCCTGATGGCGTTAGGTACATGTCCGCTAGGGTCGGAATTGGCGTACCGTTGCACCATGGTGGTGTTTGCGGTTTGGCATGGCGCGCGCGCGCGTGCTTGGTGCAGTTAGCGTTGGCGTTCACTACGGTGTCGCTAATGGCTTCGTACTTTGCGGTGAAGGGTCATAGTCGCACCGAGCGCTATTCGATGGCGGTATTGCATTTCCGCCATCGTTTTTCGATTTCCGCCAGGGTCGTAATGAGGGCCAATATAAAAATTAAACTTTAATTAACATTTATTAATAATTTATGACAGAGAAGGTGAGGCAGAAACAGAAACAAAAACAGGAGAATTAGGGATTTCATCATGATTGTTATTAGGTGAAGAAGGGATGTTTTGGGTTATGGAGAGGGTTTGGGGATAATTGACTGGGATGTGGTGAGGAGGGACAAGTACATGTGGGGCAATTGTACGAGGTTTTTGGTTTAAAATGATCTTCCACAAAAGTTTTCAAATTATTAAAATTAGTCAACAATAAATCAATTTTTTCTTCTATACTGTGAAAGTGTTATCCATAACAGGTTTTTCTGAAGTATTTTCTATTTTGGTATGCTCTGTACAAAAATATATATATATATATGTTAAATGTATACAAAATAATAATAATTAAATGGTTTATATTATAAATTGTTTACCATTAGTTTCACTATCTTGTGACATTTCTTCATGTGGGAAATGTTCCTCTAGCCATTCCAGAGTACTAGACATTTCTGTGAGAGAAAAAAAAAAAAGATATTATATTTTTTTATCTAATACAGAAAGTTTATAAATATATGAATAAAATTAAGTACATTTACTATTTCAGGTAAGATATGTCCTATGTACTCAGTGGGTCTGCTCTTGTTCTCAGTTCTGTTGTGTTTGTGAGGTAATTATGTTGGAAGCCAATTTATTTTCTTGTGGTATATTCCATTTTAGAACATAGTGCATTTAAATGAATGGTTAGTGTGTTGTATATATGGGTTACATTTCTTATGTATTAGTACATATAATGTGTCTGTGTGCTTTTTTTTGAATTTGTTAAATGTTCCTATGTTATGATATAACAATCAAACATACCCCCGCAGAGTTTTTTAGGTAGTGGTACTGTTCTTCGAACATGTCCGCGAACATTAAATGAGTTCGCGGACATCAAGTACAGTAGAAGAGATTCAGTCAGTTCCATATGATATGTATATAAAGTGAAAGTCATTATTGTTAAGTTGCACTACTAAAAACCTACGAAATTCAATGAAAAAACTTTGTTAAAGGGACGTTATGGTTAAGTTGCGCTACTAAAAACCTATGAAATTCAGTGAAAAAACTTTGTCAAAGGGACGTTATGGTTCCAAGTAAAACCGAAAAACCCTTGAAATTCGCCAGTTATGGTAAGCTAAGCAACCATAACTCGCGCCACCACCGTGCACTGCTAAGACTAACACCCACGACATCAAAGATGACATCACAAATGTCATTGATGACATCGCTGATGACATCACATGTCTGGCTCACTCTTTTTTCTTTTGCTGACATATCTAGGCCACATGGTTTTCTTCAGTAACAGTCAGAAACTAAAAAATGTATTTTATTTGTAGACATATCCTTCAAGTAGGTTCTTACAGTCATTCCCTTAGAGTCCAGTCACATCATATGAAACATATACATAGGGGAAGACACAAGCTTGAAAGACAGCAATCCTTTTTGTGCACGGTGGTTGCTTAGCTTACCATAACTGGCGAATTTAAGGGTTTTTCGGTTTTACTTGGAACCATAACATCCCTTTGACAAAGTTTTTTCACTGAATTTCATAGGTTTTTAGTAGCGCAACTTAATCATAACGTCCCTTTAACAAAGTTTTTTCACTGAATATATATATATATATATATATATATATGTATATATATATATGTGAAAGAGTTGAAGAAAACATTTGTTTAAATAAAGGCATACCATTACTATGTTTTTTTAAATGCAGATCTTGTGGAATCTGGAAATAGAATTCTTGGACAGTTGCACAGTAGTTTTTGATGCAGATGCCTTTCATTAACAGGCGATATGTATTGTCTCTTTGAAAGCAGACAATGAAGGAATGTTAAGAACATGGAATTGGAAAGGGTAGAAGGGCAAGTCTCACCTGTGTTATGGGGTCTGCAGACACTGTGGTAGTCCACATCAGGGCCTTTTGTGGATGCCTGTCATGGAAAGGGAACTGTGGGGTTTGCTGGGTGTGGTGTACAGGAAGATAAGGTAGAAGGAGTTTAGTTTGCAGGAGTTGTGAGAGCCCTGGCAATGGCTATGACTATGTATTTGAGAAGGCAGGCAGTGTGGATTTTGGGGTACTCTTCTATTCAGTCACTGAAGTTGTATGCTGAAAATCATGGCATCCTTGGAAATATTGGATTGGCAGAAGTGGAGGTTTTGTGGCATGAGGTTTTTGACTTAAACTGGGCAAGCTTGTTTTTAATCTGGGAGAGTATGGCTCACTTTAAATATCCAGACATTGTTAGTGTGCATTGTGGAGGGGACAGTTTGGGGTTTGTGACTCCAGTGTCTTTACAAGTTGCCCTGAAGAATTCCTTTAAAAGCCTAATGGAACTGTTTCCTGCTGCTCAGATTATTTTTTCTGAAATAAATATGAGGCAAACATGGAGATGTCCAACATACGTTTTCAGTCCACACATTCAAGGACAAGGCAGTTTGTAAATAAAGCTGTACATGCTTTATTGTATGCTGCAGGAATGTCATCTTTTGAGAATGACAATATAAGTTCTGATGGGTGAATCTTTTTGGCAAGATGGCATTCAATTCACAGATGTCGGAAATGCAATTTTCCTTTACAATGTTACGAATGCATTGGAAAAGTTTCTGTAAGGAAATTGTAAAGGAAGATGTAGAGTGTACAGTACTGCTCTACATAAAAGCAAAAAAAGGAAAAAATGTGTTCGTTAACAAACCCCCCAAAAAAGGTTCTTTTTAGAGCCACCACTAAAGATGAAATAACTTAAAGTGTGTTTAATTCACGCCCCCTTTGAGTGGCTGTGACGTCTGTGGACACCGGTCACCTGGCATGGAAAGGGGACTGCAGAGACCGCGGACCGTCGTGGATGTCCGTGGACATCAGAGTATCAGCCAATCAGGTTTCCTGGGTGTGGTTTACAGGAAGAGAGAGTAGCAGTTAGTAGGAGTTGTGAGGGGATTGAAAATGGACATTGGCAAAGTCTTTCAGTAGGCAGAGTGTTTGGATTTTGGGCGACTCATGGGTTCTTTGGTTGATGGTGTATGCTGAGCATTATGGAATAGTCAAAAATCTTGGATTCCCTGAATTGGAAGTGTGAGGGAGGAAGTGGGTGGACTTGCTCCTATTTTGTGCAAATATGGTTGAATTGAAACATTGGGTCATTATTATAATTTTTTTTAATGTAGAGTGAACAGTTTGGGGAAGGGAACGTGACTATAATTTCTGTGTGTGCTTTTGCTCAACATTAAATTTGATGGGGCCAACATTTTCCGGCGAGATGGAGTCCATCCAACAGATGTGGGTAAACAGATTTTTGTGGAAAAGATTAAAAATGCTTTGAAGCAGTTTTTTTGTGAAAGTGAGAAGAAATAATGAAATTCAGTGAAATCTTGTTTGTGAAACCAAAAATAAAAAAAATATATAAAAGCCATAAAACCAAAAAAAGGTGCAACTGTCCCACGCCTGGAATTTTTAGCTGTCCGTGGACTACCATGCTGTCCTCCAACTATGCAGGCTGCACAGGGGCCTGTAACTTTTTTTCTCATTTTTTTCTATTTTTTAACTGTGAAAGGTGGCTCCTAAAGGAACCATATTTTGTGGGGGGGTTTTGTTTTGCATTTTGTTTTGGCTTTTTCTGTTTTTTTGCAGGAGAGGTAAGTTAAGGTGGGGAAGAGAATCAACTCAATCAACCATCCCAGACTAACAATCTGAATACCGACCATCCTTCAAAGGAACAGGACTCGGCTGTTCGATTCATGTTCTCAAAAACCTCTATTCTTGAGTTAGAAAAGGTTATCCTCTCTCTCAAGCCATCCAATTGCCAAGGTGACCTCTGCCCTGCCCAGTTTATAAAAGATGCTGCCAAAGATCTCGCCCTATTTATATCTAAACTTATCAACACTTCATTTACATCGGGCACTGTGCGTACCAACTTGAAACAATCTTGGGTATTGCCTTTGATCAAAAATCAAACCCTAGACCACCTATACCTACAAACTACCGTCCCATCATGACAGTCCCATTTCTACTAAAAATCCTGGACAATATTGCATACAACCAAATTCAAAAATTCCTGGAACAACATAAACTCTTAGGAGCACAGCAATCAGGATTTCGACCCCAACATGGCACTGAGACTGCCCTCATTGATTTGAAGGCACAAATAGATGAACTATGAGACAAAGGTAAAATGGCACTTCTCCTGTTGCTTGACCGATCTGCTGCATTCTACCTTGTCGACCACAAGGTCCTTTGCAGCAACCTAGACTCAGCTGTACATTTTTCCACCGAGGCTTTTTCCTGGATTGAGTCTTTCCTTAGCGACAGGACTATGAGGGTGTTCTCCCCTTTGGCTGTGGCAGACACGATCCCCATTCTGTGCGGAGTACCCCAGGGTTCTTGTGTCTACCCACCCTATACAACATATTTACTAAGACCCTTTTTGATGATCTGGACCTTCTTGGTATCACCTACACTAATTATGCAGATGATACCCAGATTCTCCTTCCACTTTCCGGGGATTACAACAAGGAATTGGCCTTGGTAAATAGGGTGTATCTCATCATCCAGGCATGGATGGCAACCCACGGTCTATGCCTGAATGATGATAAAACAGAGCTAATCATCCTGGTTACTCACTCTAAGCTTAAAGAATTAGGCCAAGACCACACCTCTTTTGAGATTGATGGCTATGTGATCAAGGTGTCCAAGGAGGTGAAGACACTTGGCTTTTATCTGGACTCCACCCTCTCCTTCGATAAACAGGTGAAATCCATGGCATCAGCCACAGCTTACACATGTAAGCTCATTAGAGCAGGTAAACACTTTCTCTCAGATGACAACTGCATTATCTTACCCAGAGACCTGATTCTGTCTAGGCTCGACTATTGCAATGCCCTATACATCAGTGCTAACAAATCTATCATCCACAGAATTTAAATCCTACAAAATAATGCCTTGAGAGCAGCTCTTGGCGTGTCCAAAAGATTGCACATATCTAAGATAAGGCGCCATAACAAATTGCTGTCTACCCCAAGAAAATCCATTTAAAAGTTGCATCCCTCACTCACAAAGTTGTGAATAATGCAGCACCTAGCTATTTTATGGATAGATTCCTAAAGAGAAGCTCCACCCGACCGGAAAGAACCATTAATGTCAATAGCCTTATCATAATGAGATTCAGGCTGGCCAAAGCTGGGGGTGGCAGCTTCCCGGTCCGAGCGGCCCAATTATAATAATAATAATAATAATTTGGCATTTATATAGCGCTACGAACCCTCAGGTATCTGAGCGCTGCTTATTATTACCCACGGTGTGTGGTGCTCATTTATCGACCTCGGAAGGATGAAACACTGAGTTTGGCGCTGCCGGGATTCGAACCTGCGTTCGCAGGCTCTGCACGGATGTCAAAGCGAGCGCTCTACTCGCTGTGCCACTTGACCGGCTATAGAATTCATTGCCACATCCTTTACGTGATGAGCAGCCCTATCTCAAATTCAGATCCAACTATATCAATCTGCTGAAGTCTGCCGACAACTAGTTGCTCACTAGTTCATATAAGACTCCTGATACCACCTTGATTGTAGATACTCCCCATCCTGCTGCCTATTTGTACATTTTCCCTTTCGTCCAGTTTTGTGACCTTCTATTGCCTGTATACATTCTGTTTTGCTTATAATCGCCAACCATGTAATTTCAAACCTTGCATATTCTGTATTGCTGTGCCCTGTTACCCTCGGGTCTGGTGCATAATATAAGTGAATAAAACAAAGAAACAAACAAACAACACCCCTTATCCACATACCAGTACCCAAAACCAATCCATATATTTATACATAAACCACTCTCCATCAGATTACTTCACTAACCACAATACATTCATTGCTTTATTTCCCCCTTCATCATAACACTACTGAAATCATGTGATTCTGCATTATCCTCACATTCCTCTTCTTCATAGCACTACACCACAGGTATACAGCATCTTCCTCTAAAATATTTTAGTTCATAGCTCTCATTGTCTATGCATTCCTCTTCAACATCCTCCTATGCAATTATATTCTATATTATTACTCCAACACCCCTTTTCCTCACACTATTCTCCATTATCCACAAATTTGTCTTCCTCATACAACTTCACAATTATAATCATACGCCATTTTAGCATATCCTAAATGTCGATATCGGTTGGTAATTCATAGGGTCACTTCTGTCCCCCTTCTTTAATACTGGAATTACCACTGATTGCTTCAGGAAGGCGGCATCGGTCCCTGTGACTTATAATGATCATTGAAAAGGCTAAACGTATCTGATGGAATGAGAGGTGTGCACAGTATTAGAACAGTATCAAAGTTCCATCGATCATACAGGTCTCTATGATGTGTTTTTGTAGATGCGTAATTGTCAACCTTGTTCCTTGCAGAGTCCCTGTGATGGCATAAGATTGCATAGTAGCATAATTACAGCACCTACTTGCAGTTTTAGCTTGTGAGGAGGCATTCATCCTACAGTGTTTCACTTTATAGAGACTGAAATGTTGAGCCAGTAATTAACTGTTCATTGACACTGGAACTCCATGCCATGTCTGAAGAGAAGTAGAGGTGGAAAGAAGTAACTTGAAATTATTTTGAATGTTTGCGATAGTGGAAGGTGAAGGTGACTGCATAGAACCATGCTCATTCTGTTTGCTGAAATGATAGCTGTTGTGGAAGGGGGTGCACTTTGCCATTTGGACAGCAGAGGGCAACCTAACACTGATACTTTTCATCAGCTTAGTACAGAAACATACCTAAGCGTATTGTACATATAGATATTATCACTCCAACACGCTTCTTCCTCATCCCAGTACCCAATATTAATCCACATCATTATCCATGCCCCACTGTTCCTCATCCCTGTACAATAACACCCACAAACCCTTTTGAAAACATTATAGTGCACACTTTCATACAAAACAATGCATACTAAATCTCAGCTACATAGGACACAAAGAAAAGATTGATTAGATAAATAGAAGGGACAGTCAAATACTCACCATCCACTAAAACAATTTATAGAAAACATACAAGTGGGAGAACATGTAACTGTGCTCTTGCAAAGTATTGCACCTGTGTCAAAAAATAAAAGTAACCAAATATGTAGTAAAGAAATGACAACTGAAAATAAACCTCAAACTACCCAATGCAATGTCAATGTAGTGTGACCACTCAAGGGAATGTGTCCCTTCTTCCAAAGGGGAAGACCCCCCTGGGGCAGGGAGGTGAGCCTGCTCCACAGTACCCTCCCTAGGGGTAGAGTCAAGTGGGACCTCACCGGAAGTTACTCCTCCTTAGGGGACAAAGACTCTTGTTCCTGTGAGGAACTCCCTAAACCATTTCTCATGGTGGCACACACCGGACTACGTGATATCCAAAGTAGTGCCAAGTCCAAAAGAGAGCCGTAGCAAAGTATTAGGTCCCAAGCCAGTACTGGCCCTGGAGATGTTCACCTGGCCAAGAACGGGATGCTCGGGAGGCAGAGCAGGAGACATTATTCACATTCAGAGAATTATCTCAATACAAATGATGAAATTGTAAAACTACATTTGATGAAATTGAACAGTGCTCTTGTAAAAAGATGGATCATAAATAATCTTGGGAAAGGGATCAATGGAATTTGGGTCACACTATCCTACGAAGAGGGGAAAACACACGGTTACTCAAAGAACTGTAAGGGGAACATAACAGGGAAAAATATTATAAGTGTAGGGCAGAGAAGCCTCAGGAAAAATTGATATAGAAGACAGACTCAGCCTAATTGCTAACACCACAAAGGAAAATATGCTTTCCACGAATACCCAGAACATATTAGCCTGAATCAAAGGATTTGACAAAGGCCAAAGAAAGCAATCCTTAAAGAGGAAAGGTAAGCCAAAAGTCTGCAAAGAGAACTACAGGAACTGGTAAAGAAAGTAGCACAAGAATAATTGAAAATGTAATATTATTAACAAACTCGGAAAAGACTAAGGAAAGAGAAGTGCGAGAAACATCAATCCAGAGAAAAGAGTCATTTTCCTGGCCTTAGTTTGTTGAATAGTGGTTTGGTCAGTTAGCAGTAGTTTTGGAAAGTGGACTCATTATTTTGGACATTTATGCATTACGGTCAGGCACCTTAGTTAGTAATTTCCTATGGTAGGTAGTTTTATTCAAGTATCAATTTGTTTATTCAAATCATAGATCAATGCATATACCAGTATTTTAATCATAAAGCAACATTAAACATGTCTAAACATCCATAAATATGCCAGCTCAAAATATTAATCTTTTCTAGGTTTTTCAACCATATCATCAGTCATAAAATGGTTGACATAGATTCACCCTTCAAGAGAACAACCCACAAGCCATTTCTCCTTGACTTGTGCATGAATGCTAAACAATCACACCTTTTTTCTGCAATTTGACAAGACTGGGACAGTGTATAATAGGGTATTCTAATTAGTCATTTTAATTATTGTTCTTTATTTATTGTTTCCTTTGTTAGACTCTTGTACAGGAAGCAAATACTCTTTCAAAGTGTCCACAGGGCAACTGGGAGGGGACAGTGGATGATAGACAGTGTAATTACAACAATGATTAAATAAGTAATACAACAAAATAAGAAGAGACAATGGGGAGGGGAAGACAAACCTACTATGCCTTGTGAGTGTTCAGAACACGCAAGTGCAAAGGAGGGAGCAGTTTCGGATAGGTGCTATGTTGCTCATGGAGAGCAGCAGGTGAAGTGCTATGAAGAAAGGTAAGTGCAACCTCCAGTGGTGGAGAGTGAGCTGAGGCAAGTGTAGAGGATAGACAGCAGCTGGGATGATATGATGTGGGGGGTCAGGATACAAGGATGCATAAGGGCCCTGCACACCAGTCAAGCTACTGTGCAATTAGCAGGGGAGAGAGGGAGGGAAGGAAGAGGTAAAGAGGAAGGTTTCTAGGATTTTCCAGAACTTAAGGAGGTCCTGTTCAAGACGAAGAAGGAGGGGGAGGCTGTTCCAAAGAAGGGAGCCCGCTGAGGAAAATGATCGATCATTTGTTCTCTGTTTAGCAAACAACTGCACACACAAGGAGTTGTTGTTTATGCAGAGGGATTTAAATTTCATCTGTGCTCCAATCGATAGCCAGTGAAGACTGTGTAGGGCAGGGGGGTTGCAGTCCTGGGCTTGAGGCCAAGGATAAGACTTGCTGCCCTATTTTGGATTAGCTGGAAGGGTTGCAGAGTGGATGAAGGTTATTAAGGAGGAGGTTTTTACAATAGTCAAGCCTAGAGAGAAGCAGAGCCCGGGTAACATTGAGTCCCTGGGGGAAGGTGAGGAAAGGTAGAATTCCTTTCAGAAGGAAAAGCTGAAAGTGGGACTTATTGGCAATGTCTGGAGTATGAGGGAGGAAGGAGAGAGAGGAGTCAAAGATGACTCCATGTTTTCTGGCTTCCAAGGACAGAAGAAGTCGGGTGCCGGGGTCCCAATACGGAGGATCTCTGTTTTGCTGGCATTGAGGCAAAGATCATTCAAAGTACACCAGGCCTGGAATGGCTGAGAGGCAGTCAGGGATGAAGGAGAGTGCAAGGGAATCTGTAGGAAGTTTGAAGAAGAGTTGCGTGTCATCAGCATAGCACTGGAATTTGGGGGGGAGGAGGAAATGAGGCATGGCAGCAGAGTAAGGTCGATGTTAAAGAGCCAAGGTGAAATAAGGGATGCCACAGGTGTAGGAGGAAGTAGAGGAGGAGAAGGTGCCCAGTATGACTTTGGAAGAGCGGACAGTTGGGCAGGAGGTAAGCCAGTCCAGAGCCTGCTCCGAGATACCCAGGGTGTCATGGAGCCTTTTTATTAGGATGGAGTAATTCACTGTGTAAATGCAGAAGAGAGATTAAGGAGGATGAGGATAGCAGGGGAGTCGGAATCAAGGGATGCAAGCAGTTCTTCACGGGTGTTCGATAGAGCAGTTTCCGTGCCTCTGGCTGCTCGAAATCCAGACTGATGGTTGTGAAGACCACCAACTAATTCAGTGTGGGAGTTAAGTTGGGGAGGGCCAACTTCTCAAGCAGTTTCCCCAGGAAAGGGGTGATGGAGACATGGTGATAGTTGGACATACAGCAATGGTCTGATGACCGTTCTTTAAGGAGGGTGTGCACAAGGGAGTGCTTGAGGGAAGATGGAAAAAAACCAGTAGCAAAGGAGTGGTTACAAAGATCAGCGAGAGCAGGGGCAAGAGAGGAAATGTTTTCCTTGATGGTTCTGGATGAGAAAGGGGCAACCTGTTTGGAAGATACCTTCATGGAGGAAACAACTTCTTCTGGACAGACCGAGGCGGAGGAGGAAAAAGAGGGAGGAGGAGTGTGAGTGGTCATGAGAAGCAAGGGGGATGGGTTGGAAGAGTGCGTGACAAAGCTGTTCAGTATGTCCTGAGTTTTGTAGGTTAAGTGAGTGGCAAGTGCAATGCAAAGGGCCTCGGAAGGAGTAAGGGCGGAGGATTCTGCAGACAGATTGGCAAGTTCCCTGCAGATTTTGAAGAGTACAGCCGTGTTGTTGGACACGCCAGATACTCGTGCATGAATGTGGGCCCTTTTATTTGGCATGGATAGAGAGTCTGTAATGCCTTTGCAGCAGACGGCAGGCCAGTTTGTCAGAGGGTGAACCTGAAGTTTGCCACTTCCGTTCTGCAGCCCTGCACTTACATTTTTGGTCTGAAAGTTTCGGAGTCATACCTGGTGTTACGCTTGGAGACAGGTTTCAGGTGGATCGTCATGACTGGGGCAAGGATGCCAAAGGTGTTGTAATGGAGGGATAGAGGTTTCTGGGAGCAGATTCGGAGTCTTTGTTGGGTGGGCAAGGGGGAATGAAGGTGGAAGTGAGCGCAGCAGCTGATACTCATTTCATCGGACGGGTGTTCATTAACGAGGTTGGCAGGGCTTTTGGAGGAGTTGTCACAGGGCCATAGGGACCCAGGTGGGAGGAGAGAAGAGAGTGGCCAGACCAAGAGAGAGGGGTGACCTGAGGAGATGAGAGAGGGAGATGAGAATGGATTTTGGTGTCCAGGGTGTGTCCGGCAGAGTGGGTTGGACCAGAAGGAAGAATGGACAGGGACAGGGAGGTGCAGCGGTCAATGAAGAGGGTGGATGCTGTTCATGGGGAGTCTAAATGTTAAAGTCACCCAGGAGTAGCAGGTTGGAGGTGGAAGAGAGTAAGGAGGAACGGAAATCAGCCTACTCAGAGAGAAACAGAGAGGAAGTGCCTGGAGGCCAGTAAATGGTTGGAATGGTCTGGTTGGAGGAGGGAGAGATGGTCAATTTGCATAATAGGCTCTCAAAGGACTAATAGAACTGAGTGGGTAGGATGGAAGAAGGAATCCACTCAGGGAAGATTAAAGTAACATTTATGTAAAACTATGTAGATAAATTAAAAGAAATATCTTTATAAAATGTAAAATACAGAGAAAATTTATGTAAAGTCCTTGAAAATTCGACAGTATCAATTTTCTTAAGACTCCTATTTACAATCACCTTGAATTTCACATTTCACTAATAATTTAAAGTGAAATATCATAAAGGTGCATTGAGTCACTGGGAAGGGTGGCGCAACCAGTAATAGTGAATTATCCCTTCTTTATTGAAACTCAACATATATTGACTCGCTGAGGTAACTATAGTAAGTTATGTTAAAAAAAAATTTTCTTGTTCATAATCTCTTTTTTTATTATGTTGACAACAATCTCATACAGCTCACAAGCCACTTGATCTACTTTGAAATTAGTGTGGCCAAAACCCAAATGCTCATTTTGTGTTTTGAATCTGAACAGTAAGTAAAGCATCTCACTGCAATATTAGTAGAAAATACCCTCCGCAAACCACATGTTCGCCATGAAACATAACAGACGAAGATCAGCCAAAGTATTCAAGGATGACAATCCCAGTTTATTCATAATTAGAAACAATGAAGTAGCAAAGTAGTGTCCCAAAATTCTGTGTGCAAGTTTCTTTCCAATCATTTTTAATTATTTGGTATTATTTTCAATCCACAATTCTATTCTGTATAGTGTGGTGGAAAATATCCTCCCTCAAAAGATAAAATAAGAGTGGCTCCACTGAGAAATCATCTTTTTTATTTGAATACCATATAAGAGAGAAATTACCTAACCCAGACTGTGTTACTATTGATGATGGTTCCCAAAGAGTTTGTATACACCTAAGAGTTACCTCATCTCCAAAGGGAACTGGAGTAAGGACATGTATAGTTACATAATGAAACGTTCGCACAAGGAATTATTAGCAAAGTATTCTTGTTATAGTTTATTAAACAATGAGCTGGGCCGTAGCCTCACCTCTCACAGTCTCACAATGGTACCACAGCTAGTGTAAGAAATCACACATACATATTACATATTACATAGATATAGCCTAAGTGAGCTAATGAATGCAACAAAAATGATTAGTAAAGAAATATTATCATTTTATTTCATCATAATTTTTTCTCTAGTACAACAGAAGAAATCAGAGAAATTGAAAATAATTCCACAACGCAAATATTACAAGTGCACATAAAAATAAATCCATCAAACATAATAAAGAAAAAACAACAACCCAGTCTCATCCGTTTAAGGTACCCTTTTGCCTGTGATAACAGGGCTTCGTTTTCCTGTCTATGTGGGCAGTACTACACTCTTTGTTACCATCCTCTTCGTTCGCAGATGCCTTCCAGCTGTCAGTCGTGATCATACCTTGACTTTAGGAAGGCAATTATGGGAGGTAGACTCTCTCCGCTGGCCTCTTCCAATATAAACTGTGCCCAGAACTTCACGTGGCTGTGGTAAGCATTAATTATCATGTGTTTTGCATATGGCACTGATAGTTGTCTTTTTTATTCTACTTGGGTTCTTATTATAAGGGGCTCTTATTTTATTTTTCCTTAGTGATGAGCATGTTTCTTTATCAAAATTGGATTAGGTCTGTCAACCTTTGTTTTTAAGGATACTTTGTTACATTTTTATGTGACTGTCTTTACTTTTAGTGTCAGAACAGCTGTAGTTGTGTTTGTGACTTCTCAGCCAATTGCATTTAATATTTAAATGTTCATGTTCACAGGTCACTTATCTATTCTGGTCTTGACGAAGACAAAGATTTAAAAAGATTGCCGTAATGGTTGGAATGTGTTCCCTTCATGTTGCACTGCCGCAATTGTTCAGTGGCAATTTTACTTTAGGTTTGTGCTCAGCACTCCTTTGTTGATTGGGAGTATGCCACGGTACATGTGTCAGCAACATTGACTGCCTGCTTTCAACCCCTTACGATTTCAGACTAGATTTAGACTAGCCTTTGCATGGATATCCTAATTAGGTTATCTGTGGTCTTGACTATTTAGTTGTTTTTGCCAACCTTACAATAGGGGTTGGCATGTTGTTTTTTTTTCTTTATTGTTTTTGGTGTATTCCTTGTTATGTACACTCTCACTGCGTTATGTGATTATGTTAAATTTTCTGATTTCTTCTGTTGTACTAGAACCAAAGAAAATGATGAAATACAATTATTATATTGTTTTACTAATCATTTTTGTTGCATTTTTGCTTCACTTAGGCTATATCTATGTAAGATTTATATGTGATTTCTTACAATAGTTGTCGTACGATTGTGAGAGGGGGAATCTACGGATCAACTCCTTGTTAATAAACTATATCAAGAATGCATTGCTAATCATGTCAGGGTGGGAATATTTACTTATGTAACTATTCAAGTTCCCTAAGAGTTAGCGTGGGCAAGCACCCTCAGTACAGGTATTAGCTTTTATCTGGAGTACTGGCCATCAGAGATGGAGACCTTGTTAGTTACGTAAGAGAGAACATGTAAAGTGATGGTTTGTAAAGGATACAGCTGGATGCAATGACTACCTGTAGGGTTAACCAATGTAGTTCCACGAGGGTGGGTGTAATGTAGTGACATTTTCAGAGGCACTTAAAGAGGTGGTATACGGTGTGGAGGACACCTCTCTTTGGTGCTAGTGTGGAGGTGTATAGGCTGTTGAGTAGTAAACATCCTGCTGAGAAAGGCTAAAAGTTTGCACTGTGGATCAGAGGTTTTTAACTGTAAGAAAGGCCTTGCATTTCTGTGAACGAGAGCGTCTGTAACAGTTTGTCTAGGTTTTCTTTGCTAAATGCATTTTGAAGGATAGATGGCTGTCTATATGGAATAACAGGGACTACTTGGTGCTTTGGTGTCATGTTGGAGGTCAACTCCTCTAGGCTCATGGCAGACAGCCAGGTCTAGATATCAGTGTGTTTCTTGGTACTGGAGAGCTAGACAAATTATGTTTTGGTGTGAGATGTTTTGAGATGAAGGTATGTAGTGGACATCCAGTTTTGTATCAGGGTTGTGCAGCAGTAGACCTAGTAGATGTATGTGCTGAAAGGGATTTGGAGGTAGAGTCGAGTATCTCAGGAACTCAATTTCTTTTTTTTTTTTTTACATGGTTCAGGTGCTTCTTCCGTTGAGTTCAAGGATGCTGGACAGGAACAGGGAAATTGTGTATATGTATTTATTGTTTTTCCCACTGAGGATGGCAGCCCATCTTTCTTCTGAATCCATTTGTTGCGATGCAAGGTCAAAGTAAGGGCAAAATTGTTTGCATTGCTGTGCGAGAGAGTTACATTCCATAGCCAAATGGAATATAGTTTCCGGTGTTGTTTCAATTTTGCAGAATCAACAGTAATTTTGTGATCTGTGAATCTGTTGTGTTATTGCAAGATGTGATTTTGTTGGTAGAATGTTCAGACGGATTCTAAGAAATGTTGTCCTGGTGGTTTGGTCTGGGAATAATAGGAGATATCCTGGTGGTTCGTGTATCTTCCTGTTGTCCTGGTTATATTGAAGGGTCTGTTTGTAGGTATTTTTCTTTTGGATGGTTTTGGATGGTTTTGATCCAATCGTTCTGTAAAAGTTTGATTTTGGCATGTTGAGGACGCATGATTAGGAATTCCTGTGATAACTCTTCTGTTTCCATTTCTTTGGTGATAGATTTTTTCAATTTTTCTAACACTGTGTTGTTAAAGGTATTTGTTTGAGTTTTCAGAATTTGAATTGCAGGTGTTTTTTCGTCGGATAGTATTTTTCGATAGATGTCTAATCTTTTCCAGCATACAATTGATCCAATTGATTGGGTTGTGAGTTCATATCATATTCTCGGCATAGGATACGAGTGTGCCAGTTGAAGAATCTTGCGCCAAAAGGTTGACTCGATGTTTCTCCAGTTTACTTTTTCGGTATTCATCATTGCTTCTGTTCCGTAGTTTATTATCGGGATACATTTTTGTCTGTAATAGGCAATGATGGGACTGAATGAGAATTTTCCGTATTTTCTGTGGATTGGCGTGCCAGTGCTTGGGCCTTTTGTTCTGCTTTTTCCAGCCATTGTTCTTCAGTCTTGGATTGGTTAATTAGTATGCCGAGGTATTTGAATGTTGACACATTTTCTAGTCGGGTTCCCCTGATGTTGAATGTTGCTTGATGTCTTTCAGTTGATTGTGGTTTAGTTAGGGTCATAGTCTTTGTTTTTGATATGTTCATTGTTAGCTCATTGGTATTCATGTAGTTGCTCAGTGATGTTAAGGCAGCTTGTAGTCCAGAAGGGGTTTTGTCGAGCAAGATACTGTCATCGGCGTATGCCATAACAGGAACAGATGTTGAATTTATTTTCCGCGGATTGGTTTGAGTGCTGATCAGATGCTGTTCGATGTCTGATGTGAAAAGATTGTAGAGAGTTGCTGCTAAGGGGTATCCTTGCTTTAGACTGTTTGATGTGGTGATCGGTTTGGTGGTTGCACCTTGTTTTGTAAGTCTCACTTTTATTGAAGTTTCAGAGTAGAGTAGAATTATGGGTTCCAGAATGTTCGGAGGGCATTTCCAAGTTTTGAGTTTTGCCCATAGCTTGTGACATGATATGGCATCGAAGGCCATTTTTAGGTCGATGAATGCAGCGTATATGGTAGTCTTCATGTTGATGGCTTCATGCTTAATTAGGTGCAGTAGTATTAGGTTGATGTTGGTTCCGACGTTGGCGGTGAAGCCTGTTTACCGTGTTGAGAATCGGCCATTTGTTGTGGCCCAAGAGGTTAGTTGTTTCAGGTATATTGTTGCGAAGAGTTTTCCAAGCAGATCTAGCAAGGCAATTGGTCGGAAATTCTGTGGTTGATCACGCAGACCTTGTTTGTGGATAGGAACAATTGTAGCTGATCTCCAGGAGGTTGGGATTTGATCAAGTGTATTTATGATGAATATTATCTAGCACATGAAGTTTGCCCATGCTGGGGGATCTTGCTTGAGTACAGCATTTGAAAGTCCGTCAGGGCCAGGTGCTCTTGATGTGTTTAGGTTTTGAATCATAGAGATCAAGTCATCGTAGGTGACATTTACTGTCCACTTCGATTTGAAGTTGTTTATTTCTTTTTTGAGTTGGGATGGTCGAGCTGCATAGATGTTTGAAAAATGTGTAATCCACGTTTGTTGCGGCACGTTAGCCGTTAGTTTGTGCTGTTTTTGAGAGTTGTCGTTCAGGAGATTCCAAAGCTCTCTTGTGTTGTTTGAGTTATATGCCTTCATTATAGTTTCTGCATCTGTTTGGAGAAGGATTTTCTGTTGAGATTTTTTCCAGTTGTATGATTGTTTCAATTTTGAAATCTGTATAGTGTTGTCTGTGGAGTTTGTTTTCTTCAACTATCTTACCGATTTTGCCAGAGGTTTTTTCTTTTCAGCTATTTCCTGGTTGTATGCGTGGAGGTGGGTTTTATGTAGTCAGTTCTTGGCTGTTTGTTGGTAAGGCAGAAGAATCCACTCATAGTTCAATTTTTCAATGTCTGTCTTGTTTGAGGCACGAAATTTCATCGGTAGATGGACTATCGCTGCTTGTGGAATGCGGAGCCTTGAAGATGTTCCATCGAGTTCTAGTGCACATACTGTCAGGGTAGAATCTTGCTTGATGATGGGGTGTGAGTGGACAGTTAGTTTGTTGTGGTCACTTTCGTCTGAGATTAATGTTTGTGCTGACTTGACCGATTCATGCAAGGTTTGTGACAGGAATATGTAGTTGATGATTGCAGATGAGGATCCTCTAGCCCATGTTGGCACATACGAAGTGGAGTTGTCTCTTGCATGGTTTAAGAGGATGAGATCCCGGGTGAGAATTTCATTCATCCATCTGGTTGCTTTTGAAGAAAGTTGAGTTTGAGTTCGGGGAGTACTATTGTGGGTGAATAAGTTGATGTTAAGGTCCCCACAGAGTATTATTTCTAGGTGGTAGTGTGTTCCAGCTAATTTGTCAATTGTGATAAATACTCCATCAATGAATGCTTCGGTTGTTATAGCTGTGGAGTTCCAGTCCAGGTTTAGTATTGCAATTCTTGTTTCCTCAGATTTTTTTGTCTGGTGAATCTCTGTCGTCTTTATTATTGTTAGTTGAATCCAGGGATTGATGTTTTCACTGGTCAGTACTGCCCATGGAGGGTTTATTTTGATTAGAGTGAGTAGTCCGGATGTTCGTCTTCCTTGTTATTTGACTATTGCTGGGTTGCGGAATGTGAGAAATCTGTCGCATGTTGGTGTTTCATTGATCCAGGTCTCTTGTAGACATATGATTTGATAGTTTTCTAGATCAGACAAGGGATGGGTGAACAAATGCAAGTTTCCTCTAGTGTTCCATGAGCAGAGTGACCATTTGAGCTCTGGTTTTAGTGATTGTTATGATTGGGAGTTAAGTGAGATTCTTGAAGAAACGGGCTCTGTAATTGAAGTTTCACAGTCATAGATTCTTTTGAATGGTCGATCTGTTCTGTTCCATTCTTCCGGTTGTTGGTCATGGGTCCGTTGCTTTTGCTTTCAATATGGATTTCGTAGATTTGATTTTGGCGTAACGGATTGACAAATGATGGAAGTGTGCAATCAGTATTGCTTCATGCTCGTGAGTTGAAAGAATCGTTTGAGATTTGATCGTATGATTCGGATGCTGATGAGACGAAAGAGTCAGGTGTGTAGGCTATATCTGAGGGATCTATATCTGAGGGATACATCTCCGGTGGTTGTGGTTCTTGGTTAGGAGTATACTCATCTATTATTATGAAGGTTGGGGGCACTGTGGGTAGCCTGGAGGGTGGTGTATCGTCTCTTAGCTGGCCTCCATGGGTTGAGAGATTGAGGAGTTCTTCGTCTTGGCTGGAATGTTCAGATAGTGGCTCTGTCGGGCCGCAGGTCTGTAGGGCTCTAATGTGTCGCTGCTGGTTTTGGTTATTGGAATCCGTTGTGTGAGGGTAGCATGTCTTCTCTGTTGGTAATGGCTTAAACTGGTTCATCGTCTTCTCTGTTGGCAATGTAGGTGTTTGGTCCGTCATCTTTACTGTTCTCAAGAACGCTCTTGAGCCTGTTTGTCGTTTTTTGTTACATTTTGACTGTGTGGGTTTGCTGGCAGTTGTTTGTTTGTCCTTAGAGAAGATTTGATATTGCTCTGTGGTATTCCTGGTTGAGTGGTTGGGATCCTGGGTGTCTGGTTGATGGTTTATAGCTTGTTCCATCTTTCGTTATGTCTGAGATACGGTGGTAATTCGATCTCTGCCATTTTGCTGAATGGAGGTATCGGTAGCAGGAGGAGCTAATGTAGCTTGCTCATTTGTTGCAATTATTTGCTGCGCTGTTTGGTGTTGATGGTGTGCTTTGAGAAAAGCTAATACTTCTGTGTTTAGTTTGGATTTTTCTTGGTGATCGCTTCTTGCTATTTCTGACAGGCATTGTTGCCAACGGTCGGATTGTTCTGCTTCCAAATTCAATTGGGATTCAATTGTGGTGATGAAGTACACTGTGTAGATCTGCTTAGAATGTATTAATGCTAGTAGAGTTGCTTGGTCCTTAATGTTGTCATTCATGGATTCGCGTAGCTTTATAAAGGGTATCATTGACTGGGACAGCACTGCAATAAGCATGTTTTGTAAGTCCAGCATAGTAGTCGGAATCCAAGGATTAGTGTGGTCCTCGTGGTCGTGGTTATTGGATGTCGTGTTAATGGTGTTAGTTTCCGGTGCGCTCAGTTGGGGAGTAGGCTGTTGGTTCTTATTCGTGAGATCAGGAGTGTAGTAGGATTTGTCTGTGTCATAGTTGAATCGAGTGGGAATTGGTTGATTTGTTGATGGGTTCGTTTCAGTTTCTCTTTTGATGTGTCTTTGTCTGATTCCTTGTGTCATACATGGGGTTGAAGTAAAATGCAGTTGATGGTTTCCTGTTGTGTTGCCAAATATTTCTTTTTATTTGTCGAGGCTTAGCACAATTGATTCGATTTCTGTGATGTCCATTGATAGTCGTCTTGCCTTGGTGATAGTTTGGTTAGCATCATTTTTTGGGACTTGAGCGAGTTTGATAGTATTGTGTGTGTGAAGCCAAGCAAGTTTGGCTAATCGTGTTTTTTCTTTCTTTGTTTGTTGAGTTATACTGGATTGTGGTTTCTGTAAGGTGGTGGTAGGTTGATCTGAGTGAGGTTTGGCAGGTTCATGAGTGTTAAGATCTTTCATAGTCACATGTGGTTCTTCGTGGATAGCAGACTCAGTCTTGGGTGCATGAGTGTGGTATTCCTTTGTTAGGTTGATGGTTGTAGGATTTGCATTCTCTTGTTTATATGATGCAGAAAGTGAGGCAGAGGGTCCTTGGTGTGTGCCAGGAGAAGAGTTGGCATCTGGATTTTCTGTTTCGTCTAGTGTTGGAGAATCAGAGTTGGGGGCCAGGGTGGCTCCTAGTAGTGGTGCCGGTTGTTCTTGTGGGGTCGGATCTTTCCTGTTACAATCTGCTTTTGGGATAGAGTTATTCGGAGGCTGAGGAATAATGGGTTCCGTTTTTCTCTTTTCTATGTTTTCAGTAATGTTTTGATGCTGGAGAGATTGTTGGTTTTGAGACGTCGGTGATACTGTTTCTTCGTGTTCGATGTCGCTTTGTGGGTTGGCATCTATTGGTTGAGCATCGGTGGGTAACTGAGTAAGAAGACTTCTTTGATCAGCTGGTGGTGGTTCGAGATCAATGTGGATAGTGGTAGCTTGGATTTCTTGGTGTTCAGGTGAGGTATTGGTGATATGGATTTGGGCTTGTGTGTTAATCTGGTACGATAGTTCTGCTTGCTTGTTCAAGTTTCGATTGAGTTCTGGAGTTGTATGATCATCTGTGTTGGGGGCAAGGTCGATGCCCGGATCCACATGCTGTTGTTGGTGGTTCAAGTCAGGTTTTGCTGGGTGGGCTCTCGAAAGAGATTGTTCGAGGGTTAGTTGCGAGGAATCTAAGGCAGACAGTGCCGCTGTGTTGAGTTTTGTTCTTAGCCTTGTTTTGGGACGCACAGCGGGTTGCTGTTTTGGTCGAGTAGTCGACATTATTCCTTAGGTTGTTGGAGGACCTGTGAAGGGGTCCAAAGTGTAGCCGCTGTTAGTGTCCAAGAGCCAGGCTCTTTCGGTCTTTGCTGGTCACGGTAGGTCTATGAAGGATGTTGTACAAATTCCTAGTGATCTCCTGGTCAGATGCGAGGAGCCGTAATGATGTTGTTGTACAGAATCCGAGTGATGTGCACTTTCAGTTGTTTTCCTCAAGGTATTGCACAGGCTGTGCTGAAATAATAGTTATATCTATGTTAGGATCCAAGGGCCGAACCCTTTCGGTCTCCTAACAGGGTAGAGAGTGGGTTGCAGGATCCAAGGGGGTAGCCCTTTCGGTTTCCTGGCCAAGGGATGTTGTCGCAACTCTGGTAAGATCGAAGGGACGAGCCCTTTCGGTCTCTTAGCAGAGGTGAAACTGCAATGGTGTAGTTGAAGGTTGCAGAATCCAAGGTGGAAGCTCTGTCAATAGCCTGAGTGAAGGATGTTACAGAAGCTCTGCTAGGATCCAAGGGACGGGCACCTTCGGTCTCCTAGCCTTGGTGATCAGTGCGTTGCAAGTTGGTAAAGCTACGTGGTCTAAGTTCTTCTGTAGAGCGAGCCCTTTCCGGCTGCAGGCGCAATGATCCATTCGTTGATAGATGATTGTGCAGCAGGGTTCAGAAGGGGAATCCAAGGGGCAAGCTTTGTCAGGGTCCTGAGTGGAGGGTGTTGCAGACGCTCTGTTAGGATCCAAGAGACAAGCCCTTTTGGTCTCCTAGCAGGGGTAATTGGTGCGTGGCGAGTTGGTTAGACTGCAAGGTCTAAACTTTTCTATAGGGCGAGTCGGTTCAGGCTGCACACACAGTAATCAGTTTGTTGGTGGTTAGTTAAGCAGTAGGTTCCAGAAACTCACCTGAGAGATATATCAGTAGTTGGTTTTAGGTATAGGTTGGGCAAGTCAAAGAGATGGACTTTTGTAGAGTCAGATATTGTTTTTGAGTGATTAAGGCACAGAGCACAGGCTTGTGATCCGGAGGTCGCTGGGAATCTTGTGGTGGTGATGATGCAGAGGGTCGAGTAGGCTGAGTGGTGAGTGATCACTCGGTTGTGGTCTCACAGCAGATTGCAGGTTTCTGCCTAGTTTGAGTTCACGTTGGGTGTGGAGTCACCACCGTAGGTGGCGCCCAAGCGTTCGCACGAATGGTTGTGGAGTGCTGAGGCTTGGCGCGAACAGTTCACAAAGAGAATACTTTGAAATGCGGGCTGTTCTGTGTTGATGGTGGCCGCTCCAGTAGGACGGGGTGCGGCCGTGCCGTGCAGCACCCAGGCCGACTCGCGCTGGTGTGGTCACGTAGCTGGGCTCCACCTCCGCGGGGGATCCAGTCCACGCAGGGAGCCAGGGGGAGAGAGGAGATTGTCGCAGGGAGCCTGGGCCCGGCTCACCACCAAGGACGTGGACGGGGCCTGTTCCGGAGATCTTGGGCTCTCGGGGGAGAGATGGGCGTGGAGGCTTGAGGTAAGGTGGACAGAGTTTGTGAAAGTGAGGGAATCGGAACAGTGCTGGGAGGCGGGCACACTAAGGACTGCAGCTGCCGCCGGTGCGGAAGAAGTTGTGTTCTTCGTGGAGTGGGGACGGTGCTGGGAATCTCTTCAGTCCACCTCAGCCCATACGGGGGAAGGTGAGTGTGGGCTGTGGTCGGTCGATGCTGGATTGGGTTGAAATGGGACAAAGGTCAGTAAATTCAAGTGGGTATCTGGGTGCCAGAAGTGCAGTGTTGAGTCGAGGGACTCTAAATTTGAGCACGTGTCCGGGAAGCGGATCGTGCCACAAGGGGACAGCTAGCAGCAATGCAGCGGCAGGCACTAGGGTGTCTTCTGGGTGCCAGAAGTGCAGAATTGGGACAAAGGCCGTTAAATTCAAGTACGTGTCCGCGAGGTGGATCGTGCCACAGGGGGACAGTTAGCAGCAGTGCAGCGGCAGGCACTGAGGTGTCCTCTGGATGCCAGAAGTGCAGGAATGGGTGGAGAGTGCTGGCGTCTCAGACGAGGGTATGCGGGGGCGGTGGGGGACGGGAAAAGGGGGGAAGGGTGGGCAAGGTAGTGAGTGCTCGCTATGCGAGCTGACAGATAGCAGGTCGCTTGCAGGGGTAGAGGTAAGAACCACAGCAGCCTAAGCTTGGCAGAGTATTATTCAATGCATTCAATGTATCTGTGTCATTGAGCTGCGGGCCGCAGAGCCCGCAGAGCACAAAGACAAAAAGACTCTGCAGCAGACTCCGCAGCCGCTCCGTGGCCGCTCCGTGGCCGCTCCGCGGTGTTCTGGAGTTTTTAGGCTGTAGGTGGTAGCAATAGAAAGTGGACTGGTCCAAAAAAAAAGTAGAGTAGCACCAGCAACAAACAAGAGAACCTCCTCTCTTGCAGACAAAAAGACTCTGCAGCAGACTCCGCGGCTGCTCCGCGCTGTTCTGGGGTTTTTAGGCTGTAGGTGGTAGCAATAGAAAGTAGACTGGTCCAAAAAAAAAGTAGAGTAGCAGCAGCAACAAACAAGAGAACCTCCTCTCTTGCAGACAAAAAGACTCTGCAGCAGACTCTCAGGAACTCAATGTAAAAGTTGAAGCTCAAGAGTGACTGGATGGATCCTTTTAGGACACAGATAAGAAGGTGCATCTGGAAGTATCCATCTGAATGAATTGATGGTCTCTTTTAGATATGATTTGAACTACTGGAGCTCTCTGATTCCCATGCAATTGTGTGTTATGGCCACACAGGCTAGATGATCCACAATGTTGAAGGCTGTGAAGAGATCAAGGAGTACCAGAAGGTGGTAACCAGGTCACCAATGAAGGACATGTTGGGTTTTGGTGAGGTTGAAGGGGACTCTTTCAGTGAGTGAGAGGGGTAAGTGGCAGCAGAACACTTTGAAGGAGCTGTTAATTGTAATTTGCAGTCTAGTGCAGGGCCATGAAGATTCCTCTGCCAGTCTTGTACTTTACCTGAGTTGAAAGCAGTCGCCATCAGGGTCAGGACATACAGGATGTGTCTGAAGGGCGAGATGAGCGAGGTTTCAGTGATGAAGAGTGCTTACAGGTTGCAGTTGGTAACGGTGTCTGCAATGTCAGCTGCATGTCTGATCCCTGAGCGTTTATTAATGAACATCAGCCTTAGCGTATGATTATTACTAGGAGGTGATGTGTGTGTTGGCTTGTAGGAAATGTAGAGGAGGTTGCTGTGAGGTAGAGTTCATGATGGTTATGCAGTTGTATGTTGTTTGTATTGGCTGATAAGAGTATGGATAGAGTATGGTGAAGAAAGGGGGATAACACACATGGTACGTGGCTTCCCTGAGCTGTCTCTTGTAAGGCTGGTGGGTTAGGACTGAACTGGTCCACAAAGTGTTGCCCATGTCTTTGTAAGTGCTTCTCGTTGGACTATATGGCAAGAGATTCCTTCGAAAGGAAGGGTTAAGAGCAGAAAGGAGCGAGAGGATCTGCACAGAGAGTAAGAGATGAGGGTGGGAAGAAAGCAGAATAATCAGCACAAATAACGCTGAAGCTGACCAGCAGTAAGTAAGTGTCACGTGGCTTATTGCTAACCACCTAATGGCTGGATTAACCATTGAATGATGACCAGCATAGAATGGATTTGATATGTGAAAAATCATTACACACCCTGTGTACACTGAATAAATGAATACCGCTTTCAAAGATATTAGGGTTGATGTGCTAGGTTTTCGTGGTCCGTCGAGTAGAGATCATCCTTCGGTTCATGTTTTTACTATCCTGACATATAAAGTACCTGCGATTGCCCATTCATGATCTTCCAAAGAGTCGTTGGACATTCTGCTCCCGTTATATTCACTAATGTTCATTACTCTGATATTTGAGTTTTAGCGCTTTACAAACAACATGAAATGAAGTCATTACTATATAGACGAACGAAAAATATCTGAAGTAAAATAGAACTCGTAGTTTATGACAAAGAAAAGCTCTGAGTGTTTTGAAGCGAAAGAATCAGATTTAAAGAGAGGAAGGAGTGCAAAGCCCAGGAGAAGGTGGTTATTGCCAGCAACAAAAGGTGAGGAAAGGAGCTCTTTCCTATTACATGCACTGCATGCGGGCACAGAGGAAGCAGCAGCGATGGAGCTGAATCCCAATGAATGCCGCTTTTCCGAGTACGGTATGCCCACTGAGAAGGGGCAGCGCTGGTGCAGTGCACATTGCAGGTACAGCAGGAAAGGTGGGGGGTAGACACCGTGTGCGCAATAGTGGAAATGAACACAGAATGCAAGTCATTGATAACGCGGCAGGAGTTGACCTTCTGCGGGTCATTCGATATGGGTTGAGAAAAGCAAGCGTGTTTTGTCAAATGTAAACCATCAAACCTGCTGCTTTGACGTTCAAGAATGTGCTATATACGTCTTTAACATTCCGTCTTCAAAATGACTGGGATGCCGTGCTAAATGAACACAGAACGTGAAGCCACAGGGCAATGTAAACACAATTGAGAAGCAGCAAGAACCAATGCTGATGTGTCATTGTATTCGAATAATGTGTACATCAGATCTGTTTCCTGCAGCAACAGTTCCACCACTTTGCTTGGACCCTGCCTCAGGAACAGCCGGCGGGCAGAGTCTGCAGCAGGCTGCGCGATCGATGGATACTGCGCTGGGGTCTAGTGCCTGAAGCGCTGGGCTCGAGAGAGGGCGTGCCAACAAACCCATAACACCACAAAGGCCCGAAGAGACAGACATCCGGCAGGTTGCAGGATCGCTGCTGTGCTGGGTTGGAGTTACGACCTGACGTGCTGGGCCAGAAAGACATAGGTCATATAACACATGCAAAGCACGTGAAGATCTGTCATGGCACACTTTAGGCACACAAAGCATTCGGTATTTTATTTGTAATTCACATTTTATAATGAGAACTACTCTTGTACAGCGGCAGCAAGATGTACTCACAGCTATGGGATTGGTGCAAATGTATTCTCTGATGAGATGTTTTTTTTTTGGAGGTATTTTTTCTTTGCATTCTGCCCTCATGTTCTGCTGTGGAAAGTGAACATTTTTCCAAATACGATTCACTAATGAAACTATTTGATAGTGTGTCCTTTGTGTGGTCGACGTCCCCTTGTACTGCTTATTGTTTATCGAACTTTGGAAGTAATCCTCACTTATGCAAGCGTGAACGCAATGCGCAATTTTACATCAGAGGACTTTGCTAGGATATTCTGTGCAATGTTTCAATAACTTAAAGAAACAAGGGTTGACCCTAATTTGTGTTACTAGGGTGCTGATGCTCAAAAGCGTGGGGTTACATATAAAGAACAGAAAGAGTATACAGCTACCCCTCCCTCTCGTGTCCAGATCCAGTGTCACCAATGACCACTGTGCAGACAGAGAAAGAACGCTGCACTGATCCCCAGTGTTCGTGTTGCATAAAACGTAAAGTGTATTCTTCAATGTTTCATTTTATATAACATAAAACATAAGCAATTAGTTATAGCTAAAAACAAATTCACATACATATAGCAAATAACATACATGTGGGGCTGGTGCAAACATATTGTTTCATATATACGCGACATGTTTTGAAAAATTGCCATTACTGTTACGGGTGGGTCTAGTTCTTTTGGTGAGAGAGCGTCATGACCTCGTCATGACGCCTCTCTGATAAAAGGGGTTCTGCTGGCACGCACAAGGCAGTGCAGCAGAGCCCCAGGAAGCGGCAACTCGTGTCTCTGTGATTACTGGGTGAACTGGTTGCCGCGTGATCGCAGCCTATCCGGCGGCATTGCCTGGGTGCCCCCAGTACAAGAGCCCCCGGGGCTGGGTGTTCCCCAGCCTGGGAGTCCATACTCCGGTGATCCGGGTGCTGCTGGGTGCTCCCGGCCTCCCACACACTGTGAGGACGCAGTGTCACTTTGCAGTGTTGGGGGCTTCCGAAACGATCCGTGACCCGCCCCGACGACAGTGGGCGGGCCACCAACATTGGCGACGAGGAGGTCTCGCCTCTGTAAACGTCATGTGCGGCCTCCGTCAGGGTTTTCTATCCCCCTGCAGTGTGGGCGAGGCAAAGGACCCGCGTGGCAGGAAGCAGTCCGTGGCTGCATGAGGTGCGGTGTGGTCCACGGAGTCCGCGTGACGGGTGGCCCAGGGACCTGCCGCTGGCTGCCGGCACAGGTAGCCTGGTACCCGCAGCGCGTGAGGACCGTCGCTGGCTAGAACAAAGGGCGGTGGGCATGGCCCATGCATATCTGGCCCGGCGGTGAAAGAAACAAAGAGTGGTGTAGATCGCACGCGCCCGCCCAGCCCCAGGTCAAAGGAAGGGGGCCAGGCAAAGCATCCACACGCTGGTGGGTCTGGGCCGCGCACACCTAGGCCGGCAGTGGAGGAAGCAAAGGCAGTGTGTGTGTCACAGGCGCCCGCCCAGCCCAGAACAAAGAAAGGGGGTAGAGCCATCACTCCGCCTCGCCTGCAAGAAGGCCCACCAACACCCTGGCCCGGAAAGAAAAGAAAAAATAGCTTTTCTCAAAAAAGGGTCTCGGGGCTGAAAAGAGAAGGGAGCGGAGCCCATCATCTGTGGGCTGTGAGAGGGCGTGGCCCAATCGAGAGGGCCCGAGGAGTATCCCCAGAATAAAGAGGACAACAGTGGTTTCTTCTCCCATCCACGAGGGAGAGGGAATTTAACAGCAGAATACCATCCTCTGGGGAAGGTAGGTCATTAACCCATCTTGACTTCTGCATCTCCCTCAGGCTCAAGGGGTAGCAGTGCGTCCGCTGGCAGGGGTACACTGGTTGATACTGCTGAGGCCAATCACTAAGGCGTGGCCTACAGTGACAAGCACTCCTGAGCTCAGTCCAATAGTCATTTCAACGGGGCTGCATCAATTCGGACACCCGTGCCACCAGCAACAGCCCCAAAAGGTAGCCACTGGCCTGCGAGCATTTGTGCGCAGCCAAAAGACTTTCCCACGAGGGGTCAGGCCACCTGTGACCCAGTGACTGTGAGCACTCCCCACCACTTAACAGCAGTGGCCACAACAGGTAGAAAGCCCAGCAGTCACCATAGCGGAAGACAACAACGAGGGGATATGTCGAGGACAGCTCGCACCACTGCACAACTTTGATGTTATGGGCTTGCCCACCAGTTTGGGACCCCAGTGGACAGCCTGGGTGGAGAACCTGGAGCTGTATTTTGAGGCGGCAGATATAAAGGACGCAGCCAAGTGTCCAACACTCCTGTACTCTGCCGGCCTGGCGGTTCAGAGACTATTCAGGTCATTAAGGCCCACAATTCAATCATATGGTAGCCATCGCAGCCCTGAACGAGTATTTCTGACCCATGGTCAATAGGGACTATGAACGGTTCAGGATGAGGTGTGCGAGGCAGGAGGAAGGGGAGAGCCTCGATGCATTCCATGGGAAACTGCGTGGAATTGCACTGTACTGCAACCTGGGAAACTTCGAAGGGTGAGAGATAAGAGCGCAGATCATCTACGGCTGTAGCTCCTCGAAGCTACGCAAACAAGTCCTGAGGGACCCAACGCTCACTCTCGACCGAATACTAGACCTCGGCCGTGCCCAAGAATTGGCAGAAGTGCGGGGCCTCAGTCATGGACTCGTCCAGACACCATCTCAAGTTGGATGCCCCAATACAGCGAATCAAGCTTGAGGAGGTGGCCGCAGTTTGCAAGTGGCAAGGAGGAAAGCCCATGAGGAGGGGAGACTTGCCAAGGAGAGAACCCAGTGCCACAACATGCCAGCAGTGTGGGTGGGATTTTTCAAACCCTCAGGACTGCCCTGCGAAAGGACACATCGGTGGAAGGTGTGGAAAAGAAGATCACTTTGCACGGGTCCCGACTCCAGCCAGTATGGTGGGAGCTAGGGGGGGAGTGAGCCATAGGGGAGAAGGACCCCGAGAATTGCAGCGGTCCAGGCAGCAGAAGATCCAAGGAGATTGCAATATGACATGGAAGAGGAGGAAGATGAAGAAAATGTATTCTTATCCTGTAGCAGCGCCACTGGCTAGTTTGATCCTGGAATAATCTGAGTTGAGACAGCCGGCGGTCGGGCCCCGTGGTGTGCGGACTGGAACACACCTGTTGTGTGCTGTGGCAAAAGTTTAAGTTTGGGAATCGCTATTAGGTGGTGCTAGGACTGGAATGCACCCAATGTTTGCTGTGGTGATATAGGAATATAGTGGGTGCACGGACTAGAATGCACCAAGTATAACCCAGTAGGGGGTTCCCGTTTGCAGTGGGGGTTGATTTTTGTTTGCTTATGATAAAGGAGGGATGTTACGGGTGGGTCTAGTTCTTTTGGTGAGAGAGCGTCATGACCTCGTCATGACGCCTCTCTAATTAAAGGGGATCTGCTGGCACGCACAAGGCAGTGCAGCAGAGCCCCAGGAAGCGGCAACTCGTGTCTGTGTGATTATTGGGTGAACTGGTTGCCCCGTGATCGCGGCCTATCCGGCAGTCTTGCCTGGGTGCCCACAGCCTGAGAGTCCATACCCCGGTGATCCGGGTGCTGCTGGGTGCTCCTGGCCTCCCACACCAACAATTACTAATATATAAGGGTATTCAGATGTAGCTTCTTTGAATCCAGGTGGCCTTAGTGTTATTGTTGGGATGATTCACACATCTGGTTGGAGTTTAGTGGTTACAGAGATTGTTGATATACAAGGCATTGCCTCATGGCTAGTGATGTGCTCCGCTTAATGCTTTTTGACAGTAAAATGTTTCTATAAGGAATTTTTGTCAACATGGTGTGTTTCGGTCTATGTTGTGATGATGCGTACATCCTTGCATTCATCTTGTGTATCTTCTATTAGGCCTACATCAGGACATATACTTATTTCATTTTGTGACATCAATCATTCATCTAACCCTGTGTATCATCTATAATAAAAACAATAAAAACCAGGAATGAGTGAGGACTCTTACTTATGCGTATGTTGTACCTAATAGTCAACTGTGTTAAGGTGAACTACTGACATTAGCCTTGTTTAGACACTTGGGGAATGCTTGATTCATTCTAGGCGATAAATCATTTGTTCCATTCACAAGGGATTTCAGATTTTCAACAAGGCCACTCCCTTCGTTAAGTTGATCCTGTAGTAGAGACTTATGTTCATTATTGCAAATCCTCGGGGGACCATACTCATACAGGAAGCATCTCTTCATCAGTGGTTACTGACGTTTCAAAGATATTTCTTCTTAGACTTAGTAGTTGTAAGGTGGGACTTCTTCTTCTCCCAAGGTGTTGTTTGTTGTCACTGCAAGAATGCATATGTAGAGGCAGAGCCAAGTACCCCCACTCAAACCTCCGCCCCCATGATGCCTATATGTTGGGAGCGAGATTGTGAGACACGTGCAGCACCAGTGAGAGTACTGATACCGAAAAGAAACCTGGAGTAAGATACCCATTGAGAAAGCCATATGTGCACTCCCGACAATATGATGGCCACTTGAATGAAATCCCAGAAGAAGTGTGAAAAACGAGCAAAAGAGAAGATTGATGACATCATGTGAAGCAAAGCTGAAGTATCCAGAGAAAAGACAAGAGGCTGGAGAATGTAATCATTCTATGAAGATCTATGGAGGAGGTGTTAAAGATGAGGAACATTTCGGGATCAAGATGAAGATGCTCATGCTACAGAAATGATGAAGAAAATGTGAAGTCATTTTACAATTGTACAGTAATGCAAGTAGACAAAGTATTCTTAAAGGCTGGCTACGTACTGAATAGATTGCGGCAATACACCAACGTATATGCATAAGAATTTATAGACTATGGATGTTCCACAATGCACTTATTTTTGTGTTCATCCGAGCGTGGGAGAGCAGTCACCGGTAGCCTTAGGGAAGCCCTGCCTGGCCCTGCGGGCCCCGTGAGTTCAATTGTTCCCCAGAAAAAGTGTTTATTTTTGTATGGCGCTCTGAGCGCGTTGTTGTGCCTGCTTTCCCCCCTCCCACTTCCTGGTCCTCCTCTGCCTTCCCGCCTCCCTGGCCGCCCACCCCCCCCTCTGATTGGCTGACTAGCAGCCTCCCTCTGGCCTACTCGGCGGCTGCTCCCCCCGCTCGCTTCTTTGTCCATCCGAGCGTGGGAGAGCAGTCACCGGTAGCCTGAGGGATCAGCTGGCTTAGGGAAGCCCTGCCTGGCCCTGCGGGCCCTGTGAGTTCAAGTGTTCCCCAGAAAAAGTGTTTATTTTTGGATGGCGCTCTGAGCGCGTTGTTGTGCCTGCTTTCCCCCCTCCCACTTCCTGGTCCTCCTCTGCCTTCCCGCCTCCTTGCCCGCCCACCCCCCCCTCTGATTGGCTGACTAGCAGCCTCCCTCTGGCCTACTCGGCTGCTGCTCCCCCCGCTCGCTTCTTTGTTCATCCGAGCGTGGGAGAGCAGTCACCGGTAGCCTGAGGGATCAGCTGGCTTAGAGAAGCCCTGCCTGGCCCTGCGGGCCCCGTGAGTTCAAGTGTTCCCCAGAAAAAGTGTTTATTTTTGTATGGCGCTCTGAGCGCGTTGTTGTGCCTGCTTTCCCCCCTCCCACTTCCTGGTCCTCCTCTGCCTTCCCGCCTCCCTGCCCGCCCACACCCCCCCTCCCCTTCCTCTTCCCCTCCTCCCTCTGCCTATATCCACCCCCCTGCCCGGCAGCCCCCCTCGGCTAAGGGCCCCTTAGGCAAAGGGCGGCTCCTACGGTTGCGGCTCCCTGTGTGTCTGCAGGTGTCCGCAGGGGACGCCTGGTGCCTGTACTTCTATCTCCACCTTCTCCCGGCCCAGCCCTTCTATTCCTGGTCACTTCATTCACATGGTGTCTTCACCTCACTGTGTCCCACAGTTGCGGTAACTAGGGTTTTTCTCCCCTCGCAGGATTCTCACCCTTAGGTGACCTCTGTACCTAATACGCACTCACCTTTCTGAATTGTGGTAAACTTGGCCTTGCCGCTTACTTCCTGCCTGTGTGCTCTGTGTGCTCTCGTATCGTCTGACTCCCCCTCCCCACTCCCTCCTACTCTATGGTGCTCTCTATCTCGCCTATCTTCTCTAACTGCTTCTCTATTGACTATCCGGCTCTCCTCACTAAATCTGGTAGGAAAAATTTTAAAAAGGACATCCTGGGCTCCAACCCAGGCCTCCCTATCGCTGACACCTACACTAGTGCCTGCTCCAAGGAAACTCTCACTGACATCCTCTTTTTCGTACCTTCGCCTGTCCTATGGACCCTTCATATGGTCTCTGTGCTCTCTCCTTTCTCCTCTTCTCCCATTAATGGTGGCACCCGCTGGGATGTCCTCTTGGCCTCCTTCCACTCCTCTAAGGCCATCATTAATGTCTACACTAATGGGATCGTCTTGGTCCAAGGCCCTCAGGCCAACCTTCATCTCTTTGATAGACGCTTCCCACGCCTCATCAACTTCCTTTCCTCTCCTGCTGTCCCCCCTCCTCTGTCCTCGGCTTCCTTGCCTCTACCCTCCCTCCCTGCCCCCTCTCGTGCTACTTCTTCACCTCCCTCTTCTACACCTCCGCAGGGCGTACCTCTGATCTGTACCCCTCCCCGGAAGTCCTTCAAGGTTGGCAACCTTCTCCACATTGCCTCTCTTAACTCTCGCTCTGCAATCAAGCATTCTTCTCATATCTGTCAGCTTCATGAGGAACTGGACCTTGACGTCCTAGGTCTCACTGAGACATGGTTCACGGCCAGCTCTGTCACCAGCCTTGACACACTCCTACCTGACGGTTACAAGATCCTCTCCGTGCCCAGGCCCAACCGTGCTGGTGGGGGTGTGGCCCTTATCTTCCCTGAGTGGATTCCTGCCTCTGTCACTCCTACGCAGACCTACTCCTCTTTTGAATGCCTTGTCTGCCGTCTCTCTCTCTCTCCTAGCCATTCCCTTACCCTGGCTACTGTCTATAGGCCACCTGGTCAAATCTCCTCCTTCCTCTCTGAGTGGGCTGACCTCTCCTCCTCACTCCTGTCCTCTACCACTCAACTCCTCTTTCTTGGTGACTTCAACATCCACTTGGATGCTTCCTGTCCCCCCACGTGACTTTTTCGTGACCTCTGCGACTCTCTCTCACTCTCTATTCTCCCCTCTGGGCCTACTCATTCTGCAGGGCACACTCTTGATGCTATGATCTCTTCTGACCTTCCCCTCTCCGTCCCTCTCTCCACTCCTCTCTCCTGGAGTGATCACTTTCTCCTATCCTCCCACCTCACCCTCCCTACCCCACAGGCAAAGCCACCCTCACCACTGCCACCCACCTTCTCGGTCATCCGACCCATGAAGCGCGTGTCAGTTGAGGCTTTCGCAGCCACCTTCTCACCCCCATCTCCCCCCTCGGCTGACTCCCACCCTGACACAGCCCTCTCCATGCTCCACTCTGCTATATCTGATACTCTTGATATCCTTGCCCCTGTCATGAGAATCCACCTGAAGCCCAAAGCCAACTGTAACTCCTGGTATGACTCGGATCTCGTCACCCTAAAACGCAAGTGCAGGGTGGCAGAGAGGAAATGGCGTGCTTCATGTTCATCCTCTGACAAACTGGCCTGCCGCCTGCTCCAAAGGCAATACCGTCTCTCCGTTCTCACCAAGAAGAGAGCCCTTATCCAAGCCCGCATCTCTGCAGCATCTAACAACTCGGCCGAACTCTTTAAAATCTGCAAGGAGCTTGCCAACCCTGCTGCAGTCTCTACCTCTCCTGTCCCCTCCCAGGCCCTCTGCACTGCACTGGCCTCTCACTTCATATCCAAAACTCAGGACATCCTATCCTCACTCTCCTCCTACCACCTCCCTCCCTCTCTGTCCGGCTCTTCCTCGGGCCCTTCTGCAGCCACCCCTCCTCCCTCCTTCTCTGCCTTTCCCCTTTTTTCTGCTGACGAGGTTTCCAGACAAGTCCGATCTATGAAAGTCCCGTCTAAACAGGTTCACCCCTGTTCCTCCAAAACTATCAAGGACCACATTGACTCCCTGGCCCCTGCCCTGGCTGACTTTTGCAACCACTCCTTCGCCTCTGGAGTTTTCCCATCCCCCCTTAAGCACTCCCTTGTGCACCCTCTTCTTAAGAAACCCTCTTCTGACCCCTCCTGGCCGGCTAACTATCGCCCAATCTCCATCACTCCCTTCCTGGGCAAGCTCCTGGAGAAACTGGCCATCTTCCAGCTTAACATCCATGCTAAATCTGTTGGCAGTCTTCATGACCATCAATCTGGCTTCAGAGCTGCCAGAAGCACGGAAACTGCTCTCCTGAACATCCGTGAGGACCTGCTTTTGAACCTCGACTCCAACACTCCGTGTGTTCTCATTCTGCTCGATCTCTCTTCTGCCTTTGACACTGTCAACCATGCCATCCTGCTCAACCGTCTCCGTGATAACCTGGGTATCACTGGTCAGGCTCTGGCGTGGCTGACCTCTTTCCTCTCCAATCGACCCTCCCAGGTCCAACTCGGGTCCTTCCTCTCTGACATCTTTTTCTCCACCTGTGGTGTCCCCCAGGGATCTAATCTCTCCCCCTGGCTGTTCAACCAGTATCTGGCACTCCTTGCCCACCGCATCGCCGCTCTCTGCCCCAACTTTCAGTGCTATGCGGACGATACCCAGCTCATTTTCAGGCTACCCTCGGCCTCCTCCTCTCCCTCCCTCATCTCTGACTGTCTGTCTGCTATCCAGGAATGGTGTGCCGCCAATGACCTCTGCCTTAATGCCAGTAAGACTGAGATTCTGCTCATCGGCACACCCACTCCCTCCTTCCCTGCAGCTCTCTGGCCGGCCTCTCTTGGCCCTCTTCCTGCTCCTACCTGCAAGGCAAAAAACCTCGGGGTTATCTTCGACTCCACACTCTCCTTCTCTCCTCATATATCTGACGTCTCTAAGAAGTCACACTACCAGCTGCACCTCCTCAGAGGTATCCCTTCCTTTCCTTCCCCCAGAAGCTCGCTGTCTCCCGAGCCCTGGTTCTCTCAAAACTGGACTACTGTAACAGCCTCTATCTTAATCTGCCTGCCTCCACACTCCGCCCTCTGCAACTCATCCAGAACAGAACTGCGAGACTTGTCCTTGGCCTCAAGCCCAGGGACCGTGTCTCTCCAGGACTGAAATCTCTACACTGGCTCCCAGTGGCTGCGAGGATAAAGTTCAAAACCCTCTGCATTGTCCACAAGGCCTTCTGGGGCCTGGGGCCTAAATACCTTCAACTCTCTCTTCCTAAATATCTTCCTTCCCGAGCCCTTCGCTCATCCGTCTCCAACTCCCTCAGGGTCAGCCGCTTCTCGAAGCAACGAGCTGGGGGTAGATCTCTCTCCGCGGCAGGGGCCTCCCTCTGGAACAGCCTTCCTGCCCCCCTGAAACTTGAGGAGAACCATCTCCGGTTCCGGAAGCACCTCAAAACCTTCCTCTTTGCTTCTGCTTTCTCTCTCCCTCTCCCCTGCTAATTCTTCGCTGAAACCGCACTGAATCTGCAACTGGGCCACTCTCACCGACCTCGGTCCTGGGCCCAGCCACTCTCCACTTGCACTGCCTCCCTGGCAACCCCTGCACTGTCGGAGGGGTTGTCTCTGTATCCCTACAGCCCCCCCTTCCCAGCACTTGTTCTGCACTTACCTTGCACTTGCCACCAGCTGGCCCTTTTATTATTTATTCTACTTACCTTGTACTGCACTTCCCCCCCCCCTTCCCCATGCACCTCTCCCCTCCCCCTGCTCTTGCGCGATCTGAATGACACCTGGCCTAGTAGGATCGTTGTCTGTCTTCCCCTTGTTGCCCCCTCCCTGCCTCGTTGCGCCTTGAAACACTTGTGTATAGGCGCGTTACAAATGCCTTATCATATCATATCATATCACTTTAGCAGAGTTTGGCCCCAGTAAATAGACATGCTTTTTCAGTGTGGCGCAGTTGGAAAACTACTTAATACCGGAGGTAAATTCAAGAAGAGGTTGGCTGGCCTTTTACCAGTAAGTCAAGGCCACCGTGAGCTTGGATGTTTATTCAGTAGCTACAAATCATATGAAAAGAACAAAATCCTGTGTGAGGTGTGGAGCAAGAACATTGAAGACGTCAGAGGTTGATCAATTAATATTATTTCAAATACCGAAAAGCTCTGAAACATGGTCTCTAGCCACATGGATGGATGAAAATAGATGCTGAGTTGAGCAGTATCGAAACCAAGACAAAGAGTATGCCTCTACTCCCTTTTATTCTCAGGCACAGAGAACATTTCCAAGGCCAATGATCAAAGAGCTAATTGACTGGCAGACTGCAGGAGTGGTGATAGATCACAGGCTAATGAGGTGGGAAGCTATGGTTATGACCAGCACACCAGCACCTGGGTGCCAGAATGCGTACTGCTAGCATGTGTAGAATAGTACAGAGGGGTGCAAGGGTGCCAACCAATTGTAGATGGAGACATAATAGGGAGCCCTATAGTTTGTATATCCAATGGGATGTCGTGTATTTGATGGCATTCGTAGTGACTTGCACTAGTTGAGAGCTTAGTTGCCTCGCCTGATGTTAGAGACCTAATCACCTTCCCAACAAGTATGGAATATATACCTACATGTTCCCATTAAGCCAATCACTTTCCCATGTAGGTTTTTGTAGTTTGTCACGCAGATTGACGTCAATGATGATGAGGTTTTACTATAAATGTACTATTTTATATGAAATTCATTGAGTGAGAAGATCGAGTGAATGTTTGTTGATGTTCGTTTTAACACCCAGTTTTAGTTAATTGATATTTAAACAGACATACTTTACCAACTTCCTGAGTCAGTCTGTTTATTGATGTTTGAGTATATTGTGCATCTCCATCCATCTCAAAGTATTGCTACCTCATCTTAAAGAGCCTAGTGTTGGGTTCACAGGTTCACGTGGTAGCAGAGAGGTGATGGTTATTAAATGACCCATCGATCTAGTAGGCTTTTAAGGGTCTCAAAATATTGAGTTTCCTCTGCCATTTAGCTGGTGGAACGTGAAGCTCCCTGTAGATTGTGGCCATTAGTAAAAAAACGTGCAAGTCACTGAAGACAGGTGGGACAGGTCCCTCGTTTCACGGAATCCCTCCCGATTTCTACAGGCAGCTGAGTGGACCGAAGGCTGAAGCAGCTGGTTGAGGAGAAGGCAATCTTGAGGGTCAGAAGCTGAAACATGAATGGTGAGTAGACTGAGAGAGAGGGCATACGATGAATGGGCATTGAGTGGGGAAAGTGATAAAGGGATAACAGGGAAAGAGAAACTGAGCATTGGTTGGGGTATGTTTAGTTTAACGACAAAGAGCTGTTTAAGGTATATAGACGAGGAGCGATCTATATGATAAACCCAGAATCCTACATCAAGGAGGTCTAGAAGGAATTTGGCCTAGAGTCCAAATGGGCGTACCTAGGCTACGAACGATCAAGGATCGTTAAAAAGGACAATTCATACTCCGATCAGTGTCACTATTAGGGGCAGAAATAAGTCACGAGGAGTGTTGACAGAGATGTATGTGGGCTGGCCAGTCTGTCAGTTTGTCTGTTTGTGTATTGTATGTGTTGGATATGGTAAGGTAGTGAAGAAACGAAAAGTAATAGATTGTGGTAAAAGGCTGAAAAGTGATTCTTTATTTATTTAGCCGACTGATAATGTTCAGTGAATAAGTAGATTGAAGTAAAGTGAAACATATGTTTGGAGCTGCGACGATTGGTGCACACTCATATTGTATTATTTTTCTGAAAAGTATTTCTTTGTATAACGTAACAGTGAGCATTGACAGTCGATTGTGAGAAGTCATGATGGAGGATGTTACTCTGCTCACACACTTGTGCAGACAGCTGCCAAAACATGCACCCAAGCTTGAATAGTGTAGTGCAGAATGGGTTAAGGGCACGGCAGATAACATTTTCATGCCATGGCCACAAAGGGGATCATTGTCCAACACATGACAACATATTTGCACGTAGCGCACACGGGAAAGAATCAAGAAAAAACTTTCGCCCACATAGAGCTTTGGAAGATGTACCAGGAGGAAAGGGAGTACCCGCCTCCTGATGACTGGATGCTTAACCAGTGTAAAGAGGGGGGTGAAGAGCCTTCTGCTCCCCTCACCGCGCCTGAAGTAAATGACGAAGGTACAAAAGATGAAGGATTATATTCTTTAAGAGAGCTTAAGGCAGCAACAGAGTATAGCAACACAACACATACGTTGCATGCATTTAGCAGTGATGAGAGTCCTGAAAAGACTCCAGAAAGAGATGTGATCCCTTAACTCCCACTGGACAAGAAGAGAGGTGAACGACCAGGTATGTCCCTAGACATAGAGAGAGAAATAAAGAGATGGAAAGAAGAGAAAGATAAAGCTGACGAGGTAGCACTCATACAGAACAAATGGATGGGTGGTCAGATATTGCTCAAACTTGATGGAAAGAGCATTGAAGAAGTAAGGCAAAAGGAAGATCAGGACGAGCAAGATAAGAAAGACAAAGAACGAGAGAAAAACCATTGAAGGATGACAAAGTTAAAAGAAAGAGTAGACAAAGACGGAAAAAACTGATTCAAGATGAACAGTTGAGGAAGCAGGAGAGAGCAGAGGACCAAAGAAAGTATGACAACATACTAAGAGCAGTTGAAGAAATGGACAGGCTAGCAAAAAGAAGAGAAGACGAGGAAGAACAGAAATGAAGAGATATAAGAATGCAAAGACGCAGAGATGAAGAAGTGCATAGAGTAAATGAGAGAAGAGAGGTGGAAAGATAGGAAGAGAAAAGGGTAAGGGTGGAAGCAAAGAAACAAAGAGAGTCTGATGAAGAAATGAAACACAAGAGAAGGCAAAGGGAACCTGACATTGATCGCATAGAGAAAGAGTTAATGGAACCTAAACCAGCAGTGGCATGGGAGGACATAGAGGAGTTCTTCCCAATGCAAGAACTTATGGCAGGACCCTCTAGGGTACATTTAGAAGATCATTTTGATATAGGATATATTAGAGAAAGGATCAACAAGTGAATCGAAAAATTAAGGGAAAGACAATCGATTTGAGGGAACTCAGTCACGAGACAAAGAAAGAGGTTTGTTAACCTCAAGCATAAAGCTTTGTCTTTGGACAAACTAACGTTAAACAGAGACGAGAAAGAGGGAAGCCACACTAGTTGGGGACAATAGATATCAGACAAAGACAGAGAATCCTTCCGTGGGGAGGAAGGCACTAGTGCATGTGGTCCTGAGGGCTGTTCTCTGAAAGAAAGGGAAGTAAGATGGTTGGATCTAGACCTACCTAAATCGAGGACGCCAGAGCCCCTGGCATGGTCAGACCGACCTAAAGGGTGTGCCCATAGTGTGAGGGGGGACTCCCCACCTTATGTGAGCAGGCTAAGATCACTACTGAGAAGAAGACAGTGGAGAACCATTGTCCCTGCTATGGACAGGCAGAAGATGGGAGACGAGTGTGATTTTGGGATTTCACAGTTCCCGTTATAAGAAAAAGGAGGAGCCAGACCACAGTATATACTGTGGCCCCAGATGGATAAGGATAATTTAAAGTGTAAATTCCTGGGTTTAAATTCAGGTGCCGGAAAATGGAACTATGAATTATAAAAAATGACAGGAGGAAATACGCTAGCCATAGGGGACATTAAGGGTCTTCTAGCAGCTGTCCTTGGGGAGAGGGCTGACGAAATTTGGTCTGGATCAGGATACACAAGTGTCACTGCACAGAACACAGCACACAATGCAGCGCCATTTGATACATCAGATATGGAAGCTTTAATTGCATGAAAGATGCAGGAAGGGGAGGATCCGCTTGTTTACATTGAGAATTTCCAAGAGCAGTGGTCTTTGGAAACGCGGGAGCCATGGGGAAAATCTATATCTGTATTCTATCATATATTATGTCAGCGACTACTAGACAAGGTACAGAGACAGCTTAAGAGGCTAGTGTGTATGGAGATGAAACCATGACCAAAAATACAGCAGACCATTGAGCATCATTGCCGATTGTTGCAGGAGAAAAATCTAAAGAGAGACGATGTTAGAAAGCTTGAGGAAGCTAAACTAGTACAGGAGAAGCTATCAAAGTATGCTATAGAAGGGGCGATGTTAACAAGAGGAGAAGGAACAGGATCGCAGCAAACAGTAATAATGGTGCAGGTGAATAACCAAAGGCAGTTTAATCAAGGGGGGAATGGATTCATACCAAGAGGTAGGGGAAGTTTCCGTGGAAGAGGAGGCTTTCAGAATAATCAAGGGAACATTCAGAATAACCAAGGTGGGTTTCAGACTATGCCGAATGATAATCAAGGCATGCAGGGAGGGCAAGTTAGAAGACTCCCTCCTGTATGTTGGCCATGTGGAATGACAAGGCTCATAGAGCGAACATGTAGGAGCCAAGGGTATGTACAGAATGGGCAGTTCACAAGAGGGGGGGCCGCTTATTCGCCTACATAAGCTCACAAACTAGGGATGGGTTTGCCCAAGATCAGACAGTGTATCAAACACAAGCGCCGAGAATGCAACAGGCTTTGCAACCACAGCAAGCACCAATGAATCCACCACAAGGGCAGTCACAGCACGCACATATGCAGCTGTGGTCAAGGAGAATTGGCCATGCTCATAGAATTTGATGATGGTGGCAGATCATGGAGCACAGTGATTGCTATTGAAGAGGGTTGTAGATTGACCAACATCACATATGAGGACATATTTAGGGATGACCCATCAGATGATGAAGTAGTGTTTGAAATGAGCATTACATATTGAGTTAGGGTAGAAACAAGGTTCCACAAAAAATGATGATAGTGCGACACCGTCCTACATTTTTTGATGAAGATATGGAGAAAGCGCCAGTTTATTTATGGACCATGGGCCCCAATGACATAGGCCTATTAAAGGGGATTGGAGAAGTAAAGATTAAACTAAAGCCAGGAGCAATTTCACCTCGAGCAAGGCAGTATCTAAAGTCTCAAGAGGCAGACAAGGGTATTTTTAAAACAATATCCACCATGATGGATCAAGGCATTTTTGTGACGTCAGAGTCACCAAATGCCGCAGTGTACCCTATCAAAAAATCTAAGTGGGGGGTCATGGCAATTAATTCAAGATATGCGTCCAATTACTCAGATTGTAGAGGCCGAGTAACCTTTAGTTTCCAAACCGGCGACAACCTTTGTTGAAGCACAATATTTCACTGTGATTGATTTGAAAAATGCATTTTTCTCAATTCCGTTGCAAAAAGATTCTCAGGATCTGACGTCATTTATGTTTTCGTCATTGAAAAGCACAAGGGTGCCTCAAGGATATTGTGAGTCTCCATCGATTTTCAATAGAGTCCTACAGATGGACTTAAGCAATATTGATTTGCCAAGTGTCGTGTTAAAATGCGTAGATGATATTTAGTCTGCAACACATCAGAAGAAGAGTGCAGATGCGACTCAGTTCAGCTAATGATTATACTAGCCATGTCATGACAGCATTGCTCATGCCGAAGACTACGTTGGGGTACAAGCCTCTAGCATATTACAGTGGGATTGTGGACCCAGTAATGAAAGGTGACTTCCCGTGCGAACAATAATTGGCAGCTGCTATGTTCGCTGTTGAGAGGTCTACCAGCATAGTAATAGGTTGTTCCATGACATCATTTGTTGAACATGTTTTGTTTGCTGTTTTGGAGAAGCCTAAAGGTACACTTACATCTCAAAGAGCTCTGCTTATGAGGTGGTTATATCGAATCCAGCAATTAAAATAGTCAGATGTAAAATGGTAAACCCTGCCATATTTGTAGCTGAACCACTGGCAGAGGACGAACAGGCACAGACTTTTCAAATTATGAAAAATGTTATGAAAAGATGCCAAGGGTGAAGGAAAACTATAGCAGCGGGGGAAATTCTCTTTATTGATGGTTCTTCAAAGATCGATCAAACTGATGGGCAAAGATACTCAGGTGATGCTTTGGTAAAACACAGGACTAACAGAGAATTCAAAGTAATGACAAGTGTACGACTACAGTCTCACTTCTGAGCACAGGCTGCAGAATTAGTGGCGCTGATTGTCGCACTCGAGAAATACGCAGACCAGTAAGTAACAGTGTACAGTGACTCTACCTACGTGATGTCAACAGTACAAACAGGGCTAGTATGTTAGAAAAGGAGGGGCTACCTCAGAGCAGACAGTACTCCAGTACAGCACACCGCCTTATCGGGCAGACTTATTAAAGCACTACAACTCCCAGTAGTCATTGCAGTAGTTAAATGCGCAGTGCACACTAAAAGTGCAGACATCATCTCGCGTGAAAACTAAGCTGCAGATGAAGAAACAAAAAAAGTTGCATATTCACCTGATATTGTGAGCTTTGATATGCCTGATCTGAAAGAAAGAATGGTGGTGATGATTATTGTGAGTGAAATCTTTAATCATTTGTCAAAAAACACAATTGATAGAAGTTCAAGGTGATGACCCACAGGATGAGAAAGACCTGTGGAGATGGAGGAGGTGTTCTTTATCCCCTTCTGAGGCACTGTGGTGACAGGAAAGCACTGTTAAACCAATGATGTCTGTAGCCTTGTTAATGGTGGCATTGGAACAGCTACACTACCCTGCACATTTTCTAGAGAAAGCCTCACAGCAGCTATTGTGGAGGACTGGTTCATACCGAATTTGTAAGAACATGTTGCTTTTTATGTGATAAATTGCAGCGTATGTCAAAAGTTTACTGATGGGCACACAATTCAAACAGTTAGAGGAGTTATCCCTTGACCAAAGGGTCCTTTTCATCCTTTACATATCAATATGTTGACAGGTTGATATGCTGCAGGTCTGTAATGGATATAGGTATTTGATAGTGGTGGTGTGCCCCTTCTCCATGTGGTTCGATGCTGGTCCATGCACACACCCAGACACCACTTGCACTGCAAAGTATTTACGCCGAGAAGTATTTCCTAGATGGGGAATATGTGAGGTATTGAGATCAGATAATGGCCCACATTTTGTGAATGAGGTTTTTCAATAGACAAGTTTATTATTCAATATTAAGCATATGATTTCTTCTGCTTATCACCCACAAGCAAATGAAATATGTGAGAGACGGAACGGTCTGATCAAAGAGAGGAGAGCCAAACATTGAAAAATGGATGGCTACATTGCCTTCCTCTTGCATTATATACACTGAGGAATCAACCGGGCTCTGAGCCTCTCCTCAGACCGCATGAACTAGTAACGGGGAGGTGAATGAGAATGCCTCTCACTCCTCCATCGAGGACTAGAAGTGATACCCAGACAACAGCAGCATTGTTAAGAGATGAACTAACTGCCTACTTAATATGTATGACCACAAGCATCTCTGCCATTTCAGAACAGGTCAAGCGAGCCAGGTGTCGGTCTCAGTACACAGATGAAGACCATAAAGCAACCAGACTTGAAACATTGCCTGTACCCAGACTATTCCCAGTTGACACAGTTTTAATTTGGAATTTCATACAAAAGCGGCACGAGCCAAGGTTTAACGGCCCCTTCATAGTGGAGGACATTACCCCATCAGCAGTGAGGGTACTAGGGAGACAAGCAGGGATACACCTGGGAGACGTTAAGGTCTACACTGGAGAGAGCACCACACCCTCACCCCATTTGGAAGCAAGCCACAGAGAAGAGGTTCAGCATATGCAGACTCAATCGATGATGAAGAAGAAGGATTGGCAGAGAATGTCAAGTAGACAGAGGGCAAGTGTGCACATTGGACTGTGGTTCTTCTGAGACACGCTTTGTAGCTGCTAAGCAAGGAGTAAAAAAGCTATTGTTCTTGAGCCACAGGAGTTTGCTGAACGTGGACTGTGAGGCATTGAGATACAGAAGGAGAAAAATGCCAAATCTTTAATTCCTTTTCGACGACTGGAAGAGGGAGCAGTTCCCCGATTCCTTTCTGGCCGAGTTTCTCTTTGGGGGCACCCATGTGATGTCTAATGGCAACATTAACCAAATCATTTTTGCTGTTTTCCTCTTCATTCTTCGTGCATATCCTGAACTGGTTGGGAGAACTAGTAACATACACATGTTCTGCAAGATCCTAAAAATGGTCCTATTGTGAGGAGACTACTCGCATCTATCATAGAGCAGATCCTCCAGCTACCTGAGTTTTGTACAGAAGGTACAGATGGTCCTGTCTAATGAAGATGCTCACAAACTACTTGGATTGATGTTCTATTTTCTGCTTCACAAACATCCTTATCTTGTTGGATGACATACTAACATTTGTGTATTTCTGAGGGATCCCAGGAATCCACCTACTACCTGAACACCTGACAAACTTGCCTGATTAAAGTTGGTGTTTTCCTTCCTTAAAAGTAATTACAGGCAAAGATAGGTAAAATTGATAGCAATAATAATAATGTGGTAAACAACGAGAGAACACAGCAATGTGCAAGAAGCCACTGTTGCTGTGGATGGATGTACTGGTACATAATTTACACATGTATTATATTTATTGTCATTCTTTTTGTTCTCCCAATACACGCTGTTTATTGTGAGAAAGCCAAGGCCTTTTGTGATTGTTCCTGCACCAGTAGCACATGTAGAGACACCGATTTTACTGACAAGTGTTCCTATGATTCCTCCAGTAAGAAGGAACCATGCAGACATACATGAGATTATTATAAAAGCTCACGAGGCAAGAAAGAGCCATAAGAGTAGTACAAGGGAGGATGATCATGACTTGAATGACTATCTAGACAGCACAGCACATTTGGGTAATAACATGTGGTATCAGCACATGAAAGAGTAGGAAGGAGAACCTCAGAGGAGGAATGCTATGTATGTGCACTCCTGCCTTATAGTATGGGAAAGTCTAAGATATTCATAGCTGTTAAAGTAGATGTCCAGACAGCACATTGTCTATCTCATATGGCACTCTGCTAAGCAAGAGGTCAGTTCATGGGCCGAACAGCATCTTTGGTGTGGGCAACAGAATGGACAACTCCAGATGAAGATGATTATGTTCAAGACACAAAGACAAAAGCAAGAGCACACACCAGAAATCATGTGATAAGATATGAACAACCTGGAGTTAAAAGAGCTGAAATTAGATGGGAAGTAAACAGACAACTTGAGAGTCCACAAACATCTGCAGAAGAAATTTGAAGATGGAAGAACAGAGGCCAAATGTAGATTTGGGGATCAGTACTTTCTCCAGACGGATGGGAGGAAGGCATGGTTATTTGCAGGGCGTGGGTTGTAATTGCTTGCTATAAATCAACCATTGACCTTGTGGAGAATGGATGCAAACCTTTATGACCAATATTTGCTAAACTACTGATGTGGGTCGAAGACAAAAGAGGGTCCTTACATATACTGCCCCTAGACAGTGCAAAGCTGTGTTTCAGAAACAATGGCACAAGAAAAGTTGTCGAGAACCAAAATTGTGGTCGAGTCTTTGATGTACCAGGAATGAAGGATGGGACAAGCAGTGATAATGGATCACTACTGGGCCTGTAGATCCAGAGCTTATAACTGCCCAGAGATTCAGGAGGACAATGTTCTCTAGTAACCGTCCATGTTCCAGCTTTGGTAATTCCTAAAAGTGACTTGAACATTGGTGACTTTATAAAGGCAGATGCTCACCTGAGCTGAGCAGATAAATTGAATGAAGAGAGAGAACTATTTCTCAGCCAAGTCAATAGAAGCTTTTGATTCCATTCCATATGAACACAGATTATTCAGTCAGACCTCATCAATATTGACGATAATCTTCATGCCAAGGATCCAGACAACAGCAAATACCAAGTGGTTACAGATAACCAGATGGGAATTGTTTCAAATGATTAACACAACCACAAAGGGATTCAATGCTATCAAGGAAGAACTGAGAGCCATTCAACTGTTTACTCTTCAGAATAGATATGTCCTGGACATGATTACAGCTATGGATGGAGGTGTTTTTGCCAAAATCAGAGAATCATGTTGCACATTCATACCTTCTCATGATGACAAGAATGGCATCATGGCAGAGGCCATAACATTGCTGATGAAGTTATATGTGCAGATAATAGACGAAATGGAAGACATTGCTGATGACAGTTGGTTTGGATCAGTTGGCTCATGGGTTCCACAATGGATGGCGGACATGTTCAAGTTCCTTGGTGCCCTGATAGTGATGGTTTTGCAAGGATTTTGTGTGATTAGGATAATAATTTCACAATGTAAGAAGACTGCAAAGAAGGCAGTAGAAATGAAGATCATGATTTATGTTGAATCAGGATGGAAGACTAAGGAACAGACAGATGAAGAAATTAGAGACTACGGGCCTCATTACGACCCTGGCGGAAATCGAAAAACGATGGCGGAAATGCAATACCGCCATCGAATAGCGCTCGGTGCGATTATGACCCGTCACCGCAAAGTACGATGCCATTAGCGACACCGTAGTGAACGCCAACGCTAACTGCACCAAGTACGCGCGCGCGCGCCATGCCAAACCGTAATTACCACCATGGCGCAACGGTACGCAAATTCTGACCCTAGCGGACATGCACCTAACGCCATCAAGCACGGCGGAAAGTACCATTCTGCCATGGTGAGAAGTACGGCATCGCGAACCAACCGTAAACGGCCCCACTGAGTGCCTGTACACCGCTCCCTGGCCACATTATACAACTCCCCGTAGGTGCAATGAAGTCACACAATGCAACCAGTGAAATGTACTAGTCATCCATGCCTGCCAACGAACAAATGAATCTCAAGAGGGGCCAATGGGAGCTGCAGGGCACAGATGGCACGAATACAGAAGCTATTCCAATGGACATGACCTCAGTCTTCCACCAAGAAACGCACGCAAACACAGACACCTGTGACCAGCAATATTCCGATAATCACATCATTCCACCAATCCACCTGGCTGACCGGCATCTGTTACACAAAAGCTAATCCCCCGCCCCTGAGCATGACATCATTAAAACAGTCATATTGGCAGCCCTTATCCCTGACCTCACTGGGCTTCGTAGGCAAACGCGCCCAGCACAGTACCACGCAACTATACTCCGAAGCTGGAACCCAATGCAGATCTCCTCACAATACATCGCTCCCCAAATAGGAATATGCCACATCACTTGCAAAGAAGAACGCTACACGGTCCATATCAGAATAGAAATTTAATGCACAACAAATTCACCAAGCCCATACAGCCATTAGGCCATGAACTCCAAAACACATTTCACCATTGTGGGCTGCATCCGCAATAAATGACCAGCTACTTCTTGTGTGACGCCCTGTTCCTTCATGGTACACAGGGGCTACATTCTCGTACGAAAAGGCAACATGGAAGCGCCTAGAACCGCAGGGCCGTCCCAATAGGGAGGCACTAGTCCAGCTGAAAGGCCGAAATGTTGCTCCTAGCCACTAGTACTGCGTCAGGGCATGTGGCCCATTGGCGATCGTCCCATAAGATCGTAATGCTGCTCCACTGATTAACACGAAGCAGCAGGTGTCGGGAGTAAAATCCATTTGCAGGAGTGGCATACAGATGGCAGTGGCAAAAGGGGAGGAGATACCTGTCAACCAAATGAAATGAAAAAGAATAGTATGGCCATCAGAACTACATTTGAATTACTCACTTCAATGATCACACCAAATCCACAGCCATATGCATGCTAGCCCACTCCAAAGGATCATCACCACCCAAAAACCACTAGCGAATCATAACTATCTATATCGAGGTGAAAACACCATCACAAACGAGTGTACCTGTGCATGCGTCTGTTAAAACAGAATCCATCAGATGGGATTGGTAACGTGCATAGACACAAGTGTCTGAAGGCGCGTCGAGACAGGGAGGGCTCAACAAGGCCAGATAGACGATGGTCCCACTATGGCAGCCCTGCATCACATTGCGCAGGGGAGGCGGATAGATTCCAAGAAGCCCTGTACATGGCAAACTCTGTATCAAATCATCTGTCCATGCATCCATTCATCATTCCCTCATCCCGTAATGAAAACGCCTGTTTCCATACTCACATAACATGTGAAATTTCCATTGAGTCTGTGCGTTATGCAGCCTGCAAAATCCACTGTGCCCCAGCCCGTAATTCCAGTGTTGTGAAGTAACATGTATTTGGGAACGTCCGGCCTCATCGTCCACTTCGCTATTGCGCATCCCAAACTATTCATATCAATCATTGCATCCTCGCCATGGCCCCTGTCCCAAGGACATTGAACAATAGAACGTTATATTTGCAGTCAGACCTGTGGGCATCTCCTCGCCGCTAGCTGAAAACCGAAAGCGCCGCCCTTCGAATTCCTCATTTGCAACATCACGTCGAAAAGGCATCTGTGGCCGCTTGAAATCACAAATGAATCCATCTAGTGCGGCTGTGTGTGAAAATGGCAACTGCTTTCACTCACAAATGGGACGCCCCGCCCGTCGTTGAACCTCGGTACAGTGTTGCACGAGGGTCCACCGTTACTCGAGTACTACGTTCCACTGACCCTTCACAAGTCTGTTCGTGACTGCAAAGATAGTATGTGAAACAATGGGACCATAGCCGAATGAACATATCAACCAATGTTACACTGCCATCGGGTACAAATACATGATTGTAATAGCAAGATGCCATTCGTCGAATTGCAGCGTTGTGTGCGGGACGTGCTCGCCCAAAGGGGAGAGCAGCTTGCACAGGTGGAATGAATCACCACAGGTGGAGGCCATACAGCCTGAAAACACATAAATTGCACACCCAGTCTCCTCCCACAACCACACCCACTCCGAAATGCTACCGGCAGGACTAGCTATGTTGGCCCTGGGGGACCTGATAGCACTGCAAGTACTCCAACTTCAAGAAGAAGACGAACACCAACTACAACCGGCCGCACGGAGGAGACGCAGGAGGAGGAGGAGGGCAAGGCAGGGCCAGCAAGGGCCGCCAGCACAGCCACTACCACCACGCAGGCAGCCTGCAATCCCACGCCTCCGAGCACATCCGTTCAACCTCACTGATGAGCAGATCCACACCCTCTACCGTTTGGACCGGGACACCATAACCGCCATTGTGGACATGACACAGGCTGACCTTGTCAGCATGATAGATAGCCCAACCGCCATCCCACCCCTACTGAAGGTGGTGTCTGTACTCCACTTCCTGGCCACAGGCACCTACCAGCACACAGTCGGACAGTTGCATGGCATTTCACAGCCACTGTTCTCACGGACACTATTGCAAGTGCTCGATGCCCTCCTGCAGCACGCAGACAACTACATCTCTCTACCACGCTCGGAGCAGGAAATTACCAACACAAAAGTGGGATTCCATGCACTTGCCGGCATACCGGGTTGCATTGGTGCCATCAACTGCACCCATGTGGAATTGGTTGTCCCACATGCCATGGAGGCCCAGTACCGCAACCGTAAACAATTTCATTCTCTGAATGTACAAATGGTGTGTGACTCCAACAGGATCATTACACATTGTTGTGCCCGATTCCCTGGATCAACCCATGATTCTATGGTCTTGAGGAACTCTACAATACCATGCTACAGGGAGCGACACGCAGGGAACAGATCCTGGCTACTTGGTGAGTCTCATTTCATGCATGATGATGTGGGGTATGTGATGCGGCAATGACCTGGCAGGAAGGGGGGGGGGTGCGTACGTAGCAATGGCATTCCACATAATTTGTTTATCGTCCACATACAGGTGATGCCGGATATCCACTGAAGAGATGGCTCCTCACACCAGTCCGGAACCCACGGGACCAGCATGAGGAGGACTACAACCATGCCCACTCACGTACCCGTGTAGTCATAGAACAGGCATTCGGCCTACTGAAGACTCGTTTACGATGCCTCAGCAGGTCTGGCGGGGCACTCCTGTACCGCCATGTGAAGGTTGCAAAGATGGTGATGGCATGTGTCATGCTACACAACATGTGCGTACGTAGAAATGTGCCCATGCCCCCTGACGCAGAACTGCAAGCACCTGAAGATGGTCATGATGAGGGTGGGGATGTGGCAGCACCTCAAGGAGTCTGCGAGGCACAGGAAGGCCGTGACATTCGTCAGCATCTCATAGATGCATGCTTCTAGCACTCACGCCTGGTGGCTGATACATGGACACGGGACTCGTGGCACTGTGTGTGTCTGGTACATGCACAATATGGACTGTACGCCTATAATGGCCTCGTACACAAAGATCAATGTCCACACATCTCATTGGATGATCGTGCATTGTTTATGGCATATGTGATATCATGTTAAACACCCTATCGACCCGCCACCCAAGTGAGCCCAACACACCCCCTCCACCCTCCTACCTCCCCCCCGAACACCAGTGTCCAAAGATGCTCATTGTCAGTGGGCAGTCGCTATTGCAAGCCCCCTCTGCGGGTATCAGGGGCACCCCTGCCTGTGGAGCGCAGGTTCCTCCCAGATCTACGTTGGGGGCTGCCCTGGACGGAACTTGCAACGGATGATGTCTCTGCCTGCTCACGTCCATGCATGTCCCTAAGGGTTTGTGAGAGCTCAGTGAGCACACGGCGCACTGCGGCAAGTTCGGCACATATGTCTTTGGACGTCGCATGCAGTTCCCCCCTCAGGCTCTCGGTGCTTCTCTCCATTTGTACTCTCAGGCTCTCGGTGCTACTCTCCATTTGGACTCTCAGGCTCTCGGTGCTACTCTCCATTTGTGCCCTTAGTGTCTCTGTACTTCTCTCCATTTCTGCCCTAAGTGTCTCAGATGATGTTTCTATGTCTGCCTTAGTGCCCCCACATTCATCGGCATGGTCCTTGAGGAGCGTGGCCAGTTGCTGCTGTTGCACGATTAACTGGTCGAGGGACTGTTGCCTCTGCTGGGCCATGGCCATTTGCGGTGGTGTCACAGAGTGGCTGTTCGCCTCATGTTGCCCTGCCACAGGGCTTGTGGGGGATGGCCAGTCGTCGTCTTGTGGGTGCCCCTGCGTGGTATCCTCATGGTGTACGGGATGGAACAGACAGGGGGATTGGGACAGGTCATGGATGGATCTGACTTCGACATCCCCGTTTTCTGTGTCGGAGCATGCTGCCATTAATGCAGTGTCACCTATGGTGCTGCTGCCACCAGAAGCAGTGCCTACTGTGGCATCCATTGGGGGGACCTGTGGTGGTGGTGTTGTGGGCATGCTGGCTGCTGGGGTGCCTGTTGGAGTTCCCTCCTCTGTGCTGCCACTTGATTTGTGCTGCTTCCGTGTCTTGATGCGTGCAGCTGAGGTGGAGGGTCTTTGGCCGTTGGTCTTGGCCCTCTTTGCAGGTGTGCTGGTAGGGGTGCCCTGGAGCTCGTCGTTTGGATCGGACCCTGTGGTGGAGTAAAGGAGGGCGAGCGTTATTAATGGGTCTGTGGGAATTGGAATGGCAATGTATCACATGCATTGGGGTGGTACCTGAGGGTGATTTGGGTCGGGGCCTTGGAGGTGGTTTCATTTGTGTGTGGAGTGAGGGTGCAGTTGTTTGGCAGCCTGCAGTTAGGGTGTGCCTGCTGCACGTGTAGAGGGTGTTTTTAGGATTTTTAATTATTTATGTATTTGATGTGAGTTTTAAAGTGTGCTATCAGGCCTATGTATGTGGACGTTCTCCTGGACATGTGTTACTATTGCACTATGTGGGCACGTGGTACTTCACATGATTGGACATTGTGGTTTTGGCATTGTTTTATTTGGGCCACCTACCTGATTCTTCGGATGTCTGCACTCCTTTCTCCATCCCTCCGACTCCCTCTATGCTCTCCATTCCTATGGTGGAGGCACAGATTTCTTCCCAGGGGGTCAACTTGATGGGTGATTCCGATCCTCCCCCGGTGGCTGTGGCAATGTTGCGGTTGGCAGAAAGTATGCTACGGACGCGTATCCGCAGGTCGTCCCATCGCTTTCTGCATTGCTGTGGGTTGCGGGGTGCGGTCCCCACCGCACTTACCCGCTGTGCCACCAGGGCCCATATGGCCTTCTTGTTCGCAAGTGCCGTCCTGGTCATTTGCGTGGACGAGACGGCGGCAGCATTCTCCTGGAGGGTCTCTGTGAGCACGGTGAGTCCCTCACGGGAGAAGTGGACCTGCCGCTTGCGGTCGCACGCTTTCTTCGCTACTTTTCCCATTTTTCTTGGTTTCACTAGGGTGGATGACGGGTTGGGATGTGTCTCAGGGTAGTATTTTTAATGGTTGTGTGGAATTTGTGGTTTTATAGGTGTACGGCGTGATGTTTCCCGTTCCGGGACCATGCTTTTACTTCCGTTTCCGTATATTTACGGTCACCGTACTTTCCGGTTGGCGCTCACTGCGGTGTCCGCTAAGATGGGTGGCGGTATTGCACCTAGGGCGCCGTACGGCGGCGGTGTGGGCCGTTTTGGGGTCATTTCCACCATCGCAGACTTTGCACTTCCGCCATGGCGTGGTGCTCGTGCCCGATGGGTCGGAATGAGCCGCACTTTGCTCCATCGTGCAATGGCGGAAATGCTATTTACGCTGTGGCGGTCCGGTCAGTCACTTTCCGCCAGGGTCGTAATGAGGGCCTACGTGAAGACCAGCGTTCATACACCTGAAGGAACGAAGTTCCTGTACCCAAAGAACCACAAAAAGTATGTGGGGAGATGGATCTACTGCAGTCTAAATGGACAATGCATGCTTATGTCCTGGAATAAAGATGAGCATGTGAAATCAGCGGGATGCCTGAAAGGAGTCATAAAGATATGGGTCCCAAAGAAGCATTTTTTCAGACGAGGATGTCTAGATGTGAAGGATGATGGGAGAGTGGTTGATGAATCGCCAGAGGGGGGAGTGTAGAGGTGGAGCCAAGTACCCCCACTCAAATCTCTGCCCCCATGATGCCTATATGTTGGGAGCCAGAGTGTGAAACACGTGCAGTACCAGTGAAAACAACAATACTGAAAAGAATCCTGGAAGTAAGATACCCATATGCACTCCTAACAATATTATGGTCATTTGAATGAAATCCCAGAAGAAATGTGAAAACGAGCAAAAGAGAAGATTGATGACGTCATGTGAAGCAGAGCTGACATATCCAGAGAAGAGACAAGAGGCTGAATAATATCAGCATTCTATGAAGATCTAAGGAGGTGGTGTTAAAGATGAGTAACATTTCAGGCTCGAGATGAAGTTGCTCATGCTACAGAAACTATGAAGAAAACGTCAAGTCATTTTACAATTGTACAGAAGCAGTAACGCAAGTAGACAAAGTATTTTTAAAGGCTGGCTATGTAGTGAACAGATTGTGGAAATGCGCCAACATATGTGCATAAGAATGTATACACTATGGATGTTCCACAACGCACTTTAGCAGCGTTTGGTCCCAGTAAATAGGCTTTTTCAGTATGGCGCAGTTGGAAAATGACTTAATACCGGAGGTAGATTCAAGAAGAGCTTGGCTGGCCCAGACCAGGAAGTCAAGGCCACTGTGAGCTTGGATGTTCATTCAGTTACTACAAAACGTGTGAAAAGAATAAACTCCTGTTTGAGGTGAGGAGTTTAATTGTATTTCAAATACCGAAAAGCTCTGAAACATGGGGCCTCATTCCGAGTTTGGAGGCAGCCATGGTGCTATTAGCCCCATGGCTGCCTCCAAACCCGGGTCCGGTCTGGCTGAATGGGGACTTACTGGGTCATTCCAACCTTGGAGGACCCGGTAAGTCCCCATTGAGTAAACCATTCCCCATTCCCATTTGAGCCCCCATAGGGTCTCGTGGCTTATTGCCACAATAACTGCCAGCATACCCCTTGGTGGCCTCACACATACGACTTATATTTTGCACTCGCAATGGGAGGGGAAATGCACTGAGGTGGTGGCTTGAGCTGTCAGCAGTTCCACTACCATAAACACAATATTACACTGCTCAAATATTGCTAAATAGTGTTTTAATGTGTGCCATTTATTGGAGATGTATGGATTTAATATGTTTATTCATTCATTGTTTATCATGTGAATTTTGTGTTTTGAAGTGATATGTTTGATATTGATTGTGCTAATTTGTATTCGTTTGTATTAGTTTGTATACTCTCTGCACTCTCCTGAATCTAGGGTGAAGTGTGCAACAAAATTAATGAAACAGAAGAAAGAAAAGCCCAAAGAACAATTGCTATTTATTTGAAGAGCACAGTGGGTGGCATTGATACTTGAATACAAGCAATTGAATCAATCATCACCTTATTATCTATGTAACAAAAGTGATTACAACCCTTTTGCATGAAATAACACCCCTGATTTTAACATTTTGTAAAGAAGCCCATTTGGGTTCCTTTTATCAATATAATAGAGTTTTAATATCATCCAATGAATCAACCACTGCAGGTTGCATTTAGATATGGCAATGAACAAATCAATAAATCCCATGAGATCAATCTGAAGAGTTCTCATGTAAAAGGTGTTCAGGTTCAAAGTCGAATAATAGTAAAATGGCTGGTGTTATTGTCCATAGGTGTTAAATTATTCATGTGCCTACCTTTTATCTCTTAAAAAACGTCATAAATGTTTTCACTTTAAAAAACAAGTACAGGTATCAATAACATAGATATTTGAATGGCAGCACAGTCCACGTTGGTTTGTTCCGGAATAAACATACATATGGAGATTGTTTACTGTGACCCTAAGAAATGTTGCTACAGCAGATTGTATTATAGACTGCCCAGTGCTTTTCATGCTATGCTTCCTGTCTCCAGAGCAAGTTTGCAATGCACATAAGATTGCCACCATCCATCCTACTAATTTGAAAATGCCTAAAGCCCCAACTCTTCAAAGACTATTGTGCCCATTGCTGATCCCTCAACTCAACCCTATCTCTCATGCATATGTTAGCAGTTTGTTTGTGGAGCTAACCTTTAGCAATTGTGCCTCAATCTAATTGAGGATCCTTAGCCTCTGACATTTTCCATGAGAAATACTATTTTACACTAGGTTACTTCAATCAACTGCTTGTACATAAATCTGGGATTCGGAGGCAACCTGAGAATTCTGAAAGAACCTTGCAAGTAAATGATCTGGATTCCAGTACTCCTTGTTTGCCTGTAACTAACACTAGATATAATATATGATTATCTTTAGAATCATCAGTGTGATTGACATCAGGATGTGTTGCCAGTATAACAAAACACAAGAAGTGATGGCTGGAAGGTTTAGAAAAATTGTAACCTCTGGCATTGCTCTGGGCAACCCTCCAGACCATCGTTCTTTGCCTGCAAAGTCATTACAGAAGGGGAAAGACCATATGTAAATCAGTCTTAGTCTGACCCCAAAAAGGAGCAATCCAGCCAGAACTGCTACATCACATCCCTTCTGCAAAGAGACCCAAGCATTCCCAGACATGTTTTGGCCTTATTGGGCCTCATCAGTGAGGAGTAACTCGGGTTTCTAGTCCCAGCAGGCACAGGACCCACGCCTGGGCATACCCATCCCACTAGGGGCGACTATTGCAAAACACACCAAGCCTGATTTTCATATGGTCTTTGCCCTTCTGCAATGTCTTGGCAGGCTGAAAAACGATGGTCTGGAGGGTTGCCCATAGCTGTGCCTGTGGTTATGATTTATTCAAAACCTTCCAGTCATCAACTTAAACGTACATGGTAAAAATAATTTCTTCGGAGCCCTATGGGTAAAATGTACATTTATGCAATAACATTATTAAGAGTGAAAGGGCCTCATTACGACCCAGGCGGTAAATTACTGCCTGGGTCGTACCTTTACCACCATGGCGTAAACTATGTTTACGCCATGGTGGTTGGCGGACTTACCGCCCCATTCCGAGGTTGGCGGGGCGGTAAGTCCCCAATCCCCATTTACCCTTCCCCATTCCCATTTTTTCCCCATAGGGCATAATGGGAGAGGGGAAGGCGTTAATTACGCCACCGTAAATTACGGTGGCGTAATTAACAACAAGGTCCCTTAGCGCCATGGATTTTAACACCTGCTAAAAGCAGGTGTTAAATCCTCCATGGCGCTAAGGGACCATGGAATCAGGCGGTAAGGGTCGGCGCTGTTTACGCCGACGTAAACCCCTTACCGCCTGGGTCGTAATGAGGCCCAAAGTGTATTAAAATGTTATTAAGGTATATTGCTAAGTTAGATATTAAACTGGAAGACCCTGATTGTATTACATTTTTGATTGCAGACAGCATGCTGCTGTTACAGAAAACATGGCTACTTTCATCGCCTAATCTTGAAGGATATTTCACATACTTGTATCCAAGCATAGCAATTCACGAGAGATCACAATCCCGGCAGGCCCGTATGTCTAAACGAATCCGGAAGGCAAATACATGTTCCTTTTAAATGTATATAATTAATGTCCTTGACTTTGGTACAGCTTTATATGAGGTTACTTGATAAGGTTTTGTTCAAGGTAGGAGCTATAATATGCACAAATCATCATCAATCATTATTATATTATTTTATGACAAAGGATGATGTAGAGGTGGAGCCAAGTACCCCCACCAAAAGCTCTGCCCCCATGCTGCCTATGCGTTGGGAACCAGAAATTGCAACTCGTGCAGTGCTAGTAACGATGCCTGTACAGCAGAGAATCATGGAAACACGGTATACCTTGAGAAAACCCTACATACATGCACAAAGACATGGGCCCTCATTAGGACTCCGGTGGAAAACCATGGTGCTATTAGCACCATGGTCGATGCCGGAGTCCACCATGGCGGAATGGGGAATTACCACCCCATTCCAAGGTTGGCCGGGCGGTAATTCCCCATGCCACCATGGCCCTTCCCCATTCCCATTTTTGCCCCATAGGGCATAATGGGAATGGGGAAGGCGGTAAGTACGGTACTGCAAATTGCGGTACTGTACTTACCTCGAGAGTCCCTTTGCGGGCCCCTACTTTAACGGCTGGTCTAGACCAGCCGTTAAGGTCGGGTCACGCAAAGGGACTCCGTAGGAAGGCGTTAAGGGTTTAACAGCGCCAACACTTTTTACGGCGCCGTTAACCCCTTAACGCAAGGGTCCTAATGAGGGCCATAGTGTTCTTTTGGATAAGGTTCCAGAGGAAGTGTGAATGTGAACAAGAAAGAAGAGTGGTGACGTCATGCGGAGTAGAAGATGACGCAACTTGAAACGATGCACAAAGCAGAAGAATGAAGAGATTCTATAAGGACTGAAGAGAAGATGGTAACAATGAGCAACATTTCGGGCTTGAGATGAAGATGCTCATGCTACAGAAATGCTGAAGAATATGTAAATCAGTTTACACTTGTACAGACGCAGTAACGTACGAAGACAAAGTAATCTTAAGGCTGGCTACGTAGTGAATAGTTTTGCGGTGATGCACCAATGTATAATACATAGAAATGTATAGAACCTGGATATTCCACAGTGCACCTTAAAGCACAGCTGAAACCCGTGATTGGAAAGTGTTTTCAGTGTGGCGTAGGTGGAAAATGACTGATGGCGAGAGAGAAATTCAAGGAAGTCTTGACTGGCCCAGCACCAAGAAGACGAGGCCACCGTGAGCCTGGGTGTCCATCCAGTAGTTACAATGAACATGTGAAAGAAACAACTTGTGTTTGAGGTGGAATGGAAAAACACTGAAGGCGTCAACAGTTCATCATTTAATAGAATTAAATGCTGCAAAAGGCTTAAAAATGCGGTCTCATGGTCAGATCAAAAAAGACATTGGGCCTCATTACGAGCTTACCGGTCCGGATACAACGGCACCAGTAAGCTTGCCAGTACCGCTGTATCCGGACCGGCAAACTCCGAGTTGTGCTCGTGGGTGCCTTTCATCCACCGGGTCTGACCTGGCAGAATGAAAGGCACCCGAAAGCACAGCATGCCTGTAACACAGGCACCGTTATGAACTGTGCAGGTGCTACAGGCATCCCCATTCCCATTGACCCCTATGGGGCTTTATAGGAATGGGGATCACTGGATTCCGGCACCTGCAAAAGGGCAATTACCAGGTCCGGCGGGGCTGGAAATACCCCAGTAATTGCCCATTCGTGGGTGCCAGACTTTCTTGCAAGTTTGCAAGTTTTACCGGCAAGACTACCTCCAACCTTGCAATGAGGCCCATTGGGTCAAGCTACACAGAAACCAAGCAGATACTCCCTTTATTTCTCAGGCGCAGAGAGCCTCTACAAGGCCAAGTTCAAAGTTTAATTGACTGGCAGACTGCAAGAGTGATGATAGATGTGGGGCTAATTGGAAGGGAATCACGCCAGCCGTCCATGCATCTGGAACGGTAGCCTGCATGCTGCTAGTGTCTGGAATATTCCAGAGGGGTACTAAGGTGCCAAACCAATGGTAGGGGGCCATGCATCAGAGAGCCCTATAGTTTGTATAACCAATGAAGTGTCAAGTATTAGAGTGACACGAAAGTGGATGTGCATTTGGGACTGGCTTAGTTGCCAACCTGACAGTAGAGACCCAATCACTTCCCCCGTTAGTATGGAACGCATACTTAGATGTTCCCTGTAATCCTATCACATCCCCAAATAGGTTTTTGTAGTTTGCCACGTAGTGTGACATCATTTATGATGAGTTTTTGTTATAAAAGGTAGTGTTTTTTATTAAATGCTCTGAGAGAAATCGAGCGAATGTCCATTGATGTCCGTTGTAACTTCTTGTTTTAGACAATTGCAAATAAAACAGCACCGTTTTGCCAACTTCCTGACTTCCTGAGTCGGTTTGATTATTAATGTTTGAGTAACTTCTGCATCCCCATCTCAGAGTGTTGCTATCTCATATTAAAGGGCCCTAGGTCACTGGGTTCACGTGGTAGAAGAGGATGGTTCAAGGTCCGTCGACCCAGTAGGCTTTTAGGGGTCTCGAAATATCGGATTTCCTCTGTGATTTAGCTGGAGGAGCGTGAAGCTAAAGATGATAGCTTCATCTTTAGCTTCACGTTCCTCTAGCTACAGATGACCTGCAGATAGCAGCCAGTAGTAAAAACTTGCAGATAACTAAAAGATAGATGGGATGGATCTCTCTTAAATTGAATTACCCTCCCGGTTTCTACAGACAGATAAGCAGACCGAAGGCTGAAGCGGCAGGTTGAGGAGGAGATGATCCCAAGGGTCAGCAGCTGAAAAGTGAATGGTGAGTAGATTGAGAGAACTGGCAAACCATAATGGGTATCAAATGGGGAAAGTGATAATGGGGAAAGAGTAACAGAGGGTTGGTTGGGTTAACGACAAAGAGCGTTGAGTATTTGGTTGTGGACGAGGAGCGATCCATAAAAGATAAGCCCAAGAATCCTACGTCAAGGATGTCTAGAAGGAGTTGTTTTAAAATCCGTAATGGATACATAGGAGACAAACAGATTCTTTAGAAGATAACAATTCACACTCCGATCAGGGTCATTTATTAGGGGATAGAGAAGCCACGAGGAGCGTTGGAGGAAGTTTATGTGGGACGGACAGTCTGTCAGTTTGTCCGTCTGTCTGTCTGAATATTGTATGTATTATATGTGATAAAGAAATAATGAAATTTCGAAGAGCGATAACCTATAGATTGTGGTAAAAGGCTGAGAATAGATTATTTATTTATTTAGTTGACAAAAGTATTGAGTGAATAGGTAGACTGAAGTAAAGGGAGAAATAAAGGATTGGAGCTGTGACGAGTGGTGCACGTTCATATTGTGTTATTTTTCTGAAAGGTATTTTTTCTGTAAAATGACAGTAAGTATTGACAGCCAATTGTGACTTGTCATGATGGAAGATGTTACTCCACTTAAGCACCTGTGCAAACAGCTGCCAAAACACGCTCCAAAGCTTAAACAATATAGTGTAGAATGGGTTAAGGGTACGGCAGATAAAATGTTCATGCCATGACAACAAGGGGGATCACTGGCAAAAGCAGTTTTGCAACACATGACCGCATACCTGCATGCAGGGTACACTGCCAAGAAGTTCGAATAAAGGATAGCGAGTTTAGAGCTTTGGAAGATGTACAATGAGGAACAGCAAGACCCACCTCCTGAAGAATATATGCTTAACCAGTGTAAAGAGGGGGTGTTGAGCCTTCCAAAAGATGAAGGAGTATATCCATTAAGAGAGCTTAAGGCAGCAACTGGATATAGTACTCCGAAGTATGAGCCGCCTACGTATAGCAGTGAAGAAAGTCCAGAAAAAATTCCAGAAAGGGATGAGATATTTAAAGTCTTACGGGACAAAGTGAGAAGTGAACCACCGACTATGACTCTAGATATAGAACGAGAAATTAAGAGATGGAAAGGAGAAAAATACAAAGCTGATGAGATAGCGCTCATACAGAACGAATAGATGGGTGGTCAGATATTACTCAAACTTGATGTAAAGAGCATTGAGGAAGTACAGCAAGGGTAAGATCAAGATGAGCAAAATAAAAAACACAGGGAATAGAAAAAACTATTGAAAGAGGACAAGGCTAATAAGAAGAGATGATTAAGGTGAGAGAAACTGTTTCAAGAAGAGCAGTTAAGAAAAGAGGAAAGAGCGGAAGAGCAAAGAAAATATGATAACAGGCAGAGAGCAATCGAGACAGGCTAGAAAAGAAGATAGAAAAAGAGGAAGAGCAGAAATTGAGACAGAAAAGAACGGAAAGACGTAGAGACGACAAGGTGTGTAGGGCAAATGAGTGGAGAGACGCAAAAAGACAGGGAGAGGAGAGGGTTAGAGATGAAGCAAAGAACCAAAAGGCATTTGATGAAGAGATGGAATGAAAGAGGGAACAGAGAGCATGCAACATTGATCGCATTGAAAAGGAGCGAAGAGAGCCAAATCCAGTAGCAGCATGGGAGGACATAGAGGAGTTCATACCATTGCAAGAACCAATGGCAGGGCCCTCCATGGTAGATCTAGAGGAGGATTCTGAGATAGGAGATATAAGAGATAAAATTGACAAAGTTTACCGATGGATGAGGACAAAAGGTGAATTGAAAATCAAAGGGAAAGATGATCGATTTGAGATTTCCCAGTCACAAGGTAAAGAGCGAAGCTTGTTTAGTTTCGAGCATAGAGTTTGTCTTTGGACGGGCTGACTCTTAAACAGAAACAAGAAAGAGGATAGACAAGACATGTCAGATTAAGACAGGGAAACCTTCCGTGGCGAGGAGGGAGCTGGTGCATGCGGTTCCAAGGGATGTTTTCCGACAAAGAGGTTAGATGGGCAGATCTGGACCTACCTAAACCAAGGACGCCAGAGCTTGTGGCATGGCCAGCTCGACCTAAAGGGTGATCCCATAGTATTAGAGGGGATTCGCCACCATGTGTGAATAGATTAAGGTAATTCCTAGGAAGACAGTGATCAGGAAACATGGTCACTCCTATAGATAGGCAGACGATGGAAACTGATTGCGATTTTGGGATTTCGCAGTTCCCCTTGTTAAAAAAAGGAGGGGCCAGACTGCAGTATTTTCCGTGGCCCCAAATGGACAAGGATAATTTAAGGTGCAAGCTCCCGAGGTTAACTTCGGGTGCCGGAAAATGGATTTATGAATAAGAAAAAATAACAGGAGGAAACACGTTAGCTCTAGGGGAAATTAAGGGTCATCTAGCAGCTATACTTGGGGAGCGGGCTGACGACATTTGGACGAGAGCAGGATACGCAAGTGTCACAGCTCAGAACACAGCCCATGATGGCGTGCCATTTAATAATTGTAGGGTGGCAGTCTGGAAAGCGCTTAGAGTACAGTATCCTGATACGTCGGATATGGGAGCTATAATGGCACGTAAAATGCAGGATCGGGAAGATTCGCTTGCTAACATTAAAAATGTTCAAGAGCAGTGGTCTTTGGAAACTCAAGAGCCGTGGTGAAAATCTATACCTGTATTTTATCATATATTATGTCAGGGGTTGCCAGACCAGGTACAGAGACAGCTCAAGAAGCTGGTGGGTATGGAGGCAAAACCATGGCCAGAAATACAGTTGACCATTGTGCGTCATTGCTGATTTTTGCAAGAGAAAAATCTAAAGAAAGAGGATGCCAGGAAGCTTGAGGAGGCTAAGTTAGTACAGAAGACGCTGTCAAAGTATGCTACAGAATGGGCAATGTTGACTAGTGGAGTGGGGCCAGGATCACAACAAGGACCAGGTATGCCACAGGTGAATAACCAGCAGCAGTTTGACCAAGGAGGGAACAGGTTTATGCCGAAAGACACAGGTGGCTTCTGAGGAAGAGGAGGATTTCAGAATAATCAGGGAAACGTCCAGAGTAATCAAGGAGGTTTTCTGAATAACCAAGGCCGTAATCAAGGCATGCAGGATGGGCAGGTTAGAAAATTCCCTCCTGTGTGTTGGACATGGGGAATGACAGGGTACACCATGCGAACATGTGGGAGCCAAGTGTATGTACAGGATATGCAATTCTCAAGAGGGGGCGAACAGCTTATCCTCCAGCATATAGCCCACAAAGCAGGGATGGGATCAGCCAAGATCAGATAGTGTATCAAACACAGGAGCCACCAGCACAGCAGGCTTTACAAGCACAGCAAGCACCAATGAATCTGCCTCAGGGGTAATCGCAGCATGCACCCATGCAGATACAGCCTAGCGCAATCACAGGACACGCGTTGACTACTAGGATAGGGGGTGTCACATTCACGGGCGGGAATCCTTTTACGGGTATGGGAATAAGTATGTACTCACATGCTCACTGGGTGAGTTGATGTGTTCAGTACTATCTGTGATGCCTAATCCTCAAGAGGAATCAAGCTTTAATGTCATAATAGGAGGCAAATCCTTTTTTTTTTGGTAGAAACTGGGGCAACTTGCTCATGTGTACGAGAGGGAACATTTTCATTGTCGGGTAATGCCTTGAATGTTCAATGGTTCTCAGGAGCTACAAGTAGAGTTCCATTTACTGAAAAATTGCCAGTCTCTATAGAAGAATGTGACATGTCTGTTCTGCTATTGTATTTGAAAAAGACAACAGCTAATATACTAGGCAGAGAGCTAATGACAAAGCTAAATAGGACAATCTCCTTCACTGATGAAGGCATCGTGTGTTCAATGCCAGGAATACATTATTTAATCATGGGTGAATTTATCATGGCATTTACAGGACAAATAGCCATGCGAGGAGAGAGCTACTAGAGCCAGAAGTCTTTCATTATGGGGTATGATTTGTTAACATGGCTACCCGGTTTAGTGAGCAAGGTTATGAGAATACCTGATGGATTTTTGTCCAGGCCACAGATTCCCAAGAACGAAGAGCGGGGACAGATGTTTCCCTTAGAGTTACAGGCAGCTGTAGTATGAGGGGAATTGGCCATGCTCGAAGAATTTGATGATGATGGCAGGCCATGGAGAACAGTGATTGCAATTGGGGAAGGATACCGATTGACTGACTGACGTCACTGATGAGGGTATGTTTAGCCACGACCCATCAGATGATAAAGTAGTGTTTGAGATGAACCTTACATATTGGATCAAGACAGAGAGGAGAGAGATCCCACTGAAAATGATGATTGTGAGGCGGCATCCCACATTTTTTGATGAGGATATGGAGAAAGTGTTAACTTCCTTTTAGACTACGGGCCCCTATGACGTAGGCCTGTTGAAAGGGGTAGCAAAAGTTAAGATTAAGCTGAAGTCAGGAGCAATTTTACATCGAGAAAGGCAGTACCCTATGTATCAAGAGGCAGATGAGGGTATTTTTAAGACTATATCAACCATGATGAATCAAGGCACCTTAGTGACTTCAGAGTCACCATGTAATACTGCAGTGTACCATATCAAAAAATCTAAAGGGGGGGTTGTGGCGTTTAATTCAGGACATGAGGCTGATTAACCAGATTGTAGAGGCAGAGTTTTCTCTAATTCCAAATCCGACGACAATATTATGTAGTATCCCGGTTGAGACACGATATTTCACTGTGATTGATTTGAAAAATATGTTTTTCTCAATCCCGTTGCATAAGGATTCAAAAGACCTGAAGTCATACTAAGCTGAAAAGCACACGTTTTCCCCAGGAGTACTGTGAGTCTCCATCGATTTTCAATAGGGTCCTGCAGATGGACCTAAGCAATATTGATTTGCCAAGTGTTGTGCTGCAATATGTAGATGACATTTTAGTCTGCAGCACATCGGAAGAAGAGTGCAGACAAGACTCGATTCAGATAATGATTATCTTAGCAGAGAAAGGATACAAAGTAGACAAGGAGAATTTGCAGTACTGCCTAGAAGTTGTACATAGGGCAATTAATTTCACATGAAGGAAAGAAGGTTACACCTAAAAGAGCTGAAGCAATTTTGAAAACAGTGAAACCACACACGATAAAGCAAATGCAGCAGTTTTGTGGACTGTGCAATTATGTCAGAGCATGGGTATTTGATTATAGTTCTTACACAAGGCAATTGTTGCAAGTTCTGAAAAAGGCACAGGTGAATCAGGAAAAAAACTGAATGAACTGAGGAAATGGAGGAGGGGTTTGATGAATTAAAAAAGGTAATATGCACAGTGCCAGTTTTGGGAATCAGCAATTATTCTAAGGAGTTCTTGTTATTCTCGAACATGAATGGAACAGTTATGACAGCAGTACTCACTCAGAGAGCTACTCTGTACAAGCCCCTGGCATATTACAGTGGGATTTTGGACCCAGTAATGAGGGGTTAGTTCCCTTGCAAAAAATCATTGGCAGCCGCTGCGTTCGCTATTGAGAAGTCTGCAACCATAGTAATGGGGTGTTCCATGATGTTATTTGTCGAGCATGATTTATTTGCTGTTTTGGAGAAACCTAAAGGTACACTGACATCTCAAAGAGGCTCTGCTTATAAGGTGGTAATATCGAACCCAGCAATCAAAATAGTCAGGTGTAAAATGGTGAACCCTGTAACGTTTGTAGCTGATTCACTGGCAGAGGATGAACAAGTGCATGATTGTTCTAATTATGAGGAATTCTATGACGACAGACCGAAAGTGAAAGAAAATCCTCTACAGCAGGGGTGATTCTCGTTATTGACAGTTCTTTGAGGATCGATCAAACTGATGTAGAAAGACATTGAGGTGCCGCTGTGGTAAAACACAAGGCTAATGGGGAATTTGAAATAATGGCAAGTGCAAGACTACTGTCTCACTTTTCAACACAGGCTGCGGAATTAGTGGCGCTGATTGTTGCCCTCGAGAAACACGCAGGCCAGTAAGTAACAGTGTACAGTGACTCTGCCTACCTGATGTCAACTGTGCATGCATGGTAAGCACATTGAAAAGGAGAGGTTACCTCCGAGCGCAAGGGCACTTTGGTGCAAGACGCTGCTTAATTGGATAGGCTCATTAAGGCACTACAACTAGCAGTAGCCATCGAAATAGTCAAGTGCACAGCGCACAATAAGAGAACAGACTTTATTTCACAGGGAAACCAAGCCACAGACAAAGAGACTACAAGGGTTGCATGTTCATCTGACATAATGAGTTTTGACACGCCGGATGTGAAAGAGAAAATAGTTATGATGATGATTGTGAATGAAAGTTTTAATCATTTATCAAAAAAACGCAGCTTATGGAAGTTCAGGGTGAATCCCCACAGGAAGAAAAAGACCTGTGGCCATGGACGGGGTGTTCTTTATCCCCTTCTGAGACACTGTGGTGACAAGACAGCACTGGTAAACCGTTGATGCCTGTAGGTTTATCAATGGTGGCGTTAGAACAGCTACACTACCCTGTGCATGTCACTAGGGAAAGCCTTGCAGCAACAATTGCAGAGGACTGGTTTGTACCGAACCTGCTCAAATACATTGCTTTTTATGTATTAAATTGCATCATATGTCAAAAGTTCACTGCTTGGCACATGCTGCAAACAGTTAGAGGAGTAATTCCTTGACCAACTGGTCCTTTTCAGCATTTACATATTGACTATGTTGACATGCTGCAAGTCTGTAATGGATATAGGTATATGATAGTGATGATGTGCCCCTTCACTAGGTGCATTGAGGCCGGTCCATGCCCACACCCTGAAGTCACTTGCGCTGCAAAGTTTTTAGTCCGAGAAGTATTTCCTAGATGGGGAATATGTGAGGTGCTGAGATCAGATAATGGCCCCCATTTTGTAAATGAGGTTTTTGAACAAATTAGTTTATTATCAAGCATTAAGCACAAGTTTTCTTCTGCTTATCATCACATTGAGAAATCAGCCTGGCTCAGACCACCACCTCACACTCCATGAACTAGTCACAGGTACGCGAATGAGAACACCTCTAACTCCTCCATCGTGGATTAGGAGTGATGCCCAGACAACAGCAGAATTGTTAGGAGATGAGCTACGTGGATACTTAACATGTATGACGGCTAGTATCTCTGTCATTCCAGATCGCGTCAAGCAGACAGTGTGTTGGTCTCAGAACACAGATGAAGACAATACAGCAACCAAAATTCAAGAATTAGCTGTACCTAGACTTTTTCCTTGAGATCAAATACTGATCAGAAATTTCACACGAAAGTGGCACAAGCTCCGTTTCAATGGCCCTTTCGTTGTATAGGACGTTATTCCATCAGCAGTCAAGGTCTTAGGATAACAAGCTTGGACACATCAAGGTGACGTGAATGTCTATGCTGGAGAGGCCGCATCACCCCCACCCCATTCAGAAGCAAGTCAAGGTGAAGAAGTTCAGCACATGCAGACTAGATCGATGACAGAGGAAGAAGGAAACAGAGACTGTCCAGTAGACAGATAAAGAGTACATTTGACTGTGGTTCCCTCGAGACACTTTTTGTATCCGCTAAACTAGGAGTGAAAAAGCTATTTGTTCAAGAGCCACATGGGCTTTGTTGACATTGGACTACGGAATGCAGAAGTAAGTAAAACATGCCAGATCTTGACTTTGTGTTCGGCGATTGGAAGAGGGAGCAAGTCCCAGATTTGTTGCTTACTGAGTTTCTCTTTAGAGGCACCTCTGGTCCTTAATGATGCTGATATACACACTACCATACTTATGTTTCTCCAGGATCCTAAGAATTGCCCGGCTATTAGACGCTTATTGGCAGCGATAGTGGAGCAAATTAGACTATTGCCTGAGCATCTTAATGGAGGTACAGATGGTCCTGTCTAATGATGATGCCTACACACTACTTGCTACGATCTTCTACTATTTGCTTTAAGTTCATCCATACGTTATTTGGCGAGACACCAATACTTTTGTGTTCATGCCAGATCCTATAAACCGTCCAGTAATCAGCCAGATACTTGTGGAAATCAATGAGCTAACAAATTTGCCTGAATAAAAAGAGTTTTTCTTTCCTTAAAAAGTAATTCCAGGCAAACATATTTTCCATAGAGCATAATGCAGGTGCAGACAGTGAGCAGAGTCAACGGCGAGTGGAGAGGCGTTGATGGTGAGCCTCATGTATTGGTGTTTATTATATGCCTGTTCTACATTTATCATTGTTTTTCTGATTCTGCTAATCCATGCTGTGTATTTCATTGATTCAAAGAAAGCAGTGGTCCCTTTTGATTCTTACCACTCCGGTTACCTTGTGAGACAGCCAAGGCATTATGTAATTGTCCCTACTCCAGTAACTCATGTGAAGGAATCAACTTCACTCACAAGTGTCCCTATGGTTCCCCCTGTAGGAAGGAACTATGCTGATGGGTGTCATGATCTGCTTATATGAAATCATTTGGCAAGAATGTAACAAAGACCTAGAGAAGTGCAAGGGAGGATGATCATGAATTGAATGATTATTTGATCAGTACAGCGCATTTGGGGAACAATATGTAGCATCAGCACATGAAAGAGGTGGGAAAGAGAACCACTGAGGAGGATTGCTATGTATGTGCACTCCTGCCATATGCTATGGGGAAATCTAATATATTCATAGCTATTCAAATAGAAGTTTAGACAGCGCTTTGCCTCACTCACCTTGTACTCTGCCTCACAAAAGGTCAATTCCAGGGTTGAACAGCATCTTTGATATGGGTAACAGAATGGACAGCGCCTGATTAAGGCGATTATGTACAAGACATAAAGGCAAGAGCAAGAGCACACACCAAAAATCATGTCATCAGATAGGAACATCCTGGTATGAAGGGAGGAGAAATCAAATGGTTAATCAACAGAAGACTTAATTGTCAAGGGAAAACTGATGAAGAGGTTCAAAGATGCAAAGAAAGAGGCCAGATGCAGATCTGGGAACAGTGCTTCCTCCAGACAGATGGGAAGAAGGTGTGGTTATATGTAAGGCACATGCAACACAGGGAATGTACAAATCAAGTGTAGAAAATGCGGATTGACTGTGCAAACCTCTATTGCCAAAGATTGCAAAACTTCTGGCCTGGGTCGAAGATAGAGGAGGTCCATTGCAGATAGTGCCTTTGGCTAGTGCAGAACTATGCTTCAGAAACAATGGCATGAGAACAGTCGGAGAAAATCTGCAATGCGGATGAATCGTTGATGTGCCAGGCATTAAGGATGGGACAGCAGTGATAATGGATCACTACTGGGCCTGTGGATCCAGAGCTTATATGAAGATGCCCAGAGATTGGAGAGAACTATGTTCTATAGTAATTGTTCATGTTCCAGCATTAGTGATCCTGAAGAGTGACTTCAACATTGTTGAATTTCCAAAAGCAGATTCTCAACTGAGGAAGAAGAGATCTGTTGGGCTCCTGAATCGGATAAAGAGGGATAATTATTTCTCAGCCAAGTCAATAGAGGCCTTTGATTATATCACATATGAACACAGACTGTTTAGTAAGACTTCATCAATATTCACGATAATGTTCATGCCCAGGATCCAGACAGAAGCAAATACTAAATGGTTAGAATTAACCAGATGGGAGATTCTGCAGCCAAATAACACAACCATAAAGGGATTCAATGCTATCAAAGAGGAGCTGAGAGCCATAAGACTGATGACTCTGCAGAACAGATATGTCCTGGACATGATTACAGCTATGGATGGAGGATTTTGTGCCAAAACCGTAGAATCATGTTGCATGTTCATACCTTCTCATGATGACGAGAATGGCACTTTGACAGAGGACATAATAATGCTGACAAACCTGCATGTCAAGATGGAAGATACAGTGGAAGACATTGGTGATGACAGCTGGTTTGGATCGATTTTCTCATACGTTGCACAATGGATGGTGAACATTTTCAAGTTGCTTGGAGCCCTATGTGTGATAATCATGTTTGGATTCTGTGTGATCAGTATAATAATCGCACAATGCAAGATGACTGCAAAGAAGGCAGTAGGAATGAAGATTGTGATTGATGTTGAATCAGGTGTGGAACATAAGGAGCTGACAAATGAAGAAATCAGAGACTACGTGAAGGCCAGCATCCATGCACCTTAGGGAACGAAGTTCCTGTAGCCGAGGAACCACAAGAGGTATGTGGGGAGATGGATCTACTTCAGCCCAAATGGACAATGCATGCTTATGACCTGGAGTGTTGATGAGCATGTGAAATCCGCAGGAGGCCTGAAAGGAGTCATACATATTCTAGAAATGCTTCCCAAAGAAGCATTTCTTCACACAAAAATGTCTGGATGTGAATAGTGATGAGATAGTTGTCGATGAATAGCCCAGAGGGGGTAGTGTAGAGGTGGAGCCAAGAACCCCCACCAAAAGCTCCGCCCCCATGCTGCCAATATGTTGGGAACCACAAATTGCAACCAGTGCAGTGGAGTAAGGATGCCTGTACTGCAGTGAAACATGGAAACAAGGTATTACTTGAGAAAACCCTACATACCTGCAGAAAGACATTGGGCCTCATCACACAGTAGGAGGTAACCATGCCGCTATTAGCGCCATGGCTACCCCTTACCGCATTCCGGGTCCAGGTAGGCGGTATGGGGACGTACCAGGTCATTCTGACCCTGGAGGACCCGGTAAGTCCCCATTCCAAATACCATTCCCCATTCCCATTTGAGCCCCTACAGGGCTCAATGGGAATGGGAAAGGAGCTAATAACGGTACCGCAATTTGCGGTACCGTTATCAGCTCTGAAGTCCCTCAGCGGGTCCAGTCCTTAACACCTGGTCAGACCAGACGTTAAGGATGGGACCCGCTGAGGGACCTTTTAGTAGGGCGCTAAGGGATTACCGGCACCGGTGACCTTACCGGTGCCGGTAATCCCTTAGCGCCTACCGTGCAATGAGGCCCATAGAGTTCTTTTGGATAAAGTTCCAGAGGAACTGTGCATGTGAACAAGAAAGAAGAGTGGTGACGTCATGCAGAGTAGAAGAAGACACACCTGGAAAAGTTCCACAAGGCAGAAGAATATATCTCTGAAGAGAAGATGGTAAAGATGAGCAACATTTCGGGCACGGGATGAAGATGCTCATGCTACAGAAATGCTGAAGAATATGTAAATCAGTTTACACTTGTACAGACGCAGTAACGCAAGTAGACAAAGTAATCTTAAGGCTGGCTACGTAGTGAATAGTTTTGCAGTGATGCGCCAATGTATAATACATAGGAATGTATAGAACCTGGATAGTCCACAGTGCACCTTAAAGCAGGGCTGAAACCCATGATTGGAAAGAGTTTTCAGTGTGGCGTAGTTGGAAAATGAATGATGTTGAGAGAGAAATTCAAGAAAGGCTTGGCTGGCCCAGCACCAAGAAGACACCGTGAGCCTGGGTGTCCATCCAGTAGTTACAATGAATGTGAGAAAGAAACACTTCTGTTTGAGGTGGAATGGAAAAACACTGAAGGTGTCAAAAGTTCATCATTTAATAGAATTAAGTGCTGCAAAATGTTTGAACATGCGGTGTCTCAGTCACATGGTCAGATCAAAATAGACATTGGGCCGAGCTACACCGAAACCAAGCAGATACTCCCTTTATTTCTCAGGCGCAGAGCGCCTCTACAAGGCCAAGTTCAAAGCATAATTGATTGCAAGAGTGATGATAGATGTGGGGCTAATTGGAAGGGGAGGCATGATCATACTGATAGTCCATGCACCTGGAATGGAAGCCTGCGTGCTGCTAGCATGTGGAATGTTCCAGAGGGGTGCTAGGGTGCCAAATCAATGGTAGGGGGCCATGTATCAGAGAGCCCTATAGTTTGTATAACCAATGAAGTGTCCAGTATTAGAGTGACATGTAAGATGATGTGCACTTGGGATGGGCTAAATTGCCTACCTGACCGTAGTGACCCAATCACTTCCCCCGTTAGTATGGAATGCATACTTGGATGTTCCTTGTAATCCTATCACATCCCCAAGTAGTTTATTGTAGTTTGCCAAGTTTTGTGACGTCACTTATGATGTGTTTTTGGTATAACAGGTTGTGTTTTTTATGAAATGCTCTCAGAGAAATCGAGCAAACCTCCATTGAAGTCTGTTGTAACTCCCTGTTTTCGACAATTGCAAATAAAACAGCACCGTTTAGCCAAATTCCTGAGTCGGTTTGATTATAGATGTTTGAGTAACCTCTGCATCCCCATCCAGCTAAAAGTATTGCTGCCTCGTCGTAAAGGGCCATAGGTCACTGGGTTCAGTGATTTTTACGTGAACATGAGTAGCCTGGCGCTAGAAGATGAAATAGTTAATGACCAAGATTTCACTTCTGATAAATCTTTTCCAGAATGTAGAGTCATTTTTTAAAGTCAATGGCCAAATATACTTGGGGCATATGCTAACCAAGAGATTTTGTACCATGAATGGAAGGGTTACATCAGAAATCCTAGTACATTATATATGTAAGAACTGTTAAGCAAAACGCACAATTGATTATTTTCTGATATTGCTGCAAAACTGGTCAATAATTATTACCATGAACATTTTTGTTAACATACAATTGTGATCATGATCCATTATCACTGGGAATTTCATGACTAAGAAATCTAAGGCACAAACATGATAAGTCACTTTCTCTGGTGATAAAGAGTCCTAATAGAAGAGGTCTGAGATATGCTAGTTTGGCATCTGATATGTTAATGTTAATGTTAGTGTTAAGGGTTTTTATACTGCACAATGATGCCACTTGTGTGGTCTCCAAGCACTCAGGCAGCCCTGTACTGCAAGTGGGCAGGGTTAGAAATGTTGAGCGGGATAAGAGCAAGAGAGCTGTTGGCAGCTCCAGTTCAGAAACACTGTTCACTGAGCATAAATGTGATTTTTGGAGGTTGGCAACCATGTGCTGTTGTGCAAGATTCTGTGTGGTTTGTTTTGTTGTGGTGTTGTGAAGCATGTGCAGACTATGGTGCTGTAGACGTCCCATTGTCCAGAGTTTGAGAGGTGTATGTAGATGAGTGACATTCTTATTATGGATTTCAGGTCGAGAATCTTGGAATTCCATCCAAGTGCTCCACCCCTCCCTGCCCCGAGATCCATCCAAGTGAAACACCGCTCCCAACCCATCAAAGCATCCAGTATGTCATCTGCCCCCTTAAAGTCCATTCAGGTGCTCCTGCTCCCCAACTCAAGGAATCAATCCAAGTATGAATCAGCCCCGCTGAAACTTCATCAAGGTGCATCACATCCTCCACCCCGTAAGTACACCCAACTGCGCCACAATTCCCATCCCTGGCCACCTGTAAGAATGGATTTCCGAACTTTGCTCTGGTGAACAGATGTTCATGAGGCCGACCTAGTCTTGTGAAACAGCGAACACGTCTGCAAAGTTAGCCAGGACAATTCAAGGTCTGTTGGAGAGCAGTCAAGGATAAGTCTCAGGAGTAGTGGGGGTGATTTGAGGTCTTGGATGAGCACACAGTAGCACACAATAATTACTCATAGACAGTAGCATATCAAAATGATACAGTGTATTAGGCCCAGAAAAAAAAACAAGTGAATAATGAAGAACACAGTAATACTACTACTTAAACACACACTAGGTAAAATATATGTACAGTAACTTTTCGGTCAATTCGGTAAAGTGCGGATTCCCTACAAAACCTGTAAGGTGGGAAAACACACAAACTTTAGGCCAATGGCCAACTCCAGAAATGAATATCCTTAACTTAAGAGGCCTAGCACGATGAAGATTGTAGCCTTGAGCCTTATTCTTAATGTTATGTTTATGCGTAAAAATGGTATGGATGAACTAGGGGCCGCCGGTAAGTGGTATGATTACTCAATGCCCTTAGCTCACTCTGGGTTCAAATTTGGCAGGTTTGAAGAAGGTCACCTGGACTACGAAATCCTCCCCCTTGGTTACCCTTAAAAAGTATAGAGGCACTGGAGTGGGGATGGGGTTCCAATTTACATATGGAGCTGTATCTCTCATGACTAATGCAGGGCAAAGAAAACACTGGTGCAGCTGGCCTGGGGACACTTCAAGAAAGGCAGGAAAGATGCCAGCAGTGACCGCCACTGTCACACAGAGATGCAGTAGCATCCAAGTCTCGTGGACTAACGCATGCTTCTCTCTCTCGGCTCAAAGCAGTAGGGATGATTTGGAAAGAAGGTGTCTTTACAGTGCAAACTAGGGTTCTCTCTAGGTTTCTCTCAAAGCTTGAGGCAAAACTCGATATAGCAAAGCTCCAGCACCTGTTCTAAGTGACAGGCTGCTCAGATCACTGGAGGGCCCAGGGACACTTCTGAGTAGGCTCAATTGCAGGGCACCAAGGAGACGCTGAGGGTGATTGGTCCGACCACTCAATAGGGTTGAAGCACTTTTGCAGGTCTGTGGAGATCGAGCGCAAAACAGAGCTCTACCAGGACAACAGAGGGCCCAGGGTGCCAAACCTTCTCTGCATGGTTCTGGACAGTCCTTGGATCTGCTTCACTTCTCAGGCTATTTGGCCCAGTTTAGAGGTCAATTCAGACCTCTGTGTGATCTGCATGTGACCAAAAAATCCTTAAAGGATGTCTAGTGCCCGAAAACACAAGGACCCCAGTGCCCTGTACAGTAATGTACTTTGCACACTGAAATACAGTTGCCAAAAGTGGCAACAGAGCCATAAGACTAAGGAAAACAATGTTTCCCAGTACTGACTTTCAGAAAGACAGTTACCCCAGAACGATGAGCAAAAGCCAGTGGAGCGCAGCTGAAGGCTGTAAGGAGGAAAGTCAGGACAGGAGGATGAAATTAAAGCAAAAAGTTTTCAGGAGTCCACAAATATAGAGGTAAAACAGCAGGAAGTTAAATTTTACCTAACACCATCTAAGTGCATCACATCTCTCACCCCAGGTATTGATCCGAGTATGTCAACCCCCCAGAAATCACACTGAGTGCATCACCTGTCCTACCTCTGACAACTGCCCGAGCGTGTCAGATTCTCTGACCCTGACATCCATCGCAAAGCATCACAATTCCCAACTCGTCTTTACCTGTTGGTCGTCAGTGTATGGGTCCTTCTAGGCAGATGAATTCCCTTCCCTGACCTTTCCTCCGATGGCCTCTCCCAAGCCTCCTTCGCTGGGCCAATTACATATGGCCTACCAGCCTCACCTGTTTCTCAGCAGTCCCCCTTTGTTGGTGGGGGATTGGGTCAGTGGGGGGATATTAAACTCATCCAAGGACCATTAATTAATCTTGTAGAATAGTACAACATCCATATCAGCCTCTGCTATTTACACAACCATAACTCCAGCTACCCACCCATCCCCCTCCCTGTATCTCACCTTTTGCCTTTTTTCCATATTCTTTGCCTAGTCCAATCTATAACACCTACATATTTCATCCTTTTGCCTGACTCATTCATTCATTTATATTTTTACATGTTTTTGTACAACCATCTCCCTATGGTTTTGTACATCCCTCTCTCTGGGCCTGGCTACGCCTATTCCATGTTGTTGTACTATTTACGTTATCATTTCTTCTATACTTACACTGAAACGGAACTGGGCCACTGCATTCCTTTCCACTGCTCAATGCAATTTATCCAAACAGCCATAGATGACATTCCTCATTTTAACATGTGGCCTAGCATTTTCTCTTTCCCTTTTCTCATGATGTGGACCTGGCTGTATTTTTGCAGAAAACATCATTCCCCATTTCACTCTTTCTCCACTACCATGTTTAATGATGTCTGCCTTCTGGGGTTACTTTAATGCTCACACTAGCCACAGAACATAGGGGCCTATGCCATTATCTGTTATTTACTCCACCTCCACACGCATGGCAGGAGACATCTATACCATTTTACTTTCAGTTTAGGTTTTTCTTTTTCATTCCTCTTCAGCCTGAGGTTAAGCATTTTCTGCACACTGTCTTCCATCATCTCCCTGTTTCTTTTTAATTGGTGTATTAAGTGTGTGAACATGTGTGAATATATATGTATGAGTGTGGCATTGCACAACGGTATTATATATGTATTTTACAGGATCAATAATAGTGAACCTGTATTTATGGTTCCATTGGCCTTCCGAAAGGAAAAACAGGTTTTGGGTGTCTTATAACGTTGCTGCTGTTGGACGAATCTGCAGGAAACTTTAAAGAAAAACATAGACCTCACTTTGAATGATTTGGAAAGTCTCATGCAGGTTCTTAGGGGAGAGAACATTTGTAGGGGGGTCCAACCTTTTTAAAATCTGGAAAGACTTGAATGAGAAAAATTATTGTGACTACAACTTGCACCGCTGGAGACTGTGTGAGGAGTGGTAGTGTTGTGCTCAAAGCATGAATTTTCAAATTTGGTGTTAATTAAGCTGGAAATAAATTGGGATATCGTATTGAAATATGTTACGTTATGTTATGTTATGTTATGTTGATTTACACCACACACCACTACCACACAAGGATAGTCTCCAGGCATTCTTATTAAGTCTGCAGACTCACTTCCTAATTCATTGTCTGCAAACATCTCTGGACCAATCAGTGAGCTGCATAAAGGCCATGGACATTAGGCGAGGGAGCCAATTGGCAAACCAAGAAAGTTGAGGTGTGTCAAAATACTTTGAAATGGCCACCATGTTGGGTCTGCAATCAGTGGTATTTGTTCACTGACACTGCAGCATCAACAAGTCTGCAAAAATAGAATTGTGTTTGTGTTAACAATGGATGAGTGCTGGGTGTTTGGGGAGGGATGAAAGGGGCATAAAATACGTGTTATTGGGTGGAAGAATGACTGTGAGTTTTCTACAGTGTTTGTGGTATCCCTTCCCATTGCCAGACACTGCAACTTCTTTTGATGTCCCTGGACACCAATTTAAAATTGTGAGCTTGTGTGAAATATTTTGGTGATTTATTTATTGTATGTTGATAGAGTTCATTGGTTTGGGTTTAATAGTTATGTAATGGGACTTTAGAAGTGTGGGTATAGTAGTAGTCAGAGTGAGTGCAGCTGTGGCCATGGCCGAATGCCATGCCCGTACAATCTGGCTACTGACCAGGGCCACATACATGCTTACTGTGACTATTATGACAATGGGTTATATATTGTATTGTTGATTGGTGTTAATGCTAATTTTATGACGAGGCATGATACCGGCATTGGCACACTATTCAGTTGTTATTAGTAGAAAGGATGATATATTGGATTGACTGAGTACTACGGGAAGGGAGATGGATTTCATTGTTGTTGGCAGATAGTGGACATGGGCAGAACGTATCAACTGTATGTTTCTTTGTCTGCAAAGAAAAGATAGTTAGTAGTAGAACATGCTATGGAAAATATACATACTTTAAATTGCATGCATACATTATATTTTAATTTAATTTTAATGTAACCGTTTTTTTATAACGCACCTAATAACATACCTGAGTTTGGTTTCTAAACATGGATCTGGGATTCAAACATCTCTTGCTCTGCATGGTGTTTTCCAAGACCAAAGTGTTGCCCATGTGCTATATCCCGTTCACTCATAAGTAGTACATTGTATGTACTATGTTTTCTACAGAATTAGTGTCTAATAAACTGTTGTTGTATAAATATTTTATTGTCATTGGGTCATTGAAAAAAATCTAAAAAGCCCCTTTTAGATATGTACTGTCAATAGAATTTACATTTTCTTCAGCTTTTTCACAATTTGTACAGACTGTGAGGTGTGTGCAAAGGAGACAGATCTTGCTTGATTAGAACAGCCTATGGAGGGAGGGAGTATTTATGTTTTAAGTAGTTAGATAGCTTATGGCGTATTCTAAATTTATGTATGTATTTAAGGCAGGCTTTTTTTGTTTTGTGTGTTTGTTTATGTTTTAAAGTAGTTAGAAACCCAGTAGTGTATTCTATCCGTATATTATGTATATATGAATTTAAAAAGTATAATTTATGACTACATTTTTTTTAGATTAATATTTAGAAAGCATTTGTTATGTTTGCTGGTAACCTTTGTTTTGAGTAACTGAAGCGTTGTTACATTCAAGCCAACCCCTTCTTTGTTTCGCATATGCAGTTTAGTGTCTTAAAGTGATTGTGGCACCAGTGTGCGATATTATGCCTACGCTTTGGAATATGTTCTGCAAAGAGATATTTGTCATGTGTGAAGTCAGTGACGTACAGTTATTTGTAGTGGCATCTTTTTTGTATCGTAAAAGCATTGGTATTACATATTGGTCATGTAAATCTGTTTATGTTGTTGAAAGATTGTCTGAATTGCAAAATGAGCATAATGTACCATGATTGGAATTTTTAATAAATTGTTGAAATGGAAATGTATCACATTTTGGTATAGCTACATGCATCAATTGTTCATTGGGAACATGCTCTTCAGAAACATAAAGGGTCGGTGTGAGCACCAGGAAATTGTGACTACCGCGCTGATGCTTACTTTTCTGTAGTTGGTGTGTACTTGCAGCCGGTTGTAAAAATCCAAAGGGGCTGTGCTCAGAGCCCCTGGAGAGACATAGTAGAGGGCACTGTACATACAATTCATATAATGCAGAAAACTTGAATTGCGATTGTCATGTTGTGGTTACAAATGGTCACAACCACTTGTACTTCGCATTGCATTTTAATGTTACTAGGCTGCCGAAACGTGTTTTGACCACTTGAGGGGTCCTCATCACGGCGAGTGGATAGTGTGGGAGAACATGAGTCTAAGGTAGTCGTGTACTTGACAACTTGATGGGCACTATGTAGTGCTTCTGAAGTGTGGCGGAAGCTCCAGGAGCTTCTGATTCACTGACCGGGTCAATTGTACAGTCAGAAGTGGTTTCTGGCTCATCAACTACAAGGGTTGACGGGTGTGTGGTGGTAGCAGATGGGTTTCCGGGAAGGAGGGAGGCGGATGGGGTTACAAGTGGTTTCCCTCTATCCATTTTGAAGCTATTTTTGAGGATGAGGGGGAGGTTTCCTTAAGCAGGTCCAGACATCTGGTGTTATTTAAGGTAGTTTGTGCTTTGTCTTTTCTCACCTGTGCTGATTTCAAATAAGTTGAATTTCAAGAAGCTGATCGTCTCAATAGATGCACAGTGCACTTTTCTGTGCATCTTGTGTGGGGGTTAGTTAACTCTACCCACGTGCAGCTTTTGCAAAGAGGCTAGGATAGTTATGTTACTGTGGATAAGGACATACTCCAAGCTACTGTCTCTTTTGGTGGCAATATAGGAACCGAGAAGAATACCTTTAACACTAATCCTATGAATGTGGGTTGCAAAATTGATTCATCAGGTCAGAGGCAGGTTTCTGTGTCACCCAGGGCCTGTGGGCCAGAGGATTTGGCATGGCTGTCTGTCACCCTGCCCTCTATAGTCAGCCTTCACCCTGGTTTATAGTAAGATGATGGAGCATTTTAATATGTTGGATATTTTATTCTTACAGGAATTTGTGCTTTGTGAATCCCCCATTATTAATAAGAAAACCAAAAAGGGGCGAGTGGCTAATTCTCAGGTGGTCTGTAGATCACTTTAAAAAATGATTAAGTTCTGGATTTGGATCCTATGAAAACAACTTCCGACTTAATCTTGGTAGCAACATTGTCAAATGATTCTAGTACCAAAGAGATTGATGTTGTATTGATTCATGTATATATTAATCTGGGGCTGTTAAATGAGTACCACTTTAGATCACAACTGGAGGAGACCTTACTGCAAACGGATGTCAAAAAATCCATTATCAATGGTTTTATGTGCTGGTGGCTTTAAACTTTTTGGCTCAGATGTAGAGCATGCATTTGACGACCCAAGTAGTATCCAATCCTCAAGTAAAGTGCTCCCACAAGAATGTTTTAATACGAGGGAAGTTAGAGGCCTTACCTGCATGAGATTTATGATAAAATAGAATCTCCTTGGAACCAATGGAAATTTTCTGGACAATTGCCTGAGTCAACCAACTTGGTATGGCCCAGTGTCAAGCTCAACTATTGATTTTGTTTTTGCTTCTAATTCCCTCAAACAAAATTCACATTAGAGCAGTCTTGATCATAAGAACCTGACAGGGGGATGAATAGGTGTGTATCATCCACATAGTTAGTGAAGGAAATTCTCATGGAAGCAAGGTGGTTGAACAGAGGCTTTGTATAAATGTTGTACAGGGTTGGGGAGACACAGGATCCCTGTGGGACATGACAGGACAATGGTATGGGCTGCAGCTTTACCAGTGAAGACTTGTGAGGTTATTTTTTTAAGGAAGGAAGCAACCCAATTGATTGCTTCCTGTTAGAACTGTGCTATCTATGTCAGATGGTGGCAGAGGATTTTATGGTCCACCAGATCAAATGCAGCAGAGAGATCAAGTAACATTGTATTTCTGCATCATTGGCATGGTCCAGTTGATTCTTTAGGTCAAGGAGCACGGTTTCTGTTCCATGACCTGGGTGGAAGCCCGATGGGTGAGAATTGAGGATGGAGTGTTCTTCCAGGAAGGCCTGCATTTGGATGTAGGCAAATCTATCTGGTATTTTCAATAGGAACAGTGGTATTTGTGGTGATGCTTGGCCGATAGATAGTGTATGGTTGGGTCAAGTGGTGTATTTTTAAAGAAGGGGGTGATTCAAGATTCTTTGAAGCTCAAGGGTACCATATATGAGGTGAAGGAGGCATTGATAATTGCAGTGAGAAGGGGGTTGTGATTCCAGGCACTGTTTGACAAAGGTGGCTGGGCAGGTGTTTCCTTTGGACTGTGAGAGCGTGATGCTCTTACCACATTTAAAAGGTATGGTTCTGTGATGGTTCTGAACTAGAAGAGCTGTGTGAGAGTGGCAGGTGTATTGGGTAGGTCCTCTGGAGGGTTTGCGGCCACATTATGTGATTCGGCTTAAATTTTGTTTTGTTGTTGAGAAAGTTTGAACGTGAGGGCCTCTTGAATGTTGCTGTATCAGGTGTTTTCTTTGGTGGTGTTCGTTGGTGGTGAAGTGGGGGTTTCGGGTTCACAGAGAATGATAAATAATATATGCGAACTTGATGCTGCGTGTGATATTCTGCTGTTGTAGGAGGCTGCTTTGGTTGTGAGCACGGTTTGTTTATATTTTCTAAACTGTTCTCAGAACAGTGCCTTGTTTGATGTACTTGAGTCTTTCTGCCAGGTCACGTCAGCCCTCGCTTTTCTGCTCGTATGGAGTGGAGTCCTGCAGCGAACCATGTGTTTAAGTGGTTAGTATTCTTTTCTTTGCGTTGCGTGAGTGCAGCCAGTGTCTCCACTGCATTGGATAGTAGGGAGCTATACTGTTCTACTAAGGAGGACACCTTGTGGTGTGTCGGTAACTATGTGGTGAGCAGTGGAAGTAGCTGATTGCTTATAAGGTTCTGGGTACTGTGTGCATCCTTGGGGGATTGTAGGGTCTAGTATCTGTTGAGAGCAGCCAAAGGAAGAACTGGCTTTGGCTAATACTGAGGCGTGGGTGTCCAGCGGGTCATTGCATCCAAGATTGAAGTCTCTCAGGAATAAGCGCTGGATGTTTGGCTTGAGGTTGGCACTTATGGAAAGGTGCTGCAGGGGTTAGGAATTCGGTAGAGTAGGAAGAGTGAGATGGAGCTGATAAAGGAGGAGCCATATGGCTTCAGGATAGGGAAATGCACATCATTGAATGTATGTGATAACCATTAATAGTAGATAATAGTACCTTTTATCAAGAAATTTAGATCCTACTGAAAGATTATGATCCATTATTACCACAAAAGTGGAGAAAGCAAGTGACAGCCAGTGGATAGCACAAAAAAGCAGACTATTTGATTACCAGCAACCCAGCTGTACCCAAATTGCACACGTTAGCTTAAGCCCACAAAACCCGGACAACCCCTCTGAGAGACCAATTGTCTCGGGTACTGGCTCCACATTGGAACCCTTGGCTCAATTTGCAGACCACTTCCCCTTAGGCAGAAATGCCTCCTTACTTATGTGATACCATGAGTGTGATCAATTTGGTAGAGGGGTATCTGTTTAATACCCATACCGAGATAATTGAAGGTTTGCACATCGTCTCTTTGTACACTAAGATTCCACAGGATGCCACACTCAATATAGTAGAATAGTTGTTATTGAACAAAAGAGAAGGAGGCCTTACCCCAAATTCTTTTGTACTTTGGTGCACACAAATGGCCTTAACAGAAAATTATTTTTGGTTTAATAGATTTTTAAACAGATCCATGGTACGGCAATGGCCTCAGCATTGGCTTCAACATTAGCAAATCTGTATGTGGAGAGTTTAGAACGAGGGAAGATTTTTTCCAATGAAAACCCATTCAATGACCGAATCAAGCTATGGGAATGTTACATCGATGATGTGCTAGTTATCTGGCACGGAGATGTAACGAGTCTTGAAGCCTTTTTTAATTGGCTTAACATTGAAAGCCCACATTTGAAGTTAATTGGCAGCAGCAGCAAGGAGAAAAGAAATGTCTTAGATATCAACATCTATGTGGACAACAACGAGAAGCTACTGAAAGTTAAACTTTTAACAAGGAAACAGACAAAAACTCCTGACTGGCCTTTAATAGCTTCCATCGGAAACACAGCCGTAAGAACTTACCCATGGAATCATTTTTGCAGTTGAAATGAAATAGTACCAAGAGTAAGCTTGAAAAAGAGGGATAATTGTGGAGTACTCATCTAAAAGAAAGAGGTTATCCTAAGAAGAATCATGCATAATGCTCTTAAAGGGCATTGAACAATAAACGAAAGGCACTATTAGAATACTGCATTAAAAAAGCAAAATGCAATGACGTTGTGTTTGTAAGTACTTATAATCCAATGTAAAATCAAATCAAGAGAATAATAAACAGAAATTGGCATATTTTGTCCAAGGGCACACAACTGATTCAGCCTCCTAGATGTGCCTAGAAAAGGAGTAGTGATCTCAAAGAGTTGTTGACAAAAAATTATATTTACGACCAGACAACAAGGCAGAAAACCTTAACAGAGAAATGGGGCTTTGGCAACCTAGCGGGCCACAGTCCTTAGGGTAACTGCAGATGTTGCCCACAAATGAAAGGATCAACTGAAGTTGCCATCGATCTTAATACACCATGGCAAAAATGTGCTTTTACCAATTGTAATACCGCTTCGGTCATCTATGGCATATCGTGTCCCTGTAACAAAATCTATATAGCGAAAACTCAATGGAAAATCAAAATTTGTAATGGAGAACATAAGAGCTGTATCAGGAATGAAACACTGAATGCCCAATGGTTGGACAGTTTATGGTAACAGGGCACAAATGTGACGAATTGAGATGGGCAGTTCTCTGGAAAATCAATATGAGTAAAAACATCAACTTTGGCAAACTGAAACTTACTAAAGAAGAGGTCCGCCTGATATTCTTAACTAAAAGCCAAACTATAGGAATTAATGAAAACATTGAGTGGCATAAAGTAAGTAATTCATAAGTTGTTGTTGAAAGGCTACTGAAGAGAAACACAATATTAGACTCGAGGTAGTCAACAGTCAGTCAGTAACAAGTGAATATGAAGAGGTTATGTCAACTCCCATACATGCTTTTTGCTCATAAATGTGTTTGTGCTTGTCTACCTATTTTGTATGTTACTTAAATCCGGTGACAGACTCTAGCGTAGGTCGGGTATGTTCTGCAGGAGATGATGTAATGAGAGTTTTTCACCACTTGGGCAAAACCATTCCAATATGTCCGCCTTGTCTAGCCATATGGTTCAGATGTATGAGGGTCTTCCTTCTAGTCTAATTGTCTAAGTTTTATTATAGTAAACGTAGTTTGAAACACTGCCAATGTGAGCCACATCATTCTAAAAAGTTTGCGTTTGTCTGTGTCGAGTGTCGTATTCTAGCCAGTACCTTCGCTTTACATGCAAGATATTAGATCTACTGAGGACATTGAATTAAATTGAATTGATATTTTTTTTAGATCGCGCTCGTCCACAACTGTTTCAGAGCGTGACAAGGAAAGGGAGGGGAATGGGGAGAACAAAACAATGATCTTACTAGGCCCAGTGACATTGAGAATGCACAAGTGCATGGGAAGATAAAAGGGGAAAAGTGCATGAAAGGGGGAGAAGTGGCAAGTGCGGAACAGAGGAGAAACAAATAAATAATAAATACATAAAGGCAATAAACAGTGGTAGTGCAGCCCGCAGCTGGCAAGTTCTGGGCTTCGCAGACAGGGTATGTCTGATGAGTGCAGAAGAAAAGGGGGTGGTGGACTGTATGGTACAGGTACAGACCCCAGTGCAAGGGATGGTCCAGAGGCAGTGCAGGTGAGTAGCAGGGTGAGCCAGTAACTGGGCCCGGAAGACAGAGGACGGCCAGGTGCACAGTGCCGAGAAAGAAACAGATCAGCAGGGGAGAAAGGGGGCAAAGGCAGAAGCAAAGAGGTCTCGTGGTGCTTCCGGAACTGGAGATGGTTCTCCGCAAGTTTCAGAGTGGCAGGGAGGCTATTCCAAAGGGAGGCCCCAGATGAAGACAGAGATCTACCCCCAGCTTGTTTCTTTGAAAAACAACTGACCCTGAGGGAAGTAGAGGTAGAGAAGCGAAGAGCTCGAGAGGGGAGGTATTCACAGAGGGACAGTTGAATGTATTTTGGACCCAGGCCCCAGAAAGCCTTGTGGACAATGCAGATGGTTTTAAATGTAATCCTTGCATCCACTGGGAGCCAATGAAGGGATTTCAGAGCTGGAGAAATACGATCTCAGGACTTGAGGCCAAGGACAAGTCTTGGAGTCCTGTTCTGAATTAGTTGTAAAGGGCAGAGAGTGGAGGCAGGTAGATTTAGAAAGAGGCTGTTACAGTAGTCCAACATAGAGAGAACCAAAGCTTTGGAGACAGTGAGCTTCTGAGGGAAGGAGAGGAAAGGCAGAGTACCTCTGAAAAGGTGCAGTAGGAAGTTTGACTTTTTAGAGACGTCAGAGATATGGGCGGAGCAGGAAATTGTGGAGTCAAAGATGACCCCGAGGTGCTTAACCTCACACGTAGGGGTGAGAGGAGGGCCAAGGGAGTCTGGCCAAAGAGTGAAGGAAAAGAATGGTGATGGTGTACCGATGGGGAGGATCTCAGTATTATTGGCATTTAGACAAAGATTGTTGGCAGCACACCAATCTTGAATGGCAGTTAGGCAATCAGAGATGAGAGAAGGAGGGGAGGTGGCCGAGGGCAGCCTGAAAATGAGTTGAGTGTCGTCAGCGTAGCACTGGAAATTTGAGCAGAAAATGGCAATGCAGTGGGTGTGAGTTGCCGGGTATTGGTTGAAACACCAGGGCGAGAGGTTAGACCCCTGAGGAACACCACATAAAGAGCGGGAGATAGATGATAGGAAGGCCCCGAGTTGGACCATGCTGTAAATTACCATTGGATAAGCTTCGATACATGAGACGCAATTTGGATTTTTTTAAATAGGAGCGAAACCATTCGAAGATGTCTGCCGCTGATCATGACAAGTGCTGTATGCAAAGTTGCACATTTTTTACATATGTATGGTATTATAACTAACAAATGAGTTTCTCGCGAAAGTTAAGTCGGTTCACAATTGTAGTCGCCAGTCGGAGGTCTTTAGTGAATAATTTGACTACTGGACAGGTAAGAAATGTACATGTCTTGCATTGTTAGTTATACCCAGTTCGGGCATCTATTGAGCTAGCATTTTGTAAGCACCTTTACACTGGCTATTCGGAAAAGCATCCTTTTAACAGACGTCATGGATTCTTCTTACTTTTTTTCAAAATGGAGGACCGTTTTATCCTTGCATTCACCAACAGACTAATGTTGCCAACTTTTGACGGTGAGTAAAAAACCTGGACAAGAGAAATTTAATTTGAGATTGAAGTAAACATTATTTGATGTTTGAGATGTGCTAAATACAATGTGATCCAAGCCTAATATGTGCTCTAAGACACCTTCACCTATTGGCTCATGGCCTAAGCAACAACAAAGAATGTGAATATCTGATAATTACAGTAACCTTGACCAATGTCCATGAGTCTATGCAAGATTATTTTATTTGGAGAGTTTGAAGTATAACTAATTGACTCATGCCTCTAAATTTAAGCATAATCTTAATTACATTGCAGATGTTGGATGCTTATTCTCTGTAAGAATTTGATGTTTACTGTTGAGAAGACAACCACCCACACTCTATGTGCATCCAGACTCTACAAAACCGTGTGAGTAAGTGATTGCTCTAACTAATCACCCTGGGTGAAATAAATATATAATGGTAACGATAGACACTTGACACCATAAAGTCTCTAATTACTGATCCATGCACTTGTGTAGTTATAGGAAGAGAGTTATGAGAGTAATTGAAACTCCTTCAGATTACCCATGTAACAAATATACATTAGGTAAATGAGTGAACTATCTTTGGCATTTAGTGATACATTGCTGAAAATATTCCTCAGATTATATGCCAGGTCAATGACAAAGAAAAACGAATTAAGAGTTTCTCGTATGTATTTCACAATACAGGATACCACAGACCTATTAAGGAGCCAACTACTTCCCTTTTGAGGTTACGTTCATCACGAAGACACAGAATCCAAAAGAAAATCCCCCTGAAGAAATTCATATAGTTTGACTAATATTTCTTGATAGGAACGGAACATGTTGGGTTGCAAGGGTAGAAATTATTCTTAATTTGGATGCTGTAGAAATTATATATTGGCACTTATGCACTTTGTTCTAGCTAGAGATTAGACTGGCCGTTTTGCACAAAATAATATTGATAGTCTGAAAAATGTATTGTTTCTGTTTTGTGTCTGTTTAGTAATGATTGATTTGAATTGTAGTCCATATGTATGTATCAAACATTTTAATAATAAGTTATTTATTGGTTTTATTGTGAACAATTAATCGTAGTATTTACTTTGATTAATCGATTAATATTAATTGATTAGTATAGTTTTTTTCTTTACTATTAATACAAGATCAATTGACTTTTTGAAATCTAAGAGAGGAAATTGAATATTTTTTCTCTCTGAATAACTTTCTCCTTATGTGCTGTGGTGTCCTGCAATAGTGAATTTTAGCATGCATTCTTTATTTGATATGCAGTTCAGTGAACAACTGAGCTTTGTGGCTAGAGTTTCACAGTTGGGGATAGGAGCAATGGTGGTGAGGCGAATTGGGATGGAGCCTTTGTATTGGAAGACCATTCTTCCACCTTTGTTGTCTATCTTGTCTTCTCTAAGTATAGCATAACCTATGGAGATAGCAATGGACAGTGCTCGACTGGCTGCAGGGTTGAGCCAGGTTTCAGTGATGGCTAAGTTGTCGATACCATTAGAGATTTTCAGGTCATGGACATCAAGTACATCAAAAGTGACAGATCTTGCATTGATCAAGGTGTACATAGATGGTGGAGGCTGGAGGTTATTGTGAACAGTCGTGTATTCTGTAGCAGATACCTCAGATGTGATAATTGTGGGTTTGGAGACACAGAAATGTGTTGTTTGTGCTGATTTTGTGGTGGTAGTGACTTGTAGGGGTTTCAAGAGGTGTTGATGTCTATGCTTTAAGGTGACTAATGCATTCTGGATTTGAGCAAGGCATAGCAGTGGATGTGTCATGGACATGGTTGGACTTTGGGGTAGTTTTGGGGGCCAGTGTGGTGGCAGCGTGTTTATTGTATAGGTAATATGTGGTGATGCGGATGCTTGGGCACTTGAGTGGTGCCTGTGTGGTTTATAGGCATGTGTGTGGACAATGGCCAGTTTTGTGGAGCACATGTAATTGTGAAGTGTTTTCTGGGCTTGTGGTTACTACTGGCATGGCTCTTGGGCATGCCTGCTACCTCACTTGTGCCCAAGAGTGATATCAGTGCCAATCATGTGCTCAAAGCCATTGATGCTACCTCACTTCTGCACAAGTGTCACCCTATTCCAATCATGTGCCCAAAGCATTTGATGCTACCTTGCCTGAGCGCAAGAGTCATGCCTGTGCCAACCCGGTGCCCAAAGCCTGTGATGCAAACTTACTTGTGCCCAAGAGTCACCACGCCTGTGCCAATACTGTGCCCATAGCCTGCAATGCAAACTTACTTGTGCCCAAGAGTCACGCCTGTGCTGATACTGTGCCCAACACCTGTGATATTTACTTACTTGTTCCCAAAAATCCCGCACGTGCCAATCATGTTCCCAAAGCCTGTGATGAGACCTTACTTGTGCTCAAGAGCTACACCTGTACCAATACTGTGCCCACAGCCTGTGATGCTACCTTACTTGTACCAAGAGTCATGCCTCTGCCAATCTTGTACCCAAAGCCTGGGATGCGACTGCACTTGTGCCCAAGAATCACGCTTGTGCCAATTCTCATCCCAAAGCCAGTGATGCAACCTTATTTGTGCCCAAGAGTCACAGCTGTGCCATTAATTTGCCAAAAGCCTGTGACACGGCACAGTCATGACTCTTGGGTACAAAATGAGGCTGCATCATGGCTGTTAGTCATGATCTAGGTGGCGTTTAGTGTGGGTACAGGTAAGGTGCTGCATGTGTGGCTCTAGTATGCTGGTTAAGGATCACATGTGTCTTGGCTATAGAAAGTGCAGGCATAAACAATGCGAGTGGAGGGAGGGGGAGGTTGGGCCGTATTGGCTCCCTGCAACTGCAATGCTAGTTCAGCCACATCCAAGGACGTCATTTAGGGGACGCCAGAGGTCGCAACTGCAACCTCTGAGCTCTCCCTTTCAACCTCTGTGGTCTCCCTTGCGACCTCTGGAGAAAAAAAAATTGTTGTAAAGCAAGCTCCTGGGCTGTGACCAGCACCATGTGGCTCTTTACTTCTGGAGTGGCTGGCTTTCTTGTTCAGGCCCCTTAAACAAAATAAGAAAAATAAGAACAGGAGTGCCACAAGTCTGACCCTAAATAAGAAATAATAGGAACACCAAATAATGTGTTTTTCTTGATTTCTATACAATAATTGCTAGACTCATTAAAGATTTACTTCAGGCACACTTCAGGGGGTGAGTCACTGATTTAGTCTGTTCTTAAACGCCTCAACTCAGCCTTTCATCCTTCTAAGGTCGATAATTGAGTACCAACAGAGGTTAGGTGATATTGGGTGTACATTTGCTATATAATAACACATCATTACCATTTGGTCATGGACATCTGCTTGCATTCAAAGTAATTTAGTAATATGGGCATATACACACTGATCTTAACGATACATATGGCGATTCATTCTTGTATGAAATGTACATCACATTATAGTGATATCATAACCATATTTTTTGTAGTTTACAATGCTATGTGATGCCACTTCCTGTTTTGTCAACGGGTGAATGGTCGCGCTCCATTGATTCATGCGACATCACTTCCGGTTGGGGCAAATGACATCACTTCCTGTGATGTCATCAGGGGTCAAGGGTTGTGTGATGTCACTTCCGCTTCCCCTGGCATTTTGGTGAAATGACGTGAAATGACGTCCCTTGCCACATCATTTGGAATGATAGCTGGGGGCTTTAGGTCCGTTGATGGTGCATTGGGTAGCAAGCGCATGCTGGAAGCATGGTGGGGTCATATATGAGTGGCTGTATTTCAACACAAAGTTATTTAGAGGCGGGACAGTGCCTGATGCAGTACGTGGAGTTAGGTACATCTGCAGAGCTAGGGTGGTGGCTTGTTCAGCTCTCTTTAAGGTGGGGGCAGCAAAGTGGTAGTAGCGGCCAGTGCTACGAGGTGAGGTATGCAGTCATGACACAGTGTGGCACATAGCAGTGGTCGATGGCATGGTCAAGCCACGTTGATGGTATATACAATGCAGGCTGAATGCAAGTAATAGGAGTGGAACTAAACAATGCAGCAGGTAGGGAGTAGGACAAGAGCTTGAGGCTGAGCACAGTTAGACAAAGTAACATATGGCAAGAGTGAAAAGAGGTTAGAACCTTCTTATCTGTAAAGGCTGGAGTGGTGACATTCGGGTGGCTGTGGGTGAGGCAGGTACCGGTTTGGTTTCCTGCAGGATCAGGAACTGGCAGCGCATACTCAGCAGGTGTGGTCAAGTGGCAGCTGCAAGACGTAGGGTGGCAGGGCCATCATGCCATGCACAGACAGGCAAAGACAGGGTTGATGGGCCATGAAGCCGGTCTTTGAGATGGGCCGGCTCCTTCAATTGAATCTACAGATTAATAAATTGATACCGTATTGCCATACTAAGCACACTCTACTATCCACCACCCTCCCCCAATGACGGTCTAGTTCTTTTATGCACACGCCTGCATGAACGCCATGTCAACATATGCCACGCAGCACTGCTAGTTTAAGACTGTCGGCAGATTCTAGTTTCAAGAACTTCCTTAACAGTTTCATGACTGAACGCCCGGAGTTGTACATCACTCCCTCACTACTATCTGCATACGTGTAAGGAGAAATATGACAGGTTGGAATGCTCACTAGGGCACTGTGGACTTTTTGGATACACTTAGCCAGCAATCTGCTATTATGCACTTTTCTTCTATTTTAGGAGCAGGCTTCCACTAGGACTCAACCGCGTGGAGCACCCTTGCCTGACACCAATTAGAGGTATGTATCCCTTTAATGTAAGGGTTCAAATCCAGGCCCCTTTTTGTGTAAAATCAATCACACATCTTTCTAGGTTGCTTTTTCTTCAAATGCCCATATAGATAGTAGCAAGGATCATTATTTTCTCTTAATATTTCTGATTGATTGAGAGCCTAGTGTACCTACATAGCAGCAATATTAATTAACTTCCTTGTGTGTTCCCACACAACCTCTGCACAGGGTTCTATGATAAGGTTGATTTCCTTGACCAGTAATCCTTTAATTTAATCAGACCGATTTTTGAATGAGACATGTAATTTACAAACACCTGATAACTTATTGCTGACCACTCCTATGTGTGTTATTCAACACAGGGTCCCCTCGCAACTCTGGTCCTGATGAAGGCGGTACAACAGCTCCATTGCCAAAATGTCCTGTGAGAGTAGGCTTCATCCCTTATACTCTCATCAAGTCTGAATTTCATTTACCTGCACTCATATAGATTCCATTATTTGGAGACATAGACCATGGTTACACAGAGAACCACACAGGTTACAGAAGGAGATTTAGTCCATCACAAGAAGAGATATTATACTTTGCACTGCTTTTGTATTGTGAGTTTGCAGGTTTTTGCACATTGAAATGTGTTTTTTTTCCAACTGTTATTTCATTTGCTGTCAATGAGCAAGGTTTTCCCGAATTGTCTGGTGTGAACACAGGATAGAATTAGCTGTATACCAATAACTGTGTTAATTGTGCAGGCAAAAGCCCCAAGGGAATTGCAGTAAGACATGCTTTGCATAATTTATGATGTGTTTTTTTTGCACGCTGCATTTTTGCATAGTGGGTTGTTCCTCGTCAGTTATTTGGAGAATCTATTAATCTTCTGAATAATGTATTGCACAATGTTTTTTAAGTAGATGGCAAAACTAGCACGTTATGGTACATTTACTATTGGATTTGGATTTTATTACAGTATAATCATGTTATCAACTATGTAATGAATTAATGAAAATGAGCATTAATGTGATATGACCTCACACATCAGAGTCAGGATGCCTTACCGATTTATTCCAATAGAAGAAGACTGCCTGAAAAAGCAATGCACTTTGAGATGTGAGGTCAAAACAATTGGAATATTTTGGAATAGTGTGTTGTGTGTTAGGAACCCCACTTTTGGTTAATGTTGGGTACTACCCCAGTTCCTAACAATAAGGGTGTCCCTCTCGTTAATTTATGTGCTATTGGTGTAACACCATATTGACATTGTGCATGTTTTGTAGTTTTGTTTGAAATGGTTTCATTCTATTTAAATCTAATGTAAATAGTTGTCGGTGTGGTTTCCAGCAGAATCAAGTACCAACAGCGCATATTCAGTGGGAGTCATCAGACGGCAGCTGCAAGAACCAGGGTGGCAGGACCTGCAGGCCACACACAGACAGGCAAAGACGCAGTTGATGGTCCCTGACGCCTGGCCTTTGAGTTGGGCCAGCCTGGGCTCTCAGGTTGGGGACACCGTTCCATTTGTTGCAGGAATCCTCCAATCGGGAGGCAGGATGGAGGTGAACCTCTGTAGAAAGTGTTGTGACAACAGACACATTCTTTGTCTCAAATGTCAGCAGAGGTTGTTTGAATAGTTGTTTGTATGTATTTGCATGAGAGATAGTGGTTGAAAGTTGTTGGTTAGTATTTTTGAAGTTAGTTTTATATCGTGATTATACTTCAGTTTGAAAATATTCACTTTGTATGTCTACTTCTGATGTTCCAGTTAGGAGACTGTCATGGAGGTTTCGAAATTCTAGAGTGGTACCTTTAGCCCTGTACAATACATGCACCATGTAGCACATTGTAGAATGGTGTGTTAAATGGTGTGTTGCTAACATGTGTATGTGATTTAATGTGCTTTTACAAGATGCTCCTGCAATTTTGGCTAATGAATGTCCTCGTAGTTAAGTTTGGATGCGCAATGGACAAAAGTCTACATTTTGGAAAATGTTGATTCTACTTTTGTCTTTCCTTTTAACATATTGCTTTAGAAAATTGTTGTAAACATTTGAACAACTGCTGCGCATTGAGCTGCACACCCATTTATAGACTATATGAGCTGTTTGGGCTGAGAAATATTTGGTTGAAGATTTCTTTGAGAAGATTGTTCAATTAAGGTTTCTTTTGTCATAATGTTATCTCATAGCCACTTCCTCTAGTGTCTATGTCAATTGGATGTGTTTGATGTTGGCTCATTGAAGTATGGTCTGTGCTATTGGTGAAATCCAGTCTTACCATTGGTCGAGACAGAAATGAGGAAGTTCTTTCGCACCATTCGAATTACAGCATTTTTTCTTGAGAATGAGGGTCCAAAGGAACAGGAAAATACAGGCCCATGACTTAAGCCCTCCTTCACTCCAACTGAGGGTCAGACAACAAAAGAGATTATATCTTTTGAATAGAAATTCAGGTTCTCCAGTCCAGAAAACCAAGGCTGAAACATAATTTCATTGTAAATTAAAGATTAGCTCTTAAGAACCTTTAGAATCTTAAGAACCTTAAGAACCAACGCCTTCACCCTAGAGGTTCCCAGATACAAACTGAACACAGCTGGTGGCTCCAGCTTCCCAGTTACAGCTGCCCAATCCTGGAACAAACTCCCATTAGAGCTTAGAACTGACCAACCCTACCCCTCATTCAGGAGAAAAGTTCTAGCTTGGCTATGGTCCAATGATATCTAACTAAGCTCCCGATGAATCTCCCTACACCTTAACTGCCATCCCGCCTCCACATAACCCTAGCGCTGACACCCACACTGACATCCACACTATCTGTATATACCCCACTATATTACCAGCTGATACCCTGTATACTTGCCTAGTTATTTGATCACCCACTGCAACTTTCTATAAGTCCTCTATGCCTGTATATAACTATGTATGTATAGAACTGCAACTGTAATTTTGCATAATTCCTCTATTCCTGTATATAACTATGTATGTATATAATCTACTGTATGTGCAACTAAGCTGATAAGTATCCTCGTACTGCTTGCGCCCAACTACCTTCGGGTCTCGGCTGCGCCATATCAAATAAACAAACAAACAGACAAAACCTCAGCAGGAACACTGAGTTAGTAATAAAACCAGTGAACAAAGGCTGGGGCACCATGGTCTTTAAAATAGTCCAATACCAGAGGATGGTTTTAGACTTTTTGGAAGTGTATCGGAGGACAGGTCTTTAGGACCCCCCCTCCCCTGCATTGCCCACCCGTGTGAGACTCATGACTCGTTGGCAGCCCCCACGCACCTGGGCCCGGGAGGCAGGGTGGCTGCAGATCGACACTTGAGGCTGCACAGCCCGCAGTGTAGCATAACATAGACACCATTTTATAACATACCAAGACTCAATTTTGAGCACACTGAACCCAGGCCTCAGTAGAGCAGCCTGCGTACAAACGATGCAGCTCGGCCCCTAATTGACCGCGCACAGAGAGTCCTGCGCTTCCCCACTTCCTCCATGACAGATCTGCTGAAGGCCCGTTCTCACGAGCAACTAGACGCGAACAATCAACAGAACAAACAATGTATCATTTACCTTCCGCAGTTCATCATTGCCCTAGGAATGACCGGTCTTGCAGTGAGGTCTGGGAAAGAACACAGGTTGTCCCTATCAAGTGTACCCCGACCCTGCGCCTAACCCCCCTCACTTGTGATATGTGGTGCTCATGACCCCCAGCCCCACTCCCCCAGATGAAGTGTTAACCATATATGCTAAACTCTCGAGCCTCCCAGTCTTATCCATGCTGCTAAAGGATGTGTTTTAAAAAGGGTTAAAACGGATAATGCAAGTCACTTATATTAAAGCGAAGTGATCCACGCTCACCCCTGAGACACCTCCATGGTCTAAGGCCCAGTGCACAACCACTCGAAAATCCACTTTGTACCCGCTAATGTTTGCTGCTATTGTAAAAAGAGTAATAGAAAAGCAATATATAAAATGCTTGTGTATGATGTGATTAAATATGCTGTATTATATGAAAGCCATCTAGGGTATTGAGCCAGTTTTACTATAATCAAAATGTTAGATTAACACATTGTTTTCTTGCTCCCGAGTATATAACCCAACCCGACACTAACTCACATTTGTTATATGTTCACCTTCCTCATGAATTGCAAGCATATGACTGACTAACGCTATGTAATGTATGTACCAATGAAAAACCTCCATTGTTATGAACCTAGTAATGTGAGCGCATGGAAACGGCAGAAAATGTGTAATTCACCTGATGCCCCGAGCCCTAGCATCTGTCCTCTCTAATAGTATTTGTGCAGGCCAGGGTATAGAGACCCACACAAAGTTGCAAGGCCATCTCCCCCTCCACCCGCCAAGGCCCGCCGGGGCTCGCAGGTGTTCGAGCAGCACAGCCTCACCTCCCAACATTCCTGCTGGACCAGCTTTGAGTATTTACCTTGCCCATGTCAGAGGCCACCATACAACCACTGTGTACTGCCATGGCCAGGTCAAATGAATTACGAGCCACCCGGTCCTAAATCCTGCCGCCTTTGAGGTGCCAGCTATGGGTCCCCTCTGACCTAATGGTATTCCAGTTCACCCCAAATCCAACAGACCACAAATACAGTTATCCGTCCTTGTACAAACATCACCCAGAGTCATCATTTACTACATCTAACGGGACTAAATGATGAAGGTAGCTTGACCCATGCCCCCTGATGAGAGACCTGAACCCATGAGACTGGACACTTTGTTAATGACAACTTTACGATAATGTATGGAGGAAGCCTTGTATCGCATACTATTTTCCTCTGTCCCCACCCAGGTATTAGATTGATGTGTTAGAGGTTTTACATAACAACTTGGCATAGACGAGTGTGATGAATGAGTATGAATGGCCACAACGGCAAGTTTCTAGAACCAAAGTGGTGAATCTTCATGGACAGCCGGGGCCCTGGAGCCCCACTCCGATGAGCCCAGCTGACCCAAGCACATCGTGATGCCACCACGTGGATCCCCACCAATCACAGAGCACTGAGTCTATGGACTACATAGTAGCTAGACGTTGCCATCCAATCCCAAAGACTATGTGGCCCCTACAGCTTAGCTCATGCATAACGTGTTTTTGTAATATAACTAGCTGTCTTTGTTATTGTCAGACAGAGCGCTTTCAGAGTTTGCAGAGTCCTTTGCATGCCCTATATTGACTTAAAAAAACCTTTTAACTTTACCCGCACTTGGTCGTGGTCTCATTCCTTCCTGGGCTGTGTCCTTTATTTGCCTCTCATTGTGGGGGCTTACTACCTTATTTGGGGGACGCTTACTTTCAGAAGACAGAGAAAATTAAATTGTTTTTTTGAATAGAGACCCCACAACTGAAATCAAGCAACTTATTTCAGGGATTGTCCTGTATGGTTATTAGGCATAATTGAGAAATGTATTTGAATATCTGAATTATTCACAAGGAGGTACTCTGACATTGTAGGCCATTCCAAAAATACACAGAGACCAGAACAACCCTCCAGCCAAACTCATTGTGCCTGGATGTGGTTCAATCTTAGAACCACTGTGTTAATTCATTGATGGTTTTCTAAGACTGCCCAGTCAACTTAAAGCCTCATGTTTGAGTGGCTCAATGGCAGTCATAGAGTGCTTTGAAGAAGAACCCTCTAACCTGTTTATCAAGCATCTAGAGACAGAGAAGAATGTAGTGCAAAGTCATCGTACAATTATCCACAGTTCTATAAAAGCTGCAAAAACATTGTATTTTTCAAACAGAGTACGATCATTGCTAAATATTACAAAAGAGTTAGTTGCAGTAGCCAAGGAACTATCTTCGCAAGCAAAGTATTCTAAATCCTATTTTGGCTTCTCAAAAGGAACGTGATTCATGATCTGCTTTGTTTCCCCAGAAAATTGTGACTATCCATGATATGATTTCAAAGTCCCCTCTTCCAACCAGTGAACCATACACTGCTAGTAGGGAATGACAACCTAGGAATCCAGAAAATGTCCTCTGTCTTTCAGCCAGTTACACTGACATAATTTACGATCTACTTCAACTTTGGACCCAATTCCTCCTAGAGTTTTGAAGGACATTCAAATGAAACTTGCTCCTTTGATCTCAGGGGCAATAATCAAGTCCCTAAGCAATGGTCACATTCCATCATCTTTGAAGCATGACCATGTTACTCTGGTGTTTAGGAAGCCGGTGTTGGACTGTCTGTTCTTGCACATTTTGGCCCCAATATCCCTTCTCAGGTTCCTCATGAAGGTATTAGAGGTGGTTGTGACTCTGTAGGTCAGACACTTTTTGGAAAAATACATTATATTAGATTACCACCAACCCGGTTTCAGACCAATATGAAGACTGAATCAGTGCTGGTTTCACACACTGAGGATTTGACAAGGCTTACTGACAGGACTCAGACAGCTGCTTTGATGCTCTTCGACCTGTCAACAGCGTTTGATAGTATAAACCATGGCATTCTGTGCAAACGTCTCAAAGAGAGTGTTTTTTTGGGTTTAGCCGTGTTGTGCCTAAAATCATTTCTCTCTAGTCGATCCCAGACAGTGCCCCTGCCTCCCTAAAAGGCAGGAGAAGTCCCTGTAGGATGGGATGTTCTGCAGGGCTCTGCCCTGTTACCTATTCTATTTGATTTATACCTTTGATAGCCATCATGCAGTCTTTTGGATGTTTCTTTTATTCATATGCAGTTGATACTCAATTGGGTTTTTGTACTTATCAGGATCTTCTACTTCTGCGGCTGGAGTCAAAACTTGTCTACTTGCTATTGATAAATGGAAAAATCAAAACTGGCTTAAACTGAACAGGGACAAGACCGAAGTTTTGATATGATATGATATGATATGATATGATATATGCCATTTATAACTTGCCTCTACACAGGTGTTTCAAGGCGTGAAAAGTCCTCAAGCCTCTGGACTCCGGCCATCAGAACTCAGTCCTCTACCATTACTGGTTAAATCAGTTAAAAAACGTAGGTATGGGGGGGGCGCTGTTGAGCAGCCTAGATAATGGCTGCTTAGCTATTGAGCTCCGGACCTGCATGCTTTGATCCGCTCAATATCGGCGTTAATCCTCTGCATCCAGCGACGATTCGCCCGCGACACGTCTGCCAACACTTCCCTCTACATCTGCCCGCAATTTCGAAATTAAATCGGAGCCGGGAAAGTTGGCAGCGGTCATTTGCAGTGTTCACCGCCTCGCGGGTGCCTTGCGATCTGCTCGCCTAGCCTCCTGCTGCCGACCTGTCTCCTGCCCTGGCGCGGCTGCGCCCAGGCATCCGGCATCGCTCCCTCGCTGGGAGGGCCTGCTCCCTGCTGCAGCCTGCTTAAACATACCTTCAAGCGTCCTGCTGCTCCCACCCAGGATCTTGCATCGGGCTGCTCGGCTCTTCAGGGCCGCGGTGACTTGGAGCTGCGGAGTGGCATTCGGGCCTCTGCTGTTGGCGCGGGTTGGGCTGGAGCCCTCCCGAGCTGCTGCACGGAAGCGGTCCCTCCGTCTTGGAGGTGCCGGAGCTGGGAGCCATGCTGCACGACCGGGCGGAGTCCCGGTGATCTCACCCTGCCTGCGTCCTGAACGCGCGGTCGGCTGTGGCCGCGGGCCGTGGGCGGTGCTCCTCGCGGCTTTCTCCGGGCCCAGCCCGCGGCCCTCCGGTAATTGAAAATGTGACCCCCCGCGGAGCGCCTGGCCTAGGAGCGTGTGGCTGGTAACACGCCCGACCGCGGGTGGGTCGGCCTCGCGCCTTATCGGCCCGCTCATCTGGACTCTCATGGTGGCGAAGAGACTCTCATCTGGGGATGCAACACCACTGTGCGGACATTCGGGCTGAGCCGCCCTAGAGGCTACGAGGTGGGTCCAATAAGCTCTGCTGCATCCCTTGCTTTGTCCTGGGGGGCCCCCTGCCCACCCCCACCAGCCCACCCTCTCCTACTGTACTTGTGCCTGGTTGGGCTACATGGCCCCTGCTAAGTACTGAGCTTTATCTCTGGTGACCCCTCGCCTTAGTGGGCCACGCATACTCCGGTACAGAGGACTTCCTTTCAGGGTTTGGAACTCGTGTGGACCCATTGTGGGGGGTAATATCCTATTTCATCATCGCACGTAGCTGCATACGAAACCTGCTGACTACCCGACACACAGCGGATCCGCCCACACTTGGATGTGCCCCTAATCATAAGTGGTGCGTCCTTCTCGTCTCAGCTTTTTTGTCTATAGAATCAGCGACCACCACAAGGAACATACGTTGCTCAATAATACGGCCCCCCCTCTCTACACTTGGCTCACTGCCCTCTGCTGGCACTGCCTGGCTATGGTTTGACTACCCTCGCTCCTACGGTTAATACTGCGGCTGCCAAACTTATGCCCACTACACGCCACAACTGATTGCCTACTGCCGCCCTTTAGCTGGAGGCCTCGATTGCGTCCATCGGTAACCCCACTAGGCTGGGCACAGCCCTCCGCTGCAGATATGTCCAACAGGTCGCGTGGCACTAATAAGACGGGAGCCATGGATACATTTGTCAAAGCAACACCCAAGGCCGAACAGGCATCCTCTGCTACTGCACAGGAATATGGTGATGCCCTCCCGGACTCCCCACAACCAGACTTGACCGCGATGATGGAATCCATGGCTAAAAACTTTGCATCCTTTCATGAAAAGCTGGATGACATCAACGCTAATGTGGCCTCCCTATGTGCCAAACTTGATCAACACGGGGGCCAGGATTACAGAGGCAGAGCAAAGGATTGGTACCAACGAGGACAATGTCCACACCTTGCAAAACACAGTAACTGAGCGCGTTCGTGATATGAAACAAGTCAAAGATAAGTGCGACAACCTAGAATCTAGGTCGCGGAGAAATAACATTCGCATAGTGGGGGTTCCCGAGGCCGCACTAAAGGCTCGCATGGAACAAGCGGTCGAACAACTCCTCAAAGATCTCCTAGGCAATCCCACGCTCTCGCCATTCTTTACTGTAGAAAGAGCGCATCGCTCGCTGGCACCCCGGCCCAAGCCAGGAGACTTCCCCAGGCCAATAATTGCAAAACTGCTCAGCTACACGGACAGGGACCACGTGCTCTGTCTGGCCAGGGAAAAAGGTGAACTAAGGCTGGACTCTCAAATCATCTGGATCTTCCCGGACTTCTCAGTGGGAGTCCAGATGGAAAGATGCCAATTTGGTGGGGTTAAAAAAATGTTAAGAGACAGGAAAATCGAGTATGCGATGCTCTTCCCTGACCGCCTAAAGATCACCCACCGTAACAAATTATATTTCTTTACGGTCCCAGACGAGACGGTCAAGTTCATTGAGGCACAAATCCCGCTGGTGGACCCCCCGGAAGATCCCATGGACAATGACTAACATCGAGGCCCTGGGCCCCTTGGCAAGCCCTGAGGGCCGTGGCCAACCTGTGGGTGATCCACTTGCGGGCTGATGGTCCCCCCCCACTATAACTCATTTGGCCTCAATATTGCCTGACTCCCTATATATCTGAAGTACAGCTCTTTTGGGGGGATACATCTTTAATTCAGCGTACTGTATCGCCACACACCGTGTCCGGTCCTCAGAGGCCGGTCCTTATTGTCATACGTCATGTCTGGGAAGTTGCGGCTTGGTTCTTCCCATTCTGCAACAGATGTCTCCTTTTCTAGTAACCAAAGTTTCACAAGCCGACTTACACTTAATGATGTTTCATCATATACATAGTATCAAAATGTGGGTCAGACGGCAACAGCAGCCCCCACTGCAACTGCAATGTTCTTTAAAACGGAGTGTTTGTGTTTAAGCCCCGGTTGGGCTATTGTTAAGGTGTCGCCTGGTTGGGGATGGCGCGCAGTTGTTTGCTCCGGGGGTGGGTGTCTACACACTGCTAGTTTCTACCACCCGGTGAGGTTGGGGGGGGACGTTGTTGGGGAATGTTGTATGGAAAATGGCAGGGACCTGTGACTGGGTTTACAGGGCGGCGTCTACACGCTGTTACAGCGCACATAGCGGCAGTTCGGAGAGATCATACGCTAGGGATGTCCCATAAAGTGTCGGTATGTCCATTAAAATGCTGACATGGAATGTCCGGGGATTGACGAATTTCACAAAGTCCCATAGGATCACAGCATATGCACAGAGGCACGGAATCAAAGTACTCCTATTGCAGGAGACACACACTCTGAAACTCTTATCATCAAATCTGGCACAAACCTGGGGTCCCAACCGTTACTATACTCAATACTCCACTCAGGCCAGAGGAGTTCTTACTCTTATCCACAAATCGATACAATTCACACTCCACACATCCCATATTGACACAGAGGGCAGATATGTAGTCCTCCACTGTACTCTTGCTGGCGAGGAGTGCTTATTAGTGAACTCATATGCGCCTAATACTGACTCTCCCGAATTTATGGACACAATAACTGCTATCCTTATGAGATACGTGGATGTCCCCATTTTATGGGGTGGGGACATGAATCTCATACTTGATAACGTCCTACATAGAACTACTACCACCTGCAGGGCCACTACCCGAGCTGCCAAACGACTTCACACACATATGAGCTCCCTCAATCTATTCGATGTGTGGAGGACACTCCATCCCCAAGAAAGAGATTATACTTTCTACTCATCGGTTCACAATAGCTCCTCAAGGATATACATGTTGCTCTTGTCCGGGAACCATGTGGGCAGAGTTTCGGATGTCAAGATCCTGGCACGCACTCTCTCTGACCACTCCCCAGTGCTGCTCCAGATCCAACTAGGTAACACACTCGCTGCACGATCCACCTGGCGCTTTAAACCTGGCGCTCTGTCTGACATCGTCTTTAAGGCTGAGATCCTGGCGGACATAAACACCTTCTTTGACAACAATAATGCATCCGACACCACCGAGGGGACCCGTTGGGAGGCTTTTAAAGTCTACAATCGAGGGATGTGTATCTCAAGGGAGGCAGGGGTTCTCAAAACCATAAGGCAGGCCTTAAACACTTCTGAAACCAGGCTCAAAACTCTTGAACAAGAGTACGCTTCCACACCAGCCCCGTCGACCCTAGCTAAAATCAGAATGGAACTAGAACTGTTTGAGTCACACGCCCTAAGCAAGGTACGTTACTATGTCCGCCCTGTGGCGGCCCGCAGATACGGTGAAGGGGACAGGCCAGGGAGAACCCTTGCTAAACTGGTCCGAGCGGAGAGTGGTAGGACTCGTATAGATAGCATCATTGACGAACAAGGCGTAAGACACTGGTCGGAACAGTCCATTATGGATATCTTCACTAGCTTTTACGCCAACCTTTATGGCCCCCAGCCCGAACATACAAGCCAGGATCTAGATGTCCTGTTAGAAAATATCCCTATGACTCTCATCTCCCAGGACACTAAAGAACAACTTGATGCCCCGTTTACCTTGGAGGAGATCGTCCGGGTGATATCGGACCTCCCTAAGGGTAAGGCCCCGGGCCCTGACGGGCTCACATCTGAGTTCTACCAGGAGCATGTTGCCATCCTAGCACCCATATTGTACGGGGTCTGGACTGAATCACTCCGTTTAAACACCCTCCCTCCCTCCCTAAGAGAAACCCTAATAACAGTCCTCCCCAAACCAGGGAAACCCCCAGACGAATGTGGGTCCTATAGGCCCCTATCTCTCATCAATACAGACACGAAAATCTTTGCTAAAATAATCGCTAACAGGTTCCTCCCTTTCATGCCCCATATGGTCCACGCCGACCAAAGCGGATTTGTTCCTGGTCGGTCTACAGCACTGAACATTCGCTGCCTATTTAACGTAATGTCTCGAATAGACCCGAATGCGGACGCAGTGGCGGTCACCCTGGACGCCCAAAAAGCATTCGACATGGTCTCATGGCAGTGCCTGTGGGCCATGTTAGAGAAGATGGGAATAGGATCAAATATGCTCTCCTATATAAAACTACTGTATACAACCATTGGCCAGGGTACTAGTCAACTCTGCCACTTCCTCTTTGTTTGGGCTACACAGGGGCACCCGCCAGGGATGTCCATTCTCCCCCATCCTATTTGCGCTCGCAATTGAGCCCATGGCGGACCATATCAGAGATCGACATACTAATAAAGGCATTCGCCTGCAAGACACCCCAGAAATCATTTCACTATACACCGATGAAGTACTTTTATACGTCATGAACCCTTCCACACATCTAGATCCGATCCTCCGTGACATAACGAAAATAGGCACATACTCAGGTTTTACCATAAACTATTCGAAATCAGAAATCTTCCCGCTCACCAGAACGACCCAGCAGCCGTCATGCGAATTTCCCCTGCGTTGGTCTCCGAATGGCATCAGGTACCTTGGGGTACAAGTGTCACTCACTAAAGCTTCCCTACGGGAAGACAATTACGAGACGACAGGACGGCTTGTTGAGATCAAAATGATCAAGTGGTGCAAACTCCCACTGTCACTGGCGGGCAGGCTGTCCCTAATAAAAATGATTGTGGTCCCCAAGCTCCTCTACATCTTCGCTAATGTGCCACTATGGCCCGGGAAGCATTATTTTAAGAGGCTACACTCGGCATGTGCTCAGTTCCTCTGGCATTCTGGTGCGGTCCGCAAGAAGTGGCAGTATATGACTTTACCATATGAGAAGGGGGGGTTCGCGGCCCCAGACCTATCTTTATACTGGAACGCTGCACAGGCCCAACATGCCACCCACTGGTACACACACCTAAATCCGCCCCCTAACGCCAAATTAGAGAAACTGGCGGGTGATGGGACTAACATTACGACCCTACTATTACATCATACATTCCAGTCAGATGCCCCATCGGATACCGTTGCCTCCACGATCAGAGCATGGAAGAATATTTTGCACTCTGTACAGGGCCACTGCCCATACTATAAATGGCTCCCTATATGGCAATTCCCTGGACTGGCCCCCACACACGACCAGCATCTCTCGCGACACTGGGAAGGCCTAGGTTACTGTGCTCCAACTGATCTATACCCGGATGGCACATTTATTACCCCCCAGACATGGCGTCCCGCACACTCCAACTCTTGAACTCCTACAGTATTTTAGACTACGGGCAGCAGTACGGGCAATGTGGCCTTCGTACCCAGACGAACCCCCAGAATCTCCTCTTTATACAAAATGCAGCTAGCTAAACTAGAAGACATATCGCTACGACCGCGAGAGGCGTGGGCCAGGGAGCTTGAAATGGAAATCACAGACGAGAGTTGGAGCAAAATGTGTGCACATACGCGTAGAGTCTCCCTGAGTCCCAGATTCTGCTGCATACAATACAAACTTCTTAACAGGTTCTATTACACACCACATAGAGTAGCGAAATTTACACATACGCCGACCCACACATGCCCGAAATGTAATTCTGTCGCGGCAGATCATGTACATATGTTTTGGTCCTGTGCTGCGCTGGAAGCGTTCTGGGCGGAGGTGACGGGGTGCTTTCAGAGATAACTGTGTCCCAGGTGGACCTGGATCCGCTAGCCTCTTTGTTCGGAATATGGACGGGGACAACGAGAGGAAAATGTCAAAGTTTTTAAATGTAAGTGCTATTGTAGCAAAGAGATGCATATTGCAATGTTGGAAGCGCCGCACTCCCCCCACCTTCGAGATGTGGTTGAGCGCCCTCACTTGGGTACAAATATGCGAGGAAGATTATATCGCATCCCTGCCTATCCCATCCCGCCCCAAAAACGTGTGGACAGAATTCTGCATTACCTGAACAGTAAGGACAGCGTGGAATGGAGCTCCACCCCTCCACCGAACTCCCCCGGCTTGCCGGAGGAACTGAACACTCGTACCCCCCTGTATCATCCCACCCCCCCTCCCCTGGTTGTGTAATTTAAACTGACTGTGCTGTGAGACCTAGGTGTGATACTACTTTGTTTGTTTCTCTCTGCGCAATGTGTGCTGTACCTGTCATAACCTTCTGCCAATAAATAAAAGTTTAAAAAAAAAAGAACGTAGGTATAAAAGTCTCCCTTTTATTACCCAAGGAACTTTAGGCCTTGTTGATTGTGGCATCCATTTCTGGGGCAATAGACTACTGTAATGCTACATTGATGGCACAGCCAAATATATTAATCGCATTCATTTTCTACAGATTCAGCCATTAGACTGGCTACACATTCACACAAATTGGCTATTGCCTATCCTCTGTTTAGAAAATTGCATTGGCGTCCAGATGATTGCAGATTTAAATTTAAGACCCTGTGCCTAGTACACCAGGCATACTATGGCAGAGGTGCCAGGTATCTTCAGGATAAACTTTGTAAATACAAACCATGCCTAGAAAACACCTTTGTGGAACACCATTTGTGGAATATCAGACAAATAGTGGGACACAATCCCTGTGGAACATATACTTTCTATCAATTCACAATGAAAATGAAATTGTTCTTAGTGAATGATAAAGAATGATTAATGAAACCTCTCTCTAATTGCAAAACACCCCAGGTGGTGTATTGTATTGAATGCCTGTATGGGCTTAGACACATTGGACAGACTATGAGACTGGTCCACAAAAGAATCATCGAAATCCTATCCAAGATAGAGTCTAAAAATGCAACAGCACCACCAGGGACACACTTTATGGGATATCAACATAACCCAGATGACATACATTGGTGGGTTCTGGATGTGGTCACTTCATCTACAAACGCTACAAATGCACTTTTGTACGAAGAGGCATGGTGGATATATACAACTCAAGCATACATCATAGGACTGAATCTTCCAATTGTAATGTAATATATTTTCAATTGCACCCTCAGCTCGAATATGTAAAACACAATATTGTTCCACCAGTTGTTTTGCATCTTAGATTCCAGTCATTACATAATACCCTTTTAGACATGGATATCACTACTAACTTTGGCATTTCATATCATACGAGAGGCTCCTTCAATTGACTCTATCCATGCAACCGTATAGCCATATTGAGCACACTCTACAATCCACCACACTGCCCCAATGATGGTCTAGTCCATTGGTGCACACTTCTCTACATGAACGGTATGACAACATATGCAATGCGGCACAGCTAGTTTTAGGCCATTAGCAGACACTAGTTTCAAGCAATTGCTTAACAGGTCTGTGACTGATTGCCCCGAGTAGTATATCTCTACCGCACTACTATCTGCATTCGCTTTAAGAGAGATTTGACTGGTCAGAATACTGGCACTGTGGACTTTTTGGATACACTTAGCCAGCAATCTGATATTCTGCCCGTTCTCCTATTTTAGGAGCAAGCTTCCACTAGGAAATGTTCTTGTTTCCACTAAGTGGCCTGTTGTCTGGGTGCTTTTTGCGGGTTTTTTCATTTTATTCAATGTTTCTACCGCTGTCTTTCTTGTTTGCTTAGCACCAGGATACCCCATGGGTCAGAGCCATGTTCCTACACGTTTCTATACCTTACCATACTATATTAACCCTGCAGAGGAATTGCTTGTCACTATGGACACAAAAGCCCTGTATACAAGCATCCCTCAAAAAGAAGCAATCAAATGTGTCAGGAACCATCTAGTGCAATACCGGCTACAAGACAGAGATCCCCCCAATTTCATAGTGGGCCTCATGACCATTGCCTTAACTAAAAACATTTTCGTATTTAATGATGCATTTTACCTGCATGTTTGCAGGATGGCAAAGGGGGCAACTTTTGTTCTGAGTTTTGCGGTCCTATGTATAGCCAATTTCAAAGATTCATTTGTACTTTGTCCAGATAACTCATTCAACCACAATATCACCAAGTGAAAGAGGTATATCGACATTAACATTTTCATATGGAAGGGCGTTACACAGACACTATTAAAATTGGATGAATGACTCAATGCAAAAATTATAAAATGCAATTCACCATGACACGTGAAAGAAGTCAGATTACTTTACTGGGCCTTATTTATTTTTATTTTTTAAAGCGCTCACACAGCCCGCGGGCATCGAGGCGCTGTTACAGGAATTGTTCGTTTTTTATAGGTGCAATTGTTATTTTTTTGTCTTAGTTGCGTATTTATAATGCACTTAAACACCCAGAGGTTTCTAAGCGCGGACCCGGGGATCGAACCTGTGTTGCTTCGTGTCGTCTTGCTTCCAAGACACGCACAATGCCGTTAAGCTATCCTCCCAGGATATGTCAATGGAAGGGGTTAAAATGCAGTCTGTATAAAAAGTCACAGATCGCAAAAGCCTTCTACATTTTAAGAGCTACCATCACAAAAGTCTCAATGTTCACCTACTTTATGGCCAGTATTCCTCAGGGAGGAAGGATAGCTTAGGGACAACACGTTTGTCTTGGAAGCATGACAAGGCAGTGCAACACAGGTTCAAATCCCAATCCCTCGCTTAGAAACCACTTGCTGGTATTTTTAAGAGCTACCATCACAAAAGTCTCAAAGTTCACCTACTTTATAGCCAGTATTCCTCAGATAGGAAGGATAGCTTAGAGACAACACGTTTGTCTTGGAAGCATGACAAGGCAGTGCAACACAGGTTCAAATCTCAATCCCTCGCGTAGAAACCACTTGCTGGTATTTTTAAGAGCTACCATCACAAAAGTCTCAAAGTTCACCTACTTTATGGCCAGTATTCCTCAGGGAGGAAGGATAGCTTAGGGACAACACGTTTGTCTTGGAAGCATGACAAGGCAGTGCAACACAGGTTCAAATCCCAATCTCTCTTTGCTGGCATTAAGCATGTTTTAAATTAACAATACAACAAATTTATCGGTACATCGAAACTGTATGTTTATCGATGACATTTACGCACGTGCCAATCATCTAGATGAATGACTGAGGGTGCGAGGCTACCCAAAAAAACATGTGAGCAAATTTAAAACGAGAGCCTGCTTCACTCCAGGAGAGTCTCTATTGAGATTTGTATCAACATATTGTCAAAATACAGCTAAGATCCCTGATTAATACATTATGGCCCCATGTCCAACTTAATTTACATGATGAACCAGTTTCAAGAATGGCACTTAAAAGGTCAAAGACTTTACACCAATATCTGACACATTCACAGTTTAAGAAAAATAAACACTCAACAACTTTGTGGAATATGAGACAAATAGTGGGACACTATCCCTATGGAACATATACTTTCTGTCAATTCCCCAAACACATGAAATGTTTCTTAGTGAATGATAAACAATGTTTCATGAAACCTTTCTCCAATTGCAAAACACCCCAGGTGGTGTATTGTATTGAATGCCTGTGTGGGCTTAGATACATTGGACAGACTATGACACCAGTCCAGAAGAGAATCATCGAACACTGTTCCAAGATACAGTGTAAAAATGCAACAGCACCACTAGTGACACACTTTATGAGATGTCAACATAGCCCAGATGATATTCATTGGTGGGTTCTGGATGTGGTCACTTAATCTACGAACGCTAAAAATGCCCTTTTGTACAAAGAGGGATGGTGGATATATACAACTCAAGCATACATCATAGGCCTGAATGGGCATCTTCCAATTGTAATCTAATATATTTTCAATTGCACCCACTGCTCGAATAAGTAAAACCCAATATTGTTCCACCTATTGTTTCGCATCATAGGTTCCAGTCATTACTTAATAACCTTTTAGTCATTAATATCACTATTAACTTTGGCATTTCATATCATATGATAGGCTCCATTAATTGACTCTATGGATGAAACCTTATAGCCATACTGAGCAGACTCTACAATTTATCACACTGCCCCAATGTCAATCTAGTCCATTTACGCATACACCCCTGCATGAATGCCATGACAACATATGCCACGCAGTACAGCTAGTTTTAGGCCGTGAGCAGACACCAGTCTCAAGCAATTGTTCAGCAGTTCTGTGACTGAACGCCCTGAGTTGTACATCGCTCCCTCACTACTATCTGCATTCGTGGTAAGAGAAATATGACAGGTCGGAATACTCACTCGGGCACTGTGGACTTTTCGGATGCGCTTAGCCAGTAATCTGATATTATGCCCTTTTCTCCTGTTTTTGGTAGCAGGCGTCCAATAGGACTCAACCGCGTGGAGCACCCTTGCCTGACAGCAATTGGAATTATGTGTCCCTTTATAGTATTGGTTCAAATCCAGCCCCCTTTATTAGTAAAATCAATCACACATTCTTTATAGGTTGCTTTTTCTTCAGATTCCCATATAAATACTAGCAAGACTCATTCTTTTTTCTTTATATTTCTGATGCATTGAGAGCCCAGTGCTCCTACACAGCAGCAATATTAATTAATGTCCTTGTGTGTTCCCACAAAACCTCTGCACAGGGTTCTATGATAAGGTTGGTTTCCTTGACCAGTAATCCTTTAATTTAATCATGCAGCCAGATTTACAAACATCTGATAACGTATTGTTGATCACTCCTATGTGTTTTCCTCAACACAGGGTCCCCTCGCAACTCTGGTCCTGATGAAGATGGTACAACAGTTCCATCACCAATATGTTCTGTGAGAGTAGGCTTCATCCCTAATACTCTCATCAAGTCTGGGTGTCTGGGTTTCGTTTGTCTGCACTCATATAGATTTCATTCTTTGGAGACATAGACCCTGGTTACACAAAGAATCACACAGGTTACAGAAGAAGATTTAGTCCACCATAAAAAAAGGTTGTATACTTTGCAGTGTTGTTGTATTGCGAGTTTGCACATTGATATTGTTTTTTAGACTGTTATTTAGACTGTTATTTCATTAATTGTACATTAGTTGCACATGAACAAGGTTTAGCCTCATTGTATGTTGTGAACACAGGGCAGCATTAGCTGTATACCAATAACTGTGTTAATTGTGTAGACAAACCTCTCAAGGAAATTGATGTACGGTATATTTTTCATAATTTATATGGCGTTTCTTTGCATAGTACATTGTTCCTTATCAATTATCGTGAGACAGGTTCTATGAATCTTCTTCATAATTTATTACTCGATGTTTTTGATGGAAAAACGACCACATTATGATACATTTACTATTGTATTTGTATTTTATTACATTATAATCATGTTTTCAACTATATAATGAATTAATGAAAATGCACACTAATTCAGGCTATGTGACATGACCTCACACATCAGAGTCAGGATGTCGTGTTGATTTATTCTAGTGACCTACCCCAGTTCCTAACAAACATTGGTAGTGTTCCAGGTTGCAGCGTACTAGTGTACTAGGATGAGTAAGAGTGGTGTGGGTGTAATTCAAAAGAGTGTGATTGCAGTAATGGGATGAAGAAGGGGGGACTATGGCAATATGTACATAATGGATGGATGTTTCCATAAATTCAAAACATAGCAAGGTAACATAAAATATAACTATGTTAGCAAAATTGTGATGCTATATATATTGCATCAATAAACTTACCTTTTAGAAATGGCAGAGCTTGCTTTGTCAGGTAGGTTTCTTTGGCAATCATCTTTTTTCTGGAAATGTAAAAGAAATATTGTTGGTAAGTTTACAAAATGTAAAACAAATTGATAATAAATGACTGATTTTATAACTTTTTGGATGGGTGCTACAGACAATTTTGTTTTGCAGCATAGAAAAATATATATTAGAAGTGACATTGTAAGCAAGGTGGTATATTATATTGTAATATGAAGGTTTTTTTATCGTTTTGAGACAAAGAAGGGCATTTATAAAAAGATCTCAAAGAAACAAAGTATCACATCTAGCACTATAAATTACATCTGTGTGAGTGAAGACCCAGTCACTAACAACGAATTAAGCGATTGCACGTATCTCACACTAATATTAGACAGCAGACCTGCGGAAAACACTACAATGAATCATGAACACACTGAAATTAATCTTATGGGAAATTGCATTGTTTGTTGGGAAAAACGCATTTGCGCATTGAATATATTAATCGCAAATGAATTACCATTGTGGATGAAAGCTGATTTTCAGCACAACTTTGGAGATGAATTGTCAGAATGGTAATAACACCTCTCCTCTCAATTAGGCACTAATACTCATACCAAATCAGGAATGGGCCAGGCTACACATAATAACATTTATAACAGGGAAATTGTTAAACGTAAGCAAGCTCTCAGATGCAAAAGTCTTAACTTGTCAAGCAAAAGCGCAATACAATAATTGGTTCAGATGTCACAAAAAATACATACCACATTTATGGCACGTTGATTATGTTTAATAGCCCTTTGGCAGATAGCAAACCAATACAAAGATGGTCACAATGAAACTGAAATCAACCCCACCTCAAAACATTCATGAGGTGAACATATACAAACTCAGTTTCATATAATCAAGGGTCATTGTAACAATGATTCTAACCTCGTTCCATACAACTATAAGGCTACAACTCGAGACGTCTAGCTCATTATAAAAAAAAGTAAATCCTCAAAGGCATCCAAACATTATCATTAAAAAAAATCCCACAACGTGGGTCCCTCTCCTGAAAGAAATTATTATGAATTCCAATATTCAGGAAAGGTTACAGGCATGATCCGGCAAATTATCATCTACTGGCAATGCTTCTTTCTACCAGCAAAATGTAGGCCAGCATTCTGTTGAAAGAGCGTTCTCACTGTGTAGAGGAGTTGCAACTATTACACTCCCAGCAAACCATTATCAGGGCAGGTAATAGCACAAGTCACAAAATCTTCCTGCTGCAATACCAGCAATACCGTCTGCATATATTGTACCTTTTGAATGTTAAGTTTCTGACTGTCAGTGAACAAAACCACCTGGCCTAGATATGTCAGTGAACAAAAACAAGGGGCCAGACATGAGATGTCATCAGTGATGTCATCAATGATGTCATGGGTGTTAGTCTTGGCAGTGCAGGGTGGTGGCGTGAGTTATGGTTGCTTAGCTTACCATAACTGGCAAATTTTGATTTTACTTGTAACCAAAATAATCCCTTTAACACACTTTTTCCACTGTGTTTGATAGGTTTTTATTAGCGCAACTTAACCATATCTTCCGTTTAACCATGTTTTTTCACTGAATTTGATGAGTTTTTATTAGCGCAACTTAACTATAACGTCCCTATAACAAAGTTTTTTCACTGAAATTCATAGGTTTTTACTAGGATACCCTTAATTTGTGTACATGCCCCTCACATCATACTGACCTCCCCTTGCCCCAACATGGTGGGCAGAGAGTCTGCAGGCAGCCTTCACACGGCCCAAAAGCACCTGGGTTATCTTACATTGTTGTAGCATGCAGCGAACAAAAAGAAGATGTTTAAAGGGCAACACACATATGTATAGTATAATCAAAAAGTAAGTCTACAAACTCTGTACTTATGAAAGCAAAACGTAATCACATAGGTTGCGCAACGTGATGGAATGCACCAAGAACAAAAGTAACCTGTGCATATAACAATATTACCTCAGTGCTGCTTTGCTTACACAGTCAGAAGCAACTGTCACGAGCAAGTTCAACTACGGAAAAATAATTAGTACACTATGGCCCTCATTAGGACCCTGGCGCTAAGTTTTTAACGGTGCTGTAAAAGGCTGCAGCGCCGTTAAACACTTAGCGCCTTACTACGAGGTCCCTTTGCGGGACCCGACCTGAACATCTGGTCTAGACCAGCCGTTAAAGTAGGGACCCGCAAAGGCACTCTCGAGGTAAGTACGGTACTGCAATTTGCGGTACCGTACTTACCGCCTTCCCCAGTCCCATTGAGCCCTATGGGGCAAAAATGGGAATGGGGAAGGGCCAATGATCAATGGGGAATTACCGCCCCGCCAACCTTGGAATGGGGTGGTACTTCTCCATTGAACATTGGCGGACTCGTTACGATACCAGCACCAACCATGGTGCTAATAGCGCCATGGTTTAGCGCCAGTATCGTAATGAGGGCCTATATTTCTTACTGTAACAGTGGAGTTTGCTATATGTATATGACTTGTAAGAAGCATTACTTCGTTTACACATAAATGGCAAGCACCCTGGACTGGCTAGAGGAAAATGTCCCTCATGATTAATTGAGTGACGAAAATAACTCTAATGGTACACAGTACAATTGTTAAAGTAGGAAAATTAATGCACATTGCTTCACATGATATGATATATGATATTGCATTTATAACGCGCCTATACACAAGTGTTTTGAGGCGTGACTATGCAAGGGAGGAGGAACAGAGGGAAGACAGACAACGATCTTACTAGGCCAGGTGTCCTTCAGATCGCGCAAGTGCATGGGAAGGGAGAAAGGGAAAAAGTGCGTGGTGGAAGGGAGAGCGGAAAGTGAAGTACATGTGATAGAATAATAAGATTAATAAAACGGCCAGATGGTAGCAAGTGCAAAGTAAGAGCAGACATAAGTGCTCCTAGGGGGACTGTAGGGATACAGAATAACAGTCCCCAGGTGCAGGAGTTACCAGGGAGGCAGAGCAGGTGTGCAATTGGCGGGGCCTGGGCCCGAGATCAGAAAGGGTGGCCAGGTAACCAGTGCAGTTTCAACTAGGAATTCAGCAGGGGAGAGGGGGAGAGAAAGCAGAAGCAAAGAGGAAGGTTTTGAGGTGCTTCCGGAACCAGAGATTCCAGGTTCTCCTCAAGTTTCAGGTAGGCGGGAAGGCTGTTCCAGAGGGAGGCCCCTGCCGAAGAGAGAGATCTAATACCAACTTGTTGCTTGGAGAAGCAACTGACCCTGGGGGAGTTGGAGGCGGATGAGCGAAGAGCTTGAGAAGGAAGATATTTGGGAAGAGAGAGTTGAAGGTATTGCGGCCCCAGAAGGCCTTGTGGACAATGCAGAGGGTTTTGAACTTAATCCTCACAGCCACTGGGAGCCAGTGCAGAGATTTCAGTCCTGGAGAGATACGATCCCTGGTCTTGAGGCCAAGGACAAGTCTCGCAGTCCTGTTCTGGATAAGTTGCAGAGGGCAGAGAGTAGAGGCAGGCAGATTTAGATAGAGGCTGTTAGAATACTCCAGCCTAGAGAGAACCAGGGCTCTGGAGACAGTGAGCTTCTGGGGTAAGGAGAGGAAAGAAAGAATACCTCTTTCCTCTCCAGTCACTGAAACATGCTTCTTTTTTAACAGTACATACTGCAATTGAAGAAAATGGGTAAGAAGTACCAGCAAATGCGCAGGAAGCTGCGCACAGGCAGACCCAAAATGCAAATGTAGGAAATGAACTGATAAGTATCGGTTTAACACCATTTTTGCACAGTTGAAGACATTTGCAGAAAGGCATATGATGGAAAATATTAAATACCACCGCCCCACTTGTACCTGTGCCCCTTCCCCCTGTCCCAGCCAATCATCCCCAACAAATCCCTTTAGTGAAAGACGCTATGATGAGACCTCAATCACTTTCTCCCCTGATAAACAGCCTGTGCAAAACCCCAATCTCCCAAATCCTCTATATGTTTCCCATTCTGCTACCCCTTCCCTTTCCTAATTGGGTGTATTTGTGTGTGTTAATACATTTCTATGTTTTTACTGGTGTGTGTGTGTGTGTGTTTTTTTAAAAGCCCTGTTTGGAGTCCGTACACTGCGCGACTGTTCAGCCTGTCCGTAATCAAAATGGAGGTACCCCCGAACAGCGCTCCTGACCGGACATGTCTCCAAAAGCATGACGCACCTTTATATGGTTCGGGGACACCACAGACACCTGTGCACATGCACATCTGATCCCCTGGGCCCTCCAAACACCACGCCTGGCCTTAGATGTCTACAAACTTGTGACATATTTTTAATTAGTTCAGGGATCTCGCCCCTGTCCTACGGCCACCTGAGCGCATGCGCATCTGATCCCCTGTGCCCACCGAACACCGGGCCTGTCCATAACTGTCTGCTGCACGTGGTGCACTTTTAATTATTTTGGGGATCCCGACCCTGTCCTACCAACACCTAGGTGCATGCGCACATCGCTTCCCGCTTAATGGGTGTCCTATGGACAGCCATCTTATCCACGGACATCCGGGGATGTCACCATGTGACTGCATCCGTGCTGAGCATCAGGCCAATCTGCGGACCCTGTCCTTAACCCCGGACACTTAAAAATTGCATTTTTGCACAATCCAGGGCGTTTTAAGGTGACACTTCACCACTGCAGTGGTCTCACACCATGCCCTGGTCGATCTAGAGTCTTTTTGCAACTTTCTGAACACTTCTTGGGTGACTTTCCGTAGAGCGCACCCCTATAAAAGGCCATGCCCCACTGCTGATCCTCATTCTGTTTTTGGCTACCAAGGAAAGAGCACTTGTCTGAGATTGGGATAGGTTTAGCGGGATTCCTGCTGATCCACATTATGGCATCCATGGCTGCTGCTGCTGCCTCCTCAGCACCCACCTCCCACCACCACTTTCTGGAGGGATGGGAGAGGGGAACAGGTGTGGTGATATAAATGGGGATCAAGAAGATGAAGAGGATGAGTTCATGGAAATTCCTACTAACAGCTGCCAGCATGAGTCTTGGGTGTGGATGGTATTTACCACCATAGGGGGGTACCCAAGGCACGTGCAGCCAAGGATCAATGCACTGTACTTAGTAGCGGAACGCCTGGGCTGTACATCTACGGGACCACCTCCATGCGGTGACACCAAAGGTTGAACCACAAGGCAGCAGTTCAGAGGGTCAGCAACTTCAAAGGCAGTAGTAGGTTGAGTTCCTCTGTCGCATCCTCAACATCTGCTCCTGTCACCACAAGAGACACTCCTGTGGGGCAGCATATCCCCAAACATTCCTCACAGGCCATACACAATGCATTGAACCCTTGCCTTTCGTGGGTCACTGTAGTTTGTTTGTACTTTGATGCAGTACTCTGCAGGGGGGGACAGTTTCAAAGTGTTTTCGAGGCTATGGTCTGGGAGCTTGAGAAACATTGCCCCCTACTTAAGTGAGGCCCACCCAACATCTTCCTCTCTCCGCTTGCCACTTCGTCCCTGTGGTTGGTGCCCCTTCCCTACCTTCCCTTCCTTGTGTGTCCTGTATAAAAATACCTACCCAATTATAAACAGAAATGAAAAAAAATCTCTTTTCAGAACCACCTTTCACAGTTCAAAGTTCAAAAATAGAAGTATCAAAAAAATGGTGCAGGCCCCTGCGCAGCCTCCAAAGTCTGTGGACAGCGCTGTAGTCCGCAGACATCCAAAAAATGTAGCGGGTGGCAGCATGTGAACCATTTCACTCTTTTGCAGGAGAAAGTGACGGCTCTGAAAAGAACCTTTTTTGTTGTTGTTTTTTTGTTTTTGGAAGTTTATTTTGTTTTTTTTTCAAGGATTTGAGATAACGTAAGCAACACCTACTATAAAATGCTTGCTATATTTGCAAAAAGGGCTGCATGTTAGGCAGAATCACATGCAGTACCCTTTGGGAACACTACATGCAATTAAGACTACAAGTGTCAGTACAATTTCACCTTTGGCACAAGCCTGTACTACACAGTTATGTGGTAGCAGTGGCTGAGCAGCCAGATTTATCTCAAGAGTTGAGTGAGCAGTAGAACAAGTTACACAGGGCCAACAAATACAGTGATCCAAACAAACACTTTACTCAAGGTTTTTAGGTAAAAGAATATACATTTATTTAGACAGTCAGTTTGAAAACATTACGCTAGCAAGGGCAGTTAAATATGATATACTAATAGACTACAAATACACAACCAGTAAGTATTGAGCAAGTTCAGCTCCCCTGAAGTGGGAGCAAAATGGCACTTCAGATACTTAATAAAGGGGTAAAAAGACAAGGTTATCAGAATCAACAGCACAAATACTTGCATAGGCAGGGCAAAGGGTTAAGTAAACTACAACCATCAATTCAGTTCATAGGCCTGGGCCAAAGTCAATGGTTCAGTCTTTGTATAGGATAGCACAGTTCTGGTAGTAAACAGTTAAGTCTTTGCCATGGAGTTTAGAAGAATTTGGCTAGACGAAAATGTTGACAAATGTTTAGGGAAGGACAAGCCTTCGAAGTCGGGAAAGTTTCACAAACCTTCACAGTGGCCGAAAAGATTTCCGTATCGCGTTTGCACAGTACCTTTAAAGTGAAGAAGAGCTGTATCTGAGGCAGTTTTTCCTGGCAGTTTGAGCAGATCTCGCTGTTCCTGAGCTTCAGGCGTGGGGACAAGAAGGAGGATGTCGGGAGGTTCCTTCACTGTACAGGAATGAGGCCACAAGCTTTGCAAAACATTGGTTTAAGGTGTGAGTGCCTTAAAGACCACACACTGGTATCCTTCCGACTGGCTATCTAGTTTTCCACAGAATTCGGCAGAAAATTCGACCAGGAGGAGACGGTGTCCAGGCAGCTTGCAAGTTGGTTGTTCCCACCAAACTCAAGGGAAGAAGTTAACCTTGAAGGACTTCTTTGTCGATGGAGTTTTAGGCAATTTGGACCTGCAGCAGGGCTTCACCTGTCATCCAGGAGTTGCAGCAGTCCTCTTCCTTCAGCTCGTCTATGATTCTTTCGTTCCAGTGGTTGACTCTGCTTTCCAAGTCCCAGAGACCTGCTTTTAAACAGTTTTCCATCATTCATTCCAGCCTGGTATCAATCACACAGCAGGGTGGCTGTCCTTGCCGGACAGCCAGCCGGCCAATCATGCCAGAGTGCATTCAGGTCTCCTATGAGACTAAGCACAGGGAGTTTCGGGCACCTCCCTCACATCCTGTCCATCCCAGAGACTCAGGTGCCAGAGGAGGGCTTCAGCACTGAACAAAGGGACCACACCTGGTTTGGTGTACAGAGACAAACACAAGAAGGACTTTTCCTAAAAGAAATGGTGAAAAAAGTCAACCAGAGTCGGTTTTTACAGATAGGTCTTGGGCACCATATTGAAAAACATGGTTGGCCCAATCTTTAGCTGCCGTTGTTCGCAGTTGGGAAAAATAGTTTGATCTAAACCACTGCCACCATCCATTTAAAGTAGGAAAGGGTAAAATTTGACTGTTACATGAGTGTTTTGACTCAGGGGATGCTAGGCAACCCCTCCCGCACTCGATAGGAAGATAGTGTGTGCTGGGTCTGTAATTTTAAAGAGACTAGTAAAGTCAATTTAACTTTACATGCTCTGGGAGACAGTGGTCAGTCCCAGATGAGGTATTTAAACCTTAGGAAGTCTGAAAGACATCCGTGTGCTACTGCACTGAAGGTGCTGTGTGACACACAGAAAATGATGATGCCTATGGAGTTGTTTTAAAACTCCATAACCAAAGAACACAAAAGTAAAACACACATCAAAATGCATGGAAGAGTGGGTTAAAAAGGCCCACACTCTTCCCAGGCAAAACATAAAATCCTAGAAATCCAGCAAAGTTGTAGGGGGTCTCAAAAGGTAAGGGAAATTAGCACATTCTTGAGAATTCTCCCTAACAAGCATGTAAGATATTTTGCAAAAAAAGATGATTACCAGCATTAGTAAGATGTACTCCATCTCTGCGAACAATGTTGGTGCTGTGAAATGTCATGTTTTCATTATGAAAAGAGGTCATGCCAACATCTCTCAAAAATGCACAGACAGCCTTGTTCACATTGTGCCTCGCTTTCTCCATTTGTGGACCAAATGAACTGCAGCACAGCCACTTTTGTCTCTGGGCAATGAAAAAAAAAAATCAGAAATTTGGAATGTCTCCTTCATTGCGAACTGCAGTGAAATTCCTGTTACATGGCCTAAACTGTTCCCTTCACAATGATTGATAATAATGCCTGGATGATGGCATTTCACCAAAGTGGCACAAAGTTGCAGCAGGTCCACCACCTTCATGCTGCGCACACCATACCACTGCACATCAACATGGTCAAATCCAATATGTGCAGCCACTCCACAGTGCACAGCATACACCTGCAACCAGTACATGCACGAGTCCCTCAAAATCCCCACACTCTGCCTCCTGGAAGACACAGCCATAGCCATAACCATCTTCACTCCTCTCAGCAAACAGCCCTTCTGTCACACTCTCTCCTTGCATACCACACCCAGGAAACCATATTCGACAATGCCCAGGGCTCCACAGTCCCATTCCCTTGCGTGCCATCCCAAAAGGCCTGGATTTGGCATGTGCTGTCCACGGACTACCCCGGTGTCTGTGGACAAAAATCGCCCACTGCAAGGTACTGGGGAGAGAAATGTAATACTGTGTAGGCGATCTCCCCTTTAGTGGTGGCTCTGGAAAGAGCCCTTTTTTAATTGTTTTAGGTGCTTGTAAACAAGTGTATTCATGCACAGTACACCATCACATGCACTGCAGCAGGCCCTTCATACATCAACATACTGCTACTATTACAACTTTCCCAACCACAACTAACAGACCATTGCACAATCACACAGCCCTCTATTTATGTCTGCCCTGATATTCAGACACTCATGTACAGTGCACGCATATACATTGCACAACTTTGAAACCCACACTTTCCTTTTTCTCCAACAGACAGAAGAGAATGCCTACCAAAAAGCAACTCCAGGAAACAAAGTATGGCCCCTCTTTCAAAAAGTAAAAATAAAAATAAATGTATTAAGAAGAATAAAAGTACCAATAGTGCAAGCACTGCATCTACAAATGTTAACAGAGCCACGGTCAAGCATTCCAAAATATGAATTTTACAAAAAAAGTCCACCGTAGAGGAATTCAGAATCTTATAAAAAACAGCAGAGAAAACCCGCTCAACCATTAAAACTTACTGCAGAAGACGTATCCCTCTGATTGGTAGTGCAATGCTCCTCAAAAGAACATTGTTTATATTAATTTTAACCAGAATTATGCCACTAATAAAAATTAAACAGTAAACTACAAAAAGTACTTCACAACATGCACAATGTCAACAAAGATACCTTAGTAAACTACTTTGCAGGTTAGTGGATTCACACAACCAGCACAGAACCATATTTCAATGAAGAGGCATACAAACAAGAGAAGAGAAACCCAATTGTCATACATAGCAGTGGCCAAAGGTAGGGCATGGTAAACAACACCATTATGGCAGAAGAAACCCACATTGAATGAATGTCCCCAACACACTCACAATCAACTCTCCTATCCACCGAACAAATCCGTCCCGTCTACAAATGGCCCTGCACCTCAATGTATAACGCACGAAAGCAATCCTTCAAATCTTCACAGCAAATCCTTAATCAGTAAGTCAAACAGAAAATAATAATATAAACTTTGCAAACCATGGACTCCTGTCCAGTGTGCAAATATACAGGACAGCAAGGACATTCATTATCCTGCATTTCTGGACCTGCTTGCAAAATCAACTTACACCACATCAAAATATTAGTGACACACCATTCCACTATACAGAATCTTGTCCAGAGACTGTACTATGCAAAAAGTCCTGCTTTAGAACTGGAACATTTTAATCACATTCACCTCCATGGCACAGGCATGGAACTCCTTAAAGAAATAGACCACATCCAAAGCAAATATTTTGGAAGTGAAGATCACTTAGAAAATCCAGTAACTTTGGAGAATAGTGGCAAAAACCTTACTGGTGCCAAACTTCTAATACACAAGTACAAAAAAGAAATATCAAAGTTTACAGGCACATCTGCTGAAGAACCAAACCAAGTATATGTGTGTTGTCACAGAACATTTTATACATAGAGCACCAACACTGTTTATATTGTGTACCAAATAGAATACAGCAAGGAATCCCAATGGTTCCAATTAGCTCTCTATCTTATAGCACAAAACAAATATGAAATTACTAACCCCTCAATACTTTGCACATACTGCACTAAAAAGCTTGATAATATCCGAATGCCTTCATGGTCTATCACTAATAACTTGGAAATATTCCCACTTCCAAAACATCTCCAACAGCTTAATTTGTATCGGAGCATTATAATCCAAACAGTACACCCATTTCAAGCTATAATACGCCTTCAACATAAAACAGCCAAGTTGCCTCCTGCTGAATTACTGAAAGGTATTCGTGGCAAAGTAGTTTATCTGCCATTAGATCTTAAAGAAAATGTAGACACTCTGGGAGTGCAACGGGCCAATAGATCATTCTTTGATTATCCTAGTAAATGGTGTACCTACAAAAGACAAAATAATTTGGCAACAACTAGTAGATTTAAACAAAGTTAGAGAAGCCCTACAATATCTTAAAGAGAACAATCAATACTACAAAGAAATAAACATTGAAGAAAATCTAAGGGAAACCACCGAAATAGAGAGTCCTCATGAACTGGTCAATATCAACTTGTATATCCTATTACGACATCCAATATTTTAGCCCAATAGACTATTCACCCACTGCACTCCAAAGACAGCATAGATGATGCACTAGAAACATATCAAATGCGGTAAACCAAAGGATCTCCAATCAGCATATGGGAAAAACGTGCAGACGCACAAGCCTTTCCTCGGCTCTTCCCTACTGGAAAATGGGGAAGGTATGATGAAAGATGCACACAACAGCACCTGAATACCGCGCTTTACGAATGTATTCTGAAGACCCCAGATTCAGACAAAATGTTGAATACATATTCCACCTCCTGTTTGAAAGTGAACTAGCAACTCTATGTTACAGAGTCGCACACACATTGAAAACAGGTTCCAATTTATTAAACATGCCTGCTACGCAACTACTTCAAAAGATACAAGACAAAGAGGAAGTTTTGAAGTCAAGTGTCACAAACCTCTTGGCAAACATGTGTGGTACAAAAGAATACTGGTTCCGACCTCACGCGGATGTACGGTGTATGCTACGGAACCTTGGCCCACTCACTTGGTTTTCACTTTGAGTTGTGCAGAGTATGCATGGGAAGACTTGCATGACTTCCTACGCATAGCAAACCAAAACAAAGAAGAGATAGATATAAAAACACCAAGAGAAATATGCTCTCTTGACCCTGTAAATGTATCAAGGTACTTCCACCAGCAAATTATTGCCATGCTGCACTTTATCTGTAATAAAACATTTCCTCTCCTCAGAGAAGGGCAACACTTCTTTTGGAGAAAAGAATATCAATCCAGAGGAGCACCACACATACACATGCTTTTGTGGATTAAAGATGCTCCTAGATTTGGTCAGGACAGTGATGCCAGTGTTTTGCAGTTCATTCACAAACATGTAACTTGCAACATCTCTTTAGAAAGCACACGTAGTGAGCTACATACACAAATCTTATGGTTCCAAAGAAATAAATATGGCAAATATTGGCAGATATAAAAACAAAGACAAATACTACACCAAATGCCACTTTGGCTTCCCTAGACCAGTTTCAGCAAAAGGACAAGTAAACAGCTTCATGTCTTCTGTTAGACACAGTGTAAAAGGCACATCGCATAAAGACATATACTGCATGAAAATAAGTGAAGCCTCAAAGTACATCAGTGATTACAATGCAATCATTGCCCTCTTGAGCAATGCAAACATAGATATATAGTACATTGCAGACATTTCCACTGCTGTTGCACAATATGTCACAGTCTACCTAACCAAAGCTGAGAAAACAGAGCTGAAAGACCTCTGTGATGACATATCATCTGACAAAACACTGTCACAAAAATTGTACAGCTTTGGCATAAAAATTCCCTCTGATAGAGAATGTGGATGCTATGAAACTGCAGACTGTTTAACAGGTACAGCCTTATATGGCAAATATCAAAACATGGGGCCTCATTACGAGATTGGTGGTAGTCATGGCGCTATTTACGCCATGACTGCCACCAATAATGAGACCGAGTCCAGTGTGGTGCAATGGGGACTTACCGGTCTAGTCCGACCCTGGCGGGACCGATAAGTCCCCATTGCACCAACCATTCTCCATTCCCTTTTGAGTCCCCATAGGGCTCAATGGGAATGGGGAGGGCGCAAATAACAGGCTCGCGAATGGCAAGCCCGTTATTTGCACCCTGGTGCCTTAGCGGGACCCTTAAGGGACGTGTGGTCCTACTACACGTTCCTTACGGTCCCCACCAAGGGACCTCGGAATAGGGCAGTAGGGGATTACCGGCACCGGTATCCTTACTGGTGCCCGGTATCCACTACCGCCCAACTCGTAATGAGGCCCATAGTCTGGCTAAGCATTGGTCTTGCTGCATCCAGAAAAAGAGTGCTCAAATCATACCAAGACATAGAAACAATAGCCAAAAATGATCCCCGCAGCCAGGACATTTTGAAAAACACTGTATTGGACACATACTACCCAAACAGAAGTGCTGCTTTAGAAAACATGGTCCTTTACCACATAGCCCAACATTTCTCATACAAGGATAATATTAAACGAGATGAAAAAATGTAAATATATAGTCACAATTTGTGAAGGCAGCCTTGTTAAACTTACCACACCCATCCTAATTAATCATATAAAGTTATCATTTAAAACTCCTCAACATAGAGTACATTACTGCATGTCCCTACTCAAACTTTTTAAACCATGAAGAAAAGAAGAAGATTTATTAGACACCCATTACTCCTACGAAGATGCTTTCGATGCAAATTAAAGCAGTATAACAAATATCAATTTAGTACAAACACATGTTGGATAATGAACGCCAACAAGAGGAAGAAGTTCAAGCACAACAAAATGAAGAAACTCCTGAGGGTAGTCAACCTTCTGTTACAGGAAGCCATGAACCACTTGGAGAGCCACTCATAGTAAATGAAGCAGAATTATCCATGACTGAAGTAGAAAACACAATGTGTCAATATGAGGAATCTGAAGAAAACTTTGCTCTGCTGAAATCACAACTCAATGATGAGCAACGTAGCATTTTCCTAGAAGTAACTAAAGAAATTGAACATGGTTTGCAGCACGAAAGTAAAACTTGTAGCTGTCAAAATTATAAACCTGTACTCCTGTATATAAGTGGTGAAGCTAGGTCAGGCAAAACATTAGCAATAAATATATGTATATACCTAATTGTGAATCGATTCCGTTTCAGTAGCTGGGGCAAAATGCAAATCATGGCATATTATGTACTGTTTGCAATTAAGACAATCGTTCTACCTTACATATAAATTCACATAGCCAATATGTAGTATCGATTGGCAAGAAAACCTTCACAACAGTAGGCATAATCGACCACACGGGTGCCACAACCAGTGCATGTCACTATACTGCATACATTTAAAAACATGTGGGTGGTTTGAATGCAATGATACTTCTGTTACTCTGAAACAGAGATTCCCAGCAAATTTAACAGAGGCCAACATAATATTCCTGAAACCTAAATTTACTCACTGACCTGTAAAGGGAGCATAAGCTATTGCCTGATAGACACCAACAGGTATGTAAGTGCAAAATAGAAATACCCTTCTGACCTGTAAAAGTATAACAACTTAGCATACACCAACTGGTATGTAAGTACATCCAAAGCACTACAATGCTGTTTGATAAAAGGCAGTTTCAATATAGCAACAGATGTGCATGTTGTTCATTTTTGATAATGCTATACAGTTTATCCCCAATGACCCAATGATTATACACACAGAAAAAACCACTGTGCAAAACAGGCATTATTATTGCTTCACTGATAATACCTAAAATGTACTGAGTATGAGGGTATACAAACTGTAGTCACTAACTTGTAAAACTATCAACTGTTAGAATATGCCAACTGCTGTCTAACTGTGCCAATACCACTGCAATGAATACGCAAAATGGCATATAACTGCACCCATGATACTGCAATGTCACTAGCCAATAGTGAAAGACTTGAAATCTGCCTTCATGAATGAAAGTGCTTCAAAACATACCCTCGAGAACTGTAAAACTAGCAACAGTTACAATACGCCATCTGGTATCTAACTGCCCCACAGTACTACAATATTAGTAAAGTACTTGGAATGCACCAACAGGAATCAAACTGCATCAAAGGATAGTCTTAAAAATTGAAAAACGATAAACAGTTAGAATACGCCAACTGGTATTTAACTACAACCATACTACCACCACTTCTGAAAAGCAAAATACATACACCATTTCAATTCTCCCTACTGCAACAGTGCTTGGAACAGCAAAATCATATAGTTGTGCACCTTACACATTCCTGTAAGTACTGCACACTTCAATCAAACATAGTGTGGCACGTAACGTCAAATAAATGTACTCATGTTTTTTTAATCCTTCATGTATTTTTTTTCTCACAGACCCAATGATTATGCAACCAAACACAGCAAGTGTACACATTGCACAGTAATCAAGTTTGAAGCATAGTACTTGTAATGTACTAGTTATGAGCGTCTACAAAGTCCATGAATATGTGACATTGTGTACAATGACACATTGTGAAGCACTTTACCTAACATAATATGCTGTTTATTTCACAGAGAAAGAAGCAAAGATTTGTCCTGCATCGCCATGAGCACATCAATGAAAAGTACCATTTCTACTTCAATGTTATTGTGTCACTGTGTTCTAAAAAGAATACAATGCCTAGACAGTATGTCTAATAAGTATACACAAAAAATTTGCCCTTTTTCACCAATGGCAACATCACCATATCATCTAAAATGTACTCCCCTACTATAACAAGCCGTCGTGCAGTCACCAAATAACCCCAAATATATGTGTCAGAGCCTAGATTCTTGGGTTCATGGCCTATTTTTAACCTATACAAACATCCTCATATCATCTACATTCCACTCCCCTACCCTAAGGAAGCCTGCCTGCATTCACCAGATAAGCCACCTGCCCAAGGCCCTGTCCACGGACTACTGCGGCACCGAACACACTTCTTACATCTAAACAAATACATGATATCAACCATCTTTCACTCCTCCACCCTTCCCAGGCCCTCTTCCCAACACCAGATGCCCCAAAACATGTTTCCCAGCCCTGTCCCCAAATGCGCTAACCGCGGACAGCCGTGGCTGTCCATGGATAGAACATGGCGGGTGTTTCGTAAAAATAAAACACACATCACGCTTTTCACCAGCCAATCAGCGGGAGCGTTGAAGTGTCCACGGACATCATGGTACCCTCCGGACCAATCAGAGTCCTGTCCACGGAGCGAACAAGGAAATGGGTCCGCAGAGTGGACCCAGATATCATACATTTTTTGGGACCTATATTTTGCCTGTTTTAAAGAAAACTACTGGACGGATTTACACCAAATATACAAAAGCACACTTTCGGGACCAAGCCGCCACTCCTGCTGCAAATTTGGTGAAAATCGGTCCAATGGTTTGGGCTATAGGCGTGAGCATAATTTGTTTCCATTGCGTCTATGTACAAAACAATATTTTGGGACCCCCCATAAATGTTCCCCTCCTTGACGTAACCTCACCAAACTTGCTAAATAAATTCAGAGTGGCCCATTGCAAAGTTTGGTAAGGAATTGTTCAGGGGGAGCAAAGTTATAAGCCGCCCAAAAAGTGTTCTTCCTATGAGTTGAGCAACTTAACCATTACTACACGGTCGCTAAGGCAGGCTGTGTATATACATATATATATACATATATATATATATTCAGTAAAAAAACTTTGTTAAAGGGACGTTATGGTTAAATTGCGCTCCTAAAAACCTATGAAATTCAGTAAAAAAAACTTTGTTAAAGGGACGTTGTGGTTCCAAGTAAAACGGAAAACCCCTGAAATTCGCCAGTTATAGTAAACTAAGCAACCATAACTCACGCCACCACCATGCATTGCTAAGACTAACACCGAGGACATCAAAGATGACATCACAAATGATGAGAGGGGAACAGGTGTGAAGATGTAGAGGAGGAGGATGAAGAGGATGAGGTAGTGGAAGTCCTTACTACCAGCACTCGCCGTGAGTCTTGGGTGTGGCGGTTGTTTACCATTCATGGTAACGTACCAAAAGCACATGCGAAGAAGGTCACCTGCAACCAGTGCAAAATGGTGCTGAGTCATGGGAGGCCTGGTTTGTGCAGCTTTGGTACGACATCCATGAAGCAACACCTAAGATCGTTCCACGGTGGGGCCATTCGCAAGGTTGTACCTTGTGATCAACGTAGTAGGTTGAGTTCCTCTGCCACATTCTCTGTTTCTGCCCCTGTCACCACAAGAGACACTCCTGTGGGACAGCGCATCCCTCCACCTGCCTCACAGGCCATCCATGATGCTGTTGACCCTTACCATTCGAGGGTCCCAGTACTCTGCAAGGGGGAGAGTCTTCGGAGTGCCTTAGGAGTGCTTTCGAGACTACGGTCAAAGAGCATGAGAAGGTCTGCCCACTACCTAAATAAGGCACACCCTACATCTTCCTCTCTCCACCTGCCCTTTCTTATGCCCATGGTTTGTGTCCCTTCCTTACCCTCCTTTCGCCTCCTCTCCTTTCCCTCCTTTCGCCTCCTCTTCTAGTGTGTCGTGTGTAAAAAACCAAAAGAAATATAAAACAACAAAAATCCCCCAAAAATTGCTCTTTTCAGAGCCGCCTTTCACAGTCTAAAAATAGAAGTGGCAAATAAATGGTGCACGGCCCTGTGCATTTTTTTAGAAGTCCGCGGACAGTTCGCGGACATCTAAAATTTTGGGGTGCTGCCCTATCATAACCATTGCACTTTTCTCTGGGAGGAAGTGGTGGCTCTGAAAAGAGCCATTTGGTGGTGTTTGTTTGTGTTTGAAAAACCTCAAATGGTCAACACCTACTGCAAAATGGATGGCTGTAAATCCAAAAAAGGTTGCAATGCATTTTGTACATTTCTCAGAAAAATCTGATTGCCAGCATAAGTAAGATGAACTCCATCTCTGCGAAAAATGTATGTGCTATGAAACATAATATTTTCATTGTGGAAAGAGGACATGCCAACATCTCTTAGAAAAGCACAAACAGCCTTATTGACATTACGCCTCGCTTTCTCCATTTGTGGACCAAATGAAGAAGAACACAGCCACATTTGTCTCTGCGCAATATGAGAAAAAATTACTTGGGAATTTGAAAACATGTCCATGACCTTCCCAAGTCCTTCTTTCGTTGCAAATTGCAAGGAAATTCCAGACACTTGTCCTAAACTGTTCCCTCCACAATGAATTATAATTATGCCTGGATGATGCTATGGCCCTCATTACACGTTGTGCGCTAAAAATCCTAATTTACCGGCATGGCGCTATTAACGTGTCTGCCTTGGCAAGAGGCCGCTAATAGCATACCATTACGAGTATGTGGACACGAGCATAGAGCCATGCAGGTAATGACCCTACCACCATGCCGCTAAAGACCCCAAAAAGACCCTTAGAGGCACCGATGAAAGCGCTGATAGCACTTCCGACCTCCCGCAACATGCAAACAGCGGTCACCGCTAATAGCGGCCATCTCCGTTAAATCGCAGAACCGGAAATAGCGTCATCGCACAGGAACGGGAAGGAGCATGGCAGGCATCTTTAAAAACACAATCCATTGCCATCCTCTGCCCCCTGGACCTGTTTTGAGAACTTTGCTATTCGAAAGCCACAAGGATACCCTCGCCATGCCTAAGGCTATTAAAAAAACAACCGAACGCCAGCGCAAGGAGAAGTTCACCAACAAGGAGCTAACAATGCTCCCTGGACTCTTGCAGCGAATGCCCACGTGGTATTTGCGAACGACATGCGGCGGGAGACCCTGATCTGCAAGAAGGCAATCTGGGCAGAGGTTGCTCTGAAAGTGAGTGCAGTGGGCACCACCACCCGCACTGTCCGGGAGTGCAGAAAGCGGTGGGATGATCTCCGCCTCCGGGTCCGAAGCATCCTGTCTGCGAACCGCAACATGGCCACAGGAGGTAGAGCCGATTCGCCGATAAAATTAAAAGAGTGGGAGGAGACCTGCGCCAACACGATTGGTGTTCAATCGATTGAGGGAGTCGGGAGCATGGAGCATGGTGTGGCAACTACATCAGATGGAGGTGAGTGTACACATGAAAGTATGCAATGTGAGCCCTGATTCACCTCATGGATGCGCAAACATCCATACATGCATACAACCCTGGCCATGTCAGTGTCAAACCCAAACACACACACATGCACGCATCACCAGAGTCAAGTGCCACACACAACCATGCATTGATGACCCACTCAACAGACACATCACCTGCATCCCTACCAATGAAGTCACAATGCTCACAACAGCATGATTGACGTATTCTGCATGAAGTACATTGAACCGTCACCAATGCCATCCCCGTCTTTGTCCCCGACAGGCTCACATACAGACAATGAAGAACCTGGCACTGCAACTCAGGCACCCCCGCCACAAAAAAAACCAAGGCCACAGGACACAGGGGACACCCCCACTACATCAAGGGGCAAAGGGAGAAGAGTTCTCATGCAGAATGCCAAACATCGGCAGAAAGCCACTGCTACCATACCACTGTCCACACCAGCAACAACTGCCCCACCTTCAGAAGTGAACCCCCCACCACAGATTCCAGCCACAGAGGGCCCGCCCTCTACTGCCACAAGGTCCACAGGTGAGGCGGCAGCCACAGCACCACTCTTAGATGTGGAGGACCCAAAAGAGTTCCCAATGGAAATGCAGACCCCAACCCCCCCAGGAACCCCAGAGGCAACTCCACAGCAAACACCTGGGTCCAGTGTCCATGGCCAGTCTGGCGAGGACAACATGGGAGGGTCCAGTAGCCCACCGGTGGCTTCACCAGATGTCCTGGTTGCAGAGGAAGGCGCAGCAGCCACACCATGAGAACGCCACAATGCCCTTGACCTGGCCAGCATCAGGCAGCGCCAAGAGGACATAACTGTGCTGGTTGGGCAGCATGTTGAAGAGGCTGCCCGTTTCAGGGGGGAGATAACAGAGACTGCCAGGCACTCAAGGGAGGTGATTGAAGCCTGTACAAACAGGCTGTGTAGGGAGATTGGCCAACTCAGGCAGGTCCTCACGCGGATAGCGGACGCGATGGACCGCCAGTTCCCACCACCACCACCTGGACAGACAGCCACATCATCATCCGCTAGTTCGAGGGAGACAAGCCCCCTCCGCCGCTCCATGCGCACACCAGGCGCACGTCAACCCAGCCTCCTAATGCTGGTGGTGGCAATGGGGAATAGAGACTGCAGAGTCAACCTTCCATGTGTGCAGCTGGACAACAACATTGTGCCAGACACATAAGGGACTGTTGTAGGGGGAGGGGGGAAGGGTGTTTCGGGACTGTTGTGGGGGGAGGGGGGAAGGGTGTTTCGGAACTGTTGTGGGGGGGAAGGGTGTTTCGGGACTGTTGTGGGGGAGGGGGGAAGGGTGTTTCGGGACTGTTGTGGGGGAGGGGGGAAAGGTGGTGGGATGGTTGGGGACATGCACTTATACATCTTGAAATTCCTTAATACACTGGTGATTAATCAAAACACAGGCTTGGACTTCTTCATTGTGTATGTGTACTTTATTGGTGACAGGGTCCATTGTGCGCTTCAACACAGACACCAGTGCATTACTACCCATATCCATTGTACAGAGTGAAACCATGTTACTCAGAAAATTTGGTTGATCAGATGCTGTCTCAAATCATGTCCCTCCTGGCCATCGCTTCTTTCATGACCTGCATCGCCGTCACCTCCGTCCTCATCACCATCATCATCCTCATCAGGTGGTTGCATTTGAACGTCAGGGGGCAGTGGCACATTCCGTCTGATATACATATTGTGCAGCATGACACATGCCATGGCGATCTCATGGCCGTAGAGGAGAGCACCACCCGACCTGCTTATGCACCTAAACCGTGTCTTCAAAAGGCCAAATGTCTGCTCAATCACGACACGGGTACGGGTACGGGTATGTGCACGATTGTAGTCCTCTTCGTGCTGGTTCTGTGGGTTCCGTACAGGGGTAAGGAGCCACCTCTTCAGGGGATAGCCGGCATCGCCTGTATGGGGGGAAGAATGGGGAACTGTTACTGTTCACCTCAGGAGCAGCATGTACGTGTCACACAAATCAACTTTGCATTCTGATTGAGATCCACGACTACCAGCATGCATGCAGACGATCTGTGTGACTGCAATGTGCAAAGGTGCGCTTGACCCTGCAAGTGGACATGCCCGATTCATGCCTCCGACAGCAATTGACATGTCCTGGGTGAGGCCAGGTCTTAGGTGTCCCTGAGCCCAGGCATATTTGGTACCACACTGCTAGTGTACTACCATTCCGATATTGATGTTGCCATGCTGTGTAGCATCACTTCACTGGTGCTATAGGTGTGTGGTTCGATGCTATGGCTAGGGGTGATCCCTTTGCCTGCATTCAAGGGCACATTTCTGTATTGATGTTGTGCTGCGCTAATACTGTATTACCATCTTGACGCCATGTTGCTGATTTGTGTATTATGTAGTGTGGCATGATGTGCAATGTGGATGTGGAAGGATGTGTAATATTCGTAGACCTGGATTGTTCTCTATGTTGTGTAGCTTATAATTGCATGCGGGTTCTTCTCAAGTACATTGCGGCCTTCCCTGATGGACATTGGCGTACATCTGTATGTCCATTTGTCCTACGGACGACAGGCTACATCCAGTTGGAGTATGTATCTCTCCCTCCCAATCACACCCACTTGGAGTATGTATCTCTCCCCCCCCCCAATCACACTGGCATGTGCTTGCCCTGCTACTCACCAAGTAGCCACGAATGTTGTCCGGCTTGTCGCTCCATGTAGCGTGGTATGGTTGAGTTCCGCAGGACCATGGAATCATGGTTGATCCGGGAAATCGGGCACAACAATGTGTGATTATCTTGTTAGCGTCACATACCATTTGGACATTGATGGAGTGGAATTGCTTCCTGTTTCGGTAGACTACTTCATTGTGATGTGGGACCACCAATTCCACATGGGTACAGTCAATGGCCCCAATGCAACTTGGGATGCCTGCCAGTGAATAGAAGCCAACTTTGGTGTTTGCGATCTCCTGGCCAGTCCGTGGCATGAATATGTGTTCAGGTGCATGCTTCAGGAGGGCATTGGGTACCTGGTTCAGCGTGCGTGAGAATACTGGTTGTGAGATGCCATGCATCTGCCCCACTGTATGCTGGTAGGTGCCTGTGGCCAGGAAGTGGAGCACAGTCATCACCTTCAGTAGAGGGGGGATGGCAGTTCTGATGTCTATGAGGCTCACAATGTCGTCATGTATCATGTCCACGATGCTGGTGATGGTATCGCGGTCCAGACGGTACAGTGTGTGTATCTGCTCAGGGGTTAGGTTAAATGGACTGGCTCGGATCCTGGGGATTGGTGGCAGCCTCTGTGGTATGACTCGGTGCCCTGGTGGTGCTTGCTGCGCCTGTCTTGCCCTCCTCCTGCTCCTCCTCCTGCATCTCCTCTGTGCTGCCTCTTGTTGTTGGTGCTGCACTGCAATCATGTCCTCAAGCTCATGTAATGCTGCTAGTATTGGAACCATCTTGGTGTGGGAACGGGTGTGTGACGGGGTGTGGTGTGCTTCTTTTGTGCTGCCACAGTCTCTATTGCCTCCACCTGTGCTGATTGTGTCCACCTGTGGCAGGTGGGAACACTGCTCAGTTCGATTAACAGGTGGTTCGCGATGCCGGTATTAGCACCATGCTGGTAAGGGGTTTTTGGGGCTTTACCATGCCTCTATTTGTATGTCTGCATGGCTTGTGATGGTGTGCTATTAGCGGCATGGTGCTATTTACGGGATGAAGCGTCGCGCGCCCGCGAACTAGCCGCTATTAGTGGCACCGCATTTAGCAGTGCCGCTAATAGCGGTAATCTGGGTCGTAATTGGCATGGGGATTTAATGATACCGGTATTCCCTTACCGGTTACGGTAATCCCTTACGCACAACGTGTAATGAGGCCCTATGTCTCCAAAGTAGCACAGAGAGGTACCAAGTCCAGCCACTTCATTCCACGCACTCCATGTCAGTGCACTTCCATATGAGGGAATCTAAAACCTGCAGCTACTCCACAGCGTTCTGCATGCACCTCCAACCAATGTATCCATGAGTCTCCCAAAATCCAGATAATCTGTTTTCTGAAACATACAGCCATAGCTATCTGTTCTTCTCACAGGAAAAAGACTTTCTGACAAACTCTCTCCTTACACAACACACCCAGTAAACTTTACTGACCAATCCCTTGCTCTGCTCATTCTCATATGCATGCCTCTCCACCCCAAAATCCCTGTATGTAATACGCGATGTCCGCGGTCTACAACCATGTCCGCGGACATATCGAAAAGCTGAGCGTGGTGAATTTAAATTTAAATATTGTGCTCCATTTCCCCTTTGAGGTTGGCTTCCAAACCTGTCTGCTATCTACATTTTTGTTTACACACACAACTATCTAAAACATTATAATATTAGAAGATGGGAGAAATAACAGTATCATTGTAGAAAAACACTTAGTAGTGTATTATAAAATTACACACAGCCAGGACAAGGTCATGCATCTTCATACACTCACACAGATAGACACTATCATTGAAAAGCTCCCAGCTGCAATACCACCACTGCCTGTAAATCACATCCTTCTTCTTTATTACCCACACCTTCACAAATGCATACATTTCATGCTTTTCTATACAGTTTCTGCCATTTACCTTATAAAAATTGCAAAATAAAAATATCATTATTTCTTCTTTCTCCTAACATTCAATAACACAGCCTTAAAAAACCGCCACCGTTATTTCCGGACCGCCTGATTTGTAATGAGGCCCATTGTAAGTAATATACAAAGGCTGCACATAGTCAAAGGAAACTGCATGCACACACTATGTTCATATATCAAACAAGAATACAACTACAAAAACATAAAAATCAACATCTAAATTAACATCAGTGCTATAAACACACAAAACTACTAACTTCTTTCTTTTACAATTGCAGTGAAGACCACTCTCCTGAAAAGCAGCAGCATCTGAAGTATAAACACATGCTCATTCCACACAAAAAGAGTAAGTACAATACTACCATAATATCCTTACTGTTACTCAAACACACTGTGGGGTTGATTCATGGAATTTGTGCACCGAGAAATGGAGATTTGTGCACCATTCTGCCCACAAATCCCCATTTATTAAACAGGGATTAGCAGGCATAAAGGCGCACAAATCCCCATTTTTCGGCGCACAAATGACATAACTCAGCCCCTAGAATGTTAGTATTACAGAACAAAGAACTGTTTTAATTATATACCATTATATTTAGTATTAGTGCTTCTCCTCACCACTAGCTTACTTTCTGCTGTCATCTGAACCCCAGTATAGTAACACACAAATAAAAGAATAGCCTTCCCAACTAGTGGTAGCTACCCAATGCACAATCACACAGCACCACATGCATCCTTACCATCATACTCAGACACTCATGCACACAGCACACATACATTGCCGAACAGCCCAACCCATACCTTCTTTCTTTTTTCAACAGACCCAAAGAATGCCTACCAAAAAGCAAGTCCGTAGAAAGCAACACAAAGTAGAGGAAATTAAAATAAAAGTGTCCAAAATAAGCATCCATCTCTACCAGAATTTGTACAAAAAGTTCAAACAGAAGATCTAATAGAGACATTAAGCGAAACAAAACAAGCTTCCAATACAAAAACGTTCCCTCCTCTTTCAAAATGTAAAACGAAACAGAAAGTAATTAACAAGAATTCAGCTACCACTACTGCTAACACTGCTCCTATAAATCTTGATGTAGTGGCAAATAACCATACCAAAATACGTATTTTACAAAAAATATTCTGCCACAGAGTCCTTCAGAAGTTTATATAAACAGGAGAGAAATCATGCACAACCCTTAAAACCTACCATAGAAAATTAATTTTAGAAGCTTTGATAGACAGTGCAAGTTATTTATTTTAGTGTTAAAGCAGCTGCAGGCAGAAACACTGCGGCATGGAAACACAACCACATTGTGTTTCTGCCTGCCTTGGCTTTCACTTTGGGTCTCCGGTGCTCCCCTTAGGGAGCACCGGAGACCCAAAGTGATAGCAAAGGCAGGCAGAAACACTACACGGTTGTGTTTCAATAACGCTGCTGTTTTTCTTTCTAAGTTTCACAGGCTCCTCCAGCTTCAATTGCTCAAAATTTTACATAGGGACTTAAAAAAAAAAAAAGTGCCAGTATATTTTTTTTATTATTGCCCATCTTTTTGGGCAATAACATTTTTTGGCCGAACCATTCCTTTAAACAGAATGATACCACTAACAAAACTAACTACTAAATTACAAAAAAGACTTCTCAATAAACGGAATGTCAACAAAAATAACTTCTTAAATATCTGTGGAGGTGAATGGAGTCACACCACGAGCACAGAACCATATTTCAATGAAGAAGCATACAAACAAAAGCAAACAAACACAATTGCCATACATAGCAGAGGATGAGGGTATGAAAAGCGAAATAATATTGTAATGGAACAAGAAATACTGCTTACAAAAACATCACCAGAAAACTCAGTATCATCTCTCCATTCGACTGAACGAGAACATCCAGTATACAAAGGGCCATGCATGTCAATGTGTAACATTGCCAAAAAATCTTTCAAATCTTTACGCCAGTTCCTCAATCAATATGTGAAAGGCAAAGACAAAATCAAAATGAAACTACTACAAAATATGGATACCTGTCCAGTGCGCAAATACACAGCACTAGAAGGACATTCTTTAGCCTGAATTTCAGGACCTATTTGCAAAAGCACCTTCCATCATATCAAAATGATATCAACACATTATTCAACTATAAGAAATCTAGTCTAAAAACTGTGCTATGCTAAAAGTCCTGCTTTAGCACTAGCCAATTTAAATAACAATCTTCTACATGGTACAGCCAAAGACCTACTCGAAGGAATAGAGCATATCCAGAGAAAATATTTTGGAAGTGAAAGCCACTTACAAAATGCAATAGCTTTACAACAGACTAGCAACAATTGTACAGATGGCAAACTTCTACTACACACATACAAAAAAGAAATACTAAAATTTAAAAGTACATCCGCTGAAGTACCAAACCATGTGTGTGTGTGTTGCCGCAGAACTTTTTATAAAAGTAACACAAAAACTGTAGACATAACATACAAAATAGAAGATAATGAAGATTCCAAATGGTTTGAATTAGCTCTCTACCTTATAGCAGAAATCAAATATGAAATAACTGACCCCTTAATACTTTGCACTTACTGCACTACAAAACTTGGCAACAACCAAACTCCTTCACGTGCTATCACAAATAACTGCCAATTATTGCCACTACCAAAATCCCTGCAATAATTCAATTTATATGAGAGCATCATAATTCAAACAGTGCACCCATTTCAAGCAATAATACGCCTTCAACCAAAAACAGCAGCAAAATTACCTCCCTCTGAATTAGCGAAAGGCATATGTGGCAAAGTAGTTTATTTACCATTAGATCTGAAAGAAAATGTGCACAATCTGGGAGTGCAACGTCCAATAGAGCAATCTTTAATTGTCTTGGTAAATGGTGTACCTACAAAAGACAAAAAAATTTGGCAACAACTCATAGACTTACATAAAGTTAGGGGGAGGGGGAGTTAGACAAGCCTTGCAATATCTAAAAGACAGTAATGGATACTACAAAGAAATGAATATTGAAGAAAACTTGAGGGAAACCACTGAAATAATTCAAGAGTCACCAAAAACTGGTCAATTTGAACTTCTAGATACTGTTACAGTATCCAATATTTTAGACCATTATACAATTCATCCATTACATTATAATGACACCCTAGAAGATGCACTAGAAAAGTACCAAATGTGACAAACCAAAGGATCACCAATCAGCATATGGGAAAAAAGTATAGAAGCATGTCCTTTTCCTCTACTCTTTCCTACAGGGAAAGGAGGAAGGTACGATGATATACCCATTCAGATAACAGCATCAAAATACCACTTGTTACGAATGTGTTCTGAAGATCCCAGATATAGACAAAATGTGGAATACATATTCCACCTACTCTTTGAAAGTGAACTAGCAACTCTATGCTACGGAGTTGCACACACCTTGAAATCAGGTACCCACTTTCAAAGTATGTCAGCTACGCAATTACTACAAAAAGTGCAAGAAAAAGATGAGGTTTTACAATCAAGCATTACAAATCTGTTAGCAAACATGTGTGGTACTAAAGAGTAGTGGTTCCGAAGTCACAGAGATGTACTTTGTATTATAAGAAACCTTGGCCCGTCCACTTGGTTTGTTACATTAAGTTGTGCAGAATATGCATGGGAAGATTTACATGATTTTCTACGCATATCAAACAAAAACAAAACAAACATAGATATACTAACACCTGGAGAACTTTGCTCTCTAGATCCTGTTAATGTTTCAAGATATTTCTATCAATTCTTCATTGATATGCTAGACTTTATTTGTAATAAAACTGTTCTTCCCCTCGGAGAAGTGCAGCACTTCTTTTGGAGAAAAGAATACCAAGCCGGAGGAGCACCACATATCCACATGCTTTTATGGATTAAAGATGCCCCTAAATTTGGTCAAGACAGTGATGCCACTGTTTTACAGTTTATCGAAAAATATGTCACTTGTGAAATTCCATCAGAAGCAATAAACAGTGATCTTCATGCACAAATTGTACAATTTCAAAGACACAAATGTGGGAAATATTGTCGTCGCAAATACAAAAACAAATGGAAATACTACACCAAATGCTGCTTTGGTTTCCCTAGACCAGTTACAGAAACAGGTGAAGTGAACAACTTCATGTGTTCAGTTAGACATAGTGTTAAAGGTAAATCACCTAAGAACACATATTACATAAAAATAACAGAAGAAGCAATATATCAATGATTACAATGCAATAATTGCCCTCTTATGGAATGCAAACATAGATGTGCAGTACATTGCATACAAGTCCACTGCAGTTGCATAATATGTTACAGCCTACTTAACCAAAGCAGAAAAACAGAGCTTCAAGACCTCTGGAATTACCTATCATCGGACAAAACACTGTCTCAGAAATTGTACAGCTTAGGCATAAAAATGCTCTCTCATAGAGAATGTAGCTGCTATGAAGCTGCAGATTGTTTAACCGGTACTGCTTTGTATGGAAAATCTGAAAATAAAGTATGGCTAAGTCTTGGTCCTGCTAAATCTAGAAAAAGAGTTCTCAAATCATACGACGACATAGAAACAATAGCCAAAAATGATCCCAACAGCCAAGACATTTTAAAAAACAATTTAATAGACACATACTACCCAAACAGGAGTTCCACCTTGGAAACCATGTGTCTATACCACATATCCCAAAACTTCACATACAAAAATAATATAAAACCCGATGAAAATAAAGGTAGATACAGAGTGACAAATTGTGAAGGCAGCTTAGTGAAATTTACCAAACGAAGCTTAATTAATCATATCAAAGTGTCATTAAAAACTCCTCAGCATAAAGAACTATATTACATGTCCCTGCTACAATGTTTTAAACCATAGAGAAAAGAAGAAGAGATACTAGTTTATCTATGACTCCTATGAAGACGCTTTCAAAGCAAATTAAAGCACTATAACTTACCGATGTAAACTTTACACAGTACAAAACAATGTTGCACAATGAACAGAAACACGAAGAAGAACTCCAGGCCCAACTAGATAAGGACACTCCCGACAGTAGTCAACCTTCTGTCACTATGATGAAGATACAGAAGACTTAACTGTACTACAATCAAAACTGAACAAATTGCAGCGTACCATTTTTCAAGAAGTAACAAAAGAAATTTCACATGGTGTACAACATGAAAATAAAGAATGTACCTGCCAAAATTAGAAATCTATACTACTACATGTCAGTGGTGAAGCTAGTTCTGGCAAAACATTCTTAATCAAATCATCAGCAAGTTCCTTCAACAATTGACAACCAACAAACTGTCAGCTGTTGTAACTGCCCCCACAGGTTTAGCTGCCTACAACATAGGCGGTGTCACTTTACACCGATTACTACTCCTTCCAGTAGAACACCAAAACAAATTAGAATATTACAAACTTTCTACAGAAGCTGCAATAGAACTACGCAGAGTGTTAAAACAAATGAAAATGCTACGAATAGATGAAGTGAGCATGGTCTCCAACCTAATGTTGGCTTTGATTCACCTCAGATTACAAGAAGTACTGAAAACAAATTACAAAGAGCTTTTTGGAGGAAAACACATTATTGTTTCGGAGATCTTCTTCAATTGACACCAGTGAAAGGTGAACTTATTTTTAAAACCTTAGGACACAAACTCTGCCATAAAACTGTTGGCAGCATAGGAAATGTCAACCTTTGGCAACATTTCCAATACAGAGAATTAACAGAAAACATGTGCCAGTCTGCAGACCTCACCTACGCCAACATTTTAAAAACTATTGAAGTTGGTGTACTATCTCAAGAAGCACATGCAATATTAAAAACCCGGCACATCAATGCACTATATGGCCATAACTCATGTGCTACTGATGTCATGGAACAATTAGCACACAAAAATGTCAATTGTATGTCCTTGATGCCAACTCTTGCAAGCTGTTCCAAATTCAATGAAACAATGTTGAAAAAAGAAATGCAACCTTTAATTGAAATTTGCTCCACAGACAAACTGGACGTACATGGTATGACACTACCCATGTGTCATACCAGGGCCACAATCACCGCAGCATATCACACCCATAGATCACACCCATAGAATCACATATTTTAACTGGCTATATGGGGTACCACATTGTATTTTTTTTATGTCCGCGAACAGCTGCGGTGAGCGCGGACATGACAAACAAATGAGGGGTGCCTGCCACCTAAACAAATACAGCAGTTGACCCATCTCTTACTCCCCCACCCTCCCCAAGCACTCTTACACACCAACACACTTGCCAAACTTGTATTTCTTTCCCGTTCATTGCCGCGCTGTCGGCGGATGTCCCCGGATCCAAGATGGCGGGCGCATCAAAACAATACGACGCACCTCACGCTTCATTCCAGCCAATCAGCGAACTCGTTGCATGTCCGCAGACATGACGCAAGCTGATTAGCCAATCGGTGTCCTGTCCGCGGAGCGAACAGGTAAGTGTGTTCGCGGAGCGGACATAGATATCACACATTTTTTGTGACCTACTTTTTGGTCTCTTTAAAAAAAACTACTGGATGGATTTTCACCAAATTTACAAAAGCACGCTTTTGGGACCAAGCTGCTGCCCTTGATGCAAATTTGGTGATAATCCGTCCAGCGGTTTGGGCTGTAGCTGTGAGCTAAATTTTTTCCCCATTCAGTCTATGGGAAAAAAAGAAATTTTGGGACGCCCCCTTTAACTTTGCCCTCCCTGGACCAAACGTCATCAAACTTTACAAAAAAATTCAGAGTGGCCCATATACTTTTTTGTAAAGTTTGGTGAGGATTCGTCCATGGAGAGTGAAGTTATAAGCCACCCAAAAAGTGCTCTTCCTAAGGGATTAACAACTTAGCCATAACTACACAGCCACGTGGCTGTGTAATATATATATATATTACATGGACTTTCGGTAGCGGTGGTGGCACGAGTTATGGTTGCTTAGCTTACCATAACTGGTGAATTTCAGGGGTTTTTTGGTTTTACTTGTAACCATAATGTCCCTTTAACAATAATAATGTCCCTTTAAGCTTACCATAACTGGTGAATTTCAGGGGTTTTTTGGTTTTACTTGTAACCATAATGTCCCTTTAACAAAGGTTTTTCATTGAATTTCATAGGTTTTTATAAGTGCAACATTACCATAACGTCCCTTTAACAAAGTTATTTCATTGAATTTCATAGGTTTTTATTAGTGCAACTTAACCATAACGTCCCTTTCACAGTTTTGTCATTGATATATATATATAAAAATATATATATATTCACTGAAAAAACTTTGTTAAAGGGAAGTTATGGTTAAGTTGCACTACTAAAAACCTATGAAATTCAGTGAAAAAACTTTGTTAAAGGGACGTTATGGTTAAGTTGCGCTATAAAAACCTATGAAATTCAGTGAAAAAACGTTGTTAAAGGGAGGTTATGGTTAAGTTGTGCTACTAAAAACCTATGAAATTCAGTGAAAAAAACGTTGCTAAAGGGACGTTATGGTTCCAAGTAAATCGAAAAACCCTTGAAATTTCTGTATTTGATAAAAAAATATATTATATATATATTATCTTTTTTTTTCTCACAGAAATGTCTAGTACTCTGGAATGGCTAGAGGAGCATTTCCCACATGAGGAAATGTCAGAAGATAGTGAAACTAATGGTACACACTTTACAATATAAACCATTTAATTATTATTATTTTATATACATTTAACATATATATTTCTTTTTGTACAGAGCATACCAAAATAGAAAATGCCTCTGCAGAAACTGTTACGGATAACACTCTTGACAGCATAAAAGAAAAAATGGATATATTGTTGACCAATTTTAATAATTTGAAAACTTTTGTTGAGGAGAATTTTAAAACAAAAACCTCATACCATTGTCCCACATCTACGTGTCCCCCCTTACCATATCCCAGTCAATTATCCCCAAACCCTCTCCATAACCTAAAAACGTTTTGATGAGCCTTCCATCCCTTCTTCACCTGATACCAATCACGTTGAAACCCCTATTTCTCCTGATTTTGTTTCTGTTTCTGCCTCTTCTTCTCTGTCATGAATTGTTAATATATGTTAAATAAAGTAACATTTTTATATTGTGTTGTAATTAGTTTCAGTTTTAAAAAAAAAAACAATTTAGGTGTCCACGGACAGCGCCGTTGTTCTGAAATGTTTGTAAATAAATGAAAATGGAGGTGTCCTGAAGAACACTATGCCTGTCCGTACTGTTCGCTAGCAAGTTGAAACTGTTCTAGAACACACGCGCTCTCCTGAAATGTTCGTAAATAAATGAAAATGGAGGTGTCCTGAAGAACACTATACCTGTCCGTACTGTTCGCTAGCAAGTTGAAACTGTTGTAGAACACATGCAGTGTCCTGAAAAGTTCGTAAAGAAACGAAAATGGAAGTGTCCTGAAGAACACTAAACCTGTCCGTAGTGTTCGCTAGCAAGTTGAAACTGTTCTAAGAACACACGCGTTGTTCTGAAATGTTCGTAAATAAACGAAAATGGAGGTGTCCTGAAGAACACTATACCTGTCTGTACTGTTCGCTAGCAAGTTGAAACTGTTCTAGAACACACGTGATGTCCTGAAATGTTCGTAAATAAATAAAATGGGGGTGTCCTGAAGAACACTATACCTGTCCGTATTGTTCGCTAGCAAGTTGAAACTGTTCTAAGAACACAAGTGGTGTCCTGAAATGTTCGTAAATAAACGAAAATAGAGGTGTCGTGAAGAACACTATACTTGTCCATAATGTTCGCTACCAAGTTCAAACTGTTCTAAGAACACAAGCGGTGTCTTGAAATGTTCGTAAATAAACGAAAATGGAGGTGTCCTGAAGAACAGTATACCGGTCTGTACTGTTCGCTAGCAAGTTGAAACTGTTCTAAGAACACTTGCGGTGTTCTGAAATGTTCGGAAATAAACGAAAATGGAGGTGTCCTGAGGACGCTATGTCTGTCCGTATTGTTCGCAAGGAAGTTAAACCTGTCCTAAGAACAAACGGTTGTCCGGAACTGTTCGTTTGACGTATGACACACTTTTTTTTTTTAAACATGTTTATTTTTGGTCGACACATAGGAGAATCATACATTACAGGTTATTAACTCGTCATCAATTGTCCAGCCCATTAGTCCCTTTACTTTAGGCTAATCCCCCTTATCCCTCAGTCTAGATCCAGCTCTCGCTCCCCCGCCCGCCGCACCATGTCCGTGCATTCGGCCGCTAGAGCGTTTGCCACCGAGCGTTTGCCACTGAGCGTGGCTTGTATGTTAGGGCTGGGTAACTCCTGTCATAGTCTATTAGTGGAGCCCAAATGTTCGTGAAGCGGTGAAGGAGACCCCTGCTTTCCGCCGTAATTTTCTCCGCTATGAATATGTCCCATATTTTCAGCCACCATAGGATCATCAGGGGGCCTTCTGGAGATTTCCACGTTCGGGCCACCGTGATTTTAGCTGCTAGCAGCAAGTGAGTTAGGAGGGCAGCCGCTCTGCTAGACCTTGGGTATATGCCAGGGATCGGGGTTCCTAGTAGGATTGGTTCTGGCTGCAGGGGTAATGTTATCTTCGTTACGTCCTCAATGGCCAGGATGCATTGAGACCAGAAGTTTGCGACCACAGGGCATGACCACCACATATGTATGAATGATACCGGATAGCCACATTGGCGCCAACATCGAGGATCTAAAGCTTGGTTAATGTGGTGCAGTCGGAGCGGCGGATAGTACCATCTTAGAAGTAGTTTATGGGCGCACTCTCGGTTAGTGATGCAATATGAGGAGGACCGAGTGCGGGTCCAAATGTCTATCCACGTCTGATCGTCTATTGAGTGTCCCAGGTCCGCTTCCCATTGGGCCATATATGTTGTCCTGACCGCTAGGGCGCTTGTCTGCAACAGTTTGTAGAACGTAGAGATTCGTCCTCGGTGTGGGGGATCTGCAATTGTCAGCTCTGTGGGGTCCAGGTCTCGTGTCGCTGCAGTGCGAGTAGATGGATGGGAGCACCAATGTCTCAGTTGAGCATATGAAAATCTATCCGTTTCCCGTAAGCTAAAGGAACTCTTGCATTGATCAAAGGTGAGTGGTGTATCCCCCTCATAGAGCTGACGCAAAATGCTAAGGCCTCCTGCAATCCAGTTCTTAAAGTTCGCAGGGTGGGCTCCCGGCGAGAATGTCGGGTTATGAAATACTGGGGCTGCTGGGCTCAGGTCTCGGGGGATACCCCTGTGCTTGCGAGTCCATTCCCATGCTTTCAGGGTATGCTTGGTGGAGGATAGCATGGTTGGCCATGGTCTCCGTGCGGCCGGGGGCAGATGCAGAAGGAAACCGAGAGGGAGGGGTAAGCGGGACCGCTCAATCTCTGCCCATCATGGTCGGTTCGAGCTAATAGTCCAAGCTTGAGTGCGGGATAATTGTGCCGCTATCTGATACTTCTGGAGATCTGGGACCCCTAGGCCTCCTAAGTTGGAATTGGTCAGCATCGTTCTCAGTGGGATCCTTGCTTTTTTCCCCCTCCAAATGAACCGCAAAATCTTCCTCTGGAGGCGCTGAAGCGGAGGCCGGGGAATCATAATTGGGAGGGCTGAGCAAGCATAGAGAAGTCGTGGGAGGAGGTTCATTTTACATGCCGTTATGTGGCCTAGCAGCGATATCTCCTGCGGGAGCCAGCAGTCTAGGTCCTCCTCGAGGGTCTTGAATAACGGCTGAAAGTTTGTCCGATAAGTGTCTTCCGGGCGGGCTGGAATCCGGACACCCAAATAGGGTATAGCCACTTCTGACAGTTGGATCGAACAGAGGGTTCTGAAGGATGTTTTATCGTGCGGGTCCAGTCGCACCCCTAGGGCTGCTGATTCCGTAAAGTTTATGGCAAATCCTGACACCTTGCCGAAAGCGTGAATATCTGCCAAGGAGGACCTCAACGATTGAGCGGTGTCTGTTATGGTTAGCATTACGTCGTCCACGTATAACGCTATCTTATGTTGGGAGGGGCCTATTTGAGGGCCTTTGATTCTGGAGTTAAGGTGGATATGTTGGGCTAGGGGTTCCATGAACAAAGTAAACAGCAAGGGGATAGGGGACATCCTTGCCTGGTTCCACATGATAGGGGTATCGGGTTAGATAGAAGCCCATTGACTCGGAGCAAGGTTTTCGGAGATTGATAGTTCGCTAGAATATATTTCTGGAAAGTGGGACCAAAGTGGAAGGACTCCAGGGTGAGCCGGAGGAACAACCAGTCCACCTTGTCGAAGGCCTTGGCCGCATCTAAGGCCAGGACTGCCAATTTTCGTGAGTCTCACTGTGTGATTTCAATTAAGTTCAGGACTCTGCGTATGTTATCTACTGCGGCTCTGTTCATAATAAACCCCGTCTGGTCTGGGTCGATGATGTCTGGGAGCACCTTCGCTAGTCGGTTTGCCAAGACTTTCGAATATATGTTCGCATCCAGATTCAATAGGGAGATTGGTCTATATGCTGTGATGTCTTTTGGGTCTCTCCCTGGTTTTAGAGCAAGAACAGTAATCGACTCTTGCATAGACGGCGTGATTGTCTCAGAAAGAGCGAAAGAGTTGAAAAGTGTCGTCAGCGGGGCTACCAGCTGGGGGCGGAATATTTTATAAAAGCGGGTCGAGAACCCGTCCGGGCCCGGAGCCCTCGGTTTTAGGCTCTTGATAACGTTATCCACCTCTTCGGTTGTGATCGGGGTCTCTAGCTCATCTCTGGTCATGAGGGAGATCTGGGGAAGGGCCGCATTCCGCATATAGGATTGTTGTTCTTCACGGGATCTCGGGGACGCCGTCATCGTATCCGTGAGGTGGGCTACTGCAATGTTCAGTTTCTCTTCTTCCGCAAACTGGACTTCCCCCCAAGGATCACGGAGGGCTAGAATAGCGTTCCTCTTCCTAACCTTCGCCAGCTTTTCCACCAAGAATCTGTTAGCCTTATTTCCCTTGGCATAATAACTCTGTTTAGTTCTGGCTAGAATCTGGGCTGTGTCCTCCGCATAATGTGCCTCCAGCTTCTTTCGAGCCATCTGCAGGGTCCGGTGTGTTTTAGGCATCCAGTTCTTTGCCTTACATACCGCTTCCGCTATCTCTACTTCTTCTTGTAGGGCCTGGCGGGTTTGCTTTTTCTTTCTGTGATAGGCCGCCCCTTGCGAGATTAAGACCCCTCTTACAACTGCCTTCATCGCGTCCCATTTGGTGGCCGGAGAGGTGTCCTCATTCTTATTTTCTTTAAAGAAATCTTTGATGGCTTTCGCTGGTATATCTCTCAGCTTCATGTCTCCCAGAATCGGGTCGTACAATGACCACTTGCGCTTTGGGAGAGGGTCCGGATCGTGAGCTCTTAGCGTTAAAATGATTGGGGCGTGATCCGATAGGATTCTAGGGCTAATGCTTACATCGTCGGTATAGGCTAACGCTTGGGGGGAAGCCAAGAGCAGATCGATACGGAAGTAGGTTCTGTGTACATAAGAGTAGAATGAATAGTCACGGACCTCAGGGTGTAGTACTCTCCAAGTGTCCACCACGTCCAAGGCTCGAAATAATTTGAGGAGGGCCGTAGCAATGCTATAGTCTTTACGAGTCGGGGGTGGGATTTGTCTTTGATTGGATCCGGGGCCCCGTTGAATTCAACTCCTATTATCGTCTGGCCCTCCACGAATGGGGGCAAGGCTTCTGCCAAGGCTGAGTAGAACTCTTCCTGTTTTTCATTCGGGGCATAGATCGAAACCAGTGAGTATAATTGGTCGAAGATCCGGCATTTGATCGCCACGAAACGGCCTTCAGGGCAGCGCAAGGTGTCTAAAATTTGTGGCCTAAGGTCCTTGGTGAATAGTATCGCCACCCCACCTTTCTTGGTGCCATTTGATGCTAGAAACTGTAACGGAAAATGTCTGTCCCGCAGCCTTGTGAAATCTGCAGGGATCAGGTGGGTTGCCTGCAGGAACACCACCGAAGCCTCTTCATTCTGCAGCCGTCGCAGCATGGATTTCCTCTTCTGTGGTGCATTTAAGCATCTGACATTGATCGTCAGGAACCTGACTTTGGGTGTGGTTGAGAGGTTTCGCTGTCATCCCTCTGTTCCTGGGGCGACGTCCGAGGGGAGGGGCGGTGGGTATCAGGCAACATCTATGGGCTTGGTGTCTGTGCAGTTCTCCATTGGTCGAATTTTATGAATCCTCCAACGGGAGGGAAAACTTGTCTTCTTGAGGGAGGACGATCTTTTTTGTTCAGCGGTTCCCATGGCCAACCGGGCCTTTTCTGTAACTATGCTCCCAGCCAACGGGGCTGGGATCCAACCATCATGCAGGGTTGGTCTCCAAGGGTGAGTTGATGACATACTCCTCGGAGTGGGGTATGGGCCGCTCGGGACCCGCAGCATTACTGGTTCCTATTTTCTTCTTAGGATCGGTCAGCGAATGACCTCCGGGCTATATCATTTTATCCTTCTGCGTCTCTGTGGCTTCGACCAGGGTTGCTGCTGTAGTCTCTGGGGTAGCTGCTCTGCCCCCTCCGGCGAGTGCTGCGGGGTCTGAGCGGTCGAGGCCTCCGGCGAGCCCGGGTGCAGGATGGATTCCGTGTCCTCTAGGTGGCTGATTCTGTGCTGGGTTCCCCGAAACGAGAATTGGAGAGTGGAGGGGAATAGCCATCTGTAGCGGATCTGCTGGCTCTGTAGGAATAGCGTTAGAGGTCTAAGGGCTCTTCTTTTCTGTAGAGTCGTTAACGAGAGGTCCTGGAAGATCTGCAGCGGGGAGCTCATGAACGAAAGTTCATCTTTGGTGCGGCTGATGGCCGAGATGGCCTCTTTGGTGGCGTAGAAATGGACCCTGGTAATAACGTCCGGGGGCCCGTCTGAATCCACCCCCCGTCTTGGGCGAAGCCTATGAGTGCGATCTAGGATAAATTGGGTTTTATCCATGTTCGGGAGGAGAGCTTGGAAGAAATTGCCAATGTACTCTGGCAACTCTTTGTCTGGGATGGTCATCGGGACCCCTCGGATGCGCAAGTTATTTTGTCGTGCCCTGTTTTCTAGGTCCTCTTGCTTGAACTCCAGCACTTCATTTTTGGTCTGCAGCGCCAGGATCTCCCGTTTCATGTCCAGGATTGTGGCGTCGTGACTCTGGGTCAGGTCCTCCACCTCACCCAACCTCTGTTCCGCCTCGATCAGCCTCTGATCGGTCTGGTCCATCCGCGCAGTGAGCCCTGACATACATGATCTGAACTCCGCCTTGATGTCCTGCATAAAGGCCTGGATGTCTTCCTTAGTGGCCAATTTTCCTTGCTCCTCGGGGGGTTTTTGTGGGGTTACTTTAGGGGGAGGGTCCGGCTTCTTCGCTCTGTCCGCCGCCAATAGCATAGTGGAGATGTCCGAAGATTTGGCTAATTTCGATGGCTTTGACATTGTGCCGAAACGAGGGGCTCCGGACTTGTGTGACCGAAGTGCTTAGAGATAGCAAGATGGAGCTCTCCAATCCGAGGAGGCAAGGGGCCAAGATCCCAGTGGAGATAGATGCGACTTACGTGGAGGGGGAGATTCGGGAGAACAAGCAGTCTATCAGGAGCGATGAGGATCCTCCACCCGGGCCTCCCCGGCTCCAGAAAGGAGCCGCCGTATCGGAGCCTCCAACGTGAATCACTGAAGGGAGGTGGGTGGCCCGAGTCAGATAGGGCTGAGTTGTGGACAGCAGTGGTGGGCCGAGGCGCCCCAGGAAATCAGCAGATGGAAGGGGGGCTCCAAAAGGGTACCCGAAGATCACTGTCCGGGCGGGAGACACCGCCCGGTCTTCTGGGCAGCAGAAGCCAGTCGGCACCCAGTTAGGCCTTAAACACTCTCCAACCTCGTCAGGGCCCAGGCCGCCGGGCAAGTCACCGGCGCCGGGGAGTAGCCGACCGGTAGCCAATCCCACCTGGGGACTCCAGGGATGGCGATGGGTCTCGCCAGCAGAATGATAGTGGGCCGGGGCGCCCCTGGAAGGAGGAGCCGGAGCACCTGTTGATGTAGGGGGCGGCGAGAGGGACTCTGGCTCACAGCGGTATCCGTGCTGGGACTCCAGCGTGGGGTGGTGAGGCAGAGTGGGGCAGGTAGCAGTCCCTGTGGAACCCCAGAGGAGGCCAGACCGGGGGTGGTCAGGTCATCACCGCAGCATCGGGGCCCCCCTGTGTCGGGTGGGCGCCAGCTCACTCTCCGCCATGGGGGTTGGGATCACTGGATTCCCAGTGGGGCCGTCTCTCACTTCACGAGCGTAGCCTTGATTCCTGGAGTGAGGAGGGGAGGGCCACCCAGCCACCACGGAGCAGGGGCTGTCAGCCCGTGTCGGATCGGGTCCAACCTTCAAAGAACCGATCCGAGGCTCAACGCGTACAGCTTCGGGAGCCGCAGGAACATTTCCCCATGTCCGCCATTTTGGGAGCCACGCCAGGCGGTGGGGGGCGCCGGGAAGACGGGCCGAATCTCATCTCCTGGAGCGATATTGTCCCCCCCCAGGCAACAGCAGATTCCTCAGGGGTTCGCCTGACTCATGGACCGAAGGTCGCCGTCGACTGACCACTCGAAGTTCAGTATTTGCTTTGTTGCCGCGGGTCTCGTACAGAGGCCATCACAGGAGTGGCTTCATCGTTCGTGCTCCAGGCTTTTAATTACTTCAGGACCCGAACAGTGTCCGTAGAACATCAACGCGCATGCGCAAACCAATGACCGTGCATTTGGTGTCCTGCAGACAGCTGCTTCCTTCGCGAACACACCCACCCCCTCCACCACCACCACCTCCCCAAGGGCCTGAAAAGGGGAACAGGAGTGAGGATGCAGAGGAGGAAGAAGTGGATGACGAGAATGAGGTAGTGGAAATCCCTACTACCCGCACTCGGCGTGAGGCTTGCGTGTGGCGGTTATTTACCCTTCATGGGGATGGTCCTAAGGCTTGTGCGAACCGAGTCACCGGCAATGAGTGCAAAATGGTACTCAGTCGCGGGAGGCATGGTTCGTACAGCTTTGGGACCACTACCATGAAGCGACACCTAAGGTCATTTCACTCTGGGGCCATTCGCAAGGTTTCTTAGAAAAATCTGATTGCCAGCATAAGTTAGATGTACTCCATCTCTGCGAAAAATGTATGTACTACCAAACATAATATTTTCATTGTGAAAAGAGGACATGCCAAAATCTCTTAGAAAGGCACAAACAGCCTTATTGACATTGCGCCTTGCTTTCTCCATTTGTGGACCAAATAAAGAAGAACGAAGCCACATTTGTCTCTGCGCAATCCGTGAAAAAATTACTTGAGAATTTGGAAACATGTCCATGACCTTCCCAAGTCCTTCTTTCATTGCAAATTGCAAAGAAATTCCAGACACATGTCCTAAACTGTTCCCTCCACAATGAATTATAATTATGTCAGGATGACACTCTGTCTCCAAAGTAGCACAGAGAGGTAACAAGTCCAACCACTTCATTCCACGGTCTCCATGCCAGTGTACTTCCACATGTGGGAATCCAAGATCTACAGCTACTCCACAGGTTTCTGCATGCACCTTCAACCAATGTATCCACGAGTCTCCCAAAATCCAAACAATCTGTTTTCTGTAACACACAACCATAGCTATCTGTTCTTTTCTCAGCAAAAAGAGTATCTGAGAAACTCTCTCCTGGCACAACACACCCACTAAACATTCCTGACCAATCCCTTTCAGTGCTCATTCTCATTTGCATGACTTCTGAACCCAAAAATCCCCGGATGTAACACCTGATGTCCGCGAACTACCGCCATGTCCGCGGACACACACACACACGTAAATCATGTTAAACTAACATTTTGTAAATTAAATATATAGACTACATATAGTGGAACAAAATTGCATGCACACTCTATGTTCAAATCTCAAACAATAATACTTGTACAATTACATATTTTTTTTTAATTTCTTTATTTATTTGATTACTTACATTTATATAGGACAGGCAGCCCATGACATTGAGGCACTATTACCTGGAAGAGTTTAGTTACAGGAATAATGGTATTCAGTGGTACATTATGAATTTCACAAGACATAGTAAAGATATTTTGTTTGCTACAGTTAGTCATTGCAATGCAATGTGTTCATTAAGAACATATCATATGTATTCAACTGGTGCGACGTATCTTATGTGAATAAGATAGTTTTAATGGTTTTGAGGAAGGCGCTGAGGACTTCTATCAAAGAAATCAACATCTAAATTAAAAACAGTGCTATATACAAACAACATTACTAATTTGTTTCTTTAACAATTGCAGTGAAGACCATTCTCCTGAAAAGAAGCAACTGAATTTGAAGTACAAAGAACAACTAAGAAGTAACCTGCTCATTTTAGAAAAAAAGTAAGTGGAATATCACCATAATATTTGTATTATTACTCAAACACACTGTAAGGTTAATTCATGCTATTTCTGTTCCTAAAAATAGAGATTCTGCACCATTCTGTCCAAAAATCTCCATGTCTTGAACAGCGATTTACAGCCAGAACAGCCCACAAATTCCTATTTTACGACACACAAATTACCCAAATCAACTGCTAGAATTTAGATGTTATAGAACAAAAAACTGTTTTAATTGTACAGCATTAGATATACTATTTATACTTCTCCACACCACTAGCTTACTTTTTTCTGTCATCTGAACCCCAGTTTAGTAACACATTAATTTAAGAATACCCATCCCTACTAGTTGTAGTTCCCAATGCACAATCACACACCATTACATACATCTTTATCATCTTACTCAAACACTCATGCACACAGCACACATACATTGCAGAACACCACAACCCATAACTTCTTTATTTTTTCAACAGACCCTAAAGAATGCCTACCAAAAATCAAGTCTGTAGAAAGCAACGCAGAAGTAGAGCAAATGAAAATAAAAGTGTCCAACATATGCATCCATCTCTAGCACAATTTGTTAAAAAAAAGTTGAAACAAAACAGCTAATACAGTCATTTAGTGAAACAAAAGAAGTTTCAAGTGCAAAAACTTTGCCTCCTCTATCAAAATGTAAACCAAACCAAAAACAATTAGCAGAAAATCAGCTATCACTACAGATAAAACGGCTTCTTTAAATCTTGATATAGTTCAAAGTAAGCATACCAAGAAAAGTATTTTAGACAAAATGTTCCGTCACAAAGTCCTTCAAAATCTTATAAAAAGAGGAGAGAAACCAGGTTCAACGCTTAAAACCTATTTTAGGAAATTAATCTTAGAAGCGTTGATAGACAGTGCAATTCTTCTCAAAAGAAAGTTATTTATTTTAGTGTTAAACAAAATGAAACCACTAACAAAACTAATAACTAAATTACAAAAAAGACTTCTCAATAAACGAAATGTCAACAGAAAGAACTTCTTAAGTATCTGCGGAGGTGAATGGAGTCACACTACGAGCACAGAACCATACTTTAATGAAGAAGCGTACAAACAAAAGCAAACAAATACAATTGCCATACATAGCAGTGGTCGAGGTTATGAAAAAGTTAATAATACCATAATGGAACAAGAAGTACTCCTTACAAAAATATGTCCTGAAAACTTAGAATTACCCCTCCATTCAACTGAATCAGAACGTCTAGTGTACAAATGGCCATGCACGTCAATGTGTAACATTCCCAAACATTTTTTCAAGTCTTTACGCCAATTCCTCAATCAATATGTGAAAAGCAAAGACAAAATGAAAATTAAACTACTGCAAAATATGGATACCTGTCCAGTACGCAAGTACACAGGACTACAAGAACATTCTTTGGCCTGCATTACAGGACCTACTTGCAAAACCACCTTCCATGATATCAAAAGGATATCAACACATCATTCAACCATAAGAAATCTAGTTTATAAACTGTACTATGCTAAAAGTCCTGCTTTAGCACTAGCCAATTTAAATAACATTCTTCTACATGCTAAAGCAAAAGACCTACTAGAAGAAATCGACTATATCCAGAAAAAATATTTTGGAAGTGAAACCCACTTACAGAATGAAATAGCTGTAAACCAAATTAGTAACAATTCTACACAAAGCAACCTTTTACTACACACATACAAAAAAGAAATACTAAAATTTAAAAGTACATCAGCTGAAGTACCAAACCATGTGTGTGTATGTTGCCGCAGAACTTTTTATAAAAGTAACACAACAACTGTAGGCCTATCATACGAAATAGAAGACAATGAAGATTCTAAATGGTTTGAATTAGCTCTCTACCTTATAGCAGAAAACAAATACGAAATAACTGACCCCGTAACACTTTGTAGTTACTGCACTACAAAGCTTGACAACAACCAAACTCCTTCACGTGCTATCACAAATAATTTGGAATTATATCCACTACCAAAACCCCTTCAACAACTTAATTTATATGAGAGCATCATAATTCAAACAGTGCACCCATTTCAAACAATAATATGCCTTCAACCAAAAACTGCAAAATTATCTCCCTCTGAATTAGTGAAACGTATTCGTGGAAAAGTAGTTTATGTACCATTAGATCTAAAAGAAAATGTGCACACTCTAGGAGTGCAACGTCCAATGCCACAATCTTTAATTATGTTGGTAAATGGACTACCTACAAAAGACAAAAAAATTTGGCAACAACTGGTATATTTACATAAAGTTAGAGAAGCCTTGCAATATCTTAAAGAGAATAATGAATATTACAAAGAAATTAATATTGAAGAAAACTTGAAGGATACAACTGAAATAATTCAAGAGACACAAGAAGCTGGTCAATTTGAGCTCCTAGATCCTGCTACAATATCAAACACTTTAGACCATTATATCATTCATCCATTGCACTCTAATGACACCATAGAAGATGCACTGGAAACGTACCAAATGCGTCAAACAAAAGGATCACCAACCAGCATATGGGAAAAAAGTATAGAAGCACGTGCTTTTCCTCTACTCTTTCCTACTGGCAAAGGAGGAAGGTACGATGATAGACCTATTCAAATATCAGCATCCGAATACCGCTCATTACGGATGTGTTCTGAAGATCCCAGATTTTGACAAAATGTGGAATATATATTCCACCTCCGCTTTGAAAGTGAACTAGCAACTTTATGTTACGGAGTTGCACACATATTAAAATCAGGATCACACTTTCAAAATATGACAGCTACACAATTATTACAAAAAGTGCAACAAAAAGATGAGGTTTTACAATCAAATATTACAAATCTATTAGCAAATATGCGGGGTACTAAAGAGTACTGGTTTCGACGTCAAGGAGATGTACGTTGTATGATCAGAAACCTTGGCCCACCCACTTGGTTTGTTACATTAAGTTGTGCAGAATATGCATGGGAAGATTTACATGATTTCCTACGCATATCAAATAAAAACAAAACACACATAGATATACTAACACCTGGAGAACTTTGTTTTCTGGATCCTGTTAATGTTTCAAGATATTTTCACCATCGCTTCATTGCTATGCTACATTTTATTTGTGATAAAACTGTTCCTCCCCTTGGAGAAGTGCAACACTTATTTTGGAGAAAAGAATACCAAGCCAGAGGAGCACCACATATCCACATGCTTTTATGGATTAAAGATGCTCCTAAATTTGGTCAAGACAGTGATGCCACTGTTTTACAGTTTATTGAAAAATATGTCACTTGTGAAATTCCATCGGAATCCAAAAATACTGATCTTCATGCACAAATTTTACAATTTCAAAGACACAAATGTGGCAAATATTGTCGTCGCAGATGCAAAAACAAAGGGAAATACTACACCAAATGCCGATTTAGTATCGCTAGACCAGTTACAAATACAGGTCAAGTGAACAACCTCATGTCTTAAGTTAGACATAGTGTTAAAGGTAAGTAACCTAAAAATACATATTACATAAAAAGAAAAGAAGAAGAAAAATATATCAATAATTACAATGCAATCATTGCCCACTTATGGAATGCAAACATAGATGTGCAGTACATTGCAGACAATTCTACTGCAGTTGCACGATATGTCACAGCATACTTAACCAAATCAGAAAAGACAGAGCTGCAAGACCTCTGGAATGACCTGTCATCAGATAAAACAGTGTCTCAGAAAATTATACAGCTTGGGCATAAAAATGCTGTCCCATAGAGAATGTGGATCCTATGAAGCAGCTGATCGTTTAACTGGTACTGCACTGTATGGTAAATCTGAAAATATAGTATGGCTAAGTCTTGGTCCAGCTAAATCTAGAAAAAGAGTTCTAAAATCATACGAAGATATAGATACAATAGCCAAATATGATCCCAACAGCCAAGACATTTTAAAAAAACAATGTATTGGACACATACTACCCAAACAGGAGTACCACTTTGGAAACCATGTGTCTATACCACATAGCCCAAAACTACACATACAAAAATAATATAAAAACAGTATATACAAAGTGACAAACTGTGAAGGCAGCTTTGTAAAACTCACCAAACCAAATTTAATTAATCATTAAAGACTCCTCAACATAAAGAAGTATATTACATGTCCCTTCTACAACTCTTTAAACCATGGAGAAAAGAAGAAATACTAGATAACTATGACTCATATGAAGACACTTTCAAAGCAAATGAAAGCACTATAACTGATGTAAACTTTGCACAGTACAAAACAATGTTGCACAATGAACAACACGAAGAAGAACTCCAGGCCCAACTAGATAAGGACACTCCTGACAGTAGTCAACCTTCTGTAACAGGAAGCCAAGAACCACTGGGAGAGCCACTAATAACAAATGAGGCAGAATTAGCTATGATAGAAGTAGAAAACACCATATGTCAGTATGAAGATATAGAAGACTTAACTATACTACAATCAAAACTAAACAATGAGCAACGTAGCATTTTTCAAGAAGTAACAAAAGAAATTGCACATGGTGTACAACATGGAAAGAAAAAATGCACCTGCCAAAATTAAAAACCTATACTATTGTACGTCAGTGGTGAAACTGGTTCTGGCAAAACATTCCTATTCAAAATCATTAGTAAGTTCCTTCAACAATTGACAAACAACAAACTATCAGCTGTTGTCACTGCCCCCACAGGTTTAGTTGCCTACAACATAGGTGGTGTCACTTTACACCGATAACTACTCCTGTCAGTAGAACACCAAAGCAAATTAGACTATTACAAACTTTCTAGAGAAGCTACAATGGAACTACGCAGAGTATTAAAAGAAATGAAAATGCTTCTAATAGATGAAGTGAGCATGGTGTCCAACCTAATGTTGGCTTTGATTCACCTCAGATTACAAGAAGTACTCAAAACAAACTATGAAGAGCTCTTTGTAGGAAAACACATTATTGTTTTCGGAGATCTTCTTCAATTGACACCAGTAAAAGGTGGGCCTATTTTTAAAACATTAGGACACAAACTCTGCCGTAAAACTGTTGGCAGCATTGGAAATGTCAACCTTTGGCACAATTTCCAATACAGAGAATTAACAGAAAACATGCGGCAATCTGCAGATCTCACTTATGCCAACATCTGAAAAAGTATCAGAGTTGGTATACTTTCTAAAGAAGCAGAAGCAATATTGAAAACCCGGCACATTCATGCACTTTATGGTGATAATGCATGTGCTACAGATGTTATGGAACAATTAGCCCACAAAAATGTTAATTGTATGGCCTTAATGCCAACTCTTGCAAGCTGTTTCAAATTCAATGAAATAATGTTAAGTAAAGAAATGCAACCAATAATGGAAATTAGCGCCACAGACAAACTAGATGTACATGGTATGACACTACACATGTGTGACCAAACCACAGCAAGACTAAGGGGGTAATTCATAGAATTCAGCGCACAAGTGGCGCACGCGGCTGGCGCACAGTGTGCGCGTGCGAATCCCTGCGCCAGCCGCGTGCGCCAAAACCCATTTCCGCGCACAGCGTATTCATGGATTCCAGCCACCAAAACCAGCCGTGGCGCACAGTGGCGCAGCGACCTTGCAGCAGCGCCAGTTACGCCCCCAAGAACGCCTTCCGCGCAGGGAAAAGCCATCAAAATCCCCAATCCAGCGCAAAGGGCTGCGCTAACCCTGTACCAGCACCGCAAGCGGGCTACGTGTATTTCAGGGGTTCACGTGAAGTTTCTCACGCGATCGGGCCTGGGGGAGCGAGCTACGTGTATTTCAGGGGTTCGCGTGAACTTTCTCACGCGATCGGGCCTGGGGGAGCGGGCTACGTGTATTTCAGGGGTTCGCGTGAACTTTCTCACGCGATCGGGCCTGGGGGAGCGGGCTATGTGTATTTCAGGGGTTCGTGTGAAGTTTCTCACGCGATCGGGCCTGGGGGAGCGGGCTACGTGTATTTCAGGGGTTCGCGTGAAGTTTCTCACGCGATCGGGCCTGGGGGAGCGTGCTACGTGTATTTCAGGGGTTCGCGTGAACTTTTTCACGCGATCGGGCCTGGGGGAGCGTGCTACGTGTATTTCAGGGGTTCGCGTGAACTTTTTCACGCGATCGGGCCTGGGGGAGCGGGCTACGTGTATTTCAGGGGTTCGCGTGAACTTTCTCACGCGATCGGGCCTGGGGGAGCGGGCTACGTGTATTTCAGGGGTTCGCGTGAACTTTCTCACGCGATCGGGCCTGGGGGAGCGGGCTACGTGTATTTCAGGGGCGTGCTACGTGTATTTCATGGGTTCGCGTGAAGTTTCTCACGCGATCAGGCCTGGGGGAGTGGGCTACGTGTATTTCAGGGGTGCGTGAGAAGTTCCACACGCGATTGGCCTGGCCGCGTGTATTTCAGGGGTGCGTGGGAAGTTCCACACGCGATTGTCCTGGGCGCGTGTATTTCAGGGGTGCGCGGGAAGTTCCACACGCGATTGTCCTGGGCGTGTGTATTTCAGGGGTGCGCGGGAAGTTCCACACGCGATTGTCCTGGCCGCGTGTATTTCAGGGGTGCGTGGGAAGTTCCACACGCGATTGGCCTGGGCGCGTGTATTTCAGGGGTGCGCGGGAAGTTCCACACGCGATTGGGCTGCGTTTGGGTATTACAGGGGTGCGCGGGAAGTTCCACACGCGATTGTCCTGGCCGCGTGTATTTCAGGGGTGCGTGGGAAGTTCCACACGCGATTGGCCTGGGCGCGTGTATTAGGGGTGCGCGAAAAGTTTCACACGCGATTGGGCTGCATGCGGGTATTACAGGGGTGCGCACGAAGTTTTACACGCGATTTCAGCAGGGTACGTGTATTTCAGGGGTGCCGGGGAGTCCTACATGTGATTTGCCAGTGTGGGTCCTCCCAGGTGTTCCCTGTACACCCTCCACGGCCCCTGCAGGCAGCCCACACCACAGGGGACTACCCTGCATCTCTGGTCATGTCCCGCAGGCAGCCCACCCAACATGGGCATGCCCCCCAGCAAAGGCACATGTCTCCTTGCACCAATGATCACCAACTCATGTCCCCTTGCACCCCCACCCCCAGCATTGCGGGGCACCTGCCAGCAGGCCCCCACCCATGTCCAACTCATGTCCCCCACCACCCCCACCCCCCAGCACTGTGGGGCACCTGCCAGCAGTCCCCCACCCATGTCCAACTCATGTCCCCCACCACCCCCACCCCCCAGCACTGTGGGGCACCTGCCAGCAGGCCCCCACCCATGTCCAACTCATGTCGCCCACCACCCCCACCCTCCAGCACTGTGGGGCACCTGCCAGCAGGCCCCCACCCATGTCCAACTCATGTCCCCCACCACCCCCACCCCCCAGCACTGTGGGGCACCTGCCAGCAGGCCCCCACCCATGTCCAACTCATGTCCCCCACCACCCCCACCCCCCAGCACTGTGGGGCACCTGCCAGCAGGCCCCCACCCATGTCCAACTCATGTCCCCCACCACCCCCACCCCCCAGCACTGTGGGGCACCTGCCAGCAGGCCCCCACCCATGTCCAACTCATGTCCCCCACCACCCCCACCCCCCAGCATTGCGGGGCACCCTCCACCAGGCCCTCGCCCATGTCCCATCCATGCCCCCCTGCACCTGGGTCCCAACAATCCCCAATCATGTCCGTAATGGCCATTCTCCCCTGCCAAAAGGCCCAACCAACTATCACATCCACCCACATATCAATTACATGTTACACACCCAATGTAAATAATGCAAATGAACACATGTCTGTCACACACAATGGCTGCAAGTGAATGTTAAAACACCCAACATGACATGCATGAAAGTAATGAGATGATACGACACATTGCAGGATGAAAATAAAAATGTATTGAAAATCAACAAGAATGGAAATGAAATTAGAAAAACCACAAAGCAAAACAACAAAAAGAAGATGAATGTCCATGAAAAAAATCCAAAAAATCCAAAAATCCATAGAAGAACTATATACAAGACAATCCCGGGTCCATGAGCCCAACCAAATGAAACCTAACTATGTCAACTAACTAAAAACTGAACTATATACAAAAAAGTGGCGCATTGTCCAATCGCAACCAAATAAAAAAAAAAAAAAATTAAAGGAAACCTACCACTAACTATATAACTATATACAATGGCAGCGGGCAAGTCCTGCGGCTCACTCTGTGATGTTGCCGGCCAGGGCATCATCGAACTCCATGTCGATGTCCTGGAGGCGGGACTCTGTCCTGGCCCCGAGGTCTCGCAGGGATAACCCCATGTTCACCTCAAACTCCCTGAGAGCTTCCTCGAGGCACTCAGCCCGCCTCAACGCCCGACGCATGGAGAACTCCGCCCTGACCATGGTGAGCCGCTCCTCTTCCGCCCGCTGCCGCTCCGCACCTATCCGCTGGACCAACTGCTCCCACACGGAAGACACTACCATCCCAGGGTTCTCCTGCCCTCCGGCCAATGCCTGCCCCTCTGATCTTGATGGCCCCGAGCCATGATGCCTCCCACGTCGAGCCTGCTGCTGCCTCCGACGCCACTGCCTCTGCTAGCACGACGGCATCCAGGATGATGGAAACCACCGACGCCGTCGTGCACGTGCCCTGCCCGATGATGCCGTCACATCCTCCATCTGCTGGGGTCCAGTTGCTGTGTTGTCCACCCCTGCTGGACCTCTGACTCCCGACTGTGGCAGGGATGGGATCCCCACCGAGCTGGCTGCATTGGTCAGGGCAGGTCCACAGGGGGCCCTGGTGGCATCTGGGCCGGAAGACGGCAAGGAGAACGACTGGCGTATAGTCTCCACAGAGGAGGAGAGGGCCGCCAGATTGGCCGACACATGCAGGAAACCCCCGAACATGGCCGATCCCAATTGGGCCACGTCGGCACGGTGCTCTTCGTGATGACGTGCGTGCTCCTCCTGGGAAGCACGCACGGCATCATGAATCACAGTCGTGCGCATCGCGACCCCAATCAGGACCTTCTCCACACGGCCAGGGGTCCCCTCGTCCGCAGGTGGAGGGGAGTCAGATGACATGGACATCCCCTCTACCTGCGGACGGGCCTGGGACGGGGCATCCCTGCTGGTGCAAGGTGGTGCACCCACAGGTTCAGGGACAGCGACATGCACAGGCCCCTCCACGGTGACCTGTGCTGTCTCCTGCCCCTGCCCCTGGACTGCACCACTTGCACCAGCAGGGATGCCCCCACCAGGCCCCATGTGCGCCTCAGTGGCGGCCTCCTCCTCCTCTGTGGAAACCACCAACCTGGATGGCTCCTCGCCGTCTACCGCCGTAGCAGGCCCCTGTGGGGGCTCACCCACCCCTTCCGCTGCAGCCGTGGGGGCATCCCCGCCGCCTTGCTCCACAGCGCCGTCTCCGCCCTCTCCTTCACTAGCCGCTGCGTAGAGGGAGACATAGAACACAAGCATCAGGGTACTGTACAATGGTCCCCTAGACAGGAAGCAATAGCAGATGAGTGCCACTGTCAAAGTACACTTCCATCATGTCACACCACAACACATGTGTCAGTCCAGGCAAAACACACACAGTGACAGTCATGGTGCGTGCCATGGACATTTCAATGCATGTCCAATGGACTCTCGAATCATACAATGTAATGGGACTCACATGCATCATGGGTCATGCCTATCACATGCACACACTTCACCTCAGTCACATCCATCTGGCCCCGTACACCCCAATCACAGTGCATACAAGGATGACTAGGCTGCATCAGTGAATCTGTACATTGTCACAGACATGTGTCATGCATCCATGGCACTCACAAGTCACAGACACGCAGGTCAGGCACACAGACATGGATACCACATATGTATCTGGCATCAGCACCCATCCCTCGCTCCCACCCATGTCCAGGAACAGAGACTGCCATGCTCTCATGTGTGCAATCTGCACAGGGCTCCCCATGTCGCATTCAAACACATGCAACAACCGTGCGGTTCACACATTACAGGTCGCACATGCATTCCCATGATGTCCCTGCACACATACATGCGTACCTGGCCTATGTCACACATGCAGGCAAGTATCAGACAACCAGCACACTGCAACATGCCCTGTCTCACACAGCAATGCTTGGCCACTTACCGCTCAACTCTCCCTCTCAAGGACCTGGGCGTGGAGCGCTGGGTGTGCGCGTTCCAGGACCCTCAACTGGATGGAACTCATGCGGCCCCGGCCCCCCTCCACGAGGCGCCGGGCCTTCATGAGGGTCCTGGACCTCAAGTCCTCCTAGTGCTTCTTGACCTTCTGGATGGTGCGGGTTGCCACCCCCTCCGCGTTGATGGCAACCACACAGTCGGCCCAGATCCTATCCAGTCCTTCCCTGTTGGCGCGGGACGGTCCGAAGAGGGCATCATACTGCCCCAGGACTTGCTCCACCAGGACACCAACTTCGGTGGCAGTGAAGCTGGTGCCCCTCTGCCCCTCTGGCCGGGGGTTGCCACTGGGGTCAGATGTGGATGTGCCCGACATGGCAACCCCAGGGGCAGGAGTGGGTGGGCAACTGGGTCCTGGGGCTGGGCTGTGGAGCGATGTTATTCGAGTCGGGAGTCTTCTGTACCAGCAGGGGTGGACACAGCAACTGGACCCCTGCAGATGGCTGATGTGCAGGCACCAAATGGCAGGGCACGGTGGCAGCAGGCAGGCAGGCAGCAGCAGATGGCACGTGGGAGGCTGCTCGGGGCACTGGGGGGCAGTGATTCAGCCTTCTGGGCAGGAGCGTGGTCTTCCATGTGTTTTCGCGTGGCCAGCTTGATACGGAGTGATTTGGCACGTGAAAAATCTACACGTCAGCGTGTAAATCGAGGAAAGGCCCTTAGCGCGTAAGCGCGTCTGCACGCATACGCATTTTCATTGGACAGAAGGCCCCTCAAGCGCAAGCGCCCCTGTGACGTGACGCGTACAGACGTGCATGCGCATTTCAGCGCGCGTGAAAAACTGCACGTCCGCGTGTAATACGAGGAAAGGGCCTATGCGCGTAAGTGACGTGACGCGCGCAGGTGTTTCCCTCATTGCACGTGATGACAGAACACATGTGGATTTCCACCAATCGCGTGTGAAAGTTCCCGGCACCCCGGAACACAGGTACCCAGGCTAATCGCGTGTGGAACTTCCCGGGCACCCCGAAACCGACGTACCCAGGCTAATCGCGTGTGGAACTTCCCGGGCACCCCGAAACACACGTACCCAGGCCACTTGCGTGTACGCACACTCCCCTCCGATCACACGCGATGACACTCGGACCGTATCCGAACACGGGAAACACGCGCACGGCAAAAGACGTGCACAGGCGTCAACGCGTCTGCCACACGAAGGCAGGCGGAAGCATCACCGCGCACAGCATAAAAGTGCGCGCAAACAACAAACGCATATATACAGCTACGATGAATGCCCCATTTGTCGCTGCACTGATCGTGGGACACCGCAGGAGGAAGAGAATAGCCAGGGCACGCATTTTCGCAACACGGACAAGCCTTTTTGGGATGCCTGACGACCAGGTCTATGGCAGGTATAGGTTTCCACCCCATATCATCCTAGACCTGGTCAGGGAGTGGGAAGATGACCTCACATCCCCCACCCTTTGCTCCCAAGCATTGAGCCCCTTGGAGAAGGTGCTCAATGTCCTGCATTTTTTGGCCACTGGGTCATTTCAGCGGACCACTGCCATAGTGGGGGGGGTCTCACAGGCCACGCAGTCACTCTGCCTACACCAGGTACTGGCAATCATGACAGCGCGCCCCTCAGTCAGCAGGCACATATACATGCCCAGAACACCCGCAGAAAGGCAGGCCGTTGTCCTGGATTTTTTCAGGGTGGCACACTTTCCCAAAGTGCTCGGTGCCATAGATTGCACCCATGTGGCGCTACGTCCACCTAGGGCCATTGAGCACATCTACCGAAACCGCAAGCACTGGCATTCCATCAATGTACAGGTGGTATGTGATGCAAAGGGAATCATCACCTCTGTCTATGCAAACTACCCTGGCTCCACCCATGACAGTTTCATATACAGAATGTCCGCCCTGAGCCGGGCCCTGGAAGCTGGGCAGCATGGCGACACATGGCTCCTAGGTCAGTACAAATGCCCTTGCACATGCATGCAAGTCACACACAGACAAATATCCAAACCCTAATTATCTCAACTATTATCATCTCCCCAGGGGACAGTGCGTACCCTCTGAGCAACCACATGATGACGCCAATCCGGAACCCCACCACACCACCCCAGGTAAGATACAACGCCGCCCATATTGCATCCAGGGGCATAGTGGAGCGCACATTCGGAGTGCTCAAGTCACGTTTCCGCTCCCTTGACCGCTCTGGTGGGCAACTACTCTATGCACCACCAGTAGTGTGCAGGATCATTGTGGCAGCATGTGTCCTGCACAATGTTGCAACACGGCAGGGCGTCCCGGTGGATGGTGGTGCCCCCACATCCCCAACCACAGGCGCTGCCCGTGGGAGGGGACAGGGCACGTGGCGAGGAAGCCTGGACCCAGCTTGTGGCCACATTTTTCACCTAAACTCCCACCCCTGCGGAGTGCACACAGGCCTGGCCCATACCAGGTGACAATCGATGATGATAGACAGTCAACTGTCATAACCTTACCACCCTGAGATAGTTGCCATGTAAGTGCCACATCGTCTGCATCCCTAGCTACTTAAACACAAGCTATCCTGTGTGACCAAAAGGCACACATATGACATATGACATGATATGGGCCATACACAAGTATTCCAAGGCGCAATGAGGCAGGGAGGGGGGAACAAGGGAACACAGAGAACGGTACTACTAGGCCAGGTGTCATTGGGATCGTGCAAGTGCAGGGGTAGGGGGAATGGGAAAAGTGCAAGGGGAAGGGTAGGGGGGAGTCCAGTACAGGGGAAGTAGCCCGAAAAAATAATACATAGGTCACCTGGTGGCAACTACAAAGGTGAGTGCAGACAAGTGCTGGGAAGGGAGGGCTGTAGGGATAGAGAGACAGTACTGCAGTGCAGGGGTTGCCAGGGAGGCAGTGCAAGTGGAGAGTGGCTGGGCCAGGGACTAAGGTCGGTGAGAGTGGCCCAGTTGCAGCTCCTGTGCAGTTCCAGTGGAGAATTCTGCAAGGGAGAGGCAGACAGTAACAGAAGCAAAGAGGAAGGACTTGAGGTGCTTCCAGAACTGGAGATGATTCCCCTCAAGTTCAAGTCAGGCCGGAAGTCTGTTCCAGGGGGAGGGCCCTGCTGCGGAGAGAAATCTACCCCCAGCTAGTTGCTCTGAGAAGCGGATGGCACGGACATGCAAGGTGTGCATCACACACACCTGCAAACCAGGCCATGGCCATCACTGTCATGTCACACAAACCCTCCCAAACATCAACATGTCATGGCACGCAATACCCATACACCAATGCAGTAACGATAAGGTACACATTGCCATGTCCTAAATGCACAGTGGCATCGGACACTGCTGCCTGACCCGGAATCAGATGAAATGACAGACCAACAACCTCCCACCCAAAATAAGTCATTTCCAAATGCATTACAACAGTCGTAGACGTAACATCACAATGAATGCCTGTCTACATGCACATCATGCATTGCAAAATCAACACTGCAGCTCATGTGTGCAGTGTCCTACTCCTGCATCACACTGCTCAGCGCACAGCACAGTGAACAGCCATTGTGTGTGATGCACACCCTGAGCATCACATCTAAGTGACAGACCACGTCAAACATCAAATCAGGCATGTACTGGATCCATGATCGGTCACAGAACATGTGCTGCTGGGACACAGTGGGCACCAGAAGGCAAACAGTGTACACGTGTATATGCAAGGGTGGGAGTACATGTAGTGCATCAGAGTGCAAGTGTGTGGTTCTGCAAGGACATGCACTCCACATATGCATGTGCACTCAAGTGACCATCAGTGTTCCCTACACATCACATGTGAACATCCACCATGTGTACACCCCAGCATGTCAAACCACAACTATCCCCTCGCACCTGAAAGGAAAACACAACACATGAACAGGCATTGATCAGTAGAACACAACATGTACATGGGATACCACCATTACTATGTCAGAGTTCCCATCACACTGCAGGGCAAGGCAACAATCAACAACAACCCCCCCCTCCCTCACAAATGACCATGACCCACTGAACAACTGCACCTGGGTCATGGAGCCCCCAAACCTCAATTCCACCTGGCCACAGGATCACCTTAACCCTTCGTCACCATCTCCCACCTTGTGTGTAAAAAGATGCCTGAACCCTCAGAATACACACTCATTTCCGAAACACAAAATCCAAGGCATAAAAACGAACCCAAACACCCTCCAGTAGATGACTTGACGTAGCAGTACCTCACAAAGGCCAAGTACTACCACAATGATGCAACAACCAAGGTAGCACAGCAAAACAATGTCACGACAGGATGTGAGACATGTGTGGTACATGACATAGGATGATGCAACATGAATGGATGTGTACTGTCAGAGGTCCCCTGTACAGGCGCGGGAGTGCCACGAAACAACCACCCCCACCATGTCCCGGGTGCCTGCAAGGTCAAACTCACACAGGCCCCTGAGACCCTGGTGGGGAAGGAGGTTCAGGGATATGCAGTCGGGACAGGTGTTGACGCACTGGATGACTGGAATGAGCGGCAGGAGAGGGGAGGTGGAATGACACATGAAACTAGGGAATGCACAAAAATGTACAACCTGCATGAACACATACACAATCCAACCAGACTTGGACATCATTGTCATGGCCTTCTGTAGTCCAGGCTCAGGAGTGGTACGAACCAACCACCCCCTCTAGGGTTTTGGCGCCTGCAAGTTCGGGGCTTACACAGGCATCCGCAACCCCAGTGGGGAAAGAGGGTCAGGGAACGTTGCTTGGATAGGCACGGGAAGCAGGAACACCGGGTAGAGGGTACAGGTTTCAAAATTGCATAGGATCACGGGTGATTAGGGAGAAAATAACATACCAAATTGAACCACACATACATCCATGCATCAGTACACTCCCCAGCAAGCCTATGCAGAGAAGTTTGTAAGAAAAACAACAAGACACTTAGCTCTGGTTTTGAGTGCTGGCCTCCTGCCTGCGCACTCTCAGGTCCGGTTACAGGAGCACTGCAATGCTGCAAAGAGAGACACAGTCAACAACCTGTACGTGCCAATTGCACAAAAACACAACACCAAACATGCCCCATAGCAACAGACTACTCTACAAACAGACAATCTGTGGTTGATGCTTCGTACCCATATATAACATCACCCCTGTGACGGGTCATACACAGTCAATGCAGTAAGGCAGCCGCTGCTGGGTGCGTGGCAAATGGAACACCAATGTGTCACAATTCACACAACATGCAATATTCCCTGGGTAAGCAGACAGACCCATATTGCAAGCCATGACTACAGAGCAAGTTGTGTACCACCATGAAAGAAACAAAGTTGGCAGTGCATTTATCATGAAGTACGTGGAAAAGACATGCACTGCACCCGAGTATGTCCCTTGCTGCATGTCCCTGTGAGCTGCCCGTTTCCATGTCTCGGAAGGCTACATGGTTGATACAAGTGGCTCAATGGACCTTGGTGTACCGGAGGGTATGTGCCACTGCCCCTGCATGTGTCCCAGACAACCCTACTATCAGCAGCCATCAGTCCACAAACACATCTGAGCTGCATTGTGTGCTTCAACACCAATATTCGTCTAAGCTCACCCTCAGTGCTGTGACTAAGCCTGCATGTGCAACTCGCCTGGTGCAAGCTTTGCTGTGTCGTGGCCCCCCTGTGATGCTCACCTTGCCTGGAGTTCCTTGGAACATGTCAGCAGCACTAGGATGTGGGTCTGCAATCACTGTGCCTCTGCTTCTGCACACATGTGCATGTGGGCACCAACAAACGGGTCCAGAATTCCGTCGTCCAATGGGACATGTCTGCTGGCAAAGGTGCTCTGGAGGCTCATCCACCTGCAGAAAGGGCATGTAACACATGATTAATGCTTCAAAGTCATCTGTGTGTGTCTCATCAGGCATCTCATTACTTGACCATGTCAGAGAGTCACATCACAAATCACACCATCAGTCCGTCTTTCACCTACAAAGTGTGGAACACTATCTACAGCATGAATTGCAACAAGCACATGTACAGGAAAGAAATGAAACATACTACACAATGCATAGCAATCAATGTCCACATTAATCATGATACACCCCATCTAGCAAAAGCTGAACAGTGGACAATGACACCTAAATCATCCCCACTAGGGGTGTCAACACAAGTCACACAGCACCAGACATTCCACAGATATGACAGTCCAATGCCCTTGTGTAAAATGCTGTAACACCGAACCATCCTTGCGAGCCCATGGATAAGGGAGGCAGGAGTGGCATATGTGAGTCAAGGAACCCAAGCAGCAAACACATACACAAGACAACCATGAAGGGCCCAGCTGGAACAGACAGTGGATGCCTTCAAAAGCCACAAAGCACCGCACCATCACATGAAAGCACAATAGACTAGCAATTTTAAACTAAATCAACTATTAACTAATTACACTAACTATGGAAAACCTACATTACCTATTTAAACTAACTATCAAACAGAAACTTAACTAACTAAACTAGAAGAAAAATCAAAAATGGCCACATACGACCCGGGGGGGAGGGGAGGCACCCAGGAGGGGGGAGGTACAGGGTGCTGCTCAACATCCACATGCGATGATGCTGAGCCAAAAAAAAAACCTCCCTGGGCTCAAAGCCTGCACAGCACGACCTATGTGGGAGATAGATGGTCGTCCGAGTCTGGCTCATCCTGGAAAGGAGGACGTGGCACAGTAGCCTGGCCACGCCTAGCCGCAGCTTGCCCCTCGTAGGCAGCAAGTCTGCCGGACGGGTGAGCCTGGTTCTGTGTGGCGATGTGACGTAGGTCTGCATGCAGAACCTCCCGTGATACACGTGCTTCCTCTTGCAAGGTAGCACGTGTAACACGGAGTTCCTCCTGCAAGGCCTGGCTGGACAACCGCTGCACCTCCCGGCAAGCCTGTAGCTCAGCCGAGATGGTACACTCAAGCTGTGCAAACCTCTCCTCTGCCCGCTGCCTCTGGGACATCATAAGGACACCCAGAGTGGATCTGAGGGAAGCATACTCCTCCCTCAAGGCATCCATGTGCGCCTCTGCGTGAGCAGCAATTGCTTGACGCAGAGACGACATTTCAGCCTGGCGTGCCCTGTCTGAGGCCGCCATGCCCAGCCTGAGCGAGCGGGCCGTGGACCGTGCCGCCTGCTGCTGGAGAAGCACCTGCCTAGCAGGGGGGAGCACAGATCGGGCCACACGCTCCATGCTCTCAGCGATGTTCTCCATTGCTGCCCCCTGCCGTTCGGAATTGTCAGTCATGTCTTGCTCCCACTCAGTATACAGCGGTTGCGCGCGGTGACCGCGTTGCCGGGCTTGACCCCTGCGGGACCCAAGGACCGGGGGTCCTCGCTGTGTTGGCACCGCCTGCGGCTGCACGACTACATGCCCCCGTCAACGTGATGTCCCAGGCACATCAGTGACTGGTGTGGAGGGTGACCCTGTGTCCCGATCCACCACGGGCAGAGGAACCAAGACTGTCTGATCCCTCAGTGCAGGTGTAGCAGACAGAGGAGTGTCCACATCAGAATCACTCACCCCTGACACATGGAATTGATGGTCATCCAACTCAACATGGACGTCAGAGTCGTCATCAAGGCTGGACTCATAGGCAGCCAGAGACAAGATGGACTGCAGCACTTGGGGGGTTTCGTGGCCTACCACCCCACGACCCCCACTAGTGCCGGGTTGATGTGGCGTTACCAACCCTGTGTCTGGCATGACAACACCATCCTCTGCCTCCATTGCGTCATCACCTGAAAAATAGAGAGGAAAAGGTCAATACACATGTCAGAAGCACACGACACACACACACACCGACAGCAAAGGCATCAGGCAGACATGTGACACACAACATATGACCTGGCATTCATGCTGGGTCTACTTTGAATAGCTTCTGTGATCAGACCTGTTGAAAGGTGGCAGTTTCCATGGAAGTGGGTCTATGCAGTGCAGAAAATGTGTACGCCACTCACTACCTACATGTACAAGCACTACATGGTGTGTGCCAGGAAATGTGAAGGCAGTGCAATGTCAAAATCAGACATCACGTGCATTGTGCATTCAATGTGTACCATGTCCAGAAGCCAAGCACCCCTCCACCCCAGTACCAAAGCAGGGATGCCTAGCATGGTATCAAAAGGCTGACCATACACCTGTGTATTGACAGGCAGTGTTGACTGGCATCAACAGCTTCATGTGATTCAAATGACAACACTGCAAATGATGCTGGGACAGTGGGCAAGACACATGATGGAAACTCCGGAGGCCGCCCACGTGTGAAGAAGACACAACAAGAGTTGGACAGAGTCGTTGGCCATTGAACAGGCTGAGGCCTGTGAGCCACACAGATTGTCAGAGCCTAAACATGTGTGCAACGCAGGACTGAGGCACAGTTGACATGGGAAGGCTGATGAGATGGCAGGCAATGTATGTAACCAAGGACTGATATTACAGTGATCATCCAGTCAAGGACACATAGGGGCATGCGTGCAATGCACATGGAGCATGAATGGGCACTCATGTCCCTGCGGGACATCTGACCCATGCACAGTACAAGTGAGATACCCTGCATCGAGTACTAAGGCTGTACGACATGGCATATGTCTGGCAGATTCTACGCTGGAAGTTAGCATCTACACAGGACACATGGACAAGAAACTACACATTGGCAAGATTGGAGCAGACCAGTGCAAAGGTGGAACTGGGGTGCAGAGTGGCGGAGGAGGGGCAAGGGAGCATGCCTACATGGAGTCCCTCATGCAGGCAGAGGAGACATGCATGACGGTAGCATTGCATTACTTACACATCAGAACCATGTACACGTCACATGCAGCAGCAATCATGCACAACACATCCCACAAGTGAAACACACACGTCCTCAACAAACACGCATCAACACTCACTGGACTGGGCATCAAAGTCCAGCTTCTCTCCCACTCCTTCGACCAATTCAGGTGGTATGAACTCCGCAACGAGAGCCTCATGCGGAGTGAGTTCTTCCTCCTCTGGTGCAGGCCCACCGCCAGTCACCAGAGTCAAGTTGTAATTTGAGGCACGCTTGGCCTTAGTGCTGCGCTTGATGTCATTCCAACGCTTTTTGAACTCCTGCGCCGTGCGCACATCATGGCCGAATGAACTGACATGTTCCGCAACATGCTTCCAGTGGGTGTCACGTTGGGCAGCCATGGTCTGACTATTGGCACCCACTAGCATGTCACGGCTGTGGCCCCGCACGTAGTCCACGAGGAAGTCCAGTTCCTGCTTACAGAAAGGCTTCTTCCTCGACGTGCAGGAGGTCGTGGCTGTGTGTGGGGTCCCAGCCTGTGCTGCAGGTGCAACCTTCCTCCTCTTGGACTGTGGCGCAGACCCTGGCTGGCTAATGCCGCCCTGACCAGCATGGCCAGTGGGTTCGGTGGATTGAGCCAAGGGAGTGGCAGGTGGAGGGATGACCAGAGGCCTGACTTGTGTCAGTGGCAGCTGGGTGCCCACTAATGGACCCTGCGCAGCAGCATCAGCTGTGGCAGGGTGGTTGGCCGCAACGGTCCTGGTTGGCAGACTCACAACCGGGGTGCTGTTGGGTGCATCTGCCCCTGCACTTGCCAACACCCGGCTGTTCGGGGCAGCAGATGACATGACTGCCCCAGGGACACGTGTCTTGGTCTGAGCAGCCCAGCGTGCCCCTATGGTTTCCCCCCTGGCCTGTTGGAGATCTACCAAGGGCTCTTCAAGTGCCAACGCAGCCTGCGCTGGCAGACCCTGAGCCTGGGTGGCGGTGTCCACAGCTGCACCTGCAGCTACCACCACCCTTGGGCCCGTGGCAGTCGATGGAACGGACTGCCGGGTCATATGGGTGCCAGTGCCAGATGCAGGAGCTGCATCCCCCGGAACCACAGGGGGTGGTGGCATGGCTGCACCGACACATGGCACAACATTGTGCTCAAGTGGCGCACCCCTGCCTCTTCCCCCTCTGTGGCTGCCCTGGACACCCTGGAGTCCCCCTACTCCCTGGTCACCACGGCCACGTCCCCGACCACGCCCGCCACGAGGAGTACGCCCAGCTGAGGCGCCCCTCACCTTTGGTGGCCTCCCAACCATGGCACAGATGTAGTAGTGCTGGCACAGATGGAGTGGTGCCAATGGGAGGTGTACACCACAATTGACCTGGGCAATTGGGGTGAAGGGGGTGGGAAGCAAGATGTTAACAGCCCCCCTGCACCTGCAAGGCTGTATGTGACCCCGGTGATGTGGTGACGGGTCACGCAACGCTCAGGCACCCCAAAACTGCAGTAAAACCGTGCACGCAACCCTGCAGCCTACGTGCGTGGATTGAACCTCCCGCAGTACGCGGTGGCACCCAGTAACACGAATAACGCGTACGCGTGGGACACGCAGGCTACTATGACATCAAAAATGGGTGCGATACACAGGGGCACCCGCAGTGGGAAAAAGAGCATGTGTGACTCACCGTCTGACTAGCGCGATGCAGAAAAACACGCGTAGCCAATACCCCCGCCAAAAGAAGAGATACGTCCTTGAGAGCTGTGAAGTTGTGATGGCGCGCGAAACAACAGGAAGCAGCAACACACGTCGGTCTCCACGAAAGGCACGTACAGCGAACTGCTGGGCCCGCTCACCTTTAACCCGTGCTGAGGGAAACGCACGCGCGCGTCACATCACTTACGCGCATAGGCCCTTTCCTCGTATTACACGCGGACGTGCAGTTTCCACGCGCGCGCTTACGCGCATGGCCCGTTCCTCGTATTACACGCGGACGTGCAGTTTCCACGCGCGCTTACGCGCATGGCCCTTTCCTCGTATTACACGCTGACATGCAGATTTTTCACGTGCCAAATCACTCCGTATCAAGCTGGCCACGCGTATGCACACGGAAGACCACGCTCCTGCCCAGAAGGCCGAACTACTGCCCCCCAAGGCCCCGAGCACACTCCCACCTGCCATCTGCTGCTGCCTGACTGCCTGCTGCCCACGTGCACTGCCATTTGCTGCCTGCATATCAGCCAGGGGTGCTGTTGCTGTGACCACCCCTGCTGGAACCGAAGACTCCCGACTGGGATTCCATCGCTCCACAGCCCAGCCCCAGGACCCAGTTGCCCACCCACTCCTGCCTCTGGGGTTGTCATGTCGGGGCAAACACCATCTGTGACCACTGACAACCCCCGGCCAGAGAGGCAGAGGGGCACCAGCTTCAGTGCCACCGAAGTTGGTGTCCTGGTGGAGCAAGTCCTGGGCCAGTATGATGCCCTCTTCGGAAGTTCCCACGCCGACAAGGAAGGACAGACTCGGATCTGGACTGACATCGTGACTGCCATCAACGCGGAGGGGGTGGCAGTCCGCGACTTCCAACATGTCAGGAAGCGCTGGGAGGACTTCAGGTCCAGGACTCTGAACAAGGGCCGGCGCCTCTTGAAGGCAGCGGATGCCAAGGGGCGCCGGGGCCACTTGTCGGAAGAACAGATGAGGGTCCTGGAACGCATATCCCCAGCGCTCCACGTCCAGTCCTAGAGAAGCAGACCCATCTGGAGTCGAGCGGTGAGTGTACATGCATCCTGATTGTGAGCAGTGCGTGTGGTGATTATTCGGTAGTGTGCAGGTTGCACATCTGTTTGTATGAGGTCGAGTATGGGTGGGGGTGTACAGGGCCGTGGGGCTGACACATGCGAGGGCTGTGATGTGTGAGACATGGATGGTGCTTGTGTGTGTAGGCTTGCATGCCAAATGCAGTTGTGTGGGCACACATGTTTGGATGAATGTGTATGTGAGTAGACATGTCCGTGATGTCACGCATGTATGTTGTTTTCGGCTGCATGTATCAGCACTGTGTACATGTGCATGTGTGTGTATTTGACAAGGGTGCAACAGTGATGCCACATGGATGCATGTGACAGCGGTATGTGGAAGCCTGATTGGCAGATGTGACATGGATGGCCGTCTGAACAGTGCGACACTTGGCAGGGGTGTACACATGCATGCAAGTGTGGTGGTGTGTGTACATGTGTGGTGCACTTCCTGTGTTGCATGTGATGTCTGGCTCACCTTTGGCTGCTCATGCTGTTGTATGTGTATGGATGGTGGTGGCAGTTGCGATATGGCTGTGGTATGGCTCATGTGTGCGAGTTGTAATGACATGTGTGTTGGGGATTGTGAGGACCTGGTGGAGGCTGCCCATGGTGGCTGGGGGGTGGGGGTGATAGGGGACATGAGTGGGGGCCTGGTGGGGGCTGGCCATGGTGGCTGGGGGGTGGGGGTGGTGGGAGACATGGGTGGGGGCCTGGTGGAGGCTGCCCCTGCACTGCTGGGGGGTGGGGGTGGTGTGAGGCATGGGTGTGGGCCTGGTGGATGCTGCCCCTGGTGGCTGGGGGGTGGGGGTGGTGGGAGACATGAGTTGGACATGGGTGGGGGCCTGCTGGCAGGTGCCCCACAGTGCTGGGGGGTGGGGGTGGTGGGAGACATGAGTTGGACATGGGTGGGGCCTGCTGGCAGGTGCCCCACAGTGCTGGGGGGGACATGAGTTGGACATGGGTGGGGGCCTGCTGGCAGGTGCCCCTGGTGACTGGGGGGTGGGGGTGGTGTGAGACATGGGTGGGGGCCTGGTGGAGGCTGCCCCTGGTGGCTGGGGGTGCAGGGGGACATGCGTTGGGGGGGAGTAGTGCAAGTTGACATGTGGGTTGGCTGGTGGGCATGGGCATGGTGGGTGGGGTGCCTGCATGACATGTGCTGGGTAGGCCCCTGTGGTGTGAGCCACCTGCAGGGGCCATGGAGGGTGTAGAGGGAACACCTGGGAGGACCCACACGTGCAATTCAAGTGTGCTGCTCCCCGCGCACCCCTGTAATACACGTACCCTGTTGATATCGCGCACACCTGTAATTCACGTACCCTGATGGAATTGCGTGTGTCACTTCCCGCGCGCCCCCGAAATACACGTAGCCCGCTCCCCCAGGGCCGATCGCGTGAGAAAGTTCACGTGAACCCCTGAAATACACGTAGGCCGCTCCCCCAGGCCCGATCGCGTGAGTAAGTTCACGCGAACCCCTGAAATACACGTAGCCCGCTCCCCCAGGCCCGATCGCGTGAAAAAGTTCACGCGAACCCCTGAAATACACGTAGCCCGCTCCCCCAGGCCCGATCGCGTGAAAAAGTTCACGCGAACCCCTGAAATACACGTAGCCCGCTCCCCCAGGCCCGATCGCGTGAGAAAGTTCACGCGAACCCCTGAAATACACGTAGCCCGCTCCCCCAGGCCCGATCGCGTGAGTTAGTTCACGCGAACCCCCGAAATACACGTGCCCCGCTCGCACAATTGCTGTATGTTGCCACTTTTGTAATGCGCAGGGACGCTACCGCCTGCCTTCGTGTGGCGGACGTGTATCGGCTTGTGCGTGTCTTTCGCTGTGCGTCGCTTTGCCCTATTCGGTTCCATGAATACGTGTGGTTCGGGTGCGTGTGGGCGTTCCCTCTGCTTCCCTGCAGTACATCCCCAGTTACGCCCTTGTTTTCGCAAGTTGTTCCCCACTCCGCGCGTTACGCCCTGTGTTCCGCCCACTTTCTAGTGTATGTGCAGAGGTTGTGCGCTTTCACTGTGCGCGTCGCGCACGTCTTTCGGGATGTTGCAGTGACGTGTGTGCCATGCACGGGTTTGGCGCACATCCCGAGGAAGACACGCGCAGGGACTTCCATGAATCGCACTTATCCTTAAATTGCATAGTAATGCTTAAACGTAACCTTGACGTGGACCAAGGACTATTTAATGGATCACTGGGTACAGTTGTTGGCTTTCAAACATACCCACGTGACAAAAAAATTCAGTTTGTCAATATTCTCTTTGACAAACTTTCAGAAGTAAAAAGGATAGGGCGCTCAACAGCTCGATTCCTTCTCTTCAAAGACATGTATGAACGCAGAGAACAATTTTCTCTAACTCTTGCATACACAGTCACCATTCATAAATCACAAGGTCTTACCCTAGACAAAGCAATGATAGACATTGGTAACACAGTCTTTAAAGAAAGCATGAGCTACGTAGCACTATCACGCTTACGTACACTTGACGGTCTATTTCTAATCAACTTTGATGCAAGTAAAGTAAACGCTGAATTTCCTTGCATTTTAGAATTCAATAGACTTCGCACACTATATACCCCCCATCTAAACACATATTCTGTACCACAAAAAGTAAAACGTTGTAAAAGAAAACTAAATCAAACAGAAATGCAACAGGATGTCACTGCAAATCCTCCAAAGAGAGTAAAAGAAATTAAAACTTCATCAAGTACCACAAACATAAAAGAACCCATTAGGGAAAGTAAACCAGGTACTTCATCAAAGAAGGAAGAAAAACTTTAAAAAAATCAATCAGATACAGAACTACCTGGTCCATTTAAACTCTCAAATATAGTTGGAGTAAGTTGCTATGCAAACGCAGCAATGAAAATTCTATTTCAATTGCCACCAATTGTTGACAACATTTACTTACACAGTACAGACCAATTGTGTTTGCAAATGGTAGTACTTCACAGAAATGCAACAAACAATCCTGATAACACATATACAGGCCGATTCATGGAATAATTAGCGCGGCGCAAGTGGCCAAAAACGTGCGAATCGCAGTGGAATAGCGAAAATCGCAGTGCAAGTGCGAAAATCGCACGAAAAGCAGCGCACGTCGATTCATGGAAGGCCGTGCGCGAGAAAACCAGCGGATGTGCGATAAAAAAGTGCGCGGCGCACGTTGGCGCACGTTGGCGCACAGGCCATCTAACAGCGTGCGCCAGGTCACAGCGAAAATCGCACAGGCCACAGCGAAATTCGCACATAGCGCGGCGCACGCAATAAAAGTAGGCGGAACACGGGCGTAACACTCGGAATGGGGAACAACTTGCCAAAACGTGGGCGTCACGGGGGAAGTACAGGGCACAAGTGCGCGGAACGCCCACACGCTCGCCTACAACACGTATTCATGGAATAGAATAGGGGAAAAAAGCGCACGCTCAAACCAGCGCACAGCCACAAACACGACCGCCACAAGAAAGGAGGCGGTAGCGTCTCTGCGGCTGTAAGAAATGTGCGCCAAAAGGTGCGCCAACAAATAGCACCTATATACTGCCATGATGAATGCCCCATACTGTGGCCCTCCAGGAAAAATGACGTGCAAAGGGGTACCCACAAACACGGACACCCGCTGACAAAAAATATGTGTGCATGTATACCGGGGTGCGCGGGAAGTGTCACACACGATTTACAGGGTACGTGCATCACAGGGGTTCGCGTGAAGTTATTCACGCGATCGGGCCTGGGGGAGCGGGCTACGTGTATTACAGGGGTTCGCGTGAAGTTCCTCACGCGATCGGGCCTGGGGGAGCGGGCTACGTGTATTTCAGGGGTTCGCGTGAAGTTCCTCACGGGATCGGGCCTGGGGGAGCGGGCTACGTGTATTACAGGGGTTCGCGTGAAGTTCCTCACGCGATCGGGCCTGGGGGAGCGGGCTACGTGTATTACAGGGGTGCGCGGGAAGTTCCACACGCGAATAGCCTGGGCGCGTGTATTTCAGGGGTGCGCGGGAAGTTCCACACGCGAATAGCCTGGGCGCGTGTATTTCAGGGGTGCGCGGGAAGTTCCACACGCGAATAGCCTGGGCGCGTGTATTTCAGGGGTGCGCGGGAAGTTCCACACGCGAATAGCCTGGGCGCGTGTATTTCAGGGGTGCGCGGGAAGTTCCACACGCGAATAGCCTGGGCGCGTGTATTTCAGGGGTGCGCGGGAAGTTCCACACGCGAATAGCCTGGGCGCGTGTATTTCAGGGGTGCGCGGGGAGTTCCACACGCGAATAGCCTGGTCGCGTGTATTTCAGGGGTGCGCGGGAAGTTCCACACGCGAATAGCCTGGGCGCGTGTATTTCAGGGGTGCGCGGGGAGTTCCACACGCGAATAGCCTGGGCGCGTGTATTTCAGGGGTGCGCGGGAAGTTCCACACGCGAATAGCCTGGGCGCGTGTATTTCAGGGGTGCGCGGGAAGTTCCACACGCGAATAGCCTGGGCGCGTGTATTTCAGGGGTGCGCGGGGAGTTCCACAAGCGAATAGCCTGGGCGCGTGTATTTCAGGGGTGCGCGGGAAGTTTTACACGCGATTTCTGCACGGTACGTGTATTTCAGGGGTGCCGGGGAGTCCCACATGTGATTTGACAGTGTGGGTCCTCCCAGGTGTACCCTGTACACCCTCCACGGCCCCTGCAGGCAGCCCACACCACAGGGGACTACCCTGCATCCCTGGTCATGTCCCGCAGGCAGCCCACACAACATGGGCATGCCCCCCAGCAAAGGCACATGTCTCCTTGAACTAATGAACACCAACTCATGTCCCCTTGCACCCCCACCCCCCAGCACTGTGGGGCACCTGCCAGCAGGCCCCCACCCATGTCCAACTCATGTCTCCCACCACCCCCACCCCCCAGCCACCAGGGGCACCCTCCACCAGGCCCCCATTCATGTCTCCCACCACCCCCACCCCCCCAGCACTGTGGGGCACCTGCCAGCAGGCCCCCACCCATGTCCAACTCATGTCTCCCACCACCCCCAGCCACCAGGGGCACCCTCCACCAGGCCCCCACTCATGTCTCCCACCACCCCCACACCACAGCCACCAGGGGCACCCTCCACCAGGCCCCCACTCATGTCTCCCACCACCCCCACACCCCAGCAGTGCAGGGGCAGCCTCCACCAGGCCCCCACTCATGTCTCCCACCACCCCCACACCCCAGCAGTGCAGGGGCAGCCTCCACCAGGCCCCCACTCATGTCTCCCACCACCCCCACACCCCAGCAGTGCAGGGGCAGCCTCCACCAGGCCCCCACTCATGTCTCCCACAACCCCCACACCCCAGCAGTGCAGGGGCAGCCTCCACCAGGCCCCCACTCATGTCTCCCACCACCCCCACACCCCAGCCACCAGGGGCACCCTCCACCAGGCCCCCACTCATGTCTCCCACCACCCCCACACCCCAGCCACCAGGGGCACCCTCCACCAGGCCCCCACTCATGTCTCCCACCACCCCCACACCCCAGCAGTGCAGGGGCAGCCTCCACCAGGCCCCCACTCATGTCTCCCACCACCCCCACACCCCAGCCACCAGGGGCACCCTCCACCAGGCCCCCACTCATGTCTCCCACCACCCCCACACCCCAGCCACCAGGGGCACCCTCCACCAGGCCCCCACTCATGTCACCCACCACCCCCACACCCCAGCAGTGCAGGGGCAGCCTCCACCAGGCCCCCACTCATGTCTCCCACCACCCCCACACCCCAGCCACCAGGGGCACCCTCCACCAGGCCCCCACTCATGTCTCCCACCACCCCCACACCCCAGCCACCAGGGGCACCCTCCACCAGGCCCCCACTCATGTCTCCCACCACCCCCACACCCCAGCAGTGCAGGGGCAGCCTCCACCAGGCCCACACTCATGTCTCCCACCACCCCCACACCCCAGCCACCAGGGGCACCCTCCACCAGGCCCCCACTCATGTCACCCACCACCCCCACACCCCAGCAGTGCAGGGGCAGCCTCCACCAGGCCCCCACTCATGTCTCCCACCACCCCCACACCCCAGCAGTGCAGGGGCAGCCTCCACCAGGCCCCCACTCATGTCTCCCACCACCCCCACACCCCAGCCACCAGGGGCACCCTCCACCAGGCCCCTACTCATGTCTCCCACCACCCCCACCCCCCAGCACTGTGGGGCACCTGCCAGCAGGCCCCCACCCATGTCCAATCCATGCCCCCTGCACCTGGGTCCCAACATTCCCCAATCATGTCCGTAATGCCCATCCTCCCCTGCCAAAAGGCCCAACCAACTATCACACCCACCCACATATCAAAGGCAATTACATGTTACACCCCCAATTAAAATAATGCAATTGAACACATGTCTGTCACACACAATGGCTGCAAGTGAATGACAAAACACCCAACATGACATGCCTGAAAGCAATGAGATGATACGACACATTGAAGAATAAAAAAAATAATGTATTGAACAGCAAGTAGAATGGAAATGAAATAAGAAAAAACACAAAGCAAATCAAACAAAACAAGATGAATGTCCAAGAAAATAATCTGAAAAATAAAAATAAGCCAACGAAGAAACATGAAGAAGATCATCCTGGGTCCATGAGCCCAACCAAATTAAACCTAACTATGACTACTAACTAAAAACTGAACTATATACAAAAAAGTGGTGCATTGTCCAATCGCTACCAAAAAAAATCAAAAAAACAAAGGAAACCTAATCCTAACTATACAACTATATACAAAGGCAGCGGGCTATTCGGACGGCTCACTGGTTGTTGTCATGGGCCAGGGCATCATCGAACTCCTGGTCAATGGCTTGGAGGCGGGCATGTTCCCTGGCCCCGAGGTCCCGCAGGGATAACGCAGTGTCAAGCTCAAACTCCCTGCGAAGACCCTCGAGGCACTCAGCCCGCCTCAGCGCCCTCCGCATGGAGTCCTCCGCCCTGACCATCGTGAGCCGTTCCTCCTCTGCCCGCTGCCGCTCCGCACCTATCCGCTGGCACAACCGTTCCCACACGGAAGCCACTCCCATTCCAGGGTTCTCCTGCCCTCCGGCCGATGCCTGCACCCCTGATGTTGATGGCCCCGAGCCATGATGCCTCCCACGTTGAGCCTGCTGCTGCCTCCGACGCAACTGCCTGTGCCAGCACGACGGCATCCAGGCTGATGGAAACCACCGACGCCGTCGTGCACGTGCCCTGCCCGATGATGCCGTCACATCCTCCATCTGCTGGGGTCCAGTTGCTCTGGTGTCCACCCCTGCTGGATCTCTGACTCCCGACTGTGGCAGGGATGGGATCCCCACCGAGCTGGCTGCATTGGTCAGGGCAGGTCCACAGGGGGCCCTGGTGGCATCTGGGCTGGAAGACGGCAAGGCGAACGACTGGTGGATAGCCTGCACAGAGGAGGAGAGGGCCGCCACATTGGCCAACACATGCAGGAAACCCCCGAACATGGCCGATCCCAATTGGGCCACGTCGGCACGGTGCACTTCGTGATGCCGTGCGTGCTCCTCCTGGGAAGCACGCACGGCATCACGAATCACAGCCGTGCGCATCGCGACCCCAATCAGGACCTTCTCCGCACGGCCAGGGGTTCCCACGTCCGCAGGTGGAGGGGAGTCAGGTGACATGGACATCCCCTCTACCTGCGGACAGGCCTGGGACGGGGCATCCCTGCTGGTGCAAGGTGGTGCACCCACAGGTTCAGGGACAGCGACATGCACAGGCCCCTCCACGGTGACCTGTGCTGCCTCCTGCCCCTGCCCCTGGACTGCACCACTTGCACCAGCAGGGATGCCCCCACCAGGCCCCATGTGCGCCTCAGTGGCGGCCTCCTCCTCCTCTGTGGAAACCACCAACCTGGATGGCTCCTCGCCGTCTACCGCCGTAGCAGGCCCCTGTGGGGGCTCACCCACCCCTTCCGCTGCAGCCGTGGGGGCATCCCCGCCGCCTTGCTCCACAGCGCCGTCTCCGCCCTCTCCTTCACTAGCCGCTGCGTAGAGGGAGACATAGAACACAAGCATCAGGGTACTGTACAATGGTCCCCTAGACAGGAGGCAATAGCAGATGAGTGCCACTGTCAAAGTACACTTCCATCATGTCACACCACAACACATGTGTCAGTCCAGGCAAAACACACACAGTGACAGTCATGGTGCGTTCCATGGACATTTCAATGCATGTCCAATGGACTCTCGAATCATACAATGTAATGGGACTCACATGCATCATGGGTCATGCCTATCAAATGCACACACTTCACCTCAGTCACATCCATCTGGCCCCGTACACCCCAATCACAGTGCATACAAGGATGACTAGGCTGCATCAGTGAATCTGTACATTGTCACAGACATGTGTCATGCATCCATGGCACTCACAAGTCACAGACACGCAGGTCAGGCACACAGACATGGATACCACATATGTATCTGGCATCAGCACCCATCCCTCGCCCCCACCCATGTCCAGGAACAGAGACTGCCATGCTCTCATGTGTGCAATCTGCACAGGGCTCCCCATGTCGCATTCAAACACATGCAACAACCGTGCGGTTCACACATTACAGGTCGCACATGCATTCCCATGATGTCCCTGCACACATACATGCGTACATGGCCTATGTCACACATGCAGGCAAGTATCAGACAACTAGCACACTGCAACATGCCCTGTCTCACACAGCAATGCTTGGCCACTTACCGCTCAACTCCAGACGGGTCTCCCTCTCAAGGACCTGGGCGTGGAGCGCTGGGTGTGCGCGTTCCAGGACCCTCAACTGGATGGAACTCATGCGGCCCCGGCCCCCCTCCACGAGGCGCCGGGCCTTCATGAGGGTCCTGGACCTCAAGTCTTCCCAGCGCTTCTTGACCTTCTGGATGGTGCGGGTTGCCACCCCCTCCGCGTTGATGGCAACCACACAGTCGGCCCAGATCCTGTCCCGTCCTTCCTTGTTGGCGCGGGACGATCCGAAGAGGGCATCATACTGCCCCAGGACTTGCTCCACCAGGACACCAACTTCGGTGGCAGTGAAGCTGGTGCCCCTCTGCCCCTCTGGCTGGGGGTTGCCACTGGTGCCAGATGTTGATGTGCCCGACATGGCAACCCCAGGGGCAGGAGTGGGTGGGCAACTGGGTCCTGGGGCTGGGCTGTGGAGCGATGTTATCCGAGTCGGGAGTCTTCTGTTCCAGCAGGGGTGGACACAGCAACTGGACACCTGCAGATGGCTGATGTGCAGGCACCAAATGGCAGGGCACGGTGGCAGCAGGCAGGCAGCAGCAGATGGCACGTGGGAGGCTGCTCGGGGCACTGGGGGGCAGTAATTCGGCCTTCTGGGCAGGAGCGTGGTCTTCCGTGTGTTTTCGCGTGGCCAGCTTGATACGGAGTGATTTGGCATGTGAAAATCCTGCACGTCAGCGTGAAAATCGAGGAAAGGCCCTTAGCGCGTGAGCGCGTCAGCACGCGTACGCGATTTCATTGGACCAAAGGCCCTTACAGCGTAAGCGCGTCTGTGACGTTTTGCGCACGGGCGTTGCCCTGGCAGGGCTTGGTGATCCCGCGTGCCTTTATGTTCTGTACGTGCTTTTCGTGCGGTGCGTGTGTTTTCCATCCGTTGGGGTTCACACGCTATTACTTCACAGCGGGTGTTGGCCACGCGTTCTTCTACACGCAAGGCAGACGGTGAGTGGTACCCCGCTCCCCCAGGCCCGATCGCGTGAAAAACTTCCCGCGCACCCCTGAAATACACGTACCCTGCTGAAATCGCGTGTAAAACTTCCCGCGCACCCCTTAAATACACGCGCCCAGGCTATTCGCAAGTGGAACTTCCCGCGCACCCCTGAAATACACGCGCCCAGGCTATTCGCATGTGGAACTTCCCGCGCACCCCTGAAATACACGTAGCACGCTGGGAGACATGAGTGGGGTCCTGGTGGAGGGTGCCCCTGGTGACTGGGGGGTGGGGGTGGTGGGAGACATGGGTGGGGGCCTGGTGGAGGGTGCCCCTGGTGGCTGGGGGGGTGAGGGTGGTGGGAGACATGAGTGGGGGCCTGCTGGCAGGTGCCCCACAGTGCTGGGGGGTGGGGGTGGTGGGGGACATGAGTTGGACATGGGTGGGGGCCTGCTGGCAGGTGCCCCACAGTGCTGGGGGGTGGGGGTGGTGGGGACATGAGTGGGGGCCTGGTGGAGAGTGCCCCTGGATGCTGGGGGGTGGGGGTGGTGGGAGACATGAGTGGGGGCCTGGTGGAGAGTGCCCCTGGATGCTGGGGGGTGGGGGTGGTGGGAGACATGAGTGGGGGCCTGGTGGAGGGTGCCCCTGCACTGCTGGGGGGTGGGGGTGGTGGGAGACATGGGTGGGGGCCTGGTGGAGAGTGCCCCTGGATGCTGGGGGGTGGGGTGGTGGGAGACATGAGTGGGGGCCTGGTGGAGGGTACCCCTGCACTGCTGGGGGGTGGGGGTGGTGGGAGACATGAGTGGGGGCCTGGTGGAGGGTGCCCCTGGATGCTGGGGGGTGGGGGTGGTGGGAGACATGAGTGGGGGCCTGGTGGAGGGTGCCCCTGCACTGCTGGGGGGTGGGGGTGGTGGGAGACATGGGTGGGGGCCTGGTGGAGGCTGCCCCTGCACTGCTGGGGGGTGGGGGTGCAGGGGGACATGAGCAGGTGTGCAGGGTAGTCCCCTGTTTTGTGGGCTGCCTGCATGGGCCGTCGAGGGTGTACAGGGAACACCTGTGAGGACCCACCCAGCCTAATCGCGTGTGGAACTTCCCGCGCACCCCTGAAATACACGTACCCTGCTGAAATCGCGTGTAAAAGTTCCCGCGCACCCGTGAAATACACGCGCCCAGGCTATTCGCGTGTGGAACTTCCCGCGCACCCCTGGAATACACGTACCCTGCTGAAATCGCATGTAAAACTTCCCGCGCACCCCTGAAATACACGCGCCCCAGCTATTCGCGTGTGGAACTTCCCGCGCACCCCTGAAATACACGCGCCCAGGCTATTCGCGTGTGGAACTTCCCGCGCACCCCTGAAATACACACGCCCAGGCTATTCGCGTGTGGAACTTCCCGCACACCCCTGAAATACACGTACCCTGGCTAATCGCGTGTAAAACTTCACGCGTACCCCTGATATGCACGTTACCCGCTTTGCGTTCCTTGTTTGGCAGCCCTGTATACTGGTCCAGGGTTAGCGCAGCCCTTTGCGATGATTTAGCGATTTTGATGGCTTTTCCTTGCGCGAGGGCGTTCTTGGGGGCGTTACTGGCGCTGCTGCAGGGTCGCTGCGATACTCTGCGCCACGGCTGGTTTGGGAGCCTAAAATCCATGAATACGCTGTGCGCAGAAATCGGTTTTAGCGCACGTGCCTGGCGCAGACAATCGCACGCGGACACTCTGCGCCAGCCGCTTGCGACACTTTTCTGCGACATTCTATGAATTACCCTGATAGTGTTTATGGAATAAGACAACAATTGGACTACTGTGCTGGAATGATTAAATTCACTATGATCTCAAAGGAAGACCCACAAGAATTTCTAATGTACTTACTACAAGTACTGGAAAATAAATACATACCTATGAATGAAATCTTCCAGATTTCATACATGTGGAAACATACATGCACTCTCTGCAACAATGTGACACGAGAAGAAATCCCCAATGAACGCTTCATATATATATCAATACCTAATTGTGAATCCTTTCCATTTCAGCAACTTGTACAAAATGCAAATCATGGTAGATTATGTACTACCTGCAATTCGGATAATCGATTCAGGTTAGTAATACAAACACATAGTAGATAGGTAATACTAATGCTTCTACGTTACAATGCAGATGGTACCAAAAACAACTGCAAGCTGACTGGATTCACACATGGTCAAATATCACTTGATAAGAAAACCTTCACAACAATAGGTATAATCTACCACGCAGGAGCCACAACCAATTCAGGGCACTACACTGCATATATTAAAAAGAAATGTGGATGGTTTGAATGTAATGATAGTACCATTACTCTAAAGCAGAGATTACCAGCAAATCCTACAAACGCTTATTTAATGTTCTTAAACCAAAATTTGATAACTAAACTGTACTTAAACCTTAAGTAAACTTATAGTAAAAAAATATAAACTGTTAGAATATTCCAAAAGCTATCTAACTGCCCAAAGATTCTACAACAACTAATCATATAAATGAATACCACTAAATTAGACAGTTAGAATACGCCAATTGGTATCTAACTGTCCCAAAATGTAACAATATCCAAACAGATAAATCAATACCACTAAAATATATCAAATTAATTTTTTTAATCCAACATGGATTTTTTTTTCTCTCACAGACCCAATGATTTTAGCAACAAACACAGAAACTGAGCAAATTGCACAGTACTCTGGTTTGTAATCTACTAAATATGAGGGTCCAAAAAATAAATTGTTGATTATACAATGTAATAAGTCATTACAAAATACTAATACTAACATGCTATTTTCTTTTATCACAGAAATGAACAAGAAATACATGTACTCCAGTTACTAAACCAAACAGTAAGTATATTATAATAAGTACAACCATCGCATCATATCACACCCATAGTGGCTTATAACTTTGTTCCTTATAAATTTGTTTTTGACTCAAAGTTATAAGCAACTATGTGTGTGATATGCTGTGGTGGTTGTGGCCAAATTGCCATGCACCCAAGACTCTATGCCCTGGCCACAACCACCGCAGCATATCACACCCATAGAGTCAAACATTTCAACTATGGCCTATGGAAACTTTTAATGTCCGCGGACATTGTGAGTGTTCTTAGAACACTTTCAACTAGCCAGCGAACAATATGGACAGCATCCTCAGAACAACCCCATTTTTTATTTGCGAACATTTCAGGACACTGCAAGTGTTCTTAGAATACATTCAACTTGCCAGCGAACAATACGGACAGCGTCTTCAGGACACCCCCTACATTTCAGGACACCGCAAGGGTTCTTAGAACACTTTCAACTTGACAACGAACAATACAGACAGCGTCCTCAGGACACCCCCATTTTGTTTATTTGCGAACATTTCAGGACACCGCGAGTGTTATTAGAATACATTCAACTTACCATTGAACAATACGGACAGCGTCCTCAGGACACCACCATTTTGTTTTACGAACATTTCAGGACATCACGAGTGTTCTTAGAACACATTCAAATTAACACAGACCAATACGGACAGCGTCCTCAGGACACCCCCATTTTGTTTATTTGCGAACATTTCAGGACACCGCAAGTGTTCTTAGAACACATTCAACTTGCCATCGAACAAGACTGACAGCGTCCTCAGGACACCTCCATTTTGTTTATTTACGAACATTTCAGGACACCACAAGTGTTCTTAGAACACATTCAACTTGCAAGAGAACAATATGGGCATCGTCCTCAGAACACCCCCATTTTTTTATGCGAGTGTTTTTAGAACACATTCAACTTGCCAGCGAACAATACGGACAGCGTCTTCAGGACACCCCCACGAACATTTCACGACAACGCGAGTGTTCTTAGAACACTTTCAACTTGTCAACGAACAATACGGACAGCGTCCTCAGGACACCCCCATTTTGTTTATTTGCGAACATTTCAGGACACCGCAAGTGTTCTTAGAACACATTCAACTTCCCAATGAACAATACAGACAGCGTCCTCAGGACACCCCCATTTTGTTTATTTGCGAACATTTCAGGACACCGCGAGTGTTATTAGAATACATTCAACTTACCATTGAACAATACGGACAGCGTCCTCAGGACACCCCCATTTTGTTTTACGAACATTTCAGGACACCACGAGTGTTCTTAGAACACATTCAAATTACCACAGACCAATACGGACAGCGTCCTCAGGACACCCCCATTTTGTTTATTTGCGAACATTTCAGGACACCGCGAGTGTTCTTAGAACACATTCAACTTGCCATCGAACAAGACGGACAGCGTCCTCAGGACACCTCCATTTTGTTTATTTACGAACATTTCAGGACACCACAAGTGTTCTTAGAACACATTCAACTTGCAAGAGAACAATATGGGCATCATCCTCAGAACACCCCCATTTTTTTATGCGAGTGTTCTTAGAACACATTTAACTTGCCAGCGAACAATACGGACAGCGTCTTCAGGACACCCCCACGAACATTTCACGACAACGCGAGTGTTCTTAGAACACTTTCAACTTGTCAACGAACAATACGGACAGCGTCCTCAGGACACCCCCATTTTGTTTATTTGCGAACATTTCAGGACACCGCAAGTGTTCTTAGAACACATTCAACTTCCCAATGAACAATACGGACAGCGTCCTCAGGACACCCCCATTTTGTTTAATTACAAACATTTCAGGACACCACGAGTGTTCTTAGAACACATTCAACTTCCCATCGAACAATACGAACAGTGTCCTCAGGACACCCCCATTTTGTTTATTTACAAACATTTCAGGACACCACGAGTGTTCTTAGAACACATTCAATTTACCAGAGAACAATACGGACAGCGTCTTCAGGACACCCCTTACGAACATTTCAGGACACCGTGAGTGTTCTTAGAACACTTTAAACTTCACAGCCAACAATACGGACAACGTCCTCAGAACATCCCCATTTTGTTTTTTTATGAACATTTCAGGACACCGCGAGTGTTCTTAGAACAGTTTCAGCTTGCTTGCGAACAAAACGGACACATTTTGCGTCCTCAGAACACCCCCCATTTAGTTTATTTAGAACATTTCAGAACAGCCGTGTTGTCCGCAGACAAATCAAACAAAACAAAAGCGTACTCTCCCACCCTCCCCAAACACTCTTACACACCAACACACTCTACTAAATACAAATTTTAAACCAAGTTTCACCGTGCTGTCCGCGGACGTCCGCGAATCCAAGATGGCGGGCGCTACCAAAAATCTGGCACACTTCACGCTCCTCGCTGTCCAATCAGCGAACACGTTGCATGTCTGCGGACATCACGCAAGCCGATTGGCCAATGAGGACACTGTCCGTGGAGCGAACACAGATATCACTAATTTTTTATGACCTACTTTTTGGTCATTTAAAAAAAAACTACTGGACGGTTTTTAACAATATTTTTCAAAAGCACACGTTCGGGACCAACCCGCTACTCCTGGTCCAAATTTGGTGAAAATCCATCCAGCGGTTTGGGCTGTAGGCGCGAGCAAAGTTTTTTCCCCATTCAGTCTATGGGGAAAAAAAAGTTTTGGGACCCCCCCTATAACTTTGCCCCCTTGGACGAATCCTCACCAAACTTTGCAAAAAAATTCAGAGTGGGCCATATACTTGCAAAGTTTGGTGAGGATTCGTCCAGGGGGAGCAAAGTTATAAACCGCCCAAAAAGTGCTCTTCCTATGGAAACATCAACTTAACCATAGCTACGTGGCCACTACCGTGGCCATGTAATATATATATATATATATATATATATATATATTTATATATATATATGTATATATATATATATATGTATATATAGCCGACATATCTGAAGCTGTCTCCATAGTGAATAGCTTCCGAGCAAAAAACATCATTACAAACACTCCATGAGGAGTTATGCAAATGATATCATCTTGATGGATCACACCCCCATTGACCTGAAAAATCATTAAATGCATGACACTACATTCAAGAAACAAAAAACTGACAATAAACGTGGAAAAAACTAAAATCATAATCATAGTCATAGAAAGAAAGAAAAACTTGAACTACCCTAATTGGGCAATAGGCAGTGCCTTTATCCAGAAGTATCTAGTTTGAAATATGTTGGCTATCCTTTGTCAGATGCAAAAAGTGACAAAATCATGCTGGAAAATATTCCTGCGCAAATTATAGTTACATTTTAATACATAAAACCTTCACTGGACAAACTTCAGGGTACTCATTCTTGTGTTTAATCACATTTTACAAAACATCAATAATGTCCTCCATCTCCATCACTTTTGCCAAATACACCTGCTTTGACAATCCTAGTACTTGGCTTGACGAAGCCTTAAATCGGCCTACTTTAGGACTTCCATAAAATGTCCCAATGCAAGCATAAGATTTTAATTCGGACTCATCTCATTGGGCATCACAATCCTATAAAAACGCAGAGCATTTTTTATACAACTTTACAATCACATGTACAACCTATAATGACCTATTTTCCAATTTGGAATGGTTCCCATATTGGAACTTAGATGCTCATATACTATGCACTTAACCAAAAAAACAAGATCTACAACTGGGATTGGCGTAACAACATTGACTGTCAGGTAAGAACATCTACGTTGATTATGCTAAACAAGCATTCCTGCCAGCTAAACCGTGGGACTATATAATTGCATTTCCCAGTCATGAAATACACAGGTTTCTAATGGTTTCTAATGCTGCTGCGTTTTATCATTCTCCCATGCCGGCTCATTACAGGAGCTAAGCATAGATTATCAAGAGCATTAAGAACCTTCTATCTCTGTAAACATAATTCCATGCTAGAAAGTTCATGACATCTTTCTACACAATGTACTAGCTTGCATGAGGAATACAAACCATGTTGGCAACATGTGTATATATGCCTGGCTATATTCCATATGAACAATTCTGGTCATACTGTGTTTTGGGGCATGTAATAGTTCTTACAATTTCCCTAAGGTGCCTATGGGATATCATTATGAATGAATTAGGTACCAGCTATCACTACCAACAACACCAATTAGTTTAAAGTTGCTGTCAGGTCATTTTTTTATTTGATTGTTGAACAGCTTGAGTATGTATGTTTCTTTATAATAGTTCCATTTGATGTGTGGCTTTATATTCTGCATTAATTCCTAATCCCATGTGTGAAAGATGTTATCATATGTTGCACTGTAGGATGGTGATTGAGCTATTTTCAGTTATAGTATTATGCACTGCCATATGTAATAGGAATGTTGCAGTGACAATATAAGGAGACGCAGTTTCAAAAGCACACCTGAACAATTGTTTTGTGGGTTGCAGACAATGATCATTTACAGCACATAAAAACTGTTATAGTGCAAATGGCATTAAAAGGAAGGTGGTATTTTATATTGTCGTATGTAGTGTGAGGGGTCAGAAATGTGAGGCAGACAACTTTGTAAAGAGTTCTCAACTTTAGCCATTTCATTAAATAAACAGGTTGGATAACTACCTTACTATACCTACCCTGACAAAGATGTACCTGCCTAAATAAACTAAAGTAAACACTCTAACAAAAGGAAATCTGACCCACTACAACAAATAAAACAAAAAAAGAAATGCATGGCAATTCAATTCACATACTGATGCTTAACATATGGTCTGATTCAGAATATGATAAATATCTCTTTTCAGAATCAGGGTGAGTTTCCCATCCCATATCTGAACAAGGGTTTTTTCTCCACAGTTCAAAGGAAACAAGGAAATCCTGTTTAACACAAAATTGAAATACATTTCTTAAGGTTTGCTACTCAATTACATAAAGTTCTGTTGCTTCAATAAAGTACTCCTCCTAAAATAAGAAATGTCTCATATTCTTCTTCTCCAAGTAACAACAATTCTCTTGGTCAGGATAATTGTCACAACTTTGGTTTCAGAAAGAAAAAAAAATATTCCAATTCTTCTTCTCCAAGTAAGCAACAACAAATGTCCTTGGTCCTCATTACAAGGTGGGCGCAAAGGGATACCGGGCACCGATAATGACACCGGTGCCGTTAATCCCTTTGTGCCCTATTCCGAGGTCCCTTTGCGGGTCCTTCCCTCAACGCCTCGTTTTACCAGGGGTTAAGGACGGGACCCGCAAAGGGATACCGGGGTCAATAACGGTACTGCAATTTGCAGTACCGTTATTGACGCCTTCCCATTGAGCCCTATGGGGGCTCAAATGGGAATGGGGAATGGCTTTACAAATGGGGATTTACCGGTCCCACCAAGGTCGGACTGGACCGGTAAGTCTCCACACCACCAAGTCTGTGGCGGTACCAGTATTGGTGCTAGTCATGGCGCTAATAGCGCCAAGACTAGCACCAACCTCGGAATGAGGGCTTCTGTCCAGATAATTGTCACCACTTTTAGTGCCAGAAAGAAATAAACTATTCCAACTCTTCCTGGTGTAATAACAGGTTTCACCTTTGTAGGAACAAGAAATGTCTTTGTTAGGATGGTTGTCACAACTTTTGGTTTAAAAAATAAATAAACTATTCCAACTCTTCCTCAAGTAAGATCAGGTTTCACCTTTTGTAGGAACAGCAAATGGGCCTCATTACGAGGTGGATGGTAAGGAATTACCGGCACCAGTAAGGGCACCGGTGCCGGTAATCCCTTACCGCCCTACTACGAGGTCCCTTAGCGGGTCCCTTCCTTAACGCCTGATTTTACCAGGCGTTATGGAAGGGACCCGTTAAGGGACTTCAGAGCTAATAACGGTACTGCAAATTGCGGTACCGTTATTAGCACCTTCCCATTGAGACCTATGGGGGGTGAAATGGGAATAGGGAATGGCTTTTTCAATGGGGACTTACCGGTCCTGCAAAGGTCGGAATAGACTGGTAAGTCCCCATTGAATACCCATTAAAGTCCCCATTGAATACCAGTACCGGTATTGGAGGTATTCATGGCGCTAATAGCGCCATGACTACCTTCAACCTCGTAATGAGGCCCAATGTCTTTGTTAGGATGGTTCACTGCAATGTTGGTTTAAAAAGGAATTGCATTTTTTCTTCAACGAGCTTTCGTAATTCCTCTTCAAATGTCACATATCAACATGCATTGTTTCTGTTGATACCACAGTCCAACACTTGCATCAACTACTCCCTTACACATACCATTACCAGTTTTTTTAATACAAGAACTTCTTGCCCTATGGGTATACTCGCCTGTCCGTTTACTTCTTCAACAACAAGAACAGAAAAGTGCTTCAGTGGGAACTTTCAACTTAGAATAACAACAGCTTCATTAGGGTTATTAAGCATCAAACTTTAAAAAAGTTGCGGGGGGACAAGGAACCACATTAGAGTTCACTAAGACTTCTTGGCATCTATGCTACTCTCCCTCTGGATAACCTTCTCCAGAAGGGCAGACTGTTTGCACCTTGCTTTCCCCTCTGTACCAACAACCAAATAATGACCAACAGGTAGTCTCACTTTCCTCTATCTTGGCTTTGTCAATGTAGGTTTCGATCACCTGAAGATCTGTATTTCATAGCACATATACAGTAAGGCGCACAATCATTAAGCCTCTCAGTATTTTCCTCTTGCCTTGAGTACTGTTTGTTTATATGGTTATTGCCGGTTGGAAATACGCTCTTTGCTTAGGTAGTGCCTATAAACATTTGGAGCATTTACAGCTTTCCCATGGGGCTGCTGGGCTTTCCACATTCTCATGCACTTATTTATACAGTAATTTAGTTTCAACAAGCACTACCTTTGCTAGTTTTGTATAGATGGATTTTCAAATTTATTGCTAGTGTTGCTTTTACTGACTTGCAAATGAAACGGCCTGCCATGAACAGGTGGACAGCGTTGGAGCACTCCAGAGTGATTTACAAGATGTGAACTCACTGAGTAAGTTGCTCGACTACACTCTGCTTGGTGTTCGCAGGTTCCCTTGTAGCCAGTTGTACAGCATCCTATGGTCCTCCTATAGTCACGCCACTGAGGATTAGAGCCTCCTCTGATCCTGAGAGGGCCAGCTGCAACCCAGCCACCTGGAACTTCCAAAGCGGAAACATATCCCTCACTAATTCCTCTTCCCGCTGTGCAAACTCTGCACAAAAAAATGTTTCTGGAAAGCGTCTTTTCCTTATGCTTCCTGTTGCACAACCTCTGCAACAGGGAGAGTCAACGGCATAGGTTCTCTCAGGACCCACCATGGTTTCTGGCGTTTCAGTGGTCTCAGCGTCTTCTCTCGACACAGACTTCCCTCTCTGCTGCAATCTCGGCCCACACTGCTACTTCCTCTTCCACTGTTCTGCTTTTTGTTCTCCTTCTTCCTCTCTCTCCCATGCCTGTACCTAAGGGGCTTTTTGAGCTCAGGTGTAGGTCATCTACACTATTTAGGACATCACTCCCACAGTAGTGTTCCTCTGTGTCCATCTTCCTCATCCCAGTACTGAGGGAATTATGGGACTTGAAGTCCCTGGAAAAAAAGTTAGCTTTTATAATTCTTTGTCCTTTACTGATTTGTCTTCTAGTTTCTACAACATTCTTTAAAGGAATTTCATACAATTCAGTGACCAGCTGTGTTTCAAAAGGGGAATAAGTTGTTCTAGGTGTTTGGTGATTATTATTCACAGACTTTCCATTATCTCGTTTTGAGTTAGGGAAGCGTTTAGCTCCTCTATGGGCTTTAGAATGGGTTTTATTCATGTTTATAGCAAAGGAGCTCTGGCTGATTGTACCCACATTTAGGTGTTCAACAAGTGAAACAGTTAGATTATTGTGGCAACAAGCGATTAGGTATGTTGGCACTTGGAAGATCTCCTTAGAGGAAGGTAAATACTGTTACTACCCAATTGATTACTCTCACCTCCCTGAGCCTTTTCTCCTCCCAGGTGATGCTTCCGCAAAGCACCACCCCCAAGGGCAGGATCGGGAAGTGTCTGCCTTCCCTGGACACCTGAGACTTTAGGCAGGGATTTGGTGAGGCATTCCTCGGATTCATCACAGAAGGTATTTTATAGTTTTCAGGCAAGGAAAAACATTTATAAAAAAATAAATCGCAATATTGTGTACTCTAGCTTGGTAATTGAGCTATTTTAAATTATGGAATTGTGGTATATAGCCATGACAATGTGAGAAGATGTAGTTTTAAAAGCATGGCAAAAATGTGGCATAGATGCTGCAGGCAAGCATGTTTTGCAGCACATGACAAAGTGGATTGTTCAAGTCACATTATAAAGAAGGTGGCATATAAAATTGCATCTGAAAATTAAAACCTGACTATAGGATCCTACTTAGAATTTTATGACTGTAGATCCTGGAAAAAGAAATCTGTAAACGTTTGAAAAGAAGGCTCTGAATCAATCACATCACAAATGCACTTTCAGAGTTGAAAGATACATTTGAATTGTTTAACTGAAGTGAGAAGGTTGAGGGTCTGTGGATGTGATTGGAGGATGGGTATATGACTGTTTGAATGCAGCCAATCAGAGTGTGTTAAAGAGATAAGGGAAAAAAAGAAAGAGGAGATGTCTTGTACCCCGACATCCGCAGACAAATGCAGTTGTTCGCAAATGGCTTGCATGTGCCCTCTGGGCACTTTTACCATGCCGTTAAGATACCACAGTGGGTTGAACACTTGCTGCTGCTATCTGTGTATGATCATCCTTCCGAGGTAGATAAATGAGTACCAACTTTGGTTGGGTGATATTGTATGTAATATGTTCTATATATAGCGCTTTGGCGAAAGTACTATGTATATAACACATCAGTATCATCATTGTCACTCATTATTATTAACATTACCATGCCCTGCAGGGAAAGAGGACTGTGGTAGCTCAACCAATCAGGTATTCTCTTTGTGGGGGATGAGAAGTTGAACTGGATAAGATAGGGCATGCAAGTGCTTAATTTCTTATTTGCATTGCTAAAAACATGTAGCTGAATAAGAAGACTGTTTGGAGAGTAGGAGATTCCAGGGTTTATTGGTTGGTGATTTATGCAAAGCAAACTGATCGCATAATTCTCACTTTGAATAATTGGAGATGATATGCTATAGAGTTTGTGCTATGAATTGGAATCAATGGTTAACTACGTGTCAGAACATGGGGCATTTGAAACATCCAGAAATTATTATAGTGCATTGTGGACGTAGCAGTTAAGGGTATATTGCTGGAGTTTGCTATGAAAGATACATTTACAAATCTGATGGAAAAGGTTTAAGGTATTTTGTTCCTGAATTGAAAAAGCCTGAAGGAATGTGAATAAAGCTGTCTGTGCATTTCTTTCGAGATTTTGGAATGTCATATTTTGAAAATGGCAATGTTCAACATGATGGAGTAAACATTTTTAGAAAGGATACAGTACCTGTGACAAATCTTTCAAATACGCATTTTGTTTCCAATATTCAGAATTCAGTCATTACGACCTTGGGGGTAGCCATGCCGCTATTTGTGGAATTGCTACCCCCATTCCGGGTACCGAGTCCGGGTTCCTGGAATGGGTAAATACCGGGCCATTCCGACCTTGGAGGGCCCGGTTTTTCCCCATTGCAGGAACCTATCCCCATTCCCATTTGAGCCCCGATAGGGCTCAATGGGAATGGGGAGCATGCTAACAACAGGCCCGTTAATGATGGGCCTATTGTTAGCATGCTGGACCGCTCGCGGGACACACTAAGGACGCCTGGTAAAACCCCCCGGTAAGGGGTTAACGGGGCCGGCTCCTCTACCGGCCCCATTAACCCCCTACCGCCAGGGTTGGAATGACCCCCAATATGTTTTTGTGAAAGAAATTCCATTGTGAATACACCAGTAAATAATCAAAAAGTGTAAGCCTACACATTGTATGGGTACATGTTGAGAACACACTCTTAGAACAACAAAAAGGCTCTTTTAACAGCCCAAATAAATGAGTTTATAAAAGGAGCTGTGTTCATTCCGTTTATATTCCTTGTTGTTGGATTGTTTAGTCCACGGGCATTATCGTGTGCCTGTGGACACCATGGGGTGCGGGATACACAGCAGCTTAAAATATTTATGTTCTTTTTTTTTTACTTTGAAAGGTGCTTCCCCATGAAAACATTTTTAGTTTTTTCTGATTTCTCGAGCTGGAGAGACAGGGGGTTGTGAAGGGCATGTCACCAACCATCAAAAAGTAGGGACAGATGGAGAAGGGAAGATGTAGAGCACTGCCACTGGAACAAAGGGAGGGAGTAATCCTTTTTTAACACTTGTACCGCTGTCTCAAAGGCACTCCTGAATAGCTACCCAAGGAAGATGAGTGCACTACAATATATACAGAGAGCTGTTGGAATCTGAAGGTAAGGGGCAACTGTCTCCTGTATACCTTATATAAAGCATAGTGCAATTTAACCATGATGTGTCTCTGACAATGTTTTGTCACATAATATAAATATATATATATATATATATATATATATATATATATATATATATATATATATATATATATATATATATATATAGGAAATACATATGTATATATATTTATTTTACAGGTTCTAAAATGTTTGCATATTCCAAATAATGAAAATACATTTCCAAAATTAATTTCAGCATTTCAAGTATTTTAATTAAGAATCAGAGATTTAATTAGAAACAAATAATCACATTTTTTATATTTTTATATTTTTCTTATTTTTAATTTTTCTGAATTCATTAATTAAGCCAGGAAGTGCCAAAGACCGATCAGATCTGCCTAGGTCTGAAAACGAAAGTGCTCAGGCCAATGCCATCGGCCCTGAGATCCACCCTCCAATAGGAGGAGTTTAGCAAACCATATGCAGAACAAAGTCTATTAGTTTCCTTCAACAATGACTTTATACCCCTCCCTCTTAGAGTCTAACTCCACACACTATCCCCACCTCTAGGGTGAACCATTTCTTTATGGAAAAAAGCAACACAAAATAAGTGTTCTTTTGGATACTGTTTGTGCTAATTTATACTAGTGCTTTATTTTATTGGAACAGAAGCAGTTGTGGGGTTTATAATGTGCGTGAGGTCTCCGGTCTGTTGATAGATTTCTCCCTCACCCTGATGCTCCTGCCTCAATTGGTACTGCCCATCCATTGCAATATTCCGGGGCGGCGTACGTGCAGAGGATCTGCATTTGCACAATTGACTTCAGAAGCTCTTGCTTATCTGCTGGGGCGGAGCGCTCGTGTCTGCTGGGGGTCTGCTTTCAATTCAGAAGCAGATTTTTTAAGTGCCATTTCCGGGAAAAGCATCTGATTACAAGGTAGGTGAGTCCCCCTTGCCTAATCTTTGCCTAGCTGTAGGGACTGAACGATAGGGTCAGAATGAGATTAGACTGTTGCCTCTCTCTTCCTTTCCATAAGATAAGGTGGTGACTGGGAGTTGTCCCCAACTATCGAATTTGCTAATGCTTTTTGCCCATGTTAATTATTCACACATGTCTTGCAAACTCATTTTCTGGCAGTGTAACTAAGTGGGAAAAGTTATGGCATGAGTTCAAACAACCCAATGTGCTATACAAATGGAATGGCCATGCATTTTGGTGTAGAATAAGAACACCACATTCAGAACGCAATGAGTAGTTACAAAAAGCATATCGCTCACAAATACACTTAGGCTTAGCATCCGCTAATGGAAGAAAACTGCAAGTCCTAAACACAGTTCAGGCATCATGTGCTGGGAGGGACATGTATATTTAGCTCACAGTCACCTGAGATGGACAGAAGTAAACGGTTCTTATGCAACAATCTGTTTTTTATCAATGCCTCTTTGACAGCGTTAGGCATTCCCATCATATGCCCAGAAACTATAACAGAAGGGAATTCCCATAGCATTTTGGTGCTGGACTGCCCAGGTGGGCGGGACAAAGACTGATATGCAAATGGTTATTTCCCATCTTTGAAAGCTACAGTGAGCTAAAGTGTGGCTGCGGACTCTCGAGTGGATACCTTTCCAAAGAACAGGTCAATGGGCAATGCTCATTCTCGCAGAAAGCCGCCCATGACTAAATTTGTATTATTTCAAGGGCCTTAGGTCTAGTCACCCTAGGTTTCCCAGGGTCATCCAGACGTGGACCCCTTGCTCACTGTGCTCAGAGAGGCACAGCTCCATCTCACTGATGATGCCCAACAAGGCTCAAACACGTGTATGGGGTTGCTGTTGGTACTCTTGTTCAGAAGGGAATTGCCATAGAATTTGAGTACTGGACTGCTCATGTTGGCGGGACAAAGCCTGATATTGAAATGGGTATTTCCCATCTGTGAAAGGCACAGTGAGCTAGAGTGTGTCGGCAGACTTTTGAGTGGGTACCTTCCCAAAGAACAGGTCAATGGGCCATGTTCGTTCTCGCAGAGGGGCGCCCATGACTACATTTTGATTATGTTCTAATTTGTGTTTGCTTGCAAGCAGCTACAGCCCGCTGTTCCCATTGCATACAATCATTTAAATGTATTGAGGCGTGTGCTAAATCAGTAGCTGCAGGTTTATTGGCTGAGATACTGTGTCTGCTTAACGTGCCTGGAGATATTGCAGCAGATATCGGAGAAACATGTCTGCTTTCCACCCATCACGCCTGTGAGCGTTGTCGTGCTCGGCGGGGTAGGCGCTCCATTTATTTCCACTGGACAAAATAAAAACTTGAGCCTAGTGCAACGCTCACACCAAGTCGTGCGCTAAGTCAGTAGCTGCAGTTTACTTGCACTTTACTTCTGGATGACTAATAGCTACTCGCATCACCAATTAGGCAGTAGGTGAATTGAGATTCATTTGTTTTAGGTGGTTTGAAGGCTGCATTCTCCAGTATATGTTACAAAGACTTGTAAAGTGATAACTTGACCTTCGGTCTGCAAGTGTCAACCTGCTAACTATTCTGCCTCATTGATAGCACTTATCTGCCATTGACATTTGCATTTTGGTACATGGTGAAGGAGGCTGAACTTTGCTGGAACATGTTGAGGCAGAGAGCCAGAGAGCAAGCATGCGTAGTCGGCTTTTAATTAACAAATGACATTTATTTATCCATTAGAGGAATTATGAATTTTTTAACTGGCACAATACATTTGTATATTTGATCCAAGCACATGGTTCCGAAAAGACTCCAGCGTTAATTTACCACGGTTCAATGAAATTAGAAGCCCCCCCCAAAAAACAGAAAAACATGGGAGAGCAAGAGGGCAATTTTCAAAAATCTATATTTGACTTACAGATTGGGGACAAAACAGAAGCTGTTACCACCCTCTCACAACTGGATGCCTCCGCAGCTATGTCCCTTTTTATGGAAATACCATTACAAGTATCACCAGTCATAGCGCTGATACCTACCCAATAGGATTTGGTTAAGTCCACAAGATTGCCACAGGTTGAGATAGGTGTGCCTGAATTACTGGGGAAAAGAGGAAGCACCATGGTTTCAAAGTCTATTGCTTCATATTTTACTACAATTGAAAAGAGTAAAGTGATTGATTGCCAACAACCGAGTTCATCTGGTTTTAGAGGGGAGTCAATTACTGAGAACACATTCCATTATTTGAAAAAACACTCATTGAGAACTAATTGTGGTGTTGCAGGGTTGTGAGGAGGAATCCAGGATACTTTTTTTAAACACCACCAATTTTTTCAGAAGCTGCTGGGATAAATTTTGACTCTTCTATAACTTCTTACTCTTCCACCCTGGCTGCACAACACAAACATTTATCCTTAATGATCAACAGTATTGATGAAACAGTAACGGGGTAACAGACTCAATATTATTGGAGCTAAACCAGGTGTTGAATTCCTTATTGTCCCTATATGAGAACTTGTAGCACGGCTCAAAAACCCAATCGTCTCTCTTGGATTTAATCTTGGAGAAGTTTTGGTGTACTGGTATGAGTATGCAGGGAACTAAGGTAGATAAAGTAACAAATGATGTTATATGAGTGGCCAAGACTGTGACAGATAATGGGCTATTAAATACTAATCAAGTGTTACTTACAGGTCAATTAGGTTGTTCTACAAAAGAGGATATATTTATAGTAGAAGAGAGAGCTGGAGGGGAGGTTTTGGGTTCTGAACCTCTACTCCCTCCTACTAAGTGCCCAGAAAAAGCAAAAGGTAACAAGCAAAATACATCTAAAAACGTTAAACCCACTAAAATCCCTCATACAAGTTCAAAGTCTTTTTTTAAGTTCTTTGTCTGTTCCTGCAAAAAGGCACAGGAGTCTAACACAGGTGTGAGACAGGAATCCTTCACAATGTTGTAGTAGGTGCGGTAAAAAGGTGAAATTATACTATCTTTGGGTTCTGATGTTAAACATGTTAGGGCTCTCTGGTCCAAAAAGTTTCACCCAGTGAAAAGCAAGCCCTTTGTAATATGGATCTTTTAGTCTTCAGAAGTGATTATTATGAGAAGAGTGCTGGTGGGGAGAGTGTGTTGGGAAGCGACAGGGGGACCCAGCGCTATTGTAAGCGCTTGGTCCCCCTGCGCCACAGATATAACACCTTTAGTTATACTGGTATATATATGTTTCAGTGATCTGTAAGAACTCCACTAATTGAGGCATCCTGACTGAACTCCAAGTCCAATACAAAGGTTAGTGTCTCCCAGCACCTTTTAATATTCAGCACAAAAATGAATGATATAATTCTAGAGTATTGATTTAACTTTTCATTATTTATTACAGGAGAATATTAAGGAACATTACCCAATATTTAAACCTGAAAAAGGGCAGAAGGTGCCCGAAACGCATAGTTAGATGAGAGGATTACAGTTACGCTAACACCTAATGACTGATTCCTACTCAAATATTGGGACCGTTTGTGAATCGAAATATAAAGTTGTGTTACTATTGAATGTGGTGATAACATTTATGTTTTTCTGTGTGAAGAAATTACTCTTGTTAAAGAATTCGAGTTTATATTTGCAGAAAAGGTTTGTGTATGAGGATGGAAAAATACACTTACATGAACTGAAAAATAATTTCACTTTAACTTTATTTCTGTTGTGTTGAAATATTGAAATTGTCTTTATGGCTTAAAGGAAAAAATGCAATTTATTTGCTTTCTGCTGTGCCCCAGTTTATTCACTGTGACATGTGCAGTGAATCTCCCAAGATTTCCTGTGTTGGGAAGTGGACCAGAGGATGGGAAAAACAGTGAATTGGGATCACACCTAAATAATATCATTTTTTGGAGAAGGTATGCACACCTTGAATGGGGACAATGGTAATGAGAGACCCAATAGAGATCAAGAAGGGGCTTCTCCTGAAAGGCACATGCCAATGGAGCCTTTAGGCCCTCCACAATACTCTAGTGAGGCACCCAATCCAACCTGGGTCCGCAGAGAAACAGCAAAAGATGCATTTAGACAAATTGCAATTCCACCATCTTACCTTTTGAGGTGTGCCATAGGCCCAGAGGGGTGGGCTCATGAGGAGGGAGATTGTTGTGCACCCACCCCCACAATATAACTGGAAATAATTCTGAAAGAATAAACCAGCCAGTTCTATAAATAGTAAGCAGATTGGCTGGAAGTTGAAAGTTGAATGTGTGTCATCTGAGAATAGACAAATGTTTTGAACAGCTAAGGTATTCTTCAGTTGCTTGCAGAGATACCCTCATTTCGATGAAAGATCTTGAGAGAGTGGACATCTTTTACAACGTTGTTCCTTTCTCTAAAATAGTCCTTTATCCTATTCCGAGAAAAAACAACATTGTTGCATCAATTAGGGTTTGAACTCTTTGAAGCTGAAATAGAGCAACATAAGGGGCTCTGGATCAAGGAATTTAGAATTTGGCAATGATCCGAGGGGTCAATGTATTAGGGATAATGAAGGTTATCGAAATGGACAAGAGCAAGTGGGTGAAGGATTAAGAATATCCAGGGAGATTAAAATTGGTCTTGGGTGGCAGGTGCCATCAACATGGCTTCTCAGGCGAGGCCCAGCTCAAGAATTTTGCAAACTATCGATTTTATTCTGCAATAGCTGTGAAATAAATTCCCATCTATTCACAAATCCTATTTTGGGGAAATTTCTATGAAAGTATTCTATTATTTTTATTCAAGAAACTTGTTTGATGGATGCAACTATGGTTGATGTGTATGTGACATTGTTTTGTTCGGTTGATGAAGAACCAATGGGTTGGCCCTTTGGAGGCTTGGTAACCTTTAAAGATGGGTCCAGGATCACAGTTGATCATCAACTAATAGGGAGTAAAAGCATATTGGCCTTTCAAGTGTGCTTTATGATAAGAGGAGTTTAAAGGAGGATGTAACTACTAAAAATCTACTGGCACAGGTTATCTTGTAGACTCAATAGTATACTGAATTCTTTGACAGAATGTATATCGAGTTGTTCAACCAGTTGGGTTCATGGTCTAATAGATCTGGTGGGAGACCTACATTCATTCTATTTCTCTCAGGGTAGTGTATGTAACGGGGGGAGGAAAGAGTCCCTCAGCTGTGAAAAAGAAAAATGGAAGGTGGTGGCTGGATTGCCTTGAGTCTGTCAGTCTTCATCAGATGAATGACTCCATGGAGGGAGATTTACCAAGTTATTTTACCTGGGCATGTTGCCAGACACAATCCATTTTGGATCACATTTTTGTTGATGATGATTTGTTTTTTATGTGTTAATATTTCAAAGTGATACCCTGTGATTGGAGTGATCATGATATGATTACAGCGGAGTGTTTAAAAAGTTAGACAGTACCTTCCCTTCCATTATCGCCAATCGAGGAAGTAATCAAATCATTTGGAATCAGCATAAATCCTTATTCATTAATGAAAGCGCAGCAGGAGTGTTGGCTTCAACTTCATTGGAATGGAAGTTCAACACATTTAATACAAATCAGTTTGATAATTCCCTTGGGGAATTATTAATACATGCCGAAACTAAACATACATTCTGTCCCACTAAGCATTGCCACGAGTTTCATATCAAGTTGTGGGCAGAGAAAAGGTTCTGGATAGCATCAATCAACGAAATTAAGCATTGGAACCGAGATGACCTAAGTAATCAAGCGAAGGAGGTTAAAATAGTAAAAAAATCCTTTCAAAATTGGACCAGATCACATAAGGCCCAGTTGCTTCAAAATAATTCTGAACTAATGTTGGAATCTTTGTGCAAAAGTGTTACAACAGCTTTTTGTTGTCTTATCAATGACCTGGGGCAAAATCAAGCAGACTTTTAACTGAATCTAATGACCTAATCAAGTGAATTAGTAGGTTCAGTGTGGTACGACTGAATAGGCATGCAAATGTGGTGTTTAAAGAAGATCCTGCAACTTGGGTGACAATATTAACTAAGGAGGACAGTAATGATCGAAATAATTATAGGCCCATCTTGATCCCAGATGCAGATAGGAAGGTCTTTCCAACCTAGCCTTGCTCTTAAAACATCTAGAGGCTTGGTTGTTTCGGGTAGGACATATCCAGAAGTGGCAGGCCGTTCCAGAAAAACTATAGTACTAATCTGTACGGTCTCCTTCTTCGATACATTAAAAAAAAAAGTTGCCCCATGCAGAAATGTTAAGGTCACATTTATGGCAAGTATAGATCTCACGGCAGCTTTTGACATGGTTATTAAAAACCTTTTATGGCGGAGGATGGCCAGTTGGAACATCCCAGGTGGGTTATTGAGATTGATAGTTGCCCTACACAAGAAATCGGGTCAGACTGAACTATAATTAGAATCAACGAGAACAATTGAAACGTTCACAAGAATTAGACAGGGAAGCATTTTGTCTCCCTGTCTTTTTAGCTTATATTTTTTGGATGTTGGAGAGTCACTGGAGAAATGTGCATTTGCTTCTCCTAAGTTGAATAATCAACGTTTAACGTGGCTCTCCTATGCGGACAACTTCTTATTGTTCGATCTGACCCCATGGGGCCTCCAAAGGTTATTCGATGAATTTGGGATATATGCTCAGAAAAAGTTATTAATTCTAATAAGATGAAGGTCATACTGTTTACGAGAAAAAGGAATGGCATGCCGCTTATCCGGTGAAGTGATATCCATAATCCGGAGATTGTCGATCACCTTACTTACTTTGGTTTCCTGTTATTTGCAAATCCTACCAAGGCCTCAACAAAGGAGTATCTTCTGCAGAAAATTACCGGTTTAGTAAACCAGATTAAAAAGGTGGACAGGAAATAGAGTACATTCATAATCATACCAGCCTTAAAATCCTATCAAGGCAAATAGTTCCAAAATAACTTAACGGCATTAAAATTCAGGATCATTCCATTTTCAATTTATTGATGTAGGCTGTGGAAGCCGCCACAGAGCTGACTTGTTTTTTAAGGGACAATGTTGAGTCAAGATAGACTCCCAGTGTTTTTATTTCCTTAGAGACTTTGATCGCGTTACCGTCAATATTGAAGGATGTATACCTACGGTCAAGCTTGTTCAAGCATGCCTGAGTGCCGACAATCAGGAGCTCGGTCTTATCATCGTTAAGGCATAAGCTGTTTGTAGCCATCGAGGCCTGGATTTCTAGGTAGATATCATTAAATAGTTTGGAGTCTTGATCATAACACCCAGTGAGGGGAATGAGGATTTGGGTGTCATCTGCGTAATTAGTGTAGATGACACTAAATGTGTCCATCGATCGAATAGGAGCTTTGTGAATATGTTGTATTCAGGTGTGGTAGGATGAAGTGCTAAATTGGAATTGGATGAATAATATTATCGTTTTCATTTTTTAGAATCCCTTTTAGGTTATAGAGGTTGTTTTTGGACCTATAGGGATAGAGGAATATGTATGAATTTTATGGATTATTCTGTAATGAATATGCTGTGTTTTATGGAATGTTATGTACTGAAATATTTGTTAAATTATTGTTTTATATATGAAATGTGTGTAATAATTACGTTGTCAAAGGTTGATTTTCAACTAAATAACAAATTTATAAAAATGTATTGAGTCAATGCATTCTTCAAAGTAACCACCAGTGCTGGTCCCATGTTTTGTATGTCCCGTCCATGCTGTAATTATAATATGTATGCACAGTAAGCTTCCACATTAGCTGTTTGTTCATTGTTAATTTTACACAATCATTCGTTGGAGGTGCCTGAAAGGGCAAGTTATTGACTAATGGGATTTACTGCATCAATGGTCTGATATGATTTATTTGCCGTTGGTGGGCATATGATGAGGCAATGTGGCATGTGGGTGATGGATGGGGTGACAGTGTGACTAATGGACCAAGTGAGTCTCTGATGAGGTGTGTGTCTCAGGCTGTTTTATGGTTGTGTTTATTGGGAATAATAACCCCTGGATACGTCATATGCACATGTTCCCACTATTTCCCCTGCATTGCCTTCTTGACAATATGCACCATGCTTGTGACTCTACCATTTATGCTTCTCTGGTCTGGTGCAGGAGTATGGTAAAATGGGCATCATATGCAAATGGCTGACCCCAGTGTGTGTCTGAATGAGTGAGTGGTGACTGATTTGGGTACCATTGCACAATTTAAGAATTTTCATGTTGTACATCTTTGATTGAAAGATCTTTGAACTAAAAGTTACACTTGGTGACCTTCTTGTACATGGCTATGCTAGATAAACGGTCACATCAGATAGAGGGGGCATTAGGTGCAAAACTTGGGGAGGTGATGAGGCCTGGCTAGAAATATCAGAGTCCACAGTGCCACCATGGTGGTTTGTGTTTTGCTTTGCCACTCACTTAGGTGTTTATTTGCCATAAAGGCCTATGTGTCGGACGCGCTGGGAACAGAAGTGATCCCAGCGCGTCCGGTCCCAAAAAAAAGCAGCAGAAGGTAAGTAGGGTTGGGGGGCAGGTGAGGAAGAAAAAAAGTTTTTAAAAAAAACATGCCTACATCCCCGGTGGGGGACAATGGAAGCCTCCAGCCGTGTGGAGGTGCGGAGCGGGGATGGCCCTGCTCCGAGTCTCCCCGCGGCTAGAGGCTGCCATCGTCCCCCACCGGGTACGAAGGAGAAAGAAGATAAGTGGGGTGGGGAGGGCAGGGAGGAAAGGGGAACAAAAAAACAATAAAAAAGCCTTACCCGAGTCCCCGGCGGGGGGTGAAGGCAGCCTTTCAGCCGCAGGGAGGCTCGGAGCGGCAATGGCCCCGCTTTGAGCCTCCTCATTGGCTGAGGGGCTGCCACGCCTCCGCCGAGGACAAGGCGGCTGGAATCCTGGCCGAGAATCGAAGAATCCTCGGCCGGGTAATGACCCGGCGAGAGCCAATCAAAATACGTGTTGCATTCTGCTTGACTCCCGCCGGGTACTAATATTCTATATCACATTTTGCTTTTTATTCTTATTTTTAATTTGTTGGAGGTCCAAAATTTTTTAATATTCCAAATAAGAAAATATAATTACTAAATGAATTCAAAAATCATATTATTTTAATTAAGAATGGAATTAAAACTAGAAGATGATAATCACATTTTTTTTAACTATTTTAACTATTTTATTTCTTTTTTTATTTCAAAATTGATATTTCAGAGTTAAGTAAATATTTAGAAAGAACATTATTCATTATTCTAACATGTGTGTGAAATGCAAGTCACAAAATGTGTCTCTCTAAAGGGAGAGGATTCAAAAGGACATTGCTATTACAGATCTGATCTTAATGATGTTTGGGGCACAGGTACTTTATTGAACAATTTGCTTCAGAATTTGTTTAATTTTAGGATTGTAAAACTGACAAGAATTACTTAATAAAACTAACAGCGAAGATAAATTAGTTTGATACTGGCAGGAACCCCAATATAGAATTACTTGGTCCTTGACCAAGGGACACAATGTGAACGTGAAATAATCCCAGAAATTCCAGAGGTAATTTATTTACAAAAATAAGGTGTGCGGATTTTTACAGAATTAAATGCCCTTAAACGAGATCATGAAGAGCATGAACTGTGGATCCGCAGAAATCCAAAATAGAATTACATTTACACCAAATTATTGAACTAAAACACAAAGTAAATGATTTATATGATGGTTTATGATATGATGGTTTATTTATAGAGCGCCTATACACAATGGGCCTCATTACGAGTTGGGCACAAAGGGATTTCCGGCACCGGTAAGGACACTGGTGCCCGTAACCCCTTTGCGCCCTATTCCGAGTTCCCTTAACTGTTCCCTTCCTTAACGCCTAGTCTGACCAGACGTTAATGACGGGACCCGTTAAGGGACTTTAGAGCTAATAACGGTACCGCAAATTGAGGTACCGTTATTAGCTACTTCCCCATTCCCATTGAGCCCCATGAGGGCTGAAATAGGAATGGGGAATGGTTTTTTCAATGGGGACTTACCGGTCCCTCCAAGATCGGAATGGACCAGTAAGTCCTCATTGAACCAGGTCGGACTCGGTACCAGTATGGGAGGTTGTCATGGCACAAATAGCGCCATGATTACCTCCATACTCGGAATGAGGCCCAATGTGTTTGAGAGCGCTTCATGACAAGGGACAATAAAACAGTGAAAGGAGCAGAGAAGCAGAGAGGAGAGAGAATACAGTTGCAGGGTTCAGTGAAACACACAAAGTTGCATGGGAAAAGAAAAAGTAGCCAAGGATTCACAGTGATAGTGGGCACAGCATGATTCAGGGCCAACCTGTGTGCAGTCCAAGGAGGCCGGCATGAGAGTTGAGAAGTGTGAGGCACCAAAGTCAAAGTGTTCATAAAGTCAAATCCAGGCATCAGCAACAGGTTGGAGATGGTGAGGACCAAGGTGAGTCAAGACACTCATGCAGTTCTAAGGAGGAAAAAAGGGGGTGGAGGAAGGGACATGTGGGACAGGGGCAGACTGGGGCAGCGGGACGGGAGAGAGCAGGGAGGAAAAGGGGGTGGGCAGCCAACAACACAGGGCAACAGAGGGGCTAGGTCACTTCAGAAAACATCACATGGCAACGGAGTGGGTGGGGGAGCATCAGAAAATATCATGGGGCAACAGTGAGGGTGGGCGGACATCAGAAAACACCACAGAGAAACAAAGAGGGTGGGGGGACATCAGGAAACATTGCGGGACAACAGTGGGGGTGGGGGGACATCAGAAACATCATGGGGCAACCGAGGGGTTGGGGGGACAGTGGGAACCATCACGAGCCAACAGAGGAGGTGGGGGGACATCAGAAACATCACAGGGCAATGGAGGGGGTGGGGGGACAGCAGGGACCATCATGGGGCAACGGAGGGGGTAAGGGGTTATCAGAAACATCACGGGGCAACAGAGGTGGTAGGGGGACAGCAGGAACCATCACGGGGCCACGGGGGGGCTGGAGGGACATCAGAAACATCACAGGGCAGCAGAGGGGATGGGAACAGCGGGAACCATCACAGGCAACAGAGGGGGTGGGGAAATATCAGAAACATCACGGGCCAACAGAAGGGTTGGGGAGAATGCAGGTACCATCACGGGGCAATGGAGGGGCTGGGGGGACATCAGAAACATCCCGGGGCAATGAAGGGGGTGGGGGACAGCGGGAACCCTCACGGGGCAACGGAGGGGGTGGGAGAACATATATTAGAGAGAGAAAAATATTAGTATTAGTATAAGAGATATTGAATAACCGGGTACAAATTGACGTCAGGTGCATTCAATTATCTGTGGAGTCTGAAGAGCACCAGGCATAGATCAAATGAATTCCAAAATGTGAAAAGACAATGCTATCAAATTGCAAAAGTATTTGAGCAGCTGAAAATGGAATACAACTTGCTTCAGGAATCTTATGCCTGAAGCATAATGTGCATAAATCAACAAAACTTAAAAGCATTACAGGATAAGATGGTGAACATTTCAGATCTACAAAAATAATTCTAAAAATGCAAGGTGGTTCCTTGAGTCAGTCACACGGGATCAAGACTCACCATTACCAGTGAAACATCCTCATCTGAGTATGATGATTTAGCTCCTGAAAGCCAGAAGGAGAATCAATGTTGCACTTGAAAACAACCGACCATTTGACTCCATGTAAAGGATGATGTGAATGATGTCCCATTTACAGACACAAGGCACCACAAAAGTGGAACTGCAACGGACACATGTTTTCAATGTGGAAATGGTAGAATACCTTCCTTATTCCGAAATCAAAGTGCTCCCTCTAGGAACACACACAGGGGGCTGACAGAGGGCTAACAGATGGTGATGACTGTGCCAAAGCTAACTTTGAACTAAAAGAAAAACACAAAAATCCCCATAGTGGTAATAACCTTAAGATTTGCAAAGGGGATCAGCAATGTAAATATACAGACTGTGTGTTAATCAAAAGACCTAGAATCAAAAATAGAGATTAATTTTACACAGAATCAGAAGAAAAACATGATGGAAATGTATGGAGTATGGTAGGACACAAACATAAAAACATAAAAACCATAAACAAAGCATGGACACAACAAAGATCATTACATCTCTGAGAAGTCTCAGAAAGATTTTCAAAATCAGATAAAAATGTGGGTATTGAACAGCATGTTCAATCTGTATAGTGTGCATACAGAACTCTAACCACAGAGACATAAACCATATGAAATAAATTAGCTGGGTTGTGTAAAAAGATCATGTGAGATCAGCGAGAACCAATACCAAAACTTGGAATGCTTTTAAGGACTCCCTCTGGCATGCTTCAGAATCAACCCTAATCTAGACATTGAATCATTAAATTACCACAATTAATTCTTCTACTTTCTCCAAGTAGAAGTGATAGCACAACTTGCATGAGATTGACTAATTATTCAATAAGTTGAATTACTGAACAGTCGACTCACATGTGTGAGGGGATTCAGAGACCCCAAAATGCGGGTAGCAATGCAAATAAAAGCCAGCAGAAGGAGAAACACTACATTTCTGTCTCTGAGACAAAGGTCTTAGAGGTAAAAGCCAATAAAACTTAGCTTTAGAAACTAGCAAAAGCAATAACAATAATCAGAAGAGTCATCATAATGACCATCCAAAGTGATTCTCAAGAATGCTGGGTGTTCAACACCCACATTCCAAAGCATTGATTCTACATGGTCCAACTAAATCAGTCCTCATTCTAAAAGCTCCCACACCATTTCTGTTTTTTGTTATTGCCCAATTGAGCAAATAAATAATCAAATTCAGACTTCTTTAGATGGCCCAATGGATTTAGGTGAAAGTCCCTGGTCGAAGATGGTGGACAACATAACAGGGAAACCCAACAGCAACCTCAACCAGTATAGGCCTAGATTTCAGAAATATGACTCTAGAGAAGTTCAGAAATACAAGTATTTGCAAAGCCAGGTGAGAATACTTATGTAACAAATTGGAAAATTATTTGTCAGCCTGCAAAAAAGTACACCTCCTACATCACAGAATGATTCCCTCTACCTCGGGAAATCAATCTGGAGTAGTATCGATTGTTGCATTTAGGGTAGGCACTATAGAGAATTATGACCAAAATAGAACAAGACACAAATAAAGAATTAAAAAGAGAGTCAATGGTCAATTTTGTTCTACAACGGAACCAAGTGAAGGAATTCCTATGGGAAATTGAATTCCTGGAAAGCAAGGAACCCGAAAAGGAAGATACACCATCACAGAAAATAGGGTTTAGTGAAGAATCGAAAGAACAACAAATGAGACTGAACACTAAGTGTAGGACTAAAGTTACTAAGCATAACAGGAGGAGGTACTGTGGGAGTACGTTACAATTTATCAGTGGTACAGAAGGATTTTGAGAGAGTTGAAGATTAATTGGTAAGTGGTGGTATACAGACCTCCAAAAAGGCAGAACCATCATAATGAGAATGGATACCTGCGAACATATTAAAATATCTAATGCACATATATAAATAAATATACATTTGTAAACAATCTCTGTAGAAGATTCTGCATCTAACAACTTTTTTGCACTTTAGTGTTGGTATGAATTCATTACTGTCTTAGCTTATTGAGATGTTTGTATATACTGTGTCTTTATGTCTTTATGCAATGAATTAAAGTTTGTACTTTTAAAAATGTTGGCACTATTTTTGATCACATTTGTGAGTTCATTTTCATGTTGATTCATTTATTTTGTAATAATGTTAATGCTTTGCAGAATTTATATATGTATCTCAAATAGGCTATTCGGAAAACCCATCCCACAGATTCTAACAAAAGCTCCTTAAGCCTAGCTTCCTCTAACTACAAAGAAGCAATATACCTTGCGAAAAAAGATATGTATAATAACACAGATCCTCCAGGCTGAATCTAAAACCAAAGAGCTCTTTAAAATTTTGAAAGAGCTGGAATCGCCCATAGTGCCCACTGATACCTGTATCACTGACTCTGATAGGTGCACAAATATCCAAAAACCCCTTTTGGATACAATATCCACACTTCAAATTAAAATCAATGCCAAAAAAGACAGCCACCACACAGATTCGATACCTAACCTCCATCTTAACAAAATACCCCCTTTAATACACTCTGCTAAACCCTTCCACTTTGCACCTCTCTCCATTGCTGAGGTGAAAAACATCACTAAAAAAACTGAAACCTTCTAACTGTCAAGGGACTCCTGTCCTGCCCCCATCATTAAAGATGCAGCACATGACCTTGCCCCCTTCATCACAGGGTTTATCAATGCCTCTTTTAAATCTGGAATAGGGCCAGATAACCTTAAGGATGCCTGGGTCATTCCTCTTATAAATAAGCCTAATCTTGTCCCGAGCAATCCTAGTAACTACATACCCATTACTACGGTCTTGGATCGCGCTGCTTACCTAAAAATTCAGGAATACTTGGAAATCAATCTCCTAGGCCTACATCAATCGGGTTTCCGACCTAGACACATAACTGAGACTGCCCTCATCGATCTTAAATCACAAATTGAGGATCTAAACGACAATGGTAAGCTGGCTCTCCTTCTGCTATTAGACTTGTCAGCAGCATTTGACCTAGTCAACCATCAAATTCTCTGCCACAACCTGAAAAATGCTGCCACTTCTTTAATGAAGCCACATCTTGGATTAGCTCCTTTCTTGCAAACAGAGCCATGAGGGTCTTTTCACAATCTGCATCTACTGTACCCTCTCCAGTCCTGTGTGGAGTCCCGCAGGGGTCCTGTGTTTCACCCACACTATACAATGTCTTCACAGAGCCACTCTTTGATATTCTCGACTATCTGGGTGTCATCACACTAATTACGCTGATGACATTCAGATACTCATCCCTATCACTTGTGACTACGTGACTGACTCAAAAGCCCTTAATGACGTTTACATCATTTTGGCAGAGCCCAATCATGGGCTCTGCCTAAATGATGGGAAAACCGATTTACTTATCCTCGGCTCCCATCACAGACTCAACAAATTGGACCCTGCCTTCAAAACTTTTATCATCGATGGCAACACCATAAAGGTTTCCAATGATACAAAAACCTTAGGCATCTACCTTGACTCTACTCTATCCCTTACAAGACAAACCAATGCAGTGGTCTCAGCATCAGCGTAAACGTGCAAACTGATCACTGCATGTAGGCCCTTCCTGACTACAGCCAACTGTATTATCTTGGCTTTGAACCCTAATCATGGCCAAAATGACTACTGTAATGCACTATATCTCGGGACCAACCAAAGGAATATCAACAAGTTACAGGTATCACAAAATAATGCGATAAGAGCTTCTCTCAACATTCCCAGAAAGGCCTACATTTCTGACACCAGGTGCAGCTTACACTGGCTCCCTGTTACAAACAGAATATCCCTTAAAACACTTGCACTGACCCATAAATGCCGATCCAACTTGGCCCCTCCCTAAATAGCCAACCGCTTTACCGCCCACTCTTCATCCCGCCCACTTAGATCAGCTCATACTCCCACCTTATCCACCCAGATTTAAGATACAAAAAGCCGGGGGTTCCAGCTTCCCAGTCCTCGCCGCCAAACTTTGGAATACACTTCCCAACATACTCAGAGCTAAACCATCTTACCATACATTCAAAAGTAAGGCCAAAACCTGGCTCTTTTCCCAGGAGCACATTCGTACTTGAGCTTAACTCCACCTTCTTATCTTGCTTGTACCTTGCGTACCTGCTTGTGTATAACTTGTACCTTTATTGTATATTATTTCCTTTATGTATATAATCTCCCTTATGTATCTGACCATCTGTATTTCTTTGCATATGTTTTTTATGTGACTCCCGGCACCTTTCCCTCTCTGTACTGTTTGCTCTGTAATCTTGTATACCTGAAGCTATGGACCCAGATGCCTCCGGGCAAGGTGCGCATTACAAATAAAATAAATACAAATATAGAGTATTGTGTTATATGCTTAGCAGAAATATCCCTGGCATGGGTTATTATATTGACATCTGTAATCATGAAGTATACGTACTCTATTCTGAATTCTAAATTATATCCTTTGTTGAGAGTTCTGTATCAAATAAAGGCACAATTATTGTTTGTAGTGATTTCAGGGAGCTGTTAGGCGGAAACCTGTGCAGTTCCCTCTGGGACCACTGCAAAAGATTTAGGACTACAGGTGTTTGGCAGTAAACCCACTTGATAGCAGTCTGTACCACACAGATTCACTTGGTAGCTGTGGCTGAGCAGTCAGACTTCCCTCAAGAAGAGTTAGGCAGTATGTGGAGTATACATAATAGGGCAATTCTACACAGTAAGACAAGCAAACATGCAACAAGGCTTCGGTGTAAATATATAAAGGTATTTATTTCTAACGACACATCTATATAAAAACACTGGCACTATTACGGCAAACAACTTCAATTGCAGTTACTATAAGAAAAATATCAATCCCTCTAACAATAGATCGACAAGTCTAGGTTCAACGGCATCACTTATTTGCAAACAGAGGTGTATGCTTTAACCTAGATGGCACTCTAGTATTCGTTAGGTTGGGAGAGAAAAAGGCGGGTTAAGAAATCAACTCGATACCAATACGTGTAAGAACAAAGATGCAAGGCAAGAAGACAAGAACCACTGTAGATTCCAAAGTTCAGAGGCCAGGCCCACTCGGAGAGAGGCAAGGCGATATGTCCCAAAAAGTATCTTAGTGGAAATGCGTTTGAGTCTTTGTAGCAAATTGTTTTCGGCAGATTGGACCAGTTCAGAACAACACCCTAGAGAAAGCTTGGAGGCGACCCTATGGAGAGGCGAGGATTAAGACACCTCACTCTATCCGGCAACAAGGGAAGCCAGGCGGACACAGTACCTTGGTTGTGGAGAGACAGCTCCGGCGGGGGCAGTTGTTCCTGGTGGTGGATGCGCGTCCGGTCTTTGCTAAGAGAAGAGGTGATCTCGTCGTCGAAGGAAAGTTGAAGATCGTTGCACCACCAAGGAAGAGACCAGCCGCGGAGTGCTCCGTCACAAGGCACCACTTTTTGGTCGCGGTACAGGGGTAGTGGCTATCCGGTTGCCGAGGTGCTCTGCACGGGCAATTCGACCACTGCGTCATGAGGCGAAGAAAAAGCAAAGGGGACTGGTTGATCCCACCAGTCAGGGGAAGAGACTCTTCGGCAGGGAGATCTCCTCTGTTGTTGGGAAGTGGTGAGTCGGTTCAGCAGGGCTCCACCGGAGTTGTCGTCGTTGCAGGTCGGCTCAGCTTTACCCTCGTCGGATTCTTTAGGTCCTTTGGCGACTTCTGAAGATCCAGTCCCAAAAGCCCTGCTTTTATGCAGAAAACCCCCATTCATTCAGCCTAGCTGTCACTCAAACACGCTAAGTGGTGAACGGGGAGGCTCACCACTTGGACCAATCACACCAGAGTGCGACCGGAGTTGGCAAGGCAACTCGGTCCAGGGTGCCTAAACCCCCTCCCACATCCCTGTGGTAACCCAGACAGAATGGCACCACTTTCGAGGGTCTCTGTTCAGAAGCCCACCAAAAGTGAAACAAAGGGCTCAACCTTTGGTTTAGGAGTCACAGAGACAAACACAGACGCCATTTTAAAAAGCAGAGTTCTGGCAGAAAATACCATCCGATAGACTTATTTAAGAGAAGTAGACCGGTGGTACGTTAGAGATTAACGAGAAAAAGTATCAATCTCCAACAATGGGAAGAATCCCATAGGGTTACATTCGGGGTCGAATATAACAAGTAGTTTCCACTGCCACCAGCCAAAACTCGACGAGGGGGGACGGGACAGTGCCCCCTCGAATAACAGACTCAGGAGTAATCGAAGTACCCCTACTAGTACGTCCACAATAGGATGGTTTGTACTAGTTCTGTTAATAAATTTAGGTCTAGTAAAGCCAATGGTGACTTTACATGCCCGGGGAGACAGTAGTCAGTCCCCGGGTATGGAGTCTATGAAGGAGGTCCGCTAGGACGCCCCAGTGCTACGGCACGGAGGGTGCGGTGTAACACACATAGCAAAACATATGAGACCCTATGGAGTAAAAGACCCCATAGCCCATAGAACACATTGACATTCAAAGGAATTACACACATTCATGTCCAAGAGTGGGAGGAAAAGAGTCTCACTCTTTGCAGGATGGAAAAAAACAAACTCCAGAAATCCAGCAAAGCTGCTGGGGGACTCACTAGGTTAGGAAATTCAGCCTAAACAGAGAATTCTCCCTAACACTCGCCCCCCCCAGACTAAGGTACAGGAGGATTTAATCCACTCCTGGATGAATCTCATACCTCTAGTCGATGACATACATCCTAGGGAGACCATCAGCATTTTGGTGGTGACACCCTGACCTGTGCTCAATGGTGAAATCAAACCCTTGCAGGCAGATCGACCATCTCAGTTGTTTTGGGTTTTCCCCTTTCATTTGCATTAACCATCTCAAGGGTTGGTGGTCAGTCTGAATGACAAAAGTAGAACCATACAAGTACGGCCTAAACTTCTTCAGAGCCCACACGATAGCAAAGCACTCTCTTTCGATTGTTGCCCACCTTGTTTCAGGATCCTTCAGCTTGCGGCTGATGAAGCAAACGGGGTGCTCCCTACCTTTCCCATCCAGTTGACTGAGTACGGCACCTATCCCTACATTGGAAGCATCTGTCTGCACAATGAAGTGTTGGCGGTAATCAGGAGCTCTGAGTACTGGGGCTCGGCAAAGAGCCTTTTTCAGGTTTTCAAAAGCCTGATTGCACTCCTCGTTCCATCTAACCTTTTTAGGGAATTTGGGCAAGGAGATGACATTCAGTGGAGAAGCTATGGTCCCATAGTTCTCTATGATATTCGTGTAATACCCAGTGAGGCCTAGGAAGGCTCTCACTTGGGTTTGAGTAGTAGGTGTTGTCCAATTTTTCACAGCTTCAATCTTACTGAGCAAAGGCCTTATTTCTCCACCTCCTACCTCATTTCCAAGATAGACTACCTTACTCTGTCCAATTTGGCATTTACTTGCCTTTATGGTCAGATTGGCTCGTCCAAGAGCCTGCAAAACATCTCTCAGGTGGGTTACATGTTCTTCCCAGGAATTGCTGAACACTGCAATGTCATCCAAGTATGCCATGCAGAAGTCCTCCATCCCATTCAGAACCTGATCTACCATCCGTTGAAACGTAGCAGGTGCATTCTTCAATCCGAAAGGCATTACCTTAAACTGTTATAAGCCAACGGGGGTAGAAAATGCAGTTTTCTCCTTGGCTTGGTCTGTCAGGGCTATTTGCCAATAGCCTGACGTCAAGTCAAATGTGCTGAGGAACTTGACAGCGCCAAGCTTATCTACCAACTCATCTGTTCTTGGCAAAGGGTGGGCATCAGTCTTGGTGACTGCATTAAGAGCTCTTTAATCCACACAGAATCTAAGCTCTTTAGATCCGGCCTTTGGTACTAACACAACTGGGCTAGACCATGGACTAGTAGAGGGCTCTATTACCCCGAGATCGAGCATCTTGCTGACCTCACCTTTGATGTGGGTTCATACGTTCTCTGACATTCGGTATCCTCTGCTTTTGACCGACAGACAGTCACCAGTGAGTATGTCATGCTGGCCCCAAGGGGTCAAGCCTGGTGAAAGCGAGAACAGAGAGGCAAACTGATTCAACAAAAATTTGCACTCTTCTTGTTGCTCGGGTGTCAGATTTGAGAGAGATTTACTCCTTCAACTTTTTCGTCCAAAGGTAAGCCTCTGAGGAGATCCGGAAGAGCTTCACTCTCTTCTTCTTCCTCGGATGATGCTAGAAGCAATGCTCCTACATCGGGTCTTGAGACATACGCTTTGAGTCTGTTGGTGTGGAAGACGGTCGGAGCCTCCTTGGGATTGCCCAAGTCCACCAGATAGTTGACCTCTCCGAGTTTACCCACAACTCTGAAGGGTCCCATCCATTTGTCTTGCAAGGCCCTCTGTCTTGTTGGGATCATAACGAGAACGAGCTGGTCTTGAGCGAACTCAACCATGTTAGCCTTTTGATCGTGCCAGTGCTTGACCAATGCTTGTCCAGCTTTGAAGTTATCGCTTACTTCCGTCATCATGTGCGACATTCTCCTCCGGAGACCTATCACGTAGTCAGTCACTCTGACTGGCTTGGGGGAAGGAGCACTCTCCAACCCCTCCTTAATCAAGGCCAATGGACCTCTGACGGGATGACCATAGAGAAGCTCGAAGGGAGAATAACCTACTCCCTCCTGAGGGACTTCTCTATAAGCAAAGAGAAGGCATGGCAGTAGAAGGTCCCACTTACGCTTAAGGGGTTCCTCTAAAGCACCTATCGTGCTCTTCATGGTTCGGTTGAACCGTTCTACCAACCCATTGGTTTGTGGGTGGTAAGCTGTTGAGAACTTGTAAGTAACTCTGCAGGTTTTCCACATGGCTTTCATGTAGTGGGACATAAAGTTTGACCCCCTGTCAGAGATTACTTCCTTAGGAAACCCGACCCTAGTAAAAATACCAAGGAGGGCCTTAGCCACAGCCGGAGCCGTAACAGTCCTCATAGGAATTGCCTCAGGATACCTAGTAGCATGGTCTACTACAACAAGTATAAACCTGTTGCCTGAGGAAGTTGGAGGATCAAGGGGACCAACGATGTCAATCCCTACTCTCTCAAATGGGACTCCCACAACTGGGAGAGGCACTAAAGGTGCCACATTCTTGGAGCCATCCTTACCAGAGGTCTGGCAGGTGTGGCAGCTCCTGCAGTGTTTTTCCACTTCGGTCCCCATCTTCGGCCAATAGAAGTAGAGAGAGAGCCTTTCCTTAGTCTTCTTGAAACTCAAGTGACCAGCCAAAGGAATCTCGTGGGCTAACTGCAAGAACTGTGGTCTGTTCTCTTGGGGTACTACAAGTCGTTTGTAGTCTCCAGGTGCAGACTCGGTCGGTTCACTGTAGAAGAGGCCATCTTCCCAGTGCAACCTGTATTTCCCAGGCTCTTGCCCTTCAGCCTGAGCTTCTACCTGGTGGCGAAGACCTTCCAGAGTTGGACATTCTCTCTGTCCCTTACTGAAGTCTGCCCTGCTGGGTCCACCTTCTGCCAGTAAAGACTGCAGTTCAGGATGGTCAACAAGATCCAGATCCCCAATGAGTTCCGGCCCTTCCGTTAGCTCTTCCTCAGAGTCTATCTCTACCACACAGGGTTGTACCTCCCTCTCAGCCTCAGCTGGAGGTGGAGTTACGGGTGTAATGTTGGACAACCGCAGGGAAGTCCTCGTTGGCTGCACCGAAATGCTGGCCGCTGGTTTCAGGGTAGAAGTTTTAGGTTTCTCTTTCGCTTCTGATTTCTTCGAGACAGCTGCCGACAATTCTAGTGGAGCAGGAGTGATTTCTTTCTTCATCATCTCCTGGAGAGTACCGCGCATGGTCCTCTCTCTTGCAGGTCTGGTTAGCTCCTGTAACCGTTTACTAGGAGGTCTGGGAGTATGCAATACAACTCCGAGAGTTTTCAAATCGTTACCCAAGAGTACGCGTCCTGGTACCTCACTCTCTATGCTGACAGGTATCTTCACAGTCATGTCGTTACACTGGATGAGAACTGGTAATTGGGGGAAGCATCTGCACAGGCCCTCCAGCTAACTTGGTGAGGCGTTTGGGTGCCTTAGCAACATCCTCAGCCTGAAAAAACGATTTATCCACCACAGTTATGCTGGCCCCAGTGTCCCTAATGGCAGGAGTCTCCTGACCATTCACCTGGACACTGTCCTTATAATACTCTTTAGTATTATCGGGGATAGAATTATAGACATCTAAATTCTGTTGTTCCCACAACCCCAGAGATACTAAAGAAACGCTGACTGAGACTCCGATGGGTTCGTCAGCTAGCAGTAGAAAGTTTCCACTTGCCATTTGGACTTCCTCCTCTGGAGCGAAGGCTAAGGAGACAAGCTGGACCCCTGAAGGTTTACCCTTACATCTGGGATCTCCTTTCACGTGGTCAGTCGAGCTACAAACAAAGCATTTACCGAATGCTTTCTGGAATGGTGGCTTGTTCTGGCCTCCTTCCGTTTTGGCACCAGAAGACACATTATTCTGCTGCGGTTTTCCTTGTGGCTTACCCTTCTGGTTTTGTTTGGGGCCCTCTTTGGAATTTGAGTTATTCGAATTCTCTTTCGAGTCTTTTTTAGGCTGTTTTCCCTCATCCTTTTTCTGAGTTGCCCCAGAATCCTTATGAGTAGCCCTGTTGGCAACCCATAAGTCAGCAGCCTTAGCTAGCTTCCGGGAATCCAATTCCTTCGAATCAGCCAAGTGCTGTCTGAGCTCAGGAGAACAGGCATCATAAATAGACTCCAACATAACGAGATTCTTCATACCCTCATAAGTGTTCACTTTGTAACCCTTAATCCATCCCTCTAAGTTTTTCAACCCTTCACTCACCCAGGTAGCCCAAGGGGTACCATCATGCTTTTTGAGGGTTCTAAACCTCTTAAGATACTGGGAAGGGGTCTTCCCGAACCTAGCTATCAAAGCTAGTTTCACACTTTCGTAATCCGTCTTATCCGCCTCCCCCAACTCCATTACCACTTCAGTCGCAACAGGAGGGAGCATATAGAACAACCAGGGAAGTAAATCATTCCCGGTGATGTCCTGGAGCCCATGATTGTACTCAAACAGTTTTAACCAATCCAACACATCCAATCTTGGTTCATACATACCCACTAATTCCTTCGGCATCTGGGGTCTTTTGGGACTTGAGCTCCTAGAGGAACCAGAGGAGAGAGAAGCATTTTCCACAGACAACTTTTTCATCTCTAACTCGTGATTAAGTTCTATTTCTCTGAGTCTTAACTCAGCTTGCTTCTGCTCAGCCTGGGCATTCATCCGTCTGAACTCGAGCTCTTGGTTTCGTTCAGATTGAGCCAAGAACCGTTTGTATTCTAATTCGAGCTTCATTTTTTCGAGTTCAAAATAAGCAGGGTTACATGTGGGACCTGGTATGGGCCCCGTAGGTACAGCTGGTAAGGCAGGTAGAGAAGCAGAGGAGACAGGTTCGTTAGCCTCTCCTTCCTCTTCAGCCTCTTCATCGTTGTCATCAGAATTATGATTTAGATCAACACCATTACTGTCATCTACATTTGCTGGAGAAATTGGTTCCTCTGAACCCGTACCCAGACTTTGGTTCGCCAGCAATCTCTCTATCAGTTCTAACTTCTTGCCCCTTACAGGAAGATTCCGTTGCCTACAGAGAGCTCGTAACCTCTCAGTATTTTCACCTGACAAGGATTCTTGACTGTAAGCTTCCATAGTAGACATGTTTTTGAAAGTTGCTTTTTAGTACTAAGCTTTGTGGTTAGTTATCCTAAAGTGTCGAAAAGCACTCTTAACTGTAGACTCGATACAAATCCCACCGCTGTACACCAGTGTTAGGCGGAAACCTGTGCAGTTCCCTCTGGGAACACTGCAAAAGATTTAGGACTACAGGTGTTTGGCAGTAAACCCACTAGGTAGCAGTCTGTACCACACAGATTCACTTGGTAGCTGTGGCTGAGCAGTCAGACTTCCCTCAAGAAGAATTAGGCAGTATGTGGAGTATACAAAATAGGGCAATTCTACACAGTAAGACAAGCAAACATGCAACAAGGCTTCGGTGTAAAGATATAAAGGTATTTAGTCTAACGACACATCTATATAAAAACACTCTGGCACTATTACGGCAAACAACTTCAATTGCAGTTACTGTAAGAAAAATATCAATCCCTCTAACAATAGTTCGACAAGTCTAGGTTCAACGGCATCACTTATTTGCAGACAGAGGTGTATGCTTTAACCTAGATGGCACTCTAGTATTCGTTAGGTTGGGAGAGAAAAAGGCGGGTTAAGAAATCAACTCGATACCAATACGTGTAAGAACAAAGATGCAAGGCAAGAAGACAAGAACCACTGTAGATTCCAAAGTTCAGAGGCCAGGCCCACTCGGAGAGAGGCAAGGCGATATGTCCCAAAAAGTATCTTAGTGGAAATGCGTTTGAGTCTTTGTAGCAAATTGTTATCGGCAGATTGGACCAGTTCAGAACAACACGCTAGAGAAAGCTTGGAGGCGACCCTATGGAGAGGCGAGGATTAAGACACCTCACTCTATCCGGCAACAAGGGAAGCCAGGCGGACACAGTACCTTGGTTGTGGAGAGACAGCTCCGGCGGGGACAGTTGTTCCTGGTGGTGGATGCACGTCCGGTCTTTGCTAAGAGAAGAGGTGATCTCGTCGTCGAAGGAAAGTTGAAGATCGCTGCACCACCAGGGAAGAGACCAGCCGTGGAGTGCTCCGTCACAAGTCACCACCTTTTGGTCGCAGTACAGGGGTAGAGGCTATCCGGTTGCCGAGGTGCTCTCCACGGGCAATTCGACCACTGCGTCCTGAGGCGAAGAAAAAGCAAAGGGGACTGGTTGTTCCCACCAGTCAGGGGAAGAGACTCTCCGGCAGGGAGATCTCCTCTGTCGTTGGGAAGTGGTGAGTTTGTTCAGCAGGGCTCCACCGGAGGTGTCGTCGTTGCAGGTCGGCTCAGCTTTACCCTCGTCGGATTCTTTAGGTCCTGTGGCGACTTCTGAAGATCCAGTCCCAAAAGCCCTGCTTTTATGCAGAAAACCCCCATTCATTCAGCCTAGCTGTCACTCAAACACGCTAAGTGGTGAGCGGGGAGGCTCACCACTTGGACCAATCACACCAGAGTGCGACCGGAGTTGGCAAGGCAACTCGGTCCAGGGTGCCTAAACCCCCTCCCACACCATTGTGGTAACCCAGGCAGAATGGCACCTCTTTGGAGGGTCTCTGTACAGAAGCCCGCCAAAAGTGGAACAAAGGGCTCAACCTTTGGTTTAGGAGTCACAGAGACGAACACAGACGCCATTTTAAAAAGCAGAGTTCTGGCAGAAAATACCATCCGATAGACTTATTTAAGAGAAGTAGACCGGTGGTACGTTAGAGATTAACGAGAAAAAGTATCAATCTCCAACAATGGGAAGAATCCCATAGGATTCGGGGTCGAATATAACAAGTAGTTTCCACTGCCACCAGCCAAAACTCGACGAGGGGGGACGGGACAGTGCCCCCTCGAATAACAGACTCAGGAGTAATCGAAGTACCCCTGCTAGTACGCCCACAATAGGATGGTTTGTACTAGTTCTGTTAATAAATTTAGGTCTAGTAAAGCCAATAGTGACTTTACATGCCCAGGGAGACAGTAGTCAGTCCCCGGGTATGGAGTCTATGATGGAGGTCACTAGGACGCCCCAGTGCTACGGCACGGAGGGTGCAGTGTAACACACATAGCAAAACATATGAGACCCTATGGAGTAAAAGACCCCATAGCCCATAGAACACATTGCCATTCAAAGGAATTACAAACATTCATGTCCAAGAGTGGGAGGAAAAGAGTCTCAATCTTGGCAGGATGGAAAAAAACAAACTCCAGAAATCCAGCAAAGCTGCTGGGGGACTCACTAGGTTAGGAAATTCAGCCTAAACAGAGAATTCTCCCTAACAGGAGCTATGTACCAAGACACATAAAATACCAAAATAGGTAAAGTTGCTGACAGAGTGGCCTATTTCAGAAAATGATGGTCATTTCACATTGAACCCCAATAGCCAACTTATGCATCTATTTTCATCTATGTAGTTGATACTATGATTTGATATTCAATGTATAATTGTTTGCAATTTTTGAAGATAGCAGACATAAAGCGCAGATGGGCCTGGAATTAGAATTCTGTTCATCAGATTCTACAACTGACAATTTAACCATTACTCTACCTTTTGTCAACATCTGGTAGTACAGATTGAATTATAAGTGTGTGGTCTCTGAGATCAGGTAATAAGAGATGTTTCTAGCACACAACCTAGTAGGGATCAATGAGACACAGAGACATACAATATGTGTTTAAAAGGGTTTGTATTCCAGAATGAATTAATTAGTTACAGAGAGGACTGTCTTGGGCAAACAAGCAAACACATGTCTGGATGGTGTCTCCTCTGGTTTAAACAACTGGGTAAAAAAATCACTCTGTTTAAGGTTTAATAGTGTTAATGTCTGCATCCTCGATCCTGGCAACCATTGGAGGATAATTATTCCTGACCATTCCTAGATGGTCTATGCATGTGGTTCACCCTGTATTCTTAACTTGGACTTTCCCCATATACTTCCAGCTGAGGGGGTCCAGAATCTGCATTCAATGTCTGTCTAGATCAGTGTGATCCACGTTAGCAGGACTTTATTTTCAAGGTCAATATGGCTAACTTCTGTCCTGCTTCCAGTAGGTTTGCTGATGTGATTGTGAGAGGAACCTTTGCCTCTGCTCTACTTTTTTGCTTATCTCCCTAGAGTCCCCATCTGGCTCAATTGATCCAATCTTACACCTGCCATCTCCTTAATGCTTTCTGCTTTTTTCATGTACCTCCCCTTACCACCACTAGTCTGTCAGGGGTAGAGTATGTAGCGTGACCATCAATCTCTGTCGCTAATTGTCTTGTCTCCCTTTCATTTTACACCCCACCATATCTTTGCCTCCGGGGTACCTCTCAATCTCATGACAGTTATTCGCTTTTCAATTCTAGTGTTAATTATCTCCCCAGCCTATAGGTTTCACCCTCCGATCGTTACCTTCTCCTTCCCTTTCCAGTCTTAGAAGTAAACCTCTCACCAACCTCTGGGCTAAGTCTATCTTCAACCAGTTGGGTGTATCACTCTATAACATCTGGGGTATATCGCTCCTGAAAACTAGAGTTACATCTTTCCCCACTCTCTGGGGTGTATCGCCCTCTCACCTCTGGGTTGTTTTTCTTCACAATCCAAAAGGTATCTCTTTGACCGATCTCTACTTGATGTTCCTACCCTCTTCCTTCTGCTCTCAAGATGTTTCATCTGCATATTTTCCCATCCTAAGCTCTCCCAATATTCTCATCTCCTCTCTACCAGGTCCCCTTCTCCTTCCATCTCCCAGTCACTTACCCTCCTCTAGGTATTCTCCTCTCCAACAGGATCCTTCAAAGCTATCTCTTCCTCTTCAACTTTGTTCCTCCTCCTGATGTCGGCTCACTCCAAACTCACTCCCTACCCCTTTACCTCACCTGCCTCTTATACTTTCCTCACCTCACTAACAGGTTTGGTCTGATTCCCAAGATGTACAGATGCGTGGAGTCCAGCCCAGGGAGTGTTAATTGGTCTTCATTTCTACCTGGGCAGACTTTCTTGGTATGTTTTGTTTCTGGCTCTGCTCCTTTTACTCTGCAGGCCAATGCCTTTCCTCGGTCGTCCACCATCTTTCATTCTCAGAGTCTTTCGAATGTTCAGTTTGGGGGAATCGATATCCGCAACCAAGTTGCTTGAGTGCTGGGTATTGACACCATGTCCTAATGCCCTTTAAAGTCTCTGGATTATAAAATAGAAGTCGCTTCAGGTATCTCTTGCATGTATCTTTAACTCTGCCAGCAGTCTAAACCCTCTTAAATGGACCCTGTTTACTGTGCTCCCCTTTTTCCAAGGTGGGGTTGTGCAGGGGACCCTCCGCACATCTCCTCTAGCCCATGCATCACTAGCAGGTGCCAGCAAATGTCCCACTGTGCCAGCACATCCCTAACATCTAGAGTAAGGCAGGGCACTTCTTCACAGTACCCAATCCAACAATCTGCATCATTCTGCTTTACTTTATTTAAAATGTGGTCACTTGAAAACAGCTTCAAACTAAAACCAGAGAAGTGCACTGCTTTGGCAGCAGCCATAGCTCTGATATAATCATCATGGGTCCCCACTTGATTTGTGGACTCTATGGTGACACCAACATCACATGTTCTCATCTTGCTTTTTCTACATATGTTCTAGTACTATCTCAATTGTGATACAGAAGCAGGAGCAAATACTCAATGCGCCCAGCAAGACCATGCATTTCCATCTCCTGTCTCCCATGTCCACATTCAAATCTGCCCTATCATGGCCATTACGTATCCCTCAGCATTTGCATGGTCTATCACATAATTATGTTGGGATAATGGGACATAGCCCCCTTAAGAGTTTAAGTGGTTCATTCTTAGGCACACCGCTTAGCTACCATCATCTACAGGTAGGCTGGGTAATTGAAATCATTTGAAAAATAACATTCTTGGGATGGTTCAAAATTCCAGTGAGAAGGCCATTTCATTCTAAGTGAGATTATTATGAGTCATGTGGAAACAGTCTCCACTTTTATGCCTCCAAGGAATGCAGGGAGGAAGAACAGGGGGCTCGGCAGTCAAGGAAAGAAAGCATAATAAAGATATATTGGCTTTGATTAGGTTTGAATCTTCATCCTACTCCTTGAGGGGTGCCTTTCTTCTAATCTGGTTGTTGATCCACAGCAATCAATCCCATCGGTCCATTCTCATTACAATATTTCACGTTGACTGTACCTCATGCTCAGGGTGATGGTACTGTACATCTTGCTTTTGCAATTAATTTATACAGCCACATAGCAGCCACATGCCAGCATACCCTTGGCTTGTGGCTGCTATGATCTGATCAGGATAGACCAGGTATTGGTTTTGGTTTCTCTTGCCTAATATATCAATTTTCTTATGTTTATCTTCACCTCATCCCCCTTATAAGCCACTTTTAATATAAATGTCTAGACCCTGCTACTTGTATCCAGTGTGAGTCTGTAGGTACACGACATTTCCTTGAGTACTTCTCTGCCGTTGAGTGAGTTACCCAGGGCTAACTGAATGCTCGCCTTGAGGAACGTGTTCATGCGCTTAACAAATCATTGATAGACAGGTGGAACAGAGCATATTTTTGTGCTTAAGGTTGTCATACCTAAAATAAAATTGCATTTTGGTTTAATTGAAATTAAACCCTGTTCTCTCTCACTTTTTGTTCTAGAATGCCTTCCTGATCAAGGATGGTGGACATTATGGGAGGCAACTCCTCCTATCATGATACCACATTGCACCAATTTAGACATGTAATCTATGATGTGCATTGTACTGTACCACAAAGTCTAAAATGAGTCTACTATGACCATTGCCGGTCTGGGCCACGGTTTGCTGAGCATTTATACTTCCTGAAGGTGCTGCCATGGTCTGCTTCAGGTTTTCACGGTGTCTACACACTTTGCAATCCCTTACCAAGTCTTCAACAGTGTTGTACATGCCAGGACCTTCATACTTTTCACACTTTCTCTATTTGGTCATTTTGCATCTGAGAGGTCCCCAGTGGGACAGTTACATGATGTTTTCCTAACATCCACAGGGATAACCAAACTTCAGCCCTCATTATTCCCCAATATCGCTCTGTGAGTTTGAGGAACATATGTTTGAGCTCAGGGATTTCTTGTTTCACAGATTTCCATCCTTCTTTAAGAACCTTGTGAAAAATGTCACCTTCTCTTTCTGTTGTTGTTTTCCATTGAAATCTTCAAACCAACTGCTGGAGTAATGGCCACTACCTAACTCTTCTACCTGTTTGTCATTGTGCCTTTCACCTACACTGTTTTATTCATGTCATCCCAGAACATTTGAGATTACTTTGGCAAAGAGCAGGTGCCTGATCCACTTCTGGTACATCTTTTTTATTACTGGCAGGCCCAGGTTTAGGGTCTGCAGTGCTTCAGACACCAGCAAACACTCAGTACCTCGCTCTTGACCACAGAGTAGTTCTTTACAGCCCTAGATAGGCCCAACAGGCAAAAGGCAAAGGCTATTCACTTTTCCTAGAATCTCGAACCTAGAAGCACATGTGTACAGGCGCATTATAAATGACTTATCATAAACTATCATATCTCCTCCCTGCTGTATCTGGACGAGGACAACACTAAACCCTATGTCGCTGGTGTCTATAGTTATGTAAGTGTGAGTTACAGTATTCATTTTTCTTAAGGATTGCTTTATGTCAATCTACTCCTTCAGATTTTTAACTCTTCTTGCCAGTCCACCAACTCATTGAATGTCACATTTTTCTTGAGAGGTTCCCTCATATGGTTGCACTAGTGGAAACATTTTCAACAAACTTTGAGGAATAGTCAACTAAGCTGAAGAATGATCTGAACGGATCCTTGTCTGTGGGAGGCACAAGTGTTGCTAGGTCTGGAAAAGACCAGGGGCTATGCTGATGTCCGAACTGTCGGGACTGGGGGATAGCTAGCCTTTTGGTTGTAGCTCCTGAGATTCTATCCGGGGCTACAACCAAAATACTAGGGGCTATAGCTTTCTTAGCCTTCCCCCCAGCGACGCCTCTGGGCACAACCCTTGTGTTGTCTCTACGTGGTCCTCGGCTTTATGCAATGGCATGTATTGCCTGCCCAAATTTTGTCAGGTCTTCCACCCCATTGTGACACCGCTCAGTGTCACTTTTCAGTGTCACTTGTTTCTCCTTGATTATGCTTGACAGCTCATGCAGCAGGACATCCAGTTATTCTTGTTTTTGCTGGTTCCTATATAATATTTAAAATAATTGTGTACCCTTCATTCCGTTAAACACCTCCTGCATCAAGCATTGTAAGACTGTGGTAGGCTATGTAAGGCTAAATTGAATGCCGTAGTGTAGGTCTGCCCCCAAAAGACGTAATGAAACCTATGATGTGCCAGGATTGTTCACAGAATGTGATTTTGGTGGTAGGTTTTGTGTGTTTTGGCTTTTTTGCTATTTCCACAGGCGGCGGCTATTCTGTGTATTCAATGGTCCCTATGATATTATTTTCAAACAATTTGTTAACTTCAAATTCTTTCGAAAGCTCTTCTCTCACAGATATGGCCATGGACCTAACTTTGGGCATCTTGGGTCGAGCTCCACTTTTTAAATAATATCGTATGATTGAAATTGTGTTGCTAACGGGGATAAACCCTCATTCAGACCTGCACTCACATACCCCCACGGTCCACGTCGGAGGTCTGCTCTCTGCTCGGAAGCAGAGACCCGCAGTCCAGAGAGGAAGTAAAACTCCACTTAGAAAGGAAGGGAAAACAGAGCAAACACACAGTCTCGCTTTCACTTCCCTTTTCGCTGAACAGAAAGTTAGAGCCGGGGAGGAGACCAGAGGCGGCGTCGAGGGAGGGGTTGGCTTTTTTCAACAGACCTCATATACATCTGGTGATATAATCTCCCTTGGGAGGCAACTGCAGACTCGATTGTCACCATACAGGATTCAGCCAGTGTCCAACAAGCAACAATGGGCTCACCTCTTTCGTTGAGCGTAGCATAGGATCACGCTCAAGGGTCTTGCTATTTCTGCCCTGATGAAGGCGGAGCTGGTACCGCCGAAACGCAATATTGCCTAGAGGGGATTGAAGGTCCCTCAGAATAACATCTGACCCATATTGGACCTCTTGTTTACAACAATTTATGTTTTGTTGTTTTTTCAGTTAGCCAGGATCTACAGTAACACTTGTTCAGTATCCCAGTTGGTTTTCGTAGATCACTGTCTATTGAATCAGCCTTATTCGTTGTTTGGGAATATCAGCATTTTTCTTACTTCCCTTTCTTCCCCCTTATGCGTTGGCAGACCCCACCCCATTGGTGTATGAACAAATATTCCCACTGGGGTGTTACTGATACTTACTATGATCATATAATGTTGAAAAAAGTATTTGTTACCTTTTTCCAGTGTTGATGTTTCTACATTGGGAGAAATATTTCCTTATTTTGGTTTATGTCTCATTGATTTTTCCATTTTTCCTTCTTTCTTTTTTATCTAACATTCATGATTTCTGTTTAGCAATTTTGCATTCTGATTCATACTAAGAAGGATTGTTTTTCATATGTATTTAACCTTGTAAATGTTTTATTGATTGTATTTGTACGGATGTTTGCACATAAAGTTTTGTCTTTAACTTACAATAATTTGCATGACTATCCTTGATGTGCTGTACTATGATGGATACTAATTATATGTAGATGCTATTACCCCAAAGGGGTACTTAGGTTTGGACCAGGGGTAGGACCTTAATTCATTCACACCTTCCTATAGGCCAACCTACATACGTACTAGTACCTTGTGTTAATATTAGTTTCTCTTGCCCTCCTACTGGTACGTTAGCCCACGGGCACAACCACAGCCACAACAGTGTGGCCTTTTTCGTTGTTGAATGAACCTTTGATATTGGCCAGTAGTTCAGGGCACTCCTCTGGCAAAACTTGGCAATTGTTCACTCTCTCCTCTGTTGTCATCAGCATTGGACTTTCCATGATAGGATGTAATAGTCGCCCTCCCTCCAAATCGTTGAAATCTTGCTTGACATTTGTAATTTGCACACCACTGCTTGGTCTTTGCATTGTAATGTGGCCAATTTCCAACTTGTTGTATGGATGTTTTAATGCCATGAACTGTGGGTTTGATGGATGTTTTTCGTGAATTCTCCTAGTCTCGTGGATTGCATATTTGTGAACATATCTTAGTCAAGCTGGAAGTATGTTGATCTGGATTCTAGTAGAAATCTAATTTCTTTGCATTTTCATTGGCAGCACCCATTACCATTATTACCTTGTTTCTGACATTGTCAGTGTGAAGTCTTCCTCATCTAATTTTCTATTCCTATTTATTTTCCTAATCCTGTGTCAACAGGTTCTTTGACATATTTGAGAAAAGTATTTTTTATGCTATGTTAATCTTGACTTCCCATGATGCCCCTGGCTTGTATATTGTTTAGGCCTTGGCTGAGGGAGATAGTGGCCACTCCTGCCTATCCTTTCTAGAGTTGATCCCATATGTCATTTGTGATCCTCGATCTCTGCTACAGCTCTTGCACTGTGAGTGTTATATTGCACCATCCTGACTTCTGAGTGGCTGTTTCACCACATTTTATTCGCTTGGGCCACATATCTACATATCTGGAAAATTGTATTGCCACTTGGAGGCTTGTTTTGTTTGTCTTTCAAAATGTCTGTTGCATACTGTGGTCATAAGCTTTCCTCATGGGATTATCCCAGAAATATTCTTCTGCCATGCCCACAGAATTACATATGCAGATGTGTACCCTTATGGCAACTTCATAGTTGTCTGCAGTTTCTCCTTTATATTGTGTAATGGCACCTCTCCAATATTGCATGGGTTCCATTTTCTGGTTTGGTCTGATAAAATGCTTATCATGCTTGATCCTCCACCTCTTCTTCTACAGGAGTGTTAGGTTTCAGAGGCATCTGGAATATTTGGAGACCTTTTATACCTAAGCAGTCTAGCAAAGCTGCTTCTTTCTGTTTATTATTGTACTTGCGCCCAACAGCATCTCTGAGGTATACTTGGAATTCAAAGATACCACTGATATATTTTCGCTCCAGAAAATATCAAGAAAGTTGCTGATGTGGACATATTTTGCACTGTCCCAGTCACTAACTTATTCTGCCTCATTATTGGTCAGAGTGTACTTGGCTTTGTTATACAGCTCCCCTAGCAGAAGATGTAATTTTAGGATTTGTTGTTTGACAAGGCCAAAATTCCTCTGTGATAACAGACACTGTTTTGGGTGGTGTCGCATTTGCCCATCTGCAATGCTGATATGGCTATTAGTCTTCAAAGATCTCTGTATTTTTCTAGCAAATTTCCCATCTTACCTCAAGTCCAAAGGACACTCTAAACCACAATTCTCCTTGGGATCTCCCAGGTCCAGAGATGGCCTTAAAGGAGGGGCACAAATGTTGCAAGTTTAAAAAGCTTTGGAAAAGAACAAGGATGTATCAATAAGTGAAGAATAGTAGGCATATTACCTTTAGAGTGCTGTTAGTAATTCTAACTGGGCATTAGTCGATTGAGGAGACTGGCCAATGAGAGCAAGAACCACTGTTTGCATCAGAGTTCTGAAGCAGGACTGTGACAGTATATTCATTAAGTTCCAAGGCAAGAGACAATAAACTCTAAGGGAACAATAATGGGTGTAGAGTGTGAGGCACTTGCTAGAAGTTCTGATCTCTTGGATTTCATAACAATTCTTTGCAGTTTGTTCACATAGAGTTTGTGAACAATCAGAGTGGATAGAGCTGCTCTTGAGGAAGGTTATTGAGTACTATCTAATAATTCCATACTAACTGTAGATGAGATGGTGAACTTACAACAATAATATTCACATTTACACTGAGGAATGGAATGTTTGTAGGGAACCAGTTTGGGCTATTATAAGTAAGTTTTGCTTCATCATCATGTGCTGCCACGATTAGTTCTAGCTGGCAAGTGATCTTTTTAATATACCTCAATTTTGAGGTAAACCAATTAGAAATTGACTTGATTGATCAGGATGAGGCTTATAAATGGGAGCCATTGTGTCCAGGTTTACAATAAGCCAATTTACAGATCAGTTGTATACATGGACCAGACGTCCATGACACTGGTTCAGCCTTGACAAGGGCAATATTCGATTTGTTGTCTTCAAAGAGCTTTCAATTTCTGTAAAGGGGCAGGAAGTAAGTAGAGAAAGGCCTTCCAGTAATGGTGAAGATACCCTGGTTTTGAAGGGGATGGTATAATGATCTGAGCAGACAAAGGAACGAGAAGTAATTTGATCTACCATATATGAACTAGTGAATGTTAGATGCAGAAGATGGCATTTAATATGCGTCACCCCAAAGCATTCAGAGAGAGAGGTCAAGAGCATCAATTCTATCAATACTGAACATCGAATTCAGTGAAAATCTTAGTCCACTAGAGAAGGACCTGTTAAACTCATAGTTTGAGCACTAAATCTGAGTATTCCAAAAATAATACAGAGGTTGAGCCAGCTGGGCAATGCGTGGGTGGAATTGTCATGAAGAAATTGAATGACCATGTTACCTTAGGTGCTAAAAGTTAGGTACAAGAGGAACGAGGGAGAGGGATTTCAGTCACTGTAATTATTCTGTATATGTTAATGCTAATCCACCCACATGTAATATGCTCCAGTTCAAGCCCAGTGATTTTATGCTAGAGGAAATGTGTAAATCAAACCAGGTCTGTAAGTAAAACTAAATCAATGTCATGAGTCTAAATGAAGTGAACATCTTATAATATGTGTTTAGATAAAGAACAGCCATTTATCAGTAAACAGCAGAGAATGTTAGTTGTTTTAGCCGTGCCTAGTGTTATGAATAAAAAAGGCTTCATCTGATGACTAACGGGAACCATGCAAACCCTACATTGAGATTAAGGTCAGGCATGGAGTTGAATACTTCCAAAATGCATTATATTCTCTACCACGTACTTATAGGGGAAAGAGTATTTGAGGGATAAAATAAACTTAGGAAATTTCCCACCTTGATCCGGTGTAGGTGAGAAAAGACTGTGCAGCTCTTTCACAGCAGAAGAAGTAGCCTGGAATGATGGGATTTACTGCACTAGGACTCACATGTCATTCTTATCGGCTGACGTTTCTGGGGTTAGTGGGTGGGAGAGCACAGGGCTTGGAAAGTCAGGGAGGAGGATGCTATCCTTGCCAGGATGCAGCCTGCCACACACAGCCAGAAGTGTCCACCAACTTGTTTTGTGGGTTCAAGCTGGTTATCGATCAATGATTTTCCCCCCTATCATTGAACCCTCTACCAACAAAAATGATTTCAATCTTAACCCTTACTAGTGATCATTTTTGCTCGAGTGTGTGTCTGTCTGTGTGTGTGTGTGTGCATGGAAGAGTAATTTCAGGAAAATTGTGGTTGCCAAAAATGACAGGGTTTGCTTCCCTCCCTGCCAGCACATCACTACCCAAGTGGAGCTGCATGACGCTTCCAACAGAAAAGCATGAGAGATGGGTTGCATTGGCTAAATTGCAAACCAGTGATGCTGAATGGGTGAAAACCAGGTCTGTAGATGAATCCATGGAGTTGACCTGTTTCCTTAGAGATAGGGTGGACTCGAGATAAAAACCTAGCCTTTTTACCTCGTTTACTACTTTGATTATATTACTGCCTATGTTGAATTCAGATAGTTGGAGTTTAAATTCTTTAGGTTGGCTGCGGAGCCAAGGATCAGGATCTCTGTTTTATCGTTATTAATATAATATTATTGGGATGCCATCCATGCCTGAATGAGGATGTATATTTCATTTACCAAGGATGTGTCCTTGTCAAAATTGCCTGAAAGGGGACTGAGGATCTGGGTGTTGTCTGCATAGTCAGTGTAGGTGACACCCAGTCTGTCCAATTTGTCGAATAGGGGCTTGGTAATTATATTATACATAGTGGGTGAGCCACAAGATCCTTGTGGTACACCACGGGTGGTCTGGATCGGGTCTGCCAATGCCGATGGGGAGAAGACTCTCATTGTTCTGTTTTCTAGGAAGGACTGGACCCAAGCTATTGCGTCACTCGAGAAGTGGGCTGCCGACCCTAAGTGTTTGCACAAGACTGCATGGTCCACCAAGTCGACAGGTTGAGGAGGAATAGCTGTGATGAATGCAGGACAGACTGACAATGCTTTGTGTGTTTCAGTATATATTACATTCCAACATTTCAATCACGTCAGCACGGCGTCTTGTTGGATCTCATTTTTGGTAATATATTTTATTTTATTTTTCTTGTAGGTATTGATATAGCGCCGACCCAGCTTCGCGAAGCAGTACAGGGTTTAACAGGGAGCACGAGGTGCTGTTCATAGAACAGTGCAGTCAGCATGGTGCACTGGAGGCAGGTGTGGACTGGCCTATAGGGAACTCTGGAGATTTCCCGGTAGGCCTCTGCACCCTGGGCCTCTTTTGTGTGGTATTTCTAAATGTTGCCATAGGAAAAGGGTTGGACTTGATGAGAATGTGTAATATGGGGCCACTTTGAACATTATTTCCAGGGACTCTTTTGGCTCCCAGTCCACCTGTAACTGGAGGAAGAAGTAGGCAACCCGTAACTGGAGGAAGAAGTAGGCAAGTTGTTCGGAAAGTAGACAGTATTTATATATGCACATGTTTCCATCGCATTGAACATATTTACAATTTTAGGAGCACGAAGATAACATTATTTAGCCGGAAACACGTGTTTTATCAAGTGCTCTTTTGCTCACTAGATACTTACCCGACTGCTCCATTAAAACTAAATCTACAGATTACAGTTGCACATGTATGTTGCTGGACACAGTACTAACTGGGCAGTAGCATCGATTTTCTTCAGAGCTATAATGTCTTGATTGCACTACCGTGAGAGCATGTTACGAACAATATATATGACGTTAGCAACTGAATCTGATGTTTTTTTACGCAGTAAAACACGCTGGTAATAAACGCAGAATGTGTGACTCATCTCATCTAAGTGCCCCTGGTCTGCACTTTCTGCTTTGACAGCAGAAGGCAATTCAACTATAAAGCAAGGCTGAAAATAACTGATTTCAATAGACAAGGAGCAAGTGATTGCAGAATAATACTGAATGTGGATTCAAAGAAGCAAATGATATCGAATTTAAATTGAAGATATTCATGCTAAGAGAGAGTTTGAAAAAGAAACATGCTTTTATGGTACTGTTCACATTTAAGATCAACTATCTGAATATAAAATACCCAAGGCACTAGATGTAAAAAGCTCACTGAGTTAAATGCCCATTAATGTCATTACTATGTAACCTGAAGTACAGATTTATTTTCACTTTATTTGTATATGTATAATTTGACTCTCGTTCCTGGTCTTGAAAGGCAGAAAAGCATTTTTCAAAACCACGATTAATCTGGGTTACATCCAGAGCTGAGGATGTTATAGACGAATGCTCCAGTGTCTACAGAGAATAAGCTGTTAGAATAGTTGAAGATTGTTAAATACATTGCATGGGAGATATAAGCATAAAGTAAGCTGATGCAGTAGTCCAGTTGAGGGTTAGGTGATGGGTTGCGTCATAGAGCTTGAACAAAAGTGGGCAAGCTTGTTCCAGAACAGTATTAGGGAGGGGTCATTTGCAGACTATTCTAGAGTATGGGAGCTCTATTTCAGTTACCGTGTTCCTTGGTCTTTTTTTTACATTTCTTTGGGTAATCAAGGAGCATTAAATTAGATCTGCATGCTCTGCATGTTTATCCAGAAAAGTGCAACTTCCTTACACGGTAGTTAGGGATTCCAGTCCCTAGTACTTTGAACTGAGACCTGAATTGAGGTCCATGAGCACAGGTGTGGTGTGAGCCAATGTATGCTGATCTGAGATGAACTGTGCTAAGACATACAAGTTAGCCCTGAGTCTGGACACGGGTGGGCTGAGGGGTGCCACAAAGGAGGGTGCAAGCTTCATCAGTATAGGATAGTACTATAACTTGTGCCATGGAATGAATGTTGCTTTTGGGCCTAACATTGGCAAGCTGATGCCAAACCATGTAGACATTAATTTTGATGTGATCTTTGAACACAGTTTCCAGGTATATGTGGAAGCCCAGTGACTTGCCAGTGTAGGGGAGGGTGGCATGTAGCCATTCAGATTCATTTTTGAGAACCAATATTTTAAAAGTGGGTGTAATTTGCCTCCAATGATGAGAATTAATTCAAATCAGTTTGACGTACTCTGAAGTCTCCCAAGTCTGAATGATTTCCAAACCGGATCTGAGGTGTTCATTTATCTGAAGCCAACAGCATGTTTGCGTAGTGCTGTATTTCTTCAACATTCTGAGGCCAAGTGATATTCCTTTCGCTCATTAGAACACCAGAGGCCTATATTACAGTGCTTGCGGTAGCAGCCCTGTAGTAATGGTTAAGTTGCTCAACCCATAGGAAGATCACTTTTTGGGTGGCTTAAAACTTCGCCCCGCCCCCCGGATGAATGCTCATGAAACTTTGCAAAAAGAAGTGTATGGCCCGTCAGACCAATCCCGCCAAGTTTGGTGAGGTTTCATCAAGGGGGGCAAAGTTATAGGGGGTTCAAAATTCAGAAACTGACCAATTGGCCCAATTACTAGGGGAACTGAGGGCTGAAGTGCATTACGCCCATCAAGAAACCAATGCTCTTAGGAGAGAACTGATTTTGTCAAAGGAGCAAACTGATGACCTTGCTAGCCAACTACTGCAAAGCCAGGCTGGACAAACACCCCTACCAGGACTCGGGGGAAATCCAGCTCCTGTGTCATCGAGTAACCCTGTGCAAATAAACCTACCAGGAACTATTCCATTAGCTCCGCCCAAACGCTTTGCCGGGGACCCCAAAAGGTTCTCTGTGTTTATGAACCAATGCTGCTTGCACTTTTTATGCAGACCGGGAGCCTTCCCAAAGGATCAAGCCAAGGTACCCTTTGTATGTCATATCTCAGCGGCAGTGCAGCTGATTGGTCAATTCCACTAGTTACTCAGGATGACCCAATTCTTCGGGATTTTCAGGGCTTTCAAATGAGCATGGAAAGACTATTTACCCGGCACTGTCAAGGACAGGCCCTGGATAACAAACTTTTGTCCCTACGACAGGGTAACCAGGACCTTCTATCCTTCATCGCGACCTTTGATAGGTTGATAGTGGAAACTGGATGGCCCGAGGTAAAACAAATCACGTTATTTCATCGAGGGCTTCAAGGAGAACTCAAGGATGTCTTGGCTCAAGTTGTGAAACCACCTCAAGACTGCGCTGAATATATAGACTTAGCGGTCCAGTTAGATCATAGACTTCAGAACAGAAAGGCTGATCGAGCCAAGTTTGAGAATCGGGTGTTGGTCAAAACCCATACTAACCCCAAAGGAGCAGATGCTTCAGAACCCATGCAAATCGGAGGGGTTAAAGGACCCTTAACCCAGAAGGAAAGAGAAAGGAGACGGCAAATGCAATTGTGTCTATATTGCGGAACTTCTGGGCATTTTCTACGGGATTGCCCTGTAAAACCCCCCAAGAAGGTAGTAGGAGCTGCTGATAAAAGCCATATGGAGTCAGACTCAGGAAACGACCATGCCTGACAAGCGTAGAGGTCCGCTTGCCGAGCTTGAAGAAGGATACTCAGACCTTGCATTTCATTATACCAATGGTCCTCGTAGATCCAAGGCAGCCATCATGTATGCACGCAGTAAGGGCCTACATTGATAGCGGAGCCATAGGAAACTATGTGGACTACGAATTGGCTTCCAGGATGAATCTACCTCTCTGCCAAAAGACCACCTCAGATGTCATCACCACAGTCGATAGAACTGAAATTGCCTCTGGGCCTGTAACTCATTCCACTGCAGAGATGACACTATTGGGTCAGGATGGGCATCGAGAGACTATTGTGTTTGATATAATCAAAGCCCCACAGTTCCAAATAATACTGGGCATACCTTGGTTGGAAACAAATAATCCTTGTATTGATTGGCGAGAGAAGAGAATAACCTTCCCGGATTGTGCACAAACCTGTTACCCAAGGAAAAACTTGAATGCAGGCCTGGCCACAGTCACCACATCAGTCGTGCAATTACCTCCAGAATATCAAGAATTCCAGGATGTCTTCCAAAAAGAACAGGCAAACACCTTACCACCTCACAGATCGTACGATTGTCAAATCGATCTCATACCCAGTGCACAACCCCCTTGTAGCAGGATCTACGCCCTTACGGAAACAGAGAACCTTCACCTACGGCAATACCTAGACCAGTACCTTGGTAATGGCTTCATTCGCCCATCCAAGTCCCCTGCATCTTCAGCTTTGTTGTTCGAGCCCAAAAAGGAAGGTGACCTCAGGACGTGCATAGACTACCGCGCATTGAACCAGATCACTGTTAAGAACCGATACCCATTGCCTCTGATCCCCGAACTACTAGACCAAGTAAAGGACGCCTACATATACACTAAGTTGGATCTCCGGGGGGCATACCATCTGGTACGTGTGAAAGAGGGTGACGAATGGAAGACTGCTTTTCGCACTAAGTACGGGTTATTCGATTACCAGGTGATGCCCTTCGGGTTGTGCAATGCACCAGCAGCCTTCCAATACTTTATGAACGATGTTCTTCGTGAACTCAATGATGTTTGTGTTGTCGTATATATCAATGATATTCTAGTGTACTCCTCTTCAGAATCTGACCATGTGTTTTTCATACCACGGAAGTTGAATTCCTTGGGTTTATCCTGAGTCCAAAAGGAGTCCGAATGGACTCACGAAAGGTGGACGCAATTCTTAAGTGGCCATCAGCGAGTTCAGTTAAAGGAGTACAAAGCATGCTCGGCTTTGCCAATTTCTACCGCAGATTCATCCCGGATTTCTCACATGTTATACATCCCATCACAGCACTCTTGCGAAAAAACATACGCTTTATGTGGACTGAAGAAGCTGAAAATGCCTTCCAAGAGCTGAAACCGAAATTCACGTCTGCACCTGTACTGAAGCACCCACGCCCTGAACTTCCATACATAGTGGAAACTGATGCATCCAGTTTAGCCATGGGAGCTGTCCTGTCCCAAAAGGACCCTGAAACTGGCCAGCTTCACCCAGTAGCATTTTGGTCCAGAAAGTTCTCGGCACCCGAGTTAAACTATGCTGTTACGGACAAGGAGTTATTAGCCATTAAATCCACCTTCAAGACTTGGCAGCACTATCTTCTCGGTGCCAGGCATACCATTACTGTGATCACCGATCACTGGAACTTACAGTATTTAAAGACAGCCAGGGCCCAATCGTCACGCCAGCTCCGATTGGCATCATTCTTTGCCAACTTCAATTTCGTGATAACCTATCGACCAGGTTGCAAGAACGGTAAAGCAGACGCCTTATCCCGAATAGGGATGGGAGAGGCAGAAGTGAACCCAGAACCAGTACGTATAATTTCCGAAAAAAGGATTCTTGGCATGACTACTCTACAGACACTAGAGGACATTCAGGTAAAGATCCAGTAACTGTCATGATCTCTGCTTCCAAAAGGTCAGGGTTTTCCCAACTCCCTTGGAAGCAGATCCATAACCCAGGTTCCGAGTGCCAACCAGTCCCAATTGGGACCTTTTGGACCCAGTCCTGGCGCCAGTGGCACCAGGCTCATAAATATGCCCAGTCCCAGCGCTGGAAGCGCCGGGCTCATAATGCTTGGGTGGACTTACCTGCAGCAGACCATGCTGCTTACTTGCCTGCCAGTTGAGCCTCTGATCCTCTTCTGTTTGGAACTACTTTTCCTGTTGTGTGGGGCAGGAGCCACTCCCTAGATTCAGAACACTGGAACTCTTCTGGAAAGCAGGAACTCTTTTCTTACCTAGGCGTGGCTGTGGAAGGAGACACCTAAGCACTACAGGAGGCTATTTAAACCATACCCGATGGATGAATCTTGCTTTGCGTTATTCTGCATCCTCTGCAGCAGAACGCTCATCGTGTCTTCTGCATCTGATCCTGGGCCTAAGGAAAAAGGCTTACCATCCTGAATCCAGTCTTCAGCAACACCTATAAAGACAAGAAAGAACAGGTTAGCATTACAGTCTTCAGTGACAGCTCTTCACTTACCTGGTCCATCGGCTGTCACCAACGCCTCGCGCTGCATTCCGGCATCTGAAAGACAAAGGCTTACCTACTCTTCGTGCGCTCCGGAGGTCTTCACACTGCATTCCGGCATCTGAAAGACAAAAGCTTACCAACTCTTTGCACGCTCCGGAGGCCTTCGGCGCTGCATCCCGCATCTGAAAGACAAAACAAGGTGCGTTTAAAGACATTGGGGAACTTTAATACTCACGTGCCATTACTCCTTTCCACATCTAACCCAGTGGGTATTCCGGCACCCTGCAGCCGCTCCGAACTTGTACCTGCAAAATAAAAAGACAGTTAGAGCGCATCGTGAAGCAGGCAACAAGCGCTTACTTACGTGTTTCCAGGCGCTTCTATTCATCACACGGGCTCCATCTTCAACTCACTTCAGCCCGTCATCCGCCATCGCTGGAACCCTGCAAAACAAGAAACATCATTACTAAAGACTTTAAAGACATTAGAATTACTCGAAACTTACTGTTCATGCAGTAAACGACGGACAGCAGTCCTCTGAAGTCAAGAGGCCTGCTCCCCTTATCCAGTGAAGAAACTGGTTACAGCACCCTGCCCCGAGGCAGATGGAGAGCACGGCGTTCACTTACCTAAGGTGAGAGCGTTAACCTTTGGGGTTCTACAGGAGAAGAGAAAGGGAAGAAGAGAGAGACATTCAATAACCCAGTTCCTTAATCCCATATTTTCTATCTGCAGACATCTTACCCTTCAAGTCAGACATACAGTGCACAGAGGTCCAGCCCAAAGAGCCAGCCGTGTGTTACACATCACCTTAGCAGATACGGTATACGCCCAGTCAAGACCGGCGCCTCTACGGGAATCAGGTGAGCGTTACAGAACGCGAAGCCTACCACAAAACTCCCGTCCAGGCGCTATGGAAACCTCGGATACCGACCAGCTAGCCCAGTTACTTGGTGAACTAAGGGCAGAAGTGCATGCAGCCCGTCAGGAAACGAACGCTCTAAGAAGGGAACTGATTATTTCCAAGGAGCGAACAGATGATCTCGCTAGACAATTGCTACAGTCACAAGCCGGACAGACCCCGTTACCCGCATCTGGGGGAAATCTTCCTTCTACATCCTCTATGAATCCAGTGCAGATCAACCTACCTGGGAATGTACCTCTGGCTCCGCCCGAACGATTTTCTGGTGACCCAAAGAGGTTTGCAGTATTTATCAATCAGTGCCGGTTGCATTTCTTATGCCGGCCAGCAGCCTTTCACTCTGATCAAGCTAAAGTAGCTTTCGTGCTTTCGTACCTTAGTGGCAATGCGGCAGACTGGTCGATCCCTCTAGTAAATCAAGATGATCCGGTCCTCCATGATTTTCAAGCTTTTCAGCTCAGTATGGAAAAACTGTTCGCAAGACATTCACAGGGGCAGGCCTTGGACAATGAGCTTCTTTCGTTGCGACAAGGAAATCAAGACCTTTTGGCTTATATTGCGTCTTTCAACAGACTGATAGTGGAAACTCAATGGCCTGAGGACAAAAGGATTACGCTGTTTTATAGAGGTCTACGTGGAGAGCTCAAAGATGTGTTAGCCCAAGTAGTGAATCCCCCACAAGATTGTTCGGACTATATAGACTTAGTCGTTCAAATAGATCACAGACTGCAGAACAGGAAGGCCGATCGTTCCAAGTTTGATGCTCGAGTATTTTCCAAACCGCCAACTCCTTCCAAAGGAGTAGACCCCGGGGAACCCATGCAAATAGGGGGTCTGAAAGGTCCTCTAACACAAAAGGAGCGGGAAAGGAGAAAACAGTTGCAATTATGCCTCTATTGCGGAAACTCAGGGCACTTTCTTCGAGACTGTCCGGTGAAAACTGCCAAGAAGGCAGTAGGAGCTGCAGTTACCAAAGTTACAAACTCTGAGCAGGGAAACTACCTCGCCCGACAAGAATAGAGGTCCTCTTGCCGAGCGTGAAAACCAGTTCCGTGACCTCGCATTTCGTGATACCTATGGTCCTCATTAGCCCTGATAATCCGGATCGATTACATGCAATTGAAGCTTACGTCGACAGCGGTGCCATCGGCAATTATGTGGATCATGAAATGGTTTTGAGGATGAATCTAACTCTTTGTCCCAAGGCTGTGAAGGACGTCATTACTACGGTGGATGGTACGGAGATAGCCTCCGGACCAGTAACGCATACCACTCAAGAGGTGACGCTAGTAAGTCAAGATGGACACCATGAGAAGATCGTGTTCGATGTGATCAAGGCCCCTCAGTTTCAGATTATTCTAGGAATACCTTGGTTAGAGAAACACAATCCTCTGATCGATTGGCGAGCAAGAACGGTCCAGTTTCCAGAATGTGTCTCTACTTGTCACCCTCCACCTGGTGTTGCACTGGCAGCAATTTCTTCAGAGACTCCCCAGTTACCTCCCGAATACCTAGAATACCAGGATGTTTTCCGGAAGGATCAGGCTAACTCTTTACCTCCTCATAGGTCTTATGACTGCCAGATAGACCTGATACCTGGATCTACTCCTCCTTGTAGTAGAATTTATGCCCTCACCGAGCCTGAGAACCTTCACCTTCGACAATACCTGGATCAATACCTGGCAAATGGGTTTATTCGTCCTTCCAAGTCCCCTGCTTCTTCAGCTTTGTTCTTCGTTCCAAAAAAGGAAGGAGACCTTAGAACTTGTATAGATTATCGCTCCCTGAACCAGATCACCGTTAAGAGTAGATATCCGTTACCTTTGATCCCTGAACTCCTGGACCAAGTCAGAAAAGCATGCATATATACAAAGCTGGATCTTAGAGGAGCTTACCACTTGGTACGAGTAAAAGAGGGCGATGAATGGAAGACGGCCTTCCGCACCAAGTATGGACTATTTGAATATCAGGTCATGCCCTTCGGACTTTGCAATGCCCCGGCCGCCTTTCAATATTTTATGAACGATGTCCTCAGAGAGCTCATAGATGTGTGTGTTGTTGTTTACATTGACGACATCCTCGTTTATTCTTCATCGGAATCTGAACATCGGAAACACGTGAAAATGGTCCTCGAAAGATTGCGTCAACACAAACTTTTCGCTAAGTTGGAAAAATGTGTTTTCAACGTGACTGAAGTTGAATTCTTGGGATTCATATTATCACCTGACGGAGTGCGTATGGATTCAAAGAAGGTTGATGCAGTTCTCAAATGGCCATCACCATCCTCCGTAAAAGGTGTGCAAAGCATGTTAGGCTTCGCTAACTTTTACCGCAGGTTTATCCCCGAATTCTCTCGAATAGTCCAGCCCATCACTGCCTTGTTAAAGAAAAACAAATGTTTTGAATGGTCTACCGAGGCGGAACAAGCTTTCCAGGATTTGAAGACTAAATTTATCTCTGCACCAATCTTAAAACACCCTTGCCCCGAACTCCCCTACATCGTGGAAACTGATGCTTCAAGCCTTGCCATGGGGGCAGTTCTATCACAAAAGGACCCGGTAACCAATCAGTTGCATCCCGTGGCATTTTGGTCCCGCAAATTCTCGCCTCCTGAAATCAATTACACGATTACTGACAAGGAACTTCTGGCTATCAAGTCTGCCTTTAAGGCTTGGCGGCATTATCTGCTGGGGGCCCGACACACCGTTACTGTGATTACGGATCACCGAAACCTGCAATATTTGAAAACCGCAAAAGCCCAATCCTCTAGACAACTCCGTTGGGCATTATTCTTTGCCGAGTTTGACTTCATAATTACCTATCGACCTGGTACAAAGAACGGTAAAGCTGATGCCCTTTCTCGGATGGGAGTGGAAGAACACTTGATCAACCCTAAACCTGTACCAATCATTCCCGAACAAAGAATTCTGGGTGTAATCGCCACAGAATCCATAGAGGAAGTTAAGGATAAGGCCAGGCAACTTGTAACTCCAGCAAACATACAGAATTGGCATCTGCAGGGAAAGGACTTTGCAGTAAAGGACAACTTATTGTATTTCCAAGAACGATTATACCTACCCAGCACAGATTTACAGAAAAAAGTAATCTCTTGTTATCACGATTCTTTAATGGAAGGACATCCCGGTATGGCCAAGACCTCAGAAAAGATCAAGCGCTACTTCTGGTGGCCGTCTTGGAAAAAAGATATCAGAGACTTTATAATGTCCTGTGGAGTATGCGCCCAAAACAAGAGTCAAAAGGAAAGACCAGCAGGCCTCTTACGCCCTATTGACATCCCACCTCGCCCTTGGCATACGCTTTCTATGGACTTCATCACCGATCTACCTCCATGCTCCGGATACAATACGATTCTAGTAATCGTGGACTTATTCTCCAAGATGGCGCATTTCATTCCGCTCAAAGGCTTGCCAACAGCAGCAACTCTGGCCCGAGAATTTCTCGAAAACATTGTCCGACTGCACGGTTTTCCTTCGGTTCTAATTTCGGATCGAGGTAGTCAATTTATTTCTCATTTTTGGCAAAGTTGCTGTCGGTCGGCTCAAATTGATGTGAGACTATCGACCAGTCACCACCCTCAGACCGACGGACAAACCGAGAGGACCAATCAAACTCTGGAACAGTATTTACGCTGCATGCTGCAACAAACTGAAAAAACTTGGAAAGACATCCTTTGGATAGCCGAATATGCCTACAATAACTCTGTCCATTCGGGAACTTGGAAAACCCCGTTTTTTCTTTTGTACGGCAGTCACCCTCGAACCTCGGAGTTGGATCCCCTCCAAGATCTTGAAACACCAGCAGTAGACTACCTGCATTCTACAATCACCCAAGCCTTTAAGGAAGCTGTTTCTCACCTTCAAAGGGCTAAAGAACAATACAAGAAAGGAGCAGATCAACATCGGAAGGAAGCCCCTCAATATCAAGTAGGGGATCAAGTCTGGTTATCCACCAAATATCTACCTCTAAAAGGGCCACGCACATTCAACCCAAGATACCTTGGTCCCTATTCCATCACTACCATAGTAAACCCAGTAGCGGTCAAGTTGGACTTGCCCCCGCACATGAAGATACATCCGGTCTTCCACGTCTCTCTATTAAAACCCGTGCAACCTCAAACCCGACTAACTAAATCTCCAAAACCTATCCTAGTTGATGGAGAACTCGAGTTTGAAGTCAAAAGCATTCTGGACTCCAAGATCTCCAAATCTAAACTATTTTACCTAATTGACTGGAAAGGCTACGGCCCCCAAGAGAGATCCTGGGAACCTGCTGAATATGTCCACGCTCCTCGCCTAATCAAAAGATTTCACCGAACATTTCCTGACAAGCCAAAACCCCCGGAGAAGCCCGGTTTGGGAGGGGCCTTGAGGGGGGGGACTGTCATGATCTCTGCTTCCAAAAGGTCAGGGTTTTCCCAACTCCCTTGGAAGCAGATCCATAACCCAGGTTCCGAGTGCCAACCAGTCCCAATTGGGACCTTTTGGACCCAGTCCTGGCGCCAGTGGCACCAGGCTCATAAATATGCCCAGTCCCAGCGCTGGAAGCGCCGGGCTCATAATGCTTGGGTGGACTTACCTGCAGCAGACCATGCTGCTTACTTGCCTGCCAGTTGAGCCTCTGATCCTCTTCTGTTTGGAACTACTTTTCCTGTTGGGTGGGGCAGGAGCCACTCCCTAGATTCAGAACACTGGAACTCTTCTGGAAAGCAGGAACTCTTTTCTTACCTAGGCGTGGCTGTGGAAGGAGACACCTAAGCACTACAGGAGGCTATTTAAACCACACCCGATGGATGAATCTTGCTTTGCGTTATTCTGCATCCTCTGCAGCAGAACGCTCATCGTGTCTTCTGCATCTGATCCTGGGCCTAAGGAAAAAGGCTTACCATCCTGAATCCAGTCTTCAGCAACACCTATAAAGACAAGAAAGAACAGGTTAGCATTACAGTCTTCAGTGACAGCTCTTCACTTACCTGGTCCATCGGCTGTCACCAACGCCTCGCGCTGCATTCCGGCATCTGAAAGACAAAGGCTTACCTACTCTTCGTGCGCTCCGGAGGTCTTCACACTGCATTCCGGCATCTGAAAGACAAAAGCTTACCAACTCTTCGCACGCTCCGGAGGCCTTCGGCGCTGCATCCCGCATCTGAAAGACAAAACAAGGTGCGTTTAAAGACATTGGGGAACTTTAATACTCACGTGCCATTACTCCTTTCCACATCTAACCCAGTGGGTATTCCGGCACCCTGCAGCCGCTCCGAACTTGTACCTGCAAAATAAAAAGACAGTTAGAGCGCATCGTGAAGCAGGCAACAAGCGCTTACTTACGTGTTTCCAGGCGCTTCTATTCATCACACGGGCTCCATCTTCAACTCACTTCAGCCCGTCATCCGCCATCGCCGGAACCCTGCAAAACAAGAAACATCATTACTAAAGACTTTAAAGACATTAGAATTACTCGAAACTTACCGTTCATGCAGTAAACGACGGACAGCAGTCCTCTGAAGTCAAGAGGCCTGCTCCCCTTATCCAGTGAAGAAACTGGTTACAGCACCCTGCCCCGAGGCAGATGGAGAGCACGGCGTTCACTTACCTAAGGTGAGAGCGTTAACCTTTGGGGTTCTACAGGAGAAGAGAAAGGGAAGAAGAGAGAGACATTCAATAACCCAGTTCCTTAATCCCATATTTTCTATCTGCAGACATCTTACCCTTCAAGTCAGACATACAGTGCACAGAGGTCCAGCCCAAAGAGCCAGCCGTGTGTTACACATCACCTTTGCAGATACGGTATACGCCCAGTCAAGACCGGCGCCTCTACGGGAATCAGGTGAGCGTTACAGTAACTCTTTGATTACACAGCCCTGCAGGACTTGGTAAAGAAAGGGCCGGACTACTCTGTCACCAATGACCTGCCTTATTACCAAGGGCGACTATTTCTGCCACACAAGGAACTACAAGAGCTAGTCATTTCCCATTATCATGACACCCTAATGGAGGGGCACCCAGGTATCGCAAAGACTGAAGCTAAAATTAAGAAACAATTCTGGTGGCCCACCTGGCGAAAGGATATTAAATCATTTGTAATGTCTTGTGGCATTTGCGCCCAAAACAAAAGTCAGAAGAAAAAAAAAGCTGGACTACAACCTTTAGACATTCCGCCTACACCATGGCAAACCTTATCGTTAGACTTTATTACTGATCTACCTCCATGCAATGGATTTAACACCATTCTAGTTATTGTGGTTCTTTTTTCCAAGATGGCCCACTTTATTCCTTTAAAGGGATTACCTTCAGCTTCAATCCTGGCCAAGGAGTTCCCCGAAAACATTGTTCGCACACATGGATTTCTTTCCGTATTGGTCTCTGACCGGGGCAGTCAATTCATTTCACATTTTTGGAGGAAATGGTGTCAATTGGCGCAAACTGATGTGAGGTTATCGACCAGTCACCACCCCCAAACTGATGGTCAAACGGAGAGGACCAACCAGACTCTTGAACAATACCTGCGTTGTATGTTACATCAGACTGAGAGTAATTGGAAAGACATTCCTTGGATCGCCGAATATGCATAAAATAATTCAGTACATTCTGGAACTGGACAAAGCCCCTTTTATACCTTATATGGGCACCATCCTTGAACCTCAGACCTTGACTCCCCCCAACATTTAGAAATGCCTACAGTGGACCATCTGCATGCTACGATTACACAAGCCTTTAAGGAAGCTACTGCACATTTAAAACAAGCGAAAGAAAAATACAAGAAAAATGCTGATCGGCATAGAAGTGATACTCCACAGTACCAGATAGGGGACCAAGTATGGTTGGCCACAAAACACATACCTCTAAAGGGAACACAGACCTTTAACCCCAGATATTTGGGACCTTACTCTATTAAGGCCATTATCAACCCAGTGGCCGTCAAGTTGGACTTACCTGCTAATATGTGAATTCACCCTGTCTTTCATGTGTCACTTTTGAAACCAGTGCACCCAGGGACAAGACTAACCAAGCCACCAGACACCATCCTTATAGACGGGGAACCCAAATTTGAGGTTAAGAACATCCTGGACTCCAATCTGGTGAAGTCAAAGCTTTTTTATTTAATCGACTGAAAAGTTTACGGACCACAGGAACGGTCATGGGAACCTAGTGACCACGTTCATGCACCCCGATTGGTGAAAAAATTCCACCGAAATTTCCCAGACAAACCAAAACCATGGGGAAGAACGACTTTAGGAGGGGCCTTGGGGGGGAGTGCTGTCATGATGCCTACCACCGGGGATCCAGATCAAGTCCAGCAGCCCCAGAAGCAGGCATCAAGTTATTCCAAGCAAGCCCAAGAACCCCTGCTAGGGGCCATTTGGGTGCAGTCCTGGCGTCTATGGCGCCAGGCTCATATGTAGAGTCAGTCCTGGCGCCATAGACACCAGGCTCATAGATTAAAACTTACCTGATGCAGACCATGCAGCAAACTTACCTGATGCAGACCATGCTGCAAGAGCTCCAAGCCAAAAGAGGCTTGGAAGGGACTACTTTACCTTGGGACTATTTTTTACTCGGGTGGGGTCGGGGAGGAATACTTACCTGGGACTACTTTGGAGGCTATTTAAACCACGCCCGAAGAGCAGCACACGCTTCGCGTCATTCTGCATCCAGCAGCGTAATGCTCACCGTGCCTGCAAGTCTGCATCCAGTCTTCTGCCACGCCCGCCTCGAGTCTGGAGCTCCTAGAAAAAGGAGAAAAGGTTAGAACAAGAGCAATACCTTTGATCCTTACCTGAATTCCCGATCCACCGTGCCTTCCAGCCGGAAGAAAGAAGTTATTTTATGCGCATCGCCTCGCCTGATGCAGCGCCGCGCGGAACTCACCGGCCTTCGCAGCATCTTCACTATCCACCGCATCCTTCTGCATGTTCCCGCCGCACTCCGGTACCTAAGGGAAACACAAGAACAGCAAGGTGAGCCAAGGGAATAAACAGAGGCAATATTAGTTATCCCCCATAGACTTACCTGATTTTACCACCGGGGTACTATTCCTCTTCACGAGTCGGGGCAGCCTCCACCGCATCTTCGCCGTACCCCGGCCCCTAAGGGGAACAAAAGGACAGCAAGGTGAAACAAAGGAACAAACAAGGAGTAACCTCACCAAAATAGACTTACCTAATTTTACCACCAGAGGCATTATTCCCCCGAGACTTCATACTTTCTCTCAGCATCTGAATAAGGGAGAAAGCAACAGGTTACATACTGACATTATTTAATCGAACTGTGTTGGATAATACAAATCCTTACCTGAATGTTACCAGTTGCCATGAGGAACTCTTCGCTAGGGTCAAGCTGCAACCTGCAAGGAATCGGACAAGAGTGAAAGTCAGACATTTGAACTCTTACGAACTATATACTTACGGCGTCTTGCCGGAAATCTCAGAGTCAATATTGTTCTGGAACTCACCAATTCCTTCGAACCAGTGAAGCAACTGGTTATCTACACGCCCCTTTGCTCAATGCAGGATGGATATCTCATCTTTCCAAACCATCAGGTGAGACTATAAGAGGGGACATTAAAGGTGATCAGTGGGGAGAACAGCGGGGGTGGGGGGTTTACGCTCAACTCCACGGGTGGTTAATTCCCTTTCTCCATTTGCAGAAGAATACTCCTACGGGCCAAGCAAACGAAGCTAGGTGGGCCAGTCCAGTCCGTCATCTCAGCGCTACGTGTCACATTGGTGGAGACCGCAGCTGTCCAGTTCAGATCGACGCCCCTGTGGGAGCCAGGTGAGCGTAACAATGAGTGAGGACCACCAGGGGGCACCTAGATGCATTGACGCACCTCAGTCAACCTCCTCTCTGGGCTAGGCTATGCAGGATCTGAGCCCCCCCCGAATAACCCCAGGGAAGGTCTGGACCACCCGAGAAGCAGCATTGGCCCCATGTGAACCCAGAGGCGAAACCCCGGCCTCTGGAGGTGCAGATTGACCGAGCGACGGAGCTGTGAAAATCTGTGCGAAGCAGAGTGGATCGTGGCTCCAGCAGCCACTTCACGACACTGCAGCCATCTCCGTGGAGGGGTAGGGGCGTGAGAGCAGGCCTTGGTGAGCTCTACCAAACATCAAGCTCCCAGGGTGTCCGCTGTGGACTCAGCCCTTCACCAGAAAATCAATCAGTGCAATCTGAGGTCTACAAGGGGATTGTCACGCTACAGGCGCAGTGGAGACCCTGCAAGGTGCGAGAGCGACCCAGCGCTCAGTGTACATTGAAGGCAGTGAGGGGGCACCCGAAAAGCTAATGACCGCTACCCACCTGAAATGGCCACTGAGACTGGAGCCACCGCTGGAAAACGGCAAGATTAACCCCCTGCAGCCACGGACTGGAGGCTTTGCCCACACAGCCACTTGAGCCCAGTAGGGTCGCCTGACCAGTGAGTAGAGTCGCTTAGACGACAGTGCGGTGAAGAGCACTTAAGGGCCAAACTGGGGCCCCAGGACTAGCCCCCCAGTCTGCTGAAGCGCCAGGTGTCACTCTCTGGGCAGGGGCGACCAGGGAAAGAGGTTGGGGACCGGCCTGTAAAACCAGGGGCAAGACTTGGAACAGGGCTGGTGGTCATCCGACGCCCATAGGGCCGAGAAGATTGAGGATTATATGCCCCACTCGACGCCTGTGTGAGACATATCCCTGGCAGTCGGTGCAAGATAGTGGAGGGTTCCTAATAGCGGGTCTTTCTTGACTGGTGAAGGCCTCCCACAGTGATTTCCACTTGGCCGAACCCTCTGCGGTCTACCCATCAGAGACGGCTCTCTGCCTGACTTCAATGCCATCCCCATCTGGGTCCTCAACAGCGAGCCTCTGTGGAGTAGGGGCCGGCCTAGGGTGCCTATGAACTGGAAAGAATCTTTGCAGAGATTCCGCCGCCCAACTCCTTGCATTCCACCTCTCCCTACAATGGCGGCCTTGGCGCACCAGGAACTAACGGATACCAGCTTGGTCACTAAAGGCATGGCCGCCCTCCTGGAGGAAATCAGAGGATTCAGAGCGGACATTGCACTATGGCTGGACACTTTGGACAAAAAAGTTGACACTATTGATGACAGGGTCCAAGCTCTGGAAATGGCCTCAAATGACATCCTCAAGACTCAATTTGCCAAGTGCTTGGCAGAGCTGCAGAGAAGGGAAGAGAAGTGTCCCTGAAACTTGATGACTTAGAGAACAGGGAGCATCGATGTAACCTGCGCTTTTTGGGTTTCTCGGAGCGAGACGGCGAAATGCAAATAGACATTATGAAAGTGGTCAAAGCGGTGGTGGGATCACTCTTCAAAGGAGCCAATACGAATGAACCAACCATCGACAGGGCCGATAGGGCTGGCACAGCCAACGAGGCCCCAGGTCAATCCTCGTGCATTTCCACTACTTCTCTGAGAAAAGCAAAATCCTTGAGCTAGCACGCAGAAAAGATCCGGTGGAGTGGGAAGAGGCCCAGATCTCGGTATATCAGGACCTCTCAGCCTTTACCCTGGTAAGACGTCGGGTCTGCTCCCCACTGACGAATATGCTTCAAGCTAAAGGTGTCCAGTATAGGTGGGGATACCCATTCTTGCTCTCCTTCAAGCTGGAGGGCTACAAGTACGCTTTGGTTACGGAAGACGAGATCCACAGGGTATCCAGGGAACTCAAGGGTAAACCGATTATGGAAATGGGTGAGCAGTATCACGAGAGAGCTCCAACTGGCCCCACAGGGACCAAGACTGCATTGGAAAGGTGTAAGGTCCGGGGCCACAGGAAGTTCAGGAGAGTTGCCCCAGCGTTGCCAGAACTGCCTAAAACCTGAAGAGACCCTTGGTATTCTTGGACCAAGTCTATATTCGATTTAGTGTGAGCGGGTTCGATATAGTTGTTCATAAGCCAGTTTATGCAATGAGCGGTGGGGTGGGCTTGGGTTGTTGTTGTTCCTGAAGAGTTAAAGAGCCCGGAGGGGGGAGACACTGGTGGCCTGGCTTAGTGATGAGGTTGCTAGGTAACGTGGCATTCAAGGGGATAGGGGGTGGGGATGGGGAGAGTTGTTGGGTTTAGTTCTCTGGGGTTTTGTTTGGGACTTGCCAAGTTTTCAAGGCTATTTTGTAGCTCCAGGACTGTCTCAGGGCAATAGTAGGGCACGGAGGCATTGTGGGGGGGTGACACTAAGAGCTCCATAGATGGGGTCATGAGCTTTTACCACTGCTTTGATGGACGAGCCGCTCCAATTCATGACGGTGGGGTTGTTAAATGTACAAGGACTTAATTCTCCTACAAAAAGGGCACTGGTGGTGAGAGAATTTGCGAGGTCAGACCCGGAGGGGCAATATATCATGGGCAGGAGGGAGGTGCGGGGCCGGCTGTTCACCCTGGTGTCCATATATGCCCCGAATGAGGCGCAAGATACCTTCTGGGAAGAGATGAAAGAGAAAATGATGGCATTCACAGAGGGTACTCTCCTGATGGGAGGGGACTTCAACATGGTTCTCTGTCCCGAGAGAGATAGGAAATCAAACAAACAGCTTTCCAAGGGGTTAATGGGGAATTGGGCCTGAGAGCCACACACGGCACTGAACAGGGCCGAGATCCAAACTTTACCTTCTATTCAAAGCCACATGCAGCGTTCTCCCGCATTGACTGCATTCTGGCTCACTTCTGGAAGAGGTTACGGAATCAGGGGTAGAAATTGTACCGGGGTCGGACCACGATATGATCAAGATCAAATTAGGTATCCCCCCTGCCCCGGGACCCAGTGGACGTGCACCGACCTCCTATTGCACGATAAGGAAATATGCCAATCACTTCTAGCAGCCATAAAATATTACTTTTCTTTTAACGATAATGGGGAGATGGACGTTATGGGTGTCTGGGAGGAATTCAAGGCAACTATTAGGGGTACCTTTATTGGCTCGGGGAAAAAGAGGGAGAGGGGTTATGAGGAGAAACAACTGAGAGATAAAATAGATGCTATCCAACTGGGGGGGGAACTGAAAACGCAGATGTTCCCCGGAAAGAGGGAAGAATTACAATGGCTGTGTTCTAAGCTGGCAGGCCTGTTGGTGGGACAGACAGAAAGGAAGCTATCTTTCCTGAAACAGAAATATATGGAAAAGGGAGAAAACGCAGACAAGATATTGGCTTGGAAGTTTGGAAGCTTCGGGAACTCAGGAATAGTAGGAGGGTGAATTTCATTTGTACCCCTGAGGGGGAGACAATCCTAAGAGATAGAAAGCTAGCTGAACAGTTTAGGCAATATTATGAATGCCTGTATTGCTACACAGGGGATGGTTCTGAGGTGGACAGCTTCCTAGACTCCCTCCCTATTCCTCCCCTCCCCCCACACAAGGCAGACCCACTAGAGCTTCCCATCACCCCACAAGAAATAATAGACACCATATCCTCCTCGAAGAGCAGCATGGCCCCAGGGGACGACGGGTATACAGTCAGGTTGTACAAAACCAACCGGTCTATGCTGGCCCCGTTTATGGCCAAGATGTTTTATGCTGCTCTGGACCTGGGCACCCTCCCACCCACTATGATGTCTGCTCTTATCGTGGTTCTCTCCAAGGAAGGGAAACACCCCTCCCAGTGCCACTCATATCGCCCGATATCCCTCCTCAACACGGACGTTAAGATTTAGGCCATACTTTTGGCAGACTGGCAAATCACCTCCCTTCCCTAGTGCACGGAGATCAGGTGGGCTGCCAGGGATCAGATAATGTGAAAAAGACTCTGGATCCCATGCACGAGGCATCGAGGCAAGGGGTGGAGGGCTATCTTCTCTCGTTAGATACAGAAAAGGCCTTTGATCACGTCAAATGGCCTTACATGGGTAACGTTCTCCGAAAGATGGGCCTGGGGGATAAATTTGGTGGGTGGGTTTCAGCATCATATAATGGCCCCTCGGCGAGAGTACTGGTGAATGGCATTACCTCAACACCTTTGGCCCTTTCTAGGGGCACCTGACAGGGGTGCCCCTGTCTCCATTCCTATATGCCCTAGCGATGCAACCCTGGCCATTGCAGTCAGAGCTGTCTAGGAAATCACAGGGATAAGGTGTGGTGACTGCGACTTTAAACTCTTGCTGTTCGCGGATGACATCCTGGCGTATCTAACTAACCTTCAGGACTCCCTACCTCAGTTATTCGGCCTCATAAGGCTTTTTGGCACCTTCTTGGGGCTTAAGGTAAACACATCCAAATCCAGTATGATACCCATGGGTCCCAGGGACCATGATATTGGGGGAGATACCAAAATACTCGGAGTGAGAATAGAGAAGGTAACCACCATGTACTTGGGCACCTCCATCCCAAGGGACCTGTCACAACTCTTTCACTGCCACTTCCCAACGATTTTGGCTAAGATTAGTAGTGACCTCAAACGCTGGGCACCCCTCACCCTCTCTTGGTTCGGGCATATGGTCACAGTGGAAATGAACATCTGGCCCTGCCTTTACTAGCTCTTCACGGCCCTCCCCGTGGTGATCCCCGAGGCCTTTTTGAGGTACTGCAATCCCGAATCCACCAATTCATTTGTAACAGTAAAAGAGCAAGAGTCAAATTTTCGACTCTAACTCTCCCAAAGAAAGGTGGTGGCTTCGGCCTCCCCGACTTCAGGCTATATTACAAAGCGGCCCAAATCTGTGCGATGTTGGAAATATGAGAGATGACTTGGGGACGTATTGGACTTATATTGAAGACGTCCACTCTCACCCGAAAAAAGTCAGGGATTTATTGTGCCCCCCCAAATCGCCCTCTTCCCACCTCAAATCACACCCTACCGTATCCACCCTTTGGGCAGCCTGGAAACTGAACAAAGACAATAAACAGCTGTCCTCCTGGCTGCCCCCCTAACATCTCTTTGGGGCCTCCCCCTCAACCTGGGCGCCAGGGGCTTTCACGATACCCAATCATGGTCTGATATGGGCTTGGAGAGGGCTGCTCAACTTTTCCGCCAGGGGCTCTTTATCGAATGCGACCAACTGATAGATGCATTGGGAGACAACCCCCCTCAGTCTTTGAATAATTACAGCTGAAGAATATACTAACCCACCCTTGGTGGGTCACCGACCTTAATCGCCCCCTCACCCCTTTTGAAAATGTCCTAATCAAGACCGCAGCCAGGAAGGGCTCCATATCTAAGATCTATAGCACCTTGATCACAGCGGGGTTGGAGGGCAGACAACCCTTCAAACGTATATGGGAGGAAAGGCAGGGCATAACGTTGGATGACACCACATGGAGGGCAATCTTTAAATCTATTTTTTCTGGGTAATTGTATACCGCGGCTATGGAACACAGCTTCAAGATACTCCATTCATGGCACTGCCCTCCGGCCACTCTGTCCAAAATGTTTAAAGATGTATCCCCATTTTGTCCCAGGGTATGTCTACAATGCAGTACTTGGTTTCACATGTGGTGGGAATGTCAGGTGATTCAGGTGCACTGGTCTGAACTACTTAGCTGGATCAATGATATTGTGGGATTTTGCCCGTCCCTACTTCCGCTGGAGATTCTTCTGGGTACACCTATGCCAGTGACCGAACAGAATGCATTTCCGAGGGTCATTGGGGCCATGTTGAGAGCAGAAAGGTTAGTACTCGCTCAAAAGTGGAAAAGTGCCCTAGCACCATCTAAAGAGGAATGGCTCAGTAAGCTAAGGTCAATTTTCATCTATGAATAACTCACTGCAATAACGAATGATACTATGTCTTCCTTTGTACAGGCATGGACTGCGGTTCTTATGAGCGATGATTGTAATACCATGAGATTGTGATGTATAAACGCTAACGGTCCCACTGTGCAGGTCTCACCACCACTCTCTGTGGAACTTGTTGTTTCCTAACTCGTTGAAGCACTGCCTGACCCCACTCTGTCAAGTTGCTAGATCGATAATAAGCTGGTAATTGGTTGTTTTTCCCACAGCTTTTACAGCCCTCAGAACCTTAAAACTTTGTATGTCTAATAGCCGGGGTGGTGGGATGGGGGAAAGGAACGTATAAAAATGAACATATATTTCTGGTTGATGAATTGGTGCCAGGGGTCACCTGAGCACCCTGTTTTACACTTAAAAAGTTAATAAAAACAAAGTAAAAAAAAAGAAAATGAGTGATATCTGGTTCGGTTCGCAAACTCACTCCCCTGTCAGGTCCATGGATGGGCCTCCGATTGGTCCAGGGGCCGACGTGAGGTCCACGGACATTAGGCGCGCCCACTGATTGTATTGTGAAGAGCGTGAGGTGCGACATATTTTTGCAAGCGCCCACCATGTTGGCTCTGTGGACAGCTGCAGTCGACCGTGGACAGTGCGGTGGGGAAAAAGTCTGGAAAACAAATTTTGGGTAATTTTTTTGGTGGAAAGAGGAGTATGTTAGGGTGGGGGAGTGGAAAAAAGATTATTTGAGTCTATTTTTGTAGGTTGAAAAAGGCTGGGCAGGTGGCGGAGCTGTCAGCAGACACCGCAGTAGTTTGCGGACAGCAAAATGGAAAAGTGGAATGAAGGCAATGTGGAGCTGTTTATATAGGTGAAAAAAGGGTTTGGAAATGCCTCAGAGTCTGCAGTCTATTTCGGTATTTTCAGACATCCTTTTGATTGCAGGTGGGTAAGAGTGAGTTTTATTAGTTGACGGTGTATGGTACTTACTTGTTATATAGTTAATAGTGTTGTGGTCAGTGGCCTGATCAGATTGTGGGGGCCATGGCCAAAGGCCATAGCCCCCTGAATAAGTGCACTGGGCACAACCACCACAGTAATAATATGTGTATTGTAATTATAGGTAATGTAGTAGGAGTATGGCCGGAATCACCATAGTAGCAATATGTGTACAGTAATTGTAGAGGGAGTACAAAGTGTTTGTAATATGAAGGAATGATGTAATTGAACTGTAAATGGTACTTATGATTGTAGTACAATTGAGGATAGTGCTCACAGAATATGTAGTTGATTATAATTTCTGTGGTCACTTAGGCTCGAATTCATGGAATGATTTGCACGGAAAATAGGGGGCATGTGTGCGAAATCGCGCTCAAGCGGCAGTTTGTGTATTCATGGAACACAATGCGCTGGGTTTACCAGGGACTTGCGAGGAATACGTGCCTGGCCAACACGTCACTGCGACACCACGAACGCCTTGCGCGAGACTCGTAGCGAAGGGGCGTTGGGTTCTGCGCAGTCACCTAAAAAGGAGGCGGAACACATGAAATGGGGAACAACAGGCGAAAATATGGGGATGAGTGATGTACCAAAGTATAATCCATGCAACGCCCATACACGCGCTACAAAAACTGTATTCATGGAATTGAACAGGGTACTCCATCATGTGGAAAAAGACACGCAAATCCAGAAAACATGTACACCACGCGAAAGCTGGCGTAAGCGTCGCCCTGCACTAAAACAAATGCTTAAAAGGGCGCACAAACAACAAACACACATATACGGCTACAATGAATGTACCATTTGTCGCAGCAGTGATCGTGGGACACTGCAGGAGGAGGATGTCCAGGGCACAGATTCTTCTACCTAGGACCAGTCTTTTTGGGATGCCTGATGACCAGGTCTATGGCAGGTATAGGTTTCCACCTCATATCATATTAGACCTGGTCACCGAGTGGGAGGATGACCTTAGATCACCCACCCTGTGCTCCCAAGCACTAAGCGCCTTGGAAAAGGTGCTCAATGTTCTACATTTTTTGGCCACTGAGTCCTTCCAGCGGACAGCTGCCATAGTTAGGGGTATTTCACAGCCCACACAGTCACGCTGCCTACAACAGGTGTTGGCAATCATGACTGCATGCCCCTCAGTCTGCCGGCACATCTACATGCCCAGGACTCCTGCAGAAAGGCAGGCCGTGGTCAGGATTTTTATGGGGTGGCGCACTTCCCTAAAGTGCTTGGTGCGATTGATTGCACCCATGTGGCTCTACGTTCACCTAGGGCCAAAGAGCAAATATATTGCAATCGCAAGCACTGGCATTCCATCAACGTGCAGGTTGTATGTGATGCCAAGGGTCTCATTACTTCTGTATATGCAAACTATCCAGGTTCCACCCATGATAGCTTCATGTTCAGAATGTCATCCCTGCACCGTGCCCTGGAAGCTGGAAGGCATGGCAACACATGGCTCATTGGTGAGTGTAAATGCCCGTGCACATGCATGCATGTCACACACAGACAAATACACAACAATGACAAACATTTTAACCTCTACAGGTACAGAGCCTACCCTCTGGGCACCTACATGATGACGCCAATACAGAAGCCTGCCACACAACCCCAGGTAAGATACAATCTGGCCCATATTGCAACTCGGGGAATTGTGGAGCGCACATTTGGAGTGCTCATTTCTGCTCCCTTGACCACTCTGGTGGTGAGTTGCTATATGCACCACCACTACTGTGCTAGATCATTGCGGCAGCATGTGTCCTGCACAATGTTGCAATATGGCATGGTGTACTGGTGGACATGGTGGTGCCCCCACATCCCCAACCACATGCACGTCACTTGCGCATGGTAGGGCAAAGGGCAATCTGGGCATACAATGCACACCATCGGGAGACGCCCCACCTACATGGACTGAAATGCAGAGTAACAGCACAAAATACATGCGCATACATTGTCACAGTTGACACCAGAAAGAAAATATTTATACAACACAGAGTGCAGGAGCAACACAGGGTGAATGTCCATTGACATTGATATGTACCACACCAAAGAGAGAGGGAGGGAGAGAGAGAGTGGCACAGAGAATGAATAACAAGGAAATGACAGATCAATGAGTCCGTGGCCCAGTTCACCAATGTACAATGACATTCTGCAAATCACTGTCAGTGTGCCCATTCGGGTATCCACATAGGTAGGTAACACAGTGACATGAGCTCTAATGAAACTACCACAACGCCATGTGAGCATGCAAAGGACACATAAGCGAACCGACACATGCATCAAAGATTACCAACAATGAAGCATGCACAACATCCAAGACAGTGCAAATGCTTACCAAATAATGGCATCTGAATGCTGTAAATCCCACAAGGCCTTCACCAGTAAGTGTGTTGCCTAATTTGATAAAGGAACGACATTGTCTGGTGGAGGGCATGAGGAGTGTGGACTTCGAATGGTGCAGGATGTGTCACCCGGGACAGCAGTCACCGCCACATCATGGATTACTGGAATAACATGGGCGAACATATCAAAACAGACATTGTGCAGTATAATTGACACAGCACATATTCGCCATGGAAAAATAAAGCTATGATTACCTGCACATGACACCCGGTGCATCCCCATGCTAGATTTGTTCACCAGGCATGCCTACATGTTTACCACTGCACATGTATAGTCCCTGAGGAGTTAATGGGACACCTCAAGGGCAATGAATTCAAAAAATAACAGACCACACCAGGAAAGGGCAAAACAATATATGACATGCCAACATCTGGCCGGGGGGGGGGGTGTAAAAAAGAAAGAAAAGTCCATCTTTGACCGGGCAGAGACCAGCCAGGAGGGGGGAGGGGCAGGGTGCACATCAAACCCGCCTGTGTGGAAGTTGAAAAAACTATTCCCTCCATGGGTACATGAACCGCATGGCTATCATGGAATTCCTGTGTACAATGTGAAGGTGGTGGGGTGGTAAGGGAGGTTGACCACATAAGGCCCTGGCCTGGTCCTCCATGGCAGGGGCCAGGTGGGACCCAGATGAATGCACCTGGAACAGGAAGCCTCGGAGGTCCGCATGCAACACCTCACAGGATGCACGGAGTTCCTCCGAGATGGTATGACTCAACAGTTCCATCTGCTGTTGGCACTGTGTACTGCGGGCTGCCTCTCACACTTCCATTGAGGCTCTGAGGTCCAGTATCTCTTACCTCAGGGCTACCCTGTGGGCCCGACCCTCTGCAAATCGGGATGCCTGCAGAGACCTCAGGTTGGCCAATCAACTCCTGTTGCGGGCTACCATGTGCAGCCTGTGTGACCGGCATGTGGACTGCAATGCCTGCAGCTGGAGCGCTACCTGTGTTTCTCGTGAGAACGTGGAATTGCCCACCCTATCCATGCCCTGAGCCAACACCTCATAGGAAGCGGCCTGTTGCTGTGCAACACACAACATTGACAGCTCCCACACATTATCCCCAGTCACTACACATCCACCATGTGTGCATGCCACACAGCTGCAGGTCCCAAGGGAACGTGGCCCTTGATGTGAATCTGCTGCCTGTGGCTGCAGGACTGCATCCCTCCCTTGGTCATTCATCCCAGGACCGGCAGCCAATACAGTGGAGCGTGGCCTTGCAGCCGTAACCACCACAGATAGACGTGGCAGCACTGACTGGCCTGTGAGGGGACATTACCCCTGCAGATGCACAGGCTACACCAGCACCATCACTTGATGCACTCACCTCCGACAGCATATGGGAATGGACCTTCATCTCACCACCAGAGCCACTGGTATCATTGGAGGTGGACTCATACTGAGTCATGCCCCAGATGGACTGTAGCACCAGTGGATTCTAATGGCCTGCCACAACACGTCCTCCACTGGTGCTCTGTCGGGGCTCAGGCTCCTGTTCCTCCTCTACCTCCTCCCCTGAATCTGGTGACTCATCACCAGCATATGGACACATAAAGACATGAAGAATCATGGTAATTGCTTCTACTACATGTATTGTCATCACAATGCTGTCCTGCAACACATTTACATGCATGTTAACATGCCATTGTTTGCATTCTTGCACTATGTACAAAAATCCAAGAAATCATGGCGTTTGCAGACTTGCCACCACATACCATGTGCCTGACAATATAAGCACTGCAGATATTCCCAACAGACATGTGCGGTGTGCCAAGTGTGTGATGTGGAGTGTGGAGAGAGTGAGGTCATATGCTTGGAGATAGGAAGAGGGGACAGTGACACACAACAGGGACAGGGCCATGCACCCATGGGGTGGTTGTCCAGTGTGGCAGGTCAACATGGATGACTCCAGACTGATTTCTTACAAAGGGGCTCAGTGCCATAACTGTGGCAGGGATTTGCATGGTGTAGTAAAATTCTAGGGCACTCCTGGCACAATATCCCGCACGCTGACAGTGTGTATGGAAGGTATGTGTAGCATGATGCCACCTATGGACATGTGTGGATGGAACATCTACTACATGCAGTGGATGATGACTATCACATGCTTTAGACACAAACACTTGAATGTCATAGCTGAGTCACTAACATCAGTGATGTACATAGCCAGATGCCACGTTGTGTTGGCATGCTGGAAATGTGTATTAGTATCTGACGGTTATGGATGACTACTGTGACAAAGCCATGTTCAGCCGATGTGCAGCACATGTGTTGTATGCACTCTGCAGTACGCTAAGCACGAGTCAGTAGACATGACATGGTTCACCCACGGCAGTCATACAAATGCAGGCAGAAGCACCACACAATCAAAACAATTAATTCAATCTACATACACATATTCTGGATGCACATGCTTCTTCACTCACCAGACGTTTCCTCATATTCTGGCAGGCCTCCCACGCGTTGGTTCTGATCCACATGAATCAACTCGCTCATGGTCTCTTCATGTGGAGTGAACTCCTCCTCCTGCAGTGATCCACGCCCAGTCACCATAGCAGAAGCAGGGTTGGCACCCAGCTTTTTTTGGTTTGACGGGGGAGGTCATTCCATTGCTTAATGACCTCATGAGTGGTGCGCCTCTCATTCCCCAAGACGTTGATGCCATCCGTGACTTGCTGTCAGTAGAGCATATATACTGAGCAGGCGTATGGGTGCTCCCTTGCCCTGTGCACATGTCACGGTGGTGGTCGCACATGTAGCCCACGAGGTACTTGAGTTCATGATCAGTGAAGCTCCTCCTCCTTCACCATTCTTTGGGATTGAGCGTTTCCCTGTCCTGCATGCTTCTGCCTCTTAGAAGGTGGTGCAGACCCTGAGTGGCTGGGACCACTCAGGGCATTAGGGGATGGACCACTAGTGGCCTGGGCCATGGCATCACCTGCTGATGTTTGTCAGTTACTGGCCCTGCAGCTCCCTGACCCAGGGTACTGGGGTCAGGTGTTTTGCACTGCCGTTCCTTGGTCACACAGGCATCAGCTTTCCCAGCATGTTTGTGCCCCGGGGGGGGGCAACAGATACCACAGTTGCTCCCTGACCCTGGTTGTTGGGAACAGGAGCTGCCCCTGCAGGTGCCTCAACCTGGAAGCAGGGGAGAGCAGATGACCCTGCAGCTCCCTGATCCAGGATGCTGGGGTTAGGTGTTTTGCATTGCCTTCCCTTCCTTTTGGACATACGGGCATCAGCTGCCACCACGTGTCCGTGTGCCGGGGGCGATGGGGAACAGATACTGCAGTTGCTCCCTGCACCTGGTTGTTGGGGACAGGAGCTGCCCCAGCAGGTGCCTCAACCTGGGAGCAGGGGAGAGCAGATGACCCTGCATCTCCCTGACCCAGGGTGCTAGGCACAGCAGCATCACCTGCAGCTCCCTGACCCTGTTGGGGGTGGTGCACAGCTCGCCCTGCACCTCCCCCACCCCTGTCCACCTCGGCCACCTCTGTCACCTTTCCCTCTTGGGGCCTTCCCAACCATGGTACTGATGGATTAGTACTATGGGAGGCACAACAAGCAATTGTCCTGGCCAATTGCAGTGAGGAGGCAGGGTATGCGATGTAAAACGTACTAGTATGGCCCAGCAAGGCTCAATATTACCCCTGGTGAAAAAATAAACGGGATGCATAATGCACAGGCACCCCAAATATCAAAAAAGCATGTATGTGACCATTCGGTAGCTCCCGTGAAAAGAAAAAGCGCTGCGTGTTACGCTGTGGCACCCAGCAACACAAAAAATGCATATGCAAAGCCCAAGAAAGCCACTGTGATGTTAACAATGGGGATATGCGATACACAGGGACAGCCAGAGTATGAATAATGCTTATACAACTCACCATTAGCCTCAAAAAAAGAAAAATACATGCGCATGTGTGCATAGGCAAATCCCCCACCAAAATGAGAAGCTTGCACTGTCACAGTAGTGAACAAAATACGTGGCACCCTACAAATCTCCGAAGTCCACACGTCCGTCCTCTCCAACTCGCACAAGCCGTGTGGTGTTCTCATACACACTCCTTTATCCCAAATATGAATGCCAAGGCCCAACAGCCAGCGCATGTGTCAGCGCCAAATGGTCACCGCGTGTCACATAACTTACGGGATTAGACCCTTTCCTCTGATTTCACATATACACAATAAATTTGCACGTGCAAATTAACCATGCTCCTGTTGCTGGCCTCCATGTGCAGCCTGCGTGAGTGGCATGTGGACTGCTTTGCCTGCAGCTGGCGCGCTACCTGTGTTTCTCATGAGAACCTGGAATTGCCCACCCTATCCATGCCCTGAGCCAACACCTCATAGGCGCAGTGACACTGGGAACATCTGTTTTTCTTCAACTATTCCTGTGGATGTGTATTGGCAGTACACCCACACCGCCTAGATACCCGCAGCCTTGATGTTTATTTTCTTAATCACTGTATAAGCGCTGTGGACTCATGACTTTTTCTGCCATAACTTTGTTCTTAACAGCTCATAGGAAGCAGCCTATTTCCGGCTCTGTTTCCGGCTGCCCATGTGAGTAACAGGGAAGACCCACGTGCTCCTGCCTATGAGACATTTTACCTGCCTCCTGCTGCCCTGAGCTGCCTTGTTTAAGCCATCTGTTGCTGCCTGCCGACTGTGTGTGCTTGCTGCCCACCTGCCCTGCATTTTGAGTGCCTGCTGTCAAGCTATTGCCAATGCTACAGTCCTAGACCCTGTGACCACCTCAGCTGATTCAGTAGACTCACAACGTTCGAGAAGATCACCACCGCTCCACAGCCCAGCCCCAGGACCACTTTGCCCACCCACACCTGCCTCAGGGTTGCCATGTCTCAACCAACATCTTCAGAGATCAGTGGCAACCCTGTGGCAGCGAGGCAGATGGCTGTCAACTTCACAGACAGGGAAGTTGACATCCTGGTGGAGCATATCCTGGGGCATTATGAAGCCCTCTTCAATCCCCAGATGCAACGCAGCAAGGAAGAATGGAATCTGATCTGGGATCAGATCATGGGTGCCATCAATGTGGAGGGGGTGGCACCACTTGACCACCACCATGTGCACAAGTACTGGGAGGACCTGAAGTCCAGGATCCACAACAAGGCCCGGTGCTTTCTCCAGGCTGGCGACAACCAAGGGGGGCTCCGGGGCCAGTTGAACACCACAGACATGGAGGTCCTGGAGAGGATTTACCCAGCGCTGCACACCCAGGTCAGAGATTTGCAGCACCATATGGAGTTGTCAGGTGAGTGTCCATGGGTTGCTGTCCTCCACTGTGCATGTGCATGTTGATGTATGGTGGGAGTGTGCACCTTGGCCTTACGGCAAGTATGCCTCTTGTACGGATGTAAGTGTGCATGTCCCAGGCAGTGCTGCACATGAGTCCAATGAAGCATGCATGCATTTCAATGTGTGCCCTGCTCGTGCTGCCTGATTGACATTGAGGGGACTCTGATGTGATAGCTCACTGCACTGCTTCAGGACTGTCAGGTGAAGTGTGTGCGTGTCATGTGTATGTCCCATGACGCATGTGTGTGTAGCATGCATAATTTGTAGGTGGTGACAGTGCCATGTCCAAGGATGTGCTTGTCTGTTGAGAAGTACGGGCATGTATGTACATTGGATGTACCTGTGTGTTGTGGAGGGTGATGATGGTTGTGACCTTTGGCAGTGTACTTCATGTGCATATGTTTTGTGCCAAACAGCCATATGTACAGTACCCTGATGTTTGTGTTCTATCTCTCCTTATCCACAGCAGTGTTGGAAGAAGAGGGCGGAGAAAGTGCTGTGGAGCAAAGCAGCTGGGATGTCTCCACCGGACAGAGACTGTTAGGGAGAGTTCTCATAATTTGCTAATTTCCCTTACCTTTTGAGACCCCCAGCAACTTTGTTGGATTTCTAGGATTTGATTGTTTTACCTGGGAAGAGTGTTAGCCTTTTTTCCCACACTTCCATGTATTTTGATGTGTGTTTTACTTTTGTGTTCTTTGGTTATGGAGTTTTAACACTACTCCATAGGCATCATCTTTTTCTGTGTGTCACACAGCACCTTCAGTGTGGTGGCACAGGGATGTCTTTCCCAAGGTTTAAATACCTTCTCTGGGACTGACTACTGCCTCCCAGAGCATGTAAAGTTACATTAGCTTTACTAGTCTCTTTAAATGTACAGACCCAACACACACTATCTTCCTATAGAGTGCAGGAGGGGTTGCCTAGCATCCCCTGAGTCAAAACACTATGTAACAGTCAAATGTTACCCTTTCCTACTTGAAATGGCTGGTAGCAGTGGTTTAGATCAAACTACCATGATTTTTCCCATCCGCGAACAACAGTAGCTGTTGGGTCAGCCATGTTTTTCAATATGGCGCCCAAGACCTACCTGTAAAAACAGACTCTGGCCATTTTTTGTTCTCCATTTCTTTTAGGAAAGGTCCTTCTTGTGTTTGTCTCTGCGCACCAAACCAGGTTTGGTCCCTTAGTTGGTTGGCCTTTGGCAGGATTCAGTGCTGAAGCCCTCCTCTGGCACCTGAGTGTCTGGGATGGACAGGATGTGAGGGAGGTGCCCAAAACACCCTGTGCTTAGTCTTCTAGGAGACTTGAATGCACTCTAGCATGATTGGCCGACTGGCTGTCCGGCAAGGACAGGCACCCTGCTGTGTGAGTGACAGCCAGGGTGGAATGAATGGAGGAACACTGTTTAAAAGCAGGTCTCTGGGACTTGGAAAGTAGAGTTGACCACTGAAACGAAAGAACCGAAGACGAGCTGAAGGAAGAGGACTGCTGTAACTCCTGGTCGACCGGTGAAGCCCTGCTGCAGGTTCGAATTGCCTGAAATTCCATCGACAGAGAAGCCCTTCAAGGTTAGCTTGTTCCCTTGAGTTTGGTGAGAACAAAAACTCAAAAGCCACCTGGACACTGTCCCCATCCTGGTCGAATTTTCTTCAGAGTGCTGTTGAAAACCGTAAACCAGCTCGTGGACTTTAAGGCACTCACACCTTAAACAGATATTTTCCCAAGCTTGTGGCCTCTTCCCTGGGCAGTGCAGGAACCTCCCGACGTCCTCCTTCTTGTCACCACGACTGAAGCTCAGGAATAGCGAGATCTCCTCGAACTGCCAGGAACACCTGCCTCAGTTACAGCTCTTCTTCACTTTAAAGGTACTGTGCAAACGTGGTCCAGACATTTTCTCGGCCACGATGAAAGTTTGTGAAACTTTCCCAACTTCGTAGGCTTGTCCTTCCCTAAACATTTGTCTAACTTTTCGTCTGACCAAATTCTTCTAAGATCCGTGGCAAAGACTTAACCGTTTACTACCAGAACTGTGCTATCCTATACAAAGACTCTAAACCATTGACTTTGGCTCAGGCGTATGAACTGAATTGCTGGTTGTAGTTAAATGAAATGCTTTGCCCTGCCTATGAAAGTATTTGTGCTATTCATTCTTATAACCTTGTCTTTTTACCCCTTTTTAAAGTAACTGAAGTGCCATTTTGCTCCCACTTCAGGGGAGCTGACCTTGTTCAGTAACTTATTGGTTGTGTATTTGTAGTATATTAGTATATGATATTGAGCTGCTCTTGCTAGTGTAATGTTTGCAAACTGACTGTGTAAATAAATGTATATTCTTCTACCAAGACTCCTTGAGTAAGTGTTTGTTTGCATCACTGTATTTGTTGGTCCTTTGTGTAACTTGTTCTACTGCTCACTAAACTTTTGAGATAAGTCTGGCTGCTCAGCCGCTGCTACCAAATTACTTTGTAGTAGAGGCTTGCACCAAAGGTGAAATTGTACTGACACATGTAGTCTTTTTTTTAAACTTTATTTTAAGATTTCAGTATGTACAATTATAAGCATCCAGAACAAACAACAAATTCCAAACAATTAGTTCATAGTGTGCAACCTGTACATATTTACAAAACCGACCCCTCCCCCACCCACAACCAGGGTTTACATCAATCACCAATTAGTAATCAATAAATAGTGAGGAATTTCCCCCAAATCTTCTCAAATAAAGAAAGCTCCCCGTTTCTCCGAAAAATAACCCTTTCCATCTCTGCTAAACCATGCATTTCATCAATCCACATTTCAACTAGGACTGGGTTTGCCGTCTTCCAACTTCTCAAGATAATCCTTTTACCGACCATTGCACCTCGATCCATTTTTCTGACTCATTGAAAGATTCTCTAAAAGAATGTCACACCAAGTATTAAAGTCTTAAAATCAAAGGCTATTTTTTCATCTAACACTGCATCGCAAATCCTACCAAATTCAAACCAAAAACCCTGTACTCTGGTGCATGTCCAAAGCATATGTTCAAATGTACCCGTATCATGAACACATGACCAACAATCCGAGCTATCAATCATGCCTCTACAGAACAGCCTTTTAGGAGTCCAGTAGACCCTATTGATTATTTTAATCTGTCGGGACCTTTCCACCAAACTTAAGGAACATAATCTCGAATTTGCACACATACGCAACCAGTGATCATCATCAATAATGGTCCATATCCTTCCACTCCACTCCTCTCTTAACAAATCATTGCCTTTAAAGTTACCTGCAATCAAACCATAAACTCGACTCAACAGACCACCCCCCACCCACATTATGTTTCTTCCATAAGATGTTAACATCCAAACTTTTCTCCAAATCAATATTACCAACAGCCTTTTCGAAGTTTACGGTAATCACTCATACAGAAATGTGAAATCTTAAATTTAGATTGTAACCCTTTAGCAGTCAACCAATTCTCATTCTCAAAGAGGTCGCTCAACCATTGAACGCCCACCAGAAACCATTCTGACCAAAACAGGGTCTTCCCATCACATTTAACACCAGGGTTCAACCAAATTGAGGTGTTAGGATCTCTCAATGCATCATACCCCAAACAAGCATTCAAACTCATCGATGAATTGAATAGGCATTTAGATAGTGGGTCATTTACACCTGGTATATTTTCTGTACAGTCATCAGCAGAGCTCTAGGCAACAAAGGACCAAAATGACTACTCTCAGCACACAGCCATTCATCTGGATTTGATTTAATAAATTCCAATAAAGTCTGTGACATAAAAGCCAAATGGTATGATCTATAACTAGGTACACCTAATCCACCCTTTTCCAGGGGCAATTGTAATTTACATAGCTTTAACATTGGTTGCTTATGGTCCCATAAAAGCCTTGAGTAAGCCTATCCAATTCCTGCCAAAATTCTTCCCACTATCTAACGGAATCATACTAAGCACGTAATTAATTCTTGGCGTGGAGACCATTTTCAGTGCATTAACTTTACCCCATAAGGACAAATGCAGAGTGCTCCATCTCTCTAAATCCAATTTATATGCAGTACAGACCATATTCAAGTTTTCTGTTCCGTAATAACTTATATCTGGTAAAATCCAAACTCCCAAATATAGTAGCTTTCTTGCACACCATGTAAATCCCCATTGTGTAATGACATTCTTATCACAGAACGGTACCAAGGGAAGAACCTCTCACTTGGACCAATTTATTTTATAACCTGAGAGGTGACCAAAGATTGACAAAATCTCCATTTGTGTTGGAATTGAAAGCCGAAGATCTTTTAGGACCAGCAGCAAATCATCAGCATAAAACCACACATTTTGTTGCATGCCCCAACAACTCACACCCTTCAAATTTTCTTCCAGTCTTAGCGCCACCACCAGAGGTTCAATACCAATGACGAAAAGTAAGGGAGGCAAGGGACATCCCTGCCTTGTTCCTCTCTCCAAAACAAATATTTCAGATCTCAAACCATTGGTATTCACATCAGTCACTGGCTTGGTGTAAAGAAGGTTAATCCAAGAAATGCAGTTTGAACCAAATCCCATCCTTTCCAGGACTCTGAACAAGAATTGCCAATTCACTGTGTCAAAGGCTTTTTCAGCATCCAAAGAAAGAACTGCTGAGTCCACTGTGGTCTCAGAAGCCACATAAATAGTGCGTAGCAGTTTCCTAATGTTACTGGCAGTACTTCTTTCCTTTACAATACCCGAATGATCAGAATGAACCAAGCTTCGCAGTAGAGTTTCCATTCATAGAGCAAGTATTTTCACCAATATTTTGTTATCAACGTTGAGCAGACTAATCGGTCTGTAGCTGGATGCCAAAGTCTCATCCTTCCCTTTTTTCAAGAACACTGATAACATTGCATGTCGTGTTGTAGATGGGAGTAAACCACTCGAGTGGGATGATTTATACATGTCTAACAAGAGGGTCAACGTAGAATCAGGTAGCCATTTGTAAAATTCAACAGGTAGACCATCAGGTCAAGGAGAGCTTCCGGTATTCAGTCTACCAATTGCACTCTTCACCTCATCCAGCGTTATATCTTCTTCCAAAGAATCCGATTCCACTCCCAAGATCTTTGGAAGTGGTAATTCCGCCAAGAATCCTCCATCATCATCCGAAATATATGTTCCATTTTTGTATAAATCGGAGTAAAAAGTCTGACAAACCTTATTAATTTCTTTTGGTTTGAAAGTAATATGGTTGTCCTGTCCACAGATGGAAGTAATAGTTCTTTCCGACTCCCTTTTCCTCAGTCAAAATGCCAACCAACGATCACATTTTTTCCCTTTCTCAAAATATGTACACTTCTGTTGGAAGAACTTTTTAACTTCTCTCTCAAAAATCAGGTTTCTCAATTCCAGTCATAAGTGTTTAAGTTTCTGAATCAAAGTTGAACTTCCAGGATTAAACACCAAATCATGTATGACTTATTTAATACTCGACTCCAATTCCTGATGTCTATGGTCAGATCTTTTCTTCAAGCTGTTTGCCAAACTGATGAGCATACCACGTACCGTACATTTAAAAGCTTCCCAAATTATGCCAGGACAAATTTCTCCAGTACAATTTTCCATCACAAAGTAATCAATTTCTGTGGCAATCTTCTCCATGTCATTTTCATTGTCTAGTACCCTAGTGTCCAACCTCCATGTATAAGTCTTGTTCAAAGCAAAATCAAGTTTCATACCCATGGTAACATGAGCATGGTCTGACAATACTATGTTTCCAATGTTGGATGTTAAATAATTTCCAGAAATCCAACCTGATGTTAACAACATACCCAACCTCGAATATGTCATATGTGCCCCTGAAAAAAGTTGTATTCTTTGGCCCTCGGATTCTCCATTCTCCACCCATCCTTTAAGTTATGTTCTTCCAAAAGATCTCTCAGAGCTCTGGAGTGCAGATCAGTAGGTCTGCCAAATCTTGACCCTGACCTATCCATATCTTGGTCCAGAAATGTATTACAATCCCCACCCAGAACAATATTTCTTGACCCCAGATCTTGGACAACTTGAGCCACCCTCCTGAAAAAGGAGCCATCATCTACCGTAGGGGCATATACATTACAAAAAATTACCTCCATTCCTTGATTATTTGTCAGAATGGCAACAATTCTACCGTCATCATCATTACATTTTTTCAAAACTTTGATAGGGGCATTTTTTCTAATCAAGTCTATCTAATCAGCGTTGAGTTAAACGCTGACCCATACACTCTTCCAACCCATGCTTTCTTCAGAACATCAAAGTCTTCCTTAACAAGATGTGTCTCTTGCAGAAGACACACATCACCCTTCAGATCATTCAGATAAGACATGACTTTCTTTCTTTTAAGCACATTGTTTAAACCATTCACATTCCAAGTGATCATTCTCAAATGCCCATCCATACTGCACATTAGACTGTGTCCAGGTACAACATTTTGCAATGATTTATCACCTGACACTAAACCCACAACAGGATAATTAGACATGAACCCCAACCCCCCAACCCCAAAGTAGAAGCAAACTGCAAAGAACAGTGTAAAATAAATACCACATAACAAGATCTCCGGCGCCCTGGACACCTCTCCCTAACTAAACTGAACCCTGAAACAAAAAATTAATGATAAACAATTAAAATAAGTATCCCAAACCTATATCTAAAACCATTCCTTAAACAACAATGTCATCCATTGAACATATTCAAAACAAAATAGCCACATATTCTCAGATGACCCCATATTGACATATTCAAAGGCGCCCCCATGATGACAAATAGAAATGCCCCGATAAGCAGCGTAATATAATTTCTTAAAAGGTTCACAAGAAACTGGACCAAAGCCTCCATCCATAGTAAAGTTCCAACAGTTCAAGAAAACAGAAAAGAAAGAGAACACGTAACCAAAACCACAAACTATTTTCCTCCTCAACCCATTCACCAAATCAGTCAATAAACATGGGAAAAAACAAACATAGCAGATAAACATACTCTAACCACTATATAGGGTTCACACTAATAAAATAAAGTTTGACATTATAAACACTAAAAGTCATCACCCACCCAACTGCTCTTTAAGCACATCATATTATAGATGAACAATTATTGGTCACATTTCGAAGCTCACGTATAAGTGAATGTCAATACCCCAATGACCAAACCCACCTCCCCCCACTGTGTTGGACGTACAGTTTCAATATTTCATTGACACTGCACCAACTGTCAATAAATATGAACCCTATTAACCATAAAATTACCCCATAAATATCTATTATACACAGGAGAAAAAGGATAACAATAGGCAGTTAAATGCAGTACATTGTCCTCCACAGGAAAATGTCATGCACATGAGCCAGAGTCAATCTAATAATCCTGCACATGGCGCCCAACCAAGCCCCTATGCAAAGCCACGTTGATCCAGCCATCGTCCAATAGCTGTAAACACACAGCTCCGCCTTACAAATTGATTCCAAGCCACTTTTGACTGACTACTCTTTGAATGCATCTTGCTCCTTACGCCACGTTCTGCACCTGGTTGTTTCGTTGAAAGACAGGATCAAAACGTGTTCAGTTTCAACGGTAGTAAACACCAGTTTGTGTCCCATGTGTTGTGACTGCCTGCAGGGTGGGGTCACGGGTGATGGTGGCTAGGGTGTCCCATGTGGAGGGGGCTGCCTGTAGGGTGGGGTCATGGGTGGTGGGGGCTGGGGTGGGGGTGTCCCATGTGGAGTGGGCTGCCTGAAGGATGGGGTCATGGATAATGGGGCAGGTGTGTCCAATATGGAGGGGGCTGCCTGAAGGGTGGGGTCCTGGGTGATGGGGGCTGGGGTGCGGGAGTCCCATGTGGAGGGGGCTACCTGCAGGGTGGGTTGATGGGTGATAGGGGCAGGTGTGTCCCATGTGGAGGGGGATGCCTGCAGAGTGGGGTGACGGGTGATGGGGGATCGGGTGTCCCATGTGTATGGGGCTGCCTGCAGGGTGGGGTCACGGGTGATGGGGCTGGTGTGTCCCAAGTGGAGGGGGCTGCCTGCAGGGTTCGGTCACGGGTGATGGGGGCTGGGGTGTCCCATGTGGTAGGGGCTGCCTGCAGGGTGGGGTCACAGATGATGGGGCTGGGGTGTCCCCTGTGGTGGGGGCTGCCTGCAGGATGGGGTGATGTTTGATGGGGCTGGGGTGTCCCATGTAGAGGGGGCTGCCTGTAGGGTTGGGTCAAAGGTGATTGGGGCTGGGGTGGGGGTGTCCCATGTGGAGGGGACTGCCTGCAGGGTGGGGTCACTGGTGATGGGGCTGGTGTGTCTCATATGGAAGGGGCTACCTGCAGGGTTGGGTCACAGGTGATGGGGTCTGGGGTGTCCCATGTGGAGGGGGCTGACAGCAGTGTGGGGTCATGGGTGATGGGGGCTGGGGTGGGGGTGTCCCTTGTGGAGGGGGCTACCTGCAGGGTGGGTTGATGGGTCATAGGGGCAGGTGTGTCCCATCTGGATGGGGATTCCTGCAGAGTGGGGGTGACGGGTGATGGGTGCTGGGTTGTCCCATGTGGAGGGAGCTTCCTGCAGGGTAAGGGTCACAGGTGATGGGGCAGGTGTGTCCCATGTGGAGGGGGCTGCCTGCCGGGTGGGGTCACAGATGAAGGGGGCTGGGGTGTCCCATGTGGAGGTTGCTGCCTGCAGGGTGGGGTCACAGGTGATGGGGGCTGGGGTGTCCCATGTGGAGGGGGATGCCTGCAGGGTGGGGTCACAGGTGATGGGGGCTGGGGTGACCCATGTGGAGGGGGCTGCCTGCAAGGTGGGGTGACAGCTGATGTGGCTGTGGTCTCCCATGTGGAGGGGGGTATCTGCAGGGTGGGGTGATGGGTGATGGGGGCTGGGGCATCCCATATGGAGGGGGCTGCCTGCAGGGTGGGGTCAAGGGTAATGGGGGCTGGGATTGGGGTGTCCCAGGAGGAGTCTGCTACCCGAGGATTGCGAGGTGCAGACGCACTATTTGGCTGGGTTGTAGCCGGGGATCATGCTGGGTTTTCACACGATTTGGCTGGGGTGCAGCTGGGGATCGCGCAGATTTTTCTCACGATCATGCTGGGGTGCGGCTGGGGAACGCGCCGGTTTTTCATATGATTTGGCTGGGGTGCGGCTGGAGATTGCATGGAGTTTTCATGGATTTTTCACACAATTTGGGTGGGGTGCGGCAGGAGATTGCGCATAGTTTTCACACGATTACACTGGGGTGAGGCCAGGGAACATGCAGAGTTCGGTCATGTCCCACTCCTTCCGTCTCTCCTGGGAACGGCTGGATCATGTTTCACCATCTACTTTCACTTTGAAGCGAAGCGCCGTCAGTCCAAGTGGCGTATCTCTGGGTTCCCATGTCAGATCTTGCCCAGGTTTTTGCCTGTTGTATGCTCTGTAAGTAGGGCTTTGCATCTGGCATAATAGTACCATCGTGTTAGGGGCAAATAGGTGCACATTTACTAAATGTGGGGGTCAGAAACACAGAGGGGTTCTATCTTGTATCCTCTATCCACGTGCCCCCTGGTGGCTGTCTGTGTGTGATGTACCTTTAATTGGTTCGGGACCCGCATCACATTCCCCGTGTCCTACGAACAACGAGCCTGTCTGGCATGTATGCAAAGTTGTGGCATACTGTTAATTAGTTCAGGGACCCCAGCCCTGTCCGGCAGTCACCTGGGCGCATGCGCATCTCACCCCGTGGGTCCTACGAACACCACGCCTGTTCAGAACTGTCTGACGCACGTGTGTTGCACTTTTAATTATCCCCAACCCTGTCCGTAGGACACCTATGCACATGCGCACAACGGATCCCGCACAATAGGTTCCTATGGAGAGCCGTCCTGTTTGCGACGTCACCTTGTGACTGCACCCACCCTGAGCATTGGCCCTGATCCGCAAACAGTGTCTGGGCCCCCGAACAGCAAAAAACTGCTTTTGGGCAAATCCAATGTGTTTTACTGTGAAAGTTCACCCTTGCAGATGTCCCAGACCATGACTCTGGCGATCTGGATACTTTTTGGGACTTTTGAAATGTCCCCAGCACCACTATAAAAGGCCACACCCCAGTGCTGCTCCTCATTCTGTTTTGGGATTTCCAGGACAGAGCAATTGGTGTCATGGGCATTGCTACTGCTGGATTGCTGCTACATTGCTACTGCTGGATTGCTGCTCAGAGCACTTGGCTGTAATTCGCATTGCTATTGCTAGATTTCCAGGACTAATGGGTTAAAGCATACACCTCTGTCTGAAAATAAGTGATGCCATTGAACCTAGACTTGTTGAACTATTGTTAGAGGGATTGATCTTTTTCTCATAGTAATTGCGATTGAAATTGTTTGCCATAATAGTGCCAGAGTGTTTTTATATAGATGTGTCGTTAGAAATAAATACCTTTATATCTTTACACCAAAGCCTTGTTGGGTGTTTACTTGTCTTACTGTGTAGAATTGCCCTATTTTGTATACTCCACATACTGCCTAACTCTTCTTGAGGGAAGTCTGACTGCTCAGCCACAGCTACCAAGTGAATCTGTGTGGTACAGACTGCTACCAAGTGGGTTTACTGCCAAACACCTGTAGTCTTAAATCTTTTGCAGTGGTCGCAGAGGGAACTGCACAGGTTTCCGCCTAACACTGGTGTACAGCTGTGGGATTTGTATCGAGTATACAGTTTAGAGTGCTTTTTGACACTTTAGGATAACTAACCACAAAGCTTAGCAATAAAAAGCAACTTTCAAAAACATGTCTACTATGGAAGCTTACAGTTAAGAATCTTTGTCAGGTGAAAATACTGAGAGTTTATGAGATCTCTGTAGGCAAGAGAATCTTCCTGTAAGGGGCAAGAAGTTGGAACTAATAGAGAGAAACATCAAACCACATTCCTGATACCAGGGTTTGTTCCCCCCAGAGGGGGGATCCTTAGATCCTGTCAAACAGCCTAGGAGCCGCTGAGTTCCCAGGATCCAGGTTGGTGGAGTTTTTTCCATATATTCAGTTGTTTACAATGCTATCCATTACCCATATGACAACTACTACTGCAGGTTGCTGTTTAGAGAGATTGCTGGCGAACCAAAGTCTGGGTACTGGTTCAGAGGAACGAATTTCTCCAGCAAATGTAGATAACAGTAATGGTGTTGATCTATCATAATTCTGATGATAGTGATGAAGAGGCTGAAGAGGAAGGAGAGGCTAACAAACCTGTCTCCCCTGCTCCTCTACCTGCCTTACCAGCTGCACCTACGGGGCCCATACCAGGTCCCACATGTAACCCTGCTTATTTTGAACTTGAAAAAATGAAGCTCGAATTAGAATACAAACGGTTCTTGGCTCAATCTGAACGAAACCAAGAGCTCGAGTTCAGACGGATGAATGCCCAGGCTGAGCAGAAGCAAGCTGAGTTAAGACTCAGGGAAATAGAACTTAATCACGAGTTAGAGATGAAAAAGTTGTCTGTGGAAAATGCTTCTCTCTCCTCTGGTTCCTCTAGGAACTCCAGTCCCAAAAGACCCCAGATGCCGAAGGAATTAGTGGGTATGTATGAACCGAGATTGGATGTGTTAGATTGGTTAAAACTGTTTGAGTACAATCATGGGCTCCTGGACATCACCGGGAATGATTTACTTCCCTGGTTGTTCTCTAGGCTCCCTCCTGTTGCGACTGATGTGGTAATTGAGTTGGGGGAGGCGGATAAGATGGATTACGAAAGTGTGAAACTAGCTTTGATAGCTAGGTTCGGGAAGACCCCTTCCCAGTATCTTAAGAGGTTTAGAACCCTCAAAAAGCATGATGGTACCCCTTGGGCTACCTGGGTGAGTGAAGGGTTGAAAAACTTAGAGGGATGGATTAAGGGTTACAAAGTGAACACTTATGAGGGTATGAAGAATCTTTTTATGTTGGAGTCTATTTATGATGCCTGTTCTCCTGAGCTCAGACAGCACTTGGCTGATTCGAAGTAATTGGATTCCCGAAAGCTGGCTAGGGCTGCTGACTTATGGGTTGCCAACCGGGCTACTCATAAGGATTCCAGGGCAACTCAGAAAAAGGATGAGGGAACCAGCCTAAAAAAGACTCAAAAGAGAATTCGAATAACTCAAATTCCAAAGAGGGCCCAAACAAAACCAGAAGGGTAAGCCACAAGGAAAACCGCAGCAGAATAGTGTGTCTTCTGGTGCCAAACCAGAAGGAGGGCAGAACAAGCCACCATTCCAGAAAGCATTCGGTAAATGCTTTGTTTGTGGCTCGACTGACCACGTGAAAGGAGATCCCAGATGTAAGGGTAAACCTTCAGGGGTCCAGCTTGTCTCCTTAGCCTTTGCTCCAGAGGAGGAAGTCCAAATGGCAAGTGGAAACTTTCTACTGCTAGCTGACGAACCCATCGGAGTCTCAGCCAGCGTTTCTTTAGTATCTCTGGGGTTGTGGGAACAACAGAATTTAGATGTCTATAATTCTATCCCCGATAATACTAAAGAGTATTATAAGGACAGTGTCCAGGTGAATGGTCAGGAGACTCCTGCCATTAGGGACACTGGGGCCAGCATAACTGTGGTGGACAAATCGTTTTTTCAGGCTGAGGATGTTGCTAAGGCACCCAAACGCCTCACCAAGTTAGCTGGAGGGCCTGTGCAGATGCTTCCCCAATTACCAGTTCTCATCCAGTGTAACGACATGACTGTGAAGATACCTGTCAGCATACAGAGTGAGGTACCAGGACGCGTACTGTTGGGTAACGATTTGAAAACTCTCGGAGTTGTATCGCATACTCCCAGACCTCCTAGTAAACGGTTACAGGAGCTAACCAGACCCGCAAGAGAGAGGACCATGCGCGGTACTCTCCAGGAGATGATGAAGAAAGAAATCACTCCTGCTCCACTAGAATTGTCGGCAGCTGTCTCGAAGAAATCAGAAGCGAAAGGGAAACCTAAAACTTCTACCCCGAAACCAGCAGCCAACACTTCAGTGCAGCCAACGAGGACTCCCCCGCGGTTGTCCAACGTTACACCCGTAACTCCACCTCCAGCTGAGGCTGAGAGGGAGGTACAACCCTGTGTGGTAGAATTAGACTCTGTGGAAGAGCTAATGTAAGGCCAGGAACTCATTGGAGATCTGGATCCTGTTGACCATCCTGAGCTGCAGGCTTTACTGGCAGAAGGTGGACCCAGCAGGGCAGACTTCAGTAAGGGACAGAGAGAATGTCCAACTCTGGAAGGTCTTCGCCACCAGGCAGAAGCTCAGGCTGAAGGGCAAGAGCCTGGGAAATACAGGTTGCACTGGGAAGATGGCCTCTTCTACAGTGAACCGACCGAGTCTGCACCTGGAGACTACAAACGACTTGTAGTAACCCAAGAGAACAGACCACAGTTCTTGCAGTTAGCCCACGAGATTCCTTTGGCTGGTCACTTGAGTTTCAAGAAGACTAAGGAAAGGCTCTCTCTCTACTTCTATTGGCCGAAGATGGGGGCCGAAGTAGAAAAACACTGCAGGAGCTGCCACACCTGCCAGACCTCTGGTAAGGTTGGCTCCAAGAATGTGGCACCTTTAGTGCCTCTCCCAGTTGTGGGAATCCCATTTGAGAGAGTAGGGATTGCCATTGTTGGTCCCCTTGATCCTCCAACCTCCTCAGGCAACAGGTTTATACTTGTTGTAGTAGACCATGCTACTAGGTATCCTGAGGCAATTCCTATGAGGACTGTTACCGCTCCGGCTGTGGCTAAGGCCCTCCTTGGTATTTTTACTAGGGTCGGGTTTCCTAAGGAAGTAATCTCTGACAGGGGGTCAAACTTTATGTCCTACTACATGAAAGCCATGTGGAAAACCTGCGGAGTTACTTACAAGTTCTCAACAGCTTACCACCCACAAACCAATGGGTTGGTAGAACGGTTCAACCGAACCATGAAGAGCATGATAGGTGCTTTAGAGGAACCCCTTAAGCGTAAGTGGGACCTTCTACTGCCATGCCTTCTCTTTGCTTATAGAGAAGTCCCTCAGGAGGGAGTAGGTTACTCTCCCTTCGAGCTTCTCTATGGTCATCCCGTCAGAGGTCCATTGGCCCTGATTAAGGAAGGGTTGGAGAGTGCTCCTTCCCCCAAGCCAGTCAGAGTGACTGACTACGTGATAGGTCTCCGGAGGAGAATGTTGTTGGGTGTCCTGAACCACGTTTGAGCTATCATGCTGCAACATTTGGTGCTGTGGGCTTAGAAAATCCAAGATGGCCAAAAAGCACACAAGTGCGCCAGAATCCAGGAGAACCACGCAGTTTGTGCGCACACCAAAATGGTTACCTCACTTGCCACCCACCAGTGTAAAGAAAGATCTTTGTTAACAAAATCCACTGTTACTGATGTCAAAAAGTTGCTGAAATCGTGGCTCACCGGACCACTTTAAAGATTCAACCCTTTTGTGGGGTTCCACATAACCATTTTACTGTAAGGAGCCCCATCAAAACTATGTTAAGCAAGGATTATTTACTACCATGTAAGAACCATTCCTGTTTGGAATGCATTAATCCAAGAAAGATCCAAAAAATGGATGCAGTACCAACAAAATCCTCAAGGCGGCGCTAGCGGTCTAAACTCTCACAGGAGAACTAAGTGCAGTTGCTGACAAAGGGATTTGACTCGGCTGACTTCAAAGGCTGCATTTTAATTAAAAATTAGCCACCTGCTGTTCCCAGAGGCCAGAAGCCTGGGAAACCCTCTCACCTCAAGAGATTCACACCACAGCCCAGGATATCACATGGTCATAATAACCAAATGCAAAGTGACCCCCTGGTCTGCTGACCTCAACCTCCTGGAGACGACACAATAGGCTATTGCACTTGAATAGAATATGTTGATTTTGACTGTTTCCTGTCAACAAAGGCCTGCCTGCCAGAAGACACATGTGATCACTGACCCACCCAAGTCTTGGAGGCGGACTCCAACACCCCGAGAACTGAATTGAAAGCAAAATATATATTTTACAGAAACACTGATAACTCTTTGTAATCAAATGACAGGAATGTATAACTTTGAGAGCCTTCATTTAAAAAATGTATCTTCGATTCAAGCCCAAACTCCAATTTGTGTGATGTTCTGGGGCAAAACCCTGCTATTTATGTATACTACAGACTCTGTGTTTAAGCTAGAGACATGGTAATTTACTGGAGTATGTATGGACAGGCCGTGTACATGTGTATAAATCTGGAGAAAAATCCGACGTTGCAAAACCCACTAAAAAGCACCAAAGGTTGCCATTTCTGAATGCAAGCCCCCAGGAAGAGCAGAGTTTGAACAGGGTATATCTCATGGGATATGTGATGGGTGCATGTAATTTCAAACCACTGTGTATCTATGAAATATGTCTTTTTGATCAAATATAGATTTGTGTGCAATTTGACAGGGGAGTGTCCTTTCTACAGGCCATATAATGACATCGCTCTGACACTCCACTTCTTTTCCCCAATCAAGAGAGAAAGGAAAGCTTGACCAATGGGCAGTTGAGAGAGGGGCTGGCTAGTGATGCTGCACACACACCCACTTTCAAAAGACATAAAAAGAGCCACTAGAAGCTAGAGAGGAGATTCTATTCCATCTGCTGCGGGGCGCTCTGCCGGGAAAATCCATACTTTACCTCCATCAACCTCCAGAGAGCCAACACAGAGACTTCAATCTATCCACCTTCAGAGACCAAGACTTTACTTCAGAATTTGTAGCAGAGAGGTCAACTACAAGCTAAATCCCTCTTTAGCAGGCCTCAAATCATTGCCACTATTCACAGCCAGGCGAGCTGTTTGAATTCTTTGCAAGAACTCTTGCCATTTGCCCGAGAGCAGTGTTGTATCCAGAGAGAGACCAGCTGAACCGGAGACCGCTGTATCCGAACCCACAGACCTGATCAGAACCAGAGACCCAGACCAGACCAGCAGAGTAGAGCTGACCCAGACGCTGTGCGCAGAAACCGTCCGTGGCGAGTGAAGAAAACCTGTTGACCAGATCCGTGGCGAGGCCCATTCCTTTTAAAATTATATTGTGAGTACCTAGCAGAACTGTGCAGAACCAATCTCTTAGTTAATATAATATAATTCAATCTATTTTAATCTAACCAGAACTGCCTCCTAACTGTCACCTGTCATTTGCAAAGCTGTCACTTGTCATTTTCTAGCTGCAAGCTGTAACCTGTCGCTTTGAACTTTTAGAATTTCAAATCCGAAAAACTACCTTTATTTAAATGTCCGTATCTCTGGAACCGTTTGGGCTAGGAACTTGGTTTAACTTTCCTCTGAAAGCTTAGAATCTCAGCTTTTCAACAAGCCTAGAAATGACTTCATACTCTACATACTTTTGCCGTAATCACGATTCCCGCACTCGCGAATTTTACCGCGATTTACAATTTGGTTAAAAATCCAGCCACGTGTGAAAACAGCAGCTTCATTGCTTTCCTTTGCCAAAAATTTGTTTAACCTGCTAGTTACTCCTAGATCCTTGCTAAAGTGAGCCTGAACTCATCCCAAGTATATTTCACTCACCCTGAATCTCCTAAAGGGAATTAAAACCATTTTCAGCATATTTCTCACTGCATTTTCACCATATTCAAAGCATTTTGCCTGTGTTTCAAAACTCCTATCTGTTGTATAAGCTGCTGGGGGGGAATTGAACTGAATTCTATTTGATTGCATTCCTAAGAACTGTGTCATCTTTATCTCCTTACAGTGCATAAAAGGGGGCGTGAATTGTCCAAGAAAGTGATTACATTGTCTTTTGCTGAAATCCTATCAAGTTATTTTCTGTACTGCATTTCATTCCACATTGCATCCATTTGAAACCATAAAAGTATTGTTGCTATCGTATCCATCCTATAACCACTCATCATTGATTATAAAGAAGTGTGCTAGTGCCGGACTATCCATTATTGATTACTGTTCAGATTAAGTGTGATATTCAATTATTAATTTATTATAAAGTGTGATATATATATATATTGTTTAAATTATCAAATAAACTGTTTAAACTTGCAAAACAGAACTACTTCGTGGCTCAGTGGGGTCAGGGGGATTCCAAAAGAGGGGTGTTATATAGGGGTAGTCATCCAGAACGCATGAACTGGACGTAAAGATATATCAATAAGGGTTTCCCTTCAGTATCCCAGACTAGGCATTGACTTAGCTGTAGTGTTAAATTGAATCCTCTTACAATGTCGCACATGATCACGGAAGCAAGCGATAACTTGAAAGCTGGACAAGCATTGGTCAAGCACTGGCACGATCAAAAGGCTAACATGGTTGAGTTCACTCAAGACCAGCTCGTTCTGGTTATGATCCCAACAAGGCAGAGGGCCTTGCAAGACAAATGGATGGGACCCTTCAGAGTTGTGGGTAAACTCGGAGAGGTCAACTATCTAGTGGACTTGGGCAATCCCAAGGAGGCTCCGACAGTCTTCCACACCAACCGACTCAAAGCGTATGTCTCAAGACCTGATGTAGGAGCATTGCTTCTAGCATCATCCGAGGAAGAAGAAGAAAGTGAAGCTCTTCCGGATCTCCTCAGAGGCTTACCTTTGGACGAAAAAGTTGAAGGAGTGAATCTCTCTTCAAATCTGACACGCGAGCGACAAGAAGAGTGCAAATCTATGTTGAATCAGTTTGCCTCTCTGTTCTCGCTCTCACCAGGCTTGACCCCTTGGGGCCAGCATGACGTACTCACTGGTGACTGTCTGCCAGTCAAAAGCAGAGGATACCGAATGTCAGAGAACGTACGAACCCACATCAAAGGTGAGGTCAGCAAGATGCTCGATCTCGGGGTAATAGAGCCCTCTACTAGTCCATGGTCTAGCCCAGTCGTGTTAGTACCAAAGGCCGGATCTAAAGAGCTTAGATTCTGCGTGGATTATAGAGCTCTTAATGCAGTCACCAAGACTGATGCCCAACCTTTACCAAGAACAGATGAGTTGGTGGATAAACTTGGCGCCGCCAAGTTCCTCAGCACATTTGACTTGACGTCAGGCTATTGGCAAATAGCCCTGACAGATCATGCCAAGGAGAAAACTGCATTTTCTACCCCCGTTGAATTATACCAGTTTAAGGTAATGCCTTTCGGATTGAAGAATGCACCTGCTACGTTTCAACGGATGGTAAACCAGGTTCTGAATGGGATGGAGGACTTCTGCATGGCATACTTGGATGACATCGCAGTGTTCAGAAATTCCTGGGAAGAACATGTAACCCACCTGAGAGATGTTTTGCAGGCTCTTGGACGAGCCAATCTGACTATAAAGGCGAGTAAATGCCAAATTGGACAGAGTAAGGTAGTCTATCTTGGACATGAGGTAGGAGGTGGAGAAATAAGGCCTTTGCTCAGTAAGATTGAAGCTGTGCAAAATTGGACAACACCGACTACTCAAACCCAAGTGAGAGCCTTCCTAGGCCTCACTGGGTATTACAGGAATTTCATAGAGAACTATGGGACCATAGCTTCTCCACTGAATGTCATCTCCGCGCCCAAATTTCCTAAAAAGGTTAGATGGAACGAGGAGTGCAATCAGGCTTTTGAAAACCTGAAAAAGGCTCTTTGCCAAGCCCCAGTACTCAGATCCTGATTACCGCCAACACTTCATTGTGCAGACAGATGCTTCCAATGTAGGGATAGGTGCCGTACTCAGTCAACTGGATGGGAAAGGTAGGGAGCACCCCGTTTGCTTCATCAGCCGCAAACTGAAGGATCCTGAAACAAGGTGGGCAACAATCGAAAGAGAGTGCTTTGCTATCGTGTGGGCTCTGAAGAAGTTTAGGCCGTACTTGTATGGTTCTACTTTTGTCATTCAGACTGACCACCAACCCTTGAGATGGTTAATGCAAATGAAAGGGGAAAATCCAAAACTATTGAGATGGTCGATCTGCCTGCAAGGGTTTGATTTCACCATTGAGCACAGGTCAGGGTGTCACCGCCAAAATGCTGATGGTCTCTCTAGGATGTATGTCATCGACTAGAGGTATGAGATTCATCCAGGAGTGGATTAAATCCTCCTGTCCCTTAGTCTGGGGGGTGGGCGAGTGTTAGGGAGAATTCTCTGTTTAGGCTGAATTTCCTATCCTAGTGAGTCCCCCAGCAGCTTTGCTGGATTTCTGGAGTTTGTTTTTTTCCATCCTGCCAAGAGTGAGACTCTTTTTCTCCCACTCTTGGACATGAATGTGTGTAATTCCTTGGGATGTCAATGTGTTCTATGGGCTATGGGGTCTTTTACTCCATAGGGTCTCATATGTTTTGCTATGTGTGTTACACCACACCCTCCGTGCCGTAGCACTGGGGCGTCCTAGTGGACCTCCATCATAGACTCCATACCCATAGGACTGACTAGTGTCTCCCCGGGCATGTAAAGTCACCATTGGCTTTACTAGACCTAAATTTACTAACAGAACTAGTACAAACCGCCCTATTGTGGACGTACTAGTAGGGGTACTTCGATTACTCCTGGGTCTGTTATTCGAGGGGGCACTGTCCCGTCCCCCCTCGTCGAGTTTTGGCTGGTGGCAGTGGAAACTACTTGTTATATTCGACCCAGAATATAACCCTATGGGATTCTTCCCATTGTTGGAGATTGATACTTTTTCTCGTTAATCTCTAACATACCACCGGTCTACTTATCTTAAATAAGTCTATCTGATGGTATTTTCTGCCAGACCTCGGCTTTTTAAAATGGCGTCTGTGTTCGTCTCTGTGACTCCTAAACCAAAGGTTGAGCCCTTTGTTCCACTTTTGGCAGGCTTCTGTACAGAGACCCTCCAAAGTGATGCCATTCTGTCTGGGTTACCACAGGGGTGTGGGAGGGGGTTTAGGCACCCTGGACCGAGTTGCCTTGCCAACTCCGGTCGCACTCTGGTGTGATTGGCCCAAGTGGTGAGCCTCCCCGCTCACCACTTAGCGTGTTTGAGTGACAGCTAGGCTGAATGAATGGGGGTTTTCTGCATAAAAGCAGGGCTTTTGGGACTGGATCTTCAGAAGTCGCCACAGGACCTAAAGAATCCGACGAGGGTAAAGCTGAGCCGACCTGCACGACGACACCTCCGGTGGAGCCCTGCGGAACCAAATCACCACTTCCCGACGACAGAGGAGATCTCCCTGCCAGAGAGTCTCTTCCCCTGACTGGTGGGAACAACCAGTCCCCTTTGCTTTTTCTTTGCCTCAGGACGCAGTGGTCGAATTGCCCGTGCAGAGCACCCCGGCAAACGGATAGCCACTACCCCTGTACCGCGACCAAAAGGTGGTGCCTTGTGACGGAGCACTCCGTGGCTGGTCTCTTCCCTGGTGGTGCAACGATCTTCAACTTTCCTTCGACGACGAGATCATCTCTTCTCTTGGCAAAGACCGGACGTACATCCACCACCAGGAACAACTGCCCCCGCCGGAGCTGTCTCTCCACAATCAAGGTACTGTGTCCGCCTGGCTTCCCTTGTTGCCGGATAGAGTGACGTGTCTTAATCCTCGCCTCTCCATAGGGTCGCCTCCAAGTTTTCTCTAGCGTGTTGTTCTGAACTGGTCCAATCTGCCAATAACAATTTGCTACAAAGACTCGAACGCATATCCACTAAGATACTTTTTGGGACATATCACCTTGCCTCTCTCCGAGTGGGCCTGGCCTCTGAACTTTGGAATCTACAGTGGCTCTTGTCTTCTTGCCTTGCATCTTTGTTCTTACACGTATTGGTATTGAGTTGATTTCTAAACCCGCCTTTTTCTCTCCCAACCTAACGAATACTAGAGTGCTATCTAGGTTAAAGCATACACCTCTGTCTGCAAATAAGTGATGCCATTGAACCTAGACTTGTCGAACTATTGTTAGAGGGATTGATCTTTTTCTCATAGTAATTGCGATTGAAATTGTTTGCCGTAATAGTGCCAGAGTGTTTTTATATAGATGTGTCGTTAGAAATAAATACCTTCATATCTTTACACCGAAACCTTGTTGTGTGTTTACTTGTCTTACTGTGTAGAATTGCCTTATTTTGTATACTCCACATACTGCCTAACTCTTCTTGAGGGAAGTCTGACTGCTCAGCCACAGCTACCAAGTGAATCTGTGTGGTACAGACTGCTACCAAGTGGGTATACTGCCAAACACCTGTAGTCCTAAATCTTTTGCAGTGGTCCCAGAGGGAACTGAACAGGTTTCCGCCTAACACCCCCCACTCACACTGAACCAGGAATCAGGCTGGTTTGCAAAGGTAAATATTTATTTATGTATTTAAAATGTAATCACAATGGCCCTCATTACGACCATGGCGGAAATCGAAAAACGATGGCGGAAATGCAATACAGCCATCGAATAGCGCTCGGTGCGATTATGACCCGTCACCGTAAAGTACGATGCCATTAGCGACACCGTAGTGAACGCCAACGCTAACTGCACCAAGTACGCGCACGCGCGCCATGCCAAACCGTAATTACCACCATGGCGCAACGGTACGCGAATTCTGACCCTAGCGGACATGCACCTAACGCCATCGAGCACGGCGGAAAGTGCCATTCCGCCATGGTGAGAAGTACGGCATCGCGAATCAACCGTAAACGGCCCTGCTGAGTGCCTGCACACCACTCCCTGGCCACATTGCACAACTCCTCGTAGGTGCAATGAAGTCACACAATGCAACCAGTGAAATGTACATCTCACCCATGCCTGCCAACGAACAAATGAACCTCAAGAGGGGCCAACGGGAGCTGCATGGCACAGATGGCACGAATACAGAAGCTACACAAATGGACATGACCTCAGACTCCCTCCAAGAAACGCACGCAAACATATGCACCTGTGACCAGCCATATTCTGATAATCACATCATTCCACCAATCCACCTGGCTGACCGGCATCTGTCACACAAAAGCCAATCCCCCGCCCCTGAACATGACATCATTAAAACAGTCATAATGGCAGCCCTAATCCCTGACCTCACTGGGCTCCGTAGGCAAACGCGCCCAGCACAGTACCACGCAACTATACTCCGAAGCTGGAACCCAATGCAGATCTCCTCACAATACATCGCTCCCCAAATAGGAATATGCCACATCACTTGCAAAGAAGAACGCTACACGGTTCATATCAGAATAGAAATTTAATGCACAACAAATTCACCAAGACCATACAGCCATTAGGCCATGAACCCCAAAATATAATTCACCATTGTGGGCTGCATCCGCAATAAATGACCAGCTACTTCTTGTGTGACGCCCTGTTCCCTCATGGTACACAGGGCCTACATTCTCGTACGAAAAGGCAACATGGAAGCGCCTCGAACCGCAGGGCCGTCCCATTAGGGAGGCACTAGTCCAGCTGAAAGGCCGAAATGTTGCTCCTAGCCACTAGTACTGCGTAAGGGCATGTGGCCCATTGGCGATCGTCCCATAAGATCGTAATGCTGCTCCACTGATTAACACGAAGCAGCAGGTGTCGGGAGTAAAATCCATCTGCAGGAGTGGCATACAGATGGCAGTGGCAAAAGGGGAGGAGATACCTGTCACCCAAATGAAATGAAAAAGAATAGTATGGGCATCAGAACTGCATTTGAATTACTCACTTCAATGATCACACAAAATCCACAGCCATATGCATGCTAGCCCACTCCAAGGGATCATCACCACCCAAAAACCACTTGCGAATCATAACTACCTATATCGAGGTGAAAACACTATTACAAACGAGTGTTACTGTGCATGCGTCTGTCAAAACAGAATCCATCAGATGGGATTAGTAACGTGCATAGACACAAGTGACTGAAGGCGCGTCGAGACAGGGAGGGTTCAACAAGGCCAGATAGACGATGGTCCCACTATGGCAGCCCTGCATCACATAGCGCAGGGGAGGTGGATAGATTCCAAGAAGCCCCGTACATGGCAAACTCGGTATGAAATCATCTGTCCATGCATCCATACATCATTCCCTCATCCCGTAATGAAAACGCCTGATTTCATACTCACATAACATGTGAAATTTCCATTGAGTCTGTGCGTTATGCAGCCTGCAAAATCCACTGTGCTCCAGCCCGTAATTCCAGTGTTGTGAAGTAACATGTATTTGGGAACGTCCGGCCTCATCGTCCACTACGCTATTGCGCATCCCATACTATCCATATCAATCATTGCATTCTCGCCATGGCCCCTGTCCCAAGGACATTGAACAATAGAACGTTATATTTGCAGTCAGACCTGTGGGCGTCTCCTCGCCGCTAGCTGAAAACCGAAAGCGCTGTCCTTCGAATTCCTCATTTGCAACATCACGTGGAAAAGGCATCTGTGGCCGCTTGAAATCACAAATTAATCCATCTAGTGCGGCTGTGTGTGAAAATGGCAACTGGCTTCACTCACAAATGGGACGCCCCGCCCGTCGGTGAACCTCGGTACAGTGTTGCATGAGGGTCCACCGTTACTCGAGTACTACGTCCCACTGACCCTTCACAAGTCTGTTCGCGACTGCAAAGATAGTATGTGAACCAATGGGACCATAGCAGAATGAACATATCAACCAATATTACACTGCCATCGGGAACAAATACATGATTGCAATAGCAGGATGCCATTCGTCGAATTGCAGCGTTGTGTGCGGGACGTGCTCGCCCAAAGGGGATTGCAGCTTGCACAGGTAGAATGAATCACCACAGGTGGAGGCTATACAGCCTGAAGACACATAAATTGCACACCCAACCCCCTCACACAACCACACCCACTCCGAAATGCTACCGGCAGGACTAGCGATGTTGGCCCTGGGGGACCTGATAGCACTGCAAGTACTCCAACTTCAAGAAGAAGACGAACCCCAACTACTACAACAACCGGCCGCACGGAGGAGACGCAGGAGGAGGAGGAGGGCAAGGCAGGGCCAGCAAGGGCCGCCAGCACAGCCACTACCACCACGCAGGCATCCCGCAATCCCACGCCTCCGAGCACATCCGTTCGACCTCACTGATGAGCAGATCCACACCCTCTACCGTTTGGACCGGGACACCATAACCGCCATTGTGGACATGACACAGGCTGACCTTGCCAGCATGATAGATAGCCCAACCGCCATCCCACCCCTACTGAAGGTGGTGTCTGTACTCCACTTCCTGGCCACAGGCACCCACCAGCACACAGTCGGACAGTTGCATGGCATTTCACAGCCACTGTTCTCACGGACACTATTGCAAGTGCTCGATGCCCTCCTGAAGCACGCAGACGACTACATCTCTCTACCGCGCTCGGAGCAGGAAATTACGAACACAAAAGTGGGATTCCATGCACTTGGCGGCATACCGGGTTGCATTGGTGCCATCGACTGCACCCATGTGGAATTGGTCGTCCCACATGCCATGGAGGCCCAGTACCGCAACCGAAAACAATTTCATTCTCTGAATGTACAAATGGTGTGTGACTCCAACAGGATCATTACACATTGTTGTGCCCGATTCCCTGGATCAACCCATGATTCTATGGTCTTGAGGAACTCTACAATACCACGCTACATGGAGCGACACGCAGGGAACAGATCCTGGCTACTCGGTGAGTCTCATTTCAAGCATGATAATGTGGTGTATGTGATGCGCCAATGACCTAGCAGGAAGGGGGGGGGGTGCGTACATAGCAATGGCATTCCTCAAACATCCTTTATTGTCCACATACAGGTGATGCCGGGTATCCACTGAAGAGATGGCTCCTTACACCACTCCGGAACCCACGGGACCAGCATGAGGAGGACTACAACCATGCCCACTCACGTACCCGTGTAGTCATAGAACAGGCATTCGGCCTACTGAAGACTCGTTTCCGCTGCCTCAGCAGGTCTGGCGGGGCACTCCTGTACCGCCATGAGAAGGTTGCAAAGATGGTCATGGCATGTGTCATGCTACACAACATGTGCGTACGTAGAAATGTGCCCATGCCCCCTGACGCAGAACTGCAAGCACCTGAAGATGGCCATGATGAGGGTGGGGATGTGGCAGCACCTCAAGGAGTCTGCGAGGCACAGGAGGGCCGTGACATTCGTCAGCATATCATAGATGCATGCTTCTAGCACTCACGCCTGGTGGCTGATACATGGACACGGGACTTGTGGCACTGTGTGTGTCCGGAACATGCACAATATGGACCGTACGCCTATAATGGCCTCGTACACAAAGATCAATGTCCACACATCTCATTGGATAATCGTGCATTGTTTATGGCATATGTGAAATCATGTTACACACCCCATCGACCCGCCACCCAAGTGAGCCCAACACACCCCCTCCACCCTCCTACCTCCCCCCCGAACACCAGTGTCCAAAGATGCTCATTGTCAGTGGGCAGTCGCTATTGCAAGCCCCCTCTCCGGGTATCAGGGGCACCCCTGCCTGTGGAGCGCAGGTTCCTCCCTGATCTACGTTGGGGGCTGCCCTGGACGGAACTTGCAACGGATGATGTCTCTGCCTGCTCACGTCCATGCATGTCCCTAAGGGTTTGTGAGAGCTCAGTGAGCACACGGCGCACAGCGGCAAGTTCGGCACATACGTCTTTGGACGTCGCATGCAGTTCCCCCCTCAGGCTCTCGGTGCTTCTCTCCATTTGTACTCTCAGGCTCTCGGTGCTTCTCTCCATTTCTACTCTCAGGCTCTCGGTGCTACTCTCCATTTGTGCCCTTAGTGTCTCTGTACTTCGCTCCATTTCTGCCCTAAGTGTCTCAGTTGATGTTTCTATGTCTGCCTTAGTGCCCCCACATTCATCGGCATGGTCCTTGAGGAGCGTGGCCAGTTGCTGCTGTTGCACGATTACCTGGTCGAGGGACTGTTGCCTCTGCTGTGCCATGGCCATTTGCGGTGGTGTCACAGAGGGGCTGGTCACCTCATGTTGCCTTGCCACAGGGCTTGTGGGGGATGGCCAGTCGTCGTCTTGTGGGTGCCCCTGCGTGGTATCCTCATGGTGTACGGGATGGAACAGACAGGGGGATTGAGACAGGTCATGGATGGATCTGACTTCGACATCCCCGTTTTCTGTGTCGGAGCATGCTGCCATTAATGCAGTGTCACCTATGGTGCTGCTGCCACCAGAAGCAGTGCCTACTGTGGCATCCATTGGGGGGACCTGTGGTGGTGCTGTTGTGGGCATGCTGGGTGCTGGGGTGCCTGTTGGAGTTCCCTCCTGTGTGCTGGCACTTGATTTGTCCTGCTGCCGTGTCTTGATGCGTGCAGCTGAGGTGGAGGGTCTTTGGCCGTTGGTCTTGGCCCTCTTTGCAGGTGTGCTGGTAGGGGTGTCCTGGAGCTCGTCATTTGAATCGGACCCTGTGGTGGAGTAGAAGAGGGCGAGCGTTATTGATGGGTCTGTGGGAATTGGAATGGCAATGTATCACATGCATTGGGGTGGTACCTGAGGGTGATTTGGGTTGGGGCCTTGGAGGTGGTTTCTTTTTTGTGTGGAGTGAGGGTGCAGTTGTTTTGCAGCCTGCAGTTAGGGTGTGCCTGCTGCAGGTGTAGAGGGTGTTTTTAGGATTTTTAATTATTTATGTATTTAATGTGAGTTTTAAAGTGTGCTATCGGGCCTATGTATGTGGACGTTCTCCTGGACATGTGTTACTGTTGCACTATGTGGACACGTGGTACTTCACATGATTGGACATTGTGGTTTTAGCATTGTTTTATTTGGGACACCTACCTGATTCTTCGGATGTCTGCACTCCTTTCTCCATCCCTCCGACTCCCTCTATGCTCTCCATTCCAATGGTGGAGGCACAGATTTCTTCCCAGGGGGTCAGCTTGATGGGTGATTCCGATCCTCCCCCGGTAGCTGTGGCAATGTTGCGGTTGGCAGAAAGTATGCTACGGACGCGGATCCGCAGGTCGTCCCATCGCTTTCGGCATTGCTGTGGGTTGCGGGGTGCGGTCCCCACCGCACTTACCCGCTGTGCCACCAGGGCCCATATGGCCTTCTTGTTCGCAAGTGCCGTCCTGGTCATTTGCGTGGAGAAGACGACGGCAGCATTCTCCTGGAGGGTCTCTGTGAGCACGGTGAGTTCCTCACGGGAGAAGTGGACCTGCCGCTTGCGGTCGCACGCTTTCTTCGCTACTTTTCCCATTTCTCTTGGTTTTACTAGGGTGGATGTCGGGTTGGGATGTGTCTCAGGGTAGTATTTTTGATGGTTGTGTGGAAATAGTGTTTTTATAGGTGTACGGCGTGATGTTTCCCGTTCCGGGACCATGTTTTTACTTCCGTTTCCGTATATTTACGGTCACCGTACTTTCCGATTGCCGCTCATTGCGGTGACCGCTAAGAGGGGTGGCGGAATTGCACCTAGGGCGCCGTACGGCGGCGGTGTGGGCCGTTTTGGGGTCATTTCCGCCATCGCGGACTTTGCACTTCCGGTATGGCGTGGTGCTCATGCCCGATGGGTCGGAATGAGCCGCACTTTGCTCCGTCGTGCAATGGCGGAAACGCTATTTACGCTATGGCGGTCCGGTCAGTCACTTTCCGCCAGGGTCGTAATGAGGGCCAATATGTTTTAATCGATACACAACAATCAACAATGCGGGGTGTAACACTGAATAATCTCTTTAATACACAAGGAGTAAGTAGTGAGCAAAACAATTAAACACATAAAATAATACTTTTATGTGTGTTCAGATCAGATAGCACTGTGCTGTGGTTAGAGGTTCCCCCTGCACACCCCTCAACCCACAATAGGTAATGTAAATATATAGGAGGAAGGAAAGGTATTCAGGAATGGCAGAATTCAAACTGAATATCAATCCCACTTTCCCCAGCAAACACAATAGAAAAATGGAATTGACTGTCAAGCTGTCAGAATGGTTTTTGAAGTCATCTTTAGAATGGACTGGGCAAAAACACAAATATGGTCAAAATTGCTGAAATTGGTCTAATTTCTCATGGGAGCCGCTTTGGATAGTTGCACACAAACAAAAGCAGTGTGTTAATCCACAGAAAACATTTGAAATCTTAAAATTCAAGTCAGAACCAATTAAAAGCTGTTTTATATGTATACAAATTTCCCAAAACGTACATTTGTGGCAAACCTTTCACTGCGCAATATTTGCGATAATGGGAGAATCGCATTGATTTGGAATGCGGTTTTAGGTGCAATGGATAGATATGAATGTTAGCCACAAGTTTTGTTACTAGCACAAAAACTGAGGGAGTTACAGACGTTTTAGTAGAGGTCGTTTTTCAAGATAGGCGCAAGAATGGAAAACAGGAATGCACTTTTCAAAATGCTAAATGGGTTGCTTACACTATAGGATGACTATGAACAAAATTAATACCACAGAGGAACACAGTCACTTGATCAGGGTGACTGCCTGCTAAGGAAACTCGCCTTCTTCAGATGAGAAAAGGATCAGTGCAGAGATAGTTTTAACAACACTGGTTATGGAAGAAAGATAAGATGGTTTGGAGAGAGGTTTCAGACAATGAAAGTTACTCCTAACATTACAGGTTCTGATTACAAGATAGGCTGGGTCTAGGATAGGGATAAGACTATGCAAATTACATATGCTAGTGACATAATTCTTCTTATTTATACTCACTGGATACATTTTTAATGGGACCGTCAATTTCGTTCAGGGGAGTGGATCTGGTTTAGGAAAGATGGCTGGGCACATCAGACTGGGCAGGATCTGCAAAGCGATCTGGTCACAGCATGGCACTGGACTGGGTCAGCAAGGCGCTCTGGTCACAGCACGGCACAGGACTGGATCGTATCTGCCGTTCTTGGTTCTGAGGATATTTAATTTCAGCAGGCAAGCAGTAAAAGCACAGTCCGGCTGTATTATCTTGCTTCCCTTAGGCTTCAGGGGTTCGGTTCTGGAATTTGAGGCCTAGCTGAGAATGTTTCAGCTATGTAGTGGGCCTTTTTTCTTTGCCAAGTTCTGGAGTCTGGAGCAAGGAAGATGTAGAGTTCAATAGCAGGGTGCTCTGCCAACATCAGGATAATAAGTGAATCTCTCTGTCCTTATGTGTGGTGAGCCGTCTCTATTTATGCTAATCATAAAGGGGTGTGTGTACTGGTTTAGCCTAAGCTTGCACCTTTGAACGGTAATTGGGTTAGAGTCTACTCTCTGCCTTGATAGGAGGAGTGAAACAGAGTGTCATCTTTATGGTGTGATTTTATGAGGATGAGAATCCACCCCTAGCCCCTGGAAAACAAAATCTACGTTTGGCAAAATACATATTTCCACATGTGCAACCTCTATAAAAATCACACATACAGATTACATATTTTACATAGCAGTTACTCCTCAAACCCCCGTAGCTGTGGGATCTTGTCTCCGCCTTTCACCGAATTTTGACGTTTTCACTAGGAACACCATGTAAAATATTTAAGCAAATTTTTACAAGTGTGCGTGTTTAACATGGGAATAAGTGTATAAAGTTACACAGTTCTAGCGGAAATACATTTTGCGTAAAATCACATTTCTTGCCATTGCTGTCCCGAACATGTCACATAGTTCTAGCGTCTCTTCACCCGTGCAGCCAGAAATTACATTAACACTCTGTTATTTTTATATTGTTCACAAATTTTAATAGAAAGTTATCAGTCTTTTAAAATGTGTTCTTCGTCCTTGTTAAGCAACAAATGGTTGTTTTGCTCCACCCCTTGGTCTCTAACTGGAAGCCCAGGAGCCATCCCCCAAGTTTGTTCCTTGCAGAGGCCATTTACGACTGTTTTCACACTTCGAATTTCCTGCTCTGCAGCTTGTCATTGTTCCTTTTGCCTCTGTAGACCAGGTTCTTTCCTACCCTGTAATTAACACTTCTCTGTGATTTCCTGCTGGGGGAAAATACCGTCCTTCTGTGAGAAAAACCTGTTATTCAAGTTCTGCAGCTTCAGCCAGGTTTAAATTAATTGTTAAATTCTGCGGCCTTTACCTTAGTACAAAACTAACTTGTTACCAAATAACAGCTAGGATTCTCATTCAAGATTTTAAACCATGGGATCAAAACAATTACAATATGGGTTACTATCGGTAACAGGCCTCTTATATTGCAAACATTTGATTTTCAGTTTATACATGTTAAAGTTTAATCAGACAGCCCCCTGACAGCTGTTATCACAGTAGCCCTCTGCTGCACAGAGATTTTTTGACAGATCCACAGACACGCCACTTTTGCTGTGAAAATCTCTTTATGCTTTCAGCTTTACAGAACCTTGTAAGTTCACAATGATTTCTTGAACCAAGTGAATTGTAGCACCCAGCAAGAATTGTGAATATTTGAACTTTGTTCTGTACTGGCATTCTGGAGTTTAATCAGCAAAGAAAAAGAAATTTAAAGCAATATTGGAGTTTACTTTAGCAAAGCACTGCTTTTTCCTTCTGCACTCCACTTTCAATTGTTGTGGGGCCCAGTGACACATTTCAGTATTGAGCTCTGTTCCACCACTGACAACATGTGTGGCAGACTGGGCAGCCATCTTTTTGTGCATTGAAAAGTGTGATTTTCAGGGGTTCTGGCGCGCACAAAGGATTTTGCGGCCATTTTGCTGTTTCTGGCACCATCTTAACAGAGTGATAGGGCATAGCAGAGCAAAAGTGAGTCAATACATCCCAAACACCTCACCAGCTGGTGCCTTGTTATTTTTTATCCCTAAGACAAACACTGACGAACTTCGATCATGTTTGGATTAACAGGACCTTAATAAAATCATGGTGCCAGATCGATATCCTATACCTCTTATCCCTGACATATTGGAGGCAGTGAACAGAGCGACAATTTAGACCAAGCTCGATCTAAGGGGAGCTTATCACTTAATACGGATTGCAGAAGGGGATGAATGGAAGACGGCCTTCTGCACTCCGTTCGGACATTATGAGTATCATGTCATGCCATTTGGGCTCACCGATGCCCCGGGAATATTTCAAAGGTTCATGGACCATTTAGTCGCTGATGTACTACAACACTGTGTAGTCGTATACTTAGACGATATTCTGGTGTTTTCACCCACAGAAGAAAAGCACGTCAAATCACCTATACTGTAAAATAGAGAAGTGTGAATTCCATCGTTCCCAAGTGTGTTATCTTGGATATATCTTATCAGCTCAAGGTATTGCTATGGATCAGTCCAAAGTCTCAGTGGTTCTTGACTGACCACCACCCACCTCAGTCAAGGAGATCCAGCGTTTCATTGGATTTGCCATCTTTTATTGAAAATTCATTCCAGACTTCTCTGATACCACCTTGCCCCTCAGAAGACTGCTGAAGAAGGATGTTCTGTTTCTATGGGATTCTCACTTCCAATCCTCATTTGAGGGTTTAAAACAAGCCTATTCCATGGAACCCATACTGATCACACCAGATCAGAACTAAAGGTTTATCCTAGAGACGGACCCTTCTCACCATGCCATTGGGGCAGTCCTATTTCAAGAGAACGAAGCTCGATTGGAATCACCTGTAGCCTATCTTTCTAAAACCTTAGCCCCGTCGGAACTAAACTATTCGGTGCTTGAAAAAGAATTACTGGCCATCAAGATGGCCTTCAAAGAGTGGCAGCATCTCTTGCTAGGATCTACATACCCCATTGAGGTTTGCACCGACCATCACAATCTAAAAGTACTGCAGCACGGCCAGACCATCAACAGCAGACAGGCCCTGTGTGCTTACTTTTTCTCACTTGCAATATACCGTTTACCTTCCTTCCGGGTAGACAAAATCTGCGAGCTGATGCTTTGTCCCGTAAGAACCATCCCACAGTTAAGTTCCAGTCTGAGAAGATCTTCCCCAAGGCCGTATTTGTACACATCATCACAGATTTTCTACACACAGTTAAACAGGAAACCCTTGCTCATGCAGTTGAATGTCAAACCATGGCCCGACGACATGACTTAACCTCGGAAGGAGGTTACTGCTTCGACAAACACCAATTTTTGATTCCAAATCCCGCACTCCAAGTTGAGATAATGACATGTGTCTTGACTCCCTGGCTGCAGGCGTTTCCAACACCATGACTACTGATGTACGAGATTATGTCACATCTTCTTGCGTTTGCCTACAGACCAAGACTTCCCGACAACACTCATCTGCACACTTATCCCATATGCCCATCCCTGATAAACCATGGCAGTTTATATCTACTGATTTTATCGTAGACCTCCCTTCTTCAGAACAACAAACCACTATTTTGGTAGTCATCGACTATTTCACTAAGATGGCTCATTTTGTTTCATTACCAGGAGTCCCAACAGCGTCTCACATGGCTAGGATCTTCATCCAGACTGTTTTTGCTAGACATGGGTTGCCTGATACCATAGTACCCGATGCGGGCATGCAGTTCACTTCCCAATATTGGCGTAAGGTTTGTGCACTTTTCAAAATCCACTGTGCTCTTACTTCTGGATAACACCCACAGACCAATGGTCAAACGGAGCATTTGAACCTAACCCTAAAAAACTATCTGCATTGCTTTATCTCTGCAGCTCAAGACAACTGGGTTAGCCTCCTACCATTGGCAGAGTTTCAATATAATAACTCACCTCATACTACACTGAAATCTAGTCCTTTTTTTGCACATATGGGTTCCATCCTACCTGTTTTCCAACTTCAATTCCGTCTTCCTCTCACATGCCCCATGCGGATGCCCTTGTCATGGACATTCAGCAAGGTCACCAATCGGCTCGCAAGGCCTTCCAGAATTCTCAGGACCGCATAAAACGGTATACAGATTGGATTAGGCTGCCTGCTCCAAAGTATGCGGTTGGGGACTTTTTGTGGTTAGCCTCCTGTTTCTTACCTCAGCATCTGGTTCCATCCAAATTGTCTCCACGCTATTTCAGTCCGTTAAAGGTTCTTCAGCTGATTGGTCCTGGAACTGTGTGCCTTCAGTTGCCTCCCTCATGGTCTTGTGTCCATCCGGTTTTTCATGTATCTCAAATCAAGCCTGCTCCTCCGGATCGCTTCCAACTTGGAGCCTCAACTCTGCCCCCTCCAGTGTCCACCGCGACTGACCCAGAGTTCAAAGTATCAGGTATTTGTGACCCCCATTACTACCGGGGTCCTCTTCAGTACTTGGTGAACTGGAAGGGGTACTCTCCAACAGACAGGTCTTGGGAGCCAGCGGTGGAGGTTCATGCGCAACGGTTCATTCGCCGCTTTCACTGACAGCATGTGGGCAAGCCTGGTGGGCCACCTATGAAGGGGGGGCATACTGTCAAGATCCCTTGCCAGCGCAAGATGTGGTTAAGCCGTCAGGGTATGAGCCTTGTATCTCATCTACATTTTCATTCTCCCAATATGGCCACCCAGTCACTCATTCCTTCAGGACATCGCACACACTAGACACTGGTAGTGCTTTGCCTCGGCAATCTGCGCGTCTGGCATATAAGCAGTGGATGCTTGTGGCTGGACGCGTTGCTACTCCCTTTCCAGATGCTACGTAAGTTTGTTATTGAATCCTTTTGCCTTATTATGTCCTTGCTTCGAGTAATTCTATCTTTACACATTATAGATTTTCCGAGTCCTTTGTAGACGGCTCTGTCGCCACCCTGTGTTTAGACTTTCACCCTCTCCGTTTGGAGCTTGACTGGCTTCACATCAGCAGTAACCCACCGCAAATGAGTTTACACTTTTGGCTCACAGCCGGGTTCACTTTCAAAAAATGTTATGGTAAGCGCGAGCCATAACACCTCCAGTTGTGCCCAGCACTTCACGCGATCCCTATTTACTTATCCTGTCTTTTCTGCCTGCACACAATTCGTGTGTGAATATTTGCAAGCACGATTACCTTTGGCTCCAGGATCAATCTTCTCCTCACGTCTTTGCAGTAGCGAAGGAGCACATACACAGGTTAGGATCCACCCGTCTTGTGATACGTATCCTTCATTCCTGTCCCTAACCTACTCTAACTGCCTCTATCACTGCTTTCAAGCACACGGCTACAGCCTGTCCAGATTGTCCCATTCTGAGACCCTTTTCACCGCACTGCACCGCAATTTGAAGACACAGGGGAGACTCCAGACTACATGCAACTCACTGAGGAACACTAACCTCGAGATGCATCGAACCCAATTCCTGATAACAGGGTTTATTAACCCCAGAGGATTTCCCTGGGTTCTCTGCACTCCTTAGATCCTGTCAAACAGGGTAGAGGCTGCAGAGTACCCAGTGGGATTGCTCGCGCTCAGATGCTTCATTGGATTCAGGTTGGTGGAGTTTTTTCCATATATTCAGTTGTTTACAATGCTATCCATTACCCATATGACAACAACTGCTGCAGGTTGCTGTTTAGCTATTAGGCAGATTTCTGTCTTCCTGCTGTTTTTCAGATTGCTCTGTTCCTGGTTCCAGGCTGCTTTTACTTGGATAATGTCATCCATGTCTACCTCTACTGCTGCCTCTGCCTCAGCTCCACCCCCTGGCCCCAACCCCACCAACACCAACACAACCTTCCCAGGAACCCGGAGAGGGGAACAGGCGTGATGATGCAGAGGAGGAAGAAGAGGAAGAAGAGAATGAGGTAGTGGAAGTCCCCACTACCAGCTTCCGACATGAGTCTTGGGTGTGGAGGCTTTTTACCACCATTGGTGGTAAGCTCAAGGCTAGTGCGGGTAATGTTCGCTACAATGAGTGCTGCATGGTACACAGTCACAGCAAACCTGGGATGTACATGCAGCGACACCTAAGAGCCAGCCGCACAGCAGCAGTTCGGATGGTCGTCCCCGGCGAACAGGGTAGTAGGTTGAGATCCACTGCAGCATCCTCGACATCTGCTCCTGTCACCACACGGAACACTCCTGTTGGGCAGAGGAGCCCCGCAGGTCATACGCACTGAAGTAGATCCTTACCTTTCAAAGGTCACTGTTTTGTGTGTGTACTGCGACGGAGTACTCTGCAGGGGTGAGCAGTTCTGGTGTGGTTTCGAGGCTGCAGTCTGGGACTACAAAGGAAAGTGCTCCCTACCTCAATGAGGCACACCAAACATCTTCCTCTCTGCATCTGGCCTTTCTTATCCCTGTGTTTGGTGTACCTTTCTCTATCCTCCATACCCTTCACTCCCTTGTGTGTCATGATTAAAAAATCCCAAAAAATCCACAAAACACAAAAAATCAACAAAAAGGCTCTTTCCAGAGCCACCTTTCACAGTCTAAAAATGGAAGTACCAATGAAATGGCGCAGGCCCTTGCACAGTCTGTGAAGTCCGTGGACAGCACGGTAGTCTGCAGACTTCTAAAGGCATGCAGGGGGTGTCAGCATGTAAACCATTGCATTCTTTTCCAGGACAAAGTGGTGGCTCTGAAAATAGCCTTTCTGGTGGGGGGGGGGGGTTGGTTCTTCGAAGTTTTGAAGTGGCCAACACCTACTTTACACATGCTTGCTATGCTTGCAAGAACGGCTGCAAAGCATTTTCTATATTGCGCAAAAAAAGATGATTGCCAGCATCAGTAAGATGGATGCCATTCCTGCAGAAAATGTTGGTGCTACGAAATGTAATGTTTTCATTGTGGAAGGAAGACATACCAACATCCCACAAAAATTTGCAAACAGCCTTGTTGACAATGCGCCTGGCTTTCTCCATTTGTGGACCAAATGATGACGAGCCCAGCCACATCTGTATCTGGGAAATGCGCGAAAAAATGACTCGAGAGTTTGGAAACATGTCATGACTTTTTCAAGTGCCTCCTTCATCGCAAACTGCAGAGAGATTCCAGTAACATGGCCTATACTGTTCCGTCCACAATGAACAATAATCATGACTGGATGATGCTGCGTCACCAAAGTGGCACAAAGGGGAAGCAAATCCAACTACGTCATGTCACGCACTTCATACCAGTGCACATCCACATAAGGGAATCCAAGATGTGCGGCCACTCCACAGTGCTCTGCATACACCTGCAACCAATTAATCCACTAGACCCCCAAAATCCACACCCTCTGCTTCTTGAAAGACACAGCGATAGCCATAGCAATCCGCACTCCTCTCAGCAAACAGACCTTCTGCCACAGTAGCTCCTTGCACACCACACCCAGGAAACATTATTGACCAATCCCCGGCCTCCACAGTACCATTTCCATGTTTTGCCATCATGAAAAGCCCCGGATGTGGCACGTGAAATCCGTGAACTGCTGCGATGCCCGTGGACATATCATGCAATTCAAGAGCCTTTTTTCAAGGTGCTTGTAAACAAACACCTTTTATTTTGTATTTTTGGGGGGAGGGCTTTCTCTTCTTTTCCATATTACTGCCTTACATCGATCTCTGGAAAGCATCCCTTAGATTCAGAAAGAAAAGAGCATTTCCTAGAATGAACAATGAAACGCCATCTGCGGTAAAATAGTGGGCACTAAGGGAGTCAATGTTGTCACTGGAGAAAACAGACATCTCAGCACGTCCCAAAATTATACCAATGTCTCGATTAACAAAGGACCTTCCAACATTTTGTTTGGGAATGGGGTTGTTTCATTGTGCTCTTGGTAGTATTTCAGAAAAAAACACCTTTGCACTAAGGAAAAGCAGCATCAGTTCTTCCACCAACAACTTCAATACAGGAACCAAACTTAGGGCACTGATGTAGCCCAAATGCTCTCCTCCACAGTGCACCACCAGAACATTAGGACAACCAAAATAGCCATGTTTCTGAAAAGAGAAAGATCTGCAGAAACCCCTCTTGATATGATATGATATGATATGATATGGCATTTATAATGCACCTATACACAAGTTTTTCAAGAAGTGACGAGGCAAGGGAGGGGGAACAGAGGGAAGAGAGAGACAACGATCTTACTAGGCCAGGTGACATTGAGATTGTGCAAGTGCAGGGGAAGTGGAAAAGTGCAGGCAAAGGTAGAGGAGGCAGTGCAGTACATGTGGGAGAGCCTGTTTGTGCCTTTGCATACCTCTCCAGATCACATACAAAGGAATCTCCCACTATCCATGAAATAAATCCACCAACACAGCAATGAAAGACTATTACCCTCTCTTCCGGTAAAGCACACCCTTAACACCTGATTGGCTAATCCCCACAGTCCCATTTCCATACCAGTCATACTAAGAAGCCCTGGATGTAGCACGTGTGATCCACAAACTACCACATTGTTCACAGATCCCGTAAAACAGGGGTAGCCCTTCTTCCCTTTCCACTTCACACTTTGCAGCACTCTCTCATTGGCTACTGGTAAGCAGTCTCACAACCATCCACCAATCACATCCAATATCTCTATATCTAACTGTATCAACTCAGTACAACACTACGGATGTACTGTTCAACACTCAGAGCACAAGTCTCCTATGATTCCCAAGCGCCTGCATCCAAAAGTACTATAAAACTTTCCAAGATTTATACTTCCAAATTCATCCACATCTACATCCATCAACACAAACTGCAGGTATGCATATGTTTTGTAATGCACACAGAAAATGAAAACTGCATTTATGTTACCAAAACATAGCAAGTACATAGATTGCATGCATTTGAACAGGGTGCCTGCCACGTGCCCAGCATAACCTACTCATTAATTATACTATCATGTGTACCATCTCCTCACAGTTACATACAATGCCGTTTGCTTTCACAGTTTCTTGTACTGCCCACTAGCATAACAGCTGCAAACCAAATATTTCAGCACCACTGCCTGTGGCTTTCTTTTATTTACACATTGGGAACATTTGCACAGCACATTCAAGTGCCAGGTCCTATGTCAAATGCCCAGAATGCACACAAAAAAGATAAACTACATGTATAGTTGACAAAATTCACCATTGGGAGGAAAGCAAAGAAATGCATTTGTACATTGGAAACAGTGCTATCTGTACATTTGGATAAATAAATGAAACAACAGAAAAGGATTTCTGCACTCATGTATCGAGCATCTATGTGTGAGAAATGTAACAAAATTCCACACACTGTAACATTCTCCTTACCAATCTCTGCCCTTTTTCTCACTCTACTATGACCTCCACTAATCCATTTCCAAATCAAGTAGTGCAAAAACATCACACACACTTCAAACATGCAGCCCCATAAGGCACATTTATCACTGCAGCACTGGCCCCCATACCAACAATACTAATACTCCCAAGTCCCCACTCACATGCAGTACTGTACAATTGTACACACACAATAACTCTTCCTGCCAACAACGCATCCTAAAATCTAAAAAAATATGTGTTCTCCTACTGCTATTACTGTACCACTAACACACATTCCCACTAACTTCCCTCTTTTGCAATTGCAGTGAATAACTGCCTCCTAAAAGCCAGTGACATCTCTGCTGGAAGATCAAATCCAGAAGAAACCTACTCTTCAAATCAACAAAAAAAGGGAAGTACTGTTGTAGTGTTCTGCCTGTTACTCGGACAGTGCAGTGTTGTTGTATTGTAGCCTAGACAATGTTATCCAACCCCACAGCACTCGCTTCACACTTACTCATTGCACCTTGCCAAGTCCACTGTTTCTCTTGTCATCAGAACACCAGTATGTTAATACCCACTAGTTTTATAAACACATTGTATTGTCCTTACTTCATCAAGCATGTTACACTGTCATACACACTGAAGCAAACATTTCCCACAGGAATGCACACACATACCAGTACCACCTTCCCAACCAAAAGTAACAGCCCTTTGTACAATCACACTCCTCAATGTATAGTTACCCTCATACTCAGACACTCAGGCACAGTACACATAAATACATTGCACAACTTCCAAACCCATTCTTTCATTGTTTCTCCAACAGACACAAGACAATGCCTACCAAAAAGCAACTCTGCAGAAAACAACACAGAAACAGAGCAAATAAAACTCAAACCATGCAAATGGCCATCCGCCTCTAGCAGACTTTGTACAAAAAGTTTAAACAAACCTGCTAACACAGTCACTGAGCTAAACAGAACCAGGTAGCAGGAAAAAAGTGTGGCTTGTCTTCCAAAATGTAAAACTAAAATTAAATGTATTAAGAAGAATGCAACTACCAGTAGTGATAACAATACAGCTACCGAAGTTAACATAGCCACAAGTAAGCATTCCAAAAAATGAATTTAACAAAAAATGTTCCACCGTAGAATCCTTCAAAACCTTATAAAAACAGGGGAGATTTCACGATCCATCCTTAAAACTTACCACAGAAAACCGATCCTGGAAGCTCTCATAGACAGGGCAATGCTCCTCAAAAGGACATTATTTACATACATTTTAAGCAGAATGAAACCACTAAGAAAATGAATTAGTAAACTACAAAAAGTACTTTGCAACATGCGCAATCTCAACATAGATACCTTTGCAAACGCCTGTGTAGGTGAGTGGATTCAAACCACCAGCACAGAGCCATATTTCAACGAAGAGGCATACAAACAAGAGCAGCAAACCCAATTGCCATACATAGCAGTTCATGAGGTTATCCAAAGGTAGAAAGTACCATTATGACAAAGGAAATACTGATTGCAAGAATATCCCTGACAGACTTACAATCAACTCTCCATTCCACCGAACTAATCCGTCCTGTCTACAAATGGCCATGGACCTCAATGTAGAGAAGATGTGGACACAGTCTGCACACCAAGTTGTATCAGGAGAGTTATGTAGGACTAATAGATATTTAGTGAGGTGCAGAGGAGAAAAACACTACCTTGACACTAGGAAGTGGTACAAAACAACAGGAAGAAAGTGTCCACGGGCTGTGGAGCACTCGCGTCCCCTGCACTCTTGGGTCAATGCAAAAGGCAATCAGTGAATTATGACATATAGTTATATAAAACTCATGAAGATTGACCTCAGTGATCTATGTGTATAATGTAGTTGGAACTGTTGCTAGAGCTGGGAAAGGTTAAATCAAATCTTGATTGAGGTATAGGGCTAATTCCCCACAAAAGAAATGTATTCTATAGGTAATATTATCTTAGATACTTACTTATTCTATGCAAATAATAATATTCACTTGGTTATCGATTTCAACAAACAAAATCAATTTTATTGATGCATGCCAGTCCATATTCAGCAATATTACCCATTGTTGTTCTTCATATAGTGACATGTTTTCCAACAAGTGAAATATACATATTAGGTACAGCAGAGGCCTAACTACTGTTCAAGTGGCTCAACACGTTTTGGGACGTATTCAATTTTATCAACTTTAAAGTTCATATGATCGAGACCATAAAATTCTTCTGAGCTATCTGCTTCCCTCTAGAGAGAAAATTACAAAAAATAGGAATAGTTTTAATGCAATATTCACCAATATCAATAATCATGAAGATTTATGGTTTTTGTAACCGAAAATATCCCTACCTCTCATCGGTGCCCCATCGATTTTATGTCAAGATTCCAATTAATGACACTTTTAACTGTGGTGGATTAGTCAAAAGAGATGTATAAGGTGACTGGAGCTGATGACTCTACAGAAAGGAAATAGAATCTACTCAAGACCAACAAGTAGCATGTATCTTGATTTACACCAGAGATAAAACTGTCATTAGAGCTCAAACTATCATTTTTGGTAGGTATAATCAGATTTCTGTAATCTATGATCTACGAATAGTGTATCATCTACAAATAGTGTTCACAAACTCTTCTGTGTGAATAATGGTGTACACTCACCGCTTCTTATAGGAGAGGTGTATGGATCCGGTGAATAATCTAAGACTCAGCTTCTGGGAGCGAGCAGTGCTTGTTGTTACAGTATAATCTTCAGCTGGTATCTACAGGTGAAAAGGGGAGTAAGGTCAATCCCTCTAATATCCTCGTATGGTCGAAACAATTAGAAAATGGACAAAAAAGCTGTCCTGAACCTATGTTGCCTGTGCTGTTCCTTACCTACCTAACGCTCGTCTGGACTCCAGGAAGACAGCCGCGAATTTGAGGAAACGTGGGATGTGTCATCAAAGCAATTTTCTCTCTAGAGGGAAGCAGATAGCTCAGAAGAATTTTCTGATCTCGATCATATGAACTTTAAAGTTGATAAAATGTACTACTTTGCTCCTGAAGAAGGGAATCTACTTCCCCGAAACGCATTGAGCCACTTGTACAATAGTTAGGCCTCTGTTGTACCTAATATGGATATTTCACTTGTTGGAAAACATGTCACTATATGAAGGTCAACAATGGGTAATATTGCTGAATATGGACTGGCATGTATCAATAAAATTGATTTTCTTTGTATAAATCGATAACCAAGTGAATATTATTATTTGCATAGACTAAATAAGTATCTAAGATAATATTACCTATAGAAAAACAGGCCGATTCATGGAATTAATGTGCGCCGAAAATTTCGGCGTGCGAAAACGTGCGGTTCGCAGTGAAAGAGCGAAAATCGCAGTGCAAGTGCGAATATCGCAGGGAAACCAGCGCACATCTATTCATGGATGTCCGTGCGCGAGTAAAATCAGGGATGTGCACTGAAAAAGTGCACGGCGCATGCCAGCGCGCAGGTCATCTAACGGCGTGCGCTAAGGCCTCAGCGAAAGCGCACATAACAAAAATAGGCGGAACACGGGACGTAACACTCGGAATGGGGAACAACTCGTGAAAATGTGGGCGTCACGGGGGAAGTACAGGAGGCAAATGCGAAGAACGGCCACACGCTCGCCTACAACACGTATTCATGGAATAGGGCAAACCAGCGCACGGGCAAAGACGCGCACAGACCCAAACCCGTCCGCCACACGAAGGCAGGCGGTAGCGTCCCTGCGCTAGGAAAAAATGTGCGCCAAAATGTGCGCTAACAAAAAGCACGAATATACAGCTCTGATGAATGTCCCATACTGTGGCCCCCTAGGACAAATGATGTGCAAGGGGTATGCGACAAACAGCGACACCCGCTGTGTGAAAAATTAGCTTGTGCGTGTATTTTGGGTGTGCGCGGGAAGTTTTACACACGATCGGGCCTGGGGGAGCGGGGTACGTGTATTTCAGGGGTGCTCTTGAAGTTCTACACGCGATCGTGCCTGGGGGAGCGGGATACGTGTATTCCAGGGGTGCGCCGGAAGTTTCACACTGTTGGGTGTCCTGACCCACGTTTGAGCTATCATGCTGCAACATTTGGTGCTGTGGGCTTAGAAAATCCAAGATGGCCAAAAAGCCCACATGTGCGCCAGAATCCAGGAGAACCACGCAGTTTGTGCGCACACCAAAATGGATGCCTAACTTGCCACCCACCAGTGCGAGCAGGATGGGCCGGGGTGCCATGAGTGAAATGTGTGCCAAAGGAAAAACCGCACTTTAAAATCACCTTTTGTTTCTCTGAATGCCAGCTCAAAAAGCCTATTTTCAAACATTGCAACACATCCAAAAATCTCACTGAACAACAGCGGACATCTGGCAGTATGTGTGCATACTAAATCTGGGAAGATGAAGAGCCCAAAACAATGTTCATAACAAAACTGGCTGAGCTATGCATGTCAGCAGCCTAACTGAAACTGGATTAAAACCACCAAAATCGAAATGTTTAAATTAACTGAGTGACCTACTTTTGAGTGTCACATAGTTTGTAACTGTTAAAATGTCATAGTTTTGAACTTAGAATCAGCATTCTAGCTGCATGTGTAAAAATTGTTAGTTTTATTTGAATGCAGAAAACTGGGTAACTAAAAGTGACATTAGCTGGGGCCTGGCTTAAGGAACTGGATTCTGCCTGACAACTTCCCCCCAATTGGAGTGAAACTGGATCCACAGCAGTTCTCAGGCCTGGCTGCATTCTGAGGGGAGGTTACCCCTCTCTGATTGAATTACCAAGGGACTGCTAGAGACTAAACAAAGGACCCAGGCAGAAGGTTGGGGGGAGGTCATAAATGGCTTCCTCTTGAACAATGGGCCTTCCAGGACCCAGGCAGATGGTTTATTGGGGGAATCGTAAAATAGCTTCCTCTTGGCAGAAGCTAGGAGGGGCAGGGTCTCTGAGCTTGGCAGAAACTGGATAAACTGGTTTCTATACCATGTGACCTGAAAAGACAGACCCCTGTTGGCCAGAATATGATTCTAAGAAATATGTATAACTCACAGTGCGGACTTGTCAAAATTATTTAAATGATACCATAATTCTTGTGATTTTTCGGTGCACGTTTTAAGACGCGTTGGGAATTTGTGTGATGTTCTGGGGCAAAACCCCGCTATTTATTGACACCACAGACTCTGTGTTTAAGCTAGAGACATGGGAATTTACTGGAGTATGTATGGACAGGCCGTGTATATGTGTATAATTTTTAATGAAAAACCAATGTTGCAAAACCAGTTAAAAAACGCAAAATGTTGCCAGTTCTGAATGCGAGCTCTTAGAAACATCAGAGTTTGAAGAGAGTATACCTCATGTGATCCGTGATGGGTGCATGTAATTTCAAACCACTGTGTATCTATGAAATATGTATTTAGGTCAAATATAGATTTGTGTGTAATTTGACAGGGGAGTGTCCTTTCTGCAAGCCATTAAATGACATCATTCTGACACACAATCCTGGTCTCCAGTGAGAACGCAAAGAATTCTCCAACCTATCAGAACTCTGAAGGGGTTGGGCCCAGAAAGCTAGCCTCTCCACCCACTTTCAAAACACATAAAAAGAGACTGCTGGGACAGGTAGAGACATTCAATTCCATTTGCTGCGGAGCATGCTGACCGACGACTTCACATCCAGAGATCCTACACTTAGACTTCCAAGCTAAACAGAGACTACAGAACTTTGAACCAAGAAGGCCCACTGCAAGCAAAAGTATTTGTCAGCAGGCCCAAAAATCATTTGCAGACTATCAACAGCCGGGTGAGCTGTTTGAATTCCCTGCCTAGAGCATTGCTGTGTCCGGAGAAAGCGGGACTAGGAGCCATGCAGACCGGTGCTAGACCAGACCAGCAGAACCCAAGATCCAGGAGCAGTGCCGGTGACCCAAAAAGCAGAGCTGTACTCGGAACCGGAGACCAGATCGCTGTGAAGTGCTGTGCGCAGTGACCGGATCCGTGACAAAGTCGCCTTCCTGTCCAAAATCTCTTGTGAGTACTCAGCAAAACTCAGAAACTATCCCTTAGTTTAATATAATATAATTCAATCTATTTAACCCAAGTAGAACTGTCACCTGTCATTTTCTAGCTGCAAGCTGTAACCTGTAGCTGTTTTTGCCTGAACTGCTAAATTTCGTTTGCCTCTTAAGAACCATCCCTGAATCATTGCTGGAATGAGCCTGGACTAATATTAACTAGATACCACTCACCCTGAACCTCCTGAAGGGAATTAAAAGCATTTTCAGCATATTTCTCACTGCATTGTCACCATATTCAAAGCATTTTGCCTGTGTTTCAAACTTCTGTAGTCTAAGCTTGCTGGGGTGAACTGAATTACATTTGATTGCATTTCTAAGAACGGTGTGCTCTCCTCTTCATTTCCTTACATTGCATAAGGGGGGGAGTGGATTGCCAGAGAAAAGTGATTACATTGTTTTGTTGAAATCATATTGAGTATTTTCTGTATTGCATTTTCATTCAACATTGCATCCATCTGAAACTACCACCTTATTCTTCTGTTCCTATTCCCAAGCGCGCTACCTCATCCTTTATACTACTCCTGGGTAATCAAATCAGTCTATTAGTAGAACATTACCCATTGTTGTTAACTGCTCATGTTCTGAAGTGTGATATTAATTATTAATTTATTATAAAGTGTGATATATATATATTGTTTACATTCTCAAATAAACCGTTTAAACTTGCAAAACAGAACTACTTCTTGGCTCAGTGGGGTCAGGGGGGTTCCAAGAGAGGGGTGTTATATAGGGATAGTCATCCAGAACTCATGAACTGGACATAGAGATATATCAATAAGGGTTTTCAATTCAGTATCCCAGACTAGGCATTGACTTAGCTGTAGTGCTGGATTGAATCCTCTTACAAAGTGGGGGCTCGAGCCGGACGTCTGGGTTAGATTTATCACTTGTGCTGATTAATACAGTGTGCTAACTGACAGGAGACATACATCCGGTCGGATCACCACGCTGTGTTACGCTGTAAAGCACTCCTCAAAGGAACGCTCTAAGGAAACGGTCTGTTTTGCAAAAATAAAATACAAACTTCTGTAAGTCAGGAAGGAACTCAAATTCCAGAATGACGACACTGGTAGACATCAAAATAGCCAGAGAGCACTTCTTACATAAGCTATTTGTGAGAGGTGAGTGGACTCATCAGGACCAAACGGTCTGGTTGCAGGCAATCGCGCAACAGGTCACTGAAACAGGGTCAGATATATGGGGAGATCAGGGACCCCTACATGTGGCCCTTAGTGAACTATACATGGCCCCGAAGGCCAAGGATGAGCACAACAAGATTGCCAGGGTAGCAACATATTTATATTTACATATGGGAGCCATGCAGGACAAATGTGCTGAAGCCCAAGATCTGGCGAGTAGGCAACTGCTGGCATTACAGAAGGCCCAATCTGATCTGGACTCTTCTGAGCAGAGGCTTCTCAGGAGCCAGGAGTCAGAAAATGACAGCAGATGGTACATCACTAAAATAAAGGAGGATATGGATGTGCTGCAACAGGAAAAGGCTGACCAGGATACCAGATTTCTGGCCTTGCAGAAGGAGTACCAAGAAGGTTTGGACTCCCTACTGCAGAGCCAGAAAAAGCTGGAGCAACAGTTAGACTACAATAGGGCATGTGCTGAGCAGGTAGTCACCCTGCAAAGCCACCTAGATAGGGAGAAGGCAGAGAGCAATAAACTGATTTTGAAAGACCTGGATACCCAGGCAGAGTTTGATCAGGAGCGCCAGAAAACTGGTGCCTTCCAAACGCAAAGGGACGACCTGGCGGCACAGATGCAGGCTCTTAGTCAGGAAAGGGATACCTTAGGCCAGGAAGTCTGCCACTTAAAAAGGAAAATGGAAGAAAATCACCTGGCCCTCCAGGGACTGGGTGACCTCCAAAAAGAACACCAGAACTTGTTAGAGCACACCAGGAGGGTGGAGGATGCTCTGGCAAGAAAGGAGCAGGCCAATAGGGACACAGTTCAGGAGGTAACCCTCCTGCAGCAGTGACTGGCCCAGTACTCCAGGACCAATCAGGAGGCACAGAGAGAAAATGAGGCTCTCTGTCAGCACAATGATAGGCTCCAACAACAGGTAGCGATGCAGGAGCGACTGATAGAGTCTAGTAAGGCCTTAACTGAGGAACTGAAAGTGCAGGCTCTTGCATTGCAACAGGGAGCAGGGGCGGATAGAGACCAGGTTCGCTGGGAAAGGGAAACTCCTGAGCATAACCCCAGGAGCCCTAGTACCAGAGGCCTTTATCTCTCTCAGTCCCTGGACTCTGCCACCCCCATGTCCCCTGGCGCACATGAGCACCGGGCCACAGGGATGGCAGATTACTATCCAGCCAGAAGCATGGGGCTCATAGGCCAGTACCTCCCAGGAATGGATGGGCGGGCATCCGGGTATGGGCACCCAAGCACAGTGCAATTTAGTGGGGAACCCCAGGAGAATAGGCCCATTAAGGGCATCCTGAAAACTTCTGCCCAGTTAGGTCAGTGGGGGGGGTACCCATCAAATCCTGGCAGCAAGGAGGAATCTGAAGACTCCTCTGAACGGCGCAGGACACAGGAGACCAGGTCCCCACATTCTGCCAGCCATTCCCAGGCTCGCAGAATCCGGGAAAACCTGGAAGATCAGACAGGAACCTCTGGGAGCAGTGCCTCTGAGTCAGAGGATGAATGGACCAGAGTTACCCGAACCAAAAAGCCCAATAAGGCAAAAAGGGCCTTGCTTAAGGACCCATTGAAACAGATTAAGGCAATCAGGAGTGTCATCACGCCTTATCATAAGAACGGCAAGTATTCTGTTTGGGAACACTTGGAGCTCTATGAGCAAATGATGGAGACCTTTCATTTGAAGGACAGCCAAAGCTGTATTCAGTATGTAAAGTGGACATTCTCCCCAGAGTACTCCAGTTTCTTTGCGGGGCTGGAGGACCAAAATCATTCAAGGTGGTCCACCTATAGGGCGGCCATCTTGAAACATTTTTCTGTGCACAGAAATCCCCAAGAGGCTCGCAAGGCAGCCTACAATTTGCAATGTGGGGAGGATCAGGCCCCACAAGAATTCGTGCAAGAACTGAAACGCGCCTTTGCGCAGACCACCAGAAGGGTGCGCACAGACAGCAGAGAATTTGTCAATACATTTTTCCATGCCTTGCCCAAATACATAATGACCCAGCTCGTGAGAGATTTTCATGAGAAAAGATCTTTAGACTGGGTCATTGAACAGGCTACCCGGATTTATGAGGTGCAGAAGCCTATCGAAAATAAAAATAACGCGCCGAAAAACCCCAAAACCAACAGCACCCCTGCTGCTGCCAAGGTGGCAGAGGTAAAGGTCGCCCCCGTTTTCGATTTGGAGATGGGGGGGCCTAAAAACCTGCCTGCACCAAATAATTCACAGCCCAGAAGGCCCTCGGGCCAGTCACAAACAGGGAGTCGAGGAGGTAGTCCCACAAATGGGGTCCCCCGCTCCCCTGACTATGTAAGTCCCCGCTATAAGGGAAACCGACCAATCCTGGGTTATGTGTGGACACCTCCAGCCCAAGGGGGGAGATCCAGCCAAGCACCTGACCCAGGGAACTTCCCTCCTAACTTCCCCCAAGAGGGCAGAAATTCTCCAAGTCCTGGGCAGAACTTTTTCCCCAGGTATCCACCCAATTTCCAGCCCCAAAATCATCCATCCTTCTTTCCCCAATTCCCTGAGCCCAGACAACCTGATCCGGGAGAGGGGAGGCCAAGGGTGGAGGGGTACCAAAATCTTCCCAACCAGGGGTACTACCAGAGAAGGGATAGCTACCCTTCCTGGGATCAGCCCAGGGGAGAAAATAGAGCCCCGTATCAGCCTGAGCGGGTTTCACAACTTGAGCGCCAGGTCCAAAATATGGCACGAGATCTGGGTCATATACTGAGGGCTCAACAGAACCCTCAGATGAGCATGCCACCGCCGAATGCCCCAAACTCTGGACCTGGTGCTCCAGAACAATGACGGGGGCAGCACCCCGATAACACACCAGTTCCCAGGGAGGAGGCACAAGGGGAAGGGGGGTGTAAAGCCTTGGAGGAAGCTTCCTTCCCAACTTGTAAACAGCCCCTGGAAAACCAGGAACCGGAAACAAAATCTCCTACCCCTGAAAGCCTGCCTCCCAAGGAGCAGAAGGGGGGTAGGAGAAACAAAGGACCCAAACAGACCCACTTTGTGGAGGAGGTACAGATCTTCCAATTTGAGGGAGAGGGATCCTCAGAGGATCCTGGGGAAAGGACCTTCTCCTTCAGAGATGGGGGAACTCCTCCCAAAGAAAAATGGGTCCCAAGGGATTCCAATCCAGACTGGGGAGATATGGAGACTGAGCTACCGCCGCCCATCATCTCATCCCCGAACCCACAATACCAAACTCCCCTGGTTCAAACCCATCCTGGTGACTGCCTCCAAAAAGGGGGGGCCCAGAACCAGAACCAGGGGAACCCACAATGGCTCTGATCTCCAGTTGCCAACTTTTTCTTTCAGATTCCCAAGACTCTCCACAGAATTCTGCCCAAATCTCTTCTCTAGCAATGTCCAAAACCAGAAAGTTAGCCCACCAGTTGTCCAAAAATGTGCATTATCTGTGCCCCCTTGAGGAGAAGGAGGGAAGATACTATGCCCCGGTACAAGTACAGGGGCAGGGTACAATTTTGGCACTGGTGGACACTGGATCCCAAGCTACCCTTCTGTCCAAAAGGGCCTTTGAGGGACTAAATGCAGGAAGGGGGGAGAATTACCGTATTCCTCTCACCTCTCTTCCTGGACAACTGCAGAACTTTGACATGAAGGAAATTCCTGTCGAGGGGACTGCAGACTTGGACATTAAAATTGGGCGACACAAGGTGAAACACCCGGTCATAGTAGTGACTCCAGAGGGCACCCCTTGTTTACTAGGGAATGACCTCCTGAGAAGGTTGTCACCACTAATAGATTGTGTAAACAAGGTCCTCTGGACCCAGACTAGCCGACCAATAAAATTAAAACAGAGTGTCAACCATGTTAGTTTAAACGGCACCTGCCACATGGTTGAACAAAAATCTGACCAAGTAGAATTTCACTTCCAGAACAACCAAACTCCAGACGTGACAGTAATAGCAGTAGGACAACAGACTGGTGATGGGGGGTCCTCTCTATTTCTGAAAATCAACCTTCCTTCCAGTTTAAAGTGGTACTCCACGCTCGAAGGAAACACTTTGAAATTCTTTACTAATCCACAATCAGAAACTCCCACTCCTATAGTCCAGAAAGATGTGAAATTAGCTCAGAGCCTGGCTGATATTCAGCAAATTGGAGAGCAGTTGTTCATCCCTGTTCAGTTAAATGATGGGAAGGACTCTGTTCTCGCTCGAGTGTGTGTGAACAACGGTAAGAGCTTCATCAGCGAAGCCATGTTCCGCCAACTCCCAAAAGATCCAGCCATTCCCACATTCAAACTGATAGACAAATGGGAAATGGACCTGGAAGCACCCAATTCCAAACATCTCCTGCCAAGCAGGTGTATGCTCAAAATCTCCATTGGCAACAAGAGCATAGTCCACAATTGTTGGGTCGTGCGAGACGTCACTGCTGCTTTTTACTTAGGCAGTGACATTCTCAATCGCTTTGCCATTAGTTTGGACCTAATAAAGTTCAAAGCTTGGTCCCGATTAGCGGATAATCCCATGGGCTTTGATGATCTAGAAAAAGCATTTAGGTCAGCTCAATTGCTACCTTATGCAGTTGAAATTCAGATCAAAGAGGAAGTCACCATCCCAGAAAGGACCCGACAATTCTCCCTGGAAGTGAAAGTTAAAAGAGGACAATATTTGCAAAACCCTGATGCTTATATACATCTAAATGCTTCTCTCCAACAGCAAGGGTTGGGGGTAAACCCAACTCCATTAGTCAACATAGAACATGACACCATTCCAATAGAGGTGGATAACAGCGACTTAAAGAGTATTACTCTAGCCGCAGGCACCATTATTGGAAAAGGGTTGATGACCTACATTTTTCCATTGATCTAGGAAATGAACTGTTAGGACCAATCCCCAAGGACTGTTTTGACAGTGACAGTGAGGACAATACAACACCAGACAGGATTTTTACCCGGCATGGGGGGAACTTCCTGGTGTACACTTCCTGCCCCTATGGTAAGGAAGATGTGACTTGTGACTTCAGGAGGGATGAGGTGATTTTCCAGGTCCATGAGGGTTGCCTTTCCCACCTGAGGCCTCCAGTCCAAATCAGCACTCTGACCAGGGACTTCTCCACCCAGCTGGAGGAGGCCGCTGAGATAGCCAAACCAGAAGTCTTTCCAGGCTTCAGGCAGATGGTGGAAGAGAGAGTCAACCTAGCTGATGCCTGTGTGACTCTAGAACAGAAGCAAAAGTTGAAACAAGTTTTCTTGGATTTCCAAGATCTCTTTGCGGTAGACTCATATGACTGTGGCCGCACCGACATCCACACAACAACAATCCCCACGGACCCTGGCATGACTCCAGTGTTTGTGAAGCAATATCGTTTGCCTCTCGCATCCATGGAGTCCCTTACTGAAATAATTAAGAACCTTGAGTCCCGGGGAATAATTCGTCCAATACACAGCACCTTCAATAATCCGGTGCTGGGAATATTGAAGCCAAACGGCCAGTGGAGACTCTGTGCCGACCTCAGGGAGCTCAACAAACGGGTCCATACTTCCCGATGGCCTCTGCCCTACATTGACCAAGGGCTGGCCCAGAGCCAGGGGTCACAGGTATTCACTGCAATAGACCTGACCAATGGATACTGGACCGTGCCTGTCAGTAGGGAGGACCAATACAAGCTGGCTTTTACCTTTGGGAGCCAGCAGTACACATGGACCCGGACTCCCTTCGGATACCTCAACTCCGGCAATGAATTCAACATTTTCCTACATAAGGCCATGCCCGACCTGGGTGCGATGGGTAACCTGGCTTATGTAGATGATGTCCTCATCAAAAGTTCATCTGTGGAGGAACACATAGCGGAGATCCGTTATGTTCTGACCCAGTTGAGGGCCGCCGGAGCAAAACTTTCCTTTCAGAAAGCACAGAGGTGTAGAACCCGTGTTAATTTCTTGGGGCATGAGATTACTCCTCAGGGTCTCTGTCCCCAGGAAAAGAAAGTGGAAGCACTTCAGAAACTGAAAGACCCCACAACTCTGCGGGAACTAAGGAGCCTCCTTGGACTGACTAATTACAGCAGAAAGTTCATTGAGGGCTACGCAGAGATCACCAGACCCCTGATTCATCTCCTGAAGGGGGGGGTCAAGTGGGAATGGGGTCCAGAACAAGCCGAGGTAGTAAGTCAACTCAAAAGAAGCCTCTCACAAGCGCCTTGCCTAGCTTACCCTGTCAGAAACAATGAGTTCTTCCTGGAGACGGGGTTCTCTAATACGTGCTTGACGGCAGTATTATACCAAAAGCATGACAAGGTCAATAAAGTAATCTCCTATGCGAGCAAAACTTTATCCTCTGTGGAGGAAAAATTCAACGAGTGTGAGAAGGCACTCCTGGCAACGGTGTGGGAATTGAAGAATTACCGCCCGTTTATCCAGGGGGAACACATCATAGTGGAGACTCCACACCAGCCTCTGCAATATCTTCAAAGTGACAGAATCCGGGCCGGGAATGTGAGTAATTCCCGAATTACTTCCTGGATTCTGTCAATGCAAGGCTTTCCTGTGGAGGTCAGATATGGCCAAAACAAGAAGAGTCCCCTCGCGCAAGGTCTGGCTGACTTGCATGATTGTGCCAGAGAAAACTGTCTCGAGGACGAAAGTCTAAAAATCAAGGACAACACGGAGGCATACCTTAATTCCCCACACAAAGTCTTTGAAGAGGACAAGTGTGAGGGAATGCCCACTGTCTATGTGGATGGATGCTCTTACCATGTTGACAACGACGGGGAGAAAGAACTGGTGGCTGGCGTAGGGAATGCATGGGTGAAGGAGTTTCCAGAACCCTCCGCTGGATACAAAATTGGTCCCCGAAGTAGTCAGGTGGCAGAATTGATGGCTGTGCATCAAGCCATCCTCACTGCTGTCCAACATCAACTCCACGAACTGGTCATAATCACAGATTCTGATTATGTACGGAACGGGTTCGTGGAGCACCTGGTTAATTGGAAAACCAGAGGCATGTTATGTGCTAATAACAAACCCCTGAAACATGGGAAGTTAATCCAAAACATTGATGATCTGGTCACCTCGAAGGGGATGACCATCTATTGGAAGAAGATCAAGGGTCATTCCAAAGTAGAGGGACCAGACAAAACTGGAAATGACTTAGCTGATCAGCTGGCCAAAACCGGGGCCATCCAAGGGGATCTAATCGAAATAGAGTCCCTGTTGGGGGAAATCCAGGTCACTGCTATCACTAGGTCCCAGACAAATGCTCACAATGATCTTTCAACTGCCCAATGGAGCAAGGAGACCCCTGATGCTGATTTGATTACAGCTCAGAAGGGGGATCCAATTATTGGTAAGTTTTACCAACACCTTGAGGACCCTGAGAACTTTCCCCTGACGGATACCGAGTACATTGGGAAAGAGGACCTAAGAGTGTTGATGAAATGTCCAAAAATGTTCCGGATCCAAGACGGTTTGTTGGTACAGAAGTCCAAAGCTGGCCACGATCCGTGGGTGGTTCCTACCTCATTCCGAAGCCTGATGCTAAGTCACACCCATGATGCGGCCACCGCCTGTCATAGGGGGTTTCACACAACATTGGAAATCTTAAGAGAGGTTGCATACTGGCCACACATGGGGCAGGACCTCAACCAATATTTGAAGGGTTGTCTTGTGTGTGCACAATTTCAGCCAACATCCCTCACACACCGGGCGCCTCTCCAAAAGAGGGGAATGACACTCCCATGGTCAGATTTACAAATCAACTTTATAGGCCCCGTGATTCGCTCCGCTAGGGGGAATAAGTACATGTTGACTGTGACATGCTTGTTTACCAAGTGGGTGGAATGTCTCCCAGCCCCAAACTGCAAGGCAGAAATGGCAGCTGCCTTGATGATTAACCACATCTTTTCCCGTTTTGGTCTACCTCAAAGGATTGAGTCAGACAGAGGTAGCCACTTCACCAGTGAAGTAATGACAAAGATGTGGGAGATACTGGGGGTCAAGAGAAAGCTACACATTGCTTACAGGCCAGCTTCTTCTGGGATACAACCTGACAATTGTGAGCATCTTAAAAAAGTTTGTGACAGATTCTGGGCCAAGTTGGGATATCCGATTACCTCTGGTCCTAATGGCCATCAGATCTACCCCTTCATCTGCAACCAAAATGTCACCATTTGAGTTGATGACTGGGCGCAAGATGGTGCTTCCTCAGCATTTGCTCTACAGGACCCAAGAGCAGACACTAATAAATGCCTCCACAACTCAGGAGTATGTGGAGAATTTAAGGAAACACCTTCAACAAGCTTTTGCTTATGCTCAGCGGAATCTAGAAAGATCAGCTGATAGCATGAAGACCCACTATGACCTGAAAACTTCCAGGAAGGAATATCAGGTGGGGGACCGGGTCTATTTATACAACTTCCAAAGAAACCAGGCGAAACAGCGAAAATGTTTGCCTACATGAAAGGGACCCTATGAGATTATAGACAAGATCTCCCCTGTGGCCTACAAGATCCGCATCCCCAAAGGCGGTTTGGCAGAGGGGGAAGACAAGTGGGTCCACATAAACCAGTTGAAGTGTTGCCATCCCAGGCACACTTTGCAGCAACTGGAGGAGTCCTCTGCAATCCCAGAGGGTACCGCTCCAGAGTAAATCAATTCCAACCCTAAAAGATCCTACATATAGCCTATCAAATTCTGTGTTTCTCAAGTTTATGTGTTCCTGTCTCTTCATTAATAAAATGTGCATGTTCATATCTGTTGAGTTCTAAAATATATATGCCACCCCACTATATCAATGGTGGGGGAGAAATGTCCATGAATAGGTATTGCCGCTTTTCCTTTGTCGTCCTAGGAGAAAGAAAACCTGGAGACTGGCCAAGGAAGACCACCCGGGGACCGGGAGCCGAGACCCAAGTGGCCCGGGGTACCGCCCAATATTCCCATCAGGACCGGCGAGGAGAACCGATCGATCAGTACCGGATGGAGGAAAAGATGCTGAACTGTGCCATTTGCAGAATTGGAAGAAGATTATGCAGACATACCAGTGCGTGGGTCATCACCTTCTGTGCACCCGACTCCCCATCGACTCAGATTTAAAGTGCAGTCGGGTGGGGGGGGCTTTGTTGGGTGTCCTGACCCACGTTTGAGCTATCATGCTGCAACATTTGGTGCTGTGGGCTTAGAAAATCCAAGATGGCCAAAAAGCCCACATGTGCGCCAGAATCCAGGAGAACCACGCAGTTTGTGCGCACACCAAAATGGTTGCCTAACTTGCCACCCACCAGTGCGAGCAGGATGGGCCAGGGTGCCATGAGTGAAATGTGTGCCAAAGGAAAAACCGCACTTTAAAATCACCTTTTGTTTCTCTCAATGCCAGCTCAAAAAGCCTATTTTCAAACATTGCAACACATCCAAAAATCTCACTGAACCCCAGCGGACATCTGGCAGAATGAAGTATGTGTGCATACTAAATCTGGGAAGATGAAGAGCCCAAAACAATGTTCATAACAAAACTGGCTGAGCTATGCATGTCAGCAGCCTAACTGAAACTGGATTAAAACCACCAAAATCAAAATGTTTAAATTAACTGAGTGACCTACTTTTGAGTGTCACATAGTTTGTAACTGTTAAAATGTCATAGTTTTGAACTTAGAATCAGCATTCTAGCTGCATGTGTAAAAATTGTTAGTTTTATTTGAATGCAGAAAACTGGGTAACTAAAAGTGACATTAGCTGGGGCCTGGCTTAAGGAACTGGATTCTGCCTGACAACTTCCCCCTAATTGGAGTGAAACTGGATCCACAGCAGTTCTCAGGCCTGGCTGCATTCTGAGGGGAGGTTACCCCTCTCTGATTGAATTACCAAGGGTCTTCTAGAGACTAAACAAAGGACCCAGGCAGAGTATTTATTGGGGGGAGGTCATAAATGGCTTCCTCTTGAACAATGGGCCTTCCCGGACCCAGGCAGATGGTTTATTGGGGGAATCGTAAAATAGCTTCCTCTTGGCAGAAGCTAGGAGGGGCAGGGTCTCTGAGCTTGGCAGAAACTGGATAAACTGGTTTCTATACCATGTGACCTGAAAAGACACACCCCTGTTGGCCAGGTTATGATTGTAAGAAAGATGTATAACTCACAGTGCGGACTTGTCAAAATTATTTAAATGATACCATAATTCTTGTGATTTTTCGGTGCACGTTTTAAGACGCGTTGGGAATTTGTGTGATGTTCTGGGGCAAAACCCCGCTATTTATTGACACCACAGACTCTGTGTTTAAGCTAGAGACATGGGAATTTACTGGAGTATGTATGGACAGGCCGTGTATATGTGTATAATTTTTAATGAAAAACCAATGTTGCAAAACCAGTTAAAAAATGCAAAATGTTGCCAGTTCTGAATGCGAGCTCTTAGAAACATCAGAGTTTGAAGAGAGTATACCTCATGTGATTCGTGATGGGTGCATGTAATTTCAAACCACTGTGTATCTATGAAATATGTCTTTAGGTCAAATATAGATTTGTGTGTATTTAATTTGACAGGGGAGTGTCCTTTCTGCAAGCCATTAAATGACATCATTCTGACACACAATCCTGTTCTCCAGTGAGAACGCAAAGAATTATCCAACCTATCAGAACTCTGAAGGGGTTGGGCCCAGAAAGCTAGCCTCTCCACCCACTTTCAAAACACATAAAAAGAGACTGCTGGGACAGGTAGAGACATTCAATTCCATTTGCTGCGGAGCATGCTGACCGACGACTTCACAACCAGAGATCCTACACTTAGACTTCCAAGCTAAACAGAGACTACAGAACTTTGAACCAAGAAGGCCCACTGCAAGCAAAAGTATTTGTCAGCAGGCCCAAAAATCATTTGCAGACTATCAACAGCCGGGCAAGCTGTTTGAATTCCCTGCCTAGAGCATTGCTGTGTCCGGAGAAAGCGGGACTAGGAGCCGTGCAGACCGTGTTGCCTCTTACAGGCCGCAGAAAAGGAGGACGCGCACATGGAGATACTGGATGACTTCTTTATTCCTCATCTACACATAGAATTCTGGCGCCGCTCGCGCCTTACCCAGAAACCCCCTTTTCCTCCCTTGGCGCCGTAACAGGGCTCCGCCTCCACAACGGTGGGGGCAGCACTCCTTAACCCCTGAGTGCTTGGTAACATCACCCCCGAAAAATATATTCAAACATCGAAATCAACATTCTTCAACAAGTCTCATAGGTTTCCTTACGACTCTCAGTGGCCTCTTCTCTTGGTCACCTGCCTCTTGCAGTTCCATGGTTCTCACTTCCCCGCTTGTCCCTCCTGGGTCTCCTCCCGGAGGGATCCACAGGTCGTCCCGCGACTCTCGCGGTTCTGGAGAGGTCGATCGCTGGAGCAGCTCTGTTCCTTCTCGTCTGGTGTAGTGTCTAAATTGTTGACAGTTCCTGGTGACAGCTCTGCTTTTTTTTTTTTTTTTTTGTTTTTTTTTTTGTTTTTAATTGTATCACAATTTTTACAAAATATAGGATGAGTAGTCTTCATATATCCGGTGTCCGGATTCTTTTTAGAAGTGTCTTTATTTAGTAGGCTTAGGCTTAGGGGAAATCCTCCTACTCGAGCGTCAAGGATTTAAGGAAGAGTGTTACTCCTATGACGCATCTAGTGTTGTTCCCGTTCGTCAGGAGTATCCAGAGGTTTTCTTCGTCGAGGGTGAGGTAATTTTTCAATGGGACTGCAAGGTATTTATCTCTGTTCGTTTTGAGCCCCTTACATTCCATTAGCAGATGTTTTGTGCTTTCGATGGCATTTATCGATTGGCAGAAGCGGCAGGAACTCGATGGTACTTGCTTGCGTAGTGCCAAAATTTCGTTAGTTTTTATTTGGTTCAGCTTGAATCTTAGGAACAGACGACTTAAGTTCTTATCTGGGAACCTCAGTAGGTAGCCACGCATGTCGTTTAGCTTCATTGGAGCAGTTGGTAATTTTGCTGTGATGGAATACGACCAGGCCACTTCTTGAGTATGGATCCAATCTGCTTCTAAAAGTTTTTGCGACACTCGATTTGGATTGTGTATGAGTGTCTCAACAGAAAGATCCAGTTCTTCCAACATTTTCCGGTTGGATTGATCCCAGCTTACAAGCGCCCGATTATTTCCCTCGTTAAGTTCTTTCCGTATGAGGTCCAATACTTTGACTTCTGGATTGTTTATTACCTTGCGGTATAACATCAAGGTGGCTCTTAGTTTTATTGCCAACAGTGAGGAAATGCATAGCTCTCGTCTTATTAGTGCAATTGGAGTGGATTGGGCTAGACCGAGGACCTTTCGCCAGAAAAAAGCTTCCAGTTTCTCCCAGATGGTATTCGGAGCTAGCAGCATTGCGTCCATCCCATAAACTAGGGTAGGAACAACCTTGGCTTTGTAAAATCTCACGATGGGTACAATCGAAAAACGGCCGTGTTTCTTGTCCACGGCCTTAGCTTGGGCTGTGAGATTTTTTAACTTTGTCCAGAGTGTTTCAAGCGTGGGTTTTTCCTCTTTATCGTTACTGATTACAATCCCAAGGTATTTAAAGGCTTCCACTCTTTCCAGCTTCCTTCCATCACAATGCCAGGTAAACTTAGAGTTCCACTTTGAGGATCTCCCCAGGGTAAGCACTTTGGTCTTTGCGGTGTTAAGGCGTAAGTTGTTTTTCGACATATATGCTACCATGTTGTCCAATTGTCGTTGAAGACCTATAGGGGTTAAATCCATCAGTATGATATCGTCCGCGTACAGTAGACGGTCTATCTTCTCCCCTCCAATTGTCGGGGGAAAATGTCTGATCGTAAGGATGGAATCTTCATAATCGGCGATGTAAGAGTTGTACAGCGATGGAGCCAGAGGGCAACCCTGCTTGACTCCGCGTGCTGTTACAATTTCTTCCGAGAGTCGACCATCTGCACTTAAACGAACTCGAATTGATGTCTCTTGATGTAAAGCTTTGATTGGATTTAAAATTGACTCCGGACAGCCTTTGGATTCCAGTTTCGCCCATAAGCGTTCCCTATCTACCTGGTCGAACGCTTGTACCAGATCGATAAAAACGATATAGATTGGGTTGCCACTTTGAAGAGCCTTTCCCTTTAGCACACTCGTGAGTAAGATGTTTGTTGAAGTTCCAGAGTTTCTGATAAAACCGTTCTGGAATGGGTCCGTTGCTTTTGACGAACGCGTCCATTCTTGGAACGCATCTAGGGCCAAGGACGCAAAAACTTTCCCCATTACGTCCAAGAGGGCGATGGGCCTGTATTGGTTCGGATCGTCTGTCGCACCTCTCTTGTAGATGGGCACAATATTGGCTTTTCGCCATGTTGGTGGTATTGCTCTTTTACTGTTACAGTTGGAGAAGAGTTCGCTCATGATGTTGGCCCAGCATTCAGGATTTTTTTTTAATTCCATGTTGCTAATCCCGTCGGGTCCCGGAGCCCTCGAGTTGTTTAGTTTTTTTATTTTCTCTAGGATAGACTCTTTATCGTCAGGGATAGACCATGGGCTTGTCTTTTTGTAGCGGTCGCTCATCAGAGTTTCCGTTACATTCACTTCACTAATGGGTGCAAATAATTTTGAAAAGTGATCGATCCAGCGCGCCTCGCCCACGTTGTTCTGGATGCTCTCGTTGGTATTCTTTTGTGTTCCTTTGATCAAGTTCCAGAACTCTTTAGGCTTCTTGCCACAGATGGTTGACAGCATTTGCTGAGAATCGTTCAGGTATAGCTGGTAGCGATGGTTTTGAAGCCAGCTTCTGTAGTGCCGGGCCGATTTTAGCCACTTTTCGTTGTTCTCTGAGGATGGAGTTTTTTGTGCTAATCTTTTGAGTCTTCTGAGTTCCTTCCTTTTCATTACCGGATCTTTGTTGTAAGCATGGGGATAAGATTGGTCTTTCTTCTCCACCGATGCTTTTGCTGGATCCATTAAAAATCTGGTTAGCAGAGGTGTGTAGTCCAGGTCCAACTCTTTTCTTTTAGACGCTGTTGATCCTGTAATTTGAGAGCCAGCAAATTGGGCTTCCAGTTCCCGTATGCCCTTTGCAGATATTTTGACTCGCTTACCTTTTTCTGTTATCTCCAGTGGCAGATTGTTCAGAAACGTTTGGGGTTTGATGGCCCAAACTTCTGTCACCAAGAGATTGTGGTCACTGAAAGTTGTTGGCCTGATTGTAAAGGAGCAAATCTCTGGCAAGATGTCTCTCGAGACGAATATATGGTCTATTGTTCCTTTTTGATTGTCTCGTTGCCATGAAGGAATTGCCAGATTAGCTTTGTTTCGCTGCCAGTGAAGATTGTGCATGTCTCGTTCGGCCATGATCTTGTCCAGAAAAATACCTCTCTCCCGCACGGGAGACTTTAGGTTTGGCGATGTAGAGCGGTTGCCAATTCCTTCGCATATGGCATTGAAATCCCCGCCTATAATGGTACTGTGATCATCCCATGTCTTCTGTGCTTCCTCAAAAGCGTTTTGGAGTTCGTTGAGGAGGTCTTCGTTGGATGTTACCTGAGGGTTCCAGTAGACGTTGACCAAAAGAATCGAGCTTTCCTTTTGATTCAGTGTGAAGGATTTTCTTGTAAGAAGCACGGCTTGTATCCAATAAGGAGTTTGTAGTATTTTGAAAATTTCCAGGCCTGATCCTGCTTTAATGGCGATAATGAGGCCAGCTGATGGTCTTCCCGATTCACCTTTTCTAGCACGCGTGAAAGCTATGTCGTAACCATCTAGTTGGGGTTTAGTGGTTAGCCAAGTCTCCTGGAGACAAAGTGCATCGAAATTTCCCAGATTAACATCGGTTTCTCTTGTTAAGTGTACAAAACCTCTCGTGTTCCAACTGCCAAATCTTAATGGATGTGGCAATGGAGATTGTGTTTTTCGTTCTTTTGGCTTTCCCGAGCACATAGAGGTCTTCATTCCTCTCGATCGTTGCTAATAATTTTTGTGGCTTGAAACTTCGGTTCTGTGCCATGTCCAAGATTCCACTTCATTTGAACTTAGTCTGTCATCGTTGTTGGGAGACCAGTTATTGCGATTGGAATGTTGGAGTCGTTTGATTCGTAGAGTGTTTTGTTCCCGGTGCGTGTCTTTTTGAGGAGTTATCTCAGATCTTTTTCTCTCTTTCTGGTTATCCGCTCCGTTTCTTAGATTCGGTGGACTTCGGTTCGTTCGGCCAGGTTGTGCATGAGGCATTTTGCTGATGTATCTAGTGCTCTTTTGCGGGGTGGCCTCTGTGTTTCTCTTGACTCTTTCGGTTCGCGTAGATAGGTCCTTTTTTATGTTGGCCTGTTTGGGATCCGTTAGTTCAAATCCCATGGAAAGTAGGTTTTCGAATTCTCTCAGTATGTATCGTTTAGTGTTTTCCGAATGGAGATGTATATAAGAATAGTCAGTTCTCCCGATGGTACTTGGTTCTACTATCCACAGGTCTTTGTTTCCAATCTGCTTCAGGCTTGTAATTCGAGTCAGAATTTTTAGAATATTTGATCTGTTCATAGTTATATCCTCTTGCTTTGAGTTGATATTTTTCAGTCTTAGCATATGGGCGGTTAGGATTTGCTTTGCTGATTTTTTCCGTTCTTGGTCTTGTTCTAATATGCTTTCTCCTTTTTTTTTCTGATTCACCTCGGTGATATATTGGAGGTAAGGATCTGAGATCTTTTTTTTGTTTTCAAGGCTAGATTTACGAGCCTTTTTCCGCTCTCCTATGTCCACCTGTCCTCGAGTGTAAGCCGGAATAGACCGGGTTTTGTTTTCCTTCCATATGTTTGTATCATGTCTACGTCTCTCGATTGGTCTTTGTTCTTTCTGAATGCTAGGCCTTGAGCTCCGGGAGGATATATAGTCTACTTTTTGCGGTCTATGAGTTTTCACTGTTGTTTCTATTGGAGAATCGGGAATTTCGTACATAAAGACCTTGTGCGGCGGTTCATTTTTGGGAGAGTCCATGATCGCTCTATGGATCTTTCTCTTTGACGATTTTGGTGGATGAATTTCGGATCCTGTCTCGTCCCCAGTAGCAATACTCCCGTCTAATTGCTCCAGAACCATGAGGACTGGTTCTTTTTCCTTTGCACGATTGGGTCGCTTTTCACTCTCCTCAGTAGTTCGAGTAACTGTTTTCTTCACTGCTCTCTTTGTAAGACCGTTTTTCCTAACGGCAACCTTTGACTGCTTCGGAGGTATTTGAGGGACCAAAGAAGTGGTTGGCCTGTTCACATCCTTCTGCGAAGTTTGGTTGACAATTGATTTTTGTTGCGAGAATATTCCAAATGTAAAGTTCTTTGGCTTTACAATGGTGTTTTTACTGGGGTTCCCCAATTTTCCCCCGGTCTGGATGTAGGAAAAGGGATTAGCTGTTTCTTGATTTGCCCCCGACGTGCCTGCTTCATTTTCCGTCACCATATAGTTCTCTCCTTCGTCAAGGATAGCAATAATATCGTCCAGTGGCTCTTCGCCTTGTTCGATGTTGGGGATGTAGGTGGTTCTGTCGTCGTGAGCCAGTGGCTCAACCGTTTCGTCCTGTCTGATAACGGGGGCTATCTGATCCGTAATGGGATTTTGTGATTGTTTGTTCTCTGGTTCCTCAGCTGGAGGATGGAATCCATAGGCAATAACACAGCTGCAGGATGGAGCCTGTCCTTTTTTTTGCGTGTTTTTTTCTCTTTCGGGGTTTTGGGTTCCCATTATGTAACCTTCCAAATATTGCAATTTAGATTGCATTGCTGAGAGCATATACATCTGGTCCCGAAGCGTGTCGTTAATGGTCTCGTACATCTTTGTGAATGGTGCCATTGCTATCGTCACTGACGACATTAATGTTGATTGGTCCATATTTTGCTGCACGAGGTTTAGTGAAGGAGACCGCTGAGTTTCTTCAGAACACCGCGTCACAGATCGTGCTCGAGGCAGTAGGTTTGTTTTTTCCCTCTTGATCTCATGTTCCTTTGGGGAAACGATTGGGCCTTGATCGACTGGAAGCAACACTGCTCCGACGTCTATCACTAGCTTCTCGTCGGCTTGTGGACTCTTGTTCTTAACACTTTTCATATCCATATCTCGTGGTTCTTTGGTAGAGCTACCTTCTATGATTGTAGTTTCGTGCAAGTATGTATTCGACTCTGGGGTCAAGATCTCTTCTTCAGTTCTCTCCTTTTCTGTCCTTAGTTCAGCCTCTAGTAGAGCTTGGGAACATATTTCAGTGGGCTTTCCCATTGACTCACTAAGTTCAGACCTCTTCTTGTGATTGTTAGAATAATGCCATCTTAGGGGGGTAGGGGACCCTCCTTGTGCTTTATCTGATAGACTGATCATTGAGTCTGGATTCGCAGTGGTCTCTGTAATAAGGCACTCAGATCTTGATATATTTGTTTCTGCTTCGCCCAGACTCTCAAGAATTTCATTGTCGGACAGCTTGTGACCTTGATTTAGATTTGCCTCCAATTTCAATCTAAAAAAGTCGTTCATGTCTGCCACTATGCCGCCTTTGATGGGACCGGTTTTTGGCCCTAGTTTCTTTTTTGATGGAGCTTTCGGTCTTGGGGCCATTCTGCTTCTCGCTTTGTTATGATTATAGCGGTGCGGTTTGCAGATCGTCGTTAAGGATGAAATGTCCAGCCTCTCGTTGTCCGTTCCCGTTTTTTCTTGTTGCTTTTTCGATTGGGTTTTCATTTGAAAGTATGCGACGGTCGGATTTACCAGGGTCTTAGTTACAGTGCCCGGTTCCGCGGCGGTTTCGATATCCTCAGTAGTTCCATCCTCTGAGTGATCAAAAACCGCCGGATTTCGATGGGCAATTTTGCAGTTGTGTGCTTCTCCAGATTTATCATTAGCCCCGGACATCATCAGCCCGGGTTCCTTTGCATGACGCTGTTGATTATCTAGTGCTGATGCAGTATGAATTTGCGCAGCACATAGGATTCTCGTTGCAGGCCCCAACAGCTTGGGCGTAGCGTCTTGATCACTGTCCTTGATATTTAGGTGTTTTGAAGACTCGTCGTCGATGGTCGCTATCGTCCTTGGGCGTTGTCCCACAAGTGCCTCAGGTTGATCTTTTTCTCTCTTGGGGCTGTTGCAATTCGTTTCCGCAGTAGGCAATGGATCACAAGCTGTGCGATTTCTGGTAATCTGGCTCACCTCCCCCTCTTGGCACACACGTTCATCTCCGGGGGGCAGCATCGGCGGTACGATAGTTCTTCCCCGCTGAGTCTCTGCTAGCGAGTTGTCTCTCAGGTCCATCAAGAGCGAAGGCCTGCCTTGGTCCATTTCCAGTATGCGGCAGGACACTTCGTTGCAGGAGGTGTCCAGCAGGAGTCTCGCGGTCTTGAGTTTAGGTGTCTCAGAAGGCTCTGCTTGACCAGACGAGATAGTGCGCTTCGGCACCCGCTTGAGAGCAGTGCTCTTCTCTCCGCGCTTCCGAAGGGGTCCTCTTCCCGGACAAGACTCCTTCAAAGGCCTGAGTACCCGCTGGTTTGTTACAGTCTCCGCCTCCGCCTCCAAAATCGAACAGGTAAGGAGAGGGAAAGGCGGGGAAGGGATAAGGGAAGTAGGTAGGGTAACGGGAAAACGGGTTTCGTGGAGGGGGGACTTTTCCGGCATGAGAGGCGGAGACAGCGGACGAGCAGCTGGAAGAGCTGAAAAATCAGCGGGATCCACCGCTCCCCACATATGATGGGTAAGGGGTGCCGTACCTGGTTGGAGTAACTCCGCCCTTGTAGTTGACTGTTTGTTCACACAGAGCATTGCAGCAGTAGTCCTCACAGGCTCATCAGTACACGAGTATATATCCATGTCGGTGGCTTTTCCCTTAGTCCACGCTCAAACCGCGGTCTGCCGCTGTCTGCGACCTCACTCTGCTGCTCACTCCGCGGCCGCTCCGCGGGTGGGAGGCCTCTTTGTAGCTGGGCACGCTGGGAAAAAAAAAAGTGGAGAAACAGCAGAAAGACTCCGGTCTGCCGCTGTCTGCGACCTCACTCTGCTGCTCACTCCGCGGCCGCTCCGCGGGTGGGAGGCCTCTTTGTAGCTGGGCACGCTGGGAAAAAAAAAAAGTGGAGAAACAGCAGAAAGACTCCGGTCTGCCGCTGTCTGCGACCTCACTCTGCTGCTCACTCCGCGGCCGCTCCGCGGGTGGGAGGCCTCTTTGTAGCTGGGCACGCTGGGAAAAAAAAAAAGTGGAGAAACAGCAGAAAGACTCCGGTCTGCCGCTGTCTGCGACCTCACTCTGCTGCTCACTCTGCTTTGATCCTCGGCTGTCACCATGGTGCCTTTTACTCCGGTTACCCTCATGGGGCTTGGAGCAAACCGCGGATCTGTCTTCCTGGGAGTTGGTTGCTGGATGAGTACTTTGTCCCCTATGTGGAAATCTTTTATCACTGCATGGCGGCAAGCATCTGTCTCTCGTCTTGCTCTCTCCTTGGCTTCCGCGTCCCTTCGGAGTACGTCCATGTCAGGCAGCTCCTCATCAGATGGATTGTGCGGTATGCGGGTTCGCACTTTGTAGCGAAACATTAGCTCGGCAGGTGTCTTGTTGGTGGCTTCATGGGGAGTGTTCCTGTAATCCCATAGGAGTCGGCACAGTGCCTGGTGCGGATCGAAAGACGAGGATGTCGTCACTGTAGTTCAGTGTGCCCTTGATGGGTCTGATCACCTGTCGGATGGCCTCCTGAAAGATTTCCGCGGCTGATGAGATCCCGAAGTTCAAACGCCGATACCTGTAGAGGCCGTCGTGAGTCGCGAACGTCGTGATGGGTCTAGATTCCGGATGTAGCTCCAGCTGATGGTATGCTTGGTTGAGGTCGAGTTTGGAGAACATCCGAGCGTTGTTCTGTTGTACGATCATGTCCTCAATGCACGGTCCCGGATGTCTCTCTCGCTGAATGGCGGTGTTTGCCACCCTCATGTCCACGCACAAATGGATCTTTCCTCCCTCTTTGGGTACAATCACGAGTGGGGAAACCTATGGTGTCGGACCTGTGGCTGGTTCAATGATGCCATCAGACAGCAGTTGTTGGAGTGAGTCTAATACCGCCGCTTGCAGGTGAAAACCTACTCTCCGGGGATGTTGCGGTACTGGCCTTACCGATGGGTCGATGTGGAGCCGGATGGGAGGGGCCTTGAGTTTGCCCAGCCCCATGCAGAGGTTGGGGAACTCCCTTGTGATGTCAAGCTGTGTGACCAGGTTCTGCGGCTGGTAGCACGCGATGGTGCCAACTGTGTCTCTCGTGTTTGTGCTCTCGGAGGTCGCTGTGATGGAGTCTCCCGGCCTCACATGTATTTCAATCAACCCCAGGCGGGATACCGTGTGGTAGCTGAGTAGGCATCGGCTTCTGGCAAGTGACCGAATAATGTGTATTGTTGTGTCAACTTTCCGGCCATTTAGGAGGAGGCGTTGTGTGAAACATCCTACCGTCGGGAGGGGGGTGGTAGCTCCCCACTGAAATATCCTTGACCGGGATTGTTCAAGCGCCGGTGGGTTCGGTAGTACGGCATAGTCTTGCTCACCCATTATGTTGACAGTAGCGCCTGAGTCAATCATGAATTGAAATAGCCTGTTTCCCATTTTGATGGGGATTTATGGGGCTTCTCTGGCCTCTTCAGTGTCGAGTATGAGATTGACAAACTCGTCTTGGTCATATGGGTGATATGGCATGTCATATGCAGCTCCCTGCTCGTCCTGGTAGAGGGTCTCAGGCCTGTATTCCTCCGGTGGATGGTCATATTCGTCCATGAAATATTTGGTCTGGTCAGCCTGCTCTGGCTGTATTGGGTACCCCGGCGTTTGGTATTCGTTGATGGCCCTGACATACCGCCTCTGTCCCTGACCTTGTTGGTAGTATCTGGGTTGGATGTATCGTGGAGGTGGCGGACGAAAGTTTGGCCTGACAGGCGTTTGGGGCCTTGCGGGGGAAAGGGAATGCCTCCCGGCACACCGAGTGAAAATGCCCTTCTCTTCCGCAGTTCGTGCACCGTTGTGATAGGGCGGGGCATGAGCCTGCATGTGGAAAAGACATCCCACAACGATAGCACTGTCTTTGTTGGCGAGGAGTTTGGATGGTTTGGGTTCTGTATGACTGTGGCCCTCTGTCACCTGGACGAGATGGTTGTATGGTTGTGACCAGTTCCGCTGTGTCTTGTTTGGGGTTGCTCGGGTTGCCCATGGATGTGGCTTGGGCATCAACCCTCTCATGTATGCGAGCGAGCTCGCTCACCTCCTGGATGGTGAGGGGTTTCTTCAGGAGCTGTTTTTTGAGAGCAGGGGATAGGCAGCCTTCAATGACCCTCAATCTTATAGCTTCATCCAACGAGAATGCGTCAAATTGGCAATTTGCGCCTTTTACTCTTAGGCGGGTTATGAATTCGTCGACTGTCTCCTGTGGCATTTGGGTGCACTTGTTGAATAGGTAGCGTTCATAGTCACGATTAACTTCTATGATGAGGAGTCTATCTAGAGCCTTGATCAAGTCCTTGAAAGTGTTCTGTTCAGCTGCAGGGATGGTCTTAACCACAGTCTTTATCTCACCCCCTACCAGATTGAGGAAGATGTCCCTAATATTGGGGGAATTACCATCACCAGACCCCTGACGTAATGCTGGAAATCTTCCATCCAGTCAGTCCATCTGGGCCCCTTCGTGGCTTGTGGAGTCATGGTGAAAGGCGGAGGTAGTCGCAGCTGAATCGGCTGTACAATATGGGCTGGTGTGGGTGCCCCAGGGTTGGACCCTGCGGTGGAGGCCGGTGTGCTCATGATGCCAGAAGGTGGGTGTGTGTTTGGCCCTTGTGGATGCTTTGGTTAGGCTGGCGGAGCGTCACACACCTGGGAGGTCGGGTGCCACAGATGTGCATGCAGCGTCACAGGCGTCGTGAGAAAGGATGGCACTCAGCACTGCTGGGGCTTCGCAGCGAGCGCTGGCAGTATGGACACTGCTAAACGTTCTTGTTGGTCCTCTGGAGGGCGTGGGCAGGTTCGCCTGCACGCGACGTAGGGGGGCCACAGCAGATGGCTAGGGCCCAGCTGCACACTTCCCAGAGTGCCCGTAGTAGCGTGGGGACCAGGCGGACTGCCAGGGTCCAACGTCATGCTTCCAGATGTAGTGCGGGAGAATAAGAAAACCGCAGGGGTTTCAGGTGCGGCCAGCAGTAGCCAGCCGTGTAGGAGGTGGAGGGGCAGGAGGAGGCCCAGTCGCAGCTGGAACGAGGAACTGGCGGATTGCCAGCAGGGACGGCTTTGAACGCGCATGCAGCACGGAAGCGGCAGAAAGCCACGGAGGAACGGCGGACTGCCGAAAGGAGGACTCCGTGGGCGCACGGAATTGACCTCGTCGCCAGTGTTGCCTCTTACAGGCCGCGGAAAAGGAGGACGCGCACACGGAGATACTGGATGACTTCTTTATTCCTCATCTACACATAGAATTCTGGCGCCGCTCGCGCCTTACCCAGAAACCCCCTTTTCCTCCCTTGGCGCCGTAACATGGCTCCACCTCCACAACGGTGGGGGCAGCACTCCTTAACCCCTGAGTGCTTGGTAACAGACCGGTGCTAGAGCAGACCAGCAGAACCCAAGATCCAGGAGCAGTGCCGGTGACCCAGAAAGCAGAGCTGTACTCGGAACCGGAGACCAGATCGCTGTGAAGTGCTGTGCGCAGTGACCGGATCCGTGACAAAGTCGCCTTCCTGTCCAAAATCTCTTGTGAGTACTCAGCAAAACTCAGAACCTATTCCTTAGTTTAATATAATATAATTCAATCTATTTAACCTAAGTAGAACTGTCACCTGTCATTTTCAAAATGCAAGCTGTAACCTGTCGCTTTGAACTTTTAAAATTTAAAATCCGAAAAACTACCTTTATTTAATGGTTCATAACTCTGTAACCGTTTGGGCTAGGAACTTGGTTTAACTTTCCTCTGAAAGCTTAGAATCTTACCTTTCCAGACTTCCTACTGCTTATACTTTCTCCGCAATCACGATTCACGCATTCGCGAATTTTGCCGCGATTTGCGATTTGGCCCGATTTCTTTACTTGTAAAAAGATAGCTATTTTTGCCTGAACTGCTAAATTTCGTTTGCCTCTTAAGAACCATCCCTGAATCATTGCTAGAGTGAGCCTGGACTAATATTAACTAGATACCACTCACCCTGAACCTCCTGAAGGGAATTAAAAGCATTTTCAGCATATTTCTCACTGCATTGTCACCATATTCAAAACATTTTGCCTGTGTTTCAAACTTCTGTAGTCTAAGCTTGCTGGGGTGAACTGAATTACATTTGATTGCATTTCTAAGAACTGTGTGCTCTCCTCTTCATTTCCTTACATTGCATAAGGGGGGGAGTGGATTGCCAGAGAAAAGTGATTACATTGTTTTGTTGAAATCATATTGAGTATTTTCTGTATTGCATTTTCATTCAACATTGCATCCATCTGAAACTAGATAAAGCATTCTCTACCACCTTCTTCTTCTGTTCCTATTCCCAAGCGTACTACCTCATCCTTTATACTACTCCTGGGCAATCAAATCAGTCTATTAGTAGAACATTACCCATTGTTGTTAACTGCTCATGTTCTGAAGTGTGATATTGATTATTAATTTATTATAAAGTGTGATATATATATATTGTTTACATTCTCAAATAAACCGTTTAAACTTGCAAAACAGAACTACTTCTTGGCTCAGTGGGGTCAGGGGGGTTCCAAGAGAGGGGTGTTATATAGGGATAGTCATCCAGAACTCATGAACTGGACATAAAGATATATCAATAAGGGTTTCCATTCAGTATCCCAGACTAGGCATTGACTTAGCTGTAGTGCTGGATTGAATCCTCTTACAACACGCGATTGGCCTTGGGCGAACGGGGTGCGTGTAAATCTGGGGTTCGCGGGAAGTTTCACATGCGATAGGCCCTGTGCGAGTGGGGTGAGTGTATTCCTGGGGTTCTCGTGAAGTTGCACACGCAATTGGCCTGGGTACGTGTAAATCTCTGGTACGCGGGAAGTCTCACACACGATAGGCCCTGTGCAAGTGGGGTTCGTGTATTCCTGGGGTTCGCGTGAAGTTTCACACGCGATTGGCCTGGGTACATGTAAATCTGGGGTGCGCAGGAAGTTTCACACGCGATTGGCCTTGGGCGAGCGGGGTATGTGTATTTCGGGGGTGCGCGGGAAGTTTCACACGCGACAGGCCCTGTGCGAGTGGGTACGTGTATATCTGGGGTGCAGGGGAGTCCTACACGTGAATTGGCAGTGTGGGTCCTCCCAGGTGTTCCCTCTACACCCTCCACGGCCCCTGCAGGCAGCCCACACCACAGGGGACTACCCTGCACCCCTGGTCATGTCCTGCAGGCAGCCCATCCACCATGGGCATGCCCCCCAGGCAAGCCACATGTCAGCTTGCACTACTGATCACCAACGCATGAACCCCTCTACCCCCAGCAGTGCAGGGCACCTGCCAGCAGGCCCCCGCTCATGTCCCCTTGCACCCCCACCCCCCAGCACTTCAGGGCACCTGCCAGCAGGCCCCCAATCATGTCCCACTCATGTCCCCTTGCACCCCCACCCCCCAGCAGTGCAGGGCACCTGCCAGCAGGCCCCCACTCATGTCCCACTCATGTCCCCTTGCACCCCCACCCCCCAGCAGTGCAGGGCACCTGCCAGCAGGCCCCGCCTCGTGTCCCCTTGCACACCCACCCCCCAGCACTGAGGGGCACCTGCCAGCAGGCCCCCACTCATGTCCCCTTGCACACCCACCCCCCAGCAGTGCAGGGCACCTGCCAGCAGGCCCCCACTCATGTCCCACTCATGTCCCCTTGCACCCCCACCCCCCAGCAGTGCAGGGCACCTGCCAGCAGACCCCACTCATGTCCCACTCATGTCCCCTTGCACTCCTACCCCCCAGCAGTGCAGGGCACCAACCAGCAGGCCCCCACTCATGTCCCACTCATGCTCCCTTGCACCCCCACCCCCCAGCAGTGCAGGGCACCTGCCAGCAGGCCCCCACTCATGTCCCACTCATGTCCCCTTGCACCCCCACCCCCATCAGTGCAGGGCACCTGCCAGCAGGCCCCCACTCATGTCCCCCAGCACCCCCACCCCCCAGCACTGAGGGGTACCTGCCAGCAGGCCCCCACTCATGTCCCCAGCATCCCCAGCCCCCAGCACTGAGGGGCACCTACCAGCAGGCCCCCACTCATGTCCCCTTGCACCCCCACCCCCCAGCACTGAGGGGCACCTGCCAGCAGGCCCCCACTCATGTCCCCCAGCACCCCCACCCCCCAGCACTGAGGGGTACCTGCCAGCAGGCCCCCACTCATGTCCCCAGCATCCCCAGCCCCCAGCACTGAGGGGCACCTACCAGCAGGCCCCCACTCATGTCCCCTTGCACCCCCACCCCCCAGCAGTGCAGTGCACCTGCCAGCAGGCCGCCACTCATGTCCCCTTGCACCCCCACCCCCCAGCAGTGCAGGGCACCTGCCAGCAGGCCCCCACTCATGTCCCACTCATGTCCCCTTGTACCTCCACCCCCCAGCAGTGCAGGGCACATGCCAGCAGGCCCCCACTCATGTCCCCTTGCATCCCCACCCCCAGCAGTGCAGGGCACCTGCCAGCAGGCCCCCACTCATGTCCCACTCATGTCCATTTGCACACCCACCTCCCAGCACTGAGGGGCACCTGCCAGCAGGACCCCACTCATGTCCCCCAGCACCCCCACCCCCAGCACTGAGGGGCACCTGCCAGCAGGCCCCCACTCATGTCCCCTTGCACGCCACCCCCCAGCAGTGCAGTGCACCTGCCAGCAGGCCCCCACTCATGTCCCCTTGCACCCCCAACCCCCAGCAGTGCAGGGCACCTGCCAGCAGGCCCCCACTCATGTCCCACTCATGTCCCCTTGCACCCCACCCCCCAGCAGTGCAGGGCCCTTCCCAGCAGGCACCCACTCATGTCCCCTTGCACCCCACCGCCAGCAGTGCAGGGCACCTACCAGCAGGCCCCCACTCATGTCCCACTCATGTCCCCTTGCACACCCACCCCCCAGCAGTGCAGGGCACCTGCCAGCAGGCCCCCACTCATGTCCCACTCATGTCCCCTTGCACCCCCACCCCCCAGGACTGAGGGGTACCTGCCAGCAGGCCCCCACTCATGTCCCCTTGCACACCCACCCCCCAGCACTGAGGGGCACCTGCCAGCAGGCCACCACTCATGTCCCCCAGCATCCCCACCCCCCAGCAGTGCATGGTACCTGCCAGCAGGCCCCCACTCATGTCCCCTTGCACCCCAACCCCCCAGCAGTGCAGGGCACCTGCCAGCAGCCCCCCACTCATGTCCCCTTGCACCCCCACCCCCAGCAGTACAGGGCACCTGCCAGCAGGCCCCCACTCATGTCCCACTCATGTCCCCTTGCACACCCACCCCCCAGCAGTGCAGGGCACCTGCCAGCAGGCCCCCACTCATGTCCCACTCATGTCCCCTTGCACCCCCACCCCCTAGCAGTACAGGGCACCTGCCAGCAGGCCCCTACTCAAGTCCCACTCATGTCCCCTTGCACCCCCACCCCCAAGCAGTGCAGGGCACCTGCCAGCAGGCCCCCACTCATGTCCCCTTGCACACCCACCCCCCAGCACTGAGGGGCACCTGCCAGCAGGCCCCCACTCATGTCCCACTCATGTCCCCTTGCACCCCCACCCCCAGCAGTGCAGGACACCTGCCAGCAGGCCCCCACTCATGTCCCCCAACACCCTCACCCCCCAGCACTGAGGGGCAACTGCCAGCAGGCCCCCACTCATGTCCCCTTGCACCCCCACACCCCCAGCTGTGCAGGGCAACTGCCAGCAGGCCCTCACTCATGTCCCACTCATGTCCCCTTGCACCCCCACCCCCCAGCAGTGCAGGGCACATGCCAGCAGGCCCCCACTCATGTCCCCTTGCACACCCACCCGCAGCAGTGCAGGGCACCTGCCAGCAGGCCCCCACTCATGTCCCACCATGTCCCCTTGCACACCCACCCCCAGCAGTGCAGGGCACCTGCCAGCAGGCCCCCACTCATGTCCCACTCATGTTCCCTTTGCACCCCCACCCCCCAGCACTGAGGGGTACCTGCCAGCAGGCCCCCACTCATGTCCCCCAGCACCCCCACCCCCCAGCACTGAGGGGCACCTGCCAGCAGGCCCCCGCTCATGTCCCCTTGCACGCCACCCCCCAGCAGTGCAGTGCACCTGCCAGCAGGCCCACACTCATGTCCCCTTGCACCCCCAACCCCCAGCAGTGCAGGGCACCTGCCAGCAGGCCCCCACTCATGTCCCACTCATGTCCCCTTGCACCCCGCCCCCCAGCAGTGCAGGGCCCTTCCCAGCAGGCACCCACTCATGTCCCCTTGCACCCCACTGCCAGCAGTGCAGGGCACCTGCCAGCAGGCCCCCACTCATGTCCCACTCATGTCCCCTTTCCCACCCACCCCCCAGCAGTGCAGGGCACCTGCCAGCAGGCCCCCACTCATGTCCCACTCATGTCCCCTTGCACCCCCACCCCCCAGGACTGAGGGGTACCTGCCAGCAGACCCCCACTCATGTCCCCTTGCACACCCACCCCCCAGCACTGAGGGGCACCTGCCAGCAGGCCACCACTCATGTCCCCCAGCACCCCCACCCCCAGCAGTGCAGGGCACCTGCCGGCAGGCCCCCACTCATGTCCCCTTGCACCCCAACCCCCCAGCAGTGCAGGGCACCTGCCAGCAGGCCCCACTCATGTCCCCTTGCACCCCCACCCCCAGCAGTACAGGGCACCTGCCAGCAGGCCCCCACTCATGTCCCACTCATGTCCCCTTGCACACCCACCCCCCAGCAGTGCAGGGCACCTGCCAGCAGGCCCCCACTCATGTCCCCTTGCAAACCCACCCCCCAGCACTGAGGGGCACCTGCCAGCAGGCCCCCACTCATGTCCCACTCATGTCCCCTTGCACCCCCACCCCCAGCAGTGCAGGACACCTGCCAGCAGGCCCCCACTCATGTCCCCCAACACCCCCACCCCCCAGCACTGAGGGGCACCTGCCAGCAGGCCCCCACTCATGTCCCCTTGCACCCTCACCCCCCCAGCAGTGCAGGGCACCTGCCAGCAGGCCCCCACTCATGTCCCAGTCATGTCCCCTTGCACCCACACCCCCCAGCAGTGCAGGGCACATGCCAGCAGACCCCCCACTCATGTCCCCTTGCACACCCACCCGCAGCAGTGCAGGGCACCTGCCAGCAGGCCCCCACTCATGTTCCACCATGTCCCCTTGCACACCCACCCCCAGCAGTGCAGGGCACCTGCCAGCAAGCCCCCACTCATTTCCCACTCATGTTCCCTTTGCACCCCCACCCCCCAGCACTGAGGGGCACCTGCCAGCAGGCCCCCACTCATGTCCCCTTGCACGCCCACCCCCCAGCACTGAAGGACACCTGCCAGCAGGCCCCCACTCATGTCCCCCAGCACCCCCACCCCCCAGCAGTGCAGGGCACCTGCCAGCAGGCCCCCACTCATGTCCCCTTGCACCCCCACCCCCAGCAGTGCAGGGCACCTGCCAGCAGGCCCCCACTCATGTCCCCTTGCACCCCCACCCCCAGCAATGCAGGGCACCTGCTAGCAGGCCCCCACTCATGTCCCACTCATGTCCCCTTGCACACCCAACCCCCAGCAGTGCAGGGCACCTGCCAGCAGGCCCCCACTTATGTCCCACTCATGTTCCCTTGCACCCCCACCCCCTAGCAGTGCAGGGCACCTGCCAGCAGGCCCCCGCTCATGTACCCTTGCACACCCACCCCCCAGCAGTGCAGGGCACCTGCCAGCAGGCCCCCACTCATGTCCCCTTGCACCCCCACCCCTCAGCAGTGCAGGGCACCTGCCAGCAGGCCCCCACTCATGTCCCCTTGCACACCCACCACACAGCACTGAGGGGCACCTGCCAGCAGGCCCCCACTCATGTCCCCTTGCACACCCACCCCCCAGCACTGAGGGGCACCTGCCAGCAGGCCCCCACTCATGTCCCACTCATGTCCCCTTGCACCCCCACCCCCCAGCAGTGCAGGGCACCTGCCAGCAGGCCCCCACTCATGTCCCCTTGCATCCCCACCCCCCAGCAGTGCAGTGCACCTGCCAGCAGGTCCCCACTCATGTCCCTTTGCACCGCCACCCCCAGCAGTGCAGGGCACCTGCCAGCAGGCCCCCACTCATGTTCTACTCATGTCCCCTTGCACCCCAACCCCCAGCAGTGCAGGGCACCTGCCAGCAGGCCCCCACTCATGTCCCCTTGCATCCCCACCCCCCAGCAGTGCAGTGCACCTGCCAGCAGGCCCCCACTCATGTCCCTTTGCACCCCCACCCCCAGCAGTGCAGGGCACCTGCCAGCAGGCCCCCACTCATGTCCCACTCATGTCCCCTTGCACACCCATCCCCCAGCACTGAGGGGCACCTGCCAGTTAGCCCCCACTCATGTCCCACTCATGTCCTTTGCACCCCCACCCCCCAGCAGTGTAGGGCACCTGCCAGCAGGCCCCCACTCATGTCCCCTTGCACACCCACCCCCCAGTACTGAGGAGCACCTGCCAGCAGACCCACACTCATGTCCCCCAGTACCCCCACTCCCCAGCACTGAGGGGCACCTGCCAGCAGGCCCCCACTCATGTCCCCTTGCACTCCCACCCCCCAGTACTGAGGGGCACCTGCCAGCAGACCCACACTCATGTCCCCCAGTACCCCCACCCCCCAGCACTGAGGGGCACCTGCCAGCAGGCCCCCACTCATGTCCCCCAGCACTCCCATTCCCCAGCAGTGCAGGGCACCTGCCAGCAGGCCCTCACTCATGTCCCACTCATGTCCCCTTGCACCCCCACCCCCCAGCAGTGCAGGGCACCTGCCAGCAGACCCCCACTCACGTCCCACTCATGTCCCCTTGCACCCCTACCCCCCAGGACTGAGGGGTACCTGCCAGCAGGCCCCCACTCATGTCCTCTTGCACACCCACCCTCCAGCACTGAGGGGCACCTGCCAGAAGGCCCCCACTCATGTCCCCCAGCACCCCCACCCCCCAGCAGTGCAGGGCACTTGCCAGCAGGCCCCCACTCATGTCCCCTTGCACCCCCACCCCCCAGCAGTGCAGGGCACCTGCCAGCAGGCCCCCACTCATGTCCCCTTGCACCCCCACCCCCAGCAGTACAGGGCACCTGCCAGCAGGCCCCCACTCATATCCTACTCATGTCCCCTTGCACACCCACCCCCCAGCAGTGCAGGGCAACTGCCAGCAGCCCCCCACTCATGTCCCACTCATGTCCGAGTGCACCCCCACCCCCCAGCAGTGCAGGGCACCTGCCAGCAGGCCCCCACTCATGTCCCACTCATGTCCCCTTGCACACCCACCCCCCAGCACTGAGGGGCACCTGACAGCAGGCCCCCACTCATGTCCAACTCATGTCCCCTTGCACCCCCACCCCCCAGCAGTGCAGGGCACCTGCCAGCAGGCCCCCACTCATGTCCCCCAGCACCCCCACCCCCCAGCACTGAGGGGCACCTGCCAGCAGGCCCCCACTCATGTCCCCTTGCAACCCCGACCCCCCAGCAGTGCAGGGCACCTGCCAGCAGGCCCCCACTCATGTCCCCCAGCACCCCCACCCTCAGCACTGAGGGGCACCTGCCAGCAGGCCCCCACTCATGTCCCCTTGCACACCCACCCCCCAGCACTGAGGGGCACCTGACAGCAGGCCCCCACTCATGTCCCACTCATGTCCCCTTGCACCCCCACCCCCCAGCAGTGCAGGGCACCTGCCAGCAGGCCCCCACTCATGTCCCACTCATGTTCCCTTTGCACCCCCACCCCCCAGCACTGAGGGGCACCTGCCAGCAGGCCCCCACTCATGTCCCCTTGCAACCCCGACCCCCCAGCAGTGCAGGGCACCTGCCAGCAGGCCCCCACTCATGTCCCCCAGCACCCCCAACCCCAGCACTGAGGGGCACCTGCCAGCAGGCCCCCACTCATGTCCCCTTGCACACCCACCCCCCAGCAGTGCAGGGCACCTGCCAGCAGGCCCCCACTCATGTCCCACTCATGTCCTCTTGCACACCCACCCCCAGCACTGAAGGGCACCTTCCAGCAGGCCCATACTCATGTCCCCCAGCACCCCCAGCCCCCAGCAGTGCAGGGCACCTGCCAGCAGGCCCCCACTCATGTCCCACTCATGTCCCCTTGCACACCCAACCCCCAGCAGTGCAGGGCACCTGCCAGCAGGCCCCCACTTATGTCCCCTTGCACCCCCACCCCCCAGCAGTGCAGGGCACCTGCCAGCAGGCCCCTGCTCATGTCCCCTTGCACACCCACCCCCCAGGACTGAGCGGCATCTGCCAGCAGGCCCCCACTCATGTCCCACTCATGTCCCCTTGCACCCCCACCCCCCAGCAGTGCAGGGCACCTGCCAGCAGGCCCCCACTCATGTCCCCCAGCACCCCCATTCCCCAGCAGTGCAGGGCACCTGCCAGCAGGCCCTCACTCATGTCCCACTCATGTCCCCTTGCACCCCCACCCCCCAGCAGTGCAGGACACCTGCCAGCAGACCCCCACTCACGTCCCACTCATGTCCCCTTGCACCCCTACCCCCCAGGACTGAGGGGTACCTGCCAGCAGGCCCCCACTCATGTCCCCTTGCACACCCACCCTCCAGCACTGAGGGGCACCTGCCAGAAGGCCCCCACTCATGTCCCCCAGCACCCCCACCCCCCAGCAGTGCAGGGCACTTGCCAGCAGGCCCCCACTCATGTCCCCTTGCACCCCCACCCCCCAGCAGTGCAGGGCACCTGCCAGCAGGCCCCCACTCATGTCCCCTTGCACCCCCACCCCCAGCAGTACAGGGCACCTGCCAGCAGGCCCCCACTCATATCCTACTCATGTCCCCTTGCACACCCACCCCCCAGCAGTGCAGGGCACCTGCCAGCAGCCCCCCACTCATGTCCCACTCATGTCCGAGTGCACCCCCACCCCCCTGCAGTGCAGGGCACCTGCCAGCAGGCCCCCACTCATGTCCCACTCATGTCCCCTGGCACCCCCACCCCCCAGCAGTGCAGGGCACCTGCCAGCAGGCCCCCACTCATGTCCCCTTGCACACCCACCCCCCAGCACTGAGGGGCACCTGACAGCAGGCCCCCACTCATGTCCCACTCATGTCCCCTTGCACCCCCACCCCCCAGCAGTGCAGGGCACCTGCCAGCAGGCCCCCACTCATGTCCCCCAGCACCCCCACCCCCCAGCACTGAGGGGCACCTGCCAGCAGGCCCCCACGCATGTTCCCTTGCAACCCCGACCCCCCAGCAGTGCAGGGCACCTGCCAGCAGGCCCCCACTCATGTCCCCCAGCACCCCCACCCCCAGCACTGAGGGGCACCTGCCAGCAGGCCCCCACTCATGTCCCCTTGCATACCCACCCCCCAGCACTGAGGGGCACCTGACAGCAGGCCCCCACTCATGTCCCACTCATGTCCCCTTGCACCCCCACCCCCCAGCAGTGCAGGGCACCTGCCAGCAGGCCCCCACTCATGTCCCCTTACACCCCCACCCCCCAGCAGTGCAGGGCACCTGCCAGCAGGCCCCTACTCATGTCCCACTCATGTCCCCTTGCACACCCACCCCCCAGCAGTGCAGGGCACCTGCCAGCAGGCCCCCACTCATGTCCCACTCATGTCCCCTTGCACCCCCACCCCCCAGCACTGAGGGGCACCTGCCAGCAGGCCCCCACTCATGTCCCCTTGCACACCCACCCCCAGCACTGAAGGGCACCTTCCAGCAGGCCCATACTCATGTCCCCCAGCACCCCCAGCAGTGCAGGGCACCAGCCAGCAGGCCCCCACTCATGTCCCACTCATGTCCCCTTGCATACCCAACCCCCAGCAGTGCAGGGCACCTGCCAGCAGGCCCCCACTTATGTCCCACTCATGTCCCCTTGCACCCCCACCCCCCAGCAGTGCAGGGCACCTGCCAGCAGGCCCCTGCTCATGTCCCCTTGCACACCCACCCCCCAGGACTGAGCGGCATCTGCCTGCAGGCCCCCACTCATGTCCCACTCATGTCCCCTTGCACCCCCACCCACCAGCAGTGCAGGGCACCTGCCAGCAGGCCCCCACTCATGTCCCCTTGCACACCCACCCCCAGCACTGAGGGGCACCTGCCAGCAGGCCCCCACTCATGTCCCCTCTCACACCCACCCCCCAGCACTGAGGGGCACCTGCCAGCAGGCCCCCACTCATGTCCCACTCATGTCCCCTTGCACCCCCACCCCCCAGCAGTGCAGGGCACCTGCCAGCAGGCCCCCACTCATGTCCCCTTGCATCCCCACCCCCCAGCAGTGCAGTGCACCTGCCAGCAGGCCCCCACTCATGTCCCCTTGCACCCCCACCCCCAGCAGTGCAGGGCACCTGCCAGCAGGCCCACACTTATGTTCCACTCATGTCCCCTTGCACCCCCACCCCCAGCAGTGCAGGGCAGATGCCAGCTGGCCCCCACTCATGTCCCCTTGCACCCCCACCCCCAGCAGTGCAGGGCACCTGCCAGCAGGCCCCCACTCATGTTCCACTCATGTCCCCTTGCACCCCCACCCCCAGCAGTGCAGGGCAGATGCCAGCAAGCCCCCACTCATGTCCCACTCATGTCCCCTTGCACACCCACCCCCCAGCACTGAGGGGCACCTGCCAGCTAGCCCCCACTCATGTCCCACTCATGTCCTTTGCGCCCCCATCCCCCAGCAGTGCAGGGCACCTGCCAGCAGGCCCCCACTCATGTCCCCTTGCACCCCACCCCCAGTACTGAGGGGCACCTGCCAGCAGGCCCCCACTAATGTCCCCCAGCACCCCCATGCCCCAGCAGTGCAGGGCACCTGCCAGCAGGCCCCCACTCATGTCCCACTCATGTCCCCTTGCACACCCACCCCCCAGCACTGAGGGGCACCTGCCAGCTAGCCTCCACTCATGTCCCACTCATGTCCTTTGCGCCCCACCCCCCAGCAGTGCAGGGCACCTGCCAGCAGGCCCCCACTCATGTCCCCTTGCACCCCCACCCCCCAGCACTGAGGGGCACCTGCCAGCAGGCCCCCACTCATGTCCCCTGGCACCCCCACCCCCAGCAGTGCAGGGCACCTGCTAGCAGGCCCCCACTCATGTCCCACTCATGTCCCCTTGCACACCCAACCCCCAGCAGTGCAGGGCACCTGCCAGCAGGCCCCCACCTATGTCCCACTCATGTACCCTTGCACCCCCACCCCCTAGCAGTGCAGGGCACCTGCCAGCAGGCCCCTGCTCATGTCCCCTTGCACACCCACCCCCCAGCACTGAGGGGCACCTGCCAGAAGGCCCCCACTCATGTCCCACTCATGTCCCCTTGCACCCCCACCCCTCAGCAGTGCAGGGCACCTGCCAGCAGGCCCCCACTCATGTCCCCTTGCACACCCACCACACAGCACTGAGGGGCACCTGCCAGCAGGCCCCAACTCATGTCCCCTTGCACACCCACCCCCAGCACTGAGGGGCACCTGCCAGCAGGCCTCCACTCATGTCCCACTCATGTCCCCTTGCACCCACACCCCCCACCAGTGCAGGGCACCTGCCAGCAGGCCCCCACTCATGTCCCCTTGCATCCCCACCCCCCAGCAGTGGAGTGCACCTGCCAGCGGGCCCCCACTCATGTCCCTTTGCACCCCCACCCCCAGCAGTGCAGGGCACCTGCCAGCAGAGCCCCCACTCATGTTCTACTCATGTCCCCTTGCACCCCCACCCCCAGCAGTGCAGGGCAGATGCCAGCTGGCCCCCACTCATGTCCCCTTGCACCCCCACCCCTAGCAGTGCAGGGCACCTGCCAGCAAGCCCCCACTCATGTCCCACTCATGTCCCCTTGCACACCCATCCCCCAGCACTGAGGGGCACCTGCCAGCTAGCCCCCACTCATGTCCCACTCATGTCCTTTGCACCCCCACCCCCCAGCAGTGTAGGACACCTACCAGCAGGCCCCCACTCATGTCCCCTTGCACACCCACCCCCCAGTACTGAGGAGCACCTGCCAGCAGACCCACACTCATGTCCCCCAGTACCCCCACCCCCAACACTGAGGGGCACCTGCCAGCAGGCCCCCACTCATGTCCCCTTGCACACCCACCCCCCAGTACTGAGGGGCACCTGCCAGCAGACCCACACTCATGTCCCCCAGTACCCCCACCCCCAGCACTGAGGGGCACCTGCCAGCAGGCCCCCACTCATGTCCCCCAGCACCCCTATGCCCCAGCAGTGCAGGGCACCTGCCAGCAGGCCCTCACTCATGTCCCACTCATGTCCCCTTGCACCCCCACCCCCCAGCAGTGCAGGGCACCTGCCAGCAGGCCCCCACTCACGTCCCACTCATGTCCCCTTACACACCCACCCCCCCAGGACTGAGGGGTACCTGCCAGCAGGCCCCCACTCATGTCCCCTTGCACACCCACCCCCCAGCACTGAGGGGCACCTGCCGGAAGGCCCCCACTCATGTCCCCCAGCACCCCCACCCCCCAGCAGTGCAGGGCACTTGCCAGCAGGCCCCCACTCATGTCCCCTTGCACCCCCACCCCCCAGCAGTGCAGGGCACCTGCCAGCAGGCCCCCACTCATGTCCCCTTGCACCCCCACCCCCAGAAGTACAGGGCACCTGCCAGCAGGCCCCCACTCATGTCCCACTCATGTCCCCTTGCACACCCACCCCCCAGCAGTGCAGGGCACCTGCCTGCAGCCCCCCACTCATGTCCCACTCATGTCCGAGTGCACCCCCACCCCCCAGCAGTGCAGGGCACCTGCCAGCAGGCCCCCACTCATGTCCCACTCATGTCCCCTTGCACCCCCACCCCCAGCAGTGCAGGGCACCTGCCAGCAGGCCCCCACTCATGTCCCCTTGCACACCCACCCCCAGCACTGAGGGGCACCTGACAGCAGGCCCCCATTCATGTCCCACTCATGTCCCCTTGCACCCCCACCCCCCAGCAGTGCAGGGCACCTGCCAGCAGGCCCCCACTCATGTCCCCCAGCACCCCCACCCCCCAGCACTGAGGGGCACCTGCCAGCAGGCCCCCACTCATGTCCTCTTGCACCCCCACCCCCCAGCAGTGCAGGGCACCTCCCAGCTAGCCCCCACCCATGTCCCCTTGGACCCCCACCCCCCAGCAGTGCAGGGCACATGCCAGCAGGCCCCCACTCATGTCCCCTTGCACCCCCACCCACAGCAGTGCAGGGCACCTGCCAGCAGGCCCCCACTCATGTCCCCTTACACCCCCACCTGCCAGCAGGCCCCCACTCATGTCCCCTTGCACACCCACCCCCCAGCAGTGCAGGGCACCTGCCAGCAGGCCCCCACTCATGTCCCATTCATGTCCCCTTGCACCCCCACCCCCAGCACTGAGGGGCACCTGCCAGCAGGCCCCCACTCATGTCCCCTTGCACACCCACCCCCAGCACCGAAGGGCACCTTCCAGCAGGCCTCTACTCATGTCCCCCAGCACCCCCAGCCCCCCCAACCCCCCCAGCCCCCAGCAGTGCAGGGCACCTGCCAGCAGGCCCCCACTCATGTCCCACTCATGTCCCCTTGCACACCCAACCCCCAGCAGTGCAGGGCACCTGCCAGCAGGCCCCCACTTATGTCCCACTCATGTCCCCTTGCACCCCCACCCCCCAGTAGTGCAGGGCACCTGCCAGCAGGCCCCTGCTCATGTCCCCTTGCACACCCACCCCCCAGGACTGAGCGGCATCTGCCAGCAGGCCCCCACTCATGTCCCACTCATGTCCCCTTGCACCCCCACCCCCCAGCAGTGCAGGGCACCTGCCAGCAGGCCCCCACTCATGTCCCACTCATGGCCCCTTGCACCCCCACCCGCCAGCAGTGCAGGGCACCTGCCAGCAGGCCCCCACTCATGTCCCCTTGCACACCCACCCCCCAGCACTGAGGGGCACCTGCCAGCAGGCCCCCACTCATCTCCCCTCTCACACCCACCCCCCAGCACTGAGGGGCATCTGCCAGCAGGCCCCCACTCATGTCCCACTCATGTCCCCTTGCACCCCCACCCCCCAGCAGTGCAGGGCACCTGCCAGCAGGCCCCCACTCATGTCCCACTCATGTCACCTTGCACCCGCACCCCCCAGCAGTGCAGGGCACCTGCCAGCAGGCCCCCACTCATGTCCCCTTGCATCCCCACCCCCCAGCAGTGCAGTGCACCTGCCAGCAGGCCCCCACTCATGTCCCCTTGCACCCCCACCCCCAGCAGTGCAGGGCACCTGCCAGCAGGCCCCCACTCATGTTCCACTCATGTCCCCTTGCACCTCCACCCCCAGCAGTGCAGGGCAGATGCCAGCTGGCCCCCACTCATGTTCCCTTGCACCCCCACCCCCAGCAGTGCAGGGCACCTGCCATCAGGCCCCCACTCATGTTCCACTCATGTCCCCTTGCACCCCCACCCCCAGCAGTGCAGGGCAGATGCCAGCAAGCCCCCACTCATGTCCCACTCATGTCCCCTTGCACACCGACCCCCCAGCACTCAGGGGCACCTGCCAGCTAGCCCCCACTCATGTCCCACTCATGTCCTTTGCGCCCCCATCCCCCAGCAGTGCAAGGCACCTGCCAGCAGGCCCCCACTCATGTCCCCTTGCTCACCCACCCCCCAGTACTGAGGGGCACCTGCCAGCAGGCCCCCACTCATGTCCCCCAGCACCCCCATGCCCCAGCAGTGCAGGGCACCTGCCAGCAGGCCCCCACTCATGTCCCACTCATGTCCCCTTGCACACCCACCCCCCAGCACTGAGGGGCACCTGCCAGCTAGCCCCAACTCATGTCCCACTCATGTCCTTTGCACCCCCACCCCCCAGCAGTGCAGGGCACCTGCCAGCAGGCCCCCACTCATGTCCCCTTGCACCCCTACCCCCAAGCACTGAGGGGCACCTGCCAGCAGGCCCCCACTCATGTCCCCTTGCACATCCACCCCCCAGCACTGAGGGGCACCTGCCAGCAGGCCCCCACTCATGTCCCCCAGCACCCCCATGCCCCAGCAGTGCAGGGCACCTGCCAGCAGGCCCCCACTCAGGTCCCACCATGTCCCCTTGCACCCCCACCCCCCAGCAGTGCAGGGCACCTGCCAGCAGGCCCCCACTCATGTCCCCCAGCACCCCCACCCCCCCGCACTGAGGGGTACCTGCCAGCAGGCCCCCACTCATGTCCCCTTGCACACCCACCCCCAGCACTGAGGGGCACCTGCCAGCAGGCCCCCACTCATGTCCCACTCATGTCCCCTTCCACCCCCACCCCACAGCAGTGAAATGGCGATCCCATGACACAAACCAAAAGTCAACTATGTACATCAACAGATGTCTGCCACACGAATACAGGCGGTAGCGTCCCTGCGCATTAAAAAAATGTACGCTAACAAAAAGCCGTATATACAGCTCTGATGAATGTCCCATACTGTGGCCCTCTAGGACAAATGACGTGCAAAGGGGTACGCGACAAACACGGACACCTGCTGTGTCAAAAATAGCGTGTATTTCGGGGGTGCGCAGGAAGTTTCACATGCGATTGCATCTGGGGGAGCGGGGTACGTGTACTTCAGGGGCTTGCGGGAAGTTTTACACGCGATTGTGCCTGGGCGAGCGGGGTACGTGTACTTCAGGGGCTCACGGGAAGTTTTACACGCGATTGGGCCTGGGCGAGCGGGGTACGTGTACTTCAGGGGCTCGCGGGAAGGTTTACACGTGATTGGTCCTGGGCGAGCGGGGTACGTGTACTTCAGGGGCTCGTGGGAAGTTTTACACGCGATTGGGCCTGGGCAGTGGGGTACGTGTACTTCAGGGGCTCGCGGGAAGTTGTACACATGATTGGGCCTGGGCGAGCGGGGTACGTGTATTACTGTGGTGGGCGTGGAAGTACAGGAGGCAAATGCGTGGAACGCCCACACGCACACGCCAAAAAAGACGTGCTAATCCGGAAACACGTATTCCAGCACGAAGCAGTCGTACGTCGACCCGCGCAGCATAGAAGTGAGCGCAAACAACAAACAAGCTCAGACGCCAGGATGAATATACCGTTCCTAGCAGCAGTGGCCGTTGGGTACCGCAGCAGGAGGAGGAGGATAATCAGGGCCAGAATTTTTACACCTAGAACCAGCCTTTTTGGGATGCCTGATGACCACGTGTATGGGAGGTACAGGTTTCCACCTCACATAATAGTCGACCTGGTCAGTGAGTGGGAGGATGACCTCAGATCACCCACCCTCTGCTCCCAAGCACTCAGCCCCGTGGAGAAGGTCCTTAATGTACTGCACTTCTTGGCCACTGGATCATTTCAGCAGACAAGTGCCATAGTGGGGGGGGGGTGTCACAGGCCACGCAGTCACGCTGCCTACACCAGGTCTTGGCAATCATGACTGCACGCCCATCAGTACGCAGGCACATATACCTGCCCAGAACACCTGCAGAAAGGCAGGCTGTCATCCAGGATATTTACGGGGTGGCACACTTCCCCAAAGTGCTAGGTGCCATTGACTGCACCCATGTGGCTCTACGTCCCCCCAGGGCATCTGAGCACATCTATAGAAACCGCAAGCACTGGCATTCCATCAACGTCCAGGTAGTATGTGATGCCAAGGGAATCATCACCTCAGTATATGCCAACTATCCAGGGTCCACCCACGACAGTTTCATTTACAGAATGTCAACCCTAAACCGGGACCTAGAAGATGGGCGGCATGGCGATACATGGCAGGTGAGTATAAATGCCACAGCACATGCATGCATGTCAGATACTGAGTAATGTCACACCCCAGTAATGATACCTATCACCACCTCCCCAGGGGACAGTGCCTACCGTCTGAGCACCCACATGATGACGCCAATTCGGAACCCCACCACGCCACCCGAGGTAAGATACAACACAGCCCATATTGCAACCCAGGGCATAGTGGAGCGCACATTTGGAGTGCTCAAGTCACGCTTTCGCTCCCTTGACCGTTCTGGCGGGCAGCTGTTATACGCTCCCCCAGTAGTGTGCAGGATCATAGTGGCAGCATGTGTCCAGCACAACGTTGCAACACACCGGGGCCTGCCCATAGACATGGTGATGCCCCCACATCCCCAACCACATGCACCCCCGCTGCGCATGGGAGGGGAAAGGGCATGGGGTGAGGCAGCCCGAACGCAGCTGGTGGCTAATTTCTTCACCTAAAATCACACCCCTATGGAGTGCACACAGCCCTGGCACATACCAGCTGACTATCAATGATGATGAGTCAAGTGACCGTCAACTGTCACAACCATATCAGCCTGGGATTGTTCACCTGGAAGTGTTCCATTGTGTGCATCCCTGCCTACACAAACACCACCAATGCTGTGTCATCAAAAGACACACTTCTATGCTGCTAAAATCATTACCCCCTTGCAAGATACAACATGACAACAGTGCCATGTCACCAAACACCTCCCCAGCACTGCCACCCAACATACCATGGCATGTCATGCTATGTGAGAGAAACAAAGGAATCCCCAAAACATGACACAAGTGTCACAAAGTACAGTGTCCCGAATGGAAAATGGCCACACACAATATGCTCCCATTAATGTAGAACTGACAGCACACATGACCAAAGACTTACCACAATACAATGCAGCTAGCCAACCCCAAACATAGCATTCACATGACAGTACTAAGTTAAAGGATATGGAGTCTTACAACCCGGTGATGCTAGCACATCGACTACTTCCAACTGTACAGTGTTGGTGCCACGCAAATCTGGAAGTGCACTGCTTACAACATGAACTCCATCTCCAAAGTAGACGGCCTTGTGAAGACATGAGGAATGAACCTGCAAATTAGGAGGGAGACATTGATGCACAAGCACACATCAATACACCATGCAGTGTACAATACTACAACAATATGCACTAGGAATGTATACACAGTATTGACTACAGGCTGCCCACACATGTCATGGGAGTCCAACGTCACTGTGTAAGTCACTGTCACTTGGGCACACCCTTTGCAATCCCATGGAAACGGGAAGCAGGAGGGGTGTGTGTCTCACGAACCCAAGCATCTAACCCAAATTCAGGACAAGCCTGCATGTGCCCAGCCGGAATACAGTGGATGCCCATGGGAGCCACACAAGGCAACACACTGTAACAAAAACTCAAAAATCAAAAATCAAAAACCAAAAATCAAAAATCAAAAATCAAAAATCAAAAATGGTCATGTGGGGGCCAGGGCGGGTGGGGGAGGCCACCCAGGAGGTCCGAGGACAGGGTGCACACCAACAGCCACCTGTGTGGATGTTGCGAAAAAAAAACAACTCCATGGGCTCATGGCCTGCACGGCTATGTATCCTGAGAGATTCAGAATCGCTGTGATCGCTCTCATCACTCTGTTGCGCTGCCGCTACAGGAGGTGATGGTGCTATGGGATGCAGCCCATGCAAAGCCCTAGTCTGGTCCTCCATGGCAGCAAGCATGCAGGTGTGAAAGGTCTCATTCTGGAGGAATATGGTGCGGAGATCCCCATGCACCACCTGACGTGATGCCTGGACCTCCTCCCGAGTTGCCTGCATCTCTGCTGAGAGCGTACGCGTGACCCGCTCCAGCAGCTGTTCTGTCCTCGAGACAGTGGAAGCCTCAAGGTACACAAAAGTCTGCCTGAGGTGATGGACTTCTACCCTCAGGGCATCCCTCTGGCCCTGGGACTCTAAAGAAATGGCTTCCCGCAGAGTGTCCAGGGCCACCCATCTGTCCCTGTTGGACGCCAACATGTCCTCCCTGAGTGATCGGCAAATGGAGTCTGTTGCCTGCTGTAGTTGCTCCATCTGCCTTTCTGGGGGGACAATGGAAGTGCCCACCCTCTCCATAGCTTGAGCCATCATCTCAGATGCTGCTGCCTGTTGGTTTGCCATACCGTATATGGATTTCTCCCATGCGGTATTGCCTGGTGGCGTACAGCCACCGCGTTGGCGGGCACCACACCAGTCTGGGGCAAGGCGAACTGTGCCTTGCTGTGTCGGCACTGCCTGAGGCTGCAGGACTGCATTCCCCCTCTGATCTGCTGGCCCAAGAACAGGATCAGATGTTGCGGAGTGTGGCCCTACATCCGTAACCACCAAAGGCGGACCTACCAACACTGACATCCCATAGTGGGCTGTACCCCTGGTGCAGGTGGGTCGGACAGAACAGAATCTCTTCCAGAAACACCTACCTGCGAAGCCACATAGGTCTCATCATCCGAATCAACACCTGAATAGAGGTCTGGGGAGGTGCACCCAGAGACACCCCTGGAGAGAATGGTCTGCAGCAAGAGTGGGTTCTCACCCACCACCACACCCCGTCCCCCACTGGTGCCCGGTCGGGCCTGAGATCCCCCCTGGGCCTGCACCATCTCCTCACCCTCAACAGCATCAAGTGCGTCATCCCCTGCAGAAACATGAAAGACAAAAAATGGAAACAGGCATTAGCACCATGGCACACAATTAGGCCTCACAAGCTATAGAACCAGTACTTGATTGACACATGTCCCACATGACTATACGCCTCCCATGCATGCACTGTCACTGAGTTTGAAGGGGAGGAAAATGTCAGACACTGATGACACCAAGATGGAAGAGCAACACATTAGCTGCATGATGGCTAGCAGAGCCATCACACATTGGCCTGTGAGTGGCATGTCCAATCCACATATTTGACACATGGCATCATCTGGATCTGGACGGACATCGTGACTGCCATCAACGCGGAGTGGGTGGCAGTCCGCGACTTCCAACATGTCAAGAAGCGCTGGGAGGACTTCAGGTCCAGGACCCTCAACAAGGCCCGGTGCCTCTTGAAGGCAGCGGATGCTAAGGGGCGCTGTGTCCACCTGTCGGAACATCAGATGAGGGTCCTGGAACGCAAATGCCAAGCGCTCCACGTCCAGGTCCTTGAGAGGCAGACACGTCTGGAGTCGAGCGGTAAGTGTACATGCATACTGATTGGAAGCTGTGCGTATGGTGGTGTGCCAGTAGTGTGCAGGTTGTACATGTAGTTTTTTAATGCCATGTATGGATGTGTATGTACAGGGCTGTGAGGCTGACACATGCAAGTCCTTTCATGTGTGAGACACATGGATGGTGTATGTGTGGGTAAGCATGCAGGCCAAATGCAGATGTGTGAGCACACATGTTTTGATTACTGTGTATGTAAGTTGGCATGGTTGTGGTGTCACACATGGATGTTGGTTCCAGCTGCATGTACCTGCACCGTGTACATGTGCATGTGTGTGTATTTGACATGGGTGCAACAGTGATGCAATATGGATGCATGTGAGACTGATATGTAGAAGACTGATTGCCAGATGTGACATGGATGCCAATCTCATCACTGCGACAATTGGCGGAGGTGTACACATGCATGTAATTGTGGTGGCGTGTGTGCATGTCTAGTGCACTCCCTGTGTTTCATGTGATGTCTGGCTCACCTTTGGCTGCTCATGCTGTTTGTATGTGTATGGATGGTGCTGGCTGTTGCAATATGGCTGTGGAATAGCTCATGTGTGTGAGTTGCAATGACATGTGTGTTGGGGATTGTGATGCCATGTCTGAAGTTTGACAATGCCACTCATGTACAACTGTCATGTGTGTATGAGTCCATTGTACAGTGCCCTGATGCCTTGACTGGGAGGTAGGTCAGTGATGAAGTCGGGGGAAAGAGTGTGCCATGGAGTGGGAGGAATGTCCAAAGGTTGCAGAAGACCAGATGGTTTTTGTTTTTGCGACTTATTTTGTGCGCAGACTCCTCAGGACTGAATATATTGGATGATGTCTTTATGCCAGGCATGCCACCAGAGGTTCTGTTTTACCTTGGCTAGAGTCTTGGTGATTCCAGGGTGCCCTTCGATCCGAGAATTGTGATAACCTGAAATGATTTGTTGTTGTAAGTCCTTGATGGGTACATACAGACGATCCTTAAAAAAGGGTAAGTGATCTTTCATAGAATATTGTTCTTCCTGCGCTTGCCATGCAAGAAAGTATCTGGATTCATGGTTCGTTGAATCCCGTTTCTCAGTTCTACTTGGGTTAAGGCCGTAGTGAGGCCCAAGAGTTTGTCTTCCGGTATGATGGGGACTGGGTCTGGGGTCGTATATACTATGTCATCAGTGCCTGTACGAGAAAGTGCGTCAGCTTTTCCATTCTTGACCCCTGGTCGAAATGTGATGACATAATCATATTCGGCGAAGAAAAGGGCCCACCTCAATTGGTGTGAAGACTGGGCTTTAGCTGTTTTAAGATATTGCAGGTTTCGGTGGTCCGTGATACCTGTAATGGTGTGTTTGGGCCCCAGAAGGTAGTGCCGCCAGGCTTTAAAGGCAGATTTGATCACCAAGAGTCCTTTGTCCGTGATGGCGTAATTAATCTCCGGAGGTGAGAATGTTTTCGACCAGAAGGCCACTGGATGTAGCTGGCCGGTTTCTGGATCTTTTTGTGAGAGGACAGCTCCAATTGCTATACTGGAAGCGTCCGTTTACACGATATAAGGAAGATCTGAGCGAGGATGTCGCAGGATTGGTGTGGAAGTGAACCTTTTCTTTACTTCCTGAAAAGCTTTTTCTGATTCTTCGGTCCAGGCAAATTTTTGTTGTTTTTTCGCAGCAATACGGTGATCGGGTGTACGACCTGAGAGAAGTCTGGTATGAACCGGCGGTAGAAGTTCGCAAAGCCCAACATGCTTTGTACCCCTTTTACTGACGTTGGTGATGGCCATTTCAAAACGGCGTCTACTTTATGCAGGTCCATTCTGATGCCTCCTGGAGTAAGAATAAAACCCAGAAACTCAGCTTCGGTGACGTGAAAAAAACACTTTTCAAGCTTTGCATATAAACGATGTTCACGGAGCTTGGTGAGGACTGAACGGACGTGCTTGATATGATCCTGTTTTGAGGTTGAGTACACTAGGATATCATCTATGTACACTAGGGCGCAGACATCAATTAACTCTGTCAAGACGTCATTCATGAAATATTGAAATGCTGCGGGGGCGTTGCATAACCCAAAGGGCATGACTTGATATTCGTACAAACCGTATTTGGTATGGAAAGCAATTTTCCATTCGTCTCTGCTTCTGACCCGGACCAGGTGGTACGCTCCTCGAAGGTCCAATTTGGTGTAAATCTGGGCATCTTTGACCTCGTCCAGAATTTCAGGGATAAGTAGCAAGGGGTAACGGTTCTTCACGGTGATCTGGTTTAATGAGCGGTAGTCAATACAGGTTCTTAAATCCCCTTCTTTTTTCGGTACGAAGAACAAAGGACTGGCTGCAGGGGACTTTGATGGATGGATGAATCCGTTTGCAAGGTACTGGTCTAAATAAGACTTCAGATGAAGGTTTTCAGGTTCCGTAAGAGCATAGATTCTACTGCAAGGGACTTGAGCACCTGGAACAAGGTCGATCTGACAGTCATAGGGCCTGTGCGGCGGCAGCATGTTTGCTTGGTCCTTCTGGAATACATCCTGGAAATCGTGGTATTCCTCAGGCAAGGTATTAGTTAATCCCAAGGTTGATGCTGTGACTCCGGGAGTCGTAGAGATACTGAAAGCAGGTTTCTGGTCTTGATAATAACAGCCTGGGGAGCAGTCGCTGGGGAAGGTTAATTTCCTTGCCCGCCAGTCAATCAAAGTGAAGTGGGAGAATGGAAGACCAGGCTCCCGTCCTTCACCTCTCGCGCTTGGCCTAAAGGGTCACGATCCAGACACCCGCCACGAGAAGAGTTTGTCCATTTACCAGATGACCAAATACCCTGGTACAGGAACATACGGATGTGTCCATCTGCCTGCCCAGCAGCCCGCACTGGCCATGCCGACACCTGCGGCACGGACCAATTAGACTAAAATCTACACGTCGTTAGAGATGCCATGACGACTTAGACAACGGGAAGCACAGCTGTACAAATATACACACTGGACATTCCCACATCAAACTACATGAAGAATATACTCAGTGCTATGACGTAGGCGACAGGCATATTCACGGACGTGCATCTTTATTATTTTCACATAGGCTTTCAGCATGCAGAAACGCAAGACGCGTCATGAACTTATCTACAAAGCTTGCTCACGCTTCCCTTACAACCCGTTACCACCATGAGAAGTACGATGAAGACACGATACTGGTCATGGAGCTATATGCCACTATAACCTAAAGCACCCATGCACGAAATGGACCTCTATGCACCAGGCCCAAGTAGGCCTCAAGCAAGAGTTCCCGTGGACATTAACAAAGCAAAAGTCAGGTTGCTGATCCTGCAAGAATGAGCCCGGCGATGCAACCAGCCAAGGTCGCAATGTTGCAAACTCACATTCAAGGAACAAACCATCAAAGGCACGATGTTGCAACCTCGCACTCTGCGCACCAGCGTTAAAGTCACATCTACAAATTAAACAAGACACACAGTGGAAAAGCAATATTAATTGTGCAGAATTCTGCCTTAAACACGGTCCCTCCCCACGTGACCAAGCCGAATCTGACGAGATGCCAAGGTCAGGAGAAAAGAGGCGTCTGGATCCCTCGCTACGAGACACAGGCAGATACACTTGAAAGGCTCAATGGACCTCTGCAACGATGAGAGCGGTCAGCCTTCCAGCTATGAATAAGTCCTCACACTGTCTGCATGTACCCATAGTGAAACATTGTTGCAAATTAAAGGTACACCGAGAGCTGGGAACAGCGGTGGTCCCAGGCTGGGGAGCTCACGAGTGCACCAATCAGAACATGGGGCTCCTATCACTGACGCAAATAGCTTTGACCAATCCTCAGGAGTTTTCATGTAACAATTTTCATGTATCTAATTGTAGGGACAACCCAGATATATCACCTGACTACCCTTTAGCCACTAGCATCGTTCTCTATATGTGTTCTATACTAACCCTACCACTCGAGCATCCAATTAAGAGTGTCGATAGGTTTTTGTTAACTTTCTGACGTGACGCAAGTAGCGCGTCATAATACAGTAAAAAGGGCCTGCGAGCCCCACGATTGTGTGTGTGTCAGGACGAACGCGTACGCTCCTTGACCCATCCCTGCCGTTTGTCTAATAAACAGCAGAAGTCACCTTGCTCCTTGTGTGTGCCTCATACTCTGTCTCATCTGAGATATACACGGGAGGAGTTGGGGCCTCCCTGCCTGGAGGTCTGCGGACGGCCCGGCCGACCCCGGCAGAATTTCCCCCCGACAAGTTGGAGGCACTGCTGCGATCTGTTTAAGATCCACTTTTATTTTTACTTTTCCAAGCACTGCCGTTGCGAGGAGGCCCGGCGGCGCGGCCCCCTCTGCCGTTGCCCCCTTCTGAGGACTACAGGACAATCGCGGAGCTGCGAGAAGACCGGACAGCGCAATCCGGATATTGGCCCTCGGGAGCCGGTTGAGAAGTATCCCGCCCGCGGTTGGCGAGTGTCCAGACGTGGTCCAGACGAGGGGAGGTGGCGAGCCGCTTGGAGGGGTGCACGCAGTCGAGCGACACTGCATCGAGAGAACTTGGTGAGCATGATACGCACAATGAGCAATGCGAAATTGTGAGGGAGGGGGGAAGAAGTAAATAAGGGAGGAGGGAGGTGTTGTACAGATGCACGGCGAAGGTCTAACAACTTAGTGTTGCCAATGGAATGAGTGGTAGCGAAACGAGTGCGAGAGCAGTCGGCTACGTCACGCGAAAGAGGGGGGCGGAGCACGAAAACATCACGTGCGGCCGCTCGTAAGACACTGATTGGCCTAAGTCGCGACTACGTGTAACGGTGGGGGTGTGTGGTTTCCTACGATTTGTCATTTATTGATCAATGAGTAGATGAGGATCCCTATTGTTCGAGCAAGAAACTCGATAGGTAGATGACGTTTCCCTGTAGGCGGTAGCTAGTTGCCTAGTTGCCGAAAACGGAAGATAATTGGCTGGTTAAGCCCTCCTGTTGAGGGGCGTATCACACGCGAGGCGACGCAGCGTGCGCAGTCCGATTATATTATTGATTTGATTACCTTGTTCCAGGAGTGACAGGAAGACAGCTGTAGGGGTAGCGGGGATAGATTGGAAGTGTATTTTGAATTTAAAGAACATATGAAGAATGTACCAGTAGCTCGAAGAAATAGGTGACGTCACCAATAGGTTTTAATAGGATATCGCGTACATAAGGAACTTTGGGTGGAGGGTGGTGAGGAAGAGAAAGATGATAAGGGAGCGGACACGGAGATAACGGATAGAGTAGAGGATGGGAAAAGGAGAAGGGGAGAGGGGCGTGGCTGCGCACGGAGAACGCCGGCCACGGCAAGTGTAAAGGGGGGGAGAGAACGGGGAAAACAGGACGACTGTATAAGAGCGCCATAAGGGGTACGCAGCCGCAGGGGGCTGCGTGCGCTTCGGCCGCAGGGGGCCGTAGGGGAAGGAATATAAAATATTAAATCATACACAGATATATTTTTGTTTTTATGTTTTTATATAATTTTACTGCATATTGTGCCAAAGGATCGTCGTAAGTCCCCACACTTGCGGGGCCAGGTAAACAATATAAGGGTGTATATTGCAAACTACCAGTGAAGATAAGGGTAACAAGGGGAGCTCTACTATGTCATACGGGACAGGGTCAGGAGGGTGGGGGAACACCCTCACTACCCCACTACAACACATATGTACCACACTGCCACCCCATAGGGAGAAACTAATTAAGTACAGTATAGAGTGGACCCAGGGGACAGATAACAAAATGTTGACACCATGGCCGCCTAATGGTAGTTTCGATCCATATGCCCAACATTCACTGCTAAACCATCTGCACAATACATACAAGGGGAAGAAGTTGGCAAACCATGTGGAGGTGTTTAACTTATGGAGGATGTTTCAGGGGTCCCGACCAGGACCAAAAGGAATGTTCACTATGGGGGAAACACCAGAAGAAACGGAGATTAAGAAAGAAGGAGAAAATGGGAAAAGGGGCTGTGAAAGCATAAAGGATACGGGGAACGGAGGAGAGGGAAGAGAAAAAATTGATAAATCAGACGACATAAAAAGGGAACCCAGCAACGAGATACCCATAGCACCGGGAGTGAAAACAGAGGGAGGAGGATTGTACCCTTTAAGAGAACTAGAAGAAATAGAAGGACAATTAAGGGCAGCTGAAGGATACTCGAACCCGGCATACAGCCCTCCACCATATGGGGCTCATAGGAAGATGACAATGGGGGGAGGGAAGATTGGAGAAGAGCAGACTGTAGAGATAGGAAACGATGAGTGGGTAGCTGCACAGATATTATTGAAATTACGAGGCTCACTAACTGGAGAAGAGAGGGAGGCGGTAAAGAGAACAAACGAGGTTAGTGCCAGAGAGAGTGAAATGAGGGGAGAGGAGCTAATACGGCAGAAGGAAGAGATTTTGGAGGAAAGATTAGCAAAACTGAGGGACGAACAGAATGAATTGATCAAACAACTTGAGAGGGAGGAAAGAGAGAGAGTGAGGAAAAGGAAAGAAAGTAAGAACGAATTGGAAAAATTAAGGGAACGAAATGAGGAGCAAAAGAAAGAAGCTGAAAGGGTAAAAGCAGCAGCAGAAAGGGTATCAAGAGTAGTGCTGAGAGAGAGGAAGAAGGAAGAAGAAGAAAAAGAAAGGGAAATGGCAATATGGAAGAGGAGGGTACTCTCAGAGACAGCAAAGAAATATGAAGAGGGGAAGGTAATAGAGAGTATAGTAGAAAGAGAAAGGGTGAAATGGGAAAGGAAGAAAGAGGATGAAAGAATATTGGAAGAGATGAGCAACGAAGTAATGGAGGAATTGAAAAGGAAAAGGGAGGAAAATAGTAGGGAAATGGAGGAGAGAAGTGAAGGGGGAAGAGAAGGGAGGAGTAGGGAGAGTGAAAGATGGGGAGATGTATATAAAAGTAGAGAGGTAGCAACAACATCAGCACTAGGGGGAACAGTTGGTAACAACGGAAGGGGAGAAAGAGACTTAATAGACTTAAAAACCGTAACAATAAAAGGAAAAAAGGCAGAGTGGGGGGTGCCGTTTATGAATGACTTTTGCAGTGAGGAGGAAGAAGGAATGGAGAAGGATGGAAGAAAGAGTGAAAGGGAAAGCTTAGATAAACTATACCTCACTAGAACAAACATAGATTCGCCATGGATGAGTAGGAGATGGGAGGAGCTGGAGAGAAGTAAGGAGGGAGTGAAAGGAATAGGAGAAACACAAACTAATGAAACCACACCACCCACATCACCATCACGCCCTCCCACATCACACCCTACATGTTCAACCACCGCACGCTCACTGCACAGAATAAAGCTCGCGCCCTTCATGGACGAACTTACACCGTATGCATGTCGGCTTAGGGACCTCCCTAGTCGCAGGCAAGGCGGACAAATAAACATGCTCACATTAAATACAGGAAATGACGAAAGGAGGGAAAAGGATGGAGAAGGAGTTAGGAACAGGAGTAATAAGGACGAAATTGAAGAGGTAAAGGAAACAGAAGGGGAAGAGGGGTGTGAGGACTCGATATTATGGAACGTAAAGGGTGACACAAGACACAATTTAATGCCAATGTTGGAGAGAGGAGGGGTTAGACCACAGTACGTCCCTTGGAAGCATACAGACAAAGAAAATATAAAATGTAGACTCCCATCACTAAGTGGAGGTGCGGGTAAGTGGATATATGAAATGGAAAAACACACCGCAGGACAGAAACTAGCAGTGGGAGATGTGAAGGGACTGTTAATATCAATATTAGGGGATAGAGCGGATGACATTTGGAAAAGAGCGGGATTCCATGGGGTAACAATAACAAACACATCGCATGATGGGGCACCATTTGCAAACTGCAGACATGCGCTGTGGCAGGCCCTGAGAGTACAGTACCCAGACACATCAGACATAGGAGCCATTACTTCCCGCAAGATGCGTGAGAATGAGGATCCTGTTGATTATATCCAGGATATCCAATAGAAGTGGCGCATGGAAACTAGAGAGCAATGGGACAAAACACCAGCCATATTTTATCATATACTAGTACAAGGGCTCCCAGAAGGAGTTCAGAAACAACTAAAGAAAGTAGTGGGAATGGAAGCAAAGCCATGGCCAGAAATACAACTGACTATAGTACACCACTGCAGGACATGGCAAGGAAAAATGAAACAAAAGGAAGAGGACAGGAAAACAGAAGAGGCTAAACTAGTACAGAAAAAACTTACTAAATATACAATGGAAGGGGTGCTAATAACTACGCCCACACCAATGGCCCAAAGCCCCACACAAGTAGTGGCTGTGCAAGATCCGGCTCAAGTAGCACCTCTACAGTCTATGACACAACAAGTGCCGCAACTGCAATCTCTCGCACCAAACATGGGAGGAGGGTACCCAATGCAAGGAGCTGGGTATTATAGTTACAACAGAGGGAGAGGAGGATTTATGAGAGGGAGAGGATATGGATACAACACCCAACAGCAGGTGGGAGGACTTAGAAATTCATACCCCTCAGGGCAACCAGCATACCAGGACAACACAGGGAGCTTCCCATGGCAAAGCAGGGAACCACCAGTGTGTTGGAGTTGTGGATTATTAGGACATATGTCACGTACGTGTAGGGTAAGGCCAGGAACACCAGCATGGAATGAACAGGCACAACTTAGGACCTCACAAGAACAGCAGGGCATACAACAACAGCAGACGTTGCAACAAGGAACTGACCCACAACAACCGCCACAAACATATCCACAACAACAAGTAGCGTTAACACAACAACCTCAAATACCACAAACGCAATTGGGTAGGGTGACGGTTTTGGGACACAACCCTTACACAGGGAATGGCCAATCATTGTACCCCCAATAGGACAGCCCACAGACGGCCTTGGTGTGTCCCATCCTGTCAGTAACACCTAATAGTGCGGAGGAGCCACGCATAGAGGTAACGATAGGTGACAAAAAATTATCATTCCTTGTTGACACCGGGGCAACCCGGTCTTGCATAAGGGAAGGTAAATTTAAGATGTCAGGCGAAGCCATGAACACCCAAGGATTTTCTGGGGCTAAAGGGTTGGTTCCCTTTACTGATAACGTTCCCTTATCTATTGGAGATTATGATCTTTCAGTTCCGCTTCTATATTATAGTGCCTCACCAGTAAATATACTGGGGAGGGACATAATGAACAGGTTGAATATGACTATCTCCTTTACCGAGGATGGCATAATATGTTCTACTCCAGGGATTAACATGCTCGCAGCACAACAGATTATGCAAGCATACTGTGGACAGACTGCAATTAGGGCAGAACCAGTAGATGGCGAACTATTCCAGTATGGTACAGACATGGCATTTGCATGGATGCCAGGGATAGAAGGGAAAATATGGAGGAGGCCAGCAGCTTATCTGTTCCGACCAGAAACACCTGTTAATGAACCAGAAGGAAAGGTGTTAGTAATGGACATTGAGAGCATTATTGCAACAGCTGATTATATTGCTGTGCACGCCCAAGATAAAGAAGGGAGAGCATGGAGGGCAGTGATAGCACTAGCAGAAGGTTGCAGGTTGACCCAGGTATCAGACGAGGAACTGTTTTCAGAAGAAAAGGAGGAAGGTGAAATGGTGTTCATGATGAGTGTAGAAATATGGCTAAGAGTGGCTCATAAACAAGAAGCACAGAAAATTGCAATGGCACTTGAGGCACCCGCATGCACCCCAGTCCCCTTTTTTAAGGAGGATATGGCAAAGGTGCCCAAATCACTATGGACTATTAGCCCTTACGACGTGGGATGCATAAAAAGCATAGGGGGCGTAAGGATAAAATTGAAAAAAGGTGCCATACTACCAAGAGTGAAACAGTACCCACTGTCAAAAGAGGCAGATGAGGGCATATATGAAACTATAACGGCCCTTATAAACAATGGAATATTGGTCCCCTCAGAATCGCCATGTAACACGGCTGTGTACCCAGTGCGCAAGGCTAAAGGGGGATCTTGGCGCTTCATACAGGACCTCAGGCCCTTGAACAACATAGTAGAAGCAGAGTATCCAGTAACAGCAAACCCGGCCACGATATTGTGTGGCATTCCAGCAGAAGCATCACGATTTACAGTGATTGATCTTAAAAATGCTTTTTTCTCAATACCATTACACCCAGACTCACAAGATTTGACAAGCTTCACTTACCGAAATACAAAGTGGAAACATACCAGATTGCCACAGGGGTATTGTGAGTCACCATCAATTTTCAATAGAGTAATACAGATGGATTTGGGTAATGTTGAGGTGGAAAGCACAGTGTTACAGTATGTAGATGACATAATAATTTGCAGTACAAACGAAAATAACTGCAGAGAGGACTCCTTAAAAATGTTAACTATATTGGCTGAAAAGGGGTACAAAGTAGACATCGAAAAGATACAATACTGTCAGGAGCAGGTACTTTACATTGGCCAACTGATATCCCAACATGGAAGAAAGATTGCACCACAAAGAGCACAGGCCATTTCAAGCACTCCAACGCCACAGACTGTGAGAGAACTGCAGCAATTTCTGGGGCTGTGTAACTACTGTAGAGCATGGGTGTTTGACTACAGCTCGTACATAGGACCCCTACTTGAGGGTTTGCGGGAGGCAAATAAAGGGGAGAAAAAGTTGGGGTGGACTATGGAAATGAGGGAGGCCTTTGACGAATTAAAAGACGCGATATCAACTGCTCCAGTACTGGCATCACCAGACTATGAGCGGCGATTTTTTATATTTTCACATTGCGACTCAGCAGTGATGAAAGCAGTATTGGCACAAAAAACGAGCATGGGCTATAAACCGGTAGCATTTTACAGTGGTCACTTAGACCCTGTAATGTTAGGTCACTTTCCTTGCGAACAAGGTCTCGCTGCAGCTGCTTTTGCAGTGGAAAAAGCATCAGCAATAACAATGGGGTGTCCAACTACACTGTTTGTGGAACATGCACTATTTGCAATTTTGAATAAACCTAAGTCCACACTAACAACGCAGAGGGCATCAGGTTATGAGATAATTTTGTCTAGAGCTGAACTAGCAATTGTTAGATGTAGCACGGTTAACCCTGCAAGGTTCCTAGCAGAAGCAATTGAGGAGGGAGATTACGCCCATGACTGCACCCAAACAACTGAAATATACTCATGTTCTAGAAAAGTTGAAGAAAACGCACTAGAGGGAGGTGAGCTTTTGTTTATTGATGGGTCATCAACTATTGATCAAGGGGATGGGATACGGAGGACTGGGGCAGCTGTGGTAAAAATGATGGAGGCGCCGGTATGTGTGGCTATGAAATGTGTACAATTACCACAGCATTACTCTGCTCAAGCAGCGGAACTTGTTGCACTAATATTGGCATTAAAGGAAAGTTTTGACAAACGAGTTACAATATATTCCGACAGTGCATAAGTTACATCGACTGTCCACTCAGGACTATCTAAATGGAGAAGAAGAGGGTTTAGGAGAGCTGATGGCACTCCAGTGCAACATGCCCTCTTATTGGCTGAACTAATTGAAGTAATAAATGACCCCCAAGAACTAGCCCTAGTAAAATGTACCGCACACACCAATGGTGAAGACCACGTCTCAAAAGGTAATGCAGCAGCAGACGCACATGCGAAATATGCTGCATACTTTGGTGAGATATGGAACCCCCCCGAGTCACAGAGAGGGAGAGGGAGGGGAGTGGCTAGGGAGATGTTGATAAGAGAAGGGTACACCCATCTCCCAGCCACACAGATTATGGAGCTACAAGCGGCTGCACCAATGGCCGAAAAAGAAATATGGGTAAAAAGAGGATGTACAATGTCACCAACCGACGCACTATGGCGCCAGGGTGGCACTGGAAAAATGGTGATACCATTGGCACTTTTAAACACAGCACTGAGCCAATTACATCATCCAGCCCATACAGGCAAGGAAATAATTGCAGCACGAATTAGAGAAGATTGGTTCTGTCCCGAATTAAATTCTCATGTGTCGAATTTTATCAGCAACTGTCTCACATGTCAACAGTTTACGGCCGGTCATACCCTAAAAGTAATAAGAGGTACCATACCCCGGCCAGAAGGACTTTTTCGACACCTTCACATTGACTATGTTGATATGATCAACATATGTCAAGGTAATAGGTATATGATTGTAGTAGTATGCCCATTCTCTAGGTGGATTGAAGCAGGGCCCTGTTCACACCCAGATGCATTTAGAGCAGCTAAATTCCTGGTAAGGGAGGTCTTCCCGAGGTGGGGAGTGTGCGAGGTCTTAAGGTCAGACAATGGCCCGCATTTCGCAAACGAAATGTTCCAACATATCACATCCTTGCTAAGCATAAAGCACAAATTTGCATGTGCATACCACCCACAGGCTAACGGTATATGTGAACGCCTGAATGGCCTATTGAAGGAGGCAATTGCAAAAATACAACAAACAACAAAGAAAAGTTGGTTGTATTGCCTTCCGTTAGCCCTATTCGAACTAAGGAATAGGCCAGGGTCCGACCACCACCTCACTCCTCACGAGGTGGTTACTGGACGTCAAATGCGCCTTCCTCTAACGCCAACGTCAAGGGCATTCACTGACCACGAAAGTTCAGCAAGTGTATTAGGAGATGAAATGTATCAATATGTGTCTTCGCTGGTTACTAGTGTTGTGTTTGTGTCTCAACAGCTCGAGCGCACACGGGGCGGGTCTACCAGCAATCAAGAAGAAGGTGCCAGTACAGAATTGGAAAAGGAGAACTTGTGCAAACTTGCAAAGGGTGACCACGTGCTACTCCGCAACTTCAATAGGAGGTGGAACGACAAGAGGTTTACTGGCCCCCATCTGGTAGAGGACGTATCAACAAGAGCAGTAAAACTAAAGGACAAGCGTGCCTGGAACCACCTACATGATGTAAAGATCTACAAACTGCAGACCCGCCCCAGCGCCAACGACAGGTCCATTGGACGAACAGCAACAACATCCCCGACAGCGGAAGAAAGTTCTACCACAGACAACGACCCAATTGTTCCCTTACCGTGTAACTACCCAGTTTCCCCGGACACAATAACTGACGAAGAAAGGGGTGATCCCCATACTGCCCACCCCATGGTCACAAGGTCAAAGAGTAAAAATACTTCCGCCACCTGAAGCACAAACCCCCCGCCCATTGACCCCCCAGTATAGTTATAAACTGAATTGAAAGACATTTCCTGCACCAATACACATGTAAACAAGTGAATGTTCTCTTTTTCTCTCGCACATACAGGAACTGTGTATTATTGTATTGTTAAGAAAGATTAACTAACGAGTTCACTGTCCAGGCGTAGATGGTACTCCCAGATGATAATTACCCAGAAGAATTGTCACACCAATTTGTATACGAAATAAAAAGGCCAACGTACCTGAAGAAGAGGAGGGTGCGTGTCTACTACACAGCATTCCTCCTGGCCATAGAATAGTATATGCCACACCTCTGCCCCTACTTGCCGGTGCTAAGAGACCGATTACTTAGAATAGCGTGGGAGCAGCTCTTCGCCTGGGCACTGAATGACTATTTGATAGGGAGAGCTTAAAACAAACAACTAACATTTCATAACAAGCATTTTTGAGAATTTTTAGGCGGGCAACTTTAACGTCGCAAGAATACGCTGCCAGGACTGCAGCAAGGTAAGAGCAAAATGCCGGTGAGACTAGCATATGTAATAAAAATAGTAGGGATTTTTATGATCACCGGGTTCGTGGCTGCCTCTGTATGGCAGTACAGCTATGCTATTAATTTTACTGCTGCACCCAAACCTAATATACCCCCGTCCCCTGCTGCAACAGGTGTTAAGTCAGGTGATATTAGTAATATTGCACCCAAGCAAATTAGAGGTAAACGCAGCACATACTCAGACAATAAAGGTATTGATAATTATATACAAGATTCAGCACACGTTACAAACAACATATGGTACCAACACATGACCCGCATTGGTAAGCAGACAACTGAGGACAGCTGCTACGTTTGCTCATTAATACCATACGCCATGAGTGCTTCACGAACATTTGTTGCCACAGAAATAGAGGAAAAGACAGTACAGTGTATAATATACTTGGCACTGTTCCAAACGAAAGGAAGATTTCAAGGGACAGTAGTACACATGACATGGAAAACACGGGACTCATACCCATATGAAAACAACTTCCTCAAGACCTATTTGAGCTACCACAAGAGCAGTTTACATGCTGAAGCATTCAGATACATAACAAGTGGTCCAGCAAAAGGAGAAACAAAGAAAGTAACACTGCAGTATCTACCATGTGATTGGTACGCCACTGAAGTTCCGGGTAAACTAGGATGCTGGAAGAGGCCGCTGTTGACGATAACAGGGAAGGTGTATCTGGACAACAGCTGGGAAATTGGAGTGATTGGCAGCAACATGGTAACAAAAGAAACTATCTCAACCATCGAGGCACACAATCACCGATGTTGGACGATATGGATCAAGTATGTACCAATGCTCACGTGGGTAGAAACAGATGAAGATCCAATAACAATACTACCGTTGACTGCACCCAAGGTATGCTACCAGCATAAAGGAGAGGTGGACGTAGGATATAATACCAATTGTGCAAATGTGGTGGAGTAACCTGAGGGGGGAGCGGGAACAGCAGTAATAATGGACCATTATTGGGCCTGTGGAGAAAAGGCATACCATACACTGCCTCCCCTGTGGAATGGTGTGTGCACAATGGTGCACGTCAACGTACCATCATTAGTGGTACCTAAGAAGCATGTCAATGTGGCGCACTTTCCCAAAATGGATGAAGGGGACAGAAGAAAAAGGAGATCTGCACCACTTCAGGAGGAACAAGGGAACAGGACCAACAGCAATTATACTGTCCTAAATAGAATAAAAAGACAGGGAGAGCCGCTGACAGGAAATTACCTGTGGGGAAGGTCGGAAACTGCGCTAACCTCGATACCGCCAGAACACAGACTATTTAGCAGAGCAGCAATGTTCTTCTCCTCAATAATACACCCAGGACTGCAGGCTTACGCAAACGCAAAATGGCTCCAAATAACTAGATGGGAACTAATGATGACCATCAATTCTACAGTAAATGGGTTTAACGCAATAAAGGAGGAGCTACGAGCTATAAGGATGGTAGCACTCCAGAACAGATATGTACTGGACCTGCTGACAGCAATGGAAGGAGGAGTTTGTGCAAAGATAGGACAATCATGCTGCACGTTTATACCTGCCAACGATGCTGACAATGGTACACTGACAGAAGCAGTTTCACAATTGGCCCAGTTGCACTCCAAGATGGTGGATGAAAGTAACGGTGTAAACAAGGATAAGAGCTGGTTTTCAATATTATGGTCATGGATGCCATCTTGGCTGTCAGATGGACTGAAAATAATAGTGGGTTGCACTATTTTGGATGGAGCTACGTTGATCATAATTAGATTTTGGAAGGCCCGGAAGGCACGTACCACTGACGAGTTGTTGGAAATGGTGGGTATGCACCCCTTGATGCCAGCAGATGACGGCCAACATACAGGAGTGATAATAATGGAGAGGGAGAAACTGCGCACCCAAATAATCACCAACCACCTAGACCCACCATCAGTGAAGATCGAGAACCCAAGAAACCCCAGGAGCTACATAGGAAAATGGGTATACTGTACTCCTGGAGGAACCTGTGAATATATGTATTGGTCATTTGAAGATCATGTAAACCATTATGGACATCTAGGAGGAATAACTAAGATATGGCGAGTAAGAGGAGATAACGAGAAGGATATGTTTGTGGTCGACAAGTCGACCAGAGGGGGGACTGAAGTGGGAGAATGGAAGACCAGGCTCCCGTCCTTCACCTCTCGCGCTTGGCCTAAAGGGTCATGACCCAGACACCCGCCACGAGAAGAGTTTGTCCATTTACCAGACGACCAAATACCCTGGTACAGGAACATACGGATGTGTCCATCTGCCTGCCCAGCAGCCCGCACTGGCCATGCCGACACCTGCGGCACGGACCAATTAGACTAAAATCTACACGTCGTTAGAGATGCCATGACGACTTAGACAACGGGAAGCACAGCTGTACAAATATACACACTGGACATTCCCACATCAAACTACATGAAGAATATACTCAGTGCTATGACGTAGGCGACAGGCATATTCACGGACGTGCATCTTTATTATTTTCACATAGGCTTTCAGCATGCAGAAACGCAAGACGCGTCATGAACTTATCTACAAAGCTTGCTCACGCTTCCCTTACAACCCGTTACCACCATGAGAAGTACGATGAAGACACGATACTGGTCATGGAGCTATATGCCACTATAACCTAAAGCACCCATGCACGAAATGGACCTCTATGCACCAGGCCCAAGTAGGCCTCAAGCAAGAGTTCCCGTGGACATTAACAAAGCAAAAGTCAGGTTGCTGATCCTGCAAGAATGAGCCCGGCGATGCAACCAGCCAAGGTCGCAATGTTGCAAACTCACATTCAAGGAACAAACCATCAAAGGCACGATGTTGCAACCTCGCACTCTGCGCACCAGCGTTAAAGTCACATCTACAAATTAAACAAGACACACAGTGGAAAAGCAATATTAATTGTGCAGAATTCTGCCTTAAACACGGTCCCTCCCCACGTGACCAAGCCGAATCTGACGAGATGCCAAGGTCAGGAGAAAAGAGGCGTCTGGATCCTTCGCTACGAGACACAGGCAGATACACTTGAAAGGCTCAATGGACCTCTGCAACGATGAGAGCGGTCAGCCTTCCAGCTATGAATAAGTCCTCACACTGTCTGCATGTACCCATAGTGAAACATTGTTGCAAATTAAAGGTACACCGAGAGCTGGGAACAGCGGTGGTCCCAGGCTGGGGAGCTCACGAGTGCACCAATCAGAACATGGGGCTCCTATCACTGACGCAAATAGCTTTGACCAATCCTCAGGAGTTTTCATGTAACAATTTTCATGTATCTAATTGTAGGGACAACCCAGATATATCACCTGACTACCCTTTAGCCACTAGCATCGTTCTCTATATGTGTTCTATACTAACCCTACCACTCGAGCATCCAATTAAGAGTGTTGATAGGTTTTTGTTAACTTTCTGACGTGACGCAAGTAGCGCGTCATAATACAGTAAAAAGGGCCTGCGAGCCCCACGATTGTGTGTGTGTCAGGACGAACGCGTACGCTCCTTGACCCATCCCTGCCGTTTGTCTAATAAACAGCAGAAGTCACCTTGCTCCTTGTGTGTGCCTCATACTCTGTCTCATCTGAGATATACACGGGAGGAGTTGGGGCCTCCCTGCCTGGAGGTCTGCGGACAGCCCGGCCGACCCCGGCAGAATTTCCCCCCGACAAAAGGGTTGTGAGTGACTAACCATGGCATCCCTAGTATGAGCCGGAATTGAGGTGCCTTGATGAGATCAAACGAAATAAGTTCCCGATGTCCGTCCTGGCACAGCAAAGTTATCTCGGCTGTGCATTGGGTTACGGGTCCGGAAGCGATTTCTGTCCCATCCACCGTAGTTACCTTGTCTGTAGTGGGCTTGGAACATAGGGGAAGACCCATCTCTGCAGCCAGGTCTTGATGTATATAATCCCCAACTGCTCTGCTGTCGATGTATGCTTCAACGGCATGCATTCTTGATGACCGTTGGTTATTAATTAAGATCACCGGTATTGCAAAGTGCGAGGTCGGTGGCTCTTTTCTCTCACTCAACAAACTGGCCTCTACGTTTGCCGAGCTGGGTAGTTTTCCGACTTAGATTCCTTCTCTTCATCTTTTTCTGTGGCCCTGAATATCTTCCTTGGAGGTTTCACTGTGCAGTCCTTCAGGAAATGCCCTGGTTTTCCGCAATACAGACATAGTTGTTGTTGTCTCCTTTTATCTCGCTCTTGTTTTGTTAGTGGAGGTCGTACCCCTCTGATTTGCATGGGCTCCACAGTATTCTTGCACTTGAGTATTATTGCACTTGAGTTACATTGTCTCTAGATCGAACGTACACAGCCCGAGGTACCATTTTGGAACAGTCTGCTTTTCGGTCTTGCAACCGGTGGTCTAGTTGTACGACCAAATCTATGAATTCAGAACAGTCTCTAGGAGGATCAACCACTTGAGCTAGAACGTCTTTTAATTTGCCTCGTAAACCCCAATGAAACAACGTGGTTCTTTAGTTTTCAGGCCACCTAGCTTCAGCAACCAATCTGTTGAAAGTAGCAATGTACGTTAACAAGTCCTGATTCCCCTGTCGGAGGGAAAGGAGTTCATTGTCCACTGCTTGCTCTCGGCCATGGCAAGCAAAAAGTTTTTCCATTTCCCTCTGAAATCCCCCAAAGTCATGTAATAAAGGATCATCATGGGTCACCAATGGTACCGACCAATCTGCTGCGCTACCACTCAGGTATGATAAAACAAAGGCTACCCAGCTTGATCATTTGGGAATGCTCCAGGCCTGCAAAGAAAGTGAAGGAGACACTGATTCATGAAAGCTGTGTATTTCCGTGGATCACCTGCAAACCTCTCCGGTGGTGCCAAAGGAACTGTTCCCGGTAACATGATTTGTACCGGAGTAGAGGTAGTGGATGGCATGGTAGGATTTTGCATTGTTGGGTTGTTTCCAGGTAGCGGTGTCTGTCCTGCTTGTGATTGCACGTATTGCCTGTTCATTTCTTCAGTGCGCTCTTAAGTCACTAATAAGTCTCTCCGGAGAGCGTTAGTCTCTTTTAGGTCAGAATGAACCTCGGCACGAAGTCCTCCTAACAATTGGGCCAATTGGTCTAATTATGATGTCTCCATGGCGCCCAGGTGGATTGGTTTGGCAAGCTTCGCGTTCTGTTATGCTGATCTGGTATCCACGGGGACGCCACCTAGCTGTAGGGACTCTGGTATCCTTCTCTGCGGTTCCCAGGTGAGACCAGCGGGGAAGTTCTGCCTGGAATACAGGTGGGCAATGTACAAGACTGGGCAACTGGGGTAAGCAGCCCCCCACCACCCCGTATGCCTGCAGCCCCTCTGGACCTCTCCTCACCTTGTTGTTAATTCTAGTGTGCTCTCCGTCCTGCCTTCTTGGCAGGGGCGCGTTGTCCTTTGTGGGCGAATGCGATCTAGTTACTTCACTGATGCCGGCCCGCTTTGAGTCTTTCAGGTAGGTCTTATTGCTGTTGTATATTGTTGTTATTCTTGCATGCCTTTCTTGGTTTAATAAATGTCTCTTTCTCTTCCTAAGGTGCGCGGAAGCCCAATGTGATGCATTGACTGAATTGGGTCTTGCCAGTGAATGGTGGTGTATAAAGAGCGCTATGATGCAGTAAGTAGGCGCTATGCGCAGCGCTATGATGCCTTGCCTTTGCTAACCTGTTGTCTTTTCTTTCCCACAGATCGCGGTGGTCACCCGGTGTATGAAATCCCGAGGCGATGCTGGTCGAGGTGCGACTTGCGAGGTAAGCTTTTCGGCACAGTTCGTTATGTTGTAGAAGTGTCTAATGTCTTGTTTCTTCCTTTTTTGCAGATCCGTCGGTCCGGGAGACGCTCTGATCCTAGGATGCTGTTTGCAGGAGCTGTGGGCAGTAACGATGAAAATTACAGGTAAGCTGCTCCTGCTAACGATGTCCTTTTGTCTCTTTACAGATGCTGTTCTTCCGAGGTTCGCGGGTACAGCTGAACACGATGAGCGTCACGTTGCAGGATTGCAAAGTAACGCGAAGCGTGTTATCCAAGTCGGGTGTGGTTTAAATAGCTTCAAGAAAGTAGTCCAGGTTAAGTAGTTCCTAGGGTACCACACCCAAAACACTATATCGAATAGCTTGGTTCCAAGCAGCCATGCTATGTGGATGCCTCCATGCTGGCTGGCACTTGAAATAAAGTAGTTCCCTAAACACAAGTCTTTATTAAGTATGAGCCTGGCGCCAAAGGTGCTAGGTCTGGCCCCAAGAGGGTTTAGGCAAAGGATGCCTAAATTTGTTGGAGACCCGAGCCAAGACCCCTCCTGGCCCATGGGCTTGCCAGGGGAGTTTCTGGATGTGGGTCGTGACAAATATAATTTCCGCACATAGAGGAAAGATATAGGGTGGTAATCCCAGGCACATCCCCATCTCCCTTCTGGAAGATAGGGATCATTTCTGCTTGACACCATGATTGAGGGTCAGATCTTGTGTTAATCACAGCATTAGAGACTTGGCAGAGTACCAGGGCCAAGATAAGTACCTCATCCTCAAAGAGATCTACAAGAATCTTATCTGGACCCAGTGCTTTCCCACACACTGATGCCATAATTGTCCTTTCAACCGCGTTCACATTAATTGCTTCAACATTTTGTGCCTTTAATGGAATTCTTCCGGCATTATTAATTTTCGACTGCAAACCCCCAGATTCGTGATACAAATCCACAAAATGCTTCTGTCATGAAGAGAGTGGAATACTACACTGAACCTCATTAGATGTATTGGGATCTTTTCCCACTACCACTGACCAAAACAACCCGGAGTCACCACTGACATGTTCATTCATCCCACCTGTCCTGGTCAAAGACTGATTTTTTTATTTTTAAACAATGTCTTATAAGAGGCCCTAACCTCCCTTTATTCACCTGTTGACCCTCTTTTAAGCATAACATTAAACTATTCCTGGCTGTTCTACATTCAGCGTCAAATAAGCCGGATTGGAATTTATTTACCCTTTGTTTCCTTCTCCTCATAGGCTTATAGAAGTCAGGTAGCAGGCTTAGTAGCAAATCTTTGTAGTGATACAAAATCAATTGGTCACTACTCAATGTGTTACAAAGCACTGCAACATCTTCCAAAACTGTATTATATAGTGTGGGTTTGCTTGTTTTCCATTCAACATCGGACTATTTCACCCTACGTCTTGCATGGCCCATTACCTCTGCATCCACTGTCAAGTGTTGGCCATGATCGGTTGCGGTACTCTATGTAGCTAAAAAAAGGCTTCTCTTTAACAGCTTGTGGTCAATCTCATAGCGGTCAATAGCAAACAGGTTTTCGACCAGAGGCCATTCTTCTGCACTAACCAATTTATAGTCAATCCTCAAATGCCCATTTTGCCAATGAGAAGTATTCAAAGCAGGTAAATCGGAACTAAACCTACCATTACAGGCTCTCCGATATATTGCATCTACTGGCTGAGGGTGAGTTCTATGGGGGTAGTCAGCTATCAATGTTGTAATTCCCCGTGCATTATCTTGTTCATCCCATAGGTCATCAAGATCATGAAGTGGGTCGAATTGCAGATTTAGATCACCGTAGCCAAGATTAGTGATCCACTCTTTTGCTGAATTCGCTGAATGATATAATATCTGGCATTAGCAAAAGGGGTTTATTGGGGCGTCTCCCCAACTACTCTATTATAGATGTTATTTTTTTTATTCATAGGGCATAGTGGCTACAAGATGTTGTATAGATTATATCCTCCTTGACCTCAGATCATGGACCATATTAAATTCTTTCGAGGTGGTGAGAAGATGAGATAGCGACCACCATCTACTTGTATTATTTCTAGATATAGGTGCTTTTGGTCTGAATGCAAGAAATAACAGCAATAGGGAGGCTCCGATTAACATTGTGCACTTGGCTGACAGTTAAGTGGGGAACCATTAACAAAGAGGACGTATTGCCAACAATCTAGCAAGGGATAACGATCCATTAGAACAGGTCCTTACGGATACATCATCTATGAATAAGGACCCCGTGTTAACAGTAAGTGACATAAGGATGGCTATCCCTAGTTCAGTGCAACAATAAAGCCGCAAGGCAGAATAAAGTAGCAGCAGAGACATATAAAAGCAAGGATGTGATCTGGGCCTCATATTTGACTCTTCAATGCTGAGGTATCATCCAACATAGTCCTTGAAACATGGATGTCTGTCAAGATAGTCCAATTGTACAAGAAAGGATTGTGCCATTGCCCATCCAATTATAGGCCAATCTCATTAATGGACTTATCCGGGAACATTATTCATATGAATGATACTGGGTGATGTAAAGACATGGATGGGTGATACCAAGATAATACGTCATCTACAAGGGGGCCTTCAATCAGGCATGAGCACAAAATATCATTGCTTTAGAGAGTCCATGTTGTTAGAGAAGTATGTGACACTAAGGAAGATGAATTTGCAAGTCACATACATATGCGTCCTGAGGATAATGTTGTGGGAAAGACTATGTAATCTAGGTATCCCTCACGCATTGCTCACTGGAGTGCCCTTACTGTATCAAGCCCACAAGTCTGCGGTAAGATTGGGCTTGCAGGGAGAATAAACAGAAACATTTGAGGTCCAGTCACACAGGGATGCATTAAAGCCAGGCTGGCTGCTTATAAATCACAGGCCTGACAAACAAACAATCATTTATGGGGCGGAGCTACGGGACTATGCAGACTGCAATAAGCTGGATGTCACAGAGAATTGGTATCTGAAAAGATTGCTAGGTCTGTCAAAGAGTACACCATCGATCTCAATGCACATGGAGGTGGCACTGATAGCACTCTTATATTGGGTCATGTGTGGAACTCGGTCACACTATTCAAACAAAGGGAGGCATTAATAGACCTTATAAATCAAGAAGGAGGAATGTCAACACCTTGCTGTGCATATGTCAGGAAAACCCTGAAGGATATAGGCCAAATGGGAATCTGGAATACACCAGAACACATTACAGTAGAATCTAAGTAATGTGTTGTGAGTGGCTTTAAAGAACCGATAAAAACAGTTTTACTTGGAAAAGTGTCCATGTCAACCATGTTATTGAAATACTGGGAAATTAAACCGTTTGAAGGTTATGAGACACACGTAGTTAGCATGCATCCTAAGGCCATTCACTCAATATATATGACATTTAGAATGGGAATATTGCCCATACCTTACCGTCTAAACAAGTGGGATATCACAATGTCAGATAAATGCCTGCACTGTAATATGTACAGCGAAAAGGAGGAGCATTATCTCTGACTACATCCAGGATACATAAAAAAACGAAGTTGCTACTTAAAACCGAGGTTCATCAGGTATCATATTGGAGGTTCTATTGTAGCAATGCTTTTATGCAGTAGAACGGATGATGAGTTTACCACGCAGTAGCCAATTTAATGTGTTGAAATTTACAGTGGGCATGGTTCAAGGACATGGCTAGTGGCTGGTTAGTTTAGTAAATATATAGTAGGCCCGGCGAAGGTCATGTCTAGTGGCAAGTTATTGTCTTCAAATATACAGTGGACATGGCCGAAGGCCATGGCCAGTGTTCCCTTATTGTGTTAAAATATACAGAGGGCACAGCCAAATGTCATTGCCACTTCCCATGGCTGGTTAGGGATGTAATCTAATCAGTGATTCCATCAGTGAAGTCACCAGTGATGTCATTGATGATGTAATTAGTGATGTCACCAGTGATGTAATCAGTGGTGTCATCAGGAAAGTCAACTGTGATGCCATCATTGTGGTCATAGGCTGTGCAACAGGGAAAGTGAAGGTAAGGTGGCTTTAGCTGAATTTCTCACATTAATGTCCCCTCAACTAAAGTTTTTTCCTTAAATTTCAAAGGTCTATTTTTACAAGTTATTGCTCACCTTAACATCCCTACAACTAAAGTGTTTTCCTTGAATATATATCTATGTATGTAAATACACATAGATATATATTCAAGGAAAAACATTGAGGTTTGGGTTTGGGTTGATTCTGTTTTACATTCACACTCCTCTTGAGAGTATAGCCTTAAATTGGACCACATTACCACAAAAGGTAAACGAGGTACATGTCTTAACTGTCCTTGTTTTACTTATATGATTGGCTTCACTCTTGCTTTGTAGAAGTGTGAGGACTAAGTAAGCACTTAACATCTGCTCATTGTTACTAGTGTCGAGTTGTTCTATCAAGCATTTGTGAAAGTTACTATGAACTTAGTTTCTTTGTGTGGGACTTTGGAAATCTGCAGTGGAAGGGGCTGTGGGCAATAAATAGAAAGTTGATCTGAACCCATGGTTGATCGGAAGCGAGTGGAGTGTTCAGATTGATTACTGGATCAGTGTGTTTGATTCTCACAAAAAGTCTAATGTTTGCATTGTGGACACTTTGCAGCCTTTTCAGGAGGTAATTTGAGGGACCCAGGCAGAAATTGTTTATTTACTCTAGTTTGAAGAGTATTAGCGTGATCGATGTCATGGCTTTGCATGTAAATGTCAGATCAGGTGTGATTCATTGGATTGTGTGGAGTTGAAAGAGGCAGCTCCTTATAATGGACGTAAACTGTGGTTTGGGTAGGAACTTGCTGCTCCTCTGAAGATATTGACTGCTGTCGTAAGGACAGGGAAACATACATTCCTTTAGGCAATAGTACTTAAGTGGAGTAAAGTAATTTGGTGCTGCAAACCATAATCTGGGGGTTGGTTGGTTTAAGTGTCAGTGTATTTGTTGTGGTAGGTATTTGTAGAGGTTTTGGGTGGGAAAAGGGAAATGGGTGGTTGGAAGGATGCAGGGGCCTAGGGGGACTCCTCATTAGATTAACACCAAGGAAAAGCCGCAATGAAATTTAGCATGAACTAAATTACCAATTTTTGATGATAAACCTATATAGAATCTATTTTGTCCCAGGAGGAGTATGTGAAGCGAGAGGTCAAGTTGAATGTGTTTGACAAAGAATTAGTTGTGAGATTGTAGATGAATTACATACTAGCAGCCCAGTTGAAACATGTGAAGTCTGAGTTTATTGGTAAATTCCAGGAGTGGGGATCATCTATTTGTTAAAAAGGAGAGGCAATAGAGTGGATCTTTGGGGTTCTCTTCTTTCGAATTTGCAGTGACATAACCTCACATGAACAGCAGACTTACTCATAATGAACATACACATACCTTGTCACCCTACAGAGACCACTCAAATATGTCCATTTCTTTTATTTACTTCAATGCTTTCTGTCAATATCAGGGGCATCAGTCTCAACTAGAGATTTTATACAAGAGATTTTATTTTGCTCATCATCTCATCTGAACTAAAGAATGCACAATTTATTATGATTTTGTAAATGATCTTCACAAATTCCTTCAATAGCTTGTAAAGGGCAATTTGATAAATAAGGGCACAGTAAAATAGTAAATCACGGTGGGGTCTGTTTGCAGCTATCTGTAATATACACCTAACACGATGGTGAGCCATGTTCTACAGTATGTCCTCCATTTCTTATAGAGCATCATAACTGATGATGTGCCAACCATCTCTGCAGGTAAAAAAAACATGCATGATTTCACACATTGTTAAGCGTTAGCTTGACCTATTTTCTATTTTCATTTTATGTCCCTGAAAAGGTAAAGTGGAATGATTAACATATATCTAGTTGATTTGAGTGTTCTTAAATTTCAATAATAGCAAGGCATTTCACATTCTCATAGCTCAAGGTACATTCCTTTTTACAATGAACATCTTTTGTCACTTCTGCTTTTTTGCAAAACATTTTTAATATACATGACCTAACAATTTGTCATTTTAATACAGAACACTGCAAGTGTCTGACAGCCTCATTATTTTTTCTAACTTGCAGGCCTAATTTGCACAAAGAGATAATGGCTTCTATAAATGATGGCACTTGCAAAGAACTTTGCATATAATGCTTACTGGTTATTTTACGCCACACTTTGATAGCAAAATAAGGCCTTACATGATTGTGCGTTTTACACATATAGCAAACATAACTTAACATCACCATCACTTATTTCCTAATCTGGGCACCATGGGTCTCTCTAGGAGTTCCCTGGTCTGGAAGAAATGCTGGTAAAACAGCCAGTAATTCCGTCCCCAGCATTTTTTCTGGACCGGGGAAACACCAGTATGCTGGTGGGGGCAGTGAACTACCGGCAGGCCTGACCTGCCGGGAGTTCAGGCCGCTACCGGCAAATAAATGCCGAAATCAACAGCACCGGTAGTAATTCCAGCAGTCCCATCCCATGGAGTCCTATGGGACCCCATGTAATTGAAACCTACCAGCATCTCCGCTGCGCGTAATATACCGGTAATACCCATATATCGGGTGGTGAAAACGGTAAAGCAGTGTTGCCTGAATCCCACCAGAATTACTGGCGAGATACCAGAAAAACTGTAATGAGGGTCCATGCCTTGATGCCAGGCAGTTTTGATCTTAAGTACTATATCAACCATAATCATTCTTTTTGAGTAAGGAATATAATTAAGCATCTATAATAAAACAAATGTCATGTATGTTATTGGCATGACCACCCATCTTGGTTAATATGAAGAACTCTGAGTATTTCAGTATTTGATGATGCCGGGATGAATTTGCAAACGTATTGGCTGGTATTAAGAAACTTTGCACAGGTGCAAATGCAATTAGCACTACGGCAACAATTGCACTAGAGGATATTTTCTGTAATACCGACCCCGGAATGTTATAAAATGTGTGATCCTTTTTGAATGATTTGTGTGGAATGACCTAGGAGTGAAAGATAGTTGGCAGTGTTTACATTCCTATTGGGCCATTTTGTTGAGCAATATGACTCCCCAGAGTGACCCTGAGCCCATGCAGAATCCATTGTTGTGGTGGTTTATGTGTGCAGCACAGCTGGTTTTCTGTCGATCAAATGTTGTGTTTGGGTGTGAACGATTGATGGTATACAATTTGAGATATGAGAAGAATAGCATGGGCAGGAGAGGTGATGGATACTGGGATTGTGCACTGTATGTGAGCACTCGTGGGTATGCAATTGGTCCTTAAGGTCAATTTTAAGTGCATGGAGGTAGGTAATGTCAGTGGATTTAAATAAGTAGGCTGGAAGAGTAGAGATGGTAACGTGGGAAAGAAATGGACAGTTTGAACAGTAGTGTGCGAGTTGATGCAGCAGGGGGTGGGCAAGGGCAGTCCATAATTGGATTTGAATAAAAGGATGGGCATCAAGTCTTAATCCAGAGTACAGAGTTGAGAGAATACGGCACGAGGATGTAGAGAGTGTGGGTTGACACTTCAGATCTTTTTTGAGAGTGGTAAAATAGTGGAGAGGAAGGAGAAGGCTTGACCACTAGTCAACTCAGCTGAGGGCTGAAGTGGAAATCAGAGCCTTTGTAAAGTTGTAGATGAACGGCAATGGATTTTGTGCATATTTCGTAGGTTTATCCTGATAGCTGTGCCAGTAAAAAATAATGAGTTTTTGAAGCCTCAGATCTTTTAGCTCAATAGGAAAGAACTAAAGGTATCAAAGAGAAGAGAAAGGCAATGGTGTGTGCCTTGGGAGTGGAATAAAAAGGTCAGTGGAACAGGGCATGATGTAAATAATGGTGCCTTTTTATTTTTCTCTAATTGTTTTCCTTTGTCATGCAATGCCTGTTAAAACTATATAACTGAAAAAACTAAATTTGTTTATGACGATAGAAAATGATAAATGGTGTTGCAAAATGGATGGAAAAGTACAGAATTAAGCCGTCAAGTGCAGTCAATTCATGGAAGTCGGAAGACAGTTAGAAATACAGAACTATAATGCAGGAATGAAGGCTCAGGAGATGATTTGGGTGACATCAGCACTTAAACTGTATGGGAAGCCAAAGAAAAAGTCCAATAGAGGAGTGACACCAATTACATATTTTTACTACAGCGTCTGGACTCTTCAGTATTGTGGAACCTGTTCGTGCAGTGAGCTTGCCACAGATTGGCTTATGTTTCAGCAGTGAAAACGTAAATCAGAAGAAGTATTCTTTTAACAATGTTTTTTAGGCCCTAAATCAGAGTACTGCAGTGGTAATCCACATAAATAGTTCCTGCAAAAGGTTGCCCTTAGCATTGCAAGTACTTAATGGGCAAGTGGCAAAACACGCGAAATATGTAGGAAGATCACCAAACAGCACAGCCACCTGAGCAAATACCAAACAGACTGTTAGGTTCTGCGAGCACCGCAACAGTACACAGCACAGTTTTACAGCATCAGGCAACATCATCTGTAGCCTCCGTGAGCCTTTTATACTTGTAATGGAAACTGTGGACAGCCCACAAAGTGAATCGAAGGGAGGATAGTCCAGTAAAGCAATATTTTACAGATGCAGAGATATAGGTTCTCCTGTAGAACGCGTTGAGTAAGAGGTATCATACTTTGGGTGTCCTTGCAAAAACCACTTTGTGTAAAGGCCAAATATTCCTACAGGGTTAAATATTTGGAAAATAAACTTCTGATTGTCCCACTGCCAATAGAAGACTATGGGCCTCATTACACGGTAGGCGGTAACCATGGTGCTATTAGCGCCATGGTTGCCATCGGTATTTTACCGTATCCGCCTTGGTGGATGGCGGAATTACCCCCCTACTCCAAGGTGAGCGGGGGCGGTAATTCCCCATTCACCAAGGCTCTTCCCCATTCCCATTTTTGCCCCCATAGGGCATAATGGGAATGGGGAAGGTGCTAATTACGGTACCGCAAATTGCGGTACCGTAATTAGCTCCGAGGTCCCTTTGCGGCACCCAACTTTAATGGCTGGTAAAATCACTAAAAAACACGGGATCCATGTTTTTCAAGATGGCGTCTGAGCCCCCTTTGTTTAAACAGGTCCTGGCCTTCTTTTTTCACTATTTATTTTTGGAAAGATCCTTCTAGAGTTTGTCTCTGCACGCCAGGCTAGGTTTGGTCCCTTTGTTCCTACACCTTTGGCAGGCTTCAGGACTGAAGACTTCATCTGGAGCCCGAGTGTCTGGGGTGAGCAGGAAGTGAGGGAGGGGCACATTGGGTCTCCTAGGAGACCCAAATGCACTGTGGCGTGATTGGCTGGCTGACTGTCCGGCACGGACAGCCACCCTGCTGGCTGAGTGGCAGCTAGGCCGGAATGAATGGGAGAAAACTGTTTAAAAGTTGAGTCTCTTGGCTTGGTAGGCAGAGTCGACCACTGGAACGAAAGAACCGAAGACGAACTGGAAGAGGAGGGCTGCTGCAACTCCTGGACCATTGGTTTGCCCGGTGAAGCCCTGCTGCAGGTCCGAATTGGCAAGTTCACTCCAACAAGGAAGCCCTTCAAGGATGACTTCTCCTGTTAAATTGGTGCAACCAATCAACTTGTAAGCAACCTGGACACCATTCTCGGAGCTGGTTGTATTTTCCTCAGAGTGCTGCAGGAAACCGAATAGCCAGGGAGAAGGACACCAGTTTGTCTGCTTTAAGACAGCTACTGGAATCGAAGCTTGTGACCCGACATATGAACCTTTCTTCAATGAACTACTTCTGAGAACCGCAGCAAAGACTTTTCCGTTTAAACTACCAGAACCGCTTTTCTTTTACAAGACTCTAGCTGATTGACTTTGGCCTACCTATTGCATTGAATCAACTCCTCTTTGAACTCAAACTATTTGCACTGTTTAAGAGTAACTCTATTATTCATTTTATTAACTTATGCCTTTTTGCTCCTACTCAAATGCTCTGAATGTTATTTTGCTCCTACTTCAAAGTAGTTTAAATGTCTCAGAACCTGATAGTGTAAAGTACTGTAGTATATTTCCGAGTGACATTGGTTGCCTCTTTTTTGTGAATGTTTTCTAACTGACTGTGTAATAAATTAAGAAGTGTTTTACCAAGAAAGCTTGGGCCTGATACACAGAATATTTTCCTATGGGATTGTGCCTTTATAAAACGTTTCTGTGAATCAGGCCCATTGAATATAAGTGTCCATCTGAATACTTGTAATTATAGAGCTCTCTGTAACACTGTTACAAGCTCACATTCCCTCTTAAGCGAAGCCTGGTTGCTCAGCTCGCTACCGAAAACTGTGTGTTACAGACTTATAGCAAAAGTTGGTTTTGCTTACATCTTTAGTCCTAGTTGTGTGTAGTGGTCCCAGAGGGTACTGCATACAAACTTTGCCTAACACACACACATTTACACAACACACACACAGCAAGCACTCTTTCATTCACACGAGCACCCATCACCGTGCCCTCACTCATAACACAAGCATTCATGCATCGATACACATATTTATATAATAAATAAATGATGACATACAAACACACATTTACACAACATGCACACAGCAAGCACTCTCTCATTCATATGAGCATCCATCGTCATAAACTCACTCATAACACAAGCTTGCATGCATTCATACACATATTTAAATAATACCACACATATTTAACTAATATATTCATTAACATAAACGTACCTTCTGCCGCTGGTCCTGACGTTTCCTCCTGAGCACTCCAGGCCCAGAATCAGGAAGCTTCCTGGTTCCTGAATATTTGTGCAGGAGCCTGAGTGTGGGTGATGAGATACCACACTCCAGCCTGCTCTGTCTGTATGTTTGAGGAGGTGCAAGTGCGACCCCTCACACATACATGCATGCAGAAAAAACTGCCTCAGCCTTGTATGGCTCAATGAGCTTGCATGGCTGGGGACAGGATGTTTCTCTTTTACAGTTCAGCCAGCCCAGGAGTGCTTCCTCAGCTGGAAAAAGCAGCTGACGGAGAGCTCAGTGTTTCACTGCGCTGGCTCCTCAGCTGTCAGTTGGTCCAAAATGGGCTAGACGGGGCCACGACCCAGTGGGTGGCTGCCCCCTCACCATTATGGACAAGCGACCACTGCATATAGTGTTGAGGGAGCTTGCGTGAATCCACAACATTGTGCACTGCATTGAGTACAAGCAAAGATGTCTGCAAGTAACAACAGTCACTCCTGTCGGCATTCTATTTGCAGCATAGCTTTCTATCAGTGAGGCGTTGCAATGGAAAAATAAGCCCATTTGCAAAAAAGAAAGCCATAGTGTATTACCGCTTGCAACTCCGAAGCCAGTCAATGCCAACTGAGCCAGTGAATGATCAACGAGCAAGCAGATGAAAAGCTTGTGTCAACTCCCCTGTGAGTAGATCAGCTTACAAGACGTTGCGCAATTGACACAATTGAGATTGCAATCTGCACTGACATTTGTAATTTTCGACGTCAACTTTTTTCATAGCAAGTGTTGCCTTTGCTTTAAAAAAACATCTATTTGTGTTTGTTGTGCGACAACAATCCACTTCATGCTCAGGGTCTTAGTGTGATAATAGCATTTTGATGGGGTGCACCCTGTCCATTTTCGAATTTTGGACGCACTTCTCTACAATTTATAACAATGTTACTTAACATATTTATGGTATATTAATCACTGGTTCAGTGTAAATTATTTTGAAAAAATCCCCTTCAACGAAACACGAACGACATACTCAAAATACTGCAGACACAGAAAACTATTGTGGATGTGATGTATTAATTGGACGAGTCTAACCTGACAGCATATCCCCTTAAAGCTTAATTCATCAATTGTCATATCGGATAACATGAAAGGGACCGAAACTAACCTCTACACCCATCAAAGAAAGCGAAATGCATCCACAATCCTTTTTTCCTACAGCATCAGTAAGATATTTGGTTTTATGGCTTCCTTTTCCTGATTATATCATTTGACCTTCCATACTACTTAAGAAGCATTTTCTTTGGCTGAGAAGGTGTGACAAATAGCTCCTTTCAAAACACTAATCTGGGCATTTTCTGCTTCTACTTAATCTGCAAGGACACACATGTTGATGGCAAAGATTGGTAAGAATGCTAGGTTTGGGTGCCTTAGGTTACTGCTGTGAACTGCATTGTTAGAGCAAAATAGACCCATGGAAACAAAGCTTCGATGGAAGAAACAAGTAATGAAATCTTTTATTGCTGTTCAAAGTAATGGCTAAGCATTAAATCAGGTTTACTACCTCAAATGGACTCTCTTCTTTAAGGTTATGCTTTTGAGTGTCACGAATTTTCAAGGGAAACATGTCTCTTTTACAGAGTGAAACACCGAGAACTGCAAATATATATACATGCATTGCTACCAGAAGGCATTTATGACATGTTTCTGTGAAATAGTATTGTTTTGTATGCATTACATTATTCTGAATGCTGCCAGTGACATAACATTAATTATACAAAATTGGTGCACCGTGTTATATTTTTTTTGTGAACATGGCGCGTTGGAATCTTTTGGGATCCTCCTCCATTGCATGCCTGTTAAAAAACAGTATGTGTTTTTTTATCCCTCGCAACCCTATCCTGTATTTACATTTTTCATTGAATGTCGGTGCATTGGGGACTGTCAACCTCATCATAAATTAGCTCCAGGAATCAAAAGAGGAAAGTCATGAAGAACCCAGTGAAGTCACAGATGTCAGAGCTATTTTATACGCACTTCACATGTATTTCAAAAGCTATCCAAATTAGTATATACGTTTATTAGGTTCATTGGTATATTCCTAAAATGCTCCTTGCTTCATGCAGAGCAGCCAGGAACCTGCATTAATGCCATTTGTCCCACTTACGTTCCTCATAGCGTATTCCGAAACAGTGCAAGACATGACATATCTGGTTATTCTATGTTTTGATAATGTCCTTTGCTAAGCAAGATACGTGTAACATTCTTATTAGCCGGACATGATTATTAACAATGAACATTATACAATTTTGAAAACAGACAGTTTACAATGTTAGTGTTCGTACAATTAAATAATTTCCTTTAACAGCTTCTGTTGCTAAGAATACACCCCATTTTGTCCCTCATTATGCCTTGCTTCTTGAGAATAGGTATACTCAACTTAAAACCACAGAACTGTTTCTTATGTGCGCACCAAAGCAATGGTTAATTGTGCATGCTGGTCACTGAATAGAGCTGCCAAAGCCAAGCATTTGTTACAGCATGAATAATTATAAGGTCTCTCAGAAATGCAGCACCCTCCTCAGAGCCTATATTCACACCCTCACCTCTTACCATACAGAAAAAGTACCCTGAGTGAGATAATGACATTCCTGCAGGTGACACACAAAGCCAATATGGAGCTAATTTTCTAAAAAATGCTAATGTGCAAACAGGTCTCCTGCAGGCAATTTTCGTCATGTGCAGTGCAAATGCACATTGTAAATTGATGCTGGAAGCCCCCTTTCATCTCTCTCTGCAAATAGAGCAAGCGCAAGAGCCATGTACACATGGCAGGCAGCATTTACAATGATTTCCTTTGAAATCCGCCTGTTTTCTGCTAGTTCAAAAAACAGGCATATTCCATAGGAAATCATTGGTTTTACGCCATCATGAAAACCTCATGCTGCATAAAACCAAATTGGTTCTAAAGGCAGAGGGTAAAAGTGAAAATGAACATTGAATGGAGAGGAATTACACTATATGTCTCCAAATACCAGGCCATAACGGACCTGCTTCTGCTTTCAGTCTACTTTTAGTCAGAATAGAAATACAACACTACATCCCTAACCCCTAAATGTCTATATTTTTAGTCAGCAAAAAAAGAGACCTTGGCCGTGAGGCCAGCGGTGCGGGCTGCACACCCTGAAACCACTGTACAGTGGTCTAATTCTAATAAAGATGAGTTTCTTCAATGTTAGTTCCTTTTTCGCAAAAATGTATTCAGTTATATTTAATAAGCGTAACATGCCAATTTTCAAAAATAATTCTTAAGGCAGAAAAAATCACACGAATGGCCTATGCATTTCGGGTTGAAACCCTTCCTCAGGGCCTGTGATTGAACCTATTCCTATTAATTAGTCACATCATCATCACATTGTGAATATAGACATTAATTCAGATTTTCAAAGCAAAATTATGATTATAAAGGTCATCATACCATATAGAAAAATAAACAGACATCAACATGTTCAAGGTATATCCAAATGACACATAGTAAATGTAATGCAATACGTTACCCATGTTTCAATCAAGTGTTGTGTATGACACGAGTCACATCGATGTGTAATGGTGAAAAACAAAAAAAGAAAAGAAGGGAAACAAAAGGAAAGAGAAAAAATAACAAAAAGAAGAGGTACAAGGACACGTCAATGCATTATACCGTCATGTATTATATTCTAAATGTCATACGTGCTTCATACAATCTGCAAGCAGTTAACTAGAACTGCATCACTGACCTGTAAATCATGCAGTAGAAAAACCAGCATAGATTCTCTCTTGCGGTTAAAACCGTGGGACTGAAGTGCAATTGGCTGAAATCTCTGTGGAGAGATCAACCGCATACATGAGAAAAAGAATACGTGACTTAATGTACATCAATATACTACGGTTTGCATCATAGCGAGAATGAACTTATTTGCGTTCCAAATGCTGGAACTCTTCCGATGCCGAACGCGATCACTCACGTGCCCCTCAGAATGCCTGCTAAGTTTTTGCGAGGTCGCCTAAGCAGCAATTTTTCACTACGTGTTGGCCATTTTGCAATGTTAAACTCAATGAGTTTCACGAAGCTAACAGGGCAGCCATGATAACGTGGCCCAAAAGCAAGTACTATCTAATATAATGTCAGACCTGTTGTGTATAAAACCTTGGATGTTAATGATTACTCCGTTCCATGAAACACCATGAATTACCCGGGGGAATTTGTCCCGATGCATTACAAGTGCAAAATAAATGTCAACACGTGCAAACATATTCATAGAAAATGACAAAAATAAATTAAATTAAAAAGACATACTAACAAATACCTCAAATGTAAGTAGCTTCACAAGAATTGCATGAGAAAAGTACCAAATAACTATAGCAAAAATAAAAAATAAAAATAAAAAAAAGATGGAAGTTAACAAATAGTCCTACAAATCTTGGTGATGACGTAGAAGCCATTCAATACTTAATAAGAGAAGTTGACATGTTGACAAATCATCCTACAGATCGTAGTGATAACATAAAAAGTCATTCAATACTTGATTACATCACAAGGACAATACCGTCTGAGAAACGGTTGTAGGGTTCATAAAAAACAACCCCGATCCAGCTCTTCTTTCATCCCTTCTGGAGCAATGGATCCCATTCTTTCTATCCATTGTGTTTCTTTCTGATCCCTCAGTTCTTTCATATTGCAGGTTTGGCCTTTAGTCGGTATAACTTGTAACACTGCAAATTTAAGCTGGGCAACTATATGTCCATTGTCGTTAAAATGTCTTGCCAGTGATGAAGTTCTGTTGTTGAGTCTGATGCAGGATTTATGCTAATTCATACGGACACGCACCTTGCGTGCAGTTTCTCCGACATAGTACTGGGCACAGGGGCACCTGATGGCGTAAATTACATTCACTGACAAACATGTGGCATGACATTTCAATTTGATCTGCTCTCCTGTTCTGGGATTGGATATGTATGCTCCTTTAATCACATTGTTGCAGTTACCACAATTCATGCACGGATACGTGCATGGATGTTTATCTGGTGCTCTCTCTTTGCCACCTTTTTTGTTATGCATGTTGACTAACATTCCTTAAGTTCTTACTTTTCTGATAGGCAAACACAGGAGGGTTTGTGAACAGTTCCTTTGTTCTGTTGTCATTCTGTAATATGGACCATCTCTTGAGAATACTGTCCTTTATTTGTCGACTCTGTGTTGAGTACTTAGTTACAAGAACCAAACCAGGACTTTCTCGCTTCGGCTTTGTGGTTAACAATTGTGTGCGGTCTCATGCATCTGTCTTAACCCTTGCAGCTTGAAGGTCTTCCACAGGATAACCTCTTTCTTGTAACCTATTATGAAGTTTGTTTAATTCGATGTCACATTCCATTGGGTCGCTTACAATTCTTTTAATTCGTAACATCTTTCCAAGTGGTAGATTGCGTAGAATGCTGGGTTGGTGAAAACTCATTCTATGAAGCAGATTGTTTCTATCCGTGGGTTTGGTGTATACTGTGGTGGACATTCTTGAGTTTGTAATGATAATCTGTACGTCAAGATAGTGAACGTTGGGATTACCCATTTCCATGGTAAATTGTAATCGACTGTCAATATTGTTAAAAAAAATCAGAAAAGTGTTAAGTTCTTCACGACTACCTGACCATACTTCAAAAATGTCATCGATATAACGTATCAATTTTTTGAGGCGGTCCTTCCATTGCGGATTTCTGGTAATGTACGTAGTTTCAAAATCGAACATAAAACTATTTGCATACGCTGGTGCCCTGGTGGACCCCATGGCCATACCTGCAAACTGGTTGTAATATGTGCGATTGTATTCAAAACATGAATGTGTTGCAATGAACTTTAGGAGTAACATCAATAATTCTTTATTCTCTCCAATGGATCCTGTTTGTAGCAGCAGTTTCTCTATTGCCGTTTGCCCCAAATCGTGTGGGATGCTAGCATAGAGGCTCGTGACGTCTATAGTAAATAAAATGTCATCAGGTGTTAGTGTTATCTGTCGAAAATTTGAAGGAAATGGGAGGTATCCTTTACGTAGGTAGATGTTTGCTGTATCAGAGGTTGGAGAAAATAATCCAAATAAGTCCCTAAAGGTTGTAAGATGCTTCCTGTGGCTGCCATGATGGGTCGGCCTGGGGGGTTATTGAGCTGCTTGCGGATCTTAGGTAAAGTGTACAAATGTGGCATTTTAGGATAGGGTGTCCATAGATAAGCCTTAGTCTTATTGGTGATCCATTCGTTTTCAACCACTGTTTCGAGTAATTTCTCAAGATCGTCTTTAATATTCTTGGTTGGATCATGTGCTAGTGCTCAATATGTGGCTTGATCTGATAGTTGTCTAAGACTTTCTTGATGGTATTGTTCAGTGTTCTGTATCACCAAAGCTCCACCCTTGTCAGCTGGTCTGACAGTTATCGTTTCATCTGAAAAGAGGTTTTTAATAAGGGACAATTCTCCTCTACTCCAGTTATGTCTTTTTAAAGGCTGAAATCGATTCTTCTCAATGTCATTAAGCAACATGTTGTGGAAAATATCGATTGACGGAACATTCACTGGTGGACAAAATGTGCTTCTGGATTTGAACTCAACGTACTCGGGGGTCGATTCATGGAATTAATGTGCGCCGAAAATACCCGCGCAGAGGTGCCAAAACATGCGATTCGCAGTAAAAGTGCGAAAATCGCAGTGCAAGTGCAAAAATCGCAGGGAAACCAGCGCACGCCGGCGCACAGGTCATCCAACAGCGTGCGCCACGGCCACTGCGAAATCACACATAGCGCGGCACACATCACAAAAGTAGGCGGAACACGGGGCGTAACACTCGGAATGGGGAACAACGCGTGAAAATATGGGCGTCACGGGGGAAGTACAGGAGGCAAGTGCACAGAATGCCCACACGCTCGCCTACAACCCGTATTCATGGAATCGAATCGGGCAAACCAGCGCAAGGTCAAAGACGTGCACAGGGCCAAACAAGTACGCCACAAGAAAGCAGGCGGTAGAGTCCCTGCGCAAACTGTGCGCCAAAATGTGCGCTAACAAAAACCACCCATATACAACCATGATGAATGGTCCATAGAGTGGCCCTCTAGGACAAATGAGGTGCAAAGGGGTACCGACAAACACGGACACCCGCTGTGTGAAAAAATAGCATGTGCGTGTGTTCCTGGGGGCGCGGGAAGTTCCACACGCGATTGGCCTGGGTACGTGTACTTCGGGATGCGCGGGAAGTTCCACACGCGATTGGCCTGGGTACGTGTATTCCGAGGTGCGCAGGAAGATTCACACGCAATTTCAGCAGGGTACGTGTATTTCGGTGGTGCCGGGGAATGCTACACGTGATTTGGCCATGTGGGTCCTCCCAGGTGTTCCCTCTACACCCTCCACGGCCCCTGCAGGCAGCCCACACCACAGGGGACTACCCTGCACCCCTGCTCATGTCCCACAGGCAACCCATCCACCATGGCCATGCCCCCCAGCCAACCCACATGTCACCTTGCACTACTGATCACCAACACATGTCTCCCAGCACCCCACCCCCCAGCATCCAGGGGCACCCTCCACCAGGCCCCCACACATGTCTCCCACCACCCCCACCCCCCATCAGTACAGGGCACCCTCCACCAGGCCCCCACACATGTCCCCCTGCACCCCCACCCCCCAGCATTCAGGGGCACCCTCCACCAGGCCCCCACTCATGTCTCCCACCACCCCACCCCCAGCATCCAGGGGCACCCTCCACCAGGCCCCCACTCATGTCTCCCATCACCCCAACCCCCCAGCAGTGCAGGGCACCCTCCACCAGGCCCCCACACATGTCCCCCTGCACCTCCACACCCCAGCATCCAGGGGCACCCTCCACCAGGCCCCCACTCATGTCTCCCACCACCCCCACCCCCCAGCTTCCAGGGGCAGCCTCCACCAGGACCCCACTCATGTCTCCCACCACCCCCAAACCCCAGCAGTGCAGGGCACCCTCCACCAGACCCCCACACATGTCCCCCTGCACCCCCACTCCCCAGCATCCAGGGGCACCCTCCACCAGGCCCCCACACATGTCTCCCACCACCCCCAAACCCCAGCAGTGCAGGGGCAGCCTCCACCAGGCCCCCACTCATGTCCCCCTTGTTAGGCGGAAACCTGTGCAGTTCCCTCTGGGACCACTGCAAAAGATTTAGGACTACAGGTGTTTGGCAGTAAACCCACTTGGTAGCAGTCTGTAGCACACAGATTCACTTGGTAGCTGTGGCTGAGCAGTCAGACTTCCCTCAAGAAGAGTTAGGCAGTATGTGGAGGATTCAAGATAGGGCAATCTACACAGTAGAACAAGCAAACACGGAACAAGGCTCCGGTGTAAAGATATAAAGGAATTTATTTCTAACGACACATCTATATAAAACACTCTGGCACTAATACGGCAAACAACTTCAATCGCAATTACTATGAGAAACAGATCAATCCCCTAACAATAGTTCGACAAGTCTAGGTTCAACGGCATCACTTATTTGCAGACAGAGGTGTATGCTTTAACCTAGATGGCACTCTAGTATTCGCTAGGACGGGAGAGAAAAAGGCGGGTTAAGAAATCAACTCGATACCAATACGTGTAAGAACAAAGATGCAAGGCAAGAAGACAAGAACCACTGTAGATTCCAAAGTTCAGAGGCCAGGCGCACTCGGAGAGAGGCAAGGCGATATGTCCCAAAAAGTATCTTAGTGGAAATGCGTTTGAGTCTTTGTAGCAAATTGTTATCGGCAGATTGGACCAGTTCAGAACAACACGCTTAGAGAAAGCTTGGAGGCGACCCCATGGAGAGGCGAGGATTAAGACACCTCACTCTATCTGGCAACAAGAGAAGCCAGGCGGACACAGTACCTTGATTGTGGAGAGACAGCTCCGGCGGGGGCAGTTGTTCCTGGTGGTGGATGCACTTCCGGTCTTTGCCAAGAGAAGAGATGATCTCGTCGTCGAAGGAAAGTTGAAGATCGTTGCAGCACCAGGGAAGAGACCAGCCGCGGAGTGCTCCGTCACAAGGCACCATCTTTTGGTCGCGGTGCAGGGGTAGTGGCTATCCGGATGCCGAGGTGCTCTGCACGGTCAATTCGACCACTGCGTCCTGAGGCGAAGAAAAAGCAAAGGGGACTGGTTGTTCCCACCAGTCAGGGGAAGAGACTCTCCGGCAGGGAGATCTCCTCTGTCGTCTGGAAGTGGTGAGTCGGTTCAGCAGGGCTCCACCAGAGGTGTCGTCGTTGCAGGTCGGCTCAGCTTTACCCTCGTCGGATTCTTAGGTCCTGTGGCGACTTCTGAAGATCCAGTCCCAAAAGCCCTGCTTTTATGCAGAAAACCCCCATTCATTCAGCCTAGCTGTCACTCAAACACGCTAAGTGGTGAGCGGGGAGACTCACCACTTGGGCCAATCACACCAGAGTGCGACCGGGGTTGGCAAGGCAACTCGGTCCAGGGTGCCTAAACCCCCTCCCACACCCCTGTGGTAACCCAGACAGAATGGCACCACTTTGGAGGGTCTCTGTACAGAATCCCGCCAAAAGTGGAACAAAGGGCTCAACCTTTGGTTTAGGAGTCACAGAGACGAACACAGACGCCATTTTAAAAAGCCGAGTTCTGGCAGAAAATACCATCCGATAGACTTATTTAAGATAAGTAGACCGGTGGTATGTTAGAGATTAACGAGAAAAAGTATCAATCTCCAACAATGGGACGAATCCCATAGGGTTACATTGGCGGTCGAATATAACAAGTAGTTTCCACTGCCACCAGTCAAAATTCGACGACGGGGGGACGGGACAGTGCCCCCTCGAATAACAGACCCAGGAGTAATCGAATTACCCCTACTAGTACGTCCACAATAGGATGGTTTGTACTAGTTCTGTTAGTAAATTTAGGTCTAGTAAAGCCAATGGTGACTTTACATGACCGGGGAGACAGTAGTCAGTCCCCGGGTATGGAGTCTATGATGGAGGTCCACTAGGACGCCCCAGTGCTACGGCACGGAGGGTGCGGTGTAACACACATAGCAACACATATGAGACCCTATGGAGTAAAAGACCCCATAGCCCATAGAACACATTGACATTCCAAGGAATCACACACATTCATGTCCAAGAGTGGGAGAAAAAGAGTCTCAATCTTGGCAGGATGGAAAAAACAAACTCCAGAAATCCAGCAAAGCTGCTGGGGGACTCCTTAGGTTAGGAAATTCAGCCTAAACAGAGAATTCTCCCTAACACTCGCCCCCCCCAGACTAAGGGACAGGAGGATTTAATCCACTCCTGGATGAATCTCATACCTCTAGTCGATGACATACATCCTAGAGAGACCATCAGCATTTTGGTGGTGACACCCTGACCTGTGCTCAATGGTGAAATCAAACCCTTGCAGGCAGATTGACCATCTCAGTAGTTTTGGGTTTTCCCCTTTCATTTGCATTAACCATCTCAAGGGTTGGTGGTCAGTCTGAATGACAAAAGTAGAACCATACAAGTACGGCCTAAACTTCTTCAGAGCCCACACGATAGCAAAGCACTCTCTTTCGATTGTTGCCCACCTTGTTTCAGGATCCTTCAGCTTGCGGCTGATGAAGCAAACGGGGTGCTCCCTACCTTTCCCATCCAGTTGACTGAGTACGGCACCTATCCCTACATTTGAAGCATCTGTCTGCACAATGAAGTGTTGGCGGTAATCAGGAGCTCTGAGTACTGGGGCTTGGCAAAGAGCCTTTTTCAGGTTTTCAAAAGCTCGATTGCACTCCTCGTTCCATCTAACCTTTTTAGGAAATTTGGGCGAGGAGATGACATTCAGTGGAGAAGCTATGGTCCCATAGTTCTCTATGAAATTCCTGTAATACCCAGTGAGGCCTAGGAAGGCTCTCACTTGGGTTTTAGTAGTAGGTGTTGTCCAATTTTGCACAGCTTCAATCTTACTGAGCAAAGGCCTTATTTCTCCACCTCCTACCTCATGTCTAAGATAGACTACCTTACTCTGTCCAATTTGGCATTTACTCACCTTTATGGTCAGATTGGCTCGTCCAAGAGCCTGCAAAACATCTCTCAGGTGGGTTACATGTTCTTCCCAGGAATGGCTGAACACTGCGATGTCATCCAAGTATGCCATGCAGAAGTCCTCCATCCCATTCAGAACCTGGTTTACCATCCGTTGAAATGTAGCAGGTGCATTCTTCAGTCTGAACGGCATTACCTTAAACTTGTATAAGCCAACGGGGGTAGAAAATGCAGTTTTCTCCTTGGCGTGGTCTGTCAGGGCTATTTGCCAATAGCCTGACGTTAAGTCAAATGTGCTGAGGAACTTGGCGGCGCCAAGCTTATCCACCAACTCATCTGTTCTTGGCAAAGGGTGGGCATCAGTCTTGGTGACTGCATTAAGGGCTCTATAATCCACGCAGAATCTAAGCTCTTTAGATCCGGCCTTTGGTACTAACACAACTGGGCTAGACCATGGACTAGTAGAGGGCTCTATTACCCCGAGATCGAGCATCTTGCTGACCTCACCTTTGATGTGGGTTCGTACGTTCTCTGACATTCGGTATCCTCTGCTTTTGACTGGCAGACAGTCACCAGTGAGTATGCCATGCTGGCCCCAAGGGGTGAAGCCTGGTGAGAGCGAGAACAGAGAGGCAAACTGATTCAACATAGATTTGCACTCTTCTTGTTGCTCGGGTGTCAGATTTGAAGAGAGATTTACTCCTTCAACTTTTTCGTCCAAAGGTAAGCCTCTGAGGAGATCCGGAAGAGCTTCACTCTCTTCATCTTCCTCGGATGATGCTAGAAGCAATGCTCCTACATCAGGTCTTGAGACATACGCTTTGAGTCGGTTGGTGTGGAAGACTGTCAGAGCCTCCTTGGGATTGCCCAAGTCCACCAGATAGTTGACCTCTCCGAGTTTACCCACAACTCTGAAGGGTCCCATCCATTTGTCTTGCAAGGCCCTCTGCCTTGTGGGGATCATAACGAGAACGAGCTGGTCTTGAGCGAACTCAACCATGTTAGCCTTTTGATCGTGCCAGTGCTTGACCAATGCTTGTCCAGCTTTCAAGTTATGGCTTGCTTCCGTCATCATGTGCGACATTCTCCTCTGGAGACCTATCACGTAGTCAGTCACTCTGACTGGCTTGGGGGAAGGAGCACTCTCCAACCCCTCCTTAATCAGGGCCAATGGACCTCTGATGGGATGACCATAGAGAAGCTTGAAGGGAGAATAACCTACTCCCTCCTGAGGGAATTCTCTATAAGCAAAGAGAAGGCATGGCAGTAGAAGGTCCCACTTACGCTTTAGGGGTTCCTCTAAAGCACCTATCATGCTCTTCATGGTTCGGTTGAACCGTTCTACCAACCCATTGGTTTGTGGGTGGTAAGCTGTGGAGAACTTGTAAGTAACTCCACAGGTTTTCCACATGGCTTTCATGTAGTGGGACATAAAGTTTGACCCCCTGTCAGAGATTACTTCCTTAGGAAACCCGACCCTAGTAAAAATACCAAGGAGGGCCTTAGCCACAGCCGGAGCTGTAACAGTCCTCATAGGAATTGCCTCAGGATACCTAGTAGCATGGTCTACTACAACAAGTATAAACCTGTTGCCTGAGGAGGTTGGAGGATCAAGGGGACCAACAATGTCAATCCCTACTCTCTCAAATGGGACTCCCACAAGCGGGAGAGGCACTAAAGGTGCCACATTCTTGGAGACAATCTTACCAGAGGTCTGGCAGGTGTGGCAGCTCCTGCAGTGTTTTTCCACTTCGCCCCCCATCTTCGGCCAATAGAAGTAGAGAGAGAGCCTTTCCTTAGTCTTCTTGAAACTCAAGTGACCAGCCAAAGGAATCTCGTGGGCTAACTGCAAGAACTGTGGTCTGTTCTCTTGGGGTACTACAAGTCGTTTGTAGTCTCCAGGTGCAGACTCGGTCGGTTCACTGTAGAAGAGGCCATCTTCCCAGTACAACCTGTATTTCCCAGGCTCTTGCCCTTCAGCCTGAGCTTCTGCCTGGTGGCGAAGACCTTCCAGAGTTGGACATTCTCTCTGTCCCTTACTGAAGTCTGCCCTGCTGGGTCCACCTTCTACCAGTAAAGACTGCAGCTCAGGATGGTCAACAGGATCCAGATCTCCAATGAGTTCTTGGCCTTCCATTAGCTCTTCCTCAGAGTCTAACTCTACCACACAGGGTTGTACCTCCCTCTCAGCCTCAGCTGGAGGTGGAGTTACGGGTGTAACGTTGGACAACCGCGGGGAAGTCCTTGTTGGCTGCACTGAAGTGCTGGCTGCTGGTTTCGGGGTAGAGGTTTTAGGTTTCCCTTTCGCTTCTGATTTCTTCGAGACAGCTGCCGACAATTCTAGCGGGGCAAGAGTGATTTCTTTCTTCATCATCTCCTGGAGAGTACCGCACATGGTCCTCTCTCTTGCGGGTCTGGTTAGCTCCTGTAACCGTTTACTAGGAGGTCTGGGAGTATGCGATACAACTCCGAGAGTTTTCAAATCGTTACCCAACAGTACGCGTCCTGGTACCTCACTCTGTATGCTGACAGGTATCTTCACAGTCATGTGGTTACACTGGATGAGAACTGGTAATTGGGGAAGCATCTGCACAGGCCCTCCAGCTAACTTGGTGAGGCGTTTGGGTGCCTTAGCAACATCCTCAGCCTGAAAAAACGATTTGTCCACCACAGTTATGCTGGCCCCAGTGTCTCTAATGGCAGGAGTTTCCTGACCATTCACCTGGACACTGTCCTTATAATACTCTTTAGCATTATCGGGGATAGAATTATAGACATCTAAATTCTGTTGTTCCCACAACCCCAGAGATACTAAAGAAATGCTGGCTGAGACTCCGATGGGTTCATCAGCTAGCAGTAGAAAGTTTCCACTTGCCATTTGGACTTCCTCCTCTGGAGCGAAGGCTAAGGAGACAAGCTGGACCCCTGAAGGTTTACCCTTACATCTGGGATCTCCTTTCACGTGGTCAGTCGAGCCACAAACAAAGCATTTACCGAATGCTTTCTGGAATGGTGGCTTGTTCTGGCCTCCTTCCGGTTTGGCACCAGAAGACACACTATTCTGCTGCGGTTTTCCTTGTGGCTTACCCTTCTGGTTTTGTTTGGGGCCCTCTTTGGAATTTGAGTTATTCGAATTCTCTTTTGAGTCTTTTTTAGGCTGTTTTCCCTCATCCTTTTTCTGAGTTGCCCCAGAATCCTTATGAGTAGCCCGGTTGGCAACCCATAAGTCAGCAGCCCTAGCCAGCTTCCGGGAATCCAATTCCTTCGAATCAGCCAAGTGCTGTCTGAGCTTAGGAGAACAGGCATCGTAAATAGACTCCAACATAAAAAGATTATTCATACCCTCATAAGTGTTCACTTTGTAACCCTTAATCCATCCCTCTAAGTTTTTCAACCCTTCACTCACCCAGGTAGCCCAAGAGGGACCATCATGCTTTTTGAGGTTTGTAAACCTCTTAAGATAATGGGAAGGGGTCTTCCCGAACCTAGCTATCAAAGCTAGTTTCACACTTTCGTAATCCATCTTATCCACCTCCCCCAACTCCATTACCACATCAGTCGCAACAGGGGGGAGCCTAGAGAACAACCAGGGCAGTAAATCGTTCCCGGTGATGTCCTGGAGCCCATGATTGTACTCAAACAGTTTTATCCAATCCAACACATCCAATCTCGGTTCATACATACCCACTAATTCCTTTAGCATCCGGGGTCTTTTGGGACTGGAGTTCCTAGAGGAACCAGAGGAGAGAGAAACCTTTTCCACAGAAAACTTTTTCATCTCTAACTCGTGATTAAGTTCTATTTCCCTGAGTCTTAACTCAGCTTGCTTCTGCTCAGCCTGGGCATTCATCCGTCTGAACTCGAGCTCTTGGTTTCGTTCAGATTGAGCCAAGAACCGTTTGTATTCTAATTCGAGCTTCATTTTTTCAAGTTCAAAATAAGCAGGGTTACATGTGGGACCTGGTATGGGCCCCGTAGGTACAGCTGGTAAGGCAGGTAGAGGAGCAGGGGAGACAGTTTTGTTAGCCTCTCCTTCCTCTTCAGCCTCTTCATCACTATCATCAGAATTATGATTTAAATCAACACCATCACTGTTATGTACATTTGCTCGAGAAATTGGTTCCTCTGAACCAGTACCCAGACTTTGGTTCGCCAGCAATCTCTCTATTAGTTCTAACTTCTTGCCCCTTACAGGTAGATTCTCTTGCCTACAGAGAGCTCGTAAACTCTCAGTATTTTCACCTGACAAGGATTCTTGACTGTAAGCTTCCATTGTAGACATGTTTTTGAAAGTTGCTTTTTTTTAGTGCTAAGCTTTGTGGTTAGTTATCCTAAAGTGTCGAAAAGCACTCTAAACTGTATACTCGATACAAATCCCACCGCTGCCACCAGTGTTAGGCGGAAACCTGTGCAGTTCCCTCTGGGACCACTGCAAAAGAATTAGGACTACAGGTGTTTGGCAGTAAACCCACTTGGTAGCAGTCTGTACCACACAGATTCACTTGGTAGCTGTGGCTGAGCAGTCAGACTTCCCTCAAGAAGAGTTAGGCAGTATGTGGAGTATACAAGATAGGGCAATCTATTCAGTAGAACAAGCAAACACGGAACAAGGCTTCGGTTTAAAGATATAAAGGTATTTATTTCTAACGACACATCTATATAAAACACTCTGGCACTAATACGGCAAACAACTTCAATCGCAATTACTATGAGAAACAGATCAATCCCCCTAACAATAGTTTGACAAGTCTAGGTTCAACAGCATCACTTATTTTCAGACAGAGGTGTATGCTTTAACCTAGATGGCACTCTAGTATTCGTTAGGCCGGGAGAGAAAAAGGCTGGTTAAGAAATCAACTCGATACCAATACGTGTAAGAACAAAGATGCAAGGCAAGAAGACAAGAACCACTGTAGATTCCAAAGTTCAGAGGCCAGGCCCACTCGGAGAGAGGCAAGGCGATATGTCCCAAAAAGTATCTTAGTGGAAATGCGTTTGAGTCTTTGTAGCAAATTGTTATCGGCAGATTGGACCAGTTCAGAACAACACGCTTAGAGAAAGCTTGGAGGCGACCCCATGGAGAGGCGAGGATTAAGACACCTCACTCTATCCGGCAACAAGGGAAGCCAGGCGGACACAGTACCTTGATTGTGGAGAGACAGCTCCGGCGGGGGCAGTTGTTCCTGGTGGTGGATGCACGTCCAGTCTTTGCCAAGAGAAGAGATGACTTCATCGTCGAAGGAAAGTTGAAGATCGTTGCACCACCAGGGAAGAGACCAGCCGCGGAGTGCTCCGTCACAACGCACCACCTTTTGGTCGTGGTGCAGGGGTAGTGGCTATCCGGTTGCCGAGGTGCTTTGCACGGGCAATTCGACCACTGCGTCCTGAGGTGAAGAAAAAGCAAAGGGGACTGGTTGTTCCCACCAGTCAGGGGAAGAGACTCTCCGGCAGGGAGATCTCCTCTGTCGTCGGGAAGTGGTGAGTCGGTTCAGCAGGGCTCCACCAGAGGTGTCGTCGTTGCAGGTCGGCTCAGCTTTACCCTCGTCGGATTCTTAGGTCCTGTGGCGACTTCTGAAGATCCAGGCCCAAAAGCCCTGCTTTTATGCAGAAAACCCCCATTCATTCAGCCTAGCTGTCACTCAAACACGCTAAGTGGTGAGCGGGGAGGCTCACCACTTGGGCCAATCACACCAGAGTGCGACCGGAGTTGGCAAGGCAACTCGGTCCAGGGTGTCTAAACCCCCTCCCACACCCCTGTGGTAACCCAGACAGAATGGCACCACTTTGGAGGGTCTCTGTACAGAAGCCCGCCAAAAGTGGAACAAAGGGCTCAACCTTTGGTTTAGGAGTCACAGAGACGAACACAGACGCCATTTTAAAAAGCCGAGTTCTGGCAGAAAATACCATCCGATAGACTTATTTAAGATAAGTAGACCGGTGGTATATTAGAGATTAACGAGAAAAAGTATCAATCTCCAACAATGGGACGAATCCCATAGGGTTACATTCGGGGTCGAATATAACAAGTAGTTTCCACTGACACCAGCCAAAACACGACGAGGAGGGACGGGACAGTGCCCCCTCGAATAACAGACCCAGGAGTAATCGAATTACCCCTACTAGTAAGTCCACAATAGGATGGTTTGTACTAGTTCTGTAAGTAAATTTAGGTCTAGTAAAGCCAATGGTGACTTTATATGCCCGGGGAGACAGTAGTCAGTCCCCGGGTATGGAGTCTATGATGGAGGTCCGCTAGAACGCCCCAGTGCTACGGCATGGAGGGTGCGGTGTAACACACATAGCAACACATATGAGACCCTATGGAGTAAAAGACCCCATAGCCCATAGAACACATTGACATTCCAAGGAATTACACACATTCATGTCCAAGAGTGGGAGAAAAAGAGTCTCAATCTTGGCAGGATGGAAAAAACAAACTCCAGAAATCCAGCAAAGCTGCTGGGGGACTCACTAGGTTAGGAAATTCAGCCTAAACAGAGAATTCTCCCTAACACCCCTGCACCTCCACCCCCCAGCAGTGCAGGGGCAGCCTCCACCAGGCCCCCACTCCTGTCCCCCTGCACCCCCAACCCCCAGCAGTGCTGGGTCAGCCTCCACCAGGCTCCCACTCATGTCTCCCATCACCCCCAACCCCCAGCAGTGCAGGGGCAGCCTCCACCAGGCCTCCACTCATGTTCCCCTGCACCCCCACCCCCCAGCAGTGCAGGGGCAGCCTCTGCTGCTGCCTGACTGCCTGCTGCCCACGTGCCCTGCCATTTGCTGCCTGCACATCAGCCAGGGGTGCTGTTGCTGTGACCACCCCTGCTGGAACCGAAGACTCCCGACTGGGATTCCATCGCTCCACAGCCCAGCCCCAGGACCCAGTTGCCCACCCACTCCTGCCTCTGGGGTTGTCATGTCGGGCACTGCAACATCTGGCACCACTGACAACCCCCGGCCAGAGAGGCAGAGGGGCACCAGCTTCAGTGCCAGGGAAGTTGGTGTCCTGGTGGAGCAAGTCCTGGGGCAGTATGATGCCCTCTTCGGAAGTGTGCATGCCGACAAGGAAGGACGGACTTGGATCTGGACGGACATCGTGACTGCCATTAACGCGGAGGGGGTGACAGTACGGGACTTCCAATATGTCAAGAAGCGCTGGGAGGACTTCAGGTCCAGGACCCTGAATAAGGCCCGGCGCCTCTTGAAGGCAGCGGATGCTAAGGGGCGCCGGGGCCACTTGTCGGAAGATCAGATGAGGGTCCTGGAACGCATATCCCCAGCGCTCCAAATCCAGGTCCTTGAGAGGCAGACCCGTCTGGAGTCGAGCGGTAAGTGTACATGCATCATGATTGTAAACTGTGCGTGTGGTGATGTGCCAGTAGTGTGCCGGTTGCACATCTGTTTGTATGGAGCCGAGTATGGGTGGGGGTGTTCAGGGCCATGAAGCTAACACATGCGAGGGCTGTCATGTGTGAGACATGGATGGTGATTGTGTGTGTAGGCTTGCATGCCAAATGCAGTTGTGTGGGCACACATGTTTTGATGAATGCGTATGTAAGTAGGCATGTTTGCAATGTCACGCATGTATGTTGTTTTCAGCTGCATGTATCAGCACTGTGTACATGTGCATGTGTGTGTATTTGACAAGGGTGCAACAGTGATGCAACATGGATGCATGTGACAGTGGGATGTGGAAGCCTGATTGGCAGATGTGACATGGATGCTCATCGGAACACTGCGACAGTTGGCTGAGGTGTACACATGCATGCAAGTGTGGTGGTGTGCGTGCATGTGTAGTGCACTCCCTGTGTTGCGTGTGATGTCTGGCTCACCTTTGCCTGCTCATGCTGTTGTATGTGTATGGATGGTGCTGGCAGTTGCGATGTGGCTGTGGTATGGCTCATGTGTGCAAGTTGAAATGACATGTGTGTTGCCGATTGTGATGCCATGTCTGAGGTTTGCCAATGCCACTTATGTGCAACTGTCATGTGTGTGTGTGTCCATTGTACAGTGCCCTAATGCCTGTGTTTTATTTCTCCCTGTCTGCAGCATCAACTGATGAAGAGGGCGGAGAAGGTGCTGTGGAGCACAGCGGCAGAGATCGCACCGCCAGCCGGAGACGCAAGGCCCGGCTCCCCTCCCAGGTTGTGATCTCGTCGGGGAGTGAGGAGTCCGGTGTCCCGCGTCCCAGGCCGCAGCTGCTGGGGGGAGGTCCAAGAGGCGGAGGTCGGAGTTGGACTCCTCGGCAGCAGAAGGGGCAGCTGGGACCCCACAGGGCCCAATGGGGGAAGATGGCACGGAGTCATCCAGGTTGGTGGGGGGTTTGGTGGAGGAGGAGGCCGTGCAAGCAACAGAGACGGGGTCTGGAGGTGGGGATTCCACTGGTGCTAGTGGTGCAGTGCAGGACCAGTGACAGGAGGCAGCACAGGTCGCCGCGGAGGTGCCTGTGTGCAATCTTGTCCCTGATCCTGTCACTGCATCATCTTGCACCAGCAGGGATGCCTACGTCCAGACCCGTTTTCAGGCAGGGGATGAGCTCACGACAACTGGCCTTCCTCTGCCTGCGGACGTGGCTATCTGGGTCGGGTTGAGCCTGTCCTGACTGGTCTGGCGTTGCGTCAACGGGCCATGCGAGGTGACCTGCATTCTTTTCATGAGGAGACTGCACGTCATCTCGAATGGCTCATTGACCGCGTCGGCCTACTGGGACAGGTCACCCAGGCCGGATTCCTCCGTTTGATGGGGCTTGCTCAGACCCCCTCCTCAACTGAACCCCCTATGTGCCAGTCATCCTCTGTGCCATCTTCCCACCCATCAGTCACCTGGGTGCCCTGTAGAGCTGCCTCTGACAGTGCGGCCAGGCTGGTGGAGGAGGCATCCCTGCCACAGTCGGGAGTCGGACGTCCAGCAGGGATGGCCACATCAATGACTGCACCCCAGCCAGCAGAGGATGTGCAGGCAGCAGGAGGCAGTGCACGGGCAGAGGCACAGCAGCAACGTGGTGGGAGCCATGATGGCTAGGGGCCTTCGATATCGGAGGGGCAGGCATCGGCCGGAGGGCAGGAGGACCCAGGACGGGAAGTGTCTTTCGTGTGGCAGCGGTTGGGCCACGCCATAGATGCGGAGCGGCAGCGGGCGGAAGAGGCACAGCTCACGATGGTCAGGGCGGAGAACTCCATGCGGAGGGCCCTGAGGCGGGCCGAGTGCCTCGAGGCAATCTGCAGGGAGTTTGGGGTGAACATGTGGACGGCCCTGCGGCCCCTTGGGCCATGAAGGACGACCGCCTCCGGGACATTGAGCAGGAGTTCGATGATGCCCTGGCCCGGAACATCCCGAAGTGAGCCATCGGACTAGCCCGCTGCCCTTGTAAATAGTTCTGTAGTTAGTGTTAGGTTTCCTTTGGTTTTGCATTTTTTTTGGACCTTTTGGACAATGGGCCACATTTTTGTATATAGTTTTTTTTTTAAGTAGTGTTATTTCTTCAGTTGGGATCATGGACCCTGGATTGTTTATCTGTATATAGTTGACTTTTGGAATTTCAAATTTTTTCATGATTTCCCCATGGAGCAATGGTTTCGATTTTAATTTTCCATTGGATTTACTTTTGTGGACTGTGACTTTGGACACCTTTCCTTTGCATTATGATTTGTGGTTTTGCATTATTTCACGGACCTGCTGTTTTTTTTTTTTTATTTCCATTATTGTTTGTTTATTTTTGATTCAATTTATTTTGCTTTTAATACATATTTTTTCTTCAAATTTCTATGTGTAGTATCATCTCATTGGTTTCATGCATATCATGATATGGGTTTTGACATTCACTTACACCCATTGGGTGTATGTGAGGGACATGTGTTCATTTCCAAACTTGCAATTGGGGTTCTATCATGTTTTTGCCATTTCTAAGTGGGTGGATGCAATACTCAGGTGGATGTTTGGCATTTGGAGGCTGACCATAAGGGCCAGGGATCTACATTGTGGTGACATGTTGGCTGGGGGACATGAGTGGGGGCCTGGTGGAGGGTGCCCTGCACTGCTGGGGGGTGGGGGTGCTGGGAGACAGGAGTGGGGTCCTGGTAGAGGGTGCCCTGCACTGCTGGGGGGTGGGGGTGCTGGGAGACAGGAGTGGGGGCCTGCTGGCAGGTGCCTCGTAATGCTGGGGGGTGGGGGTGCTGGGAGACATGAGTGGGGGCCTGGTGGAGGCTGCCCCTGCACTGCTGGGGGTGTGGGGGTGGGAGACATGAGTGGGGGCCTGGTGGAGGCTGCCCTGCACTGCTGGGGGGTGGGGGTGCAGGGAGACATCAGTGGGGGCCTGGTGGAGGCTGCCCCTACACTGCTGGGGGGTGGCAGTGCAGGGGGACATGAGTGGGGGCCTGGTGGAGGCTGCCCCTGCACTGCTGGGGGTGTGGGGGTGGGAGACATGAGTGGGGGCCTGGTGGAGGCTGCCCTGCACTGCTGGGGGGTGGGGGTGCAGGGAGACATCAGTGGGGGCCTGGTGGAGGCTGCCCCTACACTGCTGGGGGGTGGCGGTGCAGGGGGACATGAGTGGGACATGAGTGGGGGCCTGCTGGCAGGTGCCTTGCAATGCTGGGGGGTGGGGGTGCAGAGGGACATGAGTGGGACATGAGTGGGGGCCTGCTGGCAGGTACCTCGCAATGCTGGGTGTTGGGGGTGGTGGTAGACATGAGTGGGGGCCTGGTGGAGGGTGCCCCTGGATGCTGGGGGTGGGGGTGCAGGGGGACATGAGTGGGACATGAGTGGGGGCCTGCTGGCAGGTGCCTCGCAATGCTGGGGGGTGAGGGTGGTGGTAGACATGAGTGGGGGCCTGGTGGAGGGTGCCCCTGGATGCTGGGGGGTGGGGGTGCAGGGAGACATGAGTGGGGGCCTGCTGGCAGGTACCTCGCAATGCTGGGTGGTGGGGGTGGTGGTAGACATGAGTGGGGGCCTGGTGGAGGGTGCCCCTGGATGCTGGGGGTGGGGGTGCAGGGGGACATGAGTGGGACATGAGTGGGGGCCTGCTGGCAGGTGCCTCGCAATGCTGGGGGGTGAGGGTGGTGGTAGACATGAGTGGGGGCCTGGTGGAGGGTGCCCCTGGATGCTGGGGGGTGGGAGTGCAGGGAGACAGGAGTGGGGCCTGGTGGAGGGTGCCCCTGACTGGTGGGGGGTGGGGGTGCAGGGAGACAGGAGTGGGGGCCTGGTGGAGGGTGCCCCTGACTGGTGGGGCGTGGGGGTGCAGGGAGACAGGAGTGGGGGCCTGGTGGAGGGTGCCCTGCACTGCTGGGGGGGTGGGGGTGCTGGGAGACAGGAATGGGGGCCTGGTGGAGGGTGCCCTGCACTGCTGGGGGGTGGGGGTGGTGGGAGACATGTGTGGGGGCCTGGTGGAGGGTGCCCGTGGATGCTGGGGGGTGGGGGTGGTGGGACACATGAGTGGGGACCTGGTGGAGGCTGCCCCTGCACTGCTGGGGGGTGGGGGTGGTGGGAGACATGAGTGGGGGCCTGGTGGAGGCTGCCCCTGGATGCTGGAGGGTGGGGGTGCAGGGGGACATGAGTTGGGGCCTGGTGGAGGCTGCCCCTGCACTGCTGGGGGGTGGGGGTGGTGGGAGACATGCGTGGGGGCCTGGTGGAGGCTGCTCCTGCACTACTGGGTGGTGGGGGTGCAGGGAGACATGAGTGGGGGCCTGGTGGAGGCTGCCCCTGCACTGCTGGGGGGTGGGGGTGATGGGAGACATGAGTGGGGGCCTGGTGGAGGCTGCCCCTGCACTGCTGGGGGGTGGGGGTGGTGGGAGACATGAGTGGGGGCCTGGTGGAGGGTGCCCCTGCACTGCTGGGGGGTGGGGGTGCAGGGAGACATGAGTGGGGGCCTGGTGGAGGGTACCCCTGGATGCTGGGGGGTGGGGGTGCAGGGAGACATGAGTGGGGGGCTGGTGGAGGGTGCCCCTGGATGCTGGGGGGTGGGGGTGCAGGGGGACATGAGTGGGGGCCTGGTGGAGGCTGCCCCTGCACTGCTGGGAGACTTCAGTGGGGGCCTGGTGGAGGGTGCCCCTGACTGGTGGGGGGTGGGGTGGTGGGAGACATGAGTGGGGGCCTGGTGGAGGCTGCCCCTGCACTGCTGGGGATGGGGGTGGAGGGAGACAGGAGTGGGGGCCTGGTGGAGGCTGCCCCTGCACTGCTGGGGGGGTGGGGGTGCATGGAGACATTAGTGGGGGCCTGGTGGAGGGTGCCCCTGGATGCTGGGGGGTGGGGGTGCAGGGAGACATGAGTGGGGGCCTGGTGGGGGTGCCCCTGGATGCTGGGGGGTGGGGGTGCAGGGGGACATGAGTGGGGGCCTGCTGGCAGGTGCCTTGCAATGCTCGGGGGTGGGGGTGCAGGGCGACAGGAGTGGGGGACTGGTGGAGGGTGCCCCTGACTGGTGGGGGGTGGGGGTGCAGGGAGACAGGAGTGGGGGCCTGGTGGAGGGAGCCCCTGAATGGTGGGGGGTGGGGGTGCAGGGAGACAGGAGTGGGGGCCTGGTGGAGGGTGCCCTGCACTGCTGGGGGGTGGGGGTGCTGGGAGACAGGAGTGGGGGCCTGCTGGCAGGTGCCTCGCAATGCTGGGGGGTGGGGGTGCTGGGAGACATGTGTGGGGGCCTGGTGGAGGGTGCCCCTGACTGCTGGGGGGTGGGAGTGCTGGGAGACAGGAGTGGGGGCCTGGTGGAGGCTGCCCCTGCACTGCTGGGGTGTGGGGGTGATGGGAGACATGAATGGGGGCCTGGTGAAGGCTGCCCCTGCACTGCTGGGGGGTGGGGGGGGGTGGGAGACATGAGTGGGGGCCTGGTAGAGGGTTCCCTGGACTGCTGGGGGGTGGGGGTGATGGGAGACATGAGTGGGGACATGGTGGAGGGTGCCCCTGTATGCTGGGGGGTGGGGGTGCAGGGAGACATGAGTGGGGGCCTGGTGGAGGGTGCCCCTGGATGCTGGGGGGTGGGGGTGCAGGGGGACATGAGTGGGACATGAGTGGGGGCCTGCTGGCAGGTGCCTCGCAATGCTGGGGGGTGGGGGTGCAGGGAGACAGGAGTGGGGGCCTGGTGGAGGGTGCCCCTGACTGGTGGGGGGTGGGGGTGCAGGGAGACAGGAGTGGGGGCCTGGTGGAGGGTGCCCCTGACTGGTGGGGGGTGGGGGTGCAGGGAGACAGGAGTGGGGGCCTGGTGGAGGGTGCCCTGCACTGCTGGGTGGTGGGGGTGGTGGGAGACATGTGTGGGGGCCTGGTGGAGGGTGCCCCTGGATGCTGGGGGGTGGGGGTGGTGGGAGACATGAGTGGGGACCTGGTGGAGGCTGCCCCTGCACCGCTGGGGCGTGGGGGTGGTGGAAGACATGAGTGGGGGCCTGGTGGAGGCTGCCCCTGGATGCTGGGGGGTGGGGGTGCAGGGGGACATGAGTGGGGGTCTGGTGGAGGCTGCCCCTTCACTGCTGGGGGGTTGGGGTGATGGGAAACATGAGTGGGGGTCTGGTGGAGGGTGCCCTTGGATGCTGGGGGGTGGGTATGGTGGTAGACATGAGTGGGGGCCTGGTGGAGGGTGCCCCTGGTGGCTGGGGGTGCAGGGGGACATGCGTTGGTGGGCAGTAGTGCAAGGTGACATGTGGGTTGGCTGGGGGGCATGGCCATGGTGGATGGGGTGCCTGTGGGACATGTGCAGGGTAGGCCCCTGTGGTGTGGGCCACCTGCAGGGGCCGTGGAGGGTGTAGAGGGAACACCTGGGAGGACCCACACGTGCAATTCACGTGTGGTGCTCCCCACGCACCCCTGGAATACACATACCCTGATGGAATCGCGTGTGATACTTCCTGCGCAACCTGAAATACACGTACCCTGCTGCTTTTGCGTGTGATACTTCCTGTGCACCCCTGGAATACACGTACCCTGCTGCTTTTACGTGTGATACTTCCCACGCACCCCTGGAATACACGTACCTTGATGGAATCGCGTGTGATACGTCCCGCGCACCCCTGAAATACACATACCCTTCTGCTTTTGCGTGTGATACTTCCCGCGCACCCCTGGAATACACGTGCCCTGATGGAATCGCGTGTGTTACTTCCCACGCACCCCTAATGTACACGTATCCAGGACAATCGCATGTAAAACTTCCAGCGAACCACTGAAATACACGTTCCCCGCTTGGCGTTTGCTGTTTGGCAGCCCTGTGAACTGGTCCAGGGTTAGCGCAGCCCTTTGTGATGATTTGGGGATTTTGAAGGCTTTTCCTTGCGCGAGGGCGTTCTTGGGGGTGTAACTGGCGCTGCTGCAGAGTCGCTGCGCCACTCTGCGCCACGGCTGGTTTGGGAGGCTAATATCCATGAATACGCTGTGCGATGAAAATGATTTTTTCGGACGCGGCTGGCGCAGTGTATCGCACGGGGACACTGTGCGCCAGCCGCGTGCGCCACTTTTGTGCGAATTTCTATGAATTACCCTGTCAGTTCCTGGTGGTATTTCCATCTCGCTGTTTGTTATATTTTTCTGCAAAAAAAGTCTTCAGTTTCAACTTACAAATAAGTTTATACAATTCTACTTTTGTATTGAATATGTTGCTGCTGTAAGTCGGGACAAATTTAAGTCCTTTTTCTAGTGTTTTCACCTCTATGGTTAACAGAGATCTCGAAGATAAGTTAAAAACTAACTTCGATTCATTTGAAGCCTCATCTTCATCTCTTCTTCTTTTCTTCTTTCCTCTCCTAGTCCTCTTCCTCTTGATCCTAAAAAATCTTTCCTTTGAGTGTTTAAAGCTTGTTTTGTTCTTGCGTTGGTCCCTGAGGTACTTGCTGTTGGTTCTCAGTTGTCTGCTCTTCCGTGGTTTCATTAATGTCCGATTCTGAACTACTCTTATCACTTGTCTGTTTGCTAGGTCGTGGTTGGTTGAAATATTTATCTGCCCATGTATACACCTCGTTGTTCAAGTAGTCGCAAGTATCTCTTTTAAACTTTCGATTTTTCTGGCTTCTAAATCTTGTTTATAGCTTTCTAGCTTGGCGTTAATGTCTGTTAATATCTCAGCAAAGGATTCTGCATCAGTTAAGTCTGTTATATCTTTAGATAGAGTTTCAATTTTGTTCTCAAATTGCTCAATGTTGCTTGAATGTTCTTTGATGGTAAGCAATATCAGGTCCAAGGAACACTTATTTAAAATCTGTTCCCTTTTTTGGACAAACTCTCTATTTTCTTTGCACAAGGTCGGACGTAAAGGTATCCTTAGTCCTCTAGGGATGCGTTGTGCCTTATAGTACCTACTCAGAGTAACCGCATGCAATTTCGATTAATGACCTTTCTAATAAAATACTCCAACTGTTTAATTTTGCTTTGAGGATCCTTATTGGTTGTACTACGTGCTGTTTCTTTAATGAGACCAAGGATGGCATCTGCCTCTTCAGCTGAAAAACCGAGTGTAGTTGCTCTGTTATCCATAAGGAATTCAATACCTTCGTAAGACATAGCTGTGTGCACCAACTCAGTTACATCACGGATATGGAAGTGAACTCAAATTGGCTGGTGAATACGGCACTCCTCTAATTATAAAAGATGGTAGCGTTCAATTCTGTCAGTTATTTGTCAAACTTGGGGTGCAAACCCACTATAAGAGGTGCTTCCGTGATGTGGCACCAAATGAGCAATGCAAAAAAAGAGACCTTTGTCGTGAGGCCAGCGGTGCGGGCTGCACATCCTGAAACCACTGTACAGTGGTATAATTCTAATAAAGATGAGTTTCTTCAATGTTAGTTCCTTTTTCGCAAAAATGTATTCAGTTATATTTAATTAGCATAACATTCCAATTTTCAAAAATAATTCTTATGGCAGAAAAAATCACATGAATGGCCTATGCATTTCAGGTTGAAACCCTTCCTCAGTACCTGTGATTGAACCTATTCATATTAATTACTCACATCATCATCACATTGTGAATATAGACATTAATTCAGATTTTCAAGGCAAAATTATGATTATAAAAGTCATCATACCATATAGAAAAATAAACACACATCAACCTGTTCATGACTATTTTTAGTCAGGTCACGCTGCTATCAGCAATGGCTGGTATGGATCGAGCAAACATTGTCAAACATTGTGTTGGGGACAAAGGGTGGTGTAGAAAGGAATACAGAGGATCTGCAGAAACCGCATCTCCCTGACACTTTGAATGACTGTACATCTCCCTGAATAATGACTTTAAAGAATTGTGCAGTGGCATATTTGAAAATTAATTTAATGCAATGATGTTTTAATGGCATGATTTGCGGTTAGTCACAGAGTTTTCCTTTAATTCAATATTTTGATTAGCGTTCCAAGTTATGTGATTTCCTCCAGAGTTATGGCATTATAATCTAGAGAACATGCTATTTCTGGCCCTGTTGCCAGGTACTGAAGTGTATTCTTGACTGCTGAAAGGATCAAAGCGAGAAGGTAAGGTTTAGTAAGATCCTTTATTGAAACCATATGCTGCTGGCTCACTGGGCATCTCAACAGTTCACAATCAAAACAAAACATTCTAGAAGAGAATAATACATTCTTTTCCAAGAAGTGAAAAACCTTAACTAAAGAACACAACGTATCTTCCCCTCTCCAAAGAATAACCAATGTAATCTGTGCAATGAAGTTTATATTAGAACAAAATAGCGAGAAGAACAAAAGTACACAAACAATTGAGAAAAGAAAAAAAACAGAGAAAGTCACATCATTGGATAAAGTCCTTCAAGTGAGTGGAAGCTCTTCTTTTCTCTACAACTCACTCTAACTCCGACTGGCAGTCTCAAAAGACAGTCTGCTACTGAATTATTTTTACCTGGCAGGTAACAAATCGAAAAATCATCTCCTTGAAGACTCAATAACCATTTAGATATCCTGGGAGAACCTTTACTCAAACCCACACAGGCCATCATCTGCACTAATGGTTGGTGAACCGATCGCACCAGAAAATGCTGACACCAAAGAACATGTTTTAAATGTAGAATTGCCCAGAATACTGCTAATGCCTCTCTCTCCACAACAGAGTAATTACTTTCTGGACCCCCGCACGATGACTGTGAGGCAAATCCCACCACACGTTCTTCCCCCTTTCCATCTTTCTGATTCGATGAGGTTCCTAATCCTAAAATGCTGGCATCAACATTGAGGAAGGTTTTGTTGTTAGCTGAAAATGTTTCTAGGTAGGGAGCATTATTAATACTTTCTTTAATTTTGTCAAACACAATCCCACACTCTTCAGACCACATGTACCTGACCCAATTGTTTAGCAACAATCTGAGTGGTGTGGACAAAATTGCAAAATGTTCCACGAACTTGTGGTAATATTCTAACACACCAAGGAATGAGCGTTATTGATCTTTGTCCTTGGGGTCAGAGGCCAACCTAATTGCCTCCACTAAAATGTGCTTTGGGACAATCCCATCTGCTGAAATGCAGTGTCCCAAGTACTCCACCGATTTTACCCCAATTATACATTTGTTCCTTCAGACTGTCAGTCCTGCCCCCTTCAATATGCATAAAACCTCTGTCAAAATCTTGTCATGTTCCTCCAACGAAGTAGCATGTATTAACACATCATCTGCTGCTGGCTCACTGGGCATCCCAACAGTTCACACCCAAAGCAAAACATTCTAGAACAGAACAGAATAATACATTCTTACTAAATAAGGGAAAAACCTTAACTAAAGAACGCAACAACTGCTTTTCCTTGTTATTGATTTTGATAAACTGGTCACCTTAGATATTCATCCCTGCTCCTCCCCCCAGTCCGGAAGCAAGACTCTTTGACTTTCATTCCACACCACAAATGCGTATAAACAGAACACAACAAGGCTCTCAAAACAGCCAAATAACCTATCCTCTTCTAAGACCCGCTTCTCTGCTCAACAAGGTTCTCAGACTAAAGATCAGACAGAGGGACAGGAAGAGGTAAGATGAGTAAGAGAGAGAAAGAGAGAAACAGAGATAGAAAAGGTCAGAATGCTAAATTGATATATTGTATACTAGGTTGTATACTAATTGACCTTTTCACAATTGACCTCCAGAGAATTGGCCTCAGGAGAATTGTCCTAATTTAGAAGGTCAATTAGGACATATATGCGGGGGGAAACCCCCTGCAGCCCCCCACCCAATCCCCTTATATTATTTATAATCCAAATCCAACACAATACATATATGTTATGTTATGTTATTTTGCATTTGTATAGCGCCTTATGTACCATTGGTATGATCTCAAGGCGCTGGTAGGTTGAACACCCTCGGGAACTGCAGTTCAAGTCAGTTGACAGAGAGAGGGAGTCATAGGGCCTCATTACGACCCAGGCGGTAAGTTACCGCCTGGGCCGTGACTTTACCACCATGGCGTAAACTACGTTTACGCCATGGTGGTTGGCGGACTTACCGCCCCATTCCGACCTTGGCGGGGCGGTAAGTCCCCAATCCCCATTTACCCTTCCCCATTCCTATTTTTGCCCCATAGGGCATAATGGGAGTGGGGAAGGCGTTAATTACGCCACCGTAAATTACGGTGGCGTAATTAACTCCATGGTCCCTTAGCGCCATGGATTTTAACACCTGCTAAAAGCAGGTGTTAAAAGCGCCATGGCACTAAGGGACCTCGTAATTGGCGGTAAGGGGTCGGCGCAGCTAACGCTGGCGTAAACCCCTTACCGCCAGGGTCGTAATGAGGCCCATAAAGTGCGTGGGCGCACCGGGTATGTGTGCAGCTGGTGTGGTTGTTGCATGATAGCTGCTTTTTAGCGGTAGGTGTGGTGCTGAGGGGATCAGTTGAATGTGTTCAGTCTGGAAGGTGGACATCCAGACTAAGTTCTGGCTGGGTCAGGCCAGAGGAGGCGCCTAAACTAGCCAGTGTGTGCTAGCTATCAGTGTTATTTTAGGATGATGGGAAGTTTGATCAGTCATGTAAGTATGAGAACAGCTTGACCGAATGTGTCATAGTACTGCTGTGTTCTAGTTGAATGGTGGTGTATAGGAGAGAGTAAGTGTAGTAGTGTGATGTTGTGGTAATCAGTATAGTGTATGGACCAGGCACACTCAATGATGTTGGGAACATCTTCAAATTCAACTCTAATACAGTAACGCTATTAGGCATATTTTTAAGTTCAACTTTAACACAGTGACGCTATTAGGCATACTCAATGATGTTGGGCATACAGTCTAGATTTAACATTAGCACAGTGATGCCATCAGGGCACACTTTCTAAATTAACTTTTAACACAGTAACCCTATTAAGGCACATTTCTAACTTCAACTTTAACTCAATGATAATGGGGCACAATTTGACGATTCAACATTAACACTGAGACGCTATTAGGGTGTACTTTAAGATTCAACGTTAAAACAGTGACGGTATTAGGCATGCATTCCAAGTTCAGCTTTGACACAGTGACACTATTGGGGCGCACTTTCCAAGTTCAACGTTAGTACAGAGCATTAGAGCATACTCAATGATGTTGGGAGTACCTTCTTGATTCGACTATAGCTGACATTTTAGACACATTTTCCTAATTCAACCTTAACATGGTGACGCCATTGGGTACACTCAGTGATGTTGGGAATACCCTCTAAATTCAACAATAACATGGTGATGTTTTAGGCACGCTTTCTAGATTAACTTTAAGACAGTGACGCTATTAGGGCACACTCCCTGATGTTGGGAATACAGTCTAGATTCAATATTAACACAGTGATGTTATCCGGGCACACTTTCTAAATTCAATGTTAACACTGTGACGCTATTAGGAACGTTTTCTAAGCTCAACGTTAACACAGTGGCGCTATAGGGTACTTCGTTTAGATTCAATATCAGCACAGTGACGCTATTAGGGCACATTTCTAAGTTCAACTTTAACTCAGTGATAATGGGGCACAATTTGAAGATTCAACATTAACACTGAGACGCTATTAGGGCGTACTTCAAGATTCAACGTTAACACAGTGACGCTATTAGGCATGCATTCTAAGTTCAGCTTTGACACAGTGACACTATTGGGGCGCACTTTCCAAGTTCAACGTTAGCACAGAGCATTAGGGCATACTCAATGATGTTGGGAGTACCTTCTTGATTCGACTATAGCTGACATTTTAGACACATTTTCCTAATTCAACCTTAACATGGTGACGCCATTGGGTACACTCAGTGATGTTGGGAATACACTCTAAATTCAACAATAATATGGTGATGTTTTAGGCACGCTTTCTAGATTAACTTTAAGACAGTGACGCTATTAGGGCACACTCCCTGATGTTGGGAATTCAGTCTAGATTCAATATTAGCACAGTGACGTTATCCGGGCACACTTTCTAAGTTCAGCGTTAACACAGTGACGCTATTAGGTACGTTTTCTAAGTTCAACCTTAACACAGTGGCGCTATTGGGTATATCGTCTAGATTCAATATTAGCACAGTGACGCTATTAGGGCCCACTTTCTAAGTTCAACTTTAACACAGTGATGCTATTGGGTACATCGTCTAGATTCAACATTAGCACAGCAACGCTATTAGGCACACTTTCTAAGTTCAACCTTAACACAGTGACGCTATTGGGTACATCGTCTAGATTCAACATTATCACTGTGATGCTATTAGGGGACACTTTCTAAGTTCATTGTTAACACAGACACAATTAGGGCATACTCAATGATGCTGGGAGTACCTTCTTGATAGAGACTATAACACAGTGACGTTTTAGGCACACTTTCCTATTTCAACCTTAACATGGTGACGCCATTGGGTACACTCAGCGATGTTGGGAATACCCTGTAAATTCAACATTAACACAATGATGTTTTAGGGACGCTTTCTAGATTCAACTTTAACACAGTGACGCTATTAGGGCACATGCTACCAATGTTACACCTGTTTCAATGTGTGGCTGGTAAAATTGTCACTATTGTCTCTGGGAGTGGCAAGTGGCACTAGTTAGTAACGCAAGTATGTCAGAATGTTACGCAGGGCAGCATTTACAGTACGGCTTTGAATTAGGTTGGGGCTCGGATCTCCCTAGGTGTGCATGGTGTAAATCTTTGGCAGTTAACATTAAGGGAAGGTAAGGTAGAGTGGCAGGGGTGTTGCTGGAGTAGAGTAATTGCTCTACACCACACCCATGTCACACTTACAGTTTTGTTGGTGTCTGTCTGCTCCTGGTTTCTCCTGACACCTGCAGACACATCTTGGAGCCGCCTCTGTAGAAGCCACCCTGTGCCTTGGGCCCTTAGTTGCAGGGCTGCAAGGGCAGAGGGCTGCCCTGGGAATGCTGGTAATGGCTTGGCTAACAGGTCCCACAGACCAATGGGAGCGGGGTAGGCGGGGCGGGAGGAACAGTGAACACGAAGAGGGCGCGGGGAGGGAACCGGACAGCAGAGGGGCTATAAAATAACTAAAATAATATAAAGGTCAATTGTGCAGAAGGTCAATTAGAACCACTATAAATAGGTAAATTGTGTAAGGTCAATTGTAAAAGGTCAATTTGGGTAATGTATACTAGCTGACGTTGGTATATCGCATATCATATTTTTGAATAAAAACTCTTCATACCAGACTCCACCTGCTTCTTAGTCTTGTAATAATGTGCACTGCCTAGTTTAATGGTACTAATTGTCATGATCTCACAGGGATAAAAGACTGAGTTGGCCCTGGTGGGATTCATATATGTGTCCTTTAGGCAGAACAATACAGCCTTGGACAAGTGCTTAACTCTCAGACAAACTGAACAATTCTAAACCCAAACACATCTAAATATGTATTTGATATTCAAGGCCTAACTAATATTTGCCAATGTACCTTCCTTGTTCTACCACACCATTTATTAATTTTAATTTGTATTTTTGTTTGATTGAATTTAAATAGCACTAACTATACACAAAAACACTTTACAAACAACATCAACAGTTGCCCTCTATATAAATCCTTACATTTGTTGCTTGACAGAAGTGAGTATCTTGCACCGGAGACTATCATCATGGTCAAAGGCAAACCATTCACCTGCACCACTACCATGGGACCATCAAACTCGACATCAGAATTTGCCACCAAACATGTTCTTACCTCTCCAGGACTTAGGTCCTCCAGATAATTGACCAGTTCTGTCGTTTTGCAGCACATTGCAAAATGGCCCTTTCTGTTGCAGTGTGAAGCAGTGGGCAACCCGGACTGTTCGGCCAATGTTGGTAGCTGGTGCACCTATAACACTTATTTTCATCTTGCACAGCATTCCATCTTCCATTTCTCTGTGATCTGCCTCTACTCAACCTATTGCCGAAATCCACCACCAGTTCCAGGTGCATTCATGCATTAGTCTACGCTTCCATTTCTGTGAGCTTGGGTACATTCTCATATTGTTCCTGACCTGATGTACCCAAACCATGTAACAGCAGATACTTACTCCTTCCTCTCTGTACTGTAGTTGGTACCACACCCTATCATATCGTAGTGCTCGAAAGATTTGTTCCACCTGTCCCATGGAATAGGTGTACAACCTGGTTCTGCGAGGACCATTAATGGTCGGATTAATATTCTTTAATATTCTACATTGTAAATATAGTCCTTCAAAATTACATCCGTTTTAACCCTACTCTTTTATTTTCCTTGTTTGGTTCAAGTCACCAGTTTTTAGTAGGGTGGACGTCGCCTTTTTTTCTTTTTTTTTAGCTTGCTGGTTACTCCAAGAGTCAATTGGTGGCGTGTCGCTGACTTCTTCATCAGTGCGCACTTAGGCGCGCAGGTGGTTCGCAGCGATATCCTTGCTAAGCATGCAGCTCCAATGAGTCAGTTTGAGCTGAACGCCTCTCATTAAAAGGCTTACCACTCATCTTCCACTGCCGTTATACATATTGTTATTTACAAACTGCAACCAGTATAGGGTTTTGTGGCCTCACCTACGTTCTTGCCTTGTGAATGATCCACTGCCAATCACTGGGTCACAAAGCTTCAACGCTGGGTGTTCCTATGCAAAGCTGTGCACATGCAGACCATCTGTTGTTGCACCTTGTCGCCCACCATGAAGTAACACGCTGTTCATTCAGTCAGGTAAGACCTTGATTTATTATATTTTGAAAATATATCGCCAGTAAGGAGCTCTGATCAAGCGCTTCTCTTCTTCCACTGCTACCACTGTCTCTCAAGCACCAGCGTACGGTTCTTGTTCCGATGCCTTTACAACATCACCACAATAAAGCAGATAAAAAGTGAATAAAGGAAATGAAGAGGAAGGGTAAATGCATTCCGGTGTTCAGGCGCTAGGAGAGCAAATGAAGGGAAACAAGATTGAGCGTAGGGAAAGTGAGTGACAGACATTAGAAATTGAACAAAGAGGTTGGATGGGAGAGTACAATTCAGAAAAGAACTTAAGGTGCACTTCTTCAAGGAGTCTCTCCTCAATACCTAGGTCATGACGTTGCACCCCGTGCCACCTGACTCGCTAGATGCCATCAGCCTCACCCCTCCCCGCCACCCTGTGTTAGGCAGAATCATGTGCAGTACCCTTTGGGAACACTAAACACAATTAAGACTACAAGTGTAAGTACAATTTCACCTTTGGTACAAGCCTGTACTACACAGTAAAGTGGTAGTGATGGCTGAGCAGACAGACTTATCTCAAGAGTAAAGTGAGCAGTACAAGAGATTACACAAAGGACAACTATCCCTGTGGTTCAAACAAACACTGATTCAAGGTTTCTGAGTAAAAGAATATACATTTATTTACACCATCACTTATAAAACAGTTCACTAGCATAAAGCAGCAGAAAATCACAGTCTTAATATACTACAACAACGCGCAATCAATTCTGGACAAGTTAAGCTCAAAACGAAGTGTGAGCAAAATGACACAACAGCAATTTAAAAGGGAGGAAAGACAAGGTTATCCAAAATCAATAGCACCAACAAGTTATAGGCAGGGCAATCTAGAAAAGGCTACTGCAACTAGGATGATTCAAGTCAATAGGTTTGGGCCAATGTTAATGGTTCAGAGTCTTTGCAGAGGATCACACACTTCAATGTAGTTTGCGGTTAAGTCTTTGCCAAGAGTTCAAAATGAAGTTGGTTGGAGGAAGAGTTATTTAAAGGAGAAGAGAAGGACAAGCCTTCAGAGAGGCGAAAGGTTTCCCGCGCTTTCACCGCGGTCGGACGGAACGAACGACCAAATTTGTACAGTACCTTTAAAGAAGAAGAATGCTGTATCTGAGGCAGTTGTTCCTGGCAGTTCGTGCAGGCTCGTGGTTCCTGAATCTTCCGTCGTGGTGACAAGAAGGAGGACAACTGGAGGGTCCTGCACTGCCATGGGAAGAAGCCAGCAGCGGAGCAAAATGATGAATAAAAGGTGCGCTCCAGGAAACCCAAACTGGTTCTCTTCCCACTGGCTATCCAATCTACTGCATCGATGCACAGTAAATTTGACCAGGATAAGGACCGGTGTCTGGTGTTTGGTGAGCTGGTTGTTCCCACCAAGCTCAAGGGAAGAAGATTCCTTGCAGATCTCCTCTGTCGTCGAAGTTTCAGGCGATTCAGACCTGCAGCAGTGCTTCACTGGGTGTCCAGTAGTTGCAGCAGTCGTCTTCCTTCAGCTTCTCATTGGTTCTCTCGTTCCAGTGGCGACTCTCTCTTCCAGTCCCAGAGACAGGCTTTTTATGCACCAAATCCCCCATTCACACAGCTTGGCTGTCAATCACACAGAAGGGTGGCTGTCCTGGCAGGGCAACCAACTAGCCAATCAAACAAGAGTGCAACTTGTGTCTCGAAGGATACCCTGTGCAGGGGTCCTCAAGCCCCTCCCTCAGATCCTGTCCACCGAGACACTCAGGTGCCTAAGGATTGCTTCTGTGCAGAAGCCTGCCAAAGGACAGTGAAAAAAGGAACCAAATCTGGTTTGGCGCGCAGAGCAAAACACTAGAAATACCTTTACAAAAAGATATGGTAAAAGAACTCAACCAGAACTAAGTTAAAATAAAAGTGGATTACTGGGTTTGAGTTTGAGGCTACCACCATAGCCTCCAATGGTACCAAAGGCTATTTTCATAGTCTGTGGTAGAATAAAAATGGTAGATATCACTGCCACCAGCCAAATCTTAGAGAAAGGGGAACATAATAACGTTCCATGAGAATCAGACAAAAGGGAATAACTATTAACCCCTCCAGTTCTCTATTGGAAGATAGGGTGTACTGGGTCTGTAAATTTAAAAAGACTAGTAAAGTCAATGGTAACTTTACATGTTCTGGGAGACAGTAGTCAGTCCCAGAAAATGGATTTCAAAGTGGGAACTCTGAAAAGACAACCCTGTGTCACTGCACTAAAGGTGCTGGGTGACACACAGTAAAAAGATGATGCCTATCGGGTGGATGAGACTCCATAGTCTAGTGGGAAAAAAGGCTCACACTCTTACCAGGTGAAAAAAATAAACCCTAGAAATCCAGCAAAGCTGCTGAGGGACTCAAAAGATAAGGGAAATTAGCCATTCTGGAGAATTCTCCCTAACACCCTGTACAGCTGTGCCCCTCTGTATCCCATGCTCTTGCTTTATGTCTGTTCTGTTGTTACCTCTGAAAAACACTCTGTTATGCAGGGCAGTAGAAGGCAGGTTAAATGGCTCAGAGGCAGGAGCGTGGGTCTTTGGTGCATTAATCCGTGGGTAGCCTCAGCGTGTAACTTACGTGGCATGCGCTGCGTGCTGGCGTTGAGCATGTCAAATTCGGGGATACATAAGTATGCGTAGAAGCAACTCCCACCGTACATGCGAAGAGAAGTAGACGGACAAGTGGAATACTGAGATTTTTAGGGTGCCACGCAATTCGCTCACTTCAGGGACCATACAAACTTCTTATTTTGGTGTGGGATTTGCCTCCATGCATATGCGTGTCTACTTTTGTATTTTCAGAGGCTAACAGTGAATCGCGTATGCATTTTTCCTACTCTGGGTGCCACTGTGATGTGATATGATTTGATATGATATGGCATTTATAGCGCGCCTATATACACGTGTTTCAAGGTGCGAGATCTGTGTATCGCATACCTCTATTCTTAACTTTAATGTATCTTTTGTGGGCTCGCATATGCATTTTTAGTGTTGCTGGGTGCCACTGGGTATCATGTAACGCTTTATCTTTTTACGGAAGCTATCCAGGTCTCGCATACACAATTGTTCATTTTTTGGGGTGCCTCTGCATTACGCATCCCATATTTGTGTCACCTCGGGTACTTTTGAGCCTTGCTGGACCACAGAAATACATTTTCCATCATGTACTCTGCCCCCTCACTCTAATTGCCCAGGATAATTACTTGGTGTGCCTTCCATTGTTCACTTACACCTGGAACATGAGTGGAAAGTCCCCAAGAGAGAGAGGTGGCAGAGGTGGCTGGGGTCAGGGACGTGCAGCGGAAGCAGCTGTCCCATCCCCAAAGGTCCAGGGACGTGCAGTGGAAGCAGCTGTCCCAGCCGCAAGGGTACAGGGACATGCAGCGGAAAGCGCTATCCCAGCCCCAAGAGTCCAGGGTTGTGAAGTGGAAGCAACTGTCCCAGCTCCAAGGGTCCAGGGACGTGCAGCGGAAGCAGCTGTCCCAGCCCTGAAGGGTAAGGGACTTGCAGCTAAAGCAGCTGTCCCAACCACAGTGGGTGATGGCATGCCCCAGGCCACTAGCAGTCCGGCATCTGGAGCATAGAGTGGTCCCAGCCACAAAGGGTCAACACCACATGCCAAGAAGGCAAAGCCTGCACAGCAGGAACAGGCTCAACCCCATGGCAAGGCACAGGACACTGGCACGTTGAGGAAGAGGAACTTCCATGATGAAGAACTCCAGATCCTCATGGACTATGTGACCATGCACCACCATGAAAAGTGCCTCCAACCGGGGAGCATACATACACCAGCTCAGAGAATGGTGCATTGGCAGCATTTCACGGATGAGATAAATGCCTTAGGGTTTGAGAAGCGCACTGCTGCTCAGGCTGTGAAGCGCTGGAATGATCTTACCCATCGCACCAAGTCCAAGCTGGGTGCCAACCTCGCCTCTGCTATGGCAACTAGAGGAGGGTCACCAGAGGAGGAGGTGCTGTTCCAGCATGAAGAGGCTATGAACCAATTCATTCTACTGGAGCAGGTGCAAGGCGTGGGAGGCCTTTCAAATTACAAGGGCATGTTCAGTGAGTGACTAAGATTGTGCATCCTGAGTACATCTAGTGAAACATAAAGATGTGTGATTGTGTTGTGCATCTACCTGCATTTGAATGCCTGCCCTGGGTGAACCACGTGGTATACTGACTCCTGTCCAATGTACTCAAGAGTGGATTTAACCTATGTATTTTAGATCAGTTGCACATGGCCGTGTGAGAGTACTCATCCCCCACTAGCATACTGTCACAACCCCAAGGTGATCCCTATGACAATGCTGGCGCCGAGGGCAGAGGATGTTTCATTACATTAAAACAGCACCATGCACAAGAGTGCCATTATGCTTTCTGGCTCATTGGTGTAATCATTTACCAAGATGGCTGCCACTCGGATGTGGAAAAGCATTTAGTCAGCCAGATCCTCAATGCGGGTGCATTGCAGCCCTTCATCTCTGCTCCCCCTGGCTAAGATGCTAAGTCACTATTGTTGCTTGCACTATATTTCATAGCCTGTTTCCCTCTTTGCTCTGGTTCTTTGCTCCCTTAGGAGCACCATTCTCCTTTCACGGCTCTCGCGCCGTCCTTTCTACTTTTTCCTCAGTGTATCGTGTCTGCGGCTCTGGACCCGGCATTTTCAGCCCAGCATTTCAGTTCTCCTGCTGGTGTCCTAACTAGTGCTCTTTGTGCTGCTGTGCCTCACAGGATGCTCCTGTCATGCCTTCTACCATCACAGGCATTCGCTTTGAGAAACGTGAAGTAACCTGCGCTGTGTTATCAGCAACAGCGCAGCCTGGGTCTTCATTCCCGGTACTCTGTCATTTCTTTCCTTCATTCCAGATTTTGCCACGTTGAAGGCTCTGTTCTTGCCCTTTCCTCTCCTATTTCTTGCTACCCCTGGCGTCTCTCGCCCTCTATTATTCACGGTGCTGAACGCCATCTGCTTTCACAAGTTAATGCATATAGAGTCCGGTTCCCTTCTGCAGTTTAGGAAGTTACTACTTCAAATGTCTTGACCCGTAAGACATTGCTAGTAACACGATCAGCCACCTGCTTATCCATCAGACAGTTTTAACTGGAGCTACGGCCCATGGTCTGGCAGGACTATGGGCTAGAAGTAAATTGAAACAGGTGGCGCGCCCTAACAACACATTTCAGTAATTGCAACCCTTTCATGCAAACTTGTTTTCCTTTGTAATGTATCACTGATGCAAGAACCTCTTAGTCTCACTAATAACCAAAGCATCACATTCAAAAGCACACTCCGACTGAGTAGTGTTTAAACAGCTTTTATTATTTGGCTGCTGATCTTATTTTGTATATTTCTTATATTGTATTATTCAGTATTAGAAACTTGCCTATATGTAAGCAGTAGTTATTAATTGACTGCTAGTCCATGAGAACGTTTGTAAGGTACAGATACACTTGAAAGGAACTTTGTAGGGTCCACAAACAGATAATATGTGAGTATTTCAACAACAGGTGATTAGCAACATAACTAAGCACATGAATTAGACTTGTATGTAGCAAATTATAATGGGCCTCATTACACGGATGGCGGTAAGGGTTTACCGGTACCAGTATTTTACCGGTACCGGTAAATCCTTACCGCCTTACTACGAGGTCCCTTGGCCCATTGGGCCTCATTACACGGATGGCGGTGAACCATGGCGCTATTAGCGCCATGGTTCATGCCGGTAAAATATCGGCACCGCCTTGGTGGAAAGGGGAATTACTGCCCTATTCCAAGGTTGGCGGGCGGTAATTCCCCCTTCCACCATTGCCCTTCCCCATTCCCATTTTTGCGCCATAGGGCTCTAAGGGAATGGGGAAGGTACTAATTACGGTACCGGAAATTGCGGTACCGTAATTAGCTCCCTGGTCCCTTTGCGGGTTGGTTTTTTAATGCCTGCAAAAAGCAGGTGTTAAATTCCTCAACCCGCAAATGGACCTCGTAGTAAGGCGGTAAGGATTTACCGGTACCGGTAAAATAGAGGTTCCGGTAAACCCTTACCGCCATCCGTGTAATGAGGCCCAATGTCTTTAATATACAATAGTGGTACAAAGCAAACACCATGTTTAAAGAACTGGGACAAAACTGGGCTTGGAAGAAAGACAGAGCCCTATAAGGGCCAAACAATTGCACACATATTCAGAATCCCATGGGGTGTGTGTAGTATCACATTCCTAAGTGGAAGCCTTGAAAAAAGGTCTATCAGTACCAGGCAGACGGTGACCTATTGGTAGGTCGGCGTCTAGATCTTAAATCATTGGACTGTAAGGTCACCTGAGGTGCGGTGTCCTGTGATGTTTTGGCTTGAGGAGTTGGAAGCTTTGTCCGAAATCTTTAAACATGGTGTTTGCTTTATACCGCTATGGTATGTTAAAGAAAGAATAATTTGCTACATACAAGTCTAATTCATGTGATTAGTTATGTTGCTAATCACCTGTTGTTGAAATACTCTTTCACAGTATTCCATTATTGTTGTTTTGTTTTCACATTGTATTTGATTGTAAAAATCACATATTATCTGTTTTTGGACTCTAAAAAGTCCCTTTCAAGTGCATCTGTACCTTACAAACTTTCTTAGTGACTAGCAGTCAATTAATCACTACTGCTTACATATAGGCAAGTTTCTAATACTGAATTTCCAAATAAGATCAGCAGCCAAATAGTAAAAGCTGTTTAAACACTACTCAGTCTGAGTGTGCTTTTTAATGTGATGCTTTGGCTATTAGTGAGACAAAGAGGTTCTTGTCTCTGTGATACATTACAAAGGAAAACAAGTTTGCATGAAATGATTGCAATTACTGAAATGTGTTGGTAGGACGCCCCCCTATTTTAATATCCATCGGATGGATGCTATGTGTGTCTATGGACTCAAATACTACAGATGAACAGACGGTCTCTGAGAGTTTTTGTGCCACAGAGCTTTTCCCTCAAGTCGCAATGACAAAAAGTCACCCAAAAAGAGATACAAAGATGGCCCAACTACAAGAGTTGATCAGCGCTGTGCAAGGAGAACTGCAGACGTTGAAGGCCAAAAACAATGCATTGAGATACATGATGACAGCCAGAGATGCAGTCCACTCTGATGCCCCAACAGGAGTCCTTACATCGGGAAAATGTGATGATACTCGGGAAAGATTGATGGAGTTCCTGGACACCTACACAGTTCATTTTCTGTTTGGAGAAAATATCTTTGGCCTAGACAAGGCCAAAATTGGTTTCATGGTCAGTAACATGACCAGAAATGCGTTGTCTTGGGCTACACCCATGGTGATAGCCGGAAGCTCAGTGCTAGCAATCTACCCAGCCTTCATCCAAGCCCTGAAGGACATGTTTGAAATACAGGAAATTACCTTTCATGCTTAGGAATCCCGTTTGGACGTGAGACAAGGAGATCAGGATATTCTAGCTTACAACATCAAGTTCAAGAGACTGGGACAAGAGGCCGACTGGACTGAATCAGCACAGTATACTATATTCCATCTGGGACTAACAGAAGATATCAAGGATTAATTAGTCAGAATTCCGCGCCCTACCTCTCTTGCCAAACTCATTTTTGCTGTCCTGCGAATCGAGTTCAGACAACAGGAAAGAAAGGAAGAATGGAGGAAGACTGGAGGACCATCACAGACCTCTCGCCCTCGTCTACCTCATCCACCCAAAGAAAACCCACAGACAAACAAACCCATGCAAGTGGGTACCACCAGAGGACCCTTAACCACCACTCAGAGACAATGGAGTTTCAACCAGGGGCTCTGTACTGTGGGACTGAACGGAATGTCTTACGTGACTGCTCTGAAGTACCTCCTAGAAAACTGGGAAACTACAGACCTCGGCCCCAGTAGGGACCAGAGACCGAGGTGTAGTTGTGAGTCCCTATGTTCACCTTACTACTTCAACTCAACCCATGGATGATAGACTCATGGTCCTCAAAGTTACCAAAGTCCCATCCATAGAACCTGTCTCCACTCTACCTTTACTAGATTCTGCAGCAGCCAGTCTATTTTTGGATAGAACCTGGGCGAAAGAAAACCACATTCCTTTGGAGCAGAAATCAGACACACAAACCATAGAAGGAGCGGACCAACATCCACTCTGTTCTGGTCCTGTGCCACAACAGACTACTTTGCATAACCATCAACCAGCATACTGAAGACCACACTTTCGACATGATCAAGGCAGTCAATTTCCCGCTGATTCTGGGAATCCCATGTGTAACGCTTACCTTATCTCTGCAAGAGCGTACAGAACCCCATCTCTGGGATCACGGTTGATCTTGCTAGGGTTGGTGTAAGGCTCTGTAATGATAAGAGAGACTCAGATTATTCCCTTCTGACTTTCTGGTCATACTATGTTCTACTCCCACTTGTACCTCCTATATGGGAATGGCCCCTAGCTCACCTGCCATTTATGTAGGATGGGCTCTCTGTCCTGCTTTCATGCAGGGGCGCTAATTCTGAAGCAGGTTGAGTACCAGTTACTTCACTGGAAATCTGTTGGAACTGAGACTTCTGCTGTTACACCATTGGTTGCTTTTGGCAAATTAGGATAATGGGAACAACAAAGTGTGAGGTCTGTGAAACCCTTTCTGTGCTTGACAAGCTGACCTCTAGGCTTGTTGGGCACTGGAATTTTTCCGAGTTGCCCTCTTTTTCAGTTTTGTCCAATCCCCCAAGCACCTTTTGGAGTGTTTTTTCCAGACAGTCCCAGAGAAAGTCCAGCCTTTCCACAATAAAGACATAACTGTTGCTGCCTTCTCTTTTCTCTCTCGGCCCTAGTTATGGGACCTCGGACTACTCCCAACTGCATAGGCTCTGGCTGGGTCTCAGGCGCATGTCGAACTGAACTTTCCTTTGGGTGGACATAAAACTCCCTGTTCTCTGAGCGTTCACGATCCACCCTGCGGTACTGCAAGCTGTGATCCATTTGTATGGTTAAGTCGATATACTCTGCACACTGCTCGGGAGGATTTACCACTTGGGCCAGGACATCTTTCAACTCCCCCCACAGGCCTTGATACAACAACGTCATTATCTTCTCATCCGGCCAATTTGTTTCTGCATCCAACCGATTAAGGTAGCCACATAGGCCAACAAGTCTTGACTGCCATGTCGCAGTGACAGTAATTTGTTGTCCAATGCCTGTCCCTGGGTAATGACGAGCAAAGAGTTTCTCAAGTTCCTATTGGAAACCGGGAATGTTCTGCAACAAAGGATCATCTCTGTTCACTAACGGAATGGGCCAGTCTGCAGCATGCCCCCCAAGATATGATAGCACAAAAGCACAAAAGCAACCTTTGACTGCTCTGTAGGAAAGACTCTGGGTCTGCAGAGGAAGTGTAGGAGACATTGATTCATAAAAACTGCAAATCTCTTAGGATCCCCTGTAAACAGCTCTGGGGGGGGTCAGCCGAATGTTCCCGGATACCACTACTTGGGCTGGAGCCACCGGAGGTGGTTTTGGTGGCTGGACCCCTCCCGGGATTGGGGCCTGCCCTGCTTGCGACTGTAACAGTTGTGAAGCTAATTCATCGGTCGTATCTCTATTACCAACCAATTCTCTTTGGAGAGCATTTGTCTCGGACCGAGCTGCGTGTACCTCAGCCCGCAATTCGCCCAACTGTTGAGACAAATGATCTACCTCTGAGGTCTCCATTACACTCAGGCACATCTTCACCTCACTGATGAGGCCCAACAAGGCTGAAACACATGTATGGGGTTGTTGTTGGTACTCTTGTTCAGAGAGGAATTGCCATAGAGTTTTGGTGCTGGACTGCCCATGTGGGCGGGACAAAGACTGATATGCAACTGGAGAATTTCCCATCTGTGAAAGGTACAGTGAGCAGAAAGCGTGTGCTGCAAACTCTCATCTCAGAACAGGTTATCATGCCATGTTCTTTCTGGAGAGGAGCGCCTGCTACCTTTTTTTGAAATAGTTTCAAAAAGGGTGTTGTGTTCTCTAACGCTTACCTTATCTCTTTGGGAGCACACGGAACCTCTGTCTCTGGTGTCAGGGGTGATCTTGTTGGGGTTGGTGTAAGGCTCTGTAATGATAAGAGAGACTCAGATTATTTCCTTCTCACTTTCTGGTCCTACTATTGTCCCCCCTTCCGCAATGTTCTGCTCCCACTTGTACCTCCTATATGGGAATGGCCCCTAGCTCACCTGCCATTTATGTAGGGTGGGCTCTCTGTCCTGGTTTCATGCAGGGGCACTAGTTCTGAAGAGGGTTGAGTACCAGTTACTTCACTGGAGATCTGTAACCTCGTTGGAACTGAGTCTTCTGCTGTTACACCATTGATTCTTCTCATACTGGTGCTTGATGCATGGTAAGTTCCTTCGGCTGTCCAATTATTTCGTGTCATTTTCTGTTTCTGAATTGGGTGTTAATTCTCTGTGCTGTTTCTTCCCTTTCTTTGCAGGTGATCGTGAGGAAAACAGCGTCGCGGAAATCCTTGAGGTAAATTAACTGTGCGTGTTTAGACTGAGACGTATATGCTACTGGTATTCTAATTGTTCACTAATTAGACTGAGGCGCACGCTTAAATTATGATTTTTCTGTGCGGTATGGATGCAGCACACGTGACATTTATTTTTTCTATTCAAGTTCTATGCGTGATTTTACTGCTCAGACAGTGTGGCTCGTAGTACTGTTCAAGTCCACTGTGCGATATAGTTGTGGCGACGTGGGTCTCGTATTACTGTTCAAGTTATGTGCACGATATAGGTGCGGCACACTTGTGGCTCATATTGCTGTTCAAGTTATGTGTGCAATATAGCTGCGGCGCACTTGTGGCTCGTATTACTCTCTTTACCTCTTCTTTCTTCGTAGGTGCTCTGGTGGCGAATGGAAGAAATCGAGGGGTGGAGAGTGCCAGGAGCCGCGATGAATGAAGAGAGCCAAGAGTTGTGGAGTTCAATGTGAGCGGCGGAGTCCCGTGGAACAACGAAGCCACTGCGAGATCTGGTGAGTATTCTTCTAAAGTTTTCTTCAGAAAAGCTGTTGAAAGTATTCACTAACGGTGTCTTTATTTTTCAGGAACTGATCGGAACCTTCGGTAAGCGTCACAGCGTGTATCGCAGAAACAACGCGAAGCATAGGCTCAGTCTTGGGTGTAGCTTAAATAGATAGCCACGCTCAACGACTCGAATACCTAACCCTCACTGCTTACTGACGTCTGTGACCATAATAAATGCGAGGTGTGCCAGTCTATCACCCATTTAGCCCCCATACTGGTGGTCTGGGGTCCCCTAAACCCACACTGGGCTGAGTTCCCTGGAGAATTAGTAATGATCATAACACCATGGTTGCATCATCACATTCCTAAAATCAACTGGGAAAAGTATATCGGGAATTTCAAGAGGTTTTGAGGACAAGATTCCCCGGCAACTGCCACCTCATCGCCGGGACAATTGTTGCATTGAGATCAAACCTGATTCAGTGGTTCCCTTTGGCCAAATGTATTCTCTATCCATGCTGGAGAAGGAAGCTCTACGTGCTCATCTGGACGAGAACCTAGCCAATGGCCTCATTACGGAGTCCAACTCCCCTGCAGGGGCTTCCAAAGAGAGACAGCAAGGAACTCGGCCTTGTATCGATGTCAGAGGACTCAACCAGATCACAGTCAAGGACCGTTACCTGATGCCTCTCATAAATGACATACTGGAGGCAGTTCAGACGGCTAAGGTTTTCACGAAACTTGATCTGAGAGGGACTTACTACCTACTAGGCATAAAGGAAGGAAACCAATGGAATGTGGTGTTCCACACACCATTTGGCAATTTTCAATACCAGATCATGCCCTTTGGCCTGGTGAATGCACCAGCGATTTGCCAAAGATTTATGGACAGACTGTTTTCAGATGTTCTTTTTTCAATATGTAATCGTCTATCTGGACGACATCCTGGTTTTTTCTCCTTCACTTACCACCTATAGAAGACACCTTACGGAAGTTCTACATCGGCCAGAAAGGAACAATCTGCTTGCTAAACCTGAGAAGTGCCTATTCAAGGTAAGGACAGTACTGTACCTTGGTTTTGTCCTCTCCCAAAAAGGGATCCAGATGGACCCACGGAAGATCAAGGATACACAACGCTTTCTGGGAGAAGCTAATTTCTACCAAAGGTTCATCACTCAGTTCTCAAGACAGTCCTACCTATCATCCATCTGCTCAAGAAAGACGTTTCTTTTGCTGGGACGAAGAGGGTAACAACTCTTTTCAGACTCTTAAAGAAGCCTTCTGTACCGCACCGGTCCTGAGCCAACCTGATCAGCAGAAACCTTTCATAGTTGAGACTGATGCTTCTTATGGAGCATTTGGAGCAGTTCTTAAGCAAATAGCCGAAGACAGATTTGAGCACCCCACTGCTTTTTTTTGCACCCTAGAACCCAGTGAGAGAAACTACTCAGTCATAGAGAAAGAGCTTTTGGCCATGAAAGAAGCCTGCACAGAATGGTGCCACTTGTTACTGGGGTCCCTTCACAAATATGAGGTTCGTACAGACCACAAGATCTTACAAGTACTGCAACAAATGAAATGCCGCTATTCTCACCAAGCACGTTGGGCGTATTTTTTTTCTCAATATGGATTCCACATTACGTATATACCAGGTACACAAAACACAGTGGCAGATGCTCCTTCACGTCAAGGGAAGGAAGTCCATGAAGATCTAAAGATCGCTGAAAGGATTCTGGGTGAAAAGACCTTCATCCATACCATTACTTTTGAATCAAATCAGAGAAGCCAACGTGTCTTCTTCACTTCTGGATTCTCTTAAGGAAGATCTCTGAGTCTCCTTGGACACACATATCTTCAGATTTTGTGGTTGACTTGCCACCTTCAAGAGGAAATACCGCTATAATGGTGACAGTGGATACCTTCACGAAGATGGCTCATTTTACCTCATTACCGGGAATACCTACGGCTCCACAGATGGCCTCCATCTTCCTCTGAGACAACCATTGTCTGCACAGTCTGCCTATCTCCATAACTACCAACCCAGACTCACAATTCACATACAAGTTTTTGACGCCCCTCTGTGAGTCTTTGTACATCAACAGGGCTCTTCCTTGAGGTTACCATCCTCACACAAATGGACAAAAAGAGTGGCTCAACCATACTCTAGAGCAGTATCTTCGATGCTTTTCTACTAATACACATCATACTTGGTCTGAATTGCTTCCCATGGCAGCATTTGCATATAACAAAACCGTCCATGCTGCTACCTCCATAAACCCGTTCTTTTGTCACTTCAGTTACTATCCCAAACCGTTCCCTATTCCCGTTCAGCACTATTACCAATGTTCCGGCGCTCAACGACTTTCTAAAGATCACCAATCTGCTCAATACCACCTTCCAAACTCTGTACTGAACCTCTTGTGGACTTCTACACTGAGAAGGGTGAAACGCCTAGGGAATTCACTGACCGAGAAATACTAGAATTGCGTAAGTGTGCAGGTGTTTTATTCTGCCCTTCTAAGGCGAAAGAGACACCCGTCTCTGGTTCTAACAATTGCTATTCCACAATACCTGCAAATGTCAATACTTCTGATCAAACGGAAGGGTTAGTTGATATTGAAGCAGAATTGGGAAGATACACCAATGAAAGGATGCCCTCTGCTGGTAATCCAAGGAATACAAACGATGTTGTAGTTAATGTTGAAGTTAAAACTGTCAACACAGATAAAGGGGTTTTATTGTCTGACAAATGTGTAGGTGACAAATTATTCCCTACCAACAGCCCATCACTGAGCAACAATGTGTCTGCTAAACAAAATGTAATTAGGTTGCAGAAAATGAATTCCGCCCAATTAGCAAATGAATCTAGCAGTACAAAGTTGAAGGAAAGTGAGATGATAGGAAACTCGTCCAGCAACTTTCAATCTGCAAAAACAACTGCTACTGCAAAAGGAGACACAGATACGAGATTGTTGCGATTTAATTTTGCTGATGCAGCTTCTAGAGACACACGGCTTGCAGAGTGGCTGAAAACTGATTTTCTAAAATTAAAAAAGATACTATCTGAGCCTGGGACTTCTTCAAACTATAGAAACAACGATGTGGACACCACTATCATAGGTCATGTTCTTTCTTGACAATTCCCTGTAATCCACAAATGGATTTTAGACAACTACCTGGATCCAGTTCCCCTCAAAAAAGTGCAATGCGAACCAGTACTCCGATGGCGAGCAAAACATTGTCTCTTTAAAATTGAAATAAAAAGTTACTGTCAGAGCTTAACAGAGACGACACCCCGAAGCCTATTGATGGGTCATGTGGAGAAAAGTGCTTGAATTCTGAGAACTATGCAAACACTTCTAATTTGCTGTGCCATGACGAAAGCATGTATCAGTGGCTGCTGGCCTACAGATGTACAACAATGTCATGGCCACAACTTCGACAGCTTTGATCCCATTCATGAAACTATATGAATCCTTACATGAGTCAATAAAAGATCAAAATGCGCTGTTAGCTGTAGTCAATACCAAAGTCAATGCATTAGAGACTCTGTTGGATCATACTCACAAAAGGCTTGACCATGAAGCCGATAATTCATCTACGTGGCAACTTCGGATGAGCGACATAGCAGGAAAAGAGATATCGAAAAAAACTGAACTCATGGAAGCTGTGCCTGAATGCACAAAATGAATGCGACATAATTCATCAATAACATAGCTAACGGATGTAACATGTAAATGTAAGTGTCAAACAAATGCCGACGTGTTTAAAAACCCTTTAAAAAATTCCTCTGGTGGCTCACAGTCAGTACCATTGAGCAACAAAGTCACACACAACTTAGCCAAAACTGTGCAGAAACAAAAAAACATTGAAAGAAGGCCACAGTGCCACAGTCTCTGCAACTTAAGTAACAGCTTTAGTAAATGACATTCCTAAAGAGCTTGAGCAACTGTCAAATCCTCACATTGTGAATAATTATTGGCAATCTGGCAACCCCTTTTCAATCTTACATGGAGGAGTGACTCATCCAACATAGCACATCGTGAGTCCTGCCCCAAGTGATATGATATGATATTTTATTTATATCGCGCTCATACACAGGTGTTTCAGAGCCTGATACAGTTCAAGCTCCCTTAATTCTGCCAGTCGCAAAGACAAGTGACCCTAAAGTTGTGACCTTCAGTATCTTTACAGATCTAAAGAAAGCTTCGACAGGCAAAATCAGCAGCAACTCAAAATTCACAGCAGTACCTAAAATCCCAGTACTGAAAGGAGGAACTGGTCAAACCTTTAAGCGTCCAGCTCAGAAATCCTTATTTGACAAAAACATCAACAATGGAATGTCAACGGCGAATGAAGCTGAGTTGAACTGTCATGTCAACAAATGCCAGAGAATCGAGGTTGATGATTCAATGGAGAAGGAATCCTTCACATCAAATGACCTTGCACATTTCTCCACTCACTCGATCATCGATGAAGATGAACAAGTGGGCCTGTGTCCTGTTCGACTGTGGGGCAGCGAAGAGCACATGTCAAGAAAGTCCTTGTGAAAGCCCACCGGTTCGCAACTTAGATATTCCTTCTTGCTGAAAGTTCAAATTCGCCAAAAGAAATCTGGAGGAGAAGAGCCCTGAGAAACGAAAGCCATTAATGTCAAAATCAGGAGCTATAAAGACCCATGAGACCAAACGTACTAACGAATTTGGTTCAGAACGAAACACAAAATGCACCACCTCTCAGGTTAAACAAACCAAGTTGACTAATCACACCCAAAAACGTGGGCCCAGAGACTAAACCATCCACACTAAAAAACTGGAACTAGAATATGTGTTGCATGATAAAGATGAAGTAAATTTGAACAGACGGAACATCATGAAACTCCTAAATTGTGTGCCAGCCTTGAGAACCATCGAGTCTGATGACATCAATATAGTGGAGTATATGTCTGAAGATCAGTCAGATTGGGTGGTACTACATGTGCACTCCCAGCTGGTAGCAAACACCTTGAGAAATACTAAGAACAATCTTTTAATGTTTGGCTACGAAATAAGTGACTTTATTGGTCCTGAGAAAAAGTCGTGCATGAAGACCCATGATGATAAGTCTTCAAGATGTAATGAGCCTTCAGTTTATGAAGCCAGAAGAAGTGCATCAAAGGAACGTTTTGAGAGAGTGAGAGAGGAACAGGAGCCACAAAGAACCTCATATGGAAGATTGTCCAAACCAATAGCAGGAATTGGAAATCAACAGAAACATCATTTGCTCCCTCTCCAAAGTCAAGACAAGGAGTGTTCCCTGATCTAGTGGAATACAAGGGGATTCACTCATTAATTTCAGGATAATGAGTTAAAAAAAAGAAAGGTTCACACTGATTTACCTACAGGAAACCTGGTTAAGATCTGCACCAGTAAGCAAAGGCTATACATTAAATCTAAATCCAGCCCTGAGAAACGTGACTGGGTGTCCTTTCGCTGGGCTACTAACCATGGTTAAAAATGTCCCTGGCTTGGCGGGTCAGTGATAAAAACATTTAACCCTAATGCCTTTGTGCAAGGAACCACCATTCAAATATCCCATGGAGCGATAGTCCCTAGAGCGTTCATATTGTTGATGAATGTTTATCGGAATCCCACCAAAATGTAATCGACTAACTTTATAACATCAGTCACCTCATTGATTGATGATTTCATGCTCGATTTTCAGAACTTTGTCATCATCAGCTGTGGTGACTTGAACTATTCATGGGTCAATGCAAATGGTAACATGAAACATATAAGCCAAGATCTAAAAGCTGACTGTGGGAAAATTTGGTTTGATAAACTGTGTAATAGAAATTGTCAAATGCTAAATGGGCAAACTAGTGGAGACATCCCGGCTTACCCCACATGGCATAGAGAAGAGTCCCATAGGACAATTTATTACATCTGGGCCTCAAGTGACCTCCTTCCAAATATTATCTCATTGGAAGTTGTAAAAATGTGGAATAGTGATCATGACACTGTAAATCTACTTTGGTCATCGGAAGTAGCCGTTGCAAGTCATCTCTATACTGCATCTCTGGAGATACATCAGGGGCTAAATCGGCTCAGATTAAGGCCTCCAGAGTTTACAGAACTCACTTATTCATTGAATAATGACACCATAAAGGGTGAGAGCTCAGCGGAGTATACTCCCCTATTAGCCCAATTCATAACATCAAAAAGTGGATTTAGCATCGACCATCAAAAACATACATATAGATTCAGTAAACAAATAAATGACAAGAAGAAAAAATAAAAAGAGGATCTTAAACTGCTCAAGACGACCTGGCCGCTCGTTTCGTTTCAGGAGGAAAAAAGAAAACTCCAACAGCGGCATCGAAACTAGATACGTTCTTTTAGATACTATTGCGAAAAAGAGCAAGCAGAAACAATGTTAAGATTGAACTGTACTCGAAAGAGTCGTGAAACTTGGCTGATTATAAAGGCCAGTTCCAGAATGCAAACGGCTAACATGACAGTTGGAGTAAGCACAACTTCATGGGTGAACCATTTCACAACGGTCTTCAAAGCCCCGATATATACCTAAGCGGAGCAATTTATCGATTCAAGTGTTCCTTGGGACATCGAGCACAACCGTGTTGACATTGAAGCTTCGATTTCCAAATTAAAAACTCTGGAACAGCCGGCCCAGACGGCCTCAAAAACCTGGCAATGAAGAAGAACAAAGCTCTGTGGGCCATCTTTGTTGAAATTCTATTTAAGAAAAAAGCTGCGGCAAGACAAATTCCTTCCTCATGGCAATCGGCAGTGGTTGTGACAATTTTCAACAAAGGAGATCGTTTTGATCCAGCAAACTACATTCCGATTGCCCTGTTGGATGTAATAGGAAAGATATTTCCCTCATTTCTCCAGAAAAGATTTCTCCAGAATTGGGCGAGCGAGGCCAACATCATCGATGATTGACAAACGGGTTTCAATAGTGGAATACGGATTGAGCTAAAGCTCTCCCTGCTTAACCTTTTGAAACTAGAAGCCATGAAAAATAAGACAACTCTTTTTCTAGCATTTATCGATCTACACCAGGTGTTCGACAGGGTAAATCGGGCGTCCCTGTGGAAAAAACTGGCAAATTGGAAGTGTCCTGCGGATCTCCTGCAGATGTTAATTCAACTACACTCCAAAACATCAGGGACATCATTTAGGGGTTGCGTAGAGTCACAACTGCGACCCCTGATTTCTCCGTTGCAACCCCTGGAAAACAAAAAAAAAACGTTCTTTTTGTTTTAAATGCAAGCTCCTGTGGCCAGTGCTATGTGGCTCTTTGCTTCTGGAGTGGCTGTTTTTCTTGTTTAGGCCTCTTAAAAAACCTCATCGACTGGAAGGATTACTCAAGACAAGAGCGCACATGGGAGCCAGTATCACATCTACACACTCCACTCCTGTTACAGCGGTTCCACCAGCGGTTCCTGTGGAAACCGGGACCAGAGCGATAAAAAGAGGCATATTGTCACAATCCCAAGGTGGTCCCTATGGCAACGCTGGCGCCGAGGGCCCAGGATATTTCCTTAAATTAAAGCAGCACCACGCACGAGAGTGGCATTACGTTTTCTGGCTCAGCTGTCTAGTCTTTTTCCAAGATGGCCGCCGCCAGGATGTGGAATCGCATTTTTTCAGCCAGATCGTCAACGCTGCTGTGCTGCGCCCTGTAAAGCCTCTAAGCCACTATTGTTTCTTGCTCTATTTTTCATAACCTTTTTCCCTCTTTGCTCCAGTTCTTAACTCAGAGCCCATTCTCCTTTCACAGCTCTCACGTCGTCCTTTCTACTTGTTTGTCACTATATCGTGTCCGCGGCTCCGGAACCGGCATTTTCAGCCCAGCATTTCAGTTCTCATACCGGTGCCCTTTCCGGTGCTCATTGTGCTGCCGTGCATCGCGGGATGCTCCAAACCCGCCTTCTACCATCACAGGCATTCGCTTTGAGAAACGGCAATTAACCTGCGCTGCCTTGTCAGCAACCTTGCAGCCCGGGTATTCCTTCACGATACGCTGTCACTTATTTCCTTCATTGCAGCTTTTTCCAAATTGAATGCTCTGTTCTTGTACCTTCCTCTCTCCTATTTCTTGCTACCCCCGGCGGCTCTCACCCGCTGCTATCAACAGCGCTGAACACCATCTACTTTCACGAGTTACTGCATATAGAGTCCAGTTCCCTGCTGAAGCTTAGGAAGTTGCTACTTAAAATTCCTTGACCCTTCAGACATTGCTGGTAACACGGTAAGCCACCTGCTTCTCCATCAGACGGATGCTATGTGTGTCCAAGGACTCAAATACTACAGAAGAACAGACGGCCTCCAAGTGTTTTTGTGCCACAGAGCTTTTCCCTCAAGTCGCAAGGACACTTCCCCCAACCGATGCCACAAACTGACTTCTACCAACTCAGGGGGTCGAAGTGGCCACAGCATAGGAAAGGCCCTATCTCTACAATGACCGCCTTTGGGACAAGGCCAAGATAAAACAGAAGAAGGAGAGAAGCAAGACATCTCGAAAGGATGACAGATCACCCACCTCAGGTGAGGAGTGTGAGACATACCCACCCAACATCTGCAATATGCTACCACAATGTGCCATATTGTTTGTTGTATCCATGATGACAGTGACTCTGTTCTGCTAGACATGTGCTTGTTTCTGAAGCATGAGTTACACTTCATTCACTGCAGGGTGTAGATTCTCTATTCACACATGTACGTAGGTGCTTCCATGCTACATAGAACATCCAAGAAGGCTACCAACACATCTCACGGCATGCCATGAGAGAGTGTGCATATTTCTGGACTATGCACATCCCCGCTGCCGCCATGGTAATGACTCCGGAGTCAAATTGTTGTGAGGACTGATCCCTGTTACCCTCCCACACTCACTATACACTCCATGTGTCCATGCCCATGTCCCTCTTGTGGGTCACTGTATCGTCTTCCAATCTCCAACTGCATTTACTTACTCTCTCCACTTCACAGACCTTGGCTAGGTGTTACTCATACTTCGACTGGGACTGTTTTCTTTTTTCCACACTAGGGCATGATCCCATTGTGTGCAGCCTCTGTGCCATGTCAACACTGCTGTGGAATGTTATGGATGCGTACTTGGATGTGAATATGCGTGTCTGTCTGTTGACATGTCATGTAACAGTATGTCACAGAGCCACATGGCCATGCCCATTTCACTAGTATTACTCAATAGTTTGCTGTACCATGTACCATAATGTGCTTGCTAATGACAATGGTTGTTGGCAATGTTTCCACTGGCTGAATGGCCCTGAGCAGGTAATGTTGTTGCCAGTCTGGATATGCCATGATTAGATGGCTGCTTGTACATAGTGTGCGGATGCTGTTTCTCTCATGGTGACATGCCCTGCATTTTGTTGCATGACAGCAATGTGATCCACATGTTTACTGTAGACATGTTTCACATGACTCCTCATGTCTTTTTCTGTCCTTGTGCAGGTGAGGAGGCACCAGATGTAGAGGAGGAGGAAGAGGAGGAAGAAGAGTCTGTGCTGTTCTAGATCAACAGTGGAGGACGTGAAGTGGCAGGCTGTGAGAATCCACTGGTGCTACAGACCATCCTGGGCCTTTCTGCATACGATTCTGACTCTTGGGACTCCAGTAGCTCGGATGCTGAACCGGATGTGCAGTCCTCAATGCCGGCGGAGGTGAGTGCACCAATTGTTGGAACAGTTGGGGCCTGTGAGCCTGCAGGAGGTCAGGTGCCTTCACAAGGCCAGTCAGTGGTATCAGGGCAGTCTGTGGTGGTTACGGATGCAAGGCCATGATCCCATGTATTGGTTTCTGGTCCTGGGGCAGATGTTCAAGAGAGGGTTGCAGTCCTGCAGCCAGAGACCGTGGCATCACAGCAAGGGACATGCTCCCTTGGTTCAGGCAGGTCTTGGCCCACACATGTGGGGATGTGTGCAGCCTGGGCATCTCAAAGGAACTCTGTGCATACCGTGAGATTGTGCATGGTGACCTCTAAGCCCTCAGTGTGCTGGTGCATTCATCAGTGTCAAGCATGGCCGCTGCCACTGAGGACTAGACCAGGGCACTGCTTGGTCACTCTCAAGCACCACTACCACCTTTTTATTCAAACCAGACATGCCTCTCGGTCCACCATAGCTGTGCAGTCTGTGAACCCATGAAGGGTTCCTTTTTTTTTTTTACATCCACCCATGTGGAAGGTGACATGCACCCTGCCCCTCACCCCTCCTGGGTGGACCCCCTCTTCCCGGTCCATGATGGACATTTTTGATTTTTGTATATTTTATTTTATTTAATTTTTTTTTGATTCTTTTGTTCACCCCATGCCCGGAGGTTGGCATTTTATTTTTGAGTTGCCTTTTCCTGGCTTATTTTTTATTTTTGATCTTACATTTTCCTTGAGGAGTGCTGTTAACATCTCAAGGTCATGACGTTTGCAGTGGTGGACATGCAGGCATGCATAGTGAGCTGAACTTGCATGTTTGCATGGTGGTGCAAAGGATGGCATGTGCAGCTAAATATGGTTTCTGTGTTCAATCGTACATGTGTGCTGTGTGAATGGTACTTCTCTTTGCCTGTTGTGATGTCTTCTCTCATGTTGTTTCAGTAATCCGTGATCTGGCGGTGACTGGTCTCCAGAGGGAGAGACCCTGCACCTTTTGACGTCCATGATACCCATGCCCTCCACCAGGCACTGTCCCTCCTGTACCTGAATAGGAGACACAGTTCCAGGTGAAGGTGATACGGGATTCACACCATGCCGGCACAGTCAGCAGATAAGCATGAGCACTGTCTTGCATTTTGAGCATGCGTCATTGGTGTGCATGTTTGCTGCATGTCTTACTTAGCTTAGATGTGCCTTGCATGCTAGCATGCTGGTATGGTTATTTAAGTGCTCAAGTCACTGTGTTACCTATCTTGGTGAATCTCTCTATGGCCGCACCTACTGTGCTGTATAGCATGTCATTGTCCATATCCGATCCTGGCAGTGTACTCTTTGATATGGCATTTCCTTGGTCTTCCCTCTTAGTGTCACTCTCTCTCCCTCTCTCTGTTGTGGTACACTGCATTCCTGAGCTGATCACAATCTATGTACTGTCACCTTCTGGCACCGTATGTTTCTCCTGCTGTGGGTGGTCTATGCATATTTTCTGTAGCAAATCATGTATTATCATGTATGTGCATGTTGTTTCTGCTGTTACTATGCATGTGATTGCATTAAGGGGGAGCGTCTCCTGATGGTGTGCATCGTATGCCTTGCAGGTGGGTACCCTGTACCGGTAAGTGAAGGGTATTAGCAGACACTTGTGTGGTGTTTGCATGGGAGTTTAGCACTGTGCATGTTCACATGGGATTGACTTGTCTTGTGGGCCACCAGTACATCTTAATGGGCACATTTTTCACAGGGTGTACTTCTGATGGTGGGTCTGGGCATGGCATAGCTTCGATGGATTGGTGGGGCCACTGTTTCTACATTCTAAATTGTGGGCATTCTAACTGTGTGGGCTTTTCATGGGTGTTTGGGAGTGGGTAGCATGGCCGGGTGTTTGTGGCTGTGTCAGGTGTTGATGGTTGTGCTAATCTGTGTCTCATGGCAGTTTGATCATGTGTAATGAGTGTCACTTCACATCCCTTGCAATGTTTGTTGGTTTATGGATCAACGGCACATTTGGCCTGTCTTGATTATGGATCAAACATTACATTGTGCAGTACCAGTTGAAAGCCACAAACACGTGGGTATTTATACACCTGTTTGGGATGCTATGTTATGTACCAGCACATATGGGTAAGTGGTGTTGGTGTTTCTCATGCATTTACCATGCATGCTGCACCATGGTGTTTGCAGCTTCAACTTCACTGCAGCTAGGTGCATGGTACTGCTGCATTCTATTGAATGCAGTATTTGACCAATTTTATGCTGTGACAATGTAGTCTGTATTGACCATGGTCGTTTGGTTTGCATCCTACATTTAGCATTCTTGCTTGCTGTATCACATTGTTTGTGTTGTCTGCTTATGTCTTTCACAGAGTTCCCTTGGTGGCCAGAATTCCTTTGTGACATCCATGTATGCGTCAAGCATGGTCCTTCCTGGAGTTCAAGAGGTGAGTATTTGTGTACTTGCATTCTAGTGGTTTGCATCACAGCTGCACTCTACACAATGTGCTGGCAACTTGCCAACCCATCCACTGAATATTTTGCACCTATTCCTTAACAGTCCCTTTGTAATGCACTTGCATCTCATTTATTTTCAAAAAGCCAGGACATACTAAACCTCCTTGTGACAGGTTCTTCCAACACCACTCTCCTACCTCTGCCCCCCATCACTCACCCTCCTCAATCCTTCTTCTCCTCCTTCTCTCCTGTCTACTATATCCCCTGAAGAAGTCACCAGACTTGTCAACTCCATAAAGGTCTCATCCAAACAGGTGGGCCCATGCTCATCCAGAACCATCAAGGGCAACATCTCCTCTCGGGCCCCTGTTCTTGCTGATCTGTGCAGCCACTCCTTTTCTGCTGTTTCATTTCCATCCTCCCTCAAGCACTCCCTTGTGCGCCCCATCCATACAATACCATCTGCAGAGCCTTCCTGCCCAGTCAACTACCACCCTATTTCAATCACCACCTTCCTGGGGAAACTGCTTGAGAAGTTTTGCCTCCCACAAATGGGCACCCATGACATACTTGTTGGTGGTGGGCATGTACACCAGTGTGGAATTCAACCTTCCTGAGCCACAGACACTGCTCTCCTGAACACCCATGAAGAACTGCTAGCATCCATCAATTCATAATCCCCTGCTGTCCTCATACTCCTTGATATCTCATCTGCATTTCACACAATGAATCATTCCATCCTCATATAAAATGCTCCATGAGTGGCCAGTGGACTGGCTTAGCTCATTCCTAAACAACCATTCCTACAAAAGCATTCTGTGTCCTTTCTCCTTCCTTGCTTCCTCCTCCACCGGTGGCATCCCGCAGGTTTCTGTTCTTTTGCCATGTGTCTTTAACATATACATTTCCCTACTGCAACGCTTCCTTGCCTCATTCTACCAAAAATTCCAGTGCTATGCTGAAAACACACAACTCTTCAGCAAAGTTTCTACTGACACACTTGCACCTTCATTCACCCTCACTGCCTCTCCTCCATCCTGGCCTGGTGCACTACAAATGACCTTTTCTTGTACGCAATCAAAACCCAGAATCTCCCTATTGAATCCCTTGCAGCCTACTTCTTCCATTCACTCTGTCCTTCCTGCATGAGCTCACCCCCTGCCCCTTCATCCGAATCCAGGAATCTTGGATCATCTTCGACTTCCCCCTTTCCTTCATCCCTCATATTCTGGATATTATCAAGAAGTCCAACTTTGAGCTCTTCCTTCTCAAAGTAACTGTACCCTTCCACACCGTCCCCCAGAGACTCAATTTTACCTGTGATGTGGTTCTCTCGAGGCTACACTACTGCAGCAGCCTCCTCCTTATTGTTCCTTGGTCCACCCTGCGGCCCCTCCAGTTTACCCAGATTAGGGCAGCAAGACTTATCATTGGCCTCAGGCCCAGGTACTGCAACTCACCTGCACTCCAAAGCCTTCAGTGGCTCACAGTCTCAGCATGGATTATATTGTAATCCCTGTGTATTATCCACAGGGATATCTAGGGTCGGGCACCACTATATCTTCAACGCTTCCTGATCAAATACTCCCCTTCTAGACTCCTGCATTCCTCTGGCTACAACTCCCTCTGTGTGAAGCACTATGGTATAGAAATGACTGTTGGTGGATCAATTTCCTCTGTGGGCTGCCTTCTGTGTAATAGCCACGCTCTCCCTCTGCGTTTTGAGCAGGACCTCCTTAAATTCCCAATAATCCTCAAGTACTTTCTCTTCTCCTCTTCCTTCTTCCCCTCTCTTCCATGTTAATCATACAGTAGCATGCCTAATGTTCAGGGCCCTTATGTGTCCTTGGGGCCCTGAACCCCCACATGTATCATCGAAGCAACTGTGTATATACTGCACTTTCTCACGCTCAGCCTCACCACGGGAGGTTGCACTTATGTTTATCTTTTATTTTCTTAGCACTTCACCCCGAGCTGTTTTCTATGAACAAATCAGAACCTTTTACCTTACCACCCTCCCCTGTACACTTGCATGTTGGGAACACTCACAAGGCATTGTGGAATTGTCTCCCATCTCAGTTATTGTCAAGATGTGTTTGTAATATTGATTCTATTATTTATCTCTGTTAGTAATTAATTGGCTACCTTCCCCTGTCCCCACACTGTTGTCCTGTGTGCACTTAGAAACATTTAGCTTAATTGTATAAGTGCCTAACAAATGATCAATACATGAGTTTATTAATAATGTGCTCCTGTGACTGTGTGCAGGGCACTGTCCCAATACTACGCAGGTGATGGCATGACTTATTATGTCTTTGGTAGTCTTCCAGGGGTGAAACAGCTTTTTGGTGGGATCAATTATCTGCATATGTGTTGTCTTCACAATTTTCATGCAGCATGTTGACTGATGCATGCATTGTGTATGTGTCATCGTCTACTGAATGGGGATGTGTGACATGCACATTTGCTGCATGTCATTGAGGGGACAGGCAGTGTGGTGGATGTTGTTTGTCAGTGTGTGTATTTTGTGTGTTTAATTTGCATGCAGTGTGCAGGTGTTTGTGCATGTGTGCTGGAACACATGTTGATGGTTGTCTTGTGAGTTGCTGTTGGCATGTATTCTATGTCATTGAGGGGTGCCCATGGGTCTTCGGTTTTTTGGGGCATGTATGTGTTAGCTGCACTATGTTCATTTTGTTCTTTGTCTGCAGATCCTTCCATCAGAGAATGATGGCTATTTCACGGGATGAAATTTGACTGTCAACTGCATGCCAAGGGTACCAGTAAGATGTTCATTTATATTTATTGTTATGAAATGTTGAGGAACTTGTAACTCAATACTGCACTTCTTTTCTATACCTCATAATAGGGAAATGCGTGTGCGCATCATGCACAATCTGGGACATGTGTCCATATATTTGCAATTGTGCTTGTTGGAGTTTGTTTAGAAGTGAATAGCTGAGGCTATGTATCGCTTGCAGCACAGAAAAGATGTTTCTGGATTTATCGATGCTTACACATTTGACCGGTATGTTACTTAGTGAGATCCACCACCGCAGAAGGGGACCGCTACAGTGGGTATGGTGCACAGTATGATTATCCTTTTACATTACATATGGGATGGTTTTGGTGACACAGAGGTGATTTAATTGATTGGTTGGCATGGTGGTAATGCCATACTTTCTCTTCAATGTGTTACTTTTGGAAACACAAGATGACATTTCTTTTAGATCTAAGGGATGCACACAATTTAGCACTTCCAAAGGCAATCTCTCATGGTGGTATTGTGGCCACAGTGGATTGGCCTATTGTCATCATTGAATGGCACCTGAGATGTAGCAGGATCCGGTGCACTCCACAGGGGAGGGAGTTTAGGTGAAATATGATTGAACAAGTTGGGTATGTGCAGCCTCTCCATGTGCCCTTTGCCCAGCCATACGCAAGCGGTGGGCCTGTGGGTGTGGATAGGGGGTGCCACCACCATGTCCACCGGGACGGCATGCCGTGTTTCAACACTGTGCAAGATACATGCTGCAACAATGATCCTGCAGACTACTGGTGCATATAGCAACACACCACCAGAGTGGTCAAGAGAGCGGAAATGTGACTTGAGCACTCTGAATGCGCGCTCCACTATGTCTGAGTTGCAATATGGGCAGTGTTCTATCTGATCTCGGCAGGTGTGTTGGGGTTGGGTATTGGTGTCATCCTCTATGTGCTCAGGGTGTAGGCACTGTCCCCTCTAGAAGTGAAAATGGTTGTCATTGCCATTTGTTGACAGTGTCTATTCGTCTGTGTGCAACATGCATGCATGTGCATGGCCATTAATACTCACCAGTGAGCCATGTTTTGCCATGCTTCCCAGCTTCCAGGGCCCGGTGTAGGGGGGAAATCCTGAAGATGTAACTATCATGGATGCTTCCATGATAGTTGGCATAGACTTCAGTAATGATGCCCTTGGCATCACACACAACCTGAACATTGATGGAGTGCCAGTGTTTCCAGTTGCAGTTGATATGCTCTGTGGCTCGAGGTAGACGTGGAGCAACATGGGTGCAATCAATGGCACCTAGCACGTTTGGGAACTGCGCCACCTCATAAAAATCCTGGACCACTGCTTGCCTCTCTGCAGGGGTTATGGACATATAGATATGACGGCGGACCAAAGGATGTGCAGTTATTATTGCCAATACCTGGTGTAGGCAGCGTGACTGTGTGGCCTGTGAAATGCCACCAACTATTGCGGTGGTCCGCTGGAAAGAGCCAGTTGCCAAAAAATGCAGTACAGTGAGCACCTTTTGCAAGGGGCTCAGTGCTTGGGAGCACAGGGTGGGTAATGTGAGGTAATCTTCCCACTCCATGACCAGGTCTAGGATGATATGTATGGGGAACCTATACCTGCCATAGACCTGGTCGTCGGGCATCCCAAAACGGCTGGTCCTTAGGTGGAAAATCCAGGCCATGGCCATCTTCCTCCTCCTGCGGTGTTCCAGGATGACTGCTGCAACAAATGGTGCATTCATTGTGGCTGTATACATGCGTTTGTTGATCGTGCATATTTTTTATGCATTTGTTTGTGTGCGTGTTGACATTTACACCTGCTATCACATGGTGAAGCTGTTTCGGGATTTGCGCATGCTTTTTCGCAAGCCGGCGATCCCTGTTCCAAACCATGAATACGGTTGTTTTGTGCACATATGGGCGCTGCAATTATTTGACAGTGGATTGTCCCTCGTAACGCCCACATTTTTGCTTTTTTCTTCCTCATTTGATATATTCCGCCCCCTTTTTATGTAGCTGTGCAGGCCCGGCTGGCCCTTCGCTTGGAGTCTCGCGCAAGACGTTTGCGGTGTTGCTGTGATGTTTTGGACCAGCGCGGATTCGTCAAAAGTCCCAGATAAGCCCCACTCATTGTGTCCCTTTGAATCGACGAAAGGGGACTTGCACGTGATTTCACGCACACGTCCCCAATTTTCAGTGCAAATGATTCCATGAATCAGGCCCACAGTCTGTCGATCACAGTCATAGAAAATGTCTGCCCCCTTATAATCCAAAATACTTTTTTGGGGAATCCTATCACTGGAGTCTACACACGGCAAAATCAAGCAGCAACACCTGCATTACACCATTCATAGCCCAAGATTGGGCTATCAACCAATTTTACATTCTCCTCTTCTGTCACATTGTTTACTGTAGCTACTGGCATTGTTTAATGAAGAAAGACTTTGCAAATGAATGGTTGCCAAACACAGAATACAAATAAAATTGCGTGCAAGTATAAATCGTGAGGCATTTCATCCCAATAAACTATGGGTAGAATATATTTTGGGAACATCTTTTCACTGTGATTTCGAAAATAAAATAAAATAAGTAAACGCAGTAATTAAAAATGTACTACACTTGTAATTGTTCTTAACTTAATGATCCACGGGCATTTTCTTAACAATCCACTATACCAAGGATCATACTCCAAAGTTTAAGTCTGATTTGTCTACCTCTAATGAGTACAGTTGGCAGGTTAAGGAGGATTTGTTCATGGTTATAGACCCATTAGTGAATATAATCCGTTTAAGAACAAATAGTTTTAAAGAAGAATTTTCAAATAATTACTGAAAGCTTAAACCGTGAATGTATTCGGTACTTAAAGAGTTTGCATAATCAATCTCTCTAGCTGTTATGTTTTGGGGGCTAAGCACAAACAAGTTTACTAATTATGACTCTAAAGCACCGATTCAATAAGTGTTTTCATCACCGCAAACCTAACCAAAGCAACTCGGGGACATGCACATGTTTGCGTAGGAAATTAATCGTGCATTGCCAATAACTTTGAATAGGCCATTTAGTCAGTATTGAGGATGTGACACGCAGTAAGTAGTGGATACACTTTGACGAGGAGGCACAAAATTAATTTTGCTGTGATTAGAAGCAGGCCACTATAATGTGGTTAATCAATTAATCAATGTGTTTGTAGTCTTTAGGCCATGTAAAGGATGCCTTTGTAAAACACACCTATAAAAACACTTAGCTCAACAGTTCGGTTTATTTATCTACAGTTCCTTTCGCAGAAAGTAGTTGTTGTCAATGCTAATTAATCCAAAGTAATGTCCTGATACTACACAGCAAAACGCGAGAGAGAAATAATTAAAAATGGGATCCAGGCGTTGTAGGACATAACCAACCATGTCTCTGACATGTTACACGTTTTTTTTCTTATTAATTTCGGTCGTTTTCTCAGCGCCCCCTTGAGTTTAAGAACCAATGGACCACTGCGAGTAGCTAGAAGGGAGAAAACAAACGTGCGTGATCTTTCTGTGCTCTCTCATTTCTCTCTCTCTCTCTCTCTCTCTCTCTCTCTTTCTCTTTCTCTCTCTCTGTTTACCACACTACCTCTCTCTATGTCTCTCTCTCTCTCTCTCTCTCTCTCTCTCTCTCTCTCTCTGTTTACCACACTACCTCTATCTCGCTCTTTCTCTCTATCTCTGTTTCATTGTTTGGAGCTGTTAGCTGAGTCACCAGAGGAGTTAAAACCAATCTCTTGAGGAACGTTGTATTTAATCTGTTTGCAAAATGAACTGTAAATGGAATTGGTCCCCAGGCGCTCAGGCGGATCTTCAAACAAGAAGCCGGATAGTTTTAATAGAGTGAAGAGGGAGAAGGAAAGTGAGAAAAGTGATGTCCCATTGGCAGTTTCAGTTCGGTTTTCACCCTGTCCTGAGCTTGGGTGTCAATATTGGATCAATGTGAGTCCTTGTGTGCTGTTGGTGTCTTATGTGTTGTTTGTTATTTCAGTGTGATGAAGTGCGTGCGGTTTTCTGTGTGCGAGGGTGGTTGTGTGGATTTTTGTGGGAGTTATGTATGCGGACATGTGAGCTTTTGGTTTAGTGGGTTATATGTCTCTTAGCCCTTATAATTCTTGTTCTATGTGTCCAGTTGTCCTATGGAGTAGGCATATTCTTTCTCTTTTTCTTTCGTGTCCGTCTAATTGTTTGGAGTGATGGCGTGGCAAGCTCCCAGCGGTGTTATTTACTACCTTTGTGTACCAGGTAGACAAGTGTATTGTCCCCACTCTGGTATTGGTGCTGTATTTTTACAATCACCCACTTCCTTCCTATCTATTTCCTGTCAGTGATCCATTGCTACCTGTGTTATTGACATATCACCCTTACCCTTCAATCCTGATCTCTGCGTGATCGTTCTTTGGTATGGTCCTTGCTCATCTATCTTTCAATTATTAAGTTGATTTGCAGTAGATTGTTCTTCCCTTACTTCAGTTGATAGGCGGTAGCTTAGGGAGATAGGGATGATCAGTTTCATCTCTCAGAAATATTTCAGCTGTGTATGTGCCCTCATAGGCACTGTTAGGCAGAATCACATGCAGCACCCTTTGGGAACACTACATGCAATTTAGACTACAAGTGTCAGTACAATTTCACCTTTGGTACAAGCCCGTACTACACAGTTATGTGCTAGCAGTGGCTGAGCAACCAGACGTATCTCCAGAATTTAGTGAGCAGTAGAACAAGTTACACAGAGGACCAACCAATACAGTGATTCAAATATACAATTACTCAAGGTTTCTTAGTAAAAGAATATACATTTATTTACTCAGTCAGTTTGAAGACATTACCCTCACAAGAGCAGCTCAATATCACACACTCATTATACTACAGATACACAACCAATAAGTTACTGAACAAGTTCAGCTCCCCTGAAGTGGGAGCAAAATGGCACTTCAGATACTTAATAAAGGGGTAAAAAAACAAGGTTACAAGAATCAATAGCACAAATACTTGAATAGGCAGGGCAAAGGGTTTCAGTAAACTACAACCAGCAATTCAGTTCGTAGGCCTGGGCCAAAGTCAATGGTTCAGAATCATTGTATAGGATAGCACAGTCCTGGTAATAAACAGTTAAGTCTTTGCCACAGAGTTTCGAAGAATTTGGCTAGGCGAAAAGTTTGATGAATGTTTAGGGAAGGACAAGCCTTCGAAGTTGAGGAAAGTTCCACAAACTTTTGCGATGGCCGAAGAGATTTCCGGACTACCTTTGCACAGTACCTTTAAAGTGAAGAAGAGCTTTAGCTGAGGCAGTTGTTCCTGGCAGTTCGAGCAGATTTCGCTGTTCCAGAGCTTCAGTCGTGGGGACAAGAAGGAGGATGTCGGGAGGTTCCTGCACTGCCCAGGGAAGAGGCCACAAGCTTGGCAAAATGTCGGTTTAAGGTGTGATTGCCTTAAAGTCCACAAACTGGTTTCCTTCCCACTGGCTATCCGGTTTTCAACAGCACTCTGAAGAAAATTCGACCAACATAGGGACGCTGTGCAGGTGGCTAGCGAGTTGCTTGTTCCCACCAAACTCAAGGGAAGAAGTTAACCTTGAAAGGCTTCTCTGTCAATGGAGTTTCAGGCAATTCTGACCTGTTTGTTCTAAACCACTGCCACCAGCCATTTCAAGTGGAAAAGGGTACCATTTGACTGTTACATGAGTGTTTAGACTCAGGGGATGCTAGGTAACCCTCCAGCACTCTATAGGAAGATAGTGTGTGCTGGGTCTGTAAATTTAAAAGGACTAGTAGAGTCAATTTAACTTTACATGCTCTGGGAGACAGTAGTCAGTCCCAGAGAAGGTATTTAAACATTGGGGAGTCGGAAAGACACCCCCTGTGCCACTGCACTAAAGGTGCTGTCTGATACATAAGAAAAAGATGATGCCTATGGATTTGTTGTAAAACCCCATATCCAAAGAACACAAAAGTAAAACACACATCAAAATACATGAAAGAGTTGGAAAAAAGGCTCACACTCTTTCCAGGTACAAATTAAAATCCTAGAAATCCAGCAATGTTGCTAGGGGTCTCAAAAGTTAAGAGAAATTAGCACATTCTTGAGAATTCTCCCTAACAGGGTGTTTTACACTTATGGGCCTTTCTATTACTTGTCTCCCTTATGCTGTTTTTGAGCATTGTACCATGTGTTTTGGATTTGTAAAATAAAAGATTTATACTGAAATAAAGATATACTTATCTTACTGAGCAAAAATCTAGAAAAAACAAATAGAGTACATTCTTATAGAAGTTTATCATTAACCTCTTACATGCCAAGGACGAGCTATCTTGGCCTTGACATTACGTACGCAGTGCCAAGGACGAGATAACTTGTCCTTTTTGGCACTTTGTTTTGTGCGATCCCTGCACAGTCCCAAAAAACTGTATGAGGAGGAGGTTCCTCCACATGACCCAGGGTTTGGATTTCCTTCAGTTTCATGTCTGCACGTGTAATGCCATTTCAGCTGCGGTAGTGAAAACAGAAGGTAAGTTTCCTTCTTTTTCTCCCTCGATCTGAGGCACTATTGTGCCGTTCATATCGAGGGAGGTGTCGTTGGAAAGGGGAGCTGCTCCCCTTTCCAACAATGCTTTTTTTTTAGCATTGCCGCTACACCATCAGGGATCTGTCTGTGATGTGGGGGGAGAATGGGATGCTTACAGTAAGCAGCCATCTCCCACCGGCCCCCAAGGCATGGGGCCACAAGTGTTGGGCCCCCTGGGAGCAGATGGGTGTCCATCTGCCCATAGGTGAAAAAATAAATAAAATTAAATTTAAAAAAACAAAATGATTTGGGTGGGGAGAGCGGGACCGGGGGGGGGGAACTGTTAAGTAAGATTTCCACAGAGCTGGTAAATCTTCCTTTCCTGGTTCAACTCCAGAACTTTTTACTTTTCTAGTGGGACATTTTTCATTAATACCTCAGTGAGTGGGAACCTTTTCCCACACTCACCTAATCTTTAACTCGTTTTATGGGTGTCATTTTTAAGACTCTTCATAGTGTCTTTTTAAAGTTCTCATGTTTAACAACTTATTGGCAATAAGTGTCTGTTGTTGCTGGGTTGCCCTAGGGGCTCTCCATTTAACTTTCTTGTGCTAACCTTGAGTGAACTACAGTTCCCAAGGGTAGAAAGGATTGTTGGATCCCTTTTTGCATTTTGTTAGGTGAAACCAGCAGACCCCACCTTAAGTGGAGTGCTGGGGAGATACAATGTATCCCAGATGAGCCGGAGCTTTTTGTCCCACAAGTGGAATCCTTCGCTTTACTCATGAGGTTATTAATCCCCAAGGACCCAGGGAACAGCACGCAGAGACATCCTGAAGTGGGGCGGTGGAGGCTGCGCTGCTCACAAGGGAAGAGCTGAACCTTTCCAGACCCCAACCCACTCCTGCCAGACCCCCACACGCAGAGCTCTGCACAATGTTCTGGCAGGCCTCTGAGGAGATTTTAAACTGGGATTTGCAACCAGAAGTGAATTGCTGAAGTGCATTGCTGTCTCGCTGGGCTGCTGGAAGACTCTGGTGGACTGCTCATATAACTCCGGCTGCAAGCGTGTTTTTGCTGGGCAACGAGCTGCGTGCTGACCACGCTCCTTTGACTCTGTTGGATTGGCCACATTGGCCAGCTGAACCCTAAGCAACGCTCGCAACTTCCTTTAAAAATACCCTGCATGCGCGAATGCGCGCATGACTTGCGGAAGTGAATTGCTAAAGTGTATTGCTGTCTCGCTGGGCTGCTGGAAGACTCTGGTGGACTGCTCATATAACTCCGTTGGATTGGCCTCATTGGCCAGCTGAACCCGCCCCTAAGCAATGCTTATTGTATATTATTGATTGTTTTTTAATCTTATTCTATGTTGGTTATGTCTCGACAAATTAACTCACTAAAAACGGGTGTGCCAGAGCATGTGGCAAACATTTACAATCTTGTGCCCCCTTTGACTAAGAAAGCCTTAATTGTTAAAAGACTCAAAGACAACAAAGACAGAAAGCGTGCAAGCTCTCTAAATGTAGATATTCGCACTTTCTGTATAACAGATACTGTGGGGATAGAAAAGATAATGCCAATTCCCCCACAAAGTGAGACAAACATACCGCCTATACTCACCTCGTCCTCGGTTACAGCTCCTCATGCAGCCTGTCCAAATGCTTCAGCGTTGACTGAAGTATCAACGGCTGCAAATATTGTCTCAGAGGAGGTAGTGACTGTTCTGCCAATGTGCAATTAGACCAGGTGGGAAGAGAAGTGGCGGATGCCACGATCGCATTGGCATACAGAACTGGAGAAATATGCATCTCCCAAGTGGCTACTAATGGTGATATTCAAGTTGAATTGCATCCGATCAAATCGCCCACAGCTGCACCCATGTGTTCCGTTACAGCTCAGCATTTATTGCGAGCTGAGTACTAAAAATTAACAGCAGTGGGTGACATTGGGGAAGATACCATAGCGTCTAGTCCACATGAATCAGAAACACCTGAGGTGATGTACATATGCTCTAACACGGGTGACCTGATCCAATTGGTTGATAACTCACGAATACATACAGCTGCCAATACTGAGAATGCACAAACACTGGATACTAATCCATCAGTGGAGAAAAAGAATCAAGAATTGTACAAATCATAAGTACTATTTGAAAAATCTCCATCCAGTATCTATCATTTGTAGCCCCAACGCCCAGACGTACCAGATTCAATGAACTTGACATCAATCATCCGTACTTTATACGTGATAGCCAGATGCCATATAAAGATAATAGGTTCTCCTTTCCCAAGGCACCAGCACTAAATAACACATTGAGTGCAATGAACACGGCACTATTGTCCTTAGCAAAGCTATATGAATTATTGGACGAAAAAATGACATGTCAGAACAGAGAAGTCCATATGCTATATTTGCTACTCAAAAAAGACCAGCAGGCACAAAATCTAGTATCTCGTCCTTGTACAATTAGGTTGATAAGTCAATCTACTCAAACAAGTGTTCTGCAAGATCCGGATGTGATGGTAGATTTGCTGACAAACTCAGCAAAAAATCTAATTCCTGCAAAAGTTGCTATCCAGGATACAAATGTTCAATCAGTATCTGCTAATTTGACAGAGGTAATCCCGAAAGTGCAAGGTATATCATTTGCACCGATGTTTACCAACCTGAAAGTCCAGCCCGCGGTGCCCATTCGGTCTATTGAGCAGGATATGAATTCAACAAATAACTGTTAATAGGAATTCTGTGTCTAAAGCCAAAATAGCCGTGAAATTAGTGATCTCTGCAAAGAAAAAAAGGAAATTGAACCTGAATATTGAAAATTAGCTTAGGAGAAAAGAAGCCCTACAAAATATAAACTACTTGATGACTTGATTGGTATTGTAACACCACAAACTCCATTGGGACACAGTGAAGAGGTCCCCAATGTGGTTATCTCCACACAATTCAAAGCTGCAGAGGGAACTCAAAACTCATCAGCTGCAAACATAGTGCAGGTTATGAGCTCCACTGTAGTTCCACCCAAAGTTGCAGCTATGAACGAGAATGCACCAAGCACCACTGCTGACATCATACAGGACCTGCGAGAAAAAATACAGGCCTCATTTGAAAGACACTCTAAGGTAAATGACGCCCTCGTACAGTCCTATGCAGCTCCTATCAGTGAGAATCAGGCTAATAAAACGAATGGTGGCCTTGTAGAAACAAAAAAGGTTTACTCAAATAATACTGACGGCATGCTACAAGATTTGCGCAAAGAAATATGAGCTTCTTTCGAAAAATACACCAGAGAAAATGAAGCTCTTACACATTCCATTAGGTTAGCCGATCAGGGCATACTAAACAAATCTGACCGGTTTAATCAGGTTTCCCATAAGGAAATACCCAACATTGAGCTTTTGCTGAAAGGCCCAAAGATGCTACAAATAACAGCACCACATGAGTCTGCGGACCAGGGGACCATGGGGCCTACAACCATTAGCAGGCCGCCCAAGATCCAATGGACTGAGCCTGACCCCATGGTATCTAGGCATCTTGGCAAAGCTCAATATAAAAATCATCATCGCCTACTTATCAAATGTCGTGGCTATCCATTTGCCACATATGACCTCAGTCGAGCCAGCTTTCTGAATATCTGTGCAGAAATTACTGCACTTGAAGATTTAACATCAGCCGACATCAGCCTGGTGGAATTTGTCAATGATGTAGACCTAACAGAAGCACGGTTGTTCATCCAATGAAGAGTTATTTTAAATACCTTCTGGCTAGCCCAAATGCATTTTATAATCTGGGTTTTATTCTAACACAAGATACGACCATCCATGACACGAAACAAACAAACATTGATTGCCCAAAAAATAGAACGTATGGTGACAATACAACCTCCGGGTCATCGGTGGCAGGGCATACACAAAATGTGTGGACAAATGACAATTGTAATGTGAGATCATAACAATCCCAGACGTTAGAATCTATTAGCCTACTCTCCTGGAACACAAGAGGACATATACATTTCATTAATAACAAAAGTAAGGAGCTCCTCCAATTTGACATATTAGTGTTCAGGAGACATGGCTTCGTGCGGTACCAGTATGGGACCAGTATAATATCTATGTGGTACCTGCCTTGGAGCCGCTGAAGGGACGTCCCATGTCTGGCTTGTTGATGGCTTTTAGAAAAGATAAGAACATAGAAGTAATTTGGCATAGATCTCTCTCCCCTTGTTTTTAATATGTTAAGATCCAGCATGGTCAAGGTTTTTGTGCCATAGTGAACATCTATTGGGGAAAAAACATCTGTCCTCAAATGTTTTTTTCGAAACCTTGGCCACGATTCTTGACAACTGTTATTAGATGATACCATCACTAACACACTTATAATGGGGGATTTAAATTTACATCTATTACAGACTAAAAACTTGAGATCCATGCCCGATGAATGTCGTTGGTTATCTATAATGGCCGATCGAAACTTTGTCATGGTTAATGGTTCACTACAAGGGGATGTTCCTCCAAAAACTACATGGCACAATGCTGGTAGTCATGCAACTTTGGATTACATTTTTGTGAATGATCACTTTCTGAACAATATAACCATGTTCTCTGATAAGTCAACTATCCTGAGTGATCATAGTCAACTTCTCTTGACATGCGATTGGCCTAAAAATGAGACACAGGGCCTCATTACACGGATGGCGGTAAGGGTTTACCGGTACCAGTATTTTACCAGTACCGGTAAATCCTTACCGCCTTACTGCGAGGTCCCTTTGCGGGTTGGGGAATTTAACGCCTGATTTTTGCAGGCGTTAAAAACCAACCCGCAAAGGGACCCAGGGAGCTAATTACGGTACCGCAATTTGCGGTACCGTAATTAGCGCCTTGCCCATTCCCATTATACCCTATGGGGCAAAAATGGGAATGGTGAAGGGCAATGGTGGAAGGGGGAATTACCGCCCTGCCAACCTTGGAATGGGGCGGTAATTCCCCTTTCCGCCAAGGCGGTGCCGGTATTTTACCGGCATGAACCATGGCGCTAATAGCGCCATGGTTCTCCGCCATCCGTGTAATGAGGCCCACAGTCCTATAATACTAACATGTCTAATTTACAGGTTAACAATGCTGGCAATCATGTAAAATGGTCACAGTCAAAACTATGTCAGCATAGAGATGTTTTGTGTGATCTATACTCTGTTGACAGTGAATGTAATAGTGGATGTTATGTTCATGCTATGCAGCTCTTTTCAACACAGAGGGTACACCCTGAATGAGGATTACAATCTCACCTTCATGCCTTTGACCTTGAGGTTAAATGCAAGAAAAGTGAATTAAGGAGGAATATTAAAAAAAACTATACAATGTGCTCAGGTCTAATCCTGGGAATAATCAGGAGCAGATAAAACAACTAAAAAGTGAGTATAAAAAATGGTCAAGAGGTCACCGTGCCTCCAATATCAACATGACGGAGAGGTAATGATGAAACAGATCATCCTTAAATCATCAGGGGGCATATGGGCATTGTTAAATAAAACCTCAACCAAAATCCAGCCTGCGTTACAGATGAACTCCATCTCACAACATTGTTGGAGGTCTTTTTATGGTAATATATATACCACACCATTCTTAAATACTGATTTAAATTGGGATAGCATTGTAGCTAATCATAATGTGAATTTTGATTGTGAAAACATCCTCTTCTTTATATCAGAATTGAGTGTCTCAAGAGCTGCTGTGCCAGACAGTCTGCATAATGCCATAATAAAACAAAACAGACACCTATGGTCGGATATATTATATCACATATTTAAGCACATTATGGTGACAGGTTCTGTTCCCTCAAACTGGTAAACATCGATTATTCTCCCTATATTTAAGAAAGGTGACAGGGCAAATCCGGCCTCTTAAAGACCCATTGCCTTGTTAGACTGCCCGGGGAAATTCTTCACCCGCATGATCTTGGGCGAGTTCAATAAATGGCTAAATCATCTAAGCCATAAAGATCCCTTTCAGACAGAGTTTGTACCTGGTTTAGGTACAGCTATCAATCTAGTCACCCTGAATTCCAAACATTCAGCAAAATAAACAGCATAAGCAACCAATATACACAGCATTTGTAGACTTCAGGTCAGCCTTTGATCTTGTTCCTAGGGAACTACTTTTTAAGAAATTGATGGACTTGGGGTGTCCCTGGTACATACTCAAATGGATAATTGAATTTCATTCAAACACATCAATTCAGATTCGTATGAATTATGATGGCCTTCTGTCTGAAACCACAGAGACATCTCAGGGTCTAAAACCGGGATGCATGTTGGCCTCTGCATTGTTTAATTTTTTCCTTTTAGACTTTAGGTCCAGTTTCAGGGGGTTGACTATTGATCCCCCAAAAATGCATGGAACAGCCATTAATTGGCTTCTTTATGCCGATGACATGGTACTTTTGTCTAAAACACCAGCAGGTCTGCGCATTATGTTAAATGCATTAGATACCTATGCCAAGAAAAATTGCATTAGTATCAACACTATGAAAACTCAAGTGATGCAATTTGGTGTTAAAAAAGGACAAAAATCATGCCGTTGGCAACTACAAGATACCTATCTTTTGATTGTAAGGTCATATATTTATCTAGGGGTATGTGTGAATAGTTATATGTCTGATAAACCATATGAAGACCATCTTCAGCTGAAACATCTTAGTGCTTTATCACATTTACCATAGACCCTATAATTACATATTATAAGCAAAAACATATCCCTACAATTTTATATGGGTCAGAAGCCAAAAAATGTCAATCCTATGCTTACTGGACTAAATATGAAAATGCTTTCTGCAAAAAATCACTCATGTTTCCAAACTCAGAATCCATGCCGATTAATAGATACGAAATGGGTTTAATATCATTCTATGCAGCATATAAATGGAATGTTTGCCAATTATACAGAAAATGTATTATGAAAGATAACACTAATGGGCTGCTTACCATCATATCTCGATATTTACTGCTGGCAGATGATATTTTTGCAAAACAATGGCGTGATTGTGCTAAAAAGTTCCTACAAGGAGCAAATGTCTCTGAAATCTTACTCATTGAAAATCCTAACAAAGCTAAATTCAAACTGTGGAGATCTGATTGGATTAAGACAAGAGACGCCTGCATGAAAATACGAAAGTTCAGTCTGAATCCTTTTGCCTTAAAAGCACAAAGACATGTTGAAAAATATCTAAAGCAGTCCCCTAATCCTAGTCATCGAGCAGATTTTCTGCGTTTTAGATTGAATATATGGCCTACAAGAGAGATATTATACAGATGGAAGAAGACATCCGCTCAAGTATGTCGATTTTGCAACCAAGAGGTAGAAACGCTGAAACATTTGGTAGTTGAGCATGTTGGTCTGTTAACAATGAGAATATTTTACTTTAAACATTTGTTTAATGCGACCGTGGTCATTATGCATGACCAATTACGGCTATCATTGCACAGAGGACATTCAAAATGATTAAGATATGCAGTTGTAAACTATTTAAATTAATTGAAAATTAAGTCATATGATACCAACGATGGCTAAGTATTGGAAATGTGCAATTGTATTCAGACACATTTTATGTATGTCGAGTTGAATGACATTGAGAGTGATTCATGTTTTAATTTGTGTAAAATTTAAGGTCACTTCAAAATGATCTGTAAGTTTGTTTAAATGTAGAAATTAAATGATGCCATTTTTATTATTCATTAAAGTTGAACACTTTGTAATGAAGTTGTTGAAAGGTCAGGTTTTACTGATCAAAACAACAATAAATAAAAAATAGAAAAAAATAAAAATATCCCCTTTCACATTAAAACTGTAACAATTCTGTTACAGTGACAAGCTTACCTTTAATGGCTGGTGGCAGCGATGCCTTTTACTAATTTGGTGCACCTTTACCACGGGATGCGATCACACCTGCAGTAAAGGCACCTATGGGTGCTCATTTTACCAGAATGGCCCCTGTCTTCTTTTTCTGCCATTTTAGTGTTTCTTGTCATTTCTAGTTCCTTCCCCTGACATCCAGGGTGGAAAATTCCTTTGTGTGAATTTTGTCTTTGGCGGAAGTCCCCTGGACCCCCGCCCAGGCTCCAGTCAGTCTGTAAGCACAGGAAGGAGGGGAGGAGTCCATAAATTCCCCATCCTTTGTCTTACGACTTGCTTCAACTGGGACACATCTCATTGGGGGGCTGGCTGTCCTGATTGGACAACCAGATGCCGCTTTCTTGTAAAATTCAGGGAGAGAATGCGAGAGGTTCTGCTGTAGTTCCTGATAAATACTGGAAACCTGGAAGCTGAAGTCATGTCAACCACTGGAACTTAAACCGAAGAGGATGACGAAGGAAAAGTGGTGGAGACGATTTCCAGCGACCGGAGAGCCTGATGTGTAACTTGAGCATGCTGCAGCCCTTCCTTCCAATCAACCTGGGGACTCCGAATTCCGAATCTCGCTGAAACTTCGTGGGCATCTTGGTGTATCTCCAGAAACACAAAACAAGTCTGAAAAGTCCCCACAAAAGAGTGCTGGACCTTTAAAACGATGAGAATTCAACCACAAATTTCTGTCTTCTTCTGTGCTCCTTGAAAAGGCACCAAATCCGCAGAACCGCATTCGGCCACGAGAGAAATCTTGCCTAGAGCCTTCTTCATCGATCCCTGCTGCAAAGTCCCTTCTGAGGTCTTGTGTTCAGTCTCCAGGACAAGGAATCCACTGACCGGGTATTTGGCTGCAGTCCCTGAAGTTCTCCTGATGCAATATATTCTTCATTGCTGAGGTACTGTGTTGGCTTGGGTATATACTTACCTTAAGCCTTTTGGGATTTCTGTGTAGTCCTGGGGTGTTTTTTCGTGATTAGGAGGTCCCTCATCCAGTGCACCCAGTCCCACTGATAGAATCCTGCTGGGGGTGTCTTCTGTGAAGCCCCTGTACTCTCTTCTAACTCTAAAGTAAAATACTCACCTGTTTGCCAGTTTTCCTAAGGAAACTCTGACTTTTGCTACTAAAGAACTTCTTCTAACACTGCCTGTTGGTCACTAGTCCTAGTGACCCCCCTTCTGCCACTGAGAACACTCATGCTCCAAGAAAAAGGGAAAGACTTTGAAGGGATTGGGACTTCTGCCTAGGAAAGAAATCAAGTGTTTTACTTACTTGTTACAAAAGTTCTTACTGATGTTGAATATGTGATGCGCTATTCTTAAAAGTATGGTTAGCATCTTTTCTTCCTTAGCCACTGTTTTGCCAGTCTAATAAAAAGTAGATGCAAAGGTATTTTACTCTCTTGTGATTAGGTTGTGCCTCTTTACACATGTAATGTGTTGGTTTCACCACATTATTCCTGTAGGGTAATGGTATGAGTGTCCTACAACTGTTGGTATCACCAGGTTAGTCATGTTAGGATAACGTATGAGTGTCCCCCAACTGGGTCTTGCTTCCCCTGACGTGCTGCTAGCCTATCCTTAATAAGTCTATATTATGTTGTTGCCTACAATAACTATTCAGTAAAGTGTGACATTGGGTTTTACTTTCCCCTTCATTGTGAAGTTAAAGTATGTGGGTTTTACTTACATTGTGTTAGCTGTGTGCCATCCTAAATAAGTTACCAGAGTTATTGCTTACCTCAATCTGGAGTTCCCTGATTTCAAAAGTATCTGTAATTGTATATTACATCCGTAGGTTTTACTCATCTGGTATAACTGTGTGTTATGACAAAAGTAGTTATTGGTTTTTACTGCACCTAGGATAAGTGTTTCAGTATTCACCAAAAATATATTGTCTAGTTGACTGTTTATGTAATTTTTTCTAAGAGTCACTGTACAACTTTGCACCCAGGTAGGTGCACCCTCACATGTGAGGTACGGTTTTTGTATGGACACCAGTGGGAACGCCGGAAGGTATGATATGTGTTGTTGGTGGTGTGTTTCGTTCGGTGGCCAGAGTGAAATGTCTGAAAATTGTGGGTTTTTCAGCAAATTTCAGACATTGTCTGGGATTGTGGGTAATAGATTCTGGGGCGATTCGCACAAGTCAGACCTCTGTGGAATCCCATGAGTGTCTTCTTTATGGAAATGAATGGGATTCCATGTTTTCCTTGGTGGCTTCGACACCCTGGGCCCAAATCTGTAGGTTGTCCACATGAGCACAATCTGCTCTGCCAAAAGGTTTGAGGTTACCAGTGGGTTAGCCTTTTCCCTTTGCGCCCAGGTAGGTGCACCCACACATCTGAAGTACCATCTTTGTTGGGACACCTGTGGGAACGCAGGAAGGTAGGACATGTGTTGTTGGAGCCGTGTTTTGGTGGATGAGCAGAGGGAAATGTCTAAAAATTGTGTTTGTTTTTGCCATATTTCGGAATTTGCCACGGTTTGTGGGTAATACATTCTGGGGAGATTCACGCAACTCACACCTCTGTAGATTCCCAGGGGTGTCTTCTTTTTGGAAATGCATGGGGTTCCCTGTTTTCCTTGGTGGCTTTGACACCCAAGGCCCAAATCTGTAGGTTGTCCGCTAAATCCTTTGGGGAATACCAGTGGGTTAGTGTTTTCCCTTTGTGCCCTGGTAGGTGCACCCACAAATATGAGGTACCATTTTCATCGGGATACCTGTGGGAACACAGGAAGATAGGACATGGGTTGTTGGCGGCATGTTTTGGTGGATAGGCGGAGGGAAATGTCTGAAAATGGTGTTTCTTTTTGCCATATTTTGGAATTTGACAGGGATTGTGGGTAATACATTCTGCAGCGATTCGTGCAAGTCAGACCTCTGTGGATTCCCATGGGTGTCTTCTTTTCAGAAATGCATGGGATTCCCTATTTTCCTTGGTGGCTTTTACACCCTAGACCCCAATCTCTAGATTGTCCCCCAAACCCTTTGGGGGTTACCAGCGGTTTTGCCTTTTCCCTTTGTGCCCAGGTACGTGCATCCACACATGTGAGGTACTGTTTTCATTAGGAAACCTGTAGGAATGTGGGAATGCAGGACATGTGGTGTTCATGGCGTGTTTCTGTGGGTGGCCAGAGTGAAATGTTTGAAAATTGTTTTTTCTCTGAATTTTGGATTTTGTCGAGGGTTGTGTGTAATAAATTCTGGGGCGATTTGCGCAAGTCACACCTCTGTGGATTCCCATGCATGACCTCTTTTCAGAAATGCATGGGGTTCCCTGTTTTCCTTGGTGGCTTCAACACCATAGGCCCCAATCTGTAGGTTATCCACATGCCCAAAATTCCTGAAAATTTGCTCTGCCGAAAGACTTGGGGTTACCAGTGGTTTAGCCTTTTCTCTTTGCACCCAGGTAGTTGCACCCACACATGTGAGGTACCGTTTTCGTTGGGGCACCTGTGGGAACGCGGGAAGGTAGGACATGTGGTGGTGGTGTGTTTCAGTGGGTGGGCAGACAATGGCATAACACAAAATGTGGGGCCCCCCTGCGAGCCATGCTGAGTGCCCCCCCTAACTCGGCAACAAATCATGTGTTGTGCCACACTCTGGGCCGGCCTAGATTATCACACTTGCACAATACGTACAAACGTGCTGCTGAAGTGGTAAGCCATGCACTGTACTAGAAGAAAGATATAAATAAGTGTTTGCATGCAATATACAGCACACTTTCTGAGAATAATTGGCTAAAAAGCTTGCAATTGTTTTGTAGGGTAACACCAATCCAATACATGCAAGTCACCAACACTGCACAGGAACATTAACGCTTTGCTATTAAAAATGCCATGCCACATTGAAAACATGTCCCACTGTCTGCACAATGTAGACCATTGTAGACACGTAATAACATTACAGTAAAGCATGCCAGGTCACATTTAGACATACCTAGACTGGTTGCACCAAAATGTCAGTCAAAGCAATAACACTCATCAAGAAGAGAGCACACATTCAAGTGTGGGTCTCTGCAGCCTCTAACAACACGGCCGAATTCTTCAAAATATCCATGTAACTGGTCAATCCTGTTGCAGTCCCTACCTCTCCTGTGCCCTCCCAGACCCTCTGTATGGCTCTGTCACTCACTTCTCTGCTAAAACTCAGGACATCCTGTCCTCTATCTCCTCTTCCACTTCCTCTCCCTCTTCCTCTCCCTCTTCCTCTCTTGGCCCCCCCTTTGGCCATCTTTACCTCTCCTACTCCTTTCTTCTCTTTCTCTCTGACAACACCTGCCGAGGTTTCTAGACAAGTCCAATCAATGAAAATGTCATCCAAACAGGTGCTCCCCTGCTCCTCCAGAACCATCAAGGACCTGTCGGGGGGAAATTCTCCCGGGGTCGGCTGGGCCGTCCGCGGACCTCCGGGCAGGGAGGCCCCAACTCCTCCTGTATATCCCAAAAAATTGAGTATGAGACACACGCAAGAAGCAAGGTGGTTCTGCTGTTTATTAAACAAAACGGCAGGGATGGGTCAAGGATCGTACGCGTCCGTCCTGACACTCTCTCTCAATCGTGGGGATCGCAGGCCCTTTTTACCTTAGTATGACGCGCTACTTGCGTCACCTGGGAAAGTTAGCAAAAAACCTATCGCCACTCTGGATTGGTTCCTCGAGTGGTAGGGTTAGTATAGCATACGTATAGAGAGCATTATTAGTGGTCGAGGGTTAGTCAGGTGGTATACTTGGGTTGTCCCTTCAATTTGATACATGAGAATTGTTACATGAAGACCCCTGAGGATTGGTCGATGTTAATGGCATCAGTGATAAGAGCCCCATGTTCTGATTGGTCCACTCGCGAGCCCCCCAGTCTGGGACCATCGCTGTTTCCAGCTCGCGGTGCACCCTTCATTTGCAACAATGTTTCACTATGCGTATGTGCAGACAATGTGAGGATTTATTCATATGCTGGAAGGCCGACTACTCCCACTGCCGCAGATGTCCATTGAGTCGCTTAATTGTATCTGCCTGTGTCTTGAAACGGGGGATCCAGGCGCCTCCCTCCTCCTGGGCCTGGCACCCTGTCAGGTTCGGCTTGGTCACGTGAGGTGGGACCGTGGTTGAGGCAGAATTCTGCACACTTAATATTGCATTTTCCACTGTGTGCCTGGCTTAATTTGCAGGTGTGACCTTGGCGTCGGCTTGCGGCATGCGAGTTTGCAACATTGTGCCCTTGACTGTCTGCTTTCGCCGGGCTCATTCTGCAGGGTCAGCAACTGAACTCTTGCTCATTCAATGTTCATGGAAGCTCTTGCTTGCGGCCTACTTGGGCCTGGTGCATAGGTGGAGCCGTTTGATACACAGGCGCTTTAGGTTATGGTATCATATTGCTTTATCCCCAGTATCGTGTCTTCGTTATATTTCTCATTATGGCGCATGGGTTTAGGAGAAGCGTGAGCAAGCTCTTTAGATGAGTTCATTGTGCTTCTTGCGTTTCTGCATTTTGAAAAGCCTATGTGAAAAATAATAAAGATGCACGTCCGTGGGTGTGTCCGTCACCTACGTCATAGCACTGAGTATGTTCTTCGTGTGGATTGGTGTGGGAGTGTCCAGTGTGCATGTTTGCACGGGTGTGCTGACCGTTGGCTAGGTCGTCATGGCATCTCTAACGATGTGTTGATTTAGTGCTGGATGGTTCAGTCGAGTCCATCCATGCCGCAGGTGTCGGCATGGGCAGGGCAGGCTGGCGGGAAGGCGGGTGGGCACATCTGTATGTTCCTGTACCAGGGTATTTGGTCGTCTGGTAAATGGGCAAACTCCTCTCGTGGCGGGTGCCTGGGCCGTGATCCTCTAGGCCAGGGGTGAGAGGGGATTGGTGGGAGCTTTTTGTTCCATTCTCCCACTTCAGACCATATTGACACCCTCACTCCAGCCTTAGCCGATTTCTGTAATCACTCTTTCACCATTGGAATGTCCCCTCTCTCCTTAAGCACTCCCTTGTGCATTCACTCTTCAAGAAGCCATCTGTGATCTACCTGCCCGGCAAACTATCACCCAATCTCCATCGCCCCTTTCCTGGGCAAACTCTGGAAAAGCTGGCCATCTCCCGGATTAATCTCCACACTGAATCTGTTGTCTACATTATCATCAGTCTGGCTCCAGAGCTGCCTGAGGCACGGAAACTGCTCTCCTGAACACCCGTGAAGATCTGCTCTCTAACCTTGATTCCAGTATTCCCTCTGGCCTCCCTGCCCTCTCAAACTTGAGCGAACCACCAGAAGTTTCAGAAGCAGCTCAAAACCTTCCTCTTCTCATTTGCTTTCTCTCTCTCCCTCCCCTGCTGACCTACCTGACCTACCTGTCTGCTGTACTGTCTGGTTGCCTGGCTACCCTCAGAGTCTCACTGAATCCAGGCTCTTTCTTGATCAGTCAGCCTTGCACTGCCTCCGGGCCTACCATGCACTTAGGGGTAACTGTAACCCTATAGTCCCTTGTTCTCCTTGCAGTACCCACAGTCGGGCTGCCCTGGCTGCACTTACTCAGAGCATTACTGCCCTGTTTTGCCCTCCCCTCTTCCTTGCACTTCCCCCTCCCTTTCCCCTTGCATTTCTTGTTCTCGCACTTACACGATCTGAATGACACAAGGTGTAGTACGAGCGTTTGTCTTGTCCTCCCTCTATCTTCCCTCCCTTGTCTTGTCGCACTTAGAAACACTTGTGTACAGGCATTTTATAAATGACTTATATCATATCATTTTATCACAGATGCCCAGAAAAATATACAATGCAGCAGTATGAAACGGCTAGACTGGCAGCACCCAAATGCCAGTCTAGCCAGGTAATCACACTTAACAGGACGGCTTTATCAGAAATGAGCAGTTAAAAAAAAGTCATACCAAACTGAAGAATGACTAGACAGGCTGCACCAAAATGCCTCTCTTGCCACTAATACCTCATATCATGCCTGCTTAGCATGTACATGGACAACCATTATGGTTTATCGCACAATCATGCAAACCTCTCCCTCCTACCACCTACCCTAATCTCCAAAATCAACTGTTTTGCCCGAATTACATTCACGTCCCTCTTCATTGTCCCAGAGCTTATGTATGATCTGATATGCTAGGTTATTTATAACACGCTTAATACCCAGAGGTTTCTAAGTGCGGACACGGGGATCGAACCTGTGTTGCTCTATGTCATCTAGCTTCCAAGGCAAGCACGTTGCACCTGAGCTATCCTCCTGAGACTCCTACACGGCTACATGACAAGAGGTAAGCAACCCCTTATTTTACAGTACCTTTGGTTAGAAGAAAGTGGTTCCAACTGGCTTCTGTTCCTGTGTAGGACTGCAGATCCTGGTGTTCCTGTGCCTTAGTCATGCGGACAAGAGGGAGGATGTCTGGGAGCTCCTGCATTAAGAATGGAAGGGCAGCGGCAGCAATGGGCAAACTTCAGATCAGTGGCACTTTGCGGTTTCAGCTCCTCGCTTCTCTCGCAAATAGCACCACTGCGGTTCTCGGATACCACTCTGGATTTTCCTTGCATCTGGGGTCCAGCACTCTGTTGAGGTTGTTCAGGCTTGGTCAGTCCTGCTTCCTGGGAGTCCGGAGGATATTCCTGGAGCTCGGGTCCAACTTAAAGACACTCACTCGAATCCGGTGTTCCTCTTCCTGTCACTCGGTTTCTGCAACAGCAATGGAAGTTTAGCCAGCTCCGAGAGGATGTGCAGATGAGCTTGTCTTGGGGTCAATTAGTCCCACCAATCCAAGGGGAGGAGTAGTCCTTTGTAGGTCTTCTCTAGTCTAGGCAAATTCGGAGCTTCAGCACAACAGCAGGGCTTCACCGGGCAAACCAATGGTCCAGGAAGCTCCTTGCAACATATTTAAGTACTGGGATGAGGAAGAGTGGGACTAGGATTAATGAGGATTACAGGTAGCTAAATCAGGCATTACCTCCATGTGCCTCTACCTCATCCCAGTACTTGTGTATGAGGCAGACTGCCTCATACACAAGTACTGTCTCACACACAAGTACAGGGACAAGGAGGAATAGGGCTAGGAGTAATGACGATTAACATTAAGTAAACAAGGCTTTAAACACAAGTAGTGGCATAACACAATTGATTTGACAGGGCTTCAGCACTCCCCCCAGAACCCCTGTCACATTTTGGGCTATGTTGACTTAACCTGGCTGACCTTCAGAGCAGTTGCCGGATAGAAAAGGACACAGAAGCACCTGGATTTCGCTGTTAACAAGGGCCCAGCAATTACAAACTTAAAGCATTTCACTGTTGGTACCTGCATTCAACTGCCAAATCTTTTAGGAAATTTAAATTGTGATGTGGGTTTAGTACTTGCATGCCAGGGGAGTGATTGGAAGGGTAGGGAGGGAACAGGAGACTGCTCATTCTCATAGCAGACCATAAGTGGGTGCTTTCAGACTTAAAGGAGAGAGTTAACTGCATGCAACATTGAATCTGCACTGGAATAGTCTCATTCAAATGCATAAAGAAGTTAGACGCCCACACACAAATCACTTTGCCACTCCCCCACCAGCGGTGAAGTTAGCGCCTCTCCCAACATTTGAAGGATTAGCCCCCCAAAATGTAGGTTTTGTTGCACCCCTGAACACAAGCACACACACCATTCACCATATACACACACGCACATCCAGCCATCCATACATTTAAGTGTGTACTCTTTCACCATACAGGCACACCCATGCAGCCATCCATACATTTAGGTGTGCACCATTTATTCCATAGAGGCACACCCAAGCAGCCACCTGTACATTTAAGTGTGCACCCTTTCACCATAGAGGCACGCACACCCAGATACCCACCCATACATTTCAGTGTGCACCCTTTCACCACCCACGCACACCCAGCCACCCATACATTTGTATGCACCCTTCCAACATACACTCATACAGGCAGCCACTTACATATTTAAGTGCACACCCTTTTCAAATACACTCACACATGCACACGTCATGAGGTTAAGGGGAGCCCTATCACTTCAAAAGAAATTAGGCCTCAGTCCAAGTCCGGCACTAACCGTGCCGGTGCTACCGGTGGGTTCCTGCCGGACTCGTAATGATTTATTGGCGCTTGACTTCCCAGTGCCTCGGCGGCCCGGAAACTCAGGCGCCGGTAAATTGTAGTTCCCCATTCCTATAGAATGCCATAGGACTCTGGGAATCGGGAACACGGAAGCACTGGCATTGTTGTTAACAGTGCCGATACTTCTCTGGCGGTCTTCCTACCGTGGGTGCTGTGCCCGGTAAGGTCTGACCTGTTGGGCTCAGCGGCTCTAGCAGGCAGATCTATAGTATGCCGGTCGGGAAACAACGCTGCCTGTCAGTTTACCGGCACCGTTGTTTCCGGACTGCCATTGTTTCTTTTGAAGTCACTCTGACTTCATAAAGACATTATTTCCTTTAAGGACTAAACCATAACGGAAATAATTTCTTTATGAAGGCACAGTGACTTCAAAAATAAACTATTTATTTTTGAAGTCCTAGGGCTCCCCCCTCATGACAAGGCATGACAAGGAGGCCTCCAGCCTGGTGTCTTCCATGTCATGGGGTGGGGGTGCCCTTGGACTTCAAAAAGATAGTTTCTTTTTGAATTCACTCTGCCTTCATAAAGACATTTTTTCTGTTATAGAAATAATTTTATGAAGGCAGAGGGAATTCAAAAAGATTTTTTTTTGTTTGAAAAAACAAATGCATTTTTTTTTAACAAAGTGGGGCCCCCTCCAGTACATGTGCTAGCGGGGCCCCCCGCAACACGGGGCCTGCGGGGGCCCTCATTACACCAGTGTGGGAAAAGTGAAATTTCAGAAAATTATAATTTTTTTGCCATATTTTGGACTTTGCCAGGGATTGTGGATAATACATTCTGGGCGATTTGCATAAGTAGACCTCTATGGATTCCCACGGGTGTCTTGTTTTTGGAAATGCATAGGGTTCTCTGTTTTCCACGGTGGCTTCGACACCCTAGGCCCAAATCTGTAGGTTGTCCACATGAGGAAAATCTCCTCTGACGAAAGGTGTGGGGTCACCAGTGAGTTAGCCGTTTCCCTTTGTGACCAGATAGGTGCAGCCACAAATGTGAGGTACTGTTTTTGTCGGGACACCTCTGGGAATGCAGGAAGGTGTGTTGTTGGCGGCATGTTGCGGCGGGTGGCCAGAGTGAAATGTCTGAAAATTGTGTTTTTTTCACCAAATTTCGGACTTTGTCAAGGATTGTGGGAAATAGGTTCTGGAGCAATTCATGCAAGTCAGGTGTCCTCTTTTCGGAAATGCATGGGGTTCCCTGTTTTCCTTGGTGGCTGCGACACCCCAGGCCCAAATCTGTAGGTTGTCCACAAGAGCAAAATTCCTCAAAATCTGCTATGGCGACAGATTTGGGGTTACCAGTGGTTTAGCCTTTTCCCTTTGCGCCCAGGTAGGTGCACCCACACATGTGAAGTACTGTTTTGTCGGGACACCTGTGGGAACACGGGAAGGTATGACATTTGTTGTCTTTGCATGGTTTTCATAATGTTTTGACATATTTGCTGCGGCCCTTAGTCATAAAACCCTTTCATTTCCCAAATGTAGCCTACATTTAGTCGCTGCTTTAGGCACTATACACTTTTGAAACCTGCACAAGTCACCTGCCCTTCAAAAGGTCTGCCTTCCTCACCACATTTGTTTCCCTTATTTACACATGCTAGATACGTCTGTTTAGGCCTTAAGCATAAAATTCCTGGGTACCATGGCTCAGTTTGTGGCTTGTGGTATTTTTTATTTTGTGAAACATTACGAAAAATGTGTGATTTCCTCCTTCTCCTCAAGTGGGCAAAGAGTGGGCATTTTTGGCAAGTTGGGTGGTCAATTTCTTTATTTGGACTCCAACACTGTGGAGTTTTGGACAATTTTCTGTGCCGGAGTCTGGGAATCTGTAATAACAATTTGACATCCTGAAAGAGATGGGATTTCAGACTCCCCTTTTTCCCATAGCTCTGTGCTGTACCCTTTTACCTGGAGGCAGTTACTAGGACCAGTTTGTGGGGCAGATCCCTCCTTTAATATTTTTCTCTCAGGATGACAATTCTGGGGTTCGGTGGTGGGTGACTCCGGATCAGTCTCCACACCCACTCAGTCTTCATTTAGATCTTTTGGGACCCATTTTTCTTTTGGAGAAATTCCCCCATCCCTGAAGGAGAAGATTTTCGTTCTGGTTCCGGGGTGTCCAGGGTTTTTCACGGCGAGGGAAAAAGATTCCTCTAGGGCCTTACACCGCCTTCCTCCTGTGCCTCCTCCTGTGGAACCAGTGAATTATCAGGGTTCTCTCCCATTGTTCTGGGGTGTCAGACCCGAAGTTTGAGGGGTTCTGAGCTGCCATGTTCATCTGAGGGTTCTGCTGAGCCCTCAACATGCAACTCAGATCATGTGTGAGGTTCTGGACCTGGCGCTTCAGTTGGGGCACCTGTTCTGGCTGGTAAGGGGGTCTCTGTTCATACCTAGGTGGTTCCCGGGAAGGGTAACTATCCCTTCTCCCGGAGTACCCTGAGCATTGAGGATTTTGGTAACCCTCCGCCCTTGGCCTCCCCTCTCCCAGATTGGGTAGTCTGGACTGAAAGAAAGGAGGGTTCTCCTGCAGGTTGGGGTTTTGTAGATACCGGGGAAAGAAACTTAACCCAGGATTTAGGGGATTACTGCCCTCCTGAGGGAAGTTAGGAGGGAAGTTTCCCGGGGCATACCTACCTGGTAGGATCACCCCCTTGGGCTGGGGGAGTCCATACATACCCCAAGATAGGCCAGTTGCCCTTTTATCTGGGATTTATATAATCATATAATTAGGGGTCCCATTGGTGGGATTACCTCCCTGACTGCCACCTTTTGCTGATTGATTAGAAGGCCTTCTTTGCCTCTGATTTTGCTGGTTTGGGGTTGGTGCATTTTTAGCCCCCCCCATGTCTAGATCCAAACTGGGGGCAACCTTTACCTCTGCCACCTTTTTGCAGCAGGGGTGTTGGTTGGTTTGGGTTTTTTTGCCTGATTATTATTTTCTGCAGGTTTTTGGACCTCATAGATCCAGGTAGCCTGCTCTATTACCCAGGGTGCTTTTATCATTAATATCCCTCACCAGCTGGGTTATGATGTATTTTGGGAGCGCATGAAAGTAGGTAGTTATAAACTCTCTACTATCCGTGCACACCCTCCTGGTAGTTTGTGCAAAGGCGCATTTTAGCTCCTGCACAAATTCTCGTGGGGCCTGATCTTCTCCGCATTGCAAATTGTAGGCCACTTTGTGAGCCTCTTGAGGGTTTCTTTCGACAGAAAATTGCTTCAGGATGGCTGCATTGTAGGTGGACCACTTTAATGGTTTTGGTCTTCCAGGCCAGCAAAGAAGCTGGAGTACTCCGGAGAGAATGTCCAGTTGGCATAATCTATACAGTTCCGGCTATCTTCAAGGTGAAAAGTGTCCATCATTTGTTCATAGAGTTCCAAATGCTCCCAAAGAGAATATTTAGCTTTTTTGTAGTACGGTGTTATGAAATGCCTAATGGCCTTGAACTCTCCTCTGTTTATTTCCCTTCTTTTGCTGTGTTACTTGAGTCCACTTGCCCTCAGACTCATAGGCGCTACTGTTTGAGGTCCCCTCATGATCTTCTAGGCGCACCCTGATTCTTTGAGCTTGTGAGAGGCTAGCAGAATGGCGGGGCCTAGTTTCTTCCCCCCTGTGGCACACAGGGGAGTAGTCTTCTGACTCCTCCCTGCTTCCAGGGTAGGCAGTGGATCCCCCCCACTGCCCTGATTGGGTGAAGGTCTTCAGAATGCTCTTTTGGGGCCTCATTTCATGCTGGTTTTGTGCAACTCGAACGAAATGGTCCCTTGGAGATAGTGCTTTTGCAGATCTAATTTCCTGAATTTCTCCTAATAGGAGGCTTCCTGGTCAGAGACATCAGCCCTAATATTTTTGTATCTATACAGGGATGCCCGACCATCAATTTCTGAGGGGCGCTGACCTGTCAGTTCCATCATGCTAGGCCTATTTAATTCTGAAGGCCTCATGGCTTCTTGCTCATGTGAACCAGTAGACATGAAGTCAGCAATGCACAAAGTATTAAATATGTCTTGAGTCCCTTAGCACAGAGTGCAACCCACTGGGATCAGGGTAGCCCTGTCCCTCCCTACTTGTTCAGGGTCCCTCAAGTTTATGTTTAGCCTGGCATACTCCTTCTCCAACCTCCCTAATTTCTCCTTCTCAGCACCTACCTCTTGATAATAGGCAAAGGACTGAGCTTTTTGCTACGCTATCAGGGCTTGACCCGCTCTTGAGCTGCCAACTGCTTATGGAGTCCATTGTTCTCCTCACAGAGGGCCTCATTGTCTCTTTGCACTACCTGTATGGTCTGGGAACACTGAGACTGTCCCATTAATTTATCACATTCTTCTTTTATGCCAGTCAGTCCCTGGAGGTCTGACTCCCTTCTCTCCAGATTGGTTTTGCGCAAGGGTTCTGTTTTCTTCATGTTTTGCCTACATCACTGCCATATGGAGATACATGTAGGCTGTAATTCTGACAATTTTAATCTGCTGGTATTTAATTTTCGGAGTCATGTACAACTCGCTCAGAGGTTGATGTAACAGGCCACCGTCCTGACATGTATCCATGTCCATGGCAGTGACCTGTTGCATCATCTCTTCTAGCCAAACCGCCTCACCTTGCTGCTGCCATTCCCCTCTGACAAATAATTTATGCAGAAGGTATCTCTACTGTGGTCATTTTGGAAAGTGTTGTGTGTTTATTAATTTATTTATATAAGGGTAACCTGTATTCTGTTGCTTTTTGTCTAGTTTGGGTTGATTTTGCTGTTATTTTATACACAGGCCTGGTACTTAGAGCATATGTTTTGGGGAGGCGCTTTCTACAGCGTAACACAGCTTTCTAGCCACACAAAGTATCAGTACCTTGAAGGTTAGCCTGCTTTGTTAAGCTGACATGGATGGTAACCCTTACCCAATCCCCAGCACCAGCCCCCAAGCACTTAGGGATTCTAATCGGGCATCACACACCAGACCAGGACTCTTGCCCTTAGCCTAGGATGTAGCGCTCATTTAGAATACTTTTTCTTTATTTCCTAGAATTCAGATTGAGCTGGCACCCAACCCGTCTCACACCCCCTGTTACAAATACCCTGGGTCACAATGGATCATGAACCAGGCCGGGTGGGAATACAAAATGTATTTATAAGAAAATCACACCATTTTAATATTGGACAGCAATCACCATCACTGGGGTGATACTTACAATGTAAACTTATGAAATACACTTGGCTGACCTTCTACTAGAACATATCCAATGCACAGATGAATTGGAGCAATTTTACTGTTCGGGTAGATAGCACCTTAGTTAAGATTTCCCCCTGCAATGCTCCCCAAACCACAATTAATCGAATTTTGAGTGGATAGAAAGGAGCAGCAAGGACTCAGGGATACTAGACAGCAAACAGAATTAAAATCCGAAAACCTTTGCAATTGCATAAATGGCACTCAGAATTAATTAATAATAATAATTAATCTACATGTGCCGTTGAATAAATGAGGTAAATATGAGTGATACAGTATCACTGTGTAAGAACACTAGCAACTACAAGGCAAGGTATCAACAAAGGGCATACATTTCAAAAATCAACTTGAAAGTAAGAACAGAGTGCAGCCAAAATCACATGTTGGAAAATTGCTTTTTTCTCTTTTTACAATTTTAAATGTCAAAACGGTTTGGAAAAAAAATGTGTGAAATAGACATAGGGGCTGATTCATGGAAAATGTGTGAAATAGACATAGGGGCTTATTCATGGAATGATGTGCACAGAAGAAATGGGCTTTGTGCGCCATTCTGCTTGCAAATCCCCATTTGTGAAACAGGGATTTGCAGGCAGAATGGCGCACAAAGCCCGTTTTTCGGCGCACATAATTCCATGAATTAGCCCCATAATCGGAATGCGGTTTTTAGGCTGCGTGATAGATGCACATCACAGTGATAATAGGAAAGTGAAAGGGGGACTCTAGCTGAATAACTGGATGAGATTTTCAATGTGAAAGGAAATTTGGTTTTGGGAAAATAAAAGCAGTTAACAGAGAAGATCGGTTTGGAAAGCAAGGACAAGTGCTACTGCAACTATATCTTTGTAACTAGATTATCAAGAAGATAACACTGCCCATGAAACAAGTTAAGTGGCCATCTTAACCCCCTTCATGCCAGGTGTCTCTTTATGTGGAAATTAATTAGTTTACTCCAAATATGACTAAGGACTTATGCCATGGACTGAAGGGATGGGAAAGAATGGCACCAACACATGCAATTAAGAAACAGGATACACAGAGGATTCAGACTACCTTAAACAAGTTATCAGGGTATGGATGGGATTAATTAGAGGGTGGAACCAAGACAAGGTATAAAGATAGGATAGGCTATGTGTTGTTATGGGATGGGGAGATATTCACAATCAGCGCTGGAGCTTGGGATTTGGGCAGCCAACCGGGTTTCTGGACTCAAGGGATCTGGTCACTGCACCACGATGGGACTCTCCTAGCAGAAAACAGCTGGGCCTGTCTGGTCACGTCACAGCGGCATGCAGGTAATAAAAATAATAATAATATTAATTTAGCATTTATATAGCGCTACGAACCCTCAGGTATCTGTGTGCTGCTTATTATTACCCACGGTGTGTGGTGCTCATTTATCAACCTCGGAAGGAGAAAAGGCTGAGTTTGACCATGCCGGGATTCGAACCTGCATCAGCAGGCTCTGCACAGATGTCAAAGCGAGTGCTCTAGTTTGGCCTCATCTGCCTTCCTTTCTTCCGCTTTTTGTTTAACCTTCTCCTGCCACAATCTGCAATGATGCAGTATTGTGATTGGTATTTCTGGCCTTCCCTTTGCTTCCATCCCCACCAGTTTCTTCAAACATTTTTGTACTGGCGCTGCTAGTCCTTGCACTAGGATATGATAAAGTATTGCTATTGTTTTATCCCAAGGCTCTCGGGTTTCAAGGCACCAAAGTTCTTGAATCTTCTAAATGTACTGCACGGGGTCTTTGTCATCCTTCATTTTGCGTGACGTAATCGTTCCAACGTCTGACGTATCTGGATATTGTATCCTTAATGCTTTCATACTGCTGCCATGCAGTTTGTAAATGGTGCCCCATCGTGTGCCGTGTTCTGTGTCATCACCCCTGGGATCCCGCCCTCTTCCATACATCATCAGCTGCGTCTCATAATATCAAGACTAGCAGTCCCTTTACGTCACCCAATGCTAGTCTGAGACCCGCTGTCATCTTTTCCATCTCATAAATCCATTTCCCCGCTCCTGCACTCAATGATGGTAACCTACACTTCACATTCTCCTTTTCTGTGTGCTTCAAAGGCATGTACTGAGGTCTCACTCCTCCTCTCTCTAATAAAGGCATGCGTGAATATGCCTTCACCACCTGAGGTGACCTTTGAATTAGTCTCATTTGTTGAGCCCCCTCTCGTCCTCAATTTCTATACATATATCTACTGGTTCCAATGTGGGCACTCTCCTGTTATCGTTGTAGGCTCTGGACAATCGTACCCTCGAGCAGGTTATGGATGTCGCCTCCCTCCTTCATCCTGGGAGATCCCTTAGTCTATTAACATATGTTTTGTGTGGGGTGCAAAGGTCGTTTGTCTGCTGTGTCTGCTCATCTGAATCGGCCCCTCCTTCTCCTTGTCCGTGGGTCCTAAATTCCCATGATGTCCACTTGTCTGTCCCCGTGGACAGTAACTGGACCTGTTCCCCCCTCTTGTCCCCGCTGTGTTTGTCATCATTGTCAGATCCGGTGTCCATGTTGCTACAAAAATCATCAGCAAAACGTAGTCTCCTCGATGTCATGTCTGTGTTAGGTTTCATGCTAAAATCAATGTCCACTAAATCATATTTTCTACCTCCTGCTCAGGCCCTTGGCCTGCTCCTCCTCCCTCGGTCACGCTCCTACCTCGGGAGTTTGTGCAATCTGGCTCTGCGGGTCTGTCCTCCTTGTGTTTATTTCTTTCCCTATCCAATGCTGCCTGTGTCTTCACCGCCCTTATTGCTCGCTCGTCCTCCTCCCTACACGCTTGTTCTCTCACCAATCTGGCCAACTGTGACTTCCTCTGCTCCCTCTCTGTTAAGCGTTTTTCTTTCTCTTCTATCTCTCTCCATCTCTCTGCTTTCTCTAGTTCTCTCTCCCACTTCTCCCTCTTGGCTCTCTTCTTTTCCTTGAGATCCCTCTCCATTCTTTCTTCCTGCTACCTTTCAAACTGTTCCCTTTCTTTCTCCCTTCTTCGCTCCCTGTCTTCCCACTCCAGTTTCTCCTCTCTCCTTCTCTCTCTGTCATTGCAGGCTAACCTCATTTCCCTGTCCTTCTCCCTTCTATCCTCCTCCTCCATTAGTTCTGCCCAGTCTGTCGTGACGCTGTTCACCTTCAGGCTTTCTATTGCCTCGGTCGGCGCTTCTGCCTCCACATTTGCCTTCCCTTGAAGCTTTAAGAGTACCTGCACTGCTATCAATTTTTTTGTGTGTATGCCCTCAAACTCCTCCTTCCTGTGCTGCTGTGCCTCACTGCTCACCCCTCCATTACTAACTGGCTATCCTGCGCCCATCTGCTTATCCTCTTTAGTATATGGTGGTGACATATATATCAGATTTGAATACCCCTCTGCTGTCCTTAGTACCCTCATTGGATGCATTCCCAGTTCATCGTCTGTGTCATCAGATACTACACTTGGAGGGGGAGAGGGAGGTGCAGAGGGATGGGTCCCTCGGTCCTTCACCTCCTGCTGGCTTACAATCCACTGACGCCTCACAGCATCTCCCACTCCATCCTACAACATACACCACAACTCAAATATAGCCATGTGTTTGGTCAATGTCTTCACCTTGTAGGCACCTTGTATGTGTGTCAATAGTGATTGCTGTTCGTCTTTGGAGAAACTTCCACCAGGTGGCCCCGGTTCGGTTAATTTACCTTCTGTACTTTTGGAACATTCTATGCTATATTTACATATTTTTTCCTTATACGGTAGAAGTGTCTTACATAAATGCTGAAGGGGAGTAGACCCCCACGGTTACCTTGATACATTTCAATTCCCCTTTCCTGACCTCTAGTCGAGGGTTTCGATAATCTGCTGTTCAGGGATAAAAAGTCACAATTCAGTAATAATTAGTTCCAGTTTCTACGAGCCCCTTCGGCTCCACAACATATCAGGTGTGCTCCGTGCACCACCCCTGCTTCACAATGGAGCCTCTTCAGGCACACAACCACAATTCTGTGCATGCGCCTTCCGCGCACCACCACTTGTTCATCTCATCTGCCAATCCCAAGTTCTCAACGCTAGTACCTCACCCTCTCAAATTATGTGTGTCCTATATGCAAACCAAAAGGTGACATCACCAAGCTATCAAGACAATATAGGTAAATCAAATATCGCGTGCACACTACAATAGCCTGTTACTCCCAAACCCACACAAATCTCCCACAGCTGTCTTCCTGCTCTCCAGGCAGAGTATACCAATATTCTCTTGTGATCAAACTGCACCGGTTGCATCGACTAATGTGCGAAATGCCCCTCTCCAGGAGATTTAACCAGCCGACTCACCTTCCACAATCTAGGCTAGGTCTCTTGCTAACCCTCAAGGGAATACCATCATCTATGACCCGAGCTAAAACGCCCAACTCACAAGAATACCTAACTTTTGTGATCCAAGCCTTTAAGTCAATATTCTAAGTTATTCACTCGAACCTTTTACCTCGAACCCAGAATGTGCCCTAAAAATAGAAAAGGGACTACCTCTGCTCTTGTCCCTACTCACTAAAATACTATAACACTACGAAAAAATACTTCAATAATACTCAACAAAACTAAACATTACCCCCACAATACTCAATACCCACCTTCACACCCACAGTTTCTGTCAGACAGGATCAATACTTACGTTCTGTGCTGTGCTGATGCTGCTCGGATGCCAGCTCCCCATCGAGGCGATTGCCTCCCTGCCCTGGTCTGCCAGACAACTCGCTGATCTTGGGCAGGATGATTTCCAAGCGGCTCCTGATGACCTTTAAATGGGCATGTGTTTTCCTGTCTCTCTCGAAATATGCGAGAGTCCTGCAGCCTGTCTGGTTTGGCGGTGAAGGAGTCGACTTGTTGCCAGGCTGGCACAGCCAAACATCCTCTCGCTACCAACTTGTTGGAAATAAACTCCCAGGTATAGTTGAGGGCTACCAGGAGTTTGCGGACTCTTGAAAAGCCCAACACCTTCCCCCAAAAAGAACGTAGACCCAGTCAGACAACAAGTTCAAACTGTGGTTTATTACAGCGAAAACAAACATGGATCAGTATAAGGATAAAAGGAATCCAAGGGCCACTCAACGTCTCCTGGCTCGCAGGCCAGTTGTGTCTTAAAGTTGTGTCATAGTGACATCACAACCTAGGCCCCTCGCCAGAAAACCTATTGAACTACTGGATTGGTTACTGAGTAATAGTCCACTGTTAGGCAAGATTGTGTGCAGTACCCTTTGGGAGACTACAGCAACCTTGACCTCCTGGCAATAGAAACCCAACCTTTGGTATAAGTCTGTACTGCACAGGTTGGTAGTGTGGCTGAGCAGACAGGCTTATCTCAAGAGGGGTCAATATGAGCAGTAGGGTTTTTACACAGAGAATCACAGTGGCAAGTATTCAAAGAAACTCTTACACAATGTTTCTTGGTTAAACAATTATTACTTTATCTAACAGTCAGTTCAATAAGCCTTCTTCAAAAGGGAGCAATATATAAGCAACACACAAATACACTTCAAAATACGCACTCTTAGTTTCTCTAAATCAGCAAGTACACAAGTGGGATGACATAAAGTAGGTTCCTGCACTCTGAGGTGACTTAAATAACTAGGACACTGTGGACATGAATATATCACTGGTACATTTAGAGCAATACTGAGTTTGGTGTCAAAGAAAAGGGTCTGGGAATAAAACAAAGGTTACACAAATATTCTAAATCAGGTAATTATTTTGTAACCACCTATGCAAAGTAAATTAACCCTTTCCTGGAGGAAAGGTAGAGCACAATGTCAGAGGTAAGAAGAGTCTTTCAGGGAGCCTGACCAGCCATTTGTTAATTGAACAAATGTCTAGGTGAACTGAAGCACTTCTTCCAGGTAAGTAAAAGTCTTGCACAATGTTTTAGAAGCCTTTGTAGAATAAATAGAATCACTGTAGGGCCACAAGCTGGGAGGCTTGTGAGGGGCAAAACTGCAAGCAACTCTGCAAAAGCAACCAAGACCAGTCTCAACTGAGAACAATTAAGGCTACACAACAAGAGGTAAGTCCCCTTAGTTTTACAGTACCTTTGGTTAGAGGAAATGGTTCCAGCTGAATTCTGTTCCTGTTTAGGTCCGCAGATCCTGTTGTTCCTGGCCCTCAGTCGTGGGGACAAGAGGGAGGACTTCTGGGGACTCCTGCACTACAATGTGAAGGTCGGCAGCAGCAATGGGAAAACTTCAATTCAGCGGCCCTTCGTGGATTCAGCTCCTCGCGTGTCTAGCAAATAGCAACACTGCGGTTCTCGGATAGCACTTCAGACTTTTCTCGCATCTGGGTCCAGCACTCTGTTGGGGTGGCTCATGCTTGGTCCTTCCTGCTTCCTGGGAGTCCCCATCTTCTTCCTGGAGCTCAAGTCTGATTTAAAGACACTCACTGAATTCTGGTGTTCAGACAATTAAGACTACAAGTGCAGTACAATTTCACCTTTGGTACAAGCCTGTACTACACAGTTAGTGGTGGCAGTGGCTGAGCAGCCAGGCGTATCTCAAGAGTTTAGTGAGCAGTAGAACAAGTTACACAAAGGACCAACTAATACAGTGATTCAAATAGACACTTACTCAAGGTTTCTTGGTAAAAGAATATACATTTATTTACCCAGTAAGTTAAAAAACATTAAACTCGCACCAGCAGCTTAATATCACACACTAATACACCACAAAAATCCAACTGGTAAGTAAATGAACAAGTTTAGCTCCAAAATGAAGTGAGAGCAAAATGGCACTTAAGATACTTAATAACGGAGGGAAAAGACAAGGTTATAAGAATAGACAGCCCAAATGCATTCATAGGCAGGGCAAAGGGTTTCAGTTAAGTACAACCAGCAATTCTTCTCAATAGGCCTGGGCCAAAGTCAATGGTTCAGAGTCTTTTGTGTAGGATAGCACAGTTCTGGTAAGTAACAGTTAAGTCTTTGCCACTGATTTTTAAAGGATTTGGCTAGGCGAAAAGTTTGACAAATGTTAAGGGAAGGACAAGCCTTCATAGTTGAGGAAAGTTTCACACACATTCTCGATGGCCGAAAAGATTTCCGGACCGCGTTTGCACAGTACCTTGTCAATGAAGAAATCTGTAGCTGAGGCAGTTGTTCCTGGCAGTTCGAGCAGATCTCGCTGTTCCTGAGCTTCAGCCGTGGGGACAAGAAGGAGGAAGTCCGGAGGTTCCTGCACTGCCCAGGGAAGAGGCCAGCAAGATGTTGCTTTATGGTGTGAGTGCCTTAAAGTCCACGAGCTGGTTTCCTTCCCTCTGGCTATCCGGTTTTCAACAGCACTCTGATGAAAATTCTACCAAAATAGGACGGTGTCCAGGTGGCTTGTGAGTTGGTTGTTCCCACCAAACTCAAGGGAAGAAGTTAACCTTCAAGTTAACCTTGAAGGGCTTCTCTGTTGTCTCAGGCAATTAGAACCGGCATCAGGACGTCACTGGTCATCCAGGAGTTGCAGCAGTCCTCTTCCCTCCTCTCCTCTTTGGTTCTTTCATTCCAGTGGTCGACTCTGCTTTCCAATTCCCAGAGACCAGCTTTTAAACAGTTTTCCCCCATTCATTCCAGCCTGGCTGTCACTCACACAGCATGGTGGCTGTCCTTGCCGGACAGCCAGCTGGCCAATCACACTAGAGTGCATTCAGGTCTCATAGGAGACTAAGCACAGGGAGTTTTGGGCACCTCCCTCACATCCAGTCCACCCCAGACACTCAAGTGCCAGAGGAGGGCTTCAGCACTGAAGCCCGCCAAAGGCCAATAAACAAAGGGACCAAACCTGGTTTGGCGCACAGAGACAAACACAAGAAGGACCTTTCCTGAAAGAAATGGCGAAAAAAAGATGATCAGAGTCTGTTTTTACAGATAGGTATTGAGCGCCATATATGGCTGATCTGATTTTTAGCTACCGTTGATACCGGTCGGGAAAAATCAGGGTAGTTTGATCTAAACCACTGCCACCAGCCATTTAAAGTAGGAAAGGGTAACATTTTACTGTTACATGAGTGTTTTGACTCAGGGGAAGCTAAGCAATCCCTCCAGCACTCTATAGGAAGATAGTGTGTGCTGGGTCAGTAAATGTAAAGAGACTAATAAAGTCAATTTAACTTTACATGCTCTGGGAGACGGTAGTCAGTCCCAGAGAAGGTATTTAAACTTTGGGGAGTCTGAAAGACACCCCTGTGCAACTGCACTGAAGGTGTGTGTGACACACAGAAAAAGGTGATGCCTATGGCGTTGTTTTAAAACTCCATAACCAAAGAGCACAAAAGTAAAACACACATCAACATACATGAAAGTCTCACACTCTTTCCAGGTAAAAAAAATCAAATCCTAGAAATCCAGCAAAGTTCCTGGGAGTCTCAAAAGGTAAGGGCAGTTAGCACATATTGAGGATTCTCCCTAACCCTCGTCCCCCCCAGACTAAGGAATAGGAGGATTTAATCCACTTCTTGATGAATCTCCTTAACTCCAGTCGGTCAAACATTCTGGACAGACCATCAGCATTTTGGTGGTGAAACCCTGACCTGTGTTCAATGGTAAAATCAAACCCTTGCAGGCTGATTGACCATCTCAGTAGTTTTGGGTTTACCCCTTTCATTTGCATCAACCATCTCAAGGGTTGGTGGTCAGTCTGAATCACAAAAGTAGATCCACATAAGTATGGCCTAAACTTCTTCAGTGGCCACACAATAGCAAAGCATGCAGGCTCTATGGTTGCCCACCTTGTTTCTGGTTCCTTCAGCATCCTGCTGATGAAGCAAATGGGGTGCTCCCTACCTTTCTCATCGAGTTGACTAAGGACTGCACCTATACCTGTATTTGAAGCATATGTCTGCAGAATGATGGTTTGGTTATAGTCAGGAGCTCTTAGGACTGGAGCTTGTGAAATGGCTTTCTTTAGGCCTTCAAATGCTTGCGCATACTCCTCATTCCACCTGACCTTTTTAGGGAATTTGGGAGAGGAGATCAACTCAAGGGAGAAGCTATGGTACCATAGTTCTCAATGAAGTTCCTATAGTACCCAGTGAGGCCTAGGAAGGTTCTCACTTGGGTTTGAGTAGTAGGGGTGGCCCAGTTCTGTACAGCTTGTACTTTCCTATGCAATGGCCTTATTTCACCTCCTCCTACCTCATATCTAAGGTAGACCACTGTACTCTGACCAATTTGACATTTACTAGCCTTTATGGTCAGATGGGCCTGCTCAAGAGCCTGCAACACATATCCTAAGTGGTCAACATGTTCCTTCCAAGTAGGGCTGAACACTGCAATGTCATCCAATTATGCCATGCAGAAGTCATCCATCCCATTCAGAACTTGATTAACCATCCTTTGGAATGTAGCAGGTGTATTCTTTAGTCCAAAAGGCATTACCTTAAACTGTAGAGTTGAGAATGCAGTTTTCTCCTTGGCATGGTCTGTCAGTTCTATTTGCCAATAACCTGGAGTAAGATCAAATGTACTGGGGTACTTAGCTGAACCAAGTTTATCCACCATTTCATCTGTCCTAGGTAAAGGGTGGGCAGCAGTCTTGGTGACTGCATTAAGAGCTTTATAGTCCACACAGAATCTCAACTCCTTGGATCCTGCCTTTGGTAGTAGAACAACTGGACTAGACCATGGACTGGTAGAGGGCTCTATTACCCCGAGATCAAGCATCTTGTTGGCTTCCTCTTTTATGTGGGATCTGACATCCTGTAACCTCTTTTTTTGACATGTAAACAGTCACCAGTTTGAATATCATGCTGGCCCCAAGGGGTCAAGCCTGGTAATAGTGAAAACAGGGAGGCAAACTGATTTAACAGAAACTTGAACTCCTCCTGTTGTTCAGGTGTCAAATTAGAAGAGAGATGAACTCCTTCTATCTTCTCATCTAAAGGCTGGCCTCTGAGTAGGTCAGGTAGAGGTTCACTCTCCTCCTCCTCTTGAGCTGAAGCTATAAGCAAAGCTCCTACTTCTGGTCTTGAGACATACGCTTTTAGATGGTTGGTGTGAAAGACTCTGGGAGCCTCCTTAGGATTGCCTAAGTCCACCAGATAGTTCACCCCTCCAGGTTTACTCACAACCTTGAAGGGTCCTATCCATTTGTCATGTAAGAACCTTCTGCCTTGTATGTACCATAACTAGAACTTGCTGGTCTTGAGAAAACTCAACCATGTTGACCTTCTGGTCATGCCAATGCTTCACCAGAGTTTGACCTGCTTTCAAGTTATCTGATGCTTCTGTCATCATGTGTGACATTCTCCTGCAGGGACCTATCACATAGTCAGTGACTCTCACTGGCTTGTGGGAAGGAGCACTCTCCAACCCCTCCTTAATCAGGGCTAAGGGGCCTCTAACTGAACGGCCATAAAGAAGTTCAAAGGGACCAAATCCTACTCCCTCCTGAGGGACTTCTCTATATGCAAAGAGAAGGCATGGCAGTAGAAGGTCCCACTAAAACACCTATCATGCTCTTCATTGTATGGTTAAACCTCTCTACTAATCCATTTGTCTGATGATGGTAGGCAGTTGAGAACTTGTAGGTTACTCCACAGTGTTTCCACATGGCCTGCATGTAGTGGGACATAAAATTAGACCCCCTGTCAGAGATAACTTCCTTAGGAAAACCTACCCTGGTAGAAATACCAAGTAGGGCCTTAGCAACTGCCTGAGCTGTAACAGTTCTCATAGGTATTGCTTCAGGATACCTAGTAGCATGGTCTACTACAACTAGGTACTACAACCAGGATAAATCTGTTTCCTGAAGATGTTGGAGGGTCTAAGGGACCAACATTGTTGATTCCTACCGGCTCAAAAGGGACTCAAGGGTGTCTCATTCTTGGCTCCAGTCTTGCCAGAGGTTTGGCAAGTGTGACAGCTCCTACAGTACTTATCTATATCAGCCCCTAACATAGGCCAGTAGAAATACAAAGAGATCCTTGGTCTTCCTGAAACTCAAGTGACCAGCCAAAGGTATCTCATGGGCTAACTGTAGGAACTGGAACTGGAACTGGAGTCTGCTTTCAAGAGGTACTGCAAGTCTTCTGTAGTCCCCTGGGATAGACTCGGTCGGTTCATTGTAGAAGAGGCCATCTTCCCAGTACAACCTGTGCTTCCCTGGCTCTTGCCCATCCAGCTGGGAAGCTGCCTGTTGGCGAAGACCTTCAAGAGTAGGACACTCTCTTTGACCTTTGCTAAAGTCTGCCTTCAGGGTCCACCTTCTGCCAGTAAAGACTGCAGCTCAGAATGGTCTGCAGGATCCAGATCTCCAACAGGAGCAAGGTCCTCTCCCAGCTCTGATTTCTCAGCAGCTGATTCAACCACACAAGGTTGTTCTACACACTCAGTCTCAGATGGTGGAGGGATCACAGGTGTGATCTTGGAAAGTCCTCTCGGCGATGTCCTTGTTGGAAGCACAGGAGTGCTGTCTGGTTTCTTCCTGCAGGTTTTAGGTTGCCCCTTTTTCTCCTTCTTCTTTGAAATTGCAGTCAGTAAGTCATGTGGACTGGGAGTTATAGTTTCCTGTATAATCTCCTCTGGAGAGCTTCTTAAGGTACTCTCTCTGGCCTTCCTAGTCTGCTCCTGTTTCCTATTGCTGGGTGGCCTGGGGGTGCTCGATAAAACTCCAAGAGTGTTTAAGTGATTCCCCAGTAGGACTCTCCTGGGTATTTCACTCTGCACACTTGCAGGTATCTTGACAGTCATATCATTACACTGGATGAGAGCTGGTAATTGTGGAAGCATTTGGAAAGGTCCTCCAGCAAGCTTAGTTAGGAATTTGGGAGCCTTAGCGACATCCTCTTCCTTGAAAAATGTTTCATCAGCTACAGTTATGCTGGCCCCAGTGTGTCTGATGGCAGGGGTCTCCTGTCCATTCACAAGAACACTGTCTTTGTAATACTCCTTAGTATTGTCTGGAATAGAGTTATACACATCTAAGTTCTGTTGTTCCCACAGACCCAGGGATACTAAAAAAACACTGGCTGAGAATTTCATGGGTTCCACAGCCAGTAAGTGAAAGTTTCCACTCGCCATTAGTACTTCATCCACTGGGGAGAAGGCTAAGGAGACAGTGTAGACCCCTGAAGGTTTACACTTACACCTGAGACCCCCTTTCACATGGTCAGTTGACCCACAAGCATAACATTTACCAAATGTCTTTATGAATGGGGGTTTGTTCTGACCTCCTTCTGGTTTATCCCCACTAGCCTGATTTGATGTCCCTTGTGTCTTACCCTTGTTATGTTTTGTGGCCCTCTTTTGGAGTGGAGAATTATCTTTGGTATCTTTCTTGTGCTGCTTCCCCTCATCCTTCTTCTGAGTTACCCCAGAATCCTTTTGAGTAGCCCTGTTGGCAACCCACAAGTCATCAGCCCTTGCTTACTTCTTTGGATCAATTTCCTTAGAGTCAGCCAAGTGTTGTCTCAACTCAGGAGAGCAGGCATCATAAATAGATTCCAACATAAACAGATTTTTCATACCTTCATAAGTGTTCATTCTGTAACCCTTAACCCATCCATCTAATTTTTTCAAACATTCTGTCACCCAGGTAGCCCAAGGGATACCATCCTGCTTTTTGAGGGTTCTAAGCCTCTTAAGATACTGAGAAGGGGTTTTCCCAAATCTAGCTATCAAAGCTAGTCTCACAGTTTCATACTCCTTTCTGTATATATACCCAACTCTGTTACCACATCAGTTGCAATAGGGGGTAGCCTATAAAAAGTCAGGAATCAACTGATTCCCTGTAATGTCTTGAATCCCATGGTTAATATATATATATATATATATATATATATATATATATATATATATATATATATATATATATATATACATATATATATATATATTTTACACAGCCACAGGTAAGTTGCTGTTTCCATAGGAAGAGCACTTTTTGGGCGGCTTTATAACTCCGCTCCCCCTGGATGAATCCTCACCAAACGCAAAAAAAGTATATGGTCCACTCTACATTTTTTTGCAAAGTTTGGTGAGGTTTGGTCCAGGTGGGGAAAACGTATAGGGGGGGTCCCAAAACGTCTTTTTTCCCTTAGAGTGAATGGGGGAAAAACTTTGCGGATGGCTACAGGCAAAACCGCTGGACGGATTTTCACCAAATTTGCAGCAGGGGCTTGGTCCCGAAAGCGTGCTTTTGTAAATTTGGGACAATCTAGCCAGTAGTTTCCTTTAAAATGACCAAAGAATATGTCTAAAAAAATTAGTGATAGCTATGTCTGCTCCACGGTCACACTTTCCTGTTTGCTCCGCGGACAAGATACCGATTGGCCAGGGGGGGGAGCGTCATGACCGCGGACACGCGACATCTTTGCCGATTGGCTACAGCGGGCCGTGATGTGCGTCTGAATGTGTGGATGAGCCCGACATCTTGGATCCGAAGAGAGCGCCGTCGCCACCAGAGGCGAAATGCTGTTTTGGAAAGTGTTTTGCTCTGCTACAGTAAGTGGGGAGGATTACAGAGTAAGAGATGGGTTAAGTACTGTACTTGTTTGGACGGTAGGTGTTAATGATGTATTGGCCATCCGAAATGGTGTTTGGAAAATATTGTGATCTTCTATAGTGATTGGGGATCAAGAGATGGACGAAATACTGTGCTTGTTTGAGCGGCAACTGGTAGTGATGTATTCTCCATTGCCGCCTTGTTCAGGATATTTGTACGTCCAGAAAATGAGGGGTGTAATAAGTGTAGTATTTCAGTACCTACTGTGTGCAGGCACCTTGAAAATGATCGAAGGACACGCGTGGTGTTAGTGACAATTGACATTGCGTTCCTGTCGTTATTACATTACATTTTCCTATGGGTCTCTTATTGATTAGTACAGCACCATGGTTGTGACAAACGGCCACAGTAGTGGACGTGCAGTTATGGTTAAGTTGTTGTTTCCATAGGAAGAGCACTTTTGGGCGGCTTATAACACTGCTCCCCCTGGACGAATCCTCACCAAACTTTGCAAAAAAAGTATATGGTCCACTCTGAATTTCTTTGCAAAGTTTGGTGAGGTTCGGTCCAGGGGTGGAAAATGTATAGGGCGGGTCCCAAAACATCTTTTTTTCCCATAGAGTGAATGGGGGAAAACCTTTGTGCACGGTTACAGGTGTTATTGACCATTGACATTGCGTTCATGTCGTTATTACATTACATTTTCCTATGGGTCTCTTATTGATTAGTATGGTACCATGGTTGTGACATGTTGCGGTGGTTGTGGGCAGGGCCTAGAGTCTTGGATGCATGGCCGTAGGCCGTAAGCCGAAGGCCATACTTCCAAAACTGTAGGCCCTGGCCACAACCACCGCAGCATGTCACAACCATAGATACACCTGTAGTATTGATTATGGATTATATGGTTGTGGAGAGTGTGTGCTGTGTTGGGTGCTTGGCTGAAGGTCATGCTCCCAAAAGCAAAGTTATAAGGGCTGGAGGTATAAGCCGGTGCACACCAAAACATTGCAATATCTATGGACATACAGCTAGGCATGCAGTCTGTAGGTAGATGAGGTGAAGCATACAACTCCTATCAATCCACCCCTACCACTGTACATCACTGAGGTGGTTGTGGGCAGGATGTAGAGTTTTGGCTGCATGGCTGCAGGCTGTAGGCGATATACAATACTTCTAAAACCCCAGGCCCTGTCCAGAACCACCACATCATATTACAGCAATGCATACACCCGTAGTATAGATTAGCATGTTAGATGGTTCTATGGAGGGTGGACAGTGTTGGATGCATGGCCAAAGGCCAAGCACCCAGAAACTACCTTATCAGCAGTGCAGTTATAAGGCAATGTACACGTATACATTCAAATGTTTGTGCGCACATATCCAAATGTGTAGGTCCAGCCCACAACCACTGCAGCATATTAGACAAGCACGTTAGTGGCTGTGTTGTTATGGTGCAGTTGCTGTTTCCATAGGAAGAACACTTTTTGGCAGCCTTATACCTGTGGTACCCTTGGACGGTTCGTTACGAAAGTTTCCCAAAAAAAAATAATCTTACACTCTGACTTTCTTTGGAACATTTGTTGATGTTTTGTGCATGGAGGACGAAAGTTATAAGGGGCGGGGGTTCTCAAAACGTCTTTTTTCACCTTAAAGTGATTGGGGTGGCTCTTTCTCTGATTGCTTGTAGAACAGCATGAAATACGCCATCTTTCTTCTGTGGCCCCCCCTATCTTTTATTCATGTTTTAGTGTACACGCATATCGTCAGAAACTCATGTAAAAGAAGACAGCATTGGACTTGTCACATTGATGTAATAGTATTTCAGAAGAACACGTTTGAGGGGGACACAATGGGATGTGGAAGCACAAACTGAAAAAGTGCAATTTTGTTGTCACCAAAGTGATACGTTTAAATGCAAGCTTATGCTCACTGTACTACGACCAATTACGGCGTGTGAGTTACAACAATGTTTTTGAAATTAAATTGTGGTCAGACTGGTGTAGTTAGTTTACAAAACTAAGGCCACTATCTGCAGTGTTTGCAGGAAACAGCGCTTCTGGAGGTCGATGGGAGTAGCAGTTCAACAATATGTTGCTTCAAATAAAGAATGTATTTGGTTTCTCAGGGACATTTGTGATGTCATCTTTGATCTTACCTGAAATAGTAAGTGTACTTAATTTTATTCATATATTTATAAACTTTCTGTACTAGATAAAAAAATATATTATCTTTTTTTTTTCTCACAGAAATGTCTGGTACTCTGGAATGGCTAGAGGAGCATTTCCCACATGAAGAAATGTCACAAGATAGTGAAACTAATGGTAAACACTTTATAATATAAACCATTTAATTATTTTTTTTATTTTTTTTTTAATTTACTTGTATATAATCAAACAAGATTTTTACAAGAGCTCGAGAGAAGAAGGAGAGTGAAAAGCATCACCAGAGGAACAAGGACTCAGCTTCCACCGATAAAGAGATGCTGCGTCAAGTGGCAGTGGTCAGAGTAATTTTTTGGAATGCTGAGTTCAACAGTTAAACCATTTAATTATTATTATTTTGTATACATTTAACATATACATATATATTTTTGTACAGAGCATACCAAAATAGAAAATACTTCAGAAAAACCTGTTATGGATAACACTTTTCACAGTATAGAAGAAAAAATGGATTTATTGTTGACTAATTTTAATAAATTGAAAACTTTTGTGGAAGATCATTTTAAACCAAAAACCTCGTACCATTGCCCCACATGTACTTGTCCCTCCTCACCATATCCCAGTCAATTATCCCCAAACCCTCTCCATAACCCAAAACGTTTTGATGAGACTTCCATCCCTTCTTCACCTAATAACAATCATGTTGAAACCCCTAATTCTCCTGTTTTTGTTTCTGTTTCTGCCTCACCTTCTCTGTCATAAATTATTAATATATGTTAAATAAAGTTTCATTTTTATATTGTGTTGTAAATAGTTTCATTTTTCTTTTTTATTTAAAACAATGTAGGTGTCCGCGGACAGTGCAGGTGTTCTGAAATGTTCGTAAATAAATGAAAAAGGAGGTGTCCTGAAGAACACTATACCTGTTTGTACTGTTTGCTAGCAAGTTCAAACTTTTCTAAGAACACACGCGGTGTCCTGAAATGTTCGTAAAAAAAAATAATTAAAGTTCCTAAAAAACACTATGGGGTCGATTCATGGAAGAAACGTGCGCCGAAAATCCCAGCGCAAGCAGGCGCAAGATGGCGCAAGCGTGAGAAACCCAGCGCACGTGCACGCGTGTGATTCAAGGAAGACGCTGCGCGTGTTTCCCGCTGTCCGTGCGCCAAATCCTTGTATGTCGCACGCGGGCACACACTCCACCAAACGGCATGCGCTACACGCACAGCAAAAGCGCACATAGCGCGGTGCACACAACCAAAGTGGGCGGAACAGTGGGCGTAACACGCGGAATGGGGAATAACGCATGCAAAAGAAAGCGTAACTGGGGAAGTACTGCAGGGAACTACACGGAACGCCCACACGCACACCAACAACCCGTATTCATGGAGTTGAATACGGGAAACCCGCGCATGGCAAAAGACGCACACAGGCGTACACAATGGCAAGATTGAAGCAGACCAGTGCAAAAGTGGAACTGGGGTGCATAGTGGTAGAGGAGGGGCAAGGGAGCATGCCTACATGGAGTACCCGCATGCAGGCAGAGGACGCATGCACGTAAGTCATGCTATGACATTGTGCCTGGGCTGAGAGGAAGGTCACCCCACGCCACATGCAGAAGGGCCAGTGAGCTGGAACATGGACCGGAGGGGTATACTGGTAACCAGCATGTGAGTAGGGTGCAATAGTGGTGATGCGGACAGTCCCCGTCTGCTCCACATGTCCACCATCCAGCAGAGCAGACATGCATCACGGAAGCATTGCATTACTTACACATCAGAACCATGTACATGTCACATGTAGTGGCAATCATGCACAACACATCCCACAAGTAAAATGCACACGTCCTCAACAAACACGCATCAACGCTCACTGGACTGGGCATCAAAGTCCAGCATCTTTCCCACTTCTTCGACTGATTCAGGTGGTATGAACTCCGCAACGAGTGACTGATGCGGAGTGAGCTCTTCCTCCTCTGGTGCAGGCCCACCGCCAGTCACCAGAGTCAAGTTGTAATTTGAGGCACGCTTAGCCTTAGCACTGCGTTTGAGGTCATTCCAACGCTTTTTGCACTCTTGCAACGTGCGCACCTCATGGCCGAATGAACTGACATGTTCCGCAACATGCTTCCAGTGGGTGTCACGGTCGGCAGCCGTAGTCTGACTATTGGCACCCACTACCATGTCACGGCTGTGGCCCCGCACGTAGTCCACGAGGAAGTCCAGTTCCTGCTTGCAGAAAGGCTTCTTCCTCGACGTGCAGGAGGTCTTGGCTGTGTGTGGGGTCCCAGCCTGTGCCGCAGGTGCAACCTTCCTCCTCTTGGACTGTGGCGCAGACCCTGGCTGGCTAATGCCGCCCTGACCAGTATGGCCAGTGGGTTCGGTGGATTGAGCCAAGTGAGTGGCAGGTGGAGGGATGACCAAAGGCCTGACTTGTGTCAGTGGCAGCTGGGTGCCCTCTAATGGACCCTGCGCAGCAACATCCGCTGTGGCAGGGTCATTCACTGCAACGGTCCTGGTTGGCAGACTCACAACAGGGGTGTTGTTGAATGCATCTGCCCCAGCACTTGCCAACACCCAGCTGTTCGAGGCAGCAGATGACATTACTGCCCCAGGGACACGTGTCTTGGTGAGAGCAGCCCTGCGTGCCCCTATGGTTTCCCTCCTGGCCTGTTGGAAATCTACCAAGGGCTCCTCAAGTGCCAACGCAGCCTGCGCTGGCAGACCCTGAGCCTGGGTGGCGGTGCCCACAGCTGCACCTGCAGCTACCACTACCCTTGGGCCCGTGGCAGTCGATGGAACAGACTGCCGGGTCACACGGGCGCCAGTGCCAGATGCAGAAGCTGCATCCCCCGGAACCACAGGGGGTGGTGGCATGACTGCACCAACACATGGCACAACATTGTGCTCAAGTGGCGCACCCCTGCCTCTTCCCCCTCTGTGGCCACCCTGGACACCCTGGAGTCCCCCTACTCCCTAGTCACTATGGCCACGTCCCCGACCACGCCCACCATGAGGAGTACGCCCAGCTGAGGCGCCCCTCACCTTTGGTGGCCTCCCAACCATGGCACAGATGTAGTAGTGCCAATGGGAGGTGTACACCACAATTGACCTGGGCAATTGGGGTGAAGGGGTTGGGAAGCAAGATGTTAAAAGCCCCCCCTGCACCTGCAAGGCTGTATGTGAGCCCGGTGATGTAGTGACGGGTCACGCAACGCTCAGGCACCCCAAAACTGCAGTAAAACCGTGCACGCAACCCTGCAGCCTACGTGCGTGGAATCAACCTCCCGCAGTACGCGGTGGCACCCAGTAACACGAATAACGCGTACGCGTGGGACACGCAGGCTACTATGACCTCGAAAATGGGTGCAATACACAGGGGCACCCACAGTGGGAAAAATAGTGTGTGCGACTCACCATCTGACTAGCTAGATGCAGAAAAACACGCGTAGCCAATACCCCCGCCAAAAGAAGAGATACGTCCTTGATAGCTGTGAAATTGTGATGGCGCGCGAAACAACAGGAAGCAGCAACACACGTCAGTCTCCACGAAAGGCACGTACAGCGAACTGCTGCTCCCGCTCACCTTTAACCCGTGCTGAGGGAAACGCCCGAGCGCGTCATGACACTTACGCGCATGGGCCCTTTCCTCGGATTACATGCATTCCCACGCGGACCTGCAGTTTTTCACGCGCGCTGAAACGCCCGCGCTGAAACGCCCGCGCACATCACGGCACAGAGGCGCTTACGCTTGAAGGGCCTTTGGTCCAATGAAAGTGCGTACGAGTGCTGACGCACTTATGCGCTAGGGGCCTTTCCTCGAATCACACGCTGACGTGCACATTTTTCACTTGCCAAATCACTCCGTATCAAGCTGGCCACGCGAAAACACACGGTAGACCACGCTCCTGCCCAAATGGCTGAATCACTGCCCCCCAGAGCCCCGAGCACGCTCCCACCTGCCATCTGCTGCTGCCTGACTTCCTGCTGCCCACGTGTCCTGCTATTTGCTGCCTGCACATCAGCCAGGGGTGCAGTTGCTGTGACCACCCCTGCTAGAACTGAAGACTCCCGACTGGGATACCATCGCTCCACAGCCCAGCCCCAGGACCCAGTTGCCCACCCACTCCTGCCTCTGGGGTTGCCATGTCGGGAAGTACACCATCTGGCACCACTGGCAACCCCCAGCCATAGAGGCAGAGGGCCACCAGCTTCACTGCCACCGAAGTTGGTGTCCTGGTGGAGCAAGTCCTCTGGCAGTATGATGCCCTCTTTGGAAGTTCCCGCGCCGACAAGGAAGGACGGACTCGGATCTGGACGGACATCATGACTGCCATCAACGCGGAGGGGGTGGCAGTCTGCGACTTCCAACAAGAAGCGCTGGGAGGACTTCAGGTCCAGGACCCTCAACAAGGCCCGGCGCATCTTGAAGGCAGCGGATGCTAAGGGGCGGCAGGGCCACCTGTCGGAACATCAGATGAGGGTCCTGGAACGCATATGCCCAGCGCTCCACGTCCAGGTCCTTGAGAGGCAGACCCGTCTGGAGTCGAGCGGTAAGTGTAAATGCATACTGATTGGAAGCTGTGCGTGTGGTGGTGTGCCAGTAGTGTGCAAGTTGTACATGTGTTTTTATAGGGCCATGTATGGATGTGTATGTACAGGGCTGTGAGGTAGACACATGCAAGTCCTTTCATGTGTGAGACACATGGCTGGTGTATGTGTGGGTAAGCATGCAAGCCAAATGCAGATGTGTGAGCACACATGTGTGGATTACTGTGTATGTCAGTTGGCATGGTTGTGGTGTCACACATGGATGTTGGTTCCAGCTGCATGTATGTGCACCGTGTACATGTGCATGTGTGTCTATTTCACAAGGGTGCGACAGTGATGCAACATGGATGCATGTGACACTGATATGTGGAAAACAGATTTGCAGATGTGACATGGATGCCGATCTCAACACTGCGACAGTTGGCGGAGGTGTACACATGCATGTAAGTGTGTTGGCGTGTGTGCATGTGTAGTGCACTCCCTGTGTTTCATGTGATGTCTGGCTCACCTTTGGCTGCTCATGATGTTGTATGTATGTGTATGGAAGGTGCTGGCTGTTGCAATATGGCTGTGGAATAGCTCATGTGTGTGAGTCAAAATGACATGTGTGTTGGGGATTGTGATGCCATGTCTGAAGTTTGACAATGCCACTCATGTGGAACTGTCATGTGTGTATGAGTCCATTGTACAGTGCCCTGATGCCTGTGTTTCATTTCTCCCTGTCTGCAGCGTTAACTGATGAAGAGGGTGGAGAAGGTGCTGTGGAGCACAGCGGCAGGGATCGCACCGCCAGCCGGAGACGCAAGGCCCGGCTCCCCTCTCAGGTTGTCATCTCGTCGGGGAGTGAGGAGTCCGGTGCCGCGTCCCAGGCCGCAGCTGCCGAGGGGAGGTCCAAAAGACAGAGGTCGGAGTTGGACTCCTCGGCAGCAGAAGGGGCAGCTGAGACCCCACAGGATCCAACGGAGGAAGATGGCATGGAGTCATCCAGGTTGGTGGGGGGTTTGGTGGAGGAGGAGGCCGTGCAAGGGACAGAGACGGGGTCTGGAGGTGGGGATTCCACTGGTGACAGTGGTGCAGTGCAGGACCAGGGACAGGAGGCAGCACAGGCCGCCGCAGAGGTGCCTGTGTGCAATCCTGTCCCTGATCCTGTCACTGCATCATCTTGCACCAGCAGGGATGCCTACGTCCAGACCCGTTCTCAAGGAGGGGATTGGCTTACACTAACTGGCCTTCCTCTCCCTGTGGATGTGGCTATCCGGGACCGGGTTGAGCCTGTCCTGGGTGGGGGTGGCGTTGTGTCAACGTGCCATGCGAGGTGACCTGCAGTCTTTTCATGAGGAGACTGCACGTCTTCTTGCATGGCTCGTTGACCGCGGTGACCCACTGGGACAGCTCACCAGGGCAGGATTCCTCCGTTTCCTGGACCTTGTTCCGACCCCCTCCTCAACTGAACCCCCTATGCCCCAGTCGTCCTCCATGCCATCTTCCCACCCATGTATCACCTGGGTGCCCTGTGGAGCTGCCTCTGACCCTGCGGCCAGGCTGGTGGACAACAGATCCCTGCCATAGTCGGGAGTCGGACGTCCAGCAGGGGTGGCCACCTCCACAACTACACCCCAGCTGGAGGGGGATGTGCAAGCAGCAGGAGCCAGGGCACAGGCAGCAGCACAGAAGCAGCAGCAACAAGGTGGGAGCCATGATGACTCGGGCCTTCATCATCGGAGGGGCAGGCATCGGCCAGAGGGCAGGAGGACCCTGGACGGGAATTGTCTTCCGTGTGGCAGCGGTTGGGCCATGCAATAGATGCGGAGCGGCAGCGGCCGGAAGAGGCACGTCTCACGATGGTCAGGGCGGAGAACGCCATGCGGAGGGCCCTGAGGCGGGCCGAGTGCCTCGAGGCCATTCGCAGGGACCTGGAGTTCCAGATGACATCGTCCCTGCGAACCCTCGGGGCCATGGAAGAGGACCGCCTCCGGGACATCGAGCAGGAGTTCGATGATGCCCTGGCCCGGGACATCCAAAAGTGAGCCGTCAGACTAGCCCGCTGCCCTTGTAAATAGTTATGTAGTTAGTGTTAGGTTTACTTTGCTTTTTTATTTATTTTGGACCTTTTGGACAATGGACCACATTGTTGTATATAGTTTTTTTATTAGGTAGTATTTTTAGATAAGTTTCATTTCTTCAGTTGGGATCATGGACCCTGGATTGTTTATCTGTATATAGTTGACTGTTGGATTATACTTTTTTTTTGGATTTACCCATGGAGCAATGCTTTTCCGTTTTGTTTTTCCCTTGGATTTACTTTTTTGAACTGTGACTTTGGACACCTTTCCTTTGGATTATGATTTGTTGTTTTTCATTATTTTACGGACATGCTGCTTTTCGTTTTTAATTCCCATTGTCGTTTGTTTATTTTTAATTCCATTTATGTTGCTTTTAATACATTTTTTTCATCAAACTTCAATGTGTAGTGTCATCTCATTGGTTTCATGCATGTCATGATATGGGTTTTGACATTCACTTACACCCATTGTGTGTATGTGAGGGACATGTGTTCATTTACATACTTGCCATTGGGGTTGTATCATGTAATTGGCATTTCTAAGTGGGTGGATGCAATACTTGGGTGGGTGTTTGGCATGTGGAGGCTGCCCATAAGGGCCACGGATATAGATTGTGATGACGTGTTGGCTGGGGAACATGTGTCGGGGCCTGCGGGCAGGTGCCCTGCACTGCTGGGTGGTGGGGGTGCAGGGGGACATAAGTGGGGGCCTGCTGGCAGGTGCCCCGCGCTGCTGGGGGGTGGGGGTGCAAGGGGACATAAGTGGGACATGAGTGGGGGCCTGCGGGCAGGTGCCTTGCACTGCTGGGGGGTGCGGGTGCAGGGGGACATGAGGGGGACATGAGTGGGGCCTGCTGGCAGGTGCCCCACACTGCTGGGGGGTGGGGGTGCAGGGGGACATGAGTGGGGGCCTGCGGGCAGGTGCCCTGCACTGCTGGGGGGTGGGGGTGCAGAGGGACATGAGTGGGACATGAGTGGGGGCCTGCGGGCAGGTGCCTTGCACTGGTGGGTGGTGGGGGTGCAGGGGGACATGAGTGGGGGCCTGCTGGCAGGTGGCCCGCACTGCTGGGGGGTGGGGGTGCAAGGGGACATAAGTGGGACATGAGTGGGGGCCTGCGGGCAGGTGCCCTGCACTGCTGGGGGGTGGGGGTGCAGGGGGACATGAGGGGGACATGAGTGGGGGCCTGCTGGCAAGTGCCCCACACTGCTGGGGGGTGGAGGTGCAGGGGGACATGAGTGGGGGCCTGCGGGCAGGTGCCCTGCACTGCTGGGGGGTGGGGGTGCAGGGGGACATGAGTGGGACATGAGTGGGTGCCTGCGGGCAGGTGCCCCGCACTGCTGGGGGGTGGGGGTTCAGAGGGACATGAGTTGGTGATCAGTGGTGCAAGCGGACAGGTGGCTTGTCTGTGGTGCATTGCCATGGTGGATCGGCTGCCTGCGGGACATGACCAGGGGTGCAGGGTAGTCCCTGTGGTGTGGTCTGCCTGCAGGGGCCGTGGAGGGTGTAGATGGAGCAGCTGGGAGGACCCACACTGCCAATTCACATGTAGGATTCCCTGCGCACCCCCAAAATTCACGTACCCTGCTCTGACAGCTAAATCGCATGTGAAACTTCCTGCGAACACCTTAAATACACGTACCCCACTCGCACAGGGCCTATCACGGGTGAAAATTCACGCGAACCCCAGGAATGTTGGCCCTGTGCTAGCAAGCGGGCTACGTGTATTCCTGGGGTTCGCGTACAGTTTCACCTGCCTTTTCAGCAGGGTACATGTATTACGGGGTTCACGGGAAGTTTCACACGCGATTGAGCGGGGTACGTGTATTACGGGGGTGAGCAGCAAGTTTCACACGCAATGGGCCTTGGGCGAGCGGGGTACCACTCACCGTCTGCGTGTAGAAGAACACGTAGCCAACACCCACCCGCTGTGAAGTAATAGCGTGTGAACCCCAACGCCTGGAAAACACACGCACCGCACCCCACGGAAAGCACGTACAGAGCAATGGAAATCCATGTGGGATCTTCAAGCCCTGCCAGGGCAACGCCCGTGCGCAATACGTCACAGACGCGCTTAGGCTTGAAGGGCCTTTGGTCCAATGAAATTGCGTATGCGTGCTGATGCGCTTACGCGCTAAGGGCCTTTGGTCCAATGAAATCGCATATGCGTGCAGACGCACTTACGTGCTAAGGGCCTTTCCTCGAATTACACGCTGACGTGCAATTTTTTCACGTGCCAATTCACTCCGTATCAAGCTGGCCACGCGAAAACACACGGAAGACCACGCTCCTGCCCAAAAGGCTGAATCACTGCCCCCTAGAGCCCCGAGCACGCTCCCACCTGCCATCTGCTGCTGCCTGACTGCCTGCTGCCCTTGTGCCCTGCCATTTGGTGCCTGCACATCAGCCATCTGCAGGGGTCCAGTTGCGGTGCCCACCCCTGCTGGAACAGAAGACTCCCGACTGGGATACCATCACTCCACAGCCCAGCCCCAGGACCCAGTTGCCCACCCTGCCTGCCTCGGGGGTCGCCATGTCGGGGCAAACACCATCTGAGACCACTGGCGACCCCCAGCCAGAGGGGCAGAGGGCCACCAGCTTCAGTCAGAAGGAAGTTTGTGTCCTGGTAGAGCTTGTCCTAGGGCATTATGATGACGACTTTTATAACGACTTTGTGGTTTCCATCAACGCGGAGGGGGTGGCAACCCGCAACATCAAGCAAGTGAAGAAGCGCTGGGAGGACTTGAGGTCCAGGACCCTCAGAAAGGCCCAGCGGGGCAGCATGAGTACCATCCAGATGAGGGTCCTGGAACGCGTACGCCCAGCGCTCCATGCCCAGATCCTTGAGAGGCAGACCCGTCTGGAGTCGAGCGGTAAGTGGCCAAGCATTGCTGTGTGAGACAGGGCATGTTGCAGTGTGCTGGTTGTCTGATACTTGCCTGTATGTGTGACATAGGCCATGTACCCATGTGTGTGTGCAGGGACATCATGATCATGCATGTGGGACCAGTAATGTGTGAAGCACACGGTTGGTGTATGTGTTTAAATGCAACATGGGGAGCCCTATGCGGAATGGACACATGAGAGCATGCCAGTCTCTGTTCCTGGACATGGGTGGGGGTGAGGGATGTGTGCTGATGCCATGTACATGTATGGTGTCCATGTCTGTGTGTCTGACCTGCGTGTCTGTGACTTGTGAATGCCATGGATGCATGACACATGTCTGTGACAATGTTAATACTCATCTGATGCAGCCTAGTTATCCTTGCATCCACTGTGTCTGGGGTGTACGAGTCCAGATGGATGAAACTACGGTGAAGTGTGTGCATGTGATAGGCATGACCCATGATGCAAGTGAGTTCCAAAACAACATTGTATGTTTCAAGAGTCCCTTGGACATGTATGCTAATGTCCATAGCATGCGCCATGCCTGTTACTGCATGTGTTTTGCCTGCACTGACCCATGTGTTGTGGAGGGACATGATGGAAGTATTCTTTGACAGTGCCACTCATCTGCTATTGCTTCCTGTCTAGGGGACCATTGTACAGTACCCTGATGCTTGTGTTCTATGTCTCCCTCTACACAGCGCCAAGTGAAGAAGAGGGCGGAGACGGCGCTGTGGAGCAAAGCGGCGGGGATGCCCCCACGGCTGCAGCCGAAGGGGTGGGCGAGCCCCCACAGGGTCTTGCAACGGCGGAAGATGGGGTGGAGCCATCCAGGTTGGTGGTTTCCACAGAGGAGGAGGAGGCCGCTATTGAGCCGCACATGGGGCCTGGTGGGGGCATCCCTGCTGGTGCAAGTGGTGCAGTCCAGGGGCTGGGGCAGGAGGCAGCACAGGTCGCCGTGGAGGGGCCTGTGCATGTCACTGTCCCTGACACTGTGACTGCACCACCATGCACCAGCAGGGATGCCCCATCCCAGGCCTGTCTGCAGGTAGGGGGGATGTCCATGGCATCTGACTCCCCTCCACCTGCGGACGAGGGGACCCCTGGCCATATGGAGAAGGTCCTGATTGGTGTTGCGTTGCGCACGGGTGTCATTCGTGATGACGTAAGTGCTTCCTGGGTGGAGCACGCACGTCATCACGAAGAGCACCGTGCCAACGTGGCCCAGTTGGGAGCGGCCGTGGTCGGGGGTTTCGTACATGTGTCGGCCACTTTGGCGACCCTCTCCTCCTCTGTGGAGGGTATGCGCCAGTCGTTCTCCATGCCATCTTCCGGCCCAGATGCCACCAGGGCCCCCTGTGGACCTGCCCCGACCAATGCAGCCAACTCGGTGGGGATCCCATCCCTGCCACAGTCGGGAGTCGGAGGTCCAGCAGGGGTGGACACAAGCAACTGGACCCCAGCAGATGGAGGATGTGACGGCATCATCGGGCAGGGCACGTGCACAACGGCGTCGGTGGATTCCATCAGCCTGGATGCTGTCGTGCTGGCACAGGCAGTTGCATCGGAGGCAGCGGCAGGCTCGACGTGGGAAGCATCATGGCTCGGGGCCATCAACATCAGGGGGGCAGGCATTGGCCGGAGGGCAGGAGAACCCTGGAATGGGAGTGTCTTCCGTGTGGGAGCGGTTGGACCAGCAGATAGGTGCAGAGCGGCGGCAGGCAGAGGAGGAATGGCTCACAATGGTCAGGGCGGAGAACTCCATGCGGAGGGCGCTGAGGCGGGCTGAGTCCCTGGAGGGTATTCGCAGGGGGTTGGAGCTGGACACTGCATTATCCCTGCGAGACCTCGGGGCCAGGGAACATGCCCGCCTCCAAGCCATTGAACAGGAGTTCGATGATGCCCTGGCCCATGACATCAACCAGTGAGCCGTCGGACTAGCCTGCCGCCTTTTTATTTCTTTATTATTTCTTTATTCTTATGATTTGGAGTCCACAGACTTTGCTTCACTTTTTGTATATAGTTGTATTTTAGATATTTTAGATTGGGTTTTTGTTAGGTTTCATTTGCTTTTGGGATAATGGACCCTTCAGACTTTCTTTTTCAATTTTCTGGACATGTATATACTTTCTTTTAGTCATATTCACATGGAGTAATGTTTTTTATGCTTTTCATCTTTGGATTTCATTCTATGGACTTTGGGGATGCACCCACATTTTTCATGTTTTGGATTTCTTTTCTTGCTTGAATTTGAGTTTCTTTTTCTTATTTCAAAAATTATTTCTTCATTTGCATGTGTGCTTTTCATTTTGACATTTGTTATACTTTTTAATACATTTCTTTATTCAACATTATTGGTGTGGTGTACAGTGATGATTTTGGTGCATGTCTCCATGAGCATTGGCACAGTCATGTGTTGCAACTGTGTAGCTCTGTAGGACATTTGCTGATGGGCATGCTGGTTCTTTTCAGACTATCATGGAATGGGTGATTTACTAGGGAGTGGGTGCAGTGGTTCATTGGGTGTTTGCACTGGGGGGTGGAGGGGTGGGGTTTGGGTTGGCATAAGGGCAAGGGTCTGTATAGTCATGGCGTGGTGTTTGGGGGACATGTGTGGGGGCCTGCTGGCAGGTGCCCTGCACTGCTGGGGGGTGGGGCTGCAAGGGGACATGAGTGGGGGCCTGCTGGCAGGTGCCCCGCAATGCTGGGGGGTGGGGGTGCAAGGGGACATGAGTGGGGCATGAGTGGGGGCCTGCTGGCAGATACCCCACACTGCTGGGGGGTGGGGGTGTAAGGGGAAATGAGTGGGGGCCTGCTGACAGGTGCCCTGCACTGCTGGGGGGTGGGGGTGCAAGGGGACATGAGTGGGGGCCTGCAGGCAGGTGCCCCGCAATGCTGGGGGGTGGGGGTGCAAGGGGACATGAGTGGGATATGAGTGGGGGCCTGCTGGCAGGTGCCCCTCAGTGCTGGGGGGTGGGGGTGCAAGGGGACATTAGTGGGGGCCTGCTGGCAGGTGCCCCGCAATGCTAGGGGGTGGGGGTGCAAGGGGACATGAGTGGGAGCCTGCTGGCAGGTGCCCTGCACTGCTGGGGGCTGGGGGTGCAAGGGGACATGAGTGAGGGCCTGCTGGCAGGTGCCCCGCAATGCTGGGGGGTGGGGGTGTAAGGGGACATGAGTGGGACATGAGTGGGACATGAGTGGGGGCCTGCGGGCAGGTGCCCCGCAATGCTGGGGGGTGGGGGTGCAAGGGGACATGAGTGGGACATGAGTGGGGGCCTGCTGGCAGTTGCCCCACACTGCTGGGGGATGGGGGTGCAAGGGGACATGAGTTGGTGATCAGTAGTGCAAGGAGACATGTGCCTTTGCTGGGGGGCATGCCCATGTTGGGTGGCTGCCTGCGGGACATGACCAGGGGTGCAGGGTAGTCCCCTGTGGTCTGGGCTGCCTGCAGGGGCCGTGGAGGGTGTCCAGGGAACACCTGGGAGGACCCACACTGCCAAATCTTGTGTAGGACTCCCCGGCACCCCCGAAATACACATACCCTGCTGAAATCGCATGTGAAACTTCCCACGATCCCCAGTAATACACGTACCCTGCTGAAATCACGTGTGAAACTTCCCGCGCACCCCAGTAATACACGTACCCCGCTCGCACAGGGCCAATCGCGTGTGAAACTTCACGTGATCCCCAGTAATACACGTACCCTGCTGAAATCGCGTGTGAACCTTCCCGCGCACCCCTGAAATACACGTATCCTGCTGAAATCGCATGTGAAACTTCCCACGCACCCCAGTAATACATGTACCCCGCTTGCACAGGGCCAATCGCGTATGAAACTTCCCGCAATCCCCAGTAATACACGTACCCTGCTGGAATCGCGTGTGAAACTTCCCGCGCACCCCTGAAATACACATACCCTGCTGAAATCGCGTGTGAAACTTCCAGCGCACCCCAGTAATACACGTACCCCGCTCGCACAGGGCCAATCGCGTGTGAAACTTCCCGCAATCCCCAGTAATACACGTACCCTGCTGAAATCGCGTGTGAAACTTCCCGCGCACCCCTGAAATACATGTACCCTGCTGAAATCGCGTGTGAAACTTCCCGCGCACCCCAGTAATACATGTACCCCGCTCGCACAGGGCCAATCGCGTGTGAAACTTCCCGCGAACCCCAGTAATACATGTTCCCCACTTGCCGTGCTGGTACAAGGTTAGCGCAGCCCTTTGCGCTGGATTGGGGATTTTGATGGCTTTTCCCTGCGCAAGGGACGTTCTTGGGGGCGTAACTGGCGCTGCTGCAGGGTCGCTGCGCCACTGTGCGCCACGGCTGGTTTTGGTAGCTGAAATCCATGAATACGCTGTGCACGGAAATGGATTTTAGCGCACACGGCTGGTGCAGAGATTCGCACGCGCACACTGTGCGCCAGCCGCATGCGCCACTTGTGCGCTAAATTCTATAAATTACACCCTATATCTGTCCGTAGTGTTCGCTATCAAGTTTAAACTGTTTAAGAACACAATTGGTGTCCTGAAATGTTCGTACATAAACGAAAATGGAGGTGTCCTGAAGAACACTATACCTGTTTGTAGTGTTCGCTAGCAAGATGAAACTATTCTAAGAACACACGCGGTCTCCTGAAATGTTCGTACATTTTTTTTTTAAAGTGTCCTAAAGAACACTATATCTGTCCGTTGTGTTCGCTATCAAGTTCTAAGAACACAATTGATGTTCTGAAATGTTCGTACGTAAACGAAAATGGAGGTGGCCTGAAGAACACTATACCTGTTTGTAGTGTTCGCTAGCAAGTTCAAACTGTTCTAAGAACACACGTGGTGTCCTGAATTGTTCGCAATTAAACGAAAATGGACCTGTCTTAAAGAACACTATACCTGTCCGTACTGTTTGCTAGCAAGTTGAAACTGTTCTAAGAACACAATTGGTGTCCTAAAATGTTCGTACATAAACGAAATTGGACGTGTCCTGAAGAACACTATACCTGTCCTTACTGTTCGCTAGCAAGTTTAAACTATTCTAAGAACACACGCAGTGTCCTGAAATGTTCGTTTCACGTTTGACGCATGTTTAATTACTTCAGGACCCGAACAGTGTGCGTAGAACATCAACGCGCATGCGCTAAACAATCTCGGTGCATTTGGTGTCCTGCAGACATGGGCTTCCTTCGCGGACTTGTTCACGAACAGATCATATGACCGCGCCCACGCTGATCGCGTGTTCTGAATGCGGACACTGTTCGTGTCCCCGAACAATTTAAAAGTACATTTTCAATTAATCCATAATATTTTTCAATAAAATCTCACCATGGCACAAGTCCCACATAGTAATCCTGAGTTTCTGCATACCTTTTGAAACTTTTGAAACTTTTTTTTGTGTTCGATCTGTCCGCGGACAGCGCGCATGTCCGCGGACCGTACACATGAACCCCTATAAAAGACCACGCCCTAGAGTTTATTCTCATTGTGTTTCTTGCTATTCTTCAGAACACAGCGATTTTTGCTGCCACCTGCAGATTACACCATCATCGAGATGGCATCCATGGCTGAACTACTACCACCTGGTGCTGCACCTGCTTCAGCACCAGCCCCACCCCCTCCACCACCACCACCTCCCAAAGGGCCTGAAGATGGGAACAGGAGTGAGGATGCAGAAGAGGAAGAAGAGGATGATGAGAATGAGGTAGAGGAAATCCCTACTACCATCACTAGGCGTGAGTATTGGGTGTGGCGGTTATTTACCATTCATGGGAATGGTCCTAAGGCTCGTGCGAACCGTGTTACCTGCAATGAGTGCAAAATGATACTCAGTCGCGGGAAGCACGGTAAGTACAGCTTTGGGACCACTACTATGAAGCGACACCTGAAGTCATTTCACTCTGGGCCTATTCGCAGGGTTGTACCTTGCGAAGAACGTAGCAGGTTGATTTTCTCTACTTCATCCTCTGTTTCTGATCCTGTCACCACAAGGACCACCTCTGTGGGACAGCGTCTTCCTCAAGCTGCCTCACAGGCCATACAGAATGCTGATGACCCTTACCTTTTGAGGGTCACAGTTGTATGTATGTACTGTGACACAGTACTCTGCAGGGGGGAGCGACTTTGTAGTGCTTTTGAGCTCACTACCCAAATAAAACCCACTCTACATCTTCCTCTCTCAGCTCGTCCTTTCTAATCCCTGTGGTTGGTGTCCCCCCCTATACCTTCCTTTCCCCTCCTCTCCTAGTGTGTCGTGTATAAAAAACCAAAAAAATACAAAATATCAAAAATCAAAAAAAAATAAGGCTCTTTTCAGAGCCGCCTTTCACAGTTAAAAAATACAATGAAAATAAATGAGGCAGGGCCCTTTGTATTTTTTAGAAATCCGCGGACAGTTCGCAAACATTTAAAAAATGTGGGTTGCTACCCTATCACAAACATTGAAATTTTCTCTGGGAGGAAGTGGTGGCTCTGAAAAGAGCCTTTGGGAGGTGTTTGTAAGTCAAAAATTATAAATGCTTAACACCTACTTCATAAATGGATGTTGTAATTCCAAAAAAGGTCGCAATGCATTTTGTACATTTCTCAGAAAAAATTGATTGCCACCATAAGTAAGATGGACTCCATCTCTGCGAAAAATGTTTGTACTACGAAACAGAATATTTTAATTGTGAAAAGACATGCCAAAATCTTTTAGAAAGGCACAAACAGCTTTATTAACATTGCGCCTTGCTTTTTCCATTTGTGGACCAAATGAAGAAGAACGAAGCCACATTTGTCTCTGCGCAATCCGTGAAAATATCACTTGAGAATTAGGAAACATGTCCATAACCTTCCCAAGTCCTTCTTTCATAGCAAATTGCAGAAACATTCCAGTCACATGTCCTAAACTGTTCCCTCCACAATGAATTACAATTATGTCTGGATGTTGCTCTGTCTCCAGAGTAGCACAGAGAGGTAGCAAGTCCAACCACTTCATTCCACGTACTCCATACCAGTGTACTTCCACATGTGGGAATCCAAGATCTACAGCTACTCCACAGCTTTCTGCATGCACCTTCAACCAATATATCCATGAATCTCCCAAAATCCATACAATCTTTTTCCTAAAACACACAGACATAGCTATCGGTTGTTCTCTCAGCAAAAACAGTATATGAGAAACTCTCTTCTGGCACAACACACCCACTAAACTTTCCTGACCAAACCCTTTCAGTACTCATTCTCATTTGCATGACTTCTGAACCCAAAAATCCCTGGATGTAACTCCCGATGTCCGCGAACTACCGCCATGTCCGCGGACATATCGTAACATGAACAGCCCTTTTACCATTTACACTTCACTCTCTCTGCCATTCCCTCATTGGATGTAGCTAAGAAGTCACATGGCCATGCACCAATCACATTCAAGACCTCTACATCTAACTGCATCATCATAGATCAGCACTGCAAATGTACTGTGAATCTCTCTGAGTACAAGTGTCATATCATTAGCAAGCACCATCTACCAGAAATACTGTACAAGTCTCCAAGATTTCTACTTGCAGCTCAATGCATATCCATATGCATGAACACAAACTTCAGGTATGCATATTTTCTGTACAGTAGATGAACACATTTTCAAACAGACTTTTAGCTTATGTAATCTGTAAAATGAATTTACTGTATTTTTTCAATTTCCTAAAATCAACTATCACTTATAAACCTTTATACTATTTACTTTCTTTATACACACACACACTCAAATCATGTTAAACTAAAACATTTTAAATGAAATATATAGACTACATATATTCAAACAAAATTGCATGCAAGCACAATCTATGTTTAAAGCTTTAAAAAAATACTTATACAATTTCATATTTTTTTGTTTTTATTTATTTATTTACTTAATTACTTTAATTTAGACATGACATTGAGGCAGAACAGCTTATTTACAGAAATAGTGGTATTCACTGGTATATTATACATTTCACAAGACATAGTAAAGATATTTGTTTTGCTACAGTTAGTCATTCAATACAATTTGTTCATTAAGAACATATCGTATGTACTGAACTGATGCAATGTATCTTATGTAAATAAATTAGTTTAATGGTTTTGAAGAAGGCGCTGTGGATTTCAATTAAAAAAAATCAATATCTAAATTAAAAACAGTGCTATATACAAACAAAATTACTAATTTGAATCTTTTACAATTGCAGTGAAGACCAGTCTCCTGAAAAGAAGCAGCCGAATTCGAAGAACAAAGAAGAACTAAGAAGTTACCTGTTAATTTAAGAAAACAAGTAAGTAGAATATCACCATAATATTTGTATTATTACTCAAACATACTGTAAAGTTAATACAAGCTATTTCTGTGCCTAAAAATAGAGATTGTGTACCATTTTGTCCAAAAATCTCCATGTCTTAAACAGCGATTTACAGCCTGAATGTCCCACAAATTCCTATTTTTGGACACACAAATTACCCAACTGAACTGCTACAATTTTCATATTATAGAACAAACAACTGTTTTAATTGTATACATTAGATTTACTATTTGTACTTTTCCACACCACTAGCTTACTTTTTTTTGTCATGTGAACCCCAGTTTAGTAACACATGAATTCAAGAATACCTATAACTTGCCAGCCACAACCCCCCATTCATATTTGCGAACATTTCAGGACACAGCGAGTGTTCGACAACGTCTTCAGAACACCCCCATTTTGTATATTTGCAAACATTTCAAGACACCACGAGTGTTCTTAGAACACATTCAACTTGACAGAGAACAATACGGACAGCGTCCTCAGGACATCCCCTACGAACATTCCCCAGACACCGCAAGTGTTCTTAGAAACGTCTTCAGAACACCCCCATTTTGTTTATTTGTTAACATTTCAGGACACCGCGAGTGTTCTTAGAACACATTCAGGACACAGCAAGTGTTCGACAACGTCTTCAGAACACCCCCATTTTGTGTATTTGCGAAACATTTCAGGACACTGCGAGTGTTCTTAGAACACATTCAACTTGACAGAGAACAATACGGACAGCCTCCTCAGGACACCTCCTACGAACATTCCCCAAACACCGCAAGTGTTCTTAGAAACGTCTTCAGAACACCCCCATTTTGTTTATTTGCGAACATTTCAGGATACCGCGAGTGTTCTTAGAACACATTCAACGTGACAGAGAACAATACGGACAGCGTCCTCAGAACACCCCCATTTTGTTTATTTGCGAACATTTCAGGACACCGCGTGTGTTCTTAGAAGCGTCTTCAGAACACCACCATCTTGTTTATTTGCGAACATTTCAGGACACCGCGAGTGTTCTTAGAACACATTCAATTTGCCAGCCACAACCCCCCATTCATATTTGCGAACATTTCAGGACACAGCAAGTGTTTGACAACGTCTTCAGAACACCCCCATTTTGTGTATTTGCGAACATTTCAGGACATCGCGAGTGTTCTTAGAACACATTCAACTTGAAAGAGAAAAATACAGACAGCGTCCTCAGGACACCCCCTACGAACATTCCCCGGACACCGCGAGTGTTCTTAGAAACGTCTTCAGATCACCCCCATTTTGTTTATTTGCGAACATTTCAGGACACCGCAAGTGTTCTTAGAACACATTCAACTTGCCAGCCACAACCCCCCATTCATATTTGCGAACATTTCAGGACACAGCAAGTGTTCGACAACGTCTTCAGAACACCCCCATTTTGTGTATTTGCGAAACATTTCAGGACACTGCGAGTGTTCTTAGCACACATTCAACTTGACAGAGAACAATACGGACAGCCTCCTCAGGACACCTCCTACGAACATTCCCCAAACACCGCGAGTGTTCTTAGAAACGTCTTCAGAACACCCCCATTTTGTTTGTTTGCGAACATTTCAGGATACCGCGAGTGTTCTTAGAACACATTCAACGTGACAGAGAACAATACGGACAGCGTCCTCAGAACACCCCCATTTTGTTTATTTGCGAACATTTCAGGACACCGCGTGTGTTCTTAGAAGCGTCTTCAGAACACCACCATCTTGTTTATTTGCGAACATTTCAGGACACCGCGAGTGTTCTTAGAACACATTCAATTTGCCAGCCACAACCCCCCATTCATATTTGCGAACATTTCAGGACACAGCAAGTGTTTGACAACGTCTTCAGAACACCCCCATTTTGTGTATTTGCGAACATTTCAGGACATCGCGAGTGTTCTTAGAACACAGTCAACTTGAAAGAGAAAAATACAGACAGCGTCCTCAGGACACCCCCTACGAACATTCCCCGGACACCGCGAGTGTTCTTAGAAACGTCTTCAGATCACCCCCATTTTGTTTATTTGCGAACATTTCAGGACACCGCGAGTGTTCTTCGAATACATTCAACGTGACAGAGAACAATACGGACAGCGTCCGCAGAACACCCCCATTTTGTTTATTTGCGAACATTTCAGGACACCGCGAGTGTTCTTAGAAGCGTCTTCAGAACACCACCATCTTGTTTATTTGCAAACATTTCAGGACACCGCGAGTGTTCTTAGAACACATTCAACTTGACAGAGAACAATACGGACAGCGTCCTCAGGACACCCCCATTTTGTTTATTTGCGAACATTTCAGGACACCGCGAGTGTTCTTAGAACAGATTCAACTTGCCAGCCACAACCCCCCATTCATATTTGCGAACATTTCGGTACACAGCGAGTGTTGAACAACGTCTTCAGAACACCCCCATTATGTGTATTTGCGAACATTTCAGGACACCGCGAGTGTTCTTAGAACACATTCAACTTGACAACGAATAATACGGACAGCGTCCTCAGGACACCCCCATTTTGTTTATTTGCGAACATTTCAGGACACCCCGAGTGATGGCGGGCGCTACCGAAAATCTGATGCGCTTCATGCTCCATACCGTCCAATCAACGAACACGTTGCATGTCCGCGGACATCACGCAAGCCGATTGGCCATCAGGACACTGTCCGCGGAGCGAACAGGGAAGTGTGTCCACAGACCTAACACAGATATCACTAATTTTTTTTACCTACTTTTTGGTCATTTTAAAAAAAACTACTGGATGGATTTTCACCAAATTTGCAAAAGCACGCTTTTGGGACCAAGCCGCTGCTCCTGGTCCAAATTTGGTGAAAATCCGTCCAGCGGTTTGGGCTGTAGACGCAAGCAGAATTTTTGTCCCATTCAGTCTATGGGGAAAAAAAAAGTTTTGGGACCCCCCTATAACTTTGCCCCTCCTGGACGAATCCTCACCAAACTTCGCAGAAGAATTCAGAGTGACCCAAACCACTTATTTTGCAAAGTTTGGTGAGGATTCGTCCAGGGAGAGCGAAGTTATAAGCTGCCTAAAAAGTGTTCTTCCTATGGAAACACCAACTTAACCATAACTACATGGATATACATATATATCAGTGAAAAAACTTTGTTAAAGGGACGTTATGGTTAAGTTGCGCTACTAAAAACCTATGAAATTCAGTTAAAAAAACTTTGCTAAAGGGACGTTATGGTTCCAAGTAAAACCGAAAAACCCTTGAAATTCGCCAGTTATGGGAAGCTCAGCAACCATAACTTGCACCACCACCTTGCACTGCTAAGACTAACACTCAGTACATCAAAGATGACATCACAAATGTCATTGATTACATCACTGATGACATCACATGCTGGCTCCCTCTTTTTTTCCTTTACTGACATATCTAGGCCAGTAACAGTCAGGAACTACAAATTCATATACTCACAATTCATATTCGAGTACTATATTTGTAGAGTTATACTTCAAATAGGTTCTTACAGTAATTCACTTGGGGTTCACTCACAGAATATGAAACATATACATAAGGGAAAACACAGATTTGGAAAAAAGTAAAGCTTTGTGTGTATAAAGCTAATCAGTAAGGTTATCAACACTTTCTTATAGTTCTGCCTTTTTTTCATTACTTTACTTACCTTGCATACATTGTATGCACACTACTCTCCTTAGGGTCCAGTCACAGTGCATGATAGTTATACATAGCAAAGTAGTAGCTTTGAAGCAGAGCGATCATTTCTGTATCTAAAGTTAATCAGTTGTGGTATGAAGATTTGCTGGTAATACTGTTGTTTACTTCATTTTCCCTGTACATGTTCATATTTGAATGTGTTGTTGTTATTTGTGTTTTGTTTTGAATAATGCAGTTATGTATTAAGTGAGTTTAATTAGCTAGTTATTAAGTGTTGCACAGTAGACAAAACTGTAATAAAAAGCATTTATCATTTTACTATTCAACATGGTAAAATTAATAATATTGTACATCTATCATGTATGTTGCACACAATGCCTATGTTTCTACATGAGTAGCTTATTATACTGGAAAGAACCTGATAATAGAATGGTATTCGTATCAATCCATTACTTAATGCACTACGTACCTCATGATATTTATTCCAATAATCCTTCACACATTTTATCAACATTACTATAAGAATCCCTTGTACAGACTGTTCATGAAAAGTAAACACAAATGTGATGTCATCAGTGATGTTCTGAGTGTTAGTCTTAACAGTGCACGGCTTGGGTGGAGCAGGAGCTCCCCAACACTGCAGGAGCAGTGCCTTCATGATCTTGAATGCCCCCAAATCTCTGAAGTACGAGCATTGATCGAATAATGCACCCAGACGCAGCGCGCACATTTAGAGGAGTCTGTGTGCATGATCCTGCTAATTAAAGGATAGTTCCGGGACTTTTTTTTTATTGTCCCTACGGTTCGGCCATGTGTTTTTAAGCATAACTCGGTAGATCGTAGAAAACTTTCCTATGGACCTTTACCCGACTTTTCGTCCATTAACGCACTCGAAATCAGCCGCCATTTTCTGATAATCCTATCATTTCCCCCCATCGCCCTGGCTCACTTGCTTTTGCGGCACTAAATCAAATCCCCCGCCCCTGAAACAGACTTTATCAAAACATTCATATTCCCCGCCTCTATCCGTGACGTGACTGTGCTGCGTAGGCAAACGCGCCCAGGCGTCTTCTACGCGACTCCACACAGAACCCGGAAACCAACACAGATCAGCTCACAACACAGTGCGCCACAATTCGCAATATGAAACTGTACTTTTAAATCAAACCGCAAGATTGTAAATTTGGTAAAGTACATTTATTTGACATCAAATGTTTAGAGAATATTCAGCGATTTGCATTTTTATTTGCTCAGGTTCCAAAAAGTTCGTTTTGAGGCACGCGATGTTCCTTTGCTGTACACAGGGTCTTAGATCATCTCACAATACAGCGCCACAATTCGGAATATGAAACTGTGGTTTAAAAGCAAACTGCAAGATTGTACATTTGGCAAGTACATTTATTGGACATCAAATGTTTAGAGAATATTCAGCGATTTTCATTTTTCTTTGCTCTCGATCCAAAATAGTTCGTCTTGAGGCAAGCGATGTTCGTGTGCAGTACACAGGGTGTTGGTTTACGATAACATAAGCTCTTCGGTCGCACTGATAATCGCATGGCTGTTCCAACAACGAGGCACTAGGCCACCACAGCGGTCTGTATGTTGCATCTAGCCGTTAGTACCGCGTAAGGGCATACTTGTACTTGCCGATCGTCCCATAAAATGGTCAGGGTGGTAACGTTGTTCACGCGGAGAAGCAACTGGCGGTTATAAAAGCCATCCGCCGGTGTCTGGTACTCGTGACACAGACAATAATGGGTGAAGTACCTGTTTGAAAAACATAAAAAATGAAATTAGTCTCACCATCAGATCTTTATTAAAATTATTCATTTTATATATTCGGTCGGTAAATTATTTCATAGCTAGGACAGTGCAACTGGGTTTTAAACGTCAAGGGGGGGCTGTAGGATACTGAGACAGTCCCCCAGTGCAGGGGTTGACAGGGAGTGCAGGTGGAGAGTGGAAGGGCCCAGGACCGAGATCGCAGACAGTGGACCAGTTGTAGCAGGGGAGAGGGAGAGAGAAAGCAGAAGCAAAGAGGAAGGTTTTGAGGTGCTTCCGTAAAAGGAGACGGTTCTCCCCAAGATAGTGCGCGGTACAAAACAATATGCCACATAGAACGAACAAGTCCAACTTAACCCGTCTTTAAAGCTACTGTATAGTAATTAAATTGCGGTATAAACTCATCTAAAGAGTTACTTACATTATATTTGCATTTTCCATTGTGTCTGTGCGTAGGGCAGTCCCGAAATACCACTCCTTCTATGCAGACGTTATTTCTTCTAATGAACGAACATGAAATGGCTTTCGTTTCTGAAATTATATTCATTATCGTTTCTTACGTGGTCCCGGCCTGTCAAGGTCAAATAACAATAGAACCTTATACTGAGTCGTGGGCCATTCTGGCACCCTAGAAAAAATCAAAGCAGCTGACCTTCACTTTGAACGAGCACACATTCCTAGTTAGCTACATTCAGTGTAAGGCCGTCTCACAGGACTTGAAATTTACACTCCATCTTTGCATTTTGTCTGCGTGCTTTGCAGCCCCACAGAACCATAAATACGGAGACATTCTATATTTTTTGAAAAATGATTTATATTACTGTTTGGTTTAATTTAATGCGCAAATGAACAAGGGTGGAGAGACACATTGCATGTACACTGAGCAATCACTTTTATTTACACAATACATAGCTACACATATTCAATGGGCCTGCGACATGAGGAGACTCCAGAGCAAAGTCACAGGTGACACCCGGGTGGTTCGCACTACTGCACGGTGAAGGGAGGGGCAAGGGTGGAGAGACACATTGCATGTACACTGAGCAATCACTTTTATTTACACAATACATAGCTACACATATTCAATGGGCCTGCGACATGAGGAGACTCGAGAGAACAGACAATCAAATTACAATCATTTAAACCGTGATGTGTATTTCTCAATGAGTTCTTCTTTAGGTGGACATGGAACAGAGGCAATGTTGGGTGGCAATGCAGTTGTCCCCTGCACAGGTTCGTTCACAACTCCATTTATGTGCCTATCTAGGACGTCAACAATAAGTTTCTCAATAAACTCATATTGCATATCCTCAAACACTGGTTTGATCACCCATTGTTTACTTCTTTTAGTGAAGGCCTTATTGTAGCGAAGCGTCCCTAAAGTTCCGGTCGTCCTACTTTGTTGACGGCCAACATTATGGTTATGTGCCAAGACCGCTAAAAGAGTCCGATTTATCATGCCCTCCATGCCAAAATGCAATCGTTTTGGCCTGTACTTTAGGCACATATTGTGGAACACCTCCAAATCTCCTGTGTGGCAGAATTCCGTGAGTCCCCTCAAAGCTTTTGTTATAGTTTTATCAAATACAATCTTTTCAATGGCTTTGTGAGTGGGTGATGAAGGAATCAACCACTTCTTCTTCCGTGCCTCCTCTGTGGACAAATGGCCATGTTCACAATTGTGGAAATGTTGGTTCGTGTTCCATCGGTGAACGTTCGTACAGTGTGGCATTACTGACCGCCATTTTTCCAGTAGAATTTCCAACGACCCTCCACATGTTTTTGAGCTCCACCAAAGATGGTTGCTGATTGACTTGGACCACTGTGAAATACCTTGCAATTCTTTTTTTTTACCTGCTACCTGCAGCCGACAATTTTTTATTGATTGATTTTGCAAGATGCCAAACGTCAAATTGGTGATTTATATTTTTGTACTGTTCTCTCATTGTCTTGGCAATTGAAACGTGTCTGTCCGTGGCTATCAGGTCGATCACCATTCCCCGCGATTGTAGTTCTTGCAATGATGCTACAAAGCCAACTTTCTCCATGGCCACTGAGGATGTACTTTGTGACACCTGCACGACCACCAAACTCACAATTTTCTTACTTTCCATGTACTGAAAGTGGTAGGTGCAGTACTTGGCTGAAAATCCTGGGCTGTCGCACTGTCCATCACCGGCTAGCCTGAACCGTTTGCCCGCGAATGTACTATCAATAGACATTTTTTCCATTCTCCAAGCTTCGCTAATGGCTGGAAATAGATAATCGGTTTGGTATTTGTAGAACTGAGTTTTCGCAATGAAATGGATTCCCACAAACTGAAAGAAAGACTCTAATTTTTTAAAACTTGAACCACTAAAAAGTGCAGCCGCTGCACAAAGTAGATTGCCTGCTGGCAGTTGTCCCAGCATAGGTTGTGCAGACCATGAGAAAGGATGATATTTTGTACAGGTGGCATGTATTTTAAGGTTAGTGCCTCGAATTGCACGAGTCACATTAATGAATGGCTCCCCACATACTTCCCCACCAACCGAATGCCCACATTTCATCCGAATAATAATATCAATCAAACAACTATCGAATACAATGAATTTGGCCTCTTTCCTTATACTGTCACTCTGCATCCCAGCTGGTTCGGCCTGTAACGTTGAGGACATGTCACTCACATGAAAGGTAGAATCTCTGATATCGTCTTCCGCTATGTTCAGTGATATTGATGGTGTTTCATTGTCGTCCACTTCATTCTCTTCCATTGCAACATCTGTTCCTTCTCCGGAGATGGGTGAATAAAACAATTTCTTCAACTTTCTCGCGGTCTTAGTTTTTGCGGGTGTGGATTCTGTGAATTGATCTCCGACTGCATCCGAACTACCAGGAGGCCATTCACTATCAATGGCTGGTGGTGGTATAGCTCCGTTGTCAATCACTTCATATTCTTCCCATTGGCACGATGCATCTCCAGTCTCAAGTCCCTGCCAAAAGGTTTGACAAGCAACATCTCTCGTTCACTTCACTGTCTGTGTAGATCTAGTTCGTACACCCACTCGCAACTAGAGGACAGATTGGAAAAGGGATGTTCAGTTTAAACACAACTTACAGTATTGAACTATTAACAGTGAAAAACAACATAATATAGTGACCAGGACACTAACCTTCTTTTGCTTTCTTTTCTTTGAAACTTTCTTGCCTCGAACTTCAACATCAGGACGCTGTTGCTCCGACTCGTGTGTGCATGTCTCCACTTCCTCTTGCGCTGCAACGACTATATTTTCATGATAAGCACATCCATCACGCACTGACGCTCCATCGACTCCCTGAAACATAGAACTTTCATTAGTATGTATAATAATATCGAAAACACAAAATGTACTTGGGGACCAATACCCACGTACATCTCAATAGCAAAACACGAATGAACGCTTTGTGTAGAACATTCAAACGACAATTATTCACGCATTGTTGATCTAGTTAGATGGAACTGTCAAGATCCATACCTCGGGCTCCTCATAGACTTCCATTGATGATATTATTGAAGATGATGCTTCAGTGACTCCCTGAAACACAGTAATTGCATTAGTATCGTTTTCTATTTTGATAAAAAGAACAGAAACTTTGTGCAGGCGTGAACGGCTCATCTAAATAGACCTGCACAAATGATCAGTTGTCTAAAATAAATAATGGATATGTAAATATGATTCGATTTGCTCGATCGTTGGAAGTGTCACCACCCAGAGATCTGCATCAACTACTAGGGGTGATGTTCTTGTAGAAGAAGCTCCGTCATCTCCCTGAAACATAGTACTTGCGTTAATAAAGAAGGAAGTATAGCGGATGTAATCACGTCATATGATTTCGCTTGATTGAACTGTCAGTATCCATACCTCGAAATGCATAAGAACATCAAGGGACGATGTAACTGCGGTGCACACTTCTGCAAGCTGTTGCGCCGACCCGTAACTGCACGCTCCCCCTTCTTCTTGGACTAATGCTCCATCGACTCCCTGAAACATAGGACTTTCATTAGTAATGAACACAATATTGAAAAAAGAAGACACATAGGAGGGCGACGACAGAAGGACATATCAATGGCTAAAAACGAAAGAAACATTGTGTGTAACAATCACGCTACAAGAATGCAAGATCTGATGATGATGATCTCCATCGATGGAACTGTCCTGAAAACGTACCTCGAGCATCTGAGTGACATCAACGGTAGTCGTCAATACGTTGGACTCCTCAGCATCTCCCTGAAAGACAGTACTTGAATTATTAACAAAGACTAGAGGACGAGTACAAGGGTGTACCATTAGGTAAAATAATTACACGATAAATTGAATAAACTATTGATTTACATGCCTAAAACAAGTCAGTGGCAGAATAGCCAAGTAAGATTACCCGATAGGCGCTTGAAGTGGCTGATGACTGCAATAACGACACGGATGGAGAATCTTCCGCCTTCATATTGAGTGGATACATAAATGGGGAAATTATTGTTAGCTAATGCTACACACTACCGCAAGGCCGAGAGATAAATACGTAAACTTGACTCACCAGTGGAGGGATGTGGACGAATAGAGTGGGAATAGCGGTTGAGAGCAATTTTCGCCTCGCTCGCGGTGTGTTCTTCTTTATTAGCAATGATGTGGAGTACATGTCAGAGGTAAAGTGCCTGCTGCAGATGCGGTATCGATCACCCCTCTTGTCTGCAAAGACTTCTAGGACTCTACTTTCAAGCTCAGAGGGTGGATATCCGCAATATCGGACCCATTCTCTTATCTGATCTATTGTCTTAGGGAAAACATGCATTATAGTACCTTCAGATTTATTATGGGTCTTCGAAGGGCAACCGCCAATGGAACAGGCAGGCATTGTGGAAAGTTCTGAAAAGTAAAGATCAACAATTCTCTATGAATACCAATGTGTTAAAAAATTAAATGACACATAAAAGGTTCAATGCAAGGTATGTTTTGGTTCTTGGAACTATACACGTTATTCACATGCGGATAAGTATTTGAATAACTTTAAAAAAATAGAAAAATAATTTGACTAAACTCAGAACATGTGACTAGTTCCTTGCATGTACTGTCTTGAACGAAAAGAAATTGGACGCAAAATGAGTATGGTACATGGCCTTACCTTGACGAGCAAACAGTTAGATGCAGGGATCAGAGTAGTTTCTTGTCGTAGAACAGGGAGCAGTTCACAGGTTGCAAACTGACGAGTTTCCTCGAAGTGGTCACGGAAGTTCACATAGACGAAGAGCAGATAACCAGCACCTTCACGGGTTGACTAGCAAAGCGCAAAGAAGTTCTCATTAGAAATATGAAGTGGGTTATAAAGAATTCGAAACAGGGGTGTGTTTGTGAATGAATGACGTGTATATGCCGTGGCATTATGCGGTTTGCAGGGGGCCGTCCAGCGTGAGGGGGGATGCTTGGCAGGAGACACGGGGTCTGGCGGTAGACATGGGAACAACAACCCATGCTCTATAGACCACTTTGAAGTGTACATGGTCTTTGGCACCTCTTGGCCTTTATCGCTCCCTGACAGCTCCACTTGGCAGCACAAGTACCCCGGTGCGAACTGCCTTTGATAGGGCGGGGGGGTGGATTGGGGCGGTGGTCGTGCAGACAAGACACAGGAAGACTCGTGAATGGAGACACACTTATGTGGATTGCAGGGGGCCGTCCAGCGTGAGGGGGGATGCTTGGCAGGAGACACGGGGTCTGGCGGTAGACATGGGAACAACAACCCATGCTCTATAGACCACTTTGAAGTGTACATGGTCTTTGGCACCTCTTGGCCTTTATCGCTCCCTGACAGCTCCACTTGGCAGCACAAGTACCCCGGTGCGAACTGCCTTTGATAGGGCGGGGGGTGGATTGGGGCGGTGGTCGTGCAGACAAGACTCGTTTGCCGCAGGGCCTCACCAAGGAGAGGCCATCTAACTGCATGTAAGAGGCAGGCTGCAGGATCTAGTACATGGAAGGCAGGGGGGTGAGTTTATAAATACCTCACCCTCCCAGGAGAATATATGGGTGCAGTTCACCCTGGAGACCCTGGATGCCTAGGCAGTTAGTCAGCAGCAGGCTGGCCTGTGGTGGCAAGGCGGCACGGGCCAGAGGGGGTCATCTCTGTACCTGGTGCCCAAAAGGATTATTTATTATGATCAACCATATTGATTATTTACCTATAACCATGTTTTGTATCAATAAAATCCAACGGCCTTCCTTTTATTGCCAACGCTTGAACAAAGTGGTGTGGTAAGTATTTTTGGGGTCGGAGGCAAGGCCGGGAGGCTTGATGCCAACCCGCAAAATAACATATGTATGTCTGCTGCATATGGGTTCAACGGTTATGTGGATTGAAGGTGGGCGGCCAGCGTGAGGGAGGATGCTGGCCGGAGACATGTGGTGTGACAAGACAAGGCACAGGAAGACTATTCAATGGAGACACACTAGATTCATTTAAAAAATCAAAACAACCATTGTTAAAATATATGTTGGGTTTTATTTTAGATCTTAATTTCAATTGAACATAAATAATAAACATTACACATTGTAAAGTTGCGGTTGCAGCACATCCAGGGAAAATCCGCGGTATTGTCCACTGTCGCTGGGGAAATGTTGTCTAATGGCAAGTACCGCACAGGCAGGTATTACTCTCCGAACGCGGTGTCCGAGCCTCCCGTGAAGCCACCAAGTGAAGCAACGATAGGCCACCAGCCTGTACCACCTGTGAAAATGAAAGATGCAAACTGTATTAAAATGACAACTTTCTTATCACTGTCGATTCAGGTAAAAAATGTCATTCTGCTTTGAAAAAAATTCTATCTAGAAAATGCACAACATGGAACCAATTTACATGCATTCGAATGATGAGACGACCATGAAATAGTAGTGGCATCACTGACATCACAACCAGAGTATACTTACTCGTTACTCGGATTACGCGGACAAACAGTGCCGCAAAGTTCGTGCATAAGCACCATCATCATCCTCAACACGGTCCGTGAGAGGCAGGCTTCCCTGAACTCTGGCAGCTCGGTGATGCATTGCGGACTTGGCTCGCCTTCCGAAATGTAGGCCAAGCACCCGGAATATTCACGGCAGCAGCAGTTCTCCTCCTCAGTTGGCATTAGCTCGCACCGATTGCACGTGCACCAGGTGGAGACGCCGTCCATGCGACATGGTCCAGGCTCTTCATCCGTTGACTGGTCCTCCCAACTGCCGTCCGAATCCCCATCGTTTTCGCGTGCTTGCCTTTCCAGTAGTTCTTCCTCGGTGTACTCGGGCTCGTACATATACGGCATTATTGTAGCCATTGTGTGGTAAAGAAAGTAAAATAATTTACAGAGATGGTACAGGTGTTCACAAGGCCTAGAAGCGGCGAAGGTAGCTGACCAGAGCACAGAAACGAGTCACAGAATACTCAAAGTAACACAGAGAGAGTAATGGAATCGAAAATCTGCTGCTGTGTGTTGTGAAACGGTGTGTTTATACTTATTGAGGAAAGAGGCGTCCTGCCATTTCCATGGCGACACGTCATTAGCTGAGGCGCAGCGATTGTTGACACGAAACGTGCTTTGGCGTTGGGAAACGGGCGGTATGCGTCTGCTGATGTCAGGCTCAGGGGCGGGGGATTTGATTTAGTGCCGCAAAAGCAGGTGAGCCAGGGCGATGGGGGGAAATGATAGGATTATCAGAAAATGGCGGCTGATTTCGAGTGCGTTAATGGACGAAAAGTCGGGTAAGGTCCATAGGAAAGTTTTCTACGATCTACCGAGTTATGCTTAAAAACACATGGCCGAACCGTAGGGACAATAAAAAAAAAGTCCCGGAACTATCCTTTAAGCGGCAGCCCTGATATAATCTAGGCTGTGGCAGCTTATGTCCTGGTGCCCCGTGCCACCATTGCCCCACACGAGGAGCCCCTACTCTTTAATGGCCGCTCGGCATCCTCAGCAACTCCAGATGCCTGACTGCCTGACTTCCTGACTCCGGACAACTACCTGCATTCTGATGGGCCAGCAGAACGCATTTCTGCACCAATCAACAGCCGGCAGGCGAAGCCGGCCCACATTCAGGAAGGCACACGAAAGAAGGCTTACTTCCTGTCCCTAGCCGGTCCATGCCTGACCAGCCGTCAGCCAGAGACCCTGCAAGTCAGCCATGAACATCCTGTGCTCACCCGGAATGGCGCACACAAGGTACCTTTATCCCCCTATAGTCGAGCACTTTCACCCCCATGGTCCCCACGATCGCGCCTAAGTACACTGCACCCTTTCCTTGACTCACTTTGTCACCTGCTGCCAGCAGCTATTGTATACTCGCAGCTGTGGGCCCCCATTGTCTGATGTTACTGATGTTCTTATGTGCATCACATTGTATCGTGTATCGTCCTCACATGCAAGCACTTTCTCTTTCTGTCAGTTCTCCCATGTACCTCTCCCTTTCACGAATAGCATAGTAAAAACTGGAATTTAGAACCACTGTATCCGTGATCACCTACTGTTGCATGCATTTGTAAACTGCACGGCAACTGCGCTAGTTACAGTCTACGTGATACAAACTTTCTAGCATACACTTTGATTTAAATATCTCAACGCTTGCCTGCTCATCGTTAGCATCAACCTGCCACTGCTTAATTATCTCTACTTGTATGTGCAAATTTGCATTTGCACCCCTCCACTAGCCCTGTTTGACATTTTACTGTGCACCTTTTCCCTATTAGCGATTGTTTACTATCTCTACTTCTTCGGCGATTTTAAGAACCCAGTTGACTCCCTTTGCTTAACTGTATCTGATTGCACATGCCACTTCTAGCTTCTAGCTTAATGTGAACCTTAAACATAGGTGAACCCTCTACTTTATTGTACTTGTCTACACATGCACCTCCATACCCAGTGCTAATTCTGAATCAAGATGAACCCTGTTTGCACATGCATTTCAGCCCTATTTTGAATTCTGAATCTAGGTGAACCCTGTTTGCATATGCATTTTAGCCCTATTTTGAATTCTGAATCCAGGGGAACCCTGTTTGCACGTGCATTTTAGCCCGATTCTGAATTTTGAATCTAGGTGAACCCTGCTTGCACATGCATTTTAGCCCTATTTTGAATTCTGAATCTAGGTGAATCCTGTTTGCACATGCATTTTAGCCCTAATCTTAACACTGAATCTAGGTGAACCCTGTTTGCACATACATTTTAGCCCTATTTTGAATTTTGAATCTAGGTGAACCCTGCTTGCACATGCATCTTAGCCCTATTTTGAATTTTGAATCTGGGCGAACCCTGCTTGCACATGCATTTTAGCCCTATTTTGAATTTTGAATCTAGGTGAATCCTGTTTGCACATGCATTTTAGCCCTAATCTTAACTCTGAATCTAGGTGAACCCTGTTTGCACATGCATTTTTAGCCCTAGTGTGTAATCTGAATCTAGGTGAACCCTGTTTGTATATGCCTCCTCTAGCTTAGCGTGAACTCTAAACCTAGGTGAACCCCTTGCTCAACTGTATCTGCTTTCACACGCATCCTTAACCGCTGCGTGAACTCTGAATCTAGGCAAACCCCTTTTGCTCAATCACATATATACTTGCTATCACACTCACCTCTGCCTATTTTAGTAACTGGCTTGCAAGTGCATGTATCTATCTACTAGCCTCCAGCCCACCCACTCTTGCCTGCTCCCTGTACCCTGCAAACCTGCATTTGGCGTGCCTGTTTCCGTAATGTGCGCTTAGGTTGCCTGACCTACACTAGCCCACTATTATGTATCTACCACTACTCTACACAGTTCTACTCAGAACCATCCTCCATTTGACCACCTTTCACAACATGAACCTAGCTCAACCACAGAATCAGCTACTTCATGGTAATGTACCCCCGGAGCAAACCAACATGGCCATTAAACCATGCAGCCTCCAACAGCAAAACCTTAGACTCTGCGCCAGACTCCCAAGAATGCATGACCCTTTAGCCAATGCCCAACCCGCCTCTAATCACAACAAGCACACCCTGTTTACCACCAACAATCCACTACATATAGTCAACACCGGCCAACACCAACTGCAACTCAACAGTCGAATCTTTAGAGACTCTCCTTCCCCTAAATGCCAACACAAAGCCCAACCGCCCTCTGCCCCACTCGCCCTACCTGGAATAAAAGGCGCCTTATTAAACGCCCGCTCTGTTAGCGGGCACAATCCAAAATGAGAACTTGGATGTCTTGGCCGTCACAGAATCCTGGCTCCATCCCGCAGCAGGACCAGCCATTATGTTAGCCACTCCAGACGATTACACTCTTATACTCATGGATCGCACCACGTCTAGAGGTGGCCGCCTGGCTATAATTGTCAAAAACAACCTAACCCTTAGACTCTTCTCACCCCATAAAACCAATTCCTGCGAATCCCTCACAGCTAAACTCACTATTGCCAATAATCAAACCATCATCATCCACCTGATATATCGTCCACCAGGCCCCATAGGCTCCTTTGAGGAAGACCTCACAAACCTATTATCTGACAATTTAAAAAACTCTACTCAAAGCCTCATCCTAGGCGACTTCAACCTTGGATTTAATGACCCACGCGACCCCAATGCCCTACAAATTAACAACACCCTGGAGGAATTAGGATTCTCCCAAAAGATTACAGATCCCACACATATCAAAGGAAGGACCCTCTATTGGATTGCCGAACATAACTGCCCAACTACTATCACCTCCATAATGCCTCAGCTATGGTCCGACCACCACATGGTATCCTTTACCTTAGAAGCCACCACACCTATGAACAACAGTTCCCTAACCCCCACTGCACCTACTAGAAACAAAACAAATATTACCCCTGAAAATCTTATCCCCCTCATTCTCCCCACCTTAAATTCCATTTCAGATCAGTCTGACCCAGCCTCCATGGTAGAAAAATACAATGAAGTGATGGCTGCCTCTCTGGACACTATCGCACCACTGAAAATTAGGAAGAGCAAACCCTGCCAAAAACCTAAATACCTGGTTCACACCCTTACTGAAAGACATCAGACAAAAGAAACACCTAAGCAAAAAAACCTGGAGATCAGACCCCTCAGACACCAACAAAAACAACCTGAAGAAATTAGCCACCCTCTACAAAAAAGAAATCATCTTAGCGAAACAACCCTCCTACAACACCTGTATCAATCAAGCCAAACCAACACAAAAGAACTGTTCGTCATCCTGAAGGAAGTAGAATCCCCCACCCAAGCTCCCGAGTCCTGCCTCAAGGACAAGAACTGGTGCACAGGCATACAAAATACCCTTGCCAACAAGATAACCATGCTTCAGGCGAAGATCAATAACAAAAAAGCGTTGATAACTGCCCCAAACACTGTTAACATAGGCCCCCCCTTCAAGGCTACCACTAACCCATTACTGACTCTGAAACCACTGGACACCCCCCCTTCTACTTTCACAAAGTCTCCACCAAAGAAATCGAGAAAGTCATCCTCACCCTCAAACCCTCTAATTGCCATGGCGACCCATGTCCAGCCCAAATCATAAAAGACACCACCCGCAAACTCTCACCTTTCATTATTAAACGTATAAATGTCTCTCTCACATCAGGCACCATACCCAGCAACCTGAAACATTCCTGGGTCCTCTCCCTCCTAAAAAAGCAAACTTTGGACCCCTCCATCCCAACCAATTAACGCCCTATAACCATTGTTCCGTTCCTATTGAAAATCCTAGACAAAGTTGCCTACCAACAAATTCAACACCACCTGGAACTAAATCACCTCCTAAGAGTCCGACAGTCCAGCTTCAGACCACAGCATGGCACCGAGACTGCACTCCTAGACCTTAAGGCACAAATAGACACACTAAGAGATAATGGCACGACTTCACTCTTACTACTCCTTGACCTCTCTGTCGCATTCGATTTGCTAGACCATGCAATACTATGCAATCATCTGGTCACGGCAGCCTGCTTCTCCCAGGAAGCAGTCGCATGGATCCAGTCTTTCTTAGATAACAGGACAATGCAAGTCTTCTCGACCCTAGCAGCTGCTGACCCTGCACCCATTACTTGCGGCGTCCCCCAAGGATCTCGCATATCTCCCACCCTCTATAATATCTTCACAAAGCTAACTATGCAGACGATACACAGATCCTCATCCCGCTGACGGGAGATTATGACAAGGATTTGGCCTTTGTGAATATATTCTACCTCATCATCCAGGCATGGATGGCCGCCCACGGTCTATGCCTGAATGATGACAACACTGAACTCCTCATTCTAGGCACTTCTTCCAACATCAAAAAACTGGGCACCAACTATGACTCTTTCATAATTGACAATAACATCATTACTGTAGCCAAAGTAGTTAAAACCCTCGGTTTTTATAGAGACTCCACGCTTACCTTTGGTAAACAAGTGAATTCCATGGCTTCAGCCACCTCCTATATCTACAAGCTAATTAGAGCAGCCAAGCCCTTCCTTTCACCTAATAACTGTGTCATTCTAGCAAGAGCATTAATCCTGTCGAAACTAGATTACTGCAATGCCCTCTACATAGGCAGAAACCAAAATTCAGACACTGCTAAATAATGCCCTGAGAGCTGCCCTAAACTTCCCTAAAAATGCCCACATATCAGACCTTAGGAGATCTACCAACTGGCTTTCCACTAAAGACAAAATCCTCCTCAAAACAGCCTCCCTTACACACAAATGCCTTAACCATGCAGCCCCGCACTACCTTATAGACAGATCACCAGACAAACAGCCTCTCGCCCCTTACGAAAAGCTAACTCTAACCTTTTGTTAGTACCCAGATTTAAGCTTACTAAATCTGGCGGGAGTAGCTTCGCTGTTAAAGTGGCACAATTGTGGAACTCCCTTCCAACTGCTCTAAGGGAAGATCTTCCTTACCAGCAATTCAGATCCAATCTGATCCAATGGCTAAAAGATCATAATGCTTAACTTCGCTCTATTGTCATTTGGGATCTCATGTATATTTTGTATATTTGCTCTGCTCTATTTATCTGTCACATCTGCATTTTTGTAAACCTACTGTACATATTTCTATGATTTTTTGACACTACGTGTCTTCAGCATTGTAGCCATAGCTGTACTCCCTGTTATTTGTAACATGTAACCTAAGTTGAACAACCCTCTTTTTGCCTTCGCGCCCGAATACCGCTGGGTCTGGTGCTCAATATTAATAAATAAACAAACAAAGTGCACAGTGGTGGCGTGAGTTATGGTTGCTGATCTTACCATAACTGGCGAATTTCAAGGGTTTTTCTGTTTTACTTGGAACCATAACGTCCCTTTAACAAAGTTTTTTTACGGAATTTCATAGGTTTTTAGTAGCGCAACTTAACCATAATGTCACTTTATCAAAGTTTTTTTCACTGAATTTCATAGGTTTTTAGTAGCGCAACTTAACCATAACGTCCCTTTAACAAAGTTTCTTTCACTGACTATAGATATAGATAATGTAACTGTTATAAATGTTTACTAATACTCCCTTAGCTTACATACATATAACATAGAAAATACTAAACCCCATGCCCCGCTAGTGATTTTGATGCCTGCAGACCGTGCGCATTTCCGCAGACGGACGCGGTCACCATCAAGACTGCAAAAACTCAGGGGGTATTTTACATTATTGTATCATACAATAAAACACAAAACATGTTCAAAATGCACCTCATAAATACATTACATTTAATAATAAATAAGAAGTGGAAACTGTATATGTAAGACACCAACCATCCACTGAAATAGTGTTTGCAATATAATGGAATATACCAAAAATATATATATATATATATGGCTCCAACAGAATTACCTCACAGAAACCGCACAGAGCAAGAGCATACCTACACAGCAGTAACACCAAATGTTTGTAAGAAACCAGCAAGTACAATATATTTATTTGATATATTTATACATTTTCTGCATTAGTTACACTAAAACTATATATAATTTTTTATGTTTAACACAGAAATGTCCAGTACTTTGGAATGGCTGGAAGAAAATTTCCTACGAGGCGAAATAAGTGAAGACAGTGATGCTAATGGTAGACACAACATTTCTCTATATAAACCAATTAATAATCATTACTTTATGGGTACATAACATATATATTTTTTAACAGACCATACAGAATAAGTATAATATATTAAGAGAGACATTAGAAGATCCTCTGAAATGAATGGAACTAAAAATGGACATATTAATGAAAAATTTCAATCTTCTAAAAAAGCTTGTTTAGGACCACATTAAATAAAAGATTAAATATCACTGTCCCATATGTACCTGTTCCACCGCTCCATGTCCCAGCCACCTATCCCCAAACCCTCCCCAGCAAGAAAAACGTTACGATGAGACTTCCCCGTCTTGCCTAATTTTTCTACTGTTAAACAATAATAACATTTTAAATGTGTTCTTAGTATATACCCGTGTCTTATTTTTTTTTTAAAGGGGGTCAGGGTGTCCGCGGACAGCACGGCTGCCCGGAGGGTTCTCAACTAACCAACATAGGGATATCCTAAGGACACACTACCTGTGCATACTGTGCGTAATTACAAAAGACTTCTTAATAAATGCAATATCAACAAAAATAGCTTCTTAAACATCTGTGGAGGTGAATGGAGTCACACCACAAGCACAGAACCATATTTTAAGCATATAAACAAAAGCAAACCCAATTGCCACACATAGCAGTGGACGAGGGTATGAAAAACGTAATAACACCATTATAGAATAAGAAACTCTGCCCACAAAAATATCCCCAGAAAACTCATTATCACCTCTCCATTCTACTGAACCAAAACGTCCTGTCTACAAATGGCCGTGCACATCAATGTGTAACATTGCCAAAAAATCAGTCAAATCTTTACACCAGTTCCCCAATCAATATGTAAAAAGCAGAGACAAAATCAAAATGAAACTACTACAAAATATGAATGCCTGTCCAGTGCGCAAATACACAGGCCTACAAGGACATTCATTAGCCTGCATTTCAGGACCTATTTGCAAAGCTCCTTCCATCATATCAAAATGATATCAACACATCATTCAACTATAAGAAATCTGGTCCATAAACTCTACTATGCTAAAAGTCCTGCTTTAGCAATAGCCAATTTAAATAACAATCTTCTACATGGTACAGCCAAACAACTACTCGAAGAAATAGAGAATATCCAGAGAAAACATTTTGGAAGTGAAAGCCACTTACAAAATGCAATAGATTTACAACAAACTAGCCACTGCTGTACAAATAGCAACCTTCTATGAAACACATACAAAAAATAAATACTAACGTTTAAAAGTACCTCTGCTGAAGTACCATGTGTGTGTGTGTTGCTGCAGGACTTTTTATTAAAGTAGCACAAAAACGGTAGACATAATGTACAAAATAGAAGACAACGAAGATTCAAAATGTTTCCAATTAGCTCTCTACCTTATAGCAGAAAACAAATACGACATTACTGACCCATAAATAATTACTGCACTGCAAAACTTGACAACAACCAAACACCTTTACGTGCTGTCACAAATAACTTGGAATTATTTCCACTAACAAAACCCGTGCAACTACTAAATGTATATCAGAGCATCATAATTCAAACAGTGCACCCATTTCAAGCAATAATACGCGTTCAACCAAAAACAGCAAAATTACCTCCCTCTGAATTAGTGAAAGGCATTCATGGCAAAGTAGTTTATTTACCATTAGCTCTCAAAGAGAATGTACACACTCCAGGAGTGCAACGGCCAATAGATCAATCTTTAATTGTCTTAGTAAATGGCATACCTACAAAAGACAAAAAAAATTGTCAACAACTCATGGACTTACATAAGGTTAGACAAGCCCTGCAATATCTAAAAAACAACAATGAATACTACAAAGAAATTAATATTGAAGAAAAACTGAGAGAAATCAATGAGATAATTCAAGAGTCAACAGAAACTGGTAATTTTCAACTTTTAAATCCTGCTACATAATCCAATATTTTAGACCATTATACAATTCATCCTTTATACTCTAAAGACACTATAGATGATGCACTGGAAACGTACCAAATGCGACAAGCCAAAGGATCTCCAATCAGCATATGGGAAAAAAGTATAGAAGCTCAGGCCTTTCCTCTACTCTTTCCTACTGGAAAAGGAGGAAGGTACGATGATAGAGCCACACAGATAACAGGATCAGAATATCGCTCTTTACGAATGTATTCTGATGACCCCAGATTCAGACAAAATGTGGAATGCATATTCCACCTTCTCTTGCACACACATTAAAATCAAGTACCCATTTTCAAAATATGTCACTACACAATTATTACAAAAAGTGCAAGAAAAAGATGAGGTTTTACAGTCAAGTATTACAAATCTTTCAGCAAACATGCATGTTACAAAAGAATACTGGTTCTGATGTCACAGAGATATATGCTGTTTGATAAGAAACCTTGGCCCACCCACTTGGTTTGTTACATTAATTTGTGCAGAATATGCATGGGAAGATTTACACGATTTCCTATGCATAGCAAACAAAAACAAAACAAACATAGATATAAAAACACCAGGAGAACTCTGCTCTCTAGATCCTGTAAATGTATCAAGATATTTACATCATTGCTTCATTGCTATGCTACACTTTATTTATAATAAGACTGTTCCTCCCCTTGAAGACGTTCAACACTTCTTTTGGAGAAAGGAATACCAAGCCAGAGGATTACCACACATCCACATACTATTATGGATTAAAGATGCTCCTAAATTTGGTCAGGACAGTGATGCCACTGTTTTGCAATTCATCAAAAAATATGTCACTTGTGAAATTCCTTCACAAACAACACATAGTGACCTTCATTTACAAATTTTACAATTCCAAAGACACAAATGTGGGAAATATTTTTGTCGCAAATATATAAAAAAGGGAAATACTACACAAAATGCCGCTTTGGTTTCCCTAGACCAGTTTCAGCAACAGGTCAAGTAAACAACTTCATGTCTTCAGTCAGACATAGGGGGTCATTACGAATATGGCGGTAGGGGCTTAATGGCACCGTTAAGGATGGCGATGCCGTTAAGCCCCTACCGCCATATTCCGATGGCGATGCCGTTAAGCCCCTACCGACACAAATGTGGGAAATATTGTTGTTGCAAATATATAAAAAAGGGAAATACTACACAAAATGCTGCTTTGGTTTCCCTAGACCAGTTTCAGCAACAGATCAAGTAAACAACTTCATGTCTTCAGTCAGACATAGGGGGTCATTACGAGTATGGCGGTAGGGACTTAATGGCACCGTTAAGGATGGCGATACCGTTAAGCCCCTACTGCCATATTCCGAGGTCCCTTAGTGGGTCCCAGCAGGAACGGCTGGTCTGACCAGCCATTCTTTGCAGGACCCATTAAGGGACCTTGGAGCTAATAATGAGCCCGCAATTTGCCGGCCCGTTATTAGCGCCGTCCCCATTCCTATTGAGCCTATGAGGGCTCAAATGGGAATGGGAAATGGTTTACTGAATGGGGACTTACCGGGTCTGCATAGGTTGGAATGTCCGGGTAAGTCCCCGTTCAGTGACACCGGACCCGGACCCATGGCTACCTCTAAACTCGTAATGACCCCCATAGTGTCAAAGGTAAATCACCTAAGAACACATATTACATAAAAAGAACAGAAGAATCATCAAAATACAACAATGATTACAATACAATCATTGCCCTCCTATGGAATGCAAACATAGATATGCAGTACATTGCAGACAATTCCACTGCAATTGCACAATATGTCACAGCCAAAGCAGAGAAAACAGAGCTTCAGGAGCTCTGGGATGACATATGATCTGACAAAACACTATCACAGAAATTGTACAGCTTACGCATAAAAATGTTCTCTCATAGAGAATGTGGCTGCTATGAAGCTGCAGACCGTTTAACCGGAACTGCCTTGTATGGAAAATCTGACAATATATTATGGCTAAGTCTTGGTCCTGCTAAATCAAGAAAAAGAGTTCTCAAATCATATGAGGACATAGAAACAATAGCCAAAATTGATCCCAACAGCCAAGACATTTTGAAAACCAATCAACTAGACACATACTACCCAAACAGGAGTACCACTTTGGAAACCATGTGTCTCTACCACATAGCCGAAAACTTCACATACAAAAATAACATTAAACCAGATCAAAAGAAAGGTAGACACAGAGTTGTAAATTGTGAAGGCAGCTTAGTGAAACTTACCAAATGCAGCTTAATTAATCATATCAAATTGTCACTAAAATCTCCTAACATAAAGAACTGTGTTACATGCCCCTGCTACAACTTTTTAAACCTTGGAGAAAAGAAGAAGAGTTACTGGATACATATGACTTCTATGAAGATGCTTTCAAAGCAAATGAAAGCACTATAACAGACGTAAACTTTACACAGTACCAAACAATGTTGCACAATGAACAGCAAGAAGAACTCCAGCCACAACTACAAGTGGACACTCCCAACAGTAGTCAGTAGTCTGTAACAGGAAGCCAAAAACCCCTTGGACAGCCACTAATAGCAAATGAGGCAGAATTAGCCATGATAGAAGTAGAAAACACCATATGTCAGTATGAACAAGCTACAGAAGACTTTGCTGTACTGAAATCACAACTGAACAATGAGCAGCGTAGCATTTTCCAAGAAATAACAAAACAAATTGAACATGGTGTACAACATGAAAGTAAAAACTGTACCTGCCAAGACTACAAACCTATACTGCTATTTGTGAGTTGTGAAGCTAGTTCATGCAAAACACTCTTAATCAAAATCATCAGCAATTTCCTTCAACAATTGACAAACAACAAACTGTCAGCTGTTGTAATTGCCCCCACAGGTTCAGCTGCCTGCAACATAGGCGTCTCACTTTACACTGTTACTACTCCTGCCAGGAGAACACCAAAACAAATTAGACTATTACAAACTTTCCACAGAAGCTGCAATGGAACTACGCAGAGTTTTCAAACAAATGAAAATGCTGCTAATAGATGAGGTGTACATGGTCTCCAACCTAATGTTAGCTTTGATTCACCTCAGATTACAAGAGGTCCTCAAAACAGAATACGAAGAGCTCTTTGGCGGAAAACACATTATTGTTTTCGGAGATCTTCTTCAATTGACACCAGTGAAAGCGGAACCTATTTTTAAAACCCTAGGGCACAAACTGTGCCATAAAACTCTTGGCAGCATAGGAAATGTCAACCTTTGGCAACATTTCCAATACAGAGAATAAACTGAAAACATGTGCCTGTCTGGAGACCTCACATACGCCAACATTTTAAAAAGTATTAGAGTTGGTGTACTATCTCAAGAAGCACAATCAATATTAAAAAACAAGGCACATCCATGCACTCTATGGTCATAATTTATGTGCTACAGATGTCATGGAACAATTAGCACACAAAAATGTCAATTGTATTTCCAAGCCACAACAAGACTAAATACTTTAGAAAACTCTATCTCCAACACAGCTGGTTTGGAGAAAATATTAAAATGATCTTTAAACTGTAGAGTAATGCTTAAACGTAACCGTGATGTGGAGCACGGACTAGTTAATGGAGCAGTTCATACAGTTGTTGGCTTTTAAAAATACCCACGTGACAACAACATTAAATTTGTCAATATTCTCTTTGACAAACTATCAGAAGTTAAAAGGATAGGACGCTCAACAGCCCACTTCCTTCTTTTCAAAGACATGTATGTATGCAGAGAACAATTTTCACTAACTCTAGCATATGCAGTTACCATTCACAAATCACAAGGTCTTATCCTAGATAAAGCATTAATAGATATTGGAAGCACAGCCTTTAAAGAAGACATGAGCTATGTAGCACTATCACGCTTACGTACACTTGACGGGCTATTTCTAATCAACTTTGATGCAAGTAAAGTAAATGGAGATATCCCTTGCATTCTAGAATACAATAGGCTGCATTCACTCTACACCCCATCTATAAACCTATCCTGTCCCACAAAAATCAAAACATTGTAAAAGAAAACTACTTCAAACTGAAACGATACAGGATATCACTGCAATTCCTCCAAAGAAAAAAAAGAAACTAATACTTCATCAAGTATCACAACCAAAGAAGAATCTATTGGTCAAAGTAACTCAACTACTTCTTCAAAGAAGCAACACACACTCCAAACAAATGACTTCGACACAGAACTGTCAGGTCTATTCAAATTTTCAAATATAACTGCTGTAACTTGCTACGCAAATGTTGCAATAAATATTCTATTCCAATTGCCACCAATTATTGAGAACATTTACTTACGCAGTACAGACCAATTGGGTTTGCAAATGTTAGTCCTTCATAGAAATGCAACCAACAATCCTGACAACACTTATAGTGTTCATGGAATAAGACAAGAACTGGACTACTGTGCTGGAATGGTCAAATTCACAATAAACTCACAAGAAGATCCACAAGAATTTCTAATGTACTTATAACAAGTACTGGAAAACAAAAATATAACTATAAATGAATACTTCCATATTTCATACATGTGGAAAAATACATGCACTCTCTGGAGCTATGTGTATGTATCCATACCTAACTGTGAATCCATTCAATTTCAGCAACTTGTACAAAATGCAAACCATGGAAGATTATATACTACCTGCAATTCAGATAATCGCTCCACCTCACAAATACAGACACATTGGTCATTACGAGTTTCAAGGTAGCTACCCATGACGCTATTAGCGGGGAGTCCATTATGTCTATGGGAAAGAAGACATTTTGGAACCCCCCCTATAACTTTGCCCCCCCTGGACCAAACCTCACCAAAATTTGCAAAGAAATTCTGAGTTCATATACTTTATTTGCAAGGTTTGGTGAGGATTCGTCCAGGGGGAGCGAAGTTATAAGCTGCCCAAAAGTGCTCTTCCTATGGGATTAGCAATTTACCATAACTATGCAGCCGCTACCGCGGGCTGTGTTATATTTGCTATCTCTCTCTCTCTAGAAATTACAATTATGATTGTGGCCTTTATTTTGTAGTGATGGGTTTTTCTGTAATTTTGTTTTGCCTTAGCCTGTATTAGAGTATATCATTTATAAGGAGGGGAGAATGGGCTACATTTAATTCAAGAAGGATCAAGTCTCATTTGGGATGGCTTTGAATTTATTTGGAGCCACAATGCTTCCGTGAATGCTAACCTAACTACTCTACACAAAAACTGAACTGTCAAAACACCCACTTTTACATACGCTGCTATGGGTTATGATGATGATAACGTATACAATGATGATTATTCTATGTTCGGTACTTTGGAATCGCCATATGTAAATATACACACACCTGAAGAACCAACCTCAGATGGCGATAAAATACACTATACACCCTATGTCCCAATTACCCTGATGTACCCAGTGTCACAATCCTTGCAGAGGGGCAGCAAACAAAATGATGAAACATGGACAAGCATCTTTCCTTAAGACATCAGAAGGTGAAAAAGTTACACAGTGGTCAAGGGGGGGTAAAAGATGAAAAGGGGGTCGGGAGGGAAGGGTTATGATGCATACCATGGTTTGGGATTAGATGAAATTGAAGACCCCCGCCACCCGGGTCAGTCCAACAAATGGTATTCAGGTATGAGTACCACAGCTAAACAAGCAACAAATGAGAGCTGTTAGGTGTGCTCTCCCATACCACATGCCTCTAGCACACACAAAGTTCTTATGCCCCAGGAAACACCCATGTCGGATGCCCAGTGTCTAATCCACCTAGTTGTATGTAGAATTCGAAGTACCTTCCAGGCACACACTGTAACAGTACAAATGCTGCAAAATGAGAAAACGTGCATGAGTAAACCTCAAGGAGTGATATGTTTGAAAGAACCATTTTTTATCATCAAAGGGACAATGTTCACGAAAAATAAATGGCAAGACGAGACAATCACGTGTAAAGCTGACGCATTGCGAGGAATGACAGAAGAGAACTTTCAACAGGGTCAAACGAACATCCACTGCAACATGGTCCCAACACATTGCCAAACTAACGTGGGTGACAGCACCTGAAAAGCCGATCAAGATACAAAAAGAGATCCAGCATGAATTCTGTTTTCACGGCGAAGGGAAGGTATGAATGGGCGTTAACAAACCCTGCAACAAGACAGTCATCCTGCCAGGCATGAAAAAGAGAACAGCAGCCTTAATGGACACTTACTGGGCGTGTGGCAAACAAGCGTACCAGCACCTCCCATGATCATGGAGAGGTACCTGTGCCATGGCAACAATATACTCAGCACTGATGGTGATACCAGAGAGTCATGTCCAAGAAGGGGGGAGGGTGCCAACCAACATACCACCGGCACCCCAGCCAACAACAAAGAGCCCTCCACATACGTCATCCTGTCTGAAGATGAGATACAGGACAGAATTTCCCGCAAGCAAAGATCATCCAACTAAATTTCCAGTGAATCATCAAACCTCTTGGCTGAGATTCCAGTTCAGTAGAAACTCATTAATTGTGCTGAAATGTTTTTTGCCTCACTCCTACTGCCAGGACTCCAATGCGGACAAACGCCAAATGGCTTAAGATGGCGCGCTGAGAACTGATCCAGCCAGCCAATGACACAGAAGAGGGGTTCAATGTCATAAAAGTGGAACTTAGCGCCCTGCGGTGGATGACCATGCAGAACCGGTACGTCCTAGACCTACTATGGACGGCGGTGTTTGCCGAAAAATCGGGAGTGCCTACTGTACATTCGTACCTTCTGCAGATGCGGATATGGGACCTTGTCACATGTGATCTCGGTGGTGCATAACCTGGGTGAAACGATGAGAAACAAAGGAGGCATCACCCCCAGCAACTGGTTCGATGACATTTTTAACTGGATATCGTCCTTTTTCAGCATGATGTTGAAAATTGTTATCCCACTCGTGTTCCTGTTACTAATTGTTTGTGTGTGTCAGGTAGGGGTTCGATGTAGTGCAAAATCAATGCCTAGTGCCACTATGATGACGGTAACAATGGGGCAACCGACATGGGTACAAACAATGAAAGATGCACAACTACAGACAGGAGAGTCCAATCCCCCCAAATACTGTATGACAGCAGTGTATCATTATCCTGGGGACAGGGTGGACAATTTGTATCACAATACAATAAAAGAACCAAGAGAGCTACAATGGTACAAGGAGGTGTGGGTGGATCTGTATGGGGATCGGGGACAATGCATGACCTGCACCCATGATGAATATGCTAGAAGGGGCCAGAGTTTGTGAGGGGTATGCAGAGCCTGGATGCCAATAAAAGGGACACTGGCTTGGGATGAGGCAATAATGGAGGCAGAGTATTACCGAAAAGCAAACCGTGATAAAATGTACTTTGTTACTTTAGATGTAACGAAAGGGGGGAATGTAAGGAAGAAAGGGGCGAATTAGCCCCCCCATACATTCTATATGAGATGAGCCGCTTGCTCTTGCACTAGTGGGGGATGCCTCCATCGCTCTTCTGTTGCCATGAGGAATAAGGGCTCAGTTGGAGCAGAGGTGGCACTATTGCAAGACACACTTGGACTCCATTTTTTGTGCCCCCGACTCCATCTTTGGACTAGGCAGCAATTCTGTAATACAAAGTCTCCTCTTCACTGCAGCGCCACAACCAGCGAGCACCAGCTGCCCCCACCTTTTCTGCGTGGCCCAAGTCCCTTTCTCACAGATGCACTGAAGCTAACTGTAACAATTAACATTATGTATCTTATCATTCTTCCTCTGAGATCACTGTCCTGTGTGTGAACCAGCCTGAACCATGACTTGTAGCTCATCCATCTCCACAAACCTGATCCCATACCCCTCACTCTCACTGTTGGAAAATGACTGCTTGTGTAACCCTGTGCCCTCCCAAGGTATTCTCTTGATGTAACAGAAGTGTGCCCCCACTGTGCTGACCACCCCAGAGTGCCCCAATAAACCTGTCACAGTATATCCTGTCATAAACTAACATGTGTCACTCAACTCCCTGTTCTGACCCTGATGTGCCAGACCAGCCCAGTCCCCAGGTTATCACCGGAGGCAAGGCCCCAACAGCCTTTACCATATGAATCACCCATTGTTAAATAATGTAGTAATGTATGTATAGGTTATAAGTCTCTAAGATTTACTCACAGGTATATTGATGCTCATTGTTTATTATATGTTTAGAACAAATGTTCATGCCAGCTTAGCTAGTTTCAACCGCATCTCCAGCTTGACTCGACTCTCACCCTACCCGGACAAGGCCAGCAGAACCACGTGAGGCTCACCCTCCCGCCAAAGGAGCAGCCAATCCTAACAAAGCAGCACCTACAGGCACCTATGCATCATCGCCTCACAACCAATAACATTGTACTTTGTAACCCTTATAGATGACATCACTGATGACGCTTTTTTTGCCTTATAAAACATTGTAAGTGTAATGTTTGCCAGAGTGCTTGCATAGCAGCAGAATTCTCTGGATGCTGAATTTTATATAAATCTTTTACAACTCGCAATCACTTCTCATACCCTCATTCCCTACTGGGATGTGTCCTTTATTCTGAGTTTTATTTGTATTGTGGGTAATGAGTACTTTCACAATTCTCACAAAACATGAGCAATTCCACCCACTTCATGTCTCGAACTCCATAATATGAAACTTCAATTTATTCTAATCCAAGATTCTGAGACAATCCACACTGCTCAGAATACACTTTTAGCCAATGGACCCACGATCAGGCACTCTGCTTCCTCAAAGCAATAGCCATAGCCATAGCCATCTCCACTGCACACAACAAAGATAACTCTTGCTTCCCAGTCTTCCTGTATACCACACCCACGGAACCTGATTTTCTAATCCCCAATGTCCAAGGACATCCATGACTGTCTACGGTCTCTGCATTCTCCTTTCTATTCCAGGCACCCTTAAAAGACCTGGATGGCAGGTGCATTGTCCACAGACTTCCGTGGTGTCCATAAACCCCATACCACAGGACAGCTCTTCTATCCTTTTTTACTTTTATGTTTGAAACCCTTCCTTATTGGCTGCTTTCAAACAGTCACACATCCATCCACCAATCACATCAAAAAACCCTACATGTAACCCTGTCACCTAGGTTCAACACTTCAGATGTACTCTTGACTCTCAAAGTACTTATCTCCTGCTACTCAAAGCCACCTGCATCAGAAACAACTGTGGAATGCTCCAAGATTTCTATTTGCTGATTTAACAATATCTACAACTTACAAGACATTTGGCCTCATTACAACCGACCCAATATGGAAACAACGGTGGCGGTAAACCCGCCGCCACCGTTGTTTGCATGCCGGGTGATCACAACTCCTGCAGGCGGAGGCGCACAGCCCACATAGATCACGGTCCACCCTTCCCCCAGGACCGTTGAGAAGGGGCACTCTTTTTAATCACATTGTATTAAATACAGATTTGCACTAAATTCTCAGTACACTTGATAAATGGCATTTGTGATTCCACAGAAGCCCTTTTTATCCCATTTAAGCGCACTCCCCGTTTAGTGGGACCATCACTACATCTACTCTCACCAAATCTGCTAAGACTTACACCACCACCTCCCTAGTCACACAACAACTATGGGCTAGAGAGAAACCGCACCCTTGGGGCGCCATTTAGTAATCCTACCTCCTTATCCCCTGACAGGCGTGACCGCACCTGTTGACGAGATGACGTCTGCATCCTAAAGAAGTGGATCCTTCCACCTCTTAATCTGAGCCACTAAGCTCCTCGGAATTCAGTAAGCACCGGCATCTGCCTAACATAGTATTCATAAATACTCTCTGCTAGATCTTTTGCTGACCACGTACATCCTGACACGTTATTTGTCTGTTTCACTCCTACAGACCACATAGGACCCTCCACTCATAAAGACACTCCTGTCCTGATGAAGGCCTACACCATTAGAGCTCACCTAGCTCCACGCAAAATGGCCGAAGCATTGTCGTGTTGACATGTATTATATGTTGTTGTTGAACTCTTGATTGTGCCCACACTCTATGGGCCCTCTACCTGTGTATGATTCCACTGAATTCTCTAAACTTCCTTCCCAAGGAACCTATAGAGAATGAACAAACTGTACAAGTAGATGTCTCAAATATTAACTACTTGATCATTTGTACTTAGGTACTACACTTTGTATGTCCTCAAATGTGAATGTCCTATGTTTTTGAAAAATACCAGTGTATTACTACACCATTGCACTTCAAAATAAAACCCTTTTGTGCAGAAGAACAGTTTCATGAGAATTCTGTGCCCACCTACACAAAGGGTTACCCACTCAGGGTGTAGCAGTAGTTACTCTTCAGCAGAGATCGACCTGACCATGCTCATTCGTTTGTTGACATTATTGTAATGACCTGGGCAGAGCAAGGCACTAACCAGGTACCCTTCTGAATACTAGTTGATACTGCACTGGCACATGGCTATCCTCTGATTTTGGGCCCAGTTCCCTACCCACCCAGTTACACCCCCGCACTACCTCTACTGGCAACTCTTACACCTGGGTTTGTATCTTTAACCCTACAGTCCCACTACCTGAACTTTTGGACACCTGCTGTCTGCACTTATCCTTGCACCTGCCACCTGCTGCCCGCACTTCTTGTTATTGGTTTGGACCCATGTACAGCACTGCCCCCTGCCCATTCCCCAGGCACCTTGCCCCTCCCCTTTCCCCTGCACTTGCGCAATCTCAATTTCATTTGGTCTAGTAAGATGGCTGTCTCTGTCCTCCCTCTGTTCCCCCTTCCTTGCCTCGTTGCACCTTGTAACACTGGTACATAGGCACATTACACATGCCATATCTATCATTTCATGTAGTGGGGTCCCAGGGCCCAGAAAGCATAGTGGAGAGATATTAGGGCTGGAAGGACCCTGGGCTTGAGTCCAAGGATAAGTCTTGCAATCTTATTTTGGAATAGTTGAAGGGGGCAAAGGTAGGATAAAGGAAGATTGAGGAAGAGGCTATTGCAGTAGATCAGCCTAGTGAGGACCAGAGCTCTGGAGACATTGAGTTTCTGGAAGAAGGTGAGGAAAGCGAGAATCCCTCTGAGGAGGTGCATTTGATAATGGGCCTTCTTTGCAAGGTCTGCAATGTGGGGAGAGAAAGAGAGAAAGGACTCAAAGATGAAACCAAGGTTTTATGCCTCATAAGAGGCTGAGATGAGGGGACCCATGGAGGGCATCCAGAAGGTAGGAGGCAAGGAGGGAGCTGTGGTCCCAAAGAGAAGGATCTCAGTCGTACTGGCATTAAGGCAGAGATCATTGGCAGCACACTGTTAAGATGGATTTCTGAACTCTGACCTGGCGGCAGAGGTTCAGAAGGCCAGCTTAGTTTCTTGGAACAGGTTAACCTTCTGGACAAGCCAGACCAATCAAGGTAGCATTGGCGGCAGTCATTATGAGGTTGGAGGTAGCCATGGCGCTATTAGCGCCATGGCTACCCCCTTACCGCATACTGGGTCCAGGTCCCCTGAATGGGGAATTACCGGGCCATTCCAACCTGGAGGACCCAGTATTTCCCCATTCCGGGAACCCATCCCCATTCCCATTCGAGCCCCCATAGGGCTCAATGGGATGGGGACCATGCTAACAACCGTTGTTAGCATGCTGGTCCTTTAGCGGCTCCCACTAAGGACGCCTTGTAAAATCAGCAGCCCTTAGCGGGACCTGCTAAAGGAACTCGTAATGCAGCGGTAAGGGGTTAACAGCACCGGCACCATTACCGGTGCCATTAACCCCTTTCCGCCAACCTTGTAATGACCCCCTAGGTCTCAGGAGGGGGTGAGGGTGATCAAAAGTCCACAATGAATACACACAGTAAACAACACCACACATTACTCTCAGTCAGGTGTATATATTGAATTGTATTGTATTGTATTCAGTTATTTATGTAGCGTTCTTTCCCCATTTGTATGTCCTCAATGCGCTTTTCAATGAATGAAAATTTGATATGCAATTTTGATTCATTGTATATCAAAAATACATATACATTTATTAAAGGGCTTTTAAGTCAAACACAATATTAACAATACTTACACAACCATATACTAAGGAACATACACAAATTAACTGTTTTCCTAAATAATATTCAAACAAGTGTGGATCCTCAACCTGTAACAGAAGGGGATCAGACAGTGCAAATATACTTTAGGGAATTCTTCAGCAACCCAAACACGGACTACTAGGCAGTCCAATCCCTACGAAGCGTGGAGCCTTGTGCTCAAAAATGTGTTTAGCGCAAAAGCGGTAGGTCATGCGTTAAAGTACAAAACGGGTCTCTTCAAAGGGCTGTAGTGGCACAGGAAGGGGGGTAAGACAATGAAGAAGAGAGTTCCACTATTCGAGGAGGGTCTTCACAAGGGCACATAGCTACTTCCAGGAATCGGGTATTGGATGGTTGTTCAGACTATCCTTACAAAGAGGAGTGGCCTTTGGGGGACACTCAGGCATACAAGTCTATGGAGGCGCCAGGGGCCACTGGCAAGTGATACAAGTACTCACCATCCCTCGACACAGTCTGGACCAAACTTCTCCAGTGAAGTCCACTTTGCTTGCATGTACGAGTCCCACAGTTGTGCGTCTCTCCGGCTTTCAGGGGCTGTGTTCTGGAACCTCAGTCCTTGGTGGGACAGTGGTCTTTTCTCTGCTTCTGGGGAAGGGATCGGGCCATTTCTACAGCAGGTCTTCTTAGGGCATAGCAGCAAGGCTCTGTCACGGTCCATGGCCCTGACCCCCTCAGGTATAACAGCCCCCTGGCAGCTGTGGGGCTAAAGCCCTTCGCAATGGCCCAGAGCTTTAAAACTCTATCAGAAACATACATGGAGTCAGGCCTGGCGCCTTTGGCGCCAGGCTCATTCTCAGGAATAAAGTAATACCAGTGTTGGACCTTAATCCAACATGGTGGCCTATTACACAGCTCAGTTCTTTAGAACCAAGCCATGCGGTCTAGTGTTTTTGGTGTGGCTGGGCCTGGAACGGTTTACAGTGAATTGTTCGACAGTCATAGTGTAGAAATACAAAGGTTTCGACACAAAAGGATCTAAAAATGTGTTTTCGGATGCATGTTTTTTTTTGGGGGGGGGCTGGGGGCTCTCCCCAAACCCCTGTTTTTTTGTGAAAAACCACTAATTGTACTACACAAACCCAAAAAAAATCCTTTTGTTTCGAAACTTTTGTATTTTGAAACTATGTTTCAAAACTTTGGCGGGACACCCCTGGAACTACTTGGCCTGGAACTACTTTACCTCTGCTATTTACACCACACCCAAACAGCAGAACACAATTCACGTTATTCTGCACTCCTGCAGCGTAATGCTCACTGTGTCCAGCTCCTGCTCATCTGCTTCTCCGGCGGCCCAATCCTGAAGCCTAGATCCGGATTCCATTAATAACCTGGAAGAACAAGAACAGCATTAGCTAGCAAGAACACTTACCTGTGAAGTAAACAGCCTTGAATCCATCCTGCGCTTCACTTACCTCGCCCATCTCCGGAGTTCACCGCAACCTGCAAAGGTAAAGAAACAAGGACAGCATTAATAACAATTCTTACCTGGGCAAGCAGCGAGTCCTGGCAGCACCCTGTGCTTCTCTTACCTTGCCCATCTCCGGGTTTCACCGCAACCTGCAAGGGAGAAGGAAAAAGGTCAGCATTAACAAAGCACTTACCTGGGCAAGCAGTGCTTCGATCGCTCATTACTCCGGAACATCACTGCAACCTGTACAAAGAAGAGAAGAGAACACAGGTTAGCAATTAACACCAATAAACAGCGCAGCGCTCACGCATCAAAAACTCACCGTCGTCTTCGCCATCAGCGCGGCAACTCTGAGATCACAACCATCCCTTTGAAAACAAAAGAGACATTGGTAGGGAACAGCATAGTGGAGCAAGACGCCGAGAAGACAGAGAAAACGGAGGGAAAGAAAGAGATAGAATAAAGACGGAAAAGACATTATAACTCACCTGGAAGACAGCAAGCAGAGTCGGAGTCACAGCCGGTCTGAACCCAAAATAAGGGCACACGGACCATGAAGCAACTAGGTCCACGGAACGCCCACACCAACAATGCGCCCCTGCACAGAGACGCAGGATGGAGAGTTTAATGCACAAAAACCTAAGGTGAGCAATAACCCCAAGGGAGGGGATTTGGACCAGAGGGAGGTGGGAGTCCACCCATCACAGAACCAGTATCTTAACCCTCCATTCTCCCGTTAAAGGTGCTACTCAACTTCTGGCACATAACCAAGAAGAGAGGGGTCCGGGATAGGGCTTAGACCTCCAACCAGCATTGTGTGGTGCCCCCGTGGATACCAGATGAGCGTAACAGGCACCCACAAAGCGTGTCACCACAGCAGGGTGACACGGTTACCACGTAGGCTCGGGTTTAGGCAGACTCTCCTAATTCCAGACGTAGGAAAGCTAGGTGTTTGAAACTCGGTGGGATAGTGCCTTCTAATAAGAGCTTACGGTTCCCAAAGTCTTGAGACAGCTGTGTTTCCAAAGCAAAGGTCCCGCACAAGATAGTCAGTTCACTGGGAAGTCTAGGAACACTTCCGAAGAGGTTCGTTTGCTGGTTCAGCAAAAGGTGCCGAGAGTAGTTAGACCACTACTCCAATGGGTCGAAGCAACCGTGCAGGCCTTCTGTGACTGATGAGAAACAGGGGCTCTGATGGGACAACAGCGGGGTCAAAGTGCCAAATCTTTCAGCGGGTCACCAGCGGTTCCTTGGATCTGTTTCTTTGGTTCAGGATACGTGGCTCCTTTACTAAGTTCGGTGTGAACTCAGAAAATCGACCTTGAATAGGTCTTGTGTGCCTTCTCTTATCCAAAAATCTCCTTCGCCCCAAAACAAAGAGATACCAATAGGAGATCTCGTCACATTCAACCATTCCAGACATGGGCCAATCATGGACCACCGTGGTCCCAGTCAACCGATCACACCAGATATCCTGGTACCCAGGATGTGTATTGGAACTAGACAGCTCCAGGCCACATCCTGGGTGCGCACACACACAAGGGATGCAAAGACTGCAAAAGCTTTGGTTTGCACAGGGATCTGCATGACCAAATAAGGAATTTCCCAGGTCTGCTTAACCCGGGGAATGCAAAGGGACAAAATGGCCAAAGGACAGAACAAAGGACTTTGTGGCATAGCCATTTTAGGCACTGGCCACTGTCCTGGGGCAAACACAGTAAATGCGGTTTGGATCATTGGTAGGAGTCAAAAATACTTTGCAAGTAGCAGTTGCCACCAGGTCTGCCCTGGGTACACTTGCACATTCACCAAAAATCCTTCGAGGGTGTCTACGGCCATACAAATGAAAAAGAGACCCCAGCGGACTGTACAGCAAGCTACGTTGTGCACTGATAAAATGTTGCCAAGAAATGGTAACAAAGTGAAAGACTAAGGGAAACAAAGTCTCCCAGAACTGACAGTCTGAAAGGCATGTCAATGTCCCCTTTACAAGATGAACAAAAGACCAGCGGAGTACATCAGAAGGCTGGGCTCCACTGGTAAAAGTGAGGCTAGAAATGTCAGACGCAAGCAAAAAGTTGGGGGTTCACAATTGGAGGGAAAATTACACATAAATGGAAATCTTTAATAACACACACCATGCTTGAATAGCAGACAGACAGTCAGGGATGAGAGAGAAGGAAGAGGAGGCTGTAGAGGGAAGCTTGAAGGAGAGCTGTGCATTGCCTGCATAACACTGGAAGTGAGGAGAGAAGGAGGAGATCAGGTGGGCCAGAGGGGCAATGTAGATGTTGAAGAGCCACGGCGAGAGCATAGAGCCTTGAGGGACACTGCAGGTGAAGAGTGTGACAGGGGAGAGAAAGGGGCCCAGTTGAATCTGGGAAGGTCGGTCGGATAGGAATGACGACAACCATCCAAGTGCCAGGCCCATGATGCCAAGGGTGTCATGTAGCCGATTGTCAGGGTGGCATGATTGACCATGTTGAAGGCACAGGAAAGATCCAGAGGATAAGACCAGATGGAGATTTGGAATAGAGATTTGAGAGCTAGCCTTCGTGAGTGTTCAGTTGAGCAGTTTCCGTGCCTCGGGCTGCTCTGTAGCTAGACTGGTGGTCGTGGAGACAACCAACAGACTTCATGTGTTGGATCAGTTGGGAGATGACCAGCTTCTCCAGGATTTTGCCCAGGAAGGGGATAATGGAGGTAGTTAGCCGGGCAGGAGGGGTTGGCAGAGGGCTTTTTGAGGAGAGGATGCACAAGGTTGTGCTTGAGGGGTAGCGGGAAGGAGCCAGTGGCAAAGGAGCGATTACAGAAATCGGCCAGGCCTGGCGCAAGGGAGGCAATGTTGTCCTTGATAGTTTTGGAGGAGCAGGGGAGCACCTGTTGGAGGAGACTTTCAAGAAGATTACTTGTCTAGAGACCTCATCCGGTGCTATGGGCGAGAAAGAGGAGAGTAGGAGGCCAGGGGCGAGGAGGTCCAAGGGAGAACTGAAAGCTGTGCAAGGAAGAGCGAGGAGAGTAGAGAAGAGTGAGGACTGTATGTCCTGCATCTTGGTTATGAAGTGGGAAGCCAGTGAATTACAGAGGGTCAGGGATGGTAGGCGAGAAGTGGAGACTGCAGTAAGATTGGTGAGCTCCTTGATGATTTTAAACAGTTTGCCCATTATGTTAGCGACCCCAGAGATGCAGGCCTGGATATGGGCCCTCATCTTTGAGTGTATGGAGAGTCTGTATTGCCTTTGGAGCAGGCGGCAGGCCAGTCTGTCAGAGGATGTGCCTGATGCCCAGTACTTTCGCTCAGCAACTCTCCACTTGTGTTTCAGGGAGGCTAGGTCTGAGTCATACCAGTTGTTGCGCTTGGAAGCAGGCTTCATGCAGATCCTCGTGAAAGGGGCAAGGATGTCCATGGTGCTGGTGATAGAGAGGTGAAGATTAGCAAGAGCACAGTCAATGTGGGAGTCAGTGGCAGGAGTGGGAGGGGGAATTAAAGTGGCAGAAAAAGCCGCAACTGACATTTGCTTCATCAGTCGAATGACAGAGAAGGAGACTGGCAGTGCAGGCAGGGGCAAGGCCGGGGGACCTAAGAGATCCAGGTGAGAGGATAGGAGAGCATGGTCAGACCAGGAGAGAGTTGTAGTGAGAGGGTTGGAGATGGGGATGTCTGTTGAGATGAGAGCATCCAAGATATGTCCTGTAGATGGTGGTGAGAGTCAACGAGAGGTTTGGAGAGACAACAAGCCTGTAGATGAGGCACTCAAAGGAAGAGTAGGGCTGAGTGGGAAGGATAGTAGTAGGGACCCATTCAGGGAAGATGAAGGCCATTCCACCTCCAGAATGGTTAGGCCTCAGCTTAGAGAGGATCTTGTAACCCTCATGGAGGAGTTTGTTTGTTTGTTTGCTTGTTTATTCATTTTTAATGCGCACCAGACCCAAAGGTAACCGGGCGCAGCAGTAAGAAGTTGCAAAACTTACAAAGTTACAAATGTGTACAAGTTACAAGATAATACATAAATGCATTGAATAACAGGAAAAATTACAAATGACATTAGAGTGCAGTGAAACATATGACCAATTACAATTCTAAGGAAGCGGATGATATACAGTAGGGGTAGATGGGCTAGTGAGAACAGGCAATGTAGCATATGAACAATTACAATTCTAAGGATGCGGGTAATATGCAGTTAGGGTAGATGGGCTAGTGGGACCAGGTATGGCAGGTAACTAGGTGATTAGAAGTCATTAGAGTTGATAAATTTAATAAAGTTCTTTCTGAGGTGTAGGTAGGGTTGCTCTGCTCTCAAGTTGAGTGGCAGTGAGATCCAAAGTTTGGCAGCCTTCACAGGGAAACTGATACCACCGATCATGGTGAGCCTGAATCTAAGTACTACAAGGCAGTTAGCATTGCCGGCTCTGGGTGGTCTTAAGGATGTTCGTCTGTTTAGTTTATCCGTAAGGTAGCTAGGGGCAGCGTTATTTAGGGCTTTGTGGGTCAGCGAGATCATTTTTAGCTGTATTTTGTGGTGAGTGGAGAGCCATTTATGTTGGCGTCTAATAAGTGAGATATGTACTCTTTTGTTTATGCCAAGTGCCGCTCTTAAAGCGTTGTTTTGTAAAGTTTGTAACCTCTGGATGGTGACTTTGTTAGCACCACTGTAGAGGGCATTACAGTAGTCAAGTCCGGAGAGTATTAGAGCTCTAGCCAGAATCAAGCAGCTGTCATTGGAAAGGAAGGGCTTGTCCGCTCTTATCAACTTGCATGTGTAGGCGGTGGTCGAAGCCAAGGATTATACCTGTTTGGAGTGTTTCAAAAGCAGTGACAGAGCTGGCAGTGAACCACATCTCAGGGAGAGTAAGAATGTAATGGTCAAAGTCTTCAAGAAGTAGACAGATGTCAAAGGAGTGTTTAACAGCAAAGCAATAGTTGAGGGTAGCATGGTGAAGCTTTTTGCCCCCTTTGAAAGTCTTCTGAGTAGCGGTACAGGGATGAGGTACGCCCATCGGGGCAAGAAGGTGGCAGACAGAGGATTGGCAGGAGAAGGGTGGAAGTTGATGAGAGATGGAAGACGCCTATTGAGAAGGAGGAAATTTGTCTGAGAGCCCTGGGCCATGATAGTGCCATTCTGATAGATATTAACGATGCAGCTAGAGAATGAGAAGCATGCCAAGAGGGCTTCCCATCTTGTGCCACCATTAATGGGCAATGTAGACACAGGGGAGAGGACAGCGACCATGTGGGGAGTCCATAGGTCCGGAGAGGGAGCGACAAGGGAATGCCTGTGACAGCCTTCCCAGAAGAAGCATTGATGTAGGTGTCAGTGATGAGCGGGACTGGGTTAGAGGCCAGTAAATCTTTCTTGAACCTTTTACAATCAGGCTTTGAAAGAGAGGTAGGATAGGTGATAGAGTAGCAGTTAGAGTAAATAGGGGAAATGGAGTGCACTATGGAGGAAGAGGGCAGAGAGATGGAGGGGGAGGGAAAGATGTTGAGAAACTGAACAAAGCATGACGAACACACCTGGCAGCCTAACAGTAGGACCAGTGCAGAACAATCAGGTGCACAATGTCACACAGGTCGCCGAAAGGGGTATTGTGCTGCTCCAGCAGATGAGGAAGGAAGGTGACTCAGGTGGTTTACAAGCGTATGATAACTTCAGCTTCTGCTTCAGGTTTCTTGTTTCAGCTTCAGGAAGCATAATACAGGACTTACGCCCATTGAACAATATTGTTGAAGCAGAGTTCTCAATAGTACCGAAGCGGCTTGTGGTCCTTTGCAATATACCCATTGACGCCACATAGGAAAGATCATACAGGACTTATGCCCATATATGCATATTGTTGTAGTCCTCAGTAGTACCAAAACCAGCCACTGTCATTTGCAATATACCTATTGAGGCCACATATTTCACTGTCACTGATTTGAAAAATGCATTCTTTTCCATTCCACTGCACCCCGATTCTCAATATCTCACTGCATTTACCTATCACTGGCAAATTTTCCAACACACCAAACTTTCTCTGGGGTACTGTGAGTCCCCTAGCATTTTTAACAGAGTACTCAATATGAATTTGGTAATATATATTACCTTGGCATCTGGAAACACTTTCTGCTGTAAAGGGCGCCATACTAATCTGATATATATGAAAGTGAAAATATGTGGGTTTGTGGCAAAGCGTATGATCCCTATACAATTCCAAACTGTTTCACCAATCTGCACCAAATTGTGCAGGGTCACCTGTTAGGATCCTCCAGATATTACAGGCCACATAACAAATGGACACCCCACCCCTATCCCTGGATTTCAGCAAAATGGAACATTTACGTGTGGGTTTGTGGCTTCACATATGTTCCCAATACAATTTCTCACCGTTTCACCAATCTGCACCAGATTTTGCACCGTCGCCTCTTAGGCACCTTCAAACATCATTGGCTACATGCCATTTGGACACCCCACTCCTTTCCCTGCATTTTAGCAAAAGTCAAAATGTGTTTGTGGGTGTGTGGCTTGGCAAAGCTTTTTCCTTATACAATTCCAGAACATTTCACCAATCTGCACCAAATTTTTCAGAGTTATCTCATCAAAAAGACTTTGGGGTGAGGGGGCTTGTTGTCTACACTTCTTTGAATGGGGTATGTGGGTGCAAGGCAGGTTTTTTCGGAAACACATTTTTTTTCCAGGACCAGGCTCCGGCCCGGTCATTCACAGGGCAGTGATGTAAAATGGAAGGCGAGAGATACAGTGTTTAATTTGATACTTCTCGCGCCCAAACTTCTGTGAGAACAGGACAGCCACGGAGACGGCAGAGGGGAGGAGGTGAGGGCTTGGCTTGCTGACTGTGCGCAGACACTGAAGGGGAGAGATGCAGGCTGGCTTTTAGCATTTACGTGTGGCCTAATGTAAAATGGAGTCTGTGACTAAACAAAATGAGTCTCGTGGCGTACATGGCATGCACTGTTATGTGTCATTCAATGGGTAACGCACACCTTGGCCAGAGGCGCACACTAAGCCGCGTAATAAGCATATTATAGGCACCCTTAGAGGAATGAAGGGGCCAGGGTGACCTCTCCTCCCTTACATTCCCTCTTTTCGTTACTTAAGTAATGAAGACTGTAATTCTCCCAAATGTTTCCTTTCAGCTTCCACAGCTACTGCCTCATACCAAGTCAGAGTTCCCTTTCTTGGCATCCAGGCCCGACCCATGCCCTCAGGCTTTCCCCTGCTTGTGCATATTCATCTGGGGTGCAGGTCATATAAATACACCCCCCATCTCCCTCCAAGTCTACCCATACCTCATCGTACCATTCCAATTCCCAGGGCTCCTTAATCGTTGTATGCCAAAATTAATCTACAATTTGCCCAGTGTTGTATACTGCGGTCATTCTATATTTTGGTTCTGACTCTTCTCCTGTCTGGACCTGGGCCTCATGTGTCATCTGTACTACTCCAGCTGCGTTACCCATTGTCACCATCATCATTGCACTGTTAGGTATATTTTTTGCACAACATTTGAGACCCAGTTACCACACACAAATAATCAGAAGGAAAAAAAGATGATGGGTATCAGTAGCTTCACCGTCATTCCAAGCCATGACGGGACCCACTGAAACAGATTGTCGAACCATGGGCTAGGCTGCTCTCCTCCTTCCTGCTTCATCCTTTCGCTGAGGTTGTGCACCACTGCTATCACATGCAAAAGTGTCCCATTGTCCGCGTCGACAGGTGGTACGAAAGTGAAACATGCGCTCCCAATTCTTCGGCAAACACTGCCGTCCATTGAAGTTAGTAGGTCCAAAACGCAGCATTTCTGCATTGTCATAAGCTGCAATGCTCTCAGCTCTACCTTGATAACAATGAATCCTTCTTCTGTGTCGTTAGCCAATTGGATGAGTTCCTACCGGGGGATTTGCAGCCATTTAGCATTTGCACAAGCTTGACTGCTTGCGACAAGGAACGTGAAAAAAGTCTCTGCTGATGTGAAAAGTTTAAACTTGTCAGGAACTTCTGCCAAAAGTTCAGAGGATGTAGCGGAAATATTGTTTGATGATATTCGCTTCCGGGATACTGTGCTCTGCAGCTGCTCTTTGAATTAGACGTTGTACGCAGGCAGTCCTTCGGTTGTTGACAGGGGCACCTGGGACTTCTTTGCTGGCACCCTCTCCCCTTGGATGTGGCTTTCCGGTATCACCATCAGGGCTCAGTGCAGCGTTGCCAGGGCACAGGTGCCCCTCCATGACTGTGGAAGGTGCAAATACGCCTGTTTGCCACACACCCAGTAAGTATCCATTAACGATGCTGTTCCTTTTTTCATATCTGGAATGATGACAATTTTGCTACAGGTCTCGTTTGTGCCCAGGGGAACTTTTCCTTCTCAAAGGAAGCACAGTCCGTAAGATACTTCACGCTGCAACTTGATCAGTTTCTCAAGAGCTGTTACCCATGTGAGTTTGAAGATGTGCTGGGACCATATTGGAGCGCATGTGTTTTTTATCCATTGTAGCTTTTCATCTGACAGTACTTGCAACGCCTCTGCCTTGCACGTTATTTGCTCTTCGTGCCATTTGTTATCAGAAAACATTGTCCCTAGGATTGTGGAAAAAGGCTAGTTGAGGCAAATTACTCCTTGTGGCTTATTGTAGCAGGTATTCTCATTCTGCAGCATTTGTAGGGTAACATTGTGTGCTTGGAAGGTGCTCTTAATTTGACACAGTGCAAGATGGACCAGACACTGGGATTCCACAATAGGTGCCTCTTGGGGTAACAGTATTTTAGGTGTTCCCGAGGCATGGGGTATTAGAAAGCAAACATAGCAGCTTTCATTTGTAGTCTGCTTTGCCATTGTGCTCATGTCTGCGTACCACTTGTTGGACTGATGTGGTTGCCGTGGATCATCTATTGTGTCTAAACCTAGGCAGTGAAATTCATCATACTGTCTTCGTCCCGCCCCCCTTTTTCTCCTTCTATTCCCCCCTGGACCATTGTGGAGCTATGATATGATATGATATGGCATTTGTAACGCGCCTATACACAAGTGTTTCAAGGCATGACGAGGCAGGGGGGAACAAGGGGAGAACAGACAAAGATCCTTCTAGGCCAGGTGTCATTCAGATTGCGCAAGTGCAAGGGTAGGGGGACTGGGAAAAGTGCAAGGGGAAGGGGAGAGGGGAAGTGCAGCACATGGTTAGTAGAATACAAGATAAGGAATAGGGCCAGCTGGTGGCAAATGCAAGGAGAGTGCAGTACATGGTTAGTAGAATACAAGATAAATAATAGGGCCAGCTGGTGGCAAGTGCAAGGTAAGTGCCGGGAGAAGGGGCTGTAGGATACAGAGACAGTCCCGTAGTGCAGGTAGGCAGTGCAGGGAAGAGTGGCAGGGCCAAGGACCGACATTGGTGAGTGGCCAGTTGAAGATTCAGTGCAGGTTCAGTGATTTTAGCAGGGGAGAGAGGGAGAGAAAGCGGATGCAAAGAGGAAGGTTTTGAGGTGCATCCGGAACCGGAGATGGTTCTCCTCAAGTTTCAGGGAGGCAGGAAGGCTGTTCCAGAGGGAGCCCCCTGCTGCGGAGAGAGATCTACCCCGAGCTCGTTGCTTGGAGAAGCAGCTGACCCTGAGGTAGTTGGAGGTGGATGAGCGAAGAGCTTGAGAAGGAAGATATTTAGGAAGAGAGAGTTGAAGGTATTTTGGCCCAAGGCCCCGGAAGGCCTTGTGGAGAATGAAGAGGGTTTTGAACTTAATCCTCGCGGCCACTGGGAGCCAGTGTAGCGATTTCAGTCCTGGAGAGATACAGTCCCTGGGCTTGAGGCCAAGGACAAGTCTCGCAGTCCTGTTCTGGATGAGTTGCAAAGGGCGGAGAGTAGAGGCAGGATGATTTAGATAGAGGCTGTTACAGCAGTCCAGCTTCGAGAGAACCAGGCCTCTGGAGACAGTGAGCTTCTGGGGGAAGGAGAGGAAAGGAAGGATACCTCTGAGGAGGTGTAGCTGGTAGTGTGACTTCTTAGAGACGTCAGATATGTGAGGAGAGAAAGAGAGTGTGGAGTCGAAGATGATCCCGAGGTTTTTTTCCTTGCAGGTAGGAGCAGGAAGAGGGCCAAGGGAGGCCGGCCAGAGAGCTGCAGGGAAGGAGGGAGTGGGTGTTCCGATAAGTAGCATCTCAGTCTTACTGGCATTAAGGCAGAGGTCGGTGGCGGCACACCATTCCTGAATAGCAGAAAGACAGTCGGAGATGAGGGAAGGGGAAGAGGAGGCCGAGGGTAGCCTGAGAATGAGCTGGGTATCATCCGCATAGCACAGCTCTACTAATACCTGGTATTGGATTGGGAATATCCCGGTAATGACCTATGCCCCCCACCCATCATTCTGTTGCCCACCAATTTTGTCACTTCCCAGAGTGAGTGTCTTCATTTAATCATTTACATAATCACTGTCTGAGGTTGCCTGTGCATTTGTGTGGGAGTCGTCATATGACAATGTTTGTGTATCGGGGTTGGAGTCATTCATGGTATATACATTGAAGTCCTTCTCATAGTTATCAGCCATTGAATAATTCAGTAATGGGGCTCTAACAGTTTTATTCTTGTACAAGGTGGTGAGGTTAGTAGGGGCAATATGGGCCCAGATTCGCTTAAAACAATCCCATATTAGGTGAGAACCTTCTTGTATCATTTTTACTCCTCCTCCCCCCTCTTTTATATCTATAGAGATAAAAATGAAATTGCCCAGTATAGCACTAGACCAAACAATAATGAGAAAAACAGAATTACAGTAAATCCTATTCCACATTCATAGGAGTACATTCTAGTGCTACTTATGGTCCTACTATTGCTATGTACAGTAGAGTTGCTGGCATTGAGGGCTCTCGTTTCTGCCATTTCGGTTCCTACAGAGTGAGAAACGAATGGGTTAAGTTCACAAGCAAATTTATTTCATTATCAACCTCTTTTTACAAATGCATTTCTTAAATTAATATCTCATATTGCATGAAGCAAAGGACAATAAAACATAAGAAACCCCAACAGAAATAAAAGAAAACCCTTCTAGAAAAGTACAAAAAATTCATGTGATAGAAAAAGGAGAAACTATTTAATAAATGCATAAGTCATTCAACCGCTGCTATCTGTATTTTGTATTTTATCTTGCTCTTGTTCAAATTTATATAAATTACATCCTCTTTTAATATGTACACCCTTTTCCCCTCCTGATGCATTCACAAGCACTGTTTCTGAACACTTTCCCTGTCCTCAGCTGTAACACTATTGTATGCCTTATGCACATCCGATAAATAGATCCAATATTTCAGTCCCTACACCTTCACCGCTGTGGGTGTGCAGTATATAACCTTGTAAGGGCCGTGAAATCTTGGAGCATTTCATCTTCTCACAAAGCTACGTAGATACACTGTCTCCCCAGGCATCAATTGGGCATTTGGGCTATCATTTGCTGCAGTTACTGTGTCACTGTCACTATCTCGTGTAAATGGTGGCACTATTGGCTTTGCAAGTATTCTTGCTGCTCTGGTCAGTTTTCTTAAGTATTCTTGAAACTCCTCGCCCAGTACTGTGGCTGCTCTATGTGCGTCTGACATTCTTCTTAGGGGTGACACTGGTGTGCTCATGCGTCTTCCTGTTACTATCTCGTGGGGTGACAAGTGGTGTTCTTTGCTGGGCTGGTTTCTTAGTTCAAATAGTGCTAACGGCAAACAATACACCCAATTCTTTTTTAGGGTGTGACATAATTTGGAGAATCTGCTTTTAAGGAGACTGTTGATTTTTTCTACAAAACTGTTTGCTTGGGGGTGATAAATCAAACACAAGGTATGTGTGATCCCCAGCATAGCAGTTACTGCTTTGAAGAAGTCATTGAAGAAATGCGTTCTGTTGTCGAAGCATATGATGTTACAGATCCCCCATCAGGCGAAGACCTCTCTCACTAAAAATTTTGCCACACATTTCGAGTCCTGTTGGGTGCAGGGTCCTGCTTCCACTCAACGGGAGAAGGGGCAGACAACCACAATCAAATATCGTGCTCCATTACACCTCATTCCCATGTCTGCATAATCAATATGCAGTTCACGGAATGGTCCAAAGGGGCAGGGCAGTGTACTCAAAGTCATTCCTGAATTATAAGTTTGGCACGTTGTGCATTCTATCACTAATTTTGACATGTGTTCTTGCAGGCCTGGTATGAACCAATTTTCTTGAATGTCGGCTGCTATGTGCTGTTTTGCTGTATGTGTGGGGAAGTACAATTGTTGGAATGCTACCTGTAATAATTCTACTGGCATCGCTACTTTACCTTTACAATTTTGTTGCCAGAGGAGGTTGTGGGGGATTTTGTGCATCCTCTTTTTGCCCATAATTCTTGTTCTTCCACTGGTGCCCATTTTTGTAGATCAATAATCTGTGTCACTGACATTGAGTTGTGCCCTTCCCCTCTTTCTTCCTCTATATTTCCTTTCAGTATGTATTCTCCTTGTGCTGCTCTTCCTAGGTAGACCGCCACTTTGGCAGCAGCGTCTTCTGCCGCGTTTCCTAAAGAGATGATGTCATTGCTGTTTGTGTGTGGTTGGCACTTAACGAGGGCCACTACTGTTGGTTCTGCCAATGCCTCTATAAGTTATTTTAGAAGCTCAGCATGTTGTACTGGCAATCCATCGGCTCTTGTGAACCCTCTCCTCCCCCAATTGACAATCCTCCATGCACTGTAGTGGTCATATAAGCTGAGTCTGTATACATTGTAACTGCACATCCTGTTGCTGTGTGTAGTGCCTCTATTAGTGCTACTAGCTCTACTGCTTGTGCTGAAAAGTGTGGTAGTAATCTTTTTTGTACTATCATCTCATAATCCCCATTTTCCATTCTTACCACCGCTGTGTTTTTCCCCTGCTTCTGAATTTATTGAGGCTGATTCGTCTACAAAGTACACCTCACCCTCCTCTAGCCCATTCTCGTTTGCTTTAGGCATGTCATCATCACTCTTTTGTATGTACTGCAGTCATGACTTTGCATATCTTCTACAGTGCAATCTTCAATAATGAACTTGGCTGGGTTTACAGTCTTACATCTTACTATATGTATGTTTGCACTTGACAGGATGATCTCATAGGCTGTGGCTCTTTGTGTTGTCAGTGTGGATTTTGCACTTTCAAGTATGGCAAACAGTTAGTGCTCAGTTAGTGAAACAGTGTCACTGAACATCCCATTACAATGGTGGCGCTTTTCTCAATTGCGAACGCGGCAGCTGCAAGAGCCTGTTCGCATGCAAAGTGTCCTTTCGGTACAATGTCAAGTGTTCTGCTGTCATCAGCGTTCCATTACAGTGTGAGAACAAATAAAACTCATGATCATAATCGGATATTGCTAGGACGGGTCCTGTTGCAATCAGTTATTTCAATGTGTCAAATTCTCTGCTCATTTGAGGGTCCAACACAATGTTGTGTTTTCCCTTTGGGCCTCTTAGAGTGAGTGCAACAATGGTTTTGTGTATGCCGCGTAATCTAATATCCACGCATGGCAGTAATTGCACATGCCCAGAAACTTCTGTATTTCCTTCATTGTGTTTGGTTTCTTTACTGAACCGCACCGCTGCCGCTCTGTCTGGAATTATTTGTTTGCCATCTTTTGATATGAACTGTTTTAAATGCAACACTTAATTTAGGCAGTCCTGCAGCTTTTCTTGTTTGTCTACTTTGTACCCCCTCTGGGCCAGCAGTGCGAGTGATTTTATTGAATTATGTCTGCACTCTTCCTCATTCTCTCCACAAATTAGCAAATCATCTACATACTGAATTATAGTGCTCTTGGTGTCAATATTTCTGAGATCTTCATGCAATATCCTGTTGAAAATGCTTGGACTTTCACAATATCCCTGGGGCAATATACAATGCTCATACCTCTTTCCCCCCAGGGTAAATGGCGTCAAATATTATGACTCTGGTTCCAATGGTACAGAGGAAAACACATTTTTCAAGTCTACCACTGTGAAACACGTTGCTGTCTTTGGAATGGTACACAAAATGGACGCAGGAGTTGGGATGAGAGGAAATTCTTTTTGTATAATGTCATTGAGAGGCCTTAAATCCTGTATCATCCCCCAAGCCCCGCCCTTTGCTTTCTTGATCAGATAAATGCAAGTGTTACATGGTGAATTTGAGGGTAAAATTATTCCTTGCTCTAATAGGGCTTGTATTGTTTCTTTTATCCCCTCCTCTGCCTCTCTCTATAGTGGGTACTGCTTTACACGGGGTAGTATTGCGCCGGGTTTCAGTTTACTCTTAATGGGCGTCACTTCCTGTAGTAGACCCACATCATGGGGCCCTGTTGTCCATAATATGGACGGTACCTGTTGCATTTCTTCATCAAAGTATGCCGATGGTGTACTGACAATGGCCATGAGGGGTACTGTCACTTGTCTATGTTGTATCATCACTTCACATGGGATGGCAATTTCCATTATTATTCCTCCATCAGTGTCATTGTCAGTGAACAGCTCCTTGTCTGATATTTCATGCAGCGCTTTATTGGGGTCTATACACAGCACTGTCCGCCACTCACACCCATGCATGTCGATTCCTATCACCACTATTTTACCCGCAGACAACTGCACACCGTGCAAGTTGATGGACACTTTCGACCCAGGCACCTCCTCTGGTGTTGCTACGGGGCAAAATACAAATTCTGATGGTATTCTCCACTCTTGGCGTGTTATCTCTCGTACCACCCGTGCCAGCACCTGTATCCCTTGCACAAACATGTCTGAGTCAAGGGGTATCCTGCATGTTGTCAGTTCATTAGCTTTCATGGCACATATCCCTGGTGTTGAACACACTATGCCTCTTTCCGTAAAGGATATTGTTGTATTAAGCTTGCTAATGAGATCATTTCCCATCAAATTTATGGGTGAGTCTTTGTAATACAACAGGGGTGCTCGCACTGTCTTTCCCCCACTGTTACCTCTGAATCTTTTGTGTATGGAACCTCAACCACTGCCCCAGTAAATCCCTGCATCTCAATTTTTCTATTTGAAAGCAGAAACCATCCTTCTTTTAGACACGGTTTTTTGACTCCAGAATCCACCATAAAGATGAGTTGTTTGTTTCCTATCTCCGCCCCCACCAGTGTTTCCTCTTCTGCATGAAGGGTCATTGATAGTACTGGACATGCAAGTGCTTTCTCTGGGCTGTCCTATGCTGGGTGTCTCATGGTATCATGGTTGTTGAAAACATTGTCCCCCACTACTGCTGTCCCTCTAAAGGGTGCCAGTGCTCCATTTGCGGTGGTGGTAAATGGTTTAACACATTTATGTGTTATGTGGTTCTGTGATTGGGGGTGTTGCAGCGCTTTGTGGTGGTGACCTCTATTCATTTGCATACAGGGGATCTGCTTGTTCTTCGTGTCTGAATCCAACAATAGGCAGCCCTTATGTGCTGCTGGGATAGGAGTGGCCATACTGGTGCTCGAGAAGTGACCCTACCTCCCACAATTCCAACATGCCCCTTGCCCTCCTCATCTAGGTCCTTGTCCTCCATATCCCCCTCTTGACCCCCTGTACCCACCTCTTCTTCCTCTTCTGCCCTTTGCTTGCCATTGTGGTCCTCCATACTGTTTCTCTCCGGCCCATTGCTCTTGTCCGCATGTTGCCCAATTTACTGCCATTCTTGCCAGTATTGCTATTTGCCATCCTCTCTGTCTACCAGCCACTCTGCAGGGAGGGTGGCAGCTACTGCTGCGACCTTCACCAATTTTGTTTGTACTAATTTGGCTTTGTCTGCCAAACTTTCCTGCACTATCTCTCTTTTCCTCTCTTTGATCCATCTACAGTGGTGTACTATGATGCTCTCTATCTCGGGCCAGCCCGTGGCGTCTATCCCAGCTATTTTATCCAGAGCCTTCTGTACTTCTTTTGGGAGGCCTTGCTTGATTATGAAGTAGAAAAGGGAGGTGGATTGGTCCCAAGCCGTGCCTGTCTCTGCTCTCCACATGTCCTGCACCCGAAGAATGTAGGCTGAAGCATCCTCGTTGTCCCCCATAGTGCACTGCATTACTGATTGTAAATCAAGAGTATCTAGGAATGTATCCCTCAGTGCATCCCATACTCGGGTTCTTACTGTGTTAAATGATTCCCCATCATGGCGGTCACAATCCAATGTGACCCCAGGGAATCCCGGCTTCCCCCACAATTTATTTGCTTGGTTGCCTACTGCAGAGACCAGCAAACTCTTAACATCTCCAATGGCTAAGGTGACCCCGGCAGTGTTCTTCTCAAATGCATATATCCACTTGCCCGCCCACCCCCCCCGGAATATGGAGGCAATGTCTTCAATAAGTTTGCCTTATCCATCTGTGCCCATGGAACATAATGGGGCCTTCTCGCACCTTTGTGTATCAGTGACATCTGTAACTTACTCTTCCCTTTTCCTATGCTCACCTTTCCCCCTTTCTTTCCTGTTACTGGCCCCTTTCCTGTTCTACTTCTCATCCTCACCTGCCATCCCTCCTCTATTCCATCCTTGCTGGGGGGATGAGGCCATGAACAGGAACGCTCCCCCTGACACCCACCTACTGCATTGTCTGCTTTGTTTCCTTCCTCATCCTCATCTAGATCACTCCAATATTCTTCCTCTCATTCAGAAAGACCAGCCTCTTGATCCCCACTTACTTGCAGTCCTTCCTGATCTATCTGTATTATTCTAGTAGGGATGTTATTAATTCAGAATAAAATCTCTCCCTTTTCCCACTTCTCCCCCACTGTATTTGCTGATGTGTCAGGTGCCAGGGGTGACTGTGTTATCTCACCTCCCTGGGTGCGTAAAATGTGTTCACATAGACCTCTGAGTATCAATAATTCTGTTTGCGTCATGCTTAATCGTGTTTCCAAATCTTGGGTTAGCTGTCCTATCTCTATTGGAGGTGTGCATGTCTGTCCAAATGAGCCTTTTGGGTCACGGGAGGTGTGTTTGGTTTTGCCACATATGTGGAACCACTGAATGCTTCTGCAGGTTTTGTCAGCATTGGGTTCAGCCGCACATGCTCTATTGGTTTTTCCTTACTCTCCCCCTTGCTCTCACTGCCACTTGTTGCCTGGGGAGCCGTACCTTCTGTTTTGGGCTGTCTGCCTTTCTACTTAATAAACAAGTATGTTGCCACCATGTCTAACATTGATTTGTCAAACGACCCACCTTCGGGCCATACCCGGGGCATACCTTCCCCTTTCATTTCCGTGCACCACAGGTCATGTTTTTTTTATTCTTTCTCTATACCCTGGTACGTTTTGACAGATATGCATGAGCGGCTTTTCTGCCCCCATTGTGCCTTAGCTACTACCACTTGTGTATATATACAAATAGTAAATGGCCTACTGTATACTCCCAGCAGGGTCAGAAAAAAACAATACTTCTTTTCACCACAATAACCACAATTCTGTTCATCAGAATACCTTTTCTTTTAGTTCAATTATTTCACTTTGTCATTGCAAAACCATATTTAAACAGAACATTGGCAACGTGACATATAACACTTAATTACACGGACACAACAAAGGTCAATTCAACATGAAACAAACATGTTACACATAAACAGAAAAACGTATACCCTGCCTACCGAGTGGCCCCTATTTCCCTGTACCTCTACTTTACCCTTATCCTGGCTCTTTGTCGACCACCTTCTTATGTTTAAGAAACAGAAAAGAAAACAAAACAAAACAAAAGAAAACAAAAGAAAAGAAGAAGATAGGGTTTCTAACTACTATTCCGAGTCCCCACCTTGCACGAGACTCCTACTATGTTCACTTTGTCATCACTTAACCCCTGTACTAGTCGAGATAGTACTATGCAGCGCCGCCTTCTACCCCCTTGTGGAGCTAGGTTCCCGTACTTCTATTCACATCTTATCCTCTTTCTATACTCCGAATGGCCATATGCAAAAGAAAAGAAAAAATACATAGATATATTACATGGCCACAGTAGTGGCCATGTAGTCATGGTTAAGTTGCTGTTTCCATAGGAAGAACACTTTTTGGGCGGCTTATAACTTCGCTCTCCCTGGACGAATCCTCACCAATCTTTGCAAAAAAAGTAATTGGGTCACTCTGATTTTTTCTGCAAAGTTTGGTGAGGATTAATCCAGGGGGGGCAAAGTTATAGGGGGGGTCCCAAAACTTTTTTTTTCCCATAGACTGAATGGGAAAAACATTTTGCTTGCATCTACAGCCCAAACCGCTGGACAGATTTTCACCAAATTTGGACCAGGAGCAGCGGCTTGGTCCCGAAAGCGTGCTTTTGCAAATTTGGTGAAAATCCGTCCAGTAATTTTTTTTAAAATGGCCAAAAAGTAGGTAAAAAAAAAATAGTGATATCTGTGTTCGGTCCGCGGACGGACTTCCCTGTTCGCTCCACGGACAGGACGGTGATTGGACCAGCAGCTTGCGTGATGTCCGCGGACATCTGACGTGCTCTCTCATTGGATGCGGTGAAAGCGTGCAGTGCGTCTGGCTTCAGAGACGCCCGCCATCTTTATTTGCCGCATGAGAGGCTTTGTCAGGTCAGCAGGAGCGTGTCTGTCTCTTGTTCCTCCCACCCCCGCTCATGCCCTTGTCTGCCCCACCCCCGCTCATGTCCCGTGTGTCCTTTCTGTCCCCCCACCCCCGCTCATGCCCCGTGTGTCCTTCCTGTCCCCCCCACCCCCACTCATGCTCCGTGTGTCCCCTGTTCCTTCAGCCCCCCGTTCACGCCATTCTCTCACGGCGGCCAGTGGAAGGCCGAGGAGCGGGATCTGCCGCACATGCTCATGTCCGTGCGGCATGTCCGTGTTTTTGTTTGTCCCCCCCACCCCCCGCTCATGCCCCGTGTGTCTCTATCCCTCCCGCCCACACCCCGCACATGCCCCGTGTGTGTCTCTCCCTCCCCCCCACCCTGCTCATGCCCCATGTGTCTCTATCCCTCCCGCCCACCCCCCGCTCATGCCCCATGTGTCTCTCGCCCTCCCCCCACCCCCGCTCATGCCCCGTGTGTCTCTCTCCGCCCCACCCCCGCTCATGCCCCGTGTGTCTCTCAACCCCCCCTACCCCTGCTCAGGCCTGGTGTCGGTGGCCAGCGGAGGGCCGAGGAGCGGGATCTGCCGCACGAACTCATGTATGTGCGGCATGTCCGTGTTTTTGTTTGTCCCCCCCACTCCCCGCTCATGCCCCGTGTGTCTCTATCCCTCCCGCCCACCCCCTGCTCATGCCCCGTGTGTCTCTATCCCTCCCACCCACCCCCTGTTCATGCCCCATGTGTGTCTCCCCTCACCCCCTACTCATGCCCCGTGTGTTTCTAGAGCTCCCACCGACCCCCGCTCATGCCCCTAGCCCGCCCGCCCAACCCCCGCTCATGCCCCGTGTGTCTCTATCCCTCCCACCCACCCCCCGCTCATGCCCCGTGTGTCTCTATCCCTCCCACCCACCCCCGCTCATGCCCTGTGTGTCTCTCTCCCTTCCCCCACCCCCGCTCATGCCCCGTGTGTCTCTCTCCCTCCCCCCACCCCCGCTCATGCCCCGTGTGTCTCTATCCCTCCCGCCCACCCCTGCTCATGCCCCGTGTGTCTCTATCCCTCCCGCCCACCCCGCTCATGCCCCGTGTGTCTCTCCCCTCACCCCCTACTCATGCCCCGTGTGTCTCTAGCCCTCCCATCCACCCCCCGCTCATGCCCCTAGCCCTCCCACCCACCGACCACACATGCCCCGTTTGTCTCTTCCCTCCCACCCACCCCCCTGCTCATGCCCCGTGTGTCTCGATCCCTCCCACCCACCCCCAGCTCATGCCCCGTGTGTCTCTATCCCTCCCACCCACCCCCTGTTCATGCCCCATGTGTGTCTCCCCTCACCCCCTACTCATGCCCCGTGTGTCTCTAGACCTCACACCCACCCCCGCTCATGCCCCTAGCCCTCCCGCCCACCCCCCGCTCATGCCCTGTGTGTCTCTATCCCTCCCACCCACCCCCCGCTCATGCCCCGTGTGTCTCTATAACTCCCACCAAACCACTATTTTACCCGCAGACAACTACACACCGTGCAAGTTGATGGACACTTTCGACCCAGGCACCTCCTCTGGTGTTGCTACGGGGCAAAATACAAATTCTGATGGTATTCTCCACTCTTGGCGTGTTATCTCTGGTACCACTCGTGCCAGCACCTGTATCCCTTGCACAAACATGTCTGAGTCAAGGGGTATCCTGCATGTTGTCAGTTCATTTGCTTTCATGGCACATATCCCTGGTGTTGAACACACTATGCCTCTTTCCGTAAAGGATATTGTTGTATTAAGCTTGCTAATGAGATCATTTCCCATCAAATTTATGGGTGAGTCTTTGTAATACAACAGGGGTGCTCGCACTGTCTTTCCCCCACTGTTACCTCTGAATCTTTTGTGTATGGAACCTCAACCACTGCCCCAGTAAATCCCTGCATCTCAATTTTTCTATTTGAAAGCAGAAACCATCCTTCTTTTAGACACGGTTTTTCGACTCCAGAATCCACCATAAAGATGAGTTGTTTGTTTCCTATCTCCGCCCCCACCAGTGTTTCCTCTTCTGCATGAAGGGTCATTGATAGTACTGGACATGCAAGTGCTTTCTCTGGGCTGTCCTATGCTGGGTGTCTCATGGTATCATGGTTGTTGAAAACATTGTCCCCCACTACTGCTGTCCCTCTAAAGGGTGCCAGTGCTCCATTTGCGGTGGTGGTAAATGGTTTACCACATTTATGTGTTATGTGGTTCTGTGATTGGGGGTGTTGCAGCGCTTTGTGGTGGTGACCTCTATTCATTTGCATACAGGGGATCTGCTTGTTCTTCGTGTCTGAATCCAACAATAGGCATCCCTTATGTGCTGCTGGGATAGGAGTGGCCATACTGGTGCTCGAGAAGTGACCCTACCTCCCACAATTCCAACATGCCCCTTGCCCTCCTCCTCTAGGTCCTTGTCCTCCATATCCCCCTCTTGACCCCCTGTACCCACCTCTTCTTCCTCTTCTGCCCTTTGCTTGCCATTGTGGTCCTCCATACTGTTTCTCTCCGGCCCATTGCTCTTGTCCGCATGTTGCCCAATTTACTGCCATTCTTGCCAGTATTGCTATTTGCCATCCTCTCTGTCTACCAGCCACTCTGCAGGGAGGGTGGCAGCTACTGCTGCGACCTTCACCAATTTTGTTTGTACTAATTTGGCTTTGTCTGCCAAACTTTCCTGCACTATCTCTCTTTTCCTCTCTTTGATCCATCTACAGTGGTGTACTATGATGCTCTGTATCTCGGGCCAGCCCGTGGCGTCTATCCCAGCTATTTTATCCAGAGCCTTCTGTACTTCTTTTGGGAGGCCTTGCTTGATTATGAAGTAGAAAAGGGAGGTGGATTGGTCCCAAGCCGTGCCTGTCTCTGCTCTCCACATGTCCTGCACCCGAAGAATGTAGGCTGAAGCATCCTCGTCGTCCCCCATAGTGCACTGCATTACTGATTGTAAATCAAGAGTATCTAGGAATGTATCCCTCAGTGCATCCCATACTCGGGTTCTTACTGTGTTAAATGATTCCCCATCATGGCGGTCACAATCCAATGTGACCCCAGGGAATCCCGGCTTTCCCCACAATTTATTTGCTTGGTTGCCTACTGCAGAGACCAGCAAACTCTTAACATCTCCAATGGCTAAGGTGACCCCGGCAGTGTTCTTCTCAAATGCATATATCCACTTGCCCGCCCCCCCCCGGAATATGGAGGCAATGTCTTCAATAAGTTTGCCTTATCCATCTGTGCCCATGGAACATAATGGGGCCTTCTCGCACCTTTGTGTATCAGTGGCATCTGTAACTTACTCTTCCCTTTTCCTATGCTCACCTTTCCCCCTTTCTTTCCTGTTACTGGCCCCTTTCCTGTTCTACTTCTCATTCTCACCTGCCATCCCTCCTCTATTCCATCCTTGCTGGGGGATGAGGCCATGAACAGGAACGCTCCCCCTGACACCCACCTACTGCATTGTCTGCTTTGTTTCCTTCCTCATGCTCATCTAGATCACTCCAATATTCTTCCTCTCATTCAGAAAGACCAGCCTCTTGATCCCCACTTACTTGCAGTCCTTCCTGATCTATCTGTATTATTCTAGTAGGGATGTTATTAATTCAGAATAAAATCTCTCCCTTTTCCCACTTCTCCCCCACTGTATTTGCTGATGTGTCAGGTGCCAGGGGTGACTGTGTTATCTCACCTCCCTGGGTGCGTAAAATGTGTTCACATAGACCTCTGAGTATCAATAATTCTGTTTGCGTCATGCTTAATCGTGTTTCCAAATCTTGGGTTAGCTGTCCTATCTCTATTGGAGGTGTGCATGTCTGTCCAAATGAGCCTTTTGGGTCACGGGAGGTGTGTTTGGTTTTGCCACATATGTGGAACCACTGTATGCTTCTGCAGGTTTTGTCAGCATTGGGTTCAGTCGCACATGCTCTATTGGTTTTTCCTTACTCTCCCCCTTGCTCTCACTGCCACTTGTTGCCTGGGGAGCCGTACCTTCTGTTTTGGGCTGTCTGCCTTTCTGCTTAATAAACAAGTATGTTGCCACCATGTCTAACATTGATTTGTCAAACGACCCACCTTCGGGCCATACCCGGGGCATACCTTCCCCTTTCATTTCCGTGCACCACAGGTCATGTTTTTTTTATTCTTTCTCTATACCCTGGTACGTTTTGACAGATATGCATGAGCGGCTTTTCTGCCCCCATTGTGCCTTAGCTACTACCACTTGTGTATATATACAAATAGTAAATGGCCTACTGTATACTCCCAGCAGGGTCAGAAAAAAACAATACTTCTTTTCCCCACAATAACCACAATTCTGTTCATCAGAATACCTTTTCTTTTAGTTCAATTATTTCACTTTGTCATTGCAAAACCATATTTAAACAGAACATTGGCAACGTGACATATAACACTTAATTACACGGACACAACAAAGGTCAATTCAACATGAAACAAACATGTTGCACATAAACAGAAAAACGTATACCCTGCCTACCGAGTGTCCCCTATTTCCCTGTACCTCTACTTTACCCTTATCCTGGCTCTTTGTCGACCACCTTCTTATGTTTAAGAAACAGAAAAGAAAACAAAACAAAACAAAAGAAAACAAAAGAAAAGAAGAAGATAGGGTTTCTAACTACTATTCCGAGTCCCCACCTTGCATGAGACTCCTACTATGTTCACTTTGTCATCACTTAACCCCTGTACTAGTCGAGATAGTACTATGCAGCGCCGCCTTCTACCCCCTTGTGGAGCTAGGTTCCCGTACTTCTATTCACATCTTATCCTCTTTCTATACTCCGAATGGCCATATGCAAAAGAAAAGAAAAAATACATAGATATATTACATGGCCACAGTAGTGGCCATGTAGTCATGGTTAAGTTGCTGTTTCCATAGGAAGAACACTTTTTGGGCGGCTTATAACTTCGCTCTCCCTGGACGAATCCTCACCAATCTTTGCAAAAAAAGTATTTGGGTCACTCTGATTTTTTCTGCAAAGTTTGGTGAGGATTCATCCAGGGGGGGCAAAGTTATAGGGGGGGTCCCAAAACTTTTTTTTTCCCATAGACTGAATGGGAAAAACATTTTGCTCGCATCTACAGCCCAAACCGCTGGACAGATTTTCACCAAATTTGGACCAGGAGCAGCGGCTTGGTCCCAAAAGCGTGCTTTTGCAAATTTGGTGAAAATCCGTCCAGTAGTTTTTTTTAAAATGGCCAAAAAGTAGGTAAAAAAAAATTAGTGATATCTGTGTTCGGTCCGCGGACGGACTTCCCTGTTCGCTCCGCGGACAGGACGGTGATTGGCCCAGCAGCTTGCGTGATGTCCGCGGACATCTGACGTGCTCTCTCATTGGATGCGGTGAAAGCGTGCAGTGCGTCTGGCTTCAGAGACGCCCGCCATCTTTATTTGCCGCATGAGAGGCTTTGTCAGGTCAGCAGGAGCGTGTCTGTCTCTTGTTCCTCCCACCCCCGCTCATGCCCTTGTCTGCCCCACCCCCGCTCATGTCCCGTGTGTCCTTTCTGTCCCCCCACCCCCGCTCATGCCCCGTGTGTCCTTCCTGTCCCCCCCCCCCCACTCATGCTCCGTGTGTCCCCTGTTCCTTCAGCCCCCCGTTCACGCCATTCTCTCACGGCGGCCAGTGGAAGGCCGAGGAGCGGGATCTGCCGCACAAGCTCATGTCCGTGCGGCATGTCTGTGTTTTTGTTTGTCCCCCCACCCCCCGCTCATGCCCCGTGTGTCTCTATCCCTCCCGCCCACACCCCGCACATGCCCCGTGTGTGTCTCTCCCTCCCCCCACCCTGCTCATGCCCCATGTGTCTCTATCCCTCCCGCCCACCCCCCGCTCATGCCCCATGTGTCTCTCGCCCTCCCCCCCACCCCCGCTCATGCCCCGTGTGTCTCTCTCCGCCCCACCCCCGCTCATGCCCCGTGTGTCTCTCAACCCCCCCTACCCCTGCTCAGGCCTGGTGTCGGTGGCCAGCGGAGGGCCGAGGAGCGGGATCTGCCGCACGAACTCATGTCTGTGCGGCATGTCCGTGTTTTTGTTTGTCCCCCCCACTCCCCGCTCATGCCCCGTGTGTCTCTATCCCTCCCGCCCACCCCCTGCTCATGCCCCGTGTGTCTCTATCCCTCCCGCCCACCCCCCGCTCATGCCCCCTGTGTGTCTCTATCCCTCCCGCCCACCCCCCGCTCATGCCCCGTGTGTGTCTCTCCCTGCCGCTCACCCCCCGCTCATGCCCCGTGTGTCTCTCTCCCTCCACCCCACCCCCGCTCATGCCCCGTGTGTCTCTCTCCCTCCCCCCACCCCCGCTCATGCCCCGTGTCTCTCTCTCCCTCCACCCTACCCCCGCTCATGCCCCGTGTGTCTCTAGCCCTCCCACCCACCCCCCGCTCATGCCCCATGTGTCTCTAGACCTCCCACCCACCCCCCACTCATGCCCCATGTGTCTCTAGAACTCCCACCCACCCCCGCTCATGCCCCGTGTGTCTCTAACCCTCCCACCCCCCACTCATGCCCCGTGTGTCTCTAGCCCTCCCACGCCCCGCTCATGCCCCATGTGTCTCTAGACCTCCCACCCACCCCCGCTCATGCCGGGTGTGTGTCTCTCCCTCCCCCACCCCATGCTCATGCCCCGTGTGTCTCGATCCCTCCCACCCACCCCCAGCTCATGCCCCATGTGTCTCTATCCCTCCCACCCACCCCCTGTTCATGCCCCATGTGTGTCTCCCCTCACCCCCTACTCATGCCCCGTGTGTTTCTAGAGCTCCCACCGACCCCCGCTCATGCCCCTAGCCCGCCCGCCCAACCCCCGCTCATGCCCCGTGTGTCTCTATCCCTCCCACCCACCCCCCGCTCATGCCCCGTGTGTCTCTATCCCTCCCACCCACCTCGCTCATGCCCTGTGTGTCTCTCTCCCTTCCCCCACCCCCGCTCATGCCCCGTGTGTCTCTATCCCTCCCTCCACCCCCGCTCATGCCCCGTGTGTCTCTATCCCTCCCGCCCACCCCCGCTCATGCCCCGTGTGTCTCTATCCCTCCCGCCCACCCCGCTCATGCCCCGTGTGTCTCTCCCCTCACCCCCTACTCATGCCCCGTGTGTCTCTAGCCCTCCCATCCACCCCCCGCTCATGCCCCTAGCCCTCCCACCCACCGACCACACATGCCCCGTTTGTCTCTTCCCTCCCACCCACCCCCCTTCTCATGCCCCGTGTGTCTCGATCCCTCCCACCCACCCCCAGCTCATGCCCCGTGTGTCTCTATCCCTCCCACCCACCCCCTGTTCATGCCCCATGTGTGTCTCCCCTCACCCCCTACTCATGCCCCGTGTGTCTCTAGACCTCACACCCACCCCCGCTCATGCCCCTAGCCCTCCCGCCCACCCCCCGCTCATGCCCCGTGTGTCTCTATCCCTCCCACCCACCTCCCGCTCATGCCCCGTGTGTCTCTATAACTCCCACCAAACCCCCGCTCATGACCCGTGTGTCTCTATCCCTCCCACCCACCCCCCGCTCATGCCCTGTGTGTCTCTCTCTCTCCCCCCACCCCCGCTCATGCCCGTTTATCTCTCTCCCTCCCCCCACCCCTGCTCATGCTCCGTGTGTCTCTATCCCTCCCGCCCACCCCGCTCATGCCCCATGTGTGTCTCTCCCTTCCCCCACCCCCGCTCACGCCCCGTGTGTTTCTCCCCTCCCACCCACCCCCCGATAATGCCCCATGTGTCTCTCCCCTCCCACCCACCCCCCGCTCATGCCCCATGTGTCTCTAGCCCTCCCACCCCCCGCTCATGCCCCCTGTGTCTCTAGCCCTCCCACCCACCCCCGCTGATGCCCCGTGTGTGCCTCTCCCTCCCACCTACCCCCCGCTCATGCCCCGTGTGTGTCTCTCCCCCCCACCCATCCCCCGCTCTTGCCCCGTGTGTCTCTAGCCCTGCCACCCACCCCCAGCTCATGCCCCGTGTGTCTCTAGCCCTCCCACCCACCCCCGCTCATACCCCGTGTCTCTCTAGCCCTCCCACCCCCCGCTCATGCCCTGTGTGTCTCTAGCCCTCCCACCCCCCGCTCATGCCCCATGTGTCTCTAGACCTCCCACCCACCCCCGCTCATGCCCCTGGCCCTCCCACCTACCCCCCGCTCATTCCCCTGCCCCTCCCACCCACCCCCCGCTCATGCCCCGTGTGTCTCTATCCCTCTCACCCGCCCCCCGCTCATGCCCCGTGTGTCTCTCCCCCCACCCCCTGCTCATGCCTCGTGTGTCTCTAGGCCTCCCACCCATCCCCTGCTCATGCCCCGTGTGTCTCTCCCCTGCCCCCAACCCCCGCTCATGCCACGTGTGTCTCTATGCCTTCCATCCACCCCCCGCTCATGTCCCGTGTGTTTCTCCCCTCCCACCCACCCCCCGATAATGCCCCATGTGTCTCTCCCCTCCCACCCACCCCCCGCTCATGCCCCATGTGTCTCTAGCCCTCCCACCCCCCGCTCATGCCCCCTGTGTCTCTAGCCCTCCCACCCACCCCCGCTGATGCCCCGTGTGTGCCTCTCCCTCCCACCTACCCCCCGCTCATGCCCCGTGTGTGTCTCTCCCCCCCACCCCTCCCCCGCTCTTGCCCCGTGTGTCTCTAGCCCTGCCACCCACCCCCAGCTCATGCCCCGTGTGTCTCTAGTCCTCCCACCCACCCCCGCTCATACCCCGTGTCTCTCTAGCCCTCCCACCCCCCGCTCATGCCCTGTGTGTCTCTCTCCCTCCCACTCACCCCCGCGCATGCCTCGTGTGTCTCTCTACCCCCCACCCCCGCTCATGCCCGTGTGTCTCTAGCCCTCCCACCCACCCTCGCTCATGCCCTGTGTGTCTGTAGCCCGACCACCCGCCCCCTGCTCATGCCCCGTGTGTCTCTAATCCACCCACCCCCCGTTCATGCCCCGTGTGACTCTAGTCCTCCCACCCACCCCCCGCTCATGCCCCGTGTGTCTCTAGCCCTCCCACCCACCCCCCGATCATGCCCCATGTGTCTCTAGCCCTCCCACCCACCCCCGCTCATGCCCTGTGTGTCTGTAGCCCGACCACCCACCCCCTGCTCATGCCCCGTGTGTCTCTAATCCACCCACCCCCCGTTCATGCCCCGTGTGACTCTAGTCCTCCGACCCACCCCCCGCTCATGCCCCATGTGTCTCTAGCCCTCCCACCCACCCCCCGCTCATGCCCCGTGTGTCTCTAGCCCTCCCACCCACCCCCTGCTCATGCCCCGTGTGTCTCTAGCCTTCCCACCCACCCCCCGCTGATGCCCTATGTGTGCCTCTCCCTCCCAACCAACCCCGGCTCATGCCCCGTGTGTGTCTCTCCCTCCCACCCACACCCCGCTCATGCCCCGTGTGTCTCTAGCCCTCCCACCCACCCCCCGCTCATGCCCCGTGTGTGTCTCTCCCTCCCCCATACCCACCGCTCATGCCCCGTGTGTCTCTAGTCCTCACACCCACCCTCCGCTCATGCCCCTATACCCCCCACCCACCCCCCGCTCATGCCCCGTGTGTCTCTCCCCCCACTTCCGCTCATGCCCCGTGTGTCTCTAGAACGCCCTCCCACCCACCCCCCGCTCATGCCCGTGTGTCTCTAGCCCTCCCCCCACCCCCTGCTCATGCCATGTGTGTCTCTCCCCTCCCACCCACCCCCCGCTATTGCCCCGTGTGTCTCTCCCCTCCCACTCACCCCCCGCTCCTGCCCCATGTGTCTCTAGCCCTCCCACCCCCCGCTCATGCCCTCTGTGTCTCTAGCCCTCCCACCCACCCCCGCTGACGCCCCGTGTGTGCCTCTCCCTCCCACCCACCGCCCGCTCATGCCCCGTGTGTCTCTCCCCCCACTTCCGCTCATGCCCCGTGTGTCTCTAGAACGCCCTCCCACCCACCCCCCGCTCATGCCCCGTGTGTCTCTAGCCCTCCCCCCCACCCCCTGCTTATGCCCTGTGTGTCTCTCCCCCCACCCCCTGCTCATGCCCCGTGTGTCTCTAGGCCTCCCACCCACCCCCTGCTCATGCCCCGTGTGTCTCTCCCTTCCCTCCCACCCCCGGCTCATGCCCCGTGTGTCTCTCCCCTCCCCCACCCCTCGCTCATGCCCTGTGTTTCTCTCCCCTGCCCCCAACCCCCGCTCATGCCATGTGTGTCTCTCCCCTCCCACCCACCCCCCGCTATTGCCCCGTGTGTCTCTCCCCTCCCACCCACCCCCCGCTCCTGCCCCATGTGTCTCTAGCCCTCCCACCCCCCGCTCATGCCCTCTGTTTCTCTAGCCCTCCCACCCACCCCCGCTGACGCCCCGTGTGTGCCTCTCCATCCCACCCACCGCCCGCTCATGCCCCGTGTGTGTCTCTCCCTCCCACCCACCCACCGCTCATGCCCCATGTGTCTCTAGCCCTCCCACCCACCCCCTGCTCATGCCCCGTGTGTCTCTCTCCCTCCCCCCACCCCCCGCTCATGCCCCGTGTGTCTCTAGACCTCCCACCCCCCTGGTCATGCCCCTAGCCCTCCCATGCACCCCCCGCGTGTCTCTCCCCCCATTCCCTGCTCATGCCCTGTGTGTCTCTAGCCAGCCCTCCCACCCACCCCCCGCTCATGCCCCATGTGTCTCTAATCCTCCTCCCCACCCCGTGCCACATGTGTCTCTTCCCTCCCTCTGACCCGCCGCTCATGCCCCGTGTGTCTCTCCCCTACCCCCACCCCCCGCTCATGCCCCGTGTGTCTCTCCCCTCCCCCCAACCCCCGCTCATGCCACGTGTGTCTCTCCCCTCCCACCCACCCCCCGCTCATGCCCCATGTGTTTCTCCCCTCCCACCCACCCCCCGCTAATTCCCCGTGTGTCTCGACCCTCCCACCCACCCCCGCTCACGCCCCGTGTGTCTCTCCCCTCCCACCCACCCCCTGCTCATGCCCCGTGTGTCTCTCCCCTCCCACCCACCCCCCGCTCATGCCCCGTGTGTCTCTACCCTCCCACCCACCCCCTGCTCATGCCCCGTGTGTCTTTCCCCTCACACCCACCCCCTGCTCATGCCCCGTGTGTCTCTCCCCTCCCACCCACCCCCTGCTCATGCCCTGTGTGTCTCTCCCCTCCTACCCACCCCCTGCTCATGCCCCGTGTGTCTCTCCCCGACCACCCACCCCCCTCTCATGCCCCGTTTATCTCTCCACTCCCACCCACGCCCCGCTCATGCCCGGTGTGTCTCTATCCCTCCCACCAACCCCCCGCTGATGCCCCGTGCGTCGATCCCCTCCCCCCTCCCCCTGCTCATACCCCGTGTGTCTCTATCCCTCCCGCCCACCCCCCGCTCATGCCCCTATACCTCCCACCCACCACCCGCTCATGCCCTGTGTCTCTCTATCCCTCCCACCCACCCCCCGCTCATGCCGCATGTGTCTCTATCCCTCCCACCCACCCCCTGCTCATGCCCCGTGTGTCTCTATCGCTCCCACCTACACCCCGCTCATGCCCCATGTGTCTCTCCCCTCCCCCGACCCCCTGCTCATGCCCCGTGTGTCTCTATCCCTGCCACCCACCCCCTGCTCATGCCCTGTGTTTCTCTATCCCTCCTACCCACGCCCCGCTCATGCCCCGTGCGTCTCTATCCCTCCCACCCACCCCCCGCTCATGCCCCGTGTGTCTCTATCCCTCCCACCCACCCCCCGCTCATGCCCCGTGTGTCTCTATCCCTCCCACCCACCCCGCTCCTGCCCCGTGTGTCTCTATCCCTCTCCCCCACCCCCCGCTCATGCCCCGTGTGTCTCTATCCCTCCCGCCCCCCGCTCATGCCCCGTGTGTCTCTATCCCTCCCGCCCCACCCCCCCGCTCATGCCCCGTGTTTCTCTATCCCTCCCGCCCACACCCCGCTCATGCCCCGTGTGTCTATCCCCTCCCGCCCAGCCCCCGCTCATGCCCCATGTGTGTCTACCCCTCCCACCCACCCCCGCTCACGCCCTGTGTGTGTCTATCCCCTCCCGCCCACCCCCTGCTCATGCTTTGTTGTGTTCTCTTTATACACCCTGCCTTCCCTTTCCATGGTGGCCATCTTGGTAAAAGATTTTCCTTGGTTTGGGAAGAAAAATCTTTTTTTTACCACCTTTGGTTCCCACTTTGGCCTAAGATGCTAGTGGTCTTCATCTATTGAAAAGCGTGTTATGGTGACGTTGCACTAACAAAAACCTATGAAATGCAGAAAAAAAAAATTGTGTTACAGGGACGTTATGGTTAAGTTGCACTAATAAAAACCTATGAAATTCAATGAAAAAACTTTGTTAAAGGGACGTTATGGTTAAGTTGCACTAGTAAAAACCTATGAAATTCAATGAAACAACTTTGTTAAAGGGACGTTATGGTTAAGTTGCGCTACTAAAAACCTATGAAATTCAGTGAAAAAACTTTGTTAAAGGGACGTTATGGTTAAGTTGCGCTACTAAAAACCTATGAAATTCAGTGAAAAAACTTTGTCAAAGGGACGTTATGGTTCCAAGTAAAACCGAAAAACCCTTGAAATTTGTCAATTATGGTAAGCTAAGCAACCATAACTCGCACCACCACCGTGCACTGCTAAGACTAACACCCAGGACATCAAGGATGACATCACAAATGTCTAGTGATATCTATGTCCGCTCCACGGTCACACTTCCCTGTTCGGTCCACGAACAAGATACCTATTGGCTAAGGGGATGGCGTCATGACCGCGGACACGCGACGTCTCTGCCCATTGGCTGCTGCGAGACGTGTTCTGCGTCAGCTTGTTTGGATGCACCCGACATCTTGGATCCGCCGAAAGCGGAGCAACAACCAGCGTACACATGCTCTATTCATGAAACTTTTTTGCTGTGTCACAGAGCATTGGGAAAGGTTCAGACAGTAAGACATGGGTGATCAATGCATTTGTTCTGGGGGTCGGTCTTTGTGATGTAATTTCTATGTACACCTTGTACACACAGTAAATGTGGCGTGTAATAACGATAGCACTTCAATCCATGCAGTGGACAGGAAACTTCTAACTGTTGAAAGCACACGCGTATTGGTAGGCAACATTGAAATTGACAACATGCCGTGAATGCATTATTTTTTCTGATGGCTATTGTTATATTCATTAGTGCGCCGCCATGGGTGTCAAATGCTACAGTGTTTGTGGCCAGGGCCTAGAGTCTTGGATTCATGGCCGTCAGCCGAAGGCCGAAGGCCTTACTTCCAAGACTGTAGGCCCTGGCCACAACCACTGCTGCATGTGCCACCCATGCATACACCTGTGGTGTTGCTTTTTGATTGGGAAGTTGTGGGGATTGCCATGCACCCAAGAACAAACTGATCAGTACTAGACGTGGAAGCCACTGCACACCCATCCCATGTAAGATCTACAGACATACAGCTAGGAGTGAAGCCTCTGGGCAGAAGCACTGAAGGATAACACATCTATAGAAAAACCCCCACTACTACACATCACTGAGGTGGTTGTGGGGAGACCCTGCACTCTTGGGTGCATGGCCAAAGGCCATGCACCCAATAATACACTTATACCTTCTTAATGACGTATTTTCTATTGCCTCCTTGTACGCACAGAAAATGAGGGGTCCAATAAGGCCAGTATTTCAGGCCGTGCAGTGCACAGGGGAGTTGTTAGAGTTGTAAGGACACGTGTGCTGTAAGGGAATATTGAAATTGACACCATGCCGTAATTGCTATACTTTTACCTAAGTTCTCACTGTTGTAAGGACACGTGTGGTGTTAGGGAACATTGCAATTGACAGCATGCCGTAATTGCTATTCTTTTTCCTAAGGTTATTGAATTCATCAGTACGCTGCCATGGGTGGCACATGCTACAGTGGTTGTGGCCAGGGAATAGAGTCTTGGATGCATGGCCATCGGCCGAAGGCCTCACGTCCAAAACTCTAGGCCCTGGCCACAACCACCGTAGCATAAGCAACCCATGCATACACCTGTAGTATTGCGTTTCGATTGGCAAGTAGTGGGGAGTACTTCCAGTCTTGGATGCATGGCCGAAGGGTTGTAATGATGCCCATGGTGTTTTCTACTTCTGCCACAGCTACTTCAGCCTCATTTGCTATTAGTGGTTGTCCTAGTGGTTCTTGACTTCCTGTTACAGAAGGTTGACTACTGTTGGAAGAGTCCTTATCTAGTTGGGCCTGAAGTTCTTCTTCCTGTTGCTGCTCATTGTGTAACATTGTTTTTTACTGCGTAAAGTTCACATTGGTGATAGTGCTTTCATTTGATTTGAAAGCATCTTCATAGCAGTCATAATTATCTAGTATGTTCCTCTTTTCTCCATGGTTTGAAAAGTTGTAGCAGAGACATGTAATATAGTTCTTTCTGTTGAGGAGTTTTTAATGACAATTGTACATGATTAATTTAGCTTTGTTTGGTAAATTTCACTAAGCTCCCTTCACAATCGGTCACTCTATATCTATGTTTGCTTTCATCGGGTTTTACATTATTTTTGTATGCAAAGTTTTGAGCTATGTGGTATAGACACATTCTTTCCAGAGTGATACTCCTGTTCGGATAGTATGTGTCCAGTAAATTGTTTTTTAGAATGTCTTGGCTGTTGGGATCATTTCTGGCAATTGTTTCTATGTCCTCATATGATTTCAGCACTCTTTTTCTAGATTTTGCAGGACCAAGACTGCGTTACTATGTTGTCTGATTTTCCATACAGAGCAGTGCCTGTTAAACGATCTGCTGCTTCATAGGCCGCACATTCTGTATGAGAGAGCATTTTTATGCCTAGGCTGTACAATTTCTGTGATAATGTTTTGTCTGATGCTAGGTCATCCCAGAGGTCTTGAAGCTCTGTTTTTTCTGCTTTTGTTAAGTAGGCTGTAACATATCGTGCAACAGAAGTTGAATTGTCTGCAATGTACTGCACATCTATGTTTGCATGCCATAAGAGGGTAATGATTGCATTGTAATCATTGATATATTTTGATTCTTCCCTTATTTTTATGTAATACGTGTTTTAGGTATTTACCTTTAACACTATGTCGAACTGAAGACATGAAGTTGTTTACTTTACCTGTTTCTGTAACTGGTCTGGGAAACCAAAGCGGCATTTGGTGTAGTATTTACCTTTGTTTTTGTATTTGCTGCAACAATATTTGCCACATTTGTGTATTTAAAATTGTAAAATATGCCCATGCAGCTAACTATGTACACATGTGACATATTTTTGGATAAACTGCAAAATAGTGCTATCACTGCCTTGCCCAAATTTCAGTGCACCTTTGATCCCTAACAGCATGTGAATATGTGGTGCTCCACTCGCTTGATATTCTTTTCTCCAAAAGAAGTACTGCACTTCACCATGGGTAGGAACAGTTTTATTGCAAATAAAGTGTAGCATGGCAATGAAACGATGATGGAAATATCTTGAGACGTTAACTGGATCTAGAGACCAAAGTTCTCCAGGTGTTAATATATCTATGTTTTTTGTTGTTGCTGTTTGCTATGCGTAGGAACTCATGTAAATCTTCCATGCATATTCTGCACAACTTAGCGTAACATACCAAGTCGGTGGTCCAAGGTTTCTGATCATGCAACGCACGTCTCCATGCCGTCTGAACCAGTATTCCTTTGTACCACGCAGGTTTGCAAACAAATTTGTTATACTTGATTGTAAAACCTCATCTTTTTCCTGTACTTTTTGTATTAATTGCGCAGCTGACATATTTTTAAAGTGGGTTCCAGATTTAAGAATGTGTGCAACTCCATAACATAGTGTTGCTAATTCACTTTCATAGAGTAGGTGGAATATGTATTCCACATTTTGTCTAAATCTGGGATCTTGCGAATAAATTCGTAAAGAGCGGTATTCTGATGCCCCAATCTGAGTGGGTCTATCATCGTATCTTCCACCTTTGCCAGTAGGAAATAGCAGTGGAAAAGCATGTGCTTCTATACTTTTTTCCCCAATACTCATTGGTGATCCTTTGGTTTGTCGCATTTGGTAAATTTCTAGTGCATCATCTATGCTTTCATTGGAATGCAATGGATGAATTGTGTAATGGTCCAAAAGAGTGGATACTGTAGCTGGATCCAGAAGTTCGAATTGTCCAGTTTCTGATGGCTCTTGAATTATTTCCGTTGTTTCCCGTAAGCTTTCATCAATATTTTCCTTGTAGTGCTCATTATTGTCTTTTAGATATTGCAAGGCTTGTCTAACTTTGTGTAAATCCACTAATTGTTGCCACATTTTTTTTTGTCCTTTGTTGGTACTCCATTTATCAAGACTATTAAAGAATGCTCTATTGAACGTTCCACTCCTACATCTAATGGCAAATAAACTACTTTGCCACGAATGCCTTTCACCAATTCAGAGGAAGGTAATTTTGCTGTTTTTGGATGAAGGCGTATAATTGCTTGAAATGGGTGAACTGTTTGAATTATTATGCTCTCATACAAATTGAGCTGTTGCAGGATTTTTGGTAATGGAAACAATTCCAAATTATTTGTAATAACACGTGAAGGAGTGTGGTTGTTGTCTAATTTTGCAGTACAGTAACTGCAACATATTAGGCGTTCAGTTAGTTCATATTTGTTTTCAGCTAAAAGGTACAAAGCTAATTCAAACCATTTAGAGTCTTGATTGTCTTCTATTTTGTATGATATGTCCGCATTTTTTGTGTTCCTTTTGTAAAACGTTCTGCGGCAACACACACACACATGGTTTGGTACTTCAGCCGATGACCTTTTTAAATGTTACTATTTCTTTTCTGTATTTGTGTAATAGAAGGTTGCTATGTGCAGAATTGTTGCTACTATGTTCTAAAACTGTTGCATTTTGTAAGTGGCTCTCACTTCCAAAATACTTTTTCTGAATACTGTTAATTTCTTCTTGTAAGTATTTGGGTGTAACATGCAGAAGAGTGGTATTTAAATTGCCTAATTCTGAAGCTGAACTTTTTGCATAGTATATTTTATACACTATATTTCTTACATTGGAATGATGTATTGATATTCTTTTGATATCATGGAAGGTACTTTTGCAAATAGACCCAGAAATGCAGGCTAATGAATGTCCTTTTAGTCATGTGTCTTTCCGCACTGGACAAATATCCATATTTTGCAGCACTTTCATTTACTTTTTGTCTTTACCTTTTACATATTGATTGAGGAACTAACGTAAAGATTTGAATGCTTTGTTTGGAATGGCACACATTGATATGCATGGCCATTGGTATACTGGACGGTGTGGTTCTGCTGAATCGAGAGGTAATTCTGAGTTTTCAGGTGATAGTTTTGTAAGCAGTGTTTCTTGTTCCATGATGGTAGTATTGATTTTCTCATACCCTCGTCCTCTGCTATGAATGGCAATTGTGTTTGTTTGATTTTGTTTGTATGCTTCTTCATTAAAATATGGCTCTCTGGTTGTTGTGTGACTCCATTCACCACCACAAACATGTAAGAAATTATTTTTGTTCACATTCCGTTTATTGCTGAGTTTCTTTTGTAGTTTGGTACTTAGTTGTGTTAGTGCTTTCATCCTATTTAACACTAATATGAACAACTTCCTTTTGAGAAGGATTGCACTGTCCATGAGAGCTTGTAGGATTAACTTTCTACAGTAGGTTTTAAGGGGTGAGGATGATTTCAGTCCTCTTCTTAGTAGACTCTGAAGGACTCTGTGACGAACATTTTTTGCTAAAATACTTTTTTTACTATGGGTTCTTCTTGCACTATCAGGATTATTAGGAACATTGTTAGCTGTACTGGTAGGCGTTTTCTTGACATAATTTTTGTGTTTTGTAACACTTTTTGATGGAGGAGGTACAGTTTTGGTAGTTGAGACTTCCTTTATTTTGTTACCCGACTGCATTAGCAGGTTTATACCAACATTCTCTACAAACTCTACAACAGGTGGATGCTTATATTGGGCACCTTTATTTTTATTTGCTCTACTTCTGCGTTCCTTTCTACAGAGTTGCTTTTTGTTAGGCATTCTTTGGTGTCTGTTGAGAAAAAAAATATACTTTGGTCTGTTGTCCAATGTATGTGTGCAGTGTGCATGTATGCATGAGTCTGATGGGGAACCTCTTTGTCATGGTGTGTCAACGTGCAATGAACTCTTGCAATGATTTGGTAAGGCTACTTTACTGTTTGTATACTGCTACAATGTGGCCTACTTGTGACGAGAACCATTAGTAATAACCAAAATGCCAAAAACTTGCTACAGCAACTTCTTTTCACAATCTAACCTTCTAAGGATTACATATGTTATTTGAGTACCAAACACACAGGGATTTGTCAGCCACTCTGCCTGTTATTCTTTCTTCAATAAATGGATATTTGTAGGTAGAAGGGTTTACAAATCAATGCTTGCTTTGGTGCCCAAAATAAACACATAACCCACGCAGCCTCTTTGAGGAGTAGTTACAATATAAAGGTTGTACTGTACTTTCTTTTTTGTGCAAGATGACCAGGTTTCTTCGGTTTTTGTTGTCTGCAGTGTAGACGCTGTTGATTCTCAGGAGAGCAGTGTTCACTGCGATTCAAAAAAACAAAGTCAATGGGCCTCATTACGACCCTGGCGGAGTGGGTTTACGCCAGCGTTATTCGCGGCGGACCCGTCCGCCCTACTACGAGTTCCCGTAGCGCCATGGAACGTTTTCCGCCTGGTTTTTCCGGGCGGAGAAATCCATGGCGCTACGGGACCTTGTTGTTAATTACGCCACCGTATTTTACGGTGGCGCAATTAACGCCTTCCCCACTCCCATTATACCCTATGGGGCAAAAATGGGAATGGGGAAGGGTAAAATGGGGAATGGGGATTTACCGCCCCGCCAAGGTCGGCATGGGGCGGAAAATCCGCCAACCTCCATGGCGCTATCGGCAGCTTTCCGCCGTGCTCCGCGGTGCATTTAGCACCGCGATTTCCGCCAGGGTCGTAATGAGGCCCGATTACTTTGTGTGTTTGCAGCAGTGATGATACTGCACACATTACTTGTGCTTCTTTTCGTCAGAGCATTCAACTTTCATTTTTCAAGCCAGTGCATGTGTACATTTCACTTCACTCTGTGCAGTCTTTGCATGGTACTTGCAATATGGAACTTGAAAGTCCTTCAAAATAGCTAAAACTTTTAAGGGTATGGAAATGCCTTGTTGTTTACAAAGTGTACTATGCATAGGAGAGAGGTTTGTAAGTGATAGGGCATAGTATTAGATGGGGAAACATTTTCTACTTGTAAATGAAAAGCACGATGCCGAAAAATCAGGAGACCCTCAGAAGGAAATGTCACCACCGCAATCGGGAGCGTGTACTATTCTCATACGATCACATTCCAAGTAGCATTACAATAGGCCGTACAGAGTACACAACTCCGACATTTTCACATACAAAATTGAGTTCTGCCCTAAATAGGCATGCTTGCAACGTATGTACAGGTTATGCGGAAGACAGTAAGCAGGGACATTTAGCGGCATTATTTTGTCTAAATTAAATCATAAGGGTTCCACATGTTCTCTGATTAAAATATACATACCTGTACTCTATACTCATGCATGTGCACATGCATGGAGCTGTACGTAGAAATTCGCAATACTTGCACAGTAGCTTGTGAAGTAGGTGCTTTACAATGATATGCGACTTCCATTCAGAATCATCGACAGTAATTTTGAAGTGCGCAATGTTGATGAAAGAGTTAAAATTAGCGATGTTCAATGTGATTGGTGGATGATTGTGCGACTACTTAGTTGTGTCCAATGAGGGACTCGCTTTGGTACCGCTGTGGAAAGGGTGGAAGGACTGGGTAAGAGTTACATGCCGCACGTAGGCAACGCTTTTCCGCTGGTAGGCGTGTCACATACAGGTTTGTACAACAAATCCTGCATGGAAAGGCAACTGTAGGCATCAGCCAATCAGATGTTCACATTACTCTTTTGTGTCGAAAGACGGTGCGCAAACTGAAGATGGCGGAGGTGGAGAGGGTCAGGGTTTTGATGCTTGGAGACATTTTTGTGCAATGCTTACAACACTATGCCGAGAGTAGGCATGTGGCACACCATTTTGATGTGAGAGGAGTGGAGGTGGTGTGGAGCGCTGACTCTGATGCCAATGCTGCGGCAATTCTGCAAGTTTGTAGAGACATGCGTACAATGACCACTCCTCATGTCGTAATTTTGCACTACGGTGCTTGCCATTTGGGATACGTGACTTCATGTACTTTGTTGGCAGATTTGGCACAGTTGGTTGAAGCACTCATGAACATCTTCCCAACAACGAAAGTCATTTTTTATGCTTTACTCCCAAAAGTACAATGGAACAACAATTCTGTTTTCTGTCCAGATCAAAGCATCGGGAGGTGTATCATCAATCGTGGCATGCGTGCATTCATGCTACGAGCTTGCATGTTTTTTTGCAGCCACTATAACATTGCTCCAAGCAATGTAGATTACTTTGAAGGAGATGGTGTAGGGCTATCTTCTTTGGGAAATGCGATGTTCTTTTGGAACGTAAGGCTTGCTTTAGAGAAGGTTCTGTAATGTTTGCAAGAGTAAAGCAAGGACAAAAAATACAAAAAAATAACTAAAATATCAGATGTCTGTATGGTATCTGGCCCAAAAATAAAAAATAAACACTTTTTTCAGAGCCTACCTTAAAGGGGAAAAAGAGGAATAGTACTTTAATGTACCATCGTCATGCTCTGATCCTGTCCATTTCCGCGAACATGGCGGTAGTTTGCAGCCAGCACATATCACCAACGGACATTCAGGGGTGGAGACCTATGTAAATGAGAATGAGCGGAGCTAGGGATTGGTCCATAAAGTTCAGTAGGTGTGTTCTGACCGACGTACTTTAGTAAAACCGTCTTCTCCCTCACAGGAGACCACACAGCCATGGCTTTCCATGCTCGAAAACAGATTATCTAGATTTTGGGAGACTCATGGATACATTGGTTGAAGGTGCATGCAGAAAGCTGCAGTTTATCTACACACCTCAGATTTCCTCATGTGGAAGTGCATTGGCATGTCTTGCGTGGCATGAGATGGCTGGACTTGGTACCTCTCTGTGTTACTTTACTGACAAAGTATCCTCCATTGTGGAGGAAACTGTTTAGGCCATGTATCTGGAACTTCATTGCAATTTGCAATGAAGGAAGGACTCGCGAAGCTCATGGACATGTTTCCAAATTGTCACATACTTTTTTCCCGTTTGCACAAAGACAAATATGGCTGCATTCTTCTGCGTTTGGTCCACAAATGGAGAAAGCAAGACCTGAATAAGGCTGTGTGTGCATTTTTAAGAGATGTTGGCGTGTACTCTTTCCACAATGAAAACATTTTGTTTAGCAGCACTTCCATTTTCCGCAGAGATGGAGTCCACCTCACATATGCTGGCAATCAGATTTTTCTTCGCAATGTACAAAATGCATTGCAACCTCTTTTGCAATCACTCTAACCTATCTGACAATCCGTTTTCATCAATCCACACTTTATGACCCACACAACACACCACCGAAAGGCTCTTTTCAGAGCCACCACTTACTCTCAGCGTACACTTCATTGTTTTTGCTCCACTTGCACCCTCCCTTTTTTCACCTACGACTGTCCGCAAACTTTTTCAGAACTGCGCGGGGGTGTACGACCGTTACTTCATAGTTCTATTGTTATACTGAGAAAGGCGGCTCTGAAAAGAGCCTTTTCTGTAATTTTTGTTGTTTTTACGTTTTTTGCTTAACAGCACACGGCACACTAGTAGAAGAGGCCAAAGGAGGGTAAGGAAGGGACACCTGCCACGGGGATAAGAAAGGGCAAGTGACCAGAGAAAGATTTAGGGTGAGCTTTATTTAGGTAAAGAGCAGATCTTCTGGTGTTCTGTGACTGCAGCCTGAAAAGACTTTGAAAACTCTCCCCCCTACAGAGTACTGCGTCACAATACGTGCACACTACTGTCACCTTTGAAAGGTAAGGGTCAACAGCATTGCGAATGGCTTGTGAGGCAGCTGGAGGGAGGCGCTCCCCCACAGGAGAGTTTCTTGTGGTGGGAGTATCAGACATGGAGGATGCTGTGGAGGAACTCAATCGACTACGCTCTTCTCATGGCACCACCTTGCGAATGTCCGCAGCGTGGAACGAAGTGAGGTGTTGCTTCATGGTTGTCATACCAAAACTGTACGCACCAAATCTCCCGCGACTCAGCCCCACCTCGCACTGGTTACACTGCACCAGGTTTGCACGTGCTTTTGGTACGTTCCCATAAACGGAAAACAACTGCCACACCCTCGACTCCCGGCGAGTGCTCCTAGTGCGGAGTTCCTCCACTTCATTCTCTTCCTCCTCTTCTTCCTCGCTCTCTACATCCTCACCCATATATCTCTCTGCAGGCCCTTGGGGAGGTGGTGGTGGTGGCAGGTTTGGGGGTGGTGCAGGCTATTGACCCAACAGCACCCATGGAAGCCATACCGATTAGTTTCCTTTTGGTCACTACAGCAGTAAAGGCAGTACACCTCAATCTGCTATAGCTAGTAGGACAATGAAGATGCGCTCGGGGGTGTGGCCATTTGTAGGGGTGGAGGGGTATGCCTCGTGACCCTCTTCATCCCTACAAAGTGGTACAAAAATGTTACACAGCAAGTCCTGAGGTCAGCTATTGTCTGAGATATGTCAAATTACATTTTTACACTCTACAATACTTTGCCTTGTGTCTACAAGTTCTTTTGTACTGTTGCGGTAGCACACCAACAGCGCAAATTAGTCCCCACGCTCAGCGTGGGTGCAGTCACATGATGACGTCCTCAACACATCTGCGCCACTAATGAAAGTCCCCTGGACAGCAAATGCACAGAATCAAACGTGCGCATGCGCGCAAGTGTCCTACAAACAGTGTTCGGGTTCTCAAAGTAATTCAAAGTGCGACACAAGTGAGAAGGACAGTTAGGGACAGGCTCGATGTTCGCTATACTTACGTTTGTACTGCACATGTGCACGCATGCTATGTTCACTATGCGAACAGTTCCAGTGTCCTTAGGACAACTCCATTTTGATTGCCTACGAACTTGCCGGCCACCGCGCCTGTTCTACAGACGCCACCATTTTGGCTGCGACCTATACAGCCAGGTATACTGTCCTCAACACATTCCCATTTCGCTCATTTACAGCCATCCCAGACATCTGGTGTGTTCTACGAACATGTTTCATCCACTTTGTAAGCGGTACGGCGAGATATAATGTCCTTAGGACGCCCCTTTCTGTTTATGTACGCACAACTTCACCAGATGGTGCGGACAAACATCAAGTCCATCCTACTTCACATTACTAAGGGAAGGTGTACTGCCTTTACAGCACCCACATTCCATTCCTTACGGATAGGTCGAACAGGCGTGCTGTTCGCAAACATTTTACGTTTTATTAAAAAAGAAATATATTTCCAACAAACTCTATAACAACAACTACTGTAGAAAAAGAAATTACACACACACACACACACACACACACCTTTCACTCCAAAGAAATAGTGGGGGAGGCTGACACTGAAACAAATATGGGGGAATTGGGATTCAACACGGGCTGGTTATCAGGAGAAGATTTGTGAGGGGAAGGAGGGATGGATATTTTGTCAAAACGTCTCTTTTCTCCTTGAAGGTTTGGGGAGGGTTCACTAGGGAATGGAGAAGCGGGGCAGGTACAGGTGGGACGATGGTAACAAACTTTCCCTCTCACACAGTCCTCACAAACTCCCGTAAACTTTTAAAATGTTCGTTCAATATGTCCATTTTCGCCTCAATCCTTTTAATCCGGTCTTCTTCTCTCTAGTTTGTTGCCCTTTCTTCTTTTCTTTCCTGGTCTGTACAAAAAAATGACACATATGTTAAATGCCTACAAAACACTGGTCATTATTTTGCATATGCACATCAATGTCTATCATTTTTGTTGCTGTCCTCAGACATTTCCCCATGCAGAAAGTCCTCCTCCAGCCACTCCAAAGTACTAGCCATTTCTGTGTCAAAACAACATAAAGAAATTAATATTTCTGCACCACATACCAATATAAAAAAAATCACACATACAACAAAATGACCTCAACTCACTCTTTTCGTGTAATTTCCCGTTGTCCTACTGAGTCCGTCCTCTGTCGTTCTAGGCTGCCGAGTTTATGTGTTTATGCACAGTGATTACCATGGAGGCATCCTTTTTTTTATGGTTCCATCAATTTCAATCCACATGGTTATTGATTGTGTCCTTTTCTTTTCACACCTTTAGGCTCCCATATTTACTTATTACTAATTACAATATCTTTATGTCCTTCTTCTACGTTGCACACTTTTTGTGTAAGACAATAGTACATTTTCAGATACCCCCCGGCTCTTTGGATAGTGTTGATCCTGTCCGCCCTGTCTGCAAACAGGCACTCCATCCGTCCCTTTCTAATATCAATAGGGAGGGGGTTCTGTATGTTCTATGTTAAAAGTATATCTATTATGTTGATTACACTACATATCTCCCAAAATCACCTGATGACAGTGTACTTTCCGCACAACAACTTCATTGACACAATGTTATGCCTAAGTCCCCCTTCTAAAAACCAGCTAAATTCACTACAAAAAAACTCTCTTAAGGAGACGTTATGGTTAAGTTGCCCTCCCAAAAACCTGTAAAATTCACTACAAAAAAACTTTATTGAGGGGAAGTTATGGTTAAGTTGCCCTACCAAAAACCTGTGCCCTTCAATAAAAAAAAAATGTCTCCCTCCCCTTTACGCTTCAAATTAAAACCGAAAAACCCCTGAAATTCGACAGTTATGGTACACTAAGCCCCCATACCTGCCATCACTGTTGTGATTAACTTTGCATGCATCTGGAGCAAGTGACTAGAATCTTGAGAGGGAATGCAGGGCTTAGAATGTTTATCTATGAGTGTGTTCCAGGTTTCTCAGTTGCAAGGATGTAAGCCCTGAGAGAGGATGCCGGTGGGTGTCCTATGCCCCCTTTTACTTACCTGACTCCAAGAACTGTATTTGACGTACCTAAACTTAAGTAAATAAGTTAACAGTTCACTGGAGTGTCAGAGTCATTTATGGCCAAACCCTGAACTCAACACTGGCGACGAGGATGGAGCTGGCTCTGCTGGGGGGACAGCACCAAAGAGAGACACCCACCGCCCCCCCTAAGAGAAGTGATTCTCTCTCAGGTAAGAGCGCTGGATGGCTGTGAGGCGCTGCAGGCGCAGTGAGGGCAAGCGTGGCCCACACAGAGGTGCTATAGAGGCAGTGGCGCAAGAAAGGCCCAGGCAGTGGCGCTGCGAAGGCACTGGAATCAGAGAGCAGCCATGGCTGTCAACAGGTGCTGCAAAGGCAGTGAGGTGCTGCAGAGGCAGTGGAGCGCTGTTATGTGCAAAGAGGTGCTGCAGAGGCAGTGAGGTGCTGCATGAGGCAGTGAAGGATCGCTTCTTGAGGCAGTGAAGAGGTGCTGCGAGGGCAGTGAGGCGCTGCAACAGGATGTGAAGAGGCGCTGCAGAGGCAGCGAGGTGCTGCATGAGGCAGTGAACAGGGGCAGTGAAGTGATGCTGCAAGGAAGGTTAGGCGCTGCAAGATGCAGTGAAGAGTCGCTGCATAAGGGGTGCTTAAGAGGCAGCAAGGCGCTGTATGGCACAGTGAGGTGCTGCAAATCTGAAGAGGCGCTGCAGATGTGAAGAGGCGCTTTGCTGAAGTATAGCGCTTTGCTGAAGTGAAGATGCGCTTTAGTAAGGGCAAGTGAGCCTCTACGTGATATGCTGCAGTGTGCACTGAGGTGCTGCAAGAGGCTGTCAAGCGCCATTGCAGAGTAAAAGTAATTGGACAGGAGTTCAAGGGAGCTACTTAAAAGTGCCAGTGGAAAGTCAAGAGGCCCATTGGTTAGGAATGGCAGAGGCTGGAGTCTCAAGGAAGCGCTACAGGGAGCTGTGAGGAGCTGCAGTGGATTGGAGCTCAGTGTAGCGCTACAGGCGCTGTGAGGAGCTGAAAATTGAAGTGACTTTGGTTAAAGTTTAAATGAGAAAATGCTGTGTCAGGGAGTCACGTAGATGAACATTGCAGCGGTTGATGGGAGAAAGGTGCAATGGAAGCACCTTTGTTATGTGGCTGCATTACAGAAGGGGCTGGCTCCTAGTTTTGAAGTTTGGTGGAGGTTGCTGGGTTCAGTGTATTCAGTACAATGATTGCTGGTAGGAATATTGTGTCTAACAAGTTTTCTCCACAGGTGGACTTTAAAGCTTAAAATTTGATGCACTATTTAGTTTTTGCTTTGACACAAGTGTGATGTTGGATGAGTGTCAAAACACATGTTTTTGGGAACTGGCTCTTTAACCCTACATTTTGCCACAGGCACATTATCAGTAAAGGTCCTGCAGGCTTGAATTTTGGACATTGATGGGGCGTTTCCTTTACTTGGTTACCATGTTCAATGCTCAATTGGCCTATATGGTATGTGTGTGGGGAATGGTGGTTGTTGACTCAGGTGCAATGTCAACGTTATAGTGTTTAGCTCTTGCAAGAAGAGTGTGGTTTTAAATTCAGCTAAAACAATGTGATATATATGGCAATGCAAATGTAAACTACTCACTGGTGATGTAGCAGAAGTAGGGAGTGGTGCTGTGCATGGATTTTTAGATCTAAGTGTATGATGTGTAGCTTCAGTGGATGTGGTGTGAAGGGAGTCACATGAGATATTAGTGTTATGAGTGTTGATTATTTCTTCATTAGAGTTATTAAGTTGATAACAGTGCTCATCATTAGCTGTTCCATGTAGGTAGATTAATATGTTCTCTCCACAGGTGGACTATTCATTTTATTCCACAGATTGACATTAATGTTAATAGATTTTTGAAGTGGTGACAAGGTCTACACTTTTGAAGTTGTTTTTGGTTATTGTGAAATGCTTTCTTTAATCTTTTGTTTTTCAGGTGGGACTTTACTGGACACATTTTTTTGATGAAATATTGATCTGGTCACTCATATTTTACTGCTGTTCTTGTTGTCCCTATGGAGGGAAGATGTGTTGTGATTAACTTTGCATGCATCTGGAGCAAGTGACTAGAATCTTGAGAGGGAATGCAGGACTTAGAATGTTTATCTATGAGTGTGTTCCAGGTTTCTCAGTTGCAAGGATGTAAGCCCTGAGAGAGGATGCCGGTGGGTGTCCTATGTCCCCTTTTACTTACCTGACTCCAAGAACTGTATTTGACGTACCTAAACTTAAGTAAATAAGTTAACAGTTCACTGGAGTGTCAGAGTCATTTATGGCCAAACCCTGAACTCAACAATCACCACTGCACACTGCTAACACTAACGCCCAGAACATGAAAGATGTCATCTCGAATGTCACTGATGACATCACTGATGACATCAGATGTTTAGCCCCTTTGTTTTCATTCCCTGCCACATATACATATGTACATTCAGTAAAAAAAACTTTGTTAAAGGGATGTTATACTTCACAGTGAAACCAAAAAACACTGCACATTCCCCAATTATCGTGAGCTAAGCAACCATAACTCGCACCATCTACGTGCATTGCTAAGACTAACACCCAGGACATCAAAGATGACATCACAAATATCATTGATGACATCACTGATGACATCACATGTCTGCCTCACTTATTTTGGGTCGTAAGGACACTATACGTATACGTGCTGTACGCAAGCAAAATAAGAGTGTTCTTAGAACATGCGTGGTGACCGCGGACATAAAAAAATACCCATATGTCATAGTTAAAATGTTTGATTCTATGGGTGTGATCTATGGGTGTGATATGCCGCAGTGGGTTGGGGCCAGGGCCAAGAGTCTTGGGTGTATGGCCAAAGGCCATAGGCCATAGGTCATGCACCCAAGACTCTAGGCCCTGGCAACAACCACTGAAGCATATCACACCCATAGATCACATCCATAGAATGGAATATCTGTGAAATATTTGCAAATCTACTTGTTATGTACTGTTGTATAGTTTGTATGTGAAGTTGCAGTATGAGATATCCATGGAAGTAAATATTTTGTATTGTGGTGTACGGTTATATGTTTGCTTCAATGGTTGTGTTATGGAGCAGTAGTTATGAGTTGTATTTATTATAATATACTTACTGTTTGGTTCAGTAACTTATAACATTGAATAATATACATTTCTGACTCATTTCGACCCTCATATTTAGTAGATTACAAACTAATGTACTGTGCAATTTTCTCAGTTTCTGTGTTTGTTGCTCAAATCATTGGGTCTGTGGGAAAAAAAATCCATGTTGGATTAAAAAAAGCTTTTTTTTTGTTTTGGTACAGTAAATGTATTTCTGTGTTTTCAGTGTTTACTTGTTTCTAGCTAATGTTCTATCTTTTAGCTTGTTTCAGATTGTTAGATACTTCTTTTTGAATTGTAACTGGTTATAGTTTTTTATATTCTCAAGTTGCTAATCTATCTGTTGGGTTGTTACAGATTCTTGGGGCAGTTAGATACATGTTGATGTATTTTAACTATTTATTTCTTGTTATTTTTCAGTGGTATTGAGTTATCTGTTTGGTTGTTGCTAAATCTTGGGCAGTTAGATACCTGTTGGCGTATTCTAACTGTTTATATCTTGTTATTTTTCAGTGGTATTGATTTATCTTTTTGGTTGTTGCTAAATCTTGGGGCAGTTAGATACCTGTTGGCGTATTCTAACTGTTTAATTCTCTTTATTTTTCAGTGGTATTAATTTATCTTTTTGGTTGTTGCAAAATCTTGGGGCAGTTAGATACCTGTTGGCGTATTCTAACTGTTTATTTCTTCTTATAATTTAGTGGTATTGATTTATCTGTTTGGTTGTTGCAGAATCTTGGGGCAGTTAGAAACCTGTTAGCGTATTTTAACTGTTTATAGTTTTTTAATAGACGTTTTAATGGTTAAGTACAAATTAGTTATTAATTTTTTGTTTTAAGAAGATTAAATAAGCGTTTGTAAGATTTGCTGGTAATCTCTGCTTTAGAGTAATGGTACTATCATTACATTCGAACCATCCACATTTGTTTTTTATATATGCAGTATAGTGACCTGCATTGGTTGTGGCTCCTGTGTGGTAGATTATACCTATTGTTGTGAAGGTTTTCTCACCAAGTGATAATTGACCATGTGTGAATCCAGTCAGCTTGTAGTTGTTTTTAGTACCATCTGCATTGTAACGTAGAAGCATTAGTATTACGTATTTACTATGTGTTTGTATTAGTAAGGTGGAACGATTATCAGAATTGCAGGTAGTACATAATCTACCATGGTTTGCATTTTGTACAAGTTGCTGAAATGGAACAGATTCACAATTAGGCATTGATGCATACATGAAGCGTTTATTAGGGATTTGTTCTTGTGTCACATTGTTGCAGAGAGTGCATGTATGTTTCCACATGTATGAAATCTGGAAGATTTCATTTATAGGTATGTTTTTGTTTTCCAGTACTTGTAGTAAGTACATTAGAAATTATTGTGGATCTTCCTGTGAGTTTATAGTGAATTTCACCATTCCAGCACAGTAGTCCAATTGTTGTCTTATTCCATGAACACTATATGTGTTGTCAGGATTGTTTGTTGCAAACACAATTGGACTGTACTGTGTAAGTAAATGTTGTCAACAATTGGTGGTAATTGAAATAGAATATTCATTGCTACATTTGCATAGCAATTTACACCAGTTACATTTGAAAGTTTAAATGGACCAGGTAGTTCTGTATCTGAGTGCTTTTTTTGGAGTTTGTCTTCCTTCTTTGAAGAAGTTACCTGTTTTACTTTCCCTAATAGGTTTTTTTTTGCATGTGGTACGTGATTAAGTATTAGTTTCTTTTACTCTCTTTGGAGGATTTGCAGTGACATTCTGTTGAATTCCTGTTTGATTTAGTTTTCTTTACAACATTTTACTTTTTGTGGAACAGGATATGTTTTTAGATGGGTGGTGTATAGTGAACGAAGTCTATTGTATTCTAAAATGCAAGGAATATCAGTGTTTACTTTACTTGCATCAAACTTGATTAGAAATAGACCGTCAAGCGTACGTAAGCGTGATAGTGCTACGTCGCTCATGCCTTCTTTAAAGACTGTGTTACCAATATCTATCAATGCTTTGTCTAGGGTAAGACCTTGTGATGTATGAATGGTGACTGCGTATGCAAGAGTTAGAGAAAATTGTTCTCTGCGTACATACATGTCTTTGATGTGAAGGAATTGAGCTGTTGAGCGGCCTAACCTTTTCACTTCTAAAAGTTTGTCAAACAGAATATTGACAAACTGAATGTTGTTGTCATGTGGGTATGTTTGAAATCCAACAACCGTACCCAGTGCTCCATTAACTAGTCCTTGATCCACGTCAAGGTTACGTTTAAGCATTACTCTACAATTTAAGGATAATTTTAATATTTTTTCCAATCCAGCTGTGTTGGGGCGTGAATTTTCTAAACTATTTAGTCTTGTTGTGGCTTGCTCACACATGGGCAGTGTCATACCATGTACGTCTAGTTTGTCTGTGGCGCTAATTTCAATTATTGGTTGCATTTCTTTTTTTAACATTGTTTCGTTGAATTTGAAACAGCTTGCAAGAGTTGGCATTAAGGCCATACAATTGAGATTTTTGTGCGCTAATTGTTCCATGACATCCATAGCACATGCATTATCGCCATAAAGTGCATGAATGTGTCGGGTTTTCAATATTGCTTGTGCCTTTTGAGATAGTATACCAACTCCAATACTTTTTAAGATATTGGCATAAGTGAGATCTGCAGATTGCCGCATGTTTTCTGTTAATTCTCTGTATTGGAAAGGTTGCCAAAGGTTGACATTTCCTATGCTGCCAACAGTTTTACGGCAGAGTTTGTGTCCTAAGGTTTTAAAAATAGGCTCACCTTTCACTGGTGTCAATTGAAGAAAATCTCCGAAAACAATAATGTGTTTTCCACCAAAGAGCTCTTCGTAGTTTGTTTTGAGTACTTCTTGTAATCTGAGGTGAATCAAAGCCAACATTAGTTTGGAGACCATGCTCACTTCATCTATTAGTAGCATTTTCATTTGTTTTAATACTCTGCGTAGTTCCATTGCAGCTTCTGTAGAAAGTTTGTAATAGTCTAATTTGTTTTGGTGTTCTACTGGCAGGAGTAGTAATCGGTGTAAAGTGACACTGCCTATGTTGTAGGCAGCTAAATCTGTGGGGGCAGTGACAACAGCTGACAGTTTGTTGTTTGTCAATTGTTGAAGGAATTTGCTGATGATTTTGATTAAGTATGTTTTGCCAGAACCAGCTTCACCACTGACGTACAGTAGTATAGGTTTGTAATTTTGGCAGGTGCATTCTTTATTTTCATGTTGTACACCATGGGCAATTTCTTTTGTTACTTCTTGAAAAATTCTACGCTGCTCATTGTTTAGTTTTGATTGTAGTATAGTTAAGTCTTCTTTATCTTCATACTGACACTTGGTATTTTCTACTTCAGTCATAGCTAATTTTACCTCATTTGCTATTAGTGGCTGTCCCAGTGGTTCTTGGCTTCCTCTTACAGAAGGTTGACTACTGTCAGGAGTGTCCTTATCTAGTTGGGCCTGGAGATCTTCTTCGTGTTGCTGTTCATTGTGCAATATTGTCTTCATAGGAGTCATAGTTATCTAGTATTTCTTCTTTTCTCCATGGATTAAAGAGTTGTAGCAGGGACATGTAATATAGTTCTTTATGTTGAGGAGTCTTTAATGACAATTTGATATGATTAATTAAATTTGGTTTGCTGAGTTTTACTAAGCTGTCTTCACAATTTGTCACTCTGTATCTATCTTTTTTTTCATCGGGTTTTACATTATTTTGTATGTGAAGTTTTGGGTTATGTGGTATAGACACATGGTTTCCAAAGTGGTACTTCTGTTTGGGTAGTATGTGTCCAGCAAATTGTTTTTCAAAATGTCTTGGCTGTTGGGATCATTTTTGGCTATTGTTTCTATGTCGTCGTATGATTTCAGAACTCTTTTTCTAGATTAAGCAGGACCAAGACTTAGCCATACTATATTTTCAGATTTTCTATACAAAGCAGTACCGGTTAAACAATCTGCTGCTTCATAGGAGCCACATTCTCTATAGGAGAGCATTTTTATGCCCAAGCTGTATAATTTCTGACACAGTGTTTTGTCTGATGACAGGTCATTCCAGAGGTCTTGAAGCTCTGTTTTTTCTGCTTTGGTTAAGTATGCTGTAACATATCGTGCAACTGCAGTGAAATTGCCTGCAATGTACTACACATCTATGTTTGAATTCCATAAGAGGGCAATGATTGCATTGTAATCATTGATATATTGTTCTTCTTCTGTTCTTTTTATGTAATATTTATTTTTAGGTGATTTACCTTTAACAGTATGTCTAACTGAAGACATGAAGTTCTTCACTTGACCTGTTTTGGTAACTGGTCTATGGAAAGCAAAGCGGCATTTGGTGTAGTATTTCCCTTTGTTTTTTTATTTGCGACGACAATATTTGCCACATTTGTGTCTTTGAAATTGTAAAATGTGTGCATGAAGATCACAATTTGTTGCTTCCGATGGAATTTCACAAGTGGCATATTTTTCGATAAACTGTAACACAGTGGCATGATTGTCCTGACCAAATTTAGGAGCATTTTTAATCCATAAAAGCATGTGGATATGTGGTGCTCCTCTGGCTTGGTATTCTTATCTCCAAAAGAAGTGTTGCACTTCTCCGAGGGGAGAAACAGTTTAATTACAAATAAAGTGTAGCAAAGCAATGAAGCGATGATGAAAATATCTTGAAACATTAACAGGATCTAGAGAACAAAGTTCTCCAGGTGTTAATATATTTATGTTTGTTTTGTTTTTGTTTGATATGCATATAAATCATGTACATCTTCCCATGCATATTCTGCACAAATTAATGTAACAAACCAAGTGGGTGGGCCAAGGTTTATTATCATACAACGCACATCTCCATGACGTCGGAACCAGTACTCTTTAGTACCATGCATGTTTGCTACTAGATTTGTAATACTTGATTGTAAAACCTCATCTTTTTCTTGCACTTTTTGTAATAATTGCGTAGCTGACATATTTTGAAAGTGGGATGCTGATTTTAATGTGTGTGCAATTCCGTAACATAGAGTTGCTAGTTCACTTTCAAAGAGTAGGTGGAATATGTATTACACATTTTGTTTAAATCTGGGATCTACAGAATACACCCGTAACGAGCGGTATTCTGATGCTGTTATTTGAATAGGTCTATCATCGTACCTTCCTCCTTTGCCAGTAGGAAAGAGTAGAGGAAAAGCACATGCTTCTATACTTTTTTCCCATATGCTGATTGGTGATCCCTTTGTTTGTCGCATTTGGTACGTTTCTAGTGCATCGTCTACGGGGTCATTAGAGTGCAATGGATGAATTGTACAATGGTCTAAATTATTGGCTAATGTAGCAGGATCTAGAAGCTCAAATTGGCCATTTTCTGGTAACCCTTGAATTATTTCAGTGTTTCCTTCAAGTTTTCTTCAATATTAATTTCTTTGTAGCATTCATTTTTGTCTTTTAGATATTTCAAGGCTTGTCTAACTTTATGTAAGTCTACCAGTTGTTGCCAATTTGTTTTGTCTTTTGTAGGTACACCATTTACTAAGATTATTAAAGATTGCTCCATTGGACGTTGCACTCCCAGAGTGTGAACATTTTGTTTTAGATCTAATGGTAAATACACTACTTTGCCACAAATGTCTTTCACCAATTCAGAGGGAGGTAATTTTGCTGTTTTTGGTTGACTGCGTATTAATGCTTGAAAGAGGCGCACTGTTTGAATTATGATGCTCTCATATAAATTGAGTTGTTGTAGGGGTTTTGGTAATGGGAATAATTCCAAATTAGTTGTGATAGCACGTGAAGGAGTTTGGTTGTTGTCAAGTTTTATAGTGCAGTAACCGCAAAGTATTAAGGGGTCAGTTATTTCGTATTTGATTTCTGCTATAAGGTAGAGCGCTAATTCAAACCATTTAGAATCTTCATTGTCTTCTATTTTGCATGTTAGGTCTACAGTTTTTGTGTTACTTTTATAAAAAGTTCTGCAGCAACATACACACACATGGTTTGGTACTTCAGCAGATGTACTTTTAAATTTCAGCATTTCTTTTTTGTATATGTGTAGTAGAAGGTTGCCATGCACAGAATTGTTGTTAATTTGTTGTAAAGCTATTTTATTCTATAAGTGGCTTTCACTTCCAAAATATTTTTTCTGGATATAGTCGATTTCTTCAAGTAGGTCTTTTGCTGTACCATGTAGAAGAATCTTATTTAAATTGGCTAGTGCTAAAGCAGGACTTTTAGCATATTACAGTTTATAGACTAGATTTCTTATAGTTGAATGATGTGTTGATATCATTTTGATATTATGGAAGGTGGTTTTGCAAGTAGGTCCTGAAATGCAGGCCAATGAATCTCCTTGTAGTCCTGTGTACTTGCTCACTGGACAGGTATCCATATTTTGCAGTAGTTTAATTTTGATTTTGTCTTTGCCTTTCACATACTGATTGAGGAATTGGCGTAAAGACTTGAAAGATTTTTTGGGAATATTACACATTGACGTGCATGGAGGTAATTCTAAGTTTTCTGGGGATATTTTTGTAAGCAGTATTTCTTGTTCCATTATGGTATTATTAACTTTTTCATAACCTCGTCCACTGCTATGTATGGCAATTGTATTTGTTTGCTTTTGTTTGTATGCTTCATTAAAATATGGTTCTGTGCTTGTAGTGTGACTCCACTCTCCTCCCCAGATATTTAAGAAGTTATTTTTGTTGACATTTCGTTTATTGAGAAGTCTTTTTTGTAATTTAGTCATTAGTTTTGTTAGTGCTTTCATTTTGTTTAACACTAAAATAAATAACTTTCTTTTGAGAAGGATTGCACTGTCTATCAAAGCTTCTAAGATTAATTTCCTATGGTAGGTTTTAAGGGTTGAGCATGATTTCTCTCCTGTTTTTATAAGATTTTGAAGGACTCTGTGGCGGAACATTTTTGCTAAAATACTTTTTTTGGTATGCTTACTTGGTACTATATCAAGATTTATAGGAACAGTTTTAAAAGTAGTGTTAGCTGAATTCTTGTTAATCATTTTACATTTTGATAGAGGAGGCAAAGTTTCTGTACTTGAAACTTGTTTTGTTTCGCTAAATGACTGTATTACCTGTTTTGTTTGAACTTTTTGTACAAATTCTGCTAGAGATGGATGCTTATTTTGGACACTTATATTTTCATTTGCTCTACTTCTGCGTTGCTTTCTACGGACTTGATTTTTGGTAAGCATTCTTTACGGTCTGTTGAAAAAAATAAAGAAGCTATGGGTTGGGGTGTTCTGCAATGTATGTGTGCTGTGTGCATGAGTGTCTGAGTATGATGATAAAGATGTATGTGATGGTGTGTGATTGTGCATTGGGCAACTACAACTAGTTGGGATGGGTATTCTTGAATTTATGTGCTACTAAACTGGGGCTCAGATGACAGTAGAAAGTAAGCTAGTGGTGAGGAGAAGCACAAATAGCAAATCTAATGGTATAGAATTAAAACAGTTGTTTGTTCTATAATATTAAAATTCAGGGGCTGAGTTATGTCATTTGTGTGCCGAAAAATGGGGATTTGTGCGCCATTCTGCTGTAAATCTGTTTTTGTGGACAGATTGGTGCACAATCTCTGTTTTCAGACACAGAAATAGCATGAATTAACCCCACAGTGTGTTTGAGTAATAGTAAAAATATTATGGTGGTATTTAACTTACTTTTTTTGTGGAATGAGCAAGTTTCTTCTTAGTTGTTGTTTGTACTTCAAATTCTGCTGCTGCTTTTCAGGAGGGTGGTCTTCACTGCAATTGTAAAGGAAACAAATTAGTAATTTTGTGTGTTTATAGCAATGATGTTAATTTAGACATTGATTTTTATGTTTTTGCACAAGTATTGTTGTTTGATATTTGAACATAGTGTGTGCATGCAATTTTGTTTGAGTATGTGCAGTCTTTATATTTTACTTTAAATATGTTAGTTCAACATGCTTTGCAAATGTGTTTGTAAAAAGAAATTAAATAGCGGATAGGCTTGGAAGTGACAGTTGATTATAGCAGATGGGAAAAATTACAGTAAGTTCATTTTATAGGTTATACAAGTTAAAAATCTGTTAATCTGTTTATATGAATGTATAAGAATTGTACATGTACTATAGAGAAAATATGCATACCTGTAGGTTGTGTTCATGCATATGGATATGCATGCAGCTGCAAGTAGAAATCTTGGATACTTGTACAGTATTTCTTGTAGTGGGTGCTTTCCAATGATATGACACTTGTACTCAGAGTGATTAACAGTACATTTGAAGTGCTGATCTATGATGATGGAGTTAGATGCAGAGGTCTTGGATCTGATTGGTGGATGGTTGTGTGACTGTTTAGCTATATCCAATGTGGGAATGGCACAGAGAGTGAAGTGGAAATGGTAGAAAGGCTGTCCATGTTACGATATGTCCGTGGACATGGCGGTAGTCCACAGACATCGCATGTTACATACAGGGATTTTGGGGTGGGGAGGCATGCAGATGAGAATGAGCAGAGCAAGGGATTGGTCAGTAAAGTTTAGTGGGTGTGTTGTGCCAGGAGAGAATTTGTCAGATACTCTTTTTCCTGAGAGAAGAACAGATAGCTATGGCTGTGTGTTTCAGAAAACAGATTGTTTGGATTTTGAGAGACTCGTGGATACATTGGTTGAAGGTGCATGCAGAAAGCTGTGGAAGTGCACTTGCATGGAGTACGTGGAATTAAGTGGTTGGACTTGCTACCTCTCTGTGCTACTTTGTAGTAGCATCATCCAAACATAATGATAATTCATTGTGGAGGGAATAGTTTAGGACACGTGTCTGGAATTTCTTTGCAATTTGCAATGAAAGAAGGACTTGGGAAAGTCATGGACATGTTTCCAAATTGTCAAGTAATTTTTTCTCGGATTGCGCAGAGACAAATGTGGCTGTGTTCTTCTTCATTTGGTCCACAAATGGAGAAAGCGAGGGGCAATGTCAATAAGGCTGTTTGTGCCATTCTAAGAGATGTTGGCATGTCCTCTTTTCACAATGAAAATATTATGTTTCGTAGCACATACATTTTTCGCAGAGATGGAGTCCATCTTACTTATGCTGGAAATCAGATTTTTCTGAGAAATTTACAAAATGCATTGCAACCTTCTTTGGAATTACAGCCATCCATTTTGTAGTAGGTGTTGACCATTTAAAGTTTTTCAAACACAAACAAACACCACCAAAAGGCTCTTTTCAGAGCCACCACTTCTTCCCAGACAAATGCGCAATGGTTATGATAGGGCAGCACCCCAACATTTAAGATGTCTGTGAACTGTCTGCGGACTTCTAAAAAATACATAAGGCCCTGCTCCACTTATTTTCCACTTCTATTTTTAAACTGTGAAAGGCGGCTCTGAAAAGAGCCTTTTTTTGTGTTTTATATATTTTTTTGGTTTTTTACACACGACACACTAGGGGAGGAGGGAAAAGGAGGGTAAGGGTGGACACCAACCACAGGGATATGAAAGGGCGGGTGGAGAGAGGAAGATGTAGGGTGGGCCTTACTTAGGTAGTGAGCAGGTCTTCTAGTGCTCTGAGACCAGAGTCTCAAAAGCACTTCGAAGTCTCTCCCCTGCAGAGTACTGCGTCGCAGTAAATACACACAACTGTGAGCCTCGAAAGGTAAGGGTCATCAGCATTGCGAATGGCCTGTGAGGCAGCTGGAGGAATACGCTGTTCCACAGGATCGGAAATGGAGGATGTATAGAGGAAGTCAACCTACTACGCTCCTTGCAAGGTACAAACCTGCGAACGGCCCCACCGTGGAACGACCTTAGGTGTCGCTTCATAGTTATCGTACCAAAGCTGTATGAACCAAGCCTCCCGCGACTGAGCACCATTTTGCACTCTTTGCACCCTTAGGTACGTTACCATTAATGGTAAATAAACGCCACACCCAAGACTCACGGCGAGTGCTGGTAGTAGGGACTTCCACTACTATCCTCTTCATCCTCCTCTGCATCGTCACTCCTGTTCCCCTCTTCAGGCCCTTGGGGAGGTGGTGGTGTTGGAGGGGTGGGGGTGGTGCTTATTCAGAAATAAATATGGAAAATTGGCAGCAAAAATTCACTGCGTTCTGTAAAATAGCCAGAAACACAATGAGGATGAGCTCTGGGGTGTGGCCCTTTATAGGGGTACTTGTGCACACTTTGCGGACACCCGCGCTGTCCGCAGACTGACCGAACACCAAAAAAAGGTTCAAAAAGTCCCAAAAAGTATGTAGAAACTCAGGATTACTGTCTGGGACTTGTGCTATGGTGATTTATTATTGGAAAATATTGTGGATTTGCCTGAAAAGGTAGTTTTAAATTGTTCGGGGACATGAACAGTGTCCGCAGTCAGAGCACACTCTCAGCATGGGCGCGGTCACATGATGGCTTTGCGAACATGTCCGCGAAGGGAACGGGAGTCCGCAGGACACCAAATGCACTGAAACTGTTTTGCGCATGTGCGTTAGTGTTCTACGGACACTGTTCAGGTTCTGAAACTAATTAAAAGTACAACACAAGTGAAAAAACAGTTACGGAGAGGCGTTTGTTCTTAGAACAGTTTCAATCTGCTTGCAAACAATACGGACAGGCATAGCGTCCTCAGGACACCCCCATTTTGTTCATTTACGAACATTTCAGGACACCGCGTGTGTTCTTAGAATAGTTTGAACTCGCTTGCGAACAATACGGACAGGCACAGCGTCCTCAGGACACCCCCATTTTGTTTATTTGCGAACATCCTGGGACACTAGATGTGTTGTTAGTACAGTTTCAACCTGCCTATGGAAAGTACAGACAGGTATAGTGTCCTCAGGACACCCCCGTTTTGTTTATTTATGAACATTTCAGGAAACTACATGTGTTCTTAGAACAGTTTCAACTCGCCTGCGAACAATACGGACAGGAAGAGCATCCTAAGGACACCCCCATTTTGTTTATTTACGAACATCCCGGGACACTTGATGTGTTCTTAGAACAGTTTCAACCTGCCTACGAACAGCACGGACAGGTGTAGCGTCCTCTGGATACCCCCATTTTGTTTATTTACAAACTTTTCAGGACACTGCATGTTTTAGTTTGATTGCGGACATCCCGGACACCGAATGTGTTCTTAGAACAGTTTCAACTTGCCTGCCAACAGTACGGACTGGTAAAGTGTCCTTCCAACACCTTCATTTTGATTAATGGCGGACATCCCGAACACCAGGTGTGTTCTTAGAACAGTTTCAACTTGCATGCGAACAGTAGGGACAGGTATAGTGTCCTTAGGACGCCCCCATTTCGGTTTGTTTACGGACATTCCGACACCGCGCTGTCCGCGGACACCTCAACTGCTTTAAAAAAAAAACAAAGAATGAATTAGGACACAATCTAATAATTTTACTTTATTATATATGGATGTTAAATTTATGACAGAGAAGGTGAAGCAGAAACTGAGACAAACACAGGAGAATTGGGGGTTTCAAGAGGATTCATATGAGGTGAAAAAGGGATTGAAGTCTCATCAAAAAGTTTTTGTTCATAGAGAAGGTTTGGGGATAATTGACTGGGATATGGTGAGGGGGGACAGGTACATGTGGGACAATGGTATGTAGTTTTTTCTTTCAAGTGATCCTCCACAAAGTTTTTTAAATTGTTGAAAGTTTCCATGAGTATGTCAATTTTTTCTTCCATGCGCTGGAGAGTCTTATCCAATATTTCTTTTCATTTACTATTTTCAATGTTTGTATGGTCTGTACAAAAAAATAATGTATATGTTAAATGTATATAAAATAATATGTATTAATTGGTTTATGTAGAAAAGTGTCTACCATTAGGTTCACTATCTTCAGACATGTCCTCATGTGGGAAATGCTCCTCTAGCCACTCCAGAGTACTAGACATTTCTGTGAGAAAATAAAATTATATCACTTTTTTTGTATCTAATACAGAAATTTTAGAAATATATGAGAAACATGAAGTACACTTACTAGCTTCTAGTAAGGTGTGTTCTTACTGGTCTGTAGATCTGCTGTTGCTCTTAGTTGTGGAGTTTCTGTGAGGTAATCATGTTGGAAGCCTATCTTTCTTCTTTTGGTATATTCCATTTTAGAACATATTGTATTTAAATGAACGGTTGATGTGTTATATATATATGGGTTACACTTCTTATTTATTACTACATATACAGGGTAATTCATAGAATTCAGCGCACAAGTAGCGCACGCGGCTGGCGCACAGCGTGCGCGTGCAATAGTCTGCGCCAGCCGCGTGCGCCAAAACCGAATCCGGCGCACAGCGTATTCATGGATTTTAGCTTCCCCAGGCAGCCGTGGCGCACAGTGGCGCAGCGACTCTCTGCAGCGCCAGTTACGCCCCCAGGAACGCCCCTTGCGCTGGGAAATCTCATAAAAATCCCAAACCAGCGCAAGGGGCTGCGCTAACCCTGGACCATCACGGCAAGCGGCCCATGCGATTTTCAAGGGTGCGCGGGAAGTTTCACACATCAAATCCCAGGCTACGTCCATTTCAGGGGTGCGCGGGAAGTTTCACACGCGAAAAGCTAGGCTACGGGAATTGCAGGGGTGCGCGGGAAGTCCCACACGCGAAAAGCCAGGGTACGTCCATTACAGGGGTGCGCGGGAAGTTTCACACGCGAAAAGCTAGGCTACGGGAATTGCAGGGGTGCGCGGGAAGTCCCACACGCGAAAAGCCAGGGTACGTCCATTACAGGGGTGCGCGGGAAGTTTCACACGCGAAAAGCTAGGCTACGGGAATTCCAGGGGTGCGCGGGAAGTCCCACACGCGAAAAGCCAGGGTACGTCCATTACAGGGGTGCACGTGAAGTTTCACACGCGAAAAGCTAGGCTACGGGAATTGCAGGGGTGCGCGGGAAGTCCCACACGCGAAAAGCCAGGGTACGTCCATTACAGGGGTGCGCGGGAAGTTTCACACGCGAAAAGCTAGGCTACGGGAATACCAGGGGTGCGCGGGAAGTCCCACACGCGAAAAGCCAGGGTACGTCCATTACAGGGGTTCGCGGGAAGTTTCACACGCGAAAAGCTAGGCTACGGGAATACCAGGGGTGCGCGGGAAGTCCCACACGCGAACAGCCAGGGTACGTCCATTACAGGGGTGCGCGGGAAGTTTCACACGCGAAAAGCTAGGCTACGGGAATTGCAGGGGTGCGCGGGAAGTCCCACACGCGAAAAGCCAGGGTATGTCCATTACAGGGGTGCGCGGGAAGTTTCACACGCGAAAAGCTAGGCTACGGGAATTCCAGGGGTGCGCGGGAAGTCCCACACGCGAAAAGCCAGGGTACGTCCATTACAGGGGTCCGCGGGAAGTTTCACACGCGAAAAGCTAGGCTACGGGAATTCCAGGGGTGCGCGGGAAGTCCCACACGCGAAAAGCCAGGGTACGTCCATTACAGGGGTGCGCGGGGAAGTTTCACACGCGAAATCCCAGGCTACTTCCATTTCAGGGGTGCACGGGAACGTTTCACACGCGAAATCCCAGGCTACGTCCATTTCAGGGGGGCGTGGATAGTTGAACACGCTACTCCGATCGTTGGGTCTTCACAGGTCTTCCCTGTACAGCCTCCACGTCCCCTGCATGCAGTCCACACCACAGGGGATTACCCTGCACACCTGCTCATGACTCCCACCCCCCAGCAGTCATGGGGCACCCTCCACCAGGCCCCCACCCATGTCTCCCACCACCCCCACCCCCCAGCAGTCATGGGGCACCCTCCACCAGGCCCCCACCCATGTCCCACTCATGCCTCCCACCACCCCCACCCCCCAGCACTGTGGGGCACCTGCCAGCAGGCCCCCACTTATGTCCCACTCATGCCACCCACCACACCCACCCCCCAGCACTGTGGGGCACCTGCCAGCAGGCCCCCACTTATGTCCCACTCATGTCTCCCACCAACCCCACCCCCCAGCAGTCATGGGGCACCCTCCACCAGGCCCCCACCCATGTCCCACTCATGCCTCCCACCACCCCCACCCCCCAGCACTGTGGGGCACCTGCCAGCAGGCCCCCACTTATGTCCCAGTCATGTCTCCCACCACCCCCACCCCCAGCACTGTGGGGCACCTGCCAGCAGGCCCCCACTTATGTCCCACTCATGCCTCCCACCACACCCACCCCCCAGCACTGTGGGGCACCTGCCAGCAGGCCCCCACTTATGTCCCACTCATGCCTCCCACCACACCCACCCCCCAGCACTGTGGGGCACCTGCCAGCAGGCCCCCACTTATGTCCCACTCATGCCTCCCACCACCCCCACCCCCCAGCACTGTGGGGCACCTGCCAGCAGGCCCCCACTTATGTCCCACTCATGCCTCCCACCACACCCACCCCCCAGCACTGTGGGGCACCTGCCAGCAGGCCCCCACTTATGTCCCACTCATGTCCCCCTGCACCCCCACCCCCCAGCACTGTGGTGCACCCTCCACCAGGCCCCCACTCATGTCTCCCATCACCCCACCCCCCAGCACTCTGGGGCACCCTCCACCAGGCCCCAACTCATGTTCCCCTGCACCCCCACCCCCCAGCACTGTGGGGCACCTGCCAGCAGGCCCCCACTCTTTTCCAACTCATGTTCCCCTGCACCCCCACCCTCTAGCCCTGTGGTGCACCCTCCACCAGGCCCCCACTCATGTCTCCCATCACCCCCACCCCCCAGCACTGTGGTGCACCCTCCACCAGGCCCCAACGCATGTTCCCCTGCACCCCCACCCCCCAGCACTGTGGGGCACCTGCCAGCAGGTCCCCACTCATGTCCAACTCATGTTCCCCTGCACCCCCACCCCCCAGCACTGTGGTGCACCCTCCACCAGGCCCCCACTCATGTCCAACTCATGTTCCCCTGCACCCCCACCCCCCAGCACTGTGGGGCACCTGCCAGCAGGCCCCCACTCATGTCCAACTCATGCCCCCCTGCACCCCCACCCCCCAGCACTGTGGTGCACCCTCCACCAGGCCCCCACTCATGTCTCCCATCACCCCCACCCCCCAGCACTCTGGGGCACCCTCCACCAGGCCCCAACTCATGTTCCCCTGCACCCCCACCCCCCAGCACTGTGGGGCACCTGCCAGCAGGCCCCCACTCTTGTCCAACTCATGTTCCCCTGCACCCCCACCCCCCAGCACTGTGGTGCACCCACCACCAGGCCCCCACTCATGTCTCCCATCACCCCCACCCCCCAGCACTGTGGTGCACCCTCCACCAGGCCCCAACTCATGTTCCCCTGCACCCCCACCCCCCAGCACTGTGGGGCACCTGCCAGCAGGTCCCCACTCATGTCCAACTCATGTTCCCCTGCACCCCCACCCCCCAGCATTGTGGTGCACCCTCCACCAGGCCCCCACTCATGTCCAACTCATGTTCCCCTGCACCCCCACCCCCCAACACTGTGGGGCACCTGCCAGCAGGCCCCAACTCATGTCCAACTCATGTCCCCCTGCACCCCCGCCCCCAGCACTGTGGTGCACCCTCCACCAGGCTCCCACTCATGTCTCCCATCACCCCCACCCCCCAGCACTGTGGTGCACCCTCCACCAGGCCCCCACTCATGTTCCCCTGCACCCCCACCCCCCAGCACTGTGGGGCACCCTCCACCAGGCCCCAACTCATGTCCAACTCATGTTCCCCTGCACCCCCACCCCCCAGCACTGTGGTGCACCCTCCACCAGGCCCCCACTCATGTCTCCCATCACCCCACCCCCCAGCACTATGGTGCACCCTCCACCAGGCCCCAACTCATGTTCCCCTGCACCTCCACCCCCCAGCACTGTGGGGCACCTGCCAGCAGGCCCAAACTCATGTCCAACTCATGTCCCCCTGCACCCCCACCCCCCAGCACTGTGGTGCACCCTCCACCAGGATCCCACTCATGTCTCCCATCACCCCCACCCCCAGCACTGTGGTGCACCCTCCACCAGGCCCCAACTCATGTTCCCCTGCACCCCCACCCCCCAGCACTGTGGGGCACCTGCCAGCAGGCCCCCACTCATGTCCAACTCATGTCCCCCTGCACCCCTACCCCCCAGCACTGTGGTGTACCCTCCACCAGGCTCCCACTCATGTCTCCAATCACCCCCACCCCCCAGCACTTTGGTGCACCCTCCACCAGGCCCCAACTCATGTTCCCCTGCACCCACACCCCCCAGCACTGTGGGGCACCCTCCACCAGGCCCCAACTCATGTCCAACTCATGTTCCCCTGCACCCCCACCCCCAGCACTGTGGTGCACCCTCCACCAGGCCCCCACTCATGTCCAACTCATGTGTCCCCTGCACCCCACCCCCCAGCACTGTGGGGCACCTGCCAGCAGGCCCCCACTCATGTCCAACTCATGTTCCCCTGCACCCCCACCCCCCAGCACTGTGGTGCGCCCTCCACCAGGCCCCCACTCATGTCCAACTCATGTTTCCCTGCACCCCCACCCCCCAGCACTGTGGGGCACCTGCCAGCAGGCCCCCACTCATGTCCAACTCATGTCCCCCTGCGCCCCCACCCCCCAGCACTGTGGTGCACCCTCCACCAGGCCCCCACTCATGTCTCCCATCACCCCCACCCCCCAGCACTGTGGTGCACCCTCCACCAGGCCCCAAATCATGTTCCCCTGCACCCCCACCCCCCAGCACTGTGGGGCACCTGCCAGCAGGCCCCCACTCATGTCCAACTCATGTTCCCCTGCACCCCCATCCCCCAGCACTGTGGTGCACCCTTCACCAGGCCCCCACTCATGTCCAACTCATGTTCCCCTGCACCCCCACCCCCCAGCACTGTGGGGCACCTGCCAGCAGGCCCCCATTCATGTCCAACTCATGTCCCCCTGCACCCCCACCTCCCAGCACTGTGGTGCACCCTCCACCAGGCCCCCACTCATGTCTCCCATCACCCCCACCCCCCAGCACTCTGGGGCACCCTCCACCAGGCCCCAACTCATGTTCCCCTGCACCCCACCCCCCAGCACTGTGGGGCACCTGCCAGCAGGCCCCCACTCATGTCCAACTCATGTCCCCCTGCACCCCCACACCCCAGCACTGTGGTGCACCCTCCACCAGGCCCCCACTCATGTCTCCCATCACCCCCACCCCCCAGCACTCTGGGGCACCCTCCACCAGGCCCCCACCCATGTCCCCTATCACCCCCACCCCCAGCAGTGCAGGGGCACCCTCCACCAGGCCCCCACCCATGTCTCCCACCACCCCCACCCCCCAGCATCCAGGGGCACCCTCACCAGGCCCCCACCCATGTCTCCCACCACCCCCACCCCCCAGCAGTGCAGGGGCACCCTCCACCATGCCCCCACTCATGTCTCCCACCACCCCCACCCCCCGGCAGTGCATGGGCACCCTCCACCAGGCCCCCACTCATGTCTCCCACCACCCCCACCCCCCAGCCACCAGGGGCACCCTCCACCAGGCCCCCACCCATGTCTCCCACCACCCCCAGCCCCCAGCAGTGCAGGGGCAGCCTCCACCAGGCCCCCACCCATGCCCCCTATCACCCCCACCCCCCAGCAGTGCAGGGGGAGCCTCCACCAGGCCCCCACCCATGTCTCCCACCACCCCCACCCCCCAGCCACCAGGGGCACCCTCCACCAGGCCCCCACTCATGTCTCCCACCACCCCCACCCCCCAGCACTGTGGGGCACCTGCCAGCAGGCCCCCACTTATGTCCCACTCATGCCTCCCACCACACCCACCCCCCAGCACTGTGGGGCACCTGCCAGCAGGCCCCCACTTATGTCCCACTCATGCCTCCCACCACACCCACCCCCCAGCACTGTGGGGCACCTGCCAGCAGGCCCCCACTTATGTCCCACTCATGCCTCCCACCACCCCCACCCCCCAGCACTGTGGGGCACCTGCCAGCAGGCCCCCACTTATGTCCCACTCATGCCTCCCACCACACCCACCCCCCAGCACTGTGGGGCACCTGCCAGCAGGCCCCCACTTGTGTCCCACTCATGTCTCCCACCAACCCCACCCCCCAGCAGTCATGGGGCACCTTCCACCAGGCCCACACAGATGTTCCCCTGCCAATAGGAAATCACAATACAGATCCCAGGATCCCATGGGCAACCACATCCCACCCCATGTCACCCCAGTCCATACACACATCCAAGGTACACATCCATTCAAAAATCAAATACCCATTACATGATACATAACCAATGAGCAGTATGCGCATGAGTCCAAGTCCGTCAGACTCACACAATGGCAACACATGACTGTAAAAACCCAGATTGTGACAGTCAACAAACCAATGAGAGAAGTCCACACAATAGAATCAAAAGAACAATGTATTAAAATGTAAGAAGGAAAAAAAAAGAAACACCTAAATGAATACACAAAGTAACAGGTAAAAAACAAAAAAAATCTAATGAAAGGTGAAATCCAAAAGAACGGGTGCAAAGTCAATCAAAATGGAAATCAAAATCAAACACATTGCCCCATGGTCCAAATAATAAAATCGAAAATATCCACAAACTATGTACAAAGATGATTGTCCGGGTCCAATATCCCTAAAAACCATAAAATGAAACCTACCCAAAACCTAACTAATGCTAACTATATACAAAAAACGTGGGCCATTGTCCAATCAACCCAAATAATAAATAAAAATAAAGGAAACCTACTATCTACATAACTATATACAAAGGCGGCGGGCCAGTCCTGCGGCTCACTGAGAGATGTTATGGGCCAGGGCATCATCGAACTCCCTTTCTATCTCCCCGAGGCGTTCATCCTCAATGGCCCCGAGGGCCCGCAGGGCTGACGCAGTGTCCACCTCCAAGCCCCTGCGGATCTCCTCGAGGCACTCGGCACGCCTCAGGGCCCTCTGCATGGAGTACACCGCCCTGACCATAGCGAGCCGCCCCTCTTCTGCCCGCCGCCTCTCCGCATCTATTGCGTGGCCTAACCGCTGCCACACGGAAGACACATTCTGTCCAGGGTCCTCCTGCCCTCCAGCCGATGGCTGCCCCTCCGATGTTGATGGCCCCGAGCCATGACGCCTCCCACGTCGCTGCCGCTGCCTCTGCAGCCACTGCCTCTGCCAGCACGACGGCATCCAGGCTGATGGTATCCACCGACGCCGTCGTGCACGTGCCCTGCCTGATGATGCCGGCACATCCTCCACCTGCAGGGGTCCAGTTGCCATGGTGTCCACACCTGCTGGACCACCGACTCCCGACTGTGGCAGGGATGGGATCCCCACTGAGCCGGCTGCATTGGTCGGGGCAGGTCCACAGGGGGCCCTGGTGTCAACTGGGCCGGAAGACGGCAAGGAGAACGACCGGCGCATACTTTCCACAGAGGAGGAGATGCCCGACACATTGGCCATCACCTGCAGAAAACCCGCGGCAATGGCAGATCCCAACTGGGCCACGTCGGCACGGTGCTCTTCGTGATGATGTGCGTGCTCCTCCCGGGAAGCACGCACGTCATCACGAATGACCCCCGTGCGCAACGCGACCCCAATCAGGACCTTTTCCATGCGCCCACGGGTCCCCTCGTCCGCAGGTGGAGGGGAGTCAGATGACATAGAAACCCCCTCCACCAGCGGACGGGCCTGGGACGGGGCATCCATGCTGGTGCATGGTGGTGCACTCACAGGGTCAGGGACAGCGACATGCACAGGCACCTCCACGGCGACCTGTGCTGCCTCCTGCCCCTGGCCCTGGACTGCACCACTTGCACCAGCAGGGATGCCCCCACCAGGCCTCGGGTGTGCCTCAGTCTCGGCCGCCTCCTCCTCTGTAGAAACCACCAACCTGGATGGCTCCTTGCCCTCTTCCGCTGTAGCTGGCCCCTGTGGGGGCTCACCCACCCCTTCCGCCGCAGCCGTGGGGGCATCCCCGCCGTCTACCTCCACAGCGCCGTCTCCGCCCTCTCCATCACTAGCCGCTGCATAGAGGGAGACATAGAACACAAGCATCAGGGCACTGTACAATGGTCCCCTACACAGGAAGCAATATCAGATGACTGGCAATGGTAAAGTACACTTCTATCATGTCCCTCCACAACACATGGGTCAGGCAATACACACACGCAACACCCATGGTCCATGGCATGCACATCAACATACATGTCCACTGCACTCTTCTAAAGTACGATGTCATGGAACTCACATGCATCATTGGTCATGCAAATCACATGCACACACTTCACCTCTGTCACATCCATGTGGCCTCGTACATCACAAACATAGTGGATACAAGGATGATTAGGCAGCATCAGTGAATCTGTACAGTGTCACAGACATGTGTCATGCATCCATGCCATTCAAAAGTCACAGACATGCAGGTCAAGCACACCGACCTCGACACCATACATGTACCTGGCATCAGCATCCATCCCTCACCCACACCCATGTCCACGAACATACACTTGCATGCTCACATGTGTCCAATCTGCATAGGCCTCCTCAGGTTGCATAGCAACACATACAACAACCATGTGATCCACAAATTACTGGTCGCACATGCATCGCCATGACAACACTGCACACATACATGCCTACAAGGCCCATTCCACACATACAGCTTCACACAACCAGCACACTGCAACATGCACTGTCTCACACAGCAATGCCTGCACACTTACCGCTCAACTCCAGACGGGTCTCCCTCTCAAGGACCTGGGAGTGGAGCGCTGGGTGTATGCGTGCCAGGACCCTCATTTGGATCGAACTCATGTGGCCCCGGCCCCCCTCCACGAGGCGCCGGGCCTTTGAGAGGGTCCTGGACCTGCAGTCCTCCCAACGCTTCCTGACATGTCGGTTGTCGCGGACTGCCACCCCCTCCGCGTTGATGGCAGTCACGATGTCGTCCCAGATCCGAGTCCGTCCTTCATAGTTGGCGCGGCTACTTCCGAAAAGGGCATCATACTGCCCCAGGACTCGCTCCACCAGGACCCCAACCTCGGTGACACTGAAGCTGGGGCCCCTCTGCCTCTCTGGCTGGGGGTTGCCAGTGGTGCCAGATGTTTCAGTGCCCGACATGGCAACCCCAGAGGCAGGAGTGGGTGGGCAACTTGGTCCTGGGGCTGGGCTGTGGAGTGGTGTTCTTCCAGTCGGGAGTCTTCAGTTCCAGCAGGGGTGGACACAGCAACTGTACGCCTGCAGATGGCTGATGTGCAGGCACCAAATGGCAGGGCACGGTGGCAGCAGGCAGGCAGGCAGGCAGCAGCAGATGGCACGTGGGAGGCTGCTCGGGGCACTGGGGGGCAGTAACTCGGCCTTCTGGGCAGGAGCGTGGTCTTCCGTGTGTGAACGCGTGGCCAGCTTGATACGGAGTGAATTGGCACGTGAAAATCATGCACGTCTGCGTGGAATCCGAGGAAAGGCCCTCAGCGCGTAAGCACGTCAGCACGCGTACGAGATTTCATTGGTCCAAAGGGCCAGGCGCGTAAGCGCGCCTATGACGCACGGGTGTTTCCCAACCCACGTGAAAAAAATACACGTGCCGCGCGAGCGCGTCAGCACGCGTACCCGATTTCATTGGTCCAAAGGGCCAGGCGCGTAAGCGCGCCTATGACGCACGGGTGTTTCCCAACCCACGTGAAAAAAATACACGTGCCGCGCGAGCACGTCAGCACGCGTATCCGATTTCATTGGTCCAAAGGGCCAGGCGCGTAAGCGCGCCTATGACGCACGGGTGTTTCCCAACCCACGTGAAAAAAATACACGTGCCGCGCGAGCGCGTCAGCACGCGTACCCGATTTCATTGGTCCAAAGGCACACAGCGAGTAATCGCATATTCAACAGCGCGCGTGAAAAACGCCCGGTTACCATTTACATCTGAATACAATTACAATATTAATAACGTACATTTAACCTGGTAAACCTCGAGCATGTAGTCACACACGCTTGGCCACGACACGTGCAAAATTACAACAGGCAATACGGAAAGACGTACGCCTGCAGGAAGCAGGCGTACGTGACCCGGCACGTCTAAATATTCACGTGAAAACATCCTACAAGCTCAGTGCAAAGATGAACATACCGTTCCTAGCAGCAGTGGCTGTGGGTTACCAAAGGAGGAGGAGGAGGAGAGTCAGGGCCAGAATTTTCTCACCCAGAACCAGCCTATTCGGGATGCCTGATGACCAGGTGTATGGGAGGTACAGGTTTCCAGCACACATCATACTGGACCTGGTCAGTGAGTGGGAGGATGACCTCACATCACCCACCCTGTGCTCCCAAGCACTCAGCCCCCTGCAGAAGGTCCTGAATGTACTGCACTTCTTGGGCACTGGATCTTTTCAGCGGACAAGTGCCATAGTGGGTGGTGTGTCACAGGCCACGCAGTCACGCTGTCTACACCAGGTCTTGAACATCATCACTGCACGGCCATCAGTCCGCAGGCACATATATCTCCCCAGGACTCCTGCAGAAAGGCGGGCGTGCATCCAGGAATTCTATGGTGTGGCTCGATTCCCCAAAGTGCTTGGTGCAATTGACTGCACCCATGTGGCTCTACGTCCCCCCAGGGCAACAGAGCACATCTATAGAAACCGCAAGCACTGGCATTCCATCAACGTGCAAGTTGTATGCAATGCCAAGGGAATCATCACATCAGTATATGCCAACTATCCCGGGTCCACCCACGACAGCTTCATCTACAGAATGTCTACCCTAAGCCGGGACCTAGAGGCTGGCCGGCATGGAGATACATGGCTGCTTGGTGAGCATGAATGCCACTGCACATGCATGCATGTCAGATACAGGGTCATGTCACAACACCACTAATGATACCCATCACCACCTCCGCAGGGGACAGTGCCTACCCTATCAGCCCCCACATGATGACCCCAATCCGGAACCCCACCACGCCACCCGAGGTAAGGTACAACACAGCCCACATTGCAACACGGGGCATAGTGGAGCGCACATTCGGAGTGCTGAAGTCACGCTTTCGCTCCCTTGACCGTTCTGGCGGGCAGCTGTTATATGCTCCCCCACTAGTGTGCAGGATCATAGTGGCAGCATGTGTCCTGCACAACGTTGCAACACGCCGGCGCCTGCCCGTGGACATGGTGGTGCCCCCACATCCACAACCACATGCACGCCCGCTGCGCATGGGAGGGGAAAGGGCACGGGGGGAGGCAGCCCGTACGCAACTGGTGGCCAACTTCTTCACCTAGGAATCACAGTGCTGGCTAGTGCACACTGCTCTGGCACATACCATCTGACGATCAATGATGACACTACCTGACAATGTCACAAAATTTCTTGACAATAAACTGTCAGAAACACATCAGCCTGAGATTGTTAACATGGAAGTGTCACTATGTGTGCACCCCTACCTACACATACACCAGCAATGCATAACTATGAAAAGACACAACTCCATTCATCAAATATGCATTGGCACAGGCGAATTGCTACATGACAACATTGCCATGTCACCCAATCCCTTCACAGTCCCGCCACAGAGGACACCATGTCATGGTATGTGAGAGCAAACAAACTGACCCTCACAACATGACACCGGTGTCACAAATTGCAGTGCCCCAAATGGAACATAGCCGCACTTGAACAGCTAACCGTGATGGAGGCACTACTACACACCTGTGTAAGAGTCATTTCAATCAAATTACACACCAACCCACCCTGAAGCCCACCAAAACAAGACACAATGCATGTAATCAATGGTAGTCTCAATACCTGATTGTGCTGGTATGTCCTCACCGTCCAGATGTACAGTGATGGCACCACGCAAAAGTGTCACTGCACATCTACCGACATGTAGTCTGACTCCAGAGAGTATGCCCGTGTGAAGAACTGTGTGAAATACCTGCAAAACATGAGTAACATATGTAAGTTGAGGCACATATCAAACCATCATGCATAGTTAGGTGCAACAACAATGTACACTATGAATGTCTACACAGTATTGACTATGGACTGCCCAACAGCTCATGGGAGTCCAATGTCACCGTGTAATTTGCTGTCACTTGGGCACACCCTTTACAAGCCCATGGAAACGGAAGCAGGAGGGGTGTGGATGTCAGGTACCCAAGCATCGAAACCAAACTCAGGACCAGCCTGCATGTGCCCAGCCACAATACAGTGTATGCCCAGGTACCCACACAAGGCAACACACTTGAAAAAGAAAAATATGATAAGAAAAAATGGCCATGAAAGGGCCGGCGGGGAGGGGGGGCCACCTATGAGGTCCGAGGACAGGATGCACGCCACAATCCACCTGTGTGGATCATGGGAAATAAAAACACCCCATAGGCTCGTGGCCCACACGGCTACTCTGTTGTGGGAGATGAGTCGCTATCGCTCTGGCCAGACCCTGCAGCTGACTCAGGAGGTGGGGGAGCTGCCTCAGAAGATGGTGTGACAATGGGAGGCAGCCCACGCAAAGCCCGAGTTTGTTCCTCCATGGCTGCAAGCAGGCGGGTCTGGAAGGTCTGGTTCTGGATTATAATCATGCGGAGGTCCCCATGCAGTAACTTCCGGGATGACCTGACCTCCGCACGAGTTGCCTGCATCTCGGCCGAGAGCGTCCGTGTCAGACGCTCCAGCTGCTCCTCTGTCCTTCTATGGGATGAAGCCTCAATCTCTAACAGGGTCGACCTGAGGTGATGGAATTCTTCCCTCAGGCCTTCCCTGTGGCGCTGGGACTCCATGGAAAGTGATTCCCGCAGAGTCGCCAGTCCCGCCCGCCTGTCCATGTTGGACGCCAACATGTCCTCCCTGTGTGCCTGGCAGATGGACTCTGTAGCCTGCTCCAGTCGCTCCATCAGCCTTTCTGGGGGGACAATGGAAGTGGCCACCCTATCCATGGCCTGTGCAATCATCTCGGATGATGCTGCCTGTTGGGTGGCCATACCGTAGATGGATTGCTCCCAAGCGGTATTGCCAGGTGGCATACGGCCACCACGTTGGCGGGCACCACACCTGCCTGGGGCAAGGCGGACTGCGCCTTGCTGTGCCGGCAAAGCCTCAGGCTGCAGGACTGCATTCCCTCTCTGATCTGCAGCCCCAGGAACAGGATCAGAGATTGTGTGGTGTGGCCCTGCATCCGTAACCACCGGAGGCTGAGCTGCCGACACTGACATCCCCATTGAGGGCAATAACCCGGCTGCAGGTGGGTCGGACAGAGGAGATTCTCTCCCAAGAACACTCACCTGCGACTGCACATAGGTGTCATCCTCCGAGTCTACACCTGAATACTGCTCGGGGGAGGAACCCCCAGAGACACCCCTCGACAGCACGACCTGCAGCACTTGTGGGTTTTCACCCACAAACACACCACGTCCCTCACTTGTGGAAGGTCGGCCCGGGTTGCCCTCCTGGGACGGCTCCACCACCACATCCCCAGCATCAACAAGTGCGTCGTCCCCTGCAAAGACATGAAAGAGAGAAATGGAAACAGGCATTAGCACCATGGCATACAACAAGGGCTGATGAACAACAGAGCCAGTAGTTCAATGACACATGTCCCACATGACTGGGAAACCTCCTATGCATTCACCATCACTGGGTCTGGAGGGGAGGCTCAGGGCACACAATGATGACACAGAGAATGGAGAGCAACGCCTGCTCCCCATGCTGCCTAGCACTGGCATCACACATTGGCCGGTGATTGCCATGTCAAATGCACATGCCATCACACACACGGCATGTGACATAGCCACCAAGTGAAGAGGGAGAGGAGGGCAACTAATTTGGATTTTGGCCACTCTGGTCCTGACATTGCTTCATCACATCAAGAAGTTAACATGTTGGACATGGATCTGCTAGTCCCAATTGGCCACGATGCACAGTGCCTTGTCAACATTAACAAAATGCAGTAAACAATGAGATTCCACCTCCCCATCACCTGTAATGGATTCATATAGCATTCGTGAAGCACCTGTACAGAAATGTATGAAGGTACAGCGGAGCACTGAGGGGTGGTGGGGCAGAAGGGGATGCCATTCAACAATCCTACTGGTGCTGGTGTCATTCATGTAACGCAAGTGCAGAGGTGGGTGGCACAATGAAGTGCAAGGGGAAGTTGCGGCTGGAAGTGCTGTACAAGGTAAGTAGGACTTAACGTCGAGGGCAGATGGTGGTAGGCGCAGACAAGTGCTGGGGGGGTGGCCTATAGGGGTACAGAGACAGTCATGCAGTGCTGTGGGCTCGGAGGGGACAGGGGAGGTACACACTGCATCTGGCTCGGCAAGGTCCTTGCAGATTTCAATGTGTCCTGCAGAGTTGTCAGATGCCGCAGAAATGTGCCCTTGGATTGGGGCTCTCATATTGGTGAGAAGGGTGAGACGCTATTGCCTTTGGAGCAGGCGGCAGGCCAGTTTGCCAGAGGATGAGCATGATGCAGGCCATTTCCTCTCTGCCACCCGGCACCTGTGTTTTGGGTTCACAAGATCCGAGTCATGCCAGGAGTCAGCATTGGCATGGGGCTTCAGGCGGATTGTCATGACCGTGGCAAAGACATCCAGTGTACCTGACATAGAGTGGAGCATGGAGTGGGCCCTGTCAGGATGGGAGTGAGCCTAAGGGGGAGCTGGATGGGGGGGAGATTTTGGCAGCATAAGCCTCGACTGACACACACTTCATGGGTTGGAATACCAAGAAGGTGTGTGACAGTGGTGAGGGTGGCTTTGCCTGTAGGGTGGTGAGGGTGAGGTGGGAGGAGAGGAGAAAGTGATCACTCCAGGAGAGAGGAGTGCAGAGAGGGATGGAGAGGGGAAGGTCAGATGAGATCAGAGCATCAAGAGTGTGCCCTGCAGAATGAGTAGGGACAGACGGGAGTTTAGAGGGTGATAGGGAGTTGCTGAGGTCACGGAAAAGTCACGTGGGGGGGACAACAAGCATGCAGGTGGATGCGTACATCACCAAGGAAGAGGATTTCAGTGTCTGGGGACATGAGTGAGGAGGAGAGGTGAGGCCACTCAGAAAGGAAGTAGTACATTTGACCAGTTTTCCGATACACAGTATGCACAGTTTGTGAATGTCGAGGTGAGATGGAGAGAGACGTCACACAAGCCATTCCAGAGGGGAGTAGGTCTACGTAGGAGTGACAGTGGCAGGAATACCCTCAGGGAAGGCAAGGGCACACCCCCCCCTGCACAGTAGTGCCGGGCCAAGGAGAGGATCTCCTGAACGTCAGGTAGGAGTGTGTCAAAGATGCAGACAGAGCTGGCCGTCAGACATGTTTCCATGAGACCAAGGATGTCAAGGTGCATTACCTCATGTAAGTGACATATATTGGAGGAATGCCTGATGCAGCGGCAGAGTAAGGAGTGTAAATGTGGAGGAGGTTGACAGCCTTGTAGGACTTACGGGGAGTGCTACAGATCAGAGGTGCAGCATGTGTAGGAGTTGGAGTGGGAGGCGGAGAAGGATCATGGGAGGGTGCAGGGAGGCAGTGCAGGATAGATGAGGAGAGAGGAGGGGGGACAGCAGGAGAGGAAAGGAAGTTGATGAGATGTGGGTAGCATTTGTCAAGGAGAATAAGGTTGGCCTGAGGGCCTTGGACTGAGATGCTCCCATTACCATGCACATCAATTGTGGCCTCTGAGGATTGGAAGGAGCCCAAGAGTACACCCCAACGGGTCACACCATTGATGGTGGAAGAGGAGCAAGGAGAGAGGACTGGGACCATGTGAAGGGTCCATGGGACAGGCAAAGGCATGTATGAGCAGATGTCAGTGAGAGTTAACCTTGAGTAGGCTCAGATGTACTTGTCAGCAATAGGGTGGGTCGCATTGGAGGGCAGGGTGCCCTCATTTGACTGTTTGCAAGCAGGTGTCGTGAGTAGGGCACGATGGTCTGAACAGTAGAAGTCAGGGAAGATAGACCATGAAGAGCAGCATGGAGTGTGAGGGAATGGGGCTTGAAACCAGACGGAACAAGAGCACACAGGTAGGAGGTGGGTGTCAAGGCAAATTCCACAGTATGACAGCATGTTGAGTGCCATGTATATTCAGAGGACGCATTAGCATGTGGTATCATTGCATGTCAGGCATGTGACGATGGAACTTGAATGGCTGGGGGAAAGTGTAGGAATGGTATGTAAGACATACGATGAATAGACAGGGGAGAATGAGCAACAATGTCGTGACAAAATGACAATTCAAGGGGAACTTCCATGGTGTAGGGCCATATGTGCACTGTTGGCAGTAGGGATAGTGCTGTGGGCACATGGTGTTGCACTGAACATACTGGATGAGGCACATGGGTGACACTATCAACTCTGCCACACACCCCCTTGACAGGCACCCAACATGAAGGCTTCGCACACACACCATGCACATGGATATAACACACATGCATGTGCACTCACCGGATGATGCCTCGTAATCAGGGAGATCTCCCACACCTTGGAGTTGTCCCTCGGTGACGTAGGATCCAGCTACGGACTCGTGTGGTGTGAGTTCTATTTCCTGTGCTGGGGACCCACCTCCAGTCACCAAGGTTGCGGCATGACTTGAGGCCAGCTTATCCTTTGCCCTGCGCTTAAGGTCATTCCAGCGCTTCTGGCAATCACTAGCTGTGCGCCTCACTACTCCAAGGGCACTTATTTTGTCAGCAATGGTCTGCCAGTGTGCCTGGCGTCTGGCATGTGTGGTCTTGGACCCTGCAACGATGACCATTTCCCTATCATGGTCTGACACATACTGAACAAGTGCATTCAGTTCGGCGTCTGTGAAGCTTGGCTTCCTTGATGGGCCGGACTGTGCAGCCGTGCCTGGGGCATCAGCCTGTGCCGGACGTGCACTCTTCCTCTTCCGCTTGGAAGGGGGTGGGGATCCAGAGTGTCCTACGCTGCTGTGGACACTAGGGGCAGGAGCCGTGGTGGACTCAGTACTGGGTGTGTGGGATTGCACACTCAGCATGGGAGTAGGTGCAGGCATTGGGGGTAGAGGGATAGGGTCAGGCCTGATCTGAGGTGCATGAACTAGGACCGACACAGTCTTGGCAGGGTGTATGAGAGGTGGGGTGGATGGAGCCACACCCTGCCCACGGGGGGCAGCAGATGACCTATCTGGCATAGATGCGCGTGTCCTGATGACACCAATGTGCACCGGTGCACGTGCAGTGGACCTGCTGACCTGGATGTCAGCGATGGAGTCACCCTCGGACAGGTCTGGTGCCACAATGGGCTGGTCCAACAAGGGCTGATCAGGGTTGGTATCAGCCACATGACCCTCAACCTGGGGGGGGGGGGGCATGGGTGTCCCTGACTGGTCCTCCAGACTGGGGGGGACAGGGGCACCCTGCAAGTCACAACCACGTCCCCTAGTGGATCCTCCACGGCCACCACGTGTGGCTCGGCCACCTTTGCCACCCTTACGGCTTGCACGCCTCCCAACCATGGCACTGATGTTATTGTGCGTATGGGAGTGGGTGTGCACAATTGTCCTGGGCAATTGGGTGTCAAAGGGGTTGGGTACCAGATGGTATTCGTACCCTAGTGCAGTGGCAAGGCTATATGACACCCCTGGGGAAAGATGACGGGTCACGCAACGCACAGGCACCCCAAAAAAGTTAAGGAACGTGCACGATACCCCTCCTAGACCACGTGTGCGTATAAAAAACCCTGCACTACGCTGTGGCATCCAGTAACACAAGAATGAACGTATGCGTGTCACACGCAGCCTAGATTGACCTCTGAAGAGGTACGTGACACACGGGGCAAGCACAGATGATAGATGCGTGCGCAACTCACCGTCTGCCAGGGAGAAATGCGTCAAAAAGACACGCGTGTGCGCGTTGGCAACACCCCCGCCAAAAGAAGAATGGGACGCTGTCTGAGGAGACAGGACAACAGTAGAAGGGAACGCTGTGTCAGGAAACAGGCTCAGGAAAAAGAGCAAAAGAGAAAAAGCTGTCAGAGGTAACAGGGAGTACGACCTTTGAACGCCGTGAAGTAAATCGCGTGTCAACTGACAAGAAGTACAGAATACACCAACTCGCTCTCCACGAAAAGCACGTACAAGGAAATGGCGTTCTACATGTACCTTTTATGCAGGCCCACAGGTCCTGCGTCACTTCCGCGTGTAGGCGCTGAAGGGCCAGCCTCCAATCACACGCATTGACACTGGCTTGTGTTTCTTTCACGCGGGATGGGAAACGGCCGTGTCATGGTTGCGCTTACGCGTCTGGCCCTTTGGACCAATGAGATCGCGTACGCGTGCTGACGCGCTCGCGCGGGAGGTTTATTTTTTCACGCGGGTTGGGAAACGGCCGTGCGTTGTAGACGCGCTTACGCGCCTGGCCCTTTGGACCAATGAGATCGCGTACGCGTGCTGACGCGCTCGCACGGGAGGTTTATTTCTTCACGCGGGTTGGGAAACGGCCGTGCGTTATAGACGCGCTTACGCGCCTGGCCCTTTGGACCAATCACGCGGGTTGGGAAACGGCCGTGCGTTATAGACGCACTTACGCGCCTGGCCCTTTGGACCAATGAGATCGCGTACGCGTGCTGACGCGCTCGCGCGGGAGGTTTATTTTTTCACGCGGGTTGGGAAACGGCCGTGCGTTATAGACGCGCTTACGCGCCTGGCCCTTTGGACCAATCACGCGGGTTGGGAAACGGCCGTGCGTTATAGACGCGCTTACGCGCCTGGCCCTTTGGACCAATGAAATTGCGTACGCGTGCTGACGTGCTTACGCGGCCTTTCCTCGGATTCCACGCAGACGTGCATGATTTTCACGTGCCAATTCACTCCGTATCAAGCTGGCCACGCGTTCACACACGGAAGACCACGCTCCTGCCCCGAAGGCCGGAATCCTGCCCCCCAGAGCCCCGAGCACGCTCCCACCTGCCATCTGCTGCTGCCTGACTGCCTGCTGCCCACGTGCCCTGCTGTTTGCTGCCTGCACATCAGCCAGGGGTGCAGTTGCTGTGACCACCCCTGCTGGAACCAAAGACTCCCGACAGCCGTACCATCGCTCCACAGCCCAGCCCCAGGACCCAGTTGCCCACCCACTCCTGCCTCTGGGGTTGCCATGTCAGGGAGCACAACATCTGGCACGACTGGCAACCCCCGGCCAGGGAGGCAGAGGGGCACCAGCTTCAGTGCCACCGAAGTTTGTGTCCTGGTGGAGCGAGTCCTGGGGCAGTATGATGCCCTCTACGGACGGATGCGCCTCGACAAGGAAGGACGGACCAGGATCTGGACGGACATTGTGACTGCCATCAACGCAGAGGGGGTGGCAGTCCGAGAATTCCATCAAGTCAAGAAGCGCTGGGAGGACTACAGGTCCAGGACCCTGAACAAGGCCCGGCGCCTCGTGAAGGCAGTGGATGCCAAGGGGCGGCGGGGCCACTTGTCGCAAGATGAGCTTCGTGTCCTGGAACGCATATCCCCAGCGCTCCATGTCCAGGTCCTTGGGAGGCAGACCCGTCTGGAGTCGAGCGGTGAGTGTACATGCATACTGATTGTAAGCTGTGTGTGTGGTGGTGTGCCAGGAGTGTGCATGTTGCACATGTCTTTGTGTGGCCATGTATAAATGTGTGTGTGCAGGGCTGTGAGACAAGCACATGTGTGCCTGTGATGTGTGAGACAAGGATGGTGCATGTGTGTGTGTGTGTGCTTGCAGTGCAAATGCTTGTGTGTGGGCACATGTGTTTGACTGTGCATGTGAGTTGGCATGCTTGTGGTGTGACACATGGATGTTGATTCCAGGTGCATTAGTCTGCAGCGTTTGCGTGTGTGTAGTTGTGAAGGGTGCAACAGTGTTGCTACATGGATGCAGGTGACACTGTCATGTTGGAGAGTGAATTGCAAATGTGACATGGATGTTCATCTCATGACTGACAGTTTGCGGAGTGGTACACATGCTTGGATGTGTGCTTTGCATGTGTGCATGTGTATTTGAGTCCGTGTGTATCATGTGATGTGTGGCTCACCTTTGTCTGCTCATGCTGCTGTATGTGAATGTATGTAGCGGGCTGTAGCAATATGGCTGTTGAATGACTCATGTGTGTGCGTTGAGGAGACAAGTGTGTTGGGGATTGTGATGCCAGGTCTGGAGTATGACAATGCCACTCTTGTACAACTGTTATGTGTGTGAGTCAATTGTACAGTGTCCTGATGCCTGTCTCCTGTCTCTCCCTGCCTGCAGCGTCATCTGATGTGGAGGGCGGAGAAGGTGCTGTGGAGCACAGCGGCAGGGATGCCACCGCCAGCCGGAGACGCAAGGCCCGGCTCCCCTCCCCTGTTGTCATCTCGTCGGGGAGTGAGGAGTCCGGTGCTGTGTCCCAGGTCGCAGCTGCCGAGGGGAGGTCCAGGAGGCGCAGGAGGAAGTGGGACTCCTCGGCAGCAGAAGGGGCAGCTGAGACCCCACAGGGTTCCGCGGCGGAAGATGGCAGGGAGTCATCCAGGTTGGTGGTGGGTTTGGTGGAGGAGGAGGCCGTGCAAGGGACTGAGATGGGGTCTGGAGGTGGGCATTCCACTGGTGCTAGTGGTGCAGCACAGGGGCAGGGACAGGAGGCAGCACAGGCCGCCGCGGAGGTGCCTGTGTGTAATCCTGTCCCCGGTCCTGTGTCTGCATCATCTTGCACCAGCAGGGTTGCCCACGTCCGGACCCATTCTCAGGGAGACCAGGCTGTGTTCCTCCATACACTGGGCCTTGTTCCGACCCCCTCCTCACCTGAACCCCCTATGCGCCAGTCGTCCTCCGTGCCATCTTCCTACCCACCTGTCACCTGGGTGCCCTGTGGAGCTGCCTCTGACGATGGGGCCAGGCTGGTGGAGGACACATCCCTGCCCCAGTCGGGAGTCGTGAGTCCAGCAGGGGTGGCCACCGCAACAACAGCACCCCAAACAATGGAGGATGTGCAGGCAGCAGGTGTCAGGGCACCGGCACCAGCACGTCAGCAGCAGGAGGAAGAAGGTGGGAGCCTTGATGGCTCGGGGCCATCACCATCAGAGGGGCAGGCATCAGCCGGAGGGCAGGAGGACCCTGGACGTCAAGTGGCTTCCATGTGGCAGCGGTTGGGCCATGCCATAGATGCGGAGCGGCGGCGGGCGGAAGAGGCGCGGCTCGCTATGGTCAGGGCGGAGAACTCCATGCGGAGGGCCCTGAGGCGGGCCGAGTGCCTCGAGGCCATCCGCAGGGAGTTGGAGGTGGGTACATCGGCGTCCCTGCGGACCCTCGGGGCTGTGGAACGGGGCCGCCTCCGGGACATCGAGCGGGAGTTCGATGATGCCCTGGCCCGGAACAACAATCAGTGAGCCGCAGGACTTGCCCGCCGCCTTTGTATATAGTTCTGTAGTTTAGTTGTAGTTAGGTTTCTTTTGTTTTAATGTTATTATTTGGTTGCCAAAGGACAATGCACCACATTTTTGTATATAGACATTTTCTTAGTTAGTGTAAATAGTTAGGGCTCATGGACCCGGATCATCATGTTGATAGTTTGAGGGATGTTAATATTTGTTTTAATTTTTCACATGAGGCAATGTGTTTCTTCTTTCATTTGTACTTGAATTTAATTTTGGACTTTGACTTTGGACCCCTATTTTACTTTTTTTTTGTTAATTAGTGTTCCTGATTTTTTTGGTTGTACTTTTTTATTATTTAGTTTGCATTGCATGTTTATTGTTATTTTTTATTTTTACCATCCTTGTTTATTTTTAATACATTTTCATTTGATCCTTCAATGTGTTGTATCATCTCATTGCTTTCATGCATGACATGTGGGGTGTTTGGACATTCACTTGCAACATCTGTGTGAGACAGACATGTGTTCATTCATATGATTTACATTGGGTGTGTCACATGTCATTGTGTTTGATATGTGGGTGGATGGGATAGTTGTTTGGGAATTCTTGCAGGGCAGACTGTCCATTACGGTCATGAGTGTGTGGGGTTGTGACCCAGGTGAAGGTGGACATGGATGGTACATGGGTGGGGGCCTTCTGGCAGGTGCCCCTGACTGCGGGGGGGTGGGGGTGGTGGTAGACATGGGTGGGGGCCTGCTGGAAGGTGCCCCTGACTGCTGGGGGGGTGGGGGGGGGTGGTAGACATGGGTGGGGGCCTGCTGGAAGGTGCCCCTGACTGCTGGGGGGGTGGGGGTGGTGGTAGACATGGGTGGGGGCCTGCTGGAAGGTGCCCCTGACTGCTGGGGGGGTGGGGGTGGTGGTAGACATGGGTGGGGGCCTGCTGGAAGGTGCCCCTGACTGCTGGGGGGGTGGGGGTGGTGGTAGACATGGGTGGGGGCCTGCTGGAAGGTGCCCCTGACTGCTGGGGGGGTGGGGGTGGTGGTAGACATGGGTGGGGGCCTTCTGGTAGGTGCCCCTGACTGCTGGGGGGTGGGGGTGGTGGTAGACATGGGTGGGGGCCTGCTGGAAGGTGCCCCTGACTGCTGGGGGGTGGGGGTGGTGGTAGACATGGGTGGGGGCCTTCTGGCAGGTGCCCCTGACTGCGGGGGGGGGGTGGGGGTGGTGGGAGGCATGAGCAGGTGTGCAGGGTAGTCCCCTGTGGTGTGGGTTGCATGCAGGGGACGTGGAGGGTGTGAATGGAACACCTGTGAGGACCCACCCAGCAGAGCCGCGTGTGAAACTTCCCGCGCACCCCTGTAAATGACGTACCCTAGTTTTTCACGTGTAGGATTTCACGCGCACCCCTGGAATTCCCGTAGCCTAGCTTTTCGCGTGTGAAACTTCCCGCGCACCCCTGTAATTGACGTACCCTGGCTTTTCGCGTGTGGAACTTCACACGCACCCCTGATATCGACGTGGCCAGGGCAATCGCGTGTGGGACTTCCCCGCACCCCGGGATACACGTACCCAGGGCAATCGCGCGAGTGACTTCTCGCGCAACCCGTTGTACACACACGCGCGAATTTTTGAACAGTGGGTGTCCGTGTTAATGGCGTACACCTTTGCACCTCATTTGTCCTTTGGGGTCACGGTATGGCCCATTGCTGTATGTGGGTGGTATTTGTTGGCGCAGGTTTTGGCGCACTTTCGTTAAGTGCGTCGGGACGCTACCGCCTGCTTACTTGTGGCGTACGTTTTTGGGCCTGTGCACTGGTTTGATCGAGCGCTGTTTTGCCCTGTTCGAATCCATGAATACGTGTTGCCGCAGAGCGTGTGGGCGTTCCGCGCACTTGCCTCCTGTACTTCCCCGTGCCGCCCACATTCTTCCCCATTCCGAGTGTTGTGCCCCATTTTATTCCCCATTCCGAGTGTCCCGCCCTGTGTTCCGCCTACTTTAGAGCTGTGCGCTGCGCTCGGAGTGATAACGCAGTGGCCGTGGCGCACGCCGTTGGTTGACCTGTGCGCCGGTGTGCGCCGCGCACTTTTTCAGCGCACGTCCTATGCTTTTCTTACGCACGGACTTCCATGAATCGACGTGCGCTGGTTTCCCTGCGCTTTTCGCTATTTTTCGGCGCAGCGCACGTATAGGCCCCTCTGCGCCGGAATTTTCGGCGCACATTTATTCCATGAATCGGCCTGATAATGTGTATGTGTGCCGGTTTGTGAATGTGTGCAGTGTTCATATGTTATGATATAACAATTAAAGATACCCTGAGACTTTGCAGGTAGTGCTGCTGTTGTCCGCGCCTGTCCGCGAACATTGGAAGAGTTCGCGGACATCAAATTCAGTAGAGGGGGTTCAGTATGTTCCATGTTACATGTACATAAAGTCAGGGATATTATTGTTAAGCTGTGCTACTAAAAACCTATGAAATTCATTAAAAAAAACTTTGTTAAAGGGACGTTATGGTTAAGTTGCACTACTAAAAAACTTGCTAAAGGGATGCTAGAGTTCCAAGTAAAACCGAAAAACCCCTGAAATTCGCCAGTTGTGGTAAGTTAAACAACCTTTACTCGTGCCACCACTGTGCACTGCAAATTTCAGGGGGTTTTCGGTTTTACTTGGAACACAAACATCCCTTTAGCAAAGTTTTTTTTTATTGAATTTCATAGGTTTTTAGTAGTGCAAGTTAACCATAACGTCCCTTTAACAAAGTTTCTTTACTGAATATATATATATATATATATATATATATATATATATATATATATATATATATATACAAAAGGTCCCTTACTACAAAGGAAGAGTCCCTTTACTCTCTTCCCGATCTATGTACTCAATACCCCTCAATCTGACTCCCTTCCTATCTTTCCCCTCCCACCTTCTTTTAGGGTTTCCCGCACTTCATACTCACATGTCTGCCTTGATCCGAGAGCCTCTGGATCCAGTCTGTCAAGATGCTGCCGTGCACTCAACGGCCACACCTGGCTCCGGCAAGTGGTACAAATGGGTTTCTGCAAATCCGGGACCTGTGGAACCTTCTCGCCTACTTGTGCGCATGCCTAAGGGTACCGGTTGCCGTAGGTGGGCAGCCTTCACGGGGGTGCACCCTGGACCTTGCCGCTGTGGCCGGGGGACGTCTTGTGCCAAAAGGACTGAAGGGACGTAATCACGTCTCATGGTCACCAAATGAAAGCTATACAAGACACTAATGGACACACCCCAGTAGGGAATGAGTCCAGGACCAAGTGCAGGTGAAGTAAAAGACAAGTCTTTATATAAAGTAAAATGGGGCATGCACATAACTCTGCTTACTCCGAGAGCGCTCTGCCCAAACATCAGAGAATACACGTTATATTACAGAAACACGTCATTTATGATGTGTGCTATAGGGGATACATACAGTTGCGGTCATTGGATGAAGGGGACAGGACTGTATCCAAACTGTAGAGGTGGTGCTCCCCGATTGGATGGTGTTGAGATGGTTACTTCGTGGAGCGTGCGGGCGAGCTGGGCTCATCTGGGAGAGGTGCAGGGTCAGGCGATGTCCACGTTGTGATGATGTAGACTATCTGACATTTGCCCTTATGGCCACACATGCTTTGAACATTATTTATATGTTTTGACATATAAGAATTAGATCACTAGACATTTGACCTGGACAATAAAAGTGAGAATATATGGGTCCAGGTGCCTAATCTATTCACAATAGTTCATTGACACATTCATCAAGTGTTCCTTTGGATCTCAAGAGAGGATGGTTTATTGTTTGTTAGTACGGGAAGAATATATATCCACACATAGGATTAGTGCTGTGGGTGAACTGGGGTGGCACATAGAAGAGGGGTATGCAACCGTCGCATCAAAAAGACTTTGGGGTGAGGAGGCTTGTAGTCTATATTTCTTTGAATGGGGTCTGTGGGTTTAAGGCAGGTTTTTCGGAGACAAATGTTTTTTTTGTCCAGGACGAGGCTCCGGCCCGGTCATTCACAGGGCAGTGATGTAAAAGGGAAGTCGAGAGATACAGTGTTTAATTTGAAACTTCTCACACCCAGGCTTCCCTGAGAACAGGACAGCCGCGGAGACGGCAGAGGGGAGGAGGTGGGGGGTTGGCTTGCTGACTGTGCATGGACACTGAAGGTGAGAGATGCAGGCTGGCTTTTAGCATTTACATGTGGCCTAATGTAAAATGGAGTCTGTGACTAAACAAAATGGAGTCTCGTGACGTACATGCCATGCACTTTTATGTGTCATTCAATGGGTACTGCACACCTTGGCCAGAGAGGCACAGTCAGCCGCGGAATGAGCATATAATGTGCAGCCTTAGAGGAATGAAGGGGGGCCAGGGTGACCTCTCTTCCCTTACATTCCCCCTTTTCGTTACTTAAGTAACAAATACTGTAATTCTCCCAAACGTTTCCTTTCAGCTTCCTCAGCTACTGCCTCATACCAAGCTGGAGTTCCCTTTCTTGGCATGCAGGCCCGACACACCGCCCTCAGGCTTTCCCCTGCTTGTGCATATCTGTCTGTGGTGCAGGTCATATAAATACACCCCCCATCTCCCTTCAAAGTCTACACGACCTCCTTAATCCTTGTATGCCAAAATGCTATTTTCCGTGCAGACACCTGCACACCGTGCAAGTCGATGGACACTATCGACCCAGGCACCATCTTTGGAGTTGCTACAGGGCGAAATACAAATTCTGATGATATTTGCCACTCTTGGCGTGTTATCTCTGGTACCACCCATGCCAGCACCTGTATCCCTTGCACAAACAAGTCTGGGTCAAGGGGTATCCTGCGTGTTGTCAGTTCATTAGCTTGCGTGTGTATAAGCAACATGGCCCTCATGGCACTTATCCCTGGTGTTCATCACACTATGCCTCTTTCCGTAACGGATATTGTCACATTAAGCTTGCTGAGGAGATCCCTTCCCAACAAATTTGTGGGCGAGTCTTCGTAATACAACAGGGGTGCTCGCACTGTCTTTCCCCCCACTGTTACATCTAAATCCTCTGAGTATGGAACCTCGACTCCTGCCGCAGTAAATCCCTGCATCTCCATTTTTCTGTTCAAAAGTGGAAACCATCCTTCTTTTAGACACAATTTTTTGACTCCCGAATCCACCATAAAGATGAGTTGTTTGTTTCCTATCTCCGCTCCCACCAGTGGTTCCTCTTCTGCATGAAGGGTCATTGATAGTACTGGACACGCAAGTGCTTTCTCTGGGCTGTCCTATGCTGGGTGTCTCATTGTATCATTGTTGTTGAAAACATTGTCCCCCACTACTGCTGTCTCTGTAAAGGGTGCCCGCACTCCATTTGCGGTGATGGCAAATGGGTTACCACGTTTATGTGTTATGTGGTTCTGTGATTGGGGTTGTTGCAGCGCTTTGTGGTGGTGCCCTCTGTTCATATGCATACCGGGGATCTGCTTGTTCTTCATGTGTGAATCCAACCATAGGCTGACCATATTGGCTGCTGGGGTGGTGGTGGCCATACTGGTGCTCATTCTGGTAGGGTGCCATAGGGCAACTCCGACATTCTCTCGAGAAGTGACCTTACCTCCCACAATTCCAACATGTCCCTTGATCTCCTCCTCTAGGTCCTTGTCCGCTGTATCCCCCTCTTCACCCCCTGTACCCACCTCTGCCCCTTCCTTGCCATTGTGGTCCTCCATACTGTTCCTATCCGGCCCACTGCTCTTGTCCACTTTTTGCCCAATTAGCTTCCATTCTTGCCTGTATTGCTAATTTCCCCTCCTCTCCGTCTACCAGCCGCTCTGCAGGGAGGGTGCAGCTACTGCTGCGACCTACACCAATTTTGTTTGTACTAATGTGGCTTTGTCTGCCAACCTTTTCTGCACTATCTCTCTTTCCCTCTCTTTGATCCATCTACAGTGGTGTACTATGATGCTCTGTATCTCGGGCCAGCCCGTGGCGTCTATCCCATCTATTTTATCCAGAGCCTTCTGTACTTCTTTTGGGAGGCCTCGCTTGATTATGAAGCCGAAAAGGGAGTTGGATTGGTCCTAAACCGTGCCTGTCTCTGCTCGCCACATGTCCTGCACCCGAAAAATGTAAGCTGAAGCATCCTGTCCTCCCCCATAGTGCACTGCATTACTGATTGTAAATCAGGAGTATCCGGGAATGTGTCTCTCAGGGCACCCCATACTCAGGCCCTTACTGTGTTAAATGATGCTCCATCATGGCGGTCGTAATCCAATGTGACCCCAGGGAATCCCGGCTTTTCCCAAAATCTATTTGCTTGGTTGCCTACTGCAGAGACCAGCAAACTCTTAACATCTCCAATGGCTAAGGGGACACAGGCAGTGTTTTTCTCAAATGCATGTATCCACTTGCCTGCCACCCTGGAAAGCAGAGGCAATGACTTCAATAAGTTTACCTTATCCATCTGTGCCCACGGAACATAATGGGGCCTTTCCGCACCTTTGTGTATCAGTGGCATTTGTAGCTTAGTTTAGTTTAGTTTAGTTTATTATTTGTATAGCGCCGCCTGGCCCTAGGGCATCCAGGCGCTTGCGATGAATACAACAAGAATAATACAACAGAAATGAACAAACCGATTACATATTTACAAATTTACAGTCTTGGTGCATGCTAGTAAGGTAGGGCTAGGCAGTTTACGTTTCTTTGGATAGAAGCCAAGTTTTGGTGTTGTGTCTAAATCTGTGAAAGGAAGGTTCTGATCTCAGCTCGAGTGGAAGTGAATTCCAAAGTTTGGAGGCAAGCACGGGGAAGCTGGAGCCACCTGCTTTTTGGAGCTTAAATCTTGGGATATTTAAGCAATGTGTTTGAGCTGATCTGGTAGGGCACGCTGGGGTGTGGTGATTGAGATTGTCGGATAGGTATCTGGGTGCTTGGTTAGCTAGGCATTTGTGTGTGAGTGAGATGGTTTTATATTCAATTCATTGTGGTATGGATAGCCAATGGCAGGTGCGTCTGGCGTCCGAAATGTGTTCATGTTTGGGTATGTTCAGGGCTGCTCGCAAGGCGTTGTTTTGTATGACTTGTAGTTTGTTGATGTTTTTCTGACTGGTTCCCAAGTATAACGCATTGCAGTAGTCAACTTTGGAGAGGACTAGCGCTCTGGCTAAGGTGATGCAGTTGGATGGTGAGAGGTAAGGTCTGCTGGCATTGATGAGTTTACAGGTGTAAGCAGTGGCTGATGATATGGAATTGATCTGTCTTGTCAGTGTGAGGGAGGAGTCGAGGTAGATTCCTAGGGTTTTGACGCTGTTAGAGACGATGATGTTATTGCCGTCTATAGTGAATGCTTGATAGAGTTTGTCGAGTTTATTAAGTCTGGGTTGGGAACCTAGGAGAAGAAGTTCGGTCTTGTCGTCATTGAGGCATAGGCCATGCTTGGCCATCCATTCTTGGATAATGGAATAGATGTTGTTGAGAGCAGTGAGGTCGGTGGAGTAGTCGCCTGTTAAAGGGATCAGTATTTGGGTGTCATCTGCGTAGTTGGTGTAGATGACACCCAAGCGGTCCAATATGTCAAAGAGGGGTTTCGTGAACACATTATATAGAGTGGGGGAGACGCAGGAGCCCTGGGGGACACCGCAAGTGACTGGGGCTGGGATGGCAGAGGCTGTGGGTGCGTAGACTCTCATGGATCTGTTGTTAAGGAAGGAATGGATCCATGCGTTGGCGTTATCTGAAAATTTGGCTGCTGAGGATAGATGTTTGCAGAGGATGTCGTGGTTGACCAGGTCGAAGGCGGCCGATAAGTCAAGAAGGAGAAGGATGGCTAGTTTACCATTGTCTTTAATGTTGTCCATCTGTATCTTAAGGTCAATCAGGGCGGTCTCAGTGCCGTGTTTGGGGCGGAATCCTGATTGTCTGAGTCCTAGTAAGTTATTTTTCTCAAGGTGGTTCTGTATCTGAAGATAGGCAGCTCTGTCGAGGATTTTTAGTAGGAAGGGTACGGTCGTAATGGGTCTGTAGTTGGTGGGGACATTAGGGTCAAGGGTGGGCTTCTTAAGTAAAGGAAGAACCCAGGAGTCCTTGAGGTTGTTGGGCACTATGTTGGAGGTGAAAGATGAGTTGATGAGGGAAGTGATGAAGGGAGCAAGTTGTTTGGCTGCATCTTTAATGACTGGGGCTGGGCAGGTATCGCCTTGGCATTTGGACGGTTTAAGAGAGTAGATTATTTCTTCAACCTCTTTGATGGTTATGGTGGAAAACTCAAAGAGGTTATTGTCATCATTTTGGGGGGTGGTGTGGGTGTGTGTAGAGGGGGTGATGTTATCAGTGAGGGTGAGGCTTTCTTTCTTTGTCAGGATTTTGGCTTGTAGTGTGGCAATTTTGCCTAGGAGTGCTTCCTGGATGCTCGTGCACCAGTGGATGTCTTTGTTACAAGTGTCTGGAGTGGGGGAGGGTGATTCGAGTTCTCTCAGGATATTGAAGAGCTCTTTGGTATTAGATTTGGCGTTGCTGATTCTTTCATTGTACATGTTTTTTTTAGACTGGATGATGGCTGATTTATAGATGTTCGATGCCAGTGCGTAAGATGTCTTATTAATAGTGGATGGTGACTGTTTCCATGCTAATTCAGCTTGTCTTTTGGATTTGCGGAGTGTTTTTAGTTTGGGGGTGAACCAAGAATTGAGGTGTGCTCGTGGTTTGGCTTTCCGAAGCTTGAGTGGTGCTATGGTGTTTATGGCCTTAAGGATAGTTGTGTTGTATAACTCTACTAGTTCAGTAGGGTTGGTCATGGTGGGTGAGAAGTCGATGATGGGTTGGAGTAACGGGAGGAGTTTCTCTAGTGTGATATTTTTGTTGTTTCTTGTGAGTGTGGGTGGGGCATTGGAGGAAGGCCCTGGTGTTTGAGTGCCTTTGTTGATGGTGAAGGTAATAAGGTGGTGATCAGTCCAAGCGCATGGAGTGTTGGAAAGGATGGTAGTGTTGCAGTTGAGGTCAGCTATCCAGTCAAGGATGCGGCCTTTGTTGTGTGTGGGTTGTGTGATATGGTGGGTGAGTCCTAATTCTGAAATTGTGTTGGCGACAGTGTGAGCTTTGTCATCTTTCTCATCATTGAGACCTAGATTAAAGTCTCCTAGGATGAGTAGTCGAGAGTTAAGTTTAATATTGTCAGAGAGTAAAAGGGCTATGTCGTCATTAAAGGATAGTATAGGGCCTGGCGGTCTGTAAATGAGGTGGATGGTGATAGTGCTTGTGTGCGTTGTGTATAGTTTGAGGGTGAGTAGTTCCGCTGATGGCAGTGATTGGTTTTGTATGTGTCTTATGTTGATGGAGCTTTTTGCAATAATGGCTACTCCACCACCTTTAGCTGTTTGTCTGTCTGCACGGTAGATGGTATAGTCATTGGGTATAGCAAGTGATAGAGAGGGGCCAGACGTTGGGTGGAGCCAGGTCTCTGTAATAGCTATGAAGTCGAGATCATTGAAGGAAATAATGTCGGCTATGTCTAGGGCATGGGCGACTACAGATCTCGCATTGATGAGTGCACCTTTGATGGTTTCGGTGGTGATGCATGATTTTTTGATGTGGGTGCGGGGGGAGGGTGCGTTCAGGCCGTGTGATATCTGGTCTGACGGAAGTGTAGGGCGTGTGCAGGAAGGGGCAGATTTGGTTAAGGTTATATTTTGTTTGTTGCCTAGATTGAGGAAGGATACGGGTGTGTGTGTTCTGGATCTGAGTCGGGTGAGTCTCGATAAGCCTGAGCAGGGATAGGATTTGCTGGTAGTGAGGTTCGTGATAGTGGATTGGCCGATGGGAGTAGTTTGTGATGCTTCTTGGGGGCTGGAGGTGTCTGCTGTGCGATGAGAGTCGATGGAGGAGGTAGGCTGGAAGGGGTTGATGTTGGGTAGGAAGGGGGTGGGGCAGGGTATGGGATAATGTCTGGGGCAGGCTAGTCTGCTGAGGCCATTGGGGTGTAAGCGAAAGTGTGGCCCTGTACAAGGGGTGTCATGGGGGACCAGGCAGAATGGGAACATAATGAGGAAGGTCCAGGTTATCATATCTGAATTTAGAGGGAACTGGCGCACAAAATCATCAGAGAGAAGCTAGTACGCAATGTTAGTGCACAATGGTGCTGCAGTGAGGGTACTAACGCAGAGAATCAGAGAAATGCTAGTACACAGTGCTAATACACAGTTCTAATACACAGTGCTAATACACAGTGTACTCTAAGCGACCATGAGGCACTACACAATGTCACAGTGGTCTCTAAGCGACCATAAGGCACAACACTATGTCACAGTGGTCTCTAAGCGACCATAAGGCACAACACAATGTCACAGTGGTCTCTAAGCGACCCTAAGGCATAACACTATGTCACAGTGGTCTCTAAGCGACCCTAAGGCACAACACAATGTCACAGTGGTCTCTAAGCGACCCTAAGGCACAACACAATGTCACAGTGGTCTCTAAGCGACCCTAAGGCACAACACAATGTCACAGTGGTCTCTAAGCGACCATAAGGCACAGCACAATGTCACAGTGGTCTCTAAGCGACCATAAGGCACAACACAATGTCACAGTGGTCTCTAAGCGACCATAAGGCACAGCACAATGTCACAGTGGTCTCTAAGCGACCATAAGGCACAACACAATGTCACAGTGGTCTCTAAGCGACCATAAGGCACAACACAATGTGAAAGTAGTTTGTGTTAGACCGTACTGCAAAAACAGGGTTCAGTGAAGGCTTGAAGCAGTTCAGGTTGCTGGCTGGAGCAGTGGAAAAAAGGTTGCTGTAAGGGGCAGTATGCTTGCCCCAGAGGAGATGGGCAGGGGATCTAGCCCTATGCTCGATGGCGTATACAGGCTGGAGGTGGGCCGGTTCGAAGCCTGCTGGCTTGTGGTTGGCTCCCAGTAGAGGAGAGGGGCCAATCACGATGTTTGCAGGGTTGCGGGGCCGGGTGGAGGGCTGAAGATGCGACGGTCAGCCATCTTTAAATGGTGTGGACCTAGGGGCTTCAATTGGTGGCTGGGTGCACTCTGAATGCAATAATGGGGCAGATCCTGGCTGGAGAAGGCCACACGCTTGAGCGGCGCGGATATTATTAAATGATCCGCCGCGTGTTGCCTTCAAGACGCACGCTCGTGCTGCGGCTAGGGACTCGTGACATACCTGGTGTCAGGCAGGGCTGGCTACTGCTCCAGCAGTAGATGGAAGGAGCTCCTGCTCATGGTGGCTCTGGAGTGGTAGGGGCAGAGTTCCTGGTCCCTGGCTCCTTAGGCTCCGAACAGGCACCCAACAGGCCTTAGTGTGGCCTTTGTGAGGGCCGGCGAATCCGCCTGCCGGCGGATGCTCGTTCGAGCTAAGAGGCGGTCTCAGCCTCGTTTTGGCGCCACGCTGCGCCAAGCTTACTCTTCCCTTTTCCCATGCTCACCTTTCCCCCTTTCATTCCTGTTATTGGCCCTTTTCCTGTTCTACTTCTCAATCTCCCCTGCCATCCCTCCTCTATTCCATCCTTGTTGGGTGATGAGGCCACGAACAGGGACGCTCCCCCTGAAGCCCCACCTACCGCTTCTTCTGCTTTGTTTCCTTCCTCATCCTCATCTAGACCACTCCAATATTCTTCCTCTCATTCAGAAAGCCCACCCTCTTGATCTGCACTTACCTGCAATCCTTCCTGATCTATCTGTATTATTCTAGTAGGGATGTTATTAATTCAGAATAAAATCTCTCACTTTTTCCACTTCTCCCCCACTGAATTTGCTGATGTGTCTGGTGCCAGGGGTGACTGTGTTCTCTCACCTACCTCCCTGGGTGCATGAGTTGTGTTCACATAGACCTCTGAGTATCAATAATTCCGTTTGTGTCATGCTTAATCGTGTTTCCAAATCTTGGGTTAGCTGTCCTATCTGGACAGCTAACCCAAGATTTGGAGGTGTGCCTATCTGGAGGTGTGCATGTCTGTCCAAATGAGCCTTTTGGGTCATACGGGGGTGGGGCTGAGTGTGTTTGGTTTTGCCAAATATGTGGGGTCACTGTATCCTTCTGCAGGTTTTGTCAGCTTTGGGTGCAGTCGCACATGCTCTATTGGTTTTTCCTTACTCTCCCACTCGCCCTCACTGCCACGTGTTGTCTGGGGAGCCGTACCTTGACCCTTACTCTTACTTGGGGGCACTTATTCAAATAGTCTACACAAGTACAATATCTCTCTTCTGTTTTGGAGCTGTTTGCCTTTATACTAAACAAGTATTTTGCCACCATGTCTAATATTGATTTGTCAAATGACCCACCTTAGGGCCATACCCGGGGCATACCTTCTCCTTTCATTTCCGTTTACCACTGCTCATGGTATTTTTTTATTCTTTCACTATACCCTGGTAAGTTTTGACAGATATGGATGAGCGGCTTTTCCACCCCCATTGTGCCTTAGCTACTAACGCTTGTGTATATATGCAAAAAGTAAATGGCCTACTATACACTCCCACCAGGGTAAAAAAAACATAATACTTCTTTTCACCACAATAACCACAATGCTGTTCACCAGAATACCTTTTCTTTTAGTTCAATTATTTTACTTTATCATTGCAAAACCATATTTAAACAAAACATTGGCCAAGTGACATATAACACTTAATCACACGGACACACCACAGGCCAATTCAACATGAAACAAACGCGTTACACATAAACAGAAAAACGGATACCCTGCCTACCGAGTGTCCCTGATTTTCCTCTACCTCTACTTTTCCCAGACCCTCACCCTTATCCTGGTCCTTTGCCAACCACCTTCTGATGTATAAGAAATAGAAAAGAAAAGAAAAGAAAACTGCTATTCCGAGTCCCCTCCTTGCACGAGACTCCTACTTTATTCACTTTGTCATCACTTAACCCCTGTATTAGTCAAGATAGTACTATGCAGCGTTGCCTTCTACCCCCTTGTGGAACTAGGTTCCTGTACTTCTAGTCACCTCTTATCCTCTTTATATACTCCAAATGGCCATATGCAAAAGGAAATAAAAAATACATATATATATTACACAGCCACAGTAGTGGCTGTGTAGTTATGGTTAAGTTGCTATTCCCATAGGAACAGCACTTTTTGGGTGGCTTATAACTTCGCTCCCCCTGGACGAATCCACACAAAAACCCACATGCAAAAATAGTATATGGCCCACTCCGAATTTGTTTGCAAAGTTTGGTGAGGTTTGGTCCAGGGGGGGCAAAGTTAAAGGGGGGTCCCAAAACTTCATTTTTCCCATAGAGTGAATGGGGAAAAAAACTTTGCTCATGCCTACAGCCCAAACTGCTGAACGGATTTTCACCAAATTTGTGGCAGGAGCAGCGGCATGGTCCCGAAAGCTTGCTTTTGTAAATTTGGTGAAAATCTGTCAAGTAGTTTTTTTAAAAAAAACAACCAAAAAGTGGGTAAAAAAAAAATGTGTGATATCTATGTCTGCTCCGCGGACACACTTCCCTGTTTGCTCCGCGGACAGTGTCCTGATTGGCCAATCGGCTTGCATAATGTCAGCGGATATGCGACGTGGTCGCTGATTGGATGGTGAAGAGCATGGAGTGCATCAGATTTTTTGGAAATGCCCGCCATCTTGGATCCGCGGACATCCGTGGACAGCGCAGTGACAAATGGTGGAGAAATACAACTTTTGCAAGTGTGTTGGTGTGTAAGAGCATTTGGGGAGGGTAGGGGAGTAAGAGATGGGTCAAATGCTGTATTTATTTAGGTGGCAGGCACCCCTGTTGTGTTCGTCATGTCTGAGGACAGCCGTGCTGTCCGGGATGTCTGTAATTGGGCAAACGGGGGTGTCCTAAGGACACTTTTCTTCTTCGTACTGTCCGCAGGCAAGTTGAAACTGTTCTAAGAACGAGCCTGGTGTCTGGGATGTCCATACTTACCGAAAATGGGGGTGTCCTAAGGACACTATTCCTGTCTGTAGTGTCCGTATGCAAGTTGAAACTGTTCTAAGAACATGCGTGTTGTCCGGGATGTCCGTAATTGGGCAACCAGGGCTTTTCCTAAGGACACTATTCCTGTCCGTACTGTCCGCAGGCAAGTTGAAACTGTCCTAAGAATGGAGCTGGTGTCTGGGATGTCTGTACTTACCAAAAATGGGGGTGTCCTAAGGACACTATTCCTGTCCATAGTGTCGGCATGCAAGTTGAAACTGTTCTAAGAACAGGTGCGGTGTCCGGGTTGTCCACAATTAATCAAAATGAAGGTGTCCTAAGGACACTATTTCCTGTCCATAGTGTCCGCAGGCAAGTTGAAACTGTTCTAAGAACAGGCGCAGTGTCCCGGATGTCCTTAAGCAATCCAAATGGAGGTGTCCTAAGGACACTATATCTGTCTGTGCTGTACGCAAGCAAAATAAAACTGTTCTTAGAACGTGTTAGGTGTTCGCGGACATAAAAATGCCCATACTGCATGGTTAAAATGTTTGATTCTATAGGTGTGATCTGTGGGTGTGATATGCTGCAGTGGTTGTGGCCAGGGCCTAGAGTCTTGGGTGCATGGCCGAAGGCCGTATGGCGTAGGCCATGCACCCAAGACTCTAGGCCCTGGCCACAATCACCGCAGCATATCACACCCATAGATCCCACGCATACAATTGAATATGTATGAAATATTTTCAAATCTACAGTTTATGTACTGTTTGATTTGTATAGTTTGTATGTGAAGTTTTGGGTAAATCATGCCATTGAGATTGTAGAGTTTGGTAACGAGCACTGCAGTATAACATATCCATGGAAGTAAACATTTTGCATTGTGGTGTACGGTTACATGTTTGCTTCAATGGTTGTGTTATGGAACAGTATTTATGAGTTGTGCTTATTATAATATACTTACTGTTTGGTTTGGTAACTGGAGCACATATCTTCTTAGTCAATTTCTGTGTTAAAAGAAAAGATCACGTTAGTGTCGGTAGTTTGTAAGGACTTATAACATTGAATAATAGACATTTTTGATTCATTTCGACCCACATATTTAGTAAATTACAAGCCAGTGTACTGTGCAATTTGATCAGTTTCTATGGTTGTTGTTAAATCATTGGGTCTGTGGAAAAAAAAATCCATGTTGGATTAAAAAAAAACGTTTTTTTTCTTTTGGTACAGTACATATATTGTTGTGTTTTCAGTGTTTAGTTGTTGTTTCTGGCTAATGTTGGCTTGTTGCAGATTGGTAGATACTTGTTGAATTGTAACTGATTATACTTTGTATTTATATTCTCAAATTGTTTATCTATCTGTTGGGTCGTTGCAAAATCTTGGGGCAGTTAGATACCTGTTGGTGTATTTTAACTGTTTATTTCTTGTTATAATTTAGTGGTATTGATTTATCTGTTTGGTTGTTGCAGAATCTTGGGGCAGTTAGATACCTGTTGGCGTATTCTAACTGTTTATACCTTTTTAATTGAAGTTTTATTAATGTTTATGCACAGATTAGTTATTAGTGGTATTGATTTATTTGTTTGGTTGTGAAAAATTTTGGAGCAGTTAGATACCTGTTGGCGTATTCTGACTGTTTATAGTTTTCTAATTGAAGTTTTGTTTATGTTTAAGTACAGATTAGATATTACATTTTGGTTTTAAGAAGATTAAATAAGTGTTTGTAAGATTTGCTAGTAATCTCTGCTTTAGAGTAATGGTACTGTCATTACATTCGAACCATCCATAATTCTTTTTTATATATGCAGTGTAGTGCCCTGCATTGGTTGTGTCTCCTGCGTGGTAGATTATACCTATTGTTGTGAATGTTTTCTTACCAAGCGATACTTGACCATGTGTGAATCCAGTCAGCTTGCAGTTGTTTTTGGAACCATCTGCATTGTAACGTAGAAGCATTAATATTACATATTTACTATGTGTTTGTATTATTAAGGTGGAGAAATTATCTGAATTGCAGGTAGTACATAATCTGCCATGGTTTGTATTTTGTACAAGTTGCTGAAATGGAACGGATTCACAGTTAGGTATAGATACATACACAAAACGTTCATTAGGGATTTGTTCATATTGCATATTGTTGCACAGAGTGCATGTATGTTTCCACATGTATGAAATCTGGAAGATTTCATTTATAGGTATGTTTTTGTTTTCCAGTACTTGTAGCAAGTACATTAGAAATTCTTGTGGATCTTCTTATGAGTTTATAGTGAATTTCACCATTCCAGCATAGTAGTGCAATTCTTGTCTTATTCCATGAACACTGTAGGTGTTGTCAGGATTGTTGGTTGTGTTTCTACGAAGGACTAACATTTGCAAACACAAATGGTCTGTACTCTGTAAGTAAATGTTGTCAACAATTGGTTGTAATTGAAAAAGAATTGTCATTGCTACATTTGCCTAGCAACTTACACCAGTTACATTTGAAAATTTGAATGGACCAGGTAGTTCTGTGTCCAAGTCATTTTTTTGGAGTGTGTGTTGCTTCTTTGAAGAAGTACCTGAGTTACTTTGAGTAATAGGTTCTTCTTTGGTTGTGGTAAATGATGAATTATTAGCTTCTTTTGCTCTCTTTGGAGGATTTGCAGTGAGATCCTGTTGCATTTCTGTTTGAACTAGTTTTCTTTTACAACGTTTTGCTTTTTGTGGAACAGGATACGTTTTTAGATGGGGGTGTATAGTCAACGTAGTCTATTGTATTCTAAAATGTAAGGAATATCAGCGTTTACTTTACTTGCATCAAAGTAGATTAGAAATAGACTGTCAAGTGTACTTAAGCGTGATAGTGCTACGTAGCTCATGCCTTCTTTAAAGACTGTGTTCCCAATATCTATCAATGCTTTATCTAAGGTAAAACCTTGTGATTTGTGAATGGTGACTGCGTATGCTAGAGTTAGAGAAAATTGTTCTCTGCGTACATACATGTCTTTGAAAAGAAGGATCGAGCTATTGAGCTCCCGATCCTTTTTACTTCTGAAAGTTTGTCAAAGAGAATATTGACAAACTGAATGTTGTTGTCACGTGGGTATGTTTGAAAGCCAACAACTGTACCCAGTGCTCCATTAACTAGTCCTTGCTCCACGTCAAGGTTACGTTTAAGCATTACTCTACAGTTTAAAGATAATTTTAATATTTTCTCCAAACCAGCTGTGTTGGAGATAGAAATTTCTAAGGTATTTAGTCTTGTTGTGACTTGTTGACACATGGGTAGTGTCATACCATGTACGTCCAGTTTGTCCTTTGCAGACATTTCAATCATTGGTTGCATTTCTTTTTTCAGCATTGTTTCATTGAATTTGGAACAGCTTGCAAGAGTTGGCATCAAGGACATACAATTGACATTTCTGTGTGCTAATTGTTCCATGACATCAGTAGCACATGAGCTATGGCCATAAAGTGATTGGTTGTGCCAGGTTTTTAATATTGCTTGTGCTTCTTGAGATAGTACACCAACTCTAATACGTTTTAAAATGTTGGGGTAGGTGAGGTCAGCAGACTGTCGCATGTTTTCTGTTAATTCTCTGTATTGGAAATGTTGCCAAAGGTTGACATTTCCTATGCTGCCAACAGTTTTATGGCAGAGTTTGTGTCCTAGAGTTTTAAAAATAGGTTCACATTTCACTGGTGTCAATTGAAAAAGATCTCCAAAAACAATAATGTGTTTTTCTCCAAAGAGCTCTTTGTAGTTTGTTTTAAGTACTTCTTGTAATCTGAGTTGAATCAAAGCCAACATTAGGTTGGAGACCATGCTCACTTCATCTATTAGTAGCATTTTCATTTGTTTCAATACTCTGCGTAGTTCCATTGCAGCTTCTGTAGAAAGTTTGTAATATTCTAATTTGTTTTGGTGTTCTACTGGTAGGAGTAGTAATCAGTGTAAAGTGACACCGCCTATGTTGTAAGCAGCTAAACCTGTGGGGGCAGTTACAACAGCTGTCAGTTTGTTGTTTGCCAATTGTTGAAGGAACTTGCTGATGATTTTGATTAAGAATGTTTTGCCTGAACCAGCTTTACCACTGACGTATAGTAGTATAGGTTTGTAATTTTGGCAGGGACATTCTTTATTTTCATGTTGGACACCATGTGCAATTTCTTTTGTTACTTCTTGAAAAATGCTACGCTGCTCATTGTTCAGTTTTGATTGTAGTACAGTTAAGTCTTCTGTTTCTTCATAGTGACACATGGTGTTTTCTACTTCTGTCATAGCTAATGCTGCCTCATTTGCTATTAGTGGATGTCCCAGTGGTTCTTGGCTTCCTGTTACAGAAGGTTGACTACTGTCGGGAGTATTCTTATCTAATTGGGCCTGGAGTTCTTCTTCATGTTGCTGTTCATTTTGCAACATTGTTTTGTACTGTGTAAAGTTTACATCGGTTATCGTGCTTTCATTTGCTTTGAAAGCGTCTTCATAGGAGTCATAGTTATCTAGTATCTCTTCTTCTTTTCTCCATGGTTTAAAGAGTTGTAGCAGGGACATGTAATATAGTTCTTTATGTTGAGGAGTTTTTAATGACAATTTGATATGATTAATTAAACTTGGTTTGGTAAGTTTTACTAAGCTGCCTTCACAATTTGTCACTCTGTATCTAACTTTTTTTTCATCGGGTTTTATATTATTTTTGTTTTTGAAGTTTTGGGCTATGTGGTATAGACACATGGTTTAAAATAGGTACTTCTATTTGGGTAGTATGTGTCTAGTAAATTGTTTTTCAAAATGTCTTGGCTGTTGGGATCATTTTTGGCTATTGTTTCTATGTCGTCGTATGATTTGAGAACTCTTTTTCTAGATTTAACAGGACCAAGACTTAGCCATACTATATTTTCAGATTTTCCATACAAAGCAGTACTGGTTAAATGATCTGCAGCTTCATAGCAGCCACATTCTCTATGGGAGAGCATTTTTATGCCCAAGCTGTACAATTTCTGAAACATTGTTTTGTCTGATGATAGGTCATTCCAGAGGTCTCAAAGCTCTTTTTCTGCTTTGGTTAACTAGGCTGTAACATTTCGTGCAACTGCAGTGGAATTGTCTGCAATGTACTGCACATCTATGTTTGCATTCCATAATAGGGCAATGATTGGATTGTAATCATTGATATATTTTGCTTCTTCTGTTCTTTTTATGTAATATGTGTTTTTAGGTGATTTACCTTTAACACTATGTCTAACTAAAGACATAAAGTTGTTCACTTCACCTGTTTCTGTAACTGGTCTAGGGAAACCAAAGTGGCATTTGGTGTAGTATTTCCCTTTGTTTTTGTATTTGCAACGATAATATTTGCCACATTTTTGTCTTTGAAATTGTACAATTTGTGCATGAAGATCAGTATTTGTTGCTTCTAATGGAATTTCACAAGTGACATATTTTTCGATAAACCGTAAAACAGTGGCATCACTGTCTTGACCGAATTTAGGAGAATCTTTAACCCATGAAAGCATGTGGATATGTAGTGCTCCTCTGGCTTGGTATTCTTTTCTCCAAAAGAAGTGTTGCATTTCTCCTAAGGGAGGAACAGTTTTATTACAAATAAAGTGTAGCATAGCAATGAAGCTATGATGGAAATATCTTGAAACATTAACTGGATTATAGAGCAAGGTTCTCCAGGTTTTAGTATATCTATGTTTGTTTTGTTTTTGTTTGATATGCGTAGGAAATCATGTAAATCTTCCCATGCATATTCTGCACAACTTAATGTAACAAACCAAGTGGGTGGGCCAAGGTTTCTTATCATACAACTTACATCTCCGTGACGTCGGAACCAGTACACTTTAGTACCACGCATGTTTGCTAACAGATTTCTAATGCTTGATTGTAAAACCTCATCTTTTTCTTGCACTTTTTGTAGTAATTGCATAGCTGACATATTTTGAAAGTGGGTTCCTGATTTTAATGTGTGTGCAACTCCGTAGCATAGAGTTGTTAGTTCACTTTCAAAGAGTAGCTGGAATATGTATTCCACATTTTGTCTAAATCTGGGATCTTCAGAATACATTCGTAATGAGCGGTATTCCGATGGTGTTATCTGAATAGGTCTATCATCCTACCTTCCTCCTTTGCCAGTAGAAAAGAGTATAGGAAAAGCATGTGCTTCTATACTTTTTTCCAATATGCTGATTGGTGATCCTTTGGTTTGTCGCATTTCGCATGTTTCTAGTGCATCATATATGGTGTCATTAGAGTGTAATGGATGAATTGTATAATGGTCTAAAATGTTGGATACTGTAGCAGGATCTAGAAGTTCAAATTGACCAGTTTCTGGTGACTCTTGAATTATTTCAGTTGTTTCCCTTAAGTTTTCTTCAATATTTATTTCTTTTTAGTATTCATTATTATCTTTTAGATATTGCAGGGCTTGTCTAACTTTATGTAAGTCTATGAGTTGTTGTCATTTTTTTTTGTCTTTTGTAGGTACAGCAGATGGGGGTGAAAGGTCTTTTGTAGGTACAGCATTAAGTCAATTAAAGATTGCTCTATTGGACGTTGCACTCCCAGAGGGTGCACATTTTCTTTTAGATCTAATGGTAAATAAACTACTTTGCCATGAATGCCCTTCACCAATTCAGAGGGAGGTAATTTTGCTGTTTTTGGTTGGAGGCGTATTATTGCTTGAAATGGGTGCACTGTTTGAATTATGATGCTCTCATATCAATTCAGTTGTTGCAGGCGTTTTGGTAGTGGTAATAATTCCAAATGATTTGTGATAGCACGTGCAGGAGTTTGATTGTTGTCAAGTTTTGTAGTGCATTAACTGAAAAGTATTAAGGGGTCAGTTATTTCATATTTGTTTTCTGCTATAAGGTCGAGAGCTAATTCAAACCATTTGGAATCTTCATTGTTTTCTATTTTGTATGTTACATCTATAGTTTTTGTGTTACTTTTATAAAAATGTCTGTGGCAACACACACACACATGGTTTGGTATTTCAGCAGATGTACTTTTAAATTTTAGTATTTCTTTTTGGTATGTGTGTAGTAGAAGATTGCCATCTGTACAATTATTGCTAGTTTGTTGTACAGCTACTGTATTTTGTAAATGGCTTTCACTTCCAAAATATTTACTCTGGATATGCACTTTTTTTTCCAGTAGGTCTTTGGCTGTACCATGTAGAAGATTGTTATTTAAATTGGCTAGTTCTAGAGCAGGAATTTTAGCATAGTACAGTTTATAGACTAGATTTCTTATAGTTGAATGATGTGTTGATATCATTTTGATATGATGGATGGTGTTTTTGCAAATAGGTCCTGAAATGCAGGCCAGTGAATGTCTTTGTAGTCCTGTGTATTTGCGCACTGGATAGGTATCCATATTTTGCAGCAGTTTAATTTTGATTTTGTCTTTCCCTTTCACATATTGATTAATGAACTCTCATAAAGATTTGAAAGATTTTTTGGCAATGTTACACATTGACGTGCATGGCCATTTGTATACTGGACGTTCTGGTCCAGTCGAATGGAGAGTTGATACTGAGTTTTCTGGGGATCTTTTTGTAAGCATTTCTTGTTGCATTATGGTAGCATCAAGTTTTTCATAACCTTGTCCACTGCTATGTATGGCAATTGTGTTTGTTTGATTTTGTTTGTATGCTTCTGCATTAAAATATGGTTCTGTGCTTGTGTGTGACTCCATTCCCCTCCACAGATATTTAAGAAGTTATTTTTGTTGACATTCTGTTTAATGAGAAGTCTTTTTTGTAATTTAGTAGTAAGTTTTGTTAGTGGTTTCATTCTGTTTAACAGTAAAATAAATAACTTTCTTTTGAGAAGGATTGCACTGTCTATCAAAGCTTCTAAGATTAATTTTCGACAGTAGGTTTTAAGGGTTGTGCATGATTTGTCTCCTGTTTTTATAAGATTCTGAAGGACTCTGTGGCGGAACATTTTTGCTAAAATACTTTTTTTGGTATGGTTACTTGCCACTATATCAAGATTTATAGGAACAGTTTTAGCAGTAGTGGTAGCTGCATTCTTGTTAATCATTTTTTGTTTTCTTTTACATTTTGTTACATTTCTGCACTGGAAGTTTGTTTTGTTTTGCTAAATGACTGTGTGAGCTTTTTTGTTTGAACTTTTTGTACAAACACAGCTAGAGATGGATGCTTATTTTGGACACTTTTATTTACATTTGCTCTATTTCTGCGTTGCTTTCTACGGACTTGGTTTCTGGTAGGAATTCTGTGGGGTCTGTTAAAAAAAAGAAGGTATGGGTTGGGCTGTTGTGCAATGTATGTGTGCTGTATGCATGAGTGTCTGAGTATGATGGTAAAGATGTATGTGGTGGTGTGTAATTGTGCATCGGACAGCTACAATTAGTTGGGAAGGCCATTTTTACTATAATGCGGTTCAGATGACAGTAGAAAGTGAGTTAGTGATGAGGAGAAGCACTAATAGTAAATCTAATGGTATAAATTAAAAAGGTTTTTTGTTTTGTAATACTAACATTCAAGGGGTTTGAGTTATGTTATTTGCTTAAGAAAAAACGGGGATTTGTGTGTCATTCTGCCTGCTAATCCCTGTTTAATAAATTGTGATTTGTGAGCAGAATGGTGCACAAATGTTCGTTTTTTTGGTGCACAAATTATATGAATGAACCACACAACAAAACAGTAAGTATAGCAATTAAACTGAAGGGGAAAAGGAGAGTAGTGCAGTAGAACTGAGAGCGAGAGGGAGGGGTGGGGAAGAGGAGGAGGAGGGAAAAAGATGGGGTGAAAGGTGAGAATGGGGGGAGGTGGGAGGGAAGGGAGATGATCAAGGAGATAAGGCAAGGGGGGAGGTGGGCAAGAAGGGGGGAGGGGCTTCATGGCAGGGAATGTGGAAGGAGAGATTTGAGGGAAGTGTGGAATGAGAAAAAGGTAGAAATAGAGCAGAGTGAGAGTGGTAAGGAGTGCCAGTGCAGAAGGGCTAGGAGATGGAAGGATTGGAAACAGGATGTGGCACAAGGGGAAGGAGGAACAGTGAGAAGGAAGGGGTCAGTAGAGCAAAGGGAGTGTGGGGGAGTGTAGAAAGAGTGGAGGGAGGAGAGATAAGGGGGAGCAAGACCGTGGAGATATTTAAAGACTAGGCAGAGAAATTAAGGTCATATTGTACTTAGTTTGTTTTTGTGGAATGAGCAGGTTTCTTTGGAGTTGTTTATAGTTCAGATGCTGCTGTTTTCCAGGAGAGTGGTCTTCACTCACAATTGTAAAAGAAAGAAGTTACTCATTTTGAGGGTTTATAGCACTGATGTTAATTGAGACGTTGATTTGTATGTTTTTGTATTAGTATTCTTGTTTGATATCTGAACATAGTGTATGCTTGTAGTTTCATTTGACTATGTGCCGCATTTATATTGTATTTACACTATTTTAGTTCAACATGCTTTGCAAATGAGTAGAATATTAACTGTATGAAACTCACTTTGTTTTGTACAGCTGTGTTATAGGATGTTGGGAGAAAGAAGAAAAAATTATATTTATTTTGCAATTTTGATAAGATAAATGGCAGAAACTGTATAGAAAAGCATGGAATGTAGGCATTTGTGAAGGTGTGGGTAATAAAGCACAAGGATGTGATTTACAGGTAGTGGTGTTATTGTAGCAGGGAGCTTTTTAATGATAGTGTCTATGTGTATGAAAATGAATGACCTTTTACTGGCTGTGTGTAATTTTATAATAGACTACCAAGTGTTTTTCCACAAGCATATTGTTATTTCTTCCATCTTCTAATATTATAATTTTTTAGATAGGTGTGTGTGTAAGAAATAAAATTAGACAGCAGACAGGTTTGGAAATGACAGTTGATTATAGCAGATGGGAAAAATGACAGTAAGTTCATTTTAAAGGTTATACAGGTTAAGTTGCAGTTACTCTGTTTATATGCATTTATAAGAGTTGGACATGCACTGTGCAGAAAATATGCATGCCTGTAGTTTGTATTCATGCATGTGGATATGCATGCAGCTGCACGTAGAATTATTGGAGACTTGTAGAGTCGTTTTTGTAGTAGGTGCTTTCCAATGATATGAGACTTGTACTCAGAGTGATCAACAGTACATTTGAAGTGCTGAACTCTGATGATGGAGTTAAATGTAGAGGTCTTGGGTATGATTGGTGGATGGTTGTGTGACTGGTTAGCTGTATCCAATGAGGGAATGGCACAGAGAGTGAAGTGGAACTAGTAGAAGCGCTGTCCAAGTTACGATATGTCCGCAGACATGGCGGTAGTTTGCAGACATTGCGTATTACATACGTGGATTTTGGGGTGGAGAGGCATGCAGATGAGAATGAGTAGAGCAAGGGATTGGTCAGTGAAGTTTACTGGGTGTGTTGTGTAAGGAGAGAGTTTGCCAGAAAGTCTTTTTCCTGAGAGAAGAACAGTTAGCTATGGCTGTGTGTTTCAGAAAACAGATTATCTGGATTTTGGGAGATTCATGGATACATTGGTTGAAGGTGCATGCAGAATGCTGTTAAGTAGATGCAGATCTTGGATTCCCTCAGGTAGAAGTGCACTGGCATGGAGTGCGTGGAATGAAGTGGTTGGACTTGGTACCTCTCTGTGCTACTTTGGAGAAACAGTGTCATCCAGACATAATTATAATTCATTGTGGAGGGAACAGTTTGGGACATGTGTCAGGAATTTCTTTGCAATTTGAAATGAAAGAAGGACTTGGGAAGGTCATGGACATGTTTCCAAATTCCCCGAGTAATCTTTTCTCGTATTGTGCAGAGACAAATGTTGCTGCGTGTTTCTTCATTTGGTCCACAAATGGAGAAAGCGAGGTGGAATGTTAATAAGGCTGTCTGTGCCTTTCTAAGAGATGTTGGCATGCCTTCTTTCCACAATGAAAATATTATGTTTCGTAGCACAAACATTTTTGGCAGAGAAGGAGTCCATCTTACTTATGCTGGTAATCAGAGTTTTCTGAGAAATGTACAAAATGCATTGCAACCTTTTGTGCAATTACAGCCATTCATTTTGCAGTAGGTGTTGACTATTTTAAGATTTTAAAACACAAAAAAACATCACCAAAAGCATCTTTTCAGAGCCACCACTTCCTCCCAGAGAAAAGTGCAATGGTTTTGATAGGGCAGCCCCCCAAAATGTTAGATGTCTGCGGACTTCTAAAAAAAATGCACAGGGTCCTGCTCATTTTATTTGCCACTTCTATTTTTAGACTGTGAAAGGCGGCTCTGACACACTATGAGAGGAGGGTAAAGGAGGGTAAGGGGGGACACCAACCATGGGGATAAGAAAGGGCAGGTGGAGAGAGGAAGATGTAGGGTAGGCCTTACTTAGGTAGTGGGAAGGTCTTCTCGTGCTCCTTGACCACAGTCTCGAAAGCACTTCGAAGTCTCTCCCCCCTGCAGAGTACTGCATCGCAGTACATACACAAACTGTGACCCTTGAAAGGCAAGGGTCATCAGCATCATGGATAGCCTGTGAGGCAGCTGGAGGGATGTGCTGTCCCACAGGAGTTTCTCTTGTGATGACAGGTAGCGGAAACAGAGGATGTGGTAGAGGAACTCAACCTACTACGTTCCTCACAAGGTACAACCTTGTGAACGGCCCCACCGTGGAATGACCTTAGGTGTCACTTCATAGATGTTTTACCAAAGCTGTACGAATCAGGCCTCCCACGACGCAGCACCATTTTGCACTGGTTGCAGGTGACCTTGTTTGCACGTGCTTTTGGTACGTCACCATGAATGGAAAATAACCGCCACACCCAAGACTCACGGTGAGTGCTGGTAGTAGGGACTTCCACTACCTCATCCTCGTCATCATCTTCTTCCTCCTCTACATCCTCGTGCCTGTTCCCCTCTTCAGGCCCCTGGGGATGTGGTGGTGGTGGAGGGGGTGGGGGTGGTGCTGAGACATATGTAGCACCAGCTGGAGCAGCAAGTATTGATGCCATCAGGTCTGATGGAAAGCAGCAGCAAGAGCAGCAAAATCTGGAAGATTACCAGCAAAGTAGACAATGCTCTGTCAGATAGCCAGAAGCACAATGAGGATGAGCTCTGGGGTGTGGCCCTTTATAGGGGTGCGTGTGTGCGCTTTGCAGACACCCACACAGTTCGCAGACAGATCGAACACCAAAAAAAAGCTCAAAAAGTTCCAAAAAGTATGTAGAAAGTCAGGGACATTGTCTGGGACATGTGCTATGGTGATTTTTTACTATAACATACTTCGGATTGCCTGAAAAAGTACTTTTTATATGTTCAGGGACCCGGACAGTGTCCGCAATTCAGGACACACGCTCAGCATGGGTGCAGTCACATGATGACGTCGCAAACACGTCCGCGAAGGGAACGGGTGTCCGCAGAACACCAAATGCACGGGAACGTCTGCGCGCATGCGCGCGGGCGCTCTACAGACAGTGTTCGGGTCCTGAAACTAATTAAAAGTGCGACACAACTGAGATGGACAGTTACGGACAGGCGCGATGTTCGTAGGACTTATGGGTGTGGTGTGCATGTGCATAGATGTTTTACAGGCGGTGCGGACAGGTATAGTGTCCTTAGGACACCTCCATTTTTGTTAATTACGGACAACCCAGACACCGTGCGTGTTCTTAGAACAGTTTCAACTTGCTTGAGGACAGTACGGACAGGTATAGCGTCCTTAGGACACCTCCACTTTGGTTAATTACGGACAACCCAGATACCGCGCATGTTCTTAGAACAGTTTCAACTTCCTTGCAGACAGTACGGATGGGTATAGTGTCCTTAGGACACCTCCATTTTGGCTAATCACAGACAACCCGGACACTGTGTGTGAATTAAAACACATCTAATATTCTTTTTATTATGTACAGATATAAAATTTATGCAACAGAGGGGGAAGCAGAAACTGACATAAACACCGGGGAATTGGGGGTTTGGAGATGATGGATGGGAGGAGATGAAGGGATGGAAGTCTCATCATAAAATTTTTCTTGGTGGGGAAGGTTTGGGGATAGTTAACTGGGACATGGACAAGGGGAACAGGTACATGTGGGACAATGATATTTAATTTTCTCTTTTATATGGTCCTCCACAAAATGTTTCAAAACATTGAAATTTTCTGTTAGCATGTCCATTTTTTCTTCCATGCGGTGTAGAGTATGTTCTAATATGTCTTTAGGTGTATTATTCTCAATGTTTGTTTGGTCTGTGAAAAAAAAAATGTTAAGTACATATAAAGTTATAATTATTAATTTGGTTATATAGAGAAGTGCCTACCATTAGTATCACTATCTTCAGTCATTTCCTCATGTGGAAAATGTTCCTCAAGCCATTCCAAAGTACTGGCCATTTCTGTGTAAAAAAACATATATATTATTTTTAGTGTACCTAATACAGTAAGTTTAGAAATATATAAGAAAAATTAAGTTTACTTACTAGCTTCTGGTAAGTTGTGTTCTTACTGTTGTGTACGTCTGCTGTTGCTTCTAGCTGTGCAGTTTCTGTGAGGTAATTATGTTGGAGCATATCTTTTTTGTTTTGGTATATTCCATTTGAGTACATATGGTATTTAAATGGATGGTTGATGTGTTACATATATAGGTTCCACTTCTTATTTATTATTACATATAATGTGTTTATATGCTGCTTTTTGAACTTGTTCAGTGTTTATATGGCATGATAGAACAATTTAAGACACCCCCTGAGTTTTTGGGTAGTGTTGCTGCTGTTCGTGTCCGTCCGTGGACATACGCACAGTCCACGGACATCAAAATCACTAGCAGGGGGTTCAGAATGTTCTATGTTACATGTAAATAAAGTAAGGGAATCCTAGTAAACCTATAATAAATTCACACTATGAAAATGTATATTCAGTAAAAAAAACTTTGATAAAGGGAGGTTATGGATACGTTGCGCTACTAAAAACCTATGAAATTCAGTGAAAAAACTTTGTTAAAGGGACATTATGGTTCCAAGTAAAACCAAAAAAAGTCACCAGTTATGGTAAACTAAGCAACCATAACTCGCGCCACCACTTTGCACTGCTAAGATTAACACCCAGGACATCAAAGAAGACATCACAAATGTCATTGATGACATCACTGATGACATCACATGTGCATTCACCTTTCATGAAAAGTCTGTACAAGGGATTCTTATTGTAATCTTAACAAAAAAGTGTCACAGATCATTGGAATAAATATGATGAGGTACGTAGTGTATTAAGTAATGCATTAATCCAAATAGCATTGTATTAAGAAGTTTTTTTTTTCCAATATACTAAGGTACACATGTAGTAACATAGGCATAGTGTGCAGCAGACATGATGGAAATGCAATATTAATAATCTTGCTATGTTAAATACTTAAATTATAAATGTTTTCATATTACAGTCTTGCATACTGTGAAATATTTAATAAGTACCTAATCAGACCCACTTGCTACATTATTGCATTACTGCGCACAAAACACAAGCAGACAACAACACATACAAATAGAGAATATAGAGGGAAATTGAAGTAAACAAAAAACAGCAGTATTACCCAACAATCTTCATAACTTAACTGATTATCTTCATGCACAGAAATGATTGCTCTGCTTCGAAGCTACTACTTCCCTATGTATAGCGATCACATATTGTGACTAGAACCTAAGGAAAGTAGTGTAAGTGCAATGTGTATAAATATGAGCATATCCAGGGAAAGTACAGTAATAAAAAACAACAGAACTATAAGACAGTGTTGATAACCTTACTAATCATCTTCATACATATATAGCATTGCTGTCTTCCAAGTCTGTGTTTTCCCCTTCGTATATGTTTCATATGCTTTGAGTGCACCCTAAATGAATTACTGTAAAAACATATTTGAAGTATAAGTCTACAAATATAGTACTTTGTACTATAGTATAGTGATTTTTTAGTTCCTGACTTTTATTGGCCTAGATATATCAGTAAAGGAAAAAAGAGTGAGCCAGACATGTGATGTCATCAGTGATGTCATCAATGACAGCTATGATGTCATCTTTGATGTCCTGGCTGGGTGTTAGTCACCAGAAGGTATTGTCTCCTTCTCCTGAGGTCCACTTGCTTTCCAGTTTACAAGGGATGGGTGGAATTACTCCCTTCCTCCAAGCCCTTCTCAAACATTCACAATTCACAATTCATACACAATCTTCAGGGAAGAATACATCCCTTCCCCAAGCTTGCTTTGCACTTCAAAAGTTCTCAATTCACATGAGCTCCCAATCTTCTAGATGAGGATCCCAGGCCTGTGTATTCCTCCTGACTGGGTGTGGCAGCCCTTGATCACTATCCTGCCATGTACTGTGACTATGAACATTACTGGGGTTCAGCTTCATAAGAAGATGTGGCCCCCAGACCTGTGGAATTCTTCCCTTTTGGTACTGCAGACCAGGTTCACTATCCTGCTAGGTACTGGCACTATGAAGATGACTTAGGTTACTCTTCATAGAAGAATGTGTGTCCCAGACCCATAGGATTCTCGCCCCTTATTCTTTCCCCTCATCTCCTTCAAACCCCAGGTGCCCAATAATGATGTGACTGGAGCACCGTTCTTGAGTCTGAATTTCAGGGATGAATTTGTTTTCGGTTATACGTGTGTTTGTAAATTAAATGGCCGATCTTGGGTGAGGGCAGTAGTGCTCTAAATCTTCTCCTTGCCCATTGGCAACACAAAACTGTATGCACTATTGTCATGAATTTGTCCTTCAAAGGGTGCATTCTCCAGGAACCCAATAGTGAAGTAAACAACGTTTAAGAAGGAACTATGTTCAAGTTGAAAAGTTTTCTTTTGGATGGAACTGAACCATTATGATGTCACAAGCTGGAACTTTGTTCATTTACTCAGAAAGGAACTGAGACCTGGAGAAAGGAGTCATTCACACAGGCGATTGGAACTGTGCCTCATTTTCCAGAAGAAGGGAGTCATTCTTGTGGACCAAGAAGATATACTACCCATTTCTTATTAGCCAGTGTGAGGGTCTAAGGCAAGTCCCCAATCGATGATGAAACTCATTCCAATGAGCCAAAAAAAATAATGCATGAGATGTGAGAAAAACAAAAATGTATTATAGCACACATCGCCTAAGCCATGGATTATCAAAAAATACATTCATCTTTATAATGAAAAATGGCTGGTTGGATAGAAAATTACAAAAGAGAAATAACAACAAATGTTACAGATTATTCACAGTTTTCTGGCTTCTGATTGGACATTGTCATTTACACTATAGGTGAATCTATATGCTTTCTATCCCTATTGACCTATTCTATCCTCGTGATCTGATCAAGATGTCATATTATTAACCACTTGATAATGAGATCATCTCCTTTCTCAGGGTGCTGATTGGATAGTACTCTTTTAAGTTATAATATAAGCTTTACATGTGATTGGCTGTTTCAGAAGGGGTATGCTTGGAGTGAGTGACTGAGTAAGTTTCAACCAATCCCTGTGTCAGATGTGACAGTGTGACAATGACATTAGATCTTTTGACATCCCCTTCCAATTGACCTAATCAGTAGGCACTGTTTTACTGTTCCCATCATTGTGAACTGTACATACCCTGTTCACCTTTGCAACTCGTTGTTGGAAAAATTACTTGCTTCTCCTTCCTTTCTCATGATTCCATTTGCCCTACATCTGACCTTATGAGCTGGGGACTTAGTTGCTTGCAGACTTCATTCCTTTACACCAATATGAATATATGTATACAGCTTGAAATATAATAAACATACCTTTGTTCCACTAATATTGTGGATGTACTCTGAGGGTCATGCATATGTTTCCATAAAGGTTACTGATGCCCTATTAATTATATTCTATGCGCAATGGCATTTTTTGCTTGGCTCCCTCTTTTGCAATTGGAGCTCTTTCTGTGAGAACCTTTCCTACAGAGGGCAGTGTTGTGCCTTACTCATTTTGTATGGACAGGCATGCACCTTACAACTCATTGCTCGGTTCCTGCTGGCTTGTGACCTTCATTATGATACATTTTCATGCACTTGCTAGGAACCTTAATTGTTAAATGTCTTTTGAACTCAGGCTTACTGATGTGTTTTGAGCAATCCATGTACAGTGTTTGTCCTTCAGCTCGGGGATCTGATATTTTCTGTGTTGCTTTATGAAGACCTCACTACCTTAACTCAGGCCTGTGAATTAATTTATCCCCCCTCCCTTGCCTTGACCAATCACTACACGGCTGTGGGAAGTTGCAACTTGGTATGTGTGCACCTCTCAACAAGGGCCTGGCTGGTGCTTTCTGTTGAAGGGGTGGGGGTTTTCATATTTTGGAGATGGCTAACTGGGTCTTGAGGCCTACATGCATCATTTATTCAATTACCGAGGAGGGTTGCTATCATTCACTATCATTATGAGTGCCCCTCAATGTTTTCTGACTAGTGTCTATCAATGAAGGACACATGGTTATGTTCAAGTGTAAGGTATGTGCAGTACAGCTCGCTGAAGCATGAGGCCTGGCACCTTGTTTGTCCTACATTTGGAAGTTTGTATGTGTGGGGCTTCTCTCTTTGTACTTTGTGCTTTCTTACAATGATTTTCGAAGCTTGTATTTTTGTGCACGTTTGGGGCATTGGATATCTTCTCCAACATAACTGTACTCCTAACAAAGGATAGATGTAGGTATTTTGAAACAACTGTAGACTCTTTTTATTTATTACTTATTCTGACCGATTCTTTAGCTCCTTATTAGAGACAGGAAAACCCCTCTTAGACTTAGGTGAGAGTTAGGTTTCCTCTTTATGTTTGCCTGAATAAAAGCATTTGCCAATCACCATGCCACCATTGTGTCACACTCGTACTTCTGCACCCTTACACTATGTATTCAGATTTTGAGGTTTACCGCTATATAACTTGTAACTTCTTGGGAAGTGACTGGCTCCATGTCAGTTCAGTTCTACAGTGCCTTCCGAGACCCTTTTCCATGTAATAAACCTTGTTTTCGCTTGCAAAGAGGTCCAGTGATTATTTGACTTTTTGGATTATTTTTTACCAGTTTTGTCAGTTAGCTAGAACTGCTACCCATCAAATGCTTGAGGACCACTCACAGGGATATGAGCCCACTCTAGGATGCTTTAAGCGTTCTTCTTACTGCCACTTACTGCCACCCTATGTGAGACCCATCACTACAAGGACATTACAACGGCCACATCAGATAGATTCACCAAATGCCCATTGACTGCTCCGCACAATAAAACATTCAAATCCTACTTTCCAACATATAATTCACATACATAGTGAGCCACCTTCACAGTAATCTGGCACATCCTCCAACATAATTCATAGAACACAGTGCTACTGCCCTCCAACAAAGTTATATATCACAGACCTCTGATCACCTTCCGCACAATGCTCTCTTCTGGATATAGATGTATCAAATGAGCTTGGAACAAAACACCTAGAAACAGTTCTCACACACCGTACCAGGGTACTTATGAAGTGCACTCATAAGCAGAACCACAAGAGCAACATGATTTTGCATTTTCCCTCCCACATTTTAAGAGATAATGTGACAAGAGACAATGAAAATTGAAGCAGAATGGGATAATAAAAACAAACACATAACAAAATAATATGTCATGACCTAAAAAACATTGTTAAATTGACACTAGCATACAATGCTTTTAAAAGTTAAAAGCATATGCTTAATGATGATTCTGCTATATTAATCTGGAAATATAGAACTTCGTGGAAACGTGTTTGGCAATGCAAGTATAATTGTTAGCATGACAACAATGCAATTCAGCAGTCAACTTGAATTACAAATGCATCTGTACTAATCCGCCGAATGCAATGTGAACCTATTGGAAATGTACGTTTATGTTGAAATGTGTGAGTGTTTGTATATCATGAATGACTAAAAGTGTTGCCGTGGGTGGGGCTTTAATGATTTCCTATTTTTTCAGGTTGACGATAAGGAAAGGTATGTGAAGTTGATGAACTTGATGAAATAGACCATCCTCCCACATGTTACCAGCTGTGGTAGTCTACATTAGCAAAACAACCCTACTGTCAGTTAATGTGTACATCTATCGTTGCTTTGGCTCCATCAGTTTCAGACCTGTTTACACATTGATATTCTTGCCAGCCAGCTGTGTGTTCTTACAGCTTCAGAACATTGATTAGCAGACAAGGGGAACAGGAGTCAGTGGAGGAACAGATCAGAGGGCACAGCAGGATGGCCCAGCATGGAGATCCTGGCAGCTTTTGCAGACATTGCCTCTATGTAAATCAACTACTCATTTGACTTACTAATTGTGCATTCTCCATTCCTTTAAGATTATTTTCTATTGCTGTATTATGTATTATGCATTTCTTGGACATAGTCATTGGTTAAGTCTGGTTAAAATACAATTTCTCCATAGCAACAATTAAAATAGAATAACAACTACCATTGAAACAATGGGTTCTACCAAGACTCTGTCACGGAAAGCCTCAATTTATCCAATAAAGAACTTGCAATCTTTGACTGTGAAATATCCAGGACATATATTTATTCCTACTGAATAACTATTTTTATTTTAAAATGAAAATAAAAAGTTTTAGTTGGAGACAATGCTGAGTCACTATTTCTGAAATGAGTTGTGTATCATCTACACATTCACTTGAAGCACTCTGGATTCGTGTGACGGTTATCTTGATCTGCTCTGGAGGCAAAATAATTAATAGTATTTAAGCAGCATTACCACTATGTGTGTAATGGTAATTATATGACATGGTTAAATTGTGCACACTTTCATGAGTGAAGTGCTAGTGCGCGGTGCAGCAAGTTCAAATCTTGTAGCAAAGTAATCTTGCCACTTCCTCCAATAGAGGTCAACAAACTCAATACCTTGAGGAATAATGGGGTAATAATAATAATAATAATAATTGTTGCTACAGTCCGTAATGGGCTGTCAAAAGACTACACATTATTATTATTATTATTATTATTATTATTATTATTATTATTATAATAAAATTGCCTTCTCAAAAAACATCATTCGTTCACAGACATGAAAGAAGCATTAGTATTTTGCTCGCTCATAAACCCATTTCAGAGATCGTTTACAGTTCTTATCAACAGCATTTGTAATATCAACTGACACAGGATACATGATTTGCCCTGATGTAATACTCTTTGTTTCATGAGTGACTGCTGGTGAATGTATTTCTTTTCCCATCACCGATAGGCTTAGATAGAAACTAACTGCACCTCTCCACTCACTCCACGGTGTGTTGCTACTCTGAAATCGTGACACCCATGAGGCAGGTTTTGGCTGATCAGAGTTCATAGTGACATATTTTGATGAATGAATGCTTATCTACAGGCCTCTCAGTTACGACATAAGTTGTGAGGTTGTTTAGATTTCTGTCTCCCAAAACAAGCAGTTGTGAAAGCTGGGTTCCAATCTCCACTGCTCCAACACATGTTTTGATTGGCTGTATTATTTTTATTGTATTGCTTTTATTTACTGTTTGACAACATAGGGATGCAATATTGGATCCGAGCTTATGTACATTTGGGGCAGGCATTTGCACCATGACTTGGTGGCCCAGAGGGTTGCTGCCCATGCAGCCACACTTTATAATTTGAGATAGATAGTCCATTGTCATAATTCCCACTATTGGAGCTTTTTGACATGCAGTGTCATTTTGTAATCCCTTCCTACCACAAGTGAGGTTTTTTTATTACTACAGAATTATATAAAATACATTTTGCTTTATTGAAATGTGTGTTACTGTATAGGCCACCTGATATTAATATATTTTGATTCCATTCTGGTTTGGATTTCTTCAACTTCTTTGGAATGTATTGATTACATTATAAAATGATTGTCACCCAGTGTGGCAGCGTTAAGTGTGTGTGAGGGTGATTGTGTGTGTGTCTATCTTGATACATCTTGATATATTATGGGTATGCTTATACCCATAATATATCACTTTCTTTTCTCTACTTTGTTACACCTGAATTCTTGAATGGTATATCAATAGCTAGATGTGCAGTAGCGTTGTGCATCTTTTTCATTTCTTCTTTTCTTTCCTTTAGATTTTTTAGTTGAATTGCTGTGTGGGGACAGCGCTTCACTGATATTGACATGTTAACCTCATTCAGTGGGCCCAATACTGCATCTGACCTTCTTACAAGCACACTGTCTATAATGTCATAGAACAGGAGTCTCCAACATTTGGCTCTCTGGATGTTTTGGACTGTAAATCCCATCAGCTATAGCCAGCCTAGTCAGTAGTAGAGGATGGGAAATGTGCTAGCTAATAATAAATTATAATAGAGAAAGATAAATAAATGTTTATGTGTATATATATATATATATATATAATATATATATATATATATATATATATATATATTATATATATATATATATATATCAAGGAAAACTCTTTAGTTGCAGGGATGTTAAACCACCCTAACCTTGTGCCCCCTTTTGCACAACCTATGACCACAATGATGACATCACAGATCACATCACTAATGACATCACTAATTACATGTTGTGTGTCAGAGGTCGCCTTGAGACTCACCAATAAAACATTACAAAAGTAGTAAAAAAAGGAGCGTACACAGGCATGAAGTAAAGCAGGTTTATTCAGGGCCCAGACGCAGCTGGGACAGCTATATTCAAATAGACCGTGGAACAGAACTGTGTGAAATGGTGATGTCAAAGAAACACCTCTAAATCTAAAACGTATATAACAATCAAGCTAATCAAAATTAGTAACTTTGCAAGATGAAAAAATCTCCCCACACTTAGCTGACCGGTGCTCGCACATTATACCCTTATAGAAAAACATACATTATGTTCAGTAATTGGGTCCACAGACCTTCTCAAACTGCCCTCAATTATAATTTGCAACATCATAATTCAATCCCCACTTCCCACATTATAATGACAATTCATTGAAACATTTGAGATCACTAGCCAGACTTTATTCATTTGTGCCGGTCATCTCATCTACATTCTCATGAGAAACACTCTCTACCATGATGCTGTCAGAGCCTTGAACCATGGACATAATGCTATATAAATGTTGCATATTAAGAACTCTTTGCACTTCTTCGCAGGTGAAAAGTAGTCAGTGGCAATTTGAAACTGCTGTGTTTCTTTTGACTCCATCTACAAATTGCGTTTTGCAAATCATTTTGAATTATAAAATGTTTATGCCCTCCTTGCCTGTTAGCGGGACCCATGGGTTGTAATCTGTGACCTCGAAAAAATAACAACTATTGTTTGCTTCTTACAATACCAGACTGAGATCGTGGGACTTGCGATGTGTTACCAGCCACTGCAGCTTCACTGCAGATTAATAAAAAACTAAACACACATTTTCTGCAAAAGCATGCTGTGAAGCCTATTTATCGTGTTTCAGCCTACCCCTAAATTTATTTGAACTTACATGTGCCCCTGAATTTCTTTGGGATGTAAGTTAGTTTTTTTTTGGGCTTGACTTGTATAATGTTTAAAAGGAGATCCCCTCCCCTTTTAAAGTGCTACTCTCGCAATTGATAAGTGCATACATTTTCACTGTGCAGAACTTGCATTTGTATTACATTATGCCCTCCTTTTATTGATCTATCAATAACAAACTCGTTTTGTGCCTCCCATTACCTTTCTGCTACTTTATCTTTGTGAATCCAATTTTTTTCCAATCTTGTCATGTCTCCCCCAATCTCCTCCCATCCTTCCAGTGTTTTCCCTACCCATATACAAGCCGTTCCATCCTTTAGGCCTGAAATCCAAAATTGTTTATAGTTTTATAAATCTGCTGGCTGTGTAGAGATCCACCAATCAGGATCCTCTTCTTCATTTTCCCCAATTACTTTTTTTCCACCCTTCTTTTTGTTAGAATTTTTATCAACACTTAAGGGTAACTTCAACTGCCATCTTTTCTTGCTAGAATATAATCTAAAAATGTTCTTAATGATGCAGAAGGTGACAGAAATTAACACCAATGTGGGGACAGTCACTCAAATCATTCCGGAAAGCCAGGTGGGTACCCATGCGTAAATGCTGTCCAACCAGCTACTTGATTGCCCTCCATTAACTTTGCTGGTCATTTTTTCATGGAGTGTCCGTATCTCTGTTATGGCTGCTTTCAATTTTCCATTTGAAGCCTCTCCTTTGGGTGTCAGTGTGCAACAGCTGCTTCCAAACTTTGAACACACTGCTCCCTCGATAGCTGTTAGGAGATCCAGCATGTACCTGTTCTGGAGGGCCACCAAGTGTAGCACCATCATCCCCTCCTTAATTGCATTCAAACCTTCGATGTTGAATTTCCCAACTGGAGTAGCATAGAGTGAGCTGCAACCACTTTGCATTAGTGGCGGCCTGGATACCTCAGACCAGTAGTGAGGTAAAAAACTTTTCAGCCATGGAAAACAGTCTGAATTCATAAGGGATAGCGGCCATGTTGTCAGTGCTTTTCTTCCTTCTTATTGATTTACGTTCCTCATCTTGCTGTGCCATTTTTCCATGCAACTCAATCTTCATGGTAGTGCTATTTCGAGACACCACCAGTGCAGGACTGTGCAAAGTGACAAGAGCAGAAACACTACTCCAGTATGGTGTAATCTGGGCATAAGCCTTCAATCCACAGGCCTACCATACGTCCATCACCATAGTAGGCCCCTGCGTCAGTGCTTCCTTCCGCATCCACTTGATGCATCCAGAGTTAGTGCACAGGTATACAGACCCACCCGACCTGAAACACAAAGGGAATCGTGTAAAGCTCTTTATGTCAGCTGGTAGATGCTTTTCATGTAACAAAGTTAATCCATGTAAATATTCTCCCCAAATTGCCCTGCAACTATCATTCAACATGGCAGCCATGTTCTGTTCAAAACCTACCAATCCCTCCGCACGACATTGCATTATTCCCCCCTTCCATTTGTCCCCAAAACACACTGCTCCCTTAACCCTCGTCAATGGCCTTGTATGACACCAGGGTATACTTTGCCCATCCTCACTTGGGCACCATAATCTATTGTATTCTCTTATTTATAATTCCACTTTTTTAGAACCTTCTGTCATATTCCACTACCTTATGCCAGGTTTCCTCATTTTCAAAATTTTTTGTTAATTTCACAAAATTCTCTTCATAAACCTTTTCCCCTTCATCCACCCACTGTACCGTTACCTTTTATCCCTGGAATCAACTTCTAGTTTTGCAGAATGACAGGTGCATCAGGCATCCTGCTTCCTCATAAGAGCTTGGGATAGAAAAAGTTTGGGTTCTCCTATCACATGTGGGATGAGAGAGCAGATGTAGCAAGTGCCATTCGCCCTTTCTCTCCCCATACACATCTCGTTGTACCAAACATTTCCAGTTAACAAATCTGGCTCTCCTTCAGTGCCATGAAAAAAAACTGTCCTCATTCATTAAATTCCCTTTTCCTTATTTATATGTGTTCCACTTTTTTCTCTTAAAACCAAATAGACCAAAAGTATTAATCCTACAGTAAATCATATTAATATCATTAGACTCCAAAACACTGAAAACTTTCTTTTCTTCTTCATTAAAAAATGCTCTTTAAAGACATTTTCATCATTTCATTTTGCAGTCTAAAGGCAGATAAAAAACTGAAAGAAATCTCCCAAATACTTCCCATCATTTTGTGCTCGAGGAAACAGAGCTCTTGTCTTTGTGCACATCTGTGATGTGGACCCATGCTTGCTGCCCTTCGATTTTCACTGCTGTGGGTGTCGAATAGATAACAGTATGTGGGCCGGTGAAGTGCTCCTCTTTCCATTTGTGAATTTGATTCTTGATGATTATCTTCTTCCCCGGGTAAAGAGGTGCTGCTTGTGGAGTTTGTTCATGGAGCATGGACCCTCTGAAGGCTCTAATACTCCCAGTTTTAAAATGTTAGGGATCTCTTCCGCTATTACTTTCCTGTGCCCCTTCAGGATGAGGTAAGTCATGAGTTTCATACTTTGGCCATGAGGAGATTGAATGTGATGATAGAAATTCTTTACCCTGCCTGGTTCTACAGAGAAAACTTGAGGAATTGATTCAGCAGATCCTCAAGATTCCTCTCTCGCTTTAGGGTTAGATACTCAGGGATCAAGTTAAGGCCAGTTTCCTGCTCTACCAAGGGGGCCGCCATGGTGACAGTATTTTGTTCTACTGGGTCAGCTCTCCGGATATTTAAAATATTTACGTGCTAGACATTTGTTTTGCGCTGCCTCTCAGGTCGGGAAATGAAGCAATTAAGGGGCCCCTTATAAGTGCCATGCCACTGAGAGATTATCTTATTGTCGGAGGTGCTTTGGAGAACCAACACTTGATCCCCCACTGAAAAAGATCAGGCCACTGCCTGTTGATCATAGACTTGTTTCTGGTGTTCCTGTGTTGTGAGTAGGTGGTGGCTCACAACGTCCCTTATAGCCTTCATATTGGATTTCAGTTTATGGGTGGTTTGAAGTATGAGTAATGTGCCTCCTTTTTTCCCACAAGTCTCCCTTGGCATGTCAAGGACATTCCTGGGTTCTCACTGTCGGGGGGTTTCTCCCGGGGTCGGCTGGGCCTTCCGCGGACCTCCGGGCTGGAAGGCCCCAACTCCTCCCGCGTATCCCAAAAATGAGTATGAGACACACACAAGAAGCAAGGTGGTTCTGCTGTTTATTGAATAGCGGCAGGGATGGGTCTAGGATCATACGCGTCCGTCCAGACTCTCGAAATTCGTGGGGCTCGCAGGCCCCTTTTTGCCTCAGTATGACGCGCTACTTGCGTCACCTGGGAAAGTTAGCAAAAAACCTATCACCACTCTGGATTGGTTCCTCGAGTGGTAGGGTTAGTATAGCATACCTATAGAGAACGCTGTTAGTGGTTAAGGGTCAGTCAGGTGGTATACTTGGGTTGTCCCTTCTATTAGTTACTTGAAAATTGTTACACGAAGACCCCTAATGATTGGCTAATGTTAGTGGCGTCAGTGGTGAGTGCCCCATGTTCTGAATGGTCCACTCGCGAGCCCCCCAGCCTGGGACCATCGTTGTTCCCAGCTCGCGGTGTACCTGTCATTTGCAACAATATGCAACTATGTGTTCGTGCAGACAATGCGTGGATCTGCTCATATGCCTGAGAGCAGACCATTCCCATCGCTCTAGGTGTCCATTGGGTCATTTCATTGTTGCAGCCTGTGTCTCAGACGTGGGACCCAGGCGACTTCTCCCTCGTGGGTCTGGCACCCTGTCAGGTTTGGCTTGGTCACGTGAGGAGAGACCGTGGCTGAGGTGGAATTCTGCACATTTAAAGTTGTATTTTCCACTGCGTGTCTGGCTTTGCTTGCAGGTGTGACCTTGGCGTTGGCTGGTAGCATGCGAGTTGCAACATCGCTCCCTTGGCTGTCAGTTCTCGCTGGGCTTGTTCTGCAGGGTCAGAAATTGTACTCTTGCTCGTCCAATGTTCATGGAGGCTCTTGATTGCGGCCTACTTGGGCCTGGTGCATAGGGGGGGATGTTTAATGCACGGCACTTAAGTTGCGGTATCACATTGCTTCATAGGGGTTATCATGTCTTCGTTGTATTTTCATCACAGTGCAAGGGTCAGGAGAAGCATCAGCAAGCATTTAGATGAGTGCTTTGTGCGTCTTGCGTTTCTGCATTTCGGAAAACCTATGTGAAAAATAATAAAGATGCGCGTCAGTGGGTGTGTCCGTCACCTACATCATAGCACTGAGTATGTTCTTCGTGTGGATTGGTGTGGGGGTGTCCAGTGTGCATGGTTGCACGGGTGGTCTTGACAGTTGGCTAGGTTGTCATGGCATCTCTAACGATGTATTTCCTTACTGTTGAAGGGCTTAGTCGAGTTCATCCATGCTGCAGGTGTCGGCTTGAGCAGGGCAGGCTGGCGGGCACATCTGTATGTTCCTGTACTTGGTATTTGGTCATCTGGTAGATAGGCAAATTCATCTTGTGGCGGGTGTCTGGGTCGCGATCCTCTAGGCCAGGGGCGCGAGGAGATTGGGGGGAGTCTTTTCTCCCATTCTCATACTTCAGTCCCCCCTCTGGTCGACTTGTCGACCACAAACATATCCTTTTCCTTATCTCCTCTTACTCCCCATATTTTAGTTACTCCTCCCTGGTGTCCATAGTGGTTGACATGATCCTCAAATGACCAATACCTATATACACAACTTCCTCCCAGTGTGCAGTATACCCATTTCCCGATGTAGCTCCTCGGGTTTCTTGGGTTTCGAGCTTTACGGATGGCGGGTCCAGGTGGTTGGTGATGATCTGTTTGTGCAGTTTCTCTCTTTCCTTTATTATTGTGTCTGTGTGCTGGTCATCATCAGTTGGCATCAAGGGGTGCATACCAACCATTTCGATCATTTTGTCTGTAGTGCGTGCCTTCCGGGCTTTCCAGAACCTTATTATAATCAATGCAGCCCCAGCCAGTATTATACATCCTACTATAATCTTCAGCCCGTCCGACAGCCATGATGGCATCCATGACCATAACAATGAAAACCAGCTATCATCCTTCTTCACTCCTTTACTTTCTTCCATCATTTTGGAGTGCATCTGGGCCAGTTGTGATACTGCTTCGGTGAGCGTACCATTGTCGGCATCGTTAGCAGGAATAAATGTGCAGCATAATTGTCCTATCTTTGCGCAAACTCCATCGCTGTAAGGAGATCTAATACATATATGTTCTGTAGTGCTACCATCCTCACCGCTCGTAGTTCTTCTTTTATTGCGTTGAATCCGTTTACTGTTGAATTAATTGTCATCATCAGCTCCCATCGGGTTATCTGTAGCCATTTAGCATTTGCATAAGCTTGTAGTCCAGGGTGTATTATTGACGAGAAGAACATTGCGGCTCTGCTGAATAATCTGTGTTCTGGTGGAATTGAAGTGAGTGCTGTTTCCGACCTTCCCCACAGGTAGTTTCCTGTCAGAGGTTCTCCTAGTCTCTTTTTCCTGTTCAGGACATTATTGTTGTTGTTGTCGTTGTCCGACCCCCTCTGTGATTGTACCGATCTCTTCTTCCTCTTGTTTCCTTCATCCATTTTGGGGAAGTTCGCCATGTTCACATGTTTTTGGGGCACCACTAGTGATGGTACATTAATGTGTACCATTGTGCATATACCATTCCACAGCGGGGGCAGGGTGTGATATGCCTTATTTCCACAGGCCCAGTAGTGGTCCATTAACACTGCTGTTCCTGCTCCCCCCTCTGGTAACTCTAATACGCTTGCACAGTTGGTGTTGTATCCCACTTCAACATCTCCTCTGTGTTGGTAGCATAGCTTGGGCGCAGTCAGCGGCAGTATGCTCATTGGGTCTTCATCCTTCTCCATCCATGTCAGCATGGGTACGTACTTGCCCCATATCGTCCAACATCTGTTATTGTGTTCATCTATGGTGGTAATATTTTCTCTTGTTACCATGTTGCTGCCAACCACTCCTATGTCCCATTTATTGTTCATGTATACCTTCCCTGTTATTGTTACCAGTGGTCTTTCCCAACAGCCTTGTGTACCAGGAACTTCAGTGGCGTACCAGTCACATGGTAGGTATTGTAGTGTTACTTTCTTCATTTCTCACTTTTCAGGACCGCTTGTCATGTATCTGAAGGCCTCAGCATGCAAACTGCTCTTGTGGTAACTCACATATGACTTGAGGAAGTTGTTTTCGTATGGATATGTGTCTCGCATTTTCCACACCAGTCTCACCACCGTTCCTTGAAATCGCCCTCTCGTTTGGAATAGTGCCAGATATATTATACATCGTGCCGTCTTCTCTTCTATTTCTGTGGCGACGAATGTTCGAGAAGCACTCATAGCGTATGGGATCAATGAGCAGACATAACAGCTGTCCTCTGTTGTCTGCTTACCTATTTGGGTCATGTGCTGGTACCACATGTTGTTCGAGACGTGTGCTGAATCTGTTATGTAATTATCAATACCCTTATTATCTGAGAATGTGCTGCGTTTAACTCTGCTTCCCTTATGCAGAGGGTTGCTAGTACCACCTGACGTAACACCTGTTGCAGCCGTGGGTGGGGGTACGTTAGGTTTGGGTGCAGCCATAATTTTGATAGCATACCTTTTCTGCCATACAGAGACAGCCAATAGACCAGTGATGACCAAAACCCCTATCATTTTTATTACAAAAGCTAGTCTCACCGGCATTTGCTCTTACCTTGCTACAGTCCGGCAGCTTATTCTTGCGACGTTAAAGTTGCCCACCTGAAAATTCTCAATACGCTTGTTATTATGGTTAGTTGTCGTTATCAAGCCCTCCCTATCAGGTAGTCGTTCAGTGCCCAGGCGAAGAGCTGCTCCCACGCCAATCTAAGCGATCTATCTCTTAGAGCAGGTAAGTGCTGTTGAAGATGGGGCATTGATTGTTCTATGGCCAAAATAAATGCGGTGTAGTAGACACGTACCCTCCTTATTTTTAGGTACTTTGGCCTTCTTATGTGATATACAAATTGGTGTGATAGGGCTTCAGGGTAGTTATCGTCTGTGGGTAGCATCTACTCCTGGGCAATGTACGCTGTTAGTTACCTATTTTCTTAACAATACAATTACACAAGGTACCTGCATGTGCGAGAAAGAAAAAAGAAAACATACAAGTGTTTACATGTGTATGTGCGCAAAACAATGTCCTTCAATTGGGTGGTGGCTGTAGTGGGCAGGGGGTTTGGGGCTCAACTGGCGGAAGTCTGTTTACTCTTCGATCTCGTGACCATGGGATGGGCGGTGTGCAAATGCCCAGTGTCTAGTTTAGTACTTGTCTCTGGGGACTCTGGGAGGTGATTGGGTATAGTGACACTAAGGTCGTCAGCTGTGGTAGACGTCTCCTTCTCCGTAGGTGATGCTGTCGCTGTTCTTCCAATGGCCCTGTCGGTAACGCTAGGGCGGGTCTGGAGTTTGCAGATCTTCACGTCGTGTATGTGATTCCAAGCACGCTTATCCTGCAACTTCACCGCTCTCGTAGATACCTCCTCTACCAAGTGGGGACCAGTGAAGCGTGGGCTGTTCCACCTTCTAATGAAGTTGCGGAGTAGCACGTGGTCACCTTTAGCAATTTTGCACAGTCTTTCCTTTTCCAATTCTTTGTCAGCGTCTTCTTGTTGGTAACTCTTAGACCCGCCCCGCGTGCGCTCGAGCTGTTGAGATACAAACGCTACACTAGTAATCAAAGAAGACACATATTGGTACATTTCGTCACCAAGTACAGTTGCAGTGTTTTCATAGTCTGTGAATGCTCTTGATGTTGGCGTTAGAGGAAGGTGCATTTGACGTCCGGTCACCACCTCGTGAGGAGTGAGGTGGTGGTCAGACCCTGGCCTATTCCTTAGCTCAAATAGAGCTAGCGGAAGACAATACAGCCAACTCTTCTTTGTTGTTTGCTGTATCTTTGCGATTTCCTCCTTCAATAGGCCGTTCAGGCGTTCACATATACCGTTGGCCTGCGGGTGATATGCACACACAAATGTATGCTTGATATTCAGTAAGGACGTGCTGTGCTGAAACATTTCATTAGCAAAGTGCTGGCCGTTATCTGACCGCAGTACTTTGCACACTCCTCACCTGGGGAAAACCTCCCTCACTAGAAATTTGGCTGCTCTGAAAGCATCCGCATGTGAGCAGGGTCCTGCCTCAATCCACCTGGAGAATGGGCATACCACTACAATCATATACCTATTTCCTTGACATACATTGATCATATCAACGTAATCAATATGAATGTGCAGGAAGGGTCCCTCTGGCCGGGGTATAGTACCTTTTATCACTTGCAGCGTGTGACCGGCCGTAAACTGTTGGCATGTAAGGCAGTTGCTGATAAAATTTGTTACATGAGAATTTAGCTCGGGGCAGAACCAGTCTTCCCTAATTCGTGCTGCAATAACTTCCTTCCCTGTATGAGCTGGGTGATGGAGCTGGCCCAGGGCGGTGTTCAATAGTGCCAATGGCATGACCATCTTTCCAGTGTCACCCTGACGCCATAGTGCGTCAGTTGGCGACATTGTACATCCTCTTTTTACCCATAGTTCCTTTTCTGCCATTGCTGCGGCTGCCTGTAATTCCATTATCTGTGAGGCTGGGAGATGGGTGTACCCTTCTTTCATCAACATCTGTTTAGCTATCCCCCTTCCTCTCCCTCTCTCTGACTCTGGGGGGTTCCATATTTCACCAAAATACGCAGCATGCTTGGCATGTGCGTGTGCTGCTTCATTCCCTTTTGAGATATGATCTTCTCCATTAGTGTGTGCGGGACATTTGACCAATGCCAGTTCTTGGGGATTATTTATTACTTCAATTAATTCAGCTACAAGAGAGCATGTTGCACTGGGGTGCCGTCAGCTCTCCTAAACCCCCTTCTCCGCCATTTTGTCAACCCCGAGTGGACAGTTGACGTGACATATGCGCTATCGGAATATATATTAACTCTTTTGTCAAAGCTTTCCTTCAAAGCCAAGATCAGTGCAACCACTTCTGCTGCTTGGGCCGAAGAAATGCTGTGGTAACTGTACACATTTCACCGGGACACACACCAATTCTTCTGTCATTTTTACAACTGCTCCCCCAGTTCTCCTTATCCCATCACTCTGGTCTATTGTCGATGAGCCATCAATGAACAAGAGCTCTCCTCCATTTAGCCATCCTCTTCAACTTTTCTAGTACATGAGTACATTTCAGTAGTCTGCGTACAGTCGTGAGCATAGTCACCTTCCTCAATAACTTCTGCTATAAACCTTTCAGGATTAAGTGTGCTGCATCTAACAATAGATAGTTCTGGTCTAGATAAGATGATCTCATAACCTGATGCCCTCTGCGTGGTTAGTGTCGACTTAGGTTTGTTCAATATTGCAAATAGTGCATGCTCCACGAATAGTGTGGTTGGGCACCCCATTGTAATAGATGATGATTTCTCTACTGCGAAGGCAGCTGCGGCAAGACCTTGTTCACAAGGGAAATGACCTAACATAACAGGGTCCAAGTGACCACTGTAGAACGCTATTGGCTTGTATCCCATGCTTGTTTTCTGAGCCAACACTGCTTTCATTACTGCTGAGTCGCAATGTGAAAAGATAAGGAACTGTCGTTCATAATCTGGGGTGGCCAGTACTGGAGCAGTTGATATCGCGTTTTTTAACTCGTCAAATGCTTCCCTCATTTCCCTTGTCCACCCCAATTTTTTCTCCCCTTTGTTTGCTTCTCTCAATGTTTCAAGTAGGGGTCCTATGTATGAGCTGTAATCAAAAACCCATGCTCTACAGTAGTTGCACAATCCCAGGAACTGCTGCAGCTCCCTCACTGTTTGTGGCAATGGCGTGTTTGATATAGCCTGTGCTCTTTGTGGTGCAATCTTTCTTCCGTGTTGGGATATCAGTTGACCAATGTATAATACCTGTTCCTGACAGTACTGTAATTTTTCTTTGTCTACCTTGTAACCTTTTTCAGCCAATATTGTCAGCATTTTCAATGAGTCCTCCCTGCACCTTTTTTCGCTTGTGCTGCAAATTATTATGTCATCAACATATTGCAACACTGTACTTTCCAGTTCAATGTTTCCTAAGTCCATCTGTATTACTCTGTTAAAAATTGAGGGTGACTCGCAGTACCCTTGTGGCAACCTGGTGTGTTTCCATTGTGTGTTTCTGTACGTGAAGCTTGTCAGGTCTTGTGAATCTGGATGCAGGGGTATTGAGAAAAAGGCATTTTTGAGGTCAATCACTGTAAACCGTGAGGCCTCTGCTGGAATCCCACATAATATGGTGGACGGGTTTGCTGCTATGGGGTATTCTGCTTCTACAATGTTGTTCAAGGGCCTGAGGTCCTGGATGAAACGCCAAGACCCTCCTTTGCGCACTGGGTACACGGCCGTGTTACATGGTGATTCTGATGGTACCAGTATGCCGTTATTTATTACGGCCGTTATTGTTTCGTATATTCCCTCATCTGCCTCTTTTGATAGCGGGTATTGCTTCACTCTAGGGAGTATTGCACCCTTTTTTAGTTTTATTCTTACTCCCCCGATACTCTTTATGCAACCGACGTCATAGGGACTAGTGGTCCACAGTGATGTTGGAACTTTTGCCATATCTTCCTCGTAAAAGGGAATTGGGGTAGATGCGGGTGCTTCAAGTGCCATGGCAATTTTTTGTGCCGCTTGCTTGTATGTCACTCTTAGCCATATATCTACACTCATCATGAATACCATTTCACCCTCTTCCTTGTCTTCTGAAAAGAGCTCCTCATCGGACACCTGGGTGAGCCTGCATCCCTCAGCCAGTGCTATCACTGCCCTCCATGCTCTTCCTTCCCGGTCTTGGGCATGTTCTGCGATATAATCAGCAGTCGCTATAATGCTCTGAATGCTCACTGAAATCACCTTTCCTTCTGGTTTATTGGCTGGTGTTTCAGGTCTGAACAGATAGGCTGCTGGCCTCCTCCAGATCTTCCCTTCTATTCCTGGCATCCATGCGAATGCCATGTCTGTTCCGTACTGGAACAGTTCGCCATCTACTGGTTCAGCCCGAGTCACTGTCTGCCCACAGTATGCTTGCATAATTTGCCGTGCAGTGAGCATGTTTATTCCAGGGGTGGAACAAATTATGCCGTCCTCCGTGAAGGAGATTGTCATATTCAACCTGCTCATTATGTCTCTCCCAAGTATGTTTACTGGCGACTCCCTTGAATATAGGAGCGGGACGGACATGTCATAATCCCCTATTGATAAGGAGATGTTATCAGTAAAGGGAACCAACCCCCTAGCCCTAGAGAATCCTTGGGTGTTCATGGCCTCACCTGACATCTTAAATTTACCTTCCCTTATGCAAGACCGGGTTGCCCCAGTATCAACAAGGAACGATAACTTTTTGTCACCTATCGTTACCTCTATGCGTGGTTCCTCCGCACTATTAGGTGTTACCGACAGGATGGGACACACCAAGGACGTCTGTGGGCTCTCCTATTGTGGGTATAATGATTGACCACTTCCTGTGTAAGGGTTGTGTCCCAGGACAGTCACCCTTCCCAGTTGTGTTTGCTGTAGCTGTGTATTGGTGGAGGTTACCTTATGGTCCTGAATTTGGGTGGGCTGCTGTACTTGCTGCACTTGGTGTTGTTGTGATATCGCTACCTGTTGTTGTGGTAGTGAATATGTCTGTGTCTGTTGTTGTGTTACTACCTGTTGCTGCGTGCTGCCCTGTGGCAGTCCCTGCTGTTGTTGGTAACCCTGCTGTTCCCTTGTAGGCCCTTGTTGTCCCTGTTCTCCCCACGCAGGTGTGGATGGTCTCATTCTACATGTGCGTGACATGTGTCCTAACAATCCACAAATCCAACATACAGGTGGTTCCCTCGTCTGCCATGGGAAACTTCCTGAATTGTCCTGGTATACTGGTTGCCCAGTGGGGTAGAAACTTCTTAATCCTCCCCCTTGCTGTTGGGCGTTATAGCCGTATCCCCTCCCCCTCATCATTCCTCCCCTTCCCCTGTTGTAATTATAATATCCAGCTCCTGGTGTTGAGTATCCTCCTCCCATATTAGTCGTATATGGTGGGGGTGGTGGCAGCTGTTGTGCTATAATTTGTGGTGATTGTATTTGGGAGGGATCTTGTGCGGCCACTACTTGCGTGGGGTTTGGTGTCATTTTTGTGGGTGTGGTTATTAGTGCACCTTCCATCGTGTACTTAGTCAGTTTTTTCTGCACTAATTTAGCCTCTTCCGCTTTCCTATCCTCTTCCTTTTGTTTCATCTTTTCTTGCCATGTCCTACAATGATGTACTATCGTCAGTTGTATTTCCGGCCAAGCCTTTGCTTCCATCCCCACTACTTTCTTCAATTGTTTCTGCACTGCCTCCGGGAGTCCTTGTATTAGTATATGATAAAATATTGCTGGTGTCTTGTCCCACTGCTCTCTAGTTTCCATACGCTACTTCTCTTGAATTTCCTGGATATAATCAACAGGATCTTCGTTGTCACGCATCTTGCGTGATGTAATTGCTCCTATGTCTGAGGTGTCTGGGTATTGTACCCTTAGTGCTTGCCATAATGCATGTCTGCAGTTTGCAAATGGCGCCCCGTCGTGCGATGTGTTTGTTATTGTGACCCCGGGGAAGCCCGCTCTCTTCCAGATGTCATTTGCTGCATCCCCTAATATTGATATTAGTAGGCCCTTCACGTCTCCTACTGCCAGTTTCTGTCCTGCAGTGTGTTTTTCCATCTCATATATCCATTTCCCCGCTCCTCCACTTAGTGATGGGAGCCTGCACTTTATATTTTCCTTGTCTACATGCTTCCAAGGGACGTATTGTGCTCTAACCCCTCCTCTCTCCAAAAGTGGCATTAGGTTGTGTCCTATCTGACCCCCCGAGTTTCCCGGTGTTGAGTCCGTATACCCCTCCTCTTCTTCCGTGTCGTCTACATCGTCTGTTATGTCCATATTTCCCCTGCTCGTAGCCGTTTCCCCTCCATCTCTTCCCCTCCGTTTATCATTTCCTTTATTTGATGTGGGCGTGTGTATTCGTTCTTCCTGCCTGCATCCAGGGAGATCTCTAAGCTTGCCAGCGTAGGGTGTGTGTTCGTGAGGGGCGGGTGCGGGTGTAGGTGGACATGTTGGACGGGATGAGTGCGGGGTGGTGGAACATGTTGGATGGGATGATGAGGGTATAGCTGCACGTGTGTGCCTTCCCGCCATTCCTTGCTCTTCGTCCTCACTTCCCCCCTCACTTCCCCCCCAGTTCTTCCTTCCTTCTGCAGGCCCATGGTGATTCCCTGTTGGTCCGGGTGATGTACAATTTATCTAAGCTTTCCCTTTCCCTATTTCTTCCTTCTCTCCCCATTCCTTCTTCTTCCTCGCTGCAAAAATCCAGGAGCGACAACCCCCAATCTGTCTTTTTCCCCCGAATCTTCACTGTTTTTAAATCTATTAAATCCGTTCCTCCCGTTTTTTCTTTACCAATTGCTCCCCTTTGCGCTGATGTTGTTGCTACTTCTGTGTCCCTGCGTACATATCTCCTTATTTCACTCTCCCCTCTCCTACCTCCTCTTTCCCCTTCTTTTTTCTCTACTATCTCTCCACCCATTTACTCTCTTTTCTTTTTTAATTCCTCCATTACTTCACTACTCATCTTTTCCAATAGCCTTTCTTCCTCTCTCCTCCTTTCCCATCTCTCTCTTTCTCGTTCTAATATGCTTGCTATCACCCTCCCTTCTTTGTATTTCTTTGTCATTTCTGATAGTATTTTCCTCTTCCATATTTCCATTTCCTTTTCTTTCTCTTCTTCCTCCCTTTTCTTGTCGCGCTGTGCTGCTCGAGATACCCTTTCTGCTGCTGCCTTCACCCTTTCAGCTTCCCTCTTTCGTTCTTCAGTTCGTTCCCTCATTTTTTCCAACTCATTCTTACTTTCTTTCCTTTCTCTTCTTCTCTCTCTTTCTTCCCTCTCAAGCTGTTTGATCAGGGCGTTTTGCTCATTCCTTAACTCCGCTAATCGTTCCTCCAAAATCTCTTCCTCTTCTCGTAACAGCTCCCCTTCCTTCCTTTTCCCCCCTTACCCTTTTATCTCGCTCTTACTCATATTGTCCTTGTTCATTTTCCTTACTACCTCCTTCTCTTCTCCTGTTAATGAACCTCACAATTTTAATAACACCTGCGCAGCTACCCACTCATCGTGTCCTATGGCTGCAATTTGTTCTTCGCTAGTCTTCCCTTCCCCTGCGGGCATCTTCGTATAAGTTGACCCTACCGTACTTTTCGCCTCCCCTCCCATGTAGCCACCAGTAGCTGTATATGGTGGTGGGCTGTATGCTGGGTTTGAATACCCCTCAGCCGCCCTTAATTGTTCTCTCACTATTTCTCGTAGTTCCGTTATAGGATATAACCCCCCTTCCTCTTTTTTCACTACTTTCGCTAATGGCATGTCGTCGCTCTGTTCCTTTTTTATTTCTGTTTCATTTACGTTGCTAGTCTTTTCTCCTCCCTCTTGTCCTTTCCCCGTGCACTGTGTGCTTTCACTCTCTTTTTCCGCATTCTGTTCTTCCTCCTTAACCTTCTTCTCCTCCTTTGTTTCCCCCCACAGTGAACATTCCGGTCGGTCCTGGTCGGGACCCCTGGAACATCCTCCATAAGTTAAACACCTCCACATGGTGTGTCAACTTCTTCCCCTTGTATGTGTTATGTAGATGGGTCAATAGTGAGTGTTGGACATATGGGTCGAAACTGCCGTTAGGCGGCCAGGGTGTCGTCATTTTGTTGTCCGTCCCCTGTGTCCATTCTATGCTGTATTTAATTAGTTTCTCCCTATGGGGTGACAGTGTTTTACATATATGCTGTAGGGGGTAGTGAGGGTGTTCCCCCACCCTCCCGATCCTGTCCCGTATGACATGGTAGCACTGTGTTGTTATCCTCCCTCGATATGGTAGTTGTTACCTGGCTAATAATGAACTCTATACAATTTCAGATGTTTTACCTGGCCCCGTAATTTTGGGGACTTGCGATCGTCCGCTAAAAGAAAGTAATAAAATATAGCATTTGCAATTAGGTATTCTTTTCTGTCTAAGCTTCTTTCACCTAACACTGTTACGGCCCCTCTACGGCCGAGGCGCACGTAGCCCCCTGTTGATGCGTGCCCTATGTGACGTGCTTATACAGTCGTCCCGCTTTGCTTCACCCCTCCTCCTCTTTCCTCACTCGTCCTGGCCGGCATTCTCCATGCGCGGTCTGGTCCCCCTCTCCACCTTGCCCCGATATAATCATTGCCGTTTACCTCCATGCCCACTCCCTTACCACTAATCTCTTCCCCACCACTCTTCAACAATTCTTTATGCTCGAGGTATCCTATGAAAGCCCTACTGGTGACGTCACCGACCTCTTCCAAAACTACCGGTAAGCTCTTTTCACATTTCAGAAAGCTTGAAATAAGTTTTGCTATTCTATCCCCGTTAACCCCACAGCTGTCCTCTTGTCATGCCTGGAACAAGGTAACCAATAATATAATCAGACTGCGCATGCTGCGTCGCCTCGCGTGTGATACGCCCCTCAACAGGAGGGCCTAACCAGCCAATTATCTTCCGTATTAGGCAACCAGCTAGCTACCGCCTACAGGAAAACATCATCTATCTATCGAGTTTCTCTGCTCGATCAATAGGGATCCTCATCTACTCATTGATCAATAATCGCCAATTCGTAGGAAACCGCACACACACACACACACCCTTACAGGTGGTCGTGACCTAGGCCAATCAGTGACTACGAGCGGCCGCACGTGATATTTTCCTGCTCCGCCCACTCTTCTTCGCAGCGTAGCGGACTGCTCTTGCACTTGTCCAGCCACCATTCACTTCACTGTCAACACTAATTTATCAAACTTTTGTTGCGCACCTTGGTAACACCTCCCACCTCCCTTATTCTATTCCTCCCCCCTCCCTCACAATTTCACATTGCTTGTGGGGTGTGGCATACTCACCAAGTTCTCTTGATGCGGGGCCGCTCGACCGCGTGCACCCCTCCAAGTGGCTCGCCACATCCCCTCGTCTGGACCACGTTTGGACACTCGCCAACCGCGGGCGGGATACTTCTCAACCGGCTCCCGAGGGCCAATATCCGGATTGCGCTGTCCGGTCTTCTCGCAGTTCCGCGATGGTCCTGTAGTCCTCAAAAAGGGGGCAGCGGCAGAGGGGGCCGCGCCGCCGGGTCTCCTCGCAACAAGAGTACTCGGAAAAATAAAATAAAAATTAGATCTTAAACAGATCTCAGCAGTGCCTCAAACTTGTTGGGGGTTTCTCCCGGGGTCGGCTGGGCCTTCCGCGGACCTCCGGGCTGGGAGGCCCCAACTCCTCCCGCGTATCCCAAAAATGAGTATGAGACACACACAAGAAGCAAGGAGGTTCTGCTGTTTATTGAATAACGGCAGGGATGGGTCTAGGATCGTACGCGTCCGTCCAGACTCTCGAAAATCGTGGGGCTCGCAGGCCCCTTTTTGCCTCAGTATGACGCGCTACTTGCGTCACCTGGGAAAGTTAGCAAAAAACCTATCGCCACTCTGGATTGGTTCCTCGAGTGGTAGGGTTAGTATAGCATACGTATAGAGAACGCTGTTGGTGGTATACTTGGGTTGTCCCTTCTATTAGTTACTTGAAAATTGTTACACAAAGACCCCTAATGATTGGCTAATGTTAGTGGCGTCAGTGGTGAGTGCCCCATGTTCTGATTGGTCCACTCGCGAGCCTCCCAGCCTGGGACCATCGTTGTTCCCAGCTCGCGGTGTACCTGTCATTTGCAACAATATGCAACTATGTGTTCATGCAGACAATGCGTGGATCTGCTCATATGCCTGAGAGCAGACCATTCCCATCGCTGTAGGTGTCCATTGGGTCATTTCATTGTTGCAGCCTGTGTCTCAGACGTGGGACCCAGGCGACTTCTCCCTCGTGGGTCTGGCACCCTGTCAGGTTTGGCTTGGTCACGTGAGGAGAGACCGTGGCTGAGGCAGAATTCTGCACATTTAAAGTTGTATTTTCCACTGCGTGTCTGGCTTTGCTTGCAGGTGTGACCTTGGCGTCGGCTGGTAGCATGCGAGTTGCAACATCGCTCCCTTGGCTGTCAGTTCTCGCTGGGCTCGTTCTGCAGGGTCAGCAATTGTACTCTTGCTCGTCCAATGTTCATGGAGGCTCTTGCTTGTGGCCTACTTGGGCCTGGTGCATAGGTGGGGATGTTTAATGCACGGCACTTAAGTTGCGGTATCACATTGCTTCATAGGCGGTATCATGTCTTCGTTGTATTTTCATCACAGTGCAAGGGTCAGGAGAAGTGTCAGCAAGCATTTAGATGAGTGCTTTGTGCGTCTTGCGTTTCTGCATTTCGGAAAACCTATGTGAAAAATAATAAAGATGCGCGTCAGTGGGTGTGTCCGTCACCTACATCATAGCACTGAGTATGTTCTTCGTGTGGATTGGTGTGGGGGTGTCCAGTGTGCATGGTTGCATGGGTGGTCTTGACAGTTGGCTAGGTCGTCATGGCATCTCTAACGATGTATTTCCTTACTGTTTAAGGGCTTAGTCGAGTTCATCCATGCCGCAGGTGTCGGCTTGAGCAGGGCAGGCTGGCGGGCACATCCGTATGTTCCTGTACCAGGGTATTTGGTCGTCTGGTAGATAGACAAATTCATCTCGTGGCGGGTGTCTGGATCGCGATCCTCTAGGCCAGGGGCGCGAGGAGATTGGGGGGAGTCTTTTCTCCCATTCTCCCACTTCAGTCCCCCCTCTGGTCGACTTGTCGACCACAAACATATCCTTTTCCTTATCTCCTCTTAATCTCCATATTTTAGTTACTCCTCCCAGGTTTCCATAGTGGTTGACATGGTCCTCAAATGACCAATACATATATACACAACTTATTCCCGGTTTGCAGTATACCCATTTCCCGATGTAGCTCCTCGGGTTTCTTGGGTTTTCGAGCTTTACGGATGGCGGTTCCAGGTGGTTGGTGATGATCTGTTTGTGCAGTTTCTCTCTTTCCTTTATTATTGTGTCTGTGTGCTGGTCATCATCAGTTGGCATCAAGGGGTGCATACCAACCATTTCGATCATTTCGTCTGTAGTGCGTGCCTTCCGGGCTTTCCAGAACCTTATTATAATCAATGCAGCCCCAGCCAGTATTATACATCCAACTATAATCTTCAGCCTTCCGACAGCCATGATGGCATCCATGACCATAACAATCAAAACCAGCTATCATCCTTCTTCACTCCTTTACCTTCTTCCATCATTTTGGAGTGCATCTGGGCCAGTTGTGATACTGCTTCGGTGAGCGTACCATTGTCGGCATCGTTAGCAGGAATAAATGTGCAGCATTGTCCTATCTTTGCGCAAACTCCTCCCTCCATCGCTGTAAGGAGATCTAATACATATCTTTCTGTAGTGCTACCATCCTCACCGTTCGTAGTTCTTCTTTTATTGCGTTGAATCCGTTTACTGTTGAATTAATTGTCATCATCAGCTCCCATCGGGCTATCTGGAGCCATTTTGCGTTTGCATAAGCTTGTAGTCCAGGGTGTATTATTGACGAGAAGAACATTGCGGCTCTGCTGAATAATCTGTGTTCTGGTGGAATTGAAGTGAGTGCTGTTTCCGACCTTTCCCACAGGTAGTTTCCTGTCAGAGGTTCTCCTTGTCTCTTTTTCCTGTTCAGGACATTATTGTTGTTGTTGTCGTTGTCCGACCCCCTCTGTGATTGTACCGATCTCTTCTTCCTCTTGTTTCCTTCATCCATTTTGGGGAAGATCGCCATGTTCACATGTTTTTGGGGCACCACTAGTGATGGTACATTAATGTGTACCATTGTGCATATACCATTCCACAGCGGGGGCAAGGTGTGATATGCCTTATTTCCACAGGCCCAGTAGTGGTCCATTAACACTGCTGTTCCTGCTCCCCCCTCTGGTAACTCTAACATGCTTGCACAGTTGGTGTTGTATCCCACTTCCACATCTCCTCTGTGTTGGTAGCATAGCTTGGGCGCAGTCAGCGGCAGTATGCTCATTGGGTCTTCATCCTTCTCCATCCATGTCAGCATGGGTACGTACTTGCCCCATATCGTCCAACATCTGTTATTGTGTCCATCTATGGTGGTAATATTTTCTCTTGTTACCATGTTGCTGCCAACCACTCCTATGTCCCATTTATTGTTCATGTATAACTTCCCTGTTATTGTTACCAGTGGTCTTTCCCAACAGCCTTGTGTACCAGGAACTTCAGTGGTGTACCAGTCACATGGTATTGTAGTGTTACTTTCTTCGTTTCTCCCTTTTCAGGACCGCTTGTCATGTATCTGAATGCTTCAGCATGCAAACTGCTCTTGTGGTAACTCAAATATGACTTGAGGAAGTTGTTTTCGTATGGATATGTGTCTTGTATTTTCCACACCAGTCTCACCACCGTTCCTTGAAATCGCCCTCTCGTTTGGAATAGTGCCAGATATATTATACATCGTGCCGTCTTCTCTTCTATTTCTGTGGCGACGAATGTTCGAGAAGCGCTCATAGCGTATGGGATCAATGAGCAGACATAACAGCTGTCCTCTGTTGTCTGCTTACCTATTTGGGTCATGTGCTGGTACCACATGTTGTTCGAGACGTGTGCTGAATCTGTTATGTAATTATCAATACCCTTATTATCTGAGTATACTCTGCTTCCCTTAATCGGAGGGTTGCTAGTACCACCTGACCTTACACCTGTTGCAGCCGTGTGTGGGGGTACGTTAGGTTTGGGTGCAGCCATAATTTTGATAGCATAACTTTTCTGCCATACAGAGACAGCCAATAGACCAGTGATGACCAAAACCCCTATCATTTTATTACAAAAGCTAGTCTCACCAGCATTTGCTCTTACCTTGCTGCAGTCCGGCAGCTTATTCTTGCGACGTTAAAGTTGCCCGCCTGAAAATTCTCAATACGCTTGTTATTACGGTTAGTTGTCGTTATCAAGCCCTCCCTATCAGGTAGTCGTTCAGTGCCCAGGCAAAGAGCTGCTCCCACGCCAATCTAAGCGATCTATCTCTTAGAGCAGGTAAGTGCTGGTGAAGATGGGGCATTGATTGTTCTATGGCCAAAATAACTGCGGTGTAGTAGACACGTACCCTCCTTCTTTTTAGGTACTTTGTCCTTCTTATGTGATATACAAATTGGTGTGATAGGGCTTCAGGGTAGTTAACGTATGTGGGTAGCATCTACTCCTGGGCAATGTACGCTGTTAGATACCTATTTTCTTAACAATACAATTACACACGGTACCTGCATGTGCGAGAAAGAAAAAAGAAAACATACAAGTGTTTACATGTGTATGTGCGCAAAACAATGTCCTTCAATTGGGTGGTGGCTCTAGTGGGCAGGGGGTTTGGGGCTCAACTGGCGGAAGTCTGTTTACTCTTCGATCTCGTGGCCATGGGATGGGCGGTGTGCAAATGCCCAGTGTCTATTTCAGTACTTGTCTCTGGGGACTCTGGGGGGTGATTGGGTATAGTGACACTAAGGTCGTCAGCTGTGGTAGACGTCTCCTTCTCCGTAGGTGATGCTGTCGCTGTTCTTCCAATGGCCCTGTCGGTAACGCTAGGGCGGGTATGGAGTTTGCAGATCTTCACGTCGTGTAGGTGATTCCAAGCACGCTTATCCTGTAAGTTCACCTCCTCTACCAAGTGGGGACCAGTGAAGCGTGGGCTGTTCCACCTTCTATTGAAGTTGCGGAGTAGCACATGGTCACCTTTAGCAATTTTGCACAGTATTATCTTTTCCAATTCTTTGTCGGTGTTTTCTTGTTGGTAACTCTTAGACCCACCCCGCGTGCGCACGAGCTGTTGAGATACAAACGCTACACTAGTAATCAAAGAAGACACATATTGGTACATTTCGTCACCAAGTACAGTTGCAGTGTTTTCATAGTCTGTGAATGCTCTTGATGTTGGCGTTAGAGGAAGGCGCATTTGACGTCCGGTCACCACCTCGTGAGGAGTGAGGTGGAGGTCAGACCCTGGCCTATTCCTTAGCTCAAATAGAGCTAGCGGAAGACAATACAGCCAACTCTTCTTTGTTTTTTGCTGTATCTTTGCGATTTCCTCCTTCAATAGGCCGTTCAGGCGTTCACATACACCGTTGGCCTGCGGGTGATATGCACACGCAAATTTATGCTTGATATTCAGTAAGGACGTGATGTGCTGAAACATTTCATTAGCAAAGTGCGGGCCGTTATCTGACCGCAGTACTTCGCACACTCCCCACCTGGGGAAAACCTACCTCACTAGAAATTTGGCTGCTCTGAAAGCATCCGCATGTGAGCAGGGTCCTGCCTCAATCCACCTGGAGAATGGGCATACCACTACAATCATATACCTATTTCCTTGACATACATTGATCATATCAACGTAATCAATATGAATGTGCATGAAGGGTCCCTCTGGCCGGGGTATAGTACCTTTTATCACTTGCAGCGTGTGACCGGCCGTAAACTGTTGGCATGTAAGGCAGTTGCTGATAAAATTTGTTACATGAGAATTTAGCTCAGGGCAGAACCAGCCTTCCCTAATTTGTGCTGCAATAACTTCCTTCCCTGTATGAGCTGGGTGATGGAGCTGGCCCAGGGCGGTGTTCAATAGTGCCAATGGCATGACCATCTTTCCAGTGTTACCCTGACGCCTTAGTGCGTCAGTTGGCGACATTGTACATCCTCTTTTTACCCATAGTTCCTTTTCTGCCATTGGTGCGGTCGCCTGTAATTCCATTATCTGTGTGGCTGGGAGATGGGTGTACCCTTCTTTCATCAACATCTGTTTACTATCCCCCTCCCTCTCCCTCTCTCTGACTCTGGGGGGTTCCATATTTCACCAACTCCCGAATTTCAGGGGTTTTTCGGTTTTACTTTGAACCATAACGTCCCTTTAACAACGTTTTTTCACTGAATTTCATAGGTTTTTATTAGCGCAATTTAACCATAACGTCCCTTTAACAACGTTTTTTACTGAATTTCATAGGTTTTTAGTAGCGCAACTTAACCATAACGTCCCTTTAACAATGTTTTTTTACTGAATTTCATAGTTTTTTAGTAGCACAACTTAACAATAATAACTTTGACTTTATGTACATATAATATGGAACATACTGAACCCTTTCTACTGAATTTGACGGTCCGCAGACATGTTTGGAGAACAGTACCACCACCTAAAAACTCTGGGAAGGTATGTATAATAGTTATATCATAACATAGTAACATTTAACAAATTCACAAAGCACCACACATACAAAGTATATGTAGTAATACTTAAAAAATGTTACCCATATATGTAACACACTAACCATTCATGTAAATACAATATGTTTTAAAATGGAATATACCAAAAAAAGATAAAGTGGCTTCCACCATAATTACCTCACAGACGCTCCACAACCAACAGCAAGACCAGACGTATACACTGATTACATATCTCACCAGACATAGTAAGTGCACTTCTTTTTACTCATATATTTAGAAACTTTCTATATTAGAAAAAAAAACATATCACTTTTTTGTTTTCTCACAGAAATGTGTAGTACTCTCAACTGGCTAGAGGAGCATTTCCCACAAGAGGAAATATTAGAAAATAGTCCACCTAATGGTACACACTTTACTATATAAACCAATTAATAAATATTATTTTGTATACATTTAACATATACATTTGTTTTATTACAGACCATACAAAAATTCCAAGCATCTCATAACAACAATCAGAGGATATCACTCTACAGCAGATTAATCAAAAAATGGACGACCTTATGCAAAATTTTATGGATTTGAAAAACTTTGTGGAAAATTATGTGAATCCCCCAACAGCACACCATTGTCCAACCTGCACTTGTCCCCCCTCACCCTATCCCACGCAGTTAACCCCAAACCCTGTCTATGAACCAAAGCGTTTCGATGAGATTTCCTTCCCATCTTCACCTGATCCCAGTTATCTAAAAATCCGTAATTCTCCTGTTTTTGTTTCCGTTTCTGCCCCACCTTCCCAGTCATAATTGTATATATATATGAAATAAAGTTACTTTTCTTATATTGTGTTGTAATTACTTTCAGTTCCTTGTGATAAAACCAATTTAGGTGTCCACGGACACCGCGGTTGTTCGGAAATGTTCGCAAAGAAATGAAAATGTAACTGTCCTGAGGACACTACATCTGTCCGTAATGTTCTCATGCAAGTTGAAAATGTTCTAAGAACACTCGTAGTGTCCTGAAATGTTCGTAAATAAACGAAAATGGAGGTGTCCTTAAGAACACTATGCCTATTCGTAGGGTTCGATAGCAAGCAGAAACTGTTCTAAGAACACTTGTGGTGTCCTGAATTGTTCGTAAATAAACGAAAATGGAGGTGTGCTTAAAACGCTATGTCTGTCCGTATTGTTAGCAAATAAATAAAACTGTGCTAAGAACAAACGGCTGTCCGTAACTGTTCGTTTTACATGTGACGCACTTTTAATTAGTTCAGGACCCGAACACTGTCCGCACAACATCAACACGCATGCGCAAAACAATGTCCGTACATTGGGTGCCCTGGAGGCGACCGCTACCTTAGCGAAGATGCTCACAAAGCAATCATGTGACCGCGCCCACGCTCATCTCGTGCTCTAAATGCAGACACTGTTCGTGTCCCCGACCAGTTTACAAGTACATTTCCAAGTAATCCACAATATTTCTCATTAAAAAATCACCATACCACAAATCCCACATACTAATCCTAACTTTCCACATAGTTTTTGTGACTTTTTGAAACTTTTTTGATGTTCGATCTGTCTTGCGGACGGCGCGCATGTCCGCGACCCGCGCACAAGCACCCCGATATAAGACCACGCCCTAGAGCGCATTCTCATTGTGTTTCTGACTATTCCACAGAGCACACTGCATTTTGCTGCATACTTTGCAGATTTTTAGATTTCCATCTCCAAGCCTATGACATCCATGGCTCGACTATTACCACATGGTGCTACATCTGCCTCAGCACCACCCCCACCCCCTCCACCACCACCATTTCCCCAAGGGCCTGAAGAGGGGAACAGGAGTGAGGAAACAGAGGAGGAAGAAGAGGATGACGAGAATGAGGTAGAGGATATCCCTACTACCAGGCGTCGGCATGAATCTTGGGTGTGGCGGTTGTTTACCATTCATGGAAATGGTCCTAAGTCTCATGCGAACCTTGTCACCTGTAATGAGTGCAAAATGGTACTCAGTCGCAGGAAGCATGGTTCGTATAGCTTTGGGACCACTACCATGAAGCGACACCTGCGCTCATTCCACACTGGGGCCATTCGCAAGGTTATACCTTGCGAGAAGCATAGTAGGTTGATTGCCTCTACTTCATCCTCCGTTCCTGATCCTGTCACCACAAGGAACACCTCTGTGGGACAGCGTCTTCCTCAAGCTGCCTCACAGGCCATACAGAATTCTGATGACCCTTACCTTTCGAGGGTCACAGTTGTATGTGTGTACTGTGACACAGTACTCTGCAGGGGGGAGCGACTTCGGAGTGCTTTTGAGACAATCGTCTCAGAGCACCAGAAGACCTGCTCACTACCCAAATAAAAACCACTCTACATCTTCCTCTCTCAGCTCACCCTTTCTTATCCCTTTGGTTGGTGTCCCTCTCCCTTTACTCTCCTTTCCCTCCTCTCCTAGTGTGTTGTGTATAAAAAAGAACAAAAAAAATACAAAATAACAAAAATCAAAAAAAAAAATAAGGCTCTTTTCAGAGCCGCCTTTCACAGTTAAAAAATAGAAGTGAAGATACATAAAGCATAGCCATTTCCATTTCATAAAAGTCTGCGGACGGTCCGCAAACAGAAAAACAATTGCATTGCTACCCTTTTGAAACCAATGCATTTTTCTCTAACAGGAAGTAGTGGCTCTGAAAAGAGCCTTTGGGAGGTGTTTGAATGTAAAACATTTTAACTAGGTAAGACGTACTTCAAAACGAATGCTGTATTTCTAAAAAAGGTTGCAATGCATTTTGTACATTTCTCAGAAAAATCTGATTGCCAGCATAAGATGGACTCCATCTTTGCGAAAAATGTATGTACTATGAAACAAAATATTTTCATTGTTAAAAGAGGACATGCCAAAATCTCTTAGGAAGGCACAAACAGCCTTATTAACATTACACCTTGCTTTCTCCATTTGTGGACCACATGAGAAAGAATGAAGCTACACTTGTCTCTGCGCAATCCGTGAAAAAATTATTTTAGAGTTTGGAAACATGTCCATTATCTCTGAAGTCCTTCTTTCATTGCAAATTGCAAAGACATTTCAGACACATGTCCTAAACTGTTCCCTCCACAATGAATTACAATTATGTCTGGATGTTCCTCTATCTTCAAAGTTGCACAGAGGTAGCAAGTCCAACCAGTTCATTCCACGCACTCCATGCCAGTGCACTTCCACATGTGGGAATCCAAAATCTTTAGATACTCCACAGCTTTCTGCATGCACCTTCAACCAATGAATCCACGAGTCTCCCACAATCCATACAATCTGTGTTTTGAAATACTCAGCTATAGCTATCTGTTCTTCTCTCTGCAAAAACAATATATGAGAAAACCTCTCCTAGCACAACACACTCACTAAACTTTACTGACCAATCCCTTGCTTCATCCAATCTCATTTCCATACCTCCCCTCCCCAAATTCCCCGGATGTAATACGCGGTGTCCTAGAACTACCGCCATGTCCATGAACATATCGTAACATGTACAGCCCTTCTACCATTTCGATTTCACTCTCTGTGCCATTCCCTCATTGGATGTAGCTAAGCAATCACATGACCATCCACCAATCAAATCCAATAACTCTAAATGTAACTGCATCATCATAGAGCAGCACTACAAATGTACGGTGTATCTCTCGGAGTACAAGTCTCATACCATTGACAACCATGATCTACGAGAAATACTATACAAATCTCCAATATTTCTACTTGCAGCTTGGTCCATATCCATATACATGAACAGAAAGTACAGGTATGCATATTTTCTACACAGTACATGAACACATTTTCTAACCGACTTTTACCTTCTATAATCTGAAAAATGAATGGTCGATCATTGTTTCATTGTCCTAAAATGACCTGTCACTTACAAACCTTTATATCGTTTAATTTCTTTATAGACACACACACATGCCAATACTATTAAACTAACATATTTGAAATAAAATATATACACGACATATAATCACACAAAATAACATACACACTCTATGATCAAATCTCAAACAATAATATTTGTGCAAACACATAATTGGTTTCATTTATATAAGTACTTACATACATTTATATAGGACAAGCAGACTATGACATTCACTCACTGTTACGTGCAAAAGCAGGCTATAATACATAGCTCTCAACTCACACGCTTTTGGTGGGTGTTACCCGCCTTGTAAAGGACTGACTCACCCGCCAAGCCTCCTGCACGCCCATTCATTCCAATGGGCGTTTCACCCACCAAAAACAAAATCAGGTGATTTCACCCGCCTTTGTGACACACATGGTTGAGAGCTATGATGACAATGATTCACTATTATGTGGAAAACCTTAGTTACAAGAATAGTGGTATACGTTGGTAGATTATGAATTCCACAAACCATAGTAAAGATATTTTCTTTCCTACTCTTAGTCATAATATAGTTTTAATGGTTTTCAGGAAGGCGCTGAGCATTTCAATTTAAAAAAATCTATGTCTAAAATGAAAACAGTGCTATATAGCAACCAAATTACTAATTTCTTTCTTTTACAATTGCAGTGAAGCCCATTCTCCTGAATAGAAGCAGCCGATTTTGATTTACAAAGAACAACTAAGAAGCAAACTACTCATCTTTGAAAAAAAAGTAAGTAGATTGTTACCATAATATTTGATTTATAACTCACACACACTATACGGTGCATTCATGGTATTTCTGTGCCTAAAAATAGAGATTCTGCACCATTCTGACCAAAAATCCCCCCCCCCGTCTTAAACAGTTATCTCCTGTCAGAATGGCCCTCAAATTCCTATTTTTCGGCACACAAATTACCCAACTCAGCCGCTAGAATGTAAATGTTCTAGAACAAACAACTGTTTTAATTGTATAGCTTTACCTATATTATTTATTCTTCTCCACACCACCGGCTTACTTTTTTCTGTCATCTGAACCCCAGTTTAGTAACACATTAATTGAAGAATACCCATCCCTAGTAGTTCAACTTCCCAATTCACAATCACACACCATTACATACATCTTTATCATCTTACTCAAACCATCATGCACACAACACACATGCATTGCAGAAAACCCCAACCCATACCTTCTGTATTTTTTACAACAGACGCTAAAGAATGCCCACCAAAAAGCAACTCTGTAGAAAGGGACGCAGAAGTAGAGCAAATGAAAAGAAAAGTCTCCAACATAAACACCCATCTATAGCAGAATTTGTAAAAAACATTGAAACACAACAGCTAATACAGTCATGTTGTGAAACAGAAGAAGTTTCTAGTTGCCTCCTCTATCACAAAGTAAAACGACCCAAAAAACTATTAACAGAAAATCAACTATCACTACAAATAAACATCTTCTATAAATCTTGATATAGTACAAAGTAAGCATACCAAGAAAAGTATATTAGCCAAAATGTTCTGTTACAAAGTCCTTCAAAATCTGATAAAAACAGGAGAGAAACCAGGTTCAACACTTCAAACCTATTTTAGGAAAGTAATCTTAGAAGCGTTGATAGACAGTGCAATTCTTCTCAAAAGAAACGTATTTATTGTTGTGTTAAACAGAATTAAACCACTAACAAAACTAATAACTAAATTTCAAAAGAGACTTCTCAATAAACGAAATGTGAACAGAAATAACTTCTTAAATATCTGTGGAGGTGAATGGAGTCACACTACAAGCACAGAACCATACTTTAATGAAGAAGTGTACAAACAAAAGCAAACAAATACAATTGCCATACATAACAGTGGTCGAGGTTATGAAAAAGTTAATAATACCATAATGGAACAAGAAGTACTCCTTACAAAAATATGCCCTGAAAACTTAGATTTACCCCTCCATTCGACTGAATCAGAACATCTAATTTACACATGGCCATGCACGTCAATGTGTAACATTCGCAAAAAAATGTCCAAATCTTTTCGCCTATTCCTCAATCAATATGTGAAAAGCAAAGACAAAATCAAAATTAAAATACTGCAAAGTATGGATGCTTGTCCAGTACGCAAGCACACAGGACTGCAAGGACATTCGTTGGCCTGCATATCAGGAGCTACTTGTAAAACAACCTTCCATGATATCAAAAGGATATCAACACATCATGCAAGTATAAGAAATCTAGTTTATAAACTGTATTATGCAAAAAGTCCTGCTTTAGCACTAGCCAATTTAAATAACAGTCTTCTACATGGTACACCAAAAGACCTACTAGAAGAAATCGAGTACATACAGAAAACATATTTTGGAAATGAAACCCACTTACAAGATGAATTAGCTGTCAACCAACTTCGTAACAAATCTGCACATGGCAACCTTTCACTACACACATACAAAAAAGAAATATTAAAATTTCAAAGCACTTCAGCTGTACCAAACCACGTGTGTGTATGTTGCCGCAGAACGTGTTATAAAAGTAACACAAAAACTATAGACTGTCATACAAAATAGAAGACAATGAAGATTCTAAATGGTTTGAATTAGCTCTCTACCTTATAGCAGAAAACAAATATGAAATAACTAACCCCATAATACTTTGCAGTTACTGCACTACCAAACTTGACAACCAAACTCCTTCATGTTCTATCTCCAATAACTTGGAATTACATCCACTACCACAACTCCTTCAACAACTTAATAACTTAATTTATATGAGAGCATCATAATTCAAACAGTTCATCCATTTCAAGCAATAATACGCCTTCAACGAAAAACTGCAAAATTACCTCCCTCTGAATTAGTGAAAGGTATTAGTGGAAAAGTAGTGTATTTACCATTAGATCTAAAAGAAAATGTGCACACTCTAGGAGTGCAACGTCCAATGCAACAATCTTTAATTATCTTGGTAAATGGAGTACCTACAAAAGACATAAAAATTTGGCAACAACTGGTAGATTTACATAAATTTAGAGAAGCCCTGCAACATCTCAAAGAGAATAATGATTATTACAAAGAAATGAATATCGAAGAAAACTTGAAAGATACAACTGAAATAATTCAAGAGACACAAGAAACTGGTCAATTTGAGCTCCTAGATCCTGCTACAATAGCAAACACTTTAGACCATTATACAATTGACCCATTGCACTCTAATGACACCATAGAAGATGCACTGGAAACGTACCAAATGCGTCAAACAAAAGGATCACCCATCAGCATATGGGAAAAAAGTATAGAAGCACGTGCTTTTCCTCTACTCTTTCCTACTGGCAAAGGAGGAAGATACGATGATAGACCTGTTCAAATATCAGCATCAGAATATCGCTCATTACGAATGTATTATGAAGATCCCAGATTTCGACAAAATGTGGAATACATATTCCACCTACTCTTTGAAAGTGAACTAGCAACTTTATGTTATGGAGTTGCACACATATTAAAATCAGGATCACACTTTCAAAATATGACAGCCACACAATTATTACAAAAAGTTCAACAAAAAGATGAGGTTTTACAGGCAAATCTTACAAATCTATTAGCAAATATGCGAGGTACTAAAGAGTACTGGTTTCGACGCCATGGAGATGTACGTTGTATGATCAGAAACCTTGGCCCACCCACTTGGTTTGTTACACTAAGTTGCGCAGAATATGCATGGGAAGATTTACATGCTTTCCTACGCATATCAAACGAAAACAAAACAAACATAGATATACTAACACCTGGAGAACTTTGTTCTCAGGATCCTGTTAATGTTTCTAGATATTTTCACCATCGCTTCATTGCTATGCTACATTTTATTTGTAATAAAACTGTTCCTCCCCTTGGAGAAGTGCAACACTTCTTTTGGAGAAAAGAATACCAATCCAGAGGAGCGCCACATGTCCACATGCTTTTATGGATTAAAGATGCTCCTAAATTTGGTCAAGACAGTGATGCCACTGTTTTACAGTTTATTGAAAAATATGTCACTTGTGAAATTCCGTCAGAATCCACAAATAGTGACCTTCATGCAAAAATCTTACAATTCCAAAGACACAAATGTGGCAAATATTGTCGTCGCAAATACAAAAACAAAGGGAAATACTACACCAAATGCCGATTTGGTTTCCCTAGACCAGTTACAAATACAGGTCAAGTGAACAACCTCATGTCTTCAGTTAGACATAGTGTTAAAGGTAAGTTACCTAAAAATACATATTGCATAAAAAGAAAAGAAGAAGAAAAATATATCAATGATTACAATGCAATCATTGCCCACTTGTGGAATGTAAACATAGATGTGCAGTACATTGCAGAAAATTCTACTGCAGTTGCACGATATCTCACAGCATACTTAACCAAATCAGAAAAGAGAGAGCTCCAAGACCTCTGGAATGACCTGTCATCAGATAAAACAGTGTCTCAGAAATTATAGAGCTTGGGCATAAAAATGCTGTCCCATAGAGAATGTGGATCCTATGAAGCAGCTGATCGATTAACTGGTACTGCATTGTATGGTAAATCTGCAAATATAGTATGGCTAAGTCTCGGTCCAGCTAACTCTAGAAAAAGAGTTCTAAAATCATACGAAGATATAGAAACAATAGCCAAACATGATCCCAACAGCCAAGACATTTTAAAAAACAATTTATTGGACACATACTACCCAAACAGGAGTACCACTTTGGAAACCATGTGTCTATACCACATAGCCCAAAACTACACATACAAAAATAATATAAAACCTGATGAGCAAAACCGTAAATACAAAGTGACAAACTGTGATGGCAGCTTAGTAAAACTCACCAAACCAAATTTAATTAATCATATCAAATTGTCATTAAAGACTCCTCAACATAAAGAAATATATTACATGTCCCTGCTACAACTCTTCAAACCATGCAGAAAAGAAAAAGAAATACTAGATACCTATGACTCATATGAAGACGCTTTCAAAGCCAATGAAAGCAGTATAACTGATGTAAACTTTGCACAGTACAAAACAATGTTGCACAATGAACAGAAACACGAAGAGGAACTCCAGGCCCAACTAGATAAGGACACTCCTGACAGTATTCAACCTTCTGTCACAGGAAGCCAAGAACCACTGGGAGAACCACTAATAACAAATGAGGCAGAATTAGCTATGATAGAAGTAGAAAACACCATATGTCACTATGAAGATAAAGAAGACTTAACTACACTACAATCAAAACTAAACAAAAAGCAGCGTAGCATTTTTCAAGAAATAACAAAAGAAATTGCACATGGTGTGCAACATGAAAACAAAGAATGCACCTGCCAAAATTACAAACCTATACTATTGTATGTCAGTGGTGAAGCTGGTTCTGGCAAAACATTCCTAATCAAAATCATCAGTAAGTTCCTTCAACAATTGACAAACAACAAACTGTCAGCTGTTGTCACTGCCCCCACAGGTTTAGCTGCCTACAACATAGGTGGTGTCACTTTACAGCGATTACTACTCCTGCCAGTAGAACACCAAAACAAGTTAGATTATTACAAACTTTCTGCAGAAGCTGCAATGGAAGTATGCAGAGTATTGAAACAAATGAAAATGCTACTAATAGATGAAGTGAGCATGGTGTCCAACCTAATGTTGGCTTTGATTCACCTCAGATTACAAGCAGAACTCAAAACAAACTATGAAGAGCTCTTTGCAGGAAAACACATCATTGTTTTCTGAGATCTTCTTCAATTGACACCTGTAAAAGTTGAGCCTATTTTTAAAACATTAGGACACAAACTTAAAACTGTTGGCAGCATTGTAAATGTCAACCTTTGGCAACATTTCCAATACAGAAAATTAACAGAAAACATGCGCCAATCTGCAGATCTCACTTATGCCAACATCTTAAAAAGTATCAGAGTTGGTATACTTTCTAGAGAAGCAGAAGCAATATTGAAAACCCGGCACATTCATGCACTTTATGGTGATAATGCATGTGCTACAGATGTTATGGAACAATTAGCCCACTAAAATGTCAATTGTATGGCCTTAATGCCAACTCTTGCAAGCTGTTTCAAATTCAATTAAATAATGTTAAGCAAAGAAATGCAACCAATTGTGGAAATTAGCGCCACAGTCAAACTAGATGTTCATGGAATGACACTACCCATGTGTGACCAAGCCACAGTGAGACTAAACAGTTTAGAAAAATCAATCTCAAACACAGCAGGCTTGGAAAAGATATTAACATTATCCTTAAATTGCAGAGTAATGCTTAAACGTAACCTTGACGTGGACCAAGGACTAATTAATGGTGCACTGGGTACAGTTGTTGGCTTTCAAACGTACCCATGTGACAACAAAATTCAGTTTGTCAATATTCTCTTTGATAAACTTTCAGAAGTAAAAAGAATAGGACGCTCAACAGCTCGATTCCTTCTCTTCAAAGACATGTATGTACGCAGAGAACAATTTTCTCTAACTCTTGCATACGCAGTCACCATTCATAAATCACAAGGTCTTACTCTAGACAAAGCAATGATAGACATTGGTAACACAGTCTTTAAAGAAGGCATGAGCTACGTAGCACTGTCACGCCTACGTACAATTGACGGTCTATTTCTAATAAAATTTGATGCAAGTAAAGTAAACGATGATATTCCTTGCATTTTAGAATACAATATACTTTGTTCACTATACACCCCCCATCTACAAACATATCCTGTTCCACAAAAAGGAAAATGTTCTAAAAGAAAACTAAACCAAACAGAAATGCAACAGGATGTCACTGCAAATCCTCCAAAGAGACTAAAAGAAACTAAAACTTCATCAAGTACCACAAGCAAAAAGGAATCAATTAGGGAAAGTAAACCAGGTACTTCTTTAAAGAAGGAAGACAAACTCCAAAAAAAGCAGTTAGATACAGAACTACCTGGACCATTTAAATTCTCAAATATAGTTGGTGTAAGTTGCTACGCAAATGTATCAATGAATATTCTATTTCAATTACCACCAATTGTTGACAACATTTACTTACACAGACAGACCCATTGTGTTTGCAAATGTTAGTATTTCACAGAAATGCAGCAAACAATCCTGACAACACGTGTAGTGTTTTTGGAATAAGACAACAATTGGACTACTGTGCTGGAATGGTGAAATTCACTATAAACTCACAGGAAGATCCACAAGAATTTCTAATGTACTTACTATTAGTACTGGAAAACAAAAACATACCTATAAATGAAATCTTCCAGATTTCATACATGTGGAAACATACGTGCACTCTCTGCAACAATGTGACACAAGAACAAATCCCCAATGAGCGCTTTGTCTATATATCAATACCTAATTGTGAATCCGTTCCATTTCAGCAACTTGTACAAAATGCAAACCATGGTAGATTATGTTCTACCTGCAATTCATTACTAATACAAACACATAGTAAATACGTAATACTATGCAGATGATACAAAAAACAACTGCAAGCTGACTGGATTCACACATGGTCAAATATCACTTGGTAGGAAACCCTTCACAACAATAGGTATAATCTACCACGCAGGAGCCACAACCAACTCAGGGCACTACACTGCATATATAAAAAAAAAATGTGGATGGCTTGAATGTAATGATAGTACCGTTACTATAAAGCAGAGATTACCAGCTAATCTTACAAACGCGTATTTAATGTTCTTAAAACCAATATTTGATAACTGAACTGTACTTAATCCTTAAGTACACTTGTAGTAAAAAAATATAAACTGTCACAATATTTCAAAACCTATCTAACTGCCCAAAGATTCTACAACAACTAATCAGATAAATTAATACCACTCAAACAGAGCAGAAAATAGACAGAATACGCCAATTGGTATCTAACTGTCCCAAAATTTACAAATATGCAAACAGATAAATCAATACCACAACATTAAATCAAAACATAAACAGTTAGAATACGCCTACTGGTATCTAACTGGGCCAAAATTTTACAATATCCAAACAAATACCTAATATCTTACTGCTCACAAAAACTGAAACAATCCAATGCATAAAGCATTAGGCAGAAAGAACAAGTAAACGCGGAAAACAAACAAATAAATAAACTGTAGCATAACAGAAAAAGGTTTTTTTTTTTAATCCAACATGAATTTTTTTTCTCCCACAGACCCAATGATTTTAGCAACAAACACAGAAACTTTGCAAATTGCACAGTACTCTGGTTTGTAATCTACTAAATATGAGGGTCAATAAAAAGAAGAAAATGTTGATTGTACAATTTAATACGTCATTATAAAATACTAATACTAACATGTTATTTTCTTTTATTACAGAAATGAACAAGAAAAACATGGACTCCCGTTACTAAACCAAATAGTACGTATAACAAGATAAATACAACCATCGCACCATACAAGCTTATAACATTGTTCCTTATTGTTCCCTATAAATTAGTTTTTGACCCAAAGTTAAAAGCCACTATGGGTGTGATATGCTGCGGTGGTTGTGGCCAGGGCATACACTCTTGGGTGCATGGCCAAATGGCCATGCACCCAACATTCTATACCCTGGCCACAACCACCGCAGCATATCACACCCATAGATGCAAGCATTGCAACCATTTTTATGTCCGCGGACAGGGCGAAGGTCCTAGGACACATTCAACTTGCTAGAGGACAATACAAACAGCGTCCTCAGGACACCCCCGTTTTCTTTATGTACGAACATTTCAGGACACCGCGCTTGTTCTTAAAACATTTTCACCTTGCCAACGAACAATACAGACAACGTCTCCAGGACACCCCCTGCAAACATTCCAAGACCCCACGAGTGTTCTTAGAACACTTTCAAGTTGACACCAAATCCATTCTTTTTATTTACGAACATTCCAGAACAGCCGTGTTGTCCGCAGACAAATCGAATACAACAAAAGCATCTAGCACATAAATAAAATACAACTTTGAACCTATCTCATACTCCCCCATCCTCCCCAAAGACTTCTACACACCAACACACTCTACTAAATACACATTTTGAACAAACTTTCACCGCGCTGTCTGCGGACGTCCGCAAATGCAAGATGGCATGCGCGACAGAAAATCTGACGCGCATCACGCCGCCCAATCAGAAAACACGTCACATGTCCGCGGACATGACGCAAGCCGCTGGGCCAATCAGGGTGCTGTCCGCGGAGCAAACAGGGGAAGTCCGTCCGCGAAGCGAACACAGATATCACTAATTATTTTGCCTTACATTTTGGTCATTTTTTTAAAAACTACTGGACGGATTTACACCAAATTTGCAAAAGCACGCTTTCGGGACCAGGCTGCCGCTCCTGCCGCAAATTTGGTGTAAATCTGTCCAGCGGTTCGGGCTGTAGCCGTGCGCAAACTTTTTTCCCATTCAGTCTATGGGAAAAAAAAAGTTTTGGGACCCCCCTATAACTTTTCCCCCCCTGGACGAATCCTTACCAAACTTTGCAAAAAAAATCAGAGTGGGCCATATACCTTTTTTGCAAAGTTTGGTGAGGATTCGTCTAGGGGGAGCGAAGTTATAAGCCACCCAAAAAGTGCTCTTCCTATGGAAACACCAACTTAACCATAACTACATGGCCACTATCGTGGCCATGTAATGAGACCCAAATTGGTCCGTTACAATCATATTTATGTTGCATGTCAGATCTTTATAACCTTTCTCATAATATTCTTGAAGCTCTTGGCATTCTGTTAACAGATGCCTCGAAGTTTTTATCTCTCTACAACCATAGCTACACAATCTTTTCTCTTTTGGTATGTCTGTCCATGCATCAGTATATTCATGGAAGGGTAATATATTAAACTGCAGCATTATTATAAATCTCGCAAACTCTCTGTTTCTGACTTTTATGAAATAATTGGGAGGAACAGAGGGTTTTAGCCCTTGTGTTGAATACATTTTATACCTTTGATTTTTTTACTAAAATTAGTTAGATTATCAATAGCATCCCAAATATAGGCTTTCTTTTTAAGCTCTTTATACATTGGCCAGATATCACTGGTCTTGTGGATTTTAAACCTTGCATGAATGTATTACCCTTTTCTTTCTTGCTTATGTCTTCTCCTATTAAGCTCATCAGAGTTACCTCTTTGTTATTCTGGACCACCATTCTAACATATAGTTTACTACAAATTAACTTTACTTCGTGTTTCTAGTGAGGTGATACCCAATTCACATCTGATTGCTTCAATTGGCATTCAGCTATTCCGAAATATGGATAGTTTTCAACCACCTCAATTTTTTTTAAAACAATTTTCCATACATAAGGGATTTTAGATAGCCTACATTTCTTCCCCAAACACCATAATCTTGGTTTTCCCTACATTATGCATAGGTTATTTTCTTTTGAATACTGTTGTATCGCATTTAGCATTCGCTGCAGGCTCACCAGTGTCTTATCTAATAAAACGGTGTCATCCGCATACATTAACCAGCTAATGAACATGTTTCCTATTTTTGTGGGGAAATTGTTTAAATTCATAGATCTTTCCCACAGATCTGCAACATAGTGATTGTAGAGCACTGGGGAGGTGGCACAGCCTTGTTTTAATCCCATATTAATTTTAATGGGTGGGAAGTATTTAGATCCTTTGTCCAGGCATATTACCGCTGTGGTTAACCTCTACATTTCTTTTAAGAAATGCAAAATAAATTGTCATATTCGCCATTTGACCAATTTATCCCACAAATATTTTTCCTATCTACGCTGTCAAAAGCTTTAGTATAATCTATAAAACACACATATAGGTTGGTTCCTTTCTTTGCCAATGGATCCGATATAATGTAATTTAATGTAACCAGATTATCTAGGGTACTATTCTCTTGTCTAAAACCTTTTTGTTGCATAGACAGTAGTTGGCTCTCCTTGCTCCACCTATTGCTTTTTCTCAATAGCAATGAGCAGAAGATTTTACAGCTACTGTCTGCCATAGCCAAAATTCTATAGTTATCTGGGGACATTCTGTCCCCTTTTTTGTGTATCGGGACTAACATGTTTTTTTGCCAGCTCTCCGGAATTTTTCCACTTTTCCAAATATACGAGAATAGGTGGGACAGTAACCAGGCCCATTTATCAGGGTTTCGTTTGATGAATATATTGGTCACCCGCCAGGTGCTCGGGAGGATTTCATTTTCTTGATTACCTGTAGGATATCCTGTTGGTCAAATGAAAAGGTGGGCCCGTCTCTCTTCCAATTCTGAACTTCAATGATTTTACTACTATTTTCGGGAGTTATATTCTATACACATTTCTTGGCCAACCCCATTTATATCAGTACCTCTTTCATCTAAAATGTATTGTCGACACAAATACCAAATTAATTTTGAATCATGAGCCCTACAGAGTACAAACATAACACGTCAGTTTGCAATATTGTTGTTCTGTTTATATGCTCTTAACCAGTTCTTATATTTCGTCTTAAGTGAAGATATTTCCTGTGTCTTCCATCCTTCCTCCCTGTTATCTATTTTTTTAATGTTTCTTATCTTATCTCTCAATTCCTTTTCCTGGCTATTAATCTGGCTATAAAAAACATTATTGTGTATTTTCCCCACCTTTTGTGCCACATTCCAGTTTCTATTATTTTTCTGTATTATACCCAACATATTGCTTATCACATTTAAACCATTTAGAGCAATCGCTTGTCCATCTAGAGGTAAGTGATTAAGCATATCAAATTTCTCTAGATTCCGTTCTGTACACATTACCCTGTTTCCGCCTAGGGAACTTTGCATGTTCTGGATAGTTCCCTCTTGTGAACTAAGGTGTAGCCTACTGGTTAATTTACATTTTAATACTTTGTGGTCACTCAACAATGTATCTATATGTTCAAAACAAGATATATGACACAAAATCCCTCTGGTCACAAACATATAGTCTAAATGGCAGCTTACCTTGCCGTTAGACAATGTGGTTTCTCTTTTACTTTTCTTAACTGGTTCCAAATATTCCATATCGTAATTTTGGAAGAAATTTTCCCAGGCAATTCCATCATCTACCTGTTTGGTCATCTTATATTATCCTCCTCTAATTCCATTCCCTAATGGCGTCATTGAATCATATTCCCCCTCCAATAGTTCCCATTTTGCCACTTCTATTTTAGCTAAATCACAGTGGGCGTTGAAATCGCCTAAAATCATTACCTCTGCTTTAGGCCGTTCTTGCATCCAACCTTCCATTGTGTTAGCAATGATTTCATTTATTGCTAATATATTTGACCCTCCAGGTCGTAAATAAACATTAATTAGCAATAGCTCTTCCGGGATTATTATATTCTCTAAGTATGATATGATTTTTTTGCTCCTACACAGAGTCCCCCCACTGGTCTCCCTTTTTCTCCCTGTATTGCACACTTATTCAATATACTGCAGCCATCTACTAAAAGGTCTCCATTTATGCACGTTTCTTGTAACACTTTTCCAATAATTCAAAACCCCCTTTATATAAAAATGGAATGGAATCCTCTGCTATTCCAAGATAGAACATTTATTTCTCCCCCTTCTTTCTTATTTCAATATCCTTCTAGATAATCTCTATCTGGGACCCATTTTTTCAAAATGATCATCTCTCTTGTGACTTTGTTTTAAGGGCAATTTCTGAGAATGTAGGCTAATTGTTTTTTAATCCAAATATTCTATATTGTAACATAGCACAATTTCATAATCCTTTCCCCATATAATCCTGGCTTGTTCCTTTATAAGATTGACAATCACTGCTGTTCTAAATTGCACTATTACCCAATTTTCCCACCTGCCCACTTCGGGTAGTATGATTCTTTCAATATCATCTGTTTTTATATTCTGCAGTGAGGGGTTCAACTGTAATTTCTCTAACAGCCATTTTCTATTTAGAAAGGGGTTATCATGGTGTGTATTTTTTCGATTATTTTGATAGTCTTTCCCATACTACCATGACCTTCTTCCCTTCCTTTCTCCCCCCCTCAGGTTTATATCCTGGGTAGATCTATTAGCATACATTGCCAACCTTTCCATGTCTCTTATATGTGTTTCTCTTTCTCTGGAATTCATTTTTGTGCTACTTTATTAATCAGAATATCTAGAATTCTCACCCCAGGTTCTTCGATTCCTTGTGGGATTATCCTTTCCATGATGTTTTCACCTTCTACTTCTTGTTCTTCATCTACCACTATGTCCCCTGATACTACCTCCTTGACTAAATTGTGTGTAATTTCTGTTAAGACCTTTAGAGGGTTCCCTGTTAGCCACTTGGTTATACCTTTCTCTTCATTAGTGGAATTAATATTATCTTTCTTCTTGGCTATTTGTTATTTACTCAGTTGGAATCAGTCTCCTGTATCTACAAATTCATTTCATCTTTAGAGGATATCTCTGCCAAGGCACTATTTTAACTTCTAGTTATCTTCACCGTCTTTACTTTGAACCCCACTCCCCTATTTCTACTTTCTTTCTTATTATTTATTTTTCTTCAGGGCTGTTTTTTTGCAGCATAGGAATTATGTTGTTCATCCAAGGAACTATTAGCCTGCCCTATATTTTCATCTTTCTCCATTTCTGTATTAGTAATCTCAACAATCACCCGGTTGTATCTTCCCTTCTGCTTTCTTCCTCTGCTATACGGCATAATTCACTCAATTCCCCCAGATCTTCAACAGGTATATCTGATGGGGTAAGGCTATCCAACCCCACTATTTGTGTTTCTCCGGTTTTCTACACTTCACCCCCAATTCTTTTGTATTGTTTACAACCTCTAGCACCAATTTCTTAAGCCCTTCTTGTTCACTCAATAACTTTGTGCAGATACCTAGAAGTATATCAACTGTAGAGGTGAGGGCATCTAATTTTGCCACACAATTAATGGAAGAATCTACTTCATTTTCAGTCTCTTCCCATGCCCCATTCTCCCTCTCTCTTCCTTTCTCTGGTTGGGCAAATTTCTCCAGATCCAGGGTAGCTGAGAGATCAATACCAATTAAGTTATCCATATTGGGCACTCCACCTTTATCTTGTTCACTCTGCAAAGTATCCAAAGTCACTGGTAAGCCCAATGATTGGTGTCTAAAATGTAATGAATTATTGTCTATCATTGAGCAATTGACTGGAGGTGGGATAGTGATTTTGTCTTTGTTTACTTTATTTTTATCCTGTTTCTGGAGAAAGCTAGATATTTTAGTTTGTTCCATTCTTGACTTATTATATATTCCTTTTGTCTGATAATCATCCTTTTTTGCTACCCTTCTGGGCGGGGCTTGTTTCTAAAATGGCATTCTTCTGAGTTAAACCTCTCTTATCCTTCTGTTTTTTGGAAATATATGACCTCAATTTTGGGGCCATATTATATCTCAAGAGAGGCAACTATATAAGAGTATAAAATAAGCCTCTAATCAATCTGGGCCTAGCAAAAGTAGGATTATCCAATCTTTCTGTGCGGGTCAAAATTACAAAACTATAGCTCTACAGTTAAAACCCAGCACATACTATTAAATTCTTATATAGAAATCTCTCTGTAAAACATTGGGTACAATGCAGACAGTCCACCAAATGGTCTTACTAAAGTACTTAGGTATCTTGAGTCTACCAGAGTATATTAAATATTCTTTATAAACTTTCAACAGAGATCTCTTATAAAGTGCTTATGCCTATCAATTCGTAAACCATTTTACAGTGCAAAGTATTGTATAGATTATTCCCGAAAAATTCCACAATATAGTGCGTATTCCTAATATACGATTTCACTACTAATATACCATAAAGTTAAAATGCGGGTAAACCTGTGTTACTCTTCATAAAACCATTGCATCTATGCACTAATCAATTACAGACTATCTGAATATCGCTGTCTTTAGGTCACTTATAAAAAGGAAGGATTTCCTTCCTAGCTATAACATTAAAATTAAATGAATTCGTTTTCAATACAGTGCATTATTTCCAGTATCTTCCGAAGGGGGAGAGGCAATCCTCGCAGCCTCCATCCGTTTTCACATTCCACGTTTAGTAAAATAGTACAGAAACAAATCTTATATACTCTCCCCTCTTGCTTCTCTACTCTTTTGACTGCTAACTCTCTGTTCTCTCCTCATTTCCCTTCTCTCTTTTCCTATCTCCTCCCCTTACTTTCTTCTATGCACTTACTCTATCAGAATTGTCCTTGGATCTAGTATGATAGCAACCTCGTCTGTCTCCTCCCCTCTCCCCTTATTGTTTTTTTCCTTCCCAATCCCCCCAGCACTATCTGAACTGCCATCAGGCCTAGTATGATAGTTGCTTGTTTTGTTCCTCCCCTACCTTTCTGCACCCATCTCTCTCACCTCTTGTTTTCCTCCGGCTCTACCAGAAATGTCGTCAGGCCTAGTACGGTAGTCGCCTGTCTGTTTCCATTTCCTTCCCACTCTCCCCCTCCTTTCCTTATCTATGTCTTAGCTCTTGCACTATCTGAAATGTCATCAGGCCGAGTACGATAGTGAATTTCACATCCTTACTGGTCATGGCATGTAAGAATATCATTGTATTTTCCCTTGTTCCCTCCCTTGCCTTGAAGCGCTTTGAAACACATTGTGTATAGGCACTATATAAATAAACTATACCATATCATATCAAATGTGGAGTTTAAAGTTTATTATCAATTTATTCCTCACTAGCAGGGAGGGGAACGCTCCCCAGTTTAAGAAGCTGCCTTAGTCCAACTCTCACTCCCGACCTGCTAGTTTTCTCCTAAAGTATTTCTACGTGCCTTACAGGCGAACTGTAGAGCTTTTAAAGGGTCGGTATTGTCCTTTACTTCCTAGAAGCAAAAGCATTTCTAACCTTTTCAAATACGATGGCTCTGTCTTCAATCCGCCAGTGGAACAGCCTAACAGCACTGCGCCCTTGTCTCCACTGCAGGCTTAACGCCACAAGAGTGCCGGTGAGCTTCTTTTCAACACACCACTTCCTGGATGGGCGTGTTCTGTTGAATTTAAGTGACAGGTGCTAACCGAGGTCCATTTGCCGCTTACAAAGACTTTGGGCACAGGAAAATAGAAAGAAACACAGCGCTGTCACTGCGTTTCAGTTCAGGTCCACATTAATCGCCACAAGGGTGCCTGTGAGCTTCTTTTCAACACGCCACTTCCTGGATGGGCGTGCTCTGTTGAATTAAAGTGACAGGTGCTAGCCGAAGTCCGCTAGCCTCTCACAAACACTTTGGGCACATGAAAATAGAAAGAAACACAGCGCTGTCACTGCGTTTCAGTTCAGGTCCACATTAATCGCCACAAGGGTGCCTGTGAGCTTCTTTTCAACACGCCACTTCCTGGATGGGCGTGCTCTGTTGAATTAAAGTGAGAGGTGCTAGCCGAAGTCCGTTAGCCTCTCACAAACACTTTGGGCACAGGAAAATAGAAAGAAACACAGCGCTGTCACTGCGTTTCAGTTCAGGTCCACATTAATCGCCACAAGGGTGCCGGTCAGCTTCTTTTCAACACCCTACTTCCTGGATGGGTGTGCTCTGTTGAATTAAAGTGACAGGTGCTAACCGGGGTCCGTTAGCCGCTCACAATCACTTTGGGCATGCGAAAATAGAAAGAAACAAAGTGCTGTCACAGCGTTTCAGTTCAGGTCCAATTAATCACCACAAGGGTGCTGGTGAGCTTCTTTTCAACATGCCACTTCCTGGATGGGCGTGTTCTGTTGAATTAAATTGACAGGTGCTAACCGAGGTCTGATAGCCACTCACAAAATACTTTGGGCACGCAAAAATAGAAAGGAGCACAGCGCTGTCACAGTGTGTCAGTTCAGGTCCACATTAATCGCCACAAGGGTGCCAGTGAGCTTCTTTTCAACACGCCACTTCGTGGATGGGTGGCTCTGTTGAATTAAAGTGACAGGTGCTAACCGAGGTCCGTTAGCCACTCACAAACACTTTGTGCACTCGAAAATGGAAAGACACACGGCCCTGTCACAGCGTTTCAGTTCAGGTCCACATTAATCCAATAATGTCAGACCAAGTTAGTAGTAACTGCTTACTATTGTATGAATTATAAAATTATAAAACTGAAATCATAACAGTTTCTCATCTATACTGGTATAGAACTTTAATTAGGTGCCCTCATTCTAGGTCTGTCATTGCCAGAGCCTGGGCAGTGTTTTTGGAGGTACCAGAACATGCAGAAGCCCATTTCTTAAATAGGTTTATTGCAGATTTCTGAGGAACATATTGTATGTGTTCCAAGTCTCCTCCTCATTTCCATGATTTCTGCCATAACTTCTGTGTTCAGGTTTTTTATGATATCTGTTAAGCTCTTCTTGATGCTTGACAATAGCTGTCCAATTTGCATTGTGATGATTTACACCATCTATGAACAATTGCCTGTTTATTTAAAATAATGTTTTGTGGGCATTGTTTGTAACTCATTTTTCTAGTGTCTGTGAATAGAACTATATATCTTATATTGGTAGATCTTTCTTACTCTATATTCAGACCACTCTTTTGCTAAAGGGGGAGGTTTTTACTTTTACCTGGAATGTACTGGTTAGATGACACCATCTGAAATCAAACCAAGACAACAACTTCGGCCCTTAACAAGTGGGGTGAAAAGCCACAGGGTGGCATGAGAGCCACTATAGCGATAAGAGTAACTTCATATCTAACACTGAACCTGTAGAGGATAAACAATTAAAGTTCTAAGCTATCACTTCTGGGACCTAGAACCTTCACTATTTTCAGAAGAGTTAAATTAGTTCTGTGTACAAGAGGCTCAAGAACATTTTCATAAATGTTCTATTGAAGCGATTTGCTCCAAGGCAGCGGGCCAACCCTGTCAGTAACGGCCCAATGCCCAAGTTAAGGGTGCAAGGACAGCATTCGTCCCTTAACTGGGGGCTGTAGTGCCATTACCGACAGGGCCGGACCAAGGGCCAGGGGCATATCGCCATTAGCACCCGTGTTGTTCTCTACACGGGTGCTAATGGTGTTTTTTTCCGTTAAATAAAAGAAACCCTTACATTATCAACATTGCGTCGGGCTGTGCTGCAAAGGTAAGTTTCCTTATTTAAAAAAACAAAAAGACAACACACATTCTTAGCACCCGTGTAATAAACTATGGGGGTGCTGAGGGATAAGGGGAACGGTGAGGCATAGGGAAGGGGCACTGGCAATCAAGGCTGCTTGAAACACTGTCTTGTAGCAAAGAATCCAGCCAGCATTCCGAGCATCCTTATTGGGCAGCACCCCCTACCAGGGTGCTAATGTTCTATAATGCTTGTCTGACGTAATAACATGTATCCAGCATGTTGAACCGTTTCTGGCATATACGCCTGTTAAAATACAATGCACACCTTGCCTGTGTTTTTTCAATTGTATTCAGAAAACTGGAAAGTAGCATTTGAAATAATACGATAAATATGTATGAATTCATCTTTCATTACGCACCTAATACGGGAGACTAGTCATTTAAGTGTGGGACCAGGATTCGAGCACTCCTTGCTTTGCGTTGTCTTACTTCCAAGACAAATGTGTTGCCCCTGAGCTATCCTCCGAACATTCATCATTAACAGCCATAGATTGGTGCACTAGGCTCCATTGCTTCAATGTTCATACATCTATCAACAGTGATATCAATTCTAATGACTTAAATCAGAAAATTAAAACCGACCCCTTTTAAAACCATTACTGTCAGAAATAGAGTCAATGGCTACAATCTCCAATATTTGCAGTAGACCACCAATCTTATATTGTTGCTGTTCATCTATAAGTAACTTAGGTGACCTTTATATTAGCTTCTAATTATGTAAGCGTAACGTAGATGGTTTGATTCACATTCCTTCATCTTAAAACGTAAAGAGAGATAATGTGCTTGAAGCAGATTATTTTATCTCGCTCTGTCATACGCATGAATTCCTTTTTGAGAAATTTCTAGCGGTATGATTGCAATCAGCCGTGTAAAAATAAAATACACAACTGCTCACCTTTAGATACGGTTTTGAAAGATGACTAATTCAAAATACAAATGCGTGTTTGCATGCATGCAAGGAGGACTAGCTCCTTTCTCCTGCTCTCGCCTACTTGCACCCGCTGGTTCCTCTCCAGCAGCATCTCTCCTTAATTAAGCACCATAACACCTTCAGTAATGTTCAAAACAAAACCGTGCCTATGTATGTCATCTGTTGGTATAAGGTGAGAAAAAGAGCTGTTGAAAGTTGACCAATTATTGAGTCTACATTTAGCTACTGCTTGGCAAAGGTAAAGCAATGAAGGGTATCGCGCTCTGAAACACGTGTGTATGAGCACAATACAAATAAAATACCATATCAAGGGTGTTAATGTTAATTAGCACCCTAGCGGTGGAGCCAGCCAATGAGGTAGCTTAGAACGTGGGCTTAAACCAGCAGTGAAAGCCTGTCTTCCATTCTGCCTAACAGCCAGCTCACCCACCACCATCTTCCCCCAACCTCTGTTCCTTTATTATTATTATTTTTGTATTCCCAACACCCCCCCCCCCACATTCCCATCCACACCTTCTGCTCTGCTCCCGACAGCCGTTAGCCCCATCCCAGCCCATGGGACGGCTGCTAATGGCCTTATGTACATGTTCCACGAGCATCACTCTGTGTTAATGGACCGGGACCTACGATAAGTGCCCTTGCTTTGCTCGGGCCGTTAACTAGGGCCCTGGGCCGTTTCCCCCAGGTGATGCCCGTGGAACGCGTACAAAATGCCACAGTATTGAGCACAGAAATCCTGCAGTACCCATTGCACTTAGCTTTAATAAAAAAATATGTGTAATTTTCCAGAATAATAGGTATGGGGCATCACAAAGTAGAGCAGCGTCATTGTCTTGCCATTATTTCCAAATCATTGCAATGTTAGGTATGGCACTAACATAAATTCGTGCTTTGCAATTCCATTTGCATTAATCCAAAAACATTGCTACAAGAAACCATCTTCCTCTGATAAGGCGTAAAACACCTTTCTACCTCTTAGAATATGAAGACTAAACACATCAATCAAGCTGTTATGGACATATTTTGCTCTATCACATATAGCACCCTGATGTAATTCTTGGCATTGTTTACGTTAGTGATGATGCATTCTGGCACTCGCATGGCAGGACTGCAAACTTTCAATTACACTACTAACATAGAAGTGTGTTGTCTGTTGCTTCCTGGCAAGAAGAACTTTGTGTGTGCTGCCTAAATCATGACAATGTACTCTCAGAAAGAACATACTGACTAAAGTTCAGCATAATGTTCTGTGGCTTTCACAGGAAGGAATGTATCTGGGTAATGAAATACCTACAGCAGCACATAGCTATACATTGAAATAAGAGTTACAATGATGCACCATTGAAGCTCTAAGTATAGGCGTTTAGGAACACAACCTAAACCTGGCCTTCATTATATATGTGCCGGTATTCCGAATGTGAATGCTTTTAAATGTGAAGAAAATAAACACAAACATCATTTCCTATACAAAATATAATTGCTTCTACCTCTCTTTCATTAACAGTCTATACCATTAACATAAAGTATCTAAAAGTATCTAAAATGTACTAAAAAATCCTACTCAGTATAATTTCTTATAAAAGCACACTTATAATAAAAAGGACCTCCACGTGTCAATCTACTAGTTGTCCTATTCTGCATTAATTAATTTCTCTATCTCCAGTCACATGTAATACAAAGTTTACAATTGTTCACCTCCTTGAGGATCAAAATGACCTTGGGCCTGATTGCAACCCTGACGGCCGCGGTATGAACGGTGCCAGTAAGGTACTGGCACCAGTCATACCGGGCCGCCACATTACGAGTTTGCTCGCTGGTGGCGGTATGCACATCTGATCTGGCCAGACGTGCATACCGGCACCCGCGAGCAGACCAGGATGCTAACAATGGACATGTCATTAATGGGTCAGTTGTTAGCATCCTCCCCTTTCCCATTGAGCCCTAAAGGGGCTCAATGGGAATGGGGACCTACCAGGTCCGGGTCCCGAAAATGGGAATTACCGGGCCAGCAAAAGTCTCGATGGCCCTGTAAGTCCTTTTTTTCGGGACCCGTACACGAGTTTGGAGGTAGCCATGCCGGTAATGACGGCACGGCTACCTCCAAACTCGTAATGAGGCCCCATTTGTATAGAAATCATCCAATCTATATCTTAAAGTATAAAAGGCCTTAAAATGTATGTCTCTGGGTGTATCACATGTTAACAAATGCCTAGTAGTTTCAATTTCAGGCTTGCAAAGGTGACATAACCGTTCAGCATAAGGAAAGTTTTTCCATGCACCCACCCTCAAATAAGTTGGAAACAGCCCAACACGAAGTTGCATAATAATCCTCCGTTGTATTACTCAACTTCGTAAAATAACAAAATTGCAGGTGTATGGGTAAACCTTGGCACACATAAATGGAAAAGTGCATTTTGCTAGACAGTTTCACCATATTATTATTATTATCCCATATATATGCTTTATTTGTTATTTCCCTGCATGCCAATCCAACATTGAGTGTCATGTCCAGCTCATACCCAATTTCATTATATGCAAAAAAAATCCCCTTCAACCACACTCCCAAAGTACGTTGGGGGTGGCCGAATTTACTTTCGTTGTTAGCTGCCTCATTCAAGATTTTCACATAGAACATTCCACTATTAATTTGCTTTTGTGTACATAGCGATATCAATACCAGCTTACAATTTATACCATCAACTTGGAATAGAGTTTGGTAGCCCCAGTGTCCTATGTCATACTTCCCCCTCAATTTGTCTAAGTCAAGCAGTTTCCTTATTCCTGGAGGAGTCCATACCATACAACCCTGGAAAGACAATGCTAGCCTGATACACTTTAAGCAAATCTTCAATTGAATGACCACCTATATATCTAACAAAATTCCTAATAGCATTGAATTTCTTGAATACCTTATTCCCAGTTGGTTTGCCCAATTTGGTAGCATTAAGTGATTAAAACAAGGGAACACCCAAATAAGTGTACTCGATCTCCATATTTTATCGTCATCAATTTTCCAGATATAACTACTTTGCTTTCTTTTCTTACCCTGAAAGACCATAATATTTGTATTTTTTTAAAATTAATTCCTAACCCTTTAGTCAATTAATAATTATATAAGGCATTCAAACTATGCTGCAGACCCACTGAAGTCTGATCTAAAATAATAGATAACCAAGCCGCGTGCTGCATTACTAACACATGGTGGAAAATTGGAACATTTTGTCAATTCTTCATGAAGGTCACTGACATAAAGAATATGTAATGTGGAGCTAAAGTGCAACAGGCCATGATTGGTCGGAATGCTATCAGCCAACTACCCTTCCAGATTCATTCAAAGGGGTTTGTGTACAGATCCCTAATAAAATGTATATAGCTCTTATAAGTATGGAAGCATGGAGTAAAGTGCTATAGAACCTGAAAATACTTATCCATTAACTAGAAAAGCTAGGCTAGCAGCTCACACATGCAATGAAAAATTTTATAACAGGTTCTCAAGACAAAACTACAGACATGTTTATGTTAAGAGCGGCCTTGATTATGGCCCGAGTCCGGTGCTGTTCATAAACAAGGGAGACAAGCATTCTGCCATAAGCAGAAGGCACAGCAATCAGCAAAGTCAAGGCATTGCCAAATTGGGGGAAAGGTGAAACTTTTTTTTAAAATGTCAACAATAGCCATTTTCTTTTCTTTAACATGTAGAGCGGCTTAGAGGATTTGCTGATAGAAACCGTGATCTACTGCGCTATGTAAACACGTCTGAAGATCAGCCTGATCTGCAGAGGTAACTTTGCACATTATCATGGGCATAATTTTAGGGGGGGGACAGGGGTGTTTGTCCCCCGCAACTTTCATGGCACACCATTTTGTCCCCATTCATTTGACTGGGGCACCTTTTCTTCAGAGGTCAGGTCCCCCCAACATTTTCAGCAAAGTTACTCCACTGTACCTTATTTGGCAAAGACCATCTGGGAAAAGTAGAAGGATTCTGTTTATTATAAACAAAAGACCTTAGCTTTCATTTACAAAATGGAAAGGGCTGTTGAAGATGGAGAGAGGTTATTATATACAAATTCGTGGGCTTCTTGCTTTACTTCTTTCCCAAGAACAGCTTGAAGCATTTCCATATAGTCTATTATACATGGATCCCTATATAAATCCCCGTATTCAGCAGAACAATGCTGGTGTTGAGTGCAGAGGGAGTTAGGCTTCAGACGGATTCTCTTGAAAGGGGCAAGGATGTGCAGAGTGTTGGAGATAGAACAATACAGGTTACAGAGGGCTGTGTCGGGGTGTAAGTCAGCCACAGGAGTTGGAGGAGCAGAGAAAGCAGAGGCAAAGGCATCCAATGACACACACTTCATGGGCCGAATGACCGAGAAGGTAGGTGGTAGTGCTGGGGTGGACAAAGAGTTTCAGTTGAGAGGAAAGCAGAAACTATAGATAGAGGAGTGGCAAGAGGGTTAGAGAGAGAGATGTCTGAGGAGATAAGAACATCTAAGGTGTGTCCGGCAGAGTCTGTCAGACCAGAGAGTAGAATGGAGAGAGAGAGAGTGTTGCAGAGGTTGTGGAAGAGCCCAGAGGAGGGTTTAGAAGCATCCAGGAGGATGTTGAGGTCTCTGTACATGGTGGCCACAGTCAGAGAGATGCCAGGAGAGATAGAGAGCCGGCAAACCAGGCATTCGAAGGAGTAGGCCTGCATAGTAATGACAGAAGCCGGGGCCCACTCTTGAAAGATCAGAGCTACTCCACCTCTGGGTCGGTTGGATTTGGGCTAAGAGAGGATCTTGTAGTCATCAGGGAGGAGAGTGTCAAAATGCATGACAGAGCTGCCCATGAACCATGTCTTGGTGAGAGCGAGGACATCCAGGTCAGGTTTTTCATAGAGGTGGCTGATGTCAGAGGAATGTTTGACAGCAGAGTAACGGTTAAAAGTAGCAACGTGGAGCAGGTTGCCACATTTGCAAGACATCTGGGGTGGGGTATAGGCTTGAGGTACACCCAGTGGGGGTGGTAGAGGGGCCTGGGAGTGGACAAAAGTGGTAGCACGAGATGGCATAGTAGCCGTAGAGGAGGAGGAAGGTGCGAGAAAGGCGGCGGAAGGGAGAGGTGGCAGAGGAGCCAGGGAGATGCTAGAAGGAATAGCAGGAGAAGGAAGGAAGTTGATAAGATGCAGGAGATGCCTATCAAAAAGGAGATGATTGGGCTGTGGGCTCTTGACCAGGATGGTGCCATTGAGATAGACATTAATTATGGTGTTGTAGGAGTGGAAGGAGGCAAAGAAGCCCTCCCACAGAGTGCCACCATTAATGGGCGAGGAAGAGATAGGAGAGAGAGACGAGACCATATGAGGGGTCCCTTGGTCTGGAGAGGAGACGACAAAGAGGATGTCGGTTAGGGTCTGTCTGGAGGAAGCACTGATGTGGTATCAGTGATAACGAGGCCAGAGTTGAAAACCAGGATATCCCTCTTGAACTTCTTTCTACCAGACTTTTTGAGAGGGATATGATAGGAGATAGAGTAGCAGTTTGAGAAGATGGGAGGGATTAAGAGCACCATAGAGGGTGTATGAGGGAGGAAAGAAGCAAAGTCCAAAGCCGAGCACCATAAGAGGCAACAGAAGGGAGGCAGGGAGGGTTCACACAGAATGAGGTACACAGGAAGCAACAAGCAGGCAGCCACAGAGGACCGCATGAGCAGTGTGGATGAAAGACAGTGGTGGGAGGTTAGCACACTGTAAAAACACCATGATTCGACTTACCTAAAAATAGGGAAAAAGTCCTAGTTTCAACAGAAACAACAATGTTAAAACACCCAGATTTGACTTTCCTAAAAAGTGTGAAAAAGGCCTAGCTACAGCACAAACAGCAATGTTAAAACCCCCTGATTCGACTTTCCTAAAAAGTGGTGAAAAGGCCTAGTTACAGCACAAACAGCAATGTACGAAAGGAAAAGTGAAATTTCCTAGAGAGATGGCCAGGCAATACAGTTCAATATATTACAATATGAACAATAGAGTAATAAGAGGGGTGGGTCAGTATAGATGGGTACAGTGATTGCTACCCCCCTGACAGCACTGCACCTACCTGGTCAGTCACAGCAGGTTGACGGCTGCATGCTTCTTCCTTCCCCCACTGACATTGGCAGAAATCACATAGGGGTGCTTCTGAGGAGCTGCCCTTAGCCTTGGGGCCCTTTGCCGCAGGGGCTGCAACAGGCAGAGGGCTGCCCTACAAGGGTCTAATAGAAGGGGCATATAGGCCAATCAGTCAGCAGGGGCAGGGAGGTGGTGTTGTGCTTTTGCTCGGCCACGTGAAGAGAACCCTTATACTTATGTTTTCCCCAGCCCCTGATAAAGCAAGTTATTGGACTCAGACGGGCAAAAAAGAATCACACTTAGACTAATGGTTATAATACAAAATGAAAGTGGCTTGTTATAAGCCCTTTTTTCACTCAATATATATATATACATATACATATATATATATATATATATATATATATATATATATATATATATTCAGTAAAAAACACTTTGTTAAAGGGACGTTATGGTTAAGTTGCGCTACTAAAAACCTATGAAATTCAGTAAAAAAACTTTGTTAAAGGGACGTTATGGTTAAGTTGCGCTACTAAAAACCTATGAAATTCAATGAAAAAACATTGTTAAAGGGACGTTATGGTTCAAAGTAAAACCGAAAAACCCCTGAAATTCGGCAGTTATGGTAAAATAAGCAACCATAACTCCCGCCGCCACCGTGCACTGCTAAGACTAACACCCAGGACATCAAAGATGACATCACAAATGTCATTGATGACATCACTGATGACATCACATGTCTGGCTCCCTCTTTTTTCCTTTACTGATATATCTAGGCCAGTTATAATCAGGAACAAAAAATTCACTATACTATAATACAAAGTACTATGTTTGTAGACTTATACTACAAATATGTTCTTACAGTAATTCACTTAGGGTCCACTCAAAGCATATGAACCATATACAAGGGAGAAAACACAGACTTGGAAGACAACAATGCTTTCTATGTATGAAGATGATTAGTACGGTTATCAACACTGTGTTATAGTTCTGTTGTTTTTTTATTACTGTACTTTCCCTGAATATGCTCATATTTGTACACATTGCACGTACACTACTTTCATTAGGGTCTAGTCACAATATGTGATAGTTATACATGGGGAAGTAGTAGCTTTGAAGCAGAGCAATCATTTCTATACATGAAGATAATCAGTTACGTTATGAAAATTGTCGGGTAATACTGCTGTTTTTTTGTTTACTTCACTTTCCCTGTATATGCTCTATTTGTTTGTGTTATTGTCTGTTTGTGTTTGGTGTGCAGTAATGCAATAATGTAGTAATTGCATTTTATTAGCTATCTATTACATGTTTCACATTATGCAAAACTCTAATAAAAAAGCAGTTATCATTTCAGTATTCAACATGGCAAGATTATGACTATTGCACCTTCATCATTTATGCTGCACACACTGCTTATGTTTCTGCATGAATAGCTTAGTATACTGGATAGAACTTCATAATAGAATGCTATGTATATCAACACATTCCTTAATGCACTAATTAGCTCATGATATTTATTCCAGTGATCCTTGACACTTTTTTGTCAATATTACAATAAGAATCCCTTCTACAGAGTTTTCATGAAAAGTAAATGTACATGTGATGTCATCAGTGATGTCATCAATGACATTTGTGATGTCATCTTTGATGTCCTGGGTGTTAGTCTTAGCAGTGCACGAAGCCAGCGCGAGTTATCGTTGCTTATCTTACCATAACTGCCGAATTTCAGGGGGTTTTCGGTTTTACTTTGAACCATAACATCCCTTTAACAATGTTTTTTCACTGAATTTCATAGGTTTTTAGTAGCGCAACTTAACCATAACGTCCCTTTAACAAAGTTTTTTTACTGAATTTCATAGGTTTTTAGTAGCGCAACTTAACCATAACGTCCCTTTAAAAAAGTTTTTTTACTGAATTTCATAGTTTTTTAGTAGCACAACTTAACAATAATAACTTTGACTTTATGTACATATAATATGGAACATACTGAACCCTTTCTACTGAATTTGACGGTCCGCAGACATGTTCGGACAACAGTACCACCACCTAAAAACTCTGGGGAGGTATGTGTAATAGTTATATCATAACATAGGAACATTTAACAAATTCACAAAGCAGCACACATACAAAGTATATGTAGTAATACTTAAAAAAATTTACCCATATATGTAACACACTAACCATTCATGTAAATACAATATGTTTTAAAATGGAATATACCAAAAGATGATAAAGTGGCTTCCACCATAATTACCTCACAGACGCTCCACAACCAACAGCAAGACCAGACGTATACACTACTGATTACATGTCTCACCAGACATAGTAAGTGCACTTCTTTTTACTCATATATTTATAAACTTTCTATATTAGAAAAAAAAAACATATTACTTTTTTCTTTTCTCACAGAAATGTGTACTACTCTCGACTGGCTAGAGGAGCATTTCCCAAGAGAGGAAATGTTAGAAAATAGTCCACCTAATGGTACACACTTTACTATATAAACCAATTAATAAATATTATTCTGTATACATTTAACATATACATTTTTTTTTATTACAGACCATACAAAAATTCCAAGCATCTCACAACAACAATCAGAGGATATTACTCTACAGCAGATTAATCAAAAAATGGACGACCTTATGCAAAATTTTATGGATTTGAAAAACTTTGTGGAAAATTATGTGAAACCCCCAACAGCACACCATTGTCCAACCTGCACTTGTCCCTCCGCACCCTATCCCACGCAGTTAACCCCAAACCCTGTCTATGGACCAAAGCGTTTCGATGATATTTCCTTCCCTTCTTCACCTGATCCCAGTTATCTAGAAATCCCTAATTCTCCTGTTTTTGTTTCCGTTTCTGCCCCACTTTCCCAGTCATAATTGTATATATATATGAAATAAAGTTACTTTTCTTATATTGTGTTGTACTTACTTTCAGTTCCTTGTGATAAAACCAATTTAGGTGTCCACGGACACCGCGGTTGTTCGGAAATGTTCGTAAAGAAACGAAAATGTGACTGTCCTGAGGACACTACATCTGTCCGTAATGTTCTCATGCAAGTTGAAAATGTTCTAAGAACACTCGTAGTGTCCTGAAATGTTCGTAAATAAACGAAAATGGAGGTGTCCTTAAGAAGACTATGCCTATTCGTAGTGTTCGATAGCAAACAGAAACTTTTCGAAGAACACTCTTGCTGTCCTGAATTGCTCGTAAATAAACGAAAATGGAGGTGTGCTTGAAACGCTATGTTTGTCCGTATTGTTAGCAAATAAATTAAACTGTCCGTAACTGTTCGTTTTACATGTGACGCACTTTTAATTAGTTCAGGACCCGAACCCGCAGAACATCAAAACGCAGCCGCAAAACAATGTCCGTACATTGGGTGTCCTGCGGATGACCGCTACCTTAGCGAACATGCTCACAAAACAATGATGTGACTGCGCCCAAGCTCATCTCATGCTCTAAATGTGGTCACTGTTCGTGTCCCCGACCAGTTTAAAAGTACATTTCCAAGTAATCCACAATATTTCTCATTATAAAATCACCATACCACAAATCCTGCATACTAATCCTAACTTTCCACATAGTTTTTGTGACTTTTTGAACCTTTTTTGATATTCGATCTGTCTTGCGGACGGCGCGCATGTCCGCGACCCGCGCACAAGCAACCCGATAGAAGACCACGCCCTAGAGCGCATCCTCATTGTGTTTCTGACTTTTCCACAGAGCACACTGCATTTTGCTGCATACTTTGCAGATTTTGAGATTTCCATCTCCAAGCCTATGACATCCATGGCTCGACTATTACCACATAGTGCTACATCTGCCTCAGCACCACCCTCACCCCCTCCACCACCACCATTTCCCCAAGGGCCTGAAGAGGGGAACAGGAGTGAGAATACAGAGGAGGAAGAAGAGGATGACGAGAATGAGGTAGAGGAAATCCCTACAACCCGCCCTCGGCGTGAATCTTGAGTGTGGCGATTGTTTACCGTTCATGGAAACGGTCCTAAGTCTCATGCGAACCGTGTCACCTGTAATGAGTGCAAAATGGTACTCAGTTGCGGGAAGCCTGGTTCGTATAGCTTTGGGACCACTACCATGAAGCGACACCTGTGCTCATTCCACACTGGGGCCATTTGCAAGGTTGTACCTTGCGAGAAGCGTAGTAGGTTGATTGCCTCTACTTCATCCTCCGTTCCTGATCCTGTCACCACAAGGAACACCTCTGTGGGACAGCGTCTTCCTCAAGCTGCCTCACAGGCCATACAGAATACCGATGACCCTTATCTTTCGAGGGTCACAGTTGTATGTGTGTTCTGTGACACAGTACTCTGCAGGGGGGAACGACTTCGGAGTGCTTTTGAGACGATCGTCTCAGAGCACCAGAAGACCTGCTCACTACCCAAATAAAACCCACTCTACATCTTCCTCTCTCAGCTCGCCCTTTGTTATCCCTGTGGTTGGTGTCCCCCTCCATTTACCCTCCTTTCCCTCCTCTCCTAGTGTGTCGTGTATAAAAAAGAACAAAAAAAATACAAAATAACAAAAATCAAAAAAGAAAATAAGGCTCTTTTCAGAGCCGCCTTTCACAGTTAAAAAATAGAAGTGAAGATACATAAAGCATAGCCATTTCCATTTCGTGAAAGTCTGCGGACGGTCCGCGAACAGAAAAACAATTGCATTGCTACCCTATTGAAACCAATGCATTTTTCTCTAACAGGAAGTGGTGGCTCTGAAAAGAGCCTTTGGGAGGTGTTTGAATGTAAAACATTTTAACTACGTAAGACGTACTTCAAGGCGAATGCTGTATTTCTAAAAAAGGTCGCAATGCATTTTGTACATTTCTCAGAAAAATCTGATTGCCAGCATAAGTAAGATGGACTCCATCTTTGCGAAAAATATATGTACTACGAAACAAAATATTTTAATTGTTAAAAGGGTACATGCCAAAATCTCTTAGGAAGGCACAAACAGCCTTATTAACATTACGCCTTGCTTTCTCCATTTGTGGACCACATGAGAAAGAACGAAGCCACACTTGTCTCTGCGCAATCCGTGAAAACATTATTTTAGAGTTTGGAAATATGTCCATTATCTTCTGAAGTCCTTCTTTCATTGCAAATTGCAAAGAAACTCCAGACACATGTCCTAAACTGTTCCCTCCACAATGAATTACAATTATGTCTGGATGTTCCTCTATCTTCAAAGTTGCACAGAGAGGTAGCAAGTCCAACCACTTCATTCCACGCACTCCATGCCAGTGCACTTGCACATGTGGGAATCCAAGATCTATAGACACTCCACAGCTTTCTGCATGCACCTTCAACCAATGAATCCACGAGTCTCCCAAAATCCATACAATCTGTGTTTTGAAACACTCAGCCATAGCTATCTGTTCTTCTCTCTGCAAACAAAATATCTGAGAAAACCTCTCCTAGCACAACACACTCACTAAACTTTACTGACCAATCCCTTGCTTCATCCAATCTCATTTCCATACCTCCCCTCCCCAAATTCCCCGGATTTAATACGCGGTGTCCTAGAACTACCGCCATGTCCGCGAACGTATCGTAACATGTACAGCCCTTCTACCATTTCGATTTCACTCTCTGTGCCATTCCCTCATTGGATGTAGCTAAGCAATCACATGACCATCCACCAATCAAATCCAATAACTCTACATGTAACTGCATCATCATAGAGCAGCACTACAAATGTACGGTGTATCTCTCGGAGTACAAGTCTCATACCATTGAAAACCACGATCTATGAGAAATACTATACAAATCTCCAATATTTCTACTTGCAGCTTGGTCCATATCCATATACATGAACAGAAAGTACAGGTATGCATATTTTCTACACAGTACATGAACACATTTTCTAACCGACTTTTACCTTCTATAATCTGAAAAATTAATGGACGATCATTGTTTCATTGTCCTAAAATGACCTGTCACTTACAAACCTTTATATCGTTTAATTTCTTCATACACACACACACACATGCAAATACTATTAAACTAACATTTTCGAAATAAAATATATACAAGACATATAATCACACAAAATAACGTACACACTCTATGATCAAATCTCAAACAATAATATTTGTACAAACACATAATTGGTTTTAATTTTTTTCATTTATATAATTACTTACATACATTTATATAGGACAAGCAGACTATGACATTCACTCACTGTTACGTGCAAAAGCAGGCTATGACAATGACTCACTATTACGTGGAAAAGCTTAGTTACAAGAATAGTGGTATACGTTGGTAGATTATGAATTCCACAAACCATAGTAAAGATATTTCCTTTCCTACTCTTAGTCATAATATAGTTTTAATGGTTTTCAGGAAGACGCTGAGCATTTCAATTTAAAAAAATCTATGTCTAAAATGAAAACAGTGCTATATAGCAACCAAATTACTAATTTCTTTCTTTTACAATTGCAGTGAAGCCCATTCTCCTGAATAGAAGCAGCCGATTTTGATTTACAAAGAACAACTAAGAAGCAAACTGCTCATTTTTGAAAAAAAAGTAAGTAGATTGTTACCATAATATTTGATTTATAACTCACACGCACTGTACGGTGCATTCATGGTATTTCTCTGCCTAAAAATAGAGATTCTGCACCATTCTGACCAAAACTCGCCCCCCGTCTTAAACAGTGATCTCCTGTCAGAATGGCCCTCAAATTCCTATTTTTCGGCACACTAATTACCCAACTCAGCCGCTAGAATGTAGATGTTGTAGAACAAACAACTGTTTTAATTGTATAGCTTTACCTATAATATTTATTCTTCTCCACACCACCGGCTTACTTTTTTCTGTCATCTGAACCCCAGTTTAGTAACACATTAATTGAAGAATACCCATCCCTGGTAGTTCAACTTCCCAATTCACAATCACACACCATTACATACATCTTTATCATCTTACTCAAACAATCATGCACACAACACACATGCATTGCAGAAAACCCCAATCCATACCTTCTGTATTTTTTTCAACAGACGCTACAGAATGCCCACCAAAAAGCAACTCCGTAGAAAGGGACGCAGAAGTAGAGCAAATGAAAAGAAAAGTCTCCAACATAAACACCCATCTATAGCAGAATTTGTAAAAAACGTTGAAACACAACAGCTAATACAGTCATGTTGTGAAACAGAAGATATTTCTAGTGCAAAAACTTTGCCTCCTCTATCACAAAGTAAAACGACCCAAAAAACTATTAACACAAAATCAACTATCACTACAAATAAAATGTCTACTATAAATCTTCATATAGTACAAAGTAAGCATACCAAGAAAAGTATATTAGCCAAAATGTTCTGTCACAAAGTCCTTCAAAATCTGATAAAAACAGGAGAGAAATCAGGTTCAACACTTCAAACCTATCGTAGGAAAGTAATCTTATAAGCATTGATAGACAGTGCAATTCTTCTCAAAAGAAACCTATTTATTGTTGTGTTAAACAGAATTAAACCACTAACAAAACTAATAACTAAACTTCAAAAAAGACTTCTCAGTAAACGAAATGTGAACAGAAATAACTTCTTAAATATCTGTGGAGGTGAATGGAGTCACACTACAAGCACAGAACCATACTTTAATGAAGAAGCATACAAACAAAAGCAAACAAATACAATTGCCATACATAGCAGTGGTCGAGGTTATGAAAAAGTTAATAATACCATAATGGAACAAGAAGTACTCCTTACAAAAATATGCCCTGAAAACTTAGATTTACCCCTCCATTCGACTGTATCAGAACATCTAATTTACACATGGCCATGCACGTCAATGTGTAACGTTCCCAAAAAATGTTTCCAATCTTTACGCCTATTCCTCAATCAATATGTGAAAAGCAAAGAGAAAATCAAAATTAAAATACTGCAAAGTATGGATGCTTGTCCAGTACGCAAGCACACAGGACTGCAAGGACATTTGTTGGCCTGCATATCAGGAGCTACTTGCAAAACAACCTTCCATGATATCAAAAGGATATCAACACATCATGCAAGTATAAGAAATCTAGTTTATAAATTGTATTATGCAAAAAGTCCTGCTTTAGCACTAGCCAATTTATATAACATTCTTCTACATGGTACACCAAAAGACCTACTAGAAGAAATCAAGTATATATAGAAAAAATTTTTGGGAAATGAAACCCACTTACAAGATGAAATAGCTGTCAACCAACTTTGTAACAAATCTGCACATGGCAACCTTTCACTACACACATACAAAAAAGAAATACTAAAATGTCAAAGCACTTCAGCTGAAGTACCAAACCACGTGTGTGTATGTTGCCGCAGAACGTGTTATAAAAGTAACACAAAAACTATAGACCTTTCATACAAAATAGAAGACAATGAAGATTCTAAATGGTTTGAATTAGCTCTCTACCTTATAGCAGAAAACAAATACGAAATAACTGACCCCATAATACTTTGCAGTTACTGCACTACCAAACTTGACAACAACCAAACTCCTTCACGTGCTATCTCAAATAACTTGGAATTACATCCATTACCAAAACCCCTTCAACAACTTAATTTATATGAGAGCATCATAATTCAAACAGTTCATCCATTTCAAGCAATAATACGCCTTCAACCAAAAACTGCAAAATTACCTCCCTCTGAATTAGTGAAAGTTATTAGTGGAAAAGTAGTGTATTTACCATTAGATCTAAAAGAAAATGTGCACACTCTAGGAGTGGAACGTCCAATGCAACAATCTTTAATTATCTTGGTAAATGGAGTACCTACAAAAGACAAAAAAAATTTGGCAACAACTGGTAGATTTACATAAAGTTAGAGAAGCCCTGCAATATCTCAAAGAGAATAATGATTATTACAAAGAAATTAATATCGAAGAAAACTTGAAAGATACAACTGAAATAATTCAAGAGACACAAGAAACTGGTCAATTTGAGCTCCTAGATCCTGCTACAATGGCAAACACTTTAGACCATTATACAATTCACCCATTGCACTATAATGACACCATAGAAGATGCACTGGAAACGTACCAAATGCGTCAAACAAAAGGATCACCAATCGGCATATGGGAAAAAAGTATAGAAGCTTGTGCTTTTCCTTTACTCTTTCCTACTGGCAAAGGAGGAAGATACGATGATAGACCTGTTCAAATATCAGCATCAGAATATCGCTCATTACGAATGTATTCTGAAGATCCCAGATTTCGACAAAATGTGGAATACATATTCGACCTACTCTTTGAAAGTGAACTAGCAACTTTATGTTACGGAGTTGCACACATATTAAAAACAGGATCACACTTTCAAAATATGACAGCCACACAATTGTTGCAAAAAGTTCAACAAAAAGATGAGGTTTTACAGACAAATCTTACAAATCTATTAGCAAATATGCGAGGTACTAAGGAGTACTGGTTTCGACGGCATGGAGATGTACGTTGTATGATCAGAAACCTTGGCCCACTCACTTGGTTTGTTACATTAAGTTGCGCAGAATATGCATGGGAAGATTTACATGCTTTCCTACGCATATCAAATGAAAACAAAACAAACATAGATATACTAACACCTGGAGACTTTGTTCTCAGGATCCTGTTAATGTTTCTAGATATTTTCACCATCGCTTCATTGCTATGCTACATTTTATTTGTAATACAACTGTTCCTCCCCTTGGAGAAGTGCAACACTTCTTTTGGAGAAAAGAATACCAAGCCAGAGGAGTGCCACATGTCCACATGCTTTTATGGATTAAAGATGCTCCTAAATTTGGTCAAGACAGTGATGCCACTGTTTTACAGTTTATTGAAAAATATGTCACTTGTGAAATTCCATCAGAATCCACAAATAGCGATCTTCATGCAAAAATCCTACAATTCCAAAGACACAAATGTGGCAAATATTGTTGTCGCAAATACAGAAACAAAGGGAAATACTACACCAAATGCCGATTTGGTTTCCCTAGACCAGTTACAAATACAGGTCAAGTGAACAACCTCATGTCTTCAGTTAGACATAGTGTTAAAGGTAAGTCACCTAAAAATACATATTGCATAAAAAGAAAAGAAGAAGAAAAATATATCAATGATTACAATGCCATCATTGCCCACTTGTGGAATGCAAACATAGATGTGCAGTACATTGCAGACAATTCTACTGCAGTTGCACGATATGTCACAGCATACTTAACCAAATCAGAAAAGACAGAGCTCCAAGACCTCTGGATGACCTGTCATCAGATAAAATAGTGTCTCAGAAATTATACAGCTTGGGCATGAAAATGCTGTCCCATAGAGAATGTGGATCCTATGAAGCAGCTGATCGATTAACTGGTACTGCATTGTATGGTAAATCTGCAAATATAGTATGGCTAAGTCTTGGTCCAGCTAAATCTAGAAAAAGAGTTCTAAAATCATACGAAGATATAGAAACAATAGCCAAACATGATCCCAACAGCCAAGACATTTTAAAAAACAATTTATTGGACACATACTACCCAAACAGGAGTACCACTTTGGAAACCGTGTGTCTATACCACATAGCCCAAAACTACACATACAAAAATAATATAAAACCTGATGAGCAAAACCGTAAATACAAAGTGACAAACTGTGATGGCAGCTTAGTAAAACTCACCAAACCAAATTTAATTAATCATATCAAATTGTCATTAAAGACTCCTCAACATAAAGAAATATATTACATGTCCCTGCTACAACTCTTCAAACCATGGAGAAAAGAATAAGAAATACTAGATACCTATGACTCATATGAAGACGCTTTCAAAGCCAATGAAAGCAGTATAACTGATGTAAACTTTGCACAGTACAAAACAATGTTGCACAATGAACAGCAACATGAAGAGGAACTCCAGGCCCAACTAGATAAGGACACTCCTGACAGTAGTCAACCTTCTGTCACAGGAAGCCAAGAACCACTGGGAGAACCACTAATAACAAATGAGGCAGAATTAGCTATGATAGAAGTAGAAAACACCATGTGTGACTATAAAGAAAAAGAAGACTTAACTACACTACAATCAAAACTAAACAAAGAGCAACGTAGCATTTTTCAAGAAATAACAAAAGAAATTGCACATGGTGTGCAACATGAAAACAAAGAATGCACCTGCCAAAATTACAAACCTATACTATTGTATGTCAGTGGTGAAGCTGGTTCTGCCAAAACATTCCTAATCAAAATCATCAGTAAGTTCCTTCAACAATTGACAAACAACAAACTGTCAGCTGTTGTCACTGCCCCCACAGGTTTAGCTGCCTACAACATAGGTGGTGTCCCTTTACACCGATTACTACTCCTGCCAGTAGAACACCAAAACAAGTTAGATTATTACAAAATTTCTGTAGAAGCTGCAATGGAAGTACGCAGAGTATTGAAACAAATGAAAATGCTACTAATAGATGAAGTGAGCATGGTGTCCAACCTAATGTTGGCTTTGATTCACCTCAGATTACAAGAAGTACTCAAAACAAACTATGAAGAGCTATTTGCAGGAAAACACATAATTGTTTTCGGAGATCTTCTTCAATTGACACCTGTAAAAGGTGAGCCTATTTTTAAAACATTAGCACACAAACTCTGCCGTAAAACTGTTGGCAGCATTGGAAATGTCAACCTTTGGCAACATTTCCAGTACAGAGAATTAACAGAAAACATGCACCAATCTGCAGATCTCACTTATGCCAACATCTATCAGAGTTGGTATACTTTCTAGAGAAGCAGAAGCAATATTGAAAACCCGGCACATTTATGCACTTTATGGTGATAATGCATGTGCTACAGATGGTATGGAACAATTAGCCCAAAAAATGTCAATTGTATGGCCTTTATGCCAACTCTTGCAAGCTGTTTCAAATTCAATGAAATAATGTTAAGCAAAGAAATGCAACCAATTATGGAAATTAGCGCCACAGACAAACTGGATGTACATGGAATGACACTACCCATGTGTGACCAAGCCACAGCAAGACTAAATAGTTTAGAAAAATCAATCTCAAACACAGCAGGCTTGGAAAAGATATTCAAATTATCCTTAAATTGCAGAGTAATGCTTAAACGTTACCTTGACGTGGACCAAGGACTAGTTAATGGAGCACTGGGTACAGTTGTTGGCTTTCAAACATACCCACGTGACAACAACATTCAGTTTGTCAATATTCTCTTTGACAAACTTTCAGAAGTAAAAAGAATAGGACGCTCAACAGCTCGATTCCTTCTCTTCAAAGACATGTATGTACGCAGAGAACAATTTTCTCTAACTCTTGCATACGCAGTCACCATTCATAAATCACAAGGTCTTACTCTAGACAAAGCAATGATAGACATTGGTAACACAGTCTTTAAAGAAGGCATGAGCTACGTAGCACTGTCACGCCTATGTACAATTGACGGTCTATTTCTAATAAACTTTGATGCAAGTAAAGTAAACGCTGATATTCCTTGCATTTTAGAATACAATAGACTTCGTTCACTATGCACCCCCCATCTACAAACATATCCTGTTCCACAAAAAGGAACATTTTCTAAAAGAAAACTAAATCAAACAGAAATGCAACAGGATGTCACTGCAAATCCTCCAAAGAGACTAAAAGAAACTAAAACTTCATTAAAGTACCACAAGCAAAAAATAATCAATTAGGGAAAGTAAACCAGGTACTTCTTTAAAGAAGGAAGACAAACTAAAAAAAAAAGCAGTTAGATACAGAACTACCTGGACCATTTAAATTCTCAAATATAGTTGGTGTAAGTTGCTACGCAAATGTAGCAATGAATATTCTATTTCAATTACCACCAATTGTTGACAACATTTACTTACACAGTACAGACCCATTGTGTTTGCAAATGTTAGTGCTTCACAGAAATGCAGCAAACAATCCTGACAACACATATAGTGTTTTTGGAATAAGACGACAATTGGACTACTGTGCTGGAATGGTGAAATTCACTATAAACACACAGGAAGATCCACAAGAATTTCTAATGTACTTACTATTAGTACTGGAAAACAAAAACATACCTATAAATGAAATCTTCCAGATTTCATACATGTGGAAACATACATGCACTCTCTGCAACAATGTGACACAAGAACAAATCCCCAATGAACGCTTTGTCTATATATCAATACCTAATTGTGAATCCGTTCCATTTCAGCAACTTGTACAAAATGCAAACCACGGTAGATTATGTTCTACCTGCAATTCGGATAATCGCTCCACGTTACTAATACAAACACATAGTAAATACGTAATACTAATGCTTCTACGTTACAATGCAGATGGTACGAAAAACAACTGCAAGCTGACTGGATTCACACATGGTCAAATTTCACTTGGTAGGAAAACCTTCACAACAATAGGTATAATCTACCACGCAGGAGCCACAACCAACTCAGGGCACTACACTGCATATATAAAAAAAAATGTGGATGGTTTGAATGTAATGATAGTACCGTTACTCTAAAGCAGAGATTACCAGCTAATCTTACAAACGCGTATTTAATGTTCTTAAAACCAAAATTTGATAACTGAACTGTACTTAAACCTTAAGTACACTTGTAGTAAAAAAATATAAACTGTCACAATATTTCAAAACCTATCTAACTGCCCAAAGATTCTACAACAACTAATCAGATAAATTAATACCACTCAAATAGAGCAAAAAATAGACAGTTAGAATACGCCAATTGGTATCTAACTGTCCCAAAATTTACAAATATGCAAACAGATAAATTAATACCACGAAATTATATCAAAACATAAACAGTTAGAATACGCCTACTGGTATCTAGCTGGGCCAATATTTTACAATATCCAAACAAATACCTAATATCTTACTGCTCACAAAAACTGGAACAATCCAATGCATAAAGCATTAGGCAGAAAGAACAAGTAAAAGCGGGAAATTAAGAAATAAATAAACTGTAGAATAACAGAAAAAGGTTTTTTTTTTTAAATCCAACATGGATTTTTTTTCTCCCACAGACCCAATGATTTTAGCAACACACACAGAAACTTTGCACATTGCACAGTACTCTGGTTTGTAATCTACTAAATATGAGGGTCAATAAAAAGAAGAAAATGTTGATTGCACAATGTAATAAGTCATTATAAAATACTAATACTAACATGCTATTTTCTTTTATTACAGAAATGAACAAGAAAAACATGGATTCCCGTTACTAAACCAAATAGTACGTATAACAAGATAAATACAACCATCGCAGCATATCACACCCATACAAGCTTATAACATTGTTCCTTATAAATTAGGTTTTGATCCAAAGTTAAAACCACTATGGGTGTGATATGCTGCAGTGGTTGTGGCCAGGGCATACACTCTTGGGTGCATGGCCAAATGGCCATGCACCCAACATTCTATACCCTGGCCACAACCACCCCAGCATATAACACCCATAGATGCAAACATTGCAACCATTGTTATGTCCGCGGACAGGGGGAAGGTCCTAGGACACATTCAACTTGCCAGAGGACAATACAAACAGCGTCCTCAGGACACCCCCATTTTCTTTATGTACGAACATTTGTGGACACCGCAATTGTTCTTAAAACATTTTCACCTTGCCAACGAACAATACAGACAACGTCTCCAGGACACCCCCTGCAAACATTTCAAGACCCAACGAGTGTTCTTAGAACACTTTCAAGTTGACACCGAATCCATTCTGTTTGTTTACGAACATTCCAAAACAGCTGTGTTGTCCGCAGACAAATTGAACACAACAAAAGCGTCTAGCACATAAATAAAATACAACTTTGAACCTATCTCATACTCCCCCATCCTCCCCAAAGACTTCTACACACCAACACACTCTACTAAATACACATTTTGAACAAACTTTCACCGCGCTGTCTGCGGACGTTCGCAAATGCAAGATGGCGGGCGCGACAGAAAATCTGACGCGCATTCACGCACCGCACCGCCCAATCAGCGAACATGTCGCATGTCCGCGGACATGATGCAAGCCGCTGGGCCAATCGGGGTGCTGTCCGCGGAGCGAACAGGGAAGTCTGTCCGCGAAGCGAACACAGATATCACTAATGTTTTTGCCTTACATTTTGGTCATTTTAAAAAAAACTACTGGACGGATTTACACCAAATTTGCAAAAGCACGCTTCCGGGACCAGGCCGCCACTCCTGCCGCAAATTTGGTGTAAATCCGTCCAGCGGTTTGGGCTGTAGCCGTCCGCAAAGATTTTTCCCATTCAGTCTATGGGGAAAAAAAAAGTTTTGGGACCCCCCCTATAACTTTTCACCCCCTGGACGAATCCTCACTAAACTTTGCAAAACAATTCAGAGTGGGCCATATACTTTTTTTGCAAAGTTTGGTGAGGATTCGTCCAGGGGGAGCGAAGTTATAAGCCACCCAAAAAGTGCTCTTCCTATGGAAACACCAACTTAACCATAACTACATGGCCGCTACTGCGGCCATGTAATATATATGTATATGAACTCAGCATACATAAACAAACATATAATCAGATATATAAAACATATAGAAAAATGGCATCACCGTTAGCAAGGAAGCAGAAGACACCTTCATCTTGGCCATTACAACACTGCTTAGTCCCAGAGCAGGTAGGCAAAAAGAACACTCGTACTAACAGGGTCTGAGGCAGAGGGTCCTCCCTCTCAGCGAGACTGCATCACTGGGGGTCCAAGTTCTAACTGTCTTCCACAGAATACCCTCTTTTCTTTATGGGGCATGTCCCCACCCCTCTCAGTTGTGACTACCCTCGGCCGAAGAGAAGATCAAAAGTGGAAGGGGCAGAGAGTGGAAAAAAACAGTCAGGAGTGAAAAAACCCAGCGCCACTCTCCTTGCATTCATTCCCAGCACCCCTTATCATGCACCTGCAGAACGCTCCGACTTCTTCCCGTATTCGTCCTTCAGTGGACAATACAATAACTATTCCCCACAGTTGGTCCACTCAGCAACAATATTTATGCAGTTATATGACCTTGCTCTGCTTTTGCGACTCAAATACTTGTTTATTTTACCAGGCCTGCGGAGATGCAGGTTTTTATTACAGTGATGGGAGATGAGTGTCCAAAATGGCTGCGCACCGACAATATAGTGTTTCAGCTCGTATTTCACATAAGCATTACAGGTGGGTAGGAAGGGGAAAGGGAATGAGGAAGATGAAGGGAGGATCAAAACAGTCGCAAACATGCCATGTTGTGGCTACAACAGCAATTTTAAGTAAAGTAATTATGATTTTAACAAGGAAGGCGGGACCTGATTAGGAAACCAAGATATAGGCAGCCGGTGCTGCAGCCTGTTATGCGGCAACCAAGTGAAAACAAAAGTACACTTATCAATGCGGCCACCCCGTAACCCTTGTGATAATTTAAAGGGTTAAAAGTACTAAAACACACAATGCAGGCTAGTAAAATTGTCAATATTAATGAGGCAGAGCAGCACAACTCACCGCATCTGTAGCAGACTCCAGAAGGAACCAAAGCCTCTGTCAGGGGCCTCAGCAGGTGTTGGGAGGAAGGAGGGAGGGGGTAAGGGAATGAGGAAGAGGAAGGGAGGAACAAAACAGTCACAAACACGCCGCATTGCGCTACAACAGCAATTCAAAGTAAAGTAATTATGCTATTATCAAGGAAGGAAAACCAAGAAATAGTCAGCCTGTGCAACGCGCCGTGATGTGGCTACCAAAAAAAGTGCACTTATCAATGCAGCCACCATGTAACCCTTGTGATAATAATAAAGGGTTAAAAATACAAAAACACCAGGGACTCATCATGAGTTTGGTGGTAACCCTTAAATGTGGCAGTAACGCTATTACCGCCACATCTAGGGTCCATCAAATCACGGGTTTGGTGGATTTACCCCTAGCTTTGAGCTGGGGGAAAATCCACCATGATTTTGCTGATTTTCGGTGCTATTTCCGCCAGCAGTAATACCGCCAGTGGTAATAGCGCCAAACATCCCAATTCGCCCCAATGGGGAATGGGAAATTCCTGAATGGGCCCAATGGGGAATGAGGACTTACCGTTCCACCAAACCTGTGATCCGGTGCTAATATCGCCAGGGGTTTGGCGGTAGGGCTAATAGCCCCAGCGGTAATACAGCTGGTGTTAGCGCCAAACTCGTGATGAGGCCCAAAATGCGAGATAGGAAGATTGTCAATATTAAGGGGGCCGCGCAGCACAACTCACTGCATCTGCAGCAGACTGGAGAAGGAACCGAAAAGGTATTTATAGAATTGTGGTATTGATAACCAATGCTTTGAAAAGAAGAGTTGTTTCCATCTGAGGTTTAAGAAAACCCACCCACCATAACAAGTGTAAATGTCCATTGGAGAAATTTGGTATTTCTAGTGAGATTGTTACAGGATGTGATATTGTAATACATCTGTATTGATATACACACTGACTCATTATTACGTGCTGCCTCGAGGGGAAGTAAAGTTTTTGTCCTTAGATGAATATCAAACTGCTGATGTGTAAATCATACTCATGACATGCTGTCTGCTCTCATTTTATCCCTGTGTCCATTAGGGACCAGGTACGGTTCTTGTAAATGGTCAAGAGACCCCTGCCATCAGACACACTGCGGCAAGAATTACAGTGGTAAATGAATGTTTTTTCAAACCTGAGGATGTAGCACCCAAAGGTCCCACTAACCTTGCAGAAGGCCCTATCCAATTGGTTCCTATTCTGCCAGATCTCATCCAGTGCCATAATATGACTGTTAGAATACCTGTCAGTTTACAGAATGAAGTGCCAGGGAGAGTCCTGTTCGGAAATGATTTGAAATCTCTCTTGGAGTTGTACCTAGTACAACAAGGCCTCACAGCACAAAGAAGCAGGAGAAAACAAGATTCGCCAGAGAGGCAACCTTGAGAGACTCTCAGTGGCAGGTTGAGAAGATTTCCAATACCTCCAGTCCACATGAAGGCTACCCTTCTATTTCCAGGAAAAAGAAAGAGACAAAAGCGAAATCTAAGGTCTCTGGGAGAAAGAAAGTTCTCAAACCTAAACCTGTTCACAGGACAAAGAGAGGACAGTCCCAGGTCACCCCAGTGACCGCTGCCCCAGCTGAGGCTGAGTGGGAAGACCAACCAAACACTGAAAAAACAGCTACTGGTGACAGAGCTGGAATAAAACCATCCCTGCATTGGAGATCTAGATCCTTAAGGACCATCATGAGCTGCAAACTTTATTTGCAGACGGTGGACCCTCTAGGGCAGACTACAGCAGAGGGCAAAGAGAGAGTCCCTCTCTAGAAGATCTGCACCAGGAGGCAGTTTCCCAGCTGGAAGAGCAAGAGCCAGGGAAGCATAGGCTTTACCGGAAGGAAGTCCTCCTCTACAGTGAACCAACTGAGTCTGCCCTAGGGGGATACAGGGGACTCGTAGTGCCCAAGGAAGTGAGACAGAATTTCTTAGCACATGAAATTCCTGTGGCTGGCCACTTGAGTTTCAAGAGGACCAAAGAGAATCTATCTCGGCGCTTCTACTGGCCCAAGATGGAGGCTGATGTAGAGAAATTCTGTAAGAGCTGTCACACTTGTCAGACTTCTTGAAAGAGTAGAGCCAAGAATGGAGCACCTTCAGTGCCTCTCTCTGTGGTGGGAGTCCCTTTTGAGAGGGTAGGGATAGACATTGTTGGTCTCCTAGACCATCCAACTTCTTCAGGCAACTGATTTATATCGGTTGTGGTACACCATGCTACCAGATATCCTGAAGCCATACCTATGAGAACTGTTTCTGCTCAGGCAGTGGCTAAGGACCTCCTTTGTATCTTTACCAGGGTAGCTTTTCTCAAGAAGGTCATCTCTGATAGGGGATCACATTTTAGGTCCTACTACATGCAGATCATGTGGAAAAACTGTGGAGTGAACTACACGTTCTCAACAGCCTATCATCCCCAGCTCAATGGGTTGGTGGAGAGGTTTAACAGAACTATGAAGAGCATGATGGGTGCTTTAGAGGTAGCCCTTAAAAGAAAGTGGGACCTTCTACTGCTGTGCCTTGTCTTTGCTTATAGAGAAGTCCATCAAGCAGGGGTTGGGTAAAGCCCTTTCGTACTTCTCTATGGTCATCCCGTCACAGGCCCCTTTGCCCTGATCAATGAAGGGTTGGAGAGTGCTCCTTCCCTACAGCCAATGGGAGTCACTGACTATGTGCTGGGCCTCGGGAAGAGGATGGCACCCATGATAACAGAAGCTTCAGATAACATGAAAGCAGGCCAGGCTCTGGTAAAACATTGTCAAAGCCAACATGGTGGAGTTTACTGCAGACCAGCTTGTTTTGGTTATGCTACCTAGAAGGCAGAGGGCATTAGGGGACAAATGCATTGGACCCTTCAAGGTTGTGGGTAAACCTGGAAAGGTCAATTATTTAGTGGACTTGGGCAAGCCCAAGGAAGCCCCTATGGTCCATCACACTACTAACCCTCTGCAGGCTTATGTTTCCAGAACAAGGAGCTTTGCTTCTAGCCTCTGATCAAGGGTCAGAGGAGAGTGGGCCTCTCCCTGATATCTTCAGGGGACATCCCTCATATAAGACAATTGAAGGAGTAAAATTCACTTCAGATTTGGCTCTGCAACAACAAGAGGAGTGCAAGGCTCTGTTGAATCAGTTTGCCTCCCTGTTCTCACTGACACAAGACTTTGCCCCTTGGAGCTAGCATTCTCACTGGTGACAGTCTCCCTGTCAAAAGCAGAGGTTACAGAATCTCGGATCATGTAAGAACCCACATAAAGGAAGAGGTCAATAAGATGCTTGATCTCAGGGTTATTGAGCCATTTACAAGTCCATGGGCTAGTCCAGTTTTACTAGTACCAAAAGCAGGAACCAAAGAGTTGAGATTCTGTGTGGACTATAGAGCTCTTAATGCAGTCACCATGACTGATGTTCATTCTTTACCCAGGACAGGTGAGCTGTGGAGTAACCTGGTTCAGCCAAATTCCTCAGTACATTTGACCTGACCTCGGGCTATTGGCAAATAGCTCTGACAGACCATGCCAAGGAGAAAACTGCATTGTCCACCCGAGGAGGCCTCTACCAGTTTAGGGTTATGCCTTTGGGACAAATAAATGCACCTTTTACATTTCAGAGGATGGTGAATCAAGCTCTGAATTGGTTAGAGATCTTCTACATGGCATACTTGGATGGCATTGCAGTGTTCAGCCCCACTTGGAAAGAGCATCTTCACTACCTAGGATATGTTTTGCAGGCTCTGGGACAGGTCCACCTGACCATAAAGGCTAATACAAGTCAAATTGGTTAGAGTAAAGTGGTCTACCTTGGACATGAGGTAGGAGGAGGCGAAATACGGCTATTGCCTAGCAAAGTACAAACTGTACATGACTCTGCCACCCCATTCTAGGTCTCACTGGGTATTAAAGGAACTTCATAGATATCTATGGAACATAGCTTCTTCCTTGAATGTGATCTCCTCACCCAGATTCCCCAAGAAAGTCAGGTGGAATGAGGAGTGCACTAAGGCTTTTGAAGGACTGAAGAAAGCCCTTTGTCAAGCTCCAGTCTTGAGAGCTCCTGACTACAACCAATCCGCCTCCAAGGGTTTGATTTCACCACAGAACACAGGTCATAGTGTAATCACCAAAATGCTGATGCTCTCTCTAGAAAGTATGACCAACTGGATTACGAGATTCATCCAGGAGTGGATTACATCCTCCTGTCCCTTAGTCTCGAGGCGGGGGCAAGTGTTAGGGAGAATTCAAATTTCTGTGCTAATTCCCTTCAACCTTAGAGACCCCCAGCTCTTTTGCTGGACTCTAGGTCTTTTTCATTTTAACCCTGGAGTGAGTGAGCCCTTTTTCTCACTCTCTCATGTGTTTTTGACCTAATTTGGATGATGTGTTTCTTTCGTTTTTGGGGTCTGACAAACTCCATAGGCATCTACTTTTTGTATGGTGACACAGAGCAGCTTCAGTGCAGTGTCACAGAGAAAGCCTTTAGGTTTAAATACCTTTTCTTGTGCGAACTACTTTTCCCAAGAATAGTAAAGTGAAATTGACTTTACTTACCTTCTCTCTTTGAAGGTCCAGCCCACAACATCTTATGTGGAGTGCTGGGGGGGGGGTTACTTAGTAGCCCCTTATCCTACCTACTCATGTAACATTTGTTATGTTACCCTCACTACTTTAAATGGCTTGTGGTACTGGGTTAATTTTCCTACCAGTATGCGTTTTACCGCAGGCTGAATCCTCAGCTGCAGTACAGCACCCATGGGTGACCATTTTGTCAAAATATCCCCAGCCTTCTTTTTTGTGCATTTTCTCTTTGTGAGGACTTTCTTGAGTTTTACTCTATGCGCCAAGTCAGGTTTGAGCCCTTTGTTCATTTTGCCTTTGGCTGGCTTCAGGACTGAAATCCGCCTCTGGCTTCAGTGTGTCTGGATGGGCAGGAAGGGAGGGAGGCTCCTGAAACTCCCCTGTCCTTTTTCTTTAGGAATGCCTGAATGCACCCAGTCCTGATTGGCTGGCTGGCTGTCCTTGCAGGACAGCTACTCTGCTGTTTGAATGACAGCTAGGCTGTGCATGAAAGGGAGAAACCTGCTTAAACGGTGAGGGTTTTGGGACTGAAACTGAGTCAACCACTTGGATTGACAACCCGATGAAGGAACCATGAATGGAGCTTGTTGCATCCTCCTGGACCTTTGAATTGTCTGGTGAAGCTGTGCTGCTGTGCAGAAATACGTTTTTCTAATCGACAAGAGAAGCTCCGGAAGGGACGCCTGCTTCCTTTGGGTTAGTGGGACCAACTAACCCTGAGACAAACTCTGCTGGACCATATTCCCCAACTGGCTGTGCTTCTGTTGGGAATAACATCAAATGAAATAAAACACTGTTCATACCAGACCTTGCTAAAGGAACAGCAGATCATATGGATATCTATTGGGCATGTGGTCAGCAAGCATATCAGTACCTCCCACCATCCTGGCAAGGCACCTGTGCTTTGACTACATTGCACTCAGCTATTCTTGTGGTTCCTGAAGCACATCTAAGTGTCAGGGCTGGGGTGTTCTTGGGGCAATGGGACAGGTGAATATCCCTATTAAGGCTGCTGTAGGGGTTAAGGAGGTCTTGGGTACCCAACCAGGTATTCCAGGTGTGTTCTCCATCCCTTTTGCAGGAAGAAAGACCAGGGATGGAGCACAGCCCGGAAACTACACTACCCAGCAGGCCGTGTGCAACATGAGCCTGCCAGGTGGAAGACTGCCACGCCCGTGCTAATGTGCATGTGCGAGCCGCGCCCAAAAGACAGTGCTCGTAATTCTGACCACCGGGGAGAGAGGACGTGTTACCCACGAGCTCCAGCAGGCACGCCTACACAGGGCACAACCTCCACCTGAACACCCCAGGCCCTGCGGACAACGAAGAGATAAGTAACTGTTCTTGTTCTCAGCTGGGAGGCGGCACACTTAGGGGAATATTACTTTTACCTGCAGAGGCATCGAATGAGGGCAGACACACGGAGACACAACGCATGATCTGAACCTTGCATGATTTGCATGTTCTAACCAGCCCTCGCATGTGCTTTTGGGGCAATTCGTTATGTCCGTGGTGATGGTAACCATGGAGAACGAATACTGCCCAGAACGTTGATTAACCCATTTGGGTGTGCAGACAGAAGGCGAATGCAACGGCCACGTACTTACCTATGCTTTGGTATATTTTAGTGGCAAACGGAGCCAAGTCACGGCGCATTGGCCAAGCAACATGAATAAGGCCAGGAGAACCTGGGACACAAGCAGAAACCGAAGCTAAGTGTTATTGCTAATTATTGTTTCTTGCTAAACTTACCCTTGCATGGTGAAACGTGGAGAGGTCAAGTAATCTCTGCATGGTGTACTGCAGGGAAGGTTACCTTGCATGAAGGTTAATGTGGGGTGAAAGCAAGGCTGAATGGAAGCTCTGGAACTCAATTGGGTATTACTGCTTCTGCAGCGTTCAAGGGCTGCTGGTGATTTGCTGGTTTAGGGGCTACAGCACAAAGGCTCCTCATTCTACTCTTGGGCACACAGTATGAATGTGGTATGCAAGTGAGCAAGGGCGGAGTCAAAGCAAGTCGGGACCGGAGCAGGAGTCGAGAAGCATGTATCCCTAAAGTCCCCCTACCCATACATTTCCACTTCCTAACCCTCTTCCCGGTTTTCCTGAACCCCCTTACCTATCCAATCAACGGACCCTAGCCGTCTTTCACCGGCAGGTTGCGGTGGCCTGTGGTGATAGTATTCCCAGGTGCCAAGACCTAACGGCGTGGCAGGTGTTTGTGCTGCCTCTGCGCCAGTCAAGATTCAACAGAAGGTCTGACACTAACAATTGCACTCCAGTGCACCAGGTCCGGACCCAACCCGCACGCAAGAAGCATTCACTGAAGATACGGAGAGGAGATCACATTTTTTGTCGGAAGTTTCCTCCAAGATTCTTAAATCCCTTCCAGACAAATACATTCTGTATATCAAAATTGAAGTGTTGCTCACCTCCCTCCAGGTTCCAGAGATTCAAGCTACAGTGAATGCCAAGTGCTTGTGGATCATGAGGTGCGAGATGATGCAGGTGGCAAATTATACTAAACAAGGCCTGGATGCTATCAAGAGAGAATTGCGGGCAATCCGGTTGATGACCCTCCAGACCAGTACATTCTGGACCTTTTGACAGTGGTGGAAGGGGGCATGTATAAAAAGATTAGATTGTCTTGCTGTACATACCCCCCGCGAAATTATACAGAAATAGCTCCCTGACACACATCATAGGGGCCCTGCACAAGTTGAAGACAGACATGGAAAGTGAAGCAGTGGGAAGGCTGATGATTGGTTCGACACACTGTTCTTGGGGCTGCTGACATGGCTCAGGGCAGTGGGGAACATGTTGGTCCCTATTATGGTGCTCCTGTTGGTGATGTTCTGCACGTGCCAAATGATACTTCGATGCTGTCCCAAGATGTTCCCAAACAGTGCAATGATGATGGTTACAATTGGGGCAGGAATGGCTCTCTTGGGTACAAAGAATAGGCAAATCCAGACGGAGGACCCAAAGAAGCCACGTATGGTCAGAATCGAAAGGCTTATAGAGCCCATGGGGACCCTGACCTCACACCCACCAGACCCATAGAATTATATGGAGCATTGGGTTGATTTAGGGGGTGACAGAGGTTGTATTTACCTCACATTCACCCCGAGCAGTATGTATGTAGGATGTGGGTCCATAAGGATGAAGGGGATAGGAGGAAGGAGAAGGAAGGATTAGTTAATGGAGGATTAACTAAAGGGGGGATGTTGGGATGCACGTGTAGATGCCAGCCCCTCCCAAACAATATAGACTTCGGGAAATATACTAATACACGGGAAATGAACATGAGTGGGTGCAGGGGTAATGGGGAGTCCTGTGGGCCTAGATGAATAGTAGGGGCGTGGTCATTGTAGGAACTTAGATAGATTTACGGTAAATTAAGAACAGCTTTATAGAGTGTTAGGTAGATACACTGGATGCACCGAACACACAAGGCACAAATCACTTTTCAATGACGAGAAACACAGAAGTGACACTATATAGGAAGTAGGAAGGTAGGCCAGAGTCCTCGCAGGCCGTGTTGAAAACACAGAACAAGGCCTTGTGCTCAAATATTCCACCCCGACCCCAGGTGAGGTAGGGAACATGCACACACACACACAACTGTATCATTTGCGAAATTAGAAAGGAATGTTTGAATAAATTACCCTTGCCTGGCCCCCTATGTGGTCCTGTGTTGTATGTTTTGTCTTGTGTGTCTTGGTCGTGCCCTAATGCCTGCTGGGTTTTCAGCGTGTGATAAATAAATAAATACATACAAAGAAATAATATGTGAGCCGCCTAATATGAGTAGGACTGTTGCCGTTTCTGAAGGACAAACCCATGGGAGCCAGGGCAGAGGTCTTAAGCTGCCAGGATACCCATTGAGATTTAGGGGACCAGCACCCCCCAGGATAATGGCATCCCATTTGAACCAACAGATGTCTGTGAGCAAACCACCTAAATCCTTCACAAAATATATAGATTATTTGGACCGGAAGGAGTCTGCCCCCACAGCCGATAAGCGGAGACAACTGGGTCTGTGGTTTGTACCAGGGAAAGCAAAGCCTGATGCTGACTTTTACAAGCTTGTGACAGAGAGGCATGATGGGGCACCTGTGTGTCTCAGATGAGAAAAGAGTTGCTTTATTCGCAAGGACCAGACTGACCGCAACGTTATCAACTGAGCCCATTTTGACAGCCAAGTGCACATCACGTGATTAGGCCTTGGATCAGGGCAGTGCCTAACCAATCACCTAACAGCAACCCAAGGTGAAGAGATCGGAATGCACATGTGGAGAAGTTGGAGGCAAAGAGGATGTGGCCAATGAACTGGGGGTTCATATACAATTGGTAGTATGTATATAGGTGGCAGCCAATGAGGCGGGGTATGAACACTGTATATAGTGTGTGTCAGAGATGATGATTTTTGTAGTTATAACTTGCTGTTTTGCTTTAAAGGAAAAAGAGAGCTCTGTGTCGCCATTTCCTTTTTGTATACAAATAAAGCTCTGTTCTTCTCACAAAAGGGTGCACCAAGCCTTCTTCCTTTGAAGATTGTCATTTACTGTCTGGTTGTTGGAGCTTTACCCTACAGATATGAAGGCGCTCTGGGTACTGTAGCAAGGGTGAACAGCAAAAATTGCCAGAATGTCACTTGTAAAGGATATGACCTTGATAAGAATAAGTTGCAAAGTATCTTAGTCTTTTCTTGGTAGTTGGTGGTTTGACAGCATCGAACTGGTCTTCTCAATGCTGTGTTTATTCAGTCAAACTGGGTTTGAATGCAGTGAGTCGCATTGATCCAGTAGGTAAGTCAGAGGAGAGTAGGGTTCAATATGGAGCTCTTTGCAGTTTGGTGCAGTGGCAGACTGGGGAAGTTTGAAGAGCCCACCAGGCTGGGTTGATGGTCAAGCTGGTTTGAGATGATGGGTATAGCAGTGTTGAGTTAACAGTAACATAATGCTTCCAGAGGTACGAGTCAAGGTCTTGGTTGGGTCTCTGCAAAACTATTGTCTGATTTACTGTTCAAAGATGTGGCAGGAATAAGACTTCTCGCAGTGGTGACATTATGTTTGAGCCAAGTGGTGATCCAAGTGGTGGTCCAAGGCCCTCAGGCCAACCTTCACCTCTTCGATAGATGCTTCCCACGCCTCATCAACTTCCTCTCCTCTCCTGCTGTGCCCCCTCCTCTGTCCTCGACTAACTTGCCTCTTCCCTCCCTCCCCACCCCCTCTCATGCTCCTTCATCACCTCTGCAGGGCGTACCTCTGATCTGTACCCCTCCCCGGAAGTCCTTCAAAGATGGCAAACTTCTCCACATTGCCACTCTTAACTCTCGCTCTGCCGTCAAACATTCCTCTGATATCTGCCGCCTTCTTGAGGAACTTGACCTTGACGTACTCAAGATCCTCTCTGTGCCCAGGCCCAACCGTGCGGGGGGAGGTGTGGCCCTTATCTTCCCTGAGTGGATTCCTGCCACTGTTACTCCCATGCAGACCTACTCCTCTTTTGAATGTCTTGTCTGCCGACTCTCTCTCTCTCCTAGCCATTCCCTTACCGTGGCTACTATCTATCGGCCACCTGGTCAAATTTCCTCCTTCCTCTCCGAGTGGGCGGACCTCTCCTCCTCACTCCTGTCCTCAACCACTCAACTCCTCTTTCTTGGAGACTTCAACATCCACCTGGATGCCTCCTGTCCCCCCTCTGGACTCTTTCGCAACCTCTGCGACTCTCTCTCACTCTCTATTCTCCCGTCTGGGCCGACTCATTCTGCAGGGCACACTCTTGATGTCCTGATCTCCTCTGACCTTCCCCTCTCTGTCCCTCTCTCCACTCCTCTCTCCTGGAGTGATCACTTTCTCCTCTCCTCCCACCTCACCCTCCCTACCCCACAGGCAAAGCCACCCCCATCACTGCCACCTTCCTTCTCGGTCATCCGACCCATGAAGCGCGTGTCAGTTGAGGCTTTCGCTGCCACCTTCTTGCCCCCTCCTCCCCCTTCGGCTGACTCCCACCCTGACACAGCCCTCTCCACTCCCCACTCCGCTATATCTGATACTCTTGATATCCTTGCCCCTGTCATGAGAATTCGCCTGAAGCCCAAAGCCAAATGTAACTCCTGGTATGACTCGGATCTCGTCACCCTTAAGCGCAAGTGCAGGGTGGCAGAGAGGAAATGGCGTGCTTCATGTTCATCCTCTGACAAACTGGCCTGTCGCCTGCTCCAAAGGCAATACCGGCTCTCCGTTCTCACCAAGAAGAGAGCCCTTATCCAAGCCCGCATCTCTGCGGCATCTAACAATTCGGCCGAACTCTTTAAAATCTGCAAGGAGCTGGCCAACCCTGCTGCAGTCTCTACCTCTCCTGTCCCCTCCCAGGCCCTCTGCACGGCACTGGCCTCTCACTTCATTTCAAAAACTCAGGACATCCTGTCCTCACTCTCCACCTATAACCTCCCCCCCTCTATTCCCTGCCCTTCCTCTGGCTCTTCTGCAGCCACCCCTCCTCTCTCCTTCTCTTCCTTTCCCCTTTTTTCTGCTGACGAGGTTTCAAGACAAGTCCGATCTATGAAAGTCTCATCAAAACAGGTCCACCCCTGTTCCTCCAAAACTATCAAGGACCACATTGACTCCTTGGCTCCTGCCCTTGCTGACTTCTGCAATCACTCCTTCGCCTCTGGAGTCTTCCCATCCCCTCTCAAGCACTCCCTTGTGCACCCCCTTCTTAAGAAACCCTCTTCCGACCCTTCCTGCCCAGCTAACTATCGCCCAATCTCTATCACTCCCTTCCTGGGCAAGCTCCTGGAGAAACTGGCCATCTCCCAGCTTAATCTCCATGCTGAATGTGTTGGTAGTCTTCATGACCATCAGTCTGGCTTCAGAGCTGCCAGAAGCACGGAAACTGCTCTCCTGAACATCCGTGAGGACCTGCTCTCGAACCTTGACTCTAACATTCCATGTGTTCTCATTTTGCTTGATCTCTCTTCTGCCTTTGATACTGTCAACCATACCATCCTGCTCAACCGTCTCCGTGATAACCTCGGTATCACTGGTCAGGCTCTGACGTGGCTGACCTCTTTCCTCTCAAATCGACCCTCCCAGGTCCAACTGGGGTCTTTCCTCTCTGACATCTTCTTCTCTACCTGTGGTGTCCCCCAGGGATCTAACCTCTCTCCCTGGCTGTTCAACCAGTATCTGGCACTTCTCGCCCACCACATCGCCGCTCTCTGCCCCTACTTTCAGTGCTATGCGGATGATACCCAACTCATTTTCAGGCTACCCTCGGCCTCCTCTTCTCCTTCCCTCATCTCTGACTGTCTTTCTGCTATCCAGGAATGGTGTGCCGCCAACGACCTCTGCCTTAATGCCAGTAAGACTGAGATTCTACTCATCGGCACTCCCACTCCCTCCTTCCCTGCTGCTCTCTGGCCGGCCTCTCTGGGCCCTCTTCCTACTCCTACCTGCAAGGCAAAAAACCTTGGGGCCATCTTCGACTCCACACTCTCCTTCTCTCCTCACATATCCGACGTATCTAAGAAGTCACACTACCAGCTACACCTCCTCAGAGGTATCCTTCCTTTCCTCTCCTTCCCCCAGAAGCTCACTGTCTCTAGAGCCCTGGCTCTCTCTAAGCTGGACTACTGTAACAGCCTCTATCTTAATCTGCCCGCCTGTACTCTCCACCCTTTGCAACTCATCCAGAACAGGACTGCAAGACTTGTCCTTGGCCTCAAGCCCAGGCACCGTATCTCTCCAGGACTGAAATCACTACACTGGCTCCCAGTGACTGCGAGGATCAAGTTCAAAACCCTCTGCATTGTCCACAAGGCCGTCTGGGGCCTTGGGCCAAAATACCTTCAACTCTCTCTTCCTAAATATCTTCCTTCTCGAGCTCTTCGCTCATCCGCCTCCAACTCCCTCAGGGTCAGCCGCTTCTCCAAACAACGAGTTGGGGGCAGATCTCTTTCCACTGCAGGGGCCTCCCTCTGGAACAGCCTTCCTACCTCCCTGAAACTTGAGGAGAACCACCTCCGGTTCCGGAAGCACCTCAAAACCTTCCTCTTTGCCTCCGCTTTCTCTCCCCCTCTCCCCTGCTAATACTACTGAAACTGCACTGAATCTGCAACTGGGCCATTCACCGTTCTCGGCCCAGCCACTCTCCCCTGCACTGCCTCCACGGCAACCCCTGCACTACGGGACTGTGTCTGTATCCATACAGCCCCCCTTCCCAGCACTTGTCTGCACTTACCTCGCACTTGCCACCAGCTGGCCCTTGTTATTTATCCTGTATGCTGTATGCTTATAACCCTGTACTGCACTTTCCCCTCTCCCTTTCCCCCATGCACTTTTCCCTTCCCCTCTACCCTTGCACTTGCGCGATCTGAATGACACCTGGCCTAGTAAGATCGTTGTCTGTCTCCCCTTGCCCCCCCCCTGCCTCGTTGCGCCTTGAAACACTTGTGTATAGGCGCGTTACAAATGCCTTATCATATCATATCATATCATAAGTACAGCAAGTCTGATGTGGCATCAAAGAGTTTTGGGGATGCAAGCAGCGGTTTGAGGTTTGAAGAGTCCTGGGTAGTCAAATGCTTTGAACGTGGTCCACTCAGACTCGAGGACAGTTACAAATATTGAAAGACAGGAATCCAGCTGCTTTGGCTTCATATTGTGCTGCAATTCCCAACCTAGGGTCTCTGAGACAAGAGGATCTGTATTTTTTCACTCCTAATCCAGGGAACGTAGATTGCACCTGCAGGGGTCCTTTGCATTTACTGAGGATCCTGGGTATCAGTGCTGGTGGGCGATTGTATTTATGTATTTAATGGACATTTGGATGGCATCTATATACCAAGTGTTTCCAGGTGCCACAAGACAAGGGGTGGGGGTGTAACGTGGGAATAATAAAAGCAGAGCAAATAAATAATTGCAGGTTGCATGCCTGGGTATGGTTATGGGAACAAGCTCGCCTCTGCCTTAGAACGACTCTATGTTCACCTCACTACTGTAGGTCTTTGGAATGGCCTGCACTCCCAATAGAGGTCTTCTTGTCATGAAGTAAGTCCAAAATGTAGCAAGGAAGCAGGGGGAAGCCCCATATTTCTAAAGCTGAAACACAAAAGGATATTTTACAAAAGCAAGTCTGTTGTGTTTTGTTCTACAGGAAATGGAGGGGATAGGAAGGAGAGAGAGCCCAACAGAAAATTAAGATGGCTAAACCTTCTCTCTGTACCCTTCTGCTCTTTCTGCCTGCTGTAACCTTGCCCCCTTACCAAGCCAGCAGGGTCAAAGGCACTCTTGTATGAAAATCCTAGTGTAAACCAGTCATTGTGATGGGTGTGCTTCTTTAAAGCATGGGAGCTCCTTTGCTGGGAGATTCCTAGTCTGGAGAAGATGTGTTACCAAACCACCCAATGGGACTAAAGAAACAGCCTTCCAGCCTTTTGTCTTGCTCACTGAAGCAAAAACAGGCAGGCTGGCCATGAATCCCCATAGCCTTCCCATAGCTGGTCTGATCTTGCAGGGTTGGCATGAGTATGATACTACACTGATATAGCTCTATTAATTATGTGCACTACCTGTCACCATGCCAGAAACAGGTCTGGCATACTCTTAGAGATTACCATGCCACCACAATGGATATACCAAAAATTATCATATTTCTGTATCAGAGGTTCAAAAGATAAATGCAACCCCTGTCTGCGGGGTCTTTGTGTCATAGAACCCGTGTGACCTCTGAATCTGCTCTGAAACACAGATGGGCAGGTGCTGCAGATCAGCAGACTGATGCAGCAGGGCACATGTGTACACTATGCCTCTCACTAGCAGACCAGCCTTTCTAAAGAGGGATTACCTGCATCATTTGAATATTAATAAAACATCCTCATTAGATGGCAATTCACTACAGCAGGCCATACGATTTTGTAAGGGGCAGGGGATAGTGTGGGATTTTGCAAGGCGTGATTGGATGGAAGGTGAGAAAAATAATTGAGTGAGCCTTAGTTTAGTTCAGTTTTGTTTGTTTGTTTGTTTGTTTGTTTATTTTATTTGTATGGCGCTCCAAACCCAGAGGTAGAAGGGCGCTTAAGAATTTGGTTACATAGTTGAGAAGTATCTGTGTGTTGCATACTTCGTACAGGTTTATAATATGTACATATATATACAGAGGTCAATAAATAGAGCATGTGTAGTGCGTACAATATACAATTTTCAGAGTAAGTACAGTGTCTAAGCTAGTAATCGCGCAGGTCTAGAGTTAGTGGTGTTGTTCTTTGTTTAGCAGCCAGCTAATGACCTGCTTCCTAAAGATCTGGAAGGATTCGAGGGTTTTGATGTTGAGCGGTAGGGAGTTCCAGAGTTGGGGGGCAAGCACTGTAAAGCTTGCCCCTCCAGCTCTTTTTAGGTGGAACCTGGGTACTAGTAGACAAAGAGTGTTGGAGGATCTGGTGAGTCTGGTGGCAGGTTTCAGGGTGAGTTTATTAGCTAGAAAGGGTGGTGCTAGGTGCTTGAGGGCTTTGTACGTGAGGCAGATGACTTTTAGATCAATTTTTTGGCGTATGGAGAGCCATTTGCAGGCTTTCCTAGTGTCAGAGATCTGCTCTTGTCTTGGAATGTTGAGGGCTGCGCGCAAGGCGTTATTTTGAGTTACCTGCAATTTATTGAGTACGGATTGATTAGCGCCAAGGAACAGGCTGTTGCAGTAATCCAGTTTGGATTGTATTAGTGCCCTGGCAAGGGTGAGGCAGCTGTTGGGTGATAGGAAGGGTCTGCTGGCCCTAATGAGCTTGCCGGTATAGGCAGCAGCTGAGGCTGTCATATTGGTATGTTTGCTAAGGTTAGTGTTGGCATCTAGATAGAAGCCAAGGGTCTTTACGCTTTTGGCTATGGGAATGGAATGACCATCGATGGTTATGTTGTTATAGCTAGGGTCAAGTTTGGTTAGGGTGTTGGGGGAGCCGACGATTAGGAGCTCTGTCTTCTCATCATTCAGGCAGAGACCATGGGAGGCCATCCATGCCTGAATGATGGAGAATGTTTTGTTTAGTTTGTTGATGTGTAGAGTGCACCAAGCCCTGAGGCATCTGGCCACTTGTCTTACATGTTACAGATTTACAGTTTCATATTTACAGTTACAGTTACATACAGAGCCAAGAGTAGGTGCAGTGCAAGAGGTGACTTTTAGGGCGGCTAGACATATCTTACATATTTACATACAGTGTAGTTAAAAACAGATCATAATAGAGCAGTAGTTGCCAAAAGAGTGCCAGGTGTGAGGGCAACCTGGATAGGTGGTGTCATACGGAGATACTAGGGTATTGCTCTTGGAGCCAGATCTTAACATTCTTTCTGAACAAGTGGTAAGAGGGTTCAGATCTTAGCGATATGGGAAGAGCGTTCCAACTTTTGCCTGCCAATATTGGGAAGCCAGTACTTCCTGCTTTTTGTAAGTTGAACCTGAGGACTTTCACACACCATGCCTCATCATGACTTTGGCGGTAACCCTTAAATCCGGCGGTCGCGCTATTACTGCCGGATTTAAGGGTCCGCCACATCAGGACTTCGGCGGATTTCGCCCCAGCTCTTGTCTGGGGGGAAATCCACCGAAAATTCGCCCTATTACCGCCGGCAGGAAATCTGCCGGCGGTAAGAGCCCAAATTTTCCCCATTGAGCCCAATGGGGAATGGGGAATTCCCAAATGGGCTCAATGGGGAATGAGGAATTACATTACCGCCAAACTCGTGATCCGGCGCTATTAGCGCCGGGGAGTTTGGCGGTAGGGCTAATACCACCAGCGGTAATACAAAGTCGTGATCAGGCCCACTGTGCTGTTCTGGTGGGGCGAGTGGTATGTTGTATGAGATGCTGTTGCACAGGTCCTTGGGCGGCAGGTCTGCAAGGCACTTATGTGTGAGTGAGGAGTCTTGAGTGTAATTCTTTGCTTGATAGGTAGCCAATTCAGATTGCGCCTAATTTCCGAGATGTGTTGTGATCTCAGAATGTTCATTGATGATCTGATGGCATTATTCTGTATAACTTGCATCTGTTGGTTAGTTTCAAGATATAGTGCTTTGCAATAATCAGGTTTTGAGAGGACTAGTGCTCTGGCTATTGCGATACAGTTTGCAGCGGAGATGAAAGGTCTGCATGCAGTGATCTATTTGCAGGTATAGGCCGTAGATGAAGCAATTGTATTGGTTTGTCTGGTGAGGTTGAGAGCGGAGTCAATGTAGATGCCCAGAGTTTTTACGTCCTTGGAGATTTTGATTAGATTCCCGTCAATATTGAAGGAGGTAAACCGTCCATCTAGTTTGTTAAGTTTGGCTGGGGATCCTAAGAGGAGTAACTCTGTCTTATCATCGTTAAGACAGAGTCCGTGCTTGGCCATCCAGGCTTGTATTATGAGGTAGGTGTCATTCAGAGTTTTACTATCAATGGCGTGGTTACCCGTGATAGGCATGAGAATTTGGGTGTCATCCGCATAGTTGGTATAGGTGACACCCAAATAGTCAAGGTCATCAAACAGAGGTTTTGTGAACACATTATATAATGTTGGGGATACACAAGAACCTTGTGGGACTCCACAGGTAACAGGTGTTGGCACTGCGGAAGCTGAAGGTGCAAAGACCCTCATTGATATGTTGTTTAGGAATAATTGAATCCAGGCGTTTGTTTTATCAGAGAAGTGTGCAGCTGTAGTTAGATGGTTGCCCAGGACTTTGTGGTTTACTAGGTCGAACGCCATGGAAAGATCTAATAATAGGAGCTGGGCCAGTTTGCCTTTGTCTTTGAGAGCTTCAATTTGGGTCTTGAGGTCAATCAGGGCGGTTTCTGCCCATGTCTGGGTCTGAATCCTGATTGTCTGAGACCAAAAAGATGATTTGTTTCAAGATGCTTTTGAATCTGCAGGTATGCTTCTCGGTCTACTATTTTCAAAAGGAAAGGTACTGTGGTGATCGGTCTGTAATATGAAGGATTGTTTGGTTCTAACATTGGCTTTTTTAGCAGCAGAAGTACCCAAGCATCCTTTAGGTTGTTGGGTACGATGCTGGATTTGAAGGATGCGTTGATGAGGGATGTAATGAAAGGCGCAAGTTCCTTAGGTGCCTTTTTAATGACAGTCGCAGGGCAAATGTCACCCTAGCATTTGGATGGTTTTAGATTAGTGATGATATCCTCACCTTCTTTAATAGAAAGCAGGGAGAAGTTGAATTGTTTGTAGGTATTCTGGTCAAGAGGGGGTGGATGAGGTGCTGTGGCTGCAATAGTGATGTTAAGCTTTTTAGATTCGATTTTGTTTTGTAGCATTGAGATTTTATTTTGTAAGGCTCTCTGAATTTTTGTACACCATGTGGTATGTTTGACGCATGTGTCCGGAGGTGGCGCAGGGGATTCAAGCTCCTTGAGAATGTTGAAAAGTTCTTTGGTATTAGATTTGGCTCTGGAAAGGCGGTCGTTGTAGTTATCTTTTTTAGCTTGGACAATTGCTTCTTTATAATTAAGTGATGCAACTAGGAAGTTGTCTTTGTTAACTCCTGAATGGACACTTTTCATTGGGCTTCTGTAGGGGTCTGAGATGCAGGGTGAACCAAGAATTAAGATGTGCACAAGGTTTGGATTTGCACAGTTTTAGTGGTGCTATCGTGTTGAGGGCATTGAAGAGTGTGCGGTTGTAAAGGTGAACTAGGGTTGTGGGGTCTGTGAGTGAGGGCGGTGAGTTGATAATTGGATGTAGGAGGGGCAATAGATTCTGAACTGTAACATTGCATTTACTCCTGGTGTTCGAGGGTGGGGCAAGGTTCAATTGGTTGAGCTGTTTGCCTTCCTTTATAATAAAGAAAATAATGTGATGGTCTGGCCAAGCACATGGTGTGTGAGATACTATATGTGTGTTCCAGTTGAGGTCGGATAGCCAGTCTAGGTTTCTGCCTTTGTTGTGGGTTGGTTCTGTTATGTGGTGTGAGTATCCCAGTTCTATGATAGTATTAGTGAGGGAGAGAGCCTTAGGATCATTGGGGTCTTGGAAGCCTATGTTCAGATTCCCCATGAGGTAACTTGGGAGCTTGGCTTGATATTGGTTGATAATAGGAGAAGGATATCTTCTTCAAAGGTGGATGTGGAACCAGGGGGTCTCTAATTAAGATGGATGGTGATTGTGTGGGATGCTGATCTCGGTAGCTTGAGTGATAGTAATTCTGCTGAAGGCATGGTTTCATTGGCAGAGATTCTTAGGCCTATTGCTATTTTTTAAATGAAGGCGATGCCTCCACCTTTTGTTTGGTTTGATTCTCTGTCATGGCAGATGATGGAATATTGTCTGGTATGGCGAGGGATAGTGAGGGTCCTGATTCAGCATGCAGCCAGGTCTCTGTGATTGCTAAGAAGTCAAGGTCATGTGATGTTATGTAGCCTGATATGTCAAGCGCATGAGCTGACAGTGATCTGGCGTTGATGAAAGCACCTTCGATCACAGAGGTGTTGTTCAACTTGCTGTTGAATTGTGTAGAGCTTTGTTTGGTGACAGGAACCTTGTTGGCTAAATGAGTTGAGGAGTTATTCCGTTTGGAGGGCTGTTGGCGATGGGGTGGGACATCTGTTTGCTGGAGTCTCCAGCCTAGTCTGTGCTTTCTGTCTTTTGTAGCATGGTAGCTCGATTCTAGGGATAGTGGTAGGTAGATTATGCCCTTGGGATGCTGTTGTGCGCATTGTATTGTTTGTCGTTTGTGGTGAGGTGCGCAGTGATGCAGGTGTTGTTTGTAGGTATGGCTACAGACAGTCTGAGGGAGGTATGTAATAAAGTGTGGGCACGCTCCAAGGTGTGGTTGGTGAAATTGTATGAGTAGCTTGATAAAATGGTGATAGAAAGCCTGTTGGTGGTATGAGGTTTGAGGGACGAAGGCTCAGTGACATGGATAAACGAATGCTGGGTAGTCTGGGTGTGGAGTTAAGATCCATGGTGGGAGGCACTAGTTCTAGTTCTGCTTCTAGTGAGGGCCAAGATGGTGAGGAAAGCAGTCCATAGAGGAATTTGAACATTGACTAGAGAGGGGAGTGTCATATGCATTGCTGGACACCTTATACTTAGTGCTATGGTTGTAGCAATGTGAATAGTGGGTTTGCTAGAATAGTGTGTGCGTAGTGTCGTCTGAACAATACTAGTACAGTACTATTAGCGTGTGTGATATTGAACGTTAGTGGCCCGTAGTGTGTGAAGGCTAGGGTAGAGTTGGAGGCATGTAGATGAGCTGCGAGTGGTGCAATGCGGGGTATGAGTATTCAATTATATCAAAGGCCATTATAAAAACATATAAAAATGGAATAGAATTGGACTCTAATCTAGCAAGGGCCGGTAGGTGCTATACAGTTGGTGTGGAGCTAGACATTTAAATTAACATAGAAAGTATAAATAGCTGGCATAGGCAAGTATAACAGTTGGTGTGGAATTAACCACTTATACTAGCATAGTTGGAGTGGAGCTAGGCTCTTAAACTAGCATAGGCAAGTATAATAGCTAGGCTCCTAAGCTAACATAGGCAAGTATAATAGCTAGGCTCCTAAGCTAACATAGGCACGTATAATAGCTGGCAAAGGCAAGTATAACAGGTGGTGTGGAATTAGCCACTTAGACTAGCATAGTTGGAGTGGAGCTAGGCACTTAAGCTAGCATAGGCAGGTATTATAGCTGACATAAGCAAGTATAACAGTTAGCAACAGCGGGTAAACATAATGCAGTTAGTGTGGAGTTGGAATCATTAGGTAGCGTATGCTGATGTGGGCGAGTATCGTGGACATAGGCATATAGTCGAGGTACAATGGCATAGTCCAAATCATGTGTGTCATACGCAATTGAATCAAAGTTCAAAGCGCAGGTTGATGCTCCAGGCTTGGAAAGAGTTGAGGTCACCCTCCTATGGGCTACGCGGCAGAAGGGCAAGGAACATAAATGTATGCCTAGACTTCTTGATACATGGCAAAGAAGCGTTGGCACTCAATTATTAGATGAACTAATATGCTGATATGCTAGGGTTACCATGTTAGCTGTTGCAGGCGGCGTGCATGGCCCTGGCTAGAAAGAAAGCTTGCAGAGCTACGTGTCACATGGTTTTGGTTGGTCTGCGTGGTTGTGCTTTGGGACGAACCTGGTAATGATATGGTACTATGTTTAATAGATCAAGGGTAGACAAGGTGGTAAGGAGTGTGCGCCTCACAGAGGTGCATCAGTAGGGGTAGGCTAGTGGCTTGGGAAAGGTCAAAACGCTCTAGTTCACTGATACAATGCAGTAGAAAGTTTAGGTAGATCAGAAGGGCGGCATTAGTTAGCTTAACCTGATATGGTGTATGGGTTGGGCCGGAGAGGCAGCTGGCCGCGTGGCTGACTCCTTGGCTCTGTAGTAGCTAGGAAAGTTCCTGGTAGGAATCTGGCCTTTTTATTGTGGCCTTCTTGTGTGTGGCCGGCCTGCGCCTTCTGGTCGCGCTACTTCTGTGAAATAGGCACCGCAGCCTATCAGAATGCCCAAAGGTGGGGCGAAGAGTGTTACCTAGTGACGAGTAAACAAAGCTGCGGTGGCCATCTTGGGTGCTTTCTGCATGTGCTCCGATGCGCAATCAGGATCTAATGCAGAAAAGAATAGGGATTTCGTGCATGGAAGTTGGAAGTTGCTGAAGTCGCAGCCCCCTCCGCTCTGGGACTCAGGCATTCAAAAATAAATGTTGGTTTAGCACGCTGGATGGTGCGCACGCTTACCCTCAGATATGTGTGTGCGTGACATGGGAGAAATTTTAGGGGGGACCGGGGTGTTTGTCCCCCCAAACTTTCATGGCACACCATTTTGTCCCTATTCATTTGGATGGGGCACCTTTTCTTCAGATGTCATGTACCCCCCAATATTTTCAGCAAAGTTACTCCACTGGTGCATGCTAGCAGCAAATCTCCTTTTGCTGGGCGGCGATGATGAGAGAAAGGGCTCCTGCCCTCCCGCGTCATGGTAGCAATAGTAAGGTCCAGGCAGGAATCTGGCCTTTTTATGGTGGCCTTCTTGTGTGTGGCCGGCTAGCGTTTTCCGGTCGCGCTACTTTTGGCAAACCACAGGTGACAAAGCTGTTTCCAGGCACAGAAATCTAATAGTAAAAAAGACAGCTTTAAAAATATTAAATATTTGTCCATAAAGATCATGCGTGTCATACTTTTGACAGCCATAACTCCTCGCACTCTAATCACTGCCTCCTTAACCTCCTACCCACTGCCCTCTGACAATCTTGCCCAAGAGGCCTTTTGGTTTAAAACTGTCACTGCATGTTATGTATAGTTTTTGGAACATCAGCCTGATAACCAGATCATTTTTTTCTCAGTGATTGTAGATGCTAGTTTTCCCGGACTTACTTGTCCAACCGCATCATTGATGATATATTGTTTATGTCACGCCTCAGTCAGTTTATCAAAAGAAATGTTATGATAAATTATGTTTTTCAAGCAACTGCTCATGGTGTGCCTTAATGTAGACATTTGGTTTTGTGACCGAAAAAGTACTGTAACAAGTCGGCTGTTTGAGTAAGTACTCTGTCCAGAGATTGCATTATAATATCTGCAAACATAAGATAACTTTGTGGTTATTAATAAAGCCTTGAGCCAGTTTCACATTGCCTTTTGAATCTTTCCGTGTTCTCTGTCTCAAGCAGCTAATATATATTTAATGATTTCATTATTTGCTTATATCCTCAAATGTAGGACTAGAATGTAAACCCTGAAAAATAGCGATGCAAACTTACTTTGTTTTTATGCACTTGTTAATGCTCTGAATTCTGTTGCAAAATACTATGCTTTTTAAATTCATACTGCACAGTGGGCTGGAGGACGCAGAAAAAAACAGACTTTAAAATGAGACTTTACTTAATGGATTATTTTACCTGGGGCCAGGTTAGCGAATCCCCAGACTGCACCTGGTGCGGCGCACCCAGGATGAGGGTCCAATTAACAAGAAAAGAAAACCCTTCCTGACTCCAGGAACAGCGCCCATCAATGATAATGCAATGTTAACATAGAAAAGGGTGAGTTTGTTTCTCTATTACATGTGTACATCTAATGGTTGGGGTGATTTTTCTGACACGCTCTCAATGTTAGCACAGGTCAGGGCTCCTGGGGCCTGATTCTGAGCTCCATATAAAATAAGAAAAGTATGATTTTCTTATTTACTCCACATTATGTGCCTATATTTATATGGATACAGAATATGGAGCACATTAGAAAATTGTCATTCCATCACGGAACAACACTTGTCTTATTCTTCATTGAGCTCAGAATCAGGACACAAGTGTGCACTCTGTAGGTGTGCTACCTCCCAGGTGGAGTAATAATCCACCACCAGGGGTCTGATTGGCAGTGTATATGAAAGCAGACAGCACACATTCCCTCATCTGTTCAAGCTACTGTATCCCACCCCGCGTGTATTTGGGAATGAGTCTTTGTCAATGCATGACCATTGTTTTTGCCTGCACACTTCATGTGACTCCTTCTGGGTAACTGCAGAGAGTCTTCTCCCTGTGGATATTTGTTAAAGCGAGGGAAAAATTTGGCTTTAGCTGAATTTCAGGGGTTTTGTTGCATTAAGTTCTCACCTTAACATCCTTGCAATTAAAGTGTGTTCATTGAATATGTATATAGTAGACACTTTTATCTGGTATAAAATGCATTATGCAATTGGAGTAACTATGTGTGGCCAGACACGTGAATAGCAGTAACCTGGCCAAGTTGGCAGGCATGGAAATTGGGTGAAAACAGTCCCTTTCTATCGCTGATCCTGAGACACACCAGGTATTTTAATGTGCACATTTTAAGGGGTCAATTGTTGTGAACAAGCGGCGAGGTAGCCGTGAAACGTGTCAATACTGCCGAATTTTTGGTGATACACTATGGGAGTGCCATACTCTTATGTCTTTTATATTTGATTGCTGTGACATTTCCACAAAAGGAAAATAAAGGAAGTTTGTATTGAAAGACTGGTATCCTGATTATCACGTAGAATCGCTACGGAGAGTGCCTCTCATTGACTGGTGAAAAATCAGTAGCAAGAAGATATATATTACACAGCCCGCGGTAGCGGCTGTGTAGTTATGGTTAAGTTGCTAAACCCATAGGAAGAACACTTTTTGGTGGCTTATAACTTTGCCCCCCCCGGATGAATCCTCACCAATCTTTGCAAAAAAAAAAAATACATGGCCCGCTCTGAATATTTGCAAAGATTGGTGAGGTTTCGTCCAGGCGGGGCAAAGAAATAGGGGGGATCCCAAAAAAATGTTTTTTCTTCACAGACTGAATGGAGAAAAACTTTGCTCATGCCTACAACCCAAACCGCTGGATGGATTTTCACCAAATTTGTGGCATGAGGGGCTCCTTGGTCCCGAAAGCTTTTGTAAATTTGGTGGAAATTGTCGAGTATTTTTTTTTAAAATGACCCAAAAGTAGGTCCGAAAAAACGTGTGATATCTGGGTCCACTCCGTGTACTCACTTCACTGTTCGCTCCGCAGACAGGATTCTGATTGGATAGGAAGGCACTGTCATGTCCGGGGACACATAACGTGTTCGCTGATTTGTTGGAGCGAGGCATGAGGTGCGTCACATTTTCCCGATGCGCCCGCCATATTGGATCTGCGGAAATCCAATTTTGGGCAGTGTTTTGGTATGGAAGAGTGGCTGGAGAGGGTAGGGAGTGAAAGATGGTTCAAATGCTGTCTTTGATTAGTCTTAGCAGTGCCCGGTGGTGGCGTGAGTTATGGTTGCTTAGCTTACCATAACTGGCGAATTTCAGGGGGTTTTTCGGTTTTACTTGTAACCATACTGTCCCTTTAACAATGTTTTTCACTGAAAACAAAAAAAAATTATATATATGTATATATATTCAGTGAAAAAACGTTGTTAAAGGGACATTATGGTTAAGTTGCACTACGAAAAACCTATGAAATTCAGTAAAAAAAACGTTGTTAAAGGGACGTTATGGTTCAAAGTAAAACCGAAAAACCCCTCAAATTTGGCAGTTATGGTAAGATAAGCAACCATAACTCGTGCCACCGTGCACTGCTAACACTAACACCCAGGACATCAAAGATGACATCACAAATGACATTGATGACATCACTGATGTCATCACATGTCTGGCTCTCCCTTTTTTCCCTTTACTGACATATCTAGGCCACATAGTTTTCTTCAGTAACAGTGAGGAAGTAAAAATTTAAAAGGTACTATATTTGTAGACTTAGGGTCAAGTCACATCATATGAAACATATACATAGCGGAAGACACAGGCTTGAAAGAGAGCAATCCTTTCTGTGCATGAAGATAATCATTAGGGTTATCAGCACTTTCTCATACTTTTATTTTTATTACTCTACCTTTCCTGAATATGCTCATATTTGTATACATTATACTCACTCTCCTTTCCTTTGGGTGCAGTCACATCATGTGATACACATACATATGGTAAGTAGCAGCTTTGAAACAGAGCAATAGTTTCTCTGCATAAAGACAATCAGTTAGGTTATGAACTCTTTCTGCTACTGCTTCTGCTTTTTTGTTTACTTCACTGTCCCTGTATATGCTCATATTTGTATGTGTTGTTGTCTCTTTGTGTTTTGTCTGTAATAATTATGTATTAAGTGGGTTGTATTATCTACTTATTACATGTTTCACAGTACGCAAAACTCTAATAAGAAAGCAGTTATCATTTCACTATTCAACATGACAAGAATATGAATATTGCACCTGCATCATGTGTGCTGCACACACTGCCTATGTTTCTGCATGAGTAGCTTAGTATACTGTATAGAACTTCATAACAGAATGCTATTTATATCAATGCATTGCTTAATGCACTAATTAGCTCATGATATTTATCCCAATGATCCTTGACAGTTTTTGGTCAGCATTATAAGAATCCGTTGTACAGAGTTTTCATGAAAAGTAAATGCACATGTGATGTCATCAGTGATGTCATCAATGACATTTGTGATGTCATCTTTGATGTCCTGAGTGTTAGTGTTAGCAGTGCACAGTGGCGCGGGTTATGGTTGCTTATCTTACCATAACTGCCGAATTTCAGGGTTTTTTCGGTTTTACTTTGAACCATAACGTCCCTTTAACAATGTTTTTTACTGAATTTCATAGGTTTTTCGTAGTGCAACTGAACCATAACGTCCCTTTAACGAAGTTTTTTTACTGAATTTCATAGTTTTTAGTAGCACAACTTAACAATAATAACTTTGACTTTATGTACATATAATATGGAACATACTGAACCCTTTCTACTGAATTTGACGGTCCGCAGACATGTTCGGACAACAGTACCACCACCTAAAAACTCTGGGGGGGGGTATGTGTAATAGTTATAGCATAACACAGGAACATTTAACAAATTCACAAAACAGCACACATACAAAGTATATGTAGTAATACTTAAAAAATGTAACCCATATATGTAACACACTAACCATTCATTTAAATACAATGGCCCTCATTACGACCCTGGCGGAAAGGGGAAAACGATGGCGGAAAAGCAATACCGCCATCGAAAAGCGCTCGGTGCGACTATGACCCGTCACCGCAAAGTACGAAGCCATTAGCGACACCGTAGTGAACGCCAACGCTAACTGCACTAAGCACGCGCGCGCGCACCATGCCAAACCGCAAACACCACCATGGTGCAACGGTACGCCAATTCCGACCCTAGCGGACATGTACCTAACGCCATCAGGCATGGCGGAATGGACCATCCCGCCATGGCGAGAAATACGGCATCGTGAACCAACCGTAAATGGCCCACTGAGTGCCTGTACTCCACTCCCTGGCCACATTGCACAACTCCTGGCAGGCGCAATGTACTCACACCATGCAACCAGTGAAATCTACAATTCACCCATGCATGCCAACGTAGAAATGCATGCAGGTGTTCAAAGCGCCCCGTGAGTGGGCATCCATGTACGGCATGTCACCATAGCCGTACTGATGCAGCACAGGCATGTGAAGGTACAAGACATCAAAATGGAAATCAAGAACACATGACACAAAACAACAGTAGTCCCCCATCGCTTGCCACCAGCGCAAGGCAACATCCAAAACAGCATCCTGAGGGGGATTGCACCAGCCCTGTACTCTTGCCAGTAAACAAACCAACCATCAGCAGAAGCATGTACCACACAAGTTGGCAGAGTGACTGAGCAGCCAGGCACATCCCAAGAGGGGCCGATGGGAGCTGCAGGGCACAGATGGCATCAATACAGAAGCTATTCCAATGGACATGACCCCAGTCCCCCTCCAACAAACGCACGCAAACACAGGCACCTGTGACCAGCCACATTCTGAACATCCCATCATACCATCAATCGACCTGGCTGACAGGCACCAGTCGGCCAAAAGCCAATCCCCCGCCCCTGAACAGCACATCATGTAAACAGTCACAATGGCAGCCCCTATCCGTGACCACACTGTGCTACGTAGGCAAAAGCGGCCAGTACTGTACCACACAACTCAACTCAGAAGGCGGAACACAATGCAGATCATCTCGCAATACATACCGCCACAAATCGAAAATCGCCACATCACCTGCAAAGAATAACGCAACACGCCAAATATCGGAATACAATTTAAATGCACATCCAAATGACAAAGGCCTCACAGCAATTTGTAAAATAACACCAAAACATCCATCATCACCGAGGGCTGCATCTGCAATAATTGACCAGCTTCCACTTGTGTGACGCCCTGTACCATCATGGCACACAGGGCCAACATCAACGTTCCAAAAGGCAACATGGAAGCGGCAAGAACCGCAGGTCCGTCCCATGAGGCAGGCACTAGTCCAGCTGAAAGGCCGAAATGTTGCACCTAGCCACCAGAACAGCGTAAGGGCATGTGGCCCATTGGCGATCGTCCCATAAGATCGTAATGGTGCTCCACTGATTCACCCGAAGCTGCAGGTGTCGAGAGTAAAATCCATCTGGAGGAGTGGCGTACAGATGGCATCTGCAATAGGGCAGGAGATACCTGTCACCAAAATGAAACACAAATTAACCGATTGCACTACAGGACACATGATGCATCACTATCTTCATTCAACACACCAAATCCACACCCATATGCATGCTAGCCCACTCCAAAGGAATATACACACCCCTAAATCAGTATCGATACATAACGAAACCAATCGAGGTTAATACACCATTGGCAACGTCGGTTACTGTGCATGCGTCCGTCAAGATAGAACCCATGACATGGGATTAGTAACGTGCCTAGACACAAGTGTATGAAGGCGCGTCGAGACAGGGAGGATCCGACAAGGGCAGATAGACGTAAGTCCCACTATGGCAGCCTTGCATCACATAGCGCAGGGGAAGGGGATTGAATCAAAAAACACATGTACATGGCAGACCCTAAATGGAATCATCTGTCCATGCATCCATTCATCATTCCCTCATCCCGCAATGAAAACGCATGAACATTCACTCACATAATATGTGAAACTTCCATCGCGTCTGTGCGTAATGCAGTCTGCAAAAACCACTGTGCTCCTGGCCGGATCTGTAGTGTCGTGAAGCTAGATGGACTTGGGAACGTCCTGCCTTATCGTCCACTACGCTATTGCGCATCCCATTCAATTCATGTCATTCATTGCTTGCTCGTTATGGGCCCTGTCCCAAGGACATTCAACAATAGAACGTTACATTTCCAGGCAGACCTGTGGGCGTCTCCTCACCGCTACTTCGCAACCAAAAATCCTGGCCTTCGAATTCCTCACTTGCAACATTACGTCGAAAAGGCTTCTGTGAACGCTTGCATTCACAATTACATCAATGTAGTGCGGCTGTGTGTCATAATGCTAACTGGCTGCAATCACAAATGGGACGCCACGCCCGTCGGTGAAGTACGATACTGTGCTGCATGAGGGTCGGCCATCGATCGAGCCCTACATACCACTGACTCTTCACAGGTATGTAAGCGGCTGCAATCATAGCATGTGTAACAATGGGAGCATAGCATGAAAATCAGTCAAAGTACATCACACTGCCATCGGGATTTGATACATGATTCCAATCCCAAGATGCCATGCGGCCAAATGCAGCCTTACGTGCGGGACGTGCTCGGCCAGAAGGGATTGCATCCGCCACAGATTCATTCAATCAGCACAGGTGGAGGCCATACAGGCCGACAGCACATATATAGCAGACCCAAACCCCTCCCACAACCACTCCCACTCCAAAATGCTACCGGCAGGACTAGCGATGTTGGGCCTGGGGCACCAGATAGCACTGCAAGTGCTACAACTACAAGAAGACGACGAACAACAACAGGTACAACAACCGGGCGCACAGGGGAGACGGAGGAGAAGGAGGAGGAGGAGGGCAAGGCAGGGTCAGCAAGGCCCACAAGCACTGCCACTACCAACACGCAGGCGGCCCGCAATCCCACGCCTCCGAGCTGATCCGTTCAACCTCACTGCTGAGCAGATCCACACCCTCTACCGTTTGGACCGGGACACCATAATCGCCATTGTGGACATGACACATGCTGACCTCGTGAGCATGATAGATAGCCCAACCGCCATCCCACCCCTACTGAAGGTGGTGTCTGTACTCCACTTCCTGGCCACAGGCACCTACCAGCACACAGTGGGACAGTTGCATGGCATTTCACAGCCACTGTTCTCACGGACACTCTCCCAAGTGCACGATGCCCTCCTGAAGCACGCCGACGACCACATCACACTACCACGCACGTACCAGGAGATTACCAACGCAAAGGTGGGATTCCATGCACTTGGCGGCATCCCGGGTTGCATTGGTGCCATCGACTGCACCCATGTTGAATTGGTTGTCCCACATGCCATGGAGGTCCAGTACCGCAACCGGAAACAATTTCATTCAATCAATGTGCAAATGGTGTGTGACTCCAACAAGATCTTTACGCATTGTTGTGCCAGATTTCCAGGATCTACCCATGATTCTATGGTCCTGAGGAACACAAGAATACCACGCTACATGGAGCGACACGCAGGGCACAGATCCTGGCTACTCGGTGAGTCTCATTCCATGCATGACATCGTGGCCCATTTGATGCGTCAATGACCTTGCAGGAGGGGGGGGGGGCTACTTAGCACTATCATTCCACTGACACCCTTTATTCGTCCCATACAGGTGATGCCGGGTATCCACTGAAGAGATGGCTCCTTACACCAATCCGGAACCCACAGAACCAGCATGAGGAGGACTACAACCATGCCCACTCACGTAGCCGTGTGGTCATTGAACAGGCATTCGGCCTACTGAAGGCTCGTTTCCGCAGCCTCAGCAGGTCTGGCGGGGCACTCATGTACAGCCATGAGAGGGTTTCTAAGATGGTCATGGCATGTGTCATGCTGCACAACATGTGCATACGTAGGAATGTGCCCATGCCCCCTGACGCTGTACTGCATGCACCTGAAGATGATGATGATGAGGGTGGGGATGTGGAGGCACCCCAAGGAGTCCATGAGGCACAGGATGCACGTGCAATCCGACAGAGCATCATAGATGCATGCTTCTAGCAACCACGCATGGTGCCTATTACACGGAAAGGGGACCTGTGGCACTGTGTGTGTGTAGTACAGGCACATAGTGGACTGTACGCCTATGAAGGCCTCGTACGCAAATATCAATGTCCACACATGTCATTGGATGATAATGAAGTGCTGTATTGTTAATGTGATTTGATTCATACACCCTATGGACCCGCCACCCAGTGAAGCCCAACACACCCCCTCCACCCTACTTCCTCCCCCCCCAACACCAGTGTCCAAATATGCATGCTGCCCGTGGGTAGACGCTATTGCAAGCCCCCTCTACGGGTATCAGGGGCACCCCTGCCCGTGGAGCGCAGGTTCCTGCCAGATCTGCGTTGGGGGCTGCCCTGGACGGAACTTGCCACGGATGACGTCTCTGCCTGCTCGCGTCCATGCATGTCTCTGAGGGTTTGTGAGAGCTCCGAGAGCACACGGCGCACAGCAGCAAGTTCAGCACAAACGTCTTTGGACGTCGCATGCAGTTCCCCCCTCAGGCTCTCGGTGCTTCTCTCCATTTGTGCTCTCAGGCTCTCGGTGCTTCTCTCCATTTCTCCCCTGAGGCTCTCACTACTTTTCTCTATTTGTGCCCTGAGTGTCTCGGTGGATGTTTCCATGGCTGCCCTGGAACCCCCGCATTCATTCGCATGGTCCTTGAGTAGCGTGGACACTTCCTGCTGTTGCTCGATCAGCAGGTCGAGGGACTGTTGCCTCTGCTGGGCCATGGACATTTGCGGTGGTGTGACAGGGGGGCTGCTCAACACATGTTGCCTTGGCACAGGACTTGTGGGGGTTGGCCAGTCGTCGTCTTCTGGGTGCCCCTGCGTGGTTTCGTCATGGTGTAGGGGATGGGACATGCAGGGGGATTGGGAAAGGTCATGGATGGTACCTACGTCGCCAGCACTGTTTTCCGTGTCGGAGCATGCTGGCATGACAGCTGTGTCACCTATGGTGCTGCTACCACCAGAGGCAGTGCCATCAGATACGTTCTTTGGGGGGACCTGTGGTGCTGGGGTTGTGGACTTGCTGGCTGCTGGGGTGCCTGTTGCAGTCCCCTCCAGTGTGCTGGCACTTGATTCCTGCTGCTGCCGTGTCTTGATCCTTGCACCTGAGGTGGAGGCTCTTGGGACGTTGGTCCTGGCCCTCTTTGCAGGCGTGCTGGTAGGGGTGTCCTGCAGCTCGTCGTTGGTATCGGACCCTGTGGTGGAGTAAAGAGGGGCGAGCGTTAGTTATGGGTCTGTCGGATTTGGAATGGCAACGTATCAAATGCATTGGGGTGGTACATGAGGCTGATATGGGACTGGGCCTTGGAGGTGGTCTCATTTTCGTGTGGATTGAGGATGCATTCATTTGGCTGCCTGCAGTTAGGGGGTGCATGCTGCACATGTAGGGGTTGTTTATGGCATCTTGATTAATTTGTTTATTCATTCTGACTTTTAGAGGGCGCTGTCAGGGCAAAGTATGTATTGCACTATGGGGTCACATGGTACTGCACATGTTCGTGGTTTGTGGATTTCGCATTGTTTCTCTTGGCCAACCTACCTGATTCTCCGGATGTCGGCACTCCTTTCTCCATCCCTCCGACTCCCTCTATGCTCTCCATTCCTATGGTGGAGGCGCAGATCTCCTCCCAGGGGGTCAACTTGATGGGCGACTCTGATCCCCCCCCGGTAGCTGTGGCGATGTTCCTGTTCGCAGAAAGTATGCTGCGTACGCGGATCCGCAGGTCGTCCCACCGCTTGCGACATTGCTGTGGCGTGCGGGGTGTTGTCCCCACCGCACTTACGCGCTGTGCCACAAGGGCCCATATGGCCTTCTTGTTGGCAAGGGCCGTCCTGGTCATTTGACTGGAGAAGACGACGGCGGCATTTTCCTGCAGGGTCTCGGTCAGCACGGTCAGTTCCTCTCGGGAGAAGTGGACCTGCCGCTTGCGATCACACGCTTTCTTGGCTACCTTTCCCATATTTATTTTTTTAACTGGGGTTGCTAACGGGTTGGGATGTGTGTCAGGGTCGGATTTTTAATGGTTGTGTTGGGATTCGGATTTTATAGTTGTGCGGCGTGCTGTTTCCCGTTCCGGCCACATGCTTTTACTTCCGTTTCCGTATATTTACGGTGCCCGTAATTTGCGGTGCCCGCTCATTACGGTGCCCGCTCATTACGGTGACCGCTAAGATGGGTGGCGGTATTGCACCTGGTGCAGCGTACGGCGGCGGTAAGGGCCGTTTTGGGGTCATTTCCGCCATCGCAGCCTTTCGGATTCCGCCATGGCGTAATGCTCGTGCCCGATGGGTCGTAATTAGCCGCACTTTGCTCCTTCGTGCAATGGCGGAAACGCTATTTACGCTGTTGCGGTCCGGTCAGTCAATTTCCGCAAGGGTCGTAATGAGGGCCAATATGTTTTAAAATGGAATATACCAAAAGAAGATGAAGTGGCTTCCACCATAATTACCTCACAGACACTCCACAACCAACAGCAAGACCAGACGTACAGACTACTGATTACATATCTCACCAGACATAGTAAGTGCACTTCTTTTTACTCGTATATTTATAAACTTTCTATATTAGAAAAAAAAACATATTACTTTTTTGTTTTCTCACAGAAATGTGTAGTACTCTCGACTGGCTAGAGGAGCATTTCCCACGAGAGGAAATGTTAGAAGATAGTCCACCTAATGGTACACACTTTACTATATAAACCAATTAATAAATATTATTTTGTATACATTTAACATATATATTTTTTTATTACAGACCATACAAAAATTCCAAGCATCTCACAACAACAATCAGAGGATATCACTCTACAACAGAATAATCAAAAAATGGACGACCTTATGCAAAATTTTATGGATTTGAAAAATTTTGTGGAAAATCATGTGAAACCACCAACAGCACACCATTGTCCAACCTGCACTTGTCCCCCCTCACCCTATCCCACTCAGTTAACCCAAAACCCTGTCTATGGACCAAAGCGTTTCGATGAGCTTTCCTTCCCTTCTTCACCTGATCCCAGTTATCTAGAAATTCTTAATTCTCCTGTTTTTGTTTCCGTTTCTGCCCCACCTTCCCAGTCATAATTGTATATATATATATATATATATATGAAATAAAGTTACTTTTCTTATATTCTGTTGTAATTACTTTCAGCCTTTGTGATGAAACCAATTTAGGTGTCCACGGACAGCGCGGTGGTTCGGAAATGTTTGTAAAGAAACGAAAATGTAACTGTCCTGAGGACACTACATCTGTCCGTAATGTTCTCATGCAAGTTGAAAATGTTCTAAGAACACTCGTAGTGTCCTGAAATGTTCGTAAATAAACGAAAATGGAGGTGTGCTTGAAACGCTATGTCTGTCCGTATTGTTAGCAAATAAATGAAACTGTGCTAAGAATAAACGGCTGTCCGTAACTGTTCGTTTTACATGTGACGCACTTTTAATTAGTTCAGGACCCGAACACTGTCCGTAGAACATCGACACGCAAGCGCAAAACAATGTCCGTACATTGGGTGTCCTGCGGACGGCCGCTTCCTTAGCGAACATGCTCACAAAACAATCATGTGACCACGCCCACGCTCATCTCGTGCTCTAAATGCGGACACTGTTCGTGTCCCCGAACAGTTTAAAAGTACATGTCCAAGTAATCCACAATATTTCTCATTAGAAAATCACCATACCACAAATCCCACATACTAATCCTAACTTTCCACATAGTTTTTGTGACTTTTTGAACCTTTTTTGATGTTCGATCTGTCTTGCGGACAGCGCGCATGTCCGAGACCCGCGCTCAAGCACCCCTATATAAGACCACGCCCTAGAGCGCATTCACATTGTGTTTCTGACTATTGCACAGAGCACACTGCATTTTGCTGCATACTTTGCAGATTTTGAGATTTCCATCTCCAAGCCTATGACATCCATGGCTCGACTATTACCACATGGTGCTACATCAGCCTCAGAACCACCCCCACCCCCTCCACCACCACCATTTCCCCAAGGGCCTGAAGAGGGGAACAGGAGTGAGGATACAGAAGAGGAAGAAGAGGATGATGAGACTGAGGTAGAGGAAATCCCTACTAGCCACCCGCGGCATGATTCTTGGGTGTGGCGGTTGTTTACCGTTCATGGGAATGGTCCTAAGGCTCGTGCGAACCGTGTCACCTGCAACGAGTGCAAAATGGTACTCAGTCGCGGGAGGCATGGTTCATATAGCTTTGGGACTACGACCATGAAGCGACACCTGAACTCATTCCACACTGGGGCCATTCGCAAGGTTGTACCTTGCGAGAGCGTAGTAGGTTGATTGCCTCTACTTCATCCTCCGTTTCTGATCCTGTCACCACAAGGAACACCTCTGTGGGACAGCGTCTTCCTCAAGCTGCCTCACAGGCCATACAGAATTCTGATGACCTTTACCTTTCGAGGGTCACAGTTGTATGAATGTACTGTGACACAGAACTCTGTAGGGGGAGCGACTTCGGAGTGCTTTTGAGACTATCGTCTCAGAGCAAGAGAAGACCTGCTCACTACTCAAATAAAACCCACTCTACATCTTCCTATCTCAGCTCGCCCTTTCTTATCCCTGTGGTTGGTGCCCCCCCCTTTACCCTCCTTTCCCCTCCTCTCCTAGTGTGTCGTGTGTAAAAAACCAAAAAAATACAAAATAACAAAAATCAACAAAAAAATAAGGCTCTTTTCAGAGCTGCCTTTCACAGTTAAAAAATAGAAGTAACGATAAAGAATGCAGGGCCCTTTCTATTTCTTGAAAGTCCGCGGACAGCTTGCGAAAATAAAAAAAATTGGGGTGCTGCCCTATTGTAACCATTACTTTTTTCTCTGGGAGGAAGTGGTGGCTCTGAAAAGAGCCTTTGGGAGGTGTTTGTATGTAAAAAATTATAAATACTTAACACCTACTTCAAAATAGATGTTGCATTTCTAAAAAAGGTTGCAATGCATTTTGTACATTTCTCAGAAAAATCTGATTGCCAGCATAAGTAAGATGGACTCCATCTCTGCGAAAAATGTATGTACTACGAAACATAATATTTTCATTGTGAAAAGAGAACATGCCAAAATCTCTTAGGAAAGCACAAACAGCCTTATTGACATTACGCCTTGCTTTCTCCATTTGTGGACCACATGAGAAAGAACAAAGCCACATTTGTCTCTGCGCAATCCGTGAAAAAATTACTTTGGAGTTTGGAAACATATCCATGATCTTCTGAAGTCCTTCTTTCATTGCAAATTGCAAAGAAATTCCAGACACATGTCCTAAACTGTTCCCTCCACAATGAATTACTATTAGGTCTGGATCTTCCTCTATCTTCAAAGTTGCACAGAGAAGTAGCAAGTCCAGCCACTTCATTCCACGCACTCCATGCCAGTGCACTTCCACATGTGGGAATCCAAGATCTATAGATACTCCACAGCTTTCTGCATGCACCTTCAACCAATGTATCCACGAGTCTCCCAAAATCCACACAATCTGTTTTTTGAAACACTCAGCCATAGCTATCTGTTCTTCTCTCACCAAAAAGAATATCAGAGAAAACCTCTCCTAGCACAACACACTCACTAAACTTTACTGACCAATCCCTTGCTACATTCAATCTCATTTGCATGCCTTCCCACCCCAAATCCCCCGGATGTAATACGCGGTGTCCTGGAACTACCGCCATGTCCGCGAACGTATCGTAACATGGACAGCCCTTCTACCATTTCCACTTCACTCTCTGTGCCATTCCCTCATTGGATGTAGCTATGAAATCACATGACCATCCACCAATCAAATCCACGACCTCTACATGTAACTGCATCATCATAGATCAGCACTGCAAATGTACGGTGAATCTCTCGGACTACAAGTCTCATACCATTGGCAACCACGATCGATGAGAAATACTAGACAAATCTCCAAGATTTCTACTTGCAGCTTCGTCCATATCCATATGCATGAACACAAACCACAGGTATGCATATTTTCTATACAGTACATGAACACATTTTCTAACCGACTTTTACCTTGTATAATCTGTAAAATGAATCTACGATCATTTTTTCATTATCCTAAAATGAACTGTGACTTACAAACCTTTATACCATTTAATTTCTTCGTACACACACACACGCAAATAATGTTAAACTAATCTTTTTTAAATAAAATATATAGACTGCATATAATCAAACAAAATTACATGCACACTCTATGATCAAATCTCAAAGAATAATATTTGTACAAACACATATTTGGTTTTACTTTTTTTAGTTTATATAATTACTTACATTTATATAGGACAAGCAGGCTATGACATTCACTCACTATTATGTGGAAAAGCAGGCTATGACATGGACTCACTATTGCCTGGAAAAGATTAGTTGCAGGAATAGTGGTATACAATGGTACATTATGAATTTAACAAGCCATAGTGAAGATATTTTCTTTCCTACAGTTAGTCATAAAATAGTTTTAAGGAAGGCGCTGAGCTTTTCAATTTAAAAAATCAAAAGAGTGCTATATACAAACCAAATTACTAATTTCTTTCTTTTACAATTGCAGTGAAGACCATTCTCCTGAAAAGAAGCAGCCGAATTGGAACTACAAAGAACAACGAAGAAGCAAACTGCTCATTTTAGAAAAAAAGTAAGTAGAATGTTACCATAATATTTGAATTATTACTCACAATGTAAGCTTAATTCATGCTATTTCTGTGCCTAAAAATAGAGATTCTGCACCATTCTGACCAAAAATCCCCCGTTTTAAACAGTGATTTACTGGCAGAATGGCCCACAAATTCCTATTTTTCGGCACACAAATTACCCAACTCAGCCGCTAGAATTTAGATGTTGTAGAAAAAACAACTGTTTTAATTGTATAGCTTTAGATATACTATTTATACTTCTCCACACCACTAGCTTACTTTTTTCTGTCATCTGAACCCCAGTTTAGTAACACATTAATTCAAGAATAGTCATCCCTACTAGTTGTACTTCCCAATGCACAATCACACACCATTAACTACATCTTTATCACCTTACTCAAACACTCATGCACACACCACACATGCATTGCAAAACACCCCAACCCATACCTTCTGTATTTTTTTCAACAGACCCTAAAGAATGCCTACCAAAAAGCAACTCCGTAGAAAGGGACGCAGAAGTAGAACAAATGAAAAGAAAAGTCTCCAACATAAACATCCATCTATAGCTGAATTGTAAAAAAAAGTTGAAACACAACAGCTAATACAGTCATGTAGTGAAACAGAAGAAGTTTCTAGTACAAAAACTTTCACTCCTGTATCAAAAAGTAAAACAACCCAAAAAACAATTAACAGAAAATCAACTATCACTACAAATAAAACGTCTTCTATAAATCTTGATATAGTACAAAGTAAGCATACCAAGAAAAGTATTTGAGCCAAAATGTTCCGTCACAAAGTCCTTCAAAATCTTATGAAAACAGGAGAGAAACCAGGTTCAAGACTTCAAACCTATCGTAGGAAAGTAATCTTAGAAGCGTTGATAGACAGTACACTTTTTCTCAAAACAAAGTTATTTATTTTAGTGTTAAACAGAATGAAACCACTAACAAAACTAATAACTAAATTACAAAAAAGACTTCTCAATAAACGAAATGTCAACAGAAATATCTTCTTAAATATCTGTGGAGGTGAATGGAGTCACACTACAACCACAGAACCATACTTTAATGAAGAAGCCTACAAACAAAAGCAAACAAATACAATTGCCATACATAGCAGTTGTCGAGGTTATGAAAAAGTTAATAATACCATAAAGGAACAAGAAGAACTCCTTACAAAAATATGCCCTGAAAACGTAGATTTACCCCTCCATTCAACTGAATCAGAACATCTAGTGTACAAATGGTCATGCACGTCAATGTGTAACATTCCCAAAAAAAATGTTCAAGTCTTTACGCCAATTCCTCAATCAATATGTGAAAAGCAAAGACAAAATCAAAATTAAACTACTGCAAAATATGATGGATACTTGTACAATACGGAAGTACACAGGACTAGAAGGACATTCCTTGGCCTGCATTACAGGACCTACTTGCAAAACACCCTTCCATGATATCAAAAGGATATCAACACATCATGCAAGTATAAGAAATCTAGTTTATAAACTGTACAATGCTAAAAGTCCTGCTTTAGTACTAGCCAATTTAAATAACATTCTTCTACATGGTACAGCAAAAGACCTCCTAGAAGAAATCGACTATATCCAAACAAAATATTTTGGAAGTGAAACCCACTTACAAGATGAATTAGCTGTCAACCAACTTTGTAAAAATTCTGCACATGGCAACCTTTCACTACAGACATACAAAAAAGAAATACTAAAATTTGAAAGTACTTCAGCTGAAGTACCAAACCACGTGTGTGTATGTTGCCGCAGAACTTTATATAAAAGTAGCACAAAAACTATAGACCTATCATACAAAATAGAAGACAATGAAGATTCTAAATGGTTTGAAGTAGCCCTCTACCTTATAGCAGAAAACAAATACGAAATAACTGACCCCATAATACTAAACTTGACAACAACCAAACTCCTTCACGTGCTATCACAAATAACTTGGAATTGTATCCACTACCAAAACCTCTTAAACAACTTAATTTATATGAGAGCATCATAATTCAAACAGTGCACCCATTTCAAGCAATAATACGCCTTCAACCAAAAACTGCAAAATTACCTTCCTCTGAATTAGTGAAAGGTATTCGTGGAAAAGTAGTGTATTTACCATTAGATCTAAAAGAAAATGTGCACACTCTCGCAGTGCGACGTCCAATGCAGCAATCTTTAATTATCTTGGTAAATGGAGTACCTACAAAAGACAAAAAAATTTGGCAACAACTGGTAGATTTACATAAAGTTAGAGAAGCCCTACAATATCTTAAAGAGAACAATGAATATTACAAAGAAGTTAATATTGAAGAAAACTTGCAAGATACAAGTGAAATTATTGAACAGACACAAGAAGCTGGTCAATTTGAGCTCCTGATCGTGCTACAATATCAAACACTTTAGACCATTATACAATTCATCCATTGCACTCTAATGACACCATAGAAGATGCACTGGAAACGTACCAAATGCGTCAAACAAAAGGATCACCAATCAGCATATGGGAAAAAAGTATAGAAGCACGTGCTTTTCCTCTACTCTTTCCTACTGGCAAAGGAGGAAGATACGATGATAGACCTATTCAAATATCAGCATCAGAATATCGCTCATTACGAATGTATTCTGAAGATCCCAGATTTTGACAAAATGTGGAATACATATTCCGCCTACTCTTTGAAAGTGAACTAGCAACTATATGTTACGGAGTTGCACACATATTAAAATCAGGATCACACTTTCAAAATATGACAGCTACACAATTATTACAAAACGTTCAACAAAAAGATGAGGTTTTACAAGCAAATCTTACAAATTTATTAGCAAATATGCATGGTACTAAAGAGTACTGGCTTCTACGTCATGGAGATGTACGTTGTATGATCAGAAACCTTGGCCCACCCACTTGGTTTCTTACATTAAGTTGCGCAGAATATGCATGGGAAGATTTACATGCTTTCCTACGCATATCAAACGAAAACAAAACAAACATAGATATGCTAACACCTGGAGAACTTTGTTCACAGGATCCTGTTAATGTTTCACGATATTTTCACCATCGCTTCATTGCTATGCTACATTTTATTTGTAACAAAACTGTTCCTCCCCTTGGAGAAGTGCAACACTTCTTTTGGAGAAAAGAATACCAAGCCAGGGGAGCACCACATATCCACATGCTTTTATGGATTAAAGATGCTCCTAAATTTGGTCAAGACAGTGATGCCACTGTTTTACAGTTTATTGAAAAATATGTCACTTGTGAAATTCCATCAGAATCCACAAATAGTGATCTTCATGCAAAAATGTTACAATTCCAAAGACACAAATGTGGCAAATATTGTCGTCGCAGATACACTAAGAAAGGGAAATGCAACACCAAATGCTGATTTGGTTTCCCTAGACCAGTTACAAATACAGGTCAAGTGAACAACCTCATGTCTTCAGTTAGACATAGTGTTAAAGGTAAGTCACCTAAAAATACATATTGCATAAAAAGAAAAGAAGAAGAAAAATATATCAATGATTACAATGCAATCATTGCCTACATATGGAATGCAAACATAGACGTGCAGTACATTGCAGACAATTCTACTGCAGTTGCACGATATGTCACAGCATACTTAACCAAATCAGAAAAGACAGAGCTCCAAGACCTCTGGAATGACCTGTCATCAGATAAAACAGTGTCTCAGAAATTATACAGCTTGGGCATGAAAATGCTGTCCCATAGAGAATGTGGATCCTATGAAGCAGCTGATCGATTAACTGGTACTGCATTGTATGGTAAATCTGCAAATATAGTATGGCTAAGTCTTGGTCCAGCTAAATCTAGAAAAGAGTTCTAAAATCATACGAAGATATAGAAACAATAGCCAAACATGATCCCAACAGCCAAGACATTTTAAAAAACAATTTATTGGACACATACTACCCAAACAGGAGTACCACTTTGGAAACCATGAGTCTATACCACATAGCCCAAAACTACACATACAAAAATAATATAAAACCTGATGAACAAAACCATAAATACAAAGTGACAAACTGTGAAGGCAGCTTAGTAAAACTCACCAAACCAAATTTAATTAATCATATCAAATTGTCAGTAAAGACTCCTCAACATAAAGAAGTATATTACATGTCCCTGCTACAACTCTTTAAACCATGGAGAAAAGAAGAAGAAATACTAGATAACTATGACTCATAAGAAGACGCTTTCAAAGCTAATGAAAGCAGTATAACTGATGTAAACTTTGCACAGAACAAAACAATGTTGCACAATGAACAGCAACACGAAGAAGAACTCCAGGCCCAACTAGATAAGGACACTCCTGACAGTAGTCAACCATCTGTCACAGGAAGCCAAGAACCACTGGGAGACCCACTAATAACAAATGAGGCAGAATTAGCAATGATAGAAGTACAAAACACCATGCGTCAGTATGAAGATAAAGAAGACTTAACTATACTAGAATCAAAGCTAAACAATGAGCAACGTAGCATTTTTCAAGAAGTAACAAAAGAAATTGCACATGGTGTACAGCATGAAAACAAAGAATGCACCTGTCAAAATTACACACCTATACTATTGTATGTCAGTGGTGAAGCTGGTTCTGGCAAAACATTCCTAATCAAAACCATTAGTAAGTTCCTTCAACAATTCACAAACAACAAACTGTCAGCTATTGTCACTGCCCCCACAGGTTTAGCTGCCTACAACATAGGTGGTGTCACTTTACACCGATTACTACTCCTGCCAGTAGAACACCAAAACAAATTAGAATATTACAAACTTTCTGCAGAATCTACAATGGAACTGCGTATTAAAACAAATGAAAATGCTACTAATAGATGAAGTGAGCATGGTGTCCAACCTAATGTTGGCTTGGATTCACCTCAGATTACAGGAAGTATTCAAAACAAACTATGAAGAGCTCCTTGCAGGAAAACACATTATTGTTTTCGGAGATCTTCTTCAATTGACACCTATAAAAGGTGAGCCTATTTTTAAAACATTAGGACACAAACTCTGTCATAAAACTGTAGGCAGCTTTGGAAATGTCAACCTTTGGCAACATTTCCAATACAGAGAATTAACACAAAACATGCGCCAATCTGCAGATCTCACTTATGCCAACATCTTAAAAAGTATCAGAGTTGGTATACTTTCTAGAGAAGCAGAAACAATATTGAAAACCCGGCGCATTCATGCACTTTATGGTGATAATACATGTGCTATAGATGTTATGGAACAATTAGCCTGCAACAATGTCAAATGTATGGCCTTAATGCCAACTCTTGCAAGCTGTTTCAAATTCAATGAAATCATGTTAAGTAAAGAAATGCAACCAATAATGGAAATTAGCGCCACAGACAAACTAGATGTACATGGAATGACACTACCCATGTGTGACCAAGCCACAGCAAGACTAAACAGTTTAGAAAAATCAATCTCAAACAGAGCAGGCTTGGAAAAGATATTAAAATTATCCTTAAACTGCAGAGTAATGCTGAAACGTAACCTTGACATAGACCAAGGACTAGTTAATGGAGCACTGGGTACAGTTGTTGGCTTTCAAACATACCCACGTGACAACAAAATTCAGTTTGTCAATATTCTCTTTGACAAACTTTCAGAAGTTAAAAGAATAGGACGCTCAACAGCTCGATTCCTTCTTGTCAAAGACATGTATGTACGCAGAGAACAATTTTCTCTAACTCTTGCATACGCAGTCATCATTCATAAATCACGAGGTCTTACCTTAGACAAAGCAATGATAGACATTGGTAACACAGTCTTTAAAGAAGGCATGAGCTACGTAGCACTATCACGCTTACATACACTTGACGGTCTATTTCTAATCAACTTTGATGCAAGTAAAATAAACGCTGATATTCCTTGTATTTTAGAATACAAAAGACTTTGTTGACTATACACCCCCCATCTTCAAACATATCCTGTTCCACAAAAAGGAAAATGTTTTAAAAGAAAACTAAATCAAACAGAAATGCAACAGGATGTCACTACAAATCCTCCAAAAAGAGTAAAAGAAACTAAAACTTCATCAAGTACCACAATCAAAAAGAATCAATTAGGGAAAGTAAACCAGGTACTTCTTCAAAGAAGGAAGACAAACTCCAAAATAAGCAGTCAGATACAGAACTACATGGTACATTTAAACTCTCAAATATAGTTGGTGTAAATTGCTATGCAAATGCAGCAATGAATATTCTATTTCAATTCCCACCTATTGTTGAGAACATTTACTTACACAGTGCAGACCCATTGTGTTTGCAAATGTTAGTACTTCACAGAAATGCAGCAAACAATCCTGACAACACGTATAGTGTTTATGGAATAAGACAACAATTGGACTACTGTGCTGGAATGGTGAAATTCACTATAAACTCACAGGAAGATCCACAAGAATTTCTAATGTACTTACTACAAGTACTGGAAAACAAAAACATACCTATAAATTAAATCTTCCAGATTTCATACATGTGGAAACATACATGCAATCTCTGCAAAAATGTGTCATGATCACTACTTCCAAGAATGCAGGACCTGCCCAACATCCTTGGAAGCAGGCTCATAACCTTCATTCCGGGCACTTGCCGGCCCCTATTGGGACCTTTTGGACCTTGTCCTGGCGCCAGTGGCGCCAGGCTCATAAAGATCATCGGTCCCGGCACTGGAAGCGTCGGGCTCATAAGATGTGTAAAAGTGCTTGGGTGGACCTACCTACAGCAGACCATGCTGCATACTCACCAACAAGATGACGTCCACATCCTCTTCTGACAGGGACTACTTTATTACCTGGGTGGGGCAAGCTCCACTCCTTGGATCAGGAACACTGGGACTCTTCTGGAAACTGGAACTCTTTCCTTACCTAGGCGAGGCAGTGGAAGAAGACGCCTAAGCACTCCTGCACACTATTTAAACCACGCCCGATTGATGCAACGTGCTTCGCGTTATTCTGCATCAGCAGCAGGACGCTCACCGAGTCAGCTCCAGTCTTCCAGTGAAAACTCCAGCTCCAGCACCTGTGGGAACAAACTCTTACCTTCCTGAGATCTTGTCTTCAGCCGCACCTGCCAGCACAAAAAAAACAACAGGTTAGCAAAAGCCAACTTAAAGCCAAAAGCCAGCATTTTTACTAACCCGATCCATCGGCATCTTCCAATCCTCACGCCGCATTCCTTGGCAGTCCATTGATCCCTGTAAAGGCAAAGAACATTGATCAGTCATTTTGCATATTTTGATCTGCTTACCTGTGCGACGCACGCTCCGGATTCCAACAAGCGCTGTATACCCGCACCTGCAAATAAAGAAAGACAGTAAGGAGCGCTTTTAAAACCATCAGCCGCCATTCTACTTACGTGCCTTCACGCGTGCCATCTTCCTACTTACGCGCTTGCACGAACTTTGGCGTCCATGAACCAATGCCTACCGCATCCAAAACCTGAGTGCATTTAAAACCATCAGCAGCCATTCAACTTACGTGCCTTCACGCGCGCCATCCACCTACTTACGCGCTTGCACGTACTTTGGCGTCCATTAAACAACGCCTACCGCATCCAAAGCCTGTAAGAGAAAAGGACTTCATTAAAGGTGTTCAGATACATATAAGGAACCGATGGTGCAGTTAACGACGGCCTCGCGCTCAAAGTTGTCCTCTGCAAGTAAGAGGTTTACAATATCACCAGTGGAGTAACTGGTACCCGCGCCCCTGCACCAGTCGCAGGATGGAGAGCCCAGCATTCACCTACTTAAGGTGAGCACACCTATCCTTTGGGCCTCAAGGAAAGAGAGAGTGAGGAGGAGAAGTCCGTCCAACCACCGTTCATTAACCCCTTGTTCTTCTGCCTGCAGACACCTCACTCTTCAAGTCAGGCATACCGTGAGAAGAGGTCCAGCCCAGGGAACCAGCCGAGTCCTGCGCTTTACAATTGAAGACAAGGTAACAACCCAGTCAAGATCTGCGCCTCCGTGGGAATCAGGTGAGCGTTACACAATGTGACACAAGAACAAATCCCCAATGAGCGCTTTGTGTGTATATCAATACCTAATTGTGAATCCGTTCCATTTCAGCAACTTGTACAAAATGCAAACCACGGTAGATTATGTTCCACCTGCAATTCAGATAATCGCTCCACGTTAGTAATACAAACACATAGTAAATACGTAATACTAATGCTTCTACGTTACAATGCAGATGGTACCAAAAACAACTGCAAGCTGACTGGATTCACATATGGTCAAATATCACTTGGTAGGGAAACCTTCACAACAATAGGTATCATCTACCTCGCAGGAGCCACAACCAACTCAGGACACTACACTGCATATATAAAAAAAAGAAATGTGGATGGTTTGAATGTAATGATAGTACCATTACTCTAAAGCAGAGATTACCAGCAAATCTTACAAACGCTTCTTTAATGTTCTTAAAACCAAAATTTGATAACTAAACTGTACTTAAACCTTAAGTACACTTGTAGTAAAAAAATATAAACTGTCACCATTTTCCAAAAGCTATCTAACTGCCCAAAGATGCAACAACTAAACAGATAAATTAGGACTACTCAAATAAATCAAAAAATAGACAGTTAGAATACGCCAATTGGTATCTAACTGTCCCAAAATTTAGAACTATTGATCCAGATAAATCAATACCACGAAATTATATAAAAAAATAAACAGTTAGAATACACCTACTGGTATCTAACTGCTCCAAAACTGTACAATATCCAAACAAATACCTAATATCTTACTGCTCCCAAAAACTGGAACAATCCAATGTATAAAGCATTAGCCAGAAACAACAAGTAAATACTGAAAACAAACAAACAAATAAACTGTAGCATAACAGAAAAAGGGTTTTTTTAATCCAACATGGATTTTTTTTCTCCCACAGACCCAATGATTTTTGCAACAAACACAGAAACTGAGCAAATTGCACAGTACTCTCGTTTGTCATCGACTAAATATGAGGGTAAAAAAAAAAGAAAAAATATTGATTTTACAATGTAATAACTCTTTATAAAATACTAATACTAACATGCTATTTTCTTTTATCACAGAAATGAACAAGAAAAACATGGACTCCCGTTACTAAACCAAATAGTAAGTATAACATCATAAATAAAACCATCGCAGCATATCACATCCATACTGGCTTATAACATTATTCCTTATAAATTTGTTTTTGACCCAAAGTTATAAGCCACTCTGAGTGTGATATGCTGTGGTGCTTCTGGCCAGGGCATACACTCTTGGGTGCATGGCATATGACTATGTCACACCCATAGATTCAAGCATTGCAACCATTTTAATGTCCGCGGACACAGGGAAGGTCCTAGAACACATTCAACTTGCCAGAGGACAATACGGACAGCGTCCTCAGGACACCCCCATTTTCTTTGTGTACGAACATTTCAGGACACCGCGACTGTTCTTAGAACACTTTCAGCTTGCCAATCAACAATACAGACAATGTCTCCAGGACACCCCCTGTGAACATTCCAACACCCCATGAGTGTTCTTAGCCACTATGAGTGTGATATGCTGCTATGCTTGTGGCCAGGGGATAGACTCTTGGGTGCATGACATATGACTGTGATATGCTACGATACTTCTAGCCAGGGCATAGACTCTTGGGTGCATGGCATATGACTGTGATGTAGGCGGTGGTTGTGGCCAGGCCATAGAGTGTTGGGTACATGGCCAAATGGCCATGCACCCAACATTCTATACGCTGGCCACAACCACCGCAGCAAATCACACCCATAGATTCAAGCATTGCAACCATTTTAATGTCCTCGGACACAAGGAAGGTCCTAGAACACATTCAACTTGCCAGAGGACAATACGGACAGCGTCCTCAAGACACCCCATTTTCTTTATGTATGAACATTTCAGGACACCGCAAGTGTTCTTAGAACACTTTTAGCTTGCCAACGAACAATACTCACAACGTCTACAGGACTCCCCCTGCTAACATTCCAAGACCCCACAAGTGTTCTTAGAACACTTTCAACTTGACACCGAATCCATTCTGTTTATTTACGAACATTCCAGAACAGCCGTGTTGTCCGCAGACAAATCAAACACAACAAAGGCGTCTAGCACATTAAAAAAAATACAACATTGAACCTATCTCATACTCCCCCACCCTCCCCAAACACTCTTACACACCAACACACGCCACTAAGTACAATTTTTAATTCAAGTTTCACCGCGCTGTCCGAGGTCGGCGGCGAATGCAAGATGGCGGGCGCGACAGAAAATCTGACGTGCATCACGCACCACACCACCCAATCAGCGAACATGTTGCATGTCCGCGGACATGACGCAAGCCCATGGGCCAATCGGGGTGCTGTCCGTGGAGCGAACAGGGAAGTCCATCCGCGAAGCGAACACAGATATCACTAATTTTTTTGCCTTACATTTTGGTCATTTAAAAAAAAAAATACTGGACGGATTTACACCAAATTTGCAAAAGCACGCTTTCTGGACCAAGCCGCCGCTCCTGCCGCAAATTTGGTGTAAATTCGTCCAGCGGTTCGGGCTGTAGCCGTGCGCAAAGTTTTTTCCCATTATGTCTATGGGAAAAAACAAAAGTTTTGGGACCCCCCTATAACTTTGCCCCCCCTGGACCAAACCTCTCCAAACTTTGCAGAGAAATTCAGAGTGGGCCATATACTTTGTTTGCAAGTTTGGTGAGGATTCGTAAAGAGGGAGCGAAGTTATAAGCCACCCAAAAAAGTGTTCTTCCTATGGAAACACCAACTTAACCATAACTACATGGATACTACTGCGTCCATGTAATATATACATATATATATATATGTATATATAAATATATATTACACGGCCTGCGTGTAGTTATGGTTGGTTGAGTTGCTCAACTCATAGGAAGAGCACTTTTTGGGCGGCTTATAACTTTGCTCCCCCTGGACGAATCCTTACCAACTTTGCAAAAAAAGTATATGGCTCGCTCTGAATTTGTTTGGTAAGTTTGGTGAGGTGTATATATATATATATGTACTGCTCTGGTACTCCACCCTAGTTTTCCTTGTTGCCATTCTGTATTGCCGGTTGCAATAGTTTGGGCATGCCGTGGCTATCCCATTTTAAATTAATGTATTTTTTTGCTCACACGTGATGAATGTTTTTCATTCATTTGGAAGTCTGTGTTTTTTGGAATAAAAACATTTTTCTTCTGGACATTACAAGTGGCAGGGTGATACGCAGCATTTTCAGACATGCAGGACGGCTGGGCAGTAGCTCGGCTTGCACAGGCCAGGGATCTTTTTAGTGAATCTCAAGTGATGCCCACTTCAGTACCCTCTACTGGGTCAAAAAAGAATAATGCAAGTCTCAATCCGGAAATTACCCTACTCAGAGACATTGAAAAACTACGAAGAAGGGAAATCTCCAAATGGTGAGAGGAATACTCTCTACAAAATTATTTGGACATCGGGCGCATACCACGAGGACTACGAATTCTGACAATGCCGTCCTTTGAGGATCAGGATCCTGACATGCTCCAGGAATGGGGAGATGCCAGTAAAGGGTGTTCAGCACACTTCCTTACCATTTTAGTCAAATATGCCAAATCAGATCGAGCAAAGGCATTGGAAGAGCTTGCGAAAAAGGAAACAGAACTTAATAAAATGTCACACTCTGAGGAGGGGAAACAACTTTGTGTCAAAATCAACGAATCGTTACTTGCATATGAAGATGATATCAAACAACGAAAACATCGAAAGTTTATCAGGGACAAAATTGACTATGAAACAGGCAGGATCTTCACGTTTGCCAGAAGATTTGATTCACTATGCAAAAAACCAGCAATCCAGCCGACAGCTGGTGGTGACCGTGGTTCTATCCCGTCTGAATCAGATGTCTCAGTTTGAAAATGAGGAGCCCTCTGTCAGATTAAATTTTTTAGACGAGATGAGACTGCTATGCCAGGATGGGAAGAATCAGAAGCAACGGGGAAGGGGGTGAGGCAGAGGAAAAGGAAGAGGAAGGGGACAGAAATCACGAGGAGGAAAACAACTCAGCGCAGCCAGCGTGGGAAACGGCCCAGAAACATGCTAAGAGAGCAGAGCAACGCGCTCTGGAGCCAAAAAATAACCAGTGACAATATGAAGTTGTGTCAAATTATCAATCTGTCCTCTCATGTCCTCACCAAAGCCCAAACCTCGGTCCTCTCTCTTGGACTTAACTTTTGCCCCACTAAAGCATTTGACCATGTCCAGTCACGCATTGACCTGGATAAATTTATTCGAAAGATCAGACTTAAGAAATTTTTCTCTTTAAATCCAACTGTGCCAAAGCCATCTACACCTCGCACTGGCCATACCAACATTCTGATCTCTGATATTCCATCTCTTATGGACCTGGCCTGTCTTGAAGACTCTGATTATGACCCGTCAAATGCTTGTCTCGCTGAGTTTGGCATTGACCCTGACTGGGATGTATGTACCAAGCTCAAGGATAAATCCAAGTTTAATCCACAGTTCCCTGTTGGTGGATGTATTGAAGCATTCTATGATTTGTGCATTAGTGATCTCAGGAAACTACGGAGCAGTACCATCAAGAGCAAACACAATCTCACTTCTGCCCAACTCGCGGCCATCAGCGAATTACAAAGCTTTCCGAATATTATTATTAAACCGGCCGATAAGGGCTCAAATATTGTAATTCAAGATCGAGTACACTACGTAATGGAGGCCAACCGTCAACTCAAAGATCGACTGTGTTATGCCCAACTCTCGAAAAATCCCTTCGATGACATACAGTCTGAACTTAAAAATGTATGTGCTAAATGGGTTGACATTGGCCTCATAGATGATGATTTTGTTAAATTTTTAGCTCCATCCTGTTTTACTATACCTACAATCTATTTTTTACCCAAAACTCACAAATCTCTTGTACATCCACCGGGCAGGCCTATTGTTACTCTGTGTGGTTCTCTCCTTGAGCATTTGGCCCAGTTTGTTGACGAAACTTTATTTCCCTTTGTGTTAGTTTTACCTTCTTATTTACGGGATACCAAAGATTTTCTACAACATATCTCAAACATACCTTGGGAGGATGGTTTGCTTTTAGCAACCCTTGATGTTGTCTCCCTCTATACCTCCATTGACCATCAAGTTGGTATGGGTGCCTGCAAATATTTTCTAGATACTCGCTCATTGAATTTCCACAGCCACAGTTCCATGATTCTTGAAATGCTCTCTTTTTGCCTAAACAACAATGCCTTCTTATTCGAGGGTTTGTTTTTCCGTCAGGTAAGGGGCACTGCCATGGGCAGTACTTTTGCTCCTTCATATGCAAATCTGACATTGGGATGGTGGGAGGCCACTTTCCTTAGTGATCTACTTGCATCTAGCTTTGCCACACATATTGTCGCCTGGTGGCGATATATTGACGATGTATTCGTCATATGGAAGGGCACCGAAGTTGAATGGCAATCATTTGTGAAACAGATTAATACCAACATGTCTAATCTGAGCTTCAAAGAATGTAACAGCATGACTGAAATTGTCTATCTTGATATAGTGGTGACTCTTGAAAGATCTGGCCGTACAGCACTATACAAAAAACCATCTAACACCGATTTGCCCTTACATGCCACAAGCTGTCATCCTACATCATGTAAACACAGTATTCCATATGGGGAATTTATTAGATATCGTAGGAATTGCACAGATCTAGCATCCTTTGATCATCATTGTGCCCTGGCGGCACCAGATTTTGTTAAGCAAGGCTATGAGCGCAGAATTATAGAATTGGCCTACACCAAAGCACGTGGACTATCCAGGGACCGCCTATTGTATGGCATTAAGCCTGCTAGAACTACTGTCAATGATGAACCCCGTCCGATTGTCACATTTGACAATGCTTCCAATCATGTTCGCAAAATTATAGAGCGACATTGGCGGATTCTCATCATTGACAAGGACTTATGTCCTCTGCTTTCCAAACGTCCTACTATCACGTACAAACGTGTACCCTCGCTCAGGGATAAACTGGTCTCCAGCTTCTTGCCACCTATCAATACCAATCCATCTCTCATGAAATCATTGATGGAATCTCCCATAGGCTTTACTAAATGCTGCAAATGTAAGGCCTTTGCTCATGCCATTACATGTAAATTCTTTTTGCATCCGGTTACCCAATGCAACCAGTTAATCAAACATTCAATGAATTGTGATACCACTTTTGTGCTTTATGTGCTCTCATGTCCATGCATGAGATGGTATGTCGGGAGTACCACATGTAAGCTTAAGCTCAGAATATTACAGCATCTTAGGGCAATCAAAAACTCCGATCCCGCATACCCTATGGCCAAGCATTTTAAAGAAAAACACAACAATGACCTTTCTCTCCTTAAATTCTTTGCAGTAGCGCACATTCCGATCCACCCTAGAGGTGGGGATCGTGTGCTCAAACTAAGACAGCTAGAGACCAGATTTATTTTGGATTTCGACACCAAGTTCCCCAATGGTCACAATCTCGACGAGGAGCTTTATACGTTTTTAGGTACATAAGAGACTTTTGTTTGCTTATTGTTTGTATTGGATTGGCTTTTCTTTAGTTATCAATTTGTTTCTGATTATATTTAGATGATGGGACTGCGCTTTCTCACTAACGAGTGTTGTTTCCTTCTGTGTTTTTTCTGTTTCCTGGAATGAACACGTTCTTCGCTTTTTACTTTTAGTCCCTGACCTGTGTTCTATTTTCATCTTTTTCCCATTACCACTATGATGGCTATATCACCACTAAGGTTTATAAATGGGATTGGTTTTAATTTTAGTCTTATTTCTCAAGCTGCAATCTTCACGACCTAGCGGGACAGTTGACTCTTTTTGTTTATATACTTTTTTGCTGTAGTCTTTCATGTTTAATATCTTGGTGCTTTTTAACATCTTCTTCATTCTGGTTATTTGATTGAACAAGATCATTTCAAATTTACATGCTTCAGTCGAGGTATTTAGCTAGCGTTACGAAAGTGTTCATCTTTGTTAGCTGTGATACCATCTGCCAATTTATCTGCCAAATTGCTGCTAATTTTAGTTGCTTACGCGATCTTGCCTGTTTGCACAACTTTTATGCTGCTTTTGATTGATTTGCACTTGCACTTTATGTCAATATGGCCCATGTGATCTTGCCTGTTTGCACATTTTTTCATGCTGCTTTTAACCGACTTGCACTTGCATTTTATGTCATTACTGGTCAGAATATGTAATGTTTTGTGATTTATATGTAACAATTATTGTTGCCCTGTATTCTATTGTTATTCTGATTATTTTTTACATATCTCCGCATTCTGATCACCTTTCAACACTGATGGTTCCTCCATGATTATTTTATCGGCACTGAGCCGTTTGAACCGTCTACTATGACAATGTAATGCAATGTTTGCTATTTTGCACATGTCTATGCTGCTATTTTGCTCATTTGCACAAAGCCAAAACTCGCATACTTATGCTGATATTTTGTGGATTTGCACACAGCCTGATTGCACATGGTATCGCGTTGCCTTTTTAGCCTGTTTTACGATTGACTGATCGATTTTTATAAACTGTAATCTTATTTCTTTTAAGCGCACTATGCACTTATTCGACCTTTAAATATGCATTGTTATATTTTGTCTCTAAAACCAGTAACATATGTTGGAATTCGAGGTACAAGGGATTTGGCTCACATGGCTGTTTGTATAGAATCTTCTCTTTTAATTCTGTACTTACATTATAGATCAGTATAAGTGTTACACTGTTGGCTTATTATTTAATCTCCATTCCAACATGGCCGCCATGGAATCAGTACTCTATTGTACCTCTATTCCAACTAACATAGATGATGGACTACATGTTATTCTTAATTGTGTCTTTGTCCTCTGTTGTGCTACGTGATCAAGCGCTCAGTTGAGCGTGAAACGCGTTGTAGGTGGGCCGTGTACCAGGCGTCCTGCCTCTGTTTGTTTTGCTGTTTCCCCAGCCTTTTTTGCTCTGTACAACTGTGCAGTTGTTTTACTATTAAAAACTTCCGATTCTTATTGTGTGAGCATTATATAATTTTGGGTTCTCTTCCTATCTGGAATTGTAGGATCTCTTGGGTCCACGGAGAGTGCGGTCCGTCCCTTCTCCTCTGGTCTTCTCAATATATATATATTTATATATATATATATATGTTATAGGGGAGGTCCCAATCATTTTTTTTTGCATAGACTAAATGTAAAAAACTTTGCTCACACCTACAGCTGTCTCGGGGGGGGATAGCTCAGCGGTAACATGCTCGCCTTGGAAGCAAGATGACACGTAGCAACACAGGTTCAATCCCCCGGTCCGCGCTTAGAAACCTCAGGGTGGCTAAGCGCGTTATAAATACACAAATAAGACAAAAACAATTACACAACTAAAAAACAAACAATTCCTGTAACAGCACCTCAATGCCCGCGGGCTGTGAGAGCGCTTTAAAAATGCAACAAAAAAAAAAGCTGGATAGATTTTCACCAAATGTGCGGCAGTGTCAATCAATGCTTGAGCTAGGGTTAGACTTTGCGATTTACGAATAGTGACTGCGTATGCTGGAGACAGAGAAAACTGTTTCTTCCAGTCACCTGATCTAGATCTCTCTGTCATGTGACATTTGTAGTTGTTGCACCGCAGCTCCTTCAACATGTTTCCTCCTATTGTTCAGCCGCGAAGCCATGTTATGAAGTGCTTACACCGTATTGAATTACCAAGTTTACTCGCAAAGTCAATTGAGGCTGATTAGTTGTGCAAGCTGCTTACATAACATCCCCATCTCGCATTTCAGCTAATGTTTAACAGGATTAGTACTTAGTTGTTTAACATTTTTAGATATATTTATGTTATTTCTGTTTTCCCGTGTATTACCAATCTGGTTGTTTTACAATATGCTCAACCTTGGCATTATGGTTATGTTGGGGATTTATCATGTATCAATGATTTTATTTGGACTTCTTTAATCTCGCTTTCATCCCAATGGTGCATTTTGTTAATTGTGCAGTGCATCTGTTTGGCATGCTTTCCTAATATATTTGCAGTTTCCCTTTTTTGTGTCCATTCTGGGCATTTCACATAGGATCTGGCACTTGCATGTGCTGTGGAAATGTTCCCAATGTGGTTTTGTATAAAAATAAAATCACAGGCAGTGTCGCTGAAATTGAAATATGTGGTTTGTAGCTGTTATGCCAGTAGGCAGTACAAGGAAACTGGGAAAGCAAACAGCATTGTAAGTAACTGTCCGTTGATGTGAAGAGATGGTACAAATGACTATATGAATATTTGGTAGGTTATGCAGGGCAAGTGGAAGCCACCCTGTTCATAAGCATGCAATATATGTACTTGCTATGCTTTGGTAACATAAATGCAGTTTTCATTTTCTATGTGCATTACAAAACATATGCATACATGTAGTTTGTGTTGCTGGATATAGATGTGGATGAATCTGGAAGTAGAAATCTTGGAGAGTTTTACAGCACTTTTGAATGCAGGTGCATGGGAATCATAGGAGACTTGTGCTCTGAGTGTTCAACAGTACATCTGCAATGTTGTACTGAGTTGTGGAAGTTAGATGTAGAGATCTTGGATGTGATTGGTGGATGGTTGTGGGACTGCTTAACAGTACCCAATGAGAGTGTGTTGTAAAGGGTAGAGTGGAAAGTGAAGAAGGGCTACCCCTGTGTTGTGGGGTCCGCGAACACTGCAGTAGTTCGCGGATCACACATGCTATATCCGGGGCTTTTCAGCTTGCCTGCCATGGAAATGGGAGTGTACTGTGGGGATTAGCCGATCAGGTGTTAAGGGTGTGCTTTACAGGCAGGGAGGGTAATACTTTTGTTCATTGCTGTGTTGGTTGTGCGGTGAAGATGGCTGGAGTTATTGTATGGATAGTGTGAGATTGCTGGGTTTCTGATCTGGAGAGGTATGCAAAGGCAAGAGGTGTTTCTGCAGATCTTGGGTTTCCAGGTCTTGAGGCTTTGTGGTGGAGTGTGGATTTGCAGGCACTATTTGCTGTTTGTAGAAACATGGCTACTTTTGCGAGTCCTGTTGTTTTGTTGATGCACTGTGGAGGAGAGCATTAGGGATACATCAGCTGCCCACATTTGATTCCTATATTGAAGGTCTTGGTGGAGGAACTAATGCTGCAAAGGTGTTTTTTCTGAAATGCTACCAAGAGCACAATGGAACAATCCCAATGTCTTCAAACACCAGCAAAATTTTGCAAGGTGCTTTATGAATTGAGACATGGGTGTGGTGCACAGATGTCTGTTTTCTCCAATGACAACTTTGACTCCCTTAGTGCGCACTACTTTTCTGGAGATGCCATTTCATTGTCCATTCTTGGAAATGCCTGTTTCTTTTGGAATCTAAGGGATGCTGTGCAGAGGTTGCTGTAAGGCAGTAAAGAGGAAAACATGGAAAAAACTACAAAAAAAAGGTGTTTGGTTTCAAGCAACTTAAAAAAGGGGTCTTTTCAGAGCCACCACTAAAGAGGAATGTCCCACCGTGGTTGAAATTTCTTTCCCCACGGCCGTGCATTGCACAATATTTCCGCAGACACCTCTGTAGTTCTCGGATTGCACGTGCCACTTCCTGGGCATTTGAGCATGGCAGGCATGGAAATGGGACTGTGGGGGCCAGGGGATTGATCAATAAGGTTCCTGTGTGTGGTGTGCAAGGAGAGAGTGTGGCAGAAGGTCTGTTTGCTGAGAGGAGTACAGATGGCTATGGCGATGGCTGTGTCTTTCAGGAGGCAGAGTGTATGGATTTTGGGGGACTCATGGATACATTGGTTGCAGGTGCATGCAAAGCACTGTGGAGTGGCTGCAGATCTTGGATTCCCTCATGTGGATGTGCACTAGTATGAAGTATGAGGCATTAAGTGGCTGGATTTGGTTCCTCTTTGCGCCACTTTGGTGATGCAGCATCATCCAGACATTATTATTGTTCATTATGGAGGGAACTCTTTAGGACATGTAACAGAACCTCATTGCAGTTTGCAATGAAGGAGGCATTTGGGAAAGTCATGGACATGTTTCCAAACTCCTGAGTAATTTTTTCTCGCATTGCCCAGAGACAGATGTAGCTGCGCTCTTCTTCATTTGGTCCACAAATGGAGAAAGCGAGGCGCAATGTCAGCAAGGCTGTTTGCACCTTTTTGAGAGATGTTGGCATGTCCTCCTTCCACAATGAAAATATTACATTTCGTATAAGCAACATTTTGCGCAGAGATGGTGTCCCTCTTACTGATGCTGGTAATCATCTTTTTTTGCAAAATATCCAAAATGCATTGCAGACCTTTTTTACAACTGTAGCAAGCATTTTTGCAGTTGGTGTTGTCCACTTGAAATCTTTCACAAACAAAAAATAAACCCCAAAAAGGCTATTTTCAGAGCCACCACTTTCTCTCAGAACAGAATGCAATGTCTTTGATGGCGTCACTCCCTACATTTCTGAGAAGAGCCTTTTTTTGGATTGTTCAGTTTTTTGTATTTTTTTGTATTTTTTAAACATGACACACAATTATACACAAGGGAGAGAAGAGTAGGGAAGGTAGAGTACCACAAAGATTAGAAAGGTCAGATGGAGAGAGGTAGATGTTCGGTGCACCTCATCAAGGTAGGGGGCACTTTCTGTAGTGGTCCCGGACTGCAGCCTCGAAACCGCTCCGGAATTGCTCCCCCCCTGCAAAGTGCTGCGTTGCAGTATATACACAAAACAGTGACCTTTGAAAGGTAAGGATCCACTGCCGTGCGTATAGTCTGCAAGGTTGCTTGAGGAATCCTCTGTCCCACAGGAGTGTCCCTTGTGGTGACAAGAGCAGATGTTGAGGATGGTGCACTGGACTGAACCTACTACTCTGCTCAAAGGGGATGACCCTCCAAACTGATGCTTTGTGGCTGGATCTTAGGTGTTGCCGCATGGAGGTAGTCCCATAACTGTACAGCCCAGGTTTGCCATACTCTCCAACGGTGGTGAAAAGCCTCCACACCCAATACTCATGTGGGCAACAGGTAGTGGGGACTTCCATTACCTTATTCTCTTCTTCCTCTTCTTCCTCCTCTGCATCGTCATGCCTGTTCCCCTCTCCAGGCCCTTGGGAAGGTGGTGATGGTGGTGGTGGGGGTGGCGGTGCTGCTGAGGCAGAGGCAGAAGGAGAGGTAGCCATAGTTGCCATTTTCAATTGAAAGTAGCCTTGAACCAGGAACAGCAGGAACACAGCAATTTGCCAAACAGCTGAACAGCAACCTGCAGCACTAGTCCTGGCTATCCACAATCAATAGCCGCAATGAAATGCCAATGACAGGAAGTGCCCAATGACAAGAAGTGTTCTGTCCTGGAAAATCCTAGAACAGAATGAGGAGCAGCACTGGGATGTGGCCTTTTATAGGGGTGCTGGGGAGCGCTTTGCGGACAGTTGCGTGGTTTGCAGACACTTCTAACAAGTTCCAAAAACTGTCCAGCTCATCAGGGGCATGGTCTTTAACCTCTGCAATGGTGAGGTTTCACAGTTAAACACCTTGGATTGCTCAAAAAGCACTTTTTTGCTCTTCGGGGGCACGGCCCCTGTCCACAAATAAGGGCCGATGCTCAGTGTGGGTGCATTCACACGGTGATATTGCGGATGTTTGCGAATGGGACGGCTGTCAGCAGGACCCCAATTGCGCAGGATCCATTGTATGCATGCGCATAGGTGTCCTATGGACAGGGGTGATGTCCTCGAACTAATTAAAAGTGTGACAGATGCGCGGTGAACAGTTCCGAACAGGTGCAGTGTTCGTAGGACTCAGGGGATGAGATGCGCATGTGCCCCCAGTACCGCTGGACAGGGTTGGGGTCTTCGCACTAATTAAAAGTATGTCACAACTTTGCAGACATGCCGGACAGGCTTGTTGTCCATAGAACACGGGGAGTGAGATGTGCATGCGCCCAGGTGTTCGCCAGACATGACTGGGGTCCTCGAACTAATTAAAGTATGTCACTGTTTTGCGGACATGCCGGATAGTCAGGACATTCCTAGGACTTTGGGGGAGAAATGCGCATGCCCCCAAGTGTCCATTGGACAGGGTTGGGGTCCTCAACTAATTAAAGATATGTCACAACTTTGCAGACATACAGGCAGGATCAGAGTCCTACAGACACCTTCGTTTTGAATGCAGACTTTTCGGACCTCCATTTTGATTAATTGCAGACATCCCAGAGAGTCGCATGCCCTGCGGACACATAACGGGGCTTTTTTTTCAAAACACACACAGAGCAACAGTAGACACATAGCACTTTATTTACACACATAAATACACACAATTAGGAAAGGGAAGGGGTAACAAAAATGGAGACATATACAGGGGACTTGGGGTTTTCCACAGGTTTGGCATCAGGGTAGGAAGGGATTGAGGTCTCATCATAACGTCTTTGCGAACAGGGAATTTGTGGGGATGGTTGGCTGTGACGGGGAAGGGGTACAGGTGCAGGTGGGGCAGTGGTATTTAATAGTGTCCATTATACGTCTCTGTACAAAAATTTTAAGTCGCAATCATGTTCATTAATTGGTCAGTTTTTGCCTCCAGGCTCATTAGTTGATTTTTTACACTGTTACTTTGGTGTTCAATGTGGTCATGGACTTGTGGAGGAGCCACTTCTCTGCGGCATTCCTTTCATTTTCTTTATGCACTGTTAAAGAAAAAAAATATGTGTCAAGTACATGTGAAGTAATGTGTATTAATTGTCTTACTTTTCAAACTGTATTGTGTACCAATAGATTTACTGTATTCACTCATTTCATCACGAGGGAAATTCTCTTGAAGCCACTCCAGGGTGCTTGCCATTTCTGTGCAAAAAAAAAAGAGAAATAATGTTTCCTAGTATTGCACACTGAACACACTGCACAGTTATAGGAAACCATGTGGTGTACTTACCACTTAGTAGTACAGTTCTGCTCTCAGTACTTTGCAGCAGTTGTCCTGCTGACAGTTGCTTCTCAGTTTGTATGTAAAGCAGCACTGATGTAGTACTGTTGGAAGCATGGGTTATTTTTCTTCTTGGAGCATTCTATTATTTGCATACCCTATGCAATTGCACTGTTGCTTTCATAAGTACAGTTTGTAGACCTACTTCATTTTTCCTTCTAATTCACTTATGTGTTGCTCTTTCAACATATTCAGTGTCTTTGCTGCATGCTACAACAATGTAAGAGAACCCTTGCGCTTTTGGGCAGTGTGGATGCTACACGAGACCCGCGAACAGTCGCAAGGTCTGCGGACCCTGTGGTTATCTGCATTGAAAAAGGGGGTTCAGTATATTGTATGGTACATATATACAAATCAAGGGTATCCTGGTAAAAAGCTATGAAATTAAGTGAAAAAACTTTGTTAAAGGGATGTTATTGTTCAGTTGCCCTAATAAAAACCTATCAATTTTACTGCAAAAACGTTCTTAAGAGGGCCTTGAATTTGATCCTTGCAGTCACTGGGAGCCAGTGGATAGATTTTAGGGCTGGGGAGATGCGGTCACTGGGCTTGAGGTGATAGATAAGTCTTGCAGTCCTATACTGGATTAGTTGAAGGGCACAAAGGGAGGAAAGAGGCAGGTTGAGGGAGAGGCTGTTACAGTAGACTAGCCTAGAATGCCCCTGAAAATATGCAGCTGAAAGTTGAACTTCTTGGCAAGGTCCATGATTTGTGAGAGAAAGAGTGAGATGGGTGAGGAGTGAATAGCAGTCAGGCAGTCAGGTATGAGAGAGGAGGAGGTAGAGGATGGCAGCTTGAAAGAGAACTGTGTGTCATCTGCGTAACACTGGAAATGAGGGGAGAAAGTGGAGATCAGGTGGGCCAGAGGGGCCAGGTAGATGTTAAAGAGCCATGGCGATAGGATAGAGCCCTGAGAAACGGAACAGGTAGAGAGGTGGAGGAGAGCAAAGGACCCATTTGCACTTGGGATGGTCAGTTTGAAAGGAAGGAGATGTGCCAAACCAGTCTCCTGTCTGTTATGCATAGGGTATAATGGAGATGGTTTATGAGGATGGAGTGGTTGACTGTGTTAAAATCAGAAGAAAGATTGAGGAGGATCAGAAGAGAGGGAGTGTTGGAGTCCAGGTTAGAGAGTATGTCTTCACAGTTGTTTAGGAGAGCACTTTCCATGCCTCTTGCTGCCCTGAAGCCAGGCTAGTGGTCATGGAGGCAGCCAGCCACTTTGGTCTGGAGGGTGAGTTGGGAGATGACCAGCTTCACCATGCGTTTTTCCCAAAGTGGGGTGATAGATATAGGGCGTTAGTTTGCCGGGCAAGAAGGGTCAGCAGATTGCTTTTTTTTAAGAGGGTGCAAAAAAGAGTGCTTAAGGGGTTGATGAAAGGAAACGGTGGCAAATGAGTGGGTGCAGAGGTCAGCCAAGGCTGGGGCAAGATAGGCAATGTTGTCCTTGATGGTTCTGAAGGAGCAGGGGAGCACCTGTTTAGAAGAGACTTTCATAGAGTGGACAACTCTAGAGATCTCATCTGGTGCAATGGGAGAGAAAGAGGAGAGTATGATGGAGAAAGGGGGGCCAAGGGAGGTGAAAGAAGGGGGAGCAGATGACAGAGAGGACAGGATATCCAAAGTTTTTTAGGAAAGTGGCTGACCAGTGCAGAGCCTGGGACCTGGGAGGGAGGAGGAGAGAAAGAGACTGCGGTTGGATTGGCAAGACCCTTGCAGATTTTAAAGAGTTCAGCCATGTTATTGGTGGCTCCAGAGATGCAGGCTTGGACATGAATGCTCTTCTTGGAGCAGATGGAAAGACGGTATTGCCTTTGGAGTATGCAGCTGGCCAGTTTGTCAGAGGATGAGCTAGATGCCTGCCACTTCCACTCTACAGCTTTGCACTTGTGTTTCAAAGCGGCCAAGTCGGAGTCATACCAAGAGTTGCATTTGTAGGCAGGCTTCATTTGGACCCTCATGATGTGGGCAAGGATGTCCAGGGTATTGGAGATAGAGAGATGGAGGTTGGCTAGAACTGAATGACAGAGAAGGTGACTGTCAGTGCGGATGGAGGCATCATCAGGGCACCGGGGAGGTCAAGGTGGGAAGAGAGGAGAGATTGGTCATACCAGGAGAGAGGGGTAGTGAGAGGGTTGGAGATAGGAATGTGTGTTGAGATGAGACAATCCAAGGTGTGTCCGGCAGAGTGAGTTGGGCCAGAGGGAAGGATAGTGAGTGAAAGAGTGTTGCAGAGGGTGCAGAGTTGATATGGATGTTGAAGTCCCAAAGGAAGGATATCTCCTCCTTACTAGAGTTTTGCTGTATGTGCATCAGATTTGTATGCATTATGCTCTACATATATTTTGTACACTAACACATGTGTGTAGTAATTCTTGTATTGTTTGCTGTTGATTCCAAGTTTAACATTAGGCGAGATTCTGATAGGCTTGGACTTATGATTCTACTGGCCAAACATATCATATTACGAATACTCTACTTCTATGGTCCATGTATTATTAGATTGCTGTATTAACAACAAAACGTCAGTAGAATGTTTCTGTTTCAATAAGTACATTTTGTTATACATGGAGTAGTTAATGAGAGGCCTCCTGATTACCCTTCGTATGTTGCTAGCAATACTCTAAACAGAACCCCTCAGGATTGTTACAGAGGAGTTGTGTCCTAAGAGATGTTATCAGTGATGTCATTGATGATGCCATTAGTGATATCATCTTTGATGTACTGGGTGTTTGCCTTAGCAGCGTATTGTTGGGTGCAAGTTATGGTTGAATAGTTTACCGGTTCTATGTTCATTTATCACTATAATTTTTATGATTTTTTTTGCCAAAATTGATTTCTTGAAAAACTCATCACCATTTTTTTGAGGGTTCCCCTCCACCCCTCAATCCCCTATTAAATGAACACTATTCCCTAACGCCCCACCCCTTGCATACCCTTCCCCACCACCTATATTTTGTGATGAGTTTTTCTGTGAAACAAATTTGCCAAAAAACCCATCGAAAAAATTACTCAGTAAATGAACGTCGTACCAGCTTAAAGTGATCATCTTGGTGGGATCATCTTCATCGTCCTTGTTGGGGCTGACTTCATTCAGGATGGCGGCACTCTGCTTGTTGGAGTAACAAGCAGAGCACTGCCATTCTGAAAGAAGTCAGCCCCAACATAGACCATGAAACTTTATTAAGATTAACCCCAATGAGGTGTATTTACAGGTTATAGGAGGAAGATGACCCCAACAGGAAACTTACTGTGAAATTAAGATATACTATGCCAAGGAACAATTGGAATTAGTACCAAGAATGTACACTAAATAAATCAAGGGAATCACTGACTGTGAATAAAAACAAGACATTTTAAAGTTCTGCCATTGAAAGAAAGTACAGAATCCGATCTAATTTCTAAAGAGCTAACAAGCATTGGTGTTGAGTATCCATTTTTCTGAATATAATGCACATCTATGTATGAAGTATGTATGCATGATTACTATGAGACAAATGTTTAATGTACTTGACATATGCATTATTTGTAAAATATGTTGCAGAGTGTACTAATTGAGTCACACACACAATATTGTATCGCACACATTATTACTGTAACTGTGCCTTGAGAAATCCCGGGTAAGGGTGAAACAACTACACATGCCTCCAAATGGAGTACGTTGGCACCTTCAAAACAATTAAAGTCTGTTTGGCTAAGAACCAATAAAATAATGTTCATGAATCTCACTTTAAATAATTCTTGCTTTAACTAAAAGACTAGGTGCAAGCAACCTAACATGCCCACGTTATCTACTTTAATTACTGATTGACTGGTGAATATCAGTCATTTCTAGGCTATGCTGCCGGGCCGCAGCATTGTATCAATTATTCCAAAATAAAACAGATCTTATTCTCAGTCATTAAACACCAAGGACGGGTGCACTGTATATTGTCCACTCCCACCATATTGGTACACATTAATCTAAGGTGAAAATTGTTCTCTAGCCCATGCTTAGTATACCCCCTGCTTTGATTTTCCCTGGTTATAATGACTTATACGGCTATGTAGGAAAAAGTTAATTTTAAATGGTGGCAGCTCTTCAAATGAAAGAACCATTGCCTCCAGGCACAGGAGGAGTTAAAACCTTTAAACCCTCATTGTGAATACTTTCATCAGTTAATATTACATGCACATTTTGATTATTCCAAATTGTGAAACATTTAATGAAAATTGCTATAACCAAATTTAGAGATATTTGCGGTCTAGAATGTCATATAATCAACTGTATTTTTCAAAGAGATTAGTGTTTAGCTATTATAGGTTTGCTATTTTGACCTATGTTTTCTCCTAACAATAATATGATAACTAAGCGGCTTGTACTGCGGGTCATTTAGGGTGCTAATTTAGTGAGTACAGCATCAAGGTAGTAGTTCTGAACATGTGGAATATCAATAGAACCTCCGAACATGGATATTAGTATAGAATAAGACATACGAACATGGGTGATATCAGCCAACATGGAAGACAGATATTTTTGATTGTAAATGTTAAAACTTTTTAAAGAAATATTTTAGAACTGATAGCAGAACTGATTGAAAGAAAAAATAAGTCAATTGACATAATTAGTATGTGCAACAAATGACAGTTTGAGACTTTAGATCTATGTTCATACATTTTGAATATCTTTCAAGGTTTTATCATACTTTCTAGAGGTCATCATCTCTAAATATCCAGCTATTTTATGAATCGCTCTGCTGCAGAGATTTAATAACTTAAAATATCTGTTTTCTCCTTTTTAATTTAGACTCCAGAATGGTTGTTTTTCTTTGCAGAAACAGAATATATTTGAACTGCATTTAGAGTTGTAAATCAACAAATCATCAGCGTTCTGCAGCAGGTTTAAATCCAGCCATTTAAATCATCTTCCATTCGGAAAATGTGAAATGTGTTACATCTGGCTATGGTTGTGCAAATAATGCATACAACAGTAGAACGGTCTACAACACTGGCATGTCCACTGTTGAAAACGAAACCTAGCAGTTATTGTATACTTTATAATCAATAATGCCTCAGGTGATTCAGTAAAGTACCTTTGGTCTAGGCTATCATTTGAGATATAAAACCTGTTTTCTATAAAACTACTTTTAGATGCCGCTTGCATATGCAATCAACAACTATTTTGACATCAAAGGTAGTGAAAGGGAAAGGAAGATGTTTTCAATAATAGTTATTAATTCTTTACATGGTCATAAACATTATGGCCTACTGTAAACTCATGTTGAGCTTCTGTTATTGGTCCACATTCTGGGCCCTGTGATGGAGCCGTAGGGTCGGTTAGATGGTTTCTAAGGAGACCAGCCTCTATAGATCATCCATGGGCTTGGGAGGGGAGCAGGGGATTGCCACATGGGCCCATTATGTGCTGATGTTCCCATAAGAGATCAGTAGCTGAGCGTAGCTGGTCTGCCACCAGCCTCAATCAAACATGCACATGTCCTTTAATGGCTGCAATAGCACCATTGCCAATGGAGCCCTTAGCATGGAGGGAAAACGATCAGGAGTTAATTTCAAATGCAAAAAACGGCAAGCAGAACTGATGCTTGCGTAATGTCTACAAAACTGACATGGACAGGGAGTAGTTTGTGTAGTGAAGAAGAAAGACACAGGTAACTCCCAGAGAAGCCACAGAGGCCTGTGAGAGCACTCATATTCCTGCTCATGATGGTGGACCAGTATCTTGACACCATGGTCAGCATACATTCGTCCCAACCAGTTACCTTTAGTTGTGAAAACTCGAGTTCCAAAACACAGCTAACCAATCAGACAGTATCTCAAGAAGCCATGCACAGACGGTACAACGTCTGTTCATCGCGGGACGTTTTGTCGTGGGTTTTTTTACCGCAAATTTTTTATCGGAAAATAAAACCATCTACTTTTTTTGGGGGGGTTAAAAAGTTATATATATATATGGGATGTGGGTTTTTGGTAATAGATATAAACTAAAAGGGAATAGGGGTTTGGGGGGACCCCCCAAAAAAATAAAAAATAAAATTCAATGTTTTTTGTTGATAAAAAATGTGCAGTAAAAAACCCAGTGAAAAAACATCCTGCAATGAAATGACGTGGAACCCCACAGGCTAACTGCATAGTGATCCAATCAATTACAGACCTGGTCAGTGGATAAAAGCAACTGGCTCAGGAAAGGGAGTGTGGGCATTTTTCAAAGGAACAAGGAGAGAGAGGAGTTTGGAGTGCTTAGGTGAAAGGAGGCTGCAGGAGTGAGTCATCAGGTTAGAGGGATAGGATCACAGGAGGTTGAGGGAGACGGGTAAGAGGAGAAGAAGGGTTGGAGTGAAGGAGGTGGTAAAGAAGAAAGAGCAGAAGTGAACAAAAGGAGAGGGGAGGATGTGGATAAGAAGAGAAAGGACAATGTAGTTAAGAAAGAGGAGGATACAATTAAGGAGAGAGTTGAAGTGTTGGAAATAAGGAGGATGAGGAGTAAAATGGAGGAGAGTAATGATAGCGAGGAAGAAGTAGTAAAGAGAGGAGAGAAGATGAGCTCAGAGGAGATGGCAGAATAGTACAGATGAGGCCCAAAAAATATCAAGGAACTGAAGTGGTTAGAGGTGAACCCTAAATCCAAAGAAGAAACGCCTGAAGTTAGTGAAGGAACAAGTCCAACGGCCAGGGAAAAAGAGCGAAGGGGAGAGTAAGTGACCACCTAGCTACAGGCATGTGGCAGAAGTTTGAGAAGGAAATAAGATTGAATGGATGAACCATAGCAGCAGGACCCAAGAACCAGAGAGAAGTGAGAAGCTGAGAAGGAAGCCATTCAGGACCCAAATGTGGCCTAGGTGTTGCCTCTCAATTTAGAGCTTGGCCCACACCTTGCTCCAATAGAGAGAAACACTGGACAGGAAGGTCTGTAAGAAGGTGTCCACAACATACTCACACCCTCAAACAGTATCACCAAGAAAGGTGGAAGACCAAGGAAGACACCCTCAATATAGACGGTGAGTGAGTGGCAGGGCCTAAGAAAACCCAAAGGGGGGGTCATGAGAGACATTTGATCAGTTTCTACTTTCTTGTTATTTTTTCTAAAGTCTGTTTCAAATCTGTACATTTGTCAATAAGCCTTTAAAAACCTGTACTACTTGCATTGTGCTTTTGTTTGATAATCACTCGGATTTGTGGCCAGTTGGTAATTTGGTAGGCTTGCATTTCAGGCATTTGCGGAGTCCATTTGCAGAGTCCAGCCTCGCTGCCTACCAGTGCTTTATGCCTGCTAGGCAGATGAGGAACTATGTGTCCTAGCTTATTCACAATACGTTCGTGAAAGCTCTCTGCCATCCATTGCTTTCTTTTAATGGGAGTGGAGTTGCTTGACGCCGGCCTCGGACCCCATGCACCGGTGTATCATCTGAAAAGGACTGAATACAAATTATTTTAAAACTGGCAATTCCTTAAAGACTTCAAAATGCAGTGTTAAGTAAATGTTAAACAGCAACGGGACTGGTGAGCACTGCTGGATATGTCCACAATTAACAGAGACTGTGAAGATGGGGTAAGAACCCATCTTGACAAATTGTTGGCAATTCTGTAAAAAGCCATGGCTTCGTCTCATAGTGTGTTAGGGGACAACGGGCCCATCCTGCACCCGATGGAGAGACAGAGAAAGCATTACCAATAGTCCCCTCCCGCACCAACCATCGCGAGCGCAATGTTGCAGAATCCCAGTAGTGCTGACACAGTGTCATTGCTGGGCCGAAAACTAGGTTGAAATAGTGTCTGACAGTTTTATTGATCCCGAAACATCTGGAGCTGTGAAACCACACTTTTTATTTTCTCTATGGTCTTGGCTGGGAATGGATGGTTGCTAATCGGTAAAAAACTAACTAGATAGATCGGGTCCATCTGATTTTTTTTTAAGTAGTGTGTCTATTTTACCTGTTTTCAGAGTGTTGGGGAATTTACTGTCTTTAAAACAGATGTTAACTTGTCGTTGGTTGCCCTCTGTGGATCAGGGCAGTGTGAATGGCTGGGAGACAATCTAATTTGCTCAAACAAAATATCCCACTCTGTGTTTCAAAATGTGTGTGAAGGGTTTGCTATGGACGTCAATAGGGCATAACGAAACATTTTAAACCAACTTGTGGTTAATGATACGTCGCAAAGCAATTCTTTCTTAGCAATCTCATGACTGTAACATTTAGGAGTGACCTAGGGTGCACACATTATAATCCGGACACTATTCCCACTGATGCTAAACGCTGAGAACTCCTACAAGCAAAATAGGATTTGTATATTGACAATAACGGGTAAACGCCTAGGAGCCGGTCCCTGGGTGGCATCTGCTTTGGGGCCAAAAAGTTGTCATCGTTTTTGGAATCACTTCTGGGTAAATGGGCTTGTAAGGAATTTAGTGAGCGTTTTTGCCGACTTTGTCACACTGTCTAGGAGCCAACGTATTTTTTTTTTTGTCAAGCATATAAAGACATACCTTAATATTACTATTGAGAAATGCAGGTGATGAGTTGGTATAACGCGGTGAGTACAAAATAACACGTTTATTTTGAGAAGAGCCAGAGAGCAGCAAGCGCCCCAGGCTCCCCGTCAACTACCAAGTGTTCCAGATCCCCCTGTGGTTCTGGAAAACTGCAAATCAGAGCATGTATTCCCCCTTAATAGTGAATAAAGAAACAAGAAGAAACAACATAAAACACCCCCAAAAGAAACCCCCTTACCACCCATAAAAAGAATATAAAAACAAACATTGAAAATGAATACAGTGCAATGAAATTCAAACACTGTGTCCCTCTCACCTTATCGCTGGGCGGGTCTACGGATCTTCTCTCTCCTTACTGAGGCGGTGGTGCTTGCTGCTGCATGGAGGGGACTCTGCGCTCTTTCTTCTTTCCACCCCCTTGTGCGGAACTCCTCTTAGTCCTCGTCGCCACTGATGAGTCGGTACAACGTGATGAGTACAAAGCAACAAGTTTATTTTGAGAAGAGCCAGAGAGCAGCAAGCGCCCCAGCCCAGGCTCCACTTCAACTACCAAGTGTTCCAGAACCCTCTGTGGTTCTGGAACACTACAAATCATAACAGCAGGTTTCACCCTTGGAAGTCCCACATTGAGGTATTTAATATTTGCTCCAAATATGATGGTTCCATGGGCTAGGTACATAAGGTAGCTGGTCTTTTCATCTAAAGCCATTGCATATAATGCCATTCCATCAACATGTTTCCATATAAAAAAATGTCCATCTAATGCATGTTTTGGGTGTTAAAGAGTTAGTTTTTGTTCAGGTGCATTTTAACGGGTAAAAAACAGGGTTTTGGGGGGGACCCGCCAAACAAAAAGAAAAAAAAACTGCATTAGATGGACATTTTTTAGATGGAAAAATGTCGATGGAATGGCATTAGATGAAATGGCTTTAGGTGAAAAGACTATAAACCTATAAATAACCATCTCTTCTGGAGTAAGAACAGTGATCACCAAACACGAACCTACCCTGACGTAATGCACATTTATACTTTTAGTTTTGCAGTGTTTGTATTCGTTTGCTATGTATTTCTGCAAATCTGTTTATGCGACAGAACATGGCAATTTAACGATGTTATTCCTGTAATCGTATGCACATTTCTATGGGCAACATTATATGAATAAACGCATATGATGATGATGCTGTTGGAGATTGTGATGATAATTATATTTTCCTTGTGTACACTATTCCAATTATAACACCATGGCCAGCCTTGCAATTACATTTCATTTCACTTTTTCTAGTTGATCCATGAAAGAACATTTGTTTGTTCCGTTTAATCCATTTCTCATCAACCTTCAGGTGCCTTTGGAGACCGCGTGTAATCTTGGCTGCTCGTCTTTAATTTCGCAAGACGTGTCCCTGATCCCTCACTCCCAGGATTTAGATGCAGTTAGGGAATAGAGTAGCATCTCTTTTAGACACGGTACTAGCGACTGGGACCAAGAAAAAAGGTAAACATTAAAAGGAGAGCAGTCAGAAGAGTCGAAATCTCCTTTTGCTTGTGCTCAACTATTCTCTTTAGATTTAATTCAGCCAGTGTGTCCTAATTAAGAGGCTTAAAACGGCATTGCTGTTCTAGCCCTACTTCAGGTACTTGACAGTCAGAATCCTTCTTCTCTCAGCATGCGAGGAGCAGCGAGATTAGGCCTTTTATTGTGCTCTGTTACCATCCGAATGATGAAAGACAGATATATTTACCCAAAGACTTGGACAAACGAGAACGCCTCTCAAAGTCTGTGGAAGAGCTGCACATCTTAATTAATGAAGTGTAAAAAAAGAAAACCAAGGGAAACGCACTTGAATATTTCAGGTGAAAAGACTTTATTCTGTTTTAAAATCCCAAGTGAAAATAGATGTGTCAGGCTCACCGCAGTCTCTAGCAGGCACTTGGTACAGCACAGATGATTATTTTCTGGAGTGGAGATGTTATTACACTGGCCCTCATTACGACCCTGGCGGATTTTTTCCGCCATCGACGGACTTTCCGGCCATGGCGTAAAGTCCGTTTACGCCATGGCGGATGGTGGACTTACCGCCCCATTCCGAGGTCGGCGGGGCGGTAAGTCCCCATTGACCCATTTACCCTTCCCCATTCCCATTTCGGCCCCATAGGGTATAATGGGAGTGGGGAAGGAGTTAATTACGCCACCGTAAATTACGGTGGCGTAATTAACACCAAGGTCCCATAGCGCCATGGAATTCTCCGCCCGCAAAAAGCGGGCGGAAAAATGACCATGGCGCTTTGGGAACTCGTAGTTGGCGGTAAGGGGTCGGCGCAGCTAACGCTGGCGCAAACCCCTTACCGCCAGGGTCCTAATGAGGCCCACTGTGTTTTTTGCGTGATCACTTAATTAGCTAAGAAAATACAGGTAAACATGGAACCATGTAACTACAAAATCAGAGACATTGCGAAAAGCAGATTGTTGCTTGAGAGAATAGAGTGCAGGGGTGAGAAAAATGAAGATTTGCCCTCCAGATATGAACAGACTAAAACTAATAACACAGAGGAACAAAGACTTGTTTTTAGAGTAAGCTGACGCACGTATGACTCACTAGCAAGTACTGGGGATGCACATGCGTGGTTTCACAAACTAGTAGAGTTTAGCGAAAAACAGTTCCTGTTATGCAATTTGTCGGCGATCTGTGAGCAAATCGTTTCACTAAGGTGGTAGTTAGTCTGTCTGATGAAAAGTGTGAGCACTGAAAAACGAAAAGAAGTAAAGCTACCAAACCAATGCCACTGCTGAGATGCGCTATAACGTGCTATCCAACTTGTTTACTGTAAAATGTGTTAGTGACCACCTGAAGACCACCTATGTGCAATCTTCAACCAACGTGAACATTGAGAAAAAGTCGTGTATGTTTTAGAATAAAGCAACGCTGTAAAAATCCCCACACAGGACAACTTTGACTTTAACTTTAGCTCTTCCTTAATGTTGTTTAAGGCATTGTTCCTGGTATTGGCAGTTCTATACCGCAATCAGAATAGTTCAAAGAAATCTTTCTCTTCAAGCAATCACCTTTTAACTTCACCTTTCATCAAGGGTTAATCTTGACCATTGCACATTTCAGAGTTTGTTCTTCAATGCTTTCTAATGTAAGAGGATTCAATTCAGCACTACAGCTAAGTCAACGCCTAGTCTAGAATACTGAATGAAAACCCTTATTGATATATCTGTATGTCCAGTTCATGCGTTCTGGATGACTACCCCTATATAACACCCCTCTCTTGGAATCCCCCTGACCCCACTGAGCCAAGAAGTAGTTCTGTTTTGCAAGTTTAAAAGGTTTATTTGATAATTTAAACAATCGATATATATATCACACTTTATGATAATTAATAATTGAATATCACACTTAATCTGAGCAGTAATCAATAATGGATAGTCTGGCACCAGCACACTTGTGAATAGGAACAGAAGAATAAGGTGGTAGAGAATACTTTATATAAGTTCAGATGGATGTAATGTTGAATGAAATGCAATACAGAAAATACTCAATATGATTTCAACAAAACAATGTAAGCACTTTTCTCTGGCAATCCCCTTCCCCCTTTATGCAATGCAAGGAAATGGAAGGAAAGCACACAGTTCTCAGAAATGCAATCAAATGTAATTCAGTTCACCCCAGCAAGCTTAGACTACAGAAGTTTGAAACACAGGCCCAAAATGCTTTTATATGTGATAGCAATATATTGGAAAATGTGCTAAAATGATTTTAATTCCCTCTGGAGGTTCAGGGTGAGTGGTATCTAGTTAATATTAGTCCAGGCTCACTATAGCAATGATTCAGGGATGGTTCTTAAGAGGCAAACACATTTTTAGCAAGGAAAGCAAGGAAGCTGCTGTTTTCACACGTGGAGAAATTTGCAAATCGCGGCAAATTCCCAGCTTTCAGAGGAAAGTTACCGCAAGTCTCTAAGACAAACGGTCACGGAGATATGAGCGATATGGTAAAGGTCGTTTTTCAGATTTGAAATTTTAAAAGTTCAAAGTGACAAGTGACAGCTAGCAGCTAGAAATGACAGGTGACAGTTTTGCAAAATGACAGGTGACAGTTAGGAGGCAGTTCTACTTAGATTAAATTAGATTGAATTATATTATTTTAACTAAGAGATTGGTTCTGCACAGTTCTGCTAGGTACTCACATTATATTTTAAAATAGAATGGGCCTCGCCACGGATCTGGTCAGGTTTTCTTCACTCGCCACGGACGGTCTCTGCGCACAGCGTCGGGGTCAGCTCTACTCTGCTGGTCTGGTCTGGGTCTCTGGTTCTGATCAGGTCTGTGGGTCCGGATACAGCGGTCTCCGGTTCAGCTGGTCTCTCTCTGGATACAACACTGCTCTCTGGCAAATGGCAAGAGTTCTTGCAAAGAATTCAAACAGCTCGCCTGGCTGTGATAATGGCAATGATTTGAGGCCTGCTAAAGAGGGATTTAGCTTGTAGTTGACCTCTCTGCTACAAATTCTGAAGTAAAGTCTTGGTCTCTGAAGGTGGATAGATTGAAGTCTCTATGTTGGCTCTCTGGAGGTTGATGGAGGTAAAGTATGGATTTTCCCGGCAGAGCGTCCCGCAGCAGATGGAATAGAATCTCCCTATCTGTCCTGACTGTCTGCTTTTATGTGTTTTGAAAGTGGGTGTGTGTGCAGCATCACTAGCCAGCCCCTCTCCACTTGTCATTGGCCACTTCCTCCTCTTCCCCTTGATTGGGGGAATGAAATGAAGTGTCATCATGATGAGGTCTGTTTATGATACAGAGAACCCACCCCTGTCAACTTTACACACAATCTATATTTGATCAAAAAGACATATTTCATAGCTACACAGTGGTTTGAAATTACATGCACCCATCATGCATATCACATGAGAAATACCCTGTTCAAATCTGTTCTTCCTGAGAGCTTGCATTGAGAAATGGCAACATATCTCACTTTTTGGTCAAGTTACCAATATCAGATTCTTACTCAAATTTACCCAAATGTGTGCAAGGCATGCAGGCATTAATTGATGAAGTATCAGACTTTTCACATGCAGACATTTTAAGTAATACCCTCTTAACTGCTAGCTTGCCCCCAGATCATGCCACCGGTTCTAAAAACCTCTTAAAATGTGGGCAGAAAAATCACAAGAATTATGGTATCATTTAAATAATTATGACAAGTCCGTACTATGAGTTATTCATCTTTTTCTAAAACCATATTCTGGCTACAGGGGTGTGGTTTCCCAAGTCACATGGTGTAGAAACCAGTTTGTCCAGTTTCTGCCAGGCTCAGAGGCCCTGCCCCTCCCAGCTTCTGCCAAGAGGAAGCTGTTTTACGGTCCCCCAATAAACCATCTGCCTGGGCCCTGGAAGGCCCATTGTTCAAGAGGAAGCCATTTATGGCCACTTCAATAAACCCTCTGCCTGGGTCCTATGTTTAGTCTCTAGCAGTCCCTTGGTAATTCAATCAGAGAAGTGTCATATCCCTTTTGGTGGGAACAGCAAAAGGCAGCTAGGCCTGGGAACACAGCAGTTGTGCAAGTCTCAACTCCTGTCGGGGGTAGCTGGTGGGCAGAATTCAGTTCCTTAAGCCAGGCCCCAGCTAATGTCACTTCTAGTACCCAGTTTTCTGCATTCAAATAAACTAACAATTTTTACACATGCAGCTAGAATGCTGATTCTAAGTTTAAAACTATGACATTTAAACAATTGCAACCTATGTGACACTCAAAGTAGGTCACTCATTTCTTTTAAACATTTAGATTTTTAGTGTCTTTCAGTCCAAATTTACTTAAACTGCTGAAATCCACCGCTCAGCCAGTCTTGTTATAAACCTTCAAGTCACTTCAGAATATAACTTTACATTGGATCCACCTCTCAGTAAGTCTTTCTTTGGCCTGCTTTGGGTTCATTTATTCAGTTTTACACAAAAAAAAAAAGTCTGGTGTTGTTTTAAAACGCCGGCTTTCTGATAGTGGTGAGTACTGGTACTGCACCCATTTTTGGGATTTAAGAAAATGAATTCCCCACAATTCTAGGTTGCTTTTGGCAATCAGCATTGCCATTCCCAATGGTTTCAGGCTACTGTGTGGGTAGTCCAATGGTGGTTTTAGGCAGTGCCCTTCTGTGCCCATAACATCGGCAAAATGGGTGGCAGCCTATTCTTCATGCATTTCCCTGTGCAGTTTCTGTGAAGCTCTGGCCATCATGATGTTTTCCATGTCAGTACTGCACAGTTTTGAGGTAGGGCTCGGATGCATGGGTAAAAACATCCCACACTAACAAGACATCAAATGTTTCGTGGAGACTTTTGAGTGGGTTAATTGCTTTCCCTGGACCACTCTGCTACTCTGTATCAATGGCTTCACTGTTATCAGCAACTTAAAAGTTCATTACTAGTGTACTTTCTTTCACTTCTCATCAGCACGTGCGCAACCTTCAATTGTGAGATACCCTGTTGCAGCTTCAATCTTTCCTTGACACAAACCAGCCTTTCATGCCTTTCACTAACTCACCAGTTGTGCTCACTCCTTTCTTGTTTCTGTCACAAGTCAAGGTTGATACCACAGGCTTGGCCTCGCCTCTCCAACTCTGTTGTTCACCCGGGAGGGTCACTGGCATCCTTGAAACACAATGCAGGTTTCTTCTTGTCTGCAATTCGGCTTTCTCTGTGTCTCCTAAATGGTTTACCAAAGGTAGCAACCTCCTGCAGGGAACCTCATGGTTCCTCTATCCCTTGCTGTGGTCCCTTGATCAGTCGTCCTGCTCCTGTGAGTTCGCCTTCGCCACAGAAGGTCTGCTCCTTCTCGTGTCTCACCTTGCTCAGAGTCTGTCTCTATGTTCTGTCTTTTATCCATGTGGGGGGAGCTAATGGGTATCAGATGATTGTGATTACGGTCAAGTGGCTGACTTTGCCTTACCTGATTAACAGGACATGTCCAATCCAATAAGATATGTAAGTGTTAGCCTCTTTACTCTCAGTTGCCCGCTTTGTTGGCTCCGTGTTTGTTTAGAAAGGGGGGATTGGAGTCTCCTACAAAATAGGATGGGGTATAGCTACGGTAAAGGCGGGAATACCGTATCTCACCATCAGTTGTCACACGCCCACCCCCGAAGACCCCCCCCACCCAGTTGATCCTCCCGTGCTGGTTCACCTCCAGGTTCTGGATCCAAAGGCTATGGCCGTTCCCTAGCCACCTGAGAGAGAGATCCCCAGGGACTAGTCAGTGAGATACCGTTTGGTTTCTCATATAACACTGCTGTTTAAAGGGAGAGAGGCCACAAGCAAGGTATATGTCTCGAGAAGAGAATCAATGCCACTGTTGAATTGGTCTCACCACATTTCTTTAAAGTAAAACAAGACCCTATGTGGAGGACAGCATACTGGTAATGGAGAATGGCTCCCAAAATAACAACAGCAAATATATGAACATGTGTTCACAGAAAAAATAGGTTGTTTGAGGGGTTTCACCCATCGGATAAAAATAAAAGAAGGATCCAAGGCAGGTTGCACAGAAACTGCACAATGTCTTGATTTCCATGAGGGATGAAGTGAAGGCAGAGCTTAAGAAATTGGAAGTGCAGGAAATAATAGAAAGCATAGATGCTTTGGAATGAATGTCGCCACTGGTAGTGATGAGGAAAAGTTTGGGGAAAGGTGAGAGTTTGTGTGGACATGAGGGAACTTAATAAATGTGTCATCCCAGAATGACACCGTTTGCCAAACATCCAAGAGTTGGTATCTACCATGGGCCCAACAAAAGTTTTTTGGTCTCTTAATTTTACTTTTGCCTATCACCAGGTTGCACTCCAGAATTTCAGAAAATTATGTACAGGATCGTTGATGGTAGCCTTTCTGGACAACATCCTAGTATATGCAGAGACTGTAAAGGAGCATGACGGGACGCTTCATGGGGCATTGAAGAAGCTGCATGCAGCACGATGACTCCTAAGCAAGGAAGAGTGTAAGGTAAACAGGGGGAAGTTCGAATATCTGGCACACATATCAGAAAAGGGAATTTTGCTAAGAAAGATTTGGTCGAGGCAATCGAGAATACAGCAACACTGAGTAGTAAAGATCAAATGCGGACATTTCTGGGCATGGCAGAATACTATTCAAATTTCATAAAGGATTTTTCTAAGCACACAGCTGCAATGAGTAATTTGGTAAGTATGGGGGTGACATTCGAATGGGATGAACATCAATCGGTTGCTAATGAAAGCACCTGAATTGCACAGTAACAAGATAGGCAGCCCCACAGTTATCACTATAGATGCAAGCGACCTAGGTCTTTGTGCAGTCTTAAAACAGAGGGGAGAAAAGAATACATGAAAGCATTCACGTCCAGGCTTTTAAAAAGATCAAGAAATCCTATGCTACAATTGAAAAGGAAGCCCTAGCAATAAAGTGGGCAACTGAGAAATTCAGCAGCATTATACAGGAAACACAATTTGAAGTGCACATGGATCATAAACTGCTTGTACAAATTATAACATCAAAAGGTTTGGATATGATCTCAGCGAGAATGCGAAGATGGGTCTCCAGGCTACAAGAATATGATTTAGTAGTAACTAATATACCTGGTGTAAAAAATCATGCGGCTGATTGTCTTTTCAGAATGATCACGCATGATGAAGTGCTGGCAGATGAAGGAGAACAAGAAGCAATATTGGAAGTAATAGAAATGCCAGTCCCAGGAGGGGAATGAACTGAGGCAGTGGAAAAGGACAGGAAGGTGGTTAAAATAATGAAACACCTAACTGAGGGGACACAGAAAAAGAAAACTGTCAAAGAATGTGACATGGAGGTGTTTTGGAACATAAAAAACAAACAGTTTAGAATAATGTATTGAAAAGAGAAGACAAGGTTGTACCTCCTTAACAGGTAAGAAAATGTCTGAATGATTTACGACATGATGGGCATCATGTGATAGTGAAAACGAAGAGAAGGAAAAGAAATATCCTTCTGCGCAGATGCGCAATCAGTATCTGTGCTTTAGATGCAATTTATGGCATACTAGATCGGTATTGGCAACAAGAAAGCAAATTCCGGAGAATGAACATTTTTGTAGATGGTGTAAAGTATCAACACAGGAAGAAACTCTAAAGCATTGTTTAATTGAATGTCCTAATCTAGATATTATAAGAAAAAAGCATTTTTTCAGAATCACCCGTGATCTATTGCCTATGAGCCACTCTGATGCATGGAAATGGTTATTTGCGACTAACAAACTAACGGTTCAAATTGCCACTGTTCAATATCTGAATGAATTATTTAAAAACGAAGAAATTGTGAATTAAGAAATATACTAAGAAATGTAAGGATCTAAGCTAGATGGAAATCCTTTTATAGGATGCAGATATGATGTGTAAAGCAAATGTTTGATAATGTTTTTCAAAAGGGAATTGTAAAAATGAAATTAATTTTATAAGATTGCTATGATACTCTCTGATGAAATTATATATATTTTTAATAATGGATATAAATTGATAAAGCTGTATGTTTGACTATGCTGAAAATAATGTTTTTTCTCTATGCATTTTTGAAAGGTTCAATGAAATGAACTAACCAAATTAAAAAAAAAAAGAAATTACTATTGTTGGTCTGGATGTGACATGCAAATAGAGAAAACAGTGAGGAGTATAGCTCAGTGGCAATGTTCTCCGCTTGGAAGCAAGACGAGGTGGAGCAACACAGGTTCGATTCCCGGGTCCACGCTTAGAAAATTCTGGGTATTAAGCACGTTATAAATAACCTATCAACTGTATCCATTGTGAGAATATTGACAAAGTGTGAGTGAGTGTGAGGCAGCCAATGAGTGTGACAGACATTCCGGGGAAACCATGGCGAAATTGCCCATGGATGTGGTTGGCCCAATATTGAGCAGCAGAGTTCAAACATGCTGCTTAGTAGTTAAGTTTCTGACGAGGTGGGCCGAAGGCATAGTGACCCCACATGTGAATGCTAACAGAGTAATTACATTTCTGGATGAGTTGGCTGGTCGCAAGGGGTATTCCAGTGTAATAGTAGCTGATAATGGGTCCTAATTCAAGAGTTGAGGAAATACTTCAGATAGCATACCATTACACATCATACAAAAGCCATATATCACCCACAAACACCTATAAACCAATGGGACGGTATATCATTTCAATAGGGTGATCACGGAATCAATAAGGTGTGCCTGGGAAAATGGGAAGGATTGGAGGAAGACAAATAGGGAGACCATGTAGGGAAGCAACAGGTGATGAACAAAGTGTTCTATGAATAGTCTGGAGTAAGAGAGAGTACTGTTCCACTAGTTGGGGTTTAGGCCAGGATTAAGTTGCCTGCAGCACTTAGGAGAGAAGGGTGCATGTTGTCAAGCAAGTTGGTAACTCCTTGCCATGTAATTCAGATGAAGGATCGAGGGGAAGATTGGGAAGCAGAAGGAATCATTGGAGACTGAGTTACCTGAAAGACTACACCCAGTAAGAGGGAGCGGAAACATTGTGAAGAAGGGCGGATGTGTAGTATGACAATGGATTCTGGAATGGGCACTAAAAGGAGAAGGTTGGGGAGGAAGGCATTTCAGAGTGCGCAGTGAGAAGAAGAGAAGGTGAGACAGAGCTCCTTGTACTCAGTAGTTAACATAATAAATAGATAATCATTGCTTATTTGTTTCCATCTCTTTGCCTGTCTATCTCTTCTGTTTATCTGTCCCTTCACCAAGCTCTATTCATTGCAGCGCCTTTGCCCTCTAGTGCATCCTACAAAGGAATTATCCTGCCCGAAGTGGGGGGGTCAAGGAAATATGTGGAAAATCAGGATGCTGGGAAAGACCACAGATGCTTGTGTATGGCCAAATATACACAGCAGAAGGATGGAAAGAGGGAGTAGTAGGAAGCAAAGCACACTTCCTAGTAAAAGCACCAGTAAACACAATGTAAGGGGAAAACGACAAGTGCCTGGAAGAATGGGATGCGAACACCAAGTTGCTTACCTGGGTAGACAATGAAGCTGAAGAAACCAGCATTATGTTACCAGAATGACGGTGCAGTAAAGGACGGTGATAACTCAGAGTGTAGGTACACAGAAAATCATCCAGCAATGAAGGTTGGCACAGCAGTATTAATGGACCACTATTGGGCATGTGAATCCAAGGCATACGAGAATCTGCCACCCAACTGGGAAGGAGTTTGCTTGTTGGTGCACATCAATATGCCAGCACTGGTAATGCCACAGAAGAATGTGAAGATAGATTATTTCCCTAAAATGGCTGCTAACAAAAGAAAGAAGAGATTAATAGAATTGGAAGAAAAGAGACGAAAGAAAGTCAGTGGAAGTGAGTAGAGTGAAAAGAGACAACTATTTCTCAACAGATTCAGAAACGTCACTAGATGATGTACCACCTGAGCATCGCTTGTTCAGCAGGACAGAGATGTTTTTCGCGTCAGTAGTTTCAGCTGTCCAGACATACACAAATACGAAATGGTTGCAGATAACAAGACGGGAGCTGATGCAGACAATAAACTCGACAGTGAATGGCTTCAGTGCAATAAAAAAAGAGCTCCAAGCAGTAAGGTTAATGGCACTCCAAAACAGATATGTTCTAGACCTTCAAACAGCAATGGAAGGAGGATTTTCCACCAAGATCAGGAGTTCCTGTTGCAGGTTTTAGCCTGCAAATGATGAAGAGAATGGCACACTGACAGACGCAGTGACAAGACTATCAAAGATGTAGGCCAAGATAGAGAAGGAAGCCAACGGGACAGGAAAGGACCAGAGCTGTTTGTCATACATATGGTCATAGATGACAACATGGCTAGCAGACGGACTGAAAGTATTACTAGGAGCACTAATACTAATACTAGTGGGACTATGTGTGGTGAAGATCTGCATAACACAATGTTGCAAAACCACAGAGAAGACAATAGCGATGAAAGTGTTAGTAGATGTGAACATGGAAGAAGAAAAAGACAAGATAGTAGAAGAAAGAAACAACCCGAGAGCAAGGATAAAGGAATGCCCACTGTTCCCCTATTCCCGACTAATATGATAACATTCAACAACCCACTCAACAATAACTGATACTGAGGGAAATGGGGGTGGGGAGGAAATGGGTATGGATTAACCTGAAAGGAGACTCTAGTTATGTGACCTGCAGTTTTGATGACTATGCAAATTAACAAAGATTTGGCTACCAAAAGTAAGAGTGACAAAGTATGGATGATTGGTTGACATGTCAAGCAGAGGGGGTACTGAAGAGAGGGTCCCTGGATAGCCCCTCCTCACCTCCATGAACCTCACAGCCAAAGAGTCGGAAATGCACCAAGTCACTCACTATTCAGCCAGGCCCCAGGAGGACCAGTGACTGACACATATGCAGAGAGATATTCTCTCAGACAGCCATTGGAACTGTATCCAGTAAATGTCTTTATGGATACAGGTACTTCAACCTTGGTCATAGACCCAAATGCCTTAATGGCTGACGTTGACTAATGCTGCAAAACCACCGTACTGAAGTCATTGGTGACACCACGATGTAGCCATGTTAGTCATGAAGCACACTCAGAACCATGCACAATGTTACACAAACACACACTCGTATACACAAAGAACATGCTTACACAATTCTGTAGATAGAGGACAGAATTGTTCATCCATGAAGATCTGCTCTCCAACCTTGACTCTAACATTCCCTCTGTCCTCATCCTCCTCGATCTCTCTTCTGCCTTCGACATGGTCAACCATACAATCCTGCTCAACAGTCTCTGTGATAACCTGAGTATCACTGATCAGGCTCTAGCCTGGCTGACCTCTTTCCTCTCTGATCGACTCTCCCAGGTCCAACTTGGGTCCTTCCTATCATCTATCTTCCTCTCTACCTGTGGTGTTCCCCAGGGGTCTAACCTCTCGCCCTGGCTTTTCAAAGAATACCCTGCAACTCTCGCCCACTGCATTGCCATTTACTGCTCGAATTTCCAGTGCTACGCTGACAACACTCAACTCATTTTCAGGCTGCGCTCGGCCACCTCCTCTCCCTCTCTCATCTCTGATTGCCCAACTGCCATTCAAGATTGGTGTGCAGCCAATGATCTTTGTCTGAATGCAGGCAAGATGGAGATCCTCCTCATTGGCACACCTTCACCATCCTTTCCCCTCACTCTCTGGCCGGCCTCTCTTGGCCCTCCTCCTACCCCCACCCCACCACACTTTCCTTCTCCGTCCACATCTCTGATGTCTCTAAAAAGTCAAACTTCCTACTGTTCCTACTGCACCTCCTCAGAGGTACTCTGCCTTTCTTCTCCTTCCACCAGAAGCTCATGGTCTCCCAAGCTCTGGTTCTCTATAGGTTGGACTATTGTAACAGCTTCTTTCTAAATCTACCTGCCTCTACTCTCCGCCCTCTGCAACTAATCCAGAGCAGGACTGCAAGACTTGTCCTTGGCCTCAAGCCCTGGAATCGTATCTCGACAGTTCTGAAATAATCCCTACATTGGCTCCCAGTGGACATAAGGATTACATTCAAAACCCTCTGCATTGTCCACAAGGCTTTCTGGGGCCTGGGTCCAAAATACCTTCAGCTATACCTCCGCAAATACCTCCCCTCTAGAGCTCTTTGCTCATCTACCTCTAACTCCCTCAGGGTCAGTCGTTTTTCAAAGAAACGAGCTGGGGGTAGATCTATGTCTTCGGCTGGGGCCTCCTTCTGGGACAGCCTCCCTACCACTCTAAAACTTGAGGAGAACCATCTCTGGTTCCGGAAGCACCTCAAGACCTTCCTCTTTTCTTCTGCCTTTGCTCCCCCTCTCCCTTGCTAATCTGTTCTCTCTTGACACCGTGCACCTGGCCACCCTCTATCCTCCGGGCCCAGGTACTTGTGCACCCTGCCACCCTCCCGCACTTCCTCTGGGCGACCCCTTGCACTGGGGTCTGTATCTGTACCCATACAGCCCCCCTTTTTCTTCCTGCAGTTATCAGACCTATCCTGTCTGCTGCCTTAAACTTAGCACTTTCCAATTGCTGGCTGCACTACCACTGTTTGTTGCCTTTAATATTTATTTATTTATTAATTTATTTACTTATTTATTTATTTATTATTTATCTATTTCTCCTTTGCTTCCCACTCTCCACTTCTCCCCCTTCCATGCACTTTTCTCCTCCCCCTCTCCCATGCACTTACACATTCTCAATGTTACTGGGCCTAGTAAGATTGTTGTTTTGTTCTCCCCTGTTCCCCTCCCTTTGTTAAAACTGATATAATAATAGGGTCATGTAGACCTTGTCCTTTGTTGACCTCAGGATAAGGGGATTACTTGAATCAGTGATGTTGACCTACAAGTATATAAGAACAATAACGCTATTTAAACATGACATGCGAAACATCTCTTTGACCTGCATTGAGAAAAATGTGTAAAGAGCGTAAAGTTGAACCCAGAGAATAATAGTGCTTGTTAGTAAATGTATTAAGAAGTAAACCGCATGCACGAGATATGTAAATTAGGAATGAACCTGGCTCGAACCCTAGCCCAGTACATGATTAACTTGTAGGAGGCTGGACATCTTTATGAAGAAACTGTATAAATATGCTGATGTCCAGCTAGCAATTCCTGTTCACTGCTCACATTGAACCTTCTGGTGGTCTCTGTGAAGTACTGATGGCCAAATAGCTATTTGTGTACTTTGTTTCGTAAACTGTTCAGTATTGCAATAAAGATTCTGGCAATCTTTACAAGCCCGTGTTGGTGTATTTCTCTTTGCATGGTGTAAAAGCCTTAATATTGTATTTTCTGATTCCACACCTTGCCTTATCTCGCTCTGAAACACTTGTGTACGAGCGCAATAGAAATAAAATATCAATATCAATACATATACATACTGTCAAAATCTTGTTTTTATCATTAGACAAGTACAGAAACTCTGAACACAAGGCAAAAGGGGATGCAGAGCAAGCTTGCAGATGCTTTTGGCAACTAACCCTATGGAACTTCAGGATCACATGAGGAGCCTGGCAGGACCAAATACAACTAACATATAGGAAATATAGCATGATATAGATGTGCAGAAATATAACGAGGATCACATAAGGCCACAAGCTGCAGGTCGAGAGATGAGGGGAAGCAGAACCAGGCTGCACAGAACAGGAAGGCCAGGGCTCACAGACAAAGTCAGAGACATGGCGCAAATTCCAAACTTAAAACGACAAGGGGTCATCTGCAGAAAAACTGAATAAATCCTCGTAAACTGCAGACCAGAAGAGCTCAATTTCGTAGTCCTGAACCATGTGATGCGGCCGAGCTAGACAATTGGTATTCACCCGCAGTGGGAAGACGAACAGTTCTCAGCACCACTGACAATGTTGCAACATGGAGAACACTCTTACAGGCAAAAGTGGTATTGCTAACAGATACATTGGGTACAAATAGTCACAGAGGGGAGACCAGTTCCAGCCAATCAGGGGACATAAATCCAGGAGTAGATGGCAGGAGTCTAGGGGCAATGGTAATACTGTGACCCTGCAACAATGTCATTGATAGTTTCATGGGTAAGGGGCAGGTCAGCCACCTGACTGGAGACAGCCAATTAATTAAGATCCATAGTGGAAATCCATACTGTATACCACTTTGATCACCCAACCAGAAAGTTTGATAGGTTTTTCGGGGAAGGGCCCATGTTGTGACAACAGTCTGCAACAAAAAGGATTGACACAGGTTTGGGAGCGGTGACTCTGGAGATTTTTAATGTCCTGTATGAAGAGTGATGTTGGGCAATTGTGGAAAGTGACAAGGAAGATTGAGGTGGAGTTAGTGGGGGACTGTGATGAAGATGATTGAGGTTTGGGTGGAGGGGACTGCAATTAGAAAGAGCAAGGTGGACTTAGTGGAGGACAGGGACCAATAATAATGAGGTGCAGTTTAATTTGGAACTGTGACAAAGAAGAGTGAGGTGGAGTTAGTGGGGGACTGTGATGAAGATGAGTGAGGAGGAGTTAGTGCAGCACTGTGACGAGGAACAGTGAGGTGGAGTTATTGGGTAACTATACCAAGGAAGAGGTGGGGTAGTTGGGGACTGTGATGTAGAAGAGTGTGGTGATTTTAGTGGGTGACTATGCCAAGGAAGTGTGGGGTGGGATAGTTAGGGATGAAGAGGATTTAGGTTGAGTTATGATGAGTTAGTGGGAACAGTGATGAGGAAGAGCGAGGTTTGGTAGTTATGGACTGTGATGAGAAAGAGTAAGGTGGACTTAGTGGAGGACAGGGACCAATAATAGTGAGGTGCAGTTTAATTTGGAAATGTGACAAAAAAGAGTGAGGTGGAGTTAGTGGGGGACTGTGATGAGGATGAGTGAGGAGGAGTTAGTGCAGGACTGTGACGAAGAAGAGTGAGGTGGAGTTACTGGGTGACTATACCAAGGAAAAGGTGGTGTAGTTGGGGACTGTGATGTAGAAGAGTGAGGTGATTTTAGTGGGTACCTGTGACAGGGAAAAGTGAGGTGAAGTCAGTTGGGACTGTAATAAAGAAGAGTGAGGGTGGGTCAGTGCGGTACTGTGATGAAGAACAGTGAAGAAAATTAGTGGGGGATTGTGATGAGGAAGAATGAGGTGGGGTAGATGGGAGTGCGAGGAAGAGGTGGAGTTAGTGACTGTGATGAAAAAGAGTGAGAAGGAGTTAGTCACGGACTGTGATGAGGAAGAGTAAGGTAGGGTATTTGGGGACTGACAAGGAAGAATTTGCTGGACTTTGTGGAGGACGGAGACAAAGAAGAGTGAGTTGGAGTTAGTGGGGCCTATGACGAAGAATAAACTGAGCTAGTGGTGGACTGTGATGAGGAAGTTGTGAGGTGGAGTTAGTAGGGGATTGTGGTGAGGCAGTGAGGTGGCATAGTTGGGGACTGAGATGAGGAAGAGTGAGGTGGTGGTAGGGGGGTACTATGATGAAAAAGAGTGAAGTGGAGTAGGTATGGGACTGTGATGAGGAAGAGTAAGGTGAGGTAGTTAGGGACTCTGATGAGAAAGCGTGGGTGGACCTAGTGGAGGACTGGGATGAAGAAGAGTGATGTGAGTTAGTGGGTGACTGGGAAGATGAAGAATGAGATGGGGAGTTGGGGAATGTGATGGGGAAGTGTTAGGTGGAATTAGTTGTGGAATGGGACAAGAAAGAGTGAGGTGGTGTTACTGGGGAACTGCGATGAGGAAGAGTGAGGTGGAGCTATTGGGTGACTATGCCAAGGAAGAGTGAGGCGGGGTAGTTGAGGACTCTGATGTAGAAGAGTGAAGTGAATTTAGTGGATACTTGTGACAAGGAAGAGCGATGGGAGGTTAGTTGGGACTGTAATGAAGAAGAGCGAAGGTGAATCAGTGCGGCACTGTGATGAAGAACAGTGAAGTGGAATTAGTGGGGGATTGTGATGAGGAAGAATATGTTGGGGTAGCTCTGGACTGCGAGGAAGAAGAGTGAGGTGGAGTTAGTGACTGTGATGAAAAAGAGTGAAAATAAGTTAGCTGGGGTCTGTGATGAGGAAGAGTGAGGTAGGGTAGTTGGGGATTGACAAGTAAGAGTTTGGTGGAATTAGAGGAGAATGTGGCAAAGAAGTGTGAGGTGGAGTTAGTGGGGGACTGTGATGAAGCAGAGTGAAGTCGAGTTAGTGTGGGACTGTGTTGACGAAGAGTGAGGTGGGATATTGGGTGACTATGCCAAGTAGGAGTGAGGTGGGGTGGATGGGAACTGTGATGAAGATGAGTACATTGAGTTACTGGGGGACTGTGACAAGGAAGAGTGAGGTGGGGTAGTTGGAGTCTGTGATGAAGAAGTGTGAGGTTGAGTTAGTGGGGGACTGTGATGAGGAAGTGAGGTGGAATAGATGGGGACTGTGTTGCGTAAGAGTGAGTTGGTTATAGTGGGGTACTGTGATGAAGAAGAGTGAAGTGGAGTTAGTATGGGACTTTGATGAGGAAGAGTAAGGTGGTGTAGTTGGAGACTGTGACGAGAAAGAGTGGGGTGGACTTATTGGAAGACTGCGATGACGAAGAGTGAGTTGGGGTGAGTTTGGAACTGTGATGAAGAAGAGCGCTGTGAGTTAGTGGGGGACTCTGAGGATGAAGAGTGAGGTGGAGTTAGTAGGGGACTGTGATGAGGAAGAGTGAGGTGGGGTTATCAGTTGACTATACCAAGGAAGAGTGGGTGGTGTAGTTGGGGACTGTGATGAGGAAGAGTGAGTTGGAGGTAGTGGGGTACTGTGATGAAGAGGAGTTAGGTTGAGTTAGTGGGGGACTGTGACAAAGAAGGGTGAGGTGGAGTTAGGTGGGGACTGTGGTGAGGAAGTGGGAGGTGGGGTAGTTTGGGACTGTGATGAGGAAAAATGAAGTGTTGTTGGTGGGGAACTGTAAAGAGGGAGAGGGATGTGGAGTGGTTGTGGACGTTGACGAGGAAGAGTGTAATGCAGTTAGTCAGGGACTGTGACAAAGTAGAGTGAGGTTGAGTTAGTGGTGGACTGTGATGAGGAACAGTTAGGTGGTGTAAGTGAGGGACTGTGATGAAGAAGAGTGAGGTGGGAGAGTTAGGTACTGGGATAAAGAAGAGTGAGGTGTAGTTAGTGTGGACTGTGATGAAGAAGAGTGTGGTGGAGTTAGTGGGGGACTTTGATGAGGAAAAGTGAGGTGGAGTTAGTTTTTGATCTTGATGAGGAAGAGTTAGGAAGAGTTAGTGCAGGACTGTGATGAAGAAGCGTGAGAAGGTGTGAATGAGGGTCTGTGATAAAGAAGAGTGAGGTGAGTGAAGTTAGTGTGAGATAGGGTAGTTGGGGACTATGAGGAGGAAAAGTAAGGTGGAGTTAATGGGGGACAGTGACAATGAAGAGTGAGGTGGTGTTAGTGGGGACTGTGATAAAAAAGAGAGATGGTGAGTCAGTGGGGGACTGTGATGGAGAAGAGTGAAGTGGAAATAGTGGAGGACTGTGCCAAAGAAGAATGAAGATGGGTAGTTGGGAAAGTGACGAAAAAGAATGAGGTGTAGTTAGTTGGTGACTGTGATGAAAAAGAGCATGCAGTAGTTAGTGGGGGACTATGATGAGGAAGAGTGAGGTAGGGTGGTTTGGGACTGTGACAAAGAAGAGTTAGGTGGAATTAATTGGAGACAGTGATGAGGAAGAGTGAGGTGGGGTGGTTAGGGACTCTGACGAGAAAGAGCAAGGTGGATTTAGTGGAGAACAGTGTCCACTAATAGTGAGGTGTGGTTAATGGGGGACTGTGACAAAGAAGAGTGAGTTGGAGTTAATTTGGAACTGTGATGAAGAAGAGTGAGGTGGGGTGGTTGGGAACTGTGATGAGAAGAGTGAGTTGAAGTTAGTTGGGACTGTAATGAAGAAGAGCTATGGTGAGGCAGTAGTGGACTGTGATGAAGAAAAGTCAGGTGGAATTAGTGGGGGACTATGACAACGAAGAATGAATTGGGGTAGTTGGGGACTGACAATGAAGAGTTAGGTGGACTTAGTGGAGAACTGTGATGAAGAAGAGTGAGGTGGAGTAAGTGGGTGACTCTGATGAAGAAGAGTGAATGGGAGATAGTATGGGGCTGTGATGAGGAAGAGTGAGGTGGAGTTAATGGGTAACTATGCCAAGGAAGAGTGAGGTGGAGTAGTTGGTGTCTGTGACAAAGAAGTGTGAGGTGGAGTTAGTGGGGGACTGTGATGAGATAATGAGTGGCATAGTAGGGTACTGTGATGAGGAAGAGTGAGCTGATGGTAGAGGGGTACTGCAATGAAGAAGAGTTGGAGTTATTTTGGAACTGTGATGAAGAAGAGCAATATGAATTACTGGGCGACTGTGAGGATGAAGAGTGAGGTGGGACAGTTAGGGAATGTGATGAGGAAATAGTATGTGGAATTAGTTGTGGACTGTGACAAGGAAGAGTGAGGTAGAGATAGTGCGGGACTGTGATGAGGATGACTGAGGTGGTATTAGTGGGGGCTTGCGTGAAACACCAAAAGAAATATTGAGGCTTAGTACCACCAAAATGAAATATGCCAGTCACGAGTTCAGAAGTACATATACAATTTTAATGGCAGATAGCTATCTGGCACTCAGCGCCTCAGCGCCTCACAGTGTGTACCAGCTGACACCGTGAGGCGAGAGAGTGGAGGGGATAGAGTGGTGGACATTACAAAGACATCAACTTTTATGCTTAACTATACATAGTACAATGTTTTCCTTAAACACTAGACATATTTGTCTGCACACAAAATACAATGTTAACATCTGTTTTTCGAGCTTAAAGTACGTCCAGTTTCAAGAAACGGACACAAAGGCACACAGTTTTTGCTATTCACCATTCTGTTCACTGTTTGCACGAGGATGCTGCTATTGGCACAGACATCTAAATTGAGGTTCAGTTCAGCTCCAAGGTTTCTTAGTGCAGGAAAAACAATCCACTCTCAGCAACCACAACATGTTTATTGGCATTGATACAGTGCAAAGTTCATTTTTCCCTGCTGCAGCGAAAACACAAAGTTTAACATGAGGCAAAAACAGGAGTTAAACAAAATGGCAGATGATTGTAAAATGGCGGCGTAGTCAACCTTATTCAGGTTCATTTGGATATGGTTTTCAGTGCAATACAAATGTGCTTAGGCCAATGTTCATTATCAAGCTGTATTATGCGAAATATGGTTTTACATGCAATGAGGAAGAGTGAGGTGGAGTCACTGAGCGACTATGCCATGGAAGAGTGGGATGGTGTAGTGGGGACTCCGATGAAGAAGAGTAAAGTGAGTTACGGGGGACTGTGATGAGGAAAAGTGAGGTGGTGTAGTTGGGGACTGTGATGAGGAAGAGAGATCTGGTGTTAGTGGGGTACTGTGATGAGGAGGAGTTAGGTTGAGTTAGTGGGGGACTGTGACAAAGAAGGGTGAGGTGGAGTTAGGTGGGGAAAGTGGCAAGGAAGAGTGAGGTGAGGTAGTTGTGGACTTTAACAAAGATGTTTGAGGAGGAGTTAGTGGTGGCCTGTGATCAGGAAGAGTTGTGTGGAGTAAGTGGGGGACTATGATGAAGATGAGTGAGGTGTGATAGTTGGGGACTGGGATAAAGAAGAGTGAGGTAGAGTTAGTGTAGGACTGTGACAAGGAAGAGTGAGATGGGGTAGGTGGGGACCGTGATAAAGAATAGTGAGATGGAATTAGTGGGGGCCTGTGACGATAAAGAGAGGTGTGGGGCTATATAGGTAACATTACTATTTAGAACTGTCACAAGGAAGTGGGATGTAGGAGTTTTGGTAGGATTCCTAAATAGGTACTATTTCAAAGAAGACGAAGGAATGATAATGTAGATATCTTCCTGCTTGCTCTCAGATATGAATTGAGAACTTCACAGTTAAGTCACGCGAATAGCTTCTCCAATCACAACAAAGGATATAGTGAACAAACATTGGCTTCCTGCGGTATGTCACTATGCAGTTTTTGTAAAACTAATTAAGCAACTATAAGCTTGTTTTGTATGAATTAAAAAACATATTACTTCCTAAATTACCTTAAAATAATCATCTTACCTTAACTAGCAATCACAGTGTTTGCCACAACTCAATATATTATGTTTGAAAGTATTTAGACTTTTTCTTTGTATTTACTGCTGATTCTCATACTTGATACTCGAATTGGGTAATGGCGCATTTTCACAAATGAAAAATCTGGCACCCGCAATGCATCATGGGAGATATAACTAACTTTTGGGTACAGGGGCAACCCACTCTATGCAAATTAAAAGATAATACGGGACAGTCATACACCAATCCAAGAAACGATTTCCGTTGAATGCTTTGTGCCCGACAGAATAAATTGCCCATTTTCCCTATCGGAAAATTAATGAAACAATGAAATACACACTCTTTCTTTGACCCCTTATATCTTTTAAACCGTAGCACAGATTTGCATGATTTTCAGTTCTGGGGGCCCATGCCCATACTCTGGTGCCCTAAAATGATATACAGCGTGTAAATAAAGGATGCATAGAGGATCACCTCGCCAGCTGAATCTGGGGATAATGGCACCAACATCTGCCTTAAGAGACCCTTAGTTCACTCAGTCCGTTAACCTGCGCAACAGGCCATTATTGCAGGTTCAGCCCACTGTCTTGATGTACATTGCCTCATTTGCAAATGAGGAAAGGGCACTCAGCCAATCAGGTGGCTGGAAATGCGGGTGAGAACACACTGTGTACCTCCTGAATTTTTCAGCCATCTAAAGTTCTTTCCCAAGTGGTGACATCTTGATGGTGGGGGGCAACATAGAGCCTGCCCACTCCTCAACCCTCCCTCGAAACCCACCTCTATCCATCCCTCCTTACCTATCTGACAGAACTGCTATCTAGTGTTTAACTTTAAACTCACTCTCCCCCCAGTTTAGTTAGGTGTAGGTCTGAAAATAACCTTTAGGGAATAAAGGAAGGGATATAAGGTGTGAGGATGTAGGTAAGGTAGCTGGAATGTAGACTTGTGTTATTTTTGGAAAAGGTGTGGTTCTTTTAAGAAAAATAAAACACAGGAAAACACAGTCCTGAAAAAGAGAGAAAGAAAAGCTGTATACACAATACAACAACTATTGGCAATTTCTGCAGTGCTCCACCATTGGCCTTCTCAATTGCCTCAAAACTATTTGCATTTGGTGCTATTGGCATGAAGCACCTACTGCAGGTGAAAACACCACCTTCTGGAGACCTGCATTGGCATGGAGTGGCCAACATACAGGTAGCAAAGGAGGGACTCCCTTCATTGGCAGCTGGGGATGATGAAGATGACGGAAATGGAGAGGAAGATGTAGCTGGCGGTGATGCTTCCCCTGTGGACGCCAATGTTTCAGTTGTGGAGATTGTTCAACAGCAGTGCACCAAAGTCGGATAGCTTGCTTCATGAACCTGTTCCTGAAGTGCTGGTCTACTTGCTGATAGTGATAGCGAAACAAGTGGTTTGTAAAAGCAGTAGTGCCCAAGTCTTGTGTTGCCCCCATCGACAATCCTCTTATGCGCACCTCACTGTATAAGGTGCATTGTGCGTTTTTCATTTCTGAAAAAGGTGTGTCCTTGGGTACTCTGAAGTACTACCAGCAGAGGGATGGTGTGTAATGATGGGCTTAAACACCTGGACCCGGCATTCGGTTCCTTCTTCATTGATGGCAACAGTATTGTTGTCTCCAGCCACGTTTAAACCCTGGGCATTTGCCTTGATGCAGAACTATCTATGCATACACACGTCAAATGCCATTGCATCATCAGCAGCTTGCTCCACCAAGCTCATCAACCTGAGCAGAACATTTCTGTTCCCTGACAACTGCTACACCCTTGCCAGGGCCATCATTGGCAGCATATTGGATTATTGTAATGCATCAGGCACTTCCACCAAAAATATATCCAAGCTACGACTGATCCAAAACAATGCCCTTCATGTTGCCTGCACTGCACTACACTGCACTTGAGAAATAACCCAACAGAGTGGTTCCCTCTGCACTTACCCCAGTCTCCACAGACTGGATGCACTTGGACCTCCCCCTCCCTGTGACCGTCTGTCCACTTGCACGATCCGAATGCATAATGCTGGAAGATCGTCTGGCTGTCCTCTCTTGTCTTCACCCCTTAATTGCAGTTGGTAAAACTGCAGAATCGCTGTCAGGCCTCTTTGCTGTGTCTCAACTGTTAAATGTATTATATGCGCTTACTCTGCCTGTGCCGACTATTATCATTTCAGAATTTCAAGGGCTCTGAGAAACTGTTGTTTTTCCCCATGTTCCCACCCTCCTTGAGCACTTTGAAACACTTGCCTGTGTATAGGCACTTTATAAATAAACATTACCATATCCATTACCAAGCGAACTAGACCACATCTGTCATCCAAGTCAAAGCCTGCATTGAGTTCAAAATCTAGTCGATAACTCACTGATGCGTCAACAACACTGCCCCAGCATTCCTCAACCAGCGCAGTACCATAAGGCCTAAACCACGCTGCCTGCACTCCCCTGCCGCCATGGCCTTAGCCACACCCAGATACACCAGAAGACAGGCAGGTGGAGCCAGCTTCCCTGTCATGGCCCCGTCCCTGTGGAACACCCTCTCCCTCTGCATCCAAGAAGAACCATCCTATTTAGTGCTCTGAAAAATACTAAACACTTGGCTGTCCACAAAAATGACTAAGACTGCAAGATTGTGTTTTCTAAGGCTCCTCCATTCCTTTCACCCAGACTGTCCTATTCACTGTTTTGTCTTGTACAATTTACTATTTTGCTTTGCCTTCATTCCTAAAATGTACCGGCACTGTGATACCTCCGGGTCTGGGCACTGTCAATAAATGAAATAAATAAAGCTACAGCGGTACTTCTTTGGTGGAGCTGGCATGAAACATTCATCAGCTAGATCTCTTCATTGCCGGAGTGGTCCTCGTGATTATCAGCCTCCATCTCCAGAAAAAAGTAAAAAGCAAAAGAAACAGATATATATACAAAATGAAGGATTAATATATCTTTAAGAAAGGAATAAAAAAGCAAGAACAAATATACAAGAAACAAACAAACAGAAAACAAACTGCTACAAAGGGAAAAATCAAAGGGAAAATGGTTTCGGTACGCAAAAACGCTAGTTCAACAAATAGGGTAGGCAACGTTTCCACTGTGCCTACATGAGATTGTCTAAAATGCAATGAGTGAATGTAAGGTTTCCTACAGTATATACAGGCAATTTGAGGTCTCGGCAGGTGTATTAGCCAATTTATTAATTTTTTTAAATATTTTATTTATACAGCGGGGGCACAGGACAGACAATTAACTGGTCCTAGAACATTTAGGTACTGCATACGTACATACTGGGGTGCAGTGATGGGGAGGGGGACGGGGGAACAAAACGAGTCCGGTCCAACAGGGCCCTAGGTTAAGTGCAGAGAGGTTGCCCCGCTCATGGAGCGTAAGCTGAAAGTGGAGTAATGCTGGAAAAAAGTGCAGCGGCCTGGGGGGAAGTACAAAAGACTGGCAGGGGAGCCTGCGACCTGTTAGGCTCTGCAGGTGAACCAGACAACCAGTTAGAAAAAACTGAACAGAGTTGGGGGTGGAGAAGAAGAGAGGAGAGAAGGAAAGGAGGATCAGCAATGGAGAGGGAGAGAGAAGGAGGAAGAGAAAAGGAAGGTCTTGAGGAGTTTCCGGAACTTAAGGTGTTCTGGCTCAAGACGGAGAGAGACAGGGAGGCTGTTCTAGGGGGAGGCACCTGCAGAGGATAAAGATCTACCCCCAAATCTCTGTTTGCGAAAGCATTTCACCCACAGAGAGTTTGAGGAGAATGAGCGGAGGGATATAAAGGGAGAGTATTTAGGAAGGGAGCATTGTGGATAGTGCAGGCCCCGGCCCAAGAAAGCCTTGTGGATTATACACAAGATTTTGAACTTGATCCTTGCAGCCACGGGGAGCCAGTGGGGGGATTTCAGTGCCAGAGAGATGCAGTCCCAGTGCTTGAGGCAAAAGATAAGGTTTGTGGTTCTGTTCTGGATGAGTTGTAGAGGATGGAGAGTGGAAATAGGAATATTGAGAAAAAGGCTGTTGAAATAGTCCAGCCTAGAGAGAACCCATGCTTTTGAGGTGATGAGCTTCTGGGGGAAAGTGAGAAAAAGTAGAATACCTCTGAGGAGGTGCAGTTGGTAGTTGGACTTTTTGGAGATGTCTGAGATGTGAGAAGAGAAGGAGAGAGCGGAGGTGAGGAGATCCTGAGATGTTTTGTCTCATTGGTAGGTGAGGGCCAAGGGAGGTAGGCCAGTGAGAGAGTGGGAAAGTGGCAGCAGGGGTCCCAAAGAGTACGATCTCTGTCTTACTGGCATTCAGGCAGAGATCATTAGCAGCACACCAATCCTGAATTGCGGATAGACAATCCAGGATAAGCGAGGAGGAGGCCGAGGGTAGTCTGAAAGAGAGTTCTGTGTCATCCACATAACACTGAAATTTCAAGATAAAGGTAGAGATCCTATGGGACAGGTGGACCATGTATATTTTGAAAAACCAGGGGAAAAGGTTAGATCCCTGGAGGACACTACAAGTAGAGAGAGTGGTAGAAGAGAGAAAAGACCCAACATCTACGTGGGAGGGCCGGTCAGAGAGAAAGGAGGCGAGCCACGCCAGGGCCTGATCGGTGATACCCGGGGTATCATAGAGATGGGTGATGAGAATGTTGAGGTTTACCGTATCAAAAGCAGAAAAAAGATTGAGAAGAACAGAAGGAGAGTTAGTGTCAAGATTTGAGAGCAGGTCTTCATGGGTCTTCAGAAGAGCAGTTTCTGTGCCTCTGGAGGCTTTAAAGCCAGGCTGATGGTCATGGAGACAACCAACATATTCAGTATGAAGGGTAAGTTGAGTGATAGCCAGCTTCTCCAGGAGTTTTCCCAGGAAAGGGGTGATGGAGATCGGGCGATAGTTTTCCGGAATGGAAGAGTCGGCGGAGCATTTTTTGAACACAGGGTGCACAAGAGAGTGCTCAAGAGGAGAGGGTAAAACACCAGTGCTGAAAGAGAGGTTGCAGTGGACTGCCAAGGCTGGAGGGAGAGTGTCAATATTGTCCTTGATGGATTTGAGGGGCAGGGGTCCACCTGTTTGGAAGAGGCTTTCATAGACCGGACTTGTCAAGTGAGCTAATCAGGTGTGCCTGGGGAGAGGAAGGAGAGGGAGAGGGAGAATGGTGGGGCTGACCAAAGGGGGACCAAGAGATGTTGATGCAGGAGGGGGAGCGGAAGAGAGTGAGGACAAGATGTCCTGTGTTTTTGTGGTGAAATGTGCAGTCAGGGCTGAGCAAAGAGCCTGGGTGGGTGCAGTAGAGGATGCAGCTGCAATAGTGTTGGCCAGCTCACTGCAGACTTTAAAAAGTGTGGCCGTGCTGTTAGATGCCATCGAGATGCAGGCTTGAATGTAGACTCTTTTCTTGGGGCAGATGGCGAGTCTATACTGCCTTTGAAGCATATTATGCCTGCTTGTATCCACCTTCTTGTAACCACCTTCTTGTAACTACGTGCCCAGATGACTCAGGGCAAGGCTGCGCTACAAATAAATAAATACAAATACAAAGAAGGCGGCAGGCCAGCTTGTACCTGAAGATGCCCATTTCAGTTATGCTGCTCTGCACTTGCGTTTAAGGGGAGCCAGATCGGAGTCGTACCAAGAGTTGCACTTTTTTGGCAGGCTTCAGTCGGACTCTCATGACAGGGGCAAAAATGTCAAGAGTGTTGGAGATGGAATGGTGAAAATTAGAGAGGACTGTATCAGGGTGGGAGTAGAAGGAGGAGAGTAGGTGGAAGTAACGGCAGCCACTGACACTCTTTTTATGGGTCGGATGACCTTGAAGGCAGGAGGTGGTATAGAGTGTCCCATTGCAAAAGGAGAAGAGAATGATCAGTCCATTAGAGTGGGATAGTGAGAGGAATAGAGAGTGGGATGTCTGTGGACATGAGAGCATCCAAGGTGTGGCCAGCAGTGTGCATTGGACCGGAGGGTAGAATGGAAAGAGCAAGGGAGTCACACAAGTTGTGGAAAGGTCCTGCAGAGTCCGGAGAGTTAAAATGGATGTTAAGATCCCCAGCAGGAGAAGTTGGAAAGAGAAGGAGAGGAGAGAAGGGGCCAGATCAGCCCATTCCGAGAGGCAGATTGTGGACTGGCCCGGCGGCCGATAGAAGGTGGCCAGAGTAAGAGAGGAGACAGGGAGAGAGAAAGAGCCTGCAGACCATGCTTTCAAAGGAGGAGTAGACCTGAGTGGGGATAATGGAAACAGATCCACTCAGGAAAGATAAGGGCTACTCCACCTTCTGGCCTGTTGTGCCTGGGCACAGAGAGGATCTTGTAGCCTTCAGGGAGAAGTGTGTCAAAATGTATGACAGAGCTGTCCTTAAACCATTTCTCAGTAAGAGCAAGAACATCAAGGTCCATGAGTTCATGACATTGGCAGAGGTCAGAAGAGTGCTTGAAAGCAGAGCAAGAGTTTAGTGTGGCAACATGGAGCTGGTTGCCACTTTTGAAGGACTTTCGCAGGGGGGAGCAGGGGACACAGATCCCCCCGTAAGCAGCAAGAGTGCCTGAGAGAAAGAGGTAGGGGGTGGCAGAGGAGGCAAAGATGACAAGGGTGTCAGTAAGGAGGGCACAGGCAAGGGAGCCAGGATAGTGGAAGATCGCAAGGGAGCCAGTATGACATAATGTAACAGGCATATTTGTAAAGCACACATTCCCTCCCAAAGGGGCATCTTGGCACTAATAACAGATGTTTATTGTTACCCAACTCAATGGTACTCTTTTTATTGACCTCGGAAGGATGAAGGGCTGAGTGGACCTGCCGGGATTCGAACCTCTGATCATGAGGACAAACACAGGCCTCTGTAGTGGATGCATTAGTCCATTGAGCCACAGAACCAGCCGACAATGGGAAGGGCTGCAGGAGGCAAGAGAGCTCCAGATGTGGCGGCAGTGTGTGGCCAGGGCGCCATACCCTTGGGCCAATACATTTGCAGATATCCATAGGTGTGCTTCACAATTCGAGAAAAAAATGAGACTGTTTTCTTTTTGTTTATGATAAGCTATTGATCCATGCGTCTGGAGAACAACAAGATTCAAGAATTGTTGGAATTGAGCCCCAATCCATTCTTCTTTATTTTCAGTACCGTGTGCATAATCTGTACATTCTTGAATCGTTTTCAGTGGGGGAGTAAAAGGTGTGAAAATGTAAAAAACTTATTTTGTTGGGTTCTATTAAATAATGTTGTTTCTCAATTCATTTTTATGGATACAGGTCATAAATTGTGATTTAATATCAGCTTGTTCATCTTCCTTTCTTCCTTGTCTCAGTACTTTTGTACATGTCCATTTGTGGGTTACTGTAAAAAGAAACAGTTTATGGTTATACAATTATACACATGTGTGGGAGCCCCTCTACTGAGAACAAACATGGTGCAAACAACCTGTTTTATGGGCGGTTTCCCACTCAGCAAGGTCTACAATCACGTTTTAGTTCACTGTACCCTTCACAGAGGAGAAATACCCATTTGCATATCAGTTTCTCAATGAGTTAAAACGTGGTTCTAGACTCTCCAGAGTGGAAGTATTCCATAGTACAGGGTATTTGCCAATGTTCGTTCTCAATAGAGGGGCTCCCACACTCGTTTAATTTGTAAAACCTGGGGTTTAACCCTAAGTAACCCAGGGTAATCCTGACGTGGATCCCTTGCTCAATGTGCCTTAGAGAAGCTCAGTTTTGCCTCACTGAGGAGGCCCAATAAGTCTGAAACATTTTTCTGGCATTGCTAAAGGTACTTTTGTTCAGAAAACAATTGCATAGCATTTCAGTGCTGGACTGCCCTTGTGGGTGGGACCAGATAATATGCAAATGGTTATTTCTTCTCTGTGAAGGGTGCAGTGTGCTTAAACCTAGAACCTCCGTAGTGGAAGAATTTCATTAAAACAGGGTATTTGAGCATTGTTTGTTCTCAATAGAGGGGGCCCACACTCTTGTTTAATTTGTAAAATTTGAGGTTTCACCCTAAGTAATCCAGGGTAATCCAGACGTGGACCCCTTGCTCATTGTGCCTTAGAAAATCTCTGCTTAGCCTCACTGAGGAGACCCAATAAGTCTGAAACATGTGTCTAGCAATGCTAAAGGTACTTTTGTTCAGAAAAGAATTGCATAGCATTTCAGTGCTGGACTGCCTTTGTGGGTGGGACCCGACTAATATGCAAATGGTTTTTTCTTCTCTGAGACAGGTGCAGTGTGCCTAAACATAGAGCCCCCTGAGTGGAAGAAATTCATTAAACAGGGTATTTGACCCATGTTCATTCTCAGTGGAGGGGCTCCCACACTCTTGCTTAGTTTATGGTTATAGGCAGTCCTTAACGCGATGATGGGTTATTCATTTTTAAGATGTGTTTTTCTAGACGTGAAGAAGGCATGTTTGAGTATTCTGTAGGAATAAAGCATTCCCCACGTCTGTTAGATGAACCCCATCTTTTCTAAATAATTCACTGTTTGAGTATTTGATATTGTTATTGTAGATACTCATAATGTGGTGGTTGTCTGTAATATTTCAAAATACAAATGATGTGTTTGGAAAATGTCCATGGGATTTTGGAAATCATGGTTCATGAAGAGAGAAAGAGAAACACCTCTGCAATAACCAAGTTCCTTACCTGCACAGTGAATTATGATGATGGCTGGATGATGGTGCAATCTAACTCTTACTAATTCATAGGATATTTGCTCCCACCTCATGCCTCTAATTTGTTTCCAAATTATTTGGAAATGCAGTAATCCAAGATGCTGATGAATTCCCCTCTGCATGCTGCAGATCATCTGCCAATGAACCAATAAATCTCTAATAATGTAGCCCATTTTATTTTTCTTTGCTCCATGTTGGTGCTTGTTGTGTTCCTGAGAGAGTGTCAAGAGAATGGTGATGTTTTGTTTGAATATGAGGGACAAGTAGTGTGATTTGATTGGCTGCTTTGAATGGTCAAGGCTTTCACCTTTGACAGCCGGTTTATGAGATTGGTCTTTAAGATATGTATTGTATGTTGAGGTAATGGGTGAAGCCATTTTGTGGAGTTGGGATATTGTGCTCTTTCTTTCTTTGAATGGTGTCTTTATGCCTCCTCATTGCTCTGTCATTTGTAATATGGTTAAACTGACAGGAACCACACTTGAGATTGTGTGATTTTATTTGAAGATTTATTCATGAAATAGAGTAAGTAAGTCATTTTTGAGAGCCTATTACATGTGGGATGTAGTTTAAGCATGTGCATTAGTATTATATATTGTTTAGATGTTAGGTGTGTCTATTCAGATCGATAAATACAAAAACATTGACACGATCAAGAGAGAGGTATAGTTTTGCGTTATTGATTCGGCTGAAGTAGTTAAAAATAGCATATATCAATGAAAGGTGCACTATGTTTGTATTGCATGTGATCTGTGCGATTCTCGAATCTTGTATTTGTGTAGTCAAATCCAAAAGTTATAATTAGTATGCTTCTTTTTTTTGTTGGTTTAAGGCAGAGTGTGAGGAGTAAACCAGTGATAGATGTGTGCTGGTAGTTTTGGGAAAGGTGCACTATGGGTGAATAGAAATTGTACTATTGTACTTGATTTCTTGATTCGATGTGGTAGTGCACATGGCAGATGAAGATTCGAGACTTGTGACTAATTAAAATAGTGTATATTGTAAAAATGTTTATATTCTATTGTATATTGTTTTTTTAAATTTGAGATGAGGTTCATGTGGTGTACAGGTTTGTTTCTAGATTTGCTGTACTCTTATGCGTGGTTCTGGAAGCTCGTATTCGTGTAGTTAAATATGGTGTCAGGTGCCATTTTTGTTCGAGAAGTTAACAAAAATAGTGCAGATTTCTCTTCAGGTGTATTATACATTTGGTGAAAATGAATGTAAATATGTAAACATTTTGAGTATTTATGTTTCATAGCATAACCTGGGTCTGTCCAGTGTGAAGCTGTAGTTTGTTACAGGGTGTTTCACCCTTTTGACATTGGGGTGATACCTATGTTATAGGTATCTTTCTTGTGTTAGGGGTTTACATGTTTAATAATGAGTCACTGGCTGAGAAAGACAGGCATGAGCGAAAAAGTGTGCCTTTGCAAGAGTTATGGTTGTAATTGGCCATGTACGCTGCTTTGAGAAGGGGCTAATTTCTATTTGTATCTTGGGGCTCTGTCTTCTTCATTGGAGATGGGGCAGTACATTGCTTGCCATAGTATTTTGGCATACAAAAATATTTAAAAAAAGAAAGAATATGATCTCTGAAATAGTGAATAGAATGCATTCCCTTTTTAATTTTCTTGGAAGGTGCTGTGGATGGGGGGAGAGTCCTGGGAGTGTAGCAGGAAGATGTGATCCAGTATATAAGTGGAGATGTAGGAGGAGGGATGGAGAAAGGTTACGTGAGTTCTGCGAGAAGTAGTGGGAATGGTGGTGACATGGGAAGAGAGCAGATGCATGTTATCTGTTGTCTTATCACAATGAACAACGACGTTCTCAAGGGAGGGGGTTGAGGCTCTAAATCACAAGTGGTACATTGTGTTTCTCATCTGTGTTTCCAGGCACCTGTATTGGGTGAGTGGTCTTCCATGGGTGTGAATAAAAGTTCATAGAATGATAGCAAAATTATCCAGCCAATATATGTTTTCTGAAATGAATGCTCTATTATGTTTGAATCATATCATGGCATTTAAGTTGTATTTGTTTAAATTATTTATAGTGGGATATGGGACAGATGTTTATGTTACTTTTTCTAGTTGTAACTATGACATTAGATATGTTTGTTTTTTTCTTCCCAGCAGGATTTCAAAAGGTGCCCTTAAAGAAGAAGCAGGAGCGTGAGAACCGGCATTAGTGCTATTTTCAGGAAAGTATAGTATGTTATAATGGTTCATAGTTTAACTTGAAAATGTTAGGGATATAAATATTAATAATTGTAATTATGTAAAATATATTGGTGGACCTGTGGATAGTAATATTGAAGCCATCAGTCCAGATCCAGACATAAGTGGGGCATCTTGTACTGCTAAGCAGCCAAATACACAGAAAGGAACTAAAACAATATGTCAGCAAAGTTCTGGGAAACAGTGTGATGCATTTCAACAGCATTCAAGGATATATAGTTGTAGAGAAGGAGCTAAGTACCCTCACCTCATTCACCTCGCCCATCTTGCCTATATGTTGGGAACCAGAGTGTAAGACACATGCAGTACCAGTGCAAATACTGATACCAAGGAGAATCCTAGAGGCAAGGTACCCATTGAGAAAACCATACCTGCATACGAGACAGTACGATGGACATTTGAATGAAATTTCAGAAGAAACAGGACCAATGAATGGCAAAAGTGAATGGAGACGTCATACAGAGTCGATCTGACGCACATGGAAGAGATGCAGAGACTAAAGAATGCAGATATCATATAAGGCATCAAGAAAGTATCAAAGATAAGCAGCATCTTGGGATCAAGAAGAAGAAACCTATGCTACAGAACTGATGAAGATGTCAAGCTGTGTACAGATGCAAAGAAACATAAGCAGACAAAGCATTCTTTAGGCTAGCTAAGTAGTAGTGAATAGATTGTGGGATGCACCAACATATACATATATATATTCAATGAAAAAACGTTGTTATAGGGACGTTATGGTTAAGTTGCGCTACTAAAAATCTATGAAATTCAATAAAAAAACTTTGTTAAAGGGACGTTATGGTTCCAAGTAAAACCGAAAAACCCCTGAAATTCGCCAGTTATGGTAAGCTAAGCAACCATAACTCGCGCCACCACCGTGCACTGCTAAGACTAACACCCACAACATCAAAGATGACATCGGACAGTTGGGGTTTTATCTGGGAGGAAGTGGTGGGTCTGAAAAGAGCCTTTTGGTGGTGTTTGTTTGTGTTTGAAAAATTTGAAATGCTCAACACCTACTACAAAATGGATGCTGTAATTCCAAAAAAGGTCGCAATGCATTTTGTACATTTCTCAGAAAAATCTGATTGCCAGCATAAGTAAGATGGACTCCATCGCTGCGAAAAATGTATGTACTACGAAACATAATATTTTCTTTGTGAAAAGAGGACATGCCAAAAATCCAGGGGCGTTGCTAGGGGGGGGCTAAGGGGGCTATAGCCCCTGATCTTTTGGTTGTAGCCCCGGATAGAATCTCAGGAGCTACAGCCAAAAGACTAGCTAGCCCCCAGTCCCAACAGTTCCGACATCAGCGTAGCCCCGGGTCTTTTCCAGACCTAGCAACTCCCCTGCAAAAATCTCTTAGAAGGGCACAAACAGCCTTGTTGACATTGCGCCTTGCTTTCTCCATTTGTGGACCAAATGAAGAAGAACGAAGCCACATTTGTCTGTGCGCAATCCGTGAAAAAATTACTTGAGAATTTGGAAACATGTCCATGACCTTCCCAAGTCCTTCTTTCATTGCAAATTGCAAAGAAATTCCAGACACATGTCCTAAACTGTTCCCTCCACAATGAATTACAATTATGTCTGGATGTTGCTCTGTCTCCAAAGTAGCACAGAGAGGTAGCAAGTCCAACCACTTCATTCCACGTACTCAATGCCAGTGCACTTCCACATGTGGGAATCCAAGATCTACAGCTACTCCACAGCTTTCTGCATGCACCTTCAACCAATGTATCCACGAGTCTCCCAAAATCCAAACAATCTGTTTTCTGAAACACACAGCCATAGCTATCTGTTCTTCTCTCAGCAAAAAGAGTATCTGAGAAACTCTCTCCTGGCACAACACACCCACTAAACCCTCCTGACAAATCCCTTTCTCTGCTCATTCTCATTTGCATGGCTCCCCAAGCCAAAAAACCCCGGATGTAACACCCGATGCCCGCGGACTATCGCCATGTTTGCGGACATATCGTAACATGGACAGTCCTTCTACCATTTCCATTTCACTTTCTGTGCCATTCCCTCATTGGATACAGCTAAGAAGTCACATGAACATCCACAAATCACATCCAAGACCTCTACATCTAACTGCATCATCATAGATCAGCACTTCCAATGTACTGTTAAACTCTCTGAGTACAAGTGTCATATCATTGGAAAGCACCTTCTACAAGAAATACTGTACAAGTCTCCAAGATTTCTACTTGCAGCTGCATGCATATTCATATGCATGAACACAAACTACAGGTATGCATATTTTCTGTATAGTACATGTACAATTCTTATAGGTTCATATAAACAGATTAACTGACTTTTAGCTTGTATAATCTATAAAATGAATTTACTGTCATTTTTTCCATCTCCTAAAATCGACTGTCACTTCCAAACCTATCTGCTATTTAATTTCTTTTTACACACACATTTACAAAGCATGTTGAACTAACATATTTAAAATACAATATGAAGAGTTAACATACTCAAACAAAATTGCATGCACACAGTATGTTCAAATATCAAACAACAATACTTGTACAAAAACATAAACATTTATTTACTTATATTTATAGACTGCGCAAGCAGCCCATGGCATTGAGGTGCTGTTACTTACAAGAGCTTAGTTACAGAAATAGTGGTATTCAGTGGTACATTATGAATTCCACAAGGCATACAAATGATACTTTGGTTGTTACAGTTAGTCATTACAATACAGTTTATGCATTAAGAACATATGATATGTATTCAACTGGTGCGACGCATCTTCTGTGAATAAGATAGTTTTCATGATTTTGAGGAAGGCGCAGAGGTTCAATGTCAATTAAAAAAATCAATGTCTAAATTAAAAACAGTGCTATATACAAACAAAAATACTAATTTGTTTCCTTTACAATTGCAGTGAAGACCATTCTCCTGAAAAGAAGCAGCCGAATTTGAAGTAAAAAGAACAACTAAGAAGAAACCTGCTCATTTCAGAAAAAAAAGTAAGTTGAATACCACCATATTATTTGTACTATTATTCAAACACACTGTAAGGTTAATTCATGCTATTTGTGTGCCTAAAAATAGAGATTGTGCACCATTCTGTCTACAAATCCCATTTCTTAAACAAAGATTTACAGGCAGAATGGCGCACAATTTCATATTTTTTGACACACAAATGACCCAACTCATCCCCTATTGATTGATATTTTCAGGCCGATTCATGGAATAATTAGCGCGGCGCAAGTGGCCAAAAACGTGCGATTCGCAGTGGAATAGCGAAAATCGCAGTGCAAGTGCGAAAATCGCACGAAAAGCAGCGCACATCGATTCATGGAAGGCCGTGCGCGAGAAAACCATCGGATGTGCGCTAAAAAAGTGCGCGGCGCACGTTGGCGCACAGGCCATCTAACAGCGTGCGCCAGGTCACAGCGAAAATCGCACAGGCCACAGCGAAAATCGTACATAGCGCTGCGCACACAACAAAAGTAGGCGGAACACGGGCATAACACTCGGAATGGGGAACAACTTGCCAAAATGTGGGCGTCACGGGGGAAGTACAGGGTGCAAGTGCGCGGAACGCCCACACGCTCGCCTACAACACGTATTCATGGAATCGAATAGGGCAAAAAAGCGCACGGTCAAACCAGCGCACAGGCACAAACACGACCGCCACAAGAAAGCAGGCGGTAGCGTCTCAGCTCCTGTAATAAATGTGCGCCAAAAGGTGCGCCAACAAATAGCACTTATATAAAGCCATGATGAATGTCCTATACTGTGGCCCTCCAGGACAAATGACGTGCAAAGGGGTACCCACAAACACGGACACCCGCTGACTGAAAAATAACGTGTGCATGTATTCCGGGGTGCGCAGGTACTTTCACACGCGATTTGGCTGAGTACGTGGATCTCAGGGGTGCGCGGGAAGTCCCACACGTGATTTGGCTGTGTACGTGGATCTCAGGGGTGCGCGGGAAGTTCCACACGCAATTTGGCGGGGTACGTGCACGGGAATTCACACACGCAACTTGGCTGGGTACGTGGATCTCAGGGGTGCGCGGGAAGTCTCACACGTGATTTGGCAGGGTACGTGGATTTCAGGGGTGCGCGGGAAGTTCCACATGCGATTTGGCCGGGTACGTGCATGGGAATTACACACGCAAATTGGCTGGGTAGGTGGATCACAGGGGTGCGCGGGAAGTCTCACACGCGATTTGGCAGGGTACGTGTATTTCAGGGGTACGCGGGAAATTCTACACGCAATTTGGCTGTGTGCTCCCAGGTATTCCCTGTACACCCTACACGGCCCCTGCAGGCAGCCGACACCACAGGGGACTACCCTGCACACCTGCTCATGTCACCCAGCACCCCCACCCCCCAGCAGTGCAGGGGCAGCCTCCACCAGGCCCCCACTCATGGCCCCTATCACCCCATCCCCCAGCAGTGCAGGGGCAGCCTCCACCAGGCCCCCACCCATGTCTACCACCACCCCCACCCCCCAGCCACCATGGGCATCCCCTACCAGGCCCCCACTCATGTCTCCCACCCACCCCCACCCCCCAGCCACCATGGGCAGCCCCCACCAGGCCCCCACTCATGTCTCCCACCACCGCCACCCCCCCAGCAGTGTGGGGCACCCTCCACCAGGGCACCACCCATGTCTCCCACCACCCCCACCCCCCCAGCCACCATGGGCAGCCCCCACTCATGTCTCCCACCACCCCCACCCCCCAGCAGTGCAGGGGCAGCACCACCAGGCCCCCACTCATGTCCAACTCATGTCTCCCACCACCCCCACCCCCCCAGCCACCATGGTCAGCCTCCACCAGGCCCCCACTCATGTCTCCCACCACCCCCACCCCCCAGCCACCATGCGCAGCCTCCACCAGGCCCCCACTCATGTCTCCCACCACCCCCACCCCCCAGCAGTGCAGGGCCAGCACCACCAGGCCCCCACTCATGTCCAACTCATGTCTCCCACCACCCCCACCCCCCCAGCTACCATGGGCATCCCCCACCAGGTACCCACTCATGTCTCCCACCACCCCCACCCCCCAGCAGTGCAGGGCCAGCACCACCAGGCCCCCACTCATGTCCAACTCATGTGTCCCACCACCCCCACCCCCTCAGCAGTGTGGGTCACCCTCCACCAGGCCACCACCCATGTCTCCCATCACCCCCACACCCCCAGCCACCATGGGCAGCCCCCTCTCATGTCTCCCACCACCCCCACCCCCCAGCAGTGCAGGGGCAGCACCACCAGGCCCCCACTCATGTCCAACTCATGTCTCCCACCACCCCCATCCCCCAGCCACCATGGGCAGCCTCCACCAGGCCCCCACTCATGTCTCCCACCACCCCCACCCCCCAGCCACCATGGGCAGCCTCCACCAGGCCCCCACTCATGTCTGCCACCACCCCCACCCCCCAGCAGTGCAGGGCCAGCACCACCAGGCCCCCACTCATGTCCAACTCATGTCTCCCACCATCCCCACCCCCCCAGCCTCCATGGGCATCCCCCACCAGGCACCCACTCATGTCTCCCACCACCCCCACCCCCCAGCAGTGCAGGGCCAGCACCACCAGGCCCCCACTCATGTCCAACTCATGTCTCCCACCACCCCCACCCTCCCAGCCACCATGGGCATCCCCCACCAGGCACCCACTCATGTCTCCCACCATCCCCACCCCCCAGGAGTGCAGGGCCAGCACCACCAGGCCCCCACTCATGTCCAACTCATGTCTACCACAAACCCCACCCCCCCCAGCCACCATGGGCATTCCCCACCAGGCCCCCACTCATGTCTCCCACCACCCCCACCCCCTAGCCACCATGGGCATCCCCCACCAGGCCCCCACTCATGTCTCCCACCACCCCCCAGCAGTGCAGGGGCAGCCTCCACCAGGCCCCCACCCATGTCTCCCACCACCCCCACCCCCCAGCCACCATGGGCAGCCCCCACCAGGCCCCCACTCATGTCTCCCACCACCGAAACCCCCCCAGCAGTGTGGGGCACCCTCCACCAGGGCACCACCCATGTCTCCCACCACCCCCACCCCCCAGCCACCATGGGCATCCCCCACCAGGCCCCCACTCATGTCTCCCACCACTCCCACCCCCGAGCAGTGCAGGGGCAGCCTCCACCAGGCCCCCACCCATGTCTACCACCACCCCCACCCCCCAGCCACCATGGGCATCCCCCACCAGGCCCCCACTCATGTCTCCCACCCACCCCCACCCCCCACCCACCATGGGCAGCCCCCACCAGGCCCCCACTCATGTCTCCCACCACCGCCACCCCCCCAGCAGTGTGGGGCACCCTCCACCAGGGCACCACCCATGTCTCCCACCACCCCCACCCCCCCAGCCACCATGGGCAGCCCCCACTCATGTCTCCCACCACCCCCACCCCCCAGCAGTGCAGGGGCAGCACCAGCAGGCCCCCACTCATGTCCAACTCATGTCTCCCACCACCCCCACCCCCACAGCCACCATGGTCAGCCTCTACCAGGCCCCCACTCATGTCTCCCACCACCCCCACCCCCCAGCCACCATGCGCAGCCTCCACCAGGCCCCCACTCATGTCTCCCACCACCCCCACCCCCCAGCAGTGCAGGGCCAGCACCACCAGGCCCCCACTCATGTCCAACTCATGTCTCCCACCACCCCCACCCCCCCAGCTACCATGGGCATCCCCCACCAGGCACCCACTCATGTCTCCCACCACCCCCACCCCACAGCAGTGCAGGGCCAGCACCACCAGGCCCCCACTCATGTCCAACTCATGTGTCCCACCACCCCCACCCCCCAGCAGTGTGGGTCACCCTCCACCAGGCCACCACCCATGTCTCCCATCACCCCCACACCCCCAGCCACCATGGGCAGCCCCCTCTCATGTCTCCCACCACCCCCACCCCCCAGCAGTGCAGGGGCAGCACCACCAGGCCCCCACTCATGTCCAACTCATGTCTCCCACCACCCCCACCCCCCAGCCACCATGGGCAGCCTCCACCAGGCCCCCACTCATGTCTCCCACCACCCCCACCCCCCAGCCACCATGGGCAGCCTCCACCAGGCCCCCACTCATGTCTGCCACCACCCCCACCCCCCAGCAGTGCAGGGCCAGCACCACCAGGCCCCCACTCATGTCCAACTCATGTCTCCCACCATCCCCACCCCCCCAGCCACCATGGGCATCCCCCACCAGGCACCCACTCATGTCCAACTCATGTCTCCCACCACCCCCACCCTCCCAGCCACCATGGGCATCCCCCAGCAGGCACCCACTCATGTCTCCCACCATCCCCACCCCCCAGGAGTGCAGGGCCAGCACCACCAGGCCCCCACTCATGTCCAACACATGTCTACCACCAACCCCACCCCCCCCAGCCACCATGGGCATTCCCCACCAGGCCCCCACTCATGTCTCCCACCACCCCCACCCCCCAGCCACCATGGGCATCCCCCACCAGGCCCCCACTCATGTCTCCCACTACCCCCCAGCAGTGCAGGGGCAGCCTCCACCAGGCCCCCGCCCATGTCTCCCACCACCCCCACCCCCCAGCCACCATGGGCATCCGCCACCAGGCCCCCACTCATGTCTCCCACCACCGCCACCCCCCCAGCAGTGTGGGGCACCCTCCACCAGGGCACCACCCATGTCTCCCACCACCCCCACCCCCCCAGCCACCATGGGCAGCCCCCACTCATGTCTCCCACCACCCCCACCCCCCAGCAGTGCAGGGGCAGCACCAGCAGGCCCCCACTCATGTCCAACTCATGTCTCCCACCACCCCCACCCCCACAGCCACCATGGTCAGCCTCTACCAGGCCCCCACTCATGTCTCCCACCACCCCCACCCCCCAGCCACCATGCGCAGCCTCCACCAGGCCCCCACTCATGTCTCCCACCACCCCCACCCCCCAGCAGTGCAGGGCCAGCACCACCAGGCCCCCACTCATGTCCAACTCATGTCTCCCACCACCCCCACCCCCCCAGCTACCATGGGCATCCCCCACCAGGCACCCACTCATGTCTCCCACCACCCCCACCCCACAGCAGTGCAGGGCCAGCACCACCAGGCCCCCACTCATGTCCAACTCATGTGTCCCACCACCCCCACCCCCCAGCAGTGTGGGTCACCCTCCACCAGGCCACCACCCATGTCTCCCATCACCCCCACACCCCCAGCCACCATGGGCAGCCCCCTCTCATGTCTCCCACCACCCCCACCCCCCAGCAGTGCAGGGGCAGCACCACCAGGCCCCCACTCATGTCCAACTCATGTCTCCCACCACCCCCACCCCCCAGCCACCATGGGCAGCCTCCACCAGGCCCCCACTCATGTCTCCCACCACCCCCACCCCCCAGCCACCATGGGCAGCCTCCACCAGGCCCCCACTCATGTCTGCCACCACCCCCACCCCCCAGCAGTGCAGGGCCAGCACCACCAGGCCCCCACTCATGTCCAACTCATGTCTCCCACCATCCCCACCCCCCCAGGCCACCATGGGCATCCCCCACCAGGCACCCACTCATGTCCAACTCATGTCTCCCACCACCCCCACCCTCCCAGCCACCATGGGCATCCCCCAGCAGGCACCCACTCATGTCTCCCACCATCCCCACCCCCCAGGAGTGCAGGGCCAGCACCACCAGGCCCCCACTCATGTCCAACACATGTCTACCACCAACCCCACCCCCCCCAGCCACCATGGGCATTCCCCACCAGGCCCCCACTCATGTCTCCCACCACCCCCACCCCCCAGCCACCATGGGCATCCCCCACCAGGCCCCCACTCATGTCTCCCACCACCCCCCAGCAGTGCAGGGGCAGCCTCCACCAGGCCCCCGCCCATGTCTCCCACCACCCCCACCCCCCAGCCACCATGGGCATCCCCCACCAGGCCCCCACTCATGTCTCCCACCACCCCCACCCCCCAACAGTGCAGGGGCAGCCTCCACCAGGCCCCCACCCATGTCTACCACCACCCCCAGCCACGATGGGCATCCCCCACCAGGCCCCCACTCATGTCCCCCTGCACCCCCAGCATTCAGGGGCACCCTCCACCAGGCCCCCACTCATGGCCCCTATCACCCCCACCCCCCAGCAGTGCAGGGGCAGCCTCCACCAGGCCCCCACTCATGTCTACCACCACGCCCACCCCCCAGCCACCATGGGCATCCCCCACCAGACCCGACACTCATGTCTCCCACCACCCCCACCCCCCAGCAGTGCAGGGCCAGCACCACCAGGCCCCCACTCATGTCCAACTCATGTCTCCCACCACCCCCACCCCCCCAGCCACCATGGGCATCCCCCACCAGGCACCCACTCATGTCTCCCACCACCCCCACCCCCCCAGCCACCATGGGCATCCCCCACCAGGCCCCCACTCATGTCTCCCACCACCCCCACCCCCCAGCCACCATGGGCATCCCCCACCAGGCCCCCACTCATGTCTCCCACCACCCCCACCCCCCAGCAGTGCAGCGGCAGCCCCCACCAGGCCCCCACCCATGTCTCCCACCATGGGCATCCCCCACCAGGCCCCCACTCATGTATCCCACCACCCCCACCCCCCAGCAGTGCAGGGGCAGCCTCTACCCGGCCCCCACCCATGTCTACCACCACCCCCACCCCCCACCCACCATGGGCATCCCCCACCAGGCCCCCACTCATGGCCCCCTGCACCCCCACCCCCCAGCATTCAGGGGCACCCTCCACCAGGCCCCGACTCATGGCCCCTATCACCCCCACCCCCCAGCAGTGCAGGGGCAGCCTCCACCAGGCCCCCACTCATGTCTCCCACCACCCCCACCCCCCAGCCACCATCGGCATCCCCCACCAGGCCCCCACTCATGTCTCCCACCCACCCCCACCCCCCAGCCACCATGTGCAGCCCCCACCAGGCCCCCACTCATGTCTCCCACCACCCCCACCCCCAGCAGTGTGGGACACCCTCCACCAGGCCCCCACTCATGTCTCCCTGCACCCCCACCCCCCAGCATCCAGGGGCACCCTCCACCAGGCCCCCACTCATTTTTCCTACCACCCCCACCCCCCCAGCAGTGTGGGGCACCCTACACCAGGCCCCCACTCATGTCTCCCACCACCCCCACCCCACAGCCACCATGGGCATCCCCCACCAGGCCCCCACTCATGTCTCCCACCACCCCCACCCCCCAGTAGTGCAGGGGCAGCCTCCACCAGGCCCCCACCCATGTCTACCACCACCCCCACCCCCCAGCCACCATGGGAATCCCCCACCAGGCCCCCACTCATGTCTCCCACCACCCCCACCCCCCCAGCAGTGTGGGGCACCCTCCACCAGGCCCCCACTCATGTCCTCCTGCACCCCCACCCCCCCAGCATCCAGGGGCACACTCCACCAGGCCCCCACTCATGTCTCCCACCACCCCCACCCCCCAGCCACCATGGGCATCCCCCACCAGGCCCCCACTCATGTCTCCCACCACCCCCACCCCCCAGCAGTGCAGGGGCAGCACCACCAGGCCCCCACTCATGTCCAACTCATGTCTCCCACCACCCCCACTCCCCAGCCACCATGGGCACCCCCCACCAGGCCCCCACTCATGTCTCCCACCACCCCCACCCCCCAGCCACCATGGGCATCCCCCACCAGGCCCCCACTCATGTCTCCCACCACCCCCACCTCCCAGCAGTGCAGGGGCAGCCTCCACCAGGCCCCCACCCATGTCTACCACCACCCCCACCCCCCAGCCACCATGGGCATACCCCACCAGGCCCCCACTCATGTCCCCCTGCACCCCCACCCCCCAGCATCCGGGGGCACCCTCCACCAGGCCCCCACTCATGGCCCCAATCACCCCCACCCCCCAGCAGTGCAGGGGCAGCCTCCACCAGGCCCCCACTCATGGCCCCTATCACCCCCACCCCCCAGCAGTGCAGGGGCAGCATCCACCAGGCCCCCACCCATGTCTACCACCACCCCCACCCCCCAGCCACCATGGGCATCCCCCACCAAGCCCCCACTCATGTCTCCCACCACCCCCACCCCCCAGCCACCATGGGCATCCCCCACCAGGCCCCCACTCATGTCTCCCACCACCCCCAACCCCCAGCAGTGCAGGGGCAGCCTCCACCAGGCCCCCACCCATGTCTCCCACCACCCCCACCCCCCAGCCACCATGGGCATCCCCCACCAGGTCCCCACTCATGTCTCCCACCACCCCCACCCCCGAGCAGTGCAGGGGCAGCCTCCACCAGGCCCCCACCCATGTCTACCACCACCCCCACCCCCCAGCCACCATGGGCATCCCCCACCAGGCCCCCACTCATGTCCCCCTGCACCCCCACCCCCCAGCATTCAGGGGCACCATCCACCAGGCTCCCACTCATGGCCCCTATCACCCCCACCCCCCAGCAGTGCAGGGGCAGCCTCCACCAGGCCCCCACTCATGTCTCCCACCACCCCACCCCCCAGCCACCATGGGCATCCCCACCAGGCCCCCACTCATGTCTCCCACCACCCCACCCCCCAGCAGTGCAGGGCCAGCACCACCAGGCCCCCACTCATGTCCAACTCATGTCAGCCCCAGCCACCATGGGCATCCCCCACCAGGCACCCACTCATGTCTCCCACCACCCCCACCCCCCAGCAGTGCAGGGCCAGCACCACCAGGCCCCCACTCATGTCCAACTCATGTCTCCCACCACCCCCACACCCCCAGCCACCACGGGCATCCCCCACCAGGCCCCCACTCATGTCTCCCACCACCCCCACCCCCCAGCCACCATGGGCATCCCCCACCAGGCCCCCACTCATATCTCCCACCACCCCCACCCCCCAGCAGTGCAGGGGAGCCTGCACCAGGCCCCACCCATGTCTCCCACCACCCCCACCCCCCAGCCACCATGGGCATCCCCCACCAGGCCCCCACTCATGTCTCCCACCACCCCCACCCGCCAGCAGTGCAGGGGCAGCCTCCACCAGGCCCCCACCCATGTCTACCACCGCCCCCAGCCACCATGGCCTCCCCCCACCAGGCCCCCACTCATGTCCCCATGCACCCCCACCCCCCAGCATTCAGGGGCACCCTCCACCAGGCCCCCACTCATGGCCCCTATCACCCCCACCCCCCAGCAGTGCAGGGGCAGCCTCCACCAGGCCCCCACTCATGTCTCCCACCACCCCCACCCCCCAGCAGTGCAGGGCCAGCACCACCAGGCCCCCACTCATGTCCAACTCATGTCTCCCACCACCCCCACCCCCCAGCCACCATGGGCATCCCCCACCAGGCCCCCACTCATGTCTCCCACCACCCCCACCCCCCAGCCACCATGGGCATCCCCCACCAGGCCCCCACTCATGTCTCCCACCACCCCCACCCCCCAGCAGTGCAGGGCAGCCTCCACCAGGCCCCCACCCATGTCTCCCACCACCCCCACCCCCCAGCCACCATGGGCATCCCCCACCAGGCCCCCACTCATGTCTTACAACACCCCCACCCCCCAGCAGTTCAGGGGCAGCCTCTACCAGGCCCCCACCCATGTCTACCACCACCCCCACACCCCGGCCACCATGGGCATCCCCCACCAGGCCCCCACTCATGTCCCCCTGCACCCCCACCCCCCAGCATTCAGGGGCACCCTCCACCAGGCCCCCACTCACGGCCCCTATCACCCCCACCCCCCAGCAGTGCAGGGGCAGCCTCCACCAGGCCCCCACTCATGTCTCCCACCACCCCCACCCCCCAGCCACCATGGGCATCCTCCACCAGGCCCCCACTCATGTCTCCCACCACCCCCACCCCCCAGCCACCATGGGCATCCCCCACTAGGCCCCCACTCAAGGCCCCTATCACCCCCACCCCCCAGAAGTGCAGGGGCATCCCCCACCAGGCCCCCACTCATGTCTCCCCCCCACCCCCACCCCCCAGCCCCCATGGGCAGCCCCCACCAGGCCCCCACTCATGTCTCCCACCACCCCCACCCCCCCAGCAGTGTGGGACACCCTCCACCAGGCCCCCACTCATGTCCGCCAGTAACCCCACCCCCCAGCAGTGTGGGGCACCCTCCACCAGGCCCCCACTCATGTCTCCCACCTCCCCCACCCCCCAGCCACCATGGGCATCCCCCACCAGGCCCCCACTCATGTCTCCCACCACCCCCACCCCCCAGCAGTGCAGGGGCAGCACCACCAGGTCCCCACTCATGTCCAACTCATGTCTCCCACTACCCCCACCCCCCCAGCCACCATGGGCATCCCCCACCAGGCCCCCACTCATGTCTCCCACCACCCCCACCCCCCAGCAGTGTGGGGCACCCTCCACCAGGCCCCCACTCATGTCCCCCTGCACCCCCACCCCCCAGCATCCAGGGGCACCCTCCACCAGGCCCCCACTCATGTCTCCCACCACCCTCACCCCCCAGCAGTGTGGGGCACCCTCCACCAGGCCCCCACTCATGTCTCCCACCACCCCCACCCCCCAGCCACCATGGGCATCCCCAACCAGGCCCCCACTCATGTCTCCCACCACCCCCAACCCCCAGCAGTGCAGGGGCAGCACCACCAGGCCCCCACTCATGTCCAACTCATGTCTCCCACAACCCTCAACCCCCAGCCACCATGGGCATCCCCCACCAGGCCCCCACTCATGTCTCCCACCACCCCCACCCCCCAGCCACCACGGGCATCCCCCACCAGGCCCCCACTCATGTCTCCCACCACCCCCACCCCCCAGCAGTGCAGGGGCAGCCTCCACGAGGCCCCCACCCATGTCTACCACCACCCCCACCCCCAAGCCACCATGGGCATCCCCCACCAGGCCCCCACTCATGTCCCCCTGCACCCCCACCCCCCAGCATTCAGGGGCACCCTCCACCAGGCCCCCACTCATGGCCCCTATCACCCCCACCCCCTAGCAGTGCAGGGGCAGCCTCCACCAGGCCCCCACCCATGTCTACCAACACCCCCACCCCCCAGCCACCATGGGCATCCCCACCAGGCCCCCACTCATGTCTCCCACCACCCCCACCCCCCAGCCACCATGGGCATCCCCACCAGGCCCCCACTCATGTCTCCCACCACCCCCACCCCCCAGCAGTGCAGGGGCAGCCTCCACCAGGCCCCCACCCATGTCTCCCACCACCCCCCACCCCCCAGCCACCATGGGCATCCCCCACCAGGCCCCCACTCATGTCTCCCACCACCCCCACCCCCCAGCAGTACAGGGGCAGCCGCCACCAGGCCCCCACCCATGTCTACCACCACCCCAGCCACCATGGGCATCCCCCACCAGGCCCCCACTCATGTCCCCGTGCACCCCCACCCCCCAGCATTCAGGGGCACCCTCCACAAGGCCCCCACTCATGGCCCCTATCACCCCCACCCCCCAGCAGTGCAGGGGCAGCCTCTACCAGGCCCCCTCACATGTCTCCCACCACCCCCATCCCCAGCCACCATGGGCATCCCCCACCAGGCCCCCACTCATGTCTCCCACCACCCCCACCCCCCAGCAGTGCAGGGCCAGCACCACCAGGCCCCCACTCATGTCCAACTCATGTCTCCCACCACCCCACCCCCCCAGCCACCATGGGCATCCCCCACCAGGCACCCACTCATGTCTCCCACCACCCCCACCCCTCAGCAGTGCAGGGCCAGCACCACCAGGCCCCCACTCATGTCCAACTCATGTCTCCCACCCACCACCCCCACCCCCCAGCCACCATGGGCATCCCCCACCAGGCCCCCACTCATGACTGCCACCACCCCCACCCCCCCAGCAGTGTGGGGCACCCTCCACCAGGCCCCACTCATGTCCCCTATCACCCCCAGCAGTGCAGGAACAGCCTCCACCAGGCCCCCACTCATGTCCCCTATAACCCCACCCCCCAGCCACCATGGGCAGCCTCCACCAGGCCCCCACTCATGTCTCCCACCACCCCCACCCCCCAGCAGTGCAGGGGCAGCCTCCACCAGGCACCCACTCATGTCTCCCACCACCCCCACCCCCCAGCCACCAGGGCAGCCTCCACCAGGCCCCCACTCATGTCCAACTCATGTCTCCCACCACCTCCACCCTCCCAGCTACCATGGGCAGCCTCCACCAGGCCCCCACTCATGTCTCCCACCACCCCCACTACCCCAGCAGTGTGGGGCACCCTCCACCAGGCACCCACTCATGTCTCCCACCACCCCCACCCCCCAGCCACCATGGGCATCCCCCACTAGGCCCCCACTCATGTCTCCCACCACCCCCACCCCCCAGCAGTGCAGGGCCAGCACCACCAGGCCCCCACTCATGTCCAACTCATGTCTCCCACCACCCCCACCCCCCAGCCACCATGGGCATCCCCCACCAGGCCCCCACTCATGTACCCTATCACCCCCACCCCCCAGCCACCATGGGCATCCCCCACCAGGCTCCCACCCATGTCCCCCTGCCCACAGGCCCTGACAATCCTCAAGCATGGGCCTCATGGCCAGCCACCACAGCCCAAAGACACAACCAAGTATTACATGCACCCATGATACTACTCCAATGGAAACAATGTAAATCAACACATGTGTCTCACACACACACAATGGTTGCAAGGGAACCTGAAAACCCATATCATGACATGCATGAAAACAATGAGATGAAACCACACATTGAAGAATGAAAAAATCCTCATAATGTATTAATAACAACAGTAATGGCAATCAAAATGAAACAAAATACACAAGTAAAAAAAATAACAAAATCAAGCTGGCTGTCCCTTTTCAAATTAAAATCAATAAATGATAATCCTAAAAAATTTCTTCCAAAGTTAAAGTCCATAAAAAGGAAATGAAGGGAAAAATGAAAATGAAAACCATTGCTCCATGGAAAAAAATATCCATAGTAAAAAAATATCCAAATCCAAAGTCCAACTATTTACAAAGTATTCAGGGTCCATCATCCCAACAGAAGAAATGAAACCTAGCAAAAACCCTATCTAAAATGGAAATATATACAAAAGATGGAGCAGTGTCCGTCGACTCCAAATAAAAATAAACTATAAAGGAAACCTATCACTAAATAACTATATACAATGGCGGCGGGCCAGTCCAGCGGCTCACTTAGTGGTGTTCCGGGCCAGGGCATCATCGAACTCCTCGTCTATGTCCCGGAGGCGGTCCTGTTCCATGGCCCCGAGGGTCCGCAGGGAGGCCGACATGTTCACCTCCAACTCCCTGCGGATTGCCTCGAGGCACTCGGCCCGCCTCAGGGCCCTCCACATGGAGTTCTCCGCCCTGACCATCGTGAGTCGCGCCTCTTCCGCCCGCCGCCGCTCCGCACCTATCTGCTGTCCCAACCGCTGCCACATGGAAGACACTTCCCGTCCAGGGTCCTCCTGCCCTCCGGCCGATGCCTGCCCCTCCGATGTTGATGGCCCCGAGCCATGATGCCTCCCACGTTGACTCTGCTGCTGCCTCCGACGCAACTGCCTCTGCCAGCCTTACCCATTGTTAAAACAAATATGGGCTCTGAACTTGATTTGGCTGAGATTCTGAAAGTTGTAGCTCAAACAAATGGCCTTCCTTGGCTGGAACCCATGCTTTTGGCCATTTTGTCTTCTAATACTACCTCATTACCTATAAAACCAGTCACATAGCTATCTAATCACAAAGAACTTAAAATCATATCCTGGAATTCGTGTGGCTTTGTGAATTTAATGAACTGGCATCTGAATCTTATCAGCGATGAACGACCAACGATAATCATAATCCAAGAGTCGATGAAAACAGAACCCCTACTAATCCCTGGTTATATTACTTTTAACTCATTAGCTAAGAGACATTTATCAGGGGGCTTATCAATTGCAATAAACACTTCATTTAAAGTTCAACCCAATTTAGTTTGGAACTCTCCGAGTTTATTAGGGGTTCATCTTGACATACCCTCAATCAGATATTCATCATTAATTATCATCTCACTATATTGGAATCCTGCCAATTTAACTATTGATGAGATGTTTGATGACCTTGAAGCATGCTTAGAATTTTCCGCTAGTATGTATCATAACTGTGAGATCATTCTTGGTGGCGATTTTAATTGTGACTGTAGAAATGTGAATGAAACTAGTCTATCTAAATCCAATCCGCAGGGGGTTGGAGGAGCAGATGGCGTCGTCCCTGCGGACCCTCAGGGCCATGGAACAGGACCGCCTCCGGGACATAGACGAGGAGTTTGATGATGCCCTGGCCCGGAACACCACGGAGTGAGCCGCTGGACTTGCCCGCCGCCTTTGTATATAGTTCTTTAGTTTTAGGTTTCCTTTGTTTCTTCTTATGATTTGGAGTCGACGGACACTGCTCCACTTTTTGTATATAGTTGGATTTTAGTTAGGGTTTTTTGTAGGTTTCCTTTGTTCAGTTGTGCTCATGGACCCTTGGATGTTTTGTACATAGTTCTTCATTGGATTGTTTTATTTTTTTATTTTTAATTTATTCTCCATGGAGCAATGGTCTTTGCATTTATTTTTCTCTCTCGGATTGATTTTATTTTTAATGTGACTTTGAACAACATTTTTTTGTATTTGGATTTGTAGTTTTGATTTTTTTGGACGGACATGCAGCTTATCTTTTTTTCATTGCCATTGTAGTTTGTTTCATTTCATTTGCATTCAATTTTTTTTAATACAATTTTGTTTTCATACTTCACTGTGTGGTATCATCTCATTGGTTTCATGCATGTCATGTTGGGTGTTTTCCCATTCAATTGCAACCATTGTGTGTGACGGACAGGGGTTCATTTGCTTTATGAACATTGGGGGTGTAACATGTAATTTCCATTTCCATGTGGGTGAATGGGTTACTTGGTAGGGCCTTTTGGCTGTGGAGGATGACCATAACGCACATGATTGGGGATTGTGAGGACCTGGGTGCAGGGGGACATGAGTGGGGGCCTGGTGGGGGATGCCCATGGTGGCTGGGGGGTGGGGATGGTGGTAGACATGGGCGGGGGCCTGGTGGAGGCTGCCCCTGGATGCTGGGGGTGGGGGTGCAGGGGGACATGAGTGGGGGCCTGGTGGGGGATGCCCATGGTGGCTGGGGGGTTGGGGTGATGGGAGACATTAGTGGGGGCCTGGTGGGGGATGCCCATGGTGGCTGGGGGGTGGGGGTGGTGGGAGACATGAGTGGGGGCCTGGTGGGGGATGCCCATGGTGGCTGGGGGGGTGGGGGTGGTGGGAGACATGAGTTGGACATGAGTGGGCCTGGTGGTGCTGCCCCTGCACTGGTGGGGGTGGGGGTGGTGGGAGACATGAGTGGGGGCCTGGTGGGGGATGCCCATGGTGGCTGGGGGGTGGGGGTGGTGGTAGACATGGGTGGGGGCCTGGTGGAGGCTGCCCCTGCACTGCTGGGGGGTGGGGGTGATAGGGGCCATGAGTGGGGGCCTGGTGGAGGGTGCCCCTGAATGCTGGGGGGTGGGGGTGCAGGGGTACATGAGTGGGGGCCTGGTGGGGGATGCCCATGGTGGCTGGGGGGTGGGGGTGGTGGTAGACATGGGTGGGCGCCTGGTGGAGGCTGCCCCTGCACTGCTGGGGGGTGGGGTGGTGGGAGACATGAGTGGGGGCCTGGTGGGGGATGCCCATGGTGGCTGGGGGGTGGGGGTGGCATGAGACATGGGTGGGGGCCTGGTGGAGGCTGCCCCTGCACTGCTGGGGGGTGGGGTGGTGGGAGACATGAGTGGGGGCCTGGTGGGGGATGCCCATGGTGGCTGGGGGGTGGGGGTGGTGGGAGACATGAGTGGGGGCCTGGTGGGGAATGCCCATGGTGGCTGGGGGGGTGGGGGTGGTGGGAGACATGAGTTGGACATGAGTGGGGGCCTGGTGGTGCTGGCCCTGCACTGCTGGGGGTGGGGGTGGTGGGAGACATGAGTGGGTGCCTGGTGGGGGATGCCCATGGTGGCTGGGGGGGTGGGGGTGGTGGGAGACATGAGTTGGACATGAGTGGGGGCCTGGTGGTGCTGGCCCTGCACTGCTGGGGGTTGGGGGGGGTGGGAAACATGAGTGGGGGCCTGGTGGGGGATGCCCATGGTGGCTGGGGATGGGGGTGGTGGGAGACATGAGTGGGGGCCTGGTGGAGGCTGCCCCTGCACTGCTGGGGGGTGGGGGTGATAGGGGCCATGAGTGGGGGCCTGGTGGAGGGTGCCCCTGAATGCTGGGGGGTGGGGGTGCAGGGGGACATGAGTGGGGGCCTGGTGGGGGATGCCCATGGTGGCTGGGGGGTGGGGGTGGTGGTAGACAGGGGTGGGGGCCTGGTGGAGGCTGCCCCTGCACTTCTGGGGGGTGGGGGTGGTGGGAGACACGAGTGGGGGCCTGGTGGGGGATGCCCATGGTGGCTGGGGGGTGGGGGTGGTGGGAGACATGAGTGGGGGCCTGGTGGAGGCTGCCCCTGCACTGCTCGGGGGTGGGGGTGATAGGGGCCATGAGTGGGGGCCTGGTGGAGGGTGCCCCTGAATGCTGGGGGGTGGGGGTGCAGGGGTACATGAGTGGGGGCCTGGTGGGGGATGCCCATGGTGGCTGGGGGGTGGGGGTGGTGGTAGACATGGGTGGGCGCCTGGTGGAGGCTGCCCCTGCACTGCTGGGGGGTGGGGTGGTGGGAGACATGAGTGGGGGCCTGGTGGGGGATGCCCATGGTGGCTGGGGGGTGGGGGTGGCATGAGACATGGGTGGGGGCCTGGTGGAGGCTGCCCCTGCACTGCTGGGGGGTGGGGGTGGTGGGAGACATGAGTGGGGGCCTGGTGGGGGATGCCCATGGTGGCTGGGGGGTGGGGGTGGTGGGAGACATGAGTGGGGGCCTGGTGGGGGATGCCCATGGTGGCTGGGGGGGTGGGGGTGGTGGGAGACATGAGTTGGACATGAGTGGGGGCCTGGTGGTGCTGGCCCTGCACTGCTGGGGGGTGGGGGTGGTGGGAGACATGAGTGGAGGCCTGGTGGGGGATGCCCATGATGGCTGGGGATGCGGGTGGTGGGAGACATGAGTGGGGGCCTGGTGGAGGCTGCCCCTGCACTGCTGGGGGGTGGGGGTGATAGGGGCCATGAGTGGGGGCCTGGTGGAGGGTGCCCCTGAATGCTGGGGGGTGGGGGTGCAGGGGGACATGAGTGGGGGCCTGGTGGGGGATGCCCATGGTGGCTGGGGGGTGGGGGTGGTGGTAGACATGGGTGGGGGCCTGGTGGAGGCTGCCCCTGCACTTCTGGGGGGTGGGGGTGGTGGGAGACACGAGTGGGGGCCTGGTGGGGGATGCCCATGGTGGCTGGGGGGTGGGGGTGGTGGGAGACATGGGTGGGGGCCTGGTGAAGGCTGCCCCTGCACTGCTAGGGGGTGGGGGTGATAGGGGCCATGAGTGGGGGCCTGGTGGAGGCTGCCCCTGCACTGCTGGGGGTGGGGGTGATAGAGGCCATGAGTGGGGGCCTGGTGGAGGGTGCCCCTGGATGCAGGGGGGTGGGGGTGCAGGGGGACATGAGTGGGGGCCTGGTGGGGGATGCCCATGGTGGCTGGGGGTGGGGGTGGTGGTAGACATGGGTGGGGGTCTGATGGAGGCTGCCCCTGCACTGCTGGGGGGTGGGGGTGGTGGGGGACATGAGTGGGGGCCTGATGGGGGATGCCCATGGTGGCTGGGGGGTGGGGGTGGTGGGAGACATGAGTGGGGCCCTGGTGGGGGATGCCCATGGTGGCTGGGGGGTAGGGGTGGTGGGAGACATGAGTTGGACATGAGTGGGGGCCTGGTGGTGCTGCCCCTGCACTGCTGGGGGTTGGGGGTGTTGGGAGACATGAGTGGGGGCCTGGTGGAGGGTGCCCCACACTGCTGGGGGGTGGGGGTGCAGGGGGACATGAGTGGGGGCCTGGTGGAGGGTGCCCCACACTGCTGGGGGGGGTGGGGGTGGTGGGAGACATGAGTGGGGGCCTGGTGGGGGATGCCCATTGTGGCTGGGGGGGGTGGGGGTGGTGGGAGACATGAGTTGGACATGAGTGGGGGCCTGGTGGTGCTGCTCCTGCACTGCTGGGGGGTGGGGGTGGTCGGAGACATGAGTGGGGGCCTGGTGGGGGATGCCCATGGTGGCTGGGGGGTGGGGGTGGTGGGAGACATGAGTGGGGGCCTGGTGGAGGGTGCCCCACACTGCTGGGGGGGTGGGGGGGTGGGAGACATGAGTGGGGGCCTGGTGGGGGCTGCCCATGGTGGCGGGGGGGTGGGGGTGGGTGGGAGACATGAGTGGGGGCCTGGTGGGGGATGCCCATGGTGGCTGGGGGGTGGGGGTGGTGGGAGACATGAGTGGGGGCCTGGTGGAGGATGCCCTGAATGCTGGGGGGTGGGGGTGCAGGGGGACATGAGTGGGGGGCCTGGTGGGGGATGCCCTGAATGCTGGGGGGTGGGGGTGCAGGGGGACATGAGTGGGGGCCTGGTGGGGGATGCCCATGGTGGCTGGGGATGAGGGTGGTGGTAGACATGGGTGGGGGCCTGGTGGAGGCTGCCCCTGCACTGCTGGGGGGTGGGGGTGGTGGGAGACATGAGTGGGGGCCTGGTGGGGGATGCCCATGGTGGCTGGGGGGTTGGGGTGGTGGGAGACATGGGTGGGGGCCTGGTGGAGGGTGCCCCTGCACTGCTGGGGGGTGGGGGTGGTGGGAGACATGAGTGGGGGCCTGGTGGGGGTGCCCATGGTGGCTGGGGGGTGGGGGTGGTGGGAGACATGAGTGGGGGCCTGGTGGGGGATGCCCATGGTGGCTGGGGGGGTGGGGGTGGTGGGAGACATGAGTTGGACATGAGTGGGGGCCTGGTGGTGCTGGCCCTGCACTGCTGGGCGGTGGGGGTGGTGGGAGACATGAGTGGGTGCCTGGTGGGGGATGCCCATGGTGGCTGGGGGGGTGGGGGTGGTGAGACACATGAGTTGGACATGAGTGGGGGCCTGGTGGTGCTGGCCCTGCACTGCCGGGGGGTGGGGATGGTGGGAGACATGAGTGGGGGCCTGGTGGGGGATGCCCATGGTGGCTGGGGGGTTGGGGGTGGTGGGAGACATGAGTGGGGGCCTGGTTGAGGCTGCCCCTGCACTGCTGGGGGGTGAGGGTGATAGGGGCCATGAGTGGGGGCCTGGTGGAGGGTGCCCCTGAATGCTGGGGGGTGGGGGTGCAGGGGGACATGAGTGGGGGCCTGGTGGGGGATGCCCATGGTGGCTGGGAGGTGGGGGTGGTGGTAGACATGGGTGGGGGCCTGGTGGAGGCTGCCCCTGCACTGCTGGGGGGTGGGGGTGGTGGGAGACATGAGTGGGGGCCTGGTGGGGGATTCCCATGGTGGCTGGGGGGTGGGGGTGGTGGGAGACATGGGTGGGGGCCTGGTGGAGGCTGCCCATGGTAGCTGGGGGGTGGGGGTGGTGGGAGACAAGAGTGTTGGCCTGGTGGGGGATGCCCATGGTGGCTGGGGGGGTGGAAGTGGTGGGAGACATGAGTTGGACATGAGTGGGGGCCTGGTGGGCGATGCCCATGGTGGCTGGGGTGGTGGGAGACATGAGTGGGGGCCTGGTGGAGGCTGCCCCTGCACTGCTGGGGGGTGAGGGTGATAGGGGCCATGAGTGGGGGCCTGGTGGAGGGTGCCCCTGAATGCTGGAGGGGTGGGGTGCAGGGGGACATGAGTGGGGGCCTGGTGGGGGATGCCCATGGTGGCTGGGGGGTGGGGGTGGTGGTAGACATGGGTGGGGGCCTGGTGGAGGCTGCCCCTGCACTGCTGGGGGGTGGGGGTATTGGGAGACATGAATGGGGGCCTGGTGGGGGATGCCCATGGTGGCTGGGGGGTGGGGGTGGTGGGAGACATGGGTGGGGGCCTGGTGGAGGCTGCCCTTGTACTGCTGGGGGGTGGGGGTGGTGGGAGACATGAGTGGGGGCCTGGTGGGGGATGCCCATGGTGGCTGGGGGGTGGGGGTGGTGGGAGACAAGAGTGGGGGCCTGGTGGGGGATGCCCATGGTGGCTGGGGGGGTGGGGGTGGTGGGAGACATGAGTTGGACATGAGTGGGGGCCTGGTGGTGCTGCCCCTGCACTGCTGGGGGGTGGGGGTGGTGGGAGACATGAGTGGGGGCCTGGTGGGGGATGCCCATGGTGGCTGGGGGGTGGGGGTGGTGGGAGACATGAGTGGGGGCCTGGTGGAGTGTGCCCCTTGATGCTGGGGGGTGGGGGTGCAGGGCAACATGAGTGGGGGCCTGGTCGAGGGTGCCCCACACTGCTGGGGGGGTGGGGGTGGTGGGAGACATGAGTGGGGGCCTGGTGGGGGATGCCCATGGTGGATGGGGGGGTGGGGGTGGTGGGAGACATGAGTTGGACATGAGTGGGGGCCTGGTGGTGCTGCCCCTGCACTGCTGGGGGGTGGGTGTGGTGGGAGACATGAGTGGGGGCCTGGTGGGGGATGCCCATGGTGGCTGGGGGGTGGGGGTGGTGAGTGACATGAGTGGGGGCCTGGTGGAGGGTGCCCCACACTGCTGGGGGGGTGGGGGTGGTGGGAGACATGAGTGGGGGCCTGGTGGAGGGTGCCCCTGGATGCTGGGGGGTGGGTTTGCAGGGGGACATGATTGGGGGCCTGGTGGAGGGTGCCCATGGTGGCTGGGGGGTGGGGTGGTGGGAGACATGAGTGGGGGTCTGTTGGGGGATGCCCATGGTGGCTGGGGGGTGGGGGTGGTGGGAGACATGAGTGGGGGCCTGGTGGAGGCTGCCCCTGCACTGCTGGGGGGTGGGGGTGATAGGGGCCATGAGTGGGGGCCTGGTGGAGGGTGCCCCTGAATGCTGGGTGGTGTGGGTGCAGGGGGACATGAGTGGGGGCCTGGTGGGGGATGCCCATGGTGGCTGGGGGGTGGGGGTTTTGGTAGACATGGGTGGGGGCCTGGTGGAGCCTGCCCCTGCACTGCTGGGGGGTGGGGGTGGTGGGAGACATTGGTGTGGGCCTGGTGGAGGCTGCCCCTGTACTGCTGGGGGGTGGGGATGGTTGGAGACATGAGTGGGGGCCTGGTGGGGGATGCCCATGGTGGCTGGGGGGTGGGGGTGGTGGGAGACATGAGTGGGGGCCTGGTGGGGGATTCCCATGGTGGCTGGGGGGTGGGGGTGGTGGGAGACATGAGTTGGACATGAGTGGGGGCCTGGTGGTGCTGGCCCTGCACTGCTGGGGGGTGGGGAGGGTGGGAGACATGAGTGGGTGCCTGCTGGGGGATGCCCATGGTGGCTGGGGGGGTGGGGTGGTGGGAGCCATGAGTTGGACATGAGTGGGGGCCTGGTGGAGGCTGCCCCTGCACTGCTGGGGGGTGAGGGTGATAGGGGCCATGAGTGGGGGCCTAGTGGAGGGTGCCCCTGAATGCTGGGGGTGGGGGTGCAGGGGGACATGAGTGGGGGCCTGGTGGGGGATGCCCATGGTGGCTGGGGTGTGGGGGTGGTGGTAGACATGGGTGGGGGCCTGGTGGAGGCTGCCCCTGCACTGCTGGGGGGTGGGGGTGGTGGGAGACATGAGTGGGGGCCTGGTGGGGGATGCCCATGGTGGCCGGGGGGTGGGGGTGGTGGGAGACATGGGTGGGGGCCTGGTGGAGGCTGCCCCTCCACTGCTGGGGGATGGGGGTGGTGGGAGACATGAGTTGGGGCCTGGTGGGGGATGCCCATGGTGGCTGGGGGGTGGGGTGGTGGGAGACATGAGTGGGGGCCTGGTGGGGGATGCCCATGGTGGCTGGGGGTGGTGGTAGACATGGGTGGGGGCCTGGTGGAGGCTGCCCCTGCACTGCTGGAGGGTGGGGGTGATAGGGGCCATGAGTGGGGGCCTGGTGGAGGCTGCACCTGCACTGCTGGGGGTTGGGGGTGATAGGGGCCATGAGTGCGGGCCTGGTGGAGGGTGCCCCGGGATGCTGGGGGTGGGGGTGCAGGGGGACATGAGTGGAGGCCTGGTGGGGGATGCCCATGGTGGCTGGGGTGTGGGGGTGGTGGTAGACATGGGTGGGGGCCTGGTGGAGGCTGCCCCTGCACTGCTGGGGGGGTGGGGGTGGTGGGAGACATGAGTGGGGGCCTGGTGGGGGATGCCCATGGTGGCTGGGGGGTGGGGGTGGTGGGAGACATGGGTGGGGGCCTGGTGGAGGCTGCCCCTGCACTGCTGGGGGTTGGGGGTGGTGGGAGACATGAGTGCGGGCCTGGTGGGGGATGCCCATGGTGGCTGGGGGCTGGGGGTGGTGGGAGACATGAGTGGGGGCCTGGTGGGGGATGCCCATGGTGGCTGGGGGGTGGGGGTGGTGGTAGACATGAGTTGGGGCCTGGTGGAGGCTGCCCCTGCACTGCTGGGGGGTGGGGGTGATAGGGGCCATGAGTGGGGGCCTGGTGGAGGCTGCCCCTGCACTGCTGGGGGGTGGGGGTGATAGGGGCCATGAGTGGGGGCCTGGTGGAGGGTGCCCCTGGATGCTTGGGGGTGGGGGTGCAGGGGGACATGAGTGGGGGCCTGGTGGGGGATGCCCATGGTGGCAGGGGGGTGGGGGTGGTGATAGACATGGGTGGGGGCCTGGTGGAGGCTGCCCATGCACTGCTGGGGGTGGGGGTGGTGGGAGACATGAGTGGGGGCCTGGTGGGGGATGCCCATGGTGGCTGGGGGGTGGGGGTGGTGGGAGACATGAGCGGGGGCCTGGTGGGGGATGCCCATGGTGGCTGGGGGGGTGGGGGTGGTGGGAGACATGAGTTGGACATGAGTGGGGGCCTGGTGGTGGTGGCCCTGCACTGCTGGGGGGTGGGGGTGGTGGGAGACATGAGTGGGGGCCTGGTGGTGCTGGCCCTGCACTGCTGGGGGGTGGGGGTGGTGGGAGACATGAGTGGGTGCCTGGTGGGGGATGCCCATGGTGGCTGGGGTGGTGGGGGTGGTGGGAGACATGAGTTGAACATGAGTGGGGGCCTGGTGGTGCTGGCCCTGCACTGCTGGGGGGTGGGGTGATAGGGGCCATGAGTGGGGGCCTGGTGGAGGCTGACCCTGCACTGCTGGGGGGTGGGGGTGATAGGGGCCATGAGTGGGGGCCTGGTGGAGGGTGCCCCTGGATGCTGGGGGGTGGGGGTGCAGGGGGACATGAGTGGGGGCCTGGTGGAGGGTGGCCCTGGATGCTGGGGGGTGGGGGTGCAGGGGGACATGAGTGGGTGCCTGGTGGAGGGTGCCCCACACTGCTGGGGGGTGAGGGTGGTGGGAGACATGAGTGGGGGCCTGGTGGGGGATGCCCATGGTGGCTGGGGTGGTGGGAGACATGAGTTGAACATGAGTGGGGGCCTGGTGGTGCTGGCCCTGCACTGCTGGGGGGTGGGGTGATAGGGGCCATGAGTGGGGGCCTGGTGGAGGCTGACCCTGCACTGCTGGGGGGTGGGGGTGATAGGGGCCATGAGTGGGGGCCTGGTGGAGGGTGCCCCTGGATGCTGGGGGGTGGGGGTGCAGGGGGACATGAGTGGGGGCCTGGTGGAGGGTGGCCCTGGATGCTGGGGGGTGGGGGTGCAGGGGGACATGAGTGGGTGCCTGGTGGAGGGTGCCCCACACTGCTGGGGGGTGAGGGTGGTGGGAGACATGAGTGGGGGCCTGGTGGGGGATGCCCATGGTGGCTGGGGGGGTGGGGGTGGTGGGAGACATGAGTTGGACATGAGTGGGGGCCTGGTGGTGCTGCCCCTGCACTGCTGGGGGGTGGGGGTGGTGGGAGACATGAGTGGGGGCCTGGTGGGGGATGCCCTTGGTGGCTGGGGATGGGGGTGGTGGGAGACATGAGTGGGGGCCTGGTGGAGGCTGCCCCTGCACTGCTGGGGGGTGGGGGTGATAGGGGCCATGAGTGGGGGCCTGGTGGAGGGTGCCCCTGAATGCTGGGTGGTGTGGGTGCAGGGGGACATGAGTGGGGGCCTGGTGGGGGATGCCCATGGTGGCTGGGGGGTGGGGGTTTTGGTAGACATGGGTGGGGGCCTGGTGGAGCCTGCCCCTGCAAAGCTGGGGGGTGGGGTGGTGGGAGACATGAGTGGGGGCCTGGTGGGGGATGCCCCTGCACTGCTGGGGGGTGGGGGTGGTGGGAGACGTTGGTGTGGGCCTGGTGGAGGCTGCCCCTGTACTGCTGGGGGGTGGGGATGGTTGGAGACATGAGTGGGGGCCTGGTGGGGGATGCCCATGGTGGCTGGGGGGTGGGGGTGGTGGGAGACATGAGTGGGGGCCTGGTGGGGGATTCCCATGGTGGCTGGGGGGTGGGGGTGGTGGGAGACATGAGTTGGACATGAGTGGGGGCCTGGTGGTGCTGGCCCTGCACTGCTGGGGGGTGGGGAGGGTGGGAGACATGAGTGGGTGCCTGCTGGGGGATGCCCATGGTGGCTGGGGGGGTGGGGTGGTGGGAGCCATGAGTTGGACATGAGTGGGGGCCTGGTGGAGGCTGCCCCTGCACTGCTGGGGGGTGAGGGTGATAGGGGCCATGAGTGGGGGCCTAGTGGAGGGTGCCCCTGAATGCTGGGGGTGGGGGTGCAGGGGGACATGAGTGGGGGCCTGGTGGGGGATGCCCATGGTGGCTGGGGTGTGGGGGTGGTGGTAGACATGGGTGGGGGCCTGGTGGAGGCTGCCCCTGCACTGCTGGGGGGTGGGGGTGGTGGGAGACATGAGTGGGGGCCTGGTGGGGGATGCCCATGGTGGCCGGGGGGTGGGGGTGGTGGGAGACATGGGTGGGGGCCTGGTGGAGGCTGCCCCTCCACTGCTGGGGGATGGGGGTGGTGGGAGACATGAGTTGGGGCCTGGTGGGGGATGCCCATGGTGGCTGGGGGGTGGGGTGGTGGGAGACATGAGTGGGGGCCTGGTGGGGGATGCCCATGGTGGCTGGGGGGTGGGGGTGGTGGTAGACATGGGTGGGGGCCTGGTGGAGGCTGCCCCTGCACTGCTGGAGGGTGGGGGTGATAGGGGCCATGAGTGGGGGCCTGGTGGAGGCTGCACCTGCACTGCTGGGGGTTGGGGGTGATAGGGGCCATGAGTGCGGGCCTGGTGGAGGGTGCCCCGGGATGCTGGGGGTGGGGGTGCAGGGGGACATGAGTGGAGGCCTGGTGGGGGATGCCCATGGTGGCTGGGGTGTGGGGGTGGTGGTAGACATGGGTGGGGGCCTGGTGGAGGCTGCCCCTGCACTGCTGGGGGGGTGGGGGTGGTGGGAGACATGAGTGGGGGCCTGGTGGGGGATGCCCATGGTGGCTGGGGGGTGGGGGTGGTGGGAGACATGGGTGGGGGCCTGGTGGAGGCTGCCCCTGCACTGCTGGGGGTTGGGGGTGGTGGGAGACATGAGTGCGGGCCTGGTGGGGGATGCCCATGGTGGCTGGGGGCTGGGGGTGGTGGGAGACATGAGTGGGGGCCTGGTGGGGGATGCCCATGGTGGCTGGGGGGTGGGGGTGGTGGTAGACATGAGTTGGGGCCTGGTGGAGGCTGCCCCTGCACTGCTGGGGGGTGGGGGTGATAGGGGCCATGAGTGGGGGCCTGGTGGAGGCTGCCCCTGCACTGCTGGGGGGTGGGGGTGATAGGGGCCATGAGTGGGGGCCTGGTGGAGGGTGCCCCTGGATGCTTGGGGGTGGGGGTGCAGGGGGACATGAGTGGGGGCCTGGTGGGGGATGCCCATGGTGGCAGGGGGGTGGGGGTGGTGATAGACATGGGTGGGGGCCTGGTGGAGGCTGCCCATGCACTGCTGTGGGTGGGGGTGGTGGGAGACATGAGTGGGGGCCTGGTGGGGGATGCCCATGGTGGCTGGGGGGTGGGGGTGGTGGGAGACATGAGCGGGGGCCTGGTGGGGGATGCCCATGGTGGCTGGGGGGGTGGGGGTGGTGGGAGACATGAGTTGGACATGAGTGGGGGCCTGGTGGTGGTGGCCCTGCACTGCTGGGGGGTGGGGGTGGTGGGAGACATGAGTGGGGGCCTGGTGGTGCTGGCCCTGCACTGCTGGGGGGTGGGGGTGGTGGGAGACATGAGTGGGTGCCTGGTGGGGGATGCCCATGGTGGCTGGGGTGGTGGGGGTGGTGGGAGACATGAGTTGAACATGAGTGGGGGCCTGGTGGTGCTGGCCCTGCACTGCTGGGGGGTGGGGTGATAGGGGCCATGAGTGGGGGCCTGGTGGAGGCTGACCCTGCACTGCTGGGGGGTGGGGGTGATAGGGGCCATGAGTGGGGGCCTGGTGGAGGGTGCCCCTGGATGCTGGGGGGTGGGGGTGCAGGGGGACATGAGTGGGGGCCTGGTGGAGGGTGGCCCTGGATGCTGGGGGGTGGGGGTGCAGGGGGACATGAGAGGGTGCCTGGTGGAGGGTGCCCCACACTGCTGGGGGGTGAGGGTGGTGGGAGACATGAGTGGGGGCCTGGTGGGGGATGCCCATGGTGGCTGGGGGGGTGGGGGTGGTGGGAGACATGAGTTGGACATGAGTGGGGGCCTGGTGGTGCTGCCCCTGCACTGCTGGGGGGTGGGGGTGGTGGGAGACATGAGTGGGGGCCAGGTGGGGGATGCCCATGTTGGCTGGGGGGTGGGGCTGGTGGGAGACATGAGTGGGGGCCTGGTGGAGGGTGCCCCTGGATGCTGGGGGGTGGGGGTGCAGGGGGACATGAGTGGGGGCCTGGTGGAGGGTGCCCCACACTGCTGGGGAGGTGGGGGTGGTGGGAGACATGAGTGGGGGCCTGGTGGGGGCTGCCCATGGCTGCTGGGGGGGTGGGTGGGAGACATGAGTGGGGGCCTGGTGGGGGATGCCCATGGTGGCTGGGGGGTGGGGGTGGTGGGAGACATGAGTGGGGGCCTGGTGGAGGCTGCCTCTGCACTGCTGGGGGGTGGGGGTGATAGGGGCCATGAGTGGGGGCCTGGTGGAGGGTGCCCCTGAATGCTGGGGGGTGGGGGTGCAGGGGGACATGAGTGGGGGCCTGGTGGGGGATGCCCATGGTGGCTGGGGAGTGGGTGTAGACATGGGTGGGGGCCTGGTTGAGGCTGCTCCTGCACTGCTGGGGGGTGGGGGTGGTGGGAGACATGAGTGGGGGCCTGGTGTGGGATGCCCATGGTGGCTGGGGGGTGGGGGTGGTGGGAGACATGAGTGGGGTCCTGGTGGGGGATGCCCATGGTGGCTGGGGGGGTGGGGGTGGTGGGAGACATGAGTTGGACATGAGTGGGGGCCTGGTGGTGCTGGCCCTGCACTGCTGGGCGGTGGGGGTGGTGGGAGATATGAGTGGGTGCCTGGTGGGGGATGCCCATGTTGGCTGCGGGGTTGGGGGTGGTGGGAGACATGAGTTGGACATGAGTGGGGGCCTGGTGGTGCTGGCCCTGCACTGCTGGGGGGTGGGGGTGGTGGGAGACATGAGTGGGGGCCTGGTGGGGGATGCCCATGGTGGCTGGGGATGGGGGTGGTGGGAGACATGAGTGGGGGCCTGGTGGAGGCTGCCCCTGCACTGCTGGGGGGTGGGGGTGATAGGGGCAATGAGTGGGGGCCTGGTGGAGGGTGCCCCTGAATGCTGGGGGGTGGGGGTGCAGGGGGACATGAGTGGGGGCCTGGTGGGGGATGCCCATGGTGGCTGGGGGGTGGGGTGGTGGTAGACATGGGTGGGGGCCTGGTGGAGGCTGCCCCTGCACTGCTGGGGGGTGGGGGTGGTGGGAGACATGAGTGGGGGCCTGGTGGGGGATGCCCATGGTGGCTGGGGGGTGGGGGTGGTGGGAGACATGGGTGGGGGCCTGGTGGAGGCTGCCCCTGCACTGCTGGGGGATGGGGGTGGTGCGAGACATGAGTGGGGGCCTGGTGGGTGATGCCCATGGTGGCTGGGGGGTTGGGGTGGTGGGAGACATGAGTGGGGGCCTGGTGGGGGATGCCCGTGGTGGCTGGGGGTGGTGGTAGACATGGGTGGGGGCCTGGTGGAGGCTGCCCCTGCACTGCTAGGGGGTGGGGGTGATAGGGGCCATGAGTGGGGGCCTGGTGGAGGCTGCCCCTGCACTGCTGGGGGGTGGGGGTGATAGGGGCCATGAGTGGGGGCCTGGTGGAGGGAGACCCTGGATGCTGGGGGGTGGGGGTGCAGGGGGACATGAGTTGGGGCCTGGTGGGGGATGCCCATGGTGGCTTGGGGGTGGGGGTGGTGGTAGACCTGGATGGGGGCCTGGTGGAGGCTGCCCCTGCACTGCTGGGGGGTGGGGGTGGTGGGAGACATGAGTGGGGGCCTGGTGGGGGATGCCCATGGTGGCTGGGGGGTGGGGGTGGTGGGAGACATGAGTTGGGGCCTGGTGGGGGATGCCCATGGTGGCTGGGGGGGGTGGGGTGGTGGGAGACATGAGTTGGACATGAGTGGGGGCCTGGTGGTGCTGCCCCTGCACTGCTGGGGGTTGGGGATGGTGGGAGACATGAGTGGGGGCCTGGTGGGGGATGCCCATGGTGGCTGGGGGGTGGGGGTGGTGGGAGACATGAGTGGGGGCCTGGTGGAGGGTGCCCCACACTGCTGGGGGGTGGGGGTGGTGGGAGACATGAGTGGGGCCTGGTGGAGGGTGCCCCTGGATGCTGGGGGGTGGGGGTGCAGGGGGACATGAGTGGGGGCTTGGTGGAGGGTTCCCCACACTGCTGGGGGTGTGGGGGTGGTGGGAGACATGAGTGGGGGCCTGGTGGGGGATGCCCCTGCACTGCTGGGGGGTGGGGGTGATAGGGGCCATGAGTGGGGGCCTGGTGGAGGGTGCCCCTGGATGCTGGGGGGCGGGGGTGCAGGGGGACATGAGTTGGGGCCTGGTGGGGGATGCCCCTGCACTGCTGGGGGGTGGGGGTGGTGGGAGACATGAGTGGGGGCCTGGTGGGGGATGCCCATGGTGGCTGGGGGGTGGGGGTGGTGGGAGACATGATTGGGGTCCTGGTGGGGGATGCCCATGGTGGCTGGGGGGGGTGGTGGGTGACATGAGTTGGACATGAGTGGGGGCCTGGTGGTGCTGCCCCTGCACTGCTGGGGGTTGGGGGTGGTGGGAGACATGAGTGGGGGCCTGGTGGGGGATGCCCATGGTGGCTGGGTGATGGGGGTGGTGGGAGACATGGGTGGGGGCCTGGTGGGGGATGACCATGGTGGCTGGGGGGTGGGGGTGGTGGGAGACATGGGTGGGGGCCTGGTGGAGGCTGCCCCTGCACTGCTGGGGGGTGGGGGTGGTGGGAGACATGAGTGGGGGCCTGGTGGGGGATGCCCACGGTGGCTGGGGGGTGGGGGTGGTGGGAGACATGAGTGGGGGCCTGGTGGGGGATGCCCATGGTGGCTGGGGGGGTGGGGGTGGTGGGAGACATGAGTTGAACATGAGTGGGGGCCTGGTGGTGCTGGCCCTGCACTGCTGGGGGGTGGGGGTGGTGGGAGACATGAGTGGCGCCTGGTGGGAGATGTCCATGGTGGCTGGGGGGTGGGGGTGGTGGGAGACATGAGTGGGGGCCTGGTGGTGGCTGCCCCTGCACTGCTGGGGGGTGGGGGTGGTGGGAGACATGAGTGGGGGCCTGGTGGGGGATGTCCATGGTGGCTGGGGGGTGGGGGTGGTGGGAGACATGGGTGGGGGCCTGGTGGAGGCTGCCCCTGCACTGCTGGGGGGTGAGGGGGGTGGGAGACATGAGTGGGGGCCTGGTGGGGGATGTCCATGGTGGCTGGGGGGTGGGGGTGGTGGGAGACATGGGTGGGGGCCTGGTGGAGGCTGCCCCTGCACTGCTGGGGGGTGGGGGTGGTGGGAGACATGAGTGGGGGCCTTCTGGGGGATGCCCATGGTGGCTGGGGGGTGGGGGTGGTGGGAGACATGAGTGGGGGCCTGGTGGGGGATGCCCATGGTGGCTGGGGGGTGGGGGTGGTGTTAGACATGGGTGGGGGCCTGGTGGAGGCTGCCCCTGCACTGCTGGGGGGTGGGGGTGATAGGGGCAATGAGTGGGGGCCTGGTGGAGGCTGCCCCTGCACTGCTGGGGGGTGGGGGTGATAGGGGCCATGAGTGGGGGCCTGGTGGAGGGTGCCCCTGAATGCTGGGGGGTGGGGGTCCAGGGGGACATGAGTGAGGGCCTGGTGGGGGATGCCCATGGTGGCTGGGGGGTGGGGGTGGTGGTAGACATGGGTGGGGGCCTGGTGGAGGCTGCCCCTGCACTGCTGGGGGCAGGGGGTGGTGGGAGACATGAGTGGGGGCCTGGTGGGGGATGCCCATGGTGGCTGGGGGGTGGGGGTGGTGGGAGACATGGGTGGGGGCCTGGTGGAGGCTGCCCCTGCACTGCTGGGGGGTGGGGGTGGTGGGAGGCATGAGTGGGGGCCTGGTGGGGGATGCCCATGGTGGCTGGGGGGTGGGGGTGGTGGGATACATGAGTGGGGGCCCGGTGGGGGATGCCCATGGCGGCTGGGGGGTGGGGGTGGTGGGAGACATGAGTTGGACATGAGTGGGGGCCTGGTGGTGCTGGCCCTGCACTGCTGGGGGGTGGGGGTGGTGGGAGACATGAGTGGGTGCCTGGTGGGGCAAGCCCATGGTGGCTGGTGGGGTGGGTGTGGTGGGAGACATGAGTTGGACATGAGTGGGGGCCTGGTGGTGCTGGCCCTGCACTGCTGGGGGTGGGGGTGGTGGGAGACATGAGTGGGGGTCTGGTGGGGGATGCCCATGGTGGCTGGGAGGTGGGGGTGGTGGGAGACATGAGTGGGGGCCTGGTGGGGGCTGCCCCTGCACTGCTGGGGGGTGGGGGTGCAGGGGGACATGAGTGGGGGCCTGGTGGGGGATGCCCATGGTGGCTGGGGGGTGGGGGTGGTGGTAGACATGGGTGGGGGCCTGGTGAAGGCTGCCCCTGCACTGCTGGGGGGCGGGGGTGGTGGGAGACATGAGTGGGGGCCTGGTGGGGGATGCCCATGGTGGCTGGGGGGTGGGGGTGGTGGGAGACATGGGTGGGGGCCTGGTGGAGGCTGCCCCTGCACTGCTGGGGGGTGGGGGTGGTGGGAGACATGAGTGGGGGCCTGGTGGGGGATGCCCATGGTGGCTGGGGGGTGGGGGTGGTGGGAGACATGAGTGGGGGCCTGGTGGGGGATGCCCATGGTGGCTGGGGGGGTGGGGGTGGTGGTAGACATGAGTTGGACATGAGTGGGGGCCTGGTGGTGCTGGCCCTGCACTGCTGGGGCGTGGGGGTGGTGGGAGACATGAGTGGGTGCCTGGTGGGGGATGCCCATGGTGGCTGGGGGGTGGGGGTGGTGGGAGACATGAGTTGGACATGAGTGGGGGCCTGGTGGTGCTGGCCCTGCACTGCTGGGTGGTGGGGGTGGTGGGAGACATGAGTGGGTGCCTGGTGGGGGATGCCCATGGTGGCTGGGGGGGAGGGGGTGGTGGGAGACATGAGTTGGACATGAGTGTGGACCTGGTGGTGCTGGCCCTGCACTGCTGGGGGGTGGGGGTGGTGGGAGACATGAGTGGGGGCCTGGTGGAGGCTGCCCATGGTGGCTGGGGGGTGGGGGTGGTGGGAGACATGAGTGGGGGCCTGGTGGAGGCTGCCCATGGTGGCTGGGGGGTGGAGATGGTGGGAGACATGAGTTGGACATGAGTGGGGGCCTGGTGGTGCTGCCCCTGCACTGCTGGTGGGTGGGGGTGGTGGGAGACATGAGTGGGGGCCTGGTGGAGGCTGTCCATGGTGGCTGGGGGGTGGGGGTGGTGGGAGACATGAGTGGGGGCCTGGTGGAGGCAGCCCATGGTGGCTGGGGGGGTGGGCTTGGTGGGAGACATGGGTGGTGGCCTGGTGGAGGGTGCCCCACACTGCTGAGGGGGTGGGGGCGGTGGGAGACATGAGTTGGACATGAGTGGGGGCCTGGTGGTGCTGGCCCTGCACTGCTGGGGGTGGGGGTGGTGGGAGACATGAGTGGGGGCCTGGTGGAGGCTGCCCATGGTGGCTGGGGGGTGGGGGTGGTGGGAGACATGAGTGGGGGCCTGGTGGAGGCTGCCCATGGTGGCTGGGGGGTGGGGGTGGTGGGAGACATGAGTTGGACATGAGTGGGGGCCTGGTGGTGCTGCCCCTGCACTGCTGGGGGGTGGGGTGGTGGGAGACATGAGTGGGGGCTGCCCATGGTGGCTGGGGGGGTGGGGGTGGTGGGAGACATGGGTGGTGGCCTGGTGGAGGGTGCCCCACACTGCTGGGGGGCGGGGGTGGTGGGAGACATGAGTGGGGGCCTGGTGGGGGCTGCCCATGGTTGCTGGGGGGTGGATGTGGTGGGAGACTTGCGTGGGGGCCTGGTGGGGGATGCCCATGGTGGCTGGGGGGTGGGGGTGGTGGGAAACATGAGTGGTGGCCTGGTGGGGGATGCCCATGGTGGCTGGGGGGGTGGGGGTGGTGGGAGACATGAGTTGGACATGAGTGGGGGCCTGGTGGTGCTGGCCCTGCACTGCTGGGGGGTGGGGGTGGTGGGAGACATGAGTGGGTGCCTTGTGGGGGATGCCCATGGTGGCTGGGGGGGTGGGGGTGGTGGGAGACATGAGTTGGACATTAGTGGGGGCCTGGTGGTGCTGGCCCTGCACTGCTGGGGGGTGGGGGTGGTGGGAGACATGAGTGGGGGCCTGGTGGGGGATGCCCATGGTGGCTGGGGATGGGGGTGGGGTGAGACATGAGTGGGGGCCTGGTGGAGGCAGCCCCTGCACTGCTGGGTGGTGGGGGTGATAGGGGCCATGAGTGGGGGCCTGGTGGAGGGTGCCCCTGAATGCTGGGGGGTGGGGGTGCAGGGGTACATGAGTGGGGGCCTGGTGGGGGATGCCCATGGTGGCTGGGGGGGTGGGGGTGGTGGGAGACATGAGTTGGACATGAGTGGGGGCCTGGTGGAGGCTGCCCCTGCACTGCTGGGGGTTGGGGGTGGTGGGAGACATGAGTGGGGGCCTGGTGGGGGATGCCCGTGGTGGCTGGGAGGTGGGGGTGGTGGGAGACATGGGTGGGGGCCTGGTGGAGGCTGCCCCTGCACTGCTGGGGGGTGGGGGTGGTGGGAGACATGAGTGGGGGCCTGGTGGGGGATGCCCATGGTGGCTGGGGGGTGGGGGTATCGGGAGACATGAGTGGGGGCCTGGTGGGGGATGCCCATGGTGGCTAGGGGGTGGGGGTGATGGTAGACATGGGTGGGGGCCTGGTGGAGGCTGCCCCTGCACTGCTGGGGGGTGGGGTGATAGGGGCCATGAGTGGGGGCCTGATGGAGGGTGCCCCTGGATGCTGGGGGGTGGGGGTGCAGGGGGACATGAGTGGGGGCCTGGTGGAGGGTGCCCCACACTGCTGGGGGGTGGGGGTGGTGGGAGACATGAGTGGGGGCCTGGTGGGGGATGCCCATGGTGGCTGGGGGGGTGGGGGTGGTGGGAGACATGAGTTGGACATGAGTGGGGGCCTGGTGGTGCTGCCCCTGCACTGCTGGGGGGTGGGGGTGGTGGGAGACATGAGTGGGGGCCTGGTGGGGGATGCCCATGTTGGCTGGGGGGTGGGGGTGGTGTGAGACATGAGTGGGGGCCTGGTGGAGGGTGCCCCACACTGCTGGGGGGGTGGCGGTGGTGAGAGACATGAGTGGGGGGCCTGGTGGAGGGTGCCCCTGGATGCTGGGGGTGCAGGGGGACATGAGTGGGGGCCTGGTGGAGGGTGCCCCACACTGTTGGGGGGGTGGGGGGGTGGGGGACATGAGTGGGGCCCTGGTGGGGGCTGCCCATGGTGGCTGGGGGGTGGGTGGGAGACATGAGTGGGGGCCTGGTGGGGGATGCCCATGGTGGCTGGGGGGTGGGGGTGGTGGGAGACATGAGTGGGGGCCTGGTGGAGGCTGCCCCTGCACTGCTGGGGGGGTGGGGGTGATAGGGGCCATGATTGGGGGCCTGGTGGAGGGTGCCCCTGAATGCTGGGGGTGGGGGTGCAGGGGGACATGAGTGGGGGCCTGGTGGTGGATGCCCATGGTGGCTGGGGGGTGGGGGTGGTGCTAGACATGGGTGGGGGCCTGGTGGAGGCTGCCCCTGCACTGCTGGGGGGTGGGGGTGGTGGGAGACATGAGTGGGGGCCTGGTGGGGGATGCCCATGGTGGCTGGGGGGTGGGGGTGGTGGGAGACATGGGTGGGGGCCTGGTGGAGGCTGCCCCTGCACTGCTGGGGGGGTGGGGGTGGAGGGAGACATGAGTGGGGGCCTGGTGGGGGATGCCCATGGTGGCTGGGGAGTGGGGGTGGTGGGAGACATGAGTGGGGGCCTGGTGGGGGATGCCCATGGTGGCTGGGGGGTGGGGGTGGTGCTAGACATGGGTGGGGGCCTGGTGGAGGCTGCCCCTGCACTGCTGGGGGGTGGGGGTGGTGGGAGACATGAGTGGGGGCCTGGTGGGGGATGCCCATGGTGGCTGGGGGGTGGGGGTGGTGGGAGACATGGGTGGGGGCCTGGTGGAGGCTGCCCCTGCACTGCTGGGGGGTGGGGGTGGAGGGAGACATGAGTGGGGGCCTGGTGGGGGATGCCCATGGTGGCTGGGGAGTGGGGGTGGTGGGAGACATGAGTGGGGGCCTGGTGGGGTATGCCCATGGTGGCTGGGGGGGTGGGGTGGTGGGAACCATGAGTTGGACATGAGTGGGGGTCTGTGGTGCTGGCCCTGCACTGCTGGGGGGTGGGGGTGGTGGGAGACATGAGTGGGTGCCTGGTGGGGGATGCCCATGGTGGCTGGGTGGGTGGGGTGGTGGGAGACATGAGTTGGACATGAGTGGGGGCCTGGTGGTGCTGGCCCTGCACTGCTGGGGGGTGGGGGTGGTGGGAGACATGAGTGGGGGCCTGGTGGGGGATGCCCTTGGTGGCTGGGGATGGGGGTGGTGGGAGACATGAGTGGGGGCCTGGTGGAGGCTGCCCCTGCACTGCTGGGGGGTGGGGGTGATAGGGGCCATGAGTGGGGGCCTGGTGGAGGGTGCCCCTGAATGCTGGGGGGTGGGGGTGCACGGGGACATGAGTGGGGGCCTGGTGGGGGATGCCCATGGTGGCTGGGGGGTGGGGTGGTGGTAGACATGGGTGGGGGCCTGGTGGAGGCTGCCCCTGCACTGCTGGGGGGTGGGGGTGGTGGGAGACATGAGTGGGGGGCCTGGTGGGGGATGCCCATGGTGGCTGGGGGGTGGGGGTGGTGGGAGACATGGGTGGGGGCCTGGTGGAGGCTGCCCCTGCACTGCTGGGGGTGGGGGTGGTGGGAGACATGAGTGGGGGCCTGGTGGGGGATGCCCATGGTGGCTGGGGGGTGGGGGTGGTGGGAGACATGAGTGGGGGCATGGTGGGGGATGCCCATGGAGGCTGGGGGGTGGGGGTGGTGGTAGACATGGGTGGGGGCCTGGTGGAGGCTGCCCCTGCGCTGCTAGGGGGTGGGGGTGATAGGGGCCATGAGTGGGGGCCTGGTGGAGGCTGCCCCTGTACTGCTGGGGGGTGGGGGTGATAGGGGCCATGAGTGGGGGCCTGGTGGAGGGTGCCCCTGGATGCTGGGGGGTGGGGGTGCAGGGGGACATGAGTGGGGGCCTGGTGGGGGATGCACATGGTGGCTTGGGGGTGGGGGTGGTTGTAGACATGGGTGGGGGCCTGGTGGAGGCTGCCCCTGCACTGCTGTGGGGTGGGGGTGGTGGGAGACATGAGTGGGGCCTGGTGGGGGATGCCCATGGTGGCTGGGGGGTGGGGGTGGTGGGAGACATGAGTGGGGGCCTGGTGGGGGATGCCCATGGTGGCTGGGGGGGGTGGTTGTAGACATGGGTGGGGGCCTGGTGGAGGCTGCCCCTGCACTGCTGTGGGGTGGGGGTGGTGGGAGACATGAGTTGGACATGAGTGGGGGCCTGGTTGGTGCTGCCTCTGCACTGCTGGGGGTTGGGGGTGGTGGGAGACATGAGTGGGGGCCTGGTTGGGGACGCCCATGGTGGCTGGGGGGTGGGGGTGGTGGGAGACATGAGTGGGGGCCTGGTGGAGTGTGCCCCACACTGCTGGGGGGTGGGGGTGGTGGGAGACATGAGTGGGGGCCTTGGTGAGGGTGCCCCTGGATGCTGGGGGGTGGGGGTACAGGGGGACATGAGTGGGGGCATGGTGGGGGATGCCCATGGTGGCTGGGGGGTGGGGGTGGTGGTAGACATGGGTGGGGGCCTGGTGGAGGGTGCTCCACACTGCTGGGGGGATGGGGGTGGTGGGAGACATGAGTGGGGGCCTGGTGGGGGATGCCCATGGTGGCTGGGGGGGTGGGGGCGGTGGGAGACATGAGTTGGACATGAGTGGGGACCTGGTGGTGCTGCCCCTGCACTGCTGGGGGGTGGGGGTGGTGGGAGACATGAGTGGGGGCCTGGTAGAGGCTGCCCCTGCACTGCTGGGGGGTGGGGGTGATAGGGGCCATGAGTGGGGGCCTGGCGGAGGGTGCCCTGAATGCTGGGGGGTGGGGGTGCAGGGGGACATGAGTGGGGGCATGGTGGGGGATGCCCATGGTGGCTGGGGGGTGGGGGTGGTGGTAGACATGGGTGGGGGCCTGGTGGAGGCTGCCCCTGCACTGCTGGGGGGTGGGTGTGGTGGGAGACATGAGTGGGGGCCTGGTGGGGGATGCCCATGGTGGCTGGGGGGTGGGGGTGGTGGGAGACATGAGTAGGGGCCTGGTGGAGGGTGCCCCACACTGCTGGGGGGTGGGGGTGCAGGGTGACATGAGTGGGGGCCTGGTGGAGGGTGCCCCACACTGCGGGGGGGGGTGGGGTTGGTGGGAGACATGAGTGGGGGCCTGGTGGGGGATGCCCATGGTGGCTGGGGGGTGCGGGTGGTGGGAGACATGGGTGGGGGCCTGGTGGAGGCTGCCCCTGCACTGCTGGGGGGTGGGGGTGATAGGGGCCATGAGTGGGGGCCTGGTGGAGGGAGCCCCTGAATGCTGGGGCGTTGGGGTGCAGGGGGACATGAGTGGGGGCCTGGTGGGGGATGCCCATGGTGGCTGGGGGGTGGGGGTGCAGGGGGACATGAGTGGGGGCCTGGTGGGGGATACACATGGTGGCTTGGGGGTGGGGGTGGTTGTAGACATGGGTGGGGGCCTGGTGGAGGCTGCCCCTGCACTGCTGTGGGGTGGGGGTGGTGGGAGACATGAGTGGGGGCCTGGTGGGGGATGCCCATGGTGGCTGGGGGGTGGGGGTGGTGGGAGACATGAGTGGGGGCCCGGTGGGGGATGCCCATGGTGGCTGGGGGGGGTGGGGGTGGTGGGAGACATGAGTTGGACATGAGTGGGGGCCTGGTGGTGCTGCCTCTGCACTGCTGGGGGTTGGGGGTGGTGGGAGACATGAGTGGGGGCCTGGTTGGGGATGCCCATGGTGGCTGGGGGGTGGGGGTGGTGGGAGACATGAGTGGGGGCCTGGTGGAGGGTGCCCCACACTGCTGGGGGGTGGGGGTGGTGGGAGACATGAGTGGGGGCCTGGTGGAGGGTGCCCCTGGATGCTGGGGGGTGGGGGTACAGGGGGACATGAGTGGGGGCCTGGTGGAGGGTGCTCCACACTGCTGGGGGGATGGGGGTGGTGGGAGACATGAGTGGGGGCCTGGTGGGGGATGCCCATGGTGGCTGGGGGGGTGGGGGCGGTGGGAGACATGAGTTGGACATGAGTGGGGACCTGGTGGTGCTGCCCCTGCACTGCTGGGGGGTGGGGGTGGTGGGAGACATGAGTGGGGGCCTGGTAGAGGCTGCCCCTGCACTGCTGGGGGGGTGGGGGTGATAGGGGCCATGAGTGGGGGCCTGGTGGAGGGTGCCCTGAATGCTGGGGGGTGGGGGTGCAGGGGGACATGAGTGGGGGCATGGTGGGGGATGCCCATGGTGGCTGGGGGGTGGGGGTGGTGGTAGACATGGGTGGGGGCCTGGTGGAGGCTGCCCCTGCACTGCTGGGGGGGTGGGTGTGGTGGGAGACATGAGTGGGGGCCTGGTGGGGGATGCCCATGGTGGCTGGGGGGTGGGGGTGGTGGGAGAAATGAGTAGGGGCCTGGTGGAGGGTGCCCCACACTGCTGGGGGGTGGGGGTGCAGGGGGACATGAGTGGGGGCCTGGTGGAGGGTGCCCCACACTGCGGGGGGGGTGGGGTTGGTGGGAGACATGAGTGGGGGCCTGGTGGGGGCTGCCCATGGTGGCTGGGGGGTGGGGGTGGGTGGGAGACATGAGTGGGGGCCTGGTGGGGGATGCCCATGGTGGCTGGGGGGTGAAAGTGGTGGGAAACATGAGTGGGGGCATGGTGGAGGCTGCCCCTGCACTGCTGGGGGGTGGGGGTGATAGGGGCCATGAGTGGGGGCCTGGTGGAGGAGCCCCTGAATGCTGGGGCGTTGGGGTGCAGGGGGACATGAGTGGGGGCCTGGTGGGGGATGCCCATGGTGGCTGGGGGGTGGGGGCGGTGGTAGACATTGGTGGGGGCCTGGTGGAGGCTGCCCCTGCACTGCTGGGGGGTGGGGGTGGTGAGAGACATGAGTGGGGGACTGGTGGGGGATGCCCATGGTGGCTGGGGGGTGGGGGTGGTGGGAGACATGGGTGGGGCCTGGTGGAGGCTCCCCTGCACTGCTGGGGGGTGGGAATGGTGGGAGACATGAGTGGGGGCCTGGTGGGGGATGCCCATGGTGGCTGGGGGGTGGGGGTGGTGGGAGACATGAGTTGGACATGAGTGGGGGCCTGGTGGTGCTGGCCCTGCACTGCTGGGGGGTGGGGGTGGTGGGAGACATGAGTGGGTGCCTGGTGGGGGATGCCCATGGTGGCTGGGGGGGTGGGGTGGTGGGAGACATGAGTTGGGCATGATTTGGGGCCTGGTGGTGCTGGCCCTGCACTGCTGGGGGGTGGGGGTGGTGGGAGACATGAGTGGGGGCCTGGTGGGGGATGGTGGGAGACATGAGTGGGGGCCTGGTGGAGGCTGCCCCTGCACTGCTGGGGGGTGGGGGTGATAGGGGCCATGAGTGGGGGCCTGGTGGAGGGTGCCCCTGAATGCTGGGGCGTGGGGGTGCAGGCGGACATGAGTGGGGGCCTGGTGGGGGATGCCCATGGTGTCTGGGGGGGTGGGGGCGGTGGTAGACATGGGTGGGGGCCTGGTGGAGGCTGCCCCTGCACTGCTGGGGGGTGGGGGTGGTGGGAGACATGAGTGGGGGCCTGGTGGGGGATGCCCATGGTGGCTGGGGGGTGGGGGTGGTGGGAGACATGGGTGGGGCCTGGTGGAGGCTCCCCTGCACTGCTGGGGGGTGGGAATGGTGGGAGACATGAGTGGGGGCCTGGTGGGGGATGCCCATGGTGGCTGGGGGGTGGGGGTGGTGGGAGACATGAGTGGGGGCCTGGTGGCGGATGCCCATGGTGCCTGGGGGGGTGGGGGTGGTGGGAGACATGAGTTGGACATGAGTGGGGGCCTGGTGGTGCTGGCCCTGCACTGCTGGGGGGTGGGGGTGGTGGGAGACATGAGTGGGTGCCTGGTGGGGGATGCCCATGGTGGCTGGGGGGGTTCGGTGGTAGGAGACATGAGTTGGACATGAGTGGGGGCCTGGTGGTGCTGGCCCTGCACTGCTGGGGGGTGGGGGTGATAGGGGCCATGAGTGGGGGCCTGGTGGAGGGTGCCCCTGAATGATGGGGGGTGGGGGTGCACGGGGACATGAGTGGGGGCCTGGTGGGGGATGCCCATGGTGGCTGGGGGGTGGGGTGGTGGTAGACATGGGTGGGGGCCTGGTGGCGGCTGCCCCTGTACTTCTGTGGGGTGGGGGTGGTGGGAGACATGAGTGGGGGCCTGGTGGGGGATGCCCATGGTGGCTGGGGGGTGGGGGTGGTGGGAGACATGGGTGGGGGCCTGGTGGAGGCTGCCCCTGCACTGCTGGGGGGTGGGGGTGGTGGGAGACATGAGTGGGGGCCTGGTGGGGGATGCCCATGGTGGCTGGGGGGTGGGGGTGGTGGGAGACATGAGTGGGGGCCTGGTGCGGGATGCCCATGGTGGCTGCGGGGTGGGGGTGGTGGTAGACATGGGTGGGGGCCTGGTGGAGGCTGCCCCTGCACTGCTAGGGGGTGGGGGTGATAGGGGCCATGAGTGGGGGCCTGTTGGTGGCTGCCCCTGCACTGCTGGGGGGTGGGGGTGATAGGGGCCATGAGTGGGGGCCTGGTGGAGGGTGCCCCTGAATGCTGGGGGGTGGGGGTGCAGGGGGACATGAGTGGGGGCCTGGTGGGGGATGCCCATGGTGGCTTGGGGGTGGGGGTGGTGGTAGACATGGGTGGGGGCCTCGTGGAGGCTGCCCCTGCACTGCTGGGGGGTGGGGGTGGTGGGAGACATGAGTGGGGGCCTGGTGGGGGATGCCCGTGGTGGCTGGGGGGTGGGGGTGGTGGGAGACATGAGTGGGGGCCTGGTGGGGGATGCCCATGGTGGCTGGGGGGGTGGGGGTGGTGGGAGACATGAGTTGGACATGAGTCGGGACCTGGTGGTGCTGCCCCTGCACTGCTGGGGGGTGGGGGTGGTGGGAGACATGAGTGGGGGCCTGGTAGAGGCTGCCCCTGCACTGCTGGGGGGTGAGGGTGATAGGGGCCATGAGTGGGGGCCTGGCGGAGGGTGCCCTGAATGCTGGGGGGTGGGGTTGCAGGGGGACATGAGTGGGGGCATGGTGGGGGATGCCCATGGTGGCTGGGGGGTGGGGGTGGTGGTAGACATGGGTGGGGGCCTGGTGGAGGCTGCCCCTGCACTGCTGGGGGGTGGGTGTGGTGGGAGACATGAGTGGGGGCCTGGTGGGGGGTGCCCATGGTGGCTGGGGGGTGGGGGTGGTGGGAGACATGAGTGGGGGCCTGGTGGAGGGTGCCCCACACTGCTGGGGGGTGGGGGTGCAGGGGGACATGAGTGGGGGCCTGGTGGAGGGTGCCCCACACTGATGGGGGGTGGGGTTGGTGGGAGACATGAGTGGGGCCTGGTGGGGCTGCCCATGGTGGCTGGGGGGTGGGGTGGGTGGGAGACATGAGTGGGGCCTGGTGGGGGATGCCCATGGTGGCTGGGGGGTGCGGGTGGTGGGAGACATGAGTGGGGGCCTGTTGGAGGCTGCCCCTGCACTGCTGGGGGGTGGGGGTGATAGGGGCCATGAGTGGGGGCCTGGTGGAGGGAGCCCCTGAATACTGGGGCGTTGGGGTGCAGGGGGACATGAGTGGGGGCCTGGTGGGGGATGCCCATGGTGGCTGGGGGGTGGGGGCGGTGGTAGACATTGGTGGGGGCCTGGTGGAGGCTGCCCCTGCACTGCTGGGGGGTGGGGGTGGTGGGAGACATGAGTGGGGGACTGGTGGGGGATGCCCATGGTGGCTGGGGGGTGGGGGTGGTGGGAGACATGGGTGGGGCCTGGTGGAGGCTCCCCTGCACTGCTGGGGGGTGGGAATGGTGGGAGACATGTGTGGGGGCCTGGTGGGGGATGCCCATGGTGGCTATGGGGGTGGGGGTGGTGGGAGACATGAGTGGGGGCCTGGTGGGGGATGCCCATGGTGGCTGGGGGGTGGGGGTGGTGGAGACATGAGTTGGACATGAGAGGGGGCCTGGTGGTGCTGGCCCTGCACTGCTGGGGGGTGGGGGTGGTGGGAGACATGAGTGGGTGCCTGGTGGGGGATGCCCATGGTGGCTGGGGGGGTGGAGTGGTGGGAGACATGAGTTGGACATGAGTGGGGGCCTGGTGGTGCTGGCCCTGCACTGCTGGGGGGTGGGGGTGGTGGGAGACATGAGTGGGTGCCTGGTGGGGGATGCCCATGGTGGCTGGGGGGTGGAGTGGTGGGAGACATGAGTTGGACATGAGTGGGGGCCTGGTGGTGCTGGCCCTGCACTGCTGGGGGGTGGGGGTGGTGGGAGACATGAGTGGGGGCCTGGTGGGGGATGGTGGGAGACATGAGTGGGGGCCTGGTGGAGGCTGACCCTGCACTGCTGGGGGGTGGGGGTGATAGGGGCCATGAGTGGGGGCCTGGTGGAGGGTGCCCCTGAATGCTGGGGGGTGGGGGTGCACGGGGACATGAGTGGGGGCCTGGTGGGGGATGCCCATGGTGGCTGGGGGGTGGGGTGGTGGTAGACATGGGTGGGGGCCTGGTGGCGGCTGCCCCTGTACTGCTGGGGGGTGGGGGTGGTGGGAGACATGAGTGGGGGCCTGGTGGGGGATGCCCATGGTGGCTGGGCGGTGGGGGTGGTGGGAGACATGGGTGGGGGCCTGGTGGAGGCTGCCCCTGCACTGCTGGGGGTGGGGGTGGTGGGAGACATGAGTGGGGGCATGGTGGGGGATGCCCATGGTGGCTGGGGGGTGGGGGTGGTGGGAGACATGAGTGGGGGCCTGGTGGGGGATGCCCATGGTGGCTGGGGGGTGGGGGTGGTGGTAGACATGGGTGGGGGCCTGGTGGAGGCTGCCCCTGCACTGCTAGGGGGTGGGGGTGATAGGGGCCATGAGTGGGGGCCTGGTGGTGGCTGCCCCTGCACTACTGGGGGGTGGGGGTTATAGGGGCCATGAGTGGGGGCCTGGTGGAGGGTGCCCCTGAATGCTGGGGGGTGGGGGTGCAGGGGGACATGAGTGGGGGCCTGGTGGGGGATGCCCATGGTGGCTTGGGGGTGGGGGTGGTGGTAGACATGGGGTGGGGGCCTCGTGGAGGCTGCCCCTGCACTGCTGGGGGTGGGGGATGTGGGAGACATGAGTGGGGGCCTGGTGGGGGATGCCCATGGTGGCTGGGGGGGTGGGGGTGGTGGGAGACATGAATTGGACATGAGTGGGGGCCTGGTGGTGCTGCCCCTGCACTGCTGGGGGTTGGGGTGGTGGGAGACATGAGTGGGGGCCTGGTTGGGGATGCCCATGGTGGCTGGGGGGTGGGGGTGGTGGGAGACATGAGTGGGGGCCTGGTGGAGGGTGCCCCACACTGCTGGGGGGTGAGGGTGGTGGGAGACATGAGTGGGGGCCTGGTGGAGGGTGCCCCTGGATGCTGGGGGGTGGGGGTGCAGGGGGACATGAGTGGGGGCCTGGTGGAGGGTGCCCCACACTGCTGGGGGGTGGGGGTGGTGGGAGACATGAGTGGGGGCCTGGTGGGGGATGCCCATGGTGGCTGGGGGGGTGGGGGTGGTGGGAGACATGAGTTGGACATGAGTGGGGACCTGGTGGTGCTGCCCCTGCACTGCTGGGGGGTGGGGGTGGTGGGAGACATGAGTGGGGGCCTGGTGGGGGATGCCCATGGTGGCTGGGGGGTGGGGGAGGTGGGAGAAATGAGTGGGGGCCTGGTGGGGGCTGCCCATGGGGGCTGGGGGGTTGGGGTGGGGGGAGACATGAGTGGGGGCCTGGTGGGGTCTGCCCATGGGGGCTGGGGGGTGGGGGTGGGGGGGAGACATGAGTGGGGGCCTGGTGGAGGGTGCCCCACACTGCTGGGGGGTGGGGGTGCATGGGGACATGATTGGGGGCCTGGTGGAGGGTGTCCCACACTGCTGGGGGGGTGGGGGTGGTGGGAGACATGAGTGGGGGCCTGGTGGGGGCTGCCCATGGGGGCTGGGAGGTGGGGGTGGGGGGAGACATGAGTGGGGGCCTGGTAGGGGATGCCCATGGTGGCTGGGGGGTGGGTGGTGGGAGACAGACATGAGTGGGGGCCTGGTGGAGGCTGCCCCTGCACTGCTGGGGGGTGGGGGTGATAGGGGCCATGAGTGGGGCCTGGTGGGGGATGCTCATGGTGGTTGGGGGGTGGGGGTGGTGGGAGACATGAGTGGGGGCCTGGTGGAGGCTGCCCCTGCACTGCTGGGGGGTGGGGGTGATAGGGGCCATGAGTGGGGGCCTGGTGGAGGGTGCCCCTGAATGCTGGGGGGTGGGGGTGCAGGGGGACATGAGTGGGGCCTGGTGGGGGATGCCCATGGTGGCTGGGGGGTGGGGGCGGTGGTAGACATGGGTGGGGGCCTGGTGGAGGCTGCCCCTGCACTGCTGGGGGGTGGGGGTGGTGGGAGACATGAGTGGGGGCCTGGTGGAGGATGCCCATGGTGGCAGGGGGGGTGGGGGGTGGTGGGAGACATGGGTGGGGCCTGGTGGAGGCTCCCCTGCACTGCTGGGGGGTTGGGTGGTGGGAGACATGAGTGGGGGCTTGGTGGGAGATGCCCATGGTGGCTGGGGTGGGGGTGGTGGGAGACATGAGTGGGGGCCTGGTGGGGGATGCCCATGGTGGCTGGGGTTGTTGGGGTGGTGGGAGACATGAGTTGGACATGAGTGGGGGCCTGGTGGAGGCTGCCTCTGCACTGCTGGGGGTGGGGGTGGTGGGAGACATGAGTGGGGCCTGGTGGGGATGCCCATGGTGCTGGGGGGTGGGGGTGGTGGGAGACATGAGTGGGGGCATGGTGGGGGATGCCCATGGAGGCTGGGGGTGGGGGTGGTGGTAGACATGGGTGGGGGCCTGGTGGAGGCTGCCCCTGCACTGCTGGGGGGTGGGGGTGATAGGGGCCATGAGTGGGGGCCTGGTGGAGGGTGCTCCTGGATGCTGGGGGGTGGGGGTGCAGGGGGACATGAGTGGGGGCCTGGTGGGGGATGCACATGGTGGCTTGGGGGTGGGGGTGGTTGTAGACATGGGTGGGGGCCTGGTGGAGGCTGCCCCTGCACTGCTGTGAGGTGGGGGTGGTGGGAGACATGAGTGGGGGCCTGGTGGGGATGCCCATGGTGGCTGGGGGTTGGGGGTGGTGGGAGACATGAGTGGGGGCCTGGTTGGGGATGCCCATGGTGGCTGGGGGGTGGGGGTGGTGGGAGACATGAGTGAGTGCCTGGTGGAGGGTGCCCCACACTGCTGGGGGGTGGGGGTGGTGGGAGACATGAGTGGGGGCCTGGTGGAGGGTGCCCTGGATGCTGGGGGGTGGGGGGTACAGGGGGACATGAGTGGGGGCCTGGTGGAGGGTGCTCCACACTGCTGGGGGGATGGGGGTGGTGGGAGACAGGAGTGGGGGCCTGGTGGGGGATGCCCATGGTGGCTGGGGGGTGGGGGCGGTGGGAGACATGAGTTGGACATGAGTGGGGACCTGGTGGTGCTGCCCCTGCACTGCTGGGGGGTGGGGGTGGTGGGAGACATGAGTGGGGGCCTGGTAGAGGCTGCCCCTGCACTGCTGGGGGGTGGGGGTGATAGGGGCCATGAGTGGGGGCCTGGTGGAGGGTGCCTCTGAATGCTGGGGGTGGGGGTGCACGGGGACATGAGTGGGGCCTGGTGGGGGATGCCCATGGTGGCTGGGGGGTGGGGTGGTGGTAGACATGGGTGGGGGCCTGGTGGAGGCTGCCCCTGCACTGCTGGGGGGTGGGGGTGGTGGGAGACATGAGTGGGGGCCTGGTGGGGATGCCCATGGTGGCTGGGGGGTGGGGGTGGTGGGAGACATGGGTGGGGGCCTGGTGGAGGCTGCCCCTGCACTGCTGGGGGTGGGGGTGGTGGGAGACATGAGTGGGGGCCTGGTGGGGGATGCCCATGGTGGCTGGGGGGTGGGGTGGTGGGAGACATGAGTGGGGGCATGGTGGGGGATGCCATGGAGGCTGGGGGGTGGGGGGGGTGGTAGACATGGGTGGGGGCCTGGTGGAGGCTGCCCGTGCGCTGCTAGGGGGTGGGGGTGATAGGGGCCATGAGTGGGGGCCTGGTGGAGGCTGCCCCTGCACTGCTGGGGGGTGGGGGTGATAGGGGCCATGAGTGGGGGCCTGGTGGAGGGTGCCCCTGGATGCTGGGGGGTGGTGGTGCAGGGGGACATGAGTGGGGGCCTGGTGGGGGATGCACATGGTGGCTTGGGGGTGGGGGTGGTTGTAGACATGGGTGGGGTCCTGGTGGAAGCTGCCCCTGCACTGCTGTGGGGTGGGGGTGGTGGGAGACATGAGTGGGGCCTTGTGGGGGATGCCCATGGTGGCTGGGGGGTGGGGGTGGTGGGAGACATGAGTGGGGGCCTGGTGGGGGATGCCCATGGAGGCTGGGGGGGGGTGGGGGTGGTGGGAGACATGAGTTGGACATGAGTGGGGGCCTGGTGGTGCTGCCTCTGCACTGCTGGGGGTTGGGGGTGGTGGGAGACATGAGTGGGAGCCTGGTTGGGGATACCCATGGTGGCTGGGGGGTGGGGGTGGTGGTAGACATGAGTGGGGGCCTGGTGGAGGGTGCCCCACACTGCTGGGGGGTGGGGGTGGTGGGAGACATGAGTGGGGCCTGGTGGAGGGTGCCCCTGGATGCTGGGGGGTGGGGGTACAGGGGGACATGAGTGGGGGCCTGGTGGAGGGTGCCCCACACTGCTGGGGGGATGGGGGTGGTGGGAGACATGAGTGGGGGCCTGGTGGTGGGTGCCCCTGGATGCTGGGGGTGGGGGTACAGGGAGACATGAGTGGGGGCCTGGTGGGGGATGCCCATGGTGGCTGGGGGGTGCGGGTGGTGGGAGACATGAGTGGGGGCCTGGTGGAGGCTGCCCTTGCACTGCTGGGAGGTGGGGGTGATAGGGGCCATGAGTGGGGGCCTGGTGGAGGGAGCCCCTGAATGCTGGGGCGTTGGGGTGCAGGGGGACATGAGTGGGGGCCTGGTGGGGGATGCCCATGGTGGCTGGGGGGTGGGGGCGGTGGTAGACATTGGTGGGGGCCTGGTGGAGGCTGCCCCTGCACTGCTGGGGGGTGGGGGTGATAGGGGCCATGAGTGGGGGCCTGGTGGAGGCTGCCCCTGCACTGCTGGGGGGTGGGGGTGATAGGGGCCATGAGTGGGGGCCTGGTGGAGGGTGCCCCTGGATGCTGGGGGGTGGAGGTGGTGGGAGACATGGGTGGGGCCTGGTGGAGGCTCCCCTGCACTGCTGGGGGGTGGGAATGGTGGGAGACATGAGTGGGGGCCTGGTGGGGGATGCCCATGGTGGCTGGGGGTGGGGGTGGTGGGAGACATGAGTGGGGCCTGGTGGAGGCTGCCCCTGCACTGCTGGGGGGTGGGGGTGATAGGGGCCATGAGTGGGGGCCAGGTGGAGGGTGCCCCTGGATGCTGGGGGGTGGAGGTGCAGGGGGACATGAGTGGGGGCCTGGTGGGGGATGCACATGGTGGCTTGGGGGTGGGGGTGGTTGTAGACATGGGTGGGGGCCTGGTGGAAGCTGCCCCTGCACTGCTGTGGGGTGGGGGTGGTGGGAGACATGAGTGGGGGCCTGGTGGGGGATGCCCATGGTGGCTGGGGGGTGGGGGTGGTGGGAGACATGAGTGGGGGCCTGGTGGGGGATGCCCATGGTGGCTGGGGGGGTGGGGATGGTGGGAGACATGAGTTGGACATGAGTGGGGGCCTGGTGGTGTTGCCTCTGCACTGCTGGGGGTTGGGGGTGGTGGGAGACATGAGTGGGGGCCTGGTTGGGGATGCCCATGGTGGCTGGGAGGTGGGGGTGGTGGGAGACATGAGTGGGGCCTGGTGGAGGGTGCCCCACACTGCTGGGGGGTGGGGGTGGTGGGAGACATGAGTGGGGGCCTGGTGGAGGGTGCCCCTGGATGCTGGGGGGTGGGGGTACAGGGGGACATGAGTGGGGGCCTGGTGGAGGGTGCCCCACACTGCTGGGGGGATGGGGGTGGTGGGAGACATGAGTGGGGGCCCTGTGGAGGGTGCCCCTGGATGCTGGGGGGTGGGGGTATGGGGGGTGGGGGTACAGGGAGACATGAGTGGGGGCCTGGTGGGGGATGCCCATGGTGGCTGGGGGGTGCGGGTGGTGGGAGACATGAGTGGGGGCCTGGTGGAGGCTGCCCTTGCACTGCTGGGAGGTGGGGGTGATAGGGGCCATGGGTGGGGGCCTGGTGGAGGGAGCCCCTGAATGCTGGGGCGTTGGGGTGCAGGGGGACATGAGTGGGGGGCCTGGTGGGGGATGCCCATGGTGGCTGGGGGGTGGGGGCGGTGGTAGACATTGGTGGGGGCCTGGTGGAGGCTGCCCCTGCACTGCTGGGGGGTGGGGGTAGTGGGAGACATGAGTGGGGGACTGGTGGGGGATGCCCATGGTGGCTGGGGGGTGGGGGTGGTGGGAGACATGGGTGGGGCCTGGTGGAGGCTCCCCTGCACTGCTGGGGGGTGGGAATGGTGGGAGACATGAGTGGGGGCCTGGTGGGGGATGCCCATGGTGGCTGGG